>NC_141695.1:241445503-251445503 GCF_964263255.1 Lissotriton vulgaris
CCAAAGTAAACGTCTATCATTCTTCCTAATGTCTCAACTGTACCAACTTTACTTTTTCTCAACAACCAACTAACACCCTTTTCATTTTATTTGGTAAACCACCGTCTTGACTTGCATTTCAGTTTCACCCAAATGACATATTGCAATGCACACCACACATGCATTTTCTGATTCACCCACACAGGCAGTCCTCTTTTCTTTCTCTCCAACCATCCTTGCTTCGAGCAGCCATGCATCGGATTCCTTCCTATCAGCCACCTCTAATGCATTCAAAAACATGTATCATTCTTTACAGTCATAAATGTTACGACTCGCTCATCCTTAATTACACCCTTCTTTCCCTTTTAGTTCATCACATCCCTCAAGTTCATCTGATCTGACTTGGCTTCACAATGAGTTTCACAGCTGAGTTTAAGTCAAGTAGAGGGGGCCTTTGCTTACTCGAGAACTACCGCCGCTAATGCTATGGCTAAGTCAAGGGTGACTGTCTTCTCCGTGACTGGAAAAAATTTAGTTCTAAATTAGTAACTGTTCATAACAGTACAGTGTACTTCTACTAGTGTACTGTCTACTGTACAGTACATCATACACCCCTGTGCGAGTCAGCCTACTCTAAAATGTCCATAAGTAAGGAGTATAATAACTTACCACCGTCCGCCGCTGCTGGACCATCCCCCTCAGCTCCTCCTGGTGGCATCCGCCCCCGGAGTGGACCCCTCCGCGCTGCTGGCATAGGCACTGGTGGTGGGAAGTGCTGCATCCGATGTTGTGATGACACCTAGAAAAACATGTCATATTTAGATGCCATACAACACCCCCTATTTCAGGAGAGTAACACAGGCCCACGCAGCCCCCGAGGTGCGGGGGGGCCTCGAGCTCCAAGGGGCCCCCTCGGCTCTGCACTGTAGCCGGAGAGCTCCTGATTGAGCCCGGAGGGGGCCCCTCTAAGTACCGTGCAGGGAGGCCTCCTCACTTTTCGTTACGCCCAGTGCCTATTTCGTCTCGTAATGGAAGAGAAAATGTTAATAGATAAACTATTTTTAATTATTGGGACTAAAAAAAAGTCACAGTTTTGGGGATGGTGTTAACTTATATGCTTAGCCATAACATGCAACAATTTTTGGCACAACTGATGAATGCTAGCTTTTTAATGTGCAACATTTTTCTAATTACAGACAGAACCACCTACTCCTCATCACCACCAGGAGGACTTGAAGTTCCCACAAGGTGAGGGCTCCCGAGTCCTGCACAGTTACTATTAATAATTAGATGTATTAAATTGAAGTATATATTAGGGAAGGGTGTTTAAACTTTAACGTCATCTATCACCACTGCTCGCTGGGAAAACTGTGCTATTAAAAATAAAGAAATTCTTTTTTTATTTCTTATTTGAAAATAAAACTTTAAAACCAAAAAACACTGTGTGGTTTTTGTTCACGAGTGAGTAAGAGGAAGGGTTTGCAGTTGCACTACTGCTATTTGCCAGGATACTTCCGTGACTCTGATAGGTAGGGACTCGGTAGTCTTATTCTGTTCTTCTGGGTCGTATAATCATTGGTCAGACACACTAGATAGTCGGTCAGGGGATTGGGGGGTCAACTTCTGTTCTGACTTAGGTATGTGAAAAGTCGCACTGCACCTCTCATCAACAATGTCCTATTTCTCTTGTCCATACTTCTGTATGTGCAAAATAGTCCCTGAATCACTAGCGCTATGGTATGTGCTACTATTGAATCAAAAAGCAACAGCTAGCTTATTTTTGGTGAACATTGACATTTTGTTGTTGGAAATTGTCAAAAGCACTAACATTAAGAAGACTGGAATAGACAGCAAGGGCAACCCAGAGGACTGCACTCAGTGGCTATAGGGCTATTGCTGGATCAGAGTTTTGTTTAACACCGTTTGCCGACTGGGCAAGCTTAGCTACCTACACAGACCGACTCATAATAATAGTAAATATTAGTAGCACAGAGAGTGATCGTAGAGGCAGGATAAGAATGTAGAAACAGTCTACAAGAAGATCAAAGACTATTTTTTTAAAAATAGAATTAGGAAACAGTTTGGAATGAATAGGAGCTGTAAAAGTTAGGGAAGTATAATTATTAATATTAACAACAGAACAACATACTGGGGCCAGCAGAAGAGCCTGCAGAGGACCCATCCTGCCCACCTTGTTCCGCCAGATTCTGAGGTGTGGTGGTCTTCTTGCCCCTGGGAGGTGCTGATAATTATGAAATAAACACAAAAATGGATGATTGTTTTTTTGAAATATTTGATTTTTTTGACCACAATTTAAAATTATCTCGGGGAAACAAATTACCAAAAATTGTTGCACCACATGTATTGATTGACCTATCTGATCTGGTCAACTAGGATAGATAGTACAGTATTGCTGGATTTGCAGACCGTCTACTTGGAAAGTTATGTAAATCACTAAGTAAACCAACAACAAAGATTCTACTACGACTGCCAGCAATCAGCAGCATGCGACGTGACAGACACAGTCCGTCATCATGATTGCAGACTACTAAAAAATGTCCTACTACTAAATAACAAGTCATAATATACTCAACCTATCAATCCACCACTATCTCTTCTTAGTGGCAGCAGGAGTACAAAGGAAGAACTAGACTTGAGTCTCTAGTCTCTCTAGCATTACGCAGTTAGGCTCAAATGATCCCAAAGTTGCAAACAAGTAAGCATAGTAGCAACGCCACTGAGCAGGCGAGCACCTGCAATCACAGAAGCTATTTAAACATTAATGTACCTGCAATGTAATCAGATCGGCAGCATTCTTGCTCTTCGGGAAAAACATATATTCGCAATATAACACAGAGCAGAAGAAAACAAAGTAGTTATTAAATAGCTACTCACCAAGGCCAGGGATCTCTACGCCTAGCAGGTGGAGCAGGTCCTGCTCCCGGTCAAGGAGGTCAGCCCACCAGTGCGTCACCTGATGGTAGGTGCGCCGGACCCCTGAATCCCTATGCATGGCCCGGCACACCTTATCCTACAGCTGGGGATGCTGCCGTAGGCCACACCCTGAACCGGGCCTGCCGCCTGCTGCCATAGTCTTCGGGAGGTGGCGCTGAACATAAAAGATAAGTGCAGCCACCTCCACCATGCTGAAGATCTCCCTGGCTACTACTTGCTCCCCCCCTTAATCGCCCGCAAGGGAGCCGGGTACGGGGTGCGGGACCCTTCCCCTTGTTCTTACCGGATCCCTTTGCCATGTCCTGGACAGTTGAAGAAAAAAAATAGGAAAGAATAGGGAAAAAGTAAAGAAAAGAAGAGTTTAAAAAAGAAGTTTTAAAGTAACCAAAAGTAGAAAAAAACACAAAATATACATGTAGAAAAAGAGAGGGATAGATAATGGGTAAAAAAGATAAAAAAAAGTTCAAAGAAAGAGAGGATTGCAAAGATTAGGGGAGGAATTAAAAAGCATGCCCAGAACCATAGCAATGAATGAAAAACAAGATGGCCACGCCCATGAGGATCGGGTCGGCAAGTTTGTACAATATTTCCCCTGAGAGCACGCAAAAACTCACACGACCACTTAATCGCGCCCCGCGCACAACGCTAGAATGCAGCTGGCACCCGGAAACGGAAATACGCAACGCAACAAGATGGCCGGGCCCATGTACGACCGCATGGGTAACTTCGCAGTCGGCGTGCTGAAAGCGGCCCGCAAACACGCAAAGCGCCTCGCGAACATACTAAAAAAAAGAAATTTGCAAATTTTCACAAATTCGCAGATTATGCGAAACGCAAATTAGCAAATTTAGCCCATACTTACCCGCCTGTAAGGGAATAGCCACCCTACAACACTCATGGCCGAAACGAAGACTACTACTCCCCGTACCAGCTTCTACCCCAGCACCATTTCAACTGCTGATCTCTGATGTCTGGTTTCTCAAAACGCTATGAACATTTTTTATACCAATGCCTGGCTCCCCTGTGAAGCCAATATAAATCTTGTTTATCTGTAAAAAAGTATATTTTACATGTATCATGTTCCCTACCCTACTACACTTCCTACCACCTCACGTTTCCCTTCCTAATCCCTTTACCTTTTGAGCACTAATATTTACCAATTAATGATTCCATACAAATGTATATTAATATGCGGTTAAGTACTAAATAACATTGTGCTCTTCAATTCTATTGTATCTGCTCTAATTTCTTATGATTTCTGAGACTATCTGTCCTCCTTGTCTGGGACCCTTCTTACTGCAACATTACATACCCAGGTCCCAGTGACTTCTTTTGGGTTGACCCTATTCTGTAACAACCTTCAAGTAGAAGGCGGCTTTGTTAACATATAAGTTATTTATATTTATGTCTTCTTAGGAATACCACCCACCTCCCCCCCCCACACACATTTCCATGGCATGGGGGCCAACTGATATTCAATCTCTCTGCTATGGCAGAGTACCAGCCAATCTACCAGGATAAATATCAGGATTATCATGAAGATGATTGAACTGATGTCAATTTTAAGAACAAACAAGTGGAGACCTGAGACATCTCAGTCTAACAATCAGTAAGTAAAGCCTCAGCAAAGACCCTTAAGCCATTGCCTTCTCAACTATGATTCTGTGCACATAACTACAATTGAGAAGAGAGCACTGTCCTTGGGCAGTTAAAGGATGCCTCAGACGACGGCCCAATAAAACCAATGCTAAAACAAACTGGTGACCTCATACTGAGGCTTTACAAAAAGTGTTGCACACATATGCCAGATTACGAGTGCAATGTACCCATTCCATGGGAGATAATTCCAATTCACAATGGACTGATAAGACAAGAGATACGGGGGATATGCCATCTCCTTTAGACTATTTCCAGGATGCACTATTCTCAGGTGCCAGGAAGAGAAAAAGTAAGGTTGAGGCTCAGTTTTCAGAGCCCTAGTTTGATTCAGAAGTACCGGGAATGAATCCAGATGACAGTCATCCTCGTTCAGCGCATCAGGTGCCTACCTCAGAAGTATCGGAATTTGTGCAGCACAGACTACTCAAGAGTTTCAAGAAGGAGGTATGTAACTGCTTTAGGGCAGAATGTCCCAGACCAGCACTTCTGGGCAAGGAGAGGTACCTTCATGAATGAGTTTGCCTGGGATCAAAAGAAGGGTATCAATAGAGCCTGGCAAATGTGCCAGCACAAAATCTTAGCTCTATTTGGCTCACTAACAAATAGCCTCAAAATTAAATCAAGCTAAAGAGTCCAAGCTCCCTATTGACTAGGTGTGCAAAAATGGCAAAATGGCAACTTGGAAATGCCAATTGAGCCATTTCGCTAGACTGCAATGCTCCATCTTTAAGAGAATAAATACAAAGATCATTCACTTAGCTTCCGTAGAAGAGGGGCAGGTGATAGAAAGATCACTTTTTAAAAGCATATTTGTCAAAGGCCTGGGCTAATTTGTTACTACATTCACACCCTTAGACAAAGCACAGCTTTTGCTGAAGAAAGTATTCCAGCCTAGACTTTTTGGAAGGGCTAGGCGATATCAAGGATAACCGCCAGGCTGGTCCATCTACCAAGGTCCAGAGAGAGGTTTCTCAAAAAGAGGAAGAGGGTGCTGTAATAATTAATCAAGAGGAAATATATTGTTACTTGCACAGAAGAGAGGTGGTCATGGCAGATACTCGAAAGGAGGTAGGCAACAGCCCCCTTGCTACATATCACCGGCAAGCCTAAATAGACGGCAAGGGTATGGATGCACTGAAGTGAACAACATTATGTTTTAGATAAGTGAGCCTTCAATGAGAAACCAGTTATAAGAGGCTATAGCAAATAAATGGGTAAGTTTTGAGGATGCCAAAGATCAAATGTACAGCAAATTGCAATTCAGAGTTTAAATATCGGAGTGCACATCACCAGAGAGATTCTTATAATACAGCGTAGTGTTTTCAGCACCAGTTTAAAGGCTCATATGGATACCTTGACGATTCTTGATGTATGTTCTATATATTTGTGAAATGGTGTGCGTATGAAGAAGAGCCACCAACACATTGCATTAGAGTGGCTATTTAACCTGTATGCCTTGCAGTGAGTCGGTGTATTTTGCAAGTGTGTGGTTAAACTGGAGTTATTTATGCCTTAGACGATTCACCAAAACAAAATCCAGTCACGGGTCCTTGGATTTCTAGAGTACCCTTTATTTTCAGATTCACAATATGTGTAAGCATGGGCTGGAAATCCGTTCTGCTCGCGGAATTTGCAAATTTTTGGCAATTTCGCGGTCCACAAATTGCAAGAAATTGTCAAAGAATTAGCAATTCGCGAGTTGGCGGATTCTTTTTGCTTGGTCGTGCTTCAAAAATACAATCTCGCGCGCGTGGTGTTGACTTACCGTGATTCTGAGTTCGACGACAGGTTTGCATGCACTGCGCCGTTTTCAATGTTGCTGAGTGATCGCGCAAGACTTTTCGACTGCGAGTACGTCATGGCGTGATCGCGCAAGACTTTTCGACCGCGAGTACGTCATAGCGTCCTGCCATCTTGCACTGCGAGACTTTCAGAACAATTGTGAACACGTAGATGCACCACGTAGCTGACATCGGGCGGGAGATTTGAACATCTTACTTTCCCGAAATAGCAACAATTGCAATTCTGCACAAGAAATCTATCGCTGGCAGCATAAACATTCTGAAATTGATGATTTGGATCAGAATAACTCCTCAGATTGACATTTGGCTCCACTTTTTTGTACAAGGAGTGCATTTTTGGGGGGTTGGGAGGAAAGAAGTGCCCCAGAGTCTCCAACTTCCTGTTCCTGTCCAGCAGGCTCCTCCTAGTGCTTTGTCCATGTCCTGGTCATTTTTCATTTGGATCTGGAGCTGGAAGGATTACTCTTTGTGGCTGCTCCTGGATTTTTGTATTTGAGGACTTTTTGTTTGGATCACTTTTGGAGTTGAGATTTTACATGTAAGTTGGTGTTGTTTGTTTGGGGCATTGCAGTTGCTGCAATTACAATTGAAAAACTTTTTCACAACTTAAAAAATATATATATTGTGGGTATCCACAGTATCTAGTAGGCCCAGGGTTAGTCAGGTGTGCATGATACAACTGTTTCTGTGAGTTTTGTTGAACTTAAATATCATTTACGGCATGGATGGCATGGAATTGAATAGCTCACTGTTATTATATCTATGTGGATGTTTTTTGTAATTTTGGAGTGTGTGTTAAAGTCACAGTAGCCAGTAGGAACAGGGGTAGTCAGTGGTGCATGGGCCAAGTCTTTCTGTTGGGTCTTTTGTAATTAAACATCATTTCGGGCATGGATGCCATTCGATTGGTGTGATTTTTGTGTGTATTTAGATTTTTTGGGTGTTGTTGGGGACTGGTCCAGGGCCTGGCCATGTGGGTGGGGGCTAAGCATGGGCGTAAAATCCGTTTCGCTCGCGGAATTTGCTGATTTTTGGCTAATTCGCAATCCGCGAACTCTTGCGAATTTGCCAAAAATTCGCAAATTCGCACGCAGCGGATTTTTTTGCTTTGGTGATACAATATTGCGGCGCGCGGCGTTCACTTACCGTCATTCAGCGTTTGCAGAGTTGTTTTTCTCCATATTTTGCGTGTGCTGTGCCATTTTGGATCTTGCTGCGGGATCTCACGGGAGTTTGGCGACCGCAATTACGTCATCGTGGCTTGCCACCTTGCACAGCACGCATCGCGAGAGCTCGCAGTTGCGAACACGTAGATGCGGCGGGCAGCAACAATCTCGCACTCGCGAAATTGCAAAATTTCCAATACTGCACAAGAAATCCACCAGCAAGCAGCATAAACCTTCTGAAAATGATGATTTTTATCAGAATAACTCCTCAGGTTGACATTTGCCTGCACTTTTTTTTGCAAGGAGTCCATTTTTGGGGGGGGGGGGTGGTGGGAGGAAGGAAGTGCCCCACATTCTCCAACTTCCTGTTCCTGTCCAGCAGGCTCCTCCAAGTGCTTTCTTCATGTGCTGCTCAAAACAACGAACAAGGGCTTTGACTCACCTACGGTAAAGCAGAGTCTATTAATGGAATCAACAAAGAAGGTGCCAATACTGAGTCCTATTCAAAAAACAAACCTTATTGAATTCAGAGCTAACAAAAAATCAATTATTAGCCATTTATTGGAATTTATCCATCATTATTTATTTCTTTTATGCAACATTTTTAAACACAACCACAGTGAAAAACTTTTCATATATATATGTATAAAGAACAATCAAGAAAAAGATGTTTTGGGGGTAGGACATACATTCCATACAATAGACAATTGAAACATATATTCACTCAAAAAACATCAGTTTTCCAGTCATACTTACACTCCTTTCAACTCACAATATACCAAACATATAACAAAATAGACAACATGGGAAGAAGAATGGTCAATGACTTAATCCATAGACTATTCGCAAAAACATAGGAACAAAACTGTTTTTCAAAATACTTAATATATGACAGTTTTAAAAAAAATACAAATATATACAATTATTTTGACAACAAGCCAAACAAACAAGGTTCCTAGCCGGTTCTATTTTGCCAGAGTTGCGGTTCCAGCACTACATGCAGATGTGCTGGAGGCGATTGGGCAGCTTTGAAGAAGAGTGCTGTTCACACTATACATCTGACAACAGACATGTGGACCAGTGGCGCAGGCACTGATTACATGTTCATCACTGCACACTGAGTCTCTTTTTCAGGAGTTACAGCAAAGCTAAGGGCTGGTGTTGACCCGTACAACGTTTTTAAAGCTGCTCGGAAACATGCGACTCTAGTCATGTTTGGCATGGAGACAAGTCATGCAGGAGAAAACATTTTGCAGGAGTTTAACACAAAGGTCTTTCAATGTCTGTCCCCAAAAAAACGCAAGATTGGTTATGTTTCCACCGATAATGGCGCTAATGTAGTTAAGGCCATGGATATGGGTAACTATTTCAGAGTGCCGTGTTTGGTGCACTGTATAAACCTGGTTGTTAAAAAATTCTTGAGTGAAAAAAGTCCAGTGTGCGAGATACTGACCACCTGCCGAAGAATGTGCACACATTTCAGCCATTCTTTTAAGGCCTGCAAGCATCTGAGGGGCCTCCTACATCAAGGTCGACTGCCAGTGAAAGCACTCATCCAGGAGGTGGCAACATGTTGGAACTCAACCTTCTACATGCTTGAGAGTCAGTATGAGCAGTGTGCGGTAGTCGATCAGTATTTCTTTACACAGGGTACAGCTATGAAGGACCTGAAGATACATGCGGAGCAACAGAAGCTAGTTAAAAGCCTGAAAGACATGCTTCGTCCTTTTGAGGTCTTCACGCGTGCAGTCAGCAGGGAGGACTGTAATTTGGGAAAAGCTATCCCATTGTTGCGCATGCTAGAGCACCAACTGAAGGCGGTGTCTTTTACGTTTCAAAAAGATGAAGAAAAGCAAGAAGCTTTTGATTTGGCGGAGAAATTATTAGAGCGCCTACTTTGCGATGAACGTCTTCAAAAGATCCACACAGAACAGCATTACATTTGTGCTACTATTCTGGATCCACGCTACAAAAAGGCACTGGCAGGCAGAGCATTCTTTCCTTTTGGTGACGCAGAAGTTTCAAAGTACAAACGTTGGCTAGCTATGTCAGCCATGAGGTTTGAAAGAGAACGGCAGGAAATTGAAGGAAAAGGCAGTACATCAGCATCAGCAGGCCATCCGGAGTCAAAAGAATCCACTTCTGCACCTGTGGCTGTGGAAGAAGTGAGTGATTTTCCCTCTCAGCCGTTAAAGACTCCAGCAACCGGTTTATCTGCACCAGACACAACAGTAACATTGTGTGAAAAGGAGGATTGGCTAACTCAGCTTGGGTTTGCTTCTCAAAAGGTCCCAGCAAAAAGTAAGCAAAGTGGAGGAACCGTGCAGAACCCTGAGTCGATGGTGCAGGACTATCTGAATGACTCAACAGAGGTCTATGTTCATGATGACCCATTGGTGTATTGGCATGGGAAAAAAGAATTGTGGCCAGAGATCTCCAACCTGGCTATAAATTACTTGTCTTGCCCACTCGCAAGCATGTCTTCTGAACATGTTTTCAGTGCTGCTGGTGGCATTGTAACTTGCAAAAGGACCCGCCTCTCACCCAAAAATGTGGAGAGGTTAACAATGATCAAGATGAATCAGCACCTCATACCACCAGATTACAAAGTACGAGAATACACGCCGGAAGAAGACGAGGAGGACACCAACTTAGATGAGGGAATTTCTTCTCTGTTAGGTGACCTACTCCCACCTGAATTCGCAGAGTATGAGGACGAACTCTTGTTCCCTGACACCAAGCCCTGAAAATGAGCCAATGAATCAATAACTTTCTTTTTCGTCCTTATTCACTTTTATTCCTGTGTGTCTGTCTTTCTTTGTTTTGCAAAGTCAATATAAATAAAAACTTTAATCACCTAATCACAAAAACGAGCCCATCAGAACTGTCTTCACTTATTTGCTTATTTATTTGAAGGTGCCGCAGTCTGCATTCCTCAGGTTCACAACAAGTTCACAAGAACATGCTCCTCTATCCTCCTCCTCCAGACTCCTATTTCCCTCAAAGCAGATGGCTGGATTACGCCCAATGAAGAAAGACTCTGCACTTGTGGGGGTGTTCTACTTCTTTGCGGTGAGTTGACGGCTCTGGGGCCATTGCTGGGAAGGTCTAATACCGGATAAAAGTGGTTTGGAGAAAACCAGAGTTGTAAACGTTTTTGCCTTTTTGCTCACTATCATGTTTTTTGGGGCCTTTTTGGGTGGGTTCCTGGTGTTTGGAGGTGGGTTTTGGTGTCTGGGAGCAACGCTGGGTATGGATACTTTTGATTGCATGTGGTTTGAAGCACATCCATGGTGGCAAAGGAGAGTTAGGGCCTAGCTGCAGAGTGCGCGCAGAGTGATTTTGGAAATTTGCCTGAAAATTACTAAGTCCCCATTTTTGTAGTTTAGCTTTTTGGCTATTTGGGGGTCTTCTACTTGTTTTTGCCTGGGTTGACAGCTCAGGGGCCATTGCTGGGAAGGTCTAGTACCGTATAAAAGTGGTTTGGACAAAATCCATGAGGAAAAAGTTTTTGCATTTTCTGACATTTTGCTCAATTTAGCGTTTTCGGGGGCCTGTTTGGGGGGCTTCCTGGTGTTTTTATGTGGGTTTCGGGGTCTGGGAGCACTGCTGGGTATGGATACTACAGAGCTACAGAGGATCAAATAATAGATCTTATTAAATCAATTAAATCAGGCTCTGCTCTTGACTCTTGTCCACCCAAGATCTTTCCTCCAGTGATGGACCTGATCGGTGCGTTTGTAAAACAAATTTGTAACACCATGTTTACCTCAGGTGTTTTTCCAGATAGACTGAAGACTACACTATTAAAACCACTGTTGAAGAAACCAGGCCTGGATAAAGAGTTATTAAAAAACTATAGGCCTATTGCAAGTTTACCCTTTGTGGCAAAAGTGGTGGAAAAGGTCATGAACGCCCAGCTTTCGGAATATATTGATCAAAACGACTTGCTGGATGAGTCGCAGTTTGGTTTTCGGAAACTGCACGGAACCGAAACTGCGCTCATCAAGGCAGCTGATGATATCAGGGCCATTAAAGATCAGGGTGGCACGGCGGTTCTGATTATGCTGGATCTTTCGGCGGCCTTCGACACGGTCAATCACTCTATATTGATTGACCGTGTTGAGGAGCTGGGTATCCAGGCCGTGGCCAGGGCTTTGCTCGCCTCCTTCTTGTCAGGAAGAACCCAAGCAGTAACCTTGGGGCCTTTTCGATCAATGGACCTGGCTCTCCCATGTGGTGTGCCACAGGGCTCATCCCTGAGTCCGACCCTTTTTAATATTTATGTGGCGGACTTAGCTAAGGTCATTAATACCTACCGGATGAGCCTTACCACCTATGCGGATGATACGCAGCTGGTCCTGGCCATATATGACGACGGCGAGGAGGTGGCAGCCAGGTTTCGAGAAGGCATGCTGGCCATCAAGGAGTGGATGGCTTGTAACTGCCTGAGGTTGAACTCAGAGAAAACTGAGGTGATCATTTTTGGAAAACTCTTCCCTATCTGGTCCTCAATATGGTGGCCTCCGTTGTTAGGGGCGCTGCCATCTCCGGTGCAGAAAGTCAGAAATCTAGGCGTGATTTTTGATGAGAGACTCAATTTTGTCCAACATGCTAATCAAGTAGCCTCCACAGCTTTCTTTAAACTCAAACTCCTTAGAAAAATCATCCCTTTTCTTTCAGATAAAGGAGGAAAAACAGTGGTGAGCTCACTAGTACTGTCCGCCTTAGATTATTGTAATGGCCTGTTCTTGAATGCCCAGGCCCGGGTTGTGGCGAAAATGCAAATGGTCCAGAATGCGGCGGCTAGGCTACTGTCTGGTACCTCTAAATTTCAACCAATTAAACAGGTTATCAGGAGCTATCACTGGCTGACGGTGACGAACAGAATCAAGTTTAAAACTTTGTGTATCACCTTCAAAGCCACTCGTCAGCTAGGTCCAAAGTTTCTGAAGGAGAAACTTATACTCTATCGCCCCACTAGACAATTAAGGTCATTAAATGCTCTCCGCCTCACTGTACCAAGAACAAAGACAGTTACGTGGGGAGACAGATCTTTTACCATCGCTGCAGCCAGACTTTGGAATACACTCCCACTGGAAATTAGATCCTCTCCCACACTGTTACAGTTTAGAAAACGGTTGAAGACGTGGCTGTTTAACCAATAAACCCTTCACTTTCCGGCACCATGAAAATGCATACTGAGCCTTAGCCCTTTATGAGTCTTAGCGCCAAGACGCCCATGGGCATACGTCGCGCTTTATAAATTTTAAAAATAAATAAATAAATAAATAAATACTTTTGATTGCAAGAGGTTTGAAACAAATCCATGGTGGCAAAGGGGGATTAGGGCCTAGCTGCAGAGCGCGCGTGGTGTGCCCATTTTTGAAGTTTTGCTTTTTGGCTATTTGGGGGTCTTCTACTAGTTTCCGCCTGGGTTGACGGCTCTGGGGCCATTGCTGGGAAGGTCTAATACCGGATAAAAGTGGTTTGGACAAAATCGGAGGCAAAATTATTTTTGCGTTTTTGCTGACTTGCTTGTGTTTGAGGTGCTGTTTGGGGGGGTTCCGGGTGTTTGTGGGTGGGTTTTGGGGTCTGGGAGCACTGCTGGCACAGTCTAATTTTGATTGCATTTGTTTTTCAGGAAATCCATGGTGGAAAAAGGGAGTTAGGGCCTAGTTGGACAGAATTGAAAGAAGGCCGAAAAATATTGTAAGTATGAGATTTTCCATTTTTGCTTTTTGCCTGTTTGGGGGTGTTGTGCTTTTTTGCGGGTGGGTTGGTGGGTCTTGGGGCATTGCTAGGAAGGTCTAATACCGGATAAAAGTGGTTTAGAGAAAATCCATGCAGAAAAGCCTTTTGGCACTTTTTGTAACTTAGGGTTCGTTTGGGTTAGCACTAACAGCAGGATTGCATGTGTTTCGGGGTGTTCTAGATTTTTGCAACTGAGTTCTGGGGTCTTAGAGCACTCGTGGGAATGTGTAATTTTGGTTGCAAGTGATTTGAAGAAAATCCATGGTGGAAAAGGGGGGATTTGGCCTAGTTAAATAAAGCGTTTGCCACTGTTCCTAACTTAGGGCTCGTTAGGGTTAGCAGTATTGTATTGCATGTGTTTGGGCGGGGGGCTGTTTGTGGGGGGGTTTGCGAGTCTTGGAGCGATACTGGGTATGGATTTTTTTGCTTGCTTGCCAATGGTTTGAATACAATCCACGGTGGGTAAGGGGGGATTTGGGCCTACTTTACTTTCAAAGTACGTTTTGTCACCATTTTTCTACTAGGCCTCGTTTTTTGAGATCTGATTGGGGGTCTTCTACTTTTTTGCGACTGGGTTTAGTAAGGGTCTGGGAGCACTGCTGGGAAGGTCTAATTTTGTTCTAAAACACAGTTTACAGTACACATAGCTTGAGGGGAAAGATCCACTAAATTAATTTGCCCATACTTATTTATCCTTCAAAAGGAGACTCAGACAGGGTACGCACTTTCAAAAATATTGTACTGTCTATTAGGAAACTCAAAGTGTGACTTTTTGCACTACACATTGTACATACCTTATATTTATTTGTCTGTGGTGTTCTAATATCACTTCCTGTTTTTCCATCAATAATTACAGGCCGGGTTTCAGTCTGTGCAATGGGAAAAAAAGGATGAAGTCAGGCTTCACATTAGCGAGCCGCAATTCAGCATCCGCCAGGCAGGCAGTGGACAGGGTGTCTTCTGGTCACCAACATTGATGGACGGAGCGTCAGCTGGAATGGAGGAGTCCCGCTAATAAGAGGAATGGTGTGATGCGTGCAGCTTACCAAATTCAACAGGACAACTACAACAACATACAGATACAGTATCCGTTCTTTTCTAATTATCTTTTAAGTAATGTTATTGCTGTGAACTTCTATGAGTGTGACTCTGCATTTCTTTGATCTCTGCTTCTAAATTCATCCCTATAGCCATTCTATAGGTTTTACTTCTGATATTTTTAAAACCTAATTTAATGTAAGAAGTGTTTCTCTGAGTGCAGAGATAGGCAAGTGAAAACGCATAATTATTACTGCAGCCCTGTACTGCACTTGCTGGGGAGGATAAGGTCATTGCAACAGGCTGGTGAAGGAATCCGAGGATATATTCTATTCTTACTCAGCTTGACACTCAGTCACTATTGGCAAATGAAAGCAGATTTTCATGTGCGCCATCAACTTGATTGGTCATCAAGAACATCCTCCTCCTAGACGTGGCATATTATTACGCTGCTGTGTCCTTCACCTTCAGAACTATTTCTTGTAGTAGTAGCCAATGTCAAATAAATTCAACGCAAGTACTAGTTATACTTTCAATACTTTACCATTTGTTAGGCTACATTGTGGCACTGTTCTAGTGTACTGTCACCTGCTATATTCTCTATCATACCGTTCTAATGCTACGGTAAGGAAAAACAAGGTTTAATTTTCTTTTTTTTCAGATGCTGCAACTGCCACTGTGTAATACCACAAGTACCACCGAAATGATGACATTTCATCCACCCAGGATTGCCAACCTTAATCACCATTTTGCGTTCAGCCAGCCATGTGCCTAGCCCTATTTACAAACACAAATTACAGGTAAGATAAGCATTTGGGGGGAGGTACTATAATGGAGTATTAGGAGAGACGAGAGACTGACGATCCTAGGACTATTGAATTCACTTTCTTTGTGAGAGGCACTTAGTTTTGAAAACATTTGGGCCATTAGTACTTAGTTAACTTGAATCAAGATGCCACGTAAGAGCCTGGACTGTTAATCCCCCACCCACCCCCCACTTACCAGCCTCAAAAGCAGTAAAAACACGTATGCTAAGATAAAGTTTAAAGTATATTTATATATTCCTAACATAAATAATCTCCCGCAAGACCCAACCCACCCCCCCTTCCGAACCCCAACGAATGTCCCTGAAAACTAAGTCCAAAAAAAATAGAAAACCCAACTCCCAATTCCCACCCCCCAGAAGTCTTTAAAAAAGGGGCAAGGGACAGTCTACTCCTACTGCTGGCTGCTGTTGACTTTTTGGGCCAGGTCGGCATGCTCCTTGCGGAGGGTCTCGAGCAGGGTTTTGGTGTTGAGGAGCTCCTGCTCGAGATAGGAAACCCTCAGGGAAAGGCGGTGCATCCTTTTTTTGGTACTGCCATGGGGGGCAGCTGATTTCTTTGCTGCTCGGCGGTGGAGGGTGGCTGCGGTACCCCGGCTCCGTTCCGCTGGAGACCTGCTGCACTGACTGGCTGACCCAGGGAGCGCGGAGGAGGATGCAGGTGTCGCCGTTGATGTTGTTGACGTACTAGTCTGCGTGTCCTCCTCCTCCTGGGCCACCAGCTGCCGATATTCGCGACAGTGGCCTCCAGCCTCCGTTGCCGGGCCCTTTTAGCCACCTCCTTTCGTGTTGGTTTGGAAGGAGCATCTATATGAAGAAAGAAAGACATAGTCTGTAACCAATGATCTTTAAGATTAACACAAAATGATTCAGCAGAAAGTTGTGTCACAGTAGAACTAGCAATTTGCAAGCGCAGTACATAAATATTGTGGCCAGTATCTATCTAACCTCCCACTTCTTCATCCTTGCTCTGACATTAGTGGGAGTTTAAGTAATCAATTCTACGAGCACTATTGACTCACTCCATTAGAGTCGACTATGACAGTACACCAGTCTTATTCTTCTTCTCTCTTGTTTAGCAAAATTGGTACGTTAACTTCAGCATGCTGTCGTAATGCCAGCGCAGTCAACTTGCACCCGAGAAAAACAGACGCCCGCCATGATGAGTAAGACAGACTTGCTTTACTGTACCAGTCCAGTACATGCAGGGGGTGATGCTCTTACTTTTCTATTATGGGTGGCACTGAGAATACTCTGTTACAAGGGCTACTGCTTAATAGATTTAACTTTCACCCTACAGAGCCAATGAATACTAGAAAAGGAAAATGAAGAAGATAAATAATCTGATTATCTATCACGGCACATGCTATGTATTTGCTTACATATGGGATGACTTTAGGTGCTTTGCTTTTTATTGAGTGAACAGTGATACATCCACACATGAAAGACCGAGTTCTACTAAACTTATTAACAGAGGTAGTGAGTGGTTATCGTAATAGCCGGATATATGCTGTGCTTGCAATGCAAACTACTGCTACTATTCATGGTAGTATTCGGACAAAATTACAACTTCTTTTCCTTGCCTTTCCTACACTGGGACGGACGTGCGGGTGCGGTGTTACATGCTCTTCAAAGTAACACTTAGTTCATTCAGTGACCGTCTACTCTCTCTAGATACACATATGCTATCTAAGAGTCAGATAGTACCATGATCCAGGCATCCATCCATTCAAACTATATGTCAATCATTCTTCTTCATGTCTTTCATCTGGACAAACCTTATGTTTTCTCAAGGGGAGCACACTATGCAGTCTGCAATCTCAATAAGTAAGGAATATAAGAGCTTACCACTGCCCGCTACTACCGTGGCAACCCGCACAGCAGTTTGGTCCGGCACTTCCACCGCCTCCTCCCCAGAGCTTTCCTCCTCCACCTCCACGCTGGGCCCAGCACCAGATGTTCCACCTCCAAAGTACATTTAAGAATGTTAGATGTCATAGACATACACCACTAACTAGTATTTTGTCTAGGGATGAAGAAATGTGAATACAGAAACCAATCTAATAATTTGTGACTGTCTACTCTCAAGTAAAAATGTCCCTTTTTGCAGGGAAGGGTGTTGTCTTGCTGCACTTTTTGGCACAACTGATGAATGCTTGCTTTTTAACACGCACCATTTTTCTCATAACAGACAGAAGCTTCACTTCTAAGAACAAATCATCATCATCACCACTAGGACAGAGGGACCAATGATTTAGCACCAAAAAGAAAAATTAAAGTTCAAACCAGGTGAGGGCTCGGCTCGCACACAATAAATGTGTGAAATAAATAACTATAAGCACTTTTCCATTTTTAATCAACCGTACTTTATGTTTTATGACAAGCTTCATTTTAATAAATATGTTTACTTTTAATAAAGCTTTAAAACTTAAATAGACTCTGTGGTTTTTGGTCACGAGTGAATGAGCAAAAGGTTTTGCAATTTGCAAGCATGAGTCCATGCCTCTGACACTTCTGGACTCTGACTCCGTACTCATGTCCTGCGTTGGATAATCATCATTGGGGATGAATCATCGATGAATTCGGGAGATAAATGACTCTGCCACACTATCTAGTCAGTAAGGAGATTGGGGGTTCTTCAAAGACTGATATCACTGAGGTATGTGGAAAGTCTACCTGCACCTACTATAATTGATAAACAATGCACTATTTAGTGTCCATAGTTCTGTTGGTGCATATTTGTCCCTGCAACAGTAGTAGTATGGATTGTCCTCCTATCCAAACCAAAAGTAAAGTACTAGTATCTTATTCTTTCTTGGTGGTCATTTACCTTTTTATTGTTGGTAATTATCAAAGAAGCATAAACATTTAGAAGACTTGAAAAGACATTATGGAGAATCCCAGAGGACTGCACTCAGTGCATAGAGCTATTGCTGACTAGAATGGGAGTTTCGTTTTACACCTTTTGCCAAATGTGCAATCTTAGTTAGCTACACAGACAGACTAATAAGAATAATCTAGTAATACCACAGGGAGTCATAGTCGAGGCAGGATAAGAATTTAGATACAGTCTACAAGAAGATCAAAGACGATTTATAAAAAATCGAATGAGGAACTCTAGGAAAAAATAGGTACTCTATATTAAAATTAAAACTTATCGGGCCAGCAAAGGAGCCCTCGCCTGACCGATCCTGGCCTTGTTCAGCAGCAGCCTCCTCCAATGTCCTCTTGCCCCTGGGGCGAGCTGATGTACAACATGAAAGAAAGAAAGACCAGAAAACATGGATGATATTTGTCAACCAAATCAAACATTTCAAAAGAAGAATAACAAAATATTTTGGCGAAATAGCAAATAGACAACTATTCCACGGGATATATTGACCTATCTCATGTGGTCTACTACGATATTAGTATTGCTTGATTTGCGGACCGTCGACTTGGAAAGTTATGTAACTCACTAAACAAATTACTAAAAAGGTTCGCCTAGGACTGGCAGGCAGCAGTCCGCAGCACGCGAAGTGACAGACAAAGTCCATCGTGATTGCAGATCAGCGACAACACAAAAAACTTTCCTAATCCATTAACCAGTCATTAAAATACTCAAACTATCAATCCACCACCACTATTTCTTCTTATTGCCAGGTGTACATAGGAAGGACTGGACTTGAGTCTGTAGGGGCAGATTTAGAAGCCCCTGGAGGCTCTTTTGCTCCATTGTTGCATGACATTTGTGACGCAGCGGCAGAACAAAAGAGGCGCCATGGTGCGGCGTATATTAACAACGTGACGCATATGGGAGATGCATCACATTGTAAAGCCCTGCGCCATCAGGGGGCGTTCCGGCGCAAGGGAGGGCGTTCCTGCGCAGGAACGCATCCTAAAAGTGGCTGAGGGAAATCTACAAGATTTCAATCAGTCACTTTTAGGACAATGATGCGTGACTCAAACTCTGCGCCTGTTTGAAGCAGACGTACGGCTTGACGCAGCATTGGGGAGATAGGGCACCCCAGAGCCTTGCTGGAGCTGCGTCATCGTTGTGACGCAACTCCAGCAATGCGCCGCCGCACGCGAAGTGACAGACAAAGTCCATCGTGATTGCAGATCAGCGACAACACAAAAAACTTTCCTAATCCATTAACCAGTCATTAAAATACTCAAACTATCAATCCACCACCACTATTTCTTCTTATTGCCAGGTGTACATAGGAAGGACTGGACTTGAGTCTGTAGGGGCAGATTTAGAAGCCCCTGGAGGCTCTTTTGCTCCATTGTTGCGTGACATTTGTGACGCAGCGGCAGAACAAAAGAGGCGCCATGGTGCGGCGTATATTAACAACGTGACGCATATGGGAGATGCATCACATTGTAAAGCCCTGCGCCATCAGGGGGTGTTCCGGCGCAAGGGAGGGCCTGACCGATCCTGGCCTTGTTCAGCAGCAGCAGCAGCCTCCTCCAATGTCCTCCTTCCCCTGGGGCGAGCTGATGTACAACATGAAAGAAAGAAAGAAAGACCAGAAAACATGGATGATATTTGTCAACCAAATCAAACATTTCAAAAGAAGAATAACAAAATATTTTGGCGAAATAGCAAATAGACAACTATTCCACAGGATATATTGACCTATCTCATGTGGTCTACTACGATATGAGTATTGCTTGATTTGCGGACCGTTGACTTGGAAAGTTATGTAACTCACTAAACAAACTACTAAAAAGGTTCGCCTAGGACTGGCAGGCAGCAGTCCGCAGCACGCGAAGTGACAGACAAAGTCCATCGTGATTGCTGATCAGCGACAACACTAAAAAGTTTCCTACTACATTAAACAGTCATTAAAATACTCAAACTATCAATCCACCACCACTATTTCTTATTATTGCCAGGTGTACATAGGAAGGACTGGACTTGAGTCTGTAGGGGCAGATTTAGAAGCCACTTGCGTCTCTTTTGCTCCATTGTTGCGTGACTTTTGTGACGCAGCTGCAGAACAAAAGAGGCGCCATGGTGCGGCGTATATTAACAACGTGACGCATATGGGAGATGCATCACATTGTAAAGCCCTGCGCCATCAGGGGGTGATCCGGCGCAAGGGAGGGCGTTCCTGCGCAGGAACGCATCCTAAAAGTGGCTGAGGGAAATCTACAAGATTTCAATCAGTCACTTTTAGGACAATGATGCATGACTCAAACCCTGCGCCTGCTTGAAGCAGACGTAGTGCTTGACGCAGCATTGGGGAGATAGGGCACCCCAGAGCATTGCTGGAGCTGCGTCATCGTCGTGACGCAAATCCAGCAATGCGCCGCCTTTACGGCACAGATGCGTAACGCTTCGGTGACGTTTTGGGCCCATGGTGCGGCGCATTGTAAATACGGCGCTCCATGGGTGGTGGTGGCGTGGCGCACAATTACTGGCGCATCCCTGCTACTTTGCAGGGATGTGCCGGTAATTAAAAATCTGACCCTTAGTGTCTAGCATTATGCAGATCTTTAAACTACACTCATACATAATTTCTCAGGCTTATGAAATGAACACAAAATCGAAAACAAATATGCATAGTAGCAACGCTACTGAGAAGGAGAGCAGTGCACCTAAAATGCACAGAAGATTTTGAAATTTAATTTACCTACAATGTAATCAGCAGCAATATTGCGCTTGGTAAAAAACAAAAATTTGCAATATAATAACACACAGAGCAGGAGAAAACAGAGTAGTGAAGAAATAGCTACTACTTCTCACTAAGCCCAGGGATCTCGAGGCCAAGCAGGCCAATCAAGTCGCGTTCCCGTTCCAGGAGATCCGTCCAACGATGGGTGACCTGGTTGTAGGTGCGCCGGACCCGAGAGTGTTGGTACATGGCCCGGCACACCTTCTACCATCGCTTCCGGCGCTCCCGGATCCCGTACCCGCTAGCGATCTTGCCGCCTGCCATGATGGTTCTGGGGAGGCGGCGCTGAACATAAAAAACTAGTGCGGCCACCTCCTCCACGCTAAATATCTCCCGGGCTGTGACCTGCTCCCCCCTCAAACGCCAGCATGGGAGCCGGGCACGGGACCCTACCCCTTCTCAGGATGCTTGCCGGCTCCCTTTACCATGGTCTGGGCAGAAAGGAAGTTAAATAATAAATAAGAAATAGAATATTGAAGAAGCAAAGAAATAAGATTGTGAAAAAGTAGTTTAAAGTTAACCAAAAGTAACAGAAAACACAAAAATATAGAGCTAGAAAAATAGAGGGATAGATAATAAGTACAATAATTAAAAAAAACTTCAAACAAGCAAAAGATGGCAGAGATTCAGAGAGGATACAGAAAGCTTGCCCAGAACCATAGCAATAAATGAGAAACAAGATGGCCCCGCCTGTTCACGACGCGTGGGTAAATTTGCGCGAGAGTTCCCTTGCGATCACACGCGAACGTGTACTAGCGAGCCGCACACTTTGCAAGATTACACATAGCGCCCGGAAACGGAAATACGTTATTTAAACAAGATGGCCGCGCCCGTGAACGACCGTGAGGGTAACTTCGCGCCGTTGCGCTACAAGCGGCCCGATAAAACGCACAAAACCTTGCGAACTAACACGCCGCAAAAAAACAAATGGCATATTTGCACGAATTCGCGGCTTCCGAATTCGATCTTGCGCAACTTCGCGCCCCGGAAATCCCGCGAAATTGCAGAAAAACGAGTTTTGCAAAACTGAAAGCACTCAGCAGGTGCAAAAGTTCAAACTCATCATTAGTAACCATTCCCTGTAGTGCTTCCTGAGGGGCCCCTCCAGAGTTCAGTTGCCTACTTGCAACTATTCTATGACCCTGCTCTGACCCTCACAGCAGGCTCATAGAATAGCTACAAGTAGGCCACAAAGGTCCTGTGAAAAAAAATTGCACTGCAACAGAAAGCAAATTTCAGATAAGGAAGCAGGTGCCAGACTGGAAGTTTAAATTCAGTGACACATTAATCAACCCCAAATTAGTTCATGTCAGTTGAAGCAGGGCAGGTGTGCTTGCTTTTCCCCCCCATAATCTACAGTGATGAACCAGAGGGTGGCAGTGATGTACCAGAGGGTGGCATGGGTGAACCAGAGGGTGGCAGTGGTGAAACAGAGGGTGCTGTGATCATGAACCAGACGTCGAAACAACATAGTCGCGACCGTTGCGAGCTGACAAGTAAGTTTGCAATTGCGAACTGGTACAAAACCCTTGCGAACTGGCAGAAACCCTTGCGAGCACAAAAAAAAGAAAAAAATCTGCAAATTCGCGAGAGTTCGCCGATTTTGTGGATTGCAAATGCTTAGTGGGGGCCATTTTGAGGCCTGGTCCAGGGCCTGGCCTTGTGGGTGGGGGTCTAGGGGCCATTTTGAAGCCAGACAGTGTGCTTTGTGCAATAGGCCTGCACCCAGTCTGCCTTGCTTTCATCCATTATGCCCAGGGGTAGTCAGTGGTGCATGAGCCAAGTCTTTCTGTGTGTTCTCTTGATTTTATGTGTATATACAGACGATGGTTCGACAGCTGTCCAACAGGATCAAATCAAAATGGTGACAGCGTTTAGTAAATTCACGCTAAGGAGCAGAATACATAGGGAATTCATACAATATTAATTTATTTATAATTTAAGTACTTCGTAAAAAAAGTTCCAGGTGCTCATATAAGTGACAGTGTGCAGGACGTGACATAAGTGAACAAAGTGAAACAAGACATCACAAAACAACAAGGTAAATCCACATAAATATATACAATAAAACAGGGGAATTTTCTTGTATGAGTCGACGGCGTTTCGATCTATATGATTCTAGATCATCATCAGGACGGAAAAGGAGCTTCCTGAAACTGTAACAAGGTAAATAATGTTAAGAAGGGTCCCTATATGTCGCATTATTGGTAAGTGGTTTTTTGGTGCTCCCAGTGGCTTTGAATAAATACATGCACAGTAATATACGCTAAATCCAGGGGTTACAGAACACCCGTGTATTACGCGCTTGGATAAACAGATTATTTCCATATACAACAAAGTTTTTCATGAGAGCGCAGCATTTAAAATAATTGCTGTTTACGCAAATCATGGGAAAGTACCTTAGCACTTACTCAGAGTCTTAATCCTATTATGTACTGTTCTTAATGAATAATTTACAGTGACTGCCGGAATTCTGTAAATATAAAGAATTCCAAAGATAAATACAGCCATCAACTATACAATTTTAAAGAATTGTGGGGTGAAATAAACATTCATGAACCTACTTGGCACAAGTGAATTGGAGACTGCCCTGGTTTTTCAATATGTTCACAAGGGAGCAGATCGTTTTCTTAGTTGTGGCTAAAGATCAAGGTTTTGATATTTAGCAAAAGAAGCTAATTAATCAGAGTCATAATCATATTAGGTACTGTTCTTAATAAATAATTTACAGTGTCTGCCGGAATTCTGTAAATGTAAAGAATTCCAAAGATAAATACAACCATCAACTATACAACTTTTATTGAATTGTGGGGTGAAATAAACATTCATGGACCTACTTAGCACAAGTGAATTGAAGGCTGCCCTGTTTTTACAATATGTTCGCAAGGGAGCAGATCGTTTTCTTAGTTGTGGCTGGAGATCAAGGTATTGACACTTAGCAAAAGAAGCTAATTACTCAAAGTCTTAATCATATTAGGTACTGTTCTTAATGAATAATTTGCAGTGACTACCAGAATTCTATAGCTGTAAATAATTCCAAAGATAAATACAATCATCAACTATACAATTTTAAAAGAATTATGGGGTGAAATAAACATTCATGAACCTACTTGGCACAAATGAATTAGTGGCTGCCCTGTTTTTTCAATATGTGCGCAAGGGAGAAGATCGTTTTCTTAGTAATAGCTAGAGATCAAGGTTTGACAAAAAGGAGCTAATTAGTAAGAGCAGATTGCCGTCGAGGCATGGGCCAAGTCTTTTTTTAGAACTTCTCTTGATTTTAAACATCATTTAGGGCATGGATGCTATTTGATTGGGGTGATTTCTGTGTGTATTTCTATTTTTTGGGTGTTGTTAGGGCCTGGTCCAGGCCTGGCCATGTGGGTGGGGGTTTAGGGGCCATTTTGAAGCCAGCCAGTGTGCTTTGTGGCATAGGCCCGCACCCAGTCTGCCTTACTTTCATCCATTATGCCCAGGGGTAGTCAGTGGTGCCTGGGCCAAGATTTTCTGTGTGTTCTCTTGCTTTTAAACATCTTTTAGGGCATGGATGCCATTTGATTGGGGTGATTTCTGCATGTATTTCTATTTTTTGGGTGTTGTTGGGGCCTGGTCCAGGGCCTGGCCATGTGGGTGGGGGCCATTTTGAGGCCTGGTCCATGGCCTGGGCATGTGGGTGGGGGTCTAGGGGTCATTTTGAAGCCTGGCAGTGTGCTTTGTGCCATAGGCCTGCACCTAGTCTGCCTTGCTCTCATCCATTATGCCCAGGGGTAGTCAGTGGTGTATGGGCCAAGTTTTTCTGTGTTCTCTTGATTTTAAACATCATTTAGAGTATGTAGAGAGGTGTGGCTCACTGGTTAGAGGCGGCAGACCCGGAGGCTGAGAACGGCCCGGGACCAGGGTTCGATTCCCGACGCGGCAGGGTCGAGGACCAGGGTCAGCGGACTGATAATTCTCGCCTCGGTGCCCACTTTGGGCAGTGATCACACTCGGTAACTCTGGGCATTAAGCTTGCCTCATCTCTACAACGGCCCCCCACAGACGCCGGGGATGCCTGGCTTCACCTTGGAGATACCCAGCATGGGACCATCTCACAGGGAAAGCCAGGACGGGTTCCCCAGCGGTCATTCGCGCCAGGATACTCCGGTAGTAATTGAGCGCGCTACAAAAACACCTTACATTTGGTTGCCATTGGATTTGGGGTGATTTTTGTGTGTATTTCGTTTTTCTGGGTGTTGTTGGGGCCTGGTCCAGGGCCTGGCCATGTGGGAGGTGGCTATTTTGAGGCCTGGTCCAGGGCCATTTTGAAGCCAGGCAGTGTGCTTTGTGCCGTAGGCCTGCACCCAGTCAGCCTTGCTTTCATCCAATATGCCCAGGGGTACTCAGTGGTGTATGAAACAACTCTCTCTGTGTGGTCTCTCTTCTATTAATCGATTTTAGATTAGAATTGCAATTTTTATTTTGGCTCTTTATGTTTTTGGGTGTGTTGTGTTAATAATAGTAAATGCCTAGTTGCAAATATTAATTGAAGCACGACATATGCAACATTTATTTAACTGATGTTCCTCTGTTTTGCTTTTCTTTTGGTGCACAAAGACTGACAACCGGGAATCATCCTCATCATCATCACTTGTTGTACTGCCAGGAAGAAATTCTGCTGCGGTGTGTGCACAACGTTGCGTGACGTCATGTGTGTTGGCCACAGACAACTCTGCAACTCGTGCAACTGCGTCCTGCTGTTCTGACATCTGAAGAAGATGGGCCCAAAGAAAGGTGGCTGTAGCTCCTCTACCAAGAAAGTAACCAGTGCCACTGCCAGTAAGAAGGAGCAGAAGAAGCAAGTGGCGCCACTTACCAAGGAGACTGGTGTGCCGACAGACATTTTTTCGGGAAAAAAAACCTACGCCTGCAGCAGCGGTGTCCACCAAGGATCAAACGGGGAGCAGCACCTCCGCTTTATTGGTGTCAGTGCTAGCCCGCCAAGTTAGGCCCAAGTCCATGAGTGCGGCAGAGGCAGCCTCTTTAATTGCTCTTTCACCATCGACCAGTGATGTTGGCGTTGACTCATCGCAAAGTAGCATCCATTCAACGCAGGGTGTAACTCATCTGACGAGTGTTCAACTACAGCCGCAACGACAACCACAGGTGCAACAAGGAGAGGCGCAAGGGGAATTGCAAAGGGAGGCGCAAGGAATGGCACTAGGAGGGGCGCAAGGAGTGGTGCAAGGAGTGGCGCAAAGGAGTGGCACAATGGAGTGGCGCAAAGGAGTGGCGCAAATTGTGGCGCAAGTAGAGGCGCAAGTAGAGGCACAAGTAGAGGTGCATGGAGAGCCGCGTTGGAGACTGCCCACAATGCTTGTTCTTCCAGAAGTAGGGGCACATCAGGAAATCGAGATTCAAGCAGAGGTATCATCCGAGCAAGCCACTTCTCCTGATGATCCATTGTCTTCCAGATCCCCAGCAAGAAAAAAGTCAAGGAGGGCTAGTACAAGTTCATCTTCCAGCCCCCTTCCTTCTGAAGATCTAGCGCTTGATTGGCAATCACCAATGCTGTGTGAGAGGGAGGCACGCCATGAGCCGACAAAGCTAGCTAAAAGGAAGGTTCCCACAAGGCTTTCACTTATGGGTGATGATAAGAAGTAGAAGTGGTGTTTTCTGTTGCTGATGAACAGTCTGACAATGACGACCCAGTAATCACAGTCGTCACTCCAGGCCCAGTGGGCATGCAGCAGTCAGACATTTATACCCTATCCAAAAATGCTGCTGTGCAGGATGTGTGTGGCGTGGCACCACTGGTGGTACCAACACCAACACAGGTAACTACTACACTAACACGACCTACAGCTTCCATATTTTCTCGTCAAAAGGGCCGGCAGGGACCTCCATCCAGCTCGACCTCCATTACTTCAAGTAGTGGTGCTGTCAGTGCACAACAGAGTCAAATTCAGCCACGCCCATTCTCCACTTCATCTGGCATTGAACGTAGCACCTCCACCACCACCAGAAATCTCAACTCCCCAGTTTGGGACTTCTTTAGTATTAGCAAAAAGGCGGAAAACCTAGTCATTTGTTCGATTTGTAAACAAGTAGTTAGTCGAGCTAAGCTTGGTACCAACTATGGTTCCGGAGGCCAGAGAGGTCATCTAAAAAACACTACATTATCCAGTGGGAGGTGCACCTAAGTAACATCCGGAAAGCCAAAAGTACTATTCCAAATGTAGACATTGATATTGCATCTGATGACGAGGAGGAGCTGATCGTGCAGGGGGGAGAGGAACAACCGAGAGACATTTTTTCTGGTACACACAGTACCCCTGGCGGAAGCACTGCAGTGGTAGCGCCCACACCCTCCTCTACCCCAGCAACATCAAGGAGGTACAGTAGTCTGGTAGAGACACCAATGCAAAAAAGTACATCAATGAGCCTAACTGGGTTTAGGAGGTCTGGATCCTCATTACATCTGAAAATGGTCCAGACCACCATTAAAAGCATGTTTTGGTCGGAGGCGCCATTTGAACGCAACCACCCAACGGCACGTCCCTATAATGCCATGCTGGCTAAAATGTTAGCGCTGGACCTTCTCCCTTTTTCTTTCGTGGAAGGGGTGGGTTTTCTGGAAATTGTGGGAACAGTCTGCCCTAAATAGAAGGTTTCTAGCTGGTCCTATTTTGCCAGAGTTGCGGTTCCAGCACTAAATCAAGATGTGCTGGAGGTTATCAGGGCAGCTTTGCAGACGAGTGCTGTTCACACTATCCACCTGACAACAGACATGTGGACCAGTTGCCAAGCCGTTGATTACATGTGAATCACTGCACACTGCAGTAAACATTTTGGAGGAGTTTTACAGTAAGGTCTTTAAATGGCTGCATCCAAAAAAGCGCATGATTGGTTATGTTTCCACGGATAATGGCAGTAATATAGTTAGGGCCATGGCTGATGGTGGCTATTTTGGAGTGCCTTGTTTGGCGCACAGTATTAACATTGTTGTTCAAGATTTCTTGAAAAAAGAAAACAGATTCAGCAAGTTACTGACCACCTGCCGAAGAACCTGCAAACATTTCAGCCATTCTTTTAAGGCCCGGAAGCAGCTGAGGATCATTCAACGTGTCTGTAGAGGGCTAGTCAGAGGACTCATCCAGGAGGTGGCAACACGTTGAAACTCAAATTTCTACATGCTTGAGCGTATGTTTGAGCAGTACTTGGTAATCAATGAGCATGTCTTTAATGCACGGGGTGCTTCTATGAAAGACATGAGGCTAGAGGTGGAGGAATGGGACCTAGTGAAAAGCCTGACAGACATGCTTCATCCTTTTGATGTCTTCACACGTCAAGTCAGCAGGGAGGACTGTACTTTGGGCAAAGCTATCCCATTATTGCGCATGTTAGAGACCAACTGAAGGCGGTGTCTTCAACGTTCCAAGATGATACTGACAAGCAAGACGCACATCAGTTGGCACAGAGCTTATTAACCCGCCTACTTGACAATGCAAGGCTTAATGGAATACATTGTGATCAACATTACATTTTTGCCACTATTCTGCATCCACGGTACAAAAAGGCACTGGCCAGCAATACTTTCATTCCTTTTTATGAAGCAGATGTTTCAAAGTACAAACATTGGCTAGCCCTGTCAGCAACTCAGTTTGAAAAAGAGCAGCAGGAAATTGAAGGAACAGCCACAAGTACTACTGAATCAGCAGGCCATCCGGCATCAAGGTCCACTTCTGTGGCAGAAGGCAGTCACTTTCCCTCAGAGCTGTTACCAACACCAGCAACCTTATCATCATCTTCACCTGCACCAGGCCCAGCCATAATATTGTCGGAAGCGGATTGGATAACTCATCAATGGTTTGCTCGTTCCAGTGTTGATGCAAAGGCCACAGATGGTACGCAAAGTGGAGCACCCCTGGATGACCTTGAGTGGATGGTGCAGGCCTATCTGGATGACCCAACATAGGTCTTCATTGATCAGAACCCATTGCTGTATTGGTATGAAAAAGGGGTCAGTGGCCACTGATCATCAAGCTGGCTCTTATTTGTCTTGCCCACTTGCAAGTGTGTCTTCTGAACATGTTTTCAGCGCTGCTTATGCCATTGTAACTTCAAAAAGGACCCACCTCTCGCCCAAAAATGTGGAGAGGTTAACAATGATCAAGACAAATCAGCACTTCATACCCTCAGATTACAAAATATGTGAATCCATTCAGGAAGAAGAGGACACCAACTTAGGTGACAGAAGTTCTTCTCTGTTAGCTGACCTACTCCCGTTTCAATACACAGAGTTTGAGGACGAGCTCTACTTCCCTGACACCTAGGCCTGAAATACTGACTTTCTTGTTGTTGTCCTTATTCACTTTTATTCCTGTGTGTCTTTCTTTGTTTTGCAACTTTTACCACAACAAAACTCTAATCACAACAAATCCATCATCAGCACTGTCTTCATCTTATTTCCTTATTGAAGGTGCCGCTGTCTGCATTTCTGAAGTTCACAAGTTTACAACTCAGTCATGCTCCTCTATCTTCCTCCTCCTCCAGACTCCCCCTATCCATTTTCCTAAAGGCAGATGGCTGGATTATGCAGAATCAAGAAACTGTTGCTTCGTAGACGAGTCCCCTCAAAAGAAGTGGGACTGGAATTACTGACTATATGCTGACTTACTTCTAAAATTGACACGAGAGGCTGCCCTGTGGGCCTTCACTTTAAGAATAAGACGTGGACAAAAAGTGGAACAGGTAATGAATGATGAGATGGCATGCAGTGGACAACACTGGCTGTCTGGATCTGGTGAAAGCAATTGCTGTTTGTTTGTTGTGCATGAAATGAATCATATGTGTTCTGTTATTATTTAATCTTTTACACACTAAATGTAACTCAAGTCTACTCTTATTTTACCTTGTTTATTGCAAATAGTACTTCTACTGCAGGGGCCAATACGTTGCATTTTTTAGTATGAAAAATGTCCTTGAACTCCCTGTGTGTAGACTGTGACTGCAACATTGAGTTTGCCAATACCATGATGAGGATGAGTCTTGATGATCAAAGTTACATAATATTTTTACAGTCACTCACTGGGAAGGATCATCATCATCGGTTTACGGAACAACTATGGCCATTTCGTGAGTGGAAAACAGGTAAACAAGTCAACAACAACCACAGCAGAACTACATGTCTGTCTAGTCGTGGTATGGAGTGGTCAAACCAGTGTAGTGTTGTTATGCCAGAGTCCAGACAGCAGTTCATGTAAAATTGTGGCTATGTGGCTTCCTGCATAAAATTAGATCTGCTTTGTCTGTCTGTGTCAAAGAGGTATGCTACATGGAGGTTGGTTCACTCAGTGGTGCCTGCCTTGACCGTCTGCATGGCCCTGGCCTGCTGTGTGCTAATTACTATCCTTGAAAAGGAGACTCAGAGTATGCACTTTAGAAATGATGCTTGTATGTAATACTGTCGCTTCTGAAAGTGAAAGCGTTATTTTTGCACTAAACACCGTACCTTATATTTTTTCTTCGTGGTGTTTTACTATCCCTTCCTGTTTTTCATCGACAATTACAGGCCGGCTTTTACCCTGTGCGATGGGAAAAACATTACCTCAGGCTTACCATAGCAATCCGCAATTCCGCATCCGCCAGGCAGGCAGTGGACAGTGTGTCTGGTCACCAAGATTGATCGACGGAGCGTCAGATGGAATGGAGGACTACCACGAATAAGAGGAATGGCTGGATGCATGCAACTTCCCAAATTGAACAGGACAACTACAACATACAGTTACAGTATCCTCTTCACTTCTCCTTATCTTTTAAATGTTATTGTTGTGAACTTCTATGAGTGCGACTCTGTGCGTTTGCTCCCTGCATCAAATTCATCCCTATAGCTATTTGATAAGTTTCTTTGCTATTTTTAAAACTAATTTAATGTACTAATAACTATAAGTGTTTATTCTTTCTGAGGGCAGATAGGCATGTGAAATGCTTAATTACTGCAGCCCTGTACTGTCAAATTGTTTATTCATAGTTAGTAAGTTGTAGTAAGTTCTACTTTTCATTAACCTAACCATCCATTTAGCAAACAACTTCATGCATGCAGTGCACTTCCTTTATGTCCCTTAAAAGATTTGTTTTTCTTCATTTGTTGTTTGTACATGCTGTGTTTTTTTTCCTCTCTCCACAAAACTTTCCCAAAAACCCCCATTCCCATCCAATTTTTAAACCCTAACCCTCTTCCCCGAGGCTTTGCGGTTTTCATTGAGGTGTGACTAAATGAGAACAATAATTCCACACACTCGCTGGGGAGCATAAGGTCAAAGTAAAAAAAAACAATTTCAAGGCGAGTGAAGGAATCCGAGGATATATTCTTATTCTTATTCTGCTCAACACACACCTATGAGTATTTTCAAATCAAATCAGAATTTCATATGCGCCATCGAGTAGATTCATCATCAACAACATCCTCCTCCTACACGTGACGAATGCTTACGCTGCTGTGTCCTTCACCTTCAGTAATATTTTTTTTGTCCTCATACATACGCCAGAAGATATTCTCAGACTAACAGGTCCATGCCACCCACTACGCAGCAGAGCGGCCCCACCTTAAACTCTGAAGATCTTAATGGATGCACTTTCTACAAATACCCACAGGGTACCAGGAGGTACAGAGAAAGAGGTATTCAATTCAGTTCATCTTTCTTTCCAGGCCCTAGAACTGATCTTAGGGTAATTCATTCTGCAGAAAGGCATAATTATTGGACAAGACGTTTACATCCTATCCAGCCAATTGATACAAGGAATCCAGAAATGCTTCCTTCTTTTCCATAGTGCCTTATCTAAGTTCACTGTATATTTAGTTGCCTTTATCCAATTTAGGTATGAAGGTGCAATATCTTTAACCCAGAGTTTGCATATTTCTCTGCGTGCCAAAATAATTAGATATAAAGACAATTTATTTATATCTTGAGGAAGTTCTTCATAGTTGCAAAAAATACCAAAAAATACAAGGGATATACTAACCTGTATATCAAAATTAAACACATTTTTCATACCTTCTTCTACGGTGGCCCAAAAATTGCTTAGAACAGGACAAGTTAAAAACATGTGAAGGTCGTCAGCTTTTTCCAGCTTACACTTTGGGCAACAAGGAGTCGGACCTTTAGAAAATTTAGCCAGCCTAGCAGGAGACCAATATACTCTGTGAAGAGAAAAAAGATGGTTGCGCTTTAAACTGGCAGGCGAGACTGTGGTATATAGTAGGTCAAAGGATACTTACCATAATTCCTGCAACTCGACATGCGGAACCTGTTTTCCCCATAGTTGAACAGGCAGGGTAAAATCTCCGTCCTCTGCTTCCCGGATGGGCCAATACAGAGTTGATGTTTTTATCTTCCTGCTCTTCCTCAGAAGAAGTTCCTCCAACACTGTCTTAACTCGGTCAGAGTACAGATCTTATCCCAGCTTAACAATACGCCTTCTGGCATCAGCTGACCCCAACATTTTAAAATTAACCTCCAGGAGGGGTGTAACCAGAGAATCTTTAGTCCACTCTGGAGAGCTTGGCGATTCCCAGATAGGAGCCATAGCAGAATAATATGGAATACTCAACAATCTCCTTACTATGGCCCAAACGTAGGCCATATCTCTCAGTATCTTTAGACGAACCTTCTTAAAAAAACACGGATCTCCGAACTTCAGCAAGAAAACATGAGCACCTTCTTGAATTCCTGATATCATCGTCTGAAACATTATACGTGTTTCTGTCCTATCTGGAGTATCAAATAGCATTATCCCTGCCTTCAATAGCAAAGTCAAGGCATACAATTTCAGATCTGGAGCACACAGGCCACCTTTGCTTTTCTTTCTTCGCAGCTTCTTCCATGCGATCCTTATGCCCTTTGAGGTCCATACAAAGGAGTTCCATTTAGCTTGAATTTTCCTTAGATTAGTTTCTTTAAAGGCTAACAGGATATTCTGGAATAAGAATATTAATTTGGGCAGCAGCATCATCTTAATGCTATTAACACACCCATGAGTATTTGCAAATCAAATCAGAATTTCATGTGCACCATCAAGTGGATTGATCATAAACAACATCCTCCTCCTACACGTGATAAATGTTTACGCTGCTGTGTCCTTGACCTTCAGTACAATTTCTTGTAGTAGCCATACTCCACACAACTAGTAGTTATATTTTGAATACTTTAGCATTACTTAGGCTACAATTTATGGCACTGTTCTTGTGTACTGTACTATCTATCATACTGTTCTAATGCTCCGCTCAGGCCACTCAATGTTTCATTTCCTTTTTTTTCATATGCTGCTACTGCCAGTGTGTACCACTACTACTACCAACACAACAATGACATTTCATCCGTCGATGATTCCATAGCCAACTTTAATCGCCATTTGCCATGCAGCCAGCCCTGTGTCTAGCCCTATTCCCAAACACGAATCACAGGTAAGATAAGCATTTTGGGGTAGGAAGAATAATGGACTAGGAGGAGAGGAGAGACTGACGGTAGTACTAGTAAAGTAGTAGGACAATTGAATTCACTAACTCTGTCAGTGGCACTTTTGTACAAATTTGGGCGATTAGACAATTTGAATCAACCAACCAGTTCAGTTTCAGGAAAACAAACGTACAGTTAACTCCCCGCCCGCCTCCCCCACAAAACAGTAATAAAAACCTGTATGCTATGTTTAAGTTAAAATAAATAATTATTTGACCCTACCAAAAATAAACTATCCCACAAGAAGACCCGACCCACACACTCCCTAACTCCAACCAACGTCCATGACATCAATGTTCCCAAAAGTCCAAAAACCCCAACGCCCAATTCCCACCCCTCCAAAAGTCTATAAAAAAGGTGCAAGGGAAAGTTTCTCTCTAGTTCCGCCGGCAGTGTCCTTTGGCCAGGTGGTCACGCTGCTCTCACCGGAGGTCCTTGAGCAGGGCTTTCTGCCTCACCACCTCCTGCTCAAGGTACGCCACTCACAGGGTCAATCGGTGAACACAAGCCTTGCACTTGCAGGTACTGTGGGGGGCAGCTGTTGTTCTTGCTGCTCGGATCACGGCTCCCTACGGCTGGAGTTTTGCTCTGGCTTTATGACCCTGGGGAGGCGGAGGAGGATGCAGCTGTGGTGGATGTTGTTGACTGCGTGTCATCCTACTCATCCTGAGCCACCAGCCACCGATATTCGGTGACAATTGCCTCCAGTTCCGTTGCCGGGCCAGGATAGCCAACTCCTTCCTTGTTAGTCTAGGAGGAGTATCTATATGAAGAAAGAAAAACATACTGTAACCAATGCTATTTAAGATTAACACAAAATAATTCAGCAGAAAGTTGTATCACTGTAGCACTAGCAACTTGCAAGCACAGTACATAACATTTGCGGCATGTATCTATCTAACCTCCCACTTCATCGGCCTCTGCTCGAACATTAGTGGGAGTTTCAGGGACTCTACTAGCACTATATGGACTCACTACATTAGACTCAGACAGTACACCAGTCTTCTTCTTCTTTCTTGTTTAGCGAAATTGGTGCGTAAACTTGTGGAAACCGGCATAATGCCAGCGCAGTCAACTTGCACCCGAGAAAAACAGACGCAAGCCAAGATGACACAGACTTGCATTACTGTTACCAGTCCAGTACATGCATTTGGTGAAGCTCTTACTTTTCTATTATGGGTGGCACTTGCCAAACTCTGTGACAAGGGCTACTGTTTAATTAATTTAACTTTCACCCTGCCCTGCCCCTGACTACCACAGAAAGAAAATGAAGAAGATAGATAAGTAATATGACCATCTATCCCTTCACAGGATATTTGCTTACATATGGGATGACTTTAGGTGCTTTGTTTTTGATTTAGTGAACACAGATAGGCCACACATGAATGACAGAGTTGTAATAAAATTATTAACAGAGGTCGTGAGTGGTCCCCATAATCGCTGGAGGATGGCATTTGTGAGTTGTGACTTACTTGACTTGATAATGTGAACTATACAATATAGATACACAATATATGCTGTGCTTGGAAACTACTGTTAGTCATGGTAGTATTCTGAAAAATGTAATTACAACTTCTACTTTCCTCGGCTTTGCTACTCTGGCACGGACGTGCGGTGTTACATGCTCTTCAAAGTAACACTCTTCATCCAGTGACAGTCTATTCTGTCTGCATACACCTATGCAATCTATGAGGAAGATACCATCCAGGCATCCATTCTTTCAAAGTAAATGTCAATCATTCTTCTTTATGTCTCAACTGGACAAACCTTACTTTTTCTCAAAAACAACCATTTTATTTCATTTTTTAAACCGCCAGCCATGCATCCGTGCTTGAATTGCATTTGAATTTGAACCAAAGAATATATTGCGCACACATACAGTTACTGTTTCACTCAACCAAGCAGTCCTCTTTTCTTTCTCCTTCCACCCATTTTGCTTCAGCCTTCAACCGGCCTTGTATCAGATTCCCAGCCACCTCGGGCAGCATTCAAAAACACGTATCATTCTTTGCCAGTCATTAATACTAACTCGCTCGTCCTTCCTTACACCCTTCTTTCCCTTTTCCTTCATCCCATCCATCAAGTTCATCTCTGATCTGACTTGGCTTCTTGATAAAACTTTCATAGCCGAGTTGAAGTCAAATTTAGAGGAGGCCATTGGTTACTCGTCAACTCCCGCCGCTAATGCTATTGCTAATGCGAAGTCAAGGGTGACTGTCTTCTACCTGGTTGACAAAAACTTAGTTCTAAATTTGTAAGTCTTCTTAACAGTAAAGTGTACTTGTACTGTACAACATATACACCCCTGCAGAGAGCCTACTCTGCAATCTCAATAAGTAAGGAATATAATAGTTCCTGCTGGCTGTGGCACCGCATCTGCCCCTGGAGTGACCACCTACGCGCTGGCCCCTTCACTGGTAGTGGGCTGTGCCGATGGTGTTACGCCTAGAAAATACATTTAATATTTTTAGATGCCATATACACCACTCCCTATTTTGTCTAGGAATTAAAAAATATGTTACTAGTACTACATAAACAAATTTAATAATTTGTGACTCTGTTGTCTAAACTAAACATTTCCCTTTCTTAAGGGAAGGGTGTTTTTTATTTATGCTTAGCCATAACATGTGATGGTACACTTTTTGGCACAACTGATGAATGCTGGCTTTTTAACACGCACCATTTTTCTCATAACAGACAGAAGCTTTCCTTCTACGAACAAGAGCAATATCATATGTTAGTTGGAGTCGTCTCGTCATCATCACCACCAAGACTTTAAGTTCCAACCAGGTGAGGGCTCTCCCACAATTAATATGTGAAATCAGCCACTTTTCAGTTTTCAAGCGTTCACCATTTATTTTATATGAAGTTGATTTTAATAAATGTTTTTATATAATGCACAATTTAAAATGAATATACAGAGTACACAAGGAGCTAGTTGTTTTACTTTTAAGAAAGCTTTAAAACTTACATAGACTCTGTGGTTTTTGGTCATGAATGAGTGAGCGAAAGGGTTTGCAATTTGCAAGCATGAGTCTGTGACTCTGACAGGTCGGGACTCTGACTCCGTAGTCTTATGTTCTGGGTTATAAAATCATATGGGGATCTTCGCTGGATTCGGGAGCTAAATAATGACTCTGACACACTAGCTAGTCAATAGGGAGATTGGGGGTTCAACTTCTGTTATAACTGAGGTATGCGGAAATTCTAACTGCGCCAATTATCACCAATGCCCTATTTCTTGTCCATAGTTCAGTATTTGCAGAATGGTCCCTGCAACAGTAGTAGTATGTCCTCCTATCCAACTAAAAAGTAAACTAGTATCTTATTCCTGGTGGCCATTGACATTTTATGTTGGGAATTGTCAAAGCATAAACATTTAGAACACTTCAATAGAAATTATGGACAACCCAGAGGACTACACTCAGTGCCTAGAGCTATCGCTGAATAGGAGTTTTGTTTAACACCTTTTGCCAACTGTGCAAGCTTAGCTAGCTACACAGACAGACTAATAATAATCTGTAGTAGCACAGAGAGTCATAGTAGAGGCAGGATAAGAATTTAGAAACAGTCTACAAGAAGATCAAAGACGATTTAGGAAAAAATAGAATTATGATGAATGTTTGGAACAAATAGGTGCTGTAAAAGATATGGAAGTATAATTATTAATATTAACAGGAAAACTTACTGGGGCCTGCAGAGGAGCTCTTGTTAGACCTATCCTAGCCTTCCTGATCTGCCAGCGCCGCTACCTCCTCCTCTGTCCTCTTGCCCCTGGTGGGAGCTGATGTACAACATGAAAGAAAGATACAAACCCGGATGATTGTTGTCAGCCAAATCAAACATTTAAAAAAAACAATAACAAATTATTTCGGGAAAATAGACAACAATTGCACTAAATTTATTGACCTATCTGATGTGGTGTACTAGGGTATTAGTATTGCTGGATTCGCAGACCGTCTACTTGGAAAGTTATGTAACAAACTAAACCAACTACAAAAAGGTTCTACTAGGACTGGCAGGCAGCACTCCGCAGCACGCGAAGTGCCAGACACAGTCCATCATGATTGCAGACCACTAAAAAGTTTCCTACTAAATACCCAGTCAAACTATCAATCCACTACCACTCTCTCTACTTAGTGGCTGGAGTACAAAGGAAGGACTGGACTTGAGTCTCTAGTGTCTAGCATTTCGCAGTTCTGTAAAGTACAGTCATACATAATCACTCAGGCCAAATGAGCACAAAATTGAAAACAAGTAAGCATAGTAGCACCGCCAGTGAGCAGGCGAGCACCGGCAATCACAGAAGCTTTTGAAACATAATTTACCTGCAATGTAACTCTAGTGTCTAGCATTACGCAGTTCTATAAAGTACACTCATACATAATCACTCAGGCCAAATGAGCACAAAATTGAAAACAAGTAAGCATAGTAGCACCGCCAGTGAGCAGGCGAGCACCTGCAATCACAGAAGCTTTTGAAACATAATTTACCTGCAATGTAATCGGCAGCATTCTTGCTCTTCGGAAAAAACAAATATTTGCAATATCATAACACAGAGAAGGAGAAAACAAAGTAGTGATTAAATAGCTACTAGTACTCACCAAGCCCAGGGATCTCGACGCCAAGCAGGTCTTGCTCCCGGTCCAGGATGTCAGACCACCGGTGCGTCACCTGGTTGTAGGTGCGCTAGACCCCAGACTCCCGATACATGGTCCGGCACACCTTACCCCATAGCTGGTGACGATCCCGGAGCCCGTACCCAGTATCGAGCCTGCCGCCTGCTGCGACGGTCTTGGGGAGATGGCGCTGTACAAAAAAGACCAGTACGGCTACCTCCACCGTGCTGAAGATCTCCCTTGGACTTACAGCCTCCCCCCTTAAGCGCCCGCAAGGGAGCTGGCTACGGGGTGCGGGACCCTTCCCCTTAAGGTTTTTGCCGGCTCCTTTTGCCATGGTCCTGGACAGTTAAAGAAAAATAAAATAGGAAAGAATAGGGAAAAAATAAATAAAAGAAAAGAAAGTTAAAAAAAGTCGTTTTTAAGTAACAAAAGTAGATAAAAACACAAAATATAGATGTAGAAAAATGGAGAGATAGATAGTGAGTAAAAAAGGTTAAAAAAAGTTCAAACAAATAAAGGATTACAAAGATTAAAGCTGGATAGAAAAAGCATGCCCAGATCCATAGCAATGAATGAAAAACAAGATGGCTGCGCCCATTGCGACCACGTGGGTAAGTTTGCGCGATATTTCCCCCGTGAGCACGCAAAAACGGATGCGAACATGCAATTGCGCCCCGCACGTAGGAAATGCACAATGCGAGCATGTAACTAGCGCCCGGAACCAATAATACGCAACGTGAACACTGAAAACAAGATGGCTGCGCCCATATACGACCGCATGGGAAACTTCATGGTAGCCGCGCGGAAAAAAAAACCTGCGAACACGCAAAAATAAAAAAATCCACAAATTCGCTGATTTTGCGGACGCAAGCACGCTTTCGGGCGAATTCGCATATTTCGCACATACTTAAATATGTGTCACATTTTAAAGCCCTCCACTGAGTCAGTATTTTGGAGTCCTCTGAGGGTATTTGTGGGGTGAGGCGACCGGTCATCCACTCTTTTGATCTGGGGTCAGCAATGCCATTATCACAGTTGTTGTCTAATTTAATAACATTTTGAGGATTTCATCCAGAAGCAGTGCTCTTAAATGCCATCAATCTCCTATTAGCTCAAACCAAAGGTCTTGTTACAAGGCAAACACCCAAACATCAGATACTCAATGTGCCACTGGAACGAAATTATAAAAGGCGGATGAGTCCTAACTGGACCTAAATTGCTTCTGGTCTTGATCAGGGAGGAATTACCTGGCCGTTTGGGCTGGATTGTTCCCATGATGAACAGGGTCAAGACTGATTTCTATATGGCTGGGTCGAACTGAGGTAGCATGCTGGGCATTAAAATATTATAGATGGAGTTGGACGTGGCCCACAGTGATTGCCAGTAGCTGAGATTGAAAGCTTTCCGTCAATCAACCTATTTATTGCATCCTGTCCTAGCAGGAGCCAAAATCCTAGTAAGGGTAAGCCCCTACACAGTCTAAATGATTTTGTGCTCACTCTTGGGTAGCCTGGCATAGAACAGTTATGCTTAACTCAAGATGCAATGTGTACAGATTTTGTGCAACACCTAAGCAGTAAAACAGGAAAACACCACAAAAAGACTCCATAACATTTTAGAATGATAAAGTATGACTTCATAAATAAGACAAGACAAAAACGACAACAATCTAATATGTAGAAGCTGAGAAATGGATTCTGAAATAAACGTCACAGTAACGCTTGGAGGTGGATAGTGCTTAAAGGGTGAGCTGGTCACACCAGACTGGGACAAAGTCAAGAGTTCAGGATGACTGCGAGGAAATGCGGGTGGGATACAGGGACCCGCTGAACAAAAGCACCTTGTGGTTACAGGTCCAGATGTGTGTTGAATTGGTAGAGCCAGAGACCCATTACTCATACCAAAATGTGCCTTTGAAATGGGGTGACTTCAAAGAAGGGTCTTTGAAGTGCACAAGGTCATTTCCTTCCAGCCCTAGTTACTGACTATCAGTAGAAGGTAATCAGTCCTATGTTTGTGGCAGGGCACTATCTTTTTAACTGTAACTGTCAGCCCTTATTGCTCAATGAGAGACACTAGAATGCAGATATATGTGGATGGATCCTCATATACACATAGCCTTCCTGTGTTTGTGGCTGTTTAGAGGGAATGCACAAAGTGTAGCTGTTGCCCACCCCAGACATAATTTGGAGGCAGGCTGTAAGGCACATGGAGCTAAGAGCAGAGAAATGCCTACTTTCTAAAAGTTGCATTTCTAAAATGGTAATATTAAATCCAACTTTACCAGTAAAGAGGATTTATCATTACCATTCCCAAGAAATATAACATAATGCTATTACTCCTTTTTGATCAGTAATTATAGCTTAACATTGTGTTCAAAAAATTCCCAATGTTACCCTTTGAGAGAAGTAAGCCTCAGAGTAGTGAAAATGAATTGATCTGGTGTGGAGTGCATGTCTACATTTCACATAGAAGGCCGAATGCCTCCTAGGTGTGCTTCGACGCCTGATTACAGCAGAGCTGTTTATTTTGTTTGTAGTATGTCAGTAGTGGATACAGTGAAAGTGGAAGCTTAAAACTACCTACTAACCCTTTGTTGCATGGTCCCTTGGGTAGGATTAAAAAATTATTACAATTTAAATAGATGTGAGTGAATTGTGGATAAACCAATATTGCCATGTTTAGGGGAGACACCACAAGCACTTAAGCACTGTTTAGCAGTGGTAATGTGAGTATAGAAGAAACCTAAAACGAGGTCAGATAAATGGAGGAAGGCAGGCAAAAGTTGGGGGAACAGCACGCTAAGGCTGCCAGGACTAACAGAAGGAATTACCCAAACATGTGCACACTGTGCCACTGTTACCAAGATAAACCTGGCTGATAAGGGTGAAACCTGTCCTGGTTTAGTTGCATTTTGGTTCAGGGAAGGCCTGACATGGTCATTCGGATTGGATTGTTCCCAGTGGAGCAGGGTCAAGACTGATTTGATTATGACTAGCTCCAAATCTGGTTGACATGGTGGGCAAAACAATTGGTTTTTGGATGCAGTCCAAACAGCTGCAACTGGCTGAGATTAATTTAAACATTCCATCCATCACCTTGTTTTTCATGTCCTAAAATTTGACGGGTATGCCCAGATGTTGATGTTGTGCTAACTCTGCCACCTGGATGGTTATATGACTAAACAACTACTGCCTAAACCACGACCTCCTGAACCACGAAAGCTTTACAACGAGCTATGATAAACCACTACTTGTTTTTACAATGACTTCCTAAACTACGAAACGAATCACCTCATGACTGGCCATTAGATGGCAGTATTGTAATAACAATTCTTCCACTAAATATTTTTTAATTGCTTATTACCCCTTTCTTTGATTATTTATTCTACATCTATTTTAATTCATAGTCATATTTTTTTAAACCTGACAAACTCCAAATTCTATATTTTTTAAAATGATATTAGGCTAAAAAAGTAAAATGTATTTAAAAACGAAACATCAACAATTTGAGTTAATGACATTGATTACCATGCTGACAGGATAATGATTGGCTGCTTCCCCATGTTCCTCAGAACCTGTGAAAAGTGCAGGTCATTTAAAAAAAAATAACGAATACATTTCGGGCAGCTTTTAAGGTGAAGAAGCTTTATTTCAGTTGTAAGCTAACAGCCCTGGAGTGCGTCCTGTCTCGTACTTCGAGGAGACAGGACGCACTCCAGTGTTGTTTGCTCACAACTGAAATCTCCAGTCAACTGTCAAGTTGGGGGTGGGGGTCCCACCTGGATGAAGCTATACCTGGCTTGAGAGCTAATAAGGGCAAAACTGGCCCCTGGTTGCTTGTGTTTCGGTTCAGGGAGGACTTGGCCTGACTGGCAAATTGGTTTGGATGTATGTAGGATTTGAAACTCAGTATTTACACAAGAAATATGCTTATAGGAGGTGCATTCCTTGGGCTGTTTAACCTGTTAATGAATGAGCACTATATTGACTGCAGAGAGATTTTGAGGTTGTTTCCTCTCATCTCTTGTTCCATTTAACATGTGGTGACTAGGGGGCATATTACCAAGCAATAGCGATAATTATCGCTATTGCTTGGTTAGAGACAAAAATTTACCGCTGAGCTGCGGCTATTTTTACCGCAAATAAACCTTGGTATTACCAAGGTTTATCGCAAATGCGATAAAAATCGCCGCAATGCACGAGTATCGCTGAAAAGTCCGCGATATTCATGCATTACCGAGCTAATGCTCTTAGCCATGTTATCCACCTGCAATTGGATAACATGGCTAAGAACGGCTCAGGGCAGGTGTTAGCTTTTGGAAATATTAACTTCTACAGTCTTTGGTGTTCTTCGGCATCTATGTTTCACTGTGTATGGGATTCAGTAGCTCCATTCTAATTCCACTGGGTCTGAGTTAATCTGACCACCTATTCTGTTGTACCATGCCTCTTTTCGTCCACCCCGTCAGTGCATTCGCCCTCCCTTTCCCTTTCCCTTAGTTGGCCTTCTTCATTACTATGAACTTAATGATGCTGGTTCCACACTCAAAATGAGAAACAGGGGAGAGAGAAGACATTGTGACTCACAATAAAAGTCCTCCCATCAAATTATACCAAAAACTAAAAGAGTACTCTTTTATGATTTATGTATATTAATTTTAAGACGTAGAACCCTCACCCACCAAAGCGAGATTGTTCATCATAGGTTTTCTTCTACACGCAGAACAAAGCATTGAATAGCAACTCAGTTTTTCATGTTTACACCTTGGAATGGCTGATTAGTGATATATCAGTACTTACATGTCATGAGTAAGGAGAGGAGGGATCTCCTGAATAGGAGACAAGCAGTATGGCCTCAAAGTTGCAGTGCCCATTCCTTGATCATGAGTTACATGGGTTGCATGAAATATTTATCTTTTTAATGCAAATATATTTAGTGTTTTGCTAATATGCAGGGATACAATACATTCTCAAACAATAAAGTTTCCCTTTTTTAATATAACAATTTGCACCTTCCACCTTGTGCTGACAGGGATATGACTGCTTGGTTTGTGCTGTAACCATTGTGATTCATCTAATTCTAATAACTTCTGACCTGATTAGAGCCAAAAGATTTAAAAGGATCCTTTATCTAACATGGTTTATGTTGAACAACATTGCATTGAGCATGGTAATAAAGCCTGAGTTTTTCCTTGACTCAATGTACCTCAGTCTCACAATCCTTATTTCCTCACCAAGAAACGTTCGGGTGCGTGTTAACTTCACTAACCACTCAAAATATAAATCGAAACTATAGGTACACTTTGGTATTTGCGCAACAAGACGATAAATATATTAATTATTAAAAATGTAGAGGTTGAAGAACACACTATGAGCTTCCAGTGTTCTCTCTCCAACAATTACTCTGCCAATTCACAAAACACTTGGGGGCAGATTTATGATGCCCTTGCGCCGCAATTGCGTCACTTTATTTGACGCAACTGCGGCGCAAACAATGCACCCTATTTACAACGTGACGCATCTAGGAGATGCGTCACGTTGTAAAGCCCTGGGCCATAAGGAGGCGTTCCTGCGCAGGGGGGCGTTCCTGCGCAGGAACGCCTCCTGAAAGTGGCTAAGTGAAATCTATGAGATTTCACTCAGTCACTTTCAGGCCAATGCTGCATCAAAACCCAGCGCCTACTTGAAGCAGGCGTAGGTCTTGATGCAGCATTGTGTAGATGAGGCACCCCCGAGCCTTGCTGGAACTCCAGCAATGCGGCACATTTCCGGCACAGATGCGTCACGCATCTGTTTTTGCACCATGGTGCGCCGCATTATAAATGCAGCGCACCATGGGTGGCGGAGCTGTGGCGCACTGTGGTGCACGTTAACTGGCGCATCCCTGGGGATGCGCCAGTTAACATAAATCTGCCCCTTGTTTTGTCAGTGCGTGACGCAAGTTTTCGCAAGGCAGCGTAAGTCCTTAATTGGGATTTACTAAGACCCATTAAACCACTTACATGCCTCTAAGGGTCGCTTTTTCGTGCAGAAAGGTATCCCTTACTGTTACAAAGCCAATCCTACCTGTAATGCAGGCAACCTTGCACTGCCTCAAGGGTGCCTGCGTTGGAGCTAGGCAGCACCCAGTGCTCAAGGGCAAGGAGAGAGCAGACATGCTCCATATTTTTGTGCTCTATCCCTTTCACACAACACAGTGCAACAACTTTGCTCGCTGCCCTCCTTTGCATTGGTAGGTCTGAGCCTTTTAATCTGTTTCAGGGATGGGGAAAATCTGTAATTTTTTCAGCTTTCTATGTATGCAATTTTAATGTAATGTGTTGTTATTCTGTAAAGGTCATCTGCTTGAATTGATTAGAGGTATGCCATTGAGAGCTAATGAGATACATCGTCAATTAATTTTTGAGATGATTGTGCAAAAGTTCAGAGGTGCTTCCGCACACACATCACATCATTTCTTTCAGACTTCGTCTATTCTTCCAACTAAAACATTCTCCTCCCCTCCTTCATATCAGAAATAGTTGCTTACCTTCGATTTTAAATAGATGTGATGTTCCATCCTCACACATGTATTCTTTTCCGCTCACTTTTTCCACCGGTTTCAAGCATTTAATAATTTCACTAGGATATGTTAGTTGGAGTCGTCTCGTCATCATCACCACCAAGACTTTAAGTTCCAACCAGGTGAGGGCTCTCCACAATTAATATGTGAAATCAGCCACTTTTCAGTTTTCAAGCGTTCACCATTTATTTTATATGAAGTTGATTTTAATAAATGTTTTTATATAATGCACAATTTAAAATGAATATACAGAGTACACAAGGAGCTAGTTGTTTTACTTTTAAGAAAGCTTTAAAACTTACATAGACTCTGTGGTTTTTGGTCATGAATGAGTGAGCGAAAGGGTTTGCAATTTGCAAGCATGAGTCTGTGACTCTGACAGGTCGGGACTCTGACTCCGTAGTCTTATGTTCTGGGTTATAAAATCATATGGGGATCTTCGCTGGATTCGGGAGCTAAATAATGACTCTGACACACTAGCTAGTCAATAGGGAGATTGGGGGTTCAACTTCTGTTATAACTGAGGTATGCGGAAATTCTAACTGCGCCAATTATCACCAATGCCCTATTTCTTGTCCATAGTTCAGTATTTGCAGAATGGTCCCTGCAACAGTAGTAGTATGTCCTCCTATCCAACTAAAAAGTAAACTAGTATCTTATTCCTGGTGGCCATTGACATTTTATGTTGGGAATTGTCAAAGCATAAACATTTAGAACACTTCAATAGAAATTATGGACAACCCAGAGGACTACACTCAGTGCCTAGAGCTATCGCTGAATAGGAGTTTTGTTTAACACCTTTTGCCAACTGTGCAAGCTTAGCTAGCTACACAGACAGACTAATAATAATCTGTAGTAGCACAGAGAGTCATAGTAGAGGCAGGATAAGAATTTAGAAACAGTCTACAAGAAGATCAAAGACGATTTAGGAAAAAATAGAATTATGATGAATGTTTGGAACAAATAGGTGCTGTAAAAGATATGGAAATATAATTATTAATATTAACAGGAAAACTTACTGGGGCCTGCAGAGGAGCTCTTGTTAGACCTATCCTAGCCTTCCTGATCTGCCAGCGCCGCTACCTCCTCCTCTGTCCTCTTGCCCCTGGTGGGAGCTGATGTACAACATGAAAGAAAGATACAAACCCGGATGATTGTTGTCAGCCAAATCAAACATTTAAAAAAAACAATAACAAATTATTTCGGGAAAATAGACAACAATTGCACTAAATTTATTGACCTATCTGATGTGGTGTACTAGGGTATTAGTATTGCTGGATTCGCAGACCGTCTACTTGGAAAGTTATGTAACAAACTAAACCAACTACAAAAAGGTTCTACTAGGACTGGCAGGCAGCACTCCGCAGCACGCGAAGTGCCAGACACAGTCCATCATGATTGCAGACCACTAAAAAGTTTCCTACTAAATACCCAGTCAAACTATCAATCCACTACCACTCTCTCTACTTAGTGGCTGGAGTACAAAGGAAGGACTGGACTTGAGTCTCTAGTGTCTAGCATTTCGCAGTTCTGTAAAGTACAGTCATACATAATCACTCAAGCCAAATGAGCACAAAATTGAAAACAAGTAAGCATAGTAGCACCGCCAGTGAGCAGGCGAGCACCGGCAATCACAGAAGCTTTTGAAACATAATTTACCTGCAATGTAACTCTAGTGTCTAGCATTACGCAGTTCTATAAAGTACACTCATACATAATCACTCAGGCCAAATGAGCACAAAATTGAAAACAAGTAAGCATAGTAGCACCGCCAGTGAGCAGGCGAGCACCTGCAATCACAGAAGCTTTTGAAACATAATTTACCTGCAATGTAATCGGCAGCATTCTTGCTCTTCGGAAAAAACAAATATTTGCAATATCATAACACAGAGAAGGAGAAAACAAAGTAGTGATTAAATAGCTACTAGTACTCACCAAGCCCAGGGATCTCGACGCCAAGCAGGTCTTGCTCCCGGTCCAGGATGTCAGACCACCGGTGCGTCACCTGGTTGTAGGTGCGCTAGACCCCAGACTCCCGATACATGGTCCGGCACACCTTACCCCATAGCTGGTGACGATCCCGGAGCCCGTACCCAGTATCGAGCCTGCCGCCTGCTGCGACGGTCTTGGGGAGATGGCGCTGTACAAAAAAGACCAGTACGGCTACCTCCACCGTGCTGAAGATCTCCCTTGGACTTACAGCCTCCCCCCTTAAGCGCCCGCAAGGGAGCTGGCTACGGGGTGCGGGACCCTTCCCCTTAAGGTTTTTGCCGGCTCCTTTTGCCATGGTCCTGGACAGTTAAAGAAAAATAAAATAGGAAAGAATAGGGAAAAAATAAATAAAAGAAAAGAAAGTTAAAAAAAGTCGTTTTTAAGTAACGAAAGTAGATAAAAACACAAAATATAGATGTAGAAAAATGGAGAGATAGATAGTGAGTAAAAAAGGTTAAAAAAAGTTCAAACAAATAAAGGATTACAAAGATTAAAGCTGGATAGAAAAAGCATGCCCAGATCCATAGCAATGAATGAAAAACAAGATGGCTGCGCCCATTGCGACCACGTGGGTAAGTTTGCGCGATATTTCCCCCGTGAGCACGCAAAAACGGATGCGAACATGCAATTGCGCCCCGCACGTAGGAAATGCACAATGCGAGCATGTAACTAGCGCCCGGAACCAATAATACGCAACGTGAACACTGAAAACAAGATGGCTGCGCCCATATACGACCGCATGGGAAACTTCATGGTAGCCGCGCGGAAAAAAAAACCTGCGAACACGCAAAAATAAAAAAATCCACAAATTCGCTGATTTTGCGGACGCAAGCACGCTTTCGGGCGAATTCGCATATTTCGCACATACTTAAATATGTGTCACATTTTAAAGCCCTCCACTGAGTCAGTATTTTGGAGTCCTCTGAGGGTATTTGTGGGGTGAGGCGACCGGTCATCCACTCTTTTGATCTGGGGTCAGCAATGCCATTATCACAGTTGTTGTCTAATTTAATAACATTTTGAGGATTTCATCCAGAAGCAGTGCTCTTAAATGCCATCAATCTCCTATTAGCTCAAACCAAAGGTCTTGTTACAAGGCAAACACCCAAACATCAGATACTCAATGTGCCACTGGAACGAAATTATAAAAGGCGGATGAGTCCTAACTGGACCTAAATTGCTTCTGGTCTTGATCAGGGAGGAATTACCTGGCCGTTTGGGCTGGATTGTTCCCATGATGAACAGGGTCAAGACTGATTTCTATATGGCTGGGTCGAACTGAGGTAGCATGCTGGGCATTAAAATATTATAGATGGAGTTGGACGTGGCCCACAGTGATTGCCAGTAGCTGAGATTGAAAGCTTTCCGTCAATCAACCTATTTATTGCATCCTGTCCTAGCAGGAGCCAAAATCCTAGTAAGGGTAAGCCCCTACACAGTCTAAATGATTTTGTGCTCACTCTTGGGTAGCCTGGCATAGAACAGTTATGCTTAACTCAAGATGCAATGTGTACAGATTTTGTGCAACACCTAAGCAGTAAAACAGGAAAACACCACAAAAAGACTCCATAACATTTTAGAATGATAAAGTATGACTTCATAAATAAGACAAGACAAAAACGACAACAATCTAATATGTAGAAGCTGAGAAATGGATTCTGAAATAAACGTCACAGTAACGCTTGGAGGTGGATAGTGCTTAAAGGGTGAGCTGGTCACACCAGACTGGGACAAAGTCAAGAGTTCAGGATGACTGCGAGGAAATGCGGGTGGGATACAGGGACCCGCTGAACAAAAGCACCTTGTGGTTACAGGTCCAGATGTGTGTTGAATTGGTAGAGCCAGAGACCCATTACTCATACCAAAATGTGCCTTTGAAATGGGGTGACTTCAAAGAAGGGTCTTTGAAGTGCACAAGGTCATTTCCTTCCAGCCCTAGTTACTGACTATCAGTAGAAGGTAATCAGTCCTATGTTTGTGGCAGGGCACTATCTTTTTAACTGTAACTGTCAGCCCTTATTGCTCAATGAGAGACACTAGAATGCAGATATATGTGGATGGATCCTCATATACACATAGCCTTCCTGTGTTTGTGGCTGTTTAGAGGGAATGCACAAAGTGTAGCTGTTGCCCACCCCAGACATAATTTGGAGGCAGGCTGTAAGGCACATGGAGCTAAGAGCAGAGAAATGCCTACTTTCTAAAAGTTGCATTTCTAAAATGGTAATATTAAATCCAACTTTACCAGTAAAGAGGATTTATCATTACCATTCCCAAGAAATATAACATAATGCTATTACTCCTTTTTGATCAGTAATTATAGCTTAACATTGTGTTCAAAAAATTCCCAATGTTACCCTTTGAGAGAAGTAAGCCTCAGAGTAGTGAAAATGAATTGATCTGGTGTGGAGTGCATGTCTACATTTCACATAGAAGGCCGAATGCCTCCTAGGTGTGCTTCGACGCCTGATTACAGCAGAGCTGTTTATTTTGTTTGTAGTATGTCAGTAGTGGATACAGTGAAAGTGGAAGCTTAAAACTACCTACTAACCCTTTGTTGCATGGTCCCTTGGGTAGGATTAAAAAATTATTACAATTTAAATAGATGTGAGTGAATTGTGGATAAACCAATATTGCCATGTTTAGGGGAGACACCACAAGCACTTAAGCACTGTTTAGCAGTGGTAATGTGAGTATAGAAGAAACCTAAAACGAGGTCAGATAAATGGAGGAAGGCAGGCAAAAGTTGGGGGAACAGCACGCTAAGGCTGCCAGGACTAACAGAAGGAATTACCCAAACATGTGCACACTGTGCCACTGTTACCAAGATAAACCTGGCTGATAAGGGTGAAACCTGTCCTGGTTTAGTTGCATTTTGGTTCAGGGAAGGCCTGACATGGTCATTCGGATTGGATTGTTCCCAGTGGAGCAGGGTCAAGACTGATTTGATTATGACTAGCTCCAAATCTGGTTGACATGGTGGGCAAAACAATTGGTTTTTGGATGCAGTCCAAACAGCTGCAACTGGCTGAGATTAATTTAAACATTCCATCCATCACCTTGTTTTTCATGTCCTAAAATTTGACGGGTATGCCCAGATGTTGATGTTGTGCTAACTCTGCCACCTGGATGGTTATATGACTAAACAACTACTGCCTAAACCACGACCTCCTGAACCACGAAAGCTTTACAACGAGCTATGATAAACCACTACTTGTTTTTACAATGACTTCCTAAACTACGAAACGAATCACCTCATGACTGGCCATTAGATGGCAGTATTGTAATAACAATTCTTCCACTAAATATTTTTTAATTGCTTATTACCCCTTTCTTTGATTATTTATTCTACATCTATTTTAATTCATAGTCATATTTTTTTAAACCTGACAAACTCCAAATTCTATATTTTTTAAAATGATATTAGGCTAAAAAAGTAAAATGTATTTAAAAACGAAACATCAACAATTTGAGTTAATGACATTGATTACCATGCTGACAGGATAATGATTGGCTGCTTCCCCATGTTCCTCAGAACCTGTGAAAAGTGCAGGTCATTTAAAAAAAAATAACGAATACATTTCGGGCAGCTTTTAAGGTGAAGAAGCTTTATTTCAGTTGTAAGCTAACAGCCCTGGAGTGCGTCCTGTCTCGTACTTCGAGGAGACAGGACGCACTCCAGTGTTGTTTGCTCACAACTGAAATCTCCAGTCAACTGTCAAGTTGGGGGTGGGGGTCCCACCTGGATGAAGCTATACCTGGCTTGAGAGCTAATAAGGGCAAAACTGGCCCCTGGTTGCTTGTGTTTCGGTTCAGGGAGGACTTGGCCTGACTGGCAAATTGGTTTGGATGTATGTAGGATTTGAAACTCAGTATTTACACAAGAAATATGCTTATAGGAGGTGCATTCCTTGGGCTGTTTAACCTGTTAATGAATGAGCACTATATTGACTGCAGAGAGATTTTGAGGTTGTTTCCTCTCATCTCTTGTTCCATTTAACATGTGGTGACTAGGGGGCATATTACCAAGCAATAGCGATAATTATCGCTATTGCTTGGTTAGAGACAAAAATTTACCGCTGAGCTGCGGCTATTTTTACCGCAAATAAACCTTGGTATTACCAAGGTTTATCGCAAATGCGATAAAAATCGCCGCAATGCACGAGTATCGCTGAAAAGTCCGCGATATTCATGCATTACCGAGCTAATGCTCTTAGCCATGTTATCCACCTGCAATTGGATAACATGGCTAAGAACGGCTCAGGGCAGGTGTTAGCTTTTGGAAATATTAACTTCTACAGTCTTTGGTGTTCTTCGGCATCTATGTTTCACTGTGTATGGGATTCAGTAGCTCCATTCTAATTCCACTGGGTCTGAGTTAATCTGACCACCTATTCTGTTGTACCATGCCTCTTTTCGTCCACCCCGTCAGTGCATTCGCCCTCCCTTTCCCTTTCCCTTAGTTGGCCTTCTTCATTACTATGAACTTAATGATGCTGGTTCCACACTCAAAATGAGAAACAGGGGAGAGAGAAGACATTGTGACTCACAATAAAAGTCCTCCCATCAAATTATACCAAAAACTAAAAGAGTACTCTTTTATGATTTATGTATATTAATTTTAAGACGTAGAACCCTCACCCACCAAAGCGAGATTGTTCATCATAGGTTTTCTTCTACACGCAGAACAAAGCATTGAATAGCAACTCAGTTTTTCATGTTTACACCTTGGAATGGCTGATTAGTGATATATCAGTACTTACATGTCATGAGTAAGGAGAGGAGGGATCTCCTGAATAGGAGACAAGCAGTATGGCCTCAAAGTTGCAGTGCCCATTCCTTGATCATGAGTTACATGGGTTGCATGAAATATTTATCTTTTTAATGCAAATATATTTAGTGTTTTGCTAATATGCAGGGATACAATACATTCTCAAACAATAAAGTTTCCCTTTTTTAATATAACAATTTGCACCTTCCACCTTGTGCTGACAGGGATATGACTGCTTGGTTTGTGCTGTAACCATTGTGATTCATCTAATTCTAATAACTTCTGACCTGATTAGAGCCAAAAGATTTAAAAGGATCCTTTATCTAACATGGTTTATGTTGAACAACATTGCATTGAGCATGGTAATAAAGCCTGAGTTTTTCCTTGACTCAATGTACCTCAGTCTCACAATCCTTATTTCCTCACCAAGAAACGTTCGGGTGCGTGTTAACTTCACTAACCACTCAAAATATAAATCGAAACTATAGGTACACTTTGGTATTTGCGCAACAAGACGATAAATATATTAATTATTAAAAATGTAGAGGTTGAAGAACACACTATGAGCTTCCAGTGTTCTCTCTCCAACAATTACTCTGCCAATTCACAAAACACTTGGGGGCAGATTTATGATGCCCTTGCGCCGCAATTGCGTCACTTTATTTGACGCAACTGCGGCGCAAACAATGCACCCTATTTACAACGTGACGCATCTAGGAGATGCGTCACGTTGTAAAGCCCTGGGCCATAAGGAGGCGTTCCTGCGCAGGGGGGCGTTCCTGCGCAGGAACGCCTCCTGAAAGTGGCTAAGTGAAATCTATGAGATTTCACTCAGTCACTTTCAGGCCAATGCTGCATCAAAACCCAGCGCCTACTTGAAGCAGGCGTAGGTCTTGATGCAGCATTGTGTAGATGAGGCACCCCCGAGCCTTGCTGGAACTCCAGCAATGCGGCACATTTCCGGCACAGATGCGTCACGCATCTGTTTTTGCACCATGGTGCGCCGCATTATAAATGCAGCGCACCATGGGTGGCGGAGCTGTGGCGCACTGTGGTGCACGTTAACTGGCGCATCCCTGGGGATGCGCCAGTTAACATAAATCTGCCCCTTGTTTTGTCAGTGCGTGACGCAAGTTTTCGCAAGGCAGCGTAAGTCCTTAATTGGGATTTACTAAGACCCATTAAACCACTTACATGCCTCTAAGGGTCGCTTTTTCGTGCAGAAAGGTATCCCTTACTGTTACAAAGCCAATCCTACCTGTAATGCAGGCAACCTTGCACTGCCTCAAGGGTGCCTGCGTTGGAGCTAGGCAGCACCCAGTGCTCAAGGGCAAGGAGAGAGCAGACATGCTCCATATTTTTGTGCTCTATCCCTTTCACACAACACAGTGCAACAACTTTGCTCGCTGCCCTCCTTTGCATTGGTAGGTCTGAGCCTTTTAATCTGTTTCAGGGATGGGGAAAATCTGTAATTTTTTCAGCTTTCTATGTATGCAATTTTAATGTAATGTGTTGTTATTCTGTAAAGGTCATCTGCTTGAATTGATTAGAGGTATGCCATTGAGAGCTAATGAGATACATCGTCAATTAATTTTTGAGATGATTGTGCAAAAGTTCAGAGGTGCTTCCGCACACACATCACATCATTTCTTTCAGACTTCGTCTATTCTTCCAACTAAAACATTCTCCTCCCCTCCTTCATATCAGAAATAGTTGCTTACCTTCGATTTTAAATAGATGTGATGTTCCATCCTCACACATGTATTCTTTTCCGCTCACTTTTTCCACCGGTTTCAAGCATTTAATAATTTCACTAGGATATGTTAGTTGGAGTCGTCTCGTCATCATCACCACCAAGACTTTAAGTTCCAACCAGGTGAGGGCTCTCCACAATTAATATGTGAAATCAGCCACTTTTCAGTTTTCAAGCGTTCACCATTTATTTTATATGAAGTTGATTTTAATAAATGTTTTTATATAATGCACAATTTAAAATGAATATACAGAGTACACAAGGAGCTAGTTGTTTTACTTTTAAGAAAGCTTTAAAACTTACATAGACTCTGTGGTTTTTGGTCATGAATGAGTGAGCGAAAGGGTTTGCAATTTGCAAGCATGAGTCTGTGACTCTGACAGGTCGGGACTCTGACTCCGTAGTCTTATGTTCTGGGTTATAAAATCATATGGGGATCTTCGCTGGATTCGGGAGCTAAATAATGACTCTGACACACTAGCTAGTCAATAGGGAGATTGGGGGTTCAACTTCTGTTATAACTGAGGTATGCGGAAATTCTAACTGCGCCAATTATCACCAATGCCCTATTTCTTGTCCATAGTTCAGTATTTGCAGAATGGTCCCTGCAACAGTAGTAGTATGTCCTCCTATCCAACTAAAAAGTAAACTAGTATCTTATTCCTGGTGGCCATTGACATTTTATGTTGGGAATTGTCAAAGCATAAACATTTAGAACACTTCAATAGAAATTATGGACAACCCAGAGGACTACACTCAGTGCCTAGAGCTATCGCTGAATAGGAGTTTTGTTTAACACCTTTTGCCAACTGTGCAAGCTTAGCTAGCTACACAGACAGACTAATAATAATCTGTAGTAGCACAGAGAGTCATAGTAGAGGCAGGATAAGAATTTAGAAACAGTCTACAAGAAGATCAAAGACGATTTAGGAAAAAATAGAATTATGATGAATGTTTGGAACAAATAGGTGCTGTAAAAGATATGGAAATATAATTATTAATATTAACAGGAAAACTTACTGGGGCCTGCAGAGGAGCTCTTGTTAGACCTATCCTAGCCTTCCTGATCTGCCAGCGCCGCTACCTCCTCCTCTGTCCTCTTGCCCCTGGTGGGAGCTGATGTACAACATGAAAGAAAGATACAAACCCGGATGATTGTTGTCAGCCAAATCAAACATTTAAAAAAAACAATAACAAATTATTTCGGGAAAATAGACAACAATTGCACTAAATTTATTGACCTATCTGATGTGGTGTACTAGGGTATTAGTATTGCTGGATTCGCAGACCGTCTACTTGGAAAGTTATGTAACAAACTAAACCAACTACAAAAAGGTTCTACTAGGACTGGCAGGCAGCACTCCGCAGCACGCGAAGTGCCAGACACAGTCCATCATGATTGCAGACCACTAAAAAGTTTCCTACTAAATACCCAGTCAAACTATCAATCCACTACCACTCTCTCTACTTAGTGGCTGGAGTACAAAGGAAGGACTGGACTTGAGTCTCTAGTGTCTAGCATTTCGCAGTTCTGTAAAGTACAGTCATACATAATCACTCAGGCCAAATGAGCACAAAATTGAAAACAAGTAAGCATAGTAGCACCGCCAGTGAGCAGGCGAGCACCGGCAATCACAGAAGCTTTTGAAACATAATTTACCTGCAATGTAACTCTAGTGTCTAGCATTACGCAGTTCTATAAAGTACACTCATACATAATCACTCAGGCCAAATGAGCACAAAATTGAAAACAAGTAAGCATAGTAGCACCGCCAGTGAGCAGGCGAGCACCTGCAATCACAGAAGCTTTTGAAACATAATTTACCTGCAATGTAATCGGCAGCATTCTTGCTCTTCGGAAAAAACAAATATTTGCAATATCATAACACAGAGAAGGAGAAAACAAAGTAGTGATTAAATAGCTACTAGTACTCACCAAGCCCAGGGATCTCGACGCCAAGCAGGTCTTGCTCCCGGTCCAGGATGTCAGACCACCGGTGCGTCACCTGGTTGTAGGTGCGCTAGACCCCAGACTCCCGATACATGGTCCGGCACACCTTACCCCATAGCTGGTGACGATCCCGGAGCCCGTACCCAGTATCGAGCCTGCCGCCTGCTGCGACGGTCTTGGGGAGATGGCGCTGTACAAAAAAGACCAGTACGGCTACCTCCACCGTGCTGAAGATCTCCCTTGGACTTACAGCCTCCCCCCTTAAGCGCCCGCAAGGGAGCTGGCTACGGGGTGCGGGACCCTTCCCCTTAAGGTTTTTGCCGGCTCCTTTTGCCATGGTCCTGGACAGTTAAAGAAAAATAAAATAGGAAAGAATAGGGAAAAAATAAATAAAAGAAAAGAAAGTTAAAAAAAGTCGTTTTTAAGTAACGAAAGTAGATAAAAACACAAAATATAGATGTAGAAAAATGGAGAGATAGATAGTGAGTAAAAAAGGTTAAAAAAAGTTCAAACAAATAAAGGATTACAAAGATTAAAGCTGGATAGAAAAAGCATGCCCAGATCCATAGCAATGAATGAAAAACAAGATGGCTGCGCCCATTGCGACCACGTGGGTAAGTTTGCGCGATATTTCCCCCGTGAGCACGCAAAAACGGATGCGAACATGCAATTGCGCCCCGCACGTAGGAAATGCACAATGCGAGCATGTAACTAGCGCCCGGAACCAATAATACGCAACGTGAACACTGAAAACAAGATGGCTGCGCCCATATACGACCGCATGGGAAACTTCATGGTAGCCGCGCGGAAAAAAAAACCTGCGAACACGCAAAAATAAAAAAATCCACAAATTCGCTGATTTTGCGGACGCAAGCACGCTTTCGGGCGAATTCGCATATTTCGCACATACTTAAATATGTGTCACATTTTAAAGCCCTCCACTGAGTCAGTATTTTGGAGTCCTCTGAGGGTATTTGTGGGGTGAGGCGACCGGTCATCCACTCTTTTGATCTGGGGTCAGCAATGCCATTATCACAGTTGTTGTCTAATTTAATAACATTTTGAGGATTTCATCCAGAAGCAGTGCTCTTAAATGCCATCAATCTCCTATTAGCTCAAACCAAAGGTCTTGTTACAAGGCAAACACCCAAACATCAGATACTCAATGTGCCACTGGAACGAAATTATAAAAGGCGGATGAGTCCTAACTGGACCTAAATTGCTTCTGGTCTTGATCAGGGAGGAATTACCTGGCTGTTTGGGCTGGATTGTTCCCATGATGAACAGGGTCAAGACTGATTTCTATATGGCTGGGTCGAACTGAGGTAGCATGCTGGGCATTAAAATATTATAGATGGAGTTGGACGTGGCCCACAGTGATTGCCAGTAGCTGAGATTGAAAGCTTTCCGTCAATCAACCTATTTATTGCATCCTGTCCTAGCAGGAGCCAAAATCCTAGTAAGGGTAAGCCCCTACACAGTCTAAATGATTTTGTGCTCACTCTTGGGTAGCCTGGCATAGAACAGTTATGCTTAACTCTAGATGCAATGTGTACAGATTTTGTGCAACACCTAAGCAGTAAAACAGGAAAACACCACAAAAAGACTCCATAACATTTTAGAATGATAAAGTATGACTTCATAAATAAGACAAGACAAAAACGACAACAATCTAATATGTAGAAGCTGAGAAATGGATTCTGAAATAAACGTCACAGTAACGCTTGGAGGTGGATAGTGCTTAAAGGGTGAGCTGGTCACACCAGACTGGGACAAAGTCAAGAGTTCAGGATGACTGCGAGGAAATGCGGGTGGGATACAGGGACCCGCTGAACAAAAGTACCTTGTGGTTACAGGTCCAGATGTGTGTTGAATTGGTAGAGCCAGAGACCCATTACTCATACCAAAATGTGCCTTTGAAATGGGGTGACTTCAAAGAAGGGTCTTTGAAGTGCACAAGGTCATTTCCTTCCAGCCCTAGTTACTGACTATCAGTAGAAGGTAATCAGTCCTATGTTTGTGGCAGGGCACTATCTTTTTAACTGTAACTGTCAGCCCTTATTGCTCAATGAGAGGCACTAGAATGCAGATATATGTGGATGGATCCTCATATACACATAGCCTTCCTGTGTTTGTGGCTGTTTAGAGGGAATGCACAAAGTGTAGCTGTTGCCCACCCCAGACATAATTTGGAGGCAGGCTGTAAGGCACATGGAGCTAAGAGCAGAGAAATGCCTACTTTCTAAAAGTTGCATTTCTAAAATGGTAATATTAAATCCAACTTTACCAGTAAAGAGGATTTATCATTACCATTCCCAAGAAATATAACATAATGCTATTACTCCTTTTTGATCAGTAATTATAGCTTAACATTGTGTTCAAAAAATTCCCAATGTTACCCTTTGAGAGAAGTAAGCCTCAGAGTAGTGAAAATGAATTGATCTGGTGTGGAGTGCATGTCTACATTTCACATAGAAGGCCGAATGCCTCCTAGGTGTGCTTCGACGCCTGATTACAGCAGAGCTGTTTATTTTGTTTGTAGTATGTCAATAGTGGATACAGTGAAAGTGGAAGCTTAAAACTACCTACTAACCCTTTGTTGCATGGTCCCTTGGGTAGGATTAAAAAATTATTACAATTTAAATAGATGTGAGTGAATTGTGGATAAACCAATATTGCCATGTTTAGGGGAGACACCACAAGCACTTAAGCACTGTTTAGCAGTGGTAATGTGAGTATAGAAGAAACCTAAAACGAGGTCAGATAAATGGAGGAAGGCAGGCAAAAGTTGGGGGAACAGCACGCTAAGGCTGCCAGGACTAACAGAAGGAATTACCCAAACATGTGCACACTGTGCCACTGTTACCAAGATAAACCTGGCTGATAAGGGTGAAACCTGTCCTGGTTTAGTTGCATTTTGGTTCAGGGAAGGCCTGACATGGTCATTCGGATTGGATTGTTCCCAGTGGAGCAGGGTCAAGACTGATTTGATTATGACTAGCTCCAAATCTGGTTGACATGGTGGGCAAAACAATTGGTTTTTGGATGCAGTCCAAACAGCTGCAACTGGCTGAGATTAATTTAAACATTCCATCCATCACCTTGTTTTTCATGTCCTAAAATTTGACGGGTATGCCCAGATGTTGATGTTGTGCTAACTCTGCCACCTGGATGGTTATATGACTAAACAACTACTGCCTAAACCACGACCTCCTGAACCACGAAAGCTTTACAACGAGCTATGATAAACCACTACTTGTTTTTACAATGACTTCCTAAACTACGAAACGAATCACCTCATGACTGGCCATTAGATGGCAGTATTGTAATAACAATTCTTCCACTAAATATTTTTTAATTGCTTATTACCCCTTTCTTTGATTATTTATTCTACATCTATTTTAATTCATAGTCATATTTTTTTAAACCTGACAAACTCCAAATTCTATATTTTTTAAAATGATATTAGGCTAAAAAAGTAAAATGTATTTAAAAACGAAACATCAACAATTTGAGTTAATGACATTGATTACCATGCTGACAGGATAATGATTGGCTGCTTCCCCATGTTCCTCAGAACCTGTGAAAAGTGCAGGTCATTTAAAAAAAAATAACGAATACATTTCGGGCAGCTTTTAAGGTGAAGAAGCTTTATTTCAGTTGTAAGCTAACAGCCCTGGAGTGCGTCCTGTCTCGTACTTCGAGGAGACAGGACGCACTCCAGTGTTGTTTGCTCACAACTGAAATCTCCAGTCAACTGTCAAGTTGGGGGTGGGGGTCCCACCTGGATGAAGCTATACCTGGCTTGAGAGCTAATAAGGGCAAAACTGGCCCCTGGTTGCTTGTGTTTCGGTTCAGGGAGGACTTGGCCTGACTGGCAAATTGGTTTGGATGTATGTAGGATTTGAAACTCAGTATTTACACAAGAAATATGCTTATAGGAGGTGCATTCCTTGGGCTGTTTAACCTGTTAATGAATGAGCACTATATTGACTGCAGAGAGATTTTGAGGTTGTTTCCTCTCATCTCTTGTTCCATTTAACATGTGGTGACTAGGGGGCATATTACCAAGCAATAGCGATAATTATCGCTATTGCTTGGTTAGAGACAAAAATTTACCGCTGAGCTGCGGCTATTTTTACCGCAAATAAACCTTGGTATTACCAAGGTTTATCGCAAATGCGATAAAAATCGCCGCAATGCACGAGTATCGCTGAAAAGTCCGCGATATTCATGCATTACCGAGCTAATGCTCTTAGCCATGTTATCCACCTGCAATTGGATAACATGGCTAAGAACGGCTCAGGGCAGGTGTTAGCTTTTGGAAATATTAACTTCTACAGTCTTTGGTGTTCTTCGGCATCTATGTTTCACTGTGTATGGGATTCAGTAGCTCCATTCTAATTCCACTGGGTCTGAGTTAATCTGACCACCTATTCTGTTGTACCATGCCTCTTTTCGTCCACCCCGTCAGTGCATTCGCCCTCCCTTTCCCTTTCCCTTAGTTGGCCTTCTTCATTACTATGAACTTAATGATGCTGGTTCCACACTCAAAATGAGAAACAGGGGAGAGAGAAGACATTGTGACTCACAATAAAAGTCCTCCCATCAAATTATACCAAAAACTAAAAGAGTACTCTTTTATGATTTATGTATATTAATTTTAAGACGTAGAACCCTCACCCACCAAAGCGAGATTGTTCATCATAGGTTTTCTTCTACACGCAGAACAAAGCATTGAATAGCAACTCAGTTTTTCATGTTTACACCTTGGAATGGCTGATTAGTGATATATCAGTACTTACATGTCATGAGTAAGGAGAGGAGGGATCTCCTGAATAGGAGACAAGCAGTATGGCCTCAAAGTTGCAGTGCCCATTCCTTGATCATGAGTTACATGGGTTGCATGAAATATTTATCTTTTTAATGCAAATATATTTAGTGTTTTGCTAATATGCAGGGATACAATACATTCTCAAACAATAAAGTTTCCCTTTTTTAATATAACAATTTGCACCTTCCACCTTGTGCTGACAGGGATATGACTGCTTGGTTTGTGCTGTAACCATTGTGATTCATCTAATTCTAATAACTTCTGACCTGATTAGAGCCAAAAGATTTAAAAGGATCCTTTATCTAACATGGTTTATGTTGAACAACATTGCATTGAGCATGGTAATAAAGCCTGAGTTTTTCCTTGACTCAATGTACCTCAGTCTCACAATCCTTATTTCCTCACCAAGAAACGTTCGGGTGCGTGTTAACTTCACTAACCACTCAAAATATAAATCGAAACTATAGGTACACTTTGGTATTTGCGCAACAAGACGATAAATATATTAATTATTAAAAATGTAGAGGTTGAAGAACACACTATGAGCTTCCAGTGTTCTCTCTCCAACAATTACTCTGCCAATTCACAAAACACTTGGGGGCAGATTTATGATGCCCTTGCGCCGCAATTGCGTCACTTTATTTGACGCAACTGCGGCGCAAACAATGCACCCTATTTACAACGTGACGCATCTAGGAGATGCGTCACGTTGTAAAGCCCTGCGCCATAAGGAGGCGTTCCTGCGCAGGGGGGCGTTCCTGCGCAGGAACGCCTCCTGAAAGTGGCTAAGTGAAATCTATGAGATTTCACTCAGTCACTTTCAGGCCAATGCTGCATCAAAACCCAGTGCCTACTTGAAGCAGGCGTAGGTCTTGATGCAGCATTGTGTAGATGAGGCACCCCCGAGCCTTGCTGGAACTCCAGCAATGCGGCACATTTCCGGCACAGATGCGTCACGCATCTGTGCCATTTTTGCACCATGGTGCGCCGCATTATAAATGCAGCGCACCATGGGTGGCGGAGCTGTGGCGCACTGTGGTGCACGTTAACTGGCGCATCCCTGGGGATGCGCCAGTTAACATAAATCTGCCCCTTGTTTTGTCAGTGCGTGACGCAAGTTTTCGCAAGGCAGCGTAAGTCCTTAATTGGGATTTACTAAGACCCATTAAACCACTTACATGCCTCTAAGGGTCGCTTTTTCGTGCAGAAAGGTATCCCTTACTGTTACAAAGCCAATCCTACCTGTAATGCAGGCAACCTTGCACTGCCTCAAGGGTGCCTGCGTTGGAGCTAGGCAGCACCCAGTGCTCAAGGGCAAGGAGAGAGCAGACATGCTCCATATTTTTGTGCTCTATCCCTTTCACACAACACAGTGCAACAACTTTGCTCGCTGCCCTCCTTTGCATTGGTAGGTCTGAGCCTTTTAATCTGTTTCAGGGATGGGGAAAATCTGTAATTTTTTCAGCTTTCTATGTATGCAATTTTAATGTAATGTGTTGTTATTCTGTAAAGGTCATCTGCTTGAATTGATTAGAGGTATGCCATTGAGAGCTAATGAGATACATCGTCAATTAATTTTTGAGATGATTGTGCAAAAGTTCAGAGGTGCTTCCGCACACACATCACATCATTTCTTTCAGACTTCGTCTATTCTTCCAACTAAAACATTCTCCTCCCCTCCTTCATATCAGAAATAGTTGCTTACCTTCGATTTTAAATAGATGTGATGTTCCATCCTCACACATGTATTCTTTTCCGCTCACTTTTTCCACCGGTTTCAAGCATTTAATAATTTCACTAGGATTGTCTATATTGTGGCATGTGACATTCCTCATATCATGTTTACATTTGATACAGAGATCTGAGAAGAAGAGCAGAGAAAGGATAGGACAAACATGTTATTATCCATTGCTAGTTTGCAAATCTCTTTCATTTTCATTACAGAAGTAATCTACCTTGGTCATGTCACTAATTAGAGGGATATTGGCTTTTATGAATAATCATAAATTACTAAAGGAGGCAAAGCACAATTGTGCTGCGAAATCCTATGAAAATCTTACAAAGATTAGGTCTTTTTTTTACAATTGAGTCTAGTCACACTTGCTGCTTCCAAAACATTTTTCTTCCTTAATGGTTGCTGTATGCTCTTCTTTTTGTTCCTCTCTTTCTTCTTTCTGCACTTCTCTTGCCATGCACTCATTCACTAACCCAGGCTCTACTAAAACACTCAACCATTCACTCAGGCAGGTACTACACATGCACTCATCCAATTACCCAGGCACTAGCCTTGCACTCATCCATTCAATCAGGCACTGCTTTTGCACCTATGCATTCATTGAGGCACTACCCATGCACTCATCCAATCAACTAGGAATGACACATGCACTCATGGAATCACACATGCACTAGTCATGCAGTTAGCCAATCACACAGGCACTACTATTACAGGCAAACTATCACTCAGGCACTAGCCATGCACCTATTCAGTCAACCAGGCACTAGCATTGCACTCATCCATTCACTCAGCACATGTGCTTTATCTCCTCACCTTCGGACCATGCTCTTTCTCCGTATAGAAATGTTCACAACCATTAAATGTCTAAAGCTTAAGCATGCATGATCATACAATGGCCCATATGGTTTTTTAAACAATACTTAAAATAGAATATATGTTTTCAAATTGTAAAGATCTGTTTTTCCTGTGTTAAAGCTCCCTTAAATGTATGTAAAGCAGATGCTCATATTACGAGTGCTAAATGTGATGATAAATAATAAGAGTGCTGAGTTATAATTGTCTAATCAATCTTAGCACAGGAATCCTTCTGAGTTTCATGCATTCAACACCCTAGATAGTGGGGTGTTTTTGTTACCTCGATTGGCACAGAGACTTAAATTGCTTGAGACTTTAAAAAACATTACAATACCCACTTTAAGAATAAATATTCTGTTTCTGAGGTGCGACCACTCTATGCCACCATTACCATCTGCTTCTATATTGTATAATATAAATATAATTTGTAGAAAAAAAATACTTAAATCTTAGATCTCTAATTTAAAAAAATGGAAGTTGGAAAACCTTAGAAATTCACTAAAAACAAAGATTACAAAGATGCCACGCAGCTCCACCAAGCCCCTGAATCTTGCTGGCCAGAGTTTGAGGTCCTCCTCCACCTGTAGGCACCCGCCTATGCCTCATTCCTTGTAGTCCAGTGGAGAGATTTTCTGCTCCACGGCTGCTCTGTCCTATGTCTCTCTGCCTTCTGATCTCTTTTTCCTTCTCTTTTTCATTTCTCTTCTACTTCTCTTTTTTCACCTTTTCTGCTCTTTTTCTGCTTCTGCTCTCTTGCCTCTATTTTGCACCTTTTTTCTCCTATGCCTCTGCTGCTGCTTGCCTCTGTAGCTCTGCCTTCCCCAGTTCTGATTCCTGCTTCCCGCTTTCCCACCACCCAGCTGTCCAACCCTCCCCGTCACACTACGAAGGGTGGCTGGTGCACTGATGGCACACCGCTGGCATGCCAAAGGAAAGCCTGTCTGCACCGGTCCAGCCCTGGACTGCACCTAGCACCGTGGACCCTGGTTCTCAGACCAGCCACTGCTACGATGCCAGCACCCTTCATGCCGTCAACAGCGAACTGCCACATTGGCTGCTGCCAGGCTTCTCTGAACAACAGCCAGGGATCATTTTGCAGCCGGAACTGCAGCTGCACCTTCAACTGCAGCCACACACCAGCCCCCTCACTGCAAGATGCAAGATAACGGACCCAACCACCTCAACTGCATCCTGCTCAACACAAGCCCTAGAGATACGGGACCTGCTCGACAACGTCAACCCAAACATTGCCTTTCTTACAGAAACCTGGATGAGCTCCACTTCAGCCATGGACATCGCCACCACCAACTTGGACCACTACAATATTATCCACAAGGACCGCATTAACCACATAGGAAGAGGCATCGCCATCATACATAAAAGCATCCTCTGCCTCACCACCCACATGGATGACCACTCAACCAACACGGAGAACCTCCACTTCCATGTCCAAACTAACCCAAAAACCACCCTCAGCCGCACCCTCATCTACAGGCCCGTTTGGACCTTGCCTAACCTTCAGCGATTCCATCATTGATTTCATTGCATGCCATACTCTTGCCTCCACAGACTACATCCTCCTCAGTGACCTCACCTTCCACCAGGATAACTCAAACAATGAGTCACCTAACCAACCCACTCAGCCGAACATAAGCTCGACCCCATCTTTTTTACCAGTGACAACATCACCTTCAGCCACTCCACTGAGCTCTCATTGACTGGCCACCTCTGCATCCACTTCTCCTTCACCAAACCCACCATACTCCACCGTGCCCACAAATACACTTGCAGATGTTACAACAAGGTCACTGAGGAACAGCTCACCACCTGCCTCAGCAAATAAACCCTACTGATATCCATGGACTTCAACACCTCAGCACGCAGCCTCCACTGATGGATCTCCAACTGAGCCAACACCCTGGTTCCCTTGAAGAAAGCCTCAGGCTAGAAGCACCTAAAAAAAGCCAGCTGGTTCCCTCCCCCTTTCACAAATCCAGGCATGCCTGTAGATGGCGCAGGAAGAGCTGTAGGACCAGCAAAACCCTGGAAGACCATTCAGCCTTCAAAACCGCCATAACTGCACACCACCACCTCATCAGAACATCAAAGAAAGATGCCCTACAAGAAAGGATCGACACCAGTGCACTCAACAGTAAAAAACTCTGTGGTCAAAGAATTCACCAAGTCACAGCACAGAGACAGCAGTCATCCCTCCCTTCAAAACCTCTAAAACAACCTAAACACCTTCTTCCACCACAATATTAAGGAGATATAAGACAGATTTGACAGCCTCAATACCCATGACCCTCCCACCCCATACACAACCACTGCACCCAATGACAATAGACCCCAGCAGACCCTCCTCAGCTGGACTCCCCTCACCATGGAAGACACCCTCAAGATCTTGGAGAATATCCACTCCTGGGGCACCCTCGGACCCTTGCCTGCACCACATCTTTAACAGAGTCTGCACCACTATTGCCCCAGAACTCCGCCTCACCAATGACTGCTCCATCACTTTCCCAGGAAAACCGAAAACACACAGAGAAACCATCTTCCGACCTGACAGATATCAAGAACTTCTTCTTCTTTTCCTCTTCCCAGCCAAGGTCATCGAGAAGGCCAACAATGCCCAACTCTCTGGGTTCATTGAAGCAAATCATATCCTGAACCTCTCACAGTCCAGCTTCCGAAGCTTCTCCCTCACCAACGTACCCATAGTTGCCAAGACTAACTTTTACAACAGGATGAAGGTTGTCACCACCTGGATGAAGAACAGCTGCCTCAAACTCAACTCAGAGAAGACCAAAGTCCTCATCATGGGCTCCACCCCCTCCACTATGGATGACTCATGGTGGGCCACAACACTTGGAACATCACCCCCCCCCACAGACCACACACGAAACCTATTAATCATTTCGGACTTCTCGCTCACTATGATCCATCAGATCAATGCCGTCTCATCATCATGCTTCCACATGCTAAGCCTGCTCCAAAAGATCTTCAAGTGGATCACAACCGAGTCCAGAAAGAAGGTCACCCATGCACTCATCTGCAGCAGAATAAACTACGGCAATGCACTCATGCTAGCAACACCCAGAAACTCCTCAAGAAACTGCAGAACAATCAGAAGGTCTCCTCCAGACTCATTCTCAACATACTCAACTGCAGCCACATTACCGACCACCTAAGAGAACTCCACTGCCTCAGAGTCAACAAAACAATCACCTTCAAGCTCCTAATGCACGCCTTCAAAGCTCTTTCATTATGTGGGACCTGGTTTGCATACCTTAACCAAGCCTCGCATTCAAAGCACTCACCAGGGACCTCCGCTCCACTCAAATGGCCCTGGCTACCATCCCATGAATCCGCAAGATCACAGCCGAAGTAATGTCCTTCTCTTACCTCAAAGCAAAGAACAGAAACACCGTGCCTCTCCACCTCAGGCAATCACCATCACTGCCTCAATTCAGGAAGCACCGTAGGACCTGGCTCTTCGACTAACCCACAGCGCCTCTGGTGGACTAGCTGTTTACTCCCCCAGTGCCTTGAGATTCTTAGGGTGAATAGTCATGCTTTACAAATAACCTGATTGATTGATTGATATTTTTTTATGGTACAAGCTATGGACATCTTGTTTTAAGTTTCATATGTTGACTGCATGTTTGTTCGAGTAGCAGTATAATAAATGTATTTATATTTTATGTTACTTGTGAATACAGATGATTGGCAAGTATCTATTTGAATCTGGGTTTATTTTCAAATTATTGGTGTGCACCATGTGCTCTATATGTACTATGTGATGTGCTATTGATTCTGACCTACTCAAGGCTACTATTTTTCCAATATTATTAAGCATATGAATTATCTCATTAGCACTATGTTTATACTTTTTATACAAATATATTCTTCTTTTGTGCTTGTTGTGTGTGACTTTGCAATTTAAAAATTGCCAAATATAATAATAACAATTGGCGTATGTTGTTGGGGCAATTTATATTTTATGTTTATATTTTATATTCAATAGTTTTTGCTATTGTTGTGAGTCTTATTCTACAAATATATGTTAATGCGATTGTATGTGTACTATTTTGGTTTATCTTGCTGGATTTTTTAAAATCTTATTTCAGACTCATGTTGACAACTTTGAAATTGGCACTTATGTATGATATTTGTGGATGAATTTACATCACCTCCTTTCTCATTACTATGTGAAGTGCTACAGAGATTCTCAACATTCTTCAATGTATTCTATCAAGGGGGAGCTTGCTAGAGAATACATCGAAGTATGTTGATTATTTTCCCTAACCTTTTGTTCATGCCTTGCCCTCGTATTTTAGAGATGCAGGCCATTTCTTAAGATTAAAAAGTTACATTGCTTGGATTTGAATAGCTTATACACATGTATCCCTCACGATTTAGGAATTGATGCATGTAGATATTTTCTTTGGGGTCGATCGCTGTCATTTCTCATGCATACTGAGATGATCATTGAAATGATCCACAGCTGTCTGACTAATAATTTATTTCCTTTTCAATAAAGTGATATATCGACAGACCCAGGAGACTAGGCCCAAGAGTTTATCAACACACTAAATAATAATCCTTTGCATTTCACCTTCAGTAGCCATAAATATAAAACAAATATTGACTTTCTAGATTTGACCTTGGAAGTAAAAAATGACAATTGACTAGTTTCATGTTCCCTAAAAAAACAGCAGGCAATAGCCTACTGCACGCAGACAGCTGCCACCCCAGGAATCTAATTCAAAGTATTCAGTATGGAGAACTATTGCATCCAAGGAGAAATTGTAGCATGGAGGAAGGGTTTCAGAGTGAAAAAAGAATCATGTCCCAGAGATTCTTGGAAAGAGGGTACAGTAATAAGGTAAACAAACAAGCCATAGACAAAGTTGAGAGATTAGAAAGAAATAAGCTCTTGACTCCCAAACAAGTGTTCAACAAAGAAGAACAAAAAAGTTAGATTTATAACTGGATATCATAACATATGTGGGAAATCAAATGAAGTTTGAATAAATATTGGATCCCGATTTAGCCATACTAGTGGGCAATAGTCCATCAATAACCTTTAGAAAGGCTAAATCGCTAAAAGACACACTAAGTCATTGTCTGGTCAATCCTGTAAATTAGAGAAGTGACATTAAATGATTCTACACCTGCAACAGGTGTAAAGCATGTACATACAGTGGAAGTTGTAAATCAGTTAAATTGTCCAAGAACCAAAGCAGATTTACTATCTCTAAACATCACACATGCAATACCGATCATGTTGTATATGCCACTTAAGTGCCCATGTAACACATTTTATATGGGAAGTGCCCTTCAAAGAGCTAAAAAACGGGTACTCGAACAATTGTGTGCTATCAGAAATGAGGATTATCAATATCGTGTAGCTCGTCATTTTAAAGAATGCCACAATCAGAACCTTTATTTGCTCAAATTTTACGTCCCCAATAGGGTACCAATCTGAAAGAGGGGGCGGGAACCGGACACTAGAACTTAAGTGGTTGAAATCAAAGATGATTATTAAATATATCATGATTCCTCCAAACGGATTGAATATGGATGAAGAATTGGCTGTTGATTTGGGATAAAGTGAATGGATCTAATGGGCTTGTGAATTTCAGAATCTCTTTCTTGAAAGTGTATATGTAGGTGTATGACTTTTTAAACATGTTTGTGTGGTTTCTAACTGAAATTTTTGTTTGTTCTTTGTTACAGGTGAAGAAATCCTGAAAACGCAGGAGAGCCGACTTATTTTTGGGAGTGTCAATGGGCCTTTTTTGGTATTAGTACATTTTTGTAAAATTGTTTGGACTATACTTTAGCAATCACCTAGTGAGAAAATAGATGGTACAATGCAAATGTTAGTTGATAAATTCTAATGTAGTGCCAACCCTGGCAGATGTACATAAGTCAAAATTGACATTGACAAAATGGAAGTAATAGAAAGGGTGTTCCCACTGGGGCAGATTTGTATGATTAAAAGTCTCTATCAAAATGATGGCTTTAGAGAAAGAGTAGGCCGACTGGGGTGGAAATTTAAATTTTTCCAAGCACCATAATAATAAACAATGTTGTTCAGGTTGAAGCAGTCATTCGTAATATTGGAGCTGGAACCTCAGTGAGAGAAAGGACAGCATCTTGATCAGTGCGTCATCTGGAGGGTCGGCTTCCTTCGGCACTTACTGTAGCGAGCTGCGTCGGGCAAGTATATAGTCCAACTGCTCCGAACCACCATGTGTGTGCTAGGGCAAGTGTAGGCATATCTATACCTTGAAGGTACCTAGTTTGACGTAAAGTCGGGCATAATAACGTCATCAAAGAACCCCAAGGGAATGGTAGTTCTTTGAAAACTCCATGAGTTCTTAGACATATCAATATTCAAGCAAGAGGATGTCCCTGACTGCTTCAGCGGATTTTTCCAAGAAATTGTTGTGGCTTTTTGGAACTGGTGGAAGTAGCCATGCCGGTATTTGGACTGCATTGGCTATGTCTAAATAAGGTTACGATTTCTATGCCTATATAAGGGCAATGTGAATTGTACTTATATAAGGGCATGAATCAGGAAATTTTGCTCGGATCCTAACATGCCATACATCCCCACGCATCCAGCACAGATGTCACTGGATATGTGACCCTGGTAATAAAAAGGAGTCAAGTTCACATGCCTGTACCCACTTCCACTATCTATCTGTGTCCGTGTGTTCATTATCTATGCATGATACTGTCCGTAGGCCGGACCACATTACATTGTGCTATGGACAGCGTATGCAACCATCTTACCTCTGGCAGTGGGGAAAACGTTTGTTATGTAACTTTTAGGTGCATGGCTATCATAGATGGAAGGCTATTTTACAGACCATGAATTCATGAAGATGATGGTTGCATGTTGTGTGTAGTGTAAGATATGTGTACATAGCAAAACAATTTCAAAAAAGCTCTCTAAGCAGAAGAGGTGTGTCTCATCAAATGCTGTAGCAAGAGTTACTAAAATGGGTGGCGTTCTCCAACTGCTACAATTGGAAATGTTATGAACTAATCAAATGCTTTTTTTAAGGTCACATGGCAATCACGCACCAGCGAGCAAGGAGACCGCACCCGACGTGAATTTGAGAAAATATATTTACCATAATAAAAGTTTATTAGAGTTAGAAATATATGAATGTTTAAAATATTTTAGTTTATCACTTGTACTCATATACACTTTAAAGGTATTTAGATACAGTATTGAGCCATCAAAAAACTAGCACACTGTAGGACGTAAAGAAAGGCAAAACTTATTTCAACTGCATTAGGAGCGTTTTTACGGCAATTAATAAATGGTTGACCGGCGGTATTAAAGAGTGCGTCATACTGCGCTATGAAGCCCCACTGGTTGGAGACGATGCTACATAAGATATTACATAAATAAATATAAGGGGGCTGTTAACTTTGTTATTCTGTTCAGAAGTGGGGGTCTGTCCTTTAACTGAAGACCCAATAAGAGATGGCAGCTAACACTTGTTTGAAGAGGCGACCCCTTTCACAGGACCTATTTACCTCTCTTATCACAAGAGCCGACCCCGCTGTCCCCAAACTAACCCCTCCAGCCACCTTTTCAAATCTCTTTTCTGTCACCAGCGACCACAGCCCATGCGAGAGACATTAAACCTCTGTTTGCACGGTCGGGCGGAGTGTCTGGTGTAAAAGGACGGCTGGTTATACAGGGGCTCGTTCACAGGGCCTCGGCACCCGCTTTGAAGAGAAGTGAGGCAAACACGCCTTCATCTTGCAGCCAGCCAGCCCAGTTTGGTTTGAGTAACTGCGTGCCGAGCCTGAGGCAGCCGCTGCGCTACAGAGTAACACTTTTGGCGTGCATGCGCATGATGTAAAGCATCGCACATATGCGAGAGTCTGGACAAGTCAGGTAGAAGAAAGTGCGAAGGCAGGCAGCCAATCATATGAAAAAAAAGCATTTACAAATGCAACTGGACTTGTATGTACGCGAGTCCTATTGCATTGTAAACAAAAATACGGGTGCCGAAGAAATCAGGAACAGGAGTGGGTGGAGTTGGTTTTGGTGGTCAGAGAAGTCACAGACTTTGGGAGGGAACTTGTGGGGGGGGGGCAGGGGAACAAAAGAGTACCTGAAGTAAGGGGGATGATAGTCATGGAAGTATAAAAAAACCGTCATGGCAGTAAGGAGGCGGTACTAATATACCAGCAACCAATGAGGTTGCAGCATTTCAGATTTGAGTCAATCAAAAGCATGGACAGAAAATGGGTGGAGCGGCTCCCACAATACTGTATACAGCATCTCTCGCCGAGACAAACCATGTGCTGCATAAGTGAAACCTAAAAATGTGGGAATGGCGTACCCGGCGCGACACCATACGTCGATGATGTAATAAAGGGCCTGGCAGCGTGCACTCGTTGCATATGGAACGCGCAGGCAGCGCGACCCCTTACGGATATGACGTAACACACGGCTCGGTACTGCGCACCCATCGCATACCAAAATAGCAGCTGGCGCGACCTCATACGTATATAATGTTAGGCGGGACGCGGTGCAACAAACCTTTTGGATATGGAATGTACATCCTTTATGAGTTTAGCAATATGGCGAATAGGATTTGGGTGCTGATGGAGCTTGGTACACTCCAGTTTTCTCACAAAAAAAATATACATAATTTTTTTGAAGATATAAAACATTACATAATTTTTCAAATTAAAAAAGGATAATAAAATTAAAAATTATTACAAAAAATAGAACAAATATAGGTTTTATAAATATTAAAATATAAAATTTAGAAAACCTTTGAAATTCACCGAAAAAAACTGTTTTTACAGGCATTATAGTTAGGAATCCGCATTTAAAAAACCTTTGAAATTCACTAAAAAACCATAGGTTTCAGGAACTTTATAGTTAGTTGGACAATTGACTCATATAAAACCAGAGAAATTCACCTATTATACTTAGTTGAACTAACTATCACTAGTACTCCCGCAATGCACTGGTGATGATGTCATATATTTCATCACTCATGACATGGTCAGTGACATCACTGGTGACATCACTGATGACATCTCACATGACATCACTGATGACATCACTGATGACATCATCCATGTGATAATCTGAAGCACATACTGATGCCCTAATATAAACTTTGATACACGCACTCTAAAATACAGACTAGTATTTTTGAAACCATACACATAACAATGCCAGATACTACATACCTCTCACTATTTCCTAGGTCAACACACATATCCAGTCACTAATACATGCAGTTACTCATCAATACAGCACTATAATATGTACTCATATACCTATACATACAGTCACACTCCGTCACTCATCCATAGAGTTACTTACACACCTAGTCAGTCATGCAAAGAATCAATCACATTCCCATTTACTCATGTATACAGTTATACGGACCAACTCCGTTATTTATACAAACACCACATCACTTATTTATGCAGATACTAACACATACTTACTGTCTTATACAATCACTGATACAAACAGACACTCATTCATTCACCCACTCTTCAAATAACTTACTCTCACGTATAGTAATTTATATAGTCCAACACTCACATATACTGCCTTAAAACATATGTAGTTACTCTCACATATACCACTGAGACATTCATTCACTCACCAACAGACCCATACACACACTAACTCACCCATACAGCCCTTCCCAGATGCACTTTTGAATCCATACAACCAGTGAATCACCCATTCAGACATCTATGTACAGAGTCACAACCCCCCCACCGACCCACACAGACACTCAGGCACACATACAGATACTCAGACAACAAATCAATAACTCATATAGACACTCATGTAGCTACTCACCAACCCATGCAGTCACTTACACACCAACTGAAAGACTAATACAGACTTTCACACAGTTTAGTCACTAACCCATGCATTCAGTAAGAAACATTTAATCATCACTTATTCAGTCAGTCACGCACCTACTAAATAATCCCTTCAGGCACTTGTAAGTCCACTCAGTCTTCAATACACCTTGGCATAGATCTATATGAAAAATATTTAAACTTTACAGAACCACACATTCATTGGATGATGTCATCAGTGATATCTTTGAGATGTCATCAGTGATGTCATCAGTGATGCCACTGACCATGTCATGAGTGATGTAATATGTGACAAGTGCATTGCGGGTGCGCGCTTGTTATAGTAAGCTCAACTACCTTTAAAGGGTGAATTTCTCTGGTTTTATATTAGATAAATGTCCAACTAACTATAACGTCCCTGAAACCTATGTTTTTTTAGTGAAAATATTGATATAGATATATAGATCTATTTTTAATAAAGCCCTGGGGGCAATGTGCACGTCCCTGGAGTGTATTGATTATGCACGGGGGCACATGGCCTCCTGCAGCCCCAGGGACTTCCACCTCCCCGGGCATCTCTTATTATGGGTAGGGAGCCTTCTTGGCCCTCTATGCCCTGGGGACCGCCACCTCCACCTCCACAGGGCTTAAATTCAAATTATAAATTGTGGGGGGCTCTTGCCCTTCCCCACACTGCCCCATTGAACACCACCTCCCTGTGGCATTGATTGTGAAGTTCTGGGAGGCAACACACCCTCCAGCAGCCCCAGGGACCACCACATCTTTGGGGCATTGAATATGTAAATACGGGGATCTGTAGCGGACCCCTGGCCCAGGGAACCACCCCCCCTTGGGGCTTTAACCTTGTTGAGATGGGGCAACCCTCCTGGAGCACTTCTTGGCCCTGGGGCCCGACCAGAGCCAGCTCCAGCAAAGTCCCGAGGGTGCCTACCCCCAGGATATTGCAGTTTGCAATGACAGGACGGGAGCACGGCTCCTTCCCTGTCATTGCAAACTCTGCTTTGCTGCATGGAAGCGAGACCTAAAAACCTGCTTTCGCTTCCAAGAAGCAATGCAGTATTGCATTTGGACAAGGGGAGCTGCATGTCAGCAGCTCCCTTTGTTCAAAAGCAATGCTGGCTCCTGCAGGAGGTGGGGAGCTGGCTGGGACTGTGGGGCATTCGGGCTCCCCCAGTGGTCCCCACCATAAAACCAGGAACTGGGGGATGGGGTCTCCAGGGCCAGAAGTGGCCAAGGGAAGGGTGACATGCGACCCCTCCCATACTTCTTAATTAAATAAAAAATGTTAAAAGAGGCAATGTCCCAGGTTTGGGGTCCCGGGCATTATTGTCCTCAGGAAATGGGCCACGCGGCCCGCCTCCTCTCAAATAAAATGCTGTCCAGGCCCCGTGGGATGGGGTCCACAGGGCCAATAGTGGCCCGGGAAACGGGGCCACGTAGCCCCTGTCCCTTATCTATTTAAAAATAATAACGGAGGTAATGCCCCAGGGGATGGGGTCCCTGGGGCGAATACCAAATAATAGAAGTGGGGCGTATTTTTTTTCTTTCAATTTTGGAGTTGGGACCCCAAACCGGCTCTCAGAGAGGCCCCCTGAGTAACGTCGCACTGGATTTGTGAATGCACCTCAAATAAATATTTTAGTGGTATATAATTTAGAAGGTAGTGTTGTATTTATGAAGTTGTAATTACAATTGATAGAGTTAGTAAAAATAAATAAAATTAAAAATGAATAGTTAAACCTTAAAAGTGAATTGTGTTGTAGTACCTTGGATTTATGCGTTTGCAGATTCGGGATGGGTGCACAAATCCACAATTTAAAAAGACAATGTGTATGTGTAATAAAAACTGTAGATTCACTATTGTGGTATAGGATGGTTCTAAAAAGTGCCCTTGATTTCATTGTGAGATTGTTGTAGCTACAAGTATGTCCGGATGGACAGCTTTAGTTTGTTGAGAAAGACTGTGTTCCCATGATCTGTGAAGTGTAATCCGTCACTTCTGTAGATGACATCCATAGTCGAAACGTAGATTGTTGTTATGGATGGAACCCATCCTATGGTCTCCTAGGTAAGCAGAAACAGCTTGATTGGCATTCTTTCTAGCTTTCTCAATCTGTGAACTGAATTGATTTGACCACTTCCATTTCTGACGTTGGCATATGTTAGAGTTTACAATGACAGTTTTGGGGAAAAGCAACATCAATTGTGCAAGGGTTTCGTTCATGAGCATTTCCAGTTCTACCACCTCTGGGAGAGACATGTGATAGGTTGCTGTTTTATGTTTAGCTATGCCAAATATTTGTAGAATGGTGAAGCTGCAGAACAAAAGTGAGTTTTAAGACATGTTGGCAGAGGGATTACTGATTAGTGCACTTTCTATGAATCAGGGGAAAGGTACACTTGAAATACACTGCAGAAAAGTTGGTGTGTCTTTCAAATGGAGAGTGCAGTCTATTTGTTTCTTCCTTTTATATATGATGATGATTTCAAAAGGTAGACACATATGCATGCATGCTTTCTGAAATGTGGTGCGATTTATAACAGACTCATGTGTAGGTTTGACGCTTTATATTTGGGTACACCCAACACCCTGAGTAGTTACAGACTGGTGAAGCTGCAGTAAAAATGTGTACACCATGTGATAAACCTCACTTTTATGCTGCAATTTCACTATTCTGGTACGACTCAGGATGTTGGGTGCAGTCAAATATAAAGCAGCAATCCATCATATGTCTCACCTGTAAGTCTGCAACCACATAGCCACTACTGATGCACTCATCCATGCACTGAGGCACTATGTATGCAGTCGTTCAATCAGCCAGGCACTACCTTTGACTTGTGCAATCACTAATGCTGTACGCATGCAGTCCTTCAATAACCTAGGTACTAATATTGCAGTTATAAAATCACCCAGGCGCTACTTATGTTCTCCTCCAACCTTCCAGGCTCTATCCATGCACTACCTATGCAGTCATGCAATAACCCAGGCACTATCCATGCAGCTATACCTGTGCACTCGTCCAATCACCCAGGCACTACACCTGCACTTATGCAATCACCTGAGCACTAACTAAACAGTCATGCAATACCCCAGGGAGTACCCTTGCACTCCTCTAATCACCCAGGGAGTACCCTTGCACTCCTTCAATCACCCAGGTTGTACCGATGAACTTACAAAATCACCCAGGCACTACCTATGCAGTCTTCCAATCACCCAGGTACTATCCCTGGACTCATGCAATTACCCAGGCATTAGCCATTCACTCCTTCAATCACTCAGGCAGAAGTCATGCACTTATAAAATCACCCAGGCTCTACCTATGCAATGTCTAATCACCCAGACACTACCACTGCACTCATGCAATCACCCAGTCATTACTCATGGACTGTCCCGATCACCCATTCATTTATAAAATCACCCAGACACTATACCTATGCACTCATGGAATCACTGAAGCACTACCTCTTCTCTCATGCAATCACTGAGACACTACATGCACTCATGCAATAATCCAGGCACTACCCATGCACTCCTCTAATCACCCAAACACTACTCATGCAGTCATGCAATCACTCAGGCACTACCTGTGCTTTTTTCCAAACACTCAGGCACTACCCCTGCACTCACACAATGAGCCAGGTATTAGCCATATACTTCGTCAATCGCTAAGGTAGTAGCCATCCACTTCTTCAATCACCCAGACATTACTCCTGCAGTAATGCCATCACCCATACATTAGCTGGACACTCTTTCAATGATCTGTGGAAAGGTGTGCTTGAAATACACAATATGATTTTAGGTCTCTCTTTGAAATGAGAAGTGCTTGAATTACACCATATGATTTTAGGTCTCTACTTGAACTGAATAGTGTGGCTCATAGTTTTAAGGTGTGCATCATCTTGTGACAGGTAAGTCTGTACTTGCAGATGTAATTCGTATGTATTATGTATCTAAAGATGGTAGATGTATAAAATACAGGTATATATCTATTTGTATGTTTATTTTATATATGATGGCACTAGGGAAAGGTAGAGACTCATGCAGCCATGCTTTCTGAAATATGGGAAGACTTACAACAGAGATATGTGAAGGGTTGTTGCTTTGTATTTTGGTAGGCTGTACATCTGAGTAGTAGTAGAATTGTAAAGCAGGGATGTTTAAGATATTATGGGGGAGGAATTACTGATTATGGTGGTTCAAAAGAGTGTATGCAAAACTTAACTTGAGGTATGCCACATAAATATAGGTGTCTATTTGAAAGGTTAAGTGTAGATTGTCAAGGTTAAGGTCTGCATGGTTGTGTGATTGATGCATTTTCGATTTGCATAAGTATTTTCATATGTGTTATGCATCTGAATATGCTACATGTATAAAAGAGAGATATATCTGTATTTGTATGTTTCTATTATATATTGGAGTACTAGTAAAAGGTAGAGACACATGTATACATGCTTTCAGGAATGTTGTGAGATTTATAACAGAGCTATGTGTAGGTTTGATGCTTTATATTTGGGTAGGCCCAATACCCTGAGCAGTTAGAGAATGGTTAAGCTGTACTAGCAAAGTGTACACCATGTCAAGCACTTCACTTTTGTGTTGCTAGTTCACTATTCCTCTACTACTCAGGATGTTGGGTGTAGTCAAATATAAAGCAGCAACCTGAACACATGTCTCAGGTTTAGGTCTACAATGACCAAGGCACTACCCATGCACTCATCTATACACTAAGCCACTACATATGCAGTTCTTCAATCAGTAACACACTACCCCTGCACGTATGCCATCACTAAGGCACTACTTACGCACTCTTTCAATAACACAGGATCTGCCTCTACAGTCATGCAATCACCATTTTTTTTTTTTTGTGTCCTCATCAAGCAAATTCCTTTGAGGTAAGGAGGAGTCAAATGCCCCAATATCCATTCAGAGTTTTGGATTGAGAGGCCCTGGTTTGCCCTGAATGAAGTACTTTTTAGCCATGTCCTTTTGGGGCTTTCTTTTGTCCTAACCGGAAGGCACACGATTTTTGGCAGAGGGGAGTTATTCATTTTGACTACTCGGATCAAGTAATTAACTTGAAATTGTTGTTTCCTTTGCCTTAATCATTGGACCCTCTAATATTTCGCAAATTAAACGTTTCCCACAAATTCCAGAATTTGGTTTTTCTTAGTGCGTTTCCTTTGCATCTCTAGCTTATATACCCTTAATATGAAGTTTAGCCAATCTGTATGTTTTGGTGGAGATCGTTTAACCCAGTTTATACATAGCTCTCTTCTAGCCAGCAGGATCAAGATAAAAAGAATACTTTCTTGGTCCTTAGTTTATGGCAGAGGTGTTTCATTACATTGTATCCCAAAAATAGCCATTTCTGCGCTTACCTTTATATGCTGGTCTACCACGTTAGAGAGAATCTTACCGATCTGGTCTCAGTAGTCGTTAAGCAGTGTGCAGTCCCGGAACATATGTAGACCATGAACTCTTTCATCTCCACATTTTGGGCATTTTTTTGGTTCATTACTGGTCATATTTTGGGGACCAGTATGCTCTGTGAATCATGAAGAGGTGGTTTTTCTTCAAGGGGGCGGATTTTACTACTCGGTCCATGACAGTTTTAGAGATAAGCCAAAGGTTTGAGTGGTCCAGGCCTGGCATGTCTTTCTCCCAGATGTCTTGTGGAGTTTTGTACTCTTGCTCCCCTGCTCTTATCAGGGCCCAGTACCAGTAAGAAACCTCCTTTTTGAAAGGGGCCAGATTCAAGAGTTTTTGTTCAATGATCTCGTCTACTTGCAGTTTTCATTTTTAGGGTATTTACCCAGCTATTTAGTTGATAGAATTTAAATCTTGATATTGACCCCTGTGTTTCTTTGTATAGGGTTTCCCATTTCACAATCCGGTTGTTTTCCAATAACTGTCCAAGTAGTCTGTATTGTGCTTTCTTAGCGGAATTGATAGTGCGTCTTTTAGACATTCAGGGGTGCATGGTGATTCCCAGATTGGTGCATGTTTGCTGAGATATGGTATTTTTAGAGTTCTGCTTATCTCAAGCCAGGATCTTCCTGCAGCCTTTATCGTCTTAAGTTTTATTTTTTTGAAACATTTCGGGTGGCCAAATTTGTACAAGTAGTGGTCTTCTTCAGAGCCTATGAGTGCTTTTAAGTAAGTGGGCCAATTGCCCAATTTGGTCAGTAGTATCCTAATGTTCTTGAACTGGAAGGATCTACAGTATTCCAGTATGTCCGGACTGGCGATTCCCCCCTGTACTTTATTTCTTCTTAGTTTTTTCCACCCAATTCTGACTACCTTGGCAGCCCAGATGAAGCTTGATAGTTCCCCCTGGAGTTTTTTGATTTGTTCTGTACTAAAACTCAGTGGGTTGGAGTTAAATTAATATATGCATTTTGGAACACTGGTCATTTTAATTTAATTGGATTTTCCTAGGAATAATAGTTGTAGTCCTGACCAGGCCTTTAGTAGTTGTCTTATTTCTTTGTGTATCCTAGAGAAGTTCAAGTTAGTTACTTTGTCTAGGTCTTTTGTGTATTGGATTCCTAGATATTTGATTTTGTCTTTGATAAGAGGATTTCCTGAGGCTGCATTCCACTCAAGAATTTCTGTTTTGGCTTGATTGACCTGATAGCCTGACACTGCTCCAAACTGGGCTATGGTATCTTCTATTATGGGGAGGGAGTCCGCTAGATTTCCAGTAAATATCATCAGATCGTCGGCATATAATGCTACTTTTTTCTCCCATCCGTGATGTTTGAAGGTTTGGATCTCTTCTTCCCCCCTTAATAGAATAGCCAAAGGTTCAATGTAAAAATTAAATAAGAGGGGAGACAATGGGCATCCTTGTCTTGTGCCTCTTTTTATAAGTATGTTATCAGTTAGGGCGTCATTTACTAGGATTCTTGGATTTGGGCTTGGGTAGATGTTGGATATAGCGTTTTCGATTTTATCACCTAGATTAAATTTAGTTAGGGTAGCATTCAGAAATGGCCAACTGATTCGATTGAATGCTTTTGCTGCGTCAAAAGTTATTACTGATAAAGGGGCCGTATGATGAGTTGCAATGTCAATGGCAGCAATGAGCTCGTGGGCTAGTTCATGTATTTGCCTGCCTTTAATGAAACCCTTTTGGTCTTTTAAGGGTCTTAATTGCCCCTCTGACTTCCTCTTTTGAGATCTCTTGATTGAGAGAACGCTTCTGTTCCTGTGAAGCTGCCGGAATAGTAATACCATTTAAGAAATTCTGTATTTGGGCTTCAGAGCTAGTTAGGTCTTCCGTGTAAAGATCCTCAAAAAAGCGTTTAAATTCTTGCCTAATTATACTGCCTTCTCTTTGTATCTTTGTGATCCTATTTTTAGTTCTTTCGGTTTTTGCTTTCCAGGGCAGGATCCTCCTGCAACCTTCTCTGTATTCACAGTGAGAGAGTTTACTGGCTTGCCATTCATTTCTAACTCCTCTTTCCAGGAAGTCATTCAACTCTGTTTTCTTGTTTATTATGTTTTCTTCTATTTCAGAGATTAATTTGCTGGATCTAGCAGTTTTAAGGTCCACATCTAGAGATAGCAACTCTTTTCCAATCTGTTCAATAAACAGCTTCTTTTCTTTGTTCCTGTGCGATGCAATGCTGAGGATTTGCCCTCTGATAACTGCTTTATAGGCATCCCAGTCCATTTGTTTTGTAGTTCCGGCATTATTTAGATCAAAGAACAGTTTTGTTTCATCTGCAAGTTTTTCATTATAGGCCTCGACTAGGAAGATGCTCCTATCTACAGTCCACCTCTGGGGAAGAGGTGAAGTTTTTAGCATCAGTATGAGTTGTACCACTGAGTGGTCAGAGATATGAGCTCGGAATGGTTCCACCTTTTCCGTTTCCTCTACCAGGTTCCTACTGATAAGGAAAAAATCTATTCTGGATACATGCCATAGTCTTTTGTTTTTATAGGTTTATCGTGGTTTCTCTTTCCTTTTTCTTTCCATACGTCTACCAGGCCTAGGTCTTTCATACATTGCCCCACCCATTCTCTCATGTTTGATAAGTTGGGGAGGTTCTTTGCAGGGTGTCTGTACTCTGAGGGGTTTAATATGATGTTAAAATCTCCTCCCATTATTATTGGAGTGTTGGTTGCTAGGAGGTTGGCATATGATTTCTTAAGTGGTTCAGGGTCATCGGAATTTGGGCCATAACAGCCCACCAGAGTATATGAGTTGTTATAGATTCTTGCCATCACGATGGCCCATCTGCCCTTTCTGTCGATTTCTGTTTTTTCGATCACTGCTTTTAAAGATTTTTTTAAAATTATTGCGACTCTCTTTATGTTTCAGTTTTGATGCAGTGTTCTATCCAAGCCTCAGTTTTGCAGAATGGTTGTCACTCCTCTTTTGTTAGGTCTGATTCCTGGATTAAAATTACTTCGCTGTTGCAGTTTTTTAAGTACTCCAATATCTTCATTCTCTGTGATTTAATTCTCAGGCTGTTCGTGTTCCACGTTAATATTTTAAGTTCTTTTCCTATGCTCTTATTGATAGCCATCATCACTAGTCTGGTATTTATATCTTCCGACTGGGCTTTTGTACTCCTGTGGTATTGTTGTTAGGACTTTATTTTTTTCCTTTTTTCCCCCATTTTGCTCCCCACCGTGTACATTATTTTTTTTCTTTTTTCTTTTTTGGGTTTTTCTGGTGATCTGGTGTGCGATGTCTTCCCCCCCACCCTGGAGAAGCCTTCCTTGTCTTCTTCTTTCTGGGCATTGAGACTGCCCTTTTCGAGCTCCTTGCCTTTGGTTTAATCAAGTTTTTCTTTTCTTTTCCCACCAGTATTTCGGCAGTTTTACTTTTTTGTTTTTCTCTTATGTGGCAATGTGTACTTTGTTTCCTATTTTTAAAGGGTTTGATCTTCCTGGTGGGTCTTGATTTGTTGGATTAGCCCTTCCACTTCTTTCGGGTCTCTTATATTAAACATTTTGTTGTTCCACATGATTTTGATCAGCGCTGGACATTTGCTCTGAGTGCCCTCAATTGAGGCATAAATTGGCCCAGCTCCCATTGCCTATCTTGAGTTGTTTTAGATAGATCTGATCTGATTTTACAGGACCAGTCGTCCTTAGTGTAGGATACAGCTTTTAAGCCTTCACTAAGTATTCGCTCTTTCAGCGAGTATGTCATGAAGTTGACCAGGACTTTCCTTGGGGTTTTCCTAAACGTCTCTTCCTGAAGGGATCTCAGTGTACCCTTTGGATGTCATCGTTTAGATTTACCAATTTATCCTAGGGGATTTTTCCTCCATTAGCTGGATTATGAATCCTTTTATGTCTTCTCCTTCGAGTCCGTCCGGAATGTTGAGGATTTTGATGTTATTTCTCCTGGCGTGGTTTTCCAGGGACTCCATTCTTTCGCTAATCTTAGCTTCCTTAGTTTTTAGTTTAGTTATTTCAGTATGGTTAGTCTCTGTTTTTTTGTTTAATACCTCAATATCGCCCTCGACAATTGTTACCCTGTCGAGGACCTCGCACACTTCCTGTATTTTGGACTGTTTTTTTTCGGAGATTGCGAATTTAGTTCTCAGCTCCTTCATCATCTCCTCGAGGAGATTCTCAGGGATTTTTTTTAGTCCTCATTTTCCACCATGGTTTCAAGTGCTAAGGCCTACAGAGAGCGACATACTGCCAAAGAAAAACTGGTAGGGACCGCTGGATGTAATTGAGCTTCTCCCATCAGCAATGTCATTTTCTACAAGACCCTCAAAGTAGAGAAACCATTAGATTGTGAAGTTGTTGCCAACATACCCCAGACTCAAAAATCGGACCGGGACACCTAGGTGCACCAGACAAAGCAGGGAAATAAAACCACAACAGCATAATCATTGGACCATAGGGGAAAAAAATAAACCACAGTCAAAATCATGGTTGATCCCATTTCAGCAGGTACCAAAAAGCTCTTTTCTCTCAGTTTCCAGACCTGACCAAGTCCAGCTTTGACACTTGCAAGACAGAGGCACGCCAGTCAAGAAGGGAAGGTGGTGTAGAGTCCTTCCATTTTTAGCAGATTTCCCTTCTGGCAAGTAAAATGGAATAAAAAAGAAGGTTTTTAGCTGGATTTCGGTCCTCACCCATAACCCCAAAAATTACAACAAGAGGGAGGTTAATCAAAACTTGGAACCCCAAGGAAGCCGTAAGTGAGACTCCTATAGCGTCCCAAAAAGAGGACAAAAGGGGACACTCAAAAAACATATGAGCATCAGAGGCAGCTACCAAACCACATCTGGTGCATGCGACTGGTGTGTCTTTGGAAAATTTTGACAGTCTCTGTGGAGAATAGTAAGCTCTATGAAGAGTGAAAAGGTGATTCCTCCGTAGCCAGGTGGGCTTGAAAATATCCCACAGCACCTTGAACGATGTAAACACAGGTTTTCTAGGTGAGGATCAACTAGGGAGGAACCCCATAACTTCTCCGGCAGTTTGAATTCACCATCAACTTCATCTAAGATTAAGTTGTACCATAAAGAAATCTCTTTTCTAACTGGTTTATCAAGTAGTGAGGACTCAAGGTGACTACCGCCACCTAATGGGAATCTGCTCGTAAGTGATGTATGTGAGTGAGCCCAACTAACAATCTGAAGATATTTAAACCTGGAGATGTTTGAGCCAACATTATCCTTCAGAGATTCCCATGATAACAAACAACCTTCCAAAAACAGATCACCCCAAACCTCCAGTCCTGCAACTCTCAAGGGCACAGCTAGACTGTCTACCAGCCACCATGGGCTCCCAGGGGAATCCAATAGTGGAGACCAGCTAGAAAAATACCCCAATTTTATGGAGCTCCGGAGTTTAGCCCAAGTTTTTTGCCATCCCCTGCAATACCTTCAGTTTTATCTTCTTAAAAAATGTAGGGTCTCCAAATTTAAACAGGAAGCCGGTCTGAACTACTCCTTTCCCCTTAAGCAAAGCTGCAAACATACATCCAATGCTGAAGTCTGTGGGCATCTTTAATAACATGCGAGCATGAGAAAGTTGAAATGACCATGCATATATTTGGAGGTCTGGAGATGCTAGGCCACCTTTTTCCCTTCACCGACGACATTTTTTCCAGGCAATCCTTAGGATATGTTTATCCCAAATAAAACAACTAATATCACTCTGTAATTTAGACAAACATAAAGGATCAAAATAGAGAGGGATGGTGTTAAACAGAGAAGAGATTTTTGTAGAATAGTCATCTTTATCAGGTTTACTCTTCCCAGGATGGACAATGGAAGTAGTGACCAAGATCGCATTAGTCTACGGCAATCTTTTCCTACCGCAGAAAAGTTAGTAGTTGCAATTTTATTTACATCCTTGACAATATTAAGTCCAAGATATCACAAATTTGGACTATGCTGGACCCCTGTCCCAAGACCGTTGTCATTCCAAACCATCATCTACGTTTTCGAGGCATTGACCTCATAAGCAGAAATTTCCCCGAAGTCCAAGGCTAACTTAATCACCAAAGGAAGGGCTGTACGTATTTCTGAGGAGAAAATCAGGATGTCATCAGCTTACAAGGCCACCTTCTTCTCCCATCCCCTATACTTAAAAGACTTGATGTTAATGTCGTCCCTCAATCGTTGGGCGAAAGGTTCGATATATTAGTCAAATAGGAGAGGGGAGAGAGAGCAGCCCTGACGTGTTACCCTTGTGATGGTAAACGGGTCTGACAATTCTCCATTCACCAGCAGACAAGCTGTGGGATTCTGGTAAAGTAGCCTGACTGCTCGATGAAAACCATCACCGATTAAACTTAGCCAAGACCCCCGACAGGTATGACCAATTCACCCTGTCGAAGGCCTTGCTTGCGTCGAGCGTCAGGACAGCCATGGGGAGAGAATCGGTTGTTGCCATGTCGATAGCCCCTATCAGATCATATGTCAATTCATAAAGCTGACGACCCTTGATAAATCCTTTCTGATCTTGAAGTAAAATGTCGGCTACTACTCCCCCCAATCTCTTTGCCAAGAAAGTAGCAAAAATGTTAAAATGTAAATGTAATGGGCATTTATAGAGCGCTGCTACCACTCCAAGGAGTATCTTGGCGCTTACACAATCCAGGTGGAAGAGTTGGATAGGGAAAGAAGTCCAGTTTCTTAAACACAGCCACTACACTAGGGTTCTACACAGAGAGTCAGACATGGAGAAAATCCAAGTTTTCAATGCCTTCCTAAAAGGGGCTTCTTGGGAGAAAGAACGCAAGGGAAGGGGGAGTTTGTTCCAGGCCTTGGTTCCTAGAACAAAGATGGATTTGCCACCCTTTGTAGGCAGTTTAAAGCGGGGAATGGTAAGTAAGTTCTGACTAGCGGATCTTAGGCAGCGTGCTGGGTAGTATCTTTTGAACCCCCTTCGTAAATAGGTCGGGCCACGTTGATGGAAGGCCCTAAAAGTAATCAAGAGAAGTTTAAACAGAATTCTCTTTCCTATTGGCAGCCAGTGTAAGATATTTAGAGCTGCAGAGGCAGATGATCTACGGGGCAGACGCAGTACGAGGCGGGCAGCCGCGTTTTGGATCATCTGCAATTTGTGGAGCATGATTTTGTTTGCTCCAGCATAAAGTCCATTGCAGTAATCTAGCCTAGAATTTATTAAGGCCACTGCGACTGTTTTCCTCGCCGAAAGAGGAAGGAGGTCAAAAAATTTCCAAAGTGCTTTAATAATTTGGAAGCACATACCTGCCACTGCTACAGCCTGAGGTTTGAAGGATAGGCAGTTGTCAAACTTTATGCCTAGGTTACGGGCGGATGCAATTGTGTTAGGTGGAGCGTCTGCATCCGATGGCCAGCAAACTGTGGGGGAAAAAGGATTATTGATCCCTATGGGTAAAATTTCCGTTTTTCCGGCGTTGCACTTTAGATGGTTGTTATTCATCCACTTGAAAGTAGCTGCAAGACAGTTCCTAAGGTCTTCCTCGGCACCTGGTTGTTCCTTATCCAGCACCAAAATCAGTTGGGTGTCGTCAGCGTATGAAATAGAACTGATCCTGAATGACTCGATCAAGTTCATCAGGGGTGCCATATATAGATTGAAAAGGACAGGGCTCAAGCTGGAGCCCTGTGGCACCCCTGAGCTGACGTTTTTAGCCTCAGACTGATATGGGCCAAGCACTGTTATTTGGCGTCTGTTTGTAAGGAAGTTCCTACACCAAGTCAACACCTGTCCTCCCACACCTGCGGCAGCCAACCGGTCCAGTAAGATGTTATGGGACACGGTATCGAAGGCTGCCGACAGGTCAAGAAGGATAAGGACAACCTGTTTTCCCCGATCCATTGCTGCTCTTAAAGTTTCAGCAGAGTATAGTAAAGCTGATTCAGTAGAGTGTTCTGACCGAAAGCCGGACTGATTCGGATGGAGAACGTTATTCTTCTCCAAAAAGTTTGTCAGTTGACTATTGACAAACTTTTCAGTCAGCTTAGATAAGTTGGGTAGCAGAGAGATCGGGCGCAGGTTGGAAAGGGTAGTAGGATCGGCCAGGGCCTTTTTTTGGAGTGGCTTGACAGCTGCAAGTTTCCAGTCCTCTGGGATACTTGCTGTTGCTAGAGAAGAATTGATGATACTGTTAATCATAGGATTAACTATCTCTAGTTAGATGGTGCAACACCGGAGGAGGACAGGGATCAAAAGGGGAGCCTGATTTGCTGGCTAAAATAGCTTTGGCAGTTTCCTCCAGGGGGACTGGGCCAAACTCGTCAAAGCGGAGGGGGGAAGTCATCTTCGCTATCTGTTCACCATCCGTTGTGATGGTAGTTTCTGATGGGAAGGTATTAGTGATAGTTAGGATTTTGTTATCAAAATAATCAGATATCGCGTTACAGAGATCTTGTGATGGAGGGATCTCTTGCGATAGAGCTGAGGGCTTGATAAAATCCTTAACAATCCTAAAGATAGCTTTTTGTTCTTGGCCTGCAGAAGAAATGGCATGTAGGTAATGCGCTTTTTTTGCTAATTTTAATCCTACATGATACCTCCGTCTAGCTGCTATATAGATGTTACGTGCGGCTGTGTCGTAATTACGACGCCACCTCCGTTCTAGAGTTTTCACTTCGCCTAGCTCAGCCTTAAGAGCTGATGAAAACCACGGGGCATTTTTTTTCTTATTCCTAGGTTTCATGTTCTCATTATTAGCTGGTATAAGCAACTTGCCCGCTCCAGCAATCCAATCACAAAAGATTTGATAGTCTGAAGAAGTACAATCGGCGAAAGTTGGTAATTCATTTTTAAGTTTTTCAACAATGTCGGCTCTTCTGGCTAATGTCTTCCAATTCGGAGTGGGTTTTATATAGGGGTTATCTGTACCTTTTAGGGAGTTAGAAAAGGATTCCGGGTTTCAGCTATAAGGAAAGGAATTAAAAAATGATCAGTCCATACCTGAGGGCAGGGAGGTTTAACTATCAGGCTGGAAAAATTAGAGCAGATACCATCTAATAGATGTCCTGCTTGATGTGTTGGTTCTCGATTCAACAAAGTGAGTCCCAACACTTCAATTGTGTCTAGGAAGCAACTGACTCCAGGATCAGTTGGGGCCTCAAGATGTAAGTTGAGGTCCCCCAACACCGTAAAATTAGAGAACCTGAGAGTTAAATCACTCAACACGTCACCAACAGAGTCTAAAAATGTGGAGGGTGGGCCTGGGGGGGCGATATATAAGGACTCCAGAAAATACAAGAGAGTCATGAATTGCTAGAGAGAAAGCTAGTGCTTCTGACTCTTTTAGCTCTGTCAATGCTTCAATAGTGCATTTGAAATTATTCCGATAGATAATTGCAAGACCCCCTCCTCGTTGTTCCTGCCTATCCAACCGTAGGATATGATAGTCATGTGGTAGGGCTATGGCAAGGGCAGGATTAGACCATGGCTTCAGCCATGTTTCCGTGATGAAAAGACAATCCAGATGAGATTCAGTAATAAGATCAAAGATGTTCTGAGCGTTTTTTACTAAGGAGCGGGCGTTAATTAGCCCACCTCGAAGCAAAATAGAATCGCTGGATGTCTCTGACGGCAAGTCAGAATTTATAGTTAGCCGTCAGTGAGCACAACAAGCCGGGCCATACCAAGTGTGGGGAACTAAGGAGCGATGACAGGGAGCATGAGGACCCCGAAGTGATAGTAAATATTCACGTGACATACTTGAATCAGGAGGCATCCTGGGGCGATAAGAATGAAGATCAGAGTCTCCCGCCTCTGGCGCCTCCTTAGCGCTGACGGGCGCAGACGGGCAGACTCTGGCTTGACTCAGGCGAGAGACAGGCGCTTCCGCTGCGTGGGAGAATGTGAGCTTTAAATACAGGCTCACCTGGTGTCCACGCAGAGCACTAGAGCGCTCTGACCAGTGGCACACTTAATCCAGAGCAGTCCCAAGATGGCGGCCGGGCGCCTCGAGCAACACTAATAAACCACAGTGGGGACACAATTTAAGTGCGGGTATGTGGGCGAACTGGTAGAAGTTAAAAAACAAAGGAATACAATTAATTTTTCAAGTTTTGTGAAAAACAATACATTTTTAAAAAGTTACAGCGCTGCGCGCCTAAACACACGCTAGCACTAATGCGCGTTTTAAAACAGGTACATCTTTCCCTAAGGTCGAGCCACACTAGGTGCTCGCCTTAAATACAGGCTCACCTGGTGTCCACGCAGAGCACTAGAGCGCTCTGATCGACATTTAAGATAGAAATTGGTCTATATGACCCACAACACGATGCTGGTTTCCCCGGCTTTAATATCAAAGTTATTGACGCGCTATCCCAAGAAACAGGGGGTGGCAAACCTTCCTGAAGGATCTGATTAAATAGTATAGTAAGAAAAGGAACAATTGCCTGTTCCAAAGCCCTATAGATTTCGGCCGGAAGGCCGTCAGGTCCTGCTGCCTTCCCCTTCTTACTACTTAAGATAGCTGCTCTCACCTCTTCCTCCGTAATGATACAATCGAGAGAAGTACGCTGTTCTGAGGTCAATGAGGGGAGAGTGATCCCACTCAACCAATCCTCAATACGATCTAATTCAATTAGCTTATTTCATGATAGATGGTTTGAAAAAATTGTCGGAAAATTTTTCTAATGTCATCATCCGCAGAGTAAGCCACATTATTGCCGGTTGATGGAATCTATGTTGTTACGGACCTGGTCAGTTTTTGCCTTCTAGGCCAATAGTTTGCCCGCCCCTTCTCTATACTGAAAGTGGGCTATTTTACTAGCTTCCCACTTTTCAAGGATGCCTGCATTCAGGACTGAACCCAACTGTCGCTTTAAGGAGAGTAATTTATTCTGCAATAACTGTAGGACCTTGCCAGATGAAGCTGGATTCAAATCAATTTCAGCTTGTGTCTTAACCATCTCAGTCTCAATGGATGCCACCTCTTCTCTATAGAGTTTCCTCCTGTATGAAACCTTGTTGGTAATTAGGCCCCTTAACCCCTTCCATGCTGGTGACGAACCCCAGCCGTCATGCACTACAGTGCTCGTGTGCTGATGACGGCTGGGGTTCGTCATGGTCCGCCCGTGTTCGGCCGGCGGCCGCACACGGGAAAAATCGCGGCCGCACGGAAGGGGTTAAAAAGGCCCTAAAAGAGTCCCATACGCTCCCTGGTGAGGCAGATCCAATAATGTTATTCATAAAGTACTGAGCTTCCGTTATAAAAAAGGCAATATCATCTGAAAGCAATGAGCGGTCATATGACCAAATTCAGGGGGAAGTTTTAGGGAAACCAACAAGATCCAAAAATACAGCTGAATGGTCCGATAGATGGGAGGGAAGGAAGTAGATACTCTTAACCAAATTAGCCAGTTTTTGACTTATTAAAATAAAATCAATTCTTGACTGATGATGGTATTTATTGTTAGGAAAGGAAATGCCCTGAAGTTGACCGGACCTAATTCTCCAAATGTCCAAATAGCTATACTGCTTCATGCTATTAAGCAAAAGGACTCTGGTTTTAGAGAGAGTTAACGACCGGCTATTAGGAGTTTTGTCAAGAAAGGGATCCAGGATTATATTGAAATCCCCAGCCAAAATAATCGGCTCCGGGAAAGATAATAGGTGGGAAAAGATGAACTTCAGGACCAATGGATTGTCCTGGTTGGGCCCATAGTAACCCAAAATCGTAAGTTGAGCCCCTGTGATGATTACCATTACTATGACCCATCTGCCACCTGGGTCTACTAGTTTAGAAACTAGTCGTGCTTTTAGTGGTTTCTTAAAGATAATCGTCGCACCCCTGATGTTCATAGATTGTGTTGTTGAAACACAAAAGTCAATCCACTTTTTTTTCATCAAAGAAAGCATTTTAGACTCGATAAGATGCGTCTCCTGGAGAAAAATTACCTGGGCATCAGAATCCCGCAATTACTGCATAATCTTGTCCCCTCTGGGTCTGGTGCGAAGACCATTGACGTTCCAGGAGAGAATTCTCAAACTATTCAAAAAAACAAAACCCTCCATCGTCACATCTCCCTTTGACAGAAAGAAACTAGCAAAGACCATCCAAAACTGTGATACCATTTCACCACAAAAAGACCTCTCTTCACTAAAAATAATCAATACTAAGCAGTAAAAGAGGAATTTTTTATATTTTCTCCCTTGCCAAACCCACCCTCTTTCCCAGTCCCTTAAGCTACACCCCCACCCCCTTGGGAAACCCTTGCTCTATCTATCCGGAACAAGTCCAGAAGATAGTGCCACCTCCTGAAGCTCCCGCCTGATGTTTAGTTAATACAGACCAGAGACAGCGGAATAAGTGATATGATAATAAATTAATAATCACCCTAAGCCAATAATTCAACTAATAAGTGTTAATATATAGTGGACAGCTTTAGTTTGTTGAGAAAGACTGTGTTCCCATGATCTGTGAAGTGTAATCCATCACTTCTGTAGATGTCATCCATAATCAAAACGTAGATTGTTGTTATGGATGGAACCCATCCTATGGTCTCCTAGGTAAGCAGAAACAGCTTTATTGACATTATTTCCAGCTTTCTCAATCTGTGGACGGAATTGACTTGACCACTTCCATTTCTGACTTAAGCATATATTAGAGTTTACAATGACAGTTTTGGGGAAAAGCAACATCAATTGTCCAAGCGTTTCGTTCATGAGCATTTCCAGTCCTACCACCTCTGGAAGAGACATGTGAAAGGTTGCTGTTTTATGTTTGGCTATGCCAAATATTTGTAGAATGGTGAAGCTGCAGAACAAAAGTGAGTTTTAAGACATGTTGGCAGAGGGATTACTGATTAGTGCACTTTCTATGAATCTGGGGAAAGGTACACTTGAAGTACACTGCAGAAAAGTTGGTGTGTCTTTCAAATGGAAAGTGCAGTCTATTTGTTTATTCCTTTTATATATGATGATGATTTCAAAAGGTAGACACATATGCATTCATGCTTTCTGAAATGTGGTGCGATTTAATAATAGACTCATGTGTAGGTTTGACGCTTTATATTTGGGTACGCCCAACACCCTGAGTAGTTACAGACTGGTGAAGCTGCAGTAAAAATGTGTACACCATGTCATAAACCTCACTTTTATGCTGCAATTTCACTATTCTGGTACTACTCAGGATGTTGGGTGCAGTCAAATATAAAGCAGCAATCCATATGTCTCACCTATAAGTCTGCAACCACATAGCCACTACTGATGCACTCATCCATGCACTGAGGCACTATGTATGCAGTCGTTCAATCAGCCAGGCACTACCTTTGACTTGTGCAATCACTAAAGCTGTACGCATGCAGTCCTTCAATAACCTAGGTACTACTAATGCAGTTATAAATTCACCCAGGCACTACTTATGCTCTCCTCCAACCTCCCAGGCTCTACCCATGCACTACCTATGCAGTCATGCAATAACCCAGGCACCATCCATGCAGCTATACCTGTGCACTCTTCCAATAACCCAGGCACTACACCTGCACTTATGCAATCACCTGGGCACTACCTATGCAGTCATGCAATGCCCCAGTTAGTACCCTTTCACTCCTCTAATCACCCAGGGAGTACCAATTCACTCCTTCAATCACCCAGTCACTACCGATGAACTTACAAAATCACCCAGGCTCTACCTATGCAATGTCTAATCACCCAGACACTACCACTGCACTCATGCAATCATCCAGTCATTATTCATGCACTGTTCCGATCACCCATTCATTTATAAAATCACCCAGACACTACCTATGCACTCATGGAATCACAGAAGCACTACCTCTTCTCTCATGCAATCACTGAGACACTGCATGCACTCATGCAATAATCCAGGCACTACCCATGCATTCCTCTAATCACCCAAACACTACTCATGCTGTCATGCAATCAGTCAGGCACTACCCGTTCTTTTTTCCAAACACTCAGGCACTACTCCTGCACTCACACAATGAGCCAGGTATTATCCATATACTTCTTCAATCGCTAAGGTAGTAGCCATCCACTTCTTCAATCACCCAGACATTACTTCTGCAATAATGCAGTCACCCAGACATTAGCTGGACACTCCTTCAATGATCTGTGGAAAGGTATGCTTGAAATACACCTTATGATTTTAGGTCTCTCCTTGAAATGAGAAGTGCTTGGAATACACCATATGATTTTAGGTCTCTACTTGAAATGAAAAGTGTGGCTCATAGTTTTAAGGTGTGCATTATCTTGTGACAGGTAAGTCTGTACTTGCAGATGTAATGTCATATGTATTATGTATCTAAAGATGGCAGATGTATAAAAAACAGGTATATATCTATTTGTATGTTTCTTTTATATATTATGGCACTAGGGAAAGGTAGAGACTCATGCAGCAATGCTTTCTGAAATATGGGAAGACTTACAACAGAGATATGTGAAGGGTTGTTGCTTTATATTTTGGTAGGCTGTACATCTGAGTAGTAGTAGAATGGTAAAGCAGGAGCAGTAAAGGGATGTTTAAGATATTATGGGGGAGGAATTACTGATTATGGCGGTTCAAAAGAGTCTATGCAAAACTTAACTTGAGGTATGCCACATAAATATAGTTGTCTGTTTGAAAGGTTAAGTGTAGATTGTCAAGGTTAAGGTCTGCATGGTTGTGTGATTGATGTATTTTCGATTTGCATAAGTATTTTCATATGTGTTATGCATCTGAAGATGCTACATGTATAAAAGAGAGATATATCTGTATTTGTATGTTTCTATTATATATTGGAGTACTAGTAAAAGGTAGAGACATATGTATACATGCTTTCAGGAATGTTGTGAGATTTATAACAGAGCTATGTGTAGGTTTGATGCTTTATATTTGGGTAGGCCCAATACCCTGAGCAGTTAGAGAATGGTTAAGCTGTACTAGCAAAGTGTACACCATGTCAAGCACTTCAATTTTGTGTTGCTAGTTCACTATTCCTCTACTACTCAGGATGTTGGGTGTAGTCAAATATAAAGCAGCAACCTGAACACATGTCTCAGTTATAAGTCTGCAATGACCAAGGCACTACCCATGCACTCATCTATACACTAAGCCACTACATATGCAGCTCTTCAATCAGTAACACACTACCCCTGCATGTATGCCATCACTAAGGCACTACTTACGCACTCTTTCAATAACACAGGAACTGCCTCTACAGTCATGCAATCACCCATCTATTTTTTTTTGTGTCCTCATCGAGCAAATTCCCTTGAGGGAAGGAGGAGTCAAATGCCCCAGAATCCATTCAGAGTTTTGGATTGAGAGGCCCTGGTTTGCCCTGAATGAAGTACTTTTTAGCCTTGTCCTTTTGGGATTTCTTTTGTCCAAACTAGAAGGCACACGATTTTCGGCAGAGAGGAGCTAGTCATTTTGACTACTCGGATCAAGTAATTAACTTAAAATCGTTGTTTCCTTTGCCTTAATCATTGGACCCTCTAATATTTCGCAAACTAAACGTTTCCCACAAATTCCAGAATTTGTTTTTCTTAGTGCGTTTCCTTTGCATCTCTAGCTTATATACCCTTAATATGGAGTTTAGCCAATCTGTATGTTTTCTTGGAGATAGTTTAACCCAGTTTATACAGAGGTCTCTTCTAGCCAGCAGGATCAAGATAAAAAGAATACTTTTATATGCTGGTCTACCACGTTAGAGAGAATCTTACTGATCTGGTCCCAGTAGTCGTTAAGCATTGTGCAGTCCCGGAACATATATAGATCCTCAGCTCTTTCTTCTCCAAATTTTGGGCATTTTTTTGGTTCATTACTGGTCATTTTAGATAGTTTTTTTGGGGACCAGTATGCTCTGTGAATCGTGAAGAGGTGTTTTTTCTTCAAGGGGGCAGATTTTACTACTCGCCCTATAACAGTATTAGAGATAAGCCAAAGGTTTGAGTGGTCCAGGCCTAGCATGTCTTTCTCCCAGATGTCTTGTGGTGTTTTGTACTCTTGCTCCCCTGCTCTTATCAGGGCCCAGTACCAGTAAGAAACCTCCTTTTTGAAAGGGGCTGGATTCAAGAGTTTTTGTTCAATGATCTCGTCTCCTTGCAGTTTTTATTTTAGGGTATTTACCCAGCTATTTAGTTGATAGAATTTAAATCTTGATATTGACCCCTGTGTTTCTTTGTATAGGGTTTCCCATTTCACAATCCGGTTGTTTTCCAATAACTGTCCCCAGTAGTCTGTATTGTGCTTTCCTAGCGGAATCGATAGTGCGTCTTTTAGACATGCAGGGGTGCTTGGTGATTCCCAGATTGGTGCATATTTGCTGAGATATGGTGTTTTTAGAGTTCTGCTTATCTCAAGCCAGGATCTTGCTGCAGCCTTTATCGTCTTAAGTTTTATTTTTTTGAAAATATTTGGATTGCCAAATTTGTTCAAGTAGTGGTCTTCCTCAGAGCCTATGAGTGCTTTTAAGTAAGTGGGCCAATTGCCCAATTTGGTCAGTAGTATCCTAATGTTTTTGAACTGGAAGGATCTACAGTATTCCAGTATGTCCGGACTGGCGATTCCCCCCTGTACTTTATTTCTTCTTAGTTTTTTCCACCCGATTCTGACTCCCTTTGCAGCCCAGATGAAGCTTGATAGTTACCCCTGGAGTTTTTTTAACTCAGTGGGATGGAGTTAAATAAATATGTGCATTTTGGAATACTGGTCATTTTAATTTAATTGGATTTTCCTAGGAATAATAGTTGTAGTCCTGACCAGGCCTTTAGTAGTTGTCTTATTTCTTTGTGTATCCTAGAGAAGTTCAAGTTACTTTGTCTAGGTCTTTTGTGTATTCGATTCCTAGATATTTGATTTTCTCTTTGATAAGAGGGTTTCCTGAGGCTGTATTCCACTCAAGAATTTCTGTTTTGCCTTGATTGACCTGGTAGCCTGACACTGCCCCAAACTGGGCTATGGTATCTTCTATTATGGGGAGGGAGTTCGCTAGATTTCCAGTAAATATCATCAGATCATCGGCATATAATGCTACTTTTTTCTCCCATCTGTGATGTTTGAAGGTTCAGGGTTTTCCTGAATAACTTTAAGTTGTGCATACTTGGACAGGTATGGCACCGCTCTGAGAGCACATGACTTCACATCATAGCATACACAGTTTGGACTCACGCTTTCATCCCCGAGTCCGGCACCAGCTCAGTTTACCACCATGAGACTCTAGATAACACCTCGCAAATTTTACATATCCCAGGACTTTCAGCCCAGAACGGGTCAGTAGTTTGTCCTAGTATGTATAAACACATGCTGACACTACTTCCACAGGTGTGGTGCAGCTGCCACGGCACATGACTTCACAGCATAAGAAACACAATTTGAGCTCACACTTTAATCTCCGAGTCCCCCACCAGCTCACCTTAGCAGCAACAGACTCTAGGCAATGCCTCACTTACTTTCCGTAACCCACCACTTTCACACCGGTAGGGATGAATACTTTGCTATGCACCCCATCTATAGCACACCCTGAACACCCCATAGAGGTTACAGTGCTCCTACCCTCCTATTTCCTACTTCGTTTTACCCTTTTTTCTCCTTACTCACTTAGACTGAATCATTAAATGGCAGCCAACACTTCCTAGATGCAACTACTCGCACCGCTCGCAGCCAATAAGCAGCAAGCTTGTGTTCATAACGCCTCAGCCAATCAGATGGCATTAAAGTATCAAAATCTGTCAATTTCAATATTTCTCAAAAACTAATAATTGGATTTACACTAAATAAACAAAAGCGTGTTTTCTAGACCAAGACCCTTCTCCCTGGCATATTTGGGGTAATTCCATTCACCCATTTCACCTGTAGCCCTGTCTAAATTTATGAAATTAACACGGAGAAAACATGTTTTGGGATCCCCTTTTTTCTCAGCCCCCTTTGACGAATCACCCCCAAACTTTTTGTAGCTGATATCAACAAAGAATTAGTTTTGAGAATTTCACGAAGATTCGTCAATCTGCGCTAAAGTTATTGGGAATAGAATGTTGCCATTTTCCTGTGGTAACTAGGTCCCTAGGTCCTAACTATAACTGCCCGCTGGTGACCGCCAGTAGGTGTTATATATATATATATATTTGCCAGTAGGTATATATTACCTACTGGCGGTTGCCAGTAGGTAGTTATAGTTAGGACCTAGCTTCCATAGGAAATCTGCAACGAGCTGCATGGCCATTGGCTGTCAACTGTCTGTCAACACTCCAAACCAGGAAGTGTTGGCAGCCATCTTGTGCCTCGGTAGAATCGAGGCACAAGAAAGCAGTAAAAGAAACATGAAAAACATGCAAAGGGGGCAGGGTAGAAACACCCTGACCGTCTAGGCCTGCTCAGAGGGTCCCACAAGGACCCCCAAGGCCCCGCAATTATTATTATTTTTTTAAAATTGCGGCGTACGTGTATGGAACGTGTACACGGCAAAAAAACATATTAACGAAGTCCACTTCGTTTTTATGATAGGTGCGGGCCCCCCCCCCCCATAGCCCCAGGGACCGCCACTCCCCTGGGCTTCGTGTTTTAAAATTTAAAAAAATTAAAAATAAATAAAAACACATGTGTGGGGGGCTCAAGCCCCCCCACATGCCCCGGGGAACGCCTCCTCCCCGAGGCTCTAATATTTAAAACGAGCTTACCCGTCGTGCTTTGCTGCGATCTACGAAGAAAGGAATTTCAAAGAAACTCCTTATGATAACATTCAATTTACATTGTGTCATTTTTATTGAAACATATTCATTTTAATATGGAAAACATTTCAAAATGTTGTTTTAATTGTATTTATTTATTCGAGTGCTTGTGGATACATGATTTTTAGTTTTTCCGTCTGGTGCGTACATCAGTATTCGAAAGATTATGGGGGACCTGGGGGGGGGCGATATTTCAAAAACATTTATGCCAGACACCTTCGCGGGAGTGTACTCAACAATTTCCCAAAGTTTCATGGTGATCGGATGAATGGTGTTTTAATTCTGTTTATTTATTTGAATGCTGGTGGATACACGATTTGTTGTTTTTCCATCTGGTGCGTACATCAGTATTCTAAAGATTATGAGGGCCCTGGGGGGGCGATTTTTGAATTTGTTTTATGGCAGAAACCTTCACGGGAGTGTACTCAACAACTTCCCAAAGTTTCATGGCGATCGGATGAGTGGTGTTTTAATTCTATTTTGTTTATTTGAGTGCTTGTGGATACACGGTTTGTTGTTTTTCCATCTGGTGTGTACATCAGTATTCAAAAGATTATGAGGGCCCTGGGGGGCCAATATTTAAAAACAAATTATGCCAGCCCCAAGGGTCGGCCCCTGCAGTGTCCCGGGGTGCCTACCCACAGGACACAGCTGTTTGCTTTGGTAGGGCGGGAGCCTCGTGGCTCCCACCTTACCACAGCAAACCGCTTTCCTATTTGAAAGAGAGAGCAGGTTAACCTGCTCTCTCTTTCAAGTCGGAAAGCAGATTGCTTTTCGTCAGAGAGAGCAACATGTAGCTGCTCTCTCTGACGAAAAGTAATGCCGGCTCCTGAAGGACGCAGGGAGCTGGCTGGGACCGTGGGGGCTTTGGGGCTCCCCCCACGGTACCCAACATTATATTTCAGCCCTGGGGGATGGGGTCTTCATAGATTATTAAAAATAAGTAATACCGGCAATTTTTTTTTTTTTACAGTAGATTTACCGTACGCGTACCATGCACGTACGGATGACATATGATGCGAAGTCTCGTCCCGTAAGCATACCTAAGTAAGAAGAATACAAATATTTTTCATATATTTATGAAGTGTATGTGTTTAAATGTTGGTGGCTCTAAAAAGAGCCCTTGTATTTACTGGGAGATTTTAGTACTTACAAGAAAGTACCGATGCAGAGTCTAAAGTTCAAGAGGAAGACTCTGTTCCCCTCATCTGTAAAATGTACACCATCTCTCCTATAGATGCCATTCATATTGAAGCGCAGATTGTTATGGTAAATGGACACCATTCTATAGTCTCGGAGAAACGCAGAAACAGATTTACTCACATGTTTCCTAGCTTTATCAATTTGTGGACAAAATTGATTGGACCAGTTCCAATTCTGCCTTTGGCATATATTAGAATAGACAAAGGTAGTGTGGGGAAAAAGTTACATCAGTTAAGTAAAGGTGTCCTTCATAAACATTTCCAGACCTGCCCCAGTCAAAGTGCCTATGTCATTGCCACCACAGTGCACAATTATGAGGTCAGGGTGTTGGAGATGCAAAAAGGATTTCACCAATGGCATCCATTGGTGCCACTTTAACCCTCTCTGTCCCATCCATTTAATGTCTACATTTGGTAAACCTAGGTCTTTGTGAATTCCTTTCTGTTCTGCGTAACTTTAGCTTAAGAAAATATAGCTGTGTCCCACAATCCACACTCTAAGCATCTTGAAGAGAGGTCCGGATGCACTAAGCTGGTTTCTGTAAATGAAAGGGCAGTTTGAAGAATTATTTTTCTAAAATGGTGGATAAGTGGATTTTTTAAAAAAGCAAAGAAGTGATTGATTGTTTGAAAACTTTTTAGATAGAAAACTAGTGTGCAATTTTCTGTTTTTTAAAAGCCTGTTATTCATTGGTTAAGAAAAAGTGATAGAAAAGAACATTACTGAAGACAAGCTGGTATATTGACAAGTCAAGCACAATTGCTGTTTTGATTTGCATCAATGAATGATGAACTTTTCACCTGTGTGCTCAGTTAGTTCTCTGAAGTGTTTCTATGGTAACTGGCAGAATGTTGAATGGGGGGAGGGTTGAAAATGTTGTCAGGAGGAAAGGGTTCAAAAGTTCAAGTAATAGAAAAGTGTGTTTAATTTTGATTTAATGTGGGAATAAATGTGATTTGTTATTTATTAGTATATATGTTTAGATTGAGTGTGTAGTTTGACAGGAAATTTTTGCTGTTTGCTATAGGACTTCCTGATCCACTAGGGTTGCTTAGGGGTTTTTACAGTGATCCCCAATGTCAAACTCTTCTTTTTTTTGTTGCTTAGGTACATTTACGGGATGACTTACAGACTTCGCACTGTACGTCGTATGTACGTGCATGGTACGCACACGGTAAAAATACCGTAAAAATAAAAATAAAAATAGCCTCTATGACAAATTTTTTATAATCCCGGGGACCCCATCTCCTGGGGCTTTAACTATATGTTTGCGGGGGGGCTTATGCCCCTCCTGCAGCCCCGGGGACCACCACCCCCGGGGCTTTTAAAAAAAATTGTAAAAGACATGTGTGGGGGTCTGTGATGCACACCCCAGCCCCGGGGACCACCACCCCCGTGGTCCCCCTCCTGGAGCCCTTGATGTCCCTGGGGACCGCCGACCCTCAGGGCCAGCTCCTGCAGTGACCCGGGGTGCCTACCCTGGGACATTGCTGTTTGCTATGTTGCGGCTCCCATCCTACCACAGCATGTAAGCTGCTCTCTCTGATGAAAAGCAATGCCGGCTCCCGAAGGACGCAGGGAGGCGGCTGGGACTGTGGGGGCTTTGGGGCTCCCTCCACGGTCCCCAACATTATATTTTAGCCCCAGGGGATGGGGTCCCCGTGGATTATAACGAATTTGTAATACCGGCAATTTTTTCTTTACAGTACATTTACCGTACGTGTACCGTACGCGTACTATGCACGTACGGACGACGTACGGTGCGAAGTCTGTAAATCGTCACGTAACCGTACCTAAGCAAGAAAAAATCAATAAAAAAATATATTTTACACATATCTATCAAGTTTATGGGTTTATGTGTTGGTTTGTTCTAATCAAACCTTTTCTCTTTAGTAGTACTTATAAGCAAGTACTTATGCATAGTGTAAAGTTATTGAGGAGCAGTGTTTTAAAGCCTGCTGAACTTTTGACCTCGATTGACAGTTTATGTTTGCATGATCAGTTGGGGGTCGGGTGGAATGTAATGTCAGTTGGAAAGATTTTAAATGTTGAACCAATAGAAATGTGTGTTTAGTTTTGAATTGTTGTGTGAAGGAATTTGATTTGTTATTAATGTGTATATATGTGTAAATTTAGAGGGAAAATGTGCCATTTGTTGGTTCTGCTGCAAGCACTGAAGCAGAGAGATTCTGTGTAAGACTATCTGCTGTGTGAGTGGCATTCTTCCTAATCTACCAAGCAGTTTGAAAGGTGAGTTGATAACGTGTAAGGGGCTGTATGTGGTGCATTTTATTTTTAGTAAGAGTAATGTGTTTATTCTTGTAAAGTTTGTAGAATCATATTATGAGTTTGTCTGCATTTGGATAACATTATTTGGTAAGTTAATGTGTTTAGTTAGTCACCTTAGTGCAATAAAGTGCCGTACTAAAACATGCAGAATGTGTGCAGTCACTTTCTTTTTTAGTTGTAAAGTAGTTAATACTGTTGCTTGTTTAGAATTAGGCTTGTGTTCTAAATCTACAATTTTGTAGTCAGTTGTACATAGACTACTGCATACACTCTTGGGCAGATATAAAATCCCCTTGGGCCTCTTTCTTGTTCTATTGTGTCTCATTTTTGGATGTAATGCTGGCAAAACATAATGCAGCAAATTGGAAATGTATTTGCAAAATGAATCAGGGTTGTCTACTGAAATGTACTAGTTATATACTTGGAATGTGTTCAGTCACTTAAACATTTTAGTGTAGTAAATGTGTTTGGGTAAAATGTATGGTTTTACAGTTTTTGTCTAGAATCACACTGAGCGTCTCTGTACATTAAGGAATTATACTTGCCCCTTTTTCAAAAATCTCCCCTGTCTCGCCTCACAGTCTACCTATTGCTGCTTATACTGTCCCATCTCTTCTAATATTTCCTCTCGTTCCTTATTCTCAGTTGTCTTTCCTCATAGTGCTGCTTGTTCTCATAGTCCTTCCTATCCTCTTAGTCCCCCTCTGTCCTCAATGTCTCCTTTGTCTCCTAATATTCCCCCTTCTTTTTATACTCCCTCCTCTGACTTCTTAATCCTTCCTCTCTCATCATACTTCCCTCTTAGCAATTCCCTAGTCAGTATACATAGACTGCTGCATACACTCTTGGGCAGATTTACAAGCCCCTTGGGCCTCTTTCTTGTTCTATTGTGTCACTTTTTGGATGTAATGTCGGCAAAAAATAATGCAGCAAATTGGAAATATATTTACAAAATGAGTCAGGGTTGTCCATGGAAATGTAGGTGTTATATATGGAATGTGTTCAGTCACTTAAACGTTATAGTGTACTAAATGTGTTTGGGTAAAATGTATGGTTTTACATTTTTTGTCTGGAATCACACTGAGCGTCTGTGTACAATAAGGAATTATACTTGCCCCTTTTTCAAAAATCTCCCCTGACTCACCTCACAGTCTACCTCTCTCTGCTTATACTGTCCCCTCTCTTCTAATATTTCCACTCTTTCTTTATTCTCACATGTGTTTCCTCATAGTGCTGCTTGTTCTCACAGTCTCTGTTGTTCTCTTAGTCCCCCTCTGTCCTCATTGTCTCCTTTGTCTCCTAATACTCCCCGTTCTTTTTATACTCCCTCCTCTGACATCTTAATCCTCCCTCTCTCATCATACCTCTCTCTTAACAATTCCCCAGTCAGTATACATAGACTGCTGCATACACTCTTGGGTAGATTTACAAGCTCTTTTGGCTCTTTCTTGTTCTTTTGTGTCTCATTTATGGATGTAATGATGGCAAAAAATAATGCAGCAAATTAGAAATACATTTGCAAAATGAGTCAGGATTGTCCACTGAAATGTAGGTGTTATATACATAGAATGTGTTCAGTTACTTAAACGTTTTAGTGTAGTAAATGTGTTTTGGTAAAATGTATGGTTTAAATTTGTTTGTCTAGAATCACACTGAGCGTCTGTGTACCTTAAGGAATTATACTTGCCCCTTTTTCCATATTTTCCCTGTCTCTCCTCACAGTCTACCTCTCTGTGCTTATACTGTCCCCTTTCTTCTGATATTTCCCCTCTTTCCTTATTCTCAATTGTCTTTCCTCATAGTGCTGCTTGTTCTCATAGTCTTTCCTGTCCTCTGAGTCTCCCTCTCTCCTCATTGTCTCCTCTGTCTCCTAATACTCCTCCTTCGTTTTATCCTCCCTCCTCTGTCCTCTTAATCCTCCCTCTTTCATCATAACTCCCTCTTAATAATTCCCCAGTCAGTGTACATAGACTGCTGCATAGACTCTTGGGCAGATTTACAAGCCCCTTGGGCCTCTTTCTTGTTCTATTGTGTCTCATTTTTGCATGCAATGGGGGGAAAAATAATGCAGAAAATTGGAAATGTATTTGCAAAATGAGTCATGGTTGTCTACTGAGATGTACTAGTTATATACATGGAATGTGTTCAGTCACCTAAACGTTTTAGTGTAGTAAATGTGTTTTGGTAAAATGTATGGTTTTCATTTTTTTTGTCTAGAATCAAACTGAGCGTCTGTGTACATTAAGGAATTATACTTGCCCTTTTTCCATATTATCCCTGTCTCTCCTCACCGTCTACCTCTCTCTGCTTGTACTATCCCCTCTCTTCTGATATTTCCCTTTTTTCCTTATTCTCACTTGTCTTTCCTCATAGTGCTGCTTGTTCTCATAGTCCCTCCTGTCATCTCAGTCTCCCTCTGTCATCATTGTCTCCTCTGTCTCCTAATACTCCTCCTTCTTTTTATACTCCCTCCTCTCTACTTTTAATCCTCCCTCTCTCATCATACCTCCCTCGTAACAGTTCCCCAGTCAGTATACATAGACTGCTGCATACACTCCCCCTGTTTTCATATTTTCCTCTGTTTTCTCTTACTTCTCCCTGTTTCCTCATACTATATCCTTTTACTTATATTCCTTTTGTCCTATACTCCTTCTCTTTGTGTTTGTCTTCTCCTGTCTCTCTTTATATTATTTTTCTGTTTTCATTTTGTCTTGTCTCTCTTTATACTTCCTGTCTCTGTACATATTGCCTGTTCTCTTCTCTTACTCCTCCTTGACTACCTGTGTATACTTAGCAGCACTTTCCTCATACTCCCCGTCTTTTCATACTGACTTCTCTCTTTATATTTGTTTCTTTTGTCATACTGTTCCCTCCTTCGTCATACTGTTTACACTCTTCATAATCCACCATCTGTTTATACTCCTTCCTTTTTCCTCATAATGTATCCTCTGTTTTTATACACCCTTTTTCTTCTAATGCATCACTTTTTCACACATTATCCCTGCTCTCTTCTGGTAGTCTTCTGTCTCTTGTTATATACACCCCTCTTTCCTTATTTTGTTTTGTCATTATACTAGTGCCTGTTTCTTCATATTCCTTGTTTACTGTTTATAGTCCTTGTCTCTCTTCTTATACTGCCCCCCTGTCTCCTCACAGTCTGTCTCTTTCTTCTTGTACTCTCCCTTCTCTTGTCATACTGCCACCTTTCTCCTCATACTTCTTCTTATCTCTTCATACTTTCCAGCCTTTTCATAGTCTCTTTATCCCCTTATACTGCAGTGTCTGCAAATATTATTTTTTCTATGGTTATTTCTCGTTGTCTCGTCATCCTCTTTCTCTTGTTGTAACTCCTTCTATTTTCATAGTCCCACGTTTCTTGTCATAATGTCCCCTCTCTTCTTATAAGTAATATAATAGTGTATTTCTTATATTTATTTTTCTAAAGTGACATATATTTTGTATAATAGATTCTTTTGATCAACACTGAAAAAAGTCATCATGCCTACAAAAACTGAAAAGAGGAAAGAAGAAAGAAGAAAAGAAAGCAGTTTATTTAAAGAGAAGTCATCTAAAAGATTTACCTGAAGAACAATGTGTTAATAAAAAGAAAAAAAGTCCTGGTAAGAAAACTAAGACTTTCCAGCGAAAATTGTTAAACACTAAGGGGGTCATTAGGATTGCGGGCAGAAAACCACCCCGACCTCCAGGGAGGCGGAAACCAACCACCCGCCTGCACCGTGGATACACCGGCGGCCACATTAGGATCAACCGCCACTAAAGAACGACCGTGGCAGTAGCGGGCCAAGCAAATCCATCCGACGCGGGCTGTGATGGCCAAAAATCTACAGCGGTGGACGGAAAAGCTGCAGAAAAGCTACAACCCACCGCGAGGACAGCGGACACACCGCACGGGAAATTATGATAACCCCGAGGGTGTCGCGGTCGGAACCGCTGTTACCGACCACCGCGGTCGCACACAGGAGTGAATGGAAAAAATAGCGGAAGAGGTGCAGCATAGACACTGCAGCGGACTGGACATGAAAAACATGGCAAATGATGCCAAAACACCGCAGTGATGCCAAACAGTGCACAAATAAAATCAGCCATCCCCCCAAATACATAACACACATGCAAATAAAACAAATAAAGCAAAAATTAAAATAAAAACCCTGGACAACTCCCACAACACACCTGACACCCAAAATCCACTTGGACACACCCACAGAGCTGAGTATAAAGCCACCCACTTCACAAACCACAATCCTTTGCAACACTCCAGATTAGAAGGCCATACCCCACATCTAACAGAAAAGGCAAAAGAGCACAGCACACACACACATCCACCACCAACATCACCACCACCTTTACACCAGCACAAATAATCTCACAACACACAACACACCTCACACCTCAACACCAAACCGCTGCACCTACACCCCTGCACCCACAAACACCTCAAACACCAGGCACAATGACAACACAAAAAATACCCAAATTCACTGAGAGTGAGTGGACAGTCATGGTCAATGAGATTGTAAGAGTAGCACCACAACTGTTTAGTACAAAAAAGGGGTTGGTGATGGACAGAGTATCTGAATTACACAAAACACTCGTACCCAGTCAAAATATCAGGGCTTGATCCATCACCGTTTTTTAGCTCACTACACCATCCCAGCTCAGAACCTGGCTACATGCAAATTAGTCTGTCCCTGGCCCAGTGCATCATGGGAACAGGGCAGACCAAACTACCAAGCCAATTCTTTAACTGGAAAGGAAACAAGCTTCCGGGGACTGGTTTCTGGCATTATAGCCGTCTTCGGCCCAGCTTGCTTGAATCCTGATGGTGCAGTGAGCAAGGGACTCATGTCTGAGCATACCCTTCCATGCTTATGGTGGGCAAAACGATTCAAAAATGGGGGTGGTGATGGACAGAGTATCTGAATTAAACAGAACACTCGTACCCAGTCAAAAGATCAGGGCTTGATACATCACCGTTTTTTAGCTCACTGCACCATCCCAGCTCAGAACCTGGCTACATGCAAATTAGTCTGTCCCTGGCCCAGTGCATCATGGGAACATGGCAGACCAAACTACCAAGCCAATTCTTTAACTGGAAAGGAAACAAGCTTCCGGGGTCCGGTTTCTGGCATTACAGCCGTCTTCGGCACGACTTGCTTGAATCCTGATGGTACAGTGAGCAAGGGACTCGTGTCTGAGCATACCCTTCCGCACTTATGGTGGACAAAACGATTCAAAAAAGGGGGTGGTGATGGACAGAGTGTCTGAATTAAACAGAACACTCGTACCCAGTCAAAAGATCAGGGCTTGATTCATCACCGTTTTTGAGCTCACTGCACCATCCCAGCTCAGAACCTGGCTACATGCAAATTAGTCTGTCTCTGGCCCAGTGCATCATGGCAGACCAAACTACCAAGCCAATTCTTTAACTGGAAAGGAAACAAGCTTCCGGGGACCGGTTTCTGGCATTACAGCCGTCTTCGGCCCGGCTTCCTTGAATCCTGATGGTGCAGTGAGCAAGGGACTCATGTCTGAGCATACCCTTCCACGCTTATGGTGGACGAAACGATTAAAAAAAGGGGGTAGTGATGGACAGAGTATGTGAATTAAACATAACACTCGTACCCAGTCAAAAGATCAGGGCTTGATCCATCACCGTTTTTTAGCTCACTGCACCATCCCAGCTCAGAACCTGGCTACATGCAAATTAGTCTGTCCCTGGCCCAGTGCATCATGGGAACAGGGCAGACCAAACTACCAAGCCAATTCTTTAACTGGAAAGTAAACAAGCTTCAGGGGACCGGTTTCTGGCATTACAGCCATCTTCGGCCCGGCTTGCATGAATCCTGATGGTGCAGTGAGCAAGGGACTCATGTCTGAGCATACCCTTCCACGCTTATGGTGGACAAAATGATTCAAAAAAGGGGGTGGTGATGGACAGAGTATCTGAATTAAACAGAACACTCATACCCAGTCAAAAGATCAGGGTTTGATCCATCGCCGTTTTTTTAGCTCATTGCACCATCCGAGCTCAGAACCTGGCTACTTGCAAATTAGTCTGTCCCTGTCCCAGTGCATCATGGGAACAGGGCAGACCAAACTACCAAGCCAATAATTTAACTGGAAAGGAAACAAGCTTCCGGGGTCCGGTTTCTGGCATTACAGCCGTCTTCGGCCCAGCTTGCTTGAATCCTGATGGTGCAGTGAGCAAGGGACTCATGTCTGAGCATACCCTTCCACGCTTATAGTGGACAAAACGATTCAAAAAAGGGGGTGGTGATGGACAGAGTATCTGAAATAAACTGAACACTCGTACCCAGTCAAAAGATCAGGGCTTGATCCATCACCGTTTTTTAGCTCACTGCACCATCCCAGCTCAGAACCTGGCTACATGCAAATTAGTCTGTCCCTGGCCCAGTGCATCATGGGAACAGGGCAGACCAAACTACCAAGCCAATTCTTTAACTGGAAAGGAAACAAGCTTCCGGGGTCCGGTTTCTGGCATTACAGCCGTCTTCGGCCCGACTTGCTTGAATCCTGATGGTACAGTGAGCAAGGGACTCGTGTCTGAGCATACCCTTCCGCACTTATGGTGGACAAAACGATTCAAAAAAGGGGGTGGTGATGGACAGAGTATCTGAATTAAACAGAACACTCATACCCAGTCAAAAGATCAGGGCTTGATTCATCACCGTTTTTGAGCTCACTGCACCATCCCAGCTCAGAACCTGGCTACATGCAAATTAGTCTGTCTCTGGCCCAGTGCATCATGGGAACAGGGCAGACCAAACTACCAAGCCAATTCTTTAACTGGAAAGGAAACAAGCTTCCGTGGTCCGGTTTCTGGCATTACAGCCGTCTTCGGCCCAGCTTGCTTGAATCCTGATGGTGCAGTGAGCAAGGGACTCATGTCTGAGCATACCCTTACAAGCATATAGTGGACAAAACGATTAAAAAAAGGGGGTGGTGATGGACAGAGTATCTGAAATAAACTGAACACTCGTACCCAGTCAAAAGATCAGGGCTTGATCCATCACCGTTTTTTAGCTCACTGCACCATCCCAGCTCAGAACCTGGCTACATGCAAATTAGTCTGTCCCTGGCCCAGTGCATCATGGGAACAGGGCAGACCAAACTACCAAGCCAATTCTTTAACTGGAAAGGAAACAAGCTTCCGGGAACCGGTTTCCAGCATTACAGCCATCTTCAGCCCGGCTTGCTTGAATCCTGATGGTGCAGCGAGCAATCGACTCACATCTGAGTATACCCTTCCACGCTTGTGGTGGACAAAACGATTCAGAAAAGGGGGTGGTGATGGACAGAGTATCTGAATTAAACAGAATACTACTACCCAGTCAGCAGATCAGGGCTTAATCCATCACCGTTTTTTCGCTCACTGCACCATCCCAGCTCAGAACATGGCTACATGCAAATTAGTCTGTCCCTGACCCAATGCATCATGGGGACAAGGCAGACCAAACTACCAAGCCAAATCTTTAACTGGAAAGGAAACAAGCTTCCGGGGAGCCGTTTCTGGCATTACAGCCGTCTTCGGCCCGGCTTGCTTGAATCCTGATGGTGCAGCGAGCAAGGGACTCACATCTGAGTATACCCTTCCACGCTTGTGGTGGACAAAACGATTCAGAAAAGGGGGTGGTGATGGACAGAGTATCTGAATTAAACAGAATACTACTACCCAGTCAGCAGATCAGGGCTTAATCCATCACCGTTTTTTAGCTCACTGCACCATCCCAGCTCAGAACCTTGGTACATGGGATGGTGCAGTGAGCTAAAAACGGTGATGTATCAAGCCCTGATCTTTTGACTGGGTATGAGTGTTCTGTTTAATTCAGATACTCTGTCCATCACCACCCCCTTTTTTGAATCGTTTTGTCCGCCATAAGCGTGGAAGGGTATGCTCAGACATGAGTCCCTTGCTCACTGCACCATCAGGATTCAAGCAAGCCGGGCTGAAGACGGCTGTAATGCCAGAAACCGGTCCTCGGAAGCTTGTTCCCTTTCCAGTTAAATGCAGTTCCACAAGCACGCTCGGGATGCAGATTCTCCATCATCCGGGGTCACATGCTGTTCCTCATGATGTACGAATCATGCCGAGCCAGGATACTTCGGACACACATGAGAAATGGTCATGTCCGCAAGGCACACCACCTGCACATTGATGGAATGATAATGTTTGCGTTTCCAATATATGTGCTCCGTCGCCTGTGATGCCACCAGACCTACATGGGTGCAATCGATGGCACCAACAACATGTGGGATGCGCCCAAGGGGATAGAAGTCACCCTTCACGGCAGCCAATTCTCTTCCCCTAGGGAAATGGATGTAGCGATTCCGATACAGCATCATGGCAGCAATAACTTCCCTCAGCACCATGCTGAACATGGGCTGTGACATACCTCCAATGCTAGCCAAGGTCTCCTGGAAGGAACCTGTCACAAAAAAGTGGAGTGATGCCATCACCTTGTATGTGGGTGTGAATAGCATAGGATAGTGACGGCGAGGCTGCAGGTGGGGCTCCAATAGATCACACAGGATTTCAGTGTTGGTCTGTCCAGGCGGAATTTCCTAATTAATGCAATATTCTCCATGTCCTCCAGCACTGTCAGGTGACGTAGGAGATTTGGCTGAGAAGTAAAATTGAAAATGTCAATGACAACCATCATGAGATGGCCACAGCACTTCCATCAATGATGTAATGGAAAAACATCGGCTGCCTGAGAGATGCATGGCACACCAGGTTACATGGCTGGCCTTTTGATACACACAGAGGGCATACCTCTCCACTGTCAATACACAAGTGCCACAAACACATCGGAGAATGTGAAAGCGCACATACTGAAGATCACAATTCACATGTGCAGGCAAGGTGCAGCAACATCGGCCAATGTTTTGTAAAATTACCATGTCTGCATCACACCCATCTGCTGTACCTGTCACACCTCAATGCATCATCTAAACTCTGCACACATCCATCAACACAATGATCACAGTATCAGGAAAACGTTCAGTTGTGTGCATGAGCTGTTGTGAATGCACCAGTCCGATACAATACAATGCAGTAACACAAGCCTTGGCAAGGTCATCACTGACCCACAACAAATGGAAAGGGGCGACCAACTCGGTCCCCCCGAACGTATGGTCGAGTGCCTCGATCCCCCCGAGAAGCCATTTTTGGGCGGGAGGCGCGCCTCAGCTGGTATGCCCGAAGCGGCGTAGCTGGGGCGCGCTCGTTCCCGCCCTAGAGTGGGCTGGCCTAGACACCGACGCAGCCAGCCACGCCCTCGGGGCAGGCAGGGGCGGGTATACGCCCGCCCTGAAGATGGATAAAAAGGGACGCAAGACCAGAAGACATCCTCTTGTTCTTGTGCTCTGAAGCTGCACCTCCTCGCTGCACGTGAGCTCGGGACAGAACGAAGAGCCAATTTTGAGCGTTTTAATCCCTCTTTTTGTCTTCTAGATACTTCGTCTGGAAAATGCCCAAGAAAGGCGCGAAGAGAATGTCGACTGACCAGTTGGTTCGGGCCCTGATGAAGGACATGTCCGAAATTAAGAAACGGTTGGCGGAGCGAGACGGTGAGGAGGGATCGGGGCGTCCACCGGCCGGAGGGAAGCCAAAGAGGCCGAGAAGGGGGCCGGTCGGAGGAGACGTCCCGGTTCCCTGTTCCCCGCTCGAGGCGCCAGCCCCGGTACCGGCCCCAGTACCGAAGGAGGGGAATACGATCCCCGTAGTAGTCACCCCGACATCCACTGAAGATATGCCTCCCGAGTTGGCGGCACAGTTAGCGGCGTGGTTGGGGGACAGCAGCGAGGGCGCCACGGCTGCCGAAGCGCAAGTACTCATCAAACAGTTGCGCGAGAAGCGTGATACAGCCAAGGTGCCCGCGTCGGATGCGGTGATAGACAAGCCACGAGTGGCGGAGGCAGCGTCCGGTGCAGGTAAGCGGCCATTGCCGATCGCAAGGGATGAGTCAACACCCTCTCGTAGAGAAAAGTTGGGGCAACATGTTCCTTTGGCAATAAAGGAAAAGATTTGGGCGGGGGAATACGTAAACATTTTCTCCTTGCTCGTTGATCATTATGAGGTGGAAACTGTTAAGGGCCAAAAGGATCTGATGCACCCAAGTGTTTGGCGCGCAAAAATGGCCGCCTTTAAAGTGAATGAGAATATTGGCAACTGGGGTAACGCCTGGGGAATTTTTACGTCAATTTTGGGGGAACGTAGGCCTGAATTGCTCCCTGAATTTCCAGTATATCAGTCACGGATTATGGGGTACTCGACATCGCACCAAGGTAACCAATGGTTCTGTTATGACAACCTTTTCAGGAAAGCGATGGAGCATAACAAAAGTTTAACCTGGGACTGTTACGATTCTTTGACATGGAATAAAATGAAAGAGTCGGGGATGTTGAAAGTGCCGTTGGTGGGGAGTTCTGTTGGTGAGTCCTCCCGCCAAAATGGGGGGACGCCCTTTCGGTCGGGTACGGGTACAGACGATTATCCGAGACCCGCCGGAATTACAGGGAAAAGGGGTTTCTGTTTCAATTTCAACAGAAGTAAATGTACTAGGCCCCCGGGATCTTGTAAATTCAAACACGAATGTAGTGGTTGTGGGGCACCCCATCCTGAGTCCTCGTGCAGAGCCAAATCGGGTGAAAATGGGGGTAGAGGAGGCGCCAAACAGGTCTAATATAGTCCGAGGGGCGCCTTTACCAACCCCGATTGATACCCTGGCAATGATTCCCTGGCTCAGCGAATACCCGGATCGTACTTCCGCTGGGGTGCTACGAAACGGTTTTTCATACGGTTTCCGCATCCCGGTGGGGGACTTTCAGGGTATCGGGACGTGCAAAAACCAACTTTCCGTCTTGCAGCATACGACTGTAGTACAGGATAAGATCCGGAAAGAGGTTACCCGAGGTCGGGTTGCCGGCCCGTTCAGTGTTCCCCCGGTACAGAATTTTGTTTGTTCTCCTTTAGGGGTGGTCCCCAAGAAGGACCCAGGTGAGTTTCGATTGATTCACAATTTGTCAGCGCCTCATGGCCTTTCTGTAAACGACGCAATTGATCCAGAGATATGTTCGGTGCGGTACGCATCATTCGATGAGGCCGTAGCCATTTTGAATCGCCTGGGGCCCGGGACGCTGATGGCGAAATCAGATATCGAGTCAGCGTTCCGTTTGCTCCCGGTATACCCGGAAGACCAACGTCTTTTGGGATTCATGTTTCAAGGTTCGTATTACATGGATAGGTGTATGCCGATGGGGTGCTCTATATCTTGTGCATATTTCGAGAAATTCAGTAGTTTTCTACAATGGGTTTACACGAAGAAAACGGGTTTTCGGAATGTGATGCATTACCTCGATGACTTTCTGTTCCTGGGGGCCGCTGGGGATGATGAATGTGCCCGGGCCTTGACTGAATTTTGTGTTTTAATGAATCAATTTGGCGTGCCATTGGCACCAGGTAAAACGGTGGGTCCCACGACTTGCCTCGAGTTTCTCGGGATCGAGTTGGACTCTAGTGAGGGTTGTTTTCGTTTACCAGCTGCCAAAGTGTCTAAATTCAGGGCAGCCCTGCAAATGTGTATTATTGCATCTAAAGTTACGCTGCATCAATTGCAGCAATTGGTGGGGAAGTTGAATTTTGCCCTAAGGGTGATCCCGATGGCCCGCCCCTTCTCCCGTTCAATTGCCCAGGCGATGGTTGGCCTAAGAGAGGGTCATCATCGCACGAGATTATCGGCAGAGGTCCGCCAAGACATGCGTATTTGGTTAGCATTTTTGGCGGATTTCAATGGTCGAGTCGTCTGGAACAAACCGGCCTTGTCCTCTGAAGAGCTTGGTCTATGGACAGATTCAGCGGGAAGCATGGGTTTCGGCGCCATCTTCGGCACAAAATGGTCGGCACAAAGGTGGCCAACATGGTGGCATGAAGAGGGGCTGACGAGCAATATCGCTTTCCTTGAACTGTTTCCCATTTTGGTGGCCCTCAGAACCTGGCCCGATGGATTCAAAAATCACTCTGTCATATTTTGGTCTGACAATATGACCGTTGTAGAATGCATCAATAGTCAGGCAGCACGTTGCAAAATGGTTTTAAGGCTGCTTAAAGAAATTGTCTTACTGTGTATGCAACTGAACGTGGTATTCAGAGCAAAACATGTCCCAGGGGTGATGAATCAGGCTGCTGATGCACTGTCTCGTTTTCAAATGCAGGCTTTCTTGGGTTTCCTTCCATCAGCGGACCCAGAGCCAGCACCCTTTCCCGAAGCTCTCTGGTCTCTCGGTGCCCCGAACTTCGTTACCTCGTGGGAGAGAGTCTAGCACCAAGGACGAGGAAGGCATACGAAGGGGCGTTTCGGGCTTATTTAGCCTTTTTGGGGACTGAGAGAGGGGGGCTTTGGGGGCATGAGGATTGGGTAGTACATTTTCTGATGTCCTTGCGTAAGGCTGGGAAGTCGGTGGCTACAGCCCAGAGGCATCGTGCTGCCATTTCCTTTGTTGCCAGGGCGCATAATGTCCAGGACCCGACAGCGTCTTTTGTGGTACAGAAAGCGCTGCGTGGGTGGCAACGCCTTGAGGGTCGCAAAGTAGATGAGAGGCGCCCGATAGGTCTGGATAGGTTGTCCCAGTTGCTGGCCACACTCCCCGCCACATGCTCGTCTCAGTTCGAGGCCTGTTTGTTCCGAGCTGCTTTTACGCTTGCATTTCACGGGGCAATGAGGATAAGTGAGCTGGTAGCAAGGAACAAGCGGGATGTGGTGGGGGGTTTGTGCCGGGAACACGTTCAGATCAGGGGTGAGACGATGACTGTATCCTTTGTCAAGTCAAAAACCGATCAAGGTGGGGTGGGTGACTGCATAGTCATTCGCAGGATTTCAGGGTCTCCCATGTGTCCGGTGAAGTGTTTAGAAGATTACCTAGCACGAAGGGTGGCATCATGGGGGGGGACATTGTTGAGACACGCGGACGCCACCCCACTGACGAGGTTTCAGTTTCAGCGGGTGCTCGCGATGTCAATTACCGCAGCGGGCTTGGACCCGGGTGAGTTTGGGACCCATTCCTTTCGGATAGGGGCTGCCACTGAAGCTACAGCCAGGGGTCTTGATGTGGAACAAGTAAAACGAGTGGGGCGTTGGTCCTCCAATTGTTATAAGAGGTATGTGCGGTTGCACATGTTGTGAAGCTGTAATAATGTACTCACGCTTCTTGTCTTTTGTTTGGTTTTCAGTTACGCAAGCCTTCGAGGCGGGGCGGACTATGCAGTCGACCCAACACCAGGCCAGCGGTCAGACATCACCGGCTGTGAGAAAGGAGGTGTGGGTCGTGGGCCACTCATACGTGAGGCGTGCCGCTGACGTATTCGAAGCAGGTGACATGATTCACGTAGCTGGGGAATACGGGTACAGAATGTCCTTCTACGGAAGGGGCGGTCTCTGTATTGACCAGTTTCAGGCATTCTTTGAGGGTTTGTTAGGGCGGACGAGGTCACCGCCGTCTATAGTCATAGTACATTTAGGGGGCAATGATTTGGTCACCACCGGTAGACGACTTCTCCTGGAGGCAATGCTTTCCACTGTAAGTTGGTTGGCGAGGAAAGTTCCGGGGTGCATAATTGCGTGGTCTCATATGATCCCACGTAAAGTGTGGCGGGGGGCTGTTTCGATCCCTGCTTTAAACCATTCGGTTAGAAAACTTAATAACAAAGTGAGTAGGTTGTTTCGTTCCAGGACATTGCATTCTATCTCGCACGGTTGTATTAATGATGACAGTATGTATCTAGGGGATGGTGTGCATTTGTCTCGGGTGGGAAATGAGTTACTCATAGGAGACTTCTTAGCATGGTTAAAAAACGTTGGAACATGACCTTTAGCTAGGAGTTTTGTGGGGGGCCCGGATAGCCGGTCAACTATCCGGGCCTGTGGCGGTAAGGTCATGATCGGTGAGCACTAATTAGTAGATCCCTATGAGTGGGCGTCACCCAACACGGATGGGAGCGCTCGGGAGAGGTGGCCATTGGCCCCTCAATGGGGAGGCGGTCCCTTCTAAGGATGGGTCGCCGGAAGTAAAGGAAAGGCGGTCAAGGCCCCTTCCTTTGTAGGAGGGGTTACAGCCCCCTCCTGGGGAATTTCCCGGGGCCAGGGACATCTGCGACGGCAGATGCGGTAAGTAGTGTGGGGTTGGGATAAGGTCTACGGTACCTTCTAGATACCTCACACGAGTATTCGAACGACCTTTAACTGGCGTCGAGTCTTTAGGTGCCCCCGTCAAGTCAAGGGAAATTGGGAATAGTTGCACTTGAGGTACGCCTCCGTGCTGTCGCCCAGCCCAAGTGGGAGGGGTAAGTCTGGTTAGGGATCTTGACACCGGTTATGATCTTGCCGTTGGCCCTTAAACGTTAGGTTGTACAATTTCAATATGTCAAGAAATGTTTTGTAGGATGCTAGTTCGGCTAGGAGAACCTCTGTATTAGAGAATCTGTTAAGGTTAGCCAAACATCGTAATATGGTAATGAAATTGTACATAACATGAAACGTTTAATGTTTTAATTTTGTTTTAATAAATACGGCCGGGATGGTCACTCCATCCCACTTCCAAAAACTTCAAGAACTGTTTCCGGTTTCCCTCCTTTCGGGGATTGATTGTGTTGAGAGGGGGTGGCGGGTATCTCGGCCATATGGAAAGGGGCGACCAACTCGGTCCCCCCGAACGTATGGTCGAGTGCCTCGATCCCCCCGGGAAGCCATTTTTGGGCGGGAGGCGCGCCTCAGCTGGTATGCCCGAAGCGGCGTAGCTGGGGCGCGCTCGTTCCCGCCCTAGAGTGGGCTGGCCTAGACACCGACGCAGCCAGCCATGCCCTCGGGGCAGGCAGGGGCGGGTATACGCCCACCCTGAAGATGGATAAAAAGGGATGCAAGACCAGAAGACATCCTCTTGTTCTTGTGCTCTGAAGCTGCACCTCCTCGCTGCACGTGAGCTCGGGACAGAACGAAGAGCCAATTTTGACCCACCCACCAGCCCCTGAAAACAGCCAGTTGTGTATAATAAAGTTGATTAATTTTGCTTCGGTTTTCATATACAAGTTGTAGTGCCATGTTGATGAGTTAATAAAGAATGGTTGTTTTTGAGTAGGTTTGCCATTAAAGATATTCAGTTTAATGTTGAATTTTAATGCATGCTCTTTCGGCCATAGTGGCCAATGTATTCGTAGGTTAATTTGCACTGTCGTATTTATTTTGGTAGGCGGTAAGGTCATGATCGGTGAGCACTAATTAGTAGATCCCTATGAGTGGGCGTCACCCAACACGGATGGGAGCGCTCGGGAGAGGTGGCCATTGGCCCCTCAATGGGGAGGCGGTCCCTTCTAAGGATGGGTCGCCGGAAGTAAAGGAAAGGCGGTCAAGGCCCCTTCCTTTGTAGGAGGGGTTACAGCCCCCTCCTGGGGAATTTCCCGGGGCCAGGGACATCTGCGACGGCAGATGCGGTAAGTAGTGTGGGGTTGGGATAAGGTCTACGGTACCTTCTAGATACCTCACACGAGTATTCGAACGACCTTTAACTGGCGTCGAGTCTTTAGGTGCCCCCGTCAAGTCAAGGGAAATTGGGAATAGTTGCACTTGAGGTACGCCTCCGTGCTGTCGCCCAGCCCAAGTGGGAGGGGTAAGTCTGGTTAGGGATCTTGACACCGGTTATGATCTTGCCGTTGGCCCTTAAACGTTAGGTTGTACAATTTCAATATGTCAAGAAATGTTTTGTAGGATGCTAGTTCGGCTAGGAGAACCTCTGTATTAGAGAATCTGTTAAGGTTAGCCAAACATCGTAATATGGTAATGAAATTGTACATAACATGAAACGTTTAATGTTTTAATTTTGTTTTAATAAATACGGCCGGGATGGTCACTCCATCCCACTTCCAAAAACTTCAAGAACTGTTTCCGGTTTCCCTCCTTTCGGGGATTGATTGTGTTGAGAGGGGCTGTGACATACCTCCAATGCTAGCCAAGGTCTCCTGGAAGGAACCTGTCACAAAAAAGTGGAGTGATGCCATCACCTTGTATGTGGGTGTGAATAGCATAGGATAGTGACGGCGAGGCTGCAGGTGGGGCTCCAATAGATCACACAGGATTTCAGTGTTGGTCTGTCCAGGCGGAATTTCCTAATTAATGCAATATTCTCCATGTCCTCCAGCACTGTCAGGTGACGTAGGAGATTTGGCTGAGAAGTAAAATTGAAAATGTCAATGACAACCATCATGAGATGGCCACAGCACTTCCATCAATGATGTAATGGAAAAACATCGGCTGCCTGAGAGATGCATGGCACACCAGGTTACATGGCTGGCCTTTTGATACACACAGAGGGCATACCTCTCCACTGTCAATACACAAGTGCCACAAACACATCGGAGAATGTGAAAGCGCACATACTGAAGATCACAATTCACATGTGCAGGCAAGGTGCAGCAACATCGGCCAATGTTTTGTAAAATTACCATGTCTGCATCACACCCATCTGCTGTACCTGTCACACCTCAATGCATCATCTAAACTCTGCACACATCCATCAACACAATGATCACAGTATCAGGAAAACGTTCAGTTGTGTGCATGAGCTGTTGTGAATGCACCAGTCCGATACAATACAATGCAGTAACACAAGCCTTGGCAAGGTCATCACTGACCCACAACAAATGGATTTGTACCACATCATGAACACCACCTCAAGATTGCAAGCATCATCAGCCATGAAATGCATAAGTAACATGGCAGGGACCACAGACCAAAGTGTGTCACACTGAATGTGCATCCACCTGTGGATGACATGGAAGTATGGCATTGTGTGTACAATGATGTGCCCTTTACCATGTTGCTGCTGTGTACTGATACAGTGTTCAGGATTGACATAGCCAATAATGGTCATGAAAATAGCGGTACCTACCGCCTGTCCCCGGTGGTGTGACACCAGCCCCACCCCCTTCCCAAGTGCGGAATCCATTGGCATATGGACATGTGTACATGGCGGTGGGCATGCTCCACCAGCGCGTAGGCAGTCATTGGATGATTTTGAATGATGCACCATCGCGGTAGCGCACCCCGTGCACCCACGGAGCATCACCACCATGGAGCATTGCCCACAGCCAATGGGAGCGATGATTGCGGTGGCATGATGCACATTTGAAAAACGTGGAAGGTGTGCTAAGCCAGCGCATAGGCAGTCATTGGATGATTTTGAATGATGCACCATCGCGGTAGCGCACCCCGGGCACCCACGGAGCATCACCGCCATGGAGCATTGCCCACAGCCAATGGGAGCGATGATCGCGGTAGTATGATGCACATTTGAAAAACGCAGAAGGTGTGCTCCGCCTGCGCGTAGGCGGTCATTGGATGATTTTGAAAGAGGCAGACCTGGACAACCAATTGGTGCTGCTTTGCAGCTTACAGACGATCCCAGGGGTCTATAAGTGTGTGGAAGTGAGCCTCACATTTCCACTGCTCACAGAGCCTGCTGCCTGGGACCCTTTCCTGCTGCTGCCTCCTGAGCCTGCTGCCTGGGACCCTCTCCTGCTGCTGCCTCCTGAGCCTGCTGCCTGGGACCCTATCCTGCTGCTGCCTCCTGAGCCTGCTGCCTGGGACCCTCTCCTGCTGCTGCCTCCTGAGCCTGCTGCATGGGACCCCTCACCACTCACTTCCGCCACAGGTGTTCCATGTCCACAGGGATGGCAAGGACAGAGAAGATCCGTGCCAGTCCATTCAGCAGCAAGGAGCTAGAGGTCCTTGTGGACGAGGTGCTGGCCCAATGTCGTGGTAAGTCACCATGAAGGTAGCTGTTGGGCAGGGGGGTGTCAGACGTGTAGTTGTGCTGCTGCAGTATATGCCTGAGGGTGTGGAGTTGTGTGAAACACTAACAGACAAGCTGTCTCCAGGGCGAGGGAGTGTGTGTGCCACAATGTCACTCTTTGCCATGCCTGCTCCTGTATGTGTGAGTGGGGAGTGTCACATCGTCCGCTATACAGAGACACCGAATGTTTGCCATGTAGGTGCCAGGACAGTAATTGCTTGTGTGAGCATTTCTGTGTGCCCCTGTTGTCTGACTCAGTGTGACCCAGAGAGTCGGACCAGTGGCTGTCCACACAAAAGAAAAACACCACCAGACTTACATGTTCCTTGCACCAGTTCCTTCCCACTGAATATTACTTATGCCACATCTGTGTCCTGTGTAATTGCAGACTTACACACTTCTGTCAATGCATATTATGTTAATGCATCTTGCATTTGTGAGATTATCCTGGACCCTCTACGCCCCAATGTGTGCATGCAATCACATCTGTGTGGGCCATGCTAAGTGCCCTTGTGAGGGTTCCCCCAGTTTGGGAGGGAGGGAGGTTACAATAGGTCCTGAGTCTGGGTCTTGCTACTGTACTGATTGATGTTGGTACCTGACATTGTGGAACTGGTCATTAACCCTTCTTTTCTCTCATACATGCAGCTCAAGGTAAACCAGCGTAAGGCCGTGTGGAGGGCCATTGCGGCAAAGGTGTGAGCCCTGGGGGTATCCAACCACCGACGCACACACTGCCACAAGAGGTGGGACGACATCAGTCGGCTTGCAAAAACCGTGGCTGAAATGACAATGGGAATGCTACCACCACAGGGCGTTTGGCATGGCGCAGCATGACTCCAGCGATGGCACGCATCTTGGCAGTGACTCATCCAGACCTGGATGCACGTCTGAAGGAGCATGGAAAGCAAGGCAGGGCTGGTGAGTATCTGGGGAGCACGACTTTTGCTTGGAGTGGATGCATGTGTACAGGGTCTGTGGCAGCGTTGAACCATGCGATGTGCGTGTGTTGCTGTGCTGTGCTGTGTCATGTGAGTGGCTGCTGTGATGTGTGCTTGTATCAGGTACTGTGCCACTCTGGCCTTACATAGCAGATCGACCCTGCTGTACGTTCCCATTGCTAGATGTGTTGGGCTCCACATGGTCATTCAGCGTTGGGATGGTGTTGGTGATCTATTATGGGGTGAACAGCAGTGTCCACTTGCTGAGTGTGAATTTATGTATGCCGACTTTGCCTGCACCATGATCGTTGGTGCCCCAACATCTGCAAATCATGTGCCCCAGATTACCACATGGTGCTTGCTATGGCCTACGTGGCATTGGGGACTGTGATGTCCTAATAGGTGTGTGTGTTGTCCCCTCCTGTTCCCCGAAGGTCTGTTAGTGGTAACAAGTGTTGTACCCTCATCATGTCTCAAGGTGTGGGCAGGCCAAGTTGTGTGTGTGGCACACTTCATCAAGGGCAGGGTGTAGTGCTTTGTGGCATCAACATGGCTCACTCATTGCAGATATTCAGCGTTGCAGGCACTGTTGTGGTCTATGTTGTGTGTTGCTGCACAGTGATTGCAGGGGGTTGTGGTTCCATGAAGATTTGGGCCTCTACTGTAGTGCATTGTCTTGAATTCGTGTGACCAGATGATGACACTTACACCACCCTGTTTCTCTCTCTCATGCAGATTCGCAAGAGACCATGGAGGAACATGAGCCCGAACCCAGTGGTGCCAAGAGTAGCACTACAGCTGCAGTGGAGGCCAGTGATACAGAGCCCACCAGCGCATCTGAGGGAGACAGAAGTATGCAGGAGGAATCCGTGGCTGAGACACAGAGTAGCACTTCATCTGATGCCAGCGGGGATGCAGCCATGCTGGCAGGCACAGGGGATGGGGAGTCTGCATCATCATCTACCACCCAGCGGCCAGTGCCCAGCCTCCCATCCACTTCTTCTGGTTCTGCCTGTATCCGTGGGGACGGGTCACATTCATACCTGGCACTGCTGCCCCTGCACCTGTCCCCCACTTGCTGCCCTCACTGCAGAGTGTGTAGAGCTCCTGCGCCAGCTCTGTGTGGGCCAGATCGCCCTGCTCAATGCCTTCAGTGACCATGACAAGAAATTAGGCCAGGTGGTTGCATACATGGAGGGCATACACTCTGATGTGGGTGGGCTACACCGTACAGTCCAGGCGTTGTCATCCACAGTGACTTCTGCCTTTCAACAGGCACATGCACCCATTGCAGCTCAGGTGCCTTTGTCCACCGCCCAGTCAGTGGCCACATCAGGTGACAGTGACCACGGTTCTCCTGCATCACCAAAAAGATACAGCACAAGGAGCACACAACAGACACAACCCAGGCACTCCCGCCCATAGACACCATCCCCACTGAAGAGCAGGGCCACCCCACAATGCAAAGACAAGAACCAGTCAGGGAAGATCAAGGCCAGGCGATCAATGAGGCAGACATCAGGCTCACATGCCTCAGAGGCATCACCAGCAAAAGACACTCCTGACACTGAAACTTCACACTGACCTACACATGCAGTGTCTGTGTCCATTGAGGAGGTGTTGCATATCAGGGGTACAGCTAGGTAGAGCACAGGGACACATCCACCCACCACATCTAGCCCAATTTCGAGTCCATTGAAGCAGGTGGAGGAGGGCACTGTAGGGACCACCCCTGGCACAAAGTCAAAGCAGGGCACTGTAGACACCACCCCTGGCAAAAAGGCAAAGCAGGGCACTGTAGACACCACCCCTGGTAAAAAGGCAAAGCAGGGCACTGTAGACACCACCCCTGGCACAAAGGCAAAGCAGGGCACTGTAGACACCACTCCTGGCAAAAAGGCAAAGCAGGGCACTGTAGACACCACCCCTGGCACTAGGGCAAAGCAGGGCACTGTCGACACCACCCCTGGCACAAAGGCAAAGCAGGCCACTGTAGACACCACCCCTGGCACTAAGGCAAAGCATGGCACTGTTGACACCACCCCTGGCACAAAGGCAAAGCAGGGCACTGTAGGGTGTACACCAGGCAAAGAGGGGAAGGAGGTCCTGAGGCGTAGCCAGACCAAGCGTTCCGCAAGATCCAGCAAATCACCAGAGGAGGTGCCAGTGTCTGCACCTGATGTGGGACAATTTGTGTGTGTGCCTGTTGGGTCATCAACACTTCCCATCAACCCCAAGACAGGGAAGCCAATTCATATTCCCAAAAAGTGGAAAGGCACCCCTCCAACCTCACCCACCCACACTGTGTCAGAAGTCTGCATGACTCCACCTCCACGTGCCACTATGCCACCTGGTCCACACAGCCCTCCAGCTTGCCAATCCACTGTTAGCCCCACATCACCTGGGGCTCTGTCACCCCAGTTAAGTGGGCCTGCTGTCACCGACACACAGCCAGGTCCAAGTCTGCATGACTTCCAGGAGTGAGTTGACATCCCCCTCATGTGCCTGTGAATCATACAGGTCTGCTAGTCCTGACCATTGTTTACTAGCATGGACACTGGGCCTGTTGCTCTGCTGTGCTTGACTCTCCCCTGCCATGGACACTAGCCCTGTTGCTCGGCTGTGTTGTGCTCTCTCCTGTGCCTTGGACACTGGCCCTGTTGCTCTGCTGTGTCGTGCTCTCACCTGTGCCTTGGACACTGGCCCTGTTGCTCTGCTGCGTCATGCTCTCACCTGTGCCTTGGACACTGGCCCTGTTGCTCTGCTGTGCTGGCCTCTCCCCTGCCATGAACACTGGCCCTGTTGCTCTGCTGTGTTGGCCTCTCCCCTGCCATGGACACTGGCCCTGTTGCTCTGCTGTGTTGGACTCTCCCCTGTGCTATGGACATGGGCCTTCCTGATTGTGTTTCACCTGTGCATGGTATATAGCATTTTGGCATCATTTTGAGCCTTGCTGTTGTCTACTATTGTTGTATCGCTGCATCTGTGGAATATGTGAATAAATACAGTTACTTCTGGTGTGTGTTTTGTTGGTGTCCTTGCTGATTTCAGTTTCTGTTTCTGTTCGCATTTGATTGCCTGTGCACCATGCTCCATGTATCACTTCAACATTGCAAGGCTCTTTGCAGCCATCATAATTTTGGGCAGGGGTGACAGGGTCTTAAGTCCATTCTGAGCTGGCACATTGTGTGATCTGTGATGGCTATTTTACCTGGCATGCCATCACAGATCACACAATGTGCCAGCTCAGAATGGACTTAAGACCCTGTCACCCCTGCCCAAGTCTGGGCAAGTCATCTTCTTAGTGATTTGCCATTGTTGCCTACACTGTTCACATGTCTGGTTGGGGGACACTGGCAGCACAGGGTGTGATGTTGTGCAAATGTATCGAAGCTGGCTGGGATATGTAATGAAGTATGTGTGTGGATTGCTTTCTGTGTGCCCAGCCTTGTATGTGTATGGTCATCTTGTGTTGGGCCTTGGTCCTGGTGCCATGGCCTACATTAGATGCATGATGTTGGCTGTAGCTGAGGTGTGCAGTGTGAAGGGTGTCAGTTTGTAGTCGATGTGTGTGTGCCCCTATGTTGTGTGAGAAACACATGTGTCACCCAGGAGTTGTATGCCTGTTGTTTGTTTTGTCTTGCCCTTGGTAGAGGATTGTATGCACTTGTGTGAGCTGTTTGTAGTGCACTGTGCTGTGTTTTGGTGTGTCCATGGTGTTGTGTGTGACTCCTCCATGTTGTGTATGTCAGTTTGGAGTGTTCAAAGTGTGTGAGTTGCACATCAGTGTTGTGTTTGATTGATCCTCAATGTGTCTTGGGTGTTTTTGTGTGAACTGTGTGGCCCTGCTGCTCCACACTGGCATTGTGTTTGTGTTTGTCATGCATTGCAGGCACATGGTGGTTTTGGCACTCCTGTATGGCATGGTGTGTGTGGTTTTAGGCCATCCCCTATGGGTGCCACTTGTGCCTGCCCATTGTGGGTGTCCCATCCCTCTATTTGTGTGTGGTACACCCCGTACATGTCTGCTACTGACACGCAGCTTTCCCCTTGGTTTCCATGTGTGTGTGCCTACCCATCACTTCATATGTGGGCTTGTGCTTTGTGGTGCAGTTCTTGGGCCATAAGTTTTGTTCAACTCTGGACATTGCCCAATGGTTTAAGTGTGCTGTCCTTGTGCTATTGGTCATTCTGTAGTGGTCATATGCACTTCATCTGTGTGTGCTGGCCAGTGCTCCGGTGGAGGTGGCTGTGCTCTTGTATCCCAGAGTGGTGCATGTGTAGTTGTTGTGTTGGATTTGTGGATGTAGGGTGTGGTATTGCTTCAGTTCCTGGGTGTGGTGTTGTTTTTGTGCCGTGCTGATTTGTGGTGTGTGGTGCAGTTGTGTCAATCATGCCTGTTCTTCAGACAATGCTTGTCGTGCATGCAGTGCTGTGTGTATGTGGCCTTGGCATTGCCCGATGTGCATCCCCTGATGTCTTGTGGTGTTTGGTGATTGAGGTTTCATGTGCATCTGTGATGGGTTTGATGTGGCTGTGTGTGTTGGTCCACATGCACTTCCTGTGTGATTTGTGTTATGGTGTGTGTGTTTTGTTCCTTAGTGATGTTGTTGTGTACTCCTGTTGTGTGTGTTCTCCCATTGATTTTCCCCAGTTTGGCTGACAGGGTATGTGTGTTTCCGTTGGAGTTCAGTATGTGTTCCTGTATTGTTTGTGTGTTGTTCTTGTGCAGGCATCGGTTGAGGCAGCCCTGTGTGTGTGTTGTGTTTGTGGCTACACCCAGGGTGTGTGTTTGTTTGTGTGTGTGTGTGTGCTGGCAAGGATTGTAAGCCTTGAGTGTGTGTGGCAGTGGTGTTGTGTGTTGCTTGTCTGCCACTCCTGCAGAGGCTGTCTCCCTGGTTGTGTATTGTGTGGTGCAGGGAGTGTGTATTGTGCTTGTTGTTTCAGTGCTTGTTGGTGTGCATGGGAGTGAACGGGATGGCCACCTGGCCTGTGGGTTGATTAGGTGTGTTGCTGTGTGGTTGGGGGCTGTGTGTCCCTGTGGTGTTTGTGCCCTGCCCATGCCTTGGAGTGGCCCTGCCTTCTGCATAGTGCGCATGTGTTGACCTCGGCAGTGACATGACCTGGACTGGGACGTTGCTACTGGTTGGTGGATATGAGTGTCCTGGATGCTGAGGAGTCCCATGTTGTGAGGTGGGTGATGTGTGGTTGCCATTGTGGATGTGTTTTTTCCCCCAGCAGGGTGTCTGTGTTGTTATTGGACCCTGTGTCGGCCTGTGTGTTGTGTGTTGCATAAGTGTATTGGCGTACCTGCGGCAGCGTCCGCGGTGGCCCATCTGACGATAGTGTTGTAGGAGGAACATCACCGGATGCATATGGAGGGCTGGGTTCATGGTGGTCAGGACCGGGTATCTGCTATCTTGCGCCACTGTCGAGTTTCCGCCTGCTCAGGCTGGGCGGTGTCTCTGCTGCGGTGCATCTGCTTGTTTGGGCCATCCTAATTTGTGGAGCGGGGCGGACGTCATTCGGCACGGTGGAGAGTCTCGGTTGGCTCCCGCGGCCGCGGTGGCGGTCACACTTTGATGCCGGTGCTCGTCGCTCCACGGCGGACGGGAAATAACCTAGGTTTACCTATCCTAATGTGGCGGACGTCAGTTCTGCTGCTCACGGGCAGAAAAAGCTGTCTTTACACCCACCACCACCGCAGTGTTGCCACCGCCCGACATCCTAATGGGCCCCTTAGAGTAGTGTGCACAAAGACAAAAATAGTATTACCGTATCTGCAACTAAGAGAAAAGAGAAGAAGAATGGAAAATCATCTAGTGAAAAAATTGGATGAAAAACCAATATAAGGAAATAATAAGGAAATAAGGAAGAAGATGTTCTATAATAGAGTATTGTCTAATTTGACTAAGGTAGTAAAGAATTGTAAAAGAAAAACAGCATTTTATAAGAAAAAGAAATGTATTGAAAATGATATGAATAGGCTTTTATAAAGCGCGACTTACACTCCATGGAGCATCTTGGCGCTAGTCATATCGTGTTCAGAAGGGGAAGATAGGGAGAAAAACATAAAGCCAGGAGAGGAGGAAAAATAATGGATCTGGAAAGGGTTAGAGGGGTGTAGGGGTTAGATAAGCGCTAGACAGAAGGTGTCCGAGGCATTAAAGATCCAGGTTTTAAGGGCCTTTTGAAACAGGTTCTCTGAGGGGATCAGACACATGAGGGCTGGGAGCTTGTTCCAGGCTCTGGCTCCCAACACTCCTAGGGATTTTCCTCCTTTAGTGGTGAGTCTGAACCTGGGAACCACTAACAGGTTTAGGTTGGAAGTTCTGAGCGAGCGGGAGGGAGTATATCTTCCAAACCTTTGGGATAGGTATGTGGGGCCCGACTGGTGGCAGGCCCTGAAAGTGATTAGTAGGACTTTAAATAATACTCTCTTGTGGATAGGTAGCCAGTGCAGGGCTCTAAGTGCTGCCGAGGCAGATGACTTCCTAGGCAGTCTCAGCACTAGGCGGGCGGCGGCGTTCTGAACCATCTGCAGTTTGTGCAGAACAGCCTTGTTGGAGCCAGCATAGATGCTGTTACAATAATCCAGGCGGGATGTGATGAGGGCAACTGCTACCGTCTTTCTAGCTGTCAGGGGAAGGAGGTCAAAGAACCTTCTGAGGCCCTTGATGATGTTGAAGCAGGACCCTGCCACAGTACCTGCTTGTTGTTTAAAAGAAAGTGCTTCATCAAACCTTATCCCGAGGTTGCGGGCCGACTTGATGGTGTTCGGCGGGACTTCGGCATCTTGGGGACACCAGTTTTTGGGGGAGAAAAGATTGTCTCGGCCAAAAGGAAGGATTTCAGTTTTGCCTGAGTTGCATTTGAGGTGGTGGGTTCTCATCCATTCAAAGGTTGCGGTAAGGCAGTCCCTCAGATTTTCTTCTGCTTTGGTCGTGTTGTTGTCCAGAACAAGGATGAGCTGAGTATCGTCAGCGTAGGATATCGTGCTGATGTTGAAGTATGTAATGAGCTCAATCAGGGGGGTCATATACAAGTTGAAAAGAATTGGGCTCAGGCTGGAGCCCTGTGGCACCCCTGTGTTTAGTGCTTTTTCGTCTGAACAGTGGCTTCCTAGTATGGTAACTTGTTTCCTATGGCTGAGGAAGTTTTTCAGCCATTTGAAGGCAGTTCCTGTTAGTCCTGATTCTGCCAGGCGGCCAATTAATACGGGGTGTGAGACCGTATCAAAGGCCGCCGAAAGATCAAGCAGGATCAGGACGGCTTTTTTTCCTTGATCCATTGCCATTTTGAGGGTCTCTACTGTATGTAGAAGGGCTGACTCCGTGGAATGTTTAGCTCTGAAACCTGCCTGGCTGGGGTGGAGGAGGTGGTTATCCTCCAGATATTTGGTCAGCTGTTTGTTTACCGCCGCTTCAGTAAGTTTAAACAGCAGTGGAAGCAGCGATATTGGGCGGAGGTTGGAGAGTGTAGTGGGGTCAGCTAGGGGCTTTTCTGCAAAGGTTTTACGGCAGCAAGTTTCCATTCAGATGGAATGGCGGCAGTGGCCAGAGAGGAGTTGATGATAGCATTTATAACTGGATTGACCGTGTCAACTAAAGTACGAAGCAGCAGAGGGGGGCATGGGTCAAAAGGGGAGCCTGACTTGATGGAGAGGATAGCTTGACGAGTTTCGTTGAGGCTGACAGTGGCAAAGTTATTTAACTGAGCTTTCCAGTTGGTTGGTGGTGGGATTTCATGAGAAAGGGATTCTGGGGGATCTGGGAAGTCTGGAAAAGGTAGTTGAGAAAGCTTTTGAATTGAAAAATAAACTGTTTGTTTTAATAATCAATAGAATTTGATCACTAGATAAGCCAAACCTTTTAATGAAGGCCAAAAGTAAGTGGAAAAAAGTAATTAACAGAAGTAATTTTTCCTGTTTTTTTTGGGTGAATGGAGACCTAGTTCAAGTTCTGAGCCTTTTTTTAATGAAGAGAGTTATCTTCAGAGTAATGATTTGTTGCATGCAGTTGACACTACTGGTCGTGCTTATGAGGTTAAAAATGGTTGTCCTATTGAGAAAGAGAAATTGTTCTTAGTAATGCAGAAGAGGTGTTAGCTGATGAAGTTTTACGGAGACGTCCTTAAGCTCCAGTGTACACTTTAAATTGCAGTAGTATTTGTAGTGTATGGCAGGAATCTATTGATATTTTACGCAATTTCTTACGTAACTGTACTAAGAAAAGTATTAAACAAAAGATTAAGATGTTGCAAGGATTAGACCCTTGCAGAGTGAGAGAAAATACTGGTTTACAAGGTCATTCTCTGGCTTGTCTTTCTAAAAAAAGTATGTAGAAGTGTTTTTCACCATTTCGGGATGTTAGCAGTTCATCATACTCTAATGAGGAAATTAGTCAGAACATTGTATTACGCGAAAAAGTCCAGCACTAATGTTAAAAAAGTTGAACAATGCTCTTTTGCGTGGATCTGTATCAGATATAATGAATGTTTGTGATGAAATTCAGCTTAGTTACTTTGGTACGCAGGAAGACAGTACAGAAACTGAGACATTAATAGAAGAAAATGTGGAAGAGAATGTACAACATTGTACTCTAGAAAATTTGGAGCAAGAAATTACAAAGTTTAAGGTGATTTCAGGTGAAAGGCCAAATTATTCTTGTATCTGTTGTCGACGAACTCATTATAAAAATCAGACCAGGACTGTTGATTTGTATTTAAAAAGTAAAATGGAAAATAATAATGAGTGGAAGGATTTTGCAACTTATTTGTTGGTAGAGAATTGTTTTGATTTAGGTTCTGATCAGCGTATTTGTAAATATTATTACAACAAATTAGATGAGAACAAAATGCCTGCTAGAGCTGTTGGTAAGTATTCCTTCTGAACTGATGGATTTAAATACTTATGAGTCTATTCTGATTCAATGTGTGCATCCATTTCAGGCTATTATTTGTATGGAGCCTAAGAACGGGAAAGTGCCTCCTTCAGATTTACAGAGAGGATTAAAGGGAAGAGTTGTATATTTGCCTCTAGATTTAAAGAAAAATATTGAAACAATTGGGGTAGAAAATGTAAAAGATGAACCTCTAGTTATTTGTGTTAATGGCGTTCCTTCAATGAGTAAATAAATCTGGCAAGAATTAGTGGATGTTAGGAAAGTGCAAAAGGCAAAGTTGTATCTGGTAAAACATAATCAGTACTATAAAAATGTGTATGTGAGAGAAGAAGAAATAACTGTAGAAGAAGACAATGAGTCGCCATCTGGACAAACTGAAAAAGTGGATGTGTCCAGAACTGAAGAAATATATGAACATTACAGTGCTCATCCACTTCATTCTAAAGAAGTGATGGGGAACACTATTGAATTATGCCAAATGAAAGAAGCAAAGGGAAGTCCCATTAGTGTATAGAAAAAAAAGCTTGGAAGCTTGTAGTTTCCCTCAGTTGTTTCCCACAGGAAAAGGAGGACGATATGATGACCGACCTGTGCAGATTCCTGCATCTGAATACCGGACATCAAGATTGTATGCCGAAGATCCAAGATTTCGACAATGTATTCCGTATTTGTTTCATCTTTTGTTTGAGAGTGATGTGTCTGGACTTTCTTATGCAGTAAATCATATATTGAAAACAGGTGTACATCTGCAAAATGTTTCGGCAAAGGAATTTATGGATAAAGTACACCAGAAAGATAATGTTTTGGAATCTCAGCTAATTATTCTCATGGCATGTCAGCATGGTACTAATGAGTACTGGTACCGTCGTCATGGAGAACTTAAATGTATGCTAAGGAACTTATGAACTCCTACATGGTTCCTTACTCTAAGCTCTGCTGACTATGCTTGGGATGATTTACTTCAATTTCTTCGAGCGGCAAATCCAAATATACTAAATATTGAATATAAGACACCTGGAGAATTGTGCTTTTTGGATCTATTTAATGTATGCAGATATTTCAATCATAGATTTGAAGCTATGATGTCTTTTATCACCAATAAAAAAAATCCTCCTCTTGGAGAGGTTCTGGACTACTTTTGGAGAAAGGGGTATCAAGCAAGAGGTGCTCCTCACATACATATGCTAATATGGATCAAAGATGCTCCCAAATTTGGATCAGACTCAGAGGATACTGTGTTGTCTTTTATTGGTAAATATGCTACATGTGATGTACCCGAAAGTACACAAGATAAGGACTTAAGACAACAAGTCTTACTATTCCAAAGCCATCGTTGTGGGAAATACTTTCGTCGAAAGTACAAATCTAAGGACAAATTCTACACCAAATGCCGTTTTGCATTTCCACGACCTGTAATATCGAAAAGAAGAGTAAACAGTTTCATGTCATCTTTGTGACATACTATCACAAGAAAGTCTCCAAAAAATACCTACAACTTAAGAAGAAATGAAGAGTCAAAATACATGAATGACTATAACCCAGTCATTTTGTCCACGTGGAATGCTAATATGGATATTCAATATGTTGCGGACAATTTCTTTGCTGTTGCTCGATATGTAACATCATACATAACAAAATCAGAAAAGACGGAATAGTAGGAAATGTGGGAAGAGATTTCCCACGAGAAGAGTCTAAGTAAGAAATTATATACTTACAGTTTGAAGATGTTATCTCATCGAGAAATTGGAGCATATGAATGCTCTGATCGCTTTTCATCTGTGAGCCTATACTCCAAATCTAGAAGAATCATTTGGGTGAGTCTAGGTCTTGCTGCAATACAAAACTGAGTACTTACATCTGTACAAGAAATTGAATATTTAGCTGAAAAAGAGCCAGAAAGTGCAGATATTGTGAAAACAAATATGTTAGATACATATTATCCAGATAGAAGTCATCATCTTGAGAACATTTGTCTCTATGAAGTTCTGCAAAACTACATTTTTAAACGGAATATAACAGAAAACATCAATAATGGTATGTATGCCGTGATTGGTTCTGAAGGGTGTTTGTGAAATAAAGAAAAGGACATTTGATTGATCACCGTAAACTGAGTTGCGAAACACCTGACAAAAAGGAATTTTACTATTTAGCTGTATTGCAATTTTTCAAGCCACGGCGTTCAGAATTGGAATTACTTGGAGATTTCGAGAGCTATGAAGATTACTTCAATGCAAGTAAAGATACAATAGAATGTCCTGTTTTTGCTAATTATGTGAAAATGTTGAATGACGAAATTGAGCAAGAAGCTACAATTGCAGCTGAGATTGCTAGAGACAGTTCTCAAGACAGTCAAACTTCTGCTCCATTAACTCAGGATCCATTAGAGAACCAATTATTCAAATTGAAGCAGCATCTGCTATGGAATAGGTGGAAACAGCAATGTATCAAGCTCAAGAAGATGTAACAAACTTGGGAACTTGGAAGAACAACTAAATGTTGAGCAGAAAGAAATATATGAGCAAGTGAGAGAACAGATTAACCATGGATTACTTCGTGAAAAGAAAGAGTGCTCTTGCTCATCATTTTAACCTATCCGAATGTACCTAAGGGGACAAGCTGGAACAGGAAAAAGTTTTTTATTTTAAATTAATTACAACATATCTACACAAAACAACTGAGTCGCATTTGTCTTGTGTTGTCACTGCTCCAACTGGGTTGGTGGCACACAATATTAAAGGAATTACTTTACATCATTTATTAATGCTACCAGTAGAGCATGAAAACAATTTGGAGTACCACGTACCACAAGCTATCTGGAGAAGCTGTTGTCAAGTTTCAAGAGTCTTGAAGAAAATGAAACTTCTCATTATTGATGAGGTAAGTATGGTATCAAACTTAATGCTTGCCTTTGTGCATTTAAGAATGCAGCACATTCTTAAAACAGAATATTTTGTATTATTTGGAGGAAAACACGTCACAGTTTTTGGAGCTCTACTACAACTTACTCCTGTAAAAGGACAATTAGTGTTTAAAACACTGGCACATGAAGATACCAGAAATTCTTTGGGGAGTATTGGAAAAGTTAAGATTTGGTCATTTTTTCAATATAAGGAACTTATTACAAATATGCGTCAGGCAAATGATGCAGATTATGGAAATATTCTTCAAGATATAAGAATTGGAAAAGTGACAGAACATGGCAAACAAGCTTTACAGAGACGATTACTTCCCAATTTGTTTCAAAATGAAAATATTGTTCCTGAGGAAATATATATGAGAATTGCAGAAAACAAATCTGTAATCTGCTTAATGCCAACACGGCGTGAATGTTCTATTTTCAATGAAGAAATGTTAAAGTTGGAAAATGAAGAAATTAAAAAATTGGAAGCTATTGATAACATAGAACATGAAGGAATCACTATTATTTTGACTGAAAAGTTGAAGAGGAAATTGGATTCTTTAGAGAGATCGATAAGTAAAACTACTGATTTAGAAAATAATTTGTATGTATGTGTAAACTGTAGGGTAATTTTACGACATAATTTGAATGTGGAAAAATGTTTAGTAAATGGAGCAATGGGTACAATTGATGAATTTGTTAATTAAGTAAATAGAGATGGGATTGAATTTTTGAAAATCAAATTTGATGAAATTGCTGAAGTACAATTTAGTTGTTGTTCAACTCGGTTTTTGCTTGTAAAAGATTTGTATGTACACAGAAAACAGTTTCCTATTTGTTTGGCATATGCGGTGTCCAATCATAAATCTCAAGGTTTAAGTGTAGATAATCCTTTAGTCAATATTGGAAGTACCGTCTTTAAAGAGGTTATGTCATATGTTGCTTTGTCCCGAGTGAGAACTTTATCTGGATTGTACTTGATTGACTTTGACGAGACAAAGGTTAGTGCAGATGCAAATGGTGTGAAAGAGTATAATAGTTAAGAAAAAAATATGCACCCTATTGAGGTCAATATCCAGCATTTGAAAAGCGTAAGGGAGGTAGAAAAAGAAGATTTGAGAATATCTGTAATGAAACTGTACAGAAAGGAAAAAAACAAGATGAAGTTGCGCCTGCAAGGAGAAAGTAAAAGGACAGTGTTGAAGAGAATGTTGGTTATCGGTTTGAAAATAGTTGTGGTGTCAACTTCTATGCTAATTTAGCTGTTAATGTTGTTTTTTTCTTGAAAGTTTGCAATAGCAAATTGTTGAAAATCGGGACGAAAGATGCTGTTCATTGTTGTATTCTGTTTATGAGAAATGTAGTAGTGATAAAAGTAAAATACAAATTGTTTCTGATATTCAAAATGTTTTGGACATATGTTCTGGTTCTACTTAATTTACGCAGAATATTCAGCAAGATTGTCAGGAATTTTTAATGTTTATGCTTGGTGTATTAAAAGATGAAGGTATAGATCTTGAAAATCTTTTTGGCCTTTCTTATAAATGGCAACATGAATGTGAAAATTGTTTGTTTACGTTTACCACTAGCATAGACACTGAAAGATTCATATATTTGACTTTACCAGACTGTGGATCAGTAAGTTTTAACAATCTAGTTAGAGGAGCAAGTCAAAACATGGAGTGTAGCCAAAGTAAATCAGAAATGCCATCAACATTACTTATACAAAGATATGGACAGTATGTAATTTTAATGCTGCAATGTTGTAGAGCTGATGGAAGAAAAGAGGAAACTTTAATAAAAAATTTTGAAGCCACTCAAAAAATCAAAATCAGGAAGAACTTTTGTAGCTGTTGCAATTATTATTCATGGTGGACCTTCTACAACATCTGGAGATTACACTGTTTATTTAAAATGTCTGAAAGGTTGGATACATTGCAATGATAGTCAATTAGTTTTTAAGCAAGGTTTGCCTAAAGAGTTACCAAATTCTTACCTAATATTTTAAAAGCCAAAATTTTAAGAACACAATTTGGCCTTTCAGGATTACTGCTGTTAAAGTGAATTAGTTTGGTGTTGTAGAGTGTTTTGTAAGTGAGGATGAGGAGCTTGAAGGTGATTCTCTTGTGTATGTTGAGGCAGTGTAGGTGTATCAGGTCATGGGTGATGTAGCAGCAGCAGGGGACATTGAAGATCAGTCAGGTGGAGGTGTTTTGGATGTGTTGTAGTCGTTGTAGGTGTTTGACTGGAATTCTTGTGTAGAATGTGTTGCCACAGTGTAGTCTGCTATTATTAGGGCCTGTGTTACTGTTTTTCTTCTTTTGGTTAGGATCTACTCTTAAATGTTGCCGAGCATGTGGAGGGTGTTATAGCAGTATGAGGAAATGCTGTAGCCTTGTTTACACATTTGGACGGAGGAGTTGAGGATGCATTGTAGGTTGTGTACATGGTCAGTAGGTGTTGATAGTGTTCACAGTGTAGTTGGCCAGTAGGAGACATCTGAAGCTGAGGGCGTGGGTCTGAAGATGAGTACCTTTATGTTATGTGAGTTCAGGTTTAGAGAGATGTTCCTAATCCAGTTGGTGACGTCCTTAATTGCGTTGTGGAGGTTGTTTTTTGTGGTATGTGGCTCCTTGATGAGGAAGAGGATTAGCTGGGTGTCGTCAGCACAGGAGATGATGTTGAGATTGTGATGGCGGGCCACTTGTGTGAGGGTGGCCATGGTCTTGAATAGCGTCGGGCTGAGGGATGAGCCCTGGGGGGCGGTGCAAATAATGTCAATGGTTTTGGATCAGAACGCTGGGAGGCAGATGCTCAGGTTTACTATTGAACATCTTTCAAACTAAGAATTTCACACATACTATTTGGCCATTGGGAAAAGTAAGTGAAACCATTAAGGATTTTTTGTTGTAAATTTTGTCAGCATATATTTGTAAGTAGCATTATTTATAATGGAAGAAAATTAATGATAGTGTTTTGTTATTTTAAGTTTGTTTGACATACCTCATAGTTACGTAAGAAATTGGTCTTAGAAAAAAACATTTAACATATGTTTTATTTTTAGTTTTTTAGATTGTTATTGAAATTGTTGTTTTTTTTTTTAAGATAATCTTCTTGATTGTCTTTTTTTGCCCGCTGTTATGTGATGAGTACTATTAAACTCACTGTTTCTAGTGAAATTCAATATATTCTGAGAACTGCAAAAAAGGCAAATACAATGCTTTACAAATTATTTTGTGTTGTAAAAGATGAATTGTAACTGTATTTTTTTGTCTTCTACAGATGCTAATTTAGTATTAACCTCATAGCTGCTATTACACATTCCTCCCCAGTGCTGCGCTGTCCATTAGAACTAGTGCTGAATGGACGTTCAATGGTCGTGCGCAGCACTGGGGAGGTAGTGCTGCCGTCGGCCAATGCACCGAGGCAGCACTTAAGGGGTTAATTTTTTTGTATTATTTATTATTTTGTAGGTAAGTATAAGTAACTGTTAAAAATGATCGATGGGATGTACTTTTACAGAGCTGAAGTAAGAGAACATGGATGGAGTACATAAGTATGTAAAGATGGTTTGTACTAAGAATGGGCGAATTTTGCGAATCTGGCGTTCGCGAATTTTGCGAATTTGCAAACTCGCAATCCGCAAAATCCGCGAATTCTCGCGAATTTGCGGATTTTTTTGTGTTTGCAAGGATTTCTGCCAGTTCGCGAGGGTTTTGTACCAGTTCGCAATTGCGAACTTACATGTCGTCTCGCAACGGTTGCGATTATGTTGTTTCTACGTCTGGTTCATCATCATAGGTTCCCAGCACCCTCTGTTTCCCCCCTGCCACCCTCTGTTTCACACATGCCACCCTCTGGTACATCAATGCCACCCTCTGGTTCATCATCACTGTAGATTATGGGGGGAAAAAGCAAGCACACCTGCCCTGCTCCAACTGACATGAATTAATTTGGGGTTGATTTATTAATGTGTCACTGTTTTAAAATTCCAGTCTGGCACCTGCTTCATTATCTGTGATTTGCTTTCTGTTGCAGTGCAATTTTTTTTCCAGGACCTTTGTGGCCTACTTGTAGCTATTCTATGAGCCTGCTGTGAGGGTCAGAGCAGGGTCATACAATTGTTGCAACTAGCAACTGAACTCTGGAGGGGCCCCAGTCAGGAAGCACTAGAGTTAATGGTTACTAATGATGAGTTTGAACTTTTGCACCTGCTGAATGCTGAACTTTTGCAAAACTCGTTTTTCTGCAGAACAGCATTACAGCAACTGTAATGCCCCAAACAAGCTTACTTGTGAAAGTTTATTTCTAATCCAAAAGTGATCCAAAGAAAGTCAAAAGGCCTCAAATCCAAAAAAGTGCAGGCAAATGTCAACCTGAGGAGTTATGCTGATAAAAATCATCATTTTCAGAAGGTCTATGCTGCTTGCTAGGGGATTTCTTGTGCAGAATTGCAATTTTTGTAATTTCGCGAGTGCGAGATTGTTGCTGCCCGCCGCACCTACATGTTCGCAATTGCGAACTTACACCGCACGCCGCAAAATTGTATCACCAAGAAAAAAAAATCCGCTGCGTGCGAATTTGCGGATTTCGGTAAATTCGCGAGCGTTCGCGGATTGCAAATTTACCGAAAATCCGCAAAATCCGCGAGCGGAACGGATTTTCCACCCATGCTTAGTTTGTACCTTTTAAACACATTTGAAGAAAGTAAAATAAAACATATACTGAGTGTACCTGTATTCTTTGCATTTTACCACAACACATCTGCTACTTTGAAACTGGTAAAGTGAATAGATATATTGTACTTTTTTAGTCCTGCATTTATTATAATAGCCTTAGTTTTTTCCTATGGTGATAAGGAGTGACTAGTTTAAAAATGTAAGAACATCTTATAACTAAAAATTCATATAAGCAATTTTATTGATATAATCTTATAAAGTAGTTGAGAATAATATTTATATAATATTTTTCAAAGGGCAAAATAGTTGATAAAGCTATTTTTGTATTATGTAATAGGAAAAATGTTAAAATGAAGTGTTTATGTTTTTCTACAAGGAACAACATAAAAAAATTCACTATGGAAGAAGAACAGAACTATATAGAAGATAGTTTCAAAATTTCTAACACTCTCATAGAGGAGCTAAATAAACCTTTCATGGGTAGCGAGAATGAAGATGAAAATATTGCTGCAGATATCAGCTGTGATTTTTTAGATGAAAGATTGGATGATGATTTTGTGCAAGCATTAGAGGACATCGAGTTTCATGATATGACTTTTGAAATTGATAAATAAGAAAATGAAATATCAGATGAAATCATGTTAGAAGCACTATTAAATTATGAAATGTTACAGGAATAAATGTATGCATAGGGAAATCGGTAGTGGTGTATCCAAAATGGAAAAAAACGCACATACACAAATGATAATAAGATGGACAGTGATACTCGATAGGTAAGAAAAATCTTTAGTTTATAAAGACGGAGTGCTGCACAGACCACTATCCCCCACTACCAAGAGGGATTAAATGACAATCAAAAGATTGACAAATATACAGCTAAAGAGGAGAGTTCAAAGAGAGCACAACCCTGGAAGGCATATACAAAACAGACTGATAGGTCATTTGGGGCCCGATGTAGGTATCGAAATACCGGTCGGAAACGGCCGAAAATACTGATTTTCGGCCGTTTCCGACCGGTATTTGGATATTGATATGTAGGGGAATTTCAAAATACAGAATCGGTAATTTTACCGATTCTGTAAAATACCGAATCGGTAAAAATACCGAATCTGTATTTTGGAATGTAGGTAGCACTGAAATCAGTGCTACAGGGGTGTAAGAATTCATAATTTACCACGAACTAGAAGTTGGTGGTAAATAATGAAAACCCTTTAAAAAGCATTTTTTTTGCTTTTTAAACGGTGCCATGTTGCAGACATACATGCCCTTAGGGCATGTATGTCTGCAACATGTGCACCTATACATAATTGAGGGTAGCAACAGGGTGTCAAAGTGACACCCTGCCACCCTTCAATGTTTCCTTAAATTACCGAATCAGTAAATACCGATTCGGTAATTGGCATTCATTCCTGTGGGCCTCCAGGCCCATAGGAATGAATTACCGAATCATTCCGATTCGGTAAATAATTCGGTAAATATAGCTACATCCCGATTGCCAGTTCTTAAATACCGAATCGGTATGATTCGGTATTTAAGAATCGGTAATCTGGGATTACCTACATTGGGCCCATTATGTCAACAACCCTTTGAACTGTATATATCTTGTGAATTAGGTTTCAGGACAAGACAAGGAAGTAGATAAAGTTCATGTTTATGTTTCATTTTCTTTATTTGAAGATCCGTAAAATCAGGGTTGATAAAAAGAAGCCGACATGTGTTTCATCAGTACTTTCAATCAGTACTCAGACTTTTTCAAGGCTGTGAAGCAAGACAAGAAATATGTACAAAACATTAAACAGATGGCTGAATCTTAATATAAAAAACAACATCTACGGGCCTAAAGTGCAACTATAAGGAATATTATATTGTGTAATAAAGGAAATTTGTTAAAAACCAAGAAACCAGGAATGTGAATAATGATGAGAAGAAAAAGAAATGTGATGGAAGTGGGAGAAGAAGAGAGACAAGAGACTGGCACAGAAAACCCAGTGCCAAATTAATCATAACCACTGTATCAAAATGTGACACAGAGTATAGTGCATGATAAAGAAAACCTTCACCAAGTGAGTTAATTAATATAGGGTAATATGAGCACACTGACCTATGATGAAGAAAATTACCCCAGCGCATGCAACCTCCTGTCATGTGTATATGACAATACCAGAGCGACTCAGGAATCTGGCAATAACGAATAGAGGTGAAAATGCATAAATGGTCTAAATGCATAAATAAGAACACAAGAGTCATAAGATGATGTAAAGATTGGTGGAAGTTTGGTGCACAAATCAAATGGATATTTTAAAAGTGAACAACTGGCTCATGTACAAAAACTGAACAGGCTCCTAACTAGCTCTAAGTTCCTAAACCAGTTATTCTTACTGAAAGAATGCAATGTATGACAATGGCGAAAATAACGCGTTGCGCTCACCAAACATGGGGAACAAAGGTCCACAACATCCTTTGTTGTCATCTGAAGTAAAAGTGTGTACGGTATGATGAATCAAAGTACCAACTCAAGCTCTATGAGAAAATATATAAATAGTTAGCTTAAAAGTGGATATAACATTCGATTGCATACCCCGCAATAAATAGTACATGACCTGCTGTGTAGTTAGAAAAAGTTCGATTCATGTTAAAGAGTCTAGATTGAAACAGTCATTAAAGAAAAAAAGACAACCATAAATCGCGCCGATATTACTGCTAAGGTGAGAGAATACTATCATCCTTGTGTATATAAAAAATTGATCCAAACTGTTGTAGTCACAAATAGTTACTATGAAGCAAAATGCTGAAAACTGTATACAGCAGCCCTTCGTCCTATGTCTATAATTAGGGAACAACCAAGAAAGCAGGACTCACCCACGAGCGGTAAATAATCCCCACAAGTGTTTAAAGGTATATCCAAGAAACTGTGTAATTTGGACTCCTAAAAGACAAATGTGCATACAATGTGGTATCAGGTATCTATATTAACATGGGTCAAAAAACCGTAACAGAGGTGGTCAAAAACCGCATGGTGTCAAATGAGCGGTACTGAAATAATTAACTTAAAGCAGTGGGTGAAAAAATCCTAAGTAACGATAATCTGGCAACCGGGGTGCACCGCACATCTAATTAAGCCATCAAAATTATTCAGAAAAAAACAGTTACTATAAAACAACATGCTGTAAATTGTATATACCTGCCCTTTGTCCTATGTCTATAATTAGGGGACAATCAAGGAAGCAGGACTCACCCACGAGCGGTAAATAATACCCACAAATGTTTAGAGATGAAAATGTGCAATTAGAACTCCTGAAAAACAAATATGCATGAAATGTGGTATCAGGTATCTATATTAACATGAATCATAAAACCAAAGCAAAAAGTGGTCAAAAACCGCATGGTGTCCAATAATTAACAAAAGGCCATAAGGGGAAGAATCCTAAATAACAATAGTCTGGCACCCCGAGTGCAGCACACACACGTCTAGTTAAGCCATCAAAAATATTCAGATAAAACACAGCTGAGAATTCGTACCCTGTATAGATTACACAGGAAGTATTCCACGCTAAATCAGGTAGAAGAGTCCTGAGTCGGGATGTTTAAGGCAGATAATGCGCAGCTCAAATGTAATGGCAAGCTGCAGAAAATATAAAGACACAGGGAGTCAAGAAAAAGTTTCAAAACGGTAAGGACTATTGCAGTGCTGATGACCAAATAGCCTATCATCTCACCTGTGGTATGGCCTCGGAAAGGTTTAGAGGCTGAAAAAAAGAAATAAAATGGCATAGAATCCAAACATAATAGTCAAAGTTTACATAAAGTAACTAGTAACTGAGGCAGCCATGACGCTAGAAACAGGACTAGTAAAATGATATAGACACGGCGCAAAGTCCACAGGGAAGCCGAGTGGTGTCAGCGCCATATTAGAATGTACAAATTAAAGCGGAAATACAAGAAACAGGCAGTAATGCTGTGGCCAAAACCGAATGAAACGAATGTGTCACCCCTACCAAATATTGCGTAGTAATGAAATGAAATATCAAACTGAAAAATGTAAAACATACAAATACGTCTGGGGTCACCCAAATAAATAAAGTGTGACCTGAAGCAACATGAATCGGAAAACGAAACGGAAAGGGTAGAGCCAAAATGGCAAATGATACATAATTCATTGTATGTGGTGCAATAACATGAATGTTGGTTGCGTTAGGTAAGTTTGTAAATAGACATCATTCCAAGTCTTAGATTCAAGCTAGGGATGTAATCTAGTCCAGATAGAAAAGAGAAGCAGAGTAGAATTATAAGAGAAGCCCAGTACTAATAGTTAGAACATTAGTATTAGTGTTTGCTTCAGAAAGAGGTGATGAGGCCACATAGTGAAACGGAAAAAAACATTTATAATTATATTGTATTCCAACAGCAGTTGCCATGCTTTTAGTAAGGATGTTACTTTGTTACCCTATATTTAAAAAAGGAAAGTGCAAAAGCACAGTATAGCCACAACAAATAGTGAGAAGAGAAACACATAATATGTACTATCTAGAAGACAGTCATTGAGTATTTAGAATTGCAATACTGTCCTATATTAAGGGAACCCAGCTTATATGCGATATCGAACTCCAACTAGAGCAGTCACATCATTGTATAATGGATAGAGTATAAAAGGACATTAAGGAGTACACGTCATATTACAACAAAATTGGGGAAACAACAACAACATGCCAACGTCGTTTGCTGATGTTAGTAAGATGTAGCATCGTGATATCATTTAGAGAAAATGCATGTAAAATTATCAGGACAGTGAAATTTACAACACAGTCAATTGTATTATGTTATGTTATATTGTTATATATTTCTTAAAACGCGCACTGCTAGTCGAGACTGTCCTGGCGCGAGAGAAGTTCAGTGTCAGAAACGAAAGAGATGCCAAGAAAAGACATGTGGATTACGTGACTTGCTTGAATAAAAAGGTTTTTAGGTGTTTTTTAAAGTATGTAAGATTTGTCGTATGTCTCAGATGGTCAGGGAGACTATTCCATAGCTGGGCGGCTTTAACCGTCATGGATTTTCCCCCCAGACGGGCTCTCTTAAATCTGGGAGTGACCAGATGTCTGAGGGAAGCAGATCTCAATTGACGCGGGGGCTGATAAAAGGCAAACCTGGCACTGAGGTATGGTGGGCATGGACCGTGTAAGGCCTTGAAAGCTAGTGTTAGGATTTTGAAGCGCACTCTGAGGGCAACTGGAAGCCAGTGGAGTTCCGCAAGTTGTCTTCGTACACTATGGCATTTGGGGATGTTGTATAGGAGCCTCACTGTCGCGTTCTGGACTACTTGCAGTTTGCGAAGCAGAAAATCAGGAGCGCCCACATATAATGCGTTGGCGTAATCCAGACGCGAAAGAATGAGAGCTCTAGCCACTGTTTCCTTCGCTTCCTGGGGAAGAAGTGGAAGAAGTGGAAAGAACTTCCGGAGGGTAATAAGGGTACCATAACAGGTTCCCGCCAATCTCGAGATCTGATCTCGAAAGCACAGATCGGCGCCAAACCAGATCCCTAAGTTTTTAGCAACTCCGCAATTTCCAGACGGGCACGGCAATCCAGTGGGCCAGATGGATTCCCTGAATCCCGCTGGGAATTGGCCATACAAGAGAATCTCCGACTTGTCCTATTAATAAAGACAAAATCTGCAGACACGATTGAAACCCAGCCGTAACAATCGTATGAATGCATACTAAGATGAATGGATATAAGAAAACAATTAAGAGCTCATGCAGCATTATAAAAACAAGCAATTATGACAATGAGGTGATTTGATTGTGTATCATGCACAGTTGATAGTATGGATACACAAATACTCATAACAGCACTTAAAAGAACAAGAAAAGTGTCCTGGCAGAACTTGAAAGATCTAGGGTAGACTAGTTTCTAGACAAACACATGCATTTCCCTATCTGTATTTAACCCCTAGTCTACCGCTCTAAGTTTGATGAGCCATTGCGTTTCTAATTTTCTGAGAGCTGCAGTCTTGTTGCCGCCCGAGGGTCATTTTTAAGGGTTGCAATACCATGAAACTTGATGTTCATTAACTCAGACGATTAGTGGTCTGTGTTATAGTGTGCTGCTAATGGATAGTTAGGGTTGTTAGTGCGAATAGCCCTAATGTGCTCTTGTATACGCTCCTTAAGTGGACGGATAGTGCTTCCTATATAGATCTATTTGCATTGGCATATGATACAGTAGACAACGAATTTGGTGCTACAATGAATAAAATCCTGAATTCGATAGGTCTTTCTGGTGTTATAGCAAAATGCAGTTGTTTTGTTGCATGCGAATTGGCAAACACTGCACATGGTGCAACTGAAAAAACCTTTAGGTTTGGAGGGAAGCCAAGTTTTGGAGCCAGAAATGTCGATACTACGACCAGTGGGTCCCAACAAGTTGCGTAAGGTCTGACCTCTTCTGTATGTGATTTGCGGTCTTTTTTTAATGAAAGGGTCAAGATCTCGAACCAATTGAAGTAGGTGCCAGTGTTTGCGCAATATGCAAAAAACCTCCTTGCTATGACAATGGTATTGCGTGATAAATGCTGTACATCTCTGATTGGTTATGTTGACGCTTTTTTTCTTGTTTTTAAGTAAGTCACTGCGTTTACATTGTCTGATCCTGGTCGTGGCTTTTTCTAAAATGTCAGGACTGTAACCCCTTTGGGCAAACCGTCTAGTAAGCTGGTCAAGTTTGTTGTTAAAATCGTTGTCAGTGCTACAATTTCTTCTGATTCGGGTCATCTCACCAAAGGGAATCGCACGGATTTGGCTCCCAGGGTGAGCACTATTTGCGTGCAACACCGAATTACATGCTGTTGTTTTACGGAAGAGTTTTGTTTCCAAAATCCCGTCCCTCACATAAAGTGTGACATCAAGAAAATCAATTTCCTTTTAGTCATAGCTGTGTGTAAACGAAAGATTATAGGGGCATATTATCAAGCCTGTGCGCTAAAATTATCGCCGCTTTATCGGCCGAAAACGGCCGATAAAGCGGCAATAATGGGCTTGATAATATGCTCTATGGAATTCCAATCGAAGCACATGTTAGATGTGAAGACATCTAACATGGGCTTCGATTGGAATTCCACAGAGCATATTATCAAGCCCATTATCGCCGCTTTATCGTCCGTTTTCGGCCGATAAAGCGGCGATAATTTTAGCGCACAAGCTTGATAATATGCCCCATAGTTATTGCACATGAGATATTCCATGAATTCAGTTAGGGACTCAGTATCACCATTCCAAATTAATAGCACATCATCGATGAAGCGTCCCCAATAGATTATGTTGTTAGTTAGATGATGGGGACAATCTCTCCAGATGTGGTGTAGTTAAAAAAAAAACATATAGAGGTTAGCGAATGAGGGGGAGAATTTAGCCCCCATCGCTACTCCCGAATGTTGTTTATACCAGGTGGATTTATGCTGAAAGTAATTGTTCTCTAATGTCAATTTAATCAACTCCAGTAGCATTTTAGTATGGTCGTAGAGGGAGGCATCCCTCTTGGAGAGAAAAAATCTAAGGGCCTCCATTCCTTTGTCTAAGGCAGGGGTCTTCAAAGTGTGGGGCGCGACCCCCAGGGGGGTCGTGGAGTGATTTAATGGGGGTCGCGCATTCCCGGTCACACTTCTGCCCATGGACAACAAGGGATTCAGCCCCCCTCCTCCCCCGTAGTGTGTCTCAGCTCGAGTTGCTGTGGCCTCCGCTGGGCTGTCTGCAGTCTTATCTCCAGCACAGCCTGGCACGCCAGAGTTTTTCACAGGTCGTTAAAGACCATTTATACATTTACATATGTGCTGTAAAAGTGTAGGCACTGCCCGCTGAGCTATCTTTTGAATAGTGGGCATTCTGAAATGCGGCTTTAGAGCCCCACATTCCCAAAGTTCCTTAACGGAAAACCTGAACTGCATATCGGCAAAAAAAAAAAAAAACACAACCAAGTTGAAGATCTTTTTTCCTCTCGAAGATGCATGATTAGAATGCAAGACATTACACCACTTAATATATAATATTTACATTATAATTACCAGGCAGAGACAAAGGGTTTATGCCACAATGGATGAGTTTTCGCCGTATGTCCGTCTTACCTCCTCTCTCTCCCCTTCAGCCTCGACCCTGCGCTGCCCCTCCAAGGCTCTCTCTAATCTCCGTACACTCTCCCTCCCTCCTGCCCCAGTTCTTTCTCTGCTCTCTGAAAAATACTTCTCTCTTGCTCCTTTCCTTGCATGATTAGAATGCAAGACATTACACCACTTAATATATAATATTTACATTATAATTACCAGGCAGAGACAAAGGGTTTATGCCACAATGGATGAGTTTTCGCCGTATGTCCGTCTTACCTCCTCTCTCTCCCCTTCAGCCTCGACCCTGCGCTGCCCCTCCAAGGCTCTCTCTAATCTCCGTACACTCTCCCTCCCTCCTGCCCCAGTTCTTTCTCTGCTCTCTGAAAAATACTTCTCTCTTGCTCCTTTCCCTGCTCTCCCTTCTCCTCTCTCGAACTCCCTCCGTCGTTCTCTCATCTCCTTGTCCCTCCTTTTTCTCTTCCATCTCTCTCCATCTGCGTGCCACCTCTCGCCTTTTCCTTGCACCCCCTTCCACCCTCCTGCCTCAAAGAGAGGGGGCGAGGATTGGGAGCTGGGGTGGGGGGATTACCAGCAATGAATAATCGGCCCCCTCTCCTCGGCTAATTACCCCCTGCCTGTCTTCTTCTCCCAGGGGCTGCCTCCCTCCAGCCCCCTACCCTCACTTCCCACTCCCTGAAAAGCCCATTCAGGCAGCATTACCATGATAATAAAGTAGGGGGTCCTTCAATTCTCCATCAACTGCCTATGATGACCTCCCTAACCCCCTCAGCCCCACTGTAAGCCACAGGTTGGCTCAGAGGGAGTGAAACCTGTAAGAATACTTTGGGACAACGTGTTACCCGATTACATAAAGAATGTTGCACGCTCTTCTACAGTACAGTGTGAATGCTGCAACAGACTCGTAAGTCTGCAGCTCTGTCACTAGTGGGTGTTTCACTCCGCGTAAAAACACTCCTTTTGTGGGCCTCGGAAGGATGATAAGCCGAGCTGGAGATAAGCAGGTCTCTGCTTAGGCTGAATGCGTGAGCACCACGGCACTGGGAATAGGTAGCGCTTTTTGCGCATTGAATAGCTAGCGCTTTTAGTGCATTGAATAGCAGGTGTTTTGTTATACATTACACCCCCGCCCACCCCCGTTCAGAGCTCTTTAACACAGAGAGATACAGAAATTCCACACTTGCGGAATACCACTTCACAGATTATCCTTAGGGAGGTGTTCCACAAGGGAGAGATGCATTCTAGCGCCTAGAGCTGTGGGCTGTGGTACTAAGGAACCAATTTCGAGTCTTGCCTTGGGCTGGCCAACATCCAGTGATTATGGGCAAATCACTTATCCTGTATAGGTTAAAACAAGCATTGGCATAGTCAATAGGTCTCGCTTTTGGGACCTTATAAGTATTAAGTTATGCAGCACAATATCCTTGGTGCAATAACATCAACTGTTGCATGGCTAAAAACTTAGAAGGTCCCAAAGGCGAGACCTATTGGCTATGCAAATGCTCGTTTTTCTAGTTCCAGTACCCCCTGGGCCCCAACTCTGCCTATTCATTACATTTGAATTTTACATTTACTGCAGTAGCGTGAGAATGCATTACATGAAAAGAAATATAAAGTAGGGATGCCAGAAGAAAAATACCAGCCATTTGATGGTTAAAGAGCCTGCAAAGGCCTCCTCTTGACACTAAATAGGATTGTAAATAAAATCTTATGCATTCATTCGTAATGTGACTTTTCTGTCTTTGTTCCCTTTAATTATCAGTCATGGATCATTGAACACAATTAAAAGTGCTTTCTATTTATATTTGTTGTTCCGAATACGCACAGATGAGTGCTGAAATATACAGCTTTAGGTGACTGCCTATTTTTGTACCATCTGGGACATCAAAATAATGAGCTGGCAACCCTAACCATAGGACTGGAAATGTGTTGCAGGATCAGCATAATATGTATTCCCTCCACCCTCAATCCCTGATTAATGTCATAATAGCAATAGTTTACCTTATATCTTAAACCCTACGCCACCGTCAATAATATGCTGAGTTACTTCAAGTGTCTGGGAATGCACCCTGCATTCAGAGAACTCACTTCTCATTCTTGCACTTCACTTTCACGCTCACCCTGCACTCACAATGCACTCACACTGATCACACTGATCACCATGCACTCATATCATTCACCCTCTCACCCTGCACTCACAGTGATCACTCTGCACTCACAATGCACTTGCGTTTTTCACCCTGTACCTGTGCCTTACTGATCTGCACTCACCCTGCACTCATGAGACACCTCATTCACCTGCCCTCTCACTGCTCAATTTGCAACTCGCTCAAACAAGCCCATCACTAACCATGCATTCATTCGTCCCACTCTGCACTTACATCCGCACCCAAATTCATATGTTCCCCTCACTCACCATGCAGTCACTCCTCTTTCCCTACTTTCACACTGTTGCATCGCTCACCGCGCACTCACATGGTCACTCTTGTTATCCACAGAGCGCAGAGGGTTAATGTGCCTGCTACAAAGAACATATACTATGCAGATCACAGAACTGAGTGTGAGTAAACTATGAGTAGCACTATAAAAAAAAAGTTTGTCAGAAAGGTGCTACAGAGAGATGAGGTGCATTGTTGGTGAGTGGTAGTGAGGGAATTTATGGAGAAGGAGGAAACGGGGGAGGGGGCACCAAAAAAGACTTGCGCTGTGTGTGATCAGTGCTAGGGCCAGCCCTGCCTGGGATTGTAGGCCCCCGCGAAGTTTGGGTCTAGTGGCTTCCCTGCTTCTGCCTATTACTATTAATATTTACATTTTTAGTGTGCTACTGTTACCAAAAGGTGTCCTGGGGCTAATAGCCATCTTCTGCCTGAAGGCAAATGAGAAACATACAGAAGGGGAAGGAGAACCAGCCAAATGTGGTGACCTACAGAGCATAGAGCCGGATTTTTATATCTTCCTAAAGGATAACGGATTCTTGGTGGAGCGAAGCAAAGGAGGGTGCACATTCCATATCTGTGTAGCTTGCACCAAAACAGCAAGACAGACAATTTGTGCCTTCCTGATTTAGGGAACAATAAGCAGAGTGGCACAGGCCAAGAGTAGCATACAGGTCTTACCCGTGTGCTCAATGAGGAGAGATGATAGGATGAGAAAGGACAGCAAGGGAGTGAGAGAATTTGAACGAAGAGGTCAGGGATGAGGAGAAATGTGAAGTGCGAAGGGAAGTGCGGACATGCAAGAAGTGAGTGTGATGGAAAGTTGAGGGCACAGAGGAGGGCTACTGTGAGACTGTGAGAGAAGATAGCTGAGAGATGATCTAAAAAGTAATTTGATGCAACATGGGTCAGGGACAGCAGCAATAGGGGAAGAGAGGGAGTACTGGGGTGGGTGCTGAGCAGTGATTAATTTGTAATAAAACATGTGCCAGGGACCTCACCAGTAGGCCACTGCAACTTTAACCACCAACCCATTGCCTTGCCTGTGCGGCCAATGACAAGACCTATGCAACTTCCAGCCGTAACACTGTGCAAGTGTGACTATTTCAAGCCCCCACAGCTATAAGAATGGTATGGATGTCAGGAGTTTATCATTTTTAATGTATATTGAATTAATAAACAGCTGTCTGCTCATCTCTAAATTACACAGACAGAGCCACAATGTGGCAGACGGTCATAGTGCCAGTGTGCACAAGTAGGTGCCAGTGCGGAGCACCGGAAACCATCTGCTCAAATTAAGCACTGGTGCTGAGGTAACAAGGGAGAGGGACATTGGCTCAAGAAGGTGTGAAAGAACAAAGGAGAGATGTGAAAGACAAATGGGGGGACTGTAGAGGTGTAAGATACAAATAGACAACAATTTGAATGGAGAGACTTGAGGTGAATGAGAAGTGCAGATGGGCACGGGAAGTGACGGGGCCAGAGAGACCATGAGATAAATGCGAGAAACTGTTAGAGATGAGGGCAGTGAAAAGACAGAATGGCAAGAGGTGATTAAGGGTGAAATGAGAAGTTGAATGGGGAGAGTTCAGAAGTTGTAAAAAGGGGTGAAAGAAAATGGTCTGCAAAGTGAGAGAAGGATCCAGGATTTGGAGAGGAGAGAGGGATGGAAGGGAGGCATGAGAGGAAAGCGGCATGAGTAAATTGCTTAACTCTGCACAAGACAGCCAGGGTTTTAAGGGACCCCTTCTGCGCTCGGCCAGGGCCAGGTGAGCTTCTTATGTGACAGCACGTATTCCTGCGGATTGGAAGGCCCATCACAAAGGTTGACTAGACATCTTTCTGATGTTAATTGCTGTATTTTGGTTATAAACTGGTACTGATGGGGTGAAATCTTTCCTCAGTTTTACAGAGTGCAGAAAATGTCAAAATAACGAAGTAATTCTATCATAAAATAACGCGGCATCACATAACATTATTAAAATTTTCTTCCCACACAATTTAGTCAAGCCTGTCGTATAATTTGGTCCTCACCTGCCTCAGAATTCCAGGAGCCCTGCCTACAGGTTTAGAAATGTTTGTCAGGAGGGGGGTCCTTACAACTGAAAATGTTGACAGGTGGGTCTCGGCACCCAAAAGTTTGAAGACCTCTGGTCTAAGGGTATACAAGTGTGTAATGCATTGACATCAAGAGTGACCAAGATGTAATCATCAGACCAGGAAAATTGTTCCAGTTTGTTTAGAAGGTCTTTGGTGTCTTCAATAAAAGAAGGCAGTTGTATAGCCAAAGGTTTAAGGAATATGTCTATGTACTCAGAAATGTGTTCTGTGAGTCCACCTATCCCCGAGATGATGGGTCTTCCCGGGGGTCTAGTCATATTCTTGTGGACCTTAGGAAGTACATATATATATGCTGCCCTGGGTGTTGGGTTGAATAGATATTTGAATTCTAAATCCGTCAAAAGACCAACACTAAGCCAATATCGGAGAGTTCTTTCAATTAGTGAAATGGTCGAAGATGTAGGGTCGTGTGGCATGAGTGTGTAAGACTTTGTGTCAGCTAATTGTCTCTCAATCTCATCAAAATAGAGGTTATTGTCCATAAGGACAATGTTTCCTCCCTTATCTGCCTCTCTGATTGTAAGATGTGATATGGCCGAGATACCCGCCACCCCCTCTCAACACAATCAATCCCCGAAAGGAGGGAAACCGGAAACAGTTCTTGAAGTTTTTGGAAGTGGGATGGAGTGACCATCCCGGCCGTATTTATTAAAACAAAATTAAAACATTAAACGTTTCATGTTATGTACAATTTCATTACCATATTACGATGTTTGGCTAACCTTAACAGATTCTCTAATACAGAGGTTCTCCTAGCCGAACTAGCATCCTACAAAACATTTCTTGACATATTGAAATTGTACAACCTAACGTTTAAGGGCCAACGGCAAGATCATAACCGGTGTCAAGATCCCTAACCAGACTTACCCCTCCCACTTGGGCTGGGCGACAGCACGGAGGCGTACCTCAAGTGCAACTATTACCAATTTCCCTTGACTTGACGGGGGCACCTAAAGACTCGACGCCAGTTAAAGGTCGTTCGAATACTCGTGTGAGGTATCTAGAAGGTACCGTAGACCTTATCCCAACCCCACACTACTTACCGCATCTGCCGTCGCAGATGTCACTGGCCCCGGGAAATTCCCCAGGAGGGGGCTGTAACCCCTCCTACAAAGGAAGGGGCCTTGACCGCCTTTCCTTTACTTCCGGCGACCCATCCTTAGAAGGGACCGCCTCCCCATTGAGGGGCCAATGGCCACCTCTCCCGAGCGCTCCCATCCGTGTTGGGTGACGCCCACTCATAGGGATCTACTAATTAGTGCTCACCGATCATGACCTTACCGCCTACCAAAATAAATACGACAGTGCAAATTAACCTACGAATACATTGGCCACTATGACCGAAAGAGCATGCATTAAAAATTCAACATTAAACTGAATATCTTTAATGGCAAACATACTCAAAACAACCATTCTTTATTAACTCATCAACATGGCACTACAACCTGTATACGAAAACCGAAGCAAAAATTAATCAACTTTATTATACACAACTGGCTGTCTTCAGGGGCTGGTGGGTGGGTCAAAATTGGCTCTTCGTTCTGTCCCGAGCTCACGTGCAGCGAGGAGGTGCAGCTTCAGAGCACAAGAACAAGAGGATGTCTTCTGGTCTTGCGTCCCTTTTTATCCGTCTTCAGGGCGGGCGTAAACCCGCCCCTGCCTGCCCCGAGGGCGTGGCTGGCTGCGTCGGTGTCTAGGCCAGCCCACTCTAGGGCGGGAACGAGCGCGCCCCAGCTACGCCGCTTCGGGCATACCAGCTGAGGCGCGCCTCCCGCCCAAAAATGGCTTCCCGGGGGGATCGAGGCACTCGGCCATACGTTCGGGGGGACCGAGTTGGTCGCCCCTTTCCATATGGCCGAGATACCCGCCACCCCCTCTCAACACAATCAATCCCCGAAAGGAGGAAAACCGGAAACAGTTCTTGAAGTTTTTGGAAGTGGGATGGAGTGACCATCCCGGCCGTATTTATTAAAACAAAATTAAAACATTAAACGTTTCATGTTATGTACAATTTCATTACCATATTACGATGTTTGGCTAACCTTAACAGATTCTCTAATACAGAGGTTCTCCTAGCCGAACTAGCATCCTACAAAACATTTCTTGACATATTGAAATTGTACAACCTAACGTTTAAGGGCCAACGGCAAGATCATAACCGGTGTCAAGATCCCTAACCAGACTTACCCCTCCCACTTGGGCTGGGCGACAGCACGGAGGCGTACCTCAAGTGCAACTATTACCAATTTCCCTTGACTTGACGGGGGCACCTAAAGACTCGACGCCAGTTAAAGGTCGTTCGAATACTCGTGTGAGGTATCTAGAAGGTACCGTAGACCTTATCCCAACCCCACACTACTTACCGCATCTGCCGTCGCAGATGTCACTGGCCCCGGGAAATTCCCCAGGAGGGGGCTGTAACCCCTCCTACAAAGGAAGGGGCCTTGACCGCCTTTCCTTTACTTCCGGCGACCCATCCTTAGAAGGGACCGCCTCCCCATTGAGGGGCCAATGGCCACCTCTCCCGAGCGCTCCCATCCGTGTTGGGTGACGCCCACTCATAGGGATCTACTAATTAGTGCTCACCGATCATGACCTTACCGCCACAGGCCCGGATAGTTGACCGGCTATCCGGGCCCCCCACAAAACTCCTAGCTAAAGGTCATGTTCCAATGTTTTTAACCATGCTAAGAAGTCCCCTATGAGTAACTCATTTCCCACCCGAGACAAATGCACACCATCCCCTAGATACATACTGTCATCATTAATACAACCGTGCGAGATAGAATGCAATGTCCTGGAACGAAACAACCTACTCACTTTGTTATTAAGTTTTCTAACAGAATGGTTCAAAGCAGGGATCGAAACAGCCCCCCGCCACACTTTTCGTGGGATCATATGAGACCACGCAATTATGCACCCCGGAACTTTCCTCGCCAACCAACTTACAGTGGAAAGCATTGCCTCCAGGAGAAGTCGTCTACCGGTGGTGACCAAATCATTGCCCCCTAAATGTACTATGACTATAGACGGCGGTGACCTCGTCCGCCCTAACAAACCCTCAAAGAATGCCTGAAACTGGTCAATACAGAGACCGCCCCTTCCGTAGAAGGACATTCTGTACCCGTATTCCCCAGCTACGTGAATCATGTCACCTGCTTCGAATACGTCAGCGGCACGCCTCACGTATGAGTGGCCCACGACCCACACCTCCTTTCTCACAGCCGGTGATGTCTGACCGCTGGCCTGGTGTTGGGTCGACTGCATAGTCCGCCCCGCCTCGAAGGCTTGCGTAACTGAAAACCAAACAAAAGACAAGAAGCGTGAGTACATTATTACAGCTTCACAACATGTGCAACCGCACATACCTCTTATAACAATTGGAGGACCAACGCCCCACTCGTTTTACTTGTTCCACATTAAGACCCCTGGCTGTAGCTTCAGTGGCAGCCCCTATCCGAAAGGAATGGGTCCCAAACTCACCCGGGTCCAAGCCCGCTGCGGTAATTGACATCGCGAGCACCCGCTGAAACTGAAACTTCGTCAGTGGGGTGGCGTCCGCGTGTCTCAACAATGTCCCCCCCCATGATGCCACCCTTTGTGCTAGGTAATCTTCTAAACACTTCACCGGACACATGGGAGACCCTGAAATCCTGCGAATGACTACGCAGTCACCCACCCCACCTTGATCGGTTTTTGACTTGACAAAGGATACAGTCATCGTCTCACCCCTGATCTGAACGTGTTCCCGGCACAAACCCCCCACCACATCCCGCTTGTTCCTTGCTACCAGCTCACTTATCCTCATTGCCCCGTGAAATGCAAGCGTAAAAGCAGCTCGGAACAAACAGGCCTCGAACTGAGACGAGCATGTGGCGGGGAGTGTGGCCAGCAACTGGGACAACCTATCCAGACCTATCGGGCGCCTCTCATCTACTTTGCGACCCTCAAGGCGTTGCCACCCACGCAGCGCTTTCTGTACCACAAAAGACGCTGTCGGGTCCTGGATAGTATGCGCCCTGGCAATAAAGGAAATGGCAGCACGATGCCTCTGGGCTGTAGCCACCGACTTCCCAGCCTTACGCAAGGACATCAGAAAATGTACTACCCAATCCTCATGCCCCCAAAGCCCCCCTCTCTCAGTCCCCAAAAAGGCTAAATAAGCCCGAAACGCCCCTTCGTATGCCTTCCTCGTCCTTGGTGCTAGACTCTCTCCCACGAGGTAACGAAGTTCGGGGCACCGAGAGACCAGAGAGCTTCGGGAAAGGGTGCTGGCTCTGGGTCCGCTGAGGGAAGGAAACCCAAGAAAGCCTGCATTTGAAAACGAGACAGTGCATCAGCAGCCTGATTCCTCACCCCTGGGACATGTTTTGCTCTGAATACCACGTTCAGTTGCATACACAGTAAGACAATTTCTTTAAGCAGCCTTAAAATCATTTTGCAACGTGCTGCCTGACTATTGATGCATTCTACAACGGTCATATTGTCAGACCAAAATATGACAGAGTGATTTTTGAATCCATCGGGCCAGGTTCTGAGGGCCACCAAAATGGGAAACAGTTCAAGGAAAGCAATATTGCTCGTCAGCCCCTCTTCATGCCACCATGTTGGCCACCTTTGTGCCGACCATTTTGTGCCGAAGATGGCGCCGAAACCCATGCTTCCCGCTGAATCTGTCCATAGACCAAGCTCTTGAGAGGACAAGGCCGGTTTGTTCCAGACGACTCGACCATTGAAATCCGCCAAAAATGCTAACCAAATACGCATGTCTTGGCGGACCTCGGCCGATAATCTTGTGCGATGATGACCCTCTCTTAGGCCAACCATCGCCTGGGCAATTGAACGGGAGAAGGGGCGGGCCATCGGGATCACCCTTAGGGCAAAATTCAACTTCCCCACCAATTGCTGCAATTGATGCAGCGTAACTTTAGATGCAATAATACACATTTGCAGGGCTGCCCTGAATTTCGACACTTTGGCAGCTGGTAAACAAAAACAACCCTCACTAGAGTCCAACTCGATCCCGAGAAACTCGAGGCAAGTCGTGGGACCCACCGTTTTACCTGGTGCCAATGGCACGCCAAATTGATTCATTAAAACACAAAATTCAGTCAAGGCCCGGGCACATTCATCATCCCCAGCGGCCCCAAGGAACAGAAAGTCATCGAGGTAATGCATCACATTCCGAAAACCCGTTTTCTTCGTGTAAACCCATTGTAGAAAACTACTGAATTTCTCGAAATATGCACAAGATATAGAGCACCCCATCGGCATACACCTATCCATGTAATACGAACCTTGAAACATGAATCCCAAAAGACGTTGGTCTTCCGGGTATACCGGGAGCAAACGGAACGCTGACTCGATATCTGATTTCGCCATCAGCGTCCCGGGCCCCAGGCGATTCAAAATGGCTACGGCCTCATCGAATGATGCGTACCGCACCGAACATATCTCTGGATCAATTGCGTCGTTTACAGAAAGGCCATGAGGCGCTGATAAATTGTGAATCAATCGAAACTCACCTGGGTCCTTCTTGGGGACCACCCCTAAAGGAGAACAAACAAAATTCTGTACCGGGGGAACACTAAACGGGCCGGCAACCCGACCTCGGGTAACCTCTTTCCGGATCTTATCCTGTACTACAGTCGTATGCTGCAAGACGGAAAGTTGGTTTTTGCACGTCCCGATACCCTGAAAGTCCCCCACCGGGATGCGGAAACCGTATGAAAAACCGTTTCGTAGCACCCCAGCGGAAGTACGATCCGGGTATTCACTGAGCCAGGGAATCATTGCCAGGGTATCAATCGGGGTTGGTAAAGGCGCCCCTCGGACTATATTAGACCTGTTTGGCGCCTCCTCTACCCCCATTTTCACCCGATTTGGCTCTGCACGAGGACTCAGGATGGGGTGCCCCACAACCACTACATTCGTGTTTGAATTTACAAGATCCCGGGGGCCTAGTACATTTACTTCTGTTGAAATTGAAACAGAAACCCCTCTTCCCTGTAATTCCGGCGGGTCTCGGATAATCGTCTGTACCCGTACCCGACCGAAAGGGCGTCCCCCCATTTTGGCAGGAGGACTCACCAACAGAACTCCCCACCAACGGCACTTTCAACATCCCCGACTCTTTCATTTTATTCCATGTCAAAGAATCGTAACAGTCCCAGGTTAAACTTTTGTTATGCTCCATCGCTTTCCTGAAAAGGTTGTCATAACAGAACCATTGGTTACCTTGGTGCGATGTCGAGTACCCCATAATCCGTGACTGATATACTGGAAATTCAGGGAGCAATTCAGGCCTACGTTCCCCCAAAATTGACGTAAAAATTCCCCAAGCATTACCCCAGTTGCCAATATTCTCATTCACTTTAAAGGCGGCCATTTTTGCGCGCCAAACACTTGGGTGCATCAGATCCTTTTGGCCCTTAACAGTTTCCACCTCATAATGATCAACGAGCAAGGAGAAAATGTTTACGTATTCCCCCGCCCAAATCTTTTCCTTTATTGCCAAAGGAACATGTTGCCCCAACCTTTCTCTACGAGAGGGTGTTGACTCATCCCTTGCGATCGGCAATGGCCGCTTACCTGCACCGGACGCTGCCTCCGCCACTCGTGGCTTGTCTATCACCGCATCCGACGCGGGCACCTTGGCTGTATCACGTTTCTCGCGCAACTGTTTAATGAGTGCTTGCGCTTCGGCAGCCGTGGCGCCCTCGCTGCTGTCCCCCAACCACGCCGCTAACTGTGCCGCCAACTCGGGAGGCATATCTTCAGCGGATGTCGGGGTGACTACTACGGGGATCGGATTCCCCTCCTTCGGTACCGGGGCCGGTACCGGGGCTGGCGCCTCGAGCGGGGAACAGGGAACCGGGACGTCTCCCCCGACCGGCCCCCTTCTCGGCCTCTTTGGCTTCCCTCCGGCCGGTGGACGCCCCGATCCCTCCTCACCGTCTCGCTCCGCCAACCGTTTCTTAATTTCGGACATGTCCTTCATGAGGGCCCGAACCAACTGGTCAGTCGACATTCTCTTCGCGCCTTTCTTGGGCATCTTTTCAGACGAAGTAACTAGAAGACAAAAAGAGGGATTAAAACGCTCAAAATTGGCTCTTCGTTCTGTCCCGAGCTCACGTGCAGCGAGGAGGTGCAGCTTCAGAGCACAAGAACAAGAGGATGTCTTCTGGTCTTGCGTCCCTTTTTATCCGTCTTCAGGGCGGGCGTAAACCCGCCCCTGCCTGCCCCGAGGGCGTGGCTGGCTGCGTCGGTGTCTAGGCCAGCCCACTCTAGGGCGGGAACGAGCGCGCCCCAGCTACGCCGCTTCGGGCATACCAGCTGAGGCGCGCCTCCCGCCCAAAAATGGCTTCCCGGGGGGATCGAGGCACTCGGCCATACGTTCGGGGGGACCGAGTTGGTCGCCCCTTTCCAATAACCCTTAAACTGCTCCAACACATTTCTTTCCCCTATTGACAAATTGTCCTTAAATCTCCATGGTTTATTCTGGAATTTGTCCTCTAATTTATAGAGATCTGATGTCACTGCTTTGTAAAAGCAGTCAATCATATTATCAGGGGCCAGGATTGGAGTAAAGGTGGATCTGTTCTTGAGTCCATTATTCAGTTGAAAATCAGTGGCAATGTTCAACTCCTCTAAAATAACTTCCATATTGGGTACCGTGTCTGATCTGTCATCCAGTGACATTAGAAGTCTTGTTGTTTCAATATCTTCAATAGTTTGGCCACAATTAACAGTAGTGTATATAGGCATATGACACTCGTTAGATTTATTTGCAAAACATTTTTTTAATTTCAAGCCACGGACAAACCTGAACTGATCTACATGGATTTGGACATAATCAGGTTTCGAAAGAGAACAAAAGCTTAATCCTTTTTTTAGAACTCCAATTTCATTCTCATTCAACATTTGTTCAGACAAGTTGATTATTAACACATCATCAGTTGCATTGGTATTACTTTTATCAGTCACTTTCTCTGGTTCTTTGAAACTGATCTGGTTACCCTTTTTTCTTCCTCTGGACCTGTGTATCTTGCCCCCCTCCAGGTTCTCTTCTTGGTAGTGTTCTCTGATTGAAACCTAGTCTCGTGCCCTTCCTGAATCTCTCTAGTTCTGATAAAAAAGCCGAATTGCTGTTTGAATTCGTATTCTCTTGGATAGAGGTAGAGGGAGTTATACTTCCAGTTTCACTGATCTCACTAGCTACACTGGACAGATCAGAATCACTGACCAACTGTTGTTCTGGTATTTTTTGGCCTTGTAAACTCTTCACTCCTGCTCTAGGTTTACCATCATCATATTTTTTAGCAAAAGTGAAGATGCGACCATTTTTGTAGTCATTGTCGTCCCTTTTGAGTTTACGAATTTTCTTCTCCCGCAAGTGTGTTTGATGGGCATTAAGAACTCCTTTTAAGATCTTGAAGTTCTTTTCAGTGTTGTCAGGTAGATTCAGTTTTTAATCTCATTTTTAATCAGTTCAATTTCTTCTAGGAGTTTAGTTCTTTTTCTCTCCGCGTGTCTTATTAGCAAATCCATCAACCCATAAGAGGAAGATGAAATTAGACATTCCCATTCTTGACGGAGGTCTGTGTCCAAATCCTTAAAGGTGGGGAATATGATGACTCTGAGACCTCTTGGGATCTCTTTAAGTTCTATATATTTTTTGAGAGTTGTGAGGTCCCACCATCGAGAGAGTGCCGCTTTGCGGAGTCTCTCTAATTTTATGAATAATTGTTTAAGGCCCTGAGGTGTATTGCCGACAGATGGAGTAATAGTCGGTTGTTTGTCATGTCCTGTGAATATATCATTAAATAATTTGTCACGATCATCATCAAAACCGGCCATAATATTAATGCAGGTTTGAAAGTGGAGGAAAAACTGAACTAACAGTTAACCAAAGATCCAGATAAAGTGAGTGCAGGTACACAACCTAACAACAATGCATAGGGAAATCGGTAGTGATGTATCCAAAATGGAAAAAAACGCACATACACAAATGATAATAAGATGGACAGTGATACTGGATAGGTAAGAAAAATCTTTAGTTTATAAAGACGGATGCTGCACGGACCACTATCCCCCACTACTAAGAGGGATTAAATGACTTTTCTTTTTTTCTCATCAATATTCACATTCCCGGTTTCTTGGTCTTTAACAAATTTCATTTATTACACAATATAATATTCCTTATAGTTGCACTTTAGGCCCGTAGATGCTGTTTTTTATATTAAGATTCAGCCATCTTTTTAATGTTTTGTACATATTTCTTGTCTTGCTTCACAGCCTTGAAAAAGTCTGAGTACTGATTGAAAGTACTGACGAAACACGTGTCGGCTGTTTTTTATCAACCCTGATTTTATGGATCTTCAAATAAAGAAAATGAAAACATAAACATGAACTTTATCTACTTCCTTGTCTTGTCGTGAAACCTAATTCACAAGATATATACAGTTCAAAGTGTTGTTAACATTATATGACCTAAGAATAAATGTATGATTAAACATTTAAAATGGTTTGAGAGACTCTTCTTGCAGAATTGTAATCATTCAGCTAGTATCCAAGTACTCATGGTGCAAAGTGGGCCTTAGGGCATGGACTGCTTCAAACTAACCCGGGCATAATACTACGCTACACTAACGGAACATGCAAAGTTTGTGCTGATCGCAGTACAGTACAAAAACTGTGCTTAATTACATAGCATAGCAGCTAAATCAACAACATCCTCGGATGCTTTGAAAAAGCAATTTTACATGCTTAAAAGCATATAACCAATTTACAAAAGTAAACTTTTTCAATTAAAACATTAGGCAATGAGAGAGCTGATGATTTTGGAGTCCCCCTTAATCTAGAAGGAGGACCAAGCAGATGCCTTGAACACAAAGAGCATAAACAAAAAGCAAATTTTGTTGAACTTCAGTGGTGGTCCCATCCTCTTAGGACCACCCAAAGCACAGTTATTGGCAAAAAAACAATCCCAACCAAAGGCCCTGCATAGCATTATTGGACAAGATTAGCAGTGAGCAGTGAATATTATAGTATCCAAAATCAAAATAATTCTACAAAGAGCTGCAGTTCACCTAGTCGTTACTAGATTTCCCTCACGAGTCAAATGCAAAGCATTGAAATTATTCTTACATCAAGCTGCAGTTCCACTGGTCGTTACTAGATGTCCGTCATGAGTCAAATGCAAAACCATTGAAACTCTTTCATCAAGCATTTTGCACTTGACTCGTGAGGGACATCTAGTAACCACCAGTTGAACTGCAGCTCTTTGTAGAATTATTTTGTTATTTGATACTATATAATATTCACTGCCCACTGCTCATCTCATCCCATAATGCTTTTCAGGGCCTTTGGTTGAGTAGTTTTTTTTGCCAATAACTGTGCTTGGGGTGGTCCTAAGAGGATGGGACCACCACAAATTGTTCAATAGGATGTGCTTTTTTGTTTTCAAGGCATCTGTTTGGTACTTCCCCTAGGTTAGGGAGGATCAAAAATCATCACCTGTCTCACTCCTTGCTTATTTTTCAGTTTCACTTTTGTGAAAGTACTATATGCTCTTTAGCATATAAAGATAGAGATACTTATTTTATCATAACTGGCACTGTGCAGTAAGCCATTTGCAATTATTCTGTCATTTTTTCACAGTGCAGATAAGTACACAGTGTCATCAGCTATGCAGACTACGTGTACTAAACGTGAAGTACAAAGTTTACTACTTGAAGCTACGTGTAGTGCTGCTCTGCAAACTACGCCCAGGGTTACTTCAAACCTCTATAGATTATGTATGCAATCTTCTATGCACCAGCAAACTTGTGTTTTATAGCTTTTATTTCCATGTCTATATCCTTTGACTTCCAGCAAAGTCTCTGTGATTGCTGATTCCGTATTGTACTGAGCTATTCAGCAGAATGTCCTTTTCTATGCACTGTGCTGAAAATGAACCTATTTTATATTCAGTCAGGCACTCTCCTTGCAGATCTGTAATTATCCAGTCAGTACCCAAATATTCATGGAAGAAAGTAGGCCTTAGGCCATGGACTGCTTTAAACCTGTATAGACTATGCATACAGTTTTCTATGTACCTACAAACTAGTCCTTTATACATTGAATTTCCCAGTCTGTATTATTAGACTTTCAGCAATCACTCTCACTCTACTATTTCAGTATTGTAGTGAGCCATTCAGCAGTATTTCATTATGTATGTACTGTGGTAAAACTGAAGCTGTTATAAATTGAGGGAGGGATATTCATTGCAGAACTGTAACTATCCACTCAGTATCTAAGTATTCATGAATTAAAATAGGGCTTAGGTCATAGACTGCTTCAAACTCATATATATTTTATACCGTCAATTTTCCAGTCTGTATCCTTACACTTCCAGCAAACACTATCACACTACTGTTTCAGTATTGTACTAAGCCATATAGCAATATCTGTTTGTCTATACACTATACAAAAAGTGAAGCAGTTATACATTCAGCTCTACACTCTCCTTGGAGAAGTGTATTCATTCTGCCACTACCCAAGTAGTCATGCAGCAAAGTAGGCCTAAGGGTATGGACTGCTTCAAACACCTATATATAGTAAATGCACTTTTCTAAACATCTGCAAACTTGGCTTTTATACTTTGAATTGCCTAGTTTGTATCCTGACACATCCTGCAAACATTCTGCTACTGCTATTTTACTATTGTAGTGAGTCATAAAGCAGTATGTTCTTATGTATGCACTGTTCTAAAAGTGAAGGTGCTATATATTCAGCTATATAGTAAATAAAGTGAGCAACCCAATAAACCTTTGGGGGCTTGGGTAAAACGTAATAAAATGGGTAAAGTTGCCTCCAAAGGAGTTCTTTGTACTAGTTGAGTTTAGTTAGTTGTGTAAATAAATTTAAATGCAGGTAACTTAATCGTCCTGAGTAAAATTAATTTCAATGAATTAAATAGACATACACATATTTAAGACTGACTAAACATAACAATACTTGACAATAAAACAATAACCAATGGACAAGTGTATAGGCAAAATAGTAGATTTTATCAAAAATTGAATTATAAAGGGAAAAATACAATACAAAGAATATGTACAAAACAGGAATACAGGATAAATATCAGAAAGCAAATCAAAATCTCTGTAAAGCCTGTAAACCGCCTATCTAAAATACAGATGCAAAAAGTTCTCCTTTGGATAAAGCTGAAAGTCGACGTTTCGGTCTTTATGGGCAACTCTTTAAGACCATCATCAGGACAGAGGAAAATTAATATTGTAACTCCCTAAAGAGACGATCATCTGACCAGAAGTTAATCTTGGGGATAGCGAGAAAGTAAGCAGTTAAGGCTTTCCTCTTGAATTTGTCGCACCTCGCACACTCGTCAAAGGGATCGCAGTGCGTCGAAAAGTCGTCAGGAATGAACGATCTGTTGGAATCTTGAAGGTTCAAATAGCGGGATGTGTCAGCCTTCACTCTGCAAGCAAGACTTGCTTGCAGAGTGAAGGCTGACACTTCTGTTCACCGCCCAGCTTCATATATCAACTCCTTCCATCCTATGGAGCGAGGGTAATCGACCTAAGATCCAGTATGAAACAGCACTACTAATGCCCATAGAATCTAAGCACACGATACCTCAGTGATCGTCTCTTTAGGGAGTTACAATATTAATTTTCCTCTGTCCTGATGATGGTCTTAAAGAGTTGCCCATAAAGACCGAAACGTCGACTTTCAGCTTTATCCAAAGGAGAACTTTTTGCATCTGTATTTTGGATAGGCGGTTTACAGGCTTTACAGAGATTTTGATTTGCTTTCTGATATTTATCCTGTATTCCTGTTTTGTACATATTCTTTGTATTGTATTTTTCCCTTTATAATTCAATTTTTGATAAAATCTACTATTTTGCCTATACACTTGTCCATTGGTTATTGTTTTATTGTCAAGTATTGTTATGTTTAGTCAGTCTTAAATATGTGTATGTCTATTTAATTCATTGAAATTAATTTTACTCAGGACAATTAAGTTACCTGCATTTAAATTTATTTACACAACTAACTAAACTCAACTAGTACAATATATTCAGCTAGACAATTTCTTTGTTGAAGTGTAAGCATTCAGTCGGTTCCCAAGTAGTCATGCACCAAAGTAGGCCTCAGGGCAAGGACTGCTTAAAATCCCTATAGACTATGCATCCACTGTTCTATACACCGGCAAACTAGCCTTTTATACCTTCAATTCCTCAGTCTGTATCGTTACACTTTCACCGGAGAGTCTCACACTACTGTTTCAGTGTTATAGTGAAACATACAGCAGTATGTGCTTATTTATACACTATTCTAAAAGTAAAGCTGCTATGCATTTAGCCAGACACCCTCCTTGCAGAATTGTAATCATTCAGGGCCTCATTATGAAGAGATAAAGAAAACACGTGGTGATTGAGTGATTATTAACTTCGAGACCCACGCATGGTAGAACACATCTGTTCGTGGAGAAGTGAGGGATATAGCGAAGGCATAGAGACAAGGCACCTCTCTTTTTTCTACCCATCTAGGAATCATGGCAGGTTTGACCAGCACGACCAGGCCTTTGATGGAGGTTGGTGTCGTGTGGGACAAAGAGACGCGGGGAACAACTGGGGCGAGTGGGGGCGAGATAACTATAGATACCCTCAGAGAAATATAATAAGTAGAGATGCCTATTGGGGAATTCCAGTTTTCAATAGATTCAGCAGCCTAGAGATGGTTGACTGACTTCCACCACCATCCCGGCCACTGAACACTGAACTGGAGGGAACCAAACAGGGCTGTCCCATCGAGATTACTAAAAACACAGAGGTGTATGATAAGGAGAGCCCTAGTACACACCTAGCTCAAACTTGCATGAGGATGTCACCAATAAGAGAAGAGCAAGTAGGTGGTAATACTAAAGGGCCCGTAACATCTGACCCCCAAGATCCCTACAGCCTCCAAAAAGCCCCTGACACGCACACGATCCACGGTAAACCATACCCACACAAAAAATCTAACAACGAACTAAGGATCATTAGCTGGAACGTAGCTGGACTCCAACAGCGGGTGCTGGACCTGGAATGTTTAAAATTTATATCCAACAAAGATATAATAATGCTACAAGAGACATGGGCTACTTCTGAAATAGCTATAGAGGGCTTTGAATGTCGTAGCATTAGCGCACAGAAGCCAGTTTTTGGACGCCCCATGGGAGGCCTCCTGATTGTATTCAGGATAACTTTAGGGGGGCTATCAAATTAATACCAACTAAAAGCCCAAACATTCAAATAATTGAGTGTACCCGCAGGTCCCCGTTATATCTGATCAACTTCTATAATAATGATTTTCACTCGACTCCTAACAGGAATTACATAGAGCTATTCGGGAACATAGCAAAGATAACTGAACCCCTTAACAACTGTGCGAATAATAGGATCATCTTAGCTGGAGATTTTAATGCCAAACTGGCTAAAACTAAAGAAGGTGTCACCCAACTAGACAGGGCTACCAAACGTGGAAAGGAACTAGAAAGTTTCATAAACACGCACACCCTATTGGGTATTATGGACATATGCAAAACTAGTGAAACTGCATATATTCCAACCTTTAGAGGCAGAGACTTTTCCAGCACGGTGGTCTATATCTTTATGTCTGTAGAACTATTAGACAGAGTTACCCAGGCAAGAGTTTTAGAAACAGCCTTTGGAGACCACAATGCACTGGAAGTCACCTTAAGACTGGGTCCGATCCAAGCACCGCCTCGCACTTTGGGAGCCAAGGATATTGTGCCATCAACTAACAACTTAAGGCTGAAGTGGAAAGCGGTGGACAGTGGACGCATTATGAACACAATCATAAGTAACCACCAATCAATAGTCGATTCGTGTTCACTTACTGATGGGAACCACCAAAGGATAGTCAAAGACTTTGCAAATCTTTGTAATGTTATTAAGACTCTCCTGACTGTCCCCAACAGAAAACATAATGATGAGCATAGGTGGTTCGACAGCCGCTGTTCAGCGGCAAATAAGGCTCTCCGTAGGGCCTTAAATTCCAAACCCAGGAGCCAAGCAGATGTACGATCCACCAGACAAACCTACAAAACAGCTATAGGGATAAGGAAGGCCGCTATGGTGGAAGAACATTAGAAGGAACTAACTGTCTCCGCTGCTGTGGGAAATAGCGCTACCTTCTGGCCTGCTGTAAGGAAGATGCGGGACATGGGAAAACAGTTATCACCAATTAGCTGTACCATCTCAAGCCAGCAATGGGAACAACATTTCTCCAAAATATATGCCAACCCTATTGCTTCTACAGAAGATTATAGCCCTGGCAAATTGATCTCACTAGATATAACCCAGGGGGAGGTCATCTTGGCTATTAATCAAAGCCTCGGGAACAAGGCGCCTGGGCCGGATGGCTTCCCAATCGATCGAATCAAACACAAGCCAGAATTTTGGGGACCCATTCTGGTTAATGTTTTCAACTGCTTGCCGTTGGTCGCCATTCCTGTTACCTGGTCCACAAGTATAATAGTGCCCATCTCCAAAAAAGGTGAAAGATCTGACCCTGCAAATTATAGGCCCATCTCACTCTTAGACAACACCTTGAAAATTTTGGGCCGGGTGCTGTATAATAGAGTGAACGACTGGGCCGAAGAAGCAGGGGTGATGGACAGATGCCAAATGGGCTTCAGAAGTAAGGTCGGGACAACAGAACAATGCTTGAATCTCAATCTCGTAATTGGCAAATACACCATAGCTAGGGCTTCACCTATCTACCTAGCATTTATGGACTTATCGTCCGCATTCAACCTAGTGAACAGGTCAAAATTGTGGGCGATCCTTCTCTCCTATGGCCTCGACGAACCTTTGGTACATTTCCTGGCTTACTTACACGCAGACACTAAAGCTCAGGTACGAATTGGCATGGAGGGTGAGATCTCAGGGGCAATCAAGGTTGAAAGAGACGTCCGACAGGGGTGCGTTTTAGCACCCCTGCTGTTCATCATTTATATAAACGGACTGAGTGACTCTCTGAAAAAGACGACAACCGATGCCCCGAGAATTCAAGGGAGACTGTTACCCGCACTCCTGTATGCCGACGATGCGGTGATTATGGGCTTAACACCGCTTTACGGCAGCCAGATTATGGAATACTCTTCCGTTAGGATTGAGAAGTACGCAAGACTTTTCCTCTTTTAAGAAACTCTTAAAAACACATCTTTTTCCTAGGACTGCATCTTCTTAATCCCAAATTCCAGTAGGATGTATGGCAGGATTTTCATCAGTCAAAGCGCCAGGATACCCGTGGGGTGACAGATACGCGCTATATAAGATTATAAATACATACATACATACATACATTAACACCAAACGCCCTACGTGCCCTGGTCAAGAACTTTGCACAATTTATGGGGAACTTGGACTTGAAAGTGAATTTTAAAAAATCGTTTATTATGACCTGCGGGCCAGGGGCCAAACAACTCAATTCCATCTCCATAGGACAAGATAGTTGCACTTTACAAAATCATTCCCCTATTGAGGTATGGTCTTTGCTGCGAACGGCCTGTGGAGTGGGCATCTCACCCACGCCACAGGCAAGTTCTCAAAGGCCATAAATTCAATCCTTTCCCTTCCACGGCCAAAGAGGACCGAAACAACTAAGGCAATTGTGAAAATATACAGACTGAAATGTGTCCCGGTAGCAACCTATGGCGCTGAGATTTGGGGGATAGTGAAAACATCTAGCCTGCAGACAGAAGAGAATCGGTTATGCAGGAAACTTCTTGGAGCCCCAATCTCTTCATCCGGGTACATTTGCCACGCTGAACTTAACCTGCCCTATATAACTGATTTTATTGCCACACGGCCTGCATTATTTTGGCTGGCCATTTGGGCCAATGACAGCGCCACCTTAACACAGGAAATTGTGTCTGAATGTCTAGCTTGTGATAAAGGCATGAGTATCCCGTGGCTCCGGGCGACAAAGGAAAGCCTAAACAGCATTGGCAAAATCCATCTTTTTAATAACCCCTCCCAGATTAAGAGTACGGACAAAAAGGATGTACAATCTGAACTCTACGCCCTTTATAGGGAAAAGAGGTTGGAGAATGAATTGCAAAAACAGACTGTCAAATCATATGTGAATAACGTAAATAATGACTCATCTCCACAACAAATCCCTCTATACCTAAGACTTCCATTGACCAACTGGGAAAGATCGTTATTATATCGCCTGAGAGCTGGGACTATAAAATACTCACTTTGCTTCCCCATGGACCATGGCATGATGAGCTCTGGAAATACGCCATGCCCCTTCCCCTGCGATGGATACAGCAGGCAAAATGATTTAAACTTCTTTTCTAACTGTAAATTTTACATGAAATACATTAAGTGGTTTTTAGTCCCATATTTTAAAAAACAAAGACCAGTTTCCCTGACTCAATCCTATTCTATGCTTTTAAAACTAGAAAGCGATGAATTGATTTTTCGTGTAAGTTCATTCCTGAAAGTTATCTTTTCTACACGCAAATCGATGGAATCTCCCTGAAATGTTTATGTGCCGTACAGTTCCCCATGCTCTTGCACTTTAGTAAATTGGACTGCATTTTAGTAAATTGAATTATATTGACTATTGACTGTTTGCATTAACGCTCGTACAATATCTACAGTCTTTAACCATTTGTGAAAGTTTCGTAACTATTTTAAATGTATCTTTTAAATGTGTTGCTTTTATGGATTTCTTGCAATCCGAATAAAGTATTTTTGAATTGAAAAAAAAAAAAATTGAGGCCACTTGCGCCATCTGAATGTCACTTTTTGTGATGTTCCGTGGCACAGTTGCCTGCTTGATATTTATCAGGCAGCACCAAGCCACTTTTTTGGCGTACTGCTGCCTGATAAATATCAGCCCCTTAAATGCAGTGTTCTGCGTTAAAGGGGCATGCAATGGGTATTGCTGGGGGCGTTCCCAGCAACACCTGTAGCCTTTTGACACTGCCCCAGATTTACGAGAAATTGTAAATCTGAGGCAGTGCCAAAATCTTAGGCCTCCCCAGGGGAGGCGTAAGGAAGGCACAACGGGGATAAATAGTTTTATTTCTCCTCGTTTTTCCTTTTTCTATATGTGCTGCATTCTGCATCAGAAATTAGTATAAAATGAAAGAAATATAATAATTAATACATTTAAAAATGATCATTTACAAAACCTTTGAAATTCACTGAAAAAACCATAGGTTTCACACACATTATAGTTAGGAATTAGCACTTAAAAAACATTGCAAATTCAATGAAAAAACCATAGGTCTCACACATGTTATAGTTAGGAATTATCTTTTAAAAAACCTTAGAAATTCACTGAAAAAAACCATATGTTTCACACATGTTTTAGTTAGCTGGACTTTTAACTCATAGAAAACCATTGAAATTCCCCCGTTATAGTTAGTTCGGCTAACTATAACTCGCGCGCCCGCAATGCACTGTTGATGGCCTCACATATTACATCCATCATGACATGGTCAGTGACATCACTCATGACATCACTGATGACATCTCAAATGACATAACTGATGACATCACTGATGACATCATCCGGTGAATGTGTGTCTTTCTGAAAAATAAATATGTTTTATACAGGTTATAAAGGTTGATGGAAGAATAAATGGGTAAATAAATGTCTAATTTTTTTTTTTTTTTAAATGATTGCATAACTGACTTATTAAGTCTAACTTAGTGAATACTTGTATTAGCGAGTAATGTTTAAATATGTAAATATCTGTATCAGTGTCTCACTTTGTCTATAAGTGGCTGCATGGGTTAGTGAGTAGCTTGTTTAGGAAGTAGGGGACCCCTATATTAGAATGCACTAGCATTACATAGGGAAAACGTACTGGTTTGGAAAAGTCTATAGCTAGTAAATAGTTAAATAAACCTAACTTAGGACATACATCTATATTTTATAGCCCACTACATACAAACTTTTCACCAACTCCATAAATAAGTTTTGCAATTTTATTACTTAAATGCATATGTTTTTTTTATATTATATATATAGCAATTTTTGGGGAGTATAAATATACATTTTTTTGGATACAAAATGTTTTGATATTTTTGTGATAATATATACAGATTAATTAATAAAAAACATATAACACACACATAAATGAGCATAAGACAAGAAAAGCGATGTAGCAAAGCGATAGATGTCACACTCCGCGTGTTTCGTAGGCAGAAGATCTGGATTTAAATTCACTTTATCCTAACCGGGGGCCAGATGGATACTGAAGTATGGCTAAGACCAACGTGCGACGCCGGCTTTCAGAGCACCCAACGCCGTGAGGGCCATATCCCGCCAATCTTGAGCAAATATCAGATATTCTCGCCATACTTCAGTATCCATCTGGCCCCCAGTTAGGATAAAGTGAATTTAAATCCAGATCTGCTGCCTACATTATAGGCTCTATCTGTGTTCTACATATCTTGTGCCATTTTCATCTTAGGACAGTATCACTGTTCGAGGAGCAAGGTCTATTCATCGTCATCATAATTTTAAGGACGCTTATTCTCTATATCGCTTTCGCCTAAAAATTCATTGAATAAGTTATTAATATCATCTATTGGGTTATGAAGCTCTGATGAAATATATGTTTTTAAGCCAATTCCTCACATCTTGAGCTATCTATTGCAAAAAAACGGGACACCTGATGAAGGCTGCCAAGCCGAAAAGCGCGTAGTGTGTCATCTAGTGCTTTGCCTCCATCGCTTTTCTTGTCTTCTGCTCATTTATGTGTGTGTTATATGGTTTTTATGAATTAATCTGTATATATTATCACAAAAATATCAAAACATTTTGTATCCAAAAAAAAGTATATTTATACTCCCAAAAAATTGCTATATATATAATATAAAAAAATATATGTATTTAAATAATAACATTGCAAAACTTATCTATAGAGTTGGTGAAAAGTTTGTATGTAGTGGGCAATAAAATACAGATGTATGTCCTAAGTTAGGTTTATTTAACTATTAACTAGTTATAGACCTTTCCAAACCAGTGGGTTAGTGAGTAGCTACATAAGTGTCTATATGAGTTATTAGTTGGCTTTTTGAGTATCAGTACGAGTGTCTGTATGGTTCAGTGGGGAGTATTACTTAGTGCATGGATGTATGAATGAGTAACTCACTGTTTCTATGTGTTTTGAAGACAGCATGTGTGCAGGACTGTAAGGGTGGATGAGTGTGTCTATGGGTGTGTTAATGAGTGAATGACTGTCTCAATTGTATCTTTATGTGTAACTATATATGTTTTAATCCACTATGTGTGAGTATTGATGTATATAAGTGATTATATGTGTGAGTGTGAGAGATTGGAAGAGTTCCTGTATAAATAAGTATGTGTTTCTATAAGTGATTGTTTAAGAGAGTATGTGTACGTTTCTATAAAAGTAAGTGTAGTGGTGTGTGAAGACCTGTATATGCAAGTAAATGGATATTTGATAGTTTATTTCCATGTGTGAGTATGTGTGTGAATAGCTCTATGTATAAGTGTAGGTGTGTAACAGGATGTATACGTGTATGAGTATATATGATGAGTGAGTACATGTATGAGTGACTATATACAACTACTGCTGAATGAGTGAATGTTTATGTAGATGCTGGATTTACTAAATAAGTTGCTCTAACTGGTATTGGTATCTAATTTTTTTAGAAAATGTTAGTTCCTATTTTTGAATGTGTGTATCACAGGTAATATTAGGCTGAGAGGAGGTCTGCCACTCTTTCACAAGGATCATGTCATCAGTGATGTCATTTGAGATGTCATCAGTGATGTCATCAGTGATGTCACTGACCATGTCATGAGTGATGTAATATGTGATGTCATCAGCAGTGCATGGCGGGTGCATGAGTTATAGTTATCTGAACTAACTATAACGGAGGAATTTCAATGGTTTTGTATGAGAGAAATGTCCAGCTAACTATAACATGGGTGAAACCTATGGTTTTTTCAGTGAATTTTTAAAGTTTTTTAAATGTTTATTCTTAACTATAACGTGTGTGTGTAACCTATGGTTTTTTCAGTGAATTTCTAAGGTTTTTTAAATGCTAACTCCTGACTATAACGTGCCGGAAACCTATGGTTTTTTCAGTGAATATGTATATATATGCATTCGAAAACTAAACATCCTTTTCTTTACAAAGAAATGGAAAGTTTGCATCTCTACAACCTCTCTAATTTTTCGCCTAGTCATGTTCCAGACAATCAACACAACAACCACAAATACACACACCTACTTGCTACCATTTTTGCCTGAGCTTATCAATTATTCTTCTTGAATTCAAAGTGCAGGCCCTTTATTCAGCCTTCTTGGTAACTACTACCCATGAATAGCAGTGGGTAATTTGCACACTTCTGTCCTTTCTTGCGTCTTTTGTACCACACACTGCAGCAGGTTTACAAACCCCTTGCGCCCCTTTTGCATCATTTTTCCCACGACCTTGTAAATCTGCCCAACTCTCTGTACTTTATGCACTAGCTTTCCTCCCTAGATATGTACTAGTTTCTCTTGCTCCCACTGCGGAATCCAACACTCTATCTCTGTAATGATCTGGGAATCCAAAGATCCACTTCACTGACAATGCAGTGGGTAGTTTCCGTCTCTCCAGCCATTCTTATTTTTCAAGTTTTTCACCTTCCACTCAATCTACACATCATCCACACATACACACATCTAATTGCTGCATTCCTTAGCTGTGATTATCAACTATTCTTCTATGTTATATTCATATTCAAAGTGCAATCCCTTTATTGAGCCTTTTTTTTGTAACTACTGTTCCAGGAATTCTGCTCATACACAGAACTGTGCTGAAGACTTAGGACCTCAGTGAATTACGGTGTACCAAAACCCACCTTACTACACAAACCCCCTACCAGTCTAGCAATCAGTGACTCATTGGTTTTTTGCCTTAGAGCAGTGTTTCCCAAACTGTGGTCCGCGGACCCCCATGAGTCCCTGACACATTCCCAGGGGGTTCGCAGGCAGCAGTTTAAAAGCACTGCAAAGTATCTTGTTTAATTAGCAGTTTTCAAAGAACAATAAAAGTATCAAGATAACAATAGTGAATAATTTCCCTGCTGTAGAGACATGAGAGTTTTGTCCAGTGACAGCTGTGACTGAACTAATGTAACACAGAGGGTTAATATGCCTACTGCAAAGAAGTTTACCATACATTTTAAAAAACAGTATTTGATATGCATCGGTCAGTGGGTTACTGCTTTTGTCACACAGATTCTTTTGTTACACTGCAGTTCATAAGTGACAATAGTAATCTAGCACAGTGACCAAAAAACTGTTATCAAACAACTGCTTGCAAACTGCAAGGTACAAGGTAGTGACATTGTTTCAGTCTTTCAGTATCCTGATGCTTCTAAAATGGTTTCTTTGGGTGGAAATACATTTTTATTGTTAAAGTCAATGCGAACCACTGTGTTATGATCCGAATACTGAGTTTGTGCTTCTCGAGACCAGCACTCCTTAAGTTTGTGCTTCTCCAGACCAGCCTCTTTGGCTTAACAACACACTCTACTACTTCAGAAATGCAAGGTTGCACCATATTTACAAGAATATGGTGCAGCCCTGCGTTTCCCCTAAACTCGTGCTACATTTCATAGGGGAAGATTCTTTATGTGCAGGAAGTTCCCCCTTCCTGCACATAAACAATATTGAAATATCACTTTGACACTTCTATGTGTACTGCTTAATGCATCACACATGGAAGTTACAAAATGTCTTTTTTTCTTTTTAAAAGATTGTTAATGTGCAGGAAGGGTCGCCTTCCTGAACATAAACAATCGAAGGCGTTTCACAAAAACGAGGAGAAATGAAACATTCTCATTGTTTCGCCAAGTTAAGGTTTTCCCTGGCCTTAATTTTGGCGCTGCTTCCCATTTACGCTGCTCTTGTAAATAGGGGGCAGCCTCAAAATCAATCGGTGTCGCAGAGGAAATGCCCACCACAACAGGCACTGCCCATCCCTTTCACGCTAAGCATTGTGTCAAAGGGAGTCTTATTTACAAGGGACCATTAAGCCACATTAAGTGGCTTAACGTTGCCTTGTAAATAAGGCACAGCCCCTATCGCCACGGAAAAGTCTCAGAAAGTGATGTTCCCATGGTGATAGGGGCTTGTAAATATGCCACTAAAATCATTAGTCATTTGAGTATTTCTTTTGTGTGCACATGTGTGTTAATTTTTTCCGAATTACGTTTTTAATGTTTGAAATTTAAATCCTACAAATTGCTTGGGGGTCCCCAACTTCCAGTGGTGACTCTATGGGGGTCCAAGGAGTCAAACGTTTGGGAACCACTGCCCTACAACAAAAACACCAATGACTGGTCAACCCAGAACATGCGACTTAGATTACATGAAGTAACGTGGATAACAATAGCACTCTTTCATTATAGTCTTACACCAGTCCAATACAAGATGTAAATAAAGAAACGTGCAACTTTGAAATGTTTATTTCTGACGCCAAAATCTCATGCACAGTACCTTAGATAATACAACCAAACATATTATCACAAACAAGGTTGTCAGCATTGTTACTACTCTATAATATACAAACGGAAAAAGCATCCTATAATACTAAAGGTAAACAAATTTAAAATATACCTACATTTCACCCTCCCTACCCTGCAGATTATTTTATAACTACAGAAAGTCTCAAAGGATTACATGGACATACTCATACCTCTGATACTCAGCAGTAATAGATCACATTCAGTGCTCCACAAACTGTCAAGATATGAATGTTCTTCAACTGTGTGTAACTTTCCCTCCACAATGCATTATGAAACGCGCAAGTATCAGATGTAGACTCAACTGCATATGTATTATGCCTCGAACTTCCGAGGAAATTCTGAATAACAGACACAGTATTCAAGATAACCTTGATGTTCCATGCTCTCACTATATATACAAAACTAGCGAGGCACTTTACAAATCTAGCATACCAAATTATTCTCATATAAAACAAAATACTCAGCCTTCTCTAAACAATACCACAAGTATGTGTCACGTGCAAAGCAGAGCAGGAAAGCAAAAATTGAGTGTAAGCTTCTAATAAATCCATGTTAGCTTAACAGGGTGTGAGTGTATGGCTCAGCCCCACGGCACCCTTTCTTCATCAAAGCACATGATATAAACGTGGGCGACTTAGAAACGCAGACTCCAAGACTAAAAACCAGAGTCAAATTCACATTTCCCCAAAACATTTATTCCTATTCCCTATTTGATAGAAAGCAGTAGCTAAATAATGAAGAATACACAGAAAAATCAAAGAGTCTTAATCCAACAGCGTGTAAGCACAGTATTTAGCAACAGCCTCCAACACGAAGTCATTGTTCTCATCTGAAAACATTTCTGCCATCCACTTCAATAGTGCGAATGAATATACATGTTCCTCAACGACCAGAGCCTCTATCACTATCGGAAGAAAACTCGGGTCATCTTCAATGTAACTGCGTGCCAAGAACTCATGCGCCACTGCAAAAACATTCCAACGTCCCATTATTCCATGTGTCGCTGCTAAGGCCATAATTCTGCCACCAGAACAGAGCACGTCATGAACCACTAAAGGACTCATCAACTGGTCGTAATCCGCGTTGGGAGACACCGTACTGCAGAGACACATATCCAGGGCCCAGTCGAAATCACAGCTCAGGCAATGAAAGACAGGCTGAACGCATGTGAAAAGGGAGAATCAAAATGATAATCATTAAACTGCACTCAACGTTGCAAGAGGCAGCGCTCCATAGTAACTAAGCATTCGGTTGCGGACCAGCAACAACAGAGAAATATTGTTCTCTGCTGCAAGATGTGCATCCATTTTTAAGTAAATACAAGCACACCGGCAACTAATGTGACCATTAAGCACAATTCACCAAAGATGCTGGAAGAAATGCAATGTAAAAACACCGACAAGACACCAAATATACTTTCTACAGAAGTCACTACACCAATTCTTATAACTTTAAAAAAGAAAGCTAACCCCCTACTCGAGGACGCATTAAAGATAGTCTAAATTAACTCCCTAAAATTCCACAGCACATCTGTATTTAACAAAGCATACACTTCTGTGCGTGTGTTTGCTACATGAAGGACAAATGTTTCTCTAGCAGATGTAAGAGCGACCTCTTTTTGAGACAATAGCGCTCTTATACAGCTCATTTGGTTGACTCTGCTTTCAAGGTCGAAATCGACAGCCAGATGGAAACATCCAGCTTCCCATGCAGAGGAATAAACACAACTTTTTTATAGGAAACCACACGCTCAGTTACCGTAATCATGTAAGCATTGCCTGCTAACATCGCCCCAAAAGCCACAAAGGTGAACCGGATCTCCAATAAGTCACCACTTCTAACTATTCTCATAGCTCGCCCTGTGCTCTCATTTGACATTGAGAGAGTGATCACACCATAGTTTCTACTGCTAATCATTCTCAGCATAAGCTACGAATACGATAAAACGGCAATAATTTTAACACCGGTCCTTGATAATATGCCCCGAATTTCGTAACGCGCCCTGCATGGCAAAATGCGATGCAGGGCACGGAACGAAGCGGCATATTATCAACAACATAAGGTGATACATTATCGCCGCTGTTATCGGCACAAAACTGCAGATAAAGCGGCAATAATGGGCTTGATAATAGGCCCTTGTAAATTCCCATAGCAGCCCAGGTTCTGGTGTAAGCCTGGGCTGCTGTGGAAATTCACAAGGTCAATATTTAAACATTTATATCTAGAAAAAAGAGTTATTGCATGCTTTTCCCGTTTACTCTGTAACGTCAGCAGCTTGTTTACAGAAACAGATAGATTACAACAAACATTGCTCCATTTCTGGCTCCTTTCAGCTTATATATTGTGACTTTCTATATTATAATATTGACACTGTAGTTTGCTTCAGAGGTGTTGGTGACCCGTCAGCGCAAACCCTAAACATTTACAATCAACGTCACCACCTTCCAGTTGTTAGTGGATTTTCCCCTATGGATCATATACTTTTAATATGTATATTATAATATTAACAGTTATGCTGATCTCAGTGGAGTTCATGACCCGTCAGCACAAAGAGTAACGATATATAAGCAACGTTACCAGCTTCTGGTTTTTAGTCTGTTTCCCCCATATGATCATATACTGTGAATATATATATTATAATTTTCACAGCCATGATCTCAGAGGAGTTTATGAACCATTGCCACGAAGATCAAACTTTTTGACCTCTCGGGGAAAGGAAGCTCAGAAAATAATTACCGCTCGAAAGTATTTCATTATGGATGTTCTGTTAAATAGATAACTTTATTTTCCTTTTCTTTTAACACTAACAATGGTATCAATCGTTATATTGTAATCCATTGTCCTATTGTTACAGAAGAGGAATAGTAGATTTTTCGACGCCATCTGTAATACAGCCTTAGAAACATTAGAATATACTTGATCAGGTATTTCTTTTAGGGAGCAAATTTTATGAAATTGCAGAATAAAAAATATAGCTTTCATACATACTTTGTTACTTCAAATATTTGATAAACCCTACATTTCTGAATGTTATTTTCTAATTTCTATTCTTCTCATTTGCGGTTCCTATTCACCTTCTCCCTAAAGAATATATAGGACCAGTTCTGTATATTATAATAGTACTATCCTATATATTCTTAAGTGAGTATGTGATTTGTTAGCAGAACAGTGTGTGACCTCTAAGCACTACGACAGAACGTTCCTGAATTCTACAGAATACAAATTTGAAGAATTATAATGCATACATTTCTATGTGGATTGAAGTCACTTGTATTTAACAGTTTTTTACTTGTTCTCCTGACCTCAGATAATGTAGTGCGGAAGTATTTGTTGTAGCATGTTTATTCTACTTTATCTTAAAGTGACTGATGCTCACCTACATTATCAAAAATATGGGGCAACACTTTTACAAACTACAGCAGAAAAAAGGAGGGTCTGGACACACTTAACTGATATTTTATTAAATTCCATTTTTAATTGCCATCTCTTTCATATATACAACATCAGTTTCTGAAGTTAGTTTATTTGTATTTGCTAAATAAAAACTGTTTCAAACCTTGACTGAAATTTTGGCTGCGCAACCACACCTCCCCATCAGAAAAGTAAACCCCACATTATAAGTAAATAGTGCTCCTGGGAAGTATCCCACCCGCAAACTTGATTAAAAAAAACACCGCAAGACACTGTCATTTTTCCACCATGATTTGTAAACCACAAGCCAATTACATAAATGGCCCTTAAAGAATATAAAAACAATTTTTACCTTCATAATCCCTGTCCACGACCTTGTGACCACTGTACTAATAGTATTCCTAAACTCCCCTCTACTACTTTCTTTTCCCATACTCCTTTGGAAGTGCGTCACAAAATCACTGACAACAGTGTACCGTTCCCATCCAATAAGGAGCAAACTTGTGCTTGAAAACAATTTAGCCAATAAAATGCCCATGTTGTTCTGCAGAGAAGGAAGGACTGACTGCCAAAAATTCTACTTTTAATGCTTCATAGCCAATGAACATTAAGCTTCGTAAGGCCCCGCTTGGAACACGTTACCCAATGAAATGTCCCTAATACTCTGCGGAGAGGGAAGGAATCGCTGATAACACTTCTACTTTCAACAGTTTAGAGCCAATCAACATTAAGCTTGGGAAAGTCCTCCATGGAGCACGTCAGCAAATCAGATGTCCCTCCTACTCCACAGAGTGGAAGTAAATGGCTGGCAACACTTCTTCTTTCAATAGTTCAAAACCAACCAACATAAAGCTCAGGAAAGTCCTCCTTACAACATCTAAGCCAATTAGATGTCCTTGCTACTCTCCGGATCAGCAGTGAATTGCAGAAAACACTTCTACTTTCAATAGTTCGCACACAATGAATATTAAGCTTGTTGTTGGAACACCTTAGCCAGTTAAATGTTAAATTTGTTCCAAGCACACATACAGAACACGCCGTCCTACATATTAATAAGTTTCCTGTAACAAAGTGACTATGTCCGTAACAAAAGTGAACACTGCCGAATAAATAAACATTATTCCACATTATATTAAAGAAAAGCTGCAATAAGCCACATTGTTGTTTTCCTGATATAATTTCCACAGCCTACTGCAACCCCCTCCCAACATGAGTGAAGCCCCGGGACTGTGGGGGCCCCAGTGAACCCCTGCTATTATTTTTATTATATTTTCCACTGACTTCTTCTACGACTAACGGTTCCTATGGAAACATTGTAAAACTCCAGCAGAGTAACTGTTTCGACAACCAACATTGTGTGGTGAACTTCTAACCTCTGTGCTCACTTAACTGTTCCATGAACTGTTATTATGGTAACAGACAGTAAGCAGTTTGGGGGTAGGGTTAAAAAGTACTGGCTGTACAGAAACCGTTATATTTACCCAGGATCCTTTACATAACAGAATGGAAACAAAGTAAGACAGAACACTGTGTAGCAGATTTACAAGCCCCTTAAGCGACTTTCGCGTCACCTTTCCCATCTTAAAAATGATGCAACAGTAAGCTATGAACTTGTAAATCTGCCCCTATGCACATTACCAGTAAAAGAAGTACACAACTCTTTCAATTCTTTATCGATCACAATTAGACCGTGTTGCTTCACGATTCACAATTCACTTCAATAAACACTTCTTGCCTATTTAAATGGGAGACGGGATTGTCGACATTACAAAACGTAGGGGCATATTTACAAACACAGCGTTAAAATTGTCATTGCTTTACGGCAGCAAACTATAACAAAAATGGCAAAAATGGACTTCAAAATCCTTTGTTATCTTACCGAAAGGTTTTTTCAACATTGCTGTTTGCTATGCAAGAGTGAGAACTAACCCCGGGCTATAAAATAAATGGTGCCTACCCCCGGGGCACTGCTGTTTCTTATGACAGGGCGGGAGTCTTGTGGCTCCCTCCCTCCCATAGGAAAGTTGGTTTGAAATTTGAAAGAGAGAGCAGGGAAATATGTTCTCTCCTTCAAAATCCAAACTAGATTGCTTTTCCACATACATGTTAGCATCTCCCCATGTGGAAAAGCAATGTCGGCTCCCGAAGGACGCAGGGAGCGGGCGGGACCGTGAGAACCTTTTCGCTCCCCCGACGGTCCCCAACATTTTTTATAAGACCCGGGGATGCGGTCCCTGGGGATATTAGAAATTACTGATATGGGCTATTTTTTTATGTTAAAATTAGAAGTCGTGCACCCAGCACTGCCCCATGGTGTTCACGCGCTGGATGCACGACTCATAATCAGTAGGGCGCACAAATCCAGTGCCTTTCATGCACAACCTCTACGCGTTTGGGAGCCGGCAATGCTTTTCCACATGCAGAGCTACTAACATGCAGCTCTCCATGTAGAAAAACAATCTGGTTTAGATTTTGAAAGAGAGAACACATTTCCTTGCTATGGGAGGGTGGGATGGGTACCCCGGGACACTGCAGGAGCCGGCCCTCCCAAAATACTTAAAGCCGCAGGGAGTGGTGGTCCCCGAGGCTTTGGAGACCTTGCTGCCCCCTAACCATTATTTTTGTAGCCCCGGGGGTTGACGTTGCCTTTGAGTGCTCCAGAAGGGGGGCCATGCAGCCCCCTTCCACAATACATAAAGCCCTGGAGGGTGGTGGTCCCCGCGACTTTGCTGACCTTGGACGACCCATTTTTTTTGTAGCCCCGGGGGGCTCCTGGCGCATAATGGAGGTACCTGGTGGACTAGTTGGCCGCCAGGGGACCTCAGAATGCAAGGGGACTTAATCCCCCGACTTAAAACATGCCAAGGGATGCGTTTGCACAGTGGTGAAGGTAGGGCACGGGCCTTAGGTGATATGTGTTTTACGTTGGGGAATTAATTCCTCTTCAATCCAGAGGTCCTCTAGGAGTCAACTAGCCCACCAGGTACCTCCAGTAAGTGCCACAGAGCTGTGTTGCAGAGTGTTGTAAAAAGGGGCATGGCCTCTGAATACCTCTCTGCAACGCAGCTCCCTGGTGCATACTGGAGGTACCTGGTGGGCTAGTTGGCCCCCAGGGGACCGCAGCATATAAGACAAAATAATTCCCCAACTTAAAATGCACCACAGGGTGTGTTTGCTCGCATGTCACCGCAGACCCTGCCCCCTTCCTTCACCATTGTACAAATATTCCTCTAAAATCAGTTGAAATAAGAATTATGATTTACTCACCTGTTATCAGGAGAGAAGCTAGTGCTGCATCTTTTAGCCCAACACTGACCCTGAAAAGTAATTCTAACCATACTTATCAGTAACTTGTACTTCCTTCCATAGAAATCCATTGTCTGGTTTTCACCAGAAAAAGTTTCTAAGTGTCTATTTTCAAAATATATTCTTTAAAAATTGCCTGTATGACTTAAAAACATTCTTTCAACTGCTTACAGGAGATGCCGGAGCTGCTGGATCCAGGATCCACCACTGAGTAAGAAAAGCTAACGATAACACTACTTAATTGCTAAGTAAATTTTCTTCCATAGGGTAGCATTGACTGATTTCACTTCAGGAGTGTGGAGTTGTGGAACTTTAAAATATTCCTAATAAATCAGCTGAACTACAAATTCTGATTTACTCATCTGTTATCAGGAGACCTCAGTGCTGCACCTTTGAGCCCAGCACTAATCATGAAAAGTAATTCTATCCATACTTACCAGTAACTTGGATTTCCTTCCATAGGCTAACATTGACTGGTTTCATTTGGAAATTCTTCTAAGTGTAGAGTTTTGGAACTTTGAGTAAGAAAAAGTGACAATAGCAGTACTTACCTGCTAAAGGAATTTCCCGCCATAGGATAACATTCGGGATTCTATGTGAAAACATTTCTAAGTGTCAACTTTTAAAATACAATATATTCCTTAAAATCATTACTGTAACTAAAACGTTTTTACTCAACCGTTTACCGGAGATGTTCAAGGACTGAATCTAGGATCCAGTCCTGTAGCTAGAAAAGTAATCCATAAAGTAACTAATTGCATTTAACTAGAAATTCACATTGAGTCAATGTTGCATTGTGTTTGTGTTGCCCATTGCAACAACTGTTACTACTGTACTTCAAAGTATATTGCCTATTTGCAAAGTATTTAAACTAAAGTATTTCATTATGAGAAGGTATATTTTGTAATGCAATGTGTAATGTAATTATAATGTAATTTAAAAAATAAAATATTTAAAAATAAATAATTTACAAAATGCAGTAAAACAGTATAAAAAAAAATATAACAATTAATACATTTAAAAATTGTCATTTACAAAACCTTCGAAATTCACTGAAAAAACCATAGGTTTGAGGCCTGACCCAGTTAGGAATTATCATTTAAAAAAACTTTGAAATTCACTGAAAAAAACATAGGTTTCAGGCCTGATATATTTAGGAATTAGCATTTAAAAAACCTTAGAAATTCACTGAAAAAACCACAGGTTTTAGGGGTGTTATAGTTAGCTGGACATTTCACTCGTACAAAACCAATGAAATTCCTCCAATATAGTAAGTTGTACTCACTATATCTCGCGCACCCGCTATCCTCTGCTGATGATGTCACATATTACATCATTCATGACATGGTCAGTGATATCAGTAATCTCATCAGCTTTTTTTCCCTTTTTTGACACTAACTGTATACTCTATATAGATTTCGAATCACGCTGTTGTCTTTCTAAAACAAAGTGTTCCTTACATTAATTGTATGTTTCAAAAAACATTTATTTCCTCATATGATATTGATAATCAGTGTTGGTTTACTTTTTCAACACACCACAGATAAAGTGTGACTCTGAGAGTAATAGTCGGCAAAGGTCTGGGTGATTGCGGTTGGTGTAAGATGGGTGACTTCAGAGAAGTCTTGGATCTCGGGGACCATGTAATTTGCCAGGGGATACAATGCCAAACTATGTAGTGACTTTTCATTTTTGTTTTCCCATCCGTAGGCCCGGGCAATGGAGGATCTCCATAACCGTTTAGCTGAGTCTAGCATGATTTAATTGATCTTGTCTTTCAGTAGTGTGAGCTGTCTCTCCTTACTTTCGTCCGCGGCCCCAGCCGAAACCTTCCTCAAGGCTAGTCGCCTGGTCTTCAAGGAGGGCAAGTCGGTTGAACTGGGCCAATCGCTTAGCTTTGAGTTGTCCATTGTCGATGCCACGAAGGATATCTTTGCCTGATTCCCAGAGAGTACACGGGGAGGGGACAGAGGTCTGATTCACGAGTATTGCCTCATGTTCATTTGCACTGGTGAATGGGTTGTGTGCTGTGAGTACCAAACAAAGGTGAACCAAAACTTAGGACAACGGTCCTGATCCCCCCCACCATATACGTCAGGAATAGAAGACTCTTTCAGCCTAATAATATCAAAATTATCAAGCTACACTGTTGCTCTTAGCATAGAAGTTGCGTAGTGGACCCCTCGTTAAATCCGGATCTGCCTGTTGCATCAGCAGAAACTATCTGATTACACTGAGCAATTTGGAAATTCCATCCCGATGTCCCGTACAGACTTTTGACTCCGTGTGTTGATAAGGTTAGACCACCCATCTTCAGATCACCAGGCTTCAGGAGAAGTCTGTGTCTATGGATGCGTTGTTCAGCGTCATGGGGGGCTTCACCCAGCAAGTGGTCATTCCATGGATCGGCTCTGTTGTTGAGTCTGGGAGTCAGATGCTTCATTTTGGATCTCTATCCTTGGGTGTCTGCAGTGGGCCATGCCAAAGCCTTCCTTTAGGTGCCATGGCCTCTGCGTGAGAGTGTGAAGCTCCAGGGGATGCTGGTGGAACATTACCAGCCCAGGGTCTCAGAAGGGAGATTGTGTCCCGAGGCTTGGGGGGAGGTCCAGGCTGACTCTGGTGGATTCCAAGAATTGGACTTTGTCCTGGAGAATGACCCGGAGGTGGGCTGGTAAGAGCAGTTTGTATTGGAGGTTAAGGGTGTGTATCTTTTGCTTGACGTCATTGTACGAGCGTTGTTAGGTCCTGGACCTCTCTCATGTAGTCTGGGAAAATTATTATATTATGTCCTTCGTATGTAACGGTGCTTTGGGAGCGGGCTTCTTGTAAGATTGCATCTCTGTCCTTAAAGTTAAGGATCCTGGTGATGATGGACTGGTGTGGGGCATCCTGCAGTGGTTTAGGCGCCAGGGATTGGGGTGCCTGCTCCACTGCAAACCATGCCGATAGAGTGTCCTCCGGCATTCAAGACATGGCCCATTTCTCTGATCTTATGCTTGCTATTTTAAATGATGGACGTCTTTCTCGACCTTGGAGAGACATGATTCATCTTCTGTAATGCAGGCTGTGGCATTATGGAGGTCCTGCCGTATGAGGGCCATGTCCACCTGGACTTCGCCAATTTTGTTTTGAACTGAGGCCTGCGATGAGTTAATAGCCTGGAGGATTGTGTTGAGGTCCCTTTATGGGAGAGCAGGCTTCTCATTGGTGCCCTCCCCAGGTCTGGGTCCATTTCAGTTGAATTGAATTGAATTGAATTGATCCATTTGGTTTGTGTCACAATAGGTTTCAGGCCTAGGTCTTTCCACATAGTTGAGTGGGAATGAGGTGGGAGACTATTGTTCAGGAATGGTTTGGGTCACTTGGTGACCAATGCTTTAGGGCTGGTGACCAGCCTCTGATGTGAGCCTTGGACAGGCGTAATGATGATTTTCTGGAGCCCTTCAGTTGACAGGGCAATCTCCTGTTTTGTTAAGGTGGTTTTGGGCTTTTGAGTTTGGGCGCCTATTTAGCCGCTGGGGAGATGAGGGCTGTGCACCTAGGACACTGTTGCCCCCTCTCAGGTAGGTGGCTGTGGACTGGTAGGGTTTTGGGATTTCGCCGTCCTCTACTTCAGGTCATTGTCTCCCCGTGGGGGCCTCCCCATAGGCTACCGCTGTGGCACGATGAAGCTGGACCTTGGTTCCGCGTTCATCGGACTTCCGACTCTTGCTGTGTCAGATCTGTAGCAGGCAATTTGTTGGTGGGGTCAGTCTTATGTAGGGGCCTGGGTAGGGACCCAAGTGTGATGTTATGTGGTCTGAGTGCTGATCCAGCGGCCTTGAAGAAATTCTGTCTCATTGATCATAACCCCATACCATGAAACTCACCAAAATCACAATTTAGTCTTTAGGCCCATAAGAGACAAGAATTGGCCAGCTGAATCATGTGACCTAATTAAAGAAATCTATTTACATATATTTACAACTGCAGTTTATCTTCAAACATATTTATAATATATACACATTTAATTAAGCCACTTAGGCAATGGATTTTACCATGGTACCTGTTTCAAAAGAACAAGACCAGCTTGTCATTTCAAAATATATTTTATTAACTTTATTTCAAAATTAAAGCAAAAGATTAAAATCATTTTATTAGCGAATGTTAACTTTATTATTTATGGCACATTTTAATAAACTGACATCTTTAATGCAAGTCAGAAACAACAAACTGTTTGCAAAATTAGCTTCCTATATTATTTCTAATTCCCTGTCTAACTCTGTCTCAACCTGAAAAGGAACATTTTAATAAAGAGATTTCAGTCTTACGTGCGCCAAAAGTCCATCAGCACGTCATCAGGAAAACAGCAAACAGCAGCAAGGGCCGCTTAAAGGAGTCAGTTTTTATACCTTTCTAACTAACTAAGTAACTAAATAAAAGATGTCACCATAAATTCTGCTTCTCAATTGGCTGAAGCATGTCAGTCCACCAGCGTGTCACTCATTCCTGACCAAGTCCAGGGCACATCATAAGCCCCTATTGTTCCTTGAAAACCATCTTTCATCTTCCTTCAATAAGTATCATTCGACTACACAAAATGAACTTCCACTTCCTTTTCTTGGCAGGCAAAACAAACTGTCGTCCTTGGCGCTTCCTCCAAGAACGTGCATTACTCGATCCATCAACTGTCCTGCACATTACTCCTTTGTTAGCAGGAAATTCTTTCATTATCACAGGACGTGAGTAAAGGCTTCACTCTGATTGAGTCATCATTTCTGCTCTGCCATCAACATCAGCTCTGCCTGGCAAACTACTCCTGCTTTTGCTAGCCGAATATCAAGGGCTAGACGATTCTGCAAAACCATACTTCTAGTGCTTTCCCCACTCTGTAGTATCTTGGGTTTTGGGGTGGGGAGCACACCCACGGCAGTCTCTCCCCAGTCCTACTGCCTGGCCACCAGGGCTGCCCCAGGCCACTCGCTACCAGCCTTTTGTTGCTGCTACAGAGAGGCCCACATGGCTCTAGGCTCTTCCAGCAGTCCTTGATGAGGAGCCCTTCACCAGGGGTCCGGGCCTACAATTCTGCGTGTCTGGGGGGCACCGAGTCCCGGACTTCATGCTCTGGCAGATCTGGTGGGCTGCTCCACCCCAGGTTTTCAGGCGGTAGCAGGGGCTTTGTCGGTGCTGGCCGCAGTGGGGCCCGACGTATCAGGCCCATCATGGACATGCTGTGCATGTGTTGCACACACCGTCTGTTCCTCTGGGTACGCCTTGCGGGGCACAAGGTATAGTTAACTCAGCTAGCTATAATGGCTGACATTCACTGGTTTTGTACAAGTGAAATGTCAGCCTAACTATGTCTCTCGAACCTTTGTTTTTTTCTGGGAATTTCTAAGATTTTTTAGATGATAATTCCTTACTATAACATCCCTGAAACCCGTGTTTTTTCAGTGATGTAAATATATATATATATATTCATAATTTGGTGTGTGTATAACTGTATGGGCGAGGAAGTGGCTGTGTGATTGACTGCATGGGTTAGTGAGAAGGTGTGTGAGTATCTCTATGAGTGACTACCTCAGTGTGTGAGTGGCTGTATGGTGCATTTGCCAGTGGCCATACTAGTGAGTGTGTAAGTACTGGTATTGTTCTGTGAATGTGTTTGAGGATAGGTGTGTGGGAGTGGGAGCATGAAAAGTTCTACAGTGGTGTGAGTGGAAGTGTTAGGGATTTTCTGGAGGATGTCATCAGTGATGTCACTGACCAAGTTGTGAGTGATATAATATGTGAGGTCATAAGCAGTGTATTACGGGGCCACGATTTATAGTTAGCTCAACTAACGATAACAGCTGAGTTTCCCTGGGTTTGTAAGAGTGGAATCTGAGCCTAACTATAACGTTCCTATACTATTTGTTTTTTTCAGTGAATTTCTAAGTTTTTTAAATTTATTTTCTTGACTATAACGTCCCTGTGACCTTTGATTTTTCAGTAAATTTCTATGGTTTAATTAGTAATGGCATTTGCAGAGTAGAGGAGAAAGGGGATGGGGCCTCTGATCAGCTCTCATGAATCCTTCTGTGTAGAACTTACAGAAAGTACCTGGAGGGCTTATTGGCCCCCATGGTCCCTCAACAAACAACAAGACTTACTTTTCTAACTAGTAGCGTGGCTAGTGATGACTTTGCAGAGTGGTGGAGAAAGGTATGACCTCCGAAAACCTCTAAGCAGACATTTTCACTAAGGACAACTTCAACTCTTTGAAGGTATAGTACGAAAATAACAGGGATTGACCAGTTGACTAGTTTTGTGGTTACCTGTATATAACACATACATTTGTTTGTTTTTAAACATACACAACCAGGTCCAGGTCATGATGAAAACCCCACGACTTCGGGGTTTGAAACACGTTGACCCTAACCTCTGGGACAAGACACCAGCAGTATGTTCTAGGAGAGATATCTCAGTAACATCACTCTCCATCTGACAACACTCTAAAATCCAGCGCCCAGAGCCTTACACACTGGCAGGAGATAATAGACATTAATGTGTAAAAATGTTATACTCTCTGCCTAGTAGTTATAATTCCAGTTAGGAACTGCTCTCATTTGTCAAATAAGCACAATGCTTTTTAGTTTGTAAAAACTTTTAATTGATGTCTTGCATTCTCAGTTATCACTGTTTGTAAATAAGTAGAACAAAAATCTGGTGCCCTTTATGAGGACATGATTTAAGTGCATCAAATATTTTTTGAATAAGATGAAGTAACAGTGAAATAAATGACACAGGCTTGTGAATTTTCAACATCGGCTTGTCTATTGTAAACAATTTTGGATTAGTAATGCAACTAGATAAAAAGTGTGTATTCTTTTTTTTCCAGAGTTTTATATAGCATGAATTTGACTCGAATTGGGTATCGGAGCGGCAGACCCGAGAGCAGAGGACGGCCCGGGACCAGAATCGATTCCCGGCGTGGCAGGTTTCTGGACCAGGGTCAGCGGACTTGATAATTCTCTCGCCTCGGTGCCCACTCTGATCAGCGATCACACTCGGCAACTCTGGGCATTAGCTTGCCTCATCTTCACTAACGGCCCCACCAGACCGGCGTGGATGCCTGGTCTCACCCTGGAGACACCCATTAAGGGACCATCTCTCAGGGAAGCCAGGAAGGGTTTCGCAGCGGTCGAAGCGCCTTGGGACCCTCCGGGTAAGTAGTGCGCTATATAAATGCCTATACATTTACATTTACATAGCAACAGTTACGTTACATGAGGACACACATTCATTTTTGTTAGGCACGTGGAGGTTAAGTGATTTGCCCAGAGTCCCAGGAAGTTTGGGGTTGTTACTAACACTCTGATCCAGATCCCCAGATCCGAGGTCGAGCGCCCTAGCCGTTAGACAACTCCTCTCCTCTACAAGACTATCAAATAAAGAATCACTTGCCTTATCAAACCAAGAGGTAGTATCCCTGTTTGGAGGCATACACCCACTCACAGATCCATAGTGCCACTCACAGACCCTGTCACAGACCCTCAAGGGTACTCACACACCCACTCACAGACCCACAGAGGTAGTCACACATTTATTCACAGAACCATACAGCCACTCACATAACCATTCGCCGACCCATACAGCCACTCGCTGACCTATGCAGCCACTCACAGACCCATTCTTAAGGTTTACAGGTTGCAGTAAGGTAATAAAATGTTATACAACATATAAATTCACAAACTAAAAGGGCTACAGTGGCGTTATAGTTAGGAAATAGAATTAAAAAACTTTAGAAATTCACTGAAAAATACAAAAATTGCTGGGACATTATAGTTAAGAAATAGAATCAAACAAGCATTTGCAAAGCAATCGGTCTTGCATTTGGGATAGTAGACCTATTGGCATTTTAAATGACAATGTCTTTAACCTGTGTGTTTTGGTTTAGAGTGGAGTGAATGTATGTGGTTTCGAGTGGAATCATGGGTTGATTTAGAAATGTTAGCTGTAGAATTGTGTGGGGTGGAATTGTGTGGTATGTAGTGTATTTGTATAGTGGAAATATGCGTTATGATGAATGGATGGGGTGGGAGCTGCACAGAATAGATAGCAAGGAAGACAGGGATAGGTAGTTTGTGCATGAAGTGGTGAATGAACTCCAGACAGAAAGAGTATGTGAGAAAGCGAAAACAATTAGACAGCAGACTACAGACACATAAAGGGGGAATGCCAGTGTATAGAGAAGACAGCACAGGAAGAGAAGGAGAGATTGGGCTGGTGAGATGGAAATCTTGGAAATGCATGAAAAGGAAAATATGCTCAAAGACCTAAAGTGAACCAATATGAGAGAGGTGGGAAAATTGTATGAGAGAAAGGTGAAGAAAAATGTGATTGCCTGTTTTCTGTGCCCCTGGTGTATAATTTGCTTACTGTGTCTGCTCTCCCTTTGTCCCTCTGTGCCCGCTTTGCCTCTGTTCTGGTCCCGCTTCCCACTGCCGCATCCCCTGCAGCCTCACCCCCCCTGCTCCCATTCGTTTGCCCCCCTCCCAGCTGCTCCTCCCTCCCACCTCCCCTTCTTATGGCGGCTACGCCGCTGGCGCGCTGAAGGTGTGCCAAGGCAAGACCGACTGTGCCTGTCCATGCCTGGACCACACCCAGTGCCAGAACCCCGGCCCCAGCAAACACCACAACGCCCGACTCCGCTATGATGCTAGCACCCTCCACACACTCAAACCGGACGAGAACACACCTTCTACCATGTCACCCCGGAGCACACCCAAGGACCATTCACCTGCCGGAACTGCAGCTTTACCAGCATCCGGCCCGCCAAACCACCAACCAAAGAATCCAACTACCTCAGATACAACCTCCTTAACACCCGCTCTGCCCGCAAACATGCCGTCAAACCCTGGGACCTTCTCGACTCTACCTCCCCAAACGTCGCCTTCCTGACGGAGACCTGGCTGAACCCCGCCTCAGCTCGCGACATCACCATAGCCATCTTGGAAGGCTACAAGATCACCCGCAGGGACCGAAGCAACGTGTAGGAGGAGGAATTACCATCGTCCATAGAAACACCCTCAATATCTCGACCAACACCGACAACACCCTCAGCACCGCCAAACACATGCACTTCCAGATCCACACCGATCCCAACACCACCCTTGTCTACAGACCCCCCAAACCCCGACCACAGTTCAGCAACTCCATCGCCGATTTCATCAGCACACACGCCCTCGCCTCCACGGACTACATCCTCCTCGGGGACCTGAACTTCCACCTCGAGAACAACAACAACACCAACTCCATCACCCAAATCGACAACCTCACCAACCTCGGACTCCGACAGCTCGTGACAACACCACCCCATGCTGTTGGCCCCATGCTTCACCTCAAGGCCCCACGTCTCCTTCAATCACACCCCCAAACCCCACTGAACCAACCACCACTGCATCTAATTCACCTTCAGGAAGTACACCACCCACCACTGCACCCAGCAGATGCCTCGACGCTGCTGGAGCAAAATCACTGAAGACCAGCTAACCACCACCCTTGCCCAGAGCCCAAACGTCGACCCCACAGACCCCGACAACCCCTGCCCGCAACCTCAGACAGTGGATCGAAGACTGAGCCAACACCTTTACCCCACTCAAGAAACCTTACAAACAGCCACACCAGCAAGAAAGACACCTGGTTCACCGAAGACCACCAGGCCTCCAAACGAACATGCCGAAAACTGGAGAAGAACTGGCTCTGCGAACAAACACTGGACAGCTACACAGCCCACAAGAACGTTACCCGCAGACACCATCAACTCATCAGAGCCGCCAAGAGGGCCTCATTTAAAGATCGCCTAGATAACTATGCACACAACAGCAAAGAGCTCTTCAACATCATGAAGGAACTCTCCAAACCCAGCTCCAACACCAATGATATCCAGCTTTTGCAAGACCTGTGTGACTCGCTGGCCACCTTCTTCCACTGCAAGATTGCCGACATCCACAACAGCTTCAATGCCACGACCGCCACGACAACCACCGCCCCCCACGATTACAACCTGCACCAACAGGCTTCTCTCCTGGACCAGCATCAACGACGAGGACACCAGCGAGATCATAAACACCATACACTCTGGATCACTGCTAGACCCATGCCCTCACCACATCTTCAACAAAGCCCGCACAGGCACCGCACCTCATCTCTGGAAAGTAATCAACATCTCCTTAGAGACTCCAACCTTCCCAGAAAGCTGGAAGCATGCCGAGATCAACGCCTTACTCAAGAAACACAAGGCAGACCCCAAGGACCTCAAGAACTTCCGACCCATCTCCCTGCTCCCAATCCTGGTGAAGGTCATCGAGAAAACCATCAACAAACAACTGACACGCTACCTCGAGGAGAACAAGATCCTGAACCCATTCCAATCCAGGTTCCAAAGCAACCACAGCACCGAAACTGCCCTCATCGCCACCACCGATGACATCACGACCGTGCTGGGTAATGGGGAAACAGCAGCCCTCATCCTTTTGGACCTGTCAGCCACCTTCGACACGGTCTGCCACCGTATATTACGAACACGCCTACACAACGCCGGGATCCAAGAGAAGGCCCTGGACTGTACCACATCCGTCCTCTGTGGCAGAACTTCAAATGCCACCAAAATCATTTGCGGGGTACCGCAGGACTCTTCCCTCAGCCCGATGCTGTTCAACATCTACATGGCACCCCTCGCCCACGTCGCCCGACAGCACCACCTCAACATCATCTTCTACGCCGACGACACCCAGCTGATCCTTTCTCTCACTAAAGACTCTCACACTGCCAAAACCAACCTGCAAGAAGGAATGAATGCCATCGCCGAATGGATGAGGAACAGCTGACTGAAGCTGAACTCGGACATGATGGAGGTCCTCTTCCTCGGCTCCACCCCTTTAGCCTGAGATGACTCCTGGTGGCTGACAACACTAGGAACAGCCACGACAACCACTGACCACACACGCAACCTAGGGGTTAACCTCAACTCCACCCTCTCCATGACGAAGCAGGTCAATGCCGTCTCCTCGTCCTGCTTCAACACCCTCCAAATGCTCCACAGGATCTTCAAGTGGATCCCCTTTGAGACGAGAAGAACAGTGGCACAGGCCCTCGTCACCAGTAGGCTGGACTATGGAAACGTTCTCTCCCTCACTTTCTCTTTTACCCTCTCTTTCTCTCTCTCCCTCTCTTTCTCTCTCTCTCACTCTCTTTCCCTCTTTCTGTCTCTCTCTCTCTCTTTCCCTTCTCTACCATTCTATCTCTTTCCCTCTCCCCTCTCTTTCTCTCTCTCTCTCCCCCTCTCTTTCTCTCTCTCTCTCTATCTCTCTTTTGCTCTCTCTCTCTGTCCTTTGATGAGCACATGACACACTTTCTTAACTAGAATACTGTCTTGCTGTCTGTGACTTACAGATTGTTCTGAGAAAACCCGGCATGACTCTTCAAAATAGTTTTTGGAGTTAATTTGAATAAAATGTTATGTTTGGTAATTCAAAGATGAATGTCTAATTCTACTTTTTCTGACCACACATCCATGTTGCGTGTTGTAATTGTGCAACATCATGCAAATTCTTTTGTTCATGATTTCGTAAAGTTGATGTAACATAACTTTGTCCAGGGGTGGGGGTGCCCGGGGCATGGCCCCGGGGAGGTGGGGTCCTGTGGGTGGTGGCGGTGGGTGTTGTGGCCCTCTTGGGTTTCCGAGCTGCATGATCAGTTGCTCCATGGTCTCTGTTGTTCTACAGGTGTGGCTCTGGGCTGGGCTCCCTTTTCTGCTGCAGGTTGTCGTCCGACTTTACACCAGGTAAGAGCAGGTGGTAAATCCCTGCTGCTAACACACCTTATCACCTGTTTTGTGATCTTATCGTCGATCTGGCTGGTCGTTCAGAATGTTGTGAAGTGGTGTTGTTGTGGCTTTTTGCAGGAGAACGCCTACTCTGCATATCATTAGCGATAATTGCTGGTGTCATCTGTGGAAATGTTTTCTGCTGCTGGTGTCGCAAGGAAACTGGTGATATCGAATGTTAGCACAAGCTTGTGAATGGGACCATGGATTTATCGCAATTTTGGCTGCGATAAAGTGCCTCTAGCTCGGCGATAAGTTCTTGAGAATATGCCCCTACATGTCTGTATCTTCCTTATAGGAAAGGTCCATGTTTCCCCAGAGAAACTTGCTTTTACTTTTAGTTCCAAGGTTGTTTAGCTGTGGGTTATGGCGCCCACCACTTATCGCTTCATCTACCTAAAGTTAGATTTAGGGAAAGGGTAAAAGTTAAATTACAGTAGGGGTTATAATAGAGGTTACAGCTAGGGATAGGGTCAGAACAGTGCTAGAATCTCATCTAGGTTTAGGAGTAATGTTATGTTCAGGGTGGGTTTTGAGGTTTAGGCTTCTGGCAATAAATATATACGGGTAACTAATAAAGTTATAGTATCAGCACCGTAGGCCATAAGTGGCTGCACCGGTATAGTAATTCTCAAGTAATGTCTTCATCCGTTATGCTCAAACTTTTTGTGACCCCACTGCTTAGAAGTCACAGTAATAATACAATTGTTCAAAATAAACAAGATGAAAAGAAGCATATAATTATATATGGGTCACTGCTGAGATTAGCTATATAGGGTTATTACTGAACAGTAGTTACACTTCCCAGGGCAGTTTAATAGTAGCAAATTGGGTGCGGGAGCACTGTGTGATTTTAGTTTTACCATGGGTAAAACTGGAATCAAGCCATGTGGTAATACTACCCATTTTTAGTTTTAACCTGTTTCCACACACAAAGACTTCCTGGTGGCGCTTGGAGAAATATGCATGGGAAAATACTCCAGGTCAGGGTTTAAATGAGGCTGGACTGCAGTCTTAAAACAAGCTGTAAACTGCAGTGAATAATGGATGGTGCTCATTTGATTAAATATGGAAGAATGAAAGGCTGATGGGCCCATCCCCCTATGAACCTTTGCCCGAAAATCAACACAGTTCCTTGCAGTGGATGCATTGGTCAGTTGAGGCATCAGACCCCATGCACCTTTTAGCCCACCAACAGGTTTTTTCACATTTGGCCAGGAGCAGTCTTAATTATTAAATTTTCAATTGAATCTTAGAAGTTTAGAAGCGTGCACTTACCAAAAGGTGCGTTATCAGCATACACTTTACTTGTAGTGACCATGATTCCAAAGAAAAAGAGAGCTGAAGAAAAATGACATGAATTTCCACCATTAACAAAATTAGCAATTTTTCAACTCTTATAATTTGTTGAGCTACTTAATTTTTTTATATCAAAATGCAGAATATTCAATTGCTAGATAGACTAAATGAATCCTTTAAAAAAATATTTAGATATATAAAAACATATTGTAAATAAAGTTACAATTTCCATAATCAATGTTTGGGAGCTTACAGGATTTCGAGTGAGCACATGGCACTTAGTAATTAGTCAAATATAGATGGGGGTGTTATTTTCACGCCAGCTTGTCCATATTATGAACATGAAGCTAAGACTAGATATTGACACTAGTAGGATACTATTAGAGAAGGTAAACTACATCACACATTCAGATATGGTTTGGAATAACTCACCATTGAGTATCTAGGTTGGTAGTGTCTCATCAGAGAGCGAGAGCAGCTACTGAGATTATCCCCATATGTGCTCGGACAGTGAAATGTCGTCTTTGAGGGTCTACAAAGTCTCAACCAGTTTACAAAGAAGGCTGTCTAGAGGGACTATTATAAAGAGGTGTGACAACATTACAATCCTTATCCCTGGGTAAGGTGGATTACGAGTTTATTTCCGGAATGTCCTTGGTATCATGTAGCAATGTTATTTCTATGGAGACTCGTATGATACACATACATGTTGTCTCAGTTTGAACCAAGCCATGTGCAACTGTACTTCCTCTACACCTCTTCCCAGTAGAGTACAATGTTCAGACAGGTCCTCAGGATGTGTATGAGGTTTCCACATGGTTGGACGTAATGCCAGCAATTTGTGTATGGGATTATTCCAATCTTATGTAACTTGATTTGGGTCCAATACCATTTATTTACAATCTTCAAGTAGCTGAACTTTAGCCTAGCTTTGTGTAGGTTTCTGTCATGTGTATTCAGGAGATGAGTCGACTCATCATCCAAAAATCATTTTGCCATGATAATTGTCCATACATTCCTTGTGAGTAGAGAGTATAATTCTTCGATATTTAAACTGCACAATCCTGATATTAGGATTTTATTGGTGTCCCACTTCACCAGGTAGTTATGCATGACTGAGGATGGTAGGGCAGGGACAGTTTTGCACAATTTCTTATCAAGCATACAAAAAAGTGATGTATGGGTGCTAGAAACAATCCCAGTTGTAGTTACTTCAGGATGCATCCTAGTCCACTGGTCTTTGCGTTAGGGCTAGTGATCCTGAGGCCTTACGTCGGTGTTTTGAGTGTGTGGTTGGAGAGGCCAGCCACCTGAATACTAAAGGTGCAGACCATAAGGAGCAACCCAGTATTCTGTCATGTCCTTCAGGCTAGTCCTGTCATGTATGCCTCTTTTTACATACATTGTTCCAACCACACGAAAATGACGATTCTGAACAGGTGACCTGTTGCCTCGTAGCTTGCTCCTGTCTCTTCAATACCAGCCTCCTAGTATTCTATCATAATTCCTGTACTAGACATATATAAACATGTCCTCAGGCACGGCATAATTAATCTGTATAAGGGTCACCACTTTTTCAGCCTTGGCCAACAGCCAGCTGTGCATGATCACATTTGTTTGGAATTTATTTTATTTTTTTTTCAAAACATATTGATTCTAGAAGAAACCCTGGAGTGACCACTCTAAAATATAAAACCCATATTCCCCCATGCAATTTAAAGGAGAATTCCTTTCAAGCTGACACAGGGTCCTGCATGCTGAATCTTCAACATGCAGCAGTCTGACTTCCCTTGTGGTGTGTCATCCTTGAAGAAGAGATGGGGCCTCCATTCTCTACCATCAGATGGGGGGATGATTCTTCCCTAGGGTATTCTTGGCTATACACACATATACATGCTACATCTGCATATCTATGTTAGGTACACTTGGGAAAATTACTTAGGGCGAGCATTATAGGAGTATGCAAATACTACTGTTTTATCTGAATTGTGTATGTTCATCTTCTAAGCACTATGGTAGAAATGTATCTATATTAGTACATGCAATCTCTTTTGTATGCTTCTGTCTCCTAATTGTCCCAGGAAATATGTTTTACACAAGACTGACGCTGGACCAATAAATACTTATTGAAATGTCCTAATCGCCGTCATGTGTATTTTCTGAGAATAAGCGAGGATGAGTGACTGAGCGAAAAATACTGTACTGTTTTTCACAATCCCTGGTGAATCAGGGTTGTCATGTTCAGTGGTTGCCAACATTGACCTAAATCACTGGGAAATATAGGGTGGTGGTAGTGGCACTATAGAGCTAGCTGGTCTAACAGCTGATATATCCTGTGGGGATGTTGGGAAGACCAAGCCCACAGTTTAGTTCATCCAAAACACACAGGTTCTGGGGATTCCTAGGAACTACACGACATTGCGCCACCAGCGTTGGTTTATTTCTTACATTAAAAGTAAAATCTGAGTAGTTTAGTCATGCTTTCTCAGAAACACCCTACTCACACTTTTCAAAGACATTTGAAGTGGAAAGTGTAATCTGCCTCAACTGAGCAGATATACAGGGGCCGATTCACAGAACTAACTCAAGACAAAATCATAAACGTACTACTTTTGGTATTCACGGAAGGCATTTAGTAGTCTTAAGTTAGGATTTTGTCTTAAATTTCGATTTTGTCCTAAGTTAGGATTTTATCTTCAGTTAGGATATTGTCTAAAGTTAAACTTAAGACAAACTTAAGTTAAACTTAAGTGTAACTTAAGACAAAATCCTAACTTAAGACAAAATCCTAACTTAAGACTACTAAATGCCTCTGTGAACACCAAAATTAGTAAGTGTATGACTTTGTCTTAAGTTAGTTCTGTGAATCAGCCCCACCCTGTGTATTGGCTGAAAGTTTTAACATGCTTGTAAGGATAAAAGGTTCCCACATTGTGCAAAACCCTAATTACTAAAACCAGTAATCTTGTCATGATAATGACTGAGTCCATGAGTGGTGGTTCAGGGATGGGAAAAAAGAAGTTGCTGCTGCGATCAACATTACAGAGAACTGTAGAAATGCAGTAACTCTTAAGTTTAAAGAACATGGTGTACCCCCAATAGGAGGCTTCATGTTGGAGGCACATAAAGTGGTCTGATCAGAGGTATTCCATTCTTGGGTTCAGTTCTTGCCTATAGATCCACAGACTAAAATGTTCCACACATACATTGTAGTTGAACAGCCAGACGAATATATTCTATATGAAGACATTGATGTCCTGTTAACTTACCAGCAACACAGAAACTTGTTTAAAGATGCCCTCCCACATACAGTATCTGTCGTAAGACTTGACCACTCAGCATAGAAGGAGCGACCTGGCTAGTGTTAGCAATGTATACTCCATATCCTGAGATAGATGCACTACTAGTGGATGAAGTCTGTAGAATATGCAAAGACGTAGTCCGACTATACAGACACATTTGCATAATTATGCAAAGATTAACACTCTAACCTGCGAGAAATGCTCCAGTTGGTCCGCATCAGACCACACCTGCAATGAACCCACAGCCACAAGAATCAGTGATGGGGAAATTTCCGTCCAAATGAGAGCAAATTCCGTTCTGGATAGCGCAAAAAAGTGCGCAGTTGAAAGCATTATTCCCCATACAGGTCCTCAGGAAAAACATAGAATGCTAACCATTTGCTTGCCAATGGGGATGGTTCCCTCAATCGAGGATTGTGCCACTTGGAAGTAATCTCTGCTGCTGTATACATCATAATACACATTGCGCTTTCCATAGCAGTCGTTTCAAAAGTATTGAAACAGATACAGAATGAGTATGGGGCAGGACTAGCCCTGGATTTGGGTATGAAACTTATGGGTAATTTTGCCCAAGTTTCTGCAATCATGCTGAGCAACATAAATGGAGATGCATGAACAGAGGCTGTACACCACCGCCTAAGGGAACTCGTTCCAGTAGATAAGGAGTGAGAGTTACAAAAAATTATCAAAGAAACCTATATTACATTAGGTAGAGATAGTTTGGAAGCCAAACCATGGAAGCCACAAATGGTGGGTAGTCCCAACAAGGACAGCTCGAAGCAAGCACCCTATTCTTCTAAAAAGAAATGGGATTACAAACAATCTAAAAATAAAAATACAGAAAAGAATTCACAATCAAGGGGTGGGTCTCCCCAACGGAGTCCTCTGAGAAAAAGTATAACCTTAATAACATGACAAAATTAGGAGACCTGACAGGTATCAGGACACTAATACATGTTCCTTTCATTCCTTCCAGGGTTTATAAAAAAACTCAGAGAGGGATGGGCAATCAGAACAAAAGCATGAAGATCGACCAAAGAAAAAAAGGGAAACACATCATAATCCAGATTACTTTATCAAGCAGGCAGAGCAACCTAAAGCAATCCCTCAATTCAAAAAGAAGAAAGTAGGTGGCTTAAAATTAGACATGCTCAGGTTACTGAGGACTCAGCTTCTGAACAGGGAATAGGCTCTGACAATGCTGGATAGAGCGGCAGAAGTAACAATAGCTCACCAGAACCTGAAGGATTTTCTTGTGACAGCAGAATTGATTGAACATATCACAGTAGAAACACCTGATATAAGAGTTAGTGTCCCCATAGACTGTATGAAATTACACTACAAATAGGGGGGGGGGACATCTCAAAAAAAGTTAAAGTTCTCTTTTGGGAGAACTTAACATATGAATATAACATCCTGTTAGCAGAAAAAGATTGGCTGCCACAATTTGTGCCAAAAGGGAAAGGCGTTACTTTGCCTTCTATCTCTGACCTCGTTCAAGAATCTTTCAAGCATTCATATGCACAGGAGTATGCTCTAGCGCTAGCTCCAGAATTATACCACAACAATGTAGGGTGGGACGTGAGGTCTACCCACCACGAAATCCCATTAAAATCTAATGCAAATCCACAGAGACAGTACCCTATTAAAAATAATGCAAAAAGACAGGTCAAAGAAATCTTAGACCAACTTGAATACCAAGGTGTGATTGAGACTTGCACTTTCTCCATGAACAATCCTTTGTTTCCTGTAATGAAACCAGACAACCCATATTGTCTAGTTTTAGATTACTGACATATAAACACATGCACATGAACATTGCAGTTCAAAATTAAGATAGTGCTGCATTAATGAATAAAATTGCATAGATGAAATGTAAAACAATATTAGATCTCTCAAATGGATTCCACTGCCAAACTATAGCTCCATATAGCAGATACTGGACCGCATTCTCTGCCCTCGGCACTCAGGGAAATTTTTGTAGTTTGCTCCAAGGGTATAAGAACAGCCCAGGGCTATTCTCGGCAATAGTGTCAGATTTATTACAAACATGCGATGAGGAGGCAGTGTCCTATGTCGATGACATCTGTTAGATCTGGGGTCTGTAGTTGGCAGAGGTAAGTACCTTTTTCCAAGTAGGGACCCTTACTTCTAGTCAGGGTAAGGGGGATACACACTGTTGATAACCCCTGCTCACCACCTGGGTAGCTTGGCACAAGCAAACAGGCTTATCCCCAAGGCAATGGGTAAAGTACTTGTACAAACACTCACAGTCATATAATGAAACATCACAAAAGGACACTACACAAGTTATTTATAAAAAATATAAATCACTTTATCCGGATTAGGCAGAGTCAACACGACATCAAACACACATGTAAAAAATAGATTCTCTCTCAATAAGGGATTGTCAATAAAGAGGTTCACTGTAGCAATGATGTTTTGTGTAGAAAAAGTTCCCTTTCCGAAAACGTACTGGTAGGAATAAAAACTCCGGTAGGCTCAGTATGGCTGAGCCCTTGTTGCTTGCATGGGGAAAGTGCCTTCAGAAAATGCGAATGCGGTGATCCTCAACAATTACGCTCCTTGGTGTAGGGAGTAACTGTAAAATTGGTGCCCTTGACAACAAAATGCCCCGTAGCACACAATATACTACTCATCTGCTCCTCTTTAGAATAAGAATTCACCCTAGCAAATGCACAGGCATACGCCAGTCACCAAAAAGGATGCTGTCCTTATATACTGCTTTCACTGTACTTTAAATAAAGAGGGTGCTGACCTTTATATTGCCCCCGCTACACTTGGTCCATAAAAAGAAAAGGACACGGTCCTTCCCTGCTGTACTGAAGTCACCCAGTCATGAATGAGAACAGGTCTTGGTGGCCCGCAACCCAAACCAGGCAGTGGCCCGCTTAGCGGCTCTGGCCCTTCAGCCCGATTGTTACCTTGGGGGGTTGCTTTTTATTCTGGCACCTCTAATCCCAGCTCCACACAGCTACCAGGTCCTTGGACGGCCCCGTCAAGCTCCTCTCACTCCTCTGCGACAAGCGATGGCTTCCTGACTCGACACAAGTCTCCTGGTTGCTAGGCAATGGCCTGCTGCCTCTCATAGGCACCGACTGGGCATGAGTACATGCCCACAACAATGCCTCGCAGCTGATCTGGTTGCGACTTGGTCACTCCCTATACACCACCTCGCAGCTGCTCTTGTTGTGGTGCGGTCTTTCTCACCACACTGCCTCACATCTGATCACGTCGGCAGCACGAACTTGTGCTGGTGGTGATGAAAGCTAGAACACAGTCTATGGGAACACAGAGAATTACCGCTTCTTCTTGAAGGGCTAGTAATCTTGACAATCGGGGGCCGGTTGGGAAGAAATATTGGCCCTCAGAGCACTGCTTTAATCTTGGCCGACGGTGGTTTAATAAACATGCATCACTATTGGGCAAAGCATTCTCCCCGCAGGTCGTCAGCTGTGTGCTGGTTTGCACACAACGTTAAAGGCACAATCCTGGGGCAGATATGTAAGCAAACTACCTAGGCAATTAACATTACTTGTCTATTTAATAATAGATGAGCGATCAACAAATTCCAAGGCGGAAAGCTACAGTCTTTATTATCAATACATAAAGCAAAATATAAAACTTAAAAACAAGTAAATCAATCAAAGGCTAAAAAATTCATTTGGCGAACAATACACAATTTATCAGTTATTAAACACAATAAACAAAAGATTAAAAATAAATGTGGCACAGAGGTAAGAGTATCAACGCGCGTTTCGGCGAACCAGCGCCTTCTTCAGGACAAGCCACTTAGTAACCTAAATGTTAAACAAACATATAATAAAAAATTAAACATTAGGCTAACAATTAATTTATTTGGCTACATATACATACAAAATTACAATATGTATATTAATCTTATAACACAATAATGTTTATGACACAATAAAGCTGTTAAAAAATACCACAAGGAATTTGTCTACTGACTCATATAAGGACAAGTGAGACTCAAAAACAATGTGAGTCTTATAGTGCATGGACTTCTCTGCTAATAATGAAAAGGATAGAATTCAATCACTCACGCTTTTAACTTAGGGAGGGAAACTGATGATAACCTACACCAAAACCAGTAATCTGTTTTTGAATGGAAAATGACTATAAAAAAGGGGAGATAGAAGCTCTGCAAATCCAAGAGCACAGGCCTATACTAAATGAGCTTCAAAAAAGCAATAGAAACAGCAGCAACACTTTGCTCAAAAAAGAGATATCCTTAAAACTCAGTTTAAAAAAAACGGGCAGCCAGAGTTGATACTTCTCAGCATTTATTGCTAATACTTACTTTAAATTTCAAGATGTGGAACCTCTAACACTTCTTCTTACTTCAATTTAATATATGGAATATATGTTTCTGGTAATAGGATATATTCACTGTTCTGTTTCTGTCAATAATAGAAAATAGGAAGGCATTGCAAAATTAATACGTAAGTATCGCCATGCACATAGCAATAAATATTGCTCCTTTTTCATGATTCTATATTCACAGTGCTTAAACAAGAGTATGACAAGAGCGATAGTGTCGCATTGAAGATAGAACCTCCTGATCAATATGTTTAACTTAATATCTTATCATTGGGGCAAGGATATAAACTCCTAGGCAAAATGTACATCTAGTAACTCCTTACAATCACAATCAAACATGATTAGAAATAAGAGCTGTTGCGTACCTAGTTCCTTGTTGCTAGACACATAGCCCTCAAAGGTCACAGTCGTTTAAACAGATTCGCCAAGGGCTATAAAGAGCACGTAAATGGAAAAAAAGGGATATCCGTAAATATGAAACGGTACTGACACGAATACATGCTCAATGATCGCAACATTAATTGGAGTCATAATGCTCCTATAACCCACCTTCGTTAGATTTATCGCTGGGTAATTAGATTGAGGGCGTGCGATCAGGCTTAATTGGGAACATGGATAATGATTGGTAGATAAAATACAGCTCGTTGTCTGATGTACAAAATCCGTCAAGGACAGCAATAAACGGGATCTGTGAATAAGTATGGCAACACATGTAATCACATATTGAGAAAAGCGGAAAGATGTGCAATAAAAAGAAACTAAATGCTAAATAGATTTACCTAATAATCAGTATAATCTTGTTTCGCCTCCGTGCTTATTCTCATAGGTATAAAGCGCGGTACTGTGGAATAATAAGCAGAAACGAAAAAAACAGTGACCAAAAAATGTTTTCAGTCTTTAAAAAATACCATTAGAAGGCAACAAATTCAACTAAAATCGCCTGACAAAGAAAAAGTCACACGATTGCCATAAATACAACTAGGACACATTTAAACTATAGAGCCCTCTCCTGAAGCAACATGTCATTGAAATAAGTGACAATGCTAGAAGATATCCAAACATACCTGCATCGAAATTGCTGAATACATGAACACGGAGACTAACAGTAAAAGCATGGCGTCTGACGTCAGGATACGACGTGTAGGTGGTAGAAGATCACCAATACCTCCATGACTAAGCCTTTAAATATTTTCAGTACGATACGTGGATGCCATGACCAACTATCACATGATCGCCCGCAATACCAGTGCGCGATTCTCGACATAGAAACGGAAAGAAGACTAAATAGCCGCCCGTGTCTTGGGAGGAAGGCTGAATAACAGTCCGTATCTCGAGATGAAAACAAACACTCCGATACTAGAGAAGGTTCCAAAATAATTAAAAATTTGCAAACATTCGTGACAAGAATTTTCAATTCTATTAAGGACACGGAGGCGAGGATTATGCTTTCTCGATTTCTTTACTACAAACAGCAGCCAATAGGAACACAGTAAAGAAACGAAAAACTACAAATCCCATGAGCACTTAGGCAACCATAGAGAGCATATCCCTGTATAAAGAACCATAGAGGGCAAGACTTCCTCTTTATTTGCCCAGTAAAATAAATAAGTCAATGAAAAGTCAATTCACATGTACCGAAGAGCAGCCTGGAGGAAACATCCGAAGGCAACAGGAGAACGGTCATCAGGCGACTTCCCAAGAAAAACCAAGGAGCAGGAGACTGGAGCAGGCAGAACTCCACAGATCCAGAATCCAAAAAAACGGAACCAAGGCAGGAGAAAACTGAAGGATCTCACTTCTGATCAGAACCTAAAAGAAAATCAGAGCCGTAATACACCATCCCAGTACCATAAGGCAAAACACAAAGGGTAGGGAAAAAGTGCAAGAAAACATGTCACAATGCCATAGTAATGTGATAAATACATGATACATGCAGTAAACTACATTTGGGTGGGATAATCCTCGCCTCCGTGTCCTTAATAGAATTGAAAATTCTTGTCACGAATGTTTGCAAATTTTCAGTTCTATGGCAGGACAGGAGGCTCAGATTATGCTTGTTCAAAGCTGATCCACCACAACAGAAGCAATATCCACAATGGGTTTGAAATAATACGTTTTAATCACAGTATCGGAAGACCAACCAGCGGCCTTCATAATGTCCATCAAACTCACACCAACAGTAAAAGCCTTAGAGGCCATGGCACCCTGAGCGGAATGAGCTCCGAAAATGGAGATATCAATTCCAGCCTCAGACATAAGCCAACGTACCCAACGGGCCTGGGTATCCGGCGCCACAGGCTTAAAAGGCTTCTGCAAAGCAATCAGCAACTGACCAGACAAAACCTCATAATCCTTTATGCATTGGACCACACATAACTGTGGATTCTGAGGAAAAGCTGTATATGTCACAGAAGACATGTTACTTTTGGTGCGCCGGGAAATTGTAAAAGTGACCCCGTCCGGAGAAAACGAACGCCCCGCGAGGTCCGATGCTCGTACATCTGAAATGCGTTTACAAGACACCAAACAAAGGAGCATCGTCAACTTTACTGAAAGTTGCTTACGAGACAAGGAAGAGTTGGGAGGCCAAGCCTCCAGAAAATGTAAGACAATGGAGACATCCCAAAGCGCCACATACTTTGGACAAGGCGGTTTAACCAGCCGAACGCCACAAAGCAATTCAGAAATCAAGGGATGCTCCCCAATAGGCTTCCGGTCAACAAAATCGTGGCCCGCAGAAACAGCGGAGCGAAAGGAATTGACTGTCCTATAAGCAGAACCAGAAGACGCTATGGAGGCAAGAAAATTAACTACTAAAGTAACATCCGCTGAAGCGGGATCCAAGTTCCCTTCAGAACACCAACCACACCATAGTCGCCAAGCTGATGCATAACGCCTGTGCGTGTTGGGGGCCCAAGCCTCACCAATAAATCGTGTAGCGTATCCAGATAAGCCAGGGACTTTCCAGCGTTCCCCGAAAGGTGCCACGCAACCAGCCAGAGCTGACCTGACAGAACCATAGGATGTGGGTGGAGCAGAGGATCCAACAATAAGTTCCACTTCTGTGGAAGCAGGAACGGCGTTGAGCAACTCATCTCCAGAAGATCCGGAAACCATGCCTGAGCCCTCCAAAGAGGAGCTATCAGAATGACCTTCGACTGGAAGTGCTTTGTTCGTGCCAGGACTCACGGAACCATCGCAAATGGGGGAAACGCATAGAAAAGATGAGGGGGCAAAGTCTGGAAAAAGGCATCCGTGGCCAGAGCCTCCGGATCCGGACGCCAGCTGTAAAACCTGGGCAACTGGGCATTGAGGCGAGAGGCGAAAAGATCGATCCAAGGCCGACCCCAGAGGCGAGACAGGTTCCGAAACACACGGAGATGAAGCCGCCAATCGCTGAAATCCAGCAGATGACGAGAGTTCCAATCGGCCACCTGATTCTGGCGACCCGGGAGTTACTCTGCAATAACAGTGATCTTCCTCTGAAGGCAGAAGTGCCAGAAGTCCTTCGCAATTTCGGGCAAGAGCTTCAACCTCGTCCCTCCCAGTTTGTTCACATACCTCACCGCAGAGATGTTGTCCATGCGGAGCAGTATGCAACAGCTGGTGGCCTGAGGAGCAAGACTGCGGATCGCAAACGATCCCGCCAGGAGCTCCAGACAATTGATGTGAAGACTCAGTTCGTCTTGTGACCAACAGACGCCCGTTGTCACTGACCCGCACCGGGCTCCCCAGCCCCAAAGACTCGCATCCGATTCCAGCACTACATCCGGAGTCAAACCGAACAGGGCCTTCCTGTTCCAAGCCTCCATGTGGTTGAGCCACCACATCATCTCCGCCTTTGCGTTTGGTGACAGAGGAACAAGATTGGAATAGCGAAGACCCTTCTGCAAGTGCCTGATCTTGAGATGTTGCAGGGCCCGATAATGCAAGGGACCCGGAAAGATCGCTTGAATGGATGAAGCCAACAGTCCGACAATCCGAGCGATCGATCGTAAGGGGACACTCTGTTTGGGCAACAGTAATGTCAACTCCCTCTTGATAGACCTGACTTTCTGGGAGGGCAAGAGCAGTTGACAAGAGACCGAGTCGACTAGGAAACCCAGGAACTCAATTGACTGAGAAGGATGTAAAAGAGATTTTTGAGGTTTCACCAGAAACCCTAGAGACTGCAAGAGTTTGACCGTCCATGCTAAGTGGGTCTGCAGTTGGACAGGACACTGAACCATCAACAAAATGTCATCTAGATGCATGATCAGACGCACCCCGCGTGCTCTCAGCGATTCCATGACTGGTCTCAGGAGCTTCGTGAAGCACCACGGAGTGGAGAAGAGACAAAAGGGGAGAACCATGTACTCGAACCACGTCCCCAACCATTGGAATTGAAGGAAACGGCGATGAGGCGGAAAGATGGGGATGGACAGGTAAGCGTCCTTCAAATCGAGTCGAACCATCCAGTCGCCTTTGCGAAGGAGATCCCTAAGAAGATGGATGCCCTCCATCTTGAAGTGGCGATAGACCACTCCGTTGTTGAACTCTTTGAGGTTGAGCACCAGGCGAGAACCTCCCCCTTTCTTCTCCACCAGGAACACATTGCTGACGAACCCCTGAGGATGCAGAGAAGTCCGCACAATGGCTCCCTTTGTCAGAACCCTAGAGACTGCAAGAGTTCGACCGTCCATGCTAAGTGGGTCTGCAGTTGGACAGGACACTGAACCATCAACAAAATGTCATCTAGATGCATGATCAGACGCACCCCGCGTGCTCTCAGCGATTCCATGACTGGTCTCAGGAGCTTCGTGAAGCACCACGGAGTGGAGAAGAGACAAAAGGGGAGAACCATGTACTCGAACCACGTCCCCAACCATTGGAATTGAAGGAAACGGCGATGAGGCGGAAAGATGGGGATGGACAGGTAAGCGTCCTTCAAATCGAGGCGAACCATCCAGTCGCCTTTGCGAAGGAGATCCCTAAGAAGATGGATGCCCTCCATCTTGAAGTGGCGATAGACCACTCCGTTGTTGAACTCTTTGAGGTTGAGCACCAGGCGAGAACCTCCCCCTTTCTTCTCCACCAGGAACACATTGCTGACGAACCCCTGAGGATGCAGAGAAGTCCGCACAATGGCTCCCTTTGTCAGAAGGGACTCAATTTCTGTGGAGACGACGGCCTGATCTCGTTGGGAAAAAACAAGGGGAGAAGGGGCGAGAGGTTGATGGGGAGGATCGTAAAACTCTATGTGGTAACCTTGAACTGCCTGTAACACCCATGCATCGCTGGAGATTGTACGCCAATTGGGAAGGAAAAATTGCACTCTGCCCCCCAGGACAACTGAATCGAAAGGAATTAGGCTCACCTGTGTTTGCGAAATCTTGACGTCCTCCCTGTTGTCCGCCATATCCGCCTTTAGAGGCCTGCCCACGGCTTTTGCGGGAGGGGTAGAAATTGGTTTTGGAACCGGAATAGGAAGACTGCTGACCTCCTCCCTGCTGGGACTGACTGCCACGTTGCTGGCCTGAACCACGGCCGAAAGAAACGTCCCTTGGAGCGTCCGGCCCTGCCAAAAACCAGGCGGAACGCCCTGCGTAGCGAAGATTGCGCCTTATCCAGGCCACTGAACGTAGAGACAAAGTTCGTCAGCTCCTTGAGGAATGGTTGACCAAACAGAAGGCCCTGGGCAAGGGGCCCTGACTCCGAAAAAGCCAGTTCCGTTAAACGTGGGTCCATTTTAAGAAGAATGGAACGGCGACGCTCCGGTGAAAGAGCAGAATTCGCATTTCCCAACTGGCAAATAGCCCGTTGGGCCCAACCAATCAGCTCAACCGGGTCGATGCCAGAAGCAGACCCCTGAGCCTGGTAACCTAAGTCCAGAATTTAAGTGAGTGGACCAAGGAGATCTAACAATTTATCCTGGCACAGACGCCAGGATCTATCAATGCCCTTCTTGGGGTCTTTCGTGAACTTTTTAAGGTAGGTAAGGATTGTGGGATCTACCTCAGGAGTCTCTGAGAGTTTGTCCTCCAAATCCAGGCGAGGACACTCAGACCGAAGACGAGAACGCACCTCCTGGTCAAAAGATTCCCGAATATGTGCTTGGACATACTCTGCTACCTCAGGAGCCGGGAGCCAGGACTTCGAATTCGGATGGACTATGTCAGTAGGCTCAAAGGTAAGCACCGGGGGATGCGCCGATGCGTCAACAAAATGCTCCTTCCTCGACTTCTTAGCGGGAGGAGCAGAGGGACCAGAAGAGGAGGACGAGGAAGAGGTATCTTCAGTATCCGGGGTAGAGGGCATAGCCTTCTTAGAACCACTGGAGCTAGACAAAGATTTGGCCAATTTCACAAAGTCCGATTTGTGTGGATTCCATGGGGATTTAGAAGAGAGCTTGGCAGACGCAGAAGAAGGAATCCATGTTGCTCCGCATAGTCCGTCAGATGACGCTTCAACGGCCCAATGGCACGGACCAGCGCTGAATTTACAGAATGTTGCACCCCTTGGACAAGTGCATCAACTAAATTGTATTCAAAGGAGTCTTCAGGCTCCTCGTCGTAATAGTAAGCGTCTTCCTCCTCATAACCAGCCATGATAAATATACTGAGGCTGAAAGGAGAGACAGACAAAGGCCCACACAGGAAAAAAGGAACAGGACACAGAAGTGACCCAGTCAGGTGGAGTGACAACCCCTCAGCAAGCCAACTATGAAGAGCTACACGCTCCCCACAAGAATTGGTAGAAAGTGGAGAGACAGGCTTGCATAAAGCCACTCTAGGCAATGCTTCTATCTATTATCCAACCCCAACTCTGAATAAGAAAGGGTGTCAATGGGGAACACTCCGGCAGGCAGTGGGCACAGGCTGAGAAGATTGCCGCCTCTAGCATGTCAGAAATCCGTGAGGGACACGGAAAATTAAACAAAGGGCTGTCGCGCATGCGCAGACTCCCTCCTGCAATATACGGAAATAGAGCGACGCGCGACTGTAGCGCGCGACCACTCGAGTCCCCAGTCCCACTCCACAGGCGACGCGGGCACAAAGCGCCCGAGCACAACGAGAGGCGAACCCGCGCTCTCACAGCACATACGGCGAAACGAGAAGCCGAAACAAGCACAGCGCAATGAGCGAAGCAGCGGCAAGGCAGACGCTGAAGGCGGCGAAACTTGAAGCGCCACAAGCAGTCAAGCGCAAGGAGCACGCACAAGGCAAGCACAAAGCAAGCAATATAAGAAGTACAATTGTCAAATATAAAGAAGGAAAAATGACTTAACTGGCTGTGAAGCAGCAAAGAAAGAGGAAGTCTTGCCCTCTATGGTTCTTTATATAGGGATATGCTCTCTATGGTTGCCTAAGTGCTCATGGGATTTGTAGTTTTTCGTTTCTTTACTGTGTTCTTATTAGCTGCTGTTTGTAGTAAAGAAATCGAGAAAGCATAATCTGAGCCTCCTGTCCTGCCATAGAATTATTGCCCATCCATTCTTTATATGTACAATGCCTAGTGCATATTTCACTACGCGTTAGACAAACATGTGTTCATTCTCAATCTAAAAGGAAAATTGCAATACACAACAAAAACTTAAGTATTAAAATCTATCCTGTTTTAAAAGAAACCAGAATTATAAAATTATATAGATAACAGTGGAAGGAAGGGGAAGCAGATATCTACACTCCTATTTCCTATCTATATAGATGACATATTTAAATGACATTGGGGCATATTATCAAGGGGGTTTATCTCTGCTTTTTTGGCTTTAGAAGCCAAGAAAGCGGAGATAAAATTATCTCCCTATTACCTAGCTGTCGCTAACACCAGTTAGCGACAGCTAGTAGGAGATAGCGACCATCTTGTGCCCCGCTTTGAATGTCAGTGATATTTATCACTAATGGCATGCAAAGTGGGCGTGTCAAGATGTTAGCGACTGGAAACAGTCGCTAACATCGCTATCTCCTATTACCAACTTATGGAGATATTCGCACTAAGAGCGAATATCTCCAAAAGCTAACACCTGCCCCTGAGCAGTTCTTAGTCATGTTATCCAATGGTAGGTGGATAACATGGCTAAGAGCATTAGCTCGGTAATGCATGAATATCGCTGACTTTTCAGCGATATTCATGCATTTCGGCCGATTTTTATCGCTTAGGAGATAAACCTTGATAATAGCAAGGTTCCTAAGCGATAAAAATCGCCGCAGCTCGGCGATAAAAATATCCCCGCTAAACCGAGATAGCGATAATTAACGCAAGTTGTTAGTAATATGTCCCATTATTCGTACAGCTAACAGAAACGGTGTTATAGTGGAATCATATGATCACATTCTCCCAAGGGATTTCACAGTTTAATCCATTTTTGAAGGTGTCAAAGTCAAAAATCCAAAACACCTCACGTTTCTTTCGGATTCGATCCCCACCTAAGGAATCAGGGGTGTTGATTTTTTTCTGAAATTCGACATTTAAAGTCTTCTGGATTATGGCTGCAGTCAAGAAAATGTTTCACCAAAGGTGACAACAGTTTCTTAGTCCTGATTGCAGAGCGATGCTCTGTTAATCGGACTTGGATGGGTCATGAGGTCTCACCCACGTACCCAAGAGAACATGGTCACTGAAGGAAAGAAATAGTGTTTGAGGTTTTACAATTCCACATATCAGTGGCCGATGCAGTATATCCATTATGGGTGAAATTCACACCCTCTAGGATACTTGAGCAGGATTTGCAAGTAGAACATCAAAATGTTCCCTTGATTGGTTGGTTCATATCTATAGACTTTTGCAAGAAGGGTACCTGATTCGTCTGTCCTGTAAATCTAGAATGGACAATTTGATCCTTTATATTCCTACTGCGTCTACGCGCAAACAACGGTTTCTCTCATTTCTGGCCCTTAGTACAATTATTGTTTAGGATGAGCCAGGTCGAGTTAATGACCTGTTTCACTTTCGCATCAAGAGTGGAGTGTCTAATGATGCATACTAATTGCTGGGTCTCTTTAATTTGTTTGGACCTCAAGAGATGGTCCCTATCAAAGAATCACGCTCTTTTGTAGGAGTCCCTCACCAGTCGGTGAGGGTAACCCCTCTCTAGAAATTTCTTTCTCATATCTCCAGCTTGTCTATCAAAGTCGCGCAAATCTGTGCAATTCCACCTTACTCTCAAAAATTGGGAGAGGGGGATGCTTTGCTTCTGGTTACGAGGGTGGAAGCTCTGAAAGTGTAGCAAGGTGTTTCTTGCTGATGGTTTTACAAACAAATCCACCTTTAGCTTTCCTTCGTCATGAAAAATCATGATATCCAGAAATTCTAATTTGTCTGCACTTATATGCGCCGTAAACTTGAGATTGGTGTCTACAGCATTCAGCCAGGTTAAAAACTCTGAGAGAGACTTCCTCCCTTCGGTCCAAACGAAGAAAATGTCGTCAATATATCTGGACCAATGGGAGACAGCCTCATAAAACAGGGCGATCTCGTTGTAGATGCATTTATCTTCAAAAAAGGCCATATAAATCTTTGCCACTGATGGAGCAACAGATGCCCCCATGCTTACACCCCGTATAGACGTGTTCCAAACTCAAAAATATTTTCAGATAAGACTATCTTCAAGCACGCAAGTACAAAAGTCTTAGGGCATGGTATCCTCTGTTGATCAATAAACAATTCAGTGGTTTCCATTGCCTCGATCAAGGGGATGTTGCTATACAAAGATTCAACATCTAAGGTAAATGTAAATGTAAATATGTAAATGTATTTGAGCTTGTAAAGTGCACTGCTACCCGTAGGTTTCCTGGCGCTGTATAACGCTGGGGAACCAGTCCTGGCTTTCCCTGTGAGATTGTCCCTATTGGGAACCCCCAAGGTGAAGCCAGGCATCCCCGGCGTTGATGGGGCCGTTTGTGGAGATTAAGCATGCTATTGCCCAGAGTTGCTGAGTGGAACCCATGGTTAGAGTGGCCCCGAAGGCGAGATTTATCAAGCCCGCTGACATTGGCCCAACACCCTGCCGCGTCAGAAATTGAACCCTGGTTCCGGGCCGACCTCTGCTTCTGGGTCTGCCGCCTCTAAGCAGTGAGTCACACTACTCCACTGGTGACAAGGAGATTTCTTGCAGAGTTGAAGTTGATATTCTCTACCTTATTAATCATGGCGCCTGTATCTTTGATATATGAAGCAATATTTGGGATAAAGGGGCGAAGGTGGAAGTCAATATATTTAGATAGAGGTTCTGTAGTGGTGCCTATTGTTGATACTATGGGTCTATAAGGAGGATTTACGATATCTTTATGCATCTTTGGAAGCCCATAAATACAGGCAGTTTTGCCTGAGTTGAAATTAAGATAATCGATTTCCTTTTGGGTAATCTCACCCCTTTCTTTGACTCGAAAAGTCAGATGCTGGATGTTAGACCTGTCTGCTTCTGGGAGTATCTTTACCATTAATTATTTATTTTGACCCCTTTGGCCTTCCAGCGAATCCAGTTATGTTTTTTTTTATATCCTCCAGAACTTTTCTAGTATTGTCGCGGGGGCTAGGTGTTTCTTGAACCTTTTATTTTACAAAGGCCTAGTTCCCCTCAGAGAAGTAACCTGTCAGCAACTGAGACCTAAAATGGTGGCTTATAACTGCCATAACGGTCACCTCAGGGAGGCAGACCCATAGGACAGCATAGGGAAGGTTCTGGAACCATCTAGCAGGTTCTAGTGGTCTGAGGCCAGCCTATAAAAGGCCAGTGACCGGGCAGCCATTTTGTGCAGATAGAGAAGTGACCAGTGTGGAGGGAGGCAACTTTATGAGGAGGGCTGTGCACTGGTAGGGGCAAGATCGACCTGTGGGCCGACTGTTAACCTGCTTGGATGTGACCTCTCATGGGCTGACCAAACCCCACTGAGGCAGAAAAACACTTGAGTACCAGGAAACCTCATTATCACCTCAAAGCCACTGGAGACGCTAGCGGTGTAAATACTGAGGAACAGCGGGGTTCGTACAACCAAGCCTCTGAGACTGAAGCGCGTGAGGTGAGGTGTACTCACTGCGGGGGAAGCGGCGAAGTCTGCTGCCATCCATTCTGAGAGAAGGCGACCTCCGCGCCGTGAGTTCCCTGATGCGGCATCGGTGGAAACTGGGCTCAGCTGCTCCGCATTGACATCCGGGGAGTTCCGGAAGGTGACGTTGGAGGAGGAGGCGGACCAGCGCCAGAGGAGGCCGGGTGAAGGAGAAGGCGGACCAGCACCAGAGGAGGCCGGGTGAAGGAGGAGCTTCAGGAGGTGACACCATCGGAAAGAGAGATCGACGGGGGCTGCGACGTGTCTCTCCAAAACCAGAGGAGAAGATCGGCTGATTCTTCCGGGCCGGTGGCAAGAAGCTCAGCCCTCACCGAAACGATTCCAAGGGCGAAGCTGCAGAACGGGACTGACCCGCTCAAAAGAAGGAACTCCAGCAGAGTCAAAGTAAGGTGGGACATACACGGGTAGAGGGCGGAAGCAGTACCGAGCTGAGCTGGGCCCTGGAGGGTGTCGGGCTGTGGCCGCAGATACAACAACCAGGCCGGTGGTGCTTTTAAACTGTCCTGCAGCCACACGAGAATCAAGCCTTAGGAATTGGACCTACTTTACACTTGAACTGCCAAACTAAGTGAGGGAAGAGCTTGGGGCGGGGGAGTGAACCACGGGTAGTGTACAGCCCCGGTGGAACAAGGAGAAAAAGGCTGAGTTAGAAGCCCGATTGTAGAGAGATTATTCCATGCATTAAAAATGTATGTAGGGCTGCCTGAGTATTCCTTATAGAAGAAGGGGAATCTAAGTAGAAACAAAGAAAGTGTGTTTCTAACCTACCTGTTCTTTTCTAGTGGCGCAGCTGTGCAAACTGATGACAAAGATGTTGAGAGACAGTGATCTGTAAACCTTTTTGACCCGGCACGCCCAGGGGTAAAGTATAAACCGGTTACCCTTAAGGAAACATCAAACAGAGTACCCTTTTTGCACTTATATTGTACTGCTATCTCTAGAAGGAAGGTCGGGTTACCTTCTAAGAACTCTTCCAATGGAGGGAGAAAGATGTCTAAGAATGTAATGTAAGAATGTGATAAGTGACAATATTGTACTAAATTGGATAGTGTCATACTGATGTGAAGAAAATATTAAGGAGCACAGAGAAAACAGAGTTAATTTTATAAAGTACGATCCGTATTTTTCTAAAACTGGTGTGGAGTCTTTATTTTTAGTGGTAAGTTATTAAGTTACTTTGAGTAAGTTTATAAGCACAACACGTAAGCCTTGGAGGTTAGCTGTTTCCATTCTGTGCCAGGCTACCCTATGTAGTCTAGGTTTCCTAGGTCTGACATAATTGGTGTTTCAGCGGTGGGATCAAGCTTGTGCTTGCATCTACTCAGTAGTAACGCAGTACATACCACAGGCCTACACCTGGAGTTTTCTCCAAGCGGGCTCCCTGATTAAAATTTTGTATTTCCAAATTTACTCCTGGTGGTGGGTGGAGGTTGTCCTCACATCACATACTTCCTTGTTCCTATCACATAATAGAATTAAACTTTGAGGAGATGGAGACCTATACTGCGGCCCAACTCAGGGATTTCTGTCAAAGGAATGGGGTATTCTAAAAAAGGGGTGCCAAGAAAAGTGAGCTGCAAACAAGCTTGAGGGCATGGTTGGAAGCTCATTTGGAGGAGGAACTGGAAATGGAAGAGGTTGATAGAGACACTGTCATTGGAGCAGAGCTGTTGTACCAAACTGAGGGGGGGGGACCTACTGACAGGTCCCAGGACACTTTCAAGGGAGGGCAGCAGTGTCTTGGTGAGGAGTCTAACAGAAGCTGAACTGGCGGACAGGAGGGAAGAGAGGAAGCTAAGGTGGGAGTTAGCTAGATTGGAGTTGGAAAAGGAGGAAAGGAGACTAGCTCATGAATTAACTCTTAAGGAGCTGGATATCAAGGCCCTGCAAATAGGGACTCCCAATCCTAATAATGGTGGCAGCAAAACCAAGGAGATAACCAGGGAACCCAGACCCTATTTACCCAAGGATGTAGTCGCTAGCTACAGCGCAGGTGATGATATTGCTAAGTGGCCAGTATCCCATGGGCTTAAGAGCCCATGGGATACTGGAAACTCACTGGGGGGGTGGACTGTATAAATACATGCCGCCTGCTGGTAGGGATACATTGTTGGCCCTAGAGCAGGAGGAGCAGACCCACTTCCCCACCATGAAGGTGGCGCTAATAAAGAAGTTGGGACTAACCCCGGAGAAATACAGGCAGAAATTTAGGGGTAGTCACAAATTAGCACACAGAATTGGGTGGATTTCCTCGATTATGCAAAGAAGGCCTTGGAAGGTTAGGTGAAAGGCAGCGAGGTAGGGGACTATGAGGGGTTGTATGACCTTATACTCAAGGAACACCTACTCGAGAAATGTTTTCCCGAGCTGCGACAACACCTGGTGGACAGCAGGCTGACCAGCCCCAGGAAGCTGGCTGAGGAGGCGGACATCTGGGCTAGTACCCGGGTGTCCTCAAAGGAGACTGGAGGGGATTCCCAGAAGTCCGGACAGGGCGCTCCCCAGAAGAAGGAGGGGGGAGATAACAAGAAGGAGTTCTCAAAAGGTCCCCAAAATAATTTCCCGGGAAGGGGAAGAGGATTCATCCCTAAGGCTAACCCACCCCGAAACCCTAATCCTGGCCAAAGCCAGCAGCCAAGGGTTGTCCATTGCTTTGAGTGTGGTGGTGTTGAACACTATAAGGGAGACGTGAAGTGCCCCAAGAGACCACCCCCTCCCACTGGAGGAAAAGCCCCAGGAGTAGCTAGTGTAGTGCTCGGGAAGGAGTTGCCCTTTAGTAAGTGGGAGAGTGGGCGGATGTCACCTTAGTGTCCCTGGGAGATCGGGAGATGGTTCCAAAGATCCAGTTACCCTCAAATACTACTAAGTATGAGCAATGGGTCAGCATCAATGGCCAAAGAGGGGAGGCTCTGAGAGACACAGGAGCCAGTATGACTATGGTAAGGAGTCATCTGGTGTCTCCAGAGCAGATACTTCCACATGTACTACACCCCGCCGCAATGGCTGACGGCAGAATGGGTCACTATCCTGTGGCCGAGGTTCCATTTGAGTGGGAAGGGGTTGCAGGTCTACTTCGAGTTGCTGTAAGCCCTGCCGTGCCAGTTGATTGTCTGTTGGGGAATGACATGGAGCACAATGCTTGGAGGGAGGTGGAATACCGGACTCATTCTGAGATGCTGGGTACACCTGACTTGGCCTGTGTCAGCACAAGGTCTGCGACTACCCGGAGGGGGAGTTCGCTTACGCTGGAGCCTGGAAAAATGGCCCAGCCAGCTGCCGGAAAAGGGAACGACCAAGGGCAGGAGGAGCCTGCCTCAACATCCCCATCTCGTGAGATGGATAGGCCACCTGTGGTGGTAGACCTGGAGTCCACAGAGGAGGATGTTACTCCATTGGAGAACCTACCCATCCCTGCTGAATGGCATTTGGAGGTGTCGTAATTGGCATGGCCGCGTTAGCGATTAGCTGAAACTACACGTTGTCCTCCTTAACTTGGCTATATATGAAAACGCCATCTTGAATGTTGCGGCGGCCATCTTAGACCATAAGCGGCCTCGTGGCCGGCGTGCCCTTTAGTCCGTTGTCCGTTCCACTGACCACTTCAGTCTGCCCAGCAACAGGCTATTTTTAGTACTGGTCAAGCTTGCACATGCGCAGTCCCAACTGACCAGTAAGCCTTTAGGAATGTGCGCCAAAATGACCAGCGGAGTTGTGCCCCCTCCAATGAGCTGGCTGCGTTCCAAAACATGACCATATATGTACCTAAATGTGTTCTAACTTGTGCCGCCTATCTTTTATTGCCCCAAAACTGTATATAAATCGGGGTCACACCGGTGTTCGGTGTGATACCTCTTGCATTACCGAAGGGTGCTGTTTGAGTGTACCACCACCCCATGGGGTCTTAATAAACTTGTTCTTTGCCTTTTACAGTTTCCGTGCCAACAGTTCTTGAGTGTAAGTGGGTTGTCTTCGGAGTATGTAGGCCTTGGGAACCCTGATTACTTCAAATTGGCGACCACGACCAGGGACTCATCGGCGACTCGGATGCCCGAAGGAGAGGTCCTGACGAAGGCTTGGAAACTCGCCATGGACGCGCGCTGCCACTGAGTGACCCGAGTCTTGGCTCCCACGGTGTTTCTTCCTTTCCTTCCGATCTGACCTTCCAGGTGGCGCCGGTCTCCGACTGAGTTTTCGAGTGTCTGCGTTGCTGGGAAAGTGCCGTTTGGCTGATTTGAATTACAAGACCTTGGCAGTTGGAATCTGGACATTTGAGAATTTGGGTAAGATTTGTGTTCGGTAAGGTAGTCTTCGGACGCTTACTGAAGTTCTATGATTTGTGATCTGTAAGGTAGTCCTTGGACGCTTGCCGAAGTCCTACGATCTACGTTTTGATTTGAGTTAGCTAACATTGTGACTTTGTGATCTTTGAACTTATATGTGTAGTGCACTTCACATAGGCAGGCATGTAGAGATGTTTCTCTAACTTTGTTTTTTTTCCTCTGAGCGGCACATTTGTGTGAAGTACTGTAAGTGCCAGTTTGTACGGTGTCACGTTTTCGTGATACTTTTTGAACATGCCTGTTTTCAGCACACTCCGAGGGATGTGCTGTCTTGGAAATGGTACCACAATTAGGTTAGCGGAAGCACAGCCGGCTCCCCCAGAAGGAACACCAAATCGCGAGATGTACATCAAATTTGGCCTTCCCCCTATTATGTACAGCAAATTATGGCATAAGTATACAAAGGCTGATCCCGAATTGCAATGGCCTCTACATGGGTCGTTCGATTTACGAAAAGTACAGTTTGTGGAGCAATGTTTGTTTCAACGCAGGTCTAGACAAAACATGTTTGATTGTGTGCGAATGTGGGAGAAAGCGGTGCGTGAGCGAATGAAGCGTGAAGTTGCCTTGGCGGACAAAGAGCAGCGAAAGGCTGCTCGGGATAAGGCTTTACAGCTTGAGGAAAAGGAGGCTCAGGAGAAGAAAGAGAGGGAGGAACGGGAACGTAAATTGCAAACGACTGGTCAATTTCCTATCCGCCGACCGCTTTATCCTGTCCTTAATAATGAAACTGATGATTTTTCATTGCTAGATCGGTCACCGCCTCCGTATGTTTCGCCGACGGCTCCAGCTGCAGATTCGGAGGAGGATGGACAGGATAAGTCGGACCAGAAGGGTGTATCCGCTCTCAGGTTTACTGCGGCGAGGTTCGAGAAGCGCTCCCTGACAACTCTACTGGAGAGGGCCATGATCTCCGCCCTGGTGACCACGTGATGATTCGGTCGTTTGAGAGAGCGAGCAGTCTGGAGCCCAGGTGGAAGGGCCCCGAACAGGTCCTCCTTGCAACCCGAACCACTGTACGAGTAACCAACAGGAAGCGGTGGGTGCATTCGACACACTGCCGCCGTGTCTCTCCGGATCTGGTGACTCCTGCTGTGCTGACCGACTACAAAGAGATTTTGGAGAAAGAAAAGAGCCCAGCTGTGACGTCGGCCGAAGTTGAGGGAGCCTTCCCGGACCACGCTGTTGCCGGACGAGAGCGCTACAACCTCCTCGATAAGAAGATTTTTTTTTTTTTTTTTTTAGTGACCGGTTGGTTACCGCTCCAGGTTTGTGAAACGGAAACCGGGAATTCCAAGGGGGGGGGATCAGTTCTGCCAGTGTAGCGACACCCGTCTTGGCCCGGAGAAGAAAACAACGGCTACCTCGGAGTTCAGCACCGCATTTTTCTTTTTTAGGTATACACGCACGTGTATCTGAGACTCTGTGAACAATTTGTGCTATTGAGACTTTGCACGAACATTCCTGAATTATGGCATCAACGGCATCACGAGACAAGCGAATATTAGGTGCCATTCTCTTTGTTCTGACTATTGTGGTGATAGCTGTAAAAGCCTGGGTAGTTGAACTTGTGGTGCCTGCACGTGAACATTTGCTGCCGACTACCCCGGCTCCATCTGAACATTTTCACTTTACATTACCCTATCATGAAGAACGACATCGGCAAACATATCTGAATAACAGTTTTATTCAGATTCTTCATCACACACATAATATGACCAATACCTCGAATTGCTGGGTGTGTGGGATGTTGCCGGGGCACCAGAAGAGAGGGGGCACCCCACTCATTCCACTTCCGTTTTCACATAATGGATCATGCAACGCCTGGTACACCCTCCTCTTTACTTTGAGATGGCCAACCAAAGGGGGGGTGCTTTTCCGTTTGAATAAAGTATGCTCTCATGACAAGGATGGGTTTCCACGGGCTGAGGGTACTCGATTTGAATGGGAAGAGTACAGACCCGACAACGTGTCTGCCCCACGTGTGTACAGCAATCAAAGAAATATTAATGTATCCAGTGCACATGTCATTAATGTCATCTCTACTAAAGCTGATTTGTGTATTAGGAATAATGGTTCGATTGCAGTGGGGAAAAGCGAATGTAACACTACTCTTACTTTTGATAGCCCGAATGGCATCTCATTTGTAGCATCACGGAACACGTATTTTATTTGTGGAACAAAGGGTTACCATCAGCTTCCATTGGGATGGTTGGGCACGTGCTACGTATCGTTCGTGTTACCTCCTGTATTCATCGCCCCACCAATGTATCACAATGATTATACCTTGTATCATGATTTTGTCCTGAATAGGGTTAAGCGGACTGTTGTTCTGGATGACATAGACCAGACCGATACTGCTTTGCAACAGTATGTGGACTTTAATTTGGGACTATTTTCCTTCGTGGGGGCTGCATTGAACAGTTGGAAAATAAGACGACTGACACGTGTTGTTGAGGCTGTAGCGAATGACACTGCCATTGCCCTGGGAAACATCACTGAGGAACTACAGATTTCCAGAATTGTTACGCTCCAAAATAGGATGGTGCTGGATGTAGTTTTGGCTGACCGTGGGGGGGCATGCAGAATTATCGGAAGCAGCTGCTGTGTATACTTACTGGACAATTCTCCATCTGTTTATGATGCCATATCAAAGCTCCACAAGATCGCGGCTGAGATACATCCGGACAATGGAACTTGGACACTTTTAGGATGGTTCTGGTCCATGCTTGCTGCCTGGGGCTGGAAACTGTTGACGATTCTATGTATAATCGTGGGAGCAATGTTTTTTATATGCCTATGTATTCAATGTGGCCCAGCCTTATGTTCTATGTGCCTATCAGCTTGCATACCATCAAGACGAGCCCTTGCTCATGACAAAATGATGCTTCATAAAGAAGTAACCCAAATAATGTTAATAGACATCGAGGACGAACATCCTGATTATGTTCACTATGAGGTAGATTCAGCTAAACGCTAAAAGGGTCGTCTGTCGTAATTGGCATGGCCGCGTTAGCGATTAGCTGAAACTACACGTTGTCCTCCTTAACTTGGCTATATATGAAAACGCCATCTTGAATGTTGCGGCGGCCATCTTAGACCATAAGCGGCCTCGTGGCCGGCGTGCCCTTTAGTCCGTTGTCCGTTCCACTGACCACTTCAGTCTGCCCAGCAACAGGCTATTTTTAGTACTGGTCAAGCTTGCACATGCGCAGTCCCAACTGACCAGTAAGCCTTTAGGAATGTGCGCCAAACTGACCAGCGGAGTTGTGCCCCCTCCAATGAGCTGGCTGCGTTCCAAAACATGACCATATATGTACCTAAATGTGTTCTAACTTGTGCCGCCTATCTTTTATTGCCCCAAAACTGTATATAAATCGGGGTCACACCGGTGTTCGGTGTGATACCTCTTGCATTACCGAAGGGTGCTGTTTGAGTGTACCACCACCCCATGGGGTCTTAATAAACTTGTTCTTTGCCTTTTACAGTTTCCGTGCCAACAGTTCTTGAGTGTAAGTGGGTTGTCTTCGGAGCATGTAGGCCTTGGGAACCCTGATTACTTCAGAGGGAGGTCTTACCAGGGAGGAATTCTGCAAGGGCCAGAACGAGTGTCCTACCCTGGAGGGACTGAGGCTACAGGCTGAAGCCCAGGCAGCAGGGAACGTTACAGGGCACTACCATATTTACTGGGAGGATGGACTCCTCTACAGTGAACCCAAGGCACCCGTGCATGGTTCTTCATGGGCCTTGGTGGTCCCTCAACGTTATCGAGCCTTTCTCATGAGATACCCTTGGCAGGACACTTGGGACAGGACAAGACCTTTGCCGGGCTTGTCCCCCACTTTTATTGGCCTCAGATGAAGGTGACGTCTGACACTTACTGTCGGACATGCGTGTCTTGCCAAGCCAGTGGGAAAACAGGGGTGAAGCTGAAAGCTCCCCTGGAACCACATCCTGTTGTTAGCACCCCCTTTGAAAGGGTGGGCATCGACATTGTAGGGCCATTGGATCCACCAACTTCAGCTGGTCACAGGTTTATCCTGGTTTGGGTGGATCATGCCACACGGTACCCAGAGGCAATTCCTCTGAGGACCATCACTGCACCTGCAGTGGCAAGGGCCTTGATGGGGATCTTTACCCGAGTGGGTTTCCCCAAGGAAGTTGTGTCCGACAGGGGGACCAACTTCATGTCAGCATACATGCGGGCTATGTGGAAGGAGTGTGGAGTTACCTACCGGTTTACCACTCCTTATCACCCACAGACCAATGGTCTTGTGGAAAGGTTCAACAAGACCTTGAAAGGCATGATAAGAAGTCTGCCTGAGCCTGCGGAGGAAATGGGATGTCCTCCTACCCTGTCTATTGTTTTCCTACAGGGAAGTGCCACAGAAGGGAGTTGGCTTCAGCCCCTTCGAGCTTCTGTATGGGCACCCTGTACGCGGACCTCTGAGCCTGGTGAAAGACGGATGGGAAAAGACTCCCAGGAAGCTTCCCCAGGACGTGGTGAGCTATATGCTGGCCTTCCGGAGCCAAATGGCTAAGTTGTGGAAGCAAGCTTCTGACAACTTGGAAGCCAGCCAAGCAGTGATGAAGGAGTAGTATGACCACAATGCTCACCCGGTGGAGTTGAAGCCTGGCCAGAAAGTGTGGGTGATGGAACCTGGAGAGCTAAGTGCCCTTCAGGATCGCTGGACAGGCCCCTTTGAGGTGAAGGAGAAAAAGGGTAAGGCCACTTACTTAGTGGACCTTAAGACCCTGCGGGTGCTTCATGCTAATCACCTCAAACCCCACCATGAGAGACCCGAGGTCATCTTAATGATGGTAACTGATGGGGCAGAGGAAGCAGAAAGTGAGCCTCTCCCTTCTCGTCTCAGGAAAAGGATGGGTCGGTGGAGGGAGTTATTCTCTCACCATCCCTGACTCCTGAACAGCAGAGGGACTGCCGCCAGGTCCTGGAGAAATATTCCTCGCTGTTCTCCCTTGTCCCGGGAAGAGCCCACCTGTGTACCCATGATGTGGACTGTGAAGTCTAAGATCTACCGGCTGTCAGACAAGGTGAAGGCCAGCATCCACAGTGAAGTCGCTAAGATGCTGGAGGTAGGATTGATTGAACCTTCTAGTAGCCCCTGGTCCAGTCCGGTGGTTCTGGTTCCAAAAGCTGCCCCGCCGGGCACCACTCCAGAACTGAGGTTCTGTGTGAATTACCGGGGACTGAATTCAGTGACAAAGACTGATGCTCATCTGATCCCAAGGGCGGATGAACTCATTGACCGGCTGGGAGCTGCCCAATACTTGAGTACCTTTGACCTTGCTTCAGGGTACTGGCAGATCTCCCTTACAGATGGAGCAAAGGAAAGGTCAGCCTTCTCCACGCCTGAGGGTCACTACCAGTTCTGTGTGATGCCCTTTGGGCTTAGGAACGCTCCTGCCACTTTTCAGCGGCTGGTGAACGAGGTCCTCGCTGGAATGGAAGCTTTCTCTGCTGCTTATCTGGATGACATTGCTGTCTTCAGTAGCAGTTGGGAGGATCATTTGCGACACCTGCAAGCTGTTCTTCAGGCCCTGAAACAGGCTGGCTTGGCAATCAAGGCCAGCAAGTGTCAGATTGGGCAGGGGTCAATGGTGTACCTAGGCCACTTGGTGGGCAGGGGAACGGTGAAGCCCCTCTAGGCGAAGATCGAGGCTATCATGGCCTGGGAGCCCCCCAAGACCCAAAGAGAGGTCCGAGCCTTCCTGGGCCTCACAGGATACTACCGTCTCTTCGTGAAGGGTTATGGCACCATTGTGGCACCCCTCACTGAACTTACATCCAAGAAACAACCCCAACGGGTAGTCTGGACAGAGGCTTGCCAGCGAGCCTTTGACACCTTGAAAAAGGCAATGTGTACTGCTCCAATTCTCAGAGCCCCTGACTTCTCAAGAGAATTCATTGTCCAAACAGACGCATCAGAACATGGCATTGGGGCAGTGTTATCGCAACTCAACGAAGAGGGCCTGTATCAACCTGTTGTATTCCTGTCCAGAAGACTGCTTCCCCGGGAACAGAGGTGGAGTGCGATTGAGCGGGAAGCTTTTGCGGTGGAATGGGCTCTGAAGAAGCTGCGGCCATACCTGTTTGGCTTGCACTTCCTGGTTCAGACTGACCACCGGCCCCTTCGTTGGATGATGCAAATGAAGGGGGAGAATCCCAAGTTGTTGAGATGGTCTATCTCCCTACAGGGAATGGACTTCCGGGTGGAACATCGGCCTGGAGTGGACCACGCCAATGCAGACGGTCTCTCTAGGTATTTCCGCCTTAGTGATGAGAACTCCCAAGGGGTTGGGTAGCTCTCCCCACTTTCAGCTGAAAGGGACACGTGTTAGACCTGTCTACTTCTGGGAGTATCTTTACCATTAATTATTTATTTTGTCCACTTTGACCTTCCAGCGAATCCAGTAATGTTTTTTTTTATGTCCTCCAGAACTTTTCTAGTATTGTCGCGGGGGCTAGGTGTTCCTTGAACCTGTTATTTTACTAAGGCCTAGCTCCCCTCAGAGAAGTAAACTGTTAGCAACTGAGACCTAAAATGGTGGCTTATAACTGCCATAATGGTCACCTCAGGGAGGCAGATCCATAGGACAGCATAGGGAAGGTTCTGGAACCATCTAGCAGGTTCTAGTGGTCTGAGGCCATCCTATAAAAGGCCAGTGACCGGGCAGCCATTTTCTGCAGATAGAGAAGTGACCAGTGTGAAGGGAGGCAACTTCATGAGGAGGGCTGTGCACTGGTAGGGGCGAGATCGACCTGTGGGCCGACTGTTGACCTGCATGGATGTGACCTCTCATGGGCTGACCAAACCCCACTGAGGCAGGAAAACACTTGAGTACCAGGAAACCTCATTATCACCTCAAAGCCACTGGAGATGCTAGCGGTGTAAATACTGAGGAACAGCGGGGTTCGTACATCCAAGGGACGACCCTGACGTCAGTCAACTCAGTACCCCATTGGTGATACGCTGCAAGAGAAAGGAGAAGGGGGCTGAGAGCGAAGCCTCTGAGACTGAAGCGCGTGAGGTGAGGTGTACTCACTGCGGGGGAAGCGGCGAAGTCTGCTGGCGTCCATTCTGAGAGAAGGCGACCTCCACGCCGTGAGTTCCCTGACGCGGCATCGGTGGAAATGGGGCTCAGCTGCTCTGCGTTGATATCCGGGGAGTTCCGGAAGGTGACATTGGAGGAGGAGGTGGACAAGCGCCAGAGGAGGCCGGGTGAAGGAGAAGGCGGACCAGAGCCAGAGGAGGCCGGGTGAAGGAGGAGCTTCCGGAGGTGACACCATCGGAAAGAGAGATCGACGGGGGCTGCGATGCGTCTCTCCAAAACCAGAGGAGAAGATCGGCTGATTCTTCCGGGCCGGTGGCAAGGAGCTCAGCCCTCACCAAAACGATTCCAAGGGCGAAGCTGCAGAACGGGACCGACCCGCTCAAAAGAAGGAACTCCAGCAGAGTCAAAGTAAGCTGGGACATAAACGGGTAGAGGGCGGAGGCAGTACCGAGCTGAGCTGGTCCCTGGAGGGTGTCGGGCTGTGGCCGCAGATACAAAGCCCAGGCCGGTGGTGCTTTTAAACTGTCCTGCAGCCACACGAGAATCCAGCCTTAGGAATTGGACCTACTTAACTCTTGAACTGCCAAACTAAGTGAGGGAAGAGCTTGGGGCGGGGGCGTGAACCACGGGTAGTGTACAGCCCCGGTGGAACAAGGAGAAAAAGGCTGAGTTAGAAGCCCGAATTGTAGAGAGATTATTCCAGGTATTAAAAATGTATGTAGGGTTGCCTGAGTATTCCTTATAGAAGAAGGGGAATCTAAGTAGAAACAAAGAAAGTGTGTTTCTAACCTACCTGTTCTTTTCTAGTGGTGCAGCTGTGCAAACTAATGACAAAGATGTTGAGAGACAGTGATATGTAAACCTTTTTGACCCGGCACGCCCAGGGGTAATGTATAAACCGGTTACCCTTAAGGAAATATCAAACAGAGTACCCTTTTTGCACTTATATTGTACTGCTATCTCTAGAAGGAAGCACCATTTATCTTTTAAGAAATCTTCCAATGGAGGGAGAAAGATGACTAAGAATGTAATGTAAGAATGTGATAAGTGACAATATTGTACTAAATTGGAAAGTGTCATACTGATGTGAAGAAAATATTAAGGAGCACAGAGAAAACAGAGTTAATTTTATAAAGTACGATCCGTATTTTTCTAAAACTGGTCTGGAGTCTTTATTTTTAGTGGTAAGTCATTGAGTTACTTTGAGTAAGTTTATAAGCACAACACGTAAGCCTTGGAGGTTAGCTGTTTCCATTCTGTGCCAGGCTACCCTATGTAGTCTAGGTTTCCTAGGTCTAACACTGGATTTATTTAGTAATATAAGTAATAGGGTTTGATCTATTATTTGTATAAAAGACAGTATCATCCAACATTCTCAACATATTCTGTTCATAGTTATCAGAATCTATTACCACTATTCCTCCACCTTTGTCACTACTTTTTACAGTAATCAATTTATTGGTAGCTAAGGATTAAGGGCATCATACTCATTCCTACTCAAATTATAAAGCAGATTAGGAATGAAATTAATGGCTTGTTCCAAGTTTTTTTCAAAACTACTAATTCAAATGTTGCTTCTTCAGGACCAAGTTGGTCCAATGAGGGGTTACAAGTCGAGGGGAGGGACAAGCTCCTAACGCGATCGAGGCTAAGTTCAAGATTATCACCCGCAAATAATTTTTTGAGGCAGATTTTCTTAAAGAAAGAGATGATGTCACTGTATAATTCAAATATATTTGCACCAGAGTGCGGAACAAAGGACAGACCTTTAGAGAGCAGACTAATGCTATATTCATCTAGATGTATCTTCGATAAATTAAAGATGAGTATTACATCCTTGCCTTCCAATGTTGATGGCTGCGGGTCTCCCTGATGAACTGAGGTTCCTCCTGTTGTTGGTAGTGATGTTGAGGCTTGTAGCCTCCTCTGCTTTGAGCTTGAAAGCGTACTCTGGGACGTCCCCGGTTCATCCCTCGGTTCCCTAAAAAAGGCTGCCCTTGATTGCGTTTGGCCTTTGCAGAATTAAAATTACTTTCAGGTTCGTAATATGCCTCATTCCCTTCACTATCGGACTCTGAGGTGTACGAAAAAGTATTAACCCTTTGCTGTTGGTTCCTATTATCGTCCATAAAGTGGATCTGTTTATAAAAATCCACTCTTAAGTATGGGTATGTATTTTCAATAGAGTAGAATCTTTTATCCTTCATAAGTTTATTATTTTTACGTTTGTCGAAATAATTAGCAAAAGATTCCAACTCTCTATTAGATTCTTCCGATTTTTTCAGGGCGTCATCTACACTCCCAGCTTTTTTGATTTTCTCCTCCAGTTCCTCAACTTCAGTTTTGATTTCTACTGCAAGTTCTTTTGCTGTTTCGACTATAAGGATCGTTAAATCCCACGAGCATCTGCTCGCGATCTTGCTCCACTTTTCAAGAAAAGCACGATGGTGAACAAATAGCCCCGGAACATTGCGTATTCGGAGGCCGATCGGAATCATGCCTGATCTTAAATAGGCTAGCATGAATTCCCCATGGACCTCCATCCTTCTGAGTTTCTTTTTTAGATCTATTAATTTCTTAAGATCATCTTGATTACGGATAGTGTCACTGGATGTATTACCAAAGGAACAAGAAGTACCTGCTAATAGGGCAAATTCCTCATCCATCAATCCAAATGTTTTGGGCTGGGCCATACTAGATGGGACAAAGGGGAGGAAACAGACACTATTAGTATGAGGTGGTATTCAATCAAAATGAGCACAGGAACCACTATAAATTTAAAGCCCTGTGTTTGGTGCACAAAACCCTGAATAACCAAGGCCCTCCAATTCTCCGAAACTTCATTACCCCTTACATAGCCACAAGAACCCTTCGCTCTAATGCAGAAAACCTTATCAATGCCCCAAGGTTTAGGAAAGCACGATCAGGAGGAAGACGGTTCGCGGTTCATGCGGCCCGTCTTTGGAACTCCCTCCCACGAGATCTTCGTCTGGAACCCCACTACCTCCGTTTCAGGAAACGATTAAAAACACATCTTTTCCCCTAGCCCTTATGCTCCTCCCGTTAACTCAGTCCTCAGTCATGTCTCTTAGGTTCCTCAGCGCTGGGATACTTCCGGGTGACTATGCGCTTTATAAAAATAAATAATAATAATAATAATAATAATAATAATTAAGCAGCAACACAGGATAGTACAAAAAAGAACAGCCCTACAGCAGACAAGCTGTGGGTAATAACAATGTATAAAACAAGGACCCCCTGAACAATAGATAGTTCAATACCTAGGTCAGGGATAAGCACATATGTAAACAAACTACTTAGGCAAAAAACATTACTTGTCTATTTAATAATAGATGAGCGAACAACAAATTCCAAGGGGGAAAGCTACAGTCTTTATTATCAATACATAAAACAAAATATAAAAGTAAATCAATCAAAGGCTAAAAAATTCATTTGGAGAACAATACACAATGTATCAGGTAATTGAGGCCCCAGCTGACATGCACAACGAGTCTCAGAGGCAATCCGAGGGGCCAGTCACAGATCTGCCAGGCAGTCTTCATGAAGGGCAAAGGCTGTGCGCAGAAACATGTACACAGCAGCTTGATGGATTTTTAAAAAAAAACTTTTCTATCCCTGAGTTCCCAACAGGAGGCCAGCTCTTCTCAGGTCCTTTCGTTGTGTACCATTTTAGGACCCTATTGTAATTTTCCAGATTCATGCCATTATATAGGTATAAATCACTATGTCCTTATATAGGCATAAGAATTCTAGCTATATTTAGACATAGCTCATGCAGTCCAAATGCAGCATGGCTACTTCCACTAGTTCCGAAAATCTACAACGATTTCTTGGAAAACTCTGCCTCAGCAGCTAGGGACTTCCCCTTGCTCGAGAACTGACCTGTCCAAGAACTCATGGAGTTTTCAAAGAATTGAGACTCTTTTATGACATTATTATGTCCACCTTTACGTCGAACTCGGCAACTTCACGGTATAAATATGCCCACACTTGCCTTAGCAAACACACAGTGGTTTGGAGCAGTTCGACTATCTACTTGCCTGACATGCCCTGCTACTGCAAGTGCAGAAGGAAGCCGACCCTCCAGCAGATGCACTGAGAGAGACGCTGTCTCTTCTCTTGCAGAGAAATCCAGCTCCAGTGTTTCCAAGCTACCCTTGCGGGTTGTTGGGAAATCGAGTCCTGAGCCTGACCATCTTCATTCCAAATCAAGGTACAGAGCTGATTAGACCCTAAGAGAAATCTTGGACAGTTTCTTGCCAAAAGAATACTATATTTATTCTAAACCTCACTTACTTCTTCCCTCGTACTAAGCTTAGGTTAGGTACATCGGGGTAGGCGTATTTTAGAAGCACCAGTTGAGTAATTTTAGCCTCTGTTATTTAATTATGTATGTATATTTTTATAGTTTAGGAACCATACAATGCTCTCACAGTATAATTTTATTCTACTCTTTTTACTGTATGCATTATATTTTGCAACCAGTTTTGCGATTGTAGCAGTTCATTTCTTATGCTTGAGAAAGAAGACTGTTCAATGAATACTTTTATTGAAAACGCCCATCTATCTTATTCTCTGCACCTCTGGTGAAACGAAGCATGCACGATTGACTGAGTGAAATATCTATCTATTGTTTCCACGACTCTGAATATCAGTTTTATCTTGGAGGAGACAAAGTTGTCATGTGCATGCGGTTGTCAGAAACTAATCCCTTCTTGTTTATTCGAAAAAAGTTTCTAGTGACCTCTGAGTTAGATGGCACTCACAATTAAGTCTAATATATTCGATAGAAACCTAGTAGACATAAGTCCTATGTCACATCTATTGGATATATTATTCCAATGCGTAGAGCCTATTGGGAATATAGGAACGACACTACACTTGGAGATAGGAAGGCTGCAGAGAGGGGAAAACATACAGCACAGTTCCTCTTCAAGCAAAGGGGACACAGCACAGAGCAGACAGTCCCTTGGTCCTCTTCCTCGGCAGCAACTGCAGGTCAGCTCCCAGACACTCAGCAATGGCAGCACTTTTCCTCAGTGTTCCTGGCTGTTCTTCTTTGGCAGGGATTCTTTCCTGATCACAAATGTTTTCCTAATCTAATTTTAAAGAGGTCTCATCTCTACTTTTATACCCCAAAAGTCCTTGTTCTTCTTGTGTGAGGGGTCCTGGACCCAGTCCAAACCAGTATGGGTGCACCCTGCCAGTGAACATCTTCTTCCTTTGTGAGTGTGGGCCAGGGCCATCATAAACACAGCAGGAGGTAGAGCCAGCAATGTGGAAGTCAGGCACAGCCCTATTCAGACCCAGGTGCTACTCCTCCCACCACTTTACATGCAGATGGGTCTATTCAGCCTAGTGCTGACTCACCCAGTCTCCTGGAGCCACCCCAGCCCCTGTCACTCACAAACCAGACAGTCAATCCACAAGCAGGCAGAGGCACACAGAAAGGCTGAACAAGACAATAGCCACTTTCTAAAAGTGCTATTTCCAAATTTAGAATTTAAAAACCATCCTCACTAAGTTCAGGGATACCCGATTCCATATGTCTATCTTGCTGCTATGGGAAGATATGCAGGTAAACATGTTAAACAGCATTCCCCATTCTATCCTTATGGGCAAGATAGGCTTTTCAAAAGTGAAAAACAAAATTGACAGTACTTCACCAGCAGGACATGTTACCCACACTAAAACATGTCCTACCTTTCACATACACTGCACCCTGGCCAGGGTGGTACATTGGACCTACCATAGGGGTGTCCAATGTCTAGAAAAGTGAAGTGTCAGGCCTGGCAAGTGAGTACACTGGCTAGGACAACATGGCAGTTAGCAAACCATGCAAAGGCACTGCAGTGGCAGGCCTGAGACATCATTTTAAGGCTACTCATGTGGGTGGCACAATCAGTGCTGCAGGCCCACTAGTAGCATTTGAATTACCAGCCCTGGCACACTCAGTGCACTTTACTAGGGACCTACCAGTAAATCAAATAAGCTAATCATGGAAAACCCGTCATAATACCATTTTACAGAGAGAGCATGTGTGGGTTTGCACTGATCAGCAGTGGTAAAGTGCCGAGAGTCCTAAAGCGAACAACCACGGGTCTGGAAAAAATAGGATGAAGAAGCAAAACATTTGGGGATAACCCTGCAAAAAGGGCCATTTCCAACAACATCGATCTGACGGACAATTAATTACTTGAACACTTGAGCAGTGTGAACAATATAATTGTGAGTTTTGCCAACTTGGGCTACATATTTTAATTTAAGGTATTCATAAATTTTCATTCTCAATGTCCTATTTTTGGGATATGAGCTATCAAGTGAAGGCAAGAGCCTGTCAGCCAACTTTGTACAAAAGTGTGCTCAGCTTCAACCTCCAAAGACGCCATAGGGTTTGCAATCCATTTTTGGATTTCAAAATGTTGGCAGAACATACATTCTGGGTTATGCAGAAAGAGTAATACCTTTTTATGACCTAATCAGACCTTATTTCATAGCACATCAGTGGCTAAAGGAACATACAGATACACTACGTTCAGTTCAGGCTGACATAGTAGTATCAAAACATTTGCATACACGTGTGAATACCACCATCTCGGTGATCCAACTGGTCCCGGGTTTATCAGGATATACATATATCACTTTCAATGAAGGTGAGACAGTCTCAATTGCATACAAATCACATTTATTCACAAATGTTGAAATGTAATTCGAGGCCACAGAAAAAATACTGTCAGTAGTACAGACTGCTGTAGTGAGAGAAAGAGTACTAGCACAGGGGAAACGCATAATCGTTGTAACCCTGTACCAACTTTAGAAGCTGATACCAAAGGGAGCATTCCAAATTTAAAAGCACTGCATCAGCGATGTATACAATGGGCTAATTCGCTCACTGCAACAGACGTAGGTTGCTAATACGATTCTACACTGACAAAACAAGCGTTCCTGCTGTACGAACAAGAATACCCTCTCCCGAATTAAAATTATGAGTACATCATTTACACTGATAGTTCAGCTAAGTCTGCCATTTGAAGTAAACAACAGTATATGCAGCATGTGCTATAGTGAAGGGACTTATGCATGATGGTAAGTTCCATCCCAGCAGTACAACTACGTAGTCTCTAGGAGATTGCACAGCACAGTTGGCAGAATTGAAAGCCCTGATATTAGTGCTACAATATATGGATCAGTAATTCCCTACACTGATTGTGTGCAATTAATTTCACTGTGTGCAGTCCTATAATGAATATCTTCATTAAGTATGGGCGAATTTTCCGAATTCGCGATTCGCGAATTTGCGGATTTGCGAATTCGCGATACGCAAAATTCCTGAATTTGTGCGACTTTGCGGATTTTTTTTGCGTGTTCGCGGGGCGATTTGCGTGTTTGCGGGGTTTTTTGTGCGAGACCGCTCGTTGTTGTGCCCTTCTGCCCTCTGCCCTCTGCCCCACTCGTTTTTTTGCCATTCTGCCCTCTTCCCCACTCGTTTTTGTGCCCTTCTGCCCTCTACCCCACTCGTTTTTGTGCCATTCTACGCTCTGCCCCACTCGTTTTTATGCCCTTCTGCCCTCTGCCCCACTTTTTTTTGTGCCATTCTGCCCTCTGCCCCACTCGTTTTTGTACTTTTGCCCCCCTGATCCATTCAGCTCGCGGATTCGCGGATTTTGGGCAAATTCACAGGAATTCAAGGATTGCGAATTTGCCAAAAATCCGCCAAATCCGCGAGCGGAACGGATTTTGCGCCCGTGCTTAATCTTTATTACTGGAGCCAGAATGGCTTTAGAGATTCCAAGGGTTGCACAATTAAACATAAGTTGGTATGGGAACAAGTGGCAAAGCTGAAGGAATGCCTGCCACGGGCTCAAGTTATTCACACCTTGAGTCATCAATGTGTTGGTGTACACATTGAAGGGAATTCACTGGCTGATGAAGCTGCCAAGGCGACAGTGCAAACTGCTGGTGTCACTCATTCTAGCACGAGGATAGATGGATGCATACTGATTGCTGTCAACACCTCGAGAAAGCCCTTTGGCACAGCAGAGACTGCTTTGCGAAAGGGCTTTCCCCTCAAATATTACTATAAATTAGATGTGCAAAATGCACTGTATGCTCAAATTCCAGGAGTTGGTATAGAGTTATACCAAACATGGATCACAGATTAGATTTGATTCCAGCTGCACACCAGGGTCAGGGCTCAGCACATGCAGGAGTCACTGCTCCAATTTCATTATTGAAGTGGTGATATTGGTGGCCAGGTGTGTCCAAACAAACAAAGGGTTATGTCCTAAAGTGTGACAACTGTCTAGTAAATAGCATGTAGCCGATTATGTACCCTTGGTCACCATTGATGGAACTGAGCCATAACTTCTGCACCCTTTTAGTCAGTCTAAAGTTTTTTATCTTTTAACACTTAGACCTGGCATCAGTCACTTTCTGATTTCTTATCCCAGTAAAACATAACACAATGCCCATATGGTTCCTTGCCCCTGTGACTGTAACTCATGTCAGAATATGATGCATTTACTTTTTTGTCAGGTATATGACATTCCACTCAGGGAACTAATGTTACCACTTTTTAGGGTGTTGAATATCGGAAAATGCAGGCCAGCTCTATCCCACCTGGTTGCTAGAAACTGAATATACTTGTGTAATGAGATATAGATTTATCTTTGCTGCAATTCGTTTAAGGAGACTAGTTGGTAAATGATGTTTTTCTCTTTTAGAATTTGTAATTATTTTCTGGCAATTTAAAAAGTCACTATGCACTTTAGGAAATGCTTGTCTCTAAGGCTGCATGTCGGGTCCAAAATTATTTTGGCGCTGGGTAAAGGTACTTTGCACTTTAAATAACAAAATGCTTACTCTCAGGGTTCTGTGTCATGCCCGAAACATTTATATTTTTAAATATAATTGAATGAGCATTGTGTTATTGTGTTTGAATAATGATAATTACTGTTAAAGGATTTAATTTGGATGGTTTGATGTGTCCTCATGAACATTAAGTATGCTAAGCTACTTTTTTTCTGAAATGTTTGTATCAAAAATACATGTTGTATTGTGTTTTTATCTGTGATGTCTCTGGTGTGACAAAAAACGAATAACGTTTTATTGATGATGACATCTGTCAGCAGATGAAAGGTGCCACCCCAAACACCATTACTTATATCAGACAGATCTCTCGTATGTGTCTATTTGGACCACTGCGGCCCCTTAAATCCAGATGGGCCTTACAAGTTCACTTTGGTGGCAGTGGATTTATGCTCTAGATTTCCATTGCCTCAGACTGTTATAAAGAATTTCATTGTCTTCATCTGGACATATGCAATTGTCACGTTGCATTCCGACCATGGCCCTACGTTTAGCTCACAGGCTTACAAGGAAGCCATTGAAAGTATGGGTGTGGCCTTGCAGTACTGCTCCTCCTATTATACCAAGGGAAAGTCAGTGGAAGAGAGGAAAAAACAGGACCTAAAGCAATCCTTAACAGCATGGTATTAGGTGTGGGTGGTAGTTTGATCAATCACCTATATGGGGTCCAGAGGGCACTAAACAACATGCCAAGAAAATCCTTGAGAGGATATACCCCCTATGAGATCCTGTTTGGGACAAGAATGTGGGTAGCTGACCTTGATTGTGCCAGCAAAGTGGAGGATGTAAAACCATTTGAATTGAAAGATCATTTGTCTGTTTTACAGGAACTCAATGAATTCCGGGCAATACAAAGCAGCTTCCAAGTCAAATGCAATGCCACTGGGGAAGTGAAACTGCAACCGGCAAGACCTGTCTGGACCCTGAAAGTTGTGGACCATGTCAGAGAAAAGATCGTGGACAAGAAGGAGTTTGGGCTATTTACAGAACACCTGTACCTGTACCTGTCCTGGGGGTTCAAGGAACAAGAACAGTACTTCTTCTACCTCTTGCCAGCAAAAAAGAAAGAAGATTCATCCCCATAGATCTGATCAGGTACACTATGTGGGTGATTCTCAACAGTAGGCCACTTGGAATCCGGAGTAGCCACTGATCTCCTAACGCTGCTATACAGTAAGTTCAGATGGAAAGTCTAATAACGTTTTAAGACTCCCCTGTGTAAAATGCAGAAGTATCAAATAGCGGAGTATAAATTACACCAGTTGAAATTGAAAAACATCCAAATGCAACTGAAATGCAAATTGCAATTCGGCATAGCAATGAAATCTACATCAATGTGCCTTCACAAGAAGCAACCGCCAGTTCTACAAACACTGCTGAGCTATCAAAGATAGATGGAACTGCGGCTGGCTAATTCATCAACTTCGATGACTTTTCTTCAGATACAAGTGAACCTGAGCAACAACAACCTTTTTACAAAAAAGAACAATTCTGACAATTCTATGTCTGGCTGAAAAAGACTTACTTTTAGTCTCCATGGTTATATTTTTGTGTAGCAATAGGGATCTTATTTCTGTTAATTTGGATTGGTATAGTAACTTTTTCCTACTACTGAATGGGCATGCAATCCATCAATCAATCATTTGCACTAATCACCCACGCAGGTTTCAAGGCGCTGGGGAGGTGCGGCTACTGCTCGAACAGCCAGGTCTTGAGATCTCTCCAGAAGGTCAGAAGGTCCTGGGTCTGTAGCAGCTGTGTGGGTAGGGTGTTCCACTTCTTTGCAGTGAAGTAGGAGAAGGATCTTCTGCCGGTGGAGGTCCGGTGGATGTGTGGTATAGTGGCAAGGGCGAGGTCGGCGGAGTGAAGCTGGAGGATCGGGATGTAGAAGGTGAGACGTTTGTTGAGGTATGCTGGTCCGGTGCTGTAAAGTGCTTTATAAGCGTGGTTGAGGAGGTTGAAGGTGATCCTCTTGTTGACTGGGAGCCAGTACAGGTCTTTCAAGTGGGCGGTGATGTGGGTGTGGTGGGGTATGTCGAGGATGAGGAGTGCGTAGGCGTTCTGTATGCCTGGGAGTCTTTTATGTAGTTTGGCGGTGGTACCTGCATAGAGGGTGTTGCCGTAGTCCAGCCTGCTGCTAACGAGGGCCTGGGTGACCATGCTTCTGGTTCCGGTGGGGATCCATCTGTAGATCTTGCATAACATGCGGAGGGTGTTGAAGCAGGAGGAGGAGACAGTGTTGACTTGCTGGGTCATTGAGAGCGATGAGTCCAGGATGAACCCCAGGTTGCATGTGTGGTTGGTGGGTGTTGGTGCAGCTCCCAGGGCAGTTGGTCATCAAGAGTCGTCCCAGGCGGAGGGAGGGAGCTGAAGATGAGGACCTCTGTCTTGTCTGAGTGAAGTTTCAGGTGGCTGTTCTGCATCCAGTGGGTGACGGCCATCATTCCTTTGTGGAGGTTGGTTTTGGCAGAGGTGGAGTTGCTGGTGAGTGAGAGGATCAGCTGAGTGTCATTGGCATAGGAGATGATGTTGAGGTTGTAGAGCGGATGATGTTGGCAAGCGGTGCCATGTAGACATTGAAAAGGGTAGGGCTGAGGGATGATCCTTAGGGCACGCTGCAGATGATCTTGGTGGCTTCGGAATGGAAAGGAGTTGGTGAGGAAGGAGATAGTCCAGTCCAGGGCTTTGTCGCATATTGCTGCATCGTGTTGGCATGTGCATAGGGTGTTGTGGCAGACGGTGTCAAAGGTGGCCGAGAGGTCTAGGAGGATGAGGGCCATGGTAATGCTGTTGTCCAGTAGGGTTCTGATGTCGTCTGTGGCAGTGATGAGGGCTGTTTCTGTGCTGTGATTGCTGCGGAAACCAGATTGGGATGGGTCCAAGATGTTCTCCTCGAGGAAGTGGGTCAGTTGCCTGTTGACGATCTTTTTGATGACTTTTGCCGGGAACGGAAGCAAGGAGATGGGTCGGAAGTTCTTGAGGTCCTTTGGGGCCACTGTGGGTTTTTTGAGTATGGCGTTGATCTCGGTGTGCTTCCAGCTTTCCGGGAAGGTGGCGATCTCAAAGGAGCTGTTGATGATCCTCTGAATTTGGGATGCAATGATTTTGTTTGCTTTATTGAAGATGTGGTAGGGGAAGGGGTCGGATGGTGAGCTGGAATGGATGGTGTTTATGGTCTTGATGGTGTCGTCGTCGTTGACGTGGATCCAGGAGATCAATCGGTTGGTGAGGCTGGATAGTGGTAAGTCTGCAGTATCGGCGTCTGTAGGGAGGGTCCGGGAGTTGAAGCTGTCATGGATGTCTGCAATCTTGAGGTAAAAGAAGGTGGCTAAGGAGTCGCATAGGTCCTGCGATGGCGGGTTGTTGCTGGCGCTAGAACTGGGGTTGTAGAGGTCCTTCACGATTTTGAAGAGCTCTTTGCTGTTGTGTACATTACACCCCACAATGCTCTGCAGTACAACCTGTGAACTTGGTCCCAAAACAACATATATCATTACACTGTGAACAGAGAGACTTGTCCCTAGTGAACAATACAGCAGTTCCAGTACCGGATGGTAAAGTTTGGGATAGGGTTTCATTTGATGTATTTGGTCCTACTGAACATTTGAAAATTCCACTTGTATTTAAAATTTCATTGAATGACTTTATTACCCTGTGTACACTCTGATGATTGAGACATTGAGACTGTAAATGCTATGCTCTCTGATTTAGAACAATCTGCTGCATTTTCTGACAGGGAATTGTATGAAGGAACACCTGACTTCAACACAATTTATTGTTACCAACATTCTGGTCAGCACTTTCTGCATAGAGCAAGTGTCCCATGCACTGTTAACAAATCCCATCAATGGGAACATTGCCTGACACCACCGAAAGGTAGTTCTGCCACATTTTCACAGACATTTGCATACTTTACAGGGTTTAATACAGCACACCCAGCATCATACTATTATAAACTTGTGCAAACAAATGCAAATGCGAAGAAAATGATGCTGAAAAACATCAAACTTATTTATTCAGCACCTTTTATCTCCCAACTTTCTATACAAGGTTTCGACTATTGGAGGGACACAATAGACACAAAATCTATCTGGGGACAAAAAATAGCACGTTAAGAGATTGGAGGTTTAATATAGCCTTATAGCCCACCGTAGAGGGGTATACCAGCTATTAAAGGCCCTCTCCAGCGTTAAAGGCCCTGAGCCGAAGGCGAGGGCCTTTAACAAGTTAGAGGGACTTTAATAATAGCGGTATAGCCCATCTACGAAGGCTATTAGAACATTCTGTCACTAGAGGACAGAATGTTCTAACAATAAAACAAAGCCTTATGGGAGTGCGAGGGGATTGGAATCCCCTCATGCTCCCTGAAGCCTTTGTTCACAGCCAGAGCTGTGAACAAAGAAACATTGGAATGTTGGAGCTCCAGGATTATACCAGCCATTATAAGCCCAGAGCCCTCCATTGTTTTCAATGGAGCTCCCAACATTCCAATGTTCTAATTTAGAGCTCACCTCAAACCATTACAGATAATATTCATGAACAGAACAGTACAGCAGACTACCAGCTATGAGTTTGCAATAATAAAAGACCTGAAGACACCACATATTCCTTCGCCCGTAACTATTGAAGGTACATAGAATGATACTCTGATAAGTGAGGAGGTACTGGGTGCAATGATACAAAATTGTAAAATACAATACATCAGCTGCCAATTGGAAGGGTTTGTTGTTTTGGCCTATCGACACGAGTAGGTGGCAGTCAAGATTGAAGAGTACTACCGAAGGGGTCAGTATCCATAGGCCTGACCTACGCTATGTACACACAGACGACCCAGATGTAGTGACTTCTTATAATGTTAATGTTGGCAAGTTGTGCCTGGAATGGCTAAAAACCTTCACTCTATGACAGTTGAAACAACATGTTTCCTTTTCTCAGACAACATGGATCTTAGGGATTTCTTGCTAGGTCCCAAGAAACTGCTTTAAAAACACTTCTTATATGCCATCTACAATTAGCTGTGGAAAGTCTCCCAACAGGATGCTGCTGAGAAATGACATGAGATTGATAGAATTAACCTAGAAAAGGCCTTGGCTGTTGTAGACAATGGTATGACCACACTTTCATCACATATGTATTCACTGTGCAACATTGTATTCTCAGCAATTGACATAATGGAACAAGATTTGTGTATTCTACAACATGGGCAATATGAATTGCGCTCCATTATGCTGTTAAGCTGGACGCTGCAATCCCTGCATTCCCGCCTCATGCCATGGCGGTACATGCTGCTCATTGAAAAATTAGAGAAGTTACCTTCTACAGCAGCAGAGTCACTGTCTGAGGAATGGTTAATTCATCCCTATATAACACACTGCCAATCATGAAATTCCAGTTCTAACACTGCCTTAAATACATCCTAGCAGGCAGATATGAAGGGTTGGGTGAAGGGTAAATACAGGAAACAGAGAGCTACCATACATATATAGGTGTAGAAATAAGGACATTGATGTTTTCTTAAGTGGTACAGACTGCGAGAAGGCTTAAGTGGATCTTTAATGTGCAAAGAGGTATCGCTTCATGGAGCGTGTAAAACTTCAACAGCAAACTTATATTTCTACTAGAAAGGCTCCCCAGCTGCAGTGATTCATCCAGTTTTCGAGTTACTCTCTAATGGGAGTTTTTTAATGCTGAATGATCAAGGCTGTGACGGGATGGCACCAGGCATCGCATATCCAGTCACAGTAAACTTCAGGGTTGTTTGTTGTAAGCAAGTATTATTTCTCCCAGATCGCACAGTTAGGGAGGCATCACTGTGTCCTTCATTGAATGTTTCCAGTATAAGTTTTTATTTGCTGAGAAGACTGAAAGCCATGTTTTTCAACAAAATGTGGCGTCATTTCAGCCTGAAAGACTTTTGATCTCCAGGTTGCTAGGTCTTTGGCAGAGATAACGGCCCTGGTCAATCCAAACTTCCAGATCCATTTCAGAGAAATGGTCCTTATTATCTTTAGCACGTCTAATGTGAGTCAGATAGCCATCTAATTTAAGCATCTTGGATCAGTTCTATTAACCACCTTTCAGAACATCTTCAGAGCAATTCCAGCTTTCACACACTCCGTACTTGGAAGCTTTTTTGGAGGGCTTCCTTTGGTCCTGCTATCAGTAGCGGGCATTCTGATTTTGATCCTACTGATTCGCAATGGATGACTCAATCCCACAGGACATGGAGAGAACACTGCTGGAACAATGTTGTCCTGAGCGTATGGTATTCTTCTGGGTGTGCCTCAGCTTCGAGAGGTGAGTGAGTATTGGTTCCTGTCTTTAAGATCAGTCTGGCTAGATTGTGTCCTGCCTGTGTTACGCTGCCTCCTTTACAGGTTCAGATGCATGCTGAATTAACTGTGGGCTAAAAATCCATTCCGCTCATGGAATTTGTGGATTTTCAGCAATTTCGCGATCCGCCAATCTCGTGAAATTGCCGAAAAATCTGCAAATCCGCTCGCCGGTGGATTTTTTTTGGGCCCACAGGAAGCACTTACAGTTAAGGCAGGTGCTCGAGTTGAAGCTAACTTTGTAACCATTTTAGAATGGCGCCGGCAAGCTGCCAGAGTTGAAGTTGCTTACTTGCAAGTTGCAACTATTCTCTAACCCTGTCCTGACCCTAAACAGCTGGGTGCCCGAAGCTGGGTCAGAGAATAGTTGCAATTTGCAAGTAAGCAACTTCAACTCTGGCAGCTTGCCGGTGCCATTCTAAAATGGTTACAAAGTTAGCTTCAACTCGGGCACCTGCCTTAACTCTGTAAGGGCTTCCTGTGGGACAAAAATTAAACCTCAACAGGAAGCACTTACAGATATAAATAAAGCAGGTGCCCCGAGTTGAAGCTCAAATTCAGTAACGTGTTAATCAGCCCAAAACATTAGTGAGCACGGTGGAGGCTGGGCAAGTGTGCTTTATACCCATATCTGACTTCGAAAATTAGCTGTAATACTCTAGGGAGGTCTTTGAATCCATGAGTTTCTCGAAGCAATCCCCGTGTAGTTCCTGTGACCAGGAGGCTGCTTTCTCCTCACCTGCTGCCCTGCTCGCTCTCTGACCCTTTATACACAAGAGGCATGTTGACACGCATGGAAGCCCCGCCCGTTTCACCCCGCACCACACACTCGCAGTATCAAACGTCTTCCCGCCCTTTCCCAACTTTGATGGACAGCTCACTCAAGGAACCTCAGCGCCTTTTGGCGCGGGGGAAAAGTTACAGGCACACATGGTCAGTGGAGACAAATCTTCTGGCCCTTTACGCAGCTGCAGTGTAGGAAAAGCACTATACATTTACCCAACGAGGTAGCACTTACTGATTAGCCAGTAGAAAGTACTCCAGTTAAGTAGAGTGCAAATCGCAAAAAAATCCACTTAGTTCATGGGAAAATTTGTAAATTCGCTGAATTTTTAGCGATTTCGCGCAAATTCGTGGACCGCAGATCCGCAAAATTTGCCCATACTTATGCTGGATCAGTGTCTGACACTTCCATCAGTTGTACCAGCTGACATAGACGTGCTCCTGGAGCCCTTGCAGGCCCACGTTGATGATGGCATTTTTAGGGTCTCCAAGGGATGCTTCTTCTCCTGTTGGCCGGGAAATTGGCTCTGCTCCAGATGTACAGGCATAAATGCCAGGCATGCAGACATCTAATTCTTCCCCGGTGGCTGCAGTGGGAACGAGAGATGACCATCTTTGCTCACTCGACATGATATTGGAAGTGCTGGAGCAATTTTCACCTGAGGATATAATGTTCAGCGATGTTGACTCCTCAGCACAGGATTCATAAACAATCTGGCCTTCCATGAGCTGGGAACTATTTGGCAATTTTAAAAACATTGACCAAATTGAAGGGGAAAACCGACTTTGCTCTATTTTTCTCCTTCTCTGCTCTAACAAAGCATAGTACTTTTTAAGGTGCTAAGTGTAATAATAACCACATGTGCAAGTTTAGAGAACCTTTTGGAACGCTCTTAGGAAAAAAAAAATTTTTCTGAACATTTTTACTGGCTTTTAAAGTGGTTTTAGTATTTTTATTATACATATTTTTTGTGATTTTAATGGCATTAGCTATATTATTATTTAGCTGACCCTGTTGACCTTTTGATGAGGAGTGGGTGTCATGTCCTTTAGACTAGTCCTTTCATGTATGCCCCTTTTTACTTACAATGTCCTATCCACACTACAATACCAGTTCTGGACATGTGACCTTTTACCTAGTAGCTTGCTCCTGTCTCTTCGACATCAGGCTCTTCGTATTCTATCATAATCCCTGTACCAGACATACATAAACATGTCCTCAGGCATAATTATTCTGAATAAGTGTCACCACTTTTTCATCCTTGGATAACAGCCAGCAGTGCATGATCAAATTTGTTTGAGAGTTTTCAAAACATATCGATTCTACAAGACCCTTATTCACCCCAGCAAATTAGAGAATTCCTTCCAAGCTGACACAGGGTCCTGCATGCTGAATAATCAACACGTAGCAGTCTGACATCCCTAGTCAATCAATCAATCAGGGGAATTGTAAGCACACTACTCACCCAAGAGGGTCTCAAGGCCCTGGGGGGTGCAGTTCCATTAATAAAAGAGCAAGGTCTTGAGAGCCTTCCTGAAGGTGCTCTCGGATGGGGTGCATCTGATGTCGATCTGGAGCTCGTTGCAGGTCTTCTCCGCAATGTAGGAGAAGGCTCTAACCCCTGATATGGCTCTGTGGATACGTGGGGTTTCGGCGAGGGTTAGGTTGGCAGATCAGAAGTTGCTTTTGGGTACGTGGAAGGTTATTCTCTTGTTGAGGTATTAGGGTCTGGTATTGTGCAGGCATTTGTAGGTGTTGGTGAGTATCTTGTATGTGACTCTCTTCTTGAGGGGGAGCCAGTGGAGATTCTGTAGGTGTTGGCTGATGTGCGTGTGTTGAGGGATGCCAAGGAAGAGTCTGGTGGCATTGTTCTGTATCGTCAGGAGCTTGCAGAGTAGAGACTTGTTGATGCCGGCATAGAGCGTGTTTCTGTAGTTAAGTCTGCTGGTTATAAGTGCATGGGTTACTGTCTTCCTTGCCTCTGGAGGGATCCATTTGAAAGTCTTACAGAGAATGCAGAAGGTGTTGAAGCAGCTGGAAATGATGGCGTTGAACTGTCGGTTCATGAAGAGGGAGGAGTCGAGTATGATGCAAGGTTTCTGGCGTGGTGGTGTGCCACCAGGTGTTCTTCCATGCTGATGGGGTGGTTTCAAGGATGAGGACTTGTGAGCTTCAGGCAACTGTCACTCATCCATGATCCAATGCCCTGCATTCCTTCCTGGAAGTTGAGTTTGGTGTGGTGGGGTCCTTGGTGAGGTACAAAAGGGGGTGGTGATGGACGGAGCATCTGAATCAATCAAACACTCACACCCAGTCAAAAGATCTGGGTTTAATCCATCACCGTTCTTTAGCCCACTCTGCCACCCTAGTTCAGACATGGCTATATGCAAATCAGTCTGAGCCTGTGCCTCATGGGAACAGTCCAGTCCGAACTGCCAAGCCATGTCTTCCCTGGACCGGAAACAGGCTTCCGAGGACCGGTTTCTGGCATTCCAGCCGTCTTCAGCCCGGCTTGCTTGATTCCAGTGGCAAAGTGAGCAAGGGACTCACGTCTGAGCATACCCTGCCACACTTATGGCCGCCAAAAGCGGTACAAAAGGGGGTGGTGATGGACTGAGCATCTGAATCAATCAAACACTCACACCCAGTCAAAAGATCTGGGTTTAATCCATCACCGTTCTTTAGCCCACTCTGCCACCCCAGTTCAGACATGGCTATATGCAAATCAGTCTGACCCTGTGCCTCATGGGAACAGTCCAGCCCGAACTGCCAAGCCATGTCTTCCCTGGACCGGAAACAAGCTTCCGAGGACCGGTTTCTGGCATTCCAGCCGTCTTCAGCCCGGCTTGCTTGATTCCAGTGGCAAAGTGAGCAAGGGACTCACGTCTGAGCATACCCTGCCACACTTATGGCAGCTAAAAGCGGTGCAAAAGGGGGTGGTGATGGACGGAGCATCTGAATCAATCAAACACTCACACCCAGTCAAAAGATCTGGGTTTAATCCATCGTCCTTGGTGAGGGACATGATGAGTTGGGTATCATCAGCTTAGACTATTATGCTGAGGCCGTGCTGTCTAACGATGGCGGCGAGGGTGGCCATGTAGATGTTGAAAAGGGTGCGGCTAAGTAATAACCCCTGGGGTACTCTGCAGTTGATTTCCGTGGGTTCGTAGAGGAAGGATGGCAGTCTGATCCTTTGGCTTCCGCTGGTGAGGAACGAGCAGATCCAGTAGAGGGTAGTTCCTTGAATGCCAGCGTTGTGTAGTCTGGTGGAGAGTGTTCAGTTGGAGATGGTGTTGAATGCTGCTGACAGGTCGAGTAGGATCAGGGCTGCAGTGTGTCCTTAGTTGAGGAGGGTGCGGATGTCGTCTGTTCAGGCGAGTAGGGTGGTCTTGGTGCTGTGGTTGCTGCAGAATCCGGATTGGGAGTGGTTGAGGATGGAGTTGTGTTGGATGAACCATTTTAGTTCTGCGTTGACGGTCTTCTCAGTGACTTTCACCGCAAAGGGGAGGAGAGAAATGGGCAAGTTGTTTTGAGGTTCTTGGGTCTGCTAAGGGTTTCTTGAGCAGGGGTCTGACTTCTGCATATTTCCAGTCAACGGGGAAAGTGCGGGTCTGAAGGGTGGTGTTGGTGGCATGTCATAATTCTGGTGCGATGGTGGTGGCAGCTCTGTGGTATTTGTGTGGTGGGCAGGGGGCCGTGGGGGCCCCTGAGTGGATGCCTTTCATGATTGAGGTGGTATCTTCAGTCCTGACTGGTGTCCAGGAGGAGATGGTTGGGTGGCTGGCGTTGCTAGAGGGCCGGGTGGTTTCGGAGTCAGGTGTTGGTCATGGACGTTGTTGTAGAGGTTTTTGATCCTCAGCTGGAAGTAGGATTTGAGCTTGTTGCAGAGGTCTTGGGAAGGGGTGATCTCCGTAGCTTCCCTGGGGGGCTTGGCAAATGCCTGAATGTTTCTGAAGAAACCTTAGAGTTGGTGAGGATTTTGTTGTGGATGAAGGTTCATTTGGTGGTTTTGATGCGTTGGTGGTATTCTGTCAAGGGGTTCTTGTAGGTGGTGTGGTTTTAAAGCACCTTGCTGTTTCTCCAGTTCTTCTCAAGGTGTGTGCTGGTGCATCTGGCTTCCAGTAATTTGGTATTGAACCAGGTTACTTTCTTGGGGCGCTGTCCGAGAAGTTGCGTAGCGGGCGAATTTGGCGGCACAGTTGGATATCCAAATGTGAAATTCCCGGGCTGCGAGGTTGGTGTCTGTTGCAGTGGTGGGGGTGTTGTGGTTGAGGGTGGAGTTGAGCTGCTGCTCTGTGACTCTGCTCCATGTCCTTTGTGGAGGGTGCAGAGCAGGTTTGGGCCGCTTGGGTTTGTTGACGAAGAAGTGTACGGAGTGGTGGTCCATCCACGGGGGTTGTGTGGTGTGGCTAAAGGGGATGGCGTCATCCTTGAAGCAGCGGGGGGTCCTCCATTCTCTACCATCAGGTGAGGTGAGGTTTCTTCCCAAGGGTATTCTTGACTATACATATATATACACGCTACACCTACATATGTAGGTTAGGTACACTTGTGCAAATTACTTAGGGTGCACATTATAGGAGTATGCAAATGCTACTGTTTTATCTGAACTGGATATGTTCATCTTCCAAGCACTATGGTAGAAATGTATCTACTGTTTACCATATTAGTATTTGCAATCTATTTTGTATGCTTCTACAGCTGTCTAGAGAGAACATTACTGGTATCAATGAGGGGCTATGTATGCATTATCCCACAAATATCTATGATTCTAAAGCAGGAGGAGATGAAGGAAGAGATGAAGCGGATAATTGTGGTCAAGACATCCTAAATCCTTGTAGCTTATTGGACCAAGTAGGAAATATTAATGTAAACCCTGGGGAGGGTAAGTTGGGGTCTGATTATGCAGTGAGAAAAATAGTTTGTGGTGCTGACCGAGATTTGAATAGACGAATGTCGTGAGGCGGGCCGAAGACGGCTGAAATGCCAGAAACCGGTCCCCGGTAGCTTGTCTCCTTTTTGGTGAAGAATTGGCTTGGTAGTTTAGTCTGCCCTGTTCCCATGATGCACTGGGCCAGGGACAGACTGATTTGCATATAGCCAGGTTCTGAGCTGGGATGGGGCAGTGAGATAAATAACGGTGATGGATCAAGCCCTGATCTTTGGACTGGGTAAGAGTGGTCTGTTTAATTCAGACACTCTGTTCATCACCACCCCCTTTTCTGAATCGTGAGGCGAGTTGGAGGCATGCCCAGTATTTGTGCAAAGCGAGATTAGCGCAGGTGAGCACTCCAACACACTAGTGGGTAGGAGTCCTATAGGTACAACATGTTTAGAAATCACACGTAGAAAGGACGTTTCCTTAATCTATGAGCAAATGCATAATTTTAATAGTCTTGCCCCAAACATGAAAGTAATCTCTTGGAATATAGCTGGGTTAACCAAGAATTTAAATGATACAGACTTGTCAAATTATATTGATTCAAGTGTATTCTGCTTTTTCCAGGAAACCTGGGCTCTCAGCACACTTCACAGAGTAGGCAAAAAGACCTTTGGGATCAATGCAATACCTTCCGTAATAGGCAGGCCCTCGGGTGGACTTATAACTTGAGTAAACGTATTTCTGAAAATTAAGGTTGAAGTGATCGACACAGACTACATGGACATACTAGCATTAAAAGTTATTACATGTGAGGGGAATGTGTTGTATCTTATCAATATTTATAATAGACCCTCAGCACTATCTAAAGAATCAGTGACCTTGGGGAAACTGGATACCTTCTTAAATACTCTGGTAGAAAAACATTCAGTAATAATAGCCGGGGACTTGAATTGCAGCTATGAGCCAATTCTAGGGCTGGGGGGTGTATTAGTGGAGGAAGACAGAGCTAACAACATTCCCTTGCTAGATAATATAGACCTGGTACGTTGCTCTGTGTTGGCTGTTCAAATAATGAAACTGTCCGTGGAACAATGGCCGTCTCCTGGCAGATATATTTAAAAGACCAACTTTTGTAAGGAATAGCTCTAAAAGTAATCTTGATTATATAATTGTTTCCTTGGACATTTGGCAATTCTTGATCGATTTAGAGGTGAAAGATAGGATTGAGAGCGATCACCACCCATTGGATTTATTTATTTAATCCTTGGTTGATTAATGGGGTTGGCTCTGTCAATAATATAGATGCCATAACCGGCACTTGTGACGAAACACTGGTGAGCAACAATAGACGCACCTTAAAATGGCCTCACATATTGTAACGTGAAGAAGCCCTGGTGGGAATTTACTCACTTTTAGCTGACACGTTTTCCTCCTATGTGAATGCACCATTGGAGGTTGAGAATTCGATTAATTTTATAAATCTGCATACCGAGTTTTTTATAACATTAAAATTAATGGTAACCAAACTTCCTAAAAAAAAATTACCAAAAGTTAAATAAATTATCCCATAGTAAGCCATGGTATGGCAAAATTTGCCGAAAAGAAAAAGCTAATCTCCTGTTGGCAGTAAAAACCCAACCCCAGCTGAAATCAGGATGGTAAGGAAAACATATAAGCAAACACAGGAGGCTGCGAGAAGAGCTTGGGAGGAAGCAAGTTGGGCTGACTTTCTGGTAGCAGCCAAGTCAAAGGACAATGTTGGGTTTTGGAAATTGGTGGAAAATGGGAGCCATGTCGGGAGAATAGCGAAAGATGTATACCTTGATGAGCTCACTTTTAAAAAACCTGATTCCATAACTGAAGTTGATGAGGATGCCCCGTGGCTCACTCCGTGTGTAAATAAATTGGAATTTAGTTTAGAGGAAACAGAAATGGCTATTAATGCTGTTAAAAACGGCAAAGCGCCAGGTCTAGACAAAATTCCTGGAGATCTGTATAAACACGAGCTAAGCGTTTGGGCACCATATATAAACTATTTGTGTAACATATTGGCGTCAGGTGTCGATTTTCCAGATAGCTTGCGGGGCGGGATATTGTTTTAATATTTAAAAAGGGCGATAGGTTTGATCCATCTAACTTTCGCCCAATTAGCCTAATGGATATTATGCAAAAAATATATTCCAGGCACACTTTAGCTAGAGTGAACAAGTGGATGGAAGATAATTTGGTACTCACTAAGTTCCAAGCTGGGTTTTGGAACAAAGTCAGCACTCTAGACCAAGGGGGTCATTATGATTGCGGAATTCCCGCATCCTCCGGGCCGGCGGAAGCCACCGCCGGCCCGGAGGATGCGGGAAAACCGCAGCGGAGCCTCCACAGACCCACCGCCAAATTAGGATGGCTGGTGGGTCTGACAATCTGTCCGCAGCTTTTCCGCCGCGGTCGGAAGGCGACCGCGGCGGAAAAGCACTAACATGTCTGGCGGTGTCTATCAGACACCGCCAGGCATATTAGGATGTCTGCAGTTCTATGCTTTTCCACGGCGGCTTTTCCGCCGTGAAAAAGCATACGGACATTCACTTCGGGGGCCCGTTGCGGGCCCCCTGGGTGAAGGGGTGGTGGGGGGTGCACATGGGGGGTGCCTATGGTACCCCCCTGCATTTGCGTGCACAATGCAGCAGGCACCGCGCGGTGCCTGCCGCTTTGTGCACTCAAATGCTGTGCATGCATTTTTTACATTGCGGCGGGTGCAGCTTGAAGCTGCACCCACCGCAATGTTAGAGATAGAGGATGTGACCGCCACCCTGGCGGTCACATCCTAATCTGATCGGAGGGAACGCCGCTGTCCCTGCGGACGTTCCCTCCTCCTCAGGGGTCGCGGACGGACTCCAGTCCGTCCGCGATCCTAATCGACCCCCAAGTATTTAGATTCTGCTGCCTCTTTCGGAAATATGTGCACATAAGAAAGGGCCATCTCTACCTCGCGTTTGTAGATCTCAGAGCGGCATTCAATTTAGTATCACGAGATATTTTATGGGAATCCCTCTATTTGCAGGGGTTACCAGCAACCCTGCTTCATAAGATAATAGGGTTACATGCGAACAACTTTGCAAAAGTGCGATGGGGTCCCAATGGGGAACTTTCACAGAACATACCAATTGAGTGTGGGGTTCCCCAGGGCTGCATGCTGCCCCCCGCGCTATTTTCGCTCTTTGTAAATGATATCCCCACACATCTGGCTGGCTGAAATAATGATTCCCCTAAATTGAATGGAGAGAGGGTATCCGAGTTATTATTTGCGGACGATACCATACTTATCTCTCAAACCCCTAGAGGTCTTCAGGCACTCTTATTCTCCTTCCAGCAGTATTGTAATAAAAAGGGATTAGAAATAAATGCTAAAAAAACAAATGCATGGCTCTAAATTCCCATAAATCCCAAATGGGGAACTTCTCCTATTTGGGGGTTTCTCTTGATTCTAAATTTTCTTGGAAATCCCAGGTAGAAAAAAGTAAGCTGATCTTTACGCAGAATACCATGCCTATCCTAAAGAAGCATGGTATAAGCTTTAGCAAAGCAGTTACACCGGCCTTGGAGATATTCAACTCTAAGGCCCAGTGTGCTGTACTATATGGGGCTGACATTTGGGGGCCAATGTCAAAGAATGCCTTTATAATAAACGAAAACAAGTTTTTGAGAAGTCTTGTTAGACTTCCAAACAGTACCCCCCAAGTCCCATTGATATTGGACCTAAATGTCAAAAGATCAGGCCATTGTGCAATTCTACAGCCCCTATCGTTCTGGGTGAGGCTTTGGTCCACACCAGAACTTATAGATTATAGGAATTGGTTAAAGGAATTAATGAGTCTGGATATGCCTAATTCCAACGTCTGGCTCAAACATGTTCGTTTTTGGTTAAGGAAAATTGGTTTGCCCCAGTTTTGGGATGAACCAGGAAATGTACCTCAAAATTCCGAAAAACTGGTGAAAATTGCCTTCTGGGGTTATATTGAACATTCCATGATTAGTGAGTATAGAGGTGGAACACTAACAGCTAATTTCTTGTTCTTCAAGGATAGTCCCAGGTTCGAGGACTTCCTTGACGAGATTGAACCACCCCTAGCCAAAAGCTTATTTATGAAGCTGAGGTATGGTAATCTTATGACCAGGGTGGGCAACACAGGCAAAAAATGACGTAATGTTAAGCGACCTTTGCACCATGTGCCAGAATAGTTCTAAGGAGGATGAACAGCATATCCTTTTCTTCTGTCCTGCCTACGTTACAGCCAGAAGGAAATGGATTAAGCCTCTATGTAACCTTCTTGGTGTTAGATCATGTAAGGAATCTCTGAGAATAATCAAATCAGATACCAGAAGAACAATTGCATTTAGCATCAGTAGATTCCTTCTTTCTATAAATTATGTTCGCGCCAAGAATGGTCTTAAATTGTAAGATCTGAGCATCAGGGAATCTATTTGTACTCCAATTCTACTCGTCCTCTTGTTCACTTTTCTCTTTAAATTAACAGTGTTGCCTTTTATTTAAATTTAAATTGAGGTAGGATATTTTAGAATACACATGTGTACTAAATACGTTTTATATGGTTGTTTTATAATCTGTCACCTCCAGCACTGTACTCCCCAACCCTATTCGTTTTTTTTTTTAATTCACCGAAAATGAACTGCTAGTTAATTTTATTATGTATTGTTGATTTCTGTATCTTTTCTGGCTCACACTGTGCCGAAATAAAGATTGACTGAATTGAAGTATTCCTCTGTCTCCTAATTGTCACAGGAAATATGTTTTACACAAGACTGATGCTTGACCAATAAATACTTATTGAAATGTCCTAATCGCCATCCTGTGTATTCTCTAAGAATAATTGAGCATGATTGAGTGACCAAAAACAATGGGTGACTGCTCCGACTCATGAGGGAGGCCATCTGCTTGACCTGGTTTGCTCCAATTTTCCCATTCAATCTGTGATCGTGGAAAAAACAACTTGGTCCAACCACGATCTTGTCAGGTTTGCGTGGGTAATGGAGGAACCAGGTCCCACATCCCCCTTATGTCACACCCAAAAGATCAATCTACCTGCGTTCAGACAGGCCCTGTCCAGAGCTCGCCCTAAATCTACGATGCTTCTGGACGAGGCGGTCTGTGATTTTAATGAGTGGGTGCGGCAGGTGGCTTCTGCCTCTACGAAACACACTACGGTGTCTAGGTCTCAACGCTCTCCCTCCCAACCTTGGTTCTCTCCTGAGCTGAGGCTGATGAAACTTGGCTGTAAAAAATTAGAACGAGCGTGGAGGCGTAGCTATTGCTCTGAGGCTAAAGCCGCTCTACGTCTAGCACAAAAAAAATACTATGCAGCTATTAAGGTAGCAAAAGGTAACTATTACGCAGGGCGTATTGCAAAAGCAGATAACAATAGCAGAGAGATTTTCGCTATTGTCAAGAGCTTTGTCGCGGATGCAGTTGCTCTCCCGTCCTTTGCGCAATGGTGCGAGGATCTGTCTACCTTTTGTATCAGCAAAATAGCGAGGATCCAGCAGGACCTTACAGCGGCTCTTCCTGCTGACTGTTTAGCAGCAGACATGTGTCCCACACTATGTCCTTGCTCTGGACAACAGTTGCTGAACTTTGTGCAAGTTGCTGAATGTGCTATTATGCCTCTCCTTCAATCCCTGAAATTGGAATCCCACGCCGATCCGTGTCCAGCTCGGGTACTTTCGGAGGTGGCAGAAACGGTCTGCACTGAGATTACGCAGATTGTGAATCTCTCCTTGGCTTTAGGTGAGGTGCCCCTAGGTTGGAAACGAGCCAAACTTCTGCCGCTTTTGAAGAAACCGGGACTGTACGCGACGGTACCCGGGAACTACCGTCCCATTTCCCTTTTGTCGGCGCTCACGAAAATCTGTGAGAAGGTGGTTCTTCAACAATTGGAGAACTTTGTAGAAACCTCCAATGCCCTCCATCCTGCCCAATCGGGCTTTAGAGCTGCCTACAGCACCGAGACTGCGCTGGTGGAGATGACCGAGGCGATTCGGGACTGTTTGGACGGAGGCGGCAGAGCGGTCCTAATTTTATTGGACCTCTCTGCCGCGTTCGATACCGTCCCCTACGAACTCCTCCTCGCCAGGTTGTCTGCTATTGGTATCGGGGGAGTGGCATTGGCCTGGCTGTCTTCGTTCCTTTCTGACAGGTTTCAGCAGGTCTGGATGCCTCCCCATGCATCTGAGCCCAAACCTCTCCTCACGGGGGTCCCTCAGGGATCCACTCTTAGTCCCTTACTGTTCAATGTTTACATCACCCCCCTGGTTTATCTAGCGGAACAGTATGGGGCTAAGATTATAGGGTATGCAGATGATACCCAACTGCTGTTTACCTGGCCAGATGATAATTTGGATACATCGGCAGTACATTGGTGTCTGTCCTCTGTATTTCGCTGGTTAACCCAGGCCCAGCTGAAATGCAATGAGGACAAATTGGAGGTGCTTTTTATGGTTCCTTCCCCCCTTCGTTTAAGAATACATTGTGGCCCCCCAACATTCCCAGCCCGAAAGAGATGGTAAGACCGGCAGAAAACCTTGGCGTCTGGTTTGCAGAGGACCTCAGATTTGAGGACCATATAAAGAAGCTGACAGGCACTTGTTTTGCTACGCTGAAAATGCTCCGCAAATTTTTCCCTCTGCTCCCTAGGGAGGCCAAGGAGACGGTTGCCTGGACCCTTATACTGGCCAGGCTAGAATATGCGAATGCACTGTTTAGTGGCATTCCGGCCTATCTGGTGAAACGCCTGCAAATCATTCAGTATGCGGCGGTCCGTCTGATACTTAACATTCCTAGATGGAAGAGCGAACGTGCTGAGATGCGGACTCTCCATTGGCTTCCTGTTGCGCAGCGCATCTTGTTCAAATCTCTGGTGCTTGCATTTTGAGCTATCCATGATCATGGCCCCTTGTATCTGAGAAAGAGATTCTCCCGTTATGCCTCTGCACGTACCCTCAGATCATCTACTTTGTTCAAATTGTCCTTGCCCCGCTTTAAGCGAGTCAGGCTCGGCGGCCAATCAATCTCTGTGATCGTGGCCTGGGCCTGGAACGCTCTCCCTTTTCATCTGCGTTTGACACAAACTGTGGCTCTATTCAAGAAAAATCTAAAAACACATTTATTTAAGAGTACAATTTAGTTTGCCCTTCTGTTGTTCTGTTTTCTGTCTTTCCCTATCGCGCCAGGATACTCTCAAGTAACGGAGCGCGCTACAAAATGGTTTATACATACATACATACATACATACATACAAAAAGTACTGTACTGTTTTTCATGATCCCTATGGAATTAGGGTTGTCCTGTTCAGTGGTTGCCAGAAACTACGTACACCACTGTGAGATACATGGTGGTGAAAGTGGCACTGTAGTGCAAGCTGGTCTAATGGCTAACATATCATGTGGGGGTGTCCGGAAGTGGTTTGGAGACAAAGCCCTCAGTTTAGGTCATACAAAACTCGCAGGTTTTGGGAAATCTATTCTCATCCCAGTTTCAATAGGACATTAAAATATAGTCTCTGCTCATAGAATGGTGCAGATGCCAAAGGTCATGAAAACCATGACCACCCTTCAGATCTTTGAACATATTTTTGTCATTTTTGTTACTCAAGTCCGGTTTCCCAGAATTCTTGAGTATTGGGTTAATCGTTATATTCCCATCTCCTACAATTAGTAGTAGCGTTTGACCAAATTCCACACAGTCAGTTGAGCATGGAGAAGAAAGCATCCTTAATGATGTCTGAGGGATATACTTAATCTATAATCAGAGCTCTTTTCTGACAGTTAATCGCGCATAAACTAATCTGCCCTCTGGATCTGTCCATGCCATTAATGTTCTTGCCTGCAAGTGTTTATGTAAGGGTATGGTCACAACTCGTGTTCTTTAATTACCCTGTGTTGAGTCGCCATCCTGGTCAGGTGTGCAGGAACCTGCTGAAACAATAAACATTTCGGCCCAGCCTCAGTTTGGCTTACTCTTCCTGAGTTACATGTGTCTCTTTTAAGAAGATGTTGTTAGGTTTTCCATGCACTAAATCTACTAGAATTATCCTTCTATTAAGAACGTTTACAAGCTGTTGAAGATGAGGTACCAGATATTGTGGTTCCTGTTGATGGTATTCATGGATGGGATGGCATGGCTGTCCTGGTGGGCTTTGATGCTATATAACATCTAGCCCTCGGCTGATAGGCGTTGAAGTGATCCAGTAGAGTTTGTCTGCTGGGGTAGGCAGAGACTACATCTTGTGCGGGGTGCAATGATTATAAGATTGGCATCATGTGTACCAGAGGGTATCCTAAACTGGATATTGCTTGCCTGGTGTGCAAATCACCGTAGACTTTGGGCTGGCAGGCTATACCTTTTCATTCTGGAACAGAAAGGGAAAGCGATTCCTTACAGATGTTACTAGCATGGAAAAATGATTTTTGTGTGCCTCTCTATTGGCCTTATGTTCTATTAGCCGGATATGTCCTTCTAATCATGCCCTTTTTCAAGACATGTTTGCTGTTCTCTGGGGTTCATCTATTCTATTCCTATAAGTGTCTCTCAGGGGTGCTAATTTGTTTTAGAGGAATGTTGCATCATGTGAGCATCGTCATCGGGGAGAGTAGGAGTGTCTATCTATGGTGGGTAGGGGTCATGAATGTTGTGCAAGGAAAGTGAGACTTCCATTGCATTCTCCACAGTGATCAATATTATACGTTCAGATTTGTCAGGGTCTTGTATTCCCTAATATTTCCATTGAGTTTTCCAATCATCACTGCCTTGTGTAATAGGCCATAACTAACATTTAGCTTCTTCAGCTATGGTTGCATAGCCAAAAAAGGTCCTCTTGATAAGGTTCATGATAAAGATGTAATCTACTTCAAAAGATATAGCATTGTCAGTGTGTTGAAATGGTCCATGTTCCATGCTTCTTTAAGGTAATGAGGAGAATTCTGATGTGCTGGTGTGTAGGTAAACACACAATGACATCTGTAGTGATATGGCAGAGAATGATGGCCTCTGTTTAAAACAATGAGTTCTCTGAAGCTCCAGCATTAGGTTAAATCTTAGGCCTGTTAGCTCGGGAAAAAAATCAGTAGCCTATCATTCCCAATCCATTGTCGAGTTTAGGTAGCCCAAAAATGCACATGTTATTCCTCTTCCTCCTATTCTCCAAGTTAACAACATTTTTCTTCAGTTTCCATACTTTACTCACCGAGTCTGGAAGTGCTAGAACTCTAGTCTCCTGGTCATCTATATACTAATACAACGTTTTTAACTGAATTCAAACTTGCATCAATTATGAGCTTTAGATCTTTATTGGTGAACGCAGTAGTCACCTCCGCCATTTCAATCAAGAGTTTGATTCCTATTAGTTCAGCCATTATGGGTTCTGGAGTCACCACCTCCATTGATGCATTTTGGGCCTGATGCACAGCTTTTTTATGCCACTGGAGACTGCTTTGGAAAAAAGTAGTTGGTGCCACAATTTGTTTTGGATCATGTATGAGCTAGGTTGAGGCCCACTTCAAAAATGCAGGAGCTTATGAATGTTTATACTGGTTTAAAATGATTCGGTGCATCATAGCCTTGCCTTATAAATAGAGACAGGGGTTTCAAGATACTCTTGTGTGATAAAGGCAGTAAAGTAGGTTCATTTATGGCATAAGAGAAATCTTTATTTCTCAGTTGCACCTCCATACTCCACCCCGGGAGAGCAAACCAAATAAAAGACTGTGTAAGTGATTGCATAAAAAATAGGCCCGGGCACCAAAATAAAAGCTGCCCAATTAGCAACCAGATGGCTAAAAATGTGGCCTATATTTGCAGATTGGCCAGTTTTGTACTTTTAAAGACATGCCACACAGATGTTTTATAGGGTCTTAGAATTGCAACGGTTGTGGTAATATCAGAGAAATGAACAGTAAAATAAATGGCCCATCTGGCTGTGAAACAGACCATTACCAGCTAACAAACCAATGAAAACACCACAAAGAGATTCCACACCAGGATAGAGCAGCAAATAGCAATTGTATGAGTAAACCAAGGCCATCATAACAAAAGTCCAATAAGTAGAAGTCAAGTTATGAACTTTTGAAGATGAGAAAGAGTTCTGGCACTTAGAAGTAATAAGCGCCAGTAGGGATTATCTGGTTGTGTGGGACCAGGGCAAAGTCAATAGGACCATGATGGAATACAAGCTGGTTACAATATACAGCAATGCGTTGAGCAATGCATTTAAGTCGATCTCGCAGTAGGTCATGCAACGATTTTCTCCAAGCAGTGATGGCAATGTGTCAAGTCCACTCAACAAAGTGCCAGTTTGGAGTGTAGCAATTCCAAAGAGAATGCGCTAAATTTTCTACAGTTAAGGGGTGACGCCTTGATGTTCTCCACACAGTAGCTTCAATGTGCTGGTTACAAAGAGGTGGTTCTGGATGCTCTGCAGTGGTTCTGAGTGCGAAGTGCCAATTCTACTCCCACAACAGGGTTGATGCACCGGTTCTGCTACAAGCAGACTGAACATCCGTTGATTTATCTTGTGCATGTTTCTAGGTCCAGAAGCAGGGGTAGACACTATGATATTGCTTAGTCTCAAGCAACCGGAGGCAAACCAACAGGTCCTTGGATATCACTGTGGTGCAAAGGCAGTGTCCAGCTCTTGTCAGCATAGTCTGTGAGCAGCAGGCAGCAGTGTACCACAAGAGGAAAGCAGGCCTTTCAGGTCACAGTCCAGCAGAATGTCATTCCTTGATGCAGGACAGCAGTTCTTCTGACAGAGTCCAGTAGTAGGTTCAAAAGTGCCTTATGTGGTAGGGTCAAAGAACTAGTACTTATACCCAAATGTGTCTTTGAAGTGGGAAGGACTTCAAAGAAGTATCATTGAAGTACACAAGTAACCTTTATTTCTCAGTCCTGGATCCAGACTATATTTGGTAGGTTATCAGCTGCGGCCCATGCAGGTAAAACTGGTGGGCAGTGGGGCTGGGTAAGGGGGATTCCGACAGACGATGGCGAGGGAAAATGAATTATTTATTTAATTGTCATCGTCTGTTGAAATCCCCCTTCGGCTGACTGCTTTTACCTGCACGGGCCGCAGCTGGAGGTTATCAGCCCATTAAGATGTGAGTGTCAGCCCTCCCTCCCTTTCTGCCCAGGAAGAGCCATCAGAATGCAGATGAGTACTCAGACACACCTTTTCTTCTTGTGTTAGTGGCTGTCTACAGGGAATGCACAAAGTGTAGCTGTCACCTACCCCAGACATGTATTGGAGACAGGCTGCAGCCACACAAAGCTGTCAGAGCACAGAGATGTCCACTTTCTAAAAGTGACATTTCAAAAATAGTAATTTTAAATCCAGCTTTACCAGTAAAGATGATTTATCATTACCATCCAAAAAAGACACAACACATGATACAACTACTCCCTTCTAATCAGGAATTACGACTTAAAAGTGTATTAAGGAATTCACTATGTTAACCAATGAGATGAGTAGGCTTCAAATTAGTAAAAAACGAATTTAGGTTTTTTTCACTACCAGGGCATGCAAAACTTAAAAGTACATGTCCCACCTTTTATTGACACAGCACATTGCCCTATAAGTTACATAGGGCCTACCTTTGGGGGGTGGGGGGGGGGGGGTAACTTAGGTATAATAAAAGAGGAGTTTAGGGCTTGACAAAAGGATTTTAATGCCAAGTCGAGTCTGTGAGCTTCCACACACGGTCTCTGGAGTGGCACACACGGTCTCTGGAGTGGGGGGCCTGAGACCTGTTTAAATAGTTGCTTATGTGGTTGGCACAATAAGGCCCACTAAGAGAATTTAATTTAAAGGGCCTGGGTATATGGTATAACACCTTACAAAGGAATTCAACATGCCAATTGTGTATACACCAATTTTAGGAATTGTAGGTGAGAAGCACATGTACTTTAGCACTGGTCAACATTGATAAAGGGCTCAGAGTCTAAAGGCCAACAAATAGAATCAGCAAAAATAGGAGGTAAGTAGGCAAAACTTTTGAGGGAACACCACTCTAAAGATGACAGGTTTAACAATAACTTCACCAGCATTTTTAGGTTAAAGGTAGACAGCTAGGGGGTAATTTGGTATCATTCACATAGGCATGTGGTCATGGTTCCTTGGACCTACTGTCACAAACTGAGGGGATTCACCCATTCTTTTTAGGATTCCACACATAATTTTGTTACACTTTCAAAAGTAGTGGAACAATGATACTTCATTGTTTACAGGATGCATCAAATATCATTTGATTCAATGGTAAACACACTGCTTTTCTCATGAGCAGGACGAGGTGGCATTTCCATTAACTGCTGTAGTACGTGCTGACAGTGGCAATGCAACAAGTGATGTGGAGTGAAATGTGGTTGAAATTGTGTAATTAACAAAAGGTACTATGTGCACTTTATGTTGCCATACCTAGCTTTGCAAAAATGTTTACACATCCCAGCAGAGGTTCAGTTCAAGTGCTTTGGACAATTTAAATTCTAAATCAGTACACCAGGGTCAGGTCTGAGGCCTATGCAGGCATACTCTGAGATAATATTTCACAGCAAATCTTGTGTAGATCATATGGATCAGACCAATAAAAAAATCTGGAGCAGTTTTATAAAGCATTGTTGTTGCTGTTATTTAGATTATCTTGACCATGGGCATGATGCTAATTTAGCTTACCAACCATACATAAAAGTTTGGCTAACTGTACAATTCATTTGTTTCCTTTTCAGAATGATGCAATGATACCTCATTTGTCCAAAACGCCTTTTTACAAATTAGAAGCATCTATCATTGCAACACCAACTGTGTCATTCAGACATGATTCCAGCATGTAGACTTTTGAATATTGGGCAAAGTGAGCCACTGCCCAAGCCCCCACCTTCCAAAGGCCCATCTTGAAAAGTGAACTCAATCTTTGGTTCTCTTCAATTATGGGGTGACAACTTTTTATGTAGAATTCAAGGCTGTTTGGTATTATGGGACTTGAGTTTGAAGGAAGTGAGTAATAAAATGCACTTGCTCCAAACAGGGCCACCCCAACATCATTAAGGAGACACTGTCCCAGCAGAGGAAGTACTGCTGGACGTCAAGGCTGTAGAGCATCTACCATGCATATCAGTAACGACTAACACCAGCGAGCAGCACAGGGGTAACTGACATTCAGGACAAGACTGAGAAAATTAAATAGGCTAAATAAGCCAGAGGTTTACTCCACTCGTCGTGCATGGCTTGAGAAGAAGTCGACCCGTCTTATCATACACACCCAAACAGAATTCTGACTTTGATCAGCATGGGCTCTACTCTTTGAGGGCAGTGCATAGAAGGCCTTTTGAACACATGGAGATTAAAGGGCAATAAGTCTTATGAGTTTACTTGTAATTGTTGGTAGGTTAAGCTCTATTAAAAAATACTATCGGTCCCAGAGCCTCTGGAATACATATCAATGTATCAATGTATTTATTTATTTTGTTTTGGCACTCCTACGGAGGTCCACAAAAACACGCCAACTATTTAAAAAGACAAACATTACATACAATACAAAAATTCCTTCCTTATACATTACTATAAAATTGAATCAGACATACTGAAAAATGTGCAAAAAATGCTATAATACGTAAATCAATCACTTAACCGACCGATAAAAATTCTTATATCAAACATACTAAGAAATGTGCAAATAATGCTATGAATACATGAAACAATTAGACAGCCAGCCAATTGGTATTAAACTCCAACCAGGGTACCACTGTTGGACAATGTTCTAATAAATAGCCAAAAAAATTCAAAAAAACTGGTATATCTCAAAACAAACCGGAGGGGACAAGACCAAAGAACGTGCATCCTGAGCGGAGTAAATATTAAATCTGATAAATACTGGTAATAAAAACACTCGCCTGGCACTTTGCAGCTTTGAACATACAAATAGGACATGATTTAAATCTTGGATTTGCAAATGGCGCAATTCACAAATTCTCTTCTCTCTAGGGGTTTTATCCCAGATGCCAGTAATGTCTCTTAAGGGCAGCAGATTGAGTCTCAGTAGGAGTATCAGCTTTCTAATCCCGTGAGGGATATTCCAAGTTAAATAAGGCTCTGGTTTATTCCCCAAAGCGCTCCCACTGACCGTCACGTTACTGGGCCTGGATTTACTTAATACAGCGCCTCTTGCCAAACTGAGAGGGTATCTAAATTTCTGTAAGAACTGTTTCAAACCAGATTTAGGCATTGGAGAAGCGGGAGTTCACTAAGACCGAAAGTATCATTTGCACATAAAAAAGACCTAAAAAACGTTGATTGTTCTTTTAGATTGCAAAAGATTTCCATTCTTAGGGCTGCCCTAGGAGTACCCTCTTCTTCCAAGAAGAGAGATTTACCCCACCTAAGAACTGCTGCCTGGGCTAAGATGAAGGACGAGACTAATCCAAATTCAAGGCGCAAAACATGTGGGGCAGCCAGAGAGTTTAAATTTCAAATTTGGTGCATAATTTGTCCTTCCGTCTTATCAAACGGAAGCCATTGATTCATGTCCAACACCTCGGCAGCATATATTAACGAGGGTGGGATTTTGACCTTGAAAACAGATAAGACATGGCTAAAATGGTGTCTCACGCAACTTTTATAAAATCTATTTAATGCACTTGCCTGGCAGACAGGTTTACTAACACAATGTTTAGTATGCTCCAAGTCTCGACCTGTTTTGGGAAAAAAAATCCCTAAATATAAATATGAGTCAACCAGTTCCCGTTTTTCAAAACCAAGCATCCATCTTAGACATCTCTTTATTCTGAGCCCCTTCTTATGAAACAACAAAATCTTTCTTTTTGCAATATTAATTTTCAAAAAGTGAGCCTCTGCATATTTGTTTAAAATGTCCAGATGGCGTTGCAGGCCAATAGGTGTTAAATCAAATATTGCAACATTGTCTGCGTACAATAGAGACCCAATGGACATTCAACCAATTTTGGGAGCATCCCCCCTCTTACATAGTTCAGAGCGCCAGGGAGATCAGATCAGCGATGTACAAAGAAAATAAAAGTGGTGCTAATAGACAATCCGGCTTAAGCCCATTATGCGTTCTAATTTTACATGTTAACCCCAGCGAACCTCCCATCAGAACCTGGCACCAGGTGTCAGTATGCAATTCCATAATCAGACCCAGAATGATTTGGAATGCCAAGGGAGCCAGGTTTTCTCCACAGGGTCTGGCGGTCCACCTTGTCAAACGCCGTGGGGAAATCAATAAAGGCTGTATAAACTGGCATCCCTCAGGTGAAAACATATTTCTCCACAATTGTCTGAATAAGCGCTATATTATCTAGGGTGACATGGTTGTTTCTAAAGCAGGATTGTTCCGGTGGAAGGATATTCTGATCGTAAACCCATTGTTGTAAATGGCATAGTATGCATTTTGCAAATAATTTACCTAAGGCATCCAGGAGGGCAATCTGTCTAAAACTAGTCAGCACCGTTTTTGATCCTTTTTTATACAGGGGACTATAATGCTTCCCTTCCAAGAAGGGGGATTTTATTCATAAAGAAACAATACTTAAAAAGTGGCTCTAAAAAATCAGCCGATACTTCTGGCTCCTTTTTAATTAGTGTAATTCGGATACGATCCGGCCCTTGTGCGCAGGAGGTTTTAGCAATCTTTACATACTTTAACAATTCCTTTCCTGGCGTGGGGCCAAATTTAGTAAATTCAGCAGATGCAAGTTTAACCCCATCAGTCAACACGAGAGAAACTGGACTAATATTTCCATATAATAGAGAGATGTAATCCACCCATTCCTTTTTGGGAATCAGTATTGGTGTAGCTCTCTGCCTTGAATCACAATATTCAGCAATTAAGTGCCAGTATTTTCTTGAATCCTTGGCCCTTGCAGCTTCTCTCAGCCCTATCCACTTCGCATCAAGCTCCCTTCTTTTTTCACTGAGCATGAGTCTTCTCACTAGCTTGACGCGATTGATTTCCTGCTGTCGACCAAGGAGGAAATGTATGTGCCGTTTCTGAACAAGGTGGTTAATTGCCTGTTTTAAGAATATGATATCTTGTTTATACATGCAAGGTTCAGAAAATATAGAGCTTAAATTACAAATCTTCTTTATTTGAGCCTCAAAGAAGGATGTAATGTTGGAATAAGTAATACCTTGCTTTTGTACATAAACTGTCTTCACAATGGAGCCTACTCCAGCAATCTTTTTTTGCTGACCGGCATTCCCCGAATCCAAAGATCAAAGGCCACTGTCATACCCACTATGCTATGGTCGTCCATATCGACGGGCTAACAAAAAAAGTATCACAAGCCCCAAACATTTGGTAGGAAACCATAATATAATCTAAAAGGCTCTGAGTATGTTGAGAATGAAAGGTAAAATGGGCTGTTTTATCAGCGGGCACTCTCCTGTTTAAGATAACAAGATCTAGACTTCTAAGGCTATCAAGCAAAAGGAACGCCCGCTTATCTGTTTTTACTTTATTTGGCAATAAAATCTCGGGCATGGGCCAAATTTCCTCTTTGTTGGTATTGGCATAAATCTCAGAGGCAGATTTTGAAATTTTCGTATTTAAGTCCCCCGCTAATATCACTAAGGGGCAAACTTCCCTAGTAGCTATATCCTGAATAAAAAAAAAATGCGGGCAAAGATGATCAAAATTTTTCCCAGGGGGGATATGCAAGTTTGCCACAAGGAAGGAGGTGGACGGGACAGAATCTCCCAAGCATGCCAACTTCAAGCATATACAGAGGTTTGAGGAGTGGGGGAAAACCTTCTGATTCCAATTGATGGAGTTTTTAAGCAAAATAGATACACCCACTAGCATGTCCCCTTTCCGATCGCTTCGCATAGCACGAGTATACAAAATAGCCATCACATTTAAACTCTTTGCAAGACCACGTTTCTTGTAGATATATAATTATGGGATTCATCATTTTTAAGGAATTTAATTTTGTTTCATTGGGCCCCAGACCAGCCATATTCCAAGACAAGAGTAGCCCACCCAGGCTACCTCAATGGAGCACTCCTTACTGCATCCACATGGGTGTTAAGCAGGGTTCTTGCAACCCAACTCCACTTAGTGAATTCATCTTCTATGTCTGGAGTCTGAGGGGCAACTGTTACTTTGGGTACAACATTTATTAAACGCCCCCCCCACCCAGTCCACGGAAACCGCTATATCTTTAGGATTCACAGTAGAATACTCTATTTTGGGGACCAATGCGTCTAGTGCCACTGAATTAGTAGCCTTAGAAACTTTCAAATTTGGGATTTTAGTGCCCGCAATTTGATTTTCCTCATATTCATTAACAGGTGTTACATCAAGTCCTCGTTTAAAAAAATACTCACAGTTCTTCAAAACCAGGTTTGCCACTATCCGGGACCAAAAAGTAACCCTAGAGTACGGAACAGTGTCATGGACATGAATCATCACATTTAAGATATCCTTGCTAGCTATCAGCTTTAGTGACTCTAGTTCCTAAAAAAAATTAAGAATGAAACCGCTACTTACCGGGGTGGATTCAGTATCAAATAGAAAGATGAAATCCACCACGGTAGATAAACCGGGCGTTGCCCCACTAATATTCTTTGGGGCACCTCTTCTTGGGATGCATAAAAGGACCCTATTCGTAAAGCAGGCAACTTGCATCCCACCATGATGTTGGATATTGGAGTATAAGACCGTATTGGGATCTCAATATTTCCATCAGGCGGAAATAAGGTCCCTATGAGGGTTCTGTTTGGCCCAACCTGAGATGTAATTGGGGTTTGGTGCCCTCCCTCTTGGGTACCGACCCCCCTGGAATGTGCAACGAGGGGACCCTTTAACCCATGTGCATTTCCCCACCCAATGGGTCTACTCACTCCTCAGTAGAGGGCTGGAATCCTTGGAGGGACTGCAGCGACCAGGTTACGGGAGGTACTTCCGGTCCTGAGTCCCCCAAACTCCCAGTCAATGCTGTGGGTGCTATAATGGATTCCCTGGCGTTGCCATCTGCTGGTGGAGTTTTAGGGCCTCCCTTCTCCGTTATTAAATGGTCATCGCTCTGGCTTTCCAAAAACCGGGAAAAGTGCATTTTTTACACTTTCTGTTTGGAGAATGGTCTCTTTTTTTGTGTTTCTTTTTCATGGCTGGAACAGAACCTTTCCATGACAACTCAGGCGAAAAAAACAGCCGGTACCTGTGTGGGCTTACTCCGCTCAACTAGGAAGATTCTCCCACTACTCCCTGCAATATCACAAAAAATGCTCATCCAAGGTCTAATATTATCAAGATTAGACTACTGCAACACCCTTTTCCTGGCCGCCCCAGAAGCTACGCTCAATGTTCTGCAGAGAACACAAAATGCCGCTGCTAGGATCCTCACGGGAACCTCCCGCAGAGCTTCAGCCAAACCTGCCCTAAAGGCATTACACTGGTTGCCGATCCGTGAAAGGGTCAAATTCAAAACCCTATGTACCACTCACAGAGCCATGCAAAATCAAGGCCCCCAATGCTGAAAACTATGCTTTTCCCATACAAACCCAATAGGCCCCTACGATCAGCCCAAGGCAACCTGGCCAAGATCCACCGAATAAAAAGAGATCGGACCGGAGGACGCAGTTTTTCGGTAATAGCCGCAACCCTCTGGAACACTCTACCAACCCAACTTCGGTCTGAGCCAAACCACATGAAATTCCGGAAACTTCTCAAGACCCACCTCTTTCCGCAATAACCTCTCTCCCTTACTCCTCTGCTTCTATCCTCAGTTGTTTTTTGCAATCTCAGCGCTGGGACGCTTCCGGGCAGCCATGCGCTATAGAAATCCTAAATTCATTCATTCATTCATGTTTTACCCCTTATGTTTTGAAACTAGGTTATCCCACTTTCCAACTTTCTGTTCTCCTTTCCCTGACAATGTGGCAGAGTACACCTGAGAGGTAGTCGGAGGGGTTAGCGCCTTCTCCTCCCCCCTGCCCTCCCCACCTATTTGGATTGCTTGGCAAAGGCCGTTATTTTCTCATTTTCTCCAGTGCCCCCCAATCAAAGCTTTTTAAACAGGGGGAAGGTTTTCAAGATGGATTTTTCCAAAGGGGTACTCAGTTTAACCTCCTCAAATAATGTACTTAAGCATAGCTCTTACTTTTCAAGATTACATACAGGAGCCATGGGGGCACCAGGCACCAGGAATAGAGGAGTTCCTGCCTGTACAGAGACATCTCTCGACTCTCCAGAGGGAAGATAGGATACCGGCCTATCCATTGGCGGTTCATCCATGTTGGGGAAGTTTGTGGGGATAGATTTAGGGGTAACAGACTTATTTCGCTTTTGCATTTCGAATAGCATTACCGAAATAATTTCCAGCATGTGGTCAGAACTCGAAACAGATTTCTCTAATAAGGATAGTATGGAGTTTAAGATGTTTTCAATATACACAAGATATTCTGAGGGCGCCCCCTCTCTCTCATTTCCCCCAATTTAGTTGAGAATCAGGCAAGAATACATCATGGCCAGACTCCATGCAGGTACCGATCAAATGACTTGTGCTACTGTATAAGAGAGGCACAGAGAGGTGCCTTGGCGAAGAGCTTACGATTGGAGTATTGACATATCTATGACCACTCATTAACTGGTTATCTTTATGCCTATGAGAGAAACAGTCTCCCAAGACCCTTTTTTGAGCTTCTATATCAATGTACGGGAGTGTAAAGGCTTCCCCTAGCGATAGCTCTTCACATGGTATTGCCTTCTCCCCTGGGGGAACACCAAGGTGGTCGTCCAGGTTTCTGTCCCTTTTAGAAGCCCATCCGCGGTGATAAAACAACCGGTAGAATCTCCTTCATACTGTCAATTGTTGACTGCTTTGACAGCTTTGGCCTATTTATTAAAATAATTGACTGACTCTGCTGACTGGCAAGAAGATCTGAGTCCAAAGGGGCACCAGTAGGTGCATCAAACAGTTGCTCACTGGATCCAACCTCCACTCTCTCATTAATCTGATCCAAGGACCGAGACCCTCCGTTAGACTGCACCTGCCTACCAGGAAGGTTGCTTTAGAGCTCCAGTTAATCTGTGGGGGGCTATAAGGAAGAGAATAACGGTAATACAGGAAGGAAGTTACAGCTCTGGCCTTCTTGGGCCACAGTTGCCAACTCCGGATCCATCCGAGGCTTTTTACGAAAGAAACCAGTAATAACAGGGTGGGATTTATAGCAGAGATGTTGTAATTGTCTGGTACCGCTAAATGATCTTCTCAGTTTATGGCTGGGTGAGGAGGAGAGCACTCGTCCTGAGTACAATTTTCTGGAAGCCATCTCATTCTGGATATGGGGCTGAGTTTCGGACTTGCCTAGTGGATTCCTGCCACCACACAATTGAACACTTGATCAGAGAGGAAAGACCACATTTCTGGCAATAGCATGCCCTTCACTCTCCACTCTCCTACAGACTCCGCTCTCTACTTAAAGATCCTTATAAATCCTTAATCTTCCGCCAGTTTTCTGCACCATCAAAAAAAGGGCTTACTGCTGGAGATAAATTGGCAGTTTGTTTTTACAGTTGTTTTGTGGCTTCTGTGCTAAGCTGCGACTCCCACTGCATGAGGAAATGACTCTCCTCCTCTAAAGTGCTGCCAGATGAGAGCAGAAACTCCCACAATTCCTCAAAACTCGCTACTTTCATTGCAGCTGCCTCCGCAAGTGACTCTCGCAGACAGGACAGATGTCCAGATGCAGGTGTCCAGATAAAGGCTCCCTCTGTGAACGAAAGGCTCCTGCTGTAATGGAAAAGGAGCTTGCGTTTCCTGGCGTTTGGCGTTTGGCGTTTGCCAAGGTACTGATGTGGCTCCTGCTGCTGCGGGGGCACTAAGGCGGCTCCCGCCGCTGTAGGGAAAACTCTTGCGGATCCTGCACCCCTGTGGAAACACTGATGTGGCTCCCGCAGCGGTGGAGAGACTCTTGCAGCTCGTGTGGTGCGCTGTGGGGATACTAACGCAACTTGTGCCGCTGCGGTTTGCTCTCACCTCTTTGTCCTGCTTCGCCGCTGCTCACCACTAGTTCTGTGGGGCTGCTGGCACTGCTGTGCCGTCTGCCAGGGCTGTGGAAGGCTATAATTTATTGCTGAAATCTCAGGACACAAAGGGCGCAAAAGGTGCGGCGACTACTCGTGCCGATGCAGCACTCACTCAGCCCCACTAGGCACCTCGCAGCCTTGCAGCCCGCTCTGCACATTCTGCACATTCTACCTCTGCTCCTATGCTCCGCACAGCCTCCCCCACCTGCCTTCCGTGATCCCCGGGCACAGCACAGTGCCTCAATCAGGGCAGGGTGCTCTGCTGGGAACCGGGAGCAGCGATTTTGGCGATTTCAGCGTCCTCACACCCTCGGAGATCCTCAAAATCAGCAATTAGCGTGAAAACCCGTCACGGAATCGGAAAGGAATGCATAGCTGACCTTATAGATTTAACTGCAGGCACCAATGAGAAGCTAGTCACCCTAAGGTAGACAGCATGGAAATATCTGCTGTTAGGGCACCCCAGCAAAGGGCAATATTCATGTTGTAAACTGTTCGAAAGCAAAGGTCAATAGGTTCCTGCAAGAGAACGCAGAAATGAAGCAACATACACATATAGGCGCGCAATAGGCCCTCACAAAACCATGGCTAAGTCTAAACAAGCAAGCTTTAGCTGTTTCTAAATCCCAACAGGGGAAGATTGTTAACATTTTGTGTTAGAAATTGGGGTCTATAGTTGGCAAAGGTGGGCACCTTCGACCAATAGGGACCCTTGCGTCTAGTCAGGGTAAGGGGGAAACACACTGTAGATAGCCTTTGCTCACCCCGTTGGTAGCTTGGCTTGAACAGACAGGCTTATCCCCCAAGGCAATGTATAAAGTATTTGCAGCAACACCCACAGTAACACAGTGAAACACCACAAATGGACACCACACAGGTTGTTATAAAAATATAGATATCTTTATCTAAATACTGCAGGACCAAAATGACAAAAACCCAACATACAAAATTACTCTTCTTTAGAATGTTCCTTGGTATGTTTATACTATGGAGATTGTTATCAAAACAGGCTTGGTAGTTTCTGTGTTCCTTCGGGTAATGCAAAACTGCCACCAATGTATCTCTCTCTTACCAGTTCAGTGTTAACCTCTGGTTTGTCCCCCAGCACCTGGCACTCGTTGTTGGTGGGCAGTGCCTCCTTTAGCCTTCCAATGGCCTTCCAATGGCTTTGCCCCTACAACGGCTGACTCTGCGGTCAGCACTGTCACATCATGCCCCCACATTCACTTAACGGAGGCGGGAGGTGTAACCCCCAATGCAGCCAATCCCGCTTGGTTCACTCCCGGCTCTCAGCAGTTCCCTTTAGACCAGCAACCAGCCCCCAGGCAATGCCACACACTTGACGACTCTGGACTTCAGTCCAATTGTTACCTGGGGGATTGTTCTCCTTCCGATACCTCTAGCCTTTCCTGCACAGAAACCCGGACCCTCGTTGGCTCCATGGTGATACAGGATCTCGGCCCATCTCACTCTCCCACTGTGGTTGACCTGCGCTGTGGGGGCAACGTCTCACTGCGGCTCCTGCTGCAGAGCAATCTCTTTCTCAATCTCGGAGCTGTGAGCGGTGATTAGACAAAGGGGGTCAGAGAGGCTATCCCTGTCTGGGGCACCACGTTGCAGCTTCCCGATGCACTCACCAGGAAGTGTTGCTCAGTCTTGCGAACAGGCCTGCGGCGGTGATTAGACAAAGGGGGTCAGATCTGCTCTCTCTGCCTGGGGCAGCACGTCGAAGCTTCCTGATGAGCTCACCAGAAAGTTTTGCTCAGTCTTGCGAACGGGCCTGCGGCAGTGATTAGACAAAGGGGTTCGGAGTGGTTCTCTCTGCCTGGGGCAGCACATCGCAGCTTCCTGATGCGCTCACCAGGAAGTTTTGCTCGGTCTTTGCGAACGGGCCTGCGGCGGTGACAGCCTCTAGTTGAGCGCAGTTTTAGTCGCTTTCAAATGCCCCCCACCACCCCCAGTTAAGCTTCGGTAAAAGCACACAGCATCACAGAGTCACACTAGGGAACAAGGTAGTCTCAGAATGCAGGCTTCCACTGAGGTGCCCAGACACAAGCCACTGCAGGAAAAGTGGTCCTTGGAAACTTTTTGTGTCCTTGTGTTTCAGCAACAGGAACCCGGCTCTCCTCAGGCCCTTGGAGACTTGTACTTCTTTCAGGACACAGCACACAGCAAAGTCCTGCCTGAAAGTAGAGGGGCTCAGCACAGAGGAAAGTCCCTTGTCCTCCCCTTTGTAGAAATAGCAAATTGCAGGCCAGCCCAGACACACAGCAAGGGTAGTTCCTCTCCTCAGTCTCTTCGACTGATCTTCTGTGACAGAGGTTCCTCTTGATCATGAAGTAGTCTAATTTTCAAGGTTTCCAGCTCTTACATTTATACCCCAAAAGTCTTTGTTCTCTATGTGTAAGGGGGTCCTGGACTCAGTCCAAACCAGTTTTGGGTGCACTCTACCAGTGCCCAACTTCTTCCTTTGTGAATGTGGGCCAGGGTCTTCAGACACACCACAGGAGGTGGAGCCAGCATTGTGGAAGGCAGGCACGGCCCTATTCAGGCCCGGGTGCTACTCCTCCCACCATTCCAAATACAGATTGGTCTGTTCAGCCTAGTGCTGGCTCACCCAGACTACTGGAGCCACCCCAGCCCCTGTAACTCCCAAGCAAGAAAGTCAATCCACAAACAGGCAGAGGCACACAGAAAGGTTGAACAAGAAAATAGCCACTAAAAGTGATATTTCCAAACACAGAATATAAAAACCATCTTCACTAAAAGGTGTGTTATTAAATTCTGAGTACAGGGATACCAGACTCCAATTTTCTATCTTACTCCTATGGGAAGATATGCGGGTAAACATGTTACACAGCATTCCCCATTCTGTCCTATTGTCAAGCTAGCCTTTCCCTAGTGAAAAACGGAATTGACAGTATTTCACTATCTGGACATGGTACACATTTCAGTACATGTCATACCTTTCACATACATTGCACCCTGCCCAGGAGAGTACCTTGGCCTGCTATAGGGGTGTTCTATGTGCATAGTGGGTGCACTTGTCAGGTCAAAATGACAGTTAGCAAGTGCGAGCAGGCACTGCGGTGGTAGGCCTGAGACGTCTCTTTGGGGCTATTCATGTGGATGGAACAATTAGTGCTGCAGGACCACTAGTAGCATTTGACTTACCAGCCCTGGCACACTTAGTGCACTTTACCAGGGACCACCTAGTAAATCAAATATGCCAATCAGGGTTAGCCAATCATATTCACATTTTACACTGGGAGCACTTGCACTTTGACACTGATAAGGAGGGGCAAAGTGCCCAAAGCATCTAAGCCAGCATAAACGAAATCCAGCATAGCATCAAAAACACAGGAGGTAGACGCACAATGTCAGGGAAAACCACACCAAGGATGTCAGGTCTAAAAGTTTGTACTTACTGACAATGAAGGTATAGTTTTGGGCGCTCATAGGCCCAGACAGTATGTTGAGAATTGTAAAAAAAAGAAGAAAGCTACAAATTGCAAAGAATGAGTAAGCACTCGTCCCCACTCATTGATTGCTCTGTATCTGGTTAATTTTATAAACAGATCAATGAAAAGGGTCACAATTAACACATATTTAGTCAGGTTAAGGAATGGCACCTTTGCAAATAGTTGAAATCAAATATTGGTATTTTGCAATGGCAACTGCTCGTTGAGCCAAGGCCATGTAGTGCAAGATTCCAGATTGCAATCACTGGTAAACAATTCATGTATGCTAAACCACGTAGCGTCTGAGTGTTCTCAGTTCCATCCATGCACCTTTCTACCAAATTTTCAGTCAAAACGTGCATCCAGACAGTTCAATCACAACTCATTATGACAAGGGAGTCATTTGTAGCTAGGATCTCTTACGTTGAATCCATAGTGCCAGAGGTGTAACAAACCACCTCCGCTGGTTTAAACATTACATTTTGGATTCATAATTTCAGAGAAACATTTCAGAATGTCATTGTATGCTCAAGGTGAGGCCCTATTTTGTATGTCACCTGATGCAAAGCCTCTTTTTCTAATGAGTTCTCCCTGAGGTAAAGAAGGGATTGCTAAACCTGACCAGGGAAGTAGAATCCGGGTGATGAGCCCCAAAGATACATAAATTAATAAATTAAAGGACATAACGGTAAGGCCTGCAGACTGTTCATCATCAAATCACATTTAGTCAGGCCAGCACACAAGAACCATAGGGAAATGGTCTCCGAATAGAAGCCAGCAGTAGCACTCAATAAGTTAACAAACGCGTAGGCAGGCAACCAACCACATCGTTTTTCAACTCCAGACATTATTACAATCCCTCTTTTCGAGGCTTTTCAATAGTCGAGAGCCTATAAGTTAACAATGGACACTGTGCTGGCCCCATGAACGAATTGTACCTCATGAGGGCACCATGCTGACCTGAGTCCGCAAAACCCCAGGAGAAGTTTTTACAGAAAGCTTGTTCCTGCCTGCCATTAATTGGGGTATCAAAACATTAGTGATCAGTGCACATCTGTAACTGTGCAGTGAATAGCAACACACACATAGCAGGTACATTTATTTTACACGTCGGGGGTGACAAGATACAATCACAAAGGAACATGTAATAAGTTTTGTAGTTAAAAAACAACTACTGGGAAAGCAGTGATGATGGATGAAGGAAGAGTTTCAACATAGTAGTGCAATAAATAAACTATTAGTAATGAACGCCCAGGCAGGCTGCTGCCTCCAGGGTCCCCCTCCTACACTTTGGAATAACCCACGCAGGATGGGGAATGGGGCCTTGTCACAGAGGAGGAAGAACAGAAGTGTCTGTCTAGCGCACCCGCCAAGCAGCTGGCAGGTGGTAAGTGGATCAGCACAGAATGAGACATAGATAAGACAGATAGGTGAGGTCAGAGTCATGCAAGATGGTGTGCCACTGCGCATTATGGGCCAACATTGAATTTTATAGGTACCCATCAGAGCATATTCATACGTGAAGGCCACCACTATAGCTTCATACGGCAACTATGCAAATTGGAGGTACATAAGTATATGATCACAAGATTGTCATAGTCAGTCATCAAACTTTATTATCGGCCATAGGCCATAAAAGCAATACAAAAATAAATCAACATTAGACTGGTCACGGCGTACAAAATATGTAACAAACGTTTATAGCATAAACCACTAAGGTTAAAACTAGATGATATCAGATAAAATGCCTTAAAATTGGTTTTAAAATATTGATAAAAATAAGTAATCACAAGCAGTTCTATTTCTTAATTGGAACATTAGATGCTAGGCAGGAAAACTAAACTTATAAGTCTGGCCGCTTGCCGGCCCCCTTTGTTATTTGTAAGAAATAAGAAACACCTAGGCGCTATGAGCAATATCAAGTGCCTTAAGCTTAACACTTCTGTGGCACAATGTTATGTTATGTTATGTTAGGCTCTACACTGGCTTCCTGTCCGGAAGCGGATAATTTTTAAGACCCTTACTCTGGCATACAAAGCCTTGCATTCCTCCGGAGCAAAATACCTTCAGAAAAGGCTAACATTTTACCACCCTGCCAGGCCGCTCAGGTCAGGAGCCTTGTTTCTTGCTACGGTTCCCCATGTCAAGAGAGCCCGCATCGGAGGCCGTTCTTTTAAACTACTAGCGCCCCAGTTGTGGAATAAACTGCCTGTGTCCCTGCGCAGCTCCCCTAACCTGTTAACATTTAGGAAGGGGCTCAAAACTTGGCTTTTTACTTCTTAGTTCCTGGCCCTATTAGGTCTTCTCTTGCTCTGTTTTTATTTTCTCTCCTTGTTGTGTTATGAGATTGTGTGCAATTCAAAGCGTCGGGACACTCTTCTGAGTAGCCGTACGCTATATAAAACCCCGGGATAACATAACATAACATAACATAACATAACAGAAAAGTAAAACATGTAAGTAAGATTCTACGTGGCGTTACAACCTGGGAAGCCCTTGGGTGGGGAGTTTAAACCTGCCCACTTATTCGTGTAGGGCCTTACTGGAAGTGTACCATGTCTGAATTGCACATAAAGTTTTTTTGCAAGGGGGTGCTGGATGCTGTCCAAGAATAGTTCAAAACGATATGTGCACTTAACCTCCAGGAATCTTGAGCTTAACACCCCATAGCGCTATTCTGTAATAAGTTGGCCAGATGATATTCCTTGAGTGTTAGTGCAAGAGATTTTTTAGAGATACAGGGACATGTCTGTTCTGGTGTAATCCATAATTCAGCCCTTCCCAATGAGTGGCATAGATGTTTAATGTGCATGAGCCAGGGGATCTTCCCAGTACCCAGAGTTAGTTGGAAGTCCTTCAATTCCTCCTTGTAGTGGATAAGCTCGGGGATGCTCCAAAGACGTCACCAATAAAAGAGGGGTGATTAGCAATTATATCCCTAATTGGGGTTAAGCCAACGTCTACATGTAATGGAAGCAGGAGGGTGCTCTGAGGAAGGGGTAAAAAACGTCTCAGAAAACCATTCTCGATCGCATCCAAGGGGGTAGCGTTGACATGTCCCCAGAGCTCAACTCCATCCAGCGCACCTCCCCTTGTTTGGGCCTTGTATATTTCTAGTGGAGGGCCTGGAATTTTTTTAGGGCAATCGTTATGTACCTTCAAGATGCCCCCTTAAACTTGTGCAAGTTTTAAATTTGCTTTAGCCACGTGGGACCGCCAATCCATACAATCATTCAAAGTAATCCCCAGATAATCAAATGTGGAAGTTCTTTCCAGGGCCAGACCATTCATAAAAGGGTGGCGACAATTTACTGATCTGGCGTGGTAAACCATGTATTTAGTTATGGAGAGATTAATCTCCAGGTTCCTTATTGAGCAGAAGCTGCAAAATACTTCCAGTGTTCGCTGAATGCCCTTTGATGATTTGAAAAGAAGTAACATATCGTCAGCAAACATTAGAGCTGGTACAAGACGATCTGCCAAGCGAGGGGAATCTAGGTCCTTCGATCCTAGGAGGTGGTCAACCAGGCCATTAAGGAATAGGGCAAAGAGTGTGGGGGCCAAGAAGCACCCCTGCCTAACCCCCTTTTCAACTCTAAAGGGTGCCGAAAGCTCCCCCATTTTTCCATAGCGCACCCTTGCGTAATTGCCTTGGTGCAAACGTTGTAACATATGGCATAGATGGGGAGGAATGCCCATTTTTCGTAATATGGCCCAGAGCTGTGTACGAGGTCGAACGCAGATTGGAGATCTATGAAGATCAAGTACAGGCTACCTCCCCCCTTGATCACCACTTTCCAGTGGATTAATTGTAATCTGAAAAGTTGGTCCGGGGTGGAGACCTTAGCCCAAAACCCCGCCTGAAGGGGGGGTAAGAATCTCGTGGTCATCTAGCCATAACTGTAGCCTATAGAGTAGTATTCGGGCAAACAGTTTTTGGAGGATGTCAATAAGGCTGATCGGGCGGTAGTTCACCGGATCGAGGGGGGAGCCCTTTTTGAAGATGTGAATGATTTCTGCTCCTAGCCAGGTGTGCGGAACCTTCATGCCCTGGAGGATGGAATTAAACAACACCCAGATATACGGGGCCCATACCTTCTGCTCGCTAAGGAACAAGTCACCCGGGATCCTGTCTAGGCCCGGCACTTTTCCTGGGGTAAGGTCCTCAGGGCTACTAGGACTTCTGTCATGGTACAGAGTGGGACGCCCAAGTCAGTGTGTTCAGGAACTTTGCACACTGATGACTTTTCTGGGGGGCAAATGGAAGCCTCAGAAGAAAAGCTGTTTGTTTGAGAATACAGTTTTTTGAAGTGCAAGGTCCAGGCCTCTTCGCTTACGTTAGGGGCTATGGCAGAGGAGCCATCAGGCCTGCCTATTTTTACCAGATTCCAAAAGGCCCTGTAGTCGCGATTGTCAAGTTCTGTTTTAATGTCAGCCCATCTATCTTCCTCCCATTCTAGCTTAGACTTCGCGATAATGTTCGTATAGTGAGACCTTACTAATCTGATTGTTTCAGTGGTGCCGCTCTTAACCTCCCGTATGAGAAAGGATTTTGCCTGTCTACACATTTTAGTGTACCATTTTTTTTGACAAGATGGCCGAGCCTTATTAGTAGCAGTAGAATAAAAAAAAAGTAGCCATTTTATCGATGAGGTCTGAATGGGTGTTATGCAAGACATTTAAATGGACGATTTCAAGCTTGTCCACAGGAAGAGTGGTGTTAGAATTGGGGGTCTCTGGTTGGTGCAAGTATTCACTTGTGACAAGCAGGGACCCTCTCCTCTAAGTCAGGGCGAAGGATGACCCCTTTAGAATGACCCTTACTCACCCTCTAGGTGCGTGGCGTGAGCAGACAAGGCTATTCTCCAGGCGTTGTTTAGTTAAGCATTTGTAATCACACACACAGTAAATACACTAATCCCCCCACAAATGGACACCAGGCTGTGAGTATATAAAAATACGCTTCTTTATGTAAAAATATATATCTCTATGCAGTTCAGACTTAGTACAAGACCAAATAACGTTTTGGTAGCGCCACAGGTTGTAAATAGGCAAAGATTCTTAGTTTCAGTTCAAAAGGCTTTCCACAGGGTTCCCTTATAAATTTACTTCTTTGCAGCTCTAATGTGGATTTCTTCTTGAAATGTTCCACCAACAGTTTACAGTTCCAGGGGCAAAGGTTTCTTTGTTAAATGCGGCTTACTTTCTCACAAAATGAAAACTCTCCCTCAGTTCGATGGGTTTTGGACCCACCCCGGGCCTTCGGCGTGCCTTGCAGCGCCTTTCCTGCTCTCCACTGTGAAATTGACTCGGCCCCTACCAACTCTCACGCATCGGGAGTGAGCACTCCTGTGCCGGTCCCGGACCTTCAAGGGTGAAACTGACTCGGCCCCTACCAACTTTCACGCATCTCGCGGTAGGCTTGGAATGGAGACCAGATAGGGCCTCGGGGAAACCCTGGGCCTTTTCCAGAGGTGGGGGCTGAGCTGCGGAGCAGAGCAGCAAGCAGGCGATGAGAGGAGCCTCTGGGGCCAAGGCACAGGGAAGGCGATGTCGTCTTCAGGAATGCTTCTCTGCTCGGCTCCAAAGCAAGAACGGGGGAAACACAAGTTGCGGGCCCGAGCCCGGTGGTGATTGAGGAGCACTTCACGAGCACTTCCTCTTCTTCAGCGGGGGTCGGCACAGGCTTGTGCGACTCCGGTGATTGGGGGCACTCTTGGATCTTGACGCCAGCGGGCGTGTGCAATCAGGCAGGCGCAACCCGCGACCCTTGGCACGACGGTGCGGGGGTCTCCTCAGCGGGGGCGGCGCAGCCTGACAAGCCTCTAAGATCACGAAGCGGGGTCACAGGGCACGGACTGTGCAGCTGTCGACCCGGCGTAGATCACAATCTTTAGAGAGAATTCCGGCAGGAGGGGGGAGAGCGCTTCAGGGCTTCCAGTAGCAGGCAAGGGGCAGAGGAGCAGGTAGCCAAGCCTGGGGGCAGAGAGCGACTCCGGTCGGAGCGAGGCTCTCACAGGACAAAGGCAGGCAAGCTCCCGAGTGCCACAGCCCTAGGAGGGGGCGGTGAGGGGCGCAGTCTGGCTCCAGCGGGATGCACACACGGCTCGAATGTCAGGACGAGCAAAAGCACCAAGGACCCACTAGTCCTGGGGTCCAGTTCAGGGGGCAAGCTCAATCAAGCCCTTGGAGAATGTTTAGAGCACAAAGCAGCAAAGTCTTTTCTTAGTAAGTCTTCTCCTCTCCTTTCTCAGCAAGGCAAGCAGCAGGCCAGTCCTTCCAGCGTCTCTTCTCCTTCTGGTCGGGCAGAGGTCCTTTGTGGTAAAACAGGATTCTGATTTACAAGGAGCAGGGCTCCTACTTTTATACACAGTTTCTTTTGTTCTTACAGGCCAGGGGGGCCTTTGCATAGCCACTTTCAATCTCTGAGTACTTTGTTGGGAGCAATCTGGCTTCTGCTTTCAGTGTGAGGGGCAGGCACATCAGACGCTCCACAGGAGGTGGAGCCAGCATTGTGTGGACAGGGGCAGCCAGGAGTACCTTGATGATGGGGCTTCGCCCTTCCTGGGCCAGGTGCAGGCTGAGTCATCAGTCGCTCCCCAGGGGGGCGGAGCCAGCATTGTGGTGGCAGAGCACAGCCAGATTAAGAGTCAAGGGGCACTCCTACCTCCCACTAAGGTGTAATCCTTGCATTCACCACCTGTCATCCCCCAGCCCTGTCACTCACACATCCCAGACAGTCAGATACACATACTGCAGAGGCGGGCTGAAATGGTTAGGCAAGCAAAGGCTATCTTTCTAAAAGTAGCATTTGCAAACACAGGATATTAAAATAAACTTTACTGTTATGTTATGTTATGTTATTTATTATTTGTTAAGCGCACATACGCCCAAGGGCTTCTTGGCGCTGGTGAGAGAGTCAAACATAACAATACATAGAAGACACACAATCACTGTTTACAATAAGCCTGAGAAAAAAGAAAAGTTTTAAATGCCTTCCTAAAGGCAAGGAGGTCCTTACTGTGTCGCAGAGTCAAAGGGAGGGAATTCCACAGTGAAGCAGCTAGAAATTGAAAACTGCTGCCTCCCTGACGTTTCTTTTTGAAACGAGGGACCTCAAGTAGGTCTTTGTGGATTGATCTCAAGCTGCGCAAGGGTTTGTATTTGCGCAGTAGTAGTCTAAGGAACATGGGACCCTTACCCTCCAAAGCCTTGAACACAATACAGCCCACCTTGAATGTAGCTCTCTGTTCCACAGGCAGCCAGTGCAAAGTCTCTAGTCCATGTCTAATTGATTCCCACTTCGGGACTTTGCAGATAAGTCTCGCAGCTTGATTTTGCAAATATTGCAATCTTTTAAGTTGGCCAATAGGCGCCCCCAAATAGAGGCCATTTGAGAAATCGATGTGAGATAGGACTAGAGCACTAACTGTCTGAATTAAGGCCAAACCTGTAAGGAGATGGGCTATTTTCTTGATCTTCCTCAGTAGAAAAAACCCCGAGGAGACCACAGTTCCGACTTGACTTTCCAAGGTAAGATCCTCACTAAAAGTCACTCCCAAACTTTTTACTGTACGGGATTTTTTAGGGGGCGAGCCCATGTCCGACGGCCAAAAGCTAGGACTCCAACTGATCTCACTCTTCCCAGGTAGAATGAGCTCCGTTTTTCCCGGATTTAACTTAAGGTGGTTTAGAGACATCCACCTCTGGATAAAAGACATAGTTGCTCGAAATTCCTCGGCAGCATTGTGAGAATTTAGCACAAAAACCAACTGCAGGTCGTCTGCATAATTATATACATCAACCTTAAACTCTCGTAGGGAGAACAACAGAGGCCGCATATACAAATTAAATAATAAAGGGGACAAGGAGGATCCTTGAGGAACCTCACAAAAGGAAATGTTTTTAGGGGCTGTGAAAGATCCCAGTCGAACCGATTGGGTACGTCCTGAAATAAAGGACTTGAGCCAGGCCAAGGCCAAGTCCCGAAGACCGGCCTGTTCGACACGGTTGACCAGGATGGTATAGTTACTAAAAGAAGTATTTTATTATTCTGAGTTCAGGCATACTAAACATTAAGTTCCACCATGTTCCCTGAGCCTGCTGGGATTATAGAGTGTAATAATTCCAGCAGCCCATTCTGGCCTAAAGGGAGCAGGTAGCCTTACAATAGTGAAAAACGAATTTGGCTGTAATTCACTATTAGGACATGCCACACACATCAGAGCATGTCCTACCTTACACTTACAATGCACCCTGCCCTAGGGCCTACCATAGGGGTGACTAATATGAAGTTAAGGGAAGGTTTAGGGGCTGGCAAGTGTGTGCACTTGCCCAGCCAGCATGACAGTACCAGACTGCACACAGGTTCTGCAATGGCAGACCCTAGACACATTTTAAAGGGCTGCTTCTGTGGGTGGCGCAACCAGCGCTGCAGGCCCACTAGCAGTATTGGTATTTACAAGCCCTGGCACTCCTGGTGCACTTTACTGGGGACTGACAGTAAATCCAATGGACCAATCAGGTATACCAAACACAGTTACACTTTATATAGGGAGAGCATATGCACTTTAGCACTGGTCAGCAGTGGTAAAGTGCCCAGAGTCCTTAAACCAACAAAAACAGGTCAGAGAGAGTATTGGAGGAAGGCAAAAAGTTCAGGGATGACCCTGCCAAGAGGCCCAGGTCCAACAAGTGGAAACTCTCTGTAGAGTGTTTGGAACTTGCTGGTACATTTCAGCAACCTTATCATGTGATTGCACAAATTTCCCCCATCTGATTCGTCTACCTCCACCGGTTGCGATTAATTTTTGGTGGTGGGATCCCTCGTCACGTCGGGGATTTTGGATTGAACCGATTGGGTAATTTAGATCTAAGGATCGAAAATTGTGATCACGGTATACTCTCGAGATAACTGCAAACGCCCTAATATGTGACCAGAGGTCGAGGTTGACCATTATATAGTCAATAATGGTACTTTTTCCTGGTCTAGTGAATGTTACCTTGCCAGGGGTGTCTGTGGGGAATCTTCAGTTGCAGGCTCTCAGGGAGTGTGAGATATTTAGTCTGCTTAGTTGTGAAACAAGCGGGGTCCAGCCCTTTGTTGGATACATGGAGCAATCAGAAATGGACCAAACTGAATCCTCATCCTGGGTAACAGATGTGGTGCCTCCTAAAGGTTCAAAGTGGCAGTTAAGGTCACCCCTATGATTTTGTGGGTCGAGGCAGGAAGCAATGAAAGAAGTTCTTCTAGCTGGTTTAGAGTTGTTAGGGTCTCTGTTGGTGGTGAAGAACGGAGATTGACGTTATCCACTGCCACCTTTAGGCCATCTGGAAAGTTGAGAAGGATGGAAAGGATCTCAGAAAAATGGGTGTCTAACACTTTCACTGAACAACCCAGGTGAGTAGCCACCCAAATACAGAGTCCCCCGTAGGGTCACCCCTAATCCCCCGAAGAGCAGTAGTACAGAAGGTTGCAAAACCCACTCAATGGGGGACAGTCAGGGCCAAGGTGTCTGGAAATAGACAAAGATCGTACTGGGCTAATAATTCCCCCCACTCTGGATGGTCCAGTTTTGAATGAATCCCAGCTAGGTTCCATGAGGTGAGCTTGAAGGTAGATGTCTCCTCTCGTGGAGTGGTGGGGGCAGGAGAGGAACAACTCACTGGGTTTGGACTCACCGTCTCAATTTTGTTATTATCGGTGAGTACGGGAGATCGGGGTGCTGGGCGAGATGGCGTATTTACCTTCCTCCCAGCTTGGCCACTAATCCTGGTAGAGGAGAGCCTCCTAATTGTCCCCTTCAGCTCCCAAGTAGTACCTTGACCAGATGTAATTATTTGGCTCTCGTGGGTGAGCAGTGGAGTTAGTCAGTCTACCGCATTCAAGGGATTGAATCTGTTTTCTAAGGGGAAAATAACATCTTTTCCCTGTGCTCCAACAGGATAATAGATTATGGTACTGATTTTGGATGTTGATTCTAAGGGGTAGAAGTAGGCTAGGGGGAGGGTGTGGATTAGGCTGTGTGAATCAAAATTGTCCCACTTGAGTATGTGTCTGAACACCCCCCTGTCTCTGAAATTTATTACCACAAAATCCCCATCAATGTCTTTGTTTTTCAGTACCAACCACCTGACTCCACGGGCAAACACAATTTCTCCTTGCCCTTGTCCAGTTAGTGGTCTGTTCTTACTGAGCCAATGTACGATCTTATTCTTGAGCTCAGAAAAAGTTTCACCCTGATCTGGAGATAGAGGAGTTACCCTCGCAAGAACAACCACGTAGGGTGAAGCAGCAGTGGGCAAGTGTAAGCATGTTAGTGAGTGTCCAGATTCAGAAGGTTCAACTTGTGAATTTCTAACTTGATTTGCCTCTGGCAGTACTATTTGCCTCGAGTAGTTACCCTGGGGGTGCCTTCCCTGGGAGGTATGTCGAGGCTTTGTGGGGATAGCCTCATTTGTGATGGTGGGAACTATCTGACTCGTTCTTGGAGCTGTTGAGTTAGTGTTCCCCTCGGGCCTTGTCAGGTACAGAATTTACTGCGTGGAAGCCATTACTGGTGAGGGGTCCTGGAGCAGGTCGGGGGATGCTATCAGGATCAGTGTCATCTATGCCATTCCGCCTGGGGGGAGAGAATTACTGCCACCCTCAAGCCTATTATTTAACAGAGAGACTACCCGGCCAATGCGGCTCATTACAGACATGAACTGAGCCATGATAAATTGTTCTAGATGAGTTTGCATGTCAATTAGGAGATGGGTGGCCCAAAGGGGAGGTAGTGGGGATTGATTTAAGGGTGCCAAGGCAACCAGCTTGCTCTCTAGTTGATCGGGTTCCTCTATAAGAGTTATCTTCGTGTTTTTAGATTTCTTTGATCTGTTATATGGATAATAGGAATACCTCACTCGATGACTCGAAGTGTTGCTATACACTCATCAAACCTTTCAAGCCATATATACGTAATATTGTCCAGCAGCTCAAAATTATAGTGACTTTTAGCCAAAACAGTTTGGAAATACCGGGTGGTATGGAGGGTACCCCAGTCCAGTCCCTACAGGTCAAGAGCAGGCACAAACAGGCCCGCCCTTGGTCCCGGGCTTCGTCCCGGCTTCGACCCAAGCCGAGTCCGGCGCCGCAGAGTTTGTGGAGTGGCTTATGTGCGCGATGTCCACTCCTCCTCCTGAGACTGTACAGGTGTGTAGACACTGGTGCATCCTGGGGAATGTAGTCCTGTCCCCGGGTGTAGGTGCTGTTAGTGTCCCAGAGTGATGTGGTGGCATCCCAGAGTGATGTGGTGGTGTCCTAGAGTGATGTGGTGGTGTCCTAGAGTGATGTGGTGGTGTCCTAGAGTGATGTGGTGGTGTCCTTGAGTGATGTGGTGGTGTTGTGTGGCATGCAGCAGTGTGAGGTGTGCAGCAGTGTGTGGTGTGCAGCAATGTGAGGCGTGCAGCAATGTGTGGCGTGCAGCAATGTGAAATGTGCAGCAGTGTGAGGCATGCAGCAGTGTGTGGTGTGCAGCAGTGTGTGGCGTGCAGCAGTATGAGTAATGGAGCAGTGTGCAGCAGTGTGAGGTGTGCAGCAGTGTGAGGCATGCAGCAGTGTAAAGCGTGCAGCAGTGTGAGGTGTGCAGCAGTGTGTGGCATGCAGCAGTGCGTGGCATGCATCAGTGTGCAGAAAGCAGTGTGAGTAATACAGAAGTGTGCAGCAGTGTGAGGCGTGCAGCAGTGTAAGGCGTGCAGCAGTGTGAGGAGTGTGGCAGTGTGCAGCATGCAGCAGTATGAGTAATGCAGCAGTGTGCAGCGTGCAGCAGCGTGAGGCATGCAGAAGTGTGTGGCAGGCAGCAGTGTGAGACATGCAGCAGTGTGAGGCGTGAGGTGTACAGCACTGTGGCATGCAGCAGTGTGAGGCGTGCATCAGTGTGTTGTGCAGCAGTGTGTTGTGCAGCAGTGTGCAGCATGCAGCAGTGTGAGGCGTGCAGCAGTGTGCAGTGTGCAGCAGTGTGCAGTGTGCAGCAGTGTGCAGCAGTGTGAGGCATGCAGCAGTGTGAGGCTTGCATCGGTGTGTGGCGTGCAGTGGTGTGTGTCGTGCAGTGGTGTGTGGCGTGCAGCAGTGTGAGGCGTGCAGCGGTGTGTGGCATGCAGCAGTGTGAGGCGTTCAGCAGTGTGTGGCGTGCAGCAGTGTGCAGCATGCAGCAGCATGAGTAATGCAGCAGTGTGCAGCAGTGTGAGGCATGCAGCAGTGTGAGGTGGGCAGCAGTGTGAGGCGAACAGCAGTGTGCAGCAGTGTGAGGCATGTAGCAGTGTGAGGTGGGCAGCAGTGTGCAGCATGCAGTAGTATGAGTAATGCAGCAGTGTGCAGCGTGTAGCAGTGTGAGGTGTGCAGCAGTGTGAGGCGTGCAGCAGTGTGTGACGTGCAGCAGTGTGAGGCATGCAGCAGTATGAGGCGTGCAGCAGTCTGAGGCTTGCAGCAGTGTGAGGCGTGCAGCAGTGTGCGGCGTGCAGCAGTGTGTGGTATGTAGCAGTGTGAGGCATGCAGCAGTGTGAGTCGTGCAGTAGTGTGCAGCATGCAGCAGTGTGAGTAATGCAGCAGTGTGCAGCAGTGTGAGGCGGGCAGCAGTGTGGCGTGCAGCAGTGTGAGGCGTGAAGCAGTGGGAGGAGTGCAGCAGTGGGAGGTGTGCAGAAGTGGGAGGCATGCAGCAGTGTGAGGTGTGCAGCAGTGTGTGGCGTGCAGCAGTGTGCAGCTTGCAGCTGTGTGAGTAATGCAGCAGTGTGCAGCAGTGTGAGGTGGGCAGCAGTGTGCAGCATGTAGTAGTATGAGTAATGCAGCAGTGTGTAGCGTGCAGCATTTTCAGCGTGCAACAGTGTGAGGCGTGCAGCAGTGTGTGGTGTGCAGCAGTGTGAGGCGTGCAGCAGTGTGTGGCGTGCAGCAGTGTGTGGTGTGCAGCAGTGTGAGTCGTGCAGCAGTATGAGGCATGCAGCAGTGTGTGGCGTGCAGTAGTGTGTGGCGTGCAGCAGTGTGTGGTGTGCAGCAGTGTGAGGCTTGCAGCAGTGTGTCATGCAGCATGCAGCAGTGTGAGGCATGCAGCAGTGTGCAGCTTGCAGCAATGTGCAGCGTGCAGCAGTGTGTGGCAGGCAGCAGTGTGGCATGCAGCAGTGTGAGACATGCAACAGTGTGAGGGGTGCCGCAGTGTGAGTCGTGCAGCAGCGTGTGGCTTGCAGCAGTGTGTGGCATGCAGCAGTGTACAGCTTGCAGCTGTGTGAGTAATGCAGCAGTGTGCAGCAGTGTGAGGCGTGCAGCTGTGTGAGGCAGGCAGCAGTGTGAGGTGGGCAGCAGTGTGTGGCGTGCGACAGTGTGCAGCATGCAGTAGTGTGAGTAATGCAGCAGTGTGCAGCGTGGAGCAGTGTGAGGCGTGCAGCAGTGTGAGGCGGGCAGCAGTGTGTGGCGTGCGACAGTGTGCAGCATGCAGTAGTATGAGTAATGCAGCAGTGTGCAGCGTGCAGCATTTGCAGCATGCAGCAGTGTGAGGCATGCAGCAGTGTGTGGTGTGCAGCAGTGTGAGACGTGCAGCAGTGTGTGGCGTGCAGCAGTGTGTGGCGTGCTGCAGTGTCAGGCGTGCAGCAGTGTGAGGCATGCAGCAATGTGTGGCATGCAGCAGTGTGTGGGGTTGTTGGACTTGGCCCTTAGGGCAGGTTCACCCCTAGACTTTTTGCTTGTTTGTGACCCTGTGTTAGTGATTTTTGGGTCTCTGCGCACTTTTCCCTGGGTCCCAGAGTGAAAGTGCGTGCGTGTAGTATGGCTGGCCTGCCCTCCCATAGGAATGCATGGGGAATGTGTGTGTCCCTGGTAGTTCCTGATGCGTGGGGAGTGCAGGCTCGAGTTTAGTATGTGTAAACTCGTCAGAGTGAATGCTGCGAGATGGTGTCTGCGGCATGTATGTGTCTAGAAGGGAAGTGCTACTTCTGGACATTGAGATATGTGTGCAGTGAGGGTGCTGGAGCGTGATTGGCTGGAGCTGGCTGGCATGCCAGGCTCCAGGAAGTCTGGATGGGTCTGCCCGGTGGTGAGTGGGAGATTAGCATGAGTGATGTGTGGGAGGAGTGTACCTGTGTCCTGGATGGGCTGGGTTTTCCCCACACAATGCTGGCTCCACCCCCTGTGGTGTGTCTAACGACCCTAGCCTCCCCAGTGGAAGAAATGGGTGGTTGGGCCATCAAGAGTGCTCCAAAGCCAGCTGAAACTGGTTTTCCCCCCACCCTGCACCCTGAAACAAAGGATTTGTTAGTATAAAGAAGGGGCTGTGTCCCCTTAGAAGATGTTCTGCTTTTGGATCCTGCCAGAGGGGGCTGTTGCTGCTGCTGGGGCCAGGAGGACCGCCACTTGGGGTGTCTCCCTGCCTGGAGACCCAGTGTGCTGGCTCCGGCCCAGCCTTGCCCCCTGCCTGCCTCCAGCCCCTGCTGGAGCCTTGTCCTGTCCTCCAGTGCTGGGGAGCACTGAGGACTCCTTGCCTGCAGCCTGAGAGTGCTGCTCTCTGCCCTTCAGCGCTGGGGAGCGCTGGAATCGCCTGCCTAGCGCTTGAAAGCACTTGATTTTGCCCCTAGCGCTGGGAGCGCTGTATTTTCGTCCTGTGGCGCTTGGGAGCGCCTGCCCTTCGTTGCTAGCGCTGCTAGCGCTTGGTGTGCACAGCCGGTGCCCACCCGGCATCTGATCGCCCCGTGTGGTGATTTGGCGGCGCGGGTGCCACCCCGCTCATTGCCGCTTTATTTTGCCCATTTTTTGTTGATCCACGAGGGAGCCCACTCCTCGGATCACATGGGAGCCCGCCTGCCTGCCTAAAAGCGAGCCGCCGCGCTGCCCGCGGCGACCCGGAAGTGGTGAGGCGGCCAGCCAATCCCAGCGCGGCCCAGGAGAGGCCGACCGGAAGTCCCGCCTCCGTAGCTGAGCCGGGAAGAGAGAAGCTGCCGGCCGGATCCCCGAGGCTCCCCGAGTGGAGAGGAGAGCCCCGGGACCAGAGGGAGAGACCCGCCTCCGCTGGAGGCCCAAGCCGGTGAGTGTGGCAGTGCTGGAGGGAGGGGCGCCGGGACACATTGTTGGTGTCCGCCCCCCCCTCTTTCTGGTAGCGCGAGATAGCGCTAAAGTGCGGAGTGAAGCCACGAGGGCTTCAAGAGAGCATCTCTTTGTTCGTGAGCCTGCGAGGCTCTAGGGGGCATTTCCTGTGTGCGAGCCTGGCGAGGCTCGATTGCCGGCACCCTTGTTTCGCGAGCCCTGAGAGGCTCGAGGGCAGTTCTTTGTTCGTGAGCCTGCGAGGCTCTTGGGGGCAATTTTGTACTTTGCGAGCCCTGAGAGAGGCTCGAGTGCCCCTCCTTGTCTGAGAGCCTGAGAGAGGCTCAGGAGGGCCAGTTCATTGTTCTTGTCCAGAGCCCAGAGAGGCTCACCAGTACCACAGTGGTGGTTCTTGAGCCCAGAGAGGCTCCAACGTTGCCCTAACTTTCCCTGAACCAGTTGCCCAGCACTTTGTGGGCAACTGCTACGTTTAGGCCCTGACATTGGGACACAGGGACTGTCACAGGTGGTGACTGATTTAAGTTTTGCGCAATGTTATTGCTACACCTCTGAATGTTACTGCATCATGTGTTTTGTTTTTACACCCCTACAGGTATTGTGATGTGTAGGTGGTTGTTTTCTCCCTAGTACAGGTGGTGCTAGTGAGGTCCTGTTACCAGTGATTACTGGTTGTGTGCTCTATGTTTATATTGTATGCTACACTGATTTTACAATCTAAAGTGCTATTTCTGAAAGTATTGCTTCTAAAAGTGCTGATACCCTTGACAGTGGTCCAAGAGGCCCTGTCCTGTACAAATATCCCTTGTAAATTCCGCCCGTGCCTGTTGGCGCAGTGTAACAAGATGTGTGTTTTATCTGATGTATATTTATTATAATACAAAGGCTATTTTTATATAACCATGTGTGGAGTTTTCCTTTGTGGTGGGCCTTTTGGTTGTTGTTGCTGGGGTGCGTGCGCAAATACTTAACTCATATCGCCTCCAAGTTTAGCCTAGACTGCTCGCGCCACGTTACCTAGAGGGCGAGTGGGGGTTGCCTTGGTGTGTGACTCCCTTGCCCTGACTTGGGAGTGGTGGTCTCTGACTGACTTTGGCGAAAGCCCTGGCCAGCCGGGGGTCCCATTTCTAACAGGCGTTCAGCAGTGTGTGGCATGCAGCAGTGTGAGGCATGCAGCAGTGTGTCGTGCAGCAGTTTGCAGCATGCAGCAGTGTGCAGCGTGCAGCAGTGTGAGGCGTGCAGCAGTGCAGCTTGCAGCAGTGTGCAGCGTGCAGCAGTGTGTGGCATGCAGCAGTGTGTGGCGTTCAGCAGTGTCTGGCGTGCAACAGTGTGTGGCGCGCAGCAGTGAGAGTAATGCAGCAGTGTGCAGCGTGCAGCAGTGTGAGGCGTGCAGCAGTGTGAGGCGTGCAGCAGTGTGATGCGTGCAGCAGTGTGATGCGTGCGGTAGTGTGCAGCATGTAGCAGTGTGAGTAATGCAGAAGTGTGCAGCATGCAGCAGTGTGAAGCAAGCAGCAGTGTGAGGCGTGCAGCAGTGCGAGGCGTGCAGCAGTCTGAGGCGTGCGGCAGTGTGCAGCATGTAGTAGTATGAGTAATGCAGCAGTGTGCAGCAGTGTGAAGCGTGAGGCATGCAGCAGTGTGAGGCATGCAGCAGTGTGAGGCGTGCAGCAGTGTGAGGCGTGCAGCAATGTGTGGCATGCAGCAGTATGAGGCATGCAGCAGTGTGTGGCGTGCAGCAGTGTGTGGCGTGCAGCAGTGTGAGGCGTGCAGCAGTGTGAGGCGTGCAGCAGTGTGAGGCATGCGGTAGTGTGCAGCATGCAGCAGTGTGAGTAATGCAGCAGTGTGCAGCAGTGTGAGGCAGGCAGCAGTGTGAGGCATGCAGCAGTGTGCATCATGCAGTAGTATGAGTAATGCAGCAGTGTGCAGCATGCAGCAGTGTGAGGTGTGCAGCAGTGTGAGGCATGCAGCAGTGTAAGGTGCACAGCAGTGTGAGGCGTGCAGCAGTGTGTGGCATGCAGCAGTGTGTGTCGTGTGGCATGCAGCAGTGTGTGGCATGCAGCAGTGTGTGGCGTGCAGCAGTGTGATGTGTGCAGCAGTGTGTGGCATGCAGCAGTGTGAGGCTTGCAGCAGTGTGTTGTGCAGGAGTGTGCAGCATGCAGCAGTGTGAGGCGTGCAGCAGTGTGCAGCGTGCAGCAGTGTGCAGCTGTCAGTGTGAGGCGTGCAGCAGTGTGAGGCATGCATCGGTGTGTGGCGTGCAGCGGTGTGTGGCGTGCAGCGGTGTGTGGCATGCAGCAGTGTGTGGCATGCAGCAGTGTGTGGCGTGCAGCAGTATGAGGCGTGCAGCAGTGTGAGGCGTGCAGCAGTGTGAGGCGTGCGGTAGTGTGCAGCAGTTTGCAGGTAGTAATGACATAGGTGAGAAGAGAAAAGAAGAAAATACGAACAGATTAAACAGGGTGTAGTGGGGTGAGTGAGAAAAGGAGTGAGACATAAAGCTAAGCCAATAGAGAAGGGAGAGGAGGTTGGAAACATAGATGCTGGAGAAGAGATTTAGAGAAGAACAGAGACAGAGAAAATAAGGAAGGAAAGAAAGAAAGAAAAACGTGAAAATGGGGAAAAGAGTGGAATTAAAAGAATGTGTTGAGTGTGTTAGACGGGGACCTGGAGGGTCGGCCGAGGACAAGGGGAGAGGCCTCCGGGGAGGACCGTCCCCAGCGATCGTACAGACAAGTAACTTCCCCCCCACAGATGGGCACCACACAAGGATAAGGTTAACGCTTTTTATATGCAGTTCTTGAAGCAAAGTATCACGGTACAGTGAGATCAGGACACGAGGGTCCTCTCAATTCTAGTCTCTGGAAGGGAAAGGGGGTAGCGGGACAGTCTTGGTACCAATCTGGTATTGAAGTGGAGTGATGGGTAGCTCACAATCCTCGAGCTCGGAGTTCTAGAAGGTCGGGCCGCGGCAGCGCCAGCAGGTCCCGATGCGGCTGTAGGTTGCAGAGGGCCGCGGCAGCACCAGCAGGTCCCGATGAGGATGTAGGTTGCAAAGGGCCGCGGCAGCGCCAGCAGGTCCCGACGAGGATGTAGGTTGCAAAGGGCCGCGGCAGCGCCAGCAGGTCCCAACGAGGATGAAGGTTGCAGAAAGCCGCGGCAGCACCAGCAGGCAGGACAACGGTTCACAAGGCAGGGCTGCGGCAGCGCCAGCAGTCCGTCAAGGATGAGTTCTTCACGGTGTCTCTCGACTCCAGGATACAACTGCCTTCCTGCTCTGGAGCTGCCCTTTGATGTCCGGACCCTCGCACTTGGAGGTCGGGAGGTCCGGGATGAGGGAGTCCAGACACCCAGCAAGAGGGTGGAGCCAGCGCCCGGGGAGGCTGGGGGCGATCGGCACCTGGCGGGGGAGAGCCATCGACACTCCTCTCTCCCATTGACCTGCCAAGTGGTCCGTTCACCTCCTGGGTGGATGGTGGTGCCGGGATGTCGGGGCCTGGCCAGGCCCAGGGTTGGGGTCGAGCTGAGGCCACGCCGCCTCGTGGTGCAGTGTCCAAGATGGCGGCTGGGCCGGGCAATGGTGCTGACGGTGGCCCGGGCCAGTGATACAGAGATGTCCGGGAGCAGGCGTCCCGTAGGGGACGGGTTGCGGGTTGCTTCTGTGGATCGTTGGGGTTGTTCTTCGGGTGGCACCTGGAGAGCCGGTGTCCGGGCTCTGTCATGCGGGGAGGGAGCGAGCCCTTCCTGAGGCCTGTCCAACATGCGTCCCCCCCAGCTGAAGGCGGGGAGAGTCACCTATCCTCTTGGGGACTCTCCTCGTCGAGGCGGAAAAAGCGTGACAGGCCATCCGCGTTGGCGTGGTCCTGGCCAGGGCGATGCTCCACAGTGAAGTCCATCCCCTGCAGGGAGATGGACCATCGCAACAGTTTGGGATTCTCCCCCCGCATCTGCATCAACCATTGCAGGGGTCGATGATCTGTTTGTACCCGGAAGTGGGTACCGAAGAGCTAGGGCCGGAGCTTCTTAAGGGCCCACACTACTGCAAAGGCCTCCCGCTCGATGGTTCTCCAGCGCTGCTCTCGGGCCAGCAGGCGTCGGCGGATGAATGCCACTGGCTGGTCGACTCCCTCAGGGTTTAGTTGGGAGAGGACGGCCCCAATGCCATGGTCTGAGGCATCAGTCTGGACGATGAACTCACGGCTGTAGTCGGGGGCCTGGAGCACAGGGGCGGTGCACATGGCGGCCTTCAGCTTCTCGAAGGCCGCTTGACAATCTGGGGTCCAGTTGACTGTTTTTGGGTGTTTCTTGGATGTGAGTTCCGTGAGGGGCCCCACAATGCTGCCATAGTCATTCACAAACCGCCGGTAGTATCCGGTGAGCCCCAAGAAGGCTCGGACCTCGGTTTGGGTGACGGGTGGCTGCCAGGACTGGATGGCAGCGATCTTGAGCTGGAGAGGGGCCACCAGACCGCTCCCCACTTGGTGTCCGAGGTAGGTCACGGACCCCTGGCCAATTTGGCACTTGCTGGCCTTGATGGTGAGGCCGGCCTGTTGGAGGGCGTGCAGGACCTCTCGGAGGTGGTGAAGGTGGTCTGTCCAGTGGCGGCTGTATACCGCTATATCGTCCAGGTAGGCGGCGCTGAATTCTTCGAGGCCCGCCAATACCTGGTTCACAAGTCGTTGGAAAGTGGCTGGAGCGTTTTTCATGCTGAATGGCATCACTTTGAAATGGTAGTGACCATCCGGGGTGGAGAAAGCGGATCGTTCTTGGGCTCTGGGGGTGAGGCCGATCTGCCAGTAGCCCGCTGTCAGATCAAAGATGCTCAGGTAGCGGGCAGCCCCCATGCGGTCAACCAGTTCATCTGCTCGGGGAATGGGGTGAGCGTCGGTTCGGGTGACAGCGTTCAGACCCCGATAGTCGACGCAGAATCGGAGCTCGGGGGTGGTGCCCGGGGCAGCAGCTTTGGGTACCAGTACGACTGGGCTGGCCCAGGGGCTGTCTTAGGGCTCGATGACTCCGAGTGTGAGCCTTTTGGAGACTTCGTCTTGGATGCAGGCGCGCACCCGATCTGGTACTCGGTACGCCCGGTGTTGGATAGGGGGACTGTCCCCAGTGTCCATGTCGTGAAGGCACCAGGGGGTGACCCCGGGGGTGAGGGAGAACAGGTTTGCAAATTGCAGCAGGAGAGCCCGACAGTCTTGGCGCTGCTCCGGGGTCAGGGCATCGGAGAGTCGGACCCCGTCCACCGAACCATCTTTCTCACGGGTCCTCAGTAGGTCAGGGAGGGGCTCGGAGTCTTCCTCTGCCCCACTGTCTGTGGCCATCAGTAGACTGAGCTCCGAGCGCACGAAGTGTGGTTTGAGTCTGTTGGCGTGAAGGACCCGGAGGGGGTTCCGGGGGGACTCCATGTCGATTAGATAGGTGACGGGGCCCTTGCGCTCGACCACCTTGAAGGGTCCTGTCCATTTGTCCTGCAAGGCACAAGGCTCGATGGGGGACATCACCCATACCTGTTGACCAGGCTCGAACTCGATGGAGGAGGCATGTTGATCGTACCATTTCTTCATGTCCTCCTGACTGGCCTCGAGATTGGCTTTAGCGATTTCCCTGAATCGCCGGGTCTGATTGCGGAGGGTCAGGAGGTACTTATACACGTCCGGAGGGGTCTTCTGGGGGGCCATTTCCCATTCTTCTTTAACCAGGCTGAGGGGCCCTCGGACAGGGTGTCCGTACAGGAGCTCGAAGGGGCTGAAACCGAGGGATTTCTGGGGGACTTCTCGGTAGGCGAAGAGGAGGCACGGGAGCAGCACGTCCCACTGGCGGCGTAGGGGTTCCTCCAGTCCCATGATCATCCCCTTGAGAGTGCGGTTAAACCGTTCGAACAGTCCGTTTCCTTGCGGGTGATAGGGGGTCGTGAACCGGTACGTAACTCCGCACTGCTGCCAGGGGGATTTCATATATTTGGAGATAAAGTTTGTGCCCCTGTCGCTGACGACTTCCCGGGGGAAGCCCACTCGAGAGAAGATCCCCATTAAGGCTTGGCCTACCACTGGTGCTGTTACGGTTCGAAGAGGAATGGCCTCGGGATAGCGGGTGGCGTGGTCCGCCAGGACCAGGATGAATCGATGCCCTTGTGCTGTTCGGGGGTCCAGGGGCCCCACAATGTCTATTCCCACCCTTTCGAACGGGGTGGTGACGACGGGGAATGGTTGCAAGGGTGCCTTAGTTTTCAGCCGCTATTCCCGCTGGCCTGGCAGGTGGGGCAGGCCCGGCAGTGGTTGGAGACGTCATTTCGCATTTTGGGCCAGTAAAAGTGGGCCACCAGGCGGTTATACGTTTTTTTTCTTGCCCCAAGTGTCCAGCCAGGGGGACATCGTGTGCCAAGTTCAAAAGGAAGTCTCTGAAGCGGATGGGCACCACCAGCACCCGACTGGCTCCCAACTCTGCGATTCTTTGCTCGCTGTATAGTAGGTCATTGTCCCAATAGATCCAGTGGGCCCCTGCGGTTTCTCCCATGCTCTGGGCAAGGGCTTGCTGTCGGAGTCCCTCGAGGGAGGGACAGGTCTTTTGCTCCTGCCGGAATTGTTCCTAGGTGGGTCCCCCCTCTTGACGCCACTGAGCCAGTTCTGGAAGGTCTTGGAGCTGAGCGGGCCCTTCTTGGGTTTGCTCTGGGGGGTCAGTACGGAGGGTATCTTCCTCTGGAGTGATCAGGGGAGGAGGTGCTGGCCATTCGGGTTCTTCGGATCTGGGGATGGCACGGGCGGCCATGGACCGGGTTGTTACGCACGCCCAGTCCGGGAGGCCCAGCATCCCCAGGTGCTCTCTTCTTTCAACGGCCGCCCACGGGGAACTCTTGAGGTCGTTTCCCAGGAGGCAGTCCACTGGGGCATCATCGCGGACAGTCACTTTTAGCATACCGGACACTCCTCCCCATTCGAAGGGGACGAAGGCCATCCGACACAGGCTCTCTGAATTGTCGGCCGATCAGACGGGGCAAAGAAAGTTTGGCAGGATTTGTTCCGGGGTCACCAGGTGACAGCGGACTGCCATCACACTGGCCCCAGTGTCGCGCAGGGCTTCGGCCTTGCGCCCATTTATGTTCACCCACTGGCTGTATTTTCTGGTGTTGGCGGGTAGGGGAGCCCGCGGGATCATGTCTCTTCCCCCTAGGCAAGCCAGGACCATGGCGGCAGGTTCCCACTCGGGCTGTTCCTGCTCGTACTCTTCATACTCTTCGGAGGTTTGCTCCTCTCCTAGGGCGGCGGCAGCGACCTGGCGGGGCACGGGAGTCTGGTTCTTTGGGCAGTTCGGGTCGCTGGCATAGTGGCCGATTCGCTGGCACCGGTGGCAAGTAGCGTTGGCTCGGAACCCTGGGCGCATCGGGGGGTTTCCCCGACCGGCCGGGGGCGAGGTGTTGCTGGCGGGAGTTGCCGGGACGGCATCTCTGCCCCGGCCCTGGCCTCCTCCTCCTCCTCGGGGGCGATGGGTACCTTGGTTGGTTCTGTTTTGTTCACTTGGCCCACTCCGGGCCACTCGGGTGCTTTCCCATCGGTCAGCTTCAGCGGCGAGCTGCCGAGGTTCAGTCAATTTACTGTCGAGGAGGTGCTGCCTGAGCTCGATGAAGCAATTGTTGGAGAGGTGCTCCCACACAATGAGGTTAAAGAGTTGCTCGTAGGTGGTTACGTGGCTGCCCTTGATCCACCCCTCGAAGGCTCGGCTGAAATAGTTCACATATTCTACCCAAGTTGTACCCGGGATCCGTTTGCAGTCGCGGAACCTCTGGCGGTACATCTCGGGCGTGAGTCCATATTGAGTGAGGAGGGCGGCCTTCATGTGGTCATAGGATGTCATCTGGTGGTCCGGGAGCTGTAGCAGGGCATTGTGGCCTTCATTGACGAACCTCCCCCATAGCCCGGATCCCCAGTCACTTCGATCAATCCGGTGGGAGGTCATGGCGATCTCGTAGGCCTTGAACCACTGTTGTATGTCGTCGTTCCGATAATATTCTCTGACGACATCCTTGGGGATGTGGACCTTTGGTTCGGTAGTGCCTGGGGTGTGCGGGCACTCGGGCACCCCTAGATCTTTGTTCTGTTTCCGCATTTCTATTTCTGCTAGCTTGCGCTCGTGTTCGTATGCCAGTTTTTTCTCTTCGAGCTCTCTCTGCCTTTGCTTCTCTTCCCGCTCCTCTCGGAGCCGTAAGTGTTCTAAGTTTATCTTTTGTTCCGCCAGTTTCAGCTCTCTGTCCAACCGGAGCCGTGCCAACTCTAATTAATGGAGTCTGCTTTTCTCTCGTTCTTGGATCTCTTCCAGGGAGAGACCCACTCTCCTTTCTTCGGTCGGAGTGGTGTTTGTCTCTGGTGCCTCGAGGTTTTGGTTCCGGGGTCCGGCTGCACCCGTTTCTGCCCAAGATTCTAGGGCGTGTTTGAAGTCCTCTTTCGTGCTCAGCCCGGTGGTAGCAATGCCTAGTTCCATGCAAAATTGTTTTAGCTCTCGATGGTTGTACTCTTCTAGTTTCTCCATCTGGAATTTCTCTGTGGATCCGCTCTCTTTTGTTGTCATTGTGGTTGAGTCGTGGGGTGAGTTACTCTCTGTACGATTATGCGTCGGTTCAGATCGCGCCGCTGGCCACCAATGTTAGACGGGGACCTGGAGGGTCGGCCGAGGACAAGGGGAGAGGCCTCCGGGGAGGACCGTCCCCAGCGATCGTACAGACAAGTAACTTCCCCCCCACAGATGGACACCACACAAGGATAAGGTTAACGCTTTTTATATGCAGTTCTTGAAGCAAAGTATCACAGTACAGTGAGATCAGGACACGAGGGTCCTCTCAATTCTAGTCTCTGGAAGGGAAAGGGGGTAGCGGGACAGTCTTGGTACCAATCTGGTATTGAAGTGGAGTGATGGGTAGCTCACAATCCTCGAGCTCGGAGTTCTAGAAGGTCGGGCCGCGGCAGCGCCAGCAGGTCCCGATGCGGCTGTAGGTTGCAGAGGGCCGCGGTAGCGCCAGCAGGTCCCGACGAGGATGTAGGTTGCAAAGGGCCGCGGCAGCGCCAGCAGGTCCCAACGAGGAAGAAGGTTGCAGAAAGCCGCGGCAGCGCCAGCAGGCAGGACGACGGTTCACAAGGCAGGGCTGCGGCAGCGCCAGCAGTCCATCAAGGATGAGTTCTTCACGGTGTCTCTCAACTCCAGGATACAACTGCCTTCCTGCTCTGGAGCTGCCCCAGTTATAGGTCTGGCGCCCTTTGATGTCCGGACCCTCGCACTTGGAGGTCGGGAGGTCCGGGATGAGGGAGTCCAGACACCCAGCAGGGGGGTGGAGCCAGCGCCTGGGGAGGCTGGGGGCGATCGGCACCTGGCGGGGGAGAGCCATCGACACTCCTCTCTCCCATTGACCTGCCAAGTGGTCCGTTCACCTCCTGGGTGGATGGTGGTGCCGGGATGTCGGGGCCTGGCCAGGCCCAGGGTTGGGGTCGAGCTGAGGCCACGCGGGCTCGTGGTGCAGTGTCCAAGATGGCGGCTGGGCCGGGCAATGGTGCTGACGGTGGCCCGGGCCAGTGATACAGAGATGTCCGGGAGCAGGCGTCCCGTAGGGGACGGGTTGCGGGTTGCTTCTGTGGATCGTTGGGGTTGTTCTTCGGGTGGCACCTAGAGAGCCGGTGTCCGGGCTCTGTCATGCGGGGAGGGAGCGAGCCCTTCCTGAGGCCTGTCCAACAGAGTGGAAATGTGGCATGAGAGTGGAGGGGGAGGGGGAGAAGGAGAGGGAAAAGGAGAAAGATTACACAAGCGCTGGCGGGCAGCAGGGGTGTGATGTCGGGCACCAGTTGAAGCTGAGCAGAGGAGAGGCAGCGCTGGGAGGGGGGCTGGGCACGAGCAGATGGTCCTGTTTATGACCGGCGGAGCGCGTGAAGTGGATGCTGGCAAATGGCTTTGGTGTTCTGATGCGAGGCACAGACAAATGGTGGTTTGTGATGTAGCTGGTTTGTCCCCGTGCATAGATCACATGAACTGTGGCTAATCTGCCCTTGGCAGACTTTTCGGACTGCTTACTAGAAATCTTGACAACATTCATTGCTAAAAGCAATGCTTTAGGTCGAGACCTAAAAAGGGGCCCGCTTTGCAGGGGTCGAGGCTGCGCTTAGGTGCGCGATGTCCACGCCTTCCCCTGAGACTGTACTGGTGTGTAGGCACTGGTGCACCCTGGGGAGTGTAGTCCTGTCCCCGGGTATAGGCGCTGTTAGTGTCAGGTCAGTGACGGCAGGCGACCCCCTGTGTCTCGTAATCCTACACTCTTCTCCGCCTCTGGTAGACAGCAAACAGCAAAAGGGGCCCCAATTCGTTGTTAGGTCTTGATTATTTCTATCATGCAGGGATAGATAGGCGAGAATTATAGTAAGCACTTTAAAAACTCTACCAAACTTGCAGATCACCCACAGTTCATGTGAGACAGGCGTGTGCACGAGGCCAGCCATGTCACACCACTATTTGTCTGTGTCTCATCAGACTTTAAAGCTGCCGCTCCCCCGCCTGCCGCATCAGACATCAAAGAAAGGCTGCCACTCCCACGCCCGGTGCATCAGTCTTCAAAGTAATGCTCCCCCGCCCCCTGCCACAGCAATGCTGGGAGCTTGTTATCCTATGAGTACTAGTGATAACACAGGCAACCTCCATTTAGGTGTAATGTGACTGGCAAGCGTTTCTTTTGGAGTAGCGTGGCAACAACGCCAATTGCAATATGTCTAGCCACCGCCATCTTTAAACAGAAACTTGTTCATATTTTGCTTAAGGGTGCCTGATACGTCAATAAAAGCCCAAAACTTGCTTTTATATTTACACTCTGAAACGTCACATTAAGCTCAAGCTTAGAGTAATTTATAATAAAATAACATGCAAATCCTTAGCCTTTATTAGGCTCGTATATCCTCATCAAGCAACAAATACTTATGGGAATAAGTATTTCCCTTCACTTCTATGTGGGTGTCTGATTCCAAAAGAAGCTTCAAAGGCAACTCACCATCGAGCCTTTTATAACGGAATTGTGCACATCACACCTATTACTCATTAGAACCACTCCTGTGTCATTTTTTTTTCTCCTCCTACCCCTCTCTCTACGACTCTTTCGCGCTCTCGCACTCACGCTCCAACTCCACCCTCCAACTCGAACTCCACCCTCCAACTCCACCCTCCAACTCCAACTCCACCCTCAAACTCCACACTCTATTTCCACCTCCACCCTCCAACTCCAACTGCACCCTCCAACTCCACCCTCCAAAAACAACTTCACCCTCCAACTCCACGCTCCAACTCCAACTCCACCCTCCAACTCCACCCTCCAACTACAACTCCACCCTCCAACTCCTCCCTTCCACTCCACCCTACAACTTCACCCTCCAACTCCAACTCCACCCTCCAAATCCAACTCCACCCTCCAACTCCACCCTCCAACTCCTCCCTTCAAGTCCACCCTCCAATTCCACCCACCAACTCCACCCTCCAACTCCACCCTCCAGCTCCACCCTTCAACTATTCTCTCCAACTCCACCCTCTAACTCCAACTCCACCGTCCAACTCCAACTCCACCCTTCAACTCCAACTCCACTCTCCAACTCCTCCCTTCAACTCAACCCTCCAACTCCACCCTCCAACTCTACACTCCAACTCCAACTCAACCCTCCAACTCCACCCTCCAACTTCACCCTCCAACTCCACCCTCCAACTCCAACTCTACCCTCCAACTCCACCCTCCAACTCCAACTTCACCCTCAAACTCCACCCTCCATTTACACCTCCACCTTCCAACTCCACCCTCCAACTACAACTCCACCCTCCAACTACAACTCCACCCTCCACCTCCACCCTCCAACTCCAACCCTACCCTCCAACTCCACCTTCCAACTCCACCCTCCAACTCCATCCTCCAACTCCACCCTCCAACTCCACCCTTCAACTCCAACTCTACCCTCATACTCCAACTGCACCCTCCAAATCCAACTCCACCCTCCAACTACAACTTCACCCTCCAACTCCCCCCTCCACCTCCACCCTCCAACTCCATCTCCACCCTCCAATCCATCTCCACCCTCCAACTCCACCCTCCAACTCCACCCTCCAACTCCACCCTCCAACTCCACTCTCCAACTCCACCCTCCAACTCCAACTTCACCCTGCAACTCCAACTCCACCCTCCAACTCCAACTCCACTCTCCAACTCCACCCTCCAACTCCAACTCCACCCTGCAACTCCAACTCCACCCTCCAACTCCACCCTCCAACTGCAAATCCACCCTCCATCTCCAACTCCACCCTTCAACTCCAACTCCACCCTCCAACTCCAACTTCACCCTCCAACTCCAATTCCACCCTCCAACTCCACCCTCCAACTCCACCCTCCAACTCCATCTCCACCCACCAACTCCACCCTCTAACTCCACCTTCCAACTCCACCCTCCAACTCCAACCTCCAACTCCAACTCCACCCTCCAACTCCAGCCTCCAACTCCAACTCCACCCTCTAACTCCACCTTCCAACTCCACCCTCCAACTCCATCCTCCAACTCCAACTCCACCCTCCAACTCCAATTCCACCCTCCAACTCCAATTCCACCCTCCACCTCCACCCTCCAACTCCACCCTCCAACTGCAACCTCCAACTCCACCCTCCAACTCCACCCTCCCACTCCATCTCCACCCTCCAACTCCACTCTCCAACTCTAACTCCACCCTCCAAATCCATCTCCACCCACCAACTCCACCCTCCAACTCCATCTCCACCCTCCAACTCCTACTCCACCCTCCAACTCCATCTCCACCCTCCAAATCCAACTCCACCCTCCAACTCCACCTCCGCCCTCCAACTCCACCCTCCAACTCCACCCTTCAAATCCAACGCCACCCTCCCACTCCAACTCCACCCTCCAACTCCATCTACCAACTCCACCCTCCAACTCCACCATCCAACTCCACCCTACAACTCCAACTGCACCCTCCAACTCCAACTCCACCCTCCAACTCCACCCTCCAACTCCACCCTCCAACTCCAACTCCACCCTCCAACTCCAACTCCACCCTCCAACTCCACCCTCCAACTCCAACCTCCAACTCCAACTCCACCCCCCAACTCCACCCTCCAACTCCACACTCCAACTCCACCCTCCAACTCCATCTCCACCCACCAACTCCACCCTCCATCTCCACCCTCCAACTCCACCCTCCAACTCCAACTCCACCCTCCAACCCCACCCTCCAACTCCACCCTCCAACTTCACCCTCCAACTCCAATTCCACCCTCCAACTCCAATTCCACCCTCAAACTCCACTCTCCAACTCCATCTCCACCCTCCAAATCCATCTCCACCCTCCAACTCCACCTCAACCCTCCAACTCTACCCTCCAACTCCAACTCCACCCTCTAACTCCAACTCCACCCTCCAACTCCAAATCCACCTTCCAACTCCACCCTCCAAATCCATCTGCACCCTCCAACTCCAACTCCACCCTCCAAATCCATCTCCACACTCCAACTCCATCTCCACCCTTCAACTCCATCTCCACCTTCCAACTCCATCTCCACCCTCCAACTCCAACTCCACCCTCCAACTCCAACTCCAACTCCACCATCCAACTTCTACTCCACCCTCCAACTCCAACTCCACCCTCCAACTCCAACTCCACCCTCCAACTACAACTCAACCCTCCAGCTCCACCCTCCAACTCCACCCTCCAACTCCATCTCCACCCACCAACTCCACCCTCTAACTCCACCCTCCAACTCCACCCTCCAATTCCAACTCCACCCTACAACTCCACCCTCCAACTCCAACTCCACCCTCCAACTCCAACTCCACCCTCCAACTCCAATTCCACCCTCCAACTCCACCCTCCAACTCCACCCTTCAACTCCAACTCCACCCTCCAACTCCAGCTCCACCCTCCAACTCCACCCTCCAACTCCACCCTCCAATTCCAACTCCACCCTTCAACTCCAACTCCACCCTCCAACTCCACCTCCACCCTCCAATTCCAACTCAACCCTCCAGCTCCAACTCCACCCTCCAACTCCAACTCCACCCTCCAACTCCGCCTCCATCCTCCAACTCCAAAGCCACCCTCCAACTCTAACTCCACCCTTGTTATGGCAGAGTTTTTGGCTTTATTTAGCAGTGATATAGATCATTAGTCTTGCTCGCATCTAGTATAGGTATTCTTAGCCTGTGTTGGCCCTTTTAAGCCCTTTTTCCAGACCTAGAAGAGGATAGCTGCTTAATATGCCTTTATTCTTGACTTTAACCTGTCTATTGCCTATTGGCTTTGACATATTAGACACATTGGTATGGTTTATGTAGGTATTCTGACAGAGCTGAGGAGCATTTCACCCCTTTCAGGCCTACAGGCCTAGAGCTAGAGGGACTCCATCTTGATGAAGCTGAGAGGCTTTTCAGGGCAAAGGCAAAGTTTATAGTTATAACTGTTGTTCGCCCTAAGCGGACCGGAGAGAACCGGCCAGAGCTGAATCTAATCAGGAATTGTTCCCGGGCTCAGGTCTCTAGACGAAACAAGCAGACTGGTCACTGTGGGAGCGTCTAGCGCAAGGAGCCTGGTGCATGGGATTGGTGGGAGGAAGCTGCTGGCTGGAACTTTCCATGAGGAAACAGCATTCTATATCAGTGAAGTGCAGAGGCGGAGTCAGTCAGTCAAGCAGAGTGGGAGTCGAGCAGAGGCAGTCAAGCAGAGAGTCGAGCAGTGGAGTGGAGTTGGCAGAGAGAGAGAGAGGGTTCAAGCTGGAGAAGAGCTGAGTTGAATAGTGAGCTGGAACTGAAGGAAGCAGTCAGAAGCAGTTGTTTATCAGGAGGAGGTGTGAATAGCTGGAGTCTGAAGTAATGCCTTTTAGAAGAGACAGAGGAGAGATCGTGGACTAACCTATGGGAGCAGATGGAGTTAATTGGACAGTGGCGCAGAGACAGAGTGAATAAGCTAGTGGAATGAACGGTGATCAGAGCGGCAGGAACTATTAAGATTGAAGATGGAAGGTGGAGACAGTTCGTGTGGGGGAGAGGAGTCCAGAGACAGAGTGATCAGCGCAGAGGTGTACCCAAGAGTGCAGGAGAGAGAGAGAGTCTGAGATGAGCCAAGGCACAGACGAGAGAGGAACCCAGATGACAGCTAGAACAAGACTTCACACTAATCAGGTGATATTGTTTTCATCACATTAGTTTACTTTACACTTGCATCTTAATCTTGTCCTTATTCCCTAAGCCATTGTATGTTTAAATCCTTTCTCTTTCAGCGGAGTGTTCCTGTTATGTTTAATCTTTTCTCTTTCAGCGGTGTGTTCTACCTATAGTCTTTGTCAGTTCTGTGTAAATGTTTATATTGTTGTAATAAAATAACCCCCCAGTTTATAACAAACTGGCGTGTATCTCCTGCTTTTGCTCAATCCAGGTAAATGAAGCTCCTAGGTAGTTACTAGGTACATGAATGGATGAGTAATCCCAATCAAGTAAGTGGTGATCACATAAATAGGGAGTGAGTGGACCTATGATGCCAAGAATAGGAGAGACACAATATTAATTGGCTAACTCCTAATATTGTAGTAGCAGACCCTTAGTGAAGAGACTTCCCACTATATATATATATATATAGGTGTTCATAGGAATGTGGTCGTCGTTGATATGCGGCGTTAATGAGAGCACTGAGTAGGAGATCAGTGTGGATACCCACTAGATTGTGGCTTGAATAAATGAGAGCACTAGGAAGTCGAACTAGTGTGTAGTTTTGCAGGATTGCAAACACTTTGGAAAAGGGAGCATTGGGTTCTGCAGGCCCGTGTGTAGACGCACCGGATTGTGTGTCATATCTGCCCTAGGGTAGAACGGTCTGGGTCGGGGTGGCCGCGAGACCAACTGATGGTAATAAGTGTGGTGTAGGGTATGGATATCCCTAGTAATCAGTGAGTATTCTTAGTATCCCTATAGATTTAGTGGTGTTTTTGATAATATGAGCTTGTATATTGCGAGTTCCCCATCCTCAGGTAGGTACCAGGTGCCTGGATAGGTGGTCCTGAGGAGGGAAGGTGAGTACGTTCTGGCTGGGTTGGAGGGGCCCCTAGGGGCTGATCCCACCTACTCAGAAAATCCAGTCATAACAACCCTCCAACTCCAACTCCACCCTCCAACTCCAACTCCACCCTCCAACTCCACCCTCCAACTCCACCCTCCAACTCCAACTCCACCCTCCAACTCCACCCTCCAACTCCAACTCCACCCTCCAACTCCTCCATCCAACTTCAACTCCACCCTCTATCACTTAGGAACACCACCACATCACTCAGAGACACCAGCACATCACGCAGGGGCACCACCACATCACTCGGGGGCACCACCACATCACTCAGGGGCACCACCACATCACTCAGGGGCACCACTCAGGGACACCGCCACATCACTCAGAGACACCACCACATCACTCGAGGACACCACCACATCACTCTGGGGCACCACCACATCACTCTAGGGCATCACCACATCACTCATTTCAACTACATATTCACTCAGCACCACAAAAGCACTGTCCTTGCTTGCTACCAACAAGCATTGCCATAGCCAATAGGACTCGCATTAGTAAAGTTGTAAGCTATTGGCTTTGTGAATAACAATTCTATTAATTTATATATTTTTAAAGCCAACACATATTAAAAAAATGTGTCATTTACAATTCAAATAGCTCACACTTTCCTAATGCTAGACCTATTGCATTGCAAATGCTTGTTGCATATATATGCATACATATATACATCCCTTGGTCCCTCTCCCCAACCCTCTGCCTCCGTAAACACTTGGGGTATCAAAGTCAGTCAAGACCTTACCATGCGCTCCCAGATCAGCACCGTGGTCTCATCCTGTTTTTTGTCTCTCAGAATCATAGCAAAATCTCCCGTTTTTTTTCTGTCACAGCCCTTAAAGTCATCCTTCTTGCTATGATTTTATCCCGCCTTGACGACGGCAATGGCCTGTATGCAGGTATTCCTGCGTACGAACTCCTGCGTCTGCAATTATTTCAAAATCAGGCAGCTCGTCTTATCTATAGACTTCCTAAGTCCCACCGAGTTACCCCTCTGTTAAAATCCCTCCATTGGCTGCCCACCTTGGAGCGTTCTTTATTCAAGATGGGTTGCCTGATCTTTATGGCTCTGGCTGGCACTGCCCCAGACTTTATTAATTCTAAGATCAGTGCATACGTTCCCAACAGAAGCCTATGCTCCTCCACTCAGTTTTTCCTTAGTGTTCCTCGCTTTCGGAGGAAAAAAATTCGGAGGCATGAGGTTTTCCACCCTTGCCCCCACTTTTTGGAATGCCCTTCCCTTTGCTATTAGGTCCAACCCCACCTACATGGACTTCCGCAAAGCGCTAAAAACTCATTTTTCTCCCAAGCATATCCGCCGCAGTAACCCTCCTGCTCCCCCCTGTGCTATCCGTCTGCAGCGCCAAGAAACCGCATGGTGTTAGACCGCTTTAAAAAACTTTTCAACTTTAACTTCATATAGACTAGACCCCGCAGCCAAATTGCTAGCTTGCGTTTTTATTAAAGTCCGGGGCAAGTCCCCACTAAGCCGCTCTCACCGCCTTGCACCTTCACTGGCCCGGCTGTTTTCATACTCCACTGCCGGTTTTAGTGCCTTCTCCGTTCCACAACCATAGCAGTGTTGTCCCCCAACAAACAGTCGAGCCAACGCCGCCGTTTTCGCCAGACCACTAGCCTTGCTGCTTCCAGCTCCTTGCACGCCTGCACTCCCGCCCCGCAGCCCAGCTCCCGCCGACCGGCTCTCCGAGCTTCCACAGGTGCATACAGCAGCTGATCGTACCTTGCTGGAGAAAGCCTTCACAGAGCATTCCTACTTAATTACTTTTGCCGCTTTCAGTGCCTTCCAAAAGCATAACTTTTTGCTGTTATCCTCCAACTATTCTCCACTGTTCACTGTCCTAGTGAAAGTGGTTGCCACTACAGCCCAGGGCAGAGTGCACCCAATTTGGAAGCAACAGAGTGGTGCTGGCCCCTAAAAGGCTCTAAAGTGCAACAACAGCAACATAGATTGCCTCATAATACAACCAATAATACTTAAATCCCCCACTTTAGCTACAATCTGAACATGACCCCGGCTGTTTAAGGACAATTAAATTAGATATAACCACAGTATCACGGCAACACCACGGATACACTAGGTCACATTTTTTACCTGCTGTACATATTGTATAACCTGCATGGGCATTGACAGTAGGAGCGTTATCTGCGTATTTAAAAGAATATTTTGGGGTATTGCAGTAGCTTCAAGTTGGTTAAACATAGAAACAACAATGGAGCAAGTCAGCAAGTGGGAGCCACCGTGACACCCCAGCGAGCAAAATAAACATGCTGCTAAACTACTGTAGTATGGCTTCTATTTTACTGCTTGAGCACAATACACAGTGAGAGAAAGGACAAGAGTCTATATTGCAAGGTCATTGCCCAGTCATGGGTAAAAAAGGTGTGCAAAGGAACTAAAAAGAACATTTCCAAAGCATTCTATGGCTGTTTACATTATTATCCCTGATGATGTCCCTTGGAGGACGAAACGCGTAGGCTGTTTTTGTTTATTCATCTATAAGAAAATTATTGATTTCAGGAGTGTGACATCCCCAGATTAGATCATTGATATTGGACTGAATTACTTTTTTCTGTTGGAAAATGAACTTTGTGTTATTCTACTGAAAAATAAAAAAAGAACAAGGACTACAACATGGACTGTTGACCTTTTACTTTGTGAATTTTGCGCTCCTTCCATTAACCCGTTCCATGCTTGTGACGGAACCGCTCTGTCACAAGCCACGGTTGAGCTGTGCTTGTGATGGAACGGTTCCGTCACGGCCCACTCGCCGCGCCTGCGCGGCGCCGATTTTGCGCTTGCGCTGACGCTTTAGTGGGCGGGCGGGTTCGTGACGGAACCGTTCCGTCACAAGCAGAGCTCATCCGCGAGCCGTGACGGAGCGGTTCCGTCACTAGTATTTGGCCGCCGCGCGGCCGCCCCACCCCCTTAGCGCTGCGGCAGGATAGCCGCCGCAGCGAAGGGGTTAATATTTACATTTGTGGATCTGTTCGGTCTGAACGGTGGACCCGAGGAAGAGGAGCGCCCGACCTATCGAGGGCATTCACGGAAAAAAATATTTTAGTGAACAATCTCCCAAGTGCATACCTAGGGGTGCCCTCACCGTTGGTTTTTCTTTGATCTAACATTGAACGGTATAGAGTGTCAACTATGCCCCAAGGGGGCAAACAGTGACATATACAGGAAGTCAGTGATAGTAGCAAGCTAACAGCCACACAGGTAGTGAGATATTCAGCTCTCTCATGGTGTACTTTTGTTTCTGCTCGACTCAAGAATGGAGGCACTTCAGAAGCCTAAAGCGGTAGTCATCTATAGATGATCATTTAAAATAAATAAAGCACTAAAAGCCCAAGGGGGTAAGTTACAAGGGTTGCTATGACATCTTTGTAACAAATTATAGAAACATGCAGATTCGCTACGCTAAAATGACGGATGGTAGATGAGAATGCAAGCTATGACCGAAGGGTCGACATTGCCAGAGGGATAAATGCCTATCTCACTAGTCCCTACCCATTTTACATCAATGTGCTATTAACGAAGCCGTTCAAGCAGAGACCAAAACACTTTACGATGGCAGCATAGAATAACAAGCAATGCATTCAGGCTCACCTGGACCCACAGCTACACAGGTGGGGAACTCAAGGCCGCGGTATGCCCCCCTGAGCCTTTGCAGAGTTACAAGGCAATCTTAACACAAGAACTACAATGCGCCCCTTAAAATGGACTTGAGTTTGCAAACGCGATGTCCTCGGTCCATTGGGTCCTTTGAAGAAAGCAACAGTGACCCCTTTATCCTCTAAAGGACAGATGGTGTACAGACAACTGGGGGTGTCTTACGTATTGTATTCACATTAGAGGTCTTAAAGCAAATACATCAGACAAATGGGGGATGCCTAGTACCTTGTGTACTAGATCATTAGAAGATGATTTAGGTAAACACAAAAGTCTTTTAAGGAAACAGTTTTCCTCCACCTGGAGACTACTTGCAGATACAGAACCCCATATCCCAGCTCCATAAATTGCAATCGATAGGGATCTCGCCTCATAGATTCTAAGCATATCTTCAATCCGCCTATCTCCCAATAAAGTGGCAAATTTGCATCCCCCGTGTGCGCTTTTCGCCATTTTGGCCCTAACATTATTGAGCTCACAACCCCAACCTTTATTTTTTGAAAACGTAATACCCAAGTAGCAAAAATTATCTACAAGATGGACCTTATGGCCATCAATAAAATATGGGTGATGTTTCCCCCTACCTTTACCACATTCCATAACATAAGTTTTGGATTTGTTAATGACCAGTTTATGTTCAACAATAAAAAGAGAGAACCTGTCCATAAGTCGCTGCAAACCTAGGGGGGTCCTTGACAGCAGCACGGTGTCATCCGCGTATAATAATACCGGGACGTCGATATTATTGACTTTAGGGGCGTCTGCCGCAATAGTTTTAAGAACTTTATCAACTTCATTGATAAAAAGGGTAAAAAGGAATGGTGCGAGGATGCACTCCTGCCTAATACCCTGCCCTACCCTGAATTTGGATGTATGTTCCCCATTTTGGCCATAACGGACACTCGTACGTAGGTTGGCATAGACACGTGCTAGGAAATAGACAATGCCCTCAGGCGCTCCCAGTTCTAATAGTTTGGCCCAAAGAATGCCATGGTCTACTGTTGGACAGGCCACATAAAGGGCACGCTCCCTCCCCGCATGACAGGGCCCGGACACCGGCTCTCCAGTTGCTACCCACAGAAGCAACCCGCAAACCGCCCCCTACGGGACTCCTGCTCCCGGACATCTCTGTATCACTGGCCCGGGCCACCGTCAGCACCATTGCCCGGCCCAGCCGCCATCTTAGACACTGCACCACGAGGCCGCATGGCCTCAGCTCGACCCCAACCCTGGGCCTGGCCAGGCCCCGACATCCCGGCACCACCATCCACCCAGGAGGTGAACGGACCACTTGGCAGGTCAATGGGAGGAAGAAGTGTCGATGGCTCTCCCCCGCCAGGTGCCGATCGCCCCCAGCCTCCCCGGGCGCTGGCTCCACCCCCCTGCTGGGTGTCTGGACTCCCTCATCCCGGACCTCCCGACCTCCAAGTGCGAGGGTCCGGACATCAAAGGGGGCCAGACCTATAACTGAGGCAGCTCCAGAGCAGGAAGGCAGGTGTATCTTGGAGTCGAGAGACACCGTGAAGAACTCATCCTTGACGGACTGCTGGCGCTGCCGCAGCCCTGCCTTGTGAACTATCGTCCTGCCTGCTGGCGCTGCCTTCTGCAACCTTCATCCTCGTTGGACCTGCTGGCGCTGCCGCGGCCTTCTTGCAACCTTCGTCCTCGCCGGGACCTGCTGGCGCTGCCGCGGCCCGTTCCTATCTACGACCACCTCAGGACCTGCTGGCGCTGCCGCGGCCCGTCCCCCTCGAACGCCGAGCTCGAGGATTGTTAGCTACCATCATCGCATCGCAGTACCAGATTGGTAACCAAGACTGTCCCGCTACCCCTTTCCCTGTCAAGAGACTAGAATTAAGAGGATCATCGTGTCCTACTTCCATTGTATCGTATCACCGTACTTCAAGAATTGCTTATAAAGAACGTTCACCTTATCCTTGTGTGGTGTCCATCTGTGGGGGGGAAGTTACTTGTCTGTACGATCGCTGGAGACGGCCCTCACCGGAGGCCTCTCCCCTTGTCCTCGGCCGACCCTCCCTGTCCCCGTCTAACATTGGTGGCCAGCGGCGCGATCCGAACCAACGCGTAATCGTACAGAAAGCAACTCACCCCACGACTAAACCACAATGTCGACCCAAGAGAGCGGATCTACAGAGAAATTCTAAATGGAAAAACTGGAGGAGTACAGCCATCGAGAATTAAAACAATTTTGTATGGAACTGGGCATTGCTACCACCGGTCTGAGCACAAAAGATGACTTTAAACACGCCCTAGAATCGTGGGCGGAAGCAAATACCGCTGGTCCCCGGGACCAACACATCGAAGCACCAGAGACGAGCACCGCTCCTTCCGAAGAAAGGAGAGCGGGTCTCTCCCGGGAAGAGATCCAAGAGCGAGAAAAAAGCAGACTGCACGAATTAGAGTTGGCACGGCTCAAGTTGGATGGAGAACTAAAACTAGCGGAACAAAAAATGAACCTAGAACACTTACGGCTCCGAGAAGAGCGGGAAGAAAAGCAAAGACAAAGAGAGCTCGAAGAAAAAAGACTGGCATACGAACACGAGCGCAAACTGGCAGAGATAGAACTACGGAAGCAAAACAAAGACCTGGGGGTGCCCGAGCCACCGCGCACCCCAGGAGCTACAGAACCAAAGGTCCACATTCCCAAAGATGTTGTCCGAGAGTATTACCGAAACGACGACATACAACAGTGGTTCAAGGCCTACAAGATCGCCATGACCTCCCACCGGATCGATCGAAGTGACTGGGGAGCCGGTCTATGGGGGAGGTTCGTCAATGAAGGCCGCGATGCCCTGTTACAGCTCCCGGACCATCAAATGACGTCCTATGACCACATGAAGGCCGCTCTCCTCACTCGATATGGGCTGACACCCGAAATGTACCGCCAGAGGTTCCGCAACTGCACCCGAATCCCGGGTACGACTTGGGTGGAATATGTAAACTATTTCAGCCGAGCCTTCGAGGGATGGATAAAGGGGAGCCGCGTAACGACCTACGAGCAGCTTTTTAACCTCATCGTGTGGGAGCACCTCTCCAACAACTGCTTTGTCGAGCTCAGGCAGCACCTCCTCGACAGTAAATTGACTGATCCACGGCAGCTCGCTGCCGAGGCTGACCGATGGGAAAGCACCCGAGTGGGCCGGGGTGGGCCGAACGAGCAGAACAGGAACAACCAAGGCCATCACCGTCCCCGAGGAGGAGGAGGAGGCCAGGGCCGGGGGAAAGACACCGTCCCGGCCGCTCCCGCTACTATCACCCCACCCCCGGCCGGCCGGGGCAACCCCCCGATGCGCCCGGGATTCAGAGCCAATGTCACTTGTCACCGATGCCAGCGAGTCGGTCACTACGCCAATGACCCGAACTTCCCAAAGAACCAGACTCCGGGGCCCCGCCAGGTAGCTGCCGCCGCCCTAGGAGAAGAGCAAGTCTCCGAAGAGCATGAAGAATACGAACAGGAGCAACAAGAGTGGGAACCGGCCGCCATGGTCCTGGCGTGCCTGGGGGGAAGAGACATGATCCCGCGGGCTCCCCTACCCGCCAACACCAGAAAATACAGTCAGTGGGTGAACATAAATCGGCGCAAGGCTGAAGCCCTACGTGACACGGGGGCCAGCGTGACGGCCGTCCGCTGTCACCTGGTGACCTCGGAACAAATCCTACCGAACGTTCTCTGCCCTGTCCGTTCAGCCGACAATTCCGAGAGCCTGTGTCGGATGGCCTGCGTCCCATTCGAATGGGGAGGAGTATCCGGCATGCTGAAGGTGACGGTCCGCGATGATGCCCCCGTGGACTGTCTCCTGGGGAACGATCTCGAGAGTTCCCCGTGGGCCGCCGTGGAAAGAAGAGAGCACCTGGGGATGTTGGGCCTCCCGGACTGGGCGTGCGTAACCACCCGGTCCATGGCAGCCCGCGCCATCCCCCAACCCGAAGAACCCGAATGGCCAGCACCTCCTCCTCCGATCGCTCCAGTGGGGGACGCCGACCACGCCGACCCCCCGGGACAAACCCAAGAAGGGCTCGCTCAGCCCCAGGACCTTCCAGACCTGGCTCAGTGGCGTCAAGAAGGGGGTCCCACCCAGGAACAATTCCGTCAAGAGCAAAAGACCTGTCCCTCCCTCGAGGGACTACGACAGCAAGCCCTCGCCCAGAGCGCGGGAGATACCGCCGGGGCCCACTGGATCTATTGGGACAATGACCTATTGTACAGCGAACAAAGAATCGCGGAGTTGGGGGCCAGTCGAGTGTTGGTGGTGCCCCTCCGCTTTAGAGACTTCCTGTTGAACTTGGCCCACGATGTCCCCCTGGCTGGACACTTGGGACAGGACAAAACCTACAACCGCCGGGTGATCCACTTTTACTGGACAAAAATGAGAAATGACGTCCTCAACCACTGCCGGTCCTGCCCCACCTGTCAGGCCAGCGGGAAGAGCGGCCGCAAACTCAAGGCACCCCTGCAACCCTTCCCGGTGGTTACCACCCCGTTCGAAAAGGTGGGAATAGACATTGTGGGGCCCCTGGACCTCCGAACAGCACAAGGGCATCGATTCATCCTGGTACTGGTGGACCACGCCACCCGCTATCCCGAGGCCGTCCCCCTTCGAACTGTAACAGCACCTGTGGTCGGCCGAGCCTTAATGGGGATCTTCTCCCGGGTGGGATTCCCCCGGGAAGTCGTCAGCGACAGAGGCACGAACTTTATTTCAAAATATATGAAATCCCTCTGGCAGCAGTGCGGGGTCACCTACCGATTCACAACCCCCTACCACCCGCAAGGAAACGGACTGGTTGAGCGGTTCAACCGCACCCTCAAGGGAATGATTATGGGGTTGGAAGAGCCCCTCCGCCGCCAGTGGGATGTGCTACTCCCGTGCCTCCTCTTCACCTACCGAGAAGTCCCCCAGAAGTCCCTCGGCTTCAGCCCCTTTGAACTCTTGTACGGACACCCTGTTCGAGGGCCCCTCAGCCTAGTCAAAGAAGGTTGGGAGATGGCCCCCCTGAAAACCCCTCCAGACGTCTACAAGTACCTCCTGACCCTACGCAATCAGACCAGACGATTCAGAGAGATCCCCAAAGCCAATCTTGAGGCCAGTCAGGAGGACATGAAGAAATGGTATGATCAGAACGCCTCCTCCATAGAGTTCGAACCTGGCCAGCAGGTATGGGTGATGTCCCCCACCGAACCTTGTGCCTTGCAGGACAAGTGGACGGGGCCCTTCAAAGTGGTCGAGCGCAAGAGCCCCGTCACCTATCTCATCAACATGGAATCTCCCCGGAACCCCCTCCGGGTCCTCCACGCCAACAGACTCAAACCCCACTTTGTGCGCTCGGAGCTCAGCCTACTGATGGCTACAGACAGTGGAGCGGAAGAAGACTCCGAGCCCCTCCCTGACCTACTGAGGACCCGTGAAAAAGATGGCTCAGTAGACAGGGTCCGACTCTCAGATGCCCTAACCCCGGAGCAGCGCCAAGACTGTCGGGCCCTCCTGCTGCAATTTGCAACCCTATTTTCCCTCACCCCAGGGGTCACCCCCTGGTGCTTGCACGACCTGGACACTGGGGACAGTCCCCCTATCAGACATCGTGCGTACCAAGAAGAAGTGTCGAAAATGCTCACACTCGGAGTCATCGAACCCTCGGTCAGCCCCTGGGCCAGCCCAGTCGTGCTGGTCCCCAAGGCTGCTGCCCCAGGCACCAACCCTGAGCTACGATTCTGCGTCGACTATCGGGGTCTGAACACTGTCACCCGAACCGACGCTCACCCCATTCCCCGAGCAGATGAACTGATCGACCGCATGGGGGCTGCCCGCTACCTCAGCATCTTCGACCTGACAGCGGGCTACTGGCAGATCGGCCTCACCCCCAGGGCCCAAGAACGATCCGCTTTCTCCACCCCGGATGGCCACTACCATTTCAAAGTGATGCCATTCAGCATGAAAAACGTTCCAGCAACCTTTCAACGACTTGTGAACCAGGTATTGGCCTACCTGGACGATATTGCTGTGTATAGCCGCCACTGGTCAGACCACCTCCGCCACCTCCGAGAGGTCCTGCAGGCCCTCCAACAGGCCGGCCTCACAATCAAGGCCAGCAAATGCCAGATTGGCCAGGGGTCCGTGACCTACCTCGGACACCAAGTGGAAAGCGGTCTGGTGGCCCCCCCGTCAGCTCAAGATCGCTGCCATCCAGTCCTGGCAGCCCCCCGTAACCCAAACCTAGGTCCGAGCCTTCTTGGGGCTCACCGGATACTACCGGCGGTTTGTGAAGGACTATGGCAGCATTGTGGGGCCCCTCACGGCACTTACATCCAAGAACCAGCCAAAAAGAGTCGACTGGACTCCCGACTGTCAAGCGGCTTTCGAGAAGCTGAAGGCCGCCATGTGCACCGCCCCTGTACTCCAGGCTCCCGACTACAGCCGGGAGTTCATCGTTCAGACTGATGCCTCCGACCATGGCATTGGGGCCGTCCTCTCCCAACTGAACCCAGAGGGAGTCGACCAACCAGTGGCCTTCATCAGCCGACGCCTGCTGGCCCGGGAACAGCGCTGGAGCACCATCGAGAGGGAGGCCTTCGCAGTAGTGTGGGCCCTCAAGAAGCTCTGGCCCTACCTCTTCGGTACCCACTTTCGGGTGCAAACAGATCATCGCCCCCTGCAATGGCTAATGCAGATGCGGGGGGAAAATCCCAAGCTATTGCGATGGTCCATCTCCCTGCAGGGGATGGACTTCACTGTGGAGCACCGCCCTGGCCAGGATCACGCCAACGCGGATGGCCTGTCACGCTTTTTCCGCCTCGACGAGGAAAGTCCCCAAGAGGATGGGTGACTCAGCTGGGGGGGACGCATGTTGGACAGGCCACATGAAGGGCTCGCTCCCTCCTTGCATGACAGGGCCCGGACACCGGCTCTCCAGGTGCTACCCACAGAAGCAACCCGCAAACCGTCCCCTACGGGACTCCTGGTCCCGGACATCTCTGTATCACTGGCCCGGGCCACAGTCAGCACCATTGCCCGGCCCAGCCGCCATCTTAGACACTGCACCACGAGGCCGCATGGCCTCAGCTCGACCCCAACCCTGGGCCTGGCCAGGCCCCGACATCCCGGCACCACCATCCACCCAGGAGGTGAACGGACCACTTGGCAGGTCAATGGGAGGAAGAAGTGTCGATGGCTCTCCCCCGCCAGGTGCCGATCGCCCCCAGCCTCCCCGGGCGCTGGCTCCACCCCCCTGCTGGGTGTCTGGACTCCCTCATCCCGGACCTCCCGACCTCCAAGTGCGAGGGTCCGGACATCAAAGGGGGCCAGACCTATAACTGAGGCAGCTCCAGAGCAGGAAGGCAGTTGTATCTTAGAGTCGAGAGACACCGTGAAGAACTCATCCTTGACGGACTGCTGGCGCTGCCGCAGCCCTGCCTTGTGAACTATCGTCCTGCCTGCTGGCACTGCCGCAGCCTTCTGCAACCTTCATCCTCGTTGGACCTGCTGGCACTGCCGCGGCCTTCTTGCAACCTTCGTCCTTGCCGGGACCTGCTGGCGCTGCCGCGGCCCGTTCCTATCTACGACCACCTCGGGACCTGCTGGCGCTGCCGCGGCCCGTCCCCCTCGAACGCCGAGCTCGAGGATTGTGAGCTACCATCATCGCATCGCAGTACCAGATTGGTAACCAAGACTGTCCCGCTACCCCTTTCCCTGTCAAGAGACTAGAATTAAGAGGATCATTGTGTCCTACTTCCATTGTATCGTATCACCGTACTTCAAGAATTGCTTATAAAGAACGTTCACCTTATCCTTGTGTGGTGTCCATCTGTGGGGGGGGAAGTTACTTGTCTGTACGATCGCTGGAGACGGCCCTCACCGGAGGCCTCTCCCCTTGTCCTCGGCCGACCCTCCCTGTCCCCGTCTAACATCTACCAAGTCGAAGGCGCTACTCAAATCCGCGAAACACAGATAGAGAGAGCCTGACTTTGCCTGGGTATACTTCCCTATCAAGAGTTCCAGATTGAGGCATTGTTCAATGGTACCCCTCCCCTTCCTAAAGCCATATTGGCAATCTACAAGAATATTATTTGAGGTGGCCCACTCTTCCAATCTTGTAAGTAGGACTCGGCTCATAATTTTTACAGAGGAGTCTAATAGCGAGATGGGGCGATAATTCTTCACCTCCCCCCTGTCACCTTTCTTGTGAATTGGGACAATGACGGATTCCTCCCATGAGGGAGGGACCCCGTAACAGACTGCAGCATTAAAAACTTTGGTTAACAAGGGCCCCCAGAGCTCAGAAATAAATTTGTATATGTCGATAGGTACCCCGTCAGGGCCCTGTGCTTTGCCCCCTTTACTGGCATTAATGCTATCCTCAACTTCCGTCAGGGTAAAATTTAGTGGGACAATAGGCCATGTGCCATCACGGACCTTAGCCCAGCCTGCCGAGTCAAAGATACCTGAAAAGTGGGTGACCCAAGAGTCAGAATCAACATTAGAAGTCAATTCGGGGATTTTGTCATCGTTTAGGAAGGAGCCATTCACTGTGGTCCAGAATAGCGTATTATTGGACTTTTCTGCTGCCAGAGCCAAGTTGTCCCCGGCTTCCTGCTGCAGTTCCTTCTTTCTATGCTTAACTTCCTCCTGGTAGGTAAATCTAAGTTGTTTTACTACACTTGTTACTCTCGGTTTTACAGTGAGTGCCTCCTTCAACTTTTTCAATGCGAGGGTGCAGGCATGGTCAAACCACCCCCTCTGTCGGTCAGTTTTCCCCTTAGCAGCTTTGGTCATTACTCTCTCAGTCAGAGCATTGATAGTATTGAAGGTGGCTACAGTCTTACTATTGTCCACATCACTGTCCAGGATGGCAATGATATCAGAAAAACAGTGTCTAATGACGGCAGTAGACATCGTTTCTGCTTTGTCCCCCTTCCATCTAATTCTAAATCCATTAGTTCTGTGTGGTTCAATGTTGGCAATAACACCATTATTAAGGGTTGAATTTGACTTCAGAAAGGTCACCTCAATAGCTACACAGTTATGATCGCTATGCAGGGAGGAGTCCACAACCCTAGGCGCCCTACACCAGGAAGTGAGGTGGGAGGACATGCAGATGTGGTCAATTATGAAACTTGAGTTCCGTCCTGTGTAGGTAGGAAGGTTGGCGCCAGAGGTATCTTTGGCAGAGGGCAAAATTACCATATCGTAGGCAGCTAACAGGTTATTCAGTGCATCCCCATATTGATTGTGTGGGAAATGGATATCAACATCCCCATTCAAGTCAACAATCCCACATACCCTTCGATCAGAGAGAGGACAGACCACCAAATTAAAGACACCTACCCATATCATATCAAAAGCAACATTAGAACCCTTAGTAATATCTTCAAGTGCACTCACTAGGGCAGCAACCACCAGGTGCCGTGAACCGTCAAAAACATTGTTATAAAAATTAATTAAGAGAAAGTGTCTGCCATTATCCTGTTTCAGCCATAAAATCTGTGAATGGGCGCTTACTTGCACATGTTTTTTCACCATGATAGGTAGTTTAACAGATATCAAAACCAAGAGCCCTCCCTTCGCTCTTCCTGATGGAGATGCCAGAGCGGGTAGAGAGTAAGAGACATATCCATTAAGGTTAATAGGTTCTTTGGACCAAGTTTCCTGGAAACATAATATATCGAAACTATTTACAAACTCTGTCCAAGTATGACACTCCAGTTTGGATGCAATACCCGCTATGTTCCAACTGCCGATTAGACATGCCAGTTGCCCGGAACCTTTATCCAGAGCATTAAATGGCCTGACGCTACTATTATTAGGCAATTCACATTCCTTTCTTATAATCAGTTCAGGGAGTGACTGGATTCCACTACAATCCATAGGCTTTTTGGGGTTGATACGGATAAGGGGGACTGTACGGCCTCTATGTGTTCAGTGCGTCAATCCACAGCCTCTAATGCACTAAACCTATTATAGCAGGGGATGGAAAAGGGGACATATTGTGGGCCCATCCATTCTGCATGTTGCTGTCGGTCATTATAATGTATTCTCCCCGCCCTTCGATGTATTGAGGTCCAGCCATCGTTTACCCCCTCTTCCCAAGTATTTTGGCTTGGGTCCCCAAACATTTCTTGCCCCCACCCTCACCTGGGATAGTTAGAACCCCTCATCCAGCTCCATCTATTGTCCGCTGGCTGAGCTGGCATATAGAAAAAAGAGAGTGGTCTTGCCACAATTGATACTCCATTATTACTCTTTGCCCCCAGACAAATATGATCCACTGTTCTTGGTTCTTCAAAGGTTACCACCACACAGTCTCCTTGTATACTCTTTCTAGTTTTTCCCACCCAGGGAACCCTCTGTACCATCAAGATGTTGCTAGTTACTGTTGGTGGGAGGGGAGGATTAGAATTTAGCCAATGAAGCACCTTGTTTTTAAGAGCCCAAAATGGTTCCGTGGCTTGTGGAACCAGTTCAGGAACCCCAGTTAATATTACCACTTATGGGCATGCTTCAGGTGGTAGATTGATCCCTCTACGTTTTTCAATCCTATCTAGATGAAATTTGTCAGGACTGTGGGTGGGGATGGTTAAGGTAACTGGTTTATTCGCAATAGCCTCAGTGTTCGAAGTGGGTTTAGCACATTTTTTACTTATTGCCTGTGGGCAAGGGTTTGGCAATGGTGTTTTGGGGGGTAGTTTTTTTACTTCCATAGATGGTTTATCTATTATTCGTGGTTTATTGGCAGGTAGATTAGGATGACCTATTTTTTAACCTGAGTCAAACGCAACACTTCTATATCCTTGTGTAACACATTAAGTTTGGATTCTATTGCCAGAAGCTTGTTTTCCAGGGGGGACAATAGGGATTTAATGATAGTTTTTAGTGTAGATATTCAGCTCTCTCATGGTGTACTTTTGTTGCTGCTCGACTCAAGAATGGAGGCACTTCAGAAGCCTAAAGCGGTAGCCATCTATAGATGATCATTTAAAATAAATAACGCACTAAAAGACCAAGGGGGTAAGTTACAAGGGTTGCTATGGCATCTTTGTAACAAATTTTAGAAACATGCAGATTTGCTTCGCTAATATGACGAATGGTAGATGAGAATGCAAGCTATGACCGAAGGGTCGACATTGCCAGAGGGATAAATGCCTATCTCACTAGTCCCTACCCATTTTACATCAATGTGCTATTAACAAAGCCATTCAAGCAGAGATCAAAACACTTTACGATGGCAGCATAGAATAACAAGCAATGCATTCAGGCTCACCTGTACCCACAGCTACACAGGTGGGGGAACTCAAGGCCGCGGTATGCCACCCTGAGCCTTTGCAGAGTTACAAGGCAATCTTAACACAAGAACTACAATGTGACCCTTAAAATGGACTTGAGATTGCAAACTCGATGTCCCCGGTCCATTGGGTCCTTGGAAGAAAGCAACAGTGACCCCTTTATCCTCTAAGGGACAGATGGTGTACTGACAACTGAGGGTGGCTTTTAATCGCTCTATGTCTTACGGGTGCAGCAACTTCAGATTCTAAAAAAAGGGGCTACAGTCACACTTGAGAACACTTCAGAACAGCGAGCACCAGCTGCCATACTATGGAAAGTATTGTATTCACGGTTGGTCTTCAGGATGTTGTGTCAGGGATTACATTTTAACACAGTGTTGAACACTCGTACAAGGCCGGCTCTAGGGAGGTGCGACCTGGGCCAGCTCACCGGGTGCTGTCTTCAGGAGTGGGCGCCCTATTTACAAGTATATTATTGTTTTAAAATCCCCTGCTGTCGCATTCCTTACCTCCAGCAATTTTCAGGCAACAATAAAAATGTCAAGATAAATCCAGTGATTAATGTTTGTGCTGGAGAGATATTGGAGGTTTGTCTAGCGGAAGCTTTGACTCATAAGGTAGCGCAGAGGGTTAATTTGCCTGCTACAATAATGTGTGCCATGCAGCTCATAAAGTGCATATAATTTAAATAGGTCTGTGGGTTACTGCTTTTGAGAGATATTTTTGTTACTTGCAGTTTATAAGTTCAAATCATAACATAGAGCAGTGAACTAATAACCATCCTCAAAAAGCTGCATGCAAACTGCATGGTATAGATTAGAGTGTTATGATTCCCAACTTTCATTATCCTAATATTGCAAAAAAGGTACAACCTCCAATCACGGTGTTATTTTTTTAATCTGAGTTTGTGCCTCACTAGTCCTAGCATTACTAAACTATTCTGTCTCCCAGTATGTATGACATGTGACTCTTACACCTAGTAGTCCTCTGTCTTACGCAAACATTCCTAAACGCTGATTTACACGTGCATGATTGTATCTGTGTAATGTGTGTGTGTGAGGTAAAGTGCTCTGACACCCTACACTGGTAAGAGTGGTGCTATAAAACTAATTACATGCATCTGAGAGAGTGTGTTTTTATGACTTGAGGGGCACTGTTAAAGGGTAGTAGTGATGGAATCAGTGGCAGAAGTGGTCATTGGGGGTGCCAACAAACATTGTGGCACTTGGCACCACCCGAGCTAAAGCTGGCCTGCACTCGGATCGCCCCTAAGCTAACCCCGCCTGTGTGCCAACATCTTAAAATACTTGCGACAGTTTCTCCCAACCTAAACAAGCACTGGCGTTGCCAATAGGTCTCGCATTAGGAAAGTTTGAGCTATTGGTATTGTAAATTACACATTTTTTATTTATGTGTTGGTTTTGAAAATAGCGAAATTAATAGCTTTGTCATTTACAAAGCCAATACTTTTAACTTTCGCAAATGTGGCACCTATAGCATTGTTAATGCAATATGTGTTGTATTTACGTGACTTGGATGTATTGATATTACGAATAACCATTGATTTTAATTTTTTTAATTAATAAAAGTTTTTGTAATTTATAATGGCAATAGATTAAACTTTTGTAAATAACTTTTGTGAAGATTATGTTCAGTGTATTTTATTGTGACGAAAATCCAAGAACAGAAGTGAAATATTAACATCTTTATGTGACATTTGTAATAAAGCTTGAAACATTGAGAGAACATATTTGAACCAGTTGTTGGTGAATGGTTGCACAGATGCTGTGGCGGCGCTGAGCGATGTGGTGGTGCCCCTTGGTGGTGCTGAGTGATGCTGTGGTGATGCGATAGAGTGCAATTATGTGGCATGTAACTAAGTGGCACTGAGTGGTATTTGGAGTGTATATTGCATTGAGTGCATTGTAATTATGTGGCATGTAATTATGTGGCACTGAGTGGTATTTGGAGTGTATGTTGCGTTGAGCGCTGTGTAAATATGTAGCATATGTATATATGTAGCATATACTTATGTGGCACTGAGTGGTATTTGGAGTGTATGTTGCATTGAGTGCAGTGTAATTATGTGGCACTGAGTGGTATTTGGAGTGTATGTTGTGTTGAGCGCAGTGTAATTATGTAGCATATAATTATGAGGCACTGAGTGGTATTGTTTGGAGTGTATGTTGCATTGAGTGTATGTAATTATGTAGCATATAATTATGTGGTATTGTGTGGAGTGTATGTTGCATTGAGTGCAGTGTAATTATGTGGCGTGTAACTATGTGGCAATGAGTGGTATTTGGAGTGTATGTTGAATTGAATGCAGTGTAACTATTTGGCAATGAGTGGTATTAGGAGTGTATGTTGCATTGAGTGCAGTGTAATTATGAGGCATGTAAGTATGTGGCACTGAGTGGTATTTGGAGTGTATAATGCATGGAGTGCAGTGTAAATATGTGCCGTGCAATTATGTGGCACTGAGTGGTATTTGGAGTGTATGTTGCGTTGAGCGCAGTGTCATTATGTGGCGTGTAATTATGTGGCACTGAGTGGTATTTGGAGTGTATGTTGCATTGAGTGCAGTGTAATTATGTGGCCCGGAGTGGTATTTGGAGTGTATGTTGCGTTGAGCACAGTGTAAATATGTAGCATATAATTATGTGTCTCTGAGTGGTATTTGGAGTGTATGTTGCGTTGAGCGCAGTGTAATTATGTGGCGTGTATTTATGTGGCGTGTAAATATGTGGCACTGAGTGGTATTTGGAGTGTATGTTGCGTTGAGCGCAATGTCATTTTGTAGCATATAACTATTTGGCACTGAGTGGTATTGTGTGGGTTATGTTGTATTCAGAAGATTGGAATTGTGTGGTGTGTAATTATGTGGCACTGAGTGGTATTGTTTGGAGTGTATGTTGCATTGAGTGCAGTGTCATTATGTAGCATATAATTATGTGGCACTGAGTGGTATTTGGAGTGTGTTACATTGAGTGCATTGTAATTATGTAGTGTGTAATTATGTGGCACTGAGTGGTATTTGGAGTGTATGTCACGTTGAGCGCAGTGTAATTATGTGGCGTGTAATTATGTGCCACTGAGTGGTATTTGGAGTGTATGTTGCATTGAGTGCATTGTAATTATGTGGCGTGTAATTATGTGGCACTGAGTGGTATTTGGAATGTATGTTGCATTGAGTGCAGTGTAATTATGTGGTGGGTAATTATGTGGCACGGAGTCTTATTTGGAGTGTATGTTGCATTGAGTGCAGTGTAATTATGTGGTGTGTAATTATGTGGCACTGAGTGGTGTTTGGAGTGTATGTTGCATTGAGTGCAGAGTAATTATGGGGTGTGTAACTATGTGGCACTGAGTGGTATTTGGAGCGTATGTTGCATTGAGTGCAGTGTAATTATATGGCGTGTAATTATGTGGCACTGGGTGGTATTTGAGTGTATGTTGCGTTGAGCGCAGTGTAAATATGTAGCATATAATTATGTGGAACTGAGTGGTATCATGTGGAGTGTGTGTTGCATTCGGTAGAGTGTAATTATGTGGTGTGTAATTATGTGGCACTGAGTGGTATTTGGAGTGTATGTTGCATTGAGTGCAGTGTAATTATGTGGCGTGTAACTATGTGGCACTGAGTGGTATTTGGAGTGTATGTTGCGCTGAACATTTTGCACTTTAACAGAAAGAATGATTCCCATGCAAAATGTTACTTAACCCCTTCCATGGTCATGACGAGCTCAGCTCGTCATGAGGCACAGTGGAGCTGTGCTGATGACGAGCTGAGCTCGTCATGAAAGGTGCAAAATCACTCTTTCCAGCACAGGAGGGGAAAATGCACAGCAGCGATCTGGTTAAGACCTGCCTGTATCTGAAAAAGTGAATTTGACCTGGTGAAATGTAATCCGGTGCTCTTGTAAAAGTGATCTACTGCACGGTATACAACTGTTACCACGGATTTTTTACAACGCATACCATTACCACGCATACATTTACAACGCAAGTCATTTTACAACGCATACCTTTACATCGCAATACACTACAACGCACATACTATTACAACGCATACCATTACAACGTAAGTATTATTATTGGTAAGTTTATTATCTATTTTTTTTAAAGAGCTGGGTATTGGTTTTGGGGTAGAGGGGTATTTTTAGGTTTTAGGGCTGGGTATGAATTTTGGGGTACAGGGGAATTTTTAGGTTTTAGGGCTGGGTATGAGTTTTGGGGTACAGTGGAATTTTTAGGTTTTCGGGCTGGGTATGGGTTTTGGGGTACAGGGGTATTTTTAGGTTTTAGCGCTGGGTTTGGGTTTTGGGGTACAGGGGTATTTTTAGGTTTTAGGGCTGGGTTTGGGTTTTGGGGTACAGGGGAATTTTTAGGTTTTAGGGCAGGGTATGGGTTTTGGGGTACAGGGGTATTTTTAGGTTTTAGGGCTGGGTATGGGTTTTGGGGTACAGGGGTATTTTTAGGTTTTAGGGCTGGGTTTGGGTTTTGGGGTACAGGGGTATTTTTAGGTTTTAGGGCTGGGTATGGGTTTTGGGGTACAGGGGTATTTTTAGGTTTTAGGGCTGGGTTTGGGTTTTGGGGTACAGGGGTATTTTTAGGTTTTAGGGCTGGGTATGGGTTTTGGGGTACAGGGGTATTTTTAGATTTTAGGGCTGGGTATGGGTTTTGGGGTACAGGGGTATTTTTAGATTTTAGTGCTGGGTATGGGTTTTGGGGTACAGGGGTATTTTTAGGTTTTAGGGCTGGGTTTGGGTTTTGAGGTACAGGGGTATTTTTAGGTTTTAGGGCTGGGTTTGGGTTTTGGGGTACAGGGGTATTTTTATGTTTTAGGGCTGGGTATGGGTTTTGGGGAACAGGGGTATTTTTAGGTTTTAGGGCTGGGTATTGGTTTTTGGGGTACAGGGGTATTTTTAGGTTTTAGGGCTGGGTATGTGTTTTGGGGTACAGGGGTATTTTTAGGTTTTAGGGCTGGGTTTGGGTTTTGGGGTACAGGGGTATTTTTAGGTTTTAGGGCTGGGTTTGGGTTTTGGGGTACAGGGGTATTTTTAGGTTTTAGGGCTGGGTTTGGGTTTTGGAGTACAGGGGTATTTTTAGGTTTTAGGGCTGGGTTTGGGTTTTGGGGTACAGGGGTATTTTTAGGTTTTAGGGCTGGGTATGGGTTTTGGGGTACAGGGGTATTTTTAGGTTTTAGGGCTGGGTTTGGGTTTTGGGGTACAGGGGTATTTTTAGGTTTTAGGGCTGCTTATGGGTTTTGGGGTACAGGGGTATTTTTAGGTTCAAGGGCTGGGTTTGGGTTTTGGGGTACAGGGGTATTTTTAATATATATTTACAAATATTACAATTACAATTAATTTCATTAATATAATTATTTAATGATTAAATAATGAATAATAAAATTAAATATTACACAAATAATTTTTTAATATATAATAATGAATAATTAAATTAAATATTACAATTTTTTTTTAAAATATATATACTTACCTTTACTTACGTTGTAATGGTATGCGTTGTAATAGTATGTGCGTTGTAGTGTATTGCGTTGTAAGGGTATCCGTTGTAACATGACCTGCGTTGTAAAAAATCTGTGGTAATGGTATGCGTGCTAAAAGTACGCGTGGTAACGTCATATATCCCTACTGCACCAATGTGCATGGGGGCACGTAGGGAGGTATAGCAGGAGTGGAGAAGACAGCCTGCACACATACTCTTGTAGAGTGCTTGCAAAAAAGCAACAAGAATAAGTAAACAAATGCTGTAGGGAGTCCTTGGTAAGCTCCTACCTAGTTAGTGCAAATATCGGCATAAAAAAAAGACTCTCATTGGGTTATATAGAATACAAGTGAACACATAATGCAGCCCACAAAAACCAAGTATGATACCTGTAAGCAAAAGTTCAAACAGTGGTGTGGGGTCTGGAGCACCGTAGCAGGATGCAGTCACCAACCTCTTGCATTTACGGGATCTCTTAGAGCTAGAAAAAGGACTTCCTAGAAAAGAACTCTGTAGTGTCTGGCCATTTTTTAATAATAATTAGAGCAAACGAAACCGAAGTAATAACTGTAAGACTTACAATTTAATTTATTTATTTGAAGAATCAATGTAAAAACGAAGCATTAGCATGCTGTGAAAGAGCCATTTAGCATTCTGTGTAATCTGTAAGAATATTATGTCGAAATACAATGCTGCATAGCGGAATGTATGAGGAAGTCGATAATCTCGCAAGATTCTGCCAACTTGTACTGAAGTGAGTAAGTACAATGGGAAGGATTGGGCCGAAAGCTAATTACATTCTAGCGAAGCACAGACGGTGAAAAGGGCGCACCGAAAACACAAGCAGGAAACACATAACAACAACCAGCGATGGGCGGGAGGTGGTGGTGGGTCGACACGGCACGGGTGATTAAGTGAACTGCAAGCGGTGACGGACACCAACACTGAAAACCTTCTGCAGGAAACAAATAATAAAATTAATTAGGGAGGTATGGCAGAAGGGGAGAAGACAGCCTGAACACATGCTCTTGTAGAGTGCTTCCAAAAAAGCAACAAGAATAAGTAAACTGTTTAAAAAGTCTGTAGGGAGTCCTTGGTAAGCTCCTACCTAGTTGGTGCAAATATCGGCATAAAGTAAAGACTCGCATTGGGTTAGATAGAAACATGACACCATTGAATGGGCTAAAGTGAAGTCGTTAATTCTGGTGTACCTGTTGAAATAAAGACAATGAGTGGTTGTGCAAATCGTGCTAGTCACGTAACTTGAAAGGTGACCCCGTGTGGGAGTGACTTAACATAACAAGAGCGGCCGGGTAACTGAAAGTACGGCCGGCCAGCCATGAATAATTAGGGGAGGAGAAGCCGCAGAGCACACGGTGGGAGAAGCCCTTTGATGTGGTGGCGGCCGTGAAAAAATGCAATTAGGAGGGAGTGAGGGAGGCTGATGCGCGTGCTTGTTTGGTCACGTGATTCACGTGAACTCAAAGAAAACCGCACCAAAAAACCCTTGGTTTGACGAGTATTTTGAGCACTTGAATTCTCTCCAATTTCCATTCCTTCGGAATGGAAAAGGCAAGACCTAAAAACATGTGTGGTCTACTTTTGTGCTGGATGTAACATCTTCAATAATTAGTTTGCAGCGTGAAGGAGGCTTGGCGTGGATGACATCCGATGACATCCGAGCCCTGCTCGACAACGGAGAAACAGCGGCCCTCATCCTCCTGGACCTCTCCGCGGCATTCAACACTGTCTGCCACCGCACCCTAGTGCAGCGCCTCAACAATGTCGGAATCCAGGAGAAGGCACTGGAGTGGACCATCTCCTTCCTCGCCGGAAGGACACAGAGAGTCCGCCTACCCCCGTTCAGATCAGAAGCCACCGAAGTCATCTGCGGCGTCCCTCAGGGCTCCTCGCTCAGCCCCACCCTCTACAATGTCTACATTAGTCCCCTCGCTTCCATCGCACGCCAACACAACCTCAACATCATCTCCTGCGCCGACGACACCCAGCTGATCCTCTCCCTCACCAACGACCCCGCCACCGCCAGAGCCAACCTACACGAAGGGATGAAAGACGTAGCCGAGTGGATGATGGACAGCCGCCTGAAACTGAACTCAGACAAGACGGAAGTTCTCATCCTGGGCTCCTCTCCCTCCGCCTGGGACGGCTCCTGGTGGCCCCCCGCCCTGGGCAGCGCACCCAAACCGACAGACCACGCTCGGAACCTGGGCTTAATCTTGGACTCCTCCCTCTCCATGACCAGACAAGTCAACGCCGTCTCCTCGTCATGCTTCAACATCCTGTGCATGCTACGTAAGATCTTCAGGTGGATCCCCACCGAGACCAGGAAGACGGTCACCCAGGCCCTCGTCACCAGCCGACTGGACTACGGCAACGCCCTCTACGCCAGAACCACCGCCAAGCTCCAGAAGAGACTCCAGCGAATCCAGAACGCCTCAGCGAGACTCATCCTCGACATCCCCCAACACAGCCACATCTCCGGACACCTGAGAGACCTGCACTGGCTCCCGGTCAACAAGAGAATCACCTTCCGCCTCCTCACCCACGCACACAAAGCCCTACACAACCAAGGCCCAAGATACCTCAACAGCCGTCTCAACTTCTACACTCCCACTCATCAGCTCCGATCGACCAGCCACGCCATCGCCGCCGTCCCCCGCATCCGAAGAGCCACCACAGGAGGAAGGTCCTTCTCCTACCTGGCCGCCAAGACTTAGAACTCCCTCCCGACCCACCTCCGCCTGACCCAAGACCACCTCGCCTTCAGGAAGCAGCTCAAGACCTGGCTGTTCGAGCAGTAGCGGACCCCACCCCCAAGCGCCTTGAGACCCTTCGGGTGAGTAGTGCGCTATATAAATGTTTTGATTGATTGATTCATTCATTGATTGATTGAACGCTAAGGACGCTACCACTCCTATCGTACTTCTTTTAAGTTCCTGAAATATTATATCCTCTGGTACAATCTCTCTCATCCCACCCATGCTTCCCTTCCGTCTAGTGACCCTCCCCCTGCTCACCCAGCCCACCTTGTCCTCCGGTACAACACCTCTCTAATCCCACCCCACTCCTTCTAGTGACCCCCTGTGCACTCTGCCCCCGCCCTCCCAGACACAAGCTCCCTGGGATGGCTCGCCGCTCACCTCCTGCACCTTCTATGTGACGCCACCAAAGGCTCCTCTGTCACGTCGTCCACCGTCCTCGAAAGAAGTCACTTGTGGGCGGTTTTGGAAATAAAAATAACTCTTGCCCGCTGCAGATCTGTACAGTATGGAAGTCTTCAGCGCAGATATTAACTTTACAAATCTTGGCTGAAGTGTTTTGTTTTTTTCTTCTACCTGGTCAATATAATAACTTGTTACACCTCCTAACGCATCGCGTTTAAATCCACAGTTAGAATGTAATCGTTCGTCTTGATCGTAGGTCGAATTATTAAAATTATGTGTGCCACAGTTCTACTGTCGCCAAAAACATGCTTCAATTAGGGGATATTTTAGTTAATGCGCGCGCTGAAGGAGCGTAAAAATGAGAATCCCTCCTTAGTCTGCACAGCGCAGAGTATCTTTATATGGCGCTTGTCATTTCAAGCAGGACATAGACGTCCCTAAACAAACAGTGACTGCGTCTTGAAGAGGCGCTGGCTGGGCGTGTTTAACTAGTCCTTAGTCTGGGTTAGACAAACAGGTTTCTAATGACGACCATGATTTTATGATTCACAGGTGAGAAACAAAATGGCTGCCAGGCGCCAACGCAGGAACCCTTGCACCATGGTGTAAAGGGGGCTGCATTTGAAATCTGGCTATTTTTGTGTAGGAAGGAACACCTGCCTTCACAAAAACAACTGTTACGCCACCCCTGGTGACGAGCAGGTTTTGGAGGCATTCCCAGGTCTGTGCTGGGAATGTGTAAAAAGTCATAGTGGTTGAAGAGGAACACCCACTGATGTGAAGCACAATATCCATGAGGCCATAAAAAGCCACACAGGGTGGCTTTCTGTGGCCTCTTAGGTATATGCGTCTGCACAGGCGCCCCCGTTTCTTAAGGTACACTGGGCCTGTATTTAATGTTTAGCCTCATGCCAAATTCTGTCATATTAACACCACGTTTAGCATTGTCCTTAGTACAGTTTGTTTCTTTACTTAAAAACACTTCATTAAATCTTTTACTATTATTTAATGTTTTAAGCAGTCCCGGACCTCCGAGTAAGCTTTGCGTCCTTTGGTCCCGGAGCACAAGTTAAGAATGCTGCACTAGAGTAAAGAATTTAAGCGACGCCAGTGACTTGGCTGTTCTGCTACCTCGGTTAAAATAGGAGAGGTACCCCTTAACGAGAGTCAAGGGAAATAGGGTTCACCAACCAGAATAAAAAAGCAATTCCCTTGAACATAGTCATATACATAAACACTATAAATGAGAAAAAAATTTTAAGGAACTATGACAATTAGATCTGGAGTAAAAAATTTAGCAAAATTTATTGTATACAGTAAAGTTAAAAAAGCAGAAAATATAATAAACTGCTTAACACAGGTTAACATAGGAATTATAAAAAAACAGTACATAAACAATATTGACCCGCAATATTGCTAGGAACAGACAGAAAAAACAGTACGACATATGATTTGTACAATACAAGGCGTGTATTCTGATGCTCTTTTGGGACAACGTAATGTACATATGTGGTAATACTGTATCAAAACAATGTTCAAGTATGGGTCACGCACTCCTCAGTGTAAATAAGTTAAACAGGTTGTGGTGTGCTTCAAAGATATCACCCCCCGACAAGAAGGTGTGGTAATCAGACACGTGGTTGGTGGCACCTAGAGTAAGTGCCAACTCTTTGAGCACAACCTCCTTGAAACACGGCGTGTTTCCATATCATATACTCCTTAAGTAGGACCAATTATGTGTTCAATTTATTCATGTTTTATTCACATGATTTTTCCATCAAGATTCATAAAGATTCTCATCAATGATTCAAAATGTCAATCCAGTGTATACATTATGACAACAAGTCCCAATGCATTTCAGACCAATGGTCCTTCGTCAGGGGAAACCTGAAAAAACAACAATATAATCTAAGTGTGATCCACCGAGGTACGATCTAGTATACAAATACATATCATCATTTCATAATGGCGTTGAGTACTAAGTACAAAACCGTTAAACATTACGTGAAAAAATAAACAGCACCCGAAAACGTGCTTGCCCAAGAATAGAAAAGAAAATAATCAACATGAACATGGTCGGTAAAGTCGATCTCATATCAACGTGAGTATAATGAGCCCGGTGACATGAGGAACAAGATACCATGCAGTTCGGTATAACTCGTACTTGCATTCCATTAACCGCAAAGAGTACACCAACAAGGTTAAAAGAGTTACGTGCTGCGCGGCGCGTGGACTTACTGAATAGTGACTGCAAGATCGCGCGTCCTGCTAGTTCGCCCTTCGCCATAGCATGTAAAACTGGTGTTCGGTTTTTGCGGAAGTGAATAGGGTGAAAAAGATGTGTGTAGAAAGAGGACTGTTAGAGTGGCAGCCATCTTAAAGAGATAATCTTAAAAAGATAATGAAAACATAACCAGCAAAGAAACCTTAATGACCCAGATAAAGTATAAAATGTGCAAGGTGCTTGTGGAGTCTGTACTCGCAAGTATGAACCCAATAAATTGGGTGAATTTGGATGATACATAAGAATGAAAATAAACAAAGAAAGTAAAGAGGAACAAAGCTAGTCTACAGATAACATTGAAATTCCATCCGGTCATTAAGACCAGATGGTTTCATGGATTGAAGGTATTTAATCCAGTGGTTTTCAAGCCGCAATAGAAAGTTATTATTGTCTCTGTCGTCACGCTTATTCACCACCTCCACAGCACAGAACCTGAGCTGACTGATTTTGTGTCTGCTGTCTTTGAAATGTAGAGCCAAATTGGATTTGATGTTGACAGTTCTTATATTGCTCTTGTGCTCATTGATTCTCAATTTCAGTTTACGTGTGGTTTTTCCAGTGTATACCAATCCGCACGGGCATTTAATAATATAAACAACATTTTCAGTGTCACACGTGGCATTCAGTCTCAATTTGATATCGGTGCCCTTCATTGGATGTTTGATCACGGGTCCTTTCATCATGTTGTTGCAATTTTGGCAATTAAGGCAAGGTTGATTGCCTTTGTATATAGTTGAGGATGCAGGTTTGGGGTTTTTAATGAGTTCTTTGAGGTTGTTGCCTCTCATGTAGGCAAACAATGGTTGTTCACAAAAGATGCCATTAAAATCCTGTTCATGGCTGATGATCGGCCAGTGTCTCAATATTGAGGTTTTATATGCTTTTGAAGCCTCAGAGTATTTGGATACGACCACAGGTCTTTTGACTTTTTCTTTTTGTTGTGTGACCAATGTGTCTTGGCGTTTGATTTTGTCACAGCGTTTTTTGGCATTGACCAAAATGGTGTTAGGATATCCTCTTTTTTCGAAGCGTTCTAGCATATTGACTGCTTGTTCCTCATACTTCGAGGTGTCAGATACAATCCGTTTGACACAGAGAAGTTGTGAAAAAGGAAGATGATTCTTCAACGACCTCTGGTGATAAGAATTATAGTGAAGGATGTTGTTTTTGTCAGTAGTCTTCCTGTACAGATTGGTCTCTAGATGATCATTCATCCTGGTTACTCTCACATCTAGGAATGTGATAGTTTGTTGACTGGTCTCTGAAGTAAATTGAATCCGATCATTAATGTGGTTGAGATCATTTAATGCCTTGTTTAGGGATTCCTGGTCTCCTCTCCATAGCACAAAAATGTCATCTATGTATCGCAGGTACATCATGGCATGCGTGATCCAAGGAGTCCGGTTCAAGATGTTGTTCTCCTCAAAATATATCATGAAAGCATTCACATAGACAGGTGCTGCACAATTGCCCATGGAAGTGCCGGACAATTGTGCATAGAATTGGTCATCCCAAGAAAAATAACTCTGGTACAGAGTGAAGTGCATCAGCTGCATGATGAATATTTGAAAATCCTGAGTAAGCTCAGAGTGTATTAAGACACCTTTTTCACAACTTCTCTGTGTCAAACGGATTGTATCTGACACCTCGAAGTATGAGGAACAAGCAGTCAATATGCTAGAACGCTTCGAAAAAAGAGGATATCCTAACACCATTTTGGTCAATGCCAAAAAACACTGTGACAAAATCAAACGCCAAGACACATTGGTCACACAACAAAAAGAAAAAGTCAAAAGACCTGTGGTCGTATCCAAATACTCTGAGGCTTCAAAAGCATATAAAACCTCTATATTGAGACACTGGCCGATCATCAGCCATGAACAGGATTTTAATGGCATCTTTTGTGAACAACCATTGTTTGCCTACATGAGAGGCAACAACCTCAAAGAACTCATTAAAAACCCCAAACCTGCATCCTCAACTATATACAAAGGCAATCAACCTTGCCTTAATTGCCAAAATTGCAACAACATGATGAAAGGACCCGTGATCAAACATCCAATGAAGGGCACCGATATCAAATTGAGACTGAATGCCACGTGTGACACTGAAAATGTTGTTTATATCATTAAATGCCCGTGCGGATTGGTATACACTGGAAAAACCACACGTAAACTGAAATTGAGAATCAATGAGCACAAGAGCAATATAAGAACTGTCAACATCAAATCCAATTTGACTCTACATTTCAAAGACAGCAGACACAACATCAGTCAGCTCAGGTTCTGTGCTGTGGAGGTGGTGAATAAGCGTGACGACAGAGACAATAATAACTTTCTCTTGCAGCGTGAAAACCAATGGATTAAATACCTTCAATCCATGAAACCATCTGGTCTTAATGACTGGATGGAATTTCAATGTTATCTGTAGACTAGCTTTGTTCCTCTTTACTTTCTTTGTTTATTTTCATTCTTATGTATCATCCAAATTCACCCAATTTATTGGGTTCATATTTGCGAGTACAGACTCCACACGCACCTTACACATTTTATACTTTATCTGGGTCATTAAGGTTTCTTTGCTGGTTATGTTTTCATTATCTTTTTAAGATTATCTCTTTAAGATGGCCGCCACTCTAACAGTCCTCTTTCTACACACATCTTTTTCACCCTATTCACTTCCGTAAAAACGGAACACCAGTTTTACATGCTATGGCGAAGGGCGAACTAGCAGGACGCGCGATCTTGCAGTCACTATTCAGTAAGTCCACGCGCCGCGCAGCGCGTAACTCTTTTAACCTTGTTGGTGTACGCTTTGCGGTTAATGGAATGCAAGTACGAGTTATACCGAACTGCATGGTATCTTGTTCCTCACGTCACCGGGCTCATTATACTCACGTTGATATGAGATCGACTTTACCGACCATGTTCATGTTGATTATTTTCTTTTCTATTCTTGGGCAAGCACGTTTTCGGGTGCTGTTTATTTTTTCACGTAATGTTTAACGGTTTTGTACTTAGTACTCAACGCCATTATGAAATGATGATATGTATTTGTATACTAGATCGTACCTCGGTGGATCACACTTAGATTATATTGTTGTTTTTCAGGTTTCCCCTGACGAAGGACCATTGGTCCGAAATGCATTGGGACTTGTTGTCATAATGTATACACTGGATTGACATTTTGAATCATTGATGAGAATCTTTATGAATCTTGATGGAAAAATCATGTGAATAAAACATGAATAAATTGAACACATAATTGGTCCTACTTAAGGAGTATATGATATAGAAACACGCCGTGTTTCAAGGAGGTTGTGCTCGAAGAGTTGGCACTTACTCTAGGTGCCACCAACCACGTGTGTAATACTGTATCAACAACGATGTTTGAGCCACGAATCACACTGTATTAAGGCGTCGACGCGTTTCTGTGGTCTTTGGGAATTCTATCCACCTTTATCAAGACAAAAAATCAATTTCTGTTGTGGTGTACATATGGTTCTCTTTGGTATGAGAGACCGATCTGTATGGTTAGAATGATCTTCCTCTGTGGTGGCGTGGTTGATTGGGCCGAGAGTGTCTTAGAGCAACGTTCGGGCTTTGTCTTTGTAATTGTCCCTTATCCGTAACGTGTTGAAAGTTTATGGTAAGGTAATTCAGGTCTGGACACAAAAATGATTCCTTGTATAATAGCTTTTATTCTGGCCTTGTGGTTCAGAGTACCTGCGATCTGTTAGGTTGGATGGCAGTGTACCGTCAAATTAATTTTGTTGCACAGCGTTTTAATTTTCAAATGCGCTGCGTTAGACCAGAGGCGCATAAGTCTTGCCCCAGTAGCGTGAGTCTTTGTTCCCTCTACGTCTGCTGGCGGCTGCACGCTTCTCTGGACCTAGTTCTCCCAGAATAAAAGCTATTATACAAGGAATCATTTTTGTGTCCAGACCTGAATTACCTTACCATAAACTTTCAACACGTTACGGACAGAGACAATTACAAAGACAAAGCCCGAACGTTGCTCTAAGACACTCTCGGCCCAATCAACCACGCCACCACAGAGGAAGATCATTCTAACCATACAGATCGGTCTCTCATACCAAAGAGGACCATATGTACACCACGACAGAAATTGATTTTTTGTCTTGATAAAGGTGGATAGAATTCCAAAAGACCACCGAAACACGTCGACGCCTTAATACAGTGTGATTCGTGGCTCAAACATCGTTGTTGATACAGTATTACCACATATGTACATTACGTTGTCCCAAAAGAGCATCAGAATACACGCCTTGTGTTGCACAAATCATATGTCTTACTGTTTTTCTGTCTGTTCCTAGCAATATTGCGGGTCAATATTGTTTATGTACTGTTTTTCATAATTCCTATTTTAACCTGTGTTAAGCAGTTTATTATATTTTCTGCTTTTTTAACTTTACTGTATACAATAAATTTTGCTAATTGTTTTACTCCAGATCTAATTGTCATAGTTCCTTAAAAAAACATTTTCTCATTTATAGTGTTTATGTATATGACTTTGTTCAAGGGAATTGCTTTTTTATACTGTTCTGCTACCTCTTCAAGACTCATTTGCTGCTTGATGTGTTTAGAGTCATGTGCAATCCGGCTTTGAGCTTGTCATCGGTTGCCCGTCTCAGGGGCGGCTCTAGGCCCATGGTGGCCCTGGGCAGGGAGCGTAGGTAGGGGGCCCCGGAAGAGGGGGTCCGGGTGGGATGGAGCGCCGGAGGCCAGAGAAGGGGGGGTCAGGGTGTTTGGAAGTGGAACAGAGCCGGAGGCCACCAAATCCCTACCAGGAGCCACCACGCAAATATGTATCCATCCTCAGAGGATTATTATATTAAGGATATATATTGGCGTGGTGGCCCCTGGGGTTTGGGGGCCCTGTGCAGGTGCACAGCTTGCACATGCATAAAGACGGCCCTGCCCATCTGCCCGGCTTCAGCTCGACACCTTAAAAAACATAAAAATATTTCAAGGTATGTTACTTTTCTATGTGACATTATACTTAGCTATAATAGTCAGATGGGGAACCCACCTTGTAAACTACGCATTGAAGGCGTACACAATCCTCCTTATGTTTTATCTGCTTGCATTGATCCAAAACCAGCTGTAGGAAAAATATAAGGCACCTTGTAAAAAAATACAAAATATGGAGACACCGTGGATGGCTGCCGCCCTGTACGGGTCATGTAATCCGTTGTAAATGTTTGCCTTCGATTTGATTGAAAGTTTTTTAAACGGACAGGATGTGCATTTTATGCGTTTTCCCCATTTCTCTGGAATTGTTGTATATACACCACCATGTAACAAATTCATATTTAAATGGTGAAATTGGGTGTCATAAATTGCATCAAATAAATTCGGACTCGGCAATCGATGTTATGCGGTGCGATAAATAACAAACAATGTATCAGCCGCTAGTAATGGGGCTTTGATGTCAAAGTCATACAAAGAAAAAAATATTGTGGAAATCGAGCGATACACGGACACTGGTGTTATCTTAGTATATTAGTCGTTGTTGTTCACCCAACTCCGTGGTTTTTAGTTTATCGACCTGGAAAGATGAAAGGCTCCGCACTTCGAACCTATGGCCGCTCACAAACGCCCGGATATCAGCAACGGGGTTGTGCCGCACAGAGACATCTTGGAACACGGGTAGCGCTTTACGGAACTCAAGTTCGCCTCTTTGCGCTGAGGTCCGGCGGCCGTCGCCTTGCCCGGCATTGAGCCTGGATGGACGATGGAGGCCTCGTGTAAAGGGCAACACGGGTAATGCGCGTGCGAGCCAGAAATACAGCACGATGTTTGCTTTTATATATGTTTTCTAACTGATCTGTACCTTTTTTTACGCTGCTGACGCATGGCGCGTTAAACCCAAAGTTGAAATGTAATCGTTCGTCCTGGGATTATGTCGAGTTTCAAGAAATATAAAAAGTCATGTTTAGTCAGTCTTACTGGATTCTCTGGGGCAGATTTACAATCCCCTGCAACACTTTTAGCCGCTGTTGAGTCACTTTGGTCTTCAGGATGTTGTGTCAGGGATTACATTTTAACGCAGTGTTGAACACTCTAGGGAGGTGCGACCTGTGCCACTGCACTGGGTGCTGTCTTCAGGAGTGGGCGCCCTATTTACAAGTATATGACTGTTTTAAAAGCCCCTGCTGTCGCATTCCTTACTTCCAGCAATGTTCAGGCAACAATAAAAATGTCAAGATAAATCCAGTGATTAATGTTCGTGCTGGAGAGAGATTGGAGGTTTGTCTAGCGGAAGCTTTGACTCATAAGGTAGCGCAGAGGGTTAATATGCCTGCTACAAGAATGTGTGCCATGCAGCTCATAACGTGCATATAATTTAAATAGGTCAGTGGGTTACTGCTTTTGTCAGAGATATACTTTTGTTACTTGCAGTTTATAAGTTAAAATCATAACAAAGAGCAGTAAACTAATAACCATCCTCAAAAAGCTGCATGCAAACTGCATGGTATAGATTAGAGTGTTATGATTCCCAACTTTCATTTTCCTAATGTTGCAAGGTACAACCTCCAACCATGGTGTTACTTTTTACATTCTGAGTTTGTGCCTCACTAGTCCTAGCACTACTAAACGTTTCTGTCTTCCAGTATGTATGACATGTGACTCTTACACCTTGTAGTCCTCTGTCTTACGCAAAAATGCCTAAACACTGATTTACACGTGCATGATTGTATATGTGTAATGTGTGTGCGTGAGGTAAAGTGATCTGACACCCTACACTGGTAAGAGTGGTGCTATAAAACTAATTACATGCATCTGAGAGAGTGTGTTTTGAAGACTTGAGGGGCACTGTTAAAGGGTAGTAGTGATGGAATCAGTGGCAGAGGTGGTCATTGGGGGGTGCCAACAAACATTGTGGCACTTGGCACCATCCGAGCTAAAGCTGGCCTGCACTAGGATCACCCCTAAGGTAACCCCGCCTGTGTGCCAAGATCTTAAGATACTTGAGACAGTTTCTCCCAACCTAAATTACATGTGTGGTCTACTTTTGTGCTGGGTGTAACATCTTCAATCACTAGTTTGCAGCGTGAAGGAGGCTTGGCGTGGAACGCTAAGGGCGCTACCACTCATATCGAACTTCTTTTAAGTTCCTGAAATATTATGTCCTCTGGTACAATCTCTCTCATCCCACCCATGCTTCCCTTCCGTCTAGTGACCCCCCTGCTCACCCAGCCCCCTTGTCCTCCGGTACAACACCTCTCTCATCCCACCCCACTCATTCTAGTGACCCCTGTGCACTCTGCCCCCGCCCTTCCAGACACAAGCTCGCTGGGATGGCTCGCCGCTCACCTCCTGCACCTTCCATGTGACGCCACCAAAGGCTCCTCAGTCACGTCGACCACCGTCCTCGAAAGAAGTCACTTGTGGGCGGCTTTGGAACAGCGCAGAGTATCTTTATATGGCGCTTGTCATTTCAAGCAGTACATAGACGTCCTTAAACAAACAGTGACTGCGTCTTGAAGAGGCGCTGGCTGGGCGTGTTTAACTAGTCCTTAGTCTGGGTTAGGGAGCGAAAAGACAACCAGGAGAACATGGGCAAACAGACACAAGCCAATCGAGACAATGCCCCCCCCCCCCCACACACACCCCCCCCGCGTCTTTTCCCGGTCTTTTCTCATCCCCCATGTCTTTCACTCTGCACCATGTAAATATGCTTTTTTTTTTTCAATACAAAATTACTGAAATAGAAAACGGGTTTCTAATGACGACCATGATTTTATGATTCACAGGTGAGAAACAAACTATAAAAGCGTGCCTGTTGGCGGACTCGCTGCCTGCTAATTATATGGTATACCTGGGAGTTACCTTTAAGCAGTGTAAGTAAAATAACACAAGCCCTGGGGTGTGCACTGAGCCTAGGGTGACTAACTGGCATGGGTGCAAATTCAGGACGGTGAGTGTAAAGATTCAGGAAAAAAATGGTGAAAATTCATGACAGAAATCTGCACCAAAAGGTACGTTTTGTAGACACATCGGAAGAGGGTGCGCAATAGTATACAAGTAAGTATACAACCAACATAAGTACAAGTAAAAATAAGTTTACATTAGGTTGAGACACCGAGCACTTCAGGTTTTTCGGTGTGCGCGCAGCTTTGAACAACCGTGGAGGTCTTTTTGTGGTATTTCATATGATCATAATCTATTCATAGGAATACCGCACTGGGCTGTCCAGTCTCATATTTGTACTGAGCAGGCACACCAGCCGGTCTTCAAGTGTACATCCCCGCAGCAGCGCAAATGGGATCCACATTTACGCTCCCCAGAACTCTGCTTTTGCTTCAATAGCTCTTAATATAAGGTTGGAATTTTTGAAGCCAGCTCTACTTTAAACATGACGATCTCTATCGCACCAGTAAAACACGTTTAGTGAATCATCGTAGTATATATGTTTAGGAGTGGTTCCTGTACCCATTTGACCTTCTGCAAATCCTTTGCAACTCTGAGTGGAGTGACAGCAAACGTTACTGTGTGACAGGATACGTGCGGTGTCCCAGAGTGGTTCTCAGAATCCGCGGCCCGCGCTATTCAATGTCGGAGTTCCGCATACTCTTAACTCTACCTGATACTCGGTCTTTTATCACCCTACATTTCCTGGTTCATTATCTCACTCTTGGAGGGTCTTTTTTTTGTCATTGCTTTCGCTGTCACGGTTGCATTTCTCTTGTTCTGGGTTTAAGTCTGACAATGAAAAGCAGGATCTGGTGGAAAAGGCCCCTTAGATGGAGCAAGAGATGGGGGCGGAGCGGTCGCTGGGGGAACCTTCTGCACCGGTCTCCTCCTGCCAGCCACATCCTGCAGTTTATGCAGCGACTAACACAAAGCAAGCGTTGGCAAAGGCAAGAGGGATCGCCTGTGGGCGAGCTATTGGCCTTGCCCATCGGGTGGAGTGGAGATTGTGTGCGGGGTGTGAGGGTCCAATCCATGGTACATTTAATTTATCTTAGCTCAACAGAAAAAAAGAATAAACGCGGACGTTTAGGTATTATATCGCTGCTTTCTTTTTTGTTTCAGATCCAGAAACCATTAAATATAAATTGTCACGGCTTTGCCGCAGACACAAACTATACTTGTGCTTTTTCTTGGTACTAACTCTGTGTGTTTTGCTCTGTGTGGTCCGAGTCGTTGCATGGGAATGCTGTTTAACTGCTCAGAAACGCTTCTGCGTTTGTTTCGGTTCTGCTGGCTGTGCCGCACCCATGAAATGACGACAATAAGGGGAGCGGAAGAGGCCATCAGTGGAAGAGTGAGAGAGAGAAAGAGCAACAAGCATTTGCAATGAAATCGGTCTCCCCTTTCCTTTGGGACCTTATAAGTATTTAGTCATGCACCACATTATCCCGCCGTCTTCTGCGTTACTTTGGATCATGTAAGCAAAAGAAAAGCAGTAACATTGTTTCACAAACTCCAAAACCATGCACACGCAAACATAAGCATAGAACCACAATGCTTGGTAATGAAAAAACAGACTATAGTAGGCTCGCTTGCAAGCAGTTTTTTTCTTAACCAGCAAAAACAAACAAACGGAATGTTGCACAGTGGCAAAACATTCACCCCCAGACACAGATCTGGGCTTAATCCATCCTTATTTTGCTCACTAAGCCACCACCCCAGTTCAGACATGGCTATATGCAAATCAGTCTTGACCCTGTTCCTCATGGGAACAGTCCAGCCCGAACTGCCAAGCCATGTCTTCCCTGGACCGGAATCAAGCATCCTAGGACCGGTTTCTGTCTATCAGCCGTCTTCAGCCAGGATAGCTTGACTCCAGTGGCACAGTGAGCACTGGACCCGTGTCTGGGCATACCCTTTCCACATAGGGTGAACAGCAAAACAAACAAGATGATGGATGGAATGTTGCACAATGGCAAAACATTCACCCAAAAGTCACAGATCTGGGCTTAATCCATCCTTATTTTGCTCACCAAGCCAACCCAGTTCAGACATGGCCATATGTAAATCAGTCTTGACCCTGTGCCTCATGGGAACAGTCCAGCCCGAACTGCCAAAATGATGGATTTAGGCCCAGATCTCTGTACTGTGGTGAATGTATGACATTGTTCTGCATTCTGTCCATCAACTGTTGTTTTTGAATTTGTCACCCTGGAGTCAAGCTATCCTGGCTGATGACGACTGATAGCCAGAAACCAGTCCTAGGATGTTTGATTCTGGTACAGGAAAGACATGGCTTGGCAGTTTGGGCTGCACTGTTCCCATGAGGCACAGGGTCAAGGCTGATTTGCATATGGCTATGTCTGAACTAGGTTGGTGTGGAGTGCAAAAAAACGATGGATATAGGCCCAGATCTCTGTACTGGGGTGAATGCATGACATTGTTCTGCATTCTGGCCATCAACTGTTGTTTTTGCATTTTCTTCACCAGAACATTTAACACTGTTAGAAATGAAGTGAGAAGTGAGTGTCTGAAATGTTAAAGGTGGGCTTGCCAATTTCCAGCATATTTTAAAGAAGGTTCATGTGGGGCTCTGCCTTTTCTTCAAGGCACAGATTTCACACGAGTGTCAGCAATACGTGTTATTGAACGGAGTGGGGAGATTAAGTGAACTGGATAGGTGGTAGGTGGTGATGGGGCACCGGCTGAAAGCCGAAGCTAAACAATAAGTGTGAGCGCAAAATCCGTTCCGCTACCGTATTTTGCGTATTTTGCGGATTTTGCGGATTTTCTGTAAATCCGCAATCCCTGAACTCCCACGAGTTTACAGAAAATCCGCGAGCGGCGGATCCGGGGGGGCAAAAGTTCAAGCCTTCAAGCTTGAAGTTGTTGTAACTATTTTAGGATGGCGCCGGCAAGCTGCCAGCGCCATCCTAAAATAGTTACTAAGTTAGCTTCAACAGGAAGCACTAATAGATCAAATAAAGCAGGTGCTCGATTTTATTTTATTTTAAAATAGTTACAGGATGATGGATGGACAGCTCACTCAAGGGACCCCTGCGCACATCGGTGTGCATAGTAACATCACAAATGGCCGCTGGAACTAGTTGAAGCTCAAATTCAGTGACTCATTCATCAGCCCAAAAACAATTGTGAGCGTCGTCGAGGCTGGGCAGGTGTGCCTTCTTCCCAAATCTACCGTCGAAAATCAGCTGTGATGCTGGATAGAGGCCTTTGTATCCTTGACTTTCACGAGCGCAATCCTCATGCTGTTCCTGTGACCAGGAGCATCTTTCTCTTGATCTGCTGCTCTGATCGGTCTCTGACCTTTTATACACACAAGAGGCATGTGAACTTGCATGGAAGCCCCGCCCGTTTGGCCCCGCTCACACACTCGCAGTGTGCACCGTCTTCCCGCCATTTACCCACTATGATGGTTAGCTCACTCAAGGGACCCCTGCCCTTCGGGGCGATTGCATAGTAACACACACATCTGCCTGGGACGACTCATGGATGGCCACCGGCCCTGGGAAACGCACCCAAACCAATGGACTACGCACGTAACCTGGGCTTCATCCTGGACTCCTCCCTCTCTATGACCAAACAAGCCAACGCCGTCTCATCATCCTGCTTCAACATCCTACGCATGCTCAAAAAAGTCTTCGGTTGGATCCCCACCGAAACAAGAAAGACGGTCACCCACGCACTGGTCACCAGCCGACTGGATTACGGAAATACCCTTTACGCCGGAACCACAGCCAAACTACAGAAAAAACGTCAACGCATTCAAAACACCTCAGCCAGACTCATATTGGACATCCCTCGTCAAGCTCACATTTCCGGTCACCTGAAAGATCTCCACTGGCTTCCCGTCAACAAGAGAATAACGTTCCGCCTCCTCACCCAAGCACACAAAGCCCTCTACAACCTAGGACCCGAATGCCTCAACACGCGACTGTCCTTCTACACCCCACCCGCCAACTACGATCATCCAATCAAGCCCTCGCCGCAATTCAGCGCATCCACAGATCCACCATGGGGGGAAGATCCTTCTCCTACTTAGCGGCCAAGACCTGGAATTCTCTCCGCACCCACCTCCGCCTTACTCAGAACCACCTCCCCTTCAGAAAGCAACTAAAAACTTGGATATTCGATAAGTAAAAACACCCCCCTCCCCCAAGCGCCTTGAGACCCTCTGGGTGAGTAGTGCGCTATATAAATTCTAGAACTTGAACTTGAACTTGAATTCAGTGACACATTCATCAGCCCAAAAACAATCGTGAGCATCGTCGAGGCTGGGCAGGTGTGCCTTCTTCCCAAATCTACCGTCGAAAATCAGCTTTGATGCTGGATAGAGGCCTTTGTATCCTTGACTTTCACAAGCGCAATCCTCGTGCTGTTCCTGTGACCAGGAGCTTCTTTCTCTTCATCTGCTGCTCTGATCGGTCTCTGACCATTTATACACACAAGAGGCACTTGAACTCGCACAGAAGACCCCCATTTAAAAAATCCGCAAAATCCGTGAATCCGCAAAATCGTGGATTTTGCGGATCCGCGAATACACAAATCCGCAAATTCGCGGTTCGTGGATCCGCGAAATCCGCCCATGCTTACTAAACAACACCAAAATGCGTGCAGGAAATAATAAACAAGCACGAGGCTCAAAACATTCTTCAAGATGTACATCTAACCCAAAGAGGCAAAAGGACAAACTTTGTGCACCTTTTGATTAAATGTGTGCATAGAGTTCTTTTAAGAACTTGCCATTATTGTAAAGAGTGTATAAATTGTAGCTTACCTACTCACAGCAGACAAACTTTATATTCGGTCTGCATTCTGTAGCTGGCTTGGCAGAATGCATGCTATTCCACTTCTGCATGGACGAATTGCGGAACATATGTTGAAGTAAATAATAATTCAAATAAAAAGACTGCTCATGAGGACATAACTGCAGTTTTATGCATAATTTTTTCTGCAGTTTTATATAGCACAAAGTAGACCTTAAGATATTGGAGCGCTGTATTTGAGCATCAGTTCCAACAAGAACAAACAAATCCCGGAACTGTGCTGCTCACGTCTGAAGCAACACAAGCTGTGATTGGCAGCATGTGTTGCAGAACACTGTTATGAAGCTTTAAGCAGAAACTGCAGTGTAAACAGTCAGAGACGAGCTCTCTTCAGCTCGCCTCTGACTGTTGACACAGCAGTTTCTGCTAAAAGCTTAGTGACAGTATTGAGCAACACATGCTGTTTGAAGTGTCCCAGGGACTCCCTCCACATATGTGAAGAGGGCCGTCTTAATAACTGGTGCGCCAAGGTTCTTCATCTGTCTTCAGCAGTTGCTCTGTCACCCGGATGGCGGACAGGGCCCCAGGCCGGTATGCCACCGATGTTGTTTCCAGAAGAAGGAAGGGGGATTCATAACTGTTCTATGTGTATGTACTTCTTGTTTTAATCACCTACTGACCTACCCCCAGGGAAGTTCACAGATCCTCCCTTTTCCTCCTCCCCCCCACCCATGGCCAGGTCACGAGCCTGAAAGTGGCGAAGGCCAGTCTTGGGCAGATAAAGGAGTATGGACTGCAACCGGAGAAGAGGCCGCACCGTGTGTGGTGCAGAGGTGAGGTACATATTAACAGAGGGCTGCCCCGATATCATAAATAAATAACGTAACTGGTGACCTTTGAGTCCAGTTCGCTCTATAAAGCAAGCATGTGAAGGCATGAGCGGGGAGGCGGGGGTGGTAGGCAAGCAAGAAGGCATCAGACTGCGGGAGGGGGGGACAGGAAGAAATTGCCTCGCCAAAATGCAAAACTGAAACTAGCTTGCCTCAAAGTAAAAAAAAAAGCAAGGCACATTTAAAAAAGGAGATCCCTGAAAAACAACAGACCCCCAGAAAATGCACTAATACCATTAAAGGGGCCAATAGCCATAGGCGTGCCCAACAAGGAAAAAGGAGGGACATAAAACACGCTTACCCAATAGCAAGTAGTACATTTTGAAAGACACACTCAATAACAAATAAGAAAATGGAGGCGGGGACTTCCTCACTAAAGCATATACTGCATGTCTCAACGAGGCGAGACCTAAAAAAGAGACAGAGGTACGGAGAGGCGCAGTGAATGAGACAGACCTACCGGGGCACAGAGAGAGGCAGATACATAAAGGGGAAAAAGATGAGAAAGATGGGCAAACACAGGCGCACAATGGAAAGTAGAGCATTGTGGCGCTGCGGACTAGGAGAGATGTATGCAGTGCGGTCCTAAGCACAAAGTGAATCAATGTCACACACACCACTGCTCTGCGGGCAGACGACCCGAGTGTTCTTCACCCTGTTTTATTTATATCCTCTGGCCACGCCTGGCCAGAGGGTGTTTACATGGTGCAATGATCTTCTGGGTCACCCCGGCACATTTCTCGCGGTGCTAGGGTTATTACATCCCTTTCCAACTTGGCATTAAACTGCAAGTTAAAAGTTCAACAAACAAATGGGGATATTCTGAAAAAATGGCGATGCCTACCATGACCACCACTTAGCAGCAGTATTTTTATCGCCGCCTATCCCTGAAAACTATCACCTTGTTAGCGATGTATTACCAAGCCGTCGTTGGATGGCGAAAGTATCAGGGAATGGCGGTGAAAACTGCTGCTAGCATCACTGCAATGGCAATAGGAAATCAGGCGTTAGAGGGTGATAACTACTGATAGGCCCAATAGTGGCAAAAAAGTTACATTAGTCAGCCCAACATGAGTTTTTTTGTGGCTAAAAAAATAGCCTATCAGTCAACCTCCATTATAATATTGGCTTAAAAAACAATAACCTGCAACATATACAACCAGGGCCAAGTGCAGCACCCATCAACAACTCCTGCAAGTCAGCCAACATCCAGGATTACCAGGATGATAGCCTTGATGCCTCGTTGGACCTGCGCCTGGAGCCTGGATGCCACACTGGACCTGAGTCTGGATCCTGGATGCCTCGCTGGACCTACGTCTGGAGCCTGGATGCCTTGTTGGACTTGCTTCTGGAGCCTGGAGTGGGATGCGGAGGAGGTGTGGAGTCGATGAGCCATGGCTGTAGTCATTGAGGCACGACAAACGCCCGTAATTTGTGGTGAAGTCTGGCAGGTTGCATGGAGACACGTTGATGACCTGTGTGAGAAGACCACCTTGTGCACCTTGGAGCTGTCAATAGTAGAGACACTCCTGTGCCCCAACATAGGGAGGTCTGCATCGCATACTATGATCCACCACTACACCCGGGTGCACGGAGGGGATTGCCAACAGAGGGTGCCGTCTCTCTGCATCATAGGCCGGATGATGTTGGGCGGGCTGGAGCTGTGGATGGTGAGGCCCCTTGGCTGCGATGAAATTGTGTGGCTTTAGTGCTGCAACTTCACACCTAAGGCGGCCCTGCTGCATCAACTGCATCAGGAGGTTCACCCGCGGACTTGGCGGCGACTGCTGTACCCAGGCTTGTGAAATCCCTCCTGGATGAGGCGCCTGCTGGCTGAGTCACATATTTGGAGAGAGTGCAGCGGATTGCGCCACAGTGTCAATGTCCAGGTAAGGAGGAAGTGGGGCAAGACATGGGCAGATTGGCATGCCCACTCAGCTTCCATTTGGCAGTGTCTTTACATCAATCACTGGTAGGCATTTTAAAATATATAGACCTCTGGGCCTCACCTGCAGGTTCCTCTACTCCATTGGTGATGCTGCCTCACCCTTTGTTATGAAATACAAACACTGTCTAATGTTAGGCGATGTTAATATTCACATGGACAAATTGGATGATCAAGACTCCATCAGACTACAAGAGTCCTTGGAGAAATTAGAGTTGGCCCTTTATGTGCATTACCCTACTCATGAAAAGGGACACACTCTAGTTCAGATCTTCGCCACCGCTAAAATAGAAACTGGCCAACCATTCCTCCTTGTGTGGTCCGATCATTTCCTTCTGGATTTTAGAATTAGGAAGGAATCAAATCACCCCAATACCTCTGGAAAGTCCCCTATAAGTACTTTCAGACCTTTCCATCTAATTACACCTGACGCTTTGAGCTCTGCCATCAATAATCATCCCATTCCCTTTAGCGGAGATTTGGAGGTTGATGCTGTGGGATTGGACAACTGGCTCCATCTTCGTGCAGGGGAGCTTGCACCCCCTGCCTTGTGCTCCGCGAAGAGTGTCCCATCCTCTGCTCCATGGTTCATGACAGCCCTCAAGAAAAGTAAGTGGGCCTGTAAACATTTGGAAAGGATCTGGCGGAAGCATTTTGATCCTAATTATAACATTATTCATAAACTGGCACTGAAGGTTCATTACAAAGAGGAGAACATTTTTTTTCTCCCCCAAAATTGAATGAGCAGCAAACAAAAATAAGGAAATATTCAAATAGTTAGCAAATTCTCTTCCCCTGCAGCAGTGGTCAAGCCATTTACTCCCTTTGAGGCATGGACTTGCCGTATGGCCTCTTACTTTCATGGTGAAATCAAAAATATTCAGGACACTTTTCCTACAACACCCTCTGCACACGGAGGCAGTTCTGAGTGTGACCCAGAAAACTCCAGTAAGAGAACAATCTTTTATGCAGTTTCCCTCTGTTTCCATGGCTAAATCTCTGGGAAACATGTAAGGCCTTGAATCTGGCTCCCTCTCCGACCCGTGCCCAGCCACTTGTTAGCAGAGATTATTAAACTGGCGGTTAATCTGATTCTTAATCTCTCTTTGAGGAAAGGGCTGGTCCCCGACAGGTGGAAGAGAGCGAGAATTCTCTCCTTATTAAAATATCCGACATTGAATCCAAATTTAGCCTCTAATTATATGCCATTATCTCTGCTTCCCTTTTTTCCCAAGGCCCTGGAAAAAGTTGTGAATCTTGTCACCACTTCATTGGTTGACTCCAGAGCCAGTCTGGATTCAGGGCAAATTTCAACACAGAAACAGAGCTTTTGGGAAGTCTAAAGGATGCTATGGACAAGGGTGGCAAGTCTGTATTGATATTATATGTCTTATCTGCAGCCCTTGAAAACCGTCCCCATGACCAACTCATGTGAAGACTCCAAGAGGTTGGTTTTGGGCGCTCGGTACTCAACTGGTTTACCTCCTTTCTAAAGGATTGCCAGCAAACAGTTTGGTCCCTGCTGTTTGCTGCCCCTATCCGCCCTCTGGAGGTGGGAGTTCCTCAGGGTTCAATTTTGAGCCCCACTCTTTTTAATACATAAATAGCCCCCTTAGCGAATCTGACTGAGGCTAACGGAACAAAAATAGTATTATATGCGGACGATACACAGCTGCCCTTTACCTACGATAAAGATTTGGATTTGAAAGGAGATGTGATTAATTCCTGTTTATCAGATGTGTACTCCTTGCTCCAATTAAATCAACCTAGATATAACTCCGGAAAACCGGAGATCATCTTTTTTGCCCTCCCCCCAGTAAAGTGTGGCGAAACTGGTTGCCAGTGGACATGTCCCCTCCCACAACCTCTGTAAAGACAGTGAAAATTTTTGGAGTGAAGTTGGATGATAATCTTTCGATGCAAGCCCAGATTCAGGCAGTTGTCGGATCACGCGGGGCATACTGAACTTGCTAAAGCAGGTTCTGCCCCTCCTGCCTATTAAACATAGGAAAACGATGGTCCAAGCACTGATAGTCTCCAGGTTGAACCACGTAAATGTCCTGTACCTAGGATTACTGTAATATCTAGCTGCTTGGCCAAAGATCTTGGATGTCTCCACATCTGAAATCCCTAAATTGGCTGCCAGTTCATAAAAGGATTCATTTTAAAGCGATGGTCCTGGCTTTCAAGGCTCTCCACGGCACAGATGGTGTGTACATCAGGAAGGGAGTCCAGTTCTATTGCCTACACCAAATACTGTGGTCCTCCATGCTACAGTTGGCATGCACTCCTGAATATCAAAGAGCACCGATCAGGTGCAGGCAGCTCAACTCTGGAACTTCCTCCCACTGGAACTGAGACAGATGCAGGACCTCCTTGTTTTTTAGGAAGTCATTGAAAACCTGGTTATTCCAGTAATAATATTCAACTTGGTTTCAACAGCACATGGCCAAGTCATCACATCTCTCTCAGTGCCGGGACACTCTATCGAGTAGCTGTGTGCTTTATAAATACTCATTTAACATAACATAACATAACATAACATTCAAGTGTGCAATTACTGTTTGGTCGGCCCACTCAGGCCACCCAAGCAGTCATGCACACTTCCCTGTTCGTAATGCAGGCTGCATTACAGCCTGCATGGAGAACATACCCACCCCTCCAGCCCCTGGCTGCATGCCTTGTCCCGTTGCCAATTACCAATCCTAATTCCGCATCGCAGCATTGTGATTGGCTCATGGGAGGGAGCCAGGCTGCCTACTTCCTGTTTCTGGAAGCAGATGCTGGGGAGAAGGAGCATCAAAGACATGGGACCCGGCTTCGAGGAAGACTTGCCTTATTAAAACTTTTACAACACCCGCTCACACACACATCCCGTGTCCACGCCCCATTCAGTGTTCTTTCCAGTATTTACCAACTCACAGCTGTCCCGCCCCGCAGCACTTCTCAATGGCAGCCGCTGTGCACCCATGCACAGCAGGCGTACCACCTGTGTGCCAAAGGCTCATACATGGTTGTGACACATGCCATAACATTGCATTCTATTCCCATGCATACTAATACTAGGCATATTGCAATAGTAGAGTAGGTGTTGCATAGCGGAGACATCAATATTACTATCCCCACATCAGTGAGTGCAACCCAAAACTAACCTTTTTACCCCAACCGTGACCCCTGGAATTCCTATTTGAGCCCCCATAACATACCCAAAAACTAATTTGACCCACTAGCACACCCCAATTTCAATATCATACTCCAAAATTAATATTTCACCCAAAATGCACACCCAAATTTCAATATTTGACCCCAGATGCACACCCAGTTTCAATATTTTACCCCTAATGCCACCCCAATTTCAATATTATACCCCAAAACACACCCCAATTTCGATATTATACTCCAAAACACACCCTAAATTCCATATTTTACTCCAACACACACCCCTATTTTCATATTTTATATCCGAAACCCATACCTACCCCAAAAACGTTAAATTACCCCATTACTGACCTCACAATGTGTTGTAATCAAATGCAATGTAAAGGCACCTGCAATGTCGGAGTAGCATTGTTGACAATGTACTGCCTGTGTTGTAATGGTGTTCTCCCATGCCAAAGGCAATCCATAGGCTATGCCGTTTGCATCCGTCTGCCCTTGGACCGCGCTCTGCACCAAGGAGCCTTCCTCTTGGACACTCCACTGCTATAATGACAGCACCCTCCTCGCCATCAACCCTGGACACCACCTCGCTTTCCAAGACCAACCTCTGCTCCAGACCGGACATCGCCATTACTGATGGCTGCAGGATCCCCACAAGGAGCACCCTGACCATCAATGAGGAGGTATTGCCATCACCTACAGAAGCACACTCCGACTGACCATGCACTCTAATGACCCAAGGGTGAACATGGACCACCTCAACTCCCGGATCAGGACCAAGCCCAAACACATCTTCTGTGCCACCCTCATGTGAAGGCCCCTGGGGCTATGGACCCCCATTCTCCAATACCATTGTAGACCTCATTGCACCCTAGGGTCTCTCAGTCACCCACGACATCATACTCAGTGAACTCAAGTTCCACCTGGACAACCCCAGTGACCAGGACACCACCCCCTCCTGGGGAAGGTCCCCTGCACAGACGCAAGCAGCAAGTCACCTCAACAAGTAACATAGCAGGACACACGGTCGAGCACGTCACCTCCACCCGCTGGAACTACAACTACAGCCACAACACCTGATTCTTCCGGTCGGTCCATCATTGGTAACATCACGTCTTCACCGTGCGCACCGGATGCCACCATCATCATCTCACCCTCTCGCAGCTAGATCAAGGCCACCGAAGAATGCCTCGGCCACTCCCTCGGCAACAACACTTCACCAGTGTTTCCAAATGATGACACCACAGTGCGCATCCACCAGTGATGGATCTTCAACAAAGCCGACATTTGGGCACCCCTGATTAACGGCACTGCGTCAGTACCTTCTGCCTGCCTAATGGCAGGCAAGAGGGTGACCCAGTGCCACAGGGATAGGCTGGCCCCATGCATTGCAGGAGTTGTGTCATGGTTGTGAAAAAACTGCAGCAATGCATGATTTTAGAGCAGACAGATATATCAGGATTCCTGACATATCTGTCATTACTTGCATCATGGAGCGCTGTCCAGTGAATACAGCGCATCCATGCTGTCATAAGGCGGGCATAGTGAGAAGTGTTGCAACGCTGTCTTGTTAAGCGCTGCAACACTATCTTATTGATGGTGCTCATTCCTGCACTGTAGTTTTGTCGCAGGGCAGCTCTGCAACATTGCTTGCAGTGCTGTCCAGCACCAAAACATGCAGAGATATGGCCCCAAGCGTTATCCCCATTTTTGAGACCAGCTATTTTCTGGTTATAAGTAACTGGATCTAACTGCATTTAGAGATATTTTTGGGGGTCTTCAGAAGTTCAAGGATACGCTTGTAAATACGGAGTAGTGTTGTTAGTGGTTGTTTTTGCATGGGAACACCTCTCCTGCATATAACTATCGCAAACAGAAGTAGCAATCTTTATTACGGACATTTTTGCATAAAAACAGTTGCTAACGGCTATTAGCTATTGCTGCATTAGCGGCAGAAAAGTGCCACTAACGCGGCGATAAGTCCTTGTGAATATGCCTCAAAGTGGGATATGTACAATAAAGTGGCGGAGCCTGTCGTTTGCTGCGCTCTTCCACTTCTGCAATGCAAGGCTGCACCATATTCACAAGAGTGTGGAGCAGCCTTGCGTTTCCCCTTGCAATGGCGCTAAGTTGTGCAGGGTGTTTTTGTGCAGGGGAGGATTCTTTATGTGTAGGAAGGTGTCCCTTCATGCACAATAACAATCCTAAAATGCCATTTTGTAACTTTCATGTTTGCTGCTTCATGCAGCACATATGAAAGTTACAAAATGGCATTTTTTAAAAGGTTTGTTTATGTACAGGAAGGGACACCTTCCTATACATAAAGAACCACAACATTTTGCTTTTTCCATGTGTGCTGCACAAGGCAGCCCAATTCACTGACAGAATATTGACATAAAAAATATCGACTATAAAAATATCGGAGGCGAAATATCGATGTCAAGAATATCGAAATCCTATCTTCAATATGGTAAGTACAAAAATATCGAGAAAAAAAATATTGTCAAAAATATTGTTTTTTAAAAATGTTTTTTTAAAATGTTTAGAAATAATGTAAAATAAAGTAAATAATAAATATATTTAAAATAAACAGTTACAATTATGTTTAAAATGATAAGTAATACATATAATGTAAAATAAAAATTAAACACATAAATATAAAATACATATACATAATTATTATTATCTACAAATAATTATCGTAACAACTTATAAATTGTTAAAAAGCATTTTTATAAATTATAAATACATACATACACATACAATAATAATATAAATAAAAATATATATAACAAATTGAAACAATTAAAAAAATATAGACTACATTAACTAAAAGAGTAAATATTGAATAGAATAGGGATAACAATTACAATTCCAAGTCCAGAGAGTGCAACAGTAGGGAAAGTGTTGCATCGAGTAGGGGTACAAATTACTATTCCAACTCCAGAGAGTGCAACAGTAGGGAAAGTGTTGGATAGCATAAGGTTAAAAATTACTATTCCAACTACAGAGAGTGCAACAGTATGGAAAGTGTTGGATAGCGTAGGGGTAAAAATTACTATTTCAACTAAAGAGAGTGCAACAGTAGGGAAAGTGTTAGATAGCATAGGGATACAAATTACTATTCCAAATCCAGAGAGTGCAACAGTAGGGAAAGTGTTGGATAGTGTAGAGGTAAAAATTACCATACCAAGTCTAGAGAGTGCAACAGCAGGGAAAGTGTTGGATAGGATAGCGGTAAAAAATACTATTCCCACTCTAGAGAGTGCAACAGTAGGGAAAGTGTTGGATAGCCTAGGGGTAAAAATTACTATTCCCACTCCACACATTGCAAAAGTAGGAAAAGTGTTGGATAGCGTAGGGGTAAAAATAACTTACAAATAATTTAAATAATTAAAAAAATAATAATAATGATTTAATTATTAAATAACAATACATTAATTAACAATACCAATAAATAATTAATAAAAAATAATTACGAATTAATAATTAATTAACAATTGAATTAATGATAAATACAAATAAATAGTAACTATTAACATTAATTACCAAATCCAACTAAAAAACAAATAAATAATTTTCAAAACCAAAAAAACAATAATTATTAAAAAGTATTTAGCAATTAATATTTAACCATACATTATTGATAAATACCAATAAATCATAATTAAGAAAAAGTAATTACCAATTTATATTTAATGAACAATACAATAATTTTCAAAACAAAAAAATATTAATTCTTAAAAATGTCTTACCAATTAATAATTAATTAATAATACATTGAAAAGGATCTCAGAGGAATGGGTGTCTAACACTTTCACTGAACAACCCAGGTGAGTAGCCACCCAAATACAGAGTCCCCCGTAGGGTCTACCCCTAATCCCCCGAAGAGCAGTAGTACAGAAGGTTGCAAACCCCACTCAATGGGGGACGGTCAGGGCCCAGGTGTCTGGAAATAGACAAAGATCGTACTGGGCTAATAATTCCCCCCACTCCGGATGGTCCAGTTTTGAATTAATCCCAGCTAGGTTCCATGAGGTGAGCTTGAAGGTAGATGTCTCCTCTTGTGGAGTGGTGGGGGCAGGAGAGGAACAACTCACTGGGTTTGGACTCACCGTCTCAATTTTGTTATTATCGGTGAGTACGGGAGATCGGGGTGCTGGGCGAGATGGCGTATTTACCTTCCTCCCAGCTTGGCCACTAATCCTGGTAGAGGAGAGCCTCCTAATTGTCCCCTTTGGCTCCCAAATAGTACCTTGACCGGATGTAATTATTTCGCTCTCGTGGGTGAGCAGTGGAGTTAGTCAGTCTACCGCATTCAAGAGATTTAATCTGTTTTCTAAGGGGAGAAAAACATCTTTTCCCTATGCTCCAACAGGATAATAGATTATGGTACTGATTTTGGATGTTGATTCTAAGGGGTAGAAGTAGGCTAGGGGGAGGGTGTGGATTAGGCTGTGTGAATCAAAATTGTCCCACTTGAGTATGTGTCTGACCACCCCCCTGTCTCTGAAATTTATTACCACACAATCCCCATCAGTGTCTTCGTTTTTCAGTCCCAACCACCTGAGTCCATGAGCAAACAAAATTTCTCCTTGCCCTTGTCCAGTTAGTGGTCTGTTCTTACTGAGCCAATGTACGATCTTATTCTTGAGCTCAGAAAAAGTTTCACCCCGATCTGGAGATAGGGGAGTTACCCTCGCAAGAACAACCACGTAGGGTGAAGCAGCAGTGGGCAAGTGTAAGCATGTTAGTGAGTGTCCAGATTCAGAAGGTTCAACTTGTGAATTTCTAACTTGATTTGCCTCTGGCAGTACTATTTGCCTCGAGTAGTTACCCTGGGGGTGCCTTCCCTGGGAGGTATGTCGAGGCTTTGTGGGGATAGACTCATTTGTGATGGTGGGAACTATCTGACTCGTTCTTGGAGCTGTTGAGTTAGTGTTCACCTCGGGCCTTGTCAGGTACAGAATTTACTGCGTGGAAGCCATTACTGGTGAGGGGTCCTGGAGCAGGTCGGGGGATGCTATCAGGATCAGTGTCATTTATGCCATTCCGCTTGGGGGGAAGAGAATTACTGCCACCCTCAAGCCTATTATTTAACAGAGAGACTACCCGGCCAATCCGGCTCATTACAGACATGAACTGAGTCATGATAAATTGTTCTAGATGAGTTTGCATGTCAATTAGGAGATGGGTGGCCCAAAGGGGAGGTAGTGGGGATTGATTTACGGGTGCCAAAGCAACCAGCTTGCTCTCTAGTTGATGGGGTTCCTCTATAAGAGTTATCTTCGTTTTTTTAGATTTCTTTGATCTGGACTGGCGCTTATAGTATCTTTTGGTAGGTTTCGGGACTAGGGTAGGAAGTGAGCAGGGACTATGGGTTGCGTATTGTAAGGGCTGGGCACAAGGGATTTCATTTGTGAATGGGTCGTGCAGTGAGCCAGATATATCCAAGGACGGCACAACTAGGGACCCTTGTGATATTGTGGCTTTAGAAATTGCAGGAGTATTTGAGAGACGTCGCTCGGTATTCTCTATTGCCGATGACACTGCTCCAATTGCCTTCTGCAACATTTTATCAATGTCCGTTGCGCAGGGTACTTTGGCGGTTGATAAGGTTTTTTGCCGGGTCTGCGGGAGGGAAATTGGGGGGTTAGGTTTTCCCATAATCTAACCAGATGTAAAAAGTAGACCAAATAAGTGCTGTACCCCTTCGGTTATATGGATAATAGGAATACCTCACTCGATGACTCGAAGTGTTGCTATGCACTCATCAAACCTTTCAAGCCATATATACGTAATATTGTCCAGCAGCTCAAAATTATAGTGACTTTTAGCCAAAACAGTTTGGAAATACCGGGTGGTATGGAGGGTACCCCAGTCCAGTCCCTACAGGTCACGAGCAGGCACAAACAGTCCAGCCCTTGGTCCCGGGCTTCGTCCCGGCTTCGACCCAAGCCGCGTCCGGCGCCGCGGAGTTTGTGGAGTGGCTTATGTGCGTGATGTCCACGCCTCCTCCTGAGACTGTACAGGTGTGTAGGCACTGGTGCATCCTGGGAAGTGTAGTCCTGTCCTCGGGTGTAGGTGCTGTTAGTGTCCCAGAGTGATGTGGTGGTATCCCAGAGTGATGTGGTGATGTCCTAGAGTGATGTGTTGGTGTCCTAGAGTGACGTGGTGGTGTCCTAGAGTGATGTGGTGGTGTCCTTGAGTGATGTGGTGGTGTTGTGTGGCATGCAGCAGTGTGAGGTGTGCAGCAGTGTGTGGTGTGCAGGATTGTGAGGCGTTCAGCAATGTGTGGCGTGCAGCAATGTGAAGTGTGCAGCAGTGTGAGGCATGCAGCAGTGTGTGGTGTGCAGCAGTGTGTGGCGTGCAGCAGTATGAGTAATGCAGCAGTGTGCAGCAGTGTGAGGCGTGCAGCAGTGTGAGGCATGCAGCAGTGTGAGGCATGCAGAGGTGTGAGGCGTGCAGCAGTGTGTGGCATGCAGCAGTGCGTGGCATGCATCAGTGTGCAGAAAGCAGTGTGAGTAATACAGCAGTGTGCAGCAGTGTGAGGCGTGCAGCAGTGTAAGGTGTGCAGCAGTGTGAGGAGTGTGGCAGTGTGCAGCATGCAGCAGTATGAGTAATGCAGCAGTGTGTTGTGCAGCAGTGTGCAGCATGCAGCAGGGTGAGGCATGCAGCAGTGTGCAGCGTGCAGCAGCGTGAGGCGTGCAGAAGTGTGTGGCGTGCAGCAGTGTGAGGCATGCAGCAGTGTGAGGCGTGAGGCGTGCAGCACTGTGGCATGCGGCAGTGTGAGGCGTGCATCAGTGTGTTGTGCAGCAGTGTGTTGTACAGCAGTGTGCTGCGTGCAGCAGTGTGAGGCGTGCAGCAGTGTGCAGTGTGCAGCAGTGTGCAGCAGTGTGAGGCGTGCAGCAGTGTGAGGCTTGCATCGGGTTGTGGCGTGCAGCGGTGTGTGGTGTGCAGCGGTGTGTGGCGTGCAGCAGTGTGAGGCGTGCAGCGGTGTGTGGCGTGGAGCAGTGTGAGGCGTGCAGCAGTGTGTGGCGTGCAGCAGTGTACAGCATGCAGCAGCATGAGTAATGCAGCAGTGCGCAGCAGTGTGAGGCATGCAGCAGTGTGAGGCAGGCAGCAGTGTGAGGCGGACAGCAGTGTGCAGCCTGCAGCAGTGTGCAGCAGTGTGAGGCGTGCAGCAGTGTGAGGCATGCAGTGAGGTGTGCAGCAATGTGTGGGATGCAGCAGTGTGTGGCATGCAGCAGTGTACAGCATGCAGCAGTGTGAGTAATGCAGCAGTGTGCAGAAGTGTGAGGCATGCCGCAGTGTGAGGTGGGCAGCAGTGTGAGTCAGGCAGCAGTGTGAGGTGGGCAGCAGTGTGCAGCATGCAGTAGTATGAGTAATGCAGCAGTGTGCAGCGTGTAGCAGTGTGAATTGTGCAGCAGTGTGAGGCGTGCAGCAGTGTGTGACGTGCAGCAGTGTGAGGCATGCAGCAGTGTGAGGCGTGCAGCAGTCTGATGCTTGCAGCAGTGTGAGGCGTGCAGCAGTGTGTGGCGTGCAGCAGTGTGTGGCATGTAGCAGTGTGAGGCATGCAGTAGTGTGAGTCTTGCAGTAGTGTGCAGCGTGCAGCAGCGTGAGGCGTGCAGAAGTGTGTGGCGTGCAGCAGTGTGAGGCATGCAGCAGTGTGAGGCGTGAGGCGTGCAGCACTGTGGCATGCGGCAGTGTGAGGCGTGCATCAGTGTGTTGTTCACCAGTGTGTTGTACATCAGTGTGCAGCATGCAGCTGTGTGAGGCGTGCAGCAGTGTGCAGTGTGCAGCAGTGTGCAGCAGTGTGAGGCGTGCAGCAGTGTGAGGCGTGCAGCGGTGTGTGGCGTGCAGCAGTGTGAGGCATGCAGCAGTGTGTGGTGTGCAGCAGTGTGCAGCATGCAGCAGCATGAGTAATGCAGCAGTGTGCAGCAGTGTGAGGCATGCAGCAGTGTGAGGCAGGCAGCAGTGTGAGGCGGACAGCAGTGTGCAGCCTGCAGTAGTGTGCAGCAGTGTGAGGCATGCAGCAGTGTGAGGCATGCAGTGAGGTGTGCAGCAATGTGTGGGATGCAGCAGTGTGTGGCGTGCAGCAGTGTACAGCATGCAGCAGTGTGAGTAACGCAGCAGTGTGCAGAAGTGTGAGGCATGCAGCAGTGTGAGGTGGGCAGCAGTGTGAGGCAGGCAGCAGTGTGAGGTGGGCAGCAGTGTGCAGCATGCAGTAGTATGAGTAATGCAGCAGTGTGCAGCGTGTAGCAGTGTGAAGTGTGCAGCAGTGTGAGGCGTGCAGCAGTGTGTGACGTGCAGCAGTGTGAGGCATGCAGCAGTGTGAGGCGTGCAGCAGTCTGATGCTTGCAGCAGTGTGAGGCGTGCAGCAGTGTGTGGCGTGCAGCAGTGTGTGGCATGTAGCAGTGTGAGGCATGCAGCTGTGTCAGTCTTGCAGTAGTGTGCAGCATGCAGCAGTGTGAGTAATGCAGCAGTGTGCAGCAGTGTGAGGCGGGCAGCAGTGTGGTGTGCAGCAGTGTGAGGAGTGAAGCAGTGGGAGGTGTGCAGCAGTGGGAGGTGTGCAGCAGTGGGAGGCATGCAGCAGTGTGAGGTGTGCAGCAGTGTGTGGCATGCAGCAGTGTGCAGCTTGCAGCTGTGTGAGTAATGCAGCAGTGTGAGGTCGGCAGCAGTGTGCAGCATGTAGTAGTATGAGTAATGCAGCAGTGTGTAGCGTGCAGCATTTGCAGCATGCAACAGTGTGAGGTGTGCAGCAGTGTGTGGTGTGCAGCAGTGTGAGGCGTGCAGCAGTGTGAGGCGTGCAGCAGTGTGTGGCGTGCAGCAGTGTGTGGCGTGCAGCAGTGTGAGTCATGCAGCAGTATGAGGCATGCAGCAGTGTGTGGCGTGCAGTAGTGTGTGGCGTGCAGCAGTGTGTGGTGTGCAGCAGTGTGAGGCATGCAGCAGTGTGTCATGCAGCAGTGTGCAGCATGCAGCAGTGTGAGGCGTGCAGCAGTGTGCAGCTTGCAGCAGTGTGCAGCAGGCAGCAGTGTTGCATGCAGCAGTGTGAGGCATGCAGCAGTGTGAGGAGTGCCGCAGTGTGAGTCGTGCAGCAGTGTGTGGCGTGCAGCAGTGTGTGGCATGCAGCAGTGTACAGCTTGCAGCTGTGTGAATAATGCAGCAGTGTGCAGCAGTGTGAGGCGTGCAACAGTGTCAGGCGGGCAGCAGTGTGAGGAGGGCAGCAGTGTGAGGCATGCAGCAGTGTGAAGCATGCAGAGGTGTGAGGCATGCAGCAGTGTTTGGCATGCAGCAGTGCGTGGCATGCATCAGTGTGCAGAAAGCAGTGTGAGTAATACAGCAGTGTGCAGCAGTGTGAGGCGTGCAGTAGTGTAAGGCGTGCAGCACTGTGAGGAGTGTGGCAGTGTGCAGCATGCAGCAGTAGGAGTAATGCAGCAGTGTGTTGTGCAGCAGTGTGCAGCATGCAGCAGTGTGAGGCATGCAGCAGTGTGCAGTGTGCAGCAGCTTGAGGCGTGCAGAAGTGTGTGGCATGCAGCAGAGTGAGGCATGCAGCAGTGTGAGGCATGAGGCGTGCAGCACTGTGGCATGCGGCAGTGTGAGGCGTGCATCAGTGTGTTGTGCAGCAGTGTGTTGTACAGCAGTGTGCAGCATGCAGCAGTGTGAGGCATGCAGCAGTGTGCAGTGTGCAGCAGTATGAGGCGTGCAGCAGTGTGCAGCATGCAGCAGCATGAGTAATGCAGCAGTGTGCAGCAGTGTGAGGCATGCAGCAGTGTGAGGCAGGCAGCAGTGTGAGGTGGACAGCAGTGTGCAGCCTGCAGCAGTGTGCAGCAGTGTGAGGCGTGCAGCAGTGTGAGGCATGCAGTGAGGTGTGCAGCAATGTGTGGGATGCAGCAGTGTGTGGCATGCAGCAGTGTACAGCATGCAGCAGTGTGAGTAATGCAGCAGTGTGCAGAAGTGTGAGGCATGCAGCAGTGTGAGGTGGGCAGCAGTGTGAGGCAGGCAGCAGTGTGAGGTGGGCAGCAGTGTGCAGCATGCCGTAGTATGAGTAATGCAGCAGTGTGCAGCGTGTAGCAGTGTGAAGTGTGCAGCAGTGTGAGGCGTGCAGCAGTGTGTGACGTGCAGCAGTGTGAGGCATGCAGCAGTGTGTGGCGTGCAGCAGTGTGAGGCGTGCAGCAGTGTGTGGCATGCAGCAGTGTGCAGCATGCAGCAGCATGAGTAATGCAGCAGTGTGCAGCAGTGTGAGGCATGCAGCAGTGTGAGGCATGCAGCAGTGTGAGGCGGACAGCAGTGTGCAGCCTGCAGCAGTGTGCAGCAGTGTGAGGCGTGCAGCAGTGTGAGGCATGCAGTGAGGTGTGAAGCAATGTGTGGGATGCAGCAGTGTGTGGCATGCAGCAGTGTACAGCATGCAGCAGTGTGAGTAATGCAGCAGTGTGCAGAAGTGTGAGGCATGCAGCAGTGTGAGGTGGGCAGCAGTGTGAGGCAGGCAGCAGTGTGAGGTGGGCAGCAGTGTGCAGCATGCCGTAGTATGAGTAATGCAGCAGTGTGCAGCGTGTAGCAGTGTGAAGTGTGCAGCAGTGTGAGGCGTGCAGCAGTGTGTGACGTGCAGCAGTGTGAGGCATGCAGCAGTGTGAGGCGTGCAGCAGTCTGATGCTTGCAGCAGTGTGAGGCGTGCAGCAGTGTGTGGCGTGCAGCAGTGTGTGGCATGTAGCAGTGTGAGGCATGCAGCAGTGTGAGTCTTGCAGTAGTGTGCAGCATGCAGCAGTGTGAGTAATGCAGCAGTGTGCAGCAGTGTGAGGCGGGGAGCAATGTGGTGTGCAGCAGTGTGAGGAGTGAAGCAGTGGGAGGTGTGCAGCAGTGGGAGGTGTGCAGCAGTGGGAGGCATGCAGCAGTGTGAGGTGTGCAGCAGTGTGTGGCATGCAGCAGTGTGCAGCTTGCAGCTGTGTGAGTAATGCAGCAGTGTGAGGTGGGCAGCAGTGTGCAGCATGTAGTAGTATGAGTAATGCAGCAGTGTGTAGCATGCAGCATTTGCCGCATGCAGCAGTGTGAGGCGTGCAGCAGTGTGTGGCGTGCAGTAGTGTGTGGCGGGCAGCAGTGTGTGGTGTGCAGCAGTATGAGGCATGCAGCAGTGTGTGGCGTGCAGTAGTGTGTGGCGGGCAGCAGTGTGTGGTGTGCAGCAGTGTGAGGCATGCAGCATTGTGTCATGCAGCAGTGTGCAGCATGCAGCAGTGTGATACGTGCAGCAGTGTGCAGCTTGCAGCAGGGTGCAGCGTGCAGCAGTGTGTGGCAGGCAGCAGTGTGGCATGCAGCAGTGTGAGGCATGCAGCAGTGTGAGGAGTGCCGCAGTGTGAGTCGTGCAGCAGTGTGTGGCGTGCAGCAGTGTGTGGCGTGCAGCAGTGTGTGGCATGCAGCAGTGTACAGCTTGCAGCTGTGTGAGTAATGCAGCAGTGTGCAGCAGTGTGAGGCGTGCAGCAGTGTGAGGCGGGCAGCAGTGTGAGGTATGCGGCAGTGCGCATCATGCAGTAGTATGAGTAATGCAGCAGTGTGCAGCATGCAGCAGTGTGAGGCGTGCAGCACTGTGAGGCATGCAGCAGTGTGAGGCGCACAGCAGTGTGAGGCGTGCAGCAGTGTCTGGCATGCAGCAGTGTGTGGCGTGCAGCAGTGTGCGGTGTGCAGCAGTGTGTGGCATGCAGCAGTGTGAGGCATGCAGCAGTGTGTTGTGCAGCAGTGTGCAGCATGCAGCAGTGTGAGGCATGCAGCAGTGTGCAGCGTGCAGCAGAGTGCAGCTGTCAGTGTGAAGCATGTAGCAGTGTGAGGCATGCATCGGTGTGTGGCGTGCAGCGGTGTGTGGCGTGCAGCGGTGTGTGGCGGGCAGCGGTGTGTGGCATGCAGCAGTGTGTGGCGTGCAGCAGTGTGAGGCGTGCAGCAGTGTGAGGCGTGCAGCAGTGTGAGGCGTGCGGTAGTGTGCAGCAGTTTGCAGGTAGTAATGACATAGGTGAGAAGAGAAAAGAAGAAAATACAAACAGATTAAACAGGGTGTAGTGGGATGAGTGAGAAAAGGAGTGAGACATAAAGCTAAGCCCATAGAGAAGGGAGAGGAGGTTGGAAACATAGAGGCTGGAGAAGAGAGATTTAGAGAAGCACAGAGACAAAGAAAAGAAGAAAGGAAAGAAAGAAAGAAAAACGTGAAAATGGGAAAAAGAGTGGAATTAAAAGAATGTGTTGAGTGGAAACGTGGCATGAGAGTGGAGGGGGAGGGGGAGAAGGAGAGGGAAAAGGAAAAAGATTAAACAAGTGCTGGCAGGCAGCAGGGGTGTGATGTCGGGCACCAGTTGAAGATGAGCAGAGGAAAGGCAGCGCTGGGAGGGGGCTGGGCACGAGCAGATGGTCCTATTTATGACCTGCAGAGCGCGTGAAGTGGATGCTGGCAAATGGCTTTGGTGTTCTGATGCGAGGCACAGACAAATGGTGGTTTGTGACGTAGCTGGTTTGTCCCCGCGCATAGATCACATGAACTGTTGCTAATCTGCCCTTGGCAGACTTTTCGGACTGCTTACTAGAAATCTCGACAACATTCATTGCTAAAAGCAATGCTTTAGGTCGAGACCTAAAAAGGGGCCCACTTCGCAGGGGTTGAGGCTGCGCTTAGGTGCGCGATGTCCACGCCTCCCCTGAGGCTGTACAGGTGTGTAAGCACTGGTGCACCCTGGGGAGTGTAGTCCTGTCCCCGGGTATAGGCGCTGTTAGGGTCGGGTCAGTGACGGCAGGTGACCCCCTGTGTCTCGTAATCCTACACTCTTCTCCGCCTCTGGTAGACAGTAAACAGCAAAAGGGGCCCCAATTTGTTTTTAGGTCTTGAGTATTTCTATCATGCAGGCATAGATATGCGAGAAATATAGTAAGCACTTTAAAAACTCTACCAAACTTGCGGATCACCCACAGTTCATGTGAGACAGGCGTGTGCACGATGCCAGCCATGTCACACCACTATTTGTCTGTGTCTCATCAGACTTTAAAGCTGCCGCTCCCCCGCCTGCCGCATCAGACTTCAAAGAAAGGCTGCCACTCCCACGCCCGGCGTATCAGTCTTCAAAGTAATTCTCCCCGCCCCCCGCCACAGCAATGCTGAGAGCTTGTTATCCTATGAGTACTAGTGATAACACAGGCAACCTCCATTTAGGTGTAATGTGACTGGCAAGCGTTTCTTTTGGAGTAGCGCGGCAACAACGCCAATTGAAATATGTCCAGCCACCGCCATCTTTAAACAGAAACTTGCTCATATTTTGCTTAAGGGTGCCCAATACGTCAATAAAAGCCCAAAACTCTCTTTTATATTTACACTCTGAATCGTCACATTAAGCTCAAGCTTAGAGTAATTTATAATAAAATAACATGCAAATACTTAGCCTTTATTAGGCTCGTATATCCTCATCAAGCAACAAATACTTATGGGAATAAGTATTTCCTTTCACTTCTATGTGGGCGTCCGATTCCAAAAGAAGTTTCAAAGGCAACTCACCATCGAGCCTTTTATAACGGAATTGTGCACATCACACCTATTACTCATTAGAAGCACTCCTGTGTAATTTTTTTTTCTCCTCCTACCCCTCTCTCTATGACTCTTTCGTGCTCTCGCACTCACGCTCCAACTCCACCCTCCAACTCCAACTCCACCCTCCAACTCCACCCTCCAACTCTAACTCCACCCTCAAACTCCACACTCTATTTCCACCTCCACCCTCCAACTCCAACTGCACCCTCCAACTCCACCCTCCAACTACAACTTCACCCTCCAACTCCACCCTCCAACTCCAACTCCACCCTCCAACTCCAACTCCACCCTCCAACTACAACTCCACCCTCCAACTCCTCCCTTCCACTCCACCCTCCAACTCCACCCTCTAACTTCAACTCCCCCTTCCAAATCCAACTCCACCCTGCAACTCCACCCTCCAACTCCTCCCTTCAACTCCACCCTCCAACTCCACCCACCAACTCCACCCTCCAACTCCACCCACCAACTCCACCCTCCAACTCCACCCTCCATCTCCACCCTTCAACTATTCTCTCACACTCCACCCTCCAACTCCAACTCCACCCTTCAACTCCAACTCCACCCTCCAACTCCTCCCTTCAACTCAAACCTCCAACTCCACCCTCCAACTCCACCCTCCAACTTCACCCTCCAACTTCACCCTCCAACTCCACCCTCCAACCCCACCCTCCAACTACAACTCCACCCTCCAACTACAATGCCACCCTCCAACTACAACTCAACCCTCCACCTCCACCCTCCAACTCCAACTCCACCTCCCAACTCCACCCTCCACCTCCAACTCCACCCTCCAACTCCACCCTCCAACTCCAACTCCACCCTCAAACTCCAACTCCACCCTCCAAATCCAACTCCACCCTCCAACTACAAATTCACCCTCCAACTCCCCCTGCCAACTCCCCCCTCCAACTCCAACTCCACCTTCCAACCCCACCCTCCAACTCCACCCTCCAACTCCAACTCCACCCTCCAACTCCACCCTCAAACTCAAACTCCACTCTCCAACTCCAACCTCCAACTCCACCCTGCAACTCCAACTCCACCCTCCAACTCCAACTCCACCCTCCAACTGCAAATCCACCCTCCAACTCCACCCTCCAACACCAACTCCACCCTCCAACTCCATCTCCACTCTCCAACTCCACCGTCCAACTCCAACTCCACCCTCCAACTCCAACTTCACCCTCCAACTCCACCCTCCAACTCCAATTCCACCCTCCAACTCCACCCTCCAACTCCACCCTCCAACTCCACCCTCCAACTCCATCTCCACCCACCAACTCCACCCTCTAACTCCACCTTCCAACTCCACCCTCCAACTCCACCATCCAACTCCAACTCCACCCTTCAACCCCACCCTCCAACTCCATCCTCCAACTCCAACTCCACCCTCCAACTCCAATTCCACCCTCCAACTCCAATTCCACCCTCCAACTCAACGCTCCAACTCCACCCTCCAACTCCAACCTCCAACTCCACCCTCCAACTCCACCCTCCAACTCCACCCTCCAAATCCATCTCCACCCTCCAACTCCACAACTGCCATCCAACTCCACCCTCTAACTTCAACTCCACCCTCCAAATCCAACTCCACCCTCCAACTCCTCCCTTCAACTCCACCCTCCAACTCCACCCACCAACTCCACCCTCCAACTCCACCCTCCAGCTCCACCCTTCAACTATTCTCTCACACTCCACCCTCTAACTCCAACTCCACCCTTCAACTCCAACTCCACCCTCCAACTCCTCCCTTCAACTCAACCCTCCAACTCCACCCTCCAACTCTACACTCCAACTCCAACTCAACCCTCCAACTCCACCCTCCAACTCCACCCTCCAACTTCACCCTCCAACTCCACCCTCCAACTCCAACTCCACCCTCCAACCCCACCCTCCAACTACAACCCCACCCTCCAACTACAACGCCACCCTCCAACTACAACTCCACCCTCCACCTCCACCCTCCAACTACAACTCCACCTTCCAACTCCACCCTCCACCTCCATCCTCCAACTCCACCCTCCAACTCCACCCTCAAACTCCAACTCCACCCTCCAAATCCAAGTCCACCCTCCAACTACAAATTCACCCTCCAACACCCCCTGCCAACTCCCCCCTCCAACTCCAACTCCACCTTCCAACCCCACCCTCCAACTCCACCCTCCAACTCCACCCTCCAACTCCAACTCCACCCTCCAACTCCACCCTCCAACTCCAACTCCACTCTCCAACTCCACCCTCCAACTCCAACTCCACCCTGCAACTCCAACTCCACCCTCCAACTCCAACTCCACCCTCCAACTGCAAATCCACCCTCCAACTCCACCCTCCAACACCAACTCCACCCTCCAACTCCATCTCCACTCTCCATCTCCACCGTCCAACTCCAACTCCACCCTCCAACTCCAACTTCACCCTCAAACTCCACCCTCCAACTCCAGTTCCACCCTCCAACTCCACCCTCCAACTCCACCCTCCAACTCCATCTCCACCCACCAAATCCACCCTCTAACTCCACCTTCCAACTCCACCCTCCAACTCCACCATACAACTCCAACTCCACCCTTCAACCCCACCCTCCAACTCCATCCTCCAACTCCAACTCCACCCTCCAACTCAACACTCCAACTCCACCTTCAAACTCCAACCTCCAACTCCAATTCCACCCTCCAACTCCAATTCCACCCTCCAACTCAACACTCCAACTCCACCTTCAAACTCCAACCTCCAACTCCACCCTCCAACTCCACCCTCCCACTCCATCTCCACCCTCCAACTCCACTCTCCAACTCCAACTCCACCCTCCAAATCCATCTCCACCCACCAACTCCACCCTCCAACTCCATCTCCACCCTCCAACTCCTACTCCACCCTCCATCTCCACCCTCCAAATCCATCTCCACCCTCCAACTCCACAACTGCCATCCAACTCCACCCTCCAACTCCAACCTCCAACACCACCCTCCCACTCCAACTCCACCCTCCATCTCCACCCTCCAACTCTACCATCCAACTGCACCCTATAACTCCAACTGCACCCTACAACTCCAAACTCCACCCTCCATCTCCAACCACCAACTCCAACTCAACCCTCCAACTCTAACTCCACCCTCCAACTCCATCTCCACCCTCCAACTCCACCCTCCAACTCCAACTCCAACTCCACCCTCCAACTCCAACTCCAACCTCCAACTCCAATTCCACCCTCCAACTCCACCCTCCAAATCCACACTCCAACTCAACCCTCCAACTCCATCTCCACCCACCAACTCCACCCTCCAACTTCACCCTCCAATTCTACCCTCCAACTCCAACTCCACCCTCCAACTCCACCCTCCAACTCCACCCTCCAACTCCAATTCCACCCTCAAACTCCAATTCCACCCTCCAAATCCACCCTCCAACTCCACCCTCCAACTCCACCCTCCATCTCCACCCTCCAACTCCATCTCCTCCCTCAAACTCCACTCTCCAACTCCATCTCCACACTCCAAATCCATCTCCACCCTCCAACTCCACCTCCACCCTCCAACTCTACCCTCCAACTCCAACTCCACCCTCTAACTCCAACTCCACCTTCCAACTCCAAATCCACCTTCCAACTCCACCCTCCAACTCCACCCTCCAAATCCATCTGCACCCTCCAACTCCAACTCCACCCTCCAAATCCTTCTCCACCCTCCAACTCTATCTCCACCCTTCAACTCCATCTCCACCTTCCAACTCCATCTCCACCCTCCAACTCCAACTCCACCCTCCAACTCCAACTCCAACTCCACCGTCCAACTCCTACTCCACCCTCCAACTCCTACTCCACCCTCCAACTCCAACTCCACCCTCCAACTACAACTCCACCCTCCAACTACAACTGCACCCTCCAACTCCACCCTCCAACTCCAATTCCACTCTCCAACTCCACCCTCCAACTCCACCTTCCAACTCCATCTCCACCCACCAACTCCACCCTCTAACTCCACCCTCCAACTCCACCCTCCAATTCCAACTCCACCCTCCAACTCCACCCTCCAACTCCACCCTCCAACTCCAACTCCACCCCCCAACTCCAACTCCACCCTCCAACTCTAACTCCACCCTCCAACTCCAACTCCACCATCCAACTCCTACTCCACCCTCTAACTCCAACTCCACCCTCCAACTACAACTCCACCCTCCACCTCCACCCTCCAACTCCAACTCCACCGTCCAACTCCACCTTCCAACTCCACCCTCCAACTCCATTCTCCAACTCCACCCTCCAACTCCACCCTCCAACTCCACCTCCAACCTCAAACTCCAACTCCACCCTCCAAATCCAACTCCCCCCTCCAACTCCACCCTCCAACTCCAACTCTACCTTCCAACCCCACCCTCCAACTCCACCCTACAACTCCACCCTCCAACTCCAACTCCACCCTCCAACTCCAACTCCACTCTCCAACTCCACCCTCCAACTCCAACTCCACCCTGCAACTCCAACTCGAACCACTAACTCCAAATCCACCCTCCAACTGCAAATCCACCCTCCAACTACAAATCCACCCTCCAACTCCATCTCCACTCTCCAACTCCACCCTCCAACTCCAACTCCACCCTCCAACTCCAACTTCACCCTCCAACTCCACCCTCCAACTCCAATTCCACCCTCCAACTCCACCCTCCAACTCCACCCTCCAACTCCATCTCCACCCACCAACTCCACCCTCTAACTCCACCTTCCAACTCTACCCTCCAACTCCACCCTCCAACTCCAACTCCACCCTTCAACCCCACCCTCCAACTCCACCCTCCAACTCCAACTCCACCCTCCAACTCCAATTCCACCCTCCAACTCCAATTCCACCCTCCAACTCCACCCTCCAACTCCACCCTACAACTCCAACCTCCAACTCCACCCTCCAACTTCACCCTCCCACTCCATCTCCACCCTCCAACTCCACTCTCCAACTCCAACTCCTCCCTCCAAATCCATCTCCACCCACCAACTCCACCCTCCAACTCCATCTTCACCCTGCAACTCCTACTCCACACTCCAACTCCAATTCCACCCTCCAACTCCACCCTCCAACTCCACCCTCCAACTCCACCCTCCAACTCCATCTCCACCCTCAAACTCCACTCTCAATCTCCATCTCCACCCTCCAAATCCATCTCCACCCTCCAACTCCACTTCCACCCCCAACTCTTCCCTCCAACTCCAACTCCACCCTCTAACTCCAACTCCACCCTCCAACTCCAAATTCACCTTCCAACTCCAACTCCACCCTCCAACTCCACCCTCCAAATCCATCTGCACCCTCCAACTCCAACTCCACCCTTCAACTCCATCTCCCCCTTCCAACTCCATCTCCACCCTCCAACTACAACTCCACCCTCCAACTCCAACTCCAACTAAACCGTCCAACTCCTACTCCACCCTCTAACTCCAACTCCACCCTCCAACTCCACCCTCCAACTCCAGCTCCACCCTCCAACTACAACTCCACCCTCCAACTCCACCCACCAACTCCAATTCCACTCTCCAACTCTACCCTCCAACTCCACCCTCCAACTCTATATCCACCCACCAACTCCACCCTCTAACTCAACCCTACAACTCCACCCTCCAATTCCAACTCCACCCTCCAACTCCACACTCCAAATCCACCCTCCAACTCCAACTCCACCCTCCAACTCCAACTCCACCCTCCAACTCCACCATCTAACTCCAACTCCACCCTCCAACTCCAACTCCACCGTCCAACTCCTACTCCACCTTCCAATTCCAATTCCACCCTCCAACTCCAACTCCACCCTCCAACTACAACTCCACCCTCCAACTCCACCCTCCACCCTCCAACTCCAATTCCACTCTCCAACTCCACCCTCCGACTCCACCCTCCAACTCCATCTCCACCCACCAACTTCACCCTCTAACTCCACCCTCCAACTCCACCCTCCAATTCCAACTCCACCCTCCACCTCCACCCTCCAACTCCACCCTCCAACTCCAACTCCACCCTCAAACTCCAACTCCACCCTCCAACTCCACCCTCCAACTCCAACTCCACCCTGCAACTCCACCCTCCAACTCCACCCTCGAACTCCATCTCCAGCCTCCACCTCCACTCTCCAACTCCACCCTCCAAATCCAACTCCTCCCTCCAACTCCACCCTCCAACTCCATATCCACCCTCCAACTCCATCTCCACCCTCCAACTCCATCTCCACCCTCCAACTCCATCCTCCAAATCCATCTCCCCCCTCCAACTCCATCTCCACCCTCTTACTCCATCTCCACCCTCCATCTCCATCTCCATCCTCCAACTCCATCTCCACCCTCCAACTCCAACTCCAACTCCACCCTCCAACTCCAGCCTTGAACTCCAACTCCACCATCCAACTCCACCCTGCAACTCCAACTCCACCCTTCAGCTCCACCCTCCAATTCCAACTCCATCCTTCAACTCCAACTCCAACCTCCAACTCCACCTCCACCCTCCAATTCCAACACCACCCTCCAACTCCAACTCCACCCTCCAACTCCAACTCCACCCTCCAACTCCACCTCCATCCTCCAACTCCAAAGCCACCCTCCAACAGTAACTCCACCCTCCAACTCCAACTCCACCCTCCAACTGCAACTCCACCCTCTATCTCAACCCTCCAACTCCAACTCCACCCTCCAACTCCAACTCCACCCTTCAACTCCAACCTCCAACTACACCTTCCAACTCCACCCTCCAACTCAAACTCCACCCTCCAACTCCATCTCCACCCTCCAACTCCACCCTCCAACTCCAACTCCACCCTCCAATTCCAACTCCACCCTCCAGCTCTACCCTACAACTCCATCTCCACCCTCCAACTCCACTCTCCAGCTCCACCTCCACCCTCTAAATCCATCTCCACCCTCCAACTCCAACTTCACCCTCAAATCCCATCTCACCCTCCAACTCCATCTCCACCCTCCAAATCCAAATCCATTTCACCCTCCAACTTCATTTCCACCCTCCAACTCCATCTCCACCCTCCAAATCCAAATCCATTCCACCCTCCAACTTCATTTCCACCCTCCAACTCCAACTCCACCTTCCACCTCCACCCTCCAACTCCACCCGCCAACTCCAACTCCACCCTCCAACTCCAACTTTACCCTCCAACTCCACCCTCCAACTCCAATTCCACCCTCCAACTCCACCCTCCAACTCCACCCTCCAACTACTCTCTGCAACTCCATTTCCACCCACCAACTCCACCCTCCAACTCCACCCTCCAACTCCACCTCCACCCTCCAACCCCACCCTCCAACTCCATCCTCCAACTCCAACTCCACCCTCCAACTCCAATTCCACCCTCCAACTTCAATTCCACCCTTCAACTCCACCCTCAAACTCCACCCTCCAACTCCAACCTCCAACTCCATTCTCCAACTCCAGGCTCCCGCTCCATCTCCACCCTCCAACTCCACTCTCCAAACCCAACTCCACCCTCCAAATCCATCTCCACCCTTCAACTCCACCCTCCAACTCCATCTCCACCCTCCAACTCCTACTCCACCCTCCAACTCCATCTCCACCCTCCAAATACATCTCCGCCCTCCAACTCCACCTCCACCCTCCAACTCCACCCTCCAACTCCATCTTCCAACTCCACCCCCCAACTATACCATCCAACTCCACCATTCAACTCCAACTGCACCCTTCAACTCCACCCTCCATCTCCACCCTCCAACTCCAACTCTACCCTACAACTCCAACTCCACCCACCAACTCCAACTCCACCCTCCAACTCCACCCTCCAACTCCAACTCCAACTCCACCCTCCAATTCCAACTCCACCCTCCAACTCCAATTCCACCCTCCAACTCCAATTCCACCCTTCAACTCCACCCTCAAACTCCACCCTCCAACTCCAACCTCCAACTCCACCCTCCAACTCCACGCTCCCACTCCATCTCCACCTTCCAACTCCACTCTCCAAACCAAACTCCACACTCTAAATCCATCTCCACCCTCCAACTCCATCTCCACCCTCCATCTCCTACTCCACCCTCCACCTCCATCTCCTCCCTCCAAATCCATCTCCACCCTCCAACTCCACCTCCACCCTCCAACTCCACCCTCCAACTCCATCTTCAAACTCCACTCTCCAACTCCACCATCCAACTCCACCCTTCAACTCCAACTCCACCCTCCAAATCCAACTCCACCCTAAGACTCCAACTCCACCCTCCAACTCCAACTCCACCCTCCAACTCTCCAACTCCAACTCCACCCTCCAACGCCACCCTCCAACATCACCCTCCAACTCCACTTCCACCCCCCAACTCCACCCTCCAACTCCTCACTTCAACTCCACCCTCCAACTCCATCTCCACCCACCAACTCCACCCTCCAACTCCACCCTCCAACTCTACCCTCCAACTCCAACTCCACTCTCCAACCCCACCCTCCAATTCCACCCTCCATCTTCACCCTCCAACTCCACCCCCCAACTCCACCCTCCAAATCCATCTTCACCCTCCAACTCCACTCTCCAACTCCATCTCCTCTACACCCTCCAAATCCTTCTCCACCCTCCAACTCCACCTCCACCCTCCAACTCCAACTCCACCCTCCAACTCTACCCTCCAAATCCATCTGCACCCTCCAACTCCAACTCCTCCCTCCAAATCCATCTCCACCCTCCAGCTCCACCTCCACCTTTCAACTCCATCTCCACCTTCCAACTCCATCTCCACCCTCCAACTCCAACTCCACCCTCCAACTCCAACTCCAACTCTACCCTCCAACTCCTACTCCACCCACAAACTCCAACTCCACTTTCCAACTCCAACCTCCAACTCCAACCTCCAACTCCACCCTCTAATTCCAACTCAACCCTCCAACTCCATCTCCACCCACCACCTCCACCCTCCAACTCCACCCTCTAATTCCAACTCAACCCTCCATCTCCACCCTCCAACTCCACCCTCCACCCTCCAACTCCAACTCCACCCTTCAACTCCAACTCCAACTCCACCCTCCAACTCCACCCTCCAACTCCACCCTCCAACTCCAACTCCACCCTCCATCTCCACCCTCCAACTCCATCTCCAGCCTCCAACTCCACTCTCCAACTCCACCCTCCAAATCCTACTCCTCCCTCCAACTCCACCCTCCAACTCCATCTCCACCCTCCAACTCCATCTATGCCCTCCAACTCCACCCTCCAAATCCATCTCCACCCCCAACTCCATCGTCACCCTTCCACTCCATCTCCACCTTCCAACTCCATCTCCATCCTCCAACTCCATCTCCACCCTCCAACTCCCACTCCACCCTCCAACTCCAACTCCACCCTCCAACTTCAACTCTACCCTCCAACTTCAACTCTACCCTCCAACTCTAACTCCACCCTCCAACTCCAAATTCACCCTCCAACTCCACCCTCCAACTCCAATTCCACCCTCCAACTCCACCCTCCAACTCCACCCTCCAACTCCACCCTCCAACTCCATCTCCACCCACCAACTCCACCCTCTAACTCCACCTTCCAACTCCACCCTCCAACTCCACCCTCCAACTCCAACCTCCAACTCCACCCTCCAACTCCACCCTCCAAATCCATCTCCACCCTCCAACTCCACAACCGCCATCCAACTCCACCCTCTAACTTCAACTCCACCCTCCAAATCCAACTCCACCCTCCAACTCCTCCCTTCAACTCCACCCTCCAACTCCACCCACCAACTCCACCCTCCAACTCCAGCCTCCAGCTCCACCCTTCAACTATTCTCTCACACTCCACCCTCTAACTCCAACTCCACCCTTCAACTCCAACTCCACCGTCCAACTCCTCCCTTCAACTCAACCCTCCAACTCCACCCTCCAACTCTACACTCCAACTCCAACTCAACCCTCCAACTCCACCCTCCAACTCCACCCTCCAACTTCACCCTCCAACTCCACCCTCCAACTCCAACTCCACCCTCCAACCCCACCCTCTAACTACAACTCCACCCTCCAACTCCACCCTCCAACTACAACGCCACCCTCCAACTACAACTCCACCCTCCACCTCCACCCTCCAACTACAACTCCACCTTCCAACTCCATTCTCCACCTCCATCCTCCAACTCCACCCTCCAACTCCTCCCTCAAACTCCAACTCCACCCTCCAAATCTAACTCCACCTTCCAACTACAAATTCACCCTCCAACTCCCCCTGCCAACTCCCCCCTCCAACTCCAACTCCACCTTCCAACCCCACCCTCCAACTCCACCCTCCAACTCCAACTCCACCCTCCAACTCCACCCTCCAACTCCAACTCCACTCTCCAACTCCACCCTCCAACTCCAACTCCACCCTGCAACTCCAACTCCACCCTCCAACTCCAACTCCACCCTCCAACTGCAAATCCACCCTCCAACTCCACCCTCCAACACCAACTCCACCCTCCAACTCCATCTCCACTCTCCAACTCCACCGTCCAACTCCAACTCCACCCTCCAACTCCAACTTCACCCTCCAACTCCACCCTCCAACTCCAGTTCCACCCTCCAACTCCACCCTCCAACTCCACCCTCCAACTCCATCTCCACCCACCAACTCCACCCTCTAACTCCACCTTCCAACTCCACCCTCCAACTCCACCATACAACTCCAACTCCACCCTTCAACCCCACCCTCCAACTCCATCCTCCAACTCCAACTCCACCCTCCAACTCCAATTCCACCCTCCAACTCCAATTCCACCCTCCAACTCAACACTCCAACTCCACCTTCAAACTCCAACCTCCAACTCCACCCTCCAACTCCACCCTCCAACTCCACCCTCCCACTCCATCTCCACCCTCCAACTCCACTCTCCAACTCCAACTCCACCCTCCAAATCCATCTCCACCCACCAACTCCACCCTCCAACTCCATCTCCACCCTCCAACTCCTACTCCACCCTCCATCTCCACCCTCCAAATCCATCTCCACCCTCCAACTCCACAACTGCCATCCAACTCCACCCTCCAACTCCAACCTCCAACTCCAACACTACCCTCCCACTCCAACTCCACCCTCCATCTCCACCCTCCAACTCTACCATCCAACTGCACCCTACAACTCCAACTGCACCCTACAACTCCAACTCCACCCTCCATCTCCAACCACCAACTCCAACTCCACCCTCCAACTCCAACTCCACCCTCCAACTCCAACTCCACCCTCCAACTCCAACTCCAACTCCACCCTCCAACTCCAACTCCAACCTCCAACTCCAATTCCACCCTCCAACTCCACCCTCCAACTCCACACTCCAACTCAACCCTCCAACTCCATCTCCACCCACCAACTCCACCCTCCAACTTCACCCTCCAACTCCACCCTCCAACTCCAACTCCACCCTCCAACTCCACCCTCCAACTCCACCCTCCAACTCCAATTCCACCCTCCAACTCCAATTCCACCCTCCAAATCCACCCTCCAACTCCACCCTCCAACTCCACCCTCCATCTCCACCCTCCAACTCCATCTCCACCCTCAAACTCCACTCTCCAACTCCATCTCCACACTCCAAATCCATCTCCACCCTCCAACTCCACCTCCACCCTCCAACTCTACCCTCCAACTCCAACTCCACCCTCTAACTCCAACTCCACCTTCCAACTCCAAATCCACCTTCCAACTCCACCCTCCAACTCCACCCTCCAAATCCATCTGCACCCTCCAACTCCAACTCCACCCTCCAAATCCTTCTCCACCCTCCGACTCCATCTCCACCCTTCAACTCCATCTCCACCTTCCAACTCCATCTCCACCCTCCAACTCCAACTCCAACTCCACCCTCCAACTCCAACTCCACCGTCCAACTCCTACTCCACCCTCCAACTCCAACTCCACCCTCCAACTACAACTCCACCCTCAAATTACAACTGCACCCTCCAACTCCACCCTCCAACTCCAATTCCACTCTCCAAATCCACCCTCCAACTCCACCTTCCAACTCCATCTCCACCCACCAACTCCACCCTCTAACTCCACCCTCCTACTCCACCCTCCAATTCCAACTCCACCCTCCAACTCCACCCTCCAACTCCACCCTCCAACTCCAACTCCACCCCCCAACTCCAACTCCACCCTCCAACTCTAACTCCACCCTCCAACTCCAACTCCACCATCCAACTCCTACTCCACCCTCTAACTCCAACTCCACCCTCCAACTACAACTCCACCCTCCATCTCCACCCTCCAACTCCAACTCCACCCTCCAACTCCACCTTCCAACTCCACCCTCCAACTCCATTCTCCAACTCCACCCTCCAACTCCACCCTCCAACTCCACCTCCAACCTCAAACTCCAACTCCACCCTCCAAATCCAACTCCCCCCTCCAACTCCACCCTCCAACTCCAACTCTACCTTCCAACCCCACCCTCCAACTCCACCCTCCAACTCCACCCTCCAACTCCAACTCCACCCTCCAACTCCAACTCCACTCTCCAACTCCACCCTCCAACTCCAACTCCACCCTGCAACTCCAACTCGACCAACTACTCCAAATCCACCCTCCAACTGCAAATCCACCCTCCAACTACAAATCCACCCTCCAACTCCATCTCCACTCTCCAACTCCACCCTCCAACTCCAACTCCACCCTCCAACTCCAACTTCACCCTCCAACTCCACCCTCCAACTCCAATTCCACCCTCCAACTCCACCCTCCAACTCCACCCTCCAACTCCATCTCCACCCACCAACTCCACCCTCTAACTCCACCTTCCAACTCTACCCTCCAACTCCACCCTCCAACTCCAACTCCACCCTTCAACCCCACTCTCCAACTCCACCCTCCAACTCCAACTCCACCCTCCAACTCCAATTCCACCCTCCAACTCCAATTCCACCCTCCAACTCCACCCTACAACTCCAACCTCCAACTCCACCCTCCAACTTCACCCTCCCACTCCATCTCCACCCTCCAACTCCACTCTCCACCTCCAACTCCTCCCTCCAAATCCATCTCCACCCACCAACTCCACCCTCCAACTCCTACTCCACACTCCAACTCCAATTCCACCCTCCAACTCCACCCTCCAACTCCACCCTCCAACTCCGCACTCCAACTCCACCCTCCAACTCCATCTCCACCTTCAAACTCCACTCTCAAACTCCATCTCCACCCTCCAAATCCATCTCCACCCTCCAACTCCACTTCCACCCCCAACTCTACCCTCCAACTCCACCCTCTAACTCCAACTCCACCCTCCAACTCCAAATCCACCTTCCAACTCCAACTCCACCCTCCAACTCCACCCTCCAAATCCATCTGCACCCTCCAACTCCAACTCCACCCTTCAACTCCATCTCCCCCTTCCAACTCCATCTCCACCCTCCAACTACAAATCCACCCTTCAACTCCAACTCCAACTCCACCGTCCAACTCCTACTCCACCCTCTAACTCCAACTCCACCCTCCAACTCCACCCTCCAACTCCAGCTCCACCCTCCAACTACAACTCCACCCTCCAACTCCACCCTCCAACTCCAATTCCACTCTCCAACTCCACCCTCCAACTCCACCCTCCAACTCTATATCCACCCACCAACTCCACCCTCTAACTCAACCCTCCAACTCCACCCTCCAATTCCAACTCCACCCTCCAACTCCACACTCCAAATCCACCCTCCAACTCCAACTCCACCCTCCAACTCCAACTCCACCCTCCAACTCCACCATCCAACTCCAACTCCACCCTCCAACTCCACCCTCCAACTCCAACTCCACCTTCCAACTCCTACTCCACCCTCCAATTCCAATTCCACCCTCCAACTCCAACTCCACCCTCCAACTACAACTCCACCCTCCAACTCCACCCTCCACCCTCCAACTCCAATTCCACTCTCCAACTCCACCCTCCGACTCCACCCTCCAACTCCATCTCCACCCACCAACTTCACCCTCAAACTCCACCCTCCAACTCCACCCTCCAATTCCAACTCCACCCTCCACCTCCACCCTCCAACTCCACCCTCCAACTCCAACTCCACCCTCCAACTCCAACTCCACCCTCCAACTCCACCCTCCAACTCCAACTCCACCCTGCAACTCCACCCTCCAACTCCACCCTCCAACTCCATCTCCAGCCTCCACCTCCACTCTCCAACTCCACCCTCCAAATCCAACTCCTCCCTCCAACTCCACCCTCCAACTCCATATCCACCCTCCAACTCCATCTCCACCCTCCAACTCCATCTCCACCCTCCAACTCCATCCTCCAAATCCATCTCCCCCCTCCAACTCCATCTCCACCCTCTTACTCCATCTCCACCCTCCACCTCCATCTCCATCCTCCAACTCCATCTCCACCCTCCAACTCCAACTCCAACTCCACCCTCCAACTCCAGCCTTGAACTCCAACTCCACCATCCAACTCCACCCTGCAACTCCAACTCCACCCTTCAGCTCCACCCTCCAATTCCAACTCCATCCTTCAACTCCAACTCCAACCTCCAACTCCACCTCCACCCTCCAATTCCAACACCACCCTCCAACTCCAACTCCACCCTCCAACTCCAACTCCACCCTCCAACTCCACCTCCATCCTCCAACTCCAAAGCCACCCTCCAACTGTAACTCCACCCTCCAACTCCAACTCCACCCTCCAACTGCAACTCCACCCTCTATCTCAACCCTCCAACTCCAACTCCACCCTCCAACTCCAACTCCACCCTTCAACTCCACCCTCCAACTACACCTTCCAACTCCACCCTCCAACTCCAACTCCACCCTCCAACTCCATCTCCACCCTCCAACTCCACCCTCCAACTCCAACTCCACCCTCCAATTCCAACTCCACCCTCCAGCTCTACCCTACAACTCCATCTCCACCCTCCAACTCCACTCTCCAACTCTACCTCCACCCTCTAAATCCATCTCCACCCTCCAACTCCAACTTCACCCTCAAATCCCATCTCACCCTCCAACTCCATCTCCACCCTCCAAATCCAAATCCATTCCACCCTCCAACTTCATTTCCACCCTCCAACTCCATCTCCACCCTCCAAATCCAAATCCATTCCACCCTCCAACTTCATTTCCACCCTCCAACTCCAACTCCACCTTCCACCTCCACCCTCCAACTCCACCCGCCAACTCCAACTCCACCCTCCAACTCCAACTTTACCCTCCAACTCCACCCTCCAACTCCAATTCCACCCTCCAACTCCACCCTCCAACTCCACCCTCCAACTACTCTCTGCAACTCCATTTCCACCCACCAACTCCACCCTCCTACTCCACCCTCCAACTCCACCTCCACCCTCCAACCCCACCCTCCAACTCCATCCTCCAACTCCAACTCCACCCTCCAACTCCAATTCCACCCTCCAACTTCAATTCCACCCTTCAACTCCACCCTCAAACTCCACCCTCCAACTCCAACCTCCAACTCCATTCTCCAACTCCAGGCTCCCGCTCCATCTCCACCCTCCAACTCCACTCTCCAAACCCAACTCCACCCTCCAAATCCATCTCCACCCTTCAACTCCACCCTCCAACTCCATCTCCACCCTCCAACTCCTACTCCACCCTCCAACTCCATCTCCACCCTCCAAATACATCTCCGCCCTCCAACTCCACCTCCACCCTCCAACTCCACCCTCCAACTCCATCTTCCAACTCCACGCCCCAACTATACCATCCAACTCCACCATTCAACTCCAACTGCACCCTTCAACTCCACCCTCCATCTCCACCCTCCAACTCCAACTCTACCCTACAACTCCAACTCCACCCACCAACTCCAACTCCACCCTCCAACTCCACCCTCCAACTCCAACTCCAACTCCACCCTCCAACTCCAACTCCACCCTCCAACTCCAATTCCACCCTCCAACTCCACCCTCCAACTCCACACTCCAATTCCACCCTCCAACTCCACCCTCCAACTCCATCTCCACCCACCAGCTACACCCTCCAACTCCACCCTCCAATTCCAACTCTACCCTCCAACTCCATCTCCACCCACCAACTCCACCCTCCAACTCCACCCTCCAACTCCAACTCTACCCTACAACTCCAACTCCACCCACCAACTCCAACTCCACCCTCCAACTCCAATTCCACCCTCCAACTCCAATTCCACCCTTCAACTCCACCCTCAAACTCCACCCTCCAACTCCAACCTCCAACTCCACCCTCCAACTCCACGCTCCCACTCCATCTCCACCTTCCAACTCCACTCTCCAAACCAAACTCCACACTCTAAATCCATCTCCACCCTCCAACTCCATCTCCACCCTCCAAATCCATCTCTACCCTCCAACTCCACCTCCACCCTCCAACTCCACCCTCCAACTCCATCTTCAAACTCCACTCTCCAACTCCACCATCCAACTCCACCCTTCAACTCCAACTGCACCCTCCATCTCCACCCTCCAACTCCAACTCCACCCTACAACTCCAACTCCACCCTCCAACTCCAACTCCACCCTCCAACTCCAACTCCACCCTCCAACTCTCCAACTCCAACTCCACCCTCCAACTCCAACTCCACCCTCCAACATCACCCTCCAACTCCACTTCCACCCCCCAACTCCACCCTCCAACTCCTCACTTCAACTCCACCCTCCAACTCCATCTCCACCCACCAACTCCACCCTCCAACTCCACCCTCCAACTCTACCCTCCAACTCCACTCTCCAACCCCACCCTCCAATTCCACCCTCCATCTCCACCCTCCAACTCCACCCCCCAACTCCACCCTCCAAATCCATCTTCACCCTCCAACTCCACTCTCCAACTCCATCTCCTCTCCAGCCTCCAAATCCTTCTCCACCCTCCAACTCCACCTCCACCCTCCAACTCTAACTCCACCCTCCAACTCTACCCTCCAAATCCATATGCACCCTCCAACTCCAACTCCTCCCTCCAAATCCATCTCCACCCTCCAGCTCCACCTCGACCTTTCAACTCCATCTCCACCTTCCAACTCCATCTCCGCCCTCCAACTCCAACTCCACCCTCCAACTCCAACTCCAACTCTACCCTCCAACTCCTACTCCACCCACTAACTCCAACTCCACTCTCCAACTCCAACCTCCAACTCCAACCTCCAACTCCAACTCCACCCTCCAACTCCACCCTCCAACTCCAATTCCACTCTCCAACTCCACCCTCGAACTCCACCCTCCAACTCCATCTCCAACCACCACCTCCACCCTCCAACTCCACCCTCTAATTCCAACTCAACCCTCCAACTCCACCCTCCAACTCCACCCTCCACCCTCCAACTCCAACTCCACCCTTCAACTCCAACTCCAACTCCACCCTCCAACTCCACCCTCCAACTCCACCCTCCAACTCCACCCTCCATCTCCACCCTCCAACTCCATCTCCAGCCTCCAACTCCACTCTCCAACTCCACCCTCCAACTCCAACTCCTCCCTCCAACTCCACCCTCCAACTCCATCTCCACCCTCCAACTCCATCTATGCCCTCCAACTCCACCCTCCAACTCCAACTCCACTCTCCAACTCCACCCTCCAACTCCAACTCCACCCTGCAACTCCAACTCGACCCACTACTCCAAATCCACCCTCCAACTGCAAATCCACCCTCCAACTACAAATCCACCCTCCAACTCCATCTCCACTCTCCAACTCCACCCTCCAACTCCAACTCCACCCTCCAACTTCACCCTCCAACACCACCCTCAAACTCCAATTCCACCCTCCAACTCCACCCTCCAACCCACCCTCCAACTCCATCTCCACCCACCAACTCCACCCCTAACTCCACCTCCAACTCTACCCTCCAACTCCACCCTCCAACTCCAACTCCACCCTTCAACCCCACCCTCCAACTCCACCCTCCAACTCCAACTCCACCCTCCAACTCCAATCCACCCTCCAACTCCAATCCACCCTCCAACTCCACCCTACAACACCAACCTCCAACTCCACCCTCCAACTTCACCCTCCACTCCATCTCCACCCTCCAACTCCACTCTCACAACTCCAACTCCTCCCTCCAAATCCATCTCCACCCACCAACTCCACCCTCCAACTCCTACTCCACACTCCAACTCCAATTCCACCCTCCAACTCCACCCTCCAACTCCACCCTCCAACTCCACACTCCAACTCCACCCTCCAACTCCATCTCCACCTTCAAACTCCACTCTCAAACTCCATCTCCACCCTCCAAATCCATCTCCACCCTCCAACTCCACTTCCACCCCCAACTCTACCCTCCAACTCCACCCTCCAACTCCAGCTCCACCCTCCAACTACAACTCCACCCTCCAACTCCACCCTCCAACTCCAATTCCACTCTCCAACTCCACCCTCCAACTCCACCCTCCAACTCTATATCCACCCACCAACTCCACCCTCTAACTCAACCCTCCAACTCCACCCTCCAATTCCAACTCCACCCTCCAACTCCACACTCCAAATCCACCCTCCAACTCCAACTCCACCCTCCAACTCCAACTCCACCCTCCAACTCCACCATCCAACTCCAACTCCACCCTCCAACTCCACCCTCCAACTCCAACTCCACCTTCCAACTCCTACTCCACCCTCCAATTCCAATTCCACCCTCCAACTCCAACTCCACCCTCCAACTACAACTCCACCCTCCAACTCCACCCTCCACCCTCCAACTCCAATTCCACTCTCCAACTCCACCCTCCGACTCCACCCTCCAACTCCATCTCCACCCACCAACTTCACCCTCAAACTCCACCCTCCAACTCCACCCTCCAATTCCAACTCCACCCTCCACCTCCACCCTCCAACTCCACCCTCCAACTCCAACTCCACCCTCCAACTCCAACTCCACCCTCCAACTCCACCCTCCAACTCCAACTCCACCCTGCAACTCCACCCTCCAACTCCACCCTCCAACTCCATCTCCAGCCTCCACCTCCACTCTCCAACTCCACCCTCCAAATCCAACTCCTCCCTCCAACTCCACCCTCCAACTCCATATCCACCCTCCAACTCCATCTCCACCCTCCAACTCCATCTCCACCCTCCAACTCCATCCTCCAAATCCATCTCCCCCCTCCAACTCCATCTCCACCCTCTTACTCCATCTCCACCCTCCACCTCCATCTCCATCCTCCAACTCCATCTCCACCCTCCAACTCCAACTCCAACTCCACCCTCCAACTCCAGCCTTGAACTCCAACTCCACCATCCAACTCCACCCTGCAACTCCAACTCCACCCTTCAGCTCCACCCTCCAATTCCAACTCCATCCTTCAACTCCAACTCCAACCTCCAACTCCACCTCCACCCTCCAATTCCAACACCACCCTCCAACTCCAACTCCACCCTCCAACTCCAACTCCACCCTCCAACTCCACCTCCATCCTCCAACTCCAAAGCCACCCTCCAACTGTAACTCCACCCTCCAACTCCAACTCCACCCTCCAACTGCAACTCCACCCTCTATCTCAACCCTCCAACTCCAACTCCACCCTCCAACTCCAACTCCACCCTTCAACTCCACCCTCCAACTCCACCTTCCAACTCCACCCTCCAACTCCAACTCCACCCTCCAACTCCATCTCCACCCTCCAACTCCACCCTCCAACTCCAACTCCACCCTCCAATTCCAACTCCACCCTCCAGCTCTACCCTACAACTCCATCTCCACCCTCCAACTCCACTCTCCAACTCTACCTCCACCCTCTAAATCCATCTCCACCCTCCAACTCCAACTTCACCCTCAAATCCCATCTCACCCTCCAACTCCATCTCCACCCTCCAAATCCAAATCCATTCCACCCTCCAACTTCATTTCCACCCTCCAACTCCATCTCCACCCTCCAAATCCAAATCCATTCCACCCTCCAACTTCATTTCCACCCTCCAACTCCAACTCCACCTTCCACCTCCACCCTCCAACTCCACCCGCCAACTCCAACTCCACCCTCCAACTCCAACTTTACCCTCCAACTCCACCCTCCAACTCCAATTCCACCCTCCAACTCCACCCTCCAACTCCACCCTCCAACTACTCTCTGCAACTCCATTTCCACCCACCAACTCCACCCTCCTACTCCACCCTCCAACTCCACCTCCACCCTCCAACCCCACCCTCCAACTCCATCCTCCAACTCCAACTCCACCCTCCAACTCCAATTCCACCCTCCAACTTCAATTCCACCCTTCAACTCCACCCTCAAACTCCACCCTCCAACTCCAACCTCCAACTCCATTCTCCAACTCCAGGCTCCCGCTCCATCTCCACCCTCCAACTCCACTCTCCAAACCCAACTCCACCCTCCAAATCCATCTCCACCCTTCAACTCCACCCTCCAACTCCATCTCCACCCTCCAACTCCTACTCCACCCTCCAACTCCATCTCCACCCTCCAAATACATCTCCGCCCTCCAACTCCACCTCCACCCTCCAACTCCACCCTCCAACTCCATCTTCCAACTCCACGCCCCAACTATACCATCCAACTCCACCATTCAACTCCAACTGCACCCTTCAACTCCACCCTCCATCTCCACCCTCCAACTCCAACTCTACCCTCCAACTCCAACTCCACCCACCAACTCCAACTCCACCCTCCAACTCCACCCTCCAACTCCAACTCCAACTCCACCCTCCAACTCCAACTCCACCCTCCAACTCCAATTCCACCCTCCAACTCCACCCTCCAACTCCACACTCCAACTCCACCCTCCAACTCCACCCTCCAACTCCATCTCCACCCACCAGCTACACCCTCCAACTCCACCCTCCAATTCCAACTCTACCCTCCAACTCCATCTCCACCCACCAACTCCACCCTCCAACTCCACCCTCCAACTCCAACTCTACCCTACAACTCCAACTCCACCCACCAACTCCAACTCCACCCTCCAACTCCAATTCCACCCTCCAACTCCAATTCCACCCTTCAACTCCACCCTCAAACTCCACCCTCCAACTCCAACCTCCAACTCCACCCTCCAACTCCACGCTCCCACTCCATCTCCACCTTCCAACTCCACTCTCCAAACCAAACTCCACACTCTAAATCCATCTCCACCCTCCAACTCCATCTCCACCCTCCAAATCCATCTCTACCCTCCAACTCCACCTCCACCCTCCAACTCCACCCTCCAACTCCATCTTCAAACTCCACTCTCCAACTCCACCATCCAACTCCACCCTTCAACTCCAACTGCACCCTCCATCTCCACCCTCCAACTCCAACTCCACCCTACAACTCCAACTCCACCCTCCAACTCCAACTCCACCCTCCAACTCCAACTCCACCCTCCAACTCTCCAACTCCAACTCCACCCTCCAACTCCAACTCCACCCTCCAACATCACCCTCCAACTCCACTTCCACCCCCCAACTCCACCCTCCAACTTCTCACTTCAACTCCACCCTCCAACTCCATCTCCACCCACCAACTCCACCCTCCAACTCCACCCTCCAACTCTACCCTCCAACTCCACTCTCCAACCCCACCCTCCAATTCCACCCTCCATCTCCACCCTCCAACTCCACCCCCCAACTCCACCCTCCAAATCCATCTTCACCCTCCAACTCCACTCTCCAACTCCATCTCCTCTCCAGCCTCCAAATCCTTCTCCACCCTCCAACTCCACCTCCACCCTCCAACTCTAACTCCACCCTCCAACTCTACCCTCCAAATCCATCTGCACCCTCCAACTCCAACTCCTCCCTCCAAATCCATCTCCACCCTCCAGCTCCACCTCGACCTTTCAACTCCATCTCCACCTTCCAACTCCATCTCCGCCCTCCAACTCCAACTCCACCCTCCAACTCCAACTCCAACTCTACCCTCCAACTCCTACTCCACCCACTAACTCCAACTCCACTCTCCAACTCCAACCTCCAACTCCAACCTCCAACTCCAACTCCACCCTCCAACTCCACCCTCCAACTCCAATTCCACTCTCCAACTCCACCCTCGAACTCCACCCTCCAACTCCATCTCCAACCACCACCTCCACCCTCCAACTCCACCCTCTAATTCCAACTCAACCCTCCAACTCCACCCTCCAACTCCACCCTCCACCCTCCAACTCCAACTCCACCCTTCAACTCCAACTCCAACTCCACCCTCCAACTCCACCCTCCAACTCCACCCTCCAACTCCACCCTCCATCTCCACCCTCCAACTCCATCTCCAGCCTCCAACTCCACTCTCCAACTCCACCCTCCAACTCCAACTCCTCCCTCCAACTCCACCCTCCAACTCCATCTCCACCCTCCAACTCCATCTATGCCCTCCAACTCCACCCTCCAACTCCAACTCCACTCTCCAACTCCACCCTCCAACTCCAACTCCACCCTGCAACTCCAACTCGACCCACTACTCCAAATCCACCCTCCAACTGCAAATCCACCCTCCAACTAGAAATCCACCCTTCCACTCCATCTCCACTCTCCAACTCCACCCTCCAACTCCAACTCCACCCTCCAACTTCACCCTCCAACTCCACCCTCAAACTCCAATTCCACCCTCCAACTCCACCCTCCAACTCCACCCTCCAACTCCATCTCCACCCACCAACTCCACCCTCTAACTCCACCTTCCAACTCTACCCTCCAACTCCACCCTCCAACTCCAACTCCACCCTTCAACCCCACCCTCCAACTCCACCCTCCAACTCCAACTCCACCCTCCAACTCCAATTCCACCCTCCAACTCCAATTCCACCCTCCAACTCCACCCTACAACTCCAACCTCCAACTCCACCCTCCAACTTCACCCTCCCACTCCATCTCCACCCTCCAACTCCACTCTCCAACTCCAACTCCTCCCTCCAAATCCATCTCCACCCACCAACTCCACCCTCCAACTCCTACTCCACACTCCAACTCCAATTCCACCCTCCAACTCCACCCTCCAACTCCACCCTCCAACTCCACACTCCAACTCCACCCTCCAACTCCATCTCCACCTTCAAACTCCACTCTCAAACTCCATCTCCACCCTCCAAATCCATCTCCACCCTCCAACTCCACTTCCACCCCCAACTCTACCCTCCAACTCCACCCTCTAACTCCAACTCCACCCTCCAACTCCAAATCCACCTTCCAACTCCAACTCCACCCTCCAACTCCACCCTCCAAATCCATCTGCACCCTCCAACTCCAACTCCAACTCCACCCTTCAACTCCATCTCCCCCTTCCAACTCCATCTCCACCCTCCAACTACAACTCCACCCTCCAACTCCAACTCCAACTCCACCATCCAACTCCTACTCCACCCTCTAACTCCAACTCCACCCTCCAACTCCACCCTCCAACTCCAGCTCCACCCTCCAACTACAACTCCACCCTCCAACTCCACCCTCCAACTCCAATTCCACTCTCCAACTCCACCCTCCAACTCCACCCTCCAACTCTATATCCACCCACCAACTCCACCCTCTAACTCAACCCTCCAACTCCACCCTCCAATTCCAACTCCACCCTCCAACTCCACACTCCAAATCCACCCTCCAACTCCAACTCCACCCTCCAACTCCAACTCCACCCTCCAACTCCACCATCCAACTCCAACTCCACCCTCCAACTCCACCCTCCAACTCCAACTCCACCTTCCAACTCCTACTCCACCCTCCAATTCCACCCTCCAACTCCAACTCCACCCTCCAACTACAACTCCACCCTCCAACTCCACCCTCCACCCTCCAACTCCAATTCCACTCTCCAACTCCACCCTCCGACTCCACCCTCCAACTCCATCTCCACCCACCAACTTCACCCTCAAACTCCACCCTCCAACTCCACCCTCCAATTCCAACTCCACCCTCCACCTCCACCCTCCAACTCCACCCTCCAACTCCAACTCCACCCTCCAACTCCAACTCCACCCTCCAACTCCACCCTCCAACTCCAACTCCACCCTGCAACTCCACCCTCCAACTCCACCCTCCAACTCCATCTCCAGCCTCCACCTCCACTCTCCAACTCCACCCTCCAAATCCAACTCCTCCCTCCAACTCCATATCCACCCTCCAACTCCATCTCCACCCTCCAACTCCATCTCCACCCTCCAACTCCATCCTCCAAATCCAGCTCCCCCCTCCAACTCCATCTCCACCCTCTTACTCCATCTCCACCCTCCACCTCCATCTCCATCCTCCAACTCCATCTCCACCCTCCAACTCCAACTCCAACTCCACCCTCCAACTCCAGCCTTGAACTCCAACTCCACCATCCAACTCCACCCTGCAACTCCAACTCCACCCTTCAGCTCCACCCTCCAATTCCAACTCCATCCTTCAACTCCAACTCCAACCTCCAACTCCACCTCCACACTCCAATTCCAACACCACCCTCCAACTCCAACTCCACCCTCCAACTCCACCTCCATCCTCCAACTCCAAAGCCACCCTCCAACTGTAACTCCACCCTCCAACTCCAACTCCACCCTCCAACTGCAACTCCACCCTCTATCTCAACCCTCCAACTCCAACTCCACCCTCCAACTCCAACTCCACCCTTCAACTCCACCCTCCAACTACACCTTCCAACTCCACCCTCCAACTCCAACTCTACCCTACAACTCCATCTCCACCCTCCAACTCCACTCTCCAACTCTACCTCCACCCTCTAAATCCATCTCCACCCTCCAACTCCAACTTCACCCTCAAATCCCATCTCACCCTCCAACTCCATCTCCACCCTCCAAATCCAAATCCATTCCACCCTCCAACTTCATTTCCACCCTCCAACTCCATCTCCACCCTCCAAATCCAAATCCATTCCACCCTCCAACTTCATTTCCACCCTCCAACTCCAACTCCACCTTCCACCTCCACCCTCCAACTCCACCCGCCAACTCCAACTCCACCCTCCAACTCCAACTTTACCCTCCAACTCCACCCTCCAACTCCAATTCCACCCTCCAACTCCACCCTCCAACCCCACCCTCCAACTCCATCCTCCAACTCCAACTCCACCCTCCAACTCCAATTCCACCCTCCAACTTCAATTCCACCCTTCAACTCCACCCTCAAACTCCACCCTCCAACTCCAACCTCCAACTCCATTCTCCAACTCCAGGCTCCCGCTCCATCTCCACCCTCCAACTCCACTCTCCAAACCCAACTCCACCCTCCAAATCCATCTCCACCCTTCAACTCCACCCTCCAACTCCATCTCCACCCTCCAACTCCTACTCCACCCTCCAACTCCATCTCCACCCTCCAAATACATCTCCGCCCTCCAACTCCACCTCCACCCTCCAACTCCACCCTCCAACTCCATCTTCCAACTCCACGCCCCAACTATTCCATCCAACTCCACCATTCAACTCCAACTGCACCCTTCAACTCCACCCTCCATCTCCACCCTCCAACTCCAACTCTACCCTACAACTCCAACTCCACCCACCAACTCCAACTCCACCCTCCAACTCCACCCTCCAACTCCAACTCCAACTCCACCCTCCAACTCCAACTCCACCCTCCAACTCCAATTCCACCCTCCAACTCCACCCTCCAACTCCACACTCCAACTCCACCCTCCAACTCCACCCTCCAACTCCATCTCCACCCACCAGCTACACCCTCCAACTCCACCCTCCAATTCCAACTCTACCCTCCAACTCCATCTCCACCCACCAACTCCACCCTCCAACTCCACCCTCCAACTCCAACTCTACCCTACAACTCCAACTCCACCCACCAACTCCAACTCCACCCTCCAACTCCAATTCCACCCTCCAACTCCAATTCCACCCTTCAACTCCACCCTCAAACTCCACCCTCCAACTCCAACCTCCAACTCCACCCTCCAACTCCACGCTCCCACTCCATCTCCACCTTCCAACTCCACTCTCCAAACCAAACTCCACACTCTAAATCCATCTCCACCCTCCAACTCCATCTCCACCCTCCAAATCCATCTCCACCCTAAAACTCCACCTCCACCCTCCAACTCCACCCTCCAACTCCATCTTCAAACTCCACTCTCCAACTCCACCATCCAACTCCACCCTTCAACTCCAACTGCACCCTCCATCTCCACCCTCCAACTCCAACTCCACCCTACAACTCCAACTCCACCCTCCAACTCCAACTCCACCCTCCAACTCCAACTCCACCCTCCAACTCTCCAACTCCAACTCCACCCTCCAACTCCAACTCCACCCTCCAACATTACCCTCCAACTCCACTTCCACCCCCCAACTCCACCCTCCAACTCCTCACTTCAACTCCACCCTCCAACTCCATCTCCACCCACCAACTCCACCCTCCAACTCCACCCTCCAACTCTACCCTCCAACTCCACTCTCCAACCCCACCCTCCAATTCCACCCTCCATCTCCACCCTCCAACTCCACCCCCCAACTCCACCCTCCAAATCCATCTTCACCCTCCAACTCCACTCTCCAACTCCATCTCCTCTCCAGCCTCCAAATCCTTCTCCACCCTCCAACTCCACCTCCACCCTCCAACTCTAACTCCACCCTCCAACTCTACCCTCCAAATCCATCTGCACCCTCCAACTCCAACTCCTCCCTCCAAATCCATCTCCACCCTCCAGCTCCACCTCCACCTTTCAACTCCATCTCCACCTTCCAACTCCATCTCCGCCCTCCAACTCCAACTCCACCCTCCAACTCCAACTCCAACTCTACCCTCCAACTCCTACTCCACCCACAAACTCCAACTCCACTCTCCAACTCCAACCTCCAACTCCAACCTCCAACTCCAACTCCACCCTCCAACTCCACCCTCCAACTCCAATTCCACTCTCCAACTCCACCCTCGAACTCCACCCTCCAACTCCATCTCCACCCACCACCTCCACCCTCCAACTCCACCCTCTAATTCCAACTCAACCCTCCAACTCCACCCTCCACCCTCCAACTCCAACTCCACCCTTCAACTCCAACTCCAACTCCACCCTCCAACTCCACCCTCCATCTCCACCCTCCAACTCCATCTCCAGCCTCCAACTCCACTCTCCAACTCCACCCTCCAACTCCAACTCCTCCCTCCAACTCCACCCTCCAACTCCATCTCCACCCTCCAACTCCATCTATGCCCTCCAACTCCACCCTCCAAATCCATCTCCACCCCCAACTCCATTGTCACCCTTCCACTCCATCTCCACCTTCCAACTCCATCTCCATCCTCCAACTCCATCTCCACCCTCCAACTCCAACTCCACCCTCCAACTCCACCCTCCAACTCCAACTCTACCCTCCAACTCCAACTCCACCCTCCAACTCCACCCTCCAACTCCACCTTCCAACTCCACCCTCCAACTCCACCTTCCAACTCCACCCTTCAACTCCAACTCCACCCTCCAACTCCACCCTCCAACTCCAACTCCACCCTCCAACTCCACCCTCCAACTCCACCCTTCAACTCCACCCTCCAACTCCAACTCCACCCTCCAAATCCATCTCCACCCTCCAACTCCACCTCCACCCTCCAACTCCATCTTCCAACTCCACCCTCCAACTATACCATCCAACTCCACCCTTCAACTCCAACTGTGCCCTCCAACTCCAACTCCACCCTCCATCTCCACCCTCCAACTCCAACTCTACCCTACAACTCCAACTCCACCCTCCAACTCCAACTCCACCCTCCAACTCCACCCTCCAACTCCACCCTCCAACTCCAACTCCAACTCCACCCTCCAACTCCAACTCCACCCTCCAACTCTACCCTACAAATCCATCTGCACCCTCCAACTCCAACTCCTCCCTCCAAATCCATCCCCACCCTCCAGCTCCACCTCCACCTTTCAACTCCATCTCCACCTTCCAACTCCATCTCCACCCTCCAACTCCAACTCCACCCTCCAACTCCAACTCCAACTCTACCCTCCAACTCCTACTCCACCCACAAACTCCAACTCCACTCTCCAACTCCAACCTCCAACTCCAACTCCACCCTCCAACTCCACCCTCCAACTCCAATTCCACTCTCCAACTCCACCCTCGAACTCCACCCTCCAACTCCGTCTCCACCCACCACCTCCACCCTCCAACTCCACCCTCTAATTCCAACTCAACCCTCCAACTCCACCCTCCAACTCCACCCTCCACCCTCCAACTCCAACTCCACCCTTCAACTCCAACTCCAACTCCACCCTCCAACTCCACCCTCCAACTCCACTCTCCAACTCCAACTCCACCCTCCATCTCCACCCTCCAACTCCATTTCCAGCCTCCAACTCCACTCTCCAACTCCACCCTCCAAATCCAACTCCTCCCTCTAACTCCACCCTCCAACTCCATCTCCACCCTCCAACTCCATCTATGCCCTCCAACTCCACCCTCCAAATCCATCTCCACCCCCAACTCCATCGTCACCCTTCCACTCCATCTCCACCTTCCAACTCCATCTCCATCCTCCAACTCCATCTCCACCCTCCAACTCCAACTCCACCCTCCAACTCCAACTCCACCCTCCAACTCCAACTCTACCCTCCAACTCCAACTCCACCCTCCAACTCCACCCTCCAACTCCACCTTCCAACTCCACCCTCCAACTCCACCTTCCAACTCCACCCTTCAATTCCAACTCCACCCTCCAACTCCACCCTCCAACTCCAAATCCACCCTCCAACTCCACCCTCCAACTCCACCCTTAAACTCCACCCTCCAACTCCAACTCCACCCTCCAAATCCATCTCCACCCTCCAACTCCACCTCCACCCTCCAACTCCACCCTCCAACTCCATCTTCCAACTCCACCCTCCAACTATACCATCCAACTCCACCCTTCAACTCCAACTGTGCCCTCCAACTCCAACTCCACCCTCCATCTCAACCCTCCAACTCCAACTCTACCCTACAACTCCAACTCCACCCTCCAAATCCAACTCCACCCTCCAACTCCACCCTCCAACTCCACCCTCCAACTCCAACTCCACCCTCCAACTCCAACTCCACCCTCCAACTCCAATTCCACCCTCCAAATCCACCCTCCAACTCCACACTCCAACTCCACCCTCCAACTCCATCTCCACCCACCAAATCCACCCTCCAACTCCACCCTCCAACTTCTCCCTCCAACTCCAACTCAACTCTCCAACTCTAATTCCACCCTCCAACTCCAATTCCACCCTCCAACTCTACCCTCCAACTCCACCCTACAACTCCACCCTACAACTCCACCCTACAAATCCATCTCCACCCTCCAACTCCAACTTCACCCTCAAAATCCATTGCCACCCTCCAACTCCATCTCCACCCTCCAAATCAAAATCCATCTCCACCCTCCAATTCCATCTCCACCCTCCAACTCCAACTCCACCCTCCAACTCCAACTCCACCTTCCAACTCCACCCTCCAACTCCACCCTCCAACTCCAACTCCACCCTCCAACTCCAACTTCACCCTCCAACTCTAATTCCACCCTCAAACTCCACCCTCCAACTCCACCCTCCAACTACTCTCTCCAACTCCATCTCCACCCTCCAACTACACCCTCCATCTACACCCTCCAACTCCAACTCCAGCCTCCAACCCCACCCTCCAACTCCATCCTCCAACTCCAACCTCCAAATCCAATTCCACCCTCCAACTCCAATTCCACCCTTCAACTCCACCCTCAAACTCCACCCTCCAACTCCAGCCTCCAACTCCACCCTCCAACTCCACGCTCCCACTCCATCTCCACCTTCCAACTCAACTCTCCAAACCAAAGTCCACACTCCAAATCCATCTCCACCCTCCAACTCCACCCTCCAACTCCATCTCCACCCTCCAACTCCTACTCCACCCTCCAACTCCATCTCCTCCCTCCAAATCCATCTCCACCCTCCACCCTCCAACTCCACCTCCACCCTCCAACTCCACCCTCCAACTCCATCTTCCAACTCCACCCTCCAACTTCACCATCCAACTCCACCCTTCAACTCCAACTGCACCCTCCATCTCGACCCTCCAACTCCAACTCCACCCTACAACTCCAACTCCACCCTCCAACTCCAACTTCAACTCCAACTCCAACTCCACCCTCCAACTCCAATTCCACCCTCCAACTCCACCCTCCAACTCCTCACTCCAACTCCACCCTCCAACTCCACCCTCAAACTCCATCTTCCAACTCCACCCTCCAACTCCACCATCCAACTCCACCCTTCAACTCCAACTGCACCCTCCATCTCCACCCTCCAACTCCAACTCCACCCTACAACTCCAACTCCACCCTCTAAATCCATCTCCACCCTCCAACTCCACCTCCACCCTCCAACTCCACCCTCCAACTCCATCTTCCAACTCCACCCTCCAACTATACCATCCAACTCCACCCTTCAACTCCAACTGTGCCCTCCAACTCCAACTCCACCCTCCATCTCCACCCTCCAACTCCAACTCTACCCTACAACTCCAACTCCACCCTCCAAATCCAACTCCACCCTCCAACTCCACCCTCCAACTCCACCCTCCAACTCCAACTCCACCCTCCAACTCCAACTCCACCCTCCAACTCCAATTCCACCCTCCAAATCCACCCTCCAACTCCACACTCCAACTCCACCCTCCAACTCCATCTCCACCCACCAACTCCACCCTCCAACTCCACCCTCCAACTTCACCCTCCAACTCCAACTCAACTCTCCAACTCTAATTCCACCCTCCAACTCCAATTCCACCCTCCAACTCTACCCTCCAACTCCACCCTCCAACTCCACCCTACAACTCCACCCTACAAATCCATCTCCACCCTCCAACTCCAACTTCACCCTCAAAATCCATTGCCACCCTCCAACTCCATCTCCACCCTCCAAATCAAAATCCATCTCCACCCTCCAATTCCATCTCCACCCTCCAACTCCAACTCCACCCTCCAACTCCAACTCCACCTTCCAACTCCACCCTCCAACTCCACCCTCCAACTCCAACTCCACCCTCCAACTCCAACTTCACCCTCCAACTCTAATTCCACCCTCAAACTCCACCCTCCAACTCCACCCTCCAACTACTCTCTCCAACTCCATCTCCACCCTCCAACTACACCCTCCATCTACACCCTCCAACTCCAACTCCAGCCTCCAACCCCACCCTCCAACTCCATCCTCCAACTCCAACCTCCAAATCCAATTCCACCCTCCAACTCCAATTCCACCCTTCAACTCCACCCTCAAACTCCACCCTCCAACTCCAGCCTCCAACTCCACCCTCCAACTCCACGCTCCCACTCCATCTCCACCTTCCAACTCAACTCTCCAAACCAAAGTCCACACTCCAAATCCATCTCCACCCTCCAACTCCACCCTCCAACTCCATCTCCACCCTCCAACTCCTACTCCACCCTCCAACTCCATCTCCTCCCTCCAAATCCATCTCCACCCTCCACCCTCCAACTCCACCTCCACCCTCCAACTCCACCCTCCAACTCCATCTTCCAACTCCACCCTCCAACTCCACCATCCAACTCCACCCTTCAACTCCAACTGCACCCTCCATCTCCACCCTCCAACTCCAACTCCACCCTACAACTCCAACTCCACCCTCCAACTCCAACTTCAACTCCAACTCCAACTCCACCCTCCAACTCCAATTCCACCCTCCAACTCCACCCTCCAACTCCTCACTCCAACTCCACCCTCCAACTCCACCCTCCAACTCCATCTTCCAACTCCACCCTCCAACTCCACCATCCAACTCCACCCTTCAACTCCAACTGCACCCTCCATCTCCACCCTCCAACTCCAACTCCACCCTACAACTCCAACTCCACCCTCCAACTCCAACTTCAACTCCAACTCCAACTCCACCCTCCAACTCCAATTCCACCCTCCAACTCCACCCTCCAACTCCTCACTCCAACTCCACCCTCCAACTCCATCTCCACCCACCAACTCCACCCTCCAACTCCACCCTCTAACTCTACCCTTTAACTCCAACTCCACTTTCCAACCCCACCCTCCAACTCCACCCTACAACTCCACCCTACAACTCCAACTCCACCCTCTAACTCCAATTCCACCCTGCAACTCCAATTCCACCCTCCAACTCCACCCTCCAACTCTACCCTCCAACTCCACCCTCCAAATCCATCTCCACCCTCCAACTCCACTCTCCAACTCCATCTCCTCTCCACCCTCCAAATCCTTCTCCACCCTCCAACTCCACCTCCACCTCCACCCTCCAACTCCAACTCCACCCTCCAACTCTACCCTCCAAATCCATCTGCACCCTCCAACTCCAACTCCTCCTTCCAAATCCATCTCCACCCTCCAGCTCCATCTCCACCTTTCAACTCCATCTCCACCTTCCAACTCCATCTCCACCCTCCAACTGCAACTCCACCCTCCAACTCCAACTCCAACTCTACCCTCCAACTCCTACTCCACCCACAAACTCCAACTCCACTCGCCAACTCCAACCTCCAACTCCACCCTCCAACTACAACTCCACCCTCCAACTCCACCCTCCAACTCCAATTCCACTCTCCAACTCCACCCTCGAACTCCACCCTCCAACTCCATCTCCACCCACCACCTCCACCCTCCAACTCCACCCTCCAATTCCAACTCAACCCTCCAACCCCACCCTCCACCCTCCAACTCCAACTCCACCCTTCAACTCCAACTCCAACTCCACCCTTCAACTCCACCCTCCAACTCCACCCTCCAACTCCATCCTCCAACTCCATCTCCAGCCTCCAACTCCACTCTCCAACTCCACCCTCCAAATCCAACTCCTCCCTTCAACTCCACCCTCCAACTCCACCCTCCAACTCCATCTATGCCCTCCAAATCCACCCTCCAAATCCATCTCCACCCCCAACTCCATCGTCACCCTTCAACTCCATCTCCACCTTCCAACTCCATCTCCATCCTCCAACTCCATCTCCACCCTCCAACTCCAACTCCACCCTCCAACTCCAACTCCACCCTCCAACTCCAACTCTACCCTCCAACTCCAACTCCACCCTTCAACTCCAACTCCACCCTCCAACTCCACCCTCCAACTCCAACTCCACCCTCCAACTCCACCCTCCAACTCCACCCTTCAACTCCACCCTCCAACTCCAACTCCACCCTCCAACTCCAACTCCACCCTCCAACTCCAATTCCACCCTCCAACTCCACCCTTCAACTCCAACTCCACCATCCAACTCCAGCTCCACCCTCCAACTTCACCCTCCAACTCCACCCTCCAATTCCAACTCCACCCTCCAACTCCAACTCCACCCTTAAACTCCAACTCCACCCTCCAACTCCACCCTCCAACTCCAACTCCACCCTCCAGCTCCACCCTCCAATTCCAACTCCACCCTTCAACTCCAACTCCACCCTCCAACTCCACCCCCACCCTCCAATTCCAACTCCACCCTCCAACTCCACCCTCCAACTCCAACTCCACCCTCCAACTCTGCCTCCATCCTCCAACTCCAAAGCCACCCTCTAACTCTAACTCCACCCTCCAACTCCAACTCCACCCGTCAACTCCAACTCCACCCTCCATCTCCAACTCCACCCTCCAACTCCAACTCCACCCTCCAACTCCACCCTCCAACTCCAACTCCACCCTCCAACTCCTCCCTCCAACTCCTACATCCAACTTCAACTCCACCCTCTATCACTTATGAACACCACCACATCACTCAGGGACACCAGCACATTACTCAATGGCACCACCACATCACTCGGGGGCACCACCACATCACTCAGGGGCACCACCACATCACTCAGTGGCACCACTCAGGGACACCGCCACATCCCTCAGGGACACCACCACATCACTCGAGGACACCACCACATCACTCTGGGGCACCACCGCATCACTCTGGGGCACCACCACATCACTCAGCCCAACTACATAATCACTCAGCACCACAAAAGCACTGTCCTTGCTTGCTACCAACAAACAATGCCATAGCCAATAGGACTCTCATTAGTAAAGTGTAAGCTATTGGCTTTGTGAATAACAATTCTATTAATTTATATATTTTTAAAGCAAACATATATTAAAAAAATGTGTCATTTACAAATCAAATAGCTCACACTTTCCTAATGCGAGACCTATTGCATTGCAAATGCTTGTTACATATATATGCATACATATATACATCCCTTGGTCCCTCTCCACAACCCTCTGCCTCCGTAAACACTTTGGGTATCAAAGTCAGTCAAGACCTTACCATGCGCCCCCAGATCAGCACCCTGGTCTCATCCTGTTTTTTGTCTCTCAGAATCACACGCAAAATCTCCCGTTTTTTTCTGTCACAGCCCTTAAACTCATCCTTCTTGCCATGATTTTATCCCGCCTTGACTACGGCAATGGCCTGTATGTAGGTATTCCTGCTTACAAACTCCGGTGCCTGCAATTAATTCAAAATCAGGCAGCTCGTCTTATCTATAGACTTCCTAAGTCCCACCGAGTAACCCCTCTGTTAAAATCTCTCCATTGGCTGCCCACCTTGGAGCGTTCTTTATTCAAGATGGGTTGCCTGATCTTTTTGGCTCTGGCTGGCACTGCCCCAGACTTTATTAATTCTAAGATCAGTGCATACGTTCCCAACAGAAGCCTACGCTCCTCCACTCAGTTTTTCCTTAGCGTTCCTCGCTTTCGGAGGAAAAAAATCGGAGGCATGAGGTTTTCCACCCCTGCCCCCACTTTTTGGAATGCCTTTCCCTTTGCCATTAGGTCCAACCCCACCTACATGGACTTCCGCAAAGCGCTAAAAACTCATTTTTCTCCCAAGCATATCCGCCGCAGTAACCCTCCTGCTCCCCCCTGTGCTATCCGTCTGCAGCGCCAAGAAACCGCATGGTGTTAGACCGCTTTAAAAAACTTTTCAACTTTAACTTCATATAGACTAGACCCCGCAGCCAAATTGCTAGCTTGCGTTTTTATTAAAGTCCGGGGCAAGTCCCCACTAAGCCGCTCTCACCGCCTTGCACCTTCACTGGCCCGGCTGTTTTCATACTCCACTGCCGGTTTTAGTGCCTTCTCCGTTCCACAACCATAGCAGTGTTGTCCCCCAACAAACAGTCGAGCCAACGCCGCCGTTTTCGCCAGACCACTAGCCTTGCTGCTTCCAGCTCCTTGCACGCCTGCACTCCCGCCCCGCAGCCCAGCTCCCGCCGACCGGCTCTCCGAGCTTCCACAGGTGCATACAGCAGCTGATCGTACCTTGCTGGAGAAAGCCTTCACAGAGCATTCCTACTTAATTACTTTTGCCGCTTTCAGTGCCTTCCAAAAGCATAACTTTTTGCTGTTATCCTCCAACTATTCTCCACTGTTCACTGTCCTAGTGAAAGTGGTTGCCACTACAGCCCAGGGCAGAGTGCACCCAATTTGGAAGCAACAGAGTGGTGCTGGCCCCTAAAAGGCTCTAAAGTGCAACAACAGCAACATAGATTGCCTCATAATACAACCAATAATACTTAAATCCCCCACTTTAGCTACAATCTGAACATGACCCCGGCTGTTTAAGGACAATTAAATTAGATATAACCACAGTATCACGGCAACACCACGGATACACTAGGTCACATTTTTTACCTGCTGTACATATTGTATAACCTGCATGGGCATTGACAGTAGGAGCGTTATCTGCGTATTTAAAAGAATATTTTGGGGTATTGCAGTAGCTTCAAGTTGGTTAAACATAGAAACAACAATGGAGCAAGTCAGCAAGTGGGAGCCACCGTGACACCCCAGCGAGCAAAATAAACATGCTGCTAAACTACTGTAGTATGGCTTCTATTTTACTGCTTGAGCACAATACACAGTGAGAGAAAGGACAAGAGTCTATATTGCAAGGTCATTGCCCAGTCATGGGTAAAAAAGGTGTGCAAAGGAACTAAAAAGAACATTTCCAAAGCATTCTATGGCTGTTTACATTATTATCCCTGATGATGTCCCTTGGAGGACGAAACGCGTAGGCTGTTTTTATTTATTCATCTATAAGAAAATTATTGATTTCAGGAGTGTGACATCCCCAGATTAGATCATTGATATTGGACTGAATTACTTTTTCTCTTGGAAAATGAACTTTGTGTTATTCTACTGAAAAATAAAAAAAGAACAAGGACTACAACATGGACTGTTGACCTTTTAATTTGTGAATTTGGCGCTCCTTCCATTAATATTTACATTTGTGGATCTGTTCGGTCTGAACGGTGGACCCGAGGAAGAGGAGTGCCCGACCTATCGAGGGCAATCACAGAAAAAACTATTTTAGTGAACAATCTCCCAAGTGCATACCTAGGGGTGCCCTCGCCGTTGGTTTTTCTTTGATCTAACAATGAACAGTATAGAGTGTCAACTATGCCCTAAGGGGGCAAACAGTGCCATGTACAGGAAGTCAGTGATAGTAGCAAGCTAACAGCCACACAGGTAGTGAGATATTCAGCTCTCTCATGGTGTACTATTGTTGCTGCTCGACTCAAGAATGGAGGCACTTCAGAAGCCTAAAGCGGTAGCCATCTATAGATGATCATTTAAAATAAATAAGGCACTAAAAGACCAAGGGGGTAAGTTTCAAGGGTTGCTATTTATTTCAACGGTTTTATATAGCGCTACTGGACCCAAGAGTATCAGAGCGCTTTACAAGGATGGTAGATGCGAATGCAAGCTATGACCGAAGGGTCGACATTGCCAGAGGGATAAATGCCTTTCTCACTAGTCCCTACCCATTTTACATCAATGTGCTATATACGAAGCAATTCAAGCAGATATCAAAACACTTTACGATGGCAGCATAGAATAACAAGCAATGCATTCAGGCTCACCTGGACCCACAGCTACACAGGTGGAGAACTCAAGGCCGTGGTATGCCACCCTGAGCCTTTGCAGAGTTACAAGACAGTCTTAACACAAGTACTACAATGCGCCCCTTACAATGGACTTGAGTTTGCAAACTCGATGACCTCGGTCCATTGGGTCCTGTGAAGAAAGCAACAGTGACCCCTCTATCCTCTAAAGGACAGTGGGTGTACTGACAACTGGGGGTGGCTTTTAATTGCTCTATGTCTTACGGGTGCAGCAACTTCAGATTCTAAAAAAAGGGGGCTACAGCCACACTAGAGAACACTTCAGAACAGCGAGCAACAGCTGCCATACTATGGAAAGTATTGTATTCACCGTTGGTCTTCAGGATGTTGTGTCAGGGATTACATTTTAACGCAGTGTTGAACACTCGTACACGGCTCTATGGAGGTGCGACCTGTGCCACCGCACTGGGTGCTGTCTTCAGGAGTATATTATTGTTTTAAAAGCCCCTACTTTCGCATTCCTTACCTCCAGCAATTTTCAGGCAACAATAAAAATGTCAAGATAAATCCAGTGATTCATGTTCGTGCTGGAGAGAGATTGGAGGTTTGTCTAGCGAAAGCTTTGACTGGTAAGGTAGCGCAGAGGGTTAATATGCCTGCTACAAGAATGTGTGCCATGCAGCTCATAAAGTGCATATAATTTAAATAGGTCGGTGGGTTACTGCTTTTGTCAGAGAGATACTTTTGTTACTTGCAGTTTATAAATTCAAATCCTAACTTAGAGCAGTGAACTAATAACCATCCTCAAAAAGCTGCGTGCAAACTGCATGGTATAGATTAGAGTGTTATGATTCCCAACTTTCATTATCCTAATGATGCAATAAAGGTACAACCTCCAACCACGGTGTTATTTTTTAAAGTCTGAGTTTGTGCCTCCCTAGACCAAGCATTACTAAACTATACTGTCTACCAGTATGTATGACATGTGACTCTTACACCTAGTAGTCCTCTGTCTTACACAAACATTCCTAAACGCTGATTTACACATGCATGATTGTATCTGTGTAATGTGTGTGCATGAGGTAAAGTGCTCTGACACCCTACACTGGTAAGAGTGGTGCTATAAAACTAATTACATGCATCTGAGAGAGTGTGTTTTTAAGACCCGAGGGGCACTGTTAAAGGGCAGTAGTGATGGAATCAGTGGCAGAGGTGGTCATTGGGGGGTGCCAACAAACATTGTGGCACTTGGCACCATCCGAGCTAAGGCTGGCCTGCACTAGGATCACCCCTAAGCTAACCCCGCCTGTGTGCCAACAGCTTAAGATACTTGCGATAGTTTCTCCCAACCTAAAAAACATGTGTGGTCTACTTGTGTGCTGGATGTAACATCTCAGTCAGTCAGTCAGTCAGTCAGTCAATTATCTTTATTCGATTATTAAAAATCATAAAAGAACGAGCATAGTTACATAGCAACTTTCATCAGAGCACAAATTGATACATAATTAAAACAAACAAACAATCATTATTTTAAAAACAGTAAAATCACAATGTACAATGAATCATACAAAGATGTTTAAAAATGATAAAAAAAAGAGGCTTATTAAAACACAAGGCGTTTAGATAAATGAGATAAAAAGGGAAATCATTGTTCAGGAGTAAGGAGCCTAAATCTTGTACGGAGCTTGTTTAAACGTGCTCCTGCGACTAGAAAACTAGCGACATGAAAAGCTACACTTACATTAGGAAGGAGTTGCAAAAACATCAGGGCTGGTTTTACCTGAATAAAGCCTTGATTACGTAAGATTGGAAGCAAGTATCTTTTTTTAATCTTAGTATAATGTCCGCAAAACATGGTAAAGTGCATCGTGTCCTGTGTGGAAAAGTGGTCACAATCACATGGTTCAGCATCATCGGGTCTGTTCCAAGTTTTAAAATTGCCCAGAATGAAATGGATCAAATCAAAACGAAATCTTGTTAAAAAGGAAACGATGATAAGATTTAGTTACCAGGGAGAGATATGGTTCCATTCCTGGGACGGATGTCAACAAACAGTGTTTCCTTACCATGTTTTTTTTTAGCTCTATAGCTTCCCTATCCAGAACATATAAGTTTATCAGGGTATGTTTTACTAATTTAAGGTCTTCCTGTCTTATCAAGTCTGGAGATGAAAAGAGCTCCGGTCGTCCAACTAAAGTTAACTGCGTTTGTACGAATTTTACCCACGGGATGTTATGGGCTCTATCCAGGGCTAAACAATCTTTTAAAATAATGTGGTTTAAAGTGAGCTCCTGGTTGAGCCAAGTTTTCATCCATCCAATCACCGGGGCTAGTTTCAAAATGTCAGTTATATAGCCCAATCCTAGCTCTGTATGTAATGCGTAAGTGGAAGTCGATTGGGGGACTGAAAGCAGAGATCTCAGAAATTTATTTTCTACTTTCTGTATTTTGTCAAGACTAGTATACCCCCAGATAACAGAACCATACTGGGCAACGGACAGGCATTTTGCTTTATAGACCTTAATAATGCTCTCCATGGGACGGGAACCTGATTTTTTCGCAAAACCAAGCAACCCTGCTGCCGCTCTTGCAACAGCGTTGCTTTTGGCGGAATGCTGGGGGCCCCAAGTTCCCTTCTCATCGAAGGTCACCCCTAAATATGGAAAAGAAGGGACTCTCCTAACCTCTTTCCCAGCACAGAAAAATGTTTTCGACTTTCTTTTCCTGCCTGCGGTTCCAGCAATCATTACATGAGATTTCTCTGTGTTGATTTTCATATCCAACGAAGACCTAAAATCTCCAAAAGATGAAAGGAGTTTATTTAACGCCACTCCGGAGCGTGCCAGAAGAACTGCATCGTCCGCGTACAGGAGGACAGGTATCTTTGTCTCACCTGCACGCGGAATGTCGATATGGGATGTTGCCATGACTGCCTCCAAATCATTTATATAAAGAGTAAAGAGGAGGGGGGCAAGGATGCACCCTTGCCTAACCCCCCTCTCTGACTTAAAGTGACAAGTGCATCTTCCTTCCCTAGTTACTCTGACCGAAGTCATGAGATCCCTATGTAGCTCAGCTAGGTATCCAACCAAAGGGGGGTCGAAGCCCATGGCCAGAAGGATCCTCCACAGCTTTGCCCTGTTGACCAGGTCAAAAGCTGATGAGAGGTTCATAAAGGCCATGTACAGGGAACCCCCCTTGGCGATTACGTATTTGTTTAAAATTAGTTCTAGGTTTAGGCACTGATCTAAGGTTCCTCTTTTGGCTCTAAAGCCGTATTGCGCATTTGATAGGACGCCCTTCCTATCTAAGATCTGGGTCAGTCTTCCTAAAAGGACTCTTCCCAAGATTTTGACACTAGAATCGATGAGGGAAATTGGCCTATAACAGGCCGGGTCTGTCCTCTGTCCTTTTTTAAAAATTGGAACTATCGTCGACCTGGCCCAGCTAGTGGGAAAAATGAGATCCCTTGTAGCGTTAAAAATATTAGTGAGAATCTTGGTGCTTAGTTCAGGAGCACTCTTAAAAAAATCTGCGGGAACCCCGTCGGGCCCCGGTTCCTTTTTACAGAGTGTGTCGTTAATTGCTTTTTTCACCTCATCTTGGCTGAAAGGGGAGATAGAAATTGTCGGTTGTGTGGGTGGCATTTCGGATTCTGAGGTAGTATCAGTACAACTATAGATGTTACTGAAATGTGTCACCCACTGTTCATCTGGTATAATGCAATCTACTCTCTGATTGTCTAGTCCCGCGAAGTATGGATGATTTATAATTGCCCAAAATTTGGCACTATCTCTCTGTATTTCAGGCAATAATAAATCACTCCAGGCCTCGTTTTTTATCTCAGATTTCCTCACTCTGATAGCTTGATTGTATTGTTTCCTCAATGATGCTATCAGCTCTCTGTCTCTGGGTTTATTTTTTAGAGCCTGTAGGAGGATTGAGTGGGGCTTGGAGCAGTTTGAGTCAAACCATCTGGGGCCCCTAATCCTATTTGGCTTTGCCTTTACAGTCAGGTCTAGCTTGACCCGGCGGCAAATAGCATTGAAAGCCTCGATCATAGTGGCACCAGAGTTCTTATTATCCAGACAAATGGCGACCTCCCCTTCAACTTTAGCCAAAGTTTCCTGTAAGAAGGTGATTGGGGTTACTTGGTCCCATTTCAGCCTCCGATTCTGATCTCTCAAAACTAGTTCTGTTGCGCATAAAGCGTCGATCTTCCTTTTTCCCAAGACTCCCTGAGCTATAATCTCTAAAATCACGGGATTGTGATCGCTAAGAACTATAGTTTCTACCTTATAATTAATAACTTCAGGCAGAATACTTGGAGATAAAAAGATATAATCTATAATTGTGCCTGAGTCATTGCAAACATATGTCGGTAACCTCTGGCCTATGGAGCAACTACATGGTTCATAAAGGTTAAAAGTAGCTAAGAGCAATTCCAGAGCCTCACCACGTGGTGTATGTTCAAAATGCGGTGGGGAGGAATGGGGGGAAAATTCTTCATATTCCCCATGGCAATCCACATGGCATGGGTGAATATTAAAGTCTCCCATGAGGATCACCTCATACCCATGGGCACTGTTCTCACTGTGGGTGGACAGGAATTCATCTACGGTTACCAAATGCTCGTTTGGGGTTTGACTGACGGGAGAATTATAAAAGTTAACAAATAATATGAGATGAGAGTTTGATGTGGTTAGTTCAACCGCTAAACAATTTTTTGAATTGGACTTAATAAGTCTAGGTTTTCCTTGAACATCTAATGAAATGTATATAGCCAAGCCCACCTTTGCCCTTCCTGCTTTACTAGGGTCTGCAGATACATTAAAGTGGGAGAAGCCGTCCAGAGCCAATCCGTCCGACGTTTCCCATGTTTCTTGAAAGGCAAGAATGTCACAGGATCTAATTATGTCCAGCCAGTTCTTGTCGTTAAATTTGGCTCTGAGACCAGCAATATTCCAGCTCATAATTCTACAGACCCTAACACCTGCAGAATTCTGAACTAATGGACTAAGAGCAGGATGAGGGCCCTCTCCATCACTATCATGTCTTGAAGAAAGTCAATCGTTTTGATCCATGAAAGATAACGGCGCATAACGATTGAACAGTTCAAGGAGTTGTGTGACTGGATTAGACGGTACTGAGTGATGACAATGAGCTGCTACATTATGCCTTAAATCCTGTCCCCATCTAAAGTTCGAGTCCCAATTGTTGTCCCACCCTGGGGCAGGGTCCTTGTAACATTCTGCTATTCCCCATAAAAGAACTTTAAAGTTAAGGGAACCACAGTACCCCATCTGCGTTGGGGAGGGAATAAATTAACAGGAATATTGGGAAGAACGTCTTGATTCGAGAAGCTCACTGCCACGCAGTCCACTTTGAACTTTTTCAGCCGGTTGCCCAGCCAGGGAACCCTGGTTGCTGACTTGATTACACTTGCCAGATGATGCTTTCCCCCTGGTGCTAGCCGCATGTTACTGGTTAACCAGTGTAAGGGTTTGTTACGGAGGGAAGTGGGGCTTTCCACTGTTCCCCCTTCCAGCGGGGGGACGTTTGCGAGGACTAAAACCACAGGTGTGGCTTCCACTATAAATTGCAGGGGGTCCGTTGAATGAGCTTGTGCTTGTGCTTGGGGGATATTGACCGTAGGGGTTGAGTCTGTTGGAATATTGACTGATATAGAACCCTCATTTTTATCAGTCAAGGTTGGTGGATGTAGTGATGAGTTCTCCGCGGGCAGTTGGTTTCCCACTCCGTCACCCACCTCACCTCCAACAACATTTCCCCCTGTATTATTACTCAAATGTGTAACTATCGTAGTTATATTTTCAACGCCACCTGCAACCAAATTATGAAGTCCACCCAGCTTCTTAACCTCCGCTTGCAGTTTATCAATTTTGGATATTAGAGGTTTGATAATAGTGTTGATTTTTATCTCGAGGAAACCTGCAATTTTTTCAAAAAAAGCCTCCTCAAAAGTGTAATTTGGTTTATCCTCAACACTGTTCGCTTGTTTGGGTTTTGGGGTAGTAACCCTCTTCCGTCTTGTCCCTGAGCGTAACCCGCCCCGCTTTGGTGGATTCTTAGTGCATAGTCGTTTTGGCCTGGCGGCATGCCCTGTAGGAGACTGCTCATCCGCAGAAACGCGAGTCTGTTTCTCTTGTTCAAATTCAGTGTCAATATCTGTGTCGCCCTCAGCCTCTGCATTGGGTCCCTCAGAGGCCGGGGCTGCGTTATCCGGAGTACCAGGTATTCCTTGGGAAGTAGTATCACTAGTAGTGGCCGCGCAATGAGCTTCTTGCAATTGGGTGTCATCCATCAAGATAGAAGCAGAAGAGGACAGACATCGTAAATCAGGGGATTGACTCAACCCCAAAGACTCCATCCTCCACATGTTTATCTTTTTGACAGTCTGAACAAGGTAAATATCAATAGTGTTTAGCGGGACTTCATCAAGTTTTTTAGGCATGATTGCGAGTACAAGCAAACTCAATGTTCTGAAAACAAAAAAAAGGTAGTTAATAAAGTCTTGCAACAGCAAGTCTTACTTGAGGGATGTATCACGAAACTATTTCCTGCAGCGTTACTGGCCCTGTCCCTTCCTCCTCCTGCCGATGAGGGCCGTAGAGGGCCCGCCCTTTGCCCGGGCTTAGCTCCGGGCGTCCCGCTAGCGTCCCGCGAAGCGGGTTCCTGTGGCGCTTATGTGCGCCTCCTGGCGCCCTCGCTGTGTCACAAGGCGCGCCGCCGCGTAGGCTGCGGGGAATTGTGGTCCCGTAGCGGCGGCGCGTGTAGTCTGCTGCAAAGTGACTCTTGGCGGTGGCGGCGTGCTTTCGCGGTGCCTGGCTGCCTTGCAATGACTCTAGGCGGTGGTGGCGTCTGGCAGGTAAGTTTGTGTTCGTCTCCCCCGCTCCGCCGGTTCCTGCGGCGCTTATGTGCGCCTCCTGGAGCCCTCGCTGTGTCACAAGGCGCGCCGCCGCGTAGGCTGCCGGGAATTGTGGTCCCGGAGCGGCGGCGCGTGTAGTCTGCTGCAAAGTGACTCTTGGCGGTGGCGGCGTGCTTTTGCGGTGCCTGGCTGCCTTGCAATGACTCCTAGCGGTGGCGGCGTCTAGCAGGTAAGTTTGTATTCGTCTCCCCTGCTCCGCCGGTTCCTGTGGCGCTTATGGCACCTCCTGGCGCCCTTGCTGTGTCACAAGGCGCGCCGCCACGTAGGCTGCCGGGAATTGTGGTCCCGGAGCGGCGGCGCGTGTAGTCTGCTGCAAAGTGACTCTTGGCGGTGGCGGCGTGCTTTTGCGGTGCCTGGCTGCCTTGCAATGACTCCTGGCGGTGGCGGTGGCGGTGTCTGGCAGGTAAGTTTGTGTTCGGAACATCTTCAATAATTAGTTTGCAGCATGAAGGAGGCTTGGTGTGGAACGCTAAGGGTGCTACCACTCATATCGTACTTCTTTTAAGTTCCTGAAATATTATGTCCTCTGGTACAATCTCTCTCATCCCACCCATGCTTCCCTTCCGTCTAGTGACCCCCCCTGCTCACCCAGCCCCCTTGTCCTCCGGTACAACACCTCTCTCATCCCAACCCCACTCCTTCTAGTGACCCCCTGTGCACTCTGCCCCCGCCCTCCCAGACACAAGCTTCCCGCTCACCTCCTGCACCTTCCATGTGACGCCACCAAAGGCTCCTCTGTCACGTCGACCAACGTCCTCGAAAGAAGTCACTTGCGGCTTTGGAAATAAAAAGAACTCTTGCCCGCTGCAGATCTGTACAGTATGGAAGTCTTCAGCGCAGATATTAACTTTGGGGCCCATTGGGGAAAGGGAGGGGGGGGGAGAAAAGCACCGACCCGAGACTCAATGTAGGTGTGATAAAGGCCGCTTTATTGGAAGCAGGTGCATCCTACACAATAACATCCTTGGCCTGCGCCGCACAATCTAAACCTCACAAATATGTACTTTGCTGACTCACCCCCACCTCCTCCCCTACCTGATTCCCACAATCCACAAACAGTAACAATTTGCATAACGTCAATTTGCCTCTCCACCTGGCTAAATACTTTATTGTGCTTGACCTACCCCCCGACAATCCAAACAGTTCTCCTACTCTTCCCCCATATATTAGGAAGAACCGCCCCTACATGCAGAATGCACCCCACACCTGCTCCAGCGACATGCGAAAACCCCCCACCCAATCATGAAACCCCCTTGCACCAGCCTCCAACAAAGCTCGCCCAAAATCCCCTGACACCCCCACACTCCCCCGAAAAAGAACTCCCCCGAAAAGAGAAATGCCCGCCCTTGTGGGCCCCCCCTGTAACATGCCCCAGGGAGGGAAAAATTGTCCATCCACCACCCCCCGCCCGGCAGCCGAGACACCACACTTGTAATGGCGTCTCTGCTGCGTGCCCGGGCGGAGCCCAAAAACTACCAAAGGCAGCCCAACTAAGCCCCACCCCCCAGCCCAAAAGCTACCAAAAAGCCCAACCCGTCCCGGTCGGCGCCAGCTCCACCCCCCCCTTTCCCCGGCCCCCAAATTCCCCCGGGCGGGGCAGGCCTCCCTTCGGTCGGCCGCCCCCCCCCCAGGACCCCCATTGGGGCCCATTGGGGAAAGGGAGGGGGGGGGAAGAAAAGCACCGACCCGAGACTCAATGTAGGTGTGATAAAGGCCGCTTTATTGGAAGCAGGTGCATCCTACACAATAACATCCTTGGCCTGCGCCGCACAATCTAAACCTCACAAATATGTACTTTCCTGACTCACCCCCACCTCCTCCCCTACCTGATTCCCACAATACAAAAACAGTAGCAATTTGCATAACGTCAATTTGCCTCTCCACCTGGCTAAATACTTTATTGTGCTTGACCTACCCCCGACAATCTAAACAGTTCTCCTACTCTTCCCCCATATATTAGGAAAAACCGCCACTCAAGGGACGTGCTAACGGTCCTCGACCCCCCCCTAGGACTCCCCATCCCTTAAACTCGGGACTTGCCGCCTGGCCCAGCCGTCAGGCCCCCCACCCCAACCCTATGGCGTGCTGCCGGCCCCCCTCAAACACATTGCTGTCAGGTCAATGCCTTCGTACCGCCAACAGGTCCTCCCCTCTAACCATGGGGCCATGCCCTCCGTCCCAATGCATAGGGCCATGCCCTCCATCCCAATGTACAGGGCCATGCCCTCCGTCCCAATGTATCGGGCCATGCCCTCCGTCACCACGTATAGGGCCATGCCCTCCGTCACCCATGTATAGGGCCATGCCCTCCGTCACCAATGTATAGGGCCATGCCCTCCATCATCCACGTACAGGGCCATGCCCTCCGTTACCAACGTATGGGGCCATGCCCCCCGTCACCAATGTATAGGGCCATGCCCTCCGTCACCAATGCATAGGGCCATGCCCTCCGTCCCAATACATAGGGCCATGCCCTCCGTCGCCAAAGCAAAGGGCCATGCCCTCCGTCACCAATGCCGAGGGCCATGCCCTCCGTCACCGCTGCACAGGGCCATGCCCCCGTCACCAATTCATAGGGCCATGCCCTCCGTCACCAATGTATAGGGCTATGCCCTTTTCCCCAAGCATAGGGCCATGCCCTAGTCACCAAGGCATAGGTCTATGCCCTCGTCCCCAATGCATAGGGCCCTGCCCTCGTCTCCCACGCCTTGGGCCATGCCCTCGTCACCACTGCATAGGGCCACGCTCTCGTCACCAATGCATTGGGCCACGCCCTCCGTTACCAATGCACAAGGCCCTGCCCTCCGACACCAATGCATAGGGCCATGCCCTCCGTCACTAAATGTATAGGGCCATGCCCTCAGTCAACGTCACCCCCGGGGCGTGCTTCCAGGCCGCAGAATCGAGCTCCCTACGAAGTGGAACCGCACTGAAACGGGGCCGTGCCCTCTCCCTGGCGCCCAGGGCCCCCCCCTGTCAACACAAGGCCCGGGAAGCCGCCCAGCGCCTGCAGGCAGTCCGCCGAAACCGGCCGTCCCACCAGAGAGAAGCCCCTTGTGGCGCGTCCCACACCGGAGCCCGCCCGCCAGGAAAAAACCCCTGCCGCAGTGCCCCCTAAGACCCCCGTCACCTACCCTACCCCGCTGCCCCCCCGACATGGCTGCGTCACCGTTCCGCGTCAGACCCCACCGCGCGTTGCGACCCCCCTGTCCTCCGGCGGGCGTGTTCCCTGACCATGGAGTCGAGCTCACTACGGAAAATGACCACACCGGCATGGGACCGTGCCTCCTCTCTGGCCCCAGGGAGAAGTCCTCCACACCGTGCGTCACCCCCCAGAGCCTGTCCACCAGGAAAAAGCCCACTGCAAAGAACGTAACTCTCACCCACGCACGACCCCCAACCGCCCTTGAAATGCCCCCGGCCTAACCGAGATGCTTTGCCTGTTCACGCCTATAACGCCCGTGTAATGACTGGATTTTCTGGTTAGATGGGATCAGCCCCTAGGGGCCCCTCCAACCCAGCCAGAACGTAATCACATCCCTCCTCAGGACCAACTATCCAGGCACCTGGGTACCTACCTGAGGATGGGGAACTCGCAATATACAAGCTCATATTATTAAAAACACCACTAAATCTATAGGGATACTAAGAATACTCACTGATTACTAGGGATATCCATACCCTACACCACACTTATTTTCACATCAGTTGGTCTCGCGGCCACTCAGACCCAGACCGGTCTACCCTAGGGCAGATATGACACACAATCCGGTGCGTCTACACACGTGGGTCTGCAGCCCCAGTGCTCTCCCTTATTTCCAAACGGTTCGCAATCCTGCCAACCTACACGCCAGTCTCCCACCTGGCGCTCTCACTTATTCAAGCCACAATCTTGTGGGTATACACGCTGGTCTCCTACCCAGCGTTCTCACTAACGCCGCATATCAACGACGACCACATTCCTATGAACACCTATATATATATATATATATTGGGAAGTCTCTTCACTAAGGGTCTGCTACTACAATATTAGGAGTTAGCCAATTAATATAATGTGCCTCTTATTCTTGGCATCATAGGTCCACTCACTCCCTATTTATGTGATCACCACTTACCTGATTGGGATTACTCATCCATTCATGTACCTAGTAAACACCTAGGATATGTATTTACCTAGATTGAACAAAAGTATGAGACACATGCCAGTTTTCTACAAACTGGGGGTTATTTTATTAATACAATATAAACATTTACACAGATCTGTAACTGACAAAGACTATAGGTAGAACACACCACTGAAAGAGAAAAGATTAAACATAACAGGAACACTCCGCTGAAAGAGAAAAGATTTAAACATACAATAGCTTAGGGAATAAGGGCAAGGTTATGGTTAGAATTCACCTGATTAGTGTGTAGTCTTGTTCTAGCTGTCATCTGGGTTCCTCTCTCGTCTGTGCCTTGGCTCATCTCAGACTCTCTCTCTCTCCTGCACTCTTGGGTACACCTCTGCGCTGATCACTTTGCACTGGACTCCTCTCCCCCACGAACTGTCTCCACCTTCCAGCTTCAATCTTAATGGTTCCTGCCGCTCTGATCACCGTTCATTCCACTAGCTTATTCACTCTGTCTCTGCGCCAATGTCCAATTAACTCCATCTGCTCCCATAGGTTAGTCCACGATCTCTCCTCCGTCTCTTCTCAAAGGCATTACTTCAGACTCCAGCTATTCACACCTCCTCCTGATAAGTAACTGCTTCTGACTGCTTCCTTCAGTTCCAGCTCACTATTCAACTCAGCTCTCTCTCTCCAGCTTGAACCCTCTCTCTCTCTGCCAACTCCACTCCACTGCTTTCCACTCCTCCACCTTAACACGACTAACTGGCACCGCCACCTTCACTCGACTGCAACTCTACTCGACTCTCTGACTCCGCCTCTGCACTTCACCTTTATAGAATGCTGTTTCCTCATGGAAAGTTCCAGCCAGCAGCTTCCTCCCACCAATCCCATGCACCAGGCTCCTTGCGCTAGACGCTCCCACAGTGACCAGTCTGCTTGTTTCGTCTAGAGACCTGAGCCCGGGGACAATTCCTGATTAGATTCAGCTCTGGCCGGTTCTCTCCGGTCCGCTTAGGGCGAACAACAGCCTTAACTATAAACTTTGCCTTTACCCTGAAAAGCCTCTCAGCTTCATCAAGATGGAGTCCCTCTAGCTCTAGGCCTGTAGGCCTGAAAGGGATGAAATGCCCCTTAGCTCTGCCATAATACCTACATACACCATACCAATGTGTCTAATATGTCAAAGCCAATAGGCAATAGACAGGTTAAAGTCAAGAATAAAGGATCTATTATCATATTAAGCAGCTATCCTCTTCTAGGTCTGGAAAAAAGGGCTTAAAAGGGCCAACACAGGCTAAGAATACCTATACTAGATGTGAGCAAGATTAAGGTCTATATCACTGCTAAATAAAGCCAAAAACTCTGCCATTACACTCCACCCTTAGATCCTTATCTTGCGAACATCAATAAACAACAACATCCATATAAACAAACATCAACACTATCTATCCAACACAGGCTAAGAATACCTATCCTAGATGTGAGCAAGACTAAGATCTATATCACTGCTAAATAGAGCCCAAAAACTCTGCCATCCACCCTTAGATCCTTATCTTGCGAACATCTTATAAACAATAACATCCATATAGACAAACATCAACACAATCTATCAACAAATCAAAAACTAAAAAACTCCCTAAAAAGAATGACAACGTAAGGAAATTCCACCTGAAACTCAATTGTAGGGAATACAAACCTAACAACCAACTGAAAACAAATCAAAGCACCCTTGACTTGAATGCTGAAACATATGTGAGATTGGATCTGATAACAACAGAAACTAACCAAAGCATCCTCAAACTAAATGTGCCTCAACTTCTAGTGATAACTGGTGAAATCTAGTGATGTAGGGACTTATATGTTGAATGAAAACAGCAAGGGGCCTACCTACTTCGGACAACTTAAGCTTAAATGAGGCCTACCTACTATAGTCAACTTAAGCTAATGATGACTCATGAAATCTATTGGTGTAGGGGCTTGTTTGTGGGATGAAAATAACAATGGGCCTAAATGAGGCCTACTGACATTTGTCAATTTAAAAAAAAAAACATTTTGGTGAAATCTGAGAAGTAGACATGACAAACTGTTCTCAAGGTCTGGACAAACATTAATACATAATCATACTAAAAGACACACCTCCCAGGACAATCCAAAGTCTAAGGTAACCACCCTTTGATCAATCAAGGTGAAATTGTAATAACAGTAAAAAACAACCCCATTTCTACAAGACAGCTGGTGTATATATATATATCACTTAGTTTCTTCACACTGTGGAACACATGTGTGCACCACCATTCAAAAAAAAAGTCCTTCATTGGAAAAAACTGTTTTGAAGAAAACAGGAAAACTATAATAGGTGACATGTTTTTGCTTTAAAAGTGGGGCCTGCTTGTAATGATTGAAAACATGGGAATAATGCAGGCCAAGGGATTACGTAACCAAATCCTTGTGTGATTCTGTCACAAATAAAACATGTTTGTGTTTTTTTTTTTTTTAAAGTGGGGCCTGCTCGTAGTGATTGCAAAAAAAAAAAAATAATAATGCAGGCCAAGGAAAAAGAGTCCAATGTCAATTTTGTAGCTTCAGTGTAGGCCACCACCCTGCATCTTAGGTATCCGGACACTTCCTCCGATGCGGCCATTCACCACCCTTCCGGTCTGGTCTGGTCTGGTTCCATCTTCCAAAAAATAATAAACTAACATAAAAACATGAAAGTAAAAAACTAAAACAATAAAGGAAGTTGGAGGGGGTTGGGCCCACGCACAACCACAACCCAGCAATCCTAGGGACAAGAAAACAAGTATCATTATTCTTGCAAAATAAAATTTTCCATTTAAAAAGCACCCCGGGTGCCTTTCATTATTGAAAAGAAAATATCCTAATTAATTAAAAACATTCAAAATTTAACTTTTAATGAAATTGTAGTAGGGCCTAACATACCCTAATCCGTACTAAAACAGCCCCTCCCTTCAGAGCAGGAGCCAGGCTACAGTATGAAGTAATTTGAATCACTGCCAAATGATGATCTCACAGCAGGAGCAGGGCACTGCAAGCCTCCCATTTCCCTGATCAGAGAAGCCCGCCCAGGCCTACTGCCAAGGACCAAGAGTGTGCAAGAATCCCTTATCAGCAGGCAATGAAGCTGCCTGCGTCAACAGCCAGGAAGAGCCAGTTCCCCCGCCCTTACATAAACAAGCCGTCCGCGGAATAAAATTGGATTATAGCCAATCATAACGAGACAGGGCCATGTTCGGAGCCTGCAGAGGAAGAAAAAAAAAACTCGTCTTCACAAGCCAGCTGGTCTGCCAAGGTCGACAAACAAATTCTTTGCAAGCTTGTTCCCAGGCCTGATTGCACCAACTAACGAAAGCTAGCATTTAAAAAAAAAACAATTCTATTACAATGTACTGCTACTTAAAAGCTCCAGTTTCTAAAAAGACTTTTGTCTAACTAATTCAGCTAAAGGCAAGACATTTAAAATATGGGCACTTATTTAGAAAGGGGCAACTAAGTTTTGCACACAAAATTATACATTCTGCATTTGAAAAAACGAATTAACATGGACCATTGTCAGCTGTTGAAAGAGAAATAATTTTAAAACAACATAAAATGCAGACACATTTCAACATTGTGTTTAGTTCAACCAGAGGCATCCTGTAATTGTGCATTACAATGTAATTTAACATGCAAGCTATTTAATCCAACCTAATAAAAGGGCCACATTCATACATTAATAAACAGCTAATTATTTTCTAACTGAGTTGGCGAACTAACCAATGCCGGTTTTGCTGACACATTTCACATTTTTCAGTTTGCATTTGGGAAAATAATAATAAGAATACAAATACATTTTAAAAGCACACGGATGCCTTTCACTAATTAAAAGCACATGTTACCATGCACTGTCGGGCAAGATTGATTATTCTCAACCTGTGACCACTGCAACCAGCACATTCCTTTCTAGATGGAAAACCCTCAAAGAAATAATTAATGAAAACAGCCCGTAGCATGCATTCTAACGGGCCACCTCCTTAACATTTCACTCATTTTAAATCATGCATTCAAAAATAATACTCCACACGTCTATGGATGCATATTAAGAAGCGTATTTAAAAGAACACAGCTCTCTCCGTGCAAACCCTTATCTCAATCCGACTGGTTGATTTATAACTTACAGTTCCAAGGCAAACCCACACAAATTCGTAGACGCAGTTCAAAAAGAATGTGAAATGAACAGAACCCTTCGCAAAGCACAAGATGTTACCTTTCCGTCAAGAAGCTGACAAAGCACGTAGGCAGACCAAGGAATCAAAAAAAAAAAAAAAGTCAAAATCAAACCATCAAATAATCCACTGACTTTTATAGTCAGGTCAGATAACCATGCGTGTTGACAGCATGTTAAAAATAAAGACTGCCATCTCAATTCAAGATATTAACCCTTTGGCAGCTCAAGCACAATCATTCCCCAATGTCCATGGATACATGGGAAAGTCATGAGCACATCTCTTCACGTTTAAAGATAACACGTACACATATTTTCAAAACGTTATCCCCAAGCACCCGAGAGAGATCCAGCTCTCTCCTGCCTAACGTAATGATAACATGCCCTGTCCAAGCCATGACCACATGGCGCTATTCACAAGCCATATTTACAAGACAAACTCTTCACAAACAATATATCCAAGGCGCAATTCACAAGGAACACAGCAGATCAACATGAGAACATGCACCTCACAAGCCACATTAACATGGCGCTATTCACAAGCCATATTTACAAGGAGCTATATTCAAAGAACTCCACAAATCATATTACAATGAACACATTTCACATTGCACAGCATAAGCAGATGCAGCAAGCAATTTAATGGGCAATTTAAAAGCATTTTTTACACACATTTAACTGGCTCCCTCATGTAATGCCATCCTTCAACCCTGACAGTTTAAACACCAAGATGAAAACCATTCCTTCCACCCTGAATAAACCAAATGCCATGATGTAATGCAATCTCCTCACGCTGCAACTGTTCAAGCCCATAGGTCACACAGGCTACATAAACTGCAGCATTACGCCAGATGAAACCGGCGTTCAGGGCACTCCCTCAGAACACATGGGAAACTCTCTAAGCACATGGCCAGATCACACAGGTTTCGTAAACTGTTCGTAGACGCCAGATGTTATGTCTGGCGCTCAGGGCACTCCCACACAACACATGGGAAACAATCTAAGCACATGGCCAGGACACACAGGATTCGTAAGATGACGACTACGCCAGATGTAATGACTGGATTTTCTGGTTAGATGGGATCAGCCCCTAGGGGCCCCGCCAACCCAGCCAGAACGTAATCACATCCCTCCTCAGGACCAACTATCCAGGCACCTGGGTACCTACCTGAGGATGGGGAACTCGCAATATACAAGCTCATATTATTAAAAACACCACTAAATCTATAGGGATACTAAGAATACTCACTGATTACTAGGGATATCCATACCCTACACCACACTTATATTCACATCAGTTGGTCTCGCGGCCACTCAGACCCAGACCGGTCTACCCTAGGGCAGATATGACACACAATCCGGTGCGTCTACACACGTGGGTCTGCAGCCCCAGTGCTCTCCCTTATTTCCAAACGGTTCGCAATCCTGCCAACCTACACGCCAGTCTCCCACCTGGCGCTCTCACTTATTCAAGCCACAATCTTGTGGGTATACACGCTGGTCTCCTACCCAGCGTTCTCACTAACGCCGCATATCAACGACGACCACATTCCTATGAACACCTATATATATATATATATATTGGGAAGTCTCTTCACTAAGGGTCTGCTACTACAATATTAGGAGTTAGCCAATTAATATAATGTGCCTCTTATTCTTGGCACCATAGGTCCACTCACTCCCTATTTATGTGATCACCACTTACCTGATTGGGATTACTCATCCATTCATGTACCTAGTAAACACCTAGGATATGTATTTACCTAGATTGAACAAAAGTATGAGACACATGCCAGTTTTCTACAAACTGGGGGTTATTTTATTAATACAATATAAACATTTACACAGATCTGTAACTGACAAAGACTATAGGTAGAACACACCACTGAAAGAGAAAAGATTAAACATAACAGGAACACTCCGCTGAAAGAGAAAAGATTTAAACATACAATAGCTTAGGGAATAAGGGCAAGGTTATGGTTAGAATTCACCTGATTAGTGTGTAGTCTTGTTCTAGCTGTCATCTGGGTTCCTCTCTCGTCTGTGCCTTGGCTCATCTCAGACTCTCTCTCTCTCCTGCACTCTTGGGTACACCTCTGCGCTGATCACTTTGCACTGGACTCCTCTCCCCCACGAACTGTCTCCACCTTCCAGCTTCAATCTTAATGGTTCCTGCCGCTCTGATCACCGTTCATTCCACTAGCTTATTCACTCTGTCTCTGCGCCAATGTCCAATTAACTCCATCTGCTCCCATAGGTTAGTCCACGATCTCTCCTCCGTCTCTTCTAAAAGGCATTACTTCAGACTCCAGCTATTCACACCTCCTCCTGATAAGTAACTGCTTCTGACTGCTTCCTTCAGTTCCAGCTCACTATTCAACTCAGCTCTCTCTCTCCAGCTTGAACCCTCTCTCTCTCTGCCAACTCCACTCCACTGCTTTCCACTCCTCCACCTTAACACGACTGACTGGCACCGCCACCTTCACTCGACTGCAACTCTACTCGACTCTCTGACTCCGCCTCTGCACTTCACCTTTATAGAATGCTGTTTCCTCATGGAAAGTTCCAGCCAGCAGCTTCCTCCCACCAATCCCATGCACCAGGCTCCTTGCGCTAGACGCTCCCACAGTGACCAGTCTGCTTGTTTCGTCTAGAGACCTGAGCCCGGGGACAATTCCTGATTAGATTCAGCTCTGGCCGGTTCTCTCCGGTCCGCTTAGGGCGAACAACAGCCTTAACTATAAACTTTGCCTTTACCCTGAAAAGCCTCTCAGCTTCATCAAGATGGAGTCCCTCTAGCTCTAGGCCTGTAGGCCTGAAAGGGATGAAATGCCCCTTAGCTCTGCCATAATACCTACATACACCATACCAATGTGTCTAATATGTCAAAGCCAATAGGCAATAGACAGGTTAAAGTCAAGAATAAAGGATCTATTATCATATTAAGCAGCTATCCTCTTCTAGGTCTGGAAAAAAGGGCTTAAAAGGGCCAACACAGGCTAAGAATACCTATACTAGATGTGAGCAAGATTAAGGTCTATATCACTGCTAAATAAAGCCAAAAACTCTGCCATTACAGCCCGCACCGTCCGCTCGAATCCCCCAAACCCGACCCTAGGCCGACACCCCAAAAGGCAGTCAGCACCCAACAACGCCCCATGTTCACCATAACGGCAAACAGGTGACCGACAAAGCTGCGCCGGGAGCCCGCATGAGGCCAGAAGGACTCCCCTATGAATGCCCCCACATACAACTCCAGCCCCCCCATACCTTCACCCAGGCCTCCCCAAGCCGTGTGCATTCCTCTAAGACGCCACCGCCCTCACAGACACTCTAGACAATCTACCCCTGCTCTTGGCTCCCCTTGATCAATACCAATATGTGCTCAGCTGAACTGGTGTTTTGCCGCTTCTGTTACCGCCTCCACTTATATTATACAACTCACATTACCCTACAGCCCACCATGACTATTGGCATTGTGACTTTCTCACCTAACTATAACGCACCTTTAATCATTGTGGTTTTCCAGTAAAGATTTATTTATAGAGATATGCACACATGTATACGAATTCAGAATAAAACATTTTATGCAAAGACTGCTTCGCAATGTATTTGGCAAGTTTAGTGTTTGTTGTGTCAGTGTGCACATTCAGCAGCTCTGGGAGTGAGGTAGAAGGGGGGGCATGGCGAAGAGATCTGGTGCCCAGGCAATCTGATCCCCTCTAGGAATACCACCACTTAGGGGCTGAGTATGATCGCGGATGGACATGCGTCCGCCCGCGGTCACTGAGGAGGAGGGAACGACCGCATGGGCTGCGGCGCTCCCTCCTGTGCGATTAGGACGTGACCGCCACCCTGGCGGCCACATCCTCTAAGGACACTACCCATCACTTTAATATCACACTCTTCCCAAAGCAACCCTAGTTCCAAGAAGTCACAGATACTGGCAAAACCCCAAACATGTGGCCTATTTTTTGTAAGGTCCAATGTCTTGGATCCTAAAGTACTTCCTGATGACACCTGAACATTATAATTAGGAAATGTGCAACTGGTCATTTTAAGAAAGGTGCCTTTCCAGGAAGGTAGGGCCAACAGATGGTATAGAGCAGCCATGCTCTAAGTACCGCCCGGGGGGGCGCACGCGGCCCTCCCGGTCAAAAGAAGCACAGGGCTGCTGTTCACCTACCTCAGCACTAACATTAAAATTATGTTAAATAAAGGGGAAAGCTTTTATTTCTAAGTTTATTGAAATAACAGAAAGGAAATAACTTGCACTACTTCCAGGAACCCCCACATTTATGAAGACATCTTGCAGCGAAAGTGTAAGAATACGATAAAGTCGGTTAATAATCAAATTGTGTAGTCCATTAACATGCTGAACAATTACACCTTAGTACATCAGATTATCAGTGCATTGATGATTATTTTTTTTTTTTTGAGAAAGTTCTCAAAATTAAATTTGGAACTAAGAGGCCAGTCAGTTGTTATGTGCACACTTATGTGCGGCCTGGGTTCTGATTACACATGGAATACACCGTTTATTAAATCAAACATAGGAAGATTTTGTGCAGCACACATCCTGAAGACATGTATTTTCCAAGTCCTCCTGTGTGATAAAGTCACCCTGCTAGTATCAATACGGCCACAGTGACATCAGAGGCTACATTTTTGTGGCCCCTGGGTAAATGCTTGCCAGTACCAATGTTATATCTCTGGAATGCGCAGATTAAATAATACACCCATTTGATTGCAAGAAGTCTGTACATCATGCAACATGCAATATTGTGTAAATCCAACACAATCTATTATAAACCGTGAAGTAAAACTATGGTATTAATAATGAAAAGTAAGGAAAACGAAGTAGGCCCATAGCTAACTTCGTAGAATAAATATACATCGATAAGGGTACCACTGGACCATAGAGGTTTCGCAGAGAATAGATAACATTCTCAATAAGAAATCAGCTTAGTGGGCTTCTATTTCCGGGGTTTGGCAGGAAATGCAAGGCCATTTTAGAGCTTCTCGTCGCTCAAAAGGAAGTAATTTCATAATATGTGTATCGTTACATGGATATTAGTGATAGATTTTACTTGTGAAAAGTGTCCTCAAGGGGCACTGAAATCATGGAACTGTCCCCATAAGGACTCCGACAACCTGTCGTTTTAAGATATTATTTCGTCATACATAGGACATCATAGACATTGCAAGAATGGTTTACGTGAGATGGGAGCCGCTGGACTTGTTGTGTGTACTGTCATTTTACAGCAAGCATGGTTTCATACAGCTTGGCATTATTCAAAACTGTTTCGTTTTCCCGTACGCCCATTCTAAGGTTAACCTTATTAAACTGCTACCCCAAGTGACATCTATTTTCCTTCATTATACACCGGGGGTGTTATCATTCGGGAAAATCGATCAATAATGCACACAACTCGGAAAATGATTCTAGTTCAAAGCAACAGATTGTACGAAAGAAAAGCTGTCTGCATTGTCTCTGCAAGTCCAAAAGCTGTATGATACCGAATGTGAACGCTTGTCTAAGAATAAAGGCATTGCCATTTTCAGAGGCCTTAATTCCCACAATCGTGACAGTACTTCAAACAATGAACAGTTATAGACAACTAATCCTGGCCCGAGTAAGTATGACTACCTCTCTACCTCTCCACTCTCTCGTGTTCATTTGTCCCAAAACACCCGAGTTAATAACTTCGAAACTTCCCAAACAGGTAGCAGGTGCGGACCGGGGCTCCTTTGAAATCAAAACCCCCCTCGGCGGCCGTAAGGACCCTTCGGGTAGGGGCAGCTGTCCTCACCTGTCCCACGAGGGAGCCCGACCGCCCGCACCAGGCAGAGCCGGCCCATCCGCTCAGCCGCGTGGAGCCGCATGCTGCTCTCCCGAGCTTCTCCTACGTCCAGCGATGTGTCCAGCAGACCTCCAGCCGCGGCCCGTCCCTGTACCAGCGAAGTGTCCAGCCTGCCGGGTATCCTCGCTTCACCCAAAACTGCCATGTCCCATCGTGTCTCCACACATTCCGTACGTCCATTCCCTGCAGGCTAATCTACTTGTGCTGAAAGAATTGTCCATTCCATCCAAAAATTGTCCATCCACCACCCCCCACCCGGCGGCCGAGACACCACACTTGTAATGGCGTCTCTGCCGCGTGCCCGGGCGGAGCCCAAAAACTACCAAAGGCAGCCCAACTAAGCCCCACTTCCAGCCCAAAAGCTACCAAAAAGCCCAACCCGTCCCGGTCGGCGCCAGCTCCACCCCCCCCCCCCTTTCCCCGGCCCCCAAATTCCCCCGGGCGGGGCAGGCCTCCCTTCGGTCGGCCGCCCCCCCCCAGGACCCCCATTACAAATCTTGGCTGAAGTGTTTTGTTTTTTTCTTCTACCCAGTCAATAAAATAACGCGTTACACCTCCTAACGCGTCGCCTGTTAATCCACAGTTAGAATGTAATCGCTCGTCTTGGGCGCAGGTCGAATTATTAGAATTGTGTGTGCCACAGTTCTACTGTCGCCAAAAACATGCTTCAATTGGGGGATATTTTAGTTAATGCGCGCGCTGAAGGAGCGAAAAAATGAGAATCCCTCCTTAGTCTGCACAGCGCAGAGTATCTTTATATGGCGCTTGTCATTTCAAGCAGTCCATAGACGTCCTTAAACAAACAGTGACTGCGTCTTGAAGAGGCACTGGCTGGGCGTGTTTAACTAGTCCTTAGTCTGAGTTAGACAAACGGGTTTCTAATGACGACCATGATTTTATGATTCACAGGTGAGAAACAAAATACAAAAGCGTGCCTGTTGGCGGACTCGCTGCCTGCTAATTATATGGTATACCTGGGAGTTACCTTTAAGCAGTGTAAGTAAAATAACACAAGCCCTGGGGTGTGCACTGAGCCTAGGGTAGAGGTCTTCAAACTTTTTCGCTGTGAGCCCCCCCTAAGGAAGATCTCTGTAAGTCAAGCCCCCCCTCCAAAAAAATGGCAGTACTTGGGAGAGTGGAAGGGTGAGGGCTGAAAGCAGGGAGTGGGCGTATATTTTCATGGATACTTTTTCTGTAGCTCATAATCCAAAGTAAATTGAAGACTTAAAAAGGAGTAAATATATGAAGCAAAAACACTACAATCTAGAATGTGGGTGTTGTGAGACCCTCACACCCCTGGGACCCCATGCAACTGCACCTGTTACACTAATGAAAGCTGCAATCCTAAAAAGCAGATGGTGCCATCTGCCTCTTTCGCCTCTTCCCACCATGCCTGGCCATCACTCCAATCTTGAAACAGATGCTCTGTCTCTGTCAGAATGAAATGATCTTCCACATGTTGGCCACCACTTTGTAGCAAGGTTGCCCTCAGCCCTAATACTAACAAGGAAAATCAGCCTCAATACTCTTTTATAAATTAAGGCAGTCATAATTGTAGGCCTCTCAAACTCTTGGCCCTAGCGCCACGACACATGCTTCGGTAATGCAAGCAATGATGAATAGGGCAGGCTCCTCTGCACCTTGTTGAATACATTTTGCTCCATCTTGCCCCATGCTCTGCTATCTCTCTGAGGCCTAAGCTCAGATGTCTCCCTTTAATTTTCCCCTCTCTTGGAACGCTAGTGCAAGGCCCAAAGCAACATTTGCACAGCATTGGTGCAGTGGGTCCTAACATAAGCAAGGGAGGAGATTAAAACCATCCTAATTGGGGTTTTGAAGGTACCTCACCCCCCTGGGTCATCTCTATGATACTATCCATAGACAGGGAACTAAAGATGAATCACGCTTCTTACCAGGGTACTTGTTATCTGAAAGAAGGATAAATGGGTGCAATTGGTTAATCGCCAAATGTAAAGGCTACCTGGAACTGAGTAGGGGCTTTCATTTATGGATTTACTAGAAGCTTCACCTGACAAAGATGACTTCTTTGTTAGAGAAAAGCATCCTCTTAATGGGCTAATAAAAATGCTTTCCCTAGGTACAGTGTATTACCCATTACCTAAAGATATTCTTTGAAAGCACTTGTTTTATCTCAAAAACTCAATCCTTTTGAGCAGCCTACCTTATACTCAGTACCAACGGAAATAAGCGATTTTGCAGCTGCAGAATTTTCCACTTGACTATGGATTTGCCGCATAATCCACCATCTGCTGCATAATCTGCAGATTTTACAAAAAATGTGTTTGTAGCTCAAACGGATAAAAAGTTACTTAAAACAAAACTATACATTTTGCTGAGCAGTAAAACGCCCATTGCGAAGTTTGACTGGTTGATTATTATTGTGTTTGAGTGCTAAACTGGTACTAATGAGGAAAGACCTTTGAACCAGACAGTGTTAGCATGCAGAAAACTGACAAAATAATGACGTAATACCATTTCAAAAAGAGCCACATTAAGCACCATGTTTTACCTTTTTTTGATGAATAAATTATTCAGACATGCTGCATGATTTAGTCCTACTATGCCGCATAATTGCAGTGGCCATGCTGAGACTGAATGCAGTACAATTTTTAAATAATGATTTGCATATTCGCAGTGCTTTGTGTGACAAGCTAGGACTTCATAGCATTATAAATATACAAGCCATTATTACGCACTGCGCTACCCATGATTCAATTGTGTAACTCTCTGGTCATAAAAATTAGGCATCTGCAATGGTCTCAATAACCAACTGAGGTTTCACAGCGTAAAATAAAGTGTTCCCAATGATTAGTTGAATTTGCATTTATTTTTAATTTACGGTATGTGCATTATTTTAGATGCAGTTGGCTAAAGGTGAATAAAAATATTTACATTTTATTCTTTCTAGCCACTTAGCTATATCTTTGACCCTGTCACCAGGGCTCCAAGAATCATAGCTGCCGTACATTTTTATGTACTTCAACTGCTTTATTTCGATTAATACAGCCTGGAAACGCTAAATAAAGAAAGCAGAGCTTCCAGGCCATCTTCATTTACAAATAGTTACAAAGACATTTGCACCCCCCTGGGAACACAGCCACAGACACCCAGGGGGGGCGCCCCACAGTTTGAAGACATCTGGCCTAGGGTGACCAACTGGCATGGGTGCAAATTCAGGACGGTGAGTGTAAAAATTCAGGACAAATGGTCAACATTCAGGACAAATATCTGCACCAAAAGGTACGGTTTATAGACACATCGGAAGAGGGTGCGCGATAGTATACAAGTAAGTAAACATACAACCAACATAAGTACAAGTAAAAATAAGTTTACATAAGGTTGAGAAACCGAGCACTTTTTGTGGCATTTCATATGATCATAATCTATTCACATGAATACGGCACTGGTTTGTCCAGTCTAATATTTGTACTGAGCAGGCACACCAGCCGGTCTTCAGTGTGCATCCCAGTAGCAGGGCAAATGGGATCCACATTTACGCTCCCCAGAACTCTGCTTTTGCTTCAATAGCTCTTCATACAAAGTTGGAATTTTTGAAGCCAGCTCTACTTTAAACATGACGATCTCTATCGCACCAGTAAAACACGTTTAGTGAATCATCGTAGTATATATGTTTAGGAGTGGTTCCTGTACCCATTTGACCTTCTGCAAATCCTTTGCAACTCTGAGTGGAGTGACAGCAAACGTTAGTGTGTGACAGGTACGTGCGGTGTCCCGGAGTGGTTCTCAGAATCCGCGGCCGGCGCTATTCAATGTCGGAGTTCCGCATACTCTTAACTCTACCTGATACTCGTTCCTTTATCACCCTACATTTCCTGATTCATTATCTCACTCTTGGAGGGTCTTCTTTTGTCATTGCTTTCGCTGTCACGGTTGCATTTCTCTTGTTCAGGGTTTAAGTCTGACAATGAAAAGTAGGATCTGGTGGAAAAGGCCGCGGAAGACGAGACCTGCAACTTGTTTTTCCTTAGATGGAGCAAGAGATGGGGGCGGAGCAGTCGCTGGGGGAACCTTCTGCACCGGTCTCCTCCTGCCAGCCACATCCTGCAGTTTATGCAGCGACTAACACAAAGCAAGCGTTGGCAAAGGCAAGAGGGCTCGCCTGTGGGCGAGCTATTGGCCTTGCCTATCGGGTGGAGTGGAGATTGTGTGCGGGGTGTGAGGGTCCAATCCATGGTATATTTAATTTATCTTAGCTCAACAGAAAAAAAGAATAAACGATGACGTTTAGGTATTATATCGCTGCTTTCTTTTTTGTTTCAGATCCAGAAACCATTAAATATAAATTGTCACGGCTTTGCCGCAGACACAAACTATACTTGTGCTTTTTCTTGGTACTAACCCTGTGTGTTTTGCTCTGTGTGGTCCGAGTCGTTGCATGGGAATGCTGTTTAACTGCTCAGAAACGCTTCTGCGTTTGTTTCGGTTCTGCTGGCTGCGCCGCACCCATGAAATGACGACAATAAGGGGAGCGGAAGAGGCCATCAGTGGAAGAGTGAGAGAGAGAAAGAGCAACAAGCATTTGCAATGCAATATGCCTCCCTTTTCCTTTGGGACCTTATAAGTATTTAGTCATGCACCACATTATCCAGCCGTCTTCTGCGTTACTTTGGATCATGTAAGCAAAAGAAAAGCAGTAACATTGTTTCACAAACTCCAAAACCATGCACACGCAAACATAAGCATAGAACCACAATGCTTGGTAATGAAAAAACAGACAATAGTAGGCTCGCTTGCAAGCGGTTATTTTCTTAACCAGCAAAACAAACAAACGGAATGTTGCACAATGGCAACACATTCACACCCAGTCACAGAAGTGGGCTTAATCTATCGTTATTTTGCTCACAAAGCCACCCCAGTTCAGACATGGCCATATGCAAATCAGTCATGACCCTGTGCCTCATGGGAACAGTCCAGCCCGAACTACCAAGCCATGTCTTTCCTAGACCGGAATCAAGCATCCTAGGACCAGTTTCTGGCTATCAGCCATCTTCAGCCAGAATAGCTTGACTCCAGTGGCGCAGTGAGCACGGAACCCACGTCTGGGCATACCCTTCCGCCATAGGGTGAACAGCAAAACAAACAAGATGATGGACGGAATGTTGCACAATGGCAAAACATTCACCCCCAGTCACAGAAGTGGGCTTAATCCAGCGTTATTTTGCTCACAAAGCCACCCCAGTTCAGACATGGCCATATGCAAATCAGTCATGACCCTGTGCCTCATGGGAACAGTCCAGCCCAAACTGTCAAGCCATGTCTTTCCTCGACCGGAATCAAGCATCCTAGGACCGGTTTCTGGCTATCAGCCATTTTCAGCCAGAATAGCTTGACTTCAGTAACGCAGTGAGCACGGAACCCACGTCTGGGCATACCCTTCCGCCATAGGGTGAACAGCAAAACAAACAAGATGATGGACGGAATGTTGCACAATGGCAAAACATTTACCCCCATACACAGATCTGGGCTTAATCCATCCTTATTTTGCTCACTAAGCCACCCCAGTTCAGACATGGCCATATGCAAATCAGTCTTGACCCTGTTCCTTATGGGAACAGTCCAGCCCGAACTGTCAAGCCATGTCTTCCCTGGACCGGAATCAAGCATCCTAGGACCGGTTTCTGTCTATCAGCCGTCTTCAGCCAGGATAGCTTGATTCCAGTGGCACAGTGAGCACGGGACCCGCGTCTGGGCATACCCTTCCCACATAGGGTGAACAGCAAAACAAACAAGATGATGGATGGAATGTTGCACAATGGCAAAACATTCACCCAAAAGTCACAAATCTGGGCTTAATCCATCGTTATTTTGCTCACCAAGGCAACCCAGTTCATACATGGCCATATGTAAATCAGTCTTGACCCTGTGCCTCATGGGAACAGTCCAGCCCGAACTGCCAAAATGATGGATTTAGGCCCAGATCTCTGAACTGGGGTGAATGTATGACATTGTTCTGCATTCTGTCCATCATCTGTTGTTTTTGCATTTGTCACCCCGAGTAGGATGGGTATTCTCAGATGTGAGTCCCATGCTCTCCACACCACACACACAGGCATACACACGCCACACACAACTACACCCACGCGCGCGCACACACACACACACACAATTACAATTTTTTAAGTATTACACTTATTGTTTGTAATTATTAACAATAATTAAGAAGGGAAGTTTGTTTAACTGAGTTATTGTTGTTTAGTATTAAATATCAGAATAAAGTCCTTGCAAGGAGTATATTGCAAATTGAATCAAAGTCAGTAATACATTAAAAAAATAATAACGTAAATCCAGTTTGCTTCATTTTTTAAGATCATTTGGGGAACACTGTGTGACAATCTCTATCGCACCAGTAAAACACGTTTAGTGAATCATCGTATTATATATGTTTAGGAGTGGTTCCCGTATATATTTGACATTCTGCAAATCCTTTGCAACTCTGAGTGGAGTGACAGCAAACTTTATTGTGTGAAAGGATACGTGCGGTGTCCCGGAGTGGTTCTCAGAATCCGCGGCCGGCGCTATTCAATGTTGGAGTTCCGCATACTCTTAACTCTACCTGATACTCTTTCTTTTATCACCCTACATTTCCTGGTTTCTTTTTTACTGTATGAGCGCAATACACAGTGAAAGAAAGGATAAGAGTCTATATTGCAAGGTCATTGCCCAGCCATGGGTAAAAAAGGTGTGCAAAGGAACTAAAAAGAACATTTCCACAGCATTCTATGGCTGTTTACATTATTAGCCCTGATGATGTCCCTTGGAGGACGAAACGCGTAGGCTGTTTTTGTTTATTCATCCATAAGAAAATTATTGATTTCAGGAGTGTGACATCCCCAGATTAGATCATTGATATTGGACTGAATTACTTTTTTCTGTTGGAAAATGAACGTTGTGTTATTCTACTGAAAAATAAAAAAGAACAAGGACTACAACATGGACTGTTGACCGTTTAATTTGTGAATTTGGCGCTCCTTCCATTAATATTTACATTTGTGGATCTGTTCGGTCTGAACGGTGGACCGAGGAAGAGGAGTGCCCGACCTATCGAGGGCAATCACAGAAAAAACTATTTTAGTGAACAATCTCCCAAGTGCATACCTAGGGGTGCCCTCACTGTTGGTTTTTCTTTGATCTAACATTGAACGGTATAGAGTGTCAACTATGCCCCAAGGGGGCAACCAGTGCCATTTACAGGAAGTCAGTGATAGTAGCAAGCTAACAGCCACACAGGTAGTGAGATATTCGGCTATCTCATGGTGTACTTTTGTTGCTGCTCGACTCAAGAATGGAGGCACTTCAGAAGCCTAAAGCGGTAGCCATGTATAGATGATCATTTAAAATAAATAATGCACTAAAAGACCAAGGGGGTAAGTTACAAGGGTTGCTATTTATTTCAACGGTTTTATATAGCGCTACTGGACCCAAGAGTATCAGAGCGCTTTACAAGGATGGTAGATGCGAATGCAAGCTATGACCGAAGGGTCGTCATTGCCAGAGGGATAAATGCGTATCTCACTAGTCCCTACCCATTTTACATCAATGTGCTATATACGAAGCAATTCAAGCAGATATCAAAACACTTTACGATGGCAGCATAGAATAACAAGCAATGCATTCAGGCTCACCTGGACCCACAGCTACACCGGTGGGGGAACTCAAGGCCGCGGTATGCCACCCTGAGCCTTTGCAGAGTTACAAGGCAATCTTAACACAAGAACTACAATGCGCCCCTTAACATGGGCTTGAGGTTCAAACTCGATGTCCTCGGTCCATTGGGTCCTGTGAAGAAAGCAACAGTGACCCCCCTATCCTCTAAAGGACAGTGGGTGTACTGACAACTGGGGGTGGCTTTTAATCACTCTATGTCTTACGGGTGCAGCAACTTCAGATTCTAAAAAGGGGGCTACAGCCACACTTGAGAACACTTCAGGACAGCGAGCACCAGCTGCCATACTATGGAAAGTATTGTATTCACGGTTGGTCTTCAGGATGTTGTGTCAGCGATTACATTTTAACGCAGTGTTGAACACTCTAGGGAGGTGCAACCTGTGCCACCGCACCAGGTGCTGTCTTCAGGAGTGGGCGCCCTATTTACAAGTATATGATTGTTTTAAAAGCCCCTGCTGTCGCATTCCTTACCTCCAGCAATTTTCAGGCAACAATACAAATGTCAAGATAAATCCAGTGATTAATGTTCATGCTGGAGAGAGATTGGAGGTTTGTCTAGCGAAAATTTTGACTCATAAGGTAGCGCAGAGGGTTAATATGCCTGCTACAAGAATGTGTGCCATGCAGTTCATGAAGTGCATATAATTTAAATAAGTCAGTGGGTTACTGCTTTTGTCAGAGAGATAATTTTTGTTACTTACAGTTTATAAGTTAAAATCATAACTTAGAGCAGTGAACTAATAACCATCCTCAAAAAGCTGCGTGCAAACTGCATGGTATAGATTAGAGTGTTATGATTCCCAACTTTCATTATCCTAATGTTGCAATAAAGGTACAGCCTCCAACCACGGTGATACTTTTTAAATTCTGAGTTTGTGCCTCCCTAGACCAAGCATTACTAAACTATACTGTCTACAAGTATGTATGACATGTGACTCTTACACCTAGTAGTCCTCTGTCTTACGCAAACATTCCTAAACGCTGATTTACACGTGCATGATTGTATCTGTGTAATGTGTGTGTGTGAGGTAAAGTGCTCTGAAACACTACACTGGTAAGAGTGGTGCTATAAAACTAATTACATGCATCTGAGAGAGTATGTTTTTAAGACTTGAGGGGCACTGTTAAAGGGTAGTAGTGATGGAATCAGTGGCAGAGGTGGTCATTGGGGGGTGCCAACAAACATTGTGGCACTTGGCACCACCCGAGCTAAAGCTGGCCTGCACTAGGATCACCCCTAAGCTAACCCCGCCTGTGTGCCTTGTGACTGTTTCTCCCAACCTAAAAAACATGTGTGGTCTACTTTTGTGCTGGATGTAACATCTTCAATAATTAGTTTGCAGCGTTAAGGAGGCTTGGCGTGGAACGCTAAGGGCGCTACCACTCATATCAAACTTCTTTTAAGTTCCTGAAATGAGGAAAATCAGCCCAAAATACAACCGATGCCCAGGCTGCTGGCGCAAGGCGCCTCTTAGTTCCCATCTTGAACAGTTACCAAATAAAGAGACGGGCGCTGGAGGCAGGGACACAAGAACAGAGGTTTATTTCTCATGAGGAGAGCCTGTCATTTCGGACACGAAACACAGTGTCTTCAGGAGGTGCTCTAACGGGTTTCTCTCAGACTTCGTCTTTTATACACAGTTTTATGGTGCACAAACATTCCTCATTGCAATAAAGACACTTTGAAGTACAGAAAGGCATGTTTGGAATCCCAGCTTCAGGCCTATTCCCACATCAGTCGCTCAGATGTCATCCCCCCTCCTGTATGTAACAAGAGATTGTGACCCATCAGCTGGACATTCCAACAGGACACGAGGGCAAGAGGGAGTGATCCGATCAAAAGGTTGGGCAGGTGAAAAGATCGGTTGGGGGGGGGTGTAAATCCACGAGGCTAGGTCTTATGACTTGGGACCGGGTTGAGAGATCAGGCGCAGCTGGGGGGTTCGTCGGCAGAGGGGAAGGGTGTTCCTTGGGAGGAAATGGGGGGGGGGTGCGTGGGCCAAGCAGGAGTGTTACTCCCAGAGCAGGGTCGTGCAGAGGGAGAGGGTTTTATGGTCTATGCATGTGAGAGTGGGGGTGTTCAATGCGCGCGGGAGGGGAGCCGGGGATTTTAACGAACGGGCAGAGAGGCAGTGGTATTCGTTCTGCTTACAGTGAGGGGTATGGTGAAAGCAAATGAACGCCGCTTATGTACATTAACATTGTCGTTTTCCACAGTCGCCGCTTTTTAACATAAGTTAGTTCATTTCCACGTTCATCCTAACTGATGGGGTGTACATATAGTCATGTGTGGTCAACGAGATAGCGATTGTCAATATTAGCATATTGCGTATGACCATGTGCAGTTGATGCAATTGGCGAAATGCAGTACATATGAATTTACATTTGTTGGGTTAATTATACAAGCCTAGGGTTCAGCATACTACATATTATAGATGTCCTGACTTTCTCTCCGGTGGTATCAATGTACAAAACAAAAGTGACCGATAAACATTTTGAAAACAATACAAAGTGGTTGAGGGAGGAATTCAGTTCAATACAAGCAATCAGTAAAAAGGGGGGGGGGTATCTTCGTCACAGTGTCTTTTTAGTAATGAGCCATCACTGGTAGGCTCTAGTAGTCCGTCTTCTTTCGTTGGCGCTGTTGAGCACTGGCGGTGGAGCTATAGTCCAGCTCGGATCCAACCTTACGCGTTGCAGGGTGCGATCTGTCCTCTGCTGTTAGATCACAGTCCTGTTCTCTAACTAATCCTTTTAGGGGTGCCTCATGCTCGGCACCTGCATTTCCTTTTCCTTCCGTGGTAAAACCCTATTCTTCCTATATATCGTTCCCTTTTCTGAGTCAAAATCCAGGGGTTAGAATGGGGTGTCGTTGGGTAATCGAGGGAAGAGAGGGCTGTGTGGAGTCAGATTCTCTGAAGCAGACCCAGGGAGCAAATGATAACGAGCAGGCAGGCCCATTGGTCGGGCTCAGAGGGGCGGGGGACTTCTGGCACCGGTTGGTCAGCAAACAGGGGGCTTCAGGGCAGCCCTTCATTCTTTCATTTTCCGTGTTTGAAAGTGGTGCCTCGTCCCGCTTCTCGTTGCTCTGCGGCTCCACCTTTGGTCCAGGTCACACGTGCTTCATGATCTGTGGCCAGGCTGAGAGTCACGTCCAGCCCCTCTCCTCCGGTGATTGTGTATCCTTGAATGGGTACAAAACAGGCTTTTAGAGAACCGGTCAATAGAAGATATTTATACATTTCAATTCCGTCCCCAATCCTAAGTGGTTGGGGACTTGTTCATCGGTCACGGTCAGAAGTCATCACTATGTGGTATGTAAGAGGGCATTTCTACTGTGTTCGTAAGTCTATTTGGTGTTCATTTATGACGTATATGGGGAGAAGTCAGGCTCCTATCGACTGTGTATTCTTATCAAACTCGAAATCGGATCCTTCGGTAAAGACTCATTTGCTAACCCAAGTCCTAGCAGTCTTACATTTCCCTCCAGAATCGGCTAATTCTTGCGAACGGGGGGTGTACTAACATCTAACATCATGAGATAGGGACAGAGGCTAAACATTCTTTTCTCGGAGAGCAACGGTTAATCAGGGTCATCAGTTATAGGTCGGGGGCAACAGTTATGAGGCTGCCGTCGCAGCCACATCCCCGGACACCTGAGAGATCTGCACTGGCTCCCGGTCAACAAAAGAATCACCTTCCGTCTTCTCACCCACGCACACAAAGCCCTACACAGCCAAGGCCCAGGATACCTCAACAGCCGCCTCAACTTCTACGCTCCCAAACGCCAGCTTCGCTCGACCAGCCACGCCCTCGCCGCCGTCCCCCGCATCCGTAGAACCACCACAGGGGGATGGTCCTTCTCCTACCTCGCCGCCAAGACTTGGAACTCCCTCCCCACCCACCTTCGCCTGACCCAGGACCACCTCGCCTTCAGGAAGCAACTCAAGACCTGGCTGTTCGAGCAGTAACAGACCCCCCCCCCCCCCCCCCCCCAGCGCCTTGAGACCCTCTGGGTAAGTAGTGCGCTGTATAAATTCAATGATTGATTGATTGATTGATTGGGGTCAATCGGGAGAGGCAAGGACGCTTTGGACATCCGCGCTTGCGTGCAGGGGTGTGGGACAATTTGGTCATTTTGGGATTGTTTTTCTAACGGACTGAAAACGGAAGGCCATTGACGTATAGTCCCCCTATAAAAGGCCAGATTAGGGGACATCGGTCGTCTTACCTGTCCTTTCCTTTTTAGCCAATTCAAGTTCCTTCATTTTGCGGAAAGGAGAGGTAGTAATATGGCGAGTTACAATCGTTTTAGTTCCTGTCAATTTTGCCGAACACCTTTGTGTTCAAAAAGAGACCCAATTAGACTGGTGCCGGCGGGGCACAATGTTACCACACAAAGGAAGAGGGAGCAGGGGGACTCTCATAGAGAGTGAGAGTCGTCCGCATTCTAAACAAACTATTAGGTACATGCACGGCACGACTGAGAGACAGAGAGAGAGAGAGAAAGAGAGAGAGAGAGAGAGAGAGAGACGTGTACCACAATAGGCCATCTAGTACACAAACACAGGCAGAGGGGCGACATAGATCCATACGTTACGTACACACGAATTCAGGCGGAGGTGATAATACATGTATTTACAGACAAATGATCCAAGACAGAACATAGAACAGTTTTCTGGCCAAAAATATTTCTTCCTGCATGCTGCGCATTCTAAGTATCCTACTTAATTCATCTGCGGGCTGAGCTTTTCACCTTTTTCCTTCTTTACACCTCTGCCAATTGGTCGGGAATTAACCTGGTCGGGCTAATACTCACAGTGGGGTCTTTGAATCATTTTTCTTTTTCTTTTCTGATGAATGATTTTCCAGGCTGAAGCGACGGGGGCATCAGCCGGGAGAACAATGGGGCAGCTTTGAATTTCATGTCTATGAGGGTGCAAGAAGGAGGTGGTAAATCTAAAACATTGACAACATTCCCAGTCTTCCAGGCGGGTGGTGCTCAGGCAAACCTCACCCCGTAATAGTCCTCCACCTTTCCCTATTTAGTTAAACTCATGAATTTATTCATTGGTGCGCATCCTTCTTGGTTGCATTATTTGGGGTATCAAGCGAAGTCATATTTTGCCATACTGTAATACCCCGTCAAGTTTCTACTTCGGGCCACCCCTCCAGTTGCTGGGTTCAGAGAGAGCATTTGTAAGTAAGGGAAAACTATATCTTTGTTTATTCGTCGCGTATAGGTACCATGTCCAGTTCCCTTTTTCCCCACTCCATCGGTCGTTCGATCATCACTTAAGTCATACACAAAATATTTCTCTCATCCATCCAAATGTGTGCAACGTATATTCAGTCGAGCTGTACACATCAGGGCATGTACACATGTATTCACATCACACAAAAATCGTCACATTCTCAGGGGCTGCCCCCTTAGACAATCACAATTTCTGACAGTGCTAGCCTGACTTCCGCGCGGGACCATGGCGTGTTGCTTAGCTCTTCATACTTTAGTCGACGTTCCGACATGACCTGCAGAAAGAAGGGAAAAAAGAAAGGGGTGGGGGCAGCGTTTTAAAACACATCAGCGCGCATAAACCCGAAAATGTTTTTACCTACCACATACTCGGCCTATCTCCACGGGATGCAGTCTCTACCATCTCGGCGTTTAAGCCCAGAGGGACCGGTTGCGTGGGAAAGATAATTATTGATGGACTAAGGAAGAGGGATGGTCTACAGTGGTACAAGGTTGTTTTTGTCTGTCAGGCACGGAAACTAGAGGGGCTAGGTGGCATTTCCTTCAGAGTGGTTTAGGGCATTTAAAACAACTTCCTTGATACATGTGGCACATAAAGTAGAAGCTAAATACTAGGGCCTTTATTAATCGCTTTATGCTACACAAAGATGAAAAAAACACATATATCAAAACCTGGAACATTCATATTTGCTGCTTCTGCGCACTACGCTTTTTAACCTTCAACCTTAATCGAGCTGCTTTATTTCACCTATATTTCACTTATATCGGGGACAGTAGCCATACATTCGAAGCTTATCAATCCAAACACTACAATTATACTTGCTCCTTCAAAAACCTTTAATTAAAAATGTTGGTGCACAAATACGGGCCTACAACCCCGTGGGCCGGCCACGGAGCAGACTGGAACTGTGCATGAGGGGAACTGAGTCGGTGGTCATTGATCTCATGATGGAAAGTGCGGCAAGTGCAATAAAATCATATCGAAAATTCATTGTGAGCAAGTATCATAAGTGTCGAAAATTCAAACTTTCAATAACCATGGGGTGTCAAAACTTAACATCACTTCATTATCCGAATGTTCAATCAGTACCCATCGTATATCAATTTGTGCGCTAAAGACTACATACACATCTTATAACATCAAGGCTGAGCAATCGGGGTACAACAAGGAGCTGAAAGTTTCAGTTGTACCGGCGCCATTTTGGGGGAGGTCAGGCATATCCGAGTATGGTCAAAATGTCTCCATCAACTCGTGGTCGGACCAGAACCTCTTTCGGAAGTCCAAACAGTTTCGTAAAAGGGGTACCAGAAGGGACTGGCGATATGAACCATCAGTCAAAGTGGGGGGGGAGGCAACAATCTTTCCTACCGGGTCATACTGGTGTCCCACCGGAACTGATCACGTTGGTAGTCTTGCAGGATTTTGGGCATTTCAAGACTGAGGCTGGTGCCGGCATGAGTGCGCCGACGTCTCGTGGTTCCATCGGGGGACGGGGGCGCCCGCGTGGAGGGGTCGGGGCCCCCCGACTCTTATAGAATCTTCAAGGTCGAGGAGAAGAGCACAGGACGTGCGCCGGTCCGGGGCAAAGTGCTGCTTTACGATAGGAACCCTTTGAGTGGAGTGTTGGGGGTGTCGCTGGAAGCCTCCACCTGGGGAGGTGGGGGAGGCTCATTCGCGCCGCCTCCCCCCCAGCGCACCCCACGTCGTTTCTCGGCTCCGGATATTCACAACGGTCGGACCAGGCGATAGAGAGGGGGGGGGGTCGGAGGCAGAGGCAAGACATCCCTCCCCCCCGTGGCCTGCAGGGCGCTGTTTCAGGAGACTTTTCATAACGGCCGGTCCAGGCAATACGAGGGGAGGGGGGGTCGGTGGCATGTGCAAGACATCCCCCCCCTCCATTGTCACAGCCGTCATTGAAGAAAGAAGAGTTGTCGCAGCCATTATAGAGGAAAAAAAAGAGAAGTGTTGTCGCAGCCATTATGGAAAAAAAGGAAGTGTTGTCGCAGCCATTATTGAGGAAAGAAGTGCTGTCTGCAAGGGACCCCGTCGGCCTCGGCTCCAGTATTTGATGATGACCAGACCAGGAGATAGAGAGGGGGGGGGGGGGGGGGTCGGAGGCAGAGGCAAGACATCCCCCCCCGTGGCCTGCAGGGCGGCAGAAGAAGGGAATGGGGAGACCAGTACATTTTCGGGCCATCCGCCCCACGGCCTCTCCGTCCGATGGCGGCCAGCCAGGCCCTGCTCTACACGCGTCGGGGCCTCGCCTTCCGGATGGGCGTGACCGTGGACCTGTTGCACTTCAGGAGCTTCCGGAATGGGGGTAGGTATCTGCTGATTTGTATCTATTTCATTTTACCGTTATTGGGCGTGGCGGGCGGTGGGACAGACATGTTTGGAGCAGTGAGGGGCGGCGAAGCCTAACTACCTCGTGTCTGCCTTGGTGTCAAGCTTGGCTTCCCTCGCCATTTTTATGTTTCTTATTGCGGGTTATTTCTAAAGTTTCTTATTTTTAGCGAAGTCGAAAGCTCATCAGTGGCCTACTGATTTTGCTCGATTTCTTTTTCCTTCCTTTTCTATTGTGTTTCATGCTAAAGTTTCTGTTAACAGGATATGGTGTTTACTTCATATTTTACATATGTCCTTTTTACTAGGGTGGGTGTCCTCCGGTTAAGCCAGACGATCTACCTCTAATAAATGGTCCGGGTGGAACTAGTTTATCAATCAGTGGGGAGTAGATAGGCATGACAGGTTACAACGGGGGACAAAGGTCTGCATTGCCTACCCTTCACTACTTGCAAAGACTAGACAGAATATTTCTATTCTGCGTTATTTGCAAACAGAGAATACCTCAAACGAACTATCCCTTGAACAGTAAATGTCCAGACAATCAATCAATCAGTGGGGAGAAAAACAGGCATGACGGATTACAACGGGGAACAAAAGTCTGCATTACCTATCCTTCGCTATCTGCAAAGGGAGACAGAATATTCCTATTCCTCTCTATTTGTAGACAGGGAATATCTCAAAAGAACAATAATCGATAAAAATCGATAACAAACAATCAGTGGGGAGAAAGATAGGCATGACGGATTACAATGGGGACAAAAGTCTGCATTACCTATCCTTCACTATTTGCAAAGAGAAAGGAACGTTCCTATTCGTCGCTGTTTGCAAACAGAGAATGTCTCAAAGAGAACCAATACTTTTAAGTAGCAACCAAAGCTAAATGAACCAATCAATGAACAATATCAGTATTTAAATACCGATTCCAATACAAACAATCAATCAATCAATCAATCAGATGGATAAAGCCATCCTACCAATCAGACGTAAAAGACGCCCTTACTTAACCTTACCCGGACCGGACCGTGCGAACAGTTCTTTGCCTTCCTCCTTCCAGCGCCCGGTCGTTCTCTTACTCCATTATATTTACCGCAGCATTCCTGTGGGGTTCCAGTCAGGACAGAAGGTCGCTTGAGAGAGGTCCGTTCGGAATCGGTGAAGTTCGTTCAATCGGCAGCCGGACGAGGGCCCTCTCAAGGCAGGTATACTCCAATCGTTTTAGATGTTCACCCCATCGTCTGGACCTCTCTCTCTGGACCCCATGTCACTGATGGGCCCCGCGTTGGGACGCCAATTGAGGAAAATCAGCCCAAAATACAACCGATGCCCAGGCTGCTGGCGCAAGGCACCTCTTAGTTCCCATCTTGAACAGTTACCAAATAAAGAGACGGGCGCTGGAGGCAGGGACACAAGAACAGAGGTTTATTTCTCATGAGGAGAGCCTGTCATTTCGGACACGAAACACAGTGTCTTCAGGAGGTGCTCTAACGGGTTTCTCTCAGACTTCGTCTTTTATACACAGTTTTATGGTGCACAAACATTCCTCATTGCAATAAAGACACTTTGAAGTACAGAAAGGCATGTTTGGAATCCCAGCTTCAGGCCTATTCCCACATCAGTCGCTCAGATGTCATCCCCCCTCCCGTATGTAACAAGAGATTGTGACCCATCAGCTGGACATTCCAACAGGACACGAGGGCAAGAGGGAGTGATCCAATCAAAAGGTTGGGCAGGCGAAAAGATCGGTTGGGGGGTGGTGTAAATCCACGAGGCTAGGTCTTATGACTTGGGACCGGGTTGAGAGATCAGGCGCAGCTGGGGGGTTCGTCGGCAGAGGGGAAGGGTGTTCCTTGGGAGGAAATGGGGGGGGGGGGTACGTGGGCCAAGCAGGAGTGTTACTCCCAGAGCAGGGTCGTGCAGAGGGAGAGGGTTTTATGGTCTATGCATGTGAGAGTGGGGGTGTTCAATGCGCGCGGGAGGGGAGCCGGGGATTTTAACGAACGGGCAGAGAGGCAGTGGTATTCGTTCTGCTTACAGTGAGGGGTATGGTGAAAGCAAATGAACGCCGCTTATGTACATTAACATTGTCGTTTTCCACAGAAATATTATGTCCTCTGGTGCAATCTCTCTCATCCTACCCAAGCTTCCCTTCCGTCTAGTGACACCCCTGTTCCCCCAGCCCCCTTGTCCTCCGGTACAACACCTCTCTCATCCCACCCCCACTCCTTCTAGTGACCCCCTGTGCACTCTGCCCCCGCCGTCCCAGACACAAGCTCCCTGGGATGGCTCGCCGCTCACCTCCTAAACCTTCCATGTGACGCCACCAAAGGCTCCTCTGTCACGTCGACCACCGTCCTCGAAAGAAGTCACTCGTGGGCGGCATTGGAAATAAAAAGAACTCTTGCCCGCTGCAGATCTGTACAGTATGGAAGTCTTCAGCGCAGATATTAACTTTACAAATCTTGGCTGAAGTGTTTTGTTTTGTTCTTCTACCTGGTCAATAAAATAACGTGTTACACCTCCTAACGCGTCGCCTGTAAATCCACAGTTAGAATGTAATCGCTCGTTTTGGGCGTAGGCTGAATTATAAAAATTAAGTGTGCCACAGTTCTACTGTCGCCAAAAACATGCTTCAATTGGCGGATAATTTAGTTAATGCGCGCGCTGAAGGAGCGACAAAATGAGAATCCCTTCTTAGTCTGCACAGCGCAGAGTATCTTTATATGGCGCTTGTCATTTCAAGCAGTACATAGACGTCCTTAAACAAACAGTGGCTGCGTCTTGAAAAGGCACTGGCTGGGCGTGTTTAACTAGTCCTTAGTCTGGGTTAGACAAACGGGTTTCTAATGACGACCATGATTTCATGATTCACAGGTGAGAAACAAAATACAAAAGTGTGCCTGTTGGCGGACTCGCTGCCTGCTAATTATATGGTATACCTGGGAGTTACCTTTAAGCAGTGTAAGTAAAATAACACAAGCCCTGGGGTGTGCACTGAGCCTAGGGCAGAGGTCTTCAAACTTTTTCACCGTGAGCCTCCCCTAAGGAAGATCTTTTTAAGTCAAGCCCCCCCTCTAAAAAAATGGCAGTACTTGGGAGAGTGGAAGGGTCAGGGCTGAAAGCAGGGAGTGGGCGTATATTTTCATGGATACTTTCTCTGTAGCTCATAATCCAAAGTAAATTGAAGACTTATAAAGGAGTAAATATATGAAGCAAAAACACTACTATCTAGAATGTGGGTGTTGTGAGACCCTCACACCCCTGGGACCCCATGCAACTGCACCTGTTACACTAATGAAAGCTGCAATCCTAAGAAGCAGATGGTGTCATCTGCCTCTTTCGCTCCTTCCCACCATGTCTGGCCATCACTCCAATCTTGAAACAGATGCTCTGTCAGAATGAAATGATCTTCCACATGTTGCCCACCACTTTGTAGCAAGGTTGCCCTCAGCCCTAATACTAACAAGGAAAATCAGCCTCAATTCTCTTTTATAAATTAAGGCAGTCATAATTGTAGGCCTCTCAAACTCTTGGCCCTAGCGCCACGACACATGCTTCGGTAATGCAAGCAACTGCCTGATGAAGAGGACAGGCTCCTCTGCACCTTGTTGAATACATTGTGCTCCATCTTGCCCCATGCTCTTCTATCTCTCTGAGGCCTAAGCTCAGATGTCTCCCTTTAATTTTCCCCTCTCTTGGAACGCTGGTCCAAGGCCCAAAGCAGCATTTGCACAGCATTGGTGCAGTGGGTCCTAACGTAAGCAAGGAAGGAGATTAAAACCATCCTAATTGGGGTTTTGAAGGCACCTCACCCCCCTGGGTCATCTCTATGATACTATCCATTGGCAGGGAACTAAAGATGAATCACACTTCTTACCAGGGTACTTGTTATCTGAAAGAAGGATAAATGGGTGCAATTGCTTAATCACCAAATGTAAAGGCTACCTGGAACTGAGTAAGGGCTTTCATTTATGGATTTACCAGAAGCTTCACCTGACAAAGATGACTTCTTTGTTAGAGATGATATAGGGATGTTAAGTTTTGGAAAGCATCCTCTTAATGGGCTAATAAAAATGCTTTCCCTAGGTACAGTGTATTACCCATTACCTAAAGATATTCTTTGAAAGCACTTGTTTTATCTCAAAAACTCAATCCTTTTGAGCAGCCTACCTTATACTCAGTACCAACGGAAATAAGCGATTTTGCAGCTGCAGAATTTTCCACTTGACTATGGATTTGCCGCATAATCCACCATCTGCTGCATAATCTGCAGATTTTAGCAAAAAATGTGTTTGTAGCTCAAAGGGATAAAAAGTTACTTAAAACAAAACTATACATTTTGCTGCGCAGTAAAACGCCCATTGCAAAGTTTGACTGGTCACCTTGCAGTTGATTATTGTTGTATTTGAGTGCTAAACTGGTACTAATGAGGGAAAACCTTTGAACCAGACAGTGTTAGCATGCATAAAACTGACAAAATAATGACGTAATACCATTTCAAAAAGAGCCACATTAAGCTCCATGTTTTACCTTTTTTTGATGAATAAATTATTCAGACATGCTGCATGATTTAGTCCTACTATGCCGCATAATTACAGTGGCCATGCTGAAACTGAATGCAGTACAATTTTTAAATAATGATTTGCATATTCGCAGTGCTTTGTGTGACAAGCTAGGACTTCATAGCATTATAAATATACAAGCCATTATTACGCACTGCGTTAACCATGATTCAATTGTGTAACTCTCTGGTCATAAAAATTAGGCATCTGCAATGGTCTCAATAACCAACTGAGGTTTCACAGCGTAAAATAAAGTGTTCCCAATGATTAGTTGAATTTGCATTTATTTTTAATTTACGGTATGTGCATTATTTTAGATGCAGTTGGCTAAAGGTGAATAAAAATATTTACATTTTATTCTTTCTAGCCACTTAGCTATATCTTTGACCCTGTCACCAGGGCTCCAAGAATCATAGCTGCCGTACATTTTTATGTACTTCAACTGCTTTATTTCGATTCATACAGCCTGGAAACGCTAAATAAAGAAAGCAGAGCTTCCAGGCCATCTTCATTTACAAATAGTTACAAAGACATTTGCACCCCCCTGGGAACACAGCCACAGACACCCAGGGGGGGCGCCCCACAGTTTGAAGACATCTGGCCTAGGGTGACCAACTGGCATGGGTGCAAATTCAGGACGGTGAGTGTAAAAATTCAGGACAAATGGTCAACATTCAGGACAAATATCTGCACCAAAAGGTACGTTTTATAGACACATCGGAAGAGGGTGCGCGATGTAGTGCGGTTAGCACTCTAGTGGACGCACGCACGCATCCATGCATCCGCAGGCCAGGCGTGGCCTGCGGGGGTCAATAAAAGGAAGGCGTGCGCTCGGGCACGTCACTTCCGACTGAGGCGATTGTGTGTGTCCCACTGGTTGTCGCTGCGCGTTGCCACCCCTGCGCAAGCGACCGTCCAGGCCTGACCAGGCCCACACATCCCCACACAACATTGGCGACGAGCGGAGGGGGCCCAACCCTCGCCCGTACACCATACCCTGGGCGGAGCATTCTGCCCACCCTCGCGGTGCATACCGCGTGTCTCCTGGCGCACTGTCCTGTGTCCTGGGAGCCGGCGTGCTCCTTCCTGCATGCCCTCCGCCTGCTGCGGGACGCCGATCATCCGTCCTCGCTGCCCTGCTCTGGGGGAAGTGCCCTGCGAGTGTGCCTGCTGCCTGCACCGGAGACCGCCGCTGAAGCCGAGCGGAGCGGTCCGACGACGCGCACGTGGTGCCAACTACCACGCATCTCGCGTGGTACGCGAAGAGGCCGCCCCTGGTATTCCCCACGCATTTGGGGTGAGAAAACGGCGGAAGTCCCCAGAAAACGGGCTATCCACCACCCTGCCTCACTCCTACTACACTGGTAGGCCTACTGCTGCCTGGTGACGCCCCTGCTGTCGGTGTTTGCCCGAAGGGAAGTCCTTAGTGCCACAGTGACCACCATAACCCACGGACCACGTGACACACGACCCTGGACAACTGGGAGAGAGACACCGTGCCGAGGTACAGTCCTTGCTACTAACTGTGGGAGAGCTGGGGCGATTTGGAACTGTACTGTAATAGTCCCTGCACACCACCACCATGGGGGATGAAGACGCTGTGGCCCCCGTCATAAACATCCCATTCCAGCATGCTGCTGCCGGGGTTCTGCCGCCATTTAGTGAGGCGAGTGATCCGCCCACTGCCTCACCCCGCTGGAAGGTCTGGCTAGAAAGACTCGAGAACTACTTTGTAGTCACAAGGGAGACGGACGACGCGGTGAAACGTTCACTGCTTCTACACTACGCCGGGGACGAGGTTTTCAGGCTCTTCAAACACCTTCCAAACCCGACAGGAGTGACCACGTATGCCGCCGCAGTCACTGCCCTAAACAACCACTTTGACCCTCAACTCAATGTGGACTTCGAGGTCTTCAAGCTAGGGCAGGTCCGCCAGCGCGAGGGTGAGTCCATGGACCAATTCTACACCCGAGTCCGGGAGCTGGCTAGCTCCACGGACGAAGACCAGCCGAAGGCCATACGACGCCAGCTAATACAAGGATGCCGAGACAAGACTTTGAGGGGTCACATCTTGAGAAAACCAGGAATAACACTGGAAAACATCCTCATTCTGGCTAGATCACACGAACTTTCTGATGCCAGAGCAACGGCCATGGAGCAGGCTCTACATAAAGCTCCCGCCAAAACGGAAACCATTAAGGTTGAGCGCGCTGACGCAGTACGCCCACGACCACGTGGCCAGGGGAAAAAGGGGTCACGGAGAGACACACCGCAAAGCCGCTGCGGATACTGCGGACACGAACCACATGCAGCCAAGGACTGCCCAGCCCAAGGGCAAACCTGCGGGAACTGCGGAATTCCCAACCATTTTGCGTCAGTCTGCCGCAGAAAGAGCCAACCCCGGAACGCCAAGAAGCCGTGGGCACCCACCAAAGCTGTCCGACAATTATCTCTCACAGACCCACCCCCGGAGAGAACAGACAGGTTCCTGCCAATGACTTATGACGAGTCGGATTCGGAGGACGAGGAGGCATACGTGATATCTTTCGCCAGGGAGCTAAAGCTCAGACGCCGACCTCAGCCAACGTGTGTAGTTCAGGTGGGGGAGAACGAGGTGAAGGCCGTCATCGACACCGGGGCCACCGTCAACGTCATGGGGTTGCAAGAGTTCAACAAGCTACGCCCTCGTCCGGAAGTCCTGCACTCCAAGACCAGAATATTCGCATATGGAGCGGACACTCCCCTCCCTCTGAAGGGAAAAATCGTAATACCCATACGAGCCGACGAGGCCGAAGTGACAGCGACGATACACATCATCGACCGAGAAGCCGACACGCTGTTGAGCAGCCACACGGCGGAGGATTTGAAGCTGATCGCTTTCGCCAACCGCATCCGGGACCACCAGGTAGAGGAGCTACTGGAGCGCTTCCCCGAACTGTTCAAGGGTCTGGGATGCATCAAATGTGATCCGATAAAACTCCATATCGACAAGTCCGTCACCCCCACAGCCCTACGCCATCGGCGTATACCATTCCACCTGCGGCCGCTGGTGGAAAAGGAACTCGAAAAGCTAGAAAACATGGGGGTAATTGAAAAAGTAACGGGACCCACCCCATGGGTTTCCCCTATGGTCATAGTCGAAAAACCCAAGCAACCGGGCGAGATCCGGCTATGCATCGACATGAGGCTGCCAAATACCGCAATCAGAAGGGAGAGACACTTAACACCCACGATGGATGACATAATAGCGGACGTGAATGGATCGAGATGGTTCTCGAAAATCGACCTCAACGCGGGCTATCACCAACTGCCCCTCGCTGAAGAAAACCGCTTCATTACCACGTTCAGCACACATCTCGGTCTCCGGCGGTACAAACGCCTCAACTTCGGAATATCCTCGGCAGCGGAGGTATTCCAGAACACCATCAGGGAGCTACTATCCGGACTGCCGGGGGTCATCAACGTAAGTGACGATATCCTCATTCACTCCGCCACTGCATCTGAACATTACAAACAGCTACGGGATGTGTTAAAAAGACTAAGCACCTATGGAGCAACCCTCCACAAGGAAAAATGCCAGTTTTTCCAATCGTCGATCGAATTCTTTGGTTATGTGTTCAACCAGGAAGGGGTCCAAATTGACCCACGGAAGTCAAAATCCATCAAAGACGCCCCAGCACCGAAATCGCCAACGGAGGTGAGGAGCTTCCTCGGAATGGCCACGTACTGTGGCCGCTTCATTCCGGGACTGGCCACCCGCAGTGAGCCTCTCCGAGCACTAACGAAGACAGATGCTAATTGGACATGGGGCCCGAAGGAGCACGACGCGTTTCAGAGTATCAAAGACGCACTCCTGGAAAATGCAACGCTCTCGTACTTTGACCCAACCAAACGGACCGAGGTCATCGTGGACGCAAGCCCAGTGGGCCTAGGGGCAGTGCTGACGCAAGAACACGAGCCAGGCAAATGGACGGCCCTGGCATTCGCTAGCAAGGCGCTAACCCCAACCGAGACCAGATATGCGCAGATAGAACGAGAGGCCTTAGCCATCAAGTGGGCCTGCAGCCATTTCCATCTTTATCTACAGGGACAATCGTTCGTGATGGTTACTGATCACCAACCCCTAGTGCCGCTCTTCAAGGGCACGGCTCCCCATCCGCCGCCACGCATTGAGAGGTGGGTGATCCAGCTACAAACATACGACATGGAAGTGGTCTACAGACCGGGAGCCAAAAACCCCGCCGACTACCTGTCGCGCCACCCACTACCCCAAGAACCACCAGCAGCCGATAAAGGTTGCGAAGAATATGTACAGTGGGTAGCGCTCACATCCTGTCCCCAGTGCATGACCGTTGAGGAGATTAAGGAGGCGACAGTGGACGACAACCCGTACATGCGGTCACTGCAAGCGGTACAAGAGGGATCCTGGACCGACTACCTACATCCCCCCAACACCTGGACAGCATCGGATAAAGAGACACTCACCAAGTTCTGGCACATTCGTCACGAGCTCAGTGCCACGGAAGAGGGCATACTGCTGAGAGGGAATCGGCTAGTGATACCAAAACGCCTCAGACACCGAGCCACCCAGCTCGCACACGGGGGCCACCAGGGTGCCACGAAAATGAAGGCGCGCATGCGCAAAAAGGTATGGTTCCCTGAACTCGAGAACACCGTGGACGAGTACGTCAAGAACTGCATGTCCTGCCAGCTGACCAGCGATCCGGAAAGGCCGGTCCCCATAATCACCGAGGAGCCATGCACGACCCCGTGGTCGAAAGTCAGCGTGGATTTTGGGAGCTTCCCCGGAGATGGCCACACCCTGGTAGTCATTGACTCATACTCTACGTACCCCATCGTGGAAAGAGTGCCTTCCACGGCGTTCACACACGTGGGGCCAGCGTTAGAAAAAATATTCTCCCTGTTTGGACTACCCGGCGAAATCAAAAGTGACAATGGACCACCCTTCCAAGGAACAGACTTTGCCACATTCCTGAAAACCAGAGGCATCATCCACCGACGCATCACCCCCCAATGGCCACAAGCCAACGGGGAGGCAGAAAGATTCATGCGGACCCTCAATAAAATGTTCAGAATTGCGGTGGTAGAAGAGGCCGACCCGGAACAGAGACTGCATGACTTTCTGAGAGAGTACCGCGGAACGCCCCACTGCACCACGCAGAAAAGCCCGTGGTCCCTAATGTTTCAGGGGCACCGCAGAGACCTCCTCCCCATGGTCACAAGACCGACACCGGAGAGGGACGACATGAGGGAGGTTCAGGAACGCCGGCGCAGGAACAACATGCGAGCGAGCCACCGACGTAGAGCGGCGCCAAGACAACTACACCGAGGGGATCGGGTCGTCATCAGGAACAGACGCCCAGGGGGAAAATTCCAAACGTTCTATGAACCAGGACCATGGACGGTGACCAACACGAAGGGAACCATGGTGACTGCCAGCAAGGAGGGAGAAGAAGTTTCGAGAAATACATCATGGTTCAAGAGTGTCCCCCCTAGCCCAAGCGCAAACACCGAAGCCACCGAGGAAACCATCGAGCCACACCGAGCAGTGACACAAGAAGAAGGGGGCAGCTCACCACACGACATCTGGGAACCGGGAGCGGGAACGTCGGTCACGTCCACTCCCGTCCGGAACCCATCGCGCAGCGGAGATCGAGGATCAGGTCGCACCCCCCGATACAATCTAAGGCCTAATCCTCGCCCAAGTCAAAGACTCAACGACTACGCCTGTCAGCTGAGACCCTGAAGCCGTCATCCAAGGGACACGCAAGTACAGAGCGTCTGAGATGATTCATTGTGAACAGTTTTGTTTTGAACATTGTCGAACATATGCATAGTTGGATAGAGATGTAGTGCGGTTAGCACTCTAGTGGACGCACGCACGCATCCATGCATCCGCAGGCCAGGCGTGGCCTGCGGGGGTCAATAAAAGGAAGGCGTGCGCTCGGGCACGTCACTTCCGACTGAGGCGATTGTGTGTGTCCCACTGGTTGTCGCTGCGCGTTGCCACCCCTGCGCAAGCGACCGTCCAGGCCTGACCAGGCCCACACATCCCCACACAACACGCGATAGTATACAAGTAAGTAAACATACAACCAACATAAGTACAAGTAAAAATAAGTTTACATAAGGTTGAGACACCGAGCACTTTTTGGGGTATTTCATATGATCATAATCTATTCATATGAATACGGCACTGGTTTGTCCAGTCTAATATTTGTACTGAGCAGGCACACCAGCCGGTCTTCAGTGTGCATCCCAGTAGCAGGGCAAATGGGATCCACATTTACGCTCCCCAGAACTCTGCTTTTGCTTCAATAGCTCTTCATACAAAGTTGGAATTTTTGAAGCCAGCTCTACTTTAAACATGGCGATCTCTATCGCACCAGTAAAACACGTTTAGTGAATCATCGTAGTATATAAGTTTAGGAGTGGTTCCTGTACCCATTTGACCTTCTGCAAATCCTTTGCAACTCTGAGTGGAGTGACAGCAAACGTTACTGTGTGAAAAGATACGTGCGGTGTCCCGGAGTGGTTCTCAGAATCCGCGGCCGGCGCTATTCAATGTCGGAGTTCCGCATACTCTTAACTCTACCTGATACTCGTTCTTTTATCACCCTACATTTCCTGGTTCATTATCTCACTCTTGGAGGGTCTTTTTTTTCATTGCTTTCGCTGTCACGGTTGCATTTCTTTTGTTCTGGGTTTAAGTCTGACAATGAAAAGTAGGATCTGGTGGAAAAGGCCCCTTAGATGGAGCAAGAGATGGGGGCGGAGCGGTCGCTGGGGGAACCTTCTGCACCGGTCTCCTCCTGCCAGCCACATCCTGCAGTTTATGCAGCGACTAACACAAAGCAAGCGTTGGCAAAGGCAAGAGGGCTCACCTGTGGGCGGGCTATTGGCCTTGCCTATCGGGTGGAGTGGAGAATGTGTGCGGGGTGTGAGGGTCCAATCCATGGTACATTTAATTTATCTTAGCTCAACAGAAAAAAAGAATAAACGCGGACGTTTAGGTATTATATCGCTGCTTTCTTTTTTGTTTCAGATCCAGAAACCATTAAATATAAATGGTCACGGCTTTTCCGCAAACACAAACTATACTTGTGCTTTTTCTTGGTACTAACCCTGTGTGTTTTGCTCTGTGTGGGCCGAGTCGTTGCATGGGAATGCTGTTTAGCTGCTCAGAAATGCTTCTGCGTTTGTTTCGGTTCTGCTGGCTCTGCTGCACCCATGAAATAACGACGATAAGGGGAGCGGAAGAGGCCATCAGTGGAAGAGTGAGAGAGAGAAAAAGCAACAAGCATTTGCAATGAAATCGGTCTCCCCTTTCCTTTGGGACCTTATAAGTATTTAGTCATGCACCACATTATTATATTATATATTATTATTATTTTCTTAACCAGCAAAAACAAACAAACGGAATGTTGCACAATGGCAACACATTCACCCCCAGTCACAGAAGTGGGCTTAATCCATCGTTATTTTGCTCACAAAGCCACCCCAGTTCAGACATGGCCATATGCAAATCAGTCATGACCCTGTGCCTCATGGGAACAGTCCAGCCCGAACTGTCAAGCCATGTCTTTCCTCGACCGGAATCAAGCATCCTAGGACCGGTTTCTGGCTATCAGCCATCTTCAGCCAGAATAGCTTGACTCCAGTGGCGCAGTGAGCACGGAACCCACTTCTGGGCATACCCTTCCGCCATAGGATGAACAGCAAAACAAACAAGATGATGGACGGAATGTTGCACAATGGCAAAACATTCACCCAAAAGTCACAGATCTGGGCTTAATCCATCCTTATTTTGCTCACTAAGCCACCCCAGTTCAGACATGGCCATATGCAAATCAGTCTTGACCCTGTTCCTCATGGGAACAGTCCAGCCCGAACTGTCAAGCCATGTCTTCCCTGGACCGGAATCAAGCATCCTAGGACCGGTTTCTGTCTATCAGCCGTCTTCAGCCAGGATAGCTTGACTCCAGTGGCATAGTGAGCACGGGACCCGCGTCTGGGCATACCCTTCCCACAAAGGGTGAACAGCAAAACAAACAAGATGATGGATGGAATGTTGCACAATGGCAAAACATTCACCCAAAAGTCACAGATCTGGGCTTAATCCATCGTTATTTTGCTCACCAAGGCAACCCAGTTTATACATGGCCATATGTAAATCAGTCTTGACCCTGTGCCTCATGGGAACAGTCCAGCCAGAACTGCCAAAATGATGGATTTAGGCCCAGATCTCTGTACTGGGGTGAATGTATGACATTGGTCTGCATTCTGTCCATCAACTGTTGTTTTTGCATTTGTCACCCTGAGTGGGATGGGTATTCTCAGATGTGAGTCCCATGCTCTCCACACCACTGGAGTCAAGCTATCCTGGCTGATGACGGCTGATAGCCAGAAACCGGTCCTAGGATGTTTGATTCTGGTACAGGAAAGACATGGCTTGGCATTTCGGGCTGCACTGTTCCCATGAGTCACAGGGTCAAGGCTGATTTGCATATGGCCATGTCTGAACTGGGTTGCTGTGGAGTGCAAAAAAATGATGGATATAGGCCCAGATACCTGTACTGGGGTGAATGTATGACATTGTTCTGCATTCTGTCCATCAACTGTTGTTTTTGCATTTTCTTCACGAGAACATTTCAACACTGTTAGAAATGAAGTGAGAAGTGAGTGTCTGAAATGTTAAAGGTGGGCTTGCCAATTTCCATCATATTTTAAAGAAGGTTCATGTGGGGCTCTGCCTTTTCTTCAAGGCACAGATTTCACACGAGTGGCAGCAATACGTGTTATTGAGCGGAGCGGGGAGATTAAGTGAACTGGATAGTTGGTAGGTGGTGATGGGGCACCGGCTGGAAGCTGAAGTTAAACAACACCAAAATGCGTGCAGGAAATAATAAACAAGCACGAGGCTCAAAACAATCTTCAAAATGTACATCTAACCCAAAGAGGCAAAAGGACAAACTTTTTGCACCTTTTGATTAAATGTGTGCACAGAGTTCTTTTAAGAACTTGCCATTATTGTAAAGAGTGTGTAAATGGTAGCTTCCCTACACACAGCAGACAAACTTTATATTCGGTCTGCATTCTGTAGCTGGCTTGGCCTGGTGGTATTCCACCTTTCCACCAGACCAAGTGGGGCGCAGTGGACTTCTGCATGGACGAATTGCGGAACATATGTTCAAGTAAATAATAATTAAAATAAAAAGACTGCTCATGAGGACATAACTGCAGTTTTAAGCATCATTTTTTTCTGCAGTTTTATATAGCACAAGGTAGACCTTAAGATATTGGAGCGCTGTATATGAGCATCAGTTCCAACAAGAACAAACAAATCCCGGAACTGTGCTGCTCACGTCTGAAGCAACACAAGCTGTGATTGGCAGCATGTGTTGCAGAACACTGTTATGAAGCTTTAAGCAGAAACTGCAGTGTAAATAGTCAGAGACGAGCTCTCTTCAGCTCGCCTCTGACCGTTGACACACCAGTTTTTGCTAAAAGCTTAGTGACAGTATTGAGCAACACATGCTGTTTGAAGTGTCCCAGGGACTCCCTCCACATATGTGAAGAGGGCCGTCTTAATTACTGGTGCGCCAAGGTTCTTCATCTGTCTTCAGCAGTTGCTCTGTCACCCGGATGGCGGACAGGGCCCCAGGCTGGTATGCCACTGATGTTGTTTCCAGAAGAAGGAAGGGGGAATATTAACTGTTCTACGTGTATGTACTTCTTGTTTTAATCACCTACTGACCTACCCCCAGGGAAGTTCACAGATCCTCCCTTTTCCTCCTCCCCCCCACCCATGGCCAGGTCACGAGCCTGAAAGTGGCGAAGGCCAGTCTTGGGCAGATAAAGGAGCATGGACTGCAACCGGAGAAGAGGCCGCACCGTGTGTGGTGCAGTGGTGAGGGACATATTAACAGAGGGCTGCCCCGATATCATAAATAAATAACGTAACCGGTGACCTTTGAGTCCGGTTCGCTCTATAAAGCAAGCATGTGAAGGCATGAGCGGGGAGGCGGGGGTGGTAGGCAAGCAAGAAGGCATCAGACAGCGGGAGGGGGGACGGGAAGAAATTGCCTTGCCAAAATGCAAAACTGAAACTAGCTTGCCTCAAAGTAAAAAAAAGCAAGGCACATTTAAAAAAGGAGATCCCTGAAAAACAACAGACCCCCAGAAAATGCACTAATACCAGTAAAGGGGCCAATAGCCATAGGCGTGCCCAACAAGGAAAAAGGAGGGACATAAAACACGCTTACCCAATAGCAAGTAGTACATTTTGAAATACACACTCAATAACAAATAGGAAACTGGAGGCGGGGACTTCCTCACTAAAGCATATACTGCATGTCTCAACGAGGCAAGACTTAAAAAAGAGACAGAGGTATAGAGAGGCGCAGTGAATGACACAGACCTACCGGGGCACAGAGAGAGGCAGAGACAGAAAGGGGAAAAGATGAGAAAGATGGACAAACACAGGCGCACAATGGAAAGTAGAGCATTGTGGCGCTGCGGACTAGGAGAGATGTATGCAGTGCGGTCCTAAGCACAAAGTGAATCAATGGCACACACACCACTGCTCTCCGGGCAGACGACCCGAGTGTACTTCACCCTGTTTTATTTATATCCCCTGGCCATGCCTGGCCAGAGGGTGTTTACATGGTGCAATCAGCTTCTGGGTCAGCCCGGCACAATTCTAGCGGTGCTAGGGTTATTACATCCCTTCCCAACTTGGCATTAACCTGCAAGTTAAAAGTTGAACAAACAAATGGGGATATTCTGAAAGACTGGCGATACCTACCATAAACACCAGTTAGCAGCAGTATTTTTATCACCCCCTATCCCTGAAAACTATCACCATGTTAGCGATGTGTTACCAAGCCGTCGCTGGATGGCGATAGTATCAGGGAATGGCGGTGAAAACTGCTGCTAGCATCACTGCAATGGCAATAGGAAATCAGGCGTTAGAGGGCGATAACTACTGATAGGCCCAATAGTGGCAAAAAAGTCACATTAGTCAGTCCAACATGAGTTTTTTTGTCGCTAACAAAATAGCCTATCAGTCAACCTCCATTATAATATAGGCTTAAAAAACAATAACCTGCAACATATACAGCCAGGGCCAAGTGCAACACCCATCAACAACTCCTGCAAGTCAGCCAACATCCAGGATGACCAGGATGATAGTCTTGATGCCTCGTTGGACCTGCGCCTGGAGCCTGGATGCCATGCTGGACCGGAGTCTGGATCCTGAATGCCTCGCTGGACCTACGTCTGGAGCCTGGATGCCTCGTTGGACTTGCTTCTGGAGCCTGGAGTGGGATGCAGAGGAGGTGTGGAGTCGATGAGCCGTGGCTGTAGACATTGAGGTGCGACAATCGCCCGTAATTTGTGGTTAAGTCTGGCAGGTTGCATGGAGACACGTTGCTGACCTGTGTCAGACGACCACCTTGCGCACCTTGGAGCTGTCAATAGTAGAGATACTCCTGTGCCCCAACATAGGGAGGTCTGCATCGCATACTATGATCCACCACTACACCCGGGTGCACGGAGGGGATTGCCAACAGAGGGTGCCGTCTCTCTGCATCATAGGCCGGATGATGTTGGGCGGGCTGGACGCTGTGGAGGGTCCATGAACTTGTGTGGCTTTAGTGCTGCAACTTCACACCTAAGGGGGCCCTGCTGCATCAACTGCATCAGAAGGTTCACCCGCGGACTTGGCGGAGACTGCTGTACCCAGGCTTGTGAAATCCCTCCTGGATGAGGCGCCTGCTGGCTGAGTCACATATTTGGAGAGAGTGCAGCGGATTGCGCCACAGTGTCAATGTCCAGGTAAGGAGGAAGTGGGGCAAGACATAGGCAGATTGGCATGCCCACTCAGCTTCCATTTGGCAGTGTCTTTACATCAATCTTTGGTAGGCATTTCAAAATATATAGACCTCTGGGCCTTGCCTGCAGGTTCCTAAACTCCATTGGTGATGCTGCCTCACCCTTTGTTATGAAATACAAACACTGTCTGATGTTAGGCAATTTTAATATTCACATGGACAAATTGGATGATCAAGACTCCATCAGACTACAAGAGTCCTTGGAGACATTAGAGTTGGCCCTTTATGTGCATTACCCTACTCATGAAAAGGGACACACTCTAGTTTAGATCTTCGCCACCGCTAAAATAGAAACTAGCCAACCACTCCTCCTTGTGAGGTCCGATCATTTCCTTCTGGATTTTAGAATTAGGAAGGAATCAAATCACCCCAATACCTCTGGAAAGTCCCCTATAAGTACTTTCAGACCTTTCCATCTAATTACACCTGACGCTTTGAGCTCTGCCATCAATAATCATCCGATTCCCTTTAGCGGAGATTTGGAGGTTGATGCTGTGGGATTGGACAACTGGCGCCACCTTCGTGCAGGGGAGCTTGCACCCCCTGCCTTGTGCTCCACGAAGAGTGTCCCATCCTCTGCTCCATGGTTCATGACAGCCCTCAAGAAAAGTAAGTGGGCCTGTAAACATTTGGAAAGGATCTGGCAGAAGCATTTTGATCTTAATGATAACATTATTCATAAACAGGCACTGAAGGTCCATTACAAACAAGTTTATGAGGAGAACATTTTTTTTTCTCCCCCAAAATTGAATGAGCAGCAAACAAAAATAGGGAAATATTCAAATAGTTAGCAAATTCTCTTCCCTTGCAGCAGTGGTCAAGCCATTTACGCCCTTTGAGGCATGGACTTGCCGTATGGCCTCTTACTTTTATGATGAAATCAAAAACATTCAGGGCACTTTTCCTACAACACCCTCTGCACACGGAGGCAGTTCTGAGTGTGACAAACCCAACTCCAGTAAAAGAACAATCTTTTTGGCAGTTTCCCCCTGTTTCCATTGCTAAATCTCTGGGAAACATGTAAGGCCTTGAATCTGGCTCCCCCTCCGACCCGTGCCCAGCCACTTGTTAGCAGAGATTATTAAACTGGCGGTTAATCTGATTCTTAATCTCTCTTTGAGGAAGGGGCTGGTCCCTGACAGGTGGAAGAGAGCGATAATTCTCCCCTTATTAAAAAAGTCGACATTGAATCCAAATTTAGCCTCTAATTATATGCCATTATCTCTGCTTCCCTTTTTTCCCAAGGCCCTGGAAAAAGTTGTGAATCTTGTCACCACCTCATTGGTTGACTCCAGAGCCAGTCTGGATTCAGGGCAAATTTCAACACTGAAACAGAGCTTTTGGGAAGTCTTGGAGGCCATAAAGGATGCTTTGGACAAGGGTTGCAAGGCTGTATTGATATTATATGTCTTATCTGCAACCCTTGAAACCGTCCCCATGACCAACTCATGTGAAGACTCCAAGAGGGTGGTTTTGGGCACTCGGTACTCAACTGGTTTACCTCCTTTCTAAAGGATTGCCAGCAAACAGTTTGGTCCCTGCCGTTTGTTGCCCCTATCCGCCCTCTGAAGGTGGGAGTTCCTCAGGGTTCAATTTTGAGCCCCACTCTTTTTAATACATAAATAGCCCCCTTAGCGAATCTGACTGAGGCTAACGGAGCAAAAATAGTATTATATGCGGACGATACACAGCTGCCCTTTACCTGCGATAAAGATTTGGATTTTAAAGGAGATGTGATTAATTCCTGTTTATCAGATGTGTACTTCTTGCTCCAATTAAATCAACCTAAATATAACTCCGGAAAACCGGAGATCATCTTTTTTGGCCTCCCCCCAGTAAAGTGTGGCAAAACTGGTTGCCAGTGGACATGTCCCCTCCCACAACCTCTGTAAAGACAGTGACATTTTTGTAGTGAAGTTGGATGATAATCTTTTGATGCAAGCCCAGATTCAGGCAGTTGTCGGATCACGCGGGGCATACTGAAATTGCTAAAGCAGGTTCTGCCCCTCCTGCCTATTAAACATAGGAAAACAATGGTCCAAGCACTGATAGTCTCCAGGCTGAACTACGTAAATGTCCTGTACCTAGGATTACTGTAATATCTATTGGCACGGCAGCTTGGCCAAAGATCTTGGATGTCTCCACATCTGAAATCCCTAAATTGGCTGCCAGTTCACAAAAGGATTGATTTTAAAGCGATGGTCCTGGCTTTCAAGGCTCTCCACGGCAAAGGTGGTGTGTACATCAGGAAGGGAGTCCAGTTCTATTGCCCACACCAAATACTGTGGTCCTCAATGCTACAGTTGGCATGCACTCCTAAATATCACAGAGCACGGATCAGGTGCAGGCAGCTCAACTCTGGAACTCCCTCCCACTGGAACTGAGACAGATGCAGGACCTCCTTGTTTTTTAGGAAGTTATTGAAAACCTGGTTATTCCAGTAATAATATTCAACTTGGTTTCAACAGAACATGGCCAATGTCATCACATCTCTTTCAGCTCTGGGACACTCTATCGAGTAGCTGTGTGCTTTATAAATACTCATTTAACATAACATAACATAACATTCAAGTGTGCAATTACTGTTTGGTCGGCCCACTCAGGCCACCCAAGCAGTCATGCACACTTCACTGTTCGTAATGCAGGCTGCATTACAGCCTGCATGGAGAACATACCCACCCCTCCAGCCCCTGGCTGCATGCCTTGTCCCGTTGCCAATTACCAATCCTAATTCCGCATCGCAGCATTGCGATTGGCTCATGGGAGGGAGCCTGGCTGCCTACTTCCTGTTTCTGGAAGCAGATGCTGGAGAGCAGGAGCATCGAAGACATGGGACCCGGCTTCGAGGAAAGGCTTGCCTTATTAAAACTTTTACAACACCCGCTCACACACACATCCCGTGTCCATGTCCCATCCAGTGTTTTTTCCAGTGTTTACCACCTCACAGCTGTCCAGCCCCGCAGCACTCAATGGCAGCCGCTGTGCACCCATGCACAGCAGGCGTACCACATGTGTGACAAAGGCTCATACATGGTTGTGACACATGCCATAACATCGCCTTCTATTCCCATGCATACTAATACTAGGCATATTGCAATAGTAGAGTAGGTGTTGCATAGCGAAGACATCAATATTACTATCCCCACATCAGTTAGTGCAACCCAAAACTAACCTTTTCACCCCAACCGTGACCCCTGGAATTCCTATTTGAGCCCCCATAACATACCCAAAAACTAATTTGACCCACTAGCACACCCCAATTTCAATATTATACTCCAAAATCCATATTTCACCCAAAATGCACACCCAAATTTCAATATTTCACCCCAGATGCACGCCCAGTTTCAATATTTTACCCCTAATGCACACCCCAATTTCAATATTATACCCCAAAACACACCCCGATTTCGATATTATACTCCAAAACACACCCTAAATTCCATATTTCACTCCAACACACACCCCAATTTTCATATTTTATATCCGAAACCCATACCTATCCCAAAACGTTAAATTACCCCATTACTGACCTCACAATGTGTTGTAATCAAATGCAATGTAAAGGCACCTGCATTGTCGGAGTTGCATTGTTGACGATGTACTGCCTGTGTTGTAATGGTCATCTCCCATGCCAAAGGCAATCCATAGGCTATGCCGTTTGCATCCGTCTGCCCCTGGACCGCTCTCTGCACCAAGGAGCCTTCCTCTTAGACACTCCACTGCTATAATGCCAGCACCCTCCTCACCATCAACCCTGGACACCACCTCGCTTTCCAAGACCAACCTCTGGTGCAGACCGGACATCGCCATTACTGACGGCTGCAGGATCCCCACAAGGAGCACCCTGACCATTAATGAGGAGGTATTGCCATCACCTACAGAAGCACACTCCGACTGACCATGCACTCTAATGACCCAAGGGTCAACATGGACCACCTCAACTCCCGGATCAGGACCAAGCCCAAAAACATCTTCTGTGGCACCCTCATGTTGAGGCCCCTGGGGCCATGGACCCCCATTCTCCAATACCATTGTAGACCTCATTGCACCCCAGGGTTTCCCATTCACCCACGACATCCTATTCAGTGAACTCAAGTTCCACCTGGACAACCCCAGTGACCAGGACACCACCCCCTCCTGGGGAAGGTCCCCTGCACAGACATAAGCTGCAAGTCACCTCAACAAGTAGCATCGCAGGACCCACGATCGAGCACGTCACCTCCGCTAGCTGAAACTTCAACTACAGCCACAACACCTGACTCTCCCGGTCGGTCCATCATTGGTAGCATCACGTCTTCACCGTGCCCACCGGATGCCACCGTCATCATCTCACCCCCTCGCAGCTAGATCAAGGCCACCGAAGAATGTCTAGGCCACTCCCTCGGCAACAACACTTCACCAGTGCTTCCAAATGATGACACCAAAGCGCGCATCCACCACTGATGGATCTTCAACAAAGCCGACATTTGGGGACCCCTTGATGAACGGCACTGCATCAGTACCTTCTGCCTGCCTAATGGCAGGCAAGAGGCTGACCCAGTGCCACAGGGATAGGCTGGCCCCATGCATTGCAGGAGTTGTGTCATGGTTGTGAAACAACTGCAGCAATGCATGATTTTAGAGCAGACAGATATATCAGGATTCCTGACATATCTGTCATTACTTGCATCATGGAGCGCTGTCCAGTGAATACAGTGCATCTATGCTGTCGTAAGGCGGGCATAGTGAGAAGTGTTGCAACCCTGTCTTATTGAGCGCTGCAACACTATCTTATTGATGGTGCTCATTCCTGCACTGTAGTTTTGTCGCAGGGCAGCTCTGCAACATTGCTTGCAGTGCTGTCCAGCACCAAAACATGCAGAGATGTGGCCCCAAGCGTTATCCCCATTTTTAAGACCAGCTATTTTCTGGTCATAAGTAACTGGATCTAACTGCATTTAGAGATATATTTGGGGGTCTTCAGAAGTTCAAGGATACGCTTGTGAATACGGAGTAGTGTTGTTAGTGGGTGTTTTTGCATGGGAACACCTCTCCTGCATATAACTATCGCAAATAGAAGAAGCGATCTTTATTACGGATATTTTTGCCTAAAAACAGTTGCTAACGGCTATTAGCTATTGCTGCATTAGCGGCAGAAAAGTGCAGCTAACGCGGCGATAAGGCCTTGTGAATATGCCCCAAAGTGGGATATGTACAATAAAGTGGCGGAGCCTGTCGTTTGCTGCGCTCTGCAACTTCTGAAATGCAAGGCTGCACCATGTTCACAAGAATGTGGAGCAGCCTTGCGTTTTCCCTTGCAATGGCGCTAAGTTGTGCAGGATGTCTTTGTGCAGGGGAGGATTCTTTATGTGTAGGAAGGTGTCCCTTCCTGCACAATAACAATCCTAAAATGCCATTTTGTAACTTTCATGTTTGCTGTTTCATGCAGCACACATGAAAGTTACAAAATGGCATTTTTTAAAAGGTTTGTTTATGTACAGGAAGGGACACCTTCCTATACATAAAAAACCATGAAATTTTGCTTTTTCCATGTGTGCTGCACAAGGCAGCCCAATTCACGGACAGAATATTGACATAAAAAATGTCGACTATAAAAATATCGGAGGCGAAATATCGATGTCAAGAATATCGAAATCCTATCTACATTATGGTAAGTACAAAAATATCGAGAAAAAAAATATTGTCAAAAATATTGTTTTACAAAAATGTTTTTTTTAAATGTTTAGAAATAATGTAAAATAAAGTAAATAATTAATATATTTGAAATAAACAGTTAAAATTATGTTTAAAATGATAAGTAATACATATAATATAAAATAAAAATTAAACACATAAATATAAAATACATATACATAATTATTAATCTCTGCAAATAATTATCGTGACAACCCATAAATTGTTAAAAAGCATTTTATAAATTATAAATACATACATACACATACAACAATAATTTAAATAAAAATATAAAAAATATATATAACAAATTGAAACAATTAAAAAAAAATGTAGACTTCATTAACTAAAACAGTAAATATTGAATAGAATAGGGATAAAAATTACAATTCCAAGTCCAGAGAGTGCAACAGTATGGAAAGTGTTGGATAGCGTAGGAGTAAAAATTACTATTTGCAACTCCAGAGAGTACAACAGTAGGGAAAGTGTTGCATCGCGTAGGGGTACAAATTACTATTCCAACTCCAGAGAGTGCAACAGTAGGGAAAGTGTTGGATAGCATAAGAGTAAAAATTACTATTCCAACTACAGAGAGTGCAACAGTATGGAAAGTGTTGGATAGCGTAGGGGTAAAAATTACTATTCCAACTAAAGAGAGTGCAACAGTAGGGAAAGTGTTAGATAGCATAGGGATAAAAATTACTATTCCAACTCCAGAGAGTGCAACAGTAGGGAAAGTGTTGGATAGTGTAGAGGTAAAAATTACCATACCAAGTCTAGAGAGTGCAACAGCAGGGAAAGTGTTGGATAGGATAGCGGTAAAAATTATTATTCTCACTCTACATATTGCAAAAGTAGAGAAAGTGTTGGATAGCGTAGGGGTAAAAATAACTTACAAATAATTTAAATAATTAAAAAAATTATAATGATTTAATTATTAAATAACAATACATTAATTAACAATACCAATAAATAATTAATAACAAATAATTACGAATTAATAATTAATTAACAATTGAATTAATGATAAATACAAATAAATAGTAACTATTAACATTAATTACCAAATCCAACTAAATAACAAATAATTAATTTTCAAAACCCCCAAAAAATAATTATTAAAAAGTATTTAGCAATTAATATTTAACCATACATTATTGATAAATACCAATAAATCATAATTAAGAAAAAGTAATTACCAATTTATATTTAATGAACAATACAATAATTTTCAAAACAAAAAAATGTTAACTCTTAAAAATGTATTAACAATACATTCATTATCAATGCACAACAAAGAAATAAATAATTACTGAATTTGAATTAAATTACTTCCCACCCTATTGCCCTATAAACTCACAACACACTTCAATAATAAATTAATACACTTACCGTATTTTCCAGCGTATAAGACAACTTTTTAACCCAAGAAAATCTTCTCAAAAGTCGGGGGTCTTCTTATACACCGGTAAATAAAACATAATAGGAAGCCACCCACACGCCGAAACATTGTCACTGCACCAGCAAGAAAATAAACGCCATTTTCCACGAAGAAATGCCAGGACAGAGGCAATTTATGTCAGTCATTCCTGTGAATGACAGCGGTACAAAGTCACCCCTATAACGCCATACATCTCTTCACAGCTCTCACTTACCGCGATCACCACCATGTCATGGGCTGAGCAAAACAAGCACAAGCGCAGCCTGCCAGAGATGTTAGCACAGATGCGAGTCAATGGGTAAGTGTGCATTAGGAAGAGGCACCCCACATTGGCCAGAACTCAGGGTAGTCTTATACGGCGAGTATAGCCCAAACCCTATCTTTTAACAGGAAAAGTAGGGGGTCGTCTCATACGCCCAGTCGTCTTATACGCCAGATAATACGGCAATATAATTACCAATTAATAAAAATTAACTACCAATCAATAAAAATTTATTACCAATTATTAATTATTTAACATAAAATAATTACCAATACCAATAAATAAAAATAAAGAATTACTTAATTACAATTAAATTACTTCCCACCCTATTCCCCTGTAAAGCCGCAATTCGCTACAAAACTAAAATGCAAAATTTAGTTTAGTATAATTCATATTTTTTTAAATTAATTTACTTACTTTAAAAAAATTACTAACTTCTAAAAATGTTATACAGATATTCTAAAACTAGTACAATAATTTTTTTTTTAATTGTATTTATTAGGAATTACATAGTAAAATCGCAGCAATTGCATATTGTAATAACATGTGTACATCAGATGAAGCAATCAGTATGACGTTGCTGCTACACATTACAAAAGAATACAATTTTTAGTTTTTACATAACTAACCAGAAAACAGGTATGCGTCAGTATAGTTATAAATCAAATCCAACATTACAGCATTTGAGTATCAAAAGTATGGTGGGTAAACATTAAGCATGGGCGGAAAATTCGTTCCGCTCCCGGATTTCGTGGATTTTCGGTAAATTCGCAATTCGCGAGATTCGTGAATTTCCCGCAAAATCCGCGAATGGAACGGATTGGGTCAAAAGTTCAAGCTGACTTTTGTAACTCTTTGAGAATGGCGCCGGCAAGCTGCCAGAGCCATTCTAAAATAGTTACAAAAGTCAGCTTCAACAGGAAGCTCTAATAGATAAAGTAAAGCAGGTGCTGCTCAAATTCAGTTACACAATCATTAATCACCCCAAACTTGGGGTGATTAATGATTGTGTAACTTAATTTGACCTTCAACTGGAGCACCTGCTTTACTTTATCTATTAGTGCTTCCTGTTGAAGCTGTTTCTAGCTATTTTAGAATGGCGCTGTCAGCTTGCCGGCGCCATTCTAAGTGGGGCTGAGGGCACAAAAGTGGGACAGAGGGCAGAAGGGGACAAAAAATGAGTGGGGCAGAGGGCAGAAGGGCACAGAAACGAGTGGTACAGAGGGCAGATGGGCATAAAAAACGAGAGGGTGGCAGTGATTAAGCAGGCAAAAAAAACCCCGCGAAATTGCAAAGTGCCTCGCGAACACCCGCGAACACGCAAAGCGCCTCGCGAACACCCGTAAACACGCAAAAAGAAAAAAATCCGCAAATTTGCACAAATTTGCGAATTTTGCGGATTGCCAATTCGCAAATCCGCAAATTTGAAAATTGCCAATTCCCAAATTTTGCCCATGCTTAGTAAACATATTCCATGGAGTCAATAAGCAGCATCCGGACAAACCTATATCCCTATATACAAAGACAAGTGGGCGACCATACCTTCCTCAATCTGTTACTCGCTGGGGCAGGAAGTGAAGCTCTCATGGGCCCTCCGCATCTTATCATCTACACAGTTTGCAAATGCGACATATTCATGTAAGCAAATTTAGGGCAGTCACATAACATCAGTTCGGGATTACGCAGTCGGGTTCACCGGTGTAGCCATGGGGGAGACCGTCCTGTCGCGTGACCACTGCAAGAATGGCTCCCAAATGTCTCTAGGACGTGAGGTAGTTGGCATCAGGTCCCAATAGGCTCCCAGTTGCATGTGACCATATGTAACATCTGCCAGCCAGTCATTAAATTTGGGCTTGGTTTTACGCCCCCAGTTCATGGCCACTCACCTCCTGGCATACAGCAACAATAATGCATGTAGCTTCCGACCTTTGGGCTCAGTGTTTTCTACCCAACCCAAAATGCCTAGGAGTGGAGATGGGGCATCCTCTCTGTTCAGGATTTGATTGATAGCAACATAAATTTCAGACCAGTAATCAAATAAAGCCAGGCAGTGCCAAGCCACATGTAAAAAAGAAGCGCCCTCCTATCCATATTTCCAACATATGTCATCGTCCCTAATGCCCATGCGATGGAGAGTTAGCGGGGTGCGGTAGAATCTATGGAGGAACTTGAAGTGTATAAGTCGGAGTTTGTAGTTTGGGGAGAGTTCCAATAGCTGCCTGCAGCAGAACGACCACTGTTCATCAGTCAGGGGCGTCTCCAGTTCATTGCTCCATAGTTGCTGTGATTTGAGCACCATTATTGGGGTTTTTTCTTGCATGGAGTTATATAGACGCGACACAAGTTTCTTTCGGGAAGCCCTAGCTAATATGTTTTGTAGCGCCTGTAGGCGTGGTGGCTCCTCAGGGAACCGGTCCCACTTTGCCTTGCATGCAGATTTGAGCTTGTGGTGTGTGAATCTGTCTCTAAATGACAGTGGGTTGTCTTCGTCTGCAGCAGGCAGATCCAGAAATGTGCCTTCAGGGTATATGTCCGCGAAAGTGCCCAATGTGGAACCAGCAATGGTTACCTCGCCTCCACCGTCTTCCAGGCATGGAAACATAGGATTATGTTTAAGGGGTATCGCAAGCGCATATAACAGAGGTATTGGCAGATCAGGATAGTTTCAAGAGAATTCAAGAACCACACAGCCAAAACGTACTGCGTGGCCAACGGTTGTATATTACAAACAAATTTATTGTCATTTGGAATCAATTTGCATTAGTTCATCAGGAACATGACATCAAAGGAACTTTCTATCAAAACAGTCAATTCAAAAACGTGCAGTTATGTGTACAATATATACAAATATACAGACATTTAAGGTGAATACTCAAGATTTAACGACACCAAGAACAAACTTCAAACAGATTACATTGCAAAGTAATTACAACATGAGCAACCTTTACACAAAAAACACCATTTACAAGTGGAAAAAAACGGTCCTTTGACTAAAAAACCAGTGGACAGGTGGATCTGGAATGGGTTTGCCTGCCTGTCTCACAACACCTGTGGTAGAATATTTTTTAGATTGACAGCAAGGGCCCACAGAAGTGGTATTAGTTAGTCCCTAGCTGCACCCTTTTTTTTTGACACAGGCTGGGGGTCAACGCGTTTTGAACCGTGATAAGTATTGGTTCTCCTCAGGACAGGGACTGGATAGGAGTTTATCTTATCAGCCAGCACAGGGGCTGCACGAGGGAAAGTAGACTGAACGTCAAGTGAGTATTCTGTATGCGATGGCAAAGGTGTCTGGATGCAGGGCGCCCGCGACACGGTGCGCGGTTGAAGGGGCGACTCACATGATCATTTTCTTTTTTAAGTAGGCTGCACCCAAATTGCAATCGTAGGGGAACGGCCGATCCACCGAGCAATCCGGGAAGCGAAGCAGGAATCAAACTGCCGTGTACCGTTGGAACACCCGAAGGAAGAAATCCTTTCCTTGTCGTGCCTGGGTGCAGCCTACCACAGGTGTTGTGAGACAGGCAGGCAAACCCATTCCAGACCCGCCTGTCCACTGGTTTTTTAGTCAAAGGACTGGTTTTTTCCACTTGTAAATGCTGTTTTTTGTGTAAAGGTTGCTCATTTTGTAATTACTTTGCAATGTAATCTGTTTGAAGTTTTTTGTTGGTGTCATTAAATCTTGAGTATTCACCTTAAATGTCTGTATATTTGTATATATTGTACACATAACTGCATGTTTTTGAACTGACTGTTTTGATAGAAAGTTCCTTTGATGTCAGGTTCCTGATGAACTAATGCAAATTGATTCCAAATGACAATAAATTTGTTTGTAATATACAACCGTTGGCCACGCAGTATGTTTTGGCTGTGTGGTTCTTGAATTCTCTTGAAACAATCCTGATCAGCCACTTTGTTCTGTTTATCAATTGTTGAGATCCAGGCTGGTTAGTAGTAGGATCCAATACCTTCATTTGTATACAGTATAACAGAGGTAGGGCAGCTCTTTTTAGCAGTTCACGCCAAGTCCAGCGGAGCATATTGGCTGAGTCTATGTCTTGCGACGGCCTGGGAGTTTTGCGGTAGAGGGCCACACTCAGGGGGAGCGGAGCAACCATGTCAATCTCCACTGCCACATGGGGTTGGTAAGGTGTAGGGTAAGCCCAAAAGTGTAGGTATAAGGCTTGTGCGCAGAGTGCGCACAAGTGCATGTCTGGAGCTCTCAAGACGCCCTGCCTAAGTGGCAGTGTTAGCAATGCCCATGACAGTCTAGCCTGACTCCCAGCCCAAACCAACATCAACAAATGTGAGCGCAGACATGTGAAAAAGTGTTGTGTCAGTGGAATTGGTATGTTTGTAAATAGATAGAGGAATTTAGGCAGCACAATCATTTTTATTAGTGCAATTCTACCTGCTAAAGAGATAGGGAGTTTCGACCATATCGCCACCTTGCCCTCCAGCCAGGACACCGCTCTGCCAAAATTCAGATTCCAGATCTCTTGGATGTTTCGGCTAATCCAAATACCCAGGTATTTTACCTCGTCTGCTTCCCATCTTAGAGGGTAGTCAGAAAATACCTCGGAGGTGCTGTCAGTTAGAGGGAATATAACTGACTTGTACCAATTTTTGGAGACGCCAGACAGCCCCCCAAACCTAACAAATTCTCGCAATAATTGGTTTAGGTTTTCATTTGGGTTGTTAACATACAGAGTGACATCGTCAGCGTATAAGGAGATAAGTAAACTCTGAGTGCTGAATCCAATACCCCTAGCAGTATGATGTTGCCTAATTCTGGCAGCTAGTGGCTCCATTGCAATGGCAAACAATAGCGGGGACAGTGGACACCCCTGTCTAGTGCCTCTGGAGATTGGAAACGAGTCAGACGCCATGCCGTTAATACTAATCCTGGCTCTAGGGGCAGTGTAGAGTAAGCAGATCAAATTTACAAATAACGGGCTAAACCCCATAAGCTCTAAAATAGTGAATAGATATGACCACTCAAGTGAATCGAATGCTTTCGTGGCATTGAGAAACACCACTGTATCGGAGTGTAAATAATGCAGTGCTGAAAAAAACGTTCTTAGGTTGTGAGTGGTAGCACGGCCAGGTATGAACCTGATTGGTCCGGGAGGGCCACGATCGGGAGCAAGGGTTGGAGACGGTCCGCTATTATTTTCGCATATATTTTGACATCAACATTAATTAATGAGAGGGGCCTGTAAGAGTCCATATTCTGGCCATCTTTACCAGGTTTCAGCAATGTAATAATAAGGGCCTCTCTCATCGAATCTGGCAACACTCCTACCTCCTGCGCCTTAGCGAAAACAGCATGTAAGTGCGGAGCAAGCTCCTCTACATACGTCTTATAAAAGGCAGCCGTGAGGCCATCGGGTCCCGGCGCTTTATTAAGCGGCAGAGCCTTTATAGTAGTGGCGATTTCCTGCTCTGTCACGGGTCGGTCCATATACTGCCTGTGTGTATTGTTAAAGCATACAAGTGCTATGGATTCCAAAAAGGACTCAAGGGCATCCTTCGATACAGCATGTGTGGTAAGCATGGGCGGAAAATCCGTTACGCTCGCGGATTTTGCGGATTTTTGGGAAATTCGCAATCCGCGAGATTTGCGAATTTCCCGCAAAATCCGCAAATTCGCACGCAGCGGATTTTTTTTGCGGCGCGCGGCGTTGGTGATACAATTTTTGCGGCGCGCGGCGTTTATCATCGTTTGCCGAGTAGTTTTTTTCGATAGTTTGCGAGTGCTGCGCCATTTTGGATCTTGCTGTGTGATCCCGCGGGAATTGGCGAGCGCGATTACGTCATCGCGGCTTGCCAGCGATAGTTTGTCAACGCGAGTACGGCGAGATCACGTCTCGCGGTACTTCGCAATTGCGAGATTTGAGATGCGGCGAGCGAAAATATAAATTTGCAATTCTGCACAAGAAATCCACCAGCAAGCAGCATAAACCTTCTAGAAATAATATTTTTTATCTGAATAACTCCTTAGTTTGACATTTGCCTGCACTTTTTTAGCGAGGAGTCCATTTTGGGGAGGGGGGCAGGGGGGTGGGAGGAAGGAAGTGCCCCACAGTCTTCAACTTCCTGTTCCTGTTCAGCAGGCTCCTCCCAGTGCTTTGTCCATCTCCTGGTCACTTTTCATTTGGGTCTGGAGCTGGAAGGATTACTTTTTGTGGATGCTGCTGGATATTTGGATTTGAGGCCTTTTTGACTTTCTTTGGATCACTGTTGGATTAGAAATTTTACAAGTAAGTTTGTTTGGGGCATTACAGTTGCTGCAATTAAAATTTTGGAATTTTCGATTTTTGGGCTGTTTTGGGGCCTTTTGCCCAGGGGTACTCAGTGGTGGGTGGACTGAGTCTTTCTGTGGGTTGTCTTGAACTTAAACATCATGGAGGCCATGGATGAATTGGGATTGTGCTGATTTTTCTGTGTTTTTCGATTTTTGACCTGTTGTTGGGGCCTTGACAAGGGGTAGTGAGTGGTGCATGGGCCTAGTCTTTCTGTGGGCTGTCTTGAACTTTAACATCATGGAGGGCATGGATGGAATGGGATTGTGCTGATTTTTCTGTGTTTTTCGATTTTTGACCTGTTGTTGGGGCCTTGACCAGGGGTAGTTAGTGGTGCATGGGCCTAGTCTTTCTGTGGGGTGTCTTGAATTTAAACATCATGGAGGGCATGGATGGAATGGGATTGTGCTGATTTTGCAGTGTTTTTCGATTTTTGGGGGTGTTCATGGGGACAGGCCATGTGGGTGGGGGCCATTTTGAGTGCTGGTACAGGCAGGCCCTGGCCATGTGCTAGGAGGCAAGTGGCCATTTTGAATGCAGGCTTTGTTGTTAGGCCTCCAACCATTTTGCCTACTTTTCAACCTTTATTTATGCCCAGGGGTAGTGAGTCTTGCATGGGCCTAGTCTTTCTGTGGGTTGTCTTGAATTTAAACATCATGGAGGCCATGGATGGAATGGGATTGTGCTGATTTTGCAGTGTTTTTCGATTTTTGGGGGTGTTCATGGGGAGGGACATGCCATGTGGCTGGTGGCCATTTTGAGTGCAGCTACAGGCACTGGCCATGTGCTGGCAGGCAAGTGGCCATTTTGAATGCAGGCTTTGTTGTTAGGCCTCCAACCATTTTGCCTACTTTTCAACCTTTATTTATGCCCAGGGGTAGTGAGTCTTGCATGGGCCTAGTCTTTCTGTGGATTGTCTTGAATTTAAACATCATGGAGGCCATGGATGGAATGGGATTGTGCAGATTTTTCAGTGATTTTCGTTTTTTGGGCCTGTACTTGTGGCCTTTTCTCCAGGGGTATTTGAGTCTAGCATGGGCCTAGTCTTTCTGTGGGCTGTCTTGAACTTAAACATCATGGAGGGCATGGATGGAATGGGATTGTGCTGATTTTTGATTTTTGACCTGTTGCTGGGGCCTTGACCAGGGGTAGTGAGTGGTGCATGGGCTTAGTCTTTCTGTGGGGTGTCTTGAATTTAAACATCATGGAGGGCATGGATGGAATAGGATTGTGCTGATTTTGCAGTGTTTTTCAATTTTTGGGGGTGTTCATGGGGGCAGGCCATGTGGGTGGGGGCCATTTTGAGTGCTGGTACAGGCAGGCCCTGGCCATGTGCTAGGAGGCAAGTGGCCATTTTGAATGCAGGCTTTGTTGTTAGGCCTCCAACCATTTTGCCTATTTTTCAACCTTTATTTATGCCCAGGGGTAGTGAGTCTTGCATGGGCCTAGTCTTTCTGTGGGTTGTCTTGAATTTAAACATTATGGAGGACATGGATGGATTGGGATTGTGCTGATTTTGCAGTGTTTTTCGATTTTTTTGTGCTCTATAACTGAACTGATGTTCCTCTGTCTTCCATTTTTTTTAGGTGCACAAGACTCAAGAGAACCACCAGTGCCAGGAAGAAGTCCTGCAGCGGTGTGTGTGTGCAGCATAACGTCACGCGACGTCACGTCTGGCCTCAGACAACTCTACAATTCGTGCAACTGCGGCCTGATGTCTGACCTGCTCTGAAGAAGATGGCCCCGCCCCCAAAGAAAGTTCTCCGTAGCTCCTCTAGCAAGAAAGTTGCTAGTAAGGAGCAGAAGAAGCAAGTTACCAAGGAGGCTGGTGTGCCACCCGCCACGTTTTTTGGGAGCAAAAAAAAAGTACGCCTGCAGCAGCAGGATCTGCTGGGGACCAAGCTGGGAGCAGCACCCCTGCTCCATTGGGTCCAGTGCCTCCACCACCACGCCAACTTAAGTCAAAGCCCTTGAGTGCTTCAGAGGCAGTCAGTGTACTTCTCCAATCACCATCGACCAGTGATGTTGGCTCATCGCAAGAAAGTAGCAGCAATGTCCCTGAATCAACACAGGTTGTTGTAACTCATCTGACAAGTGTTGAACAACCACAGCCGCAACAACAACACCATGTGCAAGTACACGCCCAAGTACATGTGGAAGGAGAGGCAGCAAAAGGAGATGCGCAAGCAAAGGTGCATGGAGGTTCACAAGTGCCCACAATAGTTGTTCCTCCCGAAGTAGGGGCACATCAGGAAATCGACAATGAAGCCGAGGTATCATTGGAAGCCACTCCTCCTGATGATCATTCATTGTCTTCCATATCCCTAGCAAGGAAAAGATCAAGGGGGGTGTCTACATCTTCTTCAAGCCCACCTCGTTCTGATGCAAGTGATCTGTCTTGGGAACCACAACTGCGGTCTGACAGTGAGGCACACCATGATCTGACACCGGTACCTAAGCGTAAAAGGAAGGTCGTCCAAAAACTCAAACCTATGGAGTGTGATGAGGCTCAACAAGAAGTGACAGATACTGCTGGTGATGAAGCCTCTCACGATGACGACGAGCCAGTCATCACAAAGGTCACTGCAGCCCCACCGGGCATGCAGCAAAGAGACATTTTGACCCTATCCCGAGAAGCTGCTGAGCGTGATGATGATGTCGGCGAGGAGGCAATGGAAATGGAATCATTAGATTTGGAGTTAAGTAGTACACCAAAACCTACCGCTTCCATATTTCTTCCTCGCAAGAAGGTACCCACCTCGTCCTCGACCTCAATTCGTGGTGGTGAAAGTGCAAAACGTACTGAAGTTCGGCAATCCACATCCTCCACTTCATCTGGCATTAGCAGCAGGACCACCACCACCAGTATCGCCGCCTCCTCCGGCCCCCGAAGACATTTCAAGTCTCCAGTTTGGGACTTCTTTAGTGTTTGCCCAAAAAAGGAAAACGTAGCCATTTGTAGCCTTTGTAAGCTTCGATTTAGTCGTGGTAAGCTTAGTTCTAACTATGGTACCGGAGGCCAGAGAGGTCATCTTGAGAGAGCGCACCCTGTCCAATGGTTTCCGCACCTAGAGGCGGTCAAGAAAGCCACAATTGCACGTAATGAAAACGTTGATTTTTCATCTGGTGATGACGAGGAGGTAGAAGACGATTCAAACACTTCACTTACACCCAGTTCCCCTGTCAGCAGCACACCCCATGGGAGCCACACTAAGAGTGTGGGAGAGAGTGAGACATCAATGCGGAAAAGTTCATCAGCGAGCGTAACTGGGTCGAAGAGATCATCATCATCCCGTAAATCCTTGGTCCAGGGCAACATTAAAAAGATGTTGTTTACAGAAGCGCAATATGAACGCAACCACCCAATGAACCGTCTGTATAACACTAAGCTGGCTAAAATGCTAGCTCTGGACCTTCTCCCTTTTTCTTTTGTAGAAGGGGTTGGTTTTCTAGAATTAGTGACAGCGCTCTGCCCTAAATGGAAGGTTCCTAGCCGGTTCTATTTTGCCCGAGTTGCGGTTCCAGCACTACATGAAGATGTTCTGAAGGTGATTGGGGCAGCTTTGCAGAAGAGTGCTGTTCACACTATACATCTGACAACAGACATGTGGACCAGTGGCGCAGGCGCTGATTACATGTGCATCACTGCACACTGGGTCTCTTTTTCAGGGGCTAAAGCAAAGCTAAACGCAGGTGTTGACACTAACATTGTTTTTAAAGGTGCTCGGAAACATGCAACACTAGCCATGTTTGGTTTGGAGAAACGTCACACAGCAGAAAACATTTTGGATGTCTTTAACACAAAGGTCCTTAACTGGCTGTCCCCACTAAAACGCAAGGTTGGTTATGTTTCTACGGACAATGGCGCCAATATAGTTAAGGCCATGAGGGACGGTTACTATTTCAGAGTGCCGTGTTTGGCGCACTGTATAAACCTGGTTGTCCAAAAATTCTTGGGTAATAAAGGCAGTGCAGCGTACAGTGTATTGGAGACCTGCCGAAAAATGTGCAAGCATTTCAGGCATTCTTTTAAGGCCCGGAAGCAGCTGAGGAGCCTGCTATATCAACGTCAAATGCCAGTGAAAGCACTCATCCAGGAGGTGGTAACACGTTGGAACTCAACCTTCTACATGCTTGAGCGTCTGTATGAGCAGTATATGGAACTCGATCAATATTTCCTTAAAGAGGGTACAGAGAAGCTGAGGATGGGTGGGCCGCAATGGAACATAGTTGAAAGCCTGACACGCATGCTTCGTCCTTTTGAGTTCTTCACGCGTGCAGTCAGCAAGGAGGACTCTAATTTGGGAAAAGCTATCCCATTGTTGTACATGCTGGAGGACCAACTGAAGGAGGTGTGTTCTGTGTTTGGAAAAGATGACAAAAACCAAGACTCTTTGCTTCTGGCTGAGCAATTATTAGAGCTCCTACAAGGTGATGAACGTCTTAAAAAGATCCACTCAGAACAGCATTACATTTGTGCTACTATTCTGGATCCACGCTACAAAAAGGCGCTGGCAGGCCAAGCATTCTTTCCTTTTGATGATGAACATGTTCCTAAGTACAAACGTTGGCTAGCCTTGTCAGCCAAGAAGTTTGAAACAGAACGGCTGGAAATTGAAGGAAATGGCAGTACATCAGCAGGCCATCCCCAGCCAAAACAATCCACTTCTGCACCTGTGGCTGTGGCACAAGTGACCTCTCAGCCGTTAAAGACACCGGCAACCGGATCATCTGCACGAAAGACAACAGAAACATTGGAGGCTGAAGAGGATTGGCTAGCTCTGCGTGGGTTTGGTTCTCAAAAGGTCAGAGGCACAGCAAGAGCTAAGCAAAGTGGAGGAACCTTGGATGAGGACCTTGAGTCGATGGTGAAGGACTATCTGAATGACTCAACAGAGGTCTATGTTAATTCTGACCCATTGGCGTATTGGCATGGGAAAAAAGAATTGTGGCCACAGCTCACCAACCTGGCTTTAAACTACTTGTCTTGCCCACTCGCAAGCGTGTCTTCTGAACGGGTTTTCAGTGCGGCTGGTGGGATTGTAACTCCCAAACGGAGCCGCCTCTCGCCCAAAAATGTGGAGAGGTTAACAATGATCAAGATGAATCAGCACCTCATACCACCAGATTTCAGAGTACGAGAGAGCGTGCCGGATGAAGAGGAGGTGGCCAGCAACATAGATGAGGGAATTTCTACTCTGTCAGGTGACACTGAGCTCACCCTGCCTGAATTCGCAGAGTATGATGACGAAGCCTTATTCTTATTCCTGGACCGTGATACCGAGCCCTGAAAATGAGACAACGAATCAATAACTTTCTTTTTCATCCTTATTCACTTTTATTCCTGTGTGTCTGTCTTTCTTTGTTGTGCACAGTTAATATAATTCAAACTTTAATCAGATAATCACAAAAACAAGCCCATCACCAGAACTGTCTTCACTTGTTTGCTAATTGATTTGAAGGTGCCGCAGTCTGCATTCCTCAGGTTCACAAGTTCAGAAGAACATGCTCCTCTATCCTCCTCCTCCAGACTCCTATTTCCATCAAAGCAGAGGGCTGGTTTACGCCCAATGAAGAAAGACTCAGCACTTGTGGGGGTGTTGTTCTACCTCTCTGCAGGTGAGTTGACGGGTCTGGGGCCATTGCTGAGAAGCACTAAAAGTGGTTTGGACCAAATCCGAGGCGGAAAATTTTTTGTGTTTTTGATGACTTGCTTGCCTTTGAGGTGCTCTTAGGGGGGGTTTCGTCTGTTTGTGGGTGAGTTTCGTGGTCTGGGAGCACTGCTGGGACACTCTAATCTTGATTGCATTTGCTTTTCAGGAAATCCGTCGTGGCAACCCCGACTTATGGCCTAGCTACGCAGTGCGTTTGGACCGAAGGCCCAGAAATATTGCAAGTATGAGATTTTGCTTTTGGCCTGTTTGGGGGTGTTATGCTTCTTGGCGGGTGGGTTGCCGGGTCTTGGGGCATTCCGGGGAAGGTCTAATACCGGGTAGAAGTGGTTGGGACAAAATCCAGGCCGATTTTTTTTTGGCTATTTCTGACATTTTGCTCTATGTAGCGTTTTCGGGGGCCTGTTTGGGGGCTTCCTGGTGTTTGTGGGTGAGTTTCGTGGTCTGGGAGCACTGCTGGGACACTCTAATCTTGATTGCATTTGCTTTTCAGGAAATCCGTCGTGCCAACCCCGACTTATGGCCTAGCTACGCAGCGCGTTTGGACCGAAGGCCCAGAAATATTGCAAGTATGAGATTTTGCTTTTGGCCTGTTTGGGGGTGTTATGCTTCTTGGCGGGTGGGTTGCCGGGTCTTGGGGCATTCCTGGGAAGGTCTAATACCGGGTAGAATTGGTTGGGACAAAATCCAGGCCGATTTTTTTTTTGGCTATTTCTGACATTTTGCTCTATGTAGCGTTTTCGGGGGCCTGTTTGGGGGGCTTCCTGGTGTTTGTGGGTGAGTTTCGTGGTCTGGGAGCACTGCTGGGACACTCTAATCTTGATTGCATTTGCTTTTCAGGAAATCCGTCGTGCCAACCCCGACTTATGGCCTAGCTACGCAGCGCGTTTGGACCGAAGGCCCAGAAATATTGCAAGTATGAGATTTTGCTTTTGGCCTGTTTGGGGGTGTTATGCTTCTTGGCGGGTGGGTTGCCGAGTCTTGGGGCATTCCTGGGAAGGTCTAATACCGGGTAGAAGTGGTTGGGACAAAATCCAGGCCGATTTTTTTTTTGGCTATTTCTGACATTTTGCTCTATGTAGCGTTTTCGGGGGCCTGTTTGGGGAGCTTCCTGGTGTTTGTGGGTGAGTTTCGTGGTCTGGGAGCACTGCTGGGACACTCTAATCTTGATTGCATTTGCTTTTCAGGAAATCCGTTGTGGCAACCCCGACTTATGGCCTAGCTACGCAGTGCGTTTGGACCGAAGGCCCAGAAATATTGCAAGTATGAGATTTTGCTTTTGGCCTGTTTGGGGGTGTTATGCTTCTTGGCGGGTGGGTTGCCGGGTCTTGGGGCATTCCTGGGAAGGTCTAATACCGGGTAGAAGTGGTTGGGACAAAATCCAGGCCGATTTTTTTTTGGCTATTTCTGACATTTTGCTCTATGTAGCGTTTTCGGGGGCCTGTTTGGGGGGCTTCCTGGTGTTTGTGGGTGAGTTTCGTGGTCTGGGAGCACTGCTGGGACACTCTAATCTTGATTGCATTTGCTTTTCAGGAAATCCGTCGTGCCAACTCCGACTTATGGCCTAGCTACGCAGCGCGTTTGGACCGAAGGCCCAGAAATATTGCAAGTATGAGATTTTGCTTTTGGCCTGTTTGGGGGTGTTATGCTTCTTGGCGGGTGGGTTGCCGGGTCTTGGGGCATTCCTGGGAAGGTCTAATACCGGGTAGAAGTGGTTGGGACAAAATCCAGGCCGATTTTTTTGTGGCTATTTCTGACATTTTGCTCTATGTAGCGATTTCTGGGGCCTGTTTGGGGGGCTTCCTGGTGTTTGTGGGTGAGTTTCGGGGTCTGGGAGCACTTCTGGGACACTCTAATCTTGATTGCATTTGCTTTTCAGGAAATCCGTCGTGCCAACCCCGACTTATGGCCTAGATACGCAGCGCGTTTGGACCGAAGGCCCAGAAATATTGCAAGTATGAGATTTTGCTTTTGGCCTGTTTGGGGGTGTTATGCTTCTTGGCGGGTGGGTTGCCGGGTCTTGGGGCATTCCTGGGAAGGTCTAATACCGGGTAGAAGTGGTTGGGACAAAATCCAGGCCGATTTTTTTTTTGGCTATTTCTGAAGTTTTGCTCTATGTAGCGTTTTCGGGGGCCTGTTTGGGGGGCTTCCTGGTGTTTGTGGGTGAGTTTCGTGGTCTGGGAGCACTGCTGGCTATATATACTTTACTTTGCAAGAGGTTTGAAGCCAATCCATGGTGGCAGAGGGGAGTTAGGGCCTAGCTGCAGAGCGCGCGCGGAGTGATTTGGGAAATTTGTGAAAAATTGACTAAGTCCCCATTTTTGTACTTTTGCTCTTTGGCTGTTTGGGGGTCTTCTACTCGTTTTCTCCTGGGTTGACGGCTCTGGGGCCATTGCTGGGAAGCTCTAATACCGGATAAAAGTGTTTTGGACCAAATCCCAGGCGGAAATTTTTTTGTGTTTTTGATGACTTGCTTGCCTTTGAGGTGCTCTTAGGGGGGGTTCCGTCTGTTTGTGGGTGAGTTTCGTGGTCTGGGAGCCGTTGCTGGGACACTCTAATCTTGATTGCATTTGCTTTTCAGGAAATCCGTCGTGCCAACCCCGACTTATGGCCTAGCTACGCAGCGCGTTTGGACCGAAGGCCCAGAAATATTGCAAGTATGAGATTTTGCTTTTGGCCTGTTTGGGGGTGTTATGCTTCTTGGCGGGTGGGTTGCCGGGTCTTGGGGCATTCCTGGGAAGGTCTAATACCGGGTAGAAGTGGTTGGGACAAAATCCTCGCGAAAAAGCCTTTAGTTTTGGCACTTTTTGTAACTTAGGGTTCGTTAGGGTTAGCCCTAGAAGCAGGATTGCATGTGTTTCGGGGTGTTCTAGATTTTTCCAACTGAGTTCTGGGGTCTTAGAGCACTCGTGAGAATGTGTAATTTTGGTTGCAAGTCATTTGAAGAAAATCCTGTGTGGGAAAGGGGGGATTTGGCATAGTTAAAGAAAGCCTTTGCCACTATTCTTAACTTAGGGTTCGTTAGGGTTAGCAGTATTTCTATTGCATGTGTTTGAGTGGGGGGGATTTCGAGTCTTGGAGCGATGCTGGCTATGGCTACTTTTGCTTGGTTTCTTGCAAGTGGTTTGAATGCAATCCACGGTGGGTAATGGGTAATTAGGAAGGGGGTACTTCGGCCTACTTTTACTTTCAAAGTAAGTTTTGTCACCAGTTTTCTGCTAGGCCTCGTTTTTTGAGATTTGATTGGGGGTCTTCTACATTTTTGCGACTGGCTTTAGTAAGGGTCTGGGTGGGAGCACTGCTAGGAAGATCTAATTTTGTTCTAAAACACAGTTTACAGTACACCTAGCTTGAGGGGCAAGATCCGCTACATTAATTTGCCCATACTTATTTCTCCTTCAAAAGGTGACTCAGAGTACGCACTTTCAAAAATATTGTACTGTCTACTAGGAAAATCAAATTGTGACTTTTTGCACTCCACAGCCTACATACCTTATATTTATTTATCAGTGGTGTTGTAATATTATATCACTTCCTGTTTTTCGTTGAATAACTACAGGCCGGGTTTCAGTCTCTGCAATGGGGAAAAAAGGATGGAGTCAGGCTTCACAGTAGCGAGCCACAATTCAGCATCAGGCAGGCAGTGGACAGGGTGTCTTCTGGTGACCAACATCGATGGACGAAGCGTCGGCTGCAATGGAGGAGTGCCGCTAATAGGAGGATTTTTTTTCTGCAGGCAACTTACTTACCACTTCCAACAGGACCACTACAACCACATAGATACGGTATCCCTTGCCTTTTTCTCTGACTGTGACTGCATTTCTTGGATCTCTCTCTGCTTCTAAATTGATCCCTTAACACATCACTTAGTCCACTCCACTATCACATCTGCACCACACATAGTCATTTGTAAGTGCTCCTACGTAATTCGCAAGTCGTAGCACGCCCCAGGCCGTAGAGGACTGGGATGGCCCCAATGATGAAGCATGTCACCAAGGGGCAACCCTGGTGAGTGAGGGGACACCTAGAAAACAAGCAATTTCTCCTTTTCTATCTACTATACCTTCCAGACCAACCCCACTGAGTGTTGTTGTGAATGTATTTATAGTGACCAGCAAGGCTCTCGGGTATCTGGCTAAGTACAGAGACCTTATGTTGAATATCGTTATCAATAATTCCACACAGGCCCTGTACTGTCGCATTCTTTCTTCCACAGTTGTCGAATGTACTACTTACTTTTCACTGACATGCATGCAGTAGTGCATGCACTTTCAAAGATTGATGGATAGGTTTGTACCCAAAGAATTGTTTATGTTCCATTCTTTGTCTATGCTGTGCTTTTTTTTACAGGGTGTCTTCTGGTGACCAACATCGATGGACGAAGCGTCGGCTGCAAAGGAGGAGTGCCGCTAAAAGGAGGATTTTTTTTCTGCAAGCAACTTACTTACCACTTCCAACAGGACCACTACAACCACATAGATACAGTATCCCTTGCCTTTTTCTCTGACTGTGACTGCATTTCTTGGATCTCTCTCTGCTTCTAAATTGATCCCTTAACACATCACTTAGTCCACTCCACTATCACATCTGCACCACACATAGTCATTTGTAAGTGCTCCTACGTAATTCGCAAGTCGCAGCACGCCCCAGGCCGTAGAGGACTGGGATGGCCCCAATGATGAAGCATGTCACCAAGGGGCAACCCTGGTGAGTGAGGGGACACCTAGAAAACAAGCAATTTCTCCTTTTCTATCTACCTTACCTTCCAGACCAACCACACTGAGTGTTGTTGTGAATGGATTTATAGTGACCAGCAAGGCTCTCGCTCGGGTATCTGGCTAAGTACAGAGACCTTATGTTGAATATCGTTATCAATAATTCCACACAGGCCCTGTACTGTCGCATTCTTTCTATTCTTCCACAGTTGTCGAATGTACTACTTACTTTTCACTGACATGTATGCAGTAGTGCATGCACTTTCAAAGATTGATGGATAGGTTTGTACCCAAAGATTTGTTTATGTTCACAATTGTTTGTCTATGCTGTGCTATTTTTTCTTGTCTCCCAAAACCTTTCCCAAAAACCCCCGTACCCATCCATTTTTCAAACCCTAACCCTCTTCCCCCGGGCTGTGTGGTTTTGATTGATGTGTGACTAAATGACAGCAATAAATCCACACACTTGCTGGGGAGGATAAGGTGATAGCAACAGGCTGGTGAAGAAATCCGAGGATATATTCTTACTCTGCTTGACAAAGAACCATTGCTAATGTGAAAGAACTTCAACCGAATTAGTAGTTATACTTTACCATTTGTTAGGCTACAATGTGGCACTGTTCTACTGTACTTCTGTCACCTGCTATATTCTCAGTTGTACCGTTGAATTGCTCAGGAGGACAAACCAGATTTCATTTTCTTTTTTTTTCATAGGCATGCAACTGCCACTGTGTCACACCACTAGTACCACCGCTATGAGGAAATGTTATCCGACCAAGATTGCCAACCATATTCGCTGTCTCCCGTGGAGCCAGCCCTGGGTCTAGCCCTACTTTCAAACACAAATTACAGGTAAGATAAGCGTTTGGTGGTTTGGGGGTATAATGGAGTATTAGTACGAGAGACGAGAGACTGAAGGTAGTACTACTAAAGTCCTAGGACTCTTGGATTCACTTCGTCTGTGAGAGGCACTTAGTGTTGAAAACATTTGGGCATTTACACTTAAAGGAAGAAAATGGAACTAAACTTTCAGGAAAACAAAGTCAACGTTAAACCCCCACCCACCAGGCAAGCAGTAAGAAACGGGTATGCTCAGATAAAGTTTGAAAAAGTATATTTATATCCCTAACAAAATAATCTACCGCAAGACCCTCCCTAACCCCAAAGATTGTCCTTCAAAAGTCCCCAAAAACCCAACTCCCAATTCCCACCCCCCAAAAGTCTCTAAAAAAGGGGCAAGGGACACTATGGGCGGATGCTGTCAACTTTTTGGGCCAGGGCATCATGCTCCTGGCGGAGCAAGGCGTGCTCTACGCGGAGCCCCTCCAACTGGTTGGAAAAGTGGTGGAGCTCCTGCTGGAGGCGGGACACCATCAGGGTACTGCGGCGCAGGCGTGCCTTCAATGCCTTGTAGGTGCAACGGCTGTGAGAGGAAGCTGTAGCTGTTGTCCTTGCTACTCGGCGGTGGCGTTTGGCTTTGGCAGCCCGGCTCAGTCTGGGTGGACCACTGTGCTGGGTGGCACTGGCAGCCCGTGGGGGAACGGAGGCCGATGCAGACGACGTAGTTGTTGTGGTCGACTGCACACTTTCTTCGTCCTCCAGGGCCACCAGCCGCCGATATTCGGCCACAGTGGCATCGATCCTCCGTTGCCGGGCCGCTCTAGCCAGCTCCTTCCTCCTTGTTCGTTTGGAAGGAGAACCTATATGAAGAAAGAAAGACATAGTCTGTAACCAATGCTCCTTAAGATTAACTCAATCATTCAGCAGAAATTTGTGTTGCACTACAACTAGCAACTTGCAAACGCATTACATAACTATTGAGGCCAGTATCTATCTAACCTCACACTTCTTCATCCTTGCTCTAACATTAGTGGGAGTTTAAGGAACAAATTCAACGAGCACTATGGACTTCCATTAGAGTCGACTATGAAAGTACACCAGTCTTATTCTTCTTCTTGTCTCTTGTTTTGGAAAATTGGTACGTTATCTTCTGCAAGCCGGCATAATGCCAGCGCAGTAAACTTGCACCAGAGAAAAAGAGACGCACGCCATGAGGAGTGACCTAGACTTGCGTTGCGTTACTGTACCCGTCCAGTACATGCAGGTGGTGAAGCTCTTACTTTTCTATTACGGGTGGCACTGAGAATACTCTGTTACAACTCAAGGGCTACTCCTTAATTAATTTAACTTTCACCCTACAGTGGAAATGAGTACTAGAAATGGAAAATTGAAGAAGATAAATAATCTGATTATCTATCACTTCAAATGGGATGTTTTTGCTTATATATGGGATGACTTTTGGTGCTTTGCTTTTTATTGAGTGACCAGTGATACATCCACACATGAATGACTGAGTACTACTAAACTTATTAAGAGAGGTAGGGAGTGGCCACCGTAATAACCGGATCTATGCAGTGCTTGCAATACAAACTACTGCTACTATTGATGGTAGTATTTGGACAAAATTAAAAGTTCTTTTCCTTGCCTTTCCTACACTGGAACGGACGTGCGGGTGCAGTGTTACATGCTCTTCAAAGTTACACTTAGTTCATCCACTGACCGTCTACTCTCTCTAGATCATGGGTACTCACAAACTTTCTCTCAGGGGCTACATTTACAGTGTAGTTTGGGGCCGAGGGCCGCACTGGTGGGGGCGGAGTCAGAGGGGGCGGGGCTAAAGCAACACGATAACTTGTGACCATGAGGTTGCACACAGGTCCCTGCAGCAGATGCCCTCACCCACTGTTATGTTATGTTAAGTGCCATTTGTAAAGCGCACTGACGCCGAAGCTTCCTGGCGCTGCTAGACAGGTGAGAGAGACAGAAATACACAAAACCTAACATAAGGATGGGAACAGATGGGTCTTTAAGAGTTTCCTGAAGGAGAGAAGAGAGAGGGAGGATTTGATGGACAGGGGGAGAGAGTTCCAGAGAGTGGGGGCTAGATAAGAAAAACGGCGGCCACCGAATTTCTTGGTTTTATTTTTTGGGGTGATTAGTAGGTCATTACGGGCAGAGCGTAGATTACGTGTAGGGCGGTAGGGGCGGATGAGGGAGTTGAGAAACCCAGGACTAGGGCAGTGAAGACATTTGAAAGTGAGGCAAGCCACCTTAAAGGCGACCCTTTGATTCACAGGGAGCCAGTGAAGGCTATGGAGCAAAGGTTTAGCGGATTGCCAACGAGGTAGTCCATGGATCAGGCGAGCTGCCTGGTTTTGGACGACCTGGAGGCGATTCAGCAGATAAAGTGGAAGGCCGTGATAAATAGTTAGAAAAATCAAGACGTGAGAGTACCAGTGAAGTAACAGATTGGGTGAGTGCTGCAGGGGGGAGGAAGTGACGAACTTTGCGAATCCTTCGAAGCTGGAACATGCATGATGAAATTACCGCTCCAACTTGGGCTGAGCCACCAGACCCAGCATTTACATACATCTCTCTCCCTCCTGCTCTCCCTCCTGCCCTCCCTCTCCATCTCTCTCTCCCTCCTGCCCTCCCTCTACCTCCCCCTCTGTCATCTCACTGTGTGTGTGTCTATCTGTGTCAGCCTTCAGCCCGGGTTGAGACCGCTTCCTCAACGCGCACACACAGACAACAACACCAAAGTACTTAACAGGTCTTTAAAAGACCATTAACATATTATTGAGGCTTTGTTTGTTGTAGCGCCCCTGCTTCTCCACCCTGACAATCACTGCTTGCCCGGCCCCACAGAGGCTTTGTTCTATTTCACCTCTTTGTGGCCTTGCATCTCCACTCTGCTCTGTGGGGGCCGGGGGAGCAGTGATTGTCTGCAAGGTCTGCGCACCGCCAAGGAAGGCTTGCCGGGCCACCACCGGCCCGCGGGCCGTACTATGAGTACCCCTGCTCTAGATACACATATGCTATCTAAGAGTCAGATAGTAGCATGATCCAGGTATATGGACACATACAGTTTCTGTGTCACCCACCCAGGCTGTTGTCCTTCCACCCATCATTGCTTCATCATTCACCCAGCCATGCATCTCATATTCTTGCCTTCCCAGCTAGTCTTCAATCTCAATAAGTAAGGAATATATAAGAGCTTACCTCTGGCCGCCACCACCACCGTCTCAACTCTCACAGCCGCCGCCTCCTCCCCTGAAGAATCGCCCTCCGCCTCCGTGTCGAGCACCACCAGCTCCACACTGGCCCCGCCACCAGATGTTCCACCTACAAAGTACATTTAAGAATGTTAGAATAAAGCACTCACTAGTCTTTGGTCTAGGAATGAAGACATGTGAAAACAATGTAATTTGTGACTGTCTACGTTAAAGTTAAAAAAAATGTCCCTTTTTCCAGGGAAGGTTGTCTTGCTGCACTTTTTGGCACAACTGATGAAGGCTGTTTTTTTAACACGCACCATTTTTCGCCACACGGACAGAAGATGGACTTCTAACAACAAGATCAAGTTGAAACCAGGTGAGAGCTCGGCTCGACCACAAGAAATGTCTTCAATTAATCGTCAGCACTAACCACTTTCCCATTATCAGTTAAACGTTTAGTTTTATTATGACTTCATTTTAATAAATGTGTTTACTTTTAATAAAGCTTTTAAACTTAAATACAATCTGTGTATTTTGGTCCAGACTAGAGTGACTGAGCGAAAGGTTTTGCAATTTTTGCAAGCATGAGTCCAGATAGAACACTTCAAAAGACATTATGGACAATCCCAGAGGACTGCACTAAGTTGATAGAGCTATTGTTGACTAGAATCATGGGAGTTTCGCCAACCGTGCAATCTTAGTTAGCTACACAGACAGACTAATAAGAATAATCTAGTAATACCACAGGGAGTCATAGTAGAGGCAGGATAAGAATTTAGATACAGTCTACAAGAAGAGCAAAGACAATTTTGAAAAAAGTCAAATGAGGAACGCTAGGAAAAATAGGTACTTGTCTAAAATGAAAACTTACTGGGGCCAGCAGAGGAGCCCTCGCCTGCCCAATCCCGGCCCTGTTGAACAGCATCCGCCGCCTGCTGCTCCTGTGTCCTCCTCTCGCCCCTGGGGGGAGCTGACGTACAACATGAAAGAAAGAACAGAAAACATGGATGATTGTTGCTTGTCAATTTCAACCAAATCAAACATTTCAAAAGAACAATAACAAAATATTTCCGCGAATTTATATTGATTAAGGTTAGTTTTCATTTATTTGCGGACCTGTGACTTCGAAAGTCACGTAACTCACTAAACAAAGTACTGAAACGTTCACCTAGGACTGGCAGGCAGCAGTCCGCAGGCAAGACGCAAAGTGACAGACAAACTCCATTGTGATTTCAGTCAGATCAGTGACAACACTAACAGTTGCCTGCTACATTACCAGTCATTGAAATAGTCAAACTATCAATCCACCGCCACTATTTTTCTTATTGTCAGGGGTACAAAGGAAGGGGCAGATTTAAGCCCCTTGCGGCTCTTTTGCGCCGTTCTTGCGTGACTTTTGTGACGCAGCAGCTAAACAAAAAAGGGCGCCATGGTGCGGCGTATAATATTATAACAACGTGACGCATTTGGGAGATGCATCCCGTTATAAAGCCCTGCGCCATCAGGGGGCGTTCCGGCACAAGGGAGGGCATTCCTGCGCTGGAACACATCCTAATAGTGGCTGAGGGAAATCTACAAAATTTCAATCAGTCACCTTTAGGACAATGATGCGTCACACAAACCCTGCACCTGCTTGAAGCAGACGTACGGCTTGACCCAGCATTGGGGAGATAGGGTACCCCAGAGCATTGCTGGAGCTGCGCCATCGTTGTGACGCAACTCCAGCAGTAAAGCTTCGGTGACGTTTTGGGCCCATGGTGCGCCGCATTGCAAATACGGCGCACCATGTTTGGTGGTGGTAGCGGGCCGCACAATTAATGGCGCATCCCTGCTACTTTGCAGGGATGCGACGGTAATTGCAATTCTGCCCCTTAGGGGCATACTTACTTACGCGTTCTGGCGCATCGCCAGATCAAATGCGTCACGCAAAACTACCCTTGCGACACGGCAGATGCGCCTCATTTACAATGCGGCGCGCCCTGGCGCAAGGGTAGGCACTTGCGTGACGCATCTCGTCACGTAAGAGCGGCACATCGCTGGAATCACGTCGCCAACGCAATGCAACTCCAGTAATGCTCAGGGCCACCCAATACTTAACATGCTGTGTCAGTCCTTTAGCCTGCTTCGAGCAGACATAAGGAATTGAATTGACGTAGCAGCGTCGCAGAAGTGCCTGCGTTAAATCTTGTAGATTTCACGCAGGCAATTTTGCGAGGCGCACAGCCACCGGACCGCCCACCCTGCGTACTAGGAACGCACCCATTGTGGTGCAGGCCCATGGCTTTATAACGTGACGCATCTCCCTAGATGCGTCATGCTGTAAATGACTCGCAGGGATGCGGCACGTTTACGCCGCTGTTGCGTCACGCAAGGCAACGTAAACGTGGCAACGTAAACGTGGCGCAAGGGGCTTGTAAATGCAATCTGCCCCCTAGTGTCTAGCATTACGCAGTTCTGTAAAGTACACTCATACATAATAGTTACTCAGGCCAATGAGACCACGAAATAGAAAACAAATAAGCATAGTAGCAACGCCACCGAGAAGGAGAGCAGTGCACCTGAAATGCACAGAAGATTTTGAAATATAATTTAACTACAATGTAATCGTCATCAGCGGCATTATTGGCTTGCTCCATGTAAAAAACAAATATTTGCAATACAACAACACAGAGCAGGAGAAAACATCATAGTAGTGAGTGAATAAATGGCTACTACTACTCACCAAGCCCGGGGATCTCCAAGCCGAGCTGGTCCAGCAGGTCGCGCTCGCGGTCCAGGAGGTCCGTCCAGCGATGGGTGACCTGGCTGTCGGTGCGCTGGACCCCGTAGAGGTGGGATATGGCCCAGCACACCTTCTCCCACCGCTTCCGACGCTCCCGCATGTTGTAGCCGCCGGCCGCGATCCTGCCGCCTCCCGCGATGGTCCTGGGCAGGCGGCGCTGGACGAAGTAGACCAGCGCGCCCACTTCCTCCGGGCTGAATATCTCCCGTCGAGTCACCTGCTCCCCCCTCAATCTCCCGCATGCTGTCCTGGCACTGGGTCCAACACTACTCCCCGCCGCCGCTGCGGCCCTCAAGTGCCTGGGCAGCTTCACGGCGCCTGGCTTGACCATGGTCTGGGCAGGTAAGGTAGGAAGAAGTAGAAAATTAAGAAAGAATAGGATAGGGAAGAAGAAAAGAAAAGAGTTTAAAAAAGTAGTTTAAAAGTAAAGAAAAATAGCAGAAAAGACAAAAATATACAGCTAGGAAAAGAGAGGGATAGATAAGAAGCAAAATCGTAAAAAAAAAACTGAAAATAAGCAAAGGATGGCAAAGATACCAAGAGGATTAAACACCATGCCCAGACACAGGAAATGAATGAAAAACAAGATGGCCGGCGCCCGTTCACGAGCGCGAAAGTAAGTTCGCGCGAGATTTTCCTCGCGATCTCGTGCGAACCTCTAGATTTCCCGCGCGATCTCGTGCGAACCTCTACTCGCAATGCGCTTACTGCGCGAGATTATACATAGCGGGCGGAAACGGAAATACGTCACGCAAACAAAATGGCCGCGCCCGTACTCGACCTTGGGGTAAATTCGCGTGTTGCGCTGCAAGCGGCTCGGGAATACTGCAAAAAAACTCGCGAAACAACAAGCCGCAAAAAAATAAAATGCTCATTCGCACGAATTGGCGGCTTCCGCGGTCGGTTTCGCACGACGCCGCGCCCCGCGAATAGCGCGAAAAAAACCGAAAAACGATTTCAGCAAAAGCAAAAGCAATGAGCAGGTGCAAAAGGTCAACCTCATGATTTGTAACGATTCTTTGTAGTGCTTCCTGAGGGGGCCCTCCAGAATTCGGTTGCCTGCTTGCAACTATTGTGTGACCCTGCTCTGACCTTAACTGTATGCCACAAAGGTCCTGATTTACAGCTAAAGGAGCAGACAAGCAGGTGCCAGGCTGGAACTTGAAATTCTTTCAGTGACACATTAATTAGCCCCTAATTCATTATTGTCAGTTGGGGCAGGGCAGGTGTTGTTAATAAACTAACCCCAAATTAATTCATGTCAGTTCAAGCAGGGCAGGTGGGCTTGCTTTCCCCCCCCATCTTCTACAGTGATGATGAACCAGAGGGTGGCATTGATGTAACAGAGGGTGGCATGGGTCAAAGAGAGGGTGCCAGTGGTGAAACAGAGGGTGCTGGGAGGCGGTGATGATGAACCAGACGTAGAAACAACATAGTCGCGACCGTTGCGAGCCGACAAGTAAGTTCGAAATTGCGAACTAGTACCAAATCCTCGCGAACTGGCAGAAACAATTGCGAACACACAAAAAAAAAAAAATCCGCAAATTCGCGGGAATTCGCGGATTTTGCGGATTGCGAGTTCGCAAATCCGCAAAATTCGCGAACGCGAGATCCGCAAAATTCGCCCATGGTTAATGTGTGGACTCATATAACGTAGAATAGTAAGTGGTGAAGGACTGCAATATTTCTTGTAGGCCTGTTGTCATTTCCCCTGTATTGTTTATGATCGTGTGCACATGTGTAGGTGAAGGGGTGGTGTTGATCATCCTGGCCAGTGTGCGACTGGGTTTGTCTCCCTCCCCGTATCTGTGAGCTTCAGCTTGTTTACCAAGGAAATTCAGCTCAGTAGTTTTGTTTTAATCTGGGATGCCAGTTCTGGTGTTGTATCTTCACAGAATAATTGTTCAAGAGCCTTGAGTTCCCTCTCAGCCTCGGCCAAGGAATGCTATGGATTGCCCACGTATAACAACCTTAAAGGCGTCCCAGAGAACTGCCTCAGTGGTAACCGAGCCTGTGTTGGTGACGAAGTAATCGACAATGTCTCGCCTAATTTCCTCCGTAAAGGCAGCGTCCTGGAGCGCATCAGGCGGAAGACCCTAGGTGAAGGCTCTATTAGGGTCTCCCGGAATGTCCAGTTCCAAGAGACAGGGAGCATGATCTGACAAGGATCGGGCCAAAATGTCCACTTTAACAGTCCAGGTGGCCACATCCTGAGATACCAACCAATAGTCCAGTCTGGACCAGGACGCATGGTTTGCAGACATGCATGTGCCCACGCTAGCACACGCATTACGGGACCTCCATATATCTATAAGTGAGTCCTCATTCATTATGTCTTTCAGAGCCTGGCAGGCATGAGGATGCAATTGCCTGGATGTGCTCTTTCTATCTAAGGAGTCTTCCATGACCACGTTGAAGTCTCCGCCCCATATAACTGTGGAACAGTCTAGAATATTGACCCGCGCCCATACCTCCCTGAAAAACTCCGGGTCGTCAGTGTTTGGACCATAAACAGCCACCATTATCACGTTTTTGCCGAGCAGGGCTCCATGTAATACAACATATCTGCCTTCAGCATCACCAAACGCAGAGTGCTCCTTCCAATACATACCCCGGCACAAAAGGATAGTTACACCTCTTGCGTAGTTTGAATATATAGCCGAGTATACGGATCCCCACCTTGAGTGCTTAAGTTTGGGCGAGCACGTGGAGTTAATGTGCATTTCTTGCAAGAAACAAATATCTATGCTATGCCTAAGCAAGTAGCTGTGCTTAAGTCTTGACTTCCTGTTGTCGTTTAGTCCCCTTATATTCCATGTTAAAACTTTAGTCACACCCATTGTCTGTGCTGTTCTCCAGTGTGTCCATACTCCGCCCGACTCCCACCGAGCATATGTAAGTCACAAAAAACATGCCGATTCATATATAGTTGACGATATACCAAACATCCCATTACCCAAATCCACCCCCCACCCACACCAACCCCCCAATCAGGTTGTGTCAGTAACCCCCCTACTACGCCAAAGGCGCACAATCAATAGAACAGTTTAATTGTGGGAGACACTCCTCGGAGGCGTGGCATCTCAAGCGTACACCCCTGCTCGCACAGGGTGGCTGCATTAGTTAGGCTATTTCTCTAACGGATAAAGTAGGATAAAAGTAGAACACAACCTTACAACCAGACATCTTGGCATCTTATAGTACCATAAAAAGAGCATGGTGGCATTTACGGAATTACCAAGGACAATGACATCAATAACATTCTAGGCAAGCCATACTACATAGCAGCAATGGGGTCCTTGGGGTTCAATCATTGTCACTCATTTGGCTTTGGCTTCGGCCCCAGTTTGAGTCTTCCTCCTGGATCTGGGATTACATACGGGCTTCGCAAATTTCAAAGCGGACCCCGCATCCAGAAAATGGTGCGTCGTGCCATCGTGCACAACCCTTAGTTTGGCAGGGTACATAAGAGAGTATGGGACCTGCGCCTGGAGCAGCAGTTTTTTAGCAGGCAAGAATTCCTTGCGCGCGGCCTGCACCAGTGGCGTGAAGTCTGGAAAGAAGGATATATTGTTCCCTTTGTGTGTTATCCTCCCTTTCTCCCTTGCCAAATGTAGTATTAGATCCCTGTCCTGGTAATTGAGCAGTTTGGCTAGGATCGGTCTCGGCGGAGTCCCCAAGGGCGGCTTTTTCCACAGTGTTCTGTGCGCCCGCTCCACAGTAAAGACCGGGGAGAGGTTGGGGTCGAATATTTCGTGCAGCAGATCGGTTACAAAACCCTCCATTTTCCCCATCGCCGTGGTCTCCGGAATGCCTGTGATTTGAACGTTGCATCTTCGAGAGCGCGCTTCCAGGTCATCAGCCTTGGCGTAGAGCGCCTCGATTTTCATTTCCAAGTTGGTGATGTGCGCCTTTGTGTTTTGCTGAAACTCACAGCATTCCGTGTGTCTGTTTTCCAGGCTGTCTAGGCGTGTTTCGTGTGTGGCCACCTGGGATCTCACATTGTCTAGCTGGGCCGTCATGTTATCCAGTTTTGCATCTATACTTTTCAGGCTGGAGAACACCTCTAGCATTAGTGCAGTCACATTGATGTCCTGAGGGACCTCCTGCGATGTCCCTCCCGTAGCCCCGGAGTCTTGCTCAGCCTGTTTGGACAGTTTTCTTTGCTCAAACGTGAGCTTCGGCTGGCGAGGGTCGCTCTTCCCCATTGTCAAGTGCCTGAGGTCAGTTCCTCCTGCGGCATAGAGCGTTCTAGTTGGCTTATCTAAAATGAGCTTATTTCACAGGTAGAACCAAGTAAGGGAATGCAAATCGCGGGAGAGCAATCTAATCAAGTGATGCCTCTTCACTCCTGTCAGCGGTCACCCAGACCCTAAGGATATACAGACAAGGGGTCCTGCTCGCACAACCCCGCAGCGATATGATGGGACATGTATCACCAGGGCTCTGGAGCTCAAAGATCAGTGACCAGCAAATAAGCCTCTCAAGGATCGGTGCAATCAGGGTGTAGCAGACCACATGGGCATATCCGGCTCCGATAGCAGGCAAACAAGAGCAAGAACGAAGCAGTGCATACCCGCAGCAATTCTATAGGCCTCCACATCCAGCCGGCACTTCCCCTGCAATCAGCCCTCTCACCCGCAATGTGCGCGGCACATCAAGCAAGGACGCTCCAAGGTATGCGGCCGAAGCACCAGACAATCGTTTTCTTAATGTGGCAGCGGTCGGCGGGTGTTCCAATGTTCCCGCCTAGAGCTCAGAACCAGTAGGATCAGTCCCGCACATTGAGCCAAATACGATGACACAGCCCAATCCAACATGGTGGCCGCACACCTAGCCGATTTTTTAAATCTAAATTCCGCGGCCACCCGGAGGTTCAGTGGGCTCATATATATGTTTATTGCATGCTAGACAATCTCCGCTGCTCCGGAGCCTTACCACACCTCCACACGTATGTGTCCAGGGTCGCCTCACAATGCGACGCTTCAAACTCGGTCAGGTCTGCGGGGGCCGCACCCTCCATTAGCGCTTCTGCGCCCACGCAGGCCTCCAGCGCCACCGGGTCTTGCCGCGGGTCTCAGTCAGCCAAAGTTTCGGGGTCCGTTCCAGGATGTTCTAGGTGCCCCAGTGTGCCGGTTTCACGGTTGATTGTGCCTTAGGACATCCGCTGCCGTTGTGCACTGGTTTGGCGTGTGTTCGACTGGGAATAGCCAGGATTATTAAAGGATTTCACTTGCAGCCGGCGGAGCTTGCCGGTTAAGCGGCCCTCTCGCTGCTCGTCTGGCCACGCCCCCAAAACTAGTACAATAATTAACAAAAAATATAGACACAAACATAAAATACATAATAAAATACATAACACTAATATAAATATCGATATTAGTATCATCGATATTTTTGCTATCGATATTACTAACTTCGATATTAACAAAAACAATATTTCTTACCTTCAGATTGGTATTCTGGTCATCGATATTCTTTATTTCGATATTCTGTCCCTACGATATTTCCAACTCGATATTATTGTAGGTCGAAATAAAAAACTTGATATTTACACCGGCAGCACATATGGAAAATGCAGAAAACTTTTTTACGGGTCTTAATTTTGGTGCTGCCTCCTATGTATGCCATCCTTGTACATAGGGGGCAGCATCAAATACAGCGGGTGTTGCAGTAGAACGCCCACCACAACACCCACTGCACGCTCCTTTCATGCTAAGTTAGCGTGAAAGGGTGCCTTATGTAAAAGGCAGCATTAAGCCACATTAAGTGGCTTAACGCTGCCTCGTACATAAGGCAAGGCCCCTAATTCCCCTGGGAACTTCACAAAAAGTGACGTTCCCATAGCGATAGGGGCTTGTACATATGCCCCCAAGTATTTCAGTTTCTGACTTGCCAGTGGGTTTTGGATCAGGTTGTAACGCTGAGGATTGGAATAAAGGCTTTCATTATGGCTGTCTGACTTGGGCTGGGAGCTGGGGTTCAAATATTCGCTCCTCTCAGGTGAATCAGCTTATAGGCCATCATGGCTTGGCTGTGAGTTCCTGCTGTTCCAGTTAGCTTCCATCTCTTCCGAAACAGTGTTTTCATGATTTGGGTGGTCCACCCTCCGGAACCATGACACATTTCTGGTGACTCTTTCTTCTCACGTTTGATGTTGACGGTGGTCTCATTTTCACATGAAACTGTACATGTTCCTGATTCGAAGGGAGTCCTGAACTTCCATCCTGTTCAGCAGTTTCAATTAGCACCAGATTCCTTGGTATGAGTTTTCCGGGGCTTGGCATGTCACTTACTGCTGATGCGCTTGTTAGTCTAAACACAGCAGGCTTGTGTATTGGCTGGTTCATATCTTATGGCGGAGTGGTCCACTGGCTGGACACTGAGATTGTCCAGGACCAAGGGGACCGTTGCATGGTGCAATGCAGAGTTCGTCAGTACTCTCGAAGGAACCAATGAAGACTTGCCTCAGGGTTGGAACTTTCTACCACTGTGTTGCACAACACTTTGTTTAGTGTATGCATGAATCGTTCTGTTTTGTCATTGGCCTGGGGCCACTGTGGGGTGATACGGCAGTGTCGTATGCCAAGGCTTGTGAGTAGGTCCCTGAAGTCTCCTCCTTAAAAGGGCAGCCTAATGTTCAACTTTATTTCTTGGGGAAGTCCTAACAAGGCAAAGTTCTTTCCAATACAGGAGTGATGTTTGTGTATGCTGTGGATGCTATAACTTCAACCATGGGATATTGTCGATCATCACTGTGGTAACTGTTCTATCTGTGAAGCTCCCAAAATCAAGGCTTATTTGGGACCAGGGAGTTGAGCAAGGTTCCTCTGTAATGATGGTTGCTGGCAGTTCTTGACTGCCAGTGATCTGTCAGGAATGTCATCGTCGCACAAAGTCATCTACAGTGGCTTACAGTTCCGGGAACCAGATCTTATCCCTCATCTGAGACTTCATTCAGACGGTTCCTTGATGACCTCTGTCGGCAAGGGTTGTCACCCAGTCTTGCAAACTCTCATGGATTACGATGGAAGACCCCTGTAGTACCAGGCCATCCACAGTAGTACTCCGGTCATCACGCACCCTCCACATCTTCCCAAGGTGTTCTCTATCTGGGCTGCACCATTTGTTGGCATCTTGCAGGAAGTTGTGCCATGAAACTTGGTGAAGGGTTTCTATGACCTTCGTTAGGACAGGAATGCTTTTGGTAGCTTTGCTGATCTCCTCTACCGTGAGTCGATGGGGCATGCTTCTCAGGATATCATGCTCACGTAGTCTTCTGTTTTGTTGGTGTTGTCAATGTTGCATTCCAATGGACTTGGGAGATGCCTGGGAAAGGAAGTCTGCGTGGTTTTTAACCCTGACTGGTATACCAGCTCCATCTGGTAGTGTTGCATCCGGAATGCCCACCGGTTGATTTGCAATGAAGGGTGCGGGATTGTGCATTGGAATTGCGAGATGAGTGACTGATTGTCAGTGACTAAATGGAACGAGTGCCTACTGATGTAGAGATGAAAAATGGCGCACCTCTCTTTCAATTCAAGGGTGTTCCCATGCCATAGGTTTGAGGGCTTGGGTAGCAAATGCGAGAGGTACCTATTTTCCTGGCTGCACTTTTCGGGTGATCACTGCTCCTAGGCCTACAGGACTGGCATACACTAGTATGTCTGTACTTCATGTGGGGTCAAAGTAGGCCATTGTAGTTTTACTGCGCATGGCTTCCTTGCCATTCTGAAAGGCTTCTTCTTCTTCTCCCCCCCACTTCCTTTCTGTGTCTTTCTCGGTTAGGGCTTGGAGGGGTGCAGCCACTGTAGCTAGGTTGGGAATGAATCGACTGCAGTAGGTGACCATTCCTAGGAAGCTGAGTACTTTGGATACAGTGGTTGGTGCTGGTGCTTGCTGGATAGCGTGGGATTTGCTTGGGTCTAATTGAACCCCCTCCTGGTTAAACATGTAGCCAAAGAACTTGATGGATTTTTGAAAAAATGAACACTTATACTTGTGAAGGGTGACGCTATGGTCAGACAGTTGTTGCAGATTTGCTCTAAGATGTTTGTGGTGCTCTTCAATAGATGAGGAGTGAATTAGGATGTTGTCGCTGATGTTTAACACTCCCCACAGGCCTGATAGGGTCCCTTGGACAGCATATTGGAAAATCTTAGCGGCTGACGAGATTTCGAAGTTCAGCAGTTTGTATTAACTTAGCCCTATGTGTGTTGAGAAAGTTGTTATGTAATGGCTCTCTTCCGTTAACCTTAGTTAGTGCTATGATGTCAGGCTTGGAGAACCATCTTGAGCGCATGAGGTCAGCTATTATGTTGTCCATCTTAGGCATTATGTGTCTCTCTCTTTTGATCACCTGGTTGGGTAGGCACATGTCTATGCACAGTCATATTTTGCTTGGTTGTTTTGGTTTCTCAGCGATCACCATGAGCGAGACTCACGGTTTCGGTCTGGTGACTTTCTCTATTACCCCTTGTCATTACCCCTTGTCATTCAAGGTTGTGTGGATCCTGTTCGACTAAGGGCCTTAGATGGAATGTTATTCATCGGTGCCTGAGTCCCACTGGTTTGACCGACTTGTCAATACGAAGCTTGACTAGGGGTCCCTTCAATCATCTGCGTCCGGTAAAGAGGTCTAGTATCCCATCCGAAATTTAACACAATGTCCAGCACTCTACATAAGTGTGAAGGATCTATTTTTATGTGATATGATAAACAATAAAAAAACAATGTTCTTTATGGAATCTACACCATATAATCACAGCATTATATTCATGCAATCCAGATGAGTCAAGAGTCATCAGTGGTTGGGTAGTAAATTCTTTATTCAATATCCTATAGCCTCAAACCCCTGTGCTTGGTGTATATAATTCTAGTATCCCATCCGATTGAAGAGCTTTGACAACATAGGTGAATGGGAACAACCTTATATCTTCTGCGGTGTGGTTTCCCACCATGGTATTGTCCTCTCTGTCAACCACATGAAAGGTGGTTGTGATCTCTTGGTCTTCCACACTGAGGGGCACATTAGGCCATCCCAACGCAAAAAGGGACTGCCCACCATAAGGGCGGGGGTCCCGTGGGGGACATTGGGAGGCGCCCACCACAAAGGCGGGCGCATCCAGCAGTCCTGTCATTGTGGCGGGCGGTGCTATCAGCACCGCCCGCCACAATGCCAGGAAGGCATGCTGTGCACTTCAATGCACAGCCTTGCAGGCACCGCGTGGTGTCTGCCATGTTGTGCATGGAACTGCTGGGGGGTAGAATAGGTATCCCCCATGTGCACCCCCCAGAATCCCTGGGGGCCCACTATGGGCCCCCAATGTTAAAACCTGCCTGCCACGGAAAGGCACATCCCCGCCCTCAAAGTAATATGGATGGTGCGCCCAGTAGGCAATCGGGCGGATTGCCTAATGGCAGAAAACCGGCAGACGGTTTTCCTGTCTACCGGTGTTCCCCCGCCATGGTAATTTGGCGGGGGGGGGAAATTAGAGGCGGCCCGTGGTTTTTTGATGGGATCGCCACCGCCTTACAGGCGGTAGCGATCAGCCTGTTATCATAATGGGCCCCTTAATTGGATGGCCATCTTGCTTTTTAGGGCTAACAGTGTCTGGCTTCCATGAGTGAATATTTTGACGTTGGTTGGGGTCAACTGAGGGTGGTGGTGTAGTCACTGGTATTGCTGGATTCCCATTACTTTGATGGCTGCACCGGTGTCAATCAGGGATTTCACACTGGATCCTGCCACTTCGATTATGCATGTTGACTGTGGGCATCTTCTTCATTATAGGTCACTTGCAAATGAGATGACAAATGCCTCTTTATCATAATCGGGGATGAGTCTTCCAGGTGGAAGCACTGATGCTGCAATATGTTGGATGTTTTTGTTTTTTTCTAGTGATAACTGTTGCAAGGACTTTGATGGTGGTCATCTGCCTCTCTGCTTCTGGGACCTCCTCTGCATGCAGTAGCAAAGTGGTGAAGGGTGCCACACTTGGAGCAGGTTCGTCTTTGGGCTGGGTACTCCTCAGAGGAATGCTCTTTTGCCCACAGTAGCCACATCGGGATCCGGGTGGAGCACTTGCTGTTTGTTTTTGTCTGTTCCCTCTTCCGCATGCACGGATTGAATCAGCGCGTTCCGTCTTTATTGTGATAAGTCTATCCGGTTGTTGGGTGATGGCAATGTCCATTTCTGTTGCTCTGGCATTCTACAGGTCACAGGACCATGCCAGAAGGAGGATGTCTTCCAGTGGGATTGTTTATGTGTAGGAAAGTATCCCTTCCTGCACATAAACAATCCTAAAATGCCATTTTGTAATGTTCATATGTGCTCATTCGTGCAGCACACATGAAAGTTGCAAAACAGAATTTTTAAAAGGTTTGTTCATGTACAGGAAGGGGCACCTTCCTGTACATAAACAAACCATGGCATTTTGCTTTTTTCCATGTGTGCTGCACAAGGAACCACACATGGAAAAAGCAGAAAATATTGTTGTTCCTGCAGCCTTGTATGACTTGTGCTCTTACCTCCTTGGGCTGGTTGTCTGGCACAATCTGGGCACACTATCCCGGGGACTAAATGAGTTCGAAGCGATATCCAGACAAGTGTCCACTCTGACTAATGGTTAAAATACAATTGCTGTGTACCCATTCCTTGTAACATCTCCGTCAAACTTTACATTGGTTCCAGAATGACAATTATGCTGTGGACACTATGCACAATGTTGCCATTGGACCCACCTAATCCTAATTTTTTATTGATTTATATTGGCATACATTGTTTATGGTGTAATTTTGTCTTCAACAATGAGAAAAATGTTCTGCAACATGTATTGTATAATCTGAATTGTATTATAATGATCCATGACATCATAGTTTCTTGTTTTGGATATCTTCATGCTCATAGTTTGCCTTCTCTCTTTATTAACAACGTTTTAGACATCTTTAATGTAAATTAAGTAATCAATTTGAATTTGTATTCATATTTTTGCGATTCACCTATAATTCGGGAAATCGTTTCTGAATAGTATTGTCTACAATCTCTGTATACGAGTGTGTTTGATATGCATTTTCCATCTGGACATTAGATTTAAATCTGGATCGCATATTTATTGTATTGTGTAACTCACAACTGTAATACAAAACATCCACACTGTCAAATACATGTAGTGCCTTAAGAATTACAATCGTGTTCAAGTTTTAACATTACCACCCTTTTTTTTATTCATAGACTACTCCCATAAAGCTTCCTTACATTAGACCACTCTAGCATCGTCCTCCATCTAGATCACTGTATCTTTCAACGGCGCGCGTCGTTCTTCCAACATGCCCGTCATTTTGGACGTACACGCGTGTGCAGACGTGTATGCTGACGCTGCGCGGCCTTTAACTTCTCCCTCTCTGAACCGCTCACTGTGATGTGGCCGAGAGAGAGACAGTGATAGGTAATGTGTTCTGCTGATCACATTTTTAAAAAACTATCCAGTCCATTTCTTATGATTTACCATTGAAATACATCAATTTGGCAAAATCCTTCACAGCTCGTTCAATAATTAATGCACGAAAGCCTCTACCACCTTCAAATTTACTGATTTTCTCTTCTTTCTTGGAGAGTATTTCGTGCCCTTCATTTTCATATACTGACATGCAAGGGTTTATTGTACTTTGTATAGTAGCCTACAATTTTAAAGCCTTGACCTTAAAAGTATTCATATTATGAAGCCGTATTCCATGAATCTACTTATTTTACTTAAAGGTGAGCAAACTTTTGTACAAAGTCACTCTCTTTCCTGATCCTTAGGGTAAGCTATATTAACTCCACGTGGGTTGGTGCTTGCGTAAGAGAGGGCAACATGTTGATCTAAACAACACACACCATGGTTTTTAACTATTTATATCCCCTCAAAGATTGCCCCCTTTCTTGTTATATCCAGATGAAGGCTCTGATTGCCCTCCCCCACCACCCCACTTTTGGGTCGAAATGTCGACAACCTCATTACTCCAGCCTGTATTAACCTTGTACCCTTATAGAGGAAGGGAGCTTATTGAAGCACTCATCTCTACTTAATGGCTGTCAATTTGGTTATTTGCTGTAGCTACAGACAATCTAGGTGCAAATGCTCTGTAGCTGTTTATTGTGTAAATATTTTCAAGCACCCATCACTTTTGCACAAGCACTTTTTTAAGCACTTTTTGCACATTATGGACCCACTATTGTAGTAAGAAATATATGCATATATTATTAATCTTTATCAGATTTTGACGATTTGTATATAATTTGCCTCTATTGTATTTTTCATTATGCTTTCCCCTCGCCCTTTCCCTGTTTGTTGTGTTGATCACTTTGTAGGATTGAGATGCTATAATTGAATTGGTGTACTCTGTGCAAGTTTGTTACTCCTCCTTTCTGCTGTTTGCTGTTTGTTCCACGGACCTCTGCCCTCGGATACTCGTGAGAAAGCCTTTCATTCTTCGGACGCCCACACCTCGCCGGACCCGCTTAGCGGGTCCCGCATCGTTCCTGAAGCTTGAGGGGAACTGTTGCTTCAAGGACAGGTGCTAGCTGGGGAGTTCAGGGCTGCTGCTGGGCTGCGAGCGAAGACCGGGACTACAGATCCCAGGAGTCCCCGGTCGGCCGATCACCATCACCTGGCCCGCTCTCCCTGCAAGCGCTGCCCCACTCCCGCCCTTACGCCCTAAACACCAATAAGGGACGGATAGACCCGCTGCGCGGGAGCGCCCGGGGCGAAGCCCGGGCAAAGGGCGGGCCGTCTAAGGCCGTCAGGGGCCGGTAAAGGTCGGGTCGGGCCACCCCCCTTTTATTTAACTTCCCGATCATTGTTATTTATACGTATTTGTTAATCTATTGCATCAACTGGCCACTGGTGCTGCCATATCGTCGGCTTAACTTTGAATCTAACTTGGGTTGTGTCTATTACTGCTTTGTATTCTGTGGGCTGAGAAAGAATACTTTGGTGTCCTGCTTTAAAATGCCCTTACGCTCAGGTAGGGAAAGGCAGGTTCAGGTGTCTACCTCCAGTGGCACCTTTACAGGTACTATTGATCAGTTCTTTAAACGTACCACCTGTATACTGGAGAAAGAAATAGCTCTAGCTGAAAAACGCTTATCACTCGATTTGGTCACGGGTAAGCGTTCTTCACTAGGTAAAATTAATGAGGTTGTCTCCCCGGTTTCATTAACCCAATTGCCTAATGTATCTACCAATGTAAATATTGACTGAGCAGGAGAAATTGTACTTATCAGACAAAACTTGGATTCAGAGGGGGTTGTTATAGATACTGCCCAAGATATTATATCAGATAATAGTCCCTCTTACCAGGACTTATCTCATAATGATACTGGTCTTTCTGATTCCCCTAACCTCACCCAAAGCTCGGAGCGAGTAAATTTATCTCCTAATTCCCAGTGTTCGCCTACATAAAACTCAGGCAAAAGGAAAAGGGTAGATTCGCCAGACACCGGGAGACATAATAAGGGGCAGAGAGCTAATAACGATTCTCCCATACTGACAACTACACCTACTGTAGTCATCCCTCCTGAGGAAAATAATGTTACTGTAAATATTGTAGAAAGCATTCTTTTGGCCAAAATAGAATTACTGATCAAATCTTTACTCCTACCGCTTTTTGAACAGACCAGGCTATTAAACATCAAGATGGATTCTTTGGACTCACTAGTAAAAGAGAACATAGCTGTAACGAAGAGAATCCACATACCTTCAGTTCCCAAAGGTACGGATTTGACACTTTCCCAGAAAAACCCAGCGAATATCAGAGACAGGGATAATAGAGCCAAGACAGGACCATCTACCACAAAAGTTTCTCAGCAGAAACCCGCTCCTGTTAATAATAAACAGATGATCGAGAGTATTCCATTGCAAAAGGTTGCCACTGTTCCTAATCCACAGCCCCCACAAAGAAAACCACCTAAACCTACTGGTCATCTTGACCAAAGAATACGGCCTAGGACCAAACCTGTACCTAGGAAACAATGTGTGAACCTCCCTCCTGAGTCTCTTCCTTATACCATCATTTTAACTGGAGTGCCCCATTAGGAGAGGGTAAGAGGGAAACACACAGAGACCTATACAACAAAGTAAAATTTTGGTTAAATAAAAACCGTCCTCTCCCTCCAACGTCTAAAACATAAATCCTTAACGTTGGGAGGGTGGATTGGGTGGGGTACAGTAAAAAAGATCTTGATGGGGATTGTGTGGTAATCAGCTTTAGGGAGCCATGGGTGGCCGATTATATCAGCAGGGAACCTAGATATGGAAGACTGGGCGATGTTCAAACTCTGTCATTGCATTATTTCTATCCTACACTTAACTCTATCAGAGACCAAACGCTCTAACCACATTCTCAAAAGTATAGGCCCAGAGATAGATATTATCCTGAAACACCAATCTATTCAATGTTTCTGTCTCATCTTTCTAACCGGTTTGCCCCACTAATGGGACTAGATGGAGTGGATTGACTTAACAATGGGCCCTTGGCCCTCAGACCACATGGGGCTTCAGAAAACTGTACTATAAATCATGCTGCAAATACTGTGGATACGATAGAGTCTGAGTTCGGAAACGTCCCCCATGGAAAGACAGGGTTGGATGAATCTTCAAGTTATGTTTTTACATCCGAGGGAAGTGGGGGGATTGCTAGTTCTGTTGATATACTACCAGAGTCATCTGTACTTACCCTTAAGATATTATCTTGGAATATTGCCGGGCTGAAGGGGAAACTGGTAGAAACCGATTGGGGGTCCTTGGTAGAACATCATGATATAATTGTATTTCAAGAAAGCTGGTCAGTCGATGCCATATATCGGGTTGGTTACCTGAACTTCTATAAACCAGTCTGTAAAGGACCAAAAGGTCGTCCATCTGGGGGTCTTGTTATTTGGATCAGACAATCCCTAGGCTATAAGATTTCTGACCTACCCACATTGAGTAATGATATCATAGGGTTAAAACTGAGTGGTGAAAACAGCCAAGATCTTTTTTTAATCAATATATATGCTAGGGGGCGACCAGGAGGGAAACCATCGAAAACGGTTGAAGATCTAGAACCCTTATTGAATATTATTGGTAGAGACAAATGTGTACTGGTGGCTGGGGATTTCATTTGTACATTTGAACCTGTCCCCAATCTGGATAACGGGTGTTATGGCGAAGCTGACCAGATATGGAATATTCCTAGCTTGGCCATCCCACCTGTTAAAAAAGCTACAGAGGCCGTTATGCAGTGGCTTGGTCTCTGCTTAGAATGGGATCTGCGAGCAGCGAACGGGAGGACAAAATCTGACCTGGTGGGAAATGTTACTTTTGACAATGGTCATAGCTCGAGCCGTATTGATTACTTTTTAATCAAGATGGAGTTCTGGAGTTTATTAGTGGACATGGAAATAGTCGCAAGGCCAGAAAGTGATCACAATCCCCTAGTAATAAACTTATCAGCAAATGGCGACAAAGTGAGAAATAGTGCAACAAATTTAATCACAGCTGAGGCTGCCCTTACGAATGATTGCAGAAGGGTACGCTGGGCTAGGTTTCTGGAAGACCCTGGCATCATTGATAATGTTTCGATAGAGGTATCGGCATCGACTAAGCTGATCGTGCCTCTACTAGATGATGTGGGGTCTCTGGAACAAATTGGGGTGATCCATGAGTCCCTTTTTAACAAAAACAAAACTTTTTTTATTAAACCAGGTAGAGGGAGGAAAACTGACTCGTCTCATATAGGAGCTAAATGGTATGACAAGACCTGTCGTCATGCCCATAATACTTTGATAGCTGCTAATAAAACTAGACTAGCAACAGACGTCAGAAAAGAAAGGGCAAATTATAAGAAGGTGCTTAAGCAGGCAAAGATAAATTGGGACGAACAACGTTGGTTAGATTTATATAAGGCCAGCCATTCCACCAACCAGCAAAAATATTGGCAAGTAGTGAAATGGGGAGGGACAGGGGATCTGCAAACCCCAGCCAACCATGTTCCGGCGGAGACTTGGGTTATGCACTTCTCGGCGCAGTTTGGTAATACAGAATCGGGCTCCTGTAACTCAGGAGAGATTATACGGGCTCCGACCTCAGTCCCACCTTGTGATCAGCTAGTCTTCACGGAATTGGAGGCTACAAATGCTTTAAATTTAGTTCAGAACGGAAAAGCTCCCGGAATGGACTGTGTCCCAGCGGACCTTTTTAAGTATGATCAAGAAAATTGGGTCCCCTACATAACCTTATTGGCCAACGCTATAGCTAGAGGTGCCAGAATTCCTGATTCTTGGAAAGGGGCGGAGATCCTACCTGTGTATAAAAAAGGCGATAAGACGAATGCGGGAAACTATCGCCCCATCAGTCTTATTGACGCCCTGCAGAAGGTAATTGCCAGAATGCTGTTGGGTAGAATCCAGTTTTGGATGACAGAAGAAAACATCCTGTCTCCACTGCAGGCTGGCTTCAGGGCTAATATAAGCACAGTCGACCAAGTGCTCAGATTTGTCATGATCTATTGGAAGACTGTGTTTTTAAGAGGAGGCACAATATACGCAGCGTTCGTGATCTTAAATCTGCGATCGATCTGGTCCCCAGAGGAAAGTTGTGGGCAGCGTTAAGGAGAATGGGCATACCATCTGACCTTCTTGAGTTTACAATCAGGCTGCATGAGGAAAACTTTGCCAGAGTAAGGTGGGGCTGCCAGGGACAGGTGACCGACTCTTTCCCTGTGACCCGTGGAGTGAGGCTGGGCTGTGTTCTGGCCCCTACCCTATTCTTACTCTTTATTAACCAGGTTGTTCAGTTTCTCTCAGCAACTTCGACAGACGCGCCAACCTTGGGTGGGACCAAATTTCCCCTTTTAATTTTTGCCGACGACACCCTAATCTTGGCAAAAACGCAGATGGGCCTCCAGCCAGCAATAAATAAGTTTGTGGACTTTAGTAGCCAAAATGACCTCGAAATCAATGTTTCTAAGACAAAGTTTATGGTCCTGACAAAGAACAAACCCAAGCGGGGTCATGTAACCATGAACGGGACAAGCTTAGAACAAGTAGAGGTAATGACATATTTAGGAGTTGTTATCGACTATAGGCTACGTTGGAAGGAACAAATTGAGGCACTCAGTCTAAAATTTGCACGATTATCAGGGTGTCTTGTGAAAGAACAACATTGTTCCCTGACTAAAAGAGTATTACCGGCGCTCAAAATCTATATCGCCAAAATTAGTACTGCCATACTTTATGGGGCTGACCTATGGGGGAATGTAGATCTAGCCGCTCTGGATAAAATCCAGAACAAATTCTTTCGTAGCCTAGTGAGTCTTCCACCATCGACACCATCACTCCCACTCTTGCTAGATATGGGCTTCTATTCTATTAAACAACATGCTCAATATAGGATGGTTGCGCTATGGAGATGTATCTGGTCCACTCCGGAACTATCCATGTTTGCCAAAGAGATACTGGATGTGAATCGATACAAGGTGCAGGGGATATACCTTGGTTTAAATCAATTAAGAACACCCTATCTAGAATGGATCTCCATATGCTATGGACTGAGCCAGGAGATCACATCTTTCCGTCAAAAAAAGACTTTAAATTACTATACTGGACCATAGTCAAAGAGGAACAGGTTGTGCTCTCTCAGAAATCTAACCTGACAAGCACGTTTCTGATGTACAAAGTGGTTCCACACACAGAGACCTATTGGGACACTATCCTTAAAAGTACCGATAGGAAACTGTATCATCAGTTTCGCGTAGGGACGCTGCCAATAAGAGAATTTACTAATAAGTGGCTTAACCACCCGTCCTTGTTCTGTCCCTGGTGTTATGAGCAAAAGGAATCCATAGGGCATTTCCTGTTTGCCTGCCCAGCCTACTGTGCACCACGCCATAAATGGCTAAAACCAATATGTAAAAGATTAAACACCCGGGTGAGCAATGAAGCATTGTCAATCCTAAGATATATCACAGCCGAATGGCTGTCCATAGGGGTGGCAAAATATCTTGGGTGGGCCTGGATTATCAGAGCAAGGTGTTTACAAGGAGCTAATAGCTGTATGTCAAATGTGTTGTCCTAAACCTATGCTTCCTGGATTGCATTTCTGAATTATGTTTTTACATTTGTATTAATCTTGGAAAAATCGTCTTTCTATGCTATTTAATTGTTTTTTAAAACATGATCTATGATAATTTAAATTGCTTGTATAAGGTTGTTTATACCTGTTGTGTGTTTCTTGTACATATTTTATATGCTTGTCTTTTATGAAGAGAAACTTCGAAATAAAGACGTTAAAAACTGAACTGTTACTCCTCCTTTCAATTCTCTGTTAGGACCAGTTTGTTGTTTACACTACATGAGAGTGATTTGGGAATTTCTAAAAGCAAGGAAAGGATCAGAGTAGAATATTGGTGGCCGGGAATGGACAAGGCCGTTTAAAGAGTAGTGGGAGAACATTTGAGTGTGTCAACAGTGACAATGTTTTAAAAAGCAGGCCCATGGTAGTACATGACTTTGCTTTAGGTCCATGGGTTGATATTGCTTGAGCTGTAGTGGCTCCCATTAGAACTACTTCATTGGGAAAGTACATTATAACTTGTATAGATATGTACTTCCATTGACCTGAAGAGAAAATTGTGAATTCAGTAGAGACAAGGGATTTTGAAAATTTTCTTGAAGAACTATTTGGGCAGGAAGGTTTTCCTTCCAATGTAATGACTGATAACTGGATGCAGTTACTGTCTAAAGTAGTGGTAGAGTTTTAGAATGAAAGAAGAATAAAACATAGTACAACAGCTTTCTATCATCTTGTATGCAAAGACATGATAGTTATTGAAAGAGTCAATACAAAATTCTTTAGTGTGTGGGTTGAATTGGATGGATGAATGAATTGATGAGAAAGGTAAAGTTGTATAAGTTGACACCTCATTCTTTTACAGATGCAATGCACTTTGTGTTGTTTAACGAGAGGATAGCAAACTGATCATACATAGCAAGTAGGTGAATGAAAGGTGGTTGTGCAAGATGGAGAGTGAATTGGAAGGGAAAGGAAATACAGCAGGTGACGAAAAGGATAATTAATTTTGAAAAATGTAAGGAGGCCACAGCTACTGATGTAAGAGTAGGTGACTGGGTGAAGGTCAAGAATCCTTGCACATGGGGAAATGTTTCTAAGTTCAGTCGGCCCGTGAAAGTGATAAACATTTTTGAGAATGCTGTCAAATTAGATGATCATACAAAATGTGAAATCTTGGCAAAGTGGCAAGATAAGATCCAAGGGAATCTGCATCTGTGTTGGATTAAACAAAGGTGAGAAAGGCCAATTAAAAAAATAAATAATGTTTCTTGTGTTTTAGATATGCGAGGCAACTGGAAGAGTGAACATGTTGTGGTACTGAAAATTCTGAACCTGTGTTTTAAATATCATGATTCTGTTATGAATTTGGTAACAGCAGACCGTAAACAGTGAGTTCAGCAAGTGCGAGTGTTTTCGTCATGTTACACCAATGGATTCACTGTGTATTTGAAGGTTCTGTTTTGAACCCCCGGGTTCCATCTTGTGAATAGCAGCCATTTTGTGCATTGCCCTTACAGTAGGCTCTCACCATGGCAGAACAAGTATTTAAGGACATAACCTTAGCATGGGTTTGTGCTGACTACTGCATGACCTGACGAAAGCTGACCCTGTTGCTTCAGGCTAACCTTGCCAAGCCAGTTCCTGCCCTTTAGCTGATCAAGATTATAGATCAGAGCACAGCACATCGTAAAGATTTACTACACACAAACGTGCCTATCTTACTTCCATCTGTTCCTGTTCCTGCCTCCACGAGCTATTTATGACATGGGCTGTGATCTTACTGTTTTGGGTTTATCCGGCCTTGTCAGCTAGAGAATGTACGCATTATGTGGACATTGTTTATGGCCTGGACTTATCTTGAAAGTGGGTTTGTCATCATACAGTGCTTTGTGTGCACGTCCTGGGAGTGACCAACAATAATGTACTTCAAAGAGAAAATGTGTGCCTAGGGCATAATAAATTATATAAAAGGTCTGTGCGGAGACCATTCAAACAGGCTGCCTCATTCAGTTGCTTTAGGTGTGACTGGGCGACGTAGCCTCACAATTAATTGTAATAAAGATGTCTTTTCTTATTTCAGATTCTCTGTTGATTTCTTTGCTACTTTTGAATGGACTACTTATTGGTAAGACCCCTGAGAAGGAGTATGAGGATTTTTCAGGTACATCAGATGGCGCGACCAATGGTGGGCCTCATCAAGAGGTGACTATCTGGAGGAGTAATCTTGTCACAGGACAGAAATCTACTGGGGAAGGCAAGACAGAAATCTACTAAAAGAGGTACTCTGTGCACGGAGGTTCTGGGGGATTCTCTGTCTTTGCGGCCCAGTATATTTTTGATTTTTCTGATTTAAACTCTCCAAAAGATGTCACTCCTGACTGAGCAACCTTTTTTTTGGCGTAAGTTTTTTAAACAAGAGACTGTTAGTGCAGTTAGAACTTGGCAGTTAGAATTTGGACAAGGTTTGTATAGGTTTGTATATCAGAATTGCAATTTGTGTAGGCAGGTAATGCCATCTGTTTTAGTTGAAGTATAAGTGGGTCGCTCCCAGTCCTTTGTTCTGTGGTTCTATGCTTAGATTTTTTTGTCCTTAGTACTATTTGAAGATTGCAATTTTCAATAACCGAGGGTCTTGTATATTTACAAGTGTGTCGATAGAGATAGCCCCTTGAAGTTTGAAGCTAGATTAGTGAGCTATCAGATGCCTGATCTTAGCAAATTTGAAGATTTGTGTTGGCCAACTTTGTATACGTTTGGATTAGCCGGTTTACAAACATATTTCTTCCTTGGTGATTTTGTATCCCCAGGGAATTCAAATATGACATAATACATAACAAGGATCCTTTGCTCTGTGCAATTTTATGAATGGAGATATGCAGAACGATTTTTGGTGTTATGCCAGCTACAGCTAGTGAATTGAGTGTAGTTTTGGTTTCCTGCACATACGGTGGTCTGTTGGGCTGTGTCTGCAGTCTTTTGGAACACTATTGAGAAGTGTTTCTTGTAAATATTACTTACAGCTACATACAGTCTGGACTGTCCTGTTTTCGTCCTGAGTGTTGATTTGTGGGTTTAAATGTGTGTTTAAATGTTGATGTGGGTTTTCTCATTAGTGTAACTTCGGTATGTACATAGCGTTCGAGCAATTTATGAAAGCGCTGTATTGTGTGTCCTGAATGTTTCAACACTTTCTGTTTATGTCTGAAATGAGCTCAATGTGTGTGTGTGGGTCACATTTAATGGATATAAATAAGGCCCCAAACAAAAACGAAATTACCTATTTTTGCAAAAATAAATAAATTTACAGCATTTTTCACTGTATTAGATGTTCACAGGCAAACCTTTCAGCTGCAGTATATTTGATTGGAATGTTCATTCAGCCAGCACTTTTTCAGTTAAACACGGTTGGAATTTTGCATAACCGTCCTTTTAAATAAATGTGGCGCAAAAATGTGACGCTGGATTGTGACGCGTTTTAAGTTAGGCATATGCGCTTAGGTTTGTGAGTTACTGCATCGAAATGATAGGCAAGGGTTGCAGCGGGCTCTTATATGTAGAACAATCACAAAAAAGGAATAATTGTGTTTTTTTTAGAAGAAAAAAATTATTAATTATGAAAAATAATTATTAAAAATAAGTGCTACAAAAATCGTTTTTTAATATTTATAACGCCTAACACTCATACTATGACCTGCTAGCATTAAAATTTTATTTAAGTTATGTTGCATTACTAAAATGACAAGTATTCGTGTGTATACTTTCCCCTTGGCATAGGCGCAAGCAAGAGCATTTTTATGAAGTATAAGTTATTATTTTCAAATGCTTGACTCATGGGTTATGTAATAGACATTCTAGTAATGCATATTATGCAAGAAAATTGTGGGATATTCATTTTTTAATGCCCAAAATGTGAAAGTCGATTTTGAGTAAAATCACTGTTTAAACAGCATTTTGCTTTCATTCAGAGTACTTTTTAAAGTGTCTCAGGTTTAAGCAAATACATACATTTAGGTTTTGATATATATATACAGGCTGTGCCTTCTTATGATTCAGTGGGTTAATGTGCCAGTGCAAAGGCTTGTTTTAATATCAGGGTTGAAGGTTCTAGCTTCAGCTAGGCCTACGGAAAGGTTGTTTATTTAAGACTGATGAAGTGTGTACCATAGGATTGCAACAAGCATTTACTCTAAAAAACTGGTCTGTGTATCTTTAGGTTTGGAGAATTATTGACAGTGAATGCAGTTTAATGATCTGGGAATAGAGATAATGTTAGCGCCTAAAAAGAGAAATTATTTTTCAAAATAGAGTGAATTATTGCAGGTTAGAAGCCTTATGACTTTGACAGGTTCAATATGGCAGAGGCCGGGTGCCGGGAGACTTGCAGAGGCTGGCTTGAGTGCGCTGCTGAGATGTTATCTTTTAGTTTCCCTGTAAACAATGGAGAAGGCTGTCATGTTGACATTTGTGACCCTTTAATTAGGACTTTGCCTCCGAGGAATGCAGAATGACCTTGCTGAACGGGCCTCTAGAGGTGAGGTTTTTGGTTTCTCCGTGAGAACATCAATAAAATGAAAGAACTTAATTTAGAAGGGAAAATAAATAGGGGTTTCTCTGAAGGTCCCAAACATGTGTTAAATAATCTGCAGAACTGATACATTTGAGTCTCCACGCTAAGGAAAATAATGTTTGCTAGCTGCGTTTATTTTACAGAAAATGAAGTGTTGCATTAAGTCTTAGATAAGAAAATAAGATGCAGCCCTTTTCCAAACTTTTGAAGGCTAAGGCTACAGGCCTAAGTAAAAAACGATGTGCTCATTAGATATTATTTTTCAGTGCACATTATAGGTGCCAAATTAATATGGAGTGTCAGTATAACCGTTTCTTTTAGAACGGTAAAAATAAGGTGGCTTGATGTTGCGAAGTGCACTGACAAGAGAGTAACAGTTAAGTAATGAAAATTTATTTTTGTGTATGTTACAATGTTTTTTTTGTGTTGTGTATTTTTCTGCTTCTGCCAACAGATTATTCATGGATTGTTCTAAGGCAGACAAGACACGTGAGTTTGGTTAATTGAAAAGAGATGTGTTTTTGCGTAATTTCTTTGGAATTTTTTTTTCATGTTTTCGTTTGTGTATTTGGCCCTATCGTGAAATATTTTAGTTGGTCCTGTATGTTAGAAGAGAGACAGTGAAGTTATATTTGACAGTAGACTCCAACTGCGTTGTGCTCACTGTCAAAAGGAGGGTATGGAGTTTAGACCTGACAAAATTTAGACAGGCCCAAATATTGCATTTTGGGCTGCAGGTTTACAGTGCATAACGTACATGTGCCATGGTGCTGTGTGTCACCGCTTATCCACATATGCTGTTGTTTTGTCTGTGCTGCCTTTTTGTGCTTGATATACAGCAAGTATATCTGATGGCTTGACATGTGCATTTTTTATTTTGTGTATGTTTTGTTTTATGTTGTTACTATTACAAGTTCTCCTGTGTTGTGAAGGGATCCGTATGACGATATGTATCATTGCAAAACAGTTGGACGGATTTGGTATAATGATAAATTTCACAGATATGGTTTTCATACTGTGAGGAAGACAGGCAGCACTTTTTACCAGTGCATGCCTAAATTTGGCTATAATAATATTGAAGAAAACTAAAAGATATACAGGTTCAAAGTGTATCACCTGATGTTAGTCACTTACTGCACATTCCCTTAAAGGAATAGGCAGCCCTAAATTGTTATGTATCCTTGATTGGACCTAAGGATGGAATTATAGATCTGTGACTCAAGGGGGCCTAATTTCTATATTGCATTACCTAATCATGTTTTGTTTCCCAAATAGCATATGGCTTTGTCCCTTGAAAGGAAACCAGGTTTCAATTTTCTCTCCCTGAAGAGAGAACAGAAACATTAGGCCCAGGAGACCTCAGGACACCCCCGCGCCGCACGGCCACCAGCTGTAGCGTGTGCGTTCCCCCGCTGCTGTCCTCAGCCTCGCTGAGCCCGCCCCGTCGACCCCACCCCCACCGTAATATCTTGCGTGTGATTTACTCTTGTGCTGATTTTTGCCGTTTTTGCCATTCTGTTCTGTCCCACATATTGTCTGCCTGTTTCCCATAGTGTGTGCCTTATCGTTGTTCTGTGCCGTTCTCTGTGCCCCTGTGCCCCCTGCCCTGCTCCCCGCTTCCCGCCGCCTGCGTGCGGCCACGCCCCCTTTACCTTCTGTGCCCTCCCCACTCCCGCCTCCCAGCTGCTCCTACCTCCCTCCCACTTCACCATAAATGGCGACCGTGCATCCGCGCAGCGTTGACGCGCAGCAGGTGCGCCGATTGTGCGCCGAAGGCGCACCAAAGGTAAGCCCGTCTGCGCCCGTCCGCGCCTGGACCGCACCCAGCACCAGGACCCCTGGCCCCTGCAGTTCCCTGCCCACCCGCCGGACGTACGACGCCGCCACCCTCAACGCACTCAATGCCGGCCGAGTCCCGGGCTGCTACCGAGCCACCCCGAGACGCACCCACGGACCCTTCTGCTGCAACGCCTGCAAGTTCTCCTGCATCTGGACCTGCACCACTCCAGCAGTGCCCAAGACCTCGACGAGCAACAGCAGTAGCCACCTGAGGTGCATCCTGCTCAATACCCGCTCCGTCCACAGGCACGCCATCGAGATCTGGAACCTGCTCGACACCACAGCCCTAGACGTCACCTTCTTCACGGAAACCTGGATGAACGCCTCCTCCGCGCCTGACATCGCCATCGCCATCCCAGACGGCTACAAGATCATCCGAAGGGACCGCATCAACCACACCGGAGGAGGCATTGCCATCGTCCACAGGAACACCATCCGCATCACGACAAACACCAATGACACCCTCGCTACCGCCGAGCACCTGCACTTCCAAGTCCACATCAACCCCAAGACCACCCTCAGAGGCACCCTCATCTACAGACCCCCCTGGACAACGCACACAATTCAGCGAAGACATCGCCGACTTCATCAGCCCGCACGCCCTCTGCTCCGCTGACTACATCCTCCTCGGGGACCTCAACTTCCACCTGGAGAACAACAACGACCGCAACACCACCACCCTGCTGGACAACCTCGCCAACCTGGGACTCAAGCAACTGGTGACCACCCCCACCCACTACGCCGGACACACACTCGACCCCGTCTTCTCATCCAGCAAGGACATCGCCTTCAGCCACGCCACCGGACTCCACTGGACGGACCACAGCTGCGTCCACTTCAGCTTTGCAAGGACCACGATCCACCACCACCAGCAACAGGCTGCACGCAGGAACTGGAACAAGATAACAGCCGACCAGCTCGCGTCCTCCCTGAGCACGAACCCTCCCACCAGCACAACGAACCCTAGCCAGGCGGCCACCAACCTCACGAAGTGGATCAACGACTGCGCAGACGAGCTCGCCCCCTTGAGGACCCCGCCCAGCAGACCCGGCAGCAAGAAAGCCCCATGGTTCACCGACGAACTCAAGAACTCCAAGAAGAACTGCCGAGCCCTCGAGAGAACCTGGCGCAGAGACCCAACACCGGACAACATGACTGCCCTCAAGCTCGCCACCCGGAAACACCACCAACTCATCCGCGCCACCAAGAAAACTGCATTTAAGGAACGACTGGACAACAATGCACACAACAGCAAAGAACTCTTCAACATCGTCAAAGAGCTCTCCAACCCCAATGCCGGAAACAACAACATCACCCCTTCGCAAGACCTCTGCAACTCCCTCGCCTCCTACTTCCACAATAAGATCGCGGACATACACAACAGCTTCAGCACTCAACCGATGAGCACCACGACCGAACCACCGCCCCCCACCACCACCCTCCGCGCCTGGACTCCGATCAGCACCGAAGACACCGTCCGCGCGATAAACTCCATCCACTCCGGATCTCCAACCGACCCCTGCCCTCACCACGTCTTCAACAAGGCCGACGCTATCATCGCACCCCACCTGCGGGACATCATCAACACCTCCTTCGACACTGCTACCTTCCCGGAGAGCTGGAAGCATGCCGAACTCAGCGCTCTCCTCAAGAAGCCATTGGTTGACCCCACCGACCTCAAGAACTACCGCCTCATCTCGCTGCTCCCGTTTCCTGCAAAAGTCATCGAGAAGACCGTCAACAAGCAGCTGGCCACCTTCCTCGAGACGAACGGCTCCCTCGACCCCTTGCCCTTCTGGGCCAACCACAGCACCGAGACCGCCCTGATCGCAGTCACCGATGACATCCGAGTGCTGCTCGACAATGGAGAAACAGCGGCCCTCATCCTCCTCGACCTCTCCGCAGCCTTCGACACTGTCTGCCATCGTACCCTAGTACAACGCCTCAGCAACGTCGGAGTCCAGGAGAAGGCACTGGAGTGGATCATCTCCTTCCTCGCCGGAAGGACACAGAGAGTCCGCCTCCCCCCGTTCAGATCTGAAGCCACCGAAGTCATCTGCGGCATCCCTCAAGGCTCCTCGTTCAGTCCAACCCTCTTCAACATCTACATGAGCCCCCTCGCAGACATCGCACGCCAGCACAACCTCAACATCATCTCCTACGCTGACGACACCCAGCTGATCCTCTCCCTTACCAACGACCCCGCCACCGCCAGAGCCAACCTTCACGAAGGAAAGAAAGAGGTAGCCGAATGGATGAAGAACAGCCGCCTGAAACTGAACTCGGACAAGACGGAAGTCCTCATCCTGGGATCCTCACCCTCCGCCTGGGACGACTCCTGGTGGCCCCCCGCCCTAGGCAGCACACCCAAACCAACAGACCACGCACGCAACCTGGGCTTCATCCTGGACTCCTCCCTCTCCATGACCAGACAAGTCAACGCCATCTCCTCGTCGTGCTTCAATATCCTGCACATGCTACGTAAGATCTTCCGGTGGATCCCAACCGAGACCAGGAAGACGGTCACCTAGGCCCTCGTCACCAGCCGTCTGGACTACGGCAACACCCTCTATGCCGGAACCACCGCCAAACTCCAGAAGAGACTCCAGCGGATCCAGAACGCCTCAGCACCACTCATCCTGGACATCCCCCGTCGCAGCCACATCTCCGGACACCTGAGAGATCTGCATTGGCTCCCGGTCAACAAGAGAATCACCTTCCGTCTCCTCACCCACGCACACAAAGCCCTACACAGCCAAGGCCCAGGATACCTCAACAGCCGCCTCAACTTCTACGCTCCCAAACGCCAGCTTCGTTCGACCAGCCACGCCCTCGCCGCCGTCCCCCGCATCCGCAGAGCCACCACAGGGGGACGGTCCTTCTCCTACCTCGCCGCCAAGACATGGAACTCCCTCCCCACCCACCTCCGCCTGACCCAGGACCACCCCCCCTTCAGGAAGCAACTCAAGACCTGGCTGTTCGAGCAGTAGCGGACCCCCCCCCCCAGCGCCTTGAGATCCTCTGGGTAAGTAGTGCGCTATATAAATACGATGATTGATTGATTGATTAGTTAGGATTACCGTATATGGTGTAGTTGCCAGCGGTAGAGTTAGAATTTGTGTAACTTTGGTCTTTTGTGTATCCCCCGTACTCTTACTGCTGTGTCACATGCCTGAGGCACCCAAGCAAACTCTTGTTCTTCCTATAGATTTTTCTTTTGTTGCTTCTCCCCTGACCAATGTCGCATCATGCTTAGTTATTGGGGATTTTAGTTGTGTCCTAGCTCCATTTCCCCTTCTCCATATTCCTTTCACCAGTCAGCCCATTTATTATGGGTGTATTGTTTATGTGCACATTTCTAGACTGTAGTGATGTATCAGGGACCCCCCCCCAATGTTATGTAAAATGTTTTTTCAGACTGACTGTCAGGGTAGTGATAGGCTGGTTAACTCACCCAATATTATAGTAAGACAAGTTTTCCATCTCAATAGGAGATATCTTAAGTTTACCCTTTTGAACATGGTGAATTTTCAATGTCTATTTTACATTTTTCAGTTCTCTTTTTGTTCCTGCTGCTTTAATGCTTTAATCCTTGGTGGGATCAGATGTTTTCTAATCATGCAAATACTAGGACTTTCTAGTGCGTGTCCTTTGTCTGCACATTCGATCATTAGCCTTTGTATTGCATAGTGCACCTGATGCACATTTTTTTAAAGGGACTTTTCTTCATGTCCTTGATAATCTGTATTATGTCATTTCTCTATTTGAGATGTTTTAGATAAGGAATTTAGGAACACCTAGGTTTAATAATTGAGGAAAATAAGTATTTACCCCATTAGACAATGCCACTGTGTGAGGACATCCATTTAGATTCCTATGGCGTATTGCCACTCCCTTGCGGATTGCAGGCCACCTGCTTGCAGTCCCCTTGTTAAAACCCATGAACTGTTTTTTGTGCTTGATTTGAAGGAAACTAACAATTGTGTTACATTTCCTATATCACTAGGTTCTGCTGGATCTTCCAGAGTCAAAGGAAGAGTGATACCCTGCAGACCTGTGATCGAGACTAAGCCCACTCCCCATCAGTGACCGCTACAGGTGAATGACAGATTTCTTGGCTCTACAATTTCTGCAACAAGGAAGTCGCGAGGCTGGACAGCAATCATCAGCGTGACATCAATGGTACCTCCCAAGCAAGGCATTTGCTTCATTCAAAGGCGTTGCAGAGAAAAAAGGAGCTGGTTCTTTGTTTGCCACAGAATGAGAGTTTGTTTGTTTGGGCTTTGTACCTGTTATGTGCTGGAAACCTCTGTCAGTGTACAGTCCCTTGAGCCCTTGGCCCGAGTTTTAGCCATACACACACCTCTTTTGCTTTGCTCTAGCGGAAAGGCAGTGCACCCAAGGATCCACGTTTGGAAAAAGGCACTACATTCTGGCGTCCATGGGAGAGAAGCTTGAGCATCCTCTGACACTAAATAATGAGTGTTGGAGTCTGAAAGTGCTGCTGAACTCGAAAGGTTGTTTCTCAGTAGTGCTTGGATCTGCACGAGATGCTTTGTGCCCTTGATCAATGAAGAGCACATCATTTGTAGTGTCTGCCACAAAGAAGAGACACTGGTGCATTGTTTTGAGACATTGAGACTTTCAAGTGAGCTGTGGGTATTTGCCAGGAGGGCACTCCAACTGAACAGTACTTTTTTCTCATGAAAAAGCCTGCATTAAAGAGGCCCAACGCAGAAAACAATGGAAGCGGATTTGTAGGCCAAGAACTATGACTATGGACTAATAAAAAGTTTTTTCTTTTTGATTGTGCAGCTCTCTCATCCACAAAACTTGCTCATTTTTTATTTTTGAACCGCCATCCGGTTCTGCTGCTAGCGTCGCGGTTGCCACAGTCTTTGGAGTGCAGCTGGAGACGGTTAGGTCGACAGTTCTGTTTGGTCTAAGGGGGTTGCCCTAAACTGACAGAAGCACTCCTTAGCAGATTCAATCTCCCGCCGCGGGCAGCAATCTGGAGGATGGAGTTTCCCAAGATGGAGAGACCTGCCAGACCAATGAACTTTGAAATCAGAATATGCACTGTGATGGCAAAAAAACGATTTTTAATAATATGCATTTTTTATGTTGTGTAGTGTGATGATGTTTTTAATAGGCTATGCTTTATTCACCTTTCGAGTATCATTTGTACACACTACACAGCCCATACCTCCTCCTACTGTTTCCTCACATTTTTTCCACCCTCTGCCTGAACATGTCGTCTGCTAGAAGATTGGAGTTTGTCAATAATTCATTCGTTCAGCTTGTACACCAACACAAGTTAGTGATGAATATAGACCTGGACTCAGATTAGCATGAGTATAGGTTATTGCCTATGTAAGGGCAAAAGGATGGTCTGTGGTACTGAAAATTCTGAACCTGTGTTTTAAATATCATGATTCTGTTATGAATTTGGTAACAGCAGACCGTAAACAGTGAGTTCAGCAAGTGCGAGTGTTTTCGTCATGTTACACCAATGGATTCACTGTGTATTTGAAGGTTCTGTTTTGAACCCCCGGGTTCCATCTTGTGAATAGCAGCCATTTTGTGCATTGCCCTTACAGTAGGCTCTCACCATGGCAGAACAAGTATTTAAGGACATAACCTTAGCATGGGTTTGTGCTGACTTCTGCATGACCTGACGAAAGCTGACCCTGTTGCTTGAGGCTAACCTTGCCAAGCCAGTTCCTGCCCTTTAGCTGATCAAGATTATAGATCAGAGCTCAGGACATTGTAAAGATTTACTACACACAAACATGCCTATCTTACTTCCATCTGTTCCTGTTCCTGCCTCCACGAGCTATTTATGACATGGGCTGTGATCTTACTGTTTTGGGTTTATCCGGCCTTGTCAGCTAGAGAATGTACGCATTATGTGGACATTGTTTATGGCCTGGACTTATCTTGAAAGTGGGTTTGTCATCATACAGTGCTTTGTGTGCACGTCCTGGGAGTGACCAACAATAATGTACTTCAAAGAGAAAATGTGTGCCTAGGGCATAATAAATGATATAAAAGGTCTGTGCAGAGACCATTCAAACAGGCTGCCTCATTCAGTTGCTTTAGGTGTGACTGGGCGACGTAGCCTCACAATTAATTGTAATAAAGATGTCTTTTCTTATTTCAGATTCTCTGTTGATTTCTTTGCTGCTTTTGAATGGACTACTTATTGGTAAGACCCCTGAGAAGGAGTATGAGGATTTTTTAGGTACATCAATGTGAGTAAAAATATGTTTATTTGCAAATTTGTTTAGAGTTGACTGGCAGCTTGTCCTGAATTTATTAAGTATTATCTTAGCAAAGATATAAGTGAACTGTAAACAAGTTTGTTCTATAAAGGGGAAGGTATGTGGTATTCCTTATTAGAATGTAGAGCCTCAGTGTACTGCTGTTCCTAGGGTATAGGAATGTTGGGATTAAAAAGAGGGCTTGAGGATGGAGCAGAAAGGATCAGAATAGATGGGGTTCTGTATCCTGGTCCATAAAATAAATCATGTGAATATACCCTGTCTTCCATATGATTTAATGAAGTTCGTAGTGTGCTAATAAAGGTATTTATTTTTCTGCACCGAAGGTTAACCTTATTTTGGTGGTATGTGGTGGTCATTTTGTCAGACCGTGATAAAGGCATAATGCTTGAATATATCCTTATGTAGCAAGGAATGAGACAAGACAGGAGATTTAGAAGTAATCCCTGAATTACTTACCGGTAATTTTCATTACTTCGTTCTTCCTTTCTCATCCCAATACTTATAACCCTTTGTTTTTCCCTAAGAGCCTTCATCATCATTATGATAGTTGATATTGATATTACTTTGTAGAGCCCATGATTGCCCAAAGGCATCTTGGCACTGCCTATTGATCTAATGAGGGAAGGTAAAATTAAAACATCCCAGTTTTGTGCCGGTTTCTGAATTACATAAGAATGGACTGATCTTTAAGATGCCACAGCAGCTAGTTATACAATTTCCAGGTGGAATTAACAAACCTTCTACCAACCCAGGATAATTTGTTGAGCATTACCAATGTTTTAGCAGAAGGTGATTGAAGAGTTCTCCTTTTTAAATTATTTAGGCAAACTAGCTGAGTGATTGCTGAATTGACCCATCTGTTTAGTTAGTTGTGGCTACGTTTAGGTCATTCAGAAGAATAGGTTGTGAATCTGATAGTATTTCGTTGAGATTGGTTTCATTGATTTTATGCAAGGCATTAGATTAAATAATCTGAGGGGTTTTATTAAATTATGCACTTTAAGCAGGAATTTGGGGCAAGATGGCGGCCGTGATCTCGGCCGAGTGAGGAGGCGTTCTGCTCTCCTGGACCATAGTGGACCCCTGATTGATTGCTTTGCCCGGTTTTCTGAAAACTGCCTTGGAGAACTCTTACCGGCATCACGCACGGAAGGCGCTCGACTGTTTCCTGACATTTACCTTCTGCTTGCCTCCATCACACTTGGAAGTGCCTCGAGGGCTTGGTGGCTCTGGCGAGGTGTGTTGTCCCGGCTGCTTGCTCGGATCTGGAGCGGCGTGTTCTGGGGTGTTTCCATCTCCGGAGCTTGACAGCTGCTCCTCTGGTCGTTGCCTCACGCCGCCGGATTACGAAAGACAGAATGCCGCCCAAAGCAATAACTAAAGCAGCGGCCGCCGCTCTCAAAACGCGCGGCTCGACCCGCGGTCAGCAGGAGCCGGACTCGAAGGGCGTTGCACTCGGCGCTCAGAAACCCCGTCCTGTAGGCTTAGACAAGTCCTCCCCCGCGAAACCAGTGGCGGCTGCTCTCGCTCCTCTCATCATCGCCGCTAAGGAACAAACGGTGCCTGCAATGTTTGACAGGTTAGGAGCCAAGGGGAAGGAGTTGAAGGCAACTGAAGATTCGGCTGGGAAGGGGGTGGCGATTCTTACTGCAAGTGTACCTGTAGCAGTACCTAATACCATATTGTCCAATGTTGGAGGCTCCCCACCCCATATCGACCCTCTTGAGTCTCATGATTCAACTCTTAATAATAGCTTGCTAAAAGAGGTAGTTGTGACTCCAGGCTCAGCTCGGGACATTTCTCTTGCTAAATCTCCTCCCTCCCTGTGCATGCTGGGTAATGATGTCCAATCTTCTAATAGCCTCACAACTGCTTCTTTGGAGTTCCCAATGGAAAAATGTCATGATACTAGGGGGTCTGTGCCTAGTGAATCCACTGAGAACTTTTATTCTGTCTCTGAGCCTTCTTTATCTGAGGAGGATGGTGGTGATCACCCAGAGCTCCAATGGTCAGACTACGACAGTGACTCTGCTGACTGGCGTGAGGCCTCAAGTGACTTCAATATTGCTACAGTACGTAAAGCTCCAGGTGCTAAGGCTCTGTCTCAATCCACTCAGCAAAATTTGCAGAAGGATTTATCTGGGCAACACTCTCAATTAAAAACACAGGATCATGATTTGGGCGGAGATACAAGTGAGGTCGTCTCAGCTATCCCCGAAGAGATCTCATTGGTTACATTGGTTACAATTTACCAAACCATAATGATGCATAGAGAAGCAACCAAGCAAGAAAACATGTGCACGCAGGGGGCATGCCACAAAATGCAAAATTCTCGAAGATGCCGTAGATCTTGTTACAGAGGTTAAAGAACAACGTAAGGATATTTTATGGAAGCTTTCTGATCTTGAAAATCGGGCGAGAAGGAATAACCTCCGGGTCTTGGTTATAGAGGAAAATAAGGAAGGTGATGATGCTCGGCAGTTCATAGTGGAGCTTTTTTCCGAAGCATTTCCAGATGTCACCGAGTTGAATTGGAACCACGAGATACAGAGGGCGCATCGTTTTCCATTTAATAAAAAAAAAAAAAAAACTTCTGCCTCTGCTACTGTCAATAATCCCTATCCCCGTGCTATCCTGGTATGCTTCAACAATTTCCTTGCCCGTGAACGTATCTTTGATCTTGCCAGACCCAACAAGAAGAGATCTGCTAAGGGCTCTCAGTTCTTTGTTCGTCCAGACTTTTGCTCAGAGACGGTTACTCGCCGCTGGCATCTTCGACAACAGATTTCTCTATTTCAGGCTAAGGGAGCCCAGGCATTTCTGCTTTTTCCGGCAAAATTAAAGGTTATTTTCAAGGGACAGATGAAGTTCTTTTTCTCTGAGATACCTGCTAGGGAATTTTTGGATTCAATATAGTTATAGCTAGGCATTGCATTATATTGTCTGTTTGATAAATGCAGGGCAGTAATCATTTCAATGTCATATCTTCTTTTGTTTCTTTTTCTGATGACCAGAGAGGTATATATAAAATGCTGACCCTTTTTTTTTCTTACCAATGTCTTTAGGTTATCTGTTATTGTTCTAGAAAGGGGGGAAGCTCTTGGTTCAGTGGAGCGGAGTGATACGCTTGCTCAACCATCACAAGGACTACAGTCCTGATGCCCGCTATGGGGGTGAGGGGTATGGGGGGTCTTTGGGTGGGTGGGTGGGCTTTGCTGGGGTGGTTGGGTTGTTTGGGGTGGGTTGCGGGGTGGTGTGGTGGTGGTGGTGGTGGTGGCGGACGGAGCTGAACAGACTTGAGGCATGGGACTGTCTCTGTTTTTCAAATGTATTCAACGTATTTAACGTGATGCCAACCTTTTCATTTCTCATTAAAAATCAGCTGGATTGCAAATATCTGTTTTATAAAATGTTCAATAGTTCTTCCGAGCTATTTTTGTCTTTTGTCCTTAATCAAATCTTATGGCTGCTCCTAGATTGACATGTGCAACTTGGAATATTTGTGGATTAAACGATCCTAAAAAACGTAGGATTTTTCATAAGATGTTGCAGGTGATGTCGGTGGATTTAATCTGCTTGCAGGAAACCCATATCCCTTGGGGCAATCGGGCTTATCTCAAATTTCTGGGTTATGATCTTGTGGCTTATACCCGACAAACCTATTACAATTAGGGGTGTTGCTATTATCTTAAAAAACGGAGTTGGGCATGTTAAAAGGGTAAAGCAAGATAATTTTGGTAGATGGGTAATAGCAGAACTCCTGGTTAGGGGCCGGCTGTTTTCTGTTTGTTCGGTATATGCCTCCAATCTTGACGACCCGCAGGTTTTGAGGAATTTAAATATAGAGTTAGCTATTTGGCCCCATCCAATGTTTTTCTGTCGTGACTTTAATATCAATATCCCCAGTCACTTAGATATAACAAAACATAATGTATATGGTGGACGAAAACCCCAAGCTTACAAGGCACTTCGGATTCTTTTAATTGAACACGGTCTGACTGATCTCTGGCATTATCATCATCCAAATCAAGAGGGCTATACTTTTTATTCAATACCTCATAAAAAATTGGTTCGCATTGATTTTGTCTTTATATCTCTTCAAACTGTAGGGTCTGTCAAGATTGAAATTAGCCCAAGGACTATATCCGACCATAATCCTATTATTTTCAGTTGTCCCTGGGATCGCCCTGTCAATCAAATTAGACCATGGACTTTTGATAGGAAACTCCTATTAGATAAATCTTATCAGGATCAACTCACTCTTTGGATTTCAGAGTTTTTCGAAATTAATAGTAATACTGCCTCAGTCGGTACTGTCTGGGATACATTTAAAGCCGCATTGCGTGGCGAAACAAAGAGATTTGCCTCATACCGTTGGAAAACAGAGCAGCAAACAGTTAAAACTAGACTGGCAGCTCTTCAACAAGCTGAACTGGATCTAAGTCTTAATATCCGTATGGGGGAAGATCTAGCAGCTAGCTTGAAATCAGTTGCTGTAGCAAAATCAAACTTACTGGAGCCTTTCTATAAAGATATAGCAACCAAATACTTTCAATTTCGATCCTCAATGTATGAGCTTGGTGAAAATTCCGGCAAGGTGTTAGCAAAACGCCTACAACAAAGGGCTGTAGCTAGCCAGATTATTAAGGTCAAAGACCAGTTTGGAATAGTACAAGACACAACTAGTGGTGTGATGAATGTCTTTGCGGAATTTTACTCAACCCTATACACAGAGGATATGAACATAATTTCCCAACAACAAACCATTCTCTTTCAATTTTTTCAATCTATTGACACCCAGAAGGTCATAGATGATCAGAATCGAATTCTGGCTGAGCCTATCAGCTGGGAGGAAGTGGTAAACGCTATGAAATCCCTTTCTAATGGTAAAGCTGCTGGGCCCGATCTTATTCATTTAGAATTCTATAAAACTTTCTCACATATATTCAAGCAACAATTGCTAGAAGTTTTTCGCCTTGCTCAGACTGGGTCGGTTCCTGATTCCTGGCGTCAATCGACTATTGTTCTTTTAAAAAAAAAAGGAAAGGACAAATTAAATCCTGCATCATATCGCCCGATTGCGCTAATCAATACTGACAGCAAAATCTATTCAAGGATACTTGCTTTCCGTTTAAACCAAATAATTCTCCCTCTGGTTTCTATTCGCCAGCACAGGTTTATTCCCGGTAGGGATACGACTGACCACATCAGGCGTGTTGTAGCTCTTCTAGATTGGGCAAAGGTTACAAACTCTCCCCTTGGTGTGATCCTGTTGGACGCCAAAAAGGCGTTCGACAGGGTCTCCTGGGGGTATTTATGGGGTGTTTTACGCTGGAAGGGCTTCACACCAGTGTTTATCCAGGCTCTGCAAGCTATGTATATATCCCCAACTGCTAAAATCCATATTTCAGGCACCGAATCACATTATTTTCCTATTAGCAGGGGCACCAGGCAAGGCTGCCCCTGTTCTCCTCTTCTTTTCGCCTTATTTATTGACCCTTTTTTATGTATGATAGAAAATTCACAGGCTATCACTCCTATCACTGTCCATGGAATTGAATATAAGGCACTGGCATACGTCGATGATATTGTAATATTAACTGATAATGTCGCCCGATCATTTCCAGCATTGGAGTCTTTAGCAGCTCAATTTGGCTTAATTTCGGGCTATAAGTTAAATATTGCAAAGACCCAAATCTTACAATCTACCGCTATGCCAATTTCTCATCTTTCTACAATTACAGAGGCAACATATCTCGGTATTCAAATCTCCTCTGATGTGGATCAGATTCCAGATCTGAATTATTCTCCCATTATTTATTCTCTTCATAATAAACTAGAACGGCTGGATCATTTACATCTTTCATTGTTTGGCCGATGCAATAGCCTTAAAATGATTGTCCTCCCTAAAGTTTTATATCTTTTTAGATCCCTTCCATTGTTAATCCCTAGTCTAATTTTGATAAAAGCAGAAAGAATATGTCAACGATTTCTATGGTCATATCGCAAACCAAGGAGGGCGGCCAAGTGGACATGTCTCCCGCAGGATCGTGGGGGCTGGACCGTTCCGAACTTATTATATTATTATTGGGCAGCTATGATTCAACATTTTGCTTTTCCTCTATTAGGGCATATTCCTGAGCTTCCGGTACATATATCTCCATCAATATACTCAATATCATTGGGAGATACTACAAAAGGCGTATTAACTCGCATTCTTGAACCGAGCTATTTTAAAAAAAACAAATTTAAAGTACTGTGGGCTTTATTTTCGGTATGGCAAAAAGTCCGTCGCCATTTTCATATTCCCAAGATCAATTATTATACCCCATTAAATGCTTGTGGATTATTGCCAGTGATATTTCAAGAGGGGGTGGCAACTACTTGGATCTCTCTTGGTGTGAAGGAGATAGGCGATTTAGCTGATCATGGGCAATTGGCTTCTTTTGCTTTTCTGAAAGAGAAATTTCACATGCAGTCCAATCATTTTTTCAAATATTTGCAACTGAGAAGTTTTCTTGATAAAATATTTCCTCAAAATTTAACAATGTTTGAAAAAGTTACAATTGTTGAATCTATAAGAAAGAAAGAAAAAATTGGTAGTCTATATCAGACGCTCCTATCGCAACTTCCTGATGATTTAGATGACCAAAATAACAAGTGGGCGGTTAAATTTGGAGTACCTTCTATTGATCTAAAATTCCCATTGGTTTTAGCTAGGTCTGTTTTGGTTTCAGGTACTCTGCGTACGCAAATCTATATGGCTATGTATAATCTTTATTATACGCCTGCAAAGCTTGTTAGATGAGGGGTTGTTAGTGGGGGTAAAGGGGCGTTTTGCGCAAGATGTAAACTTCATTCTGCAGATTCTGTTCATATGTTTTATAAATGTCCGGAGCTATCCTTGTTCATCAATCAAATTGAAACCTTTCTTACTCAGATAACTCAAACTTCTGTTAAAATTTCAGCGGAAATGGTAGTTACTGGTTATGAATATTCTACAGCTCTTGAAAAAACGAGACATCTTCAAGCGTTTTTGTTTATCGCTATGGCTATGATCAGACTCTGTATTACATCACTTTGGATAAATCCTGAACCCCCTACTTTTTGTCATTGGAAGACCAGGATGCTGGCATGGTTTAAACTAGAGACCTCTGTACAGGCTTTTAGAGGAAAGAAAAGACGTTTAACTGCTTCCAAGAATTGGGCACCTTTTGAAAAATGGTTGGCGACTTAAATAATAATGTTCTTTAATAATTATTGTATAATTTCTTCTTATGTACAATTATGTATGATTTATCTTTGTTTGCTTTAATCTGTCTCCCATCACCATGGATGTAAATGGGGGAAAAAATTAATAAAAAAAAAAAAAAAAAAGCAGGAATTTGACTGTTCTGAAAGTGTTGGAGGCAGTAATAACATGTATAGGGATGAGGTGAGGGTTGAAACCTATTGAAATGGAAAACAGATTTTGGAAAATTGTGAGTATGGGGATAGAGGATAAGCCTAAGTGAAGTTAAAAGAGGGATGAGAAAGGAAAGGATGCAGGGATGGCTGAGTGCAAAGATGGTCACTGTTTGGCCAAAAAGAACAGTGACAGGCTCAGAATCTGAGCTCTTAAAAGTGCACAGCCCTTGTTATTGCCACATGCATACTGTCTGGAGTTCAGAAAGAAATTTGTCAGATAAAGCAACTGCTGTGGATCTGTTTCTGTATGTAGAAGCATTATGCCCGATGCCGCCCCATCACCACATGGCTTAAGCCAATATTGTGGCTATGGGAAGTGAGGAGGCAGCACATTGCAGTGCTTTTTAAGTCTGCGTTAGCCAAGACCTTTTGATTTTGCTAACATTATATGTATAAGATAGTTACATAAGCAGTCCTTGTAGACACCTCTCTTCATGCATTGGTCTCTTCTTGTGTCATTCACTTTTTGTGTTTTACCCACTACAGTTTTACAGCATGGGACACCTAGTTTGCCTACTTCAGCCATTGGCTAATTTAATTTTGAGCGACTGAATGTAGCCCTTTCACAAGGACTACAACTTCACAAATGTTTTCACTTTATAACTACTCTAGTTTTGCCTTGGTTTGTAGAACCTGATGTTATTGAATGACACTTTCAACCAAATGAGAACACAGGACAATTTACAGCTTTATCAGTTCCTTTTTCCTGCCACTGCAGTTGTAAATTCCTTTGGACATGGCCTTTGTTTCTCTGGCTGCTGTTTTTTTCCACCATACAAATAGCTCACATAGACTCTGAATATAAGCTCATGAGGGTGCTCTTTCTCTGCAGCTCTTATTCTTTCTTTCTTTCTTTCTTTCTTTCTTTCTTTCTTTCTTTCTCACTTTTACATGTATTTTTTTCTTTTGCTCCGCCTCCTTTCCTCTTTATTTCTTTCAGTACTCTTTTTTCTTTGCTTCACACTTTCCTTCTTTGCTTCCTTCTTTCCTCCTTTTGTCAATCTTTAATATTTCTTTCCTTTTCATTTTTCTGTACTCTTTTTGTTTTCATCTTCTTTCTCTCATCTTCCTGTCACTCCTCTTCTTTCTTTACTTCTTTCTCTCATTTTTTACTTCTTTCCACTTTCTTTCTTTTATTTTTCTTTCATCTTTCAATCATTCTTTCTTTGATTTTACTGTCTTTTGTGCCTTCCACTTTCTTTTTTCCTTTTTTCTTTCCTTCCTTTTTTCCTCTTTTTTCTTCCCTAATTTACCTTTGTCATTCTCAGCTTCCTCTTTCTTTTTGTCTTTCTTCATTCCTTCCTTCCATTCTTTTTATTTCTTTCTTTCCTTTTTTCTTTCTATCCTTCTTTGTTTCTTTCCTTTTTTATGCTTATTTCCTTCATTCTTTCTTTCCTTCTTACATTTTCCTTCCTTTTCGCCTTTTTTCTTTCCTGTCTTTCTTTCCTGCTGTACTTTCCTGTCTATCTTTCTTTCTATCTTTCTTTCTTTCTTTCTTTCTTTCTTTCTTTCTTTCTTTCTTTCTTTCTTTCTTTCTTTCTTTCTTCCTTTCTTTCTTTCTTTCTTTCTTTCTTGCTTTCTTTCCTCTTTCGATCTTTTATTATTCTTTTTTCCTTCTTTCTATCTTTTCTTCTTCCTTTTTCTTTTCTTCTTGCCTTCCTCTTTTTTTCTGTCCTTATTCGAACTTCTTTTTTGCATTCCTTTCTTCTTTTCTTTTTCCTTCCTTTTTCTTTCTTTTTTCTATATATTTCCTACTTTCTTTTTTTTCTTCTGTGTTTATTTCATTCCTCCTATTTCTCTTTCCTTTCTTTGTATTTCCTTTATCTTTCCTTCAATGTTTTTTCTTTCTTCTTGCCTTCGTTCTTTCTTTTTTCTATTCTTTTCCTTCTTGCCTTCTTCTTCTTTCTTTCTTTGTTTTCTTCCTTTTTCTTTTATTATGTCCTTCCTTTCTCTTTCTTTCTTCTATTTTTCTTTTCTCCGTCTTTCTTCCCTTCTTTAATTTTTCCTTCTTGTCGTCTTCTTTCCATCTTCTTTCTTGACTTCCTTTTTTTCCCTTTTTTCTTTTCTCGTTCTTCTTGACTTTCTCTTTCTTTCCTTCTTCCCTTTTTCATCCACTTCCACTTTTTCATCCACTTCTTTCTTTCCATCTTTTTATATTTCACGATCACCTTCTTTGCCAATGTCAAGATGCTGTCTGCCAATGCCAGACTGGTTGGTTTTTTTTTAAGTCTGTGTTATCTCAGACCTTTAGAGTTTAGTAACATTTTATATGTAACATGGGTACCTCTAGGTGTTTTATTTCAGCCAGACTTCCCCTAATATTCATCTGTAGATTTGTTATTCAAATTTTTATCCCCCCCTACTTCTTTGATGTGGGGTACCTTGAGTGCCCATGGATTCATAGTGAGGGTTGTTCACCACCTGGGCACCCCTACTGTAAGCGTAGTGAGGATAGGTGAGGTATTTGAAATACCACGCGCCAAGCAGCGGGACTTAGTGAACTCGTGGATGTCTTGAGCATGGATAATTATATAGTCAATACGTGATTGACTATTGTGGGCCCTAGAGTGAAGCGTAAATTGTATGGTGGTGAGTTTTAGCCATCTCAAAATATCAGCGAGGCCCAATGCAGACAAGAATACCGCAAGTTGGGAGCCCCGCAGAGGGTCCCTGCGGGACGGAAGGCGATGATAGGCACCGTCTACTGCTAGGTTGTTGCCCCCCAGTACTAACAGGCCCAAAGGGAGATCAAGAAGAGGTTTCCCGAGGTCATGCAACGAGAGGTGCTGCAGCCAAGGGGGGCATGAACAATACTATATTGAGGATTCTCCCCTCCAAGGTGCCGGACAGCCCTACATACCTGCCCTGTACATCCACCCAGGTCTTGCGTATTATATAGGGGCATTTCCTAAACAGAAGTACGCCCGTCCCCCGTGAACCCGAGGTAAACCTCACATGGACCACAAGGCATTAGCCCCATCTTTTCAGGGCACCGCAAGAGTTGCCAATTAAGTGTGTTTCTTGAAGGAGGACAAGGTCCGGCGCCTGCCTCTTCATGTATTGAAGGACTATTCCCTGTTTTATTCTTGTCCCCCAGGCCATTAACGATCCATGTAAGGAACTTAAGGTCTATTGGCGTACCCAATAGTAGGTAGATAAGTGAACTGGGTGTGGTCGAAGTAGAGAAGACCCCTTGGTGGGTGCCCTCGAAGGCACTGAAGGAAATGGTTTTGGATTGTGGCTGTGGGGGAGTCAGGCCCCCATCAGTGGCAACGAGGGCCAAGAGTATGTGTAGCAGGGCATCGCATGGGACTACCGCGACTGTGCAAACGAAGCATAGGTGGTGACCTGTGCGTTGGACGAGTGAGAAATGCTGCAGCAATATGGCAAAACAATGTAGGACTCCCTCCCTAAAAAAATAAGCGAAAAAAGTTCCTCCCCAATAACCCCCCCATCATCCCCCTCTCTGCGTCCCTGCATGATGGGCAATAAACCTCCCGCCACCTCCAACTTGCAGAGTGCCTATCACCCACCCTTGAAAAGTAGGTGCATGAACCAACTCCACTCCCTAAAGCCTCAATACAAATTAAAACTTGCCCTTGACATTGTTACATAAAGAAGAGGCTGAGTCAAGTCCCAAGTCATAGACTAGAGAGCCCCTAGTGCCCCATAGTACTTATATAGTTGTGTCACTGGATCAGCTAAGTCATCAGCAGATGACCCCAAGGTGCCACTGCAAAAGAGTCTAGGCGTGAAGAAGTCTATGGCCACAGCTACACAGCAGCGTAGGCTGCTCAAGTCAAAGGTCTTGCCTTCAGATTCTACATACAGTTTCACAGGAAAAAGCATGGCGTATCACATTTCCTGGTCCTGCAGGGCACGCTTCACCTCTAGGAAGCTGACCCGCTGCCTCTGTACCCTCAACGTGAAGTCAGGAAAGAAAGTGACTGCACTGTTGTCTATATAGACTGGAGGAGCCGCTCTCGCCATCTGCAGTATGACATCACGGTCACAATACTTGAACACCCTCGCCAGGAGAGGACGGGGTGGTGCTCCCGTTTTAGGCCTGCCACCAGGCACCCTATGCACCTTTTCGATGGAGAAAAACTTGGACAGTCCCTTGGGCGGAAGTTGTTGCAATATCAGATTTTTGATGAAGAAGTCTGTTACCTGCCCCTCAACCCGCTCCGGCACTCCCAGTATGCGGACGTTGTTGCGGCGCATACGGCCCTCATAATCATCAAGCTGCTGCACCAACAGGTCCTGGTTGACGTATAGTTCAGTCACTTGGCACTTGAGCTGAGTGGAGTCAGCTCTGAGTTCCTTGGCAGTGAACTGCACAATAGCGAGACGCTTAGCCGTCTTTTTCATGTCCGCTCTGATCAGGGAGACTTCAGTTGCAACGGTGTCGATGTGCTCCTCGAAGGAAGTTCACACTGTCATGATGGAAGCGAGTATGTCTTGCAACGTAGGTTCCGGAGGACTCACAGTCCTATTGGGGGTAGTTTGGGCCTTCTCCTGACCCCTTTGCCATGTAAATGTTTCTATCTTCACTTGGAGCCTATTTCGGCCGCCGCAAACACTCGCCATTTTAGAAGCAGTCCCCTGGAGGCTGTGGTGGGGAAGTAGACCACCAGCTGGCTACTTACCGCTGCCTGCTTGCAGGGTGAAGCCCAAACCGGACTGTCGGGTTTCAGCAGCCGGGTTGTAGCAAGGATGGTGGAATGCCAACCATTCCTGGCCCAAAAAGGGGGGTGGCCTTTGTAACAGCTTGTTAGGATGTCTCTGGTTGAATGCCTCTCACCCCTGGTGGCTGCAGCAAGTCGGTTTTATGGTGATTGTCCCTGTGAGGCAGTTCTGTGGCGTGTTGCGCAGAGAAATTAGGGCAGCTGTGGCACATATGTTGAGTTTTCTCCGGGCCCCAGAGGCAGAATACCATGCAGAAGCACACTAAATTAAATGCACTTTTTGTGGGGGGCGGTGTTGACCACAGTACCAGCCCCTCCCCTTCACCACAATCACTGCTGCACAACTGTCGGGTGCTCCACACCTGCTGTCGTCTCAGCAACAAAGACGGGGGCAGCGCACACACCCTGCGCCAGGCCGCTAACCACGCAGGTCACATGGATTCACCATGCGGGTAATGGCTGCCATGTTGGGTAACGCCTGGCACTCAGGGCTGCCTCAATCATCCGCGGCGCAGCACGGACAACCCCGGCCGGAGGCCCCCTCACCATCCTCCTACCGCCTTCTCGGTGCCGGTCACGATGGGCCCTGTCCAGAGGCCCTCAACACATCCTCAGGTAGCGTTCAAGCCTGCTGCGTCCAGATCCAGGAACAGGCAGGCAGAAGCAGCGTGAGTGCTTAGATGCGCCTCCAGCAGGGGCCCACAAGTCAGCCCGGGGCCAGCCTCACAGAGAAATCTCCATAGCAGCTATGGGAGGGCTGCCAAGCACGCCCCCCCCTCCCCCCGCACCCGGAAGCTCCACAACTGCGGACACAGCAGCAGCGGCTCAGCCCAATGCGGAGCACCCGATGGGCATAGAAATCCAACCACCATAAGACGGCAACTGGGGTTGTCACCGCAAATGCTGCTCCCACGCCGCTAGTCAGCACGTAGGCCTCACCCCTCTGGTACAGTATCATCGGCTGCAGGCTGTAGATCTGGACCGCAATCGGTAGGGCAATGCTCCACCGCACCAGGAGCAACGGCACCAATTTTCAAGCACTTCCGCCGGTGGCAACACTGTATTTTACGGATGGATCAGGAGTGGAATGACGGAGCTCTGCTAACGAGCGGCCATCTCCCTCAGCAGAAGGCCACGCACCCCACAAGTAAGATTTTCTGATTTGTCATTGCTGTTAGCAAAGTGGCTCATAACAAAACAATGCTAGTCACCAACCCCACCCATTAGACAAGTCTGGCGGGAGAATGTCATTAGGTGGGGATGGCTATGAGGGATTCCTTACACAGAGAGGAGTACAGGGGGCTGCGGAAGACACCAATATTGTTGGAATGGAACACAAGGCTGGAAGTTTTTAAAGCACTTGATCCATAACTAGATAAGGGATAATGCCCTTTCCTATTTGCACATGGCACATCATGGGGGATCTGTATGTTTAAAACTGGTGTATATGGATTTGTAGTGTGTACCCGCCAACAAAACTGATAATGGGTGCTGCCAAGGTAGGGCAAGCAGCCTGGAGGTACCTGAACATACCCCACTTCTGCCCTGACATTCAGAAATTTATTTCTTAGTCCTAACCAGTCCCAGAGCACCCAAAATAAGGGAAGTGAGCATAATGTACCATTGACATAGCAATCCAAGTTCCAGGGGGGTGGGAGTGGGAGTTTATTGACATTTTTCCTTTCTTTTTTTGTCTATAAATGTAATCCGATTGTAATGTTCATTATAGTTGACACTTTGGATAGAATGTACTGAACTATGGTAGCTATGGCATTTATGCCATGTGCAACTTTGTGAATTATGCACAAGTGTATTTCTTTTTTCTTTCTCAATTGTGAAAAAAATCAATACATATGTTAAAAGAGAAAAAGAAAGAAACAAGTAAGAGAAGGTGGGCACCAAGGCTGCGATTTGCTGCACATCTAAAATGCATAGGTCCGCATCAACATTTACTTGCAAGTTTTGAATATATAGTGGACGTACTAATGGCGCAGTACTGCAGAGACATAATCTGAATGACATGTAAACAAAAGTTAATATAATGGGAAAATTAAGATACAGAGGTCCCCTCTCTTTCAGGATTACATTGTTGGAAACACTGTTTCACCAAGTAAAACCTGCTGTGGAGAATACTACAACATTCTGGGTTTTGCACCTCTAATCAGAGAACTCCAGAAGGGTAACTGCATAATCTTCTATTTCATCATGTTGGCAGAGAATGAGACGGTATTGCTCCCCTTGTCTTCGCAAAATCTCTATTTATGTGCGGTATTACCACTCAGAATAAATAGAGCATCGGAATGACTGTGGATATTAAATACTACAGCAGAAGAAGGTGGAAGACAGAAAAATACCAGCTGTTAAGGTAAAGGAAAACAACAATGTTTGAACGATCAAGTGCATTGTTAACCCCTTCCATGCTGATGACCGCCCCCATTCGTCATGCATTACGGTGCTCGTGTGCTCATGACGGCTGGGGGCCGTCATAAAGCCATTGATTCTTTAAAAGCCTAGCACACGAGCAAAATCGACCCAGCATGGAAGGGGTTAAATAAAAACTCCACAAAGATAAACATAGCATAACAACGAGGAAGATAACATTGCTTAGATGAACTTAAGAGTTACTTTAAACATGTCATCGCCTATCCATCGGACCATTAAGGAAGTTAAAAGTTTTACTACAGTTGCTAAAATCCTAAATGAGGGAATTGCTAGACTTAACTAATACAAGTCTGTATGCCTTCAGCTGGTTTCTACAGTAAAGCTCGGTACCTGAAGATTAAACCTGGCGCCCATTTTCAAAGTGCATTAATTGCAATTTGCCTCAAAGACATTATATGCACAATGTTTAAAGGCAACATCATTTCAAGTATATATCGCTATCCTCTCTAAACAACACACATTATGGTATCTTCAAATGTCACTTAACGAGTGTGTTAAGAAAAAATATTAAAACCTTGTCATAATATACTAATTAAACAAGCATTGACATAGCCAAAACTGAGGTGCTCTTGATCGGTCGTGACCCTCAGAAGTGGGATGATCATTGGTGGCCCCCCATGTTGGGCCCATCTCCTACTCCAAAGAAGGAAGTCAAAAATTAGGGGGTCCTCATGGACAACTCACTCTCCTTCGAATCGCATGCAAAAAGAGTGGCGGGCACTTGCTATGACCGCCTTCGCTCCCTTAAGCCCATTTTGGGCTTCTTCGAACCACCTACCCGCCAGACAGTAGTCTAGTCTCTGGTTCTATCTCATCTGGACTACTGTAATGCCCTTATGCTTGGCTCAAACCTGACAGTTACAAAAAGACTTCAAAGGGCTCAAAATGCGGCTGCCCGCACTCTCTTTGCTCTGCCGAAACATTGCCACACCTCACACATTCTACGACGTCTCCATTGGTTGCCCATAAAACAAAGAATTCAATTCAAAACCCTCTGTCTAATCCATAAAATTTTACATGGCCATGGGCCTCAAATACTGCAGGGACTTTGTACTTTTTACACTCCCACCCGTGCTCTTTGCTCCGCAGATCTCCACCTTGCCCGTACCATCAGGGTTCGTAGGAGTAGAGCAGGGGGACGATTATTTAAGTACATGGCCCGATACTCTGGAATTTCATCCCCCCCAAAGGTACGCGCCACTAAGGACCATCAGCTCTTCCGGAAACAAATTAAAACCTGGCTGTTTACCTCCATCTAGGGTATCCCGCACTACGGGCACCTACCATACTGTTACTTGTCCGCTGTGCTCTGTCGTCTGGCTTGTTTGCAAGCGCTGGGACGCCCTGTTGCTGGGGTAGCCATGCACTATATAAACTTGTTTAACATAACCTAACATAACAACAGGTCTCGCCTTTGAGACCTTATAGGTATTTATTTATGCAGCACAATATCCTTGGTGCAACAACATCAACTGTTGCTTGGCTAAACACTTATAAGGTCCCAAAGGCGAGACCTACTCGCTATGCCAATGCTTGTTTTATGTATACATAGTTGGATGCAGGATTGTGTCCGCACTTTTTTCTTTTAGAATATTTGAAATAAATCAAATTGATCCTGTCCGGCTGGACAGCACAAATACAGAGCTGATTCTGAGTCTATATTTATCTCCCTCTGATCTTATTATCCTCTGACCAGTTCTTAGCCATGTTATCCAATGGGAGGTGGATAACATGGCTAAGAGCATTTTGTCGCTAATGCGAGAATATCGCTGTATTCTCAGAGATATTCTCGCATTACGCCGCTATCTCTGGATATTTTAGCGCTATGGAGAAAAACGTTGCTAATAGCATGTTTTCTACGCTAAAATATCCAGCGATAGGCGGCGATAAAAAAAAAGTCGCTAAGCACATTTAGCGATAAATATCGCTAGTTGTTGGTAATATGCCCCCTGGTTTTTAGGCTTATATTTGCCCTTTGTGAGCATTTTTTGAGGCTCTGGATCCTCCCAGTTATTAAAACTATATTTAATTTCTGTATTGCGTCAGCATTGCTCTCGCTCGTGCATTAATTTGGACAGACTGGAGTCCAGTCCTACATTGTTTACTGAACAGAGCAGAGGAAATTCTGTACGCTTGCCACTCTTCGGGCCCCTCTTAGACTTCCGGTCCATTGCAGGCCAGTGGGATTGTTATTCCAGGTCTGCAATGATCACTTTTACAAGACCGTCACTAACAACGTACCAACAGACTTCAAGCTGTCCCCTGACCGGCTTGAGCTGCAAGAAGGGGCAGTGTATGGGACAATATTAAGTTAGGAAAAAAAGAGGTTAGGTCAAGGGGGCTTAGTCCGACTGTTATTGTTACAAGCTTTGCGTATTTTTTAAATGAAACATTATCTGTCCAGGCCAAGTTAGTTTTTATTCTCATGTTGTGTCTTGTTTTGTCTGTCCAGTCTCCCTAGAGCACTCTTTCCTTCCTTCTCTCTCTATCTCCCCCTCTCTCTCTCGATCACTAACTAGCTTTACCCTGGTTCCCACTCTCACGGCCATCCTCCCCTTCACAGAGTGCCAAGAGGCACTCCCCCTCACCACTGCATTAATCTTCTGCCTTCCTTTGTGTTGAGTGTCGAATTTTCAAACACAGCTGCACAATCAGAGGTGGGGATGCTAATGAAAGGTTAAGCCACATGCCGCTTGTCCAAATTGTCTGATCCTAAATTGAAGTTGCGGGTTATTGGATGTGGGTGAGCCAATTAACAGGGGAGCAAAGCTAAGGGTCCATGCATGAGCCAAGTCCTGAAAATGTTTGCATTGTATCTGACAAACATCACAAAAAGATCTTCAAGCCTCTTCTAAATTCAAACATGTTTTTCCTCTGCATGCAAAAGTTTTGACCTTAATACTTTCTATCACCGCACTGAGAGGTACTTATTCAAAGTGATAGATTTTACATATGAGCTTCAAACCATAGCTTTCCCCGGTCCCACCCCCACCCCCACCCTGATGACAGTGCGAATATTGAGCAACGAGACAAGTCAGTAGTCATGTGAACCCCCTCTGCATGTGGCTCTCATTCTTAAAGATAGTACAACATTACCGTCAATTTATATCAGACACAATGTTTTTGTTCAGTTCATATTTTGAGCTTGCGTACCTTAGGGTGATTTCATATGAGTTAATGAAGTAAAAGGAAAATCAGCGGATAAACTATTTGCCTAAGATTACAAAATTAGGTTAAGCGAAAAGCCAGGTTTAAACCCTGGTTTTCTAGTTTCACTTTGTACAAACCAGTCACTAAATAGTTTTCTATTTGTCTCTCCCTTGTACCTCAAATGTGAATGCTTTTATTTTAACTCTTTGTCCATCAGGGTAGAGCATGGGTGGCAGATAGAAGCCACATGAAAGTTTTGCTCATTTTAGGCTCGAGGTTACACAGTGACCTCAAGCTTAGCCAGAGCAAGGCATTAGGCTCGAGATTTCAGTGACCTGCCCACCTCTGTGGTACATGAGATCACCTTCTAACATGCCAGTCTAGCCTATGACTTTCAGGGCGTTATCTGTGCCCATATGAGAAACTACTATTCCAAGATAAAAGTATAGTTGTAATTGCCTTCATATTAGCAAACTCTTATGGGTTTAAAGGTCTGGAAGAGGCCAAGTAGATCCTACAAACTAAAAGACCGCTCAGGTAAGGTGCAACATAGCTTTCTGAAACTGCTAAACATATTCTTTTGTACCAACAATCCTATGATGGATTCTCGCTCTAAAACCATTTCAGAGAGTCCTTCCTGCTATTATCATAAATCTATGAGCTCCTGGCACCTTAGCCCTCACAGATTGCAAGGCCCATATTTTTGGCAAGCTCAAGCTGACAAAGTTAAAGGTTGCAGCTGAAATAGAGAGTTATAAATGAAATACATATGTTAAGGCAACTATGGCTTAATGTAACTGCTTGCTTGGAATGGTACATTCTTTCTCTGATATACATTTTGTTTTTACACCTAATAGTAGTTATACTTCGGCAGTGCCCCACAATATATATTGATGACAAACCCAAAGTTATATTTGTTATTGCTAACCTTGATACAGTCAGTCAAATTTGCTTTATTCGAGGTAAAAAACTCATAAAAGCATGATACATCTAAAACCATTAAATCCACAATAACAAGTTTAAAACATATTTACAACCTCAAAAAATTTAAAAGGATAAAGCATCGTGACTTCAATAATGTTAAAATTCATCAATAAAACCTCAAAATTCATATGGTTACAGAGCCAATACCAGGCTAAAAAGACAGGGTCAAAACATTCTCTTTAGCTGGTTCGAAGAACAAAGAAGGCCTGGGTTAATCTCGTCAAGCCTGCTATTGTACAAGATATTTCCTTCTGATAGCCCATGCCCAACCCAGGAATTTAGCAACTGCCACAGAAATAGTTGTCAAGGAACTGGTGCAGATAATTCTTAGAGCCGCATCACTCTCTCTCGTGCCGAGCTGTTTGCACATAGCCCTCAACCAGACACGTCGAGGGATTGAGTAGGCCCCACACACAAAAAGTAAGTGGGCGATGGTCTCGGTGCAGCTATTACAGGCTGGGCAGACATGAGAGTTACCTTCTGCCCATCTTCCAGTTAGCAATCTGATTGGAAGAGACCCCACTCTAAGTTGGAAGTAAAGCTTCCTATCCTGAGGCTTGGTTATGATGTCCCAATAGGGCTCCAGGAATGGGGAATGTTTTACCTCCAAAAAGCGACCCTCCAAAGTGAAGGGTTCTGCATCATTCCAGTTCCGGCGTTCTACCATTTCTCAATACCTTGTTTTTATTGTATCTTTGGCAGGAAACTGGACCTGCTCTGGTTTCTCCCACAACTCCTTCATGCCCATAGTCCCCAATGTTCTACACAGATCCCCTAACCAACCTATTCTGTTAAATTTATCGCAGTTGATTACATCCAAGAAACCTCTTGCGTAATGGACGAGTTCAGGAGTGACCCAAATACGCAGCCAATATAAAATAGGTCGTAGTCTGGCCATATTTGAAATGGCTTTCCTGCCTAGCTCGCAACGCAGTGGTTTCATGGGTGTACTGTTTGGCAGGCCGATGAGGTTTTGAAGGAATTTGTTTTCGGTGAGCGTTAGTGGTGCCAGATTGTCATAACGCCAGAGCTCTGCGCCATAAAGCGCCGAGCTAACGGCTTTGGCCTCATATACTTGAAGTGCTGGCACAATAGGTTTGGTCTAAGATTTTTAATGCTCAGCACTTATAACACCAGCGTTTTGGCAGAGTTTTGAGAGCCGCCATTTCTGTGTGTTTCCCCCACTTTGCGCCCTTAGCTATGCGGATTCCCAAATAAACAAAGTCCGAAACCATTTCTACCTTTTGGCCATCCATGAAAAAGTTCCCTTTGAAGCTGGGATGGGGATTAAATGTCATGAGCTTCGTTTTTGCTACGTTTACTTCAAGCCCACGATCAGAACAAAAGCCCTCAAAGATATTCAAGGCACGCTGCAGGCCGCTGGGGTTTTTAGATAATATAAGCGTATCGTCTGCAAATAGTAGGATTGGTGTTTTCACACCACCCAAAGTCGGAGCATCTACAGAACCAGACAACATACGCTCTACTACTCCATTAATGTAGAGGGAAAAGAGCGTTAGGGCCATGGCACAGCCTTGGCGTACACCCCGCTCTACCGGGAACTCAGCAGATATTTGCCCATGTCTCCCCCACTGAATTTTTGTGTAATCTGACTCGTGCAGTCTCATCACTAGCGATAGAGTTTCTAGTGGCATACCCATCTCAGCTAGGACTTTCCATAGCAGGGGGCGAGGGACTTGGTCAAAAGCTGCACGTAGATCGATAAAGGCAGCATAGAGACTGCCCTTCGCCAACTGCACTGTCTTCCAATAAAGCAGCGTGAACTGGAAAATCTGGTCTGTAGTGCTGGTCAGTTTGTGAAAACCAGCTTGGTAAGGAGATAAAACATTGTTTTCTTCCACCCAGGTCATAATTTTAGCTGGGGTCATTTTACCTGCCACCTTTTGTACCGTGTCTATTAGGCTAATGGGCCTGTAATTCCCTGGTAAAGTTTTGTCACTTTTTTATATACAGGGATTATTACAGCCCCCAGCCAAGACTTTGGTACAGGTGCCCCTAGCGCTACAGCATTAGCCAACTTCAGGATATACTTGCACCAGCATGATTTCTCATGGAGGAAGATATCCGCAGGGACCCCATCGGGTCCCGGCGCCTTCCCCCATGCGACTGAGTCCAAAGCCACTGCTACATCTACATTGGTGAAAGGTGGAACTGGGAATACAGCAGTGGCCACAGACTCCCTGGTCTTATCCTCTGGGCGGCACCTGTACTGGGGTCCAAAGTAGTCCAACCAGCTACTCTGGGAGACATGGTTGGAGGGTGGTTCTGGGAGACCCCCTTTCCCCCACTTAACGATGTTCCAGAATAATCTGAAATCTTTGGCAGAACTGGCAGCTTTAAGATCTTGCCAGTGCTGCTCGTCCCATTGCCTCTCACCAGGCCGGGTCACCCCCTTGCTCCTCCTGCCGCCTCCTGCTCCTGCCAAGCCAGCCTTTTGCCGCCTTTCTGCCGCCGACACCCCCCTGCCCCCCCAAGCGGCCCAGCCACAGCTGAGCCACCCGCTCGCCAGTTTTCCCGCTGCTGCTCACCACAGGCCCCGCCCACCACAGGCCCATTGGCCGACCCGCTCCCGCCGCCCAACTGACCCGCCCTCCCGTCCCCCTTCTTATGACGCCCCCAGAGCGACCGCGCAGCGGACGCGCGCATCGGGAGCGCCGATTGAGCGCCGAAGGTGCACCAAAGGTAAGCCCGTCTGCGCCCGTCCGTTGTAGCCGTCTGGGATGGCGATGGCGATGTCGGGCGCTGAAGAGGCATTCATCCAGGTTTCTGTGAGGAAGGCGACGTCTGGTGAAGTTGTGTCGAGCAGGTTCCAGAGTTCGACGGCGTGTCTGTGGACGGAGCGGGTGTTGAGCAGGATGCATTTCAGGTGGCTGCTGCTATTGCTCGTCTTGGTCTTGGTCGGTGCTGGAGTAGTGCAAGTCCGGATGCAGGTGAACTTGCAGGAGTGGCAGCAGAAGGGTCCGTGGGTGCGTCTCGGGATGGCTCGGTAGCAGCCCGGGAATCGGCCGGCGTTGAGTGCATTGAGTTCAGTGGGGTCGTAGGTCCGGTGGGTGGGCTGGTGTCGGCGGGAGCCAGGGGTCCCGGCACTGGGCGCGTTGTTGTCCAGTCGTTCCTTGAATGCAGTTTTCTTGGTGGCGTGGATGAGTTGGTGGTGTTTTCGGGTGGCGAGCTTGAGGGCAGTCATGTTGTCCGGTGTTGAGTCTCTGCGCCAGGTTCTCTCGAGGGCTCTGCAGTTCTTCTTGGAGCTCTTGAGTACGTCGGTGAACCACCTGAAATGCATCCTGCTCAACACCCGCTCCGTCCACAGACACGCCGTCGAACTCTGGAACCTGCTCGACACAACTTCACCAGACGTCGCCTTCCTCACAGAAACCTGGATGAATGCCTCTTCAGCGCCCGACATCGCCATCGCCATCCCAGATGGCTACAATATCATCCGAAGGGACCGCATCAACCAGACGGGAGGAGGCATCGCCATCATCCACAAGAACACCATCCGCATCACGACCAACACCGACGACACCCTCGCACCCGCCGAGCACCTGCACTTCCAGGTCCACATCAACCCCAAGACCACCCTCAGAGGCACCCTCATCTACGGACCCCCGGGACCACGCACACAATTCAGCGAAGACATCGCCGACTTCATCAGCCCGCACGCCCTCCTCTCCACTGACTACATCCTCCTCGGGGACCTCAACTTCCACCTGGAGAACAACAACGACCGCAACACCACCACCCTGCTGGACAACCTCGCAAACCTGGGACTCAAGCAGCTGGTGACCACCCCCACCCACTACGCCGGACACACACTCGACCCCGTCTTCTCATCCAACAAGGACATCACCTTCAGCCACGCCACCGGACTCCACTGGACGGACCACAGCTGCGTCCACTTCAGCTTCAGAACCACCACCACCAGCAACAGGTTGCACGCAGAAGCTGGAACAAGATCACAGCCGACCAGCTCGCAACTTCCCTGAGCAAGAACCCACCCACCAGCGCAACGAACCCCAGCCAAGCGGCCACCAACCTCACGAAGTGGATCAGCGACTGCGCAGATGACCTCGCCCCCCTGAGGACACCGCCTAGCAGACCCGGTAGCAAGAAAGCCCCATGGTTCACCGACGTACTCAAGAGCTCCAAGAAGAACTGCAGAGCCCTCGAGAGAACCTGGCGCAGAGACTCAACACCGGACAACATGACTGCCCTCAAGCTCGCCACCCGAAAACACCACCAACTCATCCACGCCACCAAGAAAACTGCATTCAAGGAACGACTGGACAACAACGCACACAACAGCAAAGAACTCTTCAACATCGTTAAAGAGCTCTCCAACCCCGACGCCGGAAACAACAACATCACCCCTTCGCAAGACCTCTGCAACTCCCTCGCCTCCTACTTCCTCAACAAGATCGCGGACATACACAACAGCTTTAGCACTCAACCGACGCATGCCACGACTGAACCACCGCCCCCCACCACAACCTTCCGCGCCTGGACCCCGATCAGCACCGAAGACACCGTCCGCACGATGAACTCCATCCACTCCGGATCTCCGACCAACCCCTGCCCTCACCACGTCTTTAACAAGGCCGACGCTGTCATCGCACCCCACCTGCGGGACATCATCAACACCTCCTTTGACACTGCTACCTTCCCGGAGAGCTGGTAGCACGCCAAACTCAGCGCTCTACTAAAGAAGCCATCAGCCGACCCCACCGACCTCAAGAACTACCGCCCCATCTCGCTGCTCCCGTTCCCTGCAAAAGTCATCGAGAAGACCGTCAACAAGCAGCTGGCCGCCTTCCTTGAGACGAACGGATCCCTCGACCTCTCGCAGTCTGGCTTCCGGGCCAACCACAGCACCGAGACCGCCCTGATCGCAGCCACCGATGACATCCGAGCACTGCTTGACAACGGAGAAACAGCAGCCCTCATCATCCTAGACCTCTCCGCGGCCTTCGACACTGTCTGCCACCGTACACTAGTGCAGCGACTCAGCAACGTCGGAATCCAGGAGAAGGCACTGGAGTGGATTATCTCCTTCCTCGCCGGAAGGACACAGAGAGTCTGCTTCCACCGTTCAGATCTGAAGCCACCGGAATCATCTGCGGCGTTCCTCAAGGCTCCTCGCTCAGTCCTACCCTCTTCAACGTCTACATGAGCCCTCTCGCAGACATCGCATGCCAGCACAACCTCAACATAATCTCCTACGCCGACGACACCCAGCAGATCCTCTCCCTCACCAACGACCCAGCCACCGCCAGAGCCAACCTTCACGAAGGGATGAAAGAGGTAGCCGAATGGATGAAGAACAGCCGCCTGAAACTGAACTCGGACAAGACGGAAGTCCTCATCCTGGGATCCTCACCCTCCGCCTGGGATGACTCCTGGTGGCCCCCGCCCTAGGGGGCGCACCCAAACCAACAGACCACGCACACAACCTGGGCTTCATCCTGGACTCCTCCCTCTCCATGATCAGACAAGTCAACGCCGTCTCCTCGTCGTGCTTCAACATCCTGCGCATGCTACGTAAGATCTTCAGGTGGATCCCCACTGAGACCAGGAAGACGGTCACCCAGGCCCTCGTCATCAACTCCCTCTACGCCGGAACCACCGTCAAACTCCAGAAGAGACTCCAGCGGATCCAGAACGCCTCAGCACGACTCATCCTGGACATCCCCAGACGCAGCCACATCTCCGGACACCTGAGAGACCTGCACTGGCTCCCGGTCAACAAGAGAATCACCTTCCGACTCCTCACCCACGCACACAAAGCCCTACACAACCAAGGCCCAGGATACCTCAACAGCCACCTCAACTTCTACGCTCCCAAATGCCAGCTTCGATCGACCGGCCAGGCCCTCGCCGCCGTCCCCCGCATCCGAAGAGCCACCACAGGGGTACGGTCCTTCTCCTACCTCGCCGCCAAGACATGGTACTCCCTCCGACCCACCTCCGCCTGACCCAGGACCACCTCGCCTTCAGGAAGCAACTCAAGACCTGGCTGTTCGAGCAGTAGCGGACCCCCCTCCCCTAGCGCCTTGAGACCCTCTGTGTGAGTAGTGCGCTATATAAATGCTTTGATTGATTGATTGATTGGCTATGGACACACTGGCCTTGTACTTCTGTCTCGCCTCCCTGATGGCGACTGGATCTTTGTTCTTAATGGCCGTCCCCAGAGAACTTCTAGCCGTCCTACACACTGCGTTGTACCTAAGCATGGGCTGAAAATTTGTTCCACTCGCGGAATTTGCGGATTTTCCGCGATTTATCTCGCGAAATCGCGATAAAATCCGCGAATCAGCGGGAACGAATTTTCAGCCAAGCACTTACAGGGTTACAGCAGCAGGTGCAAAAGTTGAAGCTAATTTTTTGTAACCTTTTACAAAAGGGTTACAAGAAATTAACTTCAACTTGGGCACCTGCTGCTGTAAGCCTGTAAGTGCTTCCTGGCTACTTGCAACTATTCTCTGATCCTGCTCTGACCCTTGAAGCAGGGTCAGAGAATAGTTAAAAGTAGGCAATGAGGCGCCTGTCAGGAAAATTAAAACTCAACAGGAAGCACTGACAGATATAAAAACAAGCATTTGCAATACAATAGGTCTCGCATTAGGAAAGTTTGAGCTATTGGTCTTGTAAATGACAATTTTTTTTATTTATCTGTTCGTTTTGAAAATAGCTAAATTAATAGCTTTGTCATTTACAATGCCAATAGTTATAACTTTCGCAAATGTGACATCTATAGCATTTGTAAGGCAACATGTTTTGTATTTACGTGACTTAGCTGTATTGATATTACAAATTACAATGGCTTTTAACTTTTTTAAATAATTAATACTTAAATAAAAGTGATTTTAATTTATAATGGCAATAGCTTAAACTTTTGTAAATAACTTTTGTGAAGATTATGTTCAGTGTATTTTATTGTGACGAAAATCCAAGAACAGAAGTGAAATATTACCATCTTTTTGTGACATTTGTAATAAAGTTTGAAACATTGAGAGAACATATTTGAACCATTTGTTGTTGAATGGTTGTGCAGATTGATGCTGGGGTGGTGCTGAGTGGTGCGGTGGTGGTGGTGAGTGTTGCTGTGGTGATGCTGAGTGGTGCTGTGGTGGTGCTGAGCGTTACTGGGATGGTGCTGAGTGATGCTGGGGTGGTGCTGAGTGGTGCTGTGCTGGTGCTGAGTGATGCTGTGGTGGTGCTGAGTGATGCTGTGATGGTGCTGAGTGGTGCTGTTGTGGTGCTGAGTGATAATGTGGTGGTGCTGAGTGATTCTGTGGTTGTGCTGAGTGATGCTGTGGTGGCGCTGAGTGGTGCTGTGGTGGTGCTGATTGGTGCTGTGGTGGTGCTGAGTGATGCTGTGGTGTTGCTGAGTGGTGCTGTGGTGGTGCTGAGTGATAATGTGGTAGCGCTGAGTGATGCTGTGGTGGCGCTAAGTGATGCTGTGGTGGCGCTGAGTGGTGCTGTGGTAGTGCTGAGTGGTGCTGTGGTGGTGCTGAGTGATGCTGTGGTGGTGCTGAGTGGACCTGTGGTGGTGCTGAGTGATGCTGTGGTGGTGCTGAGTGATGCTGTGGTGGTGCTGAGTGGTGCTGTGGTGGTGCTTAGTGATAATGTGGCAGTGCTGAGTGATGCTGTTGTGGTGCTGAGTGATGCTGTGGTGGCACTGAGTGGTGCTTTGGTGGTGCTGAGTGGTGCTGTGGTGGTGCTGGGTGATGCTGTGGTGGTGATGAGTGGTTCTGTGGTGGTGCTGAGTGATAATGTGGTGGTGCTGAGTGATGCTGGGGTAGCGCTGAGTGATGATGTGGTGATGCAGAGAGCTGAAAGGCACTAAAAGCAGTCTAGGGCAGAAGGGCAGAAAAACAAGGGAAATAAGATTCTAACAGAGGGCAGAAGGGCACAAAAAACAGTCTAACAGAGGGCAGAAGGGCAGAAAAACAAGGGAAAAACGAGTCTAACAGAGGGCAGAAGGAGACAAAAAACGAGTCTAACAATGCAGAAAGGCACAAAAACGAGTCTAACAGAGGGCAGAAGGGCACAGAAAACGAGTCTAACAGGGGGCAGAAGGGCAGAAAAACAAGGGAAAAACGAGTCTAACAGAGGGCAGAAGGGCACAAAAAATGAGTCTAACAGGGGGCCGAATGAATTCCGCCCTGCGTGTTTGACCACGAAGATACCACCTCTTTGTGCAATACCTTTACTCAACTGGAGTACTTTCTACTGTCTAATCAGTAAGTGCTCCTTCGTTGGCTAAATGTATAGGGGCAGATTTACAATAACTGGTGCATCCCCAGGGATGCCCCAGTTATTGTGCGCTGCAGCTCCGCCACCCATCGTGCGCCGCATTTACAATGCGGCGCACCATGTGGCAAAAACGGCACAGATGCGTCACGCATCTGTGCCATAAAAGCAGCGCATTGCTGGAGCTGCGTCGCGCTTGCAACGCAGCTCCAGCAATGCTCTGGGGGGCCCTATCTCCCCAATGCTGCATCAAGCCTTGCGCCTGCTTCAAGCAGACGCAGGGGTTTGATGCAGCATTGGCCTAAAAGTGACTGAGTGAAATCTTGTAGATTTCACGAACCCACTTTTAGGAGGCGTTCCTGTGCAGGAACGCCCTCCCCTACGCGGGAACGCCTCCTGATGGCGCAGGGCTTTACAACGTGACGCTTCTCTCAGAATCGTCACGTTGTTAATACCCAGCACCATGGCTCATCTTTTGTGCTGCCGCTGCGTCATAAAAGGTCTTGGTAGAGGATGGCAGTGGTGAACCAGAGTGTGGCAGTGATGAACCAGAGGGTGACAGTGATGAACCAGAGGGTGGCAGGGGTGAACCAGAGGGTGACAGTGCTGAACCAGAGGGTGGTAGTGCTGAACCAGAGGGTGGCAGGGGTGAACCAGAGGGTGGCAGGGGTGAACCAGAGGGTGGAAGTGCTGAACCAGATGGTGGCAGGGGTGAACCAGAGGGTGGCAGGGGTGAACCAGAGGGTGGCAGTGGTGAACCAGAGAGTGGCAGTGGTGAACCAGAGGGTGGCAGTGCTGAACCATAGGGTGGCAGTGCTGAAATAGAGGGTGACAGTGGTTAACCAGAGGGTGGCAGTGGTGAACCAGAGGTGCTGTGATGAACCAGAGAGTGGCAGCTGTGAACCAGAGGGCGGCAGTGGTGAACCAGAGGGTGACAGTGCTGAACCAGAGGGTGGCAGGGGTGAACCAGAGGGTGCTGTGTTGAACCGGAGGGTGGAAGTGATGAACCAGAGGGTGGCAGGGGTGATCCAGAGGGTGGCAGTGGTGAACCAGAGGGTGGCAGTGCTGAACCAGAGGGTGACTGTAGTTAACCAGAGGGTGGCAGTGGTGAACCAGAGGTGCTGTGATGAACCAGAGGGTGGCAGTGGTGAACCAGAGGGTGGCAGTGGTGAACCAGAGGTTGACAGTGCTGAACCAGAGGGTGGCAGCGGTGAACCAGAGAGTGGCAGTGCTGAACCAGAGGGTGGCAGTGGTGAACCAGAGGGTGGCAGGGGTGAACCAGAGGGTGGCAGGGGTGAACCAGAGGGTGGCAGTGGTGAACCAGAGGGTAGCAGTGATGAACCAGAGGGTGGCAGTGGTGAACCAGAGGGTGCTGTGCCCATACACGACCACATGGGTTACTTTGCCATGCAAGCAGCCCGCAAACACGCAAAAACCCCCGCGAACACGCAAAAAACCCAGCGAACACGCAAAAAACCCAGAGAACACGCAAAAAACAAAAACCCGCAAATTTGCACAAATTCGTGGATTTTGCGGATTGCGAATTCGATTTAGCACAAATTCGCGGAACGCGAATTCGCAAATTTCGCCCATGCTTAGTTGTACCAGCCCGCTGGATGTGGGCGACTTTTCTTGCTCGGCTGCAGGTCAACTACCTTGTAGAAGTGGTCTTTTATCGAGCTAAAGAATTCACAGTGCAAATTAGTAATCTTTTCCATATCCGTTCCACTCCCTGATCCTATCTTCAGTATTGCTTCCATGGCGGAGGTAGTAAGATCAAGATCTTTGCTAATGCTTTCTAACACCTCATTGTTCATCGCAACTTGGGACCACTTAACCCGCCTCATGTCGTTCATTGGAACGATCTCTGCTACCGCTTCTACCACAGCATTTTGCCCTCTAGGCCCCCTCCCCACAGGAGATGAGTAATGCATAAGGGGTTGTGGTCGCTCTCCTGCCTACTGACCACCTTCATGTCTTTCATCAAATGCCAAATTGCAGATAACATAATCAATCCGGCTTTGCCAACGACCGTTATCGAAGGTGTTAGCCCCTTGTCCATCACTCGCTGTCCTTCCGTTGAAAGCTTTAAGCCCCCTTCCACTGCATAAAGCATTCATCTGTATTATGCCTGCTGACCATCTACTTACAGGTTTTAAATCCAGCTTAGGAATCCCCCACTCGGTGTCTGCGTCCTCTCCCGAGTGCCAGTCTCCTACAGAAATAGGCTCAAAGGTCATGTTCAAGTCCCCAGCAATTAATATATTGTTCTCGCTTGGCTGAGCGCCGATCAAATGGTCAAGTGCTGCCAAAACCTGGGATTTCCCACCATCTGGGCCTCTTATGTACAAGTTGTAAATGTCTAAGGGTTCCCCTGAAGCCATACTTAGCCTAATGAGCTGTATGTCGTTATTACCCGTATGGAACTCTACTATCCTATCGAAGAGTGTCTGCCGTGCCCAGATGGGTAAACTCCCTTTTGGTCTGCCCTTAGGGCCCTTGACGGCTGGGATAAAAAAATTAAGGAAACCCAAGAGAAACAAAGGCTCACATGCCCACGTCTCTTGAAAAATACAGACGTCAAAGCCATTTATAAACGACGCCCATTCGGGTGGGTGCATTCTGGAGCCCAATCCCGCTACATTCGCACCGCAATACTGCGGAAGCTAAGGACTGGTCCCCTTGGCCATTTACACTTGGGGGATCACAACCTCCTACTATTTCCTTATTGGAGACACCAAATTCCCTCCCACCATTTAGACTAACCACTTTGGCCTCTGCCAAAGGAGAGCCTGCCAAACCCAAGTGTTCAACCCCCTCTACCCTGCTACATATCATAGGGTGGTTCCTGCCTTTGGGCCCCTGTTGGACAATTGTCAGCTCTCCTGCCCCACTATGAAATAGTCAATCAATGGAGTTAAGCCTGGGCCTATGTGGCCCTTGTCCAGTCTCCCTTGAAGACGTATCTGTTGTTAACGAGAAAGGAATGAGGGGGAGCATTTTCCTCAACAGGATACCTGAGTAGGTTGGGGGGCTTGATCTAAATTCTATCTTGAATAAGTTCTCGGCTAGATTATCAGACACCAGGGTTAGTTCGATAACATCATGTGTGGCCCCAGGGTGGTTCATTCTCCTAGCTCTAACTATGTCTTCCCTAATAATTGACTGGCACCCTCTGACATGTCTTATCCAATGGATGGCCTTATTTGTCAAGGAATCTGCCCCCTCCCTCATTCCATGCGTTCGCATTTGATACTTGGGCACATTAGTCATATATATTATATTCGTGGCAAAAATATCCTTTGTGTGCGCTTGGAGCCTAGATGGCTCCATACTATGACATGTTAGCCCTTTAGAGGATGTTAGAGTATCGTGAAGCTGAGCCCCAGATGGCATTCCTGACCCTTTCCGGGGTTGTAGCCCCAACGGACCTCTCCCCCCAATGGGTCCCCTCTGAATCCTCTGGGCGCTAACACTAGAGTTACTCGCCACCTTAGATTCTCTCGCATGGGATTCCAAAGTATTAGCAATCGAAATAGGGGCAGTGCCTGTAATGATTGCTCCCTCTTCAACATGAGCAGCCCTGGGCGACTTACTGCTTGTAACAACATTTTTCCCTACTGCTTGATGGGTACCTTGGGATTTAGTTGGAAAGGCAGTAATGGACTTGGGAGAAGGCCCGTGTTGTTGACAAAGGGCACACGAATTTGCATTTGAACCAGTGGTTAAATTTAATATTAATTTTTTCATACCCTCTATCTCGTCTCTCAATAAGGAGACTAAGTTAACCAGGTCACTGATAATGCCACCAATTACAGCTTGTGGAGGGGAGCTATTAATGCCACAACTAAGGGTTTTTCCTTCTGACTCCTGCTGGATTTCTGCCAGAACTGTAAACCTATTAGTACATAAGATTGGATCATTGGCTGTGATAGATACAATCTGGGGGTTTGACACACTCACATCACTTAGGAGCGAGTTTACCCTTTCACCCATTGGACGGCTGACTTGTCCAGACTGATTTAAAGCAGCCGCCCTTTGCTTGACACTGGCTCGGAACATTTCGGGAATTTGTAATTGATGGACCAACCACCTCTAGTACAATAAGATTTGGACCCCCTACCACCCTCGCCACCTCATCGATCTGTGAGAGCCTCGCATCAGCAGATAAAATGTCTTGGCAGTCCTCAATGATAGTGTCAATATTATCCATTATGCAGTTCAACCCCGCATGCTTAGGTGGTGCCTTTGATTTCTTCTTTTTGCTCTGTTTTTGGCGTTTAGCTGCCTCTATAGCCACCCCCCTCCTTCCATGGATTTGTGCTTGCCCATTTCCACTCACGACAAACAATATATCCACACAGTTAGGTAATTGTCAAATGGCAACACACGCTGTACCTTTGGTATTGATGTATCACGCCCAGGTTCCTTATCAATGGCCAGACAGAGGGAGCGATGAAGATGAAAGAGTTGTAGCCCGTCCCGTCCTCTACCGTCCACGGATGGCCACAGACGGCCCGCCCTTTGCCCGGGCTTCGCCCCGCGTAGCGGGGGCTCGGGTGCCTTTTGAGCGCCTCCTGCTACCGGAAACGCGTTGGCGGCCTCCGCTTGGCCGCAAAGGGTGCTGGGAGTTGTGGTCCCACCTCCACCCGGTAGCCGTAGATGGATATCGGCGTGCGGAGGGTGGTCGGCCCGGACCAGTCGTTGGCACACTGGTGAGGACATGTGCTTGCAGAGAGGAATGTGCCCCCAAGGAAGATGCTCGCCCGCTTCGCCGGAGCTCGGGTGCCTTTTGAGCACCTCCTGGTGCCGGAAACGCGTTGGCGGCCTCCGCTTGGCCGCAAAGGGTGCTGGGAGTAGTGGTCCGACTTCCACCCGGTAGCCGTAGAAGGATGGCGGCGTGCGGAGGGTGGTCGGCCCGGACCAGTCGTTGGCACACAGGTGAGGACGTGTGCTTGCACAGAGGAATGTGCCCCCAAGGAAGATACAAACACAATAAAACTGGTCAGATTTATCTTGCAGTTTGATAATTCTTCCTAGTCAAATATTTACAAAAATGCTTGAGTAGATTTTCGAATCAAGCGGCAGCCTTCTGACCTTATACTCATGTGACCGAATGATCCCACACACCTGAACCTTGAATCATTGACTTTACAGCCCATGCCCTCGTGGCTGCTCCTCCATATCCATCTTGCCACATGCCATGCACAGCTATGCAGCACCTCCCACAAGATTGACACTGGTCCGCCCCACTGCTGAAACCTCACTGTTGTACACGATGTCAGAATTCAGTGTTGGGGCAGGAGGCCAGGAGGAAGATGGGCTCTCTGAAACATCAAGCTATAACCCTGTGTTAGTACAAATCGAAGGGGTCAAAGGTTTGCAGCTTCTTGCATAGATGCCTCTTGAGACAGTAGTGCATGGTCTGAAAATGCTTTGAAGGTGCACGATAACTGAGATATTGTTTTACTACTCCCGTGCATACGGTTACTGCTTGTTTTGTTCCCTTTGAAAATAATAATACATTTCCGCTGTTTGATATATTGTTAAAAATATATGGAGAGCTCAATTACATAGACCCTTTTTGTCAGTTTTTCAGTATCGTGAATCTCTCCCAGGGTCTGTGGGTGCTGTCCAACAAGTCACCAGTCGCTCCTGCCCACACTGCTTCTTTACATCTATGTCTTAGGTCAGAAGGTCTTGGCTATAGCTGGCAAATTCCACCTGGGCCCTGCAGAGGCTCTGGAGGGAGGCTGCGCCTGGTCCCAAGCCCCTAGCCACGAGTATAACATATTACATTGCTCAGTTTAAAGCGGAGGTTAATCTGTGACTGTTGGTCAGCATGAACCAATCTCTGCAGGGGATTCTCGGCTATTCATCCTTACCAGGTCAGTAAACTAAGTGTCATTAACTTGCAGTTCTTCGAGGCTGCGTCAGAAGCACAAGGTGATACTGTACACGACCGTCGTGAAGTTACTATTATTCAGCTTTAATTGAATGAAGAAGTATTCGTCGCCATGTTTTGCGTCAGTTTAATCAAGAGAGCATTACCTAACTGCGAAGACATCTGAAAGAATGGGATGAGGCAGGGCAGCTTCACGCTGAGCAAAAAGAGTACAGCTGATGTACTCCAAATAAACTGAAATAACGTACCTTTCGATGTCTGTTCATATGGCTGGAAGGCAGCCCTCTACTCCACTCCCAAACAAGCATTTGCAATGCAATAGGTCCCGCATTAGCAAGAGTTTGGGCTATTTTTATTGTAAATGACATTACCTTTTATTTGTGTTTTGGTTTTTGAAACATAAATAAAAGCTGTTGTCATTTACAATGCCAATAGGTCAAACTTGCGTAAATGCGAGACCTATTGCATTGTAAATGCTTGTTGTTACCAAAAAGCCCTTTCTACAGCGCATACTGGCACTTAAAAAGTTGCTCACAAAAACAAACAAGCACAGGTAAAGCATGAGATGGCTTGTGTTACCAAACCACAATGCTCCAGCACTGGAATTATAATCAACATAGTGGCAGAACTTAAATCCCAATGGTAGGAGTCAGGAGGCCTCACAAGGAACATATTAACCCGTAATAATGTGCTAGAATCTGTTGAAGGAATATGGTTAAAGACCAGCGTGCACACTGATGAGAGGCATGTGAGTCTAGGACTATGTCTCCAATGAATGAGCAGTGCGGCCCCTGAGTAACAGTCTCTTAATCATGCAGTTTTGCCATCTGCACTAGTCCTGTTATCATCAGCGCTATTCTTATTGTTGTCATCGACACTAGTCTTGTTGTCATCGGGAATACTCTCATTGTTCTCATCAGCGCTATTTTCGTTGCTGTCAGTAGTGTTGTTATCAGCACTACTCTCATTGTTGTCATCAGCGCTATTCTCACTGTTCTCGTTAGTATAGTCCCACTGTTATCATCAGAGCTATAGTCAATGCTATCATCAGTGCTATTCTCATTGTTGTCATGAGCAATAGTCCCATTATTATCATCAGTTCTATTCTCTTTGTTGGCATCAGCACTAGTTCCATTGTTATCATCAGTGCTATTCTCATTGTTGGCATCAGCACTAGTCCCATTGGTATCATCAGCCCTATTCTCGTTGCTGTCATGGGCACTAGTCCCATGGTTATCAGTGCTATTCTCATTGATGGTATCGGCACTAGTCCCATTGATATCATCAGCGCTATTCTCATTGTTGGCATCGGCACTAGTCCCAATGTTATCATCAGCGCTATTCTCAATGCTGTCATGGGCACTAGTCCCATGGTTATCAGTGCTATTCTCATTGATGGTATCGGCACTAGTCCCATTGATATCATCAGTGCTATTCTCATTCTTGGCATCGGCACTAGTCCCATTGATATCATCAGTGCTATTCTCATTGTTGGCATCGGCACCAGTCCCATTGTTTTCATCAGTGCTATTCTCATTGTTGGCATCGGCACTAGTCCCATTGTTATCATCAGTGCTATTCTCATTGTTGGCATCAGTACTAGTCTCATTGGTATCATCAGAGCTATTCTCATTTTTGGCATCGGCACTAGTCCCATTGGCATCATCAGTGCTATTCTGATTGTTGTCATGGGCACTAGTCCAATTGGTATAATCTGTTATATTCTCCTGGTTGGCATCAACACTAGTCACATTCGTGTCATCAGTGCTATTCTCATTGTTGTCATGAGCACTAGTCCCATGGTTATCAGTGCTATTCTCATTGTTGGCATGGGCACAAGTCCCATTGTTATCATCAGTGTTATTCTCATTATTGGCATCGGCACTAGTCCCATTATTATCCTCAGTGCTAATCTCATTGTTGGCATTGGCACTAGTCCTATTGTTATCATCAGTGCTATTCTCATTGTTGGCAGTGGCACTAGTACCATTGATATCATCAGCGCTAATGTCATTGTTGTCATGGGCACTAATCCCATTGGTATAATCAGTGCTATTCTACTTGTTGGCATCGGCACTAGTCCCACTGGTATCATCAGTGCTATTCTCATTGTTGTCATGGGGACTAGTCCCATGGTTATCAGTGCTATTCTCATTGTTGTCATGGGCACTAGTCCCATAGTTATCAGTGCTATTCTCATTGCTGTCATGAGCAATAGTCCCATTGTTATCATCAGTGCTATTCTCATTGTTGGCATTGGCACTAGTCCCATTGTTATCATCAGTGTTATTCTCATTGTTGGCATCAGCATTAGTCCTATTGTTATCAGTAGTGCTATTCTCATTGTTGTCATGGGCACTAGTCCCATGGTTATCAGTGCTTTTCTCATTGCTATCATGAGCAATAATCCCATTGTTATCATCAGTGCTATATTCATTGCTGACATTGGCACTAGTCCCATTGTTATCATCAGTGCTATTCTCATTGTTGGCATCGGCACTAGTTCCATTGTTATCATAAGTGCTATTCTTATTGTTCACCACAGCACTAGTCCCGTGGTCCTCAGTGCTATTCTCATTGTTGTCATCAGCACTAGTCCCATTGTTATCATCAGTGCTATCCAATTTGTTGTCAGGAGCACTATTCCCATTGGTATCATCAGCGCTATTCTTATTGTTGTCATGGGCACTAGTCATGGGCAAAAGTCCCATGGTTATCAGTGCTATTCTCATTGTTGTCATGGGCACTAGTCCCATGGTTATCAGTGCTAGTCTCATTGTGTCATGGGCACTAGTCCCATTGTTATGATCTGTGCTATTCACATTGTTGGCATCAGCACTAGTCCCATTGTTATTATCAGTGCTATTCTCTTTGTTGACATCAGCACTAGTCCCATTGTTATCATTAGTGCTATTATCATTGTTGGCATCAGCACTAGTTCTATTATTATCATCAGTGCTATTCTCATTGTTGGCATCAGCACTAGTCCCATTGTTACCATCAGTGCTATTCTCGTTGTTGGCATCAGCACTAGTCCCATTGTTATCATCAGTGCTATTCTAATTGTTGTCTGGAGCACCAGTCCCATTTGTATCTTCAGCGCTATTCTCATTGTTGTCATGGGCACTAGACCCATGGTTATCAGCGCTATTCTTGTTGTTGTCATGGGCACTAGTCCCATTGTTATCATCAGTGTTATACTCATTGTTGGCATTGGCACTAGTCCGATTGTTATCATGAGCTCTATTCTCATTGTTTGCATTGGCACTAATTCCATTGTTATCATCAGTGGTATTCTCATTGTTTGCATCAGCACTAGTCCCATTGTCATCATCAGTGCTATTCTCAATATTTGCATCAGCACTAGTCCCATTGTTATCATCAGTGCTATTCTCATTGTTGGCATTGGCACTAGTCCGATTGTTATCATGAGCTCTATTCTCATTGTTTGCATTGGCACTAATTCCATAGTTATCATCAGCGCTATTCTCATTGTTGGCATCGGCACTAGTCCCATTGTCATCATCAGTGCTATTCTTAATATTTGCATCAGCACTAGTCCCATTGTTATCATCAGTGCTATTCTCATTGTTGTCAGGAGCACCAGTCCCATTGTTATCATCAGTGCTATTCTCATTGTTGGCATTGGCACTAGTCCGATTGTTATCATGAGCTCTATTCTCATTGTTTGCATTGGCACTAATTCCATAGTTATCATCAGCGCTATTCTCTTTGTTGGCATCGGCACTAGTCCCATTGTCATCATCAGTGCTATTCTCAATATTTGCATCAGCACTAGTCCCATTGTTATCATCAGTGCTATTCTCATTGTTGTCAGGAGCACCAGTCCCATTGTTATCATCAGTGCTATTCTCATTGTTGGCATAGGCACTAGTCCCATTGTTATCATCAGCTCTATTCTCATTGTTTGCATTGCCACTAGTTCCATTGTTATCATCAGTGCTATTCTCATTATTTGCATCCGCACTAGTCCCATTGTTATCATCAGTGCTATTCTTATTGTTTGCATTGGCCCAAGTCCCATTGGTATCATCAGTACTATTCTCATTGATGTCATGGGCACTACCCCCATTGGTATCATCAGCGCTATTCCCATTGTTGGCATGGGCACTAGTCCCATGGTTACCAGCGCTATTCTCATTGTTGGGATCTGCACTAGTCCCATTGTTATTATCAGCACTATTCTCATTGTTGGCATCAGCACTAGTTCTATTGTTATCATCAGTGCTATTCTCATTGTTGGCATCAGCACTAGTCCCATTGTTACCATCAGTGCTATGCTCGTTGTTGGCATCGTCACTAGTCCCATTGGTATCTTCAGCGCTATTCTCATTGTTGTCATGGGCACTCTGCCCATGGTTATCAGCGCTATTCTTGTTGTTGTCATGGGCACTAGTCCCATTGTTATCATCAGTGTTATTCTCATTGTTGGCATTGGCACTAGTCCCATTGTTATCATGAGCTCTATTCTCATTGTTTGCATTGGCACTAGTTCCATTGTTATCATCAGTGCTATTCTCATTGTTTGCATCAGCACTAGTCCCATTGTTATCATCAGTGCTATTCTTATTGTTGGCATTGGCCCAAGTCCCATTGGTATCATCAGTACTATTCTCATTGATGTCATGGGCACTACCCCCATTGATATCATACGCTCTATTCCCATTGTTGGCATGGGCACTAGTCCCATGGTTATCAGCGCTATTCTCATTGTTGGCATCTGCACTAGTCCCATTGTTATTATCAGCTCTATTCTCATTGTTGGCATCGGCACTAGTCCCATTGTCATCATCAGTACTATTCTCATTATTTGCATCAGCACTAGTCCCATTGTTATCATCAGTGCTATTCTCATTGTTGGCATAGGCACTAGTCCCATTGTTATCATCAGCTCTATTCTCATTGTTTGCATTGGCACTAGTTCCATTGTTATCATCAGTGCTATTCTCATTATTTGCATCCGCACTAGTCCCATTGTTGTCATCAGTGCTATTCTTATTGTTGGCATTGGCCCAAGTCCCATTGGTATCATCAGTCTATTCTCATTGATGTCATGGGCACTACCCCCATTGGTATCATCAGCGCTATTCCCATTGCTGGCATGTGCACTAGTCCCATGGTTAACAGCCGTGTTAGACCTGACATCATTGGCTTGAGTCTCTCCTCCATTTTTCCTGTTTTGCCTCTACTGTTTTACGATGTTTTGCTGGTATATGCTTTGGGCGCCGTGTCACTGCTGATCAGTGCCATAGCGCAAGTGCTCCCTATGTTAAATTGATGTATCTATTGTATCCTCATTGGCTTATTTGGTTTACTATCAGTCCCTCGTCTAGTGCACCCAGAGTGCCGGGGCTTGTAAACGCAAATGCCGCTCGTGGGCTTGCAGCACGTGTTGTGCCACCCACAGGAGCGGCCTCGTAAAAGAATGCCTACGGGTCGGTCATTGCGAGACCCACGTGCAGCCTCGTGCTGTCACGCCGGCTGCGCAAGTATACGTACTTGCCAGCCCTCCAAACCTTCCCTTGGCTTCATGTTAGTCGCCCCTATGGTAGGCCTTCGGGCAGGGTGCATTGTAAGTCTGAGGTAGGACACGCCTGACCAAGTTGGCATGTCCTAATAGTGAATTACCGCCATCTTGGTCCTTCACTATTGCGAGGTAGCCTGCTCTCCATTGATTAGAATGGGCCGCCGGGATTATTAGTACTATGATCCTCGCTGGCTCGGAGAGCATGGTGCAATGTCGAGTTTGGTATCCCTGAACTCGGGGTTTAATTACGCATCCGTTGGTGTGGATGGTTTTTGGACTCTGGGTTCGAAAATAGCACTTTTAGAAGGTGTCTATTTTCTTGTCTAACCATATCTGGTTTCTGCTGGTTTTGCGTGTGTGTGACAGGAGCTGGGTGGCTCCCCAGGTCTGGATGAGTCAGTGTGGGATGAGTGGGACATTTACGTTGAGAGTAGGGGGAGAGTAGTTGTTGATAGCCTGCCTTGCCTGATACAATGCCGGCTCCACCTCCTGCCAGGAGGCCGATAGCTCTGCTCCTGCCAGTGTCAATGCTGGCTCCACCTCCTGCTGGGCGTCTGAGGACCCAGCCCTGCTCAGTGAATAGGCCAGGTGCTTCTGCCTGGCTCCACCCACAACGGACCCAAGATGTTGGGAAACCCCCGGCATGGACAAAGGGACCAAAGACGAAAAGGGGTATAAGAGTAGGACCCCTGAACCAAGAATTTAGATCACTTCTGACAAGGAACCCTGTAACCAAGGACAAGAGGCCTGCTGATCTAAGGACTGCCTACCCCTTCTGCCAAGTGTGCTGTTGTTGGGGGAATCCTACAGTGCTTCTTTATTTTTGCCAAGGAACCAGGAGAGAGGAACTGTGTGTGTACTCTCACGCTTGCTAAGAAAATCTCCAAGGACTGGAAGAGTGCCAGTCTCCTGCTGAAGTCACAGGGCTAAAGGACTTCATCCGCTAAAGTGCTATTTGCTGGAACCGTGAATCCAGCACCTCTGAAAGAACCAGCAATCACGACGACCGGACGCCGGGCCCAACCGACGCCAGCAGCAATGTCAGTGAGTAGGAGTACGGCTCTAGCTCCCGTGGACCTTGGGTCTGCACCGCTGCTGATCGCATCACCTGTGTGCCTTCGACGCCGTGAGCGCTGCTCACTCTGTGCAACCGCATCATCGACGACGCCTGCTGAGGCCTGATCGACACCGAAGACACGACGCCGGATTGCTCGACGCCGCTGATCCTCGTGTGCTTCATTTTCCTAAGGTACTGTGTTGTTGGGGGTCCGTGTGACTCCAGGCTTGACGTAGCGCTCCTCGCGGTCGACGCCGAACCTTTGGATTAACTTTGCCTTGACGTCGTGTAGCCCCCGTGTGGGTTACCCTGTTGCTAAGAACTGTATTGCCAAGAAGAAGATTTGCTTTGATACTAAAGACTGTTTGCTAAAGAAGAAACTACCTTTTGAACTATCCTTTTTTCCTTCCCAACGTATTTATTCCGATTGTGTACAGTTTGTCGTTATTTGGTCTTGTGCTAAGCCGCGTTTGACACTGTAGCACACTCCATCTTGCTACAGTGTCTAAACAAAGCAGGAGTAACCAACAGGGCACTGGGGTGGCTGAAAGCCTTTCTGATCGATAGGAGCTTCCAAGTCCAAAGAGGGACTTCCCTCTCAGACAGTGTACGGCTTGAACAGGGGGTGCCTCAGGGCTCGGCCCTGAGTCCCACCCTGTTTAATCTATACATGGCCCCCTTGGCTGAGGTGGTGCAATCGTTCGGCGTGGAGCTTGTCTCTTACGCTGACGATACGCAACTTCTAATATCTTTGACGCAAGCCCCATCCACGGAAGCCGCGAACTTCAACAACTGTATGAGCAAGCTGGCCTCTTGGATGACAGAGCACTGTTTAAAACTGAACGGAACCAAAACAGAGGTCATCATCATTGGAGGTAATGAGACCAACTGGACTAAAGAATGGTGGCCCACCTGTTTGGGTCCTTTGCCCCCTCCCAGTCGGGAGGCGAAGAGCTTAGGAGTCTGGGTCGATAATAAGCTATCTTTTGATAGCCATATAAAGAGAACTGTAGGCAAGTGCTTCGGAGTGATGAAGACTCTCAACCGTACCCTTGACTTGTTGCCTCTCAACTCCAGACGGACTATGACGCAGGCACTAATAACTTCCCGGATTGATTACGGGAATGTTTTACTCTTAGGCACTTCAGAGAAAAATATAAAGAAATTACAGGTCCTACAAAATTCGGCAGCACGCCTAGTATTAAGACTGCCCCGCAGAGCCCCTTCACGACCCTCTCTTGCAACTCTCCATTGGTTGCCTATCAAGAAGAGGATCATTTTCAAAGCTCTGCTATGGTGTCACAAAATCCTCCATAACAAGGCACCTGCCTATATGTCAGATCTGGCTTCGCCATATGAACCCAACAGAACCCTTAGATCCAAAGGCACAGGTCTGCTCAGAACTGCCCGTCCTAAAAAGGCCAGAATGGGAGGCAGATCCTTCCGCACAATGGCAGCGAAGCACTGGAACCTCCTGCCCATGGACATCCGAGTAGAGGTGAATGAGACCTCCTTTAGGAAGAAACTGAAAACTTGCCTCTTCAATCCGTGATAGTTTCTCCTTCTCCTCAAAACTCACTCTCTCCACAGCGCGGGGACACGCCGGGAGGCGTCACCAGGCGCTCTACAAATTCCTTTAAACTAAACTAATACTACTGTGTCGTGTCCATTTGTAGTGCATTCACGGTATTACTGTATGTGGTCATAATTGCTTAACGCACAGCCTCTGAGATAAGCCTGTTCTGCTCTGCCAAGCTACCGAGGGGGTGAGCAGGGGTTATCGAAGGGTGTGATCCCCTTGCCCTGACTAGAAAAGGAGTGTCCCTATTTGTCGGAAGCACATACCTCTGCCAACTAGAGACAGCCGGTTCTAACATTGGTGGGTCAGCGGTGAGGATTTTGGACTTTGCACTTATGACCCATGTACAGTGATTCGTGTGCGCTACATAGTGAAAGCAGACCATAACGCAGTCACAATCTAATTGGGGAGGATCCTATTTTTTTTTTGTTCCCCGCTTTCTTGAAACTTGATTTTTTGAACACTGCCAGTTTTAACCATGAGTGACAACGGAGTCACTGCCCCTGCTATCGTTGTTGTGGAGGAGTTCGAGAGGAGCAAGCTTAAGAAATACAAGAAAGATGAGCTGAAACACTTTTGCGACCAGTTTAAAGTTCCTACCACAGGCCTCTCAAGAAAAGATGATTTTTATAAAGCATTGCAGGCCTGGTGGGAGTCCAGAAATCCCTCTGATGTGATGGTGGTACCCACAGAGGAAGGGGATGAGGAGGTGCCAGTGAATGGACCTGTGCCCTCTCCCGGAAGCAGTGTTTCCTCCAAAGGTCTTTCCCCTGAAGAAAGAGAAGAAAGGGCAAAAGAGCGAGCTTACAACATGGAGATGGCAAGGCTAAAGATAAATGGGCAGTTGGAGTTAGAAAATGCAAGAGGTAGAAGGGAAGCTGATTTAGAAATCAAAAAGTTGGAGTTTGAACGAGAGAAGTTAGCCTTGGAGCGTGAAGCCAGGTTGAGGGAACTGGATTTCCAAGCTAAAAAGTTAGAGTTGAATCCCTCTGGTGGCAGCATTCCATCCGAGCCTGCAGAAAGTAAGTTTTACTTCCCGAAAGATGTGTTCAAAGATTACAATAGGAATGAAGATATTGGTCAATGGTTTAAAGCATATGAGTTAGCATTGTTGGCCCACCGGGTCCCTGAGAAGGATTGGGGAGCGGGGTTGTGGGGTCGCTTTGTGAATGAGGGAAGAGATACCCTGTTAGACATGCCTGTTGCGGATAGGATGCCGTATGCTCATATGAAAGATGCTTTAATGTTGCGGTATGGCTTAACCCCCGAGAAGTACAGACAAGCTTTTAGAGAATGTAAGAAGTTGCCTGGTACGACGTGGGTTGAATATGTGTCTTATTTTTGCAGAGCCATGGATGATTGGGTAAAGGGCAGCAAAGTGGAAAGTTATGAAGCTCTTTATGATTTGTTTGCTTGGGAGCACTTGTCTAATAACTGTTTTCCAGAGCTGCGCCAGCACCTGATTGATAGCAAGATATCTAACCCTAGAAAACTTGCTGAGGAGGCGGACCGCTGGGTCAGTACCAGGGTCCACAAGGGTCCAGTGGGAGACTCAGCCAAAGGTGGGCAGGGTCCCCAGCAGAAGAGTGGTGGGGACAAGGGTAAACAGAAGGAGTCTCAGAAAGGGCCCCAAAGTAATCCCCAAGGGAACCAAGGGAAAGGTTCCCAGCCTCCCCCTGAGAAGAAGCCAGGGGCCCCGACGGGTAAACCTGTTCATAGGGGCCCCCTAACCTGCTACGGTTGTGGGCAGGTGGGACACCGGTTCTATGACCCCCAGTGTCCCAAAAAGGATTCGAATGCACCGCCGCGTGCATCCCCCGTCAGTTGGCGAGTGTAGCCCTGGGAGGGGAGAAGATGGTTGTCCATGGTGGGAGGGGTCCCGCAGAAATGTCCCTGGTCTCGCTAGGAGACATGCAAATGGTCCCTCCACCCCCTCTGCCTAGTAACACTAGTAAATATAGGCAGTGGGTGACCATTAATGGCCATAGAGTGGAAGCTCTCAGAGACACCGGAGCGAGTGTGACAGCTGTCAAGTGTCACTTGGTGTCTAGAGAGCAGGTGGTTCCCCACGCATTCTACCCCGTGATAGCTGCCGACAACTCCCAGAAAGAGTGTGAGGTGGCTCAGGTTTCCTTTGAATGGGGGGGAGTTTCAGGTACTCTTCAGGTTACTGTGAGGCCCGCCATGCCTGTCGATTGTCTCCTGGGCAATGATTTAGAAGACTCCCCTTGGGCTAAGGTGGAGAGGGAGGCGCACTTGAAAATGTTGGGCGTGCCAGAGTGGGTGTGTGCAACCACTCGATCCATGACAGCAAGTAAGGGTGTTGATGGGGTCCCGGAGCCTGAAAGTACGGCCCAGGACCCAGCTGTGAAGAGAAGAGGCAGGAGGCGCGGGAAACCGGCCCCGTAGTTCCCGTGGTCCAGGAGGAGGTAGACCCCGAGGGGGATGCCCTGGAGCCCACAGGGGAACAAATTGCCGAACTGGGATATCTGCCCGAGCTGACCCATTGGCAGCAGTATGGTGGTCCCTCCAGGGAGGAATTCTGTGCGGAACAGAAAGTGTGCCCTTCTCTTGTGGGCATGAGGCAGCAGGCCTCAGCCCAATCCTCAGGTGATCAGTCAGGGTCACATTTTGTGTACTGGGAGAACGACCTCCTGTATAGCGAGCCTAAGGCTGCTGAGCCTGGGTCAGCCCATGTGCTGGTGGTACCCCAGCGCTTCAGAGCCTTCCTACTGGGTTTGGCTCATGACGTTCCGTTAGCTGGACAACTGGGGCAGGACAAGACCTATGACAGGCTTGTCACCCAATTTTATTGGCCTCAGATGCGAAGGGATGTAGACATCCACTGCAAGACTTGTCACACTTGCCAGGCAAGTGGGAAAAGCGGGAGGAAGCAGAAGGCTCCCCTCCAACCTTTTCCAGTGGTCAGTACCCCCTTTGACCGGGTGGGTATTGACATTGTTGGGCCCCTGGACCCCAAGACAGCCCTGGGCAACAGGTTCATCCTGGTCTTGGTGGACCATGCCACGAGGTACCCGGAAGCCATCCCTCTCAGAACAGTGACGGCCCCCGTGGTGGGACGGGCACTGATGGGTGTTTTCTCCCGGATGGGGTTCCCCAGAGAGGTGGTGTCGGACCGAGGCACCAACTTCATTTCGAACTATATGAAGTCTCTATGGAAGGAGTGTGGGGTAACCTACAAGTTCACCACTCCTTACCACCCTCTAGGAAATGGGCTGGTTGAGAGATTCAACCGGACCCTGAAAGGCATGATTATGGGTCTTGAAGAACCAATGAGGCGGAAATGGGACGTCCTCTTGCCATGCCTGTTGTTTGCTTACCGTGAGGTACCGCAGAAGTCTCTAGGGTTCAGCCCCTTTGAGCTCCTATATGGTCACCCGGTAAGAGGGCCTTTGAGTCTGGTCAAGGAAGGCTGGGAGCAATCTCCCAGGAAACCTCCCCAGGATGTATACAGCTACATGCTGGCCTTTCGGAACCAGACTCGGCGCTTCAGAGAACTTGCTCAGGCAAATCTGGAGGCCAGCCAGGAGGAGATGAAGCGTTGGTACGACCGGAATGCCACTCTGGTAGAGCTTCAGCCTGGTCAGGAAGTGTGGGTCATGTCCCCGGTGGAACCTTGTGCGCTCAAGGACAGGTGGACTGGACCGTTTAAGGTTGTGGAGAAGAAGAGCGATGTCACCTACCTGGTAGACTTGAAATCTCCCAGGAACCCCTTGCGGGTCCTGCATATCAACCGCTTGAAGCCCCACTTAGAAAGGTCCGAAGTGGGCATGCTCCTAGCTACAGATGATGGAACGGAGGAGGAGAGTGAGCCTCTTCCTGACCTCCTGTGTGCTAAAGAGCAAGATGGGTCGGTGGATGGTGTGGTCCTCTCTGACACACTGACCCTTGAGCAGAAACAGGATTGTCGCCAACTGTTGGGACAATTCCCGGATCTGTTTTCCTTGGTTCCGGGTGTCACGCATTGGTGTGTCCATGACGTTGACACCGGAGACAGCCCTCCTGTGAAGCACAAGGCTTACAGGGTGACTGACAAGGTCAGAGCGTACATTAAGGAGGAGGTCTCCAAGATGTTCGCGTTAGGGGTGATTGAGTCCTCTAGCAGTCCTTGGGCCAGCCCAGTGGTCTTGGTCCCGAAGGCTGCAGCGCCTGGTGCTTCACCGGAACTCCGGTTCTGCGTGGATTACCGAGGGCTCAATTCGGTCACGAAGACTGACGCGCACCCCATCCCCAGAGCTGATGAGCTCATCGATCGGTTGGGGGCTGCCCGATACCTTAGAACGTTTGATTTAACGTCTGGGTACTGGCAGATCGCCTTGACTGATGGGGCAAAGGAGAGGTCAGCATTCTCCACACCAGATGGGCTATACCAGTTCCGGGTGATGCCCTTTGGGATGAAGAATGCCCCAGCCACCTTCCAGAGGTTGGTCAACTAGGTCTTGGCTGGACTGGAGGATTTCAGTGCCGCCTACCTGGACGACATCGCAGTGTTCAGCGCTAGCTGGGAGGAACACTTGCGCCACCTCCAGGAAGTGTTGTTGGCCCTGCGCGGAGCAGGCCTCACAATCAAAGCCAGTAAGTACCAGATTGGGCAGGGTTCGGTGGTGTACTTGGGGCACCAAGTAGGGAGCGGTAAGGTTGCCCCCCTGCAACCCAAGATTGATACCATCCTGGCTTGGGCGCCGCCCAAAACCCAAACTCAGGTGAGAGCCTTCTTAGGACTCACAGGTTACTATAGGAGGTTTGTCAAGGATTACGGTAACATCGTGCACCCCTTGACTTCGCTGACTTCCAGGAAGCAGCCACGAAACGTGATCTGGACTGATGCCTGTCAAACGGCCTTTGACACCCTGAAAACTGCAATGTGCACAGCACCTATACTCCAGGCACACGACTTTTTGAAAGAATTCATTGTTCAGACGGACGCTTCAGAGCATGGCGTGGGGGCTGTTCTAGCTCAGGTGAATGAAGAGGGCCGAGACTTGCCTGTAGCCTTCATCAGTAGGAGGTTACTTCCCAGGGAAACGAGGTGGAGTGTGATAGAGAGAGAAGCATTTGCTGTGGTCTGGGCGCTGAAGAAGCTAAGACCCTACCTGTTTGGGACTCACTTCCGGGTTCAGACAGACCACAGGCCCCTCAGATGGTTGATGCAGATGAGGGGTGAGAATCCGAAACTGTTGAGGTGGTCCATTTCTCTCCAGGGGATGGACTTTACGGTGGAACACCGCCCTGGTACAGATCACGCCAATGCTGATGGTCTGTCCAGATTTTTCCGCCTTAGTGAAGAGAACTCCCTAGGTCAAGGGTAGTTCTCCCCACATTTCAGCTGGAGGGGACACGTGTTAGACCTGACATCATTGGCTTGAGTCTCTCCTCCATTTTTCCTGTTTTGCCTCTACTGTTTTACGATGTTTTGCTGGTATATGCTTTGGGCGCCGTGTCACTGCTGATCAGTGCCATAGCGCAAGTGCTCCCTATGTTAAATTGATGTATCTATTGTATCCTCATTGGCTTATTTGGTTTACTATCAGTCCCTCGTCTAGTGCACCCAGAGTGCCGGGGCTTGTAAACGCAAATGCCGCTCGTGGGCTTGCAGCACGTGTTGTGCCACCCACAGGAGCGGCCTCGTAAAAGAATGCCTACGGGTCGGTCATTGCGAGACCCACGTGCAGCCTCGTGCTGTCACGCCGGCTGCGCAAGTATACGTACTTGCCAGCCCTCCAAACCTTCCCTTGGCTTCATGTTAGTCGCCCCTATGGTAGGCCTTCGGGCAGGGTGCATTGTAAGTCTGAGGTAGGACACGCCTGACCAAGTTGGCATGTCCTAATAGTGAATTACCGCCATCTTGGTCCTTCACTATTGCGAGGTAGCCTGCTCTCCATTGATTAAATTTGGGCCGCCGGGATTATTAGTACTATGATCCTCGCTGGCTCGGAGAGCATGGTGCAATGTCGAGTTTGGTATCCCTGAACTCGGGGTTTAATTACGCATCCGTTGGTGTGGATGGTTTTTGGACTCTGGGTTCGAAAATAGCACTTTTAGAAGGTGTCTATTTTCTTGTCTAACCATATCTGGTTTCTGCTGGTTTTGCGTGTGTGTGACAGGAGCTGGGTGGCTCCCCAGGTCTGGATGAGTCAGTGTGGGATGAGTGGGACATTTACGTTGAGAGTAGGGGGAGAGTAGTTGTTGATAGCCTGCCTTGCCTGATACAATGCCGGCTCCACCTCCTGCCAGGAGGCCGATAGCTCTGCTCCTGCCAGTGTCAATGCTGGCTCCACCTCCTGCTGGGCGTCTGAGGACCCAGCCCTGCTCAGTGAATAGGCCAGGTGCTTCTGCCTGGCTCCACCCACAACGGACCCAGGATGTTGGGAAACCCCCGGCATGGACAAAGGGACCAAAGACGAAAAGGGGTATAAGAGTAGGACCCCTGAACCAAGAATTTAGATCACTTCTGACAAGGAACCCTGTAACCAAGGACAAGAGGCCTGCTGATCTAAGGACTGCCTACCCCTTCTGCCAAGTGTGCTGTTGTTGGGGGAATCCTACAGTGCTTCTTTATTTTTGCCAAGGAACCAGGAGAGAGGAACTGTGTGTGTACTCTCACGCTTGCTAAGAAAATCTCCAAGGACTGGAAGAGTGCCAGTCTCCTGCTGAAGTCACAGGGCTAAAGGACTTCATCCGCTAAAGTGCTATTTGCTGGAACCGTGAATCCAGCACCTCTGAAAAAACCAGCAATCACGACGACCGGACGCCGGGCCCAACCGACGCCAGCAGCAACGTCAGTGAGTAGGAGTACGGCTCTAGCTCCCGTGGACCTTGGGTCTGCACCGCTGCTGATCGCATCACCTGTGTGCCTTCGACGCCGTGAGCGCTGCTCACTCTGTGCAACCGCATCATCGACGACGCCTGCTGAGGCCTGATCGACACCGAAGACGCGACGCCGGATTGCTCGACGCCGCTGATCCTCGTGTGCTTCATTTTCCTAAGGTACTGTGTTGTTAGGGGTCCGTGTGACTCCAGGCTTGACGTAGCGCTCCTCGCGGTCGACGCCGAACCTTTGGATTACCTTTGCCTTGACGTCGTGTAGCCCCGTGTGGGTTACCCTGTTGCTAAGAACTGTATTGCCAAGAAGAAGATTTGCTTTGATACTAAAGACTGTTTGCTAAAGAAGAAACTACCTTTTGAACTATCCTTTTTTCCTTCCCAACGTATTTATTCCGATTGTGTACAGTTTGTCGTTATTTGGTCTTGTGCTAAGCCGCGTTTGACACTGTAGCACACTCCATCTTGCTACAGTGTCTAAACAAAGCCGGAGTAACCAACAGGGCACTGGGGTGGCTGAAAGCCTTTCTGATCGATAGGAGCTTCCAAGTCCAAAGAGGGACTTCCCTCTCAGACAGTGTACGGCTTGAACAGGGGGTGCCTCAGGGCTCGGCCCTGAGTCCCACCCTGTTTAATCTGAGGTGGTGCAATCGTTCGGCGTGGAGCTTGTCTCTTACGCTGACGATACGCAACTTCTAATATCTTTGACGCAAGCCCCATCCACGGAAGCCACGAACTTCAACAACTGTATGAGCAAGCTGGCCTCTTGGATGACAGAGCACTGTTTAAAACTGAACGGAACCAAAACAGAGGTCATCATCATTGGAGGTAATGAGACCAACTGGACTAAAGAATGGTGGCCCACCTGTTTGGGTCCTTTGCCCCCTCCCAGTCGGGAGGCGAAGAACTTAGGAGTCTGGGTCGATAATAAGCTATCTTTTGATAGCCATATAAAGAGAACTGTAGGCAAGTGCTTCGGAGTGATGAAGACTCTCAACCGTACCCTTGACTTGTTGCCTCTCAACTCCAGACGGACTATGACGCAGGCACTAATAACTTCCCGGATTGATTACGGGAATGTTTTACTCTTAGGCACTTCAGAGAAAAATATAAAGAAATTACAGGTCCTACAAAATTCGGCAGCACGCCTAGTATTAAGACTGCCCCGCAGAGCCCCTTCACGACCCTCTCTTGCAACTCTCCATTGGTTGCCTATCAAGAAGAGGATCATTTTCAAAGCTCTGCTATGGTGTCACAAAATCCTCCATAACAAGGCACCTGCCTATATGTCAGATCTGGCTTCGCCATATGAACCCAACAGAACCCTTAGATCCAAAGGCACAGGTCTGCTCAGAACTGCCCGTCCTAAAATGGCCAGAATGGGAGGCAGATCCTTCCGCACAATGGCAGCGAAGCACTGGAACCTCCTGCCCATGGACATCCGAGTTGAGGTGAATGAGACCTCCTTTAGGAAGAAACTGAAAACTTGCCTCTTCAATCCGTGATAGTTTCTCCTTCTCCTCAAAACTCACTCTCTCCACAGCGCGGGGACACGCCGGGAGGCGTCACCAGGCGCTCTACAAGCTCCTTTAAACTAAACTAATACTACTGTGTCGTGTCCATTTGTAGTGCATTCACGGTATTACTGTATGTGGTCATAATTGCTTAACGCACAGCCTCTGAGATAAGCCTGTTCTGCTCTGCCAAGCTACCGAGGGGGTGAGCAGGGGTTATCGAAGGGTGTGATCCCCTTGCCCTGACTAGAAAAGGAGTGTCCCTATTTGTCGGAAGCACATACCTCTGCCAACTAGAGACAGCCGGTTCTAACATTGGTTGGTCAGCGGTGAGGATTTTAGACTTTGCACTTATGACCCATGTACAGTGATTCGTGTGCGCTACATAGTGAAAGCAGACCATAACGCAGTCACAATCTAATTGGGGAGGATCCTATTTTTTTTTTGTTCCCCGCTTTCTTGAAACTTGATTTTTTGAACACTGCCAGTTTTAACCATGAGTGACAACGGAGTCACTGCCCCTGCTATCGTTGTTGTGGAGGAGTTCGAGAGGAGCAAGCTTAAGAAATACAAGAAAGATGAGCTGAAACACTTTTGCGACCAGTTTAAAGTTCCTACCACAGGCCTCTCAAGAAAAGATGATTTTTATAAAGCATTGCAGGCCTGGTGGGAGTCCAGAAATCCCTCTGATGTGGTGGTGGTACCCACAGAGGAAAGGGATGAGGAGGTGCCAGTGAATGGACCTGTGCCCTCTCCCGGAAGCAGTGTTTCCTCCAAAGGTCTTTCCCCTGAAGAAAGAGAAGAAAGGGCAAAAGAGCGAGCTTACAACATGGAGATGGCAAGGCTAAAGATAAATGGGCAGTTGGAGTTAGAAAATGTAAGAGGTAGAAGGGAAGCTGATTTAGAAATCAAAAAGTTGGAGTTTGAACGAGAGAAGTTAGCCTTGGAGCGTGAAGCCAGGTTGAGGGAACTGGATATCCAAGCTAAAAAGTTAGAGTTGAATCCCTCTGGTGGCAGCATTCCATCCGAGCCTGCAGAAAGTAAGTTTTACTTCCCGAAAGATGTGTTCAAAGATTACAATAGGAATGAAGATATTGGTCAATGGTTTAAAGCATATGAGTTAGCATTGTTGGCCCACCGGGTCCCTGAGAAGGATTGGGGAGCGGGGTTGTGGGGTCGCTTTGTGAATGAGGGAAGAGATACCCTGTTAGACATGCCTGTAGCGGATAGGATGCCGTATGCTCATATGAAAGATGCTTTAATGTTGCGGTATGGCTTAACCCCCGAGAAGTACAGACAAGCTTTTAGAGAATGTAAGAAGTTGCCTGGTACGACGTGGGTTGAATATGTGTCTTATTTTTGCAGAGCCATGGATGATTGGGTAAAGGGCAGCAAAGTGGAAAGTTATGAAGCTCTTTATGATTTGTTTGCTTGGGAGCACTTGTCTAATAACTGTTTTCCAGAGCTGCGCCAGCACCTGATTGATAGCAAGATATCTAACCCTAGAAAACTTGCTGAGGAGGCGGACCGCTGGGTCAGTACCAGGGTCCACAAGGGTCCAGTGTGAGACTCAGCCAAAGGTGGGCAGGGTCCCCAGCAGAAGAGTGGGGGGGACAAGGGTAAACAGAAGGAGTCTCAGAAAGGGCCCCAAAGTAATCCCCAAGGGAACCAAGGGAAAGGTTCCCAGCCTCCCCCTGAGAAGAAGCCAGGGGCCCGACGGGTAAACCTGTTCATAGGGGCCCCCTAACCTGCTACGGTTGTGGGCAGGTGGGACACCGGTTCTATGACCCCCAGTGTCCCAAAAAGGATTCGAATGCACCGCCGCGTGCATCCCCCGTCAGTTGGCGAGTGTAGCCCTGGGAGGGGAGAAGATGGTTGTCCATGGTGGGAGGGGTCCCGCAGAAATGTCCCTGGTCTCGCTAGGAGACATGCAAATGGTCCCTCCACCCCCTCTGCCTAGTAACACTAGTAAACATAGGCAGTGGGTGACCATTAATGGCCATAGAGTGGAAGCTCTCAGAGACACCGGAGCGAGTGTGACAGCTGTCAAGTTTCAATTGGTGTCTAGAGAGCAGGTGGTTCCCCACGCATTCTACCCCGTGATAGCTGCCGACAACTCCCAGAAAGAGTGTGAGGTGGCTCAGGTTTCCTTTGAATGGGGGGGAGTTTCAGGTACTCTTCAGGTTGCTGTGAGGCCCGCCATGCCTGTCGATTGTCTCCTGGGCAATGATTTAGAAGACTCCCCTTGGGCTAAGGTGGAGAGGGAGGCGCACTTGAAAATGTTGGGCGTGCCAGAGTGGGTGTGTGCAACCACTCGATCCATGACAGCGAGTAAGGGTGTTGATGGGGTCCCGGAGCCTGAAAGTACGGCTCAGGACCCAGCTGTGAAGAGAAGAGGCAGGAGGCGCGGGAAACCGGCCCCCGTAGTTCCCGTGGTCCAGGAGGAGGTAGACCCCGAGGGGGATGCCCTGGAGCCCACAGGGGAACAAATTGCCGAACTGGGAGATCTGCCCGAGCTGACCCATTGGCAGCAGTATGGTGGTCCCTCCAGGGAGGAATTCTGTGCGGAACAGAAAGTGTGCCCTTCTCTTGTGGGCATGAGGCAGCAGGCCTCAGCCCAATCCTCAGGTGATCAGTCAGGGTCACATTTTGTGTACTGGGAGAACGACCTCCTGTATAGCGAGCCTAAGGCTGCTGAGCCTGGGTCAGCCCGTGTGCTGGTGGTACCCCAGCGCTTCAGAGCCTTCCTACTGGGTTTGGCTCATGACGTTCCGTTAGCTGGACATCTGGGGCAGGACAAGACCTATGACAGGCTTGTCACCCAATTTTATTGGCCTCAGATGCGAAGGGATGTAGACATCCACTGCTAGACTTGTCACACTTGCCAGGCAAGTGGGAAAAGCGGGAGGAAGCAGAAGGCTCCCCTCCAACCTTTTCCAGTGGTCAGTACCCCCTTTGACCGGGTGGGTATTGACATTGTTGGGCCCCTGGACCCCAAGACAGCCCTGGGCAACAGGTTCATCCTGGTCTTGGTGGACCATGCCACGAGGTACCCGGAAGCCATCCCTCTCAGAACAGTGACGGCCCCCGTGGTGGGACGGGCACTGATTGGGTGTTTTCTCCCGGATGGGGTTCCCCAGAGAGGTGGTGTCGGACCGAGGCACCAACTTCATTTCGAACTATATGAAGTCTCTATGGAAGGAGTGTGGGGTAACCTACAAGTTCACCACTCCTTACCACCCTCAAGGAAATGGGCTGGTTGAGAGATTCAACCGGACCCTGAAAGGCATGATTATGGGTCTTGAAGAACCAATGAGGCGGAAATGGGACGTCCTCTTGCCATGCCTGTTGTTTGCTTACCGTGAGGTACCGCAGAAGTCTCTAGGGTTCAGCCCCTTTGAGCTCCTATACGGTCACCCGGTAAGAGGGCCTTTGAGTCTGGTCAAGGAAGGCTGGGAGCAATCTCCCAGGAAACCTCCCCAGGATGTATACAGCTACATGCTGGCCTTTCGGAACCAGACTCGGCGCTTCAGAGAACTTGCTCAGGCAAATCTGGAGGCCAGCCAGGAGGAGATGAAGCGTTGGTACGACCGGAATGCCACTCTGGTAGAGCTTCAGCCTGGTCAGGAAGTGTGGGTCATGTCCCCGGTGGAACCTTGTGCGCTCAAGGACAGGTGGACTGGACCGTTTAAGGTTGTGGAGAAGAAGAGCGATGTCACCTACCTGGTAGACTTGAAATCTCCCAGGAACCCCTTGCGGGTCCTGCATATCAACCGCTTGAAGCCCCACTTAGAAAGGTCCGAAGTGGGCATGCTCCTAGCTACAGATGATGGAACGGAGGAGGAGAGTGAGCCTCTTCCTGACCTCCTGTGTGCTAAAGAGCAAGATGGGTCGGTGGATGGTGTGGTCCTCTCTGACACACTGACCCTTGAGCAGAAACAGGATTGTCGCCAACTGTTGGGACAATTCCCGGATCTGTTTTCCTTGGTTCCGGGTGTCACGCATTGGTGTGTCCATGACGTTGACACCGGAGACAGCCCTCCTGTGAAGCACAAGGCTTACAGGGTGACTGACAAGGTCAGAGCGTACATTAAGGAGGAGGTCTCCAAGATGTTCGCGTTAGGGGTGATTGAGTCCTCTAGCAGTCCTTGGGCCAGCCCAGTGGTCTTGGTCCCGAAGGCTGCAGCGCCTGGTGCTTCACCGGAACTCCGGTTCTGCGTGGATTACCGAGGGCTCAATTCGGTCACGAAGACTGACGCGCACCCCATCCCCAGAGCTGATGAGCTCATCGATCGGTTGGGGGCTGCCCGATACCTTAGAACGTTTGATTTAACGTCTGGGTACTGGCAGATCGCCTTGACTGATGGGGCAAAGGAGAGGTCAGCATTCTCCACACCAGATGGGCTATACCAGTTCCGGGTGATGCCCTTTGGGATGAAGAATGCCCCTGCCACCTTCCAGAGGTTGGTCAACCAGGTCTTGGCTGGACTGGAGGATTTCAGTGCCGCCTACCTGGACGACATCGCAGTGTTCAGCGCTAGCTGGGAGGAACACTTGCGCCACCTCCAGGAAGTGTTGTTGGCCCTGCGCGGAGCAGGCCTCACAATCAAAGCCAGTAAGTACCAGATTGGGCAGGGTTCGGTGGTGTACTTGGGGCACCAAGTAGGGAGCGGTAAGGTTGCCCCCCTGCAACCCAAGATTGATACCATCCTGGCTTGGGCGCCGCCCAAAACCCAAACTCAGGTGAGAGCCTTCTTAGGACTCACGGGTTACTACAGGAGGTTTGTCAAGGATTACGGTAACATCGTGCACCCCTTGACTTCGCTGACTTCCAGGAAGCAGCCACGAAACGTGATCTGGACTGATGCCTGTCAAACGGCCTTTGACACCCTGAAAACTGCAATGTGCACAGCACCTATACTCCAGGCACCCGACTTTTCGAAAGAATTCATTGTTCAGACGGACGCTTCAGAGCATGGCGTGGGGGCTGTTCTAGCTCAGGTGAATGAAGAGGGCCGAGACTTGCCTGTAGCCTTCATCAGTAGGAGGTTACTTCCCAGGGAAACGAGGTGGAGTGCGATAGAGAGAGAAGCATTTGCTGTGGTCTGGGCGCTGAAGAAGCTAAGACCCTACCTGTTTGGGACTCACTTCCGGGTTCAGACAGACCACAGGCCCCTCAGATGGTTGATGCAGATGAGGGGTGAGAATCCGAAACTGTTGAGGTGGTCCATTTCTCTCCAGGGGATGGACTTTACGGTGGAACACCGCCCTGGTACAGATCACGCCAATGCTGATGGTCTGTCCAGATTTTTCCGCCTTAGTGAAGAGAACTCCCTAGGTCAAGGGTAGTTCTCCCCACATTTCAGCTGGAGGGGACACGTGTTAGACCTGACATCATTGGCTTGAGTCTCTCCTCCATTTTTCCTGTTTTGCCTCTACTGTTTTACGATGTTTTGCTGGTATATGCTTTGGGCGCCGTGTCACTGCTGATCAGTGCCATAGCGCAAGTGCTCCCTATGTTAAATTGATGTATCTATTGTATCCATGTTTGGCTTATTTGGTTTACTATCAGTCCCTCGTCTAGTGCACCCAGAGTGCCGGGGCTTGTAAACGCAAATGCCGCTCGTGGGCTTGCAGCACGTGTTGTGCCACCCACAGGAGCGGCCTCGTAAAAGAATGCCTACGGGTCGGTCATTGCGAGACCCACGTGCAGCCTCGTGCTGTCACGCCGGCTGCGCAAGTATACGTACTTGCCAGCCCTCCAAACCTTCCCTTGGCTTCATGTTAGTCGCCCCTATGGTAGGCCTTCGGGCAGGGTGCATTGTAAGTCTGAGGTAGGACACGCCTGACCAAGTTGGCATGTCCTAATAGTGAATTACCGCCATCTTGGTCCTTCACTATTGCGAGGTAGCCTGCTCTCCATTGATTAGAATGGGCCGCCGGGATTATTAGTACTATGATCCTCGCTGGCTCGGAGAGCATGGTGCAATGTCGAGTTTGGTATCCCTGAACTCGGGGTTTAATTACGCATCCGTTGGTGTGGATGGTTTTTGGACTCTGGGTTCGAAAATAGCACTTTTAGAAGGTGTCTATTTTCTTGTCTAACCATATCTGGTTTCTGCTGGTTTTGCGTGTGTGTGACAGGAGCTGGGTGGCTCCCCAGGTCTGGATGAGTCAGTGTGGGATGAGTGGAACATTTACGTTGAGAGTAGGGGGAGAGTAGTTGTTGATAGCCTGCCTTGCCTGATACAATGCCGGCTCCACCTCCTGCCAGGAGGCCGATAGCTCTGCTCCTGCCAGTGTCAATGCTGGCTCCACCTCCTGCTGGGCGTCTGAGGACCCAGCCCTGCTCAGTGAATAGGCCAGGTGCTTCTGCCTGGCTCCACCCACAACGGACCCAGGATGTTGGGAAACCCCCGGCATGGACAAAGGGACCAAAGACGAAAAGGGGTATAAGAGTAGGACCCCTGAACCAAGAATTTAGATCACTTCTGACAAGGAACCCTGTAACCAAGGACAAGAGGCCTGCTGATCTAAGGACTGCCTACCCCTTCTGCCAAGTGTGCTGTTGTTGGGGGAATCCTACAGTGCTTCTTTATTTTTGCCAAGGAACCAGGAGAGAGGAACTGTGTGTGTACTCTCACGCTTGCTAAGAAAATCTCCAAGGACTGGAAGAGTGCCAGTCTCCTGCTGAGGGCTAAAGGACTTCATCCGCTAAAGTGCTATTTGCTGGAACCGTGAATCCAGCACCTCTGAAAGAACCAGCAATCACGACGACCGGACGCCGGGCCCAACCGATGCCAGCAGCAACGTCAGTGAGTAGGAGTACGGCTCTAGCTCCCGTGGACCTTGGGTCTGCACCGCTGCTGATCGCATCACCTGTGTGCCTTCGACGCCGTGAGTGCTGCTCACTCTGTGCAACCGCATCATCGATCGACGACGCCTGCTGAGGCCTGATCGACACCGAAGACGCGACGCCGGATTGCTCGACGCCGCTGATCCTCGTGTGCTTCATTTTCCTAAGGTACTGTGTTGTTTGGGGTCCGTGTGACTCCAGGCTTGACGTAGCGCTCCTCGCGGTCGACGCCGAACCTTTGGATTAACTTTGTCTTGACGTCGTGTAGCCCCCGTGTGGGTTACCCTGTTGCTAAGAACTGTATTGCCAAGAAGAAGATTTGCTTTGATACTAAAGACTGTTTGCTAAAGAAGAAACTACCTTTTGAACTATCCTTTTTTCCTTCCCAACGTATTTATTCCGATTGTGTACAGTTTGTCGTTATTTGGTCTTGTGCTAAGCCTTATATAAAAATACTTATTTTTATAATACTACTGTGTCGTGTCCATTTGTAGTGCATTCACGGTATTACTGTATGTGGTCATAATTGCTTAACGCACAGCCTCTGAGATAAGCCTGTTCTGCTCTGCCAAGCTACCGAGGGGGTGAGCAGGGGTTATCGAAGGGTGTGATCCCCTTGCCCTGACTAGAAAAGGAGTGTCCCTATTTGTCGGAAGCACATACCTCTGCCAACTAGAGACAGCCGGTTCTAATAAGTGCTGTTCTCATTGTTGGGATCTGCACTAGTCCCATTGTTATTATAAGCACTATTCTCATTGTTGGCATCTGCACTAGTCCCATTGTTATCATCAGCGCTATTATCATTGTTGGCATTGGCACTAGTCCCATTGTTATCATCAGTACTATTCTCATTGATGTCATGGGCACTACCCCCATTGGTATCATCAGCGCTATTCCCATTGTTGGCATGGGCCCTACAACCATGGTTATCAGTGCTATTCTCATTGTTGGCGTCTGCACTAGTCCCATTGTTATCATCAGCGCTATTCTCATTGTTGGCATCGGCACTAGTCCCATTGTTATAATCAGGGCTATTCTCATTATTTGCATCAGCACTAGTCCCATTGTTATCATCAGTGCTATTCTCATTGTTGTCAGGAGCATCAGTCCCATTGTTATCATCAGTGCTATTCTCATTGTTGGCATAGGCAATAGGCCCATTGTTATCATCAGCTCTATTCTTATTGTTTGCATTGGCACTAGTTCCATTGTTATCATCAGTGCTATTCTCATTGTTTGCATCCGCACTAGTCCCATTGTTATCATCAGTGATATTCTTATTGTTGTCAGGAGCACCAGTCCCATTGTTATCATCAGTGCTATTCTCATTGTTGGCATAGGCAATAGGCCCATTGTTATCATCAGCTCTATTCTCATTGTTTGCATTGGCACTAGTTCCATTGTTATCATCAGTGCTATTCTCATTGTTTGCATCCGCACTAGTCCCATTGTTATCATCAGTTATATTCTTATTGTTGGCATTGGCCCAAGTCCCATTGGTATCATCAGTACTATTCTCATTGATGTCATGGGCAGTACCACCATTGGTATCATCAGCGCTATTCCCATTGTTGGCATGGGCACTAGAAGCATGGTTATCAGTGCTATTCTCATTGTTGGCATCTGCACTAGTCGCATTGTTATCATCAGCACTATTCTCATTGTTGGCATCTGCACTAGTCCCATCGTTATCATCAGCGCTATTCTCATTGTTGGCATCGGCACTAGTCCCATTGTTATCATCAGTGCTATTCTCATTATTTGCATCGGCAATAGTCCCATTGTTATTATCAGTGCTATTCTTATTATTGGCATCGGCACTAGTCCCATTATTATCCTCAGTGCTAATCTCATTGTTGGCATTGGCACTAGTCCTATTGTTATCATCAGTGCTATTCTCATTGTTGGCAGTGGCACTAGTACCATTGATATCATCAGCGCTAATGTCATTATTGTCATGGGCACTAATCCCATTGGTATAATCAGTGCTATTCTACTTGTTGGCATTGGCACTAGTCCCACTGGTATCATCAGTGCTATTCTCATTGTTGTCATGGGGACTAGTCCCATGGTTATCAGTGCTATTCTCATTGTTGGCATGTGCCCTAGTCCCATTGTTATCATCAGTGTTATTCTCATTATTGGCATCGGCACTAGTCCCATTGTTATCATCAGTGCTCTTCTCATTGTTGTCATGGGCACTAGTCCCATAGTTATCAGTGCTATTCTCATTGCTGTCATGAACAATAGTCCCATTGTTATCATCAGTGCTATTCTCATTGTTGGCATTGGCACTAGTCCCATTGTTATCATCAGTGTTATTCTCATTGTTGGCATCAGCACTAGTCCTATTGTTATCAGTAAGCATGGGCGGAAAATCCGTTTCGCTCGCGGATTTTTTGGATTTTTGGGAAATTCGCAATCCGCGAGATTTGCGAATTTCCCGCAAAATCCGCAAATTCGCACGCAGCGGATTTTTTTTGCGGCACGCGGCGTTGGTGATACAATTTTTGCGGCGCGCGGCGTTTATCATCGTTTGCCGGGTTGTTTTTCTCAATAGTTTTATGAGTGCTGCGCCATTTTGGATCTTGCTGTGTGATCCCGCGGGAATTGGCGAGCGCGCAACGTCATCGCGGATTGCCAGCGAGAGTTTGTCAACGCGAGTACGGCGAGATCACGTCTCGCGGTACTTCGCAATTGCGAGATTTGAGATGCGGCGAGCGAAAATATAAAATTTGCAATTCTGCACAAGAAATCCTCCAGCAAGCAGCATAAACCTTCTAGAAATGATGATTTTTATCTGAATAACTCCTTAGGTTGACATTTGCCTGCACTTTTTTAGCGAGGAGTCCATTTTGGGGAGGGGGGAGGGGGGTGGGAGGAAGGAAGTGCCCCACAGTCTTCAACTTCCTGTTCCTGTTCAGCAGGCTCCTCCCAGTGCTTTGTCCATCTCCTGGTCACTTTTCATTTGGATCTGGAGCTGAAAGGATTACATTTTGTGGATGCTGCTGGATATTTGGATTTGAGGCCTTTTTGACTTTCTTTGGATCACTGTTGGATTAGAAATTTTACAAGTAAGTTTGTTTGGGGCATTACAGTTGCTGCAACTAAAATTTTGGAATTTTCGATTTTTGGGCTGTTTTGGGGCCTTTTGCCCAGGGGTACTCAGTGGTGGGTGGACTGAGTCTTTCTGTGGGTTGTCTTGAACTTAAACATCATGGAGGCCATGGATGGATTGGGATTGTGCTGATTTTTGAGTGATTTTCGTTTTTTGGGGCTGTACTTGTGGCCTTTTGACCGGGGGTATTTGAGTCTAGCATGGGCCTAGTCTTTCTGTAGGTTGTCTTGAATTTAAACATCATGGAGGGCATGGATGGATTGGGATTGTGCTGATTTTTCAGTCATTTTCGTTTTTTGGGGCTGTACTTGTGGCCTTTTCACCAGGGGTATTTGAGTCTAGCATGGGCCTAGTCTTTCTGTGGGCTAGTTTGAACTTAAACATCATGGATGGCATGGATGGAATGGGATTGTGCTGATTTTGCAGTGTTTTTCGATTTTTGGGGGTGTTCATGGGGAGGGACAGGCCATGTGGCTGGTGGCCATTTTGAGTGCAGCTACAGGCACTGGCCATGTGCTGGCAGGCAAGTGGCCATTTTGAATGCAGGCTTTGTTGTTAGGCCTGCAACCATTTTGCCTACTTTTCAACCTTTATTTATGCCCAGGGGTAGTGAGTCTTGCATGGGCCTAGTCTTTCTGTGGGTTGTCTTGAATTTAAACATCATGGAGGCCATGGATGGAATGGGATTGTGCTGATTTTTCAGTGATTTTCGTTTTTTGGGCCTGTACTTGTGGCCTTTTCACCAGGGGTATTTGAGTCTAGCATGGGCCTAGTCTTTCTGTGGGCTGTCTTGAACTTAAACATCATGGAGGCCATGGATGGAATGGGATTGTGCTGATTTTGCAGTGTTTTTCGATTTTTGGGGGTGTTCATGGGGAAGGACAGGCCATGTGGCTGGTGGCCATTTTGAGTGCAGCTACAGGCACTGGCTATGTGCTGGCAGGCAAGTGGCCATTTTGAATGCAGGCTTTGTTGTTAGGCCTGCAACCATTTGGCCTATTTTTCAACCTTTATTTATGCCCAGGGGTAGTGAGTCTTGCATGGGCCTAGTCTTTCTGTGGGTTGTCTTGAATTTAAACATCATGGAGGCCATGGATGGAATGGGATTGTGCTGATTTTTCAGTGATTTTCGTTTTTCGGGCCTGTACTTGTGGCCTTTTCACCAGGGGTATTTGAGTCTAGCATGGGCCTAGTCTTTCTGTGGGCTGTCTTGAACTTAAACATCATGGAGGCCATGGATGGATTGGGATTGTGCTGATTTTTCAGTGATTTTCGTTTTTTGGGGCTGTACTTGTGGCCTTTTGACCGGGGGTATTTGAGTCTAGCATGTGCCTAGTCTTTCTGTAGGTTGTCTTGAATTTAAACATCATGGAGGGCATGGATGGATTGGGATTGTGCTGATTTTTCAGTCATTTTCGTTTTTTGGGGCTGTACTTGTGGCCTTTTCACCAGGGGTATTTGAGTCTAGCATGGGCCTAGTCTTTCTGTGGGCTAGTTTGAACTTAAACATCATGGATGGCATGGATGGAATGGGATTGTGCTGATTTTGCAGTGTTTTTCGATTTTTGGGGGTGTTCATGGGGAGGGACAGGCCATGTGGCTGGTGGCCATTTTGAGTGCAGCTACAGGCACTGGCCATGTGCTGGCAGGCAAGTGGCCATTTTGAACGCAGGCTTTGTTGTTAGGCCTGCAACCATTTTGCCTACTTTTCAACCTTTATTTATGCCCAGGGGTAGTGAGTCTTGCATGGGCCTAGTCTTTCTGTGGGTTGTCTTGAATTTAAACATCATGGAGGCCATGGATGGAATGGGATTGTGCTGATTTTTCAGTGATTTTCGTTTTTTGGGCCTGTACTTGTGGCCTTTTCACCAGGGGTATTTGAGTCTAGCATGGGCCTAGTCTTTCTGTGGGCTGTCTTGAACTTAAACATCATGGAGGCCATGGATGGAATGGGATTGTGCTGATTTTGCAGTGTTTTTCGATTTTTGGGGGTGTTCATGGGGAGGGACAGGCCATGTGGCTGGTGGTCATTTTGAGTGCAGCTACAGGCACTGGCTATGTGCTGGCAGGCAAGTGGCCATTTTGAATGCAGGCTTTGTTGTTAGGCCTGCAACCATTTTGCCTACTTTTCAACCTTTATTTATGCCCAGGGGTAGTGAGTCTTGCATGGGCCTAGTCTTTCTGTGGGTTGTCTTGAATTTAAACATCATGGAGGCCATGGATGGAATGGGATTGTGCTGATTTTTCAGTGATTTTCGTTTTTTGGGCCTGTACTTGTGGCCTTTTCACCAGGGGTATTTGAGTCTAGCATGGGCCTAGTCTTTCTGTGGGCTGTCTTGAACTTAAACATCATGGAGGCCATGGATGGAATGGGATTGTGCTGATTTTGCAGTGTTTTTCGATTTTTGGGGGTGTTCATGGGGAGGGACAGGCCATGTGGCTGGTGGCCATTTTGAGTGCAGCTACAGGCACTGGCCATGTGCTGGCAGGCAAGTGGCCATTTTGAATGCAGGCTTTGTTGTTAGGCCTGCAACCATTTTGCCTACTTTTCAACCTTTATTTATGCCCAGGGGTAGTGAGTCTTGCATGGGCCTAGTCTTTCTGTGGGTTGTCTTGAATTTAAACATCATGGAGGCCATGGATGGAATGGGATTGTGCTGATTTTTCAGTGATTTTCGTTTTTTGGGCCTGTACTTGTGGCCTTTTCACCAGGGGTATTTGAGTCTAGCATGGGCCTAGTCTTTCTGTGGGCTGTCTTGAACTTAAACATCATGGAGGCCATGGATGGACTGGGATTGTGCTGATTTTGCAGTGTTTTTCGATTTTTGGGGTTGTTCATGGGGAGGGACAGGCCATGTGGCTGGTGGCCATTTTGAGTGCAGCTACAGGCACTGGCCATGTGCTGGCAGGCAAGTGGCCATTTTGAATGCAGGCTTTGTTGTTAGGCCTGCAACCATTTTGCCTACTTTTCAACCTTTATTTATGCCTAGGGGTAGTGAGTCTTGCATGGGCCTAGTCTTTCTGTGGGTTGTCTTGAATTTAAACATCATGGAGGCCATGGATGGAATGGGATTGTGCTGATTTTTCAGTGATTTTCGTTTTTTGGGCCTGCACTTGTTGCCTTTTCACCAGGGGTATTTGAGTCTAGCATGGGCCTAGTCTTTCTGTGGGCTGTCTTGAACTTAAACATCATGGAGGCCATGGATGGAATGGGATTGTGCTGATTTTGCAGTGTTTTTCGATTTTTGGGGGTGTTCATGGGGAGGGACAGGCCATGTGGCTGGTGGCCATTTTGAGTGCAGCTACAGGCACTGGCCATGTGCTGGCAGGCAAGTGGCCATTTTGAATGCAGGCTTTGTTGTTAGGCCTGCAACCATTTTGCCTACTTTTCAACCTTTATTTATGCCCAGTGGTAGTGAGTCTTGCATGGGCCTAGTCTTTCTGTGGGTTGTCTTGAATTTAAACATCATGGAGGCCATGGATGGAATGGGATTGTGCTGATTTTGCAGTGTTTTTCGATTTTTTTTGTGGTGTATAACTGAACTGATGTTCCTCTGTCTTCCATTGTTTTTAGGTGCACAAGACTCAAGAGAACCACCAGTGCCAGGAAGAAGTCCTGCAGCGGTGTGTGTGTGCAGCATAACGTCACGCGACATTCACGTCTGGCCTCAGACAACTCTACAATTTGTGCAACTGCGGCCTGCTGTCTGACCTGCTCTGAAGAAGATGGCCCCCAAAAAATTTCTCCGTAGCTCCTCTAGCAAGAAAGTTGCTAGTAAGGAGCAGAAGAAGCAAGTTACCAAGGAGGCTGGTGTGCCACCCGCCACGTTTTTTGGGAGCAAAAAAAAAAGTACGCCTGCAGCAGCAGGATCTGCTGGGGACCAAGCTGGGAGCAGCACCCCTGCTCCATTGGGTTCAGTGCCTCCACCACCACGCCAACTTAAGTCAAAGCCCTTGAGTGCTTCAGAGGCAGTCAGTGTACTTCTCCAATCACCATCGACCAGTGATGTTGGCTCATCGCAAGAAAGTAGCAGCAATGTCCCTGAATCAACACAGGTTGTTGTAACTCATCTGACAAGTGTTGAACAACCACAGCCGCAACAACAACACCATGTGCAAGTACACGCCCAAGTACATGTGGAAGGAGAGGCAGCAAAAGGAGATGCGCAAGCAAAGGTGCATGGAGGTTCACAAGTGCCCACAATAGTTGTTCCTCCAGAAGTAGGGGCACATCAGGAAATCGACAATGAAGCCGAGGTATCATTGGAAGCCACTCCTCCTGATGATCATTCATTGTCTTCCACATCCCTAGCAAGGAAAAGATCAAGGGGGGTGTCTACATCTTCTTCAAGCCCACCTCCTTCTGATGATACGGATCCAGCTTGGGAACCACCACTGCGGTCTGAGGATGAGGCACACCATGATCTGACAAAGGAACCTAAGCGTAAAAGGAAGGTCGTCGAAAAACTCATACCTATGGAGTGTGATGAGGCTCAACAAGAAGTGACAGATACTGCTGGTGATGAAGCCTCTCACGATGACGACGAGCCAGTCATCACAAAGGTCACTGCAGCCCCACCGGGCATGCAGCAAAGAGACATTTTGACCCTATCCCGAGAAGCTGCTGAGCGTGATGATGATGTCGACGAGGAGGCAATGGAAATGGAATCATTAGATTTGGAGTTAAGTAGTACACCAAAACCTACCGCTTCCATATTTCTTCCTCGCAAGAAGATACCCACCTCGACCTCAATTCGTGGTGGTGAAAGTGCAAAACGTACTGAAGTTCGGCAATCCACATCCTCCACTTCATCTGGCATTAGCAGCAGGACCACCACCACCAGTATCGCCGCCTCCTCCGGCCCCCAAAGACATTTCAAGTCTCCAGTTTGGGACTTCTTTAGTGTTTGCCCGTAAAATGGAAAACGTAGCCATTTGTAGCCTTTGTAAGGTTCGAGTTGGTCGTGGTAAGCTTGGTTCTAACTATGGTACCGGAGGCCAGAGAGGTCATCTTAAGAGAGCGCACCCTGTCCAATGGCTTCCGCACCTAGAGGCGTTTATGCAAGCCAGAATTGCACGTAATCAAAACGTTGATTTTTCATCTGATGATGACGAGGAGGAAGAAGACGATTCAAACACTTCACTTACACCCAGTACCCCTGTCAGCAGCACACCCCATGTGAGCCACACTAAGAGTGTGGGAGAGAGTGAGACATCAATGCGGAAAAGTTCATCAGCGAGCGTAACTGGGTCGAAGATATCATCATCATCCCGTAAATCCTTGGTCCAGGGCAACATTAAAAAGATGTTGTTTACAGAAGCACAATATGAACGCAACCACCCAATGACGCGTCTGTATAACACTAAGCTGGCTAAAATGCTAGCTCTGGACCTTCTCCCTTTTTCTTTTGTAGAAGGGGTTGGTTTTCTAGAATTAGTGGCAGCGCTCTGCCCTAAATGGAAGGTTCCTAGCCGGTTCTATTTTCCCCGAGTTGCGGTTCCAGCACTACATGAAGATGTTCTGAAGGTGATTGGGGCAGCTTTGCAAAAGAGTGCTGTTCACACTATACATCTGACAACAGACAAGTGGACCAGTGGCGCAGGCGCTGATTACATGTGCATCACTGCACACTGGGTCTCTTTTTCAGGGGCTAAAGCAAAGCTAAACACAGGTGTTGAAACGGACATTGTTTTTAAAGCTGCTCGGAAACATGCAACACTAGCCATGTTTGGTTTGGAGAAACGTCACACAGCAGAAAACATTTTGGATGTCTTTAACACAAAGGTCCTTAACTGGCTGTCCCCACTAAAACGGCGGGTTGGTTATGTTTCCACGGACAATGGCGCCAATATAGTTAAGGCCATGAGGGACGGTTACTATCTCAGAGTGCCGTGTTTGGCGCACTGTATAAACCTGGTTGTCCAAAAATTCTTGGCTAATAAAGCCAGTGCAGCGTACAGTGTATTGGACACCTGCCGAAAAATGTGCAAGCATTTCAGCCATTCTTTTAAGGCCCGGAAGCAGCTGAGGAGCCTGCTATATCAACGTAAAATGCCAGTGAAAGCACTCATCCAGGAGGTGGTAACACGTTGGAACTCAACCTTCTACATGCTTGAGCGTCTGTATGAGCAGTATACGGAACTCGATCAATATTTCCTTACAGAGGGTACAGAGGAGCTGAGGATGGGTGGGCCGCAATGGAACATAGTTCAAAGCCTGACACGCATGCTTCGTCCTTTTGAGTTCTTCACGCGTGCAGTCAGCAAGGAGGACTCTAATTTGGGAAAAGCTATCCCATTGTTGTACATGCTGGAGGACCAACTGAAGGAGGTGTGTTCTGTGTTTGAAAAAGATGACAAAAACCAAGACTCTTTGCTTCTGGCTGAGCAATTATTAGAGCTCCTACAAGGTGATGAACGTCTTAAAAAGATCCACTCAGAACAGCATTACATTTGTGCTACTATTCTGGATCCACGCTACAAAAAGGCGCTGGCAGGCCAAGCATTCTTTCCTTTTGATGATGAACATGTTCCAAAGTACAAACGTTGGCTAGCCTTGTCAGCCAAGAGGTTTGAAACAGAACGGCTGGAAATTGAAGGAAATGGCAGTACATCAGCAGGCCATCCCCAGTCAAAACAATCCACTTCTGCACCTGTGGCTGTGGCACAAGTGACCTCTCAGCCGTTAAAGACACCGGCAACCGGATCATCTGCACGAAACACAACAGAAACATTGGAGGCTGAAGAGGATTGGCTAGCTCTGCGTGGGTTTGGTTCTCAAAAGGTCAGAGGCACAGCAAGAGCTAAGCAAAGTGGAGGAACCTTGGATGAGGACCTTGAGTCGATGGTGAAGGACTATCTGAATGACTCAACAGAGGTCTATGTTAATTCTGACCCATTGGCGTATTGGCATGCGAAAAAAGAATTGTGGCCACAGCTCACCAACCTGGCTTTAAACTACTTGTCTTGCCCACTCGCAAGCGTGTCTTCTGAACGGGTTTTCAGTGCGGCTGGTGGCATTGTAACCCCCAAACGGAGCCGCCTCTCGCCCAAAAATGTGGAGAGGTTAACAATGATCAAGATGAATCAGCACCTCATACCACCAGATTTCAGAGTACGAGAGAGCGTGCCGGATGAAGAGGAGGTGGCCAGCAACATAGATGAGGGAATTTCTACTCTGTCAGGTGACACTGAGCTCACCCTGCCTGAATTCGCAGAGTATGATGACGAAGCCTTATTTTTATTCCTGGACCGTGATACCGAGCCCTGAAAAAGAGACAACGAATCAATAACTTTCTTTTTCGTCCCTATTCACTTTTATTCCTGTGTGTCCGTCTTTCTTTGTTGTGCACAGTTAATATATTTCAAACTTTAATCAGATAATCACAAAATCAAGCCCATCAGCAGAACTGTCTTCACTGGTTTGCTAATTGATTTGAAGTTGCCGCAGTCTGCATTCCTCAGGTTCACAAGTTCAGAAGAACATGCTCCTCTATCCTCCTCCTCCAGACTCCTATTTCCATCAAACCAGAGGGCTGGTTTACGCCCAATGAAGAAAGACTCAGCACTTGTGGGGGTGTTGTTGTACCTCTTTGCAGGTGAGTTGACGGCTCTGGGACCATTGTTGGGAAGCTCTAATACCGGATAAAAGTGGTTTGGACCAAATCCCAGGAAGAATTTTTTTTGTGTTTTTGATGACTTGCTTGCCTTTTAGGTGCTCTTAGGGAAGGTTCCGTCTGTTTGTGGGTGAGTTTCATGGTCTGGGAGCACTGCTGGGACACTCTAATCTTGATTGCATTTGCTTTTCAGGAAATCCGTCGTGGCAACCCCGACTTATGGCCTAGCTACGCAGCGCGTTTGGACCGAAGGCCGAGAAATATTGCAAGTATGAGATTTTGCTTTTGGCCTGTTTGGGGGTGTTATGCTTCTTGGCGGGTGGGTTGGCGTGTCTTGGGGCATTCCTGGGAAGGTCTAATACTGGGTAGAAGTGGTTGGGACAAAATCCAGGCCGATTTTTTTTTGGCTATTTCTGACATTTTGCTCAATGTAGCGTTTTCGGGGGCCTGTTTGGGGGGCTTCCTGGTGTTTGTGGGTGAGTTTCGTGGTCTGGGAGCACCGCTGGGACACTCTAATCTTGATTGCATTTGCTTTTCAGGAAATCCGTCGTGGCAACCCCGACTTATGGCCTAGCTACGCAGCGCGTTTGGACCGAAGGCCGAGAAATATTGCAAGTATGAGATTTTGCTTTTAGCCTGTTTGGGGGTGTTATGCTTCTTGGCGGGTGGGTTGGCGGGTCTTGGGGCATTCCTGGGAAGGTCTAATACTGGGTAGTAGTGGTTGGGACAAAATCCAGGCCGATTTTTTTTTGGCTATTTATGACATTTTGCTCAATGTAGCGTTTTCGGGGGCCTGTTTGGGGGGCTTCCTGGTGTTTGTGGGTGGGTTTCGGGGTCTGGGCGCACTGCTGGCTACATATACTTTACTTTGCAAGAGGTTTGAAGCAAATCCATGGTGGCAGAGGGGAGTTAGGGCCTAGCTGCAGAGCGCGTGCGGAGTGATTTGGGAAATTTGTGAAAAATTGACTAAGTCCCCATTTTTGTACTTTTGCTCTTTGGCTGTTTGGGGGTCTTCTACTCGTTTTCTCCTGGGTTGACGGCTCTGGGGCCATTGCTGGGAAGCTCTAATACCGGATAAAAGTGTTTTGGACCAAATCCCAGGCGGAAATTTGTTTGTGTTTTTGATGACTTGCTTGCCTTTGAGGTGCTCTTAGGGGTGGTTCCGTCTGATTGTGGGTGAGTTTCGTGGTCTGGGAGCACTGCTGGGACACTCTAATCTTGATTGCATTTACTTTTCAGGAAATCCGTCGTGGCAACCCCGACTTATGGCCTAGCTACGCAGCGCGTTTTGACCGAAGGCCGAGAAATATTGCAAGTATGAGATTTTGCTTTTGGCCTGTTTGGGGGTGTTATGCTTCTTGGCGGGTGGGTTGGCGGGTCTTGGGGCATTCCTGGGAAGGTCTAATACCGGGTAGAAGTGGTTGGGACAAAATCCAGGCCGATTTTTTTTGGCTATTTCTGACATTTTGCTCAATGTAGCGTTTTCGGGGGCCTGTTTGGGGGGCTTCCTGGTGTTTGTGGGTGGGTTTCGGGGTCTGGGCGCACTGCTGGCTACATATACTTTACTTTGCAAGAGGTTTGAAGCAAATCCATGGTGGCAGAGGGGAGTTAGGGCCTAGCTGAAGAGCGCGCGCGGGTGATTTGGGAAATTTGTGAAAAATTGACTAAGTCCCCATTTTTGTACTTTTGCTCTTTGGCTGTTTGGGGGTCTTCTACTCGTTTTCTCCTGGGTTGACGGCTCTGGGGCCATTGCTGGGAAGCTCTAATACCGGATAAAAGTGTTTTGGACCAAATCCCAGGCGGAATTTTTTTTGTGTTTTTATGACTTGCTTGCCTTTGAGGTGCTCTTAGGGGGGGTTCCGTCTGATTGTGGGTGAGTTTCGTGGTCTGGGAGCACTGCTGGGACACTCTAATCTTGATTGCATTTGCTTTTCAGGAAATCCGTCGTGGCAACCCCGACTTATGGCCTAGCTACGCAGCGCGTTTGGACTGAAGGCCGAGAAATATTGCAAGTATGAGATTTTGCTTTTGGCCTGTTTGGGGGTGTTATGCTTCTTGGCGGGTGGGTTGGCGGGTCTTGGGGCATTCCTGGGAAGGTCTAATACCGGGTAGAAGTGGTTGGGACAAAATCCAGGCCGATTTTTTTTGGGCTATTTCTGACATTTTGCTCAATGTAGCGTTTTTCGGGGGCCTGTTTGGGGGGCTTCCTGGTGTTTGTGGGTGAGTTTCGTGGTCTGGGAGCACTGCTGGGACACTCTAATCTTGATTGCATTTGCTTTTCAGGAAATCCGTCGCGGCAACCCCGACTTATGGCCTAGCTACGCAGCGCGTTTGGACCGAAGGCCGAGAAATATTGCAAGTATGAGATTTTGCTTTTGGCCTGTTTGGGGGTGTTATGCTTCTTGGTGGGTGGGTTGGCGGGTCTTGGGGCATTCCTGGGAAGGTCTAATACCGGGTAGAAGTGGTTGGGACAAAATCCTTGCGGAAAAGCCTTTTGGCACTTTTTGTAACTTAGGGTTCGTTAGGGTTAGCCCTAGCAGCAGGATTGCATGTGTTTCGGGGTGTTCTAGATTTTTGCAACTGAGTTCTGGGGTCTTAGAGCACTCGTGAGAATGTGTAATTTTGGTTGCAAGTCATTTGAAGAAAATCCATGGTGGGAAAGGGGGGATTTGGCATAGTTAAAGAAAGCCTTTGCCACTATTCTTAACTTAGGGTTCGTTAGGGTTAGCAGTATTTCTATTGCATGTGTTTGAGTGGGGGGGATTTCGAGTCTTGGAGCGATGCTGGCTATGGCTAATTTTGCTTGGTTGCTTGCAAGTGGTTTGAATGCAATCCACGGTGGGTAAGGGGTAATTAGGAAGGGGGTACTTCGGCCTACTTTTACTTTCAAAGTAAGTTTTGTCACCAGTTTTCTGCTAGGCCTCGTTTTTTGAGATTTGATTGGGAGTCTTCTACATTTTTGCGACTGGCTTTAGTAAGGGTCTGGGTGGGAGCACTGCTAGGAAGATCTAATTTTGTTCTAAAACACAGTTTACAGTACACCTAGCTTGAGGGGAAAGCTCCGCTACATTAATTTGGCCATACTTATTTATCCTTCAAAAGGTGACTCAGACAGAGTACGCACTTTCAAAAATATTGTACTGTCTACTAGGAAAATCAAATTGTGACTTTTTGCACTCCACAGCCTACATACCTTATATTAATTTATCAGTGGTGTTGTAATATTATATCACTTCCTGTTTTTCGTTGAATAATTACAGGCCGGGTTTCAGTCTCTGCAATGGGGAAAAAAGGATGGAGTCAGGCTTCACAGTAGCGAGCCACAATTCAGCATCAGGCAGGCAGTGGACAGGGTGTCTTCTGGTGACCAACATCGATGGACGAAGCATCGGCTGCAATGGAGGAGTGCCGCTAATAAGAGGATTTTTTTTCTGCAGGCAACTTACTTACCACTTCCAACAGGACCACTACAACCACATAGATACAGTATCCCTTGCCTTTTTCTCTGACTGTGACTGCATTTCTTGGATCTCTCTCTGCTTCTAAATTGATCCCTTAACACATCACTTAGTCCACTCCACTATCACATCTGCACCACACATAGTCATTTGTAAGTGCTCCTACGTAATTCGCAAGTCGCAGCACGCCCCAGGCCGTAGAGGACTGGGATGGCCCCAATGATGAAGCATGTCACCAAGGGGCAACCCTGGTGAGTGAGGGGACACCTAGAAAAAAACCAATTTCTCCTTTTCTATCTACTATACCTTCCAGACCAACCCCATTGAGTGTTGTTGTGAATGGATTTATAGTGACCAGCAAGGCTCTCGGGTATCTGGCTACAGAGACCTTATGTTGAATATCGTTATCAATAATTCCACACAGGCCCTGTACTGTCGCATTCTTTCTTCCACAGTTGTCGAATGTACTACTTACTTTTCACTGACATGCATGCAGTAGTGCATGCACTTTCAAAGATTGATGGATAGGTTTGTACCCAAAGAATTGTTTCTGTTCAATTGTTTGTCTATGCTGTGCTTTTTTTTACAGGGTGTCTTCTGGTGACCAACATCGATGGACGAAGCGTCGGCTGCAATGGAGGAGTGCCGCTAATAGGAGGATTTATTTTCTGCAGGCAACTTACTTACCACTTCCAACAGGACCACTACAACCACATAGATACAGTATCCCTTGCCTTTTTCTCTGACTGTGACTGCATTTCTTGGATCTCTCTCTGCTTCTAAATTGATCCCATAACACATCACTTAGTCCACTCCACTATCACATCTGCACCACACATAGTCATTTGTAAGTGCTCCTACGTAATTCGCAAGTCGCAGCACGCCCCAGGCCATAGAGGACTGGGATGGCCCCAATGATGAAGCATGTCACCAATGGGCAACCCTGGTGAGTGAGGGGACACCTAGAAAAAAAACAATTTCTCCTTTTCTATCTACTATACCTTCCAGACCAACCCCATTGAGTGTTGTTGTGAATGGATTTATAGTGACCAGCAAGGCTCTCGGGTATCTGGCTACAGAGACCTTATGTTGAATATCGTTATCAATAATTCCACACAGGCCCTGTACTGTCGCATTCTTTCTTCCACAGTTGTCGAATGTACTACTTACTTTTCACTGACATGCATGCAGTAGTGCATGCACTTTCAAAGATTGATGGATAGGTTTGTACCCAAAGAATTGTTTATGTTCAATTGTTTGTCTATGCTGTGCTTTTTTTTACAGGGTGTCTTCTGGTGACCAACATCGATGGACGAAGCGTCGGCTGCAATGGAGGAGTGCCGCTAATAGGAGGATTTTTTTTCTGCAGGCAACTTACTTACCACTTCCAACAGGACCACTACAACCACATAGATACAGTATCCCTTGCCTTTTTCTCTGACTGTGACTGCATTTCTTGGATCTCTCTCTGCTTCTAAATTGATCCCATAACACATCACTTAGTCCACTCCACTATCACATCTGCACCACACATAGTCATTTGTAAGTGCTCCTACGTAATTCGCAAGTTGCAGCACGCCCCAGGCCGTAGAGGACTGGGATGGCCCCAATGATGAAGCATGTCACCAAGGGGCAACCCTGGTGAGTGAGGGGACACCTAGAAAAAAACCAATTCCTCCTTTTCTATCTACTATACCTTCCAGACCAAACCCATTGAGTGTTGTTGTGAATGGATTTATAGTGACCAGCAAGGCTCTCGGGTATCTGGCTACAGAGACCTTATGTTGAATATCGTTATCAATAATTCCACACAGGCCCTGTACTGTCGCATTCTTTCTTCCACAGTTGTCGAATGTACTACTTACTTTTCACTGACATGCATGCACTTTCAAAGATTGATGGATAGGTTTGTACCCAAAGATTTGTTTATGTTCACAATTGTTTGTCTATGCTGTGCTATTTTTTCTTGTCTCCCAAAACCTTTCCCAAAAACCCCCGTACCCATCCATTTTTCAAACCCTAACCCTCTTCCCCCGGGCTGTGTGGTTTTGATTGATGTGTGACTAAATTACAGCAATAAATCCACACACTTGCTGGGGAGGATAAGGTGATAGCAACAGGCTGGTGAAGAAATCCGAGGATATATTCTTACTCTGCTTGACAAAGAACCATTGCTAATGTGAAAGAACTTCAACCGAATTAGTAGTTATACTTTACCATTTGTTAGGCTACAATGTGGCACTGTTCTACTGTACTTCTGTCACCTGCTATATTCTCAGTTGTACCGTTGAATTGCTCAGGAGGACAAACCAGATTTCATTTTCTTTTTTTTCATAGGCATGCAACTGCCACTGTGTCACACCACTAGTACCACCGCTATGAGGAAATTTTATCCGACCAAGATTGCCAACCTTATTCGCTGTTTCCCGTGGAGCCAGCCCTGGGTCTAGCCCTACTTTCAAACACAAATTACAGGTAAGATAAGCGTTTGGTGGTTTGGGGGTATAATGGAGTATTAGTAGGAGAGACGAGAGACTGAAGGTAGTACTACTAAAGTCCTAGGACTCTTGGATTCACTTCACTTAGTCTGTGAGAGGCACTTAGTGTTGAAAACATTTGGGCATTTACACTTAAAGGAAGAAAATGGAACTAAACTTTCAGGAAAACAAAGTCACTGTTAAACCCCCACCCACCAGGCAAGCAGTAAGAAACGGGTATGCTCAGATAAAGTTTGAAAAAGTATATTTATATCCCTAACAAAATAATCTCCTGCAAGACCCTCCCTAACCCCAACAATTGTCCTTCAAAAGTCCCCAAAAACCCAACTCCCAATTCCCACCCCCCAAAAGTCTCTAAAAAAGGGGCAAGGGACACTATGGGTGGATGCTGTCAACTTTTTGGGCCAGGGCATCATGCTCCTGGCGGAGCAAGGCGTGCTCTACGCGGAGCCCCTCCAACTCCTTTGAAAAGTGGTGGAGCTCCTGCTGGAGGCGGGACACCATCAGGGTACTGCGGCGCAGGCGTGCCTTCAATGCCTTGTAGGTGCAACGGCTGTGAGAGGAGGAAGCTGTTGTCCTTGCTACTCGGCGGTGGCGTTTGGCTTTGGCAGCCCGGCTCAGTCTGGGTGGACCACTGTGCTGGGTGGCACTGGCAGCCCGTGGGGGAACGGAGGCCGATGCAGACGACGTAGTTGTTGTGGTCGACTGCACACTTTCTTCGTCCTCCAGGGCCACCAGCCGCCGATATTCGGCCACAGTGGCATCGATCCTCCGTTGCCGGGCCGCTCTAGCCAGCTCCTTCCTCCTTGTTCGTTTGGAAGGAGAACCTATATGAAGAAAGAAAGACATAGTCTGTAACCAATGCTCTTAAAGATTAACTCAATCATTCAGCAGAAATTTGTGTTGCACTACAACTAGCAACTTGCAAACGCATTACATAACTATTGAGGCCAGAATCTATCTAACCTCACACTTCTTCATCCTTGCTCTAACATTAGTGGGAGTTTAAGGAACAAATTCTACGAGCACTATGGACTTCCATTGGAGTCGACTATGAAAGTACACCAGTCTTATTCTTCTTCTTGTCTCTTGTTTAGGAAAATTGGTACGTTATCTTCTGCAAGCCGGCATAATGCCAGCGCAGTAAACTTGCACCCGAGAAAAAGAGACGCACGCCATGAGGAGTGACCTAGACTTGCGTTGCGTTACTGTACCCGTCCAGTACATGCAGGTGGTGAAGCTCTTACTTTTCTATTACGGGTGGCACTGAGAATACTCTGTTACAACTCAAGGGCTACTGCTTAATTAATTTAACTTTCACCCTACAGTGGAAATGAGTACTAGAAATGGAAAATTGAAGAAGATAAATAATCTGATTATCTATCACTTCACATGGGATGTTTTTGCTTATATATGGGATGACTTTAGGTGCTTTGCTTTTTATTGAGTGACCAGTGATACATCCACACATGAATGACTGAGTACTACTAAACTTATTAAGAGAGGTAGGGAGTGGCCCCCGTAATAACCGGATCTATGCAGTGCTTGCAATACAAACTACTGCTACTATTGATGGTAGTATTTGGACAAAATTAAAACTTCTTTTCCTTGCCTTTCCTACACTGGAACGGACGTGCGGGTGCAGTGTTACATGCTCTTCAAAGTTACACTTAGTTCATCCACTGACCGTCTACTCTCTCTAGATCATGGGTACTCACAAACTTTCTCTCAGGGGCTACATTTACAGTGTAGTTTGGGGCCGAGGGCCGCACTGGTGGGGGCGGAGTCAGAGGGGGCGGGGCTAAAGCAAAACGATAACTTGTGACCATGAGGTTGCACACAGGCCCCTGCAGCAGATGCCCTCATCCACTGAGCCACCAGACCCAGCATTTACATACATCTCTCTCCCTCCTGCTCTCCCTCCTGCCCTCCCTCTCCATCTCTCTCTCCCTCCTGCCCTCCCTCTCCCTCCCCCTCTGTCATCTCACTGTGTGTGTGTCTATCTGTGTCAGCCTTCAGCCCGGGTTGAGACCGCTTCCTCAACGCGCACACACAGACAACAACACCAAAGTACTTAACAGGTCTTTAAAAGACCATTAACATATTATTGAGGCTTTGTTTGTTGTAGCGCCCCTGCTTCTCCACCCTGACAATCACTGCTTGCCCGGCCCCACAGAGCAGAGGCTTTGTTCTATTTCACCTCTTTGTGGCCTTGCATCTCCACTCTGCTCTGTGGGGGCCGGGGGAGCAGTGATTGTCAGAGTGGAGATGCAGGGGCGCTAACAGGTGAAATACAAAAAAGCCTCTGCTCTGTGGGGGCCGGGGGAGCAGTGATTGTCAGCAAAGGTCTGCGCACCGCCAAGGAAGGCTTGCCGGGCCACCACCGGCCCGCGGGCCGTACTATGAGTACCCCTGCTCTAGATACACATATGCTATCTAAGAGTCAGATAGTAGCATGATCCAGGTATATGGACACATACAGTTTCTGTGTCACCCACCCAGGCTGTTGTCCTTCCACCCATCATTGCTTCATCATTCACCCAGCCATGCATCTCATATTCTTGCCTTCCCAGCTAGTCTGCAATCTCAATAAGTAAGGAATATATAAGAGCTTACCTCTGGCCGCCACCACCACCGTCTCAACTCTCACAGCCGCCGCCTCCTCCCCTGAAGAATCGCCCTCCGCCTCCGTGTCGAGCACCACCACCTCCACACTGGCCCCGCCACCAGATGTTCCACCTACAAAGTACATTTAAGAATGTTAGAATAAAGCACTCACTAGTCTTTGGTCTAGGAATGAAGACATGTGAAAACAATGTAATTTGTGACTGTCTACGTTAAAGTTAAAAAAAAATTCCCTTTTTCCAGGGAAGGTTGTCTTGCTGCACTTTTTGGCACAACTGATGAAGGCTGTTTTTTTAACACGCACCATTTTTCTCCACACAGACAGAAGATGGACTTCTAACAACAAGATCAAGTTGAAACCAGGTGAGAGCTCGGCTCGACCACAAGAAATGTCTTCAATTAATCGTCAGCACTAACCACTTTTCCATTATCAGTTAAACGTTTAGTTTTATTATGACTTCATTTTAATAAATGTGTTTACTTTTAATAAAGCTTTTAAACTTAAATACAATCTGTGTTTTTTGGTCCAGACTAGAGTGACTGAGCGAAAGGTTTTGCAATTTTTGCAAGCATGAGTCCAGATAGAACACTTCAAAAGACATTATGGACAATCCCAGAGGACTGCACTAAGTTGATAGAGCTATTGCTGACTAGAATCATGGGAGTTTCGCCAACCGTGCAATCTTAGTTAGCTACACAGACAGACTAATAAGAATACTCTAGTAATACCACAGGGAGTCATAGTAGAGGCAGGATAAGAATTTAGATACAGTCTACAAGAAGATCAAAGACAATTTTGAAAAAAGTCAAATGAGGAACGCTAGGAAAAATAGGTACTAGTCTAAAATGAAAACTTACTGGGGCCAGCAGAGGAGCCCTCGCCTGCCCGATCCTGGCCCTGTTGAACAGCATCCGCCGCCTGCTGCTCCTGTGTCCTCCTCTCGCCCCTGGGGGGAGCTGACGTACAACATGAAAGAAAGAACAGAAAACATGGATGATTGTTGCTTGTCAATGTCAACCAAATCAAACATTTCAAAAGAACAATAACAAAATATTTCCGCGAACTTATATTGATTAGGGTTAGTTTTCATTTATTTGCGGACCTGTGACTTCGAAAGTCACGTAACTCACTAAACAAAGTACTGAAACGTTCACCTAGGACTGGCAGGCAGCAGTCCGCAGGCAAGACGCAAAGTGACAGACAAACTCCATTGTGATTTCAGTCAGATCAGTGACAACACTAACAGTTGCCTGCTACATTACCAGTCATTTAAATAGTCAAACTATCAATCCACCGCCACTATTTTTCTTATTGTCAGGGGTACAAAGGAAGGGGCAGATTTAAGCCCCTTGCGGCTCTTTTGCGCCGTTCTTGCGTGACTTTTGTGACGCAGCAGCTAAACAAAAAAGGGCGCCATGGTGCGGCGTATAATATTATAACAACGTGACGCATTTGGGAGATGCATCCCGTTATAAAGCCCTGCGCCATCAGGGGGCGTTCCGGCGCAAGGGAGGGCATTCCTGCGCTGGAACACATCCTAAAAGTGGCTGAGGGAAATCTACAAAATTTCAATCAGTCACCTTTAGGACAATGATGCGTCACACAAACCCTGCACCTGCTTGAAGCAGACGTACGGCTTGACCCAGCATTGGGGAGATAGGGTACCCCAGAGCATTGCTGGAGCTGCGCCATCGTTGCGACGCAACTCCAGCAGTAAAGCTTCGGTGACGTTTTGGGCCCATGGTGCGCCGCATTGCAAATACGGCGCACCATGTTTGGTGGTGGTAGCGGGCCGCACAATTAATGGCGCATCCCTGCTACTTTGCAGGGATGCGACGGTAATTGCAATACTGCCCCTTAGGGGCATACTTACTTACGCGTTCTGGCGCAGCTCCAGAGATGCGCCAGATCAAATGCGTCACGCAAAACTACCCTTGCGACACGGCAGATGCGCCTCATTTACAATGCGGCGCGCCCTGGCGCAAGGGTAGGCACTTGCGTGACGCATCTCGTCACGTAAGAGCGGCGCATCGCTGGAGTCACGTCGCCAACGCAATGCAACTCCAGTAATGCTCAGGGCCACCCAATACTTAACACGCTGTATCAGTCCTTTCGCCTGCTTCGAGCAGACATAAGGAATTGAATTGACGTAGCAGCGTCGCAGAAGTGCCTGCGTTAAATCTTGTAGATTTCACGCAGGCAATTTTGCAAGGCGCACAGCCGCCGGACCGCCCACCCTGCGTACTAGGAACGCACCCATTGTGGTGCAGGCCCATGGCTTTATAACGTGACGCATTTCCCTAGATGCGTCATGCTGTAAATGACTCGCAGGGATGCGGCACGTTTACGCCGCTGTTGCGTCACGCAAGGCAACGTAAACGTGGCGCAAGGGGCTTGTAAATGTAATCTGCCCCCTAGTGTCTAGCATTAGGCAGTTCTGTAAAGTACACTCATACATAATAGTTACTCAGGCCAATGAGACCACGAAATAGAAAACAAATAAGCATAGTAGCAACGCCACTGAGAAGGAGAGCAGTGCACCTGAAATGCACAGAAGATTTTGAAATATAATTTAACTACAATGTAATCGTCATCAGCGGCATTATTGGCTTGCTCCATGTAAAAAACAAATATTTGCAATACAACAACACAGAGCAGGAGAAAACATCATAGTAGTGAGTGATTAAATGGCTACTACTACTCACCAAGCCCGGGGATCTCCAAGCCGAGCTGGTCCAGCAGGTCGCGCTCGCGGTCCAGGAGGTCCGTCCAGCGATGGGTGACCTGGCTGTAGGTGCGCTGGACCCCGTAGAGGTGGGATATGGCCCAGCACACCTTCTCCCACCGCTTCCGGCGCTCCCGCATGTTGTAACCGCCGGCCGCGATCCTGCCACCTCCCGCGATGGTCCTGGGCAGGCGGCGCTGGACGAAGTAGACTAGCGAGCCCACTTCCTCCGGGCTGAATATCTTCCGTCGCGTCACCTGCTCCCCCCTCAATCTCCTGCATGCTGTCCTGGCACTGGGTCCAGCACTACTCCCCGCCGCCGCTGCGGCCCTCAAGTGCCTGGGCAGCTTCACGGCGCCTGGCTTGACCATGGTCTGGGCAGATAAGGTAGGAAGAAGTAGAAAATTAAGAAAGAATAGGATAGGGAAGAAGAAAAGAAAAGAGTTTAAAAAAGTAGTTTAAAAGTAAAGAAAAATAGCAGAAAAGACAAAAATATACAGCTAGGAAAAGAGAGGGATAGATAAGAAGCAAAATCGTAAAAAAAAACTGAAAACAAGCGAAGGATGGCAAAGATACCAAGAGGATTAAACACCATGCCCAGACACAGGAAATGAATGAAAAACAAGATGGCCGGTGCCCGTTCACGAGCGCGAAAGTAAGTTCGCGCGAGATTTTCCTCGCGATCTCGTGTGAACCTCTAGATTTCCCGCGCGATCTCGTGCGAACCTCTACTCGCAATGCGCTTACTGCGCGAGATTATACATAGCGGGTGGAAACGGAAATACGTCACGCAAACAAAATGGCCGCGCCCGTACTCGACCTTGGGGTAAATTTGCGTGTTGCGCTGCAAGCGGCTCGCGAATACTGCAAAAAAACTCGCGAAACAACAAGCCGCAAAAAAATAAAATGCTCATTCGCACGAATTGGCGGCTTCCGCGGTCGGTTTCGCACGACGCCGCGCCCCTCGAATAGCGCGAAAAAACCGAAAAACGATTTTAGCAAAAGCAAAAGCAATGAGCAGGTGCAAAAGGTCAACCTCATGATTTGTAACGATTCTCTGTAGTGCTTCCTGAGGGGGCCCTCCAGAATTCGGTTGCCTGCTTGCAACTATTGTGTGACCCTGCTCTGACCTTAACTGTATGCCACAAAGGTCCTGATTTACAGCTAAAGGAGCAGACAAGCAGGTGCCAGGCTGGAACTTGAAATTCTTTCAGTGACACATTAATTAGCCCCTAATTCATTATTGTCAGTTGGGACAGGGCAGGTGTTGTTAATAAACTAACCCCAAATTAATTCATGTCAGTTCAAGCAGGGCAGGTGGGCTTGCTTTTCCCCCCCATCTTCTACAGTGATGATGAACCAGAGGGTGGCATTGATGTAACAGAAGGTGGCATGGGTCAAAGAGAGGGTGCCAGTGGTGAAACAGAGGGTGCTGGGAGGCTGTGATGATGAACCAGACGTAGAAACAACATAGTTGCGACCGTTGCGAGCCGACAAGTAAGTTCGCAATTGCGAACTAGTACCAAATCCTCGCGAACTGGCAGAAACACTTGCAAATTCGCAAATCCGCAAAATTCGCGAACACGAGATTCGCAAAATTCGCCCATGCTTAGTTATCAGTAGTGCTATTCTCATTGTTGTCATGGGCACTAGTCCCATGGTTATCAGTGCTTTTCTCATTGCTATCATGAGCAATAATCCCATTGTTATCATCAGTGCTATATTCATTGCTGACATTGGCACTAGTCCCATTGTTATCATCAGTGCTATTCTCATTGTTGGCATCGGCACTAGTTCCATTGTTATCATAAGTGCTATTCTTATTGTTCACCACAGCACTAGTCCCATGGTCCTCAGTGCTATTCTCATTGTTGTCATCAGCACTAGTCCCATTGTTATCATCAGTGCTATCCAATTTGTTGTCAGGAGCACTATTCCCATTGGTATCATCAGCGCTATTCTTATTGTTGTCATGGGCACTAGTCATGGGCAATAGTCCCATGGTTATCAGTGCTATTCTCATTGTTGTCATGGGCACTAGTCCCATGGTTATCATTGCTAGTCTCATTGTGTCATGGGCACTAGTCCCATTGTTATGATCTGTGCTATTCACATTGTTGGCATCAGCACTAGTCCCATTGTTATTATCAGTGCTATTCTCTTTGTTGGCATCAGCACTAGTCCCATTGTTATCATTAGTGCTATTATCATTGTTGGCATCAGCACTAGTTCTATTATTATCAACAGTGCTATTCTCATTGTTGGCATCAGCACTAGTCCCATTGTTACCATCAGTGCTATTCTCGTTGTTGGCATCAGCACTAGTCCCATTGTTATCATCAGTGCTATTCTAATTGTTGTCTGGAGCACCAGTCCCATTTGCATCTTCAGCGCTATTCTCATTGTTGTCATGGGCACTAGACCCATGGTTATCAGCGCTATTCTTGTTGTTGTCATGGGCACTAGTCCCATTGTTATCATCAGTGTTATTCTCATTGTTGGCATTGGCACTAGTCCGATTGTTATCATGAGCTCTATTCTCATTGTTTGCATTGGCACTAATTCCATTGTTATCATCAGTGGTATTCTCATTGTTTGCATCAGCACTAGTCCCATTGTTATCATCAGTGCTATTCTTATTGTTTGCATTGGCCCAAGTCCCATTGGTATCATCAGTACTATTCTCATTGATGTCATGGGCACTACCCCCATTGGTATCATCAGCGCTATTCCCATTGTTGGCATGGGCCCTAGAACCATGGTTATCAGTGCTATTCTCATTGTTGGCATCTGCACTAGTCCCATTGTTATCATCAGCGCTATTCTCATTGTTGGCATCGGCACTAGTCCCATTGTTATAATCAGGGCTATTCTCATTATTTGCATCAGCACTAGTCCCATTGTTATCGTCAGTGCTATTCTCATTGTTGTCAGGAGCACCAGTCCCATTGTTATCATCAGTGCTTTTCTCATTGCTGGCATAGGCAATAGGCCCATTGTTATCATCAGCTCTATTCTCATTGTTTGCATTGGCACTAGTTCCGTTGTTATCATCAGTCCTATTCTCATTGTTTACATCCGCACTAGTCCCATTGTTATCAACAGTGATATTCTTATTGTTGGCACTGGCCCAAGTCCCATTGATATCAGTACTATTCTCATTGATGTCATGGGCACTACCACCATTGGTATCATCAGCGCTATTCCCATTATTGGCATGGGCACTAGAACCATGGTTATCAGTGCTATTCTCATTGCTGTCATGAGCAATAGTCCCATTGTTATCATCAGTGCTATTCTCATTGATGGCATTGGCACCAATCCCATTGTTATCATCAGTGCTATTTTCATTGTTGACATCGGCACTAGTCCTATTGTTATCATTAGTGCTATTCTCATTATGGGCATCAGCACTAATCCCATTGTTATCATCAGTGCTATTCTCATTGTTGGCATCGGCACCAGTCCCATTGGTATCATCAGCTCTATTCTCATTGTTGGCATAGGCACTAGTCCCATTGTTATCATCAGCTCTATTCTCATTGTTTGCATTGGCACTAGTTCCATTGTTATCATCAGTGCTATTCTCATTGTTGGCATCAGCAATAGTCCCATTGTTATCATCAGCATTATTCGCATTGTTGGCATCTGCACTAGTCCCATTGTTATCATCAGCGCTATTCTCATTGTTTGCATCAGCAATAGTCCCATTGTTATTATCTGTGCTATTCTTATTGTTGGCATCGGCACTAGTCCCATTATTATCATCAGTGCTAATCTCATTGTTGGCATCAGCACTAGTCCCATTGTTGTCATCAGTGCTATTCTCATTGTTGGCATTGGCACTAGTACCATTGATATCATCAGTGCTGTTGTCATTGCTGACATCGGCACTAGTCCCATTGTTATCATCAGTGCTATTCTCATTGTTGTCATGGGCACAAGTCTTATTGTTATCAGTGCTATTCTCACTGGTGTCATGAGCAATAGTCCCATTGTTATCATCAGTGCTATTCTCATTGATGTCATCAGCACTAATCCCATTATCATCATCAGTTAGCATCAGTGCTATTTTCATTGCTGACATCGGCACTAGTCCCTTTGTTATCATCAGTGCTATTCTCATTGTTGTCATGGGCACTAGTCCCATTGGTATCATCAGTGCTATTCTCCTTGTTGGCATCGGCACTAGTCCCATTGGCATCATCAGTGTTATTCTCCTTGTTGGCATGGGCCCTAGTCCCATTGCTATCATCAGTGTTATTCTCATTGTTGGCATCAGCACTAGTCCTATTGTTATCAGTAGTGCTATTCTCATTGTTGTCATGGGCACTAGTCCCATGGTTATCAGTGCTTTTCTCATTGCTATCATGAGCAATAATCCCATTGTTATCATCAGTGCTATAATCATTGCTGACATTGGCACTAGTCCCATTGTTATCATCAGTGCTATTCTCATTGTTGTCATGGGCACTAATCCCATTGTATAATCAGTGCTATTCTCCTTGTTGGCATCGGCACTAGTCCCACTGGTATCATCAGTGCTATTCTCATTGTTGTCATGGGGACTAGTCCCATGGTTATCAGTGCTATTCTCATTGTTGGCATGGGCCCTAGTCCCATTGTTATCATCAGTGCTATCCAATTTGTTGTCAGGAGCACTATTCCCATTGGTATCATCAGCGCTATTCTTATTGTTGTCATGGGCACTAGTCACGGGCAATAGTCCCATGGTTATCAGTGCTATTCTCATTGTGTCATGGGCACTAGTCCCATTGTTATGATCAGTGCTATTCTCATTGTTGGCATCAGCACTAGTCCCATTGTTATCATTAGTGCTATTCTCATTGTTGGCATCAGCACTAGTTCTATTATTATCATCAGTGCTATTCTCATTGTTGGCATCAGCACTAGGTCCATTGTTACCATCAGTGCTATTCTCGTTGTTGGCATCGGCACTAGTCCTATTGTTATCATCAGTGCTATTCTAATTGTTGTCTGGAGCACCAGTACCGTTGGTATCTTCAGCGCTATTCTCATTGTTGTCATGGGCACTAGACCCATGGTTATCAGCGCTAATCAAATAGGTGTATGAATCCTTTAGGCCAGAAACAAAAACGGTGAAATCGGACCTTGTGATTAAAGATGAGCTGGGTGAAACCTTCACCCAATTCATGACTATATCCCTGAGTGAGGTGAGTCAAGAACTTACCCGATGCAAATCCGGCTCTCCGGACGACCCATGTCCAGCCAAACTATGGGGCTCCTTAGCCTAGTTTGTAGCCCCCACAATACAACAAATCTGGAACTCATCCATCGCCTCAGGAGTATTCCCGAATGTCTGGAAGCATGCTACTCTCCTCCCGCTGAAAAAAAAACCTAATGGGGATCCAGATGACCTTAGTATTCTTCGCCCGATCTCGCTGTTAGCTGCCCCTGGAAAAATGTTTGAGAAAGTAATACAGCGCCAGCTGAGCAAATTCATAGAAGTAAATAAGATACTTCATGAGACACAATCAGTCTTTCGTCCCGGCTTTAGTATGGAGACAGCGCTTATTGAGGTAGCCGAGTCAATAAGGTGGTCGATGGATGCAGGTAACTCAGCGACGCTGGTACTCCTGGATCTGTCGGCCGCCTTCGACACGGTGGACCACGCCAGACTACTGAGGCGTCTGGCCGAGATAGGTATCCGTGACAAAGCACTGGGGTGGATACACTCCTATCTGTCCAAGTGAACACAGAGGGTGGCACTAGGGACGGTCTCTTCAGGGCAAAAAATCCTCAGTTGTGGAGTCCCGCAAGGGTCGGCATTCAGCCCCCATTTGTTCAACATCTACCTCGCTCCTCTCTTCACGTTGATTGCCAACTGGGGTGTCAAGGCAATTTCTTATGCGGATGACACCCAGTTGGTATTTCCGTATTCAGAGGTGTCACAGGAGTCCTTTTCGAACTTCAAAGGCTGTCTCCAAGATATAGCCTGTTGGATGAATACGAACAAATTAAAACTAAATGCCAATAAGACTGAAGTAATCTTCTTTGGTAAAGGCCCTACTCCTCCCTCAGAACTTTGGTGGCCTACGGAGATGGGCCAAGCCCCCCTACCCAGCCGCTCGGCAAAAAATCTTGGAGTGAGGTGGGACGATAGCCTGTCCTTTACCTCGCACATTCAACAAGTTGCCGGCTGTTGCTTGAGTAAACTGAGGAATCTCCGTAAGATCCTGAGACTCCTCTCGGAGAGCTGCCGGAAAACTGTAATCCATGCCACTGTCACATCTAGGCTGGATTACGCCAACGGACTCTATCTAGGCCTACCAAAATACCTGACGCAAGAACTTCAGGGAGTCCAAAATGCGGCTGCGAGACTGCTGCTGCGAATCCCTCTCAAGCAGTCAGTCTCTCCGCATCTACGATCACTGCACTGGCTTCCAGTTGCCAGCAGAATAAAATTTAAGGCACTTAAGCTGGCCTTCAGATCTCTGTATTGTTCCTGCCCAGAGTACTTGAAAAGCCAGCTCCCAAGATACTCCCAAGCCTGCGCGCTGCGCTCCAATTGCCGCGTTCAATTGGCTGTCCCACGAACTAGAAGGGCTCAACTAGGAGGTCGAACTTTTTCGGCAAATGTTACCTCATTATGGAACGCCTTACCACCAGCAATCCAGCAAGCCCCCTCCGAACCCTGCTTCAAGAAGTTGCTAAAGACTTGGCTCTTCACTCAACCTCGCTAACTCTTCTCACTTCTCACCTCCAGGTCAACTGTGTTCTCCTAGCGCCGGGACACCTCCTAGCGAGGTAGCTGTTCGCGCTTTACAAAATGCTGTATTATTATTATTATTATTCTTGTGGTTGTCATGGGCACTAGCCCCATTGTTATCATCAGTGTTATTCTCATTGTTGGCATTGGCACTAGTCCCATTGTTATCATGAGCTCTATTCTCATTGTTTTCATTGGCACTAGTTCCATTGTTTGCGGTACAAAAGGGGGTGGTGATGGACGGAGCATTTGAATCAATCAAACACTCACACCCAGTCAAAAGATCTGGGTTTAATCCATCACCGTTCTTTAGCCCACTCTGCCACCCCAGTTCAGACATGGCTGTATGCAAATCAGTCTGACCCTGTGCCTCATGGGAACAGTCCAGCCCAAACTGCCAAGCCATGTCTTCTCTGGACCGGAAACAAGCTTCCGAGGACCGGTTTCTGGCATTCCAGCCGTCTTCAGCCCGGCTTGCTTGAATCCAGTGGCAAAGTGAGCAAGGGACTCACGTCTGAGTATACCCTGCCACACTTATGGTGGCCAAAAGCGGTACAAAAGGGGGTGGTGATGGACAGAGCATTTGAATCAATCAAACACTCACACCCAGTCAAAAGATCTGGGTTTGATCCATCACCGTTCTTTAGCCCACTCTGCCACCCCAGTTCAGACATGGCTGTATGCAAATCAGTCTGACCCTGTGCCTCATGGGATCAGTCCAGCCCGAACTGCCAAGCCATGTCTTCCCTGGACCGGAAACAAGCTTCCGAGGACCGGTTTCTGGCATTCCAGCCGTCTTCAGCCCGGCTTGCTTGAATCCAGTGGCAAAGTGAGCAAGGGACTCACGTCTGAGTATACCCTGCCACACGTATGGCGGCCAAAAGCGGTACAAAAGGGGGTGGTGATGGACGGAGCATTTGAACCAATCAAACACTCACACCCAGTCAAAAGATCTGGGTTTAATCCATCACCGTTCTTTAGCCCACTCTGCCACCCCAGTTCAGACATGGCTGTATGCAAATCAGTCTGACCCTGTGCCTCATGGGAACAGTCCAGCCCGAACTGCCAAGCCATGTCTTCCCTGGACCGGAAACAAGCTTTCGAGGACCGGTTTCTGGCATTCCAGTCCCTTGCTCATTGCACCATCAGGATTCAAGCAAGCTGGGCTGACGACGGCTGAAATGCCAGAAACCGGTCCCCGGAAGCTTGTTTCCGTCCAGTGAAAGAATTGGCTTGGTAGTTTGGTCTGCCCTGTTCCCATGATGCACTAGGCCAGGGACTGACTAATTTGCATATAGCCAGGTTCTGAGCTGGGATGGTACAGTGAGCTAAAAAACAGTGTTGGATCAAGCCCTGATCTCTTGACTGGGTGAGAGTATTCTGCTTAATTCAGAAACTCTGTCCTTCACCACCCCTTGTTGTTAAATATTTTGTCCACCCTAAACGTGGAAGGGTATACTCAGACGTGAGTCCCTTGCTCATTGCACCGTCAGGATTCAAGCAAGCCGGGCCGACGACGGCTGAAATGCCAGAAACCGGTCCCCGGAAGTTTGTTTCCGTCCAGTGAAAGAATTGGCTTGATAGTTTGGTCTGCCCTGTTCCCATGATGCACTGGGCCAGGGACATACTAATTTGCATATAGCCAGGTTCTGAGCTGGGATGGTGCAGTGAGCTAAAAAACGGTGTTGGATCAAGCCCTGATCTCTTGACTGGGTGAGAGTATTCTGCATAATTCAGAAACTCTGTCCTTCACCACCCCTTGTTGTTAAATATTTTGTCCACCCTAAACGTGGAAGGGTATACTCAGACGTGAGTCCCTTGCTCATTGCACCGTCAGGATTCAAGCAAGCCGGGCCGACGACGGCTGAAATGCCAGAAACCGGTTCCCGGAAGCTTGTTTCCGTCCAGGGAAAGAATTGGCTTGGTAGTTTGGTCTGCCCTGTTCCCATGATGCACTGGGCCAAGGACAGACTAATTTGCATATAGCCAGGTTCTGAGCTGGGATGGTGCAGTGAGCTAAAAAACGGTGCTGGATCAAGCCCTGATCTCTTGACTGGGTGAGAGTATTCTGCTTAATTCAGAAACTCTGTCCTTCACCACCCCTTGTTGTTAAATATTTTGTCCACCCTAAACGTGGAAGGGTATACTCAGACGTGAGTCCCTTGCTCATTGCACCATCAGGATTCAAGCAAGCCGGGCCAACGACGGCTGAAATGCCAGAAACCAGTCCCCGGAAGCTTGTTTCCATCCAGTAAAAGAATTGGCTTGGTAGTTTGGTCTGCCCTGTTCCCATGATGCACTGGGCCAGGGACAGACTAATTTGCATATAGCCAGGTTCTGAGCTGGGATGGTGCAGTGAGCTAAAAAACGGTGTTGGATCAAGCCCTGATCTCTTGACTGGGTGAGAGTATTCTGCTTAATTCAGAAACTCTGTCCTTCACCACCCCTTGTTGTTAAATATTTTGTCCACCCTTAACGTGGAAGGGTATACTCAGACGTGAGTCCCTTGCTCATTGCACCATCAGGATTCAGGCAAGCCGGGCCGACGACGGCTGAAATGCCTGAAACCTGTCCCCGGAAGTTTGTTTCCGTCCAGTGAAAGAATTGGCTTGGTAGTTTGGTCTGCCCTGTTCCCATGATGCACTGGGCCAGGGACAGACTAATTTGCATATAGCCAGGTTCCGAGCTGGGATGGTGCAGTGAGCTAAAAAACGGTGTTGGATCAAGCCCTGATCTCTTGACTGGGTGAGAGTATTCTGCTTAATTCAGAAACTCTGTCCTTCACCACCCCTTGTTGTTAAATATTTTGTCCACCCTTAACGTGGAAGGGTATACTCAGACGTGAGTCCCTTGCTCATTGCACCATCAGGATTCAAGCAAGCCGGGCCGATGATGGCTGAACTGCCTGAAACCGGTCCCCGGAAGCTTGTTTCCGTCCAGTGAAAGAATTGGCTTGGTAGTTTGGTCTGCCCTGTTCCCATGATGCACTGGGCCAGGGACAGACTAATTTGCATATAGCCAGTTTCTGAGCTGGGATGGTGCAGTGAGCTAAAAAACGGTGTTGGATCAAGCCCTGATCTCTTGACTGGGTGAGAGTATTCTGCTTAATTCAGAAACTCTGTCCTTCACCCCCCCTTGTTGTTAAATATGTTGTCCACCCTAAACGTGGAAGGGTATACTCAGACGTGAGTACCTTGCTCATTGCACCATCAGGATTCAAGCAAGCCGGGCCGACGACGGCTGAAATGCCAGAAACCGGTCCCCGGAAGCTTGTTTCCGTCCAGTGAAAGAATTGGTTTGGTAGTTTGGTCTGCCCTGTTCCCATGATGCACTGGGCCAGGTACAGACTAATTTGCATATAGCCAGGTTCTGAGCTGGGATGGTGCAGTGAGCTAAAAAACGGTGTTGGATCAAGCCCTGATCTCTTGACTGGGTGAGAGTATTATGCTTAATTCAGAAACTCCGTCCTTCACCACCCCATGTTGTTAAATATTTTGTCCACCCTAAACGTGGAAGGGTATACTCAGACGTGAGTCCCTTGCTCATTGCACCATCAGGATTCAAGCAAGCCGGGCCAACGACGGCTGAAATGCCAGAAACCGGTCCCCGGAAGCTTGTTTCCGTCCAGTGAAAGAATTGGCTAGGTAGATTGGTCTGCCCTGTTCCCATGATGCACTGGGCCAGGGACAGACTAATTTACATATAGCCAGGTTCTGAGCTGGGATGGTACTGTGAGCTAAAAAACGGTGTTGGATCAAGCCCTGATCTCTTGACTGGGTGAGAGTATTATGCTTAATTCAGAAACTCTGTCCTTCACCACCCCTTGTTAAATATTTTGTCCAACCCAAACGTGGAAGGGTATACTCAGACGTGAGTCCCTTGCTCATTGCACCATCAGGATTCAAGCAAGCCGGGCCGACGACGGCTGAAATGCCAGAAACCGGTCCCCGGAAGCTTGTTTCCGTCCAGTGAAAGAATTGGCTAGGTAGTTTGGTCTGCCCTGTTCCCATGATGCACTGGGCCAGGGACAGACTAATTTGCATATAGCCAGGTTCTGAGCTGGGATGGTACAGTGAGCTAAAAAATGGTGTTGGATCAAGCCCTGATCTCTTGACTGGGTGAGAGTATTATGCTTAATTCAGAAACTCTGTCCTTCACCACCCCTTGTTGTTAAATATTTTGTACACCCTAAACGTGGAAGGGTATACTCAGACGTGAGTCCCTTGCTCATTGCACCATCAGGATTCAAGCAAGCCGGGCCGACGACGGCTGAAATGCCAGAAACCGGTCCCCGGAACCGTGTTTCCGTCCAGTGAAAGAATTGGCTTGGTAGTTTGGTCTGCCCTGTTCCCATGATGCACTGGGCCAGGGACAGACTAATTTGCATATAGTCAGGTTCTATGCTGGAATGGTGCAGTGAGCTAAAAAACGGTGTTGGATCAAGCCCTGATCTCTTGACTGGGTGAGAGTATTCTGCTTAATTCAGAAACTCTGTCCTTCACCACCCCTTGTTGTTAAATATTTTGTCCACCCTAAACGTGGAAGGGTATACTCAGACGTGAGTCCCTTGCTCATTGCACCATCAGGATTCAAGCAAGCCGGGCCGACGACGGCTGAAATGCCAGAAACCGGTCCATTACCCCCGTGCAAGAACCACCGATCACCACTGTGTGTCTATATATCCGCGCCCAAAGATCAAGATTGGGGCTCAGACCAGGACACAGATGACTTACTGGCGGAAGAAGGAAACCGCAAAAACAGGGCGACCTGCTATATTCCATCAAGGTATGTTACAACCTGTTGAACCTCAGGGTAGCCGAGGGGAGCCCTTGCCTTAGGTCCATGGAGTAGAAAAGAGGCATAATCATAGGACCCGTGGGAAGAAAAAAAATGGAAATCCTACCTCTGTTGTACCAAAAGGTCCCAAAAAACAATCTTTTTCCTGCTACAAGATCTGGCCAAGTCAACCCTAGAGACTTCTTATTGGGACATCAACCACTTTGAGTATGTTGGAGGTGTAGTATCAACCCATAACCTGCAAATCTGTCTCCTTGCCACGAGAATTGCAAAGAAAAGAAAAGACCTGGCCTGCCCAGAGATGTTTCCGTCAATCCCGAAGATGATTATGGGAAGAGTAATGCTCAGTGTAGTATTAAGTATAGAGCTCAGGGCATCCTTCACTTCCTCCCAGAAATGACTAATGGCGGGGCAATCTTTGAACATGTGCACATCTGATGCCTCTGGCAGGTCACATTTATTGCATTTTTTCCCTGGCTGAAACTTTGCTAGCTTTTGGGGAGAAAGATGTGCTCATGTAAGGTGAAAAGGTGGTTACGCCTCAGCCATGCTGGCTACACAATCTTATATAGGAGGTTGAAAGAGTCCAGCCACAGCTGCTCTCAATGGACGCCCACCTCAACTCCCGAAAACTCCTCTGCAAGCTGGAAATCTCCATTTATCTCTTCCAGGATCGCCCAGTACCAACAGGAGACCTCCTTGACACCCCCTGGCCTTGTCACCAGTTGATTTTCCAGGTTGCTGAATTTCCCCGAGGGGACCCCTTCCTACTCAATGCCTGCGCCCAGCTAGTCAGCTGCAAATGCTTGAATCTTGAGAGGCCCGGCCCAAAGCTCTCCCGCAGATCCTCCCACGACACCATTGAGCCGCTTGCCAACAGATTTCCAAAATTCTAGATTTCAGCATCCTTTATCGGACTCGCCAGTCTGTCTTTAAGACACGGTGGAGTACCTGGCGAGTCCCACATGGGTACTAAATTTGAGAAGTAGCTAAGCCCTATACGCTTTCTGATTGTAGACCAGCTTCTGGCCAGTGATTGAAGTATTTTTAGTTTTACTTTAAAAAAAAATTCCGATCCCCAAACTTAAAGAGAAAGCCGTAAGGTGGAAGAACAGCGCCTTCTAGCATGGCTCGAAACATCTCTCCCCTGGAAGTAACTGATGGTGTTTTTAAAAGCATTCTAGAGTAAGAAAGCTGAAACACCCATGCGTAGTACTGCAGGTCTAATAATGTTAGCCTTTTCCCTTCTTCTCCTCAGCTTCTTTCAAGCCAGTCTAGTGGCTCCATATTTCCAGATAAAAGAGTTTATTGATCGTTGACAGTTATCTATTTGTTTAGTGTCAAAAGCCAGGGGGATGGAATTCAAAAGAAAAGTGTATTTGGGCAGGATAGACATCTTTACTAAATTTGTCCTCCCCAAGGTGGATAAGGGGAGGTGAGTCCATGCCTTTAGCTTTTTCTGGCACTCTTTGTGTATTCATTCGAGATTATGAACAGCAATTTTACTAACATCTTGGATGATTCTAATTCCAAGATATCGCATGGAAGGGGCAACATCCAGGTGAGTGTTATTGATATTCCAGGTCATGATTTCCATTTTGTTGGCATTTATCTTGTATCCGGAAATCTTGCCAAACTCCTCCGCCCTCTTAATCACCATTGGAAAAGCTAGGTCTAAGTCAGATGTCATTATAAGAATATTATCTGCGTATAAAGCTACCCGCTTTTCCCACCCTCCAAACCTAAAAAATAGTATATTAGCCTCCTCTCTGAGAATCTGGGCGAAGGGCTCGATGTAGAGATTAAAAAGGAGGGGAGAAAGCGGGCAACCCTGCCTTGCTCCCCTTGTAATTTTAAAGGGCTTTGTCAGGGAGTTGTTTACAGATAGCCGAGCAGTTGGAGCTTTGTACAGAAGTGCTTTCATACGGCAGAAGTTGTCAGGTAGGTTAAATTTCCTTATGACCGCGTCCAGATAGGCCCAATTGACCCTATAAAAGGCCTGGTCGCGTCCAACGTAAGGGCGACCAGAGGAAGAGAAAAGGTAGAAGCAATATCGATGGCCCCAATTAGATCTTGTGTGAGGTCTGCTAGGTGTCTACCTTTTATAAATCCCGTTTGGTCTTTATGGATAATCGAGCTTACCACACCCCCCAACCTAGTAGCCATAATAGCAGAGAAAATGTTGTAGTCGCTATTGAGGAGCGATATTGGGCGATATGACCCACACTCTTTTAGATCTTTCCCTGGCTTAGGTATTAAGACTACCGTTGCATCGTTCCAAGACTATGGAGGGTCTGCCCCCTCCAAGAGAATGCTATTAAAAAGAGTAGCCAAGACTGGGGTAATCTCCTCACTAAGAGCCTGATACAGTTCCACAGGTAGACCGTCGGGCCAGCCACCTTTCCACGCTTCACTTGCCCCCTTACCTTACTAATCTCTTTTACAGAGATCTCTGTCTCCAGAGCCCTTCTTTGCTCACGTGACAGCCTTGGAGTAGAAATTTTTTCAAGCCCGGCATCTCTCTTTAGCTGATCTTCACAGATGTCTTCCTAATAGATGGCCTGAAAAATATCCTGGAACGCACATCCTATGTCCGACTTAGAGAGCCAAGAAACTGCTTCCCCTTCCACCCTGATCTCCCCAATGTAATTCCGCGCTTGGTCGGCTTTGATTTTCCAGGCGAGAATCTTTCCAGCCGCCTCGCCAAACTCAAAATGGGATTTTTTGCTTGCCTTCCACCTCCTGGCAACCCTTGCCTGTAATAGATTTTCCATTTGAGATTTTAATGTAACTAGTCTTTCTTGCTCCTCACGTGAGCCGGTGTGGGCGCCTAAATTGTTCTCGATATCTTTCATTTCTGCCTCCAAATTCTCAATACTTTCCCTGTACTTCTTTCTTCTGTAAGAGGATCGGCTTGTAATACAGGCCCTCCAGAAGGCTTTCAAGGCATCCCACACAGTCGGAACATCAGCTGAATCAAAATTGGCCTCCAAAAAGTACTTGGTCTCTGATCGAAAAAAGATGACTTCGTCCTCTTCTAGTAAGATGGTGCGATCAAACGACCAAGAACCATGAGTATGACGCTGACCTAATTTTAGAGTGAATAAAATAGCTGAATGATCGGAGAGATGTGAGGGGAGATAGGTAATGTCTATCAGTAAGTCCTTTTTTTTATTTTTTAAATATGTTTATTGAGATATTATGGTGCAATTAGAAAATAGACAAATGCAGATACAAATTCATTGTTCCTTATATAAAATAGATATCATAATATATATTAAAAATCATTAATCAATAATATATAAATAATCGAGGCTCCAGGCATTTTGTAAACAGCTATGCAAAATAAGGACAATTAAACCCGCTAGGCCTTCATTGGTGGAGAATATTCGGTTAGCGTTTTGCGTCCCTCCACTTTTTAAGCGGTGCCCAAATATTTCTACCCATCACCTGAGATTTCTTACCCTTGTGTTCATATAAACATGCCTCTATATTGTGCATACCCAATAATCTGGCGAACCACATCTGGAAGGTGAGGGAGATGGTATCTTTCCATCCAGCAGAAATAAGAATCCGCAATACCGCTACTGAAATAAAAGCCAGAGCCTCCCCATCTCTCCCCACCTTCAGCTTATCATCAGTCCCTTTTAACATCAAGGTAGGGGATGGATTCATTTTATGATCTAGCAACCCCTCCAAAAAAAGCATAATCTCCCTGCAAATTGGGACAAGCTTAACACAATGATAAAACATATGTAGTAAATCTGCAGGGCCAACATTACACCTACGGCACCTATCATCTTCTCTAACCCCCCAATCAAACAGCTTCGCAGGGGGGTAATAAAGATTGAACAATGGCTTGTAGTGTTGAGCCCTCAGATTAAAGGACCGAAATAATTTCTTATTTAGAAGTAAGGCGAGATCCAGATCTGCATCCGGGTCACCCAGCTTTTGCGCCAGTGCTGTTTCGGTTTTTCCAGATCGTCTTGAAATCCGGACAGCAGATAGTTATAAGCTATTCTAATCTTCTTGCCCCCTTTTATTAGATAATCGACCATTGGATCGTCTGTGGGGAGGGAGATCCTTGGCCTAATGGCCGACAGTGTTTGTACAATTTGACCATACAGGAACCAATGATTTTGGGGATACCAAGTTTCTGCTGTATAATTTCAAAACCAAGGATATTGTCTCCTACCATAATATCCCCCAGCCTCCTCACCCCATGCTCCTTCCAGAACGAGCAGTTACTATTCTGGCCTAGGTGTGGCAAGAGGCTAGAATTCCAAATATTGGTATTACCGGTAATTTTTGGAATATTCAAGAATTTTCTAACGGCCTTCCAAGTACCCCACACCCCTTCCATAATCTTATATCGGGCCCTCTTGTAGTACCTACAATCTACTTCACTCTTCAGTAGACCGAGGGCCTGTCTCCCCAGTAAGAGCTCGAAAATGGATGGGGGAAACTGGATGTCGCCCTGACCTTCCACCGGCCTTGGATCAGATTGAAACAGTATAGTCATTTGTGTCAGGAGACAAGTCCAATGATATAGCCTAAGGTTCGGCATAGCCAGACCGCCCCTAGTTAGTAGAGCGTCTGATCCTGCCATACTGCCATATAAACCTTATAAAAACAGATTCTAATTTTCTGCTTATACCTTCTTCTAACAACAGTGGAATGGCCCGGAATAAATACAACACTTTAGGAAGCATAGTCATTTTTAGGACATTTACCTTCCCAATCTTTTTTATTTTTTTATTTATTGAATGTTCACAGCAATACATTATATACAGCATGAGCAAGACACAAAATCATTCTATAAACAGTATATATAATACTAAAACTAAAATTAATCTAGAACCGATAATCATTGGTATAGAGATCTCAACTACAAATAGCGATCAGTGGTCAATGTTAATCCATTGGTAACAGATACAGTTCATTGTTATGTACATTCTTATTCTTCATAATAGTCTGAGAAAGGACCCCAAATTTTCATCCCCATTTTCTTTTTCCTCCTTGAGGGACTAATTGAAAAAAGACCCCACTCCAGTTTGTATAAATTATACATTCTTGCTCGCCATTGCTGGTAATGAGGCGGCTTTTCCTGAAGCCACTCAGTAGCGATACATAATCGTGCCACCGTCATAGAAAAAAAAATACAGTGGCGATAATAATATAACCTCTCCGAGGAGTTATCCCTAGGAATTTTCTCCAAGAGCATCATAGCAGGAGCAATGGTTACAGCGGTATTAATAACTAAAAAAATTAGCTTTTCAATCCCACCTATAAAATCATATAGCCTAGGACAAGAAAAGCAAATATGAATACTATCCGCATGGTCCACCTTACATCGAAAGCATTTACCATCAAATCGCTCACCCCACTTAGCCATGCATTCAGGAGTATAATACAGATCGAACAGCGTTTTAAAAAATTGGGCTTTTAAATTTGCAGACATTGATGCCTCTTTGGACAACAAGAGAAGATCTTCCACCACAATTCCAGAATCACCTAAAGTATTAGCCCACTTTGCCCCTATTTTCTCAAGATCGTCTGTTTTACCCCCTAATAATATCTGATACACAAACCCTATTTTACCTGGTTTGATAATTCCTTCTATAACAGGATTGCTTTGCAAAGCTAACTTCTGTCTTATAAAAAAATCCCTTCTTTGCAAAAATTTAAAAAAATAAGCTCTTGGGAAAGAGAACTGTGCTCTCAACTCCTCAAAACATTTACATGAACCATCTTCAGAACAGATATCACCCAACCACCTCACCCCTTTTTTCTGCCAATTTTGTGACATTCCATCCGAAAATATCGAAGGCAGTATCCTCGAAGCTGTAAAAGATGTATAATACAAATATTTCCCAATAGCCATTGTTCTAGCTAACCACCTCCAACTCCTGTAGGCACCCAGTAGTACCTTAAAGCAAGTGCGCTTATAATAGCTACCGTCAATTTCAATAAAAAGACTGCTTTGTGCAAGTTCCTAACAGAATTTCAAAAATAGATGGGTGATTAACCATATAATCCGTTGCAGCCCCAGTTATCAATATCCTCATTTTCAATAAAAAACAAACTACATAATAGAGAAAAAAATCCGGAACGGCCAAGTCCCCCTCTCTGTTGGTAACATCATATGCTTCATAGCCCGCCTAGATTTTCCAGGGCTCCAGATAAATTTTCCACACCAAGATTGCAAGGCTTGTATACTCTGTTTGGAAAATTCCAAAGGAATCGATCTGTACAAATATAAAGCTTTGGGTAATACATTCATTTTAATATTATTGGTACGGCCAATAATAGTGAAATACAATCGTTCCCACCTCTTGAGGGACAACTTAATTTTAGCATACACAACATTCCAATTGGCATCAACTAAATACAACATGTTAGCTTTGATCAGTATCCCCAAATAAGTGGCTTCTTTAACCACTCTGTAATCTTCCCAAATTAATGCTTCAGAGCAAAGAATCTGCGTCTTTGATTCATTGAGTTTGTACCCCGCAATCAGTCCAAACTCTTTAGCCAGCCTCTTAATCTTTACGATGGCGGTACCCGGATTAACTGTAACCACAGCGATATTGTCCGCATACGCGAACACAGAAAAATCACATTTAAAAACATTATACGGGGGATAAATATATTATTATTTGATTGTTCTATAAAAGGATTAATGTATAGGGCAAACAATAGCGGGGAGCCGGGGCAGCCTTGTCGAGTCCCTCTAGTAATATTAATGGAGTCTGAGAGTAAACCCATAGCTGATATCCTAACCCTTGGTTTATAATAAAAGGATTGTATTGAAATAATACATTTCTGGCCGAATCCCATTTTAGCCATAAGCCGCCACAAGTACCCCCAATACACCCGGTCGAATGCTTTTTCTGCGTCCAGCAAAAAAAGCGCTAATTCTCTATTATTCGCGGCCGCGATATCAAATAGCGTAATGACTTTGTTTATATGATCTACCGTGCCTCTTTTAGGTATAAAACCATGCTGTTGCCTAGATACTAGCAACGTTATTACATCAGATAAGCGATTGGCCAGAATCTTTGAATAAATTGTATTATCTACATTTAATAAAGATATAGGCCGGTAAGATCCCACCAAATCCGGCGCTTTGCCTTTCTTGCAAAATACAGCGATGGTCGCCTCCGACCAGGTGCTAGGAGGGCTACCCCGCTGTGCCATCTGCATTACAGCGAGTAACTCATCCTTAATGTTGGTAAAAAACTGTTTGTAAACCTCCACAGGAATTCTATCGGGGCCTGCCGCCTTACCGGTTGCCAAACTATTGACTGCCAGCTCTAACTCAGACATTGTTATAGGGAAGTCCAGTAATTCAGCCGACGTGGACTTTAGAACCTTCAAACCTACCTCCAGCTTATCACTCCAGTCTATACCCATACCATCCCCAGCTTCCTGTGTATATAATTCAGAATAACATTTCTGAAAAATATTTTAAATCTGCTGAGGCTCCGAGAATGATACTCCCTGACTATCCCTCATAGCATGTATATTCCTGGCAGACTCCTTCATCCGCAATCTGACCGCAATCCTTCTCCCGATTTTATCCCCAAACTCATGGCTTAGCCTTTTAAAAGTAAAGAATTTCCTTGCAATTTCCATGCTCCAAACTCCAAGAATGTTTGCTCTGGCCTTTGCTACCTTATTCTCAAACTCCCATAGCTCTTTCCTGCCACAAACTCCTTCCCTTGTTAATAACGTCTCTGCCTGAGCTAATTGTTCATATAGCATGGCAATCTCCTTTTTAAACTTCTTTTGCTGCCAGAGTGAAAAACTCCAACATTCACCACGAAATCCTGCTTTGAATGTATCCCATACTATGCAGACATTAGCTGTCCCTTTGTTATGACAAAAAAAGGACTGTATCCAGCTATCCATATGTACTTTAAATTCCTCATTCAGACCCAGCTTTCGGTCATAGGTAAAATTGGAACGCCTGATCTTCTTCACACCCCCCGGTAAGTCCAACTCGATTGGAGAATGATCTGATGTGATCCTAGGATAGATTTTAATCTTTGCCCCAAGCAATATATTCTTTGGTGCAAAAAAATAATCGAGTCTAACCAGCTTCTTATGTGAATGTAAATAAAATGTAAATCCAATGTCCTCTCCCCTAAGCCGCCCCCACACATCAACTAAACCCTGATCTGTTAATAAGTTGACAAGAGCTTTGTACACCCTAGGTTTCCGACCTACATAATTTCCAAATCCATTCTGTATTGCATTATTCAATACATTTATATTCATATCCCCACAGAGAACTATTGCTTGTGGAAAATTAGCCAATTCTCCCAATCAGAGAAAGGTGTAACACATCAATTCTTTTCAGGTCGGCTTCAACCGATTTGACGAGGGGGAGATAATTATCTGCGATGATCTTATCAACTGTGGCATTCACTCTTACCCCAAGGTATACAGCTGAATCAACAAACCTTTTATCTGCCTTAGTAATATTTTTGGTGCAGATTATTTGAGTTTTCCCCTCATTTAAGCGGTACCCTGATCGACACCCAAAGACCTTCGCCAGTTGGGCAAAATCAGCATTGCCTGCTGAGGATCAGTGGTTATTACTTCCAGATCGTCGGCACAGGCTAGCAATTTTGTGGCGAAGCCATTAAGCACCACTGGGCTGATCTGTGGGCAGCCTAGGGTCTTCTGTATCAGGGGGTCAATGTATAAAGAAAAAAGGATCGGGAAGCAGGGGCAGCCTTGACACGTCCCCCTCTTAATTAATATCTTGTCGGAACCCTCACCCATTACTAGAACTCTAGCTACCGGGTCTTTATACATTGCCTTAATAGCCCTCATAGCTTTAATTCCAAAGCCTCTACCGGCGAGAATGCCCCACAAAAACTCCCAGACCACGCGGTCAAAAGCTTTCTCCTCGTCAAGCAGTATCATGGCCATCTCCTCCCCCCCCCCGCGGCACCATGGGCATCGAACAACGCTATAGCCCGTCTAGAATGATCCGTCGTGCCTGGACCTGGCACGAACCCATGCTGCCATGGGGAGACGAGACGGCCAATGATCTTGTCCAGCCTCTTAGCCCAAACCTTAGAATACAATTTTGTATCCGCGTTGATAAGCGAGATTGGGCGATATGACCTTGGAATCTCTTTTGGTTTCACTTTCTTATGAAATATAATTATGTTTGTTTCCTTCCAGGAATCTGGAATAAAACCTGAACACAATATACCATTAAAGAGGTACAACAAAATTGGGGCGATCTCGGTTTCTAAAGATTTATAGACCTCCAGAGGGATTCCGTTGGGGCCTGCAGCTTTGCCGGCTGCTAGCTCCTGTAATGCTGTTATAATCTCGCTCAATGTCATATCTCTATCCAGCTCTTCTCTACATTGTTCATCTAGTATTGGACGTTCATCCCCGCTATTCATGCTCTTATCGTTTCTACAGCCCTCCTCATCATACAATTTCTGGTAGAAATTCCTAAAGACTCTTAGTATTTCTTTAGGCTCGGTATACTCAATACCGTCTTCGTGTATACTGGAGATTGTATTCTTGGTCTTATCCTGTCTAATCCGAAGTGCCAGTGCCCTCCCTGCCTGTTCACCTGTTTCATTACGCTCTGCCCTGGAGGATTGGTATTCGCTGGTTGCCTTCTGCGTTACTATTCTCTGGAGCTCTGCTTTGATGGTGATGAGTTTGCTTTGGCTCTCCTGGCCGTCTAGCCCCTGTTCAATGTCCTTGATATGCTGCTCTTCAGCTTCCGCTAGTTTACCAATAAGCCTCTCAACCTCTCCCCTGTCCTCTCTCCTTAACCTTGCTGAGCAGCTTATGGATTCACCCCTTAAAGAGGCCTTGAATGCTTCCCAAACTCCATTACGAGATGTACTGTACCGGTTTGCGTCATAATATTCTTTCGACCATTTTCTAAGATGTTCCACAAATCTATTATCGGCTAGTAGTCTCCTTTCGAACGTCCAGCTCGTATAGTTCTTTACTACCTTAGCCACCTCACAAACCAAAATCAACGGATTATGATCCGAGATTACTTTCGGAAGTTTCTTAATGCTGACCTTATTTAGCTCGGAGGAAGAAATCAAAAAGTAATCTAGCTTAGTGTTTTTCTGAAATGGGCTAAAAAAATAGATAAAACCAGGGTTTAGTGGCTCCTTATCCCCCCACACATCCTTCAGCCCGTGTGACCTCATCAAAGCATCCAGAGCTCAGAACACTCTAGGTTTCTGTCCTGAATATGCGGCTTGCTTGTTCCAGTCAACCGATATATTTAGATCCCCACTGTTAGACCTGCCAGCCCTAGGGTGGTCTTTCCCTGTATTTTTTGCCCTTGCCTCATTTTTCACACCTACTTTTTGTTGGCTTTAGGACTCTGGGCACCCCCCCCATTGCTAATCAATGCCAAGGTCCAGGTGCTCTCTTCCCCCAACATGGCCGCCACTGACCCCTGCTACTGCAGCGTGGTCTGTATAGGCGCACTCTAGTAGCCAGGAGCTGGCTGGAACCCTTAAACAATGTTGCCATACCATCCTGCCAGCCTGCCAATAGCTAGAATGAGGGAAGCTCCTGGAACCTTCCAGAATAGGGGAGGCACCAACTGCCACTGACAACTGCCAACTGCCAACTGATACTATATAAGGAAAAGGAGGGAAGCTTTCTAGTCAGTTGGGGGATCACTGACCTGGGGAACCCACACAGGAGTTTAGGCGGGAGGGCCTAGTGAGGAACCTATGCTACTGGGAGTGACAGGATTTAGGTGCTGCCTCTTAAGCTGGGTGAGGTGTCCTAAGCTAGCCCCCTGATCTGGCCCAGTGGTAGGGAACCCCAGGGTCTATCTGCAGTGACTGAGGAGAAATTCTTCAAGCCTTCAACTCATCACCCCCCCCAGCAACTTCAAGTAACCAGCAACTAAGGGCGCAGAACCACCCAAGCGCCAAGAAGCCTGCTTTCTGGGACCAGGTACTGGACTTGTGCTGCCCAGCGCATCCCCTGCCTTCAACTAGGCCCACCTTGCCCTACCTGTCTCCCCCTGACTGAACTGCTCTGCTATCCTTGCTAAACTGTGTGGAAAGCGCTATAATCTGCTCCCCCTGACCAGCGCTGTATTTAAGACTGCCTGCCCTGAGCTAATTGTGCCCCCGTGGTTCAAGCGCTGTGATCCTGAGGCGCTTTTCTCCTCAAGTACCATCCTGCCCTGTGAGGCGCCGCAGTTGCCCCCACGCACTCACCTGCTTCGGTGTCAAGCGCTGTGTCAAGCCCCCGAGGTGCCTGAGGAGACTGCGTCACCATCGCGGCGTCGGCGCGGCCCACGCGACACCTCCGAGGTGCCTCCGGCCTGTCCTGCGGCCGCCTGCCTCCGCGCGGTGTCCAGCGCTGTGATTGCCCCCTCGGCGGCCCCCGTACGCCAGGAGAGGGCCGCCGCCTCAAGTGAACCAGGCCGCGGTAGGCCCGAAGTCAGCAGGCACCCCACGTGACTGGGGAGCTCCTTCGCCCCACCCCCGAGCACCGCGCACCATTGGTTCTGGCCAGCGAGCCCTCGAGGCGAAGCACACGATTGGTGACAGCAGCCCCAGCCCTGCCTCGTCCCCAGCGCCGGTGCTCCGAAGCTGAGCCTGCACCGCTCTGGGACGAGTGAGGCCACGAGAGGGTTGGAATCCCCTCTCCTCCTTTAAAACCGAGCAAGGGCCCTGGAGTGCCGAAGAAGTGAGGTAACCCCCTGGGGAGGTGGGCGGTAGGCCGGGAGAGGCCCGAGGTCGCCCCTCCCTGGGGTTCTCTGAGACTGGGCCCTGTTGGCCCCTTTCCCCTTCGAATGTGCCTCACTAGAAAGGAGTTTGAAGCCTGAAATGTTTAGCGTGCACCGTATTTACAAGCCTGAAATGTTTATAGTGCACCGTATTTACAAGTCGGAAATGTTTATAGTGCACCGTATTTACAAGCCTGAAGTGTTATAGTGCACCGTATTTACAAGCCTGAAATGTTATAGTGCACCATATTTACAAGCCTGAATTGTTATAGTGCACCGTATTTACAAGCCTGAAATGTTTATAGTGCACCGTATTTACAAGCCTGAAATGAGAGGGAGATTCTCTTCACTGTACTGAATTTTCTTGCAGAGGTGGGCTTCCATAGTATTCTGATGATCTGATCTAGGTCGCTAGCCGACCGGTATTTACAAGAAGAAAGGCTTATCACAAATGACTAAAGGCTGTGTTCTTTGGAGTTCTTTGTTAGACTGATAAGTACTTGCCGATATGTTTTATTACCTTTAAGGAAAAGCGTCCATGAGAGGTTTGATGTGCTATTTAAACGCATTACTATAGTCGCTTCTTGTAGGATCCTCCAGGTTAATACAGATACCCCTTTGCCTGTCAGAGAGTTTGATACGACAGGCGGGGTTAGCTAGCGTTTCACTGCTAGATAAGCGGGTTATTATTTTAATGAAATGTTCACCCATTTATAGGAAATGTAACCTGAACGTGATTCATGAAATGTCTCAATGAAATGATGATGAATTAATAATGCAACGCTCTATTTGAAAGCCTATATAAAAGATCTTTATTCTTTCAAATACAACTACTGGTGTGGTCTCCATTATTGCGCCACTGTGTGTTTCATTGGATGTGTGTGTGAAGTTGCTGCTTTACACACAAGCCCCTGGCTGCCTTCCTGCTCGAGCCATGCTACCCCTTTAAGAGCTGGTGACCCCAGGTCTTACATTGGTGGCGAGCGGTGGGATCCAGGACCTGTAGCTACTTGACACCCTCCAGTGGGACAGGGTGTGCTGCAATTAATTGGACACCTATCGTGCTTCAAGCAAACCCAATTGCTCACCACTGTCTAGCCTGCAACAAAGTGTGTTGAATCAGTAGTGTTGCCCACATCCTAGAATTTTTTCTTCCAAGATATCTAGGTCCTCACCTGACAGAATGGAGTTCCAGCTGGCTGACCTTGATAAGTACAAGGTAGTGCAGTTAAGGGAGTTTTGTCAGGGGATGGGGGTGCCTGTGGGGACGAGAGCTGTTAAAGAGGAGCTCCGTGCCACCTTGAGGGCATGGGTTAGGGCCCACCCAGAAGAGGAGGAAGAGGATGGGGAACAGGTCACACACGGGGAGGCGGACACTCAGGAAGACCCAGGCCTACTCAACATTGACATGTCAGAAAATGTATTGCCAGGAAGACGTTCTGGGGTGGGGAGTAGTGTATATAGGGGGAGTGTATCGTCGCAGGAGTACGAGGACAGGAAGGATCTTGGTAAAATAGCAACCCCCCTAACTGACGATGTTTGAGAAGAGCAAACCAGCAACTCAAAACCTCTAATATTCATCAGGTTCCTTTTTTTCCAGAGAAGATGAGTCTCTTGGAGACAGAGTATATCAATACTATTATAATTGACAAAGTGTGCCAGCCTTTGGCGCTTCCTCCAGTCATTCAACCCACCCACTTTGACTGTACAAATTTTAATGTTCGGCATCTTCTTGAACTAAACTTTCCTGAAAAAGATGTAGCCAGGCCTTAGCTAAACCATTCCCTGAATCAAACAGGAAGCAGCAAATATACTCAAGGCACCAAATTATCTCATTTTCATGTTTTTCCCCCTTGCCCCCCAAACCCCCTCCCTGTCCCCATCCCTTGCCTCCCCTCCCAGCTCTGGCCCCAGCCCCCCTCCCCTGCACCCTCTCTCGTGAAGCGCTCAGACCTAGTCTGTGCACGTGATGATCACAGTCAAAGCAGTGAGGAAATAAAGAAATAAAAAAAACAGATACCCTTAAATTCAGTGCCCCTAATACATTTCTGACTTAACCCGCAGCTATCCGATCCCCCAACCCTTTTGTACTGCAGGTGATTAGCCTAGGAGAAAAAGACAAGCATTATATGTGATTACGTTCCCTGAGAGTCAAGGTAGTCTTTCGCCTTGATTTCGGATGCAAAGTATAAAGTCCTTCCTTCGTTTATTATCTTTAATTGGGCTGGATTAATCAGGTAGGACTGCATCTTTTTCTCCTGGAAGGGCTTGATTAATTGCCTTAATCTCCAGCGTCTCTCCACGGTCGCGTGGCAAAAGTCTGGTCTGACAAAGAATGCCGCCCCTTCGATGATCTTCTTTGCGTCTGGTCTTGCCTTTTCTGCGATCGCCTGCCTCAGCACAAAGTTATCCAGAAAGATTAGTATTGCCCTGGGTTTATCTCCTTCCTTTGCGTTTCTGCGCATCCTAAAAGGGGTGTGATGTGCCCGCTGGATCTCACCAGCCCAATTCCAACTTGAAAGCTCAGGGAATGCCTGCTCGAAGAGTTTGATGGTATAGGCTCTCACGTCTGAACCTTCAGCTCCCTCCGGTATCCCTAGGATCCTAAGGTTGTTCCGCCTGAGCCTGTTCTCCATATCCTCCAGTTTCCACTGGATATCCTCTACTTGAGAGTTTTGGGCATCGACCTTGCTCGTAGCAGCAGCAGCCTCCGTTTCCGTTGAGACGACTCTTTCCTCAAGGTTTGAAACCCTGTGCCCCAGGTTAGTGCAGGCTTTGGACAACTTTCTAACAATGCCCTGCATCTTCCTCATAGCGGCTTGGGATTTCCTCAGGTATACTTAAGACATATTTTTGTCTTTCAGATTGCTCTACATTTTGGTGGGGGAAGCAAAATCGCGGCAGCTTAGTTGTGGCTGAGCGCAGCGGAGCAGTGAGGATCAGGACGGAGCCCTAATGAACCAGTTTTTCTAAGCAGCAACTCGAGCCACAACCCGGGAAATGTAATCAGCAAACAAACGTAATCACTTAATGCCGGGACAACAATGATATCTCCCCTTACCTGTTACAGTTCCGGTAGTCAGCTGTTCCGAGCGCTGATGCTGGTTGTTGCTGCTCTCATGCCCGGCTGCCGATTCCGTGTGAGCTCAGAGGGGCGGAGTCCCAACGCGAGACTGCGGAGGAGAGTGGAGCTTAGAGCGGAGCTCAGTGCGGAGCTCAGAGAAGGCTGCAAGGATCGCGGCTCCCTAAGCTGGTGGCACAGCAGGAAGGAGAGGCGAAGTGGAGCAATGGCTCCAAAGGCAAATACGGGGGCAAAAGTGGCAATGGGCAAAAAGAAAGCTGGGGCTGAGATGGTGGCGGAAGAAAACGAAAATCGGCAAAAAATCCAAACGCCTCCAGCGAAGAAGCAACAAGTAGCAGCCAGGACCAGATTGGCTACCGACCCAATAGCAGACATGTTCATCAAAGGCGGTAATGAGAAGGGGTCCAAGGAAGTTGCACGATCAGATGAGGGAGGCCAGATTCAAGTGGCAGAAGGGCAGGAGAAGGTTTCCATAGCCAGTTTGGAGGGGGAAACGCCCTCCCCTCAGATCGTTGAAGTTGAGAACACGGTTGCCGCTCCCCCAGCACAGAAAATTGCTCTAAAAGCCACGGAACTACTGGAGTCAGCGAATACAGGGAAATCAGTTTCAAATGCCTCTACGATTATTGGACCGGTTGGTGGGAGTCAGAAGCAACAAGAACATCCTGCGCTCGCTGTTAGTACTCAAGAGTCTATATCAACTGCTGAACCCTGTAAGATAACGGGGGGGGCATCCAGACGCGACTAATACAGGCGGACGGGTTACTGATATGGCCAATAATGATGCCTCGTTGGAAGCTGGCAAAGACAAAGACAAGGAGAAAGTCCCAAGTGAATGTTTCTTCTCGGTATCAGAGGGAGCCGAAGGGTGCGATGAAGATGAAGATGAGGATCGCAGCTCCTACCTAGAGGACAGTAATCTTGACTCTGAGAGTGATCCCAAGTAAGAGCTCCCGGCGACAGCAGTAAGACCTCCAGGGGCATTAAAGGGGCAAGAGCCCCCCAATGTGAACTTAGCTGGTACCATTCATCCCCTGTGGTGAATCAGCACAGATTTCACTCTTGGTGTCGTAATTTGACAATGATCGGGTTAGCGTTTAGCTCAGCTACACGAACTTCTTCTTATCTTGACCACGTTTGCAGAGGCCATTTTGTATTGCTGGCTTCCATTTTCGTGAACATGCTGCCTCGTGGTCAGCATGCCCTTTTGTCCTTCCTCTGTACCAATGACCATCTAACTTGCCCAGCAACAGGCTATTTTTAGTACTGGTCAAACTTGCACATGCGTAGTCAAACCCTCTGTATTAGTGGACGGTCATCGCTTAGGAATGTTCCCCAAACTGACCGGTGGTACTAAAACTCCTCCCATAAGTTGGCTGTGTTCCAGAAATGTCCTTATATGTTCCTAAACTGAGTAAATGTATTCCGCCTACTCTTTTTATTACTGTAAAATTGTATAAAAGAGGTCGCGCACCGATGTTCGGTGTGATACTTCTTACATTGGCGAAGGGTGCTGTAGGATTGTACCACCACCCCATGGGGTCTTAATAAACTTGTCTTTTGCATTTCCAGTTTCCGTGCCAACTTCTATGTTACGGTGTCATGGAGTTTTTGCAGAGTATGTAGATCTGAGGAAACCCAATACCACAAATTGGCGACCACGAAGGTACTCATCGGCGACTCGGATGCCCGAAGGAGTGGTCGTGACGAAGGATTGGAAACTCGCCATGGACGCGTACGCTGCCACTGAGTGACCCGAGTCCTGGCACCCTTGGTGTTTTCTTCCTTTCCTTCTGACCTGACCTTCCAGGTGGCGCCGGTCATCGACTGAGATCCTGATCGGTTGGGTTGTCATACAGTGCCTGTTTGGATGATTCGATTAAAGAACTTGGCAGCTGGAACCTGGATATTTGAGACCTTGGTAAGCTTTTGATTGGTAAGATAGTCTACTGACACTTACTGTGGCTTTTTGGATTTGTTTGAGTTAGCTAACATTTGCATCTATGATTTGAGTTATATGTGGAGTGCACCTCACATAGGCAGGCAGTGTAGAGATATTTCTCTGACTTTGTATTTGTTTGAACGGCACACCATGTGTAAAACATATTAAGTGCCATTTTTATGTAATATCGCGTTTTTCGTGATATTTTGACATGCCTGTTTTAAGCACACTTCGAGGAATGTGTTGTCTTGGAAAGGGTACCAATTATCGATTAAATGAATCTCAGCCGGCTTCCCCAGAGGGGACACCTAATTGTGAAATGTATATAAATTTGGCCTTCCCCCTATTATGTATAGTACATTGTGGCACAATTATACAAAGACTGATCATGAATTGCAATTACCACTACATGGGTCATTTGATTTACGAAAGGTTCAATATGTGGAGCAATGTTTGTTTTAGCGTAGGTCTAGACAGGATGTGTTTGATTGTGTACGTATGTGGGAGAAAGCGGTTTGTAAGCGAATGAAGCGTGAACAAGCCTTGGCGGACAAAGAGCAGTGAAAGGCTGCTCGTGATAAAGCTTTACAGCTGCAGGAAAAAGAGTTGCAGGAAAAGAAAGAGAGGGAGACACGGGAACGTAATTTGCAAGTTAATGGTCAATTTCCTATTCAACACCCTCTTTATCCTGTCCTTACTAATGAATCTGATGATTTTTCATTGCTAGACCGTTGCCCGCCTACGTATGTTTCACCTACGGCTCCGAATGAGGAATTGGATGAAGACGATCAAGGGGATAGTCGTACCAGGCTAAGTGTTGATCGGGTTGCGGAATTGCATGGGTTTGCTCGAAAACTTAATATTAAATCTATAACTATTTCAGAGGTTGATGACCATATGCGTAAGTGGTCCGAGAAAGAACGGTTGTATTTCCTGAGCCATTTTGGAGACGAAGTTGTAGAACGGTTTAGAAAATATTCATCTGAGTTGGAGCCAAAGGATGTATCAGTTGGTCGTGAGAATTTGTGTAAAGGTATTTTTGTTCTTACAGATGCGGATTCGTTTTTCCAACGGTTGGTCCATCTGCGGCATGAGGCGTTACAATTGCGGGCGGCGAGAAAGGCATCAGACTCGGCTGCGCCTGGATCGACAGAGATATCCAAGGAGTGCCCTATCTTTGGAGCAGATAAGAGTACTACACTTCATATTATGCCTATGCGAGAAGCTGCACCTTTATATGTCCCTCCTAAAGGGCAAGGTACAGATGATGATAAATCGTCTGTGAATGCAAAGGGTTATTTTATATATAATTGGGTTTACATGCCGTGGAATAGAACAGATGTGATGGCACTAAAGACTGCTCTGCCTGACCCTCGTAAAAATCCGGCAGCTTTCTATGAAGGAGTGGAAGGGGCTATTTCTTCGTGTGTTTTGGCATTAGTTGATATTGATCTTTTCTTTGGGTTGACATTGCCTCCTGATATGTGGAGGGCGATTCGTAAGTTCGATGATCGAGCAATTCTGGGTGCAGATTGGAAAGACCTAGCCCAAGCCGATTTGGATAGGGAGCCCACGTGTAAGCCATGCCAATTAATTTTAGATCTTCCGGGGGCTATTTTGAATAAATTAAAAACGCTTGTTCCCCCTAAGAAGATTGATTGGACTATGTTAGCTTCTTGCAAGCAGAAACCGGATGAATCGGTTTCTGACTTCTTTTCACGTTTTGAGGAAGCATTCCATGACTACAGTGGGCAATTATTAACAGAGGACACGGGCAGGCATTTGTTCATTGACAAGTACGTGGCTAATCTCGCAAAACGTTTAAAGACCAGTGAAAGTTCCTGGACCACGGCGACCCCTGCTTCTTTATTGACCATGGCTCAGTATTATGAACGACAGGAATTGGAGGCTAAGGAAAGTAGTGATAAGAAAGCGAAGGAGTTAAAGACGAAGGTGATGTTGGCTCAGGTTTACGCTACACAGCCGAGAGGGAATGATAGGGGTAGACGCGGATCGTATGGTATGTCTTCCATTCGTTCTGATATTTCTGAGGACCAATGTGCATACTGTAAACAGTTTGGACATTGGGCTCAGACTGTCTGGTGCTTCGAGAACAGCGTAATCAGCGTGGTCGAGGAAATGGAAGGACGCGGAATAGTTATTCAGGGCCAAGGGGTGGAGCAAATGATCGTGGTAGGTTTGAAGCGAGGGGTCGTGGTCAGGCTGACCATAATACTTTTGATCGACGGAATCAGTATCAGATAGCTGAGGGTGAGTTTACTGAGTCCCAGGATTATGTACATGCATAGGATTGCGTAGGATGGGGTGTGGAATCGGTTGAAGTACGTCCATATGTATCAGCGCATGTTTTGGGTTCTACTGATCAGTTTCTGGTTGATACAGGAGCTACTCGCAGTGCTCTGTCCAAACACTTGGTTCCAAGGGCTCCCCTGTCTGGCGAAATAATTACATCAATAGGGTTCAATGGAACACCCTCTCTTAGCCCATTGTCACAACCCCTTACATTTCACATTGACAAATTTACTGCCCCATGTCCGTTTTTGTTGTCACCAAACACTCCAGATAATATTATGGGACTGGATATGCACCCCTGAAGGGGTGCGGGTTATTTTGAATGAGAATTACCCAGATGTAGAGAGATTGTGCCTCATGCAAGAGACCGAGGCGTTAGCCTCTCTGCCAAAAACGTTATGGGCTACTTCGGATACAGATGTGGGACAGATGATTATCCCTCCCATACGCATCACTGTAAAGGAGGGGGCGTCTTTGCCTCGTGTACCACAGTATAAAATTTCCAGGGAAGGTGAAGTTGCTTTAATGCATATTGTACATGATTTGATTATTGCAGGCGTGGTGGAAGAAGTCCCCTATAATGTCTGTAACAGCCCAATTCTTCCGATTTTAAAGAAAGATACAGACACTAAAATCTATCGTTTCATTATTGATTTGAGGGAAATTAATGAGATAGTAGTGCCGCAGTACCCAGTGTTGTCTGATATTACCACCTTACTTACTTTGATTCCGCCCACAGCCACTACCTTCACTGTTATTGATTTGAAGAATGCTTTCTTTTCGATCCCCGTCCATCCTGATAGCCGATATTTGTTTGGCTTCACATTAAATAACAAATCATATAGATTTTGTCGAGTTCCTCAAGGTTACACTGAAAGCCCCAGCATTTATAGCCAGGCTTTAAAAAGACAGCTTGATTATTTTGATTTACAGTCTGGAGTGGCTCTCATTCAATATGTTGATGACATTTTACTTGCAGCAGACACGCAGGAACAATGTGAAGAGAGTAGTCTTTCCCTGCTTTCTTTTCTTGCACAGAATAATCACAAGGTCTCTAGGGAAATGTTACAATATTGTAGACCAAAGGTGACCTACCTCAGTCATCTTTTGTCTAAGGAGGGACGTGCATTGACATCTGATCGAATCCAAGCAATCTTAGATACACCAGTCCCTCGCACTCAGAAAGATGTTCGTGCTTTCATAGGTTTAACGTCTTTTTGTAGACAGTGGATAATGGGGTTCTCACACATTATAAAACCTTTGTTAGCATTGTAGTCTAAAACTACACCGATCCCCCTTGAATGGACAGATGAATGTCAGAATGCTTTTGAGCAATTGAGACAAGCCCTTTGTTCTGCACCAGTGCTAGGTACACCAGATTATACAAAGATCTTTACATTATATGTACACGAGAAAGATGGGTGTGCATTGTCAGTTTTAGTGCAGACACACGGGGATAAACAGAGACCTTGTGCGTACTTCTCAGCAGTACTTGATCCTGTAGCACGAGGATTACCTGGGTGTTTTCGAGCAGTTGCAGCAACAGCAGTGGCTATACGACAGAGTGAGGGAATAGTTTTGTCACACAAATTGTTGGTGTTAGTTCCCCATGCGGTAGACACTTTGCTAAACCAAACAAAAACCCAGTATCTAACTAGTGCACGTTTAACAGGATATGAGTTAACACTGTTGGCGCCACATATTACATTGAAGAGATGTGCCACTTTGAACCCTGCTACTTTATTGCCGTATCCAGTTGCTGAGACCCAGGAGGAAGAACACCATGATTGTGTTTTTCTGACTTAAGAACAAACAAAGGGTCGTATTGACTTACAGGATACGCCACTTCCAGATGTAGATGGGGAACTGTGGGTTGATGGATCGTGTTTAAGGCTGCCAGATGGTACAACTTCTGCAGCCTATGCGATCACGACACTTAAGATAGTGGTAGAAACAGCACAAATACTGCAAAAATCGGCCCAAGCAGCTGAATTGATAGCCTTAACGAAAGCATGTGAATTAAGTGCTGGTTTATGTGTGAATATCTACACTGATATCCGGTATGCCATTGAAGTAGTGCACGATTTTGGCCTACTCTGGAGGGAATGAGGGTTTTTGACTTCACACAGAGTGCACATCATGCATGGAGAATTAGTACGTGACCTCCTGAATGCGTTATTGTACCCAAAGAAAGTAGCGGTAATCAAATGCAGTGCACATAAGAAAGTGACAGACAAAGTATGACAAGAAAACGCTTTCGCAGATCGCATAGCGAGGGAAACTGCTATGTTCCAAAATGTCTTGCCTATATATGTGGTGAAATCACAGGCTGAGCGATGGCATGATGCCAGAGAGTAGATATTAGATATTCAGAAATCAGCGTCTGAAGCAGAACTTGCAACCTGGGCAATGGAGGGAGTGTTGGATGATGAGGGTTGCTGGAGGAACAAAGATATGGAGAGATGGAAATTGCCTGCCGCTTACTTGCAAGCAATGGTTCAAATGACACATGGATTGGCACATGTTGGAGCTCTTGCAATTACTAAATTGCTTACACAAGTTTGGGAGCATCCTGAGATTGCCAATACGGCCAAAAGAGTAGTGCAGACCTGTCTGATATGCTTACAGTACAATCCTGCTAAAGGGACTTATACTCCAAAAGGAGGGTTTGTTCCACCTACTGCACCATTTGAAGTACTACAAATGGATTACATCCAGCTTGAGCGTTGCAATAATCTTAAGTATGTCTTAGTGGTGGTGTGTGCTTTCAGTAAATGGATTGAGGCCTTCCCCTTGAAGGATAATACAGCATTAACAACAGCTAAGGTACTGCTCAAAGAGTACTTCCCACACTATGGTGTTTGTAAATTTTTGTGGATTGATAATGGTCCTCATTTTGTCGGGAAAATAGTGGAGTACGTCCTGAAAGGATTGGGGATTCAGCAAAGGTTTCACGCTGTATTCCACCCGCAGTCAGCAGGTCTGGTAGAAAGGTATAATGCTACTCTGAAGTTGAAGCTAGCAAAGATTGTGGTATCTACGTCTTTGAAATGGCCGGATGCCCTGCCTTTAGCATTGTTATCTATTAGATCAGTACCACATTCCCGAACTGGCCTCACACCTTATGAAGTGGTGTTTGGAAGGCCTATGAATATATGGGGAGTTCCTAAGCCTCGTTTACTACATGATGTGCCTTGTATAATGATGAACGATTATTTGGCACGATTAACAAATGATTTACTCTCTATTCATCAACAGGTTTGAGAAGCGCTCCCCGGCAATTCCATTGGAGAGGCTCACAATCTTCGTCCTGGGGACTATGTCATGATTCGATCGTTTGAGAGATCCAGCAGCTTGGAGCCGAGGTGGCGTGGCCCTGAGCAGGTGTTGTTGGCAACTCGAACAGCCGTGCGAGTCACGAACAAGAAGTGGTGGGTGCATTCTACTCATTGTCGTCGTGTCTCTCCGGATCTGGTGAACCCCACTGTGCTGTCTGATTATCGAGACATCTTGGACGCAGAGAGGAGCCCAGCTACTATGTCTACTGAATCGGAGGGAGCCTTCCCGGACCACACTGTTTCTGGTGGAGAAAGATACAATCTACGGCCTAGGAGAGCAGTTGTTTTGTGCGAGACTGGTTGAGTTACCGCTCTGAGGTTTATGAAAATGGAAGCCGAGAATATCAATGGGGGGGATCAGTTCTGTCCAGTGTAGCGACACCCGTCTTGAATCTCGGAGAAGAAACCAGCGGCTACCTCGAAGCTCAGCACCCATTTTTGTTACTTTTTTCTTATTAGTTTTGTTTTGAGACTTTTGTTCTTTGAACTATGGCACCTACTATGATGAGAAGCAAGAGAGTTCTTGGTGCCGTGCTTTTTGTTACGACCATAGTGGTAATAGCAGTAATAGCTTGGGTTGTAGAACGATTGGTTCCGGCAAGAGAATATTTATTGCCTACTACCCCAATCCCATCTGAACATTTCCATTTCACTTTGCCTTATTATGAAGAAAGACATAGACAGACTTATTTAAATAACAGTTTCATTCAAATTCTACATCACACCCATAATATGACGAACACCTCGAACTGTTGGGTATGTGGAATGTTGCCTGGACATCAAAAGAAAGGAGGCACTCCACTTATTCCTCTTCCGTTCTCTCATAATGGTTCTTGTAAAGCTTGGTACACTCTTCTGTCTACTTTGAGATGGCCAACCAAAGGTGGACTGCTTTTCCGGCTTAATAAAGTTTGTTATAATGACAGAGATGGTTACCCGCAAGCAGAACAGAAGGAACTAAATTCGAGTGGGAAGAATATCAACCAGATAATGTGTCATTGCCTCGTGTTTACACTAATCAAAGACGTACCAATATGTCTAGTTTACATGTGATTACAGTTATTGACACCAAAGCTGATTTATGTGTCCGAAATAAAGGTACTATCCCGGTAGGGAGAAGTGAATGTAATACTATTCTCACCTTTGACACGCCAAATGGTATTGCCTTTGTAGCTTCACGAAATACTTACTTCATTTGTGGAAATAAAGGTTACCACCGTCTTCCTATTGGATGGTTAGGAACATGTTACATATCCTTTGTATTACCCCCTGTATTTATTAGCCCACCCATTCGCTCCCCTGAGACGAATTACGGTCAAGCGGGCCCACGCAGCCAACCGATGGTTCACCTCAGATCTTAAGGTGAAGAAATTGGACGCACAGAGAGCCGAGCGAGCATGGAGAAGAGCGTACTGTCCTATGCTAAAAACCACCTACCTATCTGTTCTTCAGATTTACAAAAAAGGCATCCTTGATGCCAAAACTGAGTTTTATTCTAACAGGATACTGGCAGCGGAGTCCCAGTCAAAATAAATATTTGCCACTGTGCCTGAACTGGCCTCATCTGACAGAGCTACGGCTATGATTCCTCCCTCTCAATCTCTCTGCAACTCGCTCAATAAGTTCTTCATTGAGAAGGTCGCAAAGATTAAAACCAACATCCCTCTCCCATCATCTACATTCAATAATCCCTCCCCCCTTCCACTGTCTCCAAACTAACCAATATTCCCCTCTTGACCAAGGACACACTCCTCCTACTGCTCCAACGGGTGAAGTCGGGCTCCCCCTTGGATTTTGGCCCCGCTCACATCCTTAGTGAAATCTTTCTAGCTTGTCCTACCCCGCCCCTCAAACTCCTTAATGATTCACTTAGTAATGGTGTTGTTCCTAGTCTCCATAAATCTGCGGTTGTCATCCCAATCCTAAAAAAGGCTGGCGCCGATCCCTCATCCCCTTCTAACTATCACCCCATTTCTCTCCTGCCTTATTTGGGAAAGGTTTTAGAAACCCATGTCACCAGCACCCTGAGCACCCACGTGGAGACAAATCACTGCCTCTCCCCTTGTCAGGCGGGCTTTCGGCCCCTCCACCCCACGGAGAAGGTGGTGATCTCAGTGATGGATGGGCTACGTGAAGGCATCGACACCAACCTCTCGCAAGCCCTCATCCTTTTAGATCTGTCCGCCGCTTTTGACACGGTGGACCAATCCATCCTTCTCACCCGTGTCAGGGCGGCGGGCATAGAGGGCCTAGCCTTCTCATGGCTCGAGTCCTTCCTGAGCGAGAGGGCTCAGGTGGTCCACCTTGCCTGCTTCACTGCTGCCTCCCGTAAGGTGGAGTGAGGTGTTCCCCAGGGCTCTTCACTTTCCCCTCTTTTGTTTAATTTATACATCTACCCCCTCATTTTTATGTTGCAGCAGCTCGAGGTCACGGTGTTCAATTACGCCGATGACTTCCAGCTAATTTTCAACCTCTCCCATTCCCCCTCATTCACCCAGAATGTTCAAACAGTTATGCTGTTCATTCATGACTGGATGAACTGCAACCACCTCAAACTCAACCCGGACAAGACAGAGTTGGTCTTGACCGGAGGTGGTTGCAGTCCCTGGTCTCCCTCCTATTGGCCCCCATCACTTGGTTTTCCCCCACTCCCGGTCCCCAAAGTTAAAACCCTTGGGATTCTTCTCAACTCACAACTTTCTGTTCACTCCCAAGTTAGGTCAGTGGTGTCCTCCTGTTTCTTTTCCCTTAGGACAATCAGGAAGATCTCCCGCTTCTTTTCCCTCCCGGCATTAAAAGTCATCGTGATGGCAATGGTGCTCGCGTGCCTTGATTATGGTAACATAATCTACAATGGCACACCGGTCTACGCTATCCACCGCCTGCAACTAGTGCAGAATCAGGCTGCTCGCCTGATCTATGGCCTGCCCAAATTTCACCGTGCTACCCCTTTGCTACAGGCATTACACTGGTTGCCTGTGAGAGAGCGAGCTTTATTCAAACTTGGCTGCCTCACCTATCAGGCCAGGATGGGTACCGCTCCCGAGTTTATATGCTCAGCCATCAAACCCTATCTGCCGGGTAGAGAACTCCGTTACTCCGATATGGCACTCCTGGTCACCCCCCATTTCAAAAAGAAGAAAGCTGGTGGAGCAAAATTTGCGGTCCTTGCCCCATCTTTCTGGAACTCTCTCCCTGTGCGACTCCGCACTGTACCTTTCTAGATAGAGTTCCGAAAAAACCTCAAAACCTTTCTTTTTTCCCGAGCTTTTGCTGCCTAGCCTCCTCTTGCTGCTGTTGCTGGTCGTAACCTGAAAAGCGCCATGAAACCGCTCGGTAAAAGTGCGCTCAATAAATGTTTTTAAATTCAAATTCAAATTCAAATTCATGTATCATAATGACTTTGTATTATATCATGATTTTATATTAAACAGAGTGAAGAGAACATTAGCAATTGATGAGATTGACCAAACAGACACCTCCCTACAGCAATATGTCGATTTTAATTTAGGCCTCTTTTCATTTGTTGGTGCTGCCCTAAATAGCAGAAAAAAAGGACGGCTAACACGTGTTGTAGAAGCTGTTGCTAATGAAACAGTTTTTGCCTTAGGGAATTTGACCGAGGAACTTCAAATTACCAGAATTGTAACGCTCCAGAACCGTATGGTTCTAGATGTAGTGTTAGCTGATCGTGGGGGTGCATGCTGTATTATCGGTAGTAGTTGCTGTGTATATGTCCCTGATAATTCACCTTCTGTGTATGATGCTATTTCTAAATTGCATAAAATAGCTGCTGAAATACATCCCGAAAACGGTACATAGACATTCTCAAATTGGTTCTGGACTTTGCTCAGCACTTGGGGTTGGAAACTGTTAACTATTCTATGTATAATAATTGGGATACTCTAGCCCTATGTCATGTTCTGTGTGTATTACTGCTTGTATTCCATCCAAACGAGCCATTGCTAAGAATGAGCAAATGATTAATAGAGAAATAACGAATATTATGTTGATTAATACTGATGATGAGTATCCTGATTACTTCCATTATGAGGTAGCTTCAGCTAAACGCTAAAAGGGTTGTCTGTCGTAATTTGACAATGATCGGGTTAGCGTTTAACTCAGCTACACGAACTTCTTCTTATCTTGACCACGTTTGCGGAGGTCATTTTGTATTGCTGGCTTCCATTTTCGTGAACATGCTGCCTCGTGGTCAGCATGCCCTTTTGTCCTTCCTCTGTACCAATGACCATCTAACTTGCCCAGCAACAGGCTATTTTTAGTACTGGTCAAGCTTGCACATGCTTAGTCAAACCCTCTGTATTAGTGGACGGTCATCGCTTAGGAATGTTCCCCAAACTGACCGGTGGTACTAAAACTCCTCCCATAAGTTGGCTGTGTTCCAGAAATGTCCTTATATGTACCTAAATTGAGCAAATGTATTCCGCCTACTCTTTTTATTACTGTAAAATTGTATAAAAGAGGTCACGCACCGATGTTTGGTGTGATACTTCTTACATTGCCGAAGGGTGCTGTAGGATTGTACCACCACCCCATGGGGTCTTAATAAACTTGTCTTTTGCCTTTCCAGTTTCCGTGCCAACTTCTATGCTACGGTGTCATGGAGTTTTTGCAGAGTATGTAGATCTGAGGAAACCCAATACCACATTGGAGGTAATTCATCAAGAGATCATTGCACACTGGGAGGAAACGCGCCAGGTCTATCAGTTAGTCTTTAAGACTGTAACTGAATAGCACATAGTCAATCCTTGACAGATGTTTATATTTGAAATTACGGAAAGAGACACCCAACTTGTCCCCTGCCCTTTCCCTCCAGATATCTGCTAGGCCTATTTGTGTCATTATTGTTAAAAGGGCTTGTCTGGATTTAGAAAAAACGCAGGCTCTGGAGTTAGCGGTTTTATCCGGTTTTGGGGTTATGACAATATTACAGTCACCTGCCCAAATTACTGGGTCGTGAAAGGCTAATAGATGATCTCGAATAATATTCATATAGGATGGATCGTCCTGGTTTGGGCCATAGTACCCAACCGGAGTATATGGAAGGCCGTCCAGCACAACCCTTACCATGAGCCACCTACCACTCTTATCTTCCCTGTACTCTACAATTTGTGCTTTGGCCCGCTTCTTAAAGATAAATAGAACCCCCCTGATATTTGCTGATTGATCTGTACCCAAAAAGATGTCTATCCATTTTTCTTTCCTCAATATCTCTGCTGTTTCAGTTTTGAGGAGGTGTGACTCCTGTATGACAATGACCTGTGCCGGGGAGTCTCTCAAATATTGAAAGATTTTGGTTCTTCTACCCCTTGTGCGTAGGCCATTGTAATCCCAGGATAAAAATTGTATCTGTGTCATTCCGTCACAACCCACTTCACTAACCCTCCAATTTCCCTGAAGCTCTTTTTTCATGAATTCCTTTATCCATCTGAGGGCAAGTCGTTAAGGTAAACTGGTCTTGGTAGCTCCAACCCTGTCGGTAGACAGACCTATTTTCTTTAAAATAATACGAGGACTCTGACCTATGAGGAAATTTAGCATTTTCTCCCTTGCCACCCTGCGTGACACCCTCCCGCACCCCCTGGAAAACCCCTCCCTACTTACACTGGACTGATGTATTGCCAGTTTTATGCCCTCTAGCCACTCCCTCCTCCTCCTCTTCGCCCTCTGCTGCCAGGCTATATCACAAGTAGTGCATTGACGTTTCCACTTTATTTCCACTTTGTTTGCATTATTGATTTTCCCCCATTTTTTATTTTTAAACACCATCAGTGCACTTTTTTCATTTCCCCTATATTTGTTTTTTTATTCTTTAAATGTTTTTTTTCTTTTTCCCAACTTTGGCAAATATTTATACCCTTATTCAATTTTTTTCTCAGAAGGGACTGTACTGATAATTCCCTTTTTTTTTTTTCCTCAACCAACTAGCAAGTGAAGGGCCGCTACCCTCTACCCTTGCTCTAGCGCAGCTTATACCCCCATCGAGTTTCCTGCCCCACCCCCGTACGAGATCCCTTAATGATTCCAGCATCTCATCTGCCTCGAGAGGTGATCTAAGATCGTGCATCTTGTTATTAAACATAACTTGTAAAAAGGAGGGAAAACTCATCTGCACTGTAGCGCCCAAGGCTCTACATTTTTCCATCCTTTGTTGTCATGGGCACTATTCCTATGGTTATCAGTGCTAGTCTCATTGTTGTCATGGGCACTAGTCCCATAGTTATCAGTGCTACTCTCATTGTTGGCATGGGCACTAGTCCCATTGGTATCATCAGTACTATTCTCATTGTTGGCATGGGCACTAGTGCTATTGGTATCATCAGCGCTATTCTCATGGTTGACATGGCAAAACTAACAGGTTTGGTTTGTTTTAGGCGTATCTGTTGTTGTGTAATAGGTTTAGATGCGGCAGCAGAAAACTCACAGAGGCACCCAATCCCGGGCAGGTGGCACGCTGCGTAAAACACAAGATTTCAGTTTACATGTTTAAACCACGCTCTCAAATACATAGCCCATGCTTCTTTGAAGACATTGCTAGTAACACTTCTTTTGTCACGCCCCTTTTAGAGACCCTTTTTCATCCCATCTAATTCACTTGGTCTAACCTATATCGAAATATATGAATTAATTAATCCAACAACGTACAGTTTCAGCCTTCATTAATAAATGCAGCAAGCTAATCTCACTAAGGTCAAACGGCATATGATGTCCCTTCTGCCACCCCTAGCATTTTGGTGAATCACGCGCATGGAGCCAAGTAAAATTATCATGGGCTTCAAATAAATGTAACCTCCGTGCATGATAACAACCCCAACCCGAAATCCTGCACCTACTTAAATGTGTAAATTGATAAATCCACGTTTTCAAACAATCCTACGCACCATTACAGATCGTATATGTCTAGGTGAAAAAAACTTGCTCTCAGTAGTATTAGCAACTTACATGTTGCATTCCAATTTTAGGTATGTTCTTAATAAACGTATCCGATTTGGACAGCGCTCAAAATAAAATATAAAAGCGCAGGTACTCACTATCCTTGAACATCTGTTTTCTACTGAGAAGTGCCAGTATGCTACCATTAAAAAGTATTGCACCCCTCCTGAGAAGTGCCTTGCAAGTTATAAAGTGCAGGTACTCCATGCCACCCACTTTAAGCACTGGATTCCAGGAATTCTTTCAGCAGGCTTCGCTCTCCGCACACTCACTATGTAGACAGTTGGAGTTCTTCAAACACAGGCACACTGCAGACCTGAGGGGATTTCAACCTATTTCAAAATACTAATGAGTTTCCTGCAAACTTATTTGTGACTCTGCAGAGTCGATCTACGAAACAGAGACACATGCATCAAGTGAGTGCTCCTGCCAGAGTCTTGGTGCAGTGCAATGCTGACTGCACTCTCAGCAGCTGATCTGCCATGGAAATAGCAGCGGTTACTTATAGCACAGGCGGCACCATGCACACTGAAAGGAAGCAAGCACCACCAGCTCTATATTTCCCCAGCACTATATACATAGGGGCGGGATTCTTTATGGAGCAAGATGGATCACAGCCTACCTCCGGGGAATACACACGTGCCATCCTTTCCTACTGCACCGGAAGAGAAGTTCCATCTGCTGTGCTCAAGAATGCATGCATCAGCAGCAAGTGAGCCGGTGTTGAGCAGCAGAGGCAAACAAACCAAAGCTGCGCTTCACCTCCTCCTGCTTACACGTCATGAAGTGTCCCCGACTCCCTGCAGCGTCACAGGCTGAGTCATTGTTACATGATCAAAGAAGTTTGACGACCCCGTGAATACATGTGAGACGAGTACAGGAGATGACGCGCGCACAGACCTCATTAATATGCAGCGCTGCGCTAGATGCCCAGTGTGCGCCGCTGTCTCGGGGGACAGCGATGCGGCCATCATTAAATGTCCCGGCATTAATCAATACTCATACTGGGAATCTCATCTGAAATGCCAGCAGCAAACTTTCTAATGGCCGCTTCTGTGGTTATTGATCCAAGGGAAGGAAAAATGCTTCGCGGCGTCCCCTTGGTATAATAATTGAAAACATTTTGCTTCCTGTTGGTCCGCTGACACTTTTTCTAAAAACAAGAGTTGGGTCTGGGGATGAAGCAGTTATGTGCCTGTGTGACACAGCCTTGAGGCTGAAGGTGAGGGGTGGGAGAGCCACGCTTTTGCTCACCGCCCTGATTGTGGGTGCAAAGACGTTTTTATCTAAACATCTCAGCAATCCCTGTTTCAGGCTAAGCACAAGGCAAAAAGAGCATTGGCCGCGCGGTCCGGTAAAAAAACAAATAAAACGCAAATTGTGCACACGCGCGCGCATGACGAAAAAGGTGCTGTGCATGTCGCCCGCATGCTTGTGCGCGCGATAGTAAGCTGATCGCTGGGAAAGTAGCACTTTCCCCAGCAGCCTACTAAATGTCTCGGCCAGAACAGCGCTTGCGCTGGATCAGGCCGAGACCTAAAAACCACAGAGCATGAAGCGAAGAGCCTTCAAGCGAACCCAGCCAATCCTGAAGCTGCTCCCATGCTACTTCCAGCACAAGAGCAGCGCAATGATTGGCCGGAGAAGGTCACACAGCACTCCCTCTAAAACCAGGATTCTGTGCCTGCAATCCCCTGGCTGTCACACAGCTAGTACATAGATGCAGGATGAAATGCACACGTTGGGTCGGCTGTCACAGGACAGCCGACCAATCCGACATGCACACTTCAGGCAAGTCATTCCTGCTGCCAAACAGCCGCAGGAATGGCACTGCTCCCGAGACGAGACGCAGTGAGTGCAACCCACTGAAATGGTCATGTCCATTGACTATTCCATCAAATCTACATTTGCTGCAGTTGCAGTGGTCGCAGCAGGCGGGCTGATGCTCCTCTGCCCTAAAGGAGGAACCGCCGCTGCTTCTGCCTCTGTTATTCGAGGTTTTGGCCAGGGTCGATCCATGAGGTGGTGATGTGTGCATCTTGGGCATCCATCTCAGGGGCTCCCCGCCAGCACATTGTAACCTGGGTATGTTGCATACCTTTTTGTCACATTACAGGACGCAGGTAGGTCGGGCTGGCTGTCTAATCATTTTTTATAATTTTCTGGTCTGTGGGGGCAATAACGGTTTTTCTGGTATTAAAATGTCATGTGGTACCATCCTCATGTGGTAAAGAGGGGGCAAGGAGTCCCAGTCCCAATGCCTCAATTAATTGCCGTAATCTACCTAACTTGTGAGTCCTACGCTTCCACCTCACAGGTCTAGATACTGACCCAACGTTCCTGCTTATACCAAACACAGAGCCTTCGCACTGCTTTTTTTTTAAGGTTACTGGTGAGCAGCCTTAGTCTAACCTAAAAGTGAAACAATTTCATTTATGCCATTTTGTTTTAAACTATGGAAAAAAAATCACCACGACTTGAGAAATGCAGTTGGCGCTTGCAAGCGATTGGCTGCAGTTAACTAGATGGCCTCACTTAAATGTAGAATAAAGTTAGCATGAGTTACTGCCATCGTGCACTAGGTGGTGCAATGATCACAAGTTAATAATGGAGCTAGCTGTACAAACAAGCTATGCTGGCACGTTCTCGACTGAAGCCTAGCGCTCAAAGTAAAACAAGCTTCCGGAGCAGGGGGAGGCTTGCGCGGCAGCAGGGGGCCGAAGGGGTGATGCGAGATTTACTTGCGGGAGCGATAATTGCTGCCATTTGGCGGCGCGTGCTCCCGCAAGTGAATCACCTGACGTCCACTGGTTGGGACGTGTGCACGTGCTGGGTTGAAAAGCCAAAGCGATCCCAAAAAGTATTTTTGCTTCATAGGCGAGACCTAAAAATGACTGGCTTTAACATCTCAAAGCCTGCAGCCATAACGTGTTGGACATAGCAAGGGTAAAACACTGTAGGTGTGCTTGCTTGCCTAGACCAAGAGTCAGATGCAAACTCTTGCATCAGCACTCTCCTGTGGTGCTAAAAGCAGCACTGTTAATGAGGGGGGGGCTGGGTGTTTGCTGGCTGCAAGCAGTGGGAAGAACAATGAAACAACCAAGGGGCACTGTGCAACAGATTTCAACAAATACACAACTTGTGGCAACATTCATTCAGAGATGCCTGTCACTCTTTAAGCTATTGTGAGTGTTGGAGTTACAATTGAGACTAGAATGTTTTAGTAACATTAAATAATCAAGACATACTGTTTAGATATAAATCTATTCCGCTTAAAAAGGATCGATATTTACTATAGGACACCAGGTGTCAAACACAGCCATTGTCGCTGTTCTACAATGTTAAAGTTTAGGATTGGAATTTTGTGAAATAGGCACCTATTAATATATAGACGTGTGGCTATGGAAATGTACAATTGTTTGAAATACCTAACACTGATTGTCTAAACATATTCCATGTATTACTGTCTGAATTATTTAAATGTAATATTGAGCCAATGTCATAAGCTGAGTTTACATTTTGGACTTGAATGTTCTAGTAACAATGAATAACTAAAACAAGCTGTTGTATACGCATCTACTCCGTTCAAAGATGGCTGACATTTGCAATAGGACACTAGTTGTCAAACATAGCCATTGACGCTGCTCTACTTCCGGGTCCCAGAGTTTATAACACAGGAGAGCAACATGGAACCTTGTTGTCTGACGGCTCTCGATTCCATTCGTGCTGGTTACAGAGTGATTTATGAACCTCTGCTAGGTACTTCTGAATTCATGTAAGTAGCTCTGTGCGACTGATTTTTCACGTTAACTGACCCTAACATTAGCATCAGATACACTAGCTTTGGTTAGTCCCAAACTAGTGCCTGCCTAACCTTATGAAATATAGTTGTTTGTACATATGTTTTGTACACATGGACTAGGAGCCAGATCCCCAATTTGAGTTAAGCACGCTAAGTTAACCACCACTATTGTTAGCGCATGTGTCGAACTTTTAAGCAGACCCTTTGCGCAACATGGTTTATAATACGTAGCTAGCTTGCAACTTCACTCGCATAAGCTTTTTATAGCGATGGCATGTCTAACATGTTCATTGTTTAGTAATGTTCCCTGAAATACATATAGTCGATATGTTTTATCATACATCGTTGCACATAGGCTTGTTTTAATACTAAGTGCACTTTTTTAATACAATCGCCGACAATTAAAATCGGCACGTGTATTGTCGCACTAAGCGAGTAAGTGACTCAAGTTGCGACTCAATGTATAATCATTGAAGCTTCCACACAGTTGGGCGATTAGTTGTATTATCCATCGAATTCCACCTTAAATACAGGTGATATAACGGCCAAAAACGTAGATGATTCTAAATTGTGTCATAGAACCGGATGATTACTTTAGCATAGCCTATACTTGTCATATCTACGCATATTGACACCATACAAGTTAAAAAACTCATTGTCTCATTTTGCAGATCTGGCTATCTGATTACGCCTGGCATTAAGATTGACTACATTTTAGAACTGCTGATCACGCAAAAGTTTCTTGACGTACTTCAACTGATCCAGGTATGTCCTCATGAGATCGCATTAGAATAAACGCTCATCGATTCATGAGCATCTAGACATAAGGAACCCTATTCATTTCATTTCAGGTCTCCTTTTCCGTTTTATAATTACTTTCAGTTAGCCGGATAAGGTCCCACTTCGAAGGTACAAACGTTGACTGTACAAGATATTGAACTCAGGTATGTCTCATAGTAGCCACGATGGTAGCTATTAATTATAGCGCCTCTTTCGCAATTCTTAGACTGAAATTATGTATATATCTCTCTAGATTACATCCAGAATCACCTCAGGTTGTGATACCATATAATATATGAAGATCCACTATATATTCTGTGTTGATCCAAGTGAGTGAAGTACCGCGTTTGTCTCGAAATTCAAGAAGTGATTTGTTGTGAAAAAAATTGATGTGTAAATGTGTGACACGTCAAACATAGCATTTTTAATTTTTTGAAAGTGTATTATTTTAGTTTAGTTGTCCATCAATAGGATGTGACGCACACAGCAGTTTGGTTAGGGTAGAATTGTAAATAGCCAGTTGATGTTCCTGTTTTTGTTACCACATCAACGAATTGTATTTAACTGTATATAATTTTTTGCACAGGGGGTTATATTTGAAAAATCTAGTCCTGATGATGGTCTTGTTGATGACAGCCCAAAAGACCGAAACGTCGACATAAGCATCATCTCCTCAGCTATTCTTGCTACAGGACACCAGGATACATTTTTTAATTTGGTTTACTTATTTACTCAATGGAGTTGATCTCACTGTTATGAATTGTCAATCAAATATTTATATATTGCTATTCATGAAGGTTTTTGTATAGTTTTGCTCAACCTCTATCCCCATTTATTCATTTTGTGATTTATACCAAAATAAACAATTCTTTTAAACATAACCTTCCACTGCTGTGTGCTCTTTACTTTTTTAATAACGAATGTAGTATTTTGTTATAAAATCATTCAACTAATTTGATAAGCTATCCTAAGGATACGATAGGTTCTATTACGTGAACCATAAATATGAAAAAATAATTGAGTCAGATTCAAAAACAGAATCCCTTGTAGTCATCCCTTATCCTGATTCTAACTGCCCAAGCCTACAAGGGTATATTGGGTTTCCACGTTTGTATAGATTGTCACTCTTTCCAGCTTCGTATTAAGCCCAGAAGTACTTCACAAGAAGCCTTCAACCCACTTGAGTGCAGGCCATTTTCCCATCTTAGGCGGCAACATGACTTATCAGGACCATTGGAGCCCTCTCTGCACTGAGCGCCTCAACTTGGGGCTTATTTACATGCCCCTTGAGCAGCAGGTGCACACTTTTAACAATGTAAAAAGTAGTGCACCGCCGACCCAAGAGGCTTATATCTAAGCCCCCTTGTTTGCTTTCATTCAGATGCTGCTCAAAGCCGTCGTTATTGGCTCCACGACCGTAATGCAAGTCAGATAACCAATAAGAAGAAAGATAGAAAAGAGGGGCGGTAAGCCAGCTTTGAATACGTTTAATCTCGAAATGCTTAGCCAACGCATGTTTCATTTTGCTTTATTGCTGTGCGCAGCTCCTTCTTCAGGGCTTAGATACAAATAAGTGTATAGAAGTTGAAAGTCAAAGATCTCCATCACTCACATATGATGTTAGTTACCTACTGTGATAATATGTCTATTGCAAAGAGTGGCTCAAGTCCAATCCTTGAGCCTGTGGAAACCCATGCTGTTTTAAAAAATGTCACCTATGCTGTCCAAAGACAGACTTGTGCAGTTAGAATAGTAACTAAACAATAAAAAAAAGCCCAAGATGAATGATAAGCCCATTTCTGGTGACTTATTTTGTGACATTCAGTCTCCGAACAATTATTGGTGACTTTTATGAAGTGAAATTTAAGATCTCACGGGTAGAGAGACAACAAAGACTTCAAGACATAGGCCAGCAAGGGGATCCTAAAACTATCCAGCTTGTCACCGTCTACAATGCGCTCAATATGACACTCACAAGAAGCATGCACAAACATTGGCCCCTCTATGTGCTGATAAGACATTGGAGCCTTTTATCTCTTCTGGACCAGAGGTGACGTTTCATAAGGGTAAGACCCGTAGAAATCTATCAAGTCCCAGCTACCCGAAAGCGGGTACTCAGGTACATTGGCTACTGACACATGGTCTGGGTTTCTATAAATGTGGAAGCTGCACTGCGTGCAGATGGGCCTCAGATAAAAAAAAGAGTTTTCTGGCCCCAATCACCGCACCTACAGAATAAACACCATCACCAACATCAACTATCAGACCTACCATGTGGTTTACACAATCGTATTTTAATGTCAACAAAGATATTGGCAGCACTATCAGGGCTTTGAAAGACTGCATTGTAGAACACATCAGGGCTGTCAAGGCTTTCAAATAGTCTAACACGAGATACCCCATGGCAATGCACACAGTTGAATGTCCTGCTCAGGACAGACACAGATCCTTCTCTATTTACAGATTTGACACTGTACCTAGACACATGAGGGGTGGCAATAGAGAACTAAGGGAGAGGGAGGCAACTTGGATCATGCGATTAAGAAGTGCTGAAATGGGCCTAAATACAGACCACAAATTACTTTATTTTTGGGGTATTAATTCTCACTGTCTAGTTGTGGGGATCACATCTCCGGGACCCAATATTACCACACAATTTCTGTGGTCGCATAACTATCCCCATTGTGTTCCCATTTCTAACTTGGCTCTCCTATGCTGACTGACATTTCTTTCATATATCTTCAATAGCACACTGTTCTAAATGCTACTAGAAAATTGGCAACCTGCTCTCTCGCTCACACATGTAGAGCGTTTCAAGAAATGACGTGCTATATAATTATGTTTTACTTGTTACAGCCTTATTCCCGTTTCTACCTTGCCTCTCCTATGCTGACTGACCTTTCGTTTACTTTCCATTTCTTACTGTTATTAAAGTCAACAATAAATTGGCAACCGACCTTCTCGCTCACATGTGTAGCCCTTTTCAATTAATTGATGTACTATATGAATATGCTACACATGGAACTGTTTTTTGCTTCCATTATGGCACCGCTCTATGCATCTGAATGAAGTACATTCCAAATGAGACTCAAAGGACTATGTCTGTAGGTCCTAGGAATATCCAATATGTAAATTTCCGACCAATGATTATTACTGGCAGCAATTTTGCCCTAAGACGTTATTTGACACACTTTTTCTATATTTGTAGTGTATTCCCTTGCCTTTGCTTCAATGTTGGCTTAGAATAAGCATCACATTAATGGTTTTGTTAAACAGGGGTTGATTAGTCTTGAATATGCCTGTACGTTAAGCCTCAGACTAATAGTTATTTCTACTAGAACTGATCTTCCACTCAATACTCCATTGGAATGAAAATGAAATGTGGAGCTTCAGCGCTCCACAATGGCCAACGGTTTCAGTATACTGCCTTGCCTTAATATCAATACATACGGTTTGGCCGTTAGGCAAAATAGCCCCTCAAACTATATGTTCTGACCATGCAGGGCCGCCAGAGGGCAATAACATGATCTTCCATATACCTTAGGTCAATGGATTGCACCATCGACAGAGTCTTTTGGAAGAAGTGGTGTGATAAACTTCGACTTCTCGCATTTAAAGATGGCTGACGTCATTTCAATGATGTGCTAGAGAGAGCAGGTTGTAGTCCTATGACTATTCCTGCTGTCTCGCTGATATTTAGGCGGGTTCTCCAGTGGGCCAAACTCAGTTCTTCGGCGGACACGCTGGAGACAGTCCTGCTACAGAACAGAGGTGAGCGCCCGTGTCAGGACACCTAGCACTTAGCAGTGGGATGCGATACACTCCTGAGACGCGTCCCTCGCAGAGGGTTACTCTTTTAATTAATACTAAAGTGGGAGTATCAAAATGGCGATTGTGAAAAATTCCCTATTTTCCTGTAGTTTGTTTAGGGCTTACTGATACGCCAGCAAATACTTTGTTGCTAGTACGTTCAGCCCCCAAAAGCGGTTTTACTACACCGTTCCTACATCCTTCTTGATGGACTTCAGATTAATATAAGATAAGATCCGAACTCAAGTTACTTGAGCTTCCTGTCAACAAGTTAAAATAAGATCAGAGTATGCCCTTACTTATGTGGGGTGTATTCACAACTGTGATTAGGCCTGATTAGTTTTCTTTTTCGTTTATCCTCAGAAACTGACATCTGAAATATAATGAGTTGGGGACACAATATACCCAGAATCCTTTTACTGTGTAATTATCGCTGGAGCTTTACAACCCATCCCAAGCCGGAAATAAAACCGGAACTAAGGTTGGTTTCCTCGCAGTATTTGGTCACAACTATTATTAGGTCCAGCTGATTCAATATTTTAATACCACAGTATGTTTCTTCTTCTTTTACCTTTTCTCTGTGTAGGGTCTATACATAGAGAATATAGGTACTTTGAATCTCAAATATGCTTTTTCTGAATTCTAATCGGTATACATGGGTGCTTTCTTTGTCACATAGAATTTTGTGAAATCCAGTGTAAGTGGCGGGGGTTGTTAGTTTTTGTGTTATAGTTTGTTTTGGTGCAATGGTGTATGGGGCATGTAGATGATGAGAGTTTCAGGTGAAGGTAACAGCAAGGGCAGGGATCAGTCACGTGGGGAGGAGGAGGCAGGAATCCAACTCGATGGGTAGTGGGTTACGCAGTTTCTAACAGAATGTAGCTGAAGGTAATCAGGCTTTGATGATTGGAGGAATTTTCACTGTGGAAGCGTTTTAAACATGAGCTTTAGGGGGAGTCTGCAGCTCGAGCAGTTGTTTGGAATTAAGGTGTGGTAATCAGGATAGCAGTCGCGAGGTTAAAGTTGTAGTTTATTGTCAAATAAACAGGTGCTGTGCAGTAGCGAGGCAAACAACAGATCAGCAAACAACCAACTGTCAAAACTCCTCCACCTTAACACTCTAAGTAGAATGCAATACAGTTCTACAGAACCTTCCTAACAGAGCATTCTACAATCATGAGGATAGAAAACTACAATCATGAGGATAGAATACTACATCATCCTCCTTTCCTCAACACGAAAAAAAAAAGAAAAATGAAATAAATACAAAAAAAAACAACAGAGGAAAATAAAAACATAATGTGAGGCACAAACTCTAATTGCGAAACCTGACTGGAATGGAACGTTGACGGGTACTTCTCCGTACAACCTCTGCATCAGGCTGAACTAGACTAGACTTGTTGTGAGAATCATCCGAACCAGATGATAAGCTTTGTCTGAAATCTTTGGCGACTTTTACAACTCTGGACTTATTCCACCATTTTTTTTAAGCTAACTCTTACAGCATTGCCACAAACCTTATCAACAGAAAAAGTTTCGGAAAATTTAGAACACCCTTTCTTCGCATGAGTTGGTAACTTAACATGTACAATATCACCAACTTTAATATCTTGGTAAACTGATTTTTTCCTTGTATCAAAATACTCCTTTTGTTGACCCTGAGCTTGAAGAACATTGGATCTAACAATAACATCCACATCATTCACAGTATTCATTTTAACCCATTTAGCCATCCAGCCAGGACATATCTTAGAACTTGGCTTTCTTCGACAAAGAAGTTCAAACGGTGAAAATGTTGTTGTCCAATGGGGTGTGGTACGGTAGAAGCATAGCATGGACCTTACCGCATTTTGTACATTGCACTTGCTAGCTAAAGCCCACTGCACACAATTATTTAGATCCCTATTCATACGCTCGACCAAACCATTGGTTTGTGGGTGATAGAGCGCACTCTTTAAATGACAAATACCACTTTGATGCATAACATTTTCAAAATCCTGACTGACAAATTGAACTCCATTGTCACTAACAATGGTAACTGGGAAACCTTCACGAAGAAAGATGTCTTTTAGAAAATCAATGACATTATTAGTGTTAGGATCATTAATAAAGTGAACCTCTGGCCACTTAGAATAGTAGTCAATTGCTACAATAGCAAATCTTGAATTAGTGGGAAGAGTATTAAAAGGTCCCACTAGATCAATACCGATTTTCTCCCATGGCTTACTTGGAAATTCTATGGGCTGTAAAGGTGGAGTACGTATTTTCAAACTCTTTTCTGAACTGGAACAGACCACACACTCTCCCACAAAAGTGTCAACGCCCTTGTCCATCTGAGGCCACCATAGGTGTTCACGAAGTCTCCTCTTGGTAAATGTTTTTCCAAGATGACCTTCATGAGCACCTTGCATAAGTCTGATCCTAAGTGACTCCTGGGAAATCAGTTTATCACCACGTATAAGCAACCCATTTTCAATCGAAATTTAATTTGCAACCTTTACAAAGGTCTGCAAGGAAACATGTGCATTTTTCTCCTTGGGCCAGCCTTTCTTTATGCATTTAATAACTTCAGAAAGAAGTACGTCCTCATCCAACTTCTCTCTCCATGCTTTTTCACTAATAGCACACATCTCATCCCACATAACAGGGGCAACAAAACAGTTGACTTCATCATACCTTTCAGATGTATCACCACAATCAACAGGATTTCTAGAAAAATAATCTGCCCTACTGTTTTTCGAACCTGGAATGTAAGAAATTTCAAAATCAAATTGTAAAAGCTTTGTTGTCAAACGTGCAATCCTGGGGGGTAAGATCTCTAACTGTGTCACCAGAGAGAATAGAAATCAGTGGGTTGTGATCAGTGCATAATTTAAAATGTTTTCCCCACACATATGGAGTAAACTTTCTAATAGCCCACCAACATGCCAACAGTTCTCTTTCTATAACAGAAAAATTCAACTCAGAACCCTGAAAAACTCTGGATGCATAGCCCAAAGAATATTCTTGTCCTTTTTCATTTTGAGTGAGAATTTGCACCCAAACCTACCCCACTGGCATCCACTGTGATGGTACACATCAAATTGGGAATAAAAGGTTTGAGAATAGTCGGACTAACTAGATTTTCTTTGATCCAACGAAAAGCATCTTCACATACTGTGTCCCACACAAATGGAACACTTTACTTCAGCATGTTGGAAAGTGGTTGGATTTTAGAGGCATAGCCAGGTAAAAACCTTGAGTAAAATTCACACAACCCTATGAATGATTTAAGACTCACTTTATATTTAGGGGGTGAAGAATCCACAATGGCTTTAACCATACCTGGTCTTGGTTCCACACCATGTTCAGAGAGAACATGACCTAAGTATTTGATTTTCTGTACTTTAAAAACACATTTCTCCCTTTTTAAAACAACACCTGCATCACGTTAAATCTCCAAGACAGCACAAACAATATCATCATGTATCTCTGACGTACCACCATGCACCAAAACATCATCTTGGAAGACAATGACCCCCTTTAAATCCTTAAGTAAATTAGACATGATTCACTGAAAAACTGCTGGCGCAGAGGCCAACCCAAATGGCATGCGGCAGTACTGAAACCTACCAATAGGAGAAACAAATGCAGTCAAATGCCTCGAAGATGGATCTAACACTACTTGGTGATATGCTGAGGCAAGATCTAATTTTGTGAACCACCTAGATCCATTCACTAAAGACAGCATATCAGAAATCTTCGGTATAGGATGCGAATCAATCCAAATATTTTTGTTTAAACTGCGCAAATCAACACAGATGGGAAGCTCTCCGTTCTTCTTTTTAAGAACAACCAAGGGACTAAGCCAAAGAGAAGATTCAATTGGTTCAATTATCCCTTTTTTGCAAAGAGTCGTAAGATCCTTCTCAAGTTGTTCTCTCACACAAAAAGGTACATTTCTAAGCCTATGCTTAACTGGTATGGCACCCTCTTTTACCTTAATCGTATGTGAAAACGCTTTAACCTGCCCAAGTTCATTGCTGAAAACAGAAGGGTATCTCCCAGACAAAACTTCCTCTAAACAGTCCATTTTCACAATAGATACTTGATCCTCTGTAACAGGCCTAAGTACCATCTTGAAAAGCCCTTGATGAAACCATTCGAGAATATCTAGACCCTTGATGACTACATAAATCTTCCCTAAAATTTTCCTTCCTCTGAACTCCAAAGTATCTTCAAAATATCCTGCCAATTCGATTGCTCTGCCCTCATAAGACACAGGGGATCTATCAGGAGGAAATAAGGGACGTGAACCCCACACTTCTTTGAATTTCTCTTCTTTAATCATGGTGATTCTCACACCTGAATCAACCAGCAAACATAACTTCTTGTCACCAACTCCAACCTCAATATACAGGTCTACACATTCAGCACCATCACCAACCACATTCACCTCACTCACCACGACAACCATATCTCTCAAGTCATCCTGAATTTTCTCAAAACTATTATGTCCTGATTCAGATTCTGAAATGTTGGCAACTGAAGAGGAATTCTTAGAAAAATACCTATTATCTTGATGAATTTCTGCATTTTTCGTGACATTTTGACACACTTTTGAAAAATGCCCAAACCTACCACATGCTCTGCATGTTACATTTCTAGCAGGGCATGGACGTCCTGATCTAAAATGAGGTGTGTTCCCACATTTGAAGCAAATATTAGTTTGTTTAAAAAACTTATTGTCATTGCGTACCAAACTCTGTTGAAATTTTGGTTCTTTAGGTCTGACAACATTAACAGACTCTTCTTTCAAAGCAAAAGAAGAAGAAGAAAAACCCTTCTCATCTAGTTCTTTGACTGAGACTTTCGACAATTCAATACTTCTAGCTATGTTTACAGTTTCTTCTAAAGTGGGATTTCCTAAAGACAACAGTTTTTGTTGAATACTCTTATCTTTACACTTACAAATGTATTGATCCATTATAAGTTGGTCTCTAAAACCTTCAAATTGATATTCAGCACTCTATTCTCAGAGCAGTATTAAAGTCTTCTACTTTTTCTCCAATTTTTTGTTCTCTTTTAAAAAATGTGTGCCTTATTACCACTAAACTAGGTTGGTAGTCAAAACGCAATTCCAATTTTCTAACAGCTTCAGTAAACTCATCTATTTCTTCATCATCTGCTGCCTGTACTAATGCTGGTAGATGTTTGAAAATCTCTCTCCCTTCAAACCCCAATGCATTTAATAACAAGCATTTTTTCCTTTCCGCCCTATAACGTGATCCTCCTATAGCACTAATGTAAGTAAGAAAAGCATCATACCATTTCTTCCATTGAATAGGTGGATCTCCTGGCGTTTCTAAGAAAAATGGAGGTTGAGAGACAGATTGCATCTTACACAAATTACAATTACACACTACAATAAAATCTATAATGTAGACTAATTGAAGGAAGACTTCAGTTGCAGTAGAGTAAGTGAATTTCCTTTCAAAACGATGAAAACTAAGTGAAAAACGGTGCTTTGAAAAGAGTGTTTCCAAATCCAAGTCAATCTGAAGTGTCTAAAAGCAATGTCATCAATATGCTTAAAAACGATGTTCCCCTTTCACCTTTCATGCAGTACTAACAGTTGTCTGAAGAGAAGCAATCAAAATCCAGCTTTACAAACTCCTTTAATTAGCACCATAAGTTCAGGTAGACTCACCATAACTTTTTCGTATATTACGATTTTCCTTGCTTTTAATACCGTTTTTTTTTAACAAGTTAAACTAATTCTTCTCACTTGCCAAGAATTTCCTTACTTGAAAAAGTGTTTCCGTTGAAAAGAATGACTTATTTCCAAAAAAAACACGTTTTTTTATGTTTGCCGACAGCTTCCTGAATTTTGCCCAATCCAAGATGGCCGCTTCTATGACTTCACGACGTCAACCAATAGCGATGCACGATATTCACTCATCGACACGCTCTGTGACGTCACACGTTTCGCGTGGTAACTGGACATAATATCGACTACATATTATCGAATGGACAAAATATCGACGGAAAAATATCACATCAACTAAATATCGACTATAGGAATATCGTTGGACAAAATGTCGACTGAAAAAATGACCAAAAAATATCGAATAGAAATATATCGACTCAAAAATATCGACCAGACAAAATATCGAAAAATAGTGAAAGTAAAAAATATCGAAAATATGTAGAAAAAAATGTTAAAAAAAATATATATATATAAATAAATAGTAGTTAATGTTTAGGAGCGGGTTGTGGGTTTATAGGGGAATAGGGTGGGAAGTAATTTAATAACAATTAATTAATTAATATATGTTTGTTAATTGTTTTAATTAGATTTTAATTGGTAATTAATTAATATTAATTAGTTAATTGTTTTATTAAGTATTTAGCATATTATTTAATTGATTAATTGGTAATTAATTAATAATAATTAGTGATTTTTTGTATTATTGATTTGTATATTATTTTAATTGATAAATTGGTTATTAATTAATAATACTTAGTGATTTATTTTATTATTAATTAGCATATTATTGAAATTCATAAATTGGTTAAAAATTTATTATAATGAGTTAATTGTCTTATTAATATTTTGCATATTATTTTAATTCATTAATTGGTAATTAATTAATAATAATGACTTAATTACATTAATTGGATGCATTTAAATTTAATGTATAAATTTATGTTCATGTTAATTAATTAATTGGAATTAAACAATATTAATTAATCAAATTTATTATTATAGCTAATGTGATAATATATTTTCTTTTTGTTTTTGTTAATTATTATTTATTTGTTAATTAAATATTAATGTTTAATGTTGTGTACATTATTATTTATAGTGTTCAGGGTCAGTTAAATAATTTTTGGTATAGGGTAATTTTTTAGGGTTCTGGGTCATTTTTCTGTTCGTGAGTAAAGGTGTATTTAGTGTGATTTGGGACTTTTTCAGGTTGTGGGTAAAGGGGTTTTTAAAGGTTTAAGGGTCAGGTTTCAGTTTGTGGGTAAAGGGGTATTTAGAGTGTTCAGGGTAAGATATCTGTTCTTGGGTGAAGGGGTATTTTTTGGGTTGAGGATTAGTTTTCAGTTTGTGGGTTAAGGGGTTTTTAAAGGTTCTGGGTCAGTTTTCAGTTTGTGGGTCAAGGGCTTATTTAAAGATTCAGGGTCAGTTTTCTGTTCTTGGGTGAAGGGGTATTGTTTGGGTTGAGGGTCAGTTTTCAGTTTGTGGGTTAAGGGGTGTTTTTTAAGAATCAGTGTCAGTTTTCAGTTCAGGGGTAAAGGTGTATTTTTTGGGGTCAGGGTCTGTTTTTAGTTTGTGGGTAAAGGGGTATTTATAGGGTTTAGGGTCAGTTTTCAGTTTGTGGGTAAAGGGGCATTTATAGGGTTCAGGGTCAGTTTTCAGGTGTTGGGTAAAGGGTTTTTTTTTGTTGAGGGTCAGTTTTCAGTTTGTGGGTGAAGGGGTATTTGTAGGGTTCAGGGTCAGTTTTCAGTTTGTGGGTAAAGGAGTTTTTTAAAGGTTCTGGGTCAGTTTTCAGTTCTTGGGTAAAGGTGTTTTTTTTGGGTTGAGGGTCAGTTTTCAGTTTGTGGGTAAAGGGGTATTTGTAGGGTTCAGGGTCAGTTTTCAGTTTGTGGGTAAAGGAGTTTTTTAAAGGTTCTGGGTCAGTTTTCAGTTCTTGGGTAAAGGTGTATTTTTTGGGATCAGGGTCAGTTTTCAGTTTGTGGGTAAAGGGGTATTTTTGGGGTTCTGGGTCAGTTTTCAGTTCTTGGGTAAAGGGGTATTTTTAGGGTTGAGGGTCAGTTTTCAGTTTGTGGGTAAAGGGGTATTTGTAGGGTTCAGGGTCAGTTTTCAGTTTGTGGGTAAAGAAGTTTTTTAAAGGGTCAGGGTCAGTTTTCAGTTCTTGGGTAAAGGTGTATTTTTTGGGATCAGGGTCAGTTTTCAGTTTGTGGGTAAAGGGGTATTTTTGGGGCTCTGGGTCAATTTTCAGTTCTTGGGTAAAGGGGTATTTTTGGGGTTGAGGGTCAGTTTTCAGTTTCTGAGTAAAGGGGTATTTGTAGGGTTCAGGGTTAGTTTTAAGTTTGTGGATGAAGGGGTATTTGTAGGGTTGTGGGTCAGTTTTGGGCTTTGGGGTGAAGGGGTATTTTTAGTGTTCAGGGACAGTTTTGGGTATTTTGGAGTGCTGGTGTATAGTGTAAAATAAAACACTTATACATTAAAGCTATTACAGGAAAATAAACAAAAATATAACTTTACATTATTAAGTTTTACTTTCATCTAAAAAATATATGTATTAGCATCGTTCCAGACAGTAGCTAGAGTGGAGATGGAATTCTAATTATTAATTGGTTAGTGTCCAGCACCAACACTGATATTACCTACACTGGAGTTGGATTACTAAATAAACATTGGTCAGTGTCCACCACATTTTATGATATTAGCTTGACTGGAGTCGGAATAGTAAATCATTTTTAGCTAGTGTCCTGCAGCTTCTATGATATTAGCTTGACTGGAGTAGCAATAGGACATATTAAATTGGTCAGTGTGCAGCACATTTGCATACATTTGTTCATTACTGTCTTTTAATATAAAAAAATAATGCTACATGGATGTTTTAAAAAAACTTTATTAAACAATTTTTTACATTTTTATTGTGTACTACAATACAATCACAAACAAAAATAACATCACATTATTTTGACTTTTAGTATTCATAGAATAACACATTTACATTTATATACATGTTGTCAATAATAAAAATAAAAGTGTTTACAACATTATTTCAGTAAATTTAACATATTCCCATCATTCACTTACAGTTACAAGTATTTATATTGAAATACATAAAAAATGATTTTTAATACATTTCTTACATTAATATTTAATAATGTTAATATTAAATATTAATATCATTAAATATTTATAAAACATTTTTTATTTTAACAAGTAACATGACTATTATTACATTTGTTAGAAGAAATTGAAATACAAAATAAAATATTTGTTGGTATATTTCTCAGAAAATGTTGTTTTTCAATTAAACATAGAAATCTATTCGGTTGTAAACTTTATAATTGTATAGGGAAACAATATGTTTAATTATAATATCTGGTATTGCCAAAATATTAGTTAAGCTATTATATACTTTTGTTATAGTTAGAAATTATTATAAAACATTTTGTAATAATTAATAAAAATAATAACTATTTTATTTATTATTATTATTATTAATTAATAAACATAAACATTCCTTTATTATTTTCAAAAAAACATACATTCACAGATAAAATAAATACTTTTTTTCTGGCCATTGTTTATATAGTAAATGGTTCAAATTGTTATATTAATAACAATAAATAAGTTATATTATTTATTATTATTAATTATTACCATAAACATTTATAATGTTTACTTAAAAATAAACACAAACTTATTCATATAAATGTACACAATAACCAAATATTTACAGCTTTTATTCAAAGTCTTACATATTTATTTAATATTATTAATATATAATAATTATTATATATTAATTTATATTAAATATATTTATTTTTCTTAAATAAGGAAAATTGTAATGAATATAGTGTATTAATTTGTTAAATTATACATGTGTATGTATTATATTTTTTAACTATTACATTGTATTGTCTATTATACTTTTACACAAATGGGTTAAGGGGACTACTTTTTTACCGCATAAGGTTATTGCGCTCCATTCTGGACTGGAGAAGCTCGCGGTTGGGAGTTGCTTCGCGTGGAGAGAGGTAAGGTTATTTTTACCTACAAATTATAAGTAAGTGGTCATGTTTGAGGGTATAATCGAACTTTGTAGTGTATTTTGGTGTATGTATTCATTGTTTAAGTAGCGTTTTGGTGAAAAGTCTCCGTTATAGATGTGTCGTGATTTTTTTGCTTCAAGTGTTATTTTAAGTGTTCGGAAATGTCTTCTTACATGGTTAATGTTAATTGTTAGTATATTTACAAATGTGAAGGGGGTATTTGTGGGTGGGTTTCGTTATGTATGTTATTTTACAGGTTCCGGTTCCTCGCATGAAAACTACATGGAAGGAAGCGTGTTTTTTTACGGAGAAACAAATGTTTGACTTATTATGCTTATATTTTGACATTTATCTCCTATTTTTCGTGTTTGCCAGGAGCGGTTTTAACACTTTTTCTACCTTTTTCGGGTTTTTTGGAGGGTTTCGAATCGGATTGATACATTGATATGCGTGACCGTTTTTTAAAAGTTGTGTGTATATCACTTTAAATACTAAAGTGTCCACACTACTGTTTTCGGGATTTCCTGGAGCGTTTTTTTAAGTTTTACACTTTATTTTCGGGTTTTTGAGGGTTTCCCATATTGGAATTGTAAGATATTGGATTGGATTGTATGGATTGCTTTTTGCTTGATTGCGTCTTTCTCATCTCCAAAAATTGTAAGTATTTAATTTACATTTTTCATTGGGTGGGAAATGTCGATTTTTAATGTTATGTGTATGTGTGATGAAATTATAAACATTGCATATTTGTTACGAAATATTTTTCATAATTTTAATAAGTTTGTCAAACAAATATGTATTATTTATAATTGATTATATATGTTTATGACATTTAAATTTTACTATTATTGTAAGAAGACATTAGTATATTTAGTTGACATTTTTATAGTAGACTTTTAGCTATTATTGACAGGTATTCTAATCCTCTAGTTGTAGGGTATAATGTGACTTGACTTTGAAGTAGTCGGAACATTTGTTTAGTTTGTTTAGTGAGTTTTGGACCTATTTGTGACACTGATTGTTCCATTCTTAGTTCCTGATAGCTTTGTTCTTTTTTCAAAGCTTCTAGAAGGTTATGGAATGTGGGTTTGCCTCTGTTTGTAGTTGCTTGGAAAGCATTATGCCACCCTTCTACACTGTTGTTTGTTTTAGCCTCTTGGTTTAAAGTACTAAGATAGACATTCCACCAAGGGATTTGGAATTTGGGCTGGCGTCGATGTCCAGATCTGTGCAACCTTCCCACCCAAGTGTCTTCGAAATAGTCCAGTAATGGGGTTAGTTTATCCTCATTCCTCTTGTAATATGTGCTGTCAATTAATGAATTGTAATGTTCCGCTACATCTGTAACAGGGACGTAGGCCAGGGCTATTAACTTTTTAACTTGATAGGCAAAGGTGCTATCTGTAGAATATAGTATACTTAAAGTAGATTTTTGGAGATGCCTCCATATGCTCTGATTAAAATGATAATAGCAACCCTGGATTGCTGTGTGGGGAAATGTTCTCAAAATGCTATTAATCATAGCTAATTCGAAATCAATAATTATTTTTTCAGGAAAATAATTATCGATTTCCGTTTTGAGAACATTTAATATGTCTGTGTAAGTGTTTTGCTGTTTGTTGGGTAGCAAACAGTAAATGAAAGGTATGTTAGAATTATGGTATAAACCGTGGATGGAATACAGTTGATAAAAAGGTTTTGGGCATGGTTTAAATGTTCCATCCATCATCCATTGGGGACACTGTTGGATTTTTCGTAAATTACTTGGAGTTGCAAACATAATTATTCTGTTTGTACTGCTTTCATTATCAAAAAGGATACATTTATCTTTATTGTGTGTGATGGCCATTTCTGGTGAAATAATTATTTCCTCAAAAGTTGTTGGGTTGGGTTGGGTTGTGCTAGTGAGTCGTTTAGTGCGTGCAATTGTGCGTTTAAGGGAGTCAATAGAGGGTAGTTGACCTGAAGCATGGGCTGGGACTTTTACCAGTTCTTCTTTAAGGATTTGTGTTGTTGGTTTATCACTTTGTGTGCTAGCACTTTTAATACTTTCTAAAGCATCTCTAATTTCAATTTCTGTCACATTTGGGGGATGATTGTGTTCCCTAGTAAATAGCACATTAGTTTCCTCTGTAGTAGCCCTCCCATAACATTTGTTGGAGTAATATTTGGTACATTTCCAAAAAACTTTTCTACCACTTTGTCTTTCCTGATTATACACATAACCCATGTAGCATAATAGTAATTTATTTTTCTGAGACATGACAAATTCTGCACCTTCAGTCATTTTGATTTACTTGTTCTAGGAAAGAGTAGAAAGAAACAAAATCAAAACACATATTTTTCCTTTTGTGGTGCTAACATCATTAATGATGTATTTATACTTACAGTTAATCAAAGTAGTAGTCACAAAAGCAGAAATGTCTTTTGAAGGATTTTCTTGTATGTATGTCTTTATTTGCTGTTGGTATGAAAATATAGAAAAGCCACGTTAATGTTTACACATAACAAACGTATTTCCTACTAAAAAGCAGTTGTCATTTTTGCTTACTTGTACATTTGATGTAAAAATTACATATACTTACTTCTTTAAATAGTAGAGTTGTAGTAATTGGTGGAGTACATCAAGTCAGTACAGGTCTGATCTGTAGAGTAGATAGAAGAAATAAATGAAAATTATTATAATTTTTATATTGAACCATTTGGAAATGGGAAATATTTACAAGTATACTAACTTCTAAATAAGTCGTTTTCTTTGTTGTAGGCAGAATAGCTGTATGATGTATTCAGAATATCTGTAGAGGAAATATAAAATAGATAACATGTTGTTAAGAACATAGTGTGTGTTATTTTCGGCAGTTTTAGAGAAATGACAAGTATACTTACATTTTTTACAAGGGTATTCTTGTATATTGGTATAGTTTGTGTTGGATGTTTTCATAGGATATGTAGAATAGATGTATGATGTTTTCAGAATATCTGTAGAGGCAATTCAAAATATATAACATGGTGTTAAGAATATAGTTTGCGTTTTTTTGGCCAGTTTTAGACAAATTACAATTATACTTACATTTTTCAGAAGGGTACTCTTGTCTTTTGGTATAGTTGATGTTGGATCTTTCAAATGATCTATAGGGAAGATGTAAAAAGCAAGATATGTCGCTTAGAAATGTGCAATAAGAAAATTGGCTGTTTCATAACAAACACATCTATACTTACATGTGTAATTAGTGTAGTTTTATCCTTTTTGGTGTAGAAATAGGACAATCTCAGTATATCTGTAAATATAATGTTTTTTAAAATTAAATACTCTTGTAAATTAGTGTTTAAAAACAGCAGTTGGTGTATAACAGAGCATTATTATATACTTACTATCTGATTTTGCACGTGTAGAAATATAACCATGTAATAGGAATTGTGTTGGAGTAGTTTCTATCAGAAATGTAGGAAGAGATGAAAATAAAATAAGTGTAAGAGTTAGGAGATGTAAGGAAAATAGTGCACTTCTAATTTAGATTTCTAAAAAATGCAGTGTTACTTACTTGATTAATTAGCTAGTGAGCTGGATCTTTAAAGATGTTTATTCTGCAACACAAATCTTCAGAGTGTTGGCATCTACTTTCCAGAGAGGTAGCAGCAACAAATGGTAGAATGCATGTATCCCTTTTATAGTATATGTATTATGTGTGCTTTGATTTGATTGGTTGTAGGATGTAAGGAAGCATTGTATAGGCTAGCTTGAATTTTTTTTAGTTAATTGGAGTGTTTGTTGATGTGAGAATGGTGGTATGTGGTGATTCCCGCATTAAAGCAGGTTCGTTTTTAAATGAAATAGATTTTTATGTGAAAATAAATAATGAAAATGTTTGTTAAATGCAAAGAATATTTAGAAAATTATAAAATGCATGTAATAGAATGTATAGCAAATGTTGATTAATAGTAATTTTATGTAAGTAACAGGTATTATATGTGAAATGTGTTTTGTATAGAGCAATGACTTTTATTGATGATTAAGATGGTATTTTGGAAATGAAAGTGTACAAACATGAACTCGATATTTTTTTTTTAACGATATTTTTGTAGTCTATATTTTTGTAGTCGATATTTTTGTAGTGTTAGGGCTAATTTCATGTCCAACGATATATTTGTAGTCGATATTTATTGAAGTGATATTTATGTATTCGATATAGTAAGTACTCGATATTTTTTACTCGATATTTTTGTAATTTGTGTAATAAGTATAGAAAGTCGATATTTTTGTTGTCGATAATTTGTCAACGATATTTTGGTAAGTCGATAATGTGACCGTCGATAATATTTCAGTGATCCGTTTCGCGTAGCAGCCAATGAGCGTTAAGTAAAATTCACACCCAAAATGGCGCTCGCATAGAACTAGAACGTCAGCTCAAGTGACTTCTTTCTGTAATCCTCACCGCTGCCGTGATAATGCCCAACCACCAAGAATACCTCTGGCTCTTGCTCCGGCGAACGCGCTCATACAGCACTCCCTCTTCGCCTTTCAGTGTTCCCGTGAGGTAAGCTTCGTCGTGACTCTCCTCAATCTTTCCTTTTCTTTTTTTCTTTTTGGACGGCGTGGATTCAGCAGGCACCTGAGATTGTCGCCATCAATTATGTGGTAATCAGAATAGCAGTCGCAAGGTTTAGGTTGTAGTTTATTGTCAAATAAACAGGTGCTGCGCAGCAGTGAGGCAAACAACAGATCAGCAAACAAACAACTGTCAAAACTCCTCCACCTTAACACTCTAAGTAGAATGCAATACAGTTCTACAGGACCTTCCTAACAGAGCATTCTACAATCATGAGGATAGAAAACTACAATCATGAGGATAGAATACTACAGAGTTTCAGGTTAAGGTAACAGCAAGGGCAGGGATCAGTCACGTGGGGAGGAGGAGGCAGGAATCCAACTCGATGGGTAGTGGGTTAAGCAGTTTCTAACGGAATGTAGCTGAAGGTAATCAGCCTTTGGTGATTGGAGGAATTTTCATTGTGGAAGCATTTTAAGCATGAGCTTAGGGGGAGTCTGCAGCTCGAGCAGTTGTTTGAAATTATGGTTATAAGAAAGGAGGCGTTAAACCAGTCAGGAACAACTATGGAGTATAAGCAGGTATTTCTTTAAGAATGGGACCGGGAAAAAGATAAAGTTAAGCTGTCTGTTCACATGCTCTGGGCATTAGATATACATCATTCGTAGAGTTAATTTTGGTGAGCGTAGAGATACTTTTAGGGGAATAGCATACAGTGAACACTGGGTGGGTGAGGATTCACTTAGCACTGCGGGCATAATGGCAGGTATGACATTGAGGATGGAAGTAGGGGAGGTTACCTCGTTCAGTGAACTTTTGACAAGGTAGTAGCACAATGAATGCACTGATGTAGTGGGGTTTAGGGTGTTTTTTGAATCAACGGGTTCAGTTACGTTTATAACATTGATTGCATTGAATATGATTTAATTATTATATGCACGTGCATTAAAACACTGTAGTGCTCTATAATGGAAGACTAAAAGAGGTTGTACTTTGGTTTCAATTTGAACAGCCACCCCTGAAAAAGGGCGATAAAGAGCCCGAAATGCATTGGGACGTTGCTGAACTATAGCTGCTAGACATAAATTCCGTAGGATCTACAAATGGATCCCGACAGAAACAAGAAGAACGGTGACACAGGCCCTTGTCAGTAGCAGGCTAGACTATGGCAACGCACTCTACACAGGCATCCCAGCAAAAGACCTACGACGCCTCCAACACATCCAAAACACCTCCGCCCGGGTGATTCTCGACGTACCCCGCCGCAGCCACATCTCCCACCACTTAAGAAACCTTCACTGGCTCCCCGTGGACGAGAGGATCACTTTCAAGCTTCTTACATACGCTCACAAGGCACTCCACGACACCGGACCAGCCTACCTGAACAATAGGCTCAGCTTCTACACCCGCACCCGTCAGCTCCGCTCCGCAAACCTCGCCCTCGCTGTCGTTCCCCGCATCTAACGAAAGACCTCCGGTGGCAGATCCTTCACATACCTCACGGCCAAGACCTGGAACACCCTCCCTACCAACCTGCGACAGACCCAAGACCTACTCACCTTCAGAAGACTCCTCAAGTCCTGGCTCTTCGATCAGTAACAGCAGCAACCCCCCCCCCCAGCGCCTTGAAACCTCACGGGTACGTAGAGCACTTTATAAATTCTATGATTGATTGATTGATTGAAATCGAGTGACCCACATGATGCTGTAAAAGGCCTGGATTGGCATAAGTGCGTCATTTGAAAAAATTGGGATCATGGACAGCCTTATTGTCAACAGTCAAGCAAAGTTTGATTAAATAGGGAAACCACAGAATAAATATGAACTTGGAACATGTGAAACTTGTAAGCATTTTTTATTAAAGCTGTGCACTGGAAATGCAGTACAGTGTTGCTGCAATTGTCTTGTTTTTCTTAACTTTAGGCAACATTGAGGGGGTACCGTTTTCTTAAATTTCACTTTAGAAAATTCACCATTAATTGTTCAGAGACTGAATGTCACAAAATAAAGTCACCACAAACAGGCTTATCTTTCATCTTAGACGTTTTTGTATGGTTCAGTAATTATTTTAACTGCACAAGTCTGACTTTAGACAGCATAGATGAGATGTGTTTCCACAGGCTCAAGGATTGGACTTGAGCCGCTCTTTGCACTAGACATACTATCACAGAAGGTAACTGACATCAGAGGTGAGTGATGGATATCTTTTACTTCCAGCTTCTATAAACCTATTTGTTTCTTAGCCCTGAAGACATCGCTGCAGACATCCATAAAGCGTGACAAAACACATGTGGCTAAGGATTTCGAGATTAAACTGAAGTGACTGTTTCAACGGAGGATCATGCATGCTTTTGTTACAGTTAAGGATATGTAACATACACTGTTAGCATGTGCAATGGATTTTTATTTTGATTTATCTGTGGTTATCCACCCATTGGGGAGGTGGTTGACTCTCCCTACCCTTATGCACCGCATTCCCAATTTTTCACTAGTAAACTTCCACAGCATATGTTTCCCAGGAGCACCAATACCCTACAAAATCCACCGACCGTAAAGTTCTATTTCAGCTTTCAATAGGATAGCAGTAGAAACTACATTCAGTAACCAGGAACTGCATATCCCAGCAGGCAGTACACACACACCTGACAAGGTGGCTAGGGCCGCTTGGGTGTGTAAAAGCAAGGGGGAGGGTGCAAAGCAAAACAAGCCACTTGAAAACAGCCTCCAACATTTGACCTCGTTATTTGAATGCACATCAAAGGAACCAGATGATGATAAGAACATGAATTATAACCCTGCATACAGAACCGGTCCTAGGAGCACTGAAAACTTCCAGCACTTTAATCAAATGCTATTAGATTAAGAGAAAAGAAGTCCCTAAACAGATGCTACAATGGAACAAGTGGAAGAGTACAAGTACTGGGTCACTGTTTCCTCGGAGTGAACAAAGGAGGGACAAATATCAAAGACTGACCACTAGGAAGCAAGGATTTTTGAAGGGCACTGAAATGAACCAATGAAAAGCTGTAAGCCCACAGTATTCAAGTGTATACAAAAGTATATCCAAGAGGTCTTGAAAGCTCGACCTAAAAAGCACTATCCGTGGGACAGCGCCTCATCGTGTTTTTACAGGACGTTTGGTGCATCATTTACGTGCCGAATGTTTTCATGGTACATCTCGTGCTTTGCTCTTCAAGCCAAGCTAGGCCTCTGACTTTGCTCTGGATTGCTTCTCCCTAGAAATTCAATGGCCTGTCCCCTCTACAGCACATTTTGGTGTTACTTTTTTACACTGTTTATTTATCAAACATTTTCGAATGTTTTTACTAAACATATTCACATAAATAAAATCTATAAACACACGCGACTGAAGAACTTCAGGAGTTATTAATGCGTGTGAATAAAGAAGAGTACAACAGTTCAGCGGCATTGGTTCTAATAAAAATAAAAATGTTTTCCTCATCAGAAGGCGCTTTCTTAGTTTCCAGAATATTTCCCGCAAATGTTTTATTGTGCAATACTCTAGCAATGGGCTATGCGGCATGGCATGCATTAACGTTCGCAAACCTGGTTGTTGCACTTACAAGATCCCTGGTCTTGGCATCTCTGTATCACTTTGCCGCTATGCCCCCTGTCAGCCCTGGCACCAGAGATGCCCAAAACTGAATTTTAATCATGGCATTTATCACCTAATCCCAAATTGGCCTCCTTTTATGTGCAACACCTTTGGCTAGTTGCGATTTTAAGCCTACAGAGCTTTCTAGGATGTAGTTTCGCTTTTTACAACGTAAACATGAGCTATAGAAAGAATCTGGTGGATAAAGCTGTGACACAGCAAATCTGACAACAGTCATGGCATAAATGTGCTGTTGAAAAAAGACTGAGGGCCAGGATACTCTTGAGTAATTGAGCGCGCTATGAAACCTCCTATAACATAACATAGTATATGTAGAAGCCCCTATCGCCACCACAGCGTCACTTTTACAGACGTTATGGCTATATGGGCTGCGCCTTTAGTACAAGCCACTTAAGCCACTTAGCCTGGCTTAACCCCTCACGTGCTTTGGACAGCCGCCGGCCATCTGACGACATGGTGGGCATGTGTGGAGGATGGCCAGGGGCCATCCAAGCCCAGCCCACTCATTAAAATGCCCGGACAGCGCAAAAATTCCGCAGCACAGAAGGGGTTAATGCTGCCTTGTACAAAAGACCCTCTTTCACGCTATGGTTAGCGTGAAAAGAGTGGGCAGTGGGTGTTGCGTTGGGTGTTCCACCACAGCACCCATTCATTTTGATGCTGCCTCCTATGTACCAGGGTGGCGTACATAGGATGCAGCGCCAAAATTACGACCAGGTAAATCCTGCTGCTAAATTGTTGAAACAAGGAGAAATGCATTATTTCTCCTCGTTTTCTCTTTTTCCATGTGTGCTGCCTGGAAAAAGCTAAATTTCAAGGTTTGTTTATGTACAGATAGATGTCCCTTCCTGTACATAAACAAACCTTTAACAAAAATGCAATTTTGTCACTTTAATGTGTGCTGCATGAAGCATCATTTTATAAAAAAACAACAAGGGCACCCAATCGAGTCAGCACAGGACCTCGGGGAACATATGAGTAAAGACAACAGCGGTCCTATGCAAGGAGGGATATAGTCAAAAGGTAAATATAGACACAATGGAAACTATATTGTAAATTGACTTCCCCAGCCGGGCAGAGGTCTAATATTTAATTTAGCACCACAATATTAGGAGATACTTCAACAATTTCTTGGAGATGGGCACAAGCCTGTGCCCAGACGTTTACAAATTGTCATGGTTAGCGGAGTGGATAGAAGGTAGAGAAAGGTTTTTAGGCAAAAGCTATTGTTTTCTGTGCATATAGCAATAACAGAATTCACATTTACACCATTACTTGAAATATAGTAACAGATACACAACAGAGTATATGGTGTAGAAGTTATCGACGGCGTTTCGATCCCATTACATAGTTACAGGGATCATCATCAGGACTGAGTAAAGCCTAATCATTCCTAGCCATGATAGCCTAAAGGAAAGGGGGAAGAAAAATAAGGAAGTTTGTCCAAGAGAGGACACATTTTAGTTATCGCTACACACTTACATTTGTAATTTAAACATAAGTGACATTCAGTGTTGCCTTAAGGGCCTATAACAAGGCTTTGTGCACGAGAAGTGAAGTAAAAGAATTTAAAAACTGCTTTAAAGCTAATGCATTCATTCATTGTCCGTGTTTTTTTCTTATTGTGCCTGACAGAGAATAATGACCTTCATACTGCCGTGTGCCTAGTTGGTGCCCAGGCCGTGTGCTAAACACCAGAGTTTTGGCGAGATCCTGCAGTAGTGATGGGTGCGTGTCCTAAGGCGTGCATAACATGCATGTAACGCACAGGGACTTCTACTTCGGCGAAGAAAGAGCGGCACGTGCTCGGTACTAAAGAAGTAACTAGGTTATCGGTGAGAAGTGAGGGGTCGTGATCGCCTACCAAGCAATCTACAAGTTTACCGCATTGGGTGAGGCGCACACAGTGGGTGCCAGCCGGTGGCAGGGAGTAGGGGGCAGTCGTTATCTGCAAAGGGACCGGAGGGTCTATAAGTAATCAATTAGTTCTGAAAACAGGAATCAAAAATTGGGCGCTGGCTAAATAACTCACCCGCGGAGGAACCGGATAGTCCCAATTTAAACGGGCAGCTTAAGCAGTGATTACGTTTCTGGCAGGGTTGGGTTTCAGGCAGGTATGCCACGGAGATCAATCTCCTAAAATTATGAGAGGGAACATTAACAAGGTAATGGGAGTCCAGGTCTTTCGTGGTGAAGCGCCTAAGAAAAGAGCTTACCCCGTGGAGTGGTTGAGGCGCCAACAATGGGCTGATTCCTCACGAGCCTGAGGGAATCAAACAAGGGGGAATTTAGGCTAAGTAAGCAAAGGAGTACAAAATGCCTCAAGGGATTGGAGAGGGGGGTGGTGGGTAGCCATGCGCTTACCTTAACAGACGACTGCAAGTGCTTCCCGGGCCGGTGCACAGGCGAGCAACCAGGAAGTAAATTTATACCTTGGTGATTGGAGGGAACGGTCACATGATGGGAGTGGCGATAGGGGATGCACACTGATTGGGAAGGGCATGGGGGCGGCCATGATGGGTGGGAAGGGTAGTCACATGGTCAAAATAAAAATAAAAGAAGGACATGGGGGCAGCCATGAAGGGTGAGTGAAGGGTTCCTAGGATTACAGTGAAAGTGAATAAAGTGAGAGTGTGATAGCATAACGTGACGCTAAAACCAGTGAAGGACAATTTAAGCATGCACAGTTCAAAGTTCCACATATTCGACTTAGCAATTCATTATTCAGAGCCCAACTAGCACAATCTATGCAAGGTTAGTCCAATCCTCCTGCTGATTGAGTCCGGAATTCAAGCTATTAGTCCTTAAAATCCATTTTAGTTCTTCCTTATTGAGAAGCTTAGACAAATCTCCCCCTCTGGGTGGGAGAATGATTTTGAGGTAATAGAAATTTTTAGGTAGCCAATGTGTCCCCCACTCGCACCCTATCCATGCACCCATGTTCCTTGTATGTCGTGTAACTTATTTTCTGTTTATGCTAGAAAGACGCAAATACATTTGCGTCCAACGTTAACATGTCAGCTATCTAGTCATGCATGAAAATCCCCTTCATTAGGCTTCTAGGCCTATGGTGCCAACGTCTTTACATAGTACACTTTTGAATCTCGCTCACGTTTTTCTTCATGTTTCCTGGCCCAGTCGAGCTAGGCCCTTAAACGAGGCTCCAAGTTCTTTTCTGCCTCTGACAGCTGCCGTTTAGGTATACATCCCTGACCTCTGCCTTACTTCCTGCCTCAGACGAGCGGTGCCCGGCTCGGCCTGGTTCGCTTGCCAAGATGATGTTTTACTTACAAGTTATCTGCTCAGCCTCCTCGAAAACACATTCCAGTCTAGTGAAATAGGTAAACATATTCCCGGCTACAGAGCAAAGGGCCCTGCCTTCCTGTCTCCATGCAAGTAATTTACTGCTCCCGTTACCATGGTAGGCCCATGGCCTTCGCACTTTACATGAAGATCCATATGCACGCACTAGTTTTCAGTGATGAACGGCCCCTGCCCGAGAGACCTTTTACTCCAGACACTACATCCTGCAAACATGAGATACCTGATATGCTGTATGTACAGGTCGTTCTGACACCCCAGACATTAGTCTCCTCTACTCGTGCAAAAGTCAAAGCCCCCAGCTCTCCCCGGTTACACGTCATGCTCAGCTGTGCGCGCATACAGGTCATAAGTTTCTGCTGATTCTGCAACTTTCTCTAAAGCATCCTCCCACATGTGACGTTTCTTGTGACGATTCTCTGACATGTTCAGTGCACGCCCATGTGTACACCTTCTTACACGCCTCCTGTTACGCACATGTGTTCTTATCTCTCTTTTTTCACCTGTTACGCCTACTGTATTCACTCCATGTATACTGTTTTACTATATATAATGTGTGATGTTAATAAAATGTTGAATGTCCCTTCCTGAACCTGAGTGGTGATGGAATCCGATGTCCCATGCTTCGAAGCATTACATTAAAGCCCGTATGACTCAGATACCACGGACTCTGCCTCTCATTTGATTGAGCTATCCTTATGACTTTTAATTATATGGCAAAATGATACGGTAAAATTAATTTACCACATAATTTGGCGCCCGTATAGGGACCCCCCCATCCCCACTCGCCGGCGATGTTACGCAGGCCTTGATCCCTTCTACAGCCGCGACGGAAACCGTGCACGCCTGCGGGTTTCCTGCTATCTCCCTCGGGCCCACGGAGGAGACGGAGACTGCGGCCCGGCATCCAGACGAGGCGGTGAGGAATGCGGAGAGCCCTTAGTCGAGAGTGCAAGGTCCGAGGTATCCAGAGGCCCACCTGTTCCGAAGCGCAAGCGTAGCAGCCAGATGTCGTAGCAGTCCAGTCCAGTTCAGTCCAGTTTCCGAGGCCTTCAGTTCTTGCTTCCCGGTGAGTACCGTTGTTGGGAACGCATCTAGACGGGTTCATTAATTTGTGCCCGGTCAAGACAGGTCTGGGTACACAGACCTGGTCCAGACGTGTTCACTTAGGTGAATGCGGTATGACGTGTCTCTTTATGGGACCGGTATTGTCTGTACTGTTTTAGCAGTGCATCTAGTAATTCAGTGATTCAGTATTCTAATATTGCAACTCGAGATTTCAGTATTTAGGTGTTTTCTATGTATCAGGTAATATCCGTCTGAAATGTTTTAATGTGGTTTTAATGTTGTGGTATGAATGATTGTTTTTGCTATTCATTACTGTGTATACTGTGTCCACGTTTAATGCAATCCGACCATGCCACTATTTTCAAAATTACGTCAGATAGGAACCAGGAAAGGGATACTCGAAGAAGCAGTTCCAGTTCCGCCTAGGGACACTCCTGGACATTTTATGTACAATAAGCATGGCTTAGATGCCATACTGTATCTAGATTTGTGGGCGGACTACACCAAGGGTCTGGAAGAGAAGTATAGATGGCCTGTCTCCGGGACATGGGATGCTGATTGCATCATGAGAGTAGAAGAAGCGTTATGGAAAAAGAAAGCCAGACAATCCCAGAAAAATGCCATAGAGTTATGGCGTAAAGAAGCGCATAGAAGAACAGAAAAAGAACTCAGAAAGGCAGAGAGAAGTAGAGAAGAATCCGAAAAATCTAGAGAAAAAGAGTTACTAGAAGAAGGAGAACGAGTCAGAATAGAACAACAAGACAGACAAAGAAATGCCCTTATTACAGGACTGTATCCAGTTCTTGCCGAGGGCCTGCCTAAGGCGACCCCGGAAGCACCCCGTAACTTGCCACCACCATTGGTCCCGACTAAACTCCGTCACAAACAGACCGCAGCGGACATTTTTCTTTCTTCCTATTTAGATGACGTAGCTCCTGCATATACCAATGTACGCGTACCACCAGCTAATAATGTACAGCAACCTCTCCCGCCTGTTCAAAACATACAGCAACCAACTCAGTCCGTTCAGTCTGCTCAAGACGCGTTACCTCCACCCCCTCAAGTCTTACGACTTCCTCATCCATTGTTATTCCCCCTCCTGTCACCACTGTCCCTGTCACAACTATTCCTGTCACTACTATTACTACTGTTCCTACCACTGTTGGTCCTTATAACCCGTTCGGTAGACCGACAACCCAGAGTCCGACATTACCTGCACCTACGTTTCAATTAATGACACCAGCAACAACATCACAGCTAGTTGATGGTTACGCTTCCGCTTCAGGAGGCGCAACAGGGGGTCATCTTCACACCCCGCCTCAGACAAAACGACTGACGTATAGAGAGTTAGCTTTACAACGCACACCTAGAGCAGCGACGTACGACAAACTTAAAGAGTTTATTACAGATTGTAGATATGATCCAGTACCAGGCGAAGACGACATGCTGTTATTCTCATCACGTTTACGACGAGTCGTAAATTATTTGGTTCTTCTGCCACAGATGGAAGAACATCTAGACAATCTATATCATTTCATTAGAACAGGGGAGAGACCAGAATGCATTCGCGAGGCCATGGCACACCATAAGGTTGAGACACAAAGTATGATCTTACGATTTCTGATTAATTGTTTGATAAGGGAACGAGATCGGCCAGTTACAAGCAAAAAAGAAATGGATATGTTGATAAAATGGAGTAATAACATAGCTGATGGTAAACACGATAAACAAAATTGCATAGATTCCATGTACAAAAAGATCCGCAAAAATTAGTAATAATAGACGAAAAAGAGAAAGAAGCTAGGGGAACCGAGAAAGAGAATGAAAATTCAGAGGAGGAAGAGATAGATAGTACTGAAGAAGAAACGCCAGGAACAATGGCGTACGTAGGTAGAGCAAGACTTCCTAAACAGTATTCTTTTGATAGACCTTTTGACAGACCCATTCGTCTAGAAAACAAGAAAGGTTTCCTTTCTCCCATACCAGAACAATGTTCTCTTGAACATGTATTCCAAGTCACCGATAAAATACTGAAAGAAAGAATAGGTTACCATGAACTTAGTACAATGCGAGATCAGGAATTAGCACGGTCAGCAGTCCAATGGGCTGGAAATGATAGCATATATAAAGATGATTCAGTAGCACAAACATTTTTTACTCTTTCTCCAGACGAACAGCGACTCGCTGGTATGTACATGATCCAGCATCTCATTTCACTATATGAGAGTCAGCATTCTGATCCAGGTCCCCTATACAATATATTGGAAGAATTACTGCTAAAAAGATGGAGAGGCCTAGGTACCGATTTAATTAATACCATTCTAGAACAACGACACAAATACAGAACTTTCCTGACTCCACATTTTGTTTCTGTTCCACCCCCAGTAAGACAACCATTTTACATAGACAGACAGAATCCCTTACGAGAAGTTCATCCCGTCCAGACCACAGGGGGTGAGCTTCAGCGAGTATTCGTATACACACCCTTAAGCAAAATGGAACTATTGGAAATGAAGAAAATAGTGCCCTGTCATGATAAAGATCCAGCAGGTTTTCACCGTGAATTAAAAGACATGTTACTAATGGGGGATTATACATATTCCGACATTCTGAAAATGTTAAAGGTATTGTTGCCGGCTGGTATTTACGAAAAACTGAAAGAGAAAGAATGGGAGGTGGGAGATAAAAAGATTACTTGGACTGAATTGGAAAACGAAGAAAATACACGAGTCCCAGGTACTGGTCTTGGTGACAAAGCTAAAGCATTACCAGGATTATTAGTACAGGTTTTGCCGAGGTTATTGGCAATTAAAAAGGAAGACTGGGATGCAATCTCAGCCTGCAAACAGAAACAAGATGAAGACACTAGTGATTTTTATTCTAGATTCGAGAAATGTTTCATTATAAATAGCGGCCTGAAAACAAGTAGCGAATCATATCCACATCTTTTTGTGACTAAATTAGTCGAGAATTCCTTACCACAAGTCAAAAATAGAGTATTGAAAGTCGAAAGCACATGGCAAGCAAATACCCCTTCTCAAATGTTACAAATGTTACAGTACCACCAGAACAGAATTAGAGAGGAACATGATCATGAACAGAGACGTATGAGAGATACGAAAATGAAAGTACTAGTTGCCCAATCTGTTTCAGCTGACGGTCAGAAAAAGGGTACAGCACCGCCAGGTCAATCTGCAGCTCCCGTTAAAGGGAACTGCAACTATTGTAAGCAGCCAGGTCACTATATAAATGAATGTTTGGTTTTGAAACACAATATTGCTACAGGTAAAACGAAAGAGAGACCGCGTCCACCTAGACCAGAACATGTTCCCCAGCATATTCCACAGAACACGCAACCACCACAGCAAGCACAACAGAGAGTAGCTGTACCCCAACCGCAGCCTATTGCTGCCACACAACATGTCACGCAACAAATGTATCAGTATGCACAGTCAGATTATCCCGATTATCAGCAGTATACATGAAACAGCCTAGAGAGGGAGGTTGGCTTGCCTCTTATTGAGGTTCCTGTAGATCAAGATGGTCCCTACGTACATAGTCAGGTATTAGGGAAAGACAGAAAAATTTTGATTGACACAGGGGCGAGCAGAACTACCATCAGTCACGACGAGGTTCCAGGGGCACCCCTCTCAGGCTCACAGAATGTTTCCCTGGGTTTTTCAGGAAAGCCTATTGTTAACGAAGTGTCAAAGCCAGTTTCCCTTGAAGTTGGTCCATTGTCCCGTACTACTGACTTGTTACTTACGAAAGCATGCCCTGAAAATCTGCTTGGTATTAAAACGTTGAAAGCACTAGGTGCCGCAATATGTTGTTCTCCGGAAGGAGTGAGATTGTTCTTACGGGACTTCAAAGGTCATTATGTGTTACGAGATTTTGATCCAAGATTGCAGAATTTACCAGCACATTTATGGGCACAAGGTCCAACTGATGTAGGTTGTATGCACATTACACCGTATCGTGTTACTCTCAAGCAAGGAGTTGTACTACCCCGAATTCGACAATACAAATTGCCCCCCGAGGTTGTAACAGCCTTACTGAAAATTATTGACAAACTGATTGCCCAAGGAGTAGTTATTGAAACTGATTCCAATGTATGCAATTCTCCAATCATTCCAATTCTTAAACGAACTGACCCAAATGCACCACCAGTCTACCGATTGGTGATTGACCTTCGAGAACTGAATAAATGCATCATTCCACAGTACCCGGTAGTGCCAGACATATCTTCCCTCTTGACGGCTATTGATTCACTGTAATTGATCTCAAGAACGCTTTCTTTAGTGTATCTATTCATCCGGAAAGCCAGTATTTATTCGGATTCTCTTTAAATGGCCGAAGTTTCAAATTTGCACGTGCACCTCAAGGGTTCACAGAAAGTCCCAGTATTTACAGTCAAGCACTGAAACGACAACTAGACAGTATTCACATGCCTGCTGACACTGCTCTGCTCCAGTATGTTGATGACTTGTTGATCACTGCACGGACCGAACGTGACTGCGAGCGCGCGTCACTGACTGTCTTGTATTTCTTGGCCGAAAAGGGGCATAAAGTGTCCCCTTCGAAGCTACAATTCTGTGCCCAGCAAGTGGTATACCTTGGGCACTTGCTGTCCAAATGGGGGAGACAGCTGACACCAGACCGCATCCAGTTAATTGCACATCTGCCACAACCCAAAACACAAAAGGAGGTACGGGCCTTCTTTGGCCTCACCTCGTACTGCAGACAATGGATCCCTCAGTATGCATATCTAGCCAAGCCACTCATACAGTTGACAACACAGGAGGCAGCGACTTCGACTGTCCTCCCTTGGACTCAGGAACACACACAAGCTTTTGACGAATTGAAGAAAGCCTTATGTCAAGCACCTGTTTTAGCGACACCATGTTATAGTAAACCTTTTACACTTTTTGTCACAGAACGCAATGGCACAGCATTATCTGTACTCACACAAGATCAAGCAGGAAAACACAAGCCTTGTGCTTATTTTTCTAGTACATTGGATCCAGTGGCCCAGGCTTTGCCTGCGTGCCTCAAATCAGTTGCAGCGACAGCTTTAGAAATCAGACAAAGCGATTCCATAGTGTTAGGACATCCCCTGACAGTACAAGTTCCACACTTAGTGGAAGTTCTTCTGAACCGTACCCAGACTCAGCACTTGACTATAGCAAGACTGACAGGATATGAATTGACATTGTTTCAGCCACACATAGAGATCAGACGATGCAACACATTAAACCCTGCCACATTGTTACCCTCGAGCACAATTGATCCGACACCACATGACTGCGTAGAAGTCATTAATACTGTAACAAAGCCCAGACAAGACTTGACGGACATTGCATTGCCCGATCCAGACCTGACACCTTACGTGGATGGTTCATGTATGAGAACAAGCACAGGAGAGTTAGTGGCCGCCTATGCAGTGACCACTGAAACTGAAGTCATAGAAACACATCATATTGACACATTGTCTGCTCAAGCAACAGAGCTCATCGCTCTGACTCAAGCCTGTATCCGAGCCAAGAACCTGAAAGTAAACATATATACAGATTCACAGTATGCATTCGGAGTTGTTCCCGACTTCGGTATCCTCTGGCAAGAAAGAGGTTTTTTAACTTCACATGGCGCCAAGATACAGCATGGTCCCCTCATTCAAGCTCTGTTAGAAGCAATACACTTACCTGCATCCATTGCTATCATGAAGTGCAAAGCACATACTAAAGTCACCGACACCATTTCCCAGGGTAATGACCTGGCAGATCGAACAGCTAAACTCACAGCTCAGACTGAAACAGACATCCCAATGGACATGACGAAGACTGACGTGACATCACAGACACATTGTATGACAGTGAAGGATCCCATTCTAGATGTACTCGACATACAGACACATGCTACTCCCGACGAAATCAAGAAATGAACTGAACAAGGAGGGATCCAGACAGATCAGGGATGGATGACAAAGGGAAGAGCCACATGGTTCCTCCCCGACTCTATGGTTCAAGTAATTATTAACACAGCACATAGTCCAGCACACTTAGGAGAAAAAGCCATGTTAGATAGCATTCAAAACCTCTGGTTCAACAAGCATTTACGAGTAGCAGCAAAACAGAAAGTGCGTACCTGCATGATCTGTTGTCAGTTCAATCCAGGCAAAGGTGTTCCCGTGGAACAAGGTGGATTCCATCCTCCTGATCATCCTTTTGAAGTCCTCCAGATGGATTATATCCAGATGGACAGATGTAGAGGTTTTAAATATGTCCTCGTAGTTGTATGTGCCCTTTCCAGATGGACAGAAGCATATCCAGTCCCAGATTACACTGCCGCGACCACTGCTAAGCAGTTGGTTCGTGAATTTTTCCCGCGATACGGCTTGCCCCGTGTCGTGTACTCAGATAATGGACAGCCATTCTCGTCCGAGCTTATGAAACAGGTATCACTCCTGTTAGGTTACCAGTGGAAATTCCACTGCGTACGACATCCTGAAGCAGCTGGTCTCATAGAGAGACATAATCAGACCCTGAAAACACGATTAGCCAAAGTCTGTGCAGAAAAAGGTGTAGATTGGATAGTAGCCTTGCCAGTTGCCCTCTTCTATATGCGTATGGTTGCTCATTCCAGAACGGGACTATCTCCTTATGAGGTGGTTTTCGGGCGGCCTCCCAATATGTGGGGTACGCCTATGCCCCGCAAGATCACTGATGTCGACAGTAATATGCTGACAGATTACCTGGCCTCCTTGATGTCTGCACTACAATCTTGTCGTTCACAGGTTGCAGCTGCCTTTCCGGACAACACCCAAGTGAAACCGCATGAAGTCGTTCCGGGAGAGCTGGTTTATGTGAGAAATGTCGACGATCAAGTCTGCTGGAGCCGAGGTGGAAACAGCCAAAGTTGGTGTTGATGACGACGAGGACCGCAGTCAAGTTGGAAGGACGCAAGGGGTGGTTACACTCCAGCCATATTAAAAAATTTCACGGACTGTGTCCAGGGACTTTGATTAAGGACTGCCCCCTTTCGGACTCTGACTCTAAACTCCCCCTGATAGAGAAAACTCCTCAACAGGAGTATCGTGCCAAGTTGAGGTCTAGTAAGTCAGACAGCGTTTAATTGTTTAAGTCCCCCTCGGGTGAAGCGGTTAGACAGGTTTCTGACATGAATAAGATAGACCCAAGTAGTCAGAGAGATAGGCGTATCAAGAAACAAGAGCAATATTGCAAAAGTTTGCACAGCCGATGTATTGTAACTTTGATTTTCATGTTTATTCTGAGCATTTCGATCGTGTGTATGAGTTTCATGTTACATGATTTCTTTCCTTTCTTTGGTTCAAATGCACATAATTCCTCTAATAACTCTGTAGAGCACACTTTCAGCGACCTGCCCCCTCATGAATTATCCTACCGACTAGCAATGCGCAACAATACATTCATTCGTATGTTACACCATACTCACCAGACCAGCAATGCCACTAATTGCTGGGTATGTAGCCGACTCCCACCTTACCAGAATTACAAGGGAGCTCTGCCTCTCTTTCCCTACCCGTTCACACATAACGGTTCATGTGGTGCATGGTTTACTTTAATGTCCTCTTTAGATAGTAAGTCCAAAGTTTCCCAAGGCAATTGGATTTGGGGGAACCTGAATACAGTCATGAATAAAGCATATTTCCCAGACGCAGACGGTCTTCCCCAAAGGAGAGGGACCGACCTAGAAAATGAAGTGTATAAATTAGGTAATTTTTCCCTCAATCTTATGATCCTGAACGTCCAGTCCGAGACTAATTCGAACTTGCCGTTTATTACAGTTTTGCCAGTGAAAGGCGAACTATGCGTTAGAAAGAATGGCTCAGTACATCTAGGACACAGTGATTGTAATACTGTGGTCGAATTCAGTGACAAAGGAAAGTCTACTTTCAAAGCCTCTCGCCATTCTTATTTCATTTGTGGTCACACTGCTTATGTACATCTGCCCCCTGATTGGGATGGGACGTGTTATATTGCGTTCCTTTTACCACCTGTTTTTCTAGCTCCGCCTGATTATCATCGGAATTCACACCTTGTGAATGTTAGCCATAGAAGGGAGATCAAGACCCCAATTGTCGATCAGACTGAGACAACGTGGGAACAATACACAGATTTCAATAAAGGATTCTTTTTCTTTGTAGGTCCTGTCCAAAACAGTAAATTGATACGAAAATTAACTAGAACTTTGGAAGCGGTAGTGAACGAAACTACTTCTGCTTTAGGTAATCTGACCGAGGAACAATCTGCTATGAGAATTGTTGTTCTTCAAAATCGCCTTGTCCTTGACGTCATCCTGGCCGATAGGGGCGGGCTTGTAGAGTCATCGGATTCAGTTGTTGCGTGTTTATTCCTAATAACGCGCCTTCCGTGTATAAGGCCATAACACGGCTTCATGAAATTGCTCACCTGATACACCAGAATCCAGGCTCCTGGACTTGGTCCGGTTGGCTCTGGAGTGTAATGGCTGCCTGGGGATGGAAACTGCTATCATTCCTAGGAATAATACTGCTTATTCTGTTCAGTTGTTGTCTCTGTCTACAATGTGGGCCAGCGATTTGCGGCTTGTGCGCCACAGCTTGTATTCCCCGTCCTAGTACACGTTCCCGTTCCCGAATGATAAAAGATGAACAAATGATGTTATATGAACAGATAGATGGTCTCATGAATGTAGATATATCCTAAAGGGTTTAGTAGGGGCCAAGGAGGGAATGAGGTAATAGAAAATTTTAGGTAGCCAATGTGTCCCCCACTCGCACCCTATCCATGCACCCATGTTCCTTGTATGTCGTGTAACTTCTTTTCTGTTTATGCTAGAAAGACGCAAATACATTTGCGTCAGACGTTAACATGTCAGCTATCTAGTCATGCATGAAAATCCTGTTCATTAGGCTTCTAGGCCTATGGTGCCAACGTCTTTACATGGTACACTTTTGAATCTCGCACACGTTTTTCTTCATGTTTCCTGGCCCAGTCGAGCTAGGCCCTTAAACGAGGCTCCAAGTTCTTTTCTGCCTCTGACAGCTGCCGTTTAGGTATGCATCCCTGACCTCTGCCTTACTTCCTGCCTCAGACGAGCGGTGCCCGGCTCGGCCTGGTTCGCTTGCCAAGATGATGTTTTACCTACAAGTTATCTGCTCAGCCTCCTCGAAAACACATTCCAGTCTGGTGAAATAGGTAAACATATTCCCGGCTGCAGAGCAAAGGGCCCTGCCTTCCTGTCTCCATGCAAGTAATTTACTGCTCCCGGTACCATGGTAGGCCCATGGCCCCCGCACTTTACATGAAGATCCATATGCACGCACTAGTTTTCAGTGATGAACGGCCCCTGCCCGAGAGACCTTTTACTCCAGACACTACATCCTCCAAACATGAGATACCTGATATGCTGTATGTACAGGTCGTTCTGACACCCCAGACATTAGTCTCCTCTACTCGTGCAAAAGTCAAAGCCCCCAGCTCTCCCCGGTTACACGTCATGCTCAGCTGCGCGCGCATACAGGTCATAAGTTTCTGCTGATTCTGCAACTTTCTCTAAAGCATCCTCCCACATGTGACGTTTCTTGTGACGATTCTCTGACATGTTCAGTGCACGCCCATGTGTACACCTTCTTACACGCCTCCTGTTACGCACATGTGTTCTTATCTCTCTCTTTTCACCTGTTACGCCTACTGTATTCACTCCATGTATACTGTTTTACTATATATAATGTGTGATGTTAATAAAATGTTGAATGTCCCTTCCTGAACCTGAGTGGTGATGGAACCCGATGTCCCATGCTTCGAAGCATTACATTAAAGCCCGTATGACTCAGACACCACGGACTCTGCCTCTCATTTGATTGAGCTATCCTTATGACTTTTAATTATATGGCAAAATGATACGGTAAAATTAATTTACCACAATTTGGCTGATCACAGTCCATCTTAAATCATTCTCGGTGTGTCCTTTGTCAATAAAATGTTCAACGAGAGGGGCTTTTTCAGTTTTGCATCTGATCCTACTGCGATGTTGCGAAATTCTCAGTTTAATCTTTTGCTTGGTCTGTCCCACGTAGATCAAATTGCATGGGCACAAGATGGCATATACCAGGTTACAGCTGTTACAATTGGTAAAAGTGCGCAAAACATTTTTCACCTCACCAAAGGTAAATTCTTTAGATTCAATACACAAATCACAAACCACACAGTTGCCACATTTAGAGTGTCCCCTAAGAGGGGGAAGTTCCCATAAGTCTCTGAGGGTGTTGGCCGGTTTGGGCGAGGGGAGGGCAGCCCTTACCAGATGGTCTTTGAGATTTTTGCTTCTCTTAAAAGCAAACATGGGAGGGTCAAAGTTTAAGTCCCCAGAATTAAGGATGTGCCAGTTTTTTTTGATACTCTTGCTAATCTTATTGGATACTGCAGAGAAAGTAGTGACACATACTAGTTGGTCCGATTGCTTTTTTTATTTTGGTTCCAAGAGGGATTCACGGGGGCAGTACCACGCCCTTTTCATAGCGTTTTTGACAAGCTGATGTGGATAACCTCTGAATCTTAGTTTGTCAGCCAGTACGTTTGCTTCCCTAAAATAGTCAGTCTTGAGAAAACAATTGCGTCTCAGACGTAAAAATTGGGAATAGGGTAAGCTATCTTTCAGGGCTCGCGGGTGACAGCTACTGTAACTCAGTAAAGTGTTCCTTTCCGTAGGTTTACGGAATAGGGATGTAAACAATACGCCGTCACTGTGTTGTATACAGAGATCCAGGAAAGGAATGCTAGTTTTACTGTGGGTTAAGGTGAACGTTAGACCATTACAATTATTGTTAAGCCAATGTTGGAATAATGGCAGGGCTTCAACAGGGCCTTTCCAGATCATAAAGACATCGTCTATATAACGTTTCCATTGTACCAATCCATGGTGGAATGGGTTCGTGTCTGGTAAGATGATGTCACATTCAAGCCAGTCCATGTAAAGAATGGCCAAGGTCGGGGCAAAAATTGCGCCCATTGAAGTTCCCTTCACCTGCTGATAGTATTCACCATCAAACATGAAGAAGTTCTGAGTTAAGCAATTTTCAAGTAATTGAATGATGAAAAGGGTAGGTACAGTGTGTGGGCATGGTCGGGTATTGAGAATTCTTTCCATGGTTAGTAGGGCTTCTGTTTGAGGAATGTTGGTGTACAACGATTCAACATCAAGAGTACAGAGAGTTTCAATAGTTGGGTCGGATGGATGGTTCTCGATTAAGTTGATCATATACATACTGTCACGCACATAGCATACTGTACAAGGCACAAAGTCTTTCAAAAAATGGTTCACATAATGTCCCAGGGGCTCCAACACAGAACCACAGCCAGAGACTATAGGGCAGCCGGGGGGGTCCTCCAACTGTTTATGAATCTTTGGGAGGGTATAAATGACCGGAATACGGGGATGATCCACATTTAAGAAATTTATTTTATGTTTGCTGAGGAATCCGGTTTCAAAAGCCTCAGTCGTTACCTTTCTAATGAGGGTTTGTAGTTCTCTTGTGGGGTTGGTGTTAAGCCTACAGTAGTGGTCTGTGTTGGAAACCTGACGTGACAATTCAGTTTTGTAGTTACTTACATTTTGTAAGACAATCCCACCCCCTTTATCAGCGGGCTTAATGATTAGTTCATTCCTATCACGTAATGAGGAAATGGCATTCTTTTCATCAATGGATATGTTATAAGGAATGAATATGTGGGATTTGGCCAGAGTAGTGGTTTCCTTTAGGACAACCTTCTCGAAGGTGGTGATCTCTTTAGGTATCATACCAGATGTAGGTGAGAGAGTGGATGGGGGACGGAACGGGGTAAGGGCAGTTGTGGGTTTGGCTGGGTTGAGAGCAAAAAAGGCTCGGAGTCGGATTTTCCTAAGGAACCCCATCAGTTCAGATTGGAGGTTTAGAAAGTCTGGGTAAATTGTGGGTACAAAGGAGAGTCCCTTACTTAAGATGGAAATTTCTTGTGATGAGAAATTATGCTCAGACAAGTTAAATATGGGAATAGTTAAATCTGCAGGAGCAGTTTCAGCTACCACTGATAGAATTTGCTCCTCGTTTGTCTCTCCCCCGGGGGATTGTGCCATCTCGCTTGCTGTTTGACCCTGCCCCACTTGGGTTCTTCCCCTCGTCCCCTCCCTAAAAAATGTTGGTTGGGGTTGCGGTTAGAGGTACTTGGGCCTTCACAGGAGTCAGAATTATATGAGGAGTCAGCAGAGGAATCCGTAAAGCCAACCACCGTGTTTCTTCGGTTGAACCGACCCCAGGGCCTGGGGTTTTGGGGGTTCCGGTTGAAGTTCCGGTTGGTATAAAAATCCTTATTAAGATAAGGGTATGTTCTTTCTGGGGTGAAAGATTTAATATCTTTCTTGACCTTCACAGATTTCTTATTCTGTTCTATTCGGTGGAACTCAGCAACATTCTTTTCAATTTTCTCTAGTAATTTCTTAACATCTGTGATTGTGTTGTTCTCATTAATCTGCTTTTCTAAGTCTTTGATAGTATCTGCTAGTTTTTCAAGCTCCTCCCTTGCGGTTTCAATTCCTAGGACCAGCCAATGTCTGGAGCAGGTGGTTCCGATATGGCTGAACCCTGTAATGTATTTGGGGTTGTCTGTGAAGACCCCCGGAATATTTCGTACCTGTAACCCCAAGGGTATTGTTTTGGATCTCAAATATTCAGTCAGCATAAGGGTCATAAGTTCGAGGCGTACAAATGTCTTTTTTTGTTTTTCTAGATCGTCCAGGAGATTAGGGCCACCAGAGACTGTACTATCATCTTGGTCAGTAAACAGAGAGTGTCCAGCACATACTTTATCGATGAACTCGTCAGAATAAAGTGGGGGTGGGTCAGACATTACAAGTCGGAAAGTGGAAGGAGAATATAGATGACAAGGTGATTGACGGGAAGGTAGTGAGGAAAGTGACCCACTTCAAGAAGTGGAAGGACAAGTTAAGCCCTTGCAATCAATCGATTGCGCAGTCAAATTATAAAAAACAACAAGGGCACCCAATCGAGTCAGCACAGGACCTCGGGGAACATATTAGTGAAGACAACAGCGGTCCTATGCAAGGAGGGATATAGTCAAAAGGTAAATATAGACACAATGGAAACTATATTGTAAATTGACTTGCCCAGCTGGGCAGAGGTCTAATATTTAATTTAGAACCACAATATTAGGAGATGCCTTCAACAATTTCTTGGAGATGGGCACAAGCCTGTGCCCAGACGTTTACAAATTGTCATGGTTAGCGGAGTGGATAGAAGGTAGAGAAAGGTTTTTAGGCAAAAGCTATTGTTTTCTGTGCATATAGCAATAACAGAATTCACATTTACACCATTACTTGAAATATAGTTACAGATACACAACAGAGTATATGGTGTAGAAGTTGTCGACGGCGTTTTGATCCCATTACATAGTTATAGGGATCATCATCAGGACTGAGTAAAGCCTAATCATTCCTAGCCATGATAGCCTAAAGGAAAGGGGGGAGAAAAATAAGGAAGTTTGTCCAAGAGAGGACACATTTTAGTTATCGCTACACACTTACATTTGTAATTTAAACATAAGTGACATTCAGTGTTGCCTTAAGGGCCTATAACAAGGCTTTGTGCACGAGAAGTGAAGTGAAAGAACTTAAAAACTGCTTTAAAGCTAATGCATTCATTCAACGTCCGTGTTTTTTTCTTATTGTGCCTGACAGAGAATAATGACCTTCATACTGCCGTGTGCCTAGTTGGTGCCCAGGCCATGTGCTAAACACCAGAGTTTTGGCGAGATCCTGCAGTAGTGATGGGTGCGTGTCCTACGGCGTGCATAACATGCATGTAACGCACAGGGACTTCTACTTCGGCGAAGAAAGAGCGGCACGTGCTCGGTACTAAAGAAGTAACTAGGTTATCGGTGAGAAGTAAGGGATCGCGATCGCCTACCAAGCAATCTACAAGCTTACCGCATTGGGCGAGGCGCACACAGTGGGTGCCGGCCGGTGGCAGGGAGTAGGGGGCAGTCGGTATCTGCAAAGGGACCGGAGGGTCTATAAGTAATCAATTAGTTCTGAAAACAGGAATCAAAAATTGGGCACTGGCTAAATAACTCACCCGCGGAGGAACCGGATAGTCCCAATTTAAACGGGCAGCTTAAGTGGTGATTACGTTTCTGGCAGGGTTGGGTTTCAGTACCCGACCACGCCCACACACTGTACCTACCCTTTTCATCATTCAATTACTTGAAATTTGCTTAACTCAGAACTTCTTCATGTTTGATGGTGAATACTATCAGCAGGTGAAGGGAACTTCGATGGGCGCAATTTTTGCACCGACCTTGGCCATTCTTTACATGGACTGGCTTGAATGTGACATCATCTTACCAGCCACGAACCCATTCCACCATGGATTGGTACAATGGAAACGTTATATAGACGATGTCTTTATGATCTGGAAAGGCCCTGTTGAAGCCCTGCCATTATTCCAACATTGGCTTAACAGTAATTGTAATGGTCTAACGTTCACCTTAACCCACAGTAAAACTAGCATTCCTTTCCTGGATCTCTGTACACAACACAGTGACGGCGTATTGTTTACATCCCTATTCCGTAAACCTACGGAAAGGAACACTTTACTGAGTTACAGTAGCTGTCACCCGCGAGCCCTGAAAGATAGCTTACCCTATTCCCAATTTTTACGTCTGAGACGCAATTGTTTTCTCAAGACTGACTATTTTAGGGAAGCGAATGTACTGGCAGACAAACTAAGATTTAGAGGTTATCCACATCGGCTAGTCAAAAACGCAATGAAAGGGCGTGGTACTGCCCGCGTGAATCCCTCTTGGAACGAAAAGAAAAAAAGCAATCGGACCAACTAGTATGTGTCACTACTTTCTCTGCAGTATCCAATAAGATTAGAAAGACCATCTGGTAAGGGCTGCCCTCCCCTCGCACAAACCGGCCAACACCCTCAGAGACTTATGGGAACTTCCCCCTCTTAGGGGACACTCTAAATGTGGCAACTGTGTGGTTTGTGATTTGTGTATTGAATCTAAAGAATTTACCTTTGGTGAGGTGAAAAATGTTTTGCGTACTTTTACCAATTGTAACAGCTGTAACCTGGTATATGCCATCTTGTGCCCATGCAAATTGATCTACGTGGGACGGTATGCAACTGTTACCACGGATTTTTTACAACGCATACCATTACAACGGATACTATTATAACGCAGGTCATTTTACAACGGATACCTTTACATCGCATTACACTACAACGCACATACTATTACAACGCATACCATTACATCGTAAGTATAATTATAGGTAAGTTTATCTTTTTTTATAAACATTGGGTTTTGGGGTATAGGTGTATTTTTAGGTTTTAGGGTTGGGTTTGGGTTTTGGGGTACAGGTGTATTTTTAGGTTTTAGGGCTGGGTTTGGGTTTTTGGGTACAGGGGTATTTTTAGGTTTTAGGGCTGGGTTTGGGTTTTGGGGTACAGGGGTATTTTTAGGTTTTAGGGCTGGGTTTGGGTTTTGGGGTACAGGGGTATTTTTAGGTTTTAGGGCTGGGTTTGGGTTTTGGGGTACAGGGGTATTTTTAGGTTTTAGGGTTGGGTTTGGGTTTTGGGGTACAGGGGTATTTTTAGGTTTTAGGACTGGGTTTGGGTTTTGGGGTACAGGGGTATTTTTAGGTTTTAGGGTTGAGTTTGGGTTTTGGGGTACAGGGGTATTATTAGGTTTTAGGGTTGGGTTTGGGTTTTGGGGTACAGGGATATTTTTAGGTTTTAGGGCTGGGTTTGGGTTTTGGGGTACAGGGGTATTTTTAGGTTTTAGGGCTGGGTTTGGGTTTTGGGGTTAAGGGTTATTTTTGGGTTTTAGGGTTGGGTTTGGGTTTTGGGGTAGAGGGGTATTTTTAACCTATTTTTACAAATTAAAAAATTAAAAATAATTTAATCAATAATTTTATTAAAATAATATATAACAAATAATTAAATTAAATAATACATTAATACATATTTACAACATATTTTAAAATTATATATTATTATCATATACTTACCTATACTTACGTTGCAATGGTATGCGTTGTAATAGTATGTGCGTTGTAGTGTTTTGCGTTGTAATGGTATCCGTTGTAAAATGACCTGCGTTGTAAAAAATCCGTTGTAATGGTATGCGTGCTAAAAGTACGCGTTGTAACATCATACATCCACGTGGGACAGACCAAGCAAAAGATTAAACTGAGAATTTCGCAACATCGCAGTAGAATCAGATGCAAAACTGAAAAAGCCCCTCTCGTTGAACATTTTATTGACAAAGGACACACCGAGAATGATTTAAGATGGACTGTGATCAGCCAAATCATTCTCCCACCCAGAGGGGAAGATTTTTCTAAGCTTCTCAACAAGGAAGAACTAAAATGGATTTTAAGGACTAATAGCTTGAATTCCGGACTCAATCAGCAGGAGGATTGGACTAACCTTGCATAGATTGTGCTAGTTGGGCTCTGAATAATGAATTGCTAAGTCGAATATGTGGAACTTTGAACTGTGCATGTTTAAATTGTCCTTCACTGGTTTTAGTTGTCACGTTATGCTATCACACTCTCACTTTATTCACTTTCACTGTAATCCTAGGAACCCTTCACTCACCCTTCATGGCCGCCCCCATGTCCTTCTTTTATTTTTATTTTGGCCATGTGACTGTCCTTCCCACCCATCATGGTCGCCCCCATGTCCTTCTTTTATTTTTATTTTGACCATGTGACTGCCCTTCCCAATCAGTGTGCATCCCCTATCGCCACTCCCATCATGTGACCGTTCCCTCCAATCACCAAGGTATAAATTTACTTCCTAGTTGCTCGCCTGTGCACCGGCCTGGGAAGCACTTGCAGTCGTCTGTTAAGGTGAGCGCATGGCTACCCATCACCCCCCTCTCCAATCCCTTGAGGCATTTTGTACTCCTTTGCTTACTAAGCCTAAATTCCCCCTTGTTTTATTCCCTCAGGCTCGTGAGGAATCAGCCCATTGTTGGCGCCTCAACCACTCCACGGGGTAAGCTCTTTTCTTAGGTGCTTCACCACGAACGACCTGGACTCCCATTACCTTGTTAATGTTCCCTCTCATAATTTTAGGAGATTGATCTCCGTGGCATATCTGCCTGAAACCCAACCCTGCCAGAAACGTAATCACCACTTAAGCTGCCCGTTTAAATTGGGACTATCCGGTTCCTCCGCGGGTGAGTTATTTAGCCAGCGCCCAATTTTTGATTCCTGTTTTCAGAACTAATTGATTACTTATAGACCCTCCGGTCCCTTTGCAGATAACGACTGCCCCCTACTCCTTGCCACCGGCCGGCACTCACTGTGTGCGCCTCGCCCAATGCGGTAAGCTTGTAGATTGCTTGGTCGGCGATCGCGATCCCTCACTTCTCACCGATAACCTAGTTACTTCTTTAGTACCGAGCACGTGCCGCTCTTTCTTCGCCGAAGTAGAAGTCCCTGTGCGTTACATGCATGTTATGCACGCCTTAGGACACGCACCCATCACTACTGCAGGATCTCGCCAAAACTCTGGTGTTTAGCACACGGCCTGGGCACCAACTAGGCACACGGCAGTATGAAGGTCATTATTCTCTGTCAGGCACAATAAGAAAAAAACACGGACGTTGAATGAATGCATTAGCTTTAAAGCAGTTTTTAAATTCTTTTACTTCACTTCTCGTACACAAAGCCTTGTTATAGGCCCTTAAGGCAACACTGAATGTCACTTATGTTTAAATTACAAATGTAAGTGTGTAGCAATAACTAAAATGTGTCCTCTCTTGGACAAACTTCCTTATTTTTCTCCCCCCTTTCCGTTAGGCTATCATGGCTAGGAATGATTAGGCTTTACTCAGTCCTGATGATGATCCCTGTAACTATGTAATGGGATCGAAACGCCGTCGACAACTTCTACACCATATACTCTGTTGTGTATCTGTTACTATATTTCAAGTAATGGTGTAAATGTGAATTCTGTTATTGCTATATGCACAGAAAACAATAGCTTTTGCCTAAAAACCTTTCTCTACCTTCTATCCACTCCGCTAACCATGACAATTTGTAAAGGTCTGGGCACAGGCTTGTGCCCATCTCCAAGAAATTGTTGAAGGTATCTCCTAATATTGTGGTTCTAAATTAAATATTAGACCTCTGCCCGGCTGGGCAAGTCAATTTACAATATAGTTTCCATTGTGTCTATATTTACCTTTTGACTATATCCCTCCTTGCATAGGACTGCTGTTGTCTTTACTCATATGTTCCCCGAGGTCCTGTGCTGACTCGATTGGGTGCCCTTGTTGTTTTTTATAATTTGACTGCGCAATCGATTGGTTGCAAGGGCTTAACTTGTCCTTCCACTTCTTGAAGTGGGTCACTTTCCTCACTGCCTTCCCGTCAATCACCTTGTCATCTATATTCTCCTTCCACTTTCCGACTTGTAATGTCTGACCCACCCCCACTTTATTCTGACGAGTACATCGATAAAATATGTGCTGGACGCTCTCTGTTTACTGACCAAGATGATAGTACAGTCTCTGGTGGCCCTAATCTCCTGGACGATCTAGAAAAACAAAAAAAGAAATTTGTACGACTCGAACTTATCACCCTTATGCTGACTGAATATTTGAGATCCAAAACGATACCCTTGGGGTTACAGGTACGAAATATTGCGGGGGTCTTCACAGACAACCCCAAATACATTACAGAGTTCAGCCATATCGGAACCACCTGCTCCAGACATTGGCTGGTCCTAGGAATTGAAACCGCAAGGGAGGAGCTTGAAAAACCAGCAGATACTATCAAAGACTTAGAAAAGCAGATTTATGAGAACGACACAATCACAGATGTTAAGAAATTACTAGAGAAAATTGAAAAGAATGTTGCTGAGTTCCACCGAATAGAACAGAATAAGAAATCTGTGAAGGTCAAGAAAGATATTAAATCTTTCACCCCAGAAAGAACATACCCTTATCTTAATAAGGATTTTTATACCAACCGTAACTTCAACCGGAACCCTCAAAACCCCAGGCCCTGGGGTCGGTTCAACCGAAGAAACACGGTGGTTGGCTGTACGGATTCCTCTGCTGACTCCTCATATAATTCTGACTCCTGTGAAGGCCCAAGTGCCTCTAACCGCAACCCCAACCAACATTTTTTAGGGAGGGGACGAGGGGAAGAACCCAAGCGGGGCAGGGTCAAACAGCAAGCGAGATGGCACAATCCCCCGGGGGAGAGACAAACGAGGAGCAAATTCTATCAGTGGTAGCTGAAACTGCTCCTGCCGATTTAACTATTCCCATATTTAACTTGTCTGAGCATAATCTCTCATCACAAGAAATTTCCATCATAAGTAAGGGACTCTCCTTTGTACCCACAATTTACCCCGACTTTCTAAACCTCAATTCTGAACTGATGGGGTTCTTTAGGAAAATCCGACTCCGAGCCTTTTTTGCTCTCAACCCAGCCAAACCCACAACTGCCCTTACCCCGTTCCGTCCCCCGTCCACTTTCTCACCTACATCTGGTATGATACCTAAAGAGATCACCACCTTCGAGAAGGTTGTCCTAAAGGAAACCACTACTCTGGCCAAATCCCACATATTCATTCCTTATAACATATCCATTGATGAAAAGAATGCCATTTCCTCATTACGTGATAGGAATGAACTAATCATTAAGCCCGCTGATAAAGGGGGTGGGATTGTCTTACAAAATGTAAGTAACTACAAAACTGAATTGTCACGTCAGGTTTCCAACACAGACCACTACTGTAGGCTTAACACCAACCCCACAAGAGAACTACAAACCCTGATTAGAAAGGTAACGACTGAGGCTTTTGAAACCGGATTCCTCAGCAAACATGAACTAAATTTCTTAAATGTGGATCATCCTCGTATTCCGGTCATGTATACCCTCCCAAAGATTCATAAACAGTTGGAGGACCCCCCCGGCCGCCCTATAGTCTCTGTAGGAGAGTAGGGTCTGCAATCCTATGATCACCCAGATTTTTTGCTTTTGTTTCACTGGTTTACGACTTTCTCTGGCTGTGGGCCTGCTAATCAGACCCACAGCCTGGCTGTTCTCTTTCTAAATTATGATATGTACCCTAGGTGCATTTACCAATTGGTACTGGGCCACCTTATCAGACCCCGTAACGCAGGGCATAGGTGTACCCAGGGCCGCCAGGGGCTGAAGCATGTATTATGCCACCCCTGGCTGGCCTCCTAAATTTGACACAACTGGCTGCACGACAGCTGGGGCGAAGACGTGTAACCACCCTTCGCTTTAGGTATAGTAGCTCTATATCTAACCATACAATGGACACCCGAGTTCCTATCAGTCACTCCTATGGCAGGCCTTAACAATCCTGAAGGCAGAGTGCGTGGGCTCGTGTGAGCTAGGTTCAGGCCCGAGCCGAGCCCGGTTGCAGCTTGCGGAATCAAGACCCAATAGCTGTTCCATGATAACGCGTACCATATCGGTAACTCCGGTGTCGCGTTATCAAGGCATGTCGAGTAAGGTGTCATACGAATCGGGGTGCTGCCCTCTCACCAACTCTGGCGATGAGGTTAGCATCCCACCCTTCTAGAGGGACACGACATGTACGTAACTGTGAACCCCGGTTAAAGTTAACTGAAGCCTCAGCTCCACAAAATGGATGCTGCCACCACAGACACAAGTCTGACCTCCTGCTGCTGGGAGTCCTTCCAGCGAGGAGCACTTGGACAAAGGGTTTCCTGTCGAGGGCGCTGTTCGCACCGTCCCAGACAGGGTTTGTGTATTCTGGGTAGGTAGGGCTTTGGCGAGAAGGTGACTGCGGAGTGGCACCCCGGTGCTCACTAAGCATCTGCCGGTTAGAACCAGTTCCAGGGGCGACAGCCCTGGCCTGGGGAAAGCCCGGCAGGGGAGAGGGGCGTAACTACCCCCCTTCCTGGTCCCACCCTTAGGGCAGGACCTAGTCATGTACCCACCCCTTTCTTTAGGATAAAGACCGGAGCGGGGACCCTTCCAAATGAGATCATCTTTGAATCAAGAACTACTTTCTACGAAAGGACACTCAAGACTCTTCTCAAGATTTCTCCCTTGTGACTAAGGAGTAGTCACCCTGCATCAGCGGGCACCATCTAAGAACTCTGCGGTTTGCTGCAAGTCCTTCCTCAAGGATCCGACGGCCCAGCTCGACAAGAACCGCCTTCCCTGGCACCTCTGACCTCTACCCACGTCATCAGCTCAGCTGTGATCTGTGGGTGCGACGAGACCTTGAGGGACCGGCCATCATCAGAACCTGCACGCTCTTAAAAACCAGCACGACCATCGAGGTAACTCTCTGGTGAGTGCTCTGGGGTCCGAGAAGCCCCGACCCTGAGCCGCTCTAGCACCGAAGTGCAGTCTCCCAGCATCTCCACGATCTGCGTGGGGCCCTTCTGCTCGCTGCTCAGCACGTTGTCTGGTCACTCGCCGCTGGCTTGTGCCCTTCTGTGACGACATCCGAGAATCATCACTGCTGGTCTGGTTGCTCCAGACTGGCCCTTGCTTCCATCTTTGCGAGAAGCACCCCGGTCCCTCCTGGTCCACTCAAGACACCATCTTAGGCCCACCACGTGGCCCTGAGATCTGCCAAGGCTTGTTGCCCCATCCTGGGCCCAGCGACGCCGACAGCATCATCCTTCGTGGGACAGCTCGCACCTCCACCGTGGTCGCCGACAACGCCTCCTGGTCCGTGAGACTGCAGAGCCTAGCGTCGCCCACTCACCTAGTCGAGGTGACGGCCAACCGGTGCCTTCTTGGTACCCTCTGACTACTGGCTAGTAGTACGAACTTGGTCCCCTCTGCTTTCAGGTTTCATCAATCTCCGATCCAGGCTTGGATCTCTACGAACTATTCAGCACTGGTCGCCGGCCAGCAACTCCTTTCTTCCGGCTCCTGGCTCGTCAGCGAAGACCCCGACGCCTGTAAGACTTGTGCAGCCGCAGCCCTCGTGGCTAGGTAACTCGGCATTTCGGTGCCTGCATAGCCTCCTTACTCTAGGGTCCCGAGTCCCTCGCTTCCGACTTGCCTTATCGGGTCCGCCCGAGACCTTAACCTTTCCGTGTCCTCGGACACTTGTTTAATTGTGCACTTGAAGTATTTGCTAAAGAGATTTGGTTTGTGCTTAGTACCCTGTCCTCATAAAGAGTCCAGGGCTGTTGTGATTCTTAATAAATATCCTGTTTATTTTCATAACACTTGTGTGGTGTCCTTTCACTGGGTGTTCAAGGGGTACATGTGTGGTAAACAGCTGGCTTAACACGCCCTCTCGAGTCTTTAGCCTTAGACTGCTCGTATCCACGCTACTAGGATAGCTGGTCTATAGGTTGACTTACAACCAAACACCATAAGGGTCGTTGGAACGATACATAGCGGTCGCTAGAATGGCGAACGTTGCATATCGGGCCAACTTCTCACATTGGTGAGCAGCGGTTGGGATTTGAGCTTGCTGTTGTTTTACCACACGTATCCTAAGAATATCTTGTTGAAAGATCGCACAAGTACTGTTAGTACATATAACTAAAGCTTAGAATACTCTGAGTTCTACTGAACCAGCTGTTGTAGCTCCTCAAGGCTTAGCACACCTTGGCTACAACTCTTAGCAAGGGTACAGTAGGTAAACACGTAGTGTAGGTAGGTGCATCACTTACACCACACTAGAAAAAGTATGTCGGACAAAGGAGGAAACTCTGGGTCTCCCCTTGTGTCAGTTGACCCTCCACAGGTCATCCCTTCAGGATATACTGTGCTGAGCTTCAAGGAGTTAAGACGACTGTGTCACTCCAGGAAGATTCAGCAGGGGTCTAACCCCACAACGTCCTTTCTGATTGGTCTCTTGGAGACTTATGATGCCAGAAGAGCTGAGAAACTTCGTAGCTCTTCTAATCCAGAAGGAGACATGCCTCCCCTCGAGGGAACCCGGGACGATCCTGACCTCATCCACCTCGCAACTGAGAACGAAGATGTGGAGGAGGATGAGGATGAGGATCTCTCTGGGGATGAGGCAGATAAGGGACAGGTAGAAGTCGTCAGACTAAGCAGGTCCAACTTAAGCAAACATGATAGCGGTACTGGGGGACCCCTGGGGCCACTATCAGGTCAGCTTAACATTGGGAATGGACGAGCCAGATCTCTGTCAAGAGGCTCTGGCAGATCCCTTCAAACCAATGGCTCTCACAACTCATCTCACAGAGGGATGACGTCCCCTCAGAGGAGAGTGTACGAAGCTAAGGAAAGGGCAGCCAATCTAAGGATTGAAAGGGAAGAACTTGCCCTAGCCAAAGAGAGGCTTGCCTTTGCTAGAGAGCAACAGTTAAGTGGGGCAGTCCCCACTGGTGGCAGCAATGTACCTAGTAATAGGGAAAAGAGTTTCGATACGAAACACCTTGGTAAGATAGTGCCCCCCTTTAAACAAGGGGACGACATCCACAAATGGATTACTGCTTTGGAGAGGGCCTGCACTGTGCAGGGTGTTCCCCAGAGTCAGTGGGCAGCTATCTTGTGGCTCTCCTTTGAAGGAAAAGGAAGAGACAAGCTCCTCACCACAAGGGTGGAGGATGCTAACAATTACCAAATCTTGAAAAATACACTCGTTGAAGGGTTCGGCCTAACCACTGAGCAGTACAGGGTGCTGTTCAGGGATACCCAGAAAACGCAGTCTCAAGATTGGTCTGATTTTGTCGATTGTGCCACTAAGGCTTTTGAGGGCTGGTTGCTGGGCAGTAAGGTTACTGATTACGAAGGATTGTATAATTTGATGATGAGAGAACAAATTTTAAACAATTGTCAGAGCCAGTTGTTGCATCAGCATCTTGTCGACTCGGATCTGACCTCTCCCCAAGAATTGGGAAAGAAGGCAGACAGATGGGTTCGTACAAGAGTTAAACAGAACCAGGGCCAGAATCAAGGTGGTCAGAAGAAAGCAGACCAGAAGGGTAAAGATTCTAAAGGGGAACAAAGTGACCAGAAGTCTTCGACAGGTCCCCAACAACCCAAAGAGGGTGGGGGTCAGGCTCCCCAAAAGAAGAAAGAAGGCCAATCCAAAAGATGGTGCCAGTACTGTAAAAGTAAATCTCACTGGTTTAGTGAGTGCACCAAGAAAGGAGGAGGGCAGACTCCTGCCACTGCAGCCCCTAAGGCACCTGTGCCCCCTAGTACAGTCAGCAGTGGTAGTGCGCCTCCCAAGGGTTTAGTAGGGTTAACCCTGGGTTCTGAGGGGCGTGACAACCTAGTTGGCACACTCACTCAGGCTGTCCTTGTCAGTACAGGGGACGCGGACGTATCCCCTGACGTAGGCCCCAATACTTTGGGCAAATACCGACAGACGCCTTTCATAAATGGAAAGATGGCTCAGGCCTATAGGGACACTTGTGCCAGCGTCACCATGGTGACGCCTAACTTTGTGGACCCTGGACAGATCATGCCAGGTACAGAATTCCTGGTGACCAATGCAAGCAATGTCACTACCAATCACAGTATGGCAATTGTAGCTTTCTCCTGGGGAGGGGTAACTGGCCAAAAGAAGGTTGTAGTTAGTCCAGACCTCCCAGTGGATTGTTTGTTGGGCAATGATTTGGAGTCGTCACAATGGTCAGAAGTGGAGCACCGGACTCACATGGAAATGTTAGGTTTGCCAGCACATGTGTTCGCTGTGACTAGGTCACAGGTCAGGAAGTGCCCCACTGAACAGGTGCTGGATCCTGGAACAACGGACCAGACACCTCCCAAGAAAAAGAGCAGTAGGGTTAAGGCTGCGCCTTCCCCCTTGCCCCAGGTCGAGGATCAAGTCTCAGAGGAGGCTGACCTACAGGAATTGCGGGAAACTGAGCCTAGGGAATTCTAACTTGATCAAGTTGAATTCTTGGGTTCAGGGGGACCCTCAAGGGAAGACCTGGGGAAGGACCAGTTAGACTGCCCTTCTCTTGAACCCCTCAGACAGCAGGCTGCTGCTGAGGCTGCTGAGAACACCACAGGTACCCACAAGGTATACTGAGAAGATGGACTCCTGTACACTGAGTCAAGAGACCCCAAGCCTGGCATGACCAGGAGGCTGGTCGTACCCTTGTCTCAGCGTGGTTTCCTACTTACCTTGGCCCACGAGATTCCCTTAGCAGGTCACTTGGGCCAGACGAAAACGTGGGACAGGCTTGTCTCACACTTTCACTGGCCTCACATGAACGAAGATACCAAGGAGTTTTGCCGCTCCTGTGTCACTTGCCAAGCCAGTGGTAAGTCAGGTGGCATGACAAAGGCCCCCCTTATACCAATGCCTGTGGTGGGGGTACCCTTTGAACGGGTGGGGATCGACATCGTCGGTCCCATGGAACCACCTACAGCATCAGGGCACAAGTTTATACTGGTGGTAGTGGATCATGCCACCAGGTATCCTGAAGCTATTCCCCTTAGGACCACTACAGCACCTGTTGTGGCAAGAGCCCTAGTTGGAGTATTCTCCAGAGTGGGCTTCCCTAAGGAGGTCGTCTCCGACAGAGGTGCAAACTTTATGTCGAGCTACTTAACTGCTATGTGGAAGGAATGTGGTGTTAACTACAAGTTCACCACACCCTATCATCCACAATGCAATGGGCTTGTTGAGAGATTCAACAGGACCCTAAAAGGGATGATTCATGGACTACCGGAAAAGCTTCGGCGTAGATGGGACGTCCTAATCCCCTGCCTCTTGTTCGCCTACAGAGAAGTCCCACAGAAGGGGGTTGGCTACAGCCCTTTTGAACTTTTGTACGGGCATCCTGTAAGGGGACCCCTGTGTTTGGTGAAGGAAGGATGGGAGAGACCTCTCAAAAAGCCTGCAGCCAACATAGTGGACTATGTGCTTGGCCTCCGCTCGCGGATGGCTGAATACATGGAAAAGGCATCTGAAAACCTTAAGGCCAGCCAAGAACTCCAGAAAGCTTGGCATGACCAAAAGGCTGTCTTGACTGTTTATCAGCCCGGACAGAAGGTGTGGGTGTTGGAGCCAGTGGCCCCAGCAGCACTCAAGGACAAATGGTCCGGGCCCTACACCATCCTGGAGAAAAAGGGAGAGGTCACCTACTTGGTCGACCTAGGAACTCCCCGGAGCCCCCACAGGGTGCTTCATGTCAACAGGCTCAAGGCATATGTCGACAGGAAGGACATGAGTTTGCTCATGGCCATAGATGAGGGACAGGAGGAGGAGAGTGACCCTCTCCCCGACCTGCTCACTCAGAATCCTGACGATGGATCGGTAGATGGTGTTGTCTTTTGTGGCAGCCTCTCCGAACATCAACAGAGAGACTGTAAACAGGTTCTTCAGTCTTTCAGACATATGTTTTCTCTAACACCCAGCCAGACCGATTGGTGCACCCATGAGGTTGACACTGGCGACAGCTTGCCCGTTAAGAGTAAAATCTACCGGCAGCCTGATCACGTTAGAGACTGCATCAAGAGTGAAGTGCAGAAAATGTTGGAGCTGGGAGTCATTGAACCCTCGGATAGCCCTTGGGCTAGTCCCGTAGTTCTAGTGCCGAAACCTCACACCCAGGGTGGTAAGAGAGAGATGAGGTTTTGCGTAGACTACAGGGGTCTCAATGCAGTCACTAAGACTGACGCCCACCCGATACCAAGGGCAGACGAGCTTATCGATAGATTGGCTTCGGCCAACTACCTAAGTACGTTTGACCTGACAGCTGGGTATTGGCAAATCAGGTTAGCTGAGGACGCCAAGCCTAAAACCGCATTTTCAACCCCTGGTGGGCATTATCAGTTCGTGGTGTTGCCCTTCGGTCTGAAAAATGCACCTGCCACCTTCCAACGGTTGGTGAATCAAGTCCTTACTGGGCTGGATGACTTCTGTGCGGCGTATCTTGACGATATCGCTGTCTTTAGCTCCACCTGGGAGGATCACCTGGTCCACCTGCGGAAGACGTTAGAGGCACTGCAAGCAGCAGGTCTCACTATCAAGGCCACCAAGTGCCAGATAGGGCAGACACAGGTTGTATACCTGGGCCACCTTGTAGGTGGAGGCCAGGTTCAACACTTGGAGAGCAAGATACAGTCAATCAGGGACTGGGCTCCTCCAACCACCCAGACTCAGGTTCGAGCTTTCTTGGGCCTGACTGGATACTACCGGAAATTTGTCAGGAACTATGGTTCCATCGTGACACCATTAAACGAACTGACAAGCAAGAAAATGCCAAAAAAGGTTCAGTGGACAGCGAGCTGTCAAAAAGCATTCGATGACCTAAAGCAGGCCATGTGCACGGCGCCTATCCTCAAGAGTCCGGACTACTCCAAACCATTCATTGTCCAAACAGATGCTTCTGAGTTGGGTGTGGGAGCTGTTCTTTCTCAACTGAATTTTGATGGTCAAGACCAGCCCATTGCTTTTATAAGCAGAAGGCTGACCCCTAGAGAGAAGAATTGGTCAGCTATTGAGAGGGAGGCCTTTGCTGTGGTTTGGGCCCTGAAGAAGCTGAGGCCATACTTGTTTGGCACTCACTTCAAGATTCAGACCGACCATAAGCCCCTCTTGTGGCTAAATCAGATGAAGGGTGAAAACCCCAAACTGCTTAGGTGGTCCATTTCCCTACAGGGGATGGACTTTACAGTGGAACATAGACCTGGTACTGATCATGGCAATGCCGATGGGCTCTCCAGATATTTCCACTTAGAGCAAGAAGACTCACCTGGTCAAGGTTAGCTTATTGTTCCGACGTTTGGGGGGGGGTCATGTAGGAGAGTAGGGTCTGCAATCCTATGATCACCCAGATTTTTTGCTTTTGTTTCACTGGTTTACGACTTTCTCTGGCTGTGGGCCTGCTAATCAGACCCACAGCCTGGCTGTTCTCTTTCTAAATTACGATATGTACCCTAGGTGCATTTACCAATTGGTACTGGGCCACCTTATCAGACCCCGTAACGCAGGGCATAGGTGTACCCAGGGCCGCCAGGGGCTGAAGCATGTATTATGCCACCCCTGGCTGGCCTCCTAAATTTGACACAACTGGCTGCACGACAGCTGGGGCGAAGACGTGTAACCACCCTTCGCTTTAGGTATAGTAGCTCTATATCTAACCATACAATGGACACCCGAGTTCCTATCAGTCACTCCTATGGCAGGCCTTAACAATCCTGAAGGCAGAGTGCGTGGGCTCGTGTGAGCTAGGTTCAGGCCCGAGCCGAGCCCGGTTGCAGCTTGCGGAATCAAGACCCAATAGCTGTTCCATGATAACGCGTACCATATCGGTAACTCCGGTGTCGCGTTATCAAGGCATGTCGAGTAAGGTGTCATACGAATCGGGGTGCTGCCCTCTCACCAACTCTGGCGATGAGGTTAGCATCCCACCCTTCTAGAGGGACACGACATGTACGTAACTGTGAACCCCGGTTAAAGTTAACTGAAGCCTCAGCTCCACAAAATGGATGCTGCCACCACAGACACAAGTCTGACCTCCTGCTGCTGGGAGTCCTTCCAGCGAGGAGCACTTGGACAAAGGGTTTCCTGTCGAGGGCGCTGTTCGCACCGTCCCAGACAGGGTTTGTGTATTCTGGGTAGGTAGGGCTTTGGCGAGAAGGTGACTGCGGAGTGGCACCCCGGTGCTCACTACGCATCTGCCGGTTAGAACCAGTTCCAGGGGCGACAGCCCTGGCCTGGGGAAAGCCCGGCAGGGGAGAGGGGCGTAACTACCCCCCTTCCTGGTCCCACCCTTAGGGCAGGACCTAGTCATGTACCCACCCCTTTCTTTAGGATAAAGACCGGAGCGGGGACCCTTCCAAATTAGATCATCTTTGAATCAAGAACTACTTTCTACGAAAGGACACTCAAGACTCTTCTCAAGATTTCTCCCTTGTGACTAAGGAGTAGTCACCCTGCATCAGCGGGCACCATCTAAGAACTCTGCGGTTTGCTGCAAGTCCTTCCTCAAGGATCCGACGGCCCAGCTCGACGAGAACCGGCTTCCCTGGCACCTCTGACCTCTACCCACGTCATCAGCTCAGCTGTGATCTGTGGGTGCGACGAGACCTCGAGGGACCGGCCATCATCAGAACCTGCACGCTCTTAAAAACCAGCACGACCATCGAGGTAACTCTCTGGTGAGTGCTCTGGGGTCCGAGAAGCCCCGACCCTGAGCCGCTCTAGCACCGAAGTGCAGTCTCCCAGCATCTCCACGATCTGCGTGGGGCCCTTCTGCTCGCTGCTCAGCACGTTGTCTGGTCACTCGCCGCTGGCTTGTGCCCTTCTGTGACGACATCCGAGAATCATCACTGCTGGTCTGGTTGCTCCAGACTGGCCCTTGCTTCCATCTTTGCGAGAAGCACCCCGGTCCCTCCTGGTCCAGTCAAGACGCCATCTTAGGCCCACCACGTGGCCCTGAGATCTTCCAAGGCTTGTTGCCCCATCCTGGGCCCAGCGACGCCGACAGCATCATCCTTCGTGGGACAGCTCGCACCTCCACCGTGGTCGCCGACAACGCCTCCTGGTCCGTGAGACTGCAGAGCCTAGCGTCGCCCACTCACCTAGTCGAGGTGACGGCCAACCGGTGCCTTCTTGGTACCCTCTGACTACTGGCTAGTAGTACGAACTTGGTCCCCTCTGCTTTCAGGTTTCATCAATCTCCGATCCAGGCTTGGATCTCTACGAACTATTCAGCACTGGTCGCCGGCCAGCAACTCCTTTCTTCCGGCTCCTGGCTCGTCAGCGAAGACCCCGACGCCTGTAAGACTTGTGCAGCCGCAGCCCTCGTGGCTAGGTAACTCGGCATTTCGGTGCCTGCATAGCCTCCTTACTCTAGGGTCCCGAGTCCCTCGCTTCCGACTTGCCTTATCGGGTCCGCCCGAGACCTTAACCTTTCCGTGTCCTCGGACACTTGTTTAATTGTGCACTTGAAGTATTTGCTAAAGAGATTTGGTTTGTGCTTAGTACCCTGTCCTCATAAAGAGTCCAGGGCTGTTGTGATTCTTAATAAATATCCTGTTTATTTTCATAACACTTGTGTGGTGTCCTTTCACTGGGTGTTCAAGGGGTACATGTGTGGTAAACAGCTGGCTTAACACGCCCTCTCGAGTCTTTAGCCTTAGACTGCTCGTATCCACGCTACTAGGATAGCTGGTCTATAGGTTGACTTACAACCAAACACCATAAGGGTCGTTGGAACGATACATAGCGGTCTCTAGAATAGCGAACGTTGCATATCGGGCCGACTTCTCACAGTCTCTGGCTGTGGTTCTGTGTTGGAGCCCCTGGGACATTATGTGAACCATTTTTTTAAAGACTTTGTGCCTTGTACAGTATGCTATGTGCGTGACAGTATGTATATGATGAACTTAATCGAGAACCATCCATTCGACCCAACTACTGAAACTCTCTGTACTCTTGATGTTGAATCGTTGTACACCAACATTCCTCAAACAGAAGCCCTACTAACCATGGAAAGAATTCTCAATACCCGACCACGCCCACACACTGTACCTACCCTTTTCATCATTCAATTACTTGAAGTTTGCTTAACTCAGAACTTCTTCATGTTTGATGGTGAACACTATCAGCAGGTGAAGGGAACTTCGATGGGCGCAATTTTTGCCCCGACCTTGGCCATTCTTTACATGGACTGGCTTGAATGTGACATCATCTTACCAGCCACGAACCCATTCCACCATGGATTGGTACAATGGAAACGTTATATAGACGATGTCTTTATGATCTGGAAAGGCCCTGTTGAAGCCCTGCCATTATTCCAACATTGGCTTAACAATAATTGTAATGGTCTACCGTTCACCTTAACCCACAGTAAAACTAGCATTCCTTTCCTGGATCTCTGTATACAACACTGTGACGGCGTATTGTTTACATCCCTATTCCGTAAACCTACGGAAAGGAACACTTTACTGAGTTACAGTAGCTGTCTCCCGCGAGCCCTGAAAGATAGCTTACCCTATTCCCAATTTTTACGTCTGAGACGCAATTGTTTTCTCAAGACGGACTATTTTAGGGAAGCGAACGTAAATGTAAATGTAAATGTACAAGTATTTATATAGCGCAAATCACTGACCAAGGTCGGTATCTAAGCGCTTGCTTAGGGAACCCGTCCTGGTATTCCCCTGTGAGATAACCCCGGCAGGGTATCCACAAGGTGAAAGGCAGGCATCCCGCCGCTAGGGGCAGTTGTGGAGATTAAGCAAGCTATTGCCCAGAGTCGCAGAGTGTGAACCCCTGAGTCGAGAAGGCACTGGAGCAAGAATTATCGAGTCCGTGTAATTTTTATGAGCCCAAGGCCCGCCGAGGCGGGGAATTGAACCCTGGTCCTGGGCCGATCTCGGCTTCCGGGTCTGCCGCCTCTAACCCCTGAGCCACACTTCTCCACGTACTGGCAGACAAACTAAGATTCAGAGGTTATCCACATCGGCTAGTCAAAAACGCTATGAAAAGGGCGTGGTACTGCCCGCGTGAATCCCTCTTGGAACCAAAAGAAAAAAAGCAATCGGACCAACTAGTATGTGTCACTACTTTCTCTGCAGTATCCAATAAGATTAGCAAGAGTATCAAAAAAAACTGGCACATCCTTAATTCTGGGGACTTAAACTTTGACCCTCCCATGTTTGCTTTTAAGAGAAGCAAAAATCTCAAAGACCATCTGGTAAGGGCTGCCCTCGCCCAAACCGGCCAACACCCTCAGAGACTTATGGGAACTTCCCCCTCTTAGGGGACACTCTAAATGTGGCAACTGTGTGGTTTGTGATTTGTGTATTGAATCTAAAGAATTTACCTTTGGTGAGGTGAAAAATGTTTTGCGCACTTTTACTAATTGTAACAGCTGTAACCTGGTATATGCCATCTTGTGCCCATGCAATTTGATCTACGTGGGACAGACCAAGCAAAAGATTAAACTGAGAATTTCGCAACATCGCAGTAGGATCAGATGCAAAACTGAAAAAGCCCCTCTCGTTGAACATTTTATTGACAAAGGACACACCGAGAATGATTTAAGATGGACTGTGATCAGCCAAATCATTCTCCCACCCAGAGGGGGAGATTTGTCTAAGCTTCTCAACAAGGAAGAACTAAAATGGATTTTAAGGACTAATAGCTTGAATTCCGGACTCAATCAGCAGGAGGATTGGACTAACCTTGCATAGATTGTGCTAGTTGGGCTCTGAATAATGAATTGCTAAGTCGAATATGTGGAACTTTGAACTGTGCATGTTTAAATTGTCCTTCACTGGTTTTAGCGTCACGTTATGCTATCACACTCTCACTTTATTCACTTTCACTGTAATCCTAGGAACCCTTCACTCACCCTTCATGGCCGCCCCCATGTCTTTCTTTTATTTTTATTTTGACCATGTGACTGCCCTTCCCACCCATCATGGCCGCCCCCATGTCCTTCTTTTATTTTTATTTTGACCATGTGACTGCCCTTCCCAATCGCCACTCCCATCATGTGACCGTTCCCTCCAATCACCAAGGTATAAATATACTTCCTGGTTGCTCGCCTGTGCACCGGCCCGGGAAGCACTTGCAGTCGTCTGTTAAGGTAAGCGCATGGCTACCCACCACCCCCCTCTCCAATCCCTTGAGGCATTTTGTACTCCTTTGCTTACTAAGCCTAAATTCCCCCTTGTTTGATTCCCTCAGGCTCGTGTGGAATCAGCCCATTGTTGGCGCCTCAACCACTCCACGGGGTAAGCTCTTTTCTTAGGCGCTTCACCACGAACGACCTGGACTCCCATTACCTTGTTAATGTTCTCCCTCGTAATTTTAGGAGATTGATCTCCGTGGCATACCTGCCTGAAACCCAACCCTGCCAGAAACGTAATCACCGCTTAAGCTGCCCGTTTAAATTGGGACTATCCGGTTCCTCCGCGGGTGAGTTATTTAGCCAGCGCCCAATTTTTGATTCCTGTTTTCAGAACTAATTGATTACTTATAGACCCTCCAGTCCCTTTGCAGATAACGACTGCCCCCTACTCCCTGCCACCGGCCGGCACCCACTGTGTGCGCCTCGCCCAATGCGGTAAGCTTGTAGATTGCTTGGTAGGCGATCGCGACCCCTCACTTCTCACCGATAACCTAGTTACTTCTTTAGTACCGAGCAAGTGCCGCTCTTTCTTCGCCGAAGTAGAAGTCCCTGTGCGTTACATGCATGTTATAAACGCCTTAGGACACGCACCCATCACTACTGCAGGATCTCGCCAAAACTCTGGTGTTTAGCACACGGCCTGGGCACCAACTAGGCACACGGCAGTATGAAGGTCATTATTCTCTGTCAGGCACAATAAGAAAAAAACACGGACGTTGAATGAATGCATTAGCTTTAAAGCAGTTTTTAAATTCTTTTACTTCACTTCTCGTGCACAAAGCCTTGTTATAGGCCCTTTAGGCAACACTGATGTTTAAATTACAAATGTAAGTGTGTAGCGATACCTAAAATATGTCCTCTCTTGGACAAACTTCCTTATTTTTCTCCCCCCTTTCCTTTAGGCTATCATGGCTAGGAATGATTAGGCTTTACTCAGTCCTGATGATGATCCCTGTAACTATGTAATGGGATCGAAACGCCATCGACAACTTCTACACCATATACTCTGTTGTGTATCTGTTACTATATTTCAAGTAATGGTGTAAATGTGAATTCTGTTATTGCTATATGCACAGAAAACAATAGCTTTTGCCTAAAAACCTTTCTCTACCTTCTGTCCACTCCGCTAACCATGACAATTTGTAAACGTCTGGGCACAGGCTTGTGCCCATCTCCAAGAAATTGTTGAAGGTATCTCCTAATATTGTGGTTCTAAATTAGATATTTGACCTCTGCCCGGCTGGGCAAGTCAATTTACAATATAGTTTCCATTGTGCCTGCATGAAGCATCAAACATGAAAGTGACAGAATGGCTTCTAGGATTGTTTATGTGCCAGAAGTGACACCTTTCTACACATAAACAATCCTCCCATGCATGTAAACACCTTCGATATACATATCCCTCTGAGTTCCATGAATAAGATTAAGAATTACTTTAGATTTTGTCCAAAATGTTTTCCACCGAAAGTTGGTTCTTTTCGTCCTGCTATTCACGTTTCTTCTATTTATAATGTCTACGAATAATCCCGCAAAGAATGCAGACAGCGCACAAGCTCTTTGCGCTCAATTGATGTCAAACGAAAGAAACGTATTGTGTCTTAAAGAACTTCACGCCTCCTCTGTTTCTCTCTAGCAATCTCGTGTTTAAAACTGGTTTCACTTTTGGACGCTGCTTTCCTAACTTTCTGTTGCTTCTTAATGTGCACTACACCCGAGGGTGGCACCTACACATAATTGTTCAGTTATGTTTTTCACAATTTGAGCTCTGCTTGCCAAGCCAACAGAGTGGGATGCCTTTGACCGGGCGTGGCTGGTGCCGAGGTTGGGCCGGCTCAGGTCTCCGGCCTCGACCCTCTGTTCTCAGCAAACATCTCTAGTATCGCCCTGGGAGGCCAGTCTGTCAGGTATCAGCCCCCCTTCCCTCCCCCTTCCCTCAGCTTCGCTCATTTGTTCCTCGTACGTACATGCAGTAGCAAGTAAGAGAGACGTCGGCTTCTCTGCGCTTCCAGCAGCAACACTGGATTACCCCTGAGGTAAGGAGGGCGGAAGGGCGGGACTGTTTCTGGCTGACCCGAGGGCTTCAGTGGGATGACAAACCTGGGGGGGCTGAGGGGGGGGGGGGGTCTCTGGAAGGGACGTGGTCGACGCAATTAAAGCAGTTGCTTAAAGACACCTACGCTAAAAATCTAAAATACAACAAGTAACATTACACCTAAACAAGCCCGGCCTATTGGATTTGCCACTGGTTATTAGTTCGATATGACAAATAGGCAGCAACTGGCTTCGCTGGGTCTAACAATGAAAATGCTTGGGTTCTGAAATGATGAAGCTGACAGAAGTATAACGAGTTTCTTTGATGTTACATCAAAGGCAGCAAAGGGTGGTACTGCTGCAGAGGAAGATTTATGTTTTTCACCCCGAGGGTGAAGGCAAAAATGGAGAGCCAGATAGGGACCCGTCTCAACACCATGTTTTTAGAACTGCAGGCACTGAGCACCGGCAGGACCCGGACCACTTGAAGCCCTGAGTCTGAATCCCATCCATTCGATGCCCCAGACAGACTGCACACCATTTTTCTGCAGTGTTATATAGCGCGAACTCATCCCGAAGGTCTTGGAGCGCTTCACAAGACCACCAATTGCATTACATAAGGACACATTCATTTGCGGTAGGCACCGGGAGATTACATGCCGTGCCCAGATGTGAAGCCGAAACCGAAACTCTGGCCTAGTCCCCCAGATCCAAAGTCGTAAACTCTGGAAGTTACGCAACATCATCTCCTTTCGACTCATTCCTATTATATCTCAGCCAATCTCATATATGGCAACATTTCGGAGGAGGAAAGTGAGACAATGAAAAAAAAAACATAATCGGGTGAACGTTTGACAATTCATGAAAAGAGCAATTTGCGAACAGAAAGCCATTTTTGGCTGCAAAAAGGAGGGAGTCGACCGCAGAATAGAGCCTGTTGGCCTGCATGCCATCACATTTTTCTAATTGCTGCACTTGATGACGTCGACACCTTGTCAGGAGTGGCTCTATAAAGAAAAAAATGTAAGTGAACAGGTTCAGACAACCTAAGGCAAGTGGGCCAGGGTTAGCGAGCTAGTAGTGCCTGGTCTCAACAGGACCGGGCAGTGTGCATGGTGCAGCTGCACCTGGTGCTTACTTCGGTGGGGGCACTATGTTTAATAATAACATGGGTTTGAATGCTCGTGAACTTCCTTGTGCGTCCAGCAGTTGTCAGGCAACAAGAAAAAATGGGAAGATAACTCTGGTTATTAATGTTACCACTGTTGAGAGGTCAGAATTGTGTCTGTTGCAAGTGAGCAAGCGCGTTCAAATACGCATGCGCAGATGCTAGGGGAGATCATTCAGTGGGGAGATCAAAACGATGGAACACTGGCCATGGGGTTCAAACGTTTGCTGAAGAGAGGCAATGGTGTTTGAGAAACAAGAGAGAGGTTTTCGCCTAGCAACCGACCTGGGGAACTAGTTCCGAGTCTCGGCGTCGGATCAACGCCCATAAAATTTGAACTTGGCCTTGTGTATTGTAACTGGTACACATATAAAGTGTCAGTGCTTTAAATGGGCCGGTACTGTCTGGTACTGGGTACCGGCACTTTTCTATTTTGAGAGGGACAGTACTGCACTTCTCAACGAAAAACGTAATACTTGTATTTGGAGAGCACTGGCACTTCTTAAAAACAAGCAGGTACTCTAGAACAGAGTACCTGCAATTCTATGTTTCAATTTCAAGCACTGAAAGTGCTACAATAACTTCCGGTGGAGTTCGCACTATGCAAAACATCATAGAAGGAGAAAAGGTGTTCTAGCGCCATTACACTGGTAGCGTCTACTTGTGAAGAAGAAAAAAATAACAGCAACTACAGGAGATGGACAAAATGGTTAAGTGGTTTCAGAAACATTGTTTGCAGCACAGTTTGAAATGGCTGGAGGTAGAATACATTTTTAAAAAAGCGACCAATCAAGACTTAGTAGATTCACTTGACAGACCCAGTATTTTACTCCCCGCTCAACACTTTCACCATATTCTGGAACATAAAATCCAGAACATAACCAATGAGGCACTGCTAACTATAAAATGCTCTAAGTGCTTTTTCCTGCACTAACACTTGAAGCACGTCTCTCTGTGATTGCGTAGTGCCTGATTTGTGGAAGACTCGTGTGCATGCAGTGACAGATGGTGTACTTGTAAAGTGGAAGGGGGCAGATACCTGTCTTTATTAGGACCAAGTGAGAGCCACAGGGAATGATTCAAACTTTCTGGGAGAGAGGGGGGGTCAAAAGATTCTCATTGAGGAACGTTTCACACAAATGCCACCGGAGGGCGAATGTTAGAGCACACTTCGGCAAAAGTCGACTACACGTGTCGCTAAAAAACTGCGAAATAGCTTTTTTGTATACAGGCAGTTAAAACAATATAATTTAGTAATCTCATGTGGTCTATCAGTTATCACAATGTATATTGCGTCATTCTTTACCTTCTTTTTGCCTTCGTCAGTTCCAAATAGATTCTGAGAATGTGCCTGGAAGGGCCAGGTTGGAGAAATTACACGTTATACAAATATAACTATCACATGCCAGTGGAAGCAGAGCGAGATGTATTCTACAGGCTCTCACAGCAATGTGGCTGCTGCTAAATTACATGCATTTTACAGGAGTAGAAAGCAGACAGATTATACCAATTGTACGTGTTCAGGTCTCAGACAGCAGTAATACTCTGTAGTTTGTAAACCAAAAACACAAACATGCCAGGGCCCAAAGGCTTTCTTAGGTCCTTGCCATCCATTACTGTGCATATCCCATTCTGGTTGAGAAGCTTGTCCATCGCTGTAGTATTTTCACTCTTCCATTCTTCCATTGAAAACAGAAATCAAGCGGCATCATTTCATAGGAATGACTGAATATGTTACCTTACAGCAACAGGGCAATATAAGAGCTATTTCCATTGGCTGCGTTTCCGGTACATGCTTCATTTCGCTGCATGTGAGGATACAATGTCAGTCCCCAATAGTGGTTATGAAATTAGAAATAGAGACGGTAGGGAAGTTGATTTTATAATTTGAGGCATTGGTCACCACTGTTTACTTAATTATCATTATTAAATTTATTGGAGCTCAAATACAGATCTTGTTAGGGCACTGGCCTAGCTCCCTAACAGTTTAAACATTAAGAACAAGCTTGGAGTTCATACAAAGCTCTAGCATTCACCAAAATAGAGTTTTTTCACTGTATTTCTGAAAAGGTGTCAGTTACCAACCCTACTAGAAAAATAAGTCGCTTGTGGTTCCTTAATCTTGGGCAAAAGAAAGCAAATCTTCCATCCCAATACAACTTGTGCTTTGTGCGAAGACCCACTGGAAAACCTACATCTACCTTGTGTAGGGAAATATTAGTTGATACCATGCCATTTACCCAATTATGGCACAAAGATACAGCCCATGAAGCCTCTTAAAAACAAGGTTTGGGTCGTAAAGGTCACTTTTTTGTAAAACTGTTTTTATTATTACAACCAACACACTACAAACTGTGTCATACATCGAGACTCAGTTTATGTTAGAGGGACAATCCCCCAAATTCGATACATCAAGAGGGTAAGAATATAGAGAGATACATCGACCTTTAAGTACATGCAAAGTTAATCTCATTTTATCTACTTGCGACAGTATACTAAAGTATCGAACCGGGCAGTCTAGTACCCCCACTCTCCAGCTCAGTGTGCATGGCCTTAAAAAGTAAAACAAACTAAAACGTTGCAGAGGGATCTGCTTCTTAGGGTGAAAACCGGAAGGGTCAGAAAATACATCTTTGTGTTATCTTGCTGGATAAAGCTATTGTCGCTATCAGTAGCGGCTCCTGGAGGGAGTGCTGCCGGGCAGTGATGCAGGGTGGGGGATAGTAATCTCTGGATTATGGCTGGCAGAACGGAGGTAAGTATACGAATAAATACATTAAAAAAAAATTAATTGCACGCGCTGCATCACATTTTAATAATTTAATTTGTTATATATAAAATTAATTTTTGTATTTCAGCTTTATTTAGATGTATGTAATTATAATTTAAATTATGTATTTAATATTGTATACTTACATATATTAATTATTTATTAACACTATCAAGTTTATATATATACATATATATATATATTTCAAAGATTATTGCTACGATAAGCAATACACGCACTCAGAAAAGGTACAGCTAGTGGATGTTTATTCTCAAGGTTGTGTTACCTTGAGAATAAACATCCACTAGCTGTACCTTTTCTGAGTGCGTGTATTGCTTATCGTAGCAATAATCTTTGAAATATTGACATTACTCGGCGACGGGGGTGGCCGAGTGGAACACGCCAACTGACTACGGGAACCGGATCCCGGAGACTAACCCTCTTGTTAAGTGACTGAATATATATATATATATATATATATATATATATATATATATATATTCAATGAAAAAACCATTTGTTTTAGGCCATATATAGTTAGGGATTTGCATTTACAAAACCTTATTTTACTCGCATAAAACCATTGAAATTCCATATATAGTTAGATGCGCTAACTATATATCGCGCACCCGCAATCCACTGCTGATGATGTCACATATTACATCATTCATGACATGGTCAGTGACATCACTGATGACATCACTGATCACAACATCCAGTGACTGTATGTTTCTGTAAAGTTAAAATATGTCTTACATATTGAAGAATGAGTGGATGTATAAATGTCTGGATGAAGGATTTAGTAGGTGCATGACTGATTGTATGAGGGAGTGATTAAATGTGTCTCACTGAGTGCATGGGTTAGTGATTAAACTGTATTAATTTGTGCATCATTATATCTGTTGTTCTGTAAACTGCTGCATGTGTTGATCAGTAGCTATATGAGTAACTATATGGGTTATTGATTGGTTGCCCAAGTATTTGTATGGGAGACTGAGTATGTGTGTGAGTGGCTGGGAGGTGTATGACTCTGTGCATAGATGTGTGAGCAGTTGATTCACTAGATGTATGGGTTCAAATGTGCATGTGGAAACAGCTGTATGGGCGGTTGACTGTGTGCATGAGTGTATTGGTGAGTGAATGGATATCTCAGTGCTACATGTCAAAGTAAGTACATATGTAAAACACAGTACATGTGAGAGTTAACATATATAAATAACTGTGCATTAGAGCCAGTGAATGTGTGAGTGGCTGTATGGATCATTGTGAACTTTTATTAGGGATTATATAAGAGAGTAAATATGTGTTAGAATATGTTTCAATAAGTAAGGTGTGTATAACTGTATAGTTGAGGAATTGGAGGTGTGTTTGATTCTTTGCATGACTGTCTAGGTGTATGAGTAACTCCATGGATGAGTGACAATCTGTGAGTGTCTGTTTTCACTGAGTGTATCTAAGGATATATCAGAGTCTGTAGAGGTTCATCGTATTAACACATGAATGATGTCATCTGTGATGTTGTCAGTGATGTCATTTGAGTTGTCATCAGTGATGTCATTTGAGATGTCATCAGTGATGTCATTTGAGTTGTCATCAGTGATGTCATCAGTGATGTCACTGACCATGTCATGAATGATGTAATATGTGACATCATCAGCAGTGGATTGCGGGTGCGCGATATATAGTTAGCGCATCTAACTATATATGGAATTTCAATGGTTTTATGCGAGTAAAATAAGGTTTTGTAAATGCAAATCCCTAACTATATATGGCCTAAAACCAATGGTTTTTTCATTGAATTTTCAAGGTTTTGTAAATGCAAATTCCTAACTATATATCGACTATAACCTATGGTTTTTTCAGTGAATTTCAATGGTTTTTTAATAGCAAATATGAAAAGCTTTAAAATGTCAAGTACGTGATAGATAAAAACATTTTCGTATTTATGCACGCTGATGTGCTTTGAACGCTGCACCCCCCTTCCCCTCTCTTTTCTCTTAGGAGTACTCTCTCTTTGCAGATAGTGAAGGGTAGTTAACGCAGGCCTTTGCCCCGTTGTAATCCGTCGTGCCTGCTTCTCTCTCCATTTGATTGATTGTTATCCAAGCATTTACTGTTTTAGAATTGGTTCTCTTTGGTTCATTCTCTATTTACAAACAAGCACAGAGTCGCAATACTCTGTTTAGTCTTTGCAGATAGTGAAAAATCGTTTAAAAAAACAAATGGAATCGAGCAAAATCAGTAGGCCACTAATGGGATCTTTTTTTGACCTCGCTAAAATAGAAACATTAACCACAACCCCTCATGAGAAATACGAAACTAGTGAGATGAACTGAGCTCCACACCATGAGGGCTGCAAGACAGCTCGGCTCCGTCACCCATCCCGCCCAAAATAACGACAAACCCTATGCAAATATTAAAAATATAGACAACACACCAGCAAAGAAACAGGGTAAAACATTTTATTAAATAACTATTTACATAACGTTGGTTTATAAGATGATGTCAGTAGTGGACCGATGTGTGAATAGGTCGGAAGCAGCACAAGGCGCCAAGATCCGGATGGCAAGTCCTGGATGTTGGGTGCCATAGTTCAGAGTTCTGAGTTTGAGCCTTTTTCAATGCCTGTGCTTTGTTGTTTCCCCTCCATCAAAAACAAAAAAAAATATAAAACTGTGCAAAAATACAAAAAAATCAAAAAATGTTTACAAAAGCAGTGCTTGTAAGACTGTCTGAAGCTTATTTCCACCTACTGCAGCTTCACTATTCTCAAAGTAAGTGAGGTTCGTTTGTGGACCTGACTGCATTTGAAAACAATGTTATATGGTACCTCCCTAAACCGCTTGACGGAGGCCCCCGAGGGGTGGTGTGATGGCACGGACTCGGAGAAGACGCTTGGCTCCGACCCCCTCCCCAAGTCTTATAGCACTGGTGTAGCCTGAGATCGCCCCCGACATAGGAGGCCGGCTCCCGGGGTCCGGCGGAACTTTTTGCCTTTTGATGACTCTTCTATTCTGGACTTTGTCCCACAATCCGTTTGACCTGAAGACACGCTGTAGTGGGGCGCCCCTTTACCGTTTTAGTTGCCATTCCGCCCGCTTTTGCTACACTGTGCCTCTTCCGCCATTCAGCTGTTTACCGCCCGCTCTTGCGACTACAGCGTCTCGCTCACCATGTTGTTGAGTTGCTCCCACTCTTGCAGTGCAGCGATAGGCGGCTGCCACAGGACTCTCAAAATGGCGGCCGGCTCTTCGGTTTTGGGCCTGGTCCACTAAAATGGCCCTGGGACACCTTGGAACTCGGACGCTTCCCTGATAGGGCTTGGGTCCCATTCTCAAAAGCGTCCCCTCAGCGGTGAAGATTCTACAAAAGTCTTGGGGGCCCCCGACTCCCGCAGGCTTCTGGTGGGGAGCGGCTGCCATGTCTGCTCGTGGAATGGCCACGACGGAGCTACGAGATGGTAGTGCTCTCATGCTGACGCCAGCTTTAGTCTGAAACATCCAGAAACACTGTAGACTACCAATTCGATCAGTTCCGGTAGCGCCCCAACATGACCCGGAAGAGAAGAACTTGCCCTCCCCTCTTTGACTGATGGTTCTTGTTGCCTGTCCCCTCTGTTGTCATTTAACAGAACTTTTTGGACTGCTGAAAGGGGTTGTGTTCCGAACGCTGGTTGGTGGAGACATTTTGACTATATTCTTGACCTACGTTGTCGCGTAATGCGTTATATGACACGCCGCGTTAGCGCACCCGGAAGTGATCCGGGGCGTGGCGCGCAGCGCGTAACGTAAGCATAACAGGTCATGTGACTTGTTAATAAAACTTTTCATTGGTTCATTTTACTTTTGTTATTTTAATGATGAAAAGCTTGGTCATATGACCTAAAAATTACGCTTTTTATTGTTTTCGAACATTATTTTTTTTTAAACATATATGTTATAATATTCCAGGCTAATGTACTTTCCCGGAAAATTTACAACTGTCCTGCAAGTAAAATATATTCCTTTTTCGAGAAAAAGGGCGTTTCTTCGTTCCATGACGGAGCCGTTGAGTAAAAGAGACTCGGCCTGCTGTCTTAGTCGCCGATACGCCTGATTATCAGATTCTTATCGATCACTTTATGTTGCAGGAGTGGAAAACACAACTGCCCTTGACCATTTATCTTTACTGCGTTTCTACATATTATACCTTTTATCCGTCATGTAATTGGACTGCTTTATTTCACTTGCCTTTTACTGATTCGAAAACAGTGACTAAAAGTAAAAACTTTACCAATGTAAATACTACTACCGTGTTTTGTTTTAAAAACCTTTATTGTGAAAATGTCAGTATACAAATACGGGCCTATAACCACGTGGGCCGGCCACGGAGCAAACTGAAATCGTATATGATGAGGAGACATTTACACTGTAGAGGAACGTAACGAGCGGGCCATTAGGTTGGAAGAACTAAGGTGTCTAACAGTTGCGGAATCGGTGGACGTACATTTTGTAATTAAAATAAGACAGGGCCACTTACAATAAAATTTTCTAGATATACATTTGCGGGCAAGGAGTTACGAGTCCCATTTATACCGGCGCCATTTTGGGCGAGGCCGGGCAGGTCCAAGATATAGTCAAAATGTCTCCACCAACCATCGGCCAGACCAGAACCCCTTTCGGCCCTGTATGCTACAAGATGGTGTCTTCCATTCAGAAAATATTGTTGGCAGCATTTTGAAAGGAAACATAAACAGCCGTTCTCCTAGTGAGTCTCACATTGTTATATTTAGGAAGAATGTTGAAGAGTAGTATGTGGAAAATCTGAAGCCATTTTTCTACAAACTCTCAATCAGCCTTGGATGGAAAAAAAAATCCTGAAGAATGTACAAACTGAAAACCAATTTTTGTCTGTATAGCATCAACAGCAACGCTTGAGTCAGCTTTGTGTCAAGCCGCCATTTTCATTCAATCAATTTCGTCCCCCTGCACACATTCAGGGACCTGGTCGTGTCTTCAGATGAAACGGATTGTAGGACAAGAAGCAGAAAGGAAAAGGAAAAAAGTTCCGCCGGACCTCGGGAGCCGGCCGCCTATGTCATGTGCGACCTTTGGCCACACCAGGGCAATAGTGAAGCTGCAGCAGGTGCAAAAGAGCTTCAGACAGTCTTACAAGCACTGCTCAGAACTCTCAACTATGGCACTCAACATCCAGGACTTGCCATTCGGATCTTGGCGCCTTGTGCTGGTTCCGACCTATTCACACATCGGTCCACTACTGACATCACCTCATAAGCCAACGGGGCACCCCACGCCGACTTTCGGCGCAGCATTGTAGGATGGCCACACCAGTGCGGCAACTTGCTGGACACCACCTCGGTGCCATCCGGATCTCGGCGCGTTCGAGTCACTGTACCGCAAAAGTGACCGGAACTCAGCTGGAGACGCCGTCTTTCGGCGCAGCATTGTAGGATGGCCACACCAGTGCGGCAATTTGCTGGACACCACCTCGGTGCCATCCGGATCTCAGCGCGTTGTGCTGCCTTCGGCCTACTGTAGCCGCAAGTGCGGACGCAACTCAGTTGGACGGCGAGTGAAACGCTAAGGGGCGCCGCACTGCAGCCGAGGAGCCTCCATCTTGGGGGAGACGCACAGCCCCCACTGACTGACGCGACCTCACAGGCCAACGGGGCGCCCCACGCCGACTTTCGGCGCAGCATTGTAGGATAGCCACACCAGTCCAGCAACTTGCTGGACACTAACTCGGTGCCATCCGGATCTCGGCGCGTTGTGCTGCCTTCGGCCTATTCGCACATCGGTCCGCTACTGACGCCGCCTCACGTGCCAACGGATTTTCTACGCTTTTTGTAGCCCTATGCCGCATAACAGGTCATGTGACTTGTTTATAAAACTTTTCATTGGTTCATTTTACTTTTGGTTTCCTAATGATGGAAGGCTTGGTCATGTGACCTAAAAATAACACTTTTCATTGGTTTAGAACACTTTTTTTTCCCAAACGATGAAAGCCCCACCTTGTTTCTGGATGATTCAGACTGAAGCTGGCGTCAGCATGAGAGCACCACCATCTCGTGGCTCCGTCGTGGTCATTCCGCGAGCAATCATGGCAGCCGCTCCCCACCGGAAGCCTGCAGGAGTCGAGGGCCCCCCAAGACTTTTGTAGAATCTTCACGGCTGAGGGGACGCTTTTCGAGAATGGAGCCCAAGCCCTAGCAGGCAAGCGTCCGAGTTCCAAGGTGTCCCAGGGCCATTTTAGTGGACCAGGCCCAAAACCGAAGAGCCGTCCGCCATTTTAAGAGTCATGTGGCAGCCGCCTATCGCTGCACTGCAAGAGTGGGAGTAACTCAACAACATGGTGAGCGAGACGCTGTAGCCGCAAGAGCGGGCGCAACTCAGCTGGATGGCCGCCACCTGGGGAGGCCCGTTCACGCCGCCTCCCCCACGCCCCCCCCCCCGGGTCGCCCCACGCCAATTTTCGGAGCAGCATTGTAGGATACCAAAACCAGTGCAGCAGTTTACTGGACATCACCTGGGTGCCATCAACATCTCAGCGCGTTCTGCTGCCTTGGGACTATTCGCACAACAGACCGCTACTGACGAGGCCTCCCTCCGCAACACCCTGGACTCCCAACGCTGTTTTTCTTTGCTGCATTGTAGGATCCCAAAAACCAGTGCGGCACCCAGATGACATCACCTGGGTGCCGTCCAGAACTCAGCACGTTGTGCTGCCTTGGGACTATTCGCACAAAAGACAGCTTCTGACCATTGTTGCTTTTTTTTGTGAAAAATGTTCAAATGTTTTTACAGTTTTTGTTCCGTTCGTTATATTTAAAAGTTAATAAAGTTTTATAATCCCACTTTGTTTGAGTGATATATATTTTTAAAAAATCGGGTGAATGGGGCCTTGAATCGGGTTATTGTCATGTGTGGGCTTTGCAAGTGTACTGCTACAGGATCGGACATTTCAAACTCAAATGCACGTTCTTTTTCTTACCTTTCCGAAGCATGGAGCGCAATAGCAGGCAGAGAAAGGGTGATGCAAGTGTTGAACACTGCCTGGCCTGGCAAGTTGCTGGCAGTGCCCCCCCCCCCGCCCGCCCGCTCCTGAAAGAGGACACACTGCCGCCCCGAGTACTTCACAGATCTTTAAAAGACCATGCGCTTGTTCATGAGGCTTAAATGGTTTATCACCCCTTCTAGAACCCCTGCATCGACCCTCTGACGTTCCCTGGAACAATTACCACGTAACACAATACCAAGCCTTTTCAGCTGAAACCCCAGAGGAATCGTGGGGCATATTATCAAGGGGGTTTATCTCCGCTTTTTTGGCTTTTAAAGCCAAGAAAGCGGAGATAAAATTATCTCCCTATTACCAAGCTGTCGCTAACACCAGTTAGTGACAGCTAAAAGGAGATAGCGACCATCTTGGGCCCCGCTTTGCATGTCAGTGATATTTATCACTAATGACATGCAAAGTGGGCGTGCCAAGATGTTAGCGACTGGAAACAGTCCCTAACATCGCTATCTCCTATTACCAACTTTTGAAGATATTCGCGCTAAGCACGAATATCTCAAAAAGCTAACACCTGCCCTGAGCAGTTCTTAGCCATGTTATCCAATGGGAGGTGGATAACATGGCTAAGAGCATTTGCTCGATAATGCATGAATATCGCTGACTTTTCAGCGATATTCATGCATTGCGGCCATTTTTTATCGCATTTGCGATAAACCTTGCTAATAGCAAGGTTTATCTGCGATAAAAATCGCCGATGTGCGGCGATAATTTTTGTCTCTAAACAAGTTAGAGTCAAAAATTATCGCTAGTTGTTGGTAATATGCTTACCAAGCTGTCGCTAACACCAGTTAGTGACAGCTAAAAGGAGATAGCGACCATCTTGGGCCCCGCTTTGCATGTCAGTGATATTTATCACTAATGACATGCAAAGTGGGCGTGCCAAGATGTTAGCGACTGGAAACAGTCCCTAACATCGCTATCTCCTATTACCGACTTTTGAAGATATTCGCGCTAAGCACGAATATCTCAAAAAGCTAACACCTGCCCTGAGCAGTTCTTAGCCATGTTATCCAATGGGAGGTGGATAACATGGCTAAGAGCATTTGCTCGATAATGCATGAATATCGCTGACTTTTCAGCGATATTCATGCATTGCGGCCGTTTTTTATCGCATTTGCGATAAACCTTGCTAATAGCAAGGTTTATCTGCGATAAAAATCGCCGATGTGCGGCGATAATTTTTGTCTCTAAACAAGTTAGAGACAAAAATTATCGCTAGTTGTTGGTAATATGCCCCCGGGTTTTTGCTTGCAGAAATCGGGAGGCGGGAGACTAGCACTGAAATCAGTAGTCTCACGCCTGAATCGGGAGGGTTGGCATGTCTCGATTCTCTACAGCTGGGGCCATAAACTACATCCGCAGGGCTAGGTGATAGCCTGGGACCGGCCTGGCATCTAAAATGGCTGCAGTGCACGACAAAATTGTGGCATTGGAAAAAAGGCAAGATGGCGCAGACAATGTTTATCAATAAGGATTCATTTATAACAAAATATTTTATCGCACTGACAAATTGGCGGTCAACACTTCCTGATTTCCATCGAATCGAACGTTAACAGACGTCACGCAGCAAAAAAAAAAAAAAGCTCACGCACAGCCGCTGGAAGAGATGTATCAACATATATGAGCCTCCTCAGCCACCCTCAGGAAACATAGGGGATTAGGATACGTCTCCCGCACCCCCTTATACCTAGTAATTTAATTAAAACGAAGCACAAAATGGCGAATTCTCGTTTCGCTACCAGTTTGCGGCCCAGTTCGCGGCCCGTGAAGCGCTTCTACTGTGAAAAACCTTTTTTTTTTTATTTTCCCCACGGGACCCTTTAATAACCCCAACAACATTCCTAGGGGGTCAAGAGGGGTATACCTTGCCCCCTTTCATTAAATTCCCCCTTCGTTTTTCACCTCTTCTTCTCTCTCGATCCTACCGAGAGATAAGATGGCGGCCGCTCCGGACTGTTTAGAATGTTGACAGACACCGGAGAGCCAATCAGCTTTCTGCGCGCAAAGTTCCGTTTCGCGAAAAGTAAGCGAACCGGAGCGCAGCCCGGAGCGCTGTTACAGATATATATCTTGTTTTGAACGTTAATTTCTCAAAAACTACTGGAGCACATATATTGCGACCTAGCAAAGGCACATCGGGCTAACAGTCCCTACAATTTTGCCAAGTTTCGTGCAAATCCATTCAGCCGTTCGAGCTAAAAGTGAGTCCAACCGCCCTATGGAAATTAACATGGGAAAAACGCGTTTTGGGACCCCCCTTTTTTCTCGGCCCCCCCTCGACAAAACCCCCCCAAATTTTCAAGGGCTGCTCAGAAACAAAATGTGCCATTTTCCTGAAAATTTCATTCGATTCCGTCCACAAACGCCAAAGTTATTAGACATAGAATTTTCAAAAGTTCCATAGAGAAAAAATCCTAACTATATATACCTACTGGCGATAGCCAGTAGGTAATATATATATATATATATATATATATATATATATATATATATATATTGCAGCTCCACTCGACCCATCCTCCAGGGACGAAAAACGCACTCACGGGGGTATGTTGCAAAAAGATTTTAATCAGGCGTTCTGACCAAAACAAACAGACGCGTTTCGGACCTCTAGTCCTTCGTCAGTGTTACCGTTTGCCGTTCTTTCCGGCACCATATATACATTTCATTTCCTGTTTAGTGAGAAGGAAAAAAGGACAAGCGTGCAAGTATTGACATTATGGCGGCCATTTCTAAGTGGGTTCAAATATCAAACACAATGACCTATTTACAATGCGTTTTAGCCCTCATGATGTACTAATGCCTCTTTTCATCGTATTAGATGACAAAAACAGAAATAATTTTGCTGTGTATCAGCATATCATGGCATTATGACCCCATATTTACAAATATTTACACTATATACATTCTATACATTGTGAACACCATTCTGTACAGTTAGATCCTTGTACAGTTGCACTCGGGGTTAAGGTGTTAATCCAATGCTATCTTAGCATAAGATTATAACCCAAGTCGGTGAAAATTAAACTAATCTCGCCGTGTATCGGCGTATCACCGACATAATCTAACGGCCACATCACAATGCACCAAATCACATTATCATCAATTGACTTTGGCAATTATATATTCACATTCCAAAAATTCTTCCCCTGATCGGTCAACTCAGTGAACGCTGATTTCACTCAAGGCTAATGAGGGTATACATCCCAAGAGTGCCACAATCGAGAGAAAAGGTCATCTTTGATCGATGTACCTGTTACACTTGAAAATTGAGCCGTGTATCGGCTCAACCTAATGTCCCATCCAAGGTGAACCATATTCATAAGGGAAAGAAAAAAGAAAAGCATAATAGCAAAGAAATGATATGCTGTGAAGGTGAAAAGGAAGATGGAAACAGAAAGGAAGCCTTCTATTATTTCTAGGATTCTAAAAAGAAGATGGAAATGAAAGAAATTGAAGAGGATTACCAAAAATTAAGCAAAGAACCTAAAAATTACAGAAGAGTTAAAATTGAAGACACGAATCCATAAGAATGGAATAAATTCAAAAAATTCAGATTTCAAATTTCATCTTTCATCCTTGAAACCATCCTGATTCGAGCATGCATGAGGCTTACCTATTTACAATAAATACAGTTCTTATTTCATTATATCTGCTTATACCATTCAATGAATCTAATCATGAAACACCTGGTGCAAGTTGGATATTCATTTCCCCAGGTGTATACCCAATTCCTCTCCGATGTTCAACCCACCCGGCTGTTTCGTCTGCATGTCTATAATATATCGCGACTCAAGCCTGCGGAGACGTGTCAGCCTATCCCCTCCCCTAGGGTTTAGCGGTACATGGTCCAAACCGAAGAACTGAAGTAGTTCCCGATTACTCTGATGGACTTGGGCAAAATGTCCGGCCACCGGATAGGAAACATCTTTGTTCATTATGGCGCGTTGGTGTTCTAAAATTCGCATTTTTACCCCATTGATCGTGCTCCCTATGTACTTGTAACCGCATGGGCAGCTCAAACAGTATACCACATATGGTGTAGTACATGTGATAAAATGTTTGATCTTCTTCGGTAGGGTTACACCTGGAATGGCATAGGAAAGCACCCTTCTGCTATGCTCACAAGCGCGACATTTTCCACAGGGAAAGAACCCCGACATTTCTTTCAGGGTGCTCTGTCCTGTTGATTTGACAGAGGCTAAGTGACTGTGGACTACCATGTCCTTTATAGACCGTGATTTACGGAATGTGATGAGTGGTCTCTCAGGAACATCACATCCAATAACTGGGTCTGTACGCAGTATGTGCCAGCTTCTAGAGAGAATCCTCCTTAAAGCGTTGGCCTCTACTGAGAATTTAGTGACCATTCTAAATTTATTAGTGGTCTCAGTATCTCCAGTTTTTTTGGGGTTGCATGCCAAAAGTTGTTCCCTGGGAATCCTTGTCACTTTTTCAAGAGTTTTATCCAGTACCGCTGAATCATAACCTCTCAAGCGGAATCTCTGTATACTCTCATTAGCTGCTATCCTAAAATCTGCATCTTGTGAGCAATTCCTTTTAAGCCTCAGCATTTCCCCGTAAGGTATGCTTTTTATTAGGCTTGGTGGGTGACTGCTCTTAGCATGGAGTATGCTATTCCCTGCCGTTGGTTTTCTGTATAAGGCAGTTTGTAATGTACCCTCATTCACAAAGACTTTTAAATCTAGATAATGGACTTCCTCATTACTGATATCGGCAGTGAATATCAGATGCAAATCATTCTTATTAAGATCACTGACAAAATCTTTTGCATCTGTGGAGGAGCCCCTCCACACCACAAACAGGTCGTCAATATATCGACGCCACATCACAACGTTGTCTGCCCATTTTAAATTTTCCTCGGCAAGGGCCACCTGCTCCTCCCACCAGCCCACGAAAAGGTTCGCGTAGCTGGGGGCGAAGCAGGTTCCCATCGCCGTCCCGGAGATTTGTTTGAAAAGAGTATTTTGGAATAAGAAGATGTTATTTTCTAAACAAAATTCTAACATCTCTATTAACATAACACCATGTTCTTTATACTTTCCAGGTCTTGTGTCAAGAAAATATTTGACCGCCTTGATCCCCACGTCGTGTTTGATGCACGTGTATAGACTGGTTATGTCTAGAGTAATGAGCAGAAAGGAATTGTCCCATGTGATGTCTGCCACCTGTTCGATAAAATGTTTAGTGTCTTTGACATACGATTTAAGGTTCACTACAAATTCTGCCAGGAAAGAGTCAATATAGATTGATAGATTCTCCGTCAGTCCCCCTTTGGATGACACAATTGGTCGTCCAGGCGGGCTGGTTAAGTCTTTGTGCACTTTGGGAAGTTGATAAAAAGTCGGGGTCACTGGTTCTGGATTACGGAGATACATAAATTCGTCCATATCCAACATAGATCTGTTCCGCCATTTAGTCAAGAGGTCATGATATGATCTTTTGCTGCACTCATATTCTCCTTCTGTCGTCACAAGATAATTTTCTTGATTTTCCAACTGTCGAAGGGACTCTTTGCAGTATTGCTCTCTTGACAATAAAACGATATTCCCTCCCTTATCCGAAGGTTTCAAAATTATTTTATCGTTTCTTTGGATGTTTTCAAGGGCAGATTGTTGTTCTCTGGACAAGTTATGTTTCTTTTTCCAATTGGATCTTTTGCTGACACTCATTCTATGTTGGATCAGATCCTGTGTAACAGCATCCGAGAAGGTGTCTATGGCGTCAAATGGCATTTGAGGATTGAATTGCGATGGAGCCCGAAAATTGGTTTGAGGCGATTGTTGCTCAATGCTTGTTTGGCTCTGTAGCGTTTGTGTTTGTTCCTGCCTCAATTCCTCCAAGGCCTGAACTGCATTTAGATCCCTTACTGTTAGAGTATCAATCGGTTGGACAGTTGATCCTTTTTTCTTTTTCGTTTTGCGAGAGTCCACACTGTAAGGTTTGGTTTTGTGGAACTTATGTAACTTCATTTTTCTTACCAGTTTGAATAAATCAATTCTAGTTTGTGTGTATTATAGATGGTCACTCGGGCAGAATGTGAGGCCCAGCTGTAAGGTGTTCTTTTCAACCTCGGTTAGATCCTGGTTGGTGAGATTGATGATGGTCAGATTCTCATTGCAATCTACCGCCTGTTGCCCCTTTTGCGGGTATTTTGATTCACCTTCTTGGCTCTTCCTCTTCCTCTGCCAACCGCCCCTCCTAGTCTGGCGGCGTCGTCTTCCGGTGGTTTGACCTTTCCCCCTCTCAGCCACGTCTTCTGGATTACATTGTATTCCAACTGAAAAGGGGTTTCCTGTGATTCGTTGGTATTCGATAAGTCATCATCACCAGAAGGTTCTCCATCTGTAACACTTGATTCAGAAGTTGCTGCTTCAACTGTTGATTCCATAGTTTGTTTCTTACTTTTATTTTTCATGGCTGCTCTAACGTCATCGTATTTTTTGGAAAAAGTTAGTATTCTCCCATGAGCGTAATCTCGCTCGTCCCGCTCGAACTTCTCTTGCTTCCTTGATCTTATTTTTAGCTCGTACTTCATCAGCCTCTTTTTCATCTCTTCTCTGAGTTGTTGTGTCTTTACTTGGTCATCCTCTTTCAATAGTTCTTTCTCCATGGAGGCAATTTCCTCCAATGCTTTAGATCGATCGCTCCATGCAAACTTGATCAAAAGATCTAGCATCGCTTTGCAGGACGCTGCTGTTAATTCCGCCCATTGCTCCAGTAGCTTGGGGTCCGGGTTTTCGTATGCTGGAACGGTATAAATTCTGAGCCCTCTAGGGACTCTGTCCACATCCACATAATTTTGGAGTGAGGTGGCCTCCCACCACTTCCTAATCTCCTTCTCACAACATCGCTCTAACTTGTTGCACAGTGTTATGAGGGCGCTTTGAGGCTTCGTCGCTGCACCCCCTTGGACCGATGATGCCTGTGCGTTTGGTGTTCTCCTTTTGAAAATGTCCAAAGCCGCCTCACGGCGATCCTTCTCATCACACATATTTCTCCAGGTCAGTTTTTATTTTGCCGACGCGGGAAGACCTCACCGCGTTTACTTGCACATAACCCCCTCGCCCTGCTTAGCCATCAGTCGGTGCCTATAAGGTTGAAGAGACTCACGATTTTCCGTCGCTGCTTCCGCGACCTGTGTTCGCGTCTCCTCTCCGGCTGTGCTTCGCGGTGCCCCGGTACACGTCACTCCACAGCTCCAAGGTGCACCAAAATTCCCGAGTCACTCGCGGGCGGGTGTCGTTTCAGCGTGTTGGTACACACGCGTTAACATTGCAGCTCCACTCGACCCATCCTCCAGGGACGAAAAACGCACTCACGGGGGTATGTTGCAAAAAGATTTTAATCAGGCGTTCTGACCAAAACAAACAGACGCGTTTCGGACCTCTAGTCCTTCGTCAGTGTTACCGTTTGCCGTTCTTTCCGGCACCATATATACATTTCATTTCCTGTTTAGTGAGAAGGAAAAAAGGACAAGCGTGCAAGTATTGACATTATGGCGGCCATTTCTAAGTGGGTTCAAATATCAAACACAATGACCTATTTACAATGCGTTTTATATATATATAAAATTTCCGTCCACAAAAGCCGATTCCGTCCACAAACGCCAAAGTTATTAGACATAGAATTTTCAAAAGTTCCATAGAGAAAAAATCCTAACTATATATACCTACTGGCGATAGCCAGTAGGTAATATATATATATCTATATATATATATATATATATATATATATATATATATATATATATATATATATATATAGATATATATATATTACCTACTGGCTATCGCCAGTAGGTATATATAGTTAGGATTTTTTCTCTATGGGATTTTTGAAAATTCTATGTCTAATAACTTTGGCGTTTGTGGACGGAATCGGCTGAAATGTTCAGGAAAATGGCACATTTTGTTTCTGAGCAGCCCCTGAAAATTTGGTGGGGTTTCGTCAAGGGGGGCTGAGAAAAAAGGGGGGTCCCAAAACGCGTTTTTTACATTGAGTTTTCCATAGGGCGGTTGGACTCACTTTTAGCTCGAACGGCTGAATGGATTTGCACAAAACTTGGCAAAATTGTAGGGACTGTTAGCCCGATGTGCCTTTGCTAGGTCTCAATATATGTGCTTCAGTGGATTTTGAGAAATTAACGTTTAAATCAAGATATATATCTGTAACAGCGCTCCGGGCAGCGATCCGGTCCGCTTACTTTTCGCGTTTCGGAACTTTGCGCGCAGAAAGCTGATTGGCTCTCCGGTGTCTGTCAACATTCTAAACAGTCCGGAGCGGCCGCCATCTTATCTCTCTGTAGGATCGAGAGAGAAGAGGTGAAAAACGAAGGGGGAATTTATTGAAAGGGTGCAAGGTATACCCCTCTTGACCCCCTAGGATTGTTGTTGGGGTTATTAAAGGGTCCCGTGGGGAAAATAAAAAAAAATATATTTTTCACGGTAGAAGCGTTTCCCGGGCCGCGAACTGGGCCGCAAACTGGTAGCGAAACGGGAATTCGCCATTTTGTGCTTCGTTTTAATTGTTTAGAGACAAAAATTATCGCCGCACATCGGCCACAATGCATGAATATCGTTGAAAAGTCAGCGATATTCATTCATTATCCAGCAAATGCTCTTAGCCGTGTTATCCACCTTCCATTGGATAACATGGTTAAAAACTGCTGTGTGTGTGAGATTTTTTTTTTTTTTTTTTTTGCTGCGTGACGTTTGTTAACGTTCGATTCGATGGAAATCAGGAAGTGTTGACCACCATTTTGTCACTGCGAGTAAATATTTTGTTATAAATGAATCTTTATTGATAAACATTGTCTGCGCCATCTTGCGTTTTGTCCAATGCCACAATTTTGTCGTGCACGGCAGCCATTTTAGATGCCTTGACCAGGGCCACTCTCTGCACGCCGCCGATTCTCAGCATGGCTCCCCACCCTCGCACGCATCTCCCCCACGCAATGGTCACCCCCGCTCTCTCTCTCATGCATGGGCCATATACTTCCCCCATCTGCGCTGCTCTTCTCTGAGAATCACACCCTGTGCCCGCTCGACACCTCCCTTTCACCCTATTCACTACCGCACCCTCTGACACTCCTCTTCCTCTCTGTCCGATTGTCCAGGCCGGACCTAGGCTATCACCTAGCCCTGCGGATGTAGTTTATGGCCCCAGCTGTAGAGTATCCAGACATGCCAACCCTCCCGATTCAGGCGTGAGACTACTGATTTCAGTGCTAGTCTTTCGCTTCCCGATTCCTGCAAGGAAAAACCCGGGGGCATATTACCAACAACTAGCGGTAATTTTTGTCTCTAACTTGTTTGGAGACAAAAATTATCGCCGCACATCGGCGAATTTTATCGCACATAAACCTTGCTATTAGCAAGGTTTATCGCAAATGCGATAAAAAACGGCCGCAATGCATGAATATCGTTGAAAAGTCAGCGATATTCATGCATTATCCAGCAAATGCTCTTAGCCATGTTATCCACTTCCCATTGAACAAGCGCATGGTCTTTAAAGATTTGTGAAGTACTCGGGGCGGCGGTGTGTGTGTGCCCTCTTTCAGGAGCGGGCGGGGGGGCACTGCCAGCAATTTGCAGGCCAGGCAGTGTTCAACACGTGCATCACCCTTTCTCTGCCTGCTATTGCGCTCCATGCTTCGGAAAGGTAAGAAAAAGAACGTGCATTTGAGTTTGAAATGTCCGATCTTGTAGCAGTACACTTGCAAAGCCCACACATGACAATAACCCGATTCAAGGCCCCATTCACCCGATTTTTAAAAAAAATATAGTACTCCAAGACAGTTACATTTTAAAACTTTATTAACATTTAAATATAACGAACGCAACAAAAACTGTAAATATATTTAACCATTTTTTGAAATTAACCAGAACTATAACGATAACAACAACATCAACAATAATATAACTTTTATGCCTAAACTACGCAAACATTTAGCTAATCTGCTAAAGGGGGGAGTCGCAATTTCTTTACAATAATCAATAATGAAAAATCCACATCAATAGGGTTGCCCGTTTTCTCGATGCAGCACTATAGTGCAATATACACAGCACCTGGGGTGTCAAGAGTGAACAGGTCTTTCTTTGTTCCTTAAGATGTTATCTCCGAGAATGCTGATGCATTGGTGTCTGTACACTTCTTTGTCAATTCTGTCAAGATGATAACTGCTTTATAAACAGACGATATCTTTGTTTAGTCATTAGTGTTAAGTGTGTCTGAAACTACAGTGCCCTTCTGTTTTTTTTTCTTCAGGCTCTACAGAGTTTTGTGTGTTGTTCTTTTGAGCGACAATTATTCCAGAGGTTTCAGGTTCACTTGTTTTGTCCTGCAGTGAGTTAACAGCTTTAGAGAGTTCATGTTTATTTGCTATGTCCTGCTGTTCGTCAACTGCTTCAGAGACATCAGCCTCATTTTTTATGTTTCAGTAGATCCTGGACCTGCCCGGCCGCGCCCAAAATGGCGCCGGTGTAAATGGGACTCGTAACTGCTTGTTCTGTACTGGTTGCCCAACCTTGATATCACGAGATACATATGCAGTTTTGAAGCACATGGCGGAGGCTTGTCTGCTGTAGTGGGGCGCCCCTTTATCGTTTCAGTCGCCATTCCGCCCGCTTTTGCTACACTGTGCCTTTTCCGCCATTCAGCTGTTTAGCGCCCGCTCTTACGGCTACAGCGTCTCGCTCACCATGTAGTTGAGTTGCTCCCACTCTTGCGGTGCAGCGATAGGCGGCTGCCACAGGACTCTTAAAATGGCGGCCGGCTCTTCGGATTTGGGCCTGGTCCAGTAAAATGGCCCTGGGACACCTTGGAACTCGGACGCTTGTCTGCCAGGGCTTGGGTTCCATTCTCGAAAGCGTCCCCTCAGCCTTGAAGATTGTACAAAAGTCTTGGGGGCCCTCGACTCCCGCAGGCTTCCGGTGGGGAGCGGCTGCCATGATTGCTTGCGGAATGGCCACGACGGAGCTACGAGATGGTGGTGCTCTCATGGTGACGCCAGCTTCAGTCTGAAACATCCAGAAACAAGGTGGGGCTTTCATCGTTTGGGGAAAAAAAATGTTTTAATCCAATGAAAAGTGTTATTTTTAGGTCACATGACCTAGTCTTACATAATTAGGAAAAGAAAAGTAAAATGAACCAATGAAAAGTTTTATTAACAAGTCACATGACCTGTTATGCTTACGTTACGCGCTGCGCGGCGCGCTCTGGATCGTTTCCGGGAAGCTGCGCCTTGCGCACCGGAGCACTTCCGGGTGCGCTAACGCGTCGCGTCATATGACGCATTACGCGACAATGCAGGTGCAGAATATAGTCAAAATGTCTCCACCAACCAGCGGTCGGAATACAACCGCTTTCAGCAGTCCAAAAGTTCGGTCAAATCTTAAGAGCGGGAGCAACTCAACTACATGGTGAGCGAGACGTTGTAGTCGCAAGAGCGAGCGGTAAACAGCTGAATGGCGGAAGAGGCACAGAGTACCAAAAGCGGGCGGAATGGCAACTAAAACGGTAAAGGGGCGCCCTACGACAGCGTGTCTTCAGGTGAAACGGATTGTGGGACAAGGTCCAGAATGAAAGATTCTTCAAAAGGGAAAAAATTCCGCCGGACCCCGGGAGCCGGCCGCCTATGCCGGGGGCGATCTCAGGCCTCACCAGGGCAACACGACTTGGGGAGGGGGCAGGAGCCAAGCGCCCCCTCTCAGTCCGCGCCATCTCACCGCCCCTCGGGGGCCTCCGTCAAGCGGTTTAGGGAGGCACCGTATCACATTGTTTTCCAATGCAGTCAGGTCCACAAATGGACCCCACTTACTTTGAATAGTGAAGCTGCAGCAGGTGCAAATAAGGTTTAAACAGTGTTACAAGAGCTGCTTAGAACTCTGAAGTATGGCACTCTACAACCAGGACTTATGCCATTTATGTAAGGCAGTGACATGGAAGCAAGTCAGGGACAAAAAGCATGAACGAACATTCACATATGAAAATCTTATTTGGAGAAGGGGTAGAATCCAAACGCCCCCTGCCAGTTCGCGCCACTACACCGTATGTGGAAAATCTGAAGCCATCATTCTACAAACTCTCAACGCTTGTTATCAGTGCATGAGTTTCATGCTCGATCGATTGAGCTAGCCGGATCGGGCAATAAAAAGTATAAAATAGTTATGTAAATAGTTATTTAATAAAATGTTTTACTCTGTTTCTTTGCTGGTGTGTTGTGTATATTTATAATATTTGCATAGGGTTTGCCGTTATTTTGGGCGGTGTGGGTGGCGGAGTCGAGCTGTTTTGCAGCCCTCATGGTGTGGAGCTCAGTTCATTTCACTATTTTCGTATTTCTCATGAAGGGTTATTCCTAATGTTTGTATTTTACCGAGGTCAAAAAGAGATCGAATTAGTGGTCTACTGATTTTGCTCGATTACTTTTATTTTTTTACACGATTTTTCACTATCTGCAAAGACTAAACAGAGTATTGTGACTTTGTGCTTGTTTGTAAATAGAGAATGATCCAAAGAGAACCAATTGTAAAACAGTAAATGCTTGGATAATAATCAATCAAATGGAGAGACAAGCAGGTACGACGGATTACAACAGGGGTAAAGGTCTGAGTTAACTACCGTTCACTATCTGCAAAGAGAGAGTACTACTAAGAGAAAAGAGGGGAGTGGGGGGGGGGCAGCGTTCAAAGCACATCAGCGTGCATAAACACGAAAACGTTTTTACCTATCACGTACTTGACATTTGACAGCTTTTGATATTTGCTATTAAAAAACCATTGAAATTCACAGAAAAAACCATAGGTTATACTCCATATATAGTTAGGAATTTGCATTTACAAAACCTTGAAAATTCAATGAAAAAACCATTGGTTGTAGGCCATATATAGTTAGGGATTTGCATTTAGAAAACCTTATTTTACTCGCATAAAACCATTGAAATTCCATATATAGTTATAAGCGCTAACTATATATCGCGCACCCGCAATCCACTGCTGATGATGTCACATATTACATCATTCATGACATGGTTAGTGACATCACTGATGACATCACTGATGACATCTCAAATGACATCACTGATGACATCACTGATAACATCTCATTTGACATGACTGATCACATCACTGATGATATCATTCATGTGATAATACCATGAACCTCTTCAGACTCTAATATAACCTTAGATACAATCAGTGTAAACAGACAGTCACTCATCCATGGAGTTACTCACACACCTAGTCAGTTATGCCAAAAATTAATCACACCTCCATTTTCTCAACTATACAGTTATACACACCTTACTTATTCAAACATATACTAACACATATTTACTTTACTCTCTTATACAATCTCTGATACATGTTCACAATGATCCATACAGCCACTCACACATTCACTAGCTCTTATGCACAGTTATTTATAGATGTCAACTCTCACATGTACTGTGTTTTACATATGTACTTAATTTGACATGTAGCACTGAGATATCCATTCACTCACTAATACACTCATGCACAGTCAACCGCCCATACAGCTGTTTCCACATGCAGTTTTGAATCTATACATATAGTGAATCAACTACTCATACATCTATGTACAGAGTCACACACCTCCCAGCCACCCATACACACACACTCAGTTTCCCATACAAATACTTGGACAACCAATCAATAACCCATACAGTTACTCATATAGCTACTGATCAACATATGCAGCAGTTTGTACAACAACAGATATAATGATGCACAAATTAAAACAGTTTAGTCACTAACCCATGCACTCAGTGAGACACATTTAATCACTCACTCAATCAGTCAGTCATGCACCTAGTAAATCCTTCATCCAGACACTTATACATGCACTCATTCTTCAATATGTAAAACATGTTTTAACTTTACAGAAACATACAGTCACTGGATGTTGTAATCAGTGATGTCATCAGTGATGTCATTTGAGATGTCATCAGTGATGTCATCAGTGATGTCACTAACCATGTCATGAATGATGTAATATGTGACATCATCAGCAGTGGATTGCGGGTGCGCGATATATAGTTAGCGCTTATAACTATATATGGAATTTCAATGGTTTTATGCGAGTAAAATAAGGTTTTCTAAATGCAAATCCCTAACTATATATGGCCTACAACCAATGGTTTTTTCATTGAATTTTCAAGGTTTTGTAAATGCAAATTCCTAACTATATATGGAGTATAACCTATGTTTTTTTCTGTGAATATATATATATATATATATATATATATATATATATATATATATATATATATATATACATATAAATTAATTATGCATGTTTAATATTTTTTTACATTACATGTATTACTTATTAGTTTAAGAGTTTTAAAAATAATTTGAACTATGTTTTATTTAATTATATTTATAATTTAATTGATTTTCTATTATTTTTAAGACATTAAAAAAATCGATATTTTATACAACTATATTTTTAACGATATTTCCGTTTCGGCATTTTGGTACTTACCTTTATGGAGAAATGAAGTCGATATTTTGTCCATCGATATTTTGGACTCGAAATTGTGCTACCTCTATATTTTGACTGACGATATTATGTAAGTGATCCATGACATTGATGTCTTGTGATATTCCAGGTCAGATAAGGTTCTGTTTTGCTGACAGTTTTCACTAATATTACATGTTGCATGGAATGTTTCATTAATGCAGAGTCCTCTTGCTCTGATGCTAACTTGTCCCTAAAACTAGTTTCAACCCATTTTCCATCAGAGCGAGGTATGACAGAAGGATTATCATATAGATCAGGCCTCCCTAAAGCCCTCAGGTTATGTGCCACATACGTCAGCCATGGGATCAAGGAGGATTTTTCTAATTTTAAACAATCCTGCAAAATAAGTCCATTACGGCTAGGTTTTGGCTTCACCCAAATTGCGTTACAAAGTTTTAGAGGACAAAGGCGAAGCTGGGCTATAACGAAATCTAAACCAAGTTCTTTGTAAACAATTTCGTAAGATACACTTTGAAGAACTCACAAAGGCTCCTTAATTTTCTTTCCGGCTACTTGAAGCGGAGCAACCTGGCCATATCCCCAAATTCCGCTGCCATAGCACAGTAGTGGGATACCTAGGACCCTGTAAAATTTCCAGGATCGATTAAATATGAGTGTGCCCAAGCCTGTGTGAAACATCTCTATTGCTAAATATAACTCTGTTAAAGGCAAAACAGTCTGAGTTATAAGTGAGTGTCAATTAAATTCAGAGGCCAGTTGGATCTCCATGTACCTGAATTTATCTATCTGACTGATATGTTGGCCATCGACTACATGTTTCATGGTTTTCGTGTTTGGTTGGCAAATCTTCATAAGATGGGACTTTGACAAGTTCGTCATCAAGTCAAGGCTACTCATAAAGCTAATAAAAAGGTAAAGAAGTTTTTGTAAGCCTATAGCTGTAGGAGCAATTAAACTGTATCGTTCACATAGAACAAGGCAGGTATAGAATGGCCTCCAACTTTAGGAAAGCCACAGCTGCCAGAGCTTGCTCTATGTGGTTGATATTAAAATAAGTAAAAAAGGAACTAAAATACTAATTTGCCCAACCCTGCACTGTAAGTTATTGTGTTCAGTGAATTCCATGTTAGGGCCAAACCTGACACTAGCCGAGAAATCATTGTGCAAATCCGGCAACATATAAAAAAAAACTTGGTCAACATCCATCTGTTTCATCATGGACCAGAGCTTAGAAAGGTTGACTCTATCGACGGCAGAGCTAAGGTTCATGAAGGCCAGATAGACTGCCCCCTTCTTGGCCTAAGTGTATTTACAAGTTAATAAATAGAGATTCAAGGTTTGCTCGTTAGTACCCTGACCATAACGGAACCCATATTGAAGTTGGGGTTAAAAGCCTTTCTCCTCGGCCCAATCCGCGAGGCGATTTATTAAAATCCAGTTTAGTCAGCATTACCTTGAATGCCATTGCTTTGCCATCTAACATAAATATATATCACTCAAGCAGTCATGCTCAGGTGGTCCCTGCATGTCCCTTTACCTCCATTTGTAAATCATCCGCATAATGGCCCCATGGGACACAAACTGTCTCTTTGATATGGCATATTCTTGGCCAAGGTATGGGAATCTCAAGCTTGTGTCCCTGGCATATAAATTACCCAGTACTGTCAGGCTTTTCTAATCCTACACTCACAAGCTTCCCGTATGTGTCCATCAGTGATATTAAACGGAAACCTTTAAGTTTTCAGATTTTCTCTGTATTGTAATTCATAAGGTTAGGCACAAACAAAGCCAATGGTTTCTAGTCAAGAGTTCCATACTCAGCGACTCAGGGATTCTTGCATATATTGCAGCTGTCTCACCAGCTCCCACAATCCGGCAATACACATTTCAATGAACTACTCTTACCAATCCCTGCCAATTAGCCGCCACCCTGGGTCTCAAAGGAGCGTAAGTAATTGTGCAATGACCAGGGCCGTTAATGGCAAGGCTCAACCTGAATCCAGTACTGACCCCAGTCCGTTCATATTTTGCTATGTTTGTTGGGGCAGCCTCTAGCGATATATAGTCTGCTCCATACTTATGCAGTGATCCAGTCCCTTCCGAATAGGCTACATTAATATGCACGTGTTTACAGCGCATGCCATTACAACGCAGTCCTTACAACAACCGCGTTGTTACATCTGATGACATTACAGTGCAAGTAATTACAATGACTTGCTGGGGGGGGTCGCTGGATTTTGGAATAGTATAATTTACTATTCCAACTCCAGTCTGTGCAGAAGTAGGGAAGGTGTTGGATTTAAAATCCAACACCTTCTGCCCCTTTCAGCAAGTCATTTTAGCAACTTGCATTGTAATGGTTTGTGATGTAACAATGCAGTCATTGTAATGACCGTGTTGTATCGCATACATGGTAAACAATGTTTACTGTCCGTTTCCCAGTCCTCCAACAACAAGGGTCAGGCTTTAATGATGTCTCGCTTAGCAATAACCACGTTGAACTACAGAAGAGCCCTCTTGCATCTTTTACTGTCTTTTTTATCTATGATGTGTAGAAACACTTGTTTGGGGCCCTGGGGAGACTCCAGTCCAGCACTTTTGTAGGGACACCCTCTCTAAACGAGCATAGTCATCCATGGCTCCAGACTGTGCGCAAGAAGTCTCTCCTTTGTATAGTACAGTGTAAGCAATACCATAAACTAATCACCCCCATTTTTCATAATCATTCCCTTGTGAAATAAGTTCTGTAAAAGTACTGCAAATATATCGTGCAGCCATGGGCCACGGTAGCAGCCTCTATTGAAGATGTCAGAGCTTCTCACCAGTCGTCATCAGTGAGAGGACCTACGTATTTGGTCCCTGCATTTCGCAGAGTAATATCTGGGGTGTTAGTCACAAGGAATTTATATGTGAGAGAGAGTTTGTGATCAATTGGCCCCTCAAGTAGCAGCTTGAATTCTTGCGGTTCATGATTGACGATGTCTTGTAGATCTGAGATGCAGGGCATATCTGAGCTGCAGGTATCTGTGGAACTGACACTGGCGAAGGTCGTATACCTTCTAAAACTCCAGTAAGAATTTAAGGGTGGCCCAGTCACTAAGCCCCTCAGCTCAGAGATCCTGATTATGCCCCTCCGTCTGAAATCCAGTAACCCTAAGACTTGCTTAAGTCAGATTCCAATCTATAAAGCAGTCTCAATTTTTAAGCATCAAGACCATATACCTATCCCAAAACCTTAAGCAGGTTGGTCCAAATCTCAAACACAACATTAGTGGTCGAGGGAGGGTCTGTGAAAGTAGCTTTTTATTCAGTAAGTAGGAGATGTGTGCCCCCTGAAGCACCCACTTCTCAGAAACATAGGCTGGGTCATCAGCCCACAGAGCCACCAGTCATTAAGGACCACTAACTGGGAAGCCTTATACTAGAGGTGACATTCGGTTGTGCAACACTAACCTCAAAAGTAGATTTGGAGCATTTATTCAAGGCAATTTTAGGGCATGGTTGATTCCATAGAAACCCTCTTAAAATTGTGTTAAAGTGAGTGAAAAAGGTATTTGAGATCGAGGAAGGAAAGACATGGAGATGGTACAGTAAACATGGTAGTACTACCATTTTAATGATCGCCAATCTTCCCATGAAGGAGAGAAAGAAGTGGGCCAGAACCCTAAATTGTTTATCAACAATCTAGCTGTTGCTGTATATTATGGTCCAAGGCCCACTGTGTGCCCTCCGTCATATATACTCCCTAGTGTTAAAATCTCTCACAAAGGACTTGGATGTCACAGGCCTATACCATATCAGAGGGACAAGACCCTATTACATATATGTATGATTTTGCAGTATTAATTTGAAGTGTGGATAAACTCGCAAATATCCACAAGAGCTGGAAAACTTGTGGCTTGGACCAGAGTAGCTCATCCATAAAACGTAAGGATGTCAGCTGTATACATTTTATGCTGTCTGCCATCCCTGGCGCCCAATCAAATCCTGTTACTTTGGGATCAAAAGGGTGTCAGAGGGCACACAGCAAGATGGCTGCGCTGTAGTGCAGCCCCGCTGGCCGACTTGCCAATCTTTCATTTCTCCTGCTCCCTACAAACCATCCGCGCTCCCCAACCAGTGGCAAACTGACACAAACCTGCAGGAAGGCTACCGGAGGCATTTTTGCTGTGATAATCGACCCCGAGGTGCTTGTCGGCTGCTGACTGAGCGGCGGCTCTGGGAGCAACATGGTGAAAGCGTGAGCAGTTCGGCGGCCTTTGGAATCTGGGGGCTGCCGGGGCACTCATATCTACAGCGTGAGGTACTGTTGCTGGCTTTTTTGGTGTCGCCGTCTGCCCGGGCCACCCTCACTTCTCCAGTGCTGATTGGTGGGGGCATATCGGGGCTTAAGCTGACCGGGTGCATCGCATAGACATGTGGCGAGCCATGCGAGCCCGCTGTGAGCTGCAATGAGAGCTGGAAGCAGACTGCCCGGCGGATGAAGGGAGGAGGACGGTTTAGTGGGGAAGGAGGCCGCACGCGCACGTGCTGCTAGCGCTGCGGCCGCCATAACCAGGGCCTTCTCTAGGCTCATGGTGGCCCTGTGCAGGGAGCGTAGGTGGGGGCCCCGGAAGAGGGGGTCCGGACGGGGCGGAGCTTTGCTGCTGGCTGAAAATCAGTATACATTTCGCAGTCCATATAATAAAAATATGGGCAAAAGGAGCTGAATGCAGCAATGTATTATTTAGTAAACCACAAAAAAATTGAAGGGAAGTTAAAGGCAAAGCAATATGTATACATTTGATACATGTATCTACCGAATCGGCCTTTTTGAATTTGTTTAGGGATTAGTGAGCTGGCTTCCTTAAAAGCAAGTTTCTTTGATAAAAAAAAAAACACAGCGTCTTTGCTATAAGCATTGACAAAGCCAATAATTATATCTTGAGTATCAAAAAGATGTTGTCATGGAGCTTCACTGCCACATTAAAGAGTTGTAGCATGAACGCAGTGCAAACTTTCCTCACATTGCCCTCACCTTAAGAATGGGAAACCCTTTGCTGCATAAACATCATTCTCCCTTCAAATTTATAGGTTTGCACCGTAAATGTGGTTATTTTGATCATAGACAAAATAACGTTTTAGTGCCCTTCTTTAGAGAGATAGGCCATCAATGGCCGCGATTTCCCCCTACAATAAAGCAGTATTGCAATCTCCTGAAATAATAATCTTCTGCACCAATAAAACTCTTGAGCCTACTTCAAAGCCAGCAAAAAATGTTAATGGAAGGAAATTTCTGAACCGAAGAAAGAGAGCTCCTCTAAAGTCCTGTACACTCCCATAGGCCACAGATTGGACCCTCACTGTTCTCTTGTGTTATTACAAAAAAAGGAGACATGCGACTCTCATATTTGTCAGTTAAATCAACAAATAGTGCTCAGTCTGAGCCAGGTCCTTTTCATCAGCAGGTTGTACCGGGAGAAGCGGCGTGCGCAGAGGGCGGAAGGGTGCCATCAAACTAGGCCCACAGCCACGCTCCTGCCGCCAACGAACTGTTTGGAATAATTAGCATATTTAGCCCGTTTTTATGAATACCCGTACCTGGTATCTTCCTGGATGCTCGTAGCCGGAGTAGGTTGAGTTTACAAATCCACCTATCCCGGCAGGCCTTGCGGCGCATTCCATGATTAAACAAGGTTAAGAGTAAGGTCAAGGCCTGGGCTGGCAATGAAACCTTTTGAAATCCATTCTCGTCCTGCTGTGCTGTCGACCGACGAAGACCCTTTCGGGTGCCTTTTCACCCGATGTCTAACTGCAGTTTGGCCTTTTTAATGTCTATCTTAATACAGAACCATTAGTTGGGGTGACACAAGGAACAGTCTTACTCTCTTCTCAAAAGCAATTCAGGCACCTCACATGCACACGCGTGTCATGAACATGCATAATGTGGCAACGCAGTGACAAACCCTTCAGTATTGACTACTAGACTGCGCTGCGCATCTGAGACATGTGTTGTTATTAACACTCATATTCATAACTTACTAGGCAGCTCAACTGGAAAGACAGGCAGGCGATTATTATATTATAAATATATTTTGTGAGCACAGAGCAGTATCGTCTCAGAGACAGAGTCAGACTCTTACCGGCATTATTTGAAGGGTCGGAGTCGGACTCTGGGAAGAGTCGAGAATAGTGCCGGACTAGTCGGACAGGTGTTCTCTGTCTGAATCGATGATCGGGTGGCGACAGGACGACGTTAATTGTTCTTTAATGATTCTCTCAATCTCACACAACGATGAGTGACGACGCACCGCTCACTGACGCACTCTCCCAGTAAGGCGGGTCGGAGCGTGACCACAGCACCGTGACGCGTCACTGAGCGGCTAAGTTGTGCACTGCGCACAGCGCGCGGGGACTGTCCCAGGGTAGTCACGTCGTCGTAGGGCTAAGATTGACGGCGGCTTAATTTGTAAAATATTAAGTACAGGTGCTCTAATTTTTTAGGAGGCCACACCTGCCTCCCCGGCTCAACCTACTACCTGCACTGGCTCCACCCACCTTTTATGACTCCACCCACATCCACAAGCCTTAACACATCAAAGCCACCTCCTCACTTCTGCAAGAAGCTGAAGACCTAGATCTTCGTATAAGCACCTCGGGGACCTCACACCTACACTTGCCCAAGCACCTGAATACCCTCTCGGTTGATAAGTGCACAATATAACATAACATAATATAACATATGAACAACAACTTAGAAGTGAACTCAACTTAGAGAATATGTGTATGTCTCAAAATAGAGTTTTTGGAAAGGTCATTTGAGGACTCGAGGCAACTTTGCAAGCTAAAGAAACTGTGCTTGTACTGTTCTGTTTAAAAGAAAGTAAGTGATGAAGGAAGGGATACATCAAAGAAGGCAGTAACAAATGAAGCCAGGAAGGGGAGTACTTGAGTGAGGAAATTAAGTAATGGATGAAAAAAGATGGAAGTAAGAAAAGAATTTGAAAGGAAGAAATGCAGGGATAGAGAGAAAGGATGTGAACGATGTGTGATGGATGAATAGAAAGAAGAAAAGCAGAAGGAAGGGTTGAGTATATGAAAGGAATAAATTAAAGAAGGGATGAAAGACGGAGAAGGAAAAATGAATATAAGGAACTAATAAAGGAAGAAGGAAATAATGCACCATGGAAGGAAAGATGGGGAATGAATGAGGATGTAAGGAACCAAGAATGGAAAGACGAAAGGAGGCATGGCTGGAAGTGCTGAGGAATAGAAAAAGGAAAGGAAAAAGATGGTAAAAAAGAAAGAAAGGAGGTCAGGGGAATGAACACAGGTATGAAAGGTACTGGGTCAAAGAGGGGCAGAGGGAATAATGACAGTGTAATATTGCAAAGAAATTCAAAAACAAAAGATTAAAATAAATGTATGTGTCCTTACCACACCATCTATGTTGTAAAGCACATATTCACCAGAGAGGGTCTTGACACCACATTAAAAATGTTGTTATCCAACTCAATGGCACACATATTAGAAACCTCAGAAAGATGAAAGACTGGGTGGCCACACCAAGATTTAAATTTATGACCCTGAGCTCAAAGTAGAGATACAAAGGCCCTTCATGATCACACATGGTAAGTATTCAAACACCTGCCATTTAAACATACTGCTCCCCAACGCTCCTTTACTCTGCGATGTTCTCTGACCCCATTTTCAGCTGGTCTCTCAACCCATGGAACCCTTCAATGGCTACACCCCTCCACTGCCTTAGGCCAGGCACTGTCCCCTATCTCCCTTTATACCCTGTGCTGCACTCCCACCCATCTGGACAATGCAGAGTTCTCTCCCCTCCACCATCCTAGGCCTGGCCGTGTTCCCTATCCCCTTTAGACCCTGTGCTAATCTCTGCAGCATTCTAGTGCCTGCCATTTTAACCCTCTTGATATCCTGCAGCTCTCTGTCTCTCTCTCTGCTCCTTGCTGCCCCCTTTGCTACTTTCTGCTGTCTCTGCTCCGGTTTGCTTCTCTCTGCCCCTCTGCGCTACTCTCTGCTCATCACTGTCGCTCTCTGCTCCTCTCTGCCCTTTGTGTCGCACTCTCTGCTCCACTCTGCCGCTCTCTGCTCCTCGCTGCTGCTCTCTGCTTCTCTCCTGTGCTGCATCTTTAAACATGAGCTACTTCACCTTTCATCTGCTTTGGACCCTGCACAGGTCCGTCCTCCTCACACACTGAACTGCTCTCGAGTCAACCCCACTCCAGACCCCAGTCCGCACACTGAATTTGGCAGTGAACTAGCCTTTGTATAGTGATGAGATATTTACTAAGCGTAACTAACGGATAATTCATGCATTGAATGGGCAGCATCAGTGGTGCTGCATTATGTGAAGAACAAAAACATCCATTACTAAAACACATGTGCTGCTATCTGTTATAATCTAGCAATATAAAAAAGCCTAAACTATTGGCATCACAATGTGATTTAAAATATTATGTCTGAGGCTAGCTGGTTCTTAGCACTCCGAGGTTTGTTAGATATCAGATCAGCGATACAATGACACAGCTGACCAGGGCAGGAAAACAGAATTTGATAAAGTTGGGTCAAGAGCCAGCATTAGTTATCAGGTTCGTGGATTTCAAAGTTGCAAATGGGCCAAAACAAACCAGTCACACACTGGCACAACTTTTTCTTTGACATAGCAATTGGTAACACAGTTGAGTGTCAGAGTAAATGGTAGTTTTTAAAAATGATTATCCAAATGAAAAATACACATTTATCGATCCTAGAAGCATGAATAGCTGTGCTATAACAATGAGATTCAAACGGGAGACCTGTTGGCTGTCCTCAGAAAGCAGTACAATGTGGTACATAAATGCATCTGTAGAAGACTAGCTCAAAGGGTTAAATAGCCTATTGCAGCAACTGGTTTGTATGAAGAAGATCCCTTCACTTCTGGTAAGATAGCAAGGGTGGTTAATGCCCTTGCTGCAGATACCTGTGAGGAGCCTGCTGATCACAGGTTTACATCATCATAAAAAAGCCCTGGAATGTTCACATGCCTGCTAATGAGTAGTGTAAAAGAAAATGTTGTGCACCATCATCCAAGTATTATTTCTAGCTCAGCAGGTTCATGTGCTTGCTGGTGTGATTTATACATAGCTTTCGTATTAAGAGACACAACGTTTAATCTTTAAGGTGCTACGTCAAGCTTTCATTGATGTGAGGATTAGTGAGTTGGAAACCAAATACCATCCACCGAAAGTGGAAACAATAGTGTGGCCTGAAAACTACTTTTGCAGATGGAGAAAGGAGTTCTACAACCGCCTTACTGAACCCAATTGGTAATTAAATTGACAAAAACAGAAAACCCATGTTAGAATTAGTAGAGACCTTTTTGTACAACGTTTTTCATAAGAATCCCGCACATGCCTTTATAGAATGTAAAAACATAAACAGATCGGTCCTTTTGTCTGGGAAAGTTAAACACATAGGCAAAAAACACGAAATAAAAAAATTAAGCCAGCAGGATGAAGTCGTCCCTACTTTGATTTACCTGATTTCAAAAGCCGGAAGTCGGAGCACATGATTTGCAGCACCTCTGAGTGTAGTGAGGATGGAAAGAGCGACTGAAGGCCAAGCCATATGCTTTACTAGCACACAGCACAGCTCTTCAGCTTTGAATAAAGGCTGGTACACGGAGCTGTCCCTAAAACTAAGTTATAGCGTAAGTTCATCTTCTCAACCAAGGGAAGCCAGGCCAAATCCACTCCTGGAAGGAAAAGCCCGGGTCTCCCGCCTCATGAAAACGATACATTTTGGATTTCTGAAATAACAGCGCAAGACGCTGCAAATCGTTTTTTCCCTCTCAATCTAAATGCAAGTTACCACTCAGTTTCCGCTTCCGTTCCGAGGCGGAGACAATACTGTGGAATGTGAGAGATTGAAAACGGACAAGGAAACCATACAGTGTACCTCAGCTGCCATCAAGCATTGGCCATTACAACCAGTGTACTAAGATTCATAGACCCGGCCCTATGAAATAAGTGCCGGTGCTGAGCACCGGAAAGCACTCGTCCGTCGGTCGTCGTGGCGGCCCCTGGGGTTTGGCGGCCCTGTGCAGGTGCACAGTTTGCACATGCCTAGGGCCGGCCCTGCCATAACCACTCAGGACACCTTGGTGTGGTTTATGCATAGTCCCATCTACCTCCCCAGGCCACGCCTCCTTTATTTATAGCTGGCACGTGTTGTCAAGCGCCAGCGCTAACGTAACATCTCCAACGCGGGTAGACTGCACCACGCGTCGAAGAACACTACATTCCTTTTAGCATTTATTAAACAACAAACAAACAGTGATCATGTAGATCTGTTTCCAGTCACTAAAATTCCAGTCCCAGGTTCATCACACCATGAAGTCGGCCAGCCGGGAGGATGGGGCCAGGTTTCTTCTCAGGCCATATCTGGAGTGCTCTCCCCGTGATGATGGCAATGATGGGCTCACTCCCGGCGAGGCTTCGCTCTCCTGGGATCTCACAGGGGATTTCAGCGGACTTCCAGCTGGCGTTCCCGGCAGTGAAGTTGTACACTGGTCTGATCGGTTCTCATCCTCAGTGGGGGTCATCCCGTGACCCCCATCTGGGCCCCCCTCCACCACCGGTTGACGTGGTCTGGCGTCCAGGTACTCTGACCCTTGCAGGTCTGAAGTTCCGGCGTGCACCTTCTTGAAGAAAGAGATGTAGCGTGTGACTTCCTCCGTCCCTCTCCTGGCTGTTATCATGGTGCCGGTTCTGCAGATGATCCCGGAGTATCTGTCTTTGATACAGACTCGGTCTCTCGCTTGAATGACAGACATCCGGTTGGCACTGGTTTGGTCATTAGAGTTTGTCCGGGTGGCTAGGGTCTTTCAAGCATCGATCTGTGACGAGTTCTAGCTTGGGTGATGTGGGATGGTGTCTCGCACCACTTGGCCCATGCTCGCCAGTCCCGAAGCTGCCTCGGTTGTGAGATGGGGCGTCAAACGGTATTCTCTCAGGAAACTGTAAATGGCTGCTTCGAGCGGTGATCCATCTGCATGCGCAATGCGTATTACTTTGTTGAGAGTATGCATAAACCTCTCTACTTCCCCATTTGCTTGAGGACAGCGTGGGGTCACGTTCCGGTGCTGAATTCCCCAGGCCTTGAGATAGTCCGCAAACTCTTGTCAATGGACGGGTGGGCCGTTGTCTGTCTTCACCACTTCGAATATTCCGTGGGTAGCAATGGTCTTCTCAAACTTGATAACGACCTCCGTGCCTGTCTGACTCCCCACAATCTCAACCTCAGGGTACTTTGTGTAGTCATCGATGATTACCCGTGCATAGCGTCTATCTGAGAGGTGTCCAAAGTCTACACTCACGCACTCCCATGGTCGTTGGGGGTTTTATTCCGTGATGACTGGGTGAGGGCGATCCGGTTGGCCTGCTGCTTGGCACCATGAGCATGTTCCGACTGTTTGTTTAACCAGTGTGTCCATCCCCGGAAACCACACCTTGGCTCTCAGCCGGCTCTTGGTCTTTACCATGCCATGATTTCCCCGGTGTGTGAGGTCTACTGCTTGTTGAGCCAGGCTTGAATGGTATCACCAGTCGAGGCTCCCGGAGCAGACAACCCCTGCTGTCAACCGAAAGTTCATTCTTGACCTGCACAATTGACTCCAGGACGGTCTTTGCTTGCGGCGTTCGTCTGGTCATGGTGGACTGAATTGGGTGCCAGTCATTTGATTGGACTGCGCTTACAGCCAGTTGCAGGCATTCATTCACATCCAGGTGGCTTCTACAATGGTCTTGAGACTCATAGGCAGTGGCTGGGATCTTTCCGATACAAACCAGACGCATTCTTCAGTGCCTTCTGCATCCTCTTTTTCCGTTTGGTGGCCGCCCTCGGATGCCTCGAGAGGTTGTCCACTGGATTGGACGAGCCCGGTTTGTATTCCACTCGATAGTCGGTTTTGATGCTGACCCTTGAAACAGGCGGATAAGGGGTTTGTAAACTGTGGACACTGTGAACGGATGGCCGTACACGTAGACGTGGAAGTGCCGACAGGCCCAATGGATGGCGATCGCTTCTCATTCTATTTGCCAGTATCTATATTCCGTGGCTGTCCGGGAGTGGCTTGCATATACTATCGGGGCCCACTCTCCATCCCCTTGTAACTGTGTGAGCATGGCTCCGAGCCCATATGGGCTGCCGTCCACAGCAACGTTGGTGGATCGGGTCGGGTTGAAATATGACATTGTCATATCTGCTGACAGGGCTGATTCGGTATCCTAGAAGGCCTGCTCTTGTTTGGGGCCCCACTGCCATGTGGTGGACGGTTTCGTAGGTTCCCTGAGGGACTTCGTGAGGTTGGACAAGTCTTGGATGAAGCGTCTGCAAAAGTTCACCATTCCTAGGAAACTTCTTATTTCCGAAGTATTGGATGGTGCAGGGGTTCTTGTAGGTCTCGCACTTTGTCAGGGTCTGGGGCCACTCCTTGGTCCAAAAAATGTTTAGGCAAAGAAGCTGATCTTGTTCTTTAGGAGCTGGCACTTCTCTCTGTGTAGGGTCAGTCCCATTCTTTGATCCTCTGGAGAACCCCAGGAAGTCTCGATGGTGATCTTCTACAGATGACGTGTAGATGAGTAGGTCATCACTTACATTTAAGACCCTTGAAAGCCTGCTGAGGACTTCACGAATGGTGTTTTTAAACACCTCTGAGGCACTCGTGATTCAGAAATTGAGGCGTTGTTATCTCCTGAGACCGACGTGCATAGAGAAGGGGGTGATGTATCGGGAGTCCGGGTGTAGTGGTAGTTGGTGATGGCCGGACCGGAGGTCCATCTTCGAGAACCACCTTCTGCCATTCAGTTCACCCAATATGTCGTCGATGGTAGGGGTTAGGTGACGCTCCCTTTTCACCGCGGCGGTTGGAAGGAGCATGCCAACGCAGATGCGGACTTCCCCCGGCTGTTTGGGTTTTCGTGCCATTACGATTGGGGACACCCACGGGGAGTCGGCCCGCTGACCTTTTCGATAATCCCTTGCTTCTCCAGCGGCTCCAGCTCTTCTTCAACCTTCTTTTGCAGGTGGAATACAATGCGCCTGTAACTCAGTACCACCGGTTGGACTGACGGGTCGATATCGAGACAGGCTTCTTTCCCTTTTAGGCATCCAATACCTTTGAAGATGTCTTCAAACTCCTCCATGATGGCCTCGAGTTCCTCCTCTTGTACCGCCATGGCGAATGATATTAGCTTCAGTTCTTCTGCTGACTGTCCACTTATCAGCATACCGCTTCCTTCCTTGGTCACGAACACTGTGGTGAGGGTCTTGAGGTCCGGGTGTTGCAGTTCAGTCTCGAAGCTTCCCAGGAGCGGGATGGGTGTCTTCTGGCCGTACGCAAATACTCTGATCCTTGCCTCGCGTAGGGGTGGGCGTGGGCTTAGTTGATTATATACATTGGCAGCCATTAGTTCAATCAAGGCCCCAGTGTCAATAGTGACTCTCACCTCCTGGTGGTGGATCTTAATTCTGCATCTTGGAAGTCGTTGTCTCTTCCGTCGTGGCTGATCAACTGCGAACTCAAAGTGGACCGGGAAGTCTCCCGCATCGTCATCCATGTCCTCACTATATCGCTCTTCAGCTACAGTCTGTGCTGCTTCCTTCCTTGATTTTGCTGACCGGCATACTGCCGCAAAGTGGTTCATCCACCCGCACGCACTGCACTTTTTCCCTCTCGCTGAGCAGTCTTGCATGACATGGGGTGTGCCTCCGCAGTAACCGCATTCCCTCTTCTTGTTTTGCTGTCTTCTTCCTGCATTTTGGAGCACTTTGGGCCTCACCACCTCCAACTTTTCCACCACGTGCACTAGTTTCATCTTGATGGGTTGGTGGAGGGCCGCTTCCTTGTGGAATGCTCTTGCTTGAGACAGTTCCTTTGACCTGCCCAGGGTGAGGATGTCCGCTAGAGGTTTGCCATCCTACTGAAGAATGTTTACTTTGACTTGGGACGAGTAGCACCCTTGTATTATCTGACCTCGGATTTCTTCTTGCTCGTTGTGGAATCCGCACGTGCTGGCCAGTTCTTTTAAGCGCCCGTGGAACGTGTCTAACGATTCCTCCGCTTCTTGCTTGGCCTGGTGAAAAATGAATCTTTCATAGTCCCTGTTCACCATTGGCTCGAAGTGGGCGTTCAATGCATTGAGAAGCATGACATATGCTTTGGGTGTGGCTTCTACCTGGGTTTTGTAGATGCGGTGGATATCCTTGCCTCCGAGGTGGAGGAGTAGGGCTCTGCGCCTTTCCCGGGCTATGCCTGCCCCTTCAAAGTAGATCTGGAGGTGATCGGTCCAGTCTTTCCATCACAGGGTAAGAGATGAGGGTGCCCCATCCACCACGAAGGGCTCAACGGCGAGGATCGGCTTCCATCTTGGCGAAGACGCAGTCACACCTTGCAGCACGTGCACTGCTTACCTCCTGGGAAAACTAGCAGCCGCCTGGCTGAGGGCGATGATGATGCTGTCAGGGTCCTTTTCTGTGGCCTGTAGGTCCTAGGTCTCACCCTAGTTTCTTCCTTTCTCCGGATGCTGGGGCACTCTCACCAGTGTGGTGTGCCGGAAGGGCCTTACTATCAAACAGGCACATTCAGGGCTGCAGGCCTGCCTCGCCTGGGGGCACACATCAGGCCAGCAAAGGCCAGGTCACATTCCCTGTGCCCTGGAACTAGATCAAAAGCTCACTGATGGCATTAATCACCAGCCAATTAGGGTGATTGCTCTGCACTTCATGGGGTCGTTTCTGCTCCTCGTCGCCAGTGTAGTGGGGGAGGGGCCACTCACATGCTGCTAGTGCTTCGGCTGCAATAACCACTCGGAACACCTTGGTGTGGTTTATGCGTAGTCCCCTCTGACACCCCGGGCCACGCCTCCTTCCGTTTATAGCTGGCGCGTGTCGTCACGCGCCAGCGCTAACGTAACATCTCCGACGCGGGTAGACTGCACTGCTGCCCCGTGTCGGAGAACTCGACAGATGGAGCCTCTGGCTGCGGTGTCCTCCTTCTGCAACAGTTGCATGGCCAGGCCAGAGACATGAAGCACAGAGGGCCTGTATACCAACAGGGCTGCCGCGTGAACAGTGCATCGGCTCCCGAAGCCCTGAAGACTGCATTAGAATCAGTGCACGAGGCGAATGTGTACAGCGTGATACCTCCTTACAACCATCCGGTGAGTGCTGCTCATGGCGAAGTGTGACTGGCTCTGGACTTGCAGTGGGAGGCTGTGGTGCAGGCTGAGCCCCCATCCTGATTGGAAGTGTTTGGCTGGTGTGCAGCCCCCGCGAGCCTGCTGCGGGGAACAGTGAGCAGCGGCGAAGGTCATCCCTGACTTTCGGTGAGGCTGAAGGCCCGGGGCGAGCACATGTGGTGCGGTGTCCTGGCGGCCTGCAGGGATGCCGTGCGACCTGCTGAAATGCCTTACCAGCATGGAACACAAAGCCTGCTAAAAAGCGAATAAACAGGGGCTATACCTCCCCGCTGCCGAGGCCCATTATTCGAGCTGTGAGGTGCTGTGGCGCACCTGGCCCCTTGGACTGTGAGCACCCTATGTGATATAACGGAACAATGGCGTCACGGTGTGAATTCAAATAGCGTTGTGCTTAGTAGGATTGCTGCTGTCAGGTGATGCTTTAAGTGTAAGGTTCCCAGAACAGGCGTGCTGTATTGGAGGGGTCCCAGGCACAGCAGGGGTGCAGTGGGGAGCACACACAATGGGCAAACCGGATGAAATAAAAGCTGTGCCTCACATTTGTCTCGCGAAAAACTGGAAGGCTGCAGCAGACAGTCACTTTGGACTCTCAGTTGGACGCACCGCGGAACCCCCATCTGCTTTGAAGACAACACTAACTGCAATACAGGCAAGTCTATAGTGGTAAAATTAAGGCGCTCAGTTGCAGCATCGACCACATATCCACAAAGATAGGCAGCAAATGGCGCAGCTGGGCGAAGCTGAAAAATGAATATCAGATGTGGAGGATGGACTCCAGCATTTGACTTCCAAAACCCTAGATGTGGAGAAAGTATTTGCAGTGATCCAAGCCAAGAACAAGGATTTGGAGGCCAGATCTCTGCCCAATAATCTTCGTATTGCGGGCCTGCCGGAGCCGACAAATGTAGGCAAGATAGAGACTTACATCAAAAATCTGCTGTAGCAAACTTTGGGTGCAGAAAGTCTGTCACATCTTCTCATAGTGGAGAGGACTCATCGGTCTTTGGCGGTTCTCCCCCCTCCCCCCTGGTGCCCCTCCAAGACCTATTATTGCTAGTTTTCCGGTAATTACAGAGACCGTGACTCGGTGCTGCACCTGTCACGACAGAAAGGTACCATAACTTATCAGGGCAACCAATTGACATTTTATCCCGACTTCACAGCTGTGGTCCAGGCAGGGAGGAAGGAATTTCAACCGGTGAAAAAAATATTAATGGCAGGAAACATGCAGTACGCCATGCAGTATCCGGCCTGGCTTGGCATTGGATCAGATGATATGGCCAAGATCTTCACCAATCCAAAACAAGTCACGGAACGCGCAGAGTCACTAAGGCACAAGAAGAAGGCCATCCTCGATGCTTCAAAAGACTAGAGCTGACTCTAATGACATGTATTTCAGGGATGTTTTCTAATGAGTACTGGACCCACCATGGATACTGCTCTTAATGCTATAAAATATGGTGCCACATGCTGGTAGGTGGTGGATCTCCCTTGGGTGGGAACGATCGTTATACTGGCATTTGGTATCACATCATCCTGTTTTTTGTATCATATTGTTTTTTTTCAAATTGGCTGAGATGTTCTGATTCAACAGTTGTATGCTAACATGTTTTGAAAAAATTTGTTTAGGAGCACTTCTCCATCAGTCTGCCACCTCCCTTTACACCCATGAAGTTTGTTGTGCTCCAGCATCCCCGAATGGGTGCACACTGAAGAACTGGGTTTTAGAACCCAGCGGTGCCAGGGAAAACGCCCGATTTCTTTGAGTTCCCCTGCCTTGGCAAACAGAGACACAGGATACTTCTCGGTGACGTCAAAGACTAAATTTATTGGCTGCAACCAGGAACAGAGGTCTACGAAGCACAACACGGGTGGTTCGCTAGACACTGCACAAATTCATAGAGCGGAGCATCGTCTTTTATACTAAAATTCACATTCCTGGCTAGCATCAGCTACATACAAACGGACCAATCAAATGATGACATTTCATACTTATCGCATGACAACAAACCCACTTTCGGTTGTCCAGCCCACCAGAAATGACCAAGCAAAATCCAACATTCCTGCTCGAACAGGCCGGACGGACCCATAATAAAAGACCTCAACCCAAATCAGTAATTAAGCCATAAAGGAAGGAACAGAAGCAGATGAGAAGCAAGATTGAAGGGTGTGTGCATGTACCATAAACTCAGCAATGTCCTGCTCTTTGATCTCTATCTGACCAGCTACCTAACAAGTAACTGGCTCAATGAGGTCAGCCTCGGGCAAGGAGTCAGCTCGTTCAGGTCACACCGAAGTCAGCTAAAGACGTACGTGTCCCAAGGACTCGTTCGGCCGTAGTCATCGGCCTATGTGAGGGCAACCACACAAAATGGCTGCCGTACACAAAATGGAACCCGAAGGTTCGAACAAAATCCCTGAATACGTAGTGTTTCCATTGATCGATTATGGCGAAAACACTCGTACATACCGCACTCGTCATTTGCGGTCCGCTGATACCAAAATCGTCATTATCCGACAACCTTTATTGAACGGGTTCAGAATCACGGAACCTCAACCCCAACCCACGATATGTTCATAATTTATGCTTGAGGGTTTCTGTTTAATCACTGGGATTGCTTTGGCAAGTTGGGTATGCTAATGTGAGTGGGCGTGGTGGGAGGGTTTGGGGTCACTGGGGTTCGATGCATGTGGTTGGCTTGACAAGACATCTGATGATGAAGGTCAAGTGTTTTTTGCAAACATTGGGACGCTGTATATTTCCGATTAACATATCTAATGTCACAGGCTAAAGATAGGGATGTGTGTCTAACATGGAATGTTCATGGTTTGAATTCCCCTAGAAAAATTAGATAGATGTTTGCCTATCTGGACCGTCACGAGTTTCAGATCGCTCTACTCCAAGAGACTTATCTGACTAAACACACGGAGGCCAGGATTGTTCTTAAATGGGCGGGCTATCACCTGGCATCATCAAACTCCTCCTACGTGAGTGGGGTCAAGACTTTCATAAAGAGGGGCAAAACCTTCACTGAGATTAAAACATGCATAGATGATGGGGGGACGCTACACTATTGTGCATGGCAAGTTGGGTGTTTTGCTTCTGACCATAGTAAATGTGTATGGGCCCAACATAGATGAACCCCGCATTGTTTGCTGGTATTTTGGTATACTACATGAATGGCCCGAAGCTGAGGTGCTATGGGAGGGTGACTTTAACACACACCTAGACCCTAGTAAAAACAAGTCCAGCAAGCTGGCAGGGTGCACACCAAAACCGTGCAGCGCGTGAGGGATGGCTTGATTGAACGCGGCCTACTAGACACATGGCGGCTTCACAATAATGACTCTTTTGCTGGTACTCATGCTTCTGCTGCGCACAGTAGATGGTCCAGCCTGGACTATTGGTTGCTAAGTGAAGGGGCGAATGCCTGGGTGTCGAGCATAATATTACTCCCTCGCACACTATCTGATGACAACCCAGTCAAGCTTATTCTCCATATCCCGACGTGTATTCTGCGTTAATTCACTTTGAGATTCTGATCTGAAGCTCTATTGGACCCTATTTATGCTACCACAATTAGGGAGGCCATATTTCAGTTTTTTTACTTCAAGGGCTCGGTGGACAGTACAGCGACCATCTGGGACTCCTTTAAGGTGACTATTTGGGGCACTTGCATCTGCACATCATCAGTAGAGGTGTATGGAATTTGCGTAATCGCGTTACACAAATCTCCGCGAGACGGTAAAAAAGCTCCGCGAACATGCAGAAATTCTGCGAACACGCGGAATTGTTTGTTCGCGATGCTTTTTTACTGTTCGCAATCGCTATTTACATGCTCAGGGGGAAATATCTTGCGAAAACATGTTGGAGAACGTGAACAAGCAAAACATTTCGAGAAGTCGCGGAACGCAGACTTTTGGGCAAATTTGCGTTCTCCGCAGAACGTGACATTAACCAGATTCTCCAAATTCCGCGAATGGAACGGAATTTACAGCCCATGCCTAATCACCAGGCATTCTTAAAGCCATCAGGGGACAAATTAAAAGACTTGAGACAGCTTTGTCAGAGCTGGAACGTGAATATGAAAAGCTTCCCAGTGCACACACATTATCCTGCATTAGGAATCTCTTTCTAGTGCACGACGGATTGGCAGCATCAGAGATCCGCTATTTGTCCAAGAGACATGTGGCACTGGCCTACGGAGAGGGAGGCAGACCAGGGCATAATTTAGCGACCAAGCTTAAACACCGCACAGAGCACCACACCATAACGAAAGTTACAGATTCTTAAGGTGTGGATCACTACACTCTGCAATGTGTACAATTCCGCCCCTGTTATGAAACAATGTGCACTTTGCAAGGGGGGACCAACCCATTAGAGCTGAATGACTACTTGGCGAACATAGCTTGTGTGTGGCTAGCTAAGGGTCACCAAGACTATCTGAGTCAACCGTTGGAAGAAGCTGACATCAAGGAAGCAATCGGTAGTCTACCCAACAAAAAGTCGCCCGAGAATTCTATAAAGAATATGCTGAATTACTGGTACCCAATTCAATTCATGAAGCTTTATTCGGCACATTAAAAATGACCATAAAAGCACAAAACATGTATAATGTCAATATTACAGAGTACAAAACATATATAAAAAGGCATCATAAAATAGACAGCATTCCTAAAATAACATACTTTTACGTGCCCTGATAGAACAATTTAAAAAAGTAGCAGTAAAAAAGCAAATATCAGCGGACTCCATATTAAATAGTAAATTCATCGCCTGATTAACAGTACTTACACCATATTTGATAAACAGGGGTTTCAGTTAGGCTAATCTAAAATTCATGTACAATTTACAAATCAATAAAAAGTGCAAAGTGCTTTGTTTGGTAACACCATCACATAGACAAGGCCCAGTTGGATATTTCTTGAGGTTTGGCAAGGCCACTAAGTGATGTGCCACGCCAAACTTCAACCTGGTTAACACATGCTTATGGGATGGCCTAGTCACCATGGCAAGGTAACCTGAAAAACCTTCATTCATGTTGTATTTATAGTAAAACATGATTGTGGACATATATCCATATGCTGAGGCCTGTTTCCTAGCTTTATGGGCCAGGAATGTAGTTTTCAGCTCTACTTTGGATATCTTAGATGCGGCACTATGATCAATCAGAACATTAATATTAAATATTTCCGAATAGCAGTCGGCAACATATGGGATATTGCAGGATTTATCCAGGGATAAACAATCCTCAATAATAGATCTACTAAAAGACTTTTCTTCCTGAAACCATATCGACCGCCATAACAACAATCATCTAAAAAATGAATATCCAATTCTCGATGGATCAACTCGGTCGGGGCAGAGGAGGGTAAACATAAAAGTTTTTTTAAAAAGGAGTTCTCCTCCAATTGCAAATTGTGGGAACAGGTGTGTCCCCATACCCCAGCACCGTACTTTGCAATGGTAACACATCTGACTTGATAAATGTAGAGCATATCCCTTGTGGGTCTGTCACCAACTTTTGTCGCAAATCTAAAAACACCATGTGCGTTTTTTGCCATTTTATGGCTAATATTATTGAATTCATTAGTCCATTTTTTGTTTTTAGAGAAGGTTATCCCAAGATAGCAGAATTTATCTACTTCTAGCACCTTTTCACCCTCGATAAAGAAGGCATTGGATGTTTTCCTTTTAGCGCCATGCGTCATAGTATGTGTTTTCCCCTTATTGATAGATAGTTTTCTATCCTTAATGAAGTTAGAAAATCTATCGATCAGACGCTGTAGTCCGCATGGTGTACTTGAAAGCAGGACAGCGTCATCAGCATACAATAACACTAGTACCGAGACACCTTTAATTTTAGGGGCATCTGCGTTCACGGCTTTTAAAATGGAGTCAATTTCATTAATAAACAGTATAAAAAGTAGGGGGGCTAATACGCAGCCCCGCCTGATCCCTTGATTAACCCTGTATATCGGGGTGCATTCACCTTTAAAGCCATAGCGTACACAGGTTTCTAGCTTTTCGTACAATCTGGCGAGAAAGAAAATTATTTCCTCTGGGACTCCTAGCTGTAACAGGTCGGCCACAGTATAGTGTGGTCGACCATATCGAATGTGCTACTAAGGTCTGCAAAGCAGAGATATAATGAGCCCTCTTTAGCTTCAGTGTATTTGCCTATCAATAAATCAAGGTTAATACACTGGTCGGGTGTCCCCCGACCCTTTCTAAACCCAAACTGGCTGTCAGCTAGGACACCCTCTTGCTCCACCCACTCTTCTAGTCTAGCAGACATAACTCTACTCATGATCTTAACTTAGGAGTCTAGAAGAGAGATGGGCAGATAATTTCTAGCATCAGATCGATTACCCTTTTTGTGGATTGGGATTATGATGGATTCCCCCCAAGTTTTTGGTGCTACAGTGCATACAGCAGCATTAAAAACAATGGCCAAAAGGGGGCTCCACAACTCTGGGGCTGCTTTATAAACATCTATAGGAACCCCATCGGGTCCCTGGGCTTTGCCCCCCTTACTTGCACCGATCCCAAGCTCGACCTCTTTTGCACTAATCTCCAATGCAATAATGGGCCATCTACTAGGATAGTTATCAACAGTGTTGAACAGACCAAAAATTTGGGAGAAAGCAAAAGACCCAGTCATCGCTAGACACGTTGGAGGTTAACTCAGGGATGTTTTCCTCCTTAAGAAAAGCAGAGTTAACTGTAGCCCAAAACAGTGTGTTAAGTGAATCCCATGCCTGCTGCTGCATCTCACCCTTCCTCCTCTTTAGTGCTTGCTTATACCCCAGTCTTAAATTAACTATTTCACCTGGGCCCCTAGGTTTTTTCTGCAAGAGATCGTTTAAGCTTGGTTAATAGACTGGTACACATATGATCAAACCAACCTGGTCCATTCCTACTTTGTATTTTTTAGGTCTAGTGAACCTAGCATCGATGGATTTATTAATATCAGAAAAAGCAGTTAAAACCCTCCCGTGATCGGTGTCATTATCGAGAATAAGGGTAATGTCAGTCAGACTTTCTTTAACAATTGAAATTAGCAAATCTTTAGCATTGTCCCCAACCCATCTTATTCTTACGCCACTAGGTCTGTGCGGCTCCACATTAGTGATTGTGGTACCCGCTTCCACAACGCTTTTCCCCCACAGAGTACATTCCAAGATTATTCAATTATGATCACTTAAAGATGAGATCTCAATCCTGGGGGGTTACATTGTGGGGTAATATTCGATGAGACAATGACATGGTCAATTACTGAGCTGCTCTGCTTATTTTTAAAGGTAGGTATAGTCAGGCCCAGATCATCTTTGGCAAAATCTAAAATTTCCAGGTCATGACAGCCCATGATCTTATGTAATGAATCACCATAGCTATTATGTTTGAAATGCAAGTCCTCTGAACCACCATTATTGATAACCCCACAGACCTTTTGGTTGAGAGTTCACACAGCAGTAAATTAAAATCGCCCACCCAGATAAAGTCGAATAAAACATTGTTTCCATGCTGAAATTATCAATTTCACTCGCTAGATCTTTAACTACTGCAGTCCTAGAGTTATCAAACACATTATTGTAGTAGTTAATAAGTAGTATATTAGGCCCTTAATTTGCTATGAGCCACAGAAGCTGTACGTGTGTGCCCACGGTCAAGTACCTTTTTGCCACAACATGACGTTTAACAGAGACCAAAATCAAAAGACCACCTTTGGCTCTCCCTGAGGTAGAACCTTGCGCCGCCAAACTATAAGAAATGAACCCCTCATAATTTACATCTTCTCTACACCAAGTTTCCTGGAAACATAAAATATCATGGCTATTGATAAGATCTTTTCAGCCCAGAACATTCCCCTTAGATTTTAATCCAGCGAAATTCCAGCTAACAATTGAAATACCATTAACATGCGTAATACCTTTAGCAGCTGATGCAACACTAGTGTGTATACCATCCCCCGCCTTAGGATTGACCGCTGATGCATCCCCACAGTCATTGTTTGCCAATAGACTATCTGTCATGATTACCTCTAGGTCTATAAGTAGGGTAATTGGTTCAGTTGTCTCGCTATTTACTGGTACCCTATTTGCTAGAAATGTATGGCCAAGCACACAAAACCGGTAATCTTCCCCCTTCACTAATACAGGCCCTGATAATAACGTTATTGAAGAGAGACAAGACACCATCACAATGCGAATCTTATCGCCCTTTATCCATTATTAATTTAGATGCCAAGATTCTCACGAAGGTTGTAGCTGCCAGGCTTCAACCTCTGATGCCGAAACTGGTCCTACCAGATCAATATAGTTTCACACTGGAGAGGACCGCGTACCACAACTTTTGCACTATTTTTGGGATGCTTCATCTATTGGATCCTGCCCTACCCGTGGCAGCAGTGATGTTTGATGCTGCGAAGGCATTCAATTCGAGCAAATTTAGCTACATGTTCCAAATCCTGATTCAAATGGGATTCCCAGCAGTTTTTATTAGATGAGTGTGGCTGCTATACACTGATCCCTCTACGCGGGCGCGAGTTGGGTGCTTAACATCCGAGCCCTTCCAGATTCACAGGGGATCAGACAGGGGTGTCCTCTTTCACCCCTTCTGTTCTCCATTATGCTCGAGCCCCTAGCTTGCATAATCAGACAAAGGCACAGAGATTCATCTGTCAGGTTCACACACCCCACCAGTGAGTGGGGTCAGCTCTGCCTCTTCTAGCAATGTATCAGTAGGTATTGTAGATATTAATACAGAAACACCAGCGAATACATCTAAAGGGAGTCATTTTTTACGCGAGGTCCAAAGAATACGGATAGGGAACAAGGAAAGTAATGTACAAAGAGGAAGACAAGGAGAGGAAGTAGGTGCAAAGGGAAATCAAGGTCCCAGAGAGAGAATAAATACACGCTCGTGGAGCAAGAACAAGCAATAAAAGAGAGCTCCAATGATATTCAAATAGTGAACTTATCTAGTTTCCCTCTAACAAATGAAATGAAAAATGTCTTAAGTAAGGGTATGAGCTTTTGCCCCGTTGCACCATGTGATTTGACAACTGTAAAGATTGATTTGTATAGGTTTATTCGGAGTCTTAAGCTGAAATATTTCTTTGCATTTGATGGAATAGAAAATAAAAAACAAACACCGGATATTGTTGTGGGCAGCCTTTGTATACAGGAAATTCGTGATACAGCAATGTTATTATCTATTTCTGAATGTGAAGAGGATCCAATTACCATGCATAGGATCCTACAGGATTTAGAATATAATACTAATGAAACATTAGACAGTGGCCTCAAACCAAAATCCAAATGGACACCACAATTGGGTAGTGGTAATATTATCGATGCTTTTCATAGGGTAGTGAAAAACGAGTTGGATAAGATTGAGAAGAAAATTAATAACCCGAAAAACATGATGTATATGGATAATCTATCTAGCAGAGATCGCAATGCCTTAAAACAGTTAACATCGAATAAAGACATAATAATTAAAAGAGCTGATAAAGGGGGAAACATAGTTATTTTAGATAAGGAATACTATGAGAACGAAATATTGGAACAACTGAGTAATGAAAATTTCTATGTGAAATTACCCAATAATCCTATCTTTAGCATTACCAAAGTGATTAATGACCAACTTAAATTCTGGTATTCTGCAGGTCTATTAAATGATGATGAGTACAAATATTTGTTAGTAGATAGACCTAATTTCCCTTGCCTATATTGTCTGCCAAAGATTCATAAAAATGCCACTAGACCACCAGGCAGACCAATAGTGTCGGGGGTGGGAGGACCGACTGAAAAAATCTCTGAATTTATAGATACATACTTACAGCCCTATGTAGCTAACCTCCCCTCGACAATACAAAATACTAAACATATCTTAAATATCATAGTGGACATACCTTGGGATGAAACCATGATTATGGTGGCAATAGATGTTGTCTCATTATATACCAACATACCTCACGAACTAGGATTAGAATCATTGAGATATTATTTATACAAGAGACCCGTAAAATTACTTGACCATTTGAACATGTTGATAGACAAGGCCAGAATAATTCTTGAACTCAGGGGCATATTACCAAGGGCATTATCGCCGCATTAGCTGGACTTTTTCCCGCTAATGCAGCGATAATTTTATCGCCCTATTACCAAGCTGTCGCTAACACCAGTTAGCGACAGCTTGTAGGCGATAGCGGGCATTTAGGGGCCCACTTTGCATGTGAAGGATAATTATCGCTAATGACATGCAAAGTGGGCGTGCCAAGATGTTAGCGACTGAAAACAGTCGCTAACATCTCTAACTCCTATTAACAACTTTTGGAAATATTCGCGCTAAGCGCGAATATCTCCAAAAGCTAACTACTGCTAAAAGCAGTTCTTAGCCATGTTATCCAATGGAAGGTGGATAACATGGCTAAGAGCATTGTCACGATAATGCATGAATATCGCTGATTTTTCAGCGATATTCATGCATTTCGCAGGATTTTTACCACTTTTGAGATAAACCTTGATAATATCAAGGTATCTCAGTGGTAAACATCCTCGGTGCTCGGCGATATTTTTTTCCCGCTAACCAAGCAATAGCGATAATTATCGCTATTGCTTGGTAATATGCCCCACAATGTCTTCCTGTTTAAAACAGATTGGTATCAATAGACATTTGGTTCGGCAATGGGCTCCAGTTTTGCACCGTCTTTCGCCTGTCTCTTCATGGGACGGTTTGATGCGGTGCATGTCTGGGGTAACCATGGGGCTGAATGGCATGACTATCATGTATTTTGGAAGATATATAGACGATTGTCTCCTAATATGGACAGGTGGCGAAACTAAACTTAAAGAATTCTTTGGTTTTCTTAATAATAATTCACATAACTTAAAATTCACGATGCACTACAGTACAGAATCCCTTGTCTTCCTAGATGTGGAGCTATTTGTAGAGGAGGGTAAACTGAAAAGCAGAATGCATAGGAAGGTAACCTCCTGTAACTCATTACAACATGCAGTCAGTGCCCACCCGAAGACCCAGATTAAAGCCATCCCCTATGGCAAGTTCTATAGAGCTCGCAGAAACTGTACAAAGGAAGAAGATTTTGAAAAGGTGGTACTAGATATAGAAGAAAGATTTATATCTAGGGTTTGTGATAAAAAGGTTCTCTTTAAAGCTAAAAATCGAGCAATGAAATTGAATAGGTTGGATACCTTAAAACCAAGAGAACAAGATAAACTTAAAAAAGTACCTGTGAAATTGGTAACTGGTTTTCATCCCTGGTCGCATAAAATATTTAGCATCCTAAAAAAGCATTGGCATCTCCTTACATCAGATGCCCAATTACAAAAATGTATCCCTAAATACCCAAGTGTTACTTACAGAAAAGGAAAAACTTTGGGTAATATAATCAGCCCAAGTTATCATAGGGACCTAAAAACTAGACCTATATGGTTACATCAACACAATTTGGGTTCATTTTAATGTAATAATTGCAGTATGTGCAGATAGCAATTAAGGAGAAAAAAGATTTTGAGTATAATGGATCCAAAAAATATATAATTAGACAGCATATTGACTGTGTAACTAAATATGTAGTCTATGTTATAATGTGTAAATGTTTAAACATCTGTGTGGGAAGCACCATCAGAAGCATGAAAGAACGTATTTCTGAACACTATCGTGCTTTTAAAAATATGGATGAAGGACACCCTGTAGGATTACATGCAGCAATGTGTTCAAATAAAGGCTTTTCGTTTCATGGACTAGAAAGTATCCTTCTGAATATGAGAGAAGGGAATAGGGAGCTTAGAGTCCGTCAAGCAGAAGTACGCTGGATAATTAGATTACATGCTGTAGAACAGGGGATTAACGTAGATAGTGAGATGCAATATTTTTGGGAATGTAATGACCATATTAATACGAAAAAAAGTGTGACAAATAACATCTTCAGTATTTTGCACTTTATAAATTCTGTATTGATACTCAATGTTTATGAATAGAATTCAATATAATGTACCTGTAACGCTGTCTACATAAATTTGTTATGTTATGTTATGTTATGTACATATTTAAAAGTCCACTTTGCTTTCCTGTTTTAGTTAAACCGTATGTTAGGGTTTTAATATCATAAAACTAGCTTAAGAAGATTTCACTAGCATATGCACGCAATTACTATACAAGGGTGTGCATATGCTCTCTACATTTGGGACAAGCTGTATCCTTCACACTGTGAATTACTATTAATGAAATCTCTTGCTTTTGACTGGTTCTAATAATGTATACGAGTGATGGTTCCTCATATACTTATATATGAATTGTCCTATTGTTTTCGATTTCTCCTTTTTTCTTCCCTCTACTATCTGAGTTACATATTAACCAATATTATAGGACTTATACGTATGTTAAAATTAGAAACCATATATAATATTAATCTAAGATATTAGAATTAGGCTTTTCCATTGTTTTGGATTAACTCGTGCCAAGATGGCGTCTAGAATCGTCAATCTCTTACTGGAGCCTACTCTAGTGCAGTTAATAAATTTTTGGGACATCCGACATAAATTTGGGGATATGGAATATATACTGTAATTATTCCTTTATACTTGTAAATAGCGTAATAACTATATGCATTGATTATTGGATATACTGTATTTCAATTAACATCGTAAAAATTGCAAGTTATGTGTGTGAGGAAATAAGGACCTGTAATTAATAAGTACTATAGGTTCGCATACGATATCTTTAAAAAACCTATAAATATACTTTTTATAACGCTCTGGGACCTCGTAAAAGTCAGTCTTCGCCATAAGTTGTTATTTACCCTAACTAATATGGCCCGGGGGCTAGACGTTGAGTCATTACGGACCTCACACTAGTCCGTTTTCGTTGTGGCTAGTATAAATAGCCCAATCCAACATGGCGCGGGTGCTAGACGCCGAGCTGCCATGGATTCCTGATACCGCACTTGATACATTAAAACGGGTAAGATAATATTGCATTCAGTATGGCTACTGTCATAAAGTTTATTAATGGCATGAAAATAGCCTGTTTTACTATTTAAGTCGCTCTATTTAACAGGCTTACAAGAAGAGGAAATTTACAATCATAAATGAGAGTAACCGTCTTTTGGTGACTTTTAAATAAAGTGAAGGTAATTTTAATATTACTGTAATAACTTTATACCACTATCTAGATCTAGTTAGTGGTAGTTCTTATCCTAATTATGCTTTTACGTTTATGGCTTCCAAATACAGGTCCAGACAATACATACCTAGAAATCTTAAGTTGCGATACATGTGGGGAATAAGCCACTAATCAGGTAAACTTTGTCATATAGTTCTCTCCATGAATATGTAAATATATGGGTAGATTAAAAATATTGTGACCCAGTAAGTATAACAGACATTAGAGACTGCTATATAAGAGACATCAAGCTACTTTATCTTATAATTAAGGAAGGTCATATGTGTTGTGTTCAACTTAGGTGTATGAGTCTGATATCTCTTTCGGACTTATATAAAGTAGCACCTTCGAGTTATATGAAGGATTTCTGAGCCAATTAATATAGTTCGAGTATTGGTGTACCGCTTCCTAATCTATAGATAAGATATGGCTTTGTTCCCAATAGGAAGATAAATAGCGGTAGCATTTAATAGTTGGTAACACTATAGTATGTATTTAATTAAAATACGAAAATACATGTATCCCTCTAATAGGTTGCTTTCGTCATAAAAAGAACAAACCCATTAGATATTACTCTACAGAGACCTTTCTCAATTGGTAAGTCCAGCACTATATTAACTTTTAGTAATACTTCCTTACAAAGGAGGTTTTTACACCATCTCGTATTAGGCTATTTAGAGTATATTTGATACAATTTTCCTTTTATCTTTCTTTATCTGCACGGTGTATTCCTTGATGAAGGAACTTATCTGTCCTTCTTTGTTTTATTCAATAATAGCACTTTATCTTGTGCCATAACCAACTGGAGATGTAAAGAATATCACTTAGCAGTCGTACAAGTTTATGAAATGTTTTCACCTGTGTTAACATGTGAGATTATACTGTACATCTGATGGTAATTTGATTAGCATTTAGTTAAAAATGAATTTACTATGGTTTATTGTATTAACATCTAATCAAGTGTATATGTCACTTGTTTTTAGCCCTGACGAAGTCCTTAGGCTTATTAGCCGAACGAAACACGTCTTGGCAATGAATTGTACGTTAAGGAAATGATTGGAAGAACTGTGCGCTGTGATTGCATATGAACTGTGAAGAAATAAAGAAGAAAATATTTTGAAAATCACTTAATTGGAGAATCAGTATTTTGATTGGACTTTTTGACTTTTTACCTAGAATTGCTCAGGTTGAGAATTGTTGAGGTTCACACACCGGCCTCTGGGCATATCTCTTTATGATGACGACATGGTCTTGTCATCAGAGAATCGCACAGATACCTGGTGTAGGTGCTACGGGAATATATAAGATTTGTTTTTTTTGGGCCTGTCTATTAACTGGGACAAATCTGTGATAATGCCTCTAACACTGCACACATAGTCGCCCCCCCTTGGAGTATCCATTGGTGTGGTCTACAGATCCCTTCAAATACCTGGGTATATGGGTGCACCGGGACTCTGAGATAGTGATTAAGGAAAACTATGGGAGAGCGTGCGTCCAGCTAGAGCAGCATGTGGACAGATGGGTAATATTACCCTCCGCCTGGGACGACTCCTGGTGGCCCCCCGCCCTGGGCACCGCACCCAAACCGACAGACCATGCACGCAACCTGGGCTTCATCCTGGACTCCTCCCTCTCCATGACCAGGCAAGTCAACAACGTCTCCTCGGCGTGCTTCAACATCCTACGCATGCTACGGAAGATCTTCTGGTGGATCCCCACCGAGACCAGGAAGACCGTCACCCAGGCCCTCGTCACCAGCCGACTGGACTACGGCAACGCCCTCTACGCCGGTACCACCGCCAAGCTCCAGAAGAGACTCCAGCGGATCCAGAACGCCTCAGCCAGACTCATCCTTGACATCCCACGAACCGGCCACATCTACGGACATCTGAGAGACCTTCACTGGCTCCCCGTCAACAAAAGAATCACCTTCCGCCTCCTCACCCACGCACACAAAGCCCTACACGACCAAGGCCCGAGCTACCTCAACAGCCGAGTCAACTTCTACGCTCCCAAGCGCCACCTCCGATCAGCCAACCACGCCCTCGCCGCCGTCCCCCGCATCCGAAGAGCGACTACAGGAGGAAGGTCCTTCTCCTACCTGGCCGCCAAGACCTGGAACTCCCGACCGACCGACCTGCGCCTGACCCAAGACCACCTCCCCTTCAGGAAGAAGCTGAAGACCTGGCTGTTCGAGCAGTAGCGGCACCCCCCCCATCCCCAGCGCCTTGAGACCCTACGGGTAGGTAGCGCGCTCTATAAATGTCTTTGATTGATTGATTACTGCTATCTTTGGCGGATCGGATCGCCCTTATTAAAATTATTGTGCTGCCCTGCTTTCTCTATCTGTCCAGTAACATCCCAATAAAATTAAATCAGCACTTTTTTACTACAGTGCAGTCACTAATGGTGTATTTTATCTGGGGAAGGAAATAAGCTTGGGTGTGCTGGGACACACTTATATTATGAGGAAGTTGCATTGGCTCCCCATAATTCAGAGATGCGCCTTCAAGGTGGGATGCATTCTCTTTAAGTCCCTGAATGGTAGGAGCCCCAAATTTGTTGACAGTCTCATTCAAAGGTACAGTCCCACTTGCAATTTGTGATCTGCCCAAATGCATTTTCTGACTTTACCCTCCTTCAAACTGCACCGTTTCGTTGGAACAAGGTTTGCCATACTAGGCCCCAGATATTGGAATTCCCTGCCTCTAGAAATCAGATCCTGCACAGACCTCATGAGTTTTAGAAGGCTCCTAAAGAAAGGTTACTTAGACAGGCATACGAGTAACATCCCAGGACTAAAGCACCCCTTAGAGTAACGCCATGAAACCAATCTGGTGAACATGCGCTTTACAAACAATTTATAACGTAACATAACATATTAGATCACTATAAGGGTGGCTTCTGTGTGCGGGATATGTACCGGTATTATCTCTGCGTGCAGGTTCAGCACGCCTACTACTAGTGCAATCCTCATGATTTCATACCACATGTTGCGGTTGAAGATGGGGATGCACATTCGATTCCTCTAAAGTATGTCTTAACACACACACACACACACATAGAGGCACACCCAAACATGAAATTAACGTGATAGGCACCACCATCGCTTCCTAACATTCTATTGGTAGGCTTGCTGCAAAACATCCACATTATGCTTCTGTGCCCCCCCTGGCCCATCAGGCTGCACTCTCAGTGACACAGGAAAATGGTGCGATGCATTCTCTGCGACAGGTGGGCATAGACACAATGCAAGATGTATTCCGAATGAAAACTTCCTCACAGCAGAGGAGGTGCAATACAGCCACAACCCGTCACCGCTTTTTAGGTTCATACTACACAGACTAAGGCTGGCGTTACAGGCGCATTATGATACATTTTCTACAGAGTCGACCACGCGCTACCAGGCGCCACACACCATTTACAGTAGCTCTGGATCCAAACATGGAGTGCCCACAGGCAGCCGATAGATGAAATTCCCCCACCGCAAATATCCGCGTCAAACCCGCCAATGAACTACCCAAGTACACTGATTTAACTCATCCAAACAAGGCCCTTAAGTATAACTCCAGACCATGAAGATAACACTAGGTTCAATAACACCACTCAATCACGAGTACTTTATCTCTGGAACACACTTTCATCTTTTAAATGCTTCCTAGCCCGTGAGTAATCCTCCCCCAAAGAGAAATAATTACACACTTTTGCAATAAAAATCTTGTTGAGAGGAGAAACAACCAAATCCTTGGATAACCTCATCATGTTGGGTGAAACTACACCTCCCTCCAAGATGGCCGTCAAACTGGACACCCTAGCCGGAAATCCTATCTAACACCTTTGCAACGACCGTGCATGCGCACGCAAGCACGCCAAACTGATTGCTGAGTTATTACCGAACCCGTACATGCATCGCAGCACGTACCAGGTGTGGTCCTCACACTACTTAAGCTGCTTCCCCTGCAACACCCAGCACCATCCGGGACTACGGGGGACTGACTCCGGTTTGCAGCGGATGACTCTTTAAAACCAAGTACGATATTTTTTGTGTTTACAAAGGCGTTCTTTTTCTCTCCGCCACTGACAAGTGAACATGCATGTATTGTTCTACAGAGGTGTCCGGTGAAGCTGGTAATTACTGTCTGTTGAGGCTATTCCAAGGGATATTATCATTGAGGTCTGTTTTATGGCTGGGTAGTCGATAGATCCATCTGTGTTCTTTCTGTGGTAATTGGTGTTGGATGTTAGGCATGTTTAGATCCAGAACCTATATGATAATCCAGCGCATGTCGTTTGTCGTATGTCCTGTTTCAAGAAAATGATTGGTCATTTTTGCGGTGTTTTGCTTGCATCTTATGGTGCTCCGATTTTTGCTAATTCTTATATCTACCTTTCTGTTTGTCATCCCAATCTAGGTGAGATTGCAAGGGCACACAATGCGGTATATGGCATGTGCCGTGTTGCATTTGGTGTGTTGTCGCAGTTCCTACATCTTGCCTGGTTCTAGGTGGTGCTTTTTAGTGGTTTCAAACAGGTGGCATTCACTGCAATTGCCACACGCAAAATGGGCAGTGATTTTCCGGAGCCCCCAAGCATTTAAGACAGTGTTCCCTGGCTTTTGCTGTTGGACCGGTCTTGTCGATACAAGGGCGTCTTTTATGGATTTTGCTTTTTTGTGAGATAGTAAGGGAGGGTCCCAATTGAGGTTCCCTGTCCTCAGGATTTTCCAATTTTTTTAATGATGTTGGCGACTTTGTTGGAGATCATGTTGAAGGTTGTGACACATGTCAACGGTATTGGTGTAGCTTCACGTGGATGTTTCTCAATTAGTCCTTCACGGTTTTAGTTTTGGGCTCATTTTCTGGCTTTTTCAGTGATATGTTTAGGGTGCCCACGGTTCAGGAGTTTGATGCTCAAGTTCTTAGCTTGGTCTTTGAAGCCTGCCACACTGCTGCAAGTTCTTTGCAGCCCCCACATACGACACCATGCAACATTAAGCACAGCTCACAGACTGCACAGGGTGTCAGCGCTATCCTCCATGGGTCCCCGTGGGCTAGGCACCACCACTGTTGCAGCCACTGTCCAGCGCCTTGCAGCTTTTACTAACACGCGCTCACAATTCAACCGCCCCTGTTCAATCTTTTACAGGCGCAGCATGCATAGAAACTCCTGCATGGGCAACACGCCAATCACTATAGTAGTCATATAGACAATGACTACAGCACATTCATATTGCCACTAAGATTGCATTTCATGTTGCAATATATTACATGTCTTGTCATGTCTTCTTCCTTCCCCTACAGGTATTTTTTCAAGTATCATTGACTACGCCGACAGTTACACCACACATCTTAGCGCATGTGTAGGTACCACACAGGTTTCACATGGCATCTTTCACCTGTGCCACTCACTATTCACTCACCTGGTCCTGAAGCAAACCCTTTCACTTTTTTAACGGGCTGACACATGTAGACCGCCACACATAGTCATCTTATGGTATTACCTCCTTGATAGTTGCACTACACATATTGCTTTTAGCCATATCCTGAGCCACCAATATTAAAATTAGAGGCAAGGATTCTCAGAGATATTTTTAACTGTAGTAATTCACCTCACATCACATTTATGCACAACACCAGCTCTGCTGTAATCAGGCATCGTGGCACAACCGGGGGGCACTCTGCCGCCCGGTTAGGACCCCAATGATGAAGCATGACACCAAACAGGTTTGTGTGTGAGGGGTCTTTTAAGAACACCTATTGGGTTCATGTTCATACTACATACAGTGATTAAATTACTACTGTAAGGAGTACCTGGAACTGTATACGGAGGAGCTGCCATCCTCCTCACAATCTAAAGACATCATTTGGGAACCCTTGAGACAATACCTTCAGGCACAAGACCAGACAGCATCACCAAGCTACGACATATGATAGCCTTATGTATGCTTGTTTCTTGCAATGTTGTTATCAATTCACGTTATAAATGTGTAAACAGGTGATCAGCTGGTGAATAGGCCAAACACATGCTGTTTGTGAGTTGTTTGTTGTCTGAAATGTTTTTGGACGCTACTGATGTTATATCTCTGCTGTGAAAACTAACAAATATAATCAATTTACATTAGCATCAACTACAACCACTCAACCGGGGTTGGTCTATCTTAGGAATCACAAAAATGTAAGCCATGTGCATATCCAGCTGAAGCAGGCATCCTTCTGCACCACCTAGAAAACATCCAGAAGCGACACCCCTGATGTGACCTTTCTGAACTGTAAAACTCAGCGTGGGAATAATTTGATTCTGGGATTTTATCCAATTGCGGTTGTGCCAGGGTCTCACCAATCTCTTTAACCATAGTGTCTTTTTTCGGGAGAGTTTGTTTATTTTATTTAACATCAGTCTATGTGTATGGACCTCATCCCTAAAAGTAGTCAGTACATATTGTGTTGTTGAATCGGGTTGTGTATAGAGTGTAGAGATCACTATAGTAAGCTGCATATGTATTTTCAATAGGGAGGTCACCACTGATTTATTTATTCTTGCTCATCAAGAATATAGGGGTTTGGATCTCGCAACATAGCATTCAAGCAATGGTATAATCTTCCTAACTTTGTCTCCCATTGATACCCATGACACTGGGTGATCATCCATGTGGTCTGTGCCTATCTAGCCGAGTTTGTTGAAGAAATGTTTGTGTATAGAGTGAGTGCCTTCAAGGAGGGAAGGGCCTTCGGATGCCAGATATTGTGATTCAAAGTCAGGAATGCGTGCCTCAAGGTAAGAGGATTTGTCAAGTCTTTCTTTTCAATCAAATCTGTCTGATAAATTATGATCCATACCCTCAAAGTGGCTATGAGGGCCTCCTACAATATCCTTGAGGAGGCAACCGATACTGTGTTGATCATAAAATAGTTATCTGCTGCATTATGGAGGATCTCTCTGAATGCAGGATCTATCAACAGCCAGATGTTGAGGCACCAATTTGCTCCTGCCGATCCCTGCCCCAAATACATAACAAGTTCCACAGGAGAGTGGTCTAACAGGCCCTGAGTAAATATGCAGCCGTTGTTTACTCTGGAAATCTCAGATTGTGTATGAGGAAGTGATCCAGACAGGAAAACACCCTGTACATGCCAGAGAAGGTAAATCTCTGTTGCAGGGATTTGATTAGAAACAGAACTGTGCTTGGGACCAATGGATGTCAGAATATAGTGACTGAGTCTCCTTACCACGTCACTACCCATGGGTCTAAATCTGACAAGCTCACAGTGACATACCTAAAACTCCTAACCTTTCAGAGCAATAAGTGATTTGGCAACCTGGAACACTACACTCTAATCCCCAAGGGAACGCTGGAAACAGATCATCACCTTTCATTTTCCTCACTCATGCATGTCCAAAATAAACTAAAAGAAATACAAGAGGAAAGCTTACAATATTTATTGAAATTAACGTCTATTATGAAGTGTTAGACAGGCATCATTGGCGTAAGTCTCCCTTCCATTTTGACAGATTGCCTCCTTTGTTTTGATATGTTTTTGCTGGTTTTATGCTTTGGGCACTGTGCCACTACTAATCAGTGCCACAATGCAAGTGCTCCCTATGTTAAATTAATATACTAATTGGTTATTCCATGATTGGGTTATTTGCTTTATCTGTAAGCCCCTAGTACAGTGCCCTATGTGTGCCTAGGGCTTGTAAATCAAATGCTGCTGGTGGGCTTGCAGCACTGGTTGTGCCACCCTCATAAGCAGCTTGTAAAGTGTGTCTCAGGCCTGCCATTGCAAGTCCTGTGTGCAGTCTAGCACTGCCATGTCGACTTGGCCAAGTGCACCCACTTGCCAGTACCTAAACCTTCCCTTTGCTTCATATTAGACACCACTATGGTAGGCCCATGGGCAGAGTGCATTGTAAGTATAAGGTAGGACATGCTCTGATGTATGTAGCATGTCCTAATAGTGAATTACAGCCATTTTCCTTTTTCACTATTGAAGGATACCTGTTCTCATAGGCCAGAATGGGCAGTTAGATTATTACATGCTTATAATCCTAACTCACTCAAGGAACATGGTAGAAATTCGAATTTAGTATGCCTGAACTCAGAATAGTAAAAGATATATTTTAGTAAAGTTGGTTTAAATATTCTGTGTTTGATAATACCACTTTTAGAAAGTAGGTATTTTCTTGCCTAACTATCCAGGCCTGCCTCTGCTAGGTTGTGTATTCCTTGTCTGGGTTTGTGAGTGACAGGGCTGGGGGATTCTAGGAGACAGGCTGGGGCAGCCCAGTGGTGAATAGAGAGATCTGCATCTAGATGGGAGGGAGGATTTGCACCTGGGACCTAAATAGGGCTGGGCCTTCCCTCTACAATGCTGGTTCCACCTCCTGTGGCTTGTCTAATGTCTCTGCTCTGCACTGTGAATGGAGAGAAGGAATCATGTCAACAGAGTGCTCCAGAACTGTATCTTCCCTCCCCTGTGCTGGCTCTACCTCCTGTGGGGCGGCTGATGTCCCTGCCCTGCACAGTGAAAGGAAGAAGAGAGTCATGTAAACAAAGTGCTCAGGAACTGGTTTGGACTAGGCAGAGGCCTCTCTGCCTTCAGGGAACAAAGGAATTTGGGGTATAAATATAGGGACCCTGATCCCAAGAAATTAGATCACTTCTGGACAAGAAACCTTTCTGCCAAGGAGAAGAAACAAGGAAGCTGCAGGAGTTGTACTGCCCCTCTGCCAGTGTGCTGTTTGCTGGGTTGGCCTGTAGTGGTTGCTTCATTGCCAAGGGAAAGGAGAAGGAACTTTGTAAGGACTTTCATCTACAGAATATTCCCCAAGGGCTTGAACTGTGCTTTCCTCCTGCTGAAGTCTCAGGGACAAAAGACTTCACCTTCAGCTCCCCACAAAATGTCCTTGCTGGGAATTCTGACTCCAGACACTTGCGTGCCGCTGGGAGCTGGAAGCGCGATCCATCGAGAAGAAGCGTGTCGCCTCCGCAGCTGAAATCATCGCATCGAAGTGAGCCTTTGCTGCATCTCCCTGGAAGCGTGTGTTCATCGAAGCTGCCTGCTGTCACATCACCGGAGAAGCGTGACGCCATTGTGAGAGTCGCCATCGCATCACCGGAAAAGCGTGTCGCAGGGCCTGTCGCAGCTCCAAAGTACAGGGTCATCGCAAGGCTGCCAGGGCTTCATTGCATCGTCATCGCATCGGTGCATCAGGGGCGCCATCTTCTTGCATCACAACTGGTCCATCGCAACCGGATCGCCGCAATGGGCCTGCAGGTCGAGAATCTACGCATCACCTCCGCACCGGTAAGGATCACAACGCATCCCCTACTCTGCGCAAGCATTGAGGCACGACGCATCATCTCCCACGGATCACTGAACTGACGCATCTCCCCTTTTGGGAGCCTTTTGTTTACTTTGCGTTACTCAACCAGGTACTTTGTTGAGAAATTTGTTGTATTGATCATCAACTTGAACTAAGTAACTTTTCTCATCTTTAAAATAATCTTAAGTGTAGTATTGTGGATTTTTGTCGTTTGTGGTCTTGTGTTTAAGACTATATTAAGAAAACTTTTTTATAAAACCTGTGTTGTGTCCATCTGTAGTGTTTTCACTGTATTACTGTGTATATTCACAAATGCTTAACACACTGCCTCTGAGAAAAGCCTGTCTGCTCGTGCCAAGCTACCAAGTGGGTGAGCAGGGGTTATTAAGGATTGTAATCCCCTTGTCCAGTCTTAGAAGTAAGGTTCCCTATTTGGACAAAGATGAATACCATTGCCAACTAGAGAAACATTTGTGCTTCAATTTGAAAACATATGCAACCAAAGTAATACAAATTACTAGCAAACTGTTTACAATGAAAAGCCCTAACATTGTAAATGATATGTATTAGTCTATGTCTACCCTCAATATGTGAACACAGAGATATATAAGTGATCTCTGGCACTAGCATTGACCCCCATAGCTAGTACTGTTAGGTGGTCCGCATCGTATGTGTAAACTTTGTTTATGTGAGCTTGGAGTGCTAGTTCCATGACCTATCTCTCTGCAAGAATCCACAACTCTAGCCTTAGAGCGCACAACACAGTGTATAGAACAGCATCTGTGTTACCTGGCCTGTGAAAACAGTACACCATGTTGTTCGGACTTGGTGCAGAGAAGGAGAACTACATAACAAATAAAATGTGCAAAATCATTTAAAAATAATATTTTGCCACAAAAATATATGTATTATATATGGCTGTGCGTAGCAAAGGAAGCCTGAAACGTGTATTAAGCAGAACTGAGGGAGAACCAATGCAGGTCCAGAATGGAACTTACTACAGCTCTTCTCTATTGTCTGATGGAATCACCAGACATTGTCAGGAACTTGGCCAAGAGGGATGGACCCACTTGTTTCCCCAAAGCTTTAGTTGATCTTTCCATTGGCGGGTCACCCACTCTATTAAGGTCCCCCCCAGCCCCCAGCATCCCATAGGGACCTGCAGTAGCAGGTCAGATATAGTTTTCAAGAAAGCTACGGACAGGTGAGGTATGGCATAAACACTGAGAAGAGCTAAAGGGTGACCTTGCAGGAGTCCGGTGACAGCTATGTATTGCTTGTGAGAACCCATCCAGGCCTGAAAGTGGTAATTTTCCCACTAAAACAGTGTCCTTAAGAAGGGATATCTCTGCTCCCTGTTGTCGGGCTGCCTTCAGCACTGCCCCTCTCTTCACTCTGACCAGTAAGCCACTAACATTCCAAGTGAGAATCTGCAATTGGCTCCAGCCCAGTGCATTGCATAGTCCAGCCATCAGAGTGAGCTGTGGAGCCCTGGACTAGGATGTGAGCGTCATTTCAATGTGATGACCATGTCATGTTTCTACCTGTGAGTATGCTTGTTATAAACTCAACACGCATGACTAAAAGAACCCCTCCCACTACCCCAATAGTTCCAGAACAGGAAGTACATGCTGTGGTGTGAACTGGGTAAATTTGCCAGCTGGGCAATTGAATGATGCCCTTAACCCCTCCCATGATTTAACCACACTAATCTGTAAAGAAAATATGCAGTAGGAATAGTCCACATCCTCCAAGACACCCCTCCCCAACTTTAATGGAAAATTACTGATGAGTCTTATCTTGTCTATTACTCTGTAATAACTTGAGCAGGGGTCTGCGAGTCACTCCCCTACGAAGATGGACGTCTGCCATTAGAACTGCTTCTGTTGGCTTCCATTGAATGATTGCTATATCTAGTTCTCCTATTCCTTCTCTGTAGCTGTCTCCAGTCATTAGGACCTTCCCTATTGTCCAGTATCTTCTGCATTGAAATAGATTGGACCCCTTTCTAAAGTTGGGTGTGCTTCTCAACCCAATACTTGGCCCTCTTTGGTTTATCAAAGAAGAGAGTATTGTTCCCAAAGAGGACCTTACAGTTGGTAGGGAAGAGCAACATGTGCATGGCCGTCAACTTTTGCTTGACATCCAGAAAGGAGCAGCAAGGTAGCTGTACATTTAATGTATAGTCAGGAAAGACCATAACCTGCAAGGAGCCAAATGTTAGAGTATCAAATATACAGGAGTCTCTTTGGATCACATCTCTATCAGCAAAGTTAAACATGTGAGCTATAAAGGGCTTGGAAGAGCACCCGGCAGAGGCCCAGGAGTCAAGAACTTGTCACCCGTTTCACTAGAAAGAGCATCGAGACATCTTGACCAGCACCCATGACTTTAACCACTCTGTGATGAAATGAGTTGGGGTAGTGCCCTTAAAGCCTTTGGGGAAGTCCAATATATTGATGTTGCACACCAAGCAGCCTACTGCATCTTGGTGCATGGTTATTTGACGTTCGACAACCTGAGTCTGAAATCCAAGTAGTGAATCCTCCATTGAGGATCCATGTTCTTTAGCTTCTTTGACTCTGTCCACGGTATTTCGAAGGTCCTGGTGGAGCAAGGATAGGTCGAGACTGAGCTCTCAGATCTTCCCCTCTAGAGACTTGGATCACTTGCAGAATAGAAGCGGTAGGATCGTTAGTCATACTCTCAGTAGTCGGAGGATGACAAGAGACACTCTCTTCCATGGCATGAGCTGCTTTAGTAAATAAGTCAATTTTGCCCTGTGTCGCTGGTGCCGACTGGCTTTCTTTGCCCGTAGTTGGCGGACAAGTGCCTGCATACCTCTCCAGTAAGATCAGCCCACAGTGGGTCTGGGCTAATAAGGACTTCCTAGCGCGAGGTAGGATCCGAAATTCAGAACGAAGAGTTTGTGCCTCCCTGGCCCCTGCCTGGGCCACAGCCTCCAACCATGCTGCCAGACCAAAGTTGCAACTTCAGCCCTTGGGGCAGCAGCCCAGATGACAAGGGCCTAATGTAGGGTGGCCAGACATCCTGGAGTTGCTGCAGACCATCCCGGTGTCCTGACAATTCCTTCTAAAACCAAGCATTTACAATGCAATAGGTCTCGCAGTGACATTGTTTTGTGGAAATGACCTTGTAAATGACATTGGGTTTTTTGTTTTTCTTTTGTAAAACATAAATAAAAGGCATTGTAATTTAAAATGCTAATAGTTAAAAGATTTGTAAATGCAAAATCTATTGCATCACATTTACACACAAGTGTGAGCTATTGGCATTGGAAATGGTACTGACTTTTATTAATGTTTTTTTTTTAACAACATAAATATAATGGATTTCTAAAGCAATAGCATAAATTTATGTAAATGCAATATTTATTTTATTCCAAGATGTTGAGAGCTATTTTAATTGTCATTAAAATGCTTTAACTTTATGTGTTTATAACTGCACACCTTGGTACATGCATTACAATGCAATAGGTGTTGCAACTTGAGATGCACTAAGAGAGATGTGTAGGCCTCAGTTCTCTGGCAGCTTGGGGGTTGTAATGCACAGAGAGGTATATGATAAGACCTCAGTCTCTGGCAGCAAGGGTTAGGGTCGGAGAGGTGTGCAGACCTCGGTCTCTGGCAGTAGAGTGCTTGAGATGCAATAACAGAGCTGTCTAGGCCACAGTTCTCTTGCAGCAGGGTGCAGGAGATGCACTGACAGCTGTGTAGACCTCAGTCTCTGGCAGCAGGAGGTTGAGATGCACTGAGAGAGAGAGGTATGTAGACCTCACAGCATAGGGATGTCTGTACCTCTTCCTGCTCATGGGCACCACAGCTCCCCCCCCCCTTCCCTAGGCCTCAAACACACAAACACACCTAGCCTGGGGTAGGGGGGCACTCATCTTTGACTTGGCTCCTGTACTCCACCTGCACCCTCGCTCCTTCTGCAGCTTCCTGTGGGACGTCATCCTCAACCCTTTAAACTCCCCTCCCTCCTCAAATGAAAGTTCCTCTCAATTTACCCTCCTGAAGGTGGGAAGGTGCATGGCAGTGGTACAGAGTACAAGTGTAGTCCCAAAGGGTAGAAGTTTAAGGAAGAGTGAGGAATTCGCTCCGAAGGAGGGGAGGCATGGCTCCAAGGGTGGTGAAATGAGACTGGGGTGAGGCAGGGGTGTGAGGGTGGGGTGAGGCAGGGGAGGAGGTGATGCAGAGGCGAGAGATGCAATGGGTAGGAAGCAAGACTATGAGGGGAGAGTGGAGGGTGAGAGAGTGCAGGGGTGACAAGTGAGGGATATGACTAAGGGTGAGGTGAGAGAGGGAGCGATGCGAGGCTGGGAGGTATGACAGGGTGGGGTAAGACAGCTGGTGGGTGAGACAGAGGGTAGGTGACGGAGGAGTTGGAGTTGGGAGGTCGAGGGCTGCACCCGGTAAGTATGTGAGGCTGTAGAACTGCAGGGAGGTAGTTTCGGTGGGTGAGACAGTTCGTGGTGATACAGGGGTGACACTGAGGGTGGGCTGAGAGAGGAAGAGAGCTTGAGAAGAGGATGGGAAGAGACCCTGCAGAGTGAAAGCTGCAGTTTAATGCAGGGGGTGGGACTGTGAGGGTACGCGGTGAGGGAGGGGTGGAGGTGATGGAGGAGTGAGGGTGCAAGATGACAGAGGGGAGGGACTGTGATTGAGCGAGGTGATTGAGGGATGACTGCGTGTGAGAGGAGAAAGGGAGAGACCACACTGCAAGGCTCAGGTTACGGTGAGGCAAGAGGTGCTGCAGGGAGAGAGGCTGTGAGGGTGGACTGTGAACTCGTGCAGGGGCTCAAGGTGAGGTGGAGGAGGAGTGGGGGTATGCAGGGGTGAATAAAAGAGGTTAAACTAAGGGACCAGAAGTAGGTTTTGGAGAAGATCAGGAGGGTGTCCTCAGTGTACTGTAGACTGGGGAAGACACAGAGGACATGGAGACTGTCATATCGTTGTGCCTGACCACAGTTAGGGACAGAGCAGGCAGCACAGGAAAGGGCGGAGACTCAGACAGGAAAGGGAAAGTTAAGTGCAGTTTGAGGAGCAACACGAATGAATAAAGACGTGTTGAGAACTGCTCCTGGCTCCTGTGGTTATTTGGAGGAAGGCGACACTGGCGACGAAGGTGGGATCACCACTAGAACCCCACATGCCTTAAAGCCCCCGCCGTCCGTGAAGGGCCTGTAACAGCGAGCCTGCAGCCCATGTCGGCGCGGCGTGCAAGAGCGTGAAAAAAGGAAGGAAGGCGCTCTGCACGTTGCGCATGAATGCTGCCCCAGAGCGCGACGATCGGCACCCGCCTGCAGAGTGCCCGCGCTGCCTGAACGCAGCCTTAAGCATACCTGACTCGGCAACCGCCCAGAGACTGCCCGCCTGGAAGCAAAATCGGCGCGAAGCGGCCAGGATGTCAGAGAGCATCCCAGAAGCGGCTGGCTGAGGCCGAGAGTGTGAGGGTGAGTCCAGAGGCGCCAGAAAAGCCTGCCTGGAACCAATTTGAATATGGCCAAGCTGAATGAGAGACTTTTAAAAGTGGCAGTTGCAAATTAAAAGGAACCCACGTGTCCTGAACGGCAGCCTTCTTAGAATCAGGCGCCAGCCATAGGCACCCATTGGGGTTTTAGTGTTGGCCATTTTGAAGTCAGGCAACATTGCATCTAACAGTCAAAAACTGCTGGAAAGTCACTGGAACCAAGCGATACTGACTCACACGCTCACTTGTGGTAGAATAAACTGAACAATAGCCCACTGAGGGGCCTGATCAAGCCACAATGTCCGTCACGAACCCAATAGGCGCTTCAGGAGGAGGAGCAGCAATGGGCGCACCAGGAGGAGGAGCAGCATCTCTGGCCACGCCACCACCACCACTTGCACCGTCTCCACACCCACTCTGCGGCCACCAGACCCTTTAGAGTTGACATCCGGAAATAGTATGGGGCCCAAGTGGAAGAGCTGGGCTGAGGACTTTGAGGACTATATGACCGGGTCTCAGGTGCAAGATCCTAAGCAAAAACTAATAGCTTTGCGGAATTTGGTGGGAAAAGACATTGCGCAAATCATTAAAGAACTACCTGCCGAAAATGCCACTTCCTACGATGATGTAAAAGGAGCTCTTGACCGGAGGTTTCTACATAAGCGCAACCTAGACTATGAGCGTTACACCTGTAATCTAGCTACCCAGGAAAAGGATGAACACATGTGCGATTTCATTGTGCGCATCCGGCGGTTAGCCCGACATTGCGAGTTTGACGCTTTTAACACTGAAGACGCGCTGCGACTGCGCATAATTGAAGGTTGCCAGTCTGAATCACTGCGTCGACGACTACTAAAGAAACACTACACTCTTGAGGAAATCGAGGAAATGACACAAATCAACGATCAAGCAGAGGACCATGCAAAGAAAATGGAAGTCAATAAGATTGGAAGGAAGGAACAAGCCTTCAGACTGCAAGAACACAAGGAAAAAAACCACTGGACAGACCGTCACAAGTCAAGTAAACCTATTAGTGCCACGAACTCCCGAAGAACGTCGTCACGTCACGAGTCGCGACACTCCAAGTCACACAAGACGGCACCAACATGCTACCGGTGCGGCCAAGACTACCCCCACTCAAGACAGTGTCCAGCCATTGGTCAGCGATGTCACCGCTGTGGAAGATAGAACCACTTCGAAATTACCTGCCAAGCTTGACAGTCAGGGCGAAGATCGTCCACATCGCGGTCAAACACGCACCACCACGCTCGTGCAGTGAAAGGGAGAGAAGGTCGCTTCTCAAGCTCATCTCGGTCAAGTGTCTGTTCCGCCAGCTCATATTGATCACGAAGATCGACATCTAGTGAATCATCACTGCCCACACCTGTGTCACAAGACAGTGACGAATATATCTGTATGGTCTCAGATCCGGACCGACTGAAAAGATACCCGAAACTAGGTATCAAGATAGGAGACCATCCTGCAAAATTCGTATTGGACTCAGGAGCTTCTTTAAACTACATCTGTGCTCTTGAATATCAAAGCATGAAGCCATGACCGAAGCTAGAACCTGCGGCTGTACGGGTATATACCTGGATATCCAGGAAACCATTACCCTGCCTGGGTCATTTCAGCACGACTCTGTCTTACAAGGACCGACAGATTCCCGCCTACGTTCACGTTGTGGAAGGCCCGGATCTGGCTGACTGTCTACTCAGTTTGCCGACGGCGGAACGCCTGAAACTTGTGGACCTCCTTTACATGACCGAAGATGCCCCAGACATCGTCTCAAAATTTACAAACCTCTTCAAGGGACTGGGAAAACGTTTATCAATTTAAAGTGAAACTACACATTGATGAACGAGTGACCTCAGTGGCACAACACCACAGGAAGGTGCCCTTCCACTTACAACAAGCAGTGGACGATGAACTCCAAGACCTCCTAAAAACAGACATCATTGAGCGCACATCAGGACCAACCCCATGGGTGTCACCAGTGGTGGTGGTGCCCAAGATAGGACAGGACAATAAAGTGAGCCTGTGCGTGGACATGCGCGCACCCAATACAGCTATCGAGATGGAACGTCATCCCGGACCACACATTAGCGACATGATCGCCCGCCTCAATGGTGCCACGGTGTTCTCAAAACTCGATCCGAATAAAGGTTACCATCAATTGGAACTACACGGGAAGTCACGGTACATCACGACGTTTACAACTCACCAAGGACTCTTCCATTACAAACGCCTAAATTTCGGTATTTCCTCGGCTGCTGAGATCTTCCAAGAGGCAATCCAGTGAGTGATTCAAGGGATCCCAAACGCTTTCAATTATAGCGATGATCTCCTAGAATTCGGAAAGGATTAAACTGAGCATGACAACGCTCTGGACCGAGTGTGCCACGTGCTACTAAACGCCAACTTGACCCTGAACTCAGACAAGTGCGAGTTCCACAGATTGACCCTGAAATTCTATGGTGACATCTTCTCCAAAGATGGCATGAAACCTGACCCAGAAAAGGTGTCCACCCTTGCAGACACCCCAACACCATGTGATGTCAGTGACCTTCGATCATTCTTAGGGATGGCAAGCTACTGTGCACATTACATTAGGGACTACGCTACCATCAGCTACCCCCTCAGGGAGCTCACCCGTCAAGGCCAGCAATTCCTATGGACAGATGCCTGTGAGCACTCCTTCAACAAAATAAAAAAAACTGTCAGCGCTGCCATCAACCTAGCCTACTTTGACGGCAAGAAAAAGACTGAAATCACTGTCGATGCCAGTCTGGTGGGTCTGGGTGCCATCTTGGCACAATATCAGGAAGACTCTGATCAATGCCATCATCGCCTACGCCAGCCGCAGCCTCACCAATACCAAGAAGGCATATTCCCAACCTAAAAAGGAGAGTCTTGCGGTGGTATGGGCCTGCGAGCATTTCCACCACTTCGTATATGGTAAACATTTCACCATCATCACGGACCACCAGGCTCTCATCACCATCTTTGGCATTCCAAAAGCCAAAATGCCCCTGCGCATTGAACAGTGGGGACTACGGCTCCTGGACTATGTGTACACAATTATCCACAGACCAGAAAAGTCAGAAAATCCAGTGGACTACATGTCCCGACACCCTGAGACACACACCAGCGAGAAGTCCTCGTTAGCAGAGGAGTACATGCATTTCGTCATTTCGTCATTGACTCTGCGTGTCCGCCTACAGTACCCCTGGAAGCAATCCGTGAAGCGTCCAGCCAAGATCCTGTCTTCCAAGAGGTCATAACTCGCATACGCAACAGTTCATGGACACATGTGAAAGACACAGCCCAGATCTCGGCTCAGAGTGTCCAAGAAATTGTAGCATTCCAGCACACCCAGGAAGAACTATCTATCAGCGAGGATGGTCTGCTGCTAAGAGGCGGGAGGATAGTAATCCCACAAAGACTATGGCAAGGAGTGATCAACTTGGCTCACGAGGGCCACAGAGGAATAAGCGCTACCAAGAAGACCCTGGTTTCCGTCACTGGATCAGATGGTGCAGGCCACTCTCAAGGATTGCACCCCTTGTCAACTAGTGAGCCGTGATGAACCTCCAGCCCCTTTGCAAATGTCAGAGTTACCAGATGGGGTCTGGCAACAAATCGCCATTGACTTCTTTTGGCCGTTGAAATCAGGCCAATATATCGTTGTCATTATGGACGAATATTCTCGATTCCCGATTGCGCACCTAGTGTCATCCACCAAAGCAACAGCAGCAATAACAGTTCTTGATGAAACATTTGCGGCATGGGGTATTCCGCTGGAAGTCAAATCCGACAACGGACCACCGTTCAATGGTCATGAATTCGCGGAATTCGCAAAACACCTTAATTTCAAACACAAGAAGATCACACCCCTATGGCCTCAAGCCAACGGCATGGTGGAGCGCTTTATGGGCACTCTGAAGAAAGAAGTCCAGCAAGCAGAACTGGCCCACCGAGACATCCAGCAAGCTTTAAATGAAGTACTGCGAGCTTATTGCACCACACCCCACAACACCACGAACCAATGTCCAGCCACCCTGATGCTGGGAAGGATCCCTCGCACCCAGCTACCCACACTAGAAAATGCACTACCATCTCGAACTGTGACCATCAATCATGACACTTTGGTTAAAATAGACCATGAAAAGAAACTGAAAATGAAGACCTACGCTGACCACCGCAGACATGCGAAACACACAGACATCTGAGAAGGAGACTGGGTGATGGTTAGGCGTAAATGTAAAAAATTTAAATTGATACTTTTATAGCGCACTACTCACCTGCAAGGGTCTCAAGGCGCTTGTACGAATACCGCTGTGGAACCCATCCTGGCTTTCCCTATGAGGCTTCCACTCCTGGGCACCCCCAACGTGGAGGCCAGGCATCCTTAGCGTTGTGGGGGCCGTTGTGGAGATTAAGCAAGCTATTGCCGAGAGTTGCAGAGTGGGACTCCATGATTGGAATAGGCACAGTGGCGAAAATGATCTGGTCCGTGGAATTTTCGAGCCCGAGACCCGCCGAGGCAGGGAATTAAACCCTGGTCCCGGGCTAGACCTCTGCATTAGGGTCTGCCGCTCTAATCATTGAGCCACACTTCTCCACTGACGGAAGAACGAAAGACGACAGTCGTTATCTCGCTCATCCGTTGAGAGTTTGCAGCCGGAAAGGGACTATGATTACAGCAGAGGTTGATCACAAGCGGATAACCCGAAATATCTCACACTTCAAAAAATGCAACTCTAGCAGCCACGATGAGATCCGGAGACGTGAATCATCCACTGACTCGGTGAGCCAAAGGGAGAACAGTGACAGAGAGTATCACAGCCCAGCAAGACATGAAGAATCTGCGAGCCCCCGAAGCAGGACTCCAGAACAGCTCAGTCGCCCCAGACGACATGCCAAGCGACCAGCGCGTCTGATTGAAGAAATCTGAGAGACAGTAAGACTCTTGTACAAAGGGCGGAGGTGTCATATTGCTGTGCCTGACCACAGTTAAGGACAGAGCAGGCAGCACAGGAAAGGGCAGAGACTCAGACAGGAAAGGGAAAGTTAAGTGCAGTTTGTGGAGCAACACGAATGAATAAAGACGTGTTGAGAACTGCTCCTGGCTCCTGTGGTTATTTGGGGGAAGGCGACAGAGACAGACTGAGGAGTGAGATGGTGTGGAGCTCAGATGCACTCAGCAAGAAGGTGTAAAGGGCGAGATTTTACAGGAGGTGAGATTTGCGCGGGGAGAGGGGTTATGCACGCAGATTAAGCATTTCCCATGAGTCTTTTGCACAAAGCTATGACGCCGATCCGACAGCGTTTTTTTTTTTGCATGAGCAAATGATGCCAGTGTTTTGTGTTCAATTCTGGTGGGTTAAACTAATAAAATTTCACATCTTATCCACAACAAAAAGTAAGGTACGAAGCTGTCAAAAATGTGGAAAAGTAAATATTTGTCCCGTTGCAAGTCATTGCTTTTTTAAGAACCTAAAACACGGCAATGTCTTGCTTCATTCTTTTTTGAGAACTCAAATGGAATTGCACAATTATTCTTCAAAATATAACATTATTACGCAGGCGGGGTTATGGCCGGCGGGCTCAGGAAATGGCAGACAGTGGCTGGACTCCTCAAACAATCAGGATTGTTGAAAAGCGCGACTACTCAAACTGTGACGGTCTCAAGGCATCTAACCAAGAAATGTTGCAACCAGAGCCTGTGTGAATTCTGTTGTCATTCAAAAAACATCAATGGAGTGGAGTGCTAAGACACGATTCAGTGGAGTGTATTGCAAAGGCCAGTAACAGTGCTAAGAGTTTTTGAAAGCTGCCGTCAGAAGAAGCAAACGAGGATGCAAAAGAAAGCAAAAGAGTTAAATATTGTACCACGTGACTTTTTCACCCCATGCACTGTTTTCGGTAGGTGCTCTATTCTTATATTATTGACAACAAAAATTGATATTCAGGCTCACCGACCACTTGAGGCACACATGAAATACTAAAAATAAGGCTGTACAGTAAAGAAATGTGATTGCGTCTGGATGAAAGCCAGTGGGCCACGAGCCCCTGCTGGTGACTGTCTAGATTTAAGATCACTAAGTGCCAGGAGTTTTGACACGGGCCGTCATGCATGTTCAGTTTAAAGGTTATACAACCGGCACCTTGTGTTTGTATCTTAATGTCCGGCTGGATGTGCCTGGAGCCAGGTGGGACACCGCAGCTCGCTGGGACACATGAGGCCAGCACTGGATGGTACAAATAAGAAATGACAATGTAATGTAAATTGATACTTGTATAGCGCACTACTCACCCGCAAGGGTCTCAAGGCGTCCTCTCCTGGGCACCCCCAAGGTGGAGGCCAGCCATCCTTAGCGTTGTGGGGGCCGTTGTGGAGATTAAGCAAGCTACTGCCCAGAGTTGCAGAGTGGGACTCACTGATTGGAATAAGCACCGAGGCGAGAATTATCAGGTCCGTGGGATTTTGAGCCCAAGACCCGCCGAAGCGGGGAATTGAACCCTGGTCCCCGGCTAGACCTCTGCATCAGGGTCTGCCAATCTAACCATTGAGCCACACTTCTCCACTCTAACCATTGAGCCACACTTCTGTGTTGCACAAGTACACACTGCACTTATTTAACCATATTTATTATTGTAGCAATTCTATAGCGTTAAACTCGTTTTCACACAAATCTCATGTCGTTCAGTTCCTAGTAACATTCAGAAACAATTGCAGGGGGAAATGCACTATTATGACAACATGGTGCAAATTTCCATAGTGCTACCTTCTCATGGGGATCTGCAGAGTGTTTATCAACAACGACAATGGCCAATCAACAAGGATGTGGGCGGTGCTAGGCTCGCTCCAGATTGTGTAAACAAAGCCTTCACTGAAAGGGAGAAGACATTGACCAGTCTTGTGTCTCGAGTGCTTAGATGACCATCTGTGGACTTTGGTGAGCTGAGCGCCTTAACAGAGGGTCCGAACCCGCAGTGCTGTGCAGGTCAGCACTGAGGACTCAACCACTGGTCCGACACAACTCCTGAAATACACGTACAAATAAAACAACTTTCAGATCCACTGTACACACTACCGTGCTGGCTTGATTTAAAAGGAATAGATCTCACAGTGTAATCTGGCACTTTCTTCCCCCACACTCCAGGTCAAGAGGACATTGACTGAATGGGCAAGCAGGCTGAACTCCTTTCGCCTGCATAGGGCATCATATTGAACAAAGGCCAAGGATTTAAAGGGCTTGCACCCTGTATGCAGAGGCTAGTAACTGATTGTGCATGGAGCAAGGATGGCCTCATCTTTCCAGCAGAGAGGCTATGCACTGTATGGGCACGACTCATCCTTCCAGGAGAGAGACCAAGGGCTGAATGCACACTGGATTCCCATTTTGGCGTGCAAGCAATCCCTTTGGAGCTTTACACACAGCCTGCCCCCGTAAGTGTTAAATAAAATGTAATCTTATTATTTTTAAAGGAAAGAATTGCCCATGAAATTGGTGCCTGCCCTGCGGGCAGGCTGAGGCACAATCCCGGCCCCTGTTTGTGCTCGGAGCTCCTTCGGGCCTCTCATTGCACTGAGTCAGGTGTGACTAGAGCTAATAAGCTTTGGCCGCACCGTCCTCCTTCAACTCCCCCAGGCAGCCCGTGTGTGCACCGCATCCGAGGACTGCACGTGGACAGGGATCCCTGGATAATTGCAGCAGAATTCCCCGGAGTTGGAGGGGCTGCGTTCATTTGCCCAAACTCGCCCTGACCGGGCATAGACAAACACCCCCTCACCACTGCCCCCACCCCTCCCCCACCTCAGCCTTCATTAGATTTGTTTTCTTTCACAGCAGTTTGGAAGGAAATGTAATACATTTCAGCAGTGCTGATGAAGCCTCCTGACTGGTGACGTCATTGCAGGTCTCTAAGGACCCTTCCCAACAGAAGAGGAGGGGGAAGTGCTCAGAACAGCTCGTCTGCTTCACAGCTGTATTGGAGAATTTTCTTATCTGCAGATAAGAAAAGTCTTCACGACAGCTGCAAACCAGGCCATGCTATACGCAGGGGCTGTCCAAAAAACAGACATGGTGTGAAACAAAAACCCTCTTTTCCAATGGGAAGCCAGCGTTTACCATAAACGCTCAATCTACCCAATGGAAAAGAGGGTTCGGGCTTAGAGTCCCTTTTTACAGATACTGTATTTAAAAGATCTCTTGCAGAGGTGGAGCAGGGCTCTGCCCTGCCACGCCCACAAGACCTAAAAACATATCCAGGTTTTTAAGAAAGAGTCGGTAGAACTGCACATTAAACAGTGTTGGACAGACTCACATTTCAACTGGCCCTTTCTCAAAAACAAGGGACAGAAGTTCATTGTTTAGACTCTGCTACCTTGCCTCATTAGATTAGTACAGCAGGCTCTAATGAGATGTAAAATGGGGCTGCTGAACCCGAAACTCAAGGTCGGGCCCACCAGCAACATGAGCTCTTCACAGAAAAGGGAGGATATATATATATATATATATATATATATATATATATATATATATATATATATATATATATATATATATATATATATATATATATATATATATATATATATGTATATATCCTACTGGCTGTCGCCAGTAGGTAGTTATAGTTAGGACCTAGTTTCCATAGGAAATCCGCAACATTCTATTGGGAATAACTTTGGCGCCGGTTGTTGAATCTTCACAAATTTCTCAAAGAAGATGGCCTGCTCCGCTCCTTCCCTGAAAGTCTCGGGAAGATTCGTCAAGCGGGGCCGAGAAAAAAGGGGGGTCCCAAAACGTGTTTTCCCCTATGTTAATTTCCATAGGACGATTAGACACGGCTACAGCCCGAACCGCCTAACAGAATTGCACCAAATTTTGCAAAATGGTAGAGTCTGATTCGCAGATAGCCCCTTTGTTTAAATGGTGTAAATCCCTTCAGTACTTGTTGAGAAAATCGAATTTGAAAAAATGTATATATCTATAAGCGTTCACCTTGCACGTACCGTGCGCACACGGTACGCGTACGTGTGTGGACCTTCGCGTGCGCGAGCTACATGCTGATTGGCTGCCAATGTCTGTCAACACTCCAAAACAGAAATTGTTGGCAGCCATCTTGTGCCTCGGTAGACTGAGGCACAGGAAAGCAGAAAAACAAACGTGTAGAACTCAAAAAGGGGGCAGGGTAGAAGCACCCTGACCCCTAGGCCTGCTCAGGCGGTCCCACAAGGACATCCAAGGCCCAAAAAAATGTTGTTGTTTTTTAAAAATCGCGGGGTACGCGCACCGTGCGCATACCTCGCTTAGGTATGCGTACGGTGCGCGCACACCGCGATTTAAAAAAAAAAAAAAATACATTTTTGGGCCTTGGGGCTCCTTGTGGGATCCCCTGAGCAAGCCTAGGGGGTCAGGGTGCTTCTACCCTGCCCCATTTGCATGTTTTCCACATTTGTTTCACTGCTTTCTTGTGCCGTGCTTCTACCGAGGCACAAGATGGCTGCTAACACTTCCTGGTTTGGAGTGTTGACAGACAGTGGCAGCCAATCAGCATGCCTTCCCAAGAAAGCAACATGCTCATTGGCTGTCAAAACTTCTAACCAGGAAGTGTTGGCATCCATCTTGTGCTAGGTAGACCGAGGCACAAAAAAGCAGAAAAACAAATGTGTAGAGAAAAAAGGGGGCAGGGTAGACACACCATGACCCCCTAGGCCTGCCCAGGTGGTCCCACAAGGACAAAAAAGCTAAATCTTTTTTTTTTTAAACCCGGTCTGTTTTTTTAAAAATAACCACCCGGGGGGATCAAAACATGAGGGCATAGTGATATAGAAGTGCGTGGGGTCCCCAATCCCCCCCACACTGTCCCGGGGACTGCTGCCCCCGGGGCAAAGCAATGCAGCCCACTGGCGCAAACTGGAGGTTCCAGGTGGGCTAGTTGGCCCACAGGGACCCCCAGTATACAAGGGGAATTAGTTCCTCCTCTGCAAACGCGCCATGGGCTGCGTTGCAGAGAGGTTTAAAAAAAGGTGTGGCCTCATTACACCTTACTGCAATGCAGCCGCCCATGCGCATACTGGAGGTTCCAGGTGGGCCAGTTGGCCCATGTCATGAGTGATGTAATATGTGACGTCATCAGCAGTGCATTGCAGGCGCGCAAGTTATAGTGAGTCCAACTAACTATAACGTGGGAATTTCAAAGGTTTTATGTCAGTAAAATTTCCAGCTAACTATAACTGGTGTGAAACCTATGGTTTTTTCAGTGAATTTCATAGGTTTTTTAAATGCTAATTCCTAACTATAAATGGTGTGAAACCTATGGTTTTTTCAGTGAATTTCGGAGGAGGAGGAGGCATTCCTGCCAGAAGATAATACCCCATATAGTCCAAAGCAGCACATTATATGGGAGTTTTTTTCCATCCCAAAGGACCTCAAAAAAGTGAATGCGCCAAGGGTTACTTGCCTAATCTGTGGCACTGAACTTTCAAGAGGAAACCCTAACAAGAAGTACTCTTTTGGCAATAACACAATGATTCGCCACATGCAACGCCGGCATCCTAACAACTATGCTGCGGCAGAGGTTCGAGAACTGTCCAGAAACCCTCCCCAATCTTCACCCAGCACCTCCAAAAGAAAGCAACCCACTCCATCCGGTCCAGAGACAAGGGAGATGGTCCCAAACATTCAACCCCAGTTTGGGCAATACAAGATCACTTGTATGTTTTGTGGTAAAACAATCACCTATGGTGAGCAAAGCATAAAGCTCATCAACCGTGCTGGTAACAACCACAATTGCCCCCACAAAAAACGTAATTTTTTTCTGATTTTTTTTGCTCCAGTTGAGCCGTTTACAATTCCGTGTTTTTTGGTTCTCCCCATAAAAATAAAAAAAAATAAAAAAATTGTTCATAAAAGCCAAAAAAAGTACAAAATGTTCAAAAAAACAACAACAAAATATAAAAAAACAAAAAGAAGAAAAAAACCAGTTCTTTTTAGAACTACCTCCAATTTATAAAAAAAGCTACTTATTTTGAAAACTCGGTCATTCTTTTTTCCCCATGGTACGCTCCCCGGTACACTCCCCGGTACGCGTACCGGGCGCTCCCCCCGCGCAAATCGAAAAAAAAATATTATTTTTTTGCCCCGCGGGGCCCTTTTAGGGCCCCCACATCAAACCTAGGGAGTCAGGGGGGTCTACTGTGCCCCCTTTTGGTCATTTCCCCCTTTGTTTTTGCCACCTCTTGTGTCTCGATCCTACCGAGACACAAGATGGTGGCCGCTCCAGACTGTTTGGAATGTTGACAGACACCCGAGAGCCAATCAGCTTTCCGTGCGCGAACTCGCATAGCGCGCTGGTGCATGCCCCGGTGCGCGTACCGGGGCGCGCTTATAGATATATATATTTTCTGAACCTAAATTACTCAAAATCCACTGGAACACATATCTTGAGACATAGCAAAGGCACATCGGGCTACCAGTCCCTACAATTTTGCCAAGTTTGGTGCAAATCCATTCAGCCATTCGGGCTAAAAGTAAGTTCGACCTCCCTATGGAAATTAACATAGGGAAAAAAAGTTTTGGGACCCCCCTTTTGTCTCGGCCCCCGCTTGACGAATCCATCCCAAAAAGCCCAATCATGGTCCAAGTCGTGGAAAGAAGGAAACTATTCACAGTGTAACACACGGGTACGTGTGATGTCCAGGTTCTGGGTAGAATCACCCTCGATACTGTTCTCTCCACGACTTGGACCATGATTGGGCTTTTTTGACATACTTATTGAAGTTTGGCGTCCCTTCTTTACAGATCGAATTATACTACGTTATCTGAACTACAAACGCCGTCGTTCTCCTACTAATAGGTTACCCTGCCGGGTTGGAATTATCACCGGACTAGGGCCCTTACAGATAAGGATCCAGCCATTGAGCCCTGAGGAGTTATAGTGTCTAGATGTGTATAGACCTATAACGAAACACGTGTCGGCTGGCTGTGAATTTCCACTGGTGACGATCAAATAAAGGAGATATCCATCAATCAACCTACGTTGGACTTTTATCACTGTGATTCATATTAAGCAGCACTCCACTTGCTTGTACCTTATCTGTGTGCACGGGATTTTGTTTCATTCCCAATAGAATGTTGCAAATTCCCTATACAAAATAATCCTAACTATAACTACCTACTGGCGACCGCCAGTAGGTAATTAATATATATATAGTATATAATTTACAAACTGAATACAACGTGAGAACTTGTAAAGAATTGTACATAGTTTGTATATATATGAAATCTTGCATTTCAGCACCTATTTTAGGTATCCTGTAGTCCTATCTCTTAAAACAGATCTGTCTGCTTAGTTTTTTGAACAGTGCAGTTTTTTAAACAAACACTTGGGGAAGTCTTTTTTTCATTTGGTGGTTCTGTTACACTGTATATTTACTCGAGCACTTTTTTCAAAACACAATTGTTCTGTAAATAGTTCTTATATATTTATGAAATTTAGAAAAATGAAAAATATTCTTTTGAAAAACAAATACATAGGACTGAAACTTATATTTGTGTTTTTTACATGAAGGTGCTGTTTTTTGGTGTTACATGCAAAATGTTTTTGGTTGTTCCTTGCTAGGGTAACAAATTACATTGCACGGCTATGATTTGCATCTTTACAAGTATTTTTCAAGCCTTGGTTTAGTTAATAATCCATTATTGTTTTTCTGGAGTACGGCAAGGTATACAATGCATTCATGCAGACCATTGTTTTTTAATAAGCAATGTAAAATAACATTTGCGCATTCATGCGGCAATTTTGGTATTCACAAATTTGTTATTCTGTGTGTATTAACGTGTACAGAACTCTTTTTGGATTAACATTGGCAAACCAGTAGGCATGCAATATTGTTTCTGTTTGTGATGCAACAAAGTTACAAGAACATAGCGTTATTGTGCACTGTTCCTTTAATTTGTTTTATATCTGGCATTTTGATGCAACCATGTGACTCACGTTTGGGAGGTGGGGCCCGGAAGGGTGTTGTCTCACTGCATAGATAAAAAAAGTTTCCAGTTTGTGCAATGTGGTGTGTGAACAAGACTACGTCAGTAGTCGAAACTTTGCATTTTGGAAGGCACAAGGAATAAATAACATCTTGCCTGGAGAGCGTGGGGTCTGTCTCTTCTTTTGCCGCTGCATGTGGAGGTTTGAAGACTTTGCTGATATATATATATATATATATATATATATATATATATATATATATATATATATATATATATATATATATATATACACACAATTTTTTTTCTAGATATGTCATCAGTGTTTTCATGAGTGATGTCACTGACCATGTCTTGAGTAATGTAATATGCGAGGTCTTAAGCAGCGTATTGCGGGGCATGAGTTAAAGTTCGCTCAGCTAACTATAACTGCTGAATTTCTCTGGTTTTGTACGAGTGAAGTGTCAGCCTAACTATAACGTCCCTGTAACCTTTGTCTTTTCAGGAAATTTCTAAGGTTTTTCAGATGTTAATTTCTAACTATATCATCCCTGAAACCTGTGTTTTGTTTCCGTGAATTTCTATGTTTGTTTTTAACTAGCAGTCGCATTTGCAGACTATTGTGGAAAAGGGACTGAGCCTCCAATCACCGCTCAGGAATTCCGCGGTGTAGGACTTGCAGAAGCTACCAGAAGGGCTTCTTGGCCCCCAAGGACCCTCAGGAGTAAAATTAAATTCATCCCCAAATGTTAGTGCACCAGGAGGTGCGTTAGCAGAGTGGTGGAGAAAGAGGACGTTGCCTCTGAAAAACTCTTAGCAATCCCACTGCGTGGAACTTACTGGAGGTAACGAGAGGGGTAGTCAACTACCCCTCCTGTAACCTCCAGTAAGTCCCACACTGGAGGATTGCTAAGTTCTGATACCAGGCCATACCCCCCTTCCACCACTCTGCAAACGCTCTTCCTGGTGCGCTCTTGGTTGGGAGAGGAAGTCCCTTTCACTTCTGGGGATCCTTAGGGGCCAACTAGCCTACCTGTTACCTCCAGAAAGCCACACACAGTGGGATTGCTGAGAGGCAGTCTCAGACCAATCCCCCTTACTCTAGCACTCTGCAAATGTGCCTTATGGTGTGCTCTTGGTTGGGGCATGAAGTACCCTTGCCTCTTGAGGGTCCCTGGGGGCCACTAGCCCACCTGTTACCTTCAATAAGCCACACACAGCTAGATTGCTGAGAGGTGGTCAGAGGCAATGCCTCCTTTCTACACCACTCTGCAAATTTGCCTCCTGGTGCACTTATGCTTGGGAGATGAACTCTACCTTAGTCCTAAGGTCCTCAGGACACAAGGAGATCTCATTACCCCACTAGCAGTGCGGCAAGAGGCGCGTTTGCAGAGTGGTGTAAAAAGGGACGTGGTCTCCGACTACCTTTCTCCAATCCCACTGTGTGAGCTTACTGGAGGTAACAGGTGGGCTAGTTGCCCCCTAGGGGCACTCAGCAACGAAGGTGACTTCATCCCCTAACGTAGAGCATGGCAGGAGATGTGTTTGCAGAGTAGTGCAGAGGGGGTTTGGCCTCTGGTGAATTGCCAGCTTCTGTTTTTTCCATCTATTTTAGGAAGGGGAGCTGTGCGGCCCCCCTTCCCTTGATAATTTTTGGGCCCTGGAGACCCCATCCTTCAGGGCTTGACCTATTAAAAAAAAGGCCAATTTCCGCCCTGGGAACCCCACCCCCGGGGATGGGTTATTTTTATGTATTTTTATTTTTTAAGGAAGTGGGAGCCATTTGGCCCCTCTTCCCTGGGCCAGTTTTGGCCCAGTGGACACCATCCCCTGAGGCCTGTCCTCTATTTTACTTTTGTAAAATTGATGGAAGGTGGCCGCTCTTAGCCCTCCCCCTGACGCCAATATTGTCCTGGGAACCCCATCCCCCAGGGCATGGCCACTTTCTTAATTTTTTTAATAAATAAAAATGGGTAGAGGGGCCTGCGGGGCACCTCTGCCCGGGCCATTTTCGGCACCGGGACCCCATCCCCTGAAGCCTGCCCTTTATTTTATTTTTTCAATTTTCAGGAGGGGGACCAAATGGCCCCCTTCCTGAGGCCAAAATTGCCCAGAGGACCCCTGGGCATGGCCAAGTCCTTAGAGACCGCTAGGGAAGCCCCAAGGCCCCTGCAGCCCCTGCGGTCCCTGCTGGCTCCCCTCCTCCTGCGGGATCTAGCATTGTTTTTGGGCAGAGGAAGCTGCTAACATGCAGCTCCCACTTCCCAAGAGCAATTCTGCTGCGCTTAATGGAAGCAAGAGCATTTTTCATGCTCTCGCTTCCATGAAGTGAAGCAGAGTTTGCTATGGCATGACAGAAGTAGTGCTTCCACCATGACATAGCAAACTGAAATGTCCCAGGAGTAGGTACCCATGGACATTGCTGGAGCCGGCTTTGGGGAAAGGTGGTCCCGAGGGCCATGGAGGGCCATATCCCTGGGGTGGTGGCTTGGGGTCCGCAATGAATACATGTCTTTATTTATTTTGCCCCCAGGAAGGTGGTGGTCTCTGTGACTGTGGGGGCCCACTCGGGCCTCCACATCTATTTAGATATTTGTTCCAGGGACCTGTACCATCCAGGGGCTTAAAGATAACAAGGTGCAAATCCTTTTTTTAAAAAAAAATGCTTTTGTGGCCCTTGGTGTCCCTGTGGGCACCCTGAGCAGGCCAAGGGGGTCAGGGTGTTTCTGCTGTGCTCCCTTTTCTTTATTTCTAATGTTTTTGAACCTTTGTACTTGTGACTCGGTTCAGCTGAGCCACAAGATGGCTGCCAACACTTCCTGGTTGGAACTGTTTGCAGCCAATCAGATTGAATGCTCGAGAACTGGACGTGTAAATGCTTAACCATATATAATGTACGCCATCTGTAACCCCAACGGCTTTATAACATGACCAGTACTGCCTTTATTCTCTCTGTATTACTTTGTAAAAAAAAGTCTCTTAGAAAATCGTTTGAAAAGAAAAAGAAACAGTTTTCGGATCCCCCCTTTTTCTAACCCCAAAATGTTCAATACGGCAGCAAAAGTGAGTGGGCCATTAGTTTTGAGCATTTCACAAAGATCCCCCAAACGGCGCAAAAGATATTGGCAGAAGAAATAATGTTTATTCAATATAAGCAAGGTCCTAACTAAAAAATACCTACAGGATACATACTGAAAAGAAATAAGATTACAAGGACGTTATAGTTAGGTTGATAATTTCATTCATACGAAAACACAGAAATTCAGGAGTTTTAGTAACTATAACTCATTCCCCTGTCACTGACCATGTCATGAGTGATGTAATATATGAGGTCATAAGCAGTGCATGTCGGGGCGCAAGTTATAGTTAGCTCTGTTAACCATAACTGGTGAATTTCTCTTGTTTTGTACAAGCGAAATGTCAGCCTAACTATGACATCCCTATAATCTTTTTTTCTGTGAATTTCTAAGGTATTTTTAATTTTATTTCCTAGTTACAATGTCCCTGCAACCATTTGTTTTTTTCAGTGAATTTCTAAGGTGGTTAAAATGCAAAGTCCTTACTATAATGTCCCTTTAACCTTTGTTTTTTTAGTGAATTTCGAAAGTTTTTTTAATTCAATTTAATAACTATAACAATCCTGTCTTTTTTTTCTAGAATTATATATTAAATATTACATCTGCATGGTGAGCCACTTATTCTTGTAATTGTCATTTATTTATTTAAAAAGTACATTGATCATCTTATTTTAAGATATTTTTAGTGTTCGCAAAGACATTGCGATCACTGAGGACACACAGCGGAGACCGCATATGTTTGACAAAGTGTAAAACACATATATAGACCTACTTTACATACACTTTCAGTCTAGCTGTTTAGTAAGATATTAATTTAACTTTCCCCTTTGTATTTATTTGTCAAAAAAACTACAGCAAAAATTAATTTTCCTTGCTCACAGCAACACAGCAGTTTGGGATGATATCAGTAGTTGCGAATACAAATATCAAAGTGTATTGACATATTTTACATAAAGTGTGAGTCTAGCTCTTTAGTAACATATTGGTTTAACTTTATTTTAACAACATATTTGTAAAAAAGCAACAGTTTAAAAAAATATTTCCGTAACAGTACGCGACAATAGCACATAACTACTGGATAAAGAAATGTTGTCAATTTACACAGTTTCATTTATGAAAGGAATGACACACCCAATTGTCCTTTCTTGAACTTTCAAGGTACTTGTTAGTTTGTTATAGGAGCTCACCCAAACTGATTTAGAAAATTGTGCATTTTAACTTTTTATTGGCTACTTCTACAAAAATAAAATAGCATCAGAAGAATCAGAGGAAGACCTACAGCTGGTTGAAGTTGTTGAACACAAAGAAGATTCAGCTGCATATGAACAATCTTCTGATGAAGAATCAGCAATGAAGAAACAAAGCATATTTTAGGATTATATCACTATTCCAACTGGTGAATCAAAGACCACAACGTAAACTGGTGTGGTGCATGATATGTGAGAAAACATTATATCGGGGCACAGCAAAAAAATATTCATGTGGAAGCAACTTAAAATTGCACAGAGAAACAAAGAAGAGGGATCCTCAGTCTCCAGGCCTCCAACCCCTGCTACTAACAACAAAGTTGCAGCTTAAGTGGAGAGAACACTCATTGAAATGTCACCAGAACTAAAGCATTTTGCTACCTTCTACATGCACTATAACCCCATCGGAGCAGTCTCTAGATGTCATTTTGCAGAATGTGAACAACCATACTTGTTATTTTTTCACTTTTTAATACAGCAGTTCAATCACTGTGAAAAAATATAAACAAAGAACAATGTTTTAGGATTTCATCTTGAACATTAGTCAACCAAAACAAAATACAATGGTGGGGTGGAAAAAAGGCTTCTTAGATGCAACTTGAGGCTGCTGATATTATAGTACAGCCATTTCGTTTTTATCTGTAGTAACCAAATGTATTTTTATAACGTTTTATAAATGTTTGTCCTTCAGTTAAAAAGAGTTCTTCATTTCTAACAACTAGAAAATACCCTCTATAAGCCAGAATAAAGTATCAGAAACTCATAATTCATATACGTGCTATCACAATACTAACTTCTATTATTCCAAATTGTCCTTAGATCTTCAGTTCTAGAGACAGCAAATATAAGTTTGGTAACTTTTTACATAGCAAACACGAGGTGATGATGGATTGTGCACTAAAACGTTTTAAACACTCACCCCCAGTCAGAGATCTGGTTTGAATCCATCATCATTCTTGAGTGCATGGCTAGAATCTGAGTGATTGCATAAGTCCATTGTTAAAGCTTGAGGGATTGTTGATAGCACTGCACTGCTAGGGTGATTGTATTAGTGTAAGAGTATTGCCTCGGTAATTGAATAAGTGCAGAGGGAGGTACTGAATGGGTGATAAGTTCACGGCAATGGTACACCCTGCATAATTTGATGTGTGCATGAGTGGTGCCTGAGTGTTTGGATGAGTTCATGGGTTGTGCCTCAGTATTTCAATGAGTGCATGGGTTGTAAGCGTGTGCTTGAATGAGTGCATGGGTTGTCCATGGGTGTTTGAATGGCTGCATTGGTTCAGCCTTGGTGATTGTAAGTAAATGGTAAGTGACTGGGTGACTGGATGAATGCATATGTTGTGGCTGCATAGTACAATGACTTCGTAATTAGTGCCTGCGGGATTACAAGAGTGCATGTTTAGTGCCTGGGTAATTGAATACGTTTGTGAATAGTGCGCAAGTGATTCAATTACTGCCTGAATAGGGGCTGGGTGATTGGATGAGTACCTGAGTAGTGCCTGGATGACTGTGAATGTACCTCCTTTGTGGTTAGATACATAAAAGTAGTGACTATATCTGTGACTCATTGTTTAAGTCCTTCTGTCATTAGCAAACTAACTGTTTTAATGTATCTATCCTTTTCTACAGAGCTATGTGTAAATGAAGTCTAAATATCACACTTGATATATAATTGGATACATGGAACTCTAGGAGCATACATCGCTCTGTTGCTCAGCGAGCACATCATTCAGTACGTTTCTAAAACTGAAAACAACAATTCTAACTTTCTCAAAACACAAATTATTTTCCTAATGGCATACCTACATCATTTCTCAAATATTTATTGTGTCTTTAAAACATATAGTCAATATTTCTCAAAGAAAGGTTACACACCATGTGAAGCTAGCACAAGAAGTCTCAAGACACCTTCTTTACTAGTTACCCTCCTCAATTTTAAACATAGCATGTTTTAAACTACCCACACCACCATCAAAATTTCATGACATTTTCAACAGCCTTAAAGAATTTAGATCATCATGTAAACATATTTGGTGTTTCCTAATAGATATATACTTTCAGGCCATCAGTTCCAGAAATATATAATTGTTAGACCTGACATCCTTGGCGTGGTTTTTCCCCCATCTTTTTGCCTCTGACTCATGTATTTTTGATGCTGTGCTGGATTTCGTTTTTGCTGGTTTAGATGCTTTGGACCCTCTGCCACTGCTGATCAGTGTCAGAGGGTAAGTGCTCCCTCTGTAAATTGCCATATTGATTGGGTATACCTGATTGGCATATTTGTGTCACCATGAAGTCCCTAGTAAAGTGCACTGTGTGTGCCAGGGCTGGTGATGACCGATGCTACTAGTGGGCCTGCAGCGCAGATTGCGCCACCCACATGAGTAGCCCTAAAATGATGTCTCAGGCCTGCCAGCGCAGGGCCTGTGTGCAGTCAGTGGACTGCCATGTCCGCCTGGCCAGTGTCCCCACTGGCTGGGCCTAACCCTTCCCTGTCTGTGCACACCAGTCACCCCTATGGAAGGCTCAAGGTACTCCCCTGGGCAGGGTGCAGTGCATGGATAAGGTAGAGCATGTACTAGTGCAGGTAACATGCTCTGGTAGTGAGCAGCAGCCATTTTGTGTGCTCACTGCTGTAAGGCTATCTTGCTCCATAGCGTAACATGGGGGAGGCTGGTCCCATTGGATCCCAGCCTATCTTCCCATAGGAACAAGATGGGACATAAGTGAAAGATATCCCTGAACTCAGAATTTAATATCACATCTTTTAGTAAAGGTTGTTTTTAAATTCTGTGTTTGAGAATGGTACTTTTAGAAAGTGGCTGTTCTCTTGTCTAAACCTTTCTGTGTGCCTGGGACTGTTTGTGGATTGACTGTCTGGGTTGAGGATGACAGGGTCTGCAGAGCCCCAGGGGGTTATCTGAGTCAGCCCCGTGGATGAAAGGCAGCATCTGCTGCCAGGGAAGTGGGAGGAGATAGCACCTGATAGTGAAGGGCTGTGCCTGCCTAACCTCAAAGCTGGCTCCACCTCCTGCTGGGCGACTGTCACCTCTGTCCCTGGGACAGGGAGGAAGAAGGAAACCAGAAACACCCCAGACCCCCAGAACTGGTTTGGACCGGGCTCAGGGCCCCCTTTGCACAAAGACTTCAAAAGACTTCAAAGGACTTCAAAGCCTTTTTGGGGTATAAGAGAAGGACCCTTGACTACAGAAAATCAGATTCTACAATCAAGAGAAACCTCTGCCAGAAGACGGACTGCTGAAGGAGCTGATGGAAGATTGCCTTGCTGTGTGCTTTAAGGGCTGACCTATCCTGCTGTCCAACTGAAGGAGAGGAGAAGAAAGGGACTTTGCTGTGTGCTGTGACCCTGCCTGCTTGAACTAAAAAGACTTTGCTGTGTGCTGTGTCTTGCAACTGAATTTCCAAGGGCCTGAGAAGAGCTGGCCTCCTGTCTGGGAACCCAGGGTCAAAAGGTTCCCTTGTAACTAAACTGCGCCAAGAAGATCGTGCTTTAATCCTGCTGAAAGCGTGACTAGTAGCTGTGGCCAAGGAGGAAGATTGTCGTGCTCATCGGCACGTTGTGGTAGAGAACCGGAGGTTGGTTGTGTCCCCTCCGTGAGCTATCCCCCTAGCAAGAGTGGGGGCTTCTCAAACACTCTGCCCGCTCCTGGCTGCATACAATCTACTGGCCGCCTGTGAACCGCCGCTGCCCGTGGCCAGAATCATCCCCGCAAAAGTCGGCATCTGGCCGGGGCCGCAGAGGGCGAGAACCAAAGGAGCAGAGCCCTGATTGGCCCGGAGTGCCGAGCCCCCTCACCGAACGCCGCGCTGGGATTGGCTCCCTAGCGGCAGCGTCATCGCATGGTTTGAGCTGTCATTGGCGGAAAGGAGGAAGGAGTCGCATCGTCATAGGAGGGCTCGCCGGTGGAGCCGCGCTGTGAGTGGTCACCCCCTCGAGGAGTCTCTACGTCACGCAGGGGGCTCGCCGAGTGAGCCACGCACCGATTGGACGAGAGGAGAAGCACCGCGTTTGAGCCCGTGAGCAGAGCCGACCTCGCCAAGGGAATTTAACAGCGCCCCGCACCCCTGGCCGGCCGTCCCTCCAAGGTGAGCAGCACCGCCTCCCCGCCGCTCGTTGGATTGTCGAGAGCGGGCGGGAGAGGAAAGGGGACCGGCCGGGGCGGGGGCGAGCGGGATCTGCTTGGCGCGGTGCGCCGTAGGCTCTCTAGAGCACGAGGCTGTGCCGGGGAAAAGAAAGAGTCCCTGGACCCTGCGGTAAAGCGCGTGGGCAGCGCTGAAGGCTACATATAAAAACGTACGTGGGCATTGTGTTCATTGCTCGTTTGAGAGCAACTTCAGTAACGATTAGTGGCATTATCTAATCACTGATTAGAGAGACTAGAGACTATATTCTTTGTTTTTGATAAAGAAGCTTCCTGATGACAACAAGTGCAACCATTAAGAATTAAGAGCAACATTTTTTTTATGACAAAGTGATTATCGTGCAACTGCCTTATTTACATTGCTGAAACTAGATAAAGTTATATATTTTTTATAAAAATATACTTACCTGTGTGGTCTCAGTTTGTGGTGGATTGGGGATTATTGTGGTATTAAGTGCAATTATTCTACACATTGCCTTGGGGATAAGCCTGCCTGCTCGCGCCAAGCTACCTAGAGGGAGAGCGGAGGTTATCTACTGTGTGTATTCCTTCACCCTGACTAGAAGCAAGGGTCCCTACTTGGTCTAAGGTACTTACCTCTGCCAACTAGAGACCCCCAGATCTAACAATAATTCTCTACATCTTTAAGTAAACTCAATATTCTCATTGTACATATCTCATCTTTAACCAGAAAAACCATATCTCACTATCTAAACATATACACACCGGTCATATAAGTTAAAAACCACATTGAAAAACACTTCCTAATACACCCAAACAACTATTACTATTTTATAATTAAAATAAATTCACAGCATGTTTTCTTATATTTTATACGTGAGTACACTACTCCTGTTTGATAATGTGACTAAAAGTACTACAGTTCCCAGAATGCAAATAACATAATGTATCTATACCTCACGGTTCACTGACAAAACATCGACACCCAAAACATCCCCAAAGCACAATATCGAGCCATAAATATAGATGTAAAAAATATCGAAATCCTATATTTTATAAAGGAAAGCAAAAAAATATCAAAAATATCGATGACATGAATATAGATGTAAAAAATATAATTGTGTATATATATATATATATATATATATATATATATATATATATATATATATATATATATATATATATATATAGTACAATAATAAATATAAAATATAATAATAAAACTAATAAAAACTAATAAAAATAGATTCAATATACATTTTAACAAAAATAAATAAACTTACCTCAAAAAACTTAAACACACATCTATAAAATATTACATATATTTACTGTATACCAATTCATAAACTATTCATTTACATTTCTTTTATCATTTTAAGAATATATGGAAATGTAACAAATAAATATACATATACATATACCAATAACATAAATTAAAGTTTAAAAAACATTCTATTATTAATTAAAACATTAAACTATTTGAAAATATTTTAAAGTATTGGATATTAGAGGGGTACAAATTCTTATTCAAACTCTAGTCAGCGCAACAGTAGGGAAAGTGTTGGATAGTGAAGGGGTAAAAATTTCTATTCCAACTCCAGTGAGTACAACAGTAGGAAAAGTGTTAAATAGCAGAGGGGTACACATTACTATTCCACTTCCAGTCAGTGCAACAGTAGGCAAACTGGTGGATAGCAAGAGGGTTAAAATTATTGTACCTACTCCACTCAGTGCAACAGTATGGAAAGTGTTGGATAGCGTAGAGGTAAAAATGACTATTCCTACTCCAGTGAGTCTAACAGTAGGCAAAGTGTTGGATAGAGGAGGGGTAAATTCCTACTCCAATGAGTGCAACATTAGAGAAAATGTTGGATTGCAAAGGGATAAAAATTACTAATCCCTTTACAGTCAATTCAAAATTAAAATAAAACAAATTATCAATAACAAACCATATTTGAAACAATTTTTTTAAACAATGTTTATAATGTTAAATACATATCAAAAATACCTTGATACAATATTACATCAAATATAAAAATATTTTTCAAAGAAATATTTTTAATTAGAAATTTATAAACAAAAACATTATTACAAACATTTATTTCATTTACATCCTTCCCTATAACACCACACAATACGCAACCCACATCAAAAAAAAATCTACTTCCATAATTAACATAATTAATTATCAATTAAATAAATGTAACTAATTAAAAAACAAATTAAAACACATAAAAATGTATTAACTTTCCATAATTTAACCCTACAAACCATACTGCTTACACCTAAAATAAATTACACAATTACCATAATTAATTTACAAGTAATGAAATAATATGAATTGACAATTGATTCCTAATCCACTAGAAATATATCACTTCCTAGACCCCTGACCCTCGGAAAGAGATCAGCTCTTCCCCTGCAGCTCCGCCTGACTGCGCACAGCCTACAGTCCTAGCCAAGCAGAGTTCGAGACCTCTCCCTGCTGGGTCCTGCGCATATTTTCTTTTTATTTCTCTGGGCTTGCTTTTGCCTGCATTTCCCGCCACAACCCATAAAGCTGCTTTTGTGTTTTTTTCCCGCCCCACTCCTGCCTCCAAGCCACATGCCCCTCCTCCATCCCCCTACTTAAATGGCGACAGCGTGCAGCAGGCGTGCCGCTGGCGTGCCTAAGGCAAGCCAATCTGTGCCAATCAGCGCCTGGACTGCGCCAAGCGCCAGACCCCCTGGTCCTTGCGAGAGCCACGACACCAGACATTGCTACGACACCGGATTCCTACACAGACTCAACACCAGCCGACTGCTTCCAGGCCAGCCCGATACTCACCCACGGACCCTTCATCTGCTGAAACTGCAGCTTCACCAGCCACTCCCACTGCTCGGAGGTGTCTGCCCACTCTTGTGCACCCAGGCTGCTGCACACTATTCACTCCCACCATCCAGTGGTGACTGCCCGCTGCTGTGGAAACAAGTCTCTCTGCTCACCTTCCACCACAGGTGTGTGTCTAAAGGGTCCACCATGTGCCGAAGCAACCTCCTTAGCCATTGCATACACGTGGTCAAACTGAGCTCTCAATTCAGAGTGAGTGTTGATTGCAAGGATGGCCGCAAATCATCGCAGGCTGCACACGCTTTCTGCTCTGGTGGCACTAACTCAGTGGAACTAAAGTCATCGCCTCATGGTGGGAGGTCCGTGTCGGGGGGGTTGTCAATATGTGAATCACAGCCTGCTAGAAAAAAAGCAAGATAAGATTGTGTGTCATGCGTCCATCAAAGGAGAGAGAGAGAGAGAAAAAGAGAGAGAGAGAGAGGAAGAGAGAGAAACAGTGAGAGAGAGGTAGAGCGAGACAAAGAGAGAAACAGTGTGAGAAAGAGGAAGAGTGAGAGAGAGAGAAAGAGAGAGAGAAAGAGTGAGCGAAAGAGGAAGAGAGTGGGAGAGAAACAGTGTGAGAGAGAGGGAGAGACAGAGTGAGGGAGAGAGGAAGAGAGAGAGAGAAAGAGTTTCAGGGAGAGAAAGGAAGAGATGGAGAGGGACAGTGAGTGCTCATACTGTGGACGAATCCAAAACCCTCACATCTTACTTTTCCGCCACTGGTGTGTCTCCGACCACATGCCGGGACATAGTGGAGCCCTCAAGCTTACTCATCCAAAACCTAGTATGGAATCGGTAATGGCAGAGTACATACAACGGGGCACGCCTAAATCACTGTCCTGCCTTTGTGCATCCTGGCTGCTGCACCCCTTCCACTTCCACTGCCCAGAGGTGACTGCCCGCCGTTGCGCACCCAGGCTGCTGCACCCCATCCACTTCCACTGCCCAGAGGTGTCTGCCCGCTGCTGACACCCAGGCTGCTGCACCCCATCCACTCCTACTGCCTGAAGGTGACTGCCCGCCACTGCGCAAACAAGCCTCTCTGCTCACCTTTTGCAACCTGTGTGTAGAAAAGAGGGCCTACCACATGCCACTGCAAGCCCCAAGCCCTGGGCCCACAGACAGGGCACCCTGCATACCATGCAGCCCTACTCCGCAGGCCACCAGGTCTCACATTTGGTGCTGGGTCTTTATTTCGCCCTGGCAGAGGACAGCACCCGGCTTTTCATCGCAGGCTGCACACCTGCTCAGCCTTTGCGGTGCCACTAACTCTGTGACCAGCGAGGCAATGCCAAATGGCGGTAGGCCTGCGCTGTCTGATGGCTAAGGCCTACATTGCGGTCCAGCAGGGCAAACAAAACTTGAGCTGCCCAGACCACCGGGATGGGCCATCACCGCAGGCTGCACGCCCGCTCAGCAGTTACAGTAACCGTACCTCATTGGACCGAAAGTCACCATTCCGGTGTGCCTGTGCCGACCGCAGTGCATCCGGTGCAAGCAACTCTGAAATGGCATAGAGTATGTGCGCCCAGTCGTTTGTATTGGCAGGGTCACATGTCCTGCGATGCCTGTGCTAGATGGGTGTGGTGTGGGTGTATTCCAGCCGCAAGGGAGTGGCTGTGGCGTACTGACAACTAGGCTGTGACCAGCAGATCACTACAATGAAAACCTGGACTATGTAGTGTTGTTATCCATCCTTGTAAGTGTAAGCGGCTGGCCTGGCCTATGCCAGTCCTGCATGAGGCTGTGAAGAATGACTCTGGAGTTATGGACGTGGCCCCATCCTGGGCTGCATGAGGAATCCACTGATGCGGGTGTCCCTGTTGTAGTGCTGCCGCCACCCGGGTCACAAGCGCCAACGTGTTACTCTGTGAACCAAGTCCCACAATATGGCCAACATGGAAGGTACGGGGAATCACTGATCTTACATTCATCCATAGTTCCATACATGAAAGATGGTGGACATGACACATCTGTGTGGATATGAATGTTTATTGCACATTCAGTAGAGTGTTGCAGCTGTAGCAATACAGGGCCATGCAAAGTTCAAGTTTTAGTTTTTGGCACACGTAGGGCAGCAAATTAGAGCCAAGCTCGTGTTCGGGGTTAGGCTAAACCAACATATGCACTTATACAATCACTCCGCCAATCCCCAAGCGCTTATAAATTCACTATACACTCTCCTTGCAGGACTCTAATGATCCAGTCGCTACGTATATACTTGTGCAATGACCGAGACAAAGTTACATAACCGAAGATTTCTCCAATGCCAGAGGTAACATGGTTACATACGCTAGCCACAGCACAATGTAATGTGGTAGGGCCCAAGGGGAGCATCTTGCCTACATAATGAACACACGGACACAGAAATATAGTTGAACTGGGTACAAGCACGGGAGCTCAACTCCTTTTTATTACCAGATTCACATGTCCAGTGACGTCTGGGCTGGATGCGTGTGGGGTGAGTGTAAGCCAGCCCTCCGGGAATGGTTGGTGCTGGCAACAAGCACAACAGTAATCATTGGATCAGATACAGAGATTCAATCATGAAGGGTCAATGATTTGTGCTGCACTAAGTTAGGGGCAGCAGATGTGAAATAATACACAAGATATTCTAAAGGATCAGATACAGAGATTCAATCATGAAGGGTCCATGATGTGTGGTACACTGAGGTAGGGGCAGCAGATGTGAAATTATACACAAAACATTGTATCATCAAGGGTCCATGAGTTGTGCTGCACTGAGATAGGGGCATCAGAAGCATTTAGCTTGTGCGCAGCCAGCGATGATGCGTGGTGCGGGCGAACCATATTGGTAGCAATGTCTGTTGCCTACTGGGCTGCGTCATCTGCAATCGTTACTCGATGTGAATTGTGAGCCCTGCTATCCGCAGTGTAGATCGAAGACAGTAGTCAGCACAGATATCGAGGAATGCTTTTAGTAATTTCCTCTTGACAACATTCGAGTTCTGCTGACCGCAGTGTAGGTGTATGGAACAAAAGATGAAACATTTATGGAATACATTGTTGAAATATGTAGGCTTCAGGGACATTATAGCTAGTTGCCTCCTCGACTCTTAAATCAATGAATGAAGACTGAAATTGAATTGTGACCCCCACTGAGCACTGTGTAGGCCAGAGGCAGTGGCCAGGAAGGGCCCACTGCCATGTGGTGCTGAATTGAGCTGCAAAGAGTTAGTGGTAGGTGTGGCGCTCAGCATATGCGCAGCAAGCAATGATGAAATGTCTCTTGCCTACTGGACTGCGTCATCTGCAATCACAATTCGATCTGAATAGTGAGCCCTGCTGACCCAAGTGTAGGCTGGAGGCAGTGGTCAGGATGGGATCCACGACTACATGGCATTGATGTGCCTAGACTTAGTGGTAGGTGTGGCGCTCAGCATGTGCACAGCCAGCAACTATGTAATGTCTTTTGCCTTATGGACTATGTCATCTGCAGTTGTGACTTGATCTGAATTGTAATTCCTGCTGTCCGCAGTGTAGATCGAAGGCAGTAGTCAGCACAGACATCAAGGAATGCTTTTGTCACTTCCTCTTGACAAAATCCGAGGACATAGAGTAAAATTCTGTCTGTAAGTAATAAATCAAGACTGAATTCAAATTGTGAGCTCTGCTGTCCGCAGTGTAGACTGTCATTCAGTGTTCCTTTGGGCATGCAAGATGAATTTGGTCATTGTAGTAAAGCTATAATTAATATAAAAAAATTCTTGAAGCAAGGATACTAAAAGGACATTATGTATATTTTAGGGACGTTGTACTTAGTTGCCTACGGAACTCTGCAATGAATAAATTAAGACTCAATTTAAAATGTGATCCCTGATGACCGCAGTGTAGGCTGGAGGCAGCGGTCATCAAGGGCCCACAGCCCCGTGGCGTTGAGTTGAGCTTCACAGTTAGTGTCACGTGAAGCAACCAGCTTGTGTGGAGCCTGCGATAATGCGTGGTCCGGGCGGGCCGCACTTGGAGCAATGTCTCTTGCCTACTGGACTGCGTCATCTGCAATCGTGACTTGATCTGAATTGTGAGCCCTACTGTCCCACACATGGACCACGCCCAGAGCCCCAGCCTATTCATTCATACTGCTACGCTAGTGTGGCATACGTTGGACCAGCCCACTCTACTTCCGCTTCCAGGAGGGACAACACAGCTACATGATGAGATCTTCCACACTGCCTGAGGTAACATGGTTGCGTCTATTGACCTCAACACTACAAGCACCAGCAGTATAAGTCCACATGGAAAGGTTTGTGCTCTGCATAGTGAGGTCTGCCCAGCTCATCACCGCTACACTTGGTATTGCGTGCATTTTTATTGATGGGTGACTTGCGTCCTTCACACATACTTGGTTGCCACATCTCCCAACATTCAGCTATTGTGTGGCTGAAGGACCATGCCTTTTTTGGAAGGTCAGCTGTCCTGTTCTGCGCTGCCTTGGTGGTAGTAGGGAGGAGGATGGTCCAGGGGGAGGTCCTGAGGGTGGTGGCAGTGGGTGTTGTGGCCTTCTTGTGTGTCGGACATGCATGATCAGTAACTCTATGACATATGTTGGCTTTTAGAGGCAACTCTGGGCTGGGCTCCCTTTTACACTGTTGGGAGTCATCCTGCTTTCTACCAGTAAAAGGCACATGTTCCTACTGCTAATGCAGCTTATCGCCTGTTTTTGGTTCACACCCCAGATTTAGCTGCTTGTTGAAAATATCGGGAAGTGGTATTTTCGGGTTATTTTTGCACGGGAATGCCTACTCTGCATATTATTAGCGTTAAGTGTCTCTCTCATTTGTGGCAAACCTTTTTGCGGAAGCTATTGCTGGAAAACTGGAGATATCTGCTGTTTTCACGAGCTTGAGAATGGAATGATAATTTTAAAATCACTTTCAAAAACATAGGTTTAATGAACATTATAATTAGAAATTAGCATTTAAAAAACATTTGAAATTCACTGTAAAAACCATAGGTTTCGGAGACTTTATCGTTAGAAATTAACATTTAAAAAACCTTAGAAATTCACCGAGATAGTTAGTAGAGCTAACTATAGCTTGCGCCCTCGCAATGTACTGCTGATGACGTCACATATTACATCATCATTACATGGTCAGTGACATCACTGATGGCATCACTCATGGCATCTCAAATGACATCAATAATGAAAACACTGATGACATCATCCACGTGATAATCTGATGCACCTCCTCACACCCTAATATAACCTTTGATATACCGACTCTAAAATACAGACTACCATTTTCGAAACCATAGACAAATCAATAGCAGTTACTATATACCCACTGACTAACTCATACCGTTACTCATACATTCAGTCACTAATCAATACAGCAGTATTATATGTACTCATACACCTATACAAACACTCATTCACTGTTACTCATCATTAGAGTTATTGACACACCTAACTAGTTTTGTAAAGAATCAATAACACTGTCATTTACTCACCAATACAGATATACATTCACTATCTAACGTATTCATACAGATACTAACATATACTTACTCTCTTATACAATCACTGACACAAGCACACACTCCTTTTATAGAGCTACTCTCACAATTACTCACTCATGTGTAGCCATTTCTATACTCTAATGCTCACATATAATGCCTATCATATATGTTGTTACTTACACATATACCAGTGAGACATACATTCACTCACCAACACACTGAAACACACACTCCCTCACCTACACAGCTATTTCCAAATGCACTACTGAACCCATACACCAAGTAAATTATCCACTCACACAAGTAGGCAGAAAGTCACACACCACCCACCCACCCACATACACAAACACTGAGGCACCCATACAGATACTCATGCAACCAATAAGTAACCCATGTAGACAGTCATGTAACTAATCATCAACCCATGCAGCAGCTCACTCAACAAGTGAGAGACTGATACAGACATTCACCCATTTTAGTCCCTAACCCATGCATTCAGTAGGATACATTTAATCACTAACTTATACAGACACCTATTACATTTTCCACCCACACACTTATACACCAACTCATTATTCAATACACCTTGGCATTAACATATATAAAATATATTTAAACTTTACAAAAAACACACATTCACTGGATGATGTCATCAGTGATGTATTTTGAGATGTCATCAGTGATGTCTCTGACCAGGTCATGAGTGATGTAATATGTCATCAGCAGTGCATTGCGGGGTGCGAGTTATAAATAGCTCTACTAACTATAAAGTTCGAATTTCTCCGGTTTTGTACGAGTGAAATGTCCAACTAACTAAAGCGTCCCAGAAACCTATGGTTTTTTGGGTGAATTTCTAAGGTTTTTTAAATGCTGATTTCTAACTATAAAGTCCCTGAAACCTATTGTTTATTCAGTGAATACATATATATGCACATATATATATATTCAATGAAAAAAACATAGGTTTCAGGGACGTCATAGTAAGTTGGACATTTCACTCATACAAAACCAGAGAAATTCCCCCGTTATAGTTAGTTCAGCTAACTATAACTCGCGCACCCGCAATGCACTGCTGATGACGCCACATATTACATCAATCATGACATGGTCAGTGACATCACTGATGGCATCTCAAATGACATCACTCATGACATCATCCAGGTGAAAATCTGATGCACCTCCTCACACTCTAAATAAACTTGAATACACCCAGTGTAAAAAACAGACTACCGTTTTCGAAACCATAGACACATCAATACCAGTTACTACATACGCACTCACTGATTCTCCAGTGACTTTCAAAGGTTTTTTAAATGGTAATTTCTAACTATAATGCCCCAGAAACCTAAGGTTTTTTCACTGAATTACAAATGCTTTTTAAATATGGAACTACTATTTTGCTATTTTTCATTAGTATTGATTTTTACACTGCTGTTGATGTCACATATTACATCACTGATGGCATGCTCAGTGACATCACTGATGACATCACTGATAACTTTTCAAATGGCATCACTGATGACATTATCCTCAGACTGTGTTTCTAAAAAGTTAAAGAATGTTTTATGTTTATATAATAATAATAATAATAATAATAATAATTGAATCTATAAAGCACCTGGTTACACTAAACTAGTGTGTCCCCGCGCTGTAAAACAGCAATAACCAGAGCCTTTTAACTGCTATTTCTTCCCACCGGCCCAGAACCTATTCCCGCCCTACTCTTTGGGAAACAAGTGAATTTTCAGCTCTTTGCAGAACACAAGCTCTAACGTCTCCGGCCGGAGACAAAGAAGAAGTGTGTACCACTGTTGAGCTGCCAAAACACAAAAGGAATTCCCTCCCATTCTCACTCTTCTGAATTTCGGAACCTGAACCTGCCCCGTCCCGCTAGATATCAGCTGTCGGGGTTAACAGGTTATGGAGATAGGTGGGCCCTTTCCCCTGTAAGATTATGCTTTGCAGCCTCTGAGTGCACTTAGCATTAGCTACCAATATATGCTAATGTATATTCAAGAGTGATTTGTTGCATTAGAACGTGTTTATGTGCTAAAGTGTCTGTATGCGTGGGTGGGTGTGTGACTGTTTGCATGGATATGTGACTGAATAAATCTGTGCATGTACACATTTATGAGTGTTTGAGCTAAGGACTGTATTAGTGACTGAACGTATGTATAGCTTTGTTGGTAAATGCAACAATGTGTTACTGATATATATATATATATATATATATATATATATATATATATATATATATATATATATATATATATATATATAAGTAATTACAAAAATAAACGGCTGTATTTTATAGAATTGGAGTATATACGTGAGTATATGTGACAGCAAGTGATTGTGACAGTGGGTCCATGGATACATATGTGGTTATGTCACTAATTGTTAAACACAGTACATATGTGTATAAATAAGTGATGTGCTGTGTGTATAACTGTGTAAAAAAAGTAAATGGCTATGGAAAGAATTCTTTGGGTAACTCACTATGTTTTAAATTAACTGTTAGGGTAAGTAACAGTGTCTAATCATATATATATAAGTATATGAGTGTATATATTAGTGGCTGTATTGATGAATGATTGTGTGTATAACACACTGTAAGAACTTGTGTATGTAGACCTAAAAATCAGTAAGCAGCTATGTAGTAACTGCTATTGGAATGACCATGGTTTCCATATAAGTGGTATGAACTTTTGAGTGAGTGTATCAAAGGTATTTTTTGATTGCATCAGATGATCAGTAAACTGCTATGTAGTAACTGCTATTGGTATGCGCATGGTATCTATATAGGTGGTTGTACTTGTGAGTGGATGTATGAAAGGTGTTATTTGGTTTTGAAGAACTGCATCAGATGATCATAATGATGATGTCATCAGTGATGTCCTCAGTGATGTCATTTGAGATGTTATGATTGATGTCACCGAGCATGTCATGAGTGATGTAATATGTGTCGTCATCAGCAGTGCATTGCGGGGGCGCAAGTTATAATTAGCTTCACTAACTATAACAGGCGAATGTCTCTGATTTTATATCAGTGAAATGTCCAATTAACTATAATGTCTCTAAAACCTATTGTATTTTAGTGAATTTCAAAGGTTGTTTTTTAGGATAATTTCTAAATATAACATTCTTAATACCTATGTTTTTTATCAGTGAATATCAAAGGTTTTAAAAATGCTAATTTCTAACTACAATGTCCCTGAAACCTACATTGTTTATAAGTAAATTTAAAAAGACAGGCATACTTTTTGTTGTGAAAAACTAACTGTAACAGTAGTCTGTTAGAAGTTATACATTAACAATAATTAAAACTTAATTATCACTAATTAGCATATAAGTGTGGAAAAAGTGTGATGCAGCAGCTAAAATACCTGACTTTGAACAACTGCGTTCACGGTTTGATTTCCGGCTCCGGCGGCATGTTAGCCCACCACTATGTCACTGTGGGTAATAACTTGCTTAATGTTCCCGATGCCCCAAGCGCCCGGACACGTCCCGGGAAGTAGCTGTATGCTTTATAAATGCTAGCATTTTTTTGATTTAAAACCACAGTGATAAGAAATATTAGCACATTTGTTTTCTTCTATTGTGAACAATATTTTTTATACGTCTTCTATTTAGACTTATGGCAATTATTAGATGATTTTAGTCACGAGAATGGAAATAACACGGTTTGCTGGGTAAAAGTTTTGAAGCTCTCCAACATATGTACATAATATGTTGCTTGTACATGTGAGGATCAAAATCAAATGCTTTACCGCTTCACATTTCCCAACATGTGCACCAGTTAAACAGTGAAAATGTGAACTTGTGTGAACTGTATAATGTGACATCTAAATGGGAAGATTCGCATGTTCCTTTCATAGACTACTCAATAACCTAAAATATTATATACCTCACCCGATGATCGATTCGTTTTGTTTTAGCGAGTAAATTATGTGTGTCCATTCTGTGATTGAGGTTCTGTTTTCTAGCGTCGGATTCTACTTTTGCGACAACAGAACATAATATGGAGTTGTAAGTTTTTTGATTATAGCATAGTAGATATTTATAATACGTAGCTATTTGAATATTTAAAGATTTATATTCAGAAAAAAAGTGCCATTGGTTGTTTTTGCCATTTATATGTAACATCAGCAGCTTGTATTCAGAAACATCCAGAATTGAGGAAACACTGTTCCTTTTCTGTCTTCTTTGAGGTCATATACTGTGACTATGTACATTGTAATAATCAATGTATAGCGGACCTCAGAGGTGTTTGTGACCCGTCGACGAGAAGACTAAAGCTTATATGTAATGTGAGCAGCTTCTGGTTCTTATTCTGTTCCCCCCCCCCTGGGATCCTATAGTGTGAGTATTTATATTGTAATATTCATGCTATATATGCTCCCAGAGGCGTTATTGACCCGTCGGAGTGAAGACGAAAGATTTTGAAGTCCCGCAGAAAAGAAGCTTATACATAGTGCTTCATTTAATGTTTGTTTTGATGAAGTGTCCATTTATATGCAATATGACCATATTTGTGTTTGACTGTTTTTCACTTGTTATTGTTGTTGTGACTTGAGATGATGTAGTGCGGGAGTGTTTGTTGTAGCACTTCTTTTCTATTGAGTTTTTATTTGTTACCCCTTTGATATATACAGCTACACTTTCCTAAGAAAGTGTGTTTGTGATTGCTTCATAAAAACTGTTTCAAACCTGGATTGAAATTTCTGCAGCGCAACCACACCTACTATTTTGCTGCAAGGAAGAGGCACTCCCCGCGACAGAAGTAAGCACTGCACTATAAGTATACATTATAAGTAAACATTGCTCCAGAGAAGTACTCTACTCAGAACCCTATTTAAATGAAGACTGCAACAGAGCTCTTTGTTTTTGCAACCTCTTCCTCCATATTATAATATTTGCTCCAAAGATGTAACACTCCCCGTCAGAAAAGTAAACATCACATTATAAGTAAATAGTGCTTCCCATGCAAATTATATAAATGGCCCTTAAAATATATTAAAAACATGTTTTACCTTCATAGTCTCTGTGACTTAATAGTGTCCCTACCCTCCCCTCTACTACTTTGTTTCTTCCTGTACTACTTTGAAGTGCATCACAAAATGGCTGACACAGTGAACCGTTCCAGGCCAAAAAGGAGCAAACTTACACTGGAAACACTTTAGCCAATAAAATGTCCATGGTGTTCCACAGAGGGGGAGGAAATGGCTGCCAATACTCCCCCTTTTAATGCTTCACAGCCAATCAACATTAAGCTTGGGAAGGTCCTGCTTGGAACACGTTGGACAATCAGATGTCCTTGATACTCTGCGGTGGGGAAGGGAATCTCTGACAACACTTCTACTTTTAATGGTTTACAACCAATGAACGTTAAGCTTGGGAAGGTCCTGCTTGGAACACGTCAGCCAATCAGATGTCTCTGCTACTCCGCAGAGGGGGAGGGAGTGGCTGGCAATACTTCTACTTTCAATGGTTTGCTGACAATCAACATTAAGCTCAATGTTAGAACACCTCAGCCAATTAAACATTACATTTGTTCTGTGCACCGGGACATAACACACCCTCCAACATAATATTACATTTCCTCTAACAAAGTGACACTATTCATGATAAAAGTGAACACTGCATTATAAATAAACATTATTGCACATTATATTAAAGGAAGACGCAATACGTCAATGACATATCATGAGTGATGTAATATGTGACGTCATCAGCAGTGCATTGCGGGCGCACAAGTTATAGTTAGCTCAACTAACTATAACAGGGGAATTTCTAACGTTTTGTATGATTGAAATGTCCAACTAACTATAACGTCCTTGAAACCTATGGTTTGTTTAGTGGATTTATAAGGTTTTTTAAATGCTAATTCCTAACTATAACATCTGTAAAACCTATGTTTTTTTGTGAATTTTGAAGTTTTTTAAATGTTCATTTCATATTTTAATATTTATAAAACCTATAGTGTTCCTAATTTTTTTACAATATTTTGCAATTTTGTTATCCTTTTTTTAACTTTTATAAATGTGTAATATTTTATATCTTCCCCAAAAAATATGTATATCCTTTTTTCTTTTTGTTTGAAAAAACTAAAGTCCTGTACCGGTAGTCTACCAAGGTCCGTCAGCACACGAATCGTATCCACCTATTGAAATGATGCGCATTTAGTATCCAACGGGTTTGTGGAACCGCGTCCTGCGTAACAACCTATACATATGAGGTCTCGCCAGCTGCTAGTTTGGTATGCGACGGGTACGCAGTACCAACCCGCGCATTGCGTCATGTACGTATGGGGCCGCGCCCGCTGTACGTTGCGTATGCGAAGAGTGCACGCTGCCAGGCCCTGTCTTACAGGGGTGGCAGAGTGGGCTAAAGAATGGTGATGGATTAAACCCAGATCTTTTGACTGGGTGTGAGTGTTTGATTGATTCAGATGCTCCATCCATCACCACCCCCTTTTGTACCGCTTTTGGCCGCCATAAGTGTGGCAGGGTATGCTCAGACGTGAGTCCCTTGCTCACTTTGCCACTGGATTCAAGCAAGCCGGGCTGAAGACGGCTGGAATGCGATGAACCGGTCCTCGGAATCTTGTTTCCGGTCCAGGTGAGACATGGCTTGGCAGTTCGGGCTGAACTGTTCCCATGAGGCACAGGGTCAGACTGATTTGCATATAGCCATGTCTGAACTGGGGTGGCAGAGTGGGCTAAAGAACGGTGATGGATTAAACCCAGATCTTTTGACTGGGTGTGAGTGTTTGATTGATTGAGATGCTCCGTCCATCACCACCCCCTTTTGTACCGCTTTTGGCCGCCATACGTGTGGCAGGGTATGCTCAGACGTGAGTCCCTTGCTCACTTTGCCACTGGATTCAAGCAAGCCGGGCTCAAGACACTGGAATGCCAGAAACCGGTCTTCGGAAGCTTGTTTCCGGTCCAGGGAAGACATGGCTTGGCAGTTCGGGCTGGACTGTTCCCATGAGGCACAGCGTCAGATTGATTTACATATAGCCATGTCTGAACTGGGGTGGCAGAGTGGGCCAAAGAACGGTGATGGATTAAACCCAGATCTTTTGACTGGGTGTGAGTGTTTGATTGATTCAGATGCTCCGTCCATCACCACCCCCTTTTGAACCGCTTTTGGCCGCCATAAGTGTGGCAGGGTATGCTCAGACGTGAGTCCCTTGCTCACTTTGCCACTGGATTCAAGCAAGCCGGGCTGAAGACGGCTGGAATGCCAGAAACCGGTCCTCGGAAGCTTGTTTCCAGTCCAGGGAAGACATGGCTTGGCAGTTCGGGCTGGACTGTTCCCATGAGGCACAGGGTCAGACTGATTTGCATATAGCCATGTCTGAACTGGGGTGGCAGAGTTGGCTAAATAACGGTGATGGATTAAACCCAGATCTTTTGACTGGGTGTGAGTGTTTGATTGATTCAGATGCTCGTCCATCACCACCCCCTTTTGTACCGCTTTTGGCCACCATAAGTGTGGCAGGGTATGCTCAGACGTGAGTCCCTTGCTCTATTTGCCACTGGATTCAAGCAAGCCGGGCTGAAGACGGCTGGAATGCCAGAAACCGGTCCTCGGAAGCTTGTTTCCGGTCCAGGGAAGACATGGCTTGGAAGTTCGGGCTGGACTGTTCCCATGAGGCACAGGGTCAGACTGATTTGCATATAGCCATGTCTGAACTGGGGTGGCAGAGTGGGCTAAAGAACGGTGATGGATTAAACCCAGATGTTTTGACTGGGTGTGCGTGTTTGATTGATTCAGATGCTCCGTCCATCACCACCCCCTTTTGTACCGCTTTTGGCCACTATAAGAGTGGCAGGGTATGCTCAAACGTGAGTCCCTTGCTCACTTTGCCACTGGATTCAAGTAAGCCGGGCTGAAGACGGCTGGAATGCCAGAAACCGGTCCACGAAGTCTTGTTTCCGGTCCAGGGAAGACATGGCTTGGCAGTTCGGGCTGGACTGTTCCCATGAGGCACAGGGTCAGACTGATTTGCATATAGCCATGTCTGAACTGGGGTGGCAGAGTTGGCTAAAGAACGGTGATGGATTAAACCCAGATCTTTTGACTGGGTGTGAGTGTTTGATTGATTCAGATGCTCCGTCCATCACCACCCTCTTTTGTACCGCTGTCTTACATCATAAACATCTGGTGTCACGCAGAGTACGCCATTCCCTCATTTTTTTTATTATATCTCAAAAGTATATGTAAATAACTTTAAAGTGTATATGAGACCAAGCAATAATCTAAAATATTTTAAACATTAATATATTTCTAACCGTAATAAACTTATATTATAGTAAATATATTGTCTCAAAATTGCATCAGGTGTGGTCTCCTTGCAAGCTGAGTGTGGGATTGTCATCTGACCTAAAAAGAAAAATATTTTTATAGTTCATAACAATTCCCATTGTAGCAGTTGCAAAATGCAACCCGTTTTAGTCATTCTCTCACCAGCATTTAATGAGACACACCTCTTCTTCTTAGAGAGCTTTTTTGAAACTTTTTGCAATGTACACATATCTTACACTACACACAATATGCAACCACCATCTTTATCAATATTCATTGTCTGTAAAGTAGCCTTCAACCTGTGATAGCCATATACCTAAAAGTTACATAACCAAAGTTTTCCCCACTGCCCGAGGTAACATGATTGCGTACGCTGTCCACATCACAATGTAATGTAGTACGGCCCAGCATGCACAGATGATGGACACACAGACACAGATAGATAGTGGAAGTGGGTATGGGCACGTGCGCTCAATACCTTTTTATTACCAGGGTCACATATCCAGTGTTGTCTGTGGTGGATGCTTGTGAAGTGAGTGTAAACCAGCCCTCAGAGAATCGGTGCTGCTACCATCAACTACAACAGTAATCATTGGATCACACAGGCATTCAATAATAAAAGAATCAGTAGTTTGTGCTGGAGTAAGGTAGGGACAGTAGATGTGAAATAATACAGAAAAATATTTTATCGTAAAATAACCACAACTTGTGGTATACTGAAACACAATCAATAGAAATAATACACAAAAATGTTGTATCACAAAGGGTCCACCAGTTTTAGTGCACTCAGATAGCCATAAAAAGCATTCAACATGTGCACAGCCAGTGATGATGGCTGCTGAGGACGGGCCGTACTAGGAGTAATATCTGTTGCCATCAACACAGCATCATCTGCAATAGCGACTCGATCTGAATTGTGAACACTGCTGTCTGCAGTGTAGGCCAGAGAGAGCAGTCAGCAAGGACCCACAGCTACATAAGGTGGACTTGAGCTACACAGATTGTCATACATAAAGCAACAAAAAGCGTGTGAGGAGCCTGCGATGATGCATATGCGTGGTGTGTAACAGAGCGCACACTTGCAATGTCTTTTCCTACAGGACTACCTCATCTACATTGCCAACTCGATCTGAATTGTGAACACTGCTGTCTGCATTTTTAATGGAAGACAGTACTCAAACAGACATCCATGAATACTTTTTCTCACATCCTCTTCACAAAACACAACAACATACATTACAGAAAACTCTGCAATAAATTAATCAAAACAATTTAAATTCCGAATTCTGCAGTCCACAGTGTAGACTATTCAGTGTTCTTTTGTACTTGCAAGATAAATGTGGTCATTGTATTAAACCTATAAGTCATTTAAAAAAAAAATTCTTCAAGCAAATATGCTAGAAGGATAATGTGTATATTTTAATAGACGTTGTAGTTACTTGACTACTGGAATCTTTAATTAAACAATCACCACTCAATCTGAATTGTGAACACTTCTGTCTGCAGTGTAGGCCAGAGAGAACAGTCAGCAAGGGCTCACAGCTACGTAACATGGGCTTGCCCTGCCCATTTTGTCATAAGCAAAGCCAAAAAAAGCATGAACGGAGCTTGTAATGATACGTATGCATGGTGCGGACAAAGCGCACCGGAGCAAGGTCTTTACATACAGGACTGCGACATCTTGAAAAGTGACTCAATCTGAATTGTGAACACTGCTGTCTACAATGTTAACTGAAGGCAGTACTCACACAGACAACCATGAATAATTTTTCTCACTTCCTCTTCACAAAATACAACAACATAAATTACAGTAAACTCTGCAATAAATAAATCAAAACATTGCGAATTGAGATTTCTGCTGTCCACAGTGTAGACTATTCAGTGTTACTTTGGACTAGCAACTCAAATTTGGTCATTATAGTAAACCTATAAGTCATCTAAAAAAAATTCTTCAACCAAGGATATTGTGTTTATTTCAATAGGCATTCTGGTTACTTGACTACTGGATTCTGTAATTAAACAATCACCTGTTGATCTAAATTCTGAGCCCTGCTGACGGCAGTGTAGGCCAGAGGCACTATTCATTAATGCCTCACAGCCACGTGCCGTTGAATTCAAAAGAATGGAGTTGGTAGCAGCAGATCTGAGGGGGTACACAGAAATAATCACAAACTGGAACCTTCAACATCCTCAATCATAGAATCAAGACCCTGTTTCACTTTTCAGACCTGCTGTACCACGGTGTACTCCACCCTCTGGCGTCAACCAAGCGCAATAATCATGTGCAACAGTTAGCTATGCAAGCGCTCAGTCTGATGCACCTACACGGAGGGAGTTCTATGAAAACTAAGCATCAGGTAATATCAGACATCATCGATTGTGGGATCAAGACAGTGTTCAAATGTTGGGACCTAGAGTAGGTTGCACTTGGTCAAAAGGAGTACCTTCATCTCCACTCTCAGATGCAGTTCTAACTAGGCCTGGGAGGTAAATTCCGTTCCACTCGTGGAATTTGAAGAATTTGGGTAATTTTGCGTTCCGCGGAGAACACAAAATTGCCCAAAATTCTGTGTTCGGCGACTTCGCGAATTTATTTGCTAGTTCGCATTCTCAGAATGCGTGTTTGCGAGGTATTTCCCCACGAGCACGCAAAGAGCGATTGCGAACAGGAAAAAAGCATCGCAAACAAGCAATCCCCCGTGCTCAGGGAATTTCTGCGTTTTCGCAGAGATATGCATAAAGCAATTACGCAAATTCCACCCACCCCTAGTTCTAACATCATCCATTGTGGAATCAAGACACCATTCCACTGTTAGGACCTACAGTTGGTTGCACCTGGTCAGAGAGGGTACACAGAAATGATCACAGTCTTTAACTTCTGACATCCTTAACCATAGAATCAAGACCCCGTTTCACTGCTTGGACCTTGTGTACAGCCGTGTAGTCCGGCAACTACAGTCAATCAAGCCCAATTATAATGTGCAGCAGTTAGCTATGGAAATACATCGTCTGATGCACATCTACAGAGGGAGTTCTATGAAAAGCAAGCAGCAGGTTAATTCGGATATCATACACAACAGAAAATGAGAGGAGGGTCTAAGGGCAAATTTAACGACTAGCCAGGTACACGCCCCAAACACAATATCATGACACCAAATTGTACCTAGGAGTCAAAAGGAATAAGTCATTCAACATGGATCACAAGACCAATACCATACAGATAACACCAGTGGGAACACACCATGCAAGCTAATATACAATGCTGGCCAAGTCAAGGCTCAAGAGCATGTGGAGAAAGTTCCCATCAGAAGCCACACTGTACTGCCCTCTTTCTCATCATTTGGGTTCTCCTTACCCAGGAGACAAATGTGGCGTCATTGCACTGAGGTTCTATTTGATAAAATATTCCAAACAAACCACGGGAATATGATACACTCATGTTCTTTTATTTTTCTTGTTTGTCTTTCTGTTGGATCCAATGCCGTGTGGTACGATGCGGTAACAGTATATGGTTGAGCACACAACCTGGGACTATCAGGTGATATCTTTTTTATTATTATTCACGTAAAGCAGTAGTTCTAAAACAATAGGTCCTGAAGAATGCATTTGAAACTCTTTTCTCTTAATGCAGAAACATGTTGACCACTATCAAGTACGGTTAATATTTCAAACCCGCACTTGCACATGCCTTTTAACCTTAGGGATTGGGAGATACTAATAAAAATTGTTTTTCTACCCGATTCACCTAATTTTAACAAAACCCTTCACTATCTCACTCCTATCACCACACACTGCTTTTTTTCAGTAGCCACCTCAACATTCGAATAACATATACTACCCACTTTTCACATCTATATCGGTCACAGTAACATCAGACCGGCCGTTTTGTCTCCTGGGTAAGGAGAACCCAAATTATGAGAAAGAGGGCAGTACAGTGTGGCTTCTGATGGGAACTTTCTCCACATACTCTTGAGCCTTGACTTGGCCAGCATTGTATATTAGCTTGCATGGTGTGTTCCCACTGGTGTTATCTGTATGGTATTGGTCTTGTGATCCATGTTGAATGACTTATTCCTTTTGACTCCTAGGTGCAATTTGGTGTCATAATTCGGATATCATCCATTGTGGGATCAAGACACAGTTCCACTGTTGGAACCTAGAGTCGGTTGCACCCGGTCGAAGGGAGTACCTTCATCTCCACTCTCAGATGCAGTTCTAACATTGTCCATTGTGCGATCAAGACACCGTTTCACTGTTGGGATCTACAGTTGGTTGCACATGGTCAGAGTGGGTACAGATACATTATCACAGACTTGAACTTCTGACACCCTCAATCATAGAATCAAGACCCCGTTTCACTGTTTGGACCTTCTGTACTGCTGTGTAGTATAGCGACTACAGTCAATCAATCCAAATAATCATGTGCTGCAGTTAGCTAATGAAGCACAGAGTCTGATGCACCTCAACGGAGGGTGTTCTATGAAAACCAAGCATCAGGTAATATCGGACATCGTCCATTGTGGGATCAAGACACAGTTGCTCTGTTGGGACCTAGAGTTGGTTGCACCTGGTCAGAGGGGGTACACAGAAATAATCACAGACTTTAACTTCTGACATCCTCAATCATAGAATCAAGACCCCGTTTCAGTGTTCGGACCTGCTGTACCGCATTGCAATTTCAACTTCATGCATAGCAATGGCTGCTTTATTTTCCAGTATTGGTTGTCCAAAAGGATCGTAACTACATGGACAACTAGTTTGACTATCTTGAGAACTTTCATTACTTATTTCAACTGTAATAGTCTTTTCCTGTTCAACTTCATCATTCAACATTTGAAATGAAAAAAGTACAGGGAACTCCAATGAGTGTGTGGGAGAAAAGCTTGGAAGGTCGTTGTTTTTTACAGCTGTTTCCAACTGGAGAAGGTGGATGGTATGATGATTGACCTGTACGGATTCCAGCTTCAGAATATCGGCCAACAAGATTAACCTTCTAAACTTATTACCTGTTCATCCACATTTACAGTTTTGTAATAAATATTGTTCTCTATAAGATATAAAGTAGACTTTTCAACTTTATTACCATCCACAAATTCTTGCCATATTTTCCGACACTTTGTTGGTTCACCATTTACTAGTATGACTACTGCCTCATTTCCTCTTTCCCTCCAGCAATAGTTTCAATATTTTTCTTAAAATCCAAAGGTAAGTATACCACTCTTCCTTTCAGCCCTCTTTGCAAGTCTCTTGATGGCAGTTTACCTGTTTTAGACTCCATCCAAATCATAGTTTGAAAAGGATGAACAGATTGAATTAGAACAGACTCATATGTATTCAATACTGCCAGTTCCTCTGGAATAGGTACTAATTCTAAGTTAATATGTACTGCTCTAGCAGGCATTTTGTTCTCTTCTAATTTCTTGTAACAATTTTTACATATACGTTGATCACTATCTAACTCAAATTGACCTTCCACCAACAAGTAAGTTGCAAATACTACCCACTTTTTTTTTTTTTAACATCATTTTTATTGCATCACCAATAGAAATGTACAGACAAGATAATCAGCAATATACATTCACAGCGTACAAGAGTAGTGTTAACCAGTCCTTCATCATCCGTGGGGCCCGCCATTTCCTCTGGTGCGGGCGGCCTTGTCCATAAATGTCTCTCGTATCACTTTACAATTCTGACTTCCTTCCCACCCCCCCCCCGTGGTCGCTCTGCGTTGAATCAGCAGTGTAAGAGTGTCTGGCGCGTTGTAGGAGGAACAAACATTCGCTAAGGTGTGCTCTCCTGCAAAGTGACAGGGCCTGCCCCATCTAGCTCACCCTCACCTCCTAGCTCCTCAGCATCCATATCTCGGAGTGCCTGCACCATCATTTCCCATGCAGTTGCCCTCTCCAGGGCCTTCTCGTCATTCATCCTCCAGGCCACCTGGTACCTCAGGGTACTTTCACATGCGGCCCACCTCAGGCATTCCCCATACCATCTTTTATACGTGGGCCCCACTCTCGACTTCCAATTCCTCGTTATCTCCCGCTTGGCCAGAATAAGTCCCAAGTCTATAAATTTGCTAGTGGTCTTGTTTTTAGGCGTGTGTGGGAACCAGTGGAGGATACCAACCACTTTTGTGTACTGGATGTCTCTGTCCGTCGCGCTGTTAAGGGCCCGCCCTACTTCCTGCCAATAGTCTCCCAGAGCGGGGCAATCCCATAGCATGTGACCCAGATCCGCCCCAACCGTATTACATCTAGGGCAAGCAGCGTTGTCTACCCCAAAGTACTGTTGTATTTTCCCCGGTGTGAGGTATGCCCTGTGGATGACATAGAAGTGGATTAGTTGAAACCTGGCGTTTCTCGAGCTCTTCCGTGCCCGCCTCAGTAACTGGCCCCAGGTCGCATCAGGTATTTCCACTTGAAGGTCCAGCTCCCACTTGGCCTTAAGGGCCGTCAGTGGCTGCAAGGCCTCCCGCTGCATCCTGGAGTACAAGCAAGTTACAGCCTTAAAGGACCCCGCAGCCATCATCGTGTACTGACAGGCCATGGAGGTGCCCGGCTCCTGCAAGCCTTCACCCCAGTGGGCCTGCATAGCACCCGTGACCGCTGCATGCAACAGGTAGTCGCCTCTCGGCAGGTCGAAACGCTCTTGCAAAGCCTGAAACGGCAGCAGTACTCCATCCTCGAATAGATCACCCAGCATTTGTATCCCCGCCTCCTCCCAACCTAGCAAGCGTGACCAGTCACCTCCATGCAGGAGGGCCGTGACCATACCCAGCGGAATTTCAGGGGCATACATAAGGCGGACTCCTGCCCGCTTACGGGCCCGGTCCCAGCAGAGTCGGAACGTCTGCTCCTCGACCGTCAAATCTCCCACCCGGAGCTTCTGGTGCAGCGAGATGTACACCAGAACATGCCGCGGGGTACCTTCTACTCTCGCGTCCTCAGGGCCTCTATATACTCTCGCAACCTCCTGAGTAAAAATCTGCAGCTGCGCAGCTAGGTAATACCCTTCAAAATCCGGCACCGCCATTCCTCCTTCATCCTTGGGGCGCAGCAAAGTGTCGAGCGCTATGCGCCTCCTGCCCGTGCCCCATAAGAACGCTATGACCAGAGACCTCAGGCGTTTAAAAATAGAGCTCGGGACCCACACCGGGAGTGTCCTAAAATAATACAGAAGCCTGGGTAGGGCCACCATTTTGAGCAGGGAAATCCTACCAGCCAGGGATAACGGCAGGGTCGACCAGAAGTCCATGGACCCCCGTAGGGCAGTAATACAGCGGGTGATGTTGCCTTCCAGCAAATCACCCGGGGTGTGATAAATATAGACCCCCAAATAATGCAGGCAGCGCGGCTCCCACCGAAGTTCTTGCGCGGTGAGTGGACACGGTTCTCCCGATCTCAGGGGAAACAGGCAGGATTTAGGCCAATTGACCCTCAGGCCCGACAACCGACCGAACCGCCCCAGTAGCCGCCGTGCCCCCTCGAGCTCGGGGCCCGCGTCGGCCAGAAACATCAGCAGGTCATCTGCGTACAAGGAAATGAGGTGCGGCCTGCCCCTAAATGATAAACCGGCATAGTAGCTGCCCAGCCTGGCCTCCACAGCGAAGGGTTCCATAGCCAAAGCGAACAGGAGCGGAGAAAATGAACATCCCTGTCTGGTACCACGCCTGACCGGGTATTGCCTCGAGATCAGAGTACCCACTCGGACTCTCGCTACCGCATCAGTATAAAGGACCTTGTTCCAGTTTATGTACCCGTCCCCCAATCCGAAGCGTCGCATCACCTCATACAGGTATCCCCACTCAAGGCTGTCAAAGGCCTTCTCTATGTCAATGGAAAGGACAAATGGGGAAACGGCACTCGGCCAGTCCGCACCCATCAGTCTCGTAAGCCTACGGATATTATGGGTAGTGTTGCGTGTCGGAATAAAACCGCACTGGTCCTTGTGAACAAGGCCCGTCATGTGCACCAGCAGTCTGTTGGCAAGAATTTTACTCAGGATCTTGTAGTCCGTCGTCAACATGGACAACGGACGGTACGAGGACAAAGCCGCACCCTCTCTGCCCGGTTTTAAGAGCGGTATCATGAGGGCCTCACTCATGGAGCCCGGGAGCCGACCCTTCGTTTGCGCTTCATTGTACACCTCACACAACCGAGGAGCAAGGTATTCTAGATATTTACTGTAGAATTCGATCGGAAGTCCGTCAAGTCCCGGGGTCTTGTTTCTGGCCATTTGCTTTACTGCACACCCTATCTCTCCAAGAGTGATGGGCCGACCCAGCTCTTCTGCCTCCGAGTCCTCCACTCTCGGCAGTTGAAGGCCGTCCAAGAACTCCCCTAGCTCATCCGCCCCTCCTGTTTCACCACTCTCATAGAGCCCCTCGTAATAAGTACGAAACTTATTCAGGACCCCGGGTTGAGTATGGCAGGGCTCCTCCCCTATCTCTTGGATCATCATAATCGGCATGCCCCTCCTGACTGGGTTAGCGAGCCATGCCAGCATAGACCCCGCCTTATCGCCTTCCGCATGCGCCCTCGTCATGTACGCCTTATGGTCAAAGCTGAGCAGCCGCTCCAACTCTACAGCCAGCCCCTCCCGTGCCCCACTAAGCCCCTCCTGCAACTCAGGGTGATTCGGGCGCCTTTTCTCCAGTTCCCTCAGCCGCGTTTCGGCCTTATCCAAGTCGTCCAGCAAAGTCTTACGGGCCCCAGCTGTGTGCCCAATACAGTGTCCCCGCACCACCACCTTAAACGCATCCCACTCTACCGCCCTCGTGGAGGCCGTGCCACTGTTCTCCTCAAAGTAACTCTCAATACGTTCCCCCAGAGCCTCCCTGAACAACAGGTCATCCAGGGTGTCGGGTTGCAGGCGCCATGTTGGCACGCTGTTAGCAGTCACCATCCAGTTCAGGGATATCAACAACGGGTTGTGGTCCGATATCGTCTTGGCCAAGTATTCCGCCCCTCCCACCGCAGGGAGCACGCATGGCGAACAAAGAAAAGCATCTAGCCGCACGTGTAGGTCATGCAAGTGTGAGTGAAAGGAGTAGTCCCTAGTAGTTGGGTGTAACGCCCGCCATGCATCTGTGAGGGCCCAGCTCTCCTGCCATTCCAACCTGCGCTTGGCGACTCTATGCACTAGGGACGCGCGCAGTGGGGGATGGGATCTATCCAATAACACATCCTCGACCGAGTTGAAATCCCCCCCAAAAGGACCGGCCCTGCCAAATAACCCGCCAGTTTGCCCGAGATTGTAGACAAAAATGCGGGCAGATCTACATTAGGAGCGTACACATTGCAAAGAGATATCACCCTGCCTCTCAGCCTCCCCTCCACCGCCACATACCTGCCCTCCGGGTCTACCAACGTTTTTGTTACCTGGAAGGGGACCCCCGCCCGCACCCAAATCAGTGTCCCCCTCGCAAAGGCCGAGAACGTCGTGTGAAACAGCTGCCCCCTCCAGCGTCTCTGCAGAGCAGCCCCCTCATGCTTATTAAGATGCGTTTCTTGCAGGAACGCTATATGGACCCCCCTACGCTTGAGGTATGCCTGAACTATATGCCTGCGTGTCATGGACAATGTCCTCATGTGTTCCGCGACCACGGGCCAACCCACCCTCCCTCTCCAAACAGGAAGCCAAACCCCTCCAACAACAACTGCCCCCCGAGCAACCCCAACTGCTCGCAACACCCACCCCCCCAGGACAGGCCCCCCCGCAACTGGAAGTACCCCCATCCAAACTAACACTCCCAACCACCCCTCAAAGAAAGGCAGAAATGGCCGCAGTCTCCACTGCGGTGACCATAGGGGCCAGTAAGGCGTGGCTCGATGCAATAGATCCTCAAAGCAAATCCACCCCGCGCACTCCACCCCACAATCCCCACATTATAGCGCCCCAAAACCTCAAATTACAGCGTTCCACTGCCACGGGCCCAGTGCCCCGGTGTCCAACCAGCGAGTCCACTCCACTAGCCCAGGTCAGCACGCCTCGAGTATCTCCTCCGAAGTCTGCGGTGTCACAATAGGGCCCCGGGCCCCACCAAATTCCGATTGTCCCGTCTCCGAGCCCGTATCCGGGCCCTCTGAGTCCGTGCCCTTCCCGGACTGACTTCTGGTGGTCCTGGATAAGTCCGCTACCGCCTGTAGAGCCGCCTGCCTCTCCGCCTCCGTCTGCGACACTGAAGGTTTGCCGGTTCTCCTGCGGTTCCTCCTGATCCGTTGGGATTTCCTGACCGGTTGTGCCACCTTAGCCTCCTCCTCCCTGGCCTTAGCACCGTCCGTTCCCGCTTTATAAGTGTCCCACCAGGTCCAAGCGTCCGCAGAGGACGTGAAGAAAAGTGATTGTTCATCCACCACCACTCTCAGCTTCGCTGGGAACAACAGGGAGTACTTGATGCCTTCAGCACGGAGCTCCCGCTTAAGGGACAGAAAGTTCGCTCTGAGCCGCTGCGTTTCAAACGTATAATCCGGGAACATAGTGACCCTGCTGTTGTCCACTTGAAAGGGCCCTGCCTCTCTCGCCCTCTGCAAAAGCCAGTCTCTGTCCCGGTAATGGAGCAATTTGAACACCACTGGGCGAGGAGGAAGACCTGAGGCCGGCGGGCGCGCCGGAACCCTATGCGCTCGCTCCAGGGAGAAGAAGGGGGACAGTCCCTCCGGTGCCACCTCCGTTCGCAACCAGTTATCGAGGTAGCCCACCATATCGTCGCCTTCAATTTTTTCCGGCAGGCCCACAAGGCGTACGTTGTTGCGCCTATTCCGGTTTTCCGCATCTTCGGCCCTCCGTTCCAGCACCTTCAAGCGGTCCATCACCTCCGACATCTGCGCCTTCACCGCTGCATGGCCCGGGGCTAATTCCTTAACCGTGATCTCCACGGATTTCACTCGGTCCTTAAGTTTATCATGGTCGGCCTTCAGGAGGCCCAAGCCTGTCGCCACCTGAGCTATATCTTGTTGTAAAGCGTCCTTTGTGGTGGCGATGGCCTCCAGGATACGATCCTGCATCCGCTGCAGCGCCGATTGGTCTCGATCCGCTCCTTCCGCAGCCTCTGTATCAGTCGCACCATCTCCCTTCCCTTTTGGCTTCCCCATCTGGGCCGGCACGAGCGATGGCCTCCAACTCTGTCCTTGCTCACTCTCCGCACGTCGCCGGACTTCGTCCTCAGGGAGGTCCCCTGCAGCTGCAGCGGGAAAACCTGTCCCTTCCGCGCCTGGGGCGCCGCTCAGGGCTCTGGATCCAAGGCTGTCTCTAGGGAGCAGAGTCTCCGATCAGCCGCTAGTCCGGATGGCGCCAGTCGTGCTCAGAGGCCCAGGGCCATCATCACAGGGCCATAGCCATGCTGTCGCCGCCACTACCAAGGGGCGGATCCCAGCCACCGCCCAAAGTGCGCCCGAGGTCCACTCCACCACCCAGGGAGGGGCGCGATGCAACCGCGAGCACCTCCTAACTGTAGAGGCAGCAGCTCTTGGTGGGGCTCCGGTCCGGCGACTCCGTCGTCTCCGTGTCTCATGCCACCGCCGCCATCTTAGGTCGAATACTTCGCGCCTGAGTCCAACTTTCAAAGTCGAATAACGGGTCAGGAATGGCCCGACGTCGTCCTCCGTGGGCACCGGACCCTCCTTGGTATCTTCCAGTGACGGATGATATCAATTACGTCGGGGTCCGATCAGATTTTCAGGATATTTTCCGGGATCGGGCGCGGAGCTCCGAGCTCACGCTGCCTACCTCCTCGGCATCCAAGCCACGCCCCCTGCAAATACTACCCACTTAACATTGTTCTCCTTTTCACTTTTCAAATACAAATCAATATTCCTACTTTGACTTTTATAATGAGTGCATCGACAAAAACACAAACATAGTTTTGTATTTCAGAACACACTAGATTAAACGTTCCAATTTATTCGACAAACTGATCAGTACTAATCGCTTTCCCACCTCCTCCAACATCTGTAATTGTCAAACTTTCTCTTTCTATGGACTGCTCCTCTGAACCAAAATATTGCATTTCAATATCATCACACTTCTTTTGAACATCTGATAAGGAACCATTTAAAAGACATATTCAGTTCACTTAAACATAATGCAGGACTTTTTTCATAGTACAGTTTCCTTACTAACTTCTACATTTCTGAATGGTGTACTGCTAACATCCTCAAGTGATCAAAAACACTTTTACAAACTTTTCCTGAAAGACAAGCCAGAGAATTCCCATACTTCTCAGTATATTTTCTTACAATACATGGATCTAGTCCTTGTAACAACTTAACCACATGGCTGCTAGGCGTTTTCCCGTCCTGCGCAAAAAAATCTAAAACACCATAAATCATGACGAGCTGGCCTTGTCATCCGCGCACGGCACGTAAGCGCCATGACGAGCCCAGCTCGTCATTAGCTTCGAAGGGGTTAATTTTCTGTTTAATACTTTTCTGTGTATATTCTCGTAGCAAATTTTGCATTATATTAATAGATTCCGCTCAAATACTACAAATACTACTATAACCCCACTTATACACAGGAACTTGTGGATCTTTCCCTTGCACTTCTTCAGCTATTAACTCCTCTGCACTTTTACCAACCCTTTCCTTTTTTGGAAGAGGACAAACATCCTGAACTTCGTAGCAACAACCTCCAGTATCAACTGCAAATGGTAAACTATTTCCATGAAATTAACTTTCCTCATTCAAAAACGACTCACTAGTAGAACTAATTTTCTACTGTCCACCAAAGATTTTGCAAAAGTTGGTTCTGTTCACAAGTCTCTTTTATTCTACTTTTGTCTTTCAACACTTTGACTATTTTATCCAAAAGTTTGATTCTCTTCAAAATCAGAATGAATAACGTCTGTTTTAAATTGAAAGCAGTATCCACTATACTTTCAATACGCTGCTTCTCTTTGAATTGCAACACTTTCCTTTTATATTTGCAGCATGTTTTCCTTACATTCTGAATCACTCTAGATCAAAAAAGTCTGATGAATTTCTTGAAATTGCTTTTGTGTCCGAGTAACAGATACTGTTTCTTTATCATGTTTCATTTTCCTGGTATTTGAAATTGAAGTCTACTTCACCTTAATTGAGAAATTCTTAATTTTTCTTTTGTGATGTTTTTATGTGATGTTTTTTTCATTAAATATTCATCATATTTTTTCACAAACTGTCTAGTACTTTTACTAGAACAAACTGTTTCTGTACTACTCACATTTTTCTCTAATAGACCTTTCCTTCTCTTTTCTATTTCTCACTTCTTCTAGGCATTTGCAAATTTTAATCCAAACGAAACAATTTTCTGAAAAACAAAAAATACATTCAGTAATTTTTTACATCTGTTCATTATGTTATGAACAGATGTAAAAAATAACTGAATCTGTTCATTATGTTAAAATAATAACATACAATTACAAAACTACTACTAACGACTTCCAGACCCAGTGCTGCAACGTGATGGAGCACAACACGGGAGCAATAGGATGACAAGTAGTGCCATAGAACATACAGTTTACAATTTATATGTAACTCCAATACCTCATACTTTTCAACTTTCCGCCACCCCTCACCACCCCACAGCACTCTCTCTGAAACCCGCAGCAGACAACTTTATAGATAGTATTTTTTAAAATTGTAATCTATGTACTTAGTATGATATTATCAACCAAACAGCACACACAAAAATTACCATTATTAGCCTGAGAACTTAATCTACAACTTTGCAAACATAACACTGAACTGAGGGCTTTAATTGGGAGGAGGTGGGGGTGTCTGTGGGGTTCTGAGCACCGGCAGTTTTTTTGGGGGGAAACTGATTTTTATGGGGCTCTATTTTCGTGCCTGGCAAAGGTAGTCCATTTTTTTATTGCACTGCAGTGAGACTGTGAGAGCATGCACATTGCTCACTACTGAACACTACAGACATCATGGCAGGTGAGTCGCATTGTAGGAGAAGGGAAATCCTTTGAAGTGAGCTATTTTCTCTCTGGATTTCCCTTCTCTTTTTGCAACACAGGACCAACATCATTGTAGGGTGATTAGCAGACAGACCACCACGCGCGCAACGCCCATTGCCAAGGACTCTCTGAGACAGCTTCCCGGGTGCACACACAGAGCCACTCCCAAGTACTTCACAAGTCTTCAAAAGACAATTGTTTTGTAAATGAGACTCTGTTCTTTTTCACCCCTTTTTACATACCCACTCTGCCTATTGCTGAATGAATTAGGCTCCCTTTAAATTTTGCTCTGGTTGTGCCTCTGCAGACGACCACAAGCAGGCAACTCCAGCAGGACCCTGATATGACCTTACACAGTATCTTGTTTTAGTGCTACAAAAACACACGCTTTGCCTGGCTCACTTAGTTCTCACACCCACTCTTTAATATGAAGATAAACGCTGTGCAATTCCTTTTTATATTCCTTTACTGTGCTTCACATGGAAATATAGAACTGCAGGTTCTCACCACCCAAAATTAGCTCTCTAGTATACTCTCTCAAATGTAAGAAGTACAGGTGTTTAGTATCTTTGTGTCACAGCAGTAAAGCAGTGTTCCTATATACAACTGGACAAAACATTATGTTTCTAAATTAACGTCTTACTCTGAAAAGCACCTTTACATTTCTTTCACTAGATGAACCTTTGTTTAAAACACCACCAGAGAAGGGTGGTGAACTATGCCCCACAAAGAGCAACTCAAAGCTTTGTTGTTCTTTATAAGACAAATTTGCCTGTCAATGCTTATCGCCAGCCTTTTTGACCCCTTAAGAGGCTGGGTGGATGAGTATAATACGCCGTATTTAGGATCGGGGCGGAGGGTGCATGGAATAAGGACGGATAGTTGAATGAAGGGTGAGTGGATGCATCACCAGATGGTTGAATGGATAGGTAGATGGATGGATGTATCAATGTGTGGATGGAAGGATAAATGAATGCATGTACCAGTACTTAGGATAGACGGGTAGGCTGAGAGATGCTTAGGATTGGTTCTGGGACAACTGTATCTATGGATATATAGGCATATGGCTGCATGGATTGCACAGTGTTTACTATAGGCGAGTGGGCTGATAGACGCTTAAGATAAGTGCAAGAACAGATGTATGTATGTATATAGGTAGGAATGTATGCATCAATTAAAAGATGGTTGGATGGTGCAGTGTTTAGGATGGATGGATGCTGGGCTTTAATTGGGCCGGGTCTGAGGACCGGCAGTTATTTTTAGGCAGTCTCCAAATGGGTCTCTATCGGGCTCTATTTTCGGCCCTTGCAAAGATAGTCTATTTTTTTCTTGTTTTATTGCACTGCAGAGACAGCATGCACATCGATGTACGCATGCTCATTTTGCTCACTACTGAGAACTGGAGACATCATGCTAGGTGAGCCATGTTGTAGAAGGAAGGAAAATCCTTTAAAGAATGTTTTTTCTGAACATAGGATAATTGGAGGGGATTTTCTGAAGCACACAATGCTACTTATCTCGATTCAGACTTGCATAGCCCACACTCCTTTAAGAGGTTTGTCCCCTTTTTAAAGCACCCCAGCTTATTTTTTCCCACTCAAAACCCTGAGCACACCATAGTAACAAAGAAATAGTCTAAGCTTCAATTGAAATCTACAATGGCACCAAGTTTCATAATTTGCCATCAACGCTGGCAGCCTTCTACCACAGTGCAAGAGTGTCTATCAGCACGAATATCTGTTATCCACAGAAATGTTGTGTGATTTGTGCATCTGTCTGCTGGAACACTCACCACCAACCGGGATTAAAACATGGGAATTTGCCACAAAAACATATACCATACCATAAAGCGATTCATAAATGGGCCCTCTCCACTACACCACCCTCTTCCCATCCTTCCTTAACCTTACACAATCAAATAAGCAGCCCCAGCAAACCTAGTAGAGCCACTGTAGCAGTATAGGAACTTAATTTCAACAACTGTCTGCCGGAACGCTCATTATCAAAGCGTAATAAAATATGCAAATTTGCGGGTAAAACATATATCATGCCATAGGGCGCTTTATAAGTGCTCCCAGTGCTACTACATCACCTTTAGTACCACGACATTTGCACAATACTAAATTCTGTCCAAAACTCTCATCAGCAAAAAGTATTAAAACATGCAAATTTGCGGGTAAAACATATACCATGCCAAAGGGTGCTTTATAAATCGTCGCAGTGGTACTACATCACCTTTAGTAGCTCGACATGTACACGTTACTAAATTCTGTGTTTTAATCACCAACATAACCACATCCCCCACACCCTTCCGAGCCCTTGCTTAACCGTACAAAATCAAACTGAAACCCCCACCATTCCCAGTAGCGCAACTATAACCATAGACTGGGTTAGTTTTTACAGGTGTCTGCCGGGAACACTTATCGGCAAAAAGTATTCAAACATGCAAATTGATGTGTAAAACATAAACCATCCCATAGCACGGTTTATAAATGAGCTCAGTGAAACTACACCACCTTTACTAACTAGACATCTATATGTTACTAAAGTCGTTTAAACACTCTGTTGAGTGTATAGCAGGGGATGGAAAGAGTAAACAATTTTGTAATTCCCAAACTTTTGATATACCGCCCCTTTACTGTATCTATATTAAAGCCATTAAATGGATTGAAAAAATTGACAAGTGTCTCAAAAGGGATAGTAAAGCTGAACACCGTTAAAACCCGGACCATTTCAACACATACGTATATCCAGCACAGGGACACAGCCTGACAAATAGTATCACTTATATTCACATGTACTTTACTAATTCAACAAAGTCATACAGAAAATATACCGCACATTTTCATTTCTTTTTTATCTTTCACATATTTATAAAACATCTCTTCTAAAGAAGGACACCCCAACCACTTCTATTTCATAACAACAGACAATCATTAATACATTTACTACGATATATTTTTGTATATCTACCTTTTTATTATTCACAAGTCAGAAACTACTAAATCTATTAACTATACCCAAATGCAAACCAGAAACCATATTCATATTATATCTCAACCTATGATCAAATGATTCAAACTATGCGTACATATAAAGTGAACTTATCACTTTTACTATCGCCATCTCCTCTCCATGTAATCTCCAAACACTGTAGACGGCCTCACAGTACAACAACATACATCGACTTACATTCATATCTACCTCTCAGTGTCAAAAATGAGACCACAACCTGCCCACATAACAGTTCTGGATTTTGTTTTATCACTTTTAACTTAATAACACATACATCTCCAACCCCCTTACCCTACTATTTCCACAGAAATTATAATTTGCAAACGTGGGACATTTCGTTTATCTCGCCCGAACACATTACAAACCCAAATTAATGGTGGAACTCATTTTCAATACCATACAGTCCTTTAAAAATGACAAACTACTCTTCTTCTTTGTGAAAAATTCCTAAACATTTATAAAGTACTTATGTAACAACAGGTCAACATTTATGTATATGTTATAACCAATATTGTAGTGTAGTTCCTATTTTCCCTAAAGGCCCTGCACATTGGAATAACATAAACAATAGTATAGACGTAGAAGTGCGGTCTTCCAGGTCTCTACTGACTATGCTAAACTTAATTGGGGTTTTTACCAACTAGCTCAGAGGTCACTGGAAACTTTCTTGACTGAATAGGAAGTGATCAGCTTCCCTGGTACAGACAAGAAGGGATTCAGTTTTCCAACAACCGCATAAACATGACAACTTTGCTCCTTAGAATAAGAGTCAATCTCTAGAGTCGTGTGAAACAATAGACAGTTATTTTACTCAGTCAGTTGTGCAGTTTACTTTCACCAAAATGCAGAGAAATAGAGAGACGGGTGTTTTCAATAAAAAGGTATTATTTATTGAACAGTCTTTCTTCTCGTGCAAGAGAAATGAATTGCCACAATTGCAAGACTAGTTATTATAAAAAGTGCGTACAGTAGAATGAGGATTGCAAAATAATACTGTAAAAGCATTGATATGGTTTCTTAGCCATACAATGGTTAAAATTAATAAAATATATACATTCATATATACATTTGACTAACGTACTCAACTGGTGCTTCTAACTACGCCTACCCCAGTGTACCTGACCTAAGCCTAATAATTGGGAGGGAGTAAGTAAGTAGCAGTTTTAGTTAAGTTGGTTTTGCCAAGGTTTGCTTCAAGAATTCTCTCTAAGGGTTTAGTCAACACCATACCTCTGGAATAGAATGTTGGAGGTCTTGTATCTCCTTCCAGGACTCGATATCCCAGTCACTCGCAAGAGTAGGCTGGAAACGCCGAAGCTGGATTTTCTCGGCAGGAGAAAAGACAACGTCTCTCTCAGCGCGTCGAGGAGGAGGAGGAGAGGCAGCATCCGTGGGCAGCTTGTATCTGCTGGGCTCTGCAAGGGACAGCTGTTCTGCTCCTGTATTCACCACACCATCGCTATCATCGATGTCGTTGAGGCAGCGTTTGCTTAAGGCAACGTTGGTAATATTTATACCTGAAAGGTGCCTTGTTTGACGTATGTTTTTGGACATAAGACATCAATAAAGATGTCACTAGGCAGTGATCGTCTCTCAGTGCTCATTAGAGTTCTATTACTAATCAAAACATAGCAAGCGGGGCTTTCCCAGGTTGCTGAGTTTTATCTTGTTGAAGAACTCGGAGTGTAATCTAGGAATCTTAGATAGTGGCTTCTGCTGTGCCATCTGCTCTAATGTGCTGCAGAGGAAGAGATTCTGAAATGTGGCTCTGATCGTGTTAGGCCAGAGACGAGTTTCTGAAATATCGCTCTTGATCGTTTATGCCATTATAGGGGTATGAATGGATAATAGCCGTATAGGGGCATAAGGTCACAGTATTGATCGGGGTCCTAGATTAGAACACAACAATATGAAACACCACACTTTACTAACACTATATTATTTTGAAATAAAAAATACTTTGAAACATCACCTTAAATACTTAATCACTACTACATAACACACCTTGTTCATTTCTACCTCACCTTTGTAGTTGGTATGCAGTTTGCAAATGTCACACACGCATACAATTCTTTCTTTGTCACACAGTACATGTAATGCACCGCTTTCATCAAGAATGGAACCAGTAATGGCAGAATTTCTCTGTCGCTCAACACATAAATACATGTAAAGAACAAATCAGAATACTTCATTCCTTCAATGACATTCCAAAACTTATCTCCATTGGTTAATTTTGGATTTTCCATAAGAAAAGCTACTTAATATTCTGTGCCACATACAGGTTAGACGTTAAACCTATTTTATCACCACACTTTCTGGAACATTCGACAACACCTGCAGGTTAAAAGTTCAATTTCTTTAACCTAACAATATAGTTTTGCAACATTTTATCAAACATTTAACGGCACGTGCAGGTTAAAAGTTCACAATAGGGGTCAGTAGTTCATCAGCTTTATCCCCAACTACAGCAGCACCTCTGCTTACGCCCCCAGCGCCAACAGACCCGAAGGAGTCAGTGCTTTCCACTTTACAAATACCTAATTCATTTGACACGCACAAATTTAACTTCACACTCCCTATATAACACACCCTAAGCACTATAAACAAGTTACAATGTTCGAAACAAAAGTTCCTCCGAGTAGATATAACTACATGCTGAAACTACTTGAACAGATGTGGCAGAGCAGCCAAACCACATGACTTCACAGCATATGACACACAGTTTGGGCTCACGCTATCATCCCGAGTCCGGCAGCAGCTCAGTTTAGCAGCATGAGACTCTAGACATTACCTCACATATTTTCCGTATCCCAGGGCTTTCAGACCCGTAGGGGTCAGTAGTTCAACAGTTGTAGTACAGCTGCCACGGCACAAGACTTCACAGCATAACACACAATTTGAACTCACACTCTAATCCTCGAGTCCTGCACCAGCTCACCTTAGCAAAAACAGACCCTAGGCAATACCTCAGTTAATGTCCGTAACCCGCCACTTTCACACTGATAAGATTGGATTCTTTATTTCGCACCCCCTCTACAGCACACCCTAAACACCCCACAGAGGTCACAGTGCTCCTACCCTCCTATTTCCCACTTTTTTCCCCTTTTTTCCCCTTACTCATGTCAACGCAATCACAAAATAGCGGCCAACACTTCCTAGTTGCAACAGCGTGCACCGCTCGCAGCCAATCAGATGGCAAAATTCCCAAATATCGATATCTGTAACTGTTGAAATTTCACAAAAACTACTGAATGGATTTACACCAAATAAACAAAAGCTTGCTTTCTAGGCCAAGACCCTTCTCCCTGCCAAATTTGGGGTAATTCCATTCACCCGTTTGACCTGTAGTCTTGTGTAAAGTTTCCTATGGAAATTAACATGGATAAAATACTTTTTGGGAGCCCCTATTTTCTCGGTCCCCCTTGACGAATCACCCCCCCCCCCGAATTTTAACATAGGAGCTAATGTGAACAAAGAATTAGTTTTCAAAATTTCATGACGATTCGTCGAACGACGCCAAAGTTGACTTTAACTGCCTGATGTCTGACCTCAGTATGGTACAATCAAAAACAATGTCCCAATAGGTAAGAATAAACAGTCAATTAAGCATGCATGCACATCGCATTGCTAAAAGGAAAGAAGGAGAACACTCTTTAAATTTTAAGACAAGATAGTCAATTATCTTTTTTATGATATACGTTTATGGTCAGTAATACACAGTTATTAAGCAGCACTGTATAAACTTGGGGCTCCAAGTCAGACAACCAAGTCCTGATGACGATCCTTACTAACGTGGATCGAAACGCCGTCGACTTTACAGCTTATTAATTGGCGTACTTTACTAATGTGGTTCAAATAATGCAAAAAATCTGTAATCTGTGATATCACTTTGTCACATGATACGAGCCACCCACTGTAGATAATTTGCACCTTGTTCACAGTGCGCCGTTCACGCTGTCTATTCCCTCACTTGCGTCGCCACTTTCACGACAGTCACTTTTGTAGAGCACCAAGTTTTATATGGTTGTCACGTAATTGAGTTTATACAGTGCTGCTTAATAACTGTGTATTACTGACCGTGAACGTATATCATAAATAAGATAATTGACTATCTTGTCTTAAAATTTAAAGAGTGTTCTCCTTCTTTCCTTTTAGCAATGCGATGTGCATGCATGCTTAATTGACTGTTTAGTTTGCGTTTATACAATATAGAAAGTGGGAAGCAAACTACTTACTTTCAAGACTCGTGGATGAAACCATGATTTGCTGTAAAGTCTTGTGCTCTGCGTAGTATTCCAATGTAAGTTATAGTAGAATGTTAGTATGTTATTCTACTAGAATCTAAGTATATCATGTTAGAATGTAGTGCTGTCATGAGGGGAACCTTGCGGAGTTTGTACAAGGTTGTAGACGGTTGCTTTGCTGTCTGCTCCTGTTGGTGACTGTTTCAGGTGTCCTGTTTTCCTGTAATAAAGCTACTTATTGGATCCACTGCTGTCTGCCTCTTCACTACATACATTTGGCAAGGAGCGGGAGAAGGTAAAAATAAGGAACCATTCACCAATGTTTCATAATTGCTTGTGTTGTGCTGAAGACCCATTTTCTTCATGTAGCTGTTTCTACTTATGAGCGGGTCGTCAGTTCCTTAAACTATTTCATCCGACTTGTGGTAGGATTTATATTTTTATATTTTGCGCTTCTTTACTACATTCTGATCGCTGTACTACACTTGTGTAAGTAGTGTTAGTAAATGTTTATACTAACGAATGCATCATGGTCCTAGGGGGGCGACCTACCAGGGGCAGCTCATACAATGTCCTCGGAAATGCATTTGCAGGACATTTGTGTTTGCTATTAGAGGGCTGGTGCAGGGCTTCTACCCTGAGATAGCAAATCCCTGTTTGACTACTTGAAGCGAGAGGAGGAAAACCTTGTATCCTTTAATAGAGGGGATGCGGATGGTAAAACTGGAGAGAAAAAAAGAAACAAAAGAAAGCGGGGTGTTACCCGTTCATTTAAATGAGGCTCCTGGTGGGTAATGTTCGGTGGTCAATCCAATTATTATATTGCAGGGTCTCTGTAGGACTGGGGATCTTAATGTCACATGTAAATTAGGCGTGGAAGGGCACATAGACGTTTTGCAGACTAGGGAACCGCTGCCTTCCCAGGTATTCTTTACTAATTAGAGGCAGTGGTGGCCCTCTGATATGTCCCCTCCCCAGTCCTCAGTCAGATTAGCCAGGAATCTTGGGGTGCAAATGGATGACTCCCTGGATATGAAGAAGCCGGTTCAATCAGTGGCAGGGACCTGCTATGGAACCTTGAAGACCATCTGTAAATTTCTACCTCTAGTTTCTCTTGACCATAGAAAGACAGTAGTCCAGGCCCTCATTACATCTCGACTGGACAACGCTAACGTCCTTTCTTTAGGCCTCCCAGAATATTTATTAAATAAACTCCAGGTGGTGCAGAATGCGGCAGCCAGAGCCATCCTTAGGTTGGGTCGCCAGGCTCACATCTCTGCCCATCTGAGGAACCTACACTGGCTTCCCATTCACCACAGAATTCAGTTTAAAGCCTTGACACTGGCCTATAAAGCTTTACATGGCTCTGGTGCTCATTACATCAAGAGAAGAGTGAGCTTCTAGAAACCTGATAGAGTCCTTAGATCATCCAATCTGTACTTGATGAGTGTACCTAAATTTGCACGCTCTCGTAAAGGTGGTCAGACCTTTCAAGTTCAAGTCGCCCAATTATGGAACAAACTCCCGATCACTTTAAGGCAATCGTCTGACATCTGGCTCTTTAGGAAGCAACTGAAAACATGGCTATTTTTGCAATAATTCTCTCATATGTCTAGAGTTGCCCTGTCTTGTTTCATTGTGCATGGTCTGTTAGCGCTGGGACACTCTTTTGAGTAGCTGCGCACTCTATAAATATGTCATAACATAACATAATTGTTCAGGGGGTTGGAGGCCAACTGAAGTCCAGGGATCGCCACACTCCAGGGCTTTATTTAAATATGCAGAGTAGGCCTCAGCAGGCCCTGAAGCCTCGGTGGTCCGAGGCAGTGCCTTATTGGTTCTGTAATCACAGGGGCAGTTCATGGTGTTATAAAGTGATACACTCATATAACTCTTGCAGTTGTAGAATTAGCCAGGCTTCATTTGTGTAATAGTCAATTAGTTTATGTTTGGTAGGTTCAGTGGAATATTGGAAGGGTTTGCCCTCATAATATCCTATAAACAGATGATTTTCACAGTAAACTATGGACAAGTGTCAGAAAAAGAAGACCTATACACTCAGTTATTTATTTGAAAGTAAAAGTAACCTTTATTAAAACACAAACAAATAGAAACATAAGTTTATTAGAACAAACAGTATAATGTAAAAAAAGTGGGTTGGACTCCAGTGGAAGCAGCGTAGAAAACCTGCAAGACAAAAATGAAACATAAGTATGTGTGCTGTTTGGAAGAGGTAAAGAAAGGTAGTCCGAATGAAAGGATGATAGTGAAAATGGGAGGGAGAGGGAGTCAGTGGAAGGGAGAAGAGGAGGGAGAGTCAAAAGAAGAGAGGGAGGATGAGACAGAGCGTCGGCCTACTGCACCCAGCACTTAGTGTTTACCCTCCCGTCACCCGTTTGTCTAGGACGCTGGGATCCGCAAGAAAGAGTGTGATCCAGCAAGACCTTAAAATGAATCCCATGAGGCCAGAGATTAGGGGCCATACTAGCAAGGAACGGCGATAACATTATTGCCGCTTTAGCAGCAGGAATTTGCCGCTAAAGTGGCTGTAAGGGGCATGACAATATGTTATGTTATGTTATGTTATGTTATGTGACTTTTATATAGCGCACGGCTACTCCAAAGGAGTGTCCCGGCTAGGTGTGGGCGGAAAATCCGTTCCGCTCGCGGATTTTGCGGATTTTCGGGAAATCCGCAATCCGCGAGATTTGCGAATTTCCCGCAAAATCCGCAAATCCGCGAGCAGCGGATTTTGCTCGCACTGCTCGCACTGTTCGCGTGAGTTCGTGCCCCGCGAATAAGTGCAAAATTGCAGAAATACGATTTTAGCAAAACTGAAAGTAACTACTTACCAGGTTCAAAAGTTCAGGCACATCATTAGTAGCCATTTCCTGTAGTGCTTCCTGAGGGGCCCCTCCAGAGTTCAGTTGCCAGTTGAAACTATTATGTGACCCTGCTCTGAACCTCAGAATAGTTACACATATGCCACAAAGGTCCTGAATTACAGCTAAGGGAGACAAGCAGGAGCCAGGCTGGAAGTTAAAATCCATTAATCAGCCCCTAATTCATTATTGTCAGTTGGGGCAGGGCAGGTGTTGTAACTAATTTTGCAACAATGAAAGCACTTAGCAAGTGCAAAAGATCACTAATCAGGGCGCACTAAGGAAGCAGGTGCCAGCTAAAAAAATATTCTGTGACACATTAATCAGCCCCAAATTAATTCAGGTCACTTGAGGCAGGGAAGGTGTGCTTTGCTTTGCCGAAAATAATGTACACTGGACAACCAGAGGGTGTGGTGATGAAACAGAGGGTGGCATGGGTGGGCCAGAGGGTGGCATGAGTAGTCAGAGAGTGGCAGTGGTGACAGAGAGTGGCAGTGATGAAGAAGAGTGTCCCAAACAGGCTGGACACGTAGAAACAACAAGTTCGCAAAACTTGCGACCCGACAGGTAAGTTCGCAAATTGCGAAATTGTAAAAACCCTCGCGAACTGGCAGAAACACGGGCGAACACAAAAAAAAAATCCGCAAATTCGCGGGAATTCGTGGATTTTGCGGATTGCGAATCCGCAAATCCGCAAAATTCGCGAACGCGAGATCCGCAAAATTCGCTCATGCGGCTTTCCACCTGCAACTCAAGTAAAAATAACACAACACAGCGAAAATGAGAAAGAAACAGAAAAGAAAACAGTAAGAACAGTAACCAGTAAAGACAGACTAAAGATTAAAAAGCCAGGTCTTCAGGCTCTTCCTGAACTGGAGCAATATGCCCTTGTGAATTCCCATAGAAGCCCAGATTCTGGTGTGAACCTGGGCTTCTATGGAAATTCACAAGAGCATATTATCAAGCCCATTGTCGCCGCTTTAGCGGCAGTTTGCTGCTGCTAAAGTGGCAATAATGTTATCGAAGTTCTTTGATACTAAGGTGCTACATTATTAGCTCCAGGGAAATTGCTTGCCTGCACCTGTGCACCCAGGGTGCTGCACCCCAGCCCCTTCCCCTCACTGTGCTCAATTGTAGGTTCTGCAGACCAAGGCTTCACTGCTCACCTGCCACCACCGGTGTATCCCACGACGTGTTGGTGAAAGCTCCAAGCCTGGGGTAGGTTTGTTCTGTAGGAGACAAGGTCTCCGGTCGGGGACGGTGTCTTGATACCTCAATGGAAGGCATCAGAATGCCCAGGGCATCATTGTGGGGAGAGTTCCCGCTCCATCCCTTCTTGAGCAAATCAATTGAATGTCTGAAAAGGGAGAAATAATTTAATGGTAGAAACATCAGGAGGTAAATGAAGGTTTATTTCAGGCTTGATAGAAAACAAGAGTTGAATGCATCCTTCGTTTTTGAAGTACGATCGACTAACTGGTAGTGGTAATCGTGGTTCAAAGAGGAGTTGGAGGGCTTGAGAATTCACAAGGTTAAGTAATAATACATGATACGAATGTTGATATCGAAAGGAACAGAGTGCATGCTAGAAGCATAATGTGAGCGTGGAATGCAGTGGGGGAAGGCTGTGTGCATGTACACTTACTAACAAGCTCACTACATTGCCCTAAAAGCCAAAGCCACGTGTCTGTAGGGCAGCACTGCCCGCTGGCTCAGGCCTATGGTATGGTCCAGCAGGTCCTTAAAATGAGACATGTGTGACTGAATGAGGTCAGAGATCACATCATTATGCACTGCAACATCGGTTTTTCACATGTGCGCACTCAGGGTGATGCACCCCACCCCCCTGCTGCATCACGCTCAACAGGTGTTTGTAGGGCAGCGCTGCCCTGTGGCTCAGGCTTACAGTACGGTCCAGCAGAGGCTGAGACAGAGATAAGACTGAGTCAAGTCAGACATCACATCATTACGCACGGCAACATCGTATGTTCGCACCTGCGCAGTCAGGGTGATGCACCCCACTCCTCCTGCAGCATCCAGGGTTACGTCAGACAAAGTGATAACACTAATTACAGTCAAGCAAGGCATGTCAAATGTGAATCTGAAAGTGTCACATATAACACACTAGTATATTGGTAAAGCCTGACAACTGAGCGTACAGCAAAATAAATCCACACATTGCTGTTTACTGTTTGTCACATGTGATCCAGGATGTGCTCTATGATCATGGCTCCTGATACTTCTTAGATCCACGAATACCTAGGCTGAAAGGGAGCACAATAATGTGCACACACACACAGCAGGGGCATTGTGTAACACATATTTGTTTTTTTGATGTATTGTTTGCGATTCATGGCGATCACACGTGGGAGGCTAATGTACAGAGCATGAATATTGATCAAGATAATCGTTGCACGTTGTATGTAGTATAAGATACGTGTGCACAGCAAAAAAAAATTCAAAAATGCTCTCTAAGCAGAAGCGGTTTCTACGCTGTAGAGAGAATGAGTAAAATGGGTGGGGTCGTCCAACTGTTACAATGGGAAATGTTATGAATCAATGAAATGCTTCTTTTTAAGCTCACATGGCAATCACGCACCGAGCTTGCAAGGAGGCTGCACCCGACGTGATTTTGACAAAATATATTTATCATAATATAAGTTTATTACAGTTAAAACTATATAAATGTTTAAAATATTTTATATTATTGCTTGCTCTGATATATTGTTTAAAGTTATTTAGATATACTTTTGAGACAAAAAAAATGAGGGAATGGCGTACCTGACGCGACACTATATGTCTGTGATGCAACACAGGGCATGGCAGCATGTCACAAATGCAAAGTGCAGCAGGCGCGACCCCAAACATACATGATGTAACGTATGGCTTGGTCCTGTGTCCCTGTGGAGTACCAAAGTAGCAGCTAGGGTGACCTCATGAGTATATGACGTTACATGGGATGTGGTGCCACGAAGTCGTTGTATACGAAATGCGCATCATTTACAAGTTTAGCAACGTGGCAGATAGGATTTGCAGGGTGAAGGAGCTAGGTGCGTACCGGTATGGAAGTGCAGTATTTTCCGAAAAAATAAATATACATATTTTTGGGGGAAGATATAAAACATTACATAATTTTTAATGTTGAAAAAAAATAAGTATAATAGAGTTCCAAAATATAAAAAAATTGAAAAAATATAGGTTTTAGAAACATTAAAATATGAAATTAACATTTAAAAAACCTTTGAAATTCAATGAAAAAACGTATGTTTTTCAGATGTTAGAGTTAAGATTTGGCATTTAAAAAACCTTAGAAATTCACTAAAAAAACAGATTTCAGGGACGTTATAGTTAGTTGGACATTAGACTCATATAAAACCAGAGAAATTTCCCTGTTATAGTTAGTTGAGCTAACTATAACTTGCGAGCCCACAATGCACTGCTGATAATGTAACATATTATATCACTCATGACATGGTCAGTGATATCACCGTTGACATCACTGATGACATCTGAAATTACATCACTGATGAAACCTATTTTTTTAGTGAATATATATATATATATATATATATATATATATATATATATATATATATATATATATATATGTGAAGAAATCCCCGCCTGTCAATGGATGACAGGCAGCAGCAGGGTGCAGACCTCGCAGCGCCACAGCAGACAGGCAAATGAAGTTCTCCAATAATCCAACTCGAGTGAGTAGCAGGTTCAAAACATTTATTAAGGGGTAACGCGTTTCACTCCACTAGGGAGCTTGATCACACAAAGGCACTCATAAAAGTAGGGATATATATACAACAAGTGGGAGGGGCTTGATTGGGGAGAAAAAACGCCCAAAAATAAAAAAACAGGAAAGTAAATAAAGCAACAGTGTCTACATTAATCCAACATGTAAAGCACACATGGGAAACAGCATGTACCACATGGAAAATTACATATTAAAGATAACACAATGCAATGTGATAAGAAAGCAAATCTAGGAAGTATTCAAGCAGATCAAGAGTAAAGCAGCGCTGCATGGTTCATGAAGGTTGCGAATGAGTAGCATGTAAAATAACATGGGAAGTCACGACAAAGTGCCAAAATAAGTATTTACATGGAAACAAAATTAGCAACCAAAAGGGTCAAAGAGCGCGCTGAAAGCAATTACGGCATAGTGTCTAAGTCAAATATCTGCACATTAGAGTAATTAAAACAAAGGAAATATATCAAAGAGCATATTAGTGAAAATAAGCGTGGCATAACATAGCAAGCTGAGAGAGACATGTGAGCTCAAATAAGGGTAAGGGAGGAGAATACAAAGTGCTAGAAAATAATCATAAAAAAAGAGTGAATAAAATATATTAGAGAGCCCAACCACAGATGTGAAAAGTTAAAAGTGAGAGGAGAGGGAAAGTAACAGAACAATAAAAGAGTAAGACAGCGGCAGCACAACAAAATAGTAGAAAACATGGCAACAAATCTCATTCAAGTTACAGATATAACAAGAGTCATTATTCTAAGGTTACGCCATGCATAGCATGTGGCAGATGAGCCAGCAGTCAAACAAAGAGCCTAAACTGAGCGAGAGAGAGGAAAAGACTGGAGCAAGAAATAGAATAATTATGACCAGACCACCTAACTAAGGACAGAAGAAAGCATTATAAGAAGCTTTTCAAATCTTCAGTCAAGTTAAGACCATTAGGGGCTTTGGTGTCGAGGGACAAAATCAACTGGGTTTCACGCTGCCTGAGCATTTTTTCACGGTCACCTCCACGGCTGGGTGGAGGTACTGAACAGAGAACCGTGTATTGGAGGTCTTTAAGCATCTTGTTGTGGACCAACCCAAAGTGTCGAGCAACCGGATAGTTGCTATCGCTATTTACAATGGCCCTTATGTGCTGCAAAATTCTCTGATGCACTGGTAGTTTGGTGCTGCCAATGTATTCTAGGTTGCATGTGCACTTAAGTTTGTAGACCACAAACTCTGATCTGCAAGTGAGGTATTCCTTGATGGGAATAGGAGTGTCACAAAAAGCAGTCACATAATGGGTAGCATTAGTAGCAAAATTGCAAGCACGGCAGGAGGTGCATTTAAAAAAGCCCATTTTGGTGGTTTTGTTAGGTTTAGGAGGATTTTCAGGTGCAATTCTATCGAGTGCATCGCGCATGGACGGTGCACGTCGGAAGGTAATGGTAGGGGTATCATTTAATAGTGGACCGAGTACTGGGTCAGTCAAAATGATAGGCCATTCAGTGCCTATGATGCGTCTGATCTTACGCTCATGTGTGCTAAAAGTAGTTATGAGCCTGACAGTGCATTGTGAATCATCCTGATTATCATTACTAGTGGTAGTACAATGCTCTCTGGGCTTTAGTAAGGTGGCCCTATCCAGTGATGAGGCTTTAGCCAAAGCTTGATCAAGTATGGCCCTTGAGTAGCCCCTTTGCAGGAAACGTTGCTTAGATTCCTCAAGGCAAGTAGCAGTCGAATCAGGGTCACTGCAGACTCTGCGAATGCGAATGAATTCGCCAAAAGGGATACTGCGGATAGTATGGGCAGGATGAGAGCTTTGAGCGTGCAGGATGGAATTTCCCGCCGTACTTTTTCGATGCAGTCTGGACATGAGGGTATTGTCCCTGATGAACAGTTGAACATCCAAAAATATATATATATATAAATTGCGCTGCCTGACTAAGGGTACAGACAAAGGGCGGAACGGAACCAACTTACTTGGGTGTGTTATGGAAGGAGCATCGTTCAATGCCGAGTATTAGGGGCATCCTTGGGGTGCTTGGTAGACCAATCACTGTATGTGGCACCACGAGGAACCATGTTAACCACCATGCATTTCACCCAGAGCTACCAGCAATCTGTACACACCTGCAGCTGGGAGGAGGAGCCGCGGGACTGTTTCATAGGGAGTGGTCACCGATCCAAATCCAGGAGAGGTGCAGCAGCCTGTGAGACCAGTACTGAAGACGGCCACACCTGGCCAGAAATGCGTCTGCCCATAATTTACAGCGTTTCACGGACTTGGAAAGACTGTGTCTTTGCTACGTTTCAATAAATCCTTTGTCTGTCCCGGAGCAAGTGTCCCGCTTGCTTTGTATCAAGGTGAGCATTGGAGATGGATAGTTAGCCGGTTTTGCTGAGACCGGTTGGGGGCACGCCCTCTCGTTCTGGTGCACCGCATTTGTATTGGCAAACAAACTTTGGACTCAGTACTACAAGTGCTAATTGCAGTGCCCCCCCAAGCGAAGAGATTGCTATCTGGCGAGTATTTTTGCAAGGGGAGAGAGGAGGCGGCATTGCGCTCCCTGACTAAGGGTACAGACAAAGGTCGGAACGGAACCAACTTACTTGGGTGTGTTATGGAAGGAGCATTGTTCAACGCCGAGTATTAGGGGCATCCTTGGGGTGCTTGGTAGACCAATCACTGTATGTGGCACCACGAGGAACCATGTTAACCACCATGCATTTCACCCAGAGCTACCAGCAATCTGTACACACCTGCAGCTGGGAGGAGGAGCTGCGGGACTGCTTCATAGGGAGTGGTCACCGATCCAAATCCAGGAGAGGTGCAGCAGCCTGTGAGAGCGGCACTGAAGACGGCCACACCTGGCCAGAAACGCGTCTGCCCATAATTTACAGCGTTTCACGGACTTGGAAAGACTATGTCTTTGCTACGTTTCAATAAATCCTTTGTCTGTCCCGGAGCATGTGTCCTGCTTGCTTTGTATCAAGGTGAGCATTGGAGGGGGATATAAATATAAATATAAATATATGAACATTTTACTCATACAAAACCATTGAAATTCCCACGTTATAGTTAGTTGGACTCACTATAATTTGCACACCCGCAATCCACTGCTAATGATGTCACATATTACATCATTCATGACATGGTCAGTGACATCACTGATGACATCACTGATGGCATCTCAAATGACATCACTGATGACATCACTGATGACATCTCAAATGCAATCACTAATAACATCACTGATGACATCATCCAGTGAATTGTGTGTTTCTGTAAAGCTTAAATATGTTTTACATATTGAAGAATGAGTGGATGTATAAGTGTCTGGATGAAGGATTTAGTAGGTGCGTGACTGACTGTATAAGTGAGTGATTAAATGTGTCTTACTGAATGCATTGTTTTGTGACTAAACTGTCTGAATGTGTGCATCAGTATGTCTGTTGTTGTGTAAGCTGCTGCATGTGTTGATCAGTAGTTATATGAGTGGCTATATGGGTATTAATTGGTTGCCTAAGTTTTTGTATGTGAGACTGAGTGTGTGTGTGGGTGGCTGGGAGGTGTGTGACTCTGTGCAGAGATGTGTAAGCAGTTGATTCACCTGGTGTATGGGTTCATGAGTGCATGTGGGAACAGCTGTATGGGCGGTTGACTGTGTGCATGGGGGTTTTGGTGACTGAATGGATATCTCAGTGCTACATTTCCAAGTAAGTAGATATGTAAAACACAGTGCATGTGAGAGTTGGTATATATAAATGACTATACATGAGTGCCAGTGATTGTGTGAGTGGCTGTATGGATCAATGTGTACTTGTATCAGTGATTGTATAAGATAGTAAGTATGTGTTAGTATATGTTTGTATATTTGAGGTGTTGTCTGTATAACTGTATAGATGAGGAAATGGAAGTGTGATTGATTCTTTGCATGACTGACTAGGTGAGTGAGTAACTCCATGGATGAGTGGCAGTGTGTGAGTGTCTGTATAGGTGTATGAGTGCATATGATAGTATTGTATTGATGAGTGTCTGTATGTATGAGTGATTGTATGTGTGAATGAGTGGATGTGTGTGTAGACCTAGGAATCAGTGAGTGCGTATGTAGTTACTGGTATTGGTGTGTCAATATTTCAGGAATGGTAGTTTGTATTTAACACTTGGTGTATCAAAGGATAGATTAGAGTGTGAGCAGGTGCATCGTATTATCACATGGATGATGTCATCAGTGATGTCATTTGAGATGTCATCAGTGATGTCATCAGTGATGTCACTGACCATGTCATGAATGATGTAATATGTGACATCATCAGCAGTGGATTGCAGGCGCACGAGTTATAGTGAGACCAACTAACTATAACGTGGGAATTTCTAAGGTTTTTTAAATGCTAATTCCTAACTATAACGAGTGTGAAACCTATGGTTTTTTCAGTGAATTTCAAAGTTTTTTTAAATGCTAATTCCTTACTATAACGAGTTTGTAACCTACGATTTTTAAAGTGAATTATTACGTTTTTTTAATAGCTTTTTTTTATAAATATTAATTATTATATTTTTATTTTTTTCAAAAATTCAAAAATTAATTTTTCAATGTATTTTCCCTGTAGTTTTTTTTATCATTTTACCTCGGAGCGCTCAGGGTTCACGCACCCATAAACACACCCGTACACGTAGCAAGAGCGCTATTTCCGCGTGCGAAAAAAAGTATAAGTATGTATTTATAGTAAATAATAATGCAAGACATTCAGTGGCATACTTATAAAAGTAGTATTTTTGATTTTAAATAACTGTATTTTAACTTTAAATGAATTTCCTAAAATCGAACGAAATGTCACACAGGCGTGCCGCGTAAGCGCCCCCCGGAAGCGCATACATATGTTCCACGTAGGCGCCCCTGGAAGCGCCTACGTACGTGCCGCGTAAGCACCCCCGGAAGCGCTCCGGAGCATGCAGCGTAAGCGCGTCAAGTCATGTGACCTTACAATAACACTTTTCATTGGTTGTTAACAGTTTTTTTTACAACTAATGAAAACCCTACCCATTTCCTTCACTACCTCTTTCACTTTACAAAGAGCAAGACCTGTTCCCTTTTTCTCCTCTTCAATTCTTTGGAAAGAATGGCTGCAAGAGCACCAAGCAGCAGTGTCTCTGATGAGTTTCTCCATGAGGACTCTCCTCAACCAAAAGTTAAAGAGCACTTCATCTGGAAGTTTTTCAGCATTCCAGAAGGTGAGAAGAAAGTAAATGCACCAAAGGTGGAATGCAAGATATGTCATACAATTCTTTCATGTGGTAACCCCAGAAAAAAATACAGTTTTTGGAACTCCACCATGATTAGACATGTGCAAAGAAGGCCCCCCCAGAACTATGCCCGGGAGAGTGTCAGGGACCTGGCACGAAATGCACCGAGAGATGGGCCAGCACCTCGACTGGTGGTGCAACAGCTTCTGGAAGAGAAGATAGAAAAATGATCCAGAACGTGCATCCGCAGTTTGCACGCATGAAAATTCTATGCATGGACTGCAATGAACTGCTCTGTTATGAAGAGCAGAGTATTGAACTGATTGCTCGGAGGGGAGAGTAACACCGCTGCCAACTCCATCCCTAATTTTTCACCTTTTTTTTGCTCCAGTTGAGCAGTTTTGGAATCCATGGTTTTGTTTTTCCCCGGAAAAAAATACAAAAAAAATATAAAATCGTTATGAAAAAAGTTAAAAAAATATATAAAAAGAAAAGAAGAAAAAAAAATTCCTTTAAGAACTAACTCCAATTCTCCAAAAGGAGCTATATTATTTACAGATTTTGCAATTCTTTTTTTCTGAGAATGTGTACTGAATAAATAAATGAATGAAATGAGTGAATGAAGGGAAGAAAGTGACAGAGCGAACAAGTGTCAGAAGAGGAGTGAGAGAAGGTGAGTTGTAAACATGAGTGAGTTGAAGTGGAGTGAATGAAGGAGAGTGACAGGGAGTGACGGAAAGAAATGAGTCAAGGTGAAAAAAGGGGATTAATATTGTGGGAAAGAGGGTGAGGGAGAATAAAGTAATGGGAGTGCGAGTAAGGCTAGTGGAGTGAGGAAGAAGGAAGGTGGAGTGAGTGAGAGTGAGTTGATAACAGTGAGGGTTTGAAGATGAGTGAGGGTGATTGAAGGGAAGTGAGAATGAGGGGACAGAGGGAGTGAGGGTAAGACAGACGGAGTGAGGGGAGGGAAGTGAAAAAGTGAGAGGACAGAGGGAATGTGAGAAGGAGAGAGTGAAGTGGAGTAAGGTGAGTAAGGGAAGGGGAATGAGTGAATGAGTGAAGGAAGGGAAGAGAGGGGAAAGGAATAATGAAGGGGGACTGAAAGAAAGTGAGTGTGGGAGGGGAGGGAGGGAAAGAGGAGTGAACATGGGGAATGACGATAAGTGAGAGAAGTGCAGTAAGGCAACGGGGGTGAGGGAGGGTGAGAGAAGAGCAGTGACATTGAAGAAAGAAGAGTGATAGAGGGTGGATAAAGGCGAGTGAGCGTAAGACAAGGGGATTGAGGGAGTGAGGACATAGAGGTAGTAAAGGAAGGAGTGAGAGAAGAAGACTAAGTAAGGGAGCATAGAAAGATAAATAAGGGAGTGTTTGTGAGTTAAAGGGAGTGAGTGTGAAGGAAGGGGTAGTGACAAATGAGCGATTGTAGCGCGGTATAAATGGGCAATTACATTACATTACATTACAAAGTGAGGGGATGGAGGGAGTGAGAGTAACAGTGAGAGACTGAGGGAAGGGGAGTGAGGATGTGAGAGGACAGAGGGAGTGGGAGAAGTAGTGAATGAAGTTGAGTAAGGTGAATGAGGAAAGGGAAATGACTGAGGGAGCAAAAGATAGAAAGAAGGGGAAGGGGGCTGAAGTCGAGTGACAGAGAGCTGGTAAGTGGAGGAGGGGAGAGAGGAAAAGGGGAGTAAAGGAATGGGGAACGAGAGGTAGTGAGGGAAGTGGAGTAAGGAAACGGGGAGAAGGAGAATGAGAGAAGGCCAGTGAGGGTGAGGAAAGAGGGGTGATAGAGGGTGGATAAAGGCAAGTGAGCATGAGACAATGGGAGTGAGGAAGTGAGGAGACAGAGGGACTGAAGGAAAGAGTAAGAGAAGGAGACTGAGTGAGGGACCATAGAAAGCTAAGTGAAGGAGTGTTCCAAAGTTAAAGGGAGTGAGCGTGACAGAAGAGGAGTGAGAGAGTGAGGGGATGGTGGCAGTAAAGCTAAGAGAGAGGGAGTGAGGGAAGGAGAATGAGGATGTGACAGGACAGAGGGAGTGAGAGAATGAGTGAGTAATGTGGAGTAAGGTGAGTGAGGGAAGGGGAATGAGTGAGTGAGCGAAGGAAGAGAATAGAGAAGAAGAGGACTGAAGCATAGGCACTGAGAGAAGGTGAGTGGGGGATGAAAGTAAAGGGAAAGGGAGAGAAAGATAGGGAATGAGGGGTAGTGAGGGAACCAGGCTAAGGGAACGGAGATGAAGGAGGGTGAAAGATCGGCAGAGAGCATGAGTAAAGAAGGATGAAAGAGGGTGGATAAAAGTGAGTGAGGGTAAGACAAGGGGAGTGAGGAAGTGAGGGGCTAGAGGTACTGAAGGAAAGAGTGACAGAAAGGGACTGAGTGAGGGAGCAACGAAAGATAAGGAAGGGAGTGTGGCTGAGTTATAGGGAGTGAGCGTAACAGAAGAGGAGTGACAGACTAAGAGGACGAACATAATGGGGTAAGAGAGAGAGAGTGAGGGAATGGGAGTGAGTAAGTAAGAGGACAGAGGCAGTGAGAGAAGGAGTTAGTGAAGTGGAGTAAGGAGAGTAAGGGAAGAAAAAAGAGTGAAGGAGCGAAGGAAGGGAAGAGAGAGGAAGGGAAGTAAAGCAGGAGGTCTGAAAGAAGGTGAAGGTAGGAGGGGAGTGAGGGGAAGGGGAGTAAACATGCGGATTGAGAATAAGTGAGGGGAGCACAGTAATGGAACAGGGGTGTGGGTGGGTGAGAGAAGAGTAGTGAGGTTAAGGAAAAGAGTGATGAGAAAGTAAATTTTGTATGTCAAACTTACCTTATAAGTAATGTAAACTTAATTAAATTTTTTTAATAAATGTAATATCTGTGGAAGAGGAAATAAAAGTAAGTTATACTGTTTACAATATATATTTCACAATACAAGAGACAAGGCAGGATATTAAAAGTCATAAAAGGGTAGTAAGAGATAAAGTAGGAGTGAAGGACACAGAAAGGAAAACAAAGGAATGGTCAAGGTTAGAGAGAGTGAAAAAGAAATACAGGGAGAATAAATTACTAAGAGGATAATCAGCTGGATACATTCAGTGACGGAGAGGAAGAGAAGGTGAGAGAAATGAAGTGAAGGTAAGATACTAAAGGAATTTGAATTAGGAAAACTAAAGGAAGAAAGTGGACTAAGGAAAGGGGAGTGATTGACAGGGAAGGAGGAGTGAGTTAGGGTGGATTCATGACAATGAGGGATGGAAGGTGAGTGAGGGTGAATGTAGGGTGTAAGGTGACTGTGGGAGCAGAGTGAGGGGAAGGGCAGTTTAGGATGGGGAATGAGGATAAGTGAGAGAAGTGGAGTAAGGGAACAGGGGTGAGGGAGGGTGAAAGAAGGTCAGTGACGATGAGTTAAGAGGAGTGATAGAGGGTGGAAAAAGGTGAGTGAGCTTGAGACAAGGGGTGAATAATATATATATCATAATACAAAATACAAGGGTCTAAGCTGTGCAATCAAGATCACAGTGTGATCTTAGGCACATGACCAGGATGTTACATGTAATCTTCCATGTCTATCTCTGCATGCAATATGTGTGTCTCTGCTCATACTATTTTACTGTCTCTACTGGCAAAAAACAGACCACATATATATAAGCAAGACATAACATTCCTTTTTCATTTCCACAGCACACCCTGGATCTTGATTGCACAGCTTAGAGCCTATTTGTGAAGTATGAGGCCTAACAGACATGCTGCCTAAGATTCCCTACTAGTACATATTCTAAAACCTAACTGACTTCAAGAATACATGTATTGCCATACTGTTAAACACATCAGCTATGCAAATTATTCACCCAGATTCATTTAAAATCAAGCTTGACTCACAGTGTGATCTTAGGCACATGACCAGAATATTAAATGTAATCTACCATGTCTGTCTCTGCATGCAATATGCGTGTCTCTGCTCATACTATCTCACTGTCTCTACTGGCAAAAATCAGACCACATATATATATAAGCAAGACATAACATTCCTTTTTCATTTCCACGGCACACCCTGGATCTTGATTGCACAGCTTCGTGCCTATTTGTGAAGTAAGAGGCCTAACAGACATGCTGCCTAAGATTCCCTACTAGTACATATCCAAAAGTCTAACTGACTTAAAAAAATACATGTATTGCCATACTTTTAAACACATCAACTAAGCAAATTATTCACCCAGGTCCATTTAAAATCAAGCTTGACTCACAGTGTGATCTTAGGCACATGAGACACATGTCATTACACACAGACAAAGAGAGAAATGACACACAGAAAAAGAAAGATTGTGCATGTGCAAAGTGACATGAGACACAGGCACAGAGTAACCTTTAAGCTAAGAGACGCAAACTGTTAGCAGACACAGGTGACATTATTGACAAATTTGAAAATATAGTTCCTTATTTCATACAGACACTCAGTGTAATCCTAGACCAAAATTTAAAGGCCAGAAATTTTTCCATAAAACATTTTCCATAGTAAGTCGTTTTTGACACAGAGCACAGCCCATTTAAATGACCACTACAAATCAAGTCAGAAACCTAACTCATTTCCAAAATACATTTCAAATAGGCACCATAAATTTTTTTAACAGCATTACAAAAAAACATGACACACAATGCAAGAATAAAGAAGCACAATATGCTTCCTAATCTCCCCCATAGTGCATACAGCAGTCTATCTTCATTAAATGAATCATATATGAGATAACACACAGGCACAGAGTAAGGTAAGACACAAATACTGAGTACCCTTTAAGCTAAGAGAGGCAAACTGTCAGCAGGCACAGGTGACATTATTGAAAAATGTGAGAATGTAATTCCTTATTTCACACAGACAGTCAGTGTGATCCTTGACCAACATTTAAAACCCAGACATTTAACCAGAAAACATTTTCCATAGTAAATCGTTTTTGACACAGAGCACAGCCCATTTAAATGACCACTACAAAACAACACAGAAACCTAACTCATTTCCAAAATAAATTTCCAATATGCACCATTAAATTTTTTAACAGCATTACAAAAAAATATGACACACAATGCAAGAATAAAGAAGCACAACATGCTTCTTAATCTTTCCCATAGTGCATACATCAGTCTACCTTTATTAAAAGAATCATTACTCACCTTTAAAAATGCTTTGGAAGATTTAGAACAGTGTCAGTCACACACACCAGATTTTCTTAAGCAGAATCTCTTAAATGCACCTGAAACACTGCAATCAGAAATGGCCCTGATTCCCTGTAATTCTTCAGACATATTCCTGGACTTAACCAATTAAAATTCTTCCCACTCTATTTCAAAACCAAACTAACATTTTAATTGGTTCTACATTTCAACACTTTGAAACTCACATAATATTCAACCATCCCCCCAGTGCTGCAAAAGAATCCAGCAAGGGTGTTTGACCTCTCAATGTAGTAGCTAATCATATGCAATGTTTCTTTTAATGACTTTTTCTGAACCATTACAATTACTTCTTTCAAAAAACAGATGCATACACCCTAATTTTCAGTGGAGAATGTTAAGAAACCACAAATCATTTCTTGTTTTATAAGTGCACTGAATCTTAACCACTTTTTTTCATAACTCTTACTTTCAAACTGCCATTTCATTTCCACAACTCATCTGAATACAAGCACATCTACCTTCAAGATGCCAAAAGTCTGGTTTGTGGGTCATAGCTTTGTTCACTGGAGTGAAAAATATGCAAGTAACAGAGGTATTTGCAGCCTTGATTTACCAAATGTGGACATTTTGTGGATTGGACAGAGAGGATTGAAAAGTCACCATTGATACCATTGGTAAAATCCTTTATGCATCTACCACACCCTGACCTCATAATTGTGCACTGTTTTGGCAATGACCTGGGCACTTTGACTGGGGTAGGTCTGGAAATGCTTTTAAAGGACTTCTTTGAGCAATTGATGTCACATTTTCCAAAAACTGCCTTGATATTTTCTAATATATGCCAAAGGCAAAAATGGAACTGGTCCAACCAATTTTGTCCATAGATTGAGAAAGCAAGGAAACATGTGAATAAATCTGTTTCTGCTTTCCTCAGAGACTATGGTATGGGTTCCATATACCACAACAACTTGCGTTACAACATGCAAGTCATCTATAGGAGAGATGGTGTACATTTTACAGATGAGGGGAATAGAGTCTTCCTCTTGAATTTGAGGCTCTGCATTGGTACCTACTTGTAGGTACAAAAAACCCCCACATAACACAACAGCTCTTTTCAGAGCTACCCTACATCTAAGCACTCAAAATAATTTTATTATCTAATTTTTTACACTGTTTTTCCCCGTGGTGCGCTCAGGGTGCGCGTACCGGGAAGCGTACATGGGAACGCACCCAGCGCTTACCCCGCGAAAAAAAATATATATGTTTTTTAGCCCTTCAGGGTCCTTCTAGGCCGCCACAGAAATCCTAGGGGGTCAGGGGATGTCTACCCTGCCCCCTTTTATTCATTTCCCCCTTTTTTTCACCTCTTGTGTCTCGATTTTACCGAGACACAAGATGGTGGACTCTCCGGACTGTTTAGAATGTTGTCAGACACCTGAGAGCCAATCAGCTTTCTTTTCTGCTCGCGCACTTCCGTGGCGCGCCGGGTGCGCTCCCCGGTACGCGTACCGGTAAACGTTCGAAGCGCGCAAATTGATATATATGTGTTTTTGAAGTTGCTTTTCATAAAAGCCACTGGAACAATTTTAAACACATATGGAAAAGGCCCTTCTACGTACCAGTCCCTAACATTTTGCCAAGTTTGGTGTAATTCCGTTCAGCCGTTCGGGCTGTAGCCATGTCTAGATGTCATATGGAAAATTGCATTGGGAAAACACATTTGAAAGTATTGAAATTTAGAACCAATTAAAATGTTACTTTGATTTTGAATTTGTGTGTGATGAAGTTTGATTGGTTATGTATATATCTAAAATGAGAGGAAAACACGGCCATTTTCTGATACTACCGACTGAGGTACATTTGTGAGGAATTTTTGGTGCTCACTTTCTGGTGTTTGATTCACACAGTACTAACTATTCTCCTACTTTCAAAAAGGTGAGTTGTTAATTCATAAGGGGAACTATGTTGTACACTTTAAGATAATTTGAAAATTGATTTCTGTTAGTTATTAACAGTCATTCTGTTATAATTATGGATTAAGATAGGCTTCATCACATGCAGTGCTTTATATTTCAAGTTCCTACCTGATACTATACACTGCCCAATTAATTTTAAAGAACTAAATACATGATTAAGCTAGTTTTATATTATGTATTACTAAAAACGATAAATGAAAGTGATTACTTTTTTCTGCAATTTACAGCAAGAAATTTGAAAATAAAATGGATCAGAATGAGGAGACCAAGGAAATTTCTTTTGAATTTTCAACTACATGTATTGAAATTCTAAATGTCACGGATATTGACAGCACCAATAATGAAATATTTTAACAAGGAGGTGATGACATAAATGATTTTTTTGATGATTCTCTAAATGAAGAATTTATCGAATGTTTGGATACCATAGAATTCCAAAAATAATCAATGCAAAATTTTCATGAGGAAATTCCTGTTGATATGATTGAAGAGGAAATTCCTGATGAGGACATGCTACAAGTTCTTCTAAATTATGAAAATTCTGAACAATAAATGAATATTTAGAAATTAAAAATTGGTTGACATATTATTCATTTTTATTTCTAACTTATGAGGTAGTAGCGAAGTGAGTGTAGTATAATGTGAGACTTATAGTATAGAGTGCAACATTTTTATGTTACATAGTAAGTTTACTCATATTTACTTCCCTTCTCCCACTATATTTTCTCCAATGTGTATTTGACATCTCTTCTTCATCACCTGCCTCCTTTCTCTCACTGTCTGTCTCTCATGCGCCATATCGCCGCCATTTTGTGTAGTTACAGAAGAGAGTGAAACATAATAGTTCAGAACATGAAAAGGGGGCAGGGTAGAGTGCCCCTCACCCCTAGACCTTCTCAGGGGGTCCCAAAAGGATCTGTTCCTGCTTTCCTGAGAGACTATGGTATGAGTTCCATATACCACAATAACTTGCATTACAACATGCAAGATATCTACAGAGGAGACTGTGTACATTTCGCAGATGAGGGGAACAGAGTCTTTCACTTGAATTTTAGACTCTGCATCGGTACCTACTTGTAGGTACTTAAATCATCCACATTACACAACAGCTCTTTTTAGAGCTACCCTACCTCTAAGCAATCCAAATTCTTATTTTACACTATTTTCTGTCACTGTTGTTCCCTGTGGTACGCTCTGGGTACGCGTACCGGGAAGCACACATGGGAACGCACCCAGCCCGTGAAAATAAAAAATAAAAAATAGTTTTTATGCCCTTCAGGGTACTGTTAGGCCCCCCTCAGAAAACCTAGGGGGTCAGGGAGGGTCTACCCTGCCACCTTATAATCATTCCCCCCTTTTTATTTTTACCTTTTGTGTCTCGATTCTACCGAGACACAAGATGGCGGACTCTCCGGACTGTTTAGAATGTTGACAGACACCCGAGAGCCAATCAGCTTTCAGCTCGCGCACTTCCATGTCTCGCCGGGTGTGCTCCCCGGTACGCGTACTGGTAAGCGCTGGAAGCGCGAATATAGATATATATGTGTTTTTTAACCTAATTTTCGTAAAAACCACTGGAGTAATTTTTACCAAATATAGAAAAGGCACTTCTGCGTACCAGTCCCTACAATTTTGCAAAGTTTGGTGTAATTCTGTTCAGCGGTTCAGGCTGTAGCCTTGTCTATTCGTCCTACGGAAATTAACAATGGGGAAAACACGTTTGGGAGCCCCCTTTTTTCTTGGCCCCCGCTTGACGAATCCCCCTGAAACTTCCAGGAAAGAAGCGGAGCGGAGCTGGCCTAAGTTTTGGAAAATTACACGGAAATTCCTCCCCCGGTGCCAAAGTTATTCCCAATAGAATGTTGCAGATTTCCTATGGTAGCTAGGTCCTAACTATAACTACCTACTGGCGACCACCAGTAGGTAATATATATATATATATATATATATATATATATATATATATATATATATATATATATTTCGCTCCACGAGTGCCGGGAGAGATTCCAAGGCTGTCTGGGCGGTCCGAGTCCCAAAGCCGGCGCTTTGTGAATATCTGCTCCCAGGTTCCAACATTTTTGAAAGAACCACTCGGACACCTCGAGTGCTTTAGCTTGAGTTTATTCAGCATAGGGAATAACGACGCGTTTCGGGGATGAACCCTTGATCACGCTCCAAAGAGCGTGATCAAGGGTTCATCCCCAAAACGCGTCGTTATTCCCTATGCTGTATAAACTCAAGCTAAAGCACTCGAGGTGTCCGAGTGGTTCTTTCAAAAATTTTGGAACCTGGGAGCGGATATATATATATATATATATATATATATAGATAGATAGATAGATAGATAGATAGATAGATAGATATATTCACTGAAAAATCATAGGTTTCACACCAGTTATAGTTAGGAATTAGATTTAAAAAACCTATTAAATTCACTGAAAAAACACAGGTTTCACGCCAGTTATAGTTAGCTGGAAATTTTACTGACATAAAACCATTGAAATTCCCACGTTATAGTTAGTTGGACTCACTATAACTTGCGCGCCTGCAATGCACTGCTGATGACGTCACATATTACATCACTCATGACATGGTCAGTGACATCACTCATGACATCACTGATGACACCATCCAGTGAATGTGTGTCTTTCTGAAAAATAAATATGTTTTATATATGTATTTGTGAAGGTGGATGGAAGAATAAATGCTAAAATAATTGTGTAAATGGATGTTTTTAAAAAACAATTGATTGGTTAACTGGCTTATTAAGTGTATATTAGTGAATACATATTTAGCGAGTAATGTTTAAATATTTAAGTATATGTATCAGTGTATCACTTTGTGTATAAGTGGCTGCATGGGTTTGTGAGTAGCTACATGTGTGTGTATATGGGTTTTAGATGTTTTTTTTTGTATCAGTATGAGTGTCTGTATGGTTTGGTGGGGTTATTACTTAGCACATAGATGCATCAATGACTTGACTGACTCACTGTTTGTATGCGTTTTGAAGATCGCATATGTGCAGGACTGTATGGGTGGATGACTGTCTCACTAGTGTCAGTAACGACATATGTTTTAATCTAGTATATGTGAGTATTGATGTATATAAGTAAGTATATGTGAGAGTGAGAGATTGTAAGAGGTCCTGTTTAAATAAGTATGTGTTTCTATAAGTGATTGTTTAAGAGAGTAAGTATGTGTAAGTTTCCTTAGAAGTAAGGTGATAGTGTGCATATAGCTGTATATGCAAATAAATGGATGTTCAATAGTTTATTTGCATGTGTGAGTATGTGTGTGAGTAACTTTTGAATGACTGTCGGTGTGTAACATGATGTATAGGTGTATCACTACATATGATGAGTGAGTATATGTATGAGTGACTATATAGAACTGTTGGTGAATGAGTGGATGTGTATATAGATGGTGGAATTACTGAAGTGGTTGTTGTAACTGGTATGGGTATCTCCATTTTTTTGAAAATGTTAGTTTCTATTTTTGAATATGTGTTTCAAGGGTTACATTACACTGAAAGGAGGTCTGTCACTCTGTCACAAGGATGGTGTCATCAGTGATGTCATGAGTGATGTCACTGACCATGTCATGAGTGATGTAATATGTGACATCATCAGCAGTGCATTGCAGGCGCGCAAGTTATGGTGAGTCCAACTAACTATAACGTGGGAATTTCAATGGTTTTATGTCAGTAAAATTTCCAGCTAACTATAACTGGTGTGAAACCTATGGTTTTTTCAGTGAATTTAATAGGTTTTTCATTGCTAATTCCTAACTATAACTGGTGTGAAACCTATGGTTTTTTCAGTGAATTTCATAGGTTTTTTAAATGCTAATTCCTAACTATATATAGGGCCTCAAACCTATGTTTTTTTCAGTGAATTTCAAAGGTTTTTAATAGCAAATTTCTATAGCTATGCAATGTAATATTTTTTATAATGAATCCTATATTGTATATTTATGCAATACTATTTTTTTTAAGTATATTCATGTTTTTTTTAAAAATATTTTTTTTGCCCTGGAGCGCTCCCGGTGCGCGTACCGGTGAGCGCACCGGTAAGCGCAGTCTTCCGGCGCGTACCGGTGAGCATCCCGTTTTCGCTATTGCCGCCAACGAAAACATCATCGTAACGTATCGTGGAGCCGCGTCCGCGTGATACGCACAGCTTAAGCGCACCTGGAAGCACTCGAGCGCATACGATCGCGCTACGTAAGCGCTCCGGGGCACTTAGCGTAAGCGCGCCGGGTCATGTGACCTGAAAATAACACTTTTCATTGGTTCAGGACAGTTTTGGTTTCCAAATGATAAAGCCCGGGTCATGTGACCTGAAAAAAACACTTTTCATTGGTTGAGGACAGTTTTGTTTTCCAAATGATGAAAGCCCCCACCTTTTTTCCTCATTCTCACTTTTTACTTTGACTGAGGAAGACCTGTTTGCAGACCTATTTGTACCTATTTGTACTGAGAAATGGCTACAGTAGCAGTAGCAGCAGGAGCATCTCAACCACCACCACCACCACAAGGACCACCACAACACCACAGTGGTGGAGAAGAAGAAGAAGAGGAGGAGGATGAGGAGAGGCGGTACCTGCCTGAAGATACTACCACCTATAAGCCAAAGGAGCACATTGTCTGGGAGTTTATTAAAATCCCAAGGGGCCTCAAGAAAGTTAATGCGCTAAAGGTTACTTGTCTGATCTGTGGAACTGTACTTTCCAGGGGGAACCCTGCCAAAAAGTATTCTTTTGGCAACAACACCATGATTCGCCACATGCAACGCCGGCACCCAAACAACTATGCTGAGGCAGAGGTAAGAGAACTGACCAGAAACCCTCTCCAGTGCTTAACTTAATCTTCCTCTTCCTCTCTGCACCTTCCCTCTGAGAGTCTTGGGGATCCATTTGTTTGTCCCGCAGGGCTCAGCTTCACAACAGCCTGTCTCTGTGTAACTGCTCTCCTGTGTGATCAGGTACTCTGCACCTGCATGGGTGTGGCCACTTCCTGGTTGTGGGGTGGGGTGGATGCACAGGATTGGTGGATTGCTCTGTTGGTTTGCTGAGGGGCGGGGTGGAAGCACGTGATTGGTTGATACTTCAACTGCCTGATATTTTGTATTCACGACTCGGTATTTACCGATTCGGAAAATACTGAATCGGTAAATACCGAATCGGTAAATTCAATGCATTCCTATGGGCATTGAGGCCGATAGGATTGCATGTGAATTTCCGATTCGGTATTTGCCTTATCGGTAAATACCGATTCAGTAAATACCGGCTCTGGGTTTTGGAATTTTACCGAATTGGTGTTTTTTTACTGAATTTTTACCTACATCTCATTTCCCTTTTCTAAAATACCGATTCGGTAAAAATCTGTATTTTAGAATCGGTAAAAATGAGTGACCTACATCTGGCCCAGGTCCTAACTATGACTACCTACTGGCGACCGCCAGTAGGTAATATATATATATATATATATATATATATATATATATATATATATATATATATATATATATATATATATATATATATATATTCATTGAAAAAACATAGGTTTCACATGTTATAGTTAGCTGAACATTTCTCTCATACAAAACCTTTGAAATTCCTCCGTTATAGTTAGCTCAGCTAACTATATCTTGCGCGCCCGCAATGCACTGCTGATGATGTCACATATTACATCACTCATGACATGGTCAGTGACATCACTCATGACATCACTGATGACATCTCAAATGACATCCCTGATGACATAATCCAGTGAATGTGTGTCTTTCTGAAAAATATTTTTTTTATATATGTATATCTAAAGGTCGATGGAAGAATAAATGCGTAAATAAGTGTCTAAATGGATGTGTTGTTTTGTAAAATTGTATGTATAACTGACTTATTAAGTATATCTTAGTGAATAGGTGTACTAGCGAGTAATCTTTAAATATTTAGATATCTGTATCAGTGTCTCACTTTGTATATAAGTGGCTGTATGGGTTGGTGACTAGCTACATGAGTGTGTATATGGGTGATTAGTTGGTTTTTTGAGTACCAAAATGAGTGTTTGTGGGGTTTGGTGGGGAGTATTACTTAGCGCACAGATGCATGAATGACTGACTCCCTGTTTGTATGTGTTTTGAAGACAGCATGTGTGCAGGACTGTATGGGTGGATGAGTGTGTGTTTGGTTGTGTTAGTGAGTGAATGACTGTCTCAATAGTATCTTTATTAGTAATACAAATGTTTTAAACTAGTATATGTGAGTATTGATGTATATAAGTGAGTATATCTGAGAGCGACAGATTCTAAGACTTTCTGTATAAATAAGTATGTGTTTCCATAAGTGATTGTTTAAGAGAGTAAGTATGTCTTCGATTCTGTAGAAGTTAGTGTAGTGGTGGGTGTATAGCTGTATATGCAAGTAAATGGATATTTGATAGTTTATTTAAATGTGTGAGTATGTGTGTGACTAACTCTATAGATGAGTGTCGTTGTATAACAGGATATATAGGTGTATGAGTACATATGATGAGTCATACATGTATGAGTGACTATATAGAACTGTTGGTGAATGAGTGGATGTGTATGTAGATTTTGGGATTACTCAATAGGTTGTTCTAACTGGAATTGGTATCTCCATTTTTTGAAAATTTTAATTTCTATTTTTGATCGTGTGTATCAAAGATTATATTCCAGTAAGAGGAAGTGTGCCACAAGGATGATGTCATCAGTGATGTCATCAGGGATGTCATTTGAGATGTCATCAGTGATGTCATGAGTGATGTAATATGTGACGTCATCAGCAGTGCATTGCGGGCACGCAAGTTATAGTTAGCTGAGCTAACTATAAAGAGGAATTTCAAAGGTTTTGCTTTTGTATGAGAAAAATGTTCACCTAACTATAACATGTGAAACCTATGTTTTTTTCAATGAATTTGCAAGTTTTTTTAAATGCTAATTCCTAACTATAACGTGTGTGAAACCTATGTTTTTTTCAGTGAATTTCATAGGTTTTGTAAATGATAATTTATAAATGTATTAACTATTATGTCTTTCTTTTTATACTAATTTCTTATATTTTTAATATAAATATTTATATTTATTTCATTTTTTAGATTATATTTCATATTCATATTATAAAATAATAACAAAACTAAATTTCAAAGTAATTTTTGGATGAATTATTGCTTGACGTCGTGTATAACACAGCTCCAGCAATTCTCTTGGGGCCCTATGCTCACAATGCTGTATCAATCCTTACACCTGCTTCAAGCATGTGCAAGGTTTTGACGCAGCATAAGCTCAAAAGTCACTGAATAAAATGTTATACATTTCACTCAGTCACTTTTAGGAGTCCTTGCTGAACCCCATTCTGCACAAGAAAGCCTCTTCTGGCGCAGCGCTTTACAATGTAATACACCCTCCAGTTGTGTCACATTATTAATAGCACACACCATGGCACATCTTAGGCACCACCGCTGTGTCACAAAAGTGTCTCAACGGCTGTGTAAAAGAGGCACAAGGGGATTGTAAATCCGCCCCTAACACATACAAATTCACCCAGGCACTTTCACCAGCAGCGCAAATTGAAACATAGATTTGTAACATATTTATGGACATATAACACATTCAAGTGCTTCGGTCATACTACAGTAAACTATAGATAAACACCTTATAGATTTATACTGTAGCAGTTCCTTATAGTTCTGCACTTTCACATTCTCCATAAACTAGTAACATATTCATTCATTCATTTATGAACTACACATTCAATCTGACAAACTTTTACACACTAACATAGAAATATAGTTCTTTCTTTGACCAGTGAAGGTAGTTCTAAAAAGAACTGTTTTATTTGTTTTGTATTTTTTTTAATGTTTTCTCAACAAATTCCAAGCGGAACAAAAGAATGAAAAAAAGAACAACTAATGTCGAGGACAGCAATGATCCTGCATCCTGCGTTTCATCAAGTCTATAGACTGTTCCACATAACACAAAAGTTTATCGCAATAAATGCATAGAATTTTAACTTTAGCAAAGTCAGAATCAATATGTGGGTGTGGACTGCTTGCTGAAAATGATGCTGCCGCAGTTGATGTGTTTGGTGCAGAAGCAGGTGGGTTCTCGTACAACCTCAGTCTTGCAGCTCGAGCAAAGTTCTTGGGGTGCAAGTTCCTTCACATATTTGCTGTGCCAAAGAAGTCTTTCTAACATGGATCACCCCTTGAAAGAGTTGTTTCGCAAATTGTACAGGTTACTTTTGGAGCATTAACCATTTTTTTTGACCTTCTGGAAATTAGAGCTTCTTTTCTTTGCTTTGGAGATTCTTCAGGAATAAAATCTCCCTCTGAAGAACTGCTGGAAGATGACTCCATTGCTCTTATTATGGTGATCTTACTTCTATTTGATAAGATTCTCAGAATAAATGCTTCTTCTTAGAAAGTCAAAGTCGAATAATTATTATGGGACGGGACTTTTACCAGTCGCAATAGGAAAAGTAATTAACCAATCAGATCTCTCCTTTAAAAGTCACATGGCTTTGCGTACGCTTATGATGCGCTTGCGCAGCTCTTTTAATATGAGTACGCATGATTTTCTACAGCTATTTGTGTAATTATTTTTAAAAGTAATATATGATTATTACAAGTATTAAAACAAATTAATAGTTATCCCAAATGTCTGCCCTTAGTATGTACATTAAATACATACATGTTTTAAACCAAGTAGAAACATCGCCCCCTTTCGCAAACAGAACGCTGTACATGACGTCACACCGAAGCTTTAATGCAATGCGTAACGTCAAAGCGTATTCGTACGGTATGAGCGGGTACACGCTGAGTATGATAAGCAGTACAACCTATAGTGCTCTCAGTGACAAATCAGAGCTCAGGGTGCGCTAAGGAGAATGATTAGAAGTGCTGACTCATTGCAGATCTGAGTCTGGGCTTGCCTCTGTGTACATTATAACACCACCCCCATCTCTCTCTGTTGTTAATTGTTAGTGCACACACTAATACTTGCACATGCGCAGTGCACACCCACCCACACTACCCACATGCCACCACCTAGCATGCTTGCTATCATTTACCCTGCAAACCAATACATTACCCAATGGCGAGTCCCCCAGAGCCATCATTCTTGCAGACTGCGAAAACACTACCAATGACGGCCCTGGGCTTGGTTTGGTCAGCCCCTGCGGTTCCCATATAATGCGGGCACTGACGTGAGCACGATCTCTTTTGCCTGCCTCTGCTGCGGTGACAGACAGACTGTCAAACACCCCAGACTCAGCGAAACCGCAGCCTTTCAAGACACGACAAAAGACGACAGAAGCAAAGGTAAGAGAAGACGTCACAACATCAGCCTCCACTGTAAATTGTATATGCATAATGCTATTTTTGTATCCTTTATATGGCTTTCCTACCCCTCAATGGTTTTAAATTGTACTTATATAATTGAAATATTTATTTATAAGTCATGAGGTCCTATACACCTCTAATCTTAAAAATTATGCGTGCATACATTTCTGCACTACGCCACATGCTTAGGCCTCTATTATTATTAATTGGGCGTCCATGATAGTATTTATTTTTCTGCGCCACGAGACCATCCCAGGCCTCTATTAACTTATTGATATTTCTTTGTTTGCTGGAGCTGCAACAGTCTAACTACGGAATATTAAGAACCCACATTAAAATTCACCCTTTGATAGTTACGCGACTCAGTTTACGATGGCTAATCAAAATGTCCTTTTGTTTCCTTCAGCAAACTTCGTTTAGAAGCAACCACGGCCTATCGAGCAACAGCAATGGAATTCTCTGCAAGTTATTGAATATACTTTGACGTACAGAAGCAGACTTCAAGTCAAATAGTTAACTCTGGTGGCCGCACTCTTTATACAAGGTAAGCACAGCAGCCTGGATCTACAAAGTCTTCAAAGGAATGCATTAGAAATAAGTCGCCATAACGGCCCTCAGTAACGCAGTAGGCACTTCCATATAGACACCACTTGAACGCAGCACTATAACAACTGAAATATACCAGGTACACTGCACTTGTAAAACTGTAGTGTTAGCTTTATTTGTGAAACAAGAGAGGGCCATATTATCAAGCCTTGGCGACATAATATGCTCTATGGAATTCCAAACAAAGCTCATGTTACATGTGAAGGACATCAGACATGAGCTTCGATTGGAATTCCATAGAGCATATTATCAAACCCATTACCGCCACTTTAGCGACACTTTCCTGCCGATAAAGTGGCGATAATTTTGTCGCCCATTCTTGATATCATGACCCAGAGTGCGCAGTGTACAGCACCTTCTCTATAAAATCTATAATTACCTCCGAGCAATGACAAAAAATAGGTTACAACAGTCTGACAAACAGATCCACAACCTTATTACACCACGTTTGAGTCACTTTTAATATGGGTAAAGTGATGCAAGAAGCTAGTAAATGTACATCTCACTTTTCAAGAAAAAATCTCAACTCCAGACTCTGTGACACAGTTTTAATGTTATTTTCTCTCTCTTTCTCTCTCTCGCTCTTTGTGACATCATTTCTCTTTCTCTCTTAAACTTAGACACTGCTGTCTTGAGCGTGTAGACGTGTAGAAGAATTGTTCAGAATAAGTTGTGACACCAACTGCCTGAAATGTTTACCCGCAAAGTTTATACAACTGTAAGAACAGAGGCCTAGATGTACAAAGCCTTCATAGGCATGCATTAGAAATAACTCGCCATATCAGGCGTAAGTAACGCAGTAGGCACTTCCATATAGACACCATTTGAACGCGGCACTATAACAGAACTGGTATGTACGAGTCACACTGCATACGTAAAACCGTTGTTATCAAAACTTGGAGGGACATAGTATCAAGAATGGCGATAAAATAATCACCGTTTCAGCAGCTGGAAACTGCCGCTAAAGCGGCAATAATATGCTTGATAATATTCCCTTCTGAATTCCCATAGTAGCTCAGGTTAACACCAGAACCTGGACTGCTATGGGAATTCACAACAACATATTATCAAGCCCATTATCGCCGCTTTAGCGGCAGCTTCCTGCCACTGAAACGGCGATAATTTTATCGCCGTTCTTGATAATATGCCCCGTAATGCTTCAGCTCATTTACTCAAATCTACATCATTCGAAAATCTAATATTCTTTGTTCTTTTGCAGATTACCAATCGGACACCTTTTGGAATCCATTTCACAATTTGTTTATAACATTGTTTAAGTTATTTTCCCAGTTCTAACATAGTTATATTTGAGTTTTGTTTATATTTATTGTTTAATAAAAGTTAATTTAAAAAAACTACATACTTCTTTTATTTTGTGGGGGAGGGGTATGACGGCCCACAATAAAAATAATGTTGAAATACTATAGTAAGATATTCAAGACTAGGATTGAAAACTACTGAGTTCTAACTAACAGATATAATAAAAACAACGGTGAGAAACTACGAAAATGACGATGGACGGAGTATGTAATCAACATTTGGCGCCTCAGCACTACCTTTCAAATAAATATATAAAAATTATGACTAATAATACTGTACAAAAGTACAGCAGCAGATGACACACACGAATCGGGAAAAGAAAGCAACAGATTTACTAACTGATACAAAGAAAGCATGCGAAGAGAGTACAACTGCTACACCAAAAAAAAAGGAAAGCTTTACATAGTATGATGGAAATGAAGGAGCATATTATCAACAAAAGGTGATACATTATCGGCGCTTTTATCGACGGGAAACTGCTGATAAAGCGGCGATATTGGGCTTGATAATAGGCCCTTGTAACTTCCCATAGCAGTCCAGGTTCTGGTATTAACCTGGGCTCCTATGGTTATTCACAAGGGCATATTATGAAGCCCATTATTGCCGCTTTATCGGCAGATTCCTGCCGATAAAAACGACAATAATATATTGCTTTTTGACTCATTGTTTTTTTTTTACCAGTACACTTAGGTGCATATTATCAAAGACCAGTGTTACAATTATCACTGTTTTATTGGCAAGAAACTGCTGATAAAACGGTGATAATGACCATGATAATACGTCCTTGTTATTTCCCATAGAAGCCCATGTTAAAAACAGAACATAGGCTTCTATGGCAATTAACAAGGACGTAATATCAAGCCCACCCTCCCAACATTAATAAAAAACCATAGGCCCTTGTAAATTCCCATAGCAGCCCAAGTTCTGATGTTAACCTAGGCTGCTATAGTTATTCACAAGGGCATATTATCAAGCCCATTATCGCCGTTTACTCAGTAGTTTCCTGCCAATAAAAGCGACGATAATGTATCGCCTTTTGTTGATAATATGGCCCAATGCTCTTTTTTTTACCAGTAAACTTAGGTGCATATTATCAAGGACCGGTGTTAAAATTATCCCAGTTTTATTGGCAGGAAACTGCTGATAAAACGGCGATAATGAGCGTCATAATATGGCCTTGTTATTTCCCATGGAAGCCCATGTTAACACCAGACCATAGGCTTTTATGGGAATTTACAAGGACGTTTTATCAAGCCCACCCTCCCAACATTAATAAAAAAACTCCAGACAATGCAGGTACCCGGAGCTGGAAGGTCATTTTACATATCACGCCCCAGAAATGTGGCGTTGCCCGCGACGTGTACGGGGAGAGAGAGAGAGAGAGTGCTCAAAACATATATTTTTTTTTAAAAGACCCGAGGGGTGCCACTCACCGAGACTGTGGGGAGTAGGACCGTAACCCCTCGCATATTTCAAAATAAAACCAGAGGAGTGCTGTTTCCCAGTGCTCGGGGCACCTTACAAGCCCCCATTATGCATAAAAATGGCCCCCGTAATTTGCCCCCCCCCCCGGGACCTAATGAATAAAACGGACTTCTACTTTTTTTCACCTTTTCCACCGCGTACAAGTACTGCACGAGTACCTCGCCATTTTTTTTTAATAAAAATTGAGCCTAAAGATCCATGTACCACCCTCTGACCAAGACTATAGACTCAGAATCTTTCCACCCTGCCTTGTTTCCTTATTTCTCAACTTTCTTTTACTGTTTTCTTGTGACTCTGCTCTTCTGACAAAGAAGATGGCTACCAATACTTCCTGGTTTGGAGTTCTGACAGCCAATCAGCATGCAGCTCCTGCTCGTAATTGTAGGTATTTCCATACACGTACGCCATGACTTTTCTTTAAAAAATAGAGCCTAAACTTCCATGTACGACCCCCTAAGCAAGTCTAGAGGGTCAGAATCTCTCTACCCTACCCCCTTCCCTTATTTCTCAACTTTGTTTTACTGTTTTCTTGTGACTCGGTTCTAGTGAGGCACAAGATGGCAGCCAACACTTCCTGGTTTCGACTGTTGACAGACAGTTCACAGCCAATCAGCATGCAGCTTGCGCTCGTAATTGAACAGATTTCAGTACGCGTACTGAATTCCGTCTCTAGATATTGCTATGATTTTACTTGCAATTTTCACAGAAACTACTGAACGGATTTACACCATTTAACAAAAAGCACAATCTGTGAGCAGAACTCTACCTCTCTGCCAAATTTCGTGTAATTCCGTTCAGCCGTTCGGGCTGTAGCCCTTGCTAAACGTCCCTATGAAAAATTGCATGGAGAAAACACATTTTGGGACCCCCTTTTTTTCTCAGCCCCCGCTTAACGAATAACCCCAAACTTTCAGTGAAGGAGAAGAACCGAGCAGGCCATTTTCTTGGAGAAATTCGCGAAGATTCGTCCGCCTGCGCCAAAGTTATTCCAAATAGAATGTTGTGAATTTCCTATGGAAACTAGGTCCTAACCATAACTACCTACTGGTGACCGCCAGTAGGTAATATATCCTACTGGCCAGTAGGTTGTTATAGTTAGAACCTATTATCCATAGGAAATCCGCAACATTCTGTTCCCAACAACTTTGACACCTATTGACGAATCTTCACAAAATTATCAAAACTTTTGGCCAGCTCCGGTCCACTCCTATCCTGAAAGTTTCACCATGATTCATCAAGCGGGGGGCGAGGAAAAAGGGAGGTCCCATAACACGTTATACCCATGCAATTTCCCGTATGACATTTAGAGACAGCTACAGCCCGAACTGCTGAATGGAATTACACAAAATTTGGCAAAGAGGTAGTCCTTGGTTCAGACTCATGCTTTGTAATCATTTGGGGTAAATCTGTTCAGAAGTTCCTGACAAAATGACAGTTAAAAGCATTTATATATCTATGGGCATTGTGGATCCGCGTACCTATCCGCATACCCTAAGCGCAGTCTAAGCACACCCTGCCATGCATGAGCTGTATTTTAATTGGTTGTCCACACTCCAAATCTGGAAGTGTTGTCAGCTATCTTGTGCCTTGGTAGAACCGAGGCACAAGACACCCCCAAAAAACGCCTCAAAATACAAAAGGGGGCAGGGTAGACACACCCTGACCCCCTAGGCCTGCTCAGGGGGTCCCACAAGGACTAGATCACCAGGAACCTCCAGTATGCACTAGGGGGCTGTGTTGCAGAGAGGTGTTCTGAGGCCACGCCCCTTTTTACACCTCTCTGCAACGCAGATCTGAGTCGATTACTGGAGGTACCTGGTGGGCAAGTTGGCGGCCAGGGGACCTCAGAATTCAAGGGGACTTAATCCCCCAACTTAAAACGTGCCAGGGGGTGCGTTTGCACAGTGTTGAAGGTAGGGGTGGGCCCTGAGGTGATATGTGTGCAAACACTCCCTGTGGCGTATTTTAAGTTGGGGAATTAATTCTTCTTCAATCCAGAGGTCCCCTGGGGGCCGACTAGCCCACAAGGTACCTTCAGTAAGCACCACGGAGCTGTGTTGCAAAAGGGGGCATGGCCTCTCAATACCTCTCTGCAACGCAGCTCCCTGGCACATACTGGAGGTACCTGGTGGGCTAGTTGGCCCCAAGGGGACCGCAGGATTGAAGAGGAATTAATTCCCCAACCTAAAACCCGTCACAGGGCGTGTTTGCACACATGTTACCGCAGGCCCTGCACCCATCCTTCACCGTTGTACAAATATTCCTCTAAAATCAGCCGAACTACGAATTCCGATTTACTCACCTGTTATCAGAACCTAGTGCGGCATCTTTTAGACCAGCACTGACCCTGAAAAGTAATTCTCAGCATACTTACCAGTAACTAGTATTTCCTTCCATAGGAATCCATTGTGCGTTTTTCAGCAGAAAGGTTTCTTAGTGTCGCATTTTTAAACGTACAAATATTCCTCTAAAATTAGCCGAACCACGAATTCCAATTTACGCACCTGTTATCAGGAGAGAACCCAGTGCTGCATATTTTAGCCCAGCACTGACCCTGAAAAGTAATTCTAAACGTACTTACCAGTAACTTGTATTTCCTTCAATAGGATTCCATGTGACCTCAGAGCTGCTTCTTTGAACACAGTACTGATCCTGAAAAGTAATTCTAACCATACTTACCAGTAACTTGTATTTCCTTCCATAGGAATCTATTGTGTGGTTTGCACCAGAAAAGTTTCTGTCTATTTTCACAAACTAAAAATAGTCCTTAAAAATTGCCTGTATGACTTAAACGCATTCTTTTGACCAGTGCAACAGTCCTGGATCCAGGATCCACCACTGAGTAAGAAAAAGTAATGTTAACACTACTTACCTGATAAGTAAATTTCCTCCCATAGGATAACATTGATGATTCTATGTGAAAAAGTGTCAACTTTTAAAAAACAATGATATTCCTTAAAAATCACTACTGTAACCAAAACTTTTTTTACTCAACTGTTTACAGGATATGTCTAAGGACTGAATCTAGGAATTCCTAGATCTAGAACTTAGTATTGTAAGCAATGCAATATGTAGTAAACTACACAGAAAGAAGACAGCTGGAAATAGCTTGTTGTTAGCCCAAAGCTGTCATCCAAAAAATGTAATCAACAGTATTCCCTATGGGGAACTGTTGCGTGCTAAATGCAACTGTAGTTCACAAGATGAATACGAAAAAGAAGAGCAAGTTATGATAACCAGGTTCAAAGATCGTGGTTATAGCTTTTCAACTATTCAATCAGCAGTTGACAAAGTTGCTCTAATTAAAAGAGTTGAACTGCTCAAAGACAAAGAGAATGAACAGACAACAGAGGATAAGATGAGGTTTATCACTACATACCATAGCCAAGCATGGGAGGTACGTAGAAGTTTAAACAGGTTCTGGGATGTTCTTAGAACTGATGGTGATTTAAGGGACAATCTTGGAGACCAGCCGTCTATAACTTTTAGATGGAGCAAATCATTAAAAGACATGCTTATGACAAGTTAGATTAAGGAAACTAAAAAATTGAACCCAATACAAGGTTTCATCACGTGTTCGAAATGTAAGGCTTGTCGTTTTAGTCAGAATTGTAAAATGGTAAAATTATGCAAAGACAAGCCTGCATTTAAAATATTGAAACACTTTTCCTGTGACACAGAGTTTGCAGTTTATGCCTTGAAGTGCCCATGTGATTTATTTTACATAGGCAGCATCACCAAAAAAGCGAAATTACGCATTTTAGAACATCTGTGAGCCATTGCCAAACACGATAAACAATACCCGGTTGCTCGACACTTTTTCGAAAAACACAATCAGAATCCAAATCTGCTCAAATTCTGTGTGCTTGATGCAATACCCTTAGGAGAGAGAGGAGGGAATGGTACACTGGAATTAAGGAAACTTGAGTCGAGGTTGATTATAAAGTATAACACAGTGATCCCTTTTGGTTTACATTTTGATGATGAGATTTCAATACACTTAAGATAAAGGATTGTCCGTATTCTCACCCTTTCCTAACTGAATATCTTTTTTAAAGTTTTTTAAAGTTCTACTGATTATATCTTTTGACACTGAAGGGTTAAAATTTTAAATATAGATTTTGTTTGTTCCATTGCAGACAAATGAAGGAACTTCTAAAGATGATTATCAAGAAAATTGGAAATCAAGCTCACTAGAGCTACATCAAAGAAAGACTCTATTTGTGTGCTCTATGGGTATAATTGTGAAAAATATAACCAGGGTGTTATTATTTATTTTGTCTTTATTTAAAAAATCAACAAGTTGAGTGATAGAGACATATAGTAGGAATAGCCCACTTGGGCAAGACTGCTGTTACCGTATTGATGCCTTTTGGTTTTTCACTTGAAACCATGTGTTTTACAAATTGAGTATGATGTATAATATAAGGTTCGTGTGATTTTGGAAAGTTAACAAATGCATGGAAGTAAAAACGAGAGTATTTTTACTATGTTTATGAAATTGACGTCAATTGAACCCTGTACCTTTAAAAATGTGAATTGCATTTTTTTTGATTACCCGTGACAAAGCAGTGAGGTTAACTGCGAAACCCGTCGGGTTTGCCCGTATGACTAAATAAATACTGTTTAAAAAATTGTGGCCACGGCACCAGTGAGTTTATTCTTGAGCATCTGGGGTTTAAGTTGGAGTATTGGGGATCGGCATCCCTGCCGTGTTGCCCGCCATGAAAGTGGCTTGGATTTGCCGAAAAACCTACATTGTGATATATATATAGATATATATATGTATATTACCTACTGGCGGTCGCCAGTAGGTAGTTATAGTTAGGATTTTTTTCAATGCAAAATCTCAAAATTCTATTGTGAATAACTTTGGCGCTGGTTGATGAATCTGCCTGAAAATCTCCTCAAATTTGCCTCGCGAAGCTCCGGTCCTTCCTTGAAAGTTTGGGGGGGATTAGTCAAGCGGGGTCTGAGACAAAAGGGGGGTCCCAAAATGTGTTTTCCCCATGGTAATTTCCGTAGGGCGGTCAAACTCACTTTTAGCCCAAACGGCTGAATGGATTTCCACCAAACTTGGCAAAATTGTAGGGACTGGTAGCCCGATGTGCCTTTGCTATGTCTAAAGATATGTGCTTCAGTGGATTTTGAGTAATTTAGGTTCAAACAAATATATATATCTATAGACGCGCCCCGGTACGCGCACCGGGGCGGGTACCGGGCGCGCCACGCGAGGTGCGCATGGAAAGCTGATTGGCTCTCGGGTGTCTGTAAACATTCAAGAAAGTCCGGAGCGGCCGCCATCTTGTGTCTCGGTAAAATCGAGACACAAGAGGTGGCAAAAACAAAGGGGGAAATGACCATAAGGGGGCAGAGTAGACCTCCCTGACCCCCTAGGTTTGATGTGGGGGTCATAAAAGGGCCCTGCGGGGCAAAAAAAATTTTTTTTTTTATTTTTGCGGGGGGAGCACCCGGTACCGCGCACCGGGGAGCGTACCATGGGGAAAAAGAATGACAGTTTTAAAAAAAGAGTAGCTGTTTTAAAAAAAAATTCTTTTTGTTGTTTTTTTATATATATATATATATATATACATACACATACATATATATAAATGCATATGCATATATATGCATATATGTGTATATGTGTGTGTGTAGAGAGAGGTAGAGAGGAAGAGGTGTAGAGGTAGAGAGGTAGAGGTAGAGAGGTAGCGGTAGAGAGGTAGAGACTAGTAGAGAGAGAAGTAGAGAGAGGTAGAGAGGTAGAGAGTAGAGAGTGAGTAATAGAAAGTAGAGAGTGAGTAGTAGAGAGTAGTAGAGAGCAGTAGAGAGAGTAGCAGAGAGTGAGTAGTAGAGAGTAGTAGAGTGAATAGTAGAGTGAGTAGTAGAGAGTAGTAGAGAGTGAGTAGTAGAGAGTGAGCAGGAGAGAGTAGTAGAGAATGAGTAGGAGAGATTAGTAGAGAGTAAGTAGTAGCGTGAGTAGTAGAGAGCAGTAGAGAGTGAGTAGTAGAGAGTAATAAAGAGTGAGTAGTAGAGAGTGAGTGGTAGAGAGTAGTAGAGAGTGAGTAGCAGAGAGAATAGTAGAGAGTAGTAGAGAGTGAGTAGTAGAGACTAGTAAAGAGAGAGTAGTAGAGAGTGAGTAGTAGAGAGTAGTAGAGTGAGTAGTAGAGTGAGTAGTAGAGAGTGAGTAGTAGAGAGTAGTAGAGAGTGAGAAGTAGAGAGTGAGTAGTAGAGAGTAGTAGTGAGAAGTAAAGAGTGAGTAGTAGAGAGAGAGTAGTAGAGAGTGAGTAGTAGAGAGTAGTAGATAGTGAGTAGTAGGGAGTGAGTAGTAGAGAGAGTAGTAGAGAGTAGTAGAGTAGTAGAGAATGAGTAGTAGAGAGTGAGTATTTGAGAGTAGTGGAGTAGGAGAGAGTAAGTAGTAGAGAGTAGTGGAGAATATTCCAAGGTTTGGCACAGCACCACTTGCACAATGAGTCCAATCAAATCATATCACTTAGAGTCCTTATTGAAGCGCTGAATCTTGGTGTATATTCAAATGCTTTTATTTTCCTTAAGTTTATGTACCACAGCCAGCCGAAACGTTTCGTTCTGTACAACAGAACTTCTTCAGGGCGTTCTTATTTCCTTCAAGTTATGTCGGTATCCTGTTGTCATATAACTAGATATTTCTTCCAAATGTTAGACGAGACGTAAGTACATTCTTATTCAAAGTGACTAGGTATCAATTTTACCCACACAATTCGGGCAGACTTGAGTAATTAATAGCATCCTCAAAGTCAGTCTTTCAAAAATTCCAAAGTATAAGACATGATAATCCAAATCCAAATGTTTCTCGCGAAAAGTCATTTTCAATCGTTCGGATTATCGGTGTTTGGGCAGATATGACCCAGGGACCCCCAGTATGCAAGGGGAATTAGTCCCCCCTCTGCAAACGCGCCAGTGGCCTGTATTGCAGAGAGGTGTAAAAAGGGTGTGGCCTCATTACACCTCTCTGCAATGCAGCCCCCTGGCGCATACTGGAGGTTCCAGGTGGGCTAGTTGGCCCCCAGGGACCCCTAGTATGCAAGGGGAATTAGTTCCCCCTCTTCAAACATGCACGGGGCTGCGTTGCAGAGAGGTGTAAAAAAGGGTGTGGCCTCTCTGCAATGCAAGGTGTACACCTCTCTGCAATGCAGCCCCCTGGCGCATACTGGAGGCTCCTGGTGGGCTAGTTGGCCCCCAGGGACCCCCAGTATGCAAGGGGAATTAGTTCCCCCTCTGCGAATGCGGCAGGGGGCTGCGTTGCAGAGAGGAGTAACAAGGGGCATAGCCTCATTACACCTCTGCAATGCAGGCCCTTGGCGCATACTGGAGGTTCCAGGTGGGCTAGTTGGGCCCCAGGAGCCCCCAGTATGCATGGGGAATTAGTTCCCCCTCTTCAAAGATGCACGGGGGCTGCGTTGCAGAGAGGTGTATAAAGGGGCGTGGCTTCATTACACCTCTCTGCAATGCAGTCCCCTGGCGCATACTGGAGATTCCTGGTGGGCTTTCAGGTCCTACATAGTTAGGAATTAGAATTAAAAAAACCTTTGAAATTCACTGAAAAAAACATAGGTTTAAGGCCTTATATAGTTAGGAATTAGCATTTAAAAAACCTATGAAATTCACTGAAAACACCATAGGTTTCACATCAGTTATAGTTAGGAATTAGCATTTAAAAACCTATTAAATTCACTGAAAAAATCATAGGTTTGACACCAGTTATAGGTAGCTGGAAATTTTACTGACATAAAACCATTGAAATTCCCACGTTATAGTTAGTTGGACTCACTATAACTTGCGCGCCTGCAATGCACTGCTGATGACGTCACATATTACATCACTCATGACATGGTCAGTGACATCACTGATGACACCATCCTTGTTACAGAGTGACAGACCTCCTTTCAGTGTAATGTAACCTTTGAAACACATATTCAAAAATAGTAACTAAAATTTAAAAAAAATAGAGATACACATACCAGTTACAGCAACCAATTCAGTAATACCACCATCTATATACACATCCGCTCATTCACCAACAGTTCTATATAGTCACTCATACATATATTCACTCATCATATGTAGACAAACACCTATACATCCTGTTACACACCGACAGTCATCCAAAAGTTACTCACACACATGATCAAACATGCAAATAAACTATTGAATATCCATTTATTTGCATATACAGCTATACACACACTACCACCTTACTTCTAAGGAAACTTACACATACTTACTCTCCTAAACAATCACTTATGGAAATACATACTTATTTAAACAAGAACTCTTTCAATCTCTCACTCTCACATATACTCACTCATATACATCAATACTCACATATACTAGATTAAAACATATGTAGTTACTGATAAAGACACTAGTGAGACAGTCATTCACTCACTAACACACACATATACACACTCATCCACCCATACAGTCCTGCACATATGCTGTCTTCAAAACACATACAAACAGTGAGTCAGTCATTGATGCATCTATGTGCTAAGTAACACCCCCACCAAACCATACAGACACTCATACTGATACTAAAAAAATCTAATAACCCATATACACACACATGTAGCTACTCACCAACCCATGCAGCCACTTATACACAAAGTGAAACACTGATACAAACATTTAAATATTTAAACAATACTCGCTAATATGTGTATTCACTAAGATACACTTAATTAGCCAGTTAACCAATCAATTTTTTTAAAAAAAACATCCATTAAGACACTTATTTAAACATTTATTATTCCATCGACCTTTACATATACATATATAAAACATATTTATTTTTCAGAAAGACACACATTCACTGGATGTTGTCATCAGTGATGTCATGAGTGATGTCACTGACCATGTCATGAGTGATGTAATATGTGACGTCATCAGCAGTGCATTGCAGGCGCGCAAGTTATGTATTTATGTATTTAATGCTTATTAAGCGCAGCTGTCACCCGAAAGGGTATCCTGGCGCTGAGACCATGTCTAACCGTCAGGCGTGATGAAGTTACATTGCTCTTGGGAACAGGTAGGTCTTAAGGTCCCGTTTAAAGGAGGGCAGATCTTGTTTAATTCCTCACTGCCAAAGGTAAGGTATTCCATAGCGTGGCGGCTGTGAAACTAAAGGCACGGCCGCCCATCCTCACTCTATTGATTCTAGGAGTTCTTACCAGGAACGCCGAAGAGGATCTCAAGGGTCTGGCAGTTTGGTACCATGAAAAAAGGTTTTGAATTGGGATTGGTCCTAGTCCATGCAGGGCCCTGTATACGAGGCATAAAGCCTTGAAGGCAATCCTCTGCTGGACCGGCAGCCAATGAAGATCAGCTAATGCTACAGATGATGAGGCTGATCGTGGCAGAGACAGAGCCAATTTAGCAGCCATGTTTTGGATCCTCTGCAACTTTAGGATCAGAGTCTTAGGGGCTCCCAGAAGTAGTGCGTTGCAGTAGTCTAACCTACTGAGAATGGAACTCTGCACTACCTCTGCTCTGGTGTCCTGGGGAAGTATTGGAAGGATCTTCCGAAGGGCTCGCAACAGGCCCATGCAAGTCGCTGCAGTCCTGTTTATGGAAGCGTCAAGCTGCAAGTTGGGTTCAAACTTAACTCCTAAATTGCGAGCTGATTTTGCAGCTTCCACCGAACCCGGGATAAAAGTGGGCCAGAAATTGTCCGGTATCCCGCGAGGAAGGCGGTCTAGGGAACAGTGGAGTACTTCCGTTTTCGATCCATTGAATTGGAGAGAGTTAGCTCATAACCAATCAGCTGTCGCCGACATACAGCGGTGAAAGCTATCCCTCGAAACTGTCTCAGTGCCCTCGAGAGAGAAAATCAATTGAGTGTCATCGGCATAATTGATGACTGATATGCCGAATGACTTGATTAATTCTACCAGGGGTCGGAGATATAGATTAAAAAGAATCGGGCTAATCGCCGACCCTTGGGAGACACCTTGATTCACCTGGCGTGTGGTTGATCTAAATGGTGGTAACGCCACAGCTTGCTGTCTGTTGCTAAGGTACGATGTTATCCAATTAAGGGCCAGACTGTTTACTCCCACGTTTTGAAGACGCGCCAAGAGAACGTCATGGCTCGCCGTGTCGAACGCGGCCGACATGTCAAGTAGCACAAGAAATGCTGACTTGCCCCTGTCGACACGCGTTCTTAGATCGTCCAACACGGTGACCAATGCGGTCTCGGTGCCATCGGCCGGTCTGAAGCCAAATTGGGCTGCATCCAGACAGAAGTTAGTTTCCAGAAAGTTGGACAAGGCTCTCGTTACCCATTTCTCAAGAATTTTTATCGCGAATGGTAGGAGCGATATAGGCCTGTAGTTGGTCGGGCAAGATGGGTCAAGAGAGGCCTTCTTTAGCAGGGGGGTCACTATTGCCAGTTCCAACTGTCTGGAACTAACGCTGTAGGCAGTGATTGACAGCAGATGGAGTGGAGTGGGGGAAACAACTCGTCTTGAAAGGCCTTCCAGATCTTATGGGGCATTGGATCGAGTGGTGAGCCTGAAGATAGGCCGTTGGCCAGGGCACAGAATTCCTCTAGCGAGGGGATGAGAAAGGAAGATAACTGGGAGGAGCCTGCCTCGTTTTTTCCCCATACAGGTACCAAATGACACGGGTGTTCTGAGGGAGGGGGTGAAAATGGCGCAGACTGTACAGGCACTGAAAGTCCATTCAGGATAGTCCTGATTTTTTCCTCAAACGCGGTGGCCAAGGAATCACAGAGTTCCTGTGAGGCCGGGATGGCTGACACTGTGCAGGGTGGATTAGATAGGTTGTTAACCATCTTAAATAGGGTCTGCGATTTATTAGTGGCCTTCGCCAAAGTGTCTTCTAGGAAATTGGCTTTGGCATTTCTTAGTTGGGTCTTATATGCCTGCAGAGCCATTTTATAAGCTGCTCTATCCAGTTCCTTGTACCCTCTCCTCCAGGTGCGCTCTGCCTGTTTGCAGCGGAGTTTATGCTGTCCAAGATCCGCAGTGAACCAAGCATTAGCTCCTCTTGGTCTATTCTTTACCTTGCGCATAGGGGCCAGTTTATCTAAGGAGACCACGATTTGTTGGCAGAGAGCATCGTAACTCTTGTCTACACTATCCTCCACCTGGAAGGTCATAGGTAGTAAGGTTGGTCGGGTCGATTCCCTCAGCAGACGAGACCATTGTCGAGAGAACTTAGTGCCATTCGAGGTACTTGATTTCAGCAGAATGGGCAAGACAAAGGACATATTGATCAATGCATGGTCAGTCCAGCATTGAACCACGATCTCATTTACCACAACTAGTTATGTGTAGATGATGAAACCAGCTGAGCGAGTTGTATATTACCGCAAGCTTGGCAAAATTCCCTATAGGCCAGATCATGAGGGCCAGAGGGCCAAAGATTGAAATCGCCCAGAACTAAGAACTTGGCATGAGAATTAGAAAGATCATAGATTAGATCGATCAGTGACTGAAGGGCTGTTGTGGTCGACGAGGGGGGTCTATAGCATAAAAGGCCTGCAATCAAGGTGCCGCCCTTACCCATTATGGAGAAACCCATGAGCTCAAAACCTACCACCTCTTTCATAGCTAGTATTGAAAGAGATATAGCATCTCTGTAGATGTAGCCCACTCCGCCCCCCCTACCAGAAGAACGGGGAATGTGTCTTATGAGGTAGCCCGGTGGACAAGCCCACCCAAGTTCCAACCCACAGTCTGCCGAAGTCCAGGTTTCTGTAATAAATAATATATCCACTTGTGAGGACTCAATTAAAAGAGCAATCTCGGCATGATGCTTGATGAGTGAGCGAACATTCAACAAACCACAGGAGAGAGTCCCATGAGAGGGGGAGATAACTTGCGTATGCACACTAGCCACAGCCGGATGCGAGAGCATATGAAAGTCTTCGCGGGAATCTGTCAAACAGGGGGAGGCCAGCACGCCGGGAGCACCCGGGACGCGAACGGGCGCAAATGGGCTTACCTCTGGCGCACCTCCGGCGCGACTACAGCGTGTCCGCTGCGCGCACTCGCTGCGTGCCTGTTCCTCCATGCCTCTATATAGTATTACACCGCGCAGCCTTCCGGCTGCTAGAGCCTCCACACCCGAAGCAGTATGGCACCTAATAGTGTCCCAAGCTTCTACACCTACCCAAGATGGTGGACGGAGCACCACGATCTAAATCCTAGGATCTCGCAAAATGCGAGTGAGGACACAATTATAGTGCAGGTGAGCCTACAAATGTCCCTAGTAGCTGCAGTAACAAGCGCCAAGCAATTAGGTGACAAAAGCGGCAGCGAGATTATAAGCAGCGCGAACAGCGCGATTAAGAATAAAAATGCCCAGGAATATCTAAGCACAGGTAAAATGCTGTCCAGCAATGAGCGCGGTCAGTTAAGGTCTGTGGAAAGGTTTTACTGAGACGCTTAAATAAGCTCTCCAATGCGCGGGCTTCCGGCTGCTAGAGCCTCCACACCCAAAGCAATATGGCGCCTAAGAGTGTCCAAGCTTCTACACTCACCCAAGATGGAGGACGGAGCACCACGATCTAAATCCTAGGATCCCGCAAAATGCGAGAGAGGACACAATTATAGTGCAGGTGAGCCTACAAATGTCCCTAGTAGCTGCAGTAACAAGCGCCAAGCAATTAGGTGACAAAAGCGGCAGCGCGATTATAAGCAGCGCGAACAGCGCGATTAAGAATAAAAATGCCCAGGAATATCTAAGCACAGGTAAAATGCTGTCCAGCAATGAGCGCGGTTAGTTAAGGTCGGTTGAAAGGTTTTACTGAGATGCTTAAATAAGCTCTCCAATGCGCGGGCTTCCGGCTGCTAGAGCCTCCACACCCGAAGCAATATGGCGCCTAAGAGTGTCCCAAGCTTCTACACTCACCCAAGATGGCGGACGGAGCACCACAATCTAAATCCTAGGATCTCACAAAATGCGAGTGAGGACACAATTATAGTGCAGGTGAGCCTACAAATGTCCCTAGTAGCTGCAGTAACAAGCGCCAAGCAATTAGGTGACAAAAGCGGCAGCGCGATTATAAGCAGCGCGAACAGCGCGATTAAGAATAAAAATGCCCAGGAATATCTAAGCACAGGTAAAATGCTGTACAGCAATGAGCGCGGTCAGTAAAGGTCTGTGGAAAGGTTTTACTGAGACGCTTAAATAAGCTCTCCAATGCGCGGGCTTCTGGCTGCTAGAGCCTCCACACCCGAAGCAATATGGCGCCTAAGAGTGTCCCAAGCTTCTACACTCACCCAAGATGGCGGACGGAGCACCACGATCTAAATCCTAGGATTTAGCAAAATGCGAGTGAGGACACAATTATAGTGCAGGTGAGCCTACAAATGTCCCTAGTAGCTGCAGTAACAAGCGCCAAGCAATTAGGTGACAAAAGCGGCAGCGCGATTATAAGCAGCGCGAACAGCGCGATTAAGAATAAAAATGCCCAGGAATATCTAAGCACAGGTAAAATGCTGTCCAGCAATGAGCGCGGTCAGTTAAGGTCTGTGGAAAGGTTTTACTGAGACGCTTAAATTAGCTCTCCAATGCGCGGGCTTCCGGCTGCTAGAGCCTCCACACCCGAAGCAATATGACGCCTAAGAGTGTCCCAAGCTTCTACACTCACCCAAGATGGCGGACGGAGCACCACGATCTAAATCCTAGGATCTCGCAAAATGCGAGTGAGGACACAATTATAGTGCAGGTGAGCCTACAAATGTCCCTAGTAGCTGCAGTAACAAGCGCCAAGCAATTAGGTGACAAAAGCGGCAGCGCGATTATAAGCAGCGCGAACAGTGCAATTAAGAATAAAAATGTCCAGGAATATCTAAGCACAGGTAAAATGCTGTCCAGCAATGAGCGCGGTCACAGTTATAGTCCAACTAACTATAACGTGGGAATTTCAATGGTTTTATGTCAGTAACATTTCCAGCTAACTACAACTGGTGTCAAACCTATGGTTTTTTCAGTATATATATATATATATATATATATATATATATATATATATATATACATATATATATATATATATATATATATATATATATATATATATATATATATATATATATATATATATATATATATATATATGAAACAATCCTCAGCTACCTCTCGCCCGGAGCTCAAATGCAGGAGACCGCTGCGCAGGAAGAAGGAAGGAGACCTCAGGTGCAGTGAGCAATCTTTTCTTTATTGTACCTTCGAGGAAGCGGCACACAGCATGACGTTTCGGCCTACACAGAGGCCTTGATCACATGACGCACGCTGGGAAAAAGGCAATTTTTAAAGTGCTAGTGCTGAGTGGGAATACATTCCAATTGGTAGGTTTGTGGTCACATGATGCACCTACTAATAGATACAGACAACAGACTGTGAATTTCAAACACCTCTCGGGATAATCCCTGGATTGACATCATGTTGTAACGGTGGATACTGTATCAATAAAGTGCAAATGCCATTTCATATATATGCCCGACCAGCCCTCGCTGCATCCCTAATCACCTGGAAACTGCTCCTTACCACTGCTCACTATGCAGCTTCTCACTCCCGCCCTGCCATCCTCGACTCTCCCCTTGTCCCCCTCCACAGCCACCTTCCTCTAATCAGCACACCTTGCGAGCTGGGTTGGTTAATTGTCGATCTCTTCCCTGTCACGCCAATGACATCTGGATGTCCATCTCGTCTGACGAATGGGATATTCTCTTTCTTACCGAGTCTTGGATCACAGACTCTTCCTCGCCGGATATCTATCTAGCTATCCCCCCAGGTTATGACATCAAATGCCTGAATCGGGCTGGAGGTAAGTCTGGAGGCGGTCTAGCCGTCATATTCAAATCCTCCTTCCAGCTGACTTTCACTAAGCTTACTGATATAGGCACAATCGAAGCCATGTACTTCTCTGTCTCTGACTCTGCTTCAGTTATCTTGGCTGGCATACTAGTTTATTCTCCCCCCCCGTCACTGCCCCTTCCCTCACTGCCCTTGTCCACCTTGTGGCTGACCTTTCTATTAAACACCATAATTTCATTGTCCTGGGCGATTTCAACCTCCACATAGACAATCCGCTATGTGCTAAGGCTACCAACCTGGTAGATACTATGGAGAGCCTCAATCTTAAACAACTGGTTGCAGGTCCCACTCATGTGGCAGGCCACACTCTGGACCTCATATTCGCCAATTTCCCACTTATCACTGTTCTTCAGCCTCTCCCTCGAACCTGGACTGATCACTACCTCATTCCATTCTCTCTCACCTTGGGACGCAAATCTGCCCCAATGGCCCCTAGGAAGGAGCTGGGAAGAAAGTGGCACAAGGTTACTTGCGCTACCTTGGACCCAATATTTCTCTTTCAGTCGGAGTACCTCTCCCCGGACATTGATAAAAATGTTTCCAGGTTAAACTCCACTCTCCTCAAAGCGCTTGATTCTATTGCCCCCCAGATAACCATCTCCTCCACTAGGTCGCGACCCTCTGCTCCCTGGTTCTCCACCCCCCTTCGGGAGGAGAAAAGCAGATGTAAGGCTCTCGAACGCAAGTGGAGACTTAACTACGACCTTGAAGCCAAACATCTTTACAAAACGGCCCTTAAACAATTCCTTAAACTTAAAAAAAGCGCAATGAAAGATCACTTTGCCGCTCAAATTAACAAAGCCAAAAATTCGTCAAAAACGCTCTTTAACATCGTTAAAGACTTTATTAACCCTCCAGCTAGGGCCCCCCAGAACACCGCTAGTCAGGCTCTCTGCGAGGGACTTTCAGATTTCTTTCTGGAAAAAATCAATAAACTCTGTGTCTCTTTCCCCTCTGTATCTGTCACCCAGTCTTCTTTCACTAATCCCCCAGCGTCTCCGTCCTTCCATTCATTCAACAAACTCAACCAGGACGAGGCCATCAGACTACTCACTTGCTGTAAATCTGGTGCCCCCTCTGATCCTGTACCCGCTAAAGTCATGGGAGAACTGGCGCCTTCACTTGCTTGCCCTTTCCTGTCCGTCTGGAATGCCTCCCTTCACCATGGCTTCTTCCCTACCACCTGGAAGGAGGCACTGGTGATCCCCATTTTGAAAAAGGCAGACGCAGACCCCGCTGTCTTTACTAACTACCGTCCCATTTCCCTTCTTCCTAAACCCGCCAAGGTTCTGGAAAAGGCCGTACAGCTCCAACTTACGGAATATTTAGAAGATCATTCTCTGCTACATGGATCCCAATCCGGTTTCAGAGCCGGATTCAGCACGGAGACGGCCCTGCTAGAAGTATCTGAATCCATCCGAGAATGCGTGGACAGGGGCGAGGAGGCCATGTTGGTTCTCCTCGACCTGTCCGCTGCATTCGACACGGTCTCTCATCCCATCCTCCTTGATCGTCTCAAGCAGATAGGCATAGGTGGCACTGCCCTCAGTTGGATCGAGTCCTTTCTCTCACATAGAAGTCAAAAGGTACTGCTACGTCCTTTCAAGTCAGAGAAAAAACCTCTGTCCTGTGGGGTGCCGCAGGGCTCTGCCCTCAGCCCCCTGTTCTTCAACGTCTACCTGGCCCCCTTGGCTGACGTTGTGGAGTCCTACGGAGTCAGGGTGGTCTCTTACGCTGACGACACACAGCTGGTGTTTTCCTTTAGGGACCACTCGGACTCCGCATTCCTCAATTTCCGCCAATGCCTCAATAACATCAGTGGCTGGATGACTGCGAATCACCTCAGATTGAATGCAGATAAAACTGAGGTTCTGTTTTTCAATCAGAAAACCCCTATCCCCTCTTCTCGGTGGTGGCCCACAGCGCTTGATCCTGCCCCGTCCCCTGTCCACTCGGCGCGGAATCTCGGCTTCCAATTTGATGATTCCTTGTCATGCAAAACCCAGATCAATAAAGTTACCTCCGCCTGCTTTATGAAACTTCGCATGATAAGAAAGATTCTACCCTATCTCCCCTTGGATTCCCGCCGCACAGTCACCCAAGGCTCTCATCACGTCCCACTTAGACTATGCTAATAGTCTCTATGCAGGGGCTCCACAGTACCTGATAGGCCGGCTGCAGATTGTCCAGAATGCTGCAGCCAGACTGATCAGTAATATCCCGTACCGTCAATCTGTCTCTGCTTACCGGAGGGAACTCCACTGGCTCCCAGTGGCCAGCCGTATTCAATTTAAGGTCCTCTCTCTTACCTACCGAGCCGTTAACAACTACGGACCTACCTATTTGAAAAAACGGGTCTCTTTATCCTGCTCCACCAGATCCTTGAGATCCAATGACCTCCGCCTCCTGATCTCGCCCCGGTTCAGATTGTCTAGAACCGGTGGCAGAGGTTTCAGTGTCATTGCTGCTAGACTGTGGAACTCCCTTCCGCTCGAGCTGAGGTTCTGTCCTTCCGAAACAAGCTTCCGAGCCAAACTTAAAACCTGGCTCTTCTCCGGACTCTAGTCTTTCCATTTTTTTCCTTTTCTTCACTCCCCCTCTCCCTTGGCTAATCCTGAATTTTTAGCGCCGGGACACCCCTTCGGGGGTAGCTGCGCGCTCTATAAACTACATAAAATAAATAAATAAATAAAATAAATATACACAGTGTAAACAAAGATCACTGGATAAATCCAATTGTGCAAATCAAAAACGATGTGCAAAGTGCAATGTGCTTCATGAAGATCATACTTAACACACATATACTATATACAATATATACTCTGTACAAAAAGTCATGTATAACACCTAATTAATAAGTTAGTATATACAAAACAATATATATAAATGAATGAATCTTATATCATAAATATATAAATATATATGTTAAAACCATGACTGTACAGTGCATTGTAAAAAATATATATACAGATGAGCACATCACCGTTCACTCGGGATGAGATCTATAGTACGCGAGAATAATATTATAGCGTAAATGTTTTCGCTCTAATGCCCAGATCGCAGCATCCCATTATAAATGCACAGATTTGTTTACACATACGCTGAGCTGGAAAGATCACGGGCAGAGGAGATGTTGACCCCCCCCGAAATAAGAGAGGGGAAACCATCGCAACCTCTGCCACGCTACCATCCACTATGCTCATAAATTGCCTGACCAGACCAATACCTAGAACCGGATGTACCTTAGTGAATAGTGAGTAACAAGAGGATAAACATGTGCACTTTTTTATGTGAAAATTTTCAAGATTTTTTGTGACTCTGTGACATTGTTTTCTCCTACTCTTTCTCAGTAGAGCATGCTGATTAGTTCTTATAAAAGTGAAAAAAGCTCTTAGTACATCTCAGTGCAACCTAAGCCTAGGCTGCACCCCACTTTAGAACCATCCAACCCTCTGATCTGTACAGTGTTGACGACACTAATCTCAATTAGAAGACAGCCAAGAACACACTATTATCTATTCAGAAGCAACAGACTGCTCAACAGGGGAAGCTAATGACAGTACACGGCACTATAGAATTATCATAAACACGTGTAAAAATCTTCGGTGGAATTCAATCCCCCCGGAGCTCGACAGTCCATTTCCAGTATATACCTGGTTTCCAGCTTTCTCAGGGCCCCGTCCCTATCTCCTCCTCTCCTAAGAGGACCAACACAGTCGATAGCGTAATAGCGCAACAGGGAACTGTCATTATTATGGTGTTCCTTGAAATGACGGGCCACCGGGTATGATGGATCACTAGTATTGATGGCCCTAATGTGCTGGAGTATCCTCTTGTGCACCTGCAATTTGGTGCTACCAACATAACGGAGGGCACACGGACACTCCAGCACATACACCACATATTCACTCTTACATGTAAGTTGTTGTTTTATCTTACGTGCCTCAGAAGTGAATGGGATAGCATACTCTGTTTTATTCAATCCATGCTGGCAAGCCTTGCAGGATGAACACTTCCTAAAGCCCCTACTTTTCCCTAACCAATTTTTGCTGGTCAGGACTTCTGGGCTAGATTTAACTAGGGCATTCTGCATAGAATACGCTCTCCTGTATGTGATGGATGGGGTACTAGGTATTCTATCCCCTATCACTGGGTCACATTTCACTAGATTCCAATGTTTGGAAATTATTTTCCCCAGCGCGGCCTGTTGTCTGTTAAAGGCCCAAATCAATCTGACTGGTTGATCATTAGTGGTGGTGGACTTTTTGTGGACCTTAGGCTCAAGGGCCTGGCTGCGTGGGATAGCATTAGCTTTGGCTATGGCTTTGTCCACTATTGCAGCCTGATACCCCCTAGCCAAGAATCTGGACCTACTGGCTTGCTGAGCCAGTTGGCACTGGGCTTCTGTGCTGCTTAATCGTCTTATACGCAGCATTTCACCGTATGGAATGCTACGTATAAGGTGAGCAGGATGATGGCTACTGGCATGGAGGATCGTGTTTCCTGCCGTCTCCTTGCGGTATAGCCTCGTTTCTAGACTTGTTGCTCCTGGTGTAACTGTCATGTCTAGAAAGTGCACCTGATCCCTGCTGATGTTAGAGGTAAAGTGCAGATTGTAATCATTCTTGTTGATGAGGTCAACAAAGTGTTCAGCCTCCTGGCGAGTGCCCTTCCAGACTAGGAACACATCGTCTATATAACGATACCACCTAACAATAGATTGTCTGGAAATGTCAGCGTGCGTGCCATGGAGAACCTGCCTCTCCCAGTAGCCCATGTGAAGACAGGCGTAACTGGGAGAGAAACAGGCCCCCATAGCCACACCCCTGACCTGCTGGTAATATCTATTGTTGAACATGAAAAAATTATGGTGTAAACAAAATGAGATCATTGACAGTAACATGCGGTTGTGGTCAGCCATGATAATAGGTCTCAGTCCTAGGTAGAATTCTATGGCTCTAAGTCCGTCTTGATGATTAATGCTCGTATATAAAGACGTGACGTCTAGTGTGATGAGCCACAGATCCATACCCCACTCTATATCCTGTATCTTTCTTGCAAAATCATTGGAATCTTGCACATAGGATGGTAACTCCTGAACAAATTCCTGCAAGAAAGAGTCCACATATATAGTTGTCTTCTCTAACAAGCCCCCACATGCTGCAATTATTGGTCTTCCCGGGAGCTTGTTTGGATTTTTGTGGATCTTAGGGATCAGGTATAGGACTGGCATGACTGGATGGTTATTCTTAAGATATTTCAGCTCATCCATGCTCAGTAGGCCAAAAGATCTCCACCCCATGAGCAAGGAATGGAAGTCTTCCTGAGCTTTTTTGACCAATGAAATGTCGCTATGTCTATAACAGTTCAGATCATTCAATTGGGAGAGAGCTTCTTCAAGATATAGTTTTCGTGGCCACAAAACTATATTCCCTCCCTTGTCAGCCTGTCTGACAATGACATTTTCATTGGCCTGAATTTTTTGGATAAGACGCATGTACTGATCATTTTGTGAAAATCTTTTCCGTTTAGAGTTGAGCACTTTGGAGTGTAATGACTTAATGTCTTTGACCACTGCATCGTGAAAAATGTCAAGATTATCATAGATCATAACAGGTGTGTACGTTGAGCCTGGTTTAAAGGATGTGAGTCCCCCCACCCTACTCGGCTCACCTCCAGATGTAGCTTGTGAAGATGACTGCTCCGATCTGAGAGACTCAAGGGCTTCCAAGCCTGGCAAATCACGGGCCTGCAATCCATCTTCTCCTGCTTCAACCCTTGTGACGCTGCTGCGGGTTTTTCCTCCAGCAAAATGTTTCTGTAGCTTTATTTTGCGGACAAATCTATAATATATATATATATATCTCACCAAGCACAGCAGCCGCTGTACGAATGCACTTCCACTCCAGTCTTTCACAAAATTTTCAACGAGAAAGGCGCGTGTGCTCAAGTTGTTGTTTAATTCCTCATTTTGGTTCCAGCATGTAAATTCACGGAGAACATGGAACAAAAACCCAACGCGTTTCGCGATTCAACTCTCGCCTTGCTCACGGGTAACTCGTGTAACGAAAATGAAGCTTTTAAATAAAGTTGTTACAAAGGTGCACATGTGATCAGTGAGATAAAATAAACATAGACAAAGGACGTGGACCCTGTAAATTTGGCGGCCATCTTATCACATTGTTGTTTACTTGTGGACTTTGTTCACGAAGTCTACATTATTGATTGCCCAAGAAATCGTCCATTTATGTTTGAAAATTTCCGCAGCGTTACTGTCCTGTGTTCAACCGGCAGCGAACAATAAGTCTGCTGGTAGGTGACACAGGCGTCCAGTCATAAAGAATTTTGCAAACAAAAATCAGTGCGTGTGCTTAACCCAAAGGTGATCCAGATCAAATAGCATGTGTAGAGGCATTTAATCCACTACGACACGGAAACATGGATGAGGATACGGAGTCACGCAGGAGACTCAGGGCACAAACAATGTTTGTACAAACAACCACAGGCCAGCCCAATAAAGAACCGCAATCTGCAACGATGAATTTACAAAATAAATATAACAAACTAAAAAAACTTATCCGGTGAGAGGTCTCAAAATGGTGGGAAGCCATAACGCTGGAAAAATATCAAGAAGAGAAAAGAATCCCCAGAAGATTAAGAATCTTGATAGCTCCCTCATATGAGGAACCGGATATGGAATTAGCAGAGGAATGGGCAGAGAACCTGATGGACTGTTCTAATAGGATGTTATCAATTCTAATAAAACATGCGTGGAAGGACAGACTAATATTAATCAAGACAATAGCAGAACTTAAGGAGGAGATCTGCAAAGAGGAAACGGCAGAGGCCTTCTCCAAAAAAATTTAGGAAATTAACAAAAGAATTGGCAAACACGAAGACGAAATAGTTGCTAAGAAGGAACGAAAAATTCCTGAGGGATCAAATTGATTACAGCTCTGGCAGAGTGTTCACATTCACCAAAAAATATGATTATGTGACACGTAAAGGAGTACAAGCCAACATTGACAAAACCCAGATGGAAGCTGAATCTGGGGATGAAGTGGTAGAAAGTGATGTTTCTGTAGAAGAGCAGACACCAGGAACAGCGGAAAGCACAATAAAGAATCCAACTAAATCAACAAATTTTTGGGAGGAATTCAAACATGATCCAAATGCAACAACAACAGAACTGGCAAATAGATCGGGCCGAGGAAGGAGCAGAGGATTCAGAGGAAAAGGCAAAGGCAGAGGAAATCAAGGAGAAGATGTAACCAAGTCCAGTCACAAGTCAGGCGGGGCGGAAGCTGCAAGAGGAAATACAACCCCTATGGGATTGGAAACACGGGGTCAAAAAAGAAGAGGAAAATGAACCAACAAAATGTCATCAACCTGTCATCCCGCTCTCTTTCCAAAAGTGAGCATGAGGTACTTCAATTTGGCCTTTCCTTTTGCCCTACCACTAACTTTTGCTATTCACAGGAACGCATAGACCTTTTTAAATTCACAAGAAAGTTGAGGTTACACAAGTGGAATAAACTTAAGGTAAAAAATACTACCTCTACTTCGTCTAGCACTAAACCAGTCAGTGAAAGCATTATCGAAGTGGAATCCTTGAGTACCCTGAAATGCCTAGAACTGGGAACCCCTGAAAATGAATCGATCAATGCTAAAACTTTAGGCTTTACCACTAACTTAAACTGTCCCAATTCGTTTAAGCCCAAGTCTACATTTAACCCCTCTCTACCTACCTGCAGCATTGACACTTTCGAATCCCTTATGATTGCTGATTTCAAGAATTAGGCAAAACAGAAAGATTGGTCAGGAGACAATCTGACTAAATGTGAGTGGCTTGCCATAAAATCACTATGGGATGATTCCTCTGTTGTTATAAGACAATCTGACAAGGGGGGCAATGTGGTTATTATGGATGTGAAAGACTATGTTGCGAAAATTGAACTGTGCAGACTGCTATGAAGTATCTTTATTACAAAACATTGAAAAAATGAATAACACATATTTTGAAATGTTAAAATGCTGGAAAGACCAAGGGTTGATCGAGTGGAATGAATACTCATTCCTTCTCAATCGTAATCCAAAGACAGCAATTTTATATCTTCTACCAAAACTGCACGAGAACTCAAAGAATCCTCCTGGAAGAACGATCGTTTCTTCGTTCGGTTCCTTGCTGGAGAACACATCAAGATATATCGACTATTTCCTGCGCCCTTTTGTGGAAGAAACTCCATCCTACCTAAAAGACAGTAGGGACCACATAAACAAACGTAAGAACTTTGTTTGGAATGACAATTATCTGTTTATCACACTGGACGTGTGCAGTTTGTACACCTCTATAAAACATATCAATGGTGTTGAGGCTTGCCGTATGTTCCTGAAAAGAAGGTCTATCTCGCATTTGGAGCATACGGAAATGATCATTGAAATGATGCAGTTCTGCCTTGAACAGAACTATTTTGTCTTTAATGATACATACTACCGCCAGTGTCAAGGAACAGCAATGGGAACTTGCTTTGCTCCCAGTTTTGCTAATCTATTCATGGCAAGCTGGGAGCAGCAAGTAGCTAGGACCAACACTCTGTATCGTAGCCATGTGAAAGTATGGCTGCGATACATAGACGACCTATTTATCATCTGGGAGGGTCCAGGCAACATTGCTGAGCTATTTATCAAATAACTTAACAGAAATAACCTCAACCTAACCATAGAAGGTAAGATCAGTGAATCCAAGGCAGTTTTCCTGGATCTATCTGTGGAAGTCTCTGCAGGCAAACTTCCGATGAAATTGTTTCGCAAGAAAACCGCAGGGAACACACTACTTCACGCGGATAGCAGTCACCCCAGAGCACTGATTGAGAGCATTCCGTTTGGTGAATTCCTCCGGGCTCGGAGGAATTGTAGCAGGGACTCAGATTTTGCCCAGGAAGGGGAATGCATGAAAGAACGTTTCAGGGAGAGAGGTTATAAACAAAATGTCATAGACCAGGCATTCGATAAAGCAAGCAAGATTAGCCACCTGTCCCTACTGACCCCAGAACAGAAAAGTGGAAGTGCGGAAAATGAAACCATTAGATTAATTTCCACATTTCACTCAAAATCATGGAAAGTCCGAAAAAGCCTGAACAAACATTGGAAAGTCCTTAGGACAGAACCAACTTTGAGTGACGTTTTAAAAGAGAGGCCATGTATCACCTATCGCAGAGCAGATACACTCAGAAGTAAGGTAAGCCAAAATGAGGTGAGCATGACAAAATCTACCACCCCTAATATTCAGGGCTTCTACACCTGTATGAAGTGTAAAGCCTGCAGGTACAGCACAAATGTGAAAAAGGTATACTATCCGGTGGAAGACAAAGAGAGAAACATTGAGAAACATCTCACGTGCCTATCGGAATACTGTGTATATGTGCTAACGTGCCCCTGTCCTAAAAAGTATGTAGGTAGCACTATGTTCCCTGCAAAGACCCGGATTTTACAACACATGAGGGCAATCCAGAACAAAGAACAAAATTCACCCGTTGCTCGACACTTTGAGGAACTACATGGTAGCAATCGCAACCTTCTCAAATTCTTTGTAGTTGACAAACTACCTCAAATGAAAAGAGGGGGGGACAACATTTGAAAGCTACGACAGCTTGAGAACAGGTACATCATAAATCTGGATACCCTGATTCCAGGAGGTCTTAACTCCGAGGAGGAAATGGTCTGGCACCTCAGAGAGTGAAGGCTAATATAGCTTTATCTTTCCGTCTCTTTTCTGTAAAAACTTACAATGGATTTTAATAGGGTCTTCTAATATTGTCCTGAGTACATTGACACTGACCAATAGTGATGACAAACATTGCATGTTCCATACTCCTGCAACACAACGTTATTTTAATATTTTATTTTATCACATTGTTATCACAATGACAGAGGATGTATAATTTAAACTGTTTTGCACTTATGATTTGGCATGAATTATGCAAATCTGACAGGCTGTATCCCTCTCTCTTTTTTGTTTTCTCCTGCTGATGTACAGGATCAAGAAGATATGTCACCTGAAGAAAATAACTCTTGAATTCCTGTTTTGTGAGATTGTGCGTGACTGCTTGGAAACTGCCCTAATACACCCCACAGGGGAAGAGATAAGAATTTGATTTAGTCTCTGATGAGCGTAGAAATATGTCCAGGCATAGGGGAATGACCCAAATGTATTAACTTATGATTTGAACAATCATGTGCACAGACATAGATATATCCACTTGGAATATAATTGAACTGTTTTATTTGTGCACGTATACTTTACAAATGTATGGTTTACATGGACTATGGTCACTTGGCATTGAATTTGAGACATTATCAAGTTACACATTAATTTGATCAGGGCTAACGTATTAAGTATGGATTATAGGGTGATATTATATAAATATAATTGCAAATGATCATGAAACAGTTGCTTTAAATTAACAATTCAGATGATTAATCCACTTGGAACGTTTATTTGATATCTGATCAGCCTGTAAACAACAATGTAATAAGATGGCCGCCAAATTTACAGGGTCCACGTCCTTTGTCTATGTTTATTTTATCTCACTGATCACATGTGCACCTTTGTAACAACTTTATTTAAAAGCTTCATTTTCGTTACTCGAGTTACCCGTGAGCAAGGCGAGAGTTGAATCGCCGAAACGCGTTGGGGTTTTGTTCCTTGTTCTCCGTGTATTTACATGCTGGAACCAAAATGAGGAATTAAACAACAACTTGAGCACACGCGCCTTTCTCGTTGAAAATTTTGTGAAAGATTGGAGTGGAAGTGCATTCGTACAGCGGCTGCTGTGCTTGGTGAAACACATAGTTTACAGGGCGACCTCTGCCCCTGGTATGCACCGCAGTTAGAGGTCCCGGTGAAACGGAGGAAGTGGATTTGTTCATATATATATATATATATATATATATATATATATATATATATATATATATATATATATATATATATATATATATATTACCTACTGGCGATAGCCAGTAGGTATATATAGTTAGGATTTTTTTCCTATGGGACTTCTGAAAATTCTATGTCTAATAACTTTGGCGTTTATGGACGGAATCGGCTGAAATTTTCAGGAAAATGGCACATTTTGTTTCTGAGCAGCCCTTAAAAATTTGGGCGGGTTTCGTCAAGGGGGGGCCGAGAAAAAAGGGGGGTCCCAAAACGCGTTTTTCCCATGTTAATTTCCATAGGGCGTTTGGCCTCACTTTTAGCTCGAACGGCTGAATGGATTTGCACGAAACTTGGCAAAATTGTAGGGACTGTTAGCCCAATGTGCCTTTGCTGGGTCTCAATATATGTGCTCCAGTGGATTTTCAGAAATTAACGTTTTAAAAAATTTATATATCTGTGACAGCGTCCTGGATAGCGCACCAGTTCGCGTACTTTTCGCGTAACGGAGCTTTGCGAAGCGAAGCTGATTGGCTCTCCGGTGTCTGTCAACATTCTAAACAGTCGGTAGCGGCCGCCATTTTGTCTCTCGGTAGGATCGAGAGACAAGAGGAGGCCAAAACGAAGGGGGAAATAAAGGAAAGGGGGCAAGGTAGACCCCTTCTGACCCCCTAGGATTGATGAGGGGGATATTAAAGTGCCCCGCGGGTCCAAAAAAAAATAAAAAAATTGTTTTTTTCGTGGGGTGCGCCCGGGTCGCGTACCGGAAAGCGGTCTGGGGAGCGTACTATAAGGAAACAAAAATGATTGACTTTTAACTTATTGTATGTTTATTGATTGTTCGTTTTGTTTTTTTTTGTTTTTTTTTATTTACGTAGCTACATGTAGGTACCAATGCAGAGTCTATGATTTAATAAACGCCGTCTCCTTTGTAAGTATCCTGCCTGTTGTTATAGAAGTTATTGTGGTATATGGAATTCATACCATAGTCTGTCTGGAAAGCCGAAACAACATGGTGGCAGGAGATATAAAGAGATGTTAAATACACATTGGGGATTATATAGTGGGAGAAAGGAAGTAACTATGAACAAAGCTAGTATGTAACACCAAAAAGTTGCACAGTATATTTTAAGTCTGACTTCACGTTATAATACATTTGCTACTAGTTTTCAATATATATATAAAAATAAATAATGTGTCAAACAATTTTTGAATTAAGAAATAACAATTTATTTTTCAGATTGTTTTTCAAAATGTAAAAGAAAATCTAAAAAATCGTGATCATTTTTTTCTTCATTTTTCAGTAGAAAATCTACTGCATCTACACATTGCACAAGTTCATTGTGTATTGTGTCGTCGTAGAAATCCATGTCAACTTCTGTCTCCATTTTTTTTTCTGTTTCAGTTTTCATGTTGTTTTGTTGTTCTTCCATTTTCAATTCTGAAAAATGAATTTTTAAAAAATATATCAGTAGAGATAGGGCACTGTTGGGTTTCAGTACAGATAGGCAGTTTGGTTAATTAAAAAGTGTTTTTTTCTTTGGGCAGTGTATGGTATCAAATTGGAAGTAGAAATATGAAGAAAATTATCAAATAAACTCTTAGTCAATTCTGAATTATACTATAGAAGTCTAACTCTATCCTTAACTCAGGGCTGGCGCTAGGCATGGGCAGCGTGGGCTGCCGCTCATGGTCTCGCACTCAGCCCACCAGCATGGGGCCACGCACTGGTGATGTGTCCTTTTGTTTTCCTGGAGATCTATCATAAAGAAAGGTGTTGCCTGCAATTAAGGTCCATTGGAGGGGGCCCCCTCCTTGGGCCTCCCATGAATGGTGTCAGGAGGTATAGGGGAGGGAGAAGGAGACGCTCCCTCAATTGCAAGGAGAACATTCACAGACACTGAGGGGGCCCTATTGTCCAGCATTTTTGCGCACCCACAGTTTTAACTTTTAGACCACAATCAATTCTCACACCTATGAAGGTGTGAGAAATGCGTGTGGAGTAAAAGTTAAAACTGTGGGGGCGTCAAAATGCTGGACAATGGGGGCCCCCTCAGTGTCTGTGAATGTTCTCCTTGCAAGGGGCCACTTATGTAAATTGGAGGGGGCGTCGCGCACGTTCCTTTTTAGCCCAGCGCCTCGCAAATCCTAGGACTGGCCCTGCCATAACTAAAACAGAGAAGTCAATTTTTTTCTATAAGTATTACAGAGTGATAGAATATAACTGTCAGAAAATGTTTTTCTAATTAGCTTTCAGTACAGAACATACTTCAGTTTTATAAATAATATCTTACCTTTTAAATATAAGTTGAAGTTATCAGTTGATTTTTTGTTGTTATGCACTTCACGAAGTAGTAGTCAAAATGGGTGTGTTTCTCTCTCTTTGTATATATATATTCAGGTACATAACCAATGAAATGTCATGATATAATAGTAGAAATTGAAAGTAATCTTTTAATTGGTTGTCATTTCCACCACTTTCGATATGTTTTGTGAAGTAATTTACCTCAGGGAATTTAGAGTTCTACATGCTAAATGGCTAATATGTATTCCAACAATATTTGTGAAAATGGTAGGGATTGGTATGTAGTATGAGCTAATGTTTAATTGGTGAAAGTGTCTCCAGTTGTTTTTCTGTAAATTACTTTCCCACCTTTTTTGAGCGAGTGCTTGTCAGTGTGTTTCCCGGTACGCAAACTTGCAGCGTTACGGGAGTCCTTCATTTTGTGTTTCGGTAGAATTGAGATACAAGATGGAGGGTAAATAATGTTCAGAATCGGTAGATTGGGGTAGGTTAGACGTATCCTGTCTCCCTAAGTTTTCTGAGGGTGGCTCAGGAGGCTCATATATGTCGTTAAAAAAAATTGTTTTTTATCGCGTGGTTAGCTGCCGGTACGCGAACTAGTTAGCGTACCGGGAAGCGAATATAGGTGAAAATAAGTGAAAAAAGGTACATTCGAAATTTCAAAAGAGTACACTAAGTTAAGGTAGCTCTGAAAAGAGCTTTTGGGTTTTGTGTATGTTCTAGAAACTTATAAGTAGGAACCAATACACATTCTTAAATTTAGTATGAAAATTTTGTTCCCCTCATCTGAGAAATGCACGCCATCTCCTCTGTAGATATCTTGCATGTAGTAACGCAAGTTATTGTTGTAGATGCAGCCCATTCCATGGTCCCTCATGTAAGCTGAAACAGACTTATTTACATGCTTCCTCGATTTTTCTATTTGTGGACAAAATTGATTGGACCACCTCCATTTTTGTCTTTGGCATATATTGGAATATACCAAGGCAGTTTGAGGAAAAAGTGTCATCAAATGCTCAAAGGTGTCTTTTAGGAGCATTTCCAGACCTACCCCAGTCAAAGTGCCTAAATCGTTTCCGCCACAGTGCACTATTATGAGGTCAGGGTTTGGCAAATGTAAAAAGGTTTTCACCAATGGTATCAATTGGTGACATTTCAATCCTCTTCGGCCAATCCATTTAATTTCCACATTTTGTAAATTGAGGTTGTGGAAATTTCTGTTATCAGCATACCTGTGAGCCCAGTGGATGTAGCTATGTCCAAGAATCCAGACTGAAAACATGGCTAGAGGAGTTTTTGCTGCAGTCAGATGAAGTGTGGGAATGAAATGACAGTTGAAATAGTGAAGTTTGTAATGAAAAAAAACTGTGGAGTTTAAGTGCAAATGATTCATTAGCAGTGATTGGTGTATTTCCATTGCTGAAAACAGAAAGTTAGGGTGCATGGATGTGTTCTTTGAAAGATGTAATTTGAATGGTTAATAAAAAATGATGTTATGAAAGATTTCAGTGGATTAGCAGGTGTACTGAGAGTTCAGAGTTCATTTGAAACATTGTTGTGTGAACTTGTGAACATGAGAGGTCTGTCAGGCGGTAGTTGCTATGGAAAAGAGGTAGAAAGGGCAGAGGGGGGAAGGGTGTTGTTTTGAAAATAGTGAGGGAAGAGTTTTGATTGGCTGACATGAGACATATGTGTGATGAATATCAGCGTTTCAGTGCCTTTGTTGGTTCCAGCCTCTGGAGTGCATACCTCTAATTCTGCTAAAGAATAATTGGTGTGTTTCTGAGTCTGTTTTGAATTTCAAAAATAATTTGTAAAGGTGAGTTATTGTTTATATATTTTAGATAAAGACTAGTATGCTTTTTTGCGTAAATAAGAAAGTCAGCTGTGTATTTAAAATGATGTTTTGCTTCAAGTGTTTTGCATTCTGCTTTCAAAGGTGATTTTGGATTCTTTTACCAATTGTAATTGTAGATAATGTAAATTATTAGTACTGACAAGGTGTGTATGTACATAGGAGCTGTGCTGTGTTTTCAAATTATGATCAGAAAATCGTTTTTAAGGAAAAGGCATGCTTTAAAAAATTATGAGAAACTATGTACTTGTGATGTGACTCCTGCAATGCGTCGCTTTTGCGGAACAGATATATGATGCTTTTGTGTTGGTATTGTTACGGTGTATATGTAAAAAATGATGCATAAGTGTTGCACGGGCATTGTACATACTCTCCTATGTGTGCTTAGCAATTTCAAGTCACTTCCCCGGGTTCAAGGGCCTTGTGAATACGTCCCCATGTGTGTCTGGTCATTTGAAGTCACTTTCCCCGTAGTGCAAGGCCCTTGTAAATACGCCCCCATGTGTGCCTGAAAAATTTTCATGTTGATTGTTTGAGTTACATAGCCATGTTAAAAGTTATTAAAAAAAAGGTGCAAGTTCCTTAAAAAAACTTTTTGATGTGTATTAGGGCATCTTAAGTCTGTTCCGCATGAATGTAGGTGTATTATTGTTTTACATAAAAGGTTTAAAAACTTTGTTTGAAATCAAATGCATGCACACTTAGGGCCCGATGTAGGTGATCGTTTCAGGCCATTTACCGACCGGTTACGGCCGATTTCGGCCGTTTCCGACCGGTAAATGGCCAATCGGTATGTAGGGGCCTAAATCCAAGGCCACATGTATATTTTAAATGATGTTTTGCGTCAAGTGTTTGCATTATGCTTTGAAAGGCGATTTTGCATTTTTTTACCAATTGTAATTGTAGTTAATGTAAAGTATTAGTACTGATAAGGTGTGTATGTACATAGGAGCTGTGCTGTGTTTTCAAATTATGACCAGAAGAGTCCTACCTACATATGGGTGGCTTTAAATCGGTATATTTATCGATGTTTTATTTTACCGAATCGGTAAAATTACCGATTCGGTAATTTTACCGATTCGGTAATATATTGCCCCTTACATGACAAATTTTGTTTTCTGGTCGGTAACGGCCGAAAATACAGTTTTTCGGTCGTTACCGTCCGACCTACATCTGGCCCTTAAAGTCTTAGAGACAGATTTATGATGGTTGTGCGCCTCTTTTGTGCTGTTGGTGCGTCACTTTTGTAATGCAGGAGAGATTTACAAGAAGCACCATGTTGCAAAACAGCAGCCGCGGGTCGAGGAGGGAGTTACGGTGGGGCAGGCATGCGGGGAGGGGGAGGGGCAGGGTGGAGGGACGTAAACACTGGCATATGGATTATTGCAGGTAAGTACACAATTTAATGTGTGTAAAGTTTCATGTGGGCTTTTTTTTGCAGGGTGGGTAGTCATTTGCATGAAAGCCCTGTAATTCTATCACTATCACAGTAAAATTAAAAAAAATTTAATGAATCATCTTTATAGCGTTGCTGAATCAAATTCTTACTGTTGATTTACTGTTTGGTATTAGTGGTTAATCGCATTTTTTATTATATTTTACCACAGATTCAACTGCAGATTATTGAGAAATTAGACAATGCCATCTAAAGATAGAATCCGAAAGTCTACGAAACGTCAAAGACAGCAGATTACTACATTTTTGCAGCAGTCCTCTACATTTAAATCATCTCAACGCACGAAGAAAACTTCGGGTAAGCGAACGAAATCATTTCTTAGAGACATTTGTAGAAACAAAAGTATAACTACAGAACAAGTTTTAGTGCCGAAAAAGAGAGCCAATTTAAATGGAAAGGAAAGGCCCGTCAAAAAAGTTTCTGCTACAGCTGGAGATAACTCTGTGCATGGCAGTAGAAGGGAAAATGTATTCAGGGACATTCGTAGGCGAATGTTCCGCAACAGGGTAATTGTCAATTTGCTAAAACAATTCAAGAAAGGCCAACAGAAAGCGGCATTTTATAAGAAAAAGAAAAATGTAGAGAAAATTATTGATCAGGCTTTCGAAATTAAGTGAAAGTTATTTATTTTGGTAATTAATAGAATTAGGAAACTAAACAAGGTAATCTATGTTTTCAAATCTAATAGTAGATGGAAGAGAGAAGTAAATCGAAGTAATTTTTGTGATGTTTTCTCAGGAGAATGGATGCATAGTTCAAATAGTGAGGCATTTTTTAATGAGGAGAGTTATTTTCAGGACAATGATTTGGTGCATGCAGTTGACACCAGTGGTCGAGCTTATGAGGTGAAAGACGGTCAACCGGTTGAAAAAGAAATACTTGTGTCTGCAGATGCAGAAGAGGCGTTAAGTGATGAGGTTTTAGGGAGGCGTCCTAAGGGACCAGTGTACACCTGGAAGTGTAGTTCTATTTGCAGTGTGCGACAGGATTCCATCAATTTGCTTTGTGATTTTATACGGAAATTTCATAAGAAAAGTGTAAAGCAAAAAATAAAGATGTTGCAAGAATTAGATCCTTGCAGAGTGAGACAAGTGACAGGTTTGTGTGGTCATTCACTGGCTTGTCTTTCCATGAGAGTATGCCAGAATGTATTTCATCATTTCAGGATGCTAGCAGTGGATCATAATAAAGTGAGGAAATTAGTGAGAATGTTGTATTATGCTAAGAGTCCAGCAATTATGCTTAAACAATTAAGCAGTGCTCTTTTGCATGGTTCTGAAGTAGATGTGAAGAATATTTGTCAAGAAATTGAGTTCTGTTACTTTGCTGGTAAAGAGAACAATGTTGATATTGAATCACTAGAAGAAGGTAATGTGGAAGACAGTGTACAGATTTTCAGTACAGATAAGTTTCATAAGGATATTTCCACGTTTATGGTGAAATCAAGTGAGAGGCCTAATTTTACTTGTGTGTGTTGTCGACGGACTTATTATAAGAATCAGACTAAGTTAGTGGATATATATGCAAAAAGTGATATGGAAAACAATAGTGAATGGAAGGATTTTGCCACATACTTGATGGTAGAAAATTGTTTTGATTTGGGAGCGGACCAACGTATGTGTACTTATTGTTTTAACAAATTAAACGAAAACCAGATGCCTGCTAGGGCGGTTCATAATAATCTGGAATTGGTAGAGATTCCTTCTGAATTGAAGGATTTAAATACTTATGAATCTATTTTGATTCAAAGTGTGCATCCCTTTCAAGCTATTGTAAGAATGGAGCCAAAGACAGGGAAGTTGCCTCCATCAGATTTACAGAGAGGATTAAAGGGAAGAGTTGTTTATTTGCCTCTAGATTTGAACAAAAACATTAACACAATTGGAGTAGAGAAAGTGGAAGAGGAACCTCTAGTTATCATAGTTAATGGTGTTCTGACAAAGACTAAGAAAATATGGCAAGATTTAGTGGATGTTAGGAAAGTCAAAAATGCAACATTGTATTTAAAAAAAAAATAATAAGTACTATAAGAATGTATATGTTGCAGAAGAGGAAGTAAGTGAGGAAGAGGATAGCGATTTGTGTCCTGGTCAAATTGAAAAAGTAGAAGCCTCTAAAAAGGAAGAAATGTATGAACATTATAGTGTTCATCCTTTGCATTCCAAGGAAGCTATGGGGAATGCTATTGAGTTGTTTCAAATGAAACAAGCCAAAGGGAGTCCCATTAGTGTTTGGGAGGAAAGTTTGGAAGCTCGGTGTTTCCCACAGCTATTTCCCACAGGTCGAGGAGGACGATATGATGAGCGACCTGTTTAAATTCCTGCTTCAGAATACCGGACTTTACGATTGTATGCAGAAGATGCTAGGTTTCGACAATGCATTCCCTATTTGTTTCATCTCCTGTTTGAAAGCGATCTGTCAGGACTGTCATATGCAGTGAACCACATCTTGAAAAGTGGTATACAGATGCGAAACATCTCGGCAAGGGACTTTATGGATAAAGTCAATGTCCAAGACAGTATTTTGGATTCTCACCTAATTAATCTCATGGCGTGTCAGCGTGGTACTAATGAGTACTGGTACCGTCGTCATGGTGATTTAAAATGTATGCTGAGGAACTTAGGAACTCCGACATGGTTCCTCACTCTCAGCTGTGCCGAGTATAGCTGGGAAGACTTACTTGAATTTCTACGAGAGGCAAATGGAAACATTGAAAATATTGAATTCAAGACACCCAGAGAACTGTGCTCTTTAGATCCAGTGAATGTATGCAGGTACTTCAATCATAGATTTGAAGCTATGATGTCTTTCATCATGAATAAGAAGAATCCACCTCTTGGAGAGGTGTTGGATTTTTTCTGGAGAAAGGAGTACCAAGCAAGAGGTGCTCCTCATATACATATGCTGCTATGGATCAAGGATGCACCTAAATTTGGAACAGATCCGGATGACTTAGTGATGAGTTTCATAGAACAGTATTCTACGTGTGCTGTTCCAAACGCAAAGGAGAAGAAAAGCCTAAGAGAACAAGTTCTACGTTTCCAAAGCCATCGTTGTGGAAAGTACTGTCGTCGTAAATTCAGAAACAAGGACAAGTTCTACACCAAATGTCGTTTCAACTTTCCACGACCGGTGATTTCTAAAGGAAGAGTAAACAGTTTGATGTCTTCACTGCGACATAATGTGACGAGGAAATCACCCAAAAACACATACAATTTGAAAAGAAACAAAGAGTCCAAGTACATCAACGACTACAACCCTGTGATTTTGTCCATGTGGAATGCTAACATGGATATACAGTTTGTGGCTGACAACTGTATGGCTGTGGCTCGGTATGTGACATCTTACATCACCAAAAAAGAAAAGACAGAATTGAAGGATATGTGGGAGGATATTTCCCATGAAAAGAGCCTCAGCAAGAAGTTGTACAGTTTCAGTTTGAAGATGTTGTCGCATCGAGAAATCGGAGCTTACGAATGTTCTGACCGCTTGTCTTCAGCAAGTCTCTATGCCAAATCCAGGAGTATCGTTTGGGCGAGTCTTGGTCTTGCTACAACGCGAAATCGAGTTCCAAAACCTGTCCGGGAAATTGAGTATTTGGCGGAAAAGGAGCCAAACAGTACCGACATTTTGAAGACCAACATGTTGGATACATATTATCCAAATCGAAGCAGTCACCTGGAGAATGCTTGTCTGTATGATGTTCTTCAAAATTACGTTTTCAAAAGGAACATCAAAGAAGATATTGATAAAGGAGTGTATGCTGTAATTGGAAGTGAAGGATGTCTGGTCAAGCAAAAAAAATGTCAATTGATAAATCATCGAAAATTGGATTGTGAATCTTCCGAAAGAAAAGAGTTTTTCTATTTAGCTCTTTTGCAACTTTTCAAGCCTTGGCGTGCAGAAGAGGAACTGCTTGGGGATTTTCTCTGTTACGAAGACTCCTTCAATGCAGCCAAGGAGTCCATAGAATGTCCTGTTTTTCCCAAATATCTACAAATGTTGAATGCAGAAATTGAGCAGGAAGCAACAATTGCAGCCGAGATTGCTAGAGACAGTTCTCAGGACAGTCAGAGTTCTGTTTCATTGAGTCAGGATCCACTAGGAGAACCAGTTATCGAAAATGAAGCTGCCACTGCCATGATTGAAGTGGAAAGAGCCATGGCACATGCTCAGAAGGATGCAGTTAACTTAGAAGAATTGGAAAGACAACTCAACGTTGAGCAGAGGAAAATATATGATGAAGTTACCAGCCAAATTGATCATGGATTAAGTCATGAGAAGGAAGAGTGCTCATGTACGTCGTTGAAGCCTGTCCGACTGTACGTGAGTGGAGAAGCAGGAACTGGAAAAAGTTTCCTCATTAAAGCAATTTCATGTTATCTGCAGAAAAGGACTGAATCATCGCTGTCTTGTGTTGTGACCGCTCCAACTGGACTGGCAGCTCATAACATTAAAGGGATTACTTTGCATCGGTTACTGATGCTGCCAGTGGAGCATGATAACAAATTACAATACCACAAGTTATCTGGAGATGCTTGTTGTGAAGTATCTAGAGTCCTGAAGAAGATGAAACTTCTTATCATTGACGAAGTAAGCATGGTTTCAAATGGCATGCTTGCTTTTGTGCATTTGAGAATGCAGGAAGTTCTTAAAACAGAGTATGATGTGTTATTCGGTGGCAAACACATCATTGTTTTTGGTGATCTTCTGCAGCTGACACCAGTGAAAGGACAACCAGTGTTTAAACTGCTTACACATGAAGATACCAAGAAGTGCCTAGGGAGCATTGGCAACGTTAACATATGGTTAAACTTCAGTTATGCTGAGCTGCGTGAAAATATGCATCAGGCGAAGGACGAAGATTACAAGAATATTCTGCAAGATGTTAGAATCGGGAAAGTGACTGAGCGTGGTAAAGAAGCTTTACATGCACGCTTACTGTCAAATTTATATCCAGAAAAAGACGTTTTGCCAGAGGATATTTTTCAGAAAATTACTGAGAAGAAATCTGGAATATGTTTGATGCCAACTCTTGCAGAATGTTCCATCTTCAACAACAAAATGTTGAATTTAGAAAAACAAGACATTGTAAAACTTGAAGCTATTGACAAAATAGAGCATATGGGAGCAACAATTATTTTGTCAGAGAATTTGAAATCTAAATTGGATTCATTAGAGAAGACTATATCTAAAACTGCGGGTTTTGAAAAGACTTTGAATGTATGCTTAAATTGCCGAATCATTTTGAGAAGGAATTTACATGTTGAAAGAGGTCTGGTAAATGGATCAATGGGTAATGTTGTTGATTTTGAGAGATACAGAAGTAGAGATGGAATTGAATTTTTAAAAATTAAATTTGATGGCATTGAGGAAGTACAGCTAATTGGTCGTTGCTCTGCTAGGTTTTTGCTTGTTAAAGACTTATATGTTCGCCGTAAGCAGTTTCCTGTTTGCTTGGCATATGCGGTGACAATCCATAAATCGCAAGGTTTAAGTGTAGACACTGCTTTGGTGAATATTGGCAGTTCTGTGTTCAAGGAGGGTATGGCTTATGTAGCATTGTCACGAGTCAGAACTTTATCGGGATTGTACTTGATTGACTGTGATGTCACAAACATTTGTGCGGATCTAGATTGTGTTAAGGAATACAATAGGTTAAGAAGAGAGTATGCGCCACATTTGCCTCAATATCCTTTGTTTGAGAAACGTGTGGTAGGCCGAAAACTAAGAAATATCAGTAATAGTAGGGAGGTTGATGCAAAAAGACGAAAAGTCGATGAACCCAAAAGTGGAAGCAGGAATAAAATGAATTCTGTTGAAAATGTTGTTGGTTTTAAATTTGAAAATAGTTCTGGTGTCAACTGCTTTGCTAATGTAGTTGTTAATGTTCTCTTTTCACTAGAGACTTTCAAAGAACAGATTGTGATCAATTCGGAACAAAGTTTATGCTGTTTGTTGAATTCTGTGTTAGAGAAATGTAGTGCTGATAAAACGAGAGTAGAAAGTGTGTCTGAAATTCGTTTTCTGTTAGACGAATGTTCAGGTCAAACAGAATTCTCTGAAAATATTCAGCAGGATTGTCAGGAGTTTTTAATGTATATGCTTGATGTATTGCAAGATGAAGGTGTAGATGTAGATTATCTATTTGGCCTTTCTTATCAATGGCAACATGACTGCGAGAACTGTAGGCTATCAAGTACTAATAGTGTAGACTCAGAAAGATTTATATATTTAACTTTGCCTGACAGTAAATCAGTATCCTTCAATAAGCTAGTAAAGGCAGCCGATCAAAATATGGAGTGCAGCCAATGTAAGTCTGGAATGCTGTCCACGTTAATTTTACGAAGTTATGGCCAGTATGTCATTTTAATGTTCCAACGATGTAGGCCTGATGGAACTAAATTGACAACTTTAATTAATAATTTTGTGGCTTCGCAGTTGTCAATATCAGGAAGGACTTTTAAAACTACTGCAATTATATTTCATAATGGTCCTTCAACTAATTCAGGACATTATACAGCTTATTTGAAATCTGGAAACGGTTGGTCATTCTGCAATGATTCTGTTTTAACTTTCCAAAAAAGATTGCCTTTCCACCTTCAAAATTCTTACCTGGTGTTCTTACAACCAAAATTTTAGGAAAAAAAGCTTGGGATTTGTTCAGAGGAATTTCAAGATGTTCTAATGGCTCCTACTCTATATGGCCTTGTGGATAATTTTAGTACAGAGCGAAAACTGTTTGTTTTTATAAGCAAAGTCAAGTAGCAGATCAAAATAAGGAGTAGAGGAAATGTAAGTCTGCAATGCTGTCCACATTATTTATGGAAACTTATGGATGAAATGTCATTTTACAATTTCAACTACATAAACTGGAAGAAAATAAGTTGCCCAGTCTAATTAAAAATGTTTTGGCTACATAGTCATCGATTTCAGGAAGAACATTTGCAACTGCAGCTATTATATAATATACTGGTCCTTTGACAACATCTGGATATTACACAGCTTATTTAAAATTTATAAAATGGCTAGTCTTTCGCAAACATTACTAATTGACTATGAAGCAATGTTGCCTTTTGATTTGTTTTTTGAAGTCAGAATTTAGGGTAGGTAATTGGACTAGAATGATTCTAGGTGTTGCTGTAATTTAGTGTGCTCTTTCAAATTGCTTTGTATGTCTCAGTTTTCTTAAAACAATTGAGTTTATCTTTCAGAAAGTGGCGGGCAGAAAATAGTAACAGCACAACAGAGTATAAGCTGTTCATAGGATATCCTTTGACGTCATAGAAAGTAAGTTACTTTGGAGAAGTTCCTATTTCTGCTTATTTATATTATTTGGGTTTTTTAAACCCAATCATTTTGATTGTGTTTTTTTTTCCCCGCTGTTATATGATGAATACCTTCAACTCACTGTTTTCAGTGAAATTTGATATTTTCTGATAACAGCAAAAATAAACCATTAAATATGTTTAATTAATTTTCTACTTTGAATTGTGATTTCTAATATATATATGGATTGGTGTGGCTCACTGGTTAGAGGTGGTAGACCCGGAAGCAGAGGTCAGCCCGGGACCAGGGTTCAATTCCTGACGTGGCAGGGTCTTGGGCCATGGTCAGCGGTCTCGATAATTCTCGCCTCGGTGCCTATTCCAACCATGGGTCCCACTCAGCAACTCTGGGCAATAGCTTGCTTAATCTCTACTAACGGCCCCATCAGCGCCGGGGATGCCTGGCTTCACCTTGGGGATGCCCAGAAGGGATCATCTCTCAGGGAAAGCCAGGATGGGTTCCCCAGCGGTATACAGCGCTGGGACGCCTCTTTGCTGGGGCAGCTGTGCGCTTTACAAGTATACCACATTTAACATTTAACATTCATTTTGTCTCATGCTCACACTTTTTTTACCACCTTCTATTAATTTAATTTTTTTTGTTCTTTCTTACACAGATTAAAAGTATAAAAAAGATAATTTAGTACGGTAATGACAATTAAAAGGTAAGTGTTTAGTACTCTTTACGTTACATGTCTATCAGATCCTATTCCAGAATCTATTCCAGACTGTGAATGCGCCCAATTTAAAATTAGCATTAACCCTCAGTCTACGATATCTGGCCTTTACATATATCGCCCACCAGGCCCGTCCTCGAGGTTCATTGACGCCCTCCTCGAAACGTCCACGGCGCTTATCACCAAATCCGCCAATTTCACAATTCTAGGTGACCTTAACCTGCATTTTGACTTAACTAACGATGGTACAATCGCTAATCTTCTTGCAGATCTCTCGGCACTTCAACTTAACTCCCTTATCCATGCACCTACCCACACAGCCGGTCACACCCTAGACCCGATTTTTACTAACATCCAAGAGGCAGTCACAGAAACCCCCACCCCTATGGGATGGACGGACCACTATTTCATCAAACTATTGGTTCCTGCACCTAAACGTCAGTATAAAACTGAATCCAACCGTCGCTTAAAAAGACCTTGGCACAAACTCTCCACTCCCGTTCTTCACGAAACCCTAGGAGATTTCCATTGCGATGCCAATCAGGAGATAGATGCGACCTATACCTCGTTCACTACCTGGATTACCAATGGGCTTGACACTCTTATCCCAGCCAAGCTGACTAAAGGACGTAACACACCCTCCAACCCGTGGTACGATGATAACCTAAAAGCGTTGCGTAAGGACTGCAAAAAAGCCGAGCGCCAATGGAGAAAAAACTTTGACAACCAGGATAAGATTAACTATTTATCCAAGCTTAAAATCTACCACAAAGCCATCCGCACCACCCATGCTACTTTCTATGCTGACAAAATAAGCTCCAACCCGAACCCATCCAAAGTAATCTTTAAACTAGTCAAAGAACTCCAAAACCCTAGATCCCCCTCCCCTAAAATCTCATCCAACGAGCAATGCGAGCAGTTGGCAATATACTTCGTTGAAAAGGTCCAAAAAATCTATGCGACCTTTCTGCAGAACCTCCCTCACTCTGAAGAAATTAAGACACCCGCTCACACCTTTACCCCTCTTACCCAAATCCCTGCCATCACGGCTGCTGACCTGACCAAACTTTGCAAGAAAGTGAAGTCTGGCTCTCCAGCCGACCCTATGAGCCCCTCCCACTTCCTGGACTCGATTGATTTTTTTTCTACCCCCCATGCTGGATATCCTCAACCTCTCCTTTTCCTCTGCTTCTGTACCCATAGCTTGGAAGCAAGCGTGGGTATCACCGATAATCAAAAAACCCACCCTTGACCCGTCCAAGCCGGAAAACTTCCGGCCAATTTCCCTCCTCCCCTTGATATCTAAAATAGCAGAAGCCCATGTCAACGGCATCCTCTCGAAGCATGTGGACCAGCACGGTATCCTGGATCCATCCCAAAATGGCTTTCGAGCGGGCCATAGTACTGAATCTGCCCTACTGGCCACCACCGAACATCTCCGGACGATTTTAGACTCCGGTCAAAGTGCTGCGCTGATCCTTCTAGATCTCAGCGCAGCCTTTGACACGGTATCCCATGACATTCTTCTGAAACGTCTGGAGATGGCCAGTGTGACTGGCCTCGCTCTTACATGGTTTCAATAAATTTCTTAAGGACAGAACCTTCAAGGTGTCAGCCCCCACATTATTCTCTAAATCCCATCCCATAGCTCAAGGAGTCCCCCAGGGATCAGCGCTGAGCCCCTCCCTCTTTAACTTATATGTCCAGCCGCTCGCGGATGTGGCCAAAGAGTGGGGGCTCACGCTGGTCTCATACGCCGACGACACCCAGCTGGTCGTCACCCTCTCGGAAAGCCCGTCCACCGCGGCATCCAAGTTCAGAGAGGGCATGGCAGCGGTGGCACAATGGATGACGAACAATTTCCTCCAGCTTAATGCTGGGAAAACCGAGGTGCTCCTCCTTGGCCGAAACACCAGCCTCTGGAACGAGCACTGGTGGCCGTCATCCCTCGGCACCACTCCACTCCCTAAAAACTGTGTAAAAAATCTGGGAGTCTGGATGGATGCTAACCTCAGCTTCCAGTCACACACTAAAAAGGTAGCAGCCACCTGCATAGGTCTCCTAAGGAACGTCAGACCTATACTCGGACTCTTTGACTCAAGGTCCCGCCAGCTAATCGTCCAGGCAACCATCTTGTCACGCCTGGACTACGCGAACATCCTCCTCCTGGGAGCAAACTAAGCAGAAACCGCTAGGTTCCAACGTATCCAGAACGCAGCGGCTAGAACGCTGGTCGGTCTCCCACGCAGATGCTCAGCCAGAGCCACCATCCGCAAGCTCCACTGGCTGCCGGTGGAACACAGAGTTAAATTCAAAGCTCTGACTACGATCTTTAAGATCGTCAAACAGGGAAGCCCCCCCCCTGCTGCGAAACCTGGCCCGACCTTATGTTCCTGGCCGTGAACTACGCTCCTCCAACCAACTTCTTCTGGAAGTTCCCAGAACTAGGCTTTCTCGCACTGGAGGTCGATCCTTTAGCGCTCTCGGACCCAAACTCTGGAACGATCTCCCGATCAGCATACGTTCCATAGACAGTCTCCCAGTCTTTCGCAAAGCAATCAAGACCTACCTCTTTCCCGCTCTCTAGGGCCCTCTCTACTCCCCCGTCTAGTAGGTGTGAGCCTGTCTCTCAGCGCCGGGATGCCCCATTGCTGGGGTAGCTGTTGCGCTTCACCAAATCTAGAAATAGAAAAATAGAAAATAGATTTAACTTTTAATAGTTCCACTGCTTCTTTTCTTTAACCCTTAGTTTCCTGTCTTTGCTACTTGCTTCATTTCTTTTTCTTTTACTTACTTATACTACTCTTTTCACTTCTTCTATTAGTCCCTCTTTCAACAGTAACTGTGTGTTACTCCCTCTATTTGTCTTTCTTTTCACATTACTCTCTGTTTATTTATTCGTCTTTTTTTAAATATTATTTTTTTTAGTTTGCTCCCGGTTCGCGTACCCGAACGCTAACCGGGAAGCGAAGCAAAAGAAATAGAGGATGCTAGAGTGCTAAACATTCTAGCAATTTTTTTAAAAATGGAAGGTAGTTCTGAAAAGAACTTTTTTTTATTCTTTTTGATGTTTTATATTTTTTTGTGTTTTTTTTGAGGAAGGGGAAACAAAAATGATTCACTTCAAAGGGCTCAACAGGAGCAACAAAAAAAAATTACTTTCTTGGACGTTTTGGACATTGATGATTTTCAAATGATGTATTTATTAAAGTAATACTCATCTCTCCGCATGAAATTAATTTTCCACATGCTAGACATGTAAATCTCATCTGCCCAAAGTTCTTTTGGAGATTTGGGACCGTTTCTCTTGCCTCTGACTCACTTATTGCTAAGTCATTGGTGGATATTTTAGCCGGTCGGGGGTTATCCATCAGATCTCGAAGTTGTGCTTTAGAATAATTAAGAGGGGGCCACCTCTCCATGTGCCGATGCATGGTATGATTACCATAGCTATATTTTTTTTCGGTCTCTCTCGAGAGTTTTGTTTTACAGATGAGGCAGGTAACGTATCTGGCATTAACTTTCTTTTCATGAGAAGGATGAGAAAAAAATTGCCAGATAAAATTCACTTTGATATGGGACGTTCTTGGCATTTCTTTCAGAAAGCCACTTGTCCCTTGCTCCTGTTCCTCGTCTTCCTCTTCTTCTTCTTCCTGGTTGAAGATGACCTGGCTAGTCGATCCTCTCTTCTTTGGTGGTGGTGGAGGTGGTGGAGATCCACCAGCTGCAGCTAATACAAATGCCATGTCTTAGCAAACAAAAACAGGTCTTTCTCTCATAAAAATGAAAGTCGGAGTGAGGAAAAAAGGTGGGACTTTCATCATTTGAGAAAAGAAAATGTTCTAGACTAATGAAAAGTGTTTATTTTACGTCATATGATCAAGCGTTCCATCATTAGGAAACTAAAAGTAAAATGAACCAATGAAAAGTTTTATAAACAAGTCACATGACCTGTTATGCTTACGTTCCGCGTTCCGCGTTCCGCGCTGCGCCTCGGATCGATTCCGAACCTTTACGTTTCGCGCCTTGGTTCGCGTTCCAGAACGCTTCCGGGTGCGCTAATGCTGAACGTCTTAAGGGACATTACGTAGTAACGCGATATGTTGCGTTTACGGGACGCATCGCGATGTGCCTTTCTAACGTGGTATTTGCACTAATGGAACGTTTACCGTTTCGCGGATCGGCAGCGAAACAAGAAAAAATAATTTAAACTATAATATAAATTGAATTTAGAAAATATAATACAAATATATATAAAATATATTTGTGAATTAGAATAAGAACATATGTTACAGCTATAGATATTTGCTATTAAAAAACCATTGAAATTCACTGAAAAAACCATAGGTTATAGACCATATATAGTTAGGAATTAGCATTTACAAAACCTTGAAAATTCACTGAAAAAACCATAGGTTATAGACCATATATAGTTAGAGATTAGCATTTACAAAACCTTATTTTACTCGCATAAAACCATTGAAATTCGCATATATAGTTAGGTGCGCTAACTATATATCGCGCACCCGCAATCCACTGCTGATGATGTCACATATTACATCATTCATGACATGGTCAGTGACATCACTGATGACATCACTGATGACATCTCAAATGACATCACTGATGACATCACTGATGACAACATCCAGTGACTGTCTGTTTCTGTAAAGTTAAAATATGTCTTACATATTGAAGAATGAGTGGATGTATAAGTGTCTGGATGAAGGATTTAGTAGGTGCATGACTGACTGTATAAGAGAGTGATTTAATGTGTCTCACTGAGTGCATGGGTTAGTGACTAAACTGTCTTAATTTGTGCATCATTATATCTGTTGTTCTACAAACTGCTGCATGTGTTGATCAGTAGCTATATGAGTAACTGTATGGGTTATTGATTGGTTGTCCAAGTATTTGTATGGGAGAGTGAGTGTGTGTGTGGGGGTGGCTGGGAGGTGTGTGACTCTGTGCATACATGTGTGAACAGTTTATTCACTAGATCTATGGGTTCAAAACTGCATGTGGAAACAGCTGTATGGGTGGTTGACTGTGTACGAGTGTATTGGTGAGTGAATGGATATCTCAGTGCTACATGTCAAAGTAAGTACATATGTAAAACACAGTACATGTGAGAGTTCACATATATAAATTACTGTGCATAAGAGCCAGTGAATGTGTGAGTGGCTTTATGGATCATTGTGAACTTGTATCAGGGATTGTATAAAAGAGTAAATATGTGTTAGTATATGTTCGAATAAGTAAGGTGTGTATAACTGTATAGTTGAGGAAATGGAGGTGTGATTGATTCTTTGCATGACTGACTAGGTGTGTGAGTAACTCCATGGATGAGTGACAGTCTGTGAGTGTCTGTTTACACTGAGTGTATCTAAGGTTATATCAGAGTCTGAAGAGGTTCATCGTATAATCACATGAATGATGTCATCAGTGATGTGATCAGTAATGTCAAATGAGATGTCATCAGTGATGTCATCAGTGATGTCATATGAGATGTCATCAGTGATGTCATCAGTGATGTCATTTGAGATGTCATCAGTGATGTCATCAGTGATGTCACTGACCATGTCATGAATGATGTAATATGTGACATCATCAGCAGTGGATTGCGGGTGCGCGATATATAGTTAGCGCAACTAAAAATATATGCGAATTTCAATGGTTTTATGCGAGTAAAATAAGGTTTTGTAAATGCTAATCCCTAACTATATATGGTCTATAACCTATGGTTTTTTCAGTGAATATATATATATATATATATATATATATATGTATATATATATATATATATATATATATATATATATGTATATATATATATATATATATATTACCTACTGGCGGTCGCCAGTAGGTAGTTATAGTTAGGATAATTTTCAATGTTAAATCTCAACATTCTATTTTGAATAACTTTGGCGCCGGTTGACGAATCTGCCTGAAATTTTCAGGAAAATGGTCTCATGGCGGTCCGGTCCTTCCCTGAAAGTTTGGGGGGGATTCGTCAAGCGGGGGCCGAGATAAAAGGGGGGTCCCAAAACGCGTTTTCCCCATGTTAATTTCCATAGGGCGGTCGATTTCACTTTTAGCCCGAACGGCTGAATGGATTTCCACCAAACTTGGCAAAATTGTAGGGACTGGTAGCCCGATGTGCCTTTGCTATGTCTCAAGATATGTGCTCCAGTGGATTTTGAGTAATTTAGGTTCAAAAAAATATATATATCTATAGGCGCTCTCCCGTGCGCGCACGGGAGTGCGCTCCAGGCGCGACACGCGACTTGCGCGCAGGAAGCTGATTGGATCTCAGTTGTCTGTAAACATTCTAAACAGTGCGGAGCGGCCGCCATCTTGTGTCTCGGTAAAATCGAGACACAAGGGGTTTGAAAAAAAAAGGGGCAAATGACCATAAGGGGGAAGAGTAGACCCCCTCTGACCCCCTAGGTTTGATGTAGGGACTAAAATAGGGTCCTGCAGGGCATTAAAATTTTTTTTTCGTTTTGCGCGGGGGAAGCGCATGGTACGCGCACCGGAAGCACGGGGAAAATTCAGGACCATATTTATGAAGGCCCTGCGCTGTTAGTTTTGCGCTTCCTGTGCGTCAATTTTTGTGACGCACCAGCGGTGTAAAAAAATGCGCATTGTTATGCAATATTTAAAAAGTGACGCATCTATCTAGATGCGTCACTTTTTAAATATAGTGCAACGAGGTACATTTTATTACACTGCTGGTGTTATGCGTCACTTTTCTGTGCGCACTCCTTATGACATTCCAGATGTGTCATATTTAATGTATGACGAATCATGTTGCAGATACAATATGGCGCAGAGTTTTAAAAAGTGACCCATGTACCTAGATGCGTCACTTTTTAAAAATAGCGTCAGGTATAATGTATGCAGAGGGGGTGTTCTCCCGCAAAAAGCTTTGTAATAGCGACGCAGTGAAATCTTTGAGATTTCACTGCGTCAGTTTTAGGATGCTGTTGCGTCAAAATCTTGTGCCTGCTTTACAGCAGGTGTTAGACTGAGGCAAGACCTTTCATATGCTGCTTTCCCCATTTGAAAGGACACATTACTGGAGTTGCGTCACTTTTGTGACGCACTCCAGCAATGCGTTACTTGGAATGTCATAAGGAGTGCGCACAGAAAAGTGACGCATTGCACCAGTAGTGTAAAAAAATGTGTTGCGTTGCGTTATATTTAAAAAGTGAGGTATCTAGGTAGATGGGTCACTTTTTAAAATCAAGCGCCACATTATATCTGCGTGAGGTATAATGCATGCAGAGGGGGTGTTCCCCCACAAAAAGCTTTGTAATAGCGACGCAGTGAAATGTTTGAGATTTCACTGCGTCACTTTTAGGATGCTGTTGCATCCTTTAAATATAGTGCAACGAGGCACATTTTATTACACTGCTGGTGTGATGCGTCACTTTTCTGTACACAGTCCTTATGACATTCCAGATGTGTCATATTTAATGTATGACGAATCATGTTGCAAGGAGTTACAGATACGTCAGTATTTCTGACATATGTGTAAACATAAAAGTGATGCGAGGCCGGCGCAAAATTTTGACGCAATAGCATCCTAAAAGTGACGCAGGGAAATCTCATAGATTTCAGTACGTTGTTATTACCAAGCTTTTTGCGAGGGATTGCCCCCTCTGCATACATTATACCTGATGCAGATACAATATGGTGCAGAGTTTTAAAAAGTGACCCATGTACCTAGATGCGTCACTTTTTAAAAAATAGTGTCAGGTATAATGCATGCAGAGGGGGTGTTCCTTGCAAAAAGCTTGGTAATAATGACGCAGTGCGTCACTTTTAGGATGCAGTTGCGCCAAAATCTTGCGCCTGCTTCACAGCAAACCTTTCACATGGTGCTTTTTCCATGTGAAAGGACACATTACTGGAGTTGCGTCACTTTTGTGACGCACTCCTGCAATGCGTTACTTTTGTGTTTACAGATATGTCAGAAATACTGACGTATCTGTAACTCCTTGCGATATGATTCGTTATACATTAAATATGACACATCTGGAATGTCATAAGGAGTGCGTCCAGATAAGTGACGCATCGCTATTTTCACGTAGCGATGCGTCACTTTTCAGAAATGAGGCCTCCAGTTTATTCACTGTGTCATAACTTTCTTTTCTAACACTCACCTTCTTTCAGTCCTCCTACTTCACTTCCTTTCACCTCTCATACCTTTCTGTTCTTTCTTACTCATTCTCCTTTCAATTATCAATGCACTATATTTCACTTACTCTTCATTTTTTAAGATTATAGCTCTTTGATGAGAATTGGAGGTAGTTCTGAAAAGAACTTTTGGTTTTCTTCTTTTAACTGAAGAGGAACAAAAACAGGGAATAGAAACTGCTCAACAGGAGCAAAAAGAAAAGAAAAAAATTAGGGGTGGGAAGGGCAGTGATGGTTCTCTAATGCCCGAACCATGAGCAGGACACTTTGCTCCCCATAGGTGAGGAGTTGATTGCAGTATCTGCATCTGACGACCCCATGGTTGAATGCAGGTTGAATGTTTGCTACCTGCCCCTGAGATTGTTCTCTTCCAGAAGAAGTTGCTCCTCCTGTTGATGTAGAGGCCCCATCTCTGGGAACCTCCTGTGCCAGAGCCCTGACACTTTCCCGGGCAAAATTCTGGGGGTGCCTGCTCTTCACATGGCGAATCATGGTGAAGTTGCCAAAAGAGTATTTTTTTAGGGGGTTACCCCGTGACAGGACATGTTTGCAGATCCTGCACTCTACTTTTGGTGCATTCACCTTCTTCTGGCCTTCTGGAAACTTAAAAAATTTCCAGATGAAATGTTCCTTCACCTTTGGGGTAGGAGGCTCTTCATCAATGAAATCATTGGAGTCATCTTCACTGCTGGATGGTCTGGCAGCCATGATGAATCCAGGAATATGGAGCAGCAAAAAAGGCAGGTCTTTCAGTCACAAAAGTGAAAGAAGAAGTGAAGGAAATGGGTGGGGATTTCATTCATTGTAAAAAAAAACTGTTAGCAACCAATGAAAAGTGTTATTTTAGGGTCACATGACCCGACGCGCTTACGTTGCGCGCTCAGGTGCACTTCCGGGTGCGTTTACGCAGCGCGATCGTAGGCGCTTCCGGGGCGCAAACGTGGCGCGATCGTAGGCGCTTTTGCGTGCGTTTAGGCGCCGCGCACGGAGGCGCTTCCGAGGGCACGTACGTTGCGCGCCGAAGTGACGTCATCAATCTTTAATAGAAATGCATAATCATTTTCCATATTAAAAAAAACAAATTTTATTTGTATGGTACGAAATGTTTTGCATTATTATTAACTTTTCATTCATATTTTTTTTTCACGAACGACAGTTGCGCTCTGGGTGCGCTTTCAGATGAGCGCACGGAAAAGCTTACAGGAGAGCTTACCTGAAAGCTTCCCCGAGCGCGCACCCAGAGCGCAAAAGAAAAAAATTATAAAAAAAATGAATACTTAAAAAAAAACAGCAAATTGTAAAAAAAAAAAAGGTTAGAAACTCGATATACAAAGGAATTAGCATTTAAATAACTTTGAAATTCACTGAAAAAACCATAGGTTTCACACCAGTTATAGTTAGGAATTAGCATTTAAAAAACCTATGAAATTCACTGAAAAAACCATAGGTTTCACACCAGTTATAGTTAGGAATTAGCATTTAAAAAACCTATGAAATTCACTGAAAAAACCATAGGTTTCACACCAGTTATAGTTAGGAATTAGCATTTAAAAAACCTATTAAATTCACTGAAAAAACCATAGGTTTCACACCAGTTATAGTTAGCTGGAAATTTTACTGATATAAAACCATTGAAATTCCCACGTTATAGTTAGATGGACTCACTATAACTTGCGCGTGCAATGCACTGCTGATGATGTCTTATTAAGCCAGTTAACCAATCAATTTTTAAAAACCATCCATTTAGACACTTATTTAAACATTTATTCTTCCATCAACTTTTACATATACATATATAAAATATATTTATTTTTCAGAAAGACACACATTCACTGGATGGTGTCATCAGTGATGTCATGAGTGATGTCACTGACCATGTCATGAGTGATGTAATATGTGATGTCATCAGCAGTGCATTGCACGCGCAAGTTATAGTGAGTCCATCTAACTATAACGTGGGAATTTCAATGGTTTTATATCAGTAAAATTTCCAGCTAACTATAACTGGTGTGAAACCTATGGTTTTTTCAGTGAATATATATATATATATATATATATATATATATATATACATATATATATATATATATATATCCTACTGGCAGTCGCCAGTAGGTAGTTATAGTTAGGACCTATTTTCCATAGGAAATCCACAACATTAATGTAATGTAATTCTCAAATAAAGCTAACACTGCAGTTTTACAAGTGCAGTGTGCCTGGTACATTTTACTTGTTATAGTGCGCGTTCAAGTTGTGTCTATTTGGAAGTGCCTACTGGGTTACTGACGCCCGTTATTTCGACTTATTTCTAATGCATTCCTACGAAGGATTTATTGATCTAGGCCTCTGTGCTTACCGTTGTATAAAGCTTGCGGCCAAACACTGTAGGCATTGGGATTGACAACTTCAGGTGTGCTGACCTTCTACACGTCCAAGTAGACAGCAGTGTCTAAGTTTAAGAGAGAAAGAGAAATGATGTCACAGAGAGTGATAGAGAGAGAAAACAACCTTAAAACTGTGTCGCAGAGTCTGGAGTTGAGAATTTTTGTTGAACCAGACGTAGATTTACTAGCTCTTTGCATCAGTTCACCCATGTTAAAAGTGGCTCAAAAGTGGCGTAATAAAGTTGATGGATGTGTTTGTCAGACTGTTGTAACCTATCTGTTGTCACTGCTCAGAGGTAATTAGATATTTTACAGAGCAGCTGCTGTACACTACACACACTGGGCAATAAGATCAAGCCTGGGTGACAAAAATTATTGCCACTTTAACGGCAGGAAAGTGTCGCTAAAGTGGCGATAATGTGTTTGATAATATGCTCTATGGAATTCCAATCGAAGCTCATGTCAAATGTCCTTCATATCTAACATGAGCTTCAATTGGAATTCTATAGAGTATATTATCAAACCCATTATCGCCTTTTTCTGACGATAAAGTGGCGATAATTCTGTTGCCAAGGTTTGATAATATGGCCCTCTCTCTTTTCATAAATAAAAGTTTCACTACAGTTTTACGAGTGCAGTGTATCTGGTACATTTTACTTGTTATAGTGCTGCGTTCAAGTGGTGTCTATATGGAAGTGCCTAATGCTTTACTGACGCCCGTTATGCCGACTTATTTCTAATGCATTCCTATGAAGGCTTTGTAGATCTAGTCTGCTGAGCTTACCTTGTATACGAGTGCGGCCTCCGGAGTACACCACTCGACTTGAACTCTGATTCTATACGTCAAAGTATATTCAATAAGTTGTAGAGAATTCCATTGCTGTTGCTGGATAGGCAGTGGTTGCTTCTGAACGATGTTTGCTGAAGGAAACAAAAGGACATTTTGATTAGTCATTGATACTGAGTTGCGTAGCTACTATCAAAAGTGAATTTTAATGTGGGTTCCTAATATTTCATAGTTAAAACTGTTGCAGCTCCAGCAAACAAAGGAAGATCAATATGTTAATAAAGGGCTGGGACGGCGTTGTGACGCAGAAAAAAAAATACTTTCATGGATGCATAATTAATAATAATTGAGGCCTAAGCACGTGGCGTAGTACAGAAATGCAACACAGAAATTCATGCTCCCACAATTTTTAAGATTAGAGGTGTATAGGAGCCTGTGACTTATAAAGAATTATTTCAATTATGTAAGTACAATTTAAAACCATTGAGGGGTAGGAAATCCATATAAAGGATAAAAAAGTTGTATTATGCATATAGAATTTACAGTGGAGGCTGATGTTGTGACGTCTTCTCTTACCTTTGTTTCTGTCGTCTTTTGTCGTGTCTTGAAAGGCTGTGGTTTCGTTGAGTCTGGGGAGTTTTTGACAGTCGGTCTGTCATCGCAGCAGAGGCAGACAAAAGAGAGCGTGCTCACGTCAGTGTCCGCATTATATGGGAACCGCAGGGGCTGACCAAACTAAGCCCAGGGCTGTCATTGGTAGCCTTTTCGCAGTCTATAAGAATGATGGGGGACTTCACATTGGCTAATGTATAGGTTTCCAGGGTTGGTGATAGCAAGCATGCTAGGTGGTGGCATGTGGGGAGTGTGGGCAGGCGTGCACCGCGCATGTGCAAGTATGAATGTGTGCACCAACAATTAACAACAGAGAGAGATGGGGCGGTGTTATCATGTGCGCAGAGGCAGGCCCAGAATCGGATCTGCAATGAGTCAGCACTTCTAATCATTGTCCTTAGCGCGCCCTGAGCTCTGATTTGTCACTGAGATGGTGATCGCACCATACTTTGTACTGCTTATTATAATGACCGTGTACCCGCGCATACGGTACGAATATGGTTTGATGTTCCGCGTCGTATTAAAGCTTCGTTGTGACGTCATGTACAGCGTTCTGTATGCAAAAGGGGGCAATGTTTCTACTTGATTTAAAACATGTATGTATTTAATGTACATACTAAGGGCAGACATTTGGGATAACTATGAATTTTTTTAAATACTTGTAATAATCATATGTTACTTTAAAAAAGAATTACACAAATCACGGTAGAACATCATGGGTACATTTATTGAAAGAGCTGCGCAAGCGCATCATAAGCGTACGCAAAGCATGCAACTTTGAAAGTAGAGATTTGATTGGTCTGTAACCTTTCCTATTGCGAGTGTTGAAAGTTCCGTCCCATTATAATTATTTGACTTTGACTTTCTAAAAAGAAGCATTTGTTGTGAGAATCTTCTCAAATAGAAGGAAGATCACAATAATAAGAGCAATGGACTCACGTTCCAGTAGTTCTTCAGAGGGAGATTTAATTTCTGAAGAAGCTCCAAAGAAGAGGAAAGAAGCTCCAAATTCTAAGTTTTTCACTTTTCCAGAAGGTCAAAAAAAGGTTAAAGCTGCAAAAGTAACTTGTAAAATTTGCCAAACAATTCTTTCAAGGGGGGATCCATGTAAAACATACTCCTTTGGCACAGCAAATATGGTGCGAGATGTAAAGAACTTACACTCCAAGAACTTTGCTCGAGCTGAAAGACGGAGGTTGCACGAGAACCCACCTGCTGCTTCACAAGCTCAACAAGTGCGGCAGCATTTTCAGCAAGCAGTCCACACCCACATATTGATTCTGACTTTGCTAAAGTTACATTTCTTTGCATTTATTCCGATAAACTTTTGCGTTATGGGGAACAGTCTATCGACCTGATAAAACGCAGGATACAGGATCCTTGCTGTCCTCGACATTAGTTGTTCTTTTTTTCATTCTTTTGTTCCTCTCGGAATTTTTTGAGAAAACACCTAAAAAATACAAAACAAAAAAAAATGTCTTTTTAGAACTACATTCACTGGTCTAAGAAAGAACTATATTTCTATGTTAGTGTGTAAAAGTTTGTCAGAATGAATGTGTAGTTTATAAATGAATTAATGAATATATTACTAGTGTATGGAGAATGTCAAAGTGTAGAACTATAACGAAGTGGTACAGCATAAATCTATAAGGTGTTTACCTATAGTATACTGTAGTATGTGCGAAGCACTTGAATGTAACATATGTACATAAATATGTTAAAAGTCTATGCTTCAATTTGCGCTGCTGGTGAAATTCCCTGGGTGAATTTGTATTTGTTAGGGGCGGAATTACAATCCCCTTGTGCCTCTTTTACACAGCCGTTGCGTCACTTTTGTGACACAGCGGTGGTGCAAAAGATGTGCCATGGTGTGTGCTATTAACAATGTGACGCATCTTGAGGGTGCATTACATTGTAAAGCCCTGCGCCAGAAGCGGGTTTCCTGTGTAGAAGGGGGTGCAGCAATGCCTCGTAAAAGTGACTGAGTGAAATGTATAACATTTCATTAAGTCACTTTGAGCTTATGCTGTGTCAAAACCTTGCACTTGCTTGAAGCAGGTTTGTGAGCATAGGGCCCAAGAGCATTGCTGGAGTTGTGTTATACTGGCAACCAAAGTCAAGCAATAATTAATCCAAAAATTACTTTGCAATTTAGTTTTGTTATTATTTTATAATAAGAATATGAAATATAACCTAAACAATTAAATACATATACATATACATATTTATATTAAAAATATAAGAAATTAGTGTGAAAAGAAAGACATAATAATTAATACCTTTATAACTTATCATTTACAAAACCTTTGAAATTCACTGAAAAAACTATAGGTTTCACAAACGTTATAGTTAGGAATTAGCATTTAAAAAACCATGCAAATTCATTGAAAAAAACATAGGTTTCAAACACGTTATAGTTAGGAATTAGCATTTAAAAAACATGCAAATTCATTGAAAAAACCATAGGTTTCACACATGTTATAGGTAGCAGGACATTTCACTCATACAAAACTTTTGAAATTCCCCCGTTATAGTTAGTTCATCTAACTATAACTCGCGAGACCGCAATGCACTGCTGATGACGTCACATATTACATCACTCATGACCTGGTCAGCGACATCACTCATCAGTGATGTCATTTGAGTTGTCATCAGTGATGTCATCAGTGATGTCACTGACTATGTCATGAATGATGTAATATGTGACATCATCAGCAGTGGATTGCGGGTGCGCGATATATAGTTAGTGCAACTAACTAAATATGCAAATTTCAATGGTTTTGTGCGAGTAAAATAAGGTTTTGTAAATGCTAATCCCTAACTATATATGGTCTATAACCTGTGATATATATATATATATATATTTATATATATATATCCACAGACTCCTCCAGTATAGAAAAGTATGAGGCCTCTTCAGGGGATTTCCAGGTACACCTTTATTAAGACAAACTTGGGCATGATGCATTTCGGCTATGAAGCCTTCGTCGGATGCCATTAATCAACAGGATGCTGCTCCACCTACTCCTTTGAACGTCGTGCTCCACACCCATTGGTTGGAGTGTGCCTTGCCCCTGGTCCCCTACAAGCAGGACCGTGTCCTGCCTGTAGAACAATGTAAACTACATTACCCATAATGCATCTTGAACTGGTAAGTACTGCAGGTGGGAAAGCAGGTGATGTTTCAGGCAAAGGTGCAGAGTGGCCGATTGAAAGTGCCTGGGATGGTTTTTAGTCCAAAAGTCTCCCCTGAGTCCCCTATGACGTTCGAGCCCCGCATGCAGGTGTCCACCGGGTCGTGAGTCACTGTACAATGTGAGTGACTCCACGTGATATCACGCGCTATATAAAGTCAAAGCTACTGCAAGGACGGCCTGGACCCTGCCTGACCCCTGCAGAAGCACTCTCTGCTCCTGCTCCCGAATAGGCTAAAACATGCCCTAACATTCTAACTAGCTACCCACAATCCACTGAGACTCTTACTGACATTTTTAACCTACTCTGAGCAGGGGAACAACATTAGGAGTTTTATCTGAATACAGTCATGTAAAATTATCTTGTATTAATGGTCCATGAAGTTATTTCCTGTTTCTTGTGAGAAAAGCTGTAATGCAGGGATACTAGTCATATTTGGAGATTCAGATCCCCAGGCACCCCCTCACAAAATTCCAGCCCCATCCCCCTTGATGAAGGTTTTTGCATTTCTAAACTCTTGAAGCGTGTTGGATTGTCATCAAATGATGAAATCACAAATATTTTATTTAATTGTCATGGTTTTCTTTGATTGCAGTTCAGCCAGCCTTACAGAATGCATATATCATCTTGCTAATCCTAATACTGCTCTGCCATCATCCAAAATCACAATTTGGGAGGTCATCAGTTTGAAAACAGCATTGTGAAAATAATTTAGACTAGAGAACAATTTTTGTAGTAGAGATGTTTAAGGCTCAAAGCAACAAAACTCACACATTGGGGACAGTCTGGAAGTCTTGTAAGCAGTCATCAATGTCTGTTTATGTCTTAATGAATTGGTAGGGATTTTTCGACCATTCACATCTGTGCCTTCGACTCTCCAACCATCAATTTTACACTTTGGCTTATAGAACTGAATTCTGATAACACATACTGTAAGAGCTATTGTCTATGTAACACCAGATATTCTTGTTTTCTAGGACTTACGTCTGTCAAATAAGGAAAAAAACAACCAGCGTCAAGACAATGAAAATGCAAGGTATGAGGAAATAAGAAATTCCTTGACAAGATGCTTCATCCAAAGATAAAGGGTGACCATCTATAATGTAAATACTTCAACCTTACATATATTTCTCCCAGTAATCCACTTTGTCTGCCATTTTTTAGCGTTGGATATCAGTGTTGCTACTACCAATTGAATTGCATTCAATTTGACTACCCGGTAGGATGAAAGATGTATAATCCAGTCTAACCTGGATTCCATCTCATGACTTTATGACTCTGCTCTTTTTTTGTAGTTTTGTTTTTGCACTCTTATATAGTGCGAAGCTTACACAATGGTGTTGGAGCGCTGTACGATAGCTAGTTAGCAGAGAACACCAGTGAGGTTCCCTATGTCTCAAGAATTATTCTCATTCTTGACTTAATGATATTATGCACATGCTTTACTCTGGACTAGCATGACCATTTTCAGATTCCTGTATGCTAAGGGGCTGATTCATGAAGGACCTCTGCACTCGTGGTAGAGGCTCCGTAGTCCTGGAGGGGGTCCGCACTCGTTGCGGGTCATCTGCAATGAGTATGGGGAGCATTGTGGTCCTGCACGCAGTATGGAGGTCCCACCACAAGTGTGGGCCTTGGCCACAAGTGAAGAGGCCCTTTGTGAATCGGGGCCAGAACATCCTAAATATGGGTCTTTCATTTTGCCACATGCATACAGACCTGAGGATGGTCCCATCTATTCACTAACACAGAGACCGAAACATCAACGTTTCACCGCATCTAGTCTATACCTAACCATGCTCCAACTTTCTAACTGCTGAAAAAACGTATGGAAACTATTTACCTTTCAACAGAGTCGCACATATGTGCTTTAGAGTTTTTGCTGAATTATTGATTATGTTACTGGATACATTTTTGTTTGTGCTTCAACTGAACCCCTTTTAGTATTGAATCAACATTGTTCATAAATAATTGTATTCATAGAATGTACGCCATTACTTACTTTGCTACATGCTTACTGTTACTAATTGTTTGCATAAACTGCTTTATTGGCTGTTTTTTGGTGAGCTTACAGTTTTCATCAGATCACTCAGTTGCTCTGTACCAGGAAATAAGTGGTTCCTTTGAGATTGATGAACAACAGAGCCAGCCTAGTTAAACAGCTTTTCTTTTAAAAGCACAGGAATATTTAGTGATTTGCCCATATGGCTGAGATACCCGCCACCCCCTCTCAACACAATCCCCAAGGATGGGAAACCGGAAACGGTTCTGAACTTTTGGAAGGCGGGAGGGAGTGACCCTCCCGGCCGTATTTATTAAAATATGAAACAAAATCAAAACATTAAAAATAACAGTTTCATATTATGTACAATTTCATTTCCACACTACGATGTTTGGCTAACCTTAACAGATCTCTAATACAAAGGTTCTCCTAGCCGAACTAACATCCTACAAGACATTTGACTTGAAATTGTACATCCTAACGTTAAGGGCCAACGGCAAGGTCGTAACCGGTGTCAGATCCCTAAACCAGAAATACCCCCCTCACTTGTGAGGGGAGCGACCGCACAGAGGCGTACCTCACGTGCATCTACCAATTTCCCTTTGACTTGACGGGGGCCCCAGTGAACTCGACGCCATTTAACGGTCGTGCGAGGACTCGTGTGAGGTGTCTAAAAGGTAGCGTAAACCCTCTCCCAAACCCCACACAACTTACCCCATCTGCCGTCGCAGATGTCCTGGCCCCGGGAAATTCCCCAGGAGGGCCCGTAGCCCCTCCTATCCAGGAAGGGGCCTTGACCGCCTTTCCTTTCCTTCCGGCGGCCCATCCTTAGAAGGGACCGCCTCCCCGTTGAGGGGCCAATGGCCACCTCCCCCGAGCGCTCCCATCCGTAATGGGTGACGCCCCCCATAGGGATCTTCCAATTACTGCTCACCGATCATGACCTTACCGCCCGACCAAAATAAATACGACAATTTACCTAAATTACTAAATTACAAAACAACCATAACTATTACAAGTATGATTACTGATCAACACTAATGCAGAATTACTTTATTTGAAAAAACATACTGAAAATGACCATTCTTTATTGCATACTCAAAATATTACGACAATCATCACAACCTGCAAGAAATAGAGTTACCACATCAAAACTTTATTCAAAACAACTAGCTGTCCTCAGGGGCTGGTGGGTGGGTCAAAATTGGCTCTTCGTTCCGTCTCGAGCTCACGTGCAGCGGGGAGGTGCAGCTTCAGAGAACAGGAACAAGATGATGCTTTCTTGGCTTGTTGCTCCTTTTATCCGTCTTCGGGCGGGCGTAAACCCGCCCCCGCCTGCCTCCGAGGGCGTGGCCGGCCGCGTCAGTGCCTAGGACAACCCACTCCAGGGCGGGAAAAAGGCGCGCCCCGGCTACGCCGCTTCGGGCATACCAGCCGAGACTCGCCTCCCGCCCAAGATGGCTTCCCGGGGGGATCGGGGTACTCCACCATACGTTCGGGGGGACCGAATGGTCGCCCCTTTCCATATGGCTGAGATACCCGCCACCCCCTCTCAACACAATCCCCAAGGATGGGAAACCGGAAACGGTTCTGAACTTTTGGAAGGCGGGAGGGAGTGACCCTCCCGGCCGTATTTATTAAAATATGAAACAAAATCAAAACATTAAAAATAACAGTTTCATATTATGTACAATTTCATTTCCACACTACGATGTTTGGCTAACCTTAACAGATCTCTAATACAAAGGTTCTCCTAGCCGAACTAACATCCTACAAGACATTTGACTTGAAATTGTACATCCTAACGTTAAGGGCCAACGGCAAGGTCGTAACCGGTGTCAGATCCCTAAACCAGAAATACCCCCCTCACTTGTGAGGGGAGCGACCGCATAGAGGCGTACCTCACGTGCATCTACCAATTTCCCTTTGACTTGACGGGGGCCCCAGTGAACTCGACGCCATTTAACGGTTGTGCGAGGACTCGTGTGAGGTGTCTAAAAGGTAGCGTAAACCCCCTCCCAAACCCCACACAACTTACCCCATCTGCCGTCGCAGATGTCCTGGCCCCGGGAAATTCCCCAGGAGGGCCCGTAGCCCCTCCTATCCAGGAAGGGGCCTTGACCGCCTTTCCTTTCCTTCCGGCGGCCCATCCTTAGAAGGGACCGCCTCCCCGTTGAGGGGCCAATGGCCACCTCCCCCGAGCGCTCCCATCCGTAATGGGTGACGCCCCCCCATAGGGATCTTCCAATTACTGCTCACCGATCATGACCTTACCGCCACAGGCCGGATAGTTGACCGGCTATCCGGACCCCCCACAACAAATCCGGCCTAAAGGTCATGGTTTAAACTCTTTAGCCAAGCTATGAGGTCACCTATGAGTAACTCATTGCCCACCCGGGACAAATGAACCCCATCCCCCAAATACATACTGTCCCCTTTGATACAACCATGCGGAACAGAATGCAGTGTACTTGAACGAAACAATCTACTCAATTTGTTATTTATTTTCTTTACTGAATGATTCAGAGCAGAAACCGAAATAGCCCCCCGCCACACTTTCCGTGGGATCATATGGGACCATGCAATTGTGCACCCTGGAACTCTTCTTGCCAACCAACTTACTGTGGAAAGCATCGCCTCAAGAAGAAGTCGTCTACCAGTGGCCACCAAATCGTTGCCCCCAAGATGGACTATGATTATAGACGGCGGTGACCTTGTCCGCCCTAACAAACCCTCGAAAAAGGGTTGAAACTGGTCAATACAGAGCCCGCCCCTTCCGTAGAAGGTCACCCTGTATCCGTATTCCCCAGCCACGTGAATCATGTCACCTGCTTTGAATACGTCCGCGGCACGCCTCACGTATGAGTGGCCCACGACCCACACCTCCTTTTTCGCAGCCGGTGATGTCTGACCGCTGGTCCCCAGGTGTCGGGTCGACTGCACAGTCCGCCCCGCCTCGTAAGCTTGCGCAACTGAAAACCAAACAGAAACAAGAAGCGTGAGTACATTATTACAGCTTCACAACATGTGCAACCGCACATAACTTTTATAACAGTTCGAGGACCAACGCCCCAAACGTTTTATTTCTTCTACACTCAGACCCCTGGCTGTAGCCTCAGTAGCAGCCCCTATCCGAAAGGAATGGGTCCCGAACTCGCCGGGGTTCAAGCCCGCGGCCGAAATCGACATCGCAAGCACCCGCTGGAACTGAAACCTCGTCAGTGGGGTGGCGTCAGCGTGTCTCAACAAGGTCCCCCCCCATGATGCCACCCTCTGCGCTAAATATTCCTCTACGCAAACAACAGGGCACATGGAAGACCCGGGAATCCTCTGAATGATTATGCAGTCCCCAATTGCGCCCTGATCGGTTTTGGACCTAACAAACGAGACCGTCATCGTCTCCACCTTGACCTGAATGTGCTCGCGGCACAGTCCCCCCATCGTATCCTGCTTGTTCCTCGCCACTAGTTCGCTTACCCGCATAGCCCCATGGAATGCTAGCGCAAATGCGGCTCGGAATAACACTGTTTCATACTGGGATGAACACGTTGCAGGGAGTACGGACAATAACAGGGTCAACCTATCCAGACCTATCGGGTGCCTCTCATCTACTCTGCGACCCTCAAGGCGTTGCCACCCACGTAGCGCTTTCTGTACCACAAAAGACGCTGTCGGGTCCTGGATCCCATGAGCCCTTGCCATAAAGGAAATGGCGGCCCGATGCCTCTGGGCCGTAGCTACTGATTTGCCTGCCTGATGTAAAGACAGCAAAAATTTTACAACAAGCTCTTCCTGTCCCCAAAGCTCCCCCCCAGCAGAACCCAAAAAGGACAAATAGGAACGGAACGCCCCTTCATATGCCTTCCTTGTCCTGGGTGCTAAACTCTCTCCCACGAGGTTTTGTAGTTCGGGGCACCGAGAGACCAGAGAGCTTCGGGAAAGGGTGCTGCCACCAGGTCCGCTGTGGGCAGAAAACCCCAGAAGGCCTGCATACGGAAACGAGAAAGCGCATCAGCCGCTTGGTTCAGTACCCCCGGGACATGTTTTGCCCTAAAGAGCACATTCAACTGCATACACAATAACACAATTTCTTTGAGCAGTCTCGGAATCCATTTGCAACGTGCTGCCTGACTATTGATACACTCAACCACAGTCATGTTATCAGACCAGAACACCACAGAGTGATCCCGAAACCCCTCCGGCCATGTTTTCAAGGCCACCAAAATAGGGAAGAGTTCAAGAAAAGCAATGTTACTCGTCAGCCCGCACTCGTGCCACCATGACGGCCATTTCTGAGCCGACCATTGTGTACCAAATATGGCACCAAAACCTACACTCCCCGCCGAATCTGTCCAAAGCCCCAGCTCCTCGGAGGACACCGCCGGTTTGTTCCAGACAATTCGACCATTGAAATCCGCCAGAAATGCCAACCAAATGCGCATGTCCTGGCAAACCTCTGCCGAGAGCCTCGTGCGGTGATGCCCTTCCTTCAGGCCGACCATGGCTTGTGCAATCGAACGGGAGAAGGGGCGGGCCATTGGCATTACTCTCAGGGCAAAATTCAACTGAACCACCACCTGTTGTAATTGATGCAGGTTTACTTTTGTCGCACGAATACATGTTTCAAGGGATGTCCTGAATTTTAACACTTTTTCCCTGGGTAATCTAAAACAACCTTCTTCCGAGTCGAGCTCGATCCCCAGAAACTCGAGCAAAGTTGAGGGACCCACAGTCTTACCTGGCACCAATGGCACTCCGAATTGATTCATTAAGACACAAAATTCATGTAAGGCCTGTCCACACTCAGGATCCCCGGCTGCCCCCAAAAACAGAAAGTCATCGAGATAATGCATAACATGCTGAAAACCCGTCTTCCTTGTGAATACCCATTGCAGAAAACAACTGAACTTTTCAAAATAGGCACAGGATATCGAGCACCCCATTGGCATACATCTATCCATGTAATAGCGACCCTGAAACATAAAACCAAGGAGACGCTGATCGTCTGGGTGCACCGGGAGCAACCGGAACGCTGACTCGATGTCTGATTTTGCCATCAGCGCCCCGGGCCCCAGGCGATTCAACATGGCAACGGCCTCATCGAAAGATGCGTACCGCACCGAACACACTTCCGGGTCTATCGCGTCATTCACGGAAAGACCACGTGGGGCTGACAAGTTATGTATCAGCCGAAACTCACCCGGGTCCTTCTTGGGGACCACCCCTAGAGGGGAACAAACAAAGTTAGCAACCGGTGGCAAATCAAATGGACCGGCGACACGACCTCGAGTCACCTCCTTCCCAATCTTTACCTGTACCACCGGCGTATGCTGCAAGACCGACAGTTGATTCTTACAGTTTGCTACACCCTGAAAATCCCCCACTGGGATGCGGAAACCATATGAAAACCCGTCTCGCAACACCCCAGCGGAAGCATGATCCGGGTATTCGTTGAGCCAAGGAATCATTGCCATGGTATCAATCGGAGTAGGTAAAGGCGCCCCTCGGACTATTTCAGACCTGTTTGGCGCTTCCCCTACCACCGTTATCACCCGTTTTGGCTCTGCACATGGACTCAGGATGGGATGGCTGCCCGCACCCCCCACATTCATGTCTGAACTTGCATGACCCCTGGGGCCTCGTACATTTTCCCCTGTTAAAATTCCAACAAATCCCCCTTTTACCTGCGTTGCCACTCGGCTTCGAGTGGTACTCGTTACCTGCACCCGTCCGAAAGGGTGTCCCAGAGGACTGGCGGGAAGATTCACCCCCGTTACTCCCTGACAATGGCACTTTTAACATTCCTGAACTTTCCATTTTTTACCATGAAACAGAGTCGTAACAATCCCAAGTCAGAACTGGGTCGTGCTCCTTAGCTTTTCTAAAGATATTGTCATAACAGAACCACTGATTGCCCCCGTACGATACGGAATACTCCATGATACGTGACTGATAAATAGGCAACTCGGTCAGCAACTCGGGCCTGCGCTCGCCCATGATGGAGGTAAAAATGCCCCACGCTCTGCCCCAAGTACCTATGTTCTCATCAACCTTAAAGGCGGCCATTTTTGCGCGCCAAACACCAGGATGCATGAGCTCCTTTTGGCTCTTAACATGCTCCATCTCGTAATGGTCGGTAAGCAAAGAAAAAATGTTCACATACTTATTCGCCCAAATCTTTTCCTTAATTTCCTGTAGAACATGCTGAGCCACCTTCTCCCTTCGTGAAGGTACAGACCCCTCCCCCGCGATCGGCAATGGCCGCTTACCTGAACCAGATGCTGCATTTGCCGCCGAACTTGGGCCTGTTGCATTTTCCGCCGCCGGAACTGGCGGGGTAACAGAAGATGGTGCCTTCGCAGCCTCTCTAGATTCCCGCAGTTGTCTCATTACTGCCCGGGCGTCGTCAGCCGTGGTGCCCTCACTATCTTTTCCCAACCACGCTGCTAATTGTGCCGCTAACTCGGGAGGCATATCTTCCCCGGTCACGGGGGTGATCGGATGCCCCTCCTTCGGAACCGGGATTGGCTCCTCAAGTGGGGTATCGGGAACCGGGGTTTCCCCCCCAGGTGCCCCCCTTTTGGACCTCTTGCCTCTACCACCAGGGACTATTCCTGGCAAGGCTGGTCCGATGACTCGCTTCGGTCCTCCCTCCCCGTCCTTAGCCGCCATCTGCTTCTTCAAATCGGCTACCTCCTTTATGAGCATGCGGAGCATCTGATCGGTACCGACCCGCTTTCCGACCTTCTTGCCTGGCATTCTCAAATGAAGATATCTGTAAAACAAAAAGAAAGATTACAACGCTCAAAATTGGCTCTTCGTTCCGTCTCGAGCTCACGTGCAGCGGGGAGGTGCAGCTTCAGAGCACAGGAACAAGATGATGCTTTCTTGGCTTGTTGCTCCTTTTATCCATCTTCGGGCGGGCGTAAACCCGCCCCCGCCTGCCTCCGAGGGCGTGGCCGGCCGCGTCAGTGCCTAGGACAACCCACTCCAGGGCGGGAAAAAGGCGCGCCCCGGCTACGCCGCTTCGGGCATACCAGCCGAGACTCGCCTCCCGCCCAAGATGGCTTCCCGGGGGGATCGGGGTACTCCACCATACGTTCGGGGGGACCGAATGGTCGCCCCTTTCCACAATGTTAAGCAAAAACTGATATTTGAACCTAGTTCCCCAGGTAGAGTGCGACAGATGAAGCTGTTAGCCCACTCATCCTCTTGCTCTTTTAGGAAATTATTACAGAGAAATCTATTCATATAATCTCCTATTTCAAACTTGTAAGTTGGTTCACTTCTTTCATTACATCTGTCATTATCACTGTGTGTTAATAAGTCTTACTGCTGTTGGACAGTTATCAAGGATCACTACAGTGTGTTTGGTGAAAAAACCCAAAGAGACAGAATTAACTTCTACAAAGCTGATCATTCCTTTTACTCTAGTAATATGCAGCAGTGAACCTTGAGAGTTGTGAAGGAACTTTTTTGAGCCTTTGCTTCATCCTTTTGGGCGACTCTGTGAAACTCTCTGATACCTCAGCTTTTTTTTTAATCTAAGGTGATTCAGGTTGGAGACCTTGGGTCAGATGTACGGCCATTTTTTATTGTGCAAACAGGTTTGCGAACCGCATCAGAAATGTACAAATGCTATTTTGCGAGTCACAATTTTTTGCGACTCACAAAATACGGTTTTGCGACTGGCTATTAGGAAGGGGCGTTACCTTCCTAATAGCGAGCGCAACCCTATGTAAGAATATTTTGCGCCCACAATTGCGGGAGCAAAACACTCGCAAATTAACATCCTCTTCAAGAGGGTGATAATGCACTCACAAAAGGTAAAGGGTCCCGAGGGGACCCCTTCTCCTCTGCAAATGCAGGGGAAAATATTTTTTTATGGGCAGGCAGTGGTTCTAGGGACTGAACTATTATGCTTGCTAAAGGAAAAATGCAGCTCAAGAAAGTATCTATTTAAAACCAAAAATGCATACATCAGCTTTAAATGAATTAAACTTAATTGGAATCAAATCATTATTTCACAATAAAAGGGGGATAAGAGTTGTTTCTCCAATGTATTATTAATCAAATGTAAATAATGGTAGTATGGTCTTCTGCCACAAATGTCAACACCCATACCGGTAAATTGTTCTAAATAAACATTTTACTAATCCATCGTTAGGGCCTCTACTATCACATCTGCAAGTATCAATGTCCTAACAAATTTTCTTGCATAATTGCACTACACTCTATTTCTAATGCATTTGTAATGAAAGGCCTCATCATTAGATTCACTAGTTTTCATCAGTAAACAAATTCTACAACATTCTTTTATGAACAATCTCGTTATGGAAATCTATGAATAAGCATTTTAAATAATTATCAATGCATTTTCTCTTTTTCCTAACTCTTTCAAGCAATGTTTTATCTACCTCACTTGTCGCTACTGCCGTATCACCTTGTTCATCTCGTGCAAAGTACACTTTCAGGTGTTTGTGTCTAAATCAGTAAAAGTGTCATGTTAAGGGTTTCGCTCTATCAGGTTCATTAAACTGAACTATCCTTGGGCTTTCTGCCCAGTTTCTAGAAACACCAGTTTCTCAAATACAAGACCATGAGATGTATTCTAGAACATAATTTCTGTTCCACCTTAGCTTCTTTGTCCTTTGTTTCTGTGTCTCCAATATGAGAACTTCAAACCCAACTACTTTCTTTTAAGTATTGTCTTTTGCTCTGTTTCAGTTGTTCTGCTCTTGCGTGCATAACAAACACTAAGCCATCAAGAAACATCTTTTGGTCAATGATCATGCTCCAAACACCCCTTTCTCTCCGTTTTCTACCTCTCTCTCCTTATCTCTCTTGTGATGTCTCTGGCATTCTCTCTACTTTCCTGAAATATGCTGATTAGGTAGTCCTTCTGAATTCAACAGACGTAGGTCTTCAAAATCGTGGCACTTTCTACACATTTGTTGCAAAGAAAAACTACCCGCTTTAAACGTTGAAAAAAAGCATTTATTTATTTTCAGAAAACTTAAAAAGATAGGTGTTTGGTATTTGGATCACAGGTTCGTTACTAAAAATATTGAATATAACTAGCTAGCAGCTTGGCTCCATGATCTGGATGCCCATCTGAAATACCTTAACTCTTTGAAACCTAAGATTTTCTCTTAATTCTGTTTTTCAGGCCATGCTATGCAAAACACGCAATCCATTGCAGTCTCCGAAATTAAATATAATCAAAGCAAAACTTGTCCCTACAGTAGTGTTGAGAGTATTTTAAATATATTTTTTTGTGCATCCTTATCAAGGTGCAGAATGCGGTTTTACCTTCATTTGCATATATACACACACTGATTTAGTGTTATCCTTGAAAAAAAATTCCTGAGACATGCAGAAGTGTGGGATTGTGGCACTTGTTCACTAGGCCTCAATTTTGGGCCTAGTAGAAATGCTTTCCAAATGGATATTTCCCTCTTTCCAATTCACTGTTCAGTATTTCTGCAGGACACAGCCGAGCAGAGTCATGTTTATCACCTTCCTATGGGCCGGGATGCCCGCCACCCCTCCCAACACCAATTCCCCATGGGAGGAGACAGACACAGGTTTGAACTTTTGGAAGGCGGGGGGGGGGAGTTACCCCCCCGGCCGTATTTATTAAAATATGAAACAAAATTTAAAACTTTAAATTAAAACGTTTTATGAATTATGTACAATTTTATCTTTCAATACATTTTGATGAAGACAAGTTCTTGGCTAACCTTAACAAATCTCTAATACAAAGGTTTCCTAGCCAAGTCTAGCATCCTGAAAATGCAAAACATTCTAAATAAAATTGTACATCCTAGCATTAAGGGCCAACGGCAAGGTCTTAACCGGTGTCAGATCCCTACTACCAAATTCCCGCCCTCACGGTGTGAGTGGCGCATGCGCAGAGGACTTTACCCTCGCAGCCAACTGTAACTTCCCTTGTCGTAGGGGCCCCCTTTCACTCGACGCCATCTTAAGGTCGTCCGAGTTCTCGTGCGAGGTATCCGTAAGAAGGACAGCGTGGACTCCCCCCCTTCCCCACACTCTCTTCCATGCTCAGGATGACTCCCTGCCGTCATGAGTCACTGCAGGCGTGAGCTCATGATGGCCGGGAGCCATCAAATCGTCGCTGTTCCGCCCACACGGTAATAATTTCCTGCTTGTGAGAATTAATCAGTGGGCGGAGCGCTGATGGCTCCCGGCCATCATGAGCACACGCCTACTATGATTCATGATGGCCGGGAGCCGTCCTGAGTACTCGAGCGCCATTCCCAGCCTCACCCCCCAAGCACTGTGGCGGTTTTTGATCTGCCGAGAAGGGGTTATTACCCTTAGCGCTGTTTGCTGTGCTTGAGAGGAATTTCCGATGTTGAATTTAATGGTACTTTCTTCAGCTTTCTTGCCCCAGCTCACTGTACTCTATTCATTCACAACTTGCTTTTGTTCATGTATCTACTTTTTACTAACATCTCTGGATGACATTAGCATAGAGTGGGTAGAATCACTATTAATGTAGTAGGATAGTGTTTAGGTGCTGACGTTTAAAGGAACTTGTCTGATTGGCTGCGATAGTAACACTTGTGATCACACTAAGGTGATTTTGCAGTTTTAGTGATTTAATATGTGAAAATAGTGTATTTAAACCCTCGATTTTAAGAGTGAGTCAGAAAAATGTCCTCACAAATGTGAGATGTCCATCATTCTATTGACATTGCTGTACATTTGGGACATAGAATATTTTAGATTTTCCACTTGTCTGTAATGATCAATTAGTTGCAAGCCTTCATGGCAATGAATCAGTACCTCAGTACTTTTTACAATACATTTTTTCAATGTTTTTTTCTGATCTAAAATTCGATTAATGAGTTGGACCTAATTCATTGACTGTATTTATGGTCTATTGGGAATTGATTTTACTCGAGGATACATTGCATCATGATATTGAGATTTAACACAGTCTCTGATTCATCAATCAATGGACATAATATTGAAGTAAAGTTTTAGAGTTCAAGAATTAGGGGTACCCTGCCACCACAAAAGCATATGGAGCAGAGTCTTACAACATAGATTTGGATCTTTCACCAAAATCTCTCAATGAGCGATGTGTTGCTTACTCTTTAGGCTGGCACAGAATGGCTCATAAGCTTGGATAAGGCTGGAGTTTGGTTTGATGGAGCAGCACCTGATAAAAAAAGCCTTTTTAAAATAAATGTTTACACTCAGACATGAACAGGAGACCACTTTAAACATCTTGGAAGAAATTCCATAAAACATGATTATGAAGAACTCATACCATGTTGGTCTTTCTAGTCATATGTGGGGACGAAAATGTGCTTTGGTGCAGATGTCACCCATAATGTGTAAGTCAGTGAACCACTCAGATTTTCAGCAATAAACATAGATAATATAAGGCCTACTCCAGGTAAGCACCAATCCCAGCAACAGACTGGACTACGGAAACACACTCTATGCTGGAATCAACAAGAACTTCACCCGCAAACTCCAGAACATCCAAAATGCTGCTGCCAGACTAGTAATGTAATGTAATGTAATGTAATACGTTTCTTGTATACTGCGGGCTACACTCCAGGGAGCATCTTTGCGCTTTTAGAAAGAGAACCTGAAGCCTGAAACCGGGGGTCTGGTGGATTAGTACAGTTTAAATTAGGGATATACTTTGTGTTTCGGATAGAGTATAGTTTTGAGGGTCTTTCTAAAGATGGATTCAGTTGGGATTAAGCGGAGGTGTGGTGGGAGCGTGTTCCAAGCTTTAGAGCCTAGAACTGCCAGGGCTTTCCCTCCTCTCGTTTTGAGTCTATACTTGGGAATGGTGAGGAGGTTGGCAGTTTGGGATCTAAGGCAACGTGAGGGGGTGTAGTGTTTGAACATACTCTGTATGCAGCTAGGTCCTTTCCCATTAAAGGCTCTGTAGGTGATCAGGAGAGTTTTAAAGAGCACCCGTTTGTGAATAGGCAGCCAGTGCAGAATGTTCAGTGCTGCTGTGGCTGATGTTCTCCTTTTCCATCCTAACACCAGTCTGGCTGCGGCGTGCTGCACCATTTGTAGTTTGTAGCAGATTTCTCTGTTGGTCCCTGCATAAAGGCTGTTGCAGTAGTCGATGCGGGAGGATATAAGGGCCACTGCAACCATTTTCCATGCAGAGAGGGGAATCAGATCGAAGAATCTTCTGAGCACTTTTATAATGCCAAAGCAAGTCCCTGCTACGGCCACTGCTTGCTGTTTGAAACTAAGGGTGGGGTCGAATTTAATCCCTAGGTTTTGGACTGAGAGGGCAGTATTGGGGGGGGGGCAATGGCATCCTCTGGCCACCAGGATTCGGGATTAAATTGATTTCCTTTACGAAAAGGTAAAATCTCAGTTTTACCGGAGTTACACTTAAGGTGGTTCATGTCCATCCATTTGAACGTAGCTTGGAGGCAGTTCTTGAATTTCATTTCAGCTTCACCGGTATTGTCCTCCATGACTAGAAAGAGCTGTGTATCATCTGCGTAAGATATAGTATCTATGCCGTAAGATGATATGAGGGCAATTAAGGGGGCCATGTATACATTAAAGAGCATTGGGCTCAAACAGGAGCCCTGGGGCACTCCTGATCCTAATAGTTTTTCTTCTGACCTATGTTGGCCTAAGATGACCACTTGTCGTCTATTTGCTAGGAAGCTTTTAAGCCAGTTCAGCACATTTCCGGTGATCCCTGCTGTGGCTAGACGGTTTATCAGGATGGTATGTGACACCATATCGAAAGCCGCGGACAGGTCCAGCAGAACTAGGACTGCTTTCTTACCCTGGTCTAATGCAGCTCGGAGAGTTTCAGATGTAAATATTAAAGCTGATTCGGTTGAGTGCTGAGCTCTAAAGCCTGCTTGATTTGGGTGCCAGATGTTATTGGCCTCCAAAAAAGGGGTGAGCTGTTTGTTAACTGCCTTTTCAGTTAGTTTACAAAAGGTAGGAAGGAGAGAAATGGAGCGGAGGTTTGTGAGGATTGCAGGATCAGGTAGTGGCTTTTTTTGTAGGGGCTTTACTGCTGCGAGCTTCTATTCCTCTGGCACTAAGCCTAGGTTAAGTGATGAGTTAATGATATTATTGATAAATGGATTTGCGATCTCTATCAATGTATGAAGGACAGATGGAGGGCAGGGGTCAAAGGGAGAGCCTGATTTGAGCTTTAGGATCTCAGTCTGGGATTCCTCTAGGTTAACAGGTAAAAAGGAGGACAGAGTGTTCATCTTTGTGTTGACACTGTTTATCTGATTCTCCTCTTGGGTTTGGGGGAAATCTTTGATAAGCGTTTGAATTTTTGTATCGAAGAAGTCTGCTTTGGTGTCACATAGATTTTGGGAGGGAGAAAGTCCCTTTGCATGGATTTGGGGTGGATGAAGGTGTTCACAATGTTAAAAATTTCTTTCTGCTTATTGTTGCTTTTAATAATAGCTTCTGTGTAGTATTCTCTTTTGGCTGTTTTAATCATCCCATGATAAAAGCGTTGGGCGGCTTTATAGTTGTCACGGTCAGAATCTATATAGTTAAGGCGCCACTTCCACTTGAGAGTTCTAACTTTCCTCTGTTCTATTTTTAAGGTTGGGGAGAACCAGGGGGTAGAGGGTCTCTGTTTTCTACTGGGCATTCGGTTAGAAGTGACCGAGCCTTCTCCTGCGCAAAGTGTATTAATCCATTTTCTAAAGGACTGACTGTCTTTGTCTGGCTCTCCCGTCGGAGGGGGTCTAGATGCTGCTGCTCTGGTCAGAAGTCTGGCTGTTCAGTCAGATCTTTCCAACAAAATTCCCCCGGGGGGGGGCGCCATTCCCTATCCACTGTGGCCCGTGTGTAGGCTGCCCCTGGGAGTTCAAAAGGGACAAAGCTGTGATCCGTCCATGTTAATTCTAGTGGAGTTTTAACAATGAGTGTCTCTAGGTTAGAGCATATACAATCAAGTATATGTCCTGCCTTGTGCGTGGCGGAAGTGGTAAGTATCTTTAGGCCTAGGACATTCATTGTGTCTGTAAAACAGACTGTGGCCTGGTCTAAGGGGGAGTCTAGATGAATTTTGGCATCACCCACGATAGTAAAGTTGGCTGATTTAAGGGCTAGACTACCCACGGCTTCTCCGATGCTTTCCGTGAAGCCTGTATGAGCCCGGGTGGTCGATATATTAGTGCACCTGTGAGTGAAGGAGTCATGTACCTTTAACGCGAAGCCTATACTTTATGCCGCTTTGAGACCTGGGATAGTGAAAGTTGGCAGTCTAGGGTGTCACGGTGGACAATAGCAATGCCTCCACCCCTCTGAACAGGTCTATCCTCTCTGCAAATTAGGAATCCCGGGGGGAGGGAGTTTGTAACATCCGGGTTACTATTAGGTGTCAACCATGTTTCTGTCATGAAAAGGCAATTTAGCTTTTTTTCATCTATTAGGTCGAAAATATGTTGGGTAAGCTTACACAGGGACCTAACATTGATGAGTCCGCAGCATACTAGTCCTTAATCTACCTCGCCACTGCCACATCACCCAACACCTGTGGGCACTACACAGGCTTCCGTCTAGACGAGAATCACCTTCAAGCTTCTCCTCGTGGCAAAAGCATGGAACACACTCCCTCTCCACCTGTGCCGGACTCCAACTCTCTATAAGTTCCTGAAGGACCTTAAGACCAGGCTTTTCAATGAATAAACATGAGCATCTGACACAGCGAAGGATTGGAGCCATGTGCTTGAGACCTCTCCGGGTGAGTAGCTGCACTTCACAACCCCTGATTGATTGTTGAATTAATTGATTGATCCCTGGGACAGGCTATCGGTGCAAATATACTGGGCTGGGCTAGATGGTGATCTCACACATTGCACAAGCGTCTACTCATGTGTTAGCATGTAACCTGTCATGGGACACTTACCCTAGCTACCCAGCAACAGGCCTCATATTAAAAGGTGGATATTTACCGTTATCAATCTCTATCCTTTTCCTTAGTATTGACAGTGAGTGAGACTTGGTTAGTAAAACTCACTCACAGTAAAATTCTAAAACCAGGTTGTGAAAAAGTGAATCATCCAAGGGACTAAATGAATGCGGCCTATTTGCTACAGTTAAATAAACAGTTCCTGACTGTCACACATATATTGTCATGAAACTTCACTATACTGACCAAAATACAGCTACCCAAATGCTTTGCTCCTTATCCAATAGTCTTAGGAGTACGTATTTGAAATTATTGCAGATATAACACACAAATGCTTACAGAATGCTCCGTTAATAGCTCTGCTGGATTACATGGCCAACTGGTCCCAGCTCTGTGATGCTGCCTATTGTAACAAACATGCTGACACTTTCTCCTCCCAACTGCTAGTCATTAATAGTCATTAATAGACCAAGGGATGTTTGAGGCCCTTACAATCCTGCCTTGCAAGTACTGATTCCAGTGTGGGTATGCATAGACAACCATGCCTGGTAAGATCTAGCTCATGAGGATATGTTGGATGTGTTAGAAGCAGAAGTTAATAAGACCAGGGATATTTGGCACAATGAGACATTGTGGATGATGGCCATGAGGAATTATCAAAGTTTTGATAGTGATAACTTCTATCTAGTGCATAGTGATGACCTGCCTCACTTGACTAATTAATAGACTGCATATATTTATACTACAATGATTGTCTCTGTGATACTCCAAGATATCACAGGTACAATTGTGTTAAAATGGTTACTGATCTGATTGTTCTTCTGAATATCTATAATACCTAAAATCTGAGATAAAAGTTTTCAAAGTCTCCAAAGAAAGCTGTGTTACGGCCAAATAACTAATTCTCTGTTTTTACACTTCTTGCATCTTTAGTTGTATGAAGACCAGCATCATATTACTTCATCAGTGATGGATACTTTTATTTGTTATCTGGCATGAAACATAGGTGCCATTTCAGCAGGACCTTCATGAGTCCTGTCGCCGGCCTTCCTTCCATCGCGGTTAGTCTGAACTTTGTATTTCCCCCAGTCTAGCACGACCAGATATCCGAAGTTTGCCACTTTAAGACTCTAAGCACTATATTTTGATTTAATCTTTAAAAGTTCATGACTCTGCTTCTACCTTTTAGATTTATTTTGGTTTGGTCATTTATAAAAATATAATCTATTTTTCTAACCCTGTGTGAAATATGTTTGTGGCATTTTGTAAAATATAACTCAGAGAAGGAAACTGAGTATTTAAGATGGATTTATTGATGAAAGGATCCCATCCATCAGGTAACTCTTTCCAGTGCAGCCACTCAGCCACAACTGCATACTTTCTAATCATAACATTCTATGCAGGCTGCTGGCACTGATGTATCTAACATTCCATTCTAAAAGGTATAGCACCAAGATGCCACACATCTCCCTTCTTACAACAAAACAATAAATACATAGTAAACCTATTTAACAAAGTCTTTCAGATGAGCTGGTTCATGAGTGACCCTAGACGACTTACGAAGACACAGAAAAGGTCCACCATGATGAGATGATTCCAAAGATGAATCAGAATTTATCGCAGACTTGCTACTACTGGAGATAAGATCTTTCCTGATAACCACAACTCTGTTAAGATTCCAAATCCGATGATCAGCCGTCTTAATTGCATTATGGAAAACTTTGATGACTTGAATAGGTTTCATGAACATGGCAGACATCATCTTATTTTTATTACTCGGATTCTTTATGAGAACCCAATCTCCCACCTTTACACAAGTTTTTTTAACATTCTTCCTCACATCAAAAAGTATTTTCCTATTTAGTATTCTTTGAGCTTCACGTAATTTCCAGTCTACATGATCATTGGCAGAATCTAACTTAGGCTGTAAATCATTAACCCAAGCTGGTGCTACCAATGTGTTGGATCTTCTAGATCTAAAAAGCTCAAAAGGAGACTTATTAGTTGTGGCATGTGGAGATAACCTATACACCTTAACTCCAATCAGTTTCGGAAGATTTAGCCATCCTCACAGTCTCCTTAAGCACAAGGTTGAATCTCTCAACAATGCCGTTGGTTTCTGGGTGGTATAAAGATGACTTATTGTGCGTAATGTCATGTTTAGAAAGAAACATTTCCATTTCCTTTGAGACAAATTGACAACCATTGTCTGTAAGTATAGTATCAGAAATACCTTCCCTGTCAAATAGTTTCCCAAGAAAACTAATAACATGTTTTGTTTCAATTCCATGCGTAATAGCTATCTCAGGCCATCTTGAGTAAAAATCAATCAAGACTAGAACATACCAAAAGATCTTGTAGAAGATAGAGGTCCTAAAATGTCCAAACCTACTTCCTTCCAAGGCGAATCAGGACGATCCCTAATAATCATGGGTTGTGTCTTGGGTTTGGCTACTCTGTCACTTAAAGCACATTCCACACAATCTCTAATTTTCCTTTCCACTTCCAAATCCATTCCTGGCCACCAATAGGAAGATCTTAGAGTCTCTTTAGTTTTAGATATGCCCAAATGACCAATGTGAGCTAAGGAAATGAGCTCACTTCTTAAGGACTGTGATGGAACTAACCTCGTACCCCTCATTAATAAACCATCATGCTCCACTAACTGATCTTTGACTTGCCAGAACTTCTCTAACATTTAATCTCCCTTTACTCTACACCTCCAACCTGCATTGATTAGTTTCAAAACTTCAACAAGAACAGATTCATCCTCTAAAGCCTTGTTCCATTTCTCTCTGTCAATAATACTTTCTTGTATAGAACATACCAACTCATCATCCTCATCTAAATCATCATTCACATTAGACTCTTCAGACTGAACAAGACGAGACAACGCATCAGCAACCTTGTTTTCTACACCAGGAAGATACTTAACCTCAAAATTATAATCCTGCAATCCAACAACCCACTTAGTGAACCTACTAGATATGGCATCTATACCTTTCTTCATCAGAATTTCACATAACGGTTTATGGTCCATCCTTATTTCAAAAGAAGTCCCCCACAACACGTTTTTTAAGTTTTTAACAGACCAATATACCGCCAATGCCTCCCTCTCAACAACAGAGTATCTACATTCTGCACCTCTCAGACTCCTTGACAAAAATAAAATCACAACTTCTACACCTTCACATTTCTGTACCAACACCGAACCCAGACCTCTCAAACTAGCATCAGTAATTAAAATCGACTTTTGAGCAGGATCAAAACTATTGACTTTGGGAGCACAGCTCAATTTCTCTTTCAACATCAAAAATTCCTCTTCACACTTTTTACTCCAAACAAAATCACATCCTTTCTTGAGTAAACCTCTCATATTGACACAAAGAGAAGCAAAACCCCTTATGCACTTGCTGTAGTACTCAGCCATTCCTAAAAAAACTCATCAATTCTTCTTTGCTCGTTGGTGAAGACATTTTAGAAATGGTGGATACTAAATTTTCTTTCGGCAGAATTCCCCCTTTAGAGATGGTATGACCCAAGTATTCAATAGAGTCCTTTCTAAATTTACACTTCTTAATTTTTACAGTAAGACTAGCATCACATAACGCTTCTAAAACCTTCATGAGTCTTAAATCATGTTCCTGATTATCAGAACCAGAGATCAGGATATCATCCTGATATATCCTCACACCTTTAATGTTTTTACGCACATTTTCCAATGCTCACTGAAAAACTGAGGCAGCTGAAACTAACCCAAAGGGTAGTCTTACAAAACGGAAAGTACCAAAGGGGGTAATGAACACTGTCAAATCTTTTGACATTTCATCAAGACTAATCTGATGGTAGGCAGATCTCAAATCCACGGTGCTAAACACTTTAGCCCCCTTCAAAAGAATTAACATATCAGAGATCTTCGGCAAAGGGTAATGATCACTAACCACATTTTTATTTATTTCTCTCAAATCTACACAGAGACGTAAAGAACCGTCCAATTTCTTCGCTGCGACAGTGGGGGCGGCCCATTCAGTCCCCTCAACTACCTCTATGATGCCTTCCCTAACAAGTTTCTGCAACTCCGCCTTCACTTGATCTCTGACAGCAATAGGTACATTGCGCACCTTACAACACACAGGAACAGCGTTATCTTTCAATTTTATGTGATGTATATAGTTTTTTAGACAACCTAATTTCTGTGAAAAAACACTAGGAAATTTTTTCTCTAGATCACAACTAAATTCTTGATCATCAAAAGTTACAGCTTTAAGATCTTGACCAAATGGTTCTTTTAGAATGATTGGAGGTGAGGAATTCGGGTCTAATATAACCCCAAGATCCCTTTGAGCAAACCAACTTATAATGCTGTCACCTTCTTGAGACACATACACCTTAGTCGTGGTCAATCTGTCCTTATAATTGATGAGACCCATGAAATGACCAAAGGCTTGATATCAGGGTGAGATAATTTTGTCTTGTCTCCCAAATTCTTCAAATAAAAATCCTTTGCAACTATAGTTATTTTGGCACCAGAATCAAATAAGACTTTGGATTTATGCCCATCAACACAGATCTCATCAGAAGGACAGTTTTCACTTTTTTGGTTGCTTATAACTTGCACCAACACTTGACCACAATCAACTTCCTCAAAATTTCCTGTTTGTTCATCAAAGTCATAAAAAATCTCATTCACTTTACTTCTAAAGTTTTTTTCCTTACACATATGAGACGCATGTGAGTGACAGTACCTTAAGAGTCCAGATTCTTGTAGAAAGTCAATTCAAATCCATTCAAAGTTGTTTAAATAATGAGTGTTGAGATCCTTTCTTTTTTATATCCCATCCTCGTCGCCAAATGTAAAATATAACTCAGAGAAGGAAACTGAGTATTTAAGATGGATTTATTGATGAAAGGATCCCATCCATCAGGTAACTCTTTCCAGTGCAGCCACTCAGCCTCAACTGCATACTTTCTAATCATAACATTCTATGCAGGTTGCTGGCACTGATGTATCTAACATTCCATTCTAAAAGGTATAGCACCAAGATGCCACACATTTTCATTTTGTTACTGTGGGTTGCATTAATATTTTACACATTGCCTCTTTAGATAAGCCTGACTGCTCAATGCAAAGCTACCAGAGGGTGAGCCCAGTTTATCTTTTAATGTATACCTACCTTACCTTAATTAGTGTTGTGAATTCCTGTGACCAACTAACAACAATTCCTCATTTCACTCATATTATACTCATCCTCTTTATTCCACACTAACAGGCTGTATATTCTAAAAGTACTGCAAATATAAACCACATAACATTCACAAAACTATTTATTAAATATTTATTTTTACTCATAAAAATCATTCTGTAATACATAATAGACAAGATAAACATCACATAAAAACAACATCTAACAGGAAGACATATTAAAAAACAAGCTCATGTATTACACTTTTAAACTTGTACATATTCCTCATATGTGTCAATATGCAGTCATGAGTTGATCTTTCATATTCAATTGTTCAGTGCTGATTATGTCACTTTTTGCGATCATTGACGTGTTTTGGTGGCCAAAATACTCCTTAAAACCACCTTCTTAACGACATAAGAAATTAATCTTCTTCCCCAATTGCTAATTTCCATGACATCTGGAGAAACATCATCAGAATACAAACATTTTTCTGTATACCACCCCAAAGTTTCCATCACTGATGAAACCGTCAGTTTCTTAACTGCACTGCATCTTTATATGCCTGATATACTTTTTGAAGACCTTAATGAGTGGTTGTTGATTGGCACCAAGAACACTATCTTAACCTGAGGGAAATCTGCCTATTTTGGTTTTAAGAAAACCCTGTCCCCTTGGTGCTTGAGGGATTTCTCTCATTTGATTACCTGAATTCATGCAAGTAATGCTATTCAGTTCTGAATTGCTAGTTCTTTGTCCTAAAGCATGTTTGTTTGGAGTGGTGATGTCTTTTAGTGGGAGCAGTTAAACCTTTTGTAGTTTGGACAGACCATTGACACCTCCAGTTTCTGTACAGCATGCAATTGTTGGAACATGATACAAGCTCACTGGGATTCTTGCTTTTCTCAAACTTATTTCTATGTTATTCACATCCCTAACAAAAAAAGTGTTTGGTCCAAAGCTGTATAGAGACTGGACACTTTGGTTGAGGATTTTGAGACTCCTTTCCTTGTCCTTCCTGAAAAGTTGTCAGTGTGGCAAGGTCTTTTTCCCAGCTAACACTTAGATTGCTCTGACATTTGTGGACTTAACCTCATTGGCAGGAAACTGAGTGATCATGGTCACAGTAGGCCTCTTTTCTAAAATTGTACCCTTTGCTTTGTTATAGAGACTTTCATCTGCCAGCATTATGCAAAGAATTTCTTTCTAATATATTCTGCTTGCATGGGATCCAGTGCACTATAATCTCAGAAATTTGCTGGCAGTACATTTTGGGGTTCGGGTGCTCAGTTTGCTCTACCTGGCTATACATCAAGCTCTTTTCTCAGATTACTATCCATAATCCAATGGACAGACTGGGAGGGCAATCCAGAGTCTTGAGCAGTATTTAGGTGTTCCTGAAATGCCACGCAAAACAACTGGGAAGAATTGTTGCCAATAGCAGTGTTCTGGTACAATAACTCTGTTCACTATGCTACAAAGGTTTCTCTATTTGATTTTCTCTGAGGTTTCAATCCTCATTCCCTTCCATTTTCTAAATTTTCCACTCCTCCTGTGGCTTCTGCTGCTGATTTCCTAGTGAGACTTGACTCTGGAGGCTCCAGTCTGGTTGGAGTGTGCTTTACAACAAAGCGGTGTTCCTTCGCTTGATTTGCTGATCCAGACTCATCGCTCCTGAAGAATTCCACTTCCAGATTCTGGATTCATTGTTTTCTTGAATCCTATCAAGTCTTTGGCCAGGAAGGAGTTTTTTACACCTTTTGCTTTTTACTCTTACCACATATTTCAATCTGTGGTGACATTATGACTTTCGGAAAAAGTCACACGTACATCAGACATCGGAAGATCGGGGCACGGATTATGGGTAAACGTCCACACCCAAAGAGTTGCTCAATACTCTTAAATCAGAATGTTCTTGTCCTAGTCTTCAAAATACCTTTACCATAACTCCAATTATAGGCCCTAATATGTTAATATTATCTCAAAAGTTGGCATAAATACATATATTGATATAGAGGAGCATTCTCAATGGACTCAAATCACAATTTGCCATTTAGGTAATAAAAATAGAACCATGGCTCACAAGTATAGAAAGCTAATCCTTTTAAATATTGACTCAAAAATGGGAAACATGGTATCTTTATCTGCTTGATGTCAAGCAGATGGCATGTTCTTCTTATATTTTTTATCAAGGAAATAAGCAAATACATTGTGACTTTTGCTTTGTTGAATAAAACCCAGCAATCTCTGAAGAGCGGCGAGAGCCATCATTCCTTTTGTCTGGGCAGGCAGAAGAAGGGGTTACTTTGTTCTTCCAGAAATTCAGACTCAAAGGTGTAGGAAATCTAGGAACCTTGAGGCATATTTGCAAAGAATTTCTAACTCAAATGGCAAGTCAAATTTCTGCCCATCATATCACAGGAAGCCAGATTAGCCAATTTTCCTCCAAAAGTATCACAGAAGACACTTTCGTTTTGGCTACTGTTCAGGGTTATTCTACAGTGCTTTATGCAACTTCTTTTCAACCTTAATAGGGTGTCTCAGGAAGTACAGTTTCATGTGCAAAAAGAAGCAATTCAAGAAACATCCCATTGCCTCTCAGGTTTCCTACACACTATGTATAAAAATGGAAAATGGTCCCTCTGATAAATCTTAAGCACTTCAACTATTTTGTTATCTGCCACAAAGATGAAGACTACCATTCATGTTAGGGATTCCCTATTACAAGGAGACTGTATGGTCCGAATAGGTTCCGGGATGCTTACTTTATGATCTGCGTTCCTCCAAAATGCAGCAACTTTCGATCGTTGCAGTGGAACAGTATACTTCAATGAGAAGGTAGGGGGTGGGTGAATACCACGGGAGCTACTCACATACACGTCCAGCCTATGGACGCCATCTTGCCTCCCCCTCGTAGCCCCTCAGCCGGAATATTTTACAAGGCTGAAAATAAAAGAAAATATGGACTGCATCTGCAATCTAAAATAACATCGAGAAAGCCTTGGGAAGTGTCTTAATGCGGAAATGTGTGGAAACACTGTGCAAAGGCTCCACGCGGCAGGGTAAGGCACGCTCACCTGTAGTGTGCACCGGTGGAGTTCGAAGACCTGAGTGGAATATCAGAGGTATCAGCGAGCTGGTCTGTCAAAAAGGCAGAGGCGGTTGACCAGCAGTGTAAAGAGCAGTTAAGCGATGGTGTATACCGTAGGTCCCCGGCTGGTAACAGCGTGGTAAGGGCGTGAAAGCAATCAAGCACCAAACGCACCTGCTGCGGTGGAGGAAGAACCGGCAAGCCTGTGGTATTGGTTGAGTCATCAGGAGCAGTCAGTAGTAGCAGGAGCTTGGAGTAGCCGTAACTCTGGAGTGTGGAGGTCGGCAAGGCTGAGTGGCAGTACATATTAGCGGCTACTCCTGGCTGTGTGAAGTAAATGCTTGGTGATTTGAGTGCTGGTGGACAGCCGTAAATGTTGGCAAGGAACAACATGCCTCCCAAAGCTCCCCACTTTTCCCTCTCTGAACCTTTAGAAATTTCTGATGACGATGGTGAACAAGGATATAAAAATGGCTCTTTGCAGGGGTCAAATAATAACCGTTGGCAGCGATCCGAGTAATACAAATCTGGAAGATGAAAATTCAGATTTGCTCATGGTGCGTAAGCAAATAGTAGCTAAGAAAGGAGGGACTGGGTTAGAAGCAACAAAAACTCTCTCCTGTGGGACTTTCCCTTGTCAGGTGAAATGACCCCTGAGGGTGATAATCTTTCTAACCAAGAAGTGGGTGGGATAATTGAAAAAACAGATTATGAAATTTCCCTGGAATCAATCTATAGATGCATGTTACATCACAGAGTGGAGACACGGTTAAAGAATTTGAAAACTCATATGACTTGCCGCAAGCTCCAAAACACTGTTAGAAGATTGGCCAAAACATGCAATAAATTCTAACCAAAAGCACGCAGCAGCTGACCAAGGTTTCACACATCAACTTTGTCTGTTTCAAGGATGTTTAGTGGTGCAGCTACTCTCACCATCTGCTGCCGAGGATGTATGTCAGAGCAATAGTATAGAAGAGTAGAGAGGCGCACTCAATGAAGTCAGTAATACAAAGAACCCATTAAATGTGTAGATCTTCGGTTCTTTTTCTAAATATATTCTTTATTTTCTTTCACATACAACGGCACAGCCAACGCGTTTCATTCCCATTCGTGCCTAGGGAATTTCATCAGGGCATATACTAAATAGTCCGGTCCGTATGATAGTCCTAGATGAGGTTGCTCCTAGAAAGCTGGTGTAGAAGAATGATCACAGTAGACTGAGGAAATATAAATTTTGGTCAAGTTGTGTTCCCTAGCGTGTACCCCACCGTCTCCATGTATGAGTTAAAGTGCATGTAACTTCCCTCCTGTGCCAGCTATGAAGATGCAAATACATTTGCGTCCAACGTTAACATGTCCTCTTTCAGACCCACCCTGAATGGGTTGGATAGTCCGTTCCTAAGTATACTATGCCAACGTCTTTTTATAGTGTACTCTACATGTTTTTCAGCTCTGGCAAAGTAGGCCCAGAATCTCTGCCATCGAGCCTTTTCCTTCCTCCTGACTCTGAAAGCCTCAGCCCAGGCTGCCCCCGTACCCGTGAACTCTGCCTTACTTCTAGCGCGGCCCACCACGCTTAGCTCAGCCTGCTGCCTGCCAAGACTGACTACAACCTTCGAGTTATCTGTTCCGCTCCTCGAAAATACATTCCTGCCTACTAGCTTCAGTAAACATTCCCCAGCTGCAGAGCCAAAGGGCCGGCCTGTCTCTGTGCCAGTAATTCATAGCCTCTGTTACCATGCTCCCATGGAAGGCCCATGCCCCCACGCTTCTCATGCAGACACTCAGGCGCTTATACACGCACTCACAGTCAGTATAGAATAGCTTCTGCCCCAGAGACCTTTCCGCCCAGATAGCTCAGTTCCTAAACACCAGATATCAGATATGATAGAAGCACAAGTTGATCTGACATGCCAGACTTCTGTCTCTTTCCGTCAGTGCAAATGTCAAACCCCCTGCACCCTCCAGTTTCACGTCAATCACACGTCATGCAACTGCGCGCGCATCCAAGCCTCTGATTTCTGCTGACATTTCAACTTTCTGCTTAGTGACACCCCTTTGTGACACCTATCTGTGACGTTTCTAGCACACACCTTCAGTTACGCCTAGTCCACGCCTTCTGATTACGCACTAGTAACACGTGGGTGCTGTTATCTTGTCTACTCTCAGCTGTTACGCCTACTCTATTACTTCCAATGATGTAAATTAAGTATATAAGCTATGTATTGTTAATAAAACGTTGCTCTATCCCTTCTTCCACCCCTGTGGTGGGAAGAACATGATATCCTGGTCTTGACCATTCCTTTTTAAGGAATAAAACCCCTAAGAACTCTAACACCACGGACTCTGTCTTCTTTCTTTCCGATTGAGTTATTATTGATTAAGTACTTACCTGCATAGAAATTACGACGGTAAATTATATATTTACATCATTTTGGCGCCCGAACAGGGACCCCTCCCCCACCTCACGCGCCGGTTGGTGCGTTGTAAGCTCTGTCCCCTGCCATCAGTTAGAAGGAAACTACGCGTACCGGCAGGATTTCCTGTATCTCCCTCTGGCCCACGGAGGTGACGAAGATTACGATCAGTACCCAGACGAGGCGGTGAGGAGTGCGGAGGATCCCGACCAGAGCCTAGCCGAAAGAAGCAAGGTCCGAGGTGTCAAGAGGCCCACCAGTTTTCCGAAGTTTTCCGAGGTTTTCCGAAGTTTTCCGAAGTGTCGAGTCCAGTCGAGTTTTCCGAGGCCTTCTGTTTCCGTGCTTCCCGGTGAGTACCATTGCTGGGACGTATCTAGACGGGTTTGGGTACACAAGTCCGGTCTGCAATGTTTTTAGACAGTGTATCTGTACTGTTTAGCAGTATATCCGTTCTGCACCGCTTTAGCAGTGTATCTGTACTGTTTAGCAGTACATCTGATATAGGGGGTAGTCATATATGTTTCAAAATGTCTTTTCATGTGATTAATGTCGTGGTATGAGTGTGACTGTTTCCTAATGTGCATTAATGTGTTCTTGTATAACTAGCTGCACTCAGTATTAAGTAGTGAGGATCGAGCGTTCAGTACCGAGTAAACAAGATGCCGTTTTTCAACAAGTTAAAGCAGATAGGAACTAGGAAAGGGATACTAGAGGAAGAAATTCCTATCCCCCCTAGGGACACCCCAGGTAACTTTATGTACCATAAGCATGGCCTAGATGCCATATTATATCTCGATTTATGGGCCGACTATACTAAACACCTAGACGAAAGGCACAGATGGCCCGTTACCGGAACATGGGATGCTGAGTGCATCATGAAGGTAGAGGAAGCATTATGGAAAAAGAAAGCCAGACAATCTCAGAAAGACGCCATAGAGTTCTGGCGTAAGGAATCACATAAGCGTGCTGAAAGAGCACTACGTAGAGAAGACAGACTTAAAGAATCAGAGAAAGCCCAAGAAAACGAATTAGTTACCGAGGGGATCCGAGTAAAATCAGAACAAATAGACCGCGCACGAAATAATCTCGTAAACGGTATGTATCTCGCGGCCGAGGGTTCACCTGAGGCCATTTCAGAAATACCGAAAGACCTGCCACCACCATTGGTTCCAACTAAAATAACTCATAGGACCACTAAAGACATATTCCTGAATTCCTATCTAGAGGATGTAGCACCCGCTTACACCAACCTGCCTGTTCGCGCCCTGCCTACCGACGGGGACGGGGGTGGTAACCCGCCCCAAAATCATATTCTGCCAGTATCACGACAGGTTTCCCCTGTTCCACCAGCTCCACCACTTCCCGTACCTAAAGTTGAGCTACCGAAACCACTTCCACCTGATCCTACTAAAAGACAAATTCAAGTTCAGGCACAGACTCCACAACGAAATAATGCTCAAGCTTCCGCCTCAGGGGGTGCGACCGGGGGTCTTCACACCCCGCCACCGACACGCAGGTTACCGCTCGGGGACTTGCGAAATCCTTTTTCGTTCAAATCACCCCGTCTTGACATGTTTAAAGAAAACCTCTCAGTTTGCAGATATGATCCAGTACCCGGTAAAGACGATATAATGGTGATGGCATCACTACGGTTAAGATCTGCTACTGATTTCCTGCTGTGCTATGCAGGAATGAAGGAGCGCCTAGATAGAATATATGAGTTTGTTCAGACTGGGAAGGACCCCGACAGTATTAAGGATGCCATGGAGCATCAGAAAGTTGACGTTCAAGCACAGATACTACGTTTTTTCATTAACTGCCTAATAAGAGAACGAGATAGGCCTGGGACCGATCAGAGTGAACTAGATGCACTAAATAAGTGGGGTCAAAATATATCTGAAGGAAAACACGACAAGGGGACTTGCATAGCCAGTATGTACAAGAAAATTAGAAAAGCAGTGATAGAAATACACCTAAAAGAGAAAGAAAAGGCTTCCTCCGAGGGGGAAGAAGAACATGAAGTACCAGAAGAAACTCTAGACACTATAGCATATGTAGGTAAAGGAAATTACCTTAGGAAAGGCATCCGTCCAGAAAGTAAGAGAGTTCTTTTCTGTGCCTTAACAAACCCGAATTCTGCTGAACATCAGTTCCAGGAAACTGATAAAAGGCTTCGAGATCGAGTAGGGTACCATGTACTGAATTCTATGGATGAACAAGAACTAGCCCGGTCAGCCATATCATGGGCCGAAAATCCAGACATATATAATGATGACACTGTAGCGCAGACATTTCTGAACCTCTCCCCAGACGAGCAGAAATTAGCAGGTGTATACATGATTCAGCACCTCCTTACAAAGTACAGAACCCAACATTCTGACCCAGGTCCCTTACCCGAATTATTAGAAGCATTACTCATGGATAGATGGAGAGGTTTAAGTACCAAATTAATTCAAATAATTCTAGAACAACGCCAAAGATATGATACTTTCATAAGCCCCGAATATGCTCCCGCCCCGCCCCCAGAAAGGAAAATGTATCATATGGAACGTCGGCATGGCATTGAAAGTCAGAACCCCTTACGAGAAGTACATCCAGTTATGGGTAAAGATCGTACCTTGAAACGCGTGTATGTACACACGCCACTGACTAAATTAGAACTGTTAGAAATGAAGAAACTAGTACCCTGCCATGATAAAGACCCTGCAGGCTTTCACAGAGAGCTTAAAGATATGTTACTGATGGGAGATTATACGTATGACGATATCATGAAAATGTTAAAAGTATTACCGCCCACGGGCATCTACGAGAAATTAAAGGAAAAAGAATGGGAGGTGGGAGACACAAAGATTGCATGGGCAGAAATAGAAGATGAAGAGAACAAGCGGGTCCCAGGGGTAGGCCTTGGGGAGAAAACTAAAGCACTGCCAGGTCTGATAGTACAGGTTCTGACAAGATTATTGACAACTAGAAAAGAAGACTGGGATGCAATCTCAGCATGTAAACAGAAACCCGACGAAGATACCAGTGACTTCTATTCAAGATTCGAGAAATGTTTCATTATTAATAGTGGTCTTAAACCAAGTAGAGAGTCGTACCCGCATCTTTTTGTATCCAAGTTAGTTGAGAATTCCCTGTTAGCAGTTAAGAATCGTGTGTACAAGGTTGAGAGTACATGGCAAGCAAACACGCCATCACAGATGTTACAAATGTTACAATACCATCAGAACAGAATTAGAGAAGAACAGGATCAGGAACAAAAACGTATGAAAGACACGAAAATGAAAATGTTAGTAGCCCAGTCGGTCCATACCGACGGGAATAGAAAGGGTACGACCCAGACAGGTCACGCCGCAGCTCCCGTTAAAGGGACATGCAACTATTGCAAGCAGCCAGGTCACTACGTACATGAATGCCCCGTTCTGAAACATAACATAGCGACAGGTAAAACTAAAGAAAGACCGCATCCGCCTAGACAAGACCACAACCAGCATCAGACTTCACAGAATATGCAGCCCATGCAGAATACACAGCCTACGCATGCTTCTTCACCTACAACACAGACAGTAGCGGTATCACAGCCGCAGCCCATTGCCGCGTCTCAGCAAGTTTCACAGCAGATGTACCAGTATGCCCAGTCCGCTTACCCCGATTATCCACGATATACATGAAACAGCCCAGAGAGGGAGTTTGGCTTGCCTCTTATTGAGATTCCTGTAGATCAGGAAGGTCCTTATGTACACAGTCAAGTATTGGGAAAAGACAGAAAGTTTTTAATTGACACAGGGGCAAGCCGCACAACAATCAGTCATAATGAAGTCCCAGGGGCCCCCCTCTCAGGCTCACAGAATGTTTCCCTTGGTTTTTCAGGACAGCCCATTGTAAATGAAGTATCTGAACCGGTCCCCCTGGCTGTGGGTCCATTATTACGTATTACAGACTTGTTACTTACGAAATCATGTCCAGAAAATCTGTTAGGAATTAAAACATTGAAGGCTCTAGGAGCCATAATTTGCTGTTCTCCGGAGGGAGTTAGACTCTTTCTGCGGGATTTCAAGGGTCATTATATGTTGCGTGAGTTTGATGTCAGGTTGAAAAATGTACCAGACCACCTGTGGGCAAAAGGCCCAACTGATGTAGGTTGTATGCACATTACCCCATACCGTGTTACACTCAAAGAAGGTGTAGTTCTACCACGAATCAGACAATACAAATTACCACCCGATGCTGTAGTGGCTTTACTGGAAATCATTGAAGAGCTCATTACTCAGGGAGTGGTCGTAGAGACCGACTCCAATATCTGTAATTCACCCATCATTCCGATTCTTAAACGTACTGATCCCAATGCACCGCCAGTATATCGGCTGGTGATTGATCTAAGAGAACTGAACAAATGCATTATTCCACAGTACCCTGTGGTTCCCGACATCTCATCCTTATTGACTGCTATTGATTCAGAAGCAACGTTCTTTACTGTAATTGACCTCAAGAACGCCTTCTTCAGCGTACCTATTGATCCAGAGAGCCAATATCTCTTCGGATTCAGTTTAAATGGACGCAGTTTCAAATTTTCACGCGCACCTCAAGGATTCACAGAAAGCCCCAGCATCTATAGCCAAGCACTGAAAAGACAACTTGATTGTATCACAATGCCAGTTAACACCGCTTTACTACAATACGTCGATGATCTGCTGATCACCGCACGAAGTGAGCCCGAATGTGAACAAGCATCACTGACAGTTTTACATTTTCTGGCAGACAAGGGACACAAGGTGTCTCCTTCGAAGCTACAATTCTGTGTTCAGCAAGTTGTGTACTTGGGTCACTTGCTGTCCAAAGTGGGGAGACAGCTCACTCCTGATCGCATTCAGTTAATTGCAAATATGCCACAACCCCAGACACAAAAAGAAGTGCGGGCCTTCATAGGCCTCACCTCGTACTGTAGACAATGGATTCCTCAGTATGCATTTCTAGCTAAACCACTGATTCAGTTAACAACGCAGGAGGCAGCGACTTCGACTGTCCTTCCCTGGACTCAGGAACATACACAAGCCTTTGAGGAATTAAAGAAAGCATTATGTCAAGCACCAGTTTTAGCGACACCATGTTACAGCAAACCGTTTACACTTTTTGTTACAGAACGTGATGGTACAGCATTGTCTGTCCTCACTCAAGACCAAGCAGGTTCACATAAGCCTTGCGCTTATTTTTCAAGTACATTGGATTCAGTAGCCCAGGCACTCCCTGCGTGCTTAAAGTCAGTAGCAGCAACAGCACTAGCAATCAGACAGAGCGATTCAATTGTTTTAGGCCATCAGTTAACCGTACAAGTTCCACACTCTGTGGAGGTCCTTTTAAACAGAACCCAGACTCAACACTTGACTATAGCACGACTGACAGGTTACGAGTTAACGTTATTCCAGCCACACATAGAAATCAGACGCTGCAGCATTCTGAACCCCGCAACACTGTTACCTACAATTATGACAGATCCAGCCCCGCATGATTGTATAGAGATCATTAATGCAGTAACAAAGCCACGACGAGACTTAACAGATGTTCCATTGACTAATCCAGACCTGACACTTTATGTGGATGGTTCATGCATGAGAACAAGTACAGGAGAGTTAGTGGCCGCATATGCAGTGACCACTGAAACTGAAGTCAAAGAAACACATCATATTGACACACTGTCTGCTCAAGCGGCAGAGCTCATTGCTCTGACCCGAGCCTGTATACTAGCCAAGAACAGAAATGTTAACATATACACTGATTCCCGTTATGCGTTCGGAGTCGTACACGACTTCGGAATGTTATGGCAAGAACGAGGTTTCTTGACCTCTCATGGTGCCAAGATACAACACGGTCCCCTCATTCAAGCACTGTTAGAAGCAATACATCTGCCCTCAGGCATATCAGTCATGAAGTGTAAAGCACATACTAAAGTTACAGATTCTGTTTCCCAGGGTAATGACCTGGCAGACCAGACAGCAAAACATACAGCATTGACTCACACTCAGACAACTGACATGACAAAGACAATAGGACCGACAAATTGTATGACAGTTAGGGATCCCGCACTAGATGTTATCGATATTCAGACACATGCTACCCCAGATGAAATAAAGAAATGTATTGAACTAGGAGGGATCCAGACAGATCAAGGTTGGATGACGAAGGGAAAATCTACATGGTTTCTCCCTGACTCTATGGTTCAAGTCATAATTAATACAGCACATAGTCCAGCACATCTAGGAGAAAAAGCAATGTTAGACAGTTTACAGAATCTCTGGAGCAATAAACACTTACGAGCAGCAGCAAAACAGAAAGTGCATACTTGCATGATCTGTTGTCAGTTCAATCCAGGTAAAAGCGTCCCTGTAGAGCAAGGTGGATTTTATCCTCCCGATCATCCTTTTGAAGTCCTCCAGATGGATTATATCCAGATGGACCGTTGTCGAGGATTTAAATATGTCCTCGTAGTTGTTTGTGCACTGTCCCGTTGGACCGAAGCCTACCCAGTCCCAGATTACACTGCTCCGACCACTGCCAAGCAGCTGGTTCGTGAATTCTTCCCACGGTACGGCATGCCTCGTGTCGTGTACTCAGATAACGGTCAGCCATTCTCATCCGAATTAATGAAACAGGTTTCCTTGCTGCTGGGATATCAATGGAAATTCCATTGTGTCCGACACCCCGAAGCCGCAGGCCTTGTAGAAAGGCATAATCAGACACTAAAGACACGTCTTGCTAAAATATGTCAAGAGAAAGGGGTCGACTGGATAGTCGCCCTGCCAGTGGCACTGTTCTATATGAGAATGGTTGCCCATTCGAGATCAGGACTATCCCCGTACGAAGTGGTCTTTGGTAGACCACCGAATATGTGGGGGACGCCCATTCCTAAGAAAATTACTGATGTTGATTGTAGCATGTTGACAGATTACCTTGCCTCCTTGATGTCTGCACTCCAATCATGTCGTTCACAGGTTGCCGCAGCCTTTCCTGACAACACTGATGTAAAGCCGCATGATGTCCGTCCAGGTGACCTGATTCTCATAAGGAACTTCGACAGGAAAAGTCCGCTGGAGCCCCGCTGGAAATCGCCGAAGACCGTTCTACTTACTACGAGGACAGCGGTGAAAGTTGAGGGCCGAAAGGGGTGGATCCACATGAGCCATGTTAAATTATGCAATGGACTGAAATCCGATCCAGGCTCGTCCACCCCTTCCAAAGACTGTATCGAGCCCAGTGACTTTGAAGTTTCCAAACGAGAGAAAACTCCCCAAGAGGAATACAGACTCAAGCTTCGATCTAGCAAGTCAGACAGTTTAATTGTTTAAGTCCTCCCCTAGGTGAATCGGTTAAATAGTTTCTGACATGTATCCCCTAGATCGAGATAGAGAGAGAGAGAGAGAATTCAAGAAACGTACATACTGCAAATCACTGCGTAGTCACTGTATAGTGACATTGTTAATCATGTTTTTTCTAAGTATTCTGATCATCGTTGCAAGTGTACTTCTTCCAATCTATTGCCCTATTTTCAAGCGTGAACAATCTGCTTACAACGTCTCTGCTGAACACTCTTTTAGCGAGTTACCTCCACACGAACTTTCTTACAGACTTGCGCTGCGCAACAACACATTCATTAGTATGTTACACCACTCCCATCAGACCAATAACGCTACAAACTGCTGGATATGTGGCCGACTCCCTCCCTACCAGAATTACAAGGGAGCTCTCCCCTTTTTCCGTACCCGTTCACTCACAACGGCTCCTGTGGTGCATGGTTCAAAATAATTAATTCCTTAGATCCTGATATTGCTGTCCTTGACGGGAGCTGGGTTTGGGGAAACCTGAACTTAGTCCTGCTCGACGTCTGTTACCCTGATAAGGAGGGACTCCCTATTAGAAAAGGAACTGATCTAGAAAATGAAGTATATGGATTGAGTAATTACACAATTAACCTTATGATTCTTACTGTTGAATCCGAAGCTGTACCAGTCCTGCCCGCTATGCCAGTACTACCAGTCACTGGTGAATTATGTGTCAGAAAGAAAGGTTCAGTACACTTAGGTCATAGTAAATGTACTACTGTGGTCGAATTCAGTGATCATGGTAAATCATCCTTTAAAGTTACCCGTCATTCCTATTTTGTTTGTGGTCATACCGCATACATACGTCTGCCTCCAGATTGGGATGGTACCTGTTATATTGCATTCCTTCTGCCACCTGTTTTTCTAGCCCCTCCTGACTACCACAGAAACACAAATCTAGTAAAGAATAGACTCCGAAGAGATCTCCCGCTTGTCGACTACACAGAAACGGCATGGGAGCAATACACCGATTTTAATAAAGGATTCTTTTTCTTTTTAGGTCCCGTCCAAAACAGTAAATTAATACGTAGATTAACTAGAACGCTTGAAGCTGTAGTACGTGAAACTGCCTCCGCCTTAGGTAACCTAACAGAGGAGCAATCTGCCATACGGGTTGTTGTCCTTCAGAATCGTCTTGTTATTGACGTCATCTTGGCAGATAGAGGTGGAGCCTGTAAGGTCATCGGGTCAAGTTGCTGTGTTTTCATTCCACAAAACGCGCCATCTGTATATCAAGCTATTACACGTCTGCATAAAATTGCAAATCAGATACATCAGAATCCAGGCACCTGGACTTGGTCCGGTTGGTTCTGGACAACGTTAACTGCTTGGGGATGGAAGATCCTATCCTTCCTAGGTTTTGGCCTTGTCATAGTATTCAGCTGCTGCCTGTGCCTACAGTGTGGGCCGGCGATATGTGGACTATGTGCCACTTCATGCATTGAACATTCCAGTTTTCTCTCAAACAGACAACGGAAGAGAGACGAACAAATTATGCTACAAGAACAAACTGATCAATTTATGATGATCGATATATCATGAAGGGTCCGTAGGGAACAAGGAGGGAATGAGGAAATATAAATTTTGGTCAAGTTGTGTTCCCTAGCGTGTACCCCACCGTCTCCATGTACGAGTTAAAGTGCATGTAACTTCCCTCCTGTGCCAGCTACGAAGACGCAAATACATTTGCGTCCAACGTTAACATGTCCTCTTTCAGACCCACCCTGAATGGGTTGGATAGTCCGTTCCTAAGTATACTATGCCAACGTCTTTTTATAGTGTACTCTACATGTTTTTCAGCTCTGGCAAAGTAGGCCCAGAATCTCTGCCATCGAGCCTTTTCCTTCCTCCTGACTCTGAAAGCCTCAGCCCAGGCTGCCCCCGTACCCGTGAACTCTGCCTTACTTCTAGCGCGGCCCACCACGCTTAGCTCAGCCTGCTGCCTGCCAAGACTGACTACAACCTTCGAGTTATCTGTTCCGCTCCTCGAAAATACATTCCTGCCTACTAGCTTCAGTAAACATTCCCCAGCTGCAGAGCCAAAGGGCCGGCCTGTCTCAGTGCCAGTAATTCATAGCCTCTGTTACCATGCTCCCATGGAAGGCCCATGCCCCCACGCTTCTCATGCAGACACTCAGGCGCTTATACACGCACTCACAGTCAGTATAGAATAGCTTCTGCCCCAGAGACCTTTCCGCCCAGATAGCTCAGTTCCTAAACACCAGATATCAGATATGATAGAAGCACAAGTTGATCTGACATGCCAGACTTCTGTCTCTTTCCGTCAGTGCAAATGTCAAACCCCCTGCACCCTCCAGTTTCACGTCAATCACACGTCATGCAGCTGCGCGCGCATCCAAGCCTCTGATTTCTGCTGACATTTCAACTTTCTGCTTAGTGCCACCCCTTTGTGACACCTATCTGTGACGTTTCTAGCACACACCTTCAGTTATGCCTAGTCCACGCCTTCTGATTACGCACTAGTAACACGTGGGTGCTGTTATCTTGTCTACTCTCAGCTGTTACGCCTACTCTATTACTTCCAATGATGTAAATTAAGTATATAAGCTATGTATTGTTAATAAAACGTTGCTCTATCCCTTCTTCCACCCCTGTGGTGGGAAGAACATGATATCCTGGTCTTGACCATTCCTTTTTAAGGAATAAAACCCCTAAGAACTCTAACACCACGGACTCTGTCTTCTTTCTTTCCGATTGAGTTATTATTGATTAAGTACTTACCTGCATAGAAATTACGACGGTAAATTATATATTTACATCAAGACCATAATGTGTTCCTGAAAGAAGCTTGACACTCAATTCCAAATGGAATGGTCGTTCCAGTCCCCCGAGTTAGCTGAGATGTATCATTTTGGAGAGTCAAGATGTATATTGATTCCGGACCCCTTGGGGGAACTGCAAAGCGGAGGGGGTTCAGTGCGCTCGGGAAGAAGACCGGCGTTATTAGTGGTTGTGTTCGCGTTAGTACGCCACAATACCTATGATATGGTCTCCATTCTCCGCCGCTCCTCCTCATGGATTAATGCAATAAATTCACAGAGAGAATGGCGGAAACTGAGATACGAATTTCTGCATTGGAAGATCAAATGGAGGGAAAGAAGGGGGCTACAGAAGATATAAATGCCCACAAAGAGGATGCTCAGACTAAGCTTGTGGATCTGGAAAATAGGTTTCGTAGAAACAATCTTGGAATATTGGGAGTGCTGAGGAGATTGAGGGACAAGATGTTCATAAATTTGTGGTAGAGCTATTTGTAGAAGCCTTACCCCAATTGAAAGACTGGAACTAGGTGTGGAAGTACACAGGGTACACAGGTTACCATTTCAGCAACGAGTGGCAAAAGGAGGACAATCTGAACAGAGACCAAGGGAGATCTTGATTTCCTTGAAAACCTTTGTGACGCAGCAGGCTCTATATGAGTTGGCACGACTAGATAAGAAGAGGATGGGGAAGGGAATGCACATTTTTGCTAGACCGGACTATTGTCACTATACGGTTGAGAAAAGGTGGCAGTTGCGTCAACTAATTACTCCCTTTCAGGTAAAGGGAGCACAAGCTTTTTTGTTAAATCCTGCCACACTTACAGTTCTCTGTAAGGGGCAAACACAACTCTTCATTTCAGAGGTCCAAGCTAAGGACTATTTGCAGTCTCTTTGAAGAGACCCTTGGTTATGTTATACGTGCTTTTTTCTGGCTGTTATGTAATGGTATAAGGAGATTTGGGAAAGGAATTGCTCTTTAAATTTAATATCAAGAGAGGGTAGTAAGAGTCTCCTTATAAGGTAGTAAAATATTTTGAGTTGACCTAAATGGAGCCAGGAATAAGTTGGGGGGATCAGTGAGCACAGGGTGGTATACTCACCTTGCATCACAAGGGCCATATGCCATAAGGACTATTGCCTATGTTTTGGGGAAAGGGTGGAGGGAGGGCAAGTGGGTTAGTGGGGGGCACGAGAGGGTTGAGTGAGGGAACTGGGGTGGGGCACAGGGATGGGAAGGGGAAGCATGGGGTGTATTAAAAATAAAAACATAAATCAATACATAGCAAAGTAATATTAGCGTATATAAACAATATTCAACTCTGTGAAGCCAAGATCAGCAGGCGTGGCTCAAGAATATCAATTATAAACTACTGAGCTCCGTGCTTGTGACATCATTATATGTCGGATGTGTATGTTGTAAAGACATATTGTATTTGTCTGGTTATTTTACTCTCTACTTTGCATGTATTGTCTTATTGTTTTTTAATGTATTGTGTTTTATTGTTTTGAAAATACTATGCATATTGATTGTGTGGTTACTTTTATGAATGAAAATAGTGTTTTATGATCAATAAATGTATGTGTTAAATTTTTAAATTTTTTTGTCATTTGGTTTCCTTGGCTATATATGGTACAATCTTCAGTGAGGTATAGAAGTGAGATAAAAGAGTGCAATATCTTATGTGTATGGTGATCTGATTCTTTTATGCAGCCACACAGAGTGTATGTGCTAACCTGATAAGCCTTTAGCGGAAACCTTTCGTTTCAGCACCGGTGTTTGTTCCTAAAATTTTCATTTTGTTTCTTAATATATTGCTTCTCCCACTTTGATCAATGGGAACAAGAAAGACTATGGAGGGAGGAGGGAGTAGTGGGAGCAATGACAAAGAGGGTAATAGCATTAGAGTACGCAAGGGGAAAAAAGCGAGAAAGTCATCTAAACAAGCTGGAAACCCCTGTGTTATGGATAGAATCGACACACTCATTGAGGAGTGTGAAGATATATTAGTAACAGAAAGCAACATGAGAATAGGTACGAATAAAGAAAAACATGGATTGCTCCATTCGACCAGAGAGTGCCCTAGCCAAGGTATAGCAATCTCAACATGTTCCTTAAATCACACTAAAAAGGGCGCAACCAGGAAAAAAAAAATGTGGAATTGAAACAAGGGCAGATGGGTGATTCTTCCCCTGTACTTTGTACAAGTCTCACTCCTGTAGATGATGTTACTACTCTCTCAAGCTCTCCTGATGTGGGTAATCATAGTAACTACCGGTACATTGACCCCATAATTATATGTACAAATAGATATGCAGCGCTATCTACCAACCCAGAGAAAGAGACATCCCATGATCCTGGGTCACCCCCAGCAAGCTTAGTAAATCAGACAAAGCCTCCCATTATAGAAAATCATGTAACACCAGCCCTAGAGCAGCTGCTGAGGTCCGAAATCGGGTCTTGAAGGGGGTTTTGAGGATCTGTCCGCAATAGTTGGGCAACTACTAAAAAGGAACCCCGGTTGCCCAAATTGCACCAATAACCAACCGAGTTATTATCCACAATACACACATAAATTGGTTACTGAGGAAGAAATTGCCAGACCCCCACCTGGTGGAGCTAAACCTGGCGATGGGTTGTACTCAGAGGTAGCGAAGACCAAAAAACTAACACCTCAAACTCAAAAACCAATACCCATCTCCAGGCAGCTGCTTAAAAATAACATCTGCACAGCAACTGACCATCCTATAAACCCAAGACCACAAATAGGGCTCACTAACCACTCTGTGAGTGGTAGTCGGGCGCATCCCCAAGAAGTTCTTCCACAGCGGAGGTTTACTTACACAAGGAGGGGGAGCAGAATGTTGGTCCAGATCATAGCACACACAAAATGTATATGACGAATATGCCCAAACTAGTCACTGGTATGAACAGGGAACATGCGCATGCATTAACAAACAAAGTTATGCACTGCATTAGGCATGTTAGGGGTTGCCGTTCTGTGATCAGGGAGGGTATCGTTAGGGTGCACAGACTTTCCTTCCCTAATCAATTGAAGGATTCTATGGAGGTGACCTTTGGTAGGAAGGTCTTAGTCGCCAACCTCTTTGCCCTAGAGTTCCGGACGTGTCCCCCGGCAACCACATGGAACATAGCTATATGCAAGAAATGGTGTCAGCAGACACACTCTTGCCTTGTACTAATGACAACCAGGGTACACTTCTGTCATGGACTATAGCAGGGTTGGTCTCAAAACTATTTCCCCCTGAGTGGCATGCCTTCATTGAAGGCTATGACGTCTGTGTATTTCAAGAAATCTGGCTTACAACCCCCCAATATTGTGAAGGATATCTGCACTATCATATCCCAGCTGTGAAAGGGATCAAAGGCAGCCCATTAGGGGCCTTAACAATCTAGGTGCGGCAGAACCTAGGCATCACCATAACGGAGCTCCCGTTCTCGAACAATGACATCCAGGCTTTAAGCCTTAAAATAGATTCTAGAGAGCATGGTGATATTTATAATGTTTAGTCGAGAGGTACAAGAGGGAGGAAGTCTGACTTACTTGCGGCGATTGATGTCCTCCTCGATAAATATTCAGCTGCCTCCAATGTTAATATTGCCGGGGATCTGAATGTTACATTTGGGCCCCTGGTTGGTAGGACAAGCAACTTTGTAGAGGAAGAAGATGAGCAGTGGGCCATACCAAAGTTAGATCTTGTACCTGTCAAAAAAATGGACAGACGTGGCCATACAGAATAATTCCATCTGCCTAGGTAAGGGCTTTCGAACCGCAAATGGAAGGACACTATCAGATAGAATGGTGGCCAATACATTCAATAATGGAACAGCGGCCAGTCGTATTGACTATGTATTGATTAGTTTGAACCTATTGCACGCCCTCGGTGACATGATATTTAGGCATTGGTTAGAAAGTGTCCATAACCCTCTGTGTGCAAGTCTGCACCTGTGGCAACAGCGGACATCTTCAGAGAACAGGGGTGATCTCTATCCTTGCGACGTAGTACCTACTAATGACACGAGGCACTTAAAGTGGGTGTGCCTAGTTGAAAAGCCTGAAACACTAGCCACTATCACAAAGGAAGTGGACAAAGCTGTGATAGAGCTAGATTCTACTGTATATTGAAACGCAGTGCCTGAGGCGATTACCAAGATCCACAAGGTTTTTTTTCCCATCTCCATACATACTTTATGAAGCATTGCAACCCAAACAAGCCTACAAAGCCACTTCTTGGTTTAATAAGGAATGCAGAAAAGCAAGGGAATTACTTGGGGATGCAGTAAAAAAGGGGGAACCTTCCTTAGTTCGAGCGGCTTGGAAGGCATACAAGAGTACCCAGATAAAAGCTAAAAAACTATGGGACGATGCAAGATGGGAGGATCTTAGGGAGGCATGCTCTCTGAATGATAGCAAAACATTTTGGAGTGTAGTTAAGTGGGGTGGAGGAGGCGTACCGGAAAATTACCACAATCATGTTGCGCAGGAAGACTGGGTAAAAATGTTTAAACCACAATATGCATGCCCAGCTAGCAGATTAATCATACCCAAGTACTATACGGAGATGATGCTTTTAACTGTACGGATATTAATGTTGCACTGGGCTCAGTAGTTGGGGGAGGGCCCCCGGCCCTGATGGTGTTCCTGCTGACATGTTTTTATTTGATAAACCAAGATGGATCAGGTACATCTTGTTGCTAGCTAACGCGGTGGCAAAAGGTGCCCCCGTACCACATTCGTGGAAAGGGGCGGAAATAATCCCCATATATAAGAAGGGAGACAAAACTCATCCTGGTTACTACAGGCCCATCAGCCTGATAAACTTTCTCCAAAAAATAATGGGCAGGCTGATTCTCAACAAGATCCAGGATTGGATTGATGAGAATTGCATCTTATCCCCTTTACAGGCAGGCTTTCGAGCGTACCATTACCATTGACCAGGTGTTCCGCTTCACTTTGTTATTTTGGAAGTCTGTGGTCCTGCCCAGTGGTCGCCTGTACGCTGATTTTGTTGATTTAAAATCAGAAATTTACCTTGTCCCTCGCCATAAACTACGGGCAATCCTCCAGAGTTGGGATTCCCCCCAAAGTTATTCACATTACTTGTGAGATTGCACGAAGAAAACTTTGCTAAAATCCGATGGGGTTCCCAGGGTATGGTCACTGACCCATTCCCACCAGAGAGAGGGGTACACCAGGGTTGCATATTTGCGCCTCCCCTATTCTCCCTATTTATCAATGGTATTGTTGACTATATGAGTGCAGAGTCCACTGATGCTCCAGTTTTAGCTGGTAGCAAAACTCCAATTTTAATTTTTGCAAATGACACGTTGATCATCTCAAAGACCCAGAGTGGTTTGCAGAAGGCCCTGACCATCTTTGATGAGTTCTGCAACGCTCGCCGTCTGGAAGTCAATGTGTCAAAGACGAAATGTATGGCTTTTAATCCCTATAGAACTTTCAAAAGTAAAATTGTATGAACAATCGTCCATTGGGGTAAGTAAAGGCATTTCCTTATTTGGGGTCATTATACAAAATGACCTAAAATGGAAGCAGCAAATCGACCTGGCAACACTCAAGCATCAGCAATTGTCTGGCGTATTAACTAAGGAGTTTAATACCTCACTGACCAAACCAATCAGCCCAGTGCTCCAGGTTTACAATATGAAGGTGGTTAACTCCGCACTCTATGGAGGAAAGATATTAGGGTACGAAAATAGTGTCAACCTCATGACCGCAGAAAACAAGTTTATGCGTAGCATCACAATGCTCCCCCAAAGTACACCAGTGTTTCTGTTACTACATGATCTAGGTAGAAGGCCTTTGGTGGCTAAAGGTGGCTAAACTGCGTCCTCTACTATACTGGCACAGGCTCTGGACCTCTCCAGAACTTAGCCATGATGCCATGTTTTTTTTGGACATAATTCGGGCTGGCATATTCCAAAAAATAGGATGGTTGAGAGGAATTAGAGATGCCCTAGTAAGCATAGGCATGAGAAAACTATGGAAACATCCTGACAGAGCTAGCTTCCGCCTCAAAAAAATCCTGAAAGAAAAATACTGGGAGATGATTACACAAAAAATCCTGAGTAAAAGTGTGTCTTCCACCCTAATAGGAATCTTTTTGGATGATAAATTGTCACAGAACTTCGAAGCCTTCTGGGATATAATAGCAAAACCCCATGATAGGAAACTGTATTTTCAGTTCAGGGTGGGCACATTGCCCATCAAAGCTGTCACTGCTATATGGTCGGAGTCCAATGACAACCTCTGTTCTCTATGCCAGACTAGATTGGAGTCGGTGGCACATTTGTTATTTGTCTGCCCATCATATGCCGCTCGTCACCGAGTATGGTTAGCTCTAATCTGTAAATTACTTGGAACTAGAAGGAGCGAAGAAGCAGAAAGGATTTTACGCACAAATGCTTCTAATCTAATCTCTACAGCTGTTGCAAAATTTCTAGGTTGGGCTTGGTCGATAAGGTCACAGCTTCCTCTTACATAACATTGTGCCTGTGTCTTTTATTCTTGCTTTTTTGAAAATGTATCGGCCCTTCGATGCTTGCTCCTTAAGCTGGGACTAATACATTTTATCCTCCCAATTAGATGCCTGTTATAACGCTGACTACAATGTTTTAAAATGTCTCTCCTACTGAGAACTTTAACAGTGTCTGTTTTCCAATGGTCATTTTATGTGAATTGTAAATTATTGTCTGATGGTTTTTAAAGATAACGGCTTGAAGCTATTTTGTATTTTAAGGTAGTTTTACAATCATCCTTAATTAATTTGTTGACTGGCACTGACATATTTTACTACTAATGTGTTTTTTGTACTTGTCGAATAAAGCATGTTTGATTGATAAGTCCCCGAATCTAACAGGAGCATATAGACCAATCTCCTTGCTAAATGCAGACTGTAAAATATACGTGAAGATACTTGTCTCTAGGCTGGCAAGAGTAATTGTGCCTTACATATCTATACATCAACACAGATTTATACCTGGCAGGAGCACGGTTAACCATATTAATAGAGTGGTTTTTCCTATAGATTATGCTAATGCACATCATAGAAGGTTTGGGGTGATTTTTCTCGACACTGAAAAAGCGTTTGACCATGTTTCCTGGTCCTTCCTATGGTCTATTATGCGGAAGATAGGGTTCGGGCAGGGCTATACAAAGTATGTATATGTCACCACAAGTTAGGATCCATGTAATGGGCAGGGAATCAGTAGAAGTTCATATTAACCCTGGGAGAAGCACTACGCTACGCTTGCGTAGTTTGCGAAGTTTACCTTACTTCTCACTACGAATATTCCATGTAGCACAGTGCAAACACGCGTAGCGTAGTGGTCATTATTTGCTTGCTCGCTGTCCTCAACATCAAGTTGGCGACCGCGAGCGAGCAATATGATGTCCCGACAAGACTTTTGCCTTGTTCGCGATCATCAATAAACAAGTTGCCGATCGCGAGCGTGGAAAATAAACCTAAAACACAAGAGAGTCCCTAATTGTTGGAAAATATCCTTGGGCAAGGTCCCTTATGTCATAAAGGACCCACTCTGACCTAAGAAACACAAGTATAAGTCTAACGTAGTCCTTGATCTCAGTCAGACTAAGGCAAATAAACCAACAACAACCAAATGCAAGTTAGAAACTCAGGGTCTAAGAAATAAAGTTAACAATATAAGAAATAAATTAAAATTAGAAATATAAGTCTTGTGGCATCCAAAAGAATTCCTTCAATATATCTTAAAATCAATAATTTTATTAAAATTCATGACATTACAATACATCACATTGCATATTCCATAATCATACAAAACATTATCATAAAAACCAAAGAGTCGACGCGGCGTTTCGGTGTCTTGACGAGTTAGTCACACCTTCTTCAGGACGGTTTTTTAAAATCACTTGCATATCAAGTGAGACAGATATTGATTAATCGTCTTTGTTTGGCCTCTATTTCTTAATCCATTAGAGGTATATTAAACCATTGCATAAAATATTTCCACCTTTGTCCAGATGTCTATATGCTGGAGAGGTTTGCTGCACCAGGGATGACCACCGTTTGGATTGATTGGTTTTGTACACTTCAACTTTCGTATTGAAGTTAAGAGTCACCTCATGGGGTCTGGAGGGGCTATGAATCCTTCCTCCTGCTTCCGACTTTATGCGTCTGCTTTTATTCTTTCTTTCTTTTCAATCTCTCTTAATTACGTCCAGCGGCCTCCCTGTCATCTACCTCCTGGTGCAGCATCCGGGATATCCGCTGGACGTAATTAAGAGAGATTGAAAAGAAAGAAAGAATAAAAGCAGACGCATAAAGTCGGAAGCAGGAGGAAGGATTCATAGCCCCTCCAGACCCCATGAGGTGACTCTTAACTTCAATACGAAAGTTGAAGTGTACAAAACCAATCAATCCAAACGGTGGTCATCCCTGGTGCAGCAAACCTCTCCAGCATATAGACATCTGGACAAAGGTGGAAATATTTTATGCAATGGTTTAATATACCTCTAATGGATTAAGAAATAGAGGCCAAACAAAGACGATTAATCAATATCTGTCTCACTTGATATGCAAGTGATTTTAAAAAACCGTCCTGAAGAAGGTGTGACTAACTCGTCAAGACACCGAAACGCCGCGTCGACTCTTTGGTTTTTATGATAATGTTTTGTATGATTATGGAATATGCAATGTGATGTATTGTAATGTCATGAATTTTAATAAAATTATTGATTTTAAGATATATTGAAGGAATTCTTTTGGATGCCACAAGACTTATATTTCTAATTTTAATTTATTTCTTATATTGTTAACTTTATTTCTTAGACCCTGAGTTTCTAACTTGCATTTGGTTGTTGTTGGTTTATTTGCCTTAGTCTGACTGAGATCAAGGACTACGTTAGACTTATACTTGTGTTTCTTAGGTCAGAGTGGGTCCTTTATGACATAAGGGACCTTGCCCAAGGATATTTTCCAACAATTAGGGACTCTCTTGTGTTTTAGATTATTTCACCATGTCCCATATTGGTGCATAGGGGATCTCCCTCCTTTTTTCTTGGGTGGAAAATAAACCTCCAGGCTGGGAGGCCAGGTTTTTCATTGGACCGCTCGCGATTTATTTTATTTATTTATTTATAACATTTCTATAGCGCAACAATTACCTTCCGGTGTCTCGGCGCTAGAGTTCACAGAGATTGCAAGGGGTTCCTGCTAGATTTTACTGGTCAAAAAGCCAAGTTTTAAGGTGTTTCCGAAATATTAGTAAAGATGAACTGAGTTTAATATGAGGAGGAACTACCAGTCTGTGTTGGGAAAGTTGCAGTTTTAGTAGAAATCTACTCGGGCGGCAGAAAACGACCCCTTGCCCTATGCAAGATTAAGTGTGCACTGATTTCACAGTGCGGACAAGCATCCCGCACTGTGCAATGAGTGCGAACAGCATTTTGCACAGTGCACTACGCAGTTCACGTAGCTTGCATAGTGCGAAGTGCACTTTGCGTAGCTACGCGTAGCGCTACTATGTGAACTACGTCTAGGGTTAGCTCATATCAGCAGGAGGACAAGACAGGGATTTCCTTGCTCTCCGTTGCTGTTTGCTATATATATCAATCCATTTTTGGTTAGGTTGGAACAGAGTGAGCGTATTAGGTCTATGAGTTGTGGGCAATATCAGGTGCGGGTCTTAGCTTATGCAGATGACCTAGCAGTGGTCTCACAGATATAGAGCAAGCAATAGTTGAGATAGAAAGATTGGCCAAAGCATTTGTTGTGGTTTCAGGCTATCAATTGAACTCTACAAAAACGCAGATTGTATGTTCTAATATGCCATGCCCGGGAGAGGCATGGGAAACTGATGAAGCCAGCTATCTAGGTATTAAAATTTAAATGTCACTTCAGGATTTGATAGAGGTAAATCGGGGAAGTATAGTTTCTAGGATTAAACAGCAGCTTGACCGGTTGGAGTGTTTGCACCTCGTGTTGGTGGGGAGATGCAACGTGCTCAAGATAATTATCCCTCCTAAAATGTTGTATTACTTTAAGGCGGTACCGCTTGAATGAACTAAAATATAACTGCAGAGGGTACAATCTATCTATGATAGGTTCATATGGGGACAAAGGAAAGCAAGGCAAGTGTTTACATTTATGATGTTACCCCATCCTAATTTCACTTTTTATTACTACTACTACGTATGTATACTTCAAAATATACGGATATTGTTGACAGGGGAAGATGTGGTGATGTTGCTAGGGACAGAAGCCAGAAATTCTTTAGTTAAATTCTATGAACCAACCAATTTAAAAAAAGCACGATTTAAGGTTGTGCTTGCAGCAGACAAGGTTGGGAAATCAGTGCGAAAAATGCTAGACATTCCACAGATTAGTTATTATACACCGTTAAATTTGACATCTATATTACCTGCTATATTTTGGGATTATAGGATGTTGAGCTGGAAGGCTAAGGGGATCAAACAATTGGGAGACCTATTTGAGGGGGGAGTATTAGCCTCTTTCCTAGGGCTAGCTGATAGATATGTATGTCAACAGAAGGAATTCTTTAAATACTTACAAGTTCAGGATTTTTTTTTTAAACATCATAAGCAGGAGGGAATAACTATGGCCTTGATAGTTGAGGCAATTAGAAGAAGGGCACCGATAGGGACACAGTTACCATAATAATTGAGATACAACTGGATGATCTGGATGCTCAAGATGGTAAATAGTGTGAACGACTTGATAAGGAAGGCGAGTATATGCAGCGATCAATCAACACTGCAGGGAAAATTTTGTTGTCAGCAAATTTGAAAGCCCACCACTTCAAGACTATATTTGACTTATATCATGCACCAGAGCAGATGATAAAGTGGGGGGTACCAATGATGGGAAGTGGTTTATATGTAATAGAGCTCACATTGTGCATGTGTTTTATGATTGCAGTTCGCTCTGGCAATTAAAGTCACAAATAGATCTGTTTTTGTCCGAAATCACAGGGATACCAATTCACATGACAAAGGATGTAATGTTTTTGGGGACTGGGGAAAATCTTCAAACTGGTCAACCAGCACATAAGTTTGGATATATGATATTTCTTGCAGCTGCACAATGATGTGTAGTTTCATTTTAGCTCCAGCGGGAGGCCCTTTCATCTGAGTTCATGTGCAGGAAGGGACACCTTCCTGCACATGAACAAGCAATATTTACAACAAGGGGTGGTGAGGGACAGAGTCTCTGAATTAAGCAGAAAGCTCTCACCCAGTCAAAAGATCAGGGCTAGATCCAACACCGTTTTTTAGCTCACTGCACCATCCCAGTTTCAGAACCTGGCTGTATGCAAATTAGTCTGTTCCTGTCCCAGTGCATGATGGGAACAGGGCAAACCAAACTACAAAAGCCAATTCTTACACTGGGAAGGAAACAAGCTCCCGGGGACCGGTTTCTGGCATTACAGCCGTCTTCGGCCCGGTTTGCTTGAATCCTGATGGTGCAATGAGCAAGGGTCTCACATCTGAGAATACCCTTCCACGCTTAGGGTGGACAAAAATATTTACAACAAGGGGTGGTGAGGGACAGAGTCTCGGAATTAAGCAGAAAGCTCTCACCCAGTCAAAAGATCAGGGCTAGATCCAACACCGTTTTTTAGCTCACTGCACCATCCCAGTTTCAGAACCTGGCTGTATGCAAATTAGTCTGTTCCTGTCCCAGTGCATGATGGGAACAGGGCAAACCAAACTACAAAAGCCAATTCTTACACTGGGAAGGAAACAAGCTCCCGGGGACCGGTTTCTGGCATTACAGCCGTCTTCGGCCCGGTTTTCTTGAATCCTGATGGTGCAATGAGCAAGGGTCTCACATCTGAGAATACCCTTCCACGCTTAGGGTGGACAAAAATTTTTACAACAAGGGGTGGTGAGGGACAGAGTCTCTGAATTAAGCAGAAAGCTCTCACCCAGTCAAAAGATCAGGGCTAGATCCAACACCGTTTTTTAGCTCACTGCACCATCCCAGTTTCAGAACCTGGCTGTATGCAAATTAGTCTGTTCCTGTCCCAGTGCATGATGGGAACAGGGCAAACCAAACTACAAAAACCAATTCTTACACTGGGAAGGAAACAAGCTCCCGGGGACCGGTTTCTGGCATTACAGCCGTCTTCGGCCCGGTTTGCTTGAATCCTGATGGTGCAATGAGCAAGGGTCTCACATCTGAGAATACCCTTCCACGCTTAGGGTGGACAAAAATATTTACAACAAGGGGTGGTGAGGGACAGAGTCTCTGAATTAAGCAGAAAGCTCTCACCCAGTCAAAAGATCAGGGCTAGATCCAACACCGTTTTTTAGTGAGATAAATAACGGTGATGGATCAAGCCCTGATCTTTGGACTGGGTAAGAGTGGTCTGCTCAATTCAGACACTCTGTTCATCACCACCCCCTTTTGTAAATCCATGAACAAGCAATGGCATTTTGCTGTTTTCATGTGTGATCTACAATGCATCACACATGGAAACAGCAAAAACAAGGAGAAATTAACCATTTCTCCTCATATCATTACTTAATTTTGATGCTGCCCCATATTTACTCCACCCTTTTAAATATGAGGGAGTGTTAGAATCAATAGGTGTTGCAGTGGAACACCCACCGCATAACCCATTGCCCTCTCCTGTCATGCTAAGTATAGCGTGAAAAGGCGGCCTTGTTTACAAGGCAGTGTTAAGCCACCTAAAGTGGCTTAATACTGCCCTATAAATAAGTTGAAGCTCATATTGCCCCACAACGTCTTTAAAAGTGATGTTATGGTGGCGATAGGGGATTGTAAATATGCCCCTATCTGTTTTAGCAGAGTATCTACCAGGAAATCTCATTCCAGTTGTGGATAACAATTCCAAACACCTCCTGGGTTTGGAGAATGTATCCTTTCATATTCAAGAAACTCTCTTACAATTGGGATCTTTCCTTGACACACCTCTTTGCTTTTTCTCTGAAAATGCATCCCCTATCCTTTTTCAGGTAGAGACCGGGGCCCATATTTATCATTCTTTGACACAATGCAACAAGACAACTTGCTGCGCTGCGTGGAAAGGAGAGGGCAAGAATGAGCCAAATCTACCAAGATATGGTATAGTCCTGTCGGTATTCAGACAAAATATCGAAATGTAAATATCGATATACAACAATATCGATGTTTAAATATCGAAGGGACATAATATCGAAGGTAAGTAATGTCGATAGATTTTAATATCGATATTAGTAATATCGATGTATTAGATATCGATGTTAGTAATATCGATGTAAATAATTTCGATGTTACTAATATCGATTTTTATAGTATTTTAATGTATATTATTATGTATTTATTATATATTTAATTTATTTTGATGTAATTTAATTAAATTGTGTATTTTAGTACTGTAGCGGGTTGTGGGTTTATAGGGGATTAGGGTGGGAAGTAATTTAATTATATTATATTAATTATTATTTTGTAGGAATTATGAATTCATTTTAATTAATTGGTAATTCATTTTATTTAATTGGTAATTACTTTTAATTAATTGATTAATTGATAATTATATTCTGTAGCGGGTTGTGGGTTTATAGGGGAATAGGGTGGGAAGTAATTTAATTATACTAAGTTAATAATTAATTAGTAGGAATTATAAATTAATTTTAATTAATTGATAATTAATTTTAATTAATTGGTAATTCATTTATATTAATTGATTAATTGATAATTATGTTCTCTAGCGGGTTGTATTTATTTAATAGTAAACAAATGTATTACTTCCAAATTCTTTTTAATTATGAGTATGTCATTTTTACTTCTACGCTATCCAACACTTTCTCTACTGTTGCACTCTCTGGAGTTGGAATAGTAATTGTTACCCCTACGCTATCCAACACTTTCCCTATTGTTGCACTCTCTGGAGTTGGAATGGTAATTGTTACCCCAACGCTATCCAACACTATCCCTACTGTTGCACTCTCTGAATTGGGAATAGTAATTGTTACCCCTACGCTATCCAACACTTTCCCTACTGTTGCACTCTCTGGAGTTGGAATAGTAATTGTTACCCCTATGCTATCCAACACTTTCCCTACTGTTGCACTCTTTGGAGTTGGAATAGTAATTGTTACCCCTACGCTATCCAACACTTTTCCTACTGTTGTACTCTCTGGAGTGGTAATAGTAATTGTTACCCCTACTCTATTCAACACTTTCCCTACTGTTGCACTCTCTGGAGTTGGAATAGTAATTGTTACCCCTACGCTATCCAACACTTTCCCTACTGGTGCACTCTTTGGAGTTGGAATAGTAATTGTTACCCCTACGCTATCCAACACTTTCCCTACTGTTGCACTCTCTGGAGTTGGAATAGTAATTGTTACCCCTACGCTATCCAACACTTTCCCTACTGAGCACTCTCTGGAGTTGGAATAGTAATTGTTACCCCTACGCTATCCAACACTTTCCCTACTGTTGCACTCTCTGGAGTTGGAATAGTAATTGTTACCCCTGTGCTATCCAACACTTTCCCTACTGTTGCACTCTCTGGAGATGGAATAGTAATTTTTACCTGTACACTATCCAACATTTACTTACTTTTTTAAATGTGTTTTACATTTTTATTAACTGTTATTTATATTATTATTTTATGTACATACATGTATTTGTAATTTATTATATTTTTATTTATTTATAAGTTATTCAAATAATTTTTTAGAGTTATTAATATTGAAGTATGTACTATGTATTATATCTTTATTATTATTTGTTTTATTACATAATTTATTAATTATCAATATTATTACATATCTTAACTATGTTTATTACATTTATAAGTATTATTTTGATACTATTACATTTTTTTGATAAAAAAAAACGATATTTTAAAAAAACTATATTTTTGACATTCAATATTTTTTTCAATATTTTTGTACTTACCTTGTTAGAGATAGGATGTCGATATTGTCATCGATATTTTTGTTGTGATATTTTTGTATGTAGATATTTTTGTAGTCGATATTTTGTCATAGATTCGTCCTGTCCTCTGCCAGTGCACACAATCAGCAGCCTAGCACCAATACAAGCACCCTGTGCCATGGAGCAAGCGTGCCTGTGTTACAGGCAGGATTGTTTTTTTGCAGAAAGATTAACCTTTCCACGCAAATATAAATCCTTGGGAGGCAAATTCCTCTTTCCAAGTGTGCTTCAGAATGCAGCCGATTTTGATAGGGGAAAGAGCAAGGAGAAATCCTTGCTCCTTGTTGCACCTCTGTTTGGAAGATGTGCAATTCTGATGCATTCCCAGGGCTAGCAGTGTTGGTAACTCTGAGAATACCTTAAAATACATGTATGGATGTGTGAGAACACACACGCTCTACCCATGCAGCGCCCCACCATGTAGAGTATCGTGACTTGTGCTGCCTTCCGTTTCTCAAGATTTACCAACCCACGAAGGGCGCCCCCTGGTGGCCTAGCGTAGCTTGGTAAATCTCGGTTTTGCATCACCCTGCTTCCCCTTGCATGGCACAAGGGTGATGCAAAGCCTTAACAAATCTGGGCCCATACCTTTTGGAAACAGACAGGATTTGAATCGGGAATCAAGTATTCCTTCCTTTCTTTGATTATGACCAAAATATTGTTAGCCCATGTTAGATGGTAGGCTTCCTTACTAACACTAGTAGTTTCCTTTTGGCAAACTTAGGTTTGGTATCCCACCCATCTAGAACTAATAGTGTACTGTTTCATCTACAGTCCAACCTTCCCCAGACTCCCCCCTGATTCACCAGCAACAAATGCAAGATTTGGTCCTGAATCAGATGTGTCCTTGACAGATTGGAAAATATCGGATCAGCCTGCTGAGCCCCAACATTTTCAGCAGAAAGTCTGGTTTATATTTGAATGTAGTGGCCCCAGGGATTCCAGAGCTGGTCACTCAGCTTGGGCAGTTTTATTAAGCTGGTGTCCAGGTAGGTCTGTCCATCTCTTTTTTAGCAGATGTCACCTTAGTTGCTCGCAAACCTACTAGCTCTCCTGACAAGTCCAGGTAAAACATTTTGAACAGATAATACCTACCTTTCTACAATTTCTGTGGGGCATTTAACAGTAAGGAGTAAACTGATCAGCAAATATCGGCTGATCTGCTGACTTATTCAGGAGCACGGTTTTGTAATCCTGCTCGTTCCTAAATAGACTGATGTGGGATGTTAACGTTATGCTTAATATATTTAACGGTTGGTCAGATAACACAAACTTAACCCTCAAGATGCCTTCTGCTAAATTAACAATGTTATTATGATTGGCTTCCATTTAGTGCCCTTTTAGTGTTGGAGCATTAGATGGCCAAGTCAGACAGGTTATTTCTACAGAGGTTGTTTTAATATTTAAAGAAGATCAAAAACTAATTTGATATCAGTTTTTTACCCTTATTTTCTGAAAGTTTACGAACAACACACGAGTAATCTGAGACTGTCCACTGTCGACTAGCTCCTAATTTCATTCAGAAACCTCACAAACCAGTCACTTTATCCACTTTGACTCAATGTGTTACACGAGTTAGTGGAGTTAGTTGTGGAGAAGTGTGGCTCAATGGTTAGAGCGGCAGACATTGCTGCAGAGGTATGGCCCAGGACCAGGGTTCAATTCCCGCCTCGGCCGGTCTTGACGGGGTCTTGAGCTCTAAAATTCCTCGGACCTGATTTTTGGCCTTGGTGCCTTTTCTAATCGTGGGTCCCACGCTGCAATTCTGGGCAATTGCTTGCTTAATCTCCACAACGGCCCCAACAGCGCTGGGATGCCTGGCTTGACCTTGGGGATACCCAGGAGTGGATATTTCACAGGGAAAAGCCAAAAAGGGTTCCTTAGCGGTATGAGTCCAAGCACCGGGAGACCCGGTCCGGGTAGCTGTGGGCTATACAAGTACAAAACATTTACGAGTTATGCCCCTAGCTGGTAATGATCATTCCTTTATTGGAGCACATTTCTTAAGAGGAGCAAAGGCTTCCAAGGCCTTTTGGGCAGGGTCAAGATTAGAAAACATTCTCAGATCAAAAGGTTGGTCAATTTATAATTCTTTTTTAATTCTTATGGTAAATCATTTACTGCAACTGTTTCCTTAGTTGTGGGAAGGCTTCCTTTGCATAATAGGAGCATTCTGTCTTCATATAAAATGTAGATTTTCCTTACTGAAGGAAAGTATACAATTTAGACACATAGGTGAGTACTATCCCACCTTTTCTTTAATAATGTTTTTTTTCTCCCTTCCATATTTTCAGTATTTAACAATAAAGTCATTCCTAGGGCATAGCAGTTTCTTAGATTCCTTTTACTGATCTGGGATTCATCATTCAAAGAGTGAAATTTCGTTAAGCCATTGTGCTGTTATGGCATCCTCCTCACATCTAGTGGCAGGGAAAATACTTTTTAAAGAACTAAATCAATAACTTTTTACTATGTTGGCTTTTGCTATAAGTTCCCTTATTTTCACAATACCAAAGTCCGACTTCTCCCGCAAGATAAAAGAAGGCTGCTTGAGATCAGTGAAAGATATTGTATCTGTAGCTCACCAGTGATTGATGCTCTTTTATAGTACATTCTGTCATACATTTTCCTTCCTATTTTCCGATTGGTTCATGACCTTAGGTTAACTATAGTTTCTATTTGTTCTTGAACGCTGCTATTCAATTAACACCTTCCCTGCAGGGGTAATTCCCCCACGGTGCGGGGTGGGCAGGGGGGTGAGAGTGGCGCCGCAGTGCTCGTGACGAGACCAGCTCTTCATGAGTCACAGTGGAGCTGTGCTCATGATTAGCTGGTCTCGACACAACTCCACCCACTGAATAATTTGTCTGCACAGGCGGGGAATTAATCGCGAGTGGGCGGAGCGCAGCTATTATGACGAGACCAGCTCGTCATGAGCACAGCTCCACTGTGGCTCATGACGAGCTGGTCTCGTCATGAACACCGAAGAGGTTAATACAGAGTAAAATACTTCACTCCTTGGCTTTAATAAAATGTAGATTTTACTTCATTAAGGCATTTGGAAAATCTAAAGTATGCTTGATTCCTGCATATATTTATGGTTGCATATCTTTACAACAATGTATCTGCACATACAGGGCTATTTCATAAACAGCTTCCCTCACTAAGTGGAAAGCATATATTAAGTGTCAGCAGGCTGTAAAGTGACTTCATTTAAAACAATATTTCTCCAATTTGGACCTTGATTTTCAGACACCACAGCTCAGCTGGGTTTCTGTTTCTGAGCTGTGCATATAAAATAATGCATAAATTGGGTTTGTCCATCATTGTTTTTGATATATATAGCAGTGGGGATACAGATGCAGCCCTTCCTTTCCCTCGCTCTCCTATTGTATTTGACATATAAAATAATGCTCCAATTACCAGAAGTGTTACTTAAAGGATTGCCCTTTACATGGTGAAGGCACTCTACTCTGCGCTGAACTAGTACCGCCTGTTCATGAAGCTGCTCATGAATTAAAACTGTTCATCTACTTATAACATGTAACCGACAAAACAATTTACACCTAAAAATGCAAAGAAATGTTGTATTGTTTTTATATGTCTTAAAGTAGCTTTCTTGTAATCATACTATCCTCTTATTCTCTCAATCAAGATGTCTTGCCATTTTTACTGAATCTGTTCCTGATCTGTGCAGGAGGTGAGTAAATATTCCTAGTATTAAAAATGTAATTACATGATTGTATTATTTGTAATCATATAATTAATCTGATGCAGATAATCTTTTTATAACAATTTATAACAATTTGATACTGTTTCTGACTAAATATCAAAAATTCCTGGCAGCCTTACAGACACATCGTGGTGTTTACTAAGCTTGGTTTGAAAGAGTCCTCATTCTCAACATTAAGAAGATGTATACATACAGGTTTTACAGAGAGTTATATGGTTAAGAGTAAGCCTCAACTACTCACTAAAACTTTGTGAATTAGACTGTGTGAATCTGTTTATCTCAAACGTACATCTCTATAAATAGGGCACTTTCTATAGCATGTAGCACAATTCCTAATGAATATTAGACACATCAAATGATTATAACAGGTCCTACAAGCAACATGGTGTTTGGCAGAGTCAATAAAATGCACAAAAAATGATGGGAAGTACTCTTGCATTTTGTATAACCACTGGCAATCGCTCGGGTAGCATTCCAACTGACAACTAACTTTTCTTATGCCCCCCCATGCAACTTCAGATCCTTCTCCAATAGGAATAGCCAACCTGATCATCTAGGCCAGGTCCTTCAGGAACCAAAACACAAGCAACCCAAGACTAGCTTTGACTGGATTGATCCTTTTCAGTCCCATGCAGCTCGGTTCCAGTGGCACAATGAACACAGTACCCACATCTGGGCATACCCTTGCCACCTTGGGTGTAGAAGTTTTACACTATGACAGTCTTGCCAAGCCCTGTTAGGAGACATATTAGTTTACTTTGCCAATTGTGATGTTGTATACTTTTGCAATTTTATGACTGTATGCCTGATGATTGCCTTGTGCTGTATGCTCAATTGGAGTGTACGGAAATGATCTGCAAAATGCCATAGGTCTGGCCTGTTTATTAGGAAATGCTATGATAAATGCAGTAGGCCTGGTTTATTTACTATGAGAATCATTTGTTCAAGTCAATAGACCTCTAAGAGTGGATTGTTATCACATTATGTTACATGGGTAGACAAGGGTGTGGTTACATTTAATCTCACAGATAACCATAGTAGACAAGGGCTTTGGTGTTGGTCACTCATTCTAATAGTCCCTGGAACTACAATTTCACTGTGATGATTCTTGTTAGGCCCCATTGAGAGAGGCTACAATTTGTACATATTTGTATATATGTGTGCCTGATGGTTGCCAGTTTATGCACACTTCAGTAGACCTGTGTTGCATATAGCTCCATGCCATTGGTAAAGGCAAGATGCCTTATTGGTTCACTGGGAAAAGTTATGTCAGATTTGTTAGGTTTGAACTGCTTAACAGGAAAAGTTATTACATGGCAAGTAGCGCCCACGTACCTCTTGTTAAAAACATGTGTTAAAGGTACCACACTTTAACAGTTGAATTGTTATTACACTGTGCTAAAGCCTGTAGGTCTTTTGTTACAATGAATCAAGCAAATTAGCATAGAAGTCAAGGGTTTAAGTGTTGGTGTCCTACCCAAACAAACCAGGGGAATAGATATTTTGCACTATCATAACCCTTATTAGGCTCTAATAGTAAGAATCATATATTGTTTTGACAATTGCATGTTGTACATAATTTTAATTGTATTTTGGTATGCCTCATGGTTGCTTTGTGGAAAGGCATATGGCCAGGACAGTAGGTCTGACTTGGATATGGTGTCAAGTCAATGATGAAAGTTTTAGAGCAGATTGTTTATGATGAAACGCTATGATAAAGGGCAGTAGACCTGACATATTAAGTGTGAAAAATATTTATTAAAATCAATAGGCATGTAAGGGTGGATTGTTATTACTTTGTAATAAAGCCTTCAGATAGGTAAACATTTTCTTCCTTGGAATCTCACAGATTAACGTAATAGTCAAGGGATTTGGTGTGGTTTACCCCCTCTGAAAAACATGTATAGAAGATTTGGATTGTCAGAATCCTTAGCACTTTTTCTCTGTGGTTGCAACTTAGAAGTATTAGCACTTTTCTCGGCTGTTGCACTTTGTAATATTTGCAGTTCTTTTTGCTGTTGCATTCAGTCGAGAAGCCACGTCCAAAGCCGGATTGAGAAGGATGTAATAATCCACTTGCTTCAACATGGGTTGACAGTTGGGAATTGATGTGTTTTTCCATGATTTTAGAAAAAACCGGAAGAAGTGAAATTGGGCGAAAATTTGATGGGAGGCTAGGGTCTGCATTAGGCTTTTTTAACAGGGGCACAATCATTGCATGTTTCCATGCGGAGGGTACTGAAGCTGTTTTAAGGGAGGTGTTGAGAAGATCCACAATGAGTGCAAGAGAAGAATGATCCAGTTTGTTAAGTACATGGGGAGGAAGGGGATCCAATGGAGAACCAGATTTAAGTTTGCAAATAATATCAGAGAGATTTGTGATGTTAAATGGCTCCCAAGTATCAATCAAGGGAGAAACAGGAGAACTGGTTTCTCGGAGAATTCTGGGATTGCAGGAGATTGTGGGTTCAGAGGGAGTGACAGGAGTCATTTGACCTGAAGTAAGAGACAGGTCCTCAGGTGTCAGTTGTTCAGAGAGTGGAATAGGGGCGGGTAGGTAAGACAGCGAAGGGGAGGGGACAGATTTCTCAAAATTGGAATAGATGGTATCTATTTTGGCTATAAAAAATTCGGCTAATGTGTCTAGGCATGGTGGTTTAGGTTGGCACAAAGCGCCCAACAGACTCTGTACTACCTTAAAGAGAGCTTTAGGGCGGTTTTGTGCTTCAAGGATGGTTGTATTAACATGTTCAACTTTAGCAATTTTACATAAAGAGTGGTATTTAGAGCAGCTTTGTAAATTTGTTTTGAACAAGGGTCATAATTTGTGCGCCATTTGCGTTCAAGATTTTTACAGATGGTTTTTTTCTATTTTTAAGGCAGCTGTAAACCAGGGTGCGGGCGGATGGTGAAGATTATGTTTTTGCATGCGTTGGGGTAAGCATGCATCTGCAGCCATTACTAGCCAGGCGTTAATAGCCTCAGCAGCTTTAGTACAGTTACCTTCCATATGAGGTCTAGTGTTCTCAAGACGGAGATTGAATTCTTTTATGTCTAGTTTGTTCCAGTTTCTAGAAGGTCTAGATTCAGTAGGTTTAGGAGGGATGTTGAGTTGGCTACCAATGGTAATCGAAAAAGTTACCATAAAGTGGTCAGACCATAAGATTGGTAATGAGGTCTCACAATCAATAGTTTCTAAGTTGGAAAAAATGGGGTCGAGAAGGTGTCCTGCAATATGCGTGGGACCCGAGTTATGTAGAGTGATGTTTAATGCAGCCAGATCCTGTAAAAGGTTGCTACTAATGGAACAACAGGGATCATTTAGATGTAAATTGAGATCACCAAGAATTGAAAAGTTAGTGGAGTTCTGGATAAAAGGTGCTATGTGTTCAGGAAGAGAGGCGGCCCAAGCACTCACTGGTCCGGGGGGACGATAAATGAGCAATCCGGAGAAGGTAAAATTGGGAGACAACGAAAGCTTAAAGAGACCCACCTCACAGTTAGGCAGTACAATGTCTTCCCATTTGCAAAGGTACCGTCTATTATAAACTATAGCTATTCCTCCACCATCTTTCAAGGCTCTATTTTTTCCAACATATGTGTAATTATCAAGGAGAGCAGCAGCAATGTCTGGGCCAGAATGATCTTTTAGCCATGTCTCGGTGAGGAATAGAGCTGCAGGATCCTCAAAGACAAGGAGGTCAATTATTTCCCTCTTATGTTTCACTAGGGATCTACAATTTAGGCTAATCCCAATGGAGCAGGGTACCAAATGATAATTGTCAAACAATGCGATACCACTTTGGAAATTTCAAACCCAGGCATACACTAAGCTCAAGCAACATCCATACAGATAACAAAACACATATTAGTTAAAAATAATCCTAGGGACAGAATAATAAAGGTTTTTATTGTTGTAATGGGATGGTTCTATCGATTATCCTGAGGAAGGTTTCGGCTAAAAATTAATTGCCCACCGAAATGCATTGATACACAAAGGGAGAACTACTTTGAGTTCGGTTGGGAGACAACAAACCTGATACAGGATTCATAATTGATAATCAGGAGTGATCTCCAGTATACCTTTGTAGTGCTCCCATAGCTGTTAGGAACTGTTGTTTCTCTTTTTCTGTCCCTAGGATTGTTTTTAACTATTATGTGTTTTGTTATTATGTATATTGTCAATGTATTTGTGTTTCTAAATGTATTATTGCTCTGACTGCGACCTATAAGCTTGAGTTGGTTTTAACTTGTTTTAATAAATTGTATGGTTTTACCACACATATATATATACAAACCTTTTTCGCATTTTAATAATTCTGCATTTTCCGTTGCCTGCTATTTGCTGTCAGTATATTAGTTATCTGTATGGATGTTGCTTGAGCTTAGTGTATGCCTGGGTTTGAAATTTCCAAAGGGGTATCGCATTGTTTGACACTTAAGGAAAAAATACATTGTGTCGTATGACCTATTTCACCCAGATGGCTTTCTATCAGTGGCACTTGTCCCTGGCGATGTATCAGCCTATACCAGTTCCCTATGCCGTTGACTTTGGCACTTTGGCCCCATAAAGGGCTACCAAAAGTTCATTTGGAATATCAAAAAGGCAATTAATATTTTTTTTTTAATTTGAGGACACTCGTCGGCCCCTTCCCAGCAATCATTTGTGACAGTCCGGTGATACTCCCGTGATCAGCAGAGTTAGGCGCTGACACACTCGGACCTCACCTCAGCCCTCGGATTAGAGCAGCGGCCATCTTGGGGGTAGGCTACACCTTCTGCGCTCTAGTCTCCAGCGCATAAAATAGACGGGTATGCCTCCGTGCAGCGGACGCGGTCAGCGGACGCGCCGTATCAGAGCCAGAGTCACGCCAGAGTCCAGCCCACCTGCGCCCGTCCGTGACCATTACGCGGCCGTGGCCAGAAACACTGTGGGATCTGGCTCCCAATCTATCATCTGCTACGGTAGGGACACTTTACTTTTGTTAATACCCAAACTCTGTGCTTTCTTGCACTCAAGACCATCAGACCTCATTATTTCCTCCTACCCGTGCATGCCCCGTAATTTTGAACAGGAACCAGGTAATCCCGCGACTTTATGTTCACTCTCACTGGTATCAGTCCGGCCCAATCCTGAAAAGAAAAATTTTACTCTTAAGGCGGGCTTAAATAATTGCCGCTCCTTGGTGAAACACTCGCTTGATATAGCTCAGACCCTGACAGACGACAAGTGGGACCTTCTTTTCCTGACGGAAACTTGGTTTGGTGATGAATCTAACCCAGCCTTGTGTTTGGCTATTCCCCCTAACTATAACATTCTGTGTGCTAATAGGCAAAGTCACAACCATGGAGGTGGCGTAGCCATAATCTATAGGTCGCAATGGACCATTTCTTCTTTTTCCTATGCCCAAATCGAATCTATAGAAGCACTACTATTTTGTATTAAATTGGCACCAAATATCACATACTCGGGCCTTTTAGTATATCGCCCTCCTAAGTCCAAGGTATCCTTTCTTCCCGCTCTCTTGGACTTTGTGCTCCAGGCTACCTTCCGCTATGCAAATTTCACTCTACTTGGCGACTTTAACCTCCATGCGGAGGTTACTTCTGATCTTCCCAGCCTTAATTTTCTTTCAACCTTAATGGATGGTGGTTTAAACCAATTGGTTTCCCTCCCTACCCATAAGGCTGGACATACACTCGATCTTATCTGCTCAAACCTGGCGGACATTTCCGTTAGCGAGCCCTACCCAGTGATCTGGTCTGACCACTTTTTGATCCCATTCTCTATCTGTCTGTCTCACCAAGCAAGACTGAGGATACCGGCCAAGACAGCTTGCCGTAACTGGAGTAAGATCACTCCAGATAGTTTAGCCAAACACCTCCCAACCGCCGCCCCTAAAGATGCATCTGACCTGGACTCCCGTTTGATTAATTTTAACAACTGGATTTCCTCTGCCATTGATTCCATAGCCCCTATGAGGCCTAATAAAACCTTTCGGGCTGCCCCCTCCGCTCCTTGGTACTCTGATGAACTACGCAAGTGTAAATCTGCTTGCAAACTTCTGGAACGACAATGGAGACATTCGTACTCCCCAGATGGTAAACCGAAATATAAAACAGCTCTTAAAGAATACCGGAAGAAGATAATTGTCCATACAAGGAAGCACTTGGAGCAGAAAATTAGTCAAGCACAAGGCACTACTAGGGAAATTTTTAATACAGTTAGAACGTTTACCGACCCTATGGCCCTTAAAAGTCAATCCCCGGTGTACCAGTCCCTCTGTACCCGCCTCTCTGACTAATTCGAGGAAAAAATTGCAACCATCTATGATTCCTTTCCCTGCGGTATTAATCCAGGTTCTATAGAAAAACCAGCGGATTACCCAGTATCTACCCCTGCTTTTTTAGAATTTGAGGAGATCATTCTAGATCGCTCTTTGGCAGAACTCTCAAAATTTAGATCAGGCTCTCCACTTGACCCTTGGCTGGCCAAACAGTATCAAGCACTGGCCCCCCTCCTTAATCCCATACTGAATGGCATCTGGAATGACTCCCTTAGGACAGGCATATTTCCGGATTCATGGAAACATGCCCAATTAGTTCCTATTCTAAAATAAATCAACGCAGACCCAGATGAACCGGCCAACTACAGGCACATCTTCCTGTTGCCGGCCCCAGCCAAGGTTCCTGAAAAGCTAGTCCATCAGCAACTAGCAGGCTTTATTGAAAGCCATGGCCTATTCCATGACTCTGCGCTGCGAGGCCTCCGGGCAGTTATGCGCTATATAAGTGGAATTTTTCATTTCATTTCATGACTCGCAACATGGATTCAGACTAGGTTGTAGTACAGAGTCTGCCTTAATAGAGATGGCTGATTCCGTGCGATGGAAGCTGGACAGGGGTTCGAGAGTGGTGTTGGTGCTGCTTGATCTTTCGGCAGCATTCAACACCGTCTCTCACCCCGTCCTGCTTGACCGCCTTCGGTCTAAAGGTATTCAGGGTACGGCCTTGGACTGGTTATCCTCCTTTCGATCTAATCGGACACAGGCGGTGTTCACCTCCCCCTACACTTCTAATAGCTGTCCGTTAAAGTGGGGAGCCCCCCAGGGCTCCTCACTGAGTCCCCTTTTGTTTAATGTTTATTTTTCCCCGCTTGCCGAGCCTATTGCTCAGTCAGAAATTAAGGCAACCTTGTATGCTGATGACATTCAGCTTCTGTTTTCTTATGATACTCCCACCCAGACCATTTTTGACCAACTGAAAGATTGTCTTCGAAACATCGCATGCTGGATGGATAACAATTTCCTTCGGCTGAATGCAGGAAAAACTGAGGTACTCTTTTTCCATCAATCTTCTCCTCTGGATTCGAACCTCTGGTGGCCACTGGATCTAAGTGCCGGCCCTTCCCCTAAGGAAACAGTAAAAATCTTGGGGATCAGATGGGACACGACGGTATTTGCTGCGTGTTTTTCAAAAATCAGGATGATCAAAAAATGTATCAACTTTCTCCTAGTAACACCAGGAAAACCATTGTCCAGGCCTTAATAACTTCATACTTAGATTATGCCAATGGCCTGTATCTTGGACTTGCTTTTGGCCTCAGTCATCAGCTTCAGACTGTTCAGAATGCTGCAGTACGGCTGGTCTGTGGCCTCTCTCTACGTGAGCACATCACGCCACATCGACGTAGGCTACATTGGTTGCCAGTCCAAAAAAAAGTAGAATTTAAAGCCCTTACCTTGGCTCACCGCGCAATCAAAGGAAAGGGCTCTGCATATCTATCTTCCTGCCTTTGCCCCTACAGCAATGCCAGACATCTTCGATCCAACTCTAAAGGTCTGCTGTCTACCCCTAGATTAAAAAAAGTTTGATCTGGGGGAAAAACGTTCCAGGTATGTGCGTCCTCTCAATGGAACAAACTCCCCATTTCTATTTGAATGATTCAGGAGGAGCTACCATTTCGCAAAGCACTAAAAACATTCCTTTTCTGCTAAACTCATCTGCGTAAGACTCAGCAAATATGCAAGAAGCACTGTGACACCCCGTTGGGGTAGCTGCGCGCTTTACAAAACACACTAAATATATACAAAACACACTAAATAAAGTGAACAACTTGCAGATATTAAAAAAAGACAGGTCTCCTAGGGTTCTCAGCCCTTGACATCACTTCTTGCCAGGAAATCACCCTGTTTTGAATAACAAAATGTCTTAACTCCCGTAGCCCACAATTTTCCCAATTTGTTGGATGGCTTTCTCTAAATTGAAGGCCAAGGCTGGCACACTCTCTTAATCTCAAATATTGCATACCAGAGGATCCCGTATTTTTGAAAAAGGACTGAAGTCTAAAAGAATACTCCTTTAAGGTCTTATATCTAGTGTTTTGGGAAGTTTGGAGGTTTTTAAAAACACTTGAGTGTGAGAACACATTTTTTGGAGCATTTTATCAAAAAAGAAGCTATCTCGAATACCTGTAGATCCCATCAATCCCACCACTATAACTAAAAAAGCAGCCTCATAATAAGTTATTAAATGTGGCAAAGCTAGGCCCCCCTGAGCAATAGATAATTGGACTACTGACAGCTTGACCCTAGGTACATTCTTTCCTCATACAAATCCTATAAGCATCATTTCCATTTCTTTAAAAAAGGACAGGTTCATTTTTATAGGAACATTACTTAAAAGAAATGTAAGCAGTGGTAGTATAGACATTTTAATTAATGAAACCCTGCCTACTAGTGAAAGGGGGAGTAAAAGCCACTGATCCAAGAGTCTCTTAATTTTATCTTTCATTCTTGTATAATTCTGATGATATAGCTGATGGTACTGGCTAGTTACAAATATCCCAAGGTATCTAATTGGGTCTTGTTTTGCGGCTTGAACCCTCAAACTAGATGGAAGAAGATTTAAATCAGTGTTGAGGGCAAGGACTTCCGTTTTATTAGGATTGGGGATGGGGGCTTGGATAGCAGCATTATTTCTCATTTTAATTACTAATGGTTCTATAAAAAACAGTAAAAAGTGATGGCGAAAGTGGACAACCCTGTCTAGTCCCCCGGTTTCTTTTTATAGATCCTGCCCGTTTCGCATGAATTGATTCCTGGGCCGAGGCCCCTTGGAAAATATTTCGTAGCATATCGATGACCTGAGATGGAAAATGAAATTGACCAAGGGCAAAAACCTTGGTTTTCCAATTAACTAGGTCAAATGCTTTCTCAGCATCGACCATTATAATACATGCCGGAGTAAAATTAATATTAAAATAATCCAGGGCTTGTATTAAAAACTCGGTATTAGCCGCCATGGATCTGCCTGCTATAAAACCGGTCTGTTCTCTATGAATTACCTCCTAGGCAGCAAATAATAATTATTTAGCCCATACTTTCATTAAAATCATATAGTCCGAATTCAAAAGACTAATGGGCCTATAGGAGTTAATATCCTCAGGACTTTTATCTTTTTTAACAAATTACACGATTATCACTACTTTAAAAATTGTAGGAACCAAACCATTCTGTTTAATATAATTAAATAGTTTTTTCAAAGGTGCAATCAATTCTTTTGAAAAGTTTTCATGAAATTCAATAGGGAAGCCATCCTGTCCACATGCTTTTACCCCAGCTGTTACTTTAATAGAAGTCAATATTTTGGCAGAATTTATATCAGATCCTAATTGACTGATCCAGTTATCTGTTTTGTTCTTGTTGCATTAGCCAAAAGTTTCCCTACTAGCTGGCTATCTTCATAAACTTTTTTCTAGTACATTTTAGAACTGCAAATCTCTTCCAACACAAAAAGTACCTCAGAGCTGTTCTTGCCTGCTCAAGTTGGTTGGGATACTGCTGAAGCTGAAAGGCATATTCTTTTTCAACTGCAGTTTGTAGCTCGGCTATTTTAAGCCTCCGAGTGCTTGACTGGGCAGCCGTATAGACGAGTTGACCGCGAGCTGCCGCCTTGAACCAGCCCCACACAGAAAAAGGCTCCGCAGTATTTTCGTTGATCTTGAAATATTCAGAGATCCATTTTTTAAAGCCCGTCACCCAATCCTGTCTTGGAGCAGAGTACGGCCAGCTGCCACCTGGACCCTTCTCTGTTCTGCCCCCCAAGTACAAGTTCAAGCTCAACTTTTGCATGATCCGAGAAAGGATTACACCCGGCATCTACCTCAGAGACCTGGAGAGATCTTGATATAAGAAAAAAATCAATTTGAGATGCAGTTCGAAAATGATGCAAATAACAGGTAAAATTTGTTTTGTCAGGATTGCTATTTCGCCAGGGATCTGCTAATTGATATTCTAGCCTAATGGCCTCCACAATTTGTTTGGTGTTTGGTTTCAGTTGTTTTTTATTTTTATAAGTGTCTTTTTTAAATCGTGTATGAAATTAAAATCTCCTCTAGACTGGAAATGTCATCTGAGACCGGACCATAGTAATTTATAAAATTCATGATCTTCCCCTGTAACCTTGCCGCCACCTATATCAATCTCCCCTGTGGATCCCTTTTTTCTTCCATTTTTTTTGTATTATTATTATTTTACCAATTTTATACCAGGAAACAGAGTATGCAGATTAAATGTTATCACAGCATTACAAAACAAAGGTCAATTCATCAAAGCGGACAGACAAAGCAAAAGTATACATAACATCTGTAACATTTCCTAACTCCAGTCCGTAATAGGTGCCCATATCTTTGCTCCCATAGCCCTCTTCCTGCTTCCCTTAGTTTTATAAATAGCAAGTTCCAAAATATACATCATCAATAATCTTTCACGCCAACTAAAAAAAGAGGGCGGATCACGATTAATCCATTCTCTTGTAAAATATGCTTGTACTACAGTCATGCAAATAAAAATAAAGCATACCGTAGCCTTAGCTCTTAACTGGCCCACAGTTCCCAGACCACAACCAGTTAACAACAATTCGCCAGCTATACTGATCAGGTGCCCAAAAACTACATACAAAAACTGTTCAATAAGAAAAAAAATGCAGAAAGTTTGGGGCAAGATAAAAACATGTGTACAGCATCAGCAGCGAATTGTCCGCACCTATTACATTTTGTCCGTGTGGTCAAGCTTCATTTAGAGATCTTCCTGGGAGTATATTATAGATCGTGTATGGCCATGAAATGCTGTGAGCGCATCATTCCTGTAAAGAGCACTCGGTTGGCTAGTATAACAGATTCAGCAATTTTAATTTCGACTATCCCAAGCTTAGTTGCCCATTTCAATTGGCAACTTTCCAAATCATCTGAAAATAAATTCATGAACCAGATAGGAGTAAAATTGGCCATGCTCTCGATAAGAGGAATTTTAGTCATTTGATGTTCTAAACCAGGTCCTAAAGTCTGTAGAAAACTACGGATTTGCAGAAATTTAAAAAATATTTTTTCGGTAAACCAAAATTTTTCGTAAATTAATAAACAAGTGCCCTAAGCATCGAATTCCTCTAGTACTCCACCTAGTGACAGTTTGGTCGCAAAAAATAAAAGGTAATAAATCAGATGAGGTAAATGGTGTATTTGCGTTTAATTTTAAAATTCCCATCTGGCGCTTAACCAGTTTCCAAACTGTGTAGACGGCTTTTAAGATCTTTAATTTTGTCTTCTTAAAGTAGCTAGGTTCAACTACTTTAACCAGACAGCCCTTTATCTCCTCACCCATCGCAAGCTCATAAATAGATGGGGTGTTGCACAGATGAATTCGCTCTCTATCCCCGACTACAAGTGGACTGATGAATTGTAGAGCTGCAGCAACATAGTAAAACAAGAAATAAGGTATGCCCCATCCACCCCGCTTTTTAGGGAGGGCCATCTTCTTATAAGCTCTTCGTTGTCGCTTATAGCCCCACAAGAATCTAGAAGACATCCTCTCTAATTTTTTAAGGGAGGCAGCAGGGAATTCAATGGGAATTGTACGGAACAAATATAAAAGTTTAGGTAAGATCAGCATTTATAACACATTAGATCTACTATATAAAGATAAGTGGAGGTGATCCAGTCTCTCTAATGTCGCATTTATTTTAGCCAACGCTGGATTAATATTTAATTCTGGGATATTAGAAACTGGGAGTGAGATCTTAATTCCCAAATAGGTAGCTTCAGGAACGGTGACTATGTTAGCAGGTGGATCCCGTCTAACAATCAGGTTCTGAGTTTTGGATAAGTTCAACTTGTAGCCTGAGAAACTGGACCGCTAGTTCATTAATAGCAGGAAGTGTAGTGCCTATATCTGTTGTGACTATGACTATATTGTCCGCGTGGGCGAGGGCTCGATAGTCTATATGGCCTAGGTGGATAGGTTTGATATTTTCAGCAAGATTTAGCCTGTTCAAAAAGGGGTCTATGTAAAAAGCAAAAAGTAAAGGTGAACACACGCATCCTTGTTGAGTCCCGCAGGAGAATCGAGCAAAATGTTTGACCACCCAGACGTATAGAAGCAGTGGGGGACTGATAAAGAGTCTTTAAAGCTGTTAAGATACCTGGACCAAATCCTTTTCTAACTAAAGATTCCCACATATATACCCAAGAAACCCTGGTGAATGCTTTTTCAGCATCCAGCAGGGTTACACCGATAGTGGAGCTTGTTGCTTGAGCCCAATCCACAAACGTGATTAAACGACGTACATGATCAGCTGTGTGACATGTAGGAATAAAACCATATTGGAATTTTGACACAAGCGGTGTAATAATGCCGGACAGACGTGATGCTTGAGGGCATTAACAGCGACTAATCTTTTTAAGAAAGATTGAATTATTGAATCCCGGCAAGAGGGTGATGCCTTCCCTTTTTGAGCTGCTAAAAAAACTTTTGTTAATCCTTTTTTTTAGCACTGTTCGCAATATCCTAAATAATTCCAGAGGGATGGCATCCGGCCCAACAGCTTTGCCTGGGCTAATGACATTAAGGATGTCTCAATTTCTTCCCAGGTAGTTGGTGTATCTAATTGCTCAGACTCCTCTCGTGTTAGGGTGGTATTTGCAATACTAGCACAAAAATCTGGTACCATTTCCTCAATACCTCCAATAATATCCTCTGTATATAGTTTGCTATAAAATTCACGAAAAGTCTCCAGTATTTCAGCAGGTTTATCGTGCAGTTGCCCTGAATCGTCCAAGATCTTATCTATTCTTGTGGCCACCTCCTTCTGTCGGAGTCTTTTCGCTAATAGTCTCCCTGAGTTTTCTCCCACCTCATACATCTCTGACCTATACGCTGCAAAATGTAAAGCTAATTTTGTAGCAAAGTTCTGATGTAATTTTGCTTTCTGTATGGCTAGATCTTTTAAGATTTGATCAGTATTTAGCCCTCTGCTACAAGCCGTCATCAACTGAATTTCGATGTCTCGCAATTTTCTCATCTTAATCTCATCTACCTTCCGCATTTTGCGTTGCTTATTAATTGAATAGCTTAATGTTTCTCCCCTAATCCCTGATTTAAAAGCATCCCACACCATCTCTACTGATGCAGAACCATGATTAATTTCAAAGAACTCAGACATCCACTTCCCCATCTGCTCAACATATAAAGAATCGAATAGTAGTTTCCGCTCGAAAGTCCAAGGTCTGGGGAATGGTCTGAGATTAATATCTAGGTCAAGAATGATAGGGTTATGGTCAGAAATTATTTTTGGGGAGGATCTCAAACCTGATATTTTTGCCAATGTTGATAAATCCAGCAGTTACAAAAAAATAATCTAAGCGGAAGTTTTTCTGATGCGGGGCAGAATAGAAAGAATGCCCTGGGGCGCCCCTTTCCTTTAAATAACCTCTGACTATTAATCCAAATTCTTTAATAATCCCTTTGGTAGCCCTAAAAACATGCTTCTTCTTTCCCCCATAAACATACTTACTAGTTATGTCATCTTGTCCATCCAAATGCAAGTTAAAATCCCCGCATAAGACTAGAGGGGACTAGAGGGGACGGCCACAATGCTAGCTCTACACTCAGCTGATTCAACTTATCCAGATCATCTAAATTGGGGCCCTAAACAGTGCAAATAGTCAGTGGTGAGTCCTCCAAACATAGTTCACTAATTACCAACCGGCCCAAAGGGTCTTCTTTAACACGCTTACTTGTCCCTAGCCCTTTTTAGTACGGCAACACCTCTTGTAGTTGTACCCTGCCGAGTACAACCTACTAGTTCAAGGCCTAAATCTTTAAACCAGTTCTTATTCTTCCATGCTATATAGGCTTCTTGTATGCACAATACATCAATGTTCATAGCTTTGAGCATTTGGGCCATTATTCCCCTTTTCCTCCTAACATTTAGCCCACAAATATTCCAGGAACATATAGTGAATCTACCCATTCTCAAAATAGATTAGACCACAGATAACCAGATAGACTATCATCACATTGGCTAATACGGTGATAGAACAATACATACTTAGTGAATCCTTATCAAATAGATCTCGGCTATAATTTGTACTAAATATTCCTTCTCTGTTATTCCTTGCCCCACACATCACCCCCCACCCCACCCTTCCTCCCCTGAAAGACCACCCAACCCACCCTGAAACCCACCCATAAGAGACAAAGGGACTGAGCAGTCCCCATAGGTGATGGAGATGAAGGCTAACTGCCACCCCACCGAGCACCCCCACCTCCTATAGCAAAAAAAGAGATTGAAAACATAGCATATAGCATAATTAAAGCTGATTATACATTGGTCAAAAGAATGAAACAGAATCATGAAGCTACATTGTATCTAAGAAGCCCCTAGAAGCAATCTCAACCTTTAGCTTGGAAGCATTCAATAAAAACGCTAAGTCTCCCTTGGCTTGGAACTGGGGTATTAGTTGTCGAAAATGCCACCTCGGTTGAACTGTAGCCTGGCAATAATCTGGGCGAACAAAAAACTCAATCCCCTTCCCCTTCCTCTTACGATCTGGTCTGGCAAAGTCATATAGAGCTTCTCGGGATAAGAAGTTGTTTAAACAGATCAAAATTGTTCTAAGTTTTTCTTCAGTGGGCCTGTTACCAGAACGTTTATGGAAGGGGAATCAATGTACTCTTTGTAGTTCCAGTTCCCATCTCCATTGTGTTAATTCGGGAAAAGCTTCTGAGAATAGCTCTCGGACATACTGCTGAATATTGCTTCTTTCAGACCCTTCAGGATTTCCTAGGACTCGAAGATTGTTTCTTCTCGCTCTTTTCTCAAGATCGATTAATTTCCAATTGACATCATCTCTAAGGGCGGTTAATGAGACGACTTTAGTCTTCTGTTGCACCATTTCATCTTCAACTGAAGAGATTCTGGCCTCTGTCTCGGCAACCCGAGTAGACAGTTCGTTAGTTGACTTAATGACCCGGCGTACTGTATTCTGAAGTTTGCGAACCGCTCCTTGTGTGCGCAAAGCCTCCGCTTTTGTTTCTTCACGATGCATTGGGATTGCTTGAGGAATTGTGGCCAAGGGGATCTCAGTCTCGGTCTCAGGCACAATCTCAGTCTCATGGTCGATGCAGGCATTAGAGGAAGCATTCTCAGAGACCTTCTGAGATTCAAAAGATTCAAGTGCTATGCAAGTTGATCCAGAAGACTCAGGTTCAATCGGGGAAGGGGCCAGCGTAGAAGACCCATCATTTACGAAGTACTCAATAGCAAATGATCGTGGTCCAGACAGTAGTGCTGCGGGGGTAGCCTTATGCACTGTATTTCCCTCTGTGAAGCTACCTTCATTCTCTTCCAAAGGAACTGAGCTCGTCAGGCTTCTATCATCAGCTAAATCAATTTCATTGCTCTCAGTACCCAATAGATTAGATAAATCTGACATGGAATAAAATTTGCCAGCAGAGTACCCAGTGTCTACATCAGATACGATTTATTGCACAGTCCCGGACCCAGAGGTAGCTACATCCATCTGTGATAGATTGTTTTCAAAAAGGGGAGCCGGGATATCTCCATCAGTTCCCGCGACACTCACAGCATAAGCGTTTTTAATCCCATTACTTGCTAATGCCTCTATCATTTCCTGTTGTAAAATGTCGAGCTGATTATTTTGTGAGACAGCAATCTCGGGCATAGTCACATCTTGAATAGAATTCTTACCCTTGAACTGCGTCTTCTTTTTAAACATCCCTGGAATTTTGGGCCAGGTGCGACTGACCTCACAAGCAGTTTTACCCGGATTTAGGGAGAGGGATCTGACTTTTTGCGCCGGGCTGCTGATTCCTGGTCCACTCCCATCCAAACCAATGGAGACCAGATCCAAACAAGCCTCATCCTCGGGAACGCCTCCGTCTGCGCCTGTTCCGCCTGCCATAGCGACTGCTGCAGCTGCTGTCACTGTGGCTGCTGTTGCTCGAGTACACGGGCCTTTTCCTTTTTCCGCAGTGCCAGTGGGATTCTTAGGAGCCATTGAGCCAGATCACGCCGGATGCAATAATGAAGCCGCAATCCGGTGTGGGTCTTTCAGATAGCTTGCTGCCTGGCCAGGGAGTATCGGAGCCTGGAGAGCAGGGTGGAGCATGGGCTGGAGACAGCTGTGTCTCAAAATTAGTGAGCGGGCGCTAAGATGGTAAGCCGAATGACGATAAGTCTGTTGTAAGTGCCGAAGCTGTTGGTATCGGGAGTAATCACCTAGCATAGCCAAAGAACAAGGTGTAATCCGATTCCAAGCATAAAATGTCAGGGAGGTGGGGGAAGGTTGTCGGCAAGGAGCAACAGAAAGCCTGCCTCACTCAGACATCACTGCGTCCGCCATCTTGCCTCCGATGGATTGTAATCCCCCCTGTGGATCCCTATGAACTTGTAAAAATTCCCAGGGTCATTTTCTAGAGAAATAGATGGCAACTCCTCTCATGGCAAGGACGTTTGACGCAAAGAATACTTTAGGAAAAAACTTGGGTCGAAATAGTTTAGGAGAATTTGATTTTAAATGTGTCTCCTGGAAGAACACCACTTTATAAGGGCGCCGTATTTTTGTTTATTTAGAATTCCATTAGCGTTGACTAATAGGATCTTACATTGATTGTTTTCTATCAAGGTTTCTAACTGTGGAGTAAACTCAAGCTTTCAGTTGTGTAATGTCTTTACCTTTTGCTCTTACTCTTTTTACTGCAATAATCCCAATCCCACCACCACCCTTACCACCCTAAGAAAAAGAACCCACCCTCTGAAATGTGGAAAAAGCCACATTTCACCCTCCCCCATCTAACCTGGGTGTCACTTGATTACACCCGAGTGACCCTACCAGCCTCCGTGCCCCCAACAATATCTTAACACTGTCATCAATTAGCATGCTATCAAGCGCATCTTCCATTAAAAAGAGGAAGACCCCTTTTGTTGCCATTTAACAAATCAAATGTAAACTTTGCCTTTGGGCACAGAAAGCCCTACCAAAAGCCTTACCAACTCTCTACCCTTTCCTTCTAATAAATTTACATTTAAATCTTTCCTTTCCTTTTAGGGCAGAGAGCCTTGTGAGATCTTTTTCAATAGGGCCTGGGCTTCATCTCGGTCAGAAAACATAAAGAACTTGCCCTTGACCAAAACTCTCAATTTTGATTGATGAGCAATTGATGCTTGAGCACCATTGGCTTTCAATAAATAAAGGATCTTAGCAAACTTTTTTCTCCTACGTGCAGCAGCAGCAGCCATATCGGAGACAATATGACATTTAGCAGTTTCATTTACTAAAAACTGTCTCTACTGAATTGCTTTTGTCAAAATTCTTTCTTTTACCCGATGGTGTGCAAAATGTAACAATATTTTCTGCGGCATCGTAGAATTAGGCAAAAGATAAGCTGGGACATGATGAACCCTGGTAATAGTGAGATCTCCTACAAAATCCGGACGAACCTTTTGCTTAATAAGAGTTAACCAACCCATTGCAGGGTTTGGGAGCCTTCGATGCCTTCAGTGACTCCAACTATCCAGAGATTGGACCTCCAAGAATGGTTTTCAAGATCCTCGAGTTTGTTATCCAAATAGCTCTTATTTTTGACTGCCTCTTTAACTTCCCCAATTACCGTAATCATCTGGTCCTCTAGAACTGAGATTCTGGCTTCCGTCTCCTGAAGTTTGATAGGAAGACATGACATTGTTCCTTCAATGTTCCCTACTCGTTTGTGCACAGAGGCAATTTCAGTCTACTTCATCCAATAATACGTTCAGCATATCTTTATTCCTCAGTTGATATTCGCCTACAGTCTCCGTGCTTGAGCTAGGATCCTTTTGGGGTGTGTCAGCACCTGGAGCCATATTTCTGACCATTTGTTCTTCAGGGGATATCTAGCCTTTTGATGATACCTGATCCTGCAGTAGTACACAAGGTTGAGGCTGCATCTCAGCTTGGGGAGTCATGGTCAAGATTACAGAAATATTGAAGGCAATCTGTTCGCTTTTTTCTGATATTCCTTGTAGCCGGGATTGGTTCACGCTTTGAGTAGTCGGTTCCTTAAATGGAATTAAGGAGGTCATCCCACCATGACTTAGATCTGAGCCCATACATGCCTCCAAAGTTGTCAGATGATTAGGTTCCGGATTGCATTGAGATTTCTCCTGATTATTAGAAACCAAATCTATTGCAGGTACAGGCAACACTGATATTGATGAAGGTTCTTTGGATAGTTTCGGGACTGGACTAGAGCTCGGAGAAGGAGATTGTAGGGTAGCTTTCCTCAAGAATAGAGCAAATAGTTTTGTCTCTTTCCCTTTTTTAGGAACCTCTGCCTCTGGGTTATCCTGCTGGGGTGTGGCTACAGTTATACTTATATTTACTTCATCCACATGTTCTGGAGATATAGTGGGAGGCAGGTCCTCCTCTGAACTCTCAAGAGTACTGTCAAGTCCATATGAGCTGGAGATGCTCTCCTTACTACCCAGCCGAGCTGCCTCTTTAGCCTCCTTAGCCTGAGCTCTCTGTTAGCATTAAGGCAGGCCACAGAGTCAATTTTGGCAATGGCATTCCCATGTTTAAGAGGTTCACCCATTTTTGCCCTCTTCTTTTTACTTCTCTGGCTGTGACGGTGATATAACCTCTTTGTGTCCCTTTACCATCTTGCTTCCTCTTAATCGCCTTTACCTGCCTTTCCCCTTTCCCCTATACTTACTCAAGAGGGTCTCCCAATGTCTGTTTCTTTCTTGGAACATCCGTCTTATTATCCTGTTTACTTCCCCTGTTATATTTATAAAACTTTTCCCTCACTGATGCCGCTCTTAGATTACACGTCTTTACATCTCAGGCAAGGATCTGGCAGATACTTGATTAATCACTCCCAGCCTCCGATTGCTCAGAATTCCCGTTCGGGCAAGCACCCGTCTCCTCCTTACCTTCTTGAACGCGATCTGCCGCTGTACTAATCAGCTCCCCTGAGGCCGACAAAACCTCGCAAAATGTCAAACTGGAGCAGTCACACTCCCGAGAAACTCGCTCCGCATACCATCCAGAGCTGACATTTAGGAACAAAAACCTGTCTCGCGGAAAACCACTTTCGCTTTTCGACAATAATCACCGGGAACGCCAGCCAGCAGCAAGCAAGGTATGAGCCACCATTGTTGGGGGTGGGGCAGCGGTCACCTGTGGCTACCCGGAGGCATGGTTCTCCGTAGCCATGCCTCGATCCCCCCAGATTGTCAGAATCCTTGTTAGGCCCTCTTAGAAGGAATAGTACTTTGCTTTACCAACAGTCATTTTGTATACTATGTAATTTTTGATTGTATACCTAATGGTGAAGCTCAAACTCAAAACAGGAGGTGCTATTTGGTTATGGCGATAAACCAATGATAACAGTTAAAGGCCAGATTGGATCATCAAGAATAATATTTGTGGTGCTACAGGTCCGATCTCTTTATTATGAAAAGTTTTAAGTGCAGCTGGCTTGGCATATTGATTATGAAAAGCATTTGTTAAAGTTAATATTCATTTTAGAATGGATGTTATTCCCCTGAATTAAAACCATCATTTAGGATTTGTGTAAGTGAAATGTCACAGATTAACTTTGTAGGGAATGAGTTTAGTGCTGGTTACCACCTCTGACAGACCCTAGGGGGAGAGACATTTCACTGTAATGATTTTTGCTAGAATTACGTTTCAGCTGTCTGCCAAGACCTTTGAATAAAAATGCCTTAAATAATACATGCATCCATGTAAATAAATATATATCTGTATAGGTATACAGAGGGTATTTTGGGTCATCCCTCATCTCTTATTTGTCTGTCAGAGTGTCCTATATACTCTTGTCCCATCCATGAGAGTGTGTTGCATTTTGTAAAGGCTCAGTTCACATCAGTCATTGATTACATTTTTTAATCACTTGTAAATCCACCTTCAAATGAGTGCATGTTAGTGTCAGGGCTGGTTTGGCCAGTCTTTTAGTTTTCAATGGTCTCCTTTTATAGTTCTCCTTTTATTTATGTGCTCCTCTTCTTTGTATTTAAATGTTTCTTAGGAGAATACTACAGCTCTTCAAGCAGTGCCAACGAGTTGCTTGCTTGCCACTCTTATCTTCTTTATCTGCAGGGTGGTCTCTCCTGCATGGCTACTGCCTTTAAACCAGTAGACAAATTATGGAATGCTGTTCAAATTCCAATTATTGCCTTACCGTTCAAAGATGGTCAACATGTTGTGGCCATGCTGGAAATTTTAAACTATGACAGACTATATACTATCCATCTGTAAGAACGATACCTGCTGCTATGTTTCATTTTGTTATTGCAAGCATATGGTCATTGTGTTTATAAGGCAGCATGTTTTCTTTTTTCTACCTGGCTCCTTAAACTGTATCTTGTGTATGATGTTGAGCTTGTGTGTATTTTATTGCGGTTATATCAGACACTGAATGCACGAATGAGTCTGTGGATGGATAGATGGATGCACGAGTGCAAAAATGAGTGATAGAGTGCATGTATGAAGACTAGAGTGTCTAAACCCATCATTGAAACAAAAAGCACTTCCATTCATAAGCCTTGCCTATATGCGTTGCCTGTGCCATTTCAAATGTACTTACATTTTTTGCTATACTGATAAATTCTTATTTCTGTTTCTTTCAGAAGTGTGCATCATATGTACAGAAAAAATCCTTGGAATACACTGTCACAATGCAGATATCACTAGCACCACTTTTATCTGCCAGGAAATAAACTCTGTCTTTGAATTCGACATTTCAAGCAGCCATTCTAAATTTATTTGTGAACAAAGTGATACCCCAATCTATGTTGAAGGTTTGTATGCAGAACAATGATCAAGTCAGCTATGCGTCTTGTGCTTGAACAGTTTTTAATGGCAAAATGCTTAATCTTAATATGACTAAATTGAATTAGCTCCTCTAGAATGGCAGATATACAGATTTTCCAGGCCGAGTTTCACATCACTGCTTAACTCACTTGCTTATTGCTCCATTCAAAGTGAAAAGAAAACGACCCAGTGATATTGTTGTGGTTTTAAATAATTTATATTCAATCATCAATTTATAAGGTTGAATAACAAAATCATAGTTTGCAATTCAAGAAATGAATGTATAGAGATGAGTATTTCTGCAGCAAATCATTAATTTGACAATGATTCTCTTGAAGTCTTATTGCTACAGAATGTGTCACAGTGTACCAAGGAGCTATTTTAGAAGACACTTTAAAATAGGGTGTTGTTCATTGGGGAAAATAAATATGTACACCTGAAGCTCACATAATTTAGCTTTAATCGTGTCACGCCTGCATCTGAAACTCTCATGTCCTATGAAACACTAATATTTCCCACAGGATAATTGACATGCCCTGCAAAGTTTTGGTAGACTGCCTTTTCTCACGTGATTTCGACACATGCTTTCTGATCAGGGTATGCTTGTTATAGGCATATTTATAAATATCGCTAAATATCATGGGTCCCTCTGAAATTTTCCAAAAAAGGCTTTGTATTAAATGGAGGCTTACATGTGTGAACACAAATAGAGAAATGCAAGTGATTAAGTGAGACTATATCATTCCTGATGCAAAATATCATCTTCTTACAATTAATCTACACTTACTATTAATGCGTTTGTTCATCAAGAAAAAAAGAAAGGACTTTTTATGTAAAAGAATTATGATATATGTTGTTTATTCTTATTTGAAATGCAATATACAAATGAAAAAAGAACAAAGAGGATAATGCCTTACATATATCAATCGAAATTCGCCTGGTACACTCCAACCAGACAGCTTCGATCCTCTGATGCCAAACTGGTAGTCATACCCAGATTCAGGAAAGTCAGAGCCGGAGGCAGATCCTTTGAGGTGGCAGCTGCCAAACTATGGAATACTCTCCCTGTCGAGATCAGGCACCTCACTGAACTCCTCCCGTTTAGAAAAAGGGTTAACTTGGCTATTATTCTATTAATCCACCTGTAAGCTCTCTCTCCCTGTATTTTCTATTCTGTCTCCTCTGATCTCATCAGCGCCAGGATGCCTGCAATGGTGACAGTTGCGCTTTACAAATTCTTAAAATAAATAAATAAATAATCAGTACCATTGGTTTTCCTAATTTGCCGACGTATATCAGAATGAAGTTTAAAAGTGAAGTGTATAACTGAGAAACCCTGAGTCTTAGACAGCACTAGACTAGTCCTGTGAGCTCTCTAATTCATTCTTAGATTTATGCCTTCAAAGATATATTTGCTCTCAATGAAAGATGCAGTTCACGATCTTCCCCAGGGATTAAGGGATATCCATAGGGTTTTGACATGATTAAATAAAATTAGTCAATTAAGGTATTTTGTCAGTACAAAAAAATGTAACCACGTATTCCAAGAATTAAAGTGTACATCAGGTGAATTATCTCATAAGAGATCACAAACCCTAGCTGGCATCATTAAACAAACAATCTGTAATGTCGAGTGTAAGAAATGCCAGAGATATAGAACTGGAAAAAGAACAATTGATGGACAGAATGCTGAACAATGTCAGACATTGACCCCAGTACAGAGATCTGGGTCTAAATCCACAGTTTCTTTGATCACCATGCCATTCCAGTTTGGACCCAACCCTATGGAAATCCGTTTTGACCCTGCTCCCTATTGGAGCAGTCCAGCCAGGACAGCCAGGCCAGGTCCTCCCTGGACTGTAAAAAAGCATCCTGCGACCGGTTTCAGGGTATTCTCCCTCATCAGCTATACTAGCTTGAGTTCAGTGGCATGGAGAGCATGGGACCCACTTCTGGGCATACCTGTCCCACTCGGAGAGACAAATGCAAAAAGAACAATTGATGGACGGAATGCTAAACAATGCCAAACATTCACCACAGTACAAAGATCTGGGCCTAAATCCATAATTTCTTTGCTCCAGTCCCAGAATGCTTGTTCCCAATCCAGGAAGGACCTGGCTTATCAGTTCTGGCTCGAGAGTTAAAATGAGGAACTGGGTCAAGACTGATTCGCATATGGCTGGGTCCAAACTGGGGTGGCGTGGTGAGCAAAAGAATGAAGGATTAAACCCAGACCTTTGTGACTGGAGGTGAATGTTTGCTTTGTTCAGCATTCCGCCCTTCAATTGTTCCTTTTGCCACCCTAATTGGTAAGGGTATGCCCAGATGTGGGTCCTGTGTTCATCGCTCTGCTGGATTCAAGCTAGCTGTCCTGTGATGATTGCCAACCAGCCAAATACTGCGGGAGCAAAGAGGAATCCCACTCCTCTTTCCTAACACCCACCACCAACACCACATAAAATTACTGTGATGGCAGGTAGGTACCAAAGGAAGAAGGTGGGGAACAAAACACGACCTTTTCAGATATCCCTGAACCAGCAATAGCAGACCAATGGACCCCAGAGCACCTGCAGAAGGTGAGAAAGAAAAAAGAGAAAAAAGAGATTTACACCATACATCCGATTGCATACGTGCTTGCTCAGGCTAAATGCGCAGGGAACCAAATATAAATCTTACCCTATTTATAAGAGTCCAATCGATTGCTCTGTATCGAAAAAGGAGCTTTGAGGATAGGTGCAACCTTATATCCTGGTTCAGATTTTCTTAATTTGATATAGAAGGTTCAAATGTCCAATTGTTTCAATCACTAAGACTAAGAAAAATAGAACACCTTCTTTGGTCCTATTGCTCCGAAAAAAGGTCAAAAGGATGACAAATGGGTAAAAAACGCCAAATTTACAATGGCGAAAAAATAAACCTCTGTCTGCATTTACAAAAATATCGGGTGCACCCACTCTCACCACGCTAGAATCATCGTGGGAGATTACATAAATACCAGTATTGTCCGTTAAAACAGACAAGAAAAACAAATAACAAAAAAAGCTTCCTCACAGAAAAACGCAGCTGCGTAACCCCGACGGAGGAATCTGCCGCTAATAGGATCCCCTATATCAGCGGTATATACACGATATTTATTTTCCCAAAACTGGAGCCATTTCCCAATTCCTAAGAAAAGACATAAGTCTGTCTTCTTAAATCCTCAAAAAACACCAGCAAACTCCAGTTGTCAGTCCCGTAACAGCAAAAGTATTGGAGCTCCTCTCGAGGGAATCCATAAACCGGAAGTCAGGCAAATCAACTCCAACAGGAACCCACGAAGAATCCGGAAGTACTAGGAGAGACCATCCAAGTCACAGGACTGGGTAAGAAACCAAGCGCCGACTCTACAAGAGCAGCACTATTTAACAGCCCCTACGCCTGCCAAGCAAGCACGCACGCCTGGACTGCAGGTAAAGAGAAACAAAGAATGAAGCCTCATTAACCTAATTCCCAACACTATCCTGGCTGATAAGGAGGGATGCCCGAAACAGGTCCCATGATCCTTGTTTCTGGTCCAGAGAGGTCCTGGCTCTGCAGCTCGGGCTGGACTGTTCCCATGAGGAACAGGGACAAGACTGATTTGCATATGGCTGGGTCCAAACTGGAGTGGTGAGCTAAAGAACAATGGATTACACCCAGATATTTGTGACTGGGAGTGAATGTTTTTATTGTTCAGCATTCCGTCCATCAATTGTTCCTTTTGCTTGAGATATAGAACTGGGCAAGGAGAATTGTGTTTTTCTGTACATTGGAAGGGAACTTTAAAAACATGTCACTGACAAATGCTGGTGCAAAGTATGAAACACATAGCCCTCTGTACCCTGGCCTGACATTCTTTTAAGCGAACATCCAAAACTGGTACCATACTTACCAAGGACCAGAACCCCAATTTACTGCGTTAGTCAATCAAAATAGGTCACAGGAGATGAATCCCAGATGCCAGCACTCTGGCAGTAATTTCTATGTATCTAAATAATGTGAACGTGTTTGCATTTGAGACCTCAGGACATATTCCACCCTTTGGGAAAAGGTCTGAAAATGTACAAATTCAAACAGTTCCTGGCATAATATATTAGGTCAACTTATTCCTTCTTGTGAAGTATGTGATGCTCATTATTCCACCAACTGTACCGAGTTCTCAGGAACCATGGATATGAACACAAAATGGACTATCCAGATTAAATGCCAGTGAAAGTCAGTGTGAATATTGGCCATTGTTCAATGTGGCAAATGCTTTTATTGTTCCCTTTTGTATGGTCCATTGTGTTTTGGACCATTTGAGCTCCTTCGCCAGGAGAATATTCCATTGGTATCTCCTATGGTGTCAAAATCCTGGGAGGCAACTTGGGATCAGGGTGATCAGGCATTCGGATGCCAGATCACCATGCCACCTAGTTCACTCATGAGATCTTCACACCGCAGGAAAATATGCTAAAACATTTATTCAACATATAATAAATATCTTCCTGGTGAAGGACATCAAAAGTTCAAAATGCACTCAGGCATATGAAATGGATGTCACTCATATGGTAATTGATGTCTATTTATAAATTATTGTTGATATAAGCAAATGAAGTGGATAAAAGTTAAAGGTATTCTCGGAATTTATTTTGCACAAACAGAGTTAAAGTAGTATTTGTCACACGAAGTAATGGTTGGAGAGTAATCCTTCCAATGGAAACAGATTGGTATGTGAACAAGTACAACTCTCCAGACTGTCTCTATCAATTATCCACTTGCATCCCGAAGCAGTGACAAGGCTGGGTGAAGCACACTAAACATAAATACACAACTTGTGTACATACATTGATTCATACATATATATTTGGTTAAAGTGGCTGGCTCTACACACTCTTCAATGCTATGGTGTTGATATTTCATTTTACTCAGTGTCTCTCTGGCCCATTACCAAAACAACAACATCTCCTAACTTTAAAAATAATTGTAAATATAGGTAGGGTTCATAACATTCATCCACTAGACCCTATTCCCCAAAAACACACACATGGGAGTAAAGCTAAAAAAGAACTGATAATTCTGACAGTATTAGATTTAGTTCAAGTTGGATAACACGGTAGCATCTGCAGACATTAATGTTATCTACAACTAATGCATTTTCGAGTTACAAAATAACATATGATTTCTTGTTAACAGGTGATCCTTGTCCAACGTCTACCACTTTTCTTCCAGGTAAGTTACGGAACTTGAATATAATATGGCCATGGCCAAGTCTGATAACATGTATTGATGCACATCTTAAGGATACATGTTTAAAAACAGGCCCTGTGGGTTAGTTGTGAAAATTATTTTGTTACAGCCATGTAAAGGAGTTGGTCATCCGGCTAAATGAATGTAAGTAATTACTCTGCAAACAGTTGCATCAGAAGTCATTAAATTGCGGTCAGTATATTGGATGGAAGTACCTTTCAGCACAGTGCTTTGCAGCGTGCTCTCGCAGTTAATGGCAAGTTTATGTTCATGAAAACAAACAAAATAAATACACACACCCATACATACACACACTTAAATTTAAATATACATTTATAATTACATTTAATGTATTTGTAATATATAAATATAGACATATAAATTACTTGATTCAAATGTAATAATTTGCAATCAATCAATTAATTTTTTTGGGTTCAAAACATAAAAGCACATTAGAGCAACATATAAAATACATGTGAAAATACAGTGTGTGGCCACCACGGTACATTAGACAAAAATATATGTGATATTATCAGCCTCTTATGGACTTTGTACAATAAAAGACGTTCCTTGGCTCCAGGACATTAGTCCAAAGATACAGCTCCAGTGTATTAAATGCAAGTGTTACCTTACTTCTCGAATTGCTTTAATTTGCCCCCAGATAGGCATACTGATGGTTTGACCCAAAAAACAAACTGCATACAAATGGATGAAAAACAGCTGCCTACAACTAAACACCAGCAAAACAGAAGTACTCATCATGGGCCCAAACCCCGATGCCTGGAGCGACGCCTGGCCCACTGCTCTCGGAAACCCGTCAACCCCCACAGACCACGTACGCAACCTGGGAATCATCCTGGACTCCGAGCTCAAAATGGACCGCCAGATCAACTCTGTCTCATCTTCCTGCTTCCACACCCTCCGCCTCCTTTGTAAGACCTTCAAATGGATCCCCCTCGAACACAGAAAGACAGTCACTCAAGCCCTGGTCACCAGCAGACTCGACTACGGCAACGCACTCTACGCCGGAATAAACAAAAACCTCATCTGCAAGCTACAGAACATCCAGAACGCCGCCTCAAGACTGGTCCTCAACCTGCCAAAACACTGCCACATCTCTAGGCACCTGCGCACACTCCACTGGCTCCCCGTCGAGGTGAGAAACACCTTTAAGATGCTCACCCACGCACACAAGGCCCTCCACGGCACCGGACCAGCATACCTGAACAGCCGGCTCGAATTCCACGCACCCCAAAGGACCCTACGATCAGCCCAGCTCTCCTACGCCGAGGTCCTACGCACCAGAAAGACCAGATCGAGAGGCCGCTCCTTCTCCTTCCTCGCGGCCAAAGCATGGAACGCCCTTCCGCTCCACCTCAGACAGACAACATCGCTCCCCATCTTCGCAAGAAACCTCAAAACCTGGCTCTTCGACAGACCCCCTCCTTGATGGAATGGAACCTGCACCCCCCCACCCCTAGCGCCTTGAGACCCTTACGGGTGAGTAGTTGCGCTTTAAGAAACTCCTGATTGATTGATTGATAACAAACTCCATACTTCTAAATGCACAGTACGAAAAATAAAATATTTGATTAGGTAATAAAAGCATAAAAACAATGAAAACATGGTCAGATAATGTGTAAGAAGAAGACATGTTGTACGGATGTTTATAACAAAGACTGAGCTAGCTATGAAGACTTAAGTGGCAGAAAGAAAATCTGCTTCTGATTCTATGGGCAGAGGCAGCCGGCGCAGAGGGTACGGCATAAAGCGCTTTCCTAGGGTGAGCACAGACAACAAAAACATTCACGGTCCACTATGTTCGATGGTACCCACTTACATGACATACAAAGGCCTTCCAGAAATGGCACACACTCCCACCATGGGTAGAATTATTAAGCCCCTACATTGTATATTCAAATCATAGCTCTTATCTGGAGTGATAGTTCCAGGAGTCTGGTTCTAATCGAGGAATACTTCTGTGCCTCTCGACTGACAGGTGTCCATTATTTCCTGATTTAACCTAGCATCCCAAAAGGATGCCTTTAGTTTCTGCTTCATGGGAATTGTTGTGACAGCTCCCTCTAGCCAACACCAGTCTAACACACATGTTGCCGAAGAACTATGCAGATAATGTAACCATGGAATTGTGTGATGGGTATCCAGGGCCATCACCTCCTTCAAGGCTTCAGCATAACTAACAAAATCAGGGCTAGTTGCTAGTCTTCTCACATTGAGCAGTGATCTAAGCCTAGCCTTGTCTTTAATGGATTCAAGACCTAAATCCACTCTGATCACCTATGTCAGGGTGCTCAGTGAAGCTAGCAATAATGATTTCATTAATTTATTCTCCACCAAGAATAGAGCATCCCCGGGGGTATGCCTCCACTGTTCAGCTCCACAGAGGTCAGATCTCAGGACCTTAGCATTATATAAATGCAATGACAGTAGCAATGCTAAGATGAAGAATGGAATAGTTTTGCCATACCTCCTAGGATTTATTTAAACTTTAAGCAGCTTTTGTGAGTCTGGGCAGACCAGGTCATGTTTGATGATAACTTTATCCCAAGATAGTCGATCTCTGTGAACTTTTGCTGAAGACACATCCTCAGTGACATGGTAACGTTTAAAGAGCAATAGGATTCAGGTACACAAATGTAGTGTTTGCACCATTTACTACTGGACCATGCGTATGACAACTGTTTACAAAGAAATTATTCAAATTCTGAAGCCCCAGGGGAGTCTTCAATACTAGTAATGTATCATCAGTAAATTGTAGCGCTGGTACTTTACTACCAGTGCTGCTCAAAGCACCTTGGACTGATGTGAAAATATATCATTCAAAAATAGCATTCAGAGGGCCGGTGCCATGATGCAACACAGTCACACACCTTGCCATATTCCTTGGTGAATTGACCCTGTGCTCTCCAAAATCCTCATGCTTGACGTATTCTGATGAAGGTGCATGCTAAAATGCAGGATATTGTTCAGGATCCCTATGGTCATAAGAACAGACCTCAATGGCTTCCGGGGGACCAACTATTAGGCTGGTTTCAAAACCGTGAATGCCACATAAATGTGGCACCCACTGAGTTTAACAATTTTCCAAAAAAGGTTAACAAATCTCAATACCTTATTGATTGTGCTGGTGTTATACCTGAAGCCAGCCTCACAAGAACATAAGATGGTATTGTTCTCAACCAAATGTATTGCTTTACCCTACAAAATAATGGAAAATACCGCCCTTCCACTTGAAGGCACAGACACATGGAAGCAAAAAAAAACACAGGAAGGGGATTTCACTCTTATAAAATGAGGCACATCAAAAGATTGTTTTTAGAATAAAGCATGGGGTGTCATTTGTGCCACACTCTCTAACAAAAAGGATTTCTCAGATGTCAAACAAACAACATTCAAATGTAGATATACATATATATATATATATATATATATATACATCCACGCTCCAACTGCACCTTTAGACAGTGCACTCAAGGACGGGTGCTTCAACTGCGGCGGTGCACCCGCGCTAATACATCAGCTCACTCCTACTCCGGTACAGGTTTCAGGAAAGCACTCACGGGGTCTGCTGCAATTTTTAAGGGTATTTTATTTCATATGTGGAAAGCATGAAAAAACTGACGCGTTTCGGCGATGCCTTAGTCTTATGTTTTTCATAATATGCGCCAGTGAAGCAGGCATTTTAGGGCTAGCGTTGGTTGGGCACATGATTAGAATGTACATAGTAATCAACAGAAGACTAACACAACCTGTATACAGTGGCCATCTTTGAATGATGCAATTCAAACTTTGTCAAATCACCTCATATGTGTCAATTGACACTCTCGTTCGACATTTTACCGACATTGTGTATTTGCAGGTAAAAAAGACATCCGACCAGTGACAGAAAACTTTCATTTGTCAACTAACATTCTGATCGATTGGTTCCACCAGAACAGCGGCAAAGAATAATTTCTTTGATGACAAAAAATGTTGTCCATAGTAAATCGCGCCGTGTATGGCTCGAACAGCTGGCATCTGTACCTCAGGAAAAATTGAGCCATGTATCGGCTGGTTCTCAAAAGGAAAAAAACAACTAAAATTGCAAACTAATCAAAATATCCTAAATTTTCATGCATTTGACAGATATTAGAAAAGAATTTCAGACAACATCCGGATCCTCAGTCCCCAAGATAAACTATCATCTCCTCACTCATGTTCATTCCATTAGGGGCTTTGGTACCCTGATCTATTATATATCCTGACTCTAGTCTCCGAAGTTTCCTGACTCTATCTCCTCCTCTTATGCTCTGTGGGACATGATCCAAACCATAATATCATAATAGCTCCCTATTACTATTGTGTTTCTCAGTGAAATGTCTTGAAACTGGGTAATTCACAACACCCTTTGCTATAGCCCGCATGTGTTCTAACATTTTTATTTTTACAGAATGGATAGTACTGCCTATGCAGCGAGAGCCACATGGGCATTAAAGGCAGTACACTACATAGATAGTATGACATGTGGGAAACTTAGTTATGATCTTAGGTTTGAACAGGCCCGTACCTTGAAGGACAGTGTTTGCTTGCTATTTACACACACCTTGTACTTACCGCAAGGGTAGGACCCCCTAAGCTCCCTTAGGGTTCCCAATTTCTTACTCTCTGTGTGTAAATGGCATCGTACCAGATTACCAGATAACCCTGCTCATCTCAATATCACCTGTTGATTTGTACACCTGCTCCTCCCACCAACCCACAAACAAGTTTGTTTAGCTACAGCTTCCAAGCCATGCTAAGATCAGACACAAGCATGACTTGGAAGCTGTAGCACACTTCCTGCGCGAGAAACCCCTGAAGTTTATGGAACACAATTCTATGATTCTTCAGTTCACTGAATTTTGTTTAAAGAATAACATCTTTATGTTTGATGATAATTATTGCCACCAGGTATCTGGTACTGCGATGGGCAGCTGCTTCTCCCCCAGCTATGTGAACTTGTTCGTGGGATGGTGGGAGGAGCAGGTGTCCAAAGCACCAGGTGATATTGAGATGAGCAGGCTTATCTCCTGGTACCGATACATTGATGACCTGTGCAGAATTTGGAATGGCTCATTAGAATCGGCCTCTAATTCCATTCAGGGTAAAAACGAATCTCGCTTTCCAAGTCAACATACCTCAGTTTTATCTTTTCAAAGTATTAGAAGTTTCCAAGAGGGCGTCCTCTGCACCAAGTAAACTTACAGAAGTTGGCCACTGTCCATGCAAGCATTCCAAAGGCAAAAGAGTTCTCACATGCCCTTCTGTGCTATCACATGTTCCAGCAGTAGCGGTCGGTGGTGGGAGTGCTGCCGGCCGGTGACGTGGGGCGGGGGAGGGGCAGGGTGGGGGTTAGTAAACTATGGAATAAGGTCAAATGCAGGTAAGTAAACATATAAATAAACAAAACAAATGTTGTTGCACGCACTGCATTGACAAATTCGATGCAGTGTGCTCAACGAAATTAATTTTATTTATTTATATGTTTACTTACCTGTATGTGGCTGTATTCTGTAGTTTCCTACCCCCCACCTTGCCCCTCCCCCGACATCACGTCACTGCCCGGCAGCACTCCCAGCACTGACGGCTACTGTGTTCCAAAGCTAATGAAAGTGTCCAAAAAGTACAGAAAACAACCTTGACCGTGAATAGCCTAAACAACTTGAGTGATCTGGGGGCCTGCTGTGTGCATAAAAGCTCAAGCTAAACAGAGTCAGAATTCAAGATGGCAAGAGGGCATTTCAAAGCCAATAGTGAAAACTTCATAATACTTCCCAATGTACAGCACAATGCACATTTGTGCACCACTGCCTTTAGCACTACACACTTCATCTCCCAATGTACAACATAATGCAAATTTGAGCACCACTCCTTATAACACTACACTCTGAGACTGACAAGCATAATCCACACCTCTCTCTCTCATGTTTTTAAATGCACATCCCAAACATTCTGTTCTTGGCAAGGCTGTTCTACTCTGTGAAAGCACTCACACTCTACAGCTACAAGGAGACACTAAAAAAATCTTCAAGGAAAAAGGCACATGCAGGAAACAATTATGTTGTGCATTCAAGAAAACACCAAAAGTCAATTAAAACAATGGTTTTAAAAGGTCATCACGTAGTCTCAATACATGGGAGTGCCTCTGGCACTACACCCAACTATAAACTTGTTCAGGACCTGGTGACAAAGTAGTCTTTTGCAAACAATCGATCATGATGGTTGGTCTTTAATAAGATGGAATATCTTAAGACTCCATTTTGAAGATTGGAATGATATCTGCACCATGTCATGATGCAGACATGGGGCACCCCTAGATATGGCTATTGAGCTAAGATTTATATAACACACCCTTGTCTATCTCAGTCAATAAAGGTTCATTGGCATACCATCAGGTCTGGGTGCCTTCCTGGGTTTAATGCTCTTTATTGCCCTGGTTGTATCTGCTACATTAAATAATAGGGGTCAGATTTTCACTGAGTCAAGGCTAATTCTGCCTATTCAAACAGGGAGTCAAGTGTAGTATGTTCAATAGAGTAGAGAGTTAAAAAAAATTGTACCAGACAGATGGCTGGATAAAATTTCTGACTGCCTCATACTGTTTTGAATACTTGTTGGCCACGGTCTGCCAGGAAGCACGTAAGTTCCTTCTCTGGGCTGCCTCCAAAACGCTCCTCCCTATGGTGTCATCTCATTCTTTTTTGGCTTCCCGCATCGCTCCCATATAGGTCTTTCTAGCTAGTGGATCAATAGGTGGATATCTGAACTTGATTACTTCAAGAAGTTTATTTTGCCTATTCTTCAGTTTTTATTAAACCAGGTGTTAACCACCAGTGGGGTTTTACTCTTCTGCCCAATGACCACTCCAAATAGTGATTCTGAAGCGTGAAAATTGTCCTGATTGGTAGGCAATATAGCAACCTGGTTACCCTCCCCTTATTCTATTTTCGAAAAACTTAACAATTCTTGAGGATGCAAGAAAATAAAGGGTGTGAATGATGTGGAGCAAGAAAACAAGACCTAATTCACCTGATCTGCATCTGTCCCGCCATGAATTCGCAACGCCGGAGCAGACTAAAGGCGAAGTTTAATGAAATTGGAGTACGCACCTGTCGGTCTGCAATCATACAAACATTGTGTTCAGTGGATCCTCAACTTATTTGCGGTGCAGTCCAATTCATAATTAATTTTGAGAAAAAGAGAGGAAACACGATAAAGTCTTAATTGAAAACACAAACTCGTATACATAACATGATGTTTTCCATTATTCAATCACGACATTCTTTAAAAGAATAACCTTTACAAATCTGATGACTTATTACCAGCAAATTTGTGGCTTATTGTTCATTTTCAGATTTTTTTTAAAAAAAATTATCCAGGCATTGCATATTTTTGTAATGGTTTTTATTAACTATACAATAGAGTGTGTCATTATAAATTCTTACGGTCTGCTAATCCTTATGCCCTCAATTGCCTCTGCACTATGAACATCCTTATCCCATCAAAGCATGTGCAGATTGTTTGCAGCGCTGACCGCCCTTGTGCAATACAGATTATGAGTCCCCAGGATTATGTTGCTAACCCCCTAAAGGAATAGCTCTAGGGCATTATGGCCACTATCACCCCTCGGTATGGTATTACATCCATGTCTAACACATTTGGCCGAAGCTAATTTGCAATCAATAATTTAATTTAATTTATTTGTAATCATTAAAAATATTTTACATATAATGGAAAGTAACACATATTATAATAGTGATATTATTAAAAATATACATTATTGTTAATTATAAAGTAACTATATTTCATTTTATTTAACACAATGTCATGTAATTTACTCAAACCGGACCCCTAGAATCTCCTTGCTAACCCTATGCACTACCCATTCATGAATCCCAAAAAACACTTACTAAATGTACACGGTTGACATCCCTGATTCTGTAAAACTCCTTATTACCCTTAAACAGTGAACCTTAAAAAGTACTTACTAGCCCTACACACTACAGACTCCTGAATACTAAAAAATACTTACCAGCCCGTTATACCTACCTGTCTTCAACTTTAAAAACTCAAAGCTACCCTTATACTCTTCCTTAGGGGAGAGAATGTGGCCTAACAGCTAGGTCCGTTGACCCCAAAGCTGGGGAACCGGGTTTGAGTCTCGGCAGCAACGCTCAGCATTCTGTGATTCTGGGCAAATCACTCAATCTCCATGTGCCTAAAAAAAATGTATGTGTCTGTAACATAACTGGTGCTCATGTAAAGTGCTCTGATACCTTTGGTTCTAGTTGTGCTATATAAAACAAAAAAAAAACTATCTCACAATCCTAAAATCTCATTACTATCCTTATAAAGTACATTTTCCTGAACCCTAAAAACCCCTTACAACCCTTCAAAAAAATGTGAATCTTATAACCAAAAATTAAACTACATGCTTAAAATATAGAAATAAATTAATAATTCAAAAAGTCCAACTTTAATAATTCATTAGATTCACTTATTTCATGTATAATTTTGCAAACAAAATTTAAAACAGAATATTTCACTTTTATTGTTTTAAGTTACAACATATATATGTTGTTCACTTAAACAAGTTACTTACTTGAAAAGTAAAAACCTGCAAAGTAGAATCTTGAAAACGTACCTGCAATGGTAAGACTATCAGTATTGACCACAATGGAGACTCCCCATGTAAAGCCTGCAAAGTCATGGTAACATACCAACTTAAGCAAGATTAACAATAGACAAACTTGGGGCCTGACTACAACTTTGGTGGTTGGATTCACTGCTGCTGATTAGGCAGTCCGCGATTATTACATGGTGTTGGTTTTATGAATGAAAGACCACCGGAGCACTGCCAAAATGGCCAGCCTTTTGCAAACCGCCTCAACGGTGGTTGGGTAAAAGCAGTGGTCATAGGGCAGTACAGAGAAGTTCACCAGCATCAGTGTTAAGAATTGACTCTCTGACAAGCTGACCGTGGCAGGAAGACCGCCTACTTTGAGTCGGTGTAATCAAAGGATTTGGGTTGCATACTCACCCATTTCCTTTTATTTCCTTCAGTCTCCCATGTGAATGTCTTTCTTCAGGTCCCCCTTTACAGGAGCATCTTGACCCCAAAGAAAATGACCTTGTTACTGACAAAAGTCCGTTTTGCAGTATTTACCCATTGACTGGACTGGGCACATATGGTCTGGACTCCAGCAATGGGAAAGTACGGGTTCAAGGTATTTTTTCAATATGTGTCATGCATTTGTGTATATTTTACATTTCTGAAATCAAAATAAACACACATGCAATACATATGAAAAAATACACACCATCATCAGAAACAGTGTCACTGAGCCAGCAGATACTTTGTAATGCAGTGGGTGGGAGACTGCTGCTGCAGTTGTCTTTTTAGGATTGCCAAACTGGTAATCAGGCACTAAGTGAGGCTGATATTGAGACTGTGTGATTGTGAATCATGCAGCATTGTTCTCAATGACTGACTGGACATTCTGCAGGTTATTGCATTAGGATGTTGAAAGTTCTGCATGAAGAGTGACTCCTGGAATACAAGAATACAGGATGTAATATGTTTGATGTATGTAGCACAACCAGCACATGAAGGTCGTATAGAACGACAGAAAAAAATGGATTTTACCCCCCAAAAAATATGTTGCGCAATAACCAAGAAATATAAGAAACCAAGAGAACTAGGAAGAGAAGGGGAGGGAGTGCGTCAGATAGATAGACAGGATAGGAAGGGAACAGACCCTTGAAAAAAAAAAACTAAATACGTTAGGGTCCTTTAACTTGAGTACACAGAGAAGGTTAAGGGTAGGAGTGGTGTAATCAGAGAAAAAGCACTCATTGTGAAGAGGTGAGAGGAGTGGCAATGGAGGAAGTAAGGTATGTGAACACATTTATTGGTAGAACAGGGAGAGAAAGGTTGTCATCAACAGAGCCGGCGTTTTCATAATCACCTTAGCCACCTAGGTGTCCTCAGAGCTTGTTGATTTTTAGAAAACGACAGCATAGTGGATTTGGTACAAAGGTGAGACTGGAAAATGTTCTAGGTAGTTCTTCTGAATCCAGCTAATGTCAGAGTACATGTGTCGTCTAAAAAGGGAGTGATTGTAATGTTTAAAACAAATATTTTTATTAGACATTTTTTCATTGAAAAAGAATTTACAAACAACAAATACGTGCGAACCATTTTTGGCAAAGTATCAAATAACAATAGGTATTTAATGTCCTTTTTAGGTCTTGACTTGACTGTCTATGCACTGTCTCGAAGATAGATGTTTTCAGTATGTGTGCTTCGGCCCACCAATAGGCTTCCTATTTGCTGGCTCTATCGTAGCTCTCATGTTCTTTCCCCCCATGTATTCATGGCCTGCACACCTCATGCCTCTTCCTGTGTTTACCTCTCTCCAAGAGCATGGACTTATTACTACTATCCACCCACTGCTCCAATTTTAGAAACTCGTGGAATACAAGAATACAGGATGTAGTATGTTTGATGTATGTAGCACAACCAGCACAGAAAGGTCATATAGAATGACAGAGAAAATGGATTTTACCCTCCAAATTTTTTTTTTACGTAATAACCAAGAATTATAAGAAATCATGAGTACTAGGAAGAGAAGGGGAGGGAGTGGGTCAGATAGATAGACAGAATAGGAAGGGAACAGACCCTTGAAAAAAAGCAACTAAATACATTAGGGTCATTTAACTTGAGTACACAGAGAAGGTTAAGGGTAGGAGTGGTGTAATCAGAGGAAAAGCACTCATTGTGAAGAGGTGAGAGGAGTGGCAATGGAGGAAGTAAGGTATTTGAACAAATTTATTGGTGGAACAGGAAGAGAAAGGTTGTCATCAACAGAGCCGGCGTTTTTATAATCACTTCAGCCACCCAGGTGTCCTCAGAGCTTGTAGATTTTTAGGAAACAACAGGGTAGTGGATTTGGTACGAAGGTGAGACTGGAAAATGTTCTAGGTAGTTCTGCTGAATACAGCTAATGTCAGAGTACTTGTGTCATCTAAAAAGAGAGTGTTTTGTAATGTTTTAAAACTATATTTTCATTAGACATTTTTTCATTGAAAAAAGAATTTAAAAACGTGCGAACCCTTTTCGACAAGGTATCAAATAACAATAGTTATTTAATGTACTTTTTAGGTCTTGACTTGACAGTCTATACACTGTCTCGATGAGAGATGTTTTCAGTATGTCTGCTTCAGCCCGCCAATAAGCTTCCTTTTTGCTGGCTCTATCGTAGCTCTCATGTTCTTTCTCCCCATTTATCCATGGCGTGCACACCTCATGCCTCTTCCTGTGTTTACCTCTCTCCAAGAGCATGGACTAATTACTACTATCCATCCACTGCTCCAATTTTAGAAACTGGGAACTAATTTTTTCTTTGATTTTGAACTCTTTGCAGGAGCAATCATGTTTTTACTTGCTCCAAGCTCTGTTTTGGTAAACAAAACTATAAATATTGTTCTTAGCTCGTCACAAATGCAGCTGTTCTTGTGAGTCAATGTGTGCAATACAATGCTGAGCTCGGGGACACTAAGCTAGTTTCCTACCTCCACTTGTTCATGTGGTTCCTCAGCTATCCGTAAAGACTGGTTGTTGTGCAAAGTTTGTCAGCAGCTGCTCCCTTACATTAGGTTAATGCTCACCTGTGCTAAAGCTCAAAAGACTCCTTGGATCTCAACAGCTGCTCTTGAGCACCATTCCTTCTCTTTTGCAGTCACAGACACTGACACAGACAATGGACTAGCAGAGCGGGAGTAAGCCAAGCAGCCATCTTGGAATGTTTATTCTGACCCAACAGATGGGAACAGGCAGTTAATATCAGTTTTAGATTGACTTCTTACCTTTGCTGAACATTTGTTACCTACGTCTTATACATTTAAACACATTTAGTCATTTGAAGAACTATCTTAAATGTGTGAATCTATTTAAGACAAATTTATTTTGCTTATTGAATATTAGGTTAGTTGTCATTCTTTGATGCAGTTTGATGCACAGAACTTCCACAATCACAATGGCCACTTTGTGCCACAACTGTTTCAATTTCCATTCTGTTGTTGGCACTTTTTATACAGACTTCTGAAATTGCAAAGTACCGCCTTGCATGAACAGACAGACTCAAACGATCTGAGGACATTTTTGTGGGTGTTTTTCACAGACTTTGTGGCTATTTTAGTTATGTGTTCCTTCTTAACTTTTTCTGCAGATACAGTGTAGTTAATTGGAGTTGCAGGTTAGTACTCTATAAGAATTTTTTATGTGTTGGATAGACAGTGCATTTTTCAAGGATTTCAGCCATGTTGAACCACAGCTGTGCTGCTATACAATATGGCTAAAAGACATTGACATTGATAACACCAAAAAATCCTGCATTGCCGAGGCCAATGGGCTTTGCCAAGGCTTTTTTCTCTCTCTTGTCTGTTTCATCCTCAATTATACACCTTCATGGGGCAGTAGGTAAATTATGCTCATACACCAATAAAACTGTCAGCTCAATCAGATAATGTTCTGTATATCTCCTAATATTAGTAATAATAATAATCCATACTTGTAAAGCACAAACATATCAAAGGCGCTGGGGGCAGTCGGGGAGATTAAGTGAGCTATTGCCCAGAGTCACATGATGCTGAGCTGCTGCCAGGGATTGAACCATGACCCCTGTGCAATGGAGCCAGCCGCTGTGGCCGCTGCACCACACCTAGTCACACACATACTCCTTCCCTTCCATGTACACGCATCACTCTCCAGGACCCTGCAAGAGAAGTACTCTTTGTGCTCATGGTGGTCTATGATAATTTCTGTTGGACAACTGGAGATACCATCCCATTCACTTCACTTCGTTGAACAATGCTTCCCAAGGCCAGATCTGTCAGTGGCAGAACTTCAGCACACAGCCCCTTTCGCAGTTCCTTTTCCCACTTTTCAAGGGATACATCTCCCACACCATTTCTGTACATTGTTATTTGTTGTTTAGCCAAAAACACAGCAAGATCCGTAATTCATCTCAGCTAATCTCAACAGGGAGGTCCTAGCGTCCCGGTCTAATCGTAGGTCTGGAGCATGCTCCACATCATTTTAAATGTCATTCCAGTAGGTAAGCAACATCAAGCAGCCCCAAAACATGTGCAGCAGTTCATGATGCCCATTCTACATCTAGCGGTACAAAAGGGGGTGGTGATGGACGGAGCATCTGAACCAATCAAACACTCACACCCAGTCAACAGATCTGGGTTTAATCCATCACCGTTCTTTTGCCCACTCTGCCACCCCAGTTCAGACATGGCCATGTGCAAATCAGTCTGACCCTGTGCCTCATGGGAACAGTCCAGCCCGAACTGCCAAGCCATGCCTTCCCAGGACGGGACACAAGCTTCCGAGGACCGGTTTCTAACATTCCAGCCGTCTTCAGCCCGGCTTGCTTGACTCCAGTGGCAAAGTGAGCAAGGGACTCACGTCTGAGCATACCCTGCCAACTTATGGCGAACAAAACGGTACAAAAGGGGGTGGTGATGGACGGAGCATCTGAACCAATCAAACACTCACACCCAGTCAACAGATCTGGGTTTAATCCATCACCGTTCTTTAGCCCACTCTGCCACCCCAGTTCAGACATGGCCATATGTAAATCAGTCTGACCCTGTGCCTCATGGGAACAGTCCAGCCCGAACTGCCAAGCCATGCCTTCCCTGGACCGGAAACAAGCTTCTGAGGACCGGTTTCTGGCATTCCAGCGCTCTTCAGCCCGACTTGCTTGAATCCAGTCGCAAAGTGAGCAAGGGACTCACGTCTGAGCATACCCTGCCAACTTATGGTGAACAAAGCTGTACAAAAGGGGGTGGTGATGGTTGGAGCATCTGAACCAATCAAACACTAACACCCAGTCAACACATCTAGGTTTAATCCATCACCGTTCTTTAGCCCACTCTGCCACCCCAGTTCAGACATGGCCACGTGCAAATCAGGCTGACCCTGTGCCTCATGGGAACAGTCCAGCCCGAATTGCCAAGGCATGCCTTCCCTGGACCGGAACAAGCTTCTGAGGACCGGTTTCTGGCATTCCAGCCGTCTTCAGCCCGGCTTGCTTGAATCCAGTGGCAAAGTTTGCAAGGGACTCATGTCTGAGCATACCCTGACAACTTATGGTGAACAAAGCGGTACAAAAGGGGGTGGTGATGGACGGAGCATCTGAACCAATCAAACACTCACACCGAGTCATCAGATCTGGGTTTAATCCATCACCGTTCTTTAGCCCACTCTGCCACCCCAGTTCAGACATGGCCATGTGCAAATCAGTCTGACCCTGTGCCTCATGGGAACAGTCCAGCCCGAACTGCCAAGCCATGCCTTCCCTGGACCGGAAACAAGCTTCCGAGGACCGGTTTCTGGCATTCCAGCCGTCTTCAGCCCGGCTTGCTTGAATCCAGTGGCAAAGTGAGCAAGGGACTCACGTCTGAGCATACCCTGCCAACTTATGGTGAACAAAGCGGTACAAAAGGGGGTGGTGATGGACGGAGCATCTGAACTAATCAAACACTCACACCCAGTCAACAGATCTGGGTTTAATCCATCACCGTTCCTTAGCCCACTCTGCCACCCTAGTTCAGACATGGCCATGTGCAAATCAGTCTGACCCTGTGCCTCATGGGAACAGTCCAGCCCGAACTGCCAAGCCATGCCTTCCCTGGACTGGAAACAAGCTTCCGAGGACCGGTTTCTGGCGTTCCAGCCGTCTTCAGCCGGGCTTGCTTGAATCCAGTTGCAAAGTGAGCAAGGGACTCACGTCTGAGCATACCCTACCAACTTATCGCGAACAAAGCGGTACAAAAGGGGGTGGTGATGGACGGAGCATCTGAACCAATAAAACACTCACACCCAGTCAACAGATCTGGGTTTAATCCATCACCGTTCTTTAGCCCACTCTGCCACCCCAGTTCAGACATGGCCATGTGCAAATCAGTCTGACCTTGTGCCTCATGGGAACAGTCCAGCCCGAACTGCCAAGCCATGCCTTCCCTGGACCGGAAACAAGCTTCCGAGGACTGGTTTCTGGCATTCCAGCCGTCATCAGCCCGGCTTGCTTGAATCCAGTGGCAAAGTGAGCAAGGGACTCACGTCTGAGCATACCCTGCCAACTTATGGTGAACAAAGCGGTACAAAAGGGGGTGGTGATGGACGTAGCATCTGAACCAATCAAACACTCACACCCAGTCAACAGATATGGGTTTAATCCATCACCGTTATTTTGTCCACTCTGCCACCCCAGTTCAGACATGGCCATGTGCAAATCAGTCTGACCCTGTGCCTCATGGGAACAGTCAAGCCCGAACTGCCAAGCCATGCCTTCCCTGGACCGGAAACAAGCTTCCGAGGACTGGATTCTGGCATTCCAGCCGTCTTCAGCCCGGCTTGCTTGAATCCAGTTGCAAAGTGAGCAAGGGATTAACATCTGAGCATACCCTACCAACTTATGGCAAACAAAGTGTTACAAAAGGGGGTGGTGATGGACGGAGCATCTGAACCAATCAAACACTCACACCCAGTCAACAGATCTGGGTTTAATCCATCAACGTTCTTTAGCCCACTCTGTCACCCCAGTTCAGACATGGCCATGTGCAAATCAGTCTGACCCTGTGCCGCATGGGAACAGTCCAGCCTGAACTGCCAAGCCATGCCTTCCCTGGACTAGAAACAAGCTTCCGAGGACCAGTTTCTGACATTCCAGCCGTCTGCAGCCCGGCTTGCTTGAATCCAGTGGCAAAGTGAGCAAGGGACTCACGTCTGAGCATACCCTGCCAACTTATGGCAAACAAAGCGGTACAAAAGGGGGTGGTGATGGACGGAGCTTCTGAACCGATGCTTGATTCCGGTCCAGGGAAGACATGGCTTGTTAGTTCGGGCTGGACTGTTCCCATGAGGCACAGGGTCAGACTGATTTGCATATGGCCATGTCTGAACTGGGGTGCTGAGTAAACTAAAGAATGGTGATGGATTAAACCCAGATCAGTTGACTGGGGGTGAGTGTTTGATTTGCTCAAACGCTCCGTCCATCATCCCCTTTTGTATCGCTTTGTTCGCCCTAAGTTGTCAGGGTATGCTCAGATGTAAGTCCCTTGCACACTTGGCTACTGGATTCAAGATAGCCTGGCTGATGAAGATTATGAATCCGAAACCGGTCCCAGGATGCTTGATTCCGGTCCAGGGAAGACATGGCTTGGCAGTTCGGGCTGGACTGTTCCCATGAGGCACAGGGTCAGACTGATTTGCATATGGCCATGTCTGAACTGGGGTGGCTGAGTGAGCTAAAGAATGGTGATGGATCAAACCCATATCAGTTGACTGGTGGTGAGTGTTTGATTTGCTCAAATGCTCCGTCCTTCATCCCTTTTTGTATCGCTTTGTTCACCCTAAGTAGGCAGGGTATGCTCAGACGTGAGTCCATGCTCACTTGGCCACTGGATTCAAGATAGCCTGGCTAATGAGCATTATGAATCCGAAACCGGTCCCAGGATGCCTGATTCCGGTCCAGGGAAGACATGGCTTGGCAGTTCAGGCTGGACTGTTCCCATGAGGCACAGGGTCAGACTGATTTGCATATGGCCATGTCTGAACTGGGGTGGCTGAGTGAGCTAAAGAATGGTGATGGATTAAACCCATATCAGTTGAATGGGGGTGAGTGTTTGATTTGCTCAAATGCTCCGTCCATCATCCCCTTTTTTATCGCTTTGATCGCCCTAAGTTGGCAGGGTATGCTCAGACGTGAGTCCCTTGCTCACTTGGCCACTGGATTCAAGATAGCCTGGCTGATGAGGACTATGAATCCGAAACCAGTCCCAGGATGCTTGATTCTGGTCCAGGGAAGACATGACTTGGCAGTTCGGGCTGGACTGTTCCCATGAGGCACAGTGTCAGACTGATTTGCATATGGCCATGTCTGAACTGGGGTGGCTGAGTGAGCTAATGAATGGTGATGGATTGAACCCAGATCAGTTGACTGGGGGTGAGTATTTGATTTGCTCAAACGCTCCGTCCATCATCCCCTTTTGTATCGCTTTGTTCGCCCTAAGTTGGCAGGGTATGCTCAGACGTGAGTACCTTGCTCACTTGGCCACTGGATTCAAAATAACCTGGCTGATGAGGATTATGAATCCGAAACCGGTCCCAGGATTCTTGATTCCAGTCCAGGGAAGTCATGGCTTGGCAGTTCGGGCTGGACTGTTCCCATGAGGCACAGGGTCAGACTGATTTGCATATGGCCATGTCTAAACTGGGGTGGCTGAGAGAGCTAAAAAATGTTGATGGATTAAACCCAGATCAGTTGACTGGGGGTGAGTGTGTGATTTGCTCAAACGCTCCGTCCATCATCCCCTTATGTATCGCATTCTTCATCTAGGCCAGGTATCAGGCACAGTGGGACACATTCTGTGAAGTCTGCTGGGATTTAGGTATGGGTGATGCAGATGTTAAACTGTAGCTGGCCGAACTGAGAATTCCCTGACACACTCTGAGGGTACACCCATAAGCTTTCCAATGCATTGTCCAAAATGTCAGCGTCTGAGCCAGCCCTATCACTGTTGATATCATCATGAGTGTTCTAGACTATCCTACCCTATGTCATGTTGGTGTATTATCTGAATATATTTTGCGAGGCTCTATGATTACTATAATCCTGAAATGAATGGACGTTTAACTAATTTGAAGCTCTACACCTGTTTTACTAAATCCCTTTTTTGGTTTTACAATATGTTGAATTCATACAGTTTTTCATAGTTTGTTATACTGTTATGCACTAAACCGGGGTCTAATTAATTGTAAATGGAGCCTGACAGTTATCTGCTTCAATGTGACAGTATTAAAAGTGCAGATGATTTACAAGTGCACAACTCAGAGATAATTATTAAAATTAGTAAAAGCTATTATAGTTAACATTATGAAATTATCCCCAAAAATCTAGTATTTGTTATTTCTTAATACCAAAGCTTCTAAGTATGTTTTCATTGATATACCTTTCTCCAACAGTGCTACATTAAGGCCCCAATATGCCGCTGTCTTCTGGGCCATCTCAAAGACTGTGCATCTGTAGGTAGTTTATAGGTTAACAAAAACAGACAACAAGGGGTCCAAACAGGATGCTTAGTTGAATGGAGAGATACTGAGTATGCTCTTTATTCGGTGCATTTGGTTCCCTTTAGAGCACTGTGACTTTTTCTGCACCACAAATACTGCTCTACAGAACACTGTTGAATGCAGTGAACTCAAAATGCATCTAAACAATATTGCCAATGCCCATAGACCTGACTTGCATTTTGAAATATAAGCCAGACCTATTAGTTTTCCAACATGTGGGTCATTAGGCATTTCAAGACATGCCTGTGTGACAATTGTACCTCTGCACCTGGTTGTGTGAGCCATTTCGTGGATGGGGAGAGGTAGAACTCAGTACGACCCCTGGGAACCGAAGCCAAGGGTGCCAGTGAGGGTCCTACAGGTTATCTGGTGAGACAGCAATTGGACCTTTGTATTAGAATATTGGCTTGCACCGGGGGAGTGGCTCTTTGCTGGGCTGGGCAGTAAGAGGTTTTGAGATAGAATAGATTTTTTTGTGAGGGCAGGGAGGGATGATGGACAGCCAGGGATGGTGATGCTAGATCTGAGTCGAATCAAGACTAGGTCGTGATGGGCACAGTTTGACTTTGGTTTGGAGTATGAGACAAGAATATCATGGCCTAAATATTGTCTGACAAAAATAGTGGCCTAAATATTGATTACAAAAATGTCACCTCCAATGAAGTAAATGCCAGCACATTTGTGTCAATTATATTTCGAACATATTTGTCAGATGGTACTTTTGGTATTTGGACTCTTCATACCACACAAAATTATTGAGGTTGATACCTTGCTGCAGAAGAGGTATTTCTGGAGAAGGGGGTGGGAGCTCTACTGCACGGGCAGTTGGCTATCGAATAGTAGCATAGGGTCTTGCCAATGGCAGCCTACATAGAGAAAGGCCAGAGTGCGCATGACTGGTTTGGCCGAACAGTTAGCGCCCTTAGCAGTTGGCAAGGCAATCCTCTCCTGCCCTAAAACAGAACCGCCCGCCCCCAACGAAACACTTCTGCTTTCTCGCAGTGCTAGAAGCAGAAATATAAAATGGTCGTTTTAGCATTTTGTGTTTCTGCCTTTGCGAGAAAGTAGTGAGGCATCGCTCCTCCGCCCTAGTGAAGGAGCCGCACTTGGTAACATCACAAGAACTGACATTGCAGGACTATTGATCTTATTTGGCATCCCTGAAGAGACCTAACGTGGATATCAGTAACATGGACAAAAAGATAAATATGCAAATGAAATAAGTCCATATATTTTAAAACTGTTAAATGGATTACATTTGTCTCATTAGATGGAAAAGCTAGGTGCAGGTCTCACAAAGATGTATATTATTGATCACCGGAGTTTCATGACATTTTTGTTGTTGCCGAAAATTCCTGGAGACCAGGAAGGAGGCAGCAAGTGCTTTTAGAAACATAATATATTCGCAAACATGACCCAAAGCCAGCGCTCAATGCGATCTTTGCTGAAACTTACACCACATCAGCCGTGGTCCTTGTACCCTTGGATATTCCCTGCTACAGCTCACGGAACCCGCTTCGCGGGTCCCGCTTCGCGAGGGGTCTACAGCCGGATTTGAAGCCACCGGCACTGGAGAACTTCGGACTTTGTCTCTAGGAAGAAGGATTGTAGGCAGGGCTGCGAGTGTGCAGCTGGCTCGGGACTTCAACTCCCAGGAGTGCCAGCCCGAATTAGCAGCACCTGGGCCCCTCTCCCTGCCTGCACCTCCCCACTATCGTGATAAAATAGCCCAGCCTTTGGTTACAACTTGGGACGCTTTGCTGAAACTTACACCACATCAGCCGTGGTCCTTGTACCCTTGGATTTTCCCTGCTACAGCTCGCGGAACGCGCTTCGTGGGTCCCTCTTCGCAGGGGGTCTACAGCCGGATTTGAAGCCACTGGTACTGGAGAACTTTGGACTTTGTCTCTAGGAAGGAGGATTGTAGGCAGGGCTGCGAGCATGCAGCTGGCTCGGGACTCCAACTCCCAGGAGCGCCAGCCCGCCAGCCCGAATTAGCAGCACCTGGGCCGCTCTCCCTTCCTGCACCTCCCCAATATCGTGATAAAATAGCCCAGCCTTTGGTTACAACTTGGGACGCTTTGCTGAAACTTACACCACATCAGCCGTGGTCCTTGTACCCTTGGATTTTCCCTGCTACAGCTCGCGGAACCCGCTTCGCGGGGGGTCTACAGCCGGATTTGAAGCCACCGGTACTGGAGAACTTCGGACTTTGTCTCTAGGAAGAAGGATTGTAGGCAGGGCTGCGAGCGTGCAGCGGGCTCGGGACTCCAACTCCCAGGAGCGCCCGCCCGCCAGCCCGAATTAGCAGCACCTGGGCCGCTCTCTCTGCCTGCACCTCCCCTCAGGCTTAAACCCTATAACAGTATTCTGCCAGTCCCGCTGCGCGGGAGCGACCGGGAGAAGCCCGGGACAAGGGCGGGGCCGTCTGCGGCCGTCCGAGGCCGATCGAGGTTGGGTTGGGCCACCTCTCTTTCTTCTTGTCCCTGGCTCATTGGACACATTGGACTAGACTGACATCTGGGTAAATAGTGCTTGCTTGTTTGTTCTTTGTCTACTATTGTTGAAAGTGTCTGCCACTAGGGTGGCCAAGTGTATATTATCATAATGACCCTACGTTCTGGTAAGGAAAGGCAGGTTCAGGTATCTACATCAAATGGGGTGTTTACAGGTACCATTGACCAATTTTTTAAACATACTACTTGCATTTTGGAAAAAGAAATAGCCCTCGCCGAAAAACGCCTTTCTATTGATTTGGTCACAGGCAAGCGCTCTTCACTAGGGAAAATCCGTGAGGCTGTTTCACCGGTTCCTTTGACCAAAATGGTACGTATAGATAGTAATGCAAGGGACCCTGATACAGTACCAATAGACCAAAAGCTAGAGGGGGATGCTACAGCTATTGCTTTAGACTCATCGGAAGGTAGTTCTTTATACCACAATCTTGTTAACATTGAAACCGATGCTTCGGCTAGTTCTAGCACAATACGAAGCCCAGAGCCCAAAATCCGATCCCCAACACTGGAGAATACCACCACACATATATCCAGTTAAAGGAAACAGGAAGAGTCTCCACAGAAGGGGGGCACAAAAAAGGTCTCGAGAGCAAACAACTCAGCTCTTTCTAAAAATACCATAGCAGCCCGCTATTAAACCCCCCAGTAAATACTAAATCCCCCACAAATTATGTTGTAGGTATTCTCTTGGATAAAATCGAGTTGCTGATCAAATCTCTTCTTTTGCCCCTATTTGAACGGACCAGGTTGTTAAACGATAAATTGGACCTCATGGAGGCACTAGTAAGAGATAATGTGGGCACTCTGAAAAAGATACAACAATCTATAACCCCTACAGGGCCTACACTACAGTGTGCCCAGCAAAACCTAACCAACAATGGGAGTAAGGGGCAAATGGTAAAATCTGTATCTTCAACCCCGAGAGTTCCCCAGCAGAAGCCAGCTACTGATAAGACTAAGCATATACCTGCAAAGCCTATACCCCATAAGGCAGACTTAGTTAATAAATCACAGCCTATCTCTAGAGGATCACCTAAACCTAACCGTCCAGCAGACCATAATAAACAGGCTAGGAAGATAGTTCCATCTAGAAAGTTATGTGTGAATCTCCCTCCTAAGTCACTGCCCTATACTATTATCTTAACAGGAGTGGCCCCCTTAGGGGAAGGAAAGGTGGAAACCCATAGAGATTTACATAATAAAGTAAATTTCTGGCTAAACCAGAACCGACCTCTTCCACCAATGTCCAAAATAGAAATCCTTAATGTCAGGAGAGTGGATTGGGTGGGGTATAGTAAAAAAGATCTTGAGGGGGACTCGCAGTCATTAGCTTCAGGGAGCCATGGGTGGTGGATTTCATCTGCAGGGAACCTAGATTTGAAAGGGTGGGTGATGTCCAAACATTGTCCCTGCATTATTTCTACCCTAAACTTAATTTAGTGAGAGATTATCCCCGCCAAAACCAATTCCATCTTAGCAATAGTTCTAGAGGAAGACATCCTCCTGAAGTGGCTACCTACCCCATGTTTTTGCCCCACCTCTCGAATCGATTTGCACCGTTAAGTGGGCTGGATGGAGTTGACTGACTTAATAGGGGGTTAGTGGACCACAATAACAGCGCGCCTAGCTTGGCACACAGACAAATGTCCCCCCACTCCCAACATACACTGGAGGAGGATAGTTGTATTCATAGCCCAAGAATTGTTGCAGAAGCTCCACTGGGGGATTTGGTAGGAGACGGCCCGACTGGTACAGATCTGGCAGGTGGATGTGAAAATCGTCTCCCACCACAAGAGAGTAGCGGGGGGCATGTTGTATCTATTGTAAACGAACCAGTAGTTCTTGCACACAGCCTTAGGATTGTATCCCGGAATATTGCGGGGTTGAAAGGGAAAATGGATGGGACCGAATGGGGGGGCTTTCATAGAGCAATATGACATCCTAATTTTCCAAGAAAGTTGGTCAACTGATCCAGTTTTTCGTCTTGGATACTTACATTTCTTTAAACCTGCACAGAAAGGGACAAAGGGACGACCGTCAGGTGGGCTTGTTATTTGGATAAGACAATCATTATGCTATAGGCCCCTGGAGTTGCCTATCCAAAATGCTGATATACAGGGGCTAAAACTTAGCAGAGCAAACCATCAGGATTTGTACATAATTAATATATATGCAAGGGGGCTACCAGGAGGAAAGAGTCCTGGAGTCATGGAGGACCTAGATCTTTTAATGAACAACATTGGTGGAGATAAGTGCGTAACTGTGGCAGGGGATCTAAACTGTACGTTTGAACCACTACCCAGTTTGGATGACTGTTGTTATGGTGAGGTAGATCAGTTATGGAATATTCCCAGCCTTGCCATAGCACCAGTCAAAAAGGTTACTGAGGCTGTTTTGCAGTGGCTTGGCTTATGTCTGGAGTGGGGCTTAAGAGCAGCAAATGGGAGGACGAAGTCTGACTTGGCGGGAAATGCCACCTTTGATAATGGCTATAATACTAGCCATATTGATTATTTCTTAATTAAAATGGAGTTTTGGACTCTATTAGAGGATATGGAGATAATTGGGAGACCAGAAAGTGACCATAAACCCTTGTCAATCTGTCTGAAAGTTGAAGGCGGCTTGCTTAGAAAAAATGCAACAAATTGTATCACAGCCGAGGCAGTGCTCACAAATGATTGTCGTAGGGTTCGCTGGGGTAGAGTCTTGGACGACCCAGCCATCATTGGAAAAATATCATTAGAAGTATCAGCAGCGGCGGAAAAAGCTAAGTTAATATTGGATGAAATGGGCTCACTAGATCAAATTAGTATAATCCACGAGTCACTTTCTGTTAAACTCAAATCTTTTTTCACAACTTCAGGAATTTCTGTGAAAACCGGTAGAAAATCCTCGGGTGCCAACTGGTATGACAAGTCTTGCCATAAGGCCCATAGTTCCTTGATTGCTGCCATTAAAACTAGGGTAACATCGGATATCCAAGTGGAAAGGGCAAAATACAAGAAGGTTTTAAAGCATGCGAGGACATCTTGGGATGATCATCGCTGGTGGGAGTTTTATGAGGCCAGCCAGTCCACTAACCAGCTTAAATTTTGGCAGGTAGTGAAATGGGGAGGGTCATGGGATCTGCAAACCCCAGCAAACCACGTCTCTGCAGAGGACTGGGTTGAGTATTTCTCGGCCCAGTTCTGCGGCATGGTGACGGGAGGAAATAATGTGGGGGGGAGTAACTTGCTTCCCAGTCCTGAAGCTATCAGTGGGACTCTAGTCTTTGAACAAATTGAGACAGTGAATGCATTATGTTGATCCAAGCAGGTAAAGCACCCCGTATGGACTGCGTCCCTGCGGATCTCTTTAAGTACGATCTGGATAATTGGGCTCCTTTTATAACTACCTTGGCTAATGCTATTGCCAGAGGTACAAGGGTACCAGATTCCTGGAAAGGGGCCGAAATCCTTCCCGTATACAAAAAAGGTGATAAGACCCTTGTGGGGAACTATCACCCGATAAGTCTAATAGACGCCCTGCAGAAAGTCATCGCCAGAATGCTGTTGGGTAGAATTCAGACTTGGATGATCGAAGAAAATATCCTGTCCCCGCTGCAAACTGGCTTCAGGGCAAGTACAAGCACTGTCGACCAAGTGCTCGGATTCATTCTGATATATTGGAAGACAGTGCATCTTGGTGAAGGTACTATATACGCAGCGTTCGTGGATCTTAAATCTGCCTTCGACCTGGTCCCTAGAGAGAAGTTGTGGATGGCCCTAAGGAGAATGGGAATGCCGCCCGAACTGCTTGAGCTAACTATCAGGCTGCATGACCAAAATTTTGCTAGAGTTAGATGGGGTAGTCAGGGCCAAGTGACAGAACCTTTCCCAGTGACTCGTGGAGTAAGACAGGGCTGTGTCTTTGCACCAACTCTGTTCTTACTTTTTATAAATCAAGTAGTGCAGTTCCTTTCTTCTACCCCGACCGATGCGCCAGTTTTGGGTGGGACAAGGTTCCCCCTCCTAATTTTTGCTGACGACACCCTGATCTTGGCAAAAACACAGGTGGGACTCCAGACTGCGATAAACAAATTTGTGGAGTTTTGTAAAATAAATGACCTTGAAATTAATGTATCAAAAACCAAATTTATGGTCCTGACTAAGAACAAACCGTTAAGGGGTCAAGTAACCATGAATGGTACCATCCTGGAGCAAGTAGGGGTGATGACCTACCTAGGGGTAGTTATAGACTATAGGCTGCGCTGGAAGGAGCAGATCGAGGCACTTTGTCTAAAATGTGCCCGTTTATCGGGATGCCTAGTTAAAGAACAGCGATGCTCCCAAACTAAAAGAGTTCTTCCAGCCCTAAAGATCTACAATGCAAAAATAGCCTCAGCCATCCTTTATGGCTCGGACTTATGGGGTAGTGTAGATCTTGCCCCATTAGATAAGATGAAAAACAAGTTTCTCCGTAGCCTGGTAGGTCTCCCACAATCAACACCGTCACTCCCCCTCTTGTTAGATATGAGCTGTTATTCTATCAAAAATCAGGCCCAATATAGGATGGTAGCTTTGTGGGGAAGTATTTGGTTCACCCCGGAACTATCTATGTTCGCAAACGAGATTCTGGATGTGAGATCAATTTTAGGGTCAGGCAATCTATCCTGGTTTAAAACTGTGAAGGCCACTCCTTTTAAAATGGGTCTTCATCTACAGTGGTCAGATCCGGGAAATCGGGTATTCCCGTCGAAAAAGGAATTTAAACTACTATTTTGGGCTACTGTAAAGGAAGACCTCGTCTTGCTTTCACAAACCTCTAACCTGACAGGTCATTTTTTTGCTCCACAAGGTGGTTCCCCATATTGAGACCTATTGGGACAATATCACCAAAAGTGCAGATAGGAAACTCTACCATCAATTTAGAGTGGGCACACTACCAGTAAGGGAGTTTACACATAAATGGCGTAACTAATCGTCCATGCATTGTCCCTAGTGTAGCGAGCAAAAGGAATCTATTGGCCACCTTCTCTTTGCTTGTCCAGCTTACAGTGCACCACGAGGGAAATGGCTCAAACCAATCTGTAGAAGGATTAATACACGGGTGTGTGAGGAAGCTTTGGTAGTGTTAAGATCTAATACCACAGAGTGGATGTCTATAGGTATGGCGAAATTCCTCGGATGGGCTTGGATCATCAGAGCCAGACACCAACTAGGTGAAAATTGAGATAAGTGCAGGAATGTACCATACCACATTGTAGTTTTATGATTGAAATATAAATTGTGAACTCTTAAAGATTTTTGAAACGTCTTTTGATACTATTTAATTGATTTTTTTTTGCGAGTAATGAACGAATGGATTGTAAATTTTTAAAGAATTGTATACTCTATGCTGTATTTTGTATATATTTTACTTGTGTCTTTTACGAAGAAATGTTCGAAATAAAGACGTTAAAAACTGATTATGCAAATGAAATAAGTCCATATATTTTAAAACTGTTAAATGGATTACATTTGTCTCATTAGATAGAAAAGCTAGGTGCAGGTCTCACAAAGATGTATATTATTGATCACCGGAGTTTCATGACATTTTTGTTGTTGCCGAAAATTCCTGGAGACCAGGAAGGAGGCAGCAAGTGCTTTTAGAAACATAATATATTTGCAAACATGACCCAAAGTTAGCACTCAATGCGATCTCACCGTTTGCACCGCCCTAGAACCTCCCTGCTCAAGGGTCCTGTGACCTCAATAACAGAGTCATTGTTGCTCTAGGGTGTGCTGCTTCGTAGGCCTGCCCAAAAGACTTGCAGTGGGCTTCAATAGAGATTGTGGTAGACAGGCTTTCAAGGTTAACCCACACTTGCCACTGCTTGGGTTCACCTGCTGGTGCTAAGACACCAGGGCTTCTACGGGCGTGCGGGTCCTTCCAAGGTCTAGCATGGAAATGTGCTCCCTCAGGGAAATTGGTCTGGTGGACTGGTCATGAAGGCTGAACCTGGCTCCCCAGTTCCTGACCATAGTGCCACATCCTCTCTCCACTGAACACCATACTACCCCACTGAGAGAAACTCGCACTGCCTTCAACTACAACCCAATTGTGCCCCGCTACTAACACCTAGAGGCGACTCATTTCAAATTACGCACTAGAAAAGAGCAATATGCTGCCTAAAAAAAGTGACAACATTCTGGAAAAAGCAAACACTCATAAGGAATGTAAGATTAATTAAAGCATGTGAAATGTAAGCAGGAACAACATGGTTACCTTAACGCTTTAGCACTTATTCAGAAATGAATGAGTGCTTTTGCATGAAAAGTTAAGGCCATGACTACAGGGCCAGAACGGACCTGCTTCAATGCCCATTGAATATATTCTTACAAAACAAAAGCAATATGGTTTAAAAAGACCACATTTGTGAATACAGAGCAGCGGTATGCACTTTATTTTCCAGTCCGCCCATCAAGGAGGTATTGCAGTACATCCAGAAATGGTGTACTTCCCCACCTGAGGAAAACAATGCTGTTTAGAGAAGAAAACAAAAGTAGCGCTTCACTGGTAAACTCTGTTAGTGGCACTAATGTGATTTGGGTGTGAAGAAAATCAATCTGGCCCCTTTTCGACCCACTCTGTCTTGCTTTGGATATTTTTCACAGTTTGTATTTCTTATTTCTCTCTTTCCCAAGGCTGCACTTTGGAAGTGAAAAATGTCACAAAAAAGATGACCTTTCCAGCAAAAGAGTTTCTCTTTTTTGGATTCATTTCACAGGGGAACAGGTAAAGGAAAGGAAAAGAAAGAGGGAGAAGTGGCTACAAGGCGCTGGGAAGGGGGCCCCCACACCCTGACCTGGCAGATTTCTATAGTGCTTAGAGGCCCAGGGACAGGAGGCCCCACACCTGGACCTTGCAGCTTGCTCTAGTGCTTCGAGGCCCAGGGAAAGGGGGCCCCCTCCCTTGGGTCTGAAGCAGTAACACGGCCTTTCCTAAAACACTGCCCCAGCACCAGTTTCTCTGGCTGCTCCCTCCTCCCCTCACCCACTGCTCCTTACCTGTGTCCAGCTGGTCCTGGAAACAAAGGGGCCTTCTGTCACCTAGCAACAAAATGCAGGCAGGGAATGGCTGGTACTTAAGAGAGGTGCTGCCTCGCCCCTGACACTCTGAGCCCTAATTGCTGGCCCTGCCGCTTTGACTTCCCCACTCTGTTTGTCCCTCCCCCCCTGCACCCCCAGGAATGCCACCAGGCAGTCGTCGACATCAGACATCTCTGATGTGTATTGTAATGTGTGGGGAGGGGGCCCTGGTGGAGCAGGGTGGCCCCTGCCTCTCACCTGAGTACGAGGCCCTGGGTGGCTGCCCATTATGCCCATGCCTAGCGCCGGCCCTGGATGAATGTGTCCATGTGGCCTCATTAGTGGGGCAATGCCCTAGCACCCCAATGGACTCCCCGTCACTGGTTTGTGATAAACTTTATGTTTCAACACAGCACAACTGATTTGATTATGGCGGAAAGCAAATGATCATTGCTACAGGCCTGATCCGTTTGTTATAAAATGTTATCACAAAGGTGCTAAGCATGACTTGTTTATTGTGTTAAACCCAAGTGCCATTTAACCGCAGATTTGTTATTATTTTCTTTTAGGGCTACAGATTAGTGCTCTTTTATTTCATGGAATTTCACAGATTATCGTAGGAGGCAGTGATTTTGGTTACTCCGTGTGATAAACTAGAGATAGGGAAGATTTGCTCTGTGACAATACTGGTGAGACCTCTTAGTAGAAGTATTATTTTGTTTTGCCAAGTGTAATTTTTATACCTTTCTAATTTTGGGAATGTGTCTGATAGTTGCCTTACGGAAAAGCTTACATTAAAAAAACTGTAGCCTTGAGTTGGTTATGACAAGAAGTTATTGGCCCCAGTTGGTGCACTGGGAAACATGTTGTCCGAAGTCTGATTATTATGAAACATTATGAGAAAGGCATTTGGTCTACGTTATTAATGAATAAAAGTATTTGTTAAAGCTAGTAAGTCTTTAACAGTTGGTTGTTATCTTATTGTGTTACAGGCTTTGGACAGGTATTTTGCTACATGTATTGACACAGATAACCGCAGAAGGCAAGGGTTTTTGCATTGTCCACTCACTCTGACAAACTGTATGACTATTCACAGTGATTATTCTCGTTCGGCCCTTTTGAGAGGGGTTGTTTATTGTTTTGCAAGCTCTATTAGTTCTATACCTGTGCCCATGATGGTTTAAGTGCAGTATTGGGAAAGGTGTACAGACAATCGTAAATTGTAAAGGCTACATCGGTTCATTGGAAAAAAGGTATGACAAATGTCATAGGTTTGATCTGTTTATATTGCAATGTTACAATAAAGCCAGTAGGCCTGGCCTACTTATTCTAAAAAGCATATTTTAAAGACAATGGACTCAAGAATGTATTTTTTCTTTTTTTAACAGAGTTTTATATAGCGCAAACGTGACTCCCTACCGGGTATCAGAGTGCTTTACATAGCACTATTTGCGTTACATGAGGACACATTCATTTTTGTTAGGCACGGGGAGACTAAGTGATTTGCCCAGAAATACAGGATGTTCAGCGTCATTGCCAAGGCTCAAACCCGGGTCCCCACATTCGAGGTTGACCGCCCTAGCCGTTAGGCCAACTCCTCTCCCTCTACTCTTGTTTTTACAATGTGCTAATGCCTGTAGACAGGTAGTTTGTTACATTGAATATCACATTTAGTAGTCGGCAAGGAGTTTTGTGTTGAGAATCCACTCACACGAATCAATGAGGCTAGAAGATATTTACTACAATGATCCTTCTTAGGCTTTCAGGAGAGATGGTACAATACAATAGGCTTGAGTTGGTTATGATGACAAGCCCATGATAAAGGCTATAACCCTAATTGTTTATGGTTATTATGAAAAGTTACAAAGAAGGCAGCAGGACTGGAAGATTGATTGTGAAAAGTATATGTTAAAGTCAATGGGCATTTAATGGTGTATTGTTATAACTCTGAATTGAAGCCTACTGATAGGCTTTTTGTTACTTGGAATCTTACAAATTACCATAATAGATAAGGCTTTTGATGCTGGTTACCCTCTCTGGTATACCTTGAGTGTTGAAGTTTTGCAATGTGAAAATGCTTGCTGGTCCCTTTTAGGAGAGATGGTAGTTTGTTTTTCCAACTGTGATTTTGTGTACATTTGCTTTTTTATGACTGTATGCCTGATGGTTGCCTTGTGCTTTATATGTTTAATTGGAGTGCCAGGAAAGTTTATGCTCAATGCCATACGTCCGGCCTGTTTATTTTGTAACTTCATGGCTATAGCGGTAGGCCTGCCTTATTTATCATGAGGATTTTGTTTTAAAGCAAATAGATCTCTTATAGTGGATTGTTATCACATACACTGACAGGCATTTGGTTACATGTAATCTCACAGGTGATCATGGTAGGCAAGGGTTTCGATGTTGGTCACCCCCATTAACTATCCCTGGGAATACAATTTCATTTTGATGAGTCTTATGAGGTCCTATTAAGAGTGGCTGCAATTTTGCATATATTTGTCTTTGTATAAATGTACGCCTGATGGTTGGCAGTTTATGCACACTTCAGTAGACTTGTGTTGTATATAGTGTCAAGCCATTGGTAAGGACTAGATGTGTTATCTGTTCACTGGGAAACTTTATGTCAGATTTGTTAGGTGTGACCTGTTTATCATGAAAGGTTTTGACCAAGCAAGTAGAAGTAGGTTTTACTTTATTATTGTTAAAAGCATGTGTAAAAGGCACAATCTTTAAAGGGCAGATTGTTATTACACTGTTCTAAAGCCTGTAGGTATTCTGTTGCATGGAATCACACAAATTACTGTAGTAGGCAAAGGCTTTTTGTGTTGGTTACCGAACCAAACAGACCATGGTGATAGACGATTTTCACTATCTTAATCCCTATTAGGCTCTATTAGAAAGGATATTATATTCTTCGAAAAGTGCATTCTGTACACATTTGTTATTTTATTGTGGTATACCTGATGGTTCCCTTGTGTAAAGACTTATGATTAAGAGAATAGGTCTGAGTTGGTTGTGGTGTCAAGCCAATGATAAACGTTTTAGAGCGAATCGTTTATAATGAAAAGATATAATGAAGGCATTAGCCCTGACATATTGATTATGAAAAACATTTATTAAGATCAATAGACATGTAAGGGTAGATTGTTATTATTCTGTATTAAAGCCTACAGATAGGTAATATTTTACTTACAGATTACTATAGTAGTCAAGGTGTTTGGTGCTGGTTAGCCCCTCTGACAAACAATGGGTATAGAAAATGTGCATTGAATTAAACCTTGTTAGGCCCTTTTAGAAGGAATAGTATTTTGCTTCACCAACTATAATTTTGTATACTATGTAATGTTTTGATTGTATGACTGGTGGTAAAGCTTTAGCTGAATACAGGAGGTCGCAGTTGGTTATGGTGATAAACCAATGATAACAGCTAAAGAACTGATTGGTTCATTAGGAAGAATATTCCTGATACCATAGGTCTAATCTGTCTATTACAAAAAGATTTAAGTGCAGCTGGCTTGACATATTGATTATCAAAACCATTTGTTAAAGTCAATATGCACTTAAGGATGGATTTCTATTCCTCCACATTAAAGCCTGCGTATAGGTATTTTGTGAAATGTCACACTTTGCCTTAGTAAGGAAGGTTTTTGGTGCTGCTTACCACCTTTTACAGAGCCTAGATGGAGATGAATTTGAGTGTAATACATTTTGCTAGAATCCCTTCTTAGCTGTTTGCCAGGATCTTGTAATAAAAATACCTTATATATATCTATCTATATATATATCTATATATATATTCAATGAAAAAACCATAGGTTATAGAGAATATATAGTTAGGAATTAGCATTTACAAAACCTTGAAAATTCACTGAAAAAACCATAGGTTATAGACCATATATAGTTAGGGATTAGCATTTACAAAACCTTATTTTATTTGCACAAAACCATTGAAATTCCATATATAGTTAGTTGCACTAACTATATATCGCGCACCCGCAATCCACTGCTGATGATGTCACATATTACATCATTCATGACATGGTCAGTGACATCACTGATGACATCACTGATGACATCTCAAATGACATCACTGATGACATCGCTGATGACAACACCCAGTGACTATATGTTTCTGTAAAGTTAAAATATGTCTTACATATTGAAGAATGAGTGGATGTATAAGTGTCTGGATGAAGGATTTAGTAGGTGCATGACTGACTGTATGAGAGAATGATTAAATGTGTCTCACTAATTGCATGGGTTAGTGACTAAAGTGTCTTAATTTGGCAATCATTATATATGTTATTCTGTAAACTGCTGCATGTTCAAATCAGTAGCTATATGAGTAACTATATGGGTTATTAAATGGTTGCCCAAGTATTTGTATGGCAGACTGAGTATGTGTGTGGGTGGCTGGGAGGTGTATGACTCTGTGCATAGATGTGTGAGCAGTTGATTCACTAGATGTATGGGTTCAAAAGTGCATGTGGTAACAGCTGTATGGGCGGTTGACTGTGTGCATGAGTGTATTGGTGAGTGAATGGATATCTCAGTGCTACATGTCAAAGAAAGTACATATGTAAAACACAGTCCATGTGAGAGTTGACATATATAAATAACTGAACATAAGAGCCAGTGAATGTGAGAGTGGCTGTATGGATCATTGTGAACTTGTATCAGGGATTGTATAAGAGAGTAAATATGTGTTAGTATATGTTTGAATAAGTAAGGTGTGTATAACTGTATAGTTGAGGAAATGGAGGTGTGATTGATTCTTTGCATGACTGACTAGGTGTGTGAGTAACTCCATGGATGTGTGACAGTCTGTGAGTGTCTGTTTACACTGAGTGTATCTAAGGTTATATTACAGTCTGAAAATGTTCATTGTATTATCACAAAAATGATATCATCAGTGATGTCATCAATAATGTCGAATGAGATGTCAGTGATGTCATCAGTGATGTCATTTGAGATGTCATCAGTGATGTCATCAGTGATGTCATTTGAGATGTCATCAGTGATGTCATCAGTGATGTCACTGACCATGTCATGAATGATGTAATATGTGACATCATCAGCAGTGGATTGCGGGTGCGCGATATATAGTTAGTGCAACTAACTATATATGGAATTTCAATGTTTTTGTGCAAATAAAATAAGGTTTTGTAAATGCTAATCCCTAACTATATATGGTCTATAACCTATGGTTTTTTCAGTGAATTTTCAAGGTTTTGTAAATGCTAATTCCTAACTATATATTCTCTATAACCTATGGTTTTTTCATTGAATTTCAATGGTTTTTTAAAAGCTAATATCTGTAGCTGTAAAATGTATTCTTCTTTAAATCTTAAAATATATTTTACATGTTTTTTATACATTTATTTAAAAAAAAAAATGTTGTTTCGCTCCCAGTCCGCGAACCGGTCAGCTTCCCGTTACCTCAATTTAAAGCCGCGGCTCGGTCCGCGAACCGGTAAACGTTCCACTAGCGTAACTGTTACGTTAGCATGACGTTTTGCGTTGTCACGTAATACGTCATTGGACGCGCCAAGTTAGCGGACCCGGAAGCGGACCGGAAAGCGGAGCAAAGCGCGAAACGTAAACTCAGCAGGTCATGTGACTTGGTAATAACACTTTTCATTGGTTCATTTCACTTTTGGTTTCCTAATGATGTAATACTAGGTCATATGATCTAAAATTAACACTTTTCATTGGTTTAGAACTTTTGCTTTTCCCAAATGATGAAAACCCCTCCTTCTTCCCTCACTCTGACTTTCATCTTGGTGAGAGAAAGACCCTTTTACATTCTAGAGAAATGGCTTCAATTGTTGCTTCAGCTAGTGTTCCCCCACCACCACCTCCACCTCCTCATGGGAAGAAAGGACCACCTGCTCAACCAATCTTTGAAGAAGAGGAAGATCAAGAAGAGGAGGAAGAGGAGGAAGAGCCTCAGTTTTTGCCAGAGGAGCCCAGGAGGTACAACAGAAAGGAAAACTTCATCTGGCATTTTTTTAAATTTCCAGCAGGGCAAAAGAAAGTCAATGCTAGATATGTCTTTTGCCGTATTTGCGACGATCGACTTTCAAGGGGGACGGACAAAAAATATAGCTTTGGAAATTATACGATGCACAGGCACATGAGTAGGTGGCACCCAAACAATTATAGTGCTGCCCAGCTTCGCGATGAACAACAAAATCCCCCAGCAATGGCGAGAAGATCTGTCGTCCAAGAAGTATCGGGACCAGAGGCGAGGGAGGTGGTCCCGAACATTCAAATGGACATGGGGAAAGTAAAGCAAGTGTGCGTGCGGTGCAACCAATTAATATGCTACCGAGAAAGTAGCATTACTCTTATAATAAGAGCTATCAATAATCATGTTTGCCCGAAACGCCCCAAAAAATAAATTCTTCTTTTTTTCGTTGCTCCCTCTTCAATGAATCATTTTTGTTTCCCCCCTCCCTCCCAAAAAACTAAAAAATTACAAAATGTTCAGAAAAAACAAAAAAATATAAAAAATGTTCAGAAAAATAATTAAAAACAATTTAAAACAACAAAAACCAAAAAAAAAAAGTTCTTTTCAGAACTACCTCCCCATTATAAAAAAAATTGGTAGAATTTTTGAAACTCTGCCAACCTCTATTATGGCTGAGATACCCGCCACCCCCTCTCAACACAATCCCCAAGGATGGGAAACCGGAAACAGTTCTGAAGTTTTTGGAGACGGGAGGGAGTGACCCTCCCGGGCCGTATTTATTAAAATATGAAACAAAATTAAAACATTAAAATAAACAGTTTCATATTATGTACAATTTCATTACCACATTGCGATGTTTGGCTAACCTTAACATATCCTCTAGTACAAAGGTTCTCCTAGCCGAACTAACATCCTACCAAACATTTACTTAACTTTTGAAATTGTACATCCTAACGTTTAAGGGCCAACGGCAAGGTCGTAACCGGTGTCAAGATCCCTAACCCAGACATATCCCCCTCACTTGAGAGGGGCGGCACGGAGGCTTACCTCAAGTGCAACTACCAATTTCCCTTGACTTGACGGGGGCCCCAATAAAACTCGATGCCACTTAAAGGTCGTACGAGGACTCGTGTGAGGTATCTAGAAGGTAGCGTAGACCCCCCCCCCAAACCCCACACAACTTACCACATCTGCCGTCGCAGACGTACTGGCCCCGGGAAATTCCCCAGGAGGGGGCTGTAACCCCTCCTACCCATGAAGGGGCCTTGACCGCCTTCCCTTTCCTTTCGGCGACCCATCCTTAGAAGGGACCGCCTCCCCGTTGAGGGGCCAATGGCCACCTCCCCCGAGCGCCCCCATCCGTAATGGGTGACGCCCACTCATAGGGATCTTCCAATTAGTGCTCACCGATCATGACCTTACCGCCCGACCAAAATAAATACGACAATGATAACTAAATAACTAAAGACTAAATATAACCGACAGTAGCAACAACAACTTTATTCAAAGCATGCCTACTGATGAACACTAAAGCAGAATTACTTTATTTGCAAAACATAACACAAAACGATCATTCTTTATTGCATACTCAAAATCTTCACGATAATACCGCAACCTGTAAACGAAAATCAGAATTATCAATCAAACTTTATTTAAAACCACTCGCTGTCTTCAGGGGCTGGTGGGTGGGTCAAAAATGGCTCTTCGTTCCGTCTCGAGCTCACGTGCAGCGAGGAGGTGCAGCTTCAGAGCACAGGAACAAGAGGATGCTTTCTGGTCTTGTTCCTCCTTTTATCCGTCTTCAGGGCGGGCGTAAACCCGCCCCTGCCTGCCCCAAGGGCGTGGCCAGCCGCGTCAGTGTCTAGGCCAACCCACTCTAGGGCGGGAAAAGGCGCGCCCCGGCTACGCCGCTTCGGGCATACCAGCCGAGACTCGCCTCCCGCCCAAGATGGCTTCCCGGGGGGATCGTGGTACTCTGCCATACGTTCGGGGGGACCGATTGGTCGCCCCTTGCAATATGGCTGAGATACCCGCCACCCCCTCTCAACACAATCCCCAAGGATGGGAAACCGGAAACAGTTCTGAAGTTTTTGGAGACGGGAGGGAGTGACCCTCCCGGGCCGTATTTATTAAAATATGAAACAAAATTAAAACATTAAAATAAACAGTTTCATATTATGTACAATTTCATTACCACATTGCGATGTTTGGCTAACCTTAACATATCCTCTAGTACAAAGGTTCTCCTAGCCGAACTAACATCCTACCAAACATTTACTTAACTTTTGAAATTGTACATCCTAACGTTTAAGGGCCAACGGCAAGGTCGTAACCGGTGTCAAGATCCCTAACCCAGACATATCCCCCTCACTTGAGAGGGGCGGCACGGAGGCTTACCTCAAGTGCAACTACCAATTTCCCTTGACTTGACGGGGGCCCCAATAAAACTCGACGCCACTTAAAGGTCGTACGAGGACTCGTGTGAGGTATCTAGAAGGTAGCGTAGACCCCCCCCAAACCCCACACAACTTACCACATCTGCCGTCGCAGACGTACTGGCCCCGGGAAATTCCCCAGGAGGGGGCTGTAACCCCTCCTACCCATGAAGGGGCCTTGACCGCCTTCCCTTTCCTTTCGGCGACCCATCCTTAGAAGGGACCGCCTCCCCGTTGAGGGGCCAATGGCCACCTCCCCCGAGCGCCCCCATCCGTAATGGGTGACGCCCACTCATAGGGATCTTCCAATTAGTGCTCACCGATCATGACCTTACCGCCACAGGTCCGGATAGTTGACCGGCTATCCGGACCCCCCACCACACTCCTACCTAAAGGTCATGTTTAACGTCTTCAGCCATGCTATGAAGTCTCCTATGAGTAACTCATTCCCCAACCGAGACAAATGAACACCATCCCCCAAGTACATACTGTCATCATTAATACATCCATGCGCGATAGAATGCAGTGCATTGGAACGGAACAACCTACTTACTTTGTTATTAATTTTTCTCACAGAGTGATTTAAAGCAGAAACCGAAAAAGCCCCCCGCCACACTTTTCGTGGGATCATATGGGACCACGCAATCGTGCACCCTGGAACTCTCCTCGCTAACCAACTTACAGTGGAAAGCATCGCTTCCAGGAGAAGTCGTCTACCAGTGGTGACCAAATCATTGCCCCCAAGATGTACTATGACTACTGACGGCGGCGACCTCGTCCGCCCTAGCAAACCCTCGAAAAATGATTGGAACTGGTCAATACAGAGACCGCCCTTTCCGTAGAAGGACACACTGTACCCGTATTCCCCAGCCACGTGCACCATGTCACCTGCCTTGAATACGTCCGCGGCACGCCTTACGTATGAGTGGCCCACGACCCACACCTCCTTTTTAACAGCCGGTGATGTCTGACCGCTGGCCCGGTGTTGGGTCGACTGCATAGTCCGCCCCGCCTCGTAGGCTTGCGTAACTGAAAACCAAACAAAAACAAGAAGCGTGAGTACATCATTACGGCTTCACAACATGTGCAAACGCACATACCTTTTATAACAATTGGAGGACCAACGCCCCACACGTTTAACTTGTTCCACATTCAGACCCCTGGCTGTAGCCTCTGTAGCAGCCCCTATCCGAAAGGAATGGGTCCCAAATTCGCCCGGGTTCAAGCCCGCAGCTGTAATCGACATCGCAAGCACCCGCTGAAACTGAAACCTTGTCAGTGGGGTGGCGTCCGCGTGTCTCAACAAGGTCCCCCCCCATGATGCCACCCTTCGTGTTAAATAATCCTCTAAACACTTCACTGGGCACATGGACGACCCGGGAATCCTGCGTATAATTATGCATTCACCCATCCCACTCTGGTCGGTTTTGGACCTCACAAACGAGACAGTCATCGTCTCCCCTCTGACCTGAACGTGCTCTGCGCACAGTCCTCCCGTCACATCCTGCTTGTTCCTTGCCACTAATTCGCTTACCCGCATAGCCCCATGAAATGCCAGCGTAAAAGCGGCTCGGAATAACACTGTCTCAAACTGAGACGAACATGTTGTAGGGAGTCTGGATAATAACTGGGCCAACCTATCCAATCCTATCGGGCGCCTCTCATCTACTCTGCGACCCTCAAGGCGTTGCCACCCACGTAGCGCTTTTTGCACAACGAAAGACGCTGTCGGGTCCTGGATCCCATGAGCCCTAGCAACAAAGGAAATGGCAGCCCGATGCCTCTGGGCCGTGGCCACCGTTTTTCCTGCCAGATGTAATGACATCAGAAAGTTCACAACCCCTTCCTCCTGGCCCCAAAGCTCCTCTCTAGCAGTCCCCAAAAAGGCTAAATAGGACCGGAACGCCCCTTCATATGCCTTCCTCGTCCTGGGTGCTAAACTCTCTCCCACGAGGTTACGAAGTTCGGGGCACCGAGAGACCAGAGAGCTTCGGGAAAGGGTGCCGGCTCCGGGTCCGCTGTGGGCAGAAAACCCCAGAAGGCCTGCATACGAAAACGAGAAAGGGCATCAGCCGCCTGGTTCATTACCCCAGGGACATGTCTTGCTTTGAATAACACATTCAGTTGCATACACAGTAATACGATCTCCTTGAGCAGCCTCAAAACCCATTTGCATCGTGCTGCCTGACTATTGATACACTCAACCACGGTCATATTGTCAGACCAAAATACCACAGAGTGATCTCTGAACCCTTCGGGCCACGTTCTCAGGGCCACGAAAATGGGGAAAAGTTCCAGGAAAGCAATGTTACTTGTCAGACCACTGTTATGCCACCATGCCGGCCATTTTTGTGCAGACCATCGAGCACCGAAAATGGCACCAAAACCTACACTCCCTGCCGAATCTGTCCACAGCCCCAGCTCCTCAGAGGACACGGCTGGTTTATTCCAGACGACTCGACCATTGAAATCTGCCAGAAATGCCAACCAAATGCGCATGTCCTGGCGGACCTCGGTCGAGAGCCTCGTGCGATGATGGCCCTCCTTCAATCCGACCATGGCTTGAGCGATCGAACGGGAAAAGGGGCGGGCCATAGGTATAACTCTCAGGGCAAAATTCAACTGGCCCACTAACTGCTGTAACTGATGCAGCTTAACCTTAGCTTCACTCAAACACATTTGCAGGGATGCCCTGAACTTTAACACTTTATCACTTGGTAAACGGAAACAACCTTCTCCGGAGTCTAACTCGATCCCCAGAAACTCGAGGCAAGTCGAAGGACCCACCGTCTTACCTGGTGCCAATGGCACGCCAAACTGATTCATTAAAACACAAAATCCAGCCAAAGCTTGCCCACATTCCGGATCCCCGGCTGCCCCCAGGAACAAAAAATCATCGAGATAATGCATCACATGTTGAAAACCCGTCTTCTTTGTGAAGACCCATTGTAAAAAACTACTGAATTTCTCGAAATAGGCACAAGAAATTGAGCATCCCATCGGCATACATCTATCCATATAATACTGACCCTGAAACATAAAACCCAGTAGACGCTGATCGTCTGGATGTACCGGGAGCAACCGGAACGCTGACTCGATATCAGATTTTGCCATCAGCGCCCCGGGCCCCAGGTGATTCAACATGGCCACGGCCTCATCGAAAGATGCGTACCGTACCGAACACATTTCCGGGTCTATCGCTTCGTTTACGGAAAGACCACGTGGGGCTGACAAATTATGTATCAGCCGAAACTCACCCGGGTCCTTCTTGGGGACCACTCCTAAAGGCGAACAGACAAAGTTAGCCACCGGGGGTACACTAAACGGACCGGCGACTCGACCTCGAGTATCCTCCTTCCGGATCTTTTCCTGTACCACGGTCGTATGCTGCAAGACCGATATCTGATTTTTGCATTTTTCCACACCCTGAAAGTCCCCCACTGGGATGCGGAAACCATATGAAAACCCGTTCCGCAACACCCCAGCGGAAGCACGATCCGGGTATTCACTGAGCCAGGGAATCATTGCCAAGGTATCAATCGGGGTAGGTAAAGGCGCCCCTCGGACTACGTTAGACCTGTTTGGCACCTCCTCTACCCCCGTTATCACCCGTTTTGGCTCTGCACGTGGACTCAGGATGGGATGATTGCCCACACCCACTACATTCGTGTTTAAATTTGCACGATCCCTGGGGCCTAGTACATTTACTCCTGTTAAAATTCCAACAAACCCCCTTTTTACCTGTATTACCGGTAGGCCTCGAGTGATTGTCGGTACCCGTACCTGATCGAAAAGGCGTCCCCGCATACTGACGGGAGGCTTCGCCCACATTACTCCCTACTAATGGCACTTTCAACATACCAGTCTCCTTCATTTTGGACCAGGACACAGAATCATAACAATCCCAAGTTAAGTTTTTATCATGTTCTTTTGCTTTTCTGAAAAGATTATCATAGCAAAACCAATGATTACCCTCGTGTGATACCGAGTACCCCATGATCCGTGACTGATAACTCGGCAACTCGGGTAGCAATTCGGGCCTCCGTTCTCCCAAGATCGATGTGAAAATTCCCCATGCCTTGCCCCAATTGCCAACGTTTTCATTAACCTTAAAGGCGGCCATCTTTGCGCGCCAAACACTCGGATGCATGAGATCCTTCTGACCTTTAACATGCTCCATCTCATAATGATCAGTAAGCAACGAGAAGATGTTTACATATTCCCCTGCCCATATCTTTTCTTTAATAGCTAAAGGAACATGCTGACCCAACCTCTCCCTTCGAGAGGGTGCCGACTCTTCCCTCGCAATCGGCAATGGCCGCTTACCTGAACTGGACGCTGTCTCTGCGACTAAAACCGTCCCCTGTGGCTTCTCTACGGCCGCAGCCGGCGTGGATACCTTCGCTGCTTCACGAGTTTCCCGCAGTTGCCTCATCAACACCTGCGCGTCGACAGCCGTGGCGCCCTTGCTACTTTTACCCAACCACGCTGCTACTTGTGCTGCCAGCTCGGGCGGCATGTCTTCCCCGGACACGGGGGTGACCACTACGGGAATCGGATTCCCTTCCTCCGGCACAGGAGTGGGTGCTTCGAGCGGGGCACTGGGACCCGGGGTATCTCCCCCAGCTGCTCCTCTCCTGGGCCTCTTGCCTTTTCCTCCCGGGGCCGTTCCCTCCAAAGGACGTTTCGGGCCCCCTTCTTCATTTTTATCCATCCGCCTCTTTAGGTCGGTCATCTCCTTCATGAGAACACGCAGCATCTGTTCGGTAGTCATTCGCTTTCCCGCCTTCTTCGGCATTCTCCGACAGAGTATCTGTAAAACAAACGAGAAAGATTACAACGCTCAAAAATGGCTCTTCGTTCCGTCTCGAGCTCACGTGCAGCGAGGAGGTGCAGCTTCAGAGCACAGGAACAAGAGGATGCTTTCTGGTCTTGTTCCTCCTTTTATCCGTCTTCAGGGCGGGCGTAAACCCGCCCCTGCCTGCCCCAAGGGCGTGGCCAGCCGCGTCAGTGTCTAGGCCAACCCACTCTAGGGCGGGAAAAGGCGCGCCCCGGCTACGCCGCTTCGGGCATACCAGCCGAGACTCGCCTCCCGCCCAAGATGGCTTCCCGAGGGGATCGTGGTACTCTGCCATACGTTCGGGGGGACCGATTGGTCGCCCCTTGCCATTCATATAGTTCGCTCCCAGTTCGCACTCCGGTACGCGAACCAGAAGCGAACCCAAAAATGTTTTTTAAAAAATGAACAGTAAGTATAAGGGAAGGAAACAGACAGTTATGTTACAAGAAAGACAGCTATAGGGAGTAAAGAAAAGATACTGTTACCCGCAATCCACTTCTGATCATGTCACATATTACATCATTCTTGACATGGTCAGTGACATCATCAGCAGTGGATTGCGAGTAACAGTATCCATTGTTTACTTCCTATAGCTGTCTTTCTTGTAACATAAATGTCTGTTTCCTATCCTTATACTTACTGTTCTTGTTTTAAAAATTTTTTGAGATCATTCAGAAACAGTAACATTAATAGAGACAGAATGAGTGAATAATAATGAAGAAGTATGAGAAGAGAGGGACTGAGAAAAATACTGGAAGGAGTAGAATAATTAAGTAATAGAGAAAGGAATGAGAGAAGTAGCAAACGCAGGAAAGTAAGGATTAAAGAAATGAAGCAGTAGAACTAATAATGTTAAATGTGATACATTAAATGATTGATTCAGGATGACGATAAGGTGTGTCCTCTCCAAAAGTTTGTTTAAGGTGAGGCCTACTCAGGGTTGCATATCAAATTTATGCTTGTTGAAGAATACAGAGGAGATAATACATGTGAAGGCCTACCATTGAAGTAAAACATGTCCACTTCACTCTTGAACAACGGCCAGACCTCTTCTGTGTCCATAGACAGACCTAAAATTCATCTGCACAATGTCATTCGTAAACTTAGAAAACACAAGTAATGTAATTGAAAAACGTGGAGTTTCTTTTGCTCATTTCACAATCACATCACCTGTGTTGCCTTTGCTTAGGTATCTCATAGTACAGATGTAGTTCAGCATATGAAGCAGTACGCAGAAGTGCAGCAGTGTATGCATTAATACATGTGAAGGCCTACCAATGAAGTAAGCCCTGTCCACTTATTACATCATTCATGACATAGTCAGTGACATCATCATCAGTGGATTGCGGGTTAAAAGAGTAGAAAACATTTACCTTATAATTCTTGTTAACTTTTTCAAATATTTTTTCATACTTTCAATCTGTAAAAGAGAGAAGAAACATTTCAAAAATATTAAAACATGTATTTAAAAATTTGAAAAGACAAGGGAAAAGGTTCAAGAAGAAACAGTTTTTCAACAACTTTGACATTTACAGAAGCCTCTGCCGCTCTACGTCCCCTACACAATCCTAAAGATATATATTTTAAACAAACAGTATCTTGATGCTGATGAAGTGAGGCCTATTTTGGAACATGGGGCATCTTTTGCACTGCTGATGTCTCACAATAGTGATGCAATAGCAGCGCAAAAAAGATGTAAAGCCATCATAAAATTGTGTCTAACATTTTAAATGATTCTTTCAGGATACAAATAAGATGTGTCCCTTCAAGAGGTTTCTTTAAGGTGAGGTCTATTCAGTTTTCAAAAAAAAAACAGTACCCAGAAATGCAGCACTGTAAGCATTAACTTTGACACTTACAGAAGCCTCAGTTTCTCCATATCTACCTCACATTTCTAAATGTATATCATAAGTACAAAAAGTAGAACATTAATTATACATGTTAAATGGTTTATTTTCGCTGTTCTCAAAATGTATCAAATTTCACTTAAATCAGTGACTTGAAGGTATTCATCATGTAACAGCGGGGACAAAAAACACAATCAAAATGATTGTGTTTAAAAAACCCATACAACCTAAGAAATCTGAATTCAAAACTCCTTAAAATTAACTTACTTTCCATAATGTCGAAGGATGTCCTATGAACAGCATCCACTCTGTTGTGCTATAAATATTTTCTGCCCGCCACTTTCTGAAAGAAAACCTCCATCGTTTTGAAAAATATGTTACATACAATAAAATACTTCTCACATTCTACCACATGTTTCCACTTGGCCAAATCATGTTGCATCGTTTTTCAACTCTTGTAATTCTTCTAATGAAATCCCGTCTTTTTCTATTTTCGCAACTTTCAAAAAGAAAACATTTAAGATTACTTTCACAATCCTGGACTACTAATATCTTACCCTTCTTGCTCACTCATGTTCTACTTTTCCTATGACACTGATACTACTTACTATGAAGCAGACTTACTTGCATCAGGTTTATATAGTTGGATTTTTAAAATTACATTATAATTAAACGTTTTGGACCAATAATCTAGACAGCATTGCAGACTTACATTCCCTCTACTTCATGAACCTTTTGCAATTCCTCAGAGGAAATCCCGAGATTCTTTCCTTAAAATTTTGGTTTTAAAAACACCAGGTAAGAATTTTTAAGGTCAAACGGCAATTTTTTTTTGAAACTCACAACAGAATCGTTGCAGAATGACCAGCCGTTTCGAGACTTTAAATAAGCTGTGTAATATCCTGATGTTGTTGAAGGACCATCGTGATAGATAATTGCTATAGTTACAAAAGTCCTTCCTGATATTGACAGCTGAGAAGCAACAACATTTTTTATTAAAGTTGACAATTTTGATCCATCAGACCTACATCATTGGATCATTAAAATGACATACTGGCCATATCTTCGAATAAATAATGTTGACATCATTTCAGATTTACATTGGCTACACTCCATGTTGTGATCCGCTGCATTTACTAGCTTATTAAAGGAGACTGATTTACTGTCTGGCAAAGTTAAATATATGAATCTTTCTGAGTCTACACTAGTAGTACTTGATACCATACAGTTCTCGCAGTCATGCTGCCATTGATAAGAACGCCCAAACAGGTGATCTACATCTACACCCTCATCTTGTAATACATCAAGCATATACATTAAAAACTCCTGACAATCCTGCTGATTATTTTCAGAGAAGTCTGTTTGACCTGAACATTCATCTAACAGATAACGAACTTCAGACACACTTTCTACTTTTGTTTGATCAGTGCTGCATTTCTCTAATACAGAATTCAACAAGCAGCATAAACTTTGTTCCGAATTGAACACAATCTGTTCTTTTAAAGTCTCTAGTGAAAAGAGAACATTAACCACTACATTTGCATAGCAGTTGACACCAGAACTGTTTTCAAATTGAAAACCGACAACATCTTGAACAGAATCCACTTTCTTTCTGCATACAATTTTCGGTTCATCGACTTTTGGGCTTTTTGCTACAACCTCCCTACTGTTACTGATATTTCTTCGTTTCCGGCCTACCACACGTTTCTCAAACAAAGGATATTGAGGCAAATGTGGCGCATACTCTTTTCTTAACCTATTGTATTCCTTAACACAATCTAGATCCGCACAAATGTTTGTGACATCACAGTCAATCAGGTACAATCCCGATAAAGTTCTAACTCGTGACAATGCCACATATGCCATACCCTCCTTGAACACAGAACTGCCAATATTCACCAATGCACTATCTACACTTAAACCTTGCGATTTATGGATTGTCACCGCATATGCCAAGCAAACAGGAAACTGTTTACGGCGAAAATATAAATCTTTAACAAGCAAAAACCTAGCAGAACAACGACCAATTAGCTGTACTTTCTCAATGCCATCAAATTTAATTTTTAAAAATCAATACCATCTCTACTTCTGTATTTCTCAAAATCAACAACATTACCCATTGATCCATTTACCAGACCTCCTTCAACATGTAAATTCCTTCTCAAAATGATTCGGCAATTTAAGCATACATTCAAAGTCTTTTCAAAACCCGCTGTTTTAGATATAGTCTTCTCTAATGAATCCAATTTTGATTTCAAATTCTCAAACAAAATAATTGTTGATCCCATATGCTCTATTTTGTCAATAGCTTCAAGTTTCACAATCTCTTGCTTTTCTAAATTCAACATTTTGTTGTTGAAGATGGCACATTCTGCAAGAGTTGGCATCAAACATATTCCGGATTTCTTCTCAGTAATTTTCTGAAAAATATTCTCAGGCACAATGTATTGTTCGGGATATAAATTTGACAATAATCGTGCATTTAAAGCTTCTTTCCCATGCTCGGTCACTTTTCCAATTCTAATATCTTGTAGAATATTCTTGTAATCTTCATCCTTCGCCTGACGCATATTTTCATGCAGTTCAGCATAATTGAAATTTAACCATATATTAACGTTGCCAATGCTCCCTAGGCACTTCCTGGTATCTTCATGCGTGAGTATGTTGAACACAGGTTGTCCTTTCACTGGTGTCAGCTGCAGAAGATCTCCAAAAACAATGATGTGTTTGCCACCAAATAACACATCATATTCAGTTTTAAGAACTTCTTGCATTCTCAAATGCACAAAGGCAAGCATGACATTGGAAACCATGCTTACTTCATCAATGATAAGAAGTTTCATTTTCCTCAAGATTCTTGAAACTTCACAACAAGCATCTCCAGATAACTTGTGGTATTGTAATTTGTTGTCATGCTCCACCGGCAGCATCAGTAGACGATGCAAAGTAATCCCTTTAATGTTATGTGCTGCCAATCCAGTAGGAGCAGTAACAACACAAGACAACGATGTCTCAGTCCTTTCCTGCAAATAACAAGAAATTGCTTTAATGAGGAAACTTTTTCCAGTTCCCGCTTCTCCACTCACGTACAGTCGGACAGGCTTCAACGATGTACATGAGCACTCTTTCTTCTCATGACTTAATCCATGCTCAATTTGCTTGGTAACTTCATCATATATTTTCCTCTGCTCAACGTTGAGTTGTTTTTCCAAGTCTTCTAAGTTAACTGCATCCTCCTGAGCATGTGCCATGGCTCTTTCCACTTCATTCATAGCAGTGGCAGCTTCATTTTCGATAATAGGTCCTCCTAGTGGATCCTGACTCAATGAAACAGAACTCTGACTGTCCTGAGAACTGTCTCTGGCAATCTCGGCTGCAATCGTTGCTTCCTGCTCAATTTCCAAAGTCAACATTTCTTGATATTTGGGAAAAGCAGGACATTCTATGGTCTCCTTAGCAGCAGTGAAAGAGTCTTCATAACAGAGGAAATCTCCAAGCAGTTCCTCTTCTGCACGCCAAGGCTTGAAAAGTTGCAAAAGTGCTAAATAGAAGAACTCCTTTTTTTCTGAAGATTCGCCACTCAATTTTCGATGGTTTACTAATTGGCATTTTCTTTGCTTGACCAGACATCCCTCACTTCCAATTACAGCATACACTCCTTTCTCAATATCTTCTTTGATGTTCCTCTTGAATATATAATTTTGTAGAACCTCATATAGACAAACATTCTCAAGGTGACTGCTTCGATTTGGATAATATGTATCCAACATGTTGGTCTTCAAAATGTCGGTACTGTTTGGTTCCTTTTCTGCCAAATACTCAATTTCCCGGACAGGTTTTAGAACTCGATTTCGCGTTGCAGCAAGACCAAGACTCGCCCAAACGATACTCCTGGATTTGGCATAGAGACTTGCTGAAGACAACCGGTCACAACATTCGTAAGCTCCGATTTCTCGATGCGACAACATCTTCAGACTGAAACTGTACAACTTCTTGCTGAGGCTCTTTTCATGGGAAATGTCCTCCCACATATCCTTCAATTCTGTCTTTTCTTTTTTGGTGATGTAAGATGTCACATACCGAGCCACAGCCATACAGTTGTCAGCCACAAACTGTATATCCATGTTAGCATTCCACATGGACAAAATCACTGGGTTGTAGTCGTTGATGTACTTGGACTCTTCGTTCCTTTTCAAATTGTATGTATTTTTGGGTGATTTCCTCGTCACATTATGTCGCAGCGAAGACATCAAACTGTTCACTCTTCCTTTAGAAATCACCGGTCGTGGAAAGTTGAAACGACATTTGGTGTAGAACTTGTCCTTGTTTCTGAATTTACGACGACAGTACTTTCCACAACGATGGCTTTGGAAACGTAGAACTTGTTCTCTTAGGCTTTTCTTCTCCGTTGCGTTTGGAACAGCACACGTAGAATACTGTTCTATGAAATTCATCACTAAATCATCCGGATCTGTTCCAAATTTAGGTGCATCCTTGATCCACAACAACATATGTATATGAGGAGCACCTCTTGCTTGGTACGCCTTTCTCCAGAAGAAATCCAACACCTCTCCGAGAGGTGGATTCTTCTTATTTGTGATGAAAGACATCATAGCTTCAAATCTATGATTGAAGTACCTGCATACATTCACTGGATCCAAAGAACACAGTTCTCCAGGTGTCTTGAATTCAATGTTTTCAATATTTCCATTTGACTCTCGTAGAAATTCAAGTAAGTCTTCCCAGCCATACTCGGCACAGCTCAGAGTAAGGAACCATGTTGGAGTTCCTAAGTTCCTCAGCATACATTTTAAATCACCATGACGACGGTACCAGTACTCATTAGTACCACGCTGACACGCCATGAGATTAATTAAGTGAGAATCCAAAATACTGTCTTGGACATTGACTTTATGCATAAAGTCACTTGCCGAGATGTTTCGCATCTGTATACCACTTTTTAAGATGTGGTTCACTGCATATGACAGTCCAGACAGATCGCTTTCAAACAGGAGATGAAACAAATAGGGAATGCATTGACGAAACCTAGGATCTTCTGCATACAATCGTAAAGTCCGGTATTCAGACGCAGGAATTTGATGAGGTCGCTCATCATATCTTCCTCCTCGACCTGTGGGAAATAGCTGTGGGAAACACCGAGCTTCCAAACTTTCCTCCCAAACACTAATGGGACTCCCTTTGGTTTGTTTCATTTGAAACAACTCAATTGCATTCCCCATGACTTCCTTGGAATGCAAAGGATGAACACTATAATGTTCATATATTTCTTCACTTTTAGAGGCCTCTACTTTCTCAATTTGGTCAGCACACAAATCGCTATCCTCTTCATCACTTACTTCCTCTTCTGCAACATATACATTTATATAGTACTTATTATTTTTCTTCAAATACAATGTTGCCTTTTTCACTTTCCTAACATCCACTAAATCTTGCCATATTTTCTTATTCTTTGTCGGAACACCATTAACCAAGATAATCAAAGGTTCCTCTTCCACTTTTTCTACTCCAATTGTGTTAATGTTTTTGTTCAAATCTAGAGGCAAATAAACAACTCTTCCCTTTAATCCTCTCTGTAAATCTGCTGGAGGCAACTTCCCTGTCTTTGGCTCCATTCTTACAATAGCCTGAAAGGGATGGATACTTTGAATCAAAATAGATTCATAAGTTCAACCAATTCAAGATTATTATGAACCGCCCTAGCAGGCATCTGGTTTTTGTTTAATTTGTTACAACAATAAGTACACACACGTTGATCCGATCCCAAATTAAAAGAATTTTCTACCATCAAGTATGTGGCAAAATCCTTCCATTCACTATTATTTTCCCTTTCACTTTTTGCATATAAATCCACTAATTTAGTCTGATTCTTATAATAAGTGCGTCGACAACACACACAAGTGAAATTAGGCCTCTCACTTGATTTCATCTGAAACGTGGCAATTTCCTTCTGAAAATTATCTGTACTGGAAACCTGTACATTATCTTCAACATTACCCTCTACTTCTAGGTCAATTTGAACATTCTCATCTTTACTACCAAAGTAACAAAACTCAATTTCTTCACAAATATTCTTCACATCTATTTCAGAACCATGCAAAAGAGCAGCACATAATTGTTTAAGCATAATTGCTGGACTCTTAGCATAATACAACATTCTCACTAATTTTCTCACTTTATTATGATGCACTGCTAACATCCTGAAATGATGAAAAACACTCTGGCATACTCTCCTGGAAAGACAAGCCAGTGAATGACCACGCAAACCTGTCATTTGTCTCACTCTGCAAGGATCTAAATCTTGCAACAACTTCATTTTCTGCTTCAAACTTTTCTTATTAAATGTCCGTATAAAATCACAAAGCAAATTGATGGAAACCTGTCGCACACTGCAAATAGAACTACACTTCCAAATGTACACAGGACCCTTAGGACGTCTTCCTAAAACCTCATCACTTAGCGCCTCTTCTGTCTCTGTTGTCACAAGTTTTTCTTTTTCAACTGGACAACCATTCTTCACTTCATAAGCTCGACCACTGGTGTCAACTGCAAACACCAAATCATTATCCTGAAAATAACTCTCCTCATTAAAAAATGCCTCACAACTTGAACTATGCATCCATTCTCCGGAAAAAACTTCACAAAAGTTACTACGATTTACTACTCTCTTCCATCTACTTTTTGTTTTGAAATCAGAAATTACCTTGCTTAGTTTCCTAATTCTATTGATTACCAAAATAAACAACTTTCGCTTAATTTCAAAAGCATGATCAATAATTTTCTCTACATTTTTCTTCTTCTTATAAAATGCCACTTTCTGTTGGCCTTTCTTAATATTTTTTAATAAATTAACTATTATCCTATTGCGGAACATTCGTTTTCGAATGTCCCTAAACTGTTGTTTCCTTCTACTATCATGCACAGAGTTATCTCTTGCTCTACCAGTAACATTTTTGATTGGTCTTTCCTTTCCATTTAAATTGCTTTTCTTTTTCTGAACTGAAACATTTTTTGGATAAATACTTTTTTTACTACAAATATTTCTTAAGAATGATTTTGTGCTCTTACCCTGAGCTTTCTTGGTGTTTTGAAAAGTATTTTGGGAAGAGGACTGCTGCAATAAAAGATCATCCTACTGTCTTTGACGTTTTCTAGCCTTTCTAATTCGATTTTTAGTTGGCATTTTTCAAATTTAGAAAAGATCTGCAGTTGAATCTGTGGAAAAATATAATAAAAAATGTTATTAACCACTATTACCAAACAGTAAATGAATAACAGTCATCAAAAACTTAACGCCCTACTTATTATTTAACATACAAATCTTTTGCACCAGCACTGCGTCACAAAAATGACACACAGTGGTACAAAACAGGCATACAACAATCATAAATCTCTCCCTAACATTTTAAATGATTAATTCAGGATGACGATAAGGTGTGGCCTATCTAAAGGTTTGTTTAGGCCCAGATCTTTGGACTGCGGTGAATGTGTGTCATTGATCCACATTCGGTCCATCACCTGTTTTGTTTGTTTGAGGTGAGGCCAACACATGGTTGCAGATAAGATTTTCACTGAAGAAAACAAAGGAGATAATACATGTGAAGGCCTACCAATGAAGTAAGTCATTATTTGAAATCAATTACATTTCTGGATATGTACTGCTAGAGCTTCATAGGTTGTTTTGGGTCATATTTATAAGGCATTTGAGTGTCTATTATGTTATTTTACCCTTTTTAAATGGAAAGCGTTCCTCATGGGGCAAGTTTCTTGTAAATACGCTCCCACCTGTGGTTGGCAAATTTAGATTTTGATTATGGGAATACATAGCCTTTTTAATAATGCTCAAAAATGGTGCTAGGGCATTCCAAAAAACGTTTTCATGTGTATTAAGGACATTTTAAGTCAATGAGGAAACACAGGTGATGTAATTCTGAAATGAGGAAAAGAAACTCCACATTTTTCAATTACATCACTAGTGTTTCCTAGGCCTACCAATGAAGTAAGTCATGTCCTCTTCACTCTTGAACAAAGGGCAGACCTCTTTTGAATCTGTGGTCACACCTAAACTTCATCTGCACAATATCATTCATAAACTTAGGAAACACTAGTGATGTAATTGAAAAATGTGAAGTTTCTTTTCCTCATTTCAGAATTACATCACCTGTGTTTCCTCATTGACTTAAAATGTCCTGAATGCACATGAAACCGTTTTTCTGATTGCCTTTGCACCATTTTTGGGTCAATTTGAACATGGCTATGTTACTCCCATAATCAAAATCTAAATTTGCCAAGCACAGGTGGGAGCGTATTTACAAGAAACTTGCCCCATGAGGAACGCTTTCCATTTAAAAAGGGAAAAATAACATCATAGACACTCAAATGCCTTATAAATATGGCCCAAACAACCTATGAAGCTCTAGCAGTACATATCCAGAAATGTAATTGATTTCAAAAAATCGTTTTTAAACACAGCATATAAATCAATTGTATACCTGCATTCAAGAGGAAATGACTGAAAATGTCCTTGAGACACATGAAAGCGTTTTTTGGAATGCCCTAGCACCATTTTTGGGACATTATTAACATGCCTATGTAACTCCCATAATCAAAATCTAAATTTGCCAAGCACAGGTGGGAGCGTATTTACAAGAAACTTGCCCCATGAGGAACGCTTTCCATTTAAAAAGGGAAAAATAACATCATAGACACTCAAGTGCCTTATAAATATGGCCCAAACAACCTATGAAGCTCTAGCAGTACATATCCAGAAATGTAATTGATTTCAAAAAATCGTTTTTAAACACAGCATATAAATCAATTGTATACCTGCATTCAAGAGGAAATGACTGAAAATGTCCTTGAGACACATGAAAGCGTTTTTTTGGAATGCCCTAGCACCATTTTTGGGACATTATTAACATGCCTATGTAACTCCCATAATCAAAATCTAAATTTGCCAAGCACAGGTGGGAGCGTATTTACAAGAAACTTGCACCATGAGGAACGCTTTCCATTTAAAAAGGAAAAATAACATCATAGACACTCATATGCCTTATAAATATGACCCAAAACAACCTATGAAGCTCTAGCAGTACATATCCAGAAATGTAATTGATTTCAAAAAATTGTTTTTAAACACAGCATATAAATCAATTGTATACCTGCATTCAAGAGGAAATGACTGAAAATGTCCTTGAGACACATGAAAGCGTTTTTTGGAATGCCCTAGCACCATTTTTGAGACATTATTAACATGGCTATGTAACTCCCATAATCAAAATCTAAATTTGCCAAGCACAGGTGGGAGCGTATTTACAAGAAACTTGCCCCATGAGGAACGCTTTCCATTTAGAAAGGGAAAAATAACATCATAGACACTCAAATGCCTTATAAATATGACCCAAAACAACCTATGAAGCTCTATCAGTACATATCCCGAAATGTAATTGTTTTCAAAAATCGTTTTTAAAAACAACATATCTGTTTCAGCTTACATAAGAGACCATGGAATGGGCTCCATGTACAACAATAACTTGTGTTACTGCATGCCAGAATGCTACACCGAATATGCAATTAAAATTTAAAACCAAAATCTATTTGTATATCACTAGAGACAAAGCCACATTTTAAAAACACAGCTTTCTTCATCATTTTCTCCTTAAATCATACTATTCTCTATCTAAATTAAATAAATCTTTTCTCACCTTAGCAAATACTTTTTGAGTTTTGAAAACAGTCTCAGAAATACACCAAATTGTCTTCAGCAGAAGAAAGAGGATGCACTCCAGAGGCTGCAGCTATTGAAAGCACAGAAATACAGATATTCATTTCACATATCTCTCATATTAGCCAATCATAACTCTTCCCTCACTTTTTTCAAATCAAAACCCTTCCCCCCTCTGCCCTCTCTGCCTTTTTTCCATAGCAACCACCTCCTGGAAGACCTCTCATGTTTGCAAATTCACACAACAATGTTTCAATTGAACTCTGAACTCTCAGTGCACCTGCGTATCCAGTCCAATCTTTCATCAAATGTTTCTTCCTTGACCATTCAAATTACATCTTTCAAAGAACACATCCATGCACCCTAACTTTCTGTTTTCAGAAATAGAAATGCACCAATCACTGCTAATGAATCATTAGCACTGGAAATCCACAGTTTTTTTTCTTTACAAACTCCTACTGTTTCAACTGCCCTTTCATTACCACACTTCATCTGACTCCAGCACAACCTTCTCCCACGATGTTTAAGGTCTGGATTGTTGGACATAGTTACATCCACTAGGCTCAAAGGTATGCTGAGAACAGAAATTTACCTAACCTCAATTTACAAGATGTGGAAATTAAATGGTTGGGCCAAAGAGGATTAAAATGTCACCAATTGATACCATTGGTGAAAACCTTTATGCATTTGCCAAAACCTGACCTGTTGATAGTGCACTGTGGAGGTAATGATTTGGGCACTTTGACTGGGGTAGGTCTGGAAATGCTTTTAAAGGACACCTTTGAGCAATTAATGGCACTTTTTCCTCAAACTGCCTTGGTATATTCCAATATATGCCAAAGACAGAAATGGAGGTGGTCCAACCAATTTTGTCCACAAATTGAGAAAGCGAGGAAGCATGTAAACAAATCTGTTTCAGCTTACAACAATAACTTGCGTTACTACATGCAAGATATCTACAGAGGAGATGGAGTTCACTTCTCAGATGAGGGCAACAGAATTTTCATTCTGAATTTAAGACTGTGCATTGGTACCTACTTATAAGTACCTAAATGTACCATAAACCCAAAAGCTCTTCTCAGAGCTACCCTTCATCTGATCACTCACAATTATTATTTTTCTCTAACTTTTTTCTGTAATTTTCAACAAACTACGCTCAAAGAGCGCTACCCGGTACGCGAACTGGAAGCTAACCGCGCAAAATTTCTAAAAAAATGTTTTTTCTCCGCACATATGGTCCAACTCAGCCACCCTCAGAAAACCTAGGGGGTCAAAATACTTGTACTGTGTTTCCCTTCTACCCATTCTGAACATTATTTGCCCTCTATTTTATATCTTAATTCGACCGAAACACAAAATGGTGGACTCCCGTTACGCTCCTAGTTCGCGGACCGGACCGCTTCCCGAGAGGCGGTCCAAAAAAAAGGTGGGAAAGTAATTCACAGAAAAACGACTGGAGACACTCTCACCAAATATAGATTAGCTTATACTACATAACAATCCCTTTCATTTTCACAAATTTGATTGAAATTCCATTTAGCCATTAAGTCTGTAGACCTCTCTAAATACCGTGAGGTAAATTACTTCACAAACCATCTGAAGTGTTGGAATTGACAACCAATGAAAATGTTACTTTCATTTTCTACTTATATTACCTGACATTTGATTGGTTATATACATGAATATATATAAAGAAAGAGAAGAAAACACAGCCATTTTGACTACTACTTCTTGTTGTACATCACATTTGAATAGCTACCAAACACTTCAACTTGTTTGTGAAGGTAAGTTGTTATTTTTAAAACTGAAGTATATTGTGCACTATAACTTAATATGGTAGACTTTTTCTGATAGATATACACTATCCCTCTGTAGTAGTTATGGATTTAGATAGACTTCTCTGTTATAGTTATGAATGGAATTAGGCTTGTCTTGGTTAAATCACATACACTTTTTTATAGTCCTATTTCCACTCTGATACTATACACTGCCAAAAGAAAAATTCACTGATAAAAACTGCCTATCTAAAATTAATCCCAACAGTGCCCTATCTCTACTAATATATATTTTTGGAATCATAATTTCAGGCAAAATGGAAGGCGAGCAACAAGTTAAATTTACAATTGTACTGGAGGAGAGCAGCCAAGACAAAATTGATGATTTTATGAATCAAAGTAGAGACCAGGAACTACTACAATGTGTTGAAGCAGTGGATAACCTGCTTCAAAATGAGGACATGTTACACCCTATATTCAATTTTGAAATTTCTGACACTGAAATGTTAGAAAGTTTAATGAATTATGAAACACAATCAAAATAAAAAAAAAAATACTTTAAAAATAAAGAAAACAAAAAAAAACAACAACAAACAATTAACATACAGTATTAGAAAAGTCTATCATTCTATTATCCTTATAGTACGCTGCCCAGAACGCTTTCCGGTTCACGTACTAGGCGCTCACCACGCAAAAAAAAAAAAATTTTTTTTTTGACCCTGCTGGGACCTTTTACAATCTCCACATAAAACCTAGGGGATCAACGAGGATCTACTATGCCCCCTTATGGTAATTTCCCCCTTTGTTTTGGCCTCCTCTTGTCTCTCGATCCTACCGAGAGACAAGATGGCGGCCGCTCCGGACTGTTTAGAATGTTGACAGACACCGAAGAGCCAATCAGCTTCGCATCGCAAAGTTCCGTTACGCGAAAAGTACGCGAACCGGAACGCTACCCGGAGCGCTGTTACAGATATATATCTTATTTTAAACGTTAATTTCTCAAAATCCACTGGAGCACATATATTGAGACCTAGCAAAGGCACATCGGGCTACCAGTCCCTACAATTTTGCCAAGTTTCGTGCAAATCCATTCAGCCGTTCGGGCTAAAAGTGAGGCCAACCGCCCTATGGAAATTAACATGGGAAAAACGCGTTTTGGTACCCCCCTTTTTTCTCGGCCCCCCCTTGCCAAACCCCCCCAAATTTTCAGGGGCTGCTCAGAATCAAAATGTGCCATTTTCCTGAAAATTTCAACCGATTCCGTCCACAAACGCCAAAGTTATTAGACATAGAATTTTCAGAAATCCCATAGGGAAAAAATCCTAACTATATATACCTACTGGCGACCGCCAGTAGGTAATATATATTTATATATATATATATATAGATATATATATAGATATATATATCACACTCAACCAGGAACCCAAATTGGAGAGACCACTGGGAAGTTAAATAAATACCATGTTTATTTGCAACATGCTGATGGCAATACAGAACCAAGGAACCTCCTCAACTGTTCAAATCGCCAGACGCGTTTCGGGAATCACCAAATCCCTTCTTCTGTGGCATGTCATGTAAGAGAATGGGGCCGCTGCTGTCTCTGTTATAAGCTGAACACCTGCCCCTTTAGGGGTGTGGCCGCAAACACGGCCTCCTGGGCGTTGTAGTGCCTCGGTGATAAATCCCATGTGGGAGCGCGGTCCATCTAAATCAAATACTGTTCACTTCCCAAGTGGGTAGAGGTGGAAATTGGCTGTTTACCATCGTGCTTTAGTGCTGCAAACAGTGTTGAGGTGAGCGCAACCCTGGAAAATGCACTCAATCTCTTTCCCTCCTTGCCGTGGCGCCGGTTGGTGCTGGCTGGGACCCGTACTGTGCACGGTGGGTCATTTCCGTGACCGGGAGCGGCCGCTAAATATCACACGCAACCAGGAACCCAAATTGGAAAGACCACTGGGAAGTTAAAGAAACACCATGTTTATTTGCAGCATGCTGATGGCAATACAGAACCAAGGAACCTCCTCAACTGTTCAAATCGCCAGACGCGTTTCGGGAATCACCAAATCCCTTCTTCTGTGGCATGTCATGTAAGAGAATGGGCCCGCTGCTGTCTCTGTTATAAGCTGAACGCCTGCCCCTTTAGGGGTGTGGCCGCAAACACGGCCTCCTGGGCGTTGTAGTGCCTCGGTGATAAATCCCATGTGGGAGCGCGGTCCATCAAAATCAAATACTGTTCACTTCCCAAGTGGGTAGAGGTGGAAATTGGCTGTTTACCATCGTGCTTTAGTGCTGCAAACAGTGTTGAGGTGAGCGCAACCCTGGAAAATGCACTCACTCTCTTTCCCTCCTTGCTGTGGCGCCGGTTTGTGTTGGCTGGGACCCGTACTGTGCACGGTGGGTCATTTCCGCGACCGGGAGCGGTCGCTAAATATCACACGCAACCAGGAACCCAAATTGGAAAGACCACTGGGAAGTTAAATAAAAACCATGTTTATTTGCAGCATGCTGATGGCAATACAGAACCAAGGAACCTCCTCAACTGTTCAAATCGCCAGACACGTTTCGGGAATCACCAAATCCCTTCTTCTGTGGCGTGTCATGTAAGAGACTGGGCTCGCTGCTGTCTCTGTTATAAGCTGAACACCTGCCCCTGTAGGGGCGTGGCCGCAAACACGGCCTCCTGGGCGTTGTAGAGCCTCGGTGATAAATCCCATGTGGCAGCGCGGTCCATCAAAATCAAATACTGTTCACTTCCCAAGTGGGTAGAGGTGGAAATTGGCTGTTTACCATCGTGCTTTAGTGCTGCAAACAGTGTTGAGGTGAGCGCAACCCTGGAAAATGCACTCACTCTCTTTCCCTCCTTGCCGTGGCGCCGGTTTGTGTTGGCTGGGACCCGTACTGTGCACGGTGGGTCATTTCCGCGACCAGGAGCGGTCGCTAAATATCACACGCAACCAGGAACCCAAATTGGAAAGACCACTGGGAAGTTAAATAAAAACCATGTTTATTTGCAGCATGCTGATGGCAATACAGAACCAAGGAACCTCCTCAACTGTTCAAATCGCCAGACACGTTTCGGGAATCACCAAATCCCTTCTTCTGTGGCGTGTCATGTAAGAGACTGGACTCGCTGCTGTCTCTGTTATAAGCTGAACACCTGCCCCTGTAGGGGCGTGGCCGCAAACACGGCCTCCTGGGCGTTGTAGAGCCTCGGTGATAAATCCCATGTGGCAGTGCGGTCCATCAAAATCAAATACAGTTCACTTCCCAAGTGGGTAGAGGTGGAAATTGGCCGTTTACCATCGTGCTTTAGTGCTGCAAACAGTGTTGAGGTGAGCGCAACCCTGGAAAATGCACTCACTCTCTTTCCCTCCTCGCCGTGGCGCCGGTTGGTGCTGGCTGGGACCCGTACTGTGCATGGTGGGTCATTTCCGCGACCGGGATTGGCCGCTAAATATCACACGCAACCAGGAACCCAAATTGGAAAGACCACTGGGAAGTTAAATAAACACCATGTTTATTTGCAGCATGCTGATGGCAATACAGAACCAAGGAACCTCCTCAACTGTTCAAATCGCCAGACGCGTTTCGGGAATCACCAAATCCCTTCTTCTGTGGCGTGTCATGTAAGAGAATGGGCTCGCTGCTGTCTCTGTTATAAGCTGAACACCTGCCCCTTTAGGGGCGTGGCCGCAATTGCAGAGGGGGAACTAATTCCCCTTGCATACTGGGGGTCCCTGGGGGCCAACTAGCCCACCAGGAACCTCCACTATGCACCAGGGGGCTGCATTGCAGACAGGTGTAATGAGGCCACGCCCCTTTTTACAGCTCTCTGCAACGCAGCCCCCTGGCGCGTTTGCAGAGGCAGAACTAATTCCCTTGCATACTGGGGGTCCCTGGAGGCCAAAGAGCCCACCAGGAACCTACAGTATGCGCCAGGGGGCTATGTTACAGAGAGGTGTAAAAAGGGGCGTGGCCTCATTACACCTCTCTGCAAGGGAGTCCCCTGGCCCATACTGGAGGCTCCTGGTGGGCTAGTTGGCCCCAGGGACCCCCAGTATGCAAGTGGAATTGGTACCACCTCTGCAAACGCACCAGGGGGCGTGTTTGCAGAGAGGTGCAGGGAGGGGTGTGGCCTCCTCCCGATCCAGTTTTTAAAAAAAGTATATACTTTTAAGAAGAGGGCTGTGTAACCCCCCTTCTTTTCTTTTTTTTTGGCCCTGGGGACCCCATCCCCCAGGGCCTGCCACCAATTCTTTTTTGACATTTTTTTTATGGAAAGGGGGCGGCGTGGCCTCCCTCCCATGGCCGATTCCGGCCACGGGGACCCCATCCCCCGGGGCATGGGCAACATTTAAATTTATTTTTCTGTGCAGGTAGGCTACATACCCCCTTCCTATTGCTCCCTTGAGGCCCCGGGGACCCCATCCCCCAGGGCCTGCCTTTTTAAAAAAATATATTTTTTATATCAATAGTGGAGGGAGTCCGCGTGGCCCCCCTCCTAGGCAACTTATGGCCCCGGGGACCCCATTCCCCGGGGCCTGCCTTCTCCGTTGGGGACCGTGGGGGTGTTCCCAAGCCCCCCACGGTCACTGCCGGCTCCCCGCATCCTGCTTTTCCCCATTTAGAAAAGCAACAAATCAGTTTGCTATGCCGCCCTACCATAGCAAACATCAGTGTCCCGGGGGTAGGCACCCCGGGACACTGCAGGAGCCGGCTCTGGGGGGTGGTGTCCCCAGGGCCATCACACGCTCAAGGAGGGGGTGCGGCCCCCCTCCCACCTGTTAAAAGCCCTGGGGGTGGTGGTCCCCAGCGCTGGGGGGTCCATCACGGATCCCCCTATTTTACATATTGGAGCCCCCGGGAGGTGGCGGTCCCCGGGGCATGTGTGGGCCTTAGAGGACCCTCAACATACATATACAAGCCCCGGGGGTGGCGGCCCGTGTGCCCGGCTATTATAATTACTTTGCCCCGGGGGGGTGGCAGTCCTTAAGGCACTTCTTTTTTAATATGCCCCCAGGACTTTTTTTCCCCCGGGGGCTAATTTGAAAAAAAGCAGATTGGGTTTGTTTTTCACAGGGTACGCGTATGTACGCGTACTCCGCGTTTTAAAAAAAAAAAAAGGCCTATGGGGTCAGGGTGTTTCTCCCCTGTCCCCTTTTTGCAATCTACACATTTGTTATTCTGCTTTCTTGTGCCTCTGTCTACCGAGCACAAGATGGCTGCCAACACTTTCTGGTTTGGAGTGTTGACAGCCAATGTGCATGCAGCTCGTACTCGGAAAGGTACGCGTATGTACACGTACGTACGCATACGTACGCGTACCCCGCAATTTTTATTTTTATTTGTAATTTTTTTTTTACCCTTGTGTGTCCTGTGGGACCCCCTTAGCAGGCCTAGGGGTTCAGGGTGTTTCTACCCTGCACCCTTTTTGCGTTCCACATGTTTGTTTTTCTGCTTTCTTGTGCCTCGTCTACCGAGGCACAAGATGACTGCCAACACTTCCTGGTTTGGAGTGTTTATAGACAGTTGACAGCCAATGAGCATGCAGCTCGTGCTCGGGAAGGTACACGTACGTAAGGCTACGGTACGCGTACCTGTACGCGTACTGTACCCGTATGGTAAGCGCCTATAGATATATCTATGATTTTACTTATGATTTTCTCAGGAACTACTGAACAGATTTACACCATTTAACAGAAAGTGTGATCTGTGAACCAAACTCTACCTCTCTGCCAAATTTGGTGTAATTCCGTTTAGCCGTTCAGGCTGTAGCCCTGGCTAAAGGTCCTATGGAAAATTGCAGGGGAAAACACGTTTTGGGGCCCCCCTTTTTTCTCAGCCCCCACTTTAGGAATCACCTCCAAACTTTCAGGGAAGGAGTGGAGTGGAGCAGGCCATTTTCTTGAAGAAATTCACGAAGATTCGTCAACCGGCGCCAAAGGTATTCCGAATAGAATGTTGCGGATTTCCTATGGAAACCAATCCTAACTATAACTACCTACTGGCAACCGCCAGTAGGTAATATATATATATGTAGGATCTGTTTCTCCCACGTTGGCTGGTGGGAGAAACAGGTCCTAGAGAGGCAACATAGTCATTGGGTAGATAACCACATCTGCTGTTACCTCCGCTACATAGACAATATTTTCGTTTTGTGGAGAGGGGATGAACAGCAAGCCCTTAAGTTTGTGGAGGACATCAACCAGAATTTGCTAAACCTTCATTTCACATCCCATATCAATAAGAGCAAAATTGAATTTCTGGATGTTGAAATATATGTAGAAAATGCGACGATCAAATCTACCCTACACCGAAAATCCACCGCAGGGAATGCTATTTTGCATGCATCTAGTATGCATCCTAAACATCTTATATCTAGCATTCCCTACGGTGAGATACTATGCTTGAAAAGAATCTGCAGTACATCCTATGACTTTGAGAAATGCCTGGCTGACATGTTCAAGCGTTTCAGAGCACGGGGCTACACGGAAGATACTCTGCAAAAGGCTATTCAGAAAGCTAAAACAAGACCTAGAGATAGTTTATTTAAAAGAACTGGCATGAGAGAAGATGAAATAGAACCTGTCACCACAATACATGGAGTAAGAGAAAAGTCTGAAAATGTAAATGTATGTCCGTGGTTAATTACGACCTTTAGCAGCGATGACAAAAAACTGAGAACTATTATTAATAAGAACTGGCCGATTGTATTAACTGATCCATTTCTTTCTGACCAACTCCCAGATACTCCTAACATTACCTTTAGACAGGCCCGTAATATGAGGTCTGCCTTGGATAAGGCAGCACCAGAAACAAAACAGAAACAGTCCTGGCTACATTCCAATAAAGGTTTCAAGAAATGCACCAGTTGTCGTGCATGTAAATTTGGTATAAACAAAGCCAGCTATTCCACTCCATTTGGCACAAATGAAGTACCCATTAGAGGCAATTTTAATTGCAAAACAGATTTTGCAGTCTATGTGCTCACGTGCACCTGTGGTTTAACCCCTTCACTGCAGTGGCTATTCTGCCGCAGTGCTAAGGGGGCAGGGCGGCCGCGCAGCGGCCGCATGCTGTTGAAGGAACCGCTCCGTCACCAGCCTCGGTTGAGCTGTGCTCATGATGGAGCGGTTCCGTCATGGCCCGCCCCGCTCAATGGAACGTCCAGCGCTGGCGCGGAATTCGCGCCACGCAGGCATTCCGAGCGGGCAATGACGGAACCGCTCCGTCATCAGCACAGCGCACCCGCAGCTGATAACGGAGCAGTTCCGTCATCAGCATCCAAGGAGTTAAATTATGTGGGAAGCACAAAGCTACAGGTGCACATGAGAATTTGGCAACACCTACGGGCCATACTTCATAGTGACCCATCCTACCCGGTGGCCCGCCACTTTAAAGACGTTCATAATAAAGATCTAAACTGTCTTAGATACTATGTGGTGGGGGCCATCCCTATACTCAAAAGAGGAGGCAATCGCATGCGCTTACTACGACAATAAGAAACAAAAATGATCTTAGAACTTGATAGTAAGTGGCTGAATGGGTTCAACAATATTGAGGAAAAGCACAGCTTTGTTTAGTCTCTCATGTATACCTATTTATTCCTACCTATATATGTCAAAGTATTTTGCCTTACATCACCCAGTCCCATTATATAGGTTCCCTAATTCTGTGGACTTAGACTTGGAGGAACACTGGCTAATAACATCTGGTCTTGTTTTTCACGCAACATCTACTTGAATATGAAAAAATGGATTTATATTTGTCTATAATTGCACTATGTATTGACATGATTTACATCAATTACTGTGTGTATATAATATGAATGTTAATAATAATATAAATGTGTATACATATGTAGTTTTTATCTCTTTTAGTCTAACGTGTAATATTTTATGAAATCTCTCTCTTTTCTACAGAGTGATTTTATGGAGTATTTTATCATGTTTGTATAAGTGTATATATCTCAACTTTATATTATAGGTCATTTTATGTAATTTTCTAATTCTCTACTTCTCTATGACTCATTTCTTGAATATCTTCTATTTTATTTAGCATTACTTTTTTACTGTTTTGATGAATTTTAGAGGGTAATTTATGTGTTTTTAACTAAATTATTGCAGGGCTCTGTAGTAGTTGTTAGTTACAATATTGATACGCCGCATATATCAAACAGTCACATGCTCTTTATATTTATATCTAATTCTGCCTTCTTTGCACTTCCCAAAATCTGCACATCTGTCTGCACTTTATATATATATTTGCTGCTTTGCACATATCTCACCTTTATATCCATGGTCGTTTCTTTTTGGATAACCACGAACAAGTATATATGCTGTACAGTCATTGAGCTTCCATTTACTTTGTGATGTATTCATACAGACAATTGCTCAATGTTAAATAGCCAACAGTGGATTTATCCAGTGATATTATGATTTTAGAAATCTTCTAATTTTACTGAAAGAAATGTAATGGCATTAATGCTGTGAAATGGTCTGTCTTTCGTTATCTTCATAATATAAGATTAGAAATGTTTTCTATGTCCAAGACCATGTGATGTATGATGTCACTGTTAGGGGCGAGCACACTCTCTTTGCATTAACATAGAAGCAACAAAAAACATTATCAACTTGCAGCGTGAACAAGGGCTTGTGAAAGCCTGAAACGCGTAGCTGTTCTGTGCAAATAAAATTACTGCACCTGATTCTGTGGTTTGTCTCCTTCTCTCGCTGGTGTTGCAGGATTGCTTGCTGGAAGTGGTGTGGAGTTCTTCAACTATATATATATATATATATATATATTACCTACTGGCGGTCGCCAGTAGGTATATATAGTTAGGATTTTTTCCCTATGGGATTTCTGAAAATTCTATGCCTAATAACTTTTGCGTTTGTGGACGGAATTGGCTGAAATTTTCAGGAAAATGGCACATTTTGTTTCTGAGCAGCCCTTGAAAATTTGGGGGGGTTTTGTGGAGGGGGGGCCGAGAAAAAAGGGGGGTCCCAAAACGCCTTTTTCCCATGTTAATTTCCATAGGGCGGTTGGACTCACTTTTAGCCCGAACGGCTGAATGGATTTTCACGAAACTTGGCAAAATTGTAGGGACTGTTAGCCCGATGTGCCTTTGCTAGGTCTCAATATATGTGCTTCAGTGGATTTTGAGAAATTAACGTTTAAATCAAGATATATATCTGTAACAGCGCTCCGGGCAGCGATCCGGTTCGCGAACCTTTCGCGTATTGGAACTTTGCGATGCGAAGCTGATTGGCCCTCCGGTGTCTGTCAACATTCTAAACAGTCCGGAGCGGCCGCCATCTTGTCTCTCGGTAGGATCGAGAGACAAGAGGAGGCCAAAACAAAGGGGGAAATTGCCATAAGGGGGCATAGTAGATCCTCGTTGACCCCCTAGGTTTTATGTGGAGGTTTTAAAAGGGCCTAGGAGGGTCCAAAAAAAAAAAATTAAAAATTTTTTTTTTGCGTGGTAAGCGCCAAGTTCGCGAACCGGAAAGCGTTCTGGGCAGCGAACTTTATGGATAAAAGAATGAAAGACTTTTCTAATACTGTATGTTAATTATTTGTTGGTTTTGTTGATTTTTTTTTAATATTTTTATTTTTTCAGCAATTTTTTATTGTTGTGATTGTGTTTAAAAATTTAATAACATTTCTTACATTTAACTACTTTATGAATTACATATAAAAATGATTAAAGACTCAAACAATTTTTTAATATTACATATAATTTTATTTTTCGGATTGTTTTTCGAAATTTACTAGAACGTCTAGCATTTCACTGTCTGATATGTGTTCTTGTTCAGTGAACATAAGTTCAAACATTTGACCGTCATCATAATGAAGTAAATGATCCACTGATTCCACACATTGAACTAATTCATGGTCCCGTGATTGATCCATGAAATCAGAGTCATCATTGTCCTCAATTTCTTTTTCTGTGTTGGTCTCCAGAACAATTTCGAAGGAAACATTCTGCTCACCTTCCATTTTATTGCTGTAATTTGCATAAAAAAATAAATATATCAGTAGAGATAGGGCACTGTTGGGTTTAAGTTCAGACAGGCATTTGTGAGTTTATACCAGAGAAGTAATCTATGGGCACTGTATGGTTTCAGGCGTGAATTAGTACTATTAAAAAGTGCCTGTGAAGAAGCCTAAGTAAATTTATAATTATACCACAGAAACCTAAATCAGTCCATAATTATAATAAAGAAGCCTTTCTCAATGTCTAACTCTTACAGAGGGATAGTATATAACTATCTGAAAAAGTTTACCATATTTACTTATAGTGCATAATATACTTCAGTTTTAAAAATAACAACTTACCTTTAGAAACAAGTTGATGTTATTATTGATATTCTAAATGATATATACAACAACAAGTAGTAGTCAAAATGGCTGTGTTTCCTTCTCTCCCTTTATATATATACAGGTATATAACCAATCAAATGTCAGGTAATAAAAGTAGAAAATGAAAGTAACATTTTCATTGGTTGTCAATTCCAACACTTCAGATGTGTTTTGTGAAGTAATTTACCTCACGGTATTTGGAGAGGTCTACAGGCTAAATGGCTAAATGAAATTTCAATGAAATTTGTGAGAATGGAAGGGATTGTTATGTAGTATGAGCTAATGTATATTTGGTGAGAGTGTCTCTAGTCGTTTTTCTGTAAATTACTTTCCCACCTTTTTTTTGGACCGCTTTCCGGGAAGCGGCCCGGTTAGCGAACCTTAAGCGTCACGGGAATCCACCATTTTGTGTTTCGGTCGCATTAAGATACAAGATGGAGGGCAAATAATGTTTAGAATGGGTAGAAGGGGTCATGGTAGACTTATCTTGACCCCCTAGGTTTTCTGAGCATGGCTGAGGAGGCTTATATGTGCGGAAAAAAAAACTTTTTTTTAAAAAATTCCGCGAGGTTAGCTTTCGGTTAGCGAACCGGGTAGCGCTCCGGGGAGCGAATTTTGAGGAAAATTAGTGAAAAAAGTTAGAGAAAAATAATAATTGTGAGTGATCAGATGTAGGGTAGCTCTGAGAAGAGCTTTTGGGTTTATGGTACATTTAGGTACTTATAAGTAGGTACCAATGCACAGTCTTAAATTCAGAATGAAAATTCTGTTGCCCTCATCTGAGAAGTGAACTCCATCTCCTCTGTAGATATCTTGCATGTAGTAACGCAAGTTATTGTTGTAAAGAGAGCCCATTCCATGGTCTCTCATGTAAGCTGAAACAGATTTGTTTACATGCTTCCTCGCTTTCTCAATTTGTGGACAAAATTGGTTGGACCACCTCCATTTCTGTCTTTGGCATATATTGGAATATACCAAGGCAGTTTGAGGAAAAAGTGCCATTAATTGCTCAAAGGTGTCCTTTAAAAGCATTTCCAGACCTACCCCTGTCAAAGTGCCCAAATCATTACCTCCACAGTGCACTATTAACAGGTCAGGTTTTGGCAAATGCATAAAGGTTTTCACCAATGGTATCAATTGGTGACATTTTAATCCTCTTTGGCCCAACCACTTAATTTCCACATCTTGTAAATTGAGGTTAGGTAAATTTCTGCTCTCAGCATACCTTTGAGCCCAGTGGATGTAACTATGTCCAACAATCCAGACCTTAAACATGGTGGGTGAAGGTTGGGCTGCAGTCAGATGAAGTGTGGTAATGAAAGGGCAGTTGAAACAGTAGGAGTTTCTAAAGAAAAAAAACTGTGGATTTCCAATGCTAATGATTCATTAGCAGTGATTGGTGCATTTCCATTTCTGAAAACAGAAAGTTAGGGTGCATGGATGTGTTCCTTGAAAGATGTAATTTGAATGGTCAAGGAAGAAACATTTAATGAAAGATTGCACTGGATACGCAGGTGCACTGAGAGTTCAGAGTTCAATTGAAACATTGTTGTGTGAATTTGCAAACATGAGAGGTCTTCCAGGAGGTGGTTGCTATGGAAACAAGGCAGATAGGGCAGAGGGGGGAAGGGTTTTGATTTGAAAAAAGTGAGGGAAGAGGAATGATTGGCTAATATGAGAGATATGTGCAATGAATATCTGTATTTCTGTGCTTTCAATAGCTGCAGCCTTTGGAGTGCATCCTTATTCTTCTGCTGAAGACAATTTGGTGTATTTCTGAGACTGTTTTCAAAACTCAAAAAATATTTGCTAAGGTGAGAAAAGATTTATTTAATTTAGATAGAGAATAGTATGATTTAAGGAGAAAATGATGAAAAAAGCTGTGTTTACAAAATGTGGTTTTGTCTCTAGTGATATACTAATGGAATTAGTTTCATAGAGGAATTGTAATTGCATATTTGGTGTAACATTCTGGCATGCAGTAACACAAGATATTGTGATACATGGAGCCCATTTCATGGTCTGTTATGTAAGCTGAAACAGATATGTTGCATTTAAAAACGATTTAAGAAATCAATTACATTTCTGGATATGTACTGCTAGAGCTTCATAGGTTGTTTTGGGCCATATTTATAAGGTATTTGAGTGTCTAAGATGTTATGTTCGCCTTTTAAAATGTAAAGTGTTCCTCATGGGGCAAGTGTCTTGTAAATACGCTCCCACTTGTGCTTGGCAAATTTAGATTTTGATTATGGGAGTTACCTAGCCATATTAATAGTGTCCCAAAAATGGTGCTAGGGAATTGCAGAAAACACTTTCATGTGTCTCAAGGACATTTCTAGTCATTTCTTCATGAATGCAGGTATACAATTGATTTATATGCTGTGTTTAAAAACGAATTTTGAAATGAATTAAATTTCAGGATATGTACTGTTAGAGCTTCATAGGTTGTTTGGGGTCATATTTAGAAGGCATTTTAGTGTCTTTGATGTTATTTTTCCCTTCTTAAATGGAAAGCGTTCCTCATGGGGCCCTGAGCAGTTCTTATCCATGTTATTTAATAGGAAGTGGATAACATGGCTAAGAGCATTTGCTGGAAAATGCATGAATATCGCTGACTTTTCTGCGAAGTTATGTTTACCTTTCAAAATGTAAAGTGTTCCTCATGGGGCAAGTGTCTTGTAAATACGCTCCCACTTGTGCTTGGCAAATTTAGATTTTCATTATGGGAGTTACCTAGCCATGTTAATAGTGTCCCAAAAATGGTGCTAGGGCTTTCCAGAAAACACTTTCATGTGTCTCAAGGACATTTTTAGTCATTTCTTCATGAATGCAGGTATACAATTGATTTATATGTTGTGTTTAAAAACGAATTTTGAAATCAATTAAATTTCAGGATATGTACTGTTAGAGCTTCATAGGTTGTTTGGGGTCATATTTAGAAGGCATTTTAGTGTCTTTGATGTTATTTTTCCCTTTTTAAATGGAAAGCGTTCCTCATGGGGCCCTGAGCAGTTCTTAGCCATGTTATTTAATAGGAAGTGGATAACATGGCTAAGAGCATTTGCTGGAAAATGCATGAATATCGCTGATTTTTCCGCTATATTCATGCATTGTGGCCGTTTTTATAAGGTATTTGAGTGTCTAAGATGTTATGTTCGCCTTTTAAAATGTAAAGTGTTCCTCATGGGGCAAGTGTCTTGTAAATACGCTCCCACTTGTGCTTGGCAAATTTAAATTTTGATTATGGGAGTTACCTAGCCATATTAATAGTGTCCCAAAAATGGTGCTAGGGAATTGCAGAAAACACTTTCATGTGTCTCAAGGACATTTTTAGTCATTTCTTCATGAATGCAGGTATACAATTGATTTATATGCTGTGTTTAAAAACGAATTTTGAAATGAATTAAATTTCAGGATATGTACTGTTAGAGCTTCATAGGTTGTTTGGGGTCATATTTAGAAGGCATTTTAGTGTCTTTGATGTTATTTTTCCCTTTTTAAATGGAAAGCGTTCCTCATGGGGCCCTGAGCAGTTCTTAGCCATGTTATTTAATAGGAAGTGGATAACATGGCTAAGAGCATTTGCTGGAAAATGCATGAATATCGCTGATTTTTCTGCTATATTCATGCATTGTGGCCGTTTTTTTTCACATTGCTTCATAGGTTGTTTGGGTTCATATTTAGAAGGCATTTTAGTGTCTTTGATGTTATTTTTCCCTTTTTAAATGGAAAGCGTTCCTCATGGGGCCCTGAGCAGTTCTTAGCCATGTTATTTAATTGGAAGTGGATAACATGGCTAAGAGCATTTGCTGGAAAATGCATGAATATCGCTGACTTTTCTGCTATATTCATGCATTGCGGCAGTTTTTTTTCACATTGCTTCATGGGTTGTTTGGGTTCATATTTAGAAGGCATTTTAGTGTCTTTGATGTTATTTTTCCCTTTTTAAATGGAAAGCGTTCCTCATGGGGCCCTGAGCAGTTCTTAGCCATGTTATTTAATAGGAAGTGGATAACATGGCTAAGAGCATTTGCTGGAAAATGCATGAATATCGCTGATTTTTCTGCTATATTCATGCATTGTGGCCGTTTTTTTTCACATTGCTTCATAGGTTGTTTGGGTTCATATTTAGAAGGCATTTTAGTGTCTTTGATGTTATTTTTCCCTTTTTAAATGGAAAGCGTTCCTCATGGGGCCCTGAGCAGTTCTTAGCCATGTTATTTAATTGGAAGTGGATAACATGGCTAAGAGCATTTGCTGGAAAATGCATGAATATCGCTGACTTTTCTGCTATATTCATGCATTGCGGCAGTTTTTTTTCACATTGCTTCATGGGTTGTTTGGGTTCATATTTAGAAGGCATTTTAGTGTCTTTGATGTTATTTTTCCCTTTTTAAATGGAAAGCGTTCCTCATGGGGCCCTGAGCAGTTCTTAGCCATGTTATTTAATAGGAAGTGGATAACATGGCTAAGAGCATTTGCTGGAAAATGCATGAATATCGCTGATTTTTCTGCGATATTCATGCATTGCGGCCTTTTTTTATCACATTTGCAAGCACTTCCTAGCCATGTTATCCAATGGGAGGTGGATAACATGGCTAAAAGCATTTGCTTCAAAGGTTGTTTGGGGTTATACACCATTTTTGGGAAATTATTAACATGCCTATCTAACTCCCATAATCAAAATCTAAATTTGCCAACCGCAGGTGGGAGTGTATTTACAATAAATTTGCACCATGAAGAACGTAAAATAGCATACTAGATACTCAAATAACTTATAAATGTGACCCAAGACATCTTATGAAGCACTAGTAGTGCATATTTCCAGAAATGTATTGGTTTTCATTTAATGATTTACTTCATTGGTAGGTCTTCACATGTTTTTTTACCTTGGTTTTTTTCAGTGAAAATCTTATCTGCAACCATGTGTTGGCCTCACCTCAAATAAACAAAACAGGTGATGGACTGAATGTGGATCAATGACACACATTCACCCCAGTCTAAAGATCAGGGCCTAAACAAATCTTTAGATAGGCTACATCTTATCGTCATCCTGAATTAATGATCTAAAATATTAGGGAGTGATTTATGAGTGTTGTATGCCTGTTTTGTACCATTGAGTGTCATTTTTGTGATGCAGTGCTGGTGGAAAATATTTGCTATGTTAAATAATTAGTACGGCATTAAGTTTTAGATGACTGTTATTTATTTACTGTTTGGTAATAGTGGTTAATAACATTTTATATTATATTTTTCCACAGGTTCAACTGCAGATTCTTTCATAGTTTGGTAAATGCCTTCCAGAAGTCGAATACGAAAGGCTAGAAAACGTCAAAGACAGCAGGATGATGTTTTATTGCAGCAGTCCTCTTCCCCAAATACTTGTCAAAACACCAAGAAAGGTCCGGGTAAGAGCACGAAATCATTCTTAAGAAATATTTGTAGTAAAAAAAATTTTGCTCAAAAAAATGTTTCAGTTCACAAAAAGAAAAATAATTTAAATGGAAAGGAGAGACCCATCACAAATGTTACTGGTAGAGGAAGAGATAACTCTGTGCATGATAGTAGAAGGAAACAACAGTTTAGGGACATTCGAACTCGAATGTTCCGTAATAGGATATTAGTTAATTTATTGAAAAATATTAAAAAGAAAGGCCAACAGAAAGCGGCATTTTATAGGAAGAAGAAAAATGTAGAGAAAATTATTGATCATGCTTTTGAAATTAAGCGAAAGTTGTTTATTTTGGTAATCAATAGAATTAGGAAACTAAGCAAGGTAATTTCTGATTTCAAAACAAAAAGTAGATGGAAGAGAGTAGTAAATCGTACTAACTTTTGTGAAGTTTTTTCCGGAGAATGGATGCATAGTTCAAGTTCTGAGGCATTTTTTAATGAGGAGACTTATTTTCAGGATAATGATTTGGTGCATGCAGTTGACATCAGTGGTCGAGCTTATGAAGTGAAGGATGGTTGTCCAGTTGAAAAAGAACAACTTGTGACAACAGAGACAGAAGAGGCGCTAAGTGATGAGGTTTTAGGAAGACGTCCTAAGGGTCCTGTGTACATTTGGAAGTGTAGTTCTATTTGCAGTGTGCGACAGGTTTCCATCAATTTGCTTTGTGATTTTATACGGACATTTAATAAGAAAAGTTTGAAGCAGAAAATGAAGTTGTTGCAAGATTTAGATCCTTGCAGAGTGAGACAAATGACAGGTTTCCGTGGTCATTCGCTGGCTTGTCTTTCCAGGAGAGTATGCCAGAGTGTTTTTCATCATTTCAGGATGCTAGCAGTGCATCATAATAAAGTGAGAAAATTAGTGAGAATGTTGTATTATGCTAAGAGTCCAGCAATTATGCTTAAACAGTTATGTGCTGCTCTTTTGCATGGTTCTGAAATAGATGTGAAGAATCTTTGTGAAGAAATTGAGTTTTGTTACTTTGGTAGTAAAGATGAGAATGTTCAAATTGACCCTGAAGTAGAGGGTAATGTGGAAGATAATGTACAGGTTTCCAGTACAGATAATTTTCAGAAGGAAATTGCCACGTTTCAGATGAAATCAAGTGAGAGGCCTAATTTCACTTGTGTATGTTGTCGACGCACTTATTATAAGAATCAGACTAAGGTAGTGGATTTATATGCAAAAAGTGAAAGGGAAAATAATAGTGAATGGAAGGATTTAGCCACATACTTGATGGTAGAAAATTATTTTGATTTGGGATCGGATCAACGTGTGTGTACTTATTGTTGTAATAAATTAAACCAAAACCAGATGCCTGCTAGGGCAGTTCATAATAATCTGGAATTGGTTGAGATTCCTTCTGAATTGAAGGATTTAAATACTTATGAATCTATTTTGATTCAAAGTATCCATCCCTTTCAGGCTATTGTAAGAATGGAGCCAAAGACAGGGAAGTTGCCTCCAGCAGATTTACAGAGAGGATTAAAGGGAAGAGTTGTTTATTTGCCTCTAGATTTGAAGAAAAACATTAACACAATTGGAATAGAAAAAGTGGAAGAGGAACCTCTGGTTATCTTGGTTAATGGGGTTCCGACAAAGAATAAGAAAATATGGCAAGATTTAGTGGATGTTAGGAAAGTCAAAAAGGCAACAGTGTATTTGAAGAAAAATAATAAGTACTATAAGAATGTATATGTTGCAGAAGAGGAAGTAAGTGATGAAGAGGATAGCGATTTGTGTGCAGGCCAAATTGAGAAAGTAGAGGCCTCTAAAAGTGAAGAAATATATGAACATTATAGTGTTCATCCTTTGCATTCCAAGGAAGTCATGGGGAATGCTATTGAGTTGTTTCAAATGAAACAAGCCAAAGGGAGTCCCATTAGTGTTTGGGAGGAAAGTTTGGAAGCTCGGTGTTTCCCACAGCTATTTCCCACAGGTCAAGGAGGAAGATATGATGAGCGACCTCATCAAATTCCTGCGTCTGAATACCGGACTTTACGATTGTATGCAGAAGATCCTAGGTTTCGGCAATGCATTCCCTATTTGTTTCATCTCCTGTTTGAAAGCGATCTGTCTGGACTGTCATATGCAGTGAACCACATCTTAAAAAGTGGTATACACATGCGAAACATCTCGGCAAGTGACTTTATGCATAAAGTCAATGTCCAAGACAGTATTTTGGATTCTCACTTAATTAATCTCATGGCGTGTCAGCGTGGTACTAATGAGTACTGGTACCGTCGTCATGGTGATTTAAAATGTATGCTGAGGAACTTAGGAACTCCAACATGGTTCCTCACTCTGAGCTGTGCCAAGTATGGCTGGGAAGACTTACTTGAATTTCTACGAGAGGCAAATGGAAATATTGAAAACATTGAATTCAAGACACCTGGAGAACTGTGTTCTTTGGATCCTGTGAATGTATGCAGGTACTTCAATCATAGATTTGAAGCTATGATGTCTTTCATCACAAATAAAAAGAATCCACCTCTTGGAGAGGTGTTGGATTTCTTCTGGAGAAAGGAGTACCAAGCAAGAGGTGCCCCTCATATACATATGTTGCTGTGGATCAAGGATGCACCTAAATTTGGAACAGATCCGGATGACTTAGTGATGAATTTCATCGAACAGTATTCTACGTGTGCTGTTCCAAACGCAACGGAGAAGAAAAGTCTAAGAGAACAAGTTCTACGTTTCCAAAGCCATCGTTGTGGAAAGTACTGTCGTCGTAAATTCAGAAACAAGGACAAGTTTTACACCAAATGTCGTTTCAACTTTCCACGACCGGTGATTTCTAAAGGAAGAGTGAACAGTTTGATGTCTTCGCTGCGACATAATGTGACGAGGAAATCACCCAAGAATACATACAATTTGAAAAGGAACGAAGAGTCCAAGTACATCAATGACTACAACCCAGTGATTTTGTCCATGTGGAATGCCAACATGGATATACAGTTTGTGGCTGACAACTGTATGGCTGTGGCTCGGTATGTGACATCTTACATCACCAAAAAAGAAAAGACCGAACTGAAGGATATGTGGGAGGACATTTCCCATGAAAAGAGCCTCAGCAAGAAGTTGTACAGTTTCAGTCTGAAGATGTTGTCGCATCGAGAAATCGGAGCTTACGAATGTTCTGATCGATTGTCTTCAGCAAGTCTCTATGCCAAATCCAGGAGTCTCGTTTGGGCGAGTCTTGGTCTTGCTGCAACGCGAAATCGAGTTCTAAAACCTGTTCGGGAAATTGAGTATTTGGCAGAAAAGGAACCAAACAGTACCGACATTTTGAAGACCAACATGTTGGATACATATTATCCAAATCGAAGCAGTCACCTTGAGAATGTTTGTCTATATGAGGTTCTCCAAAATTATATATTCAAGAGGAACATCAAAGAAGATATTGAGAAAGGAGTGTATGCTGTAATTGGAAGTGAGGGATGCCTGGTCAAGCAAAGAAAATGCCAATTAGTAAACCATCGAAAATTGAGTGGCGAATCTCCAGAAAAAAAGGAGTTTTTCTATTTAGCACTTTTGCAACTTTTCAAGCCTTGGCGTGCAGAAGAGGAACTGCTTGGAGATTTCCTCTGTTACGAAGACTCTTTCAATGCAGCCAAGGAGTCCATAGAATGTCCTGCTTTTTCTAGATATCAAGAAATGCTAACTTTGGAAATTGAGCAGGAAGCAACGATTGCAGCCGAGATTGCCAGAGACAGTTCTCAGGACAGTCAGAGTTCTGTTTCATTGAGTCAAGATCCACTTGGAGGACCTATTATCGAAAATGAAGCTGCCACTGCTATGAATGAAGTAGAAAGAGCCATGGCACATGCTCAGGAGGATTCAGTTAACTTACAAGACTTGGAAAAACAACTCAACGTTGAGCAGAGGAAAATATATGATGAAGTTACCAAGGAAATTGAGCACGGATTAAGTCATGAGAAGAAAGAGTGCTCATGTACGTCGTTGAAGCCTGTCCGACTGTACGTGAGTGGAGAAGCGGGAACTGGAAAAAGTTTCCTCATTAAAGCAATCTCTTGTTATTTGCAGGAAAGGACTGAGTCATCGCTGTCTTGTGTTGTCACCGCTCCTACTGGACTGGCAGCACATAATATTAAAGGTATTACTTTGCATCGTCTATTGATGCTGCCGGTGGAGCATGACAACAAATTACAATACAACAAGTTATCTGGAGATGCTTGCTGTGAAGTTTCAAGAGTCTTGAGGAAAATGAAACTACTTATCATTGACGAAGTAAGCATGGTTTCCAATGTCATGCTTGCCTTTGTGCATTTGAGAATGCAAGAAGTACTTAAAACTGAATATGATGTCTTATTTGGTGGGAAACACATTATTGTTTTCGGAGATCTTCTACAGCTGACACCAGTAAAAGGTCAACCTGTGTTCAAAATACTCACGCATGAAGATACCAGGAAGTGCCTAGGGAGCATTGGCAACGTCAATATATGGTTAAACTTCAATTATGCAGAACTGCATCAAAATATGCGTCAGGCAAAGGATGAAGATTACAAGAATATTCTACAAGATATTAGAATTGGAAAAGTGACCGAGCATGGGAAAGAAGCTTTAAATGCACGATTACTGTCAAATTTATATCCCAAACAAGAGATTGTGCCTGAGAATATTTTTCAGAAAATTACTGAGAAGAAATCCGGGATATGTCTCATGCCAACTCTTGCAGAATGTGCCATCTTCAACAACAAAATGTTGAATTTAGAAAAGCAAGAGATTGTGAAACTGGAAGCTATCGACAAATTAGAGCATATGGGATCAACGATTATTTTGTCAGACAATTTGAAATCAAAATTGGATTCATTAGAGAAGACTATATCTAAGACAGCGGGTTTTGAAAAGACTCTGAATGTGTGTTTAAATTGCCGAATCATTTTGAGACGGAATTTACATGTAGAAAGAGGTCTGGTAAATGGATCAATGGGTAATGTTGTTGATTTTGAGAAATACAGAAATAGAGATGGAATAGAATTCATAAGAATTAAATTTGATGGCATTGAGGAAGTACAGAGAATTGCTCGTTGTTCTGCTAGGTTTTTGCTTGTTAAAGACTTATATGTTCGCCGTAAACAGTTTCCTGTTTGCTTGGCATATGCGGTGACAATCCATAAATCGCAAGGTTTAAGTGTAGACTGTGCATTGGTGAATATTGGCAGTTCAGTGTTCAAGGAGGGTATGGCATATGTGGCATTGTCACGAGTTAGAACTTTATCGGGATTGTACTTGATTGACTGTGATGTCACAAACATTTGTGCGGATCTAGATTGTGTTAAGGAATACAATAGGTTAAGAAGAGAGTATGCGCCACATTTGCCTCAATATCCTTTGTTTGAGAAACGTGTGGTAGGCCGGAAACGTAGAAATAGCAGTAATAGTAGGGAGGTTGTTGCAAAAAGACTAAAAGTGAATGAACCGAAAGTTGTTAGCAGAAAGAAAGTGGATACTGTTGAAGAGATTGTTGGTTTTCAATTTGAAAACAGTTCTGGTGTCAACTGCTATGCAAATGTCGTTGTTAATGTTCTCTTTTCACTAGAGAGTTTAAAAGAACAGATTGTGTTCAATTCAGAACAAAGTTTATGCTGCTTGTTGAATTCTGTGTTAGAGAAATGTAGCACTGATCGAACAAAAGTATAAAGTGTGTCTGAAGTTCGTTATCTGTTAGATGAATGTTCAGGTCAAACAGACTTCTCTGAAAATAATCAGCAAGATTGTCAGGAGTTTTTAATGTATATGCTTGATATATTGCAAGATGAGGGTGTAGATGTAGATCAACTGTTTGGGCTTTCTTATCAATGGCAGCATGACTGCGAGAACTGTATGGTATCAAGTACTACTAGTGTAGACTCAGAAAGATTTATATATTTAACTTTGCCAGACAGTAAATCAGTGTCCTTTAATAAGCTAGTAAATGCAGCGGATCACAACATGGAGTGTAGCCAATGTAAATGTGATATGATGTCAACATTATTTATACGTAGATATGGCCAGTATGTCATTTTAATGATGCAACGATGTAGGCCTGATGGATCAAAATTGTCAACTTTAATAAAACATTTTGTGGCTTCTCAGCTGTCAATATCAGGGAGGACTTTTGTTACTGTTGCAATTATCTATCATGATGGTCCATCAACAACATCAGGACATTATACAGCTTACTTAAAGTCTGGAAACGGCTGGTCATTCTGTAATGATTCTGGTGTAACTTTCAAAAAAAAATTGCCGTTTGACCTTAAAAATTCTTACCTGGTGTTTTTAAAACCAAAATTTTAAGTAGAGGGAATGTAAGTCTGCAATGCTGTCTCGATTAAAAATCCAACTACATAAACCTGATGGAAGTAAGTCTGCTTCATAGTAAGCAGTATCAGTGTCATAGGAAAAGGAGAACATGAGTGACAAAGAAGAGTAAGATATTAGTAGTCCAGGATTGTGAAAATAATCTCAAATATTTTATTTTTGAAAGTTGCGAAAATAGAAAATGTCGGGATTTGATTGGAAGAATTACAAGACTTGCGAATCGCGGCAACATGATTTGGCCTAGTGGAAACATGTGATATAATGAGAGAAGTTTTTTTTCTATGTAACATATTTCACGTATCGATGGAGGTTTTCTTTCAGAAAGTGGCGGGCTGAAAATATTTAAAGCACAACAGAGTGGATGCTGTTTATAGGAGATCGTTTGACGTCATTGAAAGTAAGTTAATTTTAAGAAGTTTTGAAAACAGATTTCTTAGGTTGTATGGGTTTTTTAAACACAGTCATTTTGATTGTGTTTTTTTTTCCCTGCTGTTACATGATGAATACCTTCAAGTCACTGATTTAAGTGAAATTTGATACATTCTGAGAACAGCAAAAATAAACCATTTAACATGTATAATTAATGTTATGCTTTTTGTCCTTATGATATACATTTAGAAATGTGTGGTACATATGGGTAAGCTGAGTTCTGTAAATATCAATTTTAATGCTTAGAGTGCTGTACTTCTGGGTAGTGTTTTTTTTTTTATAAAAAAAAGAGGCCTCACCTCAAAGAAAGCTCTTGAAAGCACACATCTTATTTGCATCCTAAAACAATCATTTACAATGTTAGACACAATTTTATTATGGCTTTACATCTTTTTTGCGCTGCTATTGCATCACTATTGTGAGACATTAGCAGTGCAAGAAAAACATCATGTTCCAAAATAGGCCTCAGTTCAGCAACATCAAGATACAGTTTCTTTTGAATATATATGTTTAGGATTGTGTAGGTGACGTAGAGAAGCAGAGACTTCTGTAAATGTCAAAGTTGTTGAAAAACTGTTTGTTTTTGAACCTTTTCCCTTGTCTTTTCTAATTTTTAAATACATGTTTTAATATTTTTTGAAATGTTTGTTCTTTGTTTTACAGATTGAAAGTATGAAAAAATATTTAAAAAAGGTAACAAGAATTATAAGGTAAATGTTTTCCACTCTTTTTACCCGCAATGCACTGCTGATGATGTCATTGACACTATCTCTCATTTACTCTCTCTAGCTGTCTTTCTTTTTACATTATTCTCTGATTACTTCCCTTATACTAACTCTTCTTTTTTTTAAAAAAATATTTTTTTAGTTCGCTTAAAGTTCGCGAACCGGTCAGCGAACTTGAAGCGAACCAAAAGAAATAGAGCTTGCCAGAGTGATAAACATTCTAGCAATTTTGTTTGAAAGGGGAGGTAGTTCTGAAAAGAACTGTTTTTTTTTGTTTTTGATGTTTTATATTTTTTTTTTATTTTTTGAACATTTTTTGATTTTTTTGTATTTTTAGAACTGTTTTATGTTTTTTTTGTTTTTTTTATGGAGGGGAGACAACAAAAAACAGGCTTTCAAAACGGCTCAACTGGAGCAAAAAAAAGAAAATTACTTTTTGGGTGCATTAGGGCATTTATGATTTTCATATGCAATGTTCATGAGGTTGACACTCATGTTGCCATATGATAGCATTTCACCACAGTAAACACAAGATAACTTTATGTGCTGGAAGTTAGGTTGGATGTTGGGCACAGTCTCTTGTGCCTCTCTTCCCGTCAAAGACAATGTGGATGTAGATCTTGCCACAGGAGTTGCCGTCGGATTGTCTACAAGATCCCTTAATTCAGCCCGGCTGTAGTTATTGGGATGCCACCTGCTCATGTGACGATGCATTGTATAGTTCCCCATACTGTACTTCTTTTCTCTGCCTCTCGACAATCTGTAGTCACAGATGAGGCAGGTGGCATATTTTGCATTCACTTTCTTTGTTCCAGGAGGGATGGTGAAAAACTGCCAGATAAAACTGGATTTTCGTTTAGAAACCCGGGGCAACTCATCAAGAAATTGTTGTTCCTCTCTCTCCTCTTCTTCTTCTTCCTCATCTTCCTCCTCTCTGTTAGTCAGAATTTGACTAGGTGGTCCTCTCTTCTTATGAGGAGGTGGAGGTGGTGGTGGGGGTGCACCAGCTGCAGCAAGAATGGAAGCCATTGTGGATCTTCAGATAAATGGTCTTTCTCTCACCAAGATGAAAGTCAGAGTGAGGAAATAAGGAGGGGTTTACATGATTTGGGGAAAACAAAAGTTCTGATCCAATGAAAAGTGTTATTTTTAGGTCACATGACCTAGTCATACATCATTTGGAAACCAAAAGTGAAATGAACCAATGAGAAGTTTGATAAACAAGTCACATGACCTGTTCCGCTTACGTTACGCGGCGCGCGCCGCGTCCCAGATCGCTTCCGGTTCGCGGTCCGGAGCACTTCCGGGAGCGCTAACGCGACGCGTCATTAGACGCATTACGCGATAACGTGATATGTCGCGCTTCCGCGACGCGTCACTGTTCCGCTAACGTAACGTTGACCGGTTCGCGGACTAGATCGCGGCATCAAGATGAGCTAACGGAAAGCTTCCCGGTTCGCGAACTAGAAGCGAAGAAAAAAATATTTAAAAAAAATTATCAATAAATATCTATATATATTTTGGGATTTAAAGAATAATACATTTTACAGCTACAGATGTTAGCTTTTAAAAAACCAATGAAATTCACTGAAAAAACCATAGGTTATAGACCATATATAGTTAGGAATTCGCATTTACAAAACCTTATTTTACTCGCACAAAACCATTGAAATTCCATATATAGTTAGTTGCACTAACTATATATCGCGCACCCGCAATCCACTGCTGATGATGTCACATATTACATCATTCATGACATGGTCAGTGACATCACTGATGACATCACTGATGACATCTCAAATGACATCACTGATGACATCACTGATGACATCTCAAATGACATCACTGATGACATCTCAAATGACATCACTGATGACATCACTGATGACATCTCATTTGACATTACTGATCACATCACTGATGATATCATTCATGTGATAATACGATGAACCTCTTCAGACTCTAATATAACCTTAGATACAATCAGTGTAAACAGACACTCACAGACTGTCACTCATCCATGGAGTTACTCACACACCTAGTCAGTCATGCAAAGAATCAATCACACCTCCATTTCCTCAACTATACAGTTATACAAACTTTACTTATTCAAACATATACTAACACATATTTACTCTCTTATACAATCCCTGATACAAGTTCACAATGATCCATACAGCCACTCACACATTCACTGGCTCTTATGCACAGTTATTTATATATGTCAACTCTCACATGTACTGTGTTTTACATATGTACTTACTTTGACATGTAGCACTGAGATATCCATTCACTCACCAATACACTCATGCACACAGTCAACCGCCCATACAGCTGTTTCCACATGCACTTTTGAAACCATACATCTAGTGAATCAACTGCTCACACATCTATGCACAGAGTCATACACCTCCCAGCCACCCACACACACACTCAGTCTCCCATACAAATACTTGGGCAACCAATCAATAACCCATATAGTTACTCATATAGCTACTTATCAACACATGCAACAGTTTACAGAACAACAGACATAATGATGCACAAATTAAGACAGTTTAGTCACTAACCCATGCACTCAGTGAGACACATTTAATCACTCACTCATACAGTCAGTCATGCACCTACTAAATCCTTCATCCAGACACTTATACATCCACTCATTCTTCAATATGTAAGACATATTTTAACTTTACAGAAACATACAGTCACTGGATGTTGTCATCAGTGATGTCATCAGTGATGTCATTTGAGATGTCATCAGTGATGTCATCAGTGATGTCACTGACCATGTCATGAATGATGTAATATGTGACATCATCAGCAGTGGATTGCGGGTGCGCGATATATAGTTAGTGCAACTAACTATATATGGAATTTCAATGGTTTTGTGCGAGTAAAATAAGGTTTTGTAAATGCGAATTCCTAACTATATATGGTCTATAACCTATGGTTTTTTCAGTGAATATATATATGTATATATATATATAGTATATTATATTACCTAGGGGGGTCCCAAAATGCATTTTCCCATGTTAATTTCAATAGGAAACTATAGACAAAGCTACAGCTCGAACAGCAGAACGGTATTACATCAAATTTGGCAAAAAGCTAGGTCTTGGTTCAGAAAGAGCCCTTTTTTTTAAATGGTTTGAATCCGTTAAGTTGTTCATGAGAAATTAGAAAAAGAAAAGGTTTGATAATTGTCCTCCATAGGAAAGTTTAAATAAAGCTACAGCCCGAACTTCTTAACTGAATTACACCAACTTTGGCATACAGGTAGCCGTTGGTTCGGAAAAAGCCCCATTCTTGAAATGGTGTAAATCCGTTCAGTAGTTCCTGAGAAATAAGAAAAAGAAAGTTTCAATATCTGAGCACCGTGGAGTGTTTGCGAACCCTCCCAGGCACGACCTTCACTCTGATTGGCTGCCACCACTCCAAACCAGGAAGTATGGAGAGCCATCTTGTGACTCGGAAGAACCGATTCACAAGAAAACAGTAAAACAAATGTAAAAAAAAACAAGAAAAGTGGCATGGTATAAACATCCTGATCCCCCTAGGCCTGCTTAGGGGGTCCTACAAGGATCCCCAGGGCAATAAAAATATTGTAGCCGAAATTCGCATTGGGGTCGCGAATCCTGCCGAAAATATAAAAAAATTAGGCCCCCAGGTGGGCCAGGTCCCTAGGGCATTTTCAATAAATAATAGCGGGGGCCTGCGGTGACCCCCGCAGCCCCGGGGACTGCCACCTCCCAAGAGCTGTGCTTATTTTAAAAAAAAAGTGTGGGAGGGGCAAGGACCCCCCACACGCCCCAGGGCCACCACCTCCCTGGGGAAATCTTTATGTAAATGCGGGGGTCCATTACGGACCCCTGGGTCCCGGGGACCACCACCTTTCGGGGCTTTTAATTTTGGTAGGGGGGCCACATGGCCCCCCTCCTGGAGCCCTTGATGACCGTGGGGACCTCCACCTCCCAGAGCCAGCCCCTGTGGTGTCCCAGGGTGCTCAACCCTGGGATACAGCTGTTTGCTATGGCAGGGCAGGAGCACGCCTCCTGTCCTGCAATAGCAAACGCTCCTTTGCTTCATTGAAGGGAGAGCAGGGAAACCTGTTCCAGCTTCAATGAAGCAAAGCCGAATTGCTTTTCCACAAAGGGAGCTGCATGTCAGCAGCTCCCCTTGTGGAAAAGCAATGCCGGCTCCTGAAGGAGGCGGGGAGCCAGCGGGGCCAAGGGGGCATTAGGGCTCCCCTCACAGTCCGTTAGGGAGCAGCCAGGCCCCAGGGCCAGATCAATCAACATTTGTAGAGTGCACTACTCACCCAGGAGGGTCTCAAGGCGCTGAGGGGTTGGGGGACAGCAGCTACTGGTCGAACAGCCAGGTCTTGAGGAGTTTCCGGAAGATGAGCAGGTCCTGTGTTCTGTGCAGGTGGGCGGGGAGGGTGTTCCATGTCTTCACGGCGAGGTGGGAGAAAGATCTGCTGCCTGAGGTCATTTGGCGTATGCGTGGTACGGTGGTGAGGGCTAGATCTGTGGATCATAGCTGGCGGTTCGGTGTGTAGAAAGATAGTCGTTTGTTGAGGTATGCTGGACTGGTGTAGTGGAGTGCTTTGTAAGCATGGGTAAGGAGTTTTAAGGTGATTCTTTTGTTGACCGGGAGCCAATTCAGATCTCTTAGGTGGTTGGTGATGTGACTGTGGCGATTGAGTCCGAGGATGAGGCGAGCGGATGTGTTTTGTATGCGTTGGAGTTGTCGCGTTCTAATCTAGGACCCCGATCAATACTGTGACCTTATGCCCCTATACGGCTATAATCCATTCATACCCCTATAATGGCATAAACGATCAAGAGCGATATTTCAGAAATTCATCTCTGGCCTAACACAATCAGAGCCACATTTCAGATTCTCTTCCTCTGCAGCTCATTACAGCAGATGACACAGCAGAAGACACTATCTTTGATTCCTAGATTACACTCCGAGTTCTTCAACAAGATAATACTCAGCAACCTGAGAAAGCCCCGCTTGCTATGTTTTGATTAGTAATAGAACTCTAATGAGCACTGAGAGACGATCACTTCCTAGTGACATCTTTATTGACGTCTTATGTCCAAAAACGTACGTCAAACAAGGCACCTTTCAGGTATAAATATTACCAACGTTGCCTTAAGCAAACGCTGCCTCAACGACATCGATGATAGCGATGGTGTGGTGAACACAGGAGCAGAACAGCTGTCCCTTGCAGAGCCCAGCAGATGCAAGCTGCCCACGGACGCTGCCCCTCCTCCTCCTTGACACGCTGAGAGAGAAGCTGTCTTTTCTCTTGCTGAGAAAATCCAGCTCCGGCGTTTCCAGCCTACTCTTGTGAGTGACTGGGATATCAAGTCCTGGAAGGAGATACAAGACCTCCAACATTCTATTTCAGAGGTATGGTGTTGACTAAACCCTTAGAGAGAATTCTTGAAGCAAACCTTGGCAAAACCAACTTAACTAAAACTGCTACTTACTTACTCCCTCCCACGTATTAGGCTTAGGTCAGGTACACTGGGGTAGGCGTAGTTAAAAGCACCAGTTGAGTACGTTAGCTAAATGTATATATGAATGTATCTATTTTATTCACTTTAACCATTGTATGGCTAAGAAACCATATCAATGCTTTTACAGTATTATTTCGCAATCCTCATTTTACTGTCCGCACTTTTTATAATAACTAGTCTAGCAATTGTGGCAATTCATTTCTCTTGCATGAGAAGAAAGACTGTTCAATAAATAATACCTTTTTTATTGAAAACGCCCGTCTCTCTATTCTCTGCATCTTGGTGAAAGTAATCTGCACAACTGACTGAGTAAAATAACTGTCTATTGTTTCACACGACTCTAGAGATTGACTCTTATTCTAAGGAGCAAAGTTGTCATGTTTATGCGGTTGTTGGAAAACTGAATCCCTTCTTGTCTGTACCAGGGAAGCTGATCACTTCCTATTCAGTCAAGAAAGTTTCTAGTGACCTCTGAGCTAGCTGGTAACAAACCCAATTAAGTTTAGCATAGTCATTAGAGACCTGGAAGACCGCACTTCTACGTCTATACTACTGTTTATGTTATTCCAATGCACAGGGCCTATAGGGAAAATAGGAACTACACTACATGGCGCCCAACGTTTGGTAAGGCGATAAAACTAACGCAAGACGTTAGAGTAACTCAGTCATGCATTTTTCACACAGACCCTTTCTCCCGTAAATACTCCAATAGACGTCTGGAGTGGATGAAAGGTTAAAATCCGCCCAAACTTAGTAGGAAGAGATTCCTATGTAAAGCTCTGGTTTATTCAACGTTGAAGGATACAGTGTTCCAAAATATTGTGCACTTAATCTTTGTCTCCCTGGAGACCTGCTCTGCAAAACCTTCCTGACAATAGAATGTCAGACACTGAAAACGGAACCATTGATGCCGCAGTAAATGCGACTCAGCAGGCTTCCGATGAAACAGGGATTTACCCACCGGATGCGAAAATCATCCCGGTTAACATAAGAAAAACAATAACGTCAAAACTTATTGCAAATGGACTGACCACACAAGGTGGCACAGTCGTCTTCGTGATAGAGGCACACGAATATCGGCAGACAGAGGTATTCTATTCTTTGATAAAATTTCCAGCGGCAAACACCGCAACACACGAGTTCCACATACAAAATAGGGGATCCACCAGAAGAGTACGCTCCTTTCAAGGAGATTGAAATCCCATTAAAATACCAAGAGCACCTGCTCTGGTTTAAAGGCGCCCTAAAACATAATGATCACATTACCAGGCTCAGGAGCAACGTGGCCGGTTCTAGCCAGCTACACACCACATCCGGACATTGCAAAAATGTCAAGAGATGAGCTGTTAATACAGCTAAAAACTTTAATTAAAATACATAGACAATTAGTCCAATATGTAATGCGGACTGCAACAGTCCAAACAGCTGTTAATGTTCCACAGCTGACCACTAATCAGGGGAACACAAATAAAATTACACCACAGAACATACAATCATGTCTTGGTAAAACACCCATAAAACGGGAACAAATTCCTTTCTGGTTAGCGCTGAAAAATACTCAAATAGAGGCAGTATTTCTGAATACTACCCCTATTGAAAAACACAGAATCTTGACCATCTGCCTTCCAATGGGGGTTGCACCACACGTGGAGGACTGTGACACTTGGGGTACAGTCTTTGCTTCCATTTACACGAAAACACATGGTGTTCCGTCAATGGCGGTAATACCAGATGTGCTAAAACAGATTCAGAATGAATACGGTCCAGAACCTGCTTTAACTCTGACTTTAAGCAGGTCTCGGCTATACTACTAGCCAACATAAAAGGAGAAGCCGCATCTGTGGCGATCCGCCAGAAGTTGAAGGAAACAGATATAACAGATCAACCAATTGAGCTTGCCAGAATTATAGAAAAATGTTATGAAGAACTAGGTAGAGACAGCTTGGGTGGAAAACCAGTAAAGCCCCAACTGCTCAAAAATCCTGAAAAATTATTTATTAAAAATAATTCAAACACTCCTAAAAAGAGCTGGGATGGAAATAAACAATCCACTCTCAAGGAAAAAGTTTTCCAGTCCAGAGGAAGGTCTCCTCGACGGAGGGAAAGAACTCCGACTCGAGAACACCAGTCTACCCAGAGGGAGCCCTCTGAGAAAAGATATAACCTTAGAAATAGGGATAATTTGAAGAAGCCTGATAGATATCAAAGTATTGATACACGTCCCTCTCAATCTTTTTCGCAGAAATCGGAAAGAAGAGGGCGGTCAGACCCAGGAGAGCACACCAAGTCCAAAGACAAGGAACCTGCTCAAAGTAAAAAATCTCAATTTCCAAGAAAGAAGGTAGCCAGTATTAGAGTAATCGAACATGCCGAGAATACTGAGGACACAGTTGAAAAACGGGGAGTGGGCACAGACAATGCTAGACAGTGCAGCAGAAATCAGTATAGCTCACAAGATCCTGATGAGTCATCTGGAGACAGTGGACACGAATGAATACATTCAAGTAGAAACTGCCGACACCAGAGTTAGCGAGCCCCATAAGATATACGAAATAACACTGCGTATAGAGGGTGAAAAGACTAGGAAAATAAGGGGTCTATTTTGGGATAAACTCTCAAAAGGCTATGACATTCTGTTAGCTGAAAATGATTGGCCCCCAGAGTTTGTCAGGGAGTGCCCTCGTGGCGAAGAAATGATTATGCCTGCCTTCTCGAATCACATTCCGATTCACACAAAATATATATATGCAAGGAAATGGGCAGTAGCCCAGGCACCAGCACTATATAAAAATCATGTAGGATGGGATGAGGACTCTCCTCCTCACAAAATCCAGTTGAAAAGTCAACCGACTGCACAAAGGCAGTATCCCATTAAGCAAGAAGCTAAAAAACAAGTCAGGGAGATTTTAGATCAACTTGAATACCAGGGGGTGATTGAAACATGCACCTCTCAAATAAACAATCCTTTGTTTCCTATCTCCAAACCGGACGATTCATATCGTCTAGTCTTGGACTACAGACACCTTAACTCATGTTGCAAAACATTTGCAGTACAGAATTCGCATAGTGCTGCACTAATGAATACCATAGTTAGGAAAAAATATAGAACAACATTAGACATATCAAATGGTTTCTTTTGTCAAAATATTGCACCAGAAAGCAGATACTTGACCGCTTTCTCAGTAATGGGGTCACAGGAAAATTTCTGTAGGCTCCCACAGGGATTCAAGAACAGCCCAGGGCTATTTTCATCCAGAGTAACAAAGTTACTACATATGTATGATGATGAGGCATTATCTCATGTAGATGATATCTATCTCACAGACGATGACTCACTTGAAAAGAGTGAACACCATAATACTTGGGTTCGCAGCAGAGGGTTACAAATTCAACTTTAAAAAGTCCCGAATTGCCCATCTGACAGTATTATTTTTAGGATACGAATTGTCAAGTGAAGGAAAAAGCCTAGCGGACAACTTCTTAGAGAAGTGCGCTGTACTCCAAGCACCGAAGACGCTGAAGAACTTATAATCGATTCTAGGCTTCCTGAATTTCGGTAGAACTTACATTCTAAATTATGCGGAGAGGGTTAAACCTCTCTACGAATTAATTAAACCTCATTTTAAATCAATCAACTGGACTCAAAAATACACAGAAATTTTGAGATCACTGCAAACAGACATGTTAGCAAAAACAAAATTAGAAACACGTGATAACACATGCAACCTTGTAATCCGAGTCATCCCAGGAAGATGCGGATTCACGTACCTGACCTCTAATGAGGGAGAAAATGTACCAATAGCTTACAAATCTCACTTGTACACACAAGCAGAAAAAACATTCAGTCTCACAGAAAATACTGTATAAGCAGTACAAACTGCATTAGCAAATGAACGAGAACTAGCACATGGCAAGAGGATCAATGTCCTCACAGCGGAATCCGCCTTCGAGGCGCTATTCAGCCCAGTAAACCTGCCTACAGTGTCACTGGATCCGAAATGGATACAGTGGGAAAATTCTCTTGCTGCGAACGACGTGAAATACTGTTTTGCTCCGCAATTCGAAAAACTGAATGATTTGACTTATGAAGAAAAATATCCTCTGCCAATCGAACTTCTGCCTCTTCCACAGTACGCCTGTATACTCTATACAGACAGATTCATACAGCATTACAACGTAGAGAACGAATCCTACGACGCAGCCTGCGCGATTGCTAAAGGTCGCTGGCTGTGCGGTAAATTCAGACCGAAAATAACAAAAACTGAATCAGTGAGAAACTGTTCGGCTCAGAAAGCTGAAATCAGATCTTTAAAGATGGCGCTTGAAAATGCAGAACGTGAATTCCCGACACTATTCATGTGCGATTCGCATTTTTGCGTCAACTCTTATAACAATAAGTTGCAGAGCTGGGTTAAAAATGATTACAAAGATGACACAGGTGCCACAATCAAGCATAAAATGCTTTGGAAACAGGTAGTTCTTTTACAGAAAGAACTACAAAAGACTCACGTGATACACACTCTGAGTCATCAACGTGATGGCGTTCACGTTGCAGGGAATTCATTGGCTAATACAGCCATAGCGGAAGCAACTAAACCGGCTTCCGTAGCCACAAAAAAGCGTTCGGAAAAATACATAGACGGGGAAACTATGCTGGCAGTAAAAACGTCCTTAAAAGGCGACTGTGCAGCACTACCCGTGAACTATCCACTCAATTATGCATACGTATTTGATGCAAACTCCGTTCCTTTTGCTCGAATCCCTGGAGTGGGGGATAGGGTAATTCCAAACATGAACATGAGAGGCTTTCTACTACAGGAAGCACATATGGGGTTGGGTCTGAGACACCAAACAATCAGGGACTCTCTGAAAGAATTACAATCAGAGTACTGGTGGCTGGGAATGAGCGTAGATAATCATTATTTTGCAAAAAATTGTGAAGACTGCAACAGAAATCCCAGTGGATAACCGGCCAGCGTAGTGTCAGGAACCCTAATAGAAAGCATAAGGCGATCTATACGCATAATCAAACAAGAGAAATGCGTCCCATTGTATATCATTTAAGACTAAAACTCACTTAAAAAATGTGGCCCCAGCGCTCGGCTGACGCCAGAACGGTTATAAAAGATCTGCGACTCTTTATCGGTACATACGCAATTGCCATGTTCCATTCTGACCAGGGTCCTGCTTTCAGCTCTCAAGCTTATAAGGAGGCCATGGCCAGCATGGGCGTTAGGTTGCGATACTCTTGTCCATCACACCCCGAAGGGAACAGAGTAGTGGAAAGAAAAAACGGGACATAAAGCAATCTATAACAACGAAGGTATTAGGTTCGGGTGATGGGTGGGTCAAACATTTAATAAGTGTCCAGCTCAGTCTTAACAATTTGCCAAGAAATTCTCTAAAAGGTTTCAGCCCATACGAACTATTGTTCAGTACTAGAATGCACATCCAGGACTTAGATAGTCAGGTATCAGTGGTAGAAGATAAGAATAAAGACTTTGACATCAAAGATCGTTTGGCTGTTTTACAGGACTTGAATGAAACAAGAAAATTCTTAAGCAACAGCCAGCTACCACTGAAAAGGCACCACCAGCCCCAGCAAGGACTGTCTGGATTCCAAAGATTGGGGATCTAGTCAGAGAAAAAATAGCGGTGAAGAAGAAATTTGGGCCTTCTTACAGAAAAGCAGTACCTGTCTTGACAATCAACGGAACAAGATCAGTAGTACTACCGCCTCTTGCTGGTAAAAAGGAGAACAGAGTTGTATCAATCGACCTGGTAAAACCACAAGCATGTGGCCTATAATCAACAGTAGGCCCAGTGGACTCCCGAAAAACAACAGAATACCCAAATTTACAACAATCCAAGAAGTTCAAACTGAAAGACTAATCACATTTGATAAACTTGCAGTGCACAAAGAGGGACTATGCAATAATGCCATGGAACTCGTGCCACTTGAAACACAGATTGAAACAGTTTGTCATGAAACACCAGTCTACAATGACGTGGCATCAGAATGTGCTACCGGAAGACAAATTGAGAAAACAATTCCAGCAATTGACAGAGCTGCCTCTGGCTACTTCATCAATTTCGACAACTTTTCTGAAGATTAAAACGACCCCGAAGTGATGCCAGAAACAAAGACTTTTAAAGAAAAAGCAACAGAACTCTTTCATCAAATCAAAGAAGTACATCCGGATGCACCATTGATTGAGCATTGGATTATTTCAGGGGTATTTATACTCCTACTATGCCTAATTTTAGTTTTAATTTTAGGAAAGTTTATTACAATTCAATCGACACAGCTAGTCAGAACATCAACTTAGTCCTCAAACCACACAGATCATCCCACGTGAAGAAAAGAGAACTGTCAACAGTAAATGTCACAGCCATTCCAATACCCGGCGGGGTAGTATGGGACAAAACTGACTATGAAATTTATTGTCCGGTTGAAATCCTGAAATATCCTCACCAATTCAAGGTTTCCTTAAGTGACTTTGTAAAACCAAGTACATTTTCTGATGATTGGGATTTTGAAAGTATTTATAATATGATGTCTGATTTAGTGTTGTCAGCAAGATTTATAGAACATGATTATTTACAAGGTTCGTCTAGTTATGAACAAATGTATTGCTTCTCACATTACGGGGACCATTACTTACATAAATCTGCACAACCTAGAAATGTTTTTAAATATAACCAATGGGAACATTGTGCTACTCCACCTAAAAGCAGTTCTAAAACATTCTATGAGAAATTTCAGTACTTCTCAGGGTTTAACACCAGTGATGCAGATACGTTTTATTATAAACTGTTGGATAAAACAGGGTTGAAAACTATGCTGACAAATACTAAATTGATATATTCAGAAGAATTTTATGAAAAAATGATGACATTTGGTTTTGATTTTTGGTGAAATAATATTGAAACGAAAACAAGCTGGGGTACAAAAGATTGGCAGGTACAAGGCCTAGAAGCATTATTTCGAGTCTGCATGATCCCAGAGCAAATAATGTTTTTAAATGACACAATTCACCAAACAACCTGTCTTGGCCTAGCTAAGATTAAAGACCTTAACAAACCGTCTATTCCGAAGCCAATACCTGATAAAGCAACAACAGATATTGAAATAGACGTATCTAAAATTTTACTTCTAAACAGAACACATCCTGATTGGAAATAGTGGTTAATCTGGCCTATTGACACGAATAACTGTCAAGATAGATTCCTGAATAAAACACAGGGATTATCAATGACCATACTAGACCCTAGATACTCCCAGAGACAACATCCAGGGATAGTAACAACATACAGTGTAGGGAAGCTGTGCCTTGAATGGCTAGAAACATCCACACTGGCAGAAATTAAGCAACACTTATCTTTACTTAAAGATGGTGTTGATTTGCGCGATTTCATTCTGGAACCACGCAAACAGCGTCAAAAGCGTTTCATAGCGACCAGTATATATGCAGCTTACATCGAGGCTTGGAAAGTCACACAAATTGAAACAGCTGAAAAAATACGAGAAATTGATCGTATTAATTTGGAAAAATCACTTTCTGTTGTGGACAATGGGTTAATGACTCTGTCCTCCAGAATATTTTCACTGGACAGTTTTATCATCTGCCATAGATATAATAGACAAAGAATTGCTAATGTTACAGCATGGCCAGTCACAATTGCGTTCTATTGTACAGTTAGGCTGGACGCTGCAAAATCTTTGTTCAGGCTATGTGCCATGACGTTTAATCAACAGAACGTCATTGTTTTCCATCTTTAACTTTACTGATAAACAAATCAGCTTGGCACAGAAAGGAGCAGACTATACAATCCTGAGCATAAAAAAACTTGAGAGATTAGCATTGACAATGTCAGAAAGTCCTGTCATTGAATGGATAATACACAGGATTATCACAATTCCGATAACAACTTTCCGATTTAAAAATTGCCTTGAATACATACCGACTGGCAGGTATGAATGTTTGGGTAAAGGGTACAATAAGTCAGCATGGAAATTACCATACACACACACATGCTATAGTGACAGCAACAAAAATGTATTTATTAGTGGTGAAAACAGCAAACATTCACTAAGCGGTATACTTTTGTGCCAAGGTATTAATTTACACGGAGCCTGTGAAGGAAATTCAAACAACCTTTCATGCCACCAACATGTCACACCTGCAACACAGATAGAGCCTTTCTTTAAGCAACTCTCGAACGGGAGTTACATTCTAATAACGGATCACAGCTGTTGTGGCCTTATGCCAGGGAAAGCATATCTCGTACAAGTAACTTCCATGGTCAAATGCTGTATGCAAGCGTTGTTTCCAAACGGCCCTGGAGACTCCGAGACTCCCATATGGCCTCGTTTGAATGTCTCTTCTATACGAATTGATACTTTAAGCAGAATGAAGTCTGTGCTTTTGCAGACAACAGTGCCCATCACGTCATCAAAAGAGACGTATGATCTCCAAGTTGCAGGACGGCTTTTATCAACATTTCAACAAATTGCCCGTGCATTTCACAGAAATGCTTAGCCAAATTCTTAACATGTCGAGTGCCATAGGCATCCCAGGCGTATTTAAGACCATTTTTTCGGGACTGTTAACACCATTCAAAGCAATTCTGGGACTCATTCCCAATTTTGTCCATTCAGTCTTTGGCGGCATACCCCTGATTTTGGGACTTGTAGCAGGCATTTTATTTTTGACCCTCCTGCTCCGATATGGCAAGCCAAAATACAGACATGACTCCGGCAGGGATGGAAGAAACGATCCTAGCAATACGCTACAGGGACCGAATAACTGGAGTCCTTGGATTGGCCAGGCTGAGAGATCTGAACATGACCTGGTTTCTTTCATTCAGACCTATATGGCAGACCTGTATCTTACCTGTGCTTCGATATATGCTATGCGGAGATGAATGCGTGTTGGACACCTGTCTTGCACTCCCATCAGCAGTACCCATGGATATCGATACTTTGCTAAGTCCTGTAACGGCTCACGCATTGTGTTGTCCCCAGCGGCTACCAATCCTGATGACGGCATTCGTTGAGACTCCTGTGCTACGACTAGGTGGTAACAGTGGAGCGAGAAACAAAAGCGACATCACCCAGGTACGACCTTCTGTGAGCATTGCTGATCCAGACTTTGATGGTAGCAATCATTCTCACACCTGCCAAGTTACAGCACTATCGAACTTGGTCGAACTGTCACCTGATTTTGTAGACCAATTTTTTGAGAGCCTGTCTGATATGATGTTCTCACCTGAACAGAAACAATAACTTTTGAAAAGCATTCCGACACACAGCGTTCCCATGAACTCTAAATTCGTCCGTCAGTTTTTGATCAACAAAAACTACTGAAAAGCATTGGAACTCTATTCCCCCGTTCACCAAGAATTTTTTTTTTAAATTGAACACTTTTTCAAAATATTTACTTTTTTTCTGGCACGAAAACCTTTGCTTAAAGTAGACCTAATCATAAAGAACAGAACTTCTATTTTTAGGTACTTCTAGAGACATAATAACTTTGCCTCTAGCACATGTTAAAGCAATTGCATTTCTATGTGATGAAATTATCTCGCCCTTCTTTTTCTGTATAAAGAGATATTTCATGTGTAATTTTTTCGCAAAATCGTTCACTGATTGTATATGCTTTAATTTTGAATGATTTCTATGCTTAAAGACGTACAGCACCAATATTTCCATGTATTTCAAATACGCCATTTCAAATGCGAATATGTATTTTGGGGTGGGCAATGTTACACATGCATCTTATTGCTTTAGTTTTTAGTAATTTGATGGACATAAATTCGTGGAGTGGGTGTCGCGTTCTAATCTAGGACCCCGATCAATACTGTGACCTTATGCCCCTATACGGCTATAATCCATTCATACCCCTATAATGGCATAAACGATCAAGAGCGATATTTCAGAAACTCGTCTCTGGCCTAACACGATCAGAGCCACATTTCAGAATCTCTTCCTCTGCAGCTCATTACAGCAGATGACACAGCAGAAGCCACTATCTTTGATTCCTAGATTACACTCTGAGTTCTTCAACAAGATAAAACTCAGCAACCTGGGAAAGCCCCGCTTGCTATGTTTTGATTAGTAATAGAACTCTAATGAGCACTGAGAGATGATCACTTCCTAGTGACATCTTTATTGACGTCTTATGTCCAAAAACTTACGTCAAGCAAGGCACCTTTCAGGTATAAATATTACAAACGTTGCCTTAAGCAAACGCTGCCTCAACGGCATTGATGATAGCGAAGGTGTGGTGAACACAGGAGCAGAACAGCTGTCTCTTGCAGAGCCCAGCAGATGCAAGCTGCCCACGGACACTGCCCTCCTCCTCCTTGACGCACTGAGAGAGACGCTGTCTTTTCTCTTGCCGAGAAAATCCAGCTCTGGCGTTTCCAGCCTACTCTTGCGAGTGACTGGGATATCGAGTCCTGGAAGGAGATACAAGACCTCCAACATTCTATTTCAGAGGTATGGTATTGACTAAACCCTTAGAGAGAATTCTTGAAGCAAACCTTGGCAAAACCAACTCAACTAAAACTGCTACTTACTTACTCCCTCCCAGGAATTAGGCTTAGGTCAGGTACACTGGGGTAGGCGTAGTTAGAAGCACCAGTTGAGTACGTTAGCTAAATGTATATATGAATGTATCTATTTTATTCATTTTAACCATTGTATGGCTAAGAAACCATATCAATGCTTTTACAGTATTATTTCGCAATCCTCATTTTACTGTACGCATTTTTTATAATAACTAGTCTTGCAATTGTGGCAATTCATTTCTCTTGCATGAGAAGAAAGACTGTTCAATAAATAATACCTTATATTGAAAATGCCCGTCTCTCTATTCTCTGCATCTTGGTGAAAGTAATCTGCACAACTGACTGAGTAAAATATTGTTTCACACGACTCTAGAGATTGACTCTTATTCTAAGGAGCAAAGTTGTCATATTTATGCGGTTGTTGGAAAACTGAATCCCTTCTTGTTTGTACCAGGGAAGCTGATCACTTCCTATTCAGTCAAGAAAGTTTCCAGTGACCTCTGAGCTAGTTGGTAACAAACCCAATTAAGTTTAGCATAGTCAGTAGAGACCTGGAAGACCGCACTTCTACTTCTATACTACTGTTTATGTTATTCCAATGTGCAGGGCCTATAGGGAAAATAGGAACTACACTACAGAGTCTCTTCTGGAGTGTACCCGAAGTTCCTGCATAGAGGGTGTTGCCGTCATCCAGCCTGCTGCTGACGAGTGCTTGGGTGACAGTTCTCCTGGTTTCGGTGGGGATCCATCTATACATCTTACGGACCATGCGGAGGGTGTTAAAGCAGGAGGAAGGAGACAGTGTTGGCTTGTTGGGTCATAGAGAGTGTTGTGTCCAGTATGAACCCCAGATTGTGTGTGTGGTTATTGGGTGTCTGGGCAGGTCCCAGCGTGGTCGGCCACCAGTAGGCATCCCATGCAGAGGGGGAGGAGCTGAGGACGAGGACCTCCATCTTGTCTGACTTCAGTTTCAGTCGGCTAGTCTTCATCCAGTCTGCGACAGCCTTCATCCCCTTGTGGAGGTTGGATATGGCGGTAGCCATGTCCTTGGTGTGGAAGAGGATTAGCTGGGTGTCGTCGGCGTATGAGATGATGTTGAGGTGGTGTGCTCGGATGATGTTGATGAGCGGTGCCATGTAGATGATAATGTTAAAGAGTGTCGGGCTGAGGGATGATCCTTGGGGTACACCGGGGGTGATCGTGGTGGCTTTTGATCAGAACGGGCGAGGCGGACTCTCTGGGTTCTGTAGGTGAGGAAGGAGGTGATCCAGCCCAGGGTTTTGTCTCTGATCCCTGCGTCCTAGAGGCATGTGCGCAGGGAGTGGTAACAGATGGTGTCAAAGGCGGCTGAGAGGTCCAGGAGGATGAGGGTCTAGCAGGGATTCTGCTCATACACAGAACTGTGCATTGAGACTTGGAACCTCATTGAATAAGGGTGTACCAAAACTCATCTTAGTAGCCAGAATCCCCTACAAGACTAGCAAACAGTGTCTTATTGGTTCTTCCATAACCCCAATGATTAGACAACTCAGAACATGGAACTCAGAATACCTCAGGCAATGTGGAACACATGAACACTCTTTCATTATACTCTCATACCAGTCCAAAACGAGGAGTAAATGAAGACACGTGCAAGTTTGAAATATTTATTTCTAATTCCCTGTTCCCAGGTGCAGTATCTTAGCTATTACAAGCAGACATATTATAAGCAACAACATTAGCAGCATAGTTACTATTCCATAAAATACAAAGTGAGAAAGCATGTTAAAATGTTAAATGAAAAAAGGCTAGATTACACCTAGAAATCCCCCTCCCTTGCTAGTTAGTAGTTTATTTTATATCTACAGAAGGTCTCTTGGATTTACAAGGGCGGCCCCATACCTCTGGTCCTAGCAGAAATGGATCACATCATTTTCTACACCAGCTCTCTGCATGCAAATGTTCTCCAAGTGTGTGTGCATGCTCTGCGCAGTGCATTATTAAACACGCCAAAGTCAGAGGTAGCCAGAGCTGCATGTATGTTGTGTCTAGAACGTGCGGTGATCAGACCAAACAACAACCAGTGTTGAAATAACCTTGAAGGCCTCGGCACTCACTGTTCAGACAAAGCTTACCAAGCAAAGCTGCTAGTATAGAAAAACATATTATTCTTGTGTGAAGCAAAACAGTATGCTAGCCTCTAAACATTTATAATAATGTGTGCCATGTGCAAAGGCATCAGAAAGGAAAAATGGTGTTTTATACTTCTCATAAGCTCATGCTAACTTAACACAGTGTAAATGCAAGGCTCATCCCCATGACACCCTCCCTTGATCCAAGCACGGATATGACAAAGGGCAAATTTGGAAAGCAGAGTTCAAGAACGACTGTCAGAACCAAGTTCATATTGCCACCGGGAAAAAAGGGGAACAAAAAACTCCATAATTTGAATGCACTTCAAATCAAGTAATTTTAGCCATGGACATAGTGAAGTCAATAGGTCTGGGCAAAAAAAAAATGAAACTAAGAGAAAAAAATATATAAAAAATATCTGATGTCCAACTTGTGACCTCGGTCATAGAAGAGAGAGAAGCGATGACACACCTCAATCCAATAATGTATATGCAAAATATGTAGCAACAGCCTCCAATAGGAAGTCACTGTTCTCATCCGAAAACATGTCAGCCATCCAATTCAGCAAAGGGAAAGAACATACATGTTCCTCGATTACCGGAGCTTCTAGCATCATTAGAGGGCAACTCGGTGTTTCTTCAATGAAGCTGCGTGCCAAGAAATCTTGCGCCGCTGCGAAAACATTCCAACGTCCCAGGACTCCATGCATCACTGCAAAGGCCATAATCCTTCCGCCAGGGCAAAGCAATTCATGAGCAACTAAGGGGCTCATAAGCTGATCATAATCCGCATTGGGAGACACCGTATTGCAGAGACACAAATCCAGGGCCTAGTTGAAATCGCAACTCAGGCAATGAAAGACAGGTTGGACGCATGTAAAGTAGGAAAATCGAAACGATAATCCATAAGCCGCACTCAATGTTGCAAAAGGCAGTGCTCCATAATATTCAAGCATTCGGCTGCAGAGCAGCAACAATCATGACAGATCTCCTCGCAATACAGGACGTGCATTCATTTTGAAATAAACAAAACAGCAGAAGCGCGTCTGCGACCAGAGCCAGCATTAAGGGAAATCGACCAAACAGGCTTGAAAAAATCAAATGAAAAAATGCCGGGAACACACCAAATATAGTTTGAAAAGAAGTCACAAGCCCACTGCTAACAACTTTAAAAAAAGTGAGCCAGCCCTGTGGTGGAGGATGCATTAAAGATAGTGTGAATTAACTCACAGAAATGCAAGGGCAAATCAGTATTTATTAAAGCATGCACCTCTGTGCGAGTGTTCGCCACGTGAAGGACAAATGTTTCACGAGCAGATGTGAGGGCAACTTCCTTCTGGTACAATAGAGCACTTATGCGACTCATCTTGTTGAACTCTGCCTTTAAGGTCGGAATCGTCGGCCAGATGGAAACATCAAGCTTCCCATGCGGAGGAGGGAACATTACATTTTTACAGCAAACCACACGCTCACTGACGGTGACCACATAAGGAATTCCTGCCACCATCCTACAATAATCTTTATTATTTAAAAGTAAATAACTCCCGTTTGCCAGTAATGTGAATGTTGGTATGATAGCAGGTGCTGGTGTACCTTTCAAAATACAGGCTAAATTTGGCTCGTTCTGGTTACAAGAGCCCTACAATTGGATATTCCTACACATTAATGAGTGATCTGGTGTTGTAGTGCAATCCTCACCATTCAAGTAAACCTCTTTTCCCTCCCTAAGGCACCTATAGGTAAATGGTAGTGACCAAGTTTCATGAAGATAAGCGGTGCCCAGAGGTTCATATCTGCCTATTGCGTAGTACTTCATAAAGACCTCAAACTTGAAAAGGGGAAAAGGCAAAGTGATCAATCCGTGGATAAGCCACGTCGCAGAATTTGTTACGGCCACTGAAAAAGGTAACGGTTCTAACTTTTCAATGTGTAGCATAGAAAATGTTGCATCTTTCATGGTCATAAAACATTGCTTGCCAGTCAAATTAAACGGGGCAAATAATGACAAAGTATTCATGTAGTGCCATGACACTTTCCCAGATTTTAAGGTCTGCAAGGTCCAGGCAAACTGCGTAACAGAACGCAATTGATTTTGACTATGGTTCAAAAAAAGATACATCTTCTTGCACAATATCAACAACAGATGAAACAATATTATCCAATGTGTAAATGCGGGAAGAGTGCGTGTTAATGCTGTTATCTACAACTGCTAGCACTTTTTCTAAATTTGTTTGATCTATAGCTCTAATGCGGGAAGCCGCCTTAATCTGGGACAGTTTCCAGACTTTGCTGTAAATAGCATATATCGATCTTTTAGATCTGCCGGAAGCCCGGCCTTTCACAAAATCATTCAGATAAACATTGTCAGTTAATTTAGATAAATGCATCTTAACTGGCACCAAAGCGGAGTGTTTGAGCCAACTCTGACATCATTTTCCCAAAGAATATGTAGTCACAGAATGGCCACTTTCAAAACGGGGATCTAGCCTGACCTGTGTGTAGCCTGTAGCTAAACCCAGAAAATGATGCTGGCAAGAATCAGCACTTTTGTGCCACAGCAACCAACCCTTAGGATCCAAACTGGATATGTTAAAGGTAGAATTCAGTAACAGAGCCTGTAATTCTCTGATGGAAAAATTTGTATTAATATTCCAACCAGAATATTCTTCTAACTCAGGAAAAGCAGGAGCATTTAATTTATTAGTAGTAGCCAATCCAAAGCAAGTTGTTTGCGGAATTGTAAAATTCAAAAACAACATATGGTTCGGAATGAGGCATGCACGATGCAAAGCATCAGTGCCTTGCGCTTGCCAAGTTTTAGAACCCCAAACAGATTTAAGATCAATAGTATCTTTCCACAGCTCGTAGCCCCCAACAGCCAATTGGTCTAAAAAGGACTTTGAATACAATAATTTTGTGTGGGTAAGTCTAACATTGGAAGTGGATTTTTCGGTCATTTTAAAATAAAATGCATTTGAATTTGACTGATTAAAATCAGTAAAATAAGTAAACCTCTTTAAAAGTGATGTGGAACTGCCTTGTACTCGAGCGGGACAATGTTCTCATTGTGTATAATTAACCATATTGCTCCTGGTGTTAGCCTTATGCAAGTAGTGATTGCCAAAGTGTTGATAACAAAACAAATCACCATAATTTGCGGAACCCAGATACAAATCTTCAGCATCAAAGGCAGAATAATATTTCAAATCAGAAAACAAAGCTTCTACGGCCTGAACATCCCAATCATCAGAATGTATATTTTGTTTAATCACATACCCCATAGAAACCGTTAGGACATTTGGGACATTTGTGGAGAAGTGTGGCTCACAGGTTAGAGCAGGCAGACCCTGAAGCAGAGGTCAGACCCGGGACCAGGGTTCAATTCCCGACGCGGCAGGGTCTTGAGCTCAAAATGTCCACGGACTCGATAATTCTCGCTTCGGTGCCTGACCCAATCATGGGTTCACACTCTGCAACTCTGGGCATTAAGCTTGCTTAATCTCCACAACGGCCCCCCGCGGCGGGATGCCTGGCTTTCACCTTGGGGATGCCCTGTAGGGGCTATCTCACAGGGAAAAGCCAGGACGGGTTCCCAAGGCAAGCGCTTAGAGACCCCTGGGTGATAAGCGCTATATAAATCCAATATACAATACAATACAATTAATAACCTCTGTGGGTCCGTGAATTTGAAATCTAAAAGCATCCCACACAATCCTATCTAAGACAGGCCAAGCAGTTATGTTAACAAAAGCCAGGTCCCTCTTCAATCTGTGTGATGAGGAATGGGGAGCCAATGTTCCATTAATATGTTGAATGCATGTTCTTTCTTCAACATAGTCTCCGTTGACAAGGCGGAAAAAATACACCACAAATCCAATAGACATGAACAGGTAAATCGAAAAAAGCACCAACCAAATGTAGGTCCAAGGAGGAAACAAAAAATGTTTTTTTAAACAGTGTTGCAAGAACAGAAATCTTGGAAGGGGTCTTCGATGTGTGAGAGTCAGTGTCAAATGAAAATCTGGATTCTGTAGCCAAACAAGTTTGCAAATCAGGCATCGATAAGTCAGTAGGGTAAGTATATTTAGTCTCATCAAGGTGAGCACCAGGTAGTGAACTCAACAAAGGACTTGAAACTGCAGGCATCTTGAGGGCAACATCAGGCCTGGGGTTAGGAGCCGGGGCCAAAACAGAATTTCTTATAATCGATGGACATGAGACTGCCGGAGTCATGCTAAGAAGAATTGGCCACTCTGTGTAGTTTGCCATTGTCAATGGAGATGTACCTTTGTGCTTTACGACCTGGAAGTGGTTCTTACACCCTTCACGCCAAGCACTGGAACTGGAGCTCGATATGAGGGACCAAATTCCTTCTTGTTATCGATCTTCTCTCAAACCAGTTCACCAACTTGGGGTAGCCAGCCAACTACTGGAATCTGCAACGCAGCCTCAGATGTGGAGGGCAAGTGTTCCTTTGCAAGACTGTCTCTCATCTTTTGTAGATCCTGTAAAACATTGCAATGTTCATCTACATCAAAGGAGGCAGCAACTGCCAACTGGTCTAGACCGTCAAGGTCCGGTACAAACATATTGATACCAAAGAGCATTTCGTATGGGGTCCGCCCACCCAGAGACCTTCTAGGGAGATTTTTAAGGGCATGCTGCACGCTATTGAGGTGGGCCAGCCAGTTCCTGCCAGTGCCTATAACCCTAGCTGTCAAAGACTGCTTTAAATCTCGGTTCATTCGTTTCACAACACTATTACCCTCAGGTCTGTATGGAGATGAAAACTTGACTTGGACCCCCAACGAAGTCATGGCATCATTATACGCCTTGAAGGCAAAAGCAGGACCCTGATCCAAATGGAAGGTGCCACAGGCAAAAATCCCTACAAAGACACACAAGTCTCTTATGACAGTTCGCGAATCAGCGCTGCGGTGTGGCCACACCCACACAAAGCATTTGCATGAATCAACTGTAACTAAGATGCACTTATACGCAGTATCAGAAGAAAAAGGACCTCAATGATCTAAATAAGCACAGCCAAGTGGTTTATTAGAAATGTACAACTGTGTCTGGGGCAGACGTGCAGCAGTTGAAGGTTTACTCTGCTGGCAAATGTCACAATAAAGGACATAATCACACATCTGTTTGTACAGTCCCCGCAACCAGAAACGTTGTTGTAACTGAAATACAGTAGCCATAACGCCTGCATGCACAGACGCAACACCTTCATGGGGAGAAGTAATCAGTGTGGACCTGCGGTCCACGTTGGGAATTAACCTTTCACCAATGTCCAGTATTTTCACATAAGGAACTCTATCAGGACTTAAGTGGTATGAATACTTTAAAGGGAACACCTTAGGATATTAACTTCCCTTTTCAGTCGCAGCTACAGCCGCCAAGATGTCATCATCAATCTTACTCTTGGAACGTGTAACAGCTGCAACTAAATATGTTGATACTGCTGATTGTGCTGCCTCATCGGCCAAAGAATTGCCAACAGGATGAACTCCCTCTCGCTGATCACAGAGAGTGTGAATTACATAAACAAGTGGCATCTGCTCCTTAAGCTCAGCCACTTGGACCCAGATCATTTAGGGCCCGATGTAGGTAATTAGTATTTACCAATTCGTAAATACCGAATTTTACCGATTCGGTATTTACAAATCGGTAAATGCTATGTAGGCATTTTACTGAATCAATTACCGAATCGGGAATATTCGGTAATTACCGAATCGGTATTTACCGATTAGTTAATTGCCATTGATTCCTACGGGCCTTGAGGCCCAAAGGAACCTATGGCAATTACTGAATCGGTAAATACCGATTCGGTAAAATTACCGAATTGACAAGGGGGACAGGGTGTCACTTTGACACCCTGTTGCACCCCTGATTCAGGGGCATGTCTGTGTGCCACATGGCACAGATGTACATGCACAGATGTGCAAGTACACAGGAATTCGTTATTTACCATGCAATAGTATTACATGGTAAATAATGAATTCTTAGGGGCCTGTGGCACTGTTTGCAGTGCCACCTACATATAGATTTACCGATTCAGTACATTTACCGAATCGGTATTTTAACTGAGTCGGTAAATTTACCGAATCGGTAAATTTACAGATTCTGTAAAATTTAGACCCCCTACATCTCAATCACCAAATACCGGTCGGTAACGGCCGAAATCGGCCGTTACCGACCGGTATTTGGTGACCTACATCTGGCCCTTTATGTTTTATTGTGCTACCTTTGGAGTCACGAAAATCATTCTGAATCCAAAAGAACAGGTTCTCATTGTAAGACTGGACACAGTAGTAAGAATCACTCACAATAAGAGTCGTCACACTAGGATCAGCGTACTCCAATGCAAGCATCAGAGCACGGAGCTCTGCCAAATGTGCGGTACAGTCCCCTAAAGTCTGCGTGTGCACGACTTTGGACTTGAACTCATCAGTCACCATGGTACCTACCATAATGGCGCAAGCGGAAACGTAGGCGTGCTTAGACCCATGCACAACTTGCGCTGAACCATCAGTGTAAATGATACAATGGAAATACTCCAAAGGTCGCATAGTCAATGGCGCAGGATGAACAAATTCATACTGCAAAAACTCTTGTGACTATAAGGAGGCATCAAAAATAAACGTGACATCCGGAGACGTCAAAGATGCTGCCCATTGTATCCACCGTGGGTGCAAAGCTTTAGAATTTGGTACACTGGCGTTCGTCACTGCCTCTAGTGCAGGATACGGGGTAACAACCAACATGCGTTTTCTCTGTGACAATGCACGTTTCTTAAGAATCGCCATTTGCACTGCCGTCAAAACTTTTTTCACAGTGGAAAACGCATTTCAGCCGAGGTGTACAAGTGTGACTTGTAAGCAATAGGTACTGTGTATCCTTCGTTAAAAGTAAGGTAAGTGAAACCCATCGCCCCAGGGATGATTCTTGTCACCAGGTTGGTGTGGTTGTCAGTAAGAATTTAGATTCTAGAAGATCAGCCTGCAAAGATTGCAAAATGGCTGAATGTTCAGGCAGCCAGCACGATTTGGTAAAATTAGGTTGTATCAAAGCATACAAAGGCTTGATACGCTGGGCATAGTCGGGAATGTAAGTACGCCCGAAATAAAAAAATCCCAGCAAGGACTGTAGCTTTTTCAGTGTTGTAGGAGTGCGCAGCTGTGTGCATTTCTCCAAGAAGTGAGGAGCCAATTCTCGACCTTCATTGTTGTGCTCATAGCCCAGGAACAACACTGTGTTCTTTGCAATGTGAGACTTTGCAAGGTTGAATTTGTAACCGAAGTCTGCAAAGTTACAAATTATGTGGTCATCGCGACACATATGCGACCAAAATTCGTCATCTGTGAGATAGATGTCATCCACATACGAACACGCATCTGGGTCAACTCTCTCCAAGAGAGAGACGACTCGGGCAGCAATCCCACCTGGACTATTCTCATAGCCCATGGCCAGGCGTTTAAATTGCGGTTGTTTGCTGCCACAGGTAAAACTGGTCCATTGGGAACTTAGACCCTCCAAATTGTGGGCAAAAAAACTGTTGGATATGTCAAGTGTGGTTTTAAACCTTTTACGCACAAAACCATCCACTAAAGCAGAGCCGTGGTTATTTTGTACTGCACATGTACGGCAATCCGAGTTCAAATGCCGATAATTCAATACCAGACGGTACAAACCATCAGGCTTGGTCACAGTAAAAAGTGGGTTATTCATCGGTGACACGCAAGTTTCAATCACTCCTTGATATTCCAATTGTTTAAGGATCTCCTCAATGGAAGCCTTAGCATCACGCTGGATGGGATATTGAGGTTGAGGCTGTGGCCTAGACCGTAAGGGAATCTCGTGGTGTGGGGAAAATTTATCCCAACCACAGTGCGTATGGTACAGAGCCGGCGCAAGGGTCTTAGCCCACTCTTCTGCAAAATTCAGCGCATGCTTCTTGGAAATTTTGTGAGCGAAACTAGGCAGGATAACCTACTCTCCCTCAGAGCCGTGAGAACAAAAGGTGGGGGCCAGTCAGCCTCCTCTAACAAAATGTCATAGGTATTTGTAAGATTTTCCCAAAATACCCCTTTTATGGTACGTTGTATATCACCTTCAATTAAAAGGACAATTTCATAAAGCTTATCAGGGGGAGCTACTCTGGTATCAGCTGTTTCCACAACAACTTATTGGTCAGTCGCTGTCACCTTCAATAGTGGACGCAGGGCCTCTCACACTATGGTAATCTATGCTGCGCTGTCCAACAACGTCAGCGCCCATGTCTGATTCCAAAGCTGCGTTCTCACTATCTGTGGCATATCTTGCTGTTAAAGCTGCAAATTTCTTTTTCTAAAATTGGGGTCTCTTCTGTGAAGAATCGTCCTGCTTGCCTTTTCCGTCTTTCGGGCAGGGCTGGTCGCGACTCTGCTGGTCACCCCGACCTCTGCCGCCGCCTCCACCAACGGACGATGAGGCCGATGTGTCCTGTAAAGAACAAGGAGAGCAAATCATAAACGCGCTCAGTAGACGCAGGCACTAGTGATGGTGGACGGGACTCCTGTTTCTGTTGCTGTTTCCCCTGCTTTTTATTTCTGTTCCAATTTTTCTTTGGAGCTGTGGGTTGAACGTCTGTTTCGGACTTCGCACCCTGGGTTTGCTTTTTATCTTTAGCAGTAAAGGGCTTGACACCTAAACTATTGCGGCCAATGTTTTTATACGTCGCCGTAATAATACTCGGTAACTGCCGGGATTTTTTGGCATCGGGGACATCGTGTAAGGCATTTGCCACTTGAAAGTTTATCGCATCTCCCTTTACATTAGAAAGGACGAGATCGGCAACTACATCAAATGTGCCAACGAGTCTCATTCCCAATTCAACCGCAGCCTCAAGTCCATGTTCATCCTAAACACGCTTAATGACAGTCCGAAGGACAGCCATTGACGGAGTGCCGAAGCACCTCGTGTACACTGCCGCAAAAATCCTACCCCATGACTCACAGTCTCTGGTACCAAGTCTTTGGGTAAACTAATTGTAAGAATCCTGTGTTTTTCAACGGGAGTCGAATTAGGAAACACTGCTTCCAGCTGGTCAAACTTCTGGCCAAGCCAAAAAGGCATATCATCCTTATCTTGGGGACGCTTGCCCATTACCGCATTGACCAGTATGGGACTAAGCTTCATTCCGCTTGGTCCAGCTGGAAGGGCTGCAACACCAGGGGCCCCGCCCTGGAAATTGCGTGTGATATATTGAACTAGTGCCCGAATAACGCTAATAGAAGAGTCATAAAGGGTCATTAATTCAGCAACGGGGACTTGCCCCGCAGGAGGATCCGGGGTGAATCCAGCCAAAACCCGCCAAGAAGCACCTGGAATGGACAAATGACCCAATCTAGCCGCCGTTACAGTGTGGGGAAGGGCACCATTAAACCAAACACAGTGCTGCCATGCAGAAATCAGAATCTCTTGTGTTCTATAAGGGACGTATTCCCTGGGCACAGCTGTTTGAGTGTAAGTGTGAAAAACCTGCGTAGCTGCATCCACTGCAGGAAACGTCACCCAAGAGTAGAACATCTCAAACGGGTAAGCAATCTCAGCACTCACTACCAAAATCACTGCCATGCCCTCCAAACCAACGTTTTAAGCCTGCAAATGATTGCAGACCGCAATGCGACTATGCTGCGGTATGTCAACGTTGGCAATAGTGACACAGAGAATAAAAGGTACGATGTAGAACAATGTAGCACAACTGGGTAGTAATTCAAAAGGAAAATGTTTGAAAATATTCAAGCTTGAAAATACTTATGTAACTATAGGTAGGTTTGTCCGGAAACAATAGTGAAAGGGTTAAGGACTGATAGAAGTACTACTCAAGCATCATGTAATAAGACCACCATCGTATGGGCGCCATGTAGCAGGGATTCTGCTCATACACAGAACTGTGCATAGAGACTTGGAACCTCAGTGAATTAGGGTGTACCAAAACTCACCTTAGTAGCCAAAATCCCCTACCAGACTAGCAGTCAGTGTCTAATTGGTTCTTCCATAACCCCAATGATTAGACAACCCAGAACATGGAACATGGAACACAGAATACCTCAGGCAATGTGGAACACTCTTTCGTTATACTCTCATACCAGTCCAAAATGGGGAGTAAATGAAGACACGTGCAAGTTTGAAATATTTATTTCTAATGCTGTGTTCTCAGGCACAGTATATAGGCTAATACAAGCAGACATATTATAAGCAACAATATTATCAGCATAGTTACTATTCCATAAAATACAAAGGAAGAAATCATGTTAAAATGCTAGATGAAAAAAGGCTAGATTACCCCTAGAAATCACCCTCCCTTGCTAGTAGGGTATTTTATATCTACAGAAGGTCTCTTGGATTTACAAGGGTGGCCCCATACCTCTGGTCCTAGCAGAAATGGATCACATCATTTTCTGCACCATCTCTCTACATGCGAATGTTCTCCAAGTGTGTGTGAGCATGCCTGTGCAGTGCAATATTAAGCGCGCCAAAATCAGAGATGGCCACAGATGCATATATGTTATGTCTAGAACGTGCGCTGATCAGAACGAACAACAACCTCTGTGTTGAAATAACCTTGAAGGCCTCGGCACTCACTGTTCAGTCACAGCTTACCAAGCAAGGCTGCTAGTAGAGAAAAACATATTATTCGCTTGTGAAGCAAAACAGTCCGCTAGACTCTAAACATTTATAATAATGTGTGCCGTGTGCAAAGACAGCAGAAAGGAAAAATGGCATTTAAACTTCTAATAAGCTCATGCTAACTTAACAGAGTGTAAAAGCAAGGCTCATCCCCATTGCAAGGGCCGCTGTTTCGCCCTTGTCCACTATGGTCCTGATGTCATTATTGGCAGCAATTAGGGCGGTTTCGGTGCTGTGATTGCTGCGGAAGCCGGATTTGCAGGACGTTGTTCTTCTCCAGGAAGTGGGTCAGTTGTCATTTGGCTGTCTTTTCCATGACTTTTGCTGGGAAAGGGAGCAGGGAGATGGGTCGGATGTTCTTGAGGTCCTTTGGGTCCGCTTTGGGTTTCTTGAGGAAGACGTTGATCTTGGCATGTTTCCAGCTCTCTAGGAATGTGGTGGTCTCGAAGGATCTCTTTATGATCTTTAGGAGTTGGGGTACGATGATGGAACTTGCCTTGTTGAAGATGTGGTGGGGGCAGGGGTCTGAGGGTGAGCCGGAGTGGATGGTGTTCATGATTTTGATGGTGTCTTCGTTGTTGACGTTGTTCCAGGAGAGCAGGGGGTTGGTCAGTATGGTGAGTGTTGAGTTGGAGGAGATGGCATCTGTCGTTGGTGCCTGGATGTTGAAGCTGTTGTGGATGTCTGCGATCTTGCGGTGGAAGAAGGTAGCCAGAGAGTCGCAGAGTTCTTGTGACGGTGGTACGTCATTGGAGCTGGAGCTGGAGCTGGGGGCGGCGAGTTCTTTCACAATGTTTAAGTGCTGTTTGTTGTTGTGTGCATTGTTGTTGATGCGTTCTTTGAAGGAGGTTCTTTTGGCAGATCGGATGACTTGGTGGTGTTTGCGTCTGACGTTTATGAGGGCTGCGTGGTTTTCTGGTGTTTGGTCACTGCGCCATTGCTTTTTGTGTCTTCTGCTGGTGTGCTTGGAGTTCTGGAGATCGGTGTTGAACCAGATGGGTCTTGTGGTCCAGAAAGGGGGCCACGCAGCCCCCTCCATCATTAAATAAATAATACAAAAAACAAATTAGGAGGTACAGAACCCGGGATCAGGTCCCTGGGCCAATAGAGGCCTCAGGAGGGGGCCACACAGCTCCCTCCTTAATAATTATTAAAATAAAAAAATATGTGGCCATGCCCTGAGGAATGGGGTCCCCGGGGCCGAAATTGACCTTGGGAGGGGGGCTGCGCAGCCACCTACCATTTTCTTTTTTATTGTTAAAGTAAGGTCAGGCCCCTGGGGGATGGGGTCCCCAAGGCCCCAAATAATGTAAATGAAGGTGGGATAAGCAGCCCCCTTCTAAAAACATAAAATAAAAAAAGCTGGCATTGCGAAGGAGGCCCTGCCCCCTCCCTGCCCACTGGAGCTTTGTAAGTTGGGGAATTAATTCCCCTTGAATACTGAGGGTCTCTGGGAGCCTACTAGCCCACCAGGTACCTCCAGTATGCACCACAGAGCTGAGTTGCAGAGAAGTGTTCTGAGGCCACGCCCCTTTTTACACCTCTCTGCAATGTATCTCTGTGGTGCTTACTGGAGGTACCTGGTGTGCTAGTTGGTCCCCAGGGACACTCAGGACTCAAGTGGAATTAATCCCTCAATTTACAACACTCCAGGGCCTAACAAAACTAGTGTGCAAATTTGCCCCCTGGCGCATTGTAAATATGGGGATTAAGTCGCCTTTTATCCTGAGGGTCCCTGAGGGCCAACTAGCCCACCAGGTACCTCCAGTAAGTGCCACAGAGCTACTTTGCAGAGAGGTGGTCCGAAGCCACGCCCCATTTTACACCACTCTGCAAATGCAGTTTCTGGCACACTGCTGCTCGCAGGATGAAGTCCACTTGTGTCGCGAGGTCCTCAGGACAGAAGAGGACCTCATCGCCCCACCAGCAGTGCGTACAGAGTGGTGTAATAAGGGACATGGCCTCGGAACATCTCTCTGCAACGCAACTCTGTGACACTTACTAAAGGCACCTGGTGGGCTACTTGGCCCCCAGGGATCCTCAGGATTCAAGGGGAGTTAATCCCTTAACTTGCAACACGCCAGGGGCACTTTTGCACAGTCGAGCAGGCCTGATATAACAATTTAGCCAACTTGCTGTGTTGGACTTACTGGAGGTATTAAAGGGGTAGTTTGCCCTCAATGTTGACATTGGGGGCTAACTACCCCTCCTCTTACCTCCAGTAAATCCCACAAAGTGGGATTACTAAAAGGTGCTTTGAATGCCACACTCACCTTTCTCCACCACTCTGAAAATGAGACTGCTATGTTATAGTTAGAAATTAGCATATAAAAAACCTTTGAAATTCCCTGAAAAAAACCATAGGTTTCAGGGACGTTATAGTTAGAAATTAGCATTTAAAAAACCTTGGAAATTCACTGAATAAACTATAGGTTTCAGGGACGATATAGTTAGTTAGACATTTCACTCATACAAAACCTGAATAAATCTGCTGTTATAGTGAGTAGAGATAACTATAAACATGCGCCCCGACAATACACTGATGATGACATCACATAATACATCACTCATGACATTATTAGTGATATCACTCAAGACATCGCAAATGACATCACTAGTGACATCACTGATGACATCATCCTTGTGATAATCTGATGCACCTCCTCACACCCTAATAAAACATTTTATACACTCAATCTAAAATACAGATTACCAATATTGAAACCAATGACAGACCAATAGCAGTTAGTGCATAAGCACTCAGTGATTCCTAGGTCCACACACACACATCCATTCATTCACCCATACAGTAACTCATACATGCAGCCACTCATCAATACAGTACTATCATATGCACTCATAGACCCATACATACACTAACACACCGCCACTCATGATGATGTCATTTTAAATGTCATAAGCGATGTCATCAGTGATGTCACTGACCATGTCATTAATGATGTAATATGTGACATCATCAGCAGTGGATTGCAGGTGCGCACATCACAGTTAGTACCTCTAACTATAACAGAGGAATTTCAATAGTTTTGACATGTCCAGCTAACTATAACACCCCTGAAACCTGTGTTTTTTTCAGGTAATATTTCTAAGGTTTTTTAAATGATAATTCCTAACTAAAACATACCTGAAACCTGTGTTTTTTTGAGTAAATTTCAAAGGTTTTTTAAGTACTAATTTCTAATTATAATGTTCATTAAGCATATCTGTTTTTTTCTGTCTTTTTTAATTATCATCCCATTCTCAACCTAGTAAAAACTGCAAATATCACCACTCTTCCATTGATACCTTTTGCCAACAAAATTTCCACAAACCAGAACCACAACTAACGTTAATAATATACAAACTAGGCGTTCCCATAGAAAAAAAACAAAAAAACACTACTTGCCCATATTTTCATCAACAAGCCAAATCTGCAAAGCTACCTAAAAATACAGGTGATAGTTCCACTTACCACTTACCACTGACAAATTAACATCAATATGTAATCAATCAATCAATCAATAAATCAAAGTACTTGTAAAGCGCGCTACTTACAGGTGAGGGTCTCAAGGCGCTGAGGGGTGGGGGTGCCGCTACTGCTTGAAGAGCCAGGTCTTGAGGAGTCTTCTGAAGGCGAGTAGGTCTTGGGTCTGCCGTAGGTGGGTAGGGAGGGTGTTCCAGGTCTTGGTGGCGAGGTATGAGAGGGATCTGCCACCGGAGATTGTTTGTTGGATGCGGGGGACATCAGCGAGGGCAAAGCTCGCAGAGCGGAGCTGGCAGATGGGGGTGTAGAAGCTGAGTCTGCTGTTCAGGTAGGCTGGTCCGGTGTTGTGGAGTGCTTTGTGTGCGTGGCTGAGGAGCTTGAAGGTGATCCTCTTGTCGATGGGGAGCCAGTGTAGGACTCTCAGGTGGGGGGTGCTGTGGCTGCGGCGGGGGACGTTGACGATCAGTCGGGCGGAGGCGTTTTGAATGAGTTTTAGTCGTCGTAGGTGTTTGGTTGGAATTCCTGCGTAGAGTGCGTTGCCGTAGTCCAGTCTGCTGCTGACAAGGGCCTGTGTCACCATTCTTCTTGTTTCAGTCAGGATCCACTTGTAGATCCTGTGGAGTTTGCAGAGGGTGTTGTAGCAGGAGGAAGAGACGCGTTGACCTGTTTGGACATGGAGAGTGAGGAATTGAGGATGAATCCTAGGTTGTGTGCATGGTCGGTGGGTGTTGGTGCTGTTTCCAGTGTGGCCGGCCACCAGGAGTCATCCCAGGCCATGGGGGTGGGTCCGAGGATGAGCACCTCCGTCTTGTACGAGTTTAGCTTCAGAAGGCTGTTGCTCTTCCAGTCGGCGACGGCCTTTATTCCCTCGTAGAGGTTGGTTTTGGCGGTGTGCGGGTCCTTGGTGAGGGAGAGGGTGAGCTGGGTGTTGTCGGCGTGAGGGATGATGTTGAGGTTGTGTTGGTGGGCCACTTGTGCGAGGGGGGCCATGTAGACATTGAAAAGCGTTGGACTGAGGGATGAGCCCTGGGGGACACTGCAGATGATGTTGGTGGGTTCGGATCGGAAGGGCGGGAGGCAGACGCTCTGGGTTCTGCCAGAGAGGAAGGACGTGGTCCAGTCAAGGGCCTTCTCTTGGATTCCAGCTTCTAGGCGGCGTGTCTTTAGAGTGCGATGGCAGACCATGTCAAAGGCGGCTGACAGGTCCAAGAGGATGAGGAATGATGTTTCGCCATTTTCTAGTTGGCGCCTGATGTCTTCTGTGGTGGCGATGAGGGCTGTCTCAGTGCTGTGGTTTGGTCTGAATCCGGACTGGGACGGGTCCAAGATAATTTTGTCTTCCAGGTTGCGGGCCAGTTGCATGTTGACGATTTTCTTGATGACCTTCACTGGGAACGGGAGCAAGGAGATGGTCCGTAAGTTCTTGAGGTCCTTGGGGTCCGCCTTGGGCTTCTTAAGGAGGGCGTTAATTTTGGCGTGTTTCCAGCTTTCCGGAAATGTTGCTGTTTCAAAGGAGATGTTGATGACCTTCCGTAGTTTGGGTGCGATTGCTGCGTCTGCTTTGTTGAATACGTGGTGTGGGCACAGGTCTGACAGAGATCCTGAGTGGATGGAGTTCATGATCTTGCGTGTCTCGTCGCCGATGACGTTGGACCAGAAGGTCAGGTGGTTGGCGCTGGTGGTGTTCACAGGGGAGGTGGGGTCTGGCGTAGTTGTGGCAGTCATGGTGTTGAAGCTGTCATGGATGTCAGCGATCTTGCGGTGGAAGAAGATGGCTAGTGAGTTGCACAGTTCTTGTGAGGGCGGTACGTTGTTGGCGTTGGCGCTGGGGTTGGAGACTTCCTTTACGATGCTCAAGAGCTCTTTGCTGTCATTGTTATCCAGACGGTCTTTGAAGGAGGATCTCTTGGCTAATCTGAAGAGGTGGTTATGTATGCGGGTGGCGTCTTTGTGGGCTGCGTGGTTGTCCGGAGTGCGTTTGTGGAGCCATATCTTCTCCAGTTTCCAGAATGCGTGTTTGGAGGTCTGCAGCTCGTGGGTGAGCCAGGTGGCTCTCTTGCTGGAATGGTTGTTGGAGGGTTTCTTGAGTGGGACGAGGGAGTTGGTACAGACGTCGATCCACTGTCTGAGGTTGCGGGCTGCGGTGTCTGGGTTGGTGGGGTCGGTGGGTGGGTTTTGGGCAAGGGTGGTGTTCAGCTGTTCTTTGGTGACTTTGCTTCAGCAGCGGTGAAGTTGCTGTTGGGTGAAATGGTGCGTGGTTGGTTTCTTGAAGGTGAAATGGATGCAGCTGTGGTCGGTCCAGTGGAGTTCGGTGGTGTGGTTGAAGGTGAATTGGGTGCCTGTGGAGAAGACTGGGTCCAGCGAGTGGCTGGCGGCGTGGGTGGGTGTGGTGACGAGTTGTCTGAGGTCGAGGTTGGCGAGGTTGTCGATCAGGGTGGCGTAGTTGGGGTCGTTGTTGTTCTTGAGGTGGAAATTCAGGTCACGGAGCAGGAAGTAGTCCGTCGAGGCAAGTGCGTGGATGCTGGCGAGGTCGGCGATGGAGTCGCTGAACTGAGCCCGGGGGGTCTGTAGATGAGTGTTCCTCTGAAGGTGGTGTTGGGGTCTGGTGGACCTGGAAGTGCAGGTGTTCGGTGGTGTTGAGGGTGTCGTCTGAGTGTGTGATGACCTTGAGGGTGGACTTGTCGACAATGGCTATTCCTCCTCTGATTCCGTTGGCGCGATCCCTGCGGGTGATCTTGTAGCTGTCCGGGATGGCTATGGTGATATAGGGAGCTGAGGAGTCGTTCCACCAGGTCTCAGTCAGGAAGGCCACGTCTGCGGTGGAGGTGCCGAGCAGATCCCAGAGCTCGACGGCGTGTTTGTTTGCAGAGCAGGTGTTGAGGAGTATGCAGCGGAGGTGGTTGGGTCTAGTCCTAGGAGGTTTGGTGGTTCTGTACAGGTGAAGCTGCAGGTGTGGCAGGAGAAAGGTCTGTGAGTCAGTTTTGAGGCAGCTTGGAAGCAGGTGTGGTTTCTGGCGTCGATGAGTGTGTAGAGGGTGCTGCCGTCATAGCGGAGTCTGGTGTTGTGGTGTTCGTGTGGTCCAGGGGTTCTGACACTGGGCGCGGTCCAGGCACAGACAGGCGCAGACGGGCTTGCCTTTGGCGCGCCATTGGCGCGCGGCAACTGCGCGCCTCAATAAGAGGGGGAGAGGGAGGGCGGAGCAGCTGGGAGGCGGGAGAAGGGTGGCCAATGGGAAGCAGGGGGGGGCTGCAGGGTTGCAGCGGCGAGAGGAGCGGGAATGGTGGGGAAAAAAGGCATGCAGCAGAGAACAGTCACAAAGCAACTGGCTGCCATGTGGTGGAGTGCGGAGCGAACTGCCTGTGAGCAGGGTCAGAGGTCGCTCCTTCACCACGGCGCGGTCTCCTTAAGAGGAGGAGAGGGAGGGAGGAGCAGCTGGGAGGTAGTAGCGGGGTGGCCAATGGGAAGCAGGGGGCGGGGCCAAAGGGACGCAGCAGCAGGAGGAGAGGGAATGGTGGAGAAAAAAGGCAGGCAGCAGAGAACAGGCACGAAGCAGCTGGCGGCCATGTGGTGGCATGGGGAGCGGCCTGCCTGCGAGTAGGTTCAGAGATCACTCCTTCACCACTGCACAGTCTCCTTAAGTGGGGGAGAGGGAGGGAGGAGCAGCTGGGAGGCGGAGCGGGGTGACCAATGGGAAGCAGGGGGTGGGTCTGCAGGGACGCAGCAGCGGGAGGAGCGGGAACAGCAGGGAAAAAAGGTGGGCGGCAGAGAACAGGCACGAAGCAGCTGGCGGCCGTGTGGTGGCTTGGGGAGCAACCTGCCTGTGAGCACTAGGCCATTTTATTTATTTATTTATTTAGGTTTCTTGTAGAGCGCTAACAATCATCCCAAGGGGATATCACGGTGCTGAGATTGCTGAAGTGCGGGTGCAGTGGGCATCGTAGAGTGGTTTAGTCGGAGTGGGGAAAAAGGAAGGTTTTTAGTTGCTTACTAAATGCCAGGTGGCATTCTGTGCGTCGGAGGGCCACAGGCAGTTCGTTCCACTTCCTTGCAGCGACGTGGGAGAAGGCTCGTTCACCCATCCTGGCTCTCTTAACCCGGGGGATGCCCGCTTGAGCCGAGATTTGTGAACGGAGGTTTCTGGTGGGAGTGTAGAAATGGATCCTGTTTCTCAATATGAGAGGGCCTGTCTTGTGCAGCGCTCTGTGAGTGATACATAACATTTTAAAAGTTGCTCTTTGCTTCATTGGCAGCCAGTGTATATCACGCAGACAGTTTGAGGCCGAGTCATATTTTCTTTTCATGCAAATGGTCTTGGCTGCTGCATTCTGCACCAATTGGAGTTTAGTGAATAGGTACTCTGCCATGCCTATGAACAAGGAGTTTCCATAGTCCAGCCTACTCATCAAGAGAGACTGAACTAGGATCCGTCTGCACTCTATTGGAATCCATGGAAAGACTCTTTTAAGCATTTTCAGGGTTGCAAAGCCTTTGCTGCATATAGTGGCTATGTGAGTTTTCATGGAGAGGGAGGTGTCAATAGTTATTCCAAGGTTCCTTGCTGTAGGTGTCGGGGCAGGAGGGATACCCAGGGCTTCAGGCCACCAGGTGTCATTCCATAGTTGAGTGTGGCCTCCGAACAGAAGTATCTCTGATCTGTCTGCATTTAGCTTAAGGTAGTGCTTCTTCATCCAATCAGCCAAATCAGAGAGACAGTTTAGAAGCCTGTCCTTGGGGTTATCCTTCTCGTCCAAGATTACAGTGAGTTGGGTTTCATCAGCGTAGGAGCAGATTTCAACCCCCCATTTTCTGCCAATTCCAGCAAGGGAAGACACGAAAATGTTGAACAGGGTGGGGCTTAACGAGGCCCCCTGCGGGACCCCGTATTTGATAACCCGGCGAGGGGATGAAACTTGCCCAAGTGCACCGATTGTGATCTTTCCGTTAGGAAAGACCGCAGCCATCCCAAAGCTGTGTCCCTAATGCCCTTGGATGCTAAGGTTTCCAGGAGCAGATTGTGTGGGACAGTGTCGAATGCTGCCGAGACGTCCAACAGGATTAGGGCAACTGTTTTCCCCTGGTCCACATGCATTCTGATGTTGTCAAGCACGGCCAGGAGAGTTGTTTCTGTACTGTTGTTGGCCCTAAAACCTGTTTGAGTGATGTCTAGGAGGTTATTTGTTTCGAGAAAACTGACCAGTTGCCTATTGACCAGTTTCTCTAGGACTTTCGACAAACAGGGGAGTTGGGAAATGGGTCTATAGTTGGCCGGGTTGTTGATATCAAGACCTGCTTTTTTTAGAAGAGGGGTGACTGTGGCGTTCTTCCAGCTGGATGGAAATTCTGCCTTTTCTAGTGAGTGGTTCAGCACTAGAGTAACTGCAGGGCAAATTAAAGGAATGAGTTGCCGGAAAATATGGTGGGGGCAAGGGTCCAGGGGGGAGCCAGATTTAATTTCGAGCATTGCTTTGCCCACTTCCTCTTCAGAGAATGGGCCGAAGCTAGTACAGTGAGCATGGGGGGGGGTGTGGTTCGTAGTCCACCGGGGAGCCCGTCTCGGGGTTGGGGAAGGAAGAATAGATCTTGTCTATCTTTTCACAAAAGAAGTTGTTCAAATTGTCGCAACTGATTTGCGAGGGAATCAGATTAGATGATAAACTGGGCGGGCTACAAAGCTCATTAACTTTTTTAAAGAGCTCTTTAGAGGAGTCTTTATTCACTAGAATTCTATTAGAAAAGTAGTCATTTTTCGCCTTCCTAATGGCTTTGGTATATTGCAACAGTTCTTTTTTGTAAATTGACCTAGTCTCTTGGGATCTTGTTAACCTCCATTTGTGTTCGAGCATGGTGCATTTCCTTTTTAGTGACTTTAGTTCCTGGCCGTACCACTTTTCTGACATGGTGCGCCTGGGTTTGGAATAGCGACACTTTCGAGTGCAGTGCTCAAGAGCCGTTGCGATGTGGTCCTGAAGTCTATCTGTTGCTTCATCAACACTTATTTCTCCGGTAGGGGGATGTACAAAGTGTTTCTTGAAAGTTTCAACATTGAAGTTTGCATAACTTCTTTTGTGGGTTTCTGTCTGATAGGAGGGCCTAGCGTTTTTGACCGGTAGGTGAATATCAAATTCAACCATAGAGTGGTCAGTCCACGGTAATGGTCTTATCCCTGCGATGGAGAGAGGGTTAATATTGGAGAAAATCAGGTCGAGGGTATGTCCGGCCCGGTGGGTTGGTTGCTTAATTCTTTGAGACAGCTGCAGTATCTCCATGTTTTCAGTTAGTTGTTTAGTGAGGGGGTTATTACTATCCTCATAGTGGATATTAAAATCCCCTAGGAGTAATATATTTTTGTTCTGAAGGCAGATTGGCATAACTTGTGCCAGGAGATGAGTGTTGAATTCTGAGGTGCAGCCCGGGGGGTTGTAGATGACGGCTCCCCCAAATAGGATGGTGGTGTTAGTGGATAAGGAAAATGCCATAACTTCGTGGGTATTGACCTGAGTGATCACTTCTTGTCTACAAGTAAATGAATCTTTAAACAACAGTGCTACCCCTCCTCCCTTCTTTTTCTTCCTATTCAGGTTGAGAATTTTGCATTGGATGAAGAGGGCTGGCTGGAATCCCCAGCTTCCAAATGCACACAGCCGGAGACGCCATTTATCTTTAATAGCACGACAACTTGTTTTCAGCATCTGTCAACATTGCTCGTCCATCAGTGCAAGAACAATACTAGATATGCACTGCGTGAATTACATCCAACTCACACCCATATTTAAAGACGAGTATGTGATAGAGGTACTAACTAGGCACCTCCGACACCTAACAAAATCACAACACCAATCAATCAATCAAAGACATTTATAGAGCGCACTACTTACCCGTAGGGTCTCAAGGCGCTTGGGGGGGGGGGGGTGGGTGCCGTTACTGCTCGAACAGCCAGGTCTTGAGCTTCTTCCTGAAGGAGAGGTGGTCTTGGGTCAAGCGCAGGTTGGTCGGGAGGGAGTTCCAGGTCTTGGCGGACAGGTAGGAGAAGGACCTTCCTCCTGTTGTCGCTCTTCGGATGTGGGGGACAGCGGCGAGGGCGTGGTTGGCTGATCGGAGGTGGCGTTTGGGAGGGTAGACGTTGACTCGGTTGTTGAGGTAGCTCGGGCCTTGATCGTGTAGGGCTTTGTGTGCGTGGGTGAGGAGACGGAAGGTGATTCTTTTGTTGACGGGGAGCCAGTGCAGGTCTCTCAGATGTCCGGAGATGTGGCTGGTTCGTGGGATGTCGAGGATGAGTCTGGCTGAGGCGTTCTGGATCCGTTGGAGTCTCTTCTGGAGCTTGGCGGTGGTACCGGCGTAGAGGGCGTTGCCGTAGTCCAGTCGGCTGGTGACGAGGGCCTGGGTGACGGTCTTCCTGGTCTCGGTGGGGATCCACCAGAAGATCTTCCGTAGCATGCGTAGGATGTTGAAGCACGACGAGGAGACGGCGTTGACTTGCCTGGTCATGGAGAGGGAGGAGTCCAGGATGAAGCCCAGGTTCCGTGCGTGGTCCGTCGGTTTGGGTGCGGTGCCCAGGGCGGGGGGCCACCAGGATCGTCCCAGGCGGAGGGCGAGGAGCCCAGGATGAGGACCTCCGTCTTGTCTGAGTTCAGTTTCAGGCGGCTGGTTGTCATCCACTCGGCTACATCTTTCATCCCTTCGTGCAGATTGGCTCTGGCGGCGGCGGGGTCGTTGGTCAGGGAGAGGATCAGCTGGGTGTCGTCGGCGTAGGAGATTATGTTGAGGTTGTGTTGGCGTGCGATGGCCGCGAGGGGGCTCATGTAGACGTTGAAGAGGGTGGGGCTCAGCGAGGATCCTTGAGGGACGCCGCAGATGACTTCAGTGGCCTCTGACTTGAACGGTGGTAGGCGGACTCTCTGTGTTCTTCCGTCGAGGAAGGAGATGATCCATTCCAGTGCCTTCTCCTGGATTCCGACGTTGCTGAGGCGCTGCACTAGGGTGCGATGGCAGACAGTGTCGAAGGCCGCGGAGAGGTCTAGGAGGATGAGGGCCGCTGTTTCTCCGTTGTCCATCAGGGCTCGGATGTCGTCGGTGGCGGCGATGAGGGCGGTCTCGGTGCTATGGTTGGCTCGGAAACCAGACTGTGAGGGGTCGAGGGATCCGTTCATCTCGAGGAAGGCGGCAAGCTGTCTGTTGATGGTCTTCTCGATGACTTTGGCTGGAAACGGGAGGAGCGAGATGGGGCGGTAATTCTTGATTTCGGTGGGGTCCGCTGTGGGTTTCTTGAGTAGAGCGCTGAGTTCGGCGTGCTTCCAGCTCTCAGGGAAGGTGGCGGTGTCGAAGGAGGTGTTGATAATGTCCCGCAGGTGGGGTGCGATGACAGCGTCCGCCTTGTTGAAGACGTGGTGAGGGCAGGGGTCGGTCGGAGATCCGGAGTGGACGGAGTTCATCATGCGGACGGTGTTTTCGGTGTTGACCGGAGTCCAGGCGCGGAGGGTGGTGGTGGGCGGCGTTGCTGCGGTCGTGGCGTGCGTCGGTTGAGTGCTGAAGCTGTTGTGTATGTCCGCGATCTTGTTGTGGAAGTAGGAGGCGAGGGAGTTGCAGAGGTCTTGCAAAGGGGTGATGTCGTTGTTTCTGGCGTTGGGGTTGGCGAGCTCTTTCACGATGTTGAAGAGTTCCTTGCAGTTGTGGGCGTTGTTGTCCAGCCGGTCCTTGAATGCAGTTTTCTTGGCGGTGCGGATCAGTTGGTGGTGCTTCCGGGTGGCGAGCTTGAGGGTGGTCATGTTGTCCGGTGTTGGTTCCCTTCTCCAGGCTTTCTCGAGGGCTCGGCAGTTCTTCTTGGAGCTCTTGAGTTCGTCGGTGAACCATGGGGCTTTCTTGCTGCTGGGTCTGCTGGGCGAAGTCCTCAGAGGGGCGAGTTCGTCCGCGCAGTTGCTGATCCACTTCGCGAGGTTGTCGGCGGCCTGGCTGGGGTTCGCTGAGCTGGCAGGAGGGTGCTGGCTCAGGGAGGCGGCGAGCTGGTCGGCTGTGATCTTGTTCCAGCTTCTTCGAGCGGCCTGTTGCTGGTGGTGGTGGATCGTCGTTCTATCGAAGGTGAAGTGGACACAGCTGTGGTCCGTCCAGTGGAGTTCTGTGGTGTGGCTGAAGGCGATGTCTTTGCTGGATGAGAAGACGGCGTCGAGTGTGTCCCCGGCGAGGTGGGTGGGGGTGCTCACCAGTTGCTTGAGTCCAAGGTTGGCGAGGTTGTCGAGCAGGGTGGTGGTGTTGTGGTCGTTGTTGTTCTCCAGGTGGAAGTTGAGGTACCCCAGGAGGATGTAGTCGGCGGAGGGGAGGGCATGCGGGCTGACGAAGTCGGCAATGTCCTCGCTGAATTGTGTGCGTGGTCCCGGGGGTCGGTAGATCAGGGTGCCTCTGAGGGTGGTCTTCGGGTCGGTGCGGATCTGGAAGTGCAGGTGTTCGGCGGTGGTGAGGGTGTCGTCGGTGCTGGTCGTGATGCGGATGGTGTTCCTGTGGATGATGGCGATGCCTCCTCCCATCTGGTTGGCGGTGCGGTCCCTCCGGGTGATCTTGTAGCCCTCTGGGATGGCGATGGCGATGTCAGGAGCTGAAGAGGCGTTCATCCAGGTCTCCGTGAGGAAGGCAACGTCTGGGGCTGTGGTGTCGAGGAGGTTCCAGAGTTCGATGGCGTGTCTGTGGACGGAGCGGGTGTTGAGCAGGATGCACTTGAGGTGGTTTCTGCTGGAGTTCGGTTTGGCAGGTGCTGGTGGCTGGCAGGTCCGGACGCAGGTGAACTTGCAGGCGAGGCAGCTGAAGGGTCCGTGGGTGCGTCGTGGGGTGGCTCGGTAGCATCCTGGGAATCGGCCGGTGTTGAGTGCGATGAGGGTGGCGGCGGGGTACGTCAGGCGGGTGGGCGGGGGTCCTCGAGGGCCAGGGGTCCTGGCGCTGGACGCTGTCCAGGCGCGGACGGGCGCAGACGGGCTTACCTTTGGCGCGCCTTCGGCGCACAAACGGCGCGCCCGCTGCGCGTGACCGCTGCACGTTCGCCATATATGGCGAAGTGCGCGGGGGGCGGAGTAGCTGGGAGGCGGGAGCGGGGAGGGTACAGAAGGGAAAAAGGGGCGGGGTTAGCGGCCACCACTACTACAACCACCCCTCCCACTCTACTACCTCAGAGGCAGCGCAAAAAAGGACAACAAACTTTCCCAAATTAATATATCCCCTCAACAGCGCACTAACTGAATGTTCAGAGATTTGGCAACCAACTATGTATAAGGGAGGGAACTCGCACATCAACAGTAATTTACACAATGCTAAGACCATCAGTGATATGCTATACACATCTCACTATACAAACCAAAAACTTTTCTGTGTGTAGATATAGTATTGATACGTGTAGTCTACTGCTCAGTGGACGCAAACATATTATCTCATACACTGTGGAATATCTCGGTCATGTAGCCTATGTTGTCCCCTCCTTAAAGCAGAGCGGAGTGGGCTGGTCCAACGTACACAACTCCAGCGTAAGAGTATAAATACATAGGCTACGCCTTGGGCGTGGTTCACTTGTGCCAAGACAAAAGACTCTGCCACTACAAAGGTCCTCATCCTGCCACGTGGCTGCCGCCATGACCACGTGCCTCCTCGATACAGGCCCATTGCGAACTCAGTGCCACAGCACCACAGACATATGTCTGTATCGACTACTGCCTTCGATCAATACTGCGGACAGCAGGGTTCACAACTTGAATTCAGATTTGGATCTACACTACAGACAACATTGAATAAAGCTTTTCTTTATTTAATGCAGAGATAATTGTACTATATGTCTTTAGATTTTGGTAAAGGATGTAACAAAAAGCATTCCTCGATGTCTGTGTTGACTACTGCCTTCGATCTACACTGCAAACTGCAAGGTTCAAAACTTGAATTCAGCTTTGCATCTACACTATGGACAGCATTGAATTTAGCCTTGCTTTTTTAAGGCAGAGACAATTATACTATAGGTCTTCAGATTTTGTTAAAGGATGTGACAAAAAGCATTCCTCAATGTCTGTGTTGACTCCTGCCTTCGATCTACACTGCGGACAGCAGGGTTCACAACTTGAATTCAGCTTTCGATATAAACTGCGCAGAGCATGAATTTCAGCCTTGCTTTATTTAAGGCAGTGACTATTGTCCTCTCTGTACTCAGGTTTTGTTAAAGGATGTGACGAAATACATTCCTCAATGTCTGTGCTGACTACTGCCTTCAATCTACATTGTGAGGGCTCACGATTCAGGTGGAATGGTGATTGCACATGAAGCATTCCTGTGAGCAAGAGACACTGTACAAGTGTGACACGCCCAAACCACGAATCATCGCAGGGTACGCACCCGCTGAGTTCTTCAGGTACCACTAACTCACTGCACCACAAGTCATCTTCACTTGGCCTTATTAAGGCAGAATTCACAAAGCAAAAAACATTGCTACCAGTGCGGCCCCCCCAGACCAGGCATCATCGCAGGTTACGTACACGCTCAGTGCCAAAGTAGTACTAACTCAGTGTACCATAAGTCATCGCCACATGGCCGTATTCAGGCAGAATTCAACAGACAAAAGTCATTGGTCCTGTAGTGTGGTTCCTATATTCCCTATAAGCTCTGCGCATTGGAATAATATATCCTATAGATTAGACGTAGGACTGAGGTCGACTAGGTCTCTATTGAATATATTAAACTTAATAGTGAATGCCAGATAGCTCAGAGGTCACTAGAAACTTTCTGGAATTCACAAGAAGGGATTAGTTTCTGACAACCGCATAAACATGACAACTTTGCTTCCCAAGAATAAGAAACGTATCTCTAGAGTCGTGGAAAAAATAGATAAGTATTTCACTCAGTCACTCGTGTATGCTTTGTTTCTACAGAGGTGCAGAGAAACAGAGAGATGGGCGTTTTCAATAAAAGGTTTTATTGAACAATCTTCTTTCTCATACAAGTAAAGTGAACTGCTACAATCGCAATGCAGACTGCAAAGTATAATGCGTACAGCGAGAACAATATTATAAAATAATGCTGTAAAAGCATTGTATGGTTTCTAAACCATACATAAATACATACATAAATAACAAGGGCTAAAAGTACTCAACTGGTGCTTCTAAAATACGCCTACCTCAATGTACCTAACCTAAGGCTAGTACACGGGAAGGAGTAAGTGTAATGTAGCATAGGTTTTGTTTTTCTTTGCCAAGAATCTATCCAAGGTTTCTCTAGGTTCTAATCAGCTCTATACCTTTAGTTTAGAATGAAGGAGGTCTGGTATCTCAGTCTCGGGACTCGATTTCCCAACACCCCGCAAGGGGAGCTTGGAAACACTGGAGCTGGATTCTCGCCAAGAGAAATGCAGCCTATCGATAACTGCGTCAGCTGGAGGGTCGGCTTCCTTCTGCACTTGCTGTAGTGAGCTGCGTCAGGCAAGTAGGTAGTCGAACTGCTCCGAACCACTGTGTCTTGCTAGAGCAAGTGAAGGCATATTTATATCTTGAAGGTGTCTAGTTTGACATAAAGTCGGGCATATTAACGTCTGGAAAGAACCCTAAGAGAATAGTAGTTCTTTGTAAAGTACATGAGTTCTTGGACAAATCAATATTCAAGCAAGGGAAGGTCCCTGACAGCTTAGGCCGATTTTCCAAGAAATAGTTGTGACGTTTAGATACGGGTGGAAATAGCCATGCCTGTATTTGTTCTGCATGGGCTATGTCTAAATAAGGGAATGATTTCTATGCCTGTATTAGGGCAGTGTGAATTGTATCTATATAAGGGCATGAATCGGGAAAATTCACTCTGATCCTAAAATACCATACAACAGTCCGAATGCGGCCCCCCTGGACCACGCATTATCGCAGGGTATGTACAAGATCAGAGCCAAAGATACTTATAACTCAGTGCACCATAAATCATCGCAAAGAAGAGTGAACAGTTGTATGTCAGCAATGAGGCATACTATCACTTTTAAATCGAATTAATGCAGAATTCAATAGACAAAAGACATTAGTCCAATTAATGTGCCCCCCCAACCATGCATCATCGCAGGGTACATAAAAGATAAGTGCCAAAGGTACTACTAACTCAGTGCACCATAAATATTCGCCACGTAGCCTTATTAAAGAAGAATTCAGTAGGCAAAAGACATTGCTACCAGTGCAGCTTGGCCGGAGCACGCATCATCGCAGGCTCCACACAAACCACCTCTACCTCAGTGCACCACAACTCATGAACCCTTTACGATAGAATCTTCTGTGTAGTATTTCACATGTAGTGCTCCTATCTTTGCACAGCAGAAGTCATAAACCGTTTATGATGGAATATCTGTGTATGATATAGTGATTACTATTGTACTTGTGTGTGATATTACTCAACTTTTTTTTTTTAGTATATTTATTTAGCGCAAAGTCGACCCAAAACTATGTCAGCGATTTACATGAGCAAATTATTTACAGTATATTTTCTGGCACGAGTAGATTACATCATTTGTCTACAATAACAGGATGTGGACGCGTCTCCGAAGGTCGAACACTGATTTCCAGCACCAAGTTCGACAGTATACCCGAATGACCACATGCGTTATATATATATACTAGCAGCCCGTCCCGACGTTGTCCGGGTATGAATTGCTGGTGGCCAGTAGTATATTGTTTTGTAGGATTTCATTTTGATAGCATTTCTTATCTATGACAGGCCTGTGAAACGCTCCGATTCACAGTGCACTGCTGATGCACTTAAGAGTGCGCATTCAGTAGTGTGTGAAATCGAGTTTCCCTACTTTATTTTTCCTTGCAATATTATATCGTGCAAACTCAACTTGGCATGAGCACAATTTACATTACAGAAGAACACATTCATTTGTGGTAGGCACGGGAAGACAAAGCGATTTGCCTGGAATCACAGGATGTTGAGCTGATGCCGAGGTTCATCAGCTGTGGATTGCAGGCGCGCACATCACAGTTAGTACAACTAACTATAACAGAGGAATTTCAATAGATTTGACATGTCCAGCTAACTATAACACCCCTGAAACCTGTGTTTTTTTCAGGTAATTTTTCTAAGGTTTTTTAAATGATAATTTCTAACTAAAACATACCTGAAACCTATGTTTTTTTGAGTAAATTTCAAAGGTTTTTTAAGTACTAATTTCTAATTATAATGTTCATTAAGCATATCTGTTTTTTTCTGTCTTTTTTAATTATCATCCCATTCTCAACCTAGTAAAAACTGCAAATATCACCACTCTTCCATTGATACCTTTTGCCAACAAAATTTCCACAAACCAGACCCACAACTAACGTTAATAATATACAAACTAGGCGTTCCCATAGAAAAAAAACAAAAAAACACTACTTGCCCATATTTTCATCAACAAGTCAAAATCTGCAAAGCTACCTAAAAATACAGGTGATAGTTCCACTTACCACTTACCACTGACAAATTAACATCAACATGTAATCAATCAATCAATCAATAAATCAAAGTACTTGTAAAGCGCGCTACTTACAGGTGAGGGTCTCAAGGCGCTGAGGGGTGGGGGTGCCGCTACTGCTTGAAGAGCCAGGTCTTGAGGAGTCTTCTGAGGCGAGTAGGTCTTGGGTCTGCCGTAGGTGGGTAGGGAGGGTGTTCCAGGTCTTGGTGGCGAGGTATGAGAGGGATCTGCCACCGGAGATTGTTTGTTGGATGCGGGGGACATCAGCGAGGGCAAAGCTCGCAGAGCGGAACTGGCAGATGGGGGTATAGAAGCTGAGTCTGCTGTTCAGGTAGGCTGGTCCGGTGTTGTGGAGTGCTTTGTGTGCGTGGGTGAGGAGCTTGAAGGTGATCCTCTTGTCGATGGGGAGCCAGTGTAGGACTCTCAGGTGGGGGGTGCTGTGGCTTCGGCGGGGGACGTTGACGATCAGTCGGGCGGAGGCGTTTTGAATGAGTTTTAGTCGTTGTAGGTGTTTGGTTGGAATTCCTGCGTAGAGTGCGTTGCCGTAGTCCAGTCAGCTGCTGACAAGGGCCTGTGTCACCATTCTTCTTGTTTCAGTCAGGATCCACTTGTAGATCCTGTGGAGTTTTCAGAGGGTGTTGTAGCAGGAGGAAGAGACGCGTTGACCTGTTTGGACATGGAGAGTGAGGAATTGAGGATGAATCCTAGGTTATGTGCATAGTCGGTGGGTGTTGGTGCTGTTTCCAGTGTGGCCGGCCACCAGGAGTCATCGCAGGCCATGGGGGTGGGTCCTAGGATGAGCACCTCCGTCTTGTACGAGTTTAGCTTCAGAAGGCTGTTGCTCATCCAGTCGGCGACGGCCTTCATTCCCTCGTACAGGTTGGTTTCGGCGGTGTGCGGGTCCTTGGTGAGGGAGAGGGTGAGCTGGGTGTTGTCGGCGTAAGGGATGATGTTGAGGTTGTGTTGGTGGGCCACTTGTGCGAGGGGGGCCATGTAGACATTGAAAAGTGTTGGACTGAGGGATGAGCACTGGGGGACACTGCAGATGATGTTTGTGGGTTCGGATCGGAAGGGCGGGAGGCAGACGCTCTGGGTTCTGCCAGAGAGGAAGGACGTGGTCCAGTCAAGGGCCTTCTCTTGGATTCCAGCTTCTAGGCGGCGTGTCTTTAGAGTGCGATGGCAGACCATGTCGAAGGCGGCTGACAGGTCCAAGAGGATGAGGAATGATGTTTCGCCATTTTCTAGTTGGCGCCTGATGTCTTCTGTGGTGGCGATGAGGGCTGTCTCAGTGCTGTGGTTTGGTCTGAACCCGGACTGGGACGGGTCCAAGATAATTTTGTCTTCCAGGTTGCGGGCCAGTTGCATGTTGACGATTTTCTTGATGACCTTCACTGGGAACGGGAGCAGGGAGATGGTCCGGAAGTTCTTGAGGTCCTTGGGGTCCGCCTTGGGCTTCTTAAGGAGGGTGTTGATTTTGGCGTGTTTCCAGCTTTCCGGAAATGTCACTGTTTCAAAGGAGATGTTGATGACCTTCCGTAGTTTGGGTGCGATTGCTGCGTCTGCTTTGTTGAATACGTGGTGTGGGCACAGGTCTGACAGAGATCCTGAGTGGATGGAGTTCATGATCTTGCGTGTCTCGTCGCCGATGACGTTGGACCAGAACGTCAGGCGATTGGCGCTGGTGGTGTTCACAGGGGAGGTGGGGTCTGGCGTAGTTGTGGCGGTCATGGTGTTGAAGCTGTCATGGATGTCAGCGATCTTGCGGTGGAAGAAGATGGCTAGTGAGTTGCACAGTTCTTGTGAGGGCGGTACGTTGTTGGCGTTGGCGCTGGGGTTGGAGACTTCCTTTACGATGCTCAAGAGCTCTTTGCTGTCATTGTTATCCAGGCGGTCTTTGAAGGAGGATCTCTTGGCTAATCTGAGGAGGTGGTTATGTATGCGGGTGGCGTCTTTGTGGGCTGCGTGGTTGTCCGGAGTGCGTTCGTGGAGCCATATCTTCTCCAGTTTCCAGAATGCGTGTTTGGAGGTCTGCAGCTCGTGGGTGAGCCAGGTGGCTCTCTTGCTGGTTTGGTTGTTGGAGGGTTTCTTGAGTGGGACGAGGGAGTTGGTACAGTCGTTGATCCACTGTCTGAGGTTGCGGGCTGCGGTGTCTGGGTTGGTGGGGTCGGTGGGTGGGTTTTGGCAAGGGTGGTGTTCCGCTGGTCTTTGGTGACTTTGCTTCAGCAGCGGCGAAGTTGCTGTTGGGTGCGATGGTGCGTGGTTGGTTTCTTGAAGGTGAAATGGATGTAGCTGTGGTCGGTCCAGTTGAGTTCGGTGGTGTGGTTGAAGGTGAATTGGGTGCCTGTGGAGAAGACTGGGTCCAGCGAGTGGCTGGCGGCGTGGGTGGGTGTGGTGACGAGTTGTCTGAGGTCGAGGTTGGCGAGGTTGTCGATCAGGGTGGCGTAGTTGGGGTCGTTGTTGTTCTTGAGGTGGAAATTCAGGTCACGGAGCAGGATGTAGTCCGTCGAGGCAAGTGCATGGATGCTGGCGAGGTCGGCGATGGAGTAGCTGAACTGAGCCCGGGGGGTCTGTAGATGAGTGTTCCTCTGAAGGTGGTGTTGGGGTCGGTGTGGACCTGGAAGTGCAGGTGTTCGGTGGTGTTGAGGGTGTTTTCTGAGTGTGTGATGACCTTGAGGGTGGACTTGTGGACAATGGCTATTCCTCCTCCGATTCCGTTGGCGTGATCCCTGCGTGTGATCTTGTAGCTGGCCGGGATGGCTATGGTGATATAGGGCGCCGAGGAGTCATTCCACCAGGTCTCGGTCAGGAAGGCCACGTCTGCGGTGGAGGTGCCGAGCAGATCCCAGAGCTCGACGGCGTGTTTGTTTGCAGAGCAGGTGTTGAGGAGTATGCAGAGGAGGTGGTTGGGTCTAGTCCTAGGAGGTTTGGTGGTTCTGTACAGGTGAAGCTGCAGGTGTGGCAGGAGAAAGGTCTGTGAGTCCGTTTTGAGGCAGCTTGGAAGCAGGTGTTGTTTCGGGCATCGATGAGTGTGTAGAGGGTCCTGCCGTCATAGCGGAGTCTGGTGTTGTGGTGTTCGTGTGGTCCAGGGGTTCTGACACTGGGCGGGGTCCAGGCACAGACAGGCACAGACGGGCTTGCCTTTGGCGCGCCATCGGCGCGCGCCAACTGCGCGCCTCAATAAGAGGGGGAGAGGGAGGGCGAAGCAGCTGGGAGTCGGGAGAAGGGTGGCCAATGGGAAGCAGGGGGGGGGGCTGCAGGGATGCAGCGGCGAGAGGAGCGGGAATGGTGGGGAAAAACGGCAGGCGGCAGAGAACAGTCACAAAGCAACTGGCTGCCATGTGGTGGAGTGCGGAGCGAACTGCCTGTGAGCAGGGTCAGAGGTCGCTCCTTCACCACGGCGAGGTCTCCTTAAGAGGAGGAGAGGGAGGAAGGAGCAGCTGGGAGGCAGTAGCGGGGTGGCCAATGGGATGCAGGGGGCGGGGCCAAAGGGACGCAGCAGCAGGAGGAGAGGGAATGGTGGAGAAAAAAGGCAGGCAGCAGAGAACAGGCATGAAGCAGCTGGCGGCCATGTGGTGGCATGGGGAGCGGCCTGCCTGCGAGCAGGTTCAGAGATCGCTCCTACACCACTGCGCAGTCTCCTTATGAGGGGGAGAGGGAGGGAGGAGCAGCTGGGAGGTGGAGCGGGGTGGCCAATGGGAAGCAGGGGGTTGGGTCTGCAGGTACGCAGCAGCGGGAGGAGCAGGAACAGCAGGGGAAAAAGGTGGGCAGCAGAGAACAGGCACGAAGCAGCTGGCGGCCAAGTGGTGGCTTGGGGAGCAACCTGCCTGCGAGCACTAGGCCATTGGATGAAGAGGGCTGGCTGGAATCCCCAGCTTCCAAATGCACACAGCCGGAGACGCCCTTTATCTTTAATAGCACGACAACTTGTTTTCAGCATCTGTCAACATTGCTCGTCCATCAGTGCAAGAACAATACTAGATATGCACTGCGTGAATTACATCCTTCTCACACCCATATTTAAAGATGAGTATGTGATAGAGGTTCTAACTAGGCACCTCCGACACCCAACAAAATCACAACACCCAGCGCCACCACTACTACAACCACCCCTCACTCTACTACCTCAGAGGCAGCGCAAAACAGGACAACGAACTTTCCCAAATTAATATATCCCCTCAACAGCGCACTAACTGAATGTTCAGAGATGTGGCAACCAACTATGTATAAGGGAGGGAACTCGCACATCAACAGTAATTTACACAATGCTAAGACCACCGGTGATATGCTATACACATCTCACTATACAAACCAAAAACTTTTCTGTGTGTAGATATAGTATTGATACGTGTAGTCTACTGCTCAGTGGACGCAACCATATTATCTCATACACTGTGGAATATCTCGGTCATTTAGCCTATGTTGTCCCCCCTTAAAGCAGAGCGGAGTGGGCTGGTCCAACGTACACAACCCCAGCGTAAGAGTATAAATACATAGGCTACGCCTTGGGCGTGGTTCACTTGTGCAAAGACAAAAGACTCTGCCACTACGAAGGTCCTCATCCTGCCACGTGGCTGCCGCCGTGACCACGTGCCTCCTCAATACAGGCCCATTGCGAACTCAGTGCCACAGCACCACAGACTTATGTCTGTATCGACTACTGCCTTCGATCAATACTGCGGACAGCAGGGCTCACAACTTGAATTCAGATTTGGATCTACACTACAGACAACATTGAATTAAGCTTTTCTTTATTTAATGCAGAGATAATTGTACTATATGTCTTCAGATTTTGTTAAAGGATGTAACAAAAAGCATTCCTCGATGTCTGTGTCGACTACTGCCTTCGATCTACACTGAAAACTGCAAGGTTCAAAACTTGAATTCTGCTTTGCATCTACACTATGGACAGCATTGAATTTAGCCTTGCTTTTTTAAGGCAGAGACAATTATACTATTGGTCTTCAGATTTTGTTAAAGGATGTGACAAAAAGCATTCCTCGATGTCTGTGTTGACTCCTGCCTTCGATCTACACTGCGGACAGCAGGGTTCACAACTTGAATTCAGCTTTCGATATAGACTGCGCAGAGCATGAATTTCAGCCTTGCTTTATTTAAGGCAGAGACAATTGTCCTTTCTGTACTCAGATTTTGTTAAAGGATGTGACGAAATACATTCCTCAATGTCTGTACTGACTACTGCCTTCGATCTACATTGTGAGGGCTCATGATTCAGGTGGAATGGTGATTGCACATGAAGCATTCCTGACACGCCCGAAACACGAATCATCGCAGGGTACGCACCCGCTGAGTTCTTCAGGTACCACTAACTCACTGCACCACAAGTCATCTTCACGTGGCCTTATTAAGGCAGAAATCACAAAGCAAAAAACATTGCTACCGGTGCGGCCCCCCAGACCAGGCATCTTCGCAGGTTACGTACACGCTCAGTGCAAAAGTACTACTAACTCAGTGTACCATAAGTCATCGCCACATGGCCGTATTCAGGCAGAATTCAACAGACAAAAGACATTGGTCCAGTAGTGTGGTTCCTATATTCCCTATAGGCTCTGCGCATTGGAATAATATATCCTATAGATTAGACGTAGGACTGAGGTCGACTAGGTCTCTATTAAATATATTAAACTTAATAGTGAATGCAAGATAGCTCAGAGGTCACTAGAAACTTTCTGGAATTCACAAGAAGGGATTAGTTTCTGACAACCGCATAAACATGACAACTTTGCTTCCCAAGAATAAGAAACGTATCTCTAGAGTCGTGAAAACAATAGATAAGTATTTCACCTAGTCACTCGTGTATGCTTTGTTTCTACAGAGGTACAGAGAAACAGAGAGACAGGCGTTTTCAATAAAAGGTTTTATTGAACAGTCTTCTTTCTCATACAAGTAAAGTGAACTGCTACAATCGCAATGCAGACTGCAAAGTATAATGCTTACAGCGAGAACAATATTATAAAATAATGCTGTAAAAGCATTGTATGGTTTCTAAACCATATATAAATACATACATAAATAACAAGGGCTAAAAGTACTCAACTGGTGCTTCTAAAATACGCCTACCCCAATGTACCTAACCTAAGGCTAGTACGCGGGAAGGAGTAAGTGTAATGTAGCATAGGTTTCGTTTTTCTTTGCCAAGAATCTATCCAAGGTTTCTCTAGGTTCTAATCAGCTCTATACCTTTAGTTTAGAATGAAGGAGGTCTGGTATCTCAGTCTCGGGACTCGATTTCCCAACACCCCGCAAGGGGAGCTTGGAAACACTGGAGCTGGATTCTCGCCAAGAGAAATGCAGCCTATCGATAACTGCGTCAGCTGGAGTGTCGGCTTCCTTCGGCACTTGCTGTAGTGAGCTGCGTCGGGCAAGTAGGTAGTCGAACTGCTCCGAACCACTGTGTCTTGCTAGAGCAAGTGAAGGCATATTTATATCTTGAAGGTGTCTAGTTTGAAATAAAGTCGGGCATATTAACGTCTGGAAAGAACCCTAAGAGAATAGTAGTTCTTTGTAAAGTACATGAGTTCTTGGACAAATCAATATTCAAGCAAGGGAAGGTCCCTGACAGCTTAGGCCGATTTTCCAAGAAATAGTTGTGACGTTTAGATACGGGTGGAAATAGCCATGCCTGTATTTGTTCTGCATGGGCTATGTCTAAATAAGGGAATGATTTCTATGCCTGTATTAGGGCAGTGTGAATTGTACCTATATAAGGGCATGAATCGGGAAAATTCACTCTGATCCTAAAATACCATACAACAGTCCGAATGCGGCCCCCCTGGACCACGCATTATCGCAGGGTATGTACAAGATCAGAGCCAAAGATAATAATAACTCAGTGCACCATAAATCATCGCAAAGAAGAGTGAACAGTTGTATGTCAGCAATGAGGCATACTATCACTTTTAAATCGAATTAATGCAGAATTCAATAGACAAAAGACATTAGTCAAATTAATGTGCCCCCCCAACCATGCATCATCGCAGGGTACGTAAAAGATGAGTGCCAAAGCTACTACTAACTCAGTGCACCATAAATATTCGCCACATAGCCTTATTAAAGCAGAATTCAGTAGGCAAAAGACATTGCTACCAGTGCAGCTTGGCCGGAGCACGCATCATCGCAGGCTCCACACAAACCACCTCTACCTCAGTGCACCACAACTCATGAACCCTTTACGATAGAATCTTCTGTGTAGTATTTCACATGTAGTGCTCCTATCTTTGCACAGCAGACATCATAAACCGTTTATGATGGAATATCTGTGTATGATATAGTGATTACTATTGTACTTGTGTGTGATATTACTCAACTTTTTTTTTTTTAGTATATATATATAGCGCAAAGTCGACCCAAAACTATGTCAGCGATTTACATGAGCAAATTATTTACAGTATATTTTCTGGCACGAGTAGATTACATCATTTGTCTACAATAACAGGATGTGGACGCGTCTCCGAAGGTCGAACACTGATTTCCAGCACCAAGTTCGACAGTATACCCGAATGACCACATGCGTTATATATATATACTAGCAGCCCGTCCCGACGTTGTCCGGGTATGAATTGCTGGTGGCCAGTAGTATATTGTTTTGTAGGATTTCGTTTTGATAGCATTTCTTATCTGTGACAGGCCTGTGAAACGCTCCGATTCACAGTGCACTGCTGATGCACTTAAGAGTGCGCATTCAGTAGTGTGTGAAATCGAGTTTCCCTACTTTATTTTTCCTTGCAATATTATATCGCGCGAACTCAACAACTTGGCATGAGCACAATTTACATTACAGAAGAACACATTCATTTGTGGTAGGCACGGGAAGACAAAGCGTTTTGCCTGGAATCACAGGATGTTGAGCTGATGCCGAGGTTCGAACGTAGCTCCCCAGCTCTAAAGTTCGCAATTCAATAACTTATGGCGGGAGGTGTGTCTAAAAGTGTATGTCGGTGCTGGCCATAAATGAGAGAGACCTGTGCATTTTTCAAATGGGTGGTGAAATAATATGAGTATGTTGCTGGAGATGTGGGCCGCCGTGCCACCAATGTACTTACCGGGGGAGGGTAAACACCCATTATTCCGCAACTTTCTTTCCGCATACCATCACTCCGCATACTTTCATTACGAAAGTACCATGACTCCGCAATGCCAATATAACGCATGGCATTACATTTTATATGCTTTTACCACGCATACATTTACAAAAAATTTGTTGTAAATGCATGAATGGTAAAAGCGTGGTTTTATATATAAATACACAAATATACAACCATATATTTGATGTTTAAATAATGTACTTTTACAATTTTAATGACTCTTTACCACACATGCATTTGCGTTATAATGGCATGGTGATAAAGTCATATGTGTTGTTAAAGTTTTAGAAATGATGTCTTTGCGGAGTCATAGTTCCGCGTTATAAAAATTGCGGAGTGATAGTATGCAGGATGTTGGTTTGCGGAATATCATCACATATTCCAGGGGAAGGGATAGTTCCTTTCTTGCTATTCCGTGGAGGCGGGATGTGCATGGCGCGAGGCCTGTGCGCAACAGAAGTGGAAAATCTCCAGTGTGCGCTTCAGGCGTCACCGGAAGCTAAGGCGAGATTACATTTCCTGCACAATGGCCCCTGTTTGCGCTCCTTCCAGCCCTTGGGAATAGCACCATGCCTGACGTCCATACAGTAAAGCAGGTGCATCTCACTGGGAGTGCGGGGCAAGTACACCCAGAGCTGGAATGTACAGAACCTGGGAAGAAAAAACAATGAAATATTGGGCACAACGCTCGCTTTTTTTTCCGTAATCCCGTGCCCCCTACACTCCCACGCCCCCTGCACACGCCCACAGCACACAATATGAGACATGGCATGAAGGGCAGAAGGTACCACAGTCCCCCAGCATTTGTCACGCCCACAGCATAACGCAGACATGCCCACAAGGGACTACTTTGCTGGCACGGTTCTTTTACCTTTTAAATGTATATATGGTGGGCGTCTGCATAGCCTATGTCCTTCTTCTGCAACTACCCTTTCCAATGCTGTATTGGGTGTTGTGATTGGTGCTGTGGCTCCTGAGATTACCCCCCTCAAGTGTTTGGGCTCTCTCTTTATTATATTAGTATAGATTAGCTACCTTTCATGTCCTAAAAACTGCAACCTAAAGCTTTCAAAGCCCTGTATTACTACAGCTACAACACTCCACTGAATGTACAACAAACATTCATATTCGCAGAAATGCGTCATGTCCACCATCTTTTATGTGTGGAACTTTGGATGAATGTAGGATTAGTGATTCCCCGTACCTTCCATTCTGGCCATGTTGTGAGACCTCACAGACATAATGACACATTTGCATTTAAGACCCGGGTGACGGCAGTACTACAAAACAGGCACCCGAATCAGTTGATTTTTCATATAGCTCACGACGGAAGCACCCCCATTGCTCCTGAGTCATTGTTCACAGCTTTGTGCAGCACTGGCATACGTTAGGCCAGCACACTCCGCTTATGCTTCCAGGAAAACACAACAACGCTACATGGCCCAGATTTACATTGTAGTGATTTCTTAGTTCCAGGTCTAGTTGACAGAACGGCACATGCACACACTCCCTTATGGCTGGTATACACCCACACCACACCCATCCAGGACAGGCGTCAAAACACACGTAATCCTACCAATAAAAAAGATCAGGCGTACGTGCTCTACGCCATTTTAGAGTTGCTCCCGTCGCAAGCATTGTGATGTCCCGACCTGGTGGTTCGGTCGCCTCATGTAGGCCCGAACTACCGAACAGGGGGGCCCACTACCACATGCGTGGCCTCTTTGGTCACTGAGTTAGTAATACCACAAGGACTGAGCTGGTGAGGAACCTGCGATGATGATGGGTGCACGAGTATGTTGTTTGCCATAGCGGTATCAAGCCTCAGCAATAAATGTGAGATTTCTTGGTAGCAGAGCGAGACTGCATTATGTAGAAGGTTCTCTGTCCGCAAAAAGATGAGCAATGAGGCCTGGGTGCGCACCGTAGGGAGTAGATGCAATACAGCAGACTGGATACAAAAAGCGACGCAGCGATTTAGGCGTACGCAGTCCTTATTGCATTTGTATTTTTTTTTCCTATAGCAGGAAAGTTTTTATAGTCATTCAAATGTCCGTCGCTCCCACATGCGTAGCGAAGTAGATGTGTATATATTTTTTTATGCTTTGTACACTGAAATTTATCATCTTATTTTGACAACCTTTCCTTTCTCAATTTATTTAACACTTGCGCCTCCATTGCTATGCACAGTACAGCTCGTGCCTTCATTGGAGTGCACAGCACTGCTCACGCAGCGCAAGACATTTTCTATATGAAAAAACGGGGATATGAACCTAGCCTATGAATTGCACATGCTTGTGCGTGTCTGTTTCCTTCCGTGCTAAACCATTGGCCTTTGCGTGCAACTTATTCTAAAAGACGGCATGCAATTGGCCAGAGACGGGCGCTTTGCTCCGTCAATGGCCTATTAGTATCTATTATGCGCTTGCTGCGCGTAATAGACTCCAATAGCACATGAGGTTTCAATTATCGTGCCCAGACACGAGCGTGATCATTGAAACAACATGTATGACTGCGCACAACTTGTTTTTTTTATAACCGGATGGAAAACATTACTATTCTACTAATTGTTCATAAATCGAAGCCCATTAAACGAGTTGGAACGTACAAATGGTTGTATTTTTAATGGGGGAGGGAAGGTGTGTGAAAGCACGATATTATTCTAATCCACTTTAAGATAGTGGCAATTACCAATTATAACATCTTTCTTTTAATATCTTTTAGATGTGGAGCTTCAGGGTGCACTATGTCCCGGCACGTGGTGGAAGACACACCAGTGACAGAAAGGGGAGCTGCAAATATTCTTTTCAGTCACTCTCTCACTTTCTCTCTCCTTTCATGAACAAATGACACACAATCTTACCTTCCTTTTTATCTAACAGGTTGTGTTTCACAAATTGGCATCCCCCCACATCTCCAAAGCTCAACGTTTTAGGATTATGCGATGATGCGTGGCCATCGTAACAATGCATAGGAAGGTTGCTTCGACACGTGGTGTACCCTCTTTGAAACACGCCAAATGCACAAGGTGAGCAGAGAAGCTTGTTTCCGAAGCAATGAGAAGTCATCTGTGACTGAGAGAGTGGATAGTGTGCAGCAACTTGAGTGCGTAGGAATGTACAATCACCTCCAGGCAGAGGGAGTGGATACATTGCAACAGTCTGGGTCTGCAGGAAAGGGCACTCCCGTCCGGACACGGAGAGTCCATGGGGTACAGCAGTCTAGGTGCACAGTAATAAGAACTCACTGCTATGCAGTGGAAGTGCGTGGGGTATAGCAACCTGGGAGGAAAAGAGCGCAGAGACACCTTCTTGTAGTGGACTACAAATACCAGCATCATGCTGGATACCTGGAATAAGCCACGCCCACTGTGACGGTCGTTCCTGTAATAAAGGACAGGAAATGAAATTGCAGTGTAGTCTTTCTTTCCTCCTGTGCAAAGTCCATGATGAAGGGGCGTTGTTGCCTTGAAACGCGTCGGACAGAGACACTTACAATGAATAATGAAGGTCAGAACTGCATGCTTTGAAAGGCACGAAACCGGATGGCTGGCAGTGCGTCGTGTGACCTCTTGAAAGCTTAAGGGATCTTGCTCATGAATTTGTTTACACGGTCGCCCTTTACCGTGATAAGAGGAGCACCACCTTCCCCTTCCAATGGATGTGAATTCGAAAGAGAAGGGGCCGCAGCAGGAAAAACTTCTTTTCCACTTGCAAAGCACGCACTGCTGATGAGAACAATTAGCGTGCAGAACAGACTTTTGCCTTACTCAAAGGAAATTAATGTTGCTTACTAACAGGGGGTGGGAGCCCACTTAGGGAGATAATTTACCTTCACTGCATCAGGACTACAAATACCAGCATCATGCTGGATACCTGGAATAAGCCACGCCCACTGTGACGGTCATTCCTGTAATAAAGGACAGGAAATGAAATTGCAGTGAAGTCTTTCTTTCCTCCTGTGCAAAGTCCATGATGAAGGGGCGTTGTTGCCTTGAAACGCGTCGGACAGAGACACTTACAATGAATAATGAAGGTCAGAACTGCATGCTTTGAAAGGCACGAAAACTGGATGGCTGGCAGTGCGTCGTGTGACCTCTTGAAAACTTAAGGGATCTTGCTCATTAATTTGTTTACACGGTCACCCTTTACCGTGATAAGAGGAGCACCACCTTCCCCTTCCAATGGATGTGAATTCGAAGGAGAAGGGGCCGCAGCAGGAAAAACTTCTTTTCCACTTGCAAAGCACGCAGTGCTGATGAGAACAATTAGCGTGCAGAACAGACTTTTGCCTTACTATATATATATATATATATATATATATATATATATATATATATATATATATATATATATATATATATATATATATATATATATATATATATATATATATATATATATATTCACTGAAAAAACCATAGGTTATACACCAGTTATAGTTACCTGGAAATTTTACTGACATAAAACCATTGAAATTCCCACGTTATAGTTAGTTGGACTCACTATATCTTGCGTGCCTGCAATGCACTGCTGATGACGTCACATATTACGTCACTCATGACATGGTCAGTGACTATAACTGGTGTATAACCTATGGTTTTTTCAGTGAATTTAATAAGTTTTTTAAATGCTAATTCCTAACTATAACTGGTGTGAAACCTATGGTTGTTTCAGTGAATTTCAAAGGTTTTTTAAATGCTAATTCCTTTCTATATTGAGTTTCTAACCTTTTTTTTTTTTTTACAATTTGCTGTTTTGTGTAAGTATTCATTTTTGATTTTTTTTTATATCATTTTTTTCTTTTGCGCTCTGGGTGCGCGCTCCGGTAAGCTCTCCGGTAAGCTCTCCAGTAAGCTTTCCGGTAAGCTCACCGGTAAGCTCACCGGAAAGCACACCCAGAGCGCTACTTTCGTTCGTGAAAAAAAATATGAATGAAAAGTTAATAATAATGCAAAACATTTCGTACCATACAAATAAAATCAGTTTTTTTTATAAGGAAAATTATTATACATTTCCGTAAAAGTTTGATGACGTCAGTTCGGCGCGCAACGTTAGCGCCCTCGGAAACGCCTACGTTCGCGCCGCGTAAACGCACCCGGAAGCGCCTACGTTCGCGCCACGTATGCGCCCCGGAAGCGCCTACATTCGCGCCGCGTTTGCGCACCCGGAAGCGCTCCGGAGCGCGTAGCGTAAGCGCGTCGGGTCATGTGACCTTAAAATAACACTTTTCATTGGTTGCTAACAGTTTTTTTTACAAAGAATGAAATCCCCACCCATTTCCTTCACTTCTTCTTTCACTTTTGTGACTGCAAGACCTGCCTTTTTGCTCCTGGATATTTGTTGGTTTTACCATGGCTGCCAGACAATCCAGCAGTGAGGATGAACCAGAATTCATCAATGAAGAGCATCCTCAACGAAATGTTAAGGAACATTTCATTTGGTAATTTTTTATAATCCCACCTGGACTAAAAAAGGTAAATGCTCCACAAGTGCAGTGCAAGATCTGCAAAGAAGAGCTGTCACGAGGAAACCCTTTGAAAAAGTACTCTTTTGGGAACTTCACAATGATCCGGCATGTGGAGAGGAAGCACCCCCAGAATTTTGCCCGGGAAAGTGTCAGGGCTCTGGCACAAGAGGTTCCCAGTGATGGGGCCTCTACATCAACAGGAGGAGCAACTTCTTCTGGGAGGGGGCAATCGCAGGAGCAGGTGCCAAACATTCAACCTGCATTTAACCATGGTGTCCTCAGATGCAGATACTGCAATCAACTCCTCACCTATGAGGAGCAAAGTGTCCAGCTCATGGTTCGAGCATTGGAGAACCATCACTGCCCTTCCCACCCCTAATTTATTTATTTTTTTTGCTCCTGTTGAGCAGTTTCCATTCCCTGTTTTTGTTCCTGTTTAGAAAAAAGAAGAAAACCAAAAGTTCTTTTCAGAACTACCTCCAATTGTCATCAAAGAGCAATATTCTTAAAAAAATGAAAAAGAGTAAGTGAAATAGAGTGCATTGATAATGGAAAGGAGAATGAGTAAGAAAGAAAAGAAAGGTATGAGAGGAAAAAGGAAGTGAAGTAGGAGGACTGAAAGAAGGTGAGTGTTAGGAAAGAAAGTTATGAGAAGAAGAGTGAATATGGGGAATGTTGATACTCAAAGAAAATGTTGAAAAGGAACAGGGGTGTGGAAGGATAAGAAAAGATGCATTAGTGGACTTGAAGGCAGAAGGCCTCATTTATGAAGCCATGCGTCACTTTAACGCCACCAAAGCATCACTTTTTCGTGACACAACAGTCCAATAAAAAATGCACCTTATTTATTCATATTTACAAAGTGGCGTTTCTAGGTAAATACGTCACTTTGTAAACCCCTGTGCCACATTATTCCTACGTCAGGTGTAATGTATGCAAAAGGGACGTATTGACGCAAGAAAGGGTCGTAGAGGTGACACAGTGAATAAACTGGAGGCCTCATTTCTGAAAAGTGACGCATCGCTACGTGAAAACAGCGATGCGTCACTTTTCTGGGCGCACTCCTTATGACATTCCAGATGTGTCATATTTAATTTATGACTAATCAATTCGCAAGGAGTTACAGATACGTCAGTATTTCTAACGTATCTGTAAACACAAAATTGACGCATTACTGGAGTGCGTCACAAAAGTGACGCAACTCCAGTAATGCGTCCTTTCACATGGGGAAAGCACCATGTGAAAGGTCTTGCGTCAGTCTTACACCTGCTGTGAGGCAGACGCAAGATTTTGACGCAACAGCATCCTAAAAGTGACGCAGTGAAATCTCATAAATTTCACTGCGTCACTATTACAAAGCTTTTTGCGGGGGAACGCCCCCTCTGCATACATTATACCTGACACAGGTATAATGTGGCGCGGGGTTTTAAAAAGTGACCCATCTACCTAGATGCGTCACTTTTTAAATATAGCGTAACAATGCGCATTTTTTTACACCGCTGGTGCGTCACAAAAAGTGACGCACAGGTAGCGCAAAACTGGCAGCGCAAGGCCTTCATAAATATGGTCCTGGATTTTCCCCTTACTTCCTCACCGGTGCGCTTCCCGGTGCGCGTACCTTTTTTTACACCGCTGGTGCGATGCGTCACTTTTCTGTGCGCACTCCTTACGACATTCCAGATTTGTCATATTTAATATATGACGAATCATGTCGCAAGTAGTTACAGATACGTCAGTATTTCTGACGTATCTGTAAACACAAAAGTGACGCATTGCTGGAGTGCGTCACAAAAGTGACGCAACTCCAGTAATGCGTCCTTTCACATGGGGAAAGCACCATGTGAAAGGTCTTGCGTCAGTCTTACACCTGCTGTGAGGCAGGCGCAAGATTTTGACGCAACAGCATCCTAAAAGCGACGCAGTGAAATCTCATAGATTTCACTGCGTCGCTGTTAACAAGCTTTTTGCGGGGGAACGCCCCCTCTGCATACATTATACCTGACGCAGGTATAATGTGGCGCAGGGTTTTAAAAAGTGACCCATCTACCTAGATGGGTCACTTTTTAAATATAGCGCAACAAGGCGCATTTTCTTTACACCGCTGGTGCGATGCGTCACTTTTCTGTGCGCACTCCTTACGACATTCCAGATGCGTTATATTTAATGTATGACGAATCATGTCGCAAGGAGTTACAGATACGTCAGTATTTCTGACGTATCTGTAAACACAAAAGTGACGCATTGCTGGAGTGCGTCACAAAAGTGACGCAACTCCAGTAATGCGTCCTTTCACATGGGGAAAGCACCATGTGAAAGGTCTTGCGTCAGTCTTACACCTGCTGTGAGGCAGGCGCAAGATTTTGACTCAACAGCATCCTAAAAGTGACGCAGTGAAATCTCATAGATTTCACTGCATCGCTATTACCAAGCTTTTTGCGGGGGAACGCCCCCTCTGAATACATTATACCTGACGCAGGTATAATGTGGTGCAGGGTTTTAAAAAGTGACCCATCTACCTAGATGCGTCACTTTTTAAATATAGCGCAACGAGGCGCATTTTTTTACACCGCTGGTGCGATGCGTCACTTTTCTGTGCGCACTCCTTACGACATTCCAGATGTGTCATATTTAATGTATGACGAATCATGTCGCAAGGAGTTACAGATACGTCAGTATTTCTGACGTATCTGTAAACACAAAAGTGACGCATTACTGGAGTGCGTCACAAAAGTGACGCAACTCCAGTAATGTGTCCTTTCACATGGGGAAAGCACCGTGTGAATGGTATTGCGTCAGTCTTACACCTGCTGTGAGGCAGGCGCAACAGAATCCTAAAAGTGACGCAGTGAAATCTCATAGATTTCACTGCGTCTCTATTACCAAGCTTTTTGCGGGGGAACGCCCCCTCTGCATACATTATACCTAACGCAGGTATAATGTGGCGCAGGGTTTTAAAAAGTGACCCATCCACCTAGATGCGTCACTTTTTAAATATAGCGTAACAAGGCGCATTTTTTACACCGCTGGTGCGTCACAAAAAGTGACGCACAGACGGCACAAAACTGGCAGCGCAAGACCTTCATAAATATAGTCCCGGATTTTCCCCTTATTTCGCTCCCCGGTGCGCTTCCCGGTGCGCGTACCGGGTGCTCCCCCCGCGCAAATCGAAAAAAATATTTTTTTAAAATGCCCCGCAGGACCCTATTTTAGCCCCCACATTATACCTAGGGGGTCAGGAGGGGGTCTACCCTACCCCCTTATGGTCAATTCCCCCCTTTATTTTTTCCACCTCTTGTGTCTCGATTTTACCGAGACACAAGATGGCGGCCGCTCCGGACTGTTAAGAATGTTTACAGACACCCGAGAGCCAATCAGCTTTCTTCGCGCAAGTCGCGTGGCGCGCCCGGTGCGCCCGGTGCGCTCCCCGGTGCGCGTACCGGAGCACGCCTATAGATATATATATATTTTTTTGAACCTAAATTACTCAAATTCCACTGGAGCACATATCTTCAGATTTTAGCAAAGGCACATCGGGCTACCAGTCCCTACAATTTTGCCAAGTTTGGTGGAAATCCATTCAGCCGTTCGGGCTAAAAGTGAAATCGACCGCCCTATGGAAATTAACATGGGGAAAATGCGTTTTGGGACCCCCCTTTTATCTCGGCCCCCGCTTGACGAATCCCCCCCAAACTTTTAGGGGAGGACTGGTGCTCATTGAGGCCATTTTGAGGAACTTTTCAAGCAGATTCGTCAATCGGTGCCAAAGTTATTCCAAATAGAATTTTGAGATTTAACATTGAAAAAAATCCTAACTATAACTACCTACTGGCGACCGCCAGTAGGTAATATATATATATATATATATACATTTCCTTTTCGCCACGGCTTCCATCAGAAAGGAACCGCACTCACAGGGACTTGTTACCAAAGATTTATTTCAAGTAACAGAGCAATATAAACAGACGCGTTTCGGATAAACCTTTCTCTATGTTTACCGGCACGCCGGGTCATCACGATATTTAAACATCCCCACTTTCGATATGAACACAGAAAAAGGACCAACCCACTTCTCGGTTGCCTCTTAATCAGCGCCATCTTTGAATGGCAAAATGTGTTTAACATTCAAACATAAATGTATACGAAGTTCATATTGTATACAGCGCCATCTTTAAACGGCAACACTGTTAAGCATTCGGATATTGATATATACGAAAGTCATTTTAGAAAACTCTATCACGCCCAGTATGGGCTTAGCTGACATTGCGTTCACCATAACAATCAAGCCAGTATCCCAGTTCCTTCCACGAGGCAGCCTCCAACATGTTTAAAAATAAGGAAGAAAGAGGGGAGGCACATAAGGAGCAAAGCGGACCCACGCAAACAAATTTAAATACCAAATGTGTAGCACTCGAACGGCTGTACGAGCGCGAAATAAGAAAGTGGTGGGAAGGGACATCAGTGCCAAACTACATAGAGGTAAATCGCATACCAAGAGGCTTAAGGATCTATACTATACTGGCATACGAATCACCTGATCCTTTATTACTTGACGAATGGGCAGAACACACGGCCGAGTCAAGTAAAGGCATGTTATGCATCTTGGTGAAGTTTGCGTGGAGTGATCGCGAATAAGCTATACATGATATAGAGGAATTGGAAGAATTATTGAAGAAAGAGGAAGATCAAACAAAGATTACCGAACTCAAGGAGCAGATGAAAAAACGCCTCAAGGCTTATGAGGAAAAGATAAAATTGCGAAAACAAAGCAAGTTTGACCGCGACGAGAATGACTATGCCCAAGGTAGGGTATTAACATTCTCAAAGAAATACGGCAATCCAAGAAAAGAACTGCTAAGTGGAAACACGACAGCGCAACCTTCTATAGAAACACCAGCCACCTTGGAGTCAGAAGTCACTGGGAATTAATCCTCCGAAGATGATGCCCGGAGTACCCTAAGATCTGGCCTTGTACGTACTCCTTTTCGCGAGGAGTTCAAACTGATGAGGCAATCATATCAGAAGGGCAACAGAGGCAAACCCCCAGAACGGGCAGGAAGGGGAAGACAAGGAGGGGGCAGGGGTACCGCAAGAAACAAACACTCACCCCCAATGACAAGGAGCAAGAAGGTGTGCAACAAGAAACGTTAATACCTACAGAAAACCTCACTATCATCAATCTGACAAATAAGACACTAACAGAAACAGAGGAATCTGTATTAAAATTAGGACTCACATTCTGTCTACAAAGGAGAATGGAATTTACCCAAACCCGGATTGATGTATTTAAGTTTACACGGAAACTCAAACTGCACAAGTATTTTAAAGTCAAACCCAAGAGCAGCATAAGTAGTAAAACAGGGGGTTAGACTTCAGCCACTGACATTTTGGCAAGCAAAGACTTAGAAGCAATCATGACAATTGAGGAACTAAGAACCAAGACTCCATAAGATGTTTTATCATCAATGAGCAGACCCCAACAATTGTATATTACAGGCATTAAACAAAGTGGTGGCCTGACCCCCTTCAAGCCAGTATCCAAGTTCCTTCCGCAAACGGCAGTTGATGCCATTGACATTTTTTCTGAGGCCGTCATAAAAGATTTGGAAAAACAAAGACGGAAACAGAAATACATGAAGGATGGAGAGAATAACATAAAAAGAAGAAAAAAGAACTTCTCATTGGAACAGCAAATAGCTCTAAGAAACTTAAGGATGGATGAAGAGACAGTATACAAGCCATCCGATAAAGGAGGGAACAGTGTCCTTCAGACAAAGGCCAACTACGAGGGCGAAGCCTTAAGACAATTCAATAACAAAGACACTTATATAACCATCAAGCATGACAAATATCGAACTAGCACTGAGGAGTACTTCAACCTGATATCTAAATGGCATAAAAAGGGACTACTAGAAATGGAAGAATACCTATTTTCGAGACGGCTAAACCCTGTGATACCAGCGTTCTACCACCTACCTAAGGTGCACAAGAATAGATTTGCACCACCAGGAAGACCAATCGTGGCATCACAGGGTAGTCTCACTGAACATATGTTACTTTTTGTTGACTTTTTTCTGGTGTCCCATGTGAAAACATTACAGGCATATATCAGAGACACGAAAGACCTGCTAAGCAAATTGGACCTTTTGCAATGGGAGGAAGGCTATGTCATGATGGTATTGGACATCACTAGCCTCTATACCTCAATACGACATCAGGACGGTTTGGAAGCCATGAAGTACTTTCTTGATAAAAGACCATTAAAATACACACAGCATAGTGGCATGCTGTTGGAGTTTGTTGAATTTTGTTTATGTAACCACATTTTTCTTTTCAAAAAACAACTTTATAAGCAAATCTCTGGGACAGCGATGGGTACCTGCTTTGCCCCCAGCTATGCGAACTTGTTCGTTGGCTGGTGGGAGGAGCAGGTGGCCTGGAGCTCGACCAACCAGGAGTGGACCAAGAACATTGTAAGATGGTACCGTTTCATTGATGATTTATTTATCATATGGAACGAACCATTGGAGTTGGCCAAAGAATATATTGAGGTTTTGAATACCAACATGTTGAACTTTGAATTCTCTGGAGAAGTGAGTTCACCATCAGTAAACTATCTAGACCTTAACATTTATGTAGAGAGTGGCCATTTCAAAACCAAGATCTTTCGTAAAGAAACAACTGGGAACTCTGTTCTACAAGCTGCCAGCAGTCATCCCATGAACCTGGTGAGAAGTATCCCCTATGGGGAATTCCTCAGAATCAAGAGGAATTGCTCTGATGAGAGGGAATTTCATAAGGCTGCCAGAGAAAGTGTACAACGTTTTCTGGTCAGAGGATACAGCAAAGAAACCCTTAATGCAGCATTTGAAAAGGTAAATGTGTTGAAAAGAAAGGGTTTGCTTAAAGATAAGAAGACAGTTTTGAGTGACCCTAATAAGAGCGAGGGTAAATTTCGACTCATCACCACCTTCTCAAGTGATGTAGGTAGTCTTAAAAGGATCATGAAAAAGAGTTGGCATATATTGAAGTAGGGTGATGTGATAGGAGGTGATCTTCCCCCTAATCCCCTCATCACGTTTAAGAAAGCTAGATCATTGAAGAATGAATTGATACATACATATCCCACACCCAAACTGACTACAGGACTTGGCACTATGCAAGATTTTCTTCCCTTGTGGAAAATGCAAAGTGTGTAGAGCCAGCAAACGTACTTTGTCATATGAAATTCCTAGTGCAGGTATACGCAAGCAGATATCAAAATTCATGACATGTAGCACACCATATGTAGTCTATTGTCTTGTATGCCCATGTAGCTTGCGCTACATGGGCAGCACAGTTCATCCTGCAAAAGTCAGAGTACTTGAGCATATGAGAGCGAAAGCTAAGGGTGATGAGTCTTATCCTGTCGCTAGACATGTTGACAAGGAACATCGACGGGACAGGGACGTCTTATCCTACTTCTGTCTAGATCATGTGATGGATAACCCCCAAGAGGGTGACAGAATCTTAAAATTGAGACGATTAAAGTCCCATTATATAATTGATTTATGTACTAAGACACCACGGGGGCTCAATAGTCATGAAGAACTTGCTAAACATTTGGGTGATTGAAATGAATTGTTGACATCATTTATATCAACATGACTCTGCTACATGCCAACTCTGGATATGATTTTAAACTTAAATGAATGTGAAAGCAAAATTTGAATGTACTTTCAGCCGAAATGAATTGAGGAAAGGTTGAAATAATTGGTTAAATCTATTTATGTTATACATCAAACGTTTACATGATTCTTTAAATTCTCTATTTCTGCCTAATATTTCTTTCTATATCATCCTTTTTGGATCCCCTAAAACTATGTCGTCCTAAGAAGGCACAAAGTGAATTGAGTTCTATGCCAGCATATTTGTGGTCGATTATAGAATTGTAAATCATGGAGGTTAACATCACAGTTTATTACGTCCTCGATTATGCCCATTCAGGGCTGAATTGTTATGGTGAACGCAATGTCAGCTAAGCCCATACAGGGCGTGATAGAGCTTTCTAAAATGACTTTCGTATATATCAATATCCGAATGCTTAACAGTGTTGCCGTTTAAAGATGGCGCTGTATATAATATGACCTTCGTATACATTTATGTTCGAATGTTAAATGAATTTTGCCATTCAAAGATGGCGCTGATTAAGAGGCAACCGAGAAGTGGGTTGGTCCTTTTTCTGTGTTCATATCGAAAGTGGGGATGTTTAAATATCGTGATGACCCGGCGTGCCGGTAAACATAGAGAAAGGTTTATCCGAAACGCGTCTGTTTATTTTGCTCTGTTACTTGAAATAAATCTTTGGTAACAAGTCCCTGTGAGTGCGGTTCCTTTCTGGCAGAAGCCGTGGTGAAAAGGAAATGGAGCTGTCATGTTGATGTGGGTGCACCCCCGCATTTGAGTCGCACCTGTCTGCGAGTGCGCTGACCTGTTTGGTGTTCTGGAGCGAAGATTGACAACAGCGCACCAGTTGAGTGATTTATGGAGGATTTATCAATGGATATGCAACGCTGAAGGCGACTGGTTTCAAGTGGGAGGAAGAGCGCACAAATCCGGGTAGGATGCCGGCCGGCAATTCTTACTATCTCCAAAAACTTGACTAAGCCAAAGGGACTTTTGAGCATGATATAAACGGAATTTTTTGCCCTAAACGCTGCAAGATGTTTTGTGAAACGGAGCGCCGCGATCAGCCTCCAACATGTTTAAAAATAAGGAAGAAAGAGGGGAGGCACATAAGGAGCAAAGCGGACCCACGCAAACAAATTTAAATACCAAATGTGTAGCACTCGAACGGCTGTACGAGCGCATAATAAGAAAGTGGTGGGAAGGGACATCAGTGCAAAACTACATAGAGGTAAATCGCATACCAAGAGGCTTAAGCATCTATACTATACTGGCGTACGAATCACCTGATCCTTTATTACTTGACGAATGGGCAGAACACACGGCCGAGTCAAGTAAAGGCATGTTACACATCTTAGTGAAGTTTGCGTGGAGTGATTGCGATAAAGCTATACATGATATAGAGAAATTGGAAGAATTATTGAAGAAAGAGGAAGACCAAACAAAGATTACCGAATTCAAGGAGCAAATGATAAAACGCCTCAAGGCTTATGAGGAAAAGATAAAATTGCGAAAACAAAGCAAGTTTGACCGCAACGAGAATGACTATGCCCAAGGTAGGGTATTACCATTCTCAAAGAAATACGGCAATCCAAGAAAAGAACTGCTAAGTGGAAAAACGACAGCGCAACCTTCTATAGAAACACCAGCCACCTTGGAGTCAGAAGTCACTGGGACTTAATCCTCCAAAGATGATGCCCCGAGTACCCTAAGATCTGGCCTTGTACGTTCTCCTTTTCGCGAGGAGTTCAAACTGATGAGGCTATCATATCAGAAGGGAAACAGAGGCTAAACCCCAGAACGGGCAGGAAGAGGAAGACAAGGAGGGGGCAGGGGTACTGCAAGAAACGAACATTCACCCCCAATGACAAGGAGCAAGAAGGTGTACAACAAGAAACGTTAATACCTACAGAAAACCTCACTATCATCAATCTGACAAATAAGACACTAACAGAAGCAGAGGAATCTGTATTAAAATTGGGACTCACATTCTGTCCACAAAGGAGAAAGGAATTTACCCAAACCCGGATCGATGTATTTAAGTTTACACGGAAACTCAAACTGCACAACTATTTTAAAGTCAAACCCAAGCACAGCAAAAGTACTAAAACAGGGGGTTTGACTTCAGCCACTGACATTTTGGCGAGCAAAGACTTAGAAGCAATCATGACACTTGAGGAACTAAGAACCAAGACTCCTAAAGATGTTTTTTCATCAATGAGCAGATCCCAACAATTGTCTATTACAGGCATTGAACAAAGTGGTGGCCTGACCCCCCTCAAGCCAGTATCCCAGTTCCTTCCGCAAACTGCAGTTGATGCCATTAACATTTTTTCTGAGCCGTCATAAAAGATTTGGAAAAACAAAGACGGAAACAGAAATACATGAAGGATGGAGAGAATAACATAAAAAGAAGAAAAAACAACTTCTCATTGGAACAGCAAATAGCTCTAAGAAACTTAAGGATGGATGAAGAGACAGTATACAAGCCATCCGATAAAGGAGGGAACATTGTCCTTCAGACAAAGGCCAACTACGAGGGCGAAGCCTTAAGACAATTGAATAACAAAGACACTTATATACCCATCAAGCATGACAAATATCGAACTAGCACTGAGGAGTACTTCAACCTGATATCTAAATGGCATAAAAACGGACTACTAGAAATGGAAGAATACCTATTTTTGAGACGGCTAAACCCAGTGATACCAGCTTTCTACCACCTACCTAAGGTGCACAAGAATAGATTTTCACCACCAGGAAGACCAATCGTGGCGTCACAGGGTAGTCTCACTGACCATATGTCAATTTTTGTTGACTTTTTTCTGGTGTCCCATGTGAAAACATTACAGTCATATATCAGAGACACGAAAGACCTGCTAAGCAAATTGGACCTTTTGCAATGGGAGGAAGGCTATGTCATGATGGTATTGGACATCACTAGCCTCTATACCTCAATACGACATCAGGACTGTTTGGAAGCCATGAAGTACTTTCTTGAAAAAAGACCATTAAAATACACACAGCATAGTGGCATGTTGTTGGAATTTGTTGAATTTTGTTTATGTAACAACATTTTTCTTTTCAAAAAACAACTTTATAAGCAAATCTCTGGGACAGCCATGGGTACCTGCTTCGCCCCCAGCTATGCGAACTTGTTCGTTGGCTGGTGGGGGGAGCAGCTGGCCTGGAGCTCAACCAACCAGGAGTGGACCAAGAACATCGTAAGATGGTACCGTTTCATTGATGATTTATTCATCATATGGAACGGACCATTGGAGTTGGCCAAAGAATATATTGAGGTTTTGAATACCAACATGTTGAACCTTGAATTCTCTGGAGAAGTGAGTTCAACATCAGTAAACTGTCTAGACCTTAACATTTATATAGAGAGTGGCCATCTCAAAACCAAGCTCTTTCGTAAAGAAACGGCTGGGAACTCTGTTCTACAAGCTACCAGCAGTCATCCCACAAACCTGGTGAGAAGTATCCCCTATAGGGAACTCCTCAGAATCAAGAGGAATTGCTCTGATGAGAGGGAATTTCATAGGGCTGCCAGAGAAAGTGTACAAAGTTTTCTGGTCAGAGGATACAGCAAATAAACCCTTAATGCAGCATTTGAAAATGTAAATGTGTTGAAAAGAAAGGATTTGCTTAAAGATAAGAAGACGGTTTTGAGTGACCCTAATAACAGCAAGGGTAAATTTCGACTCATCACTACCTTCTCAAGTGATGTAGGTAGTCTTAAAAGGATCATGAAAAAGAGTTGGCTTATATTGAAGACGGGTGATGTGATAGGAGGTGATCTTCCCCCTAATCCCCTCATCACATTTAAGAAAGCTAGATCATTGAAGAATGAATTGATACATACATATCCCACACCCAAACTGACTACAGGACTTGGCACTATGCAAGGCTTTTTCCCTTGTGGAAAATGCAAAGTGTGTAGAGCCAGCAAACGTACTTTGTCATATGAAATTCCTAGCGCAGGTATACGCAAGCAGATAACAAAATTCATGACATGTAGCACACCATATGTAGTCTATTGTCTTGTATGCCCATGTGGCTTGCGCTACGTGGGCAGCACGGTTCATCCTGCTAAAGTCAGAGTACTTGAGCATATTAGAGCGATAGCTAAGGGTGATTAGTCTTATCCTGTCGCTAGACATTTTGACAAGAAACATCGACGGGACAGGGACGTCCTATCATACTTCTGTCTAGATCATGTGATGGATAACTCCCGAGAGGGTGACAGAATCCTAAGATTGAGACGATTAGAGTTCCGTTATATAATTGATTTATGTACTAAGACACCATGGGGGCTCAATAGTCATGAAGAACTTGCTATACATTTGGGTGATTGAAATGAATTGTTAACATCATTTATATCAACATGACTCAGCTACATGCCAACTCTGGATGTGATTTTAAACTTAAATGAGTGTGAAAGCAAAATTTGAATGTACTTTCAGCCGAAATGAATTGAGGAAAGGTTGAAATAATTGGTTAAATCTATTTATGTTATACATCAAACGTTTACATGATTCTTTAAATTCTCTATTTCTTCCTAATATTTCTTTCTATATCACCCTTTTTGGATCCCCTAAAACTATGTCGTCCTAAGAAGGCACAAAGTGAATTGAGTTCTATGCCAGCATATTTGTGGTCGATTATAGCATTGTAAATCATGGAGGTTAACATCACAGTTTATTACGTCCTCGATTATGCCCATTCAGGGCAGAATTGTTATGGTGAACGCAATGTCAGCTAAGCCCATACAGGGCGTGATAGAGTTTTCTAAAATGACTTTCGTATATATCAATATCCGAATGCTTAACAGTGTTGCAGTTTAAAGATGGAGCTGTATATATTATGACCTTCGTATACATTTATGTTCGAATGTTAAACGAATTTTGCCATTCAAAGATGGCGCTGATTAAGAGGCAACCAAGTGGGTTGGTCCTTTTTCTGTGTTCATATCGAAAGTGGGGATGTTTAAATATCGTGATGACCCGGCGTGCCGGTAAACATAGAGAAAGGTTTATCCAAAACGCATCTGTTTATTTTGCTCTGTTACTCGAAATAAATCTTTGGTAACAAGTCCCTGTGAGTGCAGTTCCTTTCTGGCAGAAGCCGTGGCGAAAAGAAAATGGAGCTGTCGTGTTGATGCGGGTGCACCCCCACATTTGAGTTGCACCTGTCTGTGCGAGTGTGCTGACCTGTTTGGTGTTCTGGAGCGATATATATATATATATATATATATATATATATATATATATATATATATATATATATATATATATATATATATATATATATATGAAATCGATTTCTGACTTCCTCCTTTTAGTCAAAAACACACGAACAACATCTTGCTGAAGAAACGCTTTAATGCAAGTTTCAGGCAAAAATACTCTACCCGTTTCAGGAGCTCACCTCCCTTGCTCACAAGTAAAAGTGTTGTGATCATGATAGGTTTTTAAACAAACATGTGACATTTACGTGCATAATCATAGAAAGCAGACTAGTGCTGCAACATAACAAGTGTATAGATACTAATGGTGATATTAAGCCGAGTAAAACCATGACAGCATCCTCGAGTTAATCATTCTGTGCAGGGCATTCTGACAAATTAAAGCATATGCAATTACATATTTAATGTGACACACTTGCAAATGTGAAAATATCCACATAAATCATTATTTGTAATTTACCATTTGTAATCGCTATTTAGCTAGTTCGTATTGCAATTTTATTGCTGAGTGCCATAGAGTTATTCTGCCCAAGTGGGCTTAAATTCAACTTTGAATTGGGATATATATATATATATATATATATATATATATATATATATATATATATATATATATATATATATATATATCTATATATATATATATATATATATATATATATATATATATATACTCCCAGTTTGGCTCTGGTTTGGCAGACCCCTGGCGCTACTTCACTTCGGTGCGTAATCCTCGGCTGAGCCCAGCCTTAATTAATTGTAAATATATATTATATATATATATATATATATATATATATATATATATATATATATATATATATATATATATTTTACCTACTGGCGGTGATCAAGGCCGTTTTGTGACGGCCGAAACGCGTCATGCCGATGGCGAGGGAAAAATAAAGCCACATCTTGAATAATCTACCTTTGGTGTTTTCGTGATCTGTTCCACGGCGGTGCGAGGAGACGCATTGCAGGACCCTTTGTTTCGATATATATATATATATATATATATATATATATAATATATATATATATATATATATTTTTTACCTACTGGCGGACGCCAGTAGGTAGTTATAGTTAGGAGTTTTTTTCAATGTTAAATCTCAAAATTCTATTTGGAATAACTTTGGCGCCGGTTGACAAATCTGCCTGAGAATTTCCTCAAAATGGCCTCGTCAAGATCCGGTCCTTCCCTGAAAGTTTGGGGGGATGCGACAAGTGGGGGCCGAGATAAAAGGGGGGTCCCAAAACACGTTTTCCCCATGTTAATTTCCATAGGGCGGTCGACCTCACTTTTAGCCCGAACGGCTGAATGGATTTACACTAAATTTGGCAGAATTGTAGGGACTGGTAGCCCGATGTGCCTTTGCTATGTCTTAAGATATGTGCTCCAGTGGATTTTGAGAAATTTAGGTTCAAAAAAATATATTTATCTGTAAGCGCGCCCCGGGACGCGCTCCGGGGAGCGCTCCGGGAGCCCCACGCGACTTGCGCACAGAAAGCTGATTGCCTCTCGGGTGTCTGCAACCATTCCAAACAGTCCGGAGCGGCCACCATCTTGTGTCTCGGTAGGATCAAGACACAAGAGGTGGCAAAAACTTGGGGGAAATGACCATAAGGGGGCAGGGGTAGACCCCCCCTGACCACCTAGGTTTGATGTGGGGGTCATAAAAGGGCCCCGCGGGGCATAAAATTATTATTATTTTTTTTTTGATTTTCGCATGGGGAGCGCCCGGTACGCGCACCGGGGAGCGGACCGGGGAGCGTACCATGGGGGAAAAAAGGAAGACAGTTTTAAAAAAATGTAGCATTTTCAAACAAATTGAGGTAGGTCTGAAAAGAACTGTTTTTTTAATTTTTGTTGTTTTTTTGTTTTGTTTTTGTTTTTTGGAAAAAAAAAAATTTCGGGGATTTTCAGAACAATTTTATATTTTTTTTGTAGTTTTTCTTGGGTGAAACAAAAGACAGGGAATTGCAAACAGCTCAACTGGAGCAAAAAAATAGAAAAAAATTAACGTTGCTTGCTGCAGTGATGGTTGTCTGCAGCTCGATTAAGTAAAGTGATGCTCTGCTCACCATATGATGTTGTTTTGTTGCAATATATGCAAACAAATTTAAATTTTGAAAACTTGGTTTGGACATTAGGGACCATCCCCCTAGCCTCTGCACCCGATGGAGTCGGTTGGTTGGAGGTGCTTGATGTAGAAGGATGAGGAGGGTTCTTGGTCAGTTGCCTGACTTCTGCTCTTGAATAATTGTTTGGGTGCATCCTCTGCATATGCCTTATAATCATGTGGTTCCCAAACAAATATTTCTTGTTTGGGTTCTCTCTAGACAGTTCTTGGTCAAAGATGAGGCAAGTCACCTTTGCTGCATTTACTTTTTTGGCACCCCTTGGCATTTTGAAAAACTCCCAAATAAAATGTTCTTTGGGTTTGTATGGGGGATTGTCCTCAGGCAGATATTGCCTCTCCTCCTGATTCTCTTCATCCTCCTCTTCTTTATGACAACCAATGTGGTCTTGTGGTGGTCTTTGTGATGGTGGTGGAGGTGGTGGTGGTGCAGATGCACCTGCAGCTGCTACCAGTGAAGCCCTTTCTCACAGAATGCAGGTCTTCTTCACTCAAACAACTAAGTGAAAATGAGGAAAAAAGGTGGGGTCTTTCATCATTTGGAAAACAAAACTGTTGTGAACCAATCAAAAGTGTTATTTTCAGGTCACATGACCCGACACGCTTACGCTACGCGCCCCGTGGCGCGTCCCGGGGCACGCCCAGGGGTGTGTCGCGTAAGCGCGTTGAATGCTTCAGGGTGCATTTACACCGTGCGTATCACGCGGACGCGGCTACGTGATACGTCACGATCATGTTTTCGTTCGCGACATTGGCGCTAACGGGACGCTTCCCGGTTCGCGCACCGGGGCGCTTCAAACGAGTACGCTCTCCGGGGCGCGCACCGGGAGCGCTCCAAGGAAAAATAAAATAAAAAAAATGGGAAAAATTGTAGGGACTGGTAGCCCGATGTGCCTTTGCTATACTCAAGTGGTTTTTACGAAAATTAACTTTGAAAAAAATATATATTGTGCTACATTGAGCTATATATATGTTTGAGCCCAAATGTAGCCCAATGTAGCCCAATGTAGCCCAAAGATGGCCACCAGAGACAAAAAAAACAAATGTAGCCCAAATATCAGCCATATGTAGCCCAACTATAGCCCAATGATAGAATGTACCAGAGTGTTCTAAAGAATAACTAGAGCGTTAACAGTCTTACTTATAAAGTGAGACTTATAGTTAGGAATTAGCATTTAAAAAACCTATGAAATTCACTGAAAAAACCATAGGTTTCACAGCAGTTATAGTTAGGAATTAGCATTTAAAAAACCTATTAAATTCACTGAAAAAACCATAGGTTTCACACCAGTTATAGTTAGCTGGAAATTTTACATAAAACCATTGAAATTCCACGTTATAGTTAGTCGGACTCACTATAAGTTGCGCGCCTGCAATGCACTGCTGATGACATCACATATTACATCACTCATGACATGGTCAGTGACATCACTCATGACATCACTGATGACCCCATCCTTGTGACAGAGTGACAGACCTCTTTTCAGTGTAATGTAACCCTTGAAACACATATTCAAAAATAGAAACAAACATTTACAAAAAAGTGGAGATACCTATACCAGTTACAACAACCAATTCAGTAATTCCACCATTTATATACACATCCACTCATTCACCAACAGTTCTATATAATCATTCATTCATATACTCACTTATCATATATAGTGAGACACTTACATCCGTTAACACACCGACAGTCTTCCAAAAGTTACTCACACACATACTCACACATGCAAATAAACTATTGAACATCCATTTATTTGCATATACAGCTATACACACACTAGCACATTACTTCTAAGGAAACTTACAAATACTTACTCTCTTAAACAATCACTTATAGAAACACATACTTATTTAAACAGGAACTCTTTCAATCTCTCACTCTCACATATACTCACTTATATACATCAATATTCACATATACTAGATTAAAACATATGTAGTTACTCATAAAGACACTAGTGAGACAGTCATTCACTCACTAACACACACATATACACACTCTTCCACCCATACAGTCCTGCACATATGCTGTCTTCAAAACACATACAAACAGTGAGTTAGTCATTGATGCATCTATGTGCTAAGTAACACCCCCACCAAACCATACAGACACTCATACTGATACTAAAGAAAATCTAATAACACATATACACACACATGTAGCTACTCACCAACCCATGCAGCCACTTATACACAAAGTGAAACACTGATACAAACATTTAAATATTTAAACAATAGTCTCTAATATATGTATTCACTAAGATACATTTAATAAGCCAGTTAAACAATCATTTTTTTTTTAAAACATCCATTAGGACACTTATTTAAACATTTATTCTTCCTCCGACCTTTACATATACATATATAAAACATATTTATTTTTCAGACAGACACACATTCACTGGATGGTGTCATCAGTGATGTCATTGGAGATGTCATCAGTGATGTCACAGACCATGTCATGAGTGATGTAATTTGTGACGTCATCCGCAGTGCATTGCGGGCGCGCAAGTTATAGTTAGCTGAAAAGTGTATGTGATAAAGTAACAACGCTGGGAATGGGTATAAGGGGGCATGGTAGACACTCCCTGACCCCCTAGGTTTCCTGAGGGGGTCTTAGGAGGCCTATATAAGTAAGCGAACGAAGCGCTTACCGTTGGGAATGGGCATAAGGGGGCATGGTAGACACTCCCTGACCCCCTAGGTTTCCTGAGGGGGTCTTAGGAGGCCTACATAGGTAAGCGAACATAGCGCTTACTGGTGCGCACACCGGGAAGCGCACCAAAGTGAAAAAAAGTATGTAAGAGTTTAAAAAATGATAGCAAATTTTTATTATTGGAAGGTAGTTCTGAAAATAACTTTTTTTTATTTTTGTTGTTTTATATATTTTTTTATTTTTCTGAACATTTTTTGTTTTTTCTGAACTTTTTTTTTTTTTTAGGGAAGAAAAAAAAACTGGGAATTAACAGTGGCTCAACAGGAGCAAAAATAAAAAAAGCTACTGCTTTCTTTTCTTGCTGCAGTGGTGGTTGTCTATAGCATCATTAATGAGGGAAATACTTAGTGCCCGTAGGTGATGGTCTTTCCACAATAAATGCAGACCATCTTATATCCACCAAATTTCTTTTGTATGTTTGGCACCATTTCGCGCCCTTCTGGTGCTGCAAAAGAAATTTCACCTGTGGAGGTGCTGGCCTGATGATCTCTGTTCTTCTGAACCATGTCTCGTACCTCAGCCTGTGCCAAATTGTTAGGATGCCATCTCTCCATGTGGCGGATCATTGTGTAATTCCCAAAGGAATACTTTTTATTTGGGTTGCCCCTGGAGAGGACTTTGTCGCAAATTAAACAGGTGACATGTTGGGCATTCACTTTTTTTTGTCCAGCAGGGATGGAGAAGTACTCCCATATAAAATGCACTTTCACATGCCTTTCCCTAGGTTCTTCCCGCAAGAATCTCCTAGGCTGTTCTTCCTCATCATCTTCTTCCTCCTCTTCTTCAACTCCTGGAAGGATCTGGGGTGGTGGACCTTCCTTTCTGGGTGGTGGTGGTGGTGGTGGGGATGCACCAGCTGCAGCTACTACTGAAGCCATTTCTCTTCTCACAAATAGCTCTTGCTCTCTCAAAGAAGAAAGTGAGAATGAGGAAAAAAGGAGGGGTCTTTCATCATTTGGAGAAAAAAAAAGTTGAGAACCAATAAAAAGTGTTATTTCAGGTCACATGTCCCAACACGCTTACGTCACGCGCTCTGGCGCGCTTATGTTTCGCGCTCCGGGTCGTGCCACGGAGTGCTTCCAGGTGCGTTTACGCAGCACGCTTAAAGAACGCATCACGCGGTTACGCGATATGTTACGCTTACGCGGCGCGTCACGATGTTGTTTTCGTTCGCGGCAATTGCGCTGACGGGGCGCTCACCGTTACGCGCACCGTGGCGTTAAACAGAGTTGCGCTTACCGGTGCACTGCCCGGTGCGCGTAACGGAAGCGCACCGGTGCAAAATTAAAAAAAAAAAATGTAAACATTAAAAAAATTGTATTTAATAAAAATAAAAAACATTATTAATTTTAATGAAGTATCTATTTTACAGCTATTGATATTTGCTATTAAAAAAACATTGAAATTCACAGAAAAAACCATAGGTTTGAGACCATATATAGTTAGGTGAATATTTTAATCATACAAAACCAATGAAATTCCCATATATAGTTAGTTGCACTAACTATATATTTCGCGCACCCGCAGTCCACTGCTGATGATGTCACATATTACATCATTCATGACTTGGTCAGTGATATTACTGATGACATTACTGATGACATCTCAAATGACATCACTGATGACATCACTGAAGACATTTCAAATGACATCACTGATGACATCACTGATGACATCTCATTTGACATCATTGATCACATCACGGGGCGGGGGCTCTTACCTGTGGGGGCCCAGCTCCTCACCTATCTGCATCACACCCACTGCTGCTGCACTCGCTCTCCCCCCCACCGACGCCGCTCCTGACATGGCGGTCGCGGCGGGGAGAGACCAAAGACTTCAAATCCCGGCATCCCCTCACTGCCACCGGGGGCGCCGAAACGCCGGATCATTTTGCAGCGCCCGGAGGCGCATAAGTGGCAGCCGCCCCTTCTGCTGAGCGGGGGTCATTTGCTGGCGGGGGCTCTTACCTGTGGGGGCCCAGCTCCTCACCTATCTGCATCACACCCACTGCTGCTGCACTCGCTCTCCCCCCCACCGACGCCGCTCCTGACATCGCGGTCGCGGCGGGGAGAGACCAAAGACTTCAAATCCCGGCATCCCCTCACTGCCACCGGGGGCGCCGAAACGCCGGATCATTTTGCAGCGCCCGGAGGCGCATAAGTGGCAGCCGCCCCTGCTGCTGAGCGGGGGTCATTTGCTGGCGGGGGCTCTTACCTGTGGGGGCCCAGCTCCTCACCTATCTGCATCACACCCACTGCTGCTGCACTCGCTCTCCCCCCCACCGACGCCGCTCCTGACATCGCGGTCGTGGTGGGGAGAGACCAAAGACTTCAAATCCCGGCATCCCCTCACTGCCACCGGGGGCGCCGAAACGCCGGATCATTTTGCAGCGCCCGGAGGCGCATAAGTGGCAGCCGCGCCAAGCCCGGGCAAAGGGCGGGCCCTCTGTGGCCCTCGGAGGCCAAAGGAGGACGGGACGGGCCACCCATCTGACATTTCCTTTGAAGAGGTACTGAAATTTTATTTTTCATATTGTGATTTTCCTAGCCATACTGCTTTTTCATTATGTCCTTCTGGGAGGATCTGAACGCACTATGTAGAACCAATTATATACCGGACATACTGCCCACCATAAGCAAGGACACCAGTCCAGATGATGTAAACGCCACCCTGCAGGATCCACTGCTTCACTTGACTAAACACAAAAACTTAGCCAATACACCTCCGGCGGTGTTTAACATTCGCGATGGCGATATTGTTAAAGAGAAGCAAGCCAAAAATCCAATTGTACGTACTTGTCCTGCTCTTCTCCCCTCCAACCCAATTACACCGATGGGGGAGACGGTGTATAGAAAAATAGAAAACCGTGCATCACCCCTTCAACCATCTTTGTTGGCCGAGCTTGAACATTTGCTAACATCTCTCATATCACCCCTGGTGACCAAAATTAACGATTTGGGGGACAGGTTATCCAGCATTGAACAAACAATGAAAACGCACATTTCACCAAGTATAAAACCGGTATTTTCCAACTGTCCTATCGCCCTCACTATTCCGGAAATACCTAAATCAAATTTCCGTAAGAACGCCTCCTCGCAAACATTGTCGCCTGCTACAGGCCTCAAACCGGCCAAAATTCACCCGCTGATAAAACATACTGAGGCCAAACCCGAACTTGTTAAAATGCTACGAATTGACTTGCCACCTGAAGCCACCCCTTATGTGTCAGTCATATCTGGGGTCCCACCTTCAAGCCAGGGAAAATATGAAACACGTCAAGACCTTTTAAACAAGGTCATGCCCTGGCTACAGACCAACAGACCCTTGCCACCTAACTTAGATGGTGGAATTTTAAGTGTCAGGAGGGTGGGGTGGCTGGGCGCGTTGCCAAAAACCATCCCTGGGGATTTGGTGCTAATTAAATTCAAGTACATGAACATAGTCCCTTTTTTACGATCATGCAAGCACAAAGAGTGGGATGGCCCAATTCGCATCTGGGATTTACATGACTTTTATCCGAGCATCCCACCTATTCCGTCATCAAGAACAGCAGTAAACAATTATAACGTCTGGGGTGGGGGACCATGTGTACCTAGTGCCCCTAGCTTCCTAGCTCTTAACAGATTCGAACCTTTGTTCAAAAAACGCACTTTCCGACCTAATAGCACTGTGTGTCCTAGAGGTGTTCCATCTGACAGGGTATTGTTTTAAATTGTTTTTCTATTGATTAGCTGTCCTCTCTTATCAATTTAATCGTGTTTTAGAAATTGATATATAATGAAATATTGTTGTATTTATCTATGTTTTGTTGTTGCTTTTATGATTTTAAATTCAAAAATCGAATAAAGCTAATCTGAATCTGAATCCACATCACTGATGACATCATTCTTGTGCTAATACGATGAACCTCTTCAGACTCTAATATAACCTTAGATACAGTCAGTGTATACAGATACTCACACACTGTCACTCATCCATGGAGTTACTCACACACCTAGTCAGTCATGCAAAGAATCAATCTCACCTCCATTTCCTCAACTATACAGTTATACACACCTTACTTATTCAAACATATACTAACACATATTTACACTCTTATAAAATCCCTGATACAAGTTCACAATGATCAATACAGCCACCTACACATTCAATGGCTCTCATGCATAGTTATTTATATATGCCAACTCTCACATGTACTGTGTTTTACATATGTACTTACTATGACATGTAGCATTCAGATATCCATTCACTCATCAATACTCATGCACACAGTCAACCGCCCATGTAGCTGTTTCCACATGCACTCTTGAACTCATACACCTAGTGAATCAACTGCTCACACATCTATGCACAGAGTCACACACCTCCCAGCCACCCCTACACACACTCAATCTCCCATACAAATACGTGGGCAACCAATCAATTACACATATAGCCTCTCGTATAGCTAATGATCAACACATGCAGCAGTTTACACCACAACAGACATACTGATGCACACATTCAGACAGTTTAGTCACTAAGCCATGCATTTAGTAAGACACAATTATTTAATCACTCACTCATGTCATGAATGTTGTAATATGTGCTATTAAAAAACCTATGAAATTCACTGAAAAAAACATAGGTTTCACACCAGTTATAATTAGGAATTAGCATTTAAAAAACCTATTAAATTCGCTGAAAAAACCATAGGTTTCACACCAGTTATAGTTACCTGGAAATTTTACTGACATAAAACCATTGAAATTCCCACGTTATAGTTAGTTGGACTCACTATAACATGCATGTGTAATGCACTGCTGATGACATCACATATTACATCACTCATGACATGGTCAGTGACAACACTCATGACATCACTGATGACACCATCCTTGTGACAGAGTAACAGACTTCCTTTCAGTGTACTGTAACCCTTGAAACACATATTCAAAAAAAAAAACTAAATTTTTTTTAAAAAAAGAGATATCCATACCAGTTACAACAACCAATTCAGTTTTCCACCATCTATATACACATCCTCTCATTCAGCAACAGTTCTATATAGTCACTTATACATATATTGACTCATCATATGTAGTGATACACACATACATCCTGTTACACACCGACAGTCATCCAAAAGTTACTCACACACATACTCACACATGCAAATAAACTATTGAACATCCATTTATTTGCATATACAGCTATACACACACTAGCACATTACTTCTAAGGAAACTTACACATACTTACTCTCTTAAACAATCACTTATAGAAACACATACTTATTTAAACAGGAACTCTTTCAATCTCTCACTCTCACATATACTCACTTATATACATCAATACTCACATATACTAGATTAAAACATATGTAGTTCCTCATAAAGACACTGGTGAGGCAGGCATTCACTCACTAACACACACATATACACACTCATCCACCCATACAGTCCTGCACATATGCTGCCTTAAAAACACATACAAACAGTGAGTCAGTCACCAACCCATTCAGCCACTTATACACAAAGTGAAACACTGATACATATATTTAAATATTTAAAAATTACTCGCTAATATATGTATTCACTAAGATACAATTTATAAGCCAGTTAACCAATCAATATTTTATTAAAAATAAACATCCATTTACACACTTATTTAAACATTTATTCGTATATCGACCTTTACAATATACATATATAAAACATATTGATTTTTCAGGAAGACACACATTCACTGGATGGTGTCATCAGTGATGTCATGAGTGATGTCACTGACCATGTCATGAGTGATGTAATATGTGACCTCATCAGCGGTGAATTGCAGGCGCGCAAGTTATAGTGAGTCCAACTAACTATAACATGGGAATTTCAATGGTTTTATGTCAGTAAAATTTCCAGCTAACTATAACTGGTGTGAAGCCTATGGTTTTTTCAGTGAATTTAATAGGTTTTTTAAATGCTAATTCCTAACTATAACTGGTTTGAAACCTATGGTTTTTTCAGTGAATATATATATATATATATATATAAAATATATATATATACATATATATATATATATAAAATATATCAAAGCTCCAAGGTTCCCACCTGTTGTTGTTATATATATCCAAATAGGTACATAGAGTGCCTTTTGGGTCATCCCACTTCTATCTTTTGTCTACTGGAGTGTCGTTTACACTCTTGTTCCATTCATGAGTGGTTGCATGTTATTATGGCTCATTCCACATCAGACCTTGACTCTCTTGCTCCGTAAATTATGGCATGTTATGATCACATGTGTACATCCACCTGCCTATAAGTGCATGTTAGTGTCAGGGATGGTTAGCAAGTCCTTTAGTTTTCAATGGTCTCCTTTTTATAGTTCTCCTTTTATGCATGTGCTGCTCCTCTTTTTATTTAAATGTTTCTTTCGAGGATACCACAACTCTTCTGGAAGTGCTAACAGGTCGCTTGCTTACAGCTATTTTCATCTACAGGGTGTTCCATTCTACATGACTACTTCCTCTAAACCAGGAGGCAAATGATGGAATGCAGTAACAATTCTAATCATTGCTTTGTCATTCAAAGAGGGTCAACATGTTGGTTCTAAATGTGGTGGCCATATTGAACATTTAAAATTATAAAAGACTATTTACAATACATCTGTAAGACCGACACCCACCTCTGTTTTAGTTTTGTTATTGCAAACATATGCCCCTTGCGTTTAGCTTTTTCTAACTGTTCTCTTTTAATTCATATTGTGTATGTTGTTGCACTTGTGTGTACTTTATTTCAGTTATTGCAGTTATGAGTCATTGGATGGAAAAATGGACGTATTATTGCAATGATGAGTGATAGAGTGGGTGTATAACGACTTGAGTGACTAAACCCATCAACAAATCAAAAAGCACTTTCATTCATAAGCCAGGCCTATTTGCTTTGGCAGTGCTATTTCTGATGTGCATAATTTATTTCCTCTAATAATTAATTCATATTCCTATCCTTTACAGATGTGTGTGTCATATGTACAAAAGAAATCATTGGAATGTACTGCCACAACGCAGATATCACCATCATCACGTTTATGTGCCAAAAAATAAACTATGTCTTCAAATTCGACATTTCAAGCAGCCATTCTAATTTTATTTGTGAGCAAAGTGGAAAATCAATCTACGTTAAAGGTTTGTATACAAAACAGTGATGTGCTTGAACAGTTTGTAAGAGGCACTGACTACATTGAGATGAAATTGTGGAGTACTATCAAACTGAAAGGAAATGTTATGTGATCTTTCAGATTTCAAGCATGCTACAATGCGAGCCTTTCTTAAAATGGCTAATTTTAATACTGCAATTTTTCGTTAGCTCCACCTTGAAAGGCACTATTACAAACATTTTATGCCAAGTTTCACAGCACTGCTTAACTCCCTAACGTATTTCTCTATTCCAAGTTAAAGGAAAACGAACCAGTGACAGCTTTATAATTTTAATTATTTTACCGTCAAATACCGAATTAAATAGTTAATGAATGAAATCATAATTTTTAATGCTCGAAAATATCTCCACAGTGCCACTCTCGAAATTGGTAACACTTAAAATATATTTAATATTTAAATATTTATTAAAACAGAATTATAGGAGTTCCTAAACTCCCTATATTGGGAGTGACAAAGAGAGGGGTGACTAAACTATGCTTCCGTTTTTTTCTGTGCAGTGCAATGTAGTGCAGCCAGAAAAAACGCATTGCTGTGTATAGGAATGATGGGGCTGATTCAAAGAACTAACTTAAGACAAAATCCTAAACTTACTACTTTTGGTATTCACAGAAGTTAGGATTTTGTCTTAAGACAGACATAAGACAGAATCCTAACTTAAGCCTGCCTTAAGTCTGTCTTAAGACAAAATCCTAAATTATTATTTTTTTGCAATATACAAATGAAAAGAGAATATAGAGGATAATGCCTTACACCGTTTGTTTTCCTAATATGTCAATGTACTTCAGAATGAAGTATAGAAGTTAAGTGAATAACTGAGCCAGGTAGGGGGCTATTTACGATTCTGGTTGGATGAGCGTCCGACCAACATCATGGAAGGAATGGGACACACCGACAAGGAGTCGGAGGTCCCACCTGCCGTATTAGGAGCAAGACCACTGACTCATTGTAAGTGAAATTGCTCTCCCACCCTCGCAGCTCCACCATTAAGTGAGGTGCCCCTGCCCCTGCACTCTTGAGTGTTGGTGATCGAGGCCCTCCTCCACCCGCAGGTTTCCCTGCGCCTCATCCCTGGTGGTGTAGTGGACCTCTGTCTCCTTTCTTTCTTTCTGCTCCTTCACTCGTTTTTCTCCCCTTTCTATCTTTCACCTTTCTGCACCTCTGCTCTTTTGCACCTTATTTCTGCCCATTTTCCCTTTCTCTGCCTCTGCTCCTTCACTCGTTTTCACTCGTTTTTCTCCCCTTTTTATCTTTCACCTTTCTGCACCTCTGCTCTTTTGTGCCTTATTTCTGCCCATTTTCCCTTTCTCTCCCTCTGCTCCTTCACTCGTTTTCACTCGTTTTTCTACCCTTTCTATCTTTCACCTTTGTGTCCTTTTCTGCATCTCTGCTCTTTTGTGCCTTATTTCTGCTTATTTTCCCTTTTTTTTTATCCCTCTTTCCTCCCTTTACCTTTCCCCACCGCTGCTGCCCCCGTGGCCCCTCCCCCCCCCAGCCCGACCGGCCCAATCCAGCTCCCCTCCCCGCTCCCGCCTCCCAGCTGTCCAGCCCTCCCCGACCGGCCACTGCGGGGACAGGCGAGCAAGACCACTGACTCATTGTCAGTGAAATTGCTCTCCCACCATCGCAGCTCCACCATTAAGTGAGGTGCCCCTGCCCCTGCACTCTTGAGTGTTGGTGATCGAGGCCCTCCTCCACCCGCAGGTTTCCCTGCGCCTCATCCCTGGTGGTCCAGTGGACCTCTGTCTCTTTTCTTTCTTTCTGCTCCTTCACTTGTTTTTCTCCCCTTTCTATCTTTCACCTTTCTGCACCTCTGCTCTTTTGCACCTTATTTCTGCCAATTTTCCCTTTCTCTCCCTCTGCTCCTTCACTCGTTTTCACTCGTTTTTCTCCCCTTTCTATCTTTCACCTTTCTAATTCTGCTCTTTTGTGCCTTATTTCTGCCCATTTTCCCTTTCTCTCCCTCTGCTCCTTCACTCGTTTTCACTAATTTTTCTACCCTTGCTATCTTTCACATTTCTGCTCTTTTCTGCATCTCTGCTCTTTTGTGCCTTATTTTAGCTTATTTTTCCTTTTTTCTTTATCCCTCTTTCCTCCCTTTACCTTTCCCCGCCGCTGCTGCCCCCGCGGCCCCTCCCCCCCAGCGCAACCGGCCCAATCCAGCTCCCCTCCCCGCTCCCGCCTCCTAGCTTTCCAGCCCTCCCCGACCCCTACTTAATGGCGGCCACTGCACGGCCGCGGGCTGCGGGCGCACCGCTGGTGCACCGAAGGCGCGTCAAAGGCAAGCACGTCTGCGACCCGTCCGCGACCAGCACCAGGAACCCTGGACCTCCGCCCCGCCAATGCTACGACGCAGCAGCACTCCACGCACTCAACCCAGGCTGCAACAACAACTGCAAGCTAGCATCACCAGCCGACACCCATGGACCCTTCAGCTGTCACCGCTGCCGGCACACCTGCAGCACCGCCAAGAACACGGATCTAGCACAACCTGCCCACAAGAACACAACCAAACTGAAGACCCTGCAATGCATCCTTCTCAACGTCCGATCCCTCCACAAACACGCCACAGAAATCTGGGACCTCCTCGACAGCACCACCCCAGACGTAGCATTCTTCACCGAAACCTGGACCAACACCACCTCGGGAACGGACATCGCCATCGCCGTCCCCCAAGGATACAAGATCTCCAGGAAGGACCCCTCCACCCACCCAGGAGGAGGAATCGCCACCGTCCACAAATCCAGCCTCCGCCTGAGCACACTCCCTGACGAGTCCACAGAACTGATGGAACACCTTCACTTCAAGATACTGGCCAGCCCCACCGCCGCCCTCTGAGGAACCCTCATCTACCGAACCCCTGGACCCCGCAGACCCTTCGCCAACTCCCTCACGGACATTATCTCCCCGCAGGCCATCGCATCCGCCAACTACACCCTGCTGAGAGACCTCAACTTCCACCTCGACAATCAACTGGACCCCAACACCACTTGCCTCCTGGACAACCTCCACAACATTGGACTCCGCCAGATCGTGACTGAGCCCACGCACTCAGCAGGACACACCCTCGACCCCCTCTTCACTACAGGAAACTCCATCACCTTCAGCCACACCACCGAACTCCCTTGGACCGACCATCGTTGCGTCTACTTCACCTTCAGAACACCCACCATCCACAGACACCAGCACCTGCTTCCACAAAGAAACTGGACCAAAATCACCAATGACCAGCTCACCTCCTCACTCAACAACTCCACCCCAACCATCGCTGAAAACGACGACCCCAACACCGCAGCCCGAACCCTGCATAGATGGATCTCGGACAGCACCAACACCATAGCACCCCTCAAGAAAAACAACAATACCCGTGCCAAGAAAGCCAGATGGTTTACCACCGAACTTCGAGAGTCCAGGCGCACATGCCACCACCTCGAAAAGGCCTGGAGAAATATCAAATCCACAGAAGCCCACAACAACTTCAGAGCCGCCACCAACGCCCACCATCAACTCATCTCGGAAACAAGGAAAAAAGCGATTGAAGACAGAATCTCCACCTACGCACACAACAGCAAGGAACTCTTCAGCATCATCAAGGAGTTCGCCCAACCCACCAGCGAGTCTACCGACATCCCTCCCTCACAAGACCTCTGCGACAAACTCAGCATCGTTTTCCACCACAAAAAATCAAGAGCATCAACGACAACTTCGACGAAGACAACCAACACACTGAACCCTCACCAACTACCCCCGACACCCAGAGACCAGCGATTGATGGCTGGACAACCCTCACCACTGAAGACAATGAAGTCAATCCACTCAGGGGCCCCCACGGACCCCTGCCCCACCACATCTTCAACAGAGCCGCCAACACCATCGCACCCATGCTCCGCCAAACCATCAACCGCTCCCTGGCGACCGCCTCGTTTCCCGACGACTGGAAACACGCCGAGGTCAACCCCCTCCTAAAGAAACCCTCAGCGGACCCCACCGACCTCAAAAACTACAGACCCATCCCCCTGCTCCCGTTCCCAGCGAAAGTCATCGAGAAAGCCATCAACAGCCAACTCGCCACATTCATTGAAGAACACAACATCCTCGACTCCTCCCAATCCGGCTTCAGAAAAAACCACAGTACGGAAACTGCCGTCCTCGGGGCAACAGACGACATCCCCACCTTACTGGACAAAGGAGAAACAGTAGCCCTCATCCTCCTCGACCTATCAGCGGTGTTCGACACAGTCTCCCACCGCACCCTAATACGCAGACTCTACGATGGAGGAATCCAGGACAAGGCCCTCGACTGGATCTGCTCCTTCCTCTCCGGCAGGACGCAGCGGGTCAGACTCCCCCCTTTCCTCTCGGACCCCACACCTACCACCTGCGGAGTCCCCCAGGGCTCCTCCCTCAGCCCAACGCTCTTCAACGTCTACATGGCTCCACTTGCCCCCATCGTCAGAACCTACGGACTCAACATCGTGTCATACGCAGACAATACCCAGCTCATTCTCTCCCTAACCAACAAGCCCAACACCGCCAGACGCAACTCTCGAGAAGGCATGGAAGCCGTCGCCAAATGGATGAAAAACAGCTGCCTACAACTAAACACCAACAAAACAGAAGAACTCATCATGGGCCCAAACCCCGACGCCTGGAGCGACACATGGTGGCCCACCGCCCTCGGAAACCCGCCAACCCCCACAGACCACGCACGCAACCTTGGAATCATCCTGGACTCCGAGCTCAAAATGGACCGCCAGATCTACTCTGTCACATCTTCCTGCCACCACACCCTCCACCTCCTTCGTAAGGCCTTCAAATGGAACCCCCTCGAACACCGAAAGACAGTCACTCACGCCCTGGTCACCAGCAGACTCGACTACGGCAACGCACTCTACGCCGGAATAAACAAAAACCTCATCCGCAAGCTACAGAACATCCAGAACGCCGCCGCAAGACTGGTTCTCAACCTGCCAAAACACTGCTACATCTCCCAGCACCTGCGCACACTCCACTGGCTCCCCGTCGAGGCGAGAATCACCTTTAAGATGCTCACCCACGCACACAAGGTCCTCCACGGCACCGGACCAGCATACCTGAACAGCCGACTCAAATTCCACGCACCCTAAAGGACCCTACGATCAGCCCAGCTTTCCTACGCCGTGGTCCCCCGCACCAGAAAGACCAGATTGGGAGGTCGCTCCTTCTCCTTCCTCGCGGCCAAATCATGGAACGCCCTTCCGCTCCACCTCAGACAGACAACATCGCTCCCAATCTTAGCAAGAAACCTCAAAACCTGGCTCTTCGACAGACCCCCTCCTTGATGGAATGGAACCTGCACGCCCCCCAAACCCCCCACCCCTAGCGCCTTGAGACCCTTACAGGTGAGTAGTCGCGCTTTAACAAACTCCTGATTGATTGATTGATTGATTGATTGACCACCAGCACGGCAGATTGAAGCATACATATATTACTGTTACAGCATGTGATGGCGGTCGGAAAAGTGCTGCAGCACAACCCAGAATGTTAAAGGGTATGGTTACAAACATCCATGCGCCATGTTGCAAGCACTATGCAGTGCCTGTCCCACAACAATGCATGGATGTTTGGGCAGGCACCACAGTTGCCCCCCAGGCCTCGTAGCAGAGGCTGCCGATGGACTGGGGCCCCTGTAAGAGCCTTTAAAATCCGTTTCCACAGCCTTTCAGTGGCAGTCGGACTGATTTTGAAAGGCTGCCTGAAAGGGACATCGTAATCCCTACGGCGGTGCCTGAGCAGGCACTGCCCTTATTGCAGGGAATTACAATCCGACCATCAGCCGGACAGGCTACTTGAGCCTGTTGGAACCATTGGGCAGTCCCACCGCCTTGCTCTTACCCCCACCCATGTTAATGTGGTGGTCAGACCGTGGCACGAGATGTCTCTCGGGCTGCAACCAAAAACCCATCAGTTGTGGTCCAACTGACATTACACCGAAGGCCGTAGAGTGACCAACAGCGCCAGGCTAATCCTGTGCTCACTTTTATTCATTCTTAGCCTCATGCCTATGATGATGTAATTGTGCTCAAAGAAAGATGCACTTCACCATCTGCCCTATGGATTAAGGGAAATCCATACCGTTTTGACATGAGTATAGTAACTCAATGCATGTATTTTTACAGTCCATAGAAATATAACCACAAATATTAGAGGAATCAACATGTTAGTCAGGGAAATTATCTCAAAATAGATCATAAAACACTATGGGGCACATGCATCAACCTATTTAGGAAGTGCAAACGGTGCGAATCGGTAAATTCGGCCGTTTGCGCTTCCTAAATACGTTTTTGGGATGCATGAAACATTTTATCAAAATTCGTTTTTTTTTGCATTTCCTAAAAATGCGAATGCATTTAAGGAATCGCATTTGTGCGATTCATTAAATGCAATGCATCATTTTTTTTAAAAAAAGCGAATTTTGAAATAGGAAGTGCAAATTAACACGAGGTTGACCCTCGTGTTAATTTGCGAAATTGTTTCAAAAAGCACAAAAATGCATTTTGAAAAGTGTCATGTTACAGACACACATGTCCTTAAGTTATGTGTGTGTGAAACATGCACTTTAAAATACATTTCAGGGGTGCAGGGGGGGGTCCTTTGGACCCCCCACTGCACCCTTGCAATGCATCAACAAATTGCGATTTCCTAAAAAAAGAAATGCAAAACGGCATTGATTCCTATGGGCCTTTAGGCCCATAGGAATCAATGTAATGCCATTCCTTAATTGCGATTCGCAATTAAGGAATCGCAAATTCCGAAATTTAAGAAATCCTAAAAAATTTTAGGATTTCTTGATGCATAGGATTTTGCAATTCCTAAATAGTGATTCCTTAATTTTCGCTATTTAGGAAATGCAAAATCCTAGATTGATGCATGTGGCCCTATTAGCATCATTACATGAACAGTCTGTAATATCTACTGTAGGTGATGTTTGAGATATGGAACTGGGCAAAGTGAATAGTGTTTTTCTGCACTTTGGAAGGCCACTTTAAAAACATGTCACTGACTCCTGCTGGTTGAAAGTCTGAAATGCACAGCCCTCTTTACCCTGTGCCTGACATTCTTTTCAGGAGCCCCCAAAACTGGTACTCTAATGAATACTCACCAAGGACCAGAACCCCAGTTAACTGTGTTAGTCGATCAAAATAGGTCACAGGAGATGAATCCCATATAAGAACACTCTGTCAGTAATTTCTAAGTATTTGAATAATCTGAACTTGCTTGCACTTGAGACCTCAGGACATATTCCACCTGTTGGGATAGGGTCCAAAAATGTAACAGTTTTTCAGTTCCTGGCATAAAACACTAGGACAACTTCTCCCTTCTTCTGAAGGATGTGGCACTCATTATTCCATCAAAAAGAACCCAGTTCTCAGTAACCATGGACGTGCAAAGAAAATGGACTACCCAAATTAAGTGTCAATGGAAGTCAGTGTGGATAATAGCCATTTATCAATGTGACAAACCCTTTTATTGTTCCGTTTTGTATTGCCCAGTGTGTTTTGGACCATTTGAGCTCCTTCAAAAGTGAAAAATGTGTTATATGTTGAGCAACTGCTTTAGCATGTTCACCTATGGTCAGGTCAGCAGAGGCGAGGGGCCGTTTGTAAGCAGGGCAGGGCAGGTGAGAGATTGTGGTTGCAAGCAGGGTAGGGCAGAGGGGCCGTTTGTAAGGAGGGCAAGTGAGAGATGGTGGCTGTAAGCAGGGTAGGGCAGAGGGGCTGTTTGTAAGCAGGGTAGCGAAGAGAGGTCCATTGTTGAAGGCAGGGGAGAGGAGGTGGTTGGAAGCATGGGAGATGAGGTGGTTGGAAGCAGAGGAGAGGGGCCGGTTGTTGTACTCAGGGAAGGGGGGTGTATGTAAGCAGGGCAGAGGAGAGGGGCCGATTATAAGAAGAGCGGGCAAGATACAGTGGTTAGAAGCAGGGCTGGCGAGACGAGTCGATTGTTGTAAGCAGGACAGGTGAGAGGATGTGGTTCAAAGCAGGGCAGTGGAGAGGGGCCGAGTGTTGTAGGCAGGGGAGAGGAGGTGGTTATAAGCATGGCAGGTGAAAGGGTCAACGTGTAAGCGGGGCAGGTGAGAGGGGAGATTGCTGTAAGCAGGGCAGGTGAGAGGGACGGGATGCAGGAGGAACTGGTAATAAGGCCGGCTGTAAGCAGGGCAGTGGGGCCATTAGGGTCGGCGGTAGGTGAGCCGCTGGGTGGCAGAATAGGTGAATATAGGTGCTGGTAGCGGGGCAGGTGACACCTGGGAAGTACCCCCAATCCTTCCCTCCTCCCTGTGAGACACGCCGGTGACACGCCGGCTGCACCTCACCCAGAACAGGAGGCTGAGGGTCTTAAGCAGGGAGAGGCAGCCGCCCCCTGGCCGGTCCGCCATGGCTGGGCCGCATCCGGACGGTCCTTCTGTCCGAGCCCCGGAGATGCTACGATGGCCCTCCCTCCGGTGGGGCTTCCCTTCCCCAAGTCCCAGCACACTCCTTGCTCCCTCCCAGTCCTCCTCGCACTGTTACGCACCTGCAAAGTAATGTTTAAAATGCAGAGTTTAGCCTACCAAGTGGACGATTGGGTAATATTCATCTAGGGAGTCTACAGAGAAAATGCAATGAGGCATTCGCTGGATGAATTTGAATTCTATGACGCATCGACGTAAGGAAGTCCCTCTGTGTTAGAAAAGCATGACTGGCAATTATTAAGGACGCTATTTTGATTGCATGTTTCGCACTGCTGGAAGTGCTACATTCCTATAATAAACTGTAAAACAAACTTTATTCACAAGCTTTCAGAACATTGTGAAAATAGATGTAATTTTTTTTATTGAATGGTGAGGAACATGTAAAATAATAAATACATGTCCCGTCAGTCATTTGGGGGTTTCATATTTTTCACACGTCTTGAAGCATTTATCGGACAAACTTTGTGTATATTATCATGGGGATGAAGCCAATGCGTGTATTCTTCTGCAAACACGCGACCAGACCACAGACAACAGGACCGCCCTCAAGCACGCCACCCGCAAACACCATCAGCTGATCTGTGACACCAAGAAGACGGCACTCAAAGAACGACTGGACAACAACGCCCACGACAGCAAGAAACTCTTCAGCATCGTCAAAGAGTTCTCCAACCCCAGCGCCGGAAACAACAACATCACTCCCTCGCAAGACCTCTGCAACTCACTCGCCTCGTTCTTCCACCGAAAGATCGCCGACATACACAACAGCTTCGACGCACAGACCACGCACCCTACCACCGAACCAACGCCCGCCACCAGCACCCTCTGCAACTGGACCCCGATCAGCACCGAAGACACCACCCGCACGATGAACTCCATCCACTCCGGATCACCAACCGACCCGTGCCCACACCACGTCTTCAACAAAACCGACGCCATCATCGCACATCATCTCTGAGACACCATCAACTCCTCCTTCCACACCGCCACCTTCCCGGAGAGCTGGAAGCACGCCGAGCTGACCGCCCTCCTGAAGAAACCAACGGCGGACCCCACTGACCTCAAGAACTACCGTCCCATCTCGCTCCTTCCTTTTCCTGCCAAAGTCAGCGAGAAGACCGTCAACAAACAGCTTGCCGCCTTCCTCGAGACGAACGGATCTCTCGACCCCTCGCAGTCCGGGTTTCGGGCCAACCACAGCACCGAGAACGCCCTAATCGCAGCCACCGACGACATCAGAACCCTGATCGACAACGGGGAAACAGCGGCCCTCATCCTCCTGGACCTCTCTGCGGCGTTCAACACTGTCTGCCACCACACCCTAGTGAAGCGCCTCAGCAACATCGGAATCCGAGAGAAAGCGCTGGAGTGGATCATCTCGTTCCTCACCGGAAGAACCCAGAGAGTCCGCCTCCCTCCGTTCAGATCCGAGGCCACTGAAGTCATCGGCGGCGTACCACAAGGATCTTCAATCAGTCCAACCCTCTTCAACGTCTACATGAGCCCCCTCGCAGCCATCGCACGCCAACACAACCTCAACATCATCCCCTACGCCGACGACACCCACCACCGCCAGAGTCAACCTACACGAAGGGATGAAAGACGTCGCCGACTGGATGAGGAACAGCCGCCTTAAACTGAGCTCAGACAAGACGGAAGTCCTCATCCTGGGATCATCACCCTCCGCCTGGGACGACTCCTGGTGGTCCCCGGCCATGGGCACTGCTCCCAAACCAATGGACCACGCATGCAACCTGGGCTTCATCCTGGACTCCTCCCTGTCAATGACCAGACAAGTCAACGCCGTCTCATCCTCCTGCTTCAACACCATGCGCATGCCCTGCAAGATCTTCAGATGTATCCCCTTTGAAACCAGGAAGACCGTCACCCAGGCACTCGTCACCAGCCGACTGGACTACGGGATCACCCTCTACACCGGAACCACAGCCAAACTGCAAAAAAGACTCCAACGCATCCAGAACGCCTCCGCACGACTCATCCTGGACATCCCCCGACACAGCCACATCACCAGACACCTGAGAGACCTGCACTGGCTCCCCGTCAGCAAGAGAATCTCGTTCAGACTCCTCACCCACGCACACAAGGCTCTCCACGACCTGGGCCCCAAGTACCTCAACGACCGCATGACCTTCTACACGCCCACCGCCAGACTCAGAGCCGCCGGAGGGGCTGGGGCCACCAGAATGTCCCGTTCAAAGTACGTCAAAGTTCTCTTGCCAAGAAAAGAGATGTCACCCCCTTTGGCTGTGGGTGACCTGAAGCCACTCGAAGCCCAGCCTGCCTCGAAGCTCCTCCGGCCATCAGGAGGTCACCATCCAGGGTACGGGTGAAGGCTTTGGACAAGAAATGTAGATTTCTGCGGAGAAGACGCCGCCATTAAAAAACAAGACGTGCGCACGCACTCCCAAAAACGAAACCTATTGTGGGGCGGGACTTCCGTCTTCTGAAGCCCGCGCCCACGGAGTGCCTGGACGAGCAGTGGTGATGTGGGACGCGGGGCTCCCATGCCCGAGGGAGAGCCCCGCGTAGGCTGCAGATGTCTGGAGCGGCGGTAAGTGGGCCTTACTTGTAGGGGGGTTGCAGGGGGGGGGTGTCGGTGCGCTCGTGTGTGTATGTGTGCGCGCTTGTGTGTATGTGTGCGACGGTGGGGGGGTGTCTCTGTATGTGTACGTGCGTGTATGTGCGCTCGTGTGTGTGTCTCTGTGTGCAACGGCGTGGGGGAGGGGGTTGTGTCTGTATGTGTGCGTGCGTGTATGTGCGCTCGTGTGTGTCTCTGTGTGTGTGCATGCGTGTGTGTTGAAGCTTTCCAGGAGACAGGAGCTGGCCACAGCGAGCGCGTTTTTGTGCGAGTGGCCCGCTCACATCGCCTTCCGGCAGAGGAGATGCACGCGGCCAGGTCCTGTCTCCTGGAAAGCTGAGTCGCTAACTATAGGTCTCTGGCAAGACAGCGCTTCGCGCTGTTAACGCCACAAGACCTAAAAAGAGGGGAGTCTCAATTAAGAGGACGGAATCCTATCACCCACCAAAGTGGCATTCTTCATCATTTGAAATAACCTCTTGGCTGCACACTAGTGCAACCAAGGAGCTACAACTCCTTGCTAGTGTAAAGGAGGAGCTCTGAGATGTTTTGATGTAATCCGGAGTTAGATTACCTTAGATCGATGGAGCATAAAGCAGTGTGCTGAGAGTGGTGAAAATACTTGAGGACCTTCTCACTAGCGCGATCGCACATTTATTCAGATCACGCCTTTACTGCTTTTAATCTTTGACACCACAAAATACCCCATAAACTCTTTTCTCTCATGGTAGTCAATTTTTACGCACTTATTACATACACTGCATCACGTATTCTTACCACACTGCTTTATGCTTCATTGATCTAAGGTGATCTAGTTCCAGATTACATCCAAACATACAAAAGCTCCTCCTTTACACTAGTTGTCTCACCTTGGTTGCACTAGTATGCAGCCAAAAGGAGATCCCAAATGATGAAGCATGCCACCTTGGTGGGTGATGAGATTCCGTCCTCTTAATTGAGACTCCCCTCTTTGTTGTATTCTTCTAGTGGGGTGTACTGTTTATTTCTCTGTATATATACTCCTCCTTATGACCTGCTGATTCTTTGTCGTTGTGATATAAGCAAATGAACAAATGAAGTTGATTAAAGTGAAATGTGTTATCGGAATATAATTTGCACAAATACAGTAAAAGGGGGATTTGTCACATGAATTAAGGGTTGAAGGTTAATCCTTCCAATGGAGATTGTATGTATGTACAAAAATTGAGTCAGCATCTTTTAAATATTTTATGGCCTTCGGACTATAAGATGTCAATCAATCAATCAATCAGGGAATTGTAAGCACGAAACTCTCAAGACGCTGAGGGGGGGATCCACAGATCTGTTTAGCCAAAGAGACAGGTCTTGAGGATTTTCCTGAAGGTGTTCATGGAGGGGCGCGTCTGATGTCTGCCGATAACACGTTCCAGGTCTTGGATGCAATGTGAGAGAAGGATTTTCCACCTGCTCCGGCTCTGTGGATGCGTAGGGTACGACGTTGGAAGATCGGAGGTTTCTTTTGGGTATGTGGAAGTTGATTCTGTTGTTAAGGTATTTGGGTCCGTTGTGGTGTAGGCATTTGTAGGTGTGAGTGAGGATTTTGAAAGTGACTCTTTTCTCCACGGGAAGCCAGTGGAGACTTCGTAGGTGTTGACTGATGTGTTCATGTCGGGAGATGCCGAGGACGAGTCTGGCAGCAGTATTCTGTATTGTCTGGAGTTGCAGAGTAGCGACTCGGGGGGAACCACTTGAAGGTCTTGCGGAGGATGCGTAGGGTGTTGAAACAGCTGGAGGTGACAGCGTTGACCTGTCGGTTCATGCTGAGTGAAGAATTGAGTACGATGCTGAGGTACTTGTTGTGGTCAGAGGGGGTATGTGGGCTTCCGAGGGGAGTCGGCCACCAGGTACTGTCCCATGCAGAAGGGGTGGTACAGAGGACGAGGACTTCTGTCTTCTCAGCATTGAGCTTCAGGCAGCTGTTGGTCATCTGAACTGTGATGTCTTGCATTCCTTTCTGGAAGTTGAGTTTGGCAGTTGTGGGATCTTTGGTGAGGGAGAGGATGAGCTGGTTGTCGTTGGCGTAGGATATGATGTTGAGGCAGTGTTGTCGGATGATGGCTGCAAGGGAGCCATGTAGATGTTGAAGAGGGTGGGGCTTAGGGATGAACCCTGTGGGACTCCGCAGGTGATTTTCGTGGGGTCGGAGAGGAAGGGTGGGAGTATAATCCTTTGGCTTCTTCCGGTGAGGAATGTTTGGATCCAGTCCAGGGCTGTTCCTTGTATGCCTGTGTCGTGTAGTCTGGAGACTAGTGTGTGGTGGGACATGGTGTTGAAGGCTGCTGATAGGTCAAGTAGGATGAGGCCTGTGGAGTGGCCTTGGTCCAGGGGAGTGCAGATGCCGTCGTTTGTGGGGGCAAGTAGGGCGGTCTTTGTGCTGTGGTTGCTTCGGAATATGGATTGGGACGGGTCGAGGACGGCATTCTCTTCAATGAATAGTTTCAGTTTTCGGTTGACTGTTTTCTCTGCAACTTTGGCTTCAAAGGGGAGGAGCGAGATGGGCGATAGATCTTGAGGTCGATGGGGTCAGCTGTGGGTTTCTTGAGCAGAGGTCTGACGTCTGCGTGCTTCCAGTCATCTGGGAAGTTGCCTGTTTTGAAGGTAGTGTTGATGGTGCATTGTAGTTTGGGTGCAATGGCGTCCTCTGCTCTGTGGTAGATGTGAGGGGGGCAGGGATCATGGGGGCCCCCGAGTGGATGCTTTTCATGGTTGAGGGGGTGTCTTTGGCCGTGATCGGTGTCCAATTGGAGATGTTGGGTTGGCTGGTGTTTCTGGGGCGGGCGGGGGCCATCTGTGGCACCTGGTGGATGGTCGATGAAGTTGTTATAGAGGTTTTTGATCTTGAGGTGAAAATAGGTTCCAAGCTTGTCGCAGAGGTCTTGGGATAGGGTGATGTCTGTGGCTTCGCTGCGTGGGTTGGTGAGTTCTTGATTGAAACGGAAAAGTTCCTTGGAATTGGGCGAGTTTACCAGGATTTTGTTGCGGATGAAGTTCCTCTTGGTGGCTCTTATCTGGTTGTGGTAGTCCGTCATGGCATCCTTGTAGGTGGTGTGGTTTTCAGTTGTCTTGGTGTTTCTCCAGTTCTTCTCCAGGCATCTGCAGGTGCGTCTGGCTTCTTGGTGAGTGGTGGTAAACCAGGCAGCTTTCATGGGGCATTGTCTGTCGAGGTTGCGTAGCGGGGCAAGCTCAATGTGCAGTCGGAGATCCAGGTGTGAGTTCTCTGGCTGCATCGTTTGCATCTGGTGCCCAGGTGTGGTTATCTTGGGTGATGGTAGAGTTAAGTTGCTCTTCCGTAACCTTGCTCCAGTTCCTTCATGGTGGGTGTGGGGCTTGCTTGGGTGCCTTGGGTTTGTTGATGGCGACGTGTATGCAGTGGTGGTTGGTCCATGGCAGCTGCGTTGTGTGGCTGATTTGGACGCTGTTTCCTGCTGCGAAGATGGGTTCGAAGGTGTGTCCTTCTCTGTGGGTCGGTGTGTTGATGAGTTGTTTAAGTCCAATGCTGGTGAGGTTGTCACGAAGGATAGTGGAGTTGGGGGTTTATTTATTTGCAGGTTTGTACCGCGCTGGCTTCACTCCCAAGGGAGTATCTCCGCGCCTTTGGCTTCTACAGAGGGTTTTGAGGGAGGGAGTCTTTAAAGCTGTTCCTGGGGTTGATGAGGTAGAAGTTCAGGTCTCCAATGAGTATGTAGTTTGTTGAGGTGATTGCGAGGGGTGCAATGAAGTCGGTGGTGGTGGTGGCTAAGGGTGTTCGGGGCCGGGTGGTTTGTAGACAAGGGTTCCTCGGAGTAAGGCTTTGGGGGTAGTCTAGATCTTTAAGTGCAGGTGTACGGCGGGGGGAAGTTTTCACTGGAGGTGGGGAGGCGGAGGGTGCTCTTGTTGGCGACGGCGAGGCCCCCTCCTGGTTGGTTGAGGCAGTCTTTCCTCTGGATCTTGTATCCGTCTGGGATGGTGGTGCTAATGTTGGGGGGTGGAGGATGCATTGGTCCAGGTCTCTGTGAAGAAGGTGATGTCGGGCAAGAGAGAGTCAAGTGGGTTCCAGATTTCCATGGCGTGTTTGTGAATGGAGCATACTTTGAGGAGGATGCATTTTAGGGTGTCACCGGTGCTGGCGTCACCGATGTTGGAGGCCGGGGTGGCAGTGCAGGTCTAGCGGCAGGTGAGGCAGGAAACTGGCTGTGGGTCGTGTTTGGCGAGGCCTGTTGGCATTCTCTAAGTCTTCCAGGGTTGAGTGCAAAGAGGGAGAGGGTGTCGAAGCGATGGGTAGTTATTATAAAGAACAGTGGTCCTGTGCCTCCCGGCCTCACATTTACCTCTATCTATGCTAGATTCAATAACGCGTATGTTTCTTTCTATTATGCTCGATCACCACCAAGCTTACCAAATATGCTTTTTGATTAATTTTCCCAGCAGACACTGGGTTTTCCAAACCTCCCAGGCCTTCTCACACAATTAAGCACAGCACATCACTATAATATTCTTCTTAACAGCGAATGGATGGGGGCGTGGATAGCTAGCAAAGATGGCGGACACTCTTTGAGAGGCTCATTCCAATGACTCCTAATCCTGCGCTGCTGGAAAAGATCAGGCTGCCAACTGCACCTCGGCGACTGCCCTGTGTTGCTGAGGCCCTGTCGAAGTGCTTCCGACTGTCTTAAGTGCTGGATTGGCGGCAGATTGCCTTATCAAAGCATCACGGCACAGCCTGTGATCTGTGGCCGTGATGTAGCTACCAGGAAAGGGTGAACGGACCATGTGGATACGCTGGCTGCGACCAGCGTAGGGGTTCCATTGCAAGTGACAGGGCGAGCTTCCCTGGCTGGGCGATGTGTGCGGGCACCAAGTGAGTCCCGAAGAAAGCGGCAGACTGTGGCACTGGAGTGAAGACAGTGTGGCCGCAACCATGGCACAGCTGATGACCTGGGAGATCCAGCAGCTGAGTGCTTCCTGAAGAGGTGTGCGCATTGAGGGTGCGGACATCGACTGTGCCTGGTATTGGTACTCCCCTTTCGGGGATGTCAAGAGCAGCCGCGGTCAGTAGTGGGTGTTACTGCAGGGCGGTGCCCTGGGAAGGGGCAGGGTGGGGGTAGTAGTCTATGGATTACGGAGCTTTACAGGTTAGTAAACATATAAATAAATAAAACAAATTTCGTTGCGCGCACTGGATCACATGTGGGGATGCAGTGCATGCAACAAAATTAGTTTTATTTATTTATATGTTTACTTAACTGTAAAGCTTCGGAATCCATAGATTACTACCCCCCACCCGGGCCCTCCCCCTCCCCACATCACCGCCCTGCAGGTACACCCTCTACCGACTGCAGCTAGGCGAGAGGTGAGTGGCAGATGAGTGGAGTTGCGCGCACCCAGGTATATTGTGGAATTTCGTCCCGGCTGCGCTGTGTCCTAATAAGGAGAATGGATGTGTGCCCCTGCCTAGTCAATGACCATAGGCTCCAGGATCGCCGCTGAGTCAACTAGTAGGCACAAAGGCTTGCAGTGAGTACTAAGCTAGCACTGCTGTGGCCCCTGAATTGAGCAGGACGTCCAGCTTGTGCGTGCACGAGCTCCTTGCTGTGGCCCGCGACCTATTCAAAGTGTGCACCGGAACGGACTACAGGTGAAGAGCCCCATTGCATGGGTGGCAGCAGAACACGACTTTGACTGGTCGGCTGTGGACGGAGTGACTGGCTGCCTCCCGGTGTGCTCAGTGATGGAATTGTGGGTGAGTTGTGCCTACCTGCCGGTTGTGGACACATATTCGACCCAGCACCGCCCCTTGCAGCAAGCGTCTCTGACTGAGGAACACATAGAGACTCTTAAGCTGAGAATTGGATGGTCCTGGGAGCACTACCGCCTTTGTACCCCCTGAACTGAACACAGCTGAACAGGCCAGATAGCAATAGGCACAGCTTGTTAACACATGAGAGACAGCGCAGAGCCATTGCGCAACGCATCTACTAGCCCTCAGGACACAACTGTGACTGCATGAACTACTGCCTCCCTGCCCAGTATGTTAGGCGAGTATTCCCAGTGAGGTGCTAAACTGATTGCCGCATCCCCAGAATCACCAACGGACTCCCCCTGATATTGCGCCCTATTCAGCTACAGAGTGTTACAGTAGTGACATTAGGTGAGATGGAAGCTGATCCACCACACCCTGCACTTTCTTACCTGGCAAACGGATTGACCTGGCATTACTCAAAGGGGTGTATCTGGAGTGCTAAAAGACGTGTGCATAACCTGGCCTCCACACCACTGTCGGGGGCCACATCTCAGCTGCAATTGACCAGTGGATCACGAGGGTACGCCAGTACACGATGGGCAAACCCAGAGTAGGGTCGACGGTTGCACATCCACAGCCGGTGCTAGAAGCCATGACCTAGACCCAGTCACTGGGCGAACTGAGGACTACTGGCTCCTGAACACTAGAATTGAAAATTGATTAAGTACTCCAAGCAGTAACCAGTATGAGTGAAACGCTCACACAGACTAGAACATGTGATTGATAAAGTCACGTCTGACTTCACGCTCCTACATGCGGACCACAGGAAAATTGACTGGAAGAGTAACAGAGTTGGCTGCAGAAATGGCAGTAATTGCCCCGCTTACCAAGGAACTCTCCTCAGAGGTTAGTGACCTTAAGGCAGGGATGCAGTCCTTGGAGTGTAAGGTGGATGATGATGAAGTTCGCTCCCGTTGAAACAATGTTCGCTTAGTGGGCCACTAAGGTGTTGAAGGAAGGGACAGCCCACCATACATGGAGACCTGGCTAAAATCTCTGATGCCACCAGACTCCCTTTCTTTGTATTTTGCAGTGGAGAAAGCACACAGAGTGCCATCAGGGCGACCGGTACCAGGAGCCAGACCCATCCTTTCATCTCCGATTCCTTAACTATAAGGATATGGACGCAATTCTTTGCAAAACCAGGAAAAGGACAGCATTACGGGTCGACAACGCCCAGGTCCTGTTTTTTCCAGATTATGCACCGGGGATACATGTTTCTTCTAGTAAAGAAAGGCATGCGAGACCTATAGTTAAAGTACTCCCTCATATTTCTAGCACACCTGCGAGTTGTCGCAGTTGCAACCGCTCACTTTTTCAATGCTGCCATTGAAGCATGGGACTGGCTCAGATCTTTGGGCCATCATACGTCACTGAGTCAGAGGGGGAATAATGCGGAACTGCAACCAAAACTCCGAAGAGGACGCAGGGGGCGTCGTGGAGAACATGCCTGTGTAGCGTTGAGCCAGATGGTTACTGCTCCCGATCCGGAGCAGATATTATAGGAGCAACAAGGTTTTCTATGAGCAATGGCGTGTATGAGAGAGCAGTGCTCCAGCAAAGACATAGATGCTCCTTCAAAACGTTCTTCCAGCGCGCACAGCTCCTTGGCAATGTGGCCGATGGGTGAGGATTCACAGCCACTTCCTGAAGTGACCCTGCAGACTGCTGATGACGTCCTGTGATGGACTTCCTGGACTCTTAACACCCTTTACGTATGTACTTGAGTTAACCTGTGCTGGTATGGGGGGAGTCATGTACACATGATAGGGGACATCCTTCCTCACATGCCAGCTGTCATGCATCCACATGTCAATGCGAGACGCTAATTGGCCTTTAGCTACCCTCTAGTAGGTATTGCACTAAAGCGCGTGATTACGCCATTGCAATATGAGTCTACATCACTAGTGCATACACCGCACATCCCACACTGATGCCAAATCCCCACCCTTGATATGTTTAACTCGCCGCACGTTGCCGTTAGTTGCGACATGCTATGGTTCTTGGCCCTCCCCAAGTTCAGCCGTGTGTGGCTTCCTTTTCTCATGACTCCTCGATACGAAGTACACATATGCTCCTGAGCAATGCAGACGCACCATTCATTGACCATGGACACACTAATTTACCATCTACAGTCAACAGTACTATGTTGCATGCAACCAGCTCTGTCCTATGTCTGTTATATATGTCACACACTAATATATTAGCTTGGAATGTCAGAGGGCTGCACACGCCGTCCCGTAGATACAAAGTTTATGCTTACCTCAAATGGCATAAAGTCCATATGGCATTGTTATAAGAGACCCATATAGACAAGTCTGAACTAGTGTGTACAGCAATGCTGCAGGGGGCAGATATTGGCAACAGGTTACTCTTCTTTCGCCAGGGGTGCCCTGATTTGGGTCAGGCCGGGGACACAATTCACACCGGAGGCATCAGTTATTGATCCACTTGGCAGATATGTCCTCTCTAAAGGGTGGCTAAATGTGAAGACATTGGTACTGGGTTCACTTTATGCCCCAAACATTAATCAGAGCGAGTCTGACAGCTTTCAAGCTTGTGTGATGTTCCCTGGTTGCTAGGAGGCGACTTTAATGCAGTGCTTGACACCACGTTGGATAGATCATTCCCGCCACTCATGAAGACAGCTGCAACATCTAAATCACGAGGGTTGGGAGAGTGACTGCATAGCTTGGGTCTGTTAGATGTTTGAAGGTCACTCAACTCGTTGACTGGTATGTATTCCCACTATTCCCATCCCCATGACCTACATGTCCGTAGTGATCGCTTTGTTGCAAGCAGTCAGTTATTGACCCAATGCATGAGTATGGACTACCTGGGCAAAACTCACTCAGATCATAACCCCCACATACTAAGTATACAGGGGGAGGAAATAGGACACACTGCACATGTATGGAGGTTGCAACCTCTGGCACTGGAGGACCCCCCATTTAGGGAGTCAGCTGGCACGGGGATCAGCACATATTTTGCAGAAAATATAGGTTCAATGACGGACGCAAGCATGGTGTGGGACGCGGGTAAGGCCACGATTCATGGACTGTGCCTGGGGATGAGCTGGTGCATCCTTTGGCAATTGGACAGTGAAATAGTACACATAGAAAGAAAATTGACGAGGCTGGAGTGCAAACTGGCGTGAGGAGCAGACATGATATGCGCAATAGAAGTGCAAAAACAGAAACATGCAGAAATTTTGGAAAGACTACATTATTTGAATTATTCATCCCATGCACTGCATACACAAGCAGCAGCCTCCAGAGTGGGCAGACTGCTCGCGCGGATGATCAAACAGGAACACAAGCCAATGCCCATACTGTGTTTTCAGTCACCAAACGGCCACCTCCTCACTAAACAGCATGGCACACATGTGGAGTTCACGGGCACACACACTAACATACACTGATACATGACGTAAGGCTGACAGACGCGAGCTCCTTTCTTGCCTCACTGCCCTTACCCCGAATTACTGCCAAACAACTTGATGAGCTGAATGAGCCCTTGACTCTACTCGAAGTTAAAGCGGCTATATGCTCCTTGGCCACAGGTAAATCCACAGGGCCCGACGGTTTCCCAACTGAATATTATAAAGCTTATCAACAGGATTTGGCTCCGCAGCTTCTCAGTATCTTCCATGAGGCACAAGAAGGGGTACACCTACCCATCACTTTGCCGGAATCACTCCTGATATCGTTGCTGAAACCGAACAGAAACGCAGAACTGATTGGCTTCTACCGCCCGTTGGCCCTTCTAAATACGGATAATGAAGTGCTTGCAAAAATGCTAGCATGCAGACTGGGCCCACTAGTCCTATCACCAGTCAATTTAGACCAGAATGGCTTTGTACCTGCGTGCAGCACGTCGTTGAACCTGCGTGCAGCACACAATTGAACCTGCGCTGCTTCTTTAGGGTGGAACACTACTCCAGGGTTGTTTGGGAGTCCACTGGATTCCTAGTACAAGACTTGGAAAAGGCGTTTGATACTCTGGAGTGGGACTTTTTATTTGCCGCGCTATGCAAATATGATTTAGGAGATGAGTTCCTTTGTTTTGTTCGGTTACTTTATACCCAGCCGACTGCCAGGGTAAAAATGGGTCCGTACTTTTTCCATTGAGCGGGGCATACGCCAGGGCTGCCCACTGTCATCGCTGCTCTTTGTGCTGGCCATCGAGCCCCTGGCAGAGTCGCTGCGAGTGTCGCATGAAGAATGGGGGATTCCACTAGGAGACTGCCTACATGGCATGTCTTTTTATGCTAAAATACCTGAAGGATGTACGACTGTCCTGTGTGGTCCTGGTTGTTAGAATTTGCTGCTGTAAACTGGGACAAGTTCTGCCTATTCCTCTTCATTGGCACAATCCCGAACCCGCAGCTAATCATAGATGACAGACTGGTAGAGTGGCAACTGTCGCTCTTTCGATACTTGGGACTACATATCTCCAAGGACCCGACGGATCTACATGAAGGCAACCTAGTGCGAGCCATCACAGCGGCGAGAGCGCAAATGACCTTTTGGAGCACACCTCCATTAACAGTCATGGGCAGAATTTCACTGATAAAAATGGTCGTGCTCCCGTGACTGTTGTACTACTTTGTAAATCTGCCTACTTGTATTAGACCGCCACTGTTCAAGGCTCTTGAAAAGGATCTGAGGAAGTTTATTTGGGGCACGTTACGTAGTAGATTGGCCATGTCTAAAATGTACCCCTCAACAGCCTGTGGTGGCCTTTCATTGCCACATATAGAGCAGTACTACTTTGCTACTCAACTCCAATGGGTAGCACGCTGGTTGAGTGCACGTCAACCAGAGGACTTGGCAACCCAGGCACCAACTCCTCCCCATTCACATGTGGTGAAGTTATTTCACCCCAGCAGGAAAGGTAAACCACCAGCTCAGTTGATGCTGGATGTGGCCCATTATTGTTATCAGTGTGGCCTGCGACTCACGCAAAGCGTGCTTTCCGATGCACCGTCCCTTCCTATCATGGGCACACCCAGGAGACACCATGCTGTCACAAATGGGGAACTGATGCAATGGGAGGAGACTGGGGTACTGACAGTTGGTTATTTGTTTAAAGAGGGTCAACTACTACCCTTTGAGGTACTGGCAGAAGACTCAGGTTTACCATAGGGTCAGTTTTTACTACATGCGGTGGCGATACGCACACTGCAGCTCGCATGGCAATCTAGCGCAAGAACCATCCATGCACCTAGTGGTACAGTACCTACACGAATTGGGTACAGGTCGACACCTAGTCAAATGGTTTGTGGGAGCACTGCAAATGCACACAACGCCGCAATTGAGCACATTACGTGCTCATTGGGAGGCAGATCTGCAACACCCCTGCACCGAGCGGGAATGGTCGGCCATCCTTGAGGGTCCTACCCGGAACCCCCGCAATGCAAGATTGTGGCTCATCCAGTACTATATCATACACAGAGCCTATCTAATGCTAGCCAAAATAAATAAATATTTTAACCGTACAGATACTGGTTGCCTGCTGTGCATCGAAATCGGTGCTGACTTACTTCACATGCTCTGCTCCTGCATGGGCAAACAGCAATATTGGAGAAAAATCACCACGACTCTAGCGCAGTGCACAGAACGCACCTTGAGTTGGACCTAGGATATGTGTGTACTAGGTTTGTATCGAAGAACTAAGAAACATAAAGTGACATCACGTTATATAGATCTAGGCCTGATAGTGGCCAAGCGGCTGATCATGAGGCAATGGAAGTCGCCTGACCCTCCTGCGGAGAGGGCTTGGTTTCAGTTGCTGCTCTGCTGGGCACAGGCAGAAAGTATAGCATTGTGTAGGGAAGATGTGATAGGGATCAGTAAACAGCCACTTGCGGGATGCTGAGACTCTATCCTGGTGGATTTTCGCACCATATGGCAGAACCAGTCCATCGACCACACTTGTTCCACTGACAGAGATATGTCCCAGACCTGAGTAGCATAACCAGATCACGTCTTCACTACTAACCAGCTCCGACACGTAAGTGATGGAACAAGTGCACAGCCCATCACTAACTGCTATCCAAGCTGATTCATATAACACATGAAGGGAACATTATAATTAAAATATTCCTAAGTGCAGGATACTGGCGTGCAGTGAGTACCAGCAGATACTAGACAACCAGTAGGGTTATTATATCGCACATGAGTCAATATGAGGTCCCCTTTGGTTTATAATAATGTTGTGTTTTGCACAGTTGGATTTTCAACCCCTCAGGTTGCCTAAGTTAAACCAGGAAGAAGTATCACCGAATTGATAATGTATTACTATTTAACCTAAATATGCATTATTGGAATGTTGCTGCAAGTGAAATACTATTGTCGTATTACAAAAGCATGTTAATAATACTGTCTACGGTGTACTGAAATATTGTCATGTTGTATACTTTCAGAATGTCGAAAAAAATAATAAAAACACATTTTAACAAAAAATACATATTCTTCTTAATAGCACGGACTCTTCCATTCTTGCTCATTAAGGATCCTACTTGGTTGTAAATATGCATGGTGCATTGGTAAACCTTAAAACATATAACTGACTAGCCCGCTGTTGTTTTTATTGTGTGTATCTGTTTTGGTGTTCTCTTTTCATTTATTGTATTTCCTCCACCCTTCTTTCTTTCCATTGTATTAAAGTTATTAAAAGCAATTGTACACAGGCATGCTTATCTTAAATGTCCTGATGATGATCCTTTAATTTTCATATGGATCAAAACGCCGTTGACGCTCTAAACACCCTATGCACTGCTCTGAATTGCTATTTAAATGTGTAAAAGTGTTCCCATGCGATTTGTTTGTCACAGTGGAAATTTTGTGTGTAACAAGCCTACAGCTTTGCCTGAGCCTTCTTGTGTTCTCCACTGTTTGTCTTTTTCATTTTAGTAGGATGCAGGCTTGTGTCTCACTTTAAAATTTGTGTCTGTACTGATTTTACTGGATTTAAAAATATTAAATATTGGACCTCTGTCCGCCTGGACTAGTTTAAAAAATACAGTACTGACTGGGTCTATATTTTTTCCCCTGTTCCTATTTTTGTTTCTCTAGGGACCACTGTTCTTTATAACAGCTTAAATGCCCAAGGTCCCTGGTTGACTTTATTGGGGTTCACTTGTTTCCTTACAAAATGTAGCGATGGGTAGTCGGAGGTCCAGGGTTCCTGGTGCTGGCTGCGGTTGGGTCACGGAGGGGCGCAGTCTAGCTTGCCTTTAGTGAGCCTTCGGCATACCCTCTGCATGCGTCCCCTGCGTGACCGCACAGCTGCCCCCTTTAACCCCTTCGATGCGTGTGACAAGGTCAGCTCGTCATGGGCGTTACCTGCGCTGTGCGTGTGACGAGTTGACTTTGTCACGTAACGCAGGATTTTTGAAATCGCAGCGCTCAGCGGGAAAACCGCTAGCTCGCATGCGGTTAATTAGGGGCGGTGGGAGGGAGGAGAGGCTGGGAGGTGGAAGCGGGGAAATTCTGGGGCGTAATTCCGAAGGGGAATTCTCAATGAGAATTACGAGGGGTGGGGCCGCAGGGGCAGCAACGGCGAAAAGGCCAAAGGAACAGGCAGGCACAAGAAAATAAAAACAGTGGTGGAATTAGAGCAAGACACAGATAGGCACAATAACAGTGGCACAAAAGGGATGGTGGTTGCAGGCAGTCTGGTCCCTGTTAGAGCGGGCAGCAGGCACAGGAGTGGGCAGATGCCTTGAACCTCCCAAGGAGGAGGTCGGGGTCTGGAGGCAAGAGATGGTACAGCAGAGCTGCTGGGAGAGAGTGGACCTAGACCGAGGGTCGGAGGTCTTCCATAAGAGATGATGTACAAAAGAACAGAAGGCAGTGTGTTTCACAATTTTAGACATATGCCAGGACATTGGGTACAGGTATGGAGGACACCATAAACATGGTATACATTGAAACAAATAGAGGAAAGTGGAGCGCTGTACATTTGTATACCACAATTCTTGGCCAACCATTGTTCATATGATGGCACGCATGCATGTTATAGCTCCTACATGTTTTTAATAAAATGTAATCCTTATGCTTTCTGTTGGGTACTATTATATACATAGTAACATGTGCCTTCGCATATTATGGTGCTTGTGGCTTATTTGGGTGATATTCCATGGTTCTGTGATAGTTAATATTTATTTATTGCCTGGCTGAAAGCTACATCATGATTTTATGTGACTTACACATGGTGATATTCCATGGACAAAAGTTACTTTAATCAGGCGAGGTATACAAAAAGTGATGGATGGAATGTATGAATACATTTCAGCCACTCATAATTACTCAGGGCCGCATCTTAATCCATTGCTATTTTGCACACCATAACACCTCAGTTTGGACCCAGCCAAATGCAAATCAGTTTTCACCCTTCTCTAGTAGGATAAGTCCAGCCTGAAATGGCAGGCCAGGTCCTCCCTGAATCGGAACATAAGCCATTCATAACCAGTTTTGCCTTGTTTGGGGCTCATCAGTCAGGTGCAGCTTGGTTCTAGTGGCACAGAGATCATGGGACCCATGTTCCGTAGTGATAAACTAGGATGTGGCCCATTGTAATTACCAGTGACTGAGATTAATTCAATGAATTCCGTCCTTCACTTTTTTGTATATTCCACCGGTGAATCACTTGTCTTTGACATGTGAGCAAGTTCCTTAAAGTACAACTCTCCTAACTATTTCTATCTATTATCTACATGCGCCCTAAAGCAGTGACAAGGCTGGGTGAAGCACATTGAACATAAACGCACAACTTATGTACATTCATTGATGCATACATATATAATTGTATTTACCTATTGTAGTGGTTATCTTCTTCACACAATTCAATACTATGATGTTGATATTTTATTTTACTTTATCCGTGAGGTTAACAGGTGACTCCACAGCGTCTCTATGACCAATTTCAAAACAACAAAATCTACTACCTTTTAAAATAAGTGCATGTGCACATAGGGTTCATAACAGTTATCCAGTGGACCCATTCCCCAAAAAGCATACAAGAGAGTAAAGATAAAAATAATTGATAATTATGACGTTGATAGATTGAGTACAAGTTGGATAACAAGGTAGCATCTGCAGATAATGCTATATACAAATAGTGCATTTTTTGTTGCAAAATAACATATGCTTTCTTGTTTACAGGAGGTCCTTGTCTCACATCTACCACTGTTCTTCCAGGTAGGTTACTGCATTTGAATATAATAAGTCCATGCTCAAGTCTGAAAACATTTATGGGTACACATTTTAAGTATGTATTATTCTTTAAAAACAGGCAATGGAGGTTTCTGTTGAATAGTTTTTTGTTACAGCCATATAAAGACGTTGGTCATCAGGTTAAAGGACTGTCCGTCTCACACACATACACCCACACACAGACACACATATATCAAAATTGATATAAGCATTTAATTCAATCACATTTATGAATTGAGTGGTTTCTGTAGAGTGGTGGGTCTGAATCCAGATTGAGAGGGGTCATGGGTACCTTTAGATTTAAGGTAACCCATCAGCTGGGTGTTGATGTACCCTTCCACCATTTTGCTCATAAGCGGCAAAAGGGAGATAGGGCGATATTTAGCAATCAACTCAGCGGGTATTTGGGCTTTTTTCTTAATAGGTAGCACCTGAGCGGCCTTCCACTCAAGTGGGAGTACCCCCTCACTCAAAGAAGTGTGGAGAATGTCACAAATTATAGGCGCCTGGACATGGGCAAGTAGGGCGAACACATATGCTGGCATACCATCAAGAGGAGACCTGATTTAGTCCTTCTCAGAATGGCTTCTGCCTGGGATGTCTGCATTGCATTAAAATGTTGAAGGCCAGTTGCAGACAACCCCGAGGTAGAAGGCAGCAAATTTCGGGAATCCAATTATTTAGAGACCTGGGGGGATTTCTCATATATTAGGAATATTTTTTCATCAAAATAGGTTGCTATGTTATCACAAAGTGTCTGGAAAGGGGGAATATGTACATTATAAGCAGTTGGATTAGTGAAAGTATTTAGAATTTTGTAAAGTTCCTTAGTTGAATTGTCTGCTTGGTTGAGCTTTAAAAATTATATGGGATTTCTGTGCCTTCCATAAATTTTTATGGTACGAGGTAAGAGCTTTTTTAAAATTAGGTTTCTGTTTTGTGCCAGAGTTTCTCCCGGTTTTTGCATTTGGATTATTCATTACGTAAGTACTGGGTGTACCAAGCTGCACATTGTTTATGACTATTAATTTGTTGTAATTTCATGGGTGCAAGAGTATCTATCACTGTGGTTAAGGCCTCATTAAAGACCCTAAGCTTTTTCTCAATGTCCATATGCTCATCAAATGTAGGGGCCTCAAAGTTTTTGTCAAAGCCGTCAAGAGTTAATCTATGCCATTGTCTTTTATGATTGTGCTGGTAGTATGCAGGGGCTTGAGTACTAAAACAGCACTTCATCTGAAAGGGATTCACAGAATGGTCATACCAAGTCACAGGGAGGAGGGGGGGCACCAAATATATGTGGGTGACTTAGTGAGCAAGATGTCCAAGTGTGACCTGCTGAATGGGTTGGGCCCGTATTGATCTATAAAAGGCCCAATGCCTCCATGTCGGCAAGAAAACTAGCTGTATCTCTATTTTCATTGTCTTAGCCATAGATAATAAAATCCCCCAGTAACAGAAAGTGTTGAGAGGTAATCATAAGAGGGTGTTGCAGGGATTCTGCTCATGCACAGAACTATGCAAAGGAAACCAGGACCTCAGTGAATTGTGGTGTACCAAAAAACTCATCTTGGTACCCAGAACCCTTATCCGACTAGCATCAGTGTCTCATTAGCTCTACATCCTACACCAAAGCTACCAAAGATTAGACAACCCAGAACATGCGACTTAGGGTACTCTCAGGAATGGTGGGAATCAAGAACACTTTTGTTTTTATTCTCATACCTATCCACAACATGAATAATCAGAGACGCTGAAAAGTTTAAAATGTTTATTTTTAACGACGTGCTCTAAAATGCAGTATTTTGGCTAGCATAAGCAGGCATATGATTAGAAATAATACAATCAGCATTGTTACAATTCCATAAAACACAAAGGGAGAAATCATGTAACAAGGATAGTGGAAACAGGTCCTATAGCGCCTTGTGAACTACCCTCCCCTGCTAGGAACTACGTTTAATAATAATAGAAGGTCTTTTAGGCTTAAATGGGGAACCCCATACCTCCAAGAACAGCAGAGGTTAATCACATCAAAGGATCAGCACAGTTCACTGTCACTGGAAAGGTTTATTTCTCCCAGTGCCCAAATCATGCATGCAGTGCAATATTGAAAGGCACTAGAATTTCAGTTGGGTGCAGCTTTGTGCATGTTGTGTCTAGAGCGTGGGCCGATCAACTTGAATAACAGCCTACATTGTTATGGTGACCTTGAAGACTTCTGCACACAGTGTACAGACTAAGGTTGCGGTGTAAATCTAGGGATGTGAAAAACAGATCGTTCTCATGCGAGGAAAATCAAGCAGTGTAACTTACAACAACAGATATATGTAGTGTTGTGTGCAAAAGCTGCAACGTGGTAAAATGGCGTTTAAACCTCTTATAAGCTTATGCTAACATAGCAATGTGTGCAAGCAAGGCCCTGTCTTCACTACACCCTCCCCTGATTGGACCACATAAAAGAAGGGAAGCAATTTAGGAACGCAGAGTTCAAGTTCAAGCGAGACAGAACCAAGTTCAACATTTTCCAAACTGGATAATTGGAAGCGATAAGTTTGAAGCAGTAAGGAAAAATATGAAAAACCAAGAGGTGGCGGTATACTGCCCATCATGGAGATGGAGAAAAAAAAGTTAAAAGATTTATCGAGTACAGTACACGTTGAATATGGACAAATGCCAATTTAATCCATCAGCGCATAGGCACAGTATGTTGCAACAGCCTACAAAAGGAGGTCATTGTTATCATCAGCAAACGATTCAGCAATCCAATTAAATAAATGTACTTCATTAGTTGAAGCCTCTAGCACCATCAGAGGACAACTTGCGTGTTCTTCGAGGTAATTTCGTGCCAAGAAGTCATGTGCAGCCGCACATATGTTCCAATTCCTTAGAACTCTATACGCGGCTGCGCAGGCCATTATTCCGAGACCAGAACAGTCCAACTCATGAGACACTAAGGGACTCATTAGTTGATAATAATCTGGAGCCGTTGACACCATATTGCAGAGACATAAATCCAGAGCCCATTCAAAACAGCAATCCAGGCAATGAAAAACAAGTTGCATGCAAGTAAAGTAAGAGAACCAGAAGGATAATCCATATGCTACACTCAAAGTAGCCATAGGTAGCGTTCCATAATATTCAAGCATTCTGTTGCACAGCTGGAATAGCCCGGGCAGACTGTCTTGTGACACAGATTGTACAGCCATTTTTGATCAAGCAAATCTACAGCAGCACTCCGACAGCCAAGGCGAGAATTAACGGTATAATCATAACAACGAAAGAGTGTGCCTTTTTTGAAAGCGGAGCACAACAGTAGAATCCAACTAGGTTCTTAATAAAGCCCTGACTCACCAAAAAATCAATTTTTTTAGGAGCAAATCAGACATGGATAAAAACATAAATTGTACAGCAAAGTCCACTAGAATGACCACATTCTAGTGGACTTTGCTGAACAATTTATTCAGCTTTAATGTCCTACACTTTGATTTTAATCCATGTCTGAGTGGCTCCTAATAAAATGTAAGGACACAAAAAACTTTTGGACACAATCAAGACATTTGTAAAAATCACTTTTACTCTTCACTGTACACAAACTACCAGCTCCACAGTAATTCTGGCATTGAAGCACACCAGGGTGGCATTCGGCCTCTTCTGGTGGGGCCGATGATGAAGCATGTCACCAACTAGGTTGGTAAATGAGGGTTTTATTAAGAATCTAGTTGGATTCTACTGTTGTGCTCCACTTTCAAAAAGGTACACTCTTTCCTTGTTATGATTATACTTACCTTGGGGGACAGAGAGAGCTCCTTAATTTCCCTACCTTTCTTGTTGTTTTCAGTGGGGAGAAATAATGGTAAACCGCCGAAGATGCTGGAAAAAATAGAATGAAAAAATGCTGGTATCACACCAAATATAGCTTGGAATGAGGTCACAAGGCCGGAGTTCACAATTTTAAAACAATGCGCCAAGCCTGTTGTTGACAAAGCATTGAATATAGTGTGAATCAAAGCTCTGAAATGTAGTGGGAGATCAGTATTTAAAAGTGCATGCACCTCGGTGCGGGTGTTTGCCACATGAAGGACAAATACTTCACGGGAAGAAGTAAGGGCGACTTTTTTGTGGGACAATAGAGCCCTTATTCTGCTCATCTTGTTGATTTTTACAGCAACCCACACGTTGGGAGAAATTTACAATGTACGGAATCCCTGCCAGCATACTGCAGCAATCATCATTATTTAAAAGTAAACGGCTACCGTTAGATAGCAGCGTGAAAGTTGGTTTTATAGCTGGCACTGGATTACCCGTTAAAATGCAAGCTAAATCCGGGGCTTGCGTGTTACATGAGCCGTGCAATTGTATGTTCTTGCAAACCAGTAAGTGATCAGGTGTAGAAGTGCGCTCCTCGCCTTTCAAATAAACTTCTTTACCCTCTCTCAGGCACTTATATGTGAATGGCAGAGACCAAACTTCATGGAGATAGGCGCTTCCCAACGGTTTGTATCTACCTATTGCATAGCGTTTCATACATTAACTAAATATAACTAAATTTAAACCATGAATGAACCACACAGCTGAATTGGATTTGGCAACAGAAAATGGTAAATGTTAACATTTTTCAATATGCAAAATTGATATGTTACATCCTTCATGGACATAAACTGTTGTTTTTCAGTCAGATTAAACAGTAAAAACAGTGATGAGGTATTCATGTAGTCCTAAGTAAGTATGGGCGAAATTTGCGAATTCGCGGTCCACTAATTCGTGCGAAATGGCAAAAAAATCAGCGAGTTCGCGAATTTTCCCTCCAACTTGTGGATTTTTGTGCCATTTGCACAAATATGTGACCAAGTGTGCCTGTAAATTTGCCAGCATGCCAAAAGGCGCCAAGGTCCCTTGAGTGAGCAGACCATTATAGTGGGGACGGGCGGGAAGACGTTTCATACCGCTAGTGTGTGGTGGACGGGGCCAAACAGGCGGGGCTTCTATGCGAGTTCACATGCATCTTGTTTATAAAGGGTCAGAGACCAAGCACAGCAGCAGATGAGGAGAAAGCAGCCTCCTGGTCACAGGAGCTGCACAGGGATGGTGCTCAGGAAACTCATGGATGCAAAAATACGTTTGGCACAGGACCCCAGAATCCTTCAGATGTCCAAGATAGCTCTGCTGCGCGTGTTGGTACAAAGCCATTCTGATCCTGCTCAGTGGGTTCAGGCGCATGCAGCAGCTGCTGCTGGACAATGTCCCATCACATACTAAACTGCCCCGTAAAGGCATATGCTGGCGCTGGGCAGTAGGGTGCAGTGACATGCGGGTGCTCCACACCTGGTACATGCGCATACCGGTGCCACGGGGGACAAGTGTTTATTGGTGCAGTGTAGCAAGTTATGACTTTCCATTTTGACTGCACCAGACGGCGGTACCACCTACATGGACCAGGAGCATCCAGGCACCAGACTTCATGGTGCAAGAGCATAATGTTGCTGTGCGGTATGAGTATATATGTACTGGGGGAAGGGGGGCACTTAGCACAATGTGTGCTCACACCTAGAGGGCTCCCAGGCAATTGAGCACAAATGATTTTCACACTGAGAGGGCTCCAGGGCAGTTCAGCAGCACAGGGCTCACATCTACTGGGCCCGGGGCAGTTCAGTAGCGCATGGGCTCACAACCCCTGGCAGCTCAGCAGTGCGGGGGCTCACACCCACAGGGCTCCCAGGCAGTTTAGCAGCGCCACCCTCTAGTTCACCACTGCCAACCTATGGTTCATCACTGCTACCCTCTGGTTCACCACTGTCACCCTCTGGTTCATCACAGCCACCCTCTGGTTCATCACTGCCACCCTCTGGTTCACCACTGCCACCCTCTGGTTTATCACTGCCACCCTCTGGTTCACCACTGCCACCCTCTGGTTCATCACGGTCACCCTCTGGTTCATCACTGCCACCCTCTGGTTCATCACTGCCACCCTCTGGTTCATCACTGCCACCCTCTGATTCACCACTGCCAACCTCTGGTTAATCACAGCACCCTCTGGTTCATCACTGCCACCCTCTGGTTCATCACTGCCACCCTCTGATTCACCACTGCCAACCTCTGGTTCATCACAGCACCCTCTGGTTCACCACTGCCACCCTCTGGTTCACCTCTGCCACCATCTGGTTCATCACTGCCACCCTCTGGTTCAACACTGCCACCCTCTGGTTCACCACTGCCACCCTCTGATTCACCACTGCCACCCTCTGGTTCATTACTGTCACCCTCTGGTTCATCGCTGCCACCCTCTGGTTCATCACAGCACCCTTTGGTTCACCACTGCCACCCTCTGGTTCACCACTACCACCCTCTGGTTCACCACTGCCACCCTCTGGTTCACCACTGCCACCCTCTGGTTCATCACTGCCACCCGCTGGTTCATCACTGCCACCCTCTGGTTCATCACAGCACCCTCTGGTTCACCACTGCCACCCTCTGGTTCACCACTGCCACCTTCTTGTTCATCACAGCACCCTCTGGTTCACAACTGCACCTTCTGGTTCATCACAGCACCCTCTGGTTCACCACTGTAGATTATGGGGAGAAAGCACACCTGCCCAGCCTCAACGGGGGGCTGGTTAATGTGTTACTGAATTTGAGCTTCAAGTCCAGTACCTGCTTCCTTATCTGTAAGTAATAATAATAATAATAATAACTCATTTGTAAAGCGCCTGGCTACACAAAGAACAGTGTGTCCCCGTGCTAACTGCTGATATATTACCCAAGGGGCCGATGAAGCCAGGCCGCAGGACTTACAGAGTGGGAAACAAGTGTGTTTTTAGTTTCCTCTGGATTCTAATTTCGGACGGTTCCATCCTAAGATGCAGAGGGAGTGAGTTCCAATGTTTAGAGGCCAAATACCTAAATGAGCGTCCGCCCATTCTGGCCCTAAGGATGCGGGGAGTTTTAAACAACATCACGCCAGAAGATCTTAGGTTCCGGATTGGACGATGAATGATAAGGAGATCTTTTAGATAGTCCGGGCCTTTGTCTTGAGCAATGTGATGTGCATAGCTGAGGACTTTAAATTGTATTCGCTCCCTAATAGGAAGCCAATGGAGTTTCGCCAGGGCTGACTTCCCCGAGGCTCTGCGCGGGAGCCCAAGCACTAGGCGAGCGGCGGCATTCTGCACGCACTGCAGTTGATGAAGGGCTTTTTGATTTTGTCCTATCAACATGGCATTTCCATAATCGAGGTGAGGGGTCACCATAGCATGGACAATAGTTTTTTCTGGCTACGGGGGGGAGAAGATCTAGGACCTTCCGGAGAACCTTAAGTGCTTCCTGTTGTGGTTTAATTTTTGTGACAGCCTAGAGCATTGTGCCATACTTGTAACTATTCTCTGATCCTGCTTCGAGGGTCAGAGCAGGGTCAGAGAATAGTTGCAAGTAGGCAACAACTCTGGAGGCGCCACTCAGGAAGCACTTACAGGGTTACAGCAGGTGCCCAAGTTGAAGTTAATTTCTTTGTAACCATTTTGTAAATGGTTACAAAGAAATTAGCTTCAACTTGGGCACCTGCTGTAACCCTGTAAGTGAATCATGTACTTCAGTTTTTAAAAATCCATCCCGCACGCGATTTCGCTGATTTTTCTGCAATTTCACGAGATTCGTTGACCGCGAAATTGCAGAAAATCCACAAATTCCACGAACGGAATGGATTTTACGCCCATGCTTAGTCCCAAGGCACTTTCCCAGACTGTAAAGTTTGTAAAGTCCACGTAAATTGCATAATAGAGCGTAATTGATTTTGACAATGACACTTCATCCTGTACAATATCCATAACAGATAACACAATATTATCTAAGGTGTAAATTCTGGAAGAAAGAGTATTAATGCTATTGTCAACGACAGCAAGCACTTTTTATGAATCTAGAAGCAGCTTCAATTTGGGACTGTTTCCAAACTCTGTTGTAAATAGCATATATTCATCTTTTGGACCTGCCTCCTACAGGGCCTTTAACAAAGTTTCAAATCAACATCGTCAGTCAGTTTGGACAAATTAAGTTTAACTGATGCTAAAGTGGAATGTTTAAGCCAGCACTGACACAATTTGCCTACTGAATTAAGTAACAGAACAGAATGGGCGTTTTCATAACAGGGGTCCACCCTAACCTGTGTATAGCCTGGGGCCAGACCCAGAAAATGATGTTGTCATTAATCTGAACTTTTCTGCCATAACAACCAACCTTGAGGAGCCTAGCTGAAAATATTAAAGGAGGAATTTTTTATTAGGGACCGCAACTCATCTGGGGACCTATCGGTGTGATAATACCATAAAGGGTATTCCACCAAATCAGGGCCCTTATTTATGAGGCCTTGCGTCAGTTTTGCGCCACCGGTGCATTACTTTTTGTGACGCACCAGCGGCGTAAAATATGCGCCTTGTCGCGCCATATTTAAAAAGTGACGCATCTAGGTAGATGCGTCACTTTCTAAATCCCTGCGCCACATTATACCTGCATCTGGTGTAATGTAGGCGGAGGGGGTGTTCCCCCGCAAAAAGCCTCGTAATAGTGACGCAGTGAAATCTATGAGATTTCACTGTGTCTCTTTTAGGATGCTGTTGCGTCAAAACTGCGCCTGCCTCACAGCAGGCGTAAGACTGACGCAAGCCCTTTCACATGGGGATTTCCCCATGTGAAAGGACGCATTGCTGGAGTTGCGTCACTTTTGTGACACATTCCAGCAATGCGTCACTTTTGCGCTTACAGATACATCAGAAATACTGACGTATCTGTAAGTCCTTGCGACATGATGCGTCATACATTAAATATGACGCATCATTGGTGTCGCAAGGAGTGCACAGTGAAAAGTGACACATCGCTGTTTTCATGCAGCGATGCGTCACTTTTCATAAATGAGGCCCCAGGAATGGAAGGGGCATTTAATTTTTTAGATATAGCCAATCCAAAGCAAGTGGTTTGTGAAATTGTAGAGTTCAAAAACAACATGTGGTTAAGGATTAGACATGCACGGTGCAAAGCTTCATTGCCTTGCACTTACCAGCTTATAGAACCCCAAATAGATTTAAGATCAATAGTATCTTTTCACAGCCCATTGCCTCCTATTGCTAATTGATCGATAAAGGACTTTGAATAAAATAATGTGGTGTGGGTGAATCTAACTTTGGAAGAGGACTTTGCACTCATCTTAAAATAAAAGGCGTCAGGATTGGATTGATTAATATCAGTAGAATATGTAAACTTCTTCAAAAGAGTTTTCAAGCTGCCTTCAATGGGGGCTGGGCAATGTTCCCATTGTGTATAATTAACCACATTTCTAAATGTGTTAGATTTATGCAGGAAATGATTGCCATAGTGTTGATAGCAGAATAAGTCTGCATATTTAGACGAGTATAAGTACAGATCTTCAGCATCAAAAGCAGCATAATATTGCAAATCAGAAAAAAGAGCCTCTACGGCTTGGACATCCCAATCATCAGATCGTATGTTTTGTTTCACAACATCCCCCATTGAAAGACAAAGTACATTGGGGACATTAATAACCTCTCTAGGGCCATGAATTTGAAATTTTACAGCATCCCATACAATCCCATCCAACACAGGCCAAGCTGTGATGTTGACAACAGTCTGGTCCATCTTCATGATATGTGATGAGGAGTGGGGTGGCAAAGTTCCATCAATTAACCTAATGGTAGATCTTTCTTTAACATAATGTCAATTCACTAGACGAAAAAATACAACTACAAATCCAATTGACATGAATAAAAAAAATTGAGAATGCATCAGCCAAATGTAAGTCCAAGGGGGTATCACAAAATGTATTTTTAACCAAACAGCAAAAATATAAATTTTTCATGGAGAACTCACAGTGAGTATTCTGTACCGCACACGTCTGACAATGAGAGTTCAAATGCCGATAATACAAAACTAGGAGGTACCACCCATCAGGTTTGGTTACAGTAAAAGAGGATTATTCATAGGTGACACACGTTTCAATCACACCTTGATATTCCAATTGTTCAAGGATTTCTGCAACTGGAGCTTTTGCTTCATGCCGCATGGGATATTGGGGTTGTGGCTATGACATAGACAGCAATGGGATATTATGTGTGGGCGAAAGTTTATCCCATCCGACTTGAGTACGGTACAAAGCCGGTGCAAGCACCTGTGCCCATTTTTCTGCAAAATTCTGTGCCTGCTCCTTTGCAAAGTGTGTGCGAAACTAGGGAGGATTACCTCCTCCCCTCTTGGAGCGGCGAAAATAAAAGGTGGGGGGCCAGTCTTCCTCTGCTTACAAAATGTCATATGTAGAGGTCAGATTTTCCCCAAAAAAATCCCTTTAATTACATGTTGTATGTCACCTTCAATCGAAATGGACTATTTCATATAGTCTGTCAGGGGGAGCCACTCTAGTGTCAGCGGTCTCTACAGTGATGAATGTTTCAGTTGATGTCACCTTCAGATACGGACGCAGTGCTTGCCGCACTACTGTAACCTCCGCTGCTCTGTACAGCAGCGTTAGCGCCCATGTCAGTTTCTGAAGCTATGTTCTCACTGTCCGTGGCATACCTTGCGTTTAACGCAGCAACCTTCTTTTTCTGAAACTGGGGGCGTTGACGTTGAAAGTCGTCCTTCCATCTGGCGGTGCTGGTCACGTCCTTCTGGGGTACCCGGCCTCTGCCACGTTCTATTCCCCTGGTTTTTGAGACCTGTAAAGAACGAGGAGAACGTTGAGCAGAAACCTGAAATCTATCAGGAGACTTAATCCTCAGACGGTCCCGCAAATCATATGTGCGCTCAGTAGACATAGGTATTGATGATGCAAGACGCGACCCTTGTTTCTTTTGCTGTTTCAACTGCTTTTTAGTTTTCCAATTTTGTTTAGTAAAAACTGGACAGTAGTCTTTATTAGACTTAGCCATCTGAGTTTGCGGTTGAGCTGCTGTTTTAGCAAAAAGATTAACACCCAAACTATTGCGGCCAATGGTCTTATAAGCCTCTGCAATAGTTTTCGGCAGCAGCCGGGGTTTATCGGCTTCGAGACATTGCGCAAAGCATTAGACACCTGAAAATTTACTTCATCTCCCTTGACATTAGCAAGGATGAGATCGGAAACTACGTCAAACATTCTGACAAGTCTCATTCCCAACTCTACAGCCGCCTCAGGACCATGTTGATCCTGAACGCTCTTGATCACGGAGGGCAGGACCGTCATAGACGGTGTGCCGAAGAACTTTGCATATACTTTATCCCAGGTTTCACAATAGGTTACCTCAGGCACTAAGTCTTTCTGCAAACTAATGGTCATAATTCTGTGTTTTTCAACAGGAGTCGTGTTAGGAAATACTGCCTCCAGTTGGTCAAATTTCTCGGCAAGCCAAAAAGGCATCTCATCCTTATTCAGGGGCTGCTTGCCCATTACCGAATTAACCATGACAGGACTGTTTTTTATCCCGCTAGTCCAACTGGTTGCACCGCGGCTCCAGGTGCCCCCACCTGGATGTTGCGGGAGACGTTTTGCACTAAAACCCTATGTATCCCAACAATGGAGGCACAGAGTAATCGTAACTCAGCTATAGGGACTGCTGGATAACGTTGGTGCAGTGTGAACCCAGCCAAGACTATCCAAGTGGCCCCCGGAAATGAAGATGCGATGTGGGGGAAAGCGCCATTAAACCAGACCTGATGCTGCCAAGCAGAAATCCGAATGTCTTTTGTCCTATACGGTGCATAGGCTGCAGGCACCGTTGAGTGTGTGTAAGTATGGAACGTACCATCATACGCATTCACAGCAGAAAACGTAACCCAAGAGTAAAGAAGCTCAAACGGGTGTGCTGCATCGGCACTTACTACAAAGAGTATCGCCATACCATCAGCGGGTACCCCATACTGGGTCAAATGATTACGGAGTGGTAATCGAATATGCTGAGCAATGTCAACATCACCCATAAGGACACAGTACAGAAAAAACTATTTCAATGAATTGTAGCACAAACGGGTAGTAATTTAAAGTACAAATCTTTTTAAAATATCCTGCTTCAATGAACCTATAATTTATATATATAGGTAGGTTAATCTGTCACTGCTGTCAACCAGAAACAGGAGTGAAGGTGTTGTGGACTAATATAAGCACTACTCAAGTGTCACAAATATAAGACCGAACGTTAGGTGCGTCATGTTGCGGGGATTCTGCTCATGCACAGAACTATCACAGGAAACCAGGATCTCAGTGAATTGTGGTGTACCAAAAAAACTCACCTCAGTACCCAGACCCCCTATCCGACTAGCATCAGTGTCTCATTAGCTCTCCGTCCTACAGCGAAGCTACCAATGATTAGATGACCCAGAACTTGCGACTTAGGGTACTCTCAGGAATGGTGATAATCAAGAACACTCTTTTGTTTTTATTCTCATACCAGTCCAGAGCGTGAGTAATCAGAGACATAGAAAAGTTTAAAATTTGTATTGCATACTATTAGAAATAATACAATCAGCATTGTTACAAATCCATAAAACAAAAACGGAGAAATCATGTTACAATGACAGTGTAAACAGGTCATATAGCACCTTGTGAACCGCCCTCTCCTGCTAGGAACTAGGTTTTATACTAATAGAAGGTCTCTTAGGCTTAAATGGAGAACCCCATACCTCCAAGTTCAGCAGAGGTGAATCACATCACAGGATCATCACAGCTTTATGTCACTGGAAATGTTTTATTCTCCAAGTGCACAGATTATGCATGCAGTGCAATATTAAAGGCACTAGAATTTCAGTTGGGTGCAGCTGTTTTCGGGTTGTGTCTAGAGCGTGGACCGATCAACCTAAAACACAGCCTACATTGTTATGGTGACCTTGAAGACTTGCTACACAAAATTTTTGGGAAATGGGGTTTACAGCACAATTGCACCTATCCTGTATAATGCCTTATTAGAGTGGTGACACGGATCGGAGATTCCTTTCCCTAAATCTCCTAAAACAAGAAACTTGTTCTAACAAACAATTTTTAACAATTGATCCAGCACACACATGAGTATTGCAGAAATCTGTTACACTAAAGAGCATTCAACACAAGTCCAAAATTATGCAATGAATTGAGTAGCAGAGTCCTTAGGTGTATTTTGGAAGATTAATTCTTTATTCATTTCTTCTATGCAGTAGCCAACGCGTTTCGTCCTCCACGGACTTCTTCAGGGCAGTTGGAGTGAGCTCATCATAGTTTTTTAAGAAGTTGATTTTAATTTCCTCCAAAATAGGTTCCAGGTTAGAAAAGATTTAATCGTTTATTTTGTCAAAAGGCGCATTCCAATAGCAATAGGTTTTCTCTAAATAGGGTCAGATAGCCCAAAAGTAACTATTTGAAATTGTGAATCAAGCCGGCTCCATCGCATGGCGTCTTTTCAAGGGGTGAAAAGACGCCACGCGATGGAGCCGGCTTGATTCACAATTTCAAATAGTTACTTTTGGGCTATCTGACCCTATTTAGAGAAAACCTATTGCTATTGGAATGCGCCTTTTGACAAAATAAACGATTAAATCTTTTCTAACCTGGAACCTATTTTGGAGGAAATTAAAATCAACTTCTTAAAAAACTATGATGAGCTCACTCCAACTGCCCTGAAGAAGTCCGTGGAGGACGAAACGCGTTGGCTACTGCATAGAAGAAATGAATAAAGAATTAATCTTCCAAAATACACCTAAGGACTCTGCTACTCAATTCATTGCATAATTTTGGACTTGTGTTGAATGCTCTTTAGTGTAACAGATTTCTGCAATACTCATGTGTGTGCTGGATCAATTGTTAAAAATTGACCTTGAAGACTTCTGCACGCAGTGTACAGACTAAGGTCACGGTGTAAGTATAGGGATGTGAAAAACAGACCGTTCTCATGCAAGGAAAATCAGGCAGTTTAACTTACAACAGTTATATGTAGTGTTGTGTGCAAAAGCTGCAAAGTGGCAAAATGTTGTTTAAACTTCTAATAAGCTCATGCTAAAATAGCAATGTCTACAAGCAAGGCCCTGTCTTCACTACAAGGGGCAATCTTTTCCATCATTTTTATATTGAAATCTTTAAGCGACCCAGGAGGGCGTATATAAGAGCACCCTTTAGACTGTTCTGGGGAGTTAGGTCAATTTGAAAAATACAAATTTCCATTTGAGTGTTGGAGATGGAGTCAATAACGGAGACTTGTGATACATGTGATAATAAAATGTGTGGCCACCACTTCAAATCAGACACAAATATATATGATATTTACAGGTGCCAAGGGAATTTGTGCTAAAATACAGTAGATTTTCATAAAATAAGTTCCTTGGCTACATTATATTAGTCTAAAAATACAACTACACATTTTAAAATGCTAGTGAAACCTAGCTTCTTGAATTGTTTTAATTTCCTCCCAGATTAGCAGACTAGACTCCATACTACTAAATGCATGGTACGAAAAATAAAAAACGTGGGGCCAGATGTACGACGCTTGCAATTTGCAACTCGCAAATTGTGTTGCTTTGTGGCTTGCAAAATACAATGTACAACAGTGTCAAGACACTGTTAGCGATTCCCAATGGGGTCGCAAAGTGCATGCCTCATCAATATTCATGAGTCAAGTGCAATTTGCGACCCCATTGGCAATGGCTATCACTCCCAGGGATGGTGACCTGCTGGTGTCAGCAGACCACAATGTCTGGGACTGCTTTTTACATAAATTTTTGTAAATGCAGCCCGTTTTCCTTAAAGGAAAAGGGGATGCATTTAAAAAAGACGAATTACACTATTCAGTTTAATTTTTTAAGGGCAGGCAGTGGTCCCTGGGACCAGTGACTGCTCTTAAAAAATATTTTTGCACCCATTCACAAAGGGGAAGGGGTCCCCTGGGGACCCGTTCCTATTTGCGAATGGTTTACCACCTACTTGAAGTAGGTGGTAAACTGTGAGTGTTTTGCGACCGCAAATGCGGTAGCAAAACAATGGTTCATACCATTCGGACTTGCTATTAGGAAGTGACGCCCTTGGTGTGCCCCTTCCTGATAGGGAGTTGCAACCGCTATTTTGCAAGTCTGTGATTCACAAAATAGCGTTGGTACATACCAACACTGTTTTTTGCACTCGCAAAATGGTTTAATACCCTTTTGTGACCACAAAAAACGGTTGTACATCTGGCCCTTGATTTGCTAATAATAGCATAAAACAATTAACACTTGGTAAGATCATCTGTAAGCAACAAGACACATCGTACCAATGTTTATAACAAAGACTGATCTAGCTATGAAGACTGAAGCTAGAGAAAGAAAATCCCAGTACAATGATATAAGGTGTGGCATCCTGGGAAGATGGTCTGGCATCGAAGTCTTTTCCTAGGTTGATCACAGACAACAAAGACCTTCACGCTCCTCCATGTTAGACAATACCCACCTACATGGTATACATTGGGTTTCGAGAAAAGTCACTCCCTCCTCTCGTGGATAGAATTAATCATTCCTTACATTTTACACTTGAATCACCACAGATCTTATCTGGGCTAATAGTTGCCAGGAGACTGGCACTAATCTGCCAGGCACACCCAAGATATTTCCACATGACACAAATAATGGTGCTACCAGAGTCCGTTTTTAAGTTTCTTAAGTCGTCTATATAGCCTCTTTCACAAAAACTGCGGCATCTTGATATTATCCACTTCCATCAAGCACCAGCATGAATTGGGCACAATAATAAGACAATGTGCAATAGATTGCTCTAATGTAAGACAGAGCGTGCAACTTGAATTCTTAGTGATGATTCTTTCTATCTAGAGCAGAAGGTATTCACCGGCAAGTAACCCACCCTAAACTGAATAAAAGCTTCTTGTCAGATTAATTCCAAATCATTTCTAAGTATGGTTCATAGGAATAATTGTCTTTATGTTCAAGTAATACTTCCATGCACCTCAACTGGCAGATAGTCTTAATTTCCTCATTTGCCCCAGCATCCAAATCGGATGCCTTAAGGTCCTGCTTTGTGAGTGATTCAGAGGTCCTGGATTTCAGATTACAACTTTCTGCCCATTTTACCCTGGGGGGGGGGGGGGGGGGGGAGTTCTGATATATCGACCACCAGGATCATGTAGTGTAATTTTAGAAACTTGTTGGACGCTCTGGCAGACAGAGATTTGCGCTTCTCAAACTATTTGCTCCTTGGGGATATTAATATCCATCTTGATCTTATAGAGGCGGCCGACTCAGCAGCTTTTTTGGACTCTCTCCATTTAGCCCAGCTTTCCCAATGGGTCAGGTATCGACCCATCAAGGTGGACATACTCTTGACACCATCTGTGCCAATTTCCCTATATAGGTTGTGAGGCCACTTCCTGTCGCTTGGTCGGACCACTTTCCCATATTTTTCTTATGGGATATTAAGCTTCCTCCATGACTAGTTAGTTCCCATCGGCCTCCCACCTCTAGGAAATTGGATGCTGGGCAGCTTAGCGGATGCTGGGCAGCTTAGCTGCCGCTTGGCAGCCTCGCGTCCTCCCCTTTCAGGGGACCTGGTGGATAATGTGTCCAGGTTTGCAGACTGGATCACCCATACGGTCGGCATTCTTTCTGCTCCAGGTCAGTTATTAATATTTATTTTAAACATTTACAAAGCGCTACCATCACCATTGCAGGCATCCTGGCACGAAGAGAAAAAAAAGACCGGAGGGAAGCGAATTAGCAGGGGAATAGCCAAGTTTTTATCCTCCTTCTGAATGGGAGGAGTTCACCAATGTGCCTTATCTCGATGGGAAGAGTGTTCCATAGTCTGGCGGCAGTTACTTCAAAGGATCTGCCACCAGCTCTAACCTTTCTGAATCTGGGAACAACGACCAGTTTAGCGTCAGAGGAACGAAGTGGTCTAGTAGGGTAATACCAAGCAAATTTAGATTGCAAAGAAGCTGGGCCAGCTCCATGGAGAGCCCTGAACACTATACAGAGGGCCTTAAACTGGATCCTCTGCCTTATAGGAAGCCAGTGCAGCTTTGCCAATGCGGATGCTCCATGAGACCTTCTCGGAAGCCCCAGGGCCAGTTTCGCAGCCGCAGATTGGACCCTCTGGAGACGATCCAGCAAAAACTCAGGGGACCCGAGCAGGAGGGCGTTACAATAGTCCAGCCTGCTAAGGATGGTACATCTAACCACTTGAGCGCGGGCACAAGTAGGTAGATGGGGCAGGACTTTCCTTAGAGAGCGAAGGATAGCAAAGCAGCAGGCAGACGTTTTTTGAACATGCGTTTCCATGCTGAGCCTCTGGTCCAGCATGACCCTCAGATTCCGAACAGATTCCACTGGCCGGACAGAAGTCCTTGTTCCCGGTGGCCAAAAATTAGGTGGAAAAGGTTGAGGAATCCTAGTGCCAGCACTGAAAAGCACCTCCGTCTTTCCTGCATTAAACTGAAGGGAATTGTCCTTCAGCCACCTAGACGTTTCACGCAGACAATTATGTAAAACCTCCAAAGAAGTAGAATCCTCGCCTTCCAGGGAGAGAATCATCTGCGTGTCGTCGGCATAATTCACAATCTTAATGCCGAAGCTTTTGATAAGAGAGATCAGAGGTCTGATATAAATATTAAAAAGAATGGGGCTGATAGCAGAGCCCTGAGGGACTCCATGTGATACCAGGGAAAAGGCTGACTGAAAAGGTGGCATAGAGACTGCCTGCTGCCTATCCTTCAAAAAAGAGTGGAACCAGAGCAGCGCGGTTTCTCTCACTCCTGCTTCCCATAACCGCTGCATTAGGATCTTATGGTTCACCGTATCAAAGGCGGCAGACATATCGAGCAGGATCAGGAATGCTGCCTGTTTTCTGTCTGCACGCCTTTGAAGCTCGTCCATAGCGGTGATGAGGGCTGTTTCGGTCCCATGGGCAGGCCGAAAACCAAATTGGTCCCGATCCAATAATAGATGGCGTTTGAGATGGTTGGAGAGAGTGTTACTAACCAGACGCTCAACTATCTTAGCCGGGAAAGGCAACGAGGAGATCGGCCGATAGTTCTTAGAACAGTCAGGATCCAAAGAGGGCTTCATTAACAGAGGAGAAACTAGTGCCCGTTTCCAATGGGTTGGGACAGTGCCACTAACCAAGGATTGATTGCAGATTTGTTGAAGGGGGCGGAATAATTTGTCCTCAAATTCCTTCCAAATCTTGGGAGGCACCGGATCCAAAGGCGAGACGGAAACGATCCCTCTAGCTACCTCAGTGAAATCCTCATAGTTGAGTGGAGGGAACGCAAATAGCAGTTCACTAGCCTCAGAGACGGGGTCGGCCGGTCGTTCTGCTAGAGAGACAGAGCTCAGGTCAGGTGGAGGGATACACTCCGGAGGCATGTCCAGGTCTTTAAGGATAAGCTCTATTTTTTCCTTTAAAAAAGTAGCAAGATTGTCGCAGAGATCTTGGGACGGGACAATCGCATTCTTGGCGCACTCCGGATTCGTAACGCTGTTTAGAATGTTAAAAATACTCCTGGAATTGTTGGTGGTGTTGCAAATAAGCAAGGAGTAATATTCAGCTTTGGATTTTTTGATCGAACTCTTATAGGTAGAAACTTTGGTCTTCCAGAGCTCTTTCGAGGTGTTACTGTAATCGCGTCTCCACCTTCTCTCAGCTTGTTTGCATCCTAGCTTTAAGTTTTTGAGTTCATTATTGTACCAGGGGGCAGAGTCAGTTTAAGCTGAGGAGAGAGTCTCCTTCCAAGCCTTGGTTTACTCCTGAGCTGAAGACTTTGAATCATGCCTGTAAGGTATTGAAGAGAGCATGGCGTGAAAGCGGCTATTGTTCCATTGCTAAACTTGCTCTTAGAGCAAAACAGAAAGTCTGTTATGTAGCCATTGGAATGGCCAAAGGCCGATATTTCTCCGCTCGCATTGAGCGAGCTAATAATAATTCTAACGAAATATTCGCTATTGTGTAGAGTTTCGTGGCTCCCAGGGCTCAGGTTTTGGTGGCACCCACCTCAGATACCTGGTGTAACACCTTGGCAACATTTTTTAGGGACAAAATTGTCTGCATACAGGATATTTTTTCGACCACATCCAGGAAGTTTATTGCTGCTCCGCTGGGTAAGCAAGGGAAAGAAATGGTTCCCATCACTTTTAGATCTGTGGATCCGCCTAGAACTCTCTGAATTTTTAAGGCACTTACATCTGGATCACCTAACGACCTATGTGCGGCTAGGCTTCTGTCTGAAGCGGCAGACACTATTAATGCTGAAGTAAATTTAAAGGTCAACAAATCGCTTCGCGAGGCAGGTGTTCCACTGTTGTGGAAGCAGGCATTGATTTTCCCCCTCCTTTAGAAGCCATCTCTTGACCCTCTACTTCCTGAGAACTATCGTTGCATCTCGCTCTTGCCAAGTTTGGCTAAAGTCTGCGAGACGGTTGACACATCTCAGCTCACCCACTAGGTAGAAGTGTCTGGCTTGCTTCATCCAGCACAATCTCGCTTCCGTGCTTCCTATAGCACGGAGTAAGCACTATTGGAGGTGAAAGAGGGGATCCGGGAGTGTCTGGATGCCGGCGGGAGAGCAGCCTTGGTTATGCTTGATTTCTCGGCCACATTCGACACAGTGCCTCATTCTTTACTCCTTGATGACCTAGTGGAAATTGGTATTTCAGTATCGGCGCTGTGTTAGATCAGGTCCTTCTTGGAAAATAGGTCGCCGCAGGTTTGGCTCTCTCCTTGTGCCTCTATGCCTATGCAGCTGACAACTGGCGTACTGCAGGGGTCATCACTCAGCCCGCTCCTTTTTAACATCTATGTGACTCCGCTGGTTTATCTCTCGGAGTCACTGGGGCCTAAAGTGATGGCCTATGCGGATGACACGCAGCTCTTGTTTTCCTAGAAGAAGGGCTACGACTCTGTTGTGGCGGCTCAGCATTGTTTGTCCTCTGTGTTCCATTGGCTGGCGAATGCACAGTAGAAGTACAATGAAGGAAAATCTGAAGTGCTCCTGTATGGCTCATTCCCAATGGACTTCAGAGAAAGGCTGTGCCCTCCAGATTTCCCCCTGTCCTACCGTGGTGAAGGGCACTGCTAAAAACCTTGGTGTCTGGTTCGATGAAAACTTGAACTTCTCCACACAAGTGAAGAAGCTGGTAGGGACCTGCTTTGGCACTTTGAAAATGTTGAGGAAGTTACTCCCTCTTCTCCCGGATAGTGCCAAGGAGACTGTGGTCCGGGCCCTGATCCTGTCCCGACTGGACTACGCCAACGCTCTCTTGGTTGGCAGTCCAGGCTACCTTGCAAGGAAATTGCAAGTAGTCCAAAATTCAGCAGCCAGATTGCTACTGAGACTTTCATCCAGACATACGGGGCATATTTACATCTTCTGGCGCATTTCTGCAAATCAGCAGGGATGCGCCAGAACAGATGCGTCAGGTAATCCCCCCCTTGCGCCACCACAGATGCGTCGCATTGACAATGCGGCACACCATGGTGCAAGGAGGGCAAGATGCATGACCCATACTCAACATGGTGCCTCACTCCTTATGCCTGCTTCAAGCAGGCGTAAGGATTTGACGCAGCAGCGTCGTAAAACTGACTCAGTGAAATCTGGTAGATTTCACTGCGTCAGTTTTACGTGGCTTTCCTGCGAGGGAACGCCCACTCTGCGACAGAACACCCACATGAAACTTGACGCAGGTTTCATGTGGCGCAGGGCTTTACAACGTGACGCATCTGCCTAGATGCGTCACGTTGTAAATAAGTTGCAACGTGGTGTATGGTTTACGTCGCCGCTGCGTCACAAAAGTGTTGCAACGGTGGCGTAAAAGTGTCTCAAGGGGCTTGTAAGTCTGCCTCATAGTGTTCGTATCCATCTGCGTAACTTTCACTCGCTCCCAGTTGAATCTCGGCTAAAATTCAAAATGCTGTCCATTGCACATCGGGCCCTCTATGGGCTAGGCCCCATCTATCTTCAGAAGAGATTTGCCTTTTATAAACCAAGTAGACACCTTCGTTCGTCCGACCATCTATTGATACAGACGCCCAGGTTCAATCGCCAAAGGCTCGGCGGGAGTTCTTTTGTTCGTAAAGCCGGCTTGGCCTGGAACATGCTACCGTTGGCACTCAGGTGCATCCAAGACCCGCTGCTTTTTAAGAAAAAACTGAAAACATTGCTTTTTTAGCTTCAGATCTGGGTGCAGTTTTACTTTCTGGAGCAAGCGATGGGACACTGTATAAATTAAATATAACATATAAAGGGTATAGCCTCCGGTTGAGCTGCCTTCCAGGGTTTAATGCTATTTATTGCCCTGGTTGTATCCGCTCTGTCAAATTGTAGGGGCTCAGTTTTTCCCATCGTTAAGCCTACGTCTGCCCACTCAAATGGGGAGTAAAGTGAGGTACGTTTTGTACCAGACAGATCCTGCCTCATTCTGGGTTGAATGACCACTACCTGCCAGAAAGTATGTGAGTACCTTCTCCCCCTTTGGTGTCACCCAATTCTTTTTTGTCTTCCTTTAGCGCTGCCTTATAGGTCTTTCTAGCTACTGCAACACTAGGTGGACATCTAGATTTGATTGATTCAAGAAGTTTTATTTTGGCCATCCTGCAGTTTTTATTAAACATGTGTTAACTACCCGTAGGGTTTTACTGTTCTTCCCAATGTCAACCCTAAATAGTGATTCTAAGGTGTTGAAAAGTCCTGATGGGTAGCCACCATAGAAACCGAGTTACCTCCATCTAGCTCTATTTTAGAAAAACTGATCAATGCTTCCCATCTGCTATTCCTTATGCCCAAAGTTGCCTTTGCCTTATGAACAACTTTTTTAATTTGAGCATGCACAAGTTGTTGCAGCCCTGACCTTCCTTGTGTGTAACCTTCTTCAAGAATAGGTGTAGGGCATTATGGTCGCTATCAACTTCAGAGGGGGTAGCCAATATAATCCCTGGGCCTCATAATCTGTAACGCACAAAGGAAGTCACTATTGCCCTTAGTTCTGCATGTCGAACACCTTTTGCCAATGCAAATTTGCAATCAATAATAAGGGGATAAGATGTGGCGTAGTGGCCACAGCTGTCGAATCGGGAGCTGTTGATCCAGGTTCAAGTCTCAGCATCAGCGCAACACCCTGTGATTCTGTGCAAATCAATTAACAAATAACAATCATTTACTTTCATTCAATTGTAATCATTAAACACATTTTAAATGTTCTGGAAAGGCAAAAAACATGAGGGGCGTGGCTACAAGGCGAATGAGTGGAGACGTGTGAGTGCTGAGCTCCGTGCCAACCTCGGGGATTATCCTGGCTTGGGTCACTGAAATCGGCTCCCGAGCGCCTTTGGAGATGGCAGCGGGGGGCTGGGTGCACCCACAGCAAACTTGGGGGGTTTGCAGTGTATTGTTGCCCAGGAATCCCGATGCAGTTTGGCCACAGAGCGGACAGCTAAAATGGTGGCTTGTTACAATTGCGAACCGGGCATCGGCGCGGAGAGGCGACCTCCAAACATACTAGTATGCACTACGGAGTCGAGTGGCAGCTGCCGGCTGGGCCCCATACCACTGCGGCAGCTGGGCAGAGATCTGGGGGGGCAATAACTTCCGGGAACGGCAATCACCACCGAAGTGAAGAGCCGCCCTGGATGATGCAGGTCATTTAAAATGGCGGCCATGGCGATATCGCAGACCAAATGGAAATGCCACACAGCGGCCTGTGGATTGTGAGTCGGAGCCCCTGCTGGTATTGGAGCCCAGCCGTGAGCACCTGAGCAAGTGAGGGCATAGCGCAACAGGCAGGAGAATCTGGGAGCTCCGGGCCTGCCCGCTGACACCACATAATTAAGAGGACTGCTGCGCCCGAGCGCTGGGATTCTGGGGGCGGCGGCAGTCAGGAGCCTGCAGCGGGATGGCTGCAAAGTGGTGATTGTCGGGAAACGGGAGGGCTGCCCGCTCTGCTGAAGCGCCTGCGGGGTGCTGGCCCTGTGCAGCTAGGGCTGTTGGATAGAGAGACTGGTGCGATCAGAGGAAGCTATCAGCAGGAGAGCCAAGGCGGACACGAGTGCCTGCAGTCTCCCAAGAGAACAAGCAGCCTGAATGATCCTGGTTGCAAGAATGGTATACAATAGAGAGGCAGCTGGCCACGGCATTGTGAAACATTGGCGCCGGGCCACGGAGGAGAGAAGAGGCTGGAGGGGCAGTGCACCGTGAAGCGCAGGAGTGCCAGAGAGTGGTGTGGCCGAGTGGAGGGCAATCACATGCTGCAGGAGAGGGGAATGGCCTGCAGAACCAGTATGTGAACTGGCCTCACTGACTACCCCACTGAAATGCAGTAGCGGAGGAGGAGAAAGGACAAGTCAGTTCAGTAATAAAGAGACTGGCAGCACCAATGTCCTTTCGAGTGATGGAGCAAGAAAGCAGTGTGGCCGAGAAAGGCTGGGGCCCTAAAGGAGGGAGGCCTGATGGGCGGATTGAGTTGGCTCTTCCAGGGGCACAGATTTAGGCATGGTCAGCATTAGTGGGGGAATCCAGGAGAATCGGACCAGTGCCCCAGAGCTGAGCAAGTGCCCCCGAAGGACTGCATTCACGCAGCAGCGGCCACGTGGAGAGGAACGAAAGAGGGGACAGAGGGGACAGCCAGGCAGTCTTAGGTGTGGGCAAGCTGTCCGACCTCGAAGCGGGAGAGGTGAAACACTGGAGAAGGACCTGTCTGACAGACAGATCTTGCATGCTGAGTACATATGGAGAAGCTCAAAGGGAAGCAAGCAGGGGCACCGCCCGAGCAGGAAGATGGTGCTAGTGCACCGGAAGTGCTGGAGGGTCCACAACAAGGATCAGAGGGGATGCTCCAGTGGCAGGTGGATCAAATCCTCAAAGCCATCACGGACACCAGAGAGGTCCTACAACTGGATATTGCGCATGTGATGCAGTATTGTATGGCGTTTTAGATTCCGAATGAATTTTCCAGATTCATGCCCATATATAGGTACAATCTAAATTTCCCTTATATAGGCATAGAAATCAAGTCATTATTTAGGCATAGCCCATGCTACCCAAATACATGCATGGCGACTTCCATCCGTTCAACAAACGTCTAAACGATTTCTTGGAAAACCAGCTTAAGCCATTAGGGACTTCCCCTTGCTTGAATATTGATTTCTCCAAGAACTCAGTTACTTTACAATGAACAACTATTCCCTAGGCATGCATTCATGACCTTCATATGGCCAACTTTACGTCAAACCTGGCATTCCTAAGCACCTACAAGGTATAAATATACCTTCACTTGCTATAGCAAAGTATGGTGGTTCGGTGCAGTTCGACAACCTACTTGCCCGATGCAGCTCACTCCAGCAAGTGCGAAGGAAGCCGACTCGACAAGATGATGCACTGATCAGGAAATTGCCCTCCTATACCGATAAATCCAGCTCCAGTGTTTCTGACTCCCCTTGCGGGGTGTTGGGAAATCGAGTCCGAGACAGAGATATCAGACCTCCTTCATTCTAAGGTATGGAGATGATTAGAACCTAGAGAAACCTTTGGTAATTCTTGGCAGAACTAAAACTTATGCCAAACAATACTTACTTCTTCCCTCATACTAGACCTAGGTTAGGTGCATTGTGGTAGGCGTATTTTAGAAGCACCAGTTGAGTATTTTAGCCTGTGTTATTTATGTATGTATTTTTATATGGCTTAGAAACCATAGAATGCTATTACAGTATTATTTTATAATACTATTCTCGCTGTACGCATTATACTTTGCATTCTGTCTAACGATTGTAGCAGTTCACCTCTCTTCCATGAGAAAGAAGATTGTTCAATAAACCTTTTATTGAGACCGCCCATCTCACTATTTCTCTGCAACTCTGTAGAAAGGAAGCATGCACGATTGACTAGGTGAAATACTTATCTATTGTTTGTACGACTCTGAAGATATTTTCCAGTCATAGGGAAACAAAGTTGTCATGTTTATGCCGTTGTCAGAAACTAATCCCTTCTTGTGTATTTGAGAAGGTTTCTAGTGACCTCTGAGCTAACTGCCATTCGATAGAGACCTGCTGACCTAAGTCCTACGTAATTTCTATAGGATATATTATTCCAATGCGCAAAGCCTATTGGGAATATAGGAACTACACTACAGCAGGGCCTAGGGCTGCTAAGAGCCGACCACGCCAAATTAACCGACAGGTTGAAGCAGACGGAGACTCCCTTGGAAGTTCTGGAACCAGCCCAATAGGCGATGGCAGCTCAGATGACAGACTTCCAAAGTTGATTGCAAACTTTGGAGCAGAGGACAGAGGATGCCGAAGGGAGGAATCGAAGAAATAACGTCCGGTTGGTGGGACTGCCGGAGGGAATGGAAGGGTCCAATACGGCAGACTACTTGCAGAACTGGCTGAGGGGGACCGTTGCTCCGGAGGGCCTGACACCCTTCTTCACCCAGGAGAGAGCCCATAGGGTGCCAGCTCGACCACCGGTCCCTGGAAGATCGCCCCGACCAGTGGTGGCCAGGTTGCTTCGTTATAAGGACAGGGACCTCTTGCTGTCCAGGGTCTGGCTGGCGGGTCCGTATACGGTGGGCAACAGTAAGGTGACATTATTCCTGGATTACACGCTAGAGGTGCAGCGCCGCCGGGCATCGTTTATGGCAGTCAAAAGAGCACTAAGGGACGAGGGCCTACAATACTCCTTGATATTCATGGCGCGCCTAAAGATAACAGTGGATGGTAAGACATTTTTCCACAGTAGCACTGAGGAGGCTTGGGACTGGCTGGAGATGTGTAAAGCAGGCTCCGGGGAGGCAGCGAGTGTCGCAAGCATTTTCAAGGAGGAACCAACGCCGTCATCCTGTAACTCAGAAGCCCACAGTGACACAGACAGAGAGAGAATGCACAGCAGCCCTACAAGCGATGATGGCTATCTTGCGAGAGGACGGGGCTGCGACACTTGAGGAAACAGAATGGGAAAAGGGTTCCCAGGGCACAGACAATGAGCAATCGGATGCAGGAAGCCCCACGTGACAGCAGGAACTGAGGATGAGATCGTGGATGGGTAATGCTGAGGCTTCTCTAGCGAGGGCAGAGAACAGGACAGTGGGGTGGCACCGAACCGGGGATGTTTCCCCTAGACATTGCTGATTGATGACTGACTGTCAGAGGTGGGGAGGGCAGGCAAGGGTGGCTGAGTACTTTCCTATAAGTTCCAATTCTATAGTGGCCTAGAATAGGGATGGCTAGCCATCAGGGGGTTGAGCAAAGGATGGTGGCAAGTTGGGAGGTCGACCCTCTGAATCTTAGGGTGCACCCTCCTAATTTTGTGAGGGTATAGCTCTTTATGGGGTTTTTCTTGAGGGAGCAGTTTGAATACAAGTTTGGATGGGTACAAGCGTTGTAGCGCCTGTTCTGGGGGGTGTTGTTGGGGCGGGAGTTTGGGGTTGGTTGGAGTAATTAGAAACACCGGTGAGTTTCAAAGTCAGGAATGTGGATCTGGGAGTACTAAGTTGCCAAATGGGGTTGTTAAATGATTTGAAATGTATTACCTGGAATGTACGGGGGCTCCGTACAATTACGCGGCATCATACGGTGCTCATACAGCCTTTCTCCAAGAAACGCATATTAACCCTACTGAGGGGTTAGCACTGAAACGTAGATGGAGGGGGCAAATATTTTACACAACCTGTTAGGCTTTTGCTAGGGGTGCCTTGATATGGGTCAGAGCAGGGGTCCCTTTCCAGCTGACACAACAATTGGTGGACCCCGAGGGGCGGTTTGTAGCGGTATTGGGGCGCCTCAATGGGATGGAAGTGACACTATGTAGTATATAGGCACCCAATGTGGATCAGATCTCTTTCTTTGACCGTTTATCAGGGAGCCTAGCGCCATACCTGACTAGTTCGATAATAATGGGAGGGGACTTTAACTCAATTGCAGACATGGAGAAAGATAGGTCCCATCCTCCCCTTTCCGACGCACCAGTACACAGACTCTCTAAAGCAAGGAACGCAAGGCAGGAAAATTGGGCGCTGGTTGATATGTGACATGCACATCATATGGAGGAGAAGGACTACTCTTATTATTCTGGCCTTCATGACCTGCATGTGCAGCTTGAAGCAATATTATGTACTCCTGAAGTCCACTCCAAGGTGGTAGATAGCGAATACTTGACCAGGCCGATCTCGGATAATAATCCGCTATTGGTACAGGTACAATGGACCTGGCAGAGAGCTGTGATCCCGACCTGGCGGCTTCGACCGGAGGCACTGGAGGACCCGGTCTTGTGCGACGACCTAGGGGCAGGGGTTACCCAGTATTTTGATGAGTGGGGGGACAGCTTCGTCGGTTGCAGTCGAGTGGGATGCAATCAAGGTTGTAGTCGGGGTTTCTGTATTGGCAAAAGGTCTGGGACCCAGAAAACACTGTTGACTGATTTAGAGGAGGCAACGAGTAGGCCACGAGGAGCCAAGAGAGCCCACCCTGGGGATCCTGGAGTGCAGAATGAGGTCTTGGAAGCTAGAGAGGCAGTGGCGGTACAGGTGGAGAGACTTTGCTCCTTTGAGTACAGGTCCTATAGAGTGAAGATGCTCGCTGAAGGGGACAAATCGAGTGCCTTGTTGGCATGGTTGGCTAATTCGAATCCCAGGGAAACACCAATGATGGGACTGATAGCCCCGACAGGAGCAATGGTGTACACACAGCAAGGAATAAATAGTTGATTTTTGGAGTATTATACCAAGCTCTACCGCAGCAAACTGAATTAGGGTGCCGACTTCATAAGAGAGTACCTCACAGATTTGGACCTCCAGTGCTTGGTGTAGGAGAGTAGGGTCTCCTTCCTATGGTCACCCCCACTTTTTGCTGTGATACTCTGTTTTTTTTTACTTTAGTGTGGCTGTGGGCCTGGTAATCAAACCCACAGCCCAGCTGTTCTCTCTTTAAATTGATACCATGTACTTTAGGTACATACCTAATAGGGAATTGGGTCACCTTTGTGAGCCCCTGTATAGTGTACCGTAGGTACCCAGGGCATAGGTGCATCCAAGGCCTACCAGGGGCTGCAGCATGTATTATGCCACCCCTGGCTGGCCATCCATACTGACACCACAGGCTGATCACTCAGCTGGGCAAGGTGGTGTAATCACCCCTTGCTAAGATATAGTATACCTATATCTACCCTTATATATAGACACATATATACCTATAAGTCACTCCTATGGCAGACCTTAACAATCCTGGAGGCACAGTGCTCGGTTTTATGTGAGATGGTGCTCTAGCATGAGCTGAGTCCTTCTGCAGCTTTCGGAACCATTTCCTTATAGCTGTTCTATGATATAGCCATACCATACACTCTTTAGTTCATTATTTTCCTCATGGTTAATGCTAACTTTGGTTTGGCTTTATCAAAACATGTCGTGTAAGGTGTCAAACACTTTGGAATACTACTGCCCCCCACCAGTCCTGGCGGCAGGGGTAGCATTCCACCCTTCTAGAGGGAGAAGACATATACTTACTGCTTTACCCAGTTAAAGTTAAACTGAGCCTCAGCATCACAAAATGGATGCTGCTGCCACAGACACGAGTCTGACCTCCTGCAGCTGGACGAAACTCCAGCAAGGGAGGCCTTGACAATAGGTTTCCTGTCAAGGAAGGTGCTAGCACCTCCCCAGATAGCCTGTAGTGTATTGGGGCAGGGTGGGTTCAATGGAAAGATCTTTTTCCAGACACTGCCTGGGGCACACAAGGTGCTCCATGCATAGCCCGGTACAAACCAGTTGCTGGGGCACTCCAGCCCGCTCTGGCGTGAAACTGGACAAAGGGAAAGGGGTGTAACCACCCCCTTCTCAGGGTCCACCCATAGGAGGGACCTAGCAGGTAATCCAGCCCCTTAACGCAGCATAAAGATAGAAGCAGTGTTTAGAGACATTAGATTATCCTGGACTGAAACTCTGAAACAAAACTATTGGACCTTCGATGTTCTATACCGACTAGAAGACTGAAGACATCTCCCTTGTGGTCAAGGAGTGACACAAGCACCACCAGTAACTTGCTGGTTGGGTTTGTTGATGCTCCCACCAGAACCAGAGCCAGTGACTCAAAAACTGGACTTCCAGACTTCTCCGACTCCGACCCACACCGACAGCAAAACTGAGACCCCTGGCGGAAACGAGAGACGTGAAACCGGACACCCTGGAGCACCTGCTCTTTGCTAACCAGTACAGCTTCTGAGGCATCCTCGAAGTTGTGCATTGGGGTTTGAGAAGCCCCAGACCCGAGTAGCATTTGCACTAAAGCTTATCCCTCCACACTCCACGAGTGCTGCGTGGGGCCTGCTCCTGCATTTCAGCTTGACGCTTCTTCCCAGTTGCTAGCCCGTTAGCTAGTGAGCCCTACGAAGACTTCCTTTTCAAACTGCACTGCTTGACTGGTTGCTCCAGGCTTGCTCTAGCTTCCCTGAAAAGGAGAAGCTCCCCAGACCTTGCTGGTCTGAACTGAAGCCATTCTTCCCTTCCTGCATGGATTGCGTTTGCCAAGGCTTGTTGGGTCCAATCCGGATACCGACACTGCAGTCAACTAGATCCTTTGTGGAACAGCTCGAATCCAGGTCTTGGTTATCGTCGACACCTCCTGGACCTTGTGGCTGCAGAGACAAGCTTCACCTTCTTCACCTGAATCAGCTCGACATCGCCTGGTTCCTTCCTGGTCACTGGCTAGTGACCCAGACTCTGTCCCCTTTGCTTTCAGGTTCTTCACATCTTTGATCCACCCTTGCATCTACCCATGCACTTTTCTCCTGGTCGCCTGCAGCACTTCTTTTCAGCTCTCCATAGGAAACAGCGACAAAACCCGACACGAAAAGACACCTATGCACCCAGCTTCCCTGGGTGAGGTAATTCGAGTACTCTGGTGCTCCCGTGGGTGTTGACTCTGGAAGTATCCTAGATTAACAGGGTTTTACCGTAGTCCATCCAGAAGTGTCCTTAATCTACTACTTTGTAACTTTTACGTTCCCATAATAACTCTATGGTAACTCGCGACTGTGTTTAGACACTGCACGCGTCTCTCGTGGGCCTCCTACTTCCAATCCCTTGGTTGTTCAGTGTTGCCCCAGCGATTCCCTAGGCTCTTGGCCTATTCACTATTCCTGAAGTGGTTCTTATACCACTTACTTAGTATATGGTTCGTGAGGCCCCTAGGGCAGAAATATATTTGTGCAACTTAAAGTATGCTTAATGAGTAACTTGTGATGTATATCGATCTCTGACCTCATAAAGAGTTCAGAGGGGTTGTGTTAGTAATAAATACATATATATTTTGATATATACCTTGTTCTTTCATTTGATATTCAAGGGGTTATAATTAGTAAAGTGCTGGCTTCACATGCTCTCTGAAGTTTTAGCCTAAGACTGCTGGTCCATGCTACCACTAGGATAGCTGATCTATAAGGTTGACTTTACAACCACCATCATAAGGGTCGTTTAGACTGAGGCAAGGTGCCCACTATAATAGTGGACATCATATACCAGGCTAACTTCCCACATTGGTGTGCAGCGGTTGGGATAAGAGCTTGCTGTTGTTTTACCATATCATTTTAGGATATCATTTGAAAGATCACATTAATGTACCTAGAGGTACATATAAATCAAGTCTTATAATACTGAACTTAGTTGTTGTAGAGCAAAGGGCTTAGCACACCCTGACTACAACTCCTAGAGATAATCTAGTAGATACCACTTAGTGTAGGTAAGTGCACACACCACACCTCACTAGAAAATGTCCTTAAGAGGAGAGCCTAGTGGATCTCTCCCTGTAGAAGTTGACCTTCCCAAGGCACCTTCTCACTATGATACATTTACTTTTAATGAACTTAGAAGTTTATGTTCACTCAGGAAACTGAAACAAGGACAGAGTCCAACTCTGAGACACCAATATGTCTTTTAGTGGAGTATGATGCAAAAAAGGCAGCAACCACAGATCAGACAGGTAGTGGAGGGGGGCATCCCTCAACAGAAGATTCCCATGATGACCATCAAGGGGATGATGATGATGAAGAGGATGCTGATCAGGTCCAAGTTGGAGAACTTAACCAGGTCAACCTAAGCCTACATGGGGCTTGAGGGGAGGGATTCCCATCCAGGCCCCCAAGTAGGCTTAACTCTGAGCACAGAAGGAGGAGATCCCTTTCCAGAGAATCCCACCACTCTGGTAACTTAATAGGGTCAGATGCCTCAGCTCTCCGGAGAATGACTTCCCTTGAGAAAAGGGAGCATGAGGCTAGGATGAGGGAAACCAAGCTAGAATCAAGAGGCAAGAAAATGCCCTTGAGAAAGAGACCCTGGCTCTTGAGAGAGAGAGAAAATTGTGTGGACTAGAGTCCACCGGTGGCAGCAACATCCCCAGACATAGGGAAAAGTCTCAGGACCATAAAAACCTAAGTAAGATTGTCCCTCCGTACAAGAGTGGGGATGACATCCACAAATGGATAACTGCTTTGGAGAGGGCCTGCAAAGTACAGCAGGTACCCCAAAGTCAGTGGCCAGCTATACTATGGCTCTCCCTTTCAGATAAAGGAAGAGATAAGCTCCATACAATTAGTGATGAGGATGCTGACAACTACACTGTCCTGAAGAGTGCTCTACTAGATGGGTTTGGCTTCACCACTGAACAGTATAGGTTGCTGTTCAGAGACACCCAGAAGACACAGACTCAGGACTGGACTAACCTTGTAGATTGCGCCACTAAAGCTCTGGAAGGCTGCTTACAGGGCAGTAAGGTCAAAGACTATACAGGATTCTATATTTGATTATGAGAAAACAAAATCTTAATAATTGGCATAACCAGTTATTGCATCAACACATGATTGACTCTGATCTGACCTCTCCCCAAGAATTGGGCAAGAAGGCAGACAAATTGGTCAGAACCAGGGTGAAGCAGAAGGTACAGAACCATGGTGCTGATCAGAAGAAGCAAGACCAAAAGGGTGGGGAGAAAGCAAAAGACCAGAAGTCTTCGCCAGGTCCCCAAAAAGCTTCTAATGAGGGGGGTTCCAAGAAATCTAAAAATAAAGAAGGTCCAAAGAAACCATGGTGTAATTTTTATAAGAGTGATACTCACTGGACCAGTGATTGCACCAATAGGGAGGCAGCTCCAGCCACCATTGCCCCTAAGGCAACTGTTCCCCCTAGTACAGCTAATAGTGGTGGTTCTCAACAGACGGGTGTAGTAGGGTTAACACTGGGAACTGAGATGGATTCTGGCCTCTTCAGAATACCAACTCAAGCTGTTATTGTCTGTGATGTGGACATGGCTATGTCCTCTACTGTGAGACCCAGTAACCTGGGCAAGTACAGACAGACTCCTTTGATTAACAATAAAGTGGCTCAGGCCTACAGGGACACATGTGCCAGTATCACCATGGTGACGCCTAACTTTGTGGACCCTGGACAGTTTATACTAGGTGAGAATTACCTAGTGACCAATGCTAGCAATGTCACTACCACCCATAGTATGGCAATTGTTAATTTCTGTTGGGGAGGGGAAACTGACCTCAAAAGAGATGTTGTTAGTTCAGACCTCCCTGTAGAATGTCTGTTGGGCAATGATCTGGAATCTTCAGTCTGGTCTGAAGTGGAGCATAGGAATCATGCAGAGATGTTAGGCATATCAGCACATGTCTTTGCCATGACCAGGTCACAGGCCAAAAAGTGTGAAACTGAACAGGCCCTGGATCCTGAAACTATGGACCAGTTACCTACCAAGAGAAAGAGCAGTAGGGTTAAGGCAGTGCCTTCCCCCTTGCCTAAGGATGAGGATCAGTCTTCCCAGGAAGCTGACTGTGAGACCCAAGAAGGAACTGTCCTAGAAGAGCTTGAGTCTGATCTGGTTGAGTTTTGTGGGACAGGGGGACCTTCAAGGGCAGACCTGAGGCAGGCGCAATTAAACTGCCCCTCTCTTGAACCCCTCAGACAGCAAGCTACTGCTGAGGCTTCTGGGAATGCTACAGGTACCCATAGAACTTATTGGGATGAAGGGCTCCTGTATTCAGAGGCTAGAGACCCCAAGCCTGGTGCTTCCAGGAGGTTGGTCATACCTTTGGCTTTCAGGGGCTTCCTTCTTACCTCAGACCATGATATTCCGTTAGCAGGACATCTTGGCCAGAACAAGACTTGGGACAGGCTTTTCCCTCACTTTCACTGGCCCAACATGTCAGAAGATACCAAGGAGTTTTTTTGCTCCTGTGTCACCTGCCAAGTCAGGGGCAAATCAGGTGGCACCACAAAGGCCCCCCTAATACCACTACCTGTGGTGGGGGTTCCCTTTGAGAGAGTTGGGATAGACCTTGTTGAACCAATGGATCCCCAAACAGCATCTGGGCACAGTTTTATTCTGGTGGTAGTGGATCATGCCACCAGATACCCAGAAGCTATTCCCCAAAGGACCACAACAGCACCTATGGTGGCAAGAGCCCTCCTAGGAGTTTTCTCAAGAGTGGGTTTTCCGAAGGAGGTTGTCTCAGACAGAGGTGCAAACTTAATGTCTGGGTACCTAACTGCTAAATGGAAAGAGTGTTGAGTGAACTACAAGTTCACCACAGCCTACCATTCACAATGCAATGGTCTGGTTGAAAGATTTAACAAGACCTTAAAGGGCATGATCAAGGGTTTACCTGAAAAGCTTAGGCGAAGATGGACATCCTTCTGCCCTGCCTTTTGTTTGCTTACAGAAAGGTCCCACAGAAGGGGGTTGGCTACAGCCCTTTTGAACTTCTGTTTGGGCATCCTGTAAGAGGACCCCTTTGTCTGGTGAATGAAGGATGGGAGTTACCTCTCAAAAAGCCTAAACAAGACATTGTGGACTATGTACTTGGTCTCCACTCCAGGGTGGCCGAATACATGAAAAAGGCATCTAAAAACATTGAGGCTAGCCAGGAACTCCAAAAAGCCTGGCATGACCAAAAGGCTGTGCTGACTGTTTACCAGCCAGGACAGAAAGTGTGGGTGTTGGAGCCAGTGGCCCCAGCAGCACTCCAAGGCACATGGTCTGGACCCCACACCGTTGTTGAACAGAAAGGAGAGGTAACCTTTTTGATTGACCTGGGAACTCCTAGGAGCCCCCACAGGGTGCTAAATGTCAACAGGCTGAAACCATATGTTGACAGGGCAGACATGGGCTTGCTCATGGCTACAGATGAGGGACAGGAGGAGGAGAGTGACCCTCTCCCAGACCTGCTTTCTCAGAACCCTGATGATCGTTCAGTTGATGGTGTAGCCTTGGCAGGCAGCCTCACTGACCAACAGCAACAGGACTGCAGACAAGTTCTACAGTCCTGGAGACATATGTTTTCACTGACTCCAAGTCCGACAAACTGGTGCACCCATGAGGTGGACACTGGTGACAGTCTGCCTGTGAAGAGTAAAATCTACAACAACCTGATCATGTCAGGGACTGTATCAGGACAGAGTTCAAAAAGATGTTGGAGTTGGGAGTTATTGCGCCCCCAGAGAAGCCCTGGGCCAGTCCTGTAGTCCTAGTGCCTAAACCTCACACCCAAGATGGTAGGAGAGAGATGAGGTTTTGTGTGGACTACAGAGGTCTCAATGCTGTCACTAGGACAGATGCCCACCCAATACCTAGGGCAGATGAGCTCATTGACAGATTGGCTTCTGCCAAGTTTTTGAGCACATTTGACTTGACAGCTGGCTACTGGCAGATCAGACTAGCTGAAGATACAAAAGCCAAAACAGCGTTTTCAACCCCCGGAGGACATTACCAATTTGTGGTGATGCCCTTTGGTCTGAAGAATGCACCAGCTACATTCAAAAGGTTGGTGAACCACGTCCTCTCAGGTCTGGATGACTACGGTGCAGCCTACCTTGATGATATTGCTGTCTTTAGCTCCACTTAGGAAGATCACCTGATCCATCTAAAGAATTTTTTGGAGGCCCTGCAAAAGGCAGGCCTAACTATCAAGGCTACTAAGTGCCAGATAGGGCAGAGTAAGGTTGTGTATCTGGGCCACCTTGTAGGTGGAGGTCAGAGTGGAGAGCAAGATCCAGACCATAAAGGACTTGACTCCTCCAACCAACCAGACACAGGTCAGAGCTTTCTTGGGCCTATCTGGTTACTACAGGACGTTTGTTAAGAACTATGGGTCCATTGTGACACCACTTAATGACTTAACCTCAAAGAAAATGCCAAAGAAAGTTCAGTGGACAGTAAGCTGTCAAGCGGCATTTGATGAACTGAAACAGGGCATGTGCTCTGCACCTATTCTCCTATGGCAGGCCTTGACAATCCTGGAGGCAGAGTGATTGGTTTTATGTGAGAGGGTGCTCTAGCATGAGCTGAGCCCTTCTGCAGCTTTCAGAACCATGTCCTTATAGCTGTTGTATGATATAGCCATACCATATACTCTTAAGTGCATTATAATCCTCGCGGTTAATGCTAACTTTGGTTTGGTTTTATCAAAACATGTTGTGTAAGGTGTCAAACACTTTGGAATACTACCTCCCCCACGGCCAGTACTGGCGGCGGGGGTAAAATTCCACTCTTTTAGTGGGAGAAGACATGTGTGCCCACATGCATCATAGTCAATTGCATTCGCAAACGGTGCGAGTCGCAATTTTTGTCCGTTTGCGAATGCAATTGACTAATTTGGAATGCATCATGCATTTCACATTTTTAGAAATCGCAACCATGTTGCGATTTCTAAAATTGCAATTGCATTTAAGAAATTTCAGATTTCTTAAATGCAATGCATTATCATTTTTTATTTACGAATTCGCAATTTGGAAGTGGTAAATTAGCATGAAGTTGAACTTCATGCTAATTTACCGAAAACTTTCAAATATGCACAAATTGCATTTTTGATACTTTTAATTTACACACACACATTCCCTTGGGCATGTGTGTGTGTAAATTGCATTTAAAATTACATTTCAGGGGTGCAGGGAGGGGTTCTTTGGACCTCCCCTGCACCCTTGAAATTGCATTCACATTTTGCGAATTGTAATTTGAAATTCGCAAAATGTGAATGCCTTCCCATTCATTCCTATGGGCCATTTGGCCCATAGGAATGAATGGGAAGGGTTTTCCTTAATTGCGATTCACAAATTGTGAATCGCAATTAAGGAAAAATACCGAATCGCAAAAATAAATGCGATTTTTTCATGAATTGCCGTTTGAGATTTCTAAATTGCGATTCCTTAATTTTCGCAAATTAGGAATCGCAAACAGGTGCAATGATGCATGTGGCCGTAGTTACTGCTTTACCCGGTTAAAGTTAAACAGAGCCTCAGCATCACAAAATGGATGCTGCTGCCATAGACACGAGCAAGGGAGGCCTGGACAATACGTTTCCTCTCGAGGGAGGTGCTAGCACCTCTCCAAACAGCCTGTAGTGTATTGGGGCAGGGTTGATTCAATGGAAATATGCTTTTCCAGACACTGCCTGGGGCACACAAGGTGCTCCATGCATAGCCCGGTTCAAACCAGTTGCTGGGGCACTCCAGTCCCGCTCTGGAGCGGAACTGTACAAAGGGAAAGGGGTGTAACCACCGCCTTCTCAGGGTCCACCCATAGGAGGGACCTAGCAGGTAATCCAGCCCCTTAAATTAGTATAAAGATATGAACTGTGTCTTGAGACATTAGATTATCCTGGACTGAAACTCTGAAGCGAAACTCTTGGACCTTCGATGTTCTATACCGACAAGAAAACTGAAGACATCTCCCTTGCGGTCAAGGAGTGACCACCCTGTGCAAACAGGCACCACCATTAACTTGCCAGTTTGCTTTGTCGACGCTCCCACCAGAACCCGAAGACTCAGTGACTCAGGAACTGGACTTCCAGACTTCTCCGACTCCGACCCACATCCACAGCAAAGCTGAGACCCGTGGCGGACACGAAAGACGTGGGAACGGACACCCAGGACTACCTGCTCTTTGCTAACCAGTGCAGCTTCTGAGGCATCCTCAAAGTTGTGCACTGGGGTTTGAGAAGCCCCACACCCGAGCAGCGTTTGCACCGAAGCTTAGCCCTCCACACTCCATGAGTGCTGCATGGGGCCTGCCCCTGCATTTCAGCTTGACACGTCTTCCTGGTTGCTAGCCTGTTGGCTAGTGAGTCCTCCAAAGACTTTCTTTTAAAACTATACCACTTGCCTGCTTGCTCCAGGCTTGCTCCAGCTTCCCTGCAAAGGAGAAGCTCTCCAGACCTTGCTGATCTGAACTGAAGCCAATCTTCCCTTCCTGCTTGGATTGCGTTTGCCAAGGCTTATTGGGTCCAATCCAGATACCAACACCGCAGTCTACTAGATCCTTTGTGGGTCAGCTCGTATTCAGCTCCTGGTCATCGTCGACGCCTCCCGTTCCTCGTGGCTGCAGAGACAATCTTCACCTTCTTCACCTGAATCAGCTCAACATCGCCTGGTTCCTTTATGGTTCCTTCCTGGTCACTGGCTAGTGACCCAGACTCTGTCCCCTCTGCTTTCAGGTTCTTCACAGCTTCGATCCACCCTTGGATCCACCCGGACACTTTTCTCCTGGTCGCCTGCAGCACTTCTTTGCAGCTCTCCATAGGAAACAGCGACAAAACCCGACACGAAAAGACACATATGCACCCGGCATCCCTGGGTGAGGTAACTCGAGCCCTCCGGTGCTCCCGTGGGTGTTGACTCTCAAAGTGTCCTAGATTAACAGGGTTTTACCGTAGTCCATCCGGAAGTGTCCTTAATCTACTACTTTGTAACTTTTACGTTCCCATAATAATGCTATGGTAACTCGCGACTGTGTTTAGACACTGCACGTGTCTCCCGTGGGCCTCCTACGTCCAATCCCTTGGTTGTTCAGTGTAGTCCCAGAGATTCCCTAGGATCTAGGCCTATTCACTGTTCCTGAAGTGGTTCTTATACCACTTACTTAGTGTATGGTTTGTGAGGCCCCTAGGGCAGAATTGTATTTGTGCAACTTAAAGTATGCTTAATGAGTAACTTGTGATGTATCTCGATCTCTGACCTCATAAAGAGTTCAGAGGGGTTGTGTTAGTAATAAATACATATATATTTTGATATATACCTTGTGTGGTGTCCTTTCATTTGATATTCAAGGGTTTATAATTGGTAAAACAGCTGGCTTCACATGCTCTCTGAAGTCTTAGACTGCTGGTCCATGCTACCACTAGGATAGCTGCTCTATAAGGTTGACTTTACAACCACCATCATAAGGATCGTTTAGACTGGTGCAAGGTGCTCACCAGAATAGTGGACATCATATACCAGGCTAACTTCTCACACTTGGGGAAAAGCGGGAAGATTCGCTTGGCCGAGAGATCACGGTTGGAGAAATCAGGAGTGCGATCAAGCATATGGCATGTAAAAAACACCCGGGGTGGATGGTCTACCAATAGATTTCTACTCTAAGTATGTGGATGATTTAGTGCCACGCTTACAAGCGATGTATCAGGAGACACAGAAGGTGGGACAGTTACCAGTGACCACTCAAGAGGCTAATATTGTTCCCCTCCTGAAACTGGGGAGGGAACCATCCGACATGACAGCATATCATCCGCTTTCAATGCTGACGATGGATTACAAAATCTTGAGTTGCATCCTTGCGTCACAGCTCCTCCCATACATGTCGCAGCTGGTCCATCGGGATCAGGCGGGTTTTATTCTGAAATGGAACACGTCTAGTAATATACGGTGACTGCTTCGTATTCTGGCGGTGGACCATGGACTACCCTTTACCGCGATGGTTCTATTGGTCGAAGGCATTTGATAGCCTGGAATGGCCGTTACTTTTCCAAGTCATGCAACAGATGGGCCTGGGAGAGGCATTCGTGGGGTGGACCCAGATACTACACAAGTTAGCGACAGCCCGAGTGCAGACAGGGTCAATAGTATCATCGCCCTGTTTGGTGGAGCGCGGGATGAAACAAGGTTGCTCACTATCTCCACTGCTGTTCACGCTCGCGATTGAGCCCCTGGCCGTGCGAGCTAGGTCAGGATAGCATTATATGGGCCTGGAATTGATCGGAGAAATGCAGTACATTGCGCTTTACGCTGATGACCTGCTCATGTTCCTGGCAGCTCCAGGAGAGACGTTATCTGAAGTGAAGTGGCTCCTGTGGAGGTTTGGTGAGGTTTCAGGGCTAAGGGTGAACTGGACGAATACTTACCTTTTCCCGGTACACCGGGAAATGGAGGAACCTGGGCATCTGGATAGCATACGGTGAGAACCTCACTGTTTTCCTTATTTAGGGATCAATATCTACCATGGACAGGAGGACCTTTTGGAAGGTAATGTGGGCGGAGCGGTGCAAGGGATCAAATGGAGCATGGCATTCTGGGGAATGCTGCCGCTATCTCTAGCAGGCCGAGTGGCACTTTTGAAGATGGTGGCGTTGCCCAGACTGCTATATTATTTCAGGACGTTCCCGATCTGGATTCCGGGGTCGGTGTTCAGGACACTTTGCTCCATGACAGGGGAGTTTTTATGGGGGAGCGGAAGAAGGCGAGTAGCACTCGCCATGATGATGTGACCCCGGGCTGATGGTGGATGGGCGGTCCCAGACTTTGAATTTTATTACTTGGCTGAACAATTGCAGTGGCTCACCCAAGCAGTAGCTAGGGAGTTCAGGGGCCAGGATAACCCAATGGACCGATGGTTCCCACAACATCTGTTATCCTATGTTGTCCTTTGCCAGAGGATGCAAATTGGCACATTCACCCACAAAAAGCGAGCACTGAGACTATGCTAGAACCGAACCCAGTGAATGGGGGGTCCACTAGTCCATATGCCCTGGAGATTCCGCTGGGCATGTGCACGGCTCTCCCGCGCAGCGGGGAATGGACCGCGCGCTGACTGTGTGGGAGGAGCGAGGGCTGGAAATAATTGTGTACTTATATGAAGAGGGGTTCTTATACCGTATCAAGCATTACAAGAAAGATATGACTTACCGAGGGGCGACTTCTTGCTGCATGTCACCCTAGTGTCAGCAATTCATCTGCATTGGGGAGGAGGGTTATCTGAGCAACAGACATCATTAACATGTCAATATGTCATGATGACAGCAGGAACAGTCAAAGCCATAACGTGCTTATATAGACGAATGGTGGAAGAGGGACTGCAACCGCTAAGCCAGTTGCAGGGGAAATGGGAAGCGGATCTGGGCAAAGACATTCCGGAAAAGACATGGGCTAAAATAGTGGAAAGAGCATGGAAAAGCATGCGTAATGCCAGATTTCAGCTTATTCATAGTTATGTATTACATAGGACGTACTTAACCCCAGCACGTATAAATAAATATTTCAATGTGGATACGGCCCGATGCCCCCGATGCCAATCAGATGCGGCAGACTTCCTCCATATGATGTGGAGTTGCCCGCAGTTGGGAACGGACTGGGAGCAGGTGGTTGAGGTACTGTGCGGAGTGACAGATAGGCAAATAGAACCAGACATGGGAGCATGTTTATTGCACTGGTTTCCTCACACTGCGCGGACTAAAATCACAAGTAAGTTCCTCGACCTGGGGTTATTGCTAGCCAAGAGGGAATTAATGAAGCAATGGAAAGCCAGGCGAGGACCCAGTATTGAGCGTCAGAGGAGAGAGTTCACTATCTGGGCAGTTAGCGAGAGTGTGGTCCGGTTCCAGCATGCTAGGAGAGCTAACAATGAGAAATCACTGGAACCCGCAAAAGCATGGGAAGGACTGGTTGCGTTGTTGACAATACCAGAACCAGAGTCGAATAGTGAGTCCCTGGATGTGCCGCTGGGTACTCCCTGAACCGACAGTATATAAGGAGGCTGCTATAGTACTAGGGAGCAATGGAGCGGAAAGCTGAGTGACCTGAGCCAGGTAGACACATTGGAAAAGTGATAGAGCCATGGCCAGGAAATGCTGTGAAACTTGATCAGTCTTTGTTCACATCAACTGGGATAGGGAGTGAGGCGGCAAATAATCCAGGAAATGCAGATCTTGGACGACAAAGAGACATATGATAACATGGAGCAAATGTAAACTGAGGCTGTAACCAAATAGATAATAGTACTAAAGAATTACAACATGGTAACTTTGATATGTAAACAAGCCTAGTAGGAAGAAATTATTCCATGCAATTGCACCAAGAGAGGTGACCCTGCTGGTAATCTGATATGATTGTGGATGTTGTGTTTGTAATGAAAAACAATTATATATATATATATATATATATTTTAAATGTAATGGCAAAAACATTATAATATTGATAATATTAAAAATATACATTAATATTATAATTTAGCTATATTTAATTTTATTTAACTTAAATTAATGTCATTTACTCAAAACTTACCCCTGGAATCTCCTTTCTACCCCTATGCACTCCCCATAGCTGATCTTTAAAACATACTTACTAACCCTGTGTATCACCTGTTATAAATGGGGTCTCTAGTCGGCAATGGTTTGCACCTCTGTCCAAATCGGGACCCTTGCTTCTAGTCAGGGAAAGAGGGATACACTCCTAAAATAACTCCTGCTCACTCCTTTGGTAGCTTGGCACGAGCAGACAGGCTTATCTCAGATACAAATAAACAAAAAAAAGGGAGGTAGAGTAACAAAGTAGAATTCTTACTCCACAGACTTAGTTACATAAACAAAAGGAATCCTACTGAGAGTGTTAGGGAAGCGTTTGCCACAATAGTGTGGGAGTTTTGTTTGTTTTGCGTAACGCGTCTAAGGTACCTTGTTGGAAAAGTGTGGCATTAACAACTTGCATTGAACTGAACTATTTCTAACACTGAAGAACCTATATTAGTACTGTATTGTGGATTTTTGTGGTTGTGCATGATTAGATAAAGATTACTTATTTTTCAAAACTGATGTTGTGTCCGTACGTAGTGTTTCACTGTGTTACTGTATGTGTTCACAAATGCTTTACACACTGCCTCTGAGATAAGCCTAGTTACATAAACAAAAGGAATCCTACTGAGAGTGTTAGGGAGCACTTAGTGTTTTTTAAAATACCCCTCAAACACCAAAAGGCCCCTTGGTGTCATGCTTCATCATAGGGGTCTTCGCACCCCTCTAAGGGGATGCGGCGTGCTACAACCTACGACTACGCGGGAGCACTTGTAGTTATGACTATGTGTGGTGCATGTGATGCATGTGATAGGGATATTTTATGTGAGTGGTGGGATTTAGTGAAGGATTAAAAAGATACCTGGCTCGTGGGTTTTATGGAAAAAAACTTTATTCACAACCCCGGGCTGGTAGTACTAAAAGAAGTGAAGTGCGAGGTTGGACCTGTCGTGTTAATGGACAGTACCTCATGTGTGCGTCGACATGGTTCGGAGCTTACGCTCCTTCTTCAGGAAGGGGGCCCTACTTCCCCAACTTACTCACGTTTCACTAGTTTTGTCACAAAAATTTGTGTTAATAACAAAATGTGAAAAAATAAATATGTGTAAAAAAATACAGGCTATAATGTGCATACAGCGGTTTGGCTCAAGTTCAATACAAATTGCATGACCTGAGAGAGGGAAAAGAAAAAGAAAAAGAAAATGGTCACCCTGGTAGTGGGTAGCTCATACAGGTGCAGTCACCTTGAACAAACCATTCGCTCAATTGGCCCTGTAAAAGAAAACTGACAAGACATACAACACAGAAACACATACACTCAAAGGATGTAAAGGAAGTTGTGGTCATACTTATTAAGTATTGCTTGCTTGCTTTATGAGCATTTAAGAACATCTGGGGGGTGATTGCTATTGTGCAATCTAGGTAAAAAACAATGTAGATTTTAATATGGTTCCTTACTTACTTCGTTAGTCTTAGGAATGCTTGTATTGCACACTCTATACTCACAAACTCGGGATGAGTTGTCCTCCGTCTTACCCCACACGCTGCTCCGCCGGACTGAGTTGGAAACTCTGGGGTGTTTGGTATTTATACCTGGTTTTCAATTAGTGGTTCGACCTCATTAGCGTTAAACCGGATGTAATTATGTGCCCATATAAGGGTGATCCGCCATTAGTTGGGTGGTTCTGCTGAAGATAGGTTAATTATAAGTTAATTGTAGGTCCTTTTTGGGCAGATCTGGCGAGAACGATCAGTTGTCAGCCCTGCGGTTCCGTCTAGGAGGTGTGCGCATGCGTGAGTAGCACCTACTAGGATTCGCATGCTCAGATCTAAGAGTTACATTATTGCGCATGCGCGAGGGATGGCAGAGTTTCCCAGCGCATGCGTGCAGTATGTCCAGCGCTGTTTTGTTCCCTCGGAAGTTGCTTTTGACCTGAGGAATGTCTATTTTACCTTGCGATATATCCAATACTTGGCAAAGGGTAAATGTGATTGTCAGTGAGAGAGGTAAAAATTACTATTCCCACTCCAGAGAGTGCAACAGTAGGGAAAGCATTGGATAGCGTAGGGGTAAAAATTACTATTCCCATTCCAGAGAGTGCAACAGTAGGGAAAGCGTTGGATAGCGTAGGGATAAAAATTACTATTCCCACTCCAGAGAGTGCAACAGTAGGGAAAGCGTTGGATAGCATAGGGGTAAAAATTACTATTCAATATTAAATTACTTTGCTTCAATTCGATATTTTTCACCACTATATTCTGTCCATTCAATATTTTGTCCATTCTATATTTTCACTTCGATATTTTGGTAATTCTATATTTTGAATTCGATATTTTGTCTTGTTACCTGGAGGAGTACTCAAGGCTCCCCCTGCTGCACTCATGCTCTTGTTTGGGCAATCCGGCTATGGGAGTTATTTTCTTGCCGTTTGTGTGAGGGGACCATGTTTGTGATAGTCACTCCCCTCTCCACTCCTGTGATCATGCTTGTCGTGCCACTGCCTTGCTGGTATTCGAGGGGCCTGGGTGCTTCTCTATGCGTGGGACGCCCAGGAAACGGGGCGTCTGATTGGGACTGTAGGCGCGTCTCTAGGCTCAATGGTGCTCAATGGACATTCCACCTATAGGCCCTTAAGAGTCGGTATTTTACCACCCAATCCTATTGGGTGGTAAAATACCGAATTCAGGTGTGCGTGCACATCTGTGCATGCACACCTGTGCAATGTAACACACAGACATGCCCTTAGGGCATGTATGTGTGCCACATGGCACACAAGCCTGTACTTGGGGTGCTAGAGGGTGTCAAAGTGACACCCCCTGCACCCTTGAAGGATTCAGTATTTACCAATTCGGTAAATACCGAATCGGTATTGCCCATTGATTCCTATGGGCTTCAAGGCCCATAGGAATCAATGGGCAATACCGATTCGGTATTTACCGAATCGGTAAATACCGAATGTTAACGATTCGGTAATTCTAAATTAAAAATTAGCTACATCTCCCTCCTTCTAATTTACCGATTCATAACCGAACCGAAGCCCATGTTAGATGTCTTCACATCTAACATGAGCTTCGATTGGAATTCATAGAGCATATTATCAAGCCCATTATCGCGCTTTATCGGCAGTTTCCTGACGAGAAAAGCGGCGATAATGTAACGCCCATTCTTGATAATATGCCCCAAGATTCTCTCTTCAAATGCTTGCAGGGATAGTGGGTTTGTTGGCTGAGTCCATTCAGACCATTCTTGCCGCTGTTCTACACTACAGGACTCTACAGCACCTCAAAGAACTGCATTTTAGTAGAGGTCTCCGCTGCTCAGCTTTATTTTAAGGGAAGATGCAATAGAGGTCTTGGATTAGTGGCTCCCATATGGAGGCTTCAAATGGAAAATCTGTTTGTGGCACAAATCCCAATATCACTTTAGTCTCAGACCCTAGCAAGTTAGTTTGTGAAGCCCCATGCAGGCAGGTTCTTTGGGTAGGAAATGATCTCAAGAAGAAACTTGGCTGCATAGAAGTTACGTAGAGCGTCTCACAGGTTCCTTCGCAGTCCAACATATGGTACAAAGTAGGGCAAACTGTTGTGTTCATCTACATATTGACAACATATCAGCGGTTCGATATACAAATTAGGAGGGGCTTGATCAAAAGGTCTGGCTGATCTAGCCAGGGACCTTTTGCTCTTTTGCCTGAACAGGAACATTATAAAATACGTAATTATATCTTCTGCCCCATGAATAAGCCTATGATTTCTTGCATCTAGGGCTTTCCTGCTGAGCGTGAGCTCATAAAGGCTGCTATGTACCTCCCTCTGCACATATTGGAGGCAAGCAGGCTGAGCGGGTGCAATAACAGCAGATCCTGGCGCAGGTTAGCACGTGGGGGGCGAGTGGGAGCTGGAGAAGTCGACAGACAACGCAGTAGGTAGAATTAAATAAATAAATGATGCCTATTCCGCCATCTGTTGACTTCCCCCTTGCCGCGCCCCTCCCCACCGCCCATCATGCTTACCTGAGTAGGCCACCGCTGTGCAGGGAGCAGACACAGGGACCGAGAACTTGCATCTGATCTTTAAAAGTAATTCAGGGGAGTTAATTGTCTAAAATGAAACCTTATATATGGGCTGGTTACTTATGAAAGTAATATGACATACAAATAGCAACTCATAGCATCTGTTAGACATGTTTGGTATATGCTTGATCCATGCAGGGCCAACAGATCTGTTCATATTTCTGCGAGCAATAAACTGAGTTCCATTAGATAGGGTAACTGTAGCTCCTGTTAAATTCAAAGCTCAGAAGTGTGAAAAGCACAGAAGAAAGCAATGTTATTTCTATTTGTATGTAATAAAAAGTAAAGTGGTTCTTCTGTAGTCCCCTGTGCTGTATGTTCTTCCAGACAGGCATGCTAATAAACCTGTTTTTTGATGCCATAGACATCACAATAAAAATATTTTTTTCAAAAAACCATCCAGTAGAAACATTTTGACGCAGTCACCTGATCAACACTGTTTCTCCTTTACAGAACCAGGCAATGCAGACAAGTGGGATCGCTTCACCTATGGTAAGTAACAGAGGAGGGTAGTATGACCGCAGACAGTGTTAGCCGTATCATCAGGTGAGTCCTCCAGTACTGTCACAACACAGACTCTGCGTGGTTCATGAACGTCACTGTTCTGTTTCTTTGTGCGTCATCAGCAATGGCTCCTGGTCACAGTGCTGCTGGGGGAGACCAAGCGTGTACTGCTCTAACGTATGTTTTTTAGGAGGAACTGGGAGATAATGAGAGGATACACACTGTACATATGAGGATACTCCTTTTGACTTGCAGTACTCCAACTTTACTCCTCTTTTCTCCCCAGGCTTCCTTGAATTCAGTTATCATATTTGACACATCCTCTTGTCCTTGTTTGACATGTTGCTTAAACTCTGCACCATTCTGCTCACTGTCTCAACTCTGGAGCACACACAGGAAATAGGAGGGAGGTCCAGTGACATGGATGGGATTTCCAAATAGAAAATGTCAGCGCCGGAAAATGGAGTGACCAAGCCCTGCCTTACCTAAGAAGCATGGCAGGCAGGAGTTCAAATTCGCCCCTCCAATGTCTCTTCTGTTAGTGAAGTTGTGCCAGCATAGGAGAAGCAGTATTTTTAGCACTTATCTGTTGCTGGTGTCTAAATGGCCATCTGGAATTACCTTGTCATGAGCTTAGAACTACTTGAGTCCTGGTAGGACTCCACGCTGTGAACTGGCCAATCATGAATTCGCTGCAATCCAATCCAACCCACAGAGGTCAAATGTTTCACTATTTAAACCCTTGCCTGTATCAGCCTGGCCTCAGCAGCAAGGCCTTCCTCAAAGCAGCGCCAAAGGCATTGTGTATAAAAATTTAGTACTGCAGCACCAGAGTCAGACACAGAAGAACTTCACTGCCCACACCAAGATTAACTAAAACCATAACATATAATAAGGGTAATGAAGCAAATATGTAATAAACACCACAAGGGTTTAAAAATGAATCAACCTAGGAATAGTATTGCTAATAAACCTTCGTTGGTAAAAGATGCTCTCACACTCCAATGAAAAAATGAAAGGAATAACAAATGTAAGCATTGACATATGCATGGTTAAAGGTTACTTTTAATGATATGCAATGTTGATGCCAACCCAGCGAATAACATAAATGTGGACCAATTACATTGAAGTGTCATTAAAAATGCAGATTAAGACATGTATCTGCATGTACACTACAGTGCAAAGGTCACATCCCATTTCAGTGCCATAGGAGATCTGCAGCTTCTAGATTTTTTTATCCCCTTAATATTAGATCCTCACTGCTCAATGTGAGTCGGTCCTAGGAGATGGTGCTCCGGTGCTGCAAAACAGGCATCTTTATAATTAACTCACTTGAAGAAACACAGTAGCATACACCATACATGCAGATGCATGAAGTATAATGTGCTATTTATCACCAATTTCTTTTTGGGGGGAGTGATGGGGGAAACCAGTTTTAACATTGTATCTACAGTGGGCTATACTACAGCTCACTCTTCATTATGATGTTACCAGAAATTATGGTTTCTATGTAAGCTGAGTTTCTGAACCACTCATTGTAAAGCACTTACCTACCTTTTTTAATAGGCATGCTATTGCTAAATATGCAAAGAATTAAAAAATGGACAAGAGAATAACACATTTTACCATTGTCAGTAAGATTCCCAAAGGTAAAAGTGCGAAAAGAATGTCATCAAAAGGGTTAAATATTTGACCACCACTTCTCTTTTATCATGAGTTACCGGCTCCCAGCAAGGCCCCCTTAAACCTGCACATGAAGGCAAGAGTGAACCTCCTTCCTGAATCCAGACATAGTATTAATTAATTGATGTTATGCCCGCAAGAAGAAGGACAAAAGTTCCTTCTAACGTGACTATGGCCAGTAGTTTCGTGCACATCAGCTTTAAAGACTAAAATGCTCTCTCACTAGTCCATCCACAGGGTTTCTATGTGTCACTCATGGACAGGATCATGCAACAGTTAAAAGATCTTAAAATAAGATGATTGTATGAAAAGCATGAAAAGGTAGAGGGATAATCAGATATGGGGTATTGGCCATTCTGAACCGAATGAATAGTATTGAAGTGTAATTCGTCATCTTCATCAGTGATCCTTCCTTCACTCTTGCTGAGACTCATGTTTGTGTTGTGTATCTCCAGCCTTGAGGGGAAGTTTGTATATTGGATTCTGACTCTGCCTGGGCACTTTAGAATGTGCTCTATTCACCCATGGTCTGACAAGTTCAGAAAGTGTAGGGATTTCTCCCCAAGGTCGCACAAGTGGTTTCTCCTGCAGGAGTGTCTCTGTCATACAGCAGACTCCTAAGTGCAAAGGCCCTCTCTTGTCCAGACTACTTTCTGCAAGGTCCTCCATGCTCTTCAGCATTCTTTTTCCTACATAAAAGCTACATAGTTCCTCTGTACATCTAATTGCCTCTTTTACATTTCCTTGCATAGGTAAGATATTTTGAACTCTGATGGAACATCTGTAAGTAGTATAATGTTGACAGTGGCCACTGAAGGACAGTGTGAGGGAGTGAGAGTAGTGACTCCAAAATAATTCCTTTTTCTCCCATAGATTATCAAAGACTGCAGACTTGGGGTCTTGTGTGTTCAGGAGTCCTCTTCATCCTGGGGATCCTGAGCATTCTGCGTAAGTATTGAAGGTATTCCTTCTCCCCAATGACCCTATTACATCCAATCTCTGATGACCTGGACAACCCCAATATCTATAATGGGAGATTTTGAAATGTCTATGCTGTTAATGGAATGCTCTGATGATTTGAGAATGTTGTGAATCCATCTCGCTTTTATTTCCTCAGCCAGGGTGACCTAAAATGGCCCTTGAAGAACTAAGACACAGCAGGCTTTCAAGACAAGCTCAGATAAATGTACATACAATCAAAGTAAATTGAAGTGAAGCCCCAATGAAAATCAAATTTATCTGGAAAATCTGAAGGGATTTAAAACAAAAACTTACAGGCCAATTACGATGTTGGTGGCGTCGGTCCTACCGACATCTATAACCGTGGTCAGACCGTTGCATTAGTATACAGCCATTCAGACCGCAATTGCCCAGGGACTGACCGACAGCTTCCAATGGGTTCAAGGAACTCATTGTACAGTACGTCCGGTGGAATCCCTCATAATAGACTTCGAGCCTTCTCAGGCACCGCTGTGGGGATTACAATCCACCTTTCTGCCAGCCATTGAACGTTGATACTTCTAATGTGAAAGGCTGTCAGAAAGACTTTTTGGGGTCCTTAGCAGGGTCCCTCTCCCTCATGGTCATCACCTATGAGCCCTGAGGGGCACCAGCGGTGCCCCTCTAAACATCCCTGCATCGCCTGGCAGGCAAAGCTTGGTGCCTGCCGCAGGGTGCAGGGATGTTTACAAACATGCCTTTTGGCATTTGGGCTTGTGCTGTAGCTCTTTTCCGGGCCCCAGATCAAGCCTCAATGTTTTTGACTGCCTCCACAGTGGTTAGATAGTACTTTGGCTACTGGGACTGCCAACTACCTGTCGGCCGGTCCTGTTCCCACATCACTGACAGTCAGACGCACATTCAACCTTCATCATAATCAGTCCTCTAATTCTGAGAAAGAAATTGACAAAACATTTTCCAGATGGATGAAAACTATTCTTTAACCAATCTCATCTTGTGTCTCATGATTGAAGAGCAGCGTAGATCAACAGGGTTATAGCTTCCTTCTGCACTGTTACATTGTTAATAGATGATTTTAACTCCAGCTCTGCAATCAAAACTCACAAAAGTCTTTGAATATTCAATCTACTCCGTACCTGTCTTTGAACAACAACCCTCATCGGATTACCTGCAAAAAATAATTAACATACATCAACACTGGAATTATTTTTGCCAGATGAAGGGAATTAAGCTCCTACTGCTCCCTAAAATGATCTAAACTTTGTAAAATGAAAACATGATTATGCATTACATTAAATTTGTGATCTACTACTTTACGATGTTTTACGTTGATCAAGCAATGCCTGATGCTTCTTCTTTTCCTTGTACTATATTCGAGTCGACCATGTATACATTTATCTTTTTTGCTACAGAATGCAGTTTGTCTCTAGTCCAGGTCATTGTAGATTTACATCTGTATTGCTTTTGGACTGATTTGTAAAGTTGTAAATTGAATATGCAGTGTACAAGGGTTGATGACTGGCAACTGATCTCAGTGGCATCCTTTTGGTGGTAAGGTTGTATTCCCATCAAAAATGTGGTGCACATTTTACCATAGAAGATAATTGCGAAAATGTCTGTATTCATAACTACTATATCTGAGGCCCTATGAAGAACATACTTTCAAAGAACTTTGAATAATGATCTTATCACTTTGTACAAGCAATGTCCTATTTATTTAAAGTCAAGTGACCCTGTAGTGTGAGTTAATAGATTGAATAGGCATGGCAATTTCATTCAACTTTCACCCTAGTACAGAAGAAAGTTAAGATTGTAGGGCCTTGGAGATTTCATGCTACATCATCCCAACAGAGATCCCTACAGAAACTGAGCAGGCATGGAGGCTGCCGTTCTCATTACAATGTCAGAAAGCCTTGTCCATTGGTCATATCTGCAGGGCATATCTGTTTCCCAGGCTGGCAAAGAAAGTTGAGATTGAGATGGGGGTGTTATTTATCACAGGAGATCTAGAAGGAGCTTACCAAATAGCGTAAGGTTTACACAGAAAGAAAAATACAGTTAAATGTGGTGCAACAGGTGAGGGAAATTACCCCTAAACCCTCAGTTTAGACCCTAGGGTCTGGTTAAATACAACAAGTCCTATGCACACGCATGTGAGTCAAAGACTGTACAACACAGTTTTAATTAATTGATGATGAAGACACTAGGTATCCTTTCTTTGTAATGTTCACTTTTAATGGTGTGTTGCTTAGCGGTCCAGCCAACGTGTTTCGTCAATGGGGTGTAAACCCTTGACTTCTTCAGGGCTTCGACTGCATGAAAGTTCTTAGACCATAACACCGGTAATAATTCCGAACCGGTAGGTCATAAGTATTTCACACTGGTGATGTGTATTTCCTTGAAATACTGTGGTTAAGTCTCTTGGTCAGAGTATCTGAGCAGTGCCAGTTCTACGGGCAGTTATTTTAACTAAGTTTTGCTCAGCCTTGGTGTGGCAAAATCTATGACACTGCACAGATGTCCGTAGGTGAATCTCTGGCGAGTACGCCCAGCCTATCTCATCTTCCCGAGATTTTGTTCCAACCGGATGCAAGATGTTGGCAAAGAAAGTTGTGGGTGCAGGAGCAGACAGCAAAGTGGTGGGCTGTTTCTGTGTTATCAACTATCTGCTGTGCTCATTCACCTCTTCTCTGATTTTGTTATTACTCTTCTTCACTTGATTTAGGCAGCAAATGCCCTTGCAAATTCAAACAAGCATCAAAGGTAAGCATGTTTCATCTTTCTCATGACCCACTTCGTCATTTTGTGTTGTAAGTGTGATCTGCAGTGTAAGTCCTCACTTTTGAAATATTTTCCTTGTCCGTAGAAAGTGTTCATGTCATGAGCCATGCCTCAGGATTGGATATGGCCACTGACTCATTTGCATCAACCAGGAGCGTTGACCTGTCTTGCAACTAGTGTTCACATCCTGGCATGGGTATATTGAAACAAAATTTTGCGGCAAGAACCCATTCCTTTATCGTCCTGTGCAACAAACTGTACTAACAAGTATGTTTGGTGCACTAAATATATAAATAGCACATGTGCATTATGTTGCAGAGCACTTCCCCACTCTCATAACAACACCTCCCATCCTTTCTGTCAAATCCTCATTTCTTGGACACTGTCCCAGATGGGCAGGGACTCCATATGTCCATAAACCGGTCTCTGTAAAACATGCCTCATTGCTTGGAGCTTGGTGTGTGGTATATCCAATGTCGTATTTTAATAAATGGCAAGCAGGGAGGACAGGTTCCAGGATGATTGCAAACTAATCAGTTAGTTAAGTTAGGTAATTAAATAAGTCCTATAATCCTGACACTCTTTAAAGGTGAATAAATGGAGATATCTGGCGATGTAACATGCTACTCATCCGTCAAGACACATTCCTTGATCTTTACGGTGGAGCAAACCATTAACATGTACTAAAGAGGATGGGGGAACTTAAAGATGGAAAGGGTGAGAATAGTGTAAGAGAAAAAAAGGAATGATAAAAGACAACAGTATATAATTAAAAAAGTGGACAAAATAAAATAAGCATAAGCCCGGGTGGCTCAGTGGATGTGGAGAGCAGCACGGGCTGAGTGAGTCATGGAGATAAAGAACAAAGTGGTAAATTAGCGGACAGTGTCTGTGGATACAATGTGTGGCTGTGGAGGCAGGTGAGGGGGGAGCTCACAGATCAGTAGTAGTGCTAATGTGTCAGATCTCTGATGGTTGCTTGTAGGTCAGCAGCCTCCAATGAGGCAGCCACCTCCTTGGGGAAAATCTCTGGTAGAAATGCCACAACCCTATATGGGTACTGAAAAGGTGGTTACTTTGCAATTCTCAGCGTACACATTTCCCTGACAAGCTAGAAACTCCATCCCAGCAAGTCAAAGAAGTGTAATGTTGCAGTTATACAGTCTCCACACTACCAAGGATCTGGACAACGTTATGGAATGTGGTAAATAGAGCTGAAGAAACATCTTATTCAGTAGTCTGAGGTAAAAAGCTGCTCTTTATACAGTCATTTACACAGACCACACCTACAACCTTGACATAATCCTTAACAGCAAACTCACAATAAAGTGCCAAGTCAACACAGTTGCTTCCTCTTGCATCCACACCCTCTGCATGCTCAGACAAATCTTCAAATGGATCCCCAGCAGCAACAGGAAAACTGTCACCCGCTGCTACTATGGGAACTCTCTCTACACTGGAATCACCATCCAACTCTTCAAAAGACTCCAGGCCACACAGAAAGCAGCAATCAGACTCACCCTCAAACTCTCGAAATGCAGCTGCATCAACACCCAGCTCAGGAACCTTTACTGGCTACCCTTCTAGAAGATATGTAAGTTCAAGCTACTGACACGCCTGCAGAGCTCTACATGACCAGGGACCAGCCTATATCAAGCACAGCCTGAATTTCCATCAGCCCGTCCGACACCTACAATCCACCTCCCTGGCTCTCGTACACCCCCGCACCTGCCACCACAACAGTGGAGGGCATGCCTTCACCTACCTTGCTGTGAAAGCCTGGAATTCACCTAGCCTTCCACCTACAAACATCACCCTCCCTGGCAGATTTCAGACGAGAAGTCAAGACTTGGCTCTTCTACTGCAACCACAGTCAACCAGAGCCTAGACACCCTCAAGGGTGAGGAGCAGTGCTTTACAAGACTAATTGTTGGATTGATATAGCCTAATTAAGATTCGACAGCCAATGGCAAGAATGGTTTCAAACCGCACTCAAAGATCTTTAACTAATTAACACGGGCAACTTGAGGCTCTTAATTTCTCTTGCAAGTTAAATTGCAGACCAGGGGAAGTGGAAAAGATCTCATGGGTGTAACACTAGCCACTGCAGCCCTTGTGACAGGGAGCCACACTCTCAGGTTCCCCTCGAACCTATTGGGGGCCCATTCAGACCAAAGTCAATGAATATCTGTGGGATATGGTAGACTCAGGGGTCCCTCATCATATTCTACTGGGAGTCCGCGCCATTTAATGTTATGTCACCGCCTCATGGGTTTGAGAAAAGCTTAGGTTAGCACAGTAGATTGTTGGCATTGGAGTAAATTGTTCATTGCAGGTGCAGTCCGCAAGAGGAATATACCAGCCGTCTGAGATAGACTGTAATCTGCTCCAGTTCCTGCAACATTCCTTGATAACCTGAGATTTTCTCCACTCGACAATATAATTAGACATTTCAATGCTAAGCCTTCAAAAAAGCTGTAGGCCCGCTTGCTACATAGGGTGAAAAATGCATTGGCTGAAGTTCATATCCTAACATATGAGAGCATTAAGACAATATGTATGGAAGATCAAGACATTTTTAAATGGTTCATTCTGCTTTTGCTCTGTGTAAAATGCTTCTGCCTAATCTTTTTTTACATGCACTATATAATTCAAATAATGTGTCCTAGCTTCTACTTTGCAAAAACGTTCCAGTAAGAGTTACACAATTACTTAACTCTTTAAAGCCTGAAATAAATAATTATTTACACGGAAAGAACCTTCGGTGCATATCTGCAAAAAACATTATTGCACGCTACAACCCCCTGGGAAACCCAACAAGGAGCGCAGGCTCACAGCGCCCCAAATATCACCAGTACAACCTCTTCAGAGAGTTAACAAGGTTAAAACCGATTTTCCAAATCTGAGTGCAGAGGAAAGTCTATGAACCCTGCTAGATGGAATGTGTGACGCAGCAAATAAGTGGCAGACTAAGACATCTGAAGCATAAGACACCTGAAGACTCCTAGATGAACTAGAAAGAGAGCCTTTAAGAGTAAGGGACAATCCTAGGCTTTTGTGCACATGCAAAGTGAGCATGATGATGTCAGGCCAGAAATAAAAGTTCATGATGCCAGATACCATGCTGGGCTTTACCCTACCAACAATCCAGAATGAATAGCTATCCCTGCCGTTACCGGCCACCAGAAACCATGACCCAGTCCTGATCCTTCATTTTACAAACCATTATTTTCAAGTGAGTCAGTCTAAGTTGTTTGATTGAAATGAACCCGAACAACAGCTTCTATAACTCTATTATAGGAATCAAAGAACCGAACCTGAAGGATGAGTCTCCAATGGTCTGGAATCATCTGGTAGCCTTACTCACATTGCAGTGTATAGACTAAATGTTATCAAGTGCTCTGAAATGTCTGGATGGAGACGTGCCATGCTTAACAAAAGTATTAAATACTAGAACATTGGAGTGCTGAGCGCTCCATTGAAGAGAATGAAGTGTTCCGGGCTTATAGTGGCTGATAGAATCCAAGCATCAACATTCACATGTGTGTTCACAGCAACAGCTGCGAACAAGTTTTCACAGAGCCCGAGGGGTTCTCAACCCCCTAGAACTCCATGAGGCTTTGTTTTACAAGTTAGAAAATTCCGCCCTCGAGATGCAGAATGTTCGAATAGCCTCAGAATCCCCCCATAGCGGGCTCTACTGGCCATTAAAGGCCTGCTCTCTTGTTAAAAGCCCTCACATTCGGCTTGGACCTTTAATGCTGGAGATGGTTTTTAATGGCTGATAGAGCCTGCTGTGGCAGGCTTTAAAGCTATAGTAAAATTACGAACTGCATTTAGCTAACAGGATTACCAACATGGTTCTAGGAGATTTTTTCCATAGAGTTGACACCCAACAACCTAATCAGCCCCTGACCTCCATCTTTTTGTCCCCAGTTTATAGGGTATGATGGCAGATAAGGGGAAAGTGAATTATGGAAAATTGTGAGTAAATATGGCGGCAGGATAAAAGGAGTGAATGGGGCCAGGTTTGAAAGGGAAGTAATGCACCTGCTTTGCACTTCATGAAGATTTGGAAGATATGTTTCTGTATCAGCTGTAGAGCAACTGGATACAGAGAAACCAGGCCTGCCAGTGGAAACAGGTGGTGCTATTTCAAGCTTTGCATAATGGCTATTATGATGATAAAGCTATGATGACATTTTAGGCACCAAATACAAGCTGGCAATTTGAGGGCTAGCGAGGCCACATTGGCTGGTTGCTTGTCATGGTAGTTCTTGTTGTTTAATTGAGGGCTGTGGATGCTGCCTAGCAAGTGATATTTAGTTCTGCTTACTGGTGAAGGAGGTGTGCCATGTAGATTCTTCATAAACTAAGTGTCTGGACTGCATAAGGGGGGATGTATGTCAGTACTACGCGATCTTTTAGATCGTGGTACTTGACAAAGCTGTTTCTACAACACAAGTCGTTACAACGACTTGCGTTGGAGGGAGTGGATTGAGGTTTATTATAATTTTATATTCCAACACCAGCCCATGTAACAGTAGGGAAGGTGTTGGAATATAAAATTATAATATTCCTTAACCAACAGCGCCATCCAGCGCAAGTCGTAGGTGACCTATCCTTAGGACACCCCCGCGCCGCACGGCCACCAGCTGTCGCGTGTGCCCCCGCCTGCCGCTGATCTCAGCCTCGCTGAGCCTTCCTTCTCCTGGCCACGCCCCCCCACCGTCACTCGTTGTTTGCCGACTGCCCTTGGCGTTTTTTAAAGTATCATTGTATTGTACTGTATTGTAACCTTATTTTCTTTCTTTCCCGTGTATTGTACTGCATTGTAACCTTATTTTCTTATTGTATCCTTCTCCTGGCCACGCCCCCCCGCCGTCACTTGCTGCTTGCCGATTGTCCTTGGCGTTTTTAAAAGTGTCATTGTATTGTACTGTATTGTAACCCTATTTTCTTTCTGCCCATCTGGTTCCTTTGCCCGTGTTGTTGCCCCCCCTGTGCACTGCCCCCCGCGCCCACCCGCCCCGCTCCCCACTTCCCGCCGCCGCCGGGAGTGTGGACACGCCCCCTTTTTTTCTGTACCCTCCCGCTCCCGCCTCCCAGCTGCTCCTCCTCCCTGCACTTCGCCATAAATGGCGACCGTGCGCACGCGCAGCGTTGACGCGCAGCGGGAGCGCCGATTGTGCACCGAAGGCACGCCAAAGGTAAGCCTGTCTGCGCCCGTCCGCGCCTGGACCGCGCCCAGGGCCCGGACCCCTGGCCCCCACCGACGGAAGACGACCTGACTGTCCTATGATGCCACCGAACTCATCGCACTCAACGCCGGCAGACTCCCGGGCTGCTACCGAGCCACCCCGAAACACACCCACGGACCCTTCTGCTGCAACGCCTGCAAGTTCACCTGCATCCGGACCTGCACCACCCCAGCAGCGCCCAAGACCTCGACGAGCAACAGCAACAGCCACCTGAAATGCATCCTGCTCAACACCCGCTCAGTCCACAGACACGCCGTCGAGCTCTGGAACCCGATCGACACCACAACCCCAGACGTCCCCTACCTCACGGAAACCTGGATGAACGCCTCCTCAGCGCCCGACATCGCCATCGCCATCGCCATCCCGGACGGCTACAAGATCATCCGGAGGGACCGCGTCAACCAGACAGGAGGAGGCATCGCCATAATCCACAGGAACTCCATCCGCATCACGACCAACACCGACGACACCCTCGTGCCCACCGAGCACCTGCACTTCCAGATCCACATCAACCCCAAGACCACCCTCAGAGGCACGCTCATCTACAGACCCCCGGGACCACGCACACAATTCAGCGAAGACATCGCCGACTTCGTCAGCCCGCATGCCCTCCCTTCCGCTGACTACATCATCCTCGGGGACCTCAACTTCCACCTGGAGAACAACAACGACCGCAACACTATCACCCTGCTGGACAACCTCGCTAACCTCGGACTCAAGCAACTGGTGACCACCCCCACCCACTACGCCGGGCCCACACTCGACCCCGTCTTCTCCTCCAGCAAGGACATCGCCTTCAGCCACGTCACCGGACTCCACTGGACGGACCACAGCTGCGTCCACTTCAGCTTCAAAAGGACCACGATCCACCACCAACAGCAACAGGTCGCACGCAGAAGCTGGAACAAGATCACAGCCGACCAGCTCGCAACCTCCCTGAGCAAGAACCCCCCCTCCAGCGCTACGAACCCCAGCCAAGCGGCCACCAACCTCACGAAGTGGATCAGCGACTGCGCAGACGACCTCGCCCCCCTGAGGACCCCGCCTAGCAGACCCAGCAGCAAGAAAGCCCCATGGTTCACAGACGAACTCAAGAACTCGAAGAAGAACTGCAGAGCCCTTGAAAAAGCCCGGTGCAGAGACCCAACACCAGACAACATGACTGCCCTCAAGCTCGCCACCCGAAAACACCACCAACTGATCCGCACCACCAAGAAAACTGCATTCAAGGAACGGCTGGACAACAACGCACACAACAGCAAGGAACTCTTCAACATCGTTAAAGAGCTCTCCAACCCCAACGCCGGGAACAACGACATCACCCCTTCGCAAGCCCTCTGCAACTCCCTCACCTCCTACTTCCACAACAAGATCGCGGACATACACAAGAGCTTCAGCACCCTACCGACGCATGCCACGTCCGAACCACCGCGCCCCACCACCACCCTCCGCGCCTGGACCCCGATCAGCACCGAAGACACCATCCGCACGATGAACTCCATCCACTCCGGATCTCCGACCGACCCTTGCCCTCACCACGTCTTCAATAAAGCCGACGCTGTCATCGCACCCCACCTGCGGGACATCATCAACACCTCCTTCAACACCGCTACCTTCCCGGAGAACTGGAAGCATGCCGAACTCAGCGCCCTGCTTAAGAAGCCATCAGCCGACCCCACCGACCTCAAGAACTACCGACCCATCTCTCTCTGCTCCCGTTCCCCGCTAAAGTCATCGAGAAGACCATCAACAAGCAGCTGGCTGCCTTCCTCGAGACGAACGGATCCCTCGACCTCTCGCAGTCTGGCTTCCGGGCCAACCACAGCACCGAGACCGCCCTGATCGCAGCCACCGATGACATCCGTTATGAAAAACAGGGTTAAACCCAATATAGTCAGTAGGGACCTGGGTAACAATTAGAACCAAAGGAAGGGGTCCCGTGACCGGAGGAAAGAAATTACAAATTTACACCATTTGTATTCAACAATTCAAAAAAAAGAAAAAACTTTTTTTAGAAGCAAAAAAGAATTTAATTCAAGATTGCATACATCCTATTCAATGGATATATTACTCATTTATACATTCTTTTGATACCACAGTTTATATACAATGTGCGTGCCCACATTCACAACAGGAAGGGGGTGACGTGAGGGAAAGTGTAGGGGGTAGGATATATGTGATCTGATTCATTCGGTGACAAGTCTTATTCAAGCTTCTAAGACAATGTACATGTGGTCCTTGAAAACAGGGCCACAGTTTGCGGCTCCTATAGAGTCCAAATTTATGAATGATAAAGACCGGCCTAACTCCGTTGTAGCCGTAAGTGTCTGAATGAGGACCAGAGTTGGTCGTGGGTAGTGTAGTCGTCTACGTTTCGACCCAATATAAGTAGGATTCTTTTCCTTACGACAGGGTCTTCATCAGGACAAACAGAGTTGTGGGTGGGCAACCTCCTGGGGAGCAATTAGAAAAGCGAATTAGAAACACACCAATCCTGTATTTTATTTCATAGGAAGGTGGTACATAATAGATAATCGTTAAAAAAAGGAGAGACAGCCGTGTTGTCTATCTCTGTCTGAATCCCATAAGTAAGATTGAAAAATATAGACTAACGCTCACCTTTCGCAAAGGGGCGATAGGAGTGGACTTGAAGGTTAGGTTTTCTTGGTCCAAGCTGTTGGTAGATAACTCTAAATTTTAAAAGAAAGACTGATGTTTTTAAACACGTCTGATAGATTGACAGCTAGTACATTTAAGACCTATATAGAAGGTCTGATCTTCAAGATTGACGATGTGTAAAGTCGTCTTGGCTGAAAAAGGGGGGGCTAGTTCACCCATACTGCTGTGAGCTCGAATAATCCTCTGTATTATTACCTGTTGACCCCTATAGGGTAACACCCTAGTGGGTTGTGGAAGTAATTCTTAATGGTGGATAAGAGTTTTCACCCTGCAAGAATGGAAAATGAAATATCTATTTGCACAGCAAATATCAAACATGCAAACATTACTGGTGTTTCAACAATCTTTTTTTGTATGGCTAACCACTATTAACCAGTTGGTTAAATTCAATTGGGTAGATTCTGTATACAATATGTAGGAAACCTCACTCAGGCATACTAATCCGTTCTGGGCACCCACGTTTTTGGGTGGGAAACCTAAGTATGAAGAGAAATTCGTAAAATAAACTAGTATTAGTCTTGCAGAAAAACTGGCTATTTTACGTATCTATGCATTACAAGTGAGTATCATTACCGGGAGAGGCAGCAGGAGATTTTTAATGTACTAGACTTTTTCTAAGGATCACCGATTCTTTATGGAGGACGCATATGCGAATTGCAAATTTCTATTTGAGAAAAGGCGGCATGAAAATCTGCCTGGAGGGGGAAAAAATATTCTAAATTACAGAAAACATCAAACGCTTCAAAATATGCAACCTAGCATTAATTAGGAATCATTGAAACAGGTAACATTACCAAGTAGGCTGATAGAGAAATATATTATGGTGCAGTCCTTAGCCCATCTCGTGGGAGGGTGCCTTTTTTGCCTAGAAGAAATGTGGAAAATAGTCGGTTGTTTCCATTGGTCAAGGAAAGTTAATAAGCACGGGTTGTCTAAAAACAAATTTCACGCTTTCCTACCTGCCACCGCCAGGTGGTCTTGGAAGATCAACGGAGGCGATTCTACAGTTATGTTCACCGTCACCTAGAGACCGAATGAACACACACAGTTGAGGGCAATGTACGCGGTTTTTTACCGCGCCGTTCAAAAGGGGAGCCGAGCTCTGCTTGACAACGGAGAAACAGCGGCCCTCATCCTCCTAGACCTCTCCGCGGCATTCGACACTGTCTGCCACCGTACCCTAGTACAGCGCCTCAGCAATGTCGGAATCCAGGAGAAGGCACTGGAGTGGACCATCTTCTTCCCCGCCGGAAGAACACAGAGAGTCCGCCTCCCCCCGTTCAGATCAGAAGCTACCGAAGTCATCTGCGGCGTTCCTCAAGGCTCGTCACTCAGCCCAACCCTCTTCAACGTCTACATGAGTCCCCTCACAGCCATCGCATGCCAGAACTACCTCAACATCATCTCTTACGCCGACGACACCCAGCTGATCCTCTCCCTCACCAACGACCCCGCCACCGCCAGAGCCAACCTACACGAAGGGATGAAAGAGGTAGCCGAATGGATGAAGAACAGCCGCCTGAAACTGAACTCGGACAAGACGGAAGTCCTCATCCTGGGATCCTCACCCTCCGCCTGGGACGACACCTGGTGGCCCCCCGCCCTAGGCAGCGCACCAAAACCAACAGACGACGCACGCAACCTGGGCTTCATCCTGGACTCCTCCCTCTCCATGACCAGACAAGTCAACGCCGTCTCCTCATCGTGCTTCAACATCCTACGCATGCTACGCAAGATCTTCCGGTTGATCCCCACCGAGACCAGGAAGACGGTCACCCAAGCCCTCGTCACCAGCCGACTGGACTACGGCAACTCCCTCTACGCCGGTACCACCGTCAAACTCCAGAAGAGACTCCAACGGATCCAGAACGCCTCCGCACGATTCATCCTGGACATCCCCCGTCGCAACCACATCTCCGGACACCTGAGAGACCTGCACTGGCTCCCGGTCAACAAGAGAATCACCTTCCGTCTCCTCACCCACGCACACAAAGCCCTTCACAACCAAGGCCCAGGATACCTCAACAGCCGCCTCAACTTCTACGCTCCAAAACGCAAGCTTCGATCGACCGGACACGCCCTCACCGCCGTCCCCCGCATACGAAGAGCCACCACAGGGGGAAGGTCCTTCTCCTACCTTGCCGCCAGGACCTGGAACTCCCTCCCGACCCACCTCCGCCTGACCAAGGACCACCTCGCCTTCAGGAAGCAGCTCAAGACCTAGCTGTTCGAGCAGTAGCAGACCCTCCCTCCCCAAGCGCCTTGAGACCCTCCGGGTGAGTAGCGTGCTATACAAATACTGTGATTGATTGATTGATTGATTGATTGTAATGGCCGCGTGGTGAAGGTAGTGCGGTGTAAACACCGCGTTGTAAACGATGTTCCCCCATAAGGGGTGTTCGAACCCTGGTGGCCCTCTGTATGTGTTCCAAACTTATGGCTTGAGGAACTTTTCCTTTTCTTGTGTTGTCCTTGGCGGTGCCAGTGACACTATACTTTTTATGGGGTTTTCTTGGTTTTCATTCACCAGTCCTCTCCTCTCAGAATACTTTAACCAGGACATCTAACAAGCCTGGTTCCGCTTGTGCCGTTGGTAAATATTTTCTAGATGCTTTATCATAGACTGAGATTGATTCTTTGTGTGGCTAGAGCCACATTACGTATGCCATCACAAAATAAATATATGGGTCAGCATCAGGTTGGAAAGCCATAGTTTTTGGCTGATGACAACTGGGTAGTTGGAATGTTGTTGGCCTTTTTGCTACAGCACACTCCACTTGCAAACCTAAATATCTAACACTTTCTATATTAAACTGCCATCTTGAAATGTGAAAGTATCAGAAAGGTACCTACTGAAAATCATTCTGTCATAGGTATTCAAACATGTTTGCTGAAATGAAAAAAAAACATCATGCATTCTGATTCAGGAATACATGCTTGTTTTGAGGAACATACAAAAAGACAAGTACCTCAATGCAAGTTAACATTCTGTATGTGACTGCATCACTAGAGTATTGAACAGCCTAAAGAATTAGTGTCTATGCCCAATACAATAAGATGATATAGAAAACAGTTTTTCTGGTGGGTATTACAATTGCTGTGATTTGCGTATTAAATACAAATGCAACAATGCATCTCAATTTGTCATTGTTGTAAGGTGAATGTTTCTTTCCTGCTCTGTCCTCTTTCTTCCCCAGCTCTCTAGTTTGTGTGTGTGGAATGTTATATATGTCATAGAATGTTTGTTGGGGGATTAGATTCAATTGGTGACTGAAGGCTGAGCTTCCAGGAGGACAGCTCCTGGTGGGGCATACTTCATAGCTTATTTTTCCACCTGCTCACCTCTACTTTCTGTAACTATATGACAATAAAGTCTTACTTGGAACCTACATCCTGACTCCATGTGGAAATCTGTACTACATTTTGGCGACGTTTTGGACTACAAACCCTGCGTGTATTCTAATTCAAGGACTTACTATTCAAGTAATTTTCTACAGCAACTTATATACTTTCAAGGTCTGCAACTACATCAAAGAACCCAAGCTTGATACTTTCACCTGCAATTTTCTGGCTGCCCTTGCCCCACCAGTGACCAACTGACACCGGTCAGCTTCACCTGGGCATGCCAACATCCAATCATGCTTAGTGAGTCTTATTCTGATTTTATTTCACAACTCTCTTTTCATCTCTTTCACTGAACTCCTGTGTGTGATTTTATACACAATCTACAGCGTGGCATTCTTTTATCCACCTTTTCAATTACAATTTTAACAGAAACCCAGCTGGCTTGATCACTCTACTGTGTTTTTCTGTTTTGCTTTGATCCAAATATTACTACGCATTCAGTAAAAGCAGAATCAATACTTTTCAATGAGCAACTTGTCTGGGACTGTCCTTTAACTGTGACTACATTCAAGAATAATCTATAACCTTCTTCTGGACTTTGCTGTTTTACCCCTTGTTTCCGCTTTGTTCACCATCAGCATTTACCTATATTCGTAACTTTCAGTAATTGAGCATCTCTATGAGGCATTTGGGCATTTTGTACTGTGTTTCTTTACAATTTCAGCAGCGTTTTTGTGCCAAATATTTCACAGCATGAACTTTCCAATTTTAATCGTGGCCAGTCGGATCTTTACAATGTTTTGGCTCTCATGCTTTGAAACGTTACATTTTACTAAAAAGAAATTAAGTATATTTTGTCCTACCTTTGAAGTCCGTTGGAATCTGCTCCAGCCTTTCCAGTTTAAAAGCAGCTCGTGCATACTTCTTTACGCTTCCTCCATGGACCTCTGTGACGTCGTTGCGATGCCTTCTTCTTCATGACGTCTCCGCCACATCAAGTCTCCTGCATGTTTAGTTTAGTGCAAGTTCGTGCCTGCAGCCACCCGGCATGCCGTCATCTACGTGCCGCCAACTTTCGATTGGTGACATTGAATACTTTCTTTTAACTCCAAGTTTGGATTATTCTTTGCCGCGTTCTTTTGCCAACCAGGTTTTTTTTAGTTTTTTTTTCATTATCCGACTTTTCAGTAAAGTTTTTGCAGCCTCATTCTTCACCAGTTTCTGCTGTGCTCTGCAGGGGACTTATAATTTCCATGCCTGCTGCCTTGAACATAATGAAGAACCTTGTTTCTTTGGATCTACTGCCCGGGTGAGATATCGCTCACCAGCGTTTATTCTTTCCAGATATTGACTACGGTGGCTACTTTATTTATTTTAATTTGTTTCTTCCATTTTCTTTGACCTGTAATTTTCTGTGTATTTAATTCCTGGGTTATGGTTTGCAGATTATATGAGCATGATATTTGGTGTTTTACTGTGTACAACTTTTCATATTTACAAACCTGTTCATGGTTATTTTCTGGTTTGTTTCTTTTGCATATTGATATAACGGTACACTTTTCTTCTGTCAAAAGTATTTATTATTACATTGCTGCTCTTCATTCTTTTGTTCGTAATGTCTGATATGCTTTTCTTTTGCTCTACGGCTGTGTGTACCTTTTATATTTCTTCATGGGAGGTCACTTACTTTTACTTGTTATGTGATTTATTTATTTCACCTCCTTTTCTTATATGTGTACCCCTTTACGTTTCTTCGGCTTCTGTTTTCTTGGGGTTTACTTTCTTGAATTCATACGTACGTTCATTCTTGGTGTATTGTTTGCACTATTCTGTTCTAGGCCTAGTTTATTTAATTCTCGTTCTTAGTATGTTTGTTCTTCTTATTAGATTTTTCACAGACTTACTACGCAGTTGTTCTACTTTTTTTTTGTATGCATTCGATAATTCTCTTCTGATATTCTTTTCCGATATTCTTAAGTGCTGCCTACTTTCTTCTTTTCGTGCACGTTCTTGTTCTCTCATACGTTTTGTGTCTTGGTACTTCTCTGTTGCAGCGCTGGTTCGTTGTTTTCACCTTTTCACTTAACGTAGGGTTGCCTTGACGTCAGGCATTCTGGTCTTGTGCGTATGTTTCTGACTTCTAATTCTTGTTTTCTTTGATTTTCTGTGTTCTTCTTTGTTTTTCATTTTATTCTCAGGTTATGGTTCTTATGTCTTTTCCTTGCCTTTTGCTTTATTTTCCTTTCTCTTTCCTTGTAAGGATAGGGGATGGGTGTTGTTATTTCATTTGATTCTCTTCTTATTCTTGTATTCTTTTGTGTTCGCTTTTCTGCTTTCTTTATATACTGTTTATTACGTTTTACATGTTTCATTCTTTTCTTGTTTCTTTTGTTTTTGTTCTTTAGTGTAAAGAAGGGGGATATGTTGTAAGGTGAATGTTTCTTTCCTGCTCTGTCCTCTTTCTTCCCCTGCTCTCTAGCTTGTGCGTGTGGAATGTTATATCTGTCATAGAATGTTTGTTGGGGGATTAGATTCAGTTGGTGACTGAAGGCTGATCTTCCAGGAGGACAGCTCCTGGTGGGGCATACTTCATAGCATATTTTCCACCTGCTCACCTCTACTTTCTGTAACTATATGACATTAAAGACTTACTTGGAACCTATATCCTGACTCCATGTTGAAATCTTTACTACAGTTATCAACAAATGAAAAACAATTTTTAGATAAGATCACACCAGGAGAAGAAGAATTGACAAAAACAGAGTTGTTTTACTGCCCGTTTTTGACGCGCATCACTCTGCGCTGTTTCTAGGGTTGAAAAGTCGACGGTATTGTCATACATGCCCATACAGTGTGCTTGACCTTAAACTAAAATCGCCATTAGTTCTTGCATTCATGTTAAAAATCATTGGACAGTACAGGATTTCTGAATTCTATTTATCTATGCCACCAATGTATGTCATGTACATAGTGCACCACTGATTTCACTTGTCATCAAGTTACTTCTTCACAACAGTCACCTTTGTATTGCTGCAATACATCTGTGTTTGGTACAGCCATATTTATACAGAGTAAATCAACTCTATTTTGTCAATTATTCTTCTCCTGGTGTGTTCTTATGTAAAAGTTGTTTTTCATTTGTTGATAACAAATTGAGATGCATCGTTGCTTTTGTATTTAATACATAAATCACAGCAATTGTATTACCCAATGGAGCCAACTGTTTTCTATATCACTAATACCCAGGTTCTGAGGGACACAGGGTCACCCCATTAACTCTAATGGTGTAATGCAATACAATAAGATGGCAAATAACTTTACTGAGGAATGCATTACGGAGAAAGAAACATTAGTAAGCAGTGCATTTGAAACTTATAAACTAAGGTCACTTACAGAGTATGACTGATAGCTAGCCCAACATTAGCAAGTTAGTAGCTGTTCTGAACAAAGTACCCAGCTGCAATTGTATTCGATCCTTTTATATACGTGTCTCGCTTATCACATGACTTCACTTTCAAGAAGACTGCTATGGTGGCCCCCATCCAGGTCTAGCACCAGCGAGGGCATTTCAATTAACAGCGCATTTCCCCTCACCCCAGAAGTCAGTGGGCCTGAAACCTGTTTTACAGCATCTGCTGCAAAAGGGAAAATGGTTGCATGGATTGTTCTGATCTAAAGCCAAGACTCTGGAAGTCGACGTGTGTGTGTAGAAGCGCTCAGGCAGATGCATAGACGCACTTTCCAATAAGCAAAAAATGCCATAAATCCTACAATCTGCCCAACATGGGCATTATGAAAAGAGCATGTACATGTGGAAACTGACTTGCAATATGTGCTCCATTCGTCAAGTGTGGATAGCCAAGAATAAGAGGAAATACAAGGGCAGATGAAGCTTTCAATATGCCTCCAAGACTAAGTCTGGGCATGTAATGGTGTTTCTAACAATTAGCGTATTAAGGGAAATGGAAGGCCTAGCAATGAGTCCGTGGACACAGAGACAGAGACTAATGCAACATGACACTAAACACATAAAGCAAAGCTTTGCAGCAGAAAATTGTTAGTTAGACTGCACTGTAAGTTAATGAGAATGGCAACAAAAAAAATAATTAAACTCAAATGCTTCACTATTGGTCACTTTACCCTGCCCCCTGTGTCACCCTGCCCTCCCAAGAAGGAAGTAGACATTTGATTGAAGCTTGTAAATTCCACACCAATTGACCAACATCCATGAATGTGAAAAAAGGGTTTAATAAGAACCCCTTTTAGGCCTTTGTCTGGAGTGTGCTGCGTTTTAGCATCTCAATGCAGTGCAGGGAGCTTCTTCTACTGCAAGGTGTCTCACATCAAACACAGCATGGCCAGATCGGAGGCCTTTACAAACAAAAAAAAACACAAATTCCCCAATCCACTTAGAAGGGCTTACAAAAGGGTTAGTGCCCAGGTCTAATGTAATGCCACTGTAATTACAGCAGATACAGTGTAAGGCAGCAGATTCTATCTTTAGTAGTCAGATGACCGCAAGCCTTGTTTTGTTTATTCACATGTAATAAATGTTCAAGTGAATGTAAGCAGCAGAGTTCTATGAATATTCAAAGTGAAGAGGCGTCAAAGGGTTTCATGACATGGGTAGATTTGGCTGGATTGCGCTTACAAACAACAATCAACAGCCATGACCGGACATCAGATGCTGTTAACGTCAGCGTTGTGTGCTAGCCGGTATCATCCAACAATCACAAACCAGCACAGACAAATCTTACAGGGAAATTTGTATTTTGATAATGTGACAATACTGTAAAAAATTTGCATTAATATTGGACTTGGTTGAAAGTAAAATTAATCTTTACAAGCTATTATTATTATTATTGCTATTGTAATCCCATGCTTCCAACAAGCTCAAAAACAAGAGGCCAAATCACATGCTCAGGCGAACCTGGCTATAAAATAAAGTTTCCAAATTGTTACCAACCCAATCTTTATTATTATTATCATCAATCTGAATTTAAAAATTCACACATGTCTTAGAGCGAAACACATCCTATAAGCGCTGCCCACCCTTCAGCGCTTATCCTTTTAATGCTCTAAACTATGAGAAATGAGCAAACATATTTGGAATTAGTTCTTTCAATACCTTGCAAATGTGTGGGGTGGAGTCACCCATGACGTGAGGCCCACAAAAAAATGCGGTGTGGCGATTCTCCTCTGGAAAACCCTTCTGGTGATGGTGACTAAAACATGGACAGACCCTGATGGGTGATATGCATGTGCAAAGGTAAGGTTGGGTGACCACCATATATGCGTAGGGTCAGTTTACGCTCCGATTGGGGCAAAAAAACAATTTCTCCTACAGCTCAATCGTGTCTTGGTGGAAATACGTGCCTCACAATATCTTATTGGCGGAGACTGGAACCTTGCAAGAGATCTGGTTCTTGACAGGTCCCCTTGATAAGAGTAATACAGCTGACAGGGCCCCGATAGATGATGTGCTGCTCGACAATGCTCTGGTGGACCACTGGCATCTGAGCCACTCCACAGATGCAGAATATACCCTTACCTCTCCGACACATAGCAAGCTCTCACAACTGAATTACCTTCTCATTTCCCACAGGGAAGTATAGCACACCAAGGAATCCCGAATACTTGCAGTGGTACTCTCAGACAACTCCCCGGTTCTTCTCGCACTGGAAATAGGGCTGGCCAGTCCAGAACATAAGTCCTGGTGCATGAATATCCAGCGCCTTTGAACCCCTGCTGCAAATCCCAATTGTAGACGAAGCTCAAAGACAATGTTTTGGACAACCGTGAATCTGAGGACTCTGGCCGGACTCTCTGGGCAGCAGTGAAGGCCACGATCAGGGGCCAACTCATGCGAGATGCAACATAGGACAACAGACAAAATGTTGCCCGACAAATGGAGATGAAAACGACAATAGGACATATACCCGCCTGCACTCCGCACATCCCACACTACAGCATTGCAAATCTCTGGAGCACATAAAGATGGCCTTCAACAGCCTCTCCACCTCCAAAGCAGAGTACGCCCTGCAGAGGATGACAGGAAGGCACTACAAGCAGGGAGAGAAAGCAGGGAGGATGTTAAGGGCACAGCTCCATCAGCGTGAAGCGGCCATGGCCATACTGGCCATAACATCGACACCAGGAGAGTACCTCAGCTACCTCCAGAACATCGTGAATGAATTTGCCCTATTTAATGAGACCCTCTATATCCTAGGGAAAACTGCTGTGATGAATAAACTGACCACTTTTCTAAAAGAGGTGAATCTCCCTCGTCTCTCGGATAAGGGCAGGGAGCTACTGGAGGGGCAAAGAAGAGCAAGTATCAGCAATAGCCAAACTACCCTATCACAAGGTCCCCGGGGAAGATAGCTTCTCAGCGGAATTCTGTCACTGGACAGGGGAGGAGTAGGTTGGTACACTGCAGGCAGCATTCCATGAAGCAGATCAGGCATCTTCCCTGGGCCCCCTTTCCAATAGAGCTGTGAAAGCTGTATTACCCAAAGTTGCAAAGGACCCTCTGCTGTGTGGCTGTTACCAGCCCATTTTGCTGCTCAATTACGACAATAAAATGCTGCCAGTGCATTGACATCCCGCCTTTGAAAAGTCCGCCCCTCACTGGTGCATGCGTCGCAAGTAGAATTTGTGCCAGCCCGTTTCTACAGAAACCACCTATTTCTAATTCTGTCTCTTCAAGATACTGTACGATTGGTACTGGACGCCAATGAAATTGCACAGAGTGGGCCTACTACCACATGCCAGCTGCTGGAGGTGCACAAATACCTTTTGCGACACAGTATATGTTATATGTGAATGCCCATTGGTGCAACCCTTCTGGCTATATGTGGATAGACTCTGAGTATCACTATGCCCCTACACCTGCCACTTATCCCCTCAGCGATTCTTTTGCATGATTTATGACAATCGCCAGAATTATCAAAGCCCTAATGCCACCTCTTCCACACGGAAACTGCTACAGCCAAACTATGTATCCTAGAGACAATAGAGGGTGCCGGCCCCACCAACGCAGGGATCCTGACTGGTAGCCATGATTCATACTGCCTCTCATGAGCGAGTCATCTACAACCTGCAAGATCAATCTGACCTGTTCCTTCAGACATGGGCACCCTTCCTGCGCACAGTGATGAACACTGGAGGCACTCACCACAAGGGGGAACGGGAGCCTCACTCTATCACACATCGAGCACCTACATCACAGCTGCCACTCACAGCCATCATCTAAGACACAAAAGGGGGTGGTGATGGACGGAGCATCTGAACCAATCAAACACTATCACCCAGTCAACAGATCTGGGTGTAGTCCATCACCCTTCTTTAGCCCACTCTGCAACCCCAGTTCAGATATGGCCATATGCAAATCAGCCTGACCATGTGCCTCATGGGAACAGTCCAGCCCGAACTGCTAAGCCATGCCTTCCCTGGACCGGATTCAAGCTTCCTAGGACCGGTTTCTGGCATTACAGACATCTTCAGCCAGGCTTGCTTGAATCCAGTAGCAAAGTGAGCAAGGGACAACCGGCATGTATAACAGGGTATCTCTCCCCTCATTCACAAAGCGACCCCACAACCCCGCTCCCCAATCCTTCTCAGGGACCCGGTGGGCCAACAATGCTAACTCATATGCTTTAAACCACTGACCAATATCTTCATTCCTATGATAATCTTTTATCACATCTTTCGGGAAATAAAGCCTACTTTCTGCAGGCACAGATGGGATGCTGCCACCAGAGGGATTCAACTCTAACTTCTTAGCTTGGATGTCCAACTTCCTCAACTTGGTATCACGCTCCAAAGCTAACTTCTCTCTTTCAAACTCCAACCTTTTGGTCTCCAAATCAGCTTCTCTTCTACCTCTTGCATTTTCTAACTCCAACTGCCCATTTATCTTTAGCCTTGCCATTTCCATGCTGTATGCACGCTCCTTCGCCCTTTCTTCTCTTTCTTCAGGGGAAAGACCTTTGGAGGAAACACTGCTTCCGGGAGAGGACTATTTATTTATTTATTTATTAAGCAACTTGTATCGCGCAACTAAACCCGAAGGTGTCAATGCGCCTACCAAAACAGTTCAAAAAGTTTGCAGGGCACCACTAAAGGTATGCACGTGTAAAAAGGTGAGTCTTTAAAGCAGATCTAAAAGCTTGTAGAGTGGGGCGGGACCTTACTTCCAAAGGGAGAGCATTCCACCATTTAGGGGCCAGGTTAGAAAAGGCCTTGCCTCCCCATCTTGTTTTCCTAACACGAGGCACAGAAAGAAGGAGTTTATGAGTGGAACGGAGATTCCTGCCAGGGTTATACTGAGACAGGATCGATCCAATGCCTGTAGGGCTAGTTTTAGCTAAGGCTTTGTACACCATACACATGGATTTAAAAAGGATACGGTCCCCAACGGGGAGCCAGTGGAGCTGCTTTCGGGCTTCGGTAGCAGAGGCGCGTTTAGGTAGGTCAAGAACAAATCTCGCTGCCGCATTCTGGACCACCTGCAAACGCTGTAGCTGACTCTTATTCAGTCCTGCGTACAGCGCATTGCAATAGTCCAGCCGGGAGCCCAGAAGTGCGACGGCAAGTTGCTTTCTTGCCTGGAGTGACAAATAGTGCCTGATTTTCCTTAGGATGTGGATAATCCCCCAACAGGTCGATACAGTCCTGTTGACCTGTTGGCACATACTAAGGGTAGGGTCGATCATAACCCCCAGATTTTTTGCTGAGGAGGTAGGATCGGGACATACGCCCAGCGAGTTCGGCCACCACTCAGCAGACCAGATCTTTTCCTTTCCCCCAAATACCATCACCTCCGTCTTCTCCCCATTCAGGCCCATTCACTGGCGCCTCCTCATCCCCTTCCCCTGGCGGTACCACCACCACATCAGAGGGATCTCTGGACTCCAACCAGGCCTCCAGTGCTTTGAGATAGTTTTCCTTAATCTTGAGGCCTTTGGTAGGAACTTTAAACTGTTTGCAAAAGGATTTCAGCTCCTCCAGTTTGTAGACGTTTATCTTCGCTCTGTCGAATTCCTCCACGACAACAACAGGGGTAGTGACTCCGGTGTCACTCATGGTCATAACTGGCAGTGTTAAAAAAATCAAGCTTCAGAAAAGCGGAGAACCAAAAATGGAATCCTTCCAAATAGACTGTGGCTGCGCTATGGTCTGCTTTCACTATGTAGCGCACACTAATCACTGCACATGGGTCATAAATGCAAAGTTCAAATCCTCACCGCTGACCCACCAATGTTAGAACCGGCTGTCTATAGTTGGCAGAGGTATACACTTCTGACAAATAGGGACACACCTTTTCTTGTCAGGGCAAGGGGATCACACCATTTGATAACCCCTGCTCACCCCCTTGGTAGCTTGGCAGAGCAGACAGGCTTATCTCAGAGGCTGTGCGTTAAGCATCTATGACCACATACAGTAATAAAGTGAATACACTACAAATGGACACGACACAGTAGTATTATAAAAATAAGGATTTTTATATAAGGCTTAGCACAAGACCAAATAACGACAACAATATACACAATCTTAATAAATACACTTGGAAGGGAAAATATTAGTTCAAAGGTAGTTTCTTCTTTAGCACAAAGTCTTTTCGTATCAAAGCAACTCTTCTCCTGGAAACACAGTTCTTAGCAACAATGTAACCCACACGGGAGTTACACGACGTCGAGGCAAAGTTAATCCAAAGGTTCGGCGTCGACCGCGAGGAGCGCTACGTCGAGCCCAGAGTCACACGGACTCCCAACAACACAGTACCTTGGAAAATGAAGCACACGATGATCAGCGGCGTCGAGCAATCCGGCGTCGCGTCTTCGGTGTCGATCAGGCCTCAGCAGGCGTCGTTGTCGATGATGCTGTTGCAAAGAGTGAGCAGCGCTCACGGCATAAAGAGAGGGCACGAGGGCGATGCGATCAGCAGCGGTGCAGACACGAGGTCCCTTGGAGCTGGAGCCGAACTCACTACTCACTGGCGTTGCTGCTGGCGTCGATCGGGCCCGGCTGCCGGTGTCGAGGAAGCGGGACACTTGAGCCGTCACTCACGGTGTCGAGCTGGATTCGGCGACGTCCGTCGGCGTCGAGATTGCTGGTTCTTTCAGAGGTGCTGGATTCACAGGTTCCAGCAAATAGCACTTTAAGCAGATGAAGTCCTTTAGCCCTGTGACTTCAGCAGGAGACTGGCACTCTTCCAGTCCTTGGAGATTTTCTTAGCAAGCGTGAGAGTACACACACAGTTCCTCTCTCCTGGTTCCTTGGCAAAAATAAAGAAGCACTGCAGGATCCCCCCCAGCAAACAGCACACCGGCAGAAGGGGTAGGCAAGTCCTTAGATCAGCAGGCCTCTTGTCCTTGGTTACAGGGTTCCTTGTCAGAAGTGATCTGATTTCTTGGTTCAGGGGTCCTTCTCTTATACCCCTTTCCGGCTTTGATCCCTTTGTCCATGCAGGGGAATTTCCCAACATCCTGGGTCTGTTGTGGGTGGAGCCAGGCAGAAGCACCTGGCTTATTCACTGAGCAGGGCTGGGTCCTCAGACGCCCAGCAGGAGGTGTGGCCAGCATTGTCACTGGCAGGAGCAGAGCTATCGGCCTCCTGGCAGGAGGTGGGGCTAGGATCGTCCATGGCAGGCACAGAGCCATCAGTCTCTTGGCAGGAGGTGGAGCCAGCATTGTATCAGGCAGGGCAGGCTATCAGCAACTACTCTCCCCCTACTCTCAACGCAAATGTCCCACTCATCCCACACTGACTCATCCAGACCTCTGGAGCCACCCAGCTCCTGTCACACACACGCAAGACCAGCAGAAAACAGAAATGGTTAGACAAGAAAATAGACACTTTCTAAAAGTGCTATTTTCAAACCCAGAGTCCTAAAACCATCCACACCAATGGATGCGTAATTAAACCCCGAGTTCAGGGATACCAAACTCGACATTGCACCATGCTCCCCGAGCCAGCTAGGATCATAGCATTAATTATCCCGGCGGCCTATTCTAACTAATGGAGAGCAGGCTACCGCGCAATAGTGAAGAACGAAGATGGCTGTTGTTCACTATCAGGACATGCCAACTTGGTCAGGCGTGTCCTACCTTATACTTACAACGCACCCTGCCCGTGGGCCTACCATAGGGGTGACTAACATGAAGTTAAGGGAAGGTTTGAGGGACTGGCAAGTAGGTATACTTGCGCAGCCAGCGTGACAGTACTAGACTGCACGTGGGTCTCGCAATGACCGACCCGTGGACATTCTTTTACGAGGCCGCTCTTGTGGGTGGCACAACACGTGCTGCAAGCTCACGAGCGGCATTTGGATTTACAAGCCCCGACACTCCTGGTGCACTAGACTAGGGACTGATAGTAAACCAAATAAGCCAAATATGGATACAATCGATACATCAATTTAGCATCGGGAGCACTTGCTCTGTGGCACTGATCAGCAGTGGCACGGCGCCCAAAGAATTATCCAGCAAAACATCGTAAAACAGTGGAGGCAAACAAAAAAAATGGAGGAGAGACTCAAGCCAATGATGTCAGGTCTAACAGAAATTAGTCAATATTCTTCGTTACGGGTAGATTGGAAAATGTTGCTTCAAAATAGCATAGTTGGTCTACTGCCCGTTACACATTATGCCCTAGGATTCAAGCTCCACCTCAGTGAACCTGGCTGACCCACGTTTGGGATTGCTTGTGTTCTCCCTCAGTGGAGACGAGGCCTATAGTTCAGAGTGGAGTATTCATATTGGAGCTGGACCAAGACTGATTGAATGATGTTGCTTGAACAGAGGACAGGGATGCAGCCAGAGAGTTTTGTCACATGGCCTATGGGGACATTGTCATTTTCTCCAAGTTAGCATGAGTACGATGCAGCCTGCCTGCTGCTTTGCGCACGTTACTACACAACTTTGTTTTAGTAACACTTTGTATGGCTGCTTTAACATGAGAACTCACCACTGTGTTCCCTCGCTGCAGGTTCCGGGATTTTGATTGAACATTGTGTGCATGGTCGAAATACAATGCTCCTTGCTATTATGTTCAAGTCAGGCCTTAGCAGCTAGACAAAACATACCAATGCAGCTGTTATTTGAGACAACGTACTTTGGTCACATAGGAATACACAAAGACGTAGCATTTGTAGAGGGACCCATCCAGGGAGAAGAGCAAGACAGCACATAATATGTAGATCTACTATCTATAGGCTACGGTATGGGGTCTGCTGACAAAGCCCAGAGATCTTCTAATATATAATAATACTGTTTCTTAGCAAGAGGAGGGAGGTTAGGCGCTGTAGTCTTTTCTCTATTATCTTCTCATGATGACATCTCCCTTCATGATATATATACTAGCTGCTATACTATGCTGACTGTATTTGTATTATGCATTTTCCTGCTTTTTGTGGCACGTATGCTGTATGTTAGGGCAATTTAGTTACAAATAAATATTTTAAACTGTTTCGTGTCCGTAGATTTTATTGTGGACAAGCACAAGAGTGCGAATGAATGAGTGTGTCTTGTTACCGCTAATTCCTGAGAGATCTGGGAGTGTTGTGTCCTGGTGTGTCTAATCACTTGTTTCTCTGTGAGTAAGTAGGAGAGCAAGTGAGACACTATAACTAGTCGGTTCTTGGGCTCATGGGTACTAAGTTTGTAGGATGATTCAGTCCCTATACATCATAGTCCAATAATCCTGCGAATTGATCTGTTCTTGGAAAGAATTCCTGCAACAGTTTTTCAGTGGCTGAGACTTTGAAAACATTGGACCTATCATCCATTTTGTTGTTCTACTGTCCATAGCAGCTTAGCTTCTAGCTCCATGCATTCTGAATACCTGTTCATACTGGTATAGTAGGATAACTATGACACACTATCCTCTTCAGACACAATAATGAGTGTTGGGAGGGGACTATGCAAGAGTGTGCTCCCTACTTTTGTCTTTAGAGGGTAGAGGGGTAGCTACTTTGTTTGTCTGCTCCATGTTTCTGCACCTGTCCCACAGTATTTATTACTCCCACCTAGGCTCATGGAAATATGCATTGACATTCCATCTTCTTTCATGTCACTAGACAGGTCTACATGGCGAAAAGCCCTCTAACAGATCTTCAATTTTACTCTGTGCAGGCACGGATAGGAGGAGCCCAGAGGCCCACAGGTCAGTCCTTAGATCAAATTGGGACTGCTTGTGCGCCAGTTATCTTTGACTGCCATTCAAAGCAGCTTAGCCCAGTCCCCAGCTAGACTAACTTCCTGTTTGGTTTTGCCCACTATCTTATATACAGGCTGGGATAGGTACAGATAAAGGGCTGTCTGTCAATGCAAGTGGGGGAGTGAAATGTATACAAATGCTGGCAACATGGCTCGGTGAGTTAACACCTGCAACTGAAGTGTTGTGAAAGTTCAAAAGTTTAAACCGTAGCAAGACAGGTCAACGTTGACTAGTTCAAGGTTGTTAAAATGAGTACCATTACTTGTGGTAAAAGTACCCAGTGTATTTAGAATGACTAAAACTGCAGAAGGGCTGTGAAAAGTGTATAAAAGCAGGTTATTATGCGGGGCCCTGCAGGGTATATGCACATTGATGTAGATGAGAAGGCGTGATGCTGCCACTGCCCTCGTGGCCTGGAGGCAATTCTCATGTTGCACAACCAGAAGCCTCCAGAAACCAAAAAAGGATACCTTGGTATTCTGGTTCTCCTTGTTGCAGGCAAGGTAACTAACTGTTAACGTACCCTAGAGACTGCGTCCACCACCCAATCTAAGGTGTGCTGCTGTGCGTACTTACTTGATACTCTTGCCTGAATCTCGTGCAGATCAACAGAGAATGCCTTCTCTTGTCCTTCTGCCCTCCATCCATCAACAAGCACCTAGAGCGATCCTCTTCCCAGCCCATCTCTACACCTCACTCCTGAAGCTGGCATCTCATACCAGATGTGATCTTAGGCTGCAACAAGAGCAATCACTATGAAGCAGTTTTCTTTCTCATTCTTGCCACTGTACATGCCTTCAATTCTGCTGAGTACACCAGGTCTCACTGTGACCAAGTATATATTTAGGGGCGTATTTACAAGCCCCATACACTTCTGGCACGTCACTTTTTCCCACATTAAAAGAGACTACCCGGCAGCGCAAGGGGAATGTAAATAAGCAACTAGGTGTGTGCCTAAATACACTAGTCTTTCTTACCTAAGGCATAGGGAAGTCAAAAGAGCTGTTTTTAGAGTCCCATTCTTTTAGAGTGCTTCTGTGGTTAAAAATGGATATAGACAGCCCTCCTGATACTATGCTGCCTTGCCTCCGGGATGTCAGGCTAAATAGCTGTGTGCTCTTGTATAATAAAGGTTTTAAAAATTAAAAAAAAAAAAAAAATGGATATAGACAAACTTTTTTTATGCTGAGCCCTCATGAGAAATATATTTTCAAGTCGGACACAACCTTGGTGTTGTGCAGCAGAAGGGAAGGGGTGGCAAGAGCAATACGTGCTGCAGAATGCAGCACACACATGGTGCAGCATAATTTAGTGCCCATTGCTTTCATATGCAACATATATCCTCAATGTGAGTTTCATTTTAATATTGTCTGTGTATTTTATTAATCAACAGTGGTAGGTGGCGGCATAATAATTTTAAGGAAAGCCACTAATATATTTAGTTGAAATATAATAAATGTAAATCCCATGAAAGGAATGTATGTTTTCTTTAAAATGGCATTTGACATAATCGCTTATGCTAATTGTATTCTATTAGATCCTTTTTAAATCATGTGTTGGCGTAACTTGTAACAAGGCCTCAGTGCATGTTACGATTTATAAAAGTGCTAAAGTGTTTGCAAGTGTCTTTTTTTCTCTTCTTTGCGGATGTCGGAACTATGTCCTTGTTAGCTTAGATTAGGTTTATTGTTCATTGTATTAGAGTAGCTGACTACTGATCTTTTATTTCATTTTTAGGCTTGAATACTGAGACATGGTAGAGACATTCCTACACCAAGTTAATTGGACTGATGTTACATCCAAGGTCGTCCAGATGATTCTTCTTGGAAGCTGGAAGCTCAGAAATGTATAGAGTCTAACCACTCCCCATGAACACTGTTTTTGATTGGTTTGTTTGATGGAAGATGATAAGAAGAGGCTTTCTGGAAACTTCTCTCCTGCTTTGGGTGATCTTTAGTATAGTAGACCAGATCCTATCCTGACTTTGCTGAGAGAAGACCTTACTCAACTGTGCTAATTTCCCCTGCCAGGATTGTTAAGCCTAGTGTTTGAATACTCAGAATCTTTTCATTGAACTTTAAATCTGGTTCATTGGATGCTGGCATCTTCCTTATAAAAATTCCCCTTGCGATTTTCAATTATTTAGGATAGGGAAGTTCCTCTATGCAGCTTGCTTGGGTCATCATTTTCTTGCTGTATGTTACCTTTTTTTTGCATATTCTCTTTAATCATTTGGAAGTTAGACTGCATTAATATTTAAATATTCATGTTCTTACTGTATTTTGCTATCAGTTTTTCTGGTTGATTTGATATGAAACTTGGGCTAAATTTTTTAATAAAACCCTTAAGATTTGGAAATCTCCTCTTCTCTTTCATTTTTATGAGGCTGTTTTGGTTTCATGGCATACACTCCTTTGTTACACTTCAAGTTGCCAATCAAGGGTCCATGTGACCGCTGGGGGATTCTGTTGATGATTTTACCAAGAGAATGAGATTTTAAAAACCCTGCTCCATCACATTTAAAGTGGAAATATTAGTTACCCAGCTTCAGGTAAGAACTCCATTTGGGTGCCAACTCTTCTCTACAACTGTTTGTAAATATTGTTTGTTTCCAGATCCTTGGGTGCATGCAGGGGAAAGCCCATTCACCACCCATGGAACACCTCCCTTACTACAGAGTATTATTACAATTCTTTTTACAAAGCAGTGATTTGATATTTGCATTGCTACAAAATGTCCAAAGTGTAACATGAGTGCTGCAGATATAACTCACATGTTTTTTTCTTGCACAAAACTAAGTGAATATTGGAATGATGTGTTGGAAGTTATATCTATGAAACTAGATCGCTCTATTGATTTGACACCTGTAGACGTGCTTGTTGGCTATTCTGGGGGGGATAAAACTAACATTGATTTACTTAATATTGTACTGGCATGCGCGAGATTAGTAATAGCAAGGTCTTAGATACAACATAATCCGCCGACAGTAATGGAATGGTGGAGCCTGGTTAAGGAAATTTACCATATGGAATCTGCTTTAGCTACAACACGGGGAATTCAGGCTAAGTTGAAAGTGGAAAGGATTTGGGGATCGATAATGTCATGATACCTCCTTTTTTTTTTCCTTCTTCTTTCCTTTCTTTTTTTCTCTCTCTTTACTTCTTGATATTATTGTTATACCTTTATTTTTAAAAATACGCTTTACTTTGCGGAGAAATTGATTTTGATCGCTTTGCTTTCTTTCTTGGTTGGAAATAATGAATTTACCTTGCTTATTCATTTATGTACTTTTATATACTTGCCTCACGAGATGCAAATAAAAAATTTATTAAAAAAAAAAGATATTTGCATTGCTATGTAAATACCAAAAATGATTTTGCGTCACAAACCTGACACAAACTCTTCAAAATTCTGGGCCTAAGGATGTTCCAACTTTGTATGTATGTTGTGCAACGCAGCACACATGCAAAGCGGAACAAATGAGGAGTGTCATTACAACTGCCTCGAGGAAGCATAGGATTTTGGCACAAATTACGGCATGTGAATGTTTGTAGATAGGAATTGGTGTTAAAACCCATGTATGGTTGCATTGGAATGCCAAAGCACCACGCATGGAATGCCCCCTTGATGCAAAGACCTTTATTGAGGACTTTAGAGCACGGAACCTATTAATTCCACTCCAACTCATAAAGCAAGCCACCTCTTGGATCCAATCTTTTCTATTTTAATAAAACCTTACTACTGCCCTTACCTTGGTGCAACTATGCTCACATAACTATGCTGTAACTTTCTCTGCCTGGACTTGCCTGGCTACTGAGAGAGGGAAGAACAGACTACAGCTCAAGTCCAGGGCTTGGTTGAGGCTGGACATTTCAGCTTTGAACTGCCAACTGAGGAACACAATGCCAAAACTAGCTCAAGGGGTTGAGTTTGATTAGCCTAGGATTGATGTTTGGCTGCAGGATTCACTTGATATTGTCCTGCCAATTAAATTGACCCCTCCAGCAAGGATTCATCCTCCTGCCCCATAGTTTACTGAGGCACTTCAGGTTGAGAAAATCAGAAATGAGGGTCTAAAGAGAGCCCAGAGTTTAACTTATGATGAAAGGCTAAGTACAAATTTAAAAGGGGATTGAAAAATGACAATGGGTTCTGTAGAGGCGCTCAAGCCACCTTCTACTCAAATCAAATTACCTCTTCTTCTCAAATCAAATTACTTCATCTCAAAATTCACCCAAATCCGTTTTTAGGACAGTGCAAGATCTCTCCAACCCTAATAATGTTGCACCTTCCCCAATAGTGTCCCAGTGTCAGTGCAAGAAATTGTCACTTTTCTTTGTGAAGGAGGTGCAGGTCATTCAACTTTCTCTAAAAGCTGGGGGATAGGGCATTTATTAGTCTTGCATTTATTTGCGCTCTCTATTTATAAGGCCCCCTTCACCCCAGCTGTAACTCCCACCCATTTGTTTTACAACTCAGTAAGCACACTTGATTACCAGAAATTCTCAAGGGGCATGTTGAGTCTACTGGTATTCATGTCCTTCGCACAATCCAAAATATTGGACTCCCCTACAAATCCTCTTCCCGCAGCTAAGCTCAATAACCTGGACACTGGACACTGACATTTTGTGGCTTATGATGGGTCTGCTCAATTTACAGGCAAGGTGCATTCCTCTGCCATGGAAGTAAGCCATCGTTCCCGCCCTTCCTGAAGAAAACTAATCTGGATTCCTCCAACAGGGCCAATTACATGACATGTAACTGGACAAAGAGAAGGAAAGATGGCGTCAGCGTGAGCGGTCGCTGCGGCGGTGCTCTGGGACACTGGGCTGTTTCTTACTCAGTACATGCTTTTCCACAACCTAACCGAGTGATCAGGACCCCCGCATCATACATCCTGTATCCCACGCCCAGCATTTTCCGGAGCTACTTATTGAGATACCGCGATTATTATTACATCAGCAGCAGCAGCAGCAGCACTATGGGCCATCGGGAAAAGCCACAGGTGGGAAGAAAGAACCTGGAGGCGCTGAGCCGTGCCGAGCCGAGTTGTGCAGCGCCCCATCAGGAATATCATCACGAATCTCACATATTTGGCAGTATTTGAAACGACGGGGAAGTCCCAGATTAACCTCGACCCTAGCTGCAAGTAGTTTTACATTTCTGACAATTGGCGTTTTGGCATCTGGAGTTGACATCGTTTGTATAGAATTGCATAGCAGAAGGACATATTAGCGTGCGCATGTGTTATCTGCCATTGACTATTGATTGCTTGCTGGATTGCTTAAGTGACTGAGCCCTTCATCACAATTTAATAGTGTCGATTGTTTGTCTGCGATCGACTGCCAGAAAAAAACCTTTTGTGCCTTTAACCATCTAATTCCTGACCATCGCCTGCCATCGCGTTTTGTTAAAGCCATGATCAAAGCCTTGCTCTTCCATACCTTTTAAATGTAACAGGTTTCAGTAACTTTTCTGCCTTTCACTGCCGGAGCTTTCTCTCCCCGCCCGCCTCCCTTCGATTCTAGAGGTCATCTGCAGACGGGAGAATACCGGACTTTAACTCTCATGCGCGCTGCGTGCTTGAGCACGCCCCACGTGTCCTGTTGTCCTGTTGTCCGTTGCCAGGAGACGCTCTGTAGGAGAAAAGAGGGCTGGGAAATCAATGGTGCTTAGGAGTAGAAGCAGATTTAAAACGCAGGAAAAGCAGCTCATTCACCAATCACTCTCTGCAAGCGAGACTGGAGCTGGAACTCGTGCTGTCTCATCTGCCTCATTGCTTTTATCTGCTGGGACTGTGATTGTGATTAATACTAGCTCTGTGTCTATATCTTTATCTGGCATACCAACAAAACCGGCAAAACCTCAAGTAAAACTTCAAACAGGGAAGTGCTACCCTCTCAATACCGGTTCCTTACAGAGAGAGCAGAGAACTTGTCTGAAGGAACTTAAGGGCACAAAAGGTCAGAAGAGACGCAATTCTGCTCTGAAACAACTTTATTACAGGCACAAGAGAACATTTCAGGGAGGAAGTCGGTGGGGTGCACTGACGTCAGTAAACTGTCAGAAATGGATTGTGATGCCCTTAAAGCCCTCTAAAGCTACAGATATGGAAAGGAATACTGGAGAGCACAGGGAGGGCAAGGAGGACAGAGGGGAGGGGCTCACCCTGCAAGAGGAGCAAAAAGGCCAGAAAACACAAACAGGGGCAGCATATAACGCCGCTTTTAACAAGGAAAAAGGGGATGAGGTAGGTGAGCTTCTACAGGGAGAGATATTGACCGAACAAGAGCGCGAAAATGCAGATATTGAACTGGCACCTGCCCAACACACAACTAACAGACATAAAGGTCCTGAAACCAGAGGAATTAGAGCAAAGGAGAAAGACCTGGCAAAAGACCCGGTAAAAGGCCTGGCAAGAAATGAGGTTCAAGAAAAAGAAAAAGGAAAAATTAAAGATAAAAACATGGAAAAAAGCTGGAAAAAGAAAGAGAAAAAACCAAACGAAAGGAGAAAGAGAAAGAGAAAGAAAAGGAGAAAGAGGCTGGCAATAAGAAGGAGAAGGGGGTCGAAATGGAGGAAGATGCCAAATTGGAATTAATGGCCAAAAAAGCGCAGAGATTACAGACTATAAAAAATTTAAAGGCAACTGCAAAAAATACCAGTATAATTGAGTCATCCCAACCAAGAATATCTAATATTTTCAGCCCTCTGCATAAGGATTGCCAGAGTGATGTACCAAATAATGGGGATAAAATACAGATCCAAATGCAGAACAAGAACACTGAGGAGTGGAATGGAAGCTGTAAGGATGTTCAATGTATACCTCCAACCAACTTGGAGGAAAGTGGAACTATAGGTACTGGCGATGGAACTTGGAATGCAGATTCAAAAGTGACTCACCAAGAGGCAAGGGCATCTATAGAGATAGACGCAGTAACATCAAATCAGAGAGAGCAAATGGAGCAACTTGATAAAAAAAAAGTGAACCAGGAAACGAAGGACCTGATCCCTTTTCCTAATGCTTCCAATTCGCAAGATCTTCCTGTAGGGAAAGAAGCACATTCAGCTAATCACTCTCTCTCAGATGAAGAATCCGAATCCGAGGTATACGAAACAGGAATGTCTATCTCTAATGACTCAAGCCAACGGAGCAATTCAAGAGAATCAAGTCCTAGCACTCGAAGGGGCGCTGTATCTCTGGAGATCTCTGGCTCCAATGATTCAAGATTATCTAGCGAATTCAACATCAGGAAAAAAAGGAGTGGGGGGAAAAAAAGGTCAAAATACAAAAGAGAACGAAACGTGTTGAATGAGGAAATCACAGACCCTGGAAATAACACAGACCATGTCAAAAGTAGACCTAATCCCCCCCGATGAAGCCCAAGGACTAAATCATCAGGAGAAACACCACGCCAAACCCTGAGCACACAAGCAAACAAAGATAGACACCAAAAAACTATGGAGCCCTCGTTGAGCCAGGTGCTCAGCTCAATAAAAAACTTCCATGAGGATGTGAAAAAAGACAGCCAAAAGAACCGCATGGCCATTGAAAAACTACAAGAAGCAGTGAAGAAAGTGGGCAGTATCTGCTCCGAGATCTCTGAATGAATGGTCATGGTGGAAACCCGCACTGAGAATCTTGAAACGGATGTTGCGACGCTTCAAAAAAAGGAAACAGAACAAGATGGAATAATAAGGGATCTTATGGCCAAAGTGGAAGATCATGAAAACAGATCCAGAAGGAATAATCTAAGGTTTCTTGGAATTCCGGAGAATTTTGAGGGAAGCGATGCTAGAGGGGCAATGGTCAACATACTCAAAACTGCATTTCCAGAATTGGAAGCCTGGGATATGGAAATGGAAGTTCAGCGGGCCCATCGTTTTCCTCTAATGCTGTCAAAAAACTCTAACAAGCAAAATCAATATCCCAGGGCAATGCTGGTCTGCTTTGGGAATTTTCTCCTCCGTGAAAAAAATCTACGACCTTGCAAGACCTACCACCCAGAGAGAGCATAAGGGGTTCAAATTTTTTGTCAGACCGGACTTCGCTCACGCCACCGTGGAGCGAAGATGGAAAATGCGTCAGCTATTTGGACCCTTTGAAAAAGTTGGAGCAAAAGTATTCTTGTAAAATCCGGCACGCTTCAAAATTATATTTAAAGGTGCAACAAGAAGCTTCAACAGCGAAATACAGGCGGAGGACTATCTTCGAGAAATCTCAGAGACAGTCTCTCGAAATTCCGGGAAATAATCTAAATCAGATTTAAAGACTTGTAGACTTAAAGACTTGTAGTAAAAGGAATATATAAGATGAATTAACTATAGCAATGTGTATCAAGTAGAAGGTATATATTGGGAAAGCGTGGACTTTTGGCGGAATGGCGGAATGATCTGGGGAAATTAAGTCTGAAAAATTATTAGAAAATTTAGGCTAAGGGTCAACTATAAAAAATAAGCATAAAACTTATACTAATAAACTAGCCTAGTTCGCAGAGCCCGCTTGCGCAGATTTCGCACCCCATGTCCAGACAGGCCCAGGTAACCTTCAAAGGTGGTGGTGGGTAGGGGGGGGGAAGGGAAGGGGGGAAGGCCGGACAGGTTAGACATACAGGGAAGTAGCCTCAAGATATGGCGGGGGTTGTGGGGGGGGGTCTAACAGTAGGGGGGTGGATATACAGGTATGAAAGAAAGAAAAAATCGACTAGAAGACAGGACAGATTCATTAGGTAATAATGGTTACGTTGAAAATTTTGACAATTAATATATGCGGGTTAAATGATACACATAAAAGACAAAGGTTTGCAATTGGTTTGAAATCTATTGGAGCAGATATAGTTTGTCTACAAGAAGCCCATGTTGAGGGGTCTCAGCTTCATTTATTAAAAACATTAGGATATGGAGTTATTACCGCCACCACCCAACAGAATAAAAACAAAGGGGTAGCTATTATGGCAAAAGGTGGTGGAGCCCAGTTTGCGAGACGGGCAGCAGACAAATTTGGCCGATGGGCCATCGTGGAATGCAACTATGATAAGGGGAACAAATTTACGATCTGCTCTGTGTATGGCTGTGTTTCTGACGATCCCGATCTTTTGAACGTTTTATCAAACGAATTATCACATTGGCCTGTTCCGCTGATTGTTTGCGGTGACATTAATCTAAATCTCCCGCCTAAGTGGATAACTACTCATAACTTTAGCTACCAGGGAAGGAAGCCAAAAATATTTAGAGCACTCAATGATCTTTGTAACACCCATGCGATATCTGACTGTTGGGAGATGCAACACCCAACCGACCCTGGGTATACTTTTTTTCACATCCCCATTCTAAATTTGCTAGATTAGATTATTTTCTTGTGTCTGATGTAATTATCTCTCACTGTTCGATAGCCAGATTACCAAGAGTCTTTTCCGACCACAACCCTTTAATTATTAATATGGATTTGGGGGATCTGCATAGACCCCGCAGCAATTGGACATTTGAAAGGGCTCTTCTGGCCAACGTAAAATACTGTAACCTTATTGAAAAATGGATCCCTGACTTCCTAAAATATAACCTAGGAAGTGCTCCCCTAGAGGTGGTCTGGGACACATTAAAGGCCGGTGTAAGGGGAGAAACTCTTAGATTTTCCATCAAACACAACCAGGAAGCAAAGCAAGAACTAAACGAATTAAATAATAATCTTACTAGCAAAGAGGAAGACCTGATGAAAGCTGTCCAGGGTAATGGTAATGTAGAAGGTGCAGCAAGAAAAGTTGCGATAGCAAGAAATCAAATAACAGAGACCTTCACCGCAAAAGCAATAACCAATGCCATTGTGAACAGGGAGAAAATATATGAGCTTAATGAGCAGGTAGGACACCAACTAGCTGTCCGCTTAAGACAACAGATCAGCGACAACACAATCACTAAAATTAGAGACCCAATTAAAGGCCTGACCTGTGATTCTAAAGAGATAAGGGAAGCGTTCCATAGATACTATGAAGATCTGTACACCGAGACAGGGAAAAATCAATACAAAATAGATACATATTTGGATCTTGGTACAGGTTGTCTACTACCCGAAACCGACAAAGACAAACTTGCAGAAACTCCACAATGGCTCGAAATTCTCCTGTCGATAAATAGTCTCCCAACCGGAAAAGCAATGGGCCTAGACGGAATTCCAGTTGAATTCTATGTTAAATTCAACAAACAACTAAAAGAAACCCTAACCCATTTGGTAATTCAGGTATTTAAGGGAGGGCGAGCACCCGAATCATGGAATCAGGCTAAAATCATAGTTTTTCCTAAAAAAAATAAAGATCCAAAGGAACTAGGGGCTTACCGCCCCATTACCCTGATAAATAACGACGCAAAAATATATTCTAAATTACTCGCTAGTCGATTGGCCCCGGTAATCCACAAAATTATTTCCGTAAGACAGCATGGATTCGTTCCCGGTAGATCTACTACTGATCACATTCAGAGGGTGATCACACTCTTCGACATAGCGGACGTAACAGGAGACCCTATGGCACTTATCCTTTTAGATGCTGAAAAAGCCTTTGATAGGGTCTCCTGGAAATATCTATGGACCGCTATGTCGAGGAGTGGGATTGGGGAGACATTTATCAATGCTATTCGCAAGATGTACACTAAACCAGAAGCTGTGGTCTCTATAAATGGAGAAAACACAGCCACAATTAAAGTATCAAGAGGTACAAGACAGGGGTGCCCTTGTTCACCTCTCCTATTTGCCATATTCATCGACCCTTTCATCCACAGATTGGAAATGAATACTTCAATAATGCCAATAAGGACTATTAATGGCGAAACAAAGTCTTTAGCATATGCCGATGACATTGCCATAGTTACAGCTGATCCTAAAAAATCAGTAGAGGCAATGGAACTAGAGGCAAACAAATTTGGCGAAATCTCGGGGTATAAATTAAACCAGACTAAAACTCAAATCTTAATCAACAGCAATAGCAATATTGTCGATGAAAGAGTAACGGATAAGGCAATGTATCTCAGTGTCAACCTTACCGCTAATTTAAACAATCTGGCTAAACTTAACATGGCTCCTCTAATGAAACAAACGGAAAAATGCCTAAAAAAAATGCATAATCTACACCTTACAATCATAGGAAGGTGCAATCTAATCAAAATGGTATATCTTCCTAGATTTTTATATTTTTTTAGAACCATTTGCTTGAATTTTGAACCACTTTTATTTAAGGAAATCGATAAAAAAAATTCTCGCTTCATATGGAGCTATGGGAAAATACGAAGATCCAATAGATTTATTACCCTACCAAAAGAACGAGGAGGTTTGGCACTCCCAAACCTTAAAACCTACTGGTGGGCGACAATACTTAAGTATAGTAGCCAGCTGCTCAGGAATAATCAGGACGATCGCTTAGAAAGATCTGTTCCCAACCCTCAGGAACTTATTCTTGGCAATCAAGCAAGCGCACACTTGTGGCGACTGACTTATGACTGCCATTTTAAGAAAGTACGCTTCAACACTTTAAAGGGTATCTACGCTGCCTGGAATGACATCCGTAAACATCTAGGGCTAGGCCGGTACTCATACTATACTACTTTTATAGGCAACAACAACCTCCCGGATATCTTTTCTGACATGTGTATGACACGGTGGACCAGACTTGGTATAATCCAAGTCGGCTCTCTTTATGAGTCAGCTGGTCTGGCCTCATTCGAGTCTCTAAAACACAAATATGGCCTAGAAAATAGGGACTTCTTCAAATATTTACAGGTCAGGGACTATATCATGAAAAAGGGGGGGGGTAGGGTAGCTCTTCAGAAAAACGAGCTAATAGAATCTATTGTTCATTGTAGCAAAGTAAAAATTGGGGCAATATACACCAAGTTAACCACTGGATTCCCGGATGATATGGACAAACACATAGATAATTGGCAGAATAAACTCGGAATCTCAATTATACCCATCCAGAACGCATTCCAGCTATCCCAATCGATACTAATGTCTTCAAAACTGCAAGCACAATTCTACAAAACTTTTTTTCTTCTATACCATACCCCCTATATGCTAGCTAAATGGAGTACAGGTAAAGGGACATTTTGTCCGAGATGCATGATGCCTGAAGTAGATCTAATACATATGTTTGCTACTTGCGGGGCACTATGTACCATCAGACGTGAGATATCCACCTTTTTCTCTGAAATATTTGAAACAGAAATTGTCATTACAACACCGGAAATAATATTGGGGTTTGATAGTGCGAACCACCCAGATAACATGAAGGGACTTCTATTTGCCTCCATGGCGGTGCTTCGAATCTGTCTTGCCTCTTCTTGGCTGGATAATGTCCCCCCATCTTTCCAACAATGGCAGGCCAGATTACTCTCAGCCTATAGCTTGGAAAAAGCAATATACAGCAGGAAGGGTGTCAAAAAGAAAAAGAAGGGTTTAGAAATTTGGTACCCACTTACACAATGGATTGAAGGTCTTGGATAGTAATTTAACTCCATTTTTTTTTTTTAATTATTATTTTTTTTTATTCATTACTTAAATGCAAATGTTTATAGTCTTGTCTTAAGGGTATAGTTACTCGTCATGTTTAGTTAGTCGATGTTAGGCGATATGATCAATAATATCGTGCAATCATGCCTGTATTTGAGTGGGTGGAGGGCGGGGGGGGGGGCTCCTTAATGTTTTGAAAACATTTTGTGTAATAAAAATTGTTTAAAAAAAAAAAAGTATCTGGGCAAAATCAAGGAAAAGCATGTTAATGCACAAGTCTCTGCTTACGTGGGGTTTCAAAACTTGCAACATCCCTCACAGTCTGCCAGGGTTCAGAGCAGGTCTCAGTACCTAATCCACCCTTCTAGCAGTGGTGGCTGTCCATAGGGGGCGCGAGGGCGGTGACCTCCCATCACCGGCACCCAGGAGGAGAGACAAGCTACTCTGTGCATTTCCAGCCTCCAGAAATGCAAACGGCCGAACTGACAGATGTGTCAGTTCGTTTTGCTTTCATTTCTGTGCAGGTGTCGACAGAAGTGCACAGAGGAGCAACACAGGGCATGGGTGCTTCAGCTCAATGTTTTGTGCATGTGTGAAGAGCGCTTTTCCTTTCAGCCCTCTTCACATATACGCAACCCATAGACTTGCTGCGCATGCTCTTTGCAGCGCAGTTTTGTCTAAGACTGGATGCATGCACGGGCGGTGAGACAACATCGCCCCAGTAGGGTGACCAACTGGCATGGTTGTAAATTCAGGACAGTGAGTGTAAAAATTCAGGACAAAGGGTCAAAATTCAGGACAAAAATTCAGGACGGGTGGTCAAAATTCAGGACAAAAATTCGGGACGAATGGTACTTTTACAGACACTGTGAACGAGGTCGAGCAATGGTATATTACAGTTAGGGCACCAAAAGGGCATGAATACCGACCACACAGCCCTGAAGTGTCTCGTTTGTGCTAGCTCAAAAGACTGTCCATTCTTAAGAACTGTTGTCTGGCTCTACTGTACTCTGGTCTCCACATATCTGCACTTGATGAGATCAGATAGTGGAGAACGGAGAATAAGTATTAATCGGATGTTCTGAGGAACTGGCATTTTTCTGTGGGTAACCACCCCCCAGTGAGTTCTGACAGTCTTTGCTCACAGTTTTCAACCAGTAACACAACCTTATTTCACTTGCATTCAGCCTAAATGATAAAACTCCCAACCACAGTACTTGGAAACTTGGAGCGCAAAACTCTTGCTATAGAATTTCCCACAGAAGTGTTCTTGAACTTTCAAGATTTTGTCATGGGCATCATCATTTAAGGGTGCTACTGTGGGCCCCTGGTCTCAGCAGAGTAACGGTGGGGTCAGAAACAGGAATGATGCAAAGCTCTAATGAGCCTTGTTTACTTTCTGTACCTCTCACCTACATCATTTGAAAGTAAAGTCATGAAAGCTCTAACCAGTAGCCGGTTGTTAGCTAAGCTACACACTTGCAAAGCAATGATTTATTTCTGAAAGTGGAACCAACCCTACTAAAAGGTAGTCTCTGTGTCTCCTCCACCCCCTGAGCGTGTGAAGAGAGCAAGAAATAAGAAGTACAGCAGAGGGGTAGAAATGGGTAAAAGAGAAAAACTATGAGGGGAAAATTACAGACGGAAGAGCATAAAGAGGACACTAAAGAGAGACAGTTGAGATACTGAAAGATAGGGGTGTGATAGAGAGAGTGATTAAATACATGAGAGAAGGGCAACAGTGTCTGTGAAATATAGACTTGAAAAAGAATGGGGCAGGTGACAGGGATAGGTGATATGAACATAAACAGGTGACAGAGACAACCAAGAATCAGAGAGAGAGGAAAAGTGGCGATATGGGAATACAGTATGAGAGTTTTAGATCTACATAGAGGCAGATGCTGAAGAGAGACAGGAAGAGGAGAGACAGATGTGAGGGAAGTGCAATAAAGAGAGGTTATAAAGACCGCTGAAAGGCTGGGGTGGTACACAGGTGAGAAAGACCAGATGAAAGAAGGAGACAATTGAGAGTGTGGTAATAGTGACAGACAGGTTATGTCGTTTATAGTGAGAGAGAAAGAAAAAGAGAAACTAGTGATAAGAAGACACAGGTTAGATAAAACAGCTGGGGGAGAGGCAGGAAGCAGGAAAGGTGAGAGGTATGGACCTGAAATAAGACTGGTGCGAAAGACACAGACAAGGGTTTATAAGAGAGGTGGAAGACAGGTAAAAAAAAAAGGTGATAGAACAGGTAAGAAAGTCAGTTTAGACTCCTTGTAAATTGATACTTGTATAGCACACTACTCACCTGCAAGGGTCTCAAGGCCCTTGTACAAATACCGCTGTGCAACCCGTCCTGGCTTTCCCTGTGAGGCATCCACTCCTGGGCACCCCCAAGGTGGAGGCCAGGCATCCTTAGCGTTGTGGGGGCCGGCCGTTGTGGAGATTAAGCAAGCTACTGCCCAGAGTTGCAGAGTGGGACTCCATGATTGGAATAGCACCGAGGCGAGAATTATCAGGTCCAGGGAATTTGTGCCCAAGACCCGCAGAGGCGGGTAATTGAACCCTGGTCCCGGGCAAGACCTCTGCATCAGGGTCTGCCGCTCTAACCATTGAGCCACACTGCCCACTGAAACAGGTTTTTTCAAATATTGTTTTTAAATCCAGAGAAACTATCATCCGCTCAATAGCTGATAAAGGACAAACCAAGGCCAGATGAGCAAGCAACATTTATTCACAGCTAGGCTGAACATCTTCACCTTTAGATGCGAAAAAACAATTGAGGTTTATTGAATCATAAACAATATGTACTGAATAACATGCTGTGATCTTGATAAGATATTTTGCTCCTGCTCTCAGGAACACTAAGGGGCCAATTTCATGTTAGATGGGATATTGTTCTCCGGATTCCAGCTTGACTGGGTGCAGGAATGCAAATGGTTAAAACAAATGTCTTTCTGTCGAATGAGCAGGCACAAGGCCTCAAATCGGGACACACATGTAAAATTGAACTTGGTAATTCCATCTCAAGCATGATTTTTCCGATTTTGGACCCAATAACTTGTGACACCTTGTAATTGGGGAAGTCAGTGACTGAACTCAGTAACTTCAGCCCAGTATCGCCTCACCTTGTTAACAAGAATTCCTCTTATCTAAAGAGTGAGCAGTAGTTTGAAGGGGGAAGGGCGAAAAAAAGCTAGAGAGAGCCTAGGAACGAGTACACTAGGGGAAACGGCAAAAACAGCAGACCAACTTCGATGAACTGGAAATAAACGCACAGTCATGTAAAAGAACGATAAAAAGCACATTTATTAAATTTACTGACCGTTTGAGTTCTTTGCAAAGGGCAACAAAACTCATTACCATAGCTGCCGAGGTTTTAGATTGCCATCTGTGACATTTTCATAGCTTCAGTGTAATTATGAGTGACATTTCAACAACTATGAGTGACCCTTTCTCGCGAGCAAAATTAAGCAGTGAAGAGGGAAAAATACAAACATTTGAAATTACTCCCCACAGAGCAACGAAAAACTATAAGAGGATCTCAAAAATACTGTAAAGCACTAGAAATGGAAGGACACCAACAGGACACAAATTGTGTGACTGCAGTGCTCATCAACAGAGGGTAGGCAGTCTTCCCAGCTGCTCAGAAGATCTCAGCCACACTATGAGTGTTGTTTAATGCCACCTGAGAGAGCCCTGTGATTACTTTACTGTGTCTCTCCCTGCCCGAGAAACTACACCTCACCAGCCAGTTAACTCATTTTCTGTAGTTTCAGTAAGTTGTTTTAGGTAGGGGGTGGGTGCTCTGGTTTCTTACTGACATGTTCATAGCATGCTAGGTTTTCAGTTTGCTCATGTGTAGCATTTATAGGCTTTCAGGGTATTTATGAATAACTTTTCACTGCCTTACGTTTGACACTTGTGATGACTTAAAGCCAGCTGTCAATATCTTTTTTCTTTCAAGTTTCATTTTTTCATAATGTATTCCTGTTTCCAGGATTTCTAATAGCCCATAGTTTGCTGTGCGAAGTGAGGACGCCTTTGACTATAGCTTTCACCAATATTCCTTCTCCTTTACGGACCCAAAATCTGCTAACATTCTTGTTGGCTGCAGAAGTGGTTACCAATTCACACCACTCCCACTCATTAGGTGGAAGATATAACTCAATGCCGGCAATAATTTCATTAGAGGTAAATATTTGGTCTATGGGTGACAAATATACCTCTAAACAAATGCACAGTGCTGCTCTTTGTGACGATTATTTTTTACTGACCTTTTATATTATTGCGGTTCCCAGAGCTGCAGCAGGGCTTTGTTTTGCCTATGAAGCAATAGCAGTACTAGGGGCCTCTAGACTCTAAGGAAGTGAACAACATAATAGAAAGGCTGCCCGCAGCGTCAGAAACAGACAATTATTATGTTGGGGGGTGGGTGAGGGGGGGTGACAGGACTGAGGAGCACGAGAGCCGTGTTAAACGTATACCCTCACCTGACTTCCCTACGGTGCCCCCCACAATGGGAAAAAAAATCTAGATGATGGCTGTGTCTGTGGTCTGGAAAATAGGGGCTGAGAAAGTCTGCAGGCCTGGCAAACGATGTCAATCTTCCAAAAATGCAGGAGTCGGACACTAAAACCAAAACCGAAAGCTTGCTTCTGTTCCTACTAAAGTAATGTTAGGATGGTGCCCTAAAAGCTGTTCTAATTGGCCCGGAAGCATCCATGCCAATGAGAACAGTCCTGCATTGGAGCCTGGAGCACTATGATTGGCTGAAGGCTTTCAAGCCAATCCTACGTTCTCCACAAAACGTCTTGAGCAATTATTGAAGGGTGAAAGCCACTAAATTATTGTCTGTCATCCAAAATCAGCAAAATTACGGACAAATGGCGTCAGTTAAAGATATTGTCACGGACAACGGACAGAGGGTGAAAAGTACGGACTGTCCGTGAAATTTACGGACGGTTGGTCACCCTACGCCCCAGGCCCTATCAGGAGTCAGGATGGAGCAGGGGTGAAAAGAGTTTTAAAGCTTAGCTCTAACCTGATTCCTGATACGGCCGTGATCAGCACGTTCCTGGCGTGTTTAATGGGGGTAGACTGACAGGCACCCAGCTCTATGTTTTCACCGTTTCATAAACCTTGGAATCTACGGTGATGGGCATTTTAAACTTAGCATTGGTGAGAGGAATGCTTCTCTGAGATTGCAGTATTTGAGAATCCTGTGGAATCAGCAGTGCTAAGCACCTTCGCTAATGGCACTCTTCGCTGAGATAGCAGTACTTCAGATTCTTGGTTAATTGGCAAGGATCGCCACCTTCACCTATGGTTGGTGAGAGAGAGAATGACGAGTGCTCTTTGGTAAGATTGCGATTTTTCAGAATAATGGATATCAGCAGTGAAGGGCACATTCCTTTAAGGGTGACATCCTGAGTGAGCACAAGATCCTGGAAAGGCAGCAGTTATAGCACAGTTCTCCAAGACCGCATTGTTTCAGAATGCTGACGTTTTGACCGTAATTAACTGACTAGTATCCAGCACTCAAATTACTTTCATATTTCACCATACTAATTCCCCACTAATCCTTTATGGGTTTCCGGAGTAGCATGCTTAAACACCCCATTAGGGGTAACAAGCGCTATATTAAATACAAACCTTGTTTTCCTCTACTATCCTTCCAAATCCAAATATCTGACGAACCTATCCACCACTTAAAATTTCCCTACATGTTTCTCTATACTATTTCAACACTTATCCTCTATGGGTCCTGGAGCAGCGTGCTACTCGTCGAAAAAGCGTTTCAACGCCAGTAGTAAGAAGGGATACCTTCCATCAAAAAATCCTGGTCGCAAAAGTGACAGCTCTGGTCGCAAACTGCTGGTCGCAATTTTGACAGCTTTGATATGTCTGGTCTTAAACTTCTGGCCTTATTTTTGACAGTTTAAGGCCAGGACTGTTTAAGACCAGGCCTGAGCACTCCCGGACATGTCCATTTCTGCTGCCAGCCACTCCCTGGCATGTCCATTTTTGCTGCCAGAGCTGTCAAATTTAAGGCCAGAAGTTTAAGACCAGGACTGTTTAAGGCCTGGTCTTAAACAGTCCTGGTTTTAAACTGCTGACCTCAAACAAGTGACAGATGGACTGTGTGTTGACAAGGGCTGGCAGGTGTCCCGGAAGGGGGCGTATGAGTCACAGGGGGCGGGTTGTTTTTGGAGGCAGAGGCGTGGCAGAGCAGCCCTATGGCCATGTGCCCCTGTTATGGTGTAGAGGTATACGCCTCTTTTAGGGGTGTTGATTTCTATGAATACATATAAGCAGGGGTCAGGAGCCGGGTGTAGCAAGCAGCCGCTGGACAACGTGAAGGGTCACCATGGCAGAAAGGAAGAGCTACAAACCATTTGAGAGAAAACATTGGTTTGGTGGCTCACAAATCCCCGTCAGTAGCTTTTACAGAACCAGACCTTCGGTAATGGAAGAGAATGCTCAACCAGAAGAACCTTATGGTTGTAGGTTTGCTAAGCAATGGCCGCGCCGGGTGGCCCCGATTAAGTGTGACAGCAGCTCTAGCGAGTGTTTGAGTGACGGCTTGGCGTCTGAGCAAAGCATGCTCTTGGAGTTGGAGGATGAGGAAGAATCCATAGTTCCGCCTAACACGCCCGTCTATGAAACCATGGATGTTCACATGACGAGTCCTCAGGAAGTAGGTGTGCAACAGCCTGGTACAAGCGTGGAAGCTGAAGGGTCCCCAATGGATATTAGCGACTCTCAAGATGTCGGAGCCGCCGTCGCGGGGTGTGAAAATGTGGAGGTGAGTTAAAATGTTAGGAGCAACCATTTTGCATAAGAATGTATTTTATTTCTTCAACTATCAAACTTTAATCTTACTTTTGACCCCTCTAGAGAGCACCTGTTCCTAACACACCCATCTATGAAACCGTGGATGTTCACATGACGAGTCCTCAGGAAGTAGTTGTGCAACAGCCCGGTACAAGCGTGGAAGATCAAGGGTCCCCAATGGATATTACCGACTCTCAAGATTTCAGAGGCGCTGCAGAGGGTGGTGAAAATATGGTGGTAAGTCGAAAAAAAAGTTAGGAGTAGACCCTTTACATGAAAGTTTGTTGTCTTTCTAGTGCTAACGGGTTGTCAATATTTATCTTTTGAACCTAGGATGAAACACCGAAAAGAACTGATGCCCCGGGGCAGACTGCAAAAGGCCGCAGCTTGAATCTGTCTTGTATATGCTGTGCAAACCAGACTGGGAGTTCCACATATCCGGGGGCACCTATGTCTACGGAGTGTGAAGAGTGTTCCAAGAACGACGACTCTGAAAAACCAACGCCTGGGTTCACCAGAGTTGGGTTCACCACTGATGACATATCAAGTGTTAAAGGTTTCGCAGCTGTGGTCGTATACACATGCGTCAGAAGGGACTATTACAGCCTGTGTTTCGGCCATCGTATTAGGGACCCGCAACAGGGGGCGCATGAGTGTCTATCCGGATCATACAGAGATCGTGTAAACCGCTACATATGTAGTATGCTAGACCCTTATAAGATGTACAGGCTGCTAAGGGTGGTGCATGGCCTGAGCGCTGCAAACAGTTTTGTCCATCCGAGCATGCTGAAGATCATGACGGCGACAGTCAAGGAGATACGCTATGCCAACGACCCCTACGCAAAACTAAGAAGCATGCCAGGCACAGATGTGTGCTGCGACAAATAGATGGCACAAAGACTCATAGAAAGGCGCTTGTGTAATCTGTATCTGAAAAACAGAAAAGTGGTATCCATGGCACCACAAAGGCTATTTTATAATAGATAAATCCTGATGTATGTGACCTTATAGCGTGTATTTAAAGTAAAGTAGTAGAATGTTACACCCTAAAACCGTATATGTGTTAAACCGTATTTGCTATGTATACTGTGAAAAGATATGAAACACCTTTTGTTTGTGATTTGGTAATACTCATTATTTTTTAATAAAATGTCTTTCATTTCCTGTACTGTAATGACCGCTAACATGTCGGAGGGCCTGTTAAGAAAACTTTATTATGATACAAGAGGAGTTGGCAGCTTTGGAAGCGGCGCAGCTCTATATAGAAGGGCTAGGGCTGAAAAGGAGCCGGTAAGCAGAGAAGCTGTGAAGACGTGGTTATCAGGAGAGGAGGCGTATTCACTACATAAACCAGCCAGAAGACGTTTTAAGAGGCGCCCCACAATCGTTAATGCGTGTATAGATCATCAGTGGCAAGCGGACATAATCAGCCTTCAAGATATAGCAAAACATAACGACGGCGCCTGTTATATATTAACAGTCATAGATGTGTTGTCCAAGTACGCGTATGCAGAGGCGCTGCGTGATAAAAGTGGAGCTAGCGTCACAGCCGCTTTTAAAGCCATCTTCGCTAAGGGTCGTATTCCTCAAAAACTACAAACAGACGCAGGAAAAGAATTCTTAAACAAGTCATTTCAGAAATTATTAAAGCAACACAATGTTCAACATTTTGTAACACACACAGAGGTAAAAGCAGCGGTTGTAGAAAGGTTTAACAGAACTTTAAAGTCTAAGATGTGGCGGTATTTTACGGCCAACAATACATACAGATACGTGGATGTTCTACAGGCTTTTTTAGCTGTATATAATGTTAGTTATCATAGGACCATCAAAATGGCCCCTGAAGAGGTAACACCTGATAATTCGTTAACTTCATGGAGAAACGTGTATGGGCCTAACTTTGGTACAAAGGTGAAGAAGTCTGTTTTTAAAAATGGTGATCACGTAAGGATTTCTAAACTGAAAGGAGTCTTCACGAAGGGTTACCAACAGACCTTTAGTGATGAAATATTTATAGTGGAAAGTGTGGAGCTTAAGGAAGGGCTGTATATTTACAGGTTAAAGGACTACGATGGGGAAACGGTGTCGGGGTCCTTTTACAAGGAAGAGTTACAAAAGGTGCCCGATGATCCGAGCAGGGTGTATAGGGTTGAAAAGGTTCTGAAAAGGAAAGGTACAGGGGCTAAGAGCCAGGCATATGTCAAATGGCGCGGCTGGCCTGAGAAATTTAACAGTTGGGTATTGGCCAGCTCCCTGAAGGGTGTGTGAACTAAAAGCCGCTGCGACGATGGAGACTTCACCCTTTTATATAACCTTACCATCCAACGCTTCTAAGGACATGTTCCCCAACAATCAGATTTCTAATTACACCGTCAAACTGGCTAAGGCTGTGGACCTGAAGGGGGACTGGGAGGTTGCCCTAACAGAAATACAATACCCTAGAACATGGAATACATTTACCGCTGCCGAAACCAAGTTTCACATCAAGAGGGAACAGGACCCCATGGGCATACACACATCCTTCCCACCAGGCTACTACCCACACGTTTCAAGCATTATCGAAGCCATCAACAAATCCATAGCCAGTAGAGAACCGCATCCGAATATTCATCTGGTGCTAGATAATGTGAGAAGGAAGGTGTTTCTTAAATCCATAAATCGAAACACCCTATTTAACTGCTCAGGTAAATTAAGAAGGATTTTAGGGACAGTACAACATGTGAAAAGCCCCGTGGAACAAGATCACACGTGCCCCGATATTAATGGGGGGTTCTACACGCTCTACGTGTACAGCGATATTGTAGAGTCTCAGAGGATAGGTGATAGTTACTCGCCGTTGTTAAGGTGGGTGCATGTACAGGGTGATAATAATACCATGGTCAACATACAATTTAACAAACCTGACTACGTCGCAGTTTCTAAAAACCATTTTGACACTATTTCAATTATGATCTACGATGATCAGTCTGAGCCGGTGGCCTTTAAATACGGGAAAGTTATTGTCAAGCTTCATTTAAGGCCTAGACACGACAGAGGGTATTAAGCAGCCATCATGGTGGTTATGAAAACCTACGGAGATCCGTCTATGTACAGAGACTATTACAGAAGTCAAGCCGGTTATGGAGGACCCCCGTACTTTCAAGGTTCACCTGTTATGTACGGGGCTGGATTAGGAGGATTCTTTAGGAGTCTGTTTAGAAGAGCTATGCCTTTCCTGAGAAGAGGCTATGAAATTGCAAAGCCTCATGTGAAGGCGGCTGCCACGAACATTGCCCAGGAGGTAGTGGGGTCTGTTACATCGGCGGTTGCAGAACGCATGAACAAGCAACCTCAAGAAGGAGCTGGTTTGATGTATAAACCACGTGCGAGTGTCAAAAGGAAACGGCGTGCTTCCAGACAAAGGGGCCCCCCACCCCCCTATAAAAAAAGGAGGACAGCTTCAAAACGCCCTCAGAAAAGAAGAGTTCCAAGACGGAAGAGAGCTGCGAAGAAGCGAACCGGCTCTAAAGTAAATATTTTTTAAAGCCTTGTAAACACAGCCATGGCCTTCGTACATTGTGGATCTGGAGAGTGCGCCAAATCAGAGTTGGACTTGTTTAGTCTAAAACCCACGCAGACCAGCATCGAAAACAGCTTCTTCATGGAGGTGTCACCTTTAGCAGCATTGACACCGCTGGCACCTATAGAGTTTTATGTGTCAGGGGCCACGGATATGTATTTGGATCTCAACAACACTCTGCTGCATCTTATGTGTAAAATCGTAAAAGCGGATGGGTCCGACATTGACGATGACGCTAAAGTGGCACCAATCGCTTACCCTCTAGCTACAATGTTTAATCAAGTGGACATCACCCTGGGCGACCGACTCATCACCCAGAACGATAACATGTACGCCTACAGAGCCTACATTGAGAGCATTCTAAATTACAGTAGCGACGCCCTTGACACACAACTTTCAGCTGGTCTCTTTCACAGGGATACACACGGACATTTTGAAATCACAGCTCCGGATGGTGATAATAAGGGCTTTATAAAAAGAGCGGGGCATGCTGCAGCCAGCCGTACCTTTGACCTCCTGGGGCGCATACATTCGGACCTCTTCTTCCAAGATAAACTGCTCATCAACGGAATTGATCTTAAAGTCAAGCTCAATCGTAACAAGGACTCATTCTGCCTCATCAACGGGGATGCAGAACAGTACAAGTTGAACATACTGTCTGCGAGCCTGTTTGTAAAGAGAGTGAAAGTGTCCCCGAGCATCAGGTTAGCGCACGCCGAAGCTTTGCAAATATCCAACGCCAAGTATGCTGTGGAAAGAGTAGCTCTGAAGGTATTCAGCATCCCTGCAGGTACCCGCTTAACACAACAGCAGAATTTATTTCTGGGACAACTACCAAAGCTCATCATCATAGGGTTTGTGGACAACACAGCTTTTAGTGGCACCTATGCCTCAAACCCCTTCAATTTTAAACACTACAACATCAACTACGCGGCGCTGGTCCATGAGGGCAATTTGATTCCTGCAAAACCCTACACCCCCAGTTTTGCAGCCGGTCATTACATCAGGGAATATCAAGGACTGGCTTCGATAACAGGAAAGCATCAAAGGGACTGCGGTGTAGCGGTGTCAAGAGAAGGCTATGGCCGTGGATACACGCTGTTCACATTCGACCTGACACCTGACATGGAAGATGGTGATCACTACAACCTGGTCAAAAATGGGAATCTAAAAGCTGAAATACGATTCGCAGATCCACTGGTGGCTAATGTGAACATGGTCGTATTCTCTGTATTCGACAGCATCATTCAGATCAACCACACAAGGCAGATTTTGTTTGACTATCTTTAAAAACATTTGTGAAATGGATACTGTGCAGATACGTGACTTCTTAAGCAGACATAAATACGCTAGGAAATACTTTTTGGGTGTTTTCCCTAGCGACGGTTTACCAGCCGAAATAGGGGCAGAAAGACCATGCACCCTAGTCTTTAACACAGACCCGCATGACCAGGCTGGGACACATTGGGCAGCAATGTTTATAGATGTTGACAAGGTTACGGTGTTTGACAGTACCGCAGAGTTCCCTGAGCACAGACTCTATACAACTCCTATATTCAAATTTGTGAAAAAAGCTGCAGCTGTGGTGGAGTATAACAAACTAAGGGTTCAGGATTCCATGGCCATCACATGCGGGGAACACTGTATTTATTTTATCAGTAAAATGTCACAGGGTCTTTCGTTTAGAAATTTCTTAAATCTATATCCGGGGGATCTTGTTAACAATGATATTATAGTTGCGAAATATGTAAAAGAAAACACCAGGGTATCGGTCAGACCTGTGAAAACAGAATATGTACCTTGTCAAAACTGTAAGGGTTTATAACAGTTGTATGCTTAATGTTGAACTTATAAAATAAAAGACATTATATTTTTTAAAAACATGTATTCAGACTTGTTATTTCAATATACATGCACCATAAAATGTTTTTTTGAAAGATGACTGAGACGGTTTGTAAAGTTATAACAAGGTGTTTATTACAAATATTTAGTTGACAAAACTTTATTGAAGAAACATAGGAATAAAAATCACACACAATTACTCATAAATCCATGCGAAGGGTGATTTAGGAGCTGTCTTTTTTTTTCGAGCTGGCACCGACGGTGCAGGAGTAGCCCATTTAGGGGATAGCCTTCGGACTTCAGAACCTGTAGGCGATGGCAGTAGGGGACTCTTCAAATTGTCTAGCAGTCTGCAGTGTTCATTATTACCAACGATCGTGGAGGGTATATTGAGTTCAGCAGCGGCCTGCAGAAACTGCTCCCAGCCTCGCGGTGCATTTTGAGGTGTCAGGATTTTGGGGTGTGTGAGACCTTTGACTAGATCGTACATGTGCAACCCTGCAACAGGTTGGCCCTTGTAGAGAAACTCACCTAGCTCATTCCAAGAGACTAGGTCTTTAGAAGCGGCTAGTTTACTCATCAACATCTGCGCAGCCCCTCTGTGCCTTTGACCTATATTTTTTAGGGGGTCTCCAACAAAGGTATCTGAGGCTGTCGCATCATCGGGAGGCGGTTGTAGGGGCTGAGGGTCGGGGGCCTGAGCAGCTGGTTGTTCAGAGTCTGGGGTATATAGAGTCAACTTGTTCTTCTCGGTATTCCACTGGGTGTAGTAATTTAAGAATTTTTTGAGAGTGTTGTTGTAAAGGTTAGCCTTGTCGTAGGGGTTTAGATCAGTCCTGCTCAAAATGTCTTTAATTTCAGCATCCAGGCGTAAAGTCTCATTTCTACGGATATCCCATGCGTTGTCCGTGGTGGACCCCAGCTGCTCCATTTGCTGCCTAGGAACCAGATACATTTTTGTGGCATGCTCCATCACTGACCCGTAAGGAGGCTTGTAATTATAGGTATAGCTATCCCCAGCAAGTTACCTATAAAACCTCCAGACTGTTTCACCAGTTTCTTCTTTGTTATGAGTGAGGCCCTTTTATTACTGAGCTTCTTGATAAGCCCCTTCTTCTTCTTCAGAACCTGTAACTGACGCTTTGATATAGGGACGTTGCCTTTTAGGGTGTTTAGGGCTATTTCTGAAATGGCAGCCACTAAATCGTCAGAAGCGGTGCCCAGGATGGCCTTTCGGTGTTGGGGGCTGGTTGTAACAAGCATTTTCAGGAGAGCTAAATTGCGGCGTCGGTGTGTAGACATGGTCACCACTGAGCGTTATAAGGGCTGGCCTGTAAATGGTTCTAAAAGACATCACCGCTGCTTTTTATAGGGCCTGGTCTTGGGCTTTGGGGTGTAAACTACAGGTAGCTCTGGTGGAAAAATATCAGCCCTTAGTCTATAGTCTTCTAGAGTTTAATTTTTTAAGTCTACCAACAGGTACCCGTGGGGTTTTGCTGTAGCGTCGTTAAAGGCCTCCATGAAGAAGTGTGTGTTTCCAGGGTACATCTGTTTAGCTATGACAGCTATTTGCTGTTTGTCACGGGGGTTTTTAAATAAAACAAGGTATGAAGCGTTGAGAGCTATAGACCTACTGTTCTTGCCTTTGTAAAACAAATTCTGCACAATGTAGCAGATGCTTAGATTGCGATTATGTGATAATTGAGTAAAAGCTCTCTCTAACTCTGGATGATCACCACCTTCACGCATCAGATCATCAACAATTATCATATTTACAAGGGTTGGTGGTAGTAGCTCATCATCGTTGAGGTTATCCGGTATACCCTCTATAAATTTGATATGGGGGAACCGACGGCCCAAGTCTGTATAAAGAGGCTGCCAGCATGAATAAAGCCATACAATGTTGTTAGGGATTTATGATAAAGCAGAGGCGGCATTTTCTAAGAGCTTTTTTATAAAATAGCTTTTACCACACTTTGAGGGTCCTGCTAGCACGCAGGAGAACGGATGCTGTAACCTGGTGTCCATACTGTGGCGGCTGTCTCTCTAATGGACCTAATAACCATAAGGCAGTGTTTTATAGTCGGTGGTTAGGGCCCTTTTATCAAAAACAACTCGCAATGTTTTATGTAGAGGCTGGGTTGTGATTTCCCACTTCTTTTTAGATCTGACTATGCAGGGCTGGTTCACGACTATGGTTTTAGCATTCTCAGAATCGTCTGCTGTAGCGTATTCATGTACCAGATTCTTCAGACTATCAAAATTGATTTTTACAGTGTTGCTGACATTTAATGTTATCCCTTTGACCTTCATACACACCTTGTTCTTGTTGGTCCGGTAACTGTATGTTTTAGGCCCTGAGGTGGTATATTCTTTTATATACTCATCCTTATCTAGCTCACTGGTTAGATTACCCAGATAATCTCCTAGAGGAGGGTCTTCATCCCCCGGTTTGCTCAGAAAAATCACAGAATCTGTATTGTGATACAAGCAGCGATCCTGGAGCTTATCCATAACCCCGTAAAGCTCTAGACGAGCGTGGGCTGTCGTGAAGCAGGCTATGAAAATGTTTATGTTGTTACTCGATGTGGGGTACTCTTGGGCGTATTTCCAACACAAAGTTGCGGTATCGTCATCGATAAACTCGCAGCTGGACACCACGTAGAAGGGGGCAAACAGGTACTTGAACAGTTCATCAGGGTCTGATATTAAAGTGGTATTTGAAAGGTTTGTGCGCTGTGCAAATTTTCCCCATAAGGAGTTGAGACAGAGTTTGGCTAACTGTCGGCGTGCAGGATTGACCTCGATCAGCTGGGGGCGTAAACGGATACCCTCGTGAGCGTAGTAGTCATCGATGTATTTCTGTTTAGCATCCTGACTAGTACACCATTCAGGATACCCTGAGGCCTCCTGTTTGTCTCTGAGAAACAAATTAATGTAGGGGGCAAAGAGTTGTGTTGTAGTGCTCTTAAAATGCCACACTTCGTGTACTCTACCGATCCTGTACCCTTTCTCTAAGGCAGCTTGTACCTCGATGCTACACCTGGTCCCTGTGAGCATCCTTTGTTCATCAGTGTGTCTGCAGCCATCAATCTCTTTAAGCATCGCACATGTTCGACATAGGGGGAACATCAGCTTGCCATCAACTCTGCATGGTAACACAGGGAAGTAAAGCTGCTTAGGAGGATAGATTTCACATTTGATAAGCCCAAAGTATTCGGCTAGGGGCTTAAAATCTCTATAGATGATGGTTGGATGACCCAATGGGTACAACTTCATCTTGTTCACAAAAGGGTACAGACTGGTGAAATCATAGTAGTGTATTTTCTCACCCTCACCAGCGACCTTGTACAGTTGTATGGCATTTGTACGCCCCCCAAATAAGGCATCGCGGGGCTCCAAAGGTGTGGGTAAATCATGAGTCTTAAGAAAAGAGCAGAGGTCTGTGTCGGTTTTTAACATGTCTAACCACTCGTGCTCCCAAAGAACTCTCACAGCAAAGCCCTGGTTTTCAACATACTGGGCCTTTGTCAGAGTACGCCTGTATAAGTGTTCAAATTTGGCACCCAGCATTTTGTTATACTCGTGGGGCTTGTAACACTTGAGGCAGCCGTGGTAAAAACAGCCGTTGAATTCATAGGCTGTCGGCACACCCTTAATTACAGAGTACCCGTCCAGGTAATAGGGGCCCAGGCGGTATTCACCACCCTGTAAGGCATGTTGAATTTGTATGTCTTCCTTCTCAGAGACGTGCATGAGCCACTGGATAGAGGGGGTTGAATAACGTTTCTGTTTACCGTTATAGAGGTCTGGCGGTACTAGAGCGATAGTTTCAGGCATTAAAAACATGTGTTTGTAGATGGACATACACATGGATGCCAGAGTGACATTTTGAAATGGGTCTATGTATTCGACCGCTTGCTGCATTCCAGGGGTTTTGGATGTCAAGGCCTTGACTTTCTTAGGCAATGTCTTAGGTTTCAAGTCCTTGACTTCTTTAGTCATAGACACCACAACATCTCTGAAGAGGTTACAAGCTTGCCGGAGGATCATTACATCAGCCTGACAATAAGCTTTCAACTCTGTTTGAAAGTGAAACTCCTTTTCGCGGTTTTCAGAGTACCACTGTAGAAAGCTCACTTTCTCATCAGGCATCATGTATTCAACCCCGTAGCTGTCAGGAGGCGGCATGGGTCCCACATAATTTTGGTTAGCCCAGGTGTTAAAAAAGTGTGGGAAATAACCTTTACACCCTGGGAACCCAAAGGCCTTTGGCAGCTTGCTCAATTTCATGGGTAGGAAATTCAGGGTGTCTATTAGCGTATTTTTAAAGGGCATACGGTCATCAGCATCAGTTTAGACCCCTGGGTTATGAGCTCCACTTGTATCTTTTCACGAATCATGTCTCGTAGAATAAAGAAGGAGTCATAGGCTTTCGAGTTGTGGGCAAGCATGGTATATCCTTGGAATTTGGCTTGAATGAAAGTGCTCAGGAAATCACCAATGCACGTTCGTCCCTCAAACTCCCAACTGTCGTCGGAAGTTAGATGGTGTGCGTAAATGTAGTTAGGCTGGTGTACCCCCGTCTCTTGTGTGCACTCTATATCAAACACTATATAATCTTCGTTCTTGGTCTGAGGTGGACCTTTAACCATATAACACTGATGGTTGGTGCCGGCCTTGTAAGACACATGGCAACGGGGGCATATCATACCTTTGCACTTGTGATCCGCTGCAACATACCGCCCACACTCGCTGCAGTCCTTTTTAGGGACACATTTGAAAGATTTCTTGTGTATGCTCAAGCAGTTTTGCGAGCGACAAAACAGCCTACACGTGCTGCACCTCACCTTCAGGGTAGCATCTTCTATACAGCCAACCCTCTGACACATCTTACAACACATTTCACACTGGTGGTGTGTTTTATTGTTGTATATATGGTCGCAGTGGGCGCACACATACTTGGCCCCCAGAAAACCTTTAAGGGTCAAGATGCCGTAAAAATGATTTTCCATGTGGAGGACATATACAGTCTTGTTTCTCACAGGTTCCCCGGTTGTAAAGTACTTCCAGGAACCGCTGTGATAGAGAACTTTCACCGTCACGGCGAAATAGTTCTCAAAAAGACCTATATCACCAAAGCCGACCATTCGGTCAGGAGGTATTTCAAGAACCTCATGGGCTTCAGCAGCTCTAGACATGATGACAGCGTCAGAGGTCTTGCGAGCCATCAGCAGACCCACGATGCTGGCCGCCAGACATGTATTGGCAGTGGCGTTGGTAAAGTTGAGCAGCCACATCTGTTTCTTACCAATTATTTTACTGTATAGTACGCTCTTTAAGGGTCTGGAAACACCCCCCTCACGCCCCCGTACAATGAGGGCTATGACTCTAAAAGTGCCATAGGCGACTAGTTCCGCCTTACTCTGTAAAAGCCTTTGGAGGCTTTCTAAAAATTGCACAGCGTCAAAAACATCTCGGGTCTTCCGCCTGGTGAACAACGGTGTGTCAAGACCCTGCCCCTGGAAGCGGAGTTGGAAAAGTCATTAGGCCCCACATCGTGTAACAACCTTTCTATGAGCTCCTGCACAGCCTGATGTATAGCCAGAACACCATGAGTGGTTGATGTTATTTGGTGGAGGTTAACAAATCTAAACTCCTCATAGTGTTCTACGGCCCCAAACCTCTCTACATTGCGAGTGTAACTCCTAACACTCTCTAAAAACAAGGGCTCTGGGCCCTCATCAGTAGGAGTGTGATTTGTGGAGGTGTTCTCTGCTGTGTCATTTTGGGAGGTCAGGGTGGGACCTGTCTCAGGGGTTCTTGTAAGCCTGCGGGTAGCGCATATTCTCGCCTTCTTCAGCTTATTTATTAAAAGCCGGCGTTGCTTTGTACTATTAAGCCACTTTTGGTTTTTTTTACGGGCCCAGGCTTTTCGAGATACCAAGCCCCAGCCTATCTGAACAGGTAGGTCGCTGTCGTTGGTTGTCTTGTTCATGGAGGCCTCCGCTACAGTTCCACCCCAAGGTCCTTCTGAATGTTGGTGTGCTTGGAGTTTTAAAGCCAGCCCCCCGACCCCCTTCAAATGACCGACCCTAGGCATGTTAGACCCTGCCCCTATGTATTGTCGGCGGTGAAGTGTTGGATTATATGCTTCAGGCGTTGATCTTGAAGCTGTGGTACCATGCTTGAAGGGGTCTAGGGAAACAGGGTTGTCTTGTTTGAGGGTTTGTGGGGCCCCAGATGATCGTTGTTTGAGTAGTTTTAAGAACCGTACAGACTATGTCACTAACCTCTGGACCTTACGGCTATATTTTGAGGGCCTCTTATGAACGCCAATGGCTGTGGGGGTCTTTAGGGGCTGGTACTGACATAGTCATGAATGTGTACCTTGTATATCGGCCACAGCCGCCTGACACATCTGTATGATCTCTTTTTTACACACCCCAACCCTTGCCACGACCAGATGTTGGGCCTCCCTCTTGTTCCTGAGATTGGAAAACCCCATATCCATTCTTATGATTGCACGATTCGCCTGTCGTTTTAATTTGCGAACAGCCATCTGTATCTCTTTTACATGTGTCTTCAATACCTCTTCTGTCTTTACAGACCCATCTTGTTCCTGCTTAGGGGGGCACACCTTGCGAGGTCTTATAAATGGCGGCAACCCCCCAGGCCCATCTATACTGCCACCGGCTATGGCGGTACTGGACACAGGTCTGTACACGGGCATGTCCCAGGGGATGGACACGGCCCTGTACACAGGGATGGCAGCGGTACTGGTCTCAGGGTTGGACACTGTACTGTACAAGGGGCTGGCATCGGTGTTGGTCTCAGGGCTGGACACGGCCCTGTACACAGGGATGGCAGCTGTACTGGCCTCAGGGTTGGACACTGTACTGTACAAGGGGTTGGCAGTGGTGCTGGCCCCGGGACTGGACACGGGTCTGTACACGGGGTTGGCAGCGGGGCTGGCCACGGGACTGGACACGGGACTGTACACGGGATTGGCAGCTGGACTGGCCACGGGCCTGTACACGGGGTTGGCAGCAGGGCTGGACACGGGGCTGTACATGTGGATGGCCGTGGGGCTGGTAGGGTCGTATGCTCCAGGAGGGGTCCTCGGGGACAAAGGGTATGAGGCTTGTGAGGAGCTGTCATTGTAATCCTGGGGACTAACTGTTAACCCTGGGCGGAGTTCGCGGAGTGGGGCTTCGCGGAGCTACGCGAAGTGGGCAAGAAACTACGCCCACCTCCGCACTCCGCGTAGCCCCACTCCGCAAACACCACTGGCCGCCAGCCCCGCCCTCCCGCCCTCCCTAAATACTTTGAAATAAAAGAATCAAATAATTTAAAAAGCACTTACCTTGCCGCCGCTGCCCGCCGCGTCCCCGGGGCTCGCTATCTTCCGTCTTCTATACTAATGCGCATGCGCGGGCGGCCGCGCATGCGCATTTTCTCGTGAAAATGCGCATGCGCGGCCGCCCGCGCATGCACATTAGTATAGATGACGGAAGACGGAAGATAGTGAGCCCCGGGGACGCGGCGGGCAGCGGCGGCAAGGTAAGTGCTTTTTAAATTATTTGATTCTTTTATTTCAAAGTATTTAGGGAGGGCGGGAGGGAGGCGGGTGGCGGCCAGCTACGCTCCGTCTGCGGAGCGTGCGTAGTGCCGCCTGGCTCCGCCAGCTCCGCAAAATGCAGAGTAGGCGGCACTACGCACACTCCGCAGACGGAGCGTAGCTGGCCGCCCACCGTTACTAACTGCAATGTCTGTGTTAGGGTGTGGTGCCTGGTTACCTGTTTTCTGTAAGCCCTCTGTGCTCAAAGACCCCTGGTACACCGCTTCTGGGGTTCTACCAATGTTGTCTACCAACCCCCTCAACTCCTCAAGAGCGTGGCTATTCATGCTAGAAGGACTTTCTAGGGGTTGCGCATTACCACCTGTTGAGACCCTAGGCTGGGCCTGAACACTTACAACAGGCTTTGGGGGTTGCTCAGGGGCGTGCACCTCTACATGCACAGTTATTTTATTTGCCACTGTCTGGGGTTTCAGGACGCTTGGTGGATCCTGCACTGTATTAGGGTTGCCGAGGGACTCTGGTAACTGGAACTTAGGGACCCCTGGTTTCAGTTTCAGATGTTTTCTTGAGAGGCGCGATGTTTTAGGGGGTTGTGGCGGAGCCGCCTCTTCTACAACCACCGGTACAACTACCACCTCCTTGTGGCTCAAGGTTGTATAGGCCTCATTCAAGGGCTTAGCATCCTTTTTTATAGATAAATCTAAGGGGTTAGCTTGGGGCTCAGGGTTGCTAGGGCTTTTCTTCTCAGTGCTTAAGAGCTTTGCATGGCCCTCGTGGAGCCCCGCCGTTGTCTTCTTATGGTTTAAGGGTTCTGTTTGGGGATCTGTGAATACCTTACAGACCTTCACACGTTTTAAAGGGCTGGGGATGTTCTCTGAGTCCCCATGTTTCTTTTTAATGGAGGCAGGGCTTGTAAGCATACCGCCAGTGTTGGCCCCACCCCTGTGCAGAATAGATTGTTGTAGATGGTTGTTCAGCGTGTTGCATGGTGTGTAGTACGTAGATAGTTTTTCCTGGCGTACACGCCTACTCACGACTTTTGCGTCGCTTCTGATGTTCTGGACGGATGTTATGTCCCTTAAGGGCGGCGCCGACCTCTCTTCAGCAGCATGTTTCTGAGCCGCTTCTAAAATATAAACAGAAAAATATATATATATATTAGAGAAAGCATAAAAACAACACGTACAATCAACATCATCCTAAGTTCTACACAGTCACCTTTTTTATATAGGCCTTGCTACAACCAGCTGTACCCTTCTGCTTGAGAGTCTGTAACACCTCTAGTACTTCTCACACCCTTTTATAAAAAACACACCTGAAAGAGGTCTTTTTGCAGCTCTTTTCTTTGACAGAGGTCCCACTTTAGAAGTTGAAGCTTTCCTCTTCAAAGGGATTTCTTTTGAACATTGCGCCGCCTCATGGACCTCAACAACGTCCTGGCATAACATAGGGGCACCTGTAAAGAAAAAAATAATACCCAACATTAGCCATCTTTCTGAGGATTACCTCTATACTCCTCAGGGTCAGGACGCTGTCCTACTCCGCCAACTCCCTAGCGCCTTAGACAGTTTAAATAACAACGGCCTTTTTAATTACCTGTAGGAACTGTAGTGTTTTGCACATTATTCATAGCGTCTTGAGCCTCGATGTACAACATAAGATCGTCATAAACTTCTTGTAGGTCGGGGTCATAAGCTGTAAAAGCATACATACATGAGACCCACATTAGAAAAAAAGAGAACTTGTGCGTTGCTGGTGTACAAAACTACGTAGAACTACACAACTCTAAATATATATACCTGGCTGCGGGGCTGACAAGTGACCATCGCTGCTAGTTATTACAGCTGTGTCCAGCGCAGGGGGTACATTGGTGATGGTTGCATTTGCAGGGTCTTGCAGCTGTATTAAATATTAAATAAAAGAACAGGATTTAAAGCTCCTTTCATAAACAAAAGTATCACAACTTCATACAATTCATGTGTACATTTTAAAAACTGTTAAGAGGGGTGCAACAACAGACATTTTTTTAAAAAGCGTTGCATGTGCTGCGCTAAAACATATGTTAAAAACAAACTGCGCCATATCCTTTGCTTATGTGGTAAATCACTTTAGGTACACATAGTCCTTCTGACCTACAGCCACTGCCCCTAGGTTCATGGTACTCTTTTGTAACATGTACATGCCACTTTTCTCTTGTAACACCTTGGTTGCGCCCTCTTACATTTTGCGTGCTTTTGATAGTTGCGCCAGTGCCAGAATTGCCTAAATGACGCTTATTCTTGTGCTTGAGTGTCTACCCTATATTGCAGGATTATACCTCTAATTGTACTTTGTTTTCTCTTGTACCCTGAGCACTTTTCACTTTTTTCCTCATGTAACTTAACGTATGCTGTTGAACTTTGCTCACATGTAAATTTTGCCACATTGTCCATTTGTAATTTTTTCTGTTTGTATCTTGTATGTAACGCCTGTAATTCCTAGTCCTTATGTTCTGCAACTGGGGCTTATGTAAAGCGCTCTGACACCCACGGGTGAAGGTCGCGCTACATTTACATTTTTCTGCTTTTATCTTTTATGTAACGCCTGAAATCCTTAGTGCTCTATATGTTTGCAAATGGTTCTTATGTAAGCGCTCTGACAATCTCGTGTTCGCACTACATTAAAAAAAAAATTCTACTTCAGCTTGTAGTTCTTTTATGTAACGCCTGTAATCCTAAATCCTTATCTTTTGCAACTGGTTCTTATGTAAAGCGCTGTAACACTATCGTGTTCGCGCTATCTCTCAATACATTTTTTTTAAAAAAAACACACACACTGGGCCTGCAGGGGCTTGGTCCGCCCCTTCAGTGATGCACTGGTGACATCACTGAAGGGGCGGACCATGCCCCTGCAGGCCCGGTGAAGCATCCGTCCGCCCTGCTACAGCTGCTGGCTCCACGTGGGGACCGTGGGAAAATGCCCCTACAGAGACACCCGGAGCCCGCCCTCAGAGCCCCCGAGCAGCGCCAGCCTCAAGCGGGCTCGGGGGACATTTAAAAAAAAAAAAAGGGGGACAACTCTGCACTCGGGCTCCGGAGCCCTAGGAACCCACGGACCCTGCACCAGAGCCCCCGAGCAGCGCCCTGGTGAAGCGGGCTCAGGGGCATTAAAAAAAAAGCGGGACAACTCTGCACTCGGGCTCCGGAGCCCGCCCTCACAGCCCCCGAGCAGCGCCCTGGTGAAGCGGGCTCGGGGGCATTAAAAAAAAAAGCGGGACAAGTCTGCACTCGGGCTCCGGAGCCCGCCCTCACAGCCCCCGAGCAGCGCCAGCCTCAAGCGGGCTCGGGACATTTTTTTTAAAAAAAAAAGAAAGAAGACACAGCACTCGGGCTCCGGAGCCCCTGCAGACACCCGGAGCCCGCCCTCAGAGCCCCCGAGCAGCGCCATGGTGAAGCGGGCTCGGGGGCATTTTAAAAACAACATAGCAGGATCGAGGCATCAGTCGGGACCCCTGAGCCCCCAGCGGATCCAGGAACCCGACCCAGAGCCCCCGAGCAGCGCCATGGTGAAGCGGGCTCGGGGGCATTTTAAAACACATACACAACTTGGCATTCGGGGGCCCGGAGCCCCCAGCGGACACCCAGAACACGGTCCCACAACAACCCCGAGCAGCGCCATCATCAAGCGGGCTCGGGGGGCGATTTTTAAACAAAAAAAAGCGGCAATCGGGGCACTGAGCCCCCAGGGACACCCTGACCCTCACCCCCGAGCAGCGCCCTGGAGAAGAGGGCTCGGGGCGATTTTTAAACAACAAAAAAAAGCAGCAAGCGGGGCCCCGGAGCCCTGAAGACCCCTCACAGACCTCCCGTGGCACCCCCGAGCAGCGCCAGCCTCAAGAGGGCTCATGGGGGCTTATTTTTATTTTAAAAAGCGGCACAAGGGCACCGGAGCCCCCAGGGACGCCCAGAGACCTCCCCACCCAGAACCCCAGTGCATCTCCAGAGGATTTTTTAAAACGATGCACTCAAGGACCCTGAACATCCTGGACCCCTCCAGCTCACCCCTTACAGGCTCTCCTACACAGATACAGCCCCATACTTCTGGTCCTCGAAAAGCCCCAAAACAGCAACTTGGTGAGTACAATAATGCATTTTATTTATTTTTATATGTATGCCATGTATTTTATTTAACCCCTTTACTGCTAAGGCATTACTCTTCTTTCTCATTCACTTTCCATTGAAATCAATGGAAACTCCATGACGAGCTGAGCTCGTCATGAGCGTCGAAGGGGTTAAAGAACCTCTGGTACCCCTGAAACAGTAGTAGCCTCTAACATTTTATTGACATTAAATGTACAGCAGCCTGGTAAAAAATGTTTCTATGCTCTGTAAAATATACATTTCCCCTCTACATGTACCCTCCTAAGGCCTATAACATTATGACCCCCTTAAATACAAACCCTGCAAACTCTAACTTATGCCACCACCCTTATTAACATTAAATACACACACACACACACACACACACATAGCTTTAAACTCAATGCATCAGCAAAGCCTTTAAGCACATTTACATTACAATTCGCATCTTGTAAAAAAACTTCATTGTCACCATTATTCACATTAAACACAGCACATAGACTTAAAGAGTAACAGTTTACAAGCCACACTACATAGTACTATTTTTTTTTTAAAAAGTACAACTTTTTTATTTTTTAAACTACATGTACACCCTAATACAACATTGCACCATCCATTATTTACCTTCTTTACATGTTTGCAGGCTGCGTCAATCTGGGAGAAGTTGCTCAGGTCCATTCTTGCCTTAGGATCCAAGGGTTGGCTCTGTGCCTCCAAAACAATCCAGGCCAGTCACTCCCAAAGGTTTTGTAGGGCTTGATGGTGTAGAAATCCACAAAGGTTTTTGACTTGGTTGCTGGTGCAGGAGTCCTCCAGGTACAGCAGAACAATCCACGCCAGTCACTCCTCACAGGGGGGGGGTTTGAATGGGTGTTTGGCAGTGTTCCTTGAGGGGCCTTTTATACCTGTCCAAGCATGCTAATTTGAAGCCCCCCACACCTTTTATGACTTTAGGGGGTTTAGAACAATGTCCTGCTGGCCTTTGTTGGGATCCTTTTTTCTATCCTTGTTACTCAAACTCAAGGCCTATCCTGGGAAGAGTGGGGTTAGACAATGGGGGCCGGCGCAAAACTCTTCACACCTACGTGACACATTCTCCTGGGAAGTAGGGAGCCCGGGAACAGGATCTACCTTGGGACTCACATATCAAATTTCCTGCCAGCCATGTCAAGTTGGAACTAACCTGTCAAATTTGGGACCAGGGGCTTTGTGATGTGTGGGCCTATCCTGGGAAGAGTGGGGTTAGACAATGGGGGCCGGCGCAAAACTCTTCACACCTACGTGACACATTCTCCTGGGAAGTAGGGAGCCCGGGAACAGGATCTACCTTGGGACTCACATATCAAATTTCCTGCCAGCCATGTCAAGCTGGAACTAACCTGTCAAACTTGGGACCAGGGGCTTTGTGATGTGTTTATTACATCCTAACAGCTGGCACCCTGTTTCAGGTTCTGATGGGAAGCTTTGCTCTACAAGCCACCTCTCTTTTTTTTCTTATCTCAAATCTCAGGGATGGCTGGGGTTTATTATTTTATAAGGGTTTGTATTAACCTATTTTTTTTAGAGAGAATCACCATTGGTAGGTTTGTGAGGACCCTTTGCCACTTTGACACCTACATGACACATTCTTCTTCCCAGGCCCTGGGCTGGGGAACTCAGGACTGCCCCATCAGCTGTTCAAACAGCTGATGACACATTCTTCTTCCCAGGCCCTGGGCTGGGAACGCAGGACTGCCCCAGCAGCTGTTCAAACATCAGCTGGCTGCAAAACCCCAGTTTTAAAAATTCAGACATTTCCAGCCTACAACCATGCAGTTTTTTTTCTATGCACTTTTAAACATGTTCCCAATTACCACATGTTTTACAACAGAGCAGAGCTTTCATATTTAAGGACAATACTGTTTAAGGTCAGGGCTGATCAAACCCTGGTCTTAAACAGTCCTGGCCTTAAACTGTCAAAAATAAGGCCAGAAGTTTAAGACCAGACATATCAAAGCTGTCAAAATTGCGACCAGCAGTTTGCGACCAGAGCTGTCACTTTTGCGACCAGGATTTTTTGATGGAAGGTATCCCTTCTTACTACTAACGCCTCGTCAGGGATAGTAAGCGCTATATAAATACAATTACAATACAATACAATACATCTTACATGACAATCGCGCTTCTGTACACGTTTGAGTCTTTGTTTGCTTTAATTATCAGGGAGTGGAAGTGCTGAATTTGGAAAACAAAATACTCTAATATGTGGCAAAGGAAAGCGGGGTTAAGTGATAAGGCCATTCTTAAAAAAACAGCTTGAAAACCAGCTTGAAAACCAGAGTCTGACAGTCAATTTCCAAATGTATTTCAAAATAAATCTGCTGCAATGAAATTGACATCAAGCACATATTTGACAGTAAATTTGTTTTACATTACCTAACTGGTCACAAAGAGACTGTATTGCAAACGATTTTACGGGGTTGAGACACCTGATGCAGAGGTCTGAGTCTGCAAAGCAATTTTGAGGAGATTATGCTGGAAATGATGACTCTAGTGATTAACACCGCTCTGGGAGAGTTCTTTGTTTTTTCCATTCACAGTTTTGACTTATAAAGTTGTACAGAGGATGAATGCGCATGTTGCAAGGCACACTGTGTAGATGTGCAGATCACAGAATATTTAGCTAGGTAAGTTGGTTACTGTTTCTGACACTGAGGCCATTTTGTTCCTTCCAGTTCTTAAATTAAAATATTCTAATATTGTACAGTGATCTATTTACTGGCATGAAGATGCTGCATGCAAACTGTAAGTTTTGGGTTTACATCCTTATTTTTTCTCAATCTGTTGTTATTCTAAGATTGCAAAGCAGATTTCCTTTGGGTAGTGATAAAGTCTTGTTGGTACTGATATTTACAATCAACTACATTACGTTTTATATTCTAACTATATGGTCTTCCCAGCCATTCACTCTTAACCTAGAGTGTCTAGAGGTTTGGATGATATGAGATTCCTACACCCTGTAAGACTCAATGTCTTGTGGAGAGGTGTGGCTCACTGGTTAGAGGCGGCAGACCTGTAAGCAGAGCACTGGTCGTGGACCTAGGGTCAACGGACTCGATAATTCTCGCCTCAGTGCCTACTCTAACCTGGGAACACACTCGGTAACTCTGGGCATTAAGCTTGCCTCATCTCTACAACGGCCCCCCACAGATGCCAGGGATGCCTGGTTTCACCCTGGAGATACCCAGTAAGGGACCATCTCACAGGGAAATCCAGGACGGGTTCCCCAGCGGTCTGCAGCGCCAGGACACTCGGTTAGAGTAACAGTGCGCTTTACAAATATCCCACATTTACATTTACATTTACATTTGTGTAACATTTCCTGTACATTGATTTACACATGTATATGATTTATTGTGTCTCTCTGTGTGATGAGGTGCTATGGTGTAGGTGAGTGGTGCTATAAAATAATTAAATAGAAGAATTTAGTAAATGACAGTTATATCAATATCACACTATTTAAAAATAAAATGTTTTCAGTGTTAGAACTCCCTGCCAATTCCCACCAGGAGTCAGGCTTGCTCCCTTCGCGCACTCCTATGATAATTTACAGTGATATAAGCTTGCCTCACCACTTTCAGAGGTCATCCTGCTCGCTTCATCTGTAGTTGCACTGTCTGAAGGTGGAGACATGGATCCAAAATAAAGCCTTATGCTTCAGCCACACAGCAAGATCAGGAGCTGGACCCTGATATTTCCACGAAATGGTTAACCCTTATCAGTCGACTCACTCTCTGCATTCCAGTGATCTTTCCTTATGCACTGTTCCAAGAGCAAAAGTTGACTCACATGGGAGGCATATCCTTTGCTTGCCAGGGCCCTACGTTTTGGAATGCCCTTCCGCTATTATTGAGAAGCTATTCCTCACTGACCATTTTTTCAGAAACAGCTGAATGCACGGATGTTTTGAATTAGTATGGTCTGACATCACCCTACCATCCTCTAAGCGCCAGAAAATCCTGTGTTGGTAGCCAAGCACTATATAATCTTTAAGAGTAATAATAAAGTTACACCAGGCAGCACATTAAGCAACTTAGTGATACTTTGTGCTACTATCCACTCAATTTCTGATGCACCTGCACACTTTGGGTCGAGTCTGCATTAGAGAAGTAATGCAAACCTGACAGAGACCTGTTTGTAAATCTGAGCCCCGGTGTTTTACCTAGTGCTGCCTACCACACGACTCTGTTATTTAAGAACTTTAAATAACAAATGTTAATAAAAGAAAGAGCTCCTTCACCTAACCTTATCCCTCCGGAGTTGTTGCTTCCAAACCCCAAGCAGGCTGTCCCTGTGCTCCTTAGTAGCATATTTTTATATTGCTACAGATTGCACTTCTGCCTTCTGTTATACTCTGAGTAACAGATGTTATAAAAAATCCCCCGAACTTACATTACTCTGGGCCTTCATGCTGCAGCCCCCAGCGGGCTATACCTCTGCTCCTTAAAAAAACTCATTAAATAGAGCACTCAATACTGCTCTGGTGCACTTTGGAAGTACTATGAGTAAAAGATGCTTTAAAAATAAAAATGAGTCCCTACAGATCTCCCTCTAACTGTAGCCTTCTCCCAGCACTTACCCTGCTGCTTAGTAACTCTTGTTTTGTACAGTGCTACATATGAACCTCTGTCTTTTCTAATCACTATCAGCAAAAGAATTTCCCTTCCCTTCGGCCATTGTTCTAATATGCTGAGGACCCGCACTTGGCTCTCCTGCTCAGGGCCACTGCTTAGAGTCCTCCAAAGGTCTGCAAGATCCCCAACACTCTGTACGCACAAACTACGCTCACCATGAGCACCATGTATAAATTAAAACAGACTGAAAATACGCATGGTCATGTTTCACAGCTGTTTTTATTCATGAGTAGCAGTCTGTTGCCCCTTCTCCATACCAGTCAATGAACATACAGAAGAAATTGGAGATGATACCACGCCCCCAACCTGGTAGATGGATCCCACACTTCGAAGACCAGAGGTGTAGATTGTGATAAGTATTGTTCTTGATTTTTGTGGGCTACTATTTTTGCTCCACTGCCCTGCTCTTGTACTTGCATGAATCCTGATCCTTGGAGAGAGGCACCCTAATTTACAGGTTTTAGACTTGCCTAAATATTGTGGACAAAATATGGACTATAACGTAAAGATATATATATATATATATATATATATATATATATATATATATATATATATATTCACTGAAAAAAACATAGGTTTTACACACGTTATAGTTAGGTAGTAGCATTTACAAAACCTTTGGAATTCACTGAAAAAACCATGGGTTTGACACATGTTATAGTTAGCTGGACATTTCACTCATATAAAACCATTGAAATTCCCCCGTTATCGTGATTAAAATGTTAATCTTCCTAAAGTTCTTATACATTTTTCGTGCTATACCTTTGTTATTATCTTCAGGGTACTTTGCTCGTATAGAGAGAATGTGCTCCAGATTTGTATGGGGGTATCGCCGTGCTAGGAGAGCACTTAAAAGCTGCGAACTACCTCGTGATAGAGGGGGTTGGGGCATTCCAAACTTTCAATTATATCACTGGATGGCAATATTGCAAGACATGGATGTTCTTTTATTACTGGATGTCTTCATAGAGGAATTTTTATCTCCGTCAATTTATGACATGCTTCTGGACAAAGAGGCTAAGCAGTGTCTAAATCGCATAATAGAGCCGAGCTACTATAAAAAAACTAAATTTAAGACAATAGAAACAGCTTTTTTGATTTGGCAATCTATTAAAAAAAAATTCGGCTCAGCATCAACTTAAATCGGTATACTCCTTTACAGAACTGCTCTATTCTCCCAGAGATATTTAATGATGGGGTAATGCATAACTGGAACACTCTAGGTATTAGGAAACTGGGAGATTTATTTATAGATAATAATTTTATCTCATTTGAGATTTTTTTAAATATCTTCAGGCACGCAGTTTGGATCACTGACAAAATATCGACCTACAAAATAACGACCTACAGGAATATCGCGTCAAAAATATAGAGGGCAAGAATATCGACATCCTATCTACACCATGGTAAGTACAAAAATATTGAAATAATAATATAGATGTTAAAAATATCGATGTTAAAAATATCGTTTTTTTTTTAAAGTATAAATGTAAAATAAAGTAAATAACACTAATACATAAAATCTACATAGTTCAAAGTATCTAATAATGTTTAAAATTAATAAATAATACATTTTAATAATAATACATTAATTAAATATATACAGTAAATATATAATATATATGTACTGAACAATAAGTTTTAATAATTATTTTACTAATTTATAAATTAATAAAATATATTCTAAATTACAAATACACTTACAAATATAAAACAATAACATAAATAAAATGTAAAAAATATGAAAAATTATATATATACTTTTAATATTTTAAAAATTAATTATATAAAACATTGGATAGCGTAAGGGTAAAAATTACTATTCCCACTCCAGAGAGTGCAACAGTAGGGAAAGCGTTGGATAGCATAGGAGTATAAATTACTATTCACACTCCAGAGAGTGCAACAGTAGGGAAAGCGTTGGATAGCGTAGGAGTAAAAATTACTATTCCCACTCCAGAGAGTGCAACAGTAGGGAAAGCGTTGGATAGCGTAGGGGTAAAAATTACTATACCCACTCCACAGAGTGCAACAGTAGGGAAAGCGTTGGATAGCATAGGAGTAAAAATTACCATTCCCGCTCTAGAGAGTGCAACAGTAGGGAAAGCATTGGATAGCGTAAGAGTAAAAATTACTATTCCCACTCCACAGAGTGCAATAGTAGGGAAAGCGTTGGATAGCGTAGGAGTAAAAATTACTATTCCCACTTCAGAGAGTGCAACAGTAGGGAAAGCGTTGGATAGCGTAGGAGTATAAATTACTATTCCCACTTCAGAGATTGCAACAGTAGGGAAAGCATTGGATAGCGTAAGAGTAAAAATTACTATTCCCACTCCACAGAGTGCAACAGTAGGGAAAGCTTGGATAGCGTAGGAGTCAAAATTACTATTCCCACTCCAGAGAGTGCAACAGTAGGGAAAGCGTTGGATAGCGTAGGAGTATAAATTACTATTCCCACTCCAGAGAGTGCAACAGTAGGGAAAGTGTTGGATAGTGTAGGAGGTAAAGTTACTATTCCCACTCCACAGCGTGCAACAGTAGGGAAAGTGTTGGATAGCGTAGGGTTAAAATTTACTATTCCCACTCCAGAGAGTGCAACAGTAGGGAAAGCGTTGGATAGCATAGGAGTAAAAATTACTATTCCCACTCCAGAGAGTGCAACAGTAGGTAAAGCGTTGGATAGCGTTGGAGTAAAAATTACTATTCCCACTCCAGAGAGTGCAACAGTAGGGAAAGCGTTGGATAGCGTAGGGGTAAAAATTACTATTCCCACTCCAGAGAGTGCAACAGTAGGGAAAGCGTTGGATAGCGTAGGGGTAAAAATTACTATTCCCACTCCAGAGAGTGCAACAGTAGGGAAAGCGTTGGATAGCGTAGGGTTAAAAATTTCTATTTCCAATCCAGAGAGTGCAACAGTAGGGAAAGCGTTGGATACCGTAGGAGTAAAAATTACTATTCCCACTCCAGAGAGTGCAACAGTAGGGAAAGCATTGTATAGCATAAGGGTAAAAATTACTATTCCCTCTCCAGAGAGTGCAACAGTAGGGAAAGCGTTGGATAGCGTAGGGGTTAAAATATCATACTTATAAATAAAAGCTTTTTTTAATAATAGAAATATAAACTATTAAATAAATATAAACCATATACAATACCTATTCATTATTATAAAAAACATGATTAGTTAAATATATTTAACCAAAAGTAAATATTAAAAAATATCATTTTATAATATTTAATTACCAATTATTAATTAATTAACAATTATATTAACAAAACAAGTATTTTAAATACATTATTACTTAATTACATTTAAATTACTTGCCACCATATTCCCCTATAAACCCACTAACCGCAACAGAACACATTTATCTATTTATTAATTAATTAAAATGTTTACCAATTAATTAAAATTAATTACTAATTAATTTGAATTAATTACCAATAATTAAAATTAATTTATAATTCCTACTAATTAATATTTCATTAAACATATTTAAATTACTTCCCACCCTATTCCCCTATAAACCCACAACCCGCTACAGAACATATATGTCAATTAATCAATTAATTAAAATGAAATACCAATTAGTTAAATTTATTTACTAATTATTTTAAATTTTTAAATAATAACTACTAATTAATAATTAATTTAACATAATTAAATTGCTTCCCACCCTATTCCCCTATAAACCCATAACCCGCTACAGAACATATTTATCAATTAATCAATTAATTAAAATTAATTTCCAAATAATTAACAATAATTACCAATTAATTACAATTTATTAATAAATCCTACTAATTAATAATCAATTTAATATAATTAAATTACTTCCCACCCTATTCCCCTATAAACCCACACTCCGCTCCGGTACTAAAACATATAATTTGCTCATAAATACATTTATTAATATATAAAATTAATACACATGTAATATTAATTATTTTAAATACTTAAGTTAAACATATAACACATACATAATAAAAAACAAAAAAATAATACAAATATCGATATTAGTGTCATCGAAATTAGTGACATCAATATATATGCTATCGATATTACTAACTTCAATATTACTTACATCGATATAAAGAATTTCGATATTACTTACCTTAGGGTCGATATTCTGTCCAACGATATTCTTGACATCGATATTCTGCTCCTTCGAAATTTTAAACACGATATTTTGGTATGTCGATATGTAATACTCAATATTTTGACTGTGTACCACGCAGTTTCTGTTTACAGAAAGTTTCAAGTTCTTTAATTTTCTTGGGGAGTATTGATATTCTTGAAGCAATTAAAAGGCGACAAAGAATAGGACCTCTATATCAATTAATTTTGGAACATAGGGAGGATGATTTGGAGGCCATAGTGATTAAATGGCAGAGCAAAATGAATACTCAAAATGTAAATATAGAGAGAAGTTTAGCAATTGCAAAAAGTGTCTTACTGAACGGGTCGCTTATCAGCCAGCATTATACGTCAGTTTTTGGGCTGTATTATACACCAGGGAAGCTAGCAAAATGGTCTGCCACTCTTCCAAAAGGATGATGTCATCAGTGATGTCATTGGTGATGTCATTTGAGATGTCATCAGTGATGTCATGAGTGATGTCACTGACCATGTCATGAGTGATGTAATATGTGACGTCATCAGCAGTGCATTGCGGGCGCGCGAGTTATAGTTAGCTGAACTAACTATAACGGGGGAATTTCAATGGTTTTATATGAGTGAAATGTCCAGCTAACTATAACATGTGTCAAACCTATGTTTTTTTCAGTGAATTTCAAAGGTTTTGTAAATGCTACTTCCTAACTATAACGTGTGTAAAACCTATGGTTTTTTCAGTGAATTTCCAAGGTTTTTTAAATGCTAATTCCTAACTATAACATGTGTAAAACCTATGGTTTTTTCAGTGCATTTTCAAGGTTTTTTAAATGCTAATTCCTAACTATAACTTGTATGAAACCTATGTTTTTTTAGTGAATTTGAAAGGTTTTTTAAATGCTAATTCCTAACTATAACTTGTATGAAACCTATGTTTTTTTAGTGAATTTGAAAGGTTTTTTAAATGCTATCCCCTAAATAAAATATGTGTGTAAATCTTTGTTTTTTTAATGAATATAAATACAACATTAAAACACTGAAAGTATTTTTTTTCTCCTTTCTTTACTGCCCTTCCCTTAGTTTTTCATTCCCCTTAACTCACTCCTCTACCTATAGTCCCCTTCTTTCACTCACTCTTCGACTCCTCTTTTGTCACTCACGATACTCCCCTTTTCTCTCTCTTTCTCTTAGTCCCTTCCTTCCCTTCACTCAGTTATTTCAATCACTCATTTATGCACTACGCTTTCATTCAAAAAAATGAACGACACAGTGTATTAGGAATATAACTCTTTTTAGAGAAGTGAATGAGTTCTGAAAAGAACTTTTTTTTTTCTTTTGTTGTTTTATTTTTTTTTAGCTTTTTTTAAAGTTTTATATTTTTTGGGGGTTTTCTGCAAAAAATGCAGGAACTGCAACTTGGAAACTGTTCAAGAAGAACAAAATAAATGAAAAATATAAAAAAATCTCCTTTCAGAGCATTTATGATTCTGAATGCTGCGTTCAATTAGATTCAGGCTCTGTTCACCAAAACCAATAACATCAAAACATTTGTTGCATCGCATATGCACATGCGCCAAATATGGCTAATGGTCCATTTCTGCTGTTGCTGGCGATGGAGGTGGAGCTGTAGATGTTCTGGGCACAGCTAGTGAAATCTGCAGGGAAAGAGCTCTTGTGGCTGCTTGGGCATATTGCACAGGGTGCACACTTTTTACATGTCTTATCAGAGTATGGATTGAAAAAGAGTATTTTTTAAGAGGGTTTCCCCTTGAACGAACAGTACCACAAAGGGTACACGTTACTTTAGGGGCATTTACCTTTTTTAGTCCCTCAGGAAAAGTAAAAAACTTCCAAATAAAAGAAGATTTCCCCTTCTTGGCTTATTGGCGAAATTCTATGTGGGAGTCAGAAGAAGAAGATGTTGTTTCCTGTCTTTCTGCCATCCTATTGTTTTTTCTGCTTCCAGCTCCAAAAAGGGTCCTTCTTCCAGGAGAATAAAGCAAATAGTGAGGGAAATGGGTGGGGTGTTTGAAGATTCTAGAACAGAAACTACTATGAACCAATGAAAAGTGTTGTTTTCGAGTCACATGACTTGACGTGCGCGCTCGGGTGCGCGCACGCGGTGCCAGTACCCGGTCGCGCACGTCGCTTGAAAATGGCGTTTTGCCCGATTTACATAAAAGTTTCAAAACGGGAAAAGGAGGCAAGGTAGACACTCCCTGACCCCCTAGAGCTTCTCAGGGGGTCCCTAAAGAACCCCGAAGGGCATAAAAAACCTTTTTTTGTAAAAAATTATATTGCGAGGTGCGCGACCGGGTGCGCGCACCCCACAATATATATATATTTTTTTAAAAAGGTTTTTTTTGCCCGTCGGAGTTGTTTAGGGACCCCTTGAGAATCTCTTGGGGGTCAGGGAGTGTCTACCTTGCCTCCTTGTCACATTTTGAAACGTTTATGTAAATCGGGTAAAACGCCATTTTAAACCGACGTGCGCGACCGGGTGCGCGCACCCGCTATTTTTTCAATAAAAAAAGGATTTTTTGGCCCATCGAGATTCTTCACCATGGTGCATCTTTTGCACCGCTGCTGCGTCACAAAAGTGATGCAACGGCGGCGCAAAAGAGGCGTAAAGGGCTTTTAAATCTGCTCCAAGATGTCTAACGGTAGGGTAGGGAGTAAAAATTATGGGAAGAGCAGTATGGAAAAGAAAGTAAAAGTGAAGGAGTCACAGAAGGGGAGTGAGGATGGACATATGGAAGGAGAGTAAGGGACAAAGAATGACACATAGAGTAGGGTTAGGGGAGTGAAGGTAAAAGAAATGGAAAGATGATGAAGGAAGGGGATTTGAGGAAGATAAAAGGGAGGTAAGTGAAAGTGAGAAGGGGGAAATAAGTGATTAAAAAATTGAGTAAGGGAATGAAGGGACTTAGGAAAGCGTAGAGGGGGAATTGGAACAGAGGGACAGATTTCTATTACCCAACACATCTCTGCAAAATAGCAGAGATGCACCAGGAAAGATGCGACACACAAGTTAATCCTTGCACCACTCATGATGCACCGCATTTGCAATACGGTGCACCATGGCGCAGGAATAAACAGATGCGTGTCACATCTAGGGCTGAAAGTTGGCACAGTGTTGAAATTGTGTTCCATGCAGGACGCAACTCTAGCACTTTTCAAACTTGCTCTATCTGTAACGTGGTACGTCAACCTTTACACCTGCTTCAACAGGTGCAATGTTTTGACACATCAGTGTTGGTGAAGTGACTCAGTGAAATCTTGTAGATTTCACTGATTCACTTTTCTTTTTTTTATACCAGGCAAAAAACAGGAATCATTTTGCAATAATGTAACATGAAATACAAGTACATAAGACAGGTAATACAAACAAACAGCAGGTATTAAAATCCAAGGAATGATTCAAAGGTCATGATGAAACAAGGAAAATAAGATAAGAGATCAAAATTAAATACAACACCAGACAAATAAAACCTGAGATCACATGCAAAAAGTTTTTTCTTTTTTAAAGTCAACCAATACCGCTGGGGATAATACAATTTTTCCATTCAGTTATTGGACGCCAAAGTGTTTCCCCGCGTAACCTAGAATGTATTCCTCTTATTTCAAATATAGCAATTTTGTATCTATAAACTGCCAAAAAGCGCGATAGCCACATCTGGAAGCTTGGAGGATCTACCTTTTTCCATCTTGCAGATAAGATTATCCTAAATACTGCCATGCCAATAAAAATTAGTCTTTCTTCAGATTTAGTTAAATTTAGAGAATGGTCATGGCCGAGTAAAAACAAGGTTTCTGATTCTGGTATTTTGTGCCTAAATATTTCTTCCCAAAAGGAAATTATCATATTTTTATTTAGGATCAAATCGGGGCAAGTGTAGAACATGTGAGTAAGAGTTTCCGGCTCTTGAGTGCATCTAGGACATAGATCATTCTCACGTTTCCCCCAGATAAACAGTTTAGCGGGGGTGAAATAGATGTCAAAAACAGTTTTATAGAGTTGTGCTTTAAGATTACTCGCCATCAATAATGTTTGGCTCATCTCTATTACTTTATTAATGTCTACATTAGGATTATTTAGTTTTAAGGCCCATTTTCTTTCCGATTTATCAAGATCATCATTCTTCATGCTTAAAAGAATGTTATATAAGGTTCCAATTCTAGTATTTGATCTAGGTATTACATACATGATTTCAATTTTAGATAGACAAATTAGGGACTCTTTGGCCTTTAATTTAGCAAATATCTGTGCAAATTTTAAAAAGTCTCCATTGGGTAAATTATATTTTATTTTTAGATCAAGAAAGGTGGTGTCAAAATCATTTGTTAAAAACTTGCCAATTGTTCTAATTCCCTGCTTTTCCCATTGCTTTAAGACGCCAGTGAGATCCTGTCCTTGAATGGCGTTAGAGTGCCAAAGCGGCGTATATCGATTAATCTTCTCAATTTCCATATATTTAACAATTTTTGCATTAACCATAATTTCTCCTTTAAAATCTTTATAATTTCTTGTCTCGGTCTTTCGTAGTAGTAAGCCCTTAGCCTCCTGACCTACCAGAAGCTCATATATTGAAGGTATTTCTTCGGAACCTTCTGAGTTCTCTAGATTATAGCCTCTAATCATAGGTGTAAGTTGTTTTATCTGTGCTGCCCAGTAATATAATATCATATTGGGTATAGTAAGGCCGCCTTTATCAAGAGGAAGTGATAATGATGCAAGGGATCTCCGAATCTTCCCATTTTGCCACACAAACTTGGATATAAGTGAGTTGATCAGTACTAATGTTTCATGTTTAATAGCTAATGGAATTGCCCGAAACAAATATAGGCATCTAGGTGGCGTATTCATTTTGACATAATTAGCTCTTCCTATAATGGAGAGATGAAGACTGTTAACCCTTTCAAAGCCGTTCTTGATCTTAATCAATAATGGATCAAAATTGATTTTTGTGATTAACTTAGTGTTTGCGCAAAGTTCAATTCCCAGATATGTAGCTTTTTCAGTTCTTCGTTGGTCCATGCAAGTTGTATTATCTGTACATATAATAATCGTTTTTCCTTTGTTAAGAGAGTAACCTGAACAGTGCCCAAATTCAGAAGTGATTTCCTCTATTTCACGAATAGCCTCAATCGGTTAAGATGTAGTAATTGCGATGTTATCGGCGTAGGCCATTGCTTTTGTTTCAAAATAATGACTAATAACAGGTTTGATATTATTGCTTTCTAGCAATTTCAAAATAAGAGGATCAATATATAATGCAAACAGTAGGGGTGAGCATGGACACCCTTATCTAGTGCCCCTGGTTATGTTAATATATCCAGAGAATAACCCTGCTGCCAAAACTTTTGCTTTGGGGCAATGATACATTGATTTAATGGAGTTAATAAATTTAGGGCAAAATTATTGCATATCATAACTTCCCAGAGAAAGTTCCAAGTGACACGATCAAAAGCTTTCTCAGCGTCAAGCAGGATCATCGACATTCGTCCCCCCTTGGCAGCCATGGCGTCAAATAAGGCAATTGCCCTGCAGATATGTTCTGTGGTTCCTTTCCCAGGAATTAAGCCATGTTGCCACGGGGATACGAGATGTTTGATAACCCTGCTGAGTCTGAGCGCTAGTACCTTTGCATATAATTTAGAGTCCGAATTGATTAGAGATATGGGGCGATATGAGGTTAGCTGTTCAGGGGATTTTCCCTTTTTTGGAAAAACGATTATATTAGCCTCCTCCCAGGAGATTGGAGGTACACCATTACACTGTATCCCAAGGAATAGATTGTGCAAGATAGGAACTAATTGATGGCTGAGAAGCTTAAATAACTCGATCGGTAGTTTATCGGGGCCTGCTGCTTTGCCGGATGCCAATAATGTTAATGCGGCACCCACCTCTGTGAGTGTAATTTCTATTTCGAGATCATCCTTTGTAGCATCATCTAGTAGTTTCGTGGCCTCAGGATTAACAGGAAAATTATCTAAATAATCTTTTATATCCTCTTCAGAAATTAAAGCTTCCTTGAAACTGAAAGTTGATATCAACCGCATGGGTGAAAGTCTGCCCATTTTCTATTATAGTAATAATATCTTTTCTTGTGGTTTTTTGTTGTGTGCTAAGTGCCAGTTGTCTACCCACTTTCTCTCCACTTTCGTATACTTGTTTCCTATGTGATTGATATGTTTGGGCAGCTTTCTGGCTAAGTTTAGTATTTAATTCTGATTTCAGTACTGCTACCTGCATCATCACGTGACTAGTATCTTGTTTTTGTATGATTTTGACAGTGTGTTCTTCCTCAGCTTTAGCTAGAGCTGCTATTCTTATTTCATATTCTTTTTTTCGTTTTTTCTGATTTTGTTTTGGTAACTGATAGTCTCCCCCCTCAATGCAGCTTTATAAGTATCCCATACGGTGTTTCTTGATGCACTAAAGCGATTCATATTAAAGAATTCCTCAGTCCAGGTTTTGATATGATCAATATATTCTTTGTGAGATAGCAGTTTCCTATCAAAAGACCATGAGGTTTTTTGAGTGAGATTAGTATCATAAACAGTTAGTAATATTAAGGGATTATGATCCGAGATTATTTTTGGGAATTTATTTATATGTGAAGAATGTGCTAAGTCTCTAGAAGTGAAAATATAATCTATTGTCATATGGTTACTGCGTTTCTATATATTGTGTTAAGTTAGCATGAGTTTATTAAATGTTTAAACAACATATTTTCCTTCGGCTTCAGTTTGCACACGACACCCAATTGTTATTGTAGCTTTCAACCTAGACGAAAGATGTGATTTATTTGAGAATAATGTTATTGCTCTGATATCAGTCGTGTTTGGTACAACTGTCTGCACACTGAGAACTGCACCCTCTAAGAATAACCTAACACAAGGTTGCTGAAAGCCTGATCCTCGCACTACATTAGACATAACACAAATAATGTTGCTGCCAACATTTGGGCTCTACGCGGGTTTAAGATAGAGTTACAGGGAATGAATCAACACACTTGATGCTTCGCATGCAGAGAGCTGGTAGCTGTTGATGTGATCTCCTCCTACTGAGAATTAGAGGTATGGGCCCGCCCTGTTAGAACCCAAATGAGACCTTCTTAGATATAATATAATATGCTAAATAGGGTGCGCGAAATATAGGTGATACAGATTTCTATAGATTTTGCATTATAATATGCTATCACCGTTCGCTTATTATGGACTAGTGACTATGCTGCTAACTCTGGTTTTTATAATATGTATGTTGATATTATATAAGATACTGCGTTTGAGAACTTTGCATTGAAAAATAAACATTTCAAACTTGCACGTGTGTTCTTTGCCTCCAAGTTTCGGTTTGTAATGATTATATAACGAAAGAGTGTTCATGTGTTCCACGATACCTGAGGTACCCTAAGTTCATGTTCTGGATTGTCTAAGTCATTGGGAAGTTATTACTACCGATGAGACACTGTAGCTAGCTTGGTAAGGGGATTTCTGAAACTAAGGTGAGTTTTGGGTCACCCTAACTCACCAAGGTTCTAGATCTCTGTGCACAGTTCTGTGGGAGAACGGAAACCCTGCTACACTATCCGTACATGCTTTTGGTGAGGATGAGAGTAGTAAATATAGCCAGGGTCAATTGGATTATTTTGCAGCCATATGTCAGTTAGTCCAAGGCTGCATATTAAACTACTAACAGCGCGATAAACCCTCGGTTTCCGGCCCGTGTATTTCAGTTTAGATGAATACGCCGATAAGGGTGGTAACAGGGAGATGTTAAAATCACCACAAAGAATTAGCGGACCTTGCCACATAGCTAGTTCTGTTTCCAAAGTTTCAAAGATTGTGGGATCGTCCTGGTTTGATCCATAAACAGTGCATATAATAATTCCATTTGCTAATTTAGCGATCGCCCACCTTTCATGTGCATCAGATAAAAACGTGTTCCTTGTCCATAACAATTTTTAGCAAAAAATTGCAACACCCCTAATATTGGACGATTGAGATGAAGATACCAATAAATTATATCCCTTAAGTCTTAATAACGCTCTTTTACTCCAAGGAATGTGCATCTCCTGTATACACAAAATGTCTACAGGATGTAATTTTACTAATTCCTCTAACCTAAGGCGTTTATCTATAGACAGTAACCCTCCTACATTCCAGGATTGTATACTAAGCTTACCCATTGTTAATGTGGTAAAGTTGACTAATAGCATTGCTCAAATAATACTCCATATCCTTGTCCTGCTGTATCTTCTCAAAAGTTAATTTTATTCCTGCTATTAAACCTGGTTTGGTTTTTTCATTTTCCACCTCCCCCCCTTTCTCCACCCCCTCCCTTCCCACTGTCCCTCTCCCAGACCCGCCCGCAAACCCTCACCTTTTCCCTTTGCCCCCCCCTTACACAGGCATTCAGACTCTACCAGAGTCTGTGTGATGAAGTTGCTGCACTTCTACTGAGCTACCGCTCCTTGCCATAAATAACAAAGAAAACTTTTTAAGTGAATAGGATTAAAGCTTAACATAAACAAGAAAAAATGGCATTATATATCATATATATTATATATCATATATCATAACTGTGACCATCGTGTCATCTATATCTAATCAGGCTTCGTTCTAATTCAGATCAAGCAGTTTTTAGAGTATCAAAAGAACTATCAACTTTTTTTTTTTTATCAAAGCACAAAAAAGTACTGGAATCTCACTCTTTCCCTCCCTGCACATATGTAGATTATTGCTGCAGTTACCAATGAATTATAATCAAAACTGTCTAAGATATTTCATCTAGATACGCTTTTGCTTTTATCTCAGACTGAAAAAACTTTGTCTGACCAACATGAATAATCTTAAGTCTAGCAGGGTTGTTCAAAAAAGCCAGAGCACCCTTTTCCTGAAATGGTTTAATCAGCAGTCGCAACCGCCATCATCTTTCGACGGTTGCGTGGCAAAAATCGGGTCTTGAGAAAAAGGAAAAGTCACTAAAAGATAGTTTGCGATCTGGTCTCGCTTTCTCCGCCACTGCATGCCGAAGCAGAAAATTATCAAAATATACTAAAATAGCACGTGGGTATATCCCTGGCTCCGGTGGTGGATTAAATGGGACTGGATGAGCCCGTTGGATTTCCAGTTCCCAGTTCCAGTTCTGTATTTCAGGCATACACTCGCTAAAAAGTTTGATAAGGAAAGCTTGCACATTCTCCCCTTCAATTTTCTCAGGTACCCTAGGATGCGGAGATTATTGAGACGTTGTCTGTTTTCAAAATCTTCAAGCTTCCATTTAATATCCATCAGCTCTGCCTCCTGAAGCTGGATTTTCTCATGATTCTCTGAAGAATCTTTTTCCGCTGACATGACCCTTAGTTCCATTTCTGTCACTCTTTTGCCAATATGATTACATGTTTTTGAGAGTTTCTTGACAACCCCTTGCATTTTACGCAATGCTGCACGAGATCTTCTACTATCTAGAGCAGTCTCTTCCCTATGAGTTGCTATTGCTTGTAGAATAGTCTCCACTGCCGTGGGAGTTATCTCTTGAGTGTCTGAGCTGGCGCCTTGGTTAGTCTCAAGATGACCTTTAACTGATTTGTTTTGTGTGGTTCTAGCACTGGTTTTAGGCTTAACCTTTACAGTATTAACATTCTGTCTTCCCTCTCCGTAGCTGTCTTCTGAGGAGTACGGATGTGGTTCTGATTCCTCATCATCATCCTCGCCCTCCGTAGATTCAAAGCTCTCTGACCACTCCCCTAGTGCATCTGCTTCAGCCTCCCCGGTTTCATCGGAAAAGGAGTAGAACTCACTGAGGTCTTTTTCCCCTTCCGGTTGTTGTCCAGTTTGCCCAGTTTGTAGCAGAGCTCTATTCGGTAATAAATCATTAATACCTTCACTTGTTATAGCCTGCTCAGAGGCTGGTTGTGGGGATGCACATAATACCTCTTCCGGGGCTATTAAGCGTGGAGTTAGTGTTGATGTTATAGACACATTCTGATTAGTGATTAGTGTTGCTTCTGCAATCAGATTAGCCTGATCGTTTTGTACACCTAAAATATTGCCACCGGGACCTGAGAATGACATTGCGCGGCCCTCCTCAATTTGCTTCTCGCCATTTCCTGCTCCTTCTATTGATGCATCAGTTTGTTTGGAGTTAGAAATCTCGGTAGTCGCAGAAGTATTAACATTGATATAAATAGCGCTCAGGTCTTCTGTACTAGCTATGGACAAAGAGGTGGCAGGAACGTTTGGGGGGTCAGACAATCCATTATATAAATCTTGTGTGTTATTCGGTTGTAAAGTGGTTATGTTCTTCTGCTCGTCATTCATTGATGGGGTAGACACAAGCTCAACCTCAATCTGTGAACTAGTCTGAATCGGTGTTTTTTTTAATAGTACATCAAGCACAGATCTCCCTCCTGTATTACTTAGTTTCCTGCGTGATGCTAAGATTTCTTGCCTTGGGGTGTTGGTTGAGGACACAGTCGCTTGTTTCTTTGTCCTTAAGCTCGCTGCTTTTACCTGTAAGTGATCAGAGTCTTCCCGGTCCAATAAGCCTTCTCGTTTTTGCCTTTCAGCCTCCTTGCGAAGTACCCTGGCTGCCTTTTGCGATCCGAGCTCTGGTTGCAGCAGCTGAGGCGCTTTTTGGCGGCATTATTGCTGTCTTTGTCTCCCTCGGCGTTCTTCTCCTTGCACACCGCCGTACTCGCCAGACAAAGCCACACACCGTAGAACCGGAACTTCGCCATGAAGATCGCAGCGTCTGACACACCCCCTGAAGGGCCACTAACAGCGTCGGTCTAAGTCTCTCAAACGCCGTGCAGAGAAACCGTAGACCACCAATCAAGCGTAAGTTGATTTAAATGCTGCTGATGATTTTTACTTGCGTTGTAACAATATAGCATCATACAAGTCCTCGTAGTGCATGTACCTTGTGGGTTAGTATCGTAGAGCCGTGGAGCCTAGGAGCCGTGATCACTCGTAGTCAGTGTATCAGTAAATCAACGTGTCATTCATTAGGAGGAGCCTGGCCAGAGGTTTTTTCCGCCGCCCTCCGTACCTCGGTAGCTTAATCTCTAATCATTCAGGAACCGATTCAGTTAAAAAAACCTGCTTCAATCGTTTGGTCATTCAGAATCCATCGGAGCTCAGTGATGTGCTGCAATCGGTCTAACGCTTAGACCGCCATCTTGCCCACTCACTGATTCACTTTTCAAGGGGGTTCTTGTGACGGAACGCCCACTGCTGCGTGGAAATGCCCACATGAAACCTGACACTGGTTTCATGTGCTGCAGGGTTTTAGAACGTGATGCATCTCCCTGCACTATGGTGCTTCTTTTGCGCTGCCACTGCGTAAGAAAAGTGACGCACAGGCAGTATAAAAGAGGCGCAATGGGCTTCTAAATATGCCCCTGAGGAATTAAAGTAAGTAAGGGACAGAGAGAGAAAAAGGTAGTTAGACAAGGTGAGTGAGGCTGAAAAAACAGGATTAATAATGACAGAAAGACTGTAAAGAAGAAAGAAGGGAAATAATGGGAATAAGTAAAGGAAACTAAAGGAAAGTAAAAAGAGTTAAGGAAGGCGAATAAGAGATAGATTTAACAATGACCAAGAGAGAAAGAGAAGTAAGAGAGTGATGAAATGTATTTTTGTTAGTCATACTTACCTTACAAATAGTAACAAACTAATAGTAAATTTCTTTTAAAAACATACTATCTGTGGAAGAAAAGTATACATTTCATAAAACAAAAGAAAGTAGGAGTGCAGGAAACAGAAAGTGAAAGAAAGGAAGAGTGAGGGAGAGAGAGAGAGAGACAGAATGTGTAGTGTATAAATCAATGACTAAGATGACTGAGTGAAGGATAGAAAGGCACTGAAGGAATGACTGTGGAAAGGAAAGTATGGTGAGGGAGGAAAGGAGAGTGTGATGAGTGATGGAAGGCGAGAGAAAAAGTGTCTAAAGGAAAGGGACTAAGGGTGGGGGAGTGAGTTAAGGAGATTGAAAAAATATGGGCAGGACACTAAGAGAAACAGAGTGAGGAAGGGTGAGTGAGAGAAGGTGAACGGGGCAGAGACAGGGAAGGAGTGTAAGGGACGGATAAAGAGAAATAGAGTAGGCTAAGCGGACTGAAGTATGGGGAATGAGGATAAGTGATGGATGCGGAGTAAGGGAACTAGGATTAAGGTAGGGTAAGAGAGGGGCACTTAGGTTGAGGAAACAGGGGTGATAGAGGGTGGATAAAGGTGAGTGAGCATGAGGCAGGGGGAGTGATAAAGTGAAGAGACAGAGGGAGTGAAGGAAACAGTGACAGAAGAGGACTCAGGGAAGGAGCAAAGAAAGGTAAATGATGAAATGTGGATGAGTCAAAGGGAGTGAGCATGAGAGAATGGGACTGACAAAGAAAGGGGATGAAGGGAGTGAGGGTAAGAGAGAGGGAGTGAGGGAAGGATAGGGAGAAAGAGAAATAAAAAATGTATGAAAAAGTATTTTTTATTAGTCGTACTTACCTTATAAATGTAATATCTGTGGAAGAGAATAAACAAATCAGTTATAATAAATATTTCTGAATACAATATAACAAAATAACTTGTACAATATGTTATATGGTTTATTTTTGCTGTTCTCAGAATATATTGATTTTCACTATAAGCAGTGAGTTCAATACTACTCATCATATGACAGCGGGCAAAAAAAAACACAATCAAAATGATTGTGTTTAAAAAACCCATACAACATTTGAATACATAATGTAAATATTTGAAAAAAACATGTCTTAAATGTTTTTCTCTAAATCGCAATTTCTTGGTTAAGGACGCTACATCTTCAACAATCACAAACTAATAAAACAATATCACTTATTTTTAAATACCTCTCATACCTTGTTGAAACTGTCGCTGTAGCCTTAGCGCTGTGTTTAGATTTTTAACAATTGTACAAATCGCTCGCAATTTTAAAAACTGCTATTTGTTATTTGCACTGATCCTGTGAGGACAACAGCGAGTCAGGCTGCTCCTTGTCATTTTTTGAAAATTGCCTATTTTGCACTATGAGGACGGCAGCGAGTTAGGCTGCTCCTTGTCATTTTTTAAATTGCCTAATTTGCACTGTGAGGACGGCATTGAGTTTGGCTGTTCCTCGTCATTTTTAAAATTGCCTATTTTGCACTGTGAGGACGACAGCGAGTTAGGCTGCTCCTCTCACCCCAGTAGTTTTGGCTGCCAAATCCCGGGCTCCGTTCCACCACGGCTGAGTGCCGATAGCGTGGAGAGCCTAAGGGGAGGTAGGCAGACCAATCAGGGGCCATCCACTACGAGCCAGAGGGCAGAGCCACGAGCCCGCGCTTCTCCCTCCCTATTTACCTCTATGTGCTGGCCGAGGCACAGCGGACGGGTGCAGCGGGCGTGACAATGGCGCACCAAAGGTGCGCCTAAGGTAAGCCCGTCTGCGCCCGTCCGCGACCGGCCGGGACCAGGGGCCACAACCACTGCCAGCATCGCCCAAAATTCGCTCCCCCCAATTCGATACTCCCGCAATGAGCTGTTACTTTACGCCAATAAAATGGGCTATTATGAAAGGCCATGCATTCGAACGGGCCCAGGCTCATCTTATGGACCAATTTCCTGCCTTTCATGCAGATGGTCAAGTATGGGTCAATCACTATTAGGCTATCAGACCATTCATGACCACTCCAAACTCCTCTGTCTATACCTATGCTAGATCCCTACCTAGGCATGCCTTGGACATCTGGGACTTACTTAAAACCAAGAACCCCGACCTGGTCTTTATTACTGAAACCTGGCTGACAGATACTAATGCCCCAGACTTAGCTAATGCGCTTCCCAACAACTATAAAATTATTAACCAAGACAGATCTGGAAGCAGGGGAGGGGGGGTCGCTGTCATATTCAGAGATCATCTGACCTGCCTCCTGGAGCCAGTAATCGGCTACAAAGAACACCAAACCCTACCTTTCCAAGTACTTGGCGATGGTTTCACCGTCCTAGCTGGAGCAGTAATATATAACCCCTCCGGACAACAAGTCAATCTAGGTGCCAAATTGCTCACCCAACTTCTGCCACTTTGCTTGAAACATAAAAACTATCTAGTAGTTGGTGATTTCAACATCCATTACGAGAAAAAGAATGCTCCAGTGGTTTCCCAACTGGAGGGTGATATGGAGATCCTCAATCTTAAACAGTGGATAGTGGGCTCTACTCACATAGCCGGCCACAAACTAGATCTACTTTTCACCAACATTGAAGCTGCTAAAATCTGTGAGGTCCTGCCATTACTCTGGTCTGACCATTTTCTCATAAGTTTCACTTTAAATCTACCCTTTAAACCATCGAAACCCAAGGTGGCTCACCAGATTTCCAACCGAGCATGGAGACTAGTCGACGAGTCAAACTTTAATACTCATTTCCAGGAAGCTAATATCGAGTTCCTGGATGATGCCACCGTATGCTCAGATGTAACCACATTAGGCTCTGGAATATTTCAAACACTAGATAATCTAGCTCCCATACAGACAACTAGGAAACGATCTCATACGGAAAGATGGTTCACCCCTAAAGTCTTAAGAGGGAGTGTCAAAAACTAGAACATCTATGGAGGCAGTCCAACGACAGTGCATCCAAGTTAAGCTATGTGCTTAAATGAAAATTGTACAACCGTACCATAAAAAATGCAAAAAGAAATCATTTTTCCCGACGCATCCTTGAAAATTGCAACTCTGCTAAAGAGCTTTTTAGAATAGTGAAGAAGCTCAGCAAACCATTAAGCATCTCCCAAACACCTACCCCCTCAGTGAGGCTTGTGAACAAATTAGCACCTTCTTTACTGAAAAAATTAGGAAAATCTACTCCACCTTCACTTCCCAACACTCCCTTAACACAATGGACACAGTAAAGCCCTCCAACACAGTGATCTCAGCAAGAACTGCGACAGCCTTACCAGATTCAGAAGCCACACCCACTTTGGATGGTTTTGAGCCATTTACAGTGGACGAGGTTCTGACAGCCATGAGCACAGTAAAATCTGGCTCTCCATCAGATCCCTGTCCTTATTTTGTAATCTCAAAAATTGCCCCTACACTCGGTCCCCTGATTACACAGCTCTTCAATAAATCTTTGAGAACTGCAACCTTTCCGGACGTTTGGAAGCATGCTTCTGTGATGCCTCTCTGTGATTCTTAATCCCGAAAAACCCGAAAATTATCGTCCCATCTCCCAGCTTCCTTAACTCTCCAAAGTCCTAGAGAAGCTGGTCAATGGACAGCCTACCAGGTACTTGGAAACAAACCTCCTCCTGGATCCCTCTCAGACGGTATTCCGGGCCAACAACAGTACGGAGGCGACGTTTCTGGCAGTGGCGGATGGTATCAGAACTTCCACCGACCAAGGTGGGGTGGTGGCTCTGATACTGCTCGACCTGTCAGCGGTGTTTGATACGGTCTCCCATGACTGCCTGCTGAACATCCTTTACAGCAAAGGAGTCCGCTCCACCACGTTAAGCTGGCTGCACTCCTTTCTGAGTAACCATACCCAGGCAGTACACATGGGACAATTCCATTCTAAATCTAGCCCCATCAGCTGTGATGTCCCTCAGGGAGCCTCATTAAGCCCCACCCTTTTCAATGTCTATATGTCATCTTTTGCTGAAATTGGAAGGAAGTGGGGCATTGGCATCTGCTCCTATGTGGATGACACACAGCTGATGGTGGCTTTGGGCAAAAAAACAGATATTATTAAATACAAACTGCACAACTGTCTTTTGGATATAGCCCAGTGGATGCACTCACATTGCCTGAAACTGAACGCCGGAAAATCTGATATCCTTCTGTTTGGCAGTGCCAAACGTGTGTGGGATGTGATGTGGTGGCCACCCTCACTTGGTATGGCCCCCATCCTGAAACAACACGCAAGGAATCTGGGCGTCATTATGTCCATGAAAGATCATGTGCGATCCCTTTGTGGCAAAGGCTTCTCCATCTTAAAGCTTCTTGCCCGACTATTTCCCTGGATACCCCTGGATTGCAGACGTTCCGTCACTGAAGCCTTCCTAGTTAGCCGTCTGGACTACGGCAATGCGCTGTTTGTGGGCATTAATGAGTATTTGTTCACACGCCTACAAGTACTACAGAATTCGGCGGCTAAACTTATCTGCAATAAAGGTAAGTTTGAATCTGCCTCGGAGTGCCTGAAGAAACTGCACTGGCTGCCGATGCACCAGAGAGCGGTCTTCAAACTGCTTGGTCATGCCTACAAGGCCCTCCATAAGACAGGTCCTACTATTCTTCAGGGGAAGATTGAATTTTACGTCCCCACAAGAAATGTGCGTTCACTCCAGTCTGCCCTCGCCAGAACTAAAAGCATATCTAAAACAAGGACTGGGGGTCGCTCATTTCCTCACCTGGCAGCAAAGAAATGGAATGAGCTCCCCCAAGACCTAAGACATACTACTAACTACCGCTTGTTTAAAAAAAAACTAAAAACCTTCCTCTTTCCCAAACCTTAAGGTCTGCCTCAGTGCTAACTTGCGGTAGTCTCAGTCCGGGTAGAAGCGCCTTGATATCCCTGGGGATGAGTGTTGCGCTCTACAAATATCGCAAATAAATAAAATAAAGAAACTTCCTTACAAGCATGTTCTAACAACATTTATCTGAAGTAGTCATTTTGTTCTGACATACTTTCCCGCGTGGCCAAATAGTATGAGTAAAGTCCTTATTTTGCAAATTACTTAACTGTACTCTTAACCATTCTTTTCCCGACCTTTAGAATCAAAAGTTCCAACGTGTTCTGTACCACCAAACATTACTTAAACCTGTACCTGATACTATCACTATGCCAAATACAAGTTTCATTTTTAAATTTGGTCACCCTCACTCACACGATACTTCTGAACAACAGAGTATCTTTTCTTAACAGCAGTAATCTTCCTACGCTAAGTAATTTTACTGAAATTTGGGTTGCAAAAACACCAGATAAGAATTTGGTAAGTCAAAAGTCAAACGTTTTTTAAAAGTACATTGACTATCATTACAGTGTGTACAGCCTGTTGGAGATTTCAAATAAGCTGTGTAATGTCCTGATGTTGTTGAAGGACCATCATGGAAGATGATTGCTACAGTTACAAAAGTTCTTCTAGAAATTGATAGTTCAGAAGCCACAACATTTTTAATTGAAGTTGTCAATTTTGTTCCATCAGGTCTGCATCGTTGAAGCATTAAAATTACATACTGTCCATATCTTTGGATAAATAATGTTGATAACATTTCTGAGTTACATTGAGAACAGACCATGTTTTGATGCACATCTCTAACTAGATTAATGAAAGACACTGCTTTACAGTCTGGTAATGTTAAATATATAAATCTTTCAGTGTGTATGTCAGTACTACTTGAAAATGAACAATTGTCGCATTTATGTTGCCATTTATAAGAAAGGGCAAAAAGACTATCTATATCTACACCTTCATCTTGTAAAACTGTAAGCATATACATAATAAATTCCTGACAATCTTGCTGAATATTCTGAGAAAATTGATTTAGTCCAGCACATATGTCTAAAACATTTCGAAGTTCTGAAACATTTGCTATTTCACTATTATCACTGCTACCTTTCTCAAACACAGAACAACAAAATGTTTGGTCCCGATTTTCTACAATCTGTTACTGTAAAGTTTTAAGAAAAAAAACAACATTAACCACTACATTTGCATAGCAGTTGACACCAGAACTGTTTTCAAATTTAAATCCAACAATCTCTTCAGTAGTAACCTTTTTTTTTTTGCTACCAATCACAGGTTCATCTATTATTTTTCGTTTCTCTACTACTTCACTACATTTTTCCTCATATCTCCTTTTTTGACCTACCACACACTTTTCAATTAAAGGATATTGAGGTAAACTTGGAGCATATTCTCTTCTTAACCTGCTATACTCCTTCACACAATTTAGATCTGCACTAATCTTTGTCTCATCAAAATTAATTAGATACAATCCAGATAAAGTTCTAACTCAAGATAAAGCAACATAGGCCATACCCTCTTTGAACACAGTACTTCCAATATTTACCAAAGCACTATCTACACTTAAACCTTGAGATTTATGAATAGTCACTGCATATGCCAAACAAATAGGAAGTTGTTTTCGACGGACATATAAGTCTTTCACAAGCAAAAATCGAGTCGAACAACGACTGAATTGTTGAACTTCTTCAATTCCATCAAATTTGATTTTTAAAAATTCAATCTCATCTCTATTTGGGTAATTCACAAAACCAACAACATTACCCATTGCTCCATTCACCAAACCTCTTTCCACATGTAAATTTCTTCGTAAAATAATCCAGCAATTTAAACATACATACAGATTCTTTTCTAAACCAGCAGTTTTAGATATAGATTTCTGTAGAGAATCCAATCTTAACTTCAACCTTTCTGACAAAATAATAGTACTTCCTTCATGCTCTATTCTATCTTTAGCTTCCAGTTTCTTAATTTCTTGATTTTCTAACTTCAACATTTTTTCATTGAACATTGAACATTCTTGTAGAGTTGGCATCAAGCGTATAACTGACTTATCTTCTGCCTCTTTACTATATATTTTCTCTGCCACATTATTTTCATTTGGAAACAAATTGTAAAGTAATCGTGTTTGTAAAGTTTCTTTGGCATGTCCACTTAGTTTTCCAATTCTTATATCTTGACTAATATTTCCATATTTAGCATCCTTTGCCTGTCGCATATTTTGAATGAGTTCAGTATATTTGAAATGTGACCATATATTAACATTTCCAATACTTCCCAGGCACTCACAGTGTGATCTTAGACACATGACCACGATGTTACATGTAATCTACCATGTCTGTCTCTGCCTGCACTATGTGTGTCTCTGCTCATACCATCTCTCCATCTCTGCACCATCTTTACAGATTACAGAAAAAAACTTGCAAATCAGTGAAATAATTACTGTCTGCCCTAAAAACATTTTATATACCATTTATTCAGTATACTAAAAATGGTTGCAAAACTACAAAGTGACAGTTGAAGGAAAGAAAGTGAGGAAGGAGAATAAGGAAAATGAACTGACAGTGAATAAAAAGTAGTAACAGTGAGGGATTACATATCAGGATGAGTGAAGAGCACTGAGGATAATAAAACATAATAAGAGAAATTTAAAAGTAGTAAGTGAGAGCAAATAATTTATATAAAGAGTGAGGAAACGAAAAAGAAGAGTAGTAGAAAGAAAAGAAAACAGTGCCAGAGAGAAAAATGAAGACAGTCAGAGACTGTGAGGGAGTGAAACAGTTATAGTGACTAAAGCATCATTTAATGTGAAACACAGTGAAAAAGAATTAGAGACTCACCTTTAACAATGCTTTATTAGATGTAGAACAGTGGCAGTCACAAACCAGATTTTCTTATGCAGAATCTCTGAATAATGCTTCTGTCACTGCAGCCTCAGAATAATGGCACAGATTTCCTCTCAATACAGACTCATATTCGTCTATATAACCAATCATATTTCTTCCCACACAAATTCAAAATCAAACTAACATTTCAGTTGGTTGTACCTTTCAGTATTTTCAAAGTCACATAAAGTTCACCCTTCACACCTCATTCTGCACCTGGTTGAAGACACAGGTCAAAAGTTCATATCTCAATGTTACGAATCAAACCAGCAAGGCTGATTGACCTCCAAACAAACCTGCTTATCCACTCCTTTGTTAGTTTTCATGATTTTTTCACAACCAATAGCATTTTTCATTTTAAAAAAACATTAACATGCAACCTAGTCTTCAATCTTGAATTGTATGAATCAACCGATCATTTCTAATTTTTCAAGTGCACCAAACCTCATCCACTATTTTTTTCAAAACTCTCAACTTCTAACTGCCATTTCACTTCAAGAACCCATCTGAGTACTACTGGATCTGCCTTGAAAATGATGAAAGTTTGGCTAATAGGACACAGCTATATTTACTGGAGTGAAAGATATACAGCAAACAGAGGTATTTCCAACCTTGATTTACCAAATGTGGACATTATGTGGATTGGCCAGGGAATTGATACCATTGGTGAAAACCTTTATGCATCTCCCACAACCTGACCTCATAATTGTGCACTGTGGTGGAAATGATCTAGGCACATTTACTGGGGTAGGTCTGGAAATGCTTTTAAAGGACACCTTTGGGCAATTGATGTCACTGTTTCCTCAAACTGCCTTTGTGTTTTCCAATATATGCCAAAGACAGAAATGGAATTGGTCCAATCAATATTGTCCACTGATTGAGAAAGCAAGGAAACATGTAAATAAATCTGTTTCTGCTTTCCTCAGAGACTATGGCATGGGTTCTATATACCACAACAACTTGCGTTACAACATGCAAGGCATCTATAGGAGAGATGGTGTTCATTTTACGGACGAGGGGAATAGAATCTTCCTCTGTAACATGAGACTCTGCATCGGTACTTACTTGTAGGTACAAAAACCCCCCAATTAACACAACGGCTCTTTTTAGAGCCAACTAACATCTAAACACTCAAACTTGTAATTTAACTCAATTTTTTAAATATTTTTTTGTCGCCCTGCGTGACCAGGTGCGCGCACCCCGCAACTTTTTTGCAAAAATAAATGTTTATTTTTGGCTTTGGGGGTCCCTATTGGACCCCCTGAGAAAACCTAGGGGGTCAGGGAGTCTCCACCCTGCCCCCTTTCCACGCTCTCCGCTATAGTTTTCCACACTCTTGTAAATAGTGGTGCGCGACCCGGTGCGCGCACCCCGCAACTGTTTTGCAAAAAAAGTTTCTTTTTGGCTTTGGGGGTCCTTAATGGACCCCCTGAGAAAACCTGGGGGGTCAGGGAGTCTCCACCCTGCCCCCTTTCCACGCTCTCCGCTATAGTTTTTCACACTCTTGTAAATAGTGGTGCGCGACCCAGAGCGCGCACCTCGCAACTTTTTTGCAAAAAAATGTTTTTCTTTTTGGCTTTGGGGGTCCTTAATGGACCCCCTGAGAAAACCTAGGGGGTCAGGGAGTCTCCACCCTGCCCCCTTTCCACGCTCTCCACTATAGTTTTTCACAGTCTTGTAAAATGTGGTGCGCGCAAAGTGCGCGCAACTCGCGATTTTGTAAAATGTCCCCTCTCCATGTTCTGCACCTTTGTTCTCTACAATATGTTGACTCGCACTGCCAAAATGGCGGTCAACACTTCCTGATTTCCTCCGAAATCGAATGTTGACAGACGTCAAACAGCAAATCAGAATTCCGCTCGCGCACCTGTGCGCGCTTATAGATATACAATTGATTTCAACTTTAATTTTCTCAGCAACTACTGGACAGATTTACACCATTTTCAGAAAAGCGTAATCTGCGAGCCGGACGCTACCTTTTTGCCAAATTTCTTATAATTCCATTCAGCTGTTCGGGCTGTAGCCGTGTCTAAACGTCCTATGGAAAATAACATGGGAAAACACGTTTTGGGACCCCCCTTTTATCTCAGCCCCCACTTGACGAATCCCCTTCAAACTTTCAGGGAAGCAGCGGAGCGGAGCGAGCCATCTTCTTTGAGAAATTCACAAAGATTCTCCCTCCGGCGCCAAAGTTATTCCCAAAAGAATGTTGCAGATTTCCTGTGGAAACTAGTTCCTAACTATAACTACCTACTGGCGACCGTCAGAAGGTAATATATATATATATATATATATATATATATATATATATATAGATCTATATATATATATCTATCTTCATGGTATAGTCCATATTTTTTCCATGATACTTAGGCAGGTCCCTGTTTTGTTGCATAACCTGTTTTGCTATGCCTTTAGGACCCCTATGTGTTGGAATTAATTTAGATGTTAATCTACTTATTAGTACGAAAATGGAGAAAAAAAACAAAGAGCTGGCACCTGAAGCTCATTACCAATCGGCTCCCAGGCAGGCCAGGTTCCAGGGGCATTGTATTATTAAGGGAAGAAAGCACACAAGCCAAAAGGACCACCACCTCCCTTGTTTACAAATAAATGTGGGGGAGGCCCATATGCCCTCCCAGGCTGCCCGAGTACCAAAACCTCATCAGGGCTTATTATTTATATATGGGGGGGCTTCTTGAAGTCCCCAAGCAATGGGTGCCCCTAACTCCCTGGGGCTTTAATTTTAAACAATGCGGGGGGCTCGTGGGCCTCCGCATTTCCGGGGATCACACCTCACTGCGACTTTTGCATATTTGAATGCAGGGGACTGCAAGGACCCCACAGCCCCTGGGACCACAACTTCCCTGGGGCAAAATGGAAGATTGGAGAAAGTCATGCCATTGCCTTGGAGACCGCCACCTCCCACGGTTGGTTCCTGCTATATCCCGGGGTGCCCATTGGGGATGGGATCCCCAGGTTGAATTCAACCTGGGGAGGGGAGGCCATGCAACCGCCTTTCTCTAAATATGAATATATTTTTTTTAAAGGGACCGTCCCTCTTGGTCCCTACAGGCCCTGCCCCCTTTAAGCACCACATCGCAAATGTGCCTCTTGATGCACTACTAGTTGGTATATGAAGTCCCCTTGGATGCTGAGGGTCCTTGTGGGCCAACACACTCTCCTGTTGCCCCCGTAAGTCGCACACAGAGGGATTGCTGAGAGGACTTGCGAGGCAAGGCGCTCTTTCTTCACCACTCTGCACACGCGCCTCCATGCCATTGAAGGCCATGTCCCCTTTCTCCATCACTCTATAAATGTGTCCTGGTGCACTGCTGGTTAGATGATGAAGTCCTCTTAGATGCTCAGGGATCTTGGGGGCCCAAAAGCACTACTGTAACCTCCAGTATATCAGACACAACAGGATTCCTGAGTGCTGATCAGAGTCCCTGCCCCCTTTCTCCACCACTCCGCAAGCGTCACTACTAGCATAAAAAAAACGTGGGCCATCCAAATCCAACCCACTTTTAAAATCGCCCGCACAAAACGGAAATCTGCGGTGCATGCAAGGGGTTAAATATACAAAGGTTACACAGATGTTATAGGTAGGCTCAGAAGTCACTCATACAAAATCAGATGAACACAGCAGTTATAGTTACCTGGGCTAGGATAGGATAGGATGTGAATTTGTAGAGCGCGAATTGCTGCCCGGAGGCGTCAAAGCGCTAGGAATACCGAAGGTTCAACCATGAGGAACACAGGGGGGGAGAGTGAGGAAGTTTAGACTGGGTGAAATAGGAAGGTTTTCAATTGTTTACGGAAGGCCGTAAGGTTGGGGTTGGATCTTAAGTACAACGGAAGGGCGTTCCAGGCCCTAGCAGCATTGTGGGAGAACGACCTACCTCCAGATCTGGATCTTTTCACTCTCGGGGTTACTGCTAGGAAGGTCTGGTTAGATCTTAGATTCCTATTGGGCCTGTAATGATTGATTAGGTCCTGTGTGATCCTGGGGCCAGAGTTCCAGAATGACTGGTGGGCTATGCACATGGCTTTGAACATAACTCTCTGGCGCACCGGTAGCCAGTGGAGAGTAATCAGCCCGGACCTTACTGACTGTCTGCGGGGGAGGTTGAGTAGCATGCGTGCAGCACAGTTCTGCACAGTCTGCAGCCTTCTCAAGGTGGATTCCGGGGCGCCGAGGTAAAGAACGTTATTAAAATCAAGGCAGGATTGGATCAGGCCTTGTACAGCTGCTTGTCTGGCTTCCATGGGGAGGAGAGGGAAAATTTTCCTAAGCGTCTTCATGATGCCAAAGCAAGTAGACAAGAGTTTCGTAGCTTGTACGTTGAAGGAAAGGGATCTGTCCATCCATATTCCCAGGCTTTTGATGCTGTTTTTGGGGGTTGGTGGAGGGCCCATGCTGGGTGGCCAGAGGGCGACAGGGAAGCTAGGGACCTAGTTGCCGAGGACCATAAGCTCGGTTTTGTCTCCATTTAATTTTAAGCACGATTGGGACATCCAAGTCTTTACATCCTCCAGACACTCTCTAAGCCCGCCCTGTACAGGTAGATTGGTTTCCTGTGTCAGGGAGACCACAAGCTGCGTGTTGTCCGCGTAGGAAATGATCTTAATCCCGAACGGGCGGACGACATCGGCCAGTGGCCTCATGTACAGGTTACAAAGTGCAGGGCTTAGAGAGGAGCCTTGGGGAACACCGCATTTCAAAGGTCCGCTGGTGGAGACCGACTCGCCTTCGAACACCTGGAAGGATCTGTCTTCTAAGAATGACCGAAACCAGGACCACGCTTTACCCTTGATCCCGACCTGGGACATGCGGTGCAGCAGGGTGACATGGCTGACCGTATCGAAGGCCGCACTGAGATCAAGGAGGATCACTGCCACTGATCCTCCCTGACCTAGGATTTTTCTGGCCTCCTCGGTGACCATGAGGAGGGCGGTCTCGGTCCCATGTTTGGGTCTGAAGCCGGTTTGGGTGGGGTCCAGTAGATGGTGGTCTTCTAGGAAGTTTATTAACTGGTGATTTATGTATTTCTCCAGGATCTTGCTTGCCCAGGGGAGCAGGGATATGGGGCGGTAGTTGCTTAGATCCGTGGGGTCCAGATTGGGCTTCTTTAGCAGGGCTCTCAACATAGCCTGCTTCCAGACTGTGGGGACCGTACCCGTGGAGATGGAGGTATTTAGAACCTCTCTTAATATGGGTAGGGTGGTCTGTGAGGCTGCCATTATTATCTCTGGAGGGGCTGAATCATTGGGGGACCCGGATTTGACTTTGCGTGCCAAAGGTTCAAGCGAGGCAAGTTCCAATGGAGGAAAATGAGACAGCATAGGTGGCTGTTGGCTGGGGGGTGGTTCGGTGGAGTGTAAGGGGGGAGTTGGAGGAAAGAGATTGTTCAGGGGGAAGGCCGACTAGATGGAGCTGATTTTCTGGTGAAAAAATTCGGCAACATTATTACAGTGGGAAGTGGATTTGTCCATCAATGGGCTGGGCGGTTGTTTATATAACTATAAGCTATAACTTATGCCACCGCAATGCGCTGCTTATGACCTCACATGTTACATCACTCATGAAATGGTCAGTGGCATCACTCATTACAATCTGACTAATACGTCCCTGTAACCTTTGGCTTTTTCAACAAATTCCTGTGCTTTTTTTATTCTACTTCATAACGTCCCAGCGATATTTTTTCCCCCCCAGTGAGATATATATATATATATATATATATATATATCACCTCCACAGTGGTTCCTATGCGGGAGTTGCGCAGCGCTCCTGTATGTGCGGTGTCCTGCGGCAGAACCAAGCCGCTATTATATTTGCCAAACTTTTCCAACCAAGGAAAATAACGGGTCGCACAGCCAACCTGGATTCCAACAGTGATCCTCTTTATTCTCAATGTTTTCAAATAAGGGCAACAGGCGCAGAGATCTACGCGTTTCGGTGTCACTTCACCTTGCTCACGATCACTGGGTATACCACACCCACAAACATTTAAACATAATTTTTTCAAACACAACAGCATTTCCTGTCACATGATGTGCTAAGGATTATGGTCCTTGTAGTTTTAACCCTAAGTTTGAAAAGAAAATGAAATTAAATCAAATTGCACCCTTTTCTAAGGTTTAGAATACATTAAGCATTTTTTACAATTTGCATTGATTCATGCTTATACCATTTAGGTGTATGTTTTCAACTGTGTACTGCCTTCCAATAGGCTGACTCATCATTCAATATTCAAAAATCAAAATATGCATGCCATACTAATTCAAAAGTCAATTTATAGGTGCACATAAAGTTCCTCCGATTGGTTCAACCCATTCGGATGCAGGGTCCTCAGATTAATTATGAACTTTGATTCTGCTTGTCTCAATTTTTTAGCACGATCACCTCCCCGCTCTCCCTTTGCTATAGTTTGAATGCCATAAAATCTCAGTTTTTGCCAATCACCCTGATGTGAAGACTCCATGTGTTTGGCTATGGCATTAGAGCGGTCCTTATGAATTGTGGCCCTCATATGTTGTAAGATACGGTTCTTAAGTTCCACAGTCGTGCTGCCCACATATTGCATGGGACAGGGGCACTCCACTACATATACAGTGAATGGTGTTTTGCACGTTATGTGTTGTCTTATTTGCCATTTCTTTTTGTTGGCCAAAGTTATTTCCTTTGTTTGTTTGGCTATCTGGCACATCTTGCAGCCATGGCATTTCGTGAATCCTTTAGTTTTCAGCCAGTCATCCTGTCTTTTCCTCTGGAAGTGGCTGTGTATTAGGTGGTCTTTCAAATTTTTGGCACGTCTGTACGTTATCGTTGGGTGTGTTCCCATGAGCTCCTTGACTGTGCTATCCAGCTGCAATAGCTTCCAATTCTTCCGGAGAATCTTGCCTATCTTCTCACTTTCTTGTGAATAGTCTGTGATGAGACGGATTTTTTGTGTCTCTGGGTCATCTTCCTTGTTTTTTCTCTTTAAACATTCATCCCTTGTTTTAGAGTTGCTTTTTATGAGACCGTTTCTCACTGTTTGTACTGGGTATTTCCTTTTAATGAACCTTTCCATTGTCTTTTTGCTATTTTTCTTCCACTCTTCTTCTTCACTGCATATCCTGCGGATTCTTAAAAATTCACCGTAAGGAATGCTGTTAAGTAAAGTTTTTTGGTGGAAGCTGGTGGCTTCTAGTGTGGCATTCGTTGATGTGGATTTGCGGTGGAGAGTCGTATGTATTTGTTGATTTTTAACATAGATCTCTGTGTCCAAGAATATTATTTTCTCTTTGCTTATATTGTAGGTGAATTTCAGATTTTTCACGCTATTGTTCAGTATCTTGAAATATTCTTGGAACTCGGGTTCTGATCCATCCCAAATTATCAATAAATCATCGATGAATCTTTTCCAACTCACCACCTTGTTCACAAATGATTCATTATTTGAGTTCCACGCAATTTCCTGCTCCCACCATCCCATGGTGAGACATGCATAAGATGGACTAAAGGAAAAGCCCATGGCAGTCCCACTGCGTTGTCTAAAGATTTCTCCCCCGAAGGTGAAGATGTTTTGTTCCAAACAAATTGTCAGCATTTCTTGTAACAACTTGTTGTGATTGTTAAATTCCAAGGTTCTCTCTTTCAGAAAGAAGTTACATGCTTGCACTCCCAAATCATTTTCAATATTGGTATACAAACCAATAACATCCATCGATATCAGCCAGTAGGATTCCTGCCATGGTGTATCAACCAGGCTGCGTAATAGATCACTGGTGTCCTGTATGTAGGAGTCCAATTTTGACACAAAAGGTTTAAGGAAGTGATCCACATATTCTGCCATCGGCTCCAGTAAAGATCCCTTGGCGGAGATGATTGGTCTCCCTGGTGGATTTCTTTGATCCTTGTGGATCTTAGGCAAGAAATAAATCGTTGCCAATATCGGGTGAGTCACAGTTAAGAATTTATGTTCCATGTCATCTATCAATCCTTGCTCTTTCCAACAACTCAACTTCTCGTCCAGTTTCTTTTTGAGTTCCATTGTGGGATTGAATTTCAGTTTTTCATAGTGCATTGGATCCCTCAATTGGCGATTTGCCTCTTTTTCATATGCACTACGGTCTTGGATTATAACATTACCGCCTTTGTCGGCCACTTTGATTTCTATTTTGTCATCTTCTGCTAGATTCTTAAGTGCCAGGCGTTCGCCTTTACTTAGATTGTCTGGGCCGTAATTCAATTTCAATTTGTATAAGTCCTGTATGACTGCTTCTTGAAACAAGTCCACCTTGTTTCCAGGACTCAGCTGAGGGTAGAATTTTGACTTCGGTTTTTTACCACTCAGTCCAGCACCAACTTGAGTTATGGCCTGTGACATTGTTATTTCTTGCATCGGGTCTTGTGTTAGGTTCATTAAAGTTAAGAATCCGTCTGCGTCCGTTAATTGTATATTCTCCTCATTTGATGTTGATGGTATAGTGTCTCTTGATTTCAATGTTTTGTCTCTAAATGCTTTGGCTAGTTTGATCTTTCTTATGTACAGGTATAGATCGATTCGCACCTGTGCCAGGTTCATATGGCTTTTGGGGCAAAAGTTTATCCCCCTCTTCAGTAACGATGTTTCAGTGGATGTTAGTACTCTTTCCGATAAGTTGATCACTTGTAATTCATCCGTTACTTCCGTCTCTGTCTCATTGTTCGCGTCTCCACTCCTGTCCTCTCTGTTCCGCCACTTGCTCCTTTTTCCTCTTCTGTGGCACTTTTTCCAGGCCATTGTCTTCCTCTTCCCCTTCCACGTCGCGACTGGAATTGCGGAGCAGGGCGGTTCCGTTCCCAGTACCGTTGTTGTAATATGAGGCGCATGTCCCCTAAAAAAGGCATCCTTTTGGCATTCTCATTTTCTTCTCTCGATAATTGTTCATTGGATACAGTGGATGATGCTAAACTAGACATACTTGACCAAGCCATTTGTTCCTTTAGGCCATCAAATTTTCTTGCAAATGAGAAAATGCGACCCTCCGCATAGTCATTCGTATCTCTGATGAATTTAGAGTGTTTCCTATCCATCACAGTTTCCTCGTGTTTCTCAATTTCAGTTTCAAGGTCTTCCTTGAATTTTGTCATCTCCGATGTTAGTTTGAGAGTGGTCAATTCCTTTTCCACTTCTTGCAATTCTTCCTTTAATTTCTCCAAAGCGATGTTTATATGTTTTATTAAGATTGCAATCAGCCCCAGCGATGATTCAAGAATGTGCTCGCCCCACTCTTCTAATAGCTCATTAGATGCATCATTATTATTGGGCATTAACAAAATTCTCAAACCTCTGGGCACCATTTTAGCTTCAAAGTATTTCTGCAATGTTATTATTTCCCAAGACTTGTTAATTTCTTTGCGACTTAATTTTTCCCAATTTTTCAATTTGCTTCTCACATCCGATTTTCCTGAGGTGGTTGCTGCACCCGTTTTTTCTTTTGGGTTGCTTTTATCAAACAGTTCGGTTATTTTTGTAGCTCTTTTAGCTTCACGTTTTTCCATTGTGGCGCCTGTGAAAACGTTTCCCTTCTATATTTGTGAAAATTTCACTTCTCAGATGCACTGTTATGTCCTGGCGGTTGGTCGGTATTTTCGCAGTGATCCACAGTAGTAGGTTGAATCCGCTCTGTCTGCAGTGGACTTAATTGCGGTTTGAAACTTAATCACTCGATTTCCCGATACAAGCCGATGCCGGTCCTCTTTACAGAATGCTTAGACAACTGCACACGCATCCATTTCATACACGCGCTTACCGTTTCTTCATAGCGCGTGTTCTTTCCAGCGTGCTGTCTTTCACTGCTATTCCGCGTTGATGGAATCCTTTCAAATCCAGTTCTTCATGTTACCAACGGCATCGGCGGTCACTGCCTCCCTCGATATGTCACCTCCACAGTGGTTCCTATGCGGGAGTTGCGCAGCGCTCCTGTATGTGCGGTGTCCTGCGGCAGAACCAAGCCGCTATTATATTTGCCAAACTTTTCCAACCAAGGAAAATAACGGGTCGCACAGCCAACCTGGATTCCAACAGTGATCCTCTTTATTCTCAATGTTTTCAAATAAGGGCAACAGGCGCAGAGATCTACGCGTTTCGGTGTCACTTCACCTTGCTCACGATCACTGGGTATACCACACCCACAAACATTTAAACATAATTTTTTCAAACACAACAGCATTTCCTGTCACATGATGTGCTAAGGATTATGGTCCTTGTAGTTTTAACCCTAAGTTTGAAAAGAAAATGAAATTAAATCAAATTGCACCCTTTTCTAAGGTTTAGAATACATTAAGCATTTTTTACAATTTGCATTGATTCATGCTTATACCATTTAGGTGTATGTTTTCAACTGTGTACTGCCTTCCAATAGGCTGACTCATCATTCAATATTCAAAAATCAAAATATGCATGCCATACTAATTCAAAAGTCAATTTATAGGTGCACATAAAGTTCCTCCGATTGGTTCAACCCATTCGGATGCAGGGTCCTCAGATTAATTATGAACTTTGATTCTGCTTGTCTCAATTTTTTAGCACGATCACCTCCCCGCTCTCCCTTTGCTATAGTTTGAATGCCATAAAATCTCAGTTTTTGCCAATCACCCTGATGTGAAGACTCCATGTGTTTGGCTATGGCATTAGAGCGGTCCTTATGAATTGTGGCCCTCATATGTTGTAAGATACGGTTCTTAAGTTCCACAGTCGTGCTGCCCACATATTGCATGGGACAGGGGCACTCCACTACATATACAGTGAATGGTGTTTTGCACGTTATGTGTTGTCTTATTTGCCATTTCTTTTTGTTGGCCAAAGTTATTTCCTTTGTTTGTTTGGCTATCTGGCACATCTTGCAGCCATGGCATTTCGTGAATCCTTTAGTTTTCAGCCAGTCATCCTGTCTTTTCCTCTGGAAGTGGCTGTGTATTAGGTGGTCTTTCAAATTTTTGGCACGTCTGTACGTTATCGTTGGGTGTGTTCCCATGAGCTCCTTGACTGTGCTATCCAGCTGCAATAGCTTCCAATTCTTCCGGAGAATCTTGCCTATCTTCTCACTTTCTTGTGAATAGTCTGTGATGAGACGGATTTTTTGTGTCTCTGGGTCATCTTCCTTGTTTTTTCTCTTTAAACATTCATCCCTTGTTTTAGAGTTGCTTTTTATGAGACCGTTTCTCACTGTTTGTACTGGGTATTTCCTTTTAATGAACCTTTCCATTGTCTTTTTGCTATTTTTCTTCCACTCTTCTTCTTCACTGCATATCCTGCGGATTCTTAAAAATTCACCGTAAGGAATGCTGTTAAGTAAAGTTTTTTGGTGGAAGCTGGTGGCTTCTAGTGTGGCATTCGTTGATGTGGATTTGCGGTGGAGAGTCGTATGTATTTGTTGATTTTTAACATAGATCTCTGTGTCCAAGAATATTATTTTCTCTTTGCTTATATTGTAGGTGAATTTCAGATTTTTCACGCTATTGTTCAGTATCTTGAAATATTCTTGGAACTCGGGTTCTGATCCATCCCAAATTATCAATAAATCATCGATGAATCTTTTCCAACTCACCACCTTGTTCACAAATGATTCATTATTTGAGTTCCACACAATTTCCTGCTCCCACCATCCCATGGTGAGACATGCATAAGATGGACTAAAGGAAAAGCCCATGGCAGTCCCACTGCGTTGTCTAAAGATTTCTCCCCCAAAGGTGAAGATGTTTTGTTCCAAACAAATTGTCAGCATTTCTTGTAACAACTTGTTGTGATTGTTAAATTCCAAGGTTCTCTCTTTCAGAAAGAAGTTACATGCTTGCACTCCCAAATCATTTTCAATATTGGTATACAAACCAATAACATCCATCGATATCAGCCAGTAGGATTCCTGCCATGGTGTATCAACCAGGCTGCGTAATAGATCACTGGTGTCCTGTATGTAGGAGTCCAATTTTGACACAAAAGGTTTAAGGAAGTGATCCACATATTCTGCCATCGGCTCCAGTAAAGATCCCTTGGCGGAGATGATTGGTCTCCCTGGTGGATTTCTTTGATCCTTGTGGATCTTAGGCAAGAAATAAATCGTTGCCAATATCGGGTGAGTCACAGTTAAGAATTTATGTTCCATGTCATCTATCAATCCTTGCTCTTTCCAACAACTCAACTTCTCGTCCAGTTTCTTTTTGAGTTCCATTGTGGGATTGAATTTCAGTTTTTCATAGTGCATTGGATCCCTCAATTGGCGATTTGCCTCTTTTTCATATGCACTACGGTCTTGGATTATAACATTACCGCCTTTGTCGGCCACTTTGATTTCTATTTTGTCATCTTCTGCTAGATTCTTAAGTGCCAGGCGTTCGCCTTTACTTAGATTGTCTGGGCCGTAATTCTAAACCTTAGAAAAGGGTGCAATTTGATTTAATTTCATTTTCTTTTCAAACTTAGGGTTAAAACTACAAGGACCATAATCCTTAGCACATCATGTGACAGGAAATGCTGTTGTGTTTGAAAAAATTATGTTTAAATGTTTGTGGGTGTGGTATACCCAGTGATCGTGAGCAAGGTGAAGTGACACCGAAACGCGTAGATCTCTGCGCCTGTTGCCCTTATTTGAAAACATTGAGAATAAAGAGGATCACTGTTGGAATCCAGGTTGGCTGTGCGACCCGTTATTTTCCTTGGTTGGAAAAGTTTGGCAAATATATATATATATATATATCTATTCACTGAAAAAACCATAGGTTTCAGGGGCGTTATAGTTAGCTGGACATTTCACTCGTACAAAACCATTGAAATTCCCCCGTTATAGTTAGTTCAGCTAACTATAACTTGCGCGCACGCAATGCACTCCTAATGACGTCACATATTACATCACGCATGACATGGTCAGTAACATCACTCATGACATCACTGATGACATCTCAAATGACACCACTGATGGGATTAACTCGCCTTGAATCCAGAGGGTCCCTGGGGTGCAACCAGCCCACCAGGTACCTCCATTAAGTAGTACAGAACTGCGTTGCAGAGAGGTGTAAAACGGGGCATGGCCTCAGAACACCTCTCTGCAACGTAGCTTCCTGGCCCATACTGGAGGTTAGTGGTGGGCTAGTTGGCCCCCAGGGACTTCCAGTATTTAAGGGGAATTTGTTACCCATCTGCAAACACGCCAGGGGGCGTGTTTGCAGAGTACTGCAAGGAGGGGGTAGGGCCTCTGGCGCGATGACAGTAACTTTTTAAAAAAAATTAGGAAGGGGGGTTGTGTGGCCCCCCTTCTTTTCCTAATTTTTTGGCCCTGGGGACCCCATCCCCCAGAGCCTGCCCCCTATTTTAATTTTGAATTTTTAAAAAAATTTGGAGTGGTGCCGCGAGGCCCCACTCCATAGGCCATAGTCAGCCCCAGGGACCCCATCCCCCGGGGCAAGGCCTTTTAAAAAAATATGTTTTGGAGGGGGGCTGGATTGCCCCCCTCTTCAGGCCACTTATGGCCCTGGGGACCCCATCCACTTAGGCATGCTTTTTTTTTATTTTGAGGAGGGGCGCCATGTGGCCCCCCTGCCGGGCCACTTCTAGCCCTGGTACCCCATCCCCCGGGGCTGGCCCTCTCAGTTGGGGACCGTGGGGCGTCTCCAATCCCCCCCACAGTCCTGCCAGCTCCCCATGTCCTTCAGGAGCCGGCATTGCTTTTCCACATGGGGAGCTGCTAAGATGCAGCTCCCCATGTGGAAAAGCAATCGTTTTTGGTTTTTGGAAGAGAGAGCAGGTGTCCTGCTCTCTCTTCTAAAAACCAAAGCAGTTTGTATGGTAGGACGGGAGCCGCAAGGCTCTCATCCTGCCATAACAAACAGCAGTTTCCCGGGGGTGGGCACCCCGGGCCACTGCAGGAGCCGGCCCTAGGGGGCGGCGGTCCCCAGGGCCATGACAGGGATCCAGGAGGGGGGCCACGCAGCCCCCTCCCAACCTTTCCAAAGCCGCTGGGAGGCGGTGGTCCCCTGAGCTGGGGGTCCATCACGGAACCCCCTACTTTAACATTTAGAGCCCCGAGGAGGTGGCAGTCCCCAGGGCAGGTGGGGGGGCTCGAGCCCCCCCACACAAGTTTATTTCATTTTGTCGACCTTCTGGGAGTAGAGTATGCACATTAAGAACAAAATAAACTAGCTCTCCCCATTTATTTTATCCAGGCAGGGTCCCTTACAGAATAAAGCCTTATCAAAGAGGACTCCCATACCTGTTTTAACACCACAGCTCACATATACACTCATCTAGGCCCCCCACACCCACTGCACCCTTACGGCAAGGAACAAAAGATCTCCGACAAAGAGCACCTTTAAGGGTGCCCGACGAGGAGCAGGCTCAAATGATGAAGCATGACACCTAACTTGCTGGGTGTGTGAGAGCCCTAGTTCCGAAAGGACGAATTCCCCTCCTTAACCTCCTGTAGTACTTTGTCAGACTTGATTAGCTAATGCATTTTACTAGTGACTAATATATCACTTAGGAACTTCGTACCCTTCTTATTGTTAAGTGTATTTAGGGCCTGTACGTTGGACCTACCACAGCCCAGAAAACCGTCCCTCCCTTTTTGTTGATAGTTTGCATGGGTCTGCCCCGTGAGACACTCCAGGTTACCGGAAGGTAAGGGAATCCTTACCCAACTGGCCCATCCCACTTGCATTAGTTAACACAAACCCCACCAAATCAAATCACCGGGCAGCACGATAAGACTTCCACCACAATGAACGACAACCCAGGACTTAGTTTTGGTGACGACATGGCCGCCAAAATTCTGAGGAACACCCCTCCCATCTTAGACTCAGCAGCCTTTTCAGCCTCAGGGACACAGTCAGAGGACTGGACTGCCCTCACCACCATGAAGAAAGAATGGCTCAAGATAACGATTCATGGAGCAATGATGACTGAATATTTAAGGGCTAGTATAGCAGTTTATTGCCTAATAGTCAAACATTTCTCACAACTCTTCTTAGAGAATGAAGTGACCTACTCATCCTAATTATCAACACAGCAAAAAGGTTGGCTGATGCCCTCCTAATCAGGATACAGATAGCTGAAGGAGCACTTAAAACCACCATCCAAGTCTCCCTTTTTAAGGCAAAATTATCTGAACTACACAACAAAATTTCAGAGCAAAAAGAGTATCTGATGAAACAGAAAGTCAGCAAACTCCAAAAAGATGTACAGAGATTTGAAAAGGAGAAAGTGTATCCTTACCTTAAATCAGACTACACCTCCAACAAAAATAGTTACTCATCAGATGACAACAGTGACACCACCAGTAGGGGGTCATCTAGCAGCAACTCAAGCAGTGGTAGCTGGGGAATTTCGAATCAAAGGCAAAGAAACCACCAGCATTATCAAAACTATAATACGCAACAATCCCATGGGCCACAACCACCTTACTTGCCGTTCCAAATGTACCCTCCCAATCAACCACAATTTACCCTAGTGAGAACCCTCCTTTTTGAGGCAGATGTTGGGGCAGAGGAAGAGGGTGCAGAATAGGAGGGCAGAAGCAAGTTTAGTGGCAGGAGGATCAACGGAATTGTATGGACACCTGGAGCAAAACAAGGGGCAGGAGAGTCTAGTAGTGAACCTATCACAAAGGCCTCTGCCTGAAATCGAGAATAAAGTACTGGAAAAAGGCTTAGGGTTTGTACCCACCCCAAAAACAGACAGGTATCAAGAACAATGTAAGATCCACAACTTCTTCAGCAAGGTCCGCTTACACACTTTCTTTCAGGACAGCCCTGAACCCATCCTTAATAACTCAGGCCTATGCAATCCCTCCACCTTCACCCCAACTGCCAATATGATACCAACGAAAGTATTGACTTTTGAAAAAGCAGTACTTAAGGAACTGGAAAAATGGACTGCTCAAACACCCTTCCAGAACCTAGTCTAATCAGGAACGTGCAGCCATCAAAACATTAACAGAGAATGCAGATATTACAATCAAACAAGCTGACAAAGGGGGAGCTACTGTTATACAATCCACCCAAGACTACAATACCGAGTGCCTACGCCAACATCAGGACAGGAAATGTTACACCCCTATAACTTGATCCCACCACACGCCTGACCAATGAGATCACCACCATGGTCTTTTTAGGCAGAGAGCAACAGATGGGCTAGCAAGAAAGAAGCGGAGTTTCTCATTACCAAACAGCCTAAAATCCAATACTTCCATACCCTCCCGAAAATACACAAGGGGAGCATCCCAACCTCTGGGAGACCAATAGTTCCAAGGATAGGGTCCCTGCTGTCACCCCTTTCAAAGTTTTGTGATGTTTTCCTCCAACCGCTAGTAAAAAAACTCCATCATATGTGAAAGATATCACCTGAGGTCTTGTGCATCATCAAAGGTTTGGAAGACACCACTGACATTGACCTACTAGTCACCCTGGGTGTAGAAAAACTCTACACCAACATCCCACAAAGAGGGACACTTACAGCAATTGAAACGGCCCTGAGAAGCAATGAGTGGGCATCACTGACACCCATTTCATTTATAATGCAATGTGCCACCCTTGCACTGGCTGAAAACGTTTTTGAATTTAACAATCAGCTCTTCCACCAGTCTCAGGGTACTTTGATGGGGAGTGCCTTCGCCCCGAGCATGGCATGTCTGTATATGGCAACCTTCAAACAGGAGGCGATATAGCATGCCAGTAACCCCTTTGTGGATAACCTGAGACCGCGGAAGAGATACATAGATGATATACTCATCTTTTGGAGAGGTGACATGAAAACATGCAATGAGTTTTGTGAGTGGATCAATACCAAAAACTATTACCTTAAATTCACCCACATTATCTCAAGTTCCAGAATTCCATTCCTTGATCTGACCATCAGACTACATGATGGTAGACTAGACACAACCCTCTTCAAAAAACCTACTGACACCAACAGTCTCTCATTTTACAGTAGGCACCATCCTAAAACTTCAAGGGACAACCTGCCATTCAGCCAATTTCTACGCCTAAGGAGAAATTGCTGTTCGACACAGGACTACCAAACGAAGGCTGGTCTGTTGTCCACTAACCTAGCGAAATTACAATATCCCAGATATAACATCAGGACATGCATGCAACGTGCCCACAACAATCATCGCAGGGGCCTTTTAGAAGTCAAGGAAAAGGTACCTGACAACACTCTTACCTGTGTGACCACTTTTACACCCAGGTCACAGATGATCAAAAAAGCAGTCAATAAACATTGCGGCATTTTGAATACAGGGGACATGGAAATTGCAAAACCCAGATTCGAATTCAAAAGGACTAACAATCTTGAAGATATGTTAATACGCACAAGACCCAACACAAAGTCAGCCACTACACAGAGACGCTTTTGGGATCTCCCCGCAGTAACTGGGCACTTCCCCTGCGGGTCATGTGTTGTCTGTCCTCAGACGAAACAAACAAAAGAAGTAAAACTCACTGATACATTTTCATGGAGAATGACGAAGCACACTAATTGTAACACCAGCCGATGCATATATTTATTGACGTGCCCTTGTAAAAAACACTATGTTGGTATGACCATAAGAACAGTAAAAACTGAAAGGAACACAAAAGCAACATCCGGTGTCTCAAAACTAACACTAAACTGTATACACACTCCTTGGAGAATAGACAATCAATCAATCAAATAATTTGTAAAGCGCACTACTTACCTGCAAGGGTTTGAAAGCCCTGAGGGTGGGGAGTGGGGGGGGGTGCTGTTGCTACTGGTCGAACAGCCAGGTCTTGAGTCATCTCCTGAAGATTAGAAGGTCTTCGGGTTGTCATAGGGTGAGGGGGAGGCTGTTCCAGGTCTTGGCGGCGTGGTGGGAGAAGGATTTGCCTCTGGCTGTGGTTCTACGGATGCTTGGGACGGTGGCCAGAGAGAGGTCTGCAGAGCGGAGATTCCTGTTGGGTACGTAGAAGGAGAGTCGACTGTTGAAATAGGCTAGGCTGGTCTTATGGAGTGCCATGTGTGCGTGGATAAGGTGCTTGAAGGAGATTCTTTTGTCGATGGGGAGCCAGTGCAGGTTCCTCAGGTGGGGGTGATTTGGTTGCGGTGCGGGACATCGAGGATCAGGCATGCCGAGGCATTCTGGATTATTTGCAGTCTGTTGATGAGCTTTGTTGAGGCTACAGCGTAGAGGGCGTTTCCGTAGTCGAGCCTGCTGCTGACTAGGGCCTGGGTGACTGTTTTCCTTGTGTCTGTCAGGATCCATCTGTAGATCTTGCGGAGCATATGGAGGGTGTTGCAGCTGGTGGAGGAGACAGCGTTGACTTGTTTGTTCATGGTGAGTTTTGAGTCGAGGAGGACTCCCAGGTTCCATGCGTGGTTGGTAGGTACGGGGGGTGTTCCCAAAGATGCGGGCCACCAGGAGTCATCCCAAACTGACGGTTTGGGCCTGAGGATGAGGATCTCCATCTTGTATGTGTTCAGATTAATGTGGCTATCCGCCCTCCAGTCGGCCACGGCCTTCATTCCCTGCTGGAGAGGATCAGTTGCATGTCATCAGCATAGGAGAATATATTGAGGTTGTGATGTCGGGCGATGCGTGGAAGAGGCGCCATGTAAACGTTGAAGAGCGCTGGGCTGAGGGAGGATCCTTGTGGGACACCGCAGATGATCTCAGACCCTCCTGAGAGCCTGCATTGGTTAGTACTAGAAGCCCACCCACACATTACACAGGCAGCCCTGTTCAGGTTAGAGCAAAGGTGGGTGCACCGCCTGGATGCAGCAAAGTCAAGTCAAGTCAAAGGTTTTTATAGAGCGCAGCTTATCACATTAAGGTCTCAAGGGTTTTGAGCAAAAAACAGTCGACGACATCAGGGAGTGTTCCTGGGACAGCAGACGTTATTTAGGGAAAAGCCATGTTTTGAGACTTTCACGGAAGAGTTTGTGTTCAGAAATGGATAAGAGGTGGAGGGGCAGTTTATTCCAAAGCAGAGGGGCAAGATAGGAAAAGGAACAATGTCCGTGGCCTTAACGATGACATTCCTTGGGGTTTTCTGAATATATGAATCTGAAACCTACCCTGGGATCAGCCCCTCATTCCATAGTAGTCAATAGTGCCCACCAGACAGTCGCCACTGACTCATCGCAAGACCAGGAGTGACAGGTCGATGGTACCGTGTGTTTTTTTACATACGACATGTCTCATTCTTCCCTTTCATGACACTAGAGGGTAGAAATCAGCACCCCTCATTTAGTCATATTTGAGACCCACCCGTAGTACATTCTTCCCTTTTATGACACCAGAGGGTAGAAACCAGCACCCCTCGTTTATTCATATTTGAAACCCACCCGTGGTACACCTAAACCATACCTATTAAGTCTGACCTTGTGAGGATCGCTTGTATGTAGGCTCATATAGTCCATATACATTTTAGCACACATTGTGAATCATTTATCATATTAACCGACCCACTGAGACAGCACCGACTGCGTTGATGGAAGCTGCACTGTTTACCCCTTGCAGCGTGAGCTACCACTGGCTACACTCAGCGTATGACCCCCATGCATAACAATAACTGAGGTCATTCAACATGCCCAGCATTACAACTCCCTAACACATCTCCTGTTTTATTGAAGGAGGGCCTATATATATTTGTCTACCCATACAGTGGAAGTCTTGATCTTTTTAGATAAACCAAACGGAGGTCGTTTTTCCTTCACTAAGCTACACTCTAAGATGGCCGCCTTGTTTCCATGGTCACGTGAGCACTTGACACGATCTTGAAAATTGTATTTGATTCTCTGGGCACACGTTTTTCAAATTAATTTAATCTGCTTAGTTTGAGTGCTGCACAGTCATTGCACTTAGTCACGGTGCCTTGAATACTGACTTGAGAAGATTTGGTCAGGTAAGTCCTTGTACCGAAGAGTGTGCACACTATTTTGATTGAAACTGTTCACGTTCCTTCCTTTGTTTAAACTAATTTCTTTTTCAAAATAAATCCAGATTCATGGTTCAACTTAAAGAATTTCACAAATTGTGATCTTTGCAATGGTTCAGTTTCTAATAACAAGTTTCATAATCATGTGTAGCATATTCAAAATTCATGATTGCTTAAAGTGCAACAAAAATGTTTACGGTTGTGTTGATCATTACGTGAACATGATCGGGATCGTACTTCATTATACTGTTCAGGCTATCATAGTTTAGCAGTTTAAACACATAGAAACCAACTGCTTAACAGAAAGCCGGTTTTACATAAAAAATGCGTACCACGCATTTAACAGCACGTCTGTAATAACCCGTCTGAGAAATGTTTCCCAATTTAGAAAAGGTCATGCAATACACAACCGTAAACATTTTTGTTGTACTTTAAGCAATAAGGAATTTTGAATATGCTACACGTGATTATGAAACTTGTTATTCTAGCACATCAACGTATGTATTGAACAAACTTTATTGAACAACTGTTGACATGATTATGCACAACCATGATATATATTGTAGGACTGATTAGTCTTGTTTCCATTTATTTTGTAGACCCCTGAAGAAGGGTCCATTTAAGGGACTCAAAATGCATTGGGTTTAGTCATATATGAATTGATTATTTGTTAACATAAAGGAATTGAACCATTGCAAAGATCACAATTTGTGAAACAAATTCGAGAATACATTCTTTGAGTTGAACCATGAATCTGGATTTATTTTGAAAAAGAAATTAGTTTAAACACAGGAAGAAACATGAACAGTTCCAATCAAAATAGTGCACATACTCTTTGGTACCTGGACTTCCCTGACCGAATCTTCTCACTTCACACGATCAACACATCACCAGATTGCGAGACCACACCACTCGACCGTCCTGTTTGTGCCCCGATGCCTGCAATAAAGGATACTTAAGGCTGCCTCCCATGAGGCAGCACTACCTTCCTGGGAGCAGCGGAGCAGGGTAGGTGGGACGCCAGGTTCCTAATGAGGAGCAGGTGAGTTATCTTGGCGTGCTTGTATGCTCCCCTGGTCTTCGCCGACACGTGGAGGTAAGAGGATACTAGGCTAAGCTCCGTTTAGTACCCCGAGTGGGAGCGAGCATTCTGACCCTGATTTATTCTACTAAGGGGTGCCCTGAACACTGTCAAAAGACTGGGGCCAGGATCGGGGCTATATTGCTGTGGGCTCAGCTGCATCTCATACCGGTTGGAGTGAACCTCTAGCTTCAAGCCACTTTTCTACATCCAAAGGGGGGTAATGTGCTGAGCATCACTCCTCATGTAACTCAAAGAAGTCCAGTCTTCCTTCTTTTCACACGTAGATTTTATTCTTGCAGTATGATAAAATCTTCAAATTCGATACCTGTGACTCTCTTCTGATACTTTCTAGCCAACACGTGTTTCGTCAGTTTAGCGATGCCTCCACATCTCTGCATCTCTGACTTCTTCAGGGCTCGATTTCAATATCCATTAACAACGATGCGTAGAAAATGTACCACGTTCCAAGAAGGCAATAAGTAACTTCATAAAGTGGGTCTAACGTCTAGTTTCTTGAGTTCCTCATCTGGAACTAATATTTCAACAGAGAGTGTGGTCTGTTTCCTCGATGAACACACGTTCTCCTCACCTACACAAATCAGCGTTGTGAACACCCTTCAGGCTACCGGCTTGTGCTTAGAGACACGCGTTCATGTAGATTTTCAGCGGGCAAGCAAATGCACCAGTTTTGGGTCACTAGCAAGCTCACTAGGACCCCATAATTATTTTCCTACATGTTCTTGCACCAAACAGGATGCTGCAAACTATGATTATGACCCCTGACAAATGGTTGTGTGTCTCTAATCTTCACTTTTCAGAGACACCACTTTTTGGGTGTTCATACACTCCGCTGCACCTGATGAGACTTAATCTTATACTATGATAGGTCAGTCCCTACTACACTCACCTAAATGGTGCTGTCACAAGTTGTTCACTGCTATTTCTAGGGGTTCGTCAATGAAAATCACGCTGTGTTTTTCATGTTGTCTTCTGGAGTTGTGAAGTAGTGTGGCTCACTGGTTAGAGGCGGCAGACCCGAGAGCAGAGGACGGCCCGGGACCAGGGTTCGATTCCCGGCGCGGCAGGTTTCTGGACCAGGGTCAGCGGACTCGATAATTCTCTCGCCTCGGTGCCCACTCTGATCAGCGATCACACTCGGCAACTCTGGGCATTAGCTTGCCTCATCTTCACTAACGGCCCCACCAGACCGCCGGGGATGCCTGGTCTCACCCTGGAGATACCCATTAAGGGACCATCTCTCAGGGAAGCCAGGAAGGGTTTCGCAGTGGTCGAAGCGCCTTGGGACCCTACGGGTAAGTAGTGCGCTATATAAATGCCAATACATTTACATTTACTACATATGCTTGATCAACACAGTTTTTAGTCGAAGATATGTAATTTGAACACTCCTTCATGGCCAACTGTGCAACTGATATGGAATGATGTGTGTTTTCTCTTTTAAACTACAGGTTGCCTCACTTCCCTGAAGGGATAAACCCCAAGGGAATAGCCAGTGGTAGGTAGCAGTGCACCTTACCACACACAAGTAGATAGTTTTTTCCTTTAATATTTTTCACCGTCCTGAAGAATCGCCGGTGAACACTCCATGACAAGTTTAAGGCGAGAAACATGTCGACCACCCGGGAGTATGCAATTTGTCACATGAAGAACAAAATAAGCTACCCCTCCCCATTTATTTTATTCAGGCAGGGTCCCTAACAGAATAACGCCTTATCAAGAGGACTCCCTTACCTGTTTTAACACCACAACTCACATCCACACTCATCTAGGCCCTTCACACCCACTGCACCCTTACAGCAAGAAACAAAAGATCTCCAATAAAAAGCCCCTTTAAGGGTGCCCATCAGGCATTGCAGCACCAGCCCAACGAGGAGCAGGCTCAAATAATGAAGCATGACACCTAGCTTGCTGGATGTGCGAAAGCCCTAGTTCCGAAAGGACGAATTCCCCTCCTTAACCTCCTGTAGTAATTGTCAGACTTGATTAGCTAATGCATTCTACCAGTGACTATTACATCACTTAGGAACTTTGTACGCTTCTTATTGATAAGTGCACACATGTCAACTCAGGCCCCGCCCCCTCCCTTCACCACTGTGCAAACACGCTCTGTGGCGTGTTTTAAGTTAGGGGTTAACTCGCCTTGAATCCTGAAGGTCCCTGGGGTGCAACTAGCCCACCAGGTACCTCCATTAAGTGCCACAGAGCTGCGTTGCAGAGAGGTGTAAAAGGGGCGTGGCCTCAAAACACCTCTCTGCAACTCAGCTCCCTGGCACATACTGGAGGTTACTGGTGGGCTAGTTGGCCCCCAGGGACCTTCAGTATTCGAGGGAAATTAGTTCCCCATCTGCAAACACGCCAAGGGGCTCGTTTGCAGAGTGGTGCAAGGAGGGGGTGGGGCCTCCGGGGCGATGTCGGTCTTTTTTTTTTTAAAAAGTGACGAGAAGGGCTGTGTGGCCCCCTTATTTTCCAAATTGTTTGGCCCTGGAGACCCCATCTCCCCAGGTCCTGCCCCCTATTTAAATGTTTCATTCTTTACAAAATTTGGAAGGGGACTGCGTGGCCCACCTCCAGAGGCCATAATCAGCCCCAGGGACCCTCCTGGGTGTTTTTGAGCACCAAGCTGGGCTATCCCCTTATCCTGAAGTATTCATCCATAGCTCTGCTTTCTTGTTGGTACGCTTCCTCTGTATTGCAGTTTCTTTTCACCCTCAGCAGCTCACTGTGGAGGATGCTCCACTTGAGAGCCTCCGGGTGGCTGCTGAGGGCATGAAGTATACTGTTGCCCGCTGTGAACTTCCTGAACAAGGCTGAATGTACTTTCTTTTGCTTGATTTCAAGACTTACATCAAGATATTCTGCATTGGTTTTGCTGATGCTTCCGGTGAGTACAATATTGTGATCATTGACATTGAGTTTTTTTATAAACTCACTGGCATCATGTTCAGAACCCCTCTAGATAATAAACAGGTCGTCGATGTACCTAAGCCACGTCGACACATGTTCCAAATCCAAGGTGTAGCCAGGATTGGCAAATATATCCTCCTCTCAGCGTCCCATGAACAGATTGTCAAAGCTTTCCCTGTGGTCTGTCTCTACAGGGTTCAGTTGAACATAAAGATGTTATTAGTCAGGCAATATTCTATCATGTCAAGTAACATCTGACTGTGGTCACAGAATCTTACTGGTCTAGTTTTAAGATAATAGGAACACGCATTCAAACCCTGTAGGTGATCAATGATTGTATATATATAATAAGTGTACATCAAGAGTGATGAACAATGAGTCATCATCCCACTGCATTTCCTGTATTCTATTCAGGAAGTCCTAGGTATCCCTGATGTAACTGAGTAGTTTGATGACAAAGTCCTTAAGACAATGGTCCACATATTTAGATATATGTTCTGTAACACTTCCCCCTAGATGATACAATAGGATGCCCAGGTGGTCTTATGGGGGCTTTGTGTATCTTCAGCATTAAATATAATACTGGAAGTATGGGGTGATCTTTTTTGAGGTAGCAAAACTCGTCCCATTCCAAAATCCCTTTATCTTTCCACAATGTGAGTTTGTCCCAAATGGTCAGAATACTGTTGTTGTATATCTCCAGGGAAATGGGCAAGTAGAATTTTGTATCATGTAGCTGCCTTAATGATTCAGCAACATATTGTTCTCAATCTAAGATGATGAAATTGAAACCTTTGTCCACATGACGGATGACAATGTCTTCATCTTCAGTAAGGGATTACAGTGCCTGTCTTTGAGCGTATGTGACATTTCTGTCACCCTTTTTGGCCCTGTTAGATTTGTGTTGATAATTGCTAAATGCCTTACTGACAATGTCATGAAACATGTCAATGTTGTCATGAGGTACAATCAGTAAAAAAGTCGACCTGGGCCTGAAATCAGTGGAGGCAGAAGCATCAGAGGCTATATCTAACTCCTCAAGGACTTGCGTTGCACTGATCTCATTATTGGTAACGTCAATGCCCTCTTCTAATTCAATCATCGTCACTTGAGTATCAGTGCCTCCTATATTAAAATTATCATATCGGGTAGTGATGTCATTGCTCATTTTTTTGTTACCTCCTAGTCTTTTAAGTTTGTGCCCCTTTTTCAATTTTAATTTTCTGACATACTTGAACAAATCTATCCTGGCACTGGTATAACTAAAAGGATAGGAAAGCAGAAAGAAAGTCCTAGGAAGATTGTTTGTGTTTCTATATCACTCATATGTCTTTTTGAAAGATAGATAACAGTTGTATTAACCATTGTGAGATCCATTATTTGGCCTTTCTGGATTGGTTCATGCTGTTTCCAATGCCGCCCCACCCTTTGCCTTTTCTGCCATCATTGCAGGATTCTTTTAGGTCTATATCTGTGTTTCCTCATCCTCTGCCTCATCCCCAGATTCTCTGTCCCCTCATCTTTGGTACCGTAGTGTCCCTTGTTGTTTGCCGACCCCGGAGTAAAACTCACAGGACAAGGGTTACGTTCCTCAATAGAAGCATTGCCCACTGATACATCAGATTCGCTCTCACTGGCTGTAGAGATCTTTGACACTGAGGTCTCTCTGTCTTCACCATTCGCTGTCTCTTGTGCAGCTTGTTCGTTATAAAGATGATCATATTTCCAACTGAAAGTCAGTTTCATAGTCGCCATAGTCGCAGTTTAATTTTCTCTGTTTCCGGGCTTAAATATCTTCTTCATGTTTCTTCAGACGGTCTTTCATTGTTGTTAACCAGGACGAGGAGCTTGCTATACATTTGAGAGAGGCATAGTGTTTCAGAGGTGTGCTCCTATCAAGTGCAATGGTGCGTTGAGATTCATACATGCAATTATCTTGTGCTGTAGTTTCTTAATGGTTCGAACTGTTAGAATTTGTATTCTTTCTTATATACTCTTTCTTCCACTCTTTGTGCATTAGAATTGATATAGAGAACATGCATTTTGTTTTATTTAGAATATGAGTATCCTTGCAGATACGTCAACATCACTGTGCTATTTTACTAAATTTCTTTTCTTTTGCTTTCTTCACAGGAGGAAAGGAAGAGGTCCATTCACCTGTATTCACCTGCACGGGCCGCTTACACTTTCCCCCTTGGTCTTACCATCACGAATCGGTAACTTTTGTTGCATAGTATGTGGGATGTGAAGAATACAAAGACAAGGCTCTGTCTTACAAGTCGGACTTTCAATCACAGAAACTTAAGTCTGCCAAGGGCAAATTCCCTTGCACGTCAGTTTTAGATTTTGCTTGACTGTACCACTCTTTTATGAATTTTGACATCAGTGACAACAATGAGGGCACTTGCCAATCATTGCATGCAAAGAGCACACAGAGAACTGTGAGGGCTGGTCATTTCTGCATGAAGCCACATGGCATTGAGACCATGGAGTCAGCATTGACTCCACCAGGTAATTTATTGATATCGGTCACAGAGCCTTATGGAGCATCCAGGGCCATTACGGCACCATGTCGATATGTGCGCCCTCTTTTGTTTACCGTTTACTGTTTACATCAAAGAAGCCCCCTTGAAGCAATTCTCACGCACTTTCACGTGACTATTATGTTTTGGGTTGCACTACAACACCATTGTTTTCACTGAATGCAATTCTAATCTCGTATTTTACTTTGTCTTTCAATCGCTACGTTGATAAAGTTATGTTGACTTTGAATTTTGCCTAGCTGAACTTGGCTGGCATTTCTAATCTGAACGAACCAGTATGTTTACTTATTATTATTATTCATTTGTTTTTCACAGTCAGATTGAAACAGACCAGTAACTTTGGAGGTGTTATTGTTTTTTTATTTTTCTTCTTCTCAAAACAATCAGAATTCAAAGGACTAATAAGAAGAATATAACAATATATACCTCTTGAACTATAGTAGTTCGCTCAATGTGAAATGTAAAAAGATAAAGAAAAAGTAACACAAGAAATAATGATTCTCAGGATCACCTTAGGATAGCTGGTATCCCAAGAATACACATTCTTGTGCCCAGTGTCATCATCTGGGAATCCAAACAGTTTTCTTCCTGTCTCTCTTATTGATCAGAGAGGGCAAAGAAGTAAAACCGTATCCTTCTGTACGATACTTCTCTCCAGAAGGAAAAACAAATGGAATGGGTTTGTCAAAGTGAAGGTAATCTCTGAGGTGCAGTGCAAATAATTATTCAATGTGGATATGATGTGAATGTTAAAAAGAATGAACTAATGAGATACTATTTCCTTCTTAATACAGATTATTATATCAATCTCTCATAGTTCTCCTCTTAAAAACAAGGTGAAAAGTGCAAGACAAAATTTATGAGTGTTGCAGCCTGAAACTAATTACTGCATTAGCAGTCGACATGTTTCAGCCTTAGGGGACAGCTATCCCCAGCTTTCTTCAGAACCAGGGTATTTTGTTGTCACTGCCTTTCAAAAAAATATATATACACACAGAGAAGATTATACATACAATCTTGTTGTCATGATCGTCGAGTTCAATCCCTTTGTGAAAGTGTGAAGGGTAAACTCCATCATTACTTAATCATGGGTAAGCCTCACCTCACTCAGCATCGGCTCAAGTCAAGTTTCTATGAGGCCCGCTCCGTCCGTCGGTACCCCGCCACAAAGAGTTGAGTTCCTGCTCAACTCTTTGGGGCGGGGTACGTTTGCTAATAAATGATTTTGTTGAAATCTATGGCTGGAGGAGTGCGTCTCTTAATGCAGGGGCATTCTTGAAGAAGATTAACACACGGCGCATCCCGCCGTGAAGAGTTCGCACTGCCCTATTCAGATGTAAAGGGATCGTCTTTCCTGAATTTTGCAGGGATGTGTGACGGCGCAGCCAACAACTAATTTTGGAACAGGATTTACTATTCTGGGGCCCACTGGAGGGCTGACATTGGTCCTCAAAACGTTTCATTGCACACAAACCTACTGAAAGGTCACGATTAACTGGAAACAAACTACAAGTCCCAGCGTGCACCGGATTAAAATTAATGGTGAAATATATATATATATATATATATATATATATATATATATATATATATATATATATATATATATATATATATATATATATATATATATATATATATATATATATATATATATATATATATAGATATATAGATATATATATATAGGAATGGCCCTAACAGAAAAATCATGAAACTGTTAAACTGTAACTCCAAATTCACTATCTATTGTCTCGAGTGCCCTTGTAAAAAAAGGATATATAGGGAGCACTATTAATCCAACAAAGCTTAGAATTTTGGAACACATGAGGGCTATCATGAACAAAGATAGATCTTATCCGGTAGCCCGTCACTTTGCCGAACACCTTCAGAGCAATAGAGACTTACTAAGCTTTTATTGTATAGATCAAGTGAATAAACAAGAACGCTTAAGAATCTTGGAGTCAAGGTATATAATAGATCTTAAAACCATGACCCCTTGGGGCCTCAACAACGATGAAGAGTTGTGGGTGCACCTCTGACAGGAATGCATGGGACCATGCACTGTACGTAAAATTGGTGGTACTCAAGACTATGTATGATACAACTATTACTACCCTTATATCTTGATAAATATTCCGTCTGCTCCCAAATGTCAAGTAGTTGCTGTTAACAATATGAATGCCCATACAGGGCTGCAAAGCAGAATAAAAAACTAATGACAACAATCAGAGGGTCTCAGAACAACCAAAGAATTATGAGCAATAGGGAATAGATCCCCAAATGCGATATTCAACAATCAGACGGTCTCAGAACAACCAAAGAATTATGAGCAATAGGGAATAGATCCACAAATGCGATATAATAAAACCGCATATTTAACTCTAATTAATACCTTGACCCTCAATGTCAACTAAGTTGTCAATGCTGTTATAACACCAACTGGTATGTTAATATTGAAATTAAATGTTTGTTGTACAATATGTTTTTAATGAGCACTGAGCACTTTACAATTTTTATTGCGTTATGTTTTTTAAACCATATATGTCTTAACTAAAAACATGTTAAAAGATGGCCGCCAAAGTAGCATTCTATAGGACTTCATTTATGTCAACTATGTGGGTGGTGACCTATAGGTTTAAAACTACGCAACTTTGCACAAACTAACTGACACTGACGAAGCTAGAGTAGCGAAACGCGTCTGTCGGGGGTGAAGGGGGGTTTGCAGAATAACATTTCTTAATCAGATTCCACTGTGCTCGCCTGTTTTCTGCTACGAGAAGTGGAAAGTGTTGTGAATATATATATATATATATATATATATTCACTGAAAAAACCATAGTTTATAGACCATATATAGCTTGGGATTAGCATTTACAAAACCGTATTTTACTCACACAAAACCATTGAAATTCGCATATATAGTTAGTTGCACTAACTATATATCGCGCACCCGCAATCCACTGCTGATGATGTCACATATTACATCATTCATTACATGGAAACGTGTGAATAAATCTGTTTCTGCTTACATGAGAGAATTTACAATGGGTTTAATATACAACAATAACTTGCGTTACAACATGCAAAAGGAAAGAAGCAAGCCTTACAGAGGGTAAGGACAATTCCTGGGCACTCTAGTAGGCACCGTGGTGCGTAGTTGCAATTATGAATTTTCACAGACTGGTAGAAATAAATGTGATATTTGAATTTATTTCACAAAGTCTTTCTCCATAATAGTAGATAAATTCAACAATTCAATAGTTCAATAATCATATTGCAGTCATATGATATATTTCTGGTTTGAAGTCATGAATTTATGTAGTTCAAATGTAGTCAAATAATCCCCGATGCATTTCGTGCAAGATTGCACTTCTTCAGGGGGAATCTAAAAGGTAAGAGGAAAAATATGTAGGACGCTAATACAGGAGTCGTGGGTACATAATACATACTTGTGTGAGGCTGTGAAATTAGTAGCCAGATATAGTGGGAAGATTAGTGATCGTCGGAAGGCAAGTGATTATGAAAGTAAACAATAGTGAAAAAAAGGAAAGGGGTGGTGACGGATGGGTGGGGGGGGGTTAGAGGGGGAAGGGTTGTGGTGGAAATATAGAAAACGAAAATTAACTTTTTTCAGTTCCCTTGCCACCGGCATTTACATGAAATACGCTTTGTGTCCATTGTCACCCTGTTCAGGGTCTCTTATATTTCTGTTTCCTTTCGCTTTCCGTCTTCTCTTAGTGTAGTCCGCTTTCTATCACTCGCTTTGCTCCTCGTTTATATTGCACACCTTGTGCGCATGCCCGGCGTCTTCTGGGTTTGTACACACGCCATCCGGAGTTTACCCTTATAACCTCGTAGAATGCACCTCTACCGTAGCTAACCGGTAAGCGAGCACTCCTCACTTCATTCGTTTCACTTTCCTGGGCTGTCATTTAGCTGCATGACCGTTCTTCTATATATTTAAGTACACGCAGTTTGTTTTCACGTTTTTGGTATTCTTTGGCTGCCTTGTCCTTCACCGGCCATCCGCGGTTTTGCTCGAGCTTCACCCTCGATTTAATTTTCGTTTTCTATAATTCCACCACAACCCTTCCCCCTCTAACTCCCCCCCACCCCTCCGTCACCACCCCTTTCCTTTTTTTCACTATTGTTTACTTTCATAATCACTTGCCGACGATCACTAATCTTCCCACTATATCTGGCTACTAATTTCACAGCCTCACACAAGTATGTATTATGTACCCACGACTCCTGTATTAGCATCCTACATATTTTTCCTCTTACCTTTTAGATTCCCCCTGAAGAAGTGCAATCTTGCACGAAATGCATCGGGGATTATTTGACTACATTTGAACTACATAAATTCATGACTTCAAACCAGAAATATATCATATGACTGCAATATGATTATTGAACTATTGAATTGTTGAATTTATCTACTATTATGGAGAAAGACTTTGTGAAATAAATTCAAATATCACATTTACTTCTACCAGTCTGTGAAAATTCATAATTGCAACTACGCACCACGGTGCCTACTAGAGTGCCCAGGAATTGTCCTTACCCTCTGTAAGGCTTGCTTCTTTCCTAATTCGTACGCACCTTTTGGACCTAGAAGGTGACTTCCTGTGCACCTATCAAACTGAGTACTATATTTATCTAGCGCAGACCTGGACTACCTTGGAGTGCAGCGGTCTTCTCACACGTTACAACATGCAAGACATCTACAGAGGAGATGGTGTGCTCTTCTCCGATGAGGCGAATAGAATATTCCTCCTGAATTTAAAACTGTGCATTGGAACCTACTTGTAGGTACCTAAATTAGCCACAGAACCCAATAGCTCTTTTCATAGCTACCCTACCATTCAAAATGTTTATCTTTTTCTAACTTTTTTTTCTTTTTTTCACCAAAGTACGCTCCCCGGTTCGCTTACCGGTGCGCGTACCGGGCGCTCCCCACGCGATTATTTTTTTATTTATTTTTTTTGCCTATATGAGCGTCCTAAGCCCCCCTCAGAAAACCTAGAGGGTCACAAAATGTCTACCGTGCCCCCTTCTACCCATTCCGAACATTGTTTGTCCTCCATCTTGTGTCTCAATTCTACCGATACACAAAATGGAGGACTCCCGTAACGCTGCCGGTTCGCGTACCGGGGCGCGCACCGGTAAGGGCTCGCTAAAAAAAGGTGGGAAAGTAATTTACAGAAAAATCACTGGAGACACTTTCATCAAATATAGAATAGGCCCTACTACATAGCAGTCCCTACCATTTACCCAAATTTGATGGAATTCCATTGAGAAAATTATGCTGTAGGCCTGACTAAATATCCTGAGGTAAATTACATAACAAAAACACTTATGAAGTGTTAGAATTGACAACCAATTAAAATGCTACTTTCATTATCTTCTATTATTTCATGACATTTGATTGGTTATGTACCTGAATATATAAAGAAAGAGAGAGAAACACAGCCATTTTGACTACTTCTTCCTGAAGTACATTTCAAGTGCATTTCCACTGACAACTTAAACTTCTTTTTGAAAGGTAAGATGTTATTTTAAAAACTGAAGTATGTTGTGCACTTTAAGTTAATTTGCAAAACATGTTCTGATAGTTATATACTACCCCTCTGTAATAGTTATATTATAAGATAGACTTCTCTGTTATAGTTATGGATGGAGTTAGGCTTGTCTTGTATAATTATGAATTTACTTAGGCTTTATCACATACACTTTTTTATATTTTTACTTCCACTCTGATACCATACACTGCCCAAAGATAAAATCACTGTTAAAAAAACCAAAGTACCTGTCTGAACTTAAACCCAACAGTGCCCTTTCTCTACTGATATATTTTTTTTAAATGTAAATTGTAGCACAAAAATGGAAGGAGAGCAAAAAAATTCCATCTAAATTGTTCTGGAAAGCAACAATGATAACGTTATTGAACCCAAAGACTCAGAATTCATTGATGAATCACAGGACTATAAACTACTTCAATGTGTCCAATCAGTAGATGTCCTGATTGAAAATGAGGACATTTATGACAATCAAATATTAGAATTTATGTTAAATTTTGAAAAAGAATCTGAAAAATAAATTTATATTTAATATTTCAAAAATTGTTTGAGACATTATTCATTTTTATATGTATTTTTTTAAACTAGTACCAAATTGATTATAATGTAAAGTCAGACTTTAAATATACTGTGCAACTTTTTTGTGTTACATAGTAAGTTTGCTCATAGTTACTTCCTTTCTCCCACTATTTTATCTCCAATGTGTATTTAACATTTCTTTATCATCTCCTGCCTCCATGTTCTTTCTGCTTTCCTCACAGACTATGCTATGAATTCCATATACCACAATAACTTCTGAAACAACATGCAAGATATCTACAAAGGAAACGGTGTATATTTATTTTTAGACTCTGCATTGGTACCTACATGTTGGTACTTAAATAAAAAAATAGAAAAACAAAAAGAACAATCAATAAACATACATTATTTGAACATTCCTTAATTCTATTTTCCCTATATTACGCTCCACGGGCCGCTTTCCGGTGCGCGTACCGAGCGCCCCTCCTGCAAAAAAAACCGATAATAAAAATTATTTTTTTTGCCCCGCGGGGCCCTTTTAAAGCCCCCTCATCAAACCTAGGCGGTCAGGGAGGATGTACTCTGCCCCCTTATGCTCATTTCCCCCTTTGTTTTTGCTACCTCTTGTGTCTCGATCCTACCGAGACACAAGATGGCGGCCGCTCCGAACTGTTTAGAATGTTCACAGTCACTGGGGAGCCAATCCGCTTCTCCTTGCGAAGTCCCGTTAAGCGTCAGGTACGCGAACCGGGGCGCTAACCGGGACGCTGTCACAGATATATCTATTTTTTAAAACGTTAATTTCTCAAAATCCACTGGAGCACATATATTGAGACATAGCAAAGGCACGTCGGGCAAACCATATCTACAATGTTGCCAAGTTTCGTGTAAATCCATTCAGCCGTTCAAGCTAAAAGTGATTCCAACCGCCCTATGGAAAAATGAATGGTAAAAATGCGTTTTGGGACCCCCCTTTTTTCTCGGCCCCTCCTTGACGAATCCCCCTCATACTTTCAGGGACTGCTCAGAAACACAATGTGCCATTTTCCTGAAAATTTCAGCCAATTCCGTCCACAAATGCCAAAGTTATTTGACATACAATTTTCAGAAATCCCATAGGAAAAAAATCCTAACTATATATACCTACTGGCGACCGCCAGTAGGTAATATATATATACATATATATATGTATATATATATATATATATATATATATATATATATATATATATATATATATATATATATATATATATATATATATATATATATATATATATATATATATATATATATATATATATATATATATGTGTGTTTCAGGGATGTTCTAGTCAGTTGGACATTTTACTCGTACAAAACCATAGAAATTCCGCCGTTATAGTTAGTTGAGCTAACTATAACGTGTGCCCCCGCAATGCACTGCCGATGACGTCACATATTACATCATTCATGACATGGTCAGTGACATAACTGATGACATCACTGATGACATCTCAAAAGACATCACTGATGACATCACTGGTGACATCATCCATGGAGTGGGCTGGTCCAACATACGCCACTCTAGCCCAGGAGTATGAATAACTAGGCCGGGCCTCTGGGCGTGGTTCTCTTGAGTGAAGGGCAATGCATCTGCCAGAGTGGCCGGGCGTCACCCTGCCACGTGGCTGCCGCCATGACGGGGGGTCTCCTCGACACAGGCCCCCTGTGAACACAGCGACACAGCACCGCAGACTTATGTCTGTACAGACTACTGCCTTTGGTCTACACTGCAGACAGCAGGCCCCACAATTCAGTTGGAGTGGCGATTACAGATGACGCAGTACAGTACGCAAAACACATTGCTCCCAGTGTGGCCCCCCCAGAGCAAGCATCATTGCAGGGTGCGCACACTCTGAGCGCCAAAGGTACCACTAACTCAGTGTACCACAAGTCAACACCACATGGCCTTATTAAGGCTGAATTCAGTAGACAAAAGACATTGCTATCAGTGCGGCCCACCCGGACTACGTATCAACGCACGGTGCACAGACACTGGTTCCTTCAGGTGCTATTAACTCAGTGCACCACTTATCCTCACTGGCTGCACACACGCTGAATTTCCACTAACTGTGCAGCTCAACTAAACGCCACCTAGCTGTGGGCCCTTCCTGACTGCTGCCTCCTGCCTACACTGTGGTCACCAGTGCTCACAATTAAAATTGACTCTTCACTCATTAATTACAGAGTGAAGTAGGCAACTACGTATAACATCCCTAATTCCTACACAATATCCTTTTGGTATCCTTGCTTCAAGAACTTGATTTATATCAGTTATAGCTTTACTACATTGAACAAATTCATCTTGCAAGTCCAAACGAACACTGAAGGACACTCTACTCTGCAGAAAGCAGTGATCACAATTCAGATCGAGTCGCGATTGCAGATGATGCAGTCCAGAAGGCAAGAGACATTGTATCATCGCTGGCTGCACATACGCTGAGCACCACACCTACCACTAACTTTATGCATCTCTAATCAATGCTACTTGGCTGTGGGCCCTTCCAGACCACTATCTCTGGCCTAAACTGTGCTCAGCAGGGCTCCCAATTCAAATTCAGTGTTCATTCATTATTTGCAGAGTCCGGTACACAACTAACAATAATGTCTGTGAAACCTACATATTTGACAGTGTATTCCATAAATCTTATGTTCTATACACCTACACTGCAGTCACCAGAGCTCAAAATTCCAAATGAGACATGATTTATTTATTGCAGAGAATTGTACTCTCTGTCTTCAAATTTTGTCAAGAGGAAGTGACTGTAAGCGTTCCTCAATGTCTGTGCTGACTACTGCTTTTGATCTACACTGTGGATAGCAGGGCTCACAATTCACATCGAGTTGCGATTGCAGATGACGCAGTCCAGTAGGCAACATACATTGCTCCCAGGGCAGTTCGCCTGCATCACGCATCATCGCTGGCTGCAAAGATGCTAAATGCTTCTAATGCCCCTATCTCAGTGCTGAACAACTCATGGACCTTTATGATACAATATATTGTGTATAATTTCACATCTGGTGCCCCTACCTCAGTGTACCACAACTCTTGGACCCTTTATGATAGAATCTTTTGTGTATTATTTCACATCTGGCTCCCCTACCTTACTGCAGCACAAATCATTGACCCTTCATGAATGAATCTCTGTGTCTGATCCAATGAGTACTGTTGTACTTGTTGCCAGAACCAACCATTCCCAGAGGGCTGGTTTACACTCACCCCAGACGCATCCAGCACAGACGTCACTGGACATGTAACCCTTGTAATGAAAAGGAGTCGAGCCCAAGTACCCGTACCCAGTTCCACTATCTATCTGTGTCTGTGTGTTTAATATGTATGTTATATGCTGCCCCTGGGCCCTACCACTTTACATTGTGCTCTCGACACCGTATGCAACCAACTTACCTTTGACAGTGGGGGAAAACATTGGTTATGTAACTTTGAGTACTGCAAGGAGAGTGAATAGTGAATTTATAGGTGCGTGGGGATTGGCGGAGTGATTGTATAAGTACATATGTTGGCGCAGCCTAACACCGACAACAAGCTTGTCTCTAATTAGCTGCCCTCCATGTGCCAAATACTGAAATTTTGGGTTTGCATTGCCCTGTATTGCTTTCCGCAGCAGCGGGCAGTCACCTCTCGGCGGTAGGAGTAGATAGTGTGCACCACCCTGGGTGCACAAGAGCGCACACACACCTCTGAGCAGTGGGAGTAGATGCGGTGCATGAGCATGAGTAGACATTGGCGAAACAGAGAATTATGGGTAAGAAGTTGTATGTACTCTGCAATTACTAATTCTATACTATCTTTCAGATCACTAAACTTGAGGGTACACTATGTCCTGGCACATGGTTGGAGGCACACAGGTGGTACAAAGGTGAGCTCTGAAGATTTTCTCCAGTGTCAAAACTCCTTCTCCCTCTCCATCTCTTCCTTTATCTCTCCTACACTTTCTCTCACTCTCTGTCTCTTCCTCTGTATCCCTTTCTCTCTTTCTTTGTCTTCCTCTATCTCACTCTTCCTCTTTTCCTCTCTATAACTCTTTCTCTCTCTCACACTGTTTCTCTCTTTCTCTCTTCCTTGTATCTCACCCTTTCTCTCTCTAAATCTTTCTCTGCCTTCCTCGCTCTCTCACTCTTTCTTTCTTTCTCTCTCTCTTACTCTCTCTCACTGTTTCAATTTCTCCTTTGCTGGACGCATGACACATCATCTTATCTTTCTTTTTGTCTTGCAGGCTGTGATTCACAAATGCTCCAGCGATGACACGCCACAGCTTTACATAGTTTTATTTGTTGTTGTTTTGTTATAATAAAATGTTTAATATATTAATCCACAAATGACTAAGATTCCTATTTGTCCAACCTCACAAGCATCTTCTTATTAAAAATTAAACAAAATTACCCAATGTTTTACGTTCCAGATTCCCTAACATGACGGTCACATTTGTTTGTGGGGGTTGGGCGTGAGGGGGGATGACTGTTATTGTGAAAGGTGCGGGCCGTCACCATCCAAAGGGATACCTGCAGAGCAGTGATGCGGGGAGTGGGAGCCTGAAGAGGGTATCTCGCGGAGAGAGACCTGCAATATATTTCCAGTCTTTCCTTCACAGATATAACTGCAGGCCGGAGAACTCGCTCCTGAAGAGCTGTGAGCCGACAAGTGGGTCGCAGAGGGAGACTTGTAGGCCCAAGAAGGTTGCTGGAGGTATGCTGGTGATGTGGGAGGAGGGTGCGTTACCTGCTGATGTGGGAGGACGCAGCATAAAAGGGGTATCTCTCACAGATAGAGCTCCGATATAGTTTCAGAAATGCCTTGGACAGATGCCAGCTGACGGACTGAATCACAAAATGGCTTTTCAATGCTCATATAGTGTAACTTATGAAAAGTTTGCATCCAGGCTTGAAGAAGGACAACTGCGGCCCCTGGGGCTCGACTCACAGAGGAAGAACTACTGGCCATCCGCTCCCAAAGGAACAGCAGCGTAGTAGCTCGCAGACATGGAGGCATAGCACCGTACTAGCTCGCAAAGGTAGAGAGCTGTGAGCCGGCGGACTAGCTTCTAAAGCCATAGCAAGTGGTGAGGTTGGGCAGAGGAGTGTTAAAGGGTTATCTTCCTACTCGTGTCCTGGAGTGGAAGTCGTGCTACCTAGCGCTCACCTGTTTCTCCTTTATTGTTAATAAATCTTAAACCTTCACCGCCTCCATATCCTCATTACACAGAGCTCCAGTATAAGAAATTGCCCCGGGACCTTTCTTTTATATTTTTACTCCATGTGAAGCACAAGATGGCTGCTAACACTTCCTGCTTTGAAGTGTTAGCAGCCAATCAGAGGACACTTCCTGCTTCCAAGTGTTAGCAACCAATCAGAGCCAAGTTTGTGCTCGAAGTTAGGCACCAACCAGATATATTTATTTATTTTTCCTTTAATATCTCAAAAACTACTGAACGGATTTACACCATTTCAGCAAAAGCCTGCTTTCTGGACCAAGACCGTTCTCCCTGACAAATTTGGTGTAATTCCGTTCAGCAATTTGACCAGTAGCCTTGTCTAATATTTCCTATGGAAAATGCATTGAGAAAACACATTTTGGGACCCCCTTTTTTCTCAGTCCCCCATGACCAGTCACCCCTAAACTTTCAAGATAGAAGCTGATTAAATAAGAGAAACTTTTTGGAACATTTTGTAGACATTAGACAAACAATGCTAAAGTTATAAGCACATGGAGGGCTCCAGGAGGGGAGCCGCGAAACCCCCTCCCAACATGAGTGAAGCCCCGGGACTGTGAAAACCCCAGTGGGACCCCGCAGCCCCAGGGAGCCCTTCTATTTTTTTATGAAATACCCCCAGGACCTAGCCCACATCGGGGTCTCACTAAAATAAATCTGGGGTAACCTGTGACCTCAGCGCAAATTGTGCTGATTTGTTTATAAAAATGCTTTCTTTGGCCCTTGGGGTCCTTCTGGGACCCCCTAAGCATGCCTAGGGGGTCCGGGTGTTTCTTCTCTTGTTTCATACCTTTTTTCTCTGTTTTCTGGTGACTTGCTTTTACAGAGTCACAAGATGGCTGCCAACATTTCCTGGTTTGGAGTGTTGGCAGCCAATCACAGTGAAGCTCGTGCTCAGGACTTATGCTCCACCCAGATATCAAAACTTACATTTTTCTAATTTCCCAGCAACTACTGAATCGATTTATACCATTTAAAAAAAGGTCACTGTCTGATCCAAACAATAGCTTTTTGTCACATTTGGGGTAAATCCGTTCAGTAGTTTCGACTGTAGCCTTGCACAAAGTTTCCTATTGGAAATTTATTCTTTTACTCTTATTTTTTTAATTTCTCAAAAACTACTGAACTGATTTACACCATTTAAAAAAAAAGTCACTTTCTGAACCAAGCTTTACCTTTCTGCCCAATTTGGGGTAATTCCATTCAGTAGCTCGGGCTGTAGCTCGTTGCAAAATTTCCTATGGAAATTAACATGGGGAAAAAGCGTTTTGGGCCCCCCGTTTTTTCTCAGCACCCCCTTGACGAATCCCCCCCAAACTTTCAGGATAGGAGCTGACCTGGATAGACTTCTTTTGGGAGAATTTTGCAAAGATTTGTCTAACAATGCCAAAGTTATTAGCAAATCAAAAAATGGAAACTAGGTTGCAACTATAACTACATACTGGCGACCTGCACTACAAAAACAATAAAATCTAACAAGACACAATTATGAAAATAGTACACGACAATGTAGTAGATAGAATTGAGAAAAAAATAACAAATGAATAACAATCATAACAAAATATAAATAACAATTATAAATGTATTTCAACCAAACAAATAAACAAAATTCATAATTTACAAACAACTATTATTACTCAATTTAACCATACCCAGATATAATACAACTATTGTAACTCTAACTATTATAACATATTGAAACCTTTAAAAAATGTAACTCAATAACAAAACCAAAACCTTCTCTTTCAGTGCTTCCTTTTTACCACACTTATAATTTTGTAAAACCACTCCCAAAAAGTAAATGTCATCCTGTGGAACTTCAGGAGAGAAAAAACCCACTGCCAGATATGATGAATGTAACCTCTAAAAGAAATAGCTTTCCTGAGGTATCCTCATTGTGGTAGCACATCAAAAGCAACCATTAACATGAATTTTTAAGAATCCTGTAGCAGAATGTGACATCTTCTACTCCAAAATTTTGGATTGTCATCTACAGCCGATCAACAGTCTGCAAATATCACCTTGCAACAACTTGTACAGTGTTTAAAGAAATTATTTTTCAATGTTCTAAATGCTAAGAACTTGTTTTGAAAGAAAACAATGACCTTATCACCATATTGGAACAGGTAAAAGGACACTGTTGTTAATTCCTTTTTGTTTCTCTGTAAATTCAAAAGTACGTGAGCTAATCTTATACTTGTTAAAAAGAACCTAAAGCTCCTCAAGTGAAAGAGTAGCAGGAAGATGTATTATCTGCCTACCATGTCTGAACATTCAAACTTGATCAAACAGCTTTGAAGTTTAAATAGTGGTTGTTGCAAGACAACATTTGGAAATATGAGGAAATCTTTTTTTTTGAGATGTAATAAAACAGTCTCTTTTTTTAATGTCCTCCTTTTACATTATTATAAAGGTAAATGTATTATTAGGTACCTACATTGCTGCAGAAAATCATTCCTAGGATCTTTGATATGAGATAGAAAACATGAAGATAAGTTATTTGGTATAGATTTACATAGTAAAGCATAGGTTTCTACAATATAAATCGTTTTGGTAAGAAAGAAAAGTTACAGAGCTGCAAATCTCTAAAGCAATTAAACATGTATGTAAAATATTTCATTTACATTTTTTTGCTGTTCTCAAGTTTCATACTGGCACACCTTAAACAATGTACTGTACAAAGTTTCATAGTGCACAGCGGGGAAAAAACTTTTATATGAATTGTAGAAAAATACCCCAGACTTGCACAGTAGTACACTAAAAATATATCATGCATGCAATTACTACTACAAACTGTTAAAACTTAATTTCATGTATACCTATTCAACTGCTATAAATAAACATAGTAACAAAAATTTTGTATAATATTTAAATAGTCAATTTATGAAAATAGGTGTAATATATATCCATGTTTAACGTCCAATGTAAAGCCATTATTACGCCAAATTATGCCTCAAAGACTTATAATTCATACAGTACACACACAGTACACCACTTTTTAAAGAGAAATGTTTGCTTGCCAAAACAAAAGGTATGAATTTGGAAGTTGAAAGGCAGTTTATGTTTAAATGGCCGGTTACTGTCACTGCATTCCATCCATCCACTAAGGCTCTAATATGACCTAAGAATAGAGTGGTGCCACTGCCCAGTCGAAGGTCGCCACCGTCCACCCACCACATTACCACTTTTCTGTGGTCTAGCAGGCAGGTGGCATGGCGATTCCTCCCACGGTGCCTTTTAAAGGGGGTTGTTCCTTTTTAAAAAGGCACTGCAATGGGAACACCTCACAAGGTTCCTGCATGGCATGGACTCGAAATTCTATGCCGTGCTGGACAGGGGGTACTGTAGGAGCCCCTTTGTTTACTCTCTTTTGGGCTTTTCATGGTGGTAGAACCACCATGAAAAGCCTAGCTGATTGGAAACTTGTAATATGATTGGCTAGTCCGTGAGGGTCCCACCATGCATATTGCAGACTCTGCCCACCACTCCTACACCAAGGAACTGCAGTTCCTTGGTGGAGCTGGGGGTCCTAGGGTGGTCTGACTGCCTGAGTCATTATCTGGAAGTCAGGCCGCCGGTGCAACACCACAAGTCTGGTAATCTGAGGACCTCCAGAATCGTAATCTGCCCATAGAGTTTTTAGGTACATAGTGTAATGTAGTGTTCTGAAGTTATATGTACTCCTTCACGAAAAATGACAGCTAGCAATGTGCATGTTCTTCCATAAATTAAAATTTGTCCAGCTTTAAATACTGAAATTTCAGTTTCTATTTTTGATCCATCAAGTCTACATAGTTGGGGCATCAAAATATTCTATTTATCACTTCTGTGTATCTGTAATGTAGACATACAATCAGATCTACAATTTAGGCAAGTCATGTTCTTGTTTTCATTACTTATCAGGTTGTCAAATTGTATAGTTCATGAATTACATTTTGTTAAATAGATGAACCTTTCCCAATCTTTATCAGTACCATACATAAGAAAAGCAATCCATACAATTATGATTCCATTTATAAATTAGACCAAATAACTCTTCAATATTCATTTGTTCTTCTTCCAAAAGGTCAAGGATGACCCTAAGGAAATCGTGTGTGTCTTGTTGAGAGTTCTAAGAAAATAGTACAGATCCACTGATTGTTTCCAGTGTATTCCTGAATCAGAATGTAGTACAGTCCTATCACTACATAAATGTTGCAGTTAACAATACAGTTCTGAGCAGAACCTGATGTGGCAAATAAAAGCTTATTTTCAGAACTACATTAGCATAGCAGATGATTCCATTTGTATTTCCAAAATAAAGCTTACGGTTTCTCCTTCATTTTGCAGTTTTTTCTTATTATTATCCTTATCTTTATCTTTATTTTGCTTGTTTTGTAGAACATCCATGGATTGCTTAGTAAGTTTCCTTTTAGGAAAGATAGTCTGTTTCCCATAATTGGGATTCTGTCCCAAGTAAGTAGCATATAAACGTACAGATTTCCAACGAACACTAGCGAATAGGAGCTGGTGTCTCGTCAAATATATGTCCTTGACAAGCTAAAAACATACACCATACCAGCCAATCTGTTTCACAACATCAATATGATTAAATCTGACAGCTACATATTCAACTTTATTTCTATTTCCAAAATTAATAAAATCAATTACTTTACACTTTGCTCCACTTACTAACTCTTTATTACCATCTAAGTTTTGCTGGAAAATTACCTTAAAATTTCTATAAACAGATAAACACTTTTCTAATCCAGCATTCTAGAAAAAGATTTTTCTTAAAAATGTAATTCTGCTTGCATTTTCTCAGACAGCAGTATTGTTACTCTGTGATGCTCTATGTTGTCAATAGCTGTTAGTATTTATGCACTCTTGAAGTGTTGGCATTAAACACAGTATTCATTTTCAATATTCAATCAAAATAAACTATGCTAGTGTTTTCTTATAGGAGGATAGTTTTTTTATAAGTTGACCTTGTTAAATACTTCTACCTTCCTTGGCTAGAACTCTAACTCTAATGCCCATTGGAATATTTCCATATAACTCATGAGACATGTAATATAGGCACATGTTTTCCAAGTGTACACTTCATCTTGGGTAGTATGTATTCATGTCTGTACATTACAGGTCAAACTCAAAATACTGAATTTCTGGAAAAGACTTTAACACAATATTTCATGTTTTTGTAAGGCCTCTACTTACACAAAATATTCTCCTAGACTTAGAGTACATACTTGCCAAGCTCAACATGTTCAATCATTCATAAGAACCAATCTACCTATGCAATAACATTGTTTAAATGAAACTGTACAACTTTTTTGTTAGACTTATTTCCAAACAAATCTCTTGACACATCTTTCATCTCAGTCTTCTCCGTTTGTGGTATGTATGATATCACATATCTAGAAACAGCAATAGAGTTGTCTGCAGCAAATTGTATGTCCAAGAAAATACCCTCCTGAGCACTCAAAATAATCAGCCAAATATCGCAAAGTCACAAAAGTTCCTAAGTCTTGATGAGCGCACACTTCCAAGTTCAAGTCCAAAATCAAATTCCAGGATTATATTCCAGATATTTATTTCCTTGTAGTACAAATCAGTCCAATAATCAGCATGAATCTTCACAGTGATGCAGCCGATCACAGAATGACTTCCTCAGGGCTGCAACCCAAATAAATAATAACATAAATAAAGGGGATCCTTCTATAGTCATTAGCACTCAAGAGTTGGCCGAGTGTTAAAAGGATAGTAAAGTAAGAAGGCCCCAATAAAAACTAGATACAATTTGAAAAGAAAAGAAATGGAAACTATCACCATCTGCATATTTCACCTCATGTGTGAGAGTTTACCTTACATCCCTTTATAGAGGAGTACACAACTAAATAAAGTCTATTTGGAAAATAATAATATATTTCACCTATTTCAATACAATCCTCCTGTTCCAATTAATTTTCCTTCTATGGTTGTATCCAAATCTGTAATTATTATATACACCAATGTATCGGATTCTCAATCTCCAACCACATAATATCAGACCTGATACCAAAATCCTAAACAGTTATAATAGTTCTAATGTCACCACATTATAGTGTATCACTAATGCTCCCTTTTAATCTATAAGTACCTGATATATACATATAGTTACCATTAGTTCAGAGTAAGTTCCAGTTGTGTCTTTCCCAAATATCGGTTATGTAATTAATGGTGCATCATTTCCACAATGATACAATCGTAAGGTTCAAATCTGTATAAAGAAACCAATTCTGTTCGGTACTTGTCACTCACAATCTAATATTCTATTCACAAAATTAAATAGCATCCTACTCACCCCCTCTCTTGTCCGCTCTCCTAGTAAATCCAATTATCGTATCAATCGTACCAGACTGTCCTAATTCCTTTATGGCCACGTAAGTACAAAAGTTATCAGATGTCCAAATGCGTATCCTGTGGAAATAATATAATCCAGGATATAGACACATTGACAGTATTATGCAGGCTACTGACCTGATTCCCTTAATAATGTAACAGGGATTCAACACTCACCATAAGTCAACCGCGGGTATCTTCGCGTGTCCGTTACGGCGTTTCGCACAGGCGCCATCTTAAACTTCCTATTTAAGTTTACGGAGGTTCAGCACCATCTTGCACTGTGCCAAAGTTACGAAGAGGAAACTAGACTTTGGAGCTTTTGTGATTTCGCAATATTTTTCTGATTATTTTGAGTGCTCGGGAGGGTATTTTCTTGTTTGAAGTTTTACTTTTGTAGAACTGTTTTTGGATGTAGGTAACCACTTCCTCTTCACAGAGCACCACTGTACTTATAACTCTACAGACCATGGATTTGCTGAGCGCCCTTGTTTCTGGGGTTACCCATCGTAAATTCAAATTGTATGTCCATATTTGAGTTCCAAATTTTTTAAAATAACTGCTTCGTTATCCTTAATGTATTCGGACATATATGTTCTCAGATGGTATGTGTTTTTCAGCGACTTTCACGTCACTGTATGCCTCACTGCAGACAAAAAGCTGTTCACATTTCCTTGTGAAAAACAGGTCGTGGTAATCCAAAATGACAGCTCGTGAAAGACGTTGCTTTATACCTTTATCTTCTATGGCAGCATGTCCCACATCTATGTGTTTATAAGTGCAGAACTTTTTTTCTCAGGCCTTTCTCAGTAGTGTGTTTCAGGATGGCACACATCACATACTGTTCTATTCAAAGGAGCTCTGTTACAGATTTTGAAGCATCTTTTATCCGTAACAGCGTGTGAATATGAGCAGCACTGCTTGCTTGGTACTCTTTACACCCAAAAAATCAGTTACTTCACCAAGTGGAAGATTACTTTTGTTACAGATGAAAGACACCATGGATTGGAATCCATGAATAAAATATATGCAAACATTAGCAAGATTCAAAGATCAAACTTCTCCTTTGTTCACATTTATATCCTCAACATTTGAATTTGTCTCTCTCAAAAATTCAAGCACATCATCCCATGCACATTCAGCATACATAATTGTAACAAACCAAATAGGTGCTTCAAGGTTTCTCAAAAAGCATTTGAGTTCTCCATGATGATGATATCTATACTCATTTGTTCCTCGCAGACATGGCATCAAATTCATTGAGTTATATTCCAAGTTTGCATCTTTTTCAACAAATTCCCTTACAGATGCAATTTTTAAGATGTGCTCCTGTCTTCAATATATGATCCACAGCATAAGAAAGAGCAGGCAATTCATTCTCAAACAAAAGATGAAATATATATGAAATGCTCTGACAAAATCTTGGATTCGCTGAGTATAATCATGTTAGCGGTATTCAGCTGCTAGTATCTGTATAGGGCAGTCATCATAGCTTCTAACCACGCCAGTGGGTACCAGTTGCAGAAAACAATGAGCCTCTAAACTAGTTTCCTAGACACTTAGGGACATCTTTTTGCTTACTTCATTTGAAACAGTTCAATAGCATCACCAATGACTTCTTTTGAATGCAGAGGGTGGATGCTATAGTGTTTATTATTTTTTATTATCTAAATCCATCCACTTTTTCAATCTGTCCACATGATTTTAAGGTATCATCTTGTATACAAATTCCATTTTCAGCAACATCAACGTTTTTATAGTAAATATTATTTTCAACAAGGTATAATGTTGCTTTTTTAACTTTATTCACATCTGCTACCTTGAAAGATTTTTTCTATTCTTTGTTGGAACATCAATTACTGAAATGATAAGGTGTTCTTCAATCTCACTAGCTACTCCGACAGTTTCAATATTCTTCGTAAAAATCAAAAGGCAAATACACAACTCTTTACTTTAATCCTTTCTGGAGCTCAGTAAGACGTAATTTCTCTGTCTTTGGCTCCATACAAACTATTGCCTGAAAAGGATGTATGTGTTATACATGAATTGATTCATACACATTCAATGCTGTAGGCTCTTTTGGAATGGATAGCAATTCAGTCAGTCAGTCAGTCAACACCACTTTATTCGATTAGTTAAAATCATAAAAGTACACATTCAAATCACACAATTCATAAAATACATTTAGGGTGTTAGAAAATATTAAAAATTGCAAACATATTAGGTATTCATATTTTTTTTTAAAATACGGGTTAGAAGAAGCAAAATTCATACTTCAGTCATATTTGAACATCTTAATTTTTTCAACCGTACAGCTGCTACAAAATAGCTTGCAATATTAAAGATGTTCCATGGATTGTCCAACAGTTGTAAATAAAATAAAGCAGGCTTAGCCTGTAAAAACCCCTTCCCTTTTAATAGCGGTGTTATAAATTTATTTCTAATTTTATAATAATGATCGCAAAAGAATGTAAAATGCATGGTATCTTGGATTGAGCTGCTGTCGCAATTACAAAGTGCTGTATCCCCAGGCTTACTTCACCCTTGAAAACATCCCAATAAAAGCTGAATCTGGTTAAAACGGAATCTAGTTAGCAACCAGCGATGGTATGGCCTTGTTACTAGCTTTAGGTAGGGCTCAATGGATGGTGATGTAACTAATAGAAAATGAGCCCTAACAAGAGGTTTTTTTAGTTCCTCACCCTCCCGTTCCTTGGACCTTAGGGACAGGAATTGCTCTTTAACCTAGCTGATGTCCCCTTTAACAATACCCTCCGGTTTTTCAAAGATATCCGGGCGCCCAAGTTTCACAAACATTGTTTTGATATGAAAGAGCCACTGTATTTCATTCCCCTTTTCTAGCCCAACACAGTCTTTTAAAATCCGTCAGTTTAAAAATAATTCTGGGTTAAGCCAGGTTTTTAGCCAGCAAATAAGGGGGGCCAAGCTAATCTGGTCACAAAGATACCCCATCCCCAGCTCCTGGTGGGTAGCAAATGTAGGTGTAGATTGGGGAATAGATAAGAGAGAGCAAAAAAATGTATTTTCCACCTTCTGAACCTCTTCCACTTGTTTATACCCCCATATAGCTGTGCCATACAGCGCTATTGCCAAGCATTCTGCTTTGTAGGTAGAGAGAATCACCTCACAGGGCTTTCCCCCTAACCGTTTTGCAAAACTTAGTATTGGTGTTGTCGATCTTCCTAAAGCAGCTTTGTTTGCTAAAAACTGGGGAGCCCAGGAGCAGCAGTCATCAAACAGGACCCCCAGGTATGTAAAGACCCTCAGCCTAGTAACCTCCGCCCCTTGCAATAAAAAGTCCTTACTTTGTCCTTGCGTAACCCCATGGACATTGTATGGGATTTAGCGATGTTAACTACCAGATCCAGAGAGTCCATGAACTCCCCGAAGGAGTTCAATAGTCTCTGTTGACCTATCGGGGTGCGGGCTAATAGGACGGCATTGTCCGTGTATAGAAGAACCGGGATGGTGCTGTCCCCTATACGCGGGACGTCCAAAGTAGCAGTGTCCAGGGATTTATCTATGGTGGTAATATACAAAGTAAAAGGTAGAGGGGCCAGGTGCACCCTTGTCTGACCCCTCTACCAGATTTAATGTGTCTTGTGCAGGTACCCTCATGAGACATCCTAACGGATGCTAGTAGATCCCGATGTAGATCTGCTAGGAAAAAGATCAGGCAAGGATCAATCCCTATGTCTTGTAAAAGCGTCCACAGCTTTGATCTGTTTACCAGATCAAACGCTGTGGATAAATCCATGAAGCCAAGATAAATAGACCCCTTGGATGCTACAGTGTATTTATTAATTAATAAATTCAAATTAAGGCACTGATCAACAGTACTTCTGCTGGATCTAAATCCATATTGGAGGTCAGACAGAATTCTATTGTCTGTTACCCACTCTGACACCTTGGACAAAATAACTTTACCCAAAATTTTGATGGAGGAATCTAATAAAGAAATGGGCCAGTAACATCTCGGATCACCTCTCTGCCTTTTTTTAAATACAGGAATAATAGAGTGGGACCAAGAAGCAGGGAACCCATAGGTAACAGAAGAATTAAATACATTTGTTAAAATTTTAGCCCACAATTTGGGGTTACTTTTATAAAATCAGCAGGAACGCCGTCGGGGCCTGGAGCCTTAATACTTGTAGAATCATATATTGCTCACTCCACATCCTCAACATTGAACACTAGTCTGGGAGAAGAGTAGCTACTGGTAGGAGCTACAAATGGGTCAAATATCTTGTTACTCGCATATATACTTTCAAAGTGAGTCAACCACTCCTCTTCTGGGATATTAATTTCCAATAAACCATTATCTTCTCCTGAAAGCAGTGGGCTATTAACAATTGACCAACACTTTGAACTGGCCTTTAGAACTTCTTTAGTCATCAACCTTTCCCAAGCCTCTGTTTTAATTTCATTTTTATGGTTTCGTAATGTTAGCAATTCAAATGTGTTATGTATACCTCTAACTGACATTTTATTATTCTCTAACTTGTCATAGAAGTACCTACAGACAATCTGTTCTGTGGATAAATCAAATACTTCCTCATCACATAATGATGCACCAAATTCTTGCCACTTACCTTTGTTCTCTCTTTCAATTTTAGAGTGTATAACTACATTTCAAGTTTACGTATTTTGGCAAGTGTGTCAACATCAAATACAAACACAGTTTGGTTTTTCTGAGGAAACTGTGTTAAACTTTGCAATGCTCCTCTTCTGAACCAAACAACTGAAACTGAATGTCTTTAAAATATTTTTCTACCTCTGCTAGTGTACCATACAATAAAACTCTATTCATAACTTCTAAACATAAAGCAGGAGTCTTTGCATAGTAAAGTCTTTTAACCAAAATTTACCTGGTGAACAGCTAAGGTCCTGAAATGATAAACCGTGCTTCTGCAAGCTTTCCATGAAAGACATGCCAGTGAATGTCCCCGCATATACTATATTTTCTCATTTTGCATGAATCTATTCCTTGCAAAATTGCAATTGTCTTTTTCAGACTTCCGCATGGAAAGTCACATAAAATATTGTAATAAATCCAATGATTCCTGCTGAATACTGAAAGTACTACTGCAATTCTATTTGTATAATGGGAACTGTCTACACCTTCCTTCCACCTATTCAGCTAACAATCCCTATAGATTCCTAGAAACCATGTCCTTTTTTTCAACAGGAGTACTATAATTTACTTTCTAACAATGACCACTTAATTCAACAACATTTACTAGTGTATTCTCTTTGAAATATCTTTCTTCATTGAAATAAGGTTCAGTACTGGATGCATGCTTCGATTCACTTTTAAAAGAAATCCAAAATTAGTTCCATTATTAAACCTATTTCCAGCACTCCTTTTCTTCATACACAACACTATTTTGTCTAGTGTCCTCATTCTATTTAATATTAATAGAAATACATTCCTCTTCAGAGCAAATGCTTTCTTTACAACACTCTCAATATGTTGCTTTTGCTTCAATGTTTTACTTCCCCTGCTTGTTTTTCTGCAAATTTTGTATTTCCTTAGTGCGAAACATGAGTAAGCATGGGCAAATTTTGTGAATTTGCGATCCTCGAATTTGCGGATTTGCGAATTCGCGATCCGCAAAATACGCGAATTTGTGCGAATTTGCGGATTTTTGTTTTTTTGCGTGTTCGCGGGGTTTTTTGCGTGTTCGCGGGGTTATTTGCGTGTTCGCAGGGCTTTTTGCGTCTTTGTGAGCCGCTTGCATAGCGAAGTTACCCATGCAGTCGTGTATGGGAGAGGGAGAGAGAGATAGATAGATAGATAGATAGAAAGAGAGAGAAAGAGAGGGAAAGAGAGAGGGAGAGAGAGAACGAGAGAAAGAAAGAGAGGCCGGATCTCTGAAGGGCCAGATTCCTGAGTTGCCCCTACAGAACATACAGCTTTTTATTTTGTAGCAAAATGCATATGAAAATTGTGCTGTAAAGGTCTCTTTTAGTTTAACCCCTCCTGACAACTCAAAATGGGTGTATTTGCCATTGTCTCCCTTCTTCCTGTTTTTTATATCTGTAAGTGCTTCCTGATGAGGTTTAATTCCTTGGACAGGTGCCTCGTTGCCTACTTGTAACTATTCTCTGACCCTGCTTCAAGGGTCAGAGCAGGGTCAGAGAATAGTTGCAAGTAGGCAACGAGGCGCCAGGAAGCAATTAGCAGCAGGTGTCCAAGTTGAAGTTAATTTGTTTGTAACCCTTTTGTAAAAGGTTACAAAGAAATTAGGTTCAACTTTTGCACCTGCTGCTGTAACCCTTGCTGGGCTCAAAATTCGTCCCCGCTGATTCGCGGATTTTACCGCGATTTCGCGAGATTCGCGGATCGCGAAATCGCGGAAAATCCACAAATTCGCCCGCGAAACGGATTTTACGCCCACCCTTAAACATGAGCTCTTAACTCCTTAAACTGTTTATGTCTCTAAGATAAGCCATCTAATTTCTTAGAACATTACCTACATTGTGAGACATGTAATCTTGCTTTTGTCCAGTTGATGTGCAAATTAAATTTTTAGGCAAGACTGTACTTTCATTCTACATTCTACAACATTTTTTTCAGAAACTGCTTACTGCTCCTACCAGCTTTTCTTTTTTTCCCTGGGGAAAATCTCCTCCTTATTTTGTTTTCTGTTTCACTTTGAAGTTCATAATATTGTTTCTTCTGTTTATATTTGTTGTGTGTTTTGTCAGGCATTGTAGTTCTTGTTCAAAACTGTATATCTGAAAAAGTAATAAACAATATAATAAGGTTCAGATTAAATCATCTAATTGTTAATTCCCTAAGCAACTACTTTATCATTAAGTCAATACAACATATTAAGAGAGGAGGCGAGAGCCTGTGTATGGGTATGTGAATGGGTATAACAGTATCTGTATAGATATCTCTGAGGGTGTGAGAGTATTAACATAGGTATGTGAAATGTTGTGACAGTGTCTGTATTGCTATGTGAGAAAATCTGCTAGTCTATGAATGAAGGTTTTTAGACAGGGTGTAAAAGCCTGCATATGTGTACGTAAATGGATAAAAGGGTCTCTACATGGGTATGTCAAATTATGTGAGAGTCTCTATATGGCTATGTAAATGGTTGTGACACTGTTTGTATTGCTCTGTGAGAGGGTGTACAAGTCTATGTATGAACATTTGATAGGTTGTGTGAATCTCTGTATCGTTATGTGAATTGGTATAAGAGTGTCTACCTGGGTAGACTGGGTGTCTACCTTTCCCTTTCGCAAACTGTAAACATCACGGCCCGAAATTTCAGGAAGTGTATGGAAGCAGTTGCGGGTTGGATGATAAAGAACTTCCTCAAATTAAACGGGGAGAAAACAGAAGTTCTTATCTTCGGAGGCAAGCAGGAGATCTGGTCTATGGAGGGGTGGCCGTCGGCTCTTGGAGCCTGCCCCACGCCCTCCCAGTCTGCCCGCAACCTGGGTGTAGGTTTTTGACACCCGCTCTCCTTCGACAAGCAAGTCAGCAGGATGGTTTCAACCTGTTGTGGGGTCCTAAGAATCTTGAAAAAGATCATACACTTCCTTCCCACTGAGGCTCAAAAACAGGTTATGGTGGCCCTCATTTCCTCTAGGTTAGACTACTGCAATGCACTATATTTAGGAATTAACAAAAGACTGGTCCAACGCCTTCAAATAGTGCAGAATGCAGCAGCCAGGTTCGTTGTTGACGCCCCTAGGCTATCATCAGGTTCCACTATTTGGAAAAATCTGCGTTGGCTCCCCATGCAGGCCAGGATAAAGTTTAAGGTCCTATGTCTCACCCATGGCGCTGTGCATGGGTCTGGTGCTGAAGATATTAGATCCGTTGTATCCCTCTATGCTTCCGGTAGGGCACTTCGTTCTGCCAATAAAAACCTTCTTTTTGTTCCTCGAGTCTCCAAAGCCAGATGGGGCGGGAGGGCTTTTTTCTCCCTTGCCCCGAAAATGTGGAACACACTTCCGGCTGAGCTCAAAGCTTAAAACTCTTATCTTCATTTTCGAAAGGCACTGAAGACCTGGCTTTTCACCGAAGCCTACCCATAGCCGGCACACTTCTCCCCCTCTTTCAAACAGCCATACCATCTCTTTGCGCCTTGATGCCCATGGGCTAAGTTGCGCTATATAAATCGTCCCTCACTCAATCACTCACTCTTCGTATGTCAGAGGATGTAAAAGTTTACTTATGGGTGTGTGAGAGGGAGTGATACTCTCTGTATGGGTATGTGAATAGCTGACAGAATGCCTGAATAAGTACTTGAAAGGGTGTGGGAGACTCTAAAAGACTATTCTTATGGATATGTTAGAGGGGATGAGAGTATCCGTATAAGTATGTGAATGGTTGCAACAGTCCATGTGTGGATATGTGAGAGGGTGTGATAGTCAACTCAACTTCCACCTGGAGAACAACAACGACCGCAACACCAGCACCCTGCTCGACAACCTCGCCAACCTTGGACTCAAGCAGCTGGTGTCCACCCCCACCCACCTCGCCGGACACACACTCGACGCCGTCTTCTCATCCAGCACAGACATCGCCTTCAGCCACGCCACAGAACTCCGCTGGACGGACCACAGCTGTGTCCACTTCACCTTCAAAAGAACGACGACCCACCACCACCAGCAACAGGTTGCCCGTAGAAGCTGGAACAAGATCACAGCCGACCAGCTCGCCGCCTCCCTGAGCCAGCACCCTCCTGCCAGCTCAGCGAACCCCAGCCAGGCCGCCGACAACCTCACGAAGTGGATCAGCAACTGTGCGGACAAACTCGCCCCTCTGAGGACCCCGCCCAGCAGACCCGGCAGCAAGAAGGCCCCATGGTTCACCGACGAACTCAAGAGCTCCAAGAAGAACTGCCGAGCCCTCGAGAAAGTCTGGAGAAGGGAACCAACACCGGACAACATGACCACCCTCAAGCTCGCCATCCGGAAGCACCACCAACTGATCCGCGCCGCCAAGAAAACTGCTTTCAAGGACCGGCTGGACAACAATGCACACAACTGCAAGGAACTCTTCAACATCGTGAAAGAGCTCTCCAACCCCAGCGCAGGAAACAACGACATCACCCCATCGCAAGACCTCTGCAACTCCCTCGCCTCCTACTTCCACAACAAGATCGCAGACATACACAACAGCTTCAGCATTCAACCGACGCACGCCACGCCCGCAGCAACGCCGCCCACCACCACCCTCCGCGCCTGGACTCCGATCAGCACCGAAGACACCGTCCGCATGATGAACTCCGTCCACTCCGGATCTCCGACCGACCCCTGCCCTCACCACGTCTTCAACATGGCCGACGCTGTCATCGCACCCCACCTGCGGGACATCATCGACACCTCCTTCGACACCGCCACCTTCCCTGAGAGCTGGAAGCACGCCGAACTCAGCGCTCTACTCAAGAAACCCACAGCGGACCCCACCGAACTCAAGAATTACCGCCCCATCTCGCTCCTCCCGTTTCCAGCCAAAGTCATCGAGAAGACCGTCAACAAGCAGCTGGCCGCCTTCCTCGAGACAAATGGATCCCTCGACCCCTCACAGTCGGGCTTCCGAGCCAACCACAGCACCGAAACAGCCCTCATCGCTGCCACCGACGACATCAGAGCCCTGATGGACAACGGAGACACAGCGGCCCTCATCCTCCTAGACCTCTCCGCGGCATTCGACACGGTCTGCCACCGCACCCTAGTACAGCGCCTCAGCAACGCCGGAATCCAGGAGAAGGCACTGGATTGGATCATCTCCTTCCTCGACGGAAGGACACAGAGAGTCCGCCTACCACCGTACAAGTCAGAGGCCACCAAAGTCATCTGCGGCGTCCCTCAAGGATCCTCGCTGAGCCCCACCCTCTTCAACGTCTACATGAGCCCCCTCGCGGCCATCGCACGCCAACACAACCTCAACATAATCTCCTACGCCGACGACACCCAGCTGATCCTCTCCCTCACCAACGACCCCGCCGCCGCCAGAGCCAATCTGCACGAAGGGATGAAAGATGTAGCCGAGTGGATGACGACCAGCCGCCTGAAACTGAACTCAGACAAGACGGAGGTCCTCATCCTGGGCCCCTCGCCCTCCGCCTGGGACGACTCCTGGTGGCCCCCGCCCTGGGAGCCGCACCCAAACCGACAGACCACGCACGCAACCTGGGCTTCATCCTGGACTCCTCCCTCTCCTTGACCAGGCAAGTCAACGCCGTCTCCTCGGCGTGCTTCAACATCCTACGCATGCTACGGAAGATCTTCTGGTGGATCCCCACCGAGACCAGGAAGACCGTCACCCAGGCCCTCGTCACCAGCCGACTGGACTACGGCAACGCCCTCTACGCCGGTACCACCGCCAAGCTCCAGAAGAGACTCCAGCAGATCCAGAACGCCTCAGCCAGACTCATCCTCGTCATCCCACGAAACAGCCACATCTCCGGACACCTGAGAGACCTGCATTGGCTCCCCGTCAACAAAAGAATCACCTTCCGTCTCCTCACCCATGCACACAAAGCCCTTCACGACCAAGGCCCGAGCTACCTCAACAACCGAATCAACTTCTACGCTCCCAAACGCCACCTCCGATCAGCCCGCCACGCCCTCGCCGCCATCCCCCGCATCCGAAGAGCGACGACAGGAGGAAGATCCTTCTCCTACCTGGCCGCCAAGACCTGGAACTCCCTCCCGACCGATCTGCGCCTGACCCAAGACCACCTCTCCTTCAGGAAGAAGCTGAAGACCTGGCTGTTTGAGCAGTAACGGCACCCCCCTCCCCCCCCCCCCAAGCGCCTTGAGACCCTACGGGTAAGTAGTGCGCTCTATAAACGTCTTTGATTGATTGATTGATTGATTGAGTCTATGTATGGGTATATGTGAGGGTGTGAAGGTCTCTGTATGGCAATGTAAATGGATATAACAATGCCTGTATGGGTATGTGAGGGTGTGACATTGTATGTAATGGTATAAGACAGGATGTCAGAGTCTCTGTATGCATATGTTAATTATTATTATTATTATTATTATTATAATCTTATATAGCGCCAGAATCGACCCCCGAAGGGGTATCTCCGCGCTTGCCTTGGGAACCCGTCCTGGCTTTTCCCTGTGAGATAGCCCCTACAGGGCATCCCCAAGGTGAAAGCCAGGCATCCCGCCGCGGGGGGGCTGTTGTGGAGATTAAGCAAGCTTAATGCCCAGAGTTGCAGAGTGTGAACCCATGATTAGGTCAGGCACCGAAGCGAGAATTATCGAGTCCATGGACATTTGAGCTCAAGACCCTGCTGCGTCGGGAATTGAACCCTGGTCCCGGGTCTGACCTCTGCTTCCGGGTCTGCCTGCTCTAACCAGTGAGCCACACTTCTCCAATGGGTAAACGAGGGTCTATGTGGGTATTTGGGAGGATGTGAGAGTCTTTGTATGGGTCCTGGGAGAGGGTGTGTTAGTCTCTGTCGGAAATGTGATATGGTGTCACACTATCTGCATATGTATGTCAATGGGTATAAAGATGATCTGAATGCATATGTGACAGGATATGAGAGTCTCTATATAGGTATGTGAGTCTGTGTATGCCTAAGTGAATCAATCAACCAATCAATCAATTTGTAAAGCGCGCTACTCACCCGTGAGGGTCTCAAGGCGCTGAGGGTGGCGGGGGGGTGCCGCTACAGTTCGAATAGCCAGGTCTTGAGGTGTTTCCTGAAGGTGAGATGGTCCTGGGTCAGTCGTAGGTGTGCGGGGAGGGGGTTCCATGTCTTGGCTGCCAGTTAGGAGAACGATCTTCCTCCGGTGGTGGTTCTGCGAATCCGAGGGACGGTGGCGAGGTGCGAGGCTGGTGGAGCGGTGCTGGCGGGTGGGACTGTAGAACGTGAGGCGGTTGTTGAGGTATTCAGGGCCCGTGTTGTGGAGCACTTTGTGCGCATGGGTGATAAGCCTGAAAGTGATCCTCTTGCTGACGGGGAACCAGTGCATGTTTCTCAGGTGGGTAGATATGTGGCTGTGGCGAGGGATGTCGAGGATGAGTCTAGCGGAGGCGTTCTGTTTGCGTTGCAGGCGTTTCGGAAGTTTGGCTGTGGTTCCTGCGTACAGGGTGTTTCCCTAGTCCAGTCGACTGGTGACGAGGGCCTGGGTGACTGTCTTCCTGGTTTTGGTGGGGATCCACCGGAAGATCTTTCGGAGCATGCGCAGGGTGTTGAAGCATGAGGACAAGACTGCGTTGACTTGCTTGGTCATCATGAGGGAGGAGTCAAGGATGAATCCCAGGTTGCGTACGTGGTCTGTGGGTATCGGCGGGGTGCCCAGCGTCGTGGGCCACCAGGAGTCGTCCCAGGCAGATTGGGATTGTCCGAGGATGAGGACCTCCGTCTTGTCCGAGTTGAGCTTTAGACGGCTGAGCTTCATCCATTCTGCGACATCTTTTATTCCGTCCTGGAAGTTGGCTTTGGGGTGAGGTGGTCTTTTGTGAGGGAGAGTATCAGTTGAGTGTCGTCGGCGTAGGAGATGATGTTGATGTTGTGTTTGCGTGCGATGGTGGCGAGGGGGCTCATGTAGATGTTTAAGAGGGTAGGGCTGAGAGAGGAGCCCTGGGGAACACCGCAGATGATCATGGAAGCCTTGGAGCAAAAGGGTGGGAGGCGGACTCTCTGAGTTCTGTCGGAGAGGAACAATGTGATCCTGTCCAGGGCCTTTCCTTGGATCCCAGTGTTGTAGAGGCGGGTAATTAGGGTGCAGTGGCAGATGGTGTCAAAGGCTGCCGAGAGGTCATGGAGGATGAGGGCGGCTGTCTCTCCAGTGTCCATCAGGGTCCTGATGTCATCGGTGGCTGCGATGAGGGCGGTCTCGGTGCTGTGGTTGTCTCGGAATCCGGACTGGAATGGGTCCAGCGAGTTGTTTTCTTCAAGGAATGCAGTCAGCTGTTTGTTGACGGTCTTCTCGGTGACTTTAGCCGGGAAGGGGAGGAGAGAGATGGGGCAGAGGTTCTTGAGGTCTTTGGGGTCCGCTGTTGGTTTCTTCAGTAGGGCGTTGAATTCTGCATGTTTCCAGCTTTCAGGGAATGAGGCTGACGTGAAGGAGTTGTTGATGACGTTCCGGAGGTGGGGTGTGATGGTGGTGTCGGCTTTGTTGAAGATATGATGAGGGCATGGGTTGGAGGGGGAGCCGGATTGGATGCTGTTCATGACGCCGGTGGTGTCTTCGGTGCTGATGGGGGTCCATGCGCTGAGGCTGGAGGTGGGGGTCGTTGGTTTGGTGGTTGGAGGCGGGTTCAGGGGTCCGAAGCGGTCGTGTATGTCTGTGATCTTGTGGTGAAAGAATGTGGCGAGGGAGTTGCAGAGGTCTTGTGACGGTGGGATGTCGTTGTTGCTGGCGCTGGGATTAGAGAGCTCCTTGACGATGTTGAAGAGTTCCTTGCTGTTGCAGGCGTTGTTGTCCAGCCATTCTTTGAACGATGTCCTTTTGGTGGCGCGGATCATCTGGTGATATTCGCGGGTGGCGTTTTTGAGAGAAGTCATGTTCTCTTGTGTCCGCTTGTGGCGCCAGGCTTTTTTGAGGGTTCGGCATGATTTCTTTGCGATTTTGAGGGCGTCTGTGAACCATGCGGTTTTTCTGTTGCTAGTCTTGCCTGAGGGTTTCTTCAGAGGGGCGAGGTCGTCGGCGCAGTTGGTGATCCACTGTGCGAGGTTGTGCGCTGCGTCGTTGGTGTCGGGGGTGTCGACAGGTGGGATCTGGCTCAGCAATGTGGTCAGTTGGTCTGTCGTGACTTTGCTCGAGCATCTGCGGGGGATATGCGGTGTCTGGTGTTGGGAGTTGGTATTTTTGAAGGTGAAGTGGATGCAGCTGTGGTCGGTCCAGTGTAGTCCGGAGGAGTGGCCGAAGAGACGTGGTTGCTGGCGGAGAAGATGGGGTCGAGCGTGTGGCCGGGAGGTGGGTGGGTGTGTCCACCAGTTGTTTGAGCCCGAGGTTGGCGAGGTTATCAAGCAGGGTGGTGGTGTTGCTGTCGTTGTTTTTCTCCAGGTGGAAGTTCAGGTCCCCTAGGAGGATGTATTCTGGAGAGGCTAGGGCGTGCGGGCTGATGAAGTCAGCGATGGTCTCGCTAAATTGTGTTTGTGGGCCAGGGGGTCGGTAGATGAGTGTTCCTCTGAGGGTGGTCTGGGGGTTGGTGTGGATAAGTGTAGGTGTTCTGCGGTGGTGAGTGTGTCTTCGGCGTTGGTCGTGATGCTGATGGTGTTCCTGTAGATGATGGTGACTCCTCCTTCGGTTTTCTTGATGCGGTCCGTCCGGTGTTGAGTGCATTGAGGGCGGCGTGGTCGTATCTCAGTCAGGTAGCTTGGCTACGGCGGTGGCCAAGGGTTCTGGTGCTGGGTGCGGTCCAGGCGCGGACGGGCGCAGACAGGCTTGCCTTTGGCGCGCCAGTGGTGCGGACGCCATGCGGCCTCCATAAGAGGCGAAGTGGGAGGGAGGAGCAGCTGGGAGGCGGAAGCGGGGCAGCCAATGGGCAGTGGCAGGGGGAACAGAAGAAAAGGGGTCGGGCCGCAGGGGAGCAGCAGCGGGGAGCGGGGGGGGGGCTCAGAGGGCAGGGAAGCCTCAAATGCAAATCAGTACAAGTACGCAAAATATGAAAATACAATTCACAATACAATACAATTGACAATGGTAGCAGAAAGGAAAGGCGGGGGCAAGGGGACAGGATCACAGATATTTCGGGCGAACCGGCTGCGCCGGGGTCAGAGACTCGGTCAATCCAGGAGAGCCGTGCGACGTTGGGGGTGTCCTGGGGTCAGGTCACACTCACCTGCGCCGCGCGGCCTCCATAAGAGGCCAAGTGGGAGGGAGGAGCAGCTGGGAGGTGGGAGCGGGGCGGCCAATGGGCAGTGGCAGGGGGAACAGAAGAAAAGGGGGTGGGCCGCGGGGGAGCAGCGGCGGGAAGCGGGGAGCAGGGGGGGCACAGTGGGCAGGGGAGCCTTAAATGCAAAGTATGAAAATACAATTCACAATATAATACAATTGACAATGTTAGCAGAGAGGAAAGGCGGCGGCAAGGGGACAGGATCACAGATACCTCGGACGAACCAGCGGCGCCGGGGGCAGAGACTCGGTCAATACGGGAGAGCCGTCCGGCGTGGGGGGTCTGGATGTGGGACTGTGTACAGGTATATGGATAAGAATATTGATAAGGACTAAATAGATATGGGGCAGGCTGTGACAGTCTACATATGGATAGCTGAGAGGGTGTGAGAGTTTCTCTATGGGTATGTGACAGGATGTCGCTCTATAGGTATGTGACATGATGTCAGAGTAGCTGTATCAGTATGTAAATAGGTATGCAACTGTCCATATGAGTATGTGAGAGGGTGTGAGCATCTCTGTAAGACTGAGTATGTGAATGACTAGCAGTAGGCCAAAAATTCACAATCGTCTCTAAAGCAGCATGCTGACTTCCAAACCAACTTTTGCAAGTACTGTTTAGTGAATACGATTGCAAACATACTCCTCATAGCAATCACACATGTACTTAATTTAAATTTATTGCACAAACTATTTTAATCACAACCTTACTTACCCCATCCAATAGAATGTGGTGTATTAAACTTTACTTGCTGGAGTCATTTTTAACTGACTTCATTTTCAAAACTGCCTCATTCAACTGCATACTTCTTCTGTGTGATATTGCTGAATCCTTCAAAATGGTTAGAGTATGGATTGTAGGTCACAGCTTTGAGTTCTGTGCAAGAGGGTTTCCTAAAAACAGGGGGAATGAAAGGGTCCTTGTTTTGCGTAATGTGGATATTAAAGGCCTGGGCCTAGTTTGCGTAGTTGTGTTACGCTGAACTCCACGAAGTGACAAAAACTCTGTGGAGTCTGCAATGGCATAGTGCAGTGCGAACTGCCATTCACGCTGGCCTTCCTGCTACTTGAGCAGAAATGTTCCCAAGCAAAAGCTCATGAACTTACTGTTGCACTCCCCAAAATGAAGCTTTCGGTACTCTACAAGGAAAACTCTGAAAACTCTGTGAACGGAGCAGAGTTTATCGCCCTGGTCTAATAATAATTGGTTTGGCCAGAGAGGGTTCAAGTGGCATAAACTGCTTCCATTGGTTCAAAGTATTATGGGGAACCAGCATCCAAACCTCATGATTGAGCACTGTGGTGGCAATGACCTTGGCACAATAACTAGGATGGGACTTGAAAATCCTAATGAGAATACCTTTAAACAATTAGTGCAACTTTCCCTAACATGTTATGGATAAGGGAATAGTTAGGATGAAGAGACAATGGGAACTGGGTTATGCGTAATCCATGTTCCAAGGATCCATTTTAGTGAGCAAGGAATATACACATGATGAATAGAAAGGCAGAATTTTTCCATAGTGTTTACTGATGGACTGTGGAACTTAAAATTGTTTCCTTAAAATTCAATCAGAGCTGTATTTTAATCTGACAAAACATGCAATGTGTACACAAAACTGCGAGGAATTATCTCAGTAAGATATTGGATAACAGGCTGTAGGAGAGTAGGGTCGGCTATCCTATGGTCACCCCAAATTTTTGCTTTTTGCTTCACTGGTTTCTGACTTAATGTGGCTGTGGGCCTGCTAATCAGACCCACAGCCTGCTGTTCTCTCTCTAAATTACTGCCAATGCACTTTAGGTGCATTACGAATTGGAACTGGTTCACCTTATTGCCCCCTGTAACAGTGTACCCTAGGTACCCAGGGCATAGGTGTTTCCAAGGCCTACCAGGGGCTGCAGCATGTATTGTGCCACCCCTGGCCTGGCCTCCATATTTGACACAACTGGCTGATCACTCAGCTGGGGTAAGTTGGTGTAATCACCTCTTACTTAGGTATAGTATCCCTATATCTACCCTCAAACTGGACACATATGTTCCTATCAGCCACTCCTATGGAAGGCCTCATCAATCCTGGAGGCAGAGTGCTTGGAAATATGTGAGATGGTGCCTGTCTGCAGCTGTCGGGAACCACTCCCTAAGCTGTTCCGGGATATTGCCATACCATATACTCTTAAGTGGTACACAGACAAAATATTGAGTTTTAAATATCGATATACAATAATATCGAAGTTTAAATATCGATGGGACAAAATATCGAAGGTAAGTAATATCGACAGTCTTAATATCGATATTAGTATGATATCAGTAATATCGAAGTTTTAAATATCAATGTCAATAATATCGAAATAAATAACTTCGATGTTACTAATATCAATTTTTAAATAAATTTAGTGTATATTATATTGTATTTATTATGTTTTATTATTTATTTTTAATGTAATTTAATTAAATATTGTCTTTAACTACTGTAGCGGGTTGTGGGTTTATAGGGGAATAGGGTGGGAAGTAATTTAATTATGTTAAATTAATTATTAATTAGTAGGAATTATTAATTAATTAATTGAGAAATAATTTTTTATTAATTTTAATTAATTTATTAATTGATAAATATGTTCTGTAGCGGGTTATGGGTTTATAGGGGAATAGGGTGGGAAGTAATTTAATAATAATTAATTAATTAATATATGTTTGTACATATTTTAATTAATAATTATTTGGTAATTAATGTATATTAATTAGTTAATTAATTAATATAATTTTGTACATATTTTTAAGTATTAATTAGTTGGTAATTAATTGATATTAATTAGTTAATTACATTAATTATAGTATTTTTTTTTACATATAATTTTTTGTTATTCTTAATTAATTAATTGGGAAAAATAATATTAATTATTAAATTAAATTAATTACAGCTAATGTGCTAATATATTTACTTTATTGTTATTGTTAATTAATAATTAATTGGTAATTAAATAATACTAATTATTTTGGGTAAAGGAGTATTTTTAGGGTTCAGGGTCAGTTTTCAGTTTTTGGGTAAAGGGGTATTTTTAGGGTTCAGGGTCAGTTTTCAGTTTTTGAGTAAAGAGGTATGTTTAGGGTTCAGGGTCAGTTTTCAGTTCTTGGGTAAAGGGGTATTTTTAGGGTTCAGGGTCAGTTTTCAGTTTTTGGGTAAAGGGGTATTTTTAGGGTTCAGGGTCAGTTTTCAGTTTTTGGGTAAAGGGGTATTTTTAGGGATAAGGGTCAGTTTTCAGTTCATGGGTAAAGGGGTATTTTTAAGGTTCAGGGTCAGTTTTGGGTTTTTGGGGTACAGGGATATTTTTAGGGTTCAGGGTCAGTTTTGGGTTTTTGGGGTACAGATGTACAGGGTAAAAACAAAAAAATATTACATTAAATCAATTAAATAACATAAAAAAAATTACATTAAATTATTAAGTGTTTTATTTATTTTAAATGTATATGTATTAGTTTTAATTTTGTTTTAATATCTTTATTTAATATTTGTAAAATTATATGTATTTTAAAATTATTTTTACATTATTATTAATACATTTAAAAAAACGATATTTTTAATTCCGATATTTTTGTACTACGATATTTTTTTTCTCGATATTTTTGTACTTACCTTTATGAAGATAGGATTCCGATATTTTTGATGTCGATATTTTTGTTCCGATATTTTTGTAGTTCGATATTCTGTCTGTCGATATTATGTCAGACATTCCTCTTAAGTGCATTATAATCCTCGCGGTTAAATGCTATCTTTCGTTTGGCTTTATCAAAACATGTTGAGTAAGGTGTCATACGAATTGGAATACTATCCCCTCGACAGTTCTGTTGACGGGGATAGCATTCCACCCTTCTAGGGGGACACGACATGTGTGTAGCCTTAACCCCGGTTAAAGTTAACCAGAGCCTCAGCATCACAAAATGGATGCTGCCACCACAGACACGAGTCTGGCCTCCTGCTGCTGACCGAAACTCGGCAGATGGTGGCCTGGACAAAGGGTTTCCTGCCTTGGGAGGTGCGAGCACCACCCCAGACAGGGTTTTGTGTATTGGGTAGGACAGGGCTGAATAGAACCAGACATGCCCGGGGCACACAAGGTGTCCCCGTGCATAGGCCAGTCCAAACCGGTCTTGGGACTTTCCAGACCCAGGCCTGGTGAGGAGCTGGACAAAGGAAAGGGGGTGTAACCGCCCCCCTTCCTGGTTCCTCCCAGAGGAGGGACCTAATAGGTGATCCACCCCTCAGATTGGGAATAAGAGTGGGAGCAGTGCCATTGCACGGCAGATCATCCTGAATCAACTTTAAACAAAGAAGAAGACTGGACTTCGACATTCTGCGGCTCAGAAGACTGAAGAGAATCTCCCTTGTGGCCTAGGAGTGGCCACCCTGTGAATACAGGCACCAACCAGCAACTCGACGTCTGCTTTGCCGCCACCTCCCGCCGGAGCCCGAGCCCAGAGCCCGACAAGAACCAGACTCCCAGACCTCTCAGAGCCCGATCCACAGTCCCTGCAAAGAAGGGACCCGTGGAGGCATCGAGTGACGTGGGACCGGACCTCTTGGAAGACCCTTGAAAAGCTGACTGCGCAGCATCTGAGGCATCCTCGACGTTGTGCTTTGGGGACTTAGAACCCCCACCACCGAGCAGCCTTTGCACCGAAGAAGAGCCCTCCAGCATCTCCACGATCTGCGTGGAGCCCTTTTGCATTGTGCCACTTGACGCGCCATCCCGGCCACTAGCCACGTGGTCAGCGGCCATCTTGGCAACGAAACCGACAAACTACACAGCGGGTCTGGTTGCTCCAGACTCACCCAAGCTTCTGTGAAAAGGAGCACTCGCTCTGACCTTGCTGGTCCGAGTGTTAAGCATCTTTTGATTCCTGCGTGGCTTGCATTAGCCAAGGCCTGTTTGCTCCGATCAGGTCGCCGACACTGACAACAGTGAGAAGCCTGCGTGCGACAGCTCTTGACCGACTTCTGGACATCCTCGACCCCCGGTGTCCACGTGGCTGCAGAGAGAAGCTACCCAACAACGCCTGTTTGCACCCGACATCGCCTGGTTCCAACCTGGTTCCACGGTAGTCACTGGCTAGTGACTTTGAACATTGTCCCCGCTGCTTTCAGGTCTTCACAACTTCAGATCCACCCTTGGATCCACCGTAACTCTTCACATCGAGCCGCCTGCAGCATCTTCAGCTCCAAGCACCATCGACCAGCGTGACGAAACCCGACACTACTTCGACCCTGTGCACCCGCTTCCTGTGGGTGAGGTAACTCAGCTCCGCCAGTGTTCCTACACTGGTAACCATCTCAAGGGCCTGTGTCTTAAGTTTCAGCTTTATAGGTCACTCGGAAGGTTCCGAACTATCTAACTTTGTACTTTTTATGCAGCATAGACTTTGCATTGGAAAGTGCGTGCACTTTGAACACTGCACCCGAGTCCCGCGGGCCTTTCCCGACTTAGTCACTGCTAGTCTCGAATAGCGCCAGCGATTTCCAAGACCCTAGGCCTGTTCCTTTTCTATTTGGTATCTCTTATACCACTTTCTTAGTATATGGTTTAGGTGGCCCCTGGGGCTCATCCATATTGTGCAACTTTTGTGTATTTTAAACTGTCTTGTGATTTAACGCTTGTGCTTCTGTGCTCATAAAGAGTCCAGGGGATTTTATAGTTAATAAATCAATATATATTTTCAATATATATCTGTGTGGTGTCCTTTCATTTGGTATTCAAGGGGGTTGTGTATGGTAATACAGCTGGCTTCACATGCCTTTCAGAGTTTAGCCTAAGACTGCTTTGTCCACGTTACCACTAGGATAACTGGTCTACAAGGTTGAATTACAACCAATCATCATAAGGGTTGCTTGGCATGGTACAAAGTGATCACTAGAATTAGTGAGCATTATATACAAGGCCAGCTTCTCACACAGGCTAGAAAATGAGTCCTCTGAATATGTGCTTCCAAAAGGAATGACTTGGAAGAGGGACAGTATTTTAAGGCGGTGCATTAATTTGAGAGCTCTCATCAGCAACATATTGATAGGTAGTCACCCTGTACCAAACATTAACAAACATATTTGTTAAGTAAACACCACCACACAGGATTAAGAAGAGAAGGCATTTATTGAACTTGAATCCTCAAGCACCAGCAGACAAGTGAAGCACACTGAACATTCTAAAGTGAGCTTCACTTCAAGATTCTACTAGAAGGCATGTAACAATGGGAGGAAAGGGTAGGGGGGAATGGGTGATGGAAGGTGAGATGGAAGGGCTGAAGGAAGGCACACAGGAACAGGTTAAAACTCCTAGTTACAACACATCTCTCTTGGAATAAGGGAAGGCTAAGAATAAAACATGTGAAATGACAAAAACATTCACATATGAGAATACATAGTGTTCGTCATAAAGAAACTCATTATGGTGGAGATAGGCTTAAGGAGGGATGGTTGGGCCCACAGCTGGATCACCCTATTCAATGTTATAATCGTTTCAATGGCCTGGAGGAAGTCGATTGACTTACCAACCAGTCCATCGAGCGATTGGGTAGTCAGGTGGTGCAGGTCTTACCCGGAGATCAAGTAAAATCGCCTGTAGACAGAGTGGCTATTACAGGCTCCATCAGTAAAGGTACAGATATTATTGAACCTTTGGTCGTAGTCGGTAACTGTATGCAGGATATAGTTTCTACAGGTCAAATGGGACCTAAGCCCCCGGGTCCCCTTAATAATATTTTATCATGGAATATTGCAGGTTTAAAGAAAAATTTAGCAAATCCTGACTGGAACATTTTCATTAACAATTTTGATATTTGCATGTTTCAAGAAACATGGTGCCTATCTCCTGAATACATGAATGGTTATTCTACGTTTTATGTTCCAGCAGATTCATTAGGAAGAGGGCGCCCATCTGGTGGGTTACATATCTGGGTGAAAACATCTTTGAACTGTAGTGTTACTTCTAACAAGTATGTTTCTAATGACATCTTGCACATTACTTTAAAGAACAGTGTGGGGGGCTATAGTTATGAAATCTTCTGTATTTACGCTAGAGGTCTTCAGGGAGGGCTGGCTTCCCCAATATTGGAATTGTTGGATGTGGAGTTGTCAAACCTCCCGACCAGATCTAAAATACTGGTCAGGGGGGATTTTAACTGCACATTCGAACCTCTAGATGTAGTAGAAGTATTGGGACCCAACGTAGTGGAAGGTAGACAAAGCATACCCCCGCTAAATCTTAGTCCAATTAAGAAATGGTCATCAAGAGTAATCCAGTTGAACGCCCTGGTGTTAGATTATAATCTTTGGGCTCTAAATGGCCGTACAAAGTCAGATCGCGCAGGAGCGATGACCTTTAATAGGCTGGGGAGCTCCTCTCGTATCGATTATATCCTTTTAGATGAACATTCCTGGCCCGATTTAATTGATATGGTGGTTAGGGAGTCCTCCTATAGCGACCACAACCCCTTATGTATGCAGCTTAAGTGGGTAAGTGGCCGAGATCTCAGCCGGGTAACTGAGATGATAACTAAAGAAGTCTTCCCTGTAAATAATAATCGGAAGCTAAAATGGAATGTCGTCAAATGTGACGAGGGGAAGCTCCAAAAAATTAAGGATTTAGTATCCAAAGAAACTAGCAGCTTGACAGCTTTAGCCTTCTCCTCAGTTAATTTAGTCGGTCCCAGTTTGTCGGTATCCTATAGCAATTTCATAAGTAAATTGGGAGCCCACTTTTGTAAGAAGCCAATGGCAAAATCACGTTTTAATGGTACTAAACCTATAAGTAATCCATGGTACACGAGTAATTGTAGAACCAAAAGGAAAGCAATTACTAAAGCAATACGAAGCAAGGATTCTGCGGCTGTCCGGGTGGCCAGGAAAGATTACTCAAGTAGTATAAAATCTGCAAAAAGAGATTGGGAGGAAGAGCATTGGCAACAGCTGAAGGAAGCAGCACGTGGGAAAAATGCAGTTATTTTTTGGAAATTAATTAATGTTCTAGATAGCAAGGGAGCAGGACCTATTTTAAACGATATTACGGATCAGGAATGGTATTCCCATTTTTTAAAATTGTATTGTGAGGAAAATTTGGATAGCTCGATACCACAATTAGCTACTATCCCCGAAAGTATGCTTTGTGGAAATTTGATTCACAATATAGACCCATTTTCCCAGAGAGAAGTATTAGATGCCATCTCTAAACTATTACCCTGGAAGGCCCCAGGCCAAGATGGACTCCCAGGGGATAGGTTAAAATACGAACCAAATGTGTGGGCTAAGTATATATTGTGTCTGATGAATCTGATCCAGGCTGGTCATCCTGTTCCTGATTCCTGGAAAGGTGCTGAGGTGATAACTATTTACAAAAAGGGCGAAAGGGATGACCCCTCTAATTACAGACCGATAAGTCTGATAGACATTATCCAGAAGGTGGTTGGAAGGGTGATCATAAATCGCACAGAATCTTGGCTTGTGGATAAAGGCATTTTGTCCCATTTTCAGGCCGGGTTCAGAAGCTATATAGGTGCAATAGATCAGGTCTTCAGATTTTGTGCAGTCTGTTGGAAGTCAGTGTTAATTACTAAGGGCAGTCTATACCTGGCTTTTATAGACTTGAAGACAGCATTTGACGTCATTCCACGGACTAAGCTCTTATCGGTCTTATCCGATATGGGTTTTCCTAGTTACCTCCTACAATTTATTATTAAACTCCATGAGGGGAACTATGCGAGGATCCGTTGGGGATCCCAGGGCCAACTGACTGAGAAGATTCCGGTAAATAGGGGAGTGAGACAAGGGTGTGTGATGGCTCCAACCCTGTTCTCCCTCTTTATCAATGGGGTGGTAGACCATTTGAGGGAGGACCCGGCTGATGCCCCCGTCCTTGCAGGAGAGAAAACACCCACTCTCCTCTTTGCCGACGATACTCTTCTTATGTCTAAATCCCCCATGGGTTTGCAAAAACTGCTCGATCGTTTTTGCAGCTTTTGTAAATGTATTTATTTATTTATTTATTTATTTATTTATTGTGACTTGTATAGCGCACTATAACCCAGGGGTCTCTAAGCGCTTTGTTAGGATCAGCTAGACAATAAAAAGATGCATCAGATTACAATTGGCGGCCACCCCACGCTTAGAGATATACCATGCTGTAAAGATAGGGGGTTGTCATTAAATACTTCGAAAACAAAGTTGATGGTGCTAACTACTAAAAAGAAACACAGAAAGGTTACCCGCTTGTTGAATGGCACTGCGCTGGAGGTGGTAGAAGAATTTGATTACCTCGGAGTAAGACTTTGTAATAATTTGAGTTGGTCTGCCCACATCGCTAAAATGGTTTTAAACCTCATAAGGGTTGCAGGAGTAATTCTTAAGAACCAGCGACGATCTATTAGTAGACCCTTAGCCCCTACCCTGGCAGTTTATGAAGGGAAAGCACTGGCAGCTGCAGTTTATGGTTCAGAACTTTGGGGGGCGGAAAATACAAAAGCTTTAGTAGTGGCGGAAAATAAGTTCATTAGAGACATGGTTTCGCTACCTTTATCGTCCCCCTTGAAACCTTTATTTCTAGACCTGGGTAAAAAATCGATAGTTGATCTGGTGCAAATTCGCCCCCTGTTATTTTGGGTTCGTCTTAGAAGGACCCCAGAACTTTTTAACTATGCCAAGGTTTTGGATGAGCTGATTAGTTTGAATGTAGCCAATAAAACTAAATGGCTGAATAATTTAAAGAGGCTGGTGAAATCTATAGGTCTGGAGGAGAGTTGGATTTCACAAATGCCACCCCCAAAAACAATTGTTAAAAAACTATATTGGGATTGGGTTGTTGCAAAAGAACTTAGGAATCCAAATTGGGGCCACCTAACTAGTACCTTCCTTGACCACAAGCCTCTTAGAAAGTTAGAACTCTTTTTGGACTTTATCCAGGTCCCTCGCGATAGAACACTGTTTCTGAAATTCAGATATGGTATTTTACCCCTCAATACATTCAAAGAAGGCTGGAAGGGATATAGTGGAACAGAGATTAAATGCCCAGGTTGTCCCTGCCCGAAAGAATCATTGGGCCACTTCCTATTTGCATGTGCATCTTACAGTAAACCAAGAGATAGGTGGTTGAAACCTATTTGTAGGAATTTAGGGGTGAGGGAACATAGATTAGCCATGCGTATCATTCAAACTAATGTCATTTCAATGTGGAAAATACTATCTCTTTATATCATATTTAGGGCTGCCTGTCCTTTCTAAGTTGTGTTCCGTTTGTCCTTATGATTGGGGGCACCCTGGTGGGGGGGGTTTTCGATCTTTGGAGTCTGTTTCTCTGATGTGTCCCTCCTGGACATTCTTTCTCTGTGGCCTTGTGGTTATGGTCCTTGACTCTTCCTCCATAGTTTATGGGTTCAGATTCCGATGCCTCACTGATTGTGTGTTTCTGTCACTAGTGTATGCACTCTTTCTTTAAAACCTGGTGTTTATTTATTTATTTTTGGTCCTGTGACTTGGGCTTCTGTGATTCTTCTGGTTCCTTCCGGTTGGGGCCTTTTTGTTCGTTTCTTTTGTGTTTGGGTCCCGGGTGGGGTGGCCTACTGTCCTGTTCGGGTTTGGCATTCCCTGTTTAGCCCTTGTGGATCTTGCATTGCATGGTCTGCGCACTAATTTCTCTGTTCTGTTCACCTAATAGAGATGTGTGGTTTTGCTGTGAGTGGGCTCCGCTGTAACGGGGAGGTGGTGATCGCTGGGTCTTCCACTGCTCCTTCCCTAGTGCATGGGCAGGATGCCTCTGCCGCATGGATCCGGTCTTGGTTTTGGTTGAGACCAGGGGACAGACCTTCATGGTGTTCTGCTCTGTGTTCGGGACAATTTTGGGTTCCATAGGCCCTTGGTGGGTGGACAGTCAGTAGACTTTTTCACCAATCACCTGTTGTTGGGGCTTGTAGGCCTCCCTTTTCCTAAATCTCTGTGGGTACTGTGCTAGAGGGGGCGTGGAGGGCTTTTGTCAGACATGCCTTTCCCCGGTTTCTGGCTGCGGGGTTAACTTTACTTTGGTTCGCTGGGGTATCCTGGCTGTGGTGCTGGTGGATCCCTGCTGGCTGGTGTGGCATCTCAGTGCCTGATGCTGTCCGTGGTTGCGGTTCCTTCTTTTCCTGGGGTCATGCGGGATGGGTGCCTTATAGCGGGCTTTTGCTGCCTCTGGTCTTGCAGTCTGGGCTGCGTTTTGCCCTGGCTTTCGGGTTCAGCCGCTTCATGTTGCTGTCCAGTTTTTCTGTGCAGGCTTGCTGGATGTGGATCCCTCTGACTCTTTTTCCGGTTTGGGACTGCAGTTGCATGTCTTGGCAGATTTGTCCTTCGATTCCCTTTGTATGGTGGCAACAGCAGATGGGTCCTCTGTGTCTGCTCGCTTCTCTGGTTCTTGGGGACGTCTTCTTCATATGCCGGTACACGCGGCTTCACAGTGGTTCCTGCATTTCGGTGTGGGAGTTGTTCATTATAGTGTTCTTTGTTGTCTTTTGGATCGGCATCTCCTGGGGTGTTTGCTTTAGTTTTAGCTTCCTTGGTGGTTTTTGTTGCCTGCTCAGGAGATCCAGATGTTCCCTGCCTTGATCGATTGTTTGATTCTTCCTCTTCTTTCCTTCTGGCTCGGGCCCTTGCACTGGGTGTTTGCTGGCTCCTTCTTCTGTTTGGGTGGATTGTAAGCTTGGAGACTTCCTATCTTTGCACCACTCAGGCACTACTGTTCATTGGGGGGTTTTGTCTCCTCGGTGGGAGGGGTATTCCTGTCTGTGCCTTGCAGACTGGCTCTATTGCACGAACTGCGGGGGTTGTTGGGGGCTCAGTCTTCCACTGCTCACCGTCGGCTCAGTGTTCAGAGGCTGTGGTGTTTGTTCCTTGGGACCATTGGCACTTGTTTCCCCTGGTCTGTCTTGCACTGGGGCTTTGGGTTCCCGCATCTCTCGATTGTGTGCTGTGGTTTCCAGGGGGTGTGGCCATTGGTCACGGATTGTCCTGATGCCTTGTGGTTCAGGCCTCTTGCTGAGCTGTCCTTTCGTGTCCCTGGAGTGGTTGTCCTGAGTCTGTCTTGGTATGGATGGGAGTTAAATGACCACGGAGCTGTTGCTCAATGGTGTGTCTTGTGCCTCTAATGGCTCAGGCTCACACGGGACAAGGGTTCGGATCCTGCCTATGCTTTCATTGTATCCCATGGTCGTGATCGTTCATACAAAACTTTCATTCAATTCAGGGACCTATGGCTTGATGAGATCACTCTGGACAGGGGTTTGGATCTCATCTATGCTTTCTATGTCTCCCGGGGTCGGTTCAGTTGGCCGTGGGTCCTCCTGAGGTACGTGATGTGCCGGTCGAACTTTGCGGTGGTGGTGTGTTATGTCATCTGCTGTTGGCATGAATGGTTGGCTTCCCTTGACAGCTCAGCTGTTCTGAGGGGGGGCGGTTCTTTCTTGTGATCCATTTGGGCTTTACATCTGCTGGGGGTTTTGGTCTTGTGGTGGCTTGCCAGCGCTGGGTGTCCCCCCCCCTGTCCCAGTTGGGCCTTTCACTGGTGGTGGTTGGTGGCCTGTTGGCCTGGTTTTGGGTCCTGTTGTTGGACATATTTGCATCTCCAGTGATCGCATTGGAGTGCGGTTGTTCTATGGTTCGGTCAGGCGCTGTCTGGAGGGTGGTTGTCCAGTCCTTATGATGTACCAGGGCCTAGCTTTGTGCTTTTACCCCGATTGCACTGAATCTGCGGGTCAGACTGGGTCGCACCTCCTTTGTCTCGGTGGCTCTGGTTTGGTCTGGGTGGCCTTGGTTCCCTCTGTTGTTGAAGTTGGCGCTGGGGCCTTGCTGGTTATTGACGGTGGTCCCTAGTTGTTTCCCCCTCTGCCTTGGGGATGTCTGATCCGCTTGCGGGATGGCTGTGGTATGGCTGTTCCTCGTGGCTTTGGGGTGTTCTCCTTCTGTGGCTGAGTTTATTCATTGGTCCGGGCGCCCTTTGACTCTCCATTCCTATGCATTCCTATGCAGGTAAAGGGGTTTCTTTACTGGTTTGCTGTACATCAGAGGGTGGTTTTGCGTTGGATTCCGGTGCATCTCTTGTATTCTTGGAGGTTGGCTTCAACTTGGGGTAGGCTGAGTCCTCCCTGTGAGCTCAGTGGGCGGCTGTGTGGGCCTTTCAGTGTTCAGGCTTTGTGCCAATGGGCTCCTTGGTGTCCAAGTGGTTGTGGAGTTGTTTCCTCCTGAGTCCAGTCTTTCGTTACTTTGCTCCTCGTTGTAGGTTCTGGTTTTGCCTTTTTTCTGTCCTGATCCTCTTTCGGGGGTTTCGGTGCGGCTCTTCAGTTTGGCCGTTGTGCAGGCTCTGGTGGTGTGCTTCCTTCCTACGGTGCCTTGTCATTGGGTGGTTTCCCTTTTTGCTTCCTTTGGGCTGGCTGTTGGGGTGGCTGCTCTCGGTCTGTGGCTGTGGGACCGGCGTTTGGGCTTGTGGTGTGTTGGCGCCTGGGTTGATTCGTGGTATCTCGACTCTGTGGTGGCTGCGCGCTGGGCTTACTTTCGGGGGGCTTCCCTGGCCGTGTTCTGCATGGAAGCTGCTTGGTGTTTTCCTCGCTCTTTGTGTCCCATATCTTTGGGTGGTGAGTTGGACTGTCTCCTGGGTTTGGGGCTGTGGTGCTGTGTTCTGCCCAGGTTGTGTGACTTTCAGCTTGTGCTGTTTAAGTCTGTTTTTGCTACTGGGTGAAGCCGATTTTTGCTTTCATATCTGCTCATGTAGTTAGGACTGGGACGGGGAGGGCTGACGAGGATGTAATGACCATTTACTCACTGGTAATATTCATTACTCCGAGTCTTAGCCCTCCCCTTCCCAGTCCAGGTTCCCATCCCTCCCTCCCTGTTCGGCTTCTTGTGCTTGGTGGTACAGGATGTGGAAAGGTGGGTCACATGGTTATATGCCTTAGGGTGTGGGTGTGGCCTGGACGGAAGGGATGGGTTTTTAGTTGCTTGGGAGTTTATGGTGGAAGGAGCCCTGCTCATGTAGTTAGGACTGGGACGGGGAGGGCTACGACTCAGAATATTGAATATTACTGGTGAGTAACTGGTCATTAGGCTGCCAGAGAGGGAGAGAACTGATGCTTTTAAACGCGCTGGCTCCCCCGCACCCGCTGCATGCATCCTGTGCAGGAGGAAGTGGCAATTCATCAGCTAGCACTCCTACTTGGTCTCCTGCTCACTTGCTGTTTGTACACTTGACCAGCCAGGATCTGGGTGAGGCTTGTGGTTAAGGTAAGCTCAACCACCGTTTTAAAGCATCAAGCACACAGTGCTTGGAGGTTTGGGAGTGCTGACGTTGTCTTTCTAAGCAGGTTTGCTTCCTTGCTGCCTACACATTTTTCCCTGCTTGGAGTGGGTTGGATTTCATCACTGCTTCTGGATCAGACCTTTCAGCAGCATTGCCTCTTCAAACACTGTCCGAGCCCTCTGGGCAGTGAGCGGAGTGCAGAGAAAGAGGCGCGGGAGCAGATAAGGTGAGGTGCTGCAGGAGGCAGTTGGTATCAGGAGGTAAGGCTTAGCGCACAGGAGGCCCCGAGGCTGTGCAGAACCGGGCAGCAGTAGGCTGGTGCATCCTGCTCTCCCTGTGGAGGTGCTATTCTGCCCTGCCCTGTTCTTGGGAGCCTTTTCTGCAGTGCAGCTTTGTTGCTCCCAAAATTCACAATTTTATTACAGTATGTCTGCTATTTCATGTCTATATTCTCTCGCTCCTCCTCCACTTCTCGCATCCTGCATCACGCTTGAGGAGGGATTCTAGGGTGCCTTGGAGTCTTAGAGCTTGGAGTTTTAGTCATCTGTTAGTTACCTCAGCTCTATCAACCCCCTCAGTCAGTTACTCATTGTACCTTCGGCAGCTAGAAGGTGACCACAAGGACCGGGGCCAGGGGAAGGGAGAAGGGAGAAGAAAGGAAATAAAAAAAAGTGGAGAGGTGCAGATGCATTGCTAGGCAGGTCCTGGTCTTATCAGCAATTCTAGAATTACTTGTTTATGTTTTCTCACTGGGGTAGTTTACTGCTGCATGGGCCTTACTTCAATCAACTACTCATATGCCCCTGCCTCTCCTTTCTACTTCCCTTTATTCTTTTTTAGCTTTATCTACCTTTATTTATGCTACAGCAGGACCATAGTAGAGTACAGCTGTGGTGAGGTGTATCTTCCTGTTGCTCCCAGGGGGTAAATCTATAGTTGCAATCACAACCACAAAAAAGGCAAAGAAAAAACAAACTCGCTCCCAAAAGGATGCATCACATGGTAACGAGATGGAACTTGAGGAAACGCCAGCACATATTTAGGCAACATCAAGTACAGATCATGCAAAAATGGTCCCTGACCAAGCACCTAAACCTGCTACTGACTTTGGGACACATCACTTCCAGTCCCATATTATGAACTATTTTAAACAATCAGATAAATCAACCTGAGCAAGGGATGTCTTTATTCACACCTGTCCTAGTAAACATATCCTCAGGCATATGCTCAGGCTGTATGCAATGGTGCATTTCTTCTGGGAGATGAAGCAAGAGATTGCTTGCAGCAGCGTGCCAATATTACTACTTCATGTTTAAAAACAATTGCTGTTATGTCTCTGCCATTTGTCTGGGTGATATGCAATTTAACTCTATATTTTGCAAATCTCCTATATATAGGAACGTGAGAATCTAGGAGAGGCTATAAATCAGTTACCAACCGAAAAAAACTGATTCGAATCCATTTAGTCCCATAATATGTAATTGTGAGCAATTTTCTGATTCACAACCACTTGATCAGTCTTGATCTGTCTTCTTCACAACCAACCTTATTCCTTCAAAGTTTAGACTTAGAAACTTTGACCAGGGGCTTAAGAAGACTGGTCAAGTATCTATTTATTTATTTATTTATGTTTCTTGTAAAGCGCAGGAATTCGATCTCCGAGGAGATATTTCCGCGCTGCGTTGTTCCGAAGATAAGCAAAGACAGAAAGTTTGTGTGACATAACTAGGATTGCTGGGTGGGAAACAAGTGCGTCTTCAGACATTTTCTAAAGGTAGAAAGATTGGAATTTAGTCTTATAGAGAGGGGTAGTGAATTCCATAAAGTGGGACCTCTGAATGAAAGGGCTCGGCCTCCTTGTCTTTCTCTTTTGATCCTGGGGATCTGTAACAGAGATTGATTTTCAGATCTTAAAGTTCTTCCTGGTTGATAGCGTTGAAAGATTTTGGTCAGATACCTAGGACCAGTTCCATACAAGCATTTGTGAATGGTACAACATATCTTAAATTGTACTCTCTGGCGTATAGGGAGCCAGTGTAGCTTGTTTAGTAAGGGATATGAGGGGGATCTAGCAGGAGCATTAAGGATCAACCTGGCAGCGGTATTCTAAACAACCTGTAGCCTCTTCAGCTGTTCTACATTAGCAGATATAAGCAATCCATTGCAGTAGTCAAGCCTACTCATAACTAAAGTCTGCACTAATGTTCTCCGATGATAATCTGCTAAGTAAGGAAAAACCCTTCTAAGTAGGCCAATGACTCTCATGCAGGTTCCGGTGACCTGTGTGGCATGGTCTTTTAGCGCCAGTGATTGATCCAACTTGACACCCAGATTTTTCACACTTTCCTTAGGGCAGGGAGCTGTGCCTAGTTCAGGAGGCCACCACTCAGGTGACCAATGGAGTGGGGCATTTCTAAAGAGCATGACCTCCGTCTTGCCCACGTTACATTGTAGGCAATTGGAGGTCATCCATCCAGCTATTGCTCTCATTCCAGCAGCGAAGGAATTCCTTACTGCAGGAGTCATTTTTTGGAATGGGAACAGCAGCTGGGTGTCATCTGCATAGGATATTGGTGTGAACCCATATTTCCTTGCAACATTCGCCAGGGGGGCCACATACACATTAAATAATGTGGGGCTTAAGCATGTGCCCTGTGGAACCCCCTTAGTGAGCTCCCTAGAGGTGAAATAGTGGGAGCCCAGGCGAACATTTTGGGATCGGTTGGAGATGAAACTTTTCAACCATGATAGGGCAATTCCTTGCACTCCTATTCCCTCCAGACGACTGATCAAGGTGTCGTGAGACACCGTATCGAAGGCAGCGGACAAATCTAATAGCACCAGAATCATAGAGCCTCCTCTATCCTGTGCCATTCGGATGGTATTGGTCACGGAGAGGAGAGCTGATTCTGTGCTATGATTTGGCCTGAACCCAGATTGAGAAGGGTCCAGACCGTCCGCTGCCTCGATGAATTTAGAGAGATGAGAATTAACATGTCTTTCCGTCATCTTACTGATGTGAGGTAGGAGGATATGGGACGTAGGTTATTAAGGTCCGACCATGGTAGTGCGGTGTTTTTGCGAATTGAGTTCAAAACTGCCTTTTTCCAGTTTTTAGAGATCCTTCCTTCTTTGAGGGAGAGATTGATCAATGCTCTAATGCTTGGGGCCAGAATGCTGCCCAATGGAGCAATCATCTTGGCCGGTAATAGATCAGTCGGTGAACCAGATTTAATTAAGTTAAGTAGCATATCTACTTCAGTGAGACTGATCTCTGGGATCGCAGTCAGAGTAGGTCTACTTGTTCTATTATCAGTAGGCTCATAGCTAGGACTATCTATGATATCTCTGTTGTGTGGTGTTTTAGTGATTTTTTCATAGATTAAGTCAATCTTTTTCTCAAAAAACATCGAGATCTCATCACATAGGTTTTGGTTAAAGTCGTCTGGGCTCTCACAAGCTGTAGGTTTAACAACGGATTGTAGGACTTTAAAAAGTTCCCTAGTGGAATTTCCTGCCTCTGTAATTTGTGAGTCAAGTTTATACCTTCGAGCTTTTTTTATGTTTTTAAGGTAGTTGGATTGAGCTTCTAGAAAGAGAGTTTTGCTAATAGGAGTATGCCTTTTGGACGCTGAGAGTGCTGCCTGCTTGCCTCTTAGCCTTTCTTCCCTGTTTCCAGCGCCTGCTTCAAGCTCCACGCCTCGCGGCCCCCGCTCCGCGGGCGCCGCTCGAAGGCAAGACTCTTGCTGCCTAACTCGCCCAAGGATACCTGGTAGTGCACAGGAGCACCAACGCGATTCCAGGGAGTCACCACCAACCCTTCTGTTCGAGGCGGGACTGCGAGGACCAGCGTGCAGCGCGGCGCTGATCAGCCGCAGCTGGTCCTCTTCCCGCCCCCTCCACCGATAAAGTCCTAGCGGTGTGTGAGCAGTGTGGGTTCTGCCTTTGGGACGCTGAGAGTGCTGCCTGCTTGCCTCTTAGCCTTTCTTCCCTGTTTCCAGCGCCTGCTTCAAGCTCCACGCCTCGCGGCCCCCGCTCCGCGGGCGCCGCTCGAAGGCAAGACTCTTGCTGCCTAACTCACCCAAGGATACCTGGTAGTGCACAGGAGCACCAACGCGATTCCAGGGAGTCACCACCAACCCTTCTGTTCGAGGCGGGACTGCGAGGACCAGCGTGCAGCGCGGCGCTGATCGGCCGCAGCTGGTCCTCTTCCCGCCCCCTCCACCGATAAAGTCCTAGCGGTGTGTGAGCAGTGTGGGTTCTGCCTTTGGGACGCTGAGAGTGCTGCCTGCTTGCCTCTTAGCCTTTCTTCCCTGTTTCCAGCGCCTGCTTCAAGCTCCACGCCTCGCGGCCCCCGCTCCGCGGGCGCCGCTCGAAGGCAAGACTCTTGCTGCCTAACTCACCCAAGGATACCTGGTAGTGAACAGGAGCACCAACGCGATTCCAGGGAGTCACCACCAACCCTTCTGTTCGAGGCGGGACTGCGAGGACCAGCGTGCAGCGCGGCGCTGATCGGCCGCAGCTGGTCCTCTTCCCGCCCCCTCCACCGATAAAGTCCTAGCGGTGTGTGAGCAGTGTGGGTTCTGCCTTTGGGACGCTGAGAGTGCTGCCTGCTTGCCTCTTAGCCTTTCTTCCCTGTTTCCAGCGCCTGCTTCAAGCTCCACGCCTCGCGGCCCCCGCTCCGCGGGCGCCGCTCGAAGGCAAGACTCTTGCTTCCTAACTCACCCAAGGATACCTGGTAGTGCACAGGAGCACCAACGCGATTCCAGGGAGTCACCACCAACCCTTCTGTTCGAGGCGGGACTGCGAGGACCAGCGTGCAGCGCGGCGCTGATCGGCCGCAGCTGGTCCTCTTCCCGCCCCCTCCACCGATAAAGTCCTAGCGGTGTGTGAGCAGTGTGGGTTCTGCCATTGGGACGCTGAGAGTGCTGCCTGCTTGCCTCTTAGCCTTTCTTCCCTGTTTCCAGCGCCTGCTTCAAGCTCCACGCCTCGCGGCCCCCGCTCCGCGGCGCCGCTCGAAGGCAAGACTCTTGCTGCCTAACTCGCCCAAGGATACCTGGTAGTGCACAGGAGCACCAACGCGATTCCAGGGAGTCACCACCAACCCTTCTGTTCGAGGCGGGACTGCGAGGACCAGCGTGCAGCGCGGCGCTGATCGGCCGCAGCTGGTCCTCTTCCCGCCCCCTCCACCGATAAAGTCCTAGCGGTGTGTGAGCAGTGTGGGTTCTGCCTTTGGGACGCTGAGAGTGTTGCCTGCTTGCCTCTTAGCCTTTCTTCCCTGTTTCCAGCGCCTGCTTCAAGCTCCACGCCTCGCGGCCCCCGCTCCGCGGGCGCCGCTCGAAGGCAAGACTCTTGCTGCCTAACTCGCCCAAGGATACCTGGTAGTGCACAGGAGCACCAACGCGATTCCAGGGAGTCACCACCAACCCTTCTGTTCGAGGCGGGACTGCGAGGACCAGCGTGCAGCGCGGCGCTGATCGGCCGCAGCTGGTCCTCTTCCCGCCCCCTCCACCGATAAAGTCCTAGCGGTGTGTGAGCAGTGTGGGTTCTGCCTTTGGGACGCTGAGAGTGCTGCCTGCTTGCCTCTTAGCCTTTCTTCCCTGTTTCCAGCGCCTGCTTCAAGCTCCACGCCTCGCGGCCCCCGCTCCGCGGGCGCCGCTCGTAGGCAAGACTCTTGCTGCCTAACTCGCCCAAGGATACCTGGTAGTGCACAGGAGCACCAACGCGATTCCAGGGAGTCACCACCAACCCTTCTGTTCGAGGCGGGACTGCGAGGACCAGCGTGCAGCGCGGCGCTGATCGGCCGCAGCTGGTCCTCTTCCCGCCCCCTCCACCGATAAAGTCCTAGCGGTGTGTGAGCAGTGTGGGTTCTGCCTTTGGGACGCTGAGAGTGCTGCCTGCTTGCCTCTTAGCCTTTCTTCCCTGTTTCCAGCGCCTGCTTCAAGCTCCACGCCTCGCGGCCCCCGCTCCGCGGGTGCCGCTCGAAGGCAAGACTCTTGCTGCCTAACTCGCCCAAGGATACCTGGTAGTGCACAGGAGCACCAACGCGATTCCAGGGAGTCACCACCAACCCTTCTGTTCGAGGCGGGACTGCGAGGACCAGCGTGCAGCGCGGCGCTGATCGGCCGCAGCTGGTCCTCTTCCCGCCCCCTCCACCGATAAAGTCCTAGCAGTGTGTGAGCAGTGTGGGTTCTGCCTTTGGGACGCTGAGAGTGCTGCCTGTTGCCTCTTAGCCTTTCTTCCCTGTTTCCAGCGCCTGCTTCAAGCTCCACGCCTCGCGGCCCCCGCTCCGCGGGCGCCGCTCGAAGGCAAGACTCTTGCTGCCTAACTCGCCCAAGGATACCTGGTAGTGCACAGGAGCACCAACGCGATTCCAGGGAGTCACCACCAACCCTTCTGTTCGAGGCGGGACTGCGAGGACCAGCGTGCAGCGCGGCGCTGATCGGCCGCAGCTGGTCCTCTTCCCGCCCCCTCCACCGATAAAGTCCTAGCGGTGTGTGAGCAGTGTGGGTTCTGCCTTTGGGACGCTGAGAGTGCTGCCTGCTTGCCTCTTAGCCTTTCTTCCCTGTTTCCAGCGCCTGCTTCAAGCTCCACGCCTCGCGGCCCCCGCTCCGCGGGCGCCGCTCGAAGGCAAGACTCTTGCTGCCTAACTCGCCCAAGGATACCTGGTAGTGCACAGGAGCACCAACGCGATTCCAGGGAGTCACCACCAACCCTTCTGTTCGAGGCGGGACTGCGAGGACCAGCGTGCAGCGCGGCGCTGATCGGCCGCAGCTGGTCCTCTTCCCGCCCCCTTCACCTCACCTGCTCCTCCTATAACTTTGTGCAGTCCAACGCGCACGCGGGACGCGCGCGGGGCAACGGCCGGGGCGAAGATCGGGCAAAGAGCGGGCCGTTTAAGGCCGTTCAAGGACGGCAGAGGACGGCCCAGGCCCTGAATCCCTGTCTCATCGCCCTGAAACCACCATCCAGGTAGGCCGATTGTCGCTTATTCCTCTTTGAGGCCACAGCCATCCAATATCTGGCATAGCCTTATCAACGTCAACCATGCGGCACAAAACAAGAAGCTGTACCAAAAAAGCTACGGAGGTAGCACAAGTGACTGGTCCCATTGACCTCTTCATCTCACGGGTCAATGAGACAATTGACAAGAGCATTGTACTCCTAGAGAAAAGGGTCTCCTTGGACCTCATGAATGCCAAACGCTCCTCCCTGGGTTCCCTTGCAAATGTAAATTCACCCTCTCAGCAAGCTCTGAACAATTGCTCTTTGCCTTTGCCCTTGACCACCATAGGCACTGTTACAGTACCGAGTGCCCTAGACTTGTCAGTTACCTGTTCGGAGTCGGACCCGTCCTTTGTGGATCTGGAGGCGACCCCAGACCTAGAAGCCTGTCAGACACCTAGAGAGACGGAGCCGGGCCTGGATGGGCTAACTGCCAAGTCGACCCCTTTCGTGCCCAGTGATTCCAGGGGTAAGGTCACTTTTATACCCACAAAAGTAGTGACTAAGCCTAAACCCAAGGAGTCTAAACCCAAGGAGAAGACCAAAGCCAAAGTTAGTAACCGTAATTTGGTAACACCTACTCCACACACAGCGCCTGGCATTCCATGCTGGGTCGAAAACATGGTCACGGACCTCAAGCATGATCTTGAAGCTACAATAGCGGCCCAAATCAAACCCCTGATTTCTAAACTCGATAGACTAACATCGCTCATTAATACTAAATGGCCCAATAAGATTAATGAGCTTGGGCCTGTACAGCAACAGGGGCACAGAGAACTCCCACCCAATCCCCAACCCCCAGCTAAGGTCACTAAGTCCACAACCGATAAGGCGAAAATCCTCCCATCTTCCAAGGACCAACCTGCATCACATTCTCCCCATTCAGGGAACAATCTTGTTCAACCGCCACTTATTTCCACCTCAAAAGCGGTGAGCGATCCTTCATCTGTGCAGCAATTAGCCGCTGGTACCAAATCTACCACCTCCCAAGCCAAGGATTCCAAAGGGAAACCTACGAATAACCTAGCCTCTCACTCTACCAATAACTCTGAAGCCCCTAAGCCAAGGCAGGCCCGCTATAAATCTATTAGCCTGCCACCAGAAGTCTCCCCTTTTGTGGTTGTGCTGACTGCTGTCCCCCCACTGAAGGAAGGAGTCAAAGAGACCTATGTAGAGTTGAGAAATAAATGTGCCCAGTGGCTACAACTACACAGACCACTACCTAGTAGTATGAGTGGGGAAATCCTTACTGTGCGTAGAGGGGATTGGGTGGGTAGGAGTAAGAAAACAATATCAGGGGATGTAATTACTGTCAATTTTAGGGATGTGGGGGCTGCGACTTTCATCTGCAATGCACCTAACAGCGGTCCTGCCACCCAAATTAAACCACTCCCCTTGTCTTACTTCCTCCCCAACTTGATAAGACCCAACTTCCACCGGCCAATTATTTCAAGTAATCAAGGGCCTGTACGTCCCCCTCAATATGCCCCTAACCACTGGCAGCAGCCGCCTAATTTTCCATCTCTTGTCCCGCACCATGCTGGCCCCCAGTGGCAACAACCTTTCCACCCCTTACCACCTTTTTTCCAACCTGCCCAGCAGTAGCAACAACCCCCTCAGCCACCACTTTCTGTTAATCATCAATGGCAACAGCCATGGCAGGATCCATCTTCGTCCTTGTCCTTTAACCCCTCCTATTCACAGTTTGCCCATCCAAATAGGTACTGTGTATTGGATGAGGTTGATTGACTTCCTCTCAAGGGAGGCTCAGATACTAACCTCCCTTATGCTAATTTCACTATGAAGGATGCAGTACTGGGTACATCTCTCCCTACAAACTTAGAGGTGTCACCACCTACACTAATTAGGGGCAGAGTAGATCCATCTAACCCCCAATTTACTGTGATCCCAGACGGGAACTCAGCACATGGCGAGTTAAAAATCCTCAGTTGGAACCTTGCTGGGATCTCAAGGAAATTAGGCCTCCCGGAGTGGAATGCCCTGGTTGATGCCCATAAAATTTGCATATTTCAAGAGACATGGGCCACTGAACCATTGCACCGGGTTGGGTTTGTCACTTTTTCTACACCAGCAGTAAAACCCAAGGCAGGGAAGGGGCGGCCATCGGGGGGGCTTATTATTTGGATAAGTATCCTGCTCAACTGCAGGATAATTACTAAGAAGGCAGGAACACCGGATATTCTTGGTATTTCCCTATTGGGCCTACGGGGAAGTATAACTGTTGACCTCTATAATGTCTATATCAGGGGAACAAAAAACGGGCGCATCTCACCCACAATGATGGAGCTTGAGGCCCAGCTAGGAGAGCAGAGTGGACTTGGGCATATCTTAGTAGCAGGGGATTTCAATTGTACATACGAGCCACTCCCCCTAGAAGGATTACCTGACCTAGGAGAAGAGGATAGTAGATGGGGTATCCCTACCCTCTCTATCCCACCCATCAAGCGCTGGACTCGCAGTGCAATCCATCTAAATGCACTCACATTGGAGTTTGGATTAAGAGCTGCCAATGGCCGCACTCGATCTGACCTGCTGGGTGCTCCCACATTCAACAGAGTTGGTCACTGTACACGGATTGACTATATTCTGCTGGATAGGGGCCTCTGGAGCCATGTTAACGACATGGTTGTTACCAACACCATAGAGAGCGACCATAACCCACTCTCTTTATCCTTAAAAAATCCTTGGCCCATCGAAGTATTGCCAGTCTCACTGAGCCGCCCACAGGGGATTACTGTTTCCACTTGTGGCAGGCGTCTAAAGTGGAGCAAGTTTATGTGTAATACCGACAAACTATCCACCATAGACGAAGTGGTCAAGGGCACGCAAGCCGAAATTGGCTCTATTGACCTAACTATAGCAGCAGTCAAGGCCACCGCTATTTTTGAAGCTGCCGTAAAAACCATAGGGGACCTTTTTTGGGTACAATTGTCCTCAGGGAAACAGAAATTTTTATCTAAACCTAAAGGCAAACATGACTGGTATTCGGCAACATGCAGGAAGGCCAAATCTCGCCTAATAGAGGCAGTCAAAGGGAAGTCCCCCCCATTAATCCAAATTGCCAGAAGAGATCATAAAAAGGCCCTACAGGTAGCTAAAAGGGAGTGGGAGGATGCCTACTGGCTAACCCTTAAGGAAGCCAGTATGAAAAAAGACTCCAAATCCTTCTGGGACACCATAAGGGCACGAAACAGACCGGATAGTGACCTTGTAACCTGCAACATTTCGGGGCAGGTATGGGAGGCTCACTTTTCCAAACTTTACTCCTGCCATAATGGCCCGAATGAAGGAGGGTCTGTCCAATCCTCTCTTCATACTAATTACATGCTTCTCCCTAGCGATCCTGACTTTACATTGAAGGAAGTAGAATATGCGATAAACTCCATCATTCCACAAAAAGCTGCAGGACCAGATGGCATCCCCGGGGACTTGCTAAAATCCGATAGTGTCAAATGGGGTAAACTAATCCACTCCCTCCTTCTTGTCATCTGTAGGGGCGCCCCCATTCCCGTGTCATGGAAGGGGGCGGAGGTGGTTCCCATCCACAAGAAAGGCCCAAGGGATGATCCGTCCAATTATAGGCCGATTAGCTTGCTTGATGTCAGCCAAAAAGTTGTTGGTAAAGTTATTTTACTCAGGATACTCAACTGGGTAGATGAAAACAAAATACTTACCGATTTTCAGGCCGGTTTTAGAGTAGGCACTGGAACGATAGAGCAGGCCTTCAGGCTTATGATGATTTACTGGAAGGTGGTAGTGATAGGCAAGGGCAGTCTTTACCTCGCATTCATCGATTTAAAGACTGCCTTTGACCTTGTCCCTAGGGATTTGCTATGGAAGGTCCTGGCCAACTTGGGGCTCCCGCAGTATCTACTATCCTTACTAGTCAGGCTTCACCAGGACAGCTTTGCCCGAATTAGGTGGGGTTCTGGAGGGGAGAAAACAGGCTGTATTCCGGTCGAGAGAGGGGTCCGCCAGGGATGTGTTCTGGCTCCCACCCTCTTCTCTTTGTACATCAATGGGGTGGTTGAGCACTTACTCAAATCTCCATCTGACGAACCATCCCTGGCGGGGGTACGCATACCGACCCTCCTCTTCGCGGACGACACGCTCCTAATCTCTAAAACCCCAATGGGACTACAGAAACTCTTGGACAATTTCCAATCATTTTGTACTGATCGGGCCTGGTAATAAACACCAACAAAACAAAATACCTCATCCTTAATCCCCCTAAACAGCAAGTGCGTCCCCCTATTCTAAACACCGAGCCCCTGGAAAGGGTAAAGGTATTTGATTACTTAGGGATACGCATTTCAGACAAAATGGATTGGACCCCCCATCTAGACAAGATGCTGTTGAACCATAAAAGGATCACAGGTGCCCTATTGAGGGAGCAACGTTCCAGTTCGTTCAAACCAATAGGAACAGTCCTTGAGATCTATGCTGCCAAACGTGTCAGCTCTGCCCTTTATGGAGCTGAACTTTGGGGCTCTGCATCTACCGAAGCTCTACAAAAATCTGAGAATAATTTCTGTAGACAAATAATGTCCCTCCCTCAAAGCACCCCACTTTTACCCTTATTTATGGACCTTGGCTGTACTCAGATTGGCGAAATCGCGAAATTTCGTCCTCTCTTATTATGGGCCCGTATTTGGCGGGTAGAGGAACTTAGTGCCTACGCCAGAGGTCTGGAAGAAATAATGGCGTCACCACATTGGGCCAGAGTCAAATGGCTAAAAGACATGAAAACCTCATTGTCGAACCTGGGCCTATCGGATTCCTGGTCAAGCAGAACCTCTCCTCCAAAACAAATACTCAAAAAGCTTTATCGGGATTGGATTTGCTCCCAAAGACATTCCAGCACTTCCATTGGCAGGCTTACAGAGGATGTTTTGATGTTTAAAGACTGTCCCAGGCGAGAACCCTACCTAGACATAATCGGGAAACCATTTGCCCGGTCTCTGTATTTTAGATTTAGAACGGGTACTTTGCCACTGAATACTTTTACCAAAACTTGGAAATCCTGTACAGGCAAAACCGACTTGTGTCCATCATGTTTAGCCCACCCATAGACATTAGCCCATTTCTTATTTGTCTGTAAGGAATATGCTAACCCAAGAAGGGTGTGGCTGAAGAATTTGTGCCGACAGCTGGGAACCAGGAGCCATGATGTGGCAATTAGGATACTTGTTTCGGACAGCTATGTACCCTATGTCTGTGCCCTAGCTAAATTTTTATTCTGGGCTTGGGCTATTCGAGCCAGAAAGCTTAAATACTCTGTTTAATTTCTTTTTAAAGGATATTTATTCTAGTAGATGTCATATTTTCTGCTATTAACTGGATATGTGTTACTTACCAATTTTATTAACTTGCTTTTATGATAATGAAATTTTATCGAAATAAAGCTTTTTGACTTTGACTTTGAGACAGTCAAGGGGAGGTAAAAAAAAAAAAAAAAAAAAAATAGGAGTATGAATTTTTCTCAATTTTTTCTCCAGACTCCTACACTTTTGTTTTTCAGCTCTTAGTTCTTCTGTGTACCATATTTCTGTTTTTGGCTTAGCATGTTGTTTATGCCATTCTAGTGGAGCAAGTTGATCAATGGCCTCTAATAGTGCTTTATTAAACTTGGCTAATCCTACTTCAATATGATGCCATTTTCTTTTCCATATAGGTGGAAGAGGTTTTAGGGATCGTGAGTGGGAGCCAAGTAATTGGAAGGATAGTAAATAATGATCTGATCAATGGATAGGAGTGGGTGGGCAACATATTATTTTAGGACAGTTGGTTTGGATTAGATCCAATGTATGACCGCCCATATGTGTTGGGCCATTATTCTGAATTTTGAGTCCTAAACTGGATAAATCACCAAGTAAAGATATGTTGTCGGGATTATTTAATACATCTACATGAATATTAAAATCTCCAAGGAGAATAAAATCTTCATTGGCTCTGAAATTTGGGGCTAATAGCTCCATGAGATTTAAAGAAAAGTCCAGACAAGAGCCAGGGGGACGATATAATAATGCCCCTTTCCACTGTGATTTAGGGGAAGAGGAGAATCTAAAAATCATTATTTCCATCGGGTCATTGCTACACTGGTCAAGAACTGAAGCCTTTAAGTTCTCTTTATAGACAATAGCCACACCACCTCCAATTTTAATCAGACGATCTAGGTGTAGGATCTTACATCCAACAGGAATCCCTAGCATAATTGTAGGGATGGGGTGAGGTTTTAGCCATGTTTCTGTCAAAAAACAGATATCTGGCAAGTCCGACTTGATAAGATCCCACAATTGTTGGTAGTGTTTGGGTAGCGAACGTATATTCAATAAAAAACATTTAAGTCCTAGGGGTCCTTTCCTGGCAGCATGATTGATATTGTCTGCACTATCAACTCCAGTTGAGGGAGGGGTCCTAGCAGAACATTTCGTTACGGCTATAGAGCCCGCATCAGTAGGGATATCCCTAGTTAGGCATGTGTTTGTGGCCTGGAAGTGGCAGTTAGCACAGGAGAAAGGGCCCTCAAAGTTAGGCCAAGTATCTCGTATGCATGTGTCATTAGAGGTCGAATTTAGACAAAGAAGCGTTTCTCTGGAGTAGCATAAAGTGGGGCTAACCTGTGTATCAAGGGATCCAGAGACCAGCACCATGTCCCTTGTCCCGTCCTGTTGCGGACGGGCGCAGACGGGCTTTTCTTCGGCGCTTTTAGGTGCGCTCGAAGGCGCCCCCTGCACGCAACCGCTGCGCGCTTGTTAGAGGGGCGTTGCTAAATAGCCCTGAGGGCGGTGACAACTAGAGCGCTGACCTCCGCTCTAGCGGAAGTGGGAATTGTTATGCCTGGTTCTTACCTGGCCGCCCTCCGCTCTACGGCAATAATTGCCGAGTCGGACCGGGGCGGACAGGCTTCAATATCGAGCCAGACAATGCGGGGGAGAGTATTAGGAATTTCAGGCAGTTGCGATTGTATTTGTGGATTATTAAAATCAATGCCAACAAATATAAAAATTCACAATTAATTCACAATGTTAAACGGTTAAAATGCCTAGCGTATCGTTCTCCTTCCTAGCTCCTCGCAGCCCTCGCAGTCAGGACAAGCAAGCAGTCAGCAGGCTTTACCTCCGTAGCAACAGCGGATCGGGAGACGCTGCCACCACCTCCCTACCGCAGCGACTCCGTGGTCTGACCAATCTAAATAACCCTGAGGGCGGTGACAACTAGAGCGCTGACCTCCGCTCTAGCGGAAGTGGGAATTGTTATGCCTGGTTCTTACCTGGCCGCCCTCCGCTCTACGGCAATAATTGCCGAGTCGGACCGGGGCGGACAGGCTTCAATATCGAGCCAGACAATGCGGGGGAGAGTATTAGGAATTTCAGGCAGTTGCGATTGTATTTGTGGATTATTAAAATCAATGCCAACAAATATAAAAATTCACAATTAATTCACAATGTTAAACGGTTAAAATGCCTAGCGTATCGTTCTCCTTCCTAGCTCCTCGCAGCCCTCGCAGTCAGGACAAGCAAGCAGTCAGCAGGCTTTACCTCCGTAGCAACAGCGGATCGGGAGACGCTGCCACCACCTCCCTACCGCAGCGACTCCGTGGTCTGACCAATCTAAATAACCCTGAGGGCGGTGACAACTAGAGCGCTGACCTCCGCTCTAGCGGAAGTGGGAATTGTTATGCCTGGTTCTTACCTGGCCGCCCTCCGCTCTACGGCAATAATTGCCAGGTCGGACCGGGGCGGACAGGCTTCAATATCGAGCCAGACAATGCGGGGGAGAGTATTAGGAATTTCAGGCAGTTGCGATTGTATTTGTGGATTATTAAAATCAATGCCAACAAATATAAAAATTCACAATTAATTCACAATGTTAAACGGTTAAAATGCCTAGCGTATCGTTCTCCTTCCTAGCTCCTTGCAGCCCTCGCAGTCAGGACAAGCAAGCAGTCAGCAGGCTTTACCTCCGTAGCAACAGCGGATCGGGAGACGCTGCCACCACCTCCCTACTGCAGCGACTCCGTGGTCTGACCAATCTAAATAGCCCTGAGGGCGGTGACAACTAGAGCGCTGACCTCCGTTCTAGCAGAAGTGGGAATTGTTATTCCTGGTTTTTACCTGGCCGCCCTCGGCTCTACGGCAATAATTGCTGAGTCGGACCGGGGCGGACAGGCTTCAATATCGAGCCAGACAATGCGGGGGAGAGTATTAGGAATTTCAGGCAGTTGCGATTGTATTTGTGGATTATTAAAATCAATGCCAACAAATATAAAAATTCACAAATAATTCACAATGTTAAACGGTTAAAATGCCTAGCGTATCGTTCTCCTTCCTAGCTCCTCGCAGCCCTCGCAGTCAGGACAAGCAAGCAGTCAGCAGGCTTTACCTCCGTAGCAACAGCGGATTGGGAGACGCTGCCACCACCTCCCTACCGCAGCGACTCCGTGGTCTGACCAATCTAAATAGCCCTGAGGGCAGTGACAACTAGAGCGCTGACCTCCGCTCTAGCGGAAGTGGGAATCGTTATGCCTGGTTCTTACCTGGCCGCCCTCCGCTTTACGGCAATAATTGCCGAGTCGGACCGGGGCGGACAGGCTTCAATATCGAGCCAGACAATGCGGGGGAGAGTATTAGGAATTTCAGGCAGTTGCGATTGAATTCTTGAATTCTTGAATTCTGCAGATGATTCGTTTTTGGATAAATATGATGTACCCTTTTTTGTGGAAGAATGTCCCCCAAAACACCAACATTCAGAAAATAATGGAGTGTGGCCAAATTAGTTGGGTACAATGGATGCAATAACAACAGCATTCAAAATGTATTCTAACAAGTGTAACTGTTAATTACCCTAGCAGTATATGTGGTGGGAATGGATACAAAGCTACAAAACCTAATCAACTAGGTGGTAAGAGCCTATTCTGGTGTTAATAATCAACTAATCAAATGTACGTGTTCACCATTTTTATCGGGAGACCTGGGGGAATGCTGGGTGGTAGGAAAATTGTATCAATCCAGTGATCCTACAACTTCCCACACAGAAATCTGAGAAAAAAGTGATTTTCTCATCAAAATGTGAGGTTTACAGAGGATTCTGGGCGGTGAAATGTTGGGGGGGTCTAGTTTTCAGAAATGTGTGAGTTTGGTAGGTTCCTCTAGGTGGCTGCTGAGCTTTGAGCAAAAAATTCATGGGACCCCCCTTACAAAACCATGTTATTTTGTGATAGATAATTTTGATGTCGCCTCAATAGGTTTTGGGCTCTTGCCTGTCGCGGTTACTTGACCCACCCATGCGAGTGACGTACCATTTTTATTGGGAGACCAGGGGGAATGCTGGGTAGTATGAAATTTGTGTATCCACATAGATTTCAGAACTTTCCCACACAGAAATTTGAGAAAAACATTGTTTTTTTGGCTAAATTTGAAGCAAGCAGGACATTCTGGGTAGGAAAACGTTGGGAGATCCACGCAAGCCATACCTCGCTTGACTCCCCTGCATGTCTAGTTTTCACAAATTTGTGAGTTTGGTAGGTTTCCAGGATGGCCGCTGAGCCTGGGACCAAAAACCGCAGCCATCTTAAGAAATCTAGTAAATCCACACATTTCTGAAAACTAGAGGCCCAGGGAGTCCATTGAGGTGTGGCTGGGGTGGGTCCCCCAAAATATCCCTACCCCGAACTCCCTGCAAACCTCGAATTTAGCTGAAAAATTCACTTTTTTCTTAAATGTCTGTGTGGGAAATTTCTGGAATCTATGTGGATCCACAAATTGTCTACCACCAAGCATTCCCCCAGGTCTCCCGATGAAAATGGTATCTCACTCGTTTGGGTGGGTCAAGTACCCATGACAGGCATGGGCCCAAAATGTACTGAGGAGACACCAAAATGACCTATAACAAAACAACCTGGTTTTGCAAGGGGGGTCACCTGGGTTTTTGGCCCGGACTCTTCGGCCATCTTGGAAAACTACCAACCCACACATTTCTGAAGACTAGGCACCCGGGGAGTCCAGCGAAGTATGGCTTGCGTGAATTAGGCCTGGGCGGTAAATTCCGTTCCATTCGCGGAATTTGGGTAATTTGGGAGATCGCGAAATTGCCCAAAATTCTGCATTCCGCGAAATTGTTTGCTTGTTAGCATTCACAAAATGAGTGTTCGCAAGATATATCCCCCCGAGCACGCAAACAGCGTTTGTGAACAGTAAAAATATCTTCGCGAACAAGCAATTCCGTGTGTTCGCAGAATTTCTGCGTGTTCGCAGAAATTTTTTACCGTTTCACAGAGATTTGCGTAACGCGATTATGCAAATTCCGCCCACCCCTTGCGTGAATCCCCGAATGTTTTCCTACCCGGAACGACCTGCAAACCTTAAATTTAGCTGAAAAAATATTTTTTTTCTCAAATTTCTGTGTGGAAAAGTTCTGGAATCCACGTGGATCCACAAATGTCCTACCACCCAGCGTTCCCTTAGGTCTCCTGATCAAAAAGATACTTAATTCATGTGGGTGGGTCAAGTCCAGCGACAGGCAGTGGCCCAAAACTTATTGAGGAGAAATCAAAATGACCTCTCACAAAACAACCTGGTTTTGCAAGAGGGGTCACCTGACTTTAGGTCCCGGATCAGCTGCCATCTTAGAAAACTACCAAACCCACTCATTACTGAAAACTAGACATCTGGGGGAGTCTAGGGAGGTATGGCTTGCGTGGATCCTCAAACGTTTTCCTACCTGGTATGTTCTGCAAACCTCAAATTTAGCTGAAAAAACCCATTTTCCACATATTTTTGCTTGGAATCACTGTGTTGGCTCAAATGTCCTACCCCAAAGTGTTCCCCTCAGTCTACTAAATAAAATGATACCTCACTTGTGTGGGTGGGGCAAGGGTCAGTGACTGGGAAGAGCCCAAAACATAGGAAATAAGGGTATAGCACCAAGAATTCTTAGCACTTCATTTAAAAAAAACATTTTTATCCTATTCTGCATTTGACACCCATACAAGTGAGGTATCATTTTACTCGGGACACTAAAGAGAACGCTGTGAGGTAGGTCATTTGTGCCACCACAGAGATTCCACAGAAAAATATGTGGAAAATGTGTTTTTTTTGCAGGAGATTCTGGGTAGGGATCCGTTGGGGGATTCATGCAAGCCATACCTCATTGGACTCCCCAGGGTGTTTAGTTTTCAGAAATATGTGGGTTTGGTAGGTTTACAAAGATGGCACTGAGCCCGGGGCCAAAACCCCAGGTGCCCACCCCAAAACCAAGTAGTTTTGTTATATGTAATTTTGAAGTCTCCACAGTAAGACTTGCGCCATTTCCTGTTGCAGCCACTATGCCTACCCACAAAAGTGAGGTGCCATTTTTATCAGGAGACTTAGGGGAATGCTGGGTGGTAGGAAATTTGTTACAAAAGAACAACAGCGGGTCCCTGGGAATAGATACTTGGAGAGGCTGGCAGGGAAAATGCAAATACAAGAACAAAAACCTCTCACTACAATTTATTTAAACTCAGGTAATATATCCTACATCAATTCAAATAATGACATTGTTCCACAAACAGAATTATTAGAAAAACATCGTTTTTTTACCAGTACAGTCAGCCATTCACACAGCTCATACGGACCAACAGTCTCACCAGTCTTGTCAAACTCAACAACATGGACAGGTCAATGCTATAAAGACTAAGAAACGACATACAATATATACATGAACAAAAAAATCAAACAATAAAGAAAGCGCCGACACGCGTTTTGGAAAGGAACTCTTGGTCCTGGATTCCTTCGTCAGGGCGCATTAAATCATTATTTTCATGTCTGACAGTCTTTATCTTGACTTTATGATATACTGTGTTCAATCCAACTTAATGGTCTCAAGGGGGCACAATCTGAAGTCAGAGTAGTGCTCTGAACAATCATCTGTAGGGGACAATGACACCAAAATTATACATAATCGAAATATCAATAAATTATCTTACATTGTTGCTGTGGGCATCCATACTAGAAAAGAAGAAAAGTGGATAGATCTACAATAAATGCTCAAAATTCCCATGTGCTCGGAAAATTAGTTGTGCTCAAAAGCAAGGTAGAAAGAATTTGAAGCCAAAAATTCACCTTGATATAGTTACCAGGGGTGTCTCGATCCAGTCTCCTCAACCAAAGGCAAACTATAAAGCTAAAACAACCTACCCAATTAAATCTGATTATAGTTGAAAGAGGACTACATGGAGATATCCGTACTCATGTATCCTAGGAAGTATAACTCGATTCCACACCTCTAAGGGTCAAGGACCGCTGTAAATAAGCATGGAAACCCAGCAAAGATCAATTCAAGCAATCCGAGTCAGGATAGTCAATAGCAATGGCACACCAGTCCTAGCAAGCTGCGCGCTTGTTAGAGGGGCGTTGCTAAATAGCCCTGAGGGCGGTGACAACTAGAGCGCTGACCTCCGCTCTAGCGGAAGTGGGAATTGTTATGCCTGGTTCTTACCTGGCCGCCCTCCGCTCTACGGCAATAATTGCCGAGTCGGACCGGGGCGGACAGGCTTCAATATCGAGCCAGACAATGCGGGGGAGAGTATTAGGAATTTCAGGCAGTTGCGATTGTATTTGTGGATTATTAAAATCAATGCCAACAAATATAAAAATTCACAATTAATTCACAATGTTAAACGGTTAAAATGCCTAGCGTATCGTTCTCCTTCCTAGCTCCTCGCAGCCCTCGCAGTCAGGACAAGCAAGCAGTCAGCAGGCTTTACCTCCGTAGCAACAGCGGATCGGGAGACGCTGCCACCACCTCCCTACCGCAGCGACTCCGTGGTCTGACCAATCTAAATAACCCTGAGGGCGGTGACAACTAGAGCGCTGACCTCCGCTCTAGCGGAAGTGGGAATTGTTATGCCTGGTTCTTACCTGGCCGCCCTCCGCTCTACGGCAATAATTGCCAGGTCGGACCGGGGCGGACAGGCTTCAATATCGAGCCAGACAATGCGGGGGAGAGTATTAGGAATTTCAGGCAGTTGCGATTGTATTTGTGGATTATTAAAATCAATGCCAACAAATATAAAAATTCACAATTAATTCACAATGTTAAACGGTTAAAATGCCTAGCGTATCGTTCTCCTTCCTAGCTCCTTGCAGCCCTCGCAGTCAGGACAAGCAAGCAGTCAGCAGGCTTTACCTCCGTAGCAACAGCGGATCGGGAGACGCTGCCACCACCTCCCTACTGCAGCGACTCCGTGGTCTGACCAATCTAAATAGCCCTGAGGGCGGTGACAACTAGAGCGCTGACCTCCGTTCTAGCAGAAGTGGGAATTGTTATTCCTGGTTTTTACCTGGCCGCCCTCGGCTCTACGGCAATAATTGCTGAGTCGGACCGGGGCGGACAGGCTTCAATATCGAGCCAGACAATGCGGGGGAGAGTATTAGGAATTTCAGGCAGTTGCGATTGTATTTGTGGATTATTAAAATCAATGCCAACAAATATAAAAATTCACAAATAATTCACAATGTTAAACGGTTAAAATGCCTAGCGTATCGTTCTCCTTCCTAGCTCCTCGCAGCCCTCGCAGTCAGGACAAGCAAGCAGTCAGCAGGCTTTACCTCCGTAGCAACAGCGGATTGGGAGACGCTGCCACCACCTCCCTACCGCAGCGACTCCGTGGTCTGACCAATCTAAATAGCCCTGAGGGCAGTGACAACTAGAGCGCTGACCTCCGCTCTAGCGGAAGTGGGAATCGTTATGCCTGGTTCTTACCTGGCCGCCCTCCGCTTTACGGCAATAATTGCCGAGTCGGACCGGGGCGGACAGGCTTCAATATCGAGCCAGACAATGCGGGGGAGAGTATTAGGAATTTCAGGCAGTTGCGATTGAATTCTTGAATTCTTGAATTCTGCAGATGATTCGTTTTTGGATAAATATGATGTACCCTTTTTTGTGGAAGAATGTCCCCCAAAACACCAACATTCAGAAAATAATGGAGTGTGGCCAAATTAGTTGGGTACAATGGATGCAATAACAACAGCATTCAAAATGTATTCTAACAAGTGTAACTGTTAATTACCCTAGCAGTATATGTGGTGGGAATGGATACAAAGCTACAAAACCTAATCAACTAGGTGGTAAGAGCCTATTCTGGTGTTAATAATCAACTAATCAAATGTACGTGTTCACCATTTTTATCGGGAGACCTGGGGGAATGCTGGGTGGTAGGAAAATTGTATCAATCCAGTGATCCTACAACTTCCCACACAGAAATCTGAGAAAAAAGTGATTTTCTCATCAAAATGTGAGGTTTACAGAGGATTCTGGGCGGTGAAATGTTGGGGGGGTCTAGTTTTCAGAAATGTGTGAGTTTGGTAGGTTCCTCTAGGTGGCTGCTGAGCTTTGAGCAAAAAATTCATGGGACCCCCCTTACAAAACCATGTTATTTTGTGATAGATAATTTTGATGTCGCCTCAATAGGTTTTGGGCTCTTGCCTGTCGCGGTTACTTGACCCACCCATGCGAGTGACGTACCATTTTTATTGGGAGACCAGGGGGAATGCTGGGTAGTATGAAATTTGTGTATCCACATAGATTTCAGAACTTTCCCACACAGAAATTTGAGAAAAACATTGTTTTTTTGGCTAAATTTGAAGCAAGCAGGACATTCTGGGTAGGAAAACGTTGGGAGATCCACGCAAGCCATACCTCGCTTGACTCCCCTGCATGTCTAGTTTTCACAAATTTGTGAGTTTGGTAGGTTTCCAGGATGGCCGCTGAGCCTGGGACCAAAAACCGCAGCCATCTTAAGAAATCTAGTAAATCCACACATTTCTGAAAACTAGAGGCCCAGGGAGTCCATTGAGGTGTGGCTGGGGTGGGTCCCCCAAAATATCCCTACCCCGAACTCCCTGCAAACCTCGAATTTAGCTGAAAAATTCACTTTTTTCTTAAATGTCTGTGTGGGAAATTTCTGGAATCTATGTGGATCCACAAATTGTCTACCACCAAGCATTCCCCCAGGTCTCCCGATGAAAATGGTATCTCACTCGTTTGGGTGGGTCAAGTACCCATGACAGGCATGGGCCCAAAATGTACTGAGGAGACACCAAAATGACCTATAACAAAACAACCTGGTTTTGCAAGGGGGGTCACCTGGGTTTTTGGCCCGGACTCTTCGGCCATCTTGGAAAACTACCAACCCACACATTTCTGAAGACTAGGCACCCGGGGAGTCCAGCGAAGTATGGCTTGCGTGAATTAGGCCTGGGCGGTAAATTCCGTTCCATTCGCGGAATTTGGGTAATTTGGGAGATCGCGAAATTGCCCAAAATTCTGCATTCCGCGAAATTGTTTGCTTGTTAGCATTCACAAAATGAGTGTTCGCAAGATATATCCCCCCGAGCACGCAAACAGCGTTTGTCAACAGTAAAAATATCTTCGCGAACAAGCAATTCCGTGTGTTCGCAGAATTTCTGCGTGTTCGCAGAAATTTTTTACCGTTTCACAGAGATTTGCGTAACGCGATTACGCAAATTCCGCCCACCCCTTGCGTGAATCCCCGAATGTTTTCCTACCCGGAACGACCTGCAAACCTTAAATTTAGCTGAAAAAATATTTTTTTTCTCAAATTTCTGTGTGGAAAAGTTCTGGAATCCACGTGGATCCACAAATGTCCTACCACCCAGCGTTCCCTTAGGTCTCCTGATCAAAAAGATACTTAATTCATGTGGGTGGGTCAAGTCCAGCGACAGGCAGTGGCCCAAAACTTATTGAGGAGAAATCAAAATGACCTCTCACAAAACAACCTGGTTTTGCAAGAGGGGTCACCTGACTTTAGGTCCCGGATCAGCTGCCATCTTAGAAAACTACCAAACCCACTCATTACTGAAAACTAGACATCTGGGGGAGTCTAGGGAGGTATGGCTTGCGTGGATCCTCAAACGTTTTCCTACCTGGTATGTTCTGCAAACCTCAAATTTAGCTGAAAAAACCCATTTTCCACATATTTTTGCTTGGAATCACTGTGTTGGCTCAAATGTCCTACCCCAAAGTGTTCCCCTCAGTCTACTAAATAAAATGATACCTCACTTGTGTGGGTGGGGCAAGGGTCAGTGACTGGGAAGAGCCCAAAACATAGGAAATAAGGGTATAGCACCAAGAATTCTTAGCACTTCATTTAAAAAAAACATTTTTATCCTATTCTGCATTTGACACCCATACAAGTGAGGTATCATTTTACTCGGGACACTAAAGAGAACGCTGTGAGGTAGGTCATTTGTGCCACCACAGAGATTCCACAGAAAAATATGTGGAAAATGTGTTTTTTTTGCAGGAGATTCTGGGTAGGGATCCGTTGGGGGATTCATGCAAGCCATACCTCATTGGACTCCCCAGGGTGTTTAGTTTTCAGAAATATGTGGGTTTGGTAGGTTTACAAAGATGGCACTGAGCCCGGGGCCAAAACCCCAGGTGCCCACCCCAAAACCAAGTAGTTTTGTTATATGTAATTTTGAAGTCTCCACAGTAAGACTTGCGCCATTTCCTGTTGCAGCCACTATGCCTACCCACAAAAGTGAGGTGCCATTTTTATCAGGAGACTTAGGGGAATGCTGGGTGGTAGGAAATTTGTTACAAAAGAACAACAGCGGGTCCCTGGGAATAGATACTTGGAGAGGCTGGCAGGGAAAATGCAAATACAAGAACAAAAACCTCTCACTACAATTTATTTAAACTCAGGTAATATATCCTACATCAATTCAAATAATGACATTGTTCCACAAACAGAATTATTAGAAAAACATCGTTTTTTTACCAGTACAGTCAGCCATTCACACAGCTCATACGGACCAACAGTCTCACCAGTCTTGTCAAACTCAACAACATGGACAGGTCAATGCTATAAAGACTAAGAAACGACATACAATATATACATGAACAAAAAAATCAAACAATAAAGAAAGCGCCGACACGCGTTTTGGAAAGGAACTCTTGGTCCTGGATTCCTTCGTCAGGGCGCATTAAATCATTATTTTCATGTCTGACAGTCTTTATCTTGACTTTATGATATACTGTGTTCAATCCAACTTAATGGTCTCAAGGGGGCACAATCTGAAGTCAGAGTAGTGCTCTGAACAATCATCTGTAGGGGACAATGACACCAAAATTATACATAATCGAAATATCAATAAATTATCTTACATTGTTGCTGTGGGCATCCATACTAGAAAAGAAGAAAAGTGGATAGATCTACAATAAATGCTCAAAATTCCCATGTGCTCGGAAAATTAGTTGTGCTCAAAAGCAAGGTAGAAAGAATTTGAAGCCAAAAATTCACCTTGATATAGTTACCAGGGGTGTCTCGATCCAGTCTCCTCAACCAAAGGCAAACTATAAAGCTAAAACAACCTACCCAATTAAATCTGATTATAGTTGAAAGAGGACTACATGGAGATATCCGTACTCATGTATCCTAGGAAGTATAACTCGATTCCACACCTCTAAGGGTCAAGGACCGCTGTAAATAAGCATGGAAACCCAGCAAAGATCAATTCAAGCAATCCGAGTCAGGATAGTCAATAGCAATGGCACACCAGTCCTAGCAAGCTGCGCGCTTGTTAGAGGGGCGTTGCTAAATAGCCCTGAGGGCGGTGACAACTAGAGCGCTGACCTCCGCTCTAGCGGAAGTGGGAATTGTTATGCCTGGTTCTTACCTGGCCGCCCTCCGCTCTACGGCAATAATTGCCGAGTCGGACCGGGGCGGACAGGCTTCAATATCGAGCCAGACAATGCGGGGGAGAGTATTAGGAATTTCAGGCAGTTGCGATTGTATTTGTGGATTATTAAAATCAATGCCAACAAATATAAAAATTCACAATTAATTCACAATGTTAAACGGTTAAAATGCCTAGCGTATCGTTCTCCTTCCTAGCTCCTCGCAGCCCTCGCAGTCAGGACAAGCAAGCAGTCAGCAGGCTTTACCTCCGTAGCAACAGCGGATCGGGAGACGCTGCCACCACCTCCCTACCGCAGCGACTCCGTGGTCTGACCAATCTAAATAACCCTGAGGGCGGTGACAACTAGAGCGCTGACCTCCGCTCTAGCGGAAGTGGGAATTGTTATGCCTGGTTCTTACCTGGCCGCCCTCCGCTCTACGGCAATATTTGCCAGGTCGGACCGGGGCGGACAGGCTTCAATATCGAGCCAGACAATGCGGGGGAGAGTATTAGGAATTTCAGGCAGTTGCGATTGTATTTGTGGATTATTAAAATCAATGCCAACAAATATAAAAATTCACAATTAATTCACAATGTTAAACGGTTAAAATGCCTAGCGTATCGTTCTCCTTCCTAGCTCCTTGCAGCCCTCGCAGTCAGGACAAGCAAGCAGTCAGCAGGCTTTACCTCCGTAGCAACAGCGGATCGGGAGACGCTGCCACCACCTCCCTACTGCAGCGACTCCGTGGTCTGACCAATCTAAATAGCCCTGAGGGCGGTGACAACTAGAGCGCTGACCTCCGTTCTAGCAGAAGTGGGAATTGTTATTCCTGGTTTTTACCTGGCCGCCCTCGGCTCTACGGCAATAATTGCTGAGTCGGACCGGGGCGGACAGGCTTCAATATCGAGCCAGACAATGCGGGGGAGAGTATTAGGAATTTCAGGCAGTTGCGATTGTATTTGTGGATTATTAAAATCAATGCCAACAAATATAAAAATTCACAAATAATTCACAATGTTAAATGGTTAAAATGCCTAGCGTATCGTTCTCCTTCCTAGCTCCTCGCAGCCCTCGCAGTCAGGACAAGCAAGCAGTCAGCAGGCTTTACCTCCGTAGCAACAGCGGATTGGGAGACGCTGCCACCACCTCCCTACCGCAGCGACTCCGTGGTCTGACCAATCTAAATAGCCCTGAGGGCAGTGACAACTAGAGCGCTGACCTCCGCTCTAGCGGAAGTGGGAATCGTTATGCCTGGTTCTTACCTGGCCGCCCTCCGCTTTACGGCAATAATTGCCGAGTCGGACCGGGGCGGACAGGCTTCAATATCGAGCCAGACAATGCGGGGGAGAGTATTAGGAATTTCAGGCAGTTGCGATTGAATTCTTGAATTCTTGAATTCTGCAGATGATTCGTTTTTGGATAAATATGATGTACCCTTTTTTGTGGAAGAATGTCCCCCAAAACACCAACATTCAGAAAATAATGGAGTGTGGCCAAATTAGTTGGGTACAATGGATGCAATAACAACAGCATTCAAAATGTATTCTAACAAGTGTAACTGTTAATTACCCTAGCAGTATATGTGGTGGGAATGGATACAAAGCTACAAAACCTAATCAACTAGGTGGTAAGAGCCTATTCTGGTGTTAATAATCAACTAATCAAATGTACGTGTTCACCATTTTTATCGGGAGACCTGGGGGAATGCTGGGTGGTAGGAAAATTGTATCAATCCAGTGATCCTACAACTTCCCACACAGAAATCTGAGAAAAAAGTGATTTTCTCATCAAAATGTGAGGTTTACAGAGGATTCTGGGCGGTGAAATGTTGGGGGGGTCTAGTTTTCAGAAATGTGTGAGTTTGGTAGGTTCCTCTAGGTGGCTGCTGAGCTTTGAGCAAAAAATTCATGGGACCCCCCTTACAAAACCATGTTATTTTGTGATAGATAATTTTGATGTCGCCTCAATAGGTTTTGGGCTCTTGCCTGTCGCGGTTACTTGACCCACCCATGCGAGTGACGTACCATTTTTATTGGGAGACCAGGGGGAATGCTGGGTAGTATGAAATTTGTGTATCCACATAGATTTCAGAACTTTCCCACACAGAAATTTGAGAAAAACATTGTTTTTTTGGCTAAATTTGAAGCAAGCAGGACATTCTGGGTAGGAAAACGTTGGGAGATCCACGCAAGCCATACCTCGCTTGACTCCCCTGCATGTCTAGTTTTCACAAATTTGTGAGTTTGGTAGGTTTCCAGGATGGCCGCTGAGCCTGGGACCAAAAACCGCAGCCATCTTAAGAAATCTAGTAAATCCACACATTTCTGAAAACTAGAGGCCCAGGGAGTCCATTGAGGTGTGGCTGGGGTGGGTCCCCCAAAATATCCCTACCCCGAACTCCCTGCAAACCTCGAATTTAGCTGAAAAATTCACTTTTTTCTTAAATGTCTGTGTGGGAAATTTCTGGAATCTATGTGGATCCACAAATTGTCTACCACCAAGCATTCCCCCAGGTCTCCCGATGAAAATGGTATCTCACTCGTTTGGGTGGGTCAAGTACCCATGACAGGCATGGGCCCAAAATGTACTGAGGAGACACCAAAATGACCTATAACAAAACAACCTGGTTTTGCAAGGGGGGTCACCTGGGTTTTTGGCCCGGACTCTTCGGCCATCTTGGAAAACTACCAACCCACACATTTCTGAAGACTAGGCACCCGGGGAGTCCAGCGAAGTATGGCTTGCGTGAATTAGGCCTGGGCGGTAAATTCCGTTCCATTCGCGGAATTTGGGTAATTTGGGAGATCGCGAAATTGCCCAAAATTCTGCATTCCGCGAAATTGTTTGCTTGTTAGCATTCACAAAATGAGTGTTCGCAAGATATATCCCCCCGAGCACGCAAACAGCGTTTGTCAACAGTAAAAATATCTTCGCGAACAAGCAATTCCGTGTGTTCGCAGAATTTCTGCGTGTTCGCAGAAATTTTTTACCGTTTCACAGAGATTTGCGTAACGCGATTACGCAAATTCCGCCCACCCCTTGCGTGAATCCCCGAATGTTTTCCTACCCGGAACGACCTGCAAACCTTAAATTTAGCTGAAAAAATATTTTTTTTCTCAAATTTCTGTGTGGAAAAGTTCTGGAATCCACGTGGATCCACAAATGTCCTACCACCCAGCGTTCCCTTAGGTCTCCTGATCAAAAAGATACTTAATTCATGTGGGTGGGTCAAGTCCAGCGACAGGCAGTGGCCCAAAACTTATTGAGGAGAAATCAAAATGACCTCTCACAAAACAACCTGGTTTTGCAAGAGGGGTCACCTGACTTTAGGTCCCGGATCAGCTGCCATCTTGGAAAACTACCAAACCCACTCATTACTGAAAACTAGACATCTGGGGGAGTCTAGGGAGGTATGGCTTGCGTGGATCCTCAAACGTTTTCCTACCTGGTATGTTCTGCAAACCTCAAATTTAGCTGAAAAAAACCATTTTCCACATATTTTTGCTTGGAATCACTGTGTTGGCTCAAATGTCCTACCCCAAAGTGTTCCCCTCAGTCTACTAAATAAAATGATACCTCACTTGTGTGGGTGGGGCAAGGGTCAGTGACTGGGAAGAGCCCAAAACATAGGAAATAAGGGTATAGCACCAAGAATTCTTAGCACTTCATTTAAAAAAAACATTTTTATCCTATTCTGCATTTGACACCCATACAAGTGAGGTATCATTTTACTCGGGACACTAAAGAGAACGCTGTGAGGTAGGTCATTTGTGCCACCACAGAGATTCCACAGAAAAATATGTGGAAAACGTGTTTTTTTTGCAGGAGATTCTGGGTAGGGATCCGTTGGGGGATTCATGCAAGCCATACCTCATTGGACTCCCCAGGGTGTTTAGTTTTCAGAAATATGTGGGTTTGGTAGGTTTACAAAGATGGCACTGAGCCCGGGGCCAAAACCCCAGGTGCCCACCCCAAAACCAAGTAGTTTTGTTATATGTAATTTTGAAGTCTCCACAGTAAGACTTGCGCCATTTCCTGTTGCAGCCACTATGCCTACCCACAAAAGTGAGGTGCCATTTTTATCAGGAGACTTAGGGGAATGCTGGGTGGTAGGAAATTTGTTACAAAAGAACAACAGCGGGTCCCTGGGAATAGATACTTGGAGAGGCTGGCAGGGAAAATGCAAATACAAGAACAAAAACCTCTCACTACAATTTATTTAAACTCAGGTAATATATCCTACATCAATTCAAATAATGACATTGTTCCACAAACAGAATTATTAGAAAAACATCGTTTTTTTACCAGTACAGTCAGCCATTCACACAGCTCATACGGACCAACAGTCTCACCAGTCTTGTCAAACTCAACAACATGGACAGGTCAATGCTATAAAGACTAAGAAACGACATACAATATATACATGAACAAAAAAATCAAACAATAAAGAAAGCGCCGACACGCGTTTTGGAAAGGAACTCTTGGTCCTGGATTCCTTCGTCAGGGCGCATTAAATCATTATTTTCATGTCTGACAGTCTTTATCTTGACTTTATGATATACTGTGTTCAATCCAACTTAATGGTCTCAAGGGGGCACAATCTGAAGTCAGAGTAGTGCTCTGAACAATCATCTGTAGGGGACAATGACACCAAAATTATACATAATCGAAATATCAATAAATTATCTTACATTGTTGCTGTGGGCATCCATACTAGAAAAGAAGAAAAGTGGATAGATCTACAATAAATGCTCAAAATTCCCATGTGCTCGGAAAATTAGTTGTGCTCAAAAGCAAGGTAGAAAGAATTTGAAGCCAAAAATTCACCTTGATATAGTTACCAGGGGTGTCTCGATCCAGTCTCCTCAACCAAAGGCAAACTATAAAGCTAAAACAACCTACCCAATTAAATCTGATTATAGTTGAAAGAGGACTACATGGAGATATCCGTACTCATGTATCCTAGGAAGTATAACTCGATTCCACACCTCTAAGGGTCAAGGACCGCTGTAAATAAGCATGGAAACCCAGCAAAGATCAATTCAAGCAATCCGAGTCAGGATAGTCAATAGCAATGGCACACCAGTCCTAGCAAGGATCGAAAAATTAGCTGTACATTATGCTGTTACACGATAATATCTTAAGGTAGGTCGAATAGAAGCAAGCCTAATATGGGGCCTGGTCACTATAAAAAATTATTTTTGTCGGGCTAATAGTAAAAGGACAACATCAATAGCAAGAACCAGCTTACAAAAGGTCCACTTTTTAATTGCTTAAAATAAGGTGTCAGTCCCATTCAGATATGACCTCACAGGGGCAGCCTTTGCTGTGTCAGATACTTTTCGGTTCACGTGCAATAACAACTCCAAAAGATGACATAACAGTGGAAGGGTTCTCTCGATAGCTCCCACGCTGAAAGAACAAGTATTAACAGAGGGCATAAGGTAAAATCAAGAGACCACTACTAACAATAACCAGACATACCGACTAACGCGGGCCAATCATAAATGAAGGACTAGGGACCTACGGAGCCTCCCTCTACGGTAACCCCTATCTATACGCCTCTAGTACGGGAACCCTCTGGAGTTGCTCGTACCGGATTCAGTAACGGCGGTCCATTCCTCGCACGTCTACACAGCCAAAACACTGATAAAATGTGAAACTTAACTGTACGTCTAATATACCAAACCTCATCAGGCACAATCAATTACACCTGAGAGCGACGTCACTCGGCAAGAAGATAGAATGGGACTACCAAAAAAAGAACAGCAATCGCCATTTTGAAATGGGCAATGAATCTCAAAATGGATCGCCACGATAAAAATCGGCCCGAGGCAATACTAGTGCCCAACAAAAATATAAAAACAAAAATAGAAGAAAATAAAACTGAATACATACGGGAATCGTGAAAAGTCCGACTCACAGACAAGTCTGTCAGCAAAAAAGTCAAAAGGATCCTAGCAAAGTCACAAGTTCGACCAGATGTGATTAAAGGTCACTCAGGATAAAAATGGCATTGAAATGCCCTGAACAGTCTCGGAATTCAAACCCCTGATGTAAAAAAAACTCGCCGGAAGAAAAGAATTATCATTATTACAAGGTGTATACCCAGTCCGCAATATCAATAGGCCTCCCAATCACAACTAGGGGACCATGGCACTCCAACCAAAGAACTGTCAGGATACTACAAGATAGAAACCAGAATACAGAACACAGCGAGGGAGCCAAACAATAGCCAGGATGTCCCGCTAGAGTATGGCATTACTGCACGGGATACATTAATTTAATCCTGTTATTGCTGTCTGAAGAGTATATATCCAGTAGACCTCCCTCTTACCTCTAAGGCCATTAATGTTGTTGTCCTTCTGATAATGTACTTTTCAAGAATAAGCCATTTCAGATCAGTGATCAGATGTTGTTTTTCCTGCCAATGTGCCACTAGTGGGGCCCCTCTCTTGTTATTTCTAATAGATGACTTTTGCTCGCTTAGTCTAACTCTGAACTCACAGCTAGTTTCACCAACATAGCCTTTCAAGCAAGGACATAAGATCAAATAAATAACATTTGACGACATACAATTCGTCACCTCCTGAAAAATAAATTTCCTCTTACCCCATGTCAGTTCCACTGAAGTGATAACTGAGTCACACGTGTGGCAGTTGCCACATCTGAGTGTTACTGTAATGGGTTTGTCTCCTGTAATCGATTTTTGAAGTAGCCTATCCTCTGATGTACATTTATAGTGGACTAAATAATTACGTAGATTTTTGTTTTGGTGGAACGCAAACATAGGTTTGGGTAGAACTGACTCATTGTTTCCAACATTAAGGATGTGCCAATTGGAGCAAATGATCCTGCGCAGTTCATTATTCATATTAGAGTGCCGAGTTGCGCACACTAATTTGGGCTCAGTCTTTGTTTTGCAACTCTGCAGAAGTGCTGTCCTGTAATAATATTTGGCCGTTTAAAAGAGTCCCGAATAAGTCTGGCAGGATATCCATGTGTGAGTAATTTAGTTTTTAATTCATCCGCATGTGTTTCAAAGTCCCTCATATTCGTACAATTCCGTCTTAGCCGTAAGAATTGGCTGAAAGGAATGCCATCCTTTTGACTGCGGGGATGGAAACTTTGATATTGGAGAAGTGTGTTGCGAGCTGTTGGCTTAGTATATAATGACACCTCTATCTTACCTTCATTGCCTTTAATCCAAATATCCCAAAATTCTATTCAGTTCACATAGGTTTATCCACAGGTTAAACTCATAGAGTTGTTCATCAGGGCACCACCAAATATAGAAAGTATCATCCATAAATCAATGCCATTTGTAGATGTTGGTAGGAAATTTGTGTCAGGCAGGTGATCCTACAATTTTCCTACACAGAAATGTGAGAAAAAATAGATGTTTTCAACAAAATGTGAAGTTTGCAGGGAATTCTAGGTAGGGAAATGTTGGGATACCCATGCAAGACATACCATGCTGGATTACCCCAGTTGTTTTGTTTTTATAAATGTGTGGGTTTGGTAGGTTTCCCTAGGTGGCCACCGAGCCCGGGGCCAAACATTCATGGGACCCCCCTCGCAAAACCATGTTGTTTAGTGATGGGTAATTTTGAAGTTGCCTCAATAGGCTTTGGGCCCTTGCCTGTCGCGGATACTTGACCCACCCACACAAGTGAGGTACCATTTTTCTCTAAAGACTTTGCGAAATTCGGTCTGGGTGGACTTTTGTGGATCCACACAGATTCCAGAACTTTCCACCATAGAAATTTGATGAAAATGCTTTTTTGGGACAAGGTTTGAAGTTTGCAAGGGATTATGGGTAACAGAACATGGTGAGAGCCAGACAAGTCACCCCATACTGGATTAAAGAATATGTGTGTTTCCTAGGTTTCCCTAGGTGCCCACAGAACCAGGGTTCAAAACCTACAGCTAGACACTTTGCAAAAAAGGGTCCCTTTTCACTGTGAAAATCTGTTGTGTTCAGGTCACATTTTTGGCTGTTTCCTGTCACTGGTACTATGCCTACCCACATAAGTAAGGTACTATTCTTCTCAGAAGACTTTGGGGAATGCGGGGTGGGTGGATTTTTGTTGATCAACGAAGATTCCAGAACTTTCCACCACATAAATCTGAGGGGAATATGTTTTTTTTACAAAGTTTGAGGTTTGCAAGGGATTCTGGGCAACAGAACCTGGTGAGAGCCAGACAAGTCACCCCATCCTGGAATCCCCTGGGTGTCTAGTTTTCGAAAATGTATAGGTTTGCTGGGATTCCTAAGGTGCTGGCAGAGATTGGGTTCAAAATCTAAAGCTAGGCACTTTGCAAAATAGTGTCAGTTCTCACTGTAAAATGTGATGTGTCAGTGTTGCGTTTTGGGCATAAAGTCTAGGCACACAAGTAAGGTACCATTTGTCTCTTAAAACTTTGGGGGATGCAGGGTGCATGGAATTTTGTGGATCCACACAGATTCCAGAACTTTCCACCACAGGAAGATGAGGAAAATGTGTTTTTTGGACAAATGTTGAGGTTTGCATTGTATTCTGGGTAACAGAACCTGGTGAGAGCCAGAGAAGTCACACCATCGTAGATTCCCCAGGGTGTCTAGTTTTTAAATGTATTGGTTTGATAGTTTTCCCTAGGTGCCAGCAGAGCTAGGGTTTAAAATCTACAATTAGGCACTTTGCAAACTAGTGTCAGTTTTTACTATATAATGTGGAGTGTCCACGTTGCTTTTTGGGCCATTTCCTGTTGCGGACACTAGGCATACCCACACAAGCGAGGCACCATTTTTCTCAGAAGACTTTGGGTAATGTGGGGTGGGTGGAATTTCTTGGATCCACACAGATTCCAGAACTTTTCACAACAGAAATATGAGGAAAATTTTGATTATTTGACAAAATTTGAGGTTTGCAAGGGATTCTGGGTAACAGAACCTGGTGACAAGCCAGTCAAATCCCCCTTCCTGGATTTCCCTGTGTGTCTAGTTTTCAAAAATGTATAGGTTTGCTATATTTCCCTAGGTGCCGGCAGAGCTAGGGTTCAAAATCTACAGCTAGGCACTTTGCAAAATAGTGTCAGTTTTTATTGTAAAATGTGGTGAGTCCGCATTGCGTTTTGGGCCATTTTCTGTTGCATGGTAGTAATAAGGTCCCACAGGCACTTGTCCACTGGTCTTCTCTTTTGGCACATTTGTGTTGTTTTTGCGTACACTTGGTGGTTGTTTATAGGTGCATGCCACACCTAATTATGTCTTAAGTTAAGTGTTTTGTCACTAGTACCTTGTCATTTTGTTCTTTATATTGAGCTGAAAAAATCTCCGTGTACCCTAGGGTTTCACTGATTTTTGATGTTGTTATGTTTGTATTAGATACCCCTGTGCAACCTCTTTTGTCCTGAAGATGGTCCTCCGGATCTTTATGGCCTACTTGGACTGAAACGTCGACGCCTAACACCTTTTATACACCATACTGTATAATTCACTTGAAATAACAATTTGTGAATTAGGCTGCATATATAATAACGTGCATGTGGTCCTTCACTGTGTCCACACTATGTGGTAAAGGTGTTTATATGCCACCATATGATTCGTGAGATATGGTTTTGGTGGTTTAATGTTGCCGGACTTTTTGATTCTTGAAAAAACTGTAAAACAAAAAAGTTTATAACTGAAAAGCAAAAAATAAATATATTTTTGATACTATTTACTGTTTGCTGTTGCTGAAACCCTTTGGTTACCCTCTTCAATTTAGTGATCATTGTTATGACACTGTTGAATGTAAAATTTATATTGTGAATGATTCCTACTTGGACACTTAGCTTATATGATTTACATTACCCAGTCCCGGTGGGATTATTGGGTGGCTCTGTTCTAATACTATTTTCTGTTGCAGGCACTAAGCCTATGCACACAAGTGAGGAACCATTTTTCTCAGAAGACTTTGGGGGATGCAGGGTGCATGGCATTTTGTGGATCCACACAGATTCCAGAACTTTCCACCACAGAATATGAGGAACATTTGTTTTTTTTACAAAAAAATCAAATAAAAATCTAATTTATTTATTTGATTTAGTTCTCTACTGAGAAAAAATAGAATGATAAAACAATAAGATTACATGTTTTAGTCAGAAACATTGTGAACACTTTTCCTAGTACAATTTTAAAAAAGTTTTTAAAATTTAAACAGATTATAGCATACAAATTCTTAGGGAGATGATCTAAAAATGGAAATCAAACTGTACATTTGTAGAGTTACACTTTGTTTGAACTGGTGTTAAAAATCGCTTTCTGGTGACAACTACAGTAGTTAGGACAAACAAACAAAAACTGCATCAGACCTTGAACTCCTCCTCTACAGAGGTCACATAAGCTACTGGCATTATTGTTTATTGTCCATTTACAGGTAAAAGATTTGAGAGGAAGGATCCCAAACCGAAGTAAAATCATACAACACCGGGCGCCGTGTCTCAGAGTATAGGAAAGATATTGTTGCCTTTCTTTGAATTCAATTGACTCACCATATAACTTATAACATTGCAGTTTTTTACAGTGCTGGAGATTGAGATCGTAACTGATCCTTGGAGTCAAGTGTTTTAAAAAGAGTTTCAAATGTGCCGGGGTTCGGGTTTCAGTAGATCAACTGTACATTCTGGCAACTTCAGAGCAAATATTAAATTTCAATAGAAGACGTATTTAGAAGATCCTTCATCAAAAATTTCCAGTTTAAGTAAAGCTCTTAAGGAGCCTTGTTCAGCATGTAAAATCTTATATGCCCATCGAATAATACTAGTGATTCCTCTAGCGAATGTACTAGTTAGAGAAAACTCCAGGCGCAGAGCTTGCACAGGTACAGCTTGAGACATTTTTGTTAATTTCTGAATAATCTTGCTTTCTTTGAATTGTATTGGATGCCTTGATTTGGAGGAATATGCTTGAGAGCGTATGAAAGAACTGGCGGGATCGTGATGCTAAAAACCTGTAAAAAGGTTGAAAAGTGCCCATGCCCGGTAGAAGAGTATAGTCTTTGAAGCGCCCCAGCATGAACATCAGCTTTGTAAACCAGGTGCTGGAGATGGGAATGATTTTTTAGGGTAAGAGTAAAAACACGACCTAAATAAATGTATTCTTTCACTATTTCTAACAATTGTCCTCCTAAGGTCCAGTTATAGTTTACGTATCTCATACTTCTTCGAAAAGGTTTTTGTTGTGTTAGGAACCAAAAAATGTTGTCCTGCAAATGACTCGAGTGCGTGCAAGTACCTTTGGAGGCCAAACGAAGTAAGGTCGAGAATAATCACGTCATCAGCATACATCAGAGTATGAATTTTATGTAGTGATATTTTTGGAGGAAAATTAGTTATCTGCATAAAACAATATGGGAGGTCACTAAGGTAGAGGGAAAATAATAGAGGAGCTAAAAGACACCCTTGCCTGAGGTCATTCAATGTTTTAATTGGGGATGTGAGGCCCTTCTGTTTCCCCAATAATACTTGGCACCAAGTTTCAGAGTGGATTGACACAATTATATGTAATAAGTTATCTGGGATTCCCAATTGTTTTAGCTTGCACCACAGTGTTGGTCTGTCCACTCTGTCGAATGCTGTTGAAAGATCAACAAAAACAGAGAAGACTACCTGCGATTTCGAAAACACATATTTATCAATTATTGATTGTAACATCGCGATGTTATCAGTTACAGAATTATTTTTTTGCGAAACCCAGCTTGGTTAAATGGAATTGATCCAGTTGAGAAGGCCCACTCCATTAGATGTTCCAATACAGTGCCCGCGAAGATCATAACATTCCCATTTCTCCAGCAAGTCACTGGAGATTTTCCCTTTAAAGTCTCCCATTAGGAAGACTGACGGGAATCCTAAGGATTCTACCACTTCTTCCAATTCCTCAAATATTAAGAACATAAAGAAATCAAACTTAGAGCCAGGCGTAAAATATACGTTGTAATGAGTAGGTCATTTGGAGAATCTGCAAGCTCCTTCCAGCACTTAACCTTTATACATTGCCTGTTTGGTGTTTTCGTAAGGATGATTTCCTGGCCCCATAGGAAATCTTCACTTAGAAGTAGTCTTAATCCGCCCTTAGCATGTCCCCGACTGACTGTTTCTGCTGGAATATCATATACAACATAATTGTCTAAGTGAAAAGTTGCAGTTGACCATGTTTCCTAAAGTGCCACAATCCCTGGGTCATCTTCCATAATCTTTGCAATTTTCTTCTGGGTTTTCCCCGTAATATGTTCAGGCCTTGGTTAAAAAGGGAGTATTTGTGCCCTACCCTGTCTTTTAACATTTAAGTTCTCTGCCAAGACCAAGACCATTGCTTTTCATCTGGTATTGTCTCCTCTTTAGGGATAGGTTTGTTCCAGATCCTTCTTCACAATCCTTGATTGATATTGTTAGATTTTCATTTGTGGTGTTATTCAAATCAGTGTGACTACTGTGGGCTTGAGGAAGTGAGTAGTTTTTGTTATCAGTATTTTCTTTGGGATTATTCTGATTGTGGTATCCCTTGTGGTCAGCTGCTTCAACATCATATCCATTTTTAAACAGAATTTCTCTTTCATTTAGAATTATACCCGGAATCGTCGGAGACCAAAACTCCACAACAGCTATCGTAAGTTGGGGTTTTAAAGGAAAGACTACTAGTTTTATATCTGCGCTTGAAAAGGAATGTGATTCAGAAAAGGGGGTGGTGATGAACAGAGTGTCTGAATTAAGCAGACCACTCTTACCCAGTCCAAAGATCAGGGCTTTATCCATCACCGTTTTTTAGCTCACTGCACCATCCCAGCTCAGAACTTGGCTATATTCAAATTAGTCTGACCCTGGCCCAGTGCATCATGGGAACCGGGCAGACCAAACTACCAAGCCAATTCTTATACTGGGAAGGAAACAAGCTACCGGGGACCGGTTTCTGGCATTTCAGCCGTCTTCGGCCCGGCTTGCTTGAATCCTGATGGTGCAATGAGCTAGGGACTCACATCTGAGTATACCCTTCCACGCTTATGGTGGACAAAAATGATTCAGAAAAGGGGGTGGTGATGAACATCTTAATGCTTAATTCAGACACTCTGTTCATCACCACCCCCTTTTCTGAATCGGGAAAAGGAATGTAACACATGAATCTTTTGTATAAGGTTTGTAATTATCTCCCGGTTAAGTGGATCATTCCCTGATGGGAATAGATCATTGAACTCCAAGGTACACGGGTGAATCTGCTCTTCATAAGGGGTCCAGAGTTTTTCTATTGGTTGGGGAGACACTGGTTGGGAAAATTTATTACAGCTTAAGGTAGTTGAGAAAGTAACTGCCAAAGGATTTAGAGCATTATTGGTCTCTTTAAGTTGTGGGTCAATGCGCTCCTTAATATGCTGATTTGAAATATTTTCCAAAACTGTATCCTGTTCAGATGATTAGAGTTTGGGAGATGAAGGTTTTGGAAACTATAGCACTCATCATTTTTGTTTTGCAAATCTCCTTGTTATTCTTTTCTTCTGCCTTTTCTTTTTGTTCTTAGTAATTCTCCTTTCCTTTTTGGATGAAAGGGTATCCGAGGGAAGTAAGGCTGGAGATTCAGACAATTTTCTTCTTTTTTTGGTTTCAGTGGTCAAGGATTTATTAATTTGATGACTGTAACATTAGATTTGATCTGATTAAAAATTGGATAATATGCTTGGATCGGTTTTGAGACTTTATCGTTATCTGGTTCCTTAAAAAGTTTGTTAAGTGAAAACGTTTGAGTGATCTCCAACCTTTTCTGTGTTATTTTATGTTTGTTCCTCCCCGTTTGGGTTGATGTATGCTTCAGCTTTAATAGTGTTTCTTCGTTCAAAAGGTATCTTTGTGATTAGGAAGATTGTCCTCAGTTTTTCCCATTCATTTTTGGGGTGGTGACTGGCAGACACATTGCTGTTTCCTTATTTTGTCAACAAGATATTGCAACATACCTATTTGTGTGTCCAGCATCTGATCTGAGTTATCCATCATATTCCCCAGAAGGTTGAGAATTGATTCAAGAATTTTTTGCAGGGAAAATAAAGAATTTGATACCGGTTTATGACCATTTGAAGATTGTAAATGCATTGTGGAAAGAAATTCTGGTGAAGGAGAAAAACTCCCTAGTGGAATTAAATTTGCATTTTTGCTGGGGTTACTGTTTGTAATTGTCAAATGATCCTTCATCTCTCTAGGTGCTTGGGTCAAGAGAGAGACGTTGATGTCAGATAAAGTAAAGTCTGTAGCAGGAACTTGGTGTAAATTGTGTTCTAAGGGAGGTGATGATGTTGTTACCTGGTCATGCAATACTTCTATAATTACCAGACCTTGAGCGATGGAATTACTGTCTTTACTGTCTTTATGCCCCTTAAGGTTTTTTGATCTTCACCAAGGTCAGTCAAGGTTGCTTTATTGAAGTTTCTGACGTTCAGAGCGCTTCCTTGGTCATTGGGGTTGATCCTTTGTACTTTGTGATTTATTTTTGGGAAGAATGCAGTTATTTCAGAAGTCCCCGCCAAGTGTCCCACACGGACCTTCTTGCATGCATTTTTGCGTATGTCTTGCTGTGTTGCTATTCTTTTCATAAAGATCGTACAAGATCTTAATTTTTTTATAGGCCATTGTAGGGTAGGTGATTACAATAATTACTTGTGGGGGGCTTTAGATATTTAGCAATGTTTTTTGGGTGGTCTTTTTGGCTATAGTGAGTATTGTGGTTAAGATGAAGGTTGGACTTGGCCGTGAAAACCCAGGAAAAGGTAATTAGCTGGTTGTAACGACAAAATGTGCTGTGAAATCTTTAGGTTCGCAAGAGATTCTGGGTAACAGAACCTGGTGGGATAAATATTTAGGTTTGCTAGGATTTCCTAGGTGCAGGCAGAGCTTGGGTTTAAAACCTACAGCTAGGCACTGTGCAAAATAGTGTCAGTTTTCACTGCAAAATAGGTGTGTCCACGTTGCGTTTTGGGCTATTTCCTGTCACGGGCACGAAGGCCTACCCACAAAAGTGACGTACCATTTTTCTCTGAAGAATTTTGTGGATCTAGGAAGATCCCAGAACTTTCCATCAGAGAAATGTGAGGAAAATGTGTTTTTTAACTAAGTTTGAGGTTTGCAAGGGATTCTGGGTAACAGTACCTGGTGGGAGGCACATAAGTCACCCCATCCTGGATTCCTCTTTCTGTCTAGTTTACATTTTTTTACAGGTTTACAGGTTTGCTAGATTTCCTTATGTGCCGGCTGCGCTAGGGCCCAAAATCCACAGGTAGGCACATTGCTAAAAACAAGTCTGTGCCCCGATATGCCCCTAAGGGGGACAGAAAGATTGTGATGTAATCGCTGGTGCCTAGGGGGCCTTTTGCTCCCTGGGGGAAGATCGGGGGCCACTGCCCCATCCGCCCTTCGGTGGGGAGAAAGTCAGTGGCATTTTCTGGAGGAGGTGTGGGCATTGGCATGTCCATTCTGGGCTGACCTCAACCCTGAATAAAAAAAGAATTCCTGAGGCCTAGAAGGCATTCTGCTCCACAGGGGCAGGTAAGGGGCTTGCCCCAATATGCCTCCAGGGAGGGGCAGAAAGACTGTGGTAATTGTTTTTGGGGTAGGGACATTATCAGGCAGCCCCCACCCTTACAATGTAAACAAAAATCCCTGGTGCCTAGTGGGCTTTCTGCCCCGCCAGGGGCAGACCAGGGGCTTTTGCCCCCATCTGCCTCTCGGGGGAGCAGAAAGACCTGCATTTTTTGGGGGAAGGGGTAGGGGCATTTGCCTGCCCATCTTGGGCAGTCCCCACCTCTTGATCAATAAAAAAAATCCCTGAATTCTAATGGTCTTTCTGCCCCGCTGGGAGGCAGATTGGGGGATACTGCCCCCATATGCCTCTGGGGGGGCACAAAGCCTGGAAATTCACTTGGGGTGCGGGCATTGTCATGCTCATTTTGCGCTCACCCACCCCAACATCAATAAAAAACGAAATCCCTGGTTTCTTGTGGGGTTTCTGCACCCTTTGGGGTGCAGATTGGGGGCTACTGCCCCCGTCTGCCCCCTGGGGGGGCAGAAATACTTACATTTATCTGGGGGATGGAGACAATGCCATGACCTTTTTGGGCAGCCCCCACCCCAACGTCATTAAAAAAAATCCCTGGTTTCTAGTGGGCTTTCTGCCCCCGGGGTCCAGATTGGGGCTAATGCCCCGTCTGTCTCCTGGGGAGGGCAAAAAGTCTGACATTTCTCTGGGGTTGGGGGCATTGCCATGACCTTTTTGGGCAGCATGCACTCCAATGTCAATAAAAAAATCCCTGGTTGGAGTGGGCTTTCTGCCCCCTGGGGGCAGATTCGGGGGTAATGCCCCTACCTGCGGAAAGACTGATATTTCTCCGGGGGTGAGGTCATTGGCATGACCTTATTGGGCATGCCTACCCCAATGTCAATAAAAAAAATGATCTCTGGTTTCTAGTGGGCTTTCCGCCTCCCCAGGGGTGCAGGTTGCGTGCTATCCACAGGGGCAGATAAGGGGCTTGCCCCAATATGCCTCCAGGGAGGGGCAGAAAGACTGTGGTAATTTTTTTTGGGGTAGGGGCATTATCAGGCAGCCCCCACCCTTACATTGTAAACAAAAAATCCCTGGTGCCTAGTGGGCTTTCTGCCCCGCCAGGGGCAGACCAGGGGCTTTTGCCCCCATCTGCCTCTAGGGGGAGCAGAAAGACCTGTATTTTTGAGGGGTAGGGGCATTTGCCTGCCCATCTTGGGCAGTCCCCACCCCTAGATCAATAAAAAATCCCTGAATTCATATGGTCTTTCTGCCCCACTGGGAGGCAGATTGGGGGCTACTGCCCCCATATGCCTCTGGGGGGGCACAAAGCCTGGAAATTCACTGGGGGTGCGGGCATTGTCATGCTCATTTTGCCCTCACCCACCTCAACATCAATAAAAAACAAAATCCCTGGTTTCTAGTGGGGTTTCTGCACCCTTGGGGTGCAGATTGGGGGCTACTGCCCCAGTCTACCCCCTGGGGGGCAGAAATACTGACATTTATCTGGGGGATGGAGACATTGCCATGACCTTTTTGGGCAGCCCCCACCCCAACGTCATTAAAAAAAACTCCCTGGTTTCTAGTGGGCTTTCTGCCCCCGGGGTCCAGATTGGGGCTAATGCCCCGTCTGTCTCCTGGGGAGGGCACAAAGACTGACATTTCTCTGGGGTTGGGGGCATTGCCATGACATTTTTGTTTTAGAGGGACAAGGGAAACCCAAAAGGATTAGCACTAGGGTCCTTGGGCTTAATCTATTGTACAGAACAGAGGACCCTAGTAATTAAGGATCGTGTGAGAAATAGACATACACTAAATAGTATGTATGACCTCTGTCCAGCCGGACAGGATTTTATTGATCAGTTTTTTTGTATATTAATTCATATATACAACATTTATACAAAAGTGGGCACAGCCTGTGACCCACAGGAGACAAGACAAAACAAGTGACAGAAAGTTATGAAAAAAGCGCACAAAGCGGTCTGTACTATTATTCAGTTTTACAGACTAGAATACTTTTGTAGCAATCCATTGTTCTAGACATTTCTTGAATTCAAACAAACATATGGTGCATTAAGGTCGACGACGTTTCGATGCAGCTTGAGAATACATGCATCATCATTAGGACAAAAACAATGTATCTTGTTTGTCTTGAAAAGTATTTCAACATTATCAAAGCAACTTTTTGTATAATTATGGGTTCCAATCTGGTATTCGGCGGTTTTTGGTTAAAACGGACTGCATGGGTATGCAAAATTACCTTTGCCGGCAGGAGGAAAACACAAGCAGTTAGATAAGTGGCTCCATGCGTACTGCTGCGGTGGTCCGATGATCCCTAAACGGGATATATAGGCGTCTAGCTTGATGGCAGGACGGTGGAGTTCTGGCGGTGATCGCTGCGAATACCAGATTGGAACCCATAATTTCAAGACAAACATGATACATTGTTTTTGTCCTGATGATGATGCATGTATTCTCAAGCTGCATCGAAACGTCGTTGACCTTAATGCACCATATGTTTGTTTGAATTCAAGAAATGTCTAGAACAATGGATTGCTACAAAAGTATTCTAGTCTGTAAAACTGAATAATAGTACAGACCGCTTTGTGCGCTTTTTTCATAACTTTCTGTCACTTGTTTTGTCTTGTCACCTGTGGGTCACAGGCAATGACCTTTTTGGGCAGCATGCACTCCAATGTCAATAAAAAAATCCCTGGTTGGAGTGGGCTTTCTGCCCCCTGGGGCAGATTGGGGGGTAATGCCCCTACCTGCAGAAAGACTGATATTTCTCCGGGGGGTGAGGTCATTGGCATGACCTTATACGGCATGCCTACCCCAATGTCAATAAAAAAAATTATCTCTGGTTTCTAGTGGGCTTTCCGCCTCCCCAGGGGTGCAGGTTGCGTGCTATCCACAGGGGCAGATAAGGGGCTTGCCCCAATATGCCTCCAGGGAGGGGCAGAAAGACTGTGGTAATTGTTTTTGGGGTAGGGACATTATCAGGCAGCCCCCACCCTTACAATGTAAACAAAAAATCCCTGGTGCCTAGTGGGCTTTCTGCCCCGCCAGGGGCAGACCAGGGGCTTTTGCCCCCATCTGCCTCTAGGGGGAGCAGAAAGACCTGCATTTTTTAGGGGGAGGGGGAGGGGCATTTGCCTGCCAATCTTGGGCAGTCCCCACCTCTAGATCAATAAAAAAAATCCCTGAATTCTAATGGTCTTTCTGCTCCGCTGGGAGGCAGATTGGGGGCTACTGCCCCCATATGCCTCTGGGGGGGCACAAAGCCTGGAAATTCACTTGGGGTGCGGGCATTGTCATGCTCATTTTGCGCTCACCCACCCCAACATCAATAAAAAACAAAATCCCTGGTTTCTTGTGGGGTTTCTGCACCCTTGGGGTGCAGATTGGGGGCTACTGCCCCCGTCTGCCCCCTGGGGGGGCAGAAATACTTACATTTATCTGGGGGATGGAGACAATGCCATGACCTTTTTGGGCAGCCCCCACCCCAACGTCATTAAAAAAAATCCCTGGTTTCTAGTGGGCTTTCTGCCCCCGGGGTCCAGATTGGGGCTAATGCCCCGTCTGTCTCCTGGGGAGGGCAAAAAGTCTGACATTTCTCTGGGGTTGGGGGCATTGCCATGACCTTTTTGGGCAGCATGCACTCCAATGTCAATAAAAAAATCCCTGGTTGGAGTGGGCTTTCTGCCCCCTGGGGGCAGATTGGGGGGTAATGCCCCTACCTGCGGAAAGACTGATATTTCTCCGGGGGTGAGGTCATTGGCATGACCTTATTGGGCATGCCTACCCCAATGTCAATAAAAAAAATGATCTCTGGTTTCTAGTGGGCTTTCCGCCTCCCCAGGGGTGCAGGTTGCGTGCTATCCACAGGGGCAGATAAGGGGCTTGCCCCAATATGCCTCCAGGGAGGGGCAGAAAGACTGTGGTAATTTTTTTGGGGGTAGGGGCATTATCAGGCAGCCCCCACCCTTACATTGTAAACAAAAAATCCCTGGTGCCTAGTGGGCTTTCTGCCCCGCCTGGGGCAGACCAGGGGCTTTTGCTCCCATCTGCCTCTAGGGGGAGCAGAAAGACCTGTATTTTTGAGGGGGAGGTGTAGGGGCATTTGCCTGCCCATCTTGGGCAGTCCCCACCACTAGATCAATAAAAAAAATCCCTGAATTCATATGGTCTTTCTGCCCCACTGGGAGGCAGATTGGGGGCTACTGCCCCCATATGCCTCTGGGGGGGCACAAAGCCTGGAAATTCACTGGGGGTGCGGGCATTGTCATGCTCATTTTGCGCTCACCCACCTCAACATCAATAAAAAACAAAATCCCTGGTTTCTAGTGGGGTTTCTGCACCCTTGGGGTGCAGATTGGGGGCTACTGCCCCAGTCTACCCCCTGGGGGGGCAGAAATACTGACATTTATCTGGGGGATGGAGACATTGCCATGACCTTTTTGGGCAGCCCCCACCCCAACGTCATTAAAAAAAATCCCTGGTTTCTAGTGGGCTTTCTGCCCCCGGGGTCCAGATTGGGGCTAATGCCCCGTCTGTCTCCTGGGGAGGGCAAAAATACTGACATTTCTCTGGGGTTGGGGGCATTGCCATGACCTTTTTGTTTTAGAGGGACAAGGGAAACCCAAAAGGATTAGCACTAGGGTCCTTGGGCTTAATCTATTGTACAGAACAGAGGACCCTAGTAATTAAGGATCGTGTGAGAAATAGACATACACTAAATAGTATGTATGACCTCTGTCCAGCCGGACAGGATTTTATTGATCATTTTTTTTGTATATTAATTCATATATACAACATTTATACAAAAGTGGGCACAGCCTGTGACCCACAGGAGACAAGACAAAACAAGTGACAGAAAGTTATGAAAAAAGCGCACAAAGCGGTCTGTACTATTATTCAGTTTTACAGACTAGAATACTTTTGAAGCAATCCATTGTTCTAGACATTTCTTGAATTCAAACAAACATATGGTGCATTAAGGTCGACGACGTTTCGATGCAGCTTGAGAATACATGCATCATCATTAGGACAAAAACAATGTATCATGTTTGTCTTGAAAAGTATTTCAACATTATCAAAGCAACTTTTTGTATAATTATGGGTTCCAATCTGGTATTCGGCGGTTTTTGGTTAAAACGGACTGCATGGGTATGCAAAATTACCTTTGCCGGCAGGAGGAAAACACAAGGAGTTAGATAAGTGGCTCCATGCGTACTGCTGTGGTGGTCCGATGATCCCTAAACGGGATATATAGGCATCTAGCTTGATGGCAGGACGGTGGAGTTCTGGCGGTGATCGCTGCGAATACCAGATTGGAACCCATAATTTCAAGACAAACATGATACATTGTTTTTGTCCTGATGATGATGCATGTATTCTCAAGCTGCATCGAAACATCGTCGACCTTAATGCACCATATGTTTGTTTGAATTCAAGAAATGTCTAGAACAATGGATTGCTACAAAAGTATTCTAGTCTGTAAAACTGAATAATAGTACAGACCGCTTTGTGCGCTTTTTTCATAACTTTCTGTCACTTGTTTTGTCTTGTCACCTGTGGGTCACAGGCAATGACCTTTTTGGGCAGCATGCACTCCAAAGTCAATAAAAAAATCCCTGGTTGGAGTGGCCTTTCTGCCCCCTGGGGCAGATTGGGGGGTAATGCCCCTACCTGCGGAAAGACTGATATTTCACGTGGGTGAGGTCATTGGCTTGGCCTTATTGGGCATGCCAACCCCAATGTCAATAAAAAAAGAATCTCTGGTTTCTAGTGGGCTTTCCGCCTCCCCAGGGGTGCAGGTTGCGTGATATTGCCTCTATCTGCCCCCTAAGGGGGACAGAAAGACTGTTGTGACCAAACAAATATGGGTGGAGCAAAGGCAGTTGCTCAAGGGCCCTCTCCCCAATCCCTGGTGCTTGTAGGTGGATCTCTGCCTTCGGATCACCCTTCTGGGGTGAAGGGTACCATTGGAAAGGGGAGATTCTCCCCTTTCCAACGATACCTCTTCCATCTTTTTCGGTGTGCGGGGGGCTCAGGTAGCCCCACAAGCACCGAAACTTAGAAACTGAAATTAAGTGTCAGTTTTGATTTTGTTGCAATGACGATAGTGCGCCATGCGCATGATCGTCATTGCAATGAAATTCAAAAAAGGCCTGGGGAGGTTGTGGGAGCTCTTCCCCACCTCCCCAGGAAAAAAAGAACCACATTGGAATGCCTCTGCTGTCTGCAGAAGAGGGATTTCCTCAGCATGTGCTCATGACGGAATGGTTTTGTCATGAGCACACTAGAACATGTGCTCATGATGGAACCATTCCATCATGAGCATTCAAGGGGTTACAAATGTGACATCCAGAGGTTAGTTTGATCATTTCTGGCGTTTTTAACTCACATCTGGTCACTTTTAACTCATAGCTAGAAATAGTAATGGTAATGAAAATGCATGCTGTGACAATCTGCATCAGCTTGGCCATACTCTTGTAAAAAAATAATCAGTTCCATCCTTTAAACAGTCCAAGCATGGCTCAATATTGATTACACCTTTATCTCAGATAATCTGGGCTCAAAAATTGTTTGAATATATGGTGACTTCTCCACGCAAAACTGACCATAACCCTCAGGTATTAATGCTAAAGCTGCTAAAAAGCTGTAACCCCAAATGTAATGAGCTTCTCATTACTCATATAACATGAAGTATGGCATTCGGTAAACAAGTAGAAATAATCAAGTTTGCCAAAGCCATATTAAAGGATAGTGACCAGTGCCAGGTGGGGGTGGGTTCAAAGCTAGACAAATGGAATTATATCACCTCATCTTTGTGGGAAGATTTCCTGCACAAAATCAATCCACCGTTACTTCCCTAATGAATACTTGAATGAAAACCATCCCTCAATAAAGCTGGACTGGAAGCTTATTCCCATAGATACCGGCTATCCTATTGATGTGTTTTATCTAGGAACCCGATCAATATTGTGACCTTATGCCCCTATACAGCTATAATCAATAAATATCCCTATAATCGAATAATAATCAGAGCCATATTTCAGTAACTCGCCTCTGCAGTCCATGACAGAGCAGAAGCCACTTCCTTAGATTCCTAGAGAACACACCGAGTTCTTTCGACACACCAAATCCCCAGCAACCTGGGAAAGCCCGCTTGCTTTGTTTTGATTAGTAATAGAACTCCTGCGAGCACTGTAAGAGCGACCAGTTCTTAGTGACATCTTTATTGATGTCTTATGTCCAAAACTTATGTCAAACTCGGCACCTTTCAGGTATAAATATACCAACGTTGACTTAAGCAAACACACGGTGGTGGTGATTACTGGAGCAGAACAGCTGTCCCCTTGCAGAAAGCCCAGCAGATGCGAGAAGATCACCGACGCTGCCCCTCCTCTTTGACGCGATGAGAAAGACGCTGTCTCTTCTCCTGTCGAAAAAATCCAGCTCCGGCGTTTCCAGCCTACCCTTGTGGGTGACTGGGATATCGGGTCCTGAGAGGGAGATACCAGACCTTCTACATTCTATTCCAGAGGTACGGTGCTGACTAAACCCTTGGAGAGAATTCTTGAATCAAACCCTTGGCAAAACCAACTTAACTTAAACTGCTACTTACTTACTCCCTGCCACGTATTAGGCTTAGGTCAGGTACACCGGGGCAGGCGTAGTTAGAAGCACCAGTTGAGGTCGTTAGCCAATGTATATATGAATGTATATATTTTATTCATTTTAACTATCTTATGGCTAAGAAACCATATCAATGCTTTTACAGTATTATTTCGTAATACTCATTTTACTGTACGCACTTTTCATTATAACAAGTCTTGCAATTGTGGTAATTCATTTCTCTTGCATGAGAAAGAAGACTGCTCAATAAATAATATTGTTTATTGAAAACGCCCGTCTCTCTATTCTCTGCACCCTGGTGAAATTAAATCTGCACAATTGACTGAGTGAAATAGCTGTCTATTGTTTCACACAACTCTAGAGATTGACTCTTATTCTGGGGAGCAAAGTTGTCATGTTTATGCGGTTGTCAGAAGCTGAATCTCTTCTTGTCTGAGCCAAGGAAGCTGATCACTTCCTATTCAGTCAAGAAAGTTTCCAGTGACCTCTAAGCTAGCTGGTGCAAACCTAAATTAAGTCTAACATAGTCAGTAGAGACCTAGAAGACCTCAGTCCTACGTCTACACTACTGTTTATGTTATTCCAATGCGCAGGGCCTATAGGGAAAATAGGAACTACACTACGTGGCGCCCAACGTTTGGTAAGGCGATAAAACTAATGCAAGACGTTAGAGTAGCTCAGTCGTGCTTTTTCACACAGACCCTTTCTCCCGTAAATACTCCAATAGACGTCTGGAGTGGGTGAAAGGTTAAAATCCGCCGGAACTTAGTAGGAAGAGATTCCTATGTAGAGTTTCTGGTTTAGTCAACGTTGAAGGATACAGTGTTCCAAAATATTGTGCACCTAATCTTTTGTTTTCTTGAAACCTGATCTGCAACAAAAAACCTTTCTGACAGTAAAATGCCAGATAGTGATGAGGAAAGGGATGCTGCTATATTAGCCAATCAACTAATGGAGGACGACACGAGTCTCCTACAAAATGACTGGATGCAATACTCATTCCGGTCAACTATAACTTTAAAACTTATAGAAAACGGACTGACAGCACGAGGTGGTATAGTCATTTTCGTGATAGAGGCACACGAATATCGGCAGACAGAGGTATTCTATTCATGGATAAACTTTCTAGCGGCAAACGCTACAACACACGCGTTCCATTATTACAAAATAGATTAACCACCGGAAGAATACACTCCTTTCGAGGAGATTGAAATCTCATTAAAATACCAAGAGCACCTGCTCTGGTTTAAAGGCGCCCTAAAACATAATCACATCACCAGGCTCGGTCCACTAGGTAGACCAGGAGCAACGTGGCCGGTTCTAGCCAGCTACACACCACATCCAGACAGTGATAAAATGTCAAGAGAAGAACTTTTAGCAAAGCTAAAATTATTAATTAAAATACACAGACAGTTAGTCCAATATGTAATGCGACTGCAACAGTCCGAACAGCTGTTAATATTCCACAGCTAACCCCTAATCAGGGGAGCACAAATAAAATCACACCACAGAACATACAATCATGTCTTGGAAAAACTCCCGTAAAACGGGAACAAATTCCATTCTGGTTAGCACAGAAAATAACTCAAATAGAGGCAGTATTCCCGAATACTACCCCTATTGAGAAACACAGAATTCTGACTATCTGTTTTCCAATGGGGATCGCACCACAAGTGGAGGCCTGTGACACTTGGGGCACAGTCTTTGCTTCCATTTACACAAAAACACATGGTGTTCCATCCATGGCGGTAATACCAGATGTGCTAAAACAAATTCAGAATGAATACGGTCCAGAACCTGCTTTAACTCTTGGTATGAAATTACTGTAAGACTTTAAGCAGGTCTCGGCTATATTATTAGCCAACATAAAAGGAGAAGCAGCATCTGTGGCGATCCGCCAGAAATTGAAAGAAACAGATATAACAGATCAACCAATTGAGCTTGCCAAAATCATAGAAAAATGCTATGAAGAATTAGGTAGAGATAGTTTGGGTTGGAAACCAGTAAAACCCCTACTACTTGAAAATCCTGAAAAATTATTTATTAAAAATAATCTAAACACTCCTAAAAAGAGCTGGGATGGAAATAAACAATCCACTCCCAAAGAAAAGGTTTTCCAGTCCAGAGGAAGGTCTCCTCGACGGAGAGAAAGAACTCCGAATCGAGAACACCAGTCTCCCCAGAGGGAGCACTCTGAGAAAAGATATAACCTTAGAAATAGGGATAACTTGAATAAATCTGATAGATATCAAAGTATTGATACACGTCCCTCTCGATCTTTTCTGCAGATATCGGAAAGAAGAGGACAGTCAGAACCAAGGGGAGAGCACACCAAGTCCAAAGACAAGGAACCTGCTCAAAGTAAAAAATTACAATTTCCAAGAAAGAAGGTAGCCAGTATTAGAGTAATCGAACATGCCGAGAATACTGAGGACACAGCTGAAAAACGGAGAGTGGGCACAGACAATGCTAGACAGTGCAGCAGAAATCAGCATAGCTTGCAAGATCCTGATGAGTCATCTGGAGACAGTGGACACGAATGAATACATTCAAGTAGAAACTGCGTACACCAGAGTTAGCGAACCTCATAAGATATACGAAATAACACTGCGTATAGAGGGAGATAAGACTAGGAAAATAAGGGGTCTATTTTGGGATAACGTCTCAAAAGGCTATGACATCCTATTAGCCGAGAAAGATTGGCCCCCAGAGTTTGTCAGGGAGTGCCCTCATGGCTAACAAAAGATTATGCCTGCCTTCTCAAATCATATTCCAATTCACACTAAATATATATATGCAAGGAAATGGGCAGTAGCTCAAGCGCCTGCATTATATAAAAATCATGTAGGATGGGATGAGGACTCTCCTCCTCACAAAATCCAGTTAAAATGTCAACCAACTGCACAAAGGCAGTACCCAATTAAGTAAGAAGCTAAAAAACAGGTCAGGGAGATTTTAGATCAACTTGAATACCAGGGGGTGATTGAAACATACACCTCTCAAATGAACAATCCTTTGTTTCCTGTCTCCAAACCAGACGATTCGTATCGTCCAGTCTTGGACTACAGACACCTTAACTCATGTTGCAAATCATTTGCGGTATAAAATTCGCGCAGTGCTGCACTAATGAATAACATAGTTCGCAAAAAATACAAAACAACATTAGATATATCTAATGGGCTCTTTTGTCAAAATATTGCACCAGAAAGCAGGCACTTGACCGCTTTCTCAATAATGGGGTTACAGAAAAATTTCTGTAGGCTCCCACAGGGATTTAAGAACAACCCAGCACTATTCTCAGCCAGAGTAACAGAGTTACTACAAATGTATGATGATGAGGCATTATCTTGTGTCGATGACATCTATCTCACAGACGACGACTTGGATACTCATTTGAAAAGAGTGAACACCATAATACTTGGATTCGCAGCAGAGGGTTACAAATTCAACTTTAAAAAGTCACGAATTGCCCATCTAACAGTCTTATTTTTAGAATACGAATTATCAAGTGAAGGAAAAAGCCTAGCGGACAACTTCTTAGAGAAGTTCGCTGTACTACAAGCACCAAAAATGCTGAAGAACTTACAATCGATTCTAGGCTTCCTGAATTTCGGAAGAGCTTACATTCTAAACTATGCGGAGAGGATTAAACCTCTCTACGAATTAATAAAACCTGATTTTAAACCAATGAACTGGACTCAAAAACACACAGAAATTTTGAGATCACTACAAACAGACATGTTAGCTAAAACAAAATTAGAAACACGTGACAATACACGCAACCTTGTAATCCGGGTCATCCCAGGAAGATGCAGATTCACGTACCTGACCTCTAATGAGAGAGAAACGGTACCAATAGTTACAATTCACATTTGTACACACAAGCAGAAAAAACATTCAGTCTCACAGAAAGTATTGTAAAGGCAGTGCAAACTGCTGTAGCGAGAGAACGAGCACTAGCCCAAGGCAAAAGAATAACTGTTTTCACAGCAGAATCAGCCTTCAAGGCGCTTTTCAGACCAGTAAATCTAAAAACAGTGGCACTAGATCCGAAATGGATACAGTGGGAAAATTCACTTGCTGCAGAAGACGTGACATACTATTTTGTCCCAAACATGAAAAAACTGAATGATTTAAAATATGAAAAAGAATATCCTCTGCCAATCGAAATTCTGCCTCTCCAACAGTACTCTTGTATAATCTATACAGACAGATTTGTACAGCATTACAATGTAGATGATAAATCATACAATGCAGCCTGCGCGATTGTTAAAGGTCGCTAGCTCTGTGGTAAATTCAGACTGAAAATAACAAAAACTGAATCACTGAGAAAATGTTCGGCTCAACGAGCTGAAATCAGATCTTTAAAGATGGCGCTTGAAAATGCCGAACGTGAATTCCCGACACTAATCGTGTGCGATTCTCATTTTTGCGTCAATTCTTACAATAATGATTAGCAGAACTGAGTTCAAAATGATTACAAAGATGACACAGGTGCCACAATCAAGCATAAAATGCTTTGGAAACAAGTAGTTCTTTTACAGAAAGAACTACAAAAGACTCATGTGATACACACTCTGAGTCATCAACGTGATGGCGTTCAGGTTGCAGGGAATTCATTGGCTAATACAGCCACAGCGGAAGCAACTAAACCGGCTTCCGTAGCCACAAAAAAGCGTTCAGAAAAATACATAGACGGGGAAACCATGCTGGCGGTAAAAACGTCTTCAAAAGACAACTGTGCAGCACTGCCTGTGAACTATCCACTCAATTATACATACGTACTTGATGCAAACTCCGTTCCTTTTGCTCGAATCCCTGGAGTGGGGGATAGGGTAATTCCAAACACAAATCGGAGAATCTTTTTAATAGCAGACGCAGACATGGGATTGGGTCCGAGGCACAAACAGATGAAGGAATCTCTGACAGAATTACAATCAGAATACTGGTGGCCGGGGATGAGCCTGCAACATTATAAATTTGCGCAGAGCTGTCCAGACTGCAACAGAGACCGCAGTAACGATCCAACCAGAGTAAAGCTATGGCCATTTCTGTAGGTAGCATAGGGCTGTCTACACATGAAATCCAGTGTCCTATTAATTTCTTTTTTAAGACTATATTCACATAAAAATGTGGCCCCAGCGCTCGGCTGACGCCAGAACTGTTATAAAAGATTTGTGAGTCTTTATCGGCACATACGCAATTGCCATGCTTCATTCTGACCAGGGTCCTGCTTTTAGCTCTCGAGCTTATAAGGAGGCCATGACCAGCATGGGCATTGGGTTGCTGTTCTCTTGTCCCTTCCATCCTGAGGGAAACGGGGTAGTGGAAAGAAAAAAACGGGACATAAAGCAAACTATAACGGCAAAGGTATTAGGTTCGGGTGATGGGTGGGTCCAGCATTTAACAAGTGTCCAACGTAGTCTTAACAACTTGCCAAGAAATTCTCGAAAAGGTTTCAGCCCGTACGAACTATTGTTCGGAACTAGAATGTATGTTCAGGACTTAGATAGTCATGCTTCAGTGGTAGAAGATAAGAAAAAAGGCTTTGACATCAAAGACCGTTTGGCTGTTTTACAGGACTTAAATTAAACAAGAAAAGCCCTGAGCAACATAAAGTTAAAGCAACAGCCAACAACCACTAAAGACACACCACCTGTCCCAGCAAGACCTGTCTGGATTCCAAAGATTGGGGATCTGGTCAGAGAAAAAATAGCGGTGAAGAAGGAATTTGGTCCTTCTTACAGAAAAGCAGTACCTGTCTTAGCAATCAACGGAACAAGATCAGTTGTACTACCGCCCCTTGCTGGTAAAAAGGAGAACCGAGTTGTATCCATCGACCTGGTAAAACCACAATCATGTGGCCTTTAATAAATAGTAGGACTCCCAAGAAGTAAAAGAATACACCAATTTGCTAGTATCCAAGAGGTTCAAACTGAAAGACTAATCACATTTGATAAACCTGCAGTGAATAAAAAAGGACTATGCAGAAATGCCATGGAACTTGTGCCTCTTGAAACCCAAATTGAAACAGTTTGTTATGAAACACCAGTCTACAATGATGTAGCATCAGAAGGTGCTAATGAAAGGCAAATTGAGAAAACAATTCCAACAATCGACAGAACTGCTTCTGGCTACTTCATCAATTTCGATAACTTTTCTGAAGATCAAAGTGACCCTGAAGTGACGCCATCAACAAAGACTTTTAAAGAAAAAGCAACAGAACTCTTTCATCAACTCAAAGAAACCTATTTTGGATTGGGCTAGGTGTATTTTTCCTCCTGCTTTGGCTCATCATGGTACTTTGCTTGGGAAAATTCATTGAGGGAAAATACAGTACAATGGACACAGCAAGTCAGAACATCAACTTAGTTCTGAAGCCTCACAAATCATCTCACATCGAGAAAAGAGAACTATCATCAGTGAATGTCACAGCCATTCCAATACCCGGCGGGGTAGTTTGGGACAAAACAGACTACGAAATATATGGCCCGGTCGAACTCTTGAAAAATCCTCATCAGTTTAAGGTTTCATTAAGTGACTTTGTAAAACCAAGTACATTCTCTGATGATTGGGACTTTGAAAGCATAAATAATATGATGTCAGATTTAGTATTGTCAGCAAAATTTACAGAACATGATTATTTGCAAGGTTCATCGAATTATGAACAGATGTACTGTTTTACTCATTATGCAGACCAATATTTACATGAATCTGCTCAACCTAGAAATGTTTTTAAATATAACCAATGGGAACATTGTGCTACTCCACCTAAAAACAGTTCAAAAACATTCTATGAGAAATTCCAATACTTCTCAGGGTTTAACACAAGTGATGCAGAAACATTTTATTATAAACTATTAGATAAAACAGGGAAAAACCATGCTGACAAATACTAAATTGATATATTCAGAAGCATTTTATGAAAAAAAGATTACATTTGGTTTTGATTTCTGGAAAAACAACATTGAAATAAAAACCATCTGGGGTACAAAAGATTGGCAGGTACAAAGCCTAGAAGCATTATTTCGAGCCTGCATGATCCCAGAACAAATAATGTTCTTGAATGACACAATTCAACAAACAACCTGTCTTGGCCTAGCCAAGATTAAAGACCTTAACAAACCGTCTATTCCAAAGCCAATACCTGATAATGAAACCACAGATATTGAAGTAGACGTATCCCAAATTTGAAATGAAAACAGAACACATCCTGATTGGAAAAAGTGGTTAATCTGGCCTACAGACACGAATAACTGTCAAGACAGATTCCTGAACAAAATACAGGGGTTAAAAATGACCAGACCAGACCCTAGATACTCCCAGAGACAACATCCAGGGATAGTAACAACATACAGTGTAGGGAAACTATGCCTTGAATGGCTACAAACATCCACACTGGCACAAATTAAGCAACACTTCTCTTTAATTATAGATGGTGCTGATTTGTGCGATTTCATAATGGGACCACGCAAACAGCGTCAAAAACGTTTCATAGGGGCCAATATATATGCTGCTTACAACGAGGCATGGAAAGTGACTCAAATTGAGACAGCAGAGAAAATACGAGAAATTGATTGTGTTAATTTGGAAAAATCACTTTCTGTTGTGGACAATGGGTTAATGACTCTGTTCTCCAGAATATATTCACTGGACAGTATTGTATCATCTGCTATCGATATAATAGACCAGGACTTGCTAATGTTACAACATGGCCAGTCCCAATTACGTTCTATTTTACAGCTAGGCTAGACGTTGCAAAACCTCCGTGCCATAGCGTTTAATCAACACAACGTCATTGTTTTCTATCTTTAACCTTACTGATAAACAAATCAGTTTGGCACAGAAAGGAGCAGACTATACAATCCTGAGCATTGAAAAACTTGAGAGATTACCATTGACAATGTCTAAAAAAGACCTGTCATTGAATGGATAATACACAGAATAATCACAATTCCGATAACAACTTTCCAATTTAAAAATTGCCTAAAGTTTATACCAGCAGGCCAGTATGAAAGGTTGGGTAAAGGATACATTAAGTCATCATGGAAATTACCTCATACACACACATGTTATAGTGACAATAACAAAAATGTATTTCTTAGTGGTAATGAGTGTAAACAATCACTAAGCGGTATATTTTTGTGCCAAGGTATTAACTTGCATGGGGCCTGTGAGGGGACTTCAAATAACCTTTCATGCCACCAGCACGGCACTACTGCAACACAGATAGAGCCATTCTTTAGACAACTTTCTAACGGGAGTTACGTTCTAATAACGGATCACAGCTGTTGTGGCTTGGTGCCAGGGAAAGCATATCTCTTAAGCGTCAGTTCCATGGTCACTTGCTGTATGCAAGCATTGTATCCAAATGGCCCTGGAGACTCAGTGGCTCCGATTTGGCCTCCTTTGAATATCTCTTCTATACAAATTGATACTTTAAGCAGAATGAAGTCTGTGCTTTTACAGACAACAGTGCCCATCATGTCATCAAAAGAGACGTATGATCTCCAAGTTGCAAGGACAACTGCAGAGATACATACACTTTTATTAACAAATTGCCCCGTGCATTTTCACAGGAATGCTCAGCCAAATCCTAAATATTTCGGATGCCAGTGGTATCTCGTATGTATTTAAGACAATTTTTTCGGGACTGTTAACACCCTTCGAAGCAGTCCTGGGCATCTCTCCCAATTTTGTCCATTCGGTCTTTGGCGGCCTACCACTACTTTTGGGACTCGTAGCAGGTATTTTATTTTTGACCCTCCTGCTCCGATATGGCAAGCCAAAACGCAGACATGACTCCGGCAAGGATGGTAGAAACGATCCTAGCAATACGCTACTGGGACCGCATAACTAAAGTCCTTGGACTAGCCCGGCTAAGAGATCTGAATATAACCTTGTTTCTTTCATTCAGAGCTATATGGCAGACCTGCATCTTACATGTGCTTCGATGTATGCTATGCGGAGAGGAATGCGTGTTAGACACCTGTCTTGCACTACAATCAGCAGTACCAATGGATATCAATACTTTGCTAAGTCCTGTAACGGCTCATGCATCGTGTTGTCCCCAGCAGTTACCAATCCTGATGACGGCATTCGTTGAGACTCCTGCGCTACGACTAGGTGGTGGCAGTGCAGCAAGAAATGAAAGCAACATCACCCAGGTACGACCCTCTGTGAGCATTGCTGATCCTGAAATCAATGATAGCAATCATTCTCACAACTGCCAAGTTACAGCATTAGCAAACTTGGTCGAACAGTCACCTGAATATGTAGACCAATTCTTTGCGAGCCTGTCTGAAATGCTGTTCTCCCCTGAACAGAAACAATAACTTTTTGGAAAACAATCCGGCACACAGCGTTCCCATGAACTCTGAATTCGGCCTTCGGCTTTGATAAACAAAACCTACTGAAAAGCGTTTGGAACTATTTTTTGCCCCGCTCAACATGAAATTATTTTTTTCCAAAAATTCCAAAATATTTACCTTTTTCTGACACATGTACTTTGCTTAAAGTAGAACTATTCATAAAGAACAGAGCTTCTATTTTTAGTAGATGTAGAGACAAAATATTACCTCAGCCTCTAGCACATTTTACAGCAACTGTATTTATATGTGATGAAATAGTCTCGCCCTTCTCTTCTGCATTGAGAGACATTCCATGTGTAATTTTCGCAAAATCGTTCAACTGAATATATATGCAAAAAAAATTTGAAATGATTACTCTGCTTAAAACGTGCAGTACATATTATCATGTTCATGTATTTCGTATACACCATTTCAAATGCAAAATGTATTTTGGGGTGGGTAGGAATACACATGCATCTTATTGCTTAAGTTTTTAGTAATTTATAGACATAAAATCGTGGAGTGGGTGATGTGTTTTATCTAGGAACCCGATCAATATTGTGACCTTATGCCCCTATACGGCTATAATCAATAAATATCCCTATAATGGCATAATAATCAGAGCCATATTTCAGTAACTCGCCTCTGCAGTCCATGACACAGCAGAAGCCACTTCCTTAGATTCCTAGAGAACACACCGAGTTCTTTCGACACACCAAACCCCCAGCAACCTGGGAAAGCCCCGCTTGCTTTGTTTTGATTAGTAATAGAACTCCTGCGAGCACTGTAAGAATGACCAGTTCTTAGTGACATCTTTATTGACGTCTTATGTCCAAAACCTACATCAAACTCAGCACCTTTCAGGTATAAATATACCAATGTTGCCTTCAGCAAACACACAGTGGTGGTGAATACTGGAGCAGAACAGCTGTCCCCTTGCAGAAAGCCCAGCAGATGCGAGAAGCCCATGGACGCTGCCCCTCCTCTTTGACGGGCTGAGAAAGACGCTGTCTTTTCTCCTGCCGAGAAAATTCAGCTCCGGCGTTTCCAGCCTACCCTTGCGGGTGACTGGGATATTGGGTCCTGAGAGGGAGATGCCAGACCTCCTACATTCTATTCCAGAGGTACGGTGATGACTAAACCCTTGGAGAGAATTCTTGAATCAAACCCTTGGCAAAACCAACTTAACTTAAACTGCTACTTACTTACTCCCTCCCACGTATTAGGCTTAGGTCAAGTACACCGGGTAGGCATAGTTAGAAGCACCAGTTGAGGTCGTTAGCCAATGTATATATGAATGTATATATTTTATTCATTTTAACTATCTTATGGCTAAGAAACCATATCAATGCTTTGATAGTATTATTTCGTAATACTTCTTTTACTGTACGCATTTTTCCTTATAACAAGTCTTGCAATTGTGGCAATTCATTTCTCTTGCATGAGAAAGAAGACTGCTCAATAAATAATATCGTTTATTGAAAACGCCCGTCTCTCTATTCTCTGCAACCTGGTGAAATTAAATCTGCACAACTGACTGAGTGAAATAGCTGTCTATTGTTTCACACGACCCTAGATATTGACTCTTATTCTAAGGGAGCAAAGTTGTCATGTTTATGCGGTTGTCGGAAGCTGAATCCCTTCTTGTCTGAGCCAAGGAAGCTGATCACTTCCTATTCAGTCAAGAACGTTTCCAGTGACCTCTGAGCTAGCTGGCGCAAACCTAAATTAAGTCTAACATAGTAGAGACCTAGAAGACCTCAGTCCTACGTCTACACTACTGTTTATGTTATTCCAATGCGCCTGGCCTATAGGGAAAATAGGAACTACACTACACTATTATGTACTTAAGGATAAAATGATGGTCCTAAGAAGATTATATAGACAAGAAGTTTGGTTGGCTTAATCATGGTATCATACAGGGCTATGGCATAGATTATTGCATGCCTCTATATGAAATAATGTAAAAATATTTTGGCGATCATTACCAACCTCAAAAGGGGAGGCAATATAGCTTACAGTAATAATATTATGGAGGGTGAATGGGTAAGGTTTATTACCAACTTGTATGGTGTGTGTGATTTACATGTGAATAGGCAAGACTTGTGCTACAATTGTGATATAATCAACAAGTTAAATATAGAGAAAGTGAGCCGCTCCAACACACCGAATTGGATGTATGATGTTACATCGCATACTTTTACAACGCCTACCTTTACAACGCTTTTTTACACCGCAACATCCATTACAACGCATACCATTACAACGCATGCCTTTACAATGAATTCTTTGAAACTACCTTTACAACGCATTCCACTACAACGCATACTACATTTACAACCCATACCATTACAACACATTACATTACATTGCATGTAAGGTAAGTATTGGATAGTGTAGGGGTAAAAATTACTATTCTAACTCCAGGGGGTGCAACAGTAGGGTAAGTGTTGGATAGTGTAGGGGTTAAAATTACTATTCTAACTACAGGGGGTGCAACAGTAGGGTAAGTGTTGGATAGTGTAGGGGTAAAAATTACTATTCTAACTCCAGGGGGTGCAACAGTAGGGTAAGTGTTGGATAGTGTAAGGGTACTATGCATTGTAATGCTATGCGTTGTAATGGTATGCAATGTAATGACATGCGTTGTAGTGGTGTGCATTGTAGTGTCATGCGTTGTAATTGTTGCGTTGTAAATGCATGAGTTGTAATGGATGTTGCGTTGTAAAAGTTTTGTTGTAATGGTAGTGGGTTGTAAAAGTTGTGTTGTAAAGGTTGTTTCCCCACCGAATTACCTGGATCCTATAAACAGTACTTTGAAATCTAGTGAGTCATGCATAAAGCAAGTGAGCAGCCCTAATTTGGAGAATGACTTAGATTCTATAAGCACTACTGTAAAATAACAATTTTCCCACGCCACATTTGATCAAACGGGATCCCCAATGCCATATTCTTTGCCAATATTGACATGTAGGCCACAGTGTTGACTCCAGTGTTCAATGAGACATTGGCATTGAAAATCTCCCCATATCCTGGCAAGGTAGCATCATGCAGCCCATTTTCAGAATTTGCCCAGACAAAAACCCTGCCAATTATTGGCTAATTATCCTAACTGATGTAGATGCTAAGGTCGTTTCCTCCCGTCTATTGATAGATTTAGAAAACTGGGCAGCCCAGCAGCATATAATCCCAATTAACCAAACAGGTTTTCCTTAGGGCCAATCTACCATTACCAATTTGCTGGCCTTCACTTTACTAGCAGAACAGGCAGTTTAAAAAAGCAAAATCTATATATCTGTTTAAAAGACTTAAATGCTGTTTTCAATTCAGTTCCGCAAGCTTCACTATGGAAAAAACTGGTAGGTAGGGCTATTACTTAGTGGAAAGATGCAAAAGTAATGGACATATTAGCAATAAAGGCCTATACATCAATCTTTGGGATCCTTAGGTCAATTGGCCAAGCAGAAATTAGACTGGCTTTTGGCCTCTAACGACAGTTCATGGTGTGACTAGGGTAATTTCTGAAATGTATATACTCTATTTTTTTATCTGACCCAGATGATACTGCTAAAACCTGTTGGCATTAAATAATTAGTTCTGACTATACAGATACCTGGGGATCCTGCACTTCAGCATGCATCCTGAGTTTTGATCTGCAGGATTGACACTGTCCAGTCTTAAACAAATACAATTTGTTTAAAAATAAAAACAACTCATTTAATGCAGATAAGATAGAGTTAGCGGCACAAACCCATGCATGGTTTGTGATTAATTCACCCCAGTCTATGTGACTCTATGTGACTCCAGCCTTATCTGAATGCACATCTTTCGGTTCAAATGAAAGAAACATTCTTAAAAATAAGATTGTACTGAGAAGAGGGGACCCAGCAAATGAACAGAAAATAGTAAAAAAACAATTAATTAACGTACATTGTTATTTATTCACAATGTAGGTATGTATTGATTAGCACAAAATTCCATATATAAATTACAAAATATTCAAGAGTGCCCCTGGGAGGAAGGGAAGTGGTATTGTGAAGGGTAGTGTGGGTAAAGGATAGTGACCTAAAAAATGGCCAAGCGGCCTCACTGTACTATGTATATTCAGTCAAACATAGACATGAACATATCATGCTCCACATATTACAATCAATGTCAAGTTCATGGGGTAGAGCTGAAGAGAAAACAAAGCTGTCGACGTTTCCACCCCCTGACATTGGCAGGCACTAATTATTTCCATGCAGCAGGGTCTTCATTAGGACGGGGACGGGGCAGGAGACCTATTTAGTAAGTAACGAATATATGATTGAGTACATTGCATGAGTAAAATTAGTTAAGCGAATGAGCACACACGAAAGATAGACAAGACATACCGAAGGGTTGCTTGTCTCAGGTAGGGATGGAAGAGAGGAGGAACGCTCTTGGGGAGAGGAAACTTCAGATCCTATAAAACAGAGAGATTATAAATAACGACCTAACTTAAGTGAAATGGTCAAAAAAGGGGGAGAGGAAATGGGGACAGGTCTAATGCAAAGGGGAGACTTACTAAAATTGGTAGTAGTAGATCGGCCATCAGATTGTGGTTAAAATAGCAAGAGTGTTCTGAGTCCGCCCGCAGGTCGGGCACATCCGGTGAAAAACGCTGCAACGTAGATCGTCGTGAAAGTGTACAACGTCTATAAGATAGAGGACCAGAGTCATACTTATGAAAAAAGGCAAGCCAAGAGTTGTCTTGACCAGAGAACGTGTACATACCAGAAATAGGTAAAGTTAATCCGTCTATGTACGAAGCGCGGTCAGCAATGGAGACCGGCTTCTTCCTGATTGTTGTATAGCCATGGTAACAGGAACACATGACCCTCCACACATGTTTGTATTGAAACAGGAACACATGACCAGAGACGACGTGCTCAATCAATGGAGAAAGAAACAGGACTGGTAGAACGGGCAATGGGGCTTTGAGGAGTGAATTAAAGCATGCCAATTTGAAACGCCGGTTGTGAGCTGTAAAAATTGCAGATTGGAAACGGAGCAAAACAGTTAAATACCACCTTACAATTAATTAGCAAAAAATTATGAATGCCATCAAGAGCCATGCAGAGGACTGACCTAGAGCAACCTCATATATACAGCATGTATAAAGGTTAATTATACCACAATTCACATGTCAAATTAAGGTAAGGCCACATTTGAATATAGAGGCAAAATGACAAATAGCAGTTAGTAAAATCAAAGGCAGTATAGTTCATAAAAAGTATCGAGGATCATGCATGGCACAGAGAGATATTCAGTATTGTCACGGCGTACCTGTCACATGACTGTAAGGCCACATCAATGCAGAGAAAACAGTTAATAGATAGGAGTTAATGAGATGGAGATAGGAACCAGAGCAAGTTTAGAGGTATAAACAGTGGTTACCCCATTAGTTCAGCGTAGCTAGTTGGGTAAAGGAGCTGTCATTCTCTCATTCAAGCCATTTTGAATGGAATCAAAATAAAACATCCATTTTAGTTCAAGTGTGTTAAGAATGTTGGTGATGTTGCCACCTCGGGGCCCTAACGTGGCTTTTTCAAGAATCACCCATTTGAAGCTCTCCGCAGGGTGTTGGGCAGATTTGAAATGCTCGACCAACGGTGCACCTTGTACTTCACATCGTACACAACTGGTATGCTGCAGGATTCTGACTTTGGCCTTCTGTTGGGACTGGCCAATGTAAATCTGGTTGCATGGGCACACTATGGCATAGATGATATTAGTTGTGTTGCAGTTGGTATGTGATTTGAGCAGCACTTTATGTTGATTATGATGAAATTCTTTGGTTTGCACTGTGGTACCACAAGCCTTGCATTGTCCACATCTATAATGACCCACAATGGGTGGGAGATTCCACATAGTTGTTACAGTTTGTTCCTCCTTAGGTTGCAGAAAAGATCTCACAACATGGTCTCTTACGCTTTTCGCTTTTCTGAAAGCATGTAGAGGTGTATTCTTTTGTCCCACATCGACCGCAACCAGTTTCCAGTGTTTATTGATAACACGTTTTATTTTGTTACTTTTGGTTGAAAATTTTGTAACACACACAAGTCTCTGTTCATGCTGGTCGGTTTTTTCTTTTGGAGTCAAGAAATGCTCGCGCGGGTTGAACCATGCACGCTTTCTCGCCCTTTTGACAATTCTTTTCGGATAGCCACGCTGTAGGAGGCGGTTACAGAGGTCGGCAGACTCTTCCATATAGTCTTCTTTATTTGAGCAGTTCCTACGAATACGTAGGAACTGCCCAAAAGGCAGGTTGTCTCGCAAGGCTCTAGGATGGTGGCTGTTGTATTGTAGGAGTGAGTTCCTCTCGGCTGGCTTCCGGTATAGTGTGGTTTGAAGAATCCCAGCCTCCTCATAGATGGTAATGTCCAAAAAGTAAATTTTCTTGTTGTCTGAGTGAATCGTGAACTTCAGATTGGGTGATTGCTGATTAAGCCATGAATGGAAAGATGTGAGTTCAGTTTGGTCGCCGTTCCAGATGAGTAGTATGTCATCTACATATCTCATCCAGAGACCGAGATGGTCTCTGAATGGATTAAAATTGTTCAGAATGACGTTGTCCTCAAACGTTGACATGTATATGATTGCTACATCAGGAGAAAATGTAGCCGCGATAGCTACACCTTTAGTTTGGAGGAAGAATTGATTCTTGAAAATGAAAAAGTTTTTCGTCATTGCTATCCTTAACCACATCGCTGCGGCGGTTATTTTTCCGCTGTGCGCCAATTTACAAAAAGCTGCGTTACATGACGAGCTCAGCTCGTCATCCGCACACCACCACGTATGTCTTGTCTATCATTCGCTTAACTAATTTGACTCATGCAATGTACTCAATCATACATTTGTTACTTACTAAATCGGTCTCCTGCCCCGTCCCCGTCCTGATGAAGACTCGCTGCAAGGAAATAATTAGTGCCTGCCAATGTCAGGGGGTCGAAACGTCGACAGCTTTGTTTTCTCTTCAGCTCTACCCCATGAACTTGACATTGATTGTAATATGTGGAGCATGATATGTTCATAGTACATTTTTGAACCAATGGTCTTTATGTCTATGTTTGACTGAATATACATAGTACAGTGAGGCCGCTTGTCCGTTTTTTATGTCAATATCCTTTACCCACACTACCCTTCACTATACCACTTCCCTTCCTCCCAGGGGCACTCTTGAATAGTTTGTAATTTATATATGGAATTTTGTGCTAATCAATACATACCTACATTGTGAATAAATAACAATGTACGTTAATTAATTGTTTCTTTACTATTTTCTGTTATCCATTTTTGATTATTATCTTTTCATTTGCTGGGACCCCTCTTCTCAGTACTATCATTACCCTGGTCCCAGTGACTTATAGTAGGTGAACCCTTTCTCATACCTTAAAAATAAGATTAGGCATAATTTCAACCAAGGAGGGTACACCGTCTTGGATCCAACAATGGCCATGTACTAAATGTAGACTGTTTGGGTGGCCAAGTGAAACCTTATTGCACATAGTAAGTGTGTGTTCTAAACTACTTAAAATACACTGCACACTTTTAAAACCTCTATTCCTTATGGCTGTGGTAAGGTCAGACCGCCAGGCCCTTATTTTATGTCTACTGGGTGAGTCGATTTCATTGCTGTGCCAAATGACACTAATTTTTAGCTAATACTGAAAAATTGCTGATGTCTGCAATCTAAGGCTTGTTTTAATGAATTAGAAATTATAGAAGATATTTTTTAAGTTGCTGACACCTTTCAATGATCTTTTATGTAAGCTACTATGGTAATCAGACAGAATATATGAAAACATTGAAGCACTTTCTTTGCTTGTTTGCACATTGGCATACATTGTTCAAAGTTCTGGCCCTCAGGTAATTTCAGATAACAGGCTTCAAAACATACAGACAACTTATTGCTCATTTGCATAAAGGTCCATAACATTACAGTTTGTGTACCTAGGCACCTTATAGCATATTTGCACAATGTAACAAAATGGATTTCGTTTTTTGTGCATATTTTGTTCATATTCCTGGAAAGGTACCCATAATCTGTTATCAGTTTTATGATTAAAGTGTGTTCGTAAGAAATGATGTTTACATGTGGCATCAATGTTTTAGTACAGCATGTAACCATTCTTACATGTTCAGGTGCACATTGTTTGAAGAAACTGGAACTTGTGTTTTTTAATCCAAGATATTAATGTTTTAATTGCAATGATTTTTGTTAAGCAAGCAATAAAGAATTACACTCAGAGGTTTAAAAAACATCTGCTGTAGAGTTCCTGTATATCCAGCAGTTTTCAAGCAACAATTAAAACGTCAAGAAAACTCTGGTGATTAATGTTCCTACTGGAGAGAGATCATAATTTTGTCATCATAAAGTAGTGTAGAGGGTTCATTTTCCCGCTGCAAATAACATGTACCACACAAAATACCAAAGTATTTTATGTGGATAGCTCAGTGGGTTACTTCTTTTTCTCACAGAAATCCGTTTGTTACTTGCAGTTCATAAGTTACAATCCTAACATAGCACAGTAAGGTATGAATTGTCATCAAAGAGCTGCATGCAAACTTCATGGTATAATATGATCCTAATATAGCTAAAAGAGTAGAAACAAATTCCTATTAGTAAAGCCAACATCTGTGGTATGATTTAAATCCTGAGTGTGTGCTTCTCCAGACCAAACAGACTTAAAATATACTGCCTCTAGAGTAGATGGCAAGTGACCCCCACACCTTATGATCCTCATTGGCTTATGTAAAATTTCCTATGGACTGAATTAAACACATATGATCAATTGGCTTTGTATAATGTGTGTGTGATGTAAAGTGGTTTTAGACCCTATGCTGGTATGAGTATCGATATAAAAGAAATGAAACACATGTTAGAGATGAGCTACGCAGAGGTGAGGGGCACTAGTGGAGCTCAGTAGTGTGGAAATTCATGGGGAAAGAGATTTTTTGGTGGCGGGGCTCCAACAAAGATTAATGCATTTGGCGCCACTAGTGTTAAAGCCGACCACGATTGATATACTTTGTCCATATGTAAAGACATATATCATATTTTTTTTTCCTTTTCTTCTTGAGAAAATTCAAAATTTCTAATTTAATAAATATTGGGTTAGTCATTTTTGTTTACCCATTACTATGCCACTATAAAATCCTCTATTTCTTTGCGTAAGCCTTTTTACTGTTTTGTCTTTTTGATTCAAGTATATGCAAATAAAAATGTAAAAATACAAGATAAAACAGTAAAGTATACTTTAGTAAACACTCTGTAGCTCAATGATTCAGATGTCAAGATCTGTGTGAAAAATGTAAGTTGAGTAGATTACTGGTCTACTCTACCAACTAGAGTCCTGCCTATAACCACATGTATTAAATTGTATCATAAATAGATCAATTAAAGCTACTCTTTATTTTCAACCTGATACTTTTGGGTGTGCTTTTTAATTATACATTCAGGACCGCAGGCAGCAGAATTAAAAGCAACATAGATAGATGAGCTGCTGTGTTTACTACTCACACATGTTGGGAAGAACAGATTCTCCTGTACACCCGGGAAACTTCAGTTTCCAGTTCTGATAGGACACCATATTGGGCTAAGGTACCTACTGCAGCAATGCTAGAAGATGGAAAGATCTGCTGAAGGTTGTATGTCAGGATATGAAGAACACAATGGGCCCGATTCACAGAATGAACTTACTACTTTTGGCATTCACAGAATGCACTTACTACTTTTGGTATTCACAGAATGAACTTACTCATTTCGGTATTCACAGAAGTTAGGACTACTAACTTTAGGACTCCTAAATGCCTTCTGTGAATACCGAAAGTCTTAAAATTAGGATTTTTCTCAATTTAGTAGTAGTAAAGTTAGGACTCCTAACTTTAGGACTCCTAAATGCCTTCTGTGAATACCGAAAGTCCTAAAAGTACGATTTTTCTCAATTTAGTAGTAGTAAAGTTAGGACTACTAACTTTAGGACGCCTAAATGCCTTCTGTGAATACCGAAAGTCTTAAAATTACGATTTTTCTCAATTTAGTAGTAGTAAAGTTAGGACTACTAACTTTAGGATGCCTAAATGCCTTCTGTGAATACCGAAAGTCTTAAAATTACGATTTTTCTCAATTTAGTAGTAGTAAAGTTAGTAGTCCTAACTTTACTACTACTAAATAGAGAAAAATCCTAATTTTAAGACTTTCGGTATTCACAGAAGGCATTTAGGCATCCTAAAGTTAGAAGGCCTAACTTTACTACTACTAAATTGAGAAAAATCCACATTTTAAGACTTTTGGTATTCACAGAAGGCATTTAGGAGTCCTAAAGTTAGTAGTCCTAACTTCTGTGAATACCGAAATGAGTAAGTTCATTCTGTGAATACCAAAAGTAGTAAGTGCATTCTGTGAATGCCAAAAGTAGTAAGTTAATTCTGTGAATCGGGCCCAAAATTTTGACTTTGCAAAATATTCTAGCCAAAATATTGGGCATCAATATAGTGCGAAGTTAAGATTATGTAGGCTAGAATATATTTACTTTTCTTAACTCGCAGTGTATGTACTGATGTGCCTTGAATATGTGCATACAGAGTCAAAAAACATATTTTTGGTATTGATTATGATACATCAATTGCTACATGTAAATAAATACTTACCTGTAAGTAGTTCATATTTTTGACACAATATTTTGTTATGTTAGTATTAACATCTCAATATCCTGTTAGAAGACCCTCTTAAAACAAGAGTTATAGTGAGAAGTGTGTAACCTTCATTTCTCATCTCCAGTCAGTTAGCTTACTGGAGTAATTGTTTATTGTTAAGGTATGTGTGGGAGCAGCAGGTCACACACTGTAACCACTCTGAGGTGGAACTGTTGGTTCTTTCATCTGCTGAACATATCTGGATGCAACCTGTACATCATCACTATTAACAGGCTCTGTTTTGCCATGGGCGAGTTGGGAGCAGTACCCCCACACCTGATTCTAGGGATTTCATCCAAAGTGGTGTTCCTTTTTTGATGACATGTCATAGGCAAAGTCAGAAGGCCTTTGACAGCCTGAAAGAGGTGATGTGTAAAGCACCTATACTCAAGGCACATAATTTCAACAAGGAGTTTGGTTCTAAACAGATGCTTCAGAACATGGGACTGGTATTGTTTTATCATAGCATATGGTGAAGATCGGGATCAACCAATTTCCTTTATTAGGAGAAAACTACTCCTCAAAGAGCAGTGTTGTTGTGCCTCAGAGAGGGAAGCCTTTACTGCGGTTTAATCACTGAAGAAGTAGAGAACATACCTCTGAGATGGCTTGTGCCGATTAGTGGGGCAAGCTACAAACCTTTGAGGGTATGGATTTTACAATGGGGAGCAGAATTGGGACTTAGCATGCCAAGCAGATGGCATTTCCAAGTTCTTTTGCTTGCTCCTCAACTTTCATCTGAGGGAGGACATGGCAGAAAATGGCCATTTTGGTATGAATACTTCCCTTTTTAGGTAGCCTCTCGACAGTACTTGCTCTACATGCAAGACATGTTGTATCCCTTCTGTGGGCTTTTGGCACACCACCCGATTGCCATTGGTTGCTATCTGTGGCATTGAGAAATGCTGACTTGTCATTGCTGTTTGTCCGTGTTGGCCCTGCTTTCTGTGTTCGTTCCCGCCCATGGCGATTTTACTAATGGATTCTTTGGGTTGGCTGCAACGCTCCTTCACAGCACGATGGCCGCTTCCTGTGTCTGTTTTGTTTATTTTGTGCATGTGCTTCATGAAATTCTGCTTCATTTGACCTGCCTGTCTTTGGTGTTTCAGCTTACCACCATGCCACTACTTTATCTTCCCTGCCATCCCAGTTGCATTACAGAACTATACATAACATTTTCAGGCACTACCAATGCCAAAACTAGACCGGGTTCTCAGCTTCAAGTTACTTTTCTCTGGCCCTTATGCTAAAATCAACCCTGCTCACTCATCTCCTGTTCCTCCCTCCTTCTTCCTCCTTCTGACGTGGTCAATTCCTGTGCTGTCTGTGGCACATTTTTATTTTTAAGGCACAGTTTTACCAAGGCTGAGAAGTCAGCAGGTCTCGAGGGTACGCCACAACCTCTCTTCTGAGCGAGCTAGAAAACACAGTAAGCTATCTGCAATCTAAGGACTTAACAACAGATGCTGAATATTCAGTATGGGTAAAGTGGGTAAAAAATGGCGAAGAGCAAAACTTTCTGGACAATGAGAGTGTTGCATTGTGCCACCTGGAGAACTCTTGTAGAACAACCACTGCTCAGATCCCGGGTTGGCGACATTAAAACTGAAAATAAACAGTAAGCTTGGAGAGGATTCAGTTTACCAGGGTCAACTGCAGGTGATGTGACTCCTGATTGATTCTCTTCCTTGCTAGTACTTAATCCCAGACATCGTGACTCACACAGTCCCAGGCTCTGGTGCCATCTCTATTTCAGCTGCAGGCAACTCCTTGTTAACCAGTGTTGGAATATCAGGGTTCCTGGATAGTGCTGTGAAGCACATGCAGATTGACAGGCTTGTAAGTAGTGGCGAGGAAACTAGTCTGCTGAGCTGCTCACCAAGTGACTTAGATAAATGATTCTTCACATCTTAGTCTGACACACACTTTGCCAACCAGAGAATCGTTCTTTAAACATCAGAGAATTCCTGAACCTTTACAGAGATTTTCAGCTGTACAGCTACCACTTTCCATGGAGATGTAAGCTTCTGATTCTTCATTTAGCTTCTGAAAAATAGTATGGCAGATTTGTTTGTTTTTTATTTGCTTACTTTTCTATAGTGTGACTTAGACCTGAGGGTGTAAGAGCACTGTATAGTATTTACAAGGTACATACTGCAAAAGTAATAGAATATTTAGAAGAAAATGAGAGGGCGAAAGCTGTTATACCAGAACAGTGTTTTGAGTGATGTGTACCAGAGGCTGAATATTAGAGACAAACTGGGTCACATTTTGTGCAGGCACTAGAGAAGGAGGATTGGTGTGAATCTTTTAATAGACTTTTAATCTTATTTCCTCTAAATTAACAACCTACGCTTCCTAAAGGTACACAAGACAACTAATATGCCTCCAGTCGCAGCCGGTGCAGGTATGAGCGGTGGGGCAGCAGGGTGGGAAGTCAACAGATGACAGATTAGGGCAAATAAAATCAATAAAACCACTTACCCTGGCCTCGCCGCATCAGGGACTCAGCTGTGGTAAATAAATTTACCGTATACTGAATTTCTATGCGGTATAAGTTCAATAAAATAGCTCAATCAAAATGAGAGGCAGAGTCCGTGGAGGCTGAGTTTATAAGGGTTTTATTCCATGTAATGGAATGGTTCGAACCATGGTATCATGTTCCATCACCACGAGGGTTCAGGAAGGGATAGACAATGCTTTATTAACAGTGCACATTATATATAGTAAAAGCATACAATGGTGATGGATACAGAAGGCGTAACAGCTGAAAGAAACGAGATAAGAACACATGTACATAACAGAAGGCGTGCACGAGGGCGTACACGGAGGTGTGTGCTAGAGACGTCACATGAAAGTGTCACAAGTGGGTGGATTCATAGAGGAATCCTGCAGTGTCAGCAGAAATATATGGCTGGATGCGCGCGCAGGCAACATGACGTGTGATTGACGTGGAACTGGAGGGTGAAGGGGACTTGACATTTAGCACCAAAAGGGGAGACAGAAGTCTGGCGTGTCAGAACAACCTAATCCCAAATCATATCTGATATCTTGTGTTGTAGAACTGTTTTATCTAGAAGGAAAGGTCTTTCGGGCAGAGGCTATTCTATACTGACTGCTATTGCGTGCATATGTGTCTACGTGTAATGCGAGGGGCCATGGGCCTACCATGGTAACAGGAGCAATGAATTTCATGCACGGAGACAGAAAGGCCGGGCCCTTTGCTCTGCAGCTGGGGAGATGTTTACCTAAATCACTAGACAGAAATGTATTTTCGAGGAGCGGAGCAGATAACTTGAAGGCTGAATTGTCTTGGCAGGCAAGCAGGCCGAGCCGGGCACCGCTCGCCGCGCAGGGAGTAGGGTAAGGGTCATGGATGCAGGTCCAGTCTGCAGCTTTCTGAAGCAGAAGGCAGAAAGGGCTCAATGGCAGAAATCAGGGCCTAACTCAACAGAGTCAGGAAAACGTGAAAGTGCACCATGTAAAGACGGTGGCACGGCATACTTAGGAACGGAATTATCGACCCATTGAAGGTGGATCTGAAAGAAGACATGTTGACGTTGGACGCAAATGTATTTGCGTCTTCATATCTGGTCATGGAGGGAAATTACATGTACTTGAAGCACGTACATGGAGCCGTTGGGGTCTACGTTAGGGGACACAATTGACCATAAAAATTCCATTTACCTCATTCCCTCCTTGTCCCCTACGGACCCTTCATGATATATCAATCTTCATTAGTCCATCTATTTGTTCATATAACATCATCTGCTCTTCCTTTTTCAGGCGGGATTTAGAACGTGGACTTGGATGGGGAATACATGATGTGGCGCACAAGCCGCAAATCGCTGGCCCACACTGTAAACATAGGCAACAACTGAACACTATGAGAAGGGCTATTCCGAGGAAGGATAGGACTTTCCATCCCCAGGCCGATAACACGCTCCAGAGCCAACCGGACCAAGTCCAGGTGCCTGGGTTCTGGTGTATCTGACTTGCAATCTTGTGGAGACGGGTTATGGCTCTATATACTGATGGTGCATTTTCTGGAATGAAAACACAGCAACTCGATCCGATGACTCTACAAGCTCCGCCCCTATCGGCCAGGATGACGTCAAGAACAAGACGATTCTGAAGAACAACAAGTCTCATAGCAGACTGTTCCTCTGTTAGGTTGCCTAGGGCGGAAGTAGTTTCATTCACCACTGCTTCAAGGGTTCTAGTTAATTTACGTATCAGTTTACTATTCGAGACAGTACCTAAATAGGGAAAGAAACCTTTATTAAAGTCTGTGTATTGCTCCCAAGCTGTTTCAGTATAGTCGACAATCGGGAGATCTCTCTTGGGTCTATTGTGTACTAGATGGGAGTCCCTATGATAATCAGGTGGGGCTAGGAAAACAGGTGGCAGAAGGAAGGCAATGTAGCAAGTACCATCCCAGTCTAGAGGTAAGCGAACATAAGCTGTATGACCACAAATGAAATAGGAATGACGGGAAGCTTTGAATGTAGACTTGCCTTTATCACTGAATTCAATCACAGTAGTACATTTACTATGACCTAGATGAACTGAACCATTCTTTCTGACACATAATTCACCTTTGACTGGTAACACTGACATAGCGGGCAAGTCTGGTTTGGTATCGGACTGGACATTCAGAATCATGAGGTTAAGTGTAAAATTTCCTAATCCATACACTTCGTTTTCTAGATCGGTCCCTGTCCTTTGTGGAAGACCCTCCTTGTCAGGGAAACATACTTTATGCATAACTGTGTTCAGATTTCCCCATACCCAATTGCCCTGGTAAACTATGGAATCAGAATTTAAAGAGTTCATTAAACTAAACCATGCACCACAGGAACCATTGTGTGTAAACGGGTACGGAAAGAGGGGCAGAACTCCCTTGTATTTCTGATAGGGAGGGAGTCGGCCACATATCCAACAATTTGTAGCGTTGCTGGTCTGATGAGAATGATGTAACATACTGATGAAAGTATTGTTGCGCAGCGCAAGTCGGTAAGATAACTCGTGAGGGGGCAATTCACTGAAAGTATGCTCGACAGTGTCGTTTGAGGAAGAATGTGCACGTACGGAGATAGGAAAGTACATGTGTAATAATATGCTTGCAGCAATAATCGTAAGACTCAGAAAAAACATAATCAATAATGTAACAATACAATGGCTACGGAGAGATTTACAATATTTCTCTTTCTTGATCTGTTTCTGTCTATCTCTCTCTCTATTGGGGTCTAACTGATACATGTCAGGAACCTGTCTAACCGCTTCACCTAGGGGAGGACTTAAACAATTAAACTGTCTGACTTGCTAGACCTCAATTTCAGTTTGTACTCCTGCTGAGGAGTTTTTTCTACCAGGGGGAGTTTAGTATCAGTCTCTGAAACGGGGCAGGGCTGGGAGTCTGTTTTTGGTGGCAGTCCATGGTATTTCTTAATATGACTCGAGTGGAGCCAGCCTTTGCGGCCCTCCACCTTAACAGCGGTCCTTGTTGTGAGAAGAACAAGCTTCGGCTCCTGCCAGCGGGGCTCCAGCGGATTCCTCCGATCGAAATTCCGGATAAGCACTAGATCACCAGGGACGATCTCGTGTGGCTTCACCTCGGTGTTGTCGGGAAAGGCTGCGGCTACCTGTGAACGACATGATTGTAGTGCAGACATCAAGGAGGCAAGGTAATCTGTCAGCATATTACAGTCAACATCTGTGATCTTACGAGGCAGAGGCGTCCCCCACATATTCGGTGGCCTACCAAAGACCACCTCGTACGGGGATAGCCCTGTTCTTGAATGGGCTACCATTCTCATGTAGAAAAGTGCAACTGGTAAGGCTATAATCCAATCAACGCCTTTCTCTTTACATACTTTTGCAAGGCGTGTTTTCAGTGTCTGATTGTGTCTCTCTACGAGACCTGCTGCCTCGGGATGTCGGACACAGTGGAACTTCCACTGATATCCTAGCAGGAGTGATACCTGCTTCATAAGCTCGGACGAGAATGGCTGACCATTGTCTGAGTACACGATACGGGGCAAACCATACCTGGGGAAAAATTCACGTACCAGCTGCTTGGCAGTGGTCGGAGCAGTGTAATCTGGGACTGGATATGCTTCTGTCCATCGGGAGAGTGCACATACAACTATGAGGACATATTTGAATCCTCGACAACGTTCCATCTGGATATAATCCATCTGGAGGACTTCAAAAGGGTGATCGGGAGGATGAAATCCACCTTGCTCTACGGGAATGCCTTTACCTGGGTTGAACTGACAACAGATCATGCAAGTACGCACTTTCTGTTTTGCTGCTGCTCGTAAATGCTTATTGAACCAAAGGTTTTGAATACTGTCTAACATGGCTTTTTCTCCTAAATGTGCAGGACTATGTGCTGTGTTAATGATAACTTGAACCATAGAGTCGGGGAGAAACCATGTGGCTTTTCCCTTCGACATCCATCCCTGTTCTGTCTGGATCCCTCCTAGTTCAGTCCATTTCTTGATTTCGTCTGGTGTAGCATGTGTCTGTATGTCAATTACATCTAGGGCGGGATCCCTAACTGTCATGCAATGTGTCGGTGTCGGGACTACTGTCTTTGTCATATCAATTGTGTGAGTATGAGTCTGAGCTGTATGCTTGGCTGTTCGATCTGCCAGGTCATTACCCTGGGAAATGGTATCTGTAACTTTCGTATGTGCTTTGCACTTCATGATGGATATCGCTGTAGGCAAATGTATTGCGTCTAACAGAGCTTGGATGAGGGGACCGTGCTGGATCTTGGCTCCGTGAGAGGTCAAGAAACCTCTCTCTCGCCAGAGTACACCAAAGTCGTGTACGACTCCGAATGCATAACGTGAATCCGTGTATATGTTAACTCTCTTGTTCTTTGCTTGTATACAGGCTTGAGTCAGAGCAATGAGCTCTGCTGCTTGGGCTGACAGTGTGTCAATGCGATGTGTTTCTTTGACTTCAGTCTCCGTCGTGACTGCATATGCGGCCACTAACTCTCCTGTACTTGTTCTCATACATGAACCATCCACATAAAGTGTCAGGTCTGGATCTGGTAATACGGTGTCTGTTAAGTCTTGTCTGGGTTTCGTCGTAATGGTAATGACTTCAACACAATCATGTGCCAAAGGGTCTGTCTCACTTAATATTAAAAGTGTAGCAGGATTCAATGTATTGCAGCGTCTGATTTCTATGTGTGGCTGAAACAATGTCAATTCATACCCTGTCAGTCGTGCTATAGTCAAATGTTGAGTCTGTGTTCTGTTCAAAAGGACTTACACAGAATGTGGAACTTGTACTGTCAATTGGTGTCCTAATACTATGGAATCACTTTGTCTAATCGCTAGAGCTGTCGCTGCAACTGACTTTAAGCACGCAGGCAAGGCCTGGGCTACTGGATCCAACGTACTAGAAAAATAAGCACACGGTTTGTGTGAACCTGCTTGATCCTGGGTGAGTACTGACAATGCAGTACCTTCGCGTTCTGTGACAAAAAGTGTAAAAGGCTTGTTGTAACATGGTGTTGCTAAAACTGGTGCTTGACATAAGGCTTTCTTTAATTCGTCAAAAGCTTGTGTATGTTCCTGAGTCCAAGGGAGGGCAGTCGAAGACGCTGCCTCCTGTGTTGTCAACTGTATGAGTGGCTTAGCTAGGAATGCATATTGTGGAATCCATTGTCTGCAATAGGAAGTGAGTCCAATAAAGGCTCGTACTTCTTTCTGTGTCTTGGGTTGCGGAAGATGTGCAATTAACTGTATTCGTTCAGGTGTAAGCTGCCTACCCCACTTGGTCAGCAAGTGCCCAAGGTACACCACTTGCTGAGCACAGAATTGTAGCTTCGAAGGAGACACCTTGTGTCCCTTGTCCGCCAGGAAATGTAAAACTGTCAGTGACGCTTGTTCACATTCTGGTTCACTACGGGCGGTGATCAATAGATCATCGACGTACTGGAGTAGGGCAGTGTTGTCAGGCATGTGGATACTGTCAAGTTCTCTCTTCAATGCTTGGCTGTAGATACTGGGGCTTTCTGTGAATCCTTGAGGTGCACGTGCAAATTTGAAGCTTCGGCCATTTAAACAGAATCCGAAAAGATATTGGCTTTCCGGGTCAATAGGGACACTAAAGAAGGCGTTCTTGAGATCGATTACAGTGAAGAACGTCGCTTCGGAATCAATAGCTGTCAATAGGGACGAAATGTCTGGGACCACAGGATATTGTGGTACAATGCATTTATTCAATTCTCGTAAATCGATAACTAATCGATAAACCGGGGGTGCATTTGGATCACTACGTTTAACAATTGGAATGATAGGGGAATTACATAGATTGGAGTCGGTTTCTACAACCACTCCTTGTGCAATGAGCTCGTCAATGATTTTCAGTAAAGCCACTACAGCATCTGGTGGTAACTTGTATTGCCAAATGCGTGGTAGTACTACTCCTGGCTTCAGTGTGACGCGATATGGAGTGATATGCATGCAACCTACATCAGTGGGGCCTTGTGCCCATAAATGTGCAGGAACATTCTGTAACCTAGGATCAATATCTCTCAACACGTAGTGACCCTTAAAGTCACGCAAAAACAATCTTACTCCTTCCGGAGAACAACAAATTAGAGCTCCTAGAGCTTTCAGGGTCTTTATACCAAGTAAGTTTTCTGGACATGATTTCGTGAGTAATAAATCTGTAGTGCGGGACAATGGACCAACTGCAAGGGGTACTGGTTTCGACACTTGATTAACAATAGGTTTTCCTGAAAATCCAAGGGAAACATTCTGTGAGCCTGAGAGGGGTGCCCCTGGAACCTCGTCTTGACTGATTGTTGTCCTGCTTGCCCCTGTGTCAATCAAAAACTTTCTATCTTTCCCTAATACCTGACTATGTACATAAGGACCCTCTTGATCTACAGGAACCTCAATAAGAGGCAAGCCAACCTCCCTCTCTATGCTGTTTCATGTGTATCGCTGATAATCGGGGTAGTCTGTTTGTGCATACTGGTACATCTGCTGTGTTGTATGTTGTGTTGCGGCAATGGGTTGTGGCTGTGGTACCGCTACAGTCTGTTGTGTAGTCTGCATAGGCTGAACATTCTGTGGAACGTGTTGTGGGGCCTGGTCCTGTCTAGGTGGACGCGGTCTCTCTTTAGTTTTACCTGTAGATATGTTGTGTTTCAAAACTGCACAATCGTTTACATAGTGACCTGGCTGTTTACAATAGTTGCATATCCCTTTAACAGGAGCTGCTGAATTTGAATTATTGGCTTGTGTAGTACCCCTTTTATGACCGTCAGCTGGAACTGACTGAGCAACTAACATTTTCATTTTCGTGTCTTTCATGCGTCTCTGTTCGTGGTCATGTTCTTCCCTGATCCTGTTCTGGTGATACTGTAACATTTGTAACATTTGGGAAGGCGAATTAGCTTGCCATGTGCTCTCGACTTTCAGTACACGGTTCTTAACCTGGGGCAATGAATTCTCGACTAATTTGGATACAAAAAGGTGTGGGCACGACTACCTACTTGCTTTCAGGCCACTATTAATATTAAAACATTTCTCAAATCGGGAATAAAAATCACTAGTGTCTTCATCGGGTTTCTGTTTGCAGGCTGAGATTGCATCCCAGTCCTCCTTTTTAGTTGCTAACAAACGTGGCAAAACCTGTACTAACAATCCTGGTAATGCTTTAGTTTTATCCCCAAGACCCAAACCTGGGGTTCGGGTCCTTTCTTCAGTTTCTAATGCAGCCCAATCAATCTTTTTATCTCCCACCTCCCATTCTTTTTCCTTGAGTTTCTCGTAAATACCGGCAGGCAATAATACTTTCAATATTTTCATAATGTCGGGATAGGTGTAATCTCCCATGAGTAACATGTCTTTTATTTCACGGTGAAAACCTGCAGGGTCTTTATCATGACTGGGCACTATTTTCTTCATTTCTAATAATTCCATTTTAGTTATAGGCGTGTATACGTAAACACGTGCAAGGGTATCATCAGCATTCCTGACTGGATGTACTTCTCGTAAGGGATTCTGTTTGTCAAAGTCAAAGTGAAATGGTTTCCTGACTGGGGGTGGAACAGAAACAAGATGTGGAGCCAAGAAGGTTCTATATTTGTGGCGTTGTTCTAAAATCGTTTCAATTAGTTCAGTACCTAGACCTCTCCATCTTCTCAGGAGTAAGTCCTGTAGTAAGTTATATAACGGACCTGGGTCAGATGCTCTATTTTCATACTGTATAATGAGATGTTGTGTCATGTATATACCAGCTAATCGCTGTTCTTCTGGAATAAGACTTAAAAACGTTTGCACTACTGAATCATCTTTATATATGCTGTCATCTCCGGCCCACTGTACTGCGGACCGAGCTAGTTCCTGATCACGTAGGGTATTGAGTTCTTGATAACCTACCCTTTCTTTTAGTACTTTGTCAGTCATTTGGAATACATGCTCAAGGGTACATCGCTCTGGTATCGGACAAAGGTAACGTTCCTTGTTTTCGAACGTTTCTTGTTTACGAATGGGTCTATCAAAGGGCCTATCAAAAGAGTGCGGTCTAGGATGTTTCTCTCTACCTACATATCCTATCATCTTTTTGTCTGACTGTTGCGAGGTTTCTGCTAGATCCTCTGTATCATCCTCCTCCTGCGAGTTGTTTGGCTTGTCTGATCCGAGTGGTTCTTCAGGTTCTCGATGGGCATGTATATCTATTATTTCTTTACGGATCTTTCTAACCATGACATGTACACTTTTCTCTCTATCATGTTTACCATCCGCAATATTCTGGCTCCATCTGTTCAATCTATCCATTTCATTTTGTGGGAAACCTGCCTGATCTTGTTCTCTTATCAAACAATTACCCAAAAATCGCATGATTAAACCTTTGTTCTCAACTTTCTGACGTGACATGGCGTCACCAACACTCTCCGGTCCTTCCCCTGTTCTAATAAAATGATACATTTTGTCTAGATGGTCTGGCATTTCTGGTAGTAATTGCAAATAATCTGTAACACGTCTTAAACGTAGGGACGCTAACAACATGGGTCCTGTTGTACCAGGCACTGTGTCATATCTGCAATCTGTAAGCTGTTGTCTAAGCTGTTCTGCCGGGGCACCTCTAGGTGTCCGTGCCATTGCGAATTCTCTCATTGTCCCTCGGTGTAAGGGTGGTGGGGTGTGATAACTTCCTGTAGCACCTCCTGAGGCGGAAGCTTGAGCATAACCTGGCTGTAGGGTCGGTACCTGCTGTAACTGGGTTGGAACCTGAACCGTGTCAGTCCCAAAAGGATTAAGAGGATGTAGTGGCTGAATACCAGGGGGAACGACAGGTGGGGGTGCAGGAAGCGGACCGGGAGGGGTCTGCTGTTGCGGACCTGGGGGCTGATGATCAGGGGGCGGATTATTGTCAGGTGGTACACGGGCAGGTACATTGGTATATGAGGGAGCTACATCGTCTAAATAGGAAGAAATGAAAATGTCTGCTGCGGTCCTATGACGTAATTTAGTCGGAACCAATGGAGGGGGCAGATTTTTCGGTGTTTCCGGGGTCGCCTTGGGCAATCAATCAATCAATCAGTGACACTTATAAAGCGCGCTACATACCCGTAGGGTCTCAGGGCGCTGGGGGGGGGGGGGGGGGGGTGCCGCTACTGCTCGAACAGCCAGGTCTTCAGCTTCTTCCTGAAGGAGAGGTGGTCTTGGGTCAGGCGCAGGTCGGTCGGGAGGGAGTTCCAGGTCTTGGCGGCCAGGTAGGAGAAGGACCTTCCTCCTGTAGTCGCTCTTCGGATGCGGGGGACGGCGGCGAGGGCGTGGTTGGCTGATCGGAGGTGGCGTTTGGGAGCGTAGAAGTTGACTCGGCTGTTGAGGTAGCTCGGGCCTTGGTCGTGTAGGGCTTTGTGTGCGTGGGTGAGGAGGCGGAAGGTGATTCTTTTGTTGACGGGGAGCCAGTGAAGGTCTCTCAGATGTCCGGAGATGTGGCTGGTTCGTGGGATGTCGAGGATGAGTCTGGCTGAGGCGTTCTGGATCCGCTGGAGTCTCTTCTGGAGCTTGGCGGTGGTACCGGCGTAGAGGGCGTTGCCGTAGTCCAGTCGGCTGGTGACGAGGGCCTGGGTGACGGTCTTCCTGGTCTCGGTGGGGATCCACCAGAAGATCTTCCGTAGCATGCGTAGGATGTTGAAGCATGCCGAGGAGACGTTGTTGACTTGCCTGGTCATGGAGAGGGAGGAGTCCAGGATGAAGCCCAGGTTGCGTGACCCTCGGCCAGGACTGGATACAATCCTGTCAAAATGGCATTACTCTGTCTGTCGTGTTGTTCCATTCTAACTCGTTCTCCTTCTTCTAGTAGTTCTTTTTCTTTGGCTTTTTCAGAATCCTCTCTACTTTTCTCTGCTTTTCTAAGTGCTTTCTCTGTCCGTCTGTGTGCTTCTTTACGCCATAATTCAATGGCATCTTTCTGAGACTGTCTGGCTTTCTTTTTCCACAGCGCTTCTTCTACTCTCATGATGCACTCGGCATCCCATGTCCCTGTAGTGGGCCATCTCTGATTCTCTGCTAAGTCCTTAGTGTAATCCACCCACAAGTCGAGATATAATACGGCATCTAAGCCGTGCTTGTGGTACATAAAATGACCAGGAGTGTCCCTGGGTGGGATGGGAACAGCTTCCTCGAGTATCCCTTTTCTAGTTCCTATCTGTCTCAGTTTAGAGAATAGAGGCATCCTGTAACTCGATACTTGATACTTGATACTTACTTGGACTTGGACACAACTAATACAATAAACACAGGAATGACGATCAAACAATCACTCATACCACGACATTAAAAATACATTAAAACATTTCAGAACGAACAATAACTGGATAACTGGATACTGGATATACTGCTAAACAGTACAGATACACTGCTAAAACAGTGCAGACCGGGTCTGCATACCCAAACCCGTCTTGACCGGACACAAATTAATGCGCCCGTCTAGATGCGTCCCCAGCAACGGTACTCACCGGGAAGCACAGAACAGAAGGCCTCGGAAACTCGACTGGACTGGACCGGACTCGACTCGACTCGTCTCGACACGTGACGTAGGTACTTCGGAACTGGTGGGCCTCTAGACACCTCGGACCTTGCTCTCTCGGCTGGGCTCTGGTCGGGATCCTCCGCACTCCTCACCGCCTCGTCTGGATGTCGATCGCAGTCTCCGTCACCTCCGTAGGCCCGAGGGAGGTACAGGAAATCCTGCGGGTACGCGTAGTTGTCCGTCACGGCTGTGGCAGGGGGCAAGGCCTGCGACGCATCGCCGGCGTGTAAGGTGGGGGAGGGGTCCCTGTTCGGGCGCCAATTATGTGGTAAATAAATTTACCGTATACTGAATTTCTATGCGGTATAAGTTCAATAAAATAGCTCAATCAAAATGAGAGGCAGAGTCCGTGGAGGCTGAGTTTATAAGGGTTTTATTCCATGTAATGGAATGGTTCGAACCATGGTATCATGTTCCATCACCACGAGGGTTCAGGAAGGGATAGACAATGCTTTATTAACAGTGCACATTATATATAGTAAAAGCATACAATGGTGATGGATACAGAAGGCGTAACAGCTGAAAGAAACGAGATAAGAACACATGTACGTAACAGAAGGCGTGCACGAGGGCGTACACGGAGGTGTGTGCTAGAGACGTCACATGAAAGTGTCACAAGTGGGTGGATTCATAGAGGAATCCTGCAGTGTCAGCAGAAATATATGGCTGGATGCGCGCGCAGGCAACATGACGTGTGATTGACGTGGAACTGGAGGGTGAAGGGGACTTGACATTTAGCACCAAAAGGGGAGACAGAAGTCTGGCGTGTCAGAACAACCTAATCCCAAATCATATCTGATATCTTGTGTTGTAGAACTGTTTTATCTAGAAGGAAAGGTCTTTCGGGCAGAGGCTATTCTATACTGACTGCTAGTGCGTGCATATGTGTCTACGTGTAATGCGAGGGGCCATGGGCCTACCATGGTAACAGGAGCAATGAATTTCATGCACAGAGACAGAAAGGCCGGGCCCTTTGCTCTGCAGCTGGGGAGATGTTTACCTAAATCACTAGACAGGAATGTATTTTCGAGGAGCGGAGCAGATAACTTGAAGGCTGAATTGTCTTGGCAGGCAAGCAGGCCGAGCCGGGCACCGCTCGCCGTGCAGGGAGTAGGGTAAGGGTCATGGATGCAGGTCCAGGCTGCAGCTTTCTGAGGCAGAAGGCAGAAAGGGCTCGATGGCAGAAATCAGGGCCTAACTCAACAGAGTCAGGAAAACGTGAAAGTGCACCATGTAAAGACGGTGTCACGGCATACTTAGGAACGGAATTATCGACCCATTCATGGTGGATCTGAAAGAAGACATGTTGACGTTGGACGCAAATGTATTTGCGTCTTCATATCTGGTCATGGAGGGAAATTACATGTACTTGAAGCACGTACATGGAGCCGTTGGGGTCTACGTTAGGGGACACAATTAACCATAAAAATTCCATTTACTTCACAGCGATGCGGCATGTGCAAGATAAGTGTTTTTTATTCATTTACTGATTTTATTTTCCCTATTTCATCATCTAAACAATTGCCACCTGCCCGCATACTCCGCCCCACCACTGTTACCTGCACTGGCCACTTCCTGCTTGCCTATTGTTTTCCCAATGACATCATCGTTAGGTCTCGCAAGAAGGGCATGAATATTTTTAGGTTCATGTTTAGAAACTATAGCTTCTAAAAAATGTCATCAGTGATGTAATCAGTGATGTCACTGACCATGACATGAATGATATAATAGGTGACATCATCACCAGTGCATTGCAGGAGCGAGAGTTGTAGTTAGCAGAACCGAGGAATTTCTATGGTTTTGTAGGAGCGAAATGTCCAATTGACTGTAACTTTCCTTAAAACCTATGGTTTTTTCAGTGTATATATATATATATATATATATATATATATATATATATATATATATATATATATATATATATATATATATATATATATATATATATATATATATATATATATATATTACCTACTGGCGGTCGCCAGTAGGTATATATAGTTAGGATTTTTTCTCTATGGGATTTTTGAAAATTCTATGTCTAATAACTTTGGCGTTTGTGGACGGAATTGGCTGAAATTTTCAGGAAAATGGAACATTTTGTTTCTGAGCAGCCCCTGACAATTTGGGGGGGTTTCATCAAGGGGGGGCCGAGAAAAAAGGGGGGTCCCAAAACGCGTTTTTCCCATGTTAATTTCCATAGGGCGGTTGGCCTCACTTTTAGCTCGAACGGCTGAATGGATTTGCACGAAACTTGGCAAAATTGTAGGGACTGTTAGCCCGATGTGCCTTTGCTAGGTCTTAATATATGTGCTCCAGTGGATTTTGAGTAATTTAGGTTAAAAAAAAGATATATATCTGGGCGGAGCCTAACCACACATCTGATCTGATTGGCTGTCAGCACTTCATCCAAGAAGTGTTGGCAGCCATCTTGGGACCAATATACATGATAGCACCTCATTAAAAAGCATTGTAGTTAATAGAGGGTTTTAGGACTTTAGTTACATTATAAATCATTTGTTGATGGTACCATACTCGTTTTAGGAATTGTGGTGGGTTCTAAGGTGATTTTACCATGTGAAAAAACCTTCTGCTGTGATATCATGAATATTGTTTGAAAGAAAACTAATATCTCATGATTTTCCAACAGTGGTTTGGAAGGGGATCTATAAGCTAAACTGAAAGCATATTTCTGTAAATTCACATTATCTTTCTCAGTCATGTGAAAATGAAGTCTGACATTCTCAGTAAAACATGTACATCCAACAAGGACAGAGACTGTCAGTTGATTCCTTTGTGTTCTACTGCAGCCTCCTAGAGTGTTCTAAAGAACAACTAGAGCGCTAACAGTCCTACTTATTACAAAGGTATGGCACACCTGAAGCCATCTTGATTGGAATAAAGTGGTAACTCTTAAAACATTTAATTTAAAAAGAAACAACATGAGGGGGTATATTTTGCCATAGAAAGTATGATTAGTGCTGCAGAATGAAAAATTAGGGCACATTTTGAGTGACTTCTCAAATCCTTTTCTATTTCATTAAAACATTCTGACATGCAGTCTCCCAAAATGGCCACCAGAGACAAAAGAGCCCAAATGTAGCCCAAATATCACCCAGATGTAGCCCAAGTATAGCCCAATGACAGAATGTCCCAGAGTGTTCTAAAGAACAACTAGAGCGCTAACAGTCCTACTTATTACAAAGGTATGGCACACCTGAAGCCATCTTGATTGGAATAAAGTGGTAACTCTTAAAACATTTAATTTAAAAAGAAACAAAATGAGGGGGTATATTATGCAATAGAAGGTATTATTAGTGCTGCAGAAAGAAAAATTAGGGCACATTTTGAGTGACTTTTCAAATCCTCTTCTATTTCATTAAAAAATTCTGACATGCAGTCTCCCAAAATGGCCACCAGAGACAAAAGAGCCCAAATGTAGCCCAAATATCACCCAGATGTAGCCCAAGTATAGCCCAATGACAGAATGTCCCAGAGTGTTCTAAAGAACAACTAGAGCGCTAACAGTCCTACTTATTACAAAAGGTATGGCACACCTGAAGCCATCTTGATTGGAATAAAGTGGTAACTCTTAAAACATTTAATTTAAAAAGCAACAAAATGAGGGGGTATATTTTGCCATATGAATTATGATTAGTGCTGCAGAAAGAAAAATTAGGGCACATTTTGAGTGACTTCTCAAACCCTCTTCAATTTCATTAAAAAATTCTGACATACAGTCTCCCAAGATGGCCACCAGAGACAAAAGAGCCTAAATGTAGCCCAAATATCACCCAGATGTACCCCAAGTATAGCCCAATGACAGAATGTCCCAGAGTGTTCTAAAGAACAACTAGAGCGCTAACAGTCTTACTTATGACAAAAGTATGGCACACCAGAAGCCATCTTGATTGGAATGAAGTGGTAAGTCTGAAAACACTCAATTTAAAAAGGAACAACATGAGGGGGTTAATTTTGCCATAGAAAGTATGATTAGTGCTTCAGAAAGAAAAATTAGGGATCATTTTGAGTGACTTCTCAAATCCTCTTCTATTTCATTAAAAAAATTCTGACATGCAGACTGAAACATGCACTTTGAATACCAGCAGCAGACGTCCCTGGTGCGCAGTAGCTTTACTACAGTGATCTAATGTGCAACTAGAGTGCTAACATTCAGAATTTATGGCAAATGTTTGACACATCTGAATGCCTTCTTGATGGAACCAAAGTAAACAAGCATTGAAAATTCAATAGATCTCGCCCTCGTTTAAGTTAAAGCCATTCTGTTTGTAATGAGGTGGCTTTTTAGCTTTGCTTTTATTAGTGTTTTTTCAACTTTCATGTAAATAACATGCATCTGTATGCATATAAGTATATGTATGCATGCATTTATGTTTGTATTTATATAGATATACAGATGATTTATGTTTATATATGTATGTATATATATATATTCACTGAAAAAACCATAGGCTATAGACCATATATAGTTAGGAATTAGCATTTACAAAACCTTGAAAATTCACTGAAAAAATCATAGGTTATAGACCATATATAGTTAGGATTTAGCATTTACAAAACCTTGAAAATTCACTGAAAAAACCATAGGTTATAGACCATATATAATTAGGAATTCGCATTTACAAAACCTTATTTTACTCACACAAAACCATTGAAATTCCATATATAGTTAGTTGCACTAACTATATATCGCGCACCCGCAATCCACTGCTGATGATGTCACATATTACATCATTCATGACATGGTCAGTGACATCACTGATGACATCACTGATGACATCTCAAATGACATCACTGATGACATCACTGATGACAACATCCAGAGACTGTATGTTTCTGTAAAGTTAAAATATGTCTTACATATTGAAGAATGAGTGGATGTATAAGTGTCTGGATGAAGGATTTAGTAGGTGCATGACTGACTGTATGAGTGAGTGATTAAATGTGTCTCACTGAGTGCATGGGTTAGTGACTAAACTGTCTTAATTTGTGCATCATTATGTCTGTTGTTCTGTAAACTGTTGCATGTGTTGATAAGTAGCTATATGAGTAACTATATGGGTTATTGATTGGTTGCCCAAGTATTTGTATGGGAGACTGAGTGTGTGTGTGGGTGGCTGGGAGGTGTATGACTCTGTGCATAGATGTGTGAGCAGTTGATTCACTAGATGTATGGTTTCAAAAGTGCATGTGGAAACAGCTGTATGGGCGGTTGACTGTGTGCATGAGTGTATTGGTGAGTGAATGGATATCTCAGTGCTACATGTCAAAGTAAGTACATATGTAAAACACAGTACATGTGAGAGTTGACATATATAAATAACTGTGCATAAGAGCCAGTGAATGTGTGAGTGGCTGTATGGATCATTGTGAACTTGTATCAGGGATTGTATAAGAGAGTAAATATGTGTTAGTATATGTTTGAATAAGTAAAGTTTGTATAACTGTATAGTTGAGGAAATGGAGGTGTGATTGATTATTTGCATGACTGACTAGGTGTGTGAGTAACTCCATGGATGAGTGACAGTCTGTGAGTGTCTGTTTACACTGATTGTATCTAAGGTTATATTAGAGTCTGAAGAGGTTCATCGTATTATCACATGAATTATATCATCAGTGATGTGATCAGTAATGTCAAATGAGATGTCATCAGTGATGTCATCAGTGATGCCATTTGAGATGTCATCAGTGATGTCATTTGAGATGTCATCAGTGATGTCATCAGTGATGTCACTGACCATGTCATGAATGATGTAATATGTGACATCATCAGCAGTGGATTGCGGGTGCGCGATATATAGTCAGTGCAACTAACTATATATGGAATTTCAATGGTTTTGTGTGAGTAAAATAAGGTTTTGTAAATGCGAATTCCTAATTATATATGGTCTATAACCTATGGTTTTTTCAGTGAATTTTCAAGGTTTTGTAAATGCTAAATCCTAACTATATATGGTCTATAACCTATGGTTTTTTCAGTGAATATATATATATACACACACATATATATATATATATATATATATATATATATATATATATATATATATATATATATATATATATATATATATATATATATATATATATATATATATATATATATATATATGTTCAATGAAAAAAAAAGGTTTCAGAAACTTTATATTTAGGCTTACATTTCACTCATACAAAAACAGAGAAATTCATCAGTTATAGTTAACTGAGCTAACTATACCACACACCCCACAATGCGCGGCTTATGACCTCACATATTAAATCACTCATGACATGGTCAGTGACATGACTGATGGCATTACTGATGACATCTCAAATGACATCGTTAACAATATCACTGATGACATCAACCAGTGACTCTGAGTGTTTCTGAAAGTTTTTTGAGTATTAAATATATATACCAAGCAGTATTGGTGAATCAAAGGATGTACAAGTCCCTTTATGAATGATTCTGTGGGTGCTTGACTGACTGTATAATTGAGTGATTAGGTGTCTAAGTGGATGTATGGGTTCCTGAATGGGCAATTAGTGGCTGTATGGGTTATTGATTGGTTGTCTGAGTACTTGTATGAGTGTCTGTGTGGGTGAGTGCGAGGGTAAGGGGATGTGTGACTGCATGCATGGATGAGGGCGGCAGTGAGTCAGTGGCTGTATGGGTTAATGAGTGCATCTGTGAGGGGCTGTATGGGTGACTGAGTGTGTGTATGGATGTGTGTGTGAGCAAATAGTATATGGGTAAGTAACTGCATATGTGAAAGGCAGTATAGGTGAGTGTTAGAGTATATGAGTTACAGTATATGTGACTGAGTGATTACAAGAGTGGTTGTATGGGTGAATATGTGCTTGTGTCAATGACTTTATAGGTGAGTAAGTATGTGTTAGTATCTGTATGATTAAGTAAATGGGTGTGTGTATAGCTATATAGGTAAGTGGTGGTGGTGGTGTAATTGACCCCATGAGTGAGTGACTAGGTGTGTGAGTAGCTTTCTGGGTGACAGTGTGTGAGGGGCTGTATGGGTATATGAATAAATATATCAGTGGCTGTATTGGTCAGTGAGTTAGTTCTGAATGGCTGTATGGGTGAGTATGTGCTTGTGTCAGTGACTCTATGAGTGAGTATCTGTTAGTGTCTGTATGAGTAGGTGAGGTGGTGTGTGTATAACTGCATACGTGAGTAAGTGGGTGTGTGATTGAATTTATTGGTGAGTGAGTAGGTGTGTGAGTCGCTCAATGGGTGACTGACAGTGTATGAGTGGCAGTATGGGTGAATGAGTGGATGTGTGTGTAAACCTTTGAATCAGTGAGCTGGTGTGTAAAGTGCAGGTATGGGTGTTGCAATGGTTTTGAGAATGGTAGGGGGAGTTAGAGTTATTGTATTAAAGGTTATTTTGGGGTGTGAGTGGGTGAGTCAGAGATTCTGTGAATGAAACCATGAGTGACATCATCAGTGATATCATTTGCAATGTCATTAGTGATTTCAGTGACAATGACATGAGTGATATAATATGTAAGGTCATAAGCAGCACACTGCGGGCCACGAGCTATAGTTAGTTCAGCTAAAAATAACTGCTAAATTTATCTGGTTTTATAAGAGAGAAATGTCAGCCTTACAATAACGTCCCCTGTAACCTTTGGTTTTTTCAGTGAATTTCTAAGGTTTCTTACATGTTAATTCCTAGCTATAACATTCCTGTAATCTTAGGTTTTTTCAATGTATTTCTAAGGTTTTTTTTTTAAATTATATTTCCTAACTATGACGTAACTGTAACCTTTAGTTTTTTCAGTGAATTTCTTTGGTTCCTTAAATGAAAATTCCTAGCTTTACCATCCCTGTAACCTTTGTTTTTTTTCAGTTAATTGGTATGGTTTTTAAAGTAGTAGTCATGCATGCAGAGTGGTGGAGACAAGTGGTGGGGCCTCTGACCAGCTCTCAGGAATTCCGCTGTGTAGAACTAACCAGAGGTACGAGGAGGGCTTCTTGGCCCCGAAGTTCCAGCAGAAGTATGGACTTCATCTTCATCCTCCAACCAGTAGTGCACAGGAGCAATGATTGCAAAGTGGTGGAGAAAGGGGGCATGGCCTCTGAACAATTCCTATTAATCCAACTGTGCGGGACCTATTGGAGGTAACAGGAGGTGTATTTGCCCCACAAGGATGTCGTATGGGGCAACCAACCCCTCCTGTTACCTCCACTAAATTCCACACAGCAGGATTGCTGAGATGTTTCTCCACCACTCTGCAAATGCACCTCCTGGTACACTACTAGTTGTGGGATGAAGTCCCCTTGGCGTCAGAGTTTCCTTGGGGGCCAAGTAGCTCTCCTGTTACATCTGCTGTGAACCACACAGCTGCATTGCCAAGAAGTGGTCAGAAGCCATGCCCCTTTTCTTCACCACTCTGCAAACTCGGCTCCTGGTAGACTACTGCTTTGGTATGAAGTCCACTTTTGTCCAGGGGCCCTCAGGATGCAAGGGAACCCGATCCCCCCACCAGCAGTGCACCAAGATGCTTGTGAATCCCATCCCCCGGGGCATGCCCATTTCTTGTAATGATTTTTTTTTAAATGGAGAGGGGCTCTGTGGTCTCCCTCCTCAGATCGATTTCAGCCCTGGGGTCCCCAACCGACAGGACCAGGCCTTCATATTTATTTTTAAAATGGGATGGGGACAGCGTGGCCCCCCTCCATAGGACAACTTCAGCCCCTGGGACCCATCTCTCAGGGCCTGGTCTCTCTGTTTGGGACCGTGGGGGAGCGTCAATGCTCCTGAGGTCCTTGTCCGCTCCCTGCATCTTGCCAGCACCCTGCCTACTTTGGGAGCTGGCATTGCTCCCTCTGTCCAAAAGCAATTCTTATCCGCTTCATGCAAACAAGAGCATTTTTGCTCTCTTTTGCACAAAGAGGACCAGAGTTTGCTAGGGCTTCCAAGCCATAGCAAACTGCAATGTCTCGGGGTGGGGACCCAGGGACATTGTTGTAGTTGGCTGTCCCCAGGGTCATGTAGGGCTTCTGGAAGGGGGGCCCATCTCATTTATTCAAATTTTCCCCAGGGAGGTGGTGATCACCTGGGCCAGGGGTCAACAATGGACCCTCTTAATTGTTGTGTGTGCTACCGGAGGTGGTGGTCCCGGGCTTGAGTGGAGGGGCCAGAGCCCCCAAACATTATTATTTGATACAGCCCCGGGGAGGTCGCAGTCCCTGGGGCTGGAGGGGGTTGTGTGCCCCTGCTTTTGTGTGAATTAGCCCCATAGAAGTGGCAGTCCATGGGGCTGAAGGCCTCCCCTGCATTCTTTCCTTTAAATAAAGTATGCAGCCAGGTAGGTGGTGGTCCGTGGAGTAGCAGGAGAGGTCCTATAACCTCCCCTGCAATAAATTTTTAAATAGTGTGCCCAGGTAAGTTGGCGGTCTCTGTGGTGGGGGGGGGGTCAGCAGGGCAGACAGGGACCACCACCTCCCCACCCGTTATCTGAGAGATAGGTCTCTGGGGAGAAACCAATTTCTGTCCACATACCATACCAACCACATTTTGAGAGATTGATTTGAAAGCAGGGGGAGTCCCTCTCCATACTCTTGTCTGCATATCCATTATCCAACAGAGGGGTTTTAGTGAAGAGGTGAGTGCTTCTCATATACTAATATATCTCTACAATTGTGTTGCAATTCCACAAGAGTCTCTTGAGAGTAGTGTGTAAGCTTCAGTTAGTGAGACTTGCTGCATGAATCTCATGCAATCTCACGAGCCTCTTGTGAGACCCGCATGGAAAATTCCTCAGCATGCCATTAGGTGTTTTATGATCCTGTGAGAGTCTCAACAGATCATATAGGTAGAAGTAAATAAAGGGCCAAGGCTCAACTAACAGTTACCATTCTTATTACATGGTTGGAGAAATGCTGTGATGTTCTTGGGTGGAGAACCGGAGATAGTACAGTTTGTCTTTGATGCTTTGGAGGAGAAGGAAGCCTGTTTGAGTTGTGCTTAGCAGAAATGAATGTATGTGGAGTTGAAAGAGACTGGTGTCTTCATTGTATTAAAGAAAGAACCACAATTCCAGGTATTTAATAATATATCTAATAAACGTTTTTGTGATGTACCAGTAAGTTTAGCGATGTTGATAAACATACTCCACACCATGTTTATAAACTGAAAGTTTGCTTAGGAAGGTGTAAATGTATTGATATAGCTTCTGAAAGGTACACATTATAATGTAGAGAGATGTGACCAAAGTTTGCAAATTGTGTTGAAAAAATAAGTGTTCCAACTGAATGTACTGTTAAGTAAAGAAGGCGGTATTTCTCAAAATATAAAACGAAAAATGTGGAATGTATCAATGTAAACTCTAATGTGTTTATATACCTCACAGTACATATATTTTAGCTCTATGAGAATGTTTAAGTGGAGATATTGCTATTTCTAGTGGGAAACAATAATGCTCAGTGTTAGCATCAGTGTCTCCAGAGGAATATGTTACTTCAAAAAATTTTATGAATTCTGGTTTGATGGCATATTATAAATTATTTGTCAATGAAATACACTAAGTGAGGGTGTGTAATTGTTCTGGGGAAAGGAATAACAAGTTAGAAGAACATTGTATATAAAAATGTTATTGTGTGTGAAAGGTGTAGAGAATAGTGACAAATTACAACTATGATTTATTGGTTAGGCATTTGTGATCTTGCACAAGCTAATTCTGTGTAGATCCACTTGTCTTTGAGGAAATAGTTATCTGCTTACATAAGCAACAATAATGAGCTTTGTTAAGACAAGCAGGATTATTGTCTTGTTTAGCAGTGAGTATCTGAGCTGGCACAGTGCATTCAGGTTGAAAAGATGTGGAACATATGAAGAGCTATGTAGATCATCAGCACAAGCTATTTCTGTCCGAGCTAGTTTTTGTAAGCTTCTTTTAAAAAACTGTTTCCTTTTTTTTTTAAATTCTTTTTATTGACAACTTTTTACATATTATTTTTCCCCCCTACACCGGGGGTGAGGAACATATTACTATATACATTCAATCATATTTCCAGAAAAAAAAAAAAAACTTATGCTACAATACACATAGAGGAACATATACATCAGGGAGAGCTTAAATTTAGTAATTGATCAATCCAATCATGTGGGGCACCTGAAATTAACAAAAAACATACGACACATTATTTCTTGCTAGACACTTATGAGTCCTCCCTCCTACCACAATAAACATTACAAACCTATACATTATATACATTATATACATTATGCTTCTTCTCTCCATTTTGCTATCGGCTCCCATATTTTAAATCCTAATTTCCTCCCATTATTTCCTTTTCTAGAGTATATTGCTTTTTCCAGACTGTAGATGTTTAAGACCTTGGCTAACCATTGTTGAAATACTGGTGGTGACTGATCGAGCCATGCTGAGGCAATACATAATCTAAAAACAGCCATTGCAACGAAAAATAGCAACCCTCTCCATGTGCGTTGCCTGAATTCACTCCCAATAACACAATCGTAGGGGTTAAGTTGACGGTTATTTTCAATGCTCTTTGTAAAAAAATTTGGATTTCATTCAATATTATTGATAGACATGGACATGTTGCGAAAATATGAATTATATCGGCCTGCAAACTTCCACATCTAGGACAATTAATCCCAGTAATCGCCCCCCATTGTGCGAGTTTTGCCGGAGTATAATACAGCCGGTATATAGTTTTATAGTGCTGAGCCTGTAATGTTGCAGAGCACAGAATATTTTGTCCCAGTTCTAATGACAAATTAAAACATTCCAATTCTATATCCAACTTAGTCGACCAACTTTCCCCCACTTAACCGTGTCGTCCGGTTTTGTTTCAATTAACTCTGTATAAAACCTTTTAATAGTGCAGTTTACTCCATTATGTATCGCCTCAAGTATAGAATTTTTCTCAAATCCTCTCGGCCCCCCCCTTTTGTTCACCAAAAAACTTCTTACTTGAAGATACCTAAAAAAATGCCTTGTTGCCAAATCATATTTCTCCTGTACTTGTACAAATTGTTTCATCCCCTGTGTACCCATCAAATCCCCCACTTTTATAATACCCTTCCTATACCATTCTATGTACACTAGATCAGAAAAGATATCCTCAGGGAATGCTGAGTTATCTTTTATTCTCGTGTATCTATTAATTTTCCCCAAGCCATATTTCTTGGTAAAAGCTTTCCAGATATTATGGGCTCCCAAAATGGTCTTAAATTGTGTCCTTTTGAAGTAAGCTGTGTCAAAGTGTTTCAAGAATATATTTTTTACCTCTTCCCCCATCAATAAACCATATATTGCTAATGATCCTAAATCATCCTCCCCTTCTGCTTCTGCTCCACCTATCAATCCAACCATATACTGTAAAGCTACAGCCCAATAGTAAAATTTCAGGTCCGGTAGAGCCCACACACCTCTCTCTCTTGGGAGTACCATAAATCTTGCTGCTCTCCTAGTTTTACCTTTAGACCAGATAAATCTATTGATCATTCCTTCGATCTTTTTAAACCAGAGATTATCAAACCATAACGGGATTGTCCTAAAAATATATAAAAATTTCGGTAAAATTAACATCTTTATAATATTTACTCTACCAACTATTGTAAGGTGTAAATTATTAAGTCTGTCTAGGTCTTTCCCCACCTTCCTTATAATAGGTTCTATATTTAGTTCTACTAACTTTCCCAGCTCTGCAGTGATCGTTATACCCAGGTATGTTCCTGTCTGCACCACTCGTGAATCTTGACACATTGCCTTACTGTTTTTTATAATCTGTGTTTTCCCAGTATTTAAAGAGTACCCTGACACTTTTCCGAAGTTTTTAGCCTCCAGTTCCAGATATCTGATAGCCTCTGTGGGTACTGGTGTTACAACAGCCACGTCATAGGCATATGCAAGTATATTACAGTCCCCTCTAGGCGTAACAACTGGAGGTATATTCCTATTCCCTTCCATTCTGCGTATTAATGGGTCCAGATATATAGCAAAGAGTAATGGGGAGCCCGGACATCCCTGTCTAGTACCCCTATTAATTGCCACTTGTTCAGTTATTCCCGAGTTTATTCTTATCGTGGCCACCGGATCCCTAAACAAAGTCTTTATTGCCGTAAGAAAGCCATTTCCAAAACCCACTCTTTCTAAGACACTCCACAAATACACCCAGGATACACGGTCAAATGCTTTTTCGGCATCTAACAGTAAGACCGCTAATGGTTCCCCTATAACTTCCATTTTATCAAAAAGGGTAATTAATTTCCGTGTATGGTGCGTGGTTCCTCGTCCAGGTATAAATCCATGCTGACTAATGGTAACTAATGGTGTTATTATGCTAGCGAATCTTATTGCTAATGCTTTTGAGTAGATCTTTGTATCGGTATTCATTAGCGTTATTGGTCTGTACGAACCCGGGTCTGTGGGTGCCTTTCCTTTCTTTAAAATGACAACTATTAAATCAAAATATAGAAGTCTATTGAGAAATCACACACTTAACATAGATTTATATAATGCAACTTATATAATACAATATTTTAAAAAACTGTTTACTCTCTTTCTGAATTATAATTACAACTTTAATGCAAAAAACATACAAATACAATTAGAAGTATGATATTACACTATTAATAAACTTGCTGGTAAAATATCTCAATATGAGAGTGAGAAGAACTGAGGAGATAGACAACCTCAATACAAATATTGTTGTATTACTCTCTTTTATACTTAAACATCATTTTTAGAAACATTTTACAAAGTGTGCACCCTTTCCCATTTAGTAACAATCCAATAGCAATTCCCTTTCAGAATAATGTCTGCACACAGGATTTATTTTTCAATCAATCAATAAAACTTTATTTCAGCTGTAAGCCATAAAAGCACATGGGATAAAAAAAATGCAATATAAGCAAGTTAAGATATATGATATATGATATAAAAAGTGCAATGTTGTAAACATTGGGATAGCCAATGTCTCCTTTCTATTAGACAGGCTCCTGATACAGGGTAGTTTTATGCAATACTTCAAGAAATAGCTAACATCTTGCCTAACATTTTTCCATAACAAAGTTGCATAGCCAGCTAGTCCTATACCCGCACATCAAGCTATACATAGGTTGGTCAGCCACTAATAGTTAAAATGAATAAATAGTCTAAAACAGTTATGTTATTCTACAAATAAGTATTCCACATCCTATTCTCCTTCTGTTATTACAATCACTTTTTTTACTGATCGTCTATATACAAGTTTTCATGGTAAATGCTCATCTTGTGCCTTACTTTCCACACACCCATCAGAAAATGAGAGTGAGCAAAAACTATAGATCTACTTGTATTGTGACTCAAAATCCTGGGTTCTACTTTGTGTTCCCTAGTTCCCAGATTTAATCAGAGTGGGAATACCTGGCACCTCCCATGGGTCATATAGATTGGACAAATTATTGTGCAAAATAGTTTCTTTTTGGTCCCCACAGGCTATAAATAGCAACTCATTGACCCCTGACGTGCACTCCCACTTAGCAGTGAATGCCTGGTTAAGCAAGATTCCATACCAGAATTGCAAGTGCAATTACCTAGCTAGAAGGGGTTCTTTTCCATCCCGAAAGTCCTCCTGCTTGAAAGAGTCCTTCAGAGTAAGAAAGCCATTTGTTAAAGATCCATGGCTCAACTGTAGGTGATTATCTCTAATTTGCCAATATGTTGTCTTGATAAGTGATTTGGAAATGAATTACAGTTACGTACCCACTGATTCATCCATACAGCCACTTATATACCCGCAGATGCACCAATACACCTTGGTATATATATTTAACACTCAAAAACGTTTTAAAAACACTCACAGCCACTGGACGATGTCATCATTGATGTCATTTGTGATGTCACTGACCTTGTCATCAGTGATGTAATATGTGAAGTCATAAGGAGTGCATTGCAGGGGTGCAAGTCATGGTTAGCTCACTACCTATATTGACTAAATTTCACTTGTTTTGTACGAGTAAAATCGGAGCCTAGGTCCCTGTAGACTTTAGTTCCTTCAGTGACATTCTAAGGTTTTTTCAATGCTAAATATTAACTGTCACATCCTTGTAACCTTTGTTTTTTTCAGGGTATTAGTAGGATTTTTTAAATGCTATTCATTAACTATGCAAAAATAACAGTTTATGGACAGAATGCAGAGCGCTGTCATACATTCACCCCAGTACAGAGATCTGGGCCTAAATCCATCGTTTTTTTGTACTCCATACCACCCCAGTTCAGACATGGTCATATGCAAATCAGCCCTGACCCTGTGCCTCATGGAAACAGTCCAGCCCGAACTGCAAAGCCATGTCTTTCCTGGACCGGAATCAAGCATCCTAGGACCGGTTTCTGGCTATCAGCCGTCTTCAGCCAGGATAGCTTGACTCCAGTGGTGTGGAGAGCATGGGACTCACGTCTGAGCATACCCATCCCACTCAGGGTGACAAATGCAAAAACAACAGTTGATTGACAGAATGCAGAACAATGTCATACATTCACCCCCAGTATGGAGATCTGAACCTAAATCCATCGTTTTTTTGCACTCCACACCACCCCAGTTCAGACATGGCCATATGCAAATCAGCCTTGACCCTGTGCCTCATGGGAACAGTCCAGCCCGAACTGCCAAGCCATGTCTTTTCTGGACCGGAATCAAGCATCCTAGGACCGGATTCTGGCCGTGCCCCCTTTTTCCACAACTCTGCAAATGCGCCTCCTGGTGCACTACTAGTTGGGGGATGAAGTCCCCTTGACTTCTAAGGGTGCTTGGGAGTCAACTACTGTTACCTCCAGTAAGACCTACAAATCTGGACTGCTAAGAGGTTGTCAGAGGCCACACCTCCTTTTTTCACCACTCTACAAATGTGACTCCTGGCACACTACTGGTTGTGGAAGAAGTCCACTTTAGTCCTGAGGCCCTCAGGAGTAAAGTGGAATTCATTCCTTTACCAGTAGTGTGTCAGGAGGCACGTTGCAGAGTGGTGGAGAAAGAAGGCATGGCTTCCAAAGGCCTCTCAGCAATCCCCCTGTGTGGGACTTACTGGAGGCAATAGCAGGACTTGCTGGCCCCCAAGGCCCATAGTTTGCTAAGGCTTGGCGAGAGAGGGAATGCTTCTGCAAAGCCATAGCAAAAGCAATTCTGCTCTGCTTTGAGTAAGCAAGAGCATTTTATATGCTCTTGATTACTCAAAGTAGAGCAAGGTTTGCTATGGCTTGGCTGGAGCGGTAATGCTCCTGTCAAGCCATGGCAAACTGCAGGGTCCAGTGGGTGGGCTACTCCAGGACATTGTACGAGCCCGACCTGGGGGATGATGGTCTCCAGGGTCATCTATGACTCCAGGAAGGGGACCACACCACACCTTTCTATTATGGATACAGTCTGGTGGAGGTGGTGTTGCCTGGGGCAGCAGGGATCACCCGTTCCCCCACTATCATTTGCAGCATTTTCCCCAGGCAGCTGGCAGTCCCCAGGGCTGTGGGGGGAGCTGGTGCCCCCGCAATAATAATATTATATTTAGCCCTCGGGAGGTGGTGGTCCCCAGGGCAGAGGGGGGGGGCATGCTGCCCCTGCATATGTATCATGTTTTACCCTGGGGAGGTGGTTGTCCCCAGAGTTGAGGGAGGATCACTTGGTCCCTGCATTTATGTCATGCTTTGCACTGGGGAAATGGCAGTCCCCTGGGCTGAAGAGACCACGTGGACCCACTCACATTATTAAAACATTAGCCCTGAGGAGGTGGCGTTCCTTAGAGTACAAGGGTTGCAGCAAGGGCAATCCCAATCTGAATTATGAAAAATGCCCCAGGAAGGGGGCAATCCCTGGGGCTTTAGGGATCCTAGGAGAGGGGCCATGCACCCACTTCCTACATATTTGGACATGCCTCTGGGACCTGGCTTAGATGATCAGAGTGTTTCTACTCAGACCCCTTTTCCTTTTTTAACATTTATTTTCTGTGACTCTGCTCAATCGAGTCAGAATATGGCTGCCAACACTTCCTGGTTTAAAATGTTGGCAGCCAATCAGATTTCAGCAAGCAATCTGGGTGGGGTTTGCGGATCCTTCACGTTTCCAGTGGTATTTCTAAAATGCATTTGAATAACTCCACAACTGTTAAACAGATTTACACCAAATTACAAAAAGGCACTTCACTGAACCAAGAGCGACCTTCCTACCAAATTTGGTGTAATTCCGTTTAGCAGTTCAGGCTGCAGCTGTGTCTAAAGTTCCTACAGAAATGAACATGAGTAAAATGCATATTGGTACATCCCCTTTTTCTCTGCCCCACTTGAAGGATCACCCCAATATTTCCTAGACAGCAGCGGAAGTTGAGCAGCAAACTTGTTTTGAAAATGTTGCAAGGATAATTCAAACAATGACAAAATTATTAGCAAAACTACATCCTAAGTAACCTAACTACTGGAGACTGACTGTAAGTAATGTGTATATATATATTATCTACTGGTGGTCGCCAATAGATAGTTATAGTTAGGACCTTGTTTTTTGATTTGCTAATACCTTTAGTGCCATTTATTTGACGAATCTTCATAAAATCTTCAAAGATAATGGGGTGCTCTGGTCAGCTCCTGTCTTGCAAGTTTCGGGGTGATTCATCAAGCGAGGGCCGAGAAAAAGGGGGCCCTCAAAAGGTATTATCCCCATGTTAATTTACATAGGAACTTTATACACAGCTATAGCCCAAACTGCTGAACGGAATTAGACCAAATTTGGCAAAAATTTAGCTTTTGGTCCAGAAAGCACTGTTTTGTTTACATGGTATAAATACGTTCAGTACTTCCTGAGAGGATCAAAAAAGAAAAATATCGATATCTGAGCACCAAGGAGGAGTAGCGACTCCTCCTGAGCATGCGCTGACATTTGATTGGCTGCCAACAGTCCAAACTAGAAAGAATTGGCTGCCAACTGAGTCACAAGAAAAGAGTGGAAACAAGTTGAAAAACAAGAAAAGGGGCAGGGTAAAACACCCTGAGCCCCCGGTCTGCTCAGGGTGTCTCAGAAGGAACCAGAAGCCCCAAAAAAGCATTAAAAAAACAGACAAATTCGTGCTGGGTGCACTATTCTGGCTAAAATAAATTAAAAGAAAATGAAGTGTGTTCTCCCGCAATTCGTAATCTGTAAGCCACTGAGTGGGCCAGGTCCCGGGGGTAATGTTAATACTGTTTGCAGGGGCACACGGGGCTCCCGCAGCCCCAGGGACCACCACCTCCCCGGGCTATAAAAAAATCTGTGTGTTGGGCTCCTGTCCCCACGCTTTCCCGTGGACCGCCACCTTACTGGGGCATTGCTAATTATATGTGGGGGGCATCCCCGGACCCCAAGCCCGGAGGACAGGCTTACATCAAAAAAATTGGTGTGGGGAGGCTTCTGCCCCCCCTACTGTCTCAGGGACCACCACCTTCCCAGGGCACTAAGTATTTACATAGCGGTCCATTATGGACCCCCGGCCCCCATGGACCACCACCTCCCCGGGGCTTTAGGTTTGTTGGGAGGGGGGCCCCAAGGCCCCCTCCTGGAGCCCTTGATGGCCCTGGGGACTTCCAGGCCCCAGGGATGGCTCCTGCAATGTCCCTGGGTCCCCACCCCGGGACCTTTCTGTTTGCTACACTGCGTTAGTTCATTGAAGCAAGAGCAGGAAAGCCTGCTCTTGCTTCAACGAAGCAAAACAGGATTGCTTTTGAGCAAGGGGAGTTGCATGTCAGCAGCTCCCCTTGCACAAAAGCAATGCCGATCCCCGCAGGTGGAGGGGAGCTGGCGGAACCATGGTACCCAATGCCAAGGGCAGGCCCTGGGGGATAGGGTACCCGGTGCCAGAAGTGGCCTTGTGAAGGGGGACACATATATACCCCCTTACCAATAAATACATTTAAAAAAGAAGGCCATGCCCCACGAGATGGGGTCTCGGAAGAGGGGCCGTGTGGCCCATTTCCAGTTTTTTTCTTTGAAAAGAAACACAAAGGGGGTCAGGCCTTGGGCGATAGGGTCTCCAGGGCCCAAAAATAGTAAAAGAAGGGGGGCCACACAGACCCCCATCAAAAAAAAGGAATACAATTAAAAAGCTGGCATCACACTGGAGGCCTTGCTCCCACCCTGCACCACTCTGCAAATGCTTCCCCATGAATACTGAGGGTTCCTGGGGGCCAAATAGCCCACCAGGTACCTCCAGTAAGTGCCATGTAGCTGGTTTGTAGACAGGTGGTCCAAGGCCACACCCCTTTCTACAATACTCTGCGAACACGCTTCTTGGCACACTTCTGTTGGGGCGATTAGAAACTCAGGACACAAGTGGACTTCATCCCCCAAAGCAGCTGTGCACCAGGGTCCCGTTTGCAGAATGGTATAAAAAGGTTGCGTGGCCTCCGACCACTCTCAGCAATCTTGTGTTTGGCACTTACTGGAGGTACCTGGTGGGCTTGTTGGCCCCCAGGGGACCCTCAGGAATGAAGGGGACATAATCCCGCAACTTAGAATGCGTGTTTGCAGAGTGGTGGGGAGGGGGGTGTGCCCTTTGTCCACCTCTCAGCAATCCCACTCTGTGGGGCTAACTTGAGGTAAGAGGTAAGCTGGTTGGCCTCTAAAGGACTCTCAGCAGCAACAGGGACTTCAATCCCCATTGTGGAGCGCACCAGGGAGCGCATTTGCAGAGTGGTAGGCAAAGATGGCATGTCATGCTTTGAGAACCTAGCAAACCTGCTGTGTGGGACTTACTGGAGGTAATAGGAGGAGTAGTTGGCTCACAAGGTTGTCCTTGGGGGTCAATTTCTTTTGGGGCCAACTACCCCTCTTGTTCACTGCAGTAAGTCCCACACAGTGAGATTGCTAAGACGTCCAAGGAGGACATGCCCCCCTTTTTCTACCACTCTGCAAATGCGCCTCCTGGCGGACTACGGGATGGGGTCCACTTTACTCCTGAGGTACTTTGGGGGCCCACAAGCCCTTTTGGTACCTCCTCTAAGTACTTTGCAGTGGAATTCCTGAGAGCTGGTTGGAGGTCCAGCACCCTTTCTCCGTCACTCTGCAAAAGTGACTACTACTTAAAGAAGCATTTTTCTGCACCTGTGACGTAGAGGTAGTTTTAATCCCCCTGCCCGATTATGTACTAGGGCCTTCCAGAGGAGGTCATGCCAATCACAGGGGTACCCCAACGCATAGTGTTCCCTAGTATATGTATGGGTTTTCACTGTATTCTAAGTGTCCTTTAGCATAGCACTGCCTTTAGGCCTGGTTAGTCAGAGTCAGTTGCCACGAGTACCTGTCAGCAAAACTTTAGGGGCACAGAATGACTTTGCAAAAAGCCCTCTTTCTGCTCCTCTGTTGGTTCTTTCTACACATCTCTTGCTTCCTTCTGCACCTTTCTTTGTCTATCTGGACTTCTGTTGCCTCTTTCTGCATTTCACGTGTTTCTTTCTGTGCCTTTCTACCTCTTTCTGCACATGTGCTACCTCTGTAGGAATACTTAAAAATTTGCATTTAAAAAACCTTTGAAATTTACTAAAGAAGCCACAGGTTTCAGGGATGCGATAGTTAGAAATTAGCATTTAAAAAACCTTTAAAATGCACTGAATAATGTGTCTGTTATAGTTAGTTAAGCTAACTATTACTCGTGCCCCCGCAATGCACTGATGATGACATCACATATTACATAATTCATGACATGGTCAGTGACATAACTGATGACATCACTGATGGCATCTCAAATGAAATCACTGATTCAGTCACTCATCAATACAACACTATGTTATGCACTCATACACCTATACAGACACATAGGGCCCGATTCACAGAATGAACTTAAGACTCAATCCTAAACTTACTACTATGTTGGTATTCACAGAATGCACTTAATACTTTTGGCATTCACAGAATAAATGTACTACTTGTGGTATTCACAGAAGTTAGGATTTTGTCTTAAGTCTGTCTGAAGTTTTTCTTAAGACAAACTTAAGACAAAATCCTAACTTCTGTGAATACCAAAAGTAGTAAGTTCATTCTGTGAATGCCAAAAGTAGTAAGTGCATTCTGTGAATACCAAAATAGTAGTAAGTTTAGGCTTGAGTCTTAAGTTCTTTCTGTGAATCGGGCCCTTAAACACCGCCTCCTCCCACAGAGTTAATCACATACCTAGTCAGTAATGCAAAGAATCAATCACACTCCCATTTACTCACCTATACAGTTATACACACACCACCTGACTTATTCATACAGATAATAATACATACTTACACGTGTATACAATCACCGATACAAGCATACACTCATCCATACAGGCACTGTCACAATCACTCACTCTCACATATAGTCATGTATATATTCCAACACTCACATATTCTGCCTTTCACTGAGACATCCATTCACTCACCAACACACCCATACACACACTTACCTACCCATACAGCACTTCACAGATGGACTCTGGTACCCATACACCCAGTGAATCACCTACTCACACATCTATGCACAGAGACACTCAGGCACCCATACAGATACTCAGACAACCAATCAATAACCCATATAGACACTCATGTAGCTGCTCACCAACCCATGCAGACACTTACACACCAACTGACAAACTAATACAGACATTCACCCAGTTTAGTCACTAACGTCACTAACCCATGCATTCAGTAAGACACGATTAAGCACTCACTTATACACTGAAGAAGCGGGCTTCAGAAAATATTTTATTCTGACTTGTGGATTCAATTCCCCATAACATGAACTAAAGCAATTAATGAGCTGTTGCATGATTTGTTTAATTAATACAACCTAGATTAAGTTTGCACCACACATATACACGCGGGAAACTGATTACATGTGCTCTTGTTGCATTTGCAAGTCTGTTTTTGTAACACATTATTAATATTGTCCTGTTTGTTATGTCTGTCCTATTGTCTTTGTCACTATTAATATGCAGCTGATCATTTATGGCATGTGCTTTTTATATGTGTTTACATGTATGTCCTATGTTGTGTTTGTCTGTCTGTGTATCATGTAATTATCTTTTTATTCTTTCAGAAACATAAAGCTGGATTACATGAAGAATGGTAGATATTTTATGTGCTGCTTTAAATGTTTGCTTTTGCTAAATGTCTTTTTATTAGTGGGTTAATTAATAATTAGCAAGGGACTGGGTGGTACAGAAGGGTTTGCATTACCTGAATTAATCACTCTTTTTGTGTTTGTTTAAATATTAGCTCAAGAGTGAGATGAGGCCTAGTCTTTGCTTTTGGAGAAAAGTTGGTCGGCCTGAACTGAGCAGAAGCTGGAGCCAAGTGTACACGTTTGGAATCTTTCCATGCAAGAGTTTATTGAACTTATTTCTTGTGGCTCTGACTTTTAAAAAAAAGAGGCTCTAACAATGGAGCTTGTTTTCATGGACTGCTCTGGATGTTCTTGTACAAGGCTGAGGAAGTGACAGGCATGATTCTGCCGAGCTTTTGGTGGAAGTCAGATTGGCAACTTTTATGTTGCAAACCTCGGAAGCTGATGTCACTCTATGGACAATGGCATGATGACGCGCATATTCTCTGGACTGGTAGCTGAGGTGGCCTGACAGCCATAAACCAATCACAGTGCTGAACTTTTCTAAAATAATAACATTTAGTTAGTTTTGAGAGCAAAAATGATATAAAATTGGCTCTCTTGAAGGGTTAGGGACTGTCTTTTCCAGAGGGGCGGAGCGCTGTCGGATTGCCTTGGGATTATTTGTAAGCATTCAACTGTTTATTATTTGTTTCTCTTTCAGGTTAGAAAACTAACTTAGAGAAAATGTTTATGATTTCTTAAGTTCATTATTTTGATCAATTCTAACTTGACAGCTTACATTGTGCCAATGATTATGCAACTTGAAATAATAAAACTAAATGCTTGATTTTAATAAAGAGAGTTAATAAAGATTTTTCAATTATGAATTTTAAAAATAAACTTTTCAAAATGACAAGCTGGTCTTGTTTATTGTAGATAGTTTATTGCTTAAAGTCGTACAACATACTGATCTATTCACCTCATTCTTTTATGGGCCTGGTATTGATTGGCAAGTGTGATAGTGGATTGTGACATCATTTATAAAGAATTTTAGTTGCTGCGCTGCATCAATTTGGTAGCTTCAGACGGTTATATGTTGTTTTTGACATGCATGTTACATATATGTTGGTATAGACATAGGATTGATGTTTAACAACTGTTAAGTTTTTTTTGATTATGTCAGATTGTTATATGTAGTCTTAAGGAATTTTTCCAGTAGTGTGAAAGATTCCTGGTTAATTGCCGGCAAGGTAGTGTGACTGGAAGAGTTACACAGTGCATTTGTCTGTTTCAAAATTGTGGTGTAGAATATATCACGTGTTGTGGACGTACAACACAAGTTTAGGGACCTTAGATGTGCATGGTTGAATGTATAGTGAGGATTGCCTATGAAATTGTAGCATTAAGCAGAGGGACCTGGTGAGCCTGTTATAAAGCTTTTTGTGAAGAGAGTAGTAGGATTTTTCCAAGCTTTAGAGAAGGGTGAGATAGCATTGTCTATTTCTTATCAACGTCTGACGTTTTCTGTGGTTGGTTCAAATCCTGCCAAGAATTCGTGTGTGTATGAGCAGGGTTTTCTTGTTTTGAAAGTGTGTGAATGGTTAGTAAAACTGAAGGGTAGGGTAAGAATTACTCTATTAGCAATTGAAACTATTCTGTGAGAATAGCGTAGTCTATTCCACATTGAGAATACTTGAATGAATGTTTAAAACTATCTCTTTGTTAGAGAAGCAGACAAATGGTTTGTTTCAATGTTGTTAATAATTCAGTTTTTATAAAATGATTGGAAACGTTTTTGAGTAAAGAATACGCTATTTTAGAGTATTGCAAAGTGTTTTACGCTATTTAAAAGCATTTAAAAGCATTGTGCGCTATGTAAATTCATTTAAAAGTGCCCCGATCGAAAATTGTGAAGGAGGGGTTGATTTAGGAGTGGAAGTGTGTGAGGAGAGCCTGCAGCTGCAGCCTGCTGCATACGTCAGAGCCTGCCGCGCTCTGATTGGTTAGAATGTTAGAGCAAAACAGTGCTCTCATTGGTTAAGGCGATTAATGCTTGAAATACTGTTTATTGTCTTTTTCTTGCAAATTGCGCTATTTTAGAAAATAGTGATCTGATTAGTGAAGCGTAGTTTTTTGTGGGCTCGACCCCATCCCCAGATTCCCTGTTGATTGATGTGCTTTCCTTTTAGCTTACACGTGCTTCCCTTTTAGTTCACACGCTGTGTTCTTCTTGTTTGCGCGCTCCTTCAACATTTTTAATAAGCTTTTTGACAAATCGCCTAACTACACGCGCTCACCTCGAGCCTACCTTATGCTTTTGCTCGTTGTTCTGCTTGTTATTTGAACAGTACATTCCTCGCTGAGTTTGGTCATTTCATGAATAAAATCTGTGTCCCGAGTATTTTGTGAAGGAGGGGGGCTGGAGCGAGTGGGAGAGCTGCCTGCAGCAGCTGTCTACGTCAGCCGCCGCGCTCCCATTGGTCCAAAACGTCGACGCGTCATACACGGTGCCGCGCTCTGATTGGGCGAGGCTCCGTGTGTTAGTGAGAGGAGCCGCGCTCTGATTGGGCGAAGCTCCGTTTCAGCATTGAATTGTTGTTGTTTTAGAGGAGCGCGTGTGGAGAGAAATTGACTCTGCGGCGGAGGTCTTAGAGGGAGACGCCCTTCGTTCTGCAGGTTCCGACGCGTCATTGCAGAAGTCGCACACCCATTGCTTGGTGACGCGCATGCATCACTGCAGGTCCCGACGCGTCATCTTTAGAGCCGCGCACCCATTGGTTGGTGACGCGCATCCCTGTTTGGTTCCTGGTGCTTCATAGAAAGGTTGGTTGCGCACCCATTGGTTGTTGACGTGTAGCGTCACACAAGGGTCGCGACCTCATTGGTTGAGGCTTCGTGAGCCTCGAAGTTGTTTATTTCTTGTATTACGCTACACTTGTGCTGCTGCTTGGGGATTTAAAAAATTAAAGAAGCAGATTGGATTACAGTAATCAGTGTTGTTAGGTTTGGTGAAGGAAGGCTTCGTGAGCCATTGAGTGAGGCTTCGTGAGTCGCGCTAGGATTGGGCGAGGCTCTACGCAGTGTCAGACCGGATTGGTTAAGGCTCTGGCAGACATTTTGGTTGGCTGAGCAATATAATAAACACACACTGATTGGTCAAAACACTTGAACACATTGTTTACATTTGCCAGAGTTTATTTTTCCACGCTAAAAGTGCTCAAAGTTTGATTTTTTTTAAATTTTAAAATTATTTCTGATATTTACCACTATTAATTAGTGGATAATACAGCAACAGATACCCTGATTAGGACAATAGCAGCAAAAGTGATTAAAACAAGGACATTGATTATTTAATTTGTACAATATTAGATAAAAACAGTTGTTTAGAGTTACAAATAAAATTATAATATTTACAGCCTTTGATAAAACAGCATTGAGATACAAACATGAGTTATTGGGATGATTATAAAAAAAAGCCTACATGGTTTCAAAAGGTGAAAAATTATTTTAAACCTGACAAGAAAATTGAGACACGTGGTGGTAAAATACTTCATAAGTATAAAACACCTGCAGCCTATATGGAAGGCGAATATGGTTATCATACTGTAATTTGGTTTGATAACTGGATGCATTATACCAAAAAGGATGGTGTACTAGCCTGGCCAGAAGATGGGTCATTTAATATGAAAGTTTTACAAAATCTGAGAGGGAAAATGATGGATCTTGTGCCAAAGCCAAGATCTACACAATTTGAAGCCTTAGTTGAATTGGAGGTTGAGATGATGGAACTTGAACGTGAAAGCAAGTGTTCAGCACCTAAATATTCAAAATATGTTGTAAATAAAGAAACACATGAGGATAAAGTGAGACGCTGGAGAAAGGCAGACATGTATGATGGTCTGTATCCCATAAGAATAATGATTAATGAAGATTTAGAACAAAAGACAGCTGGAAAAAGAATTGATGAGGAATTAGATGATGCAGTTTTAGAAGATATTTATGCCACTAAACCTAAACCGCCACCTTATCAAGCAGGTTCTCAATCTACCCCGAGAGTTTCTACAGAAGCTTCTCCAAGTGCACCTCCTAGAGAAGTTGAGGAAGGTTCTCCCAGATTTTTAAAATTACCTGAAAGTGTAGGCTCAGTAAATAATTGTAGTACACCTAAAAGAAGCAGAGTTGCTCATCAAGAAAATAATTCTGTGAGAAATCAAGAAAGATTACCAGCTGATCAAGAAATTTCTAGTTACAATAAAGCAAAGCAAGATTTAATTGAACAATTGACAAAAGGCATGGAAGCAGTTACAGTACCAGTAACTATTGGTCTTGTGGTACCAGTTTTTGATCAAGGGGATAATAGACAAACAGCCTTAACAGTTCCATTAAATGCTGAAATTCAAAAGGTTGCTGAAAAATTTTATTCAGAACTTTCAGAGATTCATAGAGAAAAATCTATGATGCCAAATTTAACACTGCATAGAAGTTTGTCAAGTTCGCAAACACCAACTGTGGCAGATTCAGACTCAGCTTTGCCAGAAAAAAGTTTAAACAGAACAGAATTATCTCATAATGGAATGTCCCCTGAAGCTCCTGATTATAAAAAGCTTGATGTAGCTAAATTAAAAGCTGACCTGGAGGAATTAATCATTGGCACAATTGGTACTGATAATTTGAAATTGTATCAGGATGATGAACTGTTGTTTATTTGCAAAAACAGGTATAAACAACTGGAAGAAATGGCTGCTGAGTTAGAAATTGATTTGAGCAAACAAAAACATTTACAGAAACATTACAGGGTGGATTTCTCTGAGAGGGACATTGATCATTTAAATGCTGCTGGAAGAATAACTCACATAGGAGAATTAATACGTTTTCTCAGAAAATTAGGTGAATTAGGTAAATGGAGGATAAAATGGTCAAAGAAAGAACAAGATAAAAGACTAAGAAATTATGAAATTTCTGAATTTCCAATGAGAGAAATAGCTGGAGGAGGGTATGTACATGTCCTTGGTCCAGACAGGATATTCTCCTGTTTACCAATGATTTTCCACGTTTAAGGGAAAAACCAGTGGAGTGGTACCGACAGGTAGACAGATTCATAAGGGTGTCAAAGGTTCTGTGGATTGATCTGGATGGATTCTTTGACATTGTTGTTCCATCAGATCTTTGGACAGAATGCAAGATTTCTGTGGATTGGCCAAAAGAAGAACCTGCCCGAGACAAAATTACAGGTGCCCCATCAAAAGATGTCATGGATCTTTATAGGAAAGTAATTTATTGGCTGAAAGGGAAAACTCCCCCAAAAGAAGTGGACTTGGTTAAAATAGACAGAACAAACCAGGAACCAAAAGAATCAGTTCATTCATTTTATGAAAGGTTACTGTTAGTCTTTAAACAGTACAGTGGCTATGAAAAATTAAGTGAAAAAGACATGAGCCACTTTATATACAGATTTGTATATGGCCTGAGACCTGAAATTGGTGACATGATTAGAAATGGAATCGTTTGTTGGCAATCATTATCAGTAGATGACATCCTGAGAAAAGCAAAATATTGCAGTGATGAGATAGATGCAAGGCAGAAGAGTCTTAAGGAGAAGGCAATGTGGGCACAGGTGAAGGTAGCTGAGCAGGAACAACAACAACAGTTAGGCTCTATGCAACAGGTAAAGTTCAAGGGTAATTTTAATAATACTAAGCCAAAATGTAATGTAAATGTTGAAGAGCTGAAACAAAAGCTCCCATGTTTTAATTGCGGCGAAATTGGACACTGGAAGCGAGAGTGTAAAAACCCGTCCAGAAATTTAAAAAATAATTCATTGAATCCACAAGTGCAGTGTGAGTTAAGTCCGCAGCAACAGCAACAGCTACAACAGCAACTGAATGAGTTAAGTCAGCAGCGACAGCTACAGCGACAGATAGTGAACCAGACACAGCAAAGCCAGTTTCAGCAACAAAATCAGGTACAGCAGATTAAAATTCAACAGAGTCAGTTACCTCAAGCACCATTCCCTGGTAGTGCTAACACACAGAGATTTTCTCCTGAAACAGGTTTCTGTGGAAATAATTTGGTTAAAAATGTGTCAAAAGTTAACATGACAAATGCTTCTCAATTTTGGTTAAACGACAAAGAGGTGAGTGATTCATCAGAGGATTACTCATGACGGTGCCTGAGAGAGGAGGAAGAGTGTGTGCTTGGACCCACTCTTGAGGTAGATCAGTCTGGTCCATTTGTTAATGGTAAAGTAAATGATAAAGATATTACTTTCCTTGTGGACACAGGTGCTACCCGTTCTACTGTTAGATCAGCAGAAATAGAAAACCTTCCTCTCTCGGGTGAAACAATTCAAGTTGTAGGTGTAGCTAATCAGCAAATTAAAACAAGTTTGACAGATCCAGTAAAAGTGGAGATAGGCAACTACAAAGATAAACACAGATTTCTAGTTTGTGACAGTAGTCCTGTGAATCTGTTGGGTCGTGATATATTATGCAAAATGAATTGCAGAATATATTGCTCACCAGAAGGTATTGAAATGCAAACAGCAGAAGAAGATGGGCTTTATAAATGGACTATGCTAATGGTGGAAGAAGAAAAAGCACCAATATTTCCTGTTTTTGATAAAAATGATTTGCCAGAAGAGCTCAAAGAGCCAGTTAATCCAGCAATTTGGGACCTAACAGGAAATGATATGGGTCTTATGAAAAATATTGATCCAGTAAAAATCACTGTTAAACAGGGAATTGATTTTCCAAATGTTCTTCAATAGAAAATGAAGGCAGAGACAATTGAAGGTGTCGTTCCTGTGATTGAAAAATTCATAAGTCAAGGAGTATTAAAAGAAATTGAAAGCAGCCCATGCAATTCACCAATCATGGGTATTAAAAAGCCGAATGGAACATACAGAATTGTTCAAGATTTAAGAAAAATTAATCAGATAGTTGTCCCATGCTGTCCCATTGTTCCAAATCCTGCAGTAATTCTTTACCAGATTCCACATGATGCAGAATGGTACACGGTCATTGACCTGTGTAATGCCTTCTTTACAGTACCATTACATCCAGATAGCCAGCAAATTTTTGCTTTTAGGTTCCAAAATAGGATCCTAGCATGGTGGCGTATCCCTCAAGGGTATACTGAGAGTCCATCTATCTTTAATCAATTATTAAAGAAATCCCTGGAAGATCTAGTATAGCCTGGTAATTCCACATTGGTACAGTACATTGACGATTTGCTTGTGGCAGCCAGAACACGAGAAAATTGTGTTACTGATACCATTACCCTGTTAAATCGTTTGGCAGATGAGGGACATAAAGTCTCACCAGCAAAATTGCAGTTTTGTAAACAAGAAGTGAAATATCTTGGTCACAGAATTGCAAAGGGAACCAGAAAAGTGACAATTGAGAGAATCAAAATGATTCGAGCAATACAACCACCGACAACACAGAGACAGGTGAGAATGTTTCTAGGAATGGTTGGTTACTGTCGACAATGGATTAGTGGGTTTTCAGTCATTGCAAAACCACTTCAGAGATTAACAAAGGCAGATATAAAAGATCCAATCAAATTGTCAAAAATTGAGCTGGAAGCTTTGGAGCAGTTAAAAAAGAGCTTATGTGAAGCTCCTGCTCTGGGAATGCCAGATTATGAGAAGGAATTTGAACTCTACTGCAGTGAAAGAGAAGGTTGTGCATTTTCAGTCCTTATACAGAGGCATGGAAACTTGAGAAAACTAATTGCATATTTTTCAGCTGTTTTGGATCCTGTTGCAAAAGCTTTTGCCAGGTTGCTTAAAAGCAGTGGCCGCAACAAGTGTAAGTCTTGAGCAAAGTGAGGGTATCATTATTGGTTTTCCTGTAAAGGTATATGTACCTCATTCAGTTACCAGAAGTATAACTCAACATTTAACAAGCAGCAGACTGACAAAATATGAAAAAAACATTTTTGGGTTCAGACAATGTGTCAGTTGTAAGGTGCGTGAACTTGAACCCTTCTACATTATTACCTGATGGAGTTATTACTGAGGTAAGTAATGAGAATGACATTGATCATGAATGCCTGGATATTGTAGATTACTGCACAAAACCAAGACAGGACATAAAAGACGTTCCATTACCTGAATCAGACATAATATTTTTTGTTGATGGATCTTGTTTGAGAAATGATTAAGGGATTCTGAGAGCAGCATACTCAGTGTGCACAGTTTCAGATGTTGTTGAAGGTTCACCTTTGATGGAATTCGTTCCGCTCAAATTGCAGAATTAATTGGTTTAATTCGAGCCTGTGAAAATGCAGTTGGCAAAAGAGTAACCATAGTGACTGATAGTCAGTATGGTTATGGTGTTGTTCATGATTATGGACAACTGTGGTCCAATAGAGGTTATTTAACTTCTGCAGGAACACCGATTAGAAATGCGAAATTGATTAAAAGATTGATTGATGGCATTCAGTTACCAGAACAAATAGCAGTAGTGAAGTGTTCAGCTCATAAAAAAGGTGATGATTACATCACCAAAGGAAATGCTTTCGCGGATGAGATGGCAAAATATTGTGCCAGAAACAATTACGCAATCAATCGGGAAAAAGACGAAAGTCACACAATGAATTCTCTCATGCTAATTTCTGTAGTTGAGACATGGCAGGAAGTAAAAGACTTACAAGATGAGGCAAGTGAGGAAGAGAAAAACACATGGCTAAAAGGTGATTGCAGACCAAGAGAGGAAGATGGAATCTGGGTACATAAAGATGGAAGAGTTGTAATGCCAGATAGCATGATTGCTGATATGGCACGATTGTGTCATGGTCCAGGACATTTAGGTAAAGGGTCCATGATTAGATTATTTAGAGAAACATGGTACAATGTAAAATTCAGAACAATTGCAGAGTCACTTTGTCAAAGATGTTTGACCTGCCAACAGATGAATCCCAACAAAAAAGTTGTTGTAAGCATGGGAACCATAGGACGGGAGGGTGGTCCTTTTACCAGATTACAAATGGATTTTATTGAAATGCCAAGGCATAATGGTCTACATTATGTTCTGGTATTTGTTTGTCTGTTTTCAAGATGGGTGGAAGGTTTCCCAACTCGTCATGCTAATGCTGTTACTGTAGCAAAATTACTTCTTAGGGAGATCATACCTAGGTATGGATTTCCAGTCACTATTGAAAATGATTGTGGAACTCATTTTGAGAACAGTTTGATGAAATTGGTTTGTGAAGCTTTAGACATCGAACAAAAAATGCATTGTGCTTACAGACCACAGGCATCAGGTGTTGTTGAACAGATAAATGGCACAATCAAGAATAGGATTTCAAAAATGTGTGATGCTACAGGAATAAAGTGGACAGATGCACTTCCACTTGTTCTAATGTCAATAAGAAGCATCCCAGATAAAAAGACAGGTCTTAGTCCACATGATATTGTGATGGGCAGAGTGATGAGGCAAGCATTTGTTCCAGTTGGCAAATTAATGAGTATTAATGATAGCGCCATTATTGAATATTGCCAAATCTGATGTAGTGCATTCTGTATTTCATCAGGTGGGAACTGACATTATTTCAAAAGAAAAGGTACAAGCTCATGATTTGCAACCCGGTGACTGGGTGAGGACAAAAGTTCACCGAAGAAGGAACTGTTTATCACCAAGGTGGCAGAAGCCACGTCAAGTGGTTCTGATAACAACAAATGCAATAAAGTGCAGAGGACTGAAAAGGTGGATTCATCCAAGCCATACAATTCGTGTGTCACCTCCTGAAAATTCTGCTGAAGAAAGTTCAGCTGATTCAGATTCAGAAAGAGACCCAGAAGATCCTGATTCTGATTCTGATGATCAACAAGAAAATCAACATCAAGAGAATCTAGATGAAAGTCAGAACTTGAATAAAGAAGATCTGAAAACTGGAAATCGAGGTGTTGATGATGATGATTTGCTTGAAGAAGAGTCTCTGAGAGAAAAGAGAGATTCAGAAGAAGCAGAAAATTCTGAGCGAGACGAAAATCTGAGCGATACTATTGAAAGGCAAAGAAGAAGTAACTCTGTAAACAAAAAGCTTGAAGCTGGGAAGCTGAAGGTGATTCCTGAAGAAGAAGAATGGAAAGGGGCGACCACTCGGTCCCCCCGAACGTATGGTGGAGTGCCCCGATCCCCCCGGGAAGCCATCTTGGGCGGGAGGCGAGTCTCGGCTGGTATGCCCGAAGCGGCGTAGCCGGGGCGCCATATTTCCCGCCCAAGAGTGGGTTGTCCTAGACACTGAAGCCGCCAGCCACGCCCCCGGAGGCGGATTGAGGTGGGTCCACGCCCGCCTGAAGAAGGATAAAAGGAGCGACAAGCCAAGGAAGCATCCTCTTGTTCCTGTGCTCTGAAGCTGCACCTCCCCGTTGCACGTGAGCTCGAGACAGAACGAAGAGCCAATTTTGAAGGATTTAATTTTGTCTTTGTTCTTTCAGAAAGTCAGCGTTGGACAATGCCGGGCAAGAAGGTCAGAAAGCGGGTCAGTACTGATCAGATGCTCCGCATGCTGGTGAAAGACATGGCCGAGATGAAGAAGCAGATGGCGGCAATGAATGGTGTGGGGGGACCTAAGCGAGTCGTCGGACCAGCATTGCCAGGAGTAGTCCCTAACGGGAGAGGTAGAAGGGCCAAGAGGGGAGCATCAGGGGGGGAGGCCCCGGTTCCCGAGGCGCCGCCGGCGCACCCAGATGCACCGACTGAGGCCCCGATCCCGGTCCCGAACGAAGGGCAACCAATTCCGGTTGTAGTCACCCCCGTGAATGGGGAGGATATACCTCCCGAACTGGCTGCACAGTTGGCAGCATGATTGGGGAAAGATAGCGAGGGGGCCACGGCTGATGACGCCAGGGCAGTGATGAAGCAGTTGCGGCAATCAAGAGAAGCTGCGAAGGCACCATGTCCTTTTGTTCCCCCGCAGGCTCCAGTAGAACAACCCGCAGCGGGCGTGAGTTCGGCAGCGACTACGGTCACAGCTACCGGTACAGGTAAGCAGCTATTGCCGATGGCGGGGGAGGGGTCGGTGCCCTCGAGAAGGGAAAAAGTTGCTCAGCATATCCCGATGGAAGTCAAAGAGAGGATATGGGCTGATAAATATATAAACATGTTTTCTTTATTAACGGATCATTATGAGATTGAGCATGTGAAAATTCAAAAGGAGTTTCTGCACCCTAGTGTTTGGCGCGCTAAGATGGCCGCTTTCAGAGTTGATGAAACGATAGGTAATTGGGGCAGAGCGTTTGGGATATTCACTGCAATTATAGGGGAACGAAGGCCTGAACTGTTGGCGGAGCTACCCGTGTATCAGACACGTATCATGGAGTTTTATCAGACTTATGAGGGTAATCAGTGGTTTTGTTACGATAACATATTTCGTAAGGCCAAGGAGTTCGACACATCTCTGACGTGGGATTGTTTCGACTCTATTTCCTGGCAGAAAATGGAGAAATCAGGCATGGCAAAGTCGCCATTTTTGGGGGGGAACGGGGGCGAGTTTTCCTGCCACTCGTCTGGGGCGCCCTTTCGGGCGGGATCAGGTAACGATCAACACTCAAGGTCTAATGGCAACGCAGGTAAAAAAGGGGTATGCTGGAGTTTTAACAGAGGCAAATGTACAAGGCCCCAGGGGTCATGCAAGTTTAGGCATGAATGTACAGGGTGCGGCCAGTCCTCGCATTCCGAGACCATGTGCAGAGCCAAGACGGGTGACACGGGAAGTAGAGGGGGCGCCAAACAGGTCTGAAATAGTCCGAGGGGCGCCTCTACCTACCCCGGTTGATACCTTGGCAATGATTCCTTGGCTCAATGAATACCCGGATCATAGCTCCGCTGGGGTGTTGCGAGATGGTTTTTCGTATGGTTTCCGCATCCCGGCGGGGGATTTTCAGGGTAAACCACAATGTAGGAACCAACTGTTGGTTCTGCAGAATACAACCATGGTACAAGCAAAGATTGGGAAAGAGGTGACCCGGGGTCGGGTTGCCGGACCATATGACATACCGCCAGTTCCTAATTTTGCTTGTTCACCCCTGGGAGTAGTCCCCAAAAAGGACCCAGGCGAATTTAGGTTGATACATAACTTGTCAGCTCCGAATGGTCTTTCGGTGAACGATGCGATTGACCCGGGAGTTTGTTCGGTGCGGTACGCATCTTTTGATGAGGCCGTCGCCATGTTGAATCGCCTGGGGCCCGGAGCGCTGATGGCCAAATCGGACATCGAGTCAGCGTTCCGGTTGCTCCCGGTACACCCAGACGACCAGCGTCTCCTTGGTTTCATGTTTCAGGGACGCTATTACATGGATAAATGTATGCCAATGGGATGCTCCATATCTTGTGCGTATTTTGAGAAATTCAGTAGTTTTCTTCAATGGGAGTTCACAAGAATAACGGGGTTTAAGCATGTTATGCATTATCTTGACGATTTTCTGTTCCTGGGGGCAGCCGGGGACTCGGAATGTGCACAGGCTTTGAATGAATTTTGTGATCTCAGGAGACATTTTGGTGTGCCATTGGCGCCAGGAAAGACTGTGGGGCCGTCCACTTCGCTCGAGTTTCTTGGAATAGAGCTCGATTCCGAAGAGGGTTGCTTCCGGTTGCCCAAAGAAAAGGTAATAAAATTCAAGGCCTCGCTCGAAACATGTATTAGCGAGACAAAGGTAAATTTGCATTAATTACAACAGACTGTGGGTCAGCTGAATTTTGCCCTTAGAGTGATACCAATGGCTCGCCCTTTTTCCCGCTCGATTGCACAAGCCATGGTCGGCCTTAAAGAAGGGCATCACCGCACAAGGCTCTCGGCAGAGGTTCGCCAGAACATGCGCATAAGGTTGGCATTCCTGGCGGATTTCAATGGGCGTGTTGTTTGGAACAAACCGGTGGTGTCCTCCGAGGAGCTGGGGTTGTGGACAGACTCGGCAGGGAGTATGGGCTTTGGCGCCATGTTTGGTAATCACTGGTCAGCCCAAACATGGCCGTCATGGTGGCATGAGAGTGGGCTTACAGGTAACATTGCGTTTCTCGAATTGTTCCCTATTCTGGTGGCCTTGAAAACATGGCCTGAGGGGTTTCGGGATCACTCTGTGGTGTTCTGGTCTGATAACATGAGCGTGGTTGAGTGTATCAATAGTCAGGCAGCACGATGCAAATGGATTCTGAGATTGCTTAAGGAAATTGTCTTGCTATGTATGCAATTGAACGTGCTTTTTAGGGCAAGACATGTGCCAGGGGTGCTGAATCAGGCAGCTGATGTGCTTTCTCGTTTCCGTATGCAGGCCTTCTGGGGTTTTCTGCCCACAGCGGACCCGGTGGCGGCACCATTCCCCGAAGCTCTCTGGTCTCTCGGTGCCCCGAACTACAAAACCTCGTGGGAGAGAGTTTAGCACCCAGGACAAGGAAGGCATACGAAGGGGCGTTCCGTTCCTATTGGTCCTTTTTGGGTTCTGCTAGAGGGGAGCTTTGGGGCCAGGAAGAGTATGTCCTGAAATTTTTATTGTCATTACATCAGGCAGGCAAATCGGTAGCTACGGCCCAGAGGCACCGGGCCGCCATTTCTTTTATGGCACGGGCTCATGGTATCCAGGACCCCACGGCGTCTTTTGTGGTACAGAAAGCGCTGCGTGGGTGGCAACGCCTTGAGGGTCGCAGAGTGGATGAAAGGCACCCGATAGGTCTGGAAAGGTTGGCCCTGTTGCTGTCCGTACTCCCTGCAACATGTTCATCTCAGTCAGAGACAGTGCTATTCCGGGCCGCTTTTGCATTAGCATTCCATGGGGCTATGCGGGTTAGCGAACTGGTAGCAAAGAACAAGCAGGATACGGGGGGTGGTCTGTGCCGAGAGCACATTCAAATTAAGGGGGAGACGATGATTGTCTCGTTTGCCAGGTCCAAGACCGATCAGGGTGCGATCGGAGACAGTGTAGTGGTCCAGCGGATTCCCGGATCTCCCATGTGCCCTGTTGCATGCGTTGAGGAGTATTTGGCGCAAAGGGCGGCATCATGGGGGGGGGCCTTGCTGAGGCACGCCGACGCCACCCCACTGACGAGGTTTCAGTTCCAGCGGGTGCTTGCAATGGCAATTTCAGCCGCGGGCTTGAACCCGGGCGAGTTTGGGACCCATTCCTTCCGGATAGGGGCTGCTACAGAGGCTAAAGCCAGGGGTCTGAGTGTGGAAAAAGTAAAACAGTTGGGGCGTTGGTCCTCGAATTGTTACAAAAGGTATGTGCGGTTGCACATGTTGTGAAGCTGATATCATGCACTCACGCTTCTTGTTTTGTTTGGTTTACAGTTTCGCAAGCTTACGAGGCGGGGCGGACTGTGCAGTCGACCCGACACCCGGGAACCAGCGGTCAAAGATCACCGACTGAGGAGAGAGTGGTGTGGGTCGTGGGCCACTCATACGTGAGGCGTGCCGCAGACGTATTCAAAGCAGGTGACATGATTCACATGGCTGGGGAATACGGGTACAGGGTGACCTTCTACGGAAGGAGCGGGCTCTGTATTGACCAGTTTCAAACTTTTATGGAGGGTTTGTTAGGGCGGACAAGGTCACCACCAGCTACAATCATAGTGCATCTTGGGGGCAATGATTTGGTGACCACTGGTCGACGAGTACTTCTCGAGTTGATACTATCCACTGTAAGTTGGTTGGCGAGAAGGGTTCCGGGGTGCACGATTGTATGGTCCCATATGATTCCACAGAAGGTGTGGCGGGGGGCTAATTCTGTGACTGCTATTAATCATTCGGTGAAGAAAGTGAATAACAAACTTGGTAGACTGTTCCGTACAAGTACATTGCATTCGATTCCTCATGGAGGTATCAGGGGGGACCATATGTATCTAGAAGATGGGGTCCATTTGTCCCGGGTGGGGAATTCTTTACTCATAGGAGACCTCGTAGCCTGGTTAAAGAGTTTACAGCATGACCTTTAGGTAGGAGTTTTGTGGGGGGTCCGGATAGCCGGTCAACTATCCGGCCTGTGGCGGTAAGGTCATGATCGGTGAGCAGTAATTGGAAGATCCCTAGGGGTGGGGCGTCACCCATTACGGATGGGAGCGCCAGGTGGGAGGTGGCCATTGGCCCCTCAACGGGGAGGCGGTCCCCTCTAAGGATGGGACGCCGAAAGGGAAGGCGGCCAAGGCCCCTCCCTGGGTAGGAGGGGCTACGGGCCCCTCCTGGGAATTTCCCGGGGCCAGGACATCTGCGACGGCAGATGTGGTAAGTTGTGTGGGGTGGGAGGGGGGTCTACGCTACCTTCTAGACACCTCACACGAGTCCTCGGACGACCATTAAGATGGCGCCGAGTTAACATGGGCCCCCGTCAAGACAAGGGAAATTGGAAATAGGCACAAAGGTGCAGTCCTCTGTGCGGCCGCCCCTCACAAGTGAGGGGGGAGTTCTGGTTTAGGGATCTGACACCGGTTACGACCTTGCCGTTGGCCCATAATGTTAGGATGTACAATTTCAATTTTGAAAAATGCATTTGCAGGATGTTTAGTATCGGCTAGGAGAACCTTTGTATTAGAGATGTGTTAAGGTCAGCCAAGAACATCGTAATGTGGAAATGAAATTGTACATGATATGAAACTGTTATTTTAATGTTTTAATTTTGTTTCATATTTTAATAAATACGGCCGGGAGGGTAACTCCCTCCCGCCTCCAGAAGTTCAGAACCGTTTCCGTATTCCCATTCTTGGGGATTGTGTTGAGAGGGGGTGGCGGGTATCTCAGCCATATGGAAAGGGGCGACCACTCGGTCCCCCCGAACGTATGGTGGAGTGCCCCGATCCCCCCGGGAAGCCATCTTGGGCGGGAGGCGAGTCTCGGCTGGTATGCCCGAAGCGGCGTAGCCGGGGCGCGCCTTTTCCCGCCCAAGAGTGGGTTGTCCTAGACACTGAAGCCGCCAGCCACGCCCCCGGAGGCGGATTGAGGTGGGTCCACGCCCGCCCGAAGAAGGATAAAAGGAGCGACAAGCCAAGGAAGCATCCTCTTGTTCCTGTGCTCTGAAGCTGCACCTCCCCGTTGCACGTGAGCTCGAGACGGAACGAAGAGCCAATTTTGACCCACCCACCGGCCCCTGAGGACAGCGAGTTGTTTTGAAATAAAGTCATGTGACGTGGTAATTGTTTTTCTTACAGGTTGTTCTGAATAAAGTTTGTGATTTGGTATGCAATAAAGTGGATATTTTTCTTTTCAGCATGTTTTATTAAACAAAGTAATTGCACCAGAGTTGGTTAGTGATGTTCTGTAGAGTTCATACTTTGAATTGCTTAAAGTATAATTGTCTTTTCTCCTCTTTAGTCTTAGATTGTCGTATTTATTTTTTGGTCGGGCGGTAAGGTCATGATCGGTGAGCAGTAATTGGAAGATCCCTAGGGGTGGGGCGTCACCCATTACGGATGGGAGCGCCCGGGGGGAGGTGGCCATTGGCCCCTCAACGGGGAGGCGGTCCCCTCTAAGGATGGGACGCCGAAAGGGAAGGCGGCCAAGGCCCCTCCCTGGGTAGGAGGGGCTACGGGCCCCTCCTGGGAATTTCCCGGGGCCAGGACATCTGCGACGGCAGATGTGGTAAGTTGTGTGGGGTGGGAGGGGGGTCTACGCTACCTTCTAGACACCTCACACGAGTCCTCGGACGACCATTAAGATGGCGCCGAGTTAACATGGGCCCCCGTCAAGACAAGGGAAATTGGAAATAGGCACAAAGGTGCAGTCCTCTGTGCGGCCGCCCCTCACAAGTGAGGGGGGAGTTCTGGTTTAGGGATCTGACACTGGTTACGACCTTGCCGTTGGCCCATAATGTTAGGATGTACAATTTCAATTTTGAAAAATGCATTTGCAGGATGTTTAGTATCGGCTAGGAGAACCTTTGTATTAGAGATGTGTTAAGGTCAGCCAAGAACATCGTAATGTGGAAATGAAATTGTACATGATATGAAACTGTTATTTTAATGTTTTAATTTTGTTTCATATTTTAATAAATACGGCCGGGAGGGTAACTCCCTCCCGCCTCCAAAAGTTCAGAACCGTTACCGTATTCCCATTCTTGGGGATTGTGTTGAGAGGGGGTGGCGGGTATCTCAGCCATATTACCAAGTACCAGTAAAGGTATTGTTTCAAACGGAGTGAAGTTGCCGAGTAAAGAAGTTCCTAGGTACAGATTTGATGTCTCTGATACAGACACTGAAAGTGATGAAGAATCTTAAATAAGAAAATACAGAAAAAGAGCTTGGAAATCTGAATGTAACGAATGTGTGCCAAAGAAAAAAGTCTTGAGAAAAGGAGACATTTGGCCTGAAGATAATTTGAAATTCAAATTAGTGAAGAAATCAAAAGAACAGATAAATAAGATTTCTAGTCAAGGAAGTGAACTTGAAAAAAAAAACCAAGGCGAAAACAAGAAAATAGAAGTTATCACTCGTAAGACAAAAAGAGTAATTAGGCCAAATCAAAAATATAAATCTCCAGAGTGGACCTATATTGTAATTCCACCAATTGTTGAAGTGGAAAGCAGTGGTCAAGAATTTTTAGAAAGTGACATAGATTAAAATTGTTAGAAATTAGTTGAGGATTTATTTCCTGGCATAAGGCTGAAGAAAATATGTGTTAGGTAACTTTTTGTTTCCTGGCATAAGGCTGAAGAAAACTTGTTAGGTGACTTTAGGTCAAAGAAATTCTGTTTAGTTGAAGAACACATATTTTGTGACACAAGGTCGAAGAAAAACTGTTTAGGGTTAAAATTTTAAATTTTTTTTTTTTAAAAGGTAGGATATAATTTTGTTAGTTAGTTACTTACATTCTTTTGACTTTAAAATTTAGAATTTTTGTTTTTAGAAATGCCTAGATCAGATACTTCTAGGTGTTCAATTTTTAAAAAATGTTGCAAAATGACTTCAATTTGTGTGATATTATTAATTTTACTTTGGCTAATTTTAGCTGTGGTCTATCCTTTTGATGTTAATAAGCAAAAATCTAAGACTAATATAACTAGTAAAGTAGAGTCTAATCATGAGAAGCATGCTGGCAAGTCCAGTAGAGTTATTAATTATGATCCAGAGTCTCATCAAGATAGATCTATTGGTGATTTTTCAACCAATTCATTTTCAAGGCTTTTATCTGAATATGTCAAAGTAATGAATGTCAAAGATTGCTACGTGTGCGTAAAATTACCTGCTTCTGTTTCTGAGGGGGTGACATATAATATGTTACCTCTCACTTATGGCATTGCCTGTAGTGTGATTGCTAGCCTGTTTTATCAAACTGGTCGTCTGGAGTATTATTACTCAGACTTTGATGAGGTTTTTGCAAATCTCAAAGTTGTAAATAGCTTAAACAAAGTAAGGCCTGCGAAGCAGATGAAGGAATTCTTTTTAGTTACTAATGAACTAAATTATGAATATGCCTATAGAAATAATTTAACATGCAAAATGAGAGCTGAAGAAAAGACTTTCCTTAACATGGTTGAGGAGAGAAGGGCTGTTTACAAAAGAAATGAAATGCTAAAACATGCTAAATCTAAATACTGGCAGTTAGAAGATGCTAAACTAAATGGTGTTAATACTAATGCAGCGATATATATTGATGAACCAGTTAGTGGTAAATTTTGCATCAGAAGAGATAATACACTTTATGATAATCTTTTTGTGGGTGCTAGTCAATGTGAAGATACTTATTGAATTGTAGGGGGATGGGGATTCAAAGGTGGAAAGGATCCAATTTTCCCTGGAATTTATTTTATTTGTGGTAATAAAGCACATTTTAGCCTTCCGGACCACTGGTATGGGACATGTTATCTTGGCCTGGTCTTTCCAAAAATATTTCATGTTGACAGAAATGAAAAGGATACCTTTGAATTTGGTGAACACTTGAATCAGAATAGGTATAAAAGAGAAAGTTTTACGGAAATCCTGGGAGACATCTTTGGTGCTGTTATTCCTATGGTGGGGATTACAATGAATTCAATTAAAATTAGAAAAGTTTCCACAATTGTAGATAGGTTGTCAACTGATACTGCAAGTGGATTCCAATTGGTTAGCACAGAACTTGTTGCTACCAGAAGTATGGTTATGCAGAATCGTCTTGCTCTAGACATTCTGCTTGCAAAAGAGGGTGGAGTCTGTGGGGTCTTGCATGTCCAACATTGCTGTACTTATATACCTGACAAAAGTCGGGATATAGAGTTACTTGTTAAGAATATTACACATTTCCATGAAGAGATAGAACCCATGGAGGAAGAGACTTTTACTGAGAAAATTGAGGAAGAGAATGGAGGTTATTAAAGATTGTTTTTCAGAACTTGGCAGATCAATTTTGGGCAAAGTGCTCTATCCAGTAATTGTAATTATTATAGTGATAATGCTGCTAAAAATTAGTTGTTTGATCCATAAGAGGAGGAAGCATCAGAATGAAAAGAGAAGGATTTATAAACTCAGAAAGGAACAAGAAAAGGAATATGAATTAGAAGAAATGCGAAGAGTTCAGTTTGATAGAGATAATCAGACAGCTGAAACAGGGGTTTAGGGAAACTAATATCGAGAGAATTCAGTGTGTGTTGTCTCTAAAATGGGTAAAAAATTTCTAAATTTTTTGAGTGTTGTTTGGTTATTTTAAAATCACCAGATGAGGGAGTTGATGAAGCGGGCTTCAGAAAATATTTTATTCTGACTTGTGGATTCAATTCCCCATAACATGAACTAAAGCAATTTATGAGCTGTTGCATGATTTGTTTAATTAATACAACCTAGATTAAGTTTGCACCACACATATACACACGGGAAACTAATTACATGTGCTCTTGTTGCATTTGCATTTTGTAACACATTATTAATAATGTCCTGTTTGTTATGTCTGTCCTATTTTCTTTGTCACTATTATTATGCAGCTGATCATTTGTGGCATGTGCTTTTTATATGTGCTTACATGTATGTCCTATGTTGTGTTTGTCTGTCTGTGTATCATTTAATTATCTTTTATTCTTTCAGAAACATAAAGCTGGATTACATGAAGAATGGTAGATATTTTATGTGCTGCTTTAAATGTTTGCTTTTGCTAAATGTCTTTTTATTAGTGGGTTAATTAATAATTAGCAAGGGACTGGGTGGTACAGAAGGGTTTGCTTTACCTGAATTAATCACTATTTTTGTGTTTGTTTAAATATTAGCTCAAGAGTGAGATGAGGCCTAGTCTTTGCTTTTGGAGAAAAGTTGGTCGGCCTGAACTGAGCAGAAGCTGGAGCCAAGTGTACACGTTTGGAATCTTTCCATGCAAGAGTTTATTGAACTTACTTCTTGTGGCTCTGACTTTTAAAAAAAAGAGGCTCTAACAATGGAGCTTGTTTTCATGGACTGCTCTGGATGTTCTTGTACAAGGCCGAGGAAGTGACAGGCATGATTCTGCCAAGCTTTTGGTGGAAGTCAGATTGGCAACTTTTATGTTGCAAACCTCGGAAGCTGATGTCACGCTATGGACAATGGCATGGTGACGTGCATATTCTCTGGACTGGTAGCTGAGGTGGCCTGACAGCCATAAACCAATCACAGTGCTGAACTTTTCTAAAATAATAACATTTAGTTAGTTTTGAGAGCAAAAATGATATAAAATTGGCTCTCTTGAAGGGTTTGGGACTGTCTTTTCCAGAGGGGCGAAGCGCTGTCGGATTGCCTTGGGATTATTTGTAAGCATTCAACTGTTTATTATTTGTTTCTCTTTCAGGTTAGAAAACTAACTTAGAGAAAATGTTTATGATTTCTTAAGTTCATTATTTTGATCAATTCTAACTTGACAGCTTACATTGTGCCAATGATTATGCAACTTGAATTAATAAAACTAAATGCTTGATTTTAATAAAGAGAGTTAATAAAGATTTTTCAATTATGAATTTTAAAAATAAACTTTTCAAAATGACAAGCTGGTCTTGTTTATTGTAGATAGTTTATTGCTTAAAGTCAAACAACATACTGATCTATTTACCTCATTCTCTATGTTTTTATGGGCCTGGTATTGATTGGTAAGTGTGATAGTGGATTGTGACATCATTTATAAAGAATTTTAGTTGCTGCGCTGAATCAACACGCACCTACTAAATCATCCATTCAGACACTTATACACCCACTCATTTTTCAATATATCTTGGCTTAGCATATATATGTATATATGAAAATTTACTGAAAAAACAGGTTTACAGACGTTATAGTAAGGAATTAGCATTTAAAAAAACCTTAGAAATTCACAGAAAAACCATAGGTTTCAGGGACGTTATAGTTAGTTAGACATTTGACTCACATAAAACCAGGGAAATTCGCCAGTTTTAGTTAGTTGAGCTAACTATAATTCACGGGCCCGCAATGCACTGCTGATGACGTCACATATTACATCACTGACGACATGGTCAGTGACTTCACTGATGAAATCTCAAATGACATGACTGATGACATCATCCAGTAAATTTGTAGTTCTGTAAAGTTTAAATATTTTGTATATATATCTATGCCAAGGTGTATTGAAGAATGAGTGGATTTACAAGTGCCTGAAGGGATTATTTAGTAGGTGCATGAGTGAGTGATTGAACGTGTCTTTCTGAATTCATGGGTTAGTGACTAATCTGTCTGAAAGTCTGTATTAGTCTCTCAGTTTAGAAGTACCTAACCTCTGCACTGTCTGACTCTAGATAAAACAGCACTTTCACACCGGTAAGGGTAAATACTTCAGTTCTGCCAGTATGCTACAGACCATTCAGTTCACAGTTTAGAAAAAATAACTTTCATCCCAAGGTGTACCAGCACCTCACCTCACCAACATCTCACAGGGGGCAAAACAGCACTTTCACACCAGTAGGAGTAAACACTTCGCTTCGGCCTGTATGCTACAGTGCCCACAGCACATCAGTTTACAGAACTCAGTTTACAGCAGTCAGTTCACAGTTTAAGCATACACTTTCATCACTGACTTACCTCAACACCATCTAACTATAGGCAAAGCAGCACTTTCAAACCGGTAATGGTAATTTCTTCGCATCTGCCAGGATGCTACAGAGCACTCAGCTCACAGTTTAGGCAAAAGCTTTCATCACTAAGTTCAAGGAGCGCTGACCTCTGCACCACCTCACAGTGAGCAAAATAGCACTTTCACACCAGTAGGGGTAAATACTTAGCTTCGGCAAGTATGCTACAGCCTCCAGAGCACATCAGTTTACAGCACTCAGCGCACAGTTTACACGCACGCTTTCATCCCGGAGTGTCCTGGCACCTCACCTCAGCACCATCTCACAGTGGGAAAAACAGCACTTTCACACCGCTAGGGGTAAATACTTTGCTTCACACTCCCTCTACAGCACACCTTCCCCACACTACAGATCTCACAATGCGCCTAACCTCCTCTTTCCCACTATTTTTTGTCCTTTTTCCCCTTACTCGCTAGTTTCCAGCGTTCGCAGTGCTGCAGCCAAGCGGCAGCAAGCTCGTAATGCCTCAGCCAATCAGATGGCAGAATTACCAAATATCGATATCTGTACATTTTTATATTTCTTCAAAACTACAAAATGGATTAATACAAAATAAAATAAAGTGTGCTTTCTAAATCGAAACCCTTCTCCCTGGCACATGTGGTGTAATTCCGTTCACCCGTTCGACCTGTAGCCTTGTCTAAAATTTCCTATAGAAATTAACTTGGAAAAATATGTGTTGGGACCCCCCTTTTCTCTTGCCCCCCCTTGACGAATAACCCCCAAACTTTTAACATAGGAGCTGATATCAACAAAGAATTCATTTTGAAAATGTCGCGAAGATTGGTCAACGGGCGCCGAAGTTATTGGGTATAGAATGTTGCCATTTTCCTATGATAACGAGGTCTTAACTATAACTATCTACTAGCGACCACCAGTATGTAATTTACATATATATATTCTCAAGGAGGACAATACCATCGAAGTGAAGCCCTCCGATAAAGGGGGAAATATCGTCATCTTCAGCAAAAAACATTATAAACAAGAGGCTTTGAGGCAACTAAAAGACAGTGATTGCTATCGAACCATGGAGAAAAGGGATTTCTTGAAATGTATCACGGAATATCATGCACTACTTTTGGGTTGGAAGGAGGAGGGTATGCTTAATAAACATGAGTATGACTATCTGTTTTGTGAGCACCCTATCATTCCGACATTTTATCACCTCCCCAAGATGCATAAGGACATCAAAAATCCCCCAGGCAGACCAATTGTCTCCTCCATAGGGAGCCTACTTGAAAATACATCAAGATTCATAGATGGTTACTTGTCCCCGTTTGTGAGAGACTTACCATCCTATGTGAGGGACACCCAGGACTTCATAAGGCAGATTGAGGGCATCGGGTGGGAGGAAGATATGCTTCTTATCACTCTAGATGCCACAAGTCTATACACTTGTATAGAACACCGTGATGGAATCTCTGCTATCAAATGGTTCCTGGGAAAAAAGAGTATGCATTACCATCAGCACAACAAAATGATAGTGAAAATGACCGAATTCTGCCTCAACAATAATATTTTTCTTTTTGCAGGAAATATGTATCATCAACTGAGAGGGACTGCGATGGGCACGTGCTTCGCCCCCAGCTACGCAAATCTTTTTGTGGGTTGGTGGGAGAAGCACGTGGCCTGGGGGGGCCCCAATGAGAAGTGGCTGGACAACATCATGATTTGGTCGAGATATATCGACGACCTGTTTGTCGTTTGGAGCGGCGACGTCTCCTCTGCGGAGGAATATGTGGTGGTGGTGAACGACAACGAGTTGAACCTCAGATTTACTAGCACAATAAGTAAAACATCTGTACACTATCTCGACCTTGAGGTCTTTGTCAAGGAGAGTTCCTTACAAACCAGGCTCTATCGCAAGCCTACGGCTGGCAATACCGTGCTACACGCGGCGAGCCACCACCCAAAAAGTATGATCAAGAACATCCCGTTTGGAGAGCTACTGCGCTTAAAAAGAAACTGTTCAGACTCCAACGATTTCAGGCAGGCACGGGAAGGGGCGATAGCTAGGTTCAGAGAGAGAGGGTACTCAAGGTCGCTACTTACAGACGCAACCAAGTGAGTAGACCTCATTGACAGGAAAGACCTCATACAGACTATCACGAGGGATAAAGCAGAAGATAGTACAACAAGGATGATCACCAGTTTCAACATGCGATCAAATGAGCTGGTGCAGATATTCAATCGAAATTGGCACATCCTAGGTACAGACCCAGTAATGAAGAGAAAAATATCGACAAGACCATCCATTACTTATAGGCGCTGCCAGTCCCTCAATGACCATCTGGTAAAAAGCCACTATGTAGATTCACCCAGAATTCCAAAAACTAAACCCATCAATGGCTTTTTCCCTTGCAGGCAATGTAAAGCATGCAAATACAGCAAAAAGAGAACCAAATACGAAGGGAGAAGCAATGACCCACGGCCAGTGAGAGAAATAAAGAAATTTCTGAATTGCAACTCTGAGTTCGTAATTTACTGCCTGGTATGTCCATGTGCCAAAAGGTACATTGGGAGTACCACCAACCAAGCCAAGAAACACATCCTAGAACACATGCGTGCCATCGCCAATAAGGACAAGAACTACCCGGTGGCACGCCATTTTGAGACCCACCATGGAAGTAATAGGGACCTATTATCCTTCTACCTAATAGATCAGCTGGAGAGAAGGGAACGAGGTGGGGATAGGATAAGATCACTAAGAGCGATGGAATCCAGGTATATCATTGACCTTCAGAGCATGCACCCGAAAGGGCTTAACAACGATGAAGAACTTTGGGTCCACTTAGAACAGACAGCATTCACTCCCAAGCTGGTTCAGGAAAGGATGCTTATATTGCATAAAAGAATACCCAAGGCTGAAAACTAATACGGGTAACTCTCCAGTTGGCAGCAACTAATCTGGTATCAATGTTTGATAATGACAAGGATTCTTGCCCATACAGGGCAGCATAACGTGTGCAAGTTAACAGGGTTGAAAGAACAACTGTCCACTATGCCCATCCAGGGCACAATTTTGTACATAATGTATGAATTTATAACCAATATGTTGTACACAATGGATGAATTTACAATCACATTTAAGTCTTTTTGTAAATTGATGAAGGAGATTATATTACGAATTGTTGACGCAAAACATGTACACATCTAATGGACATGACTAGACATATACCCTGGTACTTGCCCTTGGTTTTAAGAAATTTTTACTTTAATTCACGTTCTCGCACTAGAACTGGTTTTTTCGAAAAACGTCATATGTCCCCTTGTACACACTGTAAATGAGTGATTATCTGTAACTTGCTGAATTGCATGTTTAAACATGGCCGCCACAAACAGCTTGGTGAGCACTAGTCCACTGTCTATGTCGGGCAAAGTGGTTGGGGATATAATGACGAAGCACACAGGTAATGGCTGACAATGAGGAAGCCAAATAGGTGAAACGCGTCTGTCAAGGGGGCAGAGGGGTCTGCCAATAAACCATCTTGGTTAACACACTGACTTGGAGTGCCGTCCTTTTTTGACCTCTGGAGAATCACGGAGGTGTGTGGAATCATATATATATATATATGTGCTTGCATCACCATGGACTACAAATCCCATAATTCCAGCCAAACAGGACACATGCCTGTCCACGGATTTGCCTGATAGAAAGTGTCCATAAAACTGGTGATGAACACTGAGTGTCGACTGGAAGCAGCCCCTGAAGACGGGGGGAGTCCCCCAGAAACGCGTTGGGCATACTATTCCTTGCAACGTGGTGAAGCGTGCTGAGACATTGCAGCCCGGAGGGAAGAGCCCTGCAGTGTGCCTCTCATGTCACAGGCATCTGGTATAAACATTTCTACGCGGCGGCCTGGCCGCGGGGAGAGCACCATCGCCTGCTGTTCTAAAACGGTGAGCGGCAGGATGAAGCTCATCGCATCCAAACTTTTGGTTGTATAAGGAGCGCAGGACTCGTCATCTAATTACAGCGCGCTAAAGCACAACAAGCAGCCTACTTAAGGTTTCAAATTAAGCATAAATTCATCCAAGACGATCGATGTGCTTGCATCACCATGGACTACAAATCCCATAATTCCAGCCAAACAGGACACATGCCTGTCCACGGATTTGCCTGATAGAAAGTGTCCATAAAACTGGTGACGAACACTGAGTGTCGACTGGAAGCAGCCCCTGAAGACGGGGGGAGTCCCCCAGAAACGCGTCGGGCATACTATTCCTTGCAACGTTGTGAAGCGTGCTGAGACATTGCAGCCCGGAGGGAAGAGCCCTGCAGTGTGCCTCTCATGTCACAGGCATCTGGTATAAACATTTCTACGCGGCGGCCTGGCCGCGGGGAGAGCACCATCGCCTGCTGTTCTAAAACAGTGAGCGGCAGGATGAAGCTCATCGCATCCAAACTTTTGGTTGTATAAGGAGCGCAGGACTCGTCATCTAATTACAGCGCGCTAAAGCACAACAAGCAGCCTACTTAAGGTTTCAAATTAAGCATAAATTCATCCAAGACGATCGATGTGCTTGCATCACCATGGATTACAAATCCCATAATTCCAGCCAAACAGGACACATGCCTGTCCACGGATTTGCCTGATAAAAAGTGTCCATAAAACTGGTGAAGAACACTGAGTGTCGACTGGAAGCAGCCCCTGAAGACGGGGGGAGTCCCCCAGAAACGCGTCGGGCATACTATTCCTTGCAACGTGGTGAAGCGTGCTGAGACATTGCAGCCCGGAGGGAAGAGCCCTGCAGTGTGCCTCTCATGTCACAGGCATCTGGTATAAACATTTCTACGCGGTGGCCTGGCCGCGGGGAGAGCACCATCGCCTGCTGTTCTAAAACGGTGAGCGGCAGGATGAAGCTCATCGCATCCAAACTTTTGGTTGTATAAGGAGCGCAGGACTCGTCATCTAATTACAGCGCGCTAAAGCACAACAAGCAGCCTACTTAAGGTTTCAAATTAAGCATAAATTCATCCAAGACGATCGATGTGCTTGCATCACCATGGACTACAAATCCCATAATTCCAGCCAAACAGGACACATGCCTGTCCACGGATTTGCCTGATAGAAAGTGTCCATAAAACTGGTGACGAACACTGAGTGTCGACTGGAAGCAGCCCCTGAAGACGGGGGGAGTCCCCCAGAAACGCGTCGGGCATACTATTCCTTGCAACGTGGTGAAGCGTGCTGAGACATTGCAGCCCGGAGGGAAGAGCCCTGCAGTGTGCTTCTCATGTCACAGGCATCTGGTATAAACATTTCTACGCGGCGGCCTGGCCGCGGGGAGAGCACCATCGCCTGCTGTTCTAAAACGGTGAGCGGCAGGATGAAGCTCATCGCATCCAAACTTTTGGTTGTATAAGGAGCGCAGGACTCGTCATCTAATTACAGCGCGCTAAAGCACAACAAGCAGCCTACTTAAGGTTTCAAATTAAGCATAAATTCATCCAAGACGATCGATGTGCTTGCATCACCATGGACTACAAATCCCATAATTCCAGCCAAACAGGACACATGCCTGTCCACGGATTTGCCTGATAGAAAGTGTCCATAAAACTGGTGACGAACACTGAGTGTCGACTGGAAGCAGCCCCTGAAGACGGGGGGAGTCCCCCAGAAACGTGTCGGGCATACTATTCCTTGCAACGTGGTGAAGCGTGGTGAGACATTGCAGCCCGGAGGGAAGAGCCCTGCAGTGTGCCTCTCATGTCACAGGCATCTGGTATAAACATTTCTACGTGGCGGCCGGGCCGCGGGGAGAGCACCATCGCCTGCTGTTCTAAAACGGTGAGCGGCAGGATGAAGCTCATCGCATCCAAACTTTTGGTTGTATAAGGAGCGCAGGACTCGTCATCTAATTACAGCGCGCTAAAGCACAACAAGCAGCCTACTTAAGGTTTCAAATTAAGCATAAATTCATCCAAGACGATCGATGTGCTTGCATCACCATTGACTACAAATCCCATAATTCCAGCCAAACAGGACACATGCCTGTCCACGGATTTGCCTGATAGAAAGTGTCCATAAAACTGGTGACGAACACTGAGTGTCGACTGGAAGCAGCCCCTGAAGACGGGGGGAGTCCCCCAGAAACGCGTCGGGCATACTATTCCTTGCAACGTGGTGAAGCGTGCTGAGACATTGCAGCCCGGAGGGAAGAGCCCTGCAGTGTGCCTCTCATGTCACAGGCATCTGGTATAAACATTTCTACGAGGCGGCCGGGCCGCGGGGAGAGCACCATCGCCTGCTGTTCTAAAACGGTGAGCAGCAGGATGAAGCTCATCGCATCCAAACTTTTGGCTGGATGAGGAGCGCAGGACTCGTCATCTAATTACAGCGCGCTAAAGCACAACAAGCAGCCTACTTAAGGTTTCAAATTAAGCATAAATTCATCCAAGACGATCGATGTGCTTGCATCACCATGGACTACAAATCCCATAATTCCAGCCAAACAGGACACATGCCTGTCCACGGATTTGCCTGATAGAAAGTGTCCATAAAACTGGTGACGAACACTGAGTGTCGACTGGAAGCAGCCCCTGAAGACGGGGGGAGTCCCCCAGAAACGCGTCGGGCATACTATTCCTTGCAACGTGGTGAAGCGTGCTGAGACATTGCAGCCCGGAGGGAAGAGCCCTGCAGTGTGCCTCTCATGTCACAGGCATCTGGTATAAACATTTCTACGCGGCGGACTGGCCGCGGGGAGAGCACCATCGCCTGCTGTTCTAAAACGGTGAGCGGCAGGATGAAGCTCATCGCATCCAAACTTTTGGTTGTATAAGGAGCGCAGGACTCGTCATCTAATTACAGCGCGCTAAAGCACAACAAGCAGCCTACTTAAGGTTTCAAATTAAGCATAAATTCATCCAAGACGATCGATGTGCTTGCATCACCATGGACTACAAATCCCATAATTCCAGCCAAACAGGACACATGCCTGTCCACGGATTTGCCTGATAGAAAGTGTCCATAAAACTGGTGACGAACACTGAGTGTCGACTGGAAGCAGCCCCTGAAGACGGGGGGAGTCCCCCAGAAACGCGTCGGGCATACTAATCCTTGCAACGTGGTGAAGCGTGCTGAGACATTGCAGCCCGGAGGGAAGAGCCCTGCAGTGTGCCTCTCATGTCACAGGCATCTGGTATAAACATTTCTACGCGGCGGCCTGGCCGCGGGGAGAGCACCATCGCCTGCTGTTCTAAAACGGTGAGCGGCAGGATGAAGCTCATCGCATCCAAACTTTTGGTTGTATAAGGAGCGCAGGACTCGTCATCTAATTACAGCGCACTAAAGCACAACAAGCAGCCTACTTAAGGTTTCAAATTAAGCATAAATTCATCCAAGACGATCGATGTGCTTGCATCACCATTGACTACAAATCCCATAATTCCAGCCAAACAGGACACATGCCTGTCCACGGATTTGCCTGATAGAAAGTGTCCATAAAACTGGTGACGAACACTGAGTGTCGACTGGAAGCAGCCCCTGAAGACGGGGGGAGTCCCCCAGAAACGCGTCGGGCATACTATTCCTTGCAACGTGGTGAAGCGTGCTGAGACATTGCAGCCCGGAGGGAAGAGCCCTGTAGTGTGCCTCTCATGTCACAGGCATCTGGTATAAACATATATATATATATATATATATATATATATATATATATATATATATATATATATATATATATATAGCTCAAAATATCCAAGCCGGAAGCGAAAGCCCAGGACCAAGTCGTGGAAGAGGAGGCAGAGGAGGAAGAGAAAGAAGTCAATCTACTCGCAGTACAGGAGAAACCCCAGTGGGAATGCAAACAAGGGGAAAAACGGCGAAGAAATTAAGTTTGACATCCATTCAGTGGTAAATCTCTCTAATTATTCATTATCTGACAGTGAGCTAGAGGTATTGTCCAAAGGACTTTCCTTTTGTCATTCGACTAATTTTAATTATACTGAATCTCGTATTGACCTTTTTAACTTCACTAGAAAATTAAAACTAAAGAAGTGCTTTGCGATGCACAAGAACAAAACGAACAAAGTCTCTAATGTTCCAACGAATCTCAATGTGCATGATGTTGATATCCTTCAAACTGAGCAGGAATTGGGAACTCAGGGGGATGTTATCAGTGAACCCCTTCTGAATTTGATTAACACTGACATTAACATCGAAATGACAAGTGATAGCGGCTTCAAGCCCAAATCGATATTTCTACCACAACTAAACAACGATGTCATAAACTGTTTTGAAAGAGGGATGTTACAAGAATTCAAGAAGTTGGATTCTGAAAAGTACAGAAGTAAACAAAATCTAACTAAAGCGCAAAGAGATGCAATTTTAACGTTGGAGGAATAAAGAGACTTTGTTATCAAAAAAGCGGACAAGGGCGGGAATGTGGTGGGGTGGCCGCTAGATATGTATATTAAAGAAGGCCTGAAACAATTGAATGATGTAACTAAATACAGTAAGGCTTGTAAATCTGAGTATGAGGAGTCTAACAAAATGGTGTATGACAATCTCAAATACTGGAGGGAACAGGAAATATTGGAGTATAGTGAACACATGTATTTATACTGTAAAGACCCAAAAATTCCTGTATTATACCTCCTACCTAAAATACACAAAAAAGCCACTAGACCACCAGGTAGACCAATAGTGTCATCTCGAGGCAGTACATTGGAAAATGTATCTAAATATGTAGATTATTTTTTACAGCCATATGTCCAAAGTCTGCTGGCCTATATGAAGGACACTGGACATTTTTTAAATAAGATCAACGGGATTGAATGGCAAGATGATTACCTGCTCTTAAGCATGGATGTATGTAGTTTATACACCAGCATTCCGCAGAATGTTGGTGTGGATGCTTGCAGACACTTCTTGAAAGAAAGATCATTGTCATTTCTAGTGCACACGGAAATGATACTGAGATGATCTCTATTTGCTAGAAAAACAATTTTTTTATCTTTGATAAGACTATGTACAGACAAACCCAGGGGTTGGCAATGGGGACCTGCTTCGCCCCCAGCTTTGCAGGTCTTTACCTCGGCTGGTGGGAGGAGCAGGTGGTCCGGAAAATCAAATTGTACCAAGACCATGTCGTCCTTTGGGCCAGGTACATAGATGACATGTTTTGTATTTGGAGAGGTGAACAGGAGACAGCGGACAAATTTGCTGTACACTCAATGTGAACGATTGTAATTTACAGTTCACTAGCGAGACCAGTAGAGAAGAAATTGTTTTCCTGAACCTTGAACTATATATTGACAATAACGCTATACAGAGCCGATTGCACAGAAAAAAGACTGCTGGTAATAGTCTGTAACTTTCTCAGAGTTGCCAACCCAGAAATCTAGTTGCCAGTATTCCTTACGGGGAGCTATTATGAGCGAAACGCAACTGTAGCTCAACTGAGGACTACTTAAAAGAAGAAACAGTTATGGCATAATAGATTTAGAGAAAGGGGATATAGTGAAGATGTAATTTCGGCAAGAGTGGAAAAAGTGAAGAATCTAAATAGGGACACCCTTTTGAAGAAATCCTTAGAAAACAAGGAATCAGGTAATAAGCTTAGGTTTATAACCACGTACAATAACCAGGCTTGGGATGTACGGAAAAGCTTAAATACATTTTGGGAAGTGTTAAGAACGGATGAGGACCTTAAAGAATATGTAGGCCCATATCCATCTATCACTTTCCGACGGTGTAAATCCCTTAAAGACACTCTAATGACAAGCTCCATAAAATAAACTAAGAGAAAGAATCCAGTTGAAGGTTTTTTTACTTGCATGAAATGCAAGGCGTGCAAGCACAGTCAGAACTGCAAAACCGTCAAATTGAGAAAAGATAAGCCAGCATTCAAAATAAGTAGACATTTTTCCTGCGACACTGAGTTCGCAGTGTATGCGTTAAAATGCCCTTGCGACCTTTATTACATCAGAAGCACCATCAAGAAAGCCAAATTAAGAGTTCTTGAGCATTTAAGAGGAATCGCTAATAATAGTAGAAAGTATCCGGTTGCTCATCATTTTCATGAAACCCATAATCAAAATCAAAACCTCATAAAATTTTGTGTATTAGATTCAATCTCCCAGAGGGAAAGAGGGGGAAACTGCATGATTGAGTTGAGGAAACTTGAATCAAAAATGATTATAAAGTTTAATACCAAGATACCTGCAGGGTTAAACTTTGATGAGGAATTGTCAATCCATCTGATATAATAACACAGAAATATGAATTTATGAGTCTATCATTTGTGTCTATTTTTCTCTTGATATGTTTTTAACTGAATATTTTTTATATTACAATGAGAGAGTTCCACCGATACTAAATTAGAAATTATATGTTTCAATTGCAGAATGAATAATGAAAGAATGAAAAATGTGAAGATCCAGAAGATGAACTTTATTTATGCTCACTTGAGCAGGACTCTTGTTTTCAGCCTAAGCAAAAGTGTAATGAATTTAAAATTGATTGTTGTTTAGTGGCTAAAATCATGTAACACTGGTTTAAATATTAAGTTTAAATGCCCACTGGGGCAGTATATTTCAACACCAGCATTGTGACCATACGAATACGGAAAAAGTTAGTCCGAATGGTCAGGCCACGCCCACTGGGGCTTTAAATGTTTTGACATTTATTTATTTTGCATTAAAATTATGTAACTCGAGTATTGTAGAATTATGGAGTACAAATTTGAGTTCTTGCAAAAATCGAGGTATTTTCACTGTTTACATCTATTGAAGATATAGCAATGGAGTCTTTCCACTGTTTCTGTCAGTAATGGGCTGAACTAGTCTCTAGCACTTTAAAAATAAATTTTAAAAATACATGTTGTGTTGGTAAAACTTAACCCATGAACAAGCTGTGACTGAAAAAGCGAAACGCGTTGGGCACCCGTTGCATAACTGAACAAAGAGTTTAACAAATTGAGGCCGTGGCACCAGTGTGGAATTCTTTTTCGTCAACCTGGATGTTGTTTGATACACACACCTAGTCAGTCATGCAAATAATCAATCACACCTCCATTTCCTCAACTATACAGTTATACACACCTTACTTATTCAAACATATACTAACACATATTTACTCTATTATACAATCCCTGATACAAGTTCACAATGATCCATACAGCCACTCACACATTCACTGGCTCTTTGGCACAGTTATTGATATATGTCAACTCTCACATGTGCTGTTTTACATATGTACTTACTTTGACATGTAGCACTGAGATATCCATTCACTCACCAATACACTCATGCACACAGTCAACCGCCCATACAGCTGTTTCCACATGCACTTTTGAACCCATACATCTAGTGAATCAACTGCTCACTCATCTATGCAGAGAGTCATACACCTCCCAGCCACCCACACACACACTCAGTCTCCCATACAAATACTTGGGCAACCAATCAATAACCCATATAGTTACTCATATAGCTACTGATCAACACATGCAGCAGTTTACAGAACAACAGACATAATGATGCACAAATTAAGACAGTTTAGTCACTAACCCATGCACTCAGTGAGACACATTTAATCACTCACTCATACAGTCAGTCATGCACCTACTAAATCCTTCATCCAGACACTTATACATCCTCTCATTCTTCAATATGTAAGACATATTTTAACTTTACAGAAACATACAGTCACTGGATGTTGTCATCAGTGATTTCATCAGTGATGTCATTTGAGATGTCATCAGTGATGTCATCAGTGATGTCACTGACCATGTCATGAATGATGTAATATGTGACATCATCAGCAGTGGATTGCAGGTGCGTGATATATAGTTAGTGCAACTAACTATATAAGCGAATTTCAATGGTTTTGTGTGAGTAAAATAAGGTTTTGTAAATGCTAATTCCTAACTATGTATGGTCTGTAACCTATGGTTTTTTCAGTGAATTTTTAAGGTTTTGTAAATGCTAATTCCTAACTATATATGGTCTATAACCTATGGTTTTTTCAGTGATATATATATATATATATATATATATATATATATATATATATATATATATATATATATATATATATATATATATATATATATATCTCAATAACAAAGTGCCCAGAAGTTTGGGAAAGCACTCAACAGCACCTCCACCATCCGGTGCTCATCGCCAGCCTGCCTGCATAAAACCATTCATATTGTTCGCCTTTCGAAGGTTTGAGTCTTAAGTAGATTTCAGAAGAATGCAGGCAAGTTGACTTTCCTTGATTTGCTGTGCTTTTAGGTATCGGAATAGTTCCTCACCGGCAGCCTCTCTTTTTTCTTTTTCTTAGAGATGGTGCTCTCCCCACGGCAGGACAGCCGTGTGTAATCTCAATAACAAAGTGCCCAGAAGCTTGGGAAAGCACTCAACAGCGCCTCCACCATCCGGTGCTCATCGCCAGCCTGCCTGCATAAAACCAAAAATCTACTTAAGACTCTAACCTTCGAAAATGAGTAAATATTTGGCGCTGATTGACTGATATTAACTGCATGTCCCAGAATGCACGGGACACGCATACTGCACTCAGCAGGGCTCCGGATGTCACGTGGGGCCAGCATTTAATTAAAAGACATCAACATAAAAAACTGAGGTTTCAGCGCCATGATTTGAAGCACCAAAGCCTTTGAGAAAGGGGTTATTGACCCTGAAATGCGTCAGGCGAACAATATGAATGGTTTTATGCAGGCAGGCTGGCGATGAGCACCGGATGGTGGAGGCGCTGTTGAGTGCTTTTCCAAGCTTCTGGGCACTTTGTTATTGAGATTACACACAGCCGTCCTGCCGTGGGGAGAGCACCATCTCTAAGAAAAAGAAAAAAGAGAGGCTGCCGGTGAGGAACTATTCCGATACCTACGAGCACAGCAAATCAAGGAAAGTCAACTTGCCTGCATTCTTCTGAAATCTACTTAAGACTCAAACCTTCGAAAATGAGTAAATATTTGGCGCTGATTGACTGATATTAACTGCATGTCCCAGAATGCACGGGACACGCATACTGCACTCAGCAGGGCTCCGAATGTCACATGGGGCCAGCATTTAATTAAAAGACATCAGCATAAAAAACGGAGGTTTCAGCGCCATGTTTTGAAGCACCAAAGCCTTTGAGAAAGGGGTTATTGACCCTGAAACGCGTCAGGCGAACAATATGAATGGTTTGATGCAAGCAGGCTGGCGATGAGCACCGGATGGTGGAGACGCTGTTGAGTGCTTTCCCAAGCTTCTGGGCACTTTGTTATTGATATATATATATATATATATATATATATATATATATATATATATATATATATATATATATATATATATATATATATATATATATATATATATATATATATATATATATATATATATATATATATAATTTCTATGGCAAAATGAAATCCCTCATAGTCTCGTATGCTGCCTTTGCCTTAAGAAATGAAAGAACTTGCCTTGATTCTGGGACTCGTGTCGTTTTCTGGGTCTGGGGCTCCAGATTTCAGTCTTCGTGCTTTGCCTGCATATATATATATATATATAAAAGTGAGGCCAAACGCCCTATGGAAAACTCAATGTTAAAACTCGTTTTGGGACCCCCCTTTTTTCTCGGCCTCCCCTTGACGAAACCCCCCCAAATTTTCAGGGGCTGCTTGGAAACAAAATGTGCCATTTTCCTGAAAATTTCAGCCGATTCGGTCCACAAACGTTAAAGTTATTAGACATAGAATTTTCAAAAGTTACATAGAGAAAAAATCCTAACTATATATACCTACTGGCGACCGCCAGTAGGTAATATATATATATATGTATATATATATATAATTTCTATGGCAAAATGAAACCCCTCATTTTGTTCCTTTTCAAATTAAATGTATTAAGTGTTACCACTTTATTCCAATCAAGATGACTTCAGGTGTGCCATACTTTTGTCATAAGTAAGACTGTTAGCGTTCTAGTTGTTCTTTAGGACACTCTGGGACATTCTGTCATTGGGCTATAGTTGGGCTACATCTGGCTGATATTTGGGCTACATTTGGGCTCTTTTGTGTCTGGTGGCCATCTTGGGAGACTGCATATCAGAATTTTTTTAATGAAATATAAGAGGATTTGAGAAGTCACTCAAAATGTGCCCTAATTTTTCTTTCTTCAGCAATAATCATAATTTCTATGGAAAAATGAACCCCCTCATTTTGTTCCTTTGCAAAGTAAATGTTTTAAGTGTTAACACTTTATTCCAATCAAGATGACTTCAGGTGTGCCATACTTTTGTCATAAGTAAGACTGTTAGCACTCTAGTTGTTCTTTAGGACACTCTGGGACATTCTGTCATTGGGCTACATCTGGCTGATATTTGGGCTACATTTTTTTTTTTGTCTCTGGTGGCCGTCTTTGGGCTACATTGAGCTACATTTGGGCTCTAACATATATATAGCCCAATGTAGCCCAATATATATTTTTCAAAGTATATTTTTGGAAAAACCACTGGAGCATATATCTTGAGTCATAGCAAAGGCACATCGGGGTACCAGTCCCTACAATTTTGCCAAGTTTGGTGGAAATCCATTCAGCTGTTCAGGCTAAAAGTGAGTCCAACCGCCCTATGGAAAACTCAATGTTAAAAACACGTTTTGGGACCCCCCCTATTTTCTCGACCCCCGCTTGACGAAACCCCCCCAAACTTTCAGGGGACGCTCAGAAACAAAATGTGCCATTTTCCAATTCCGTCCATCAACGCCAAAGTTATTCAACATAGAATTTTCAGAAATCCCTATTAAAAAAAATCCTAACTATATATACCTACTGGCGACCGCCAGTAGGTAATTTATATATATATATATGTATAAACATATATATATACACACACCAGACACCTTCTTAATAAAAGGAACCAGCCCACACAGGTCCACAGATAGCTTCCTCTTTATTTCCAGCATCAATATATATATATATTATATATCAGAGATGTCAACAGTGATATCATTTGAGATGTCATCAGTGATGTCACTGACCATGTCATGAATGATGTAATATGTGACGTCTTCAACAGAGCATTTCAGGGGCGAAAGTTATAGTTAGCTCAACTAACTATAACGGCTGAATTTCTCTGGTTTTGTACGAGTGAAATGTCCAACTAAATATAGTCCCTGAAACCTGTGGGTTTTTAGTGAAAAAAAAATATATATATATACCTACTGGCACTGGGGCTCCCCCCACAGGGGATGGGGTCCCTGGGGCCAGAAGTGGCTCGAGAGGGGGGCCACTTGGTCCCCTCCAATTTAATTTAAAAAAACAGCTGGCCAGCCCAGGGGGATGGGGTCCCTGCGGTCAATAGTGGCCTGGGGAAGGGGGGCCACAAAATAGATTTACGCAATTAAAAAAAAGGTAACTTTCTTGATCAACAGCTACCTTTCTTCCAAATTTGGTGTAATTCCATTCAGCGGTTTCGGCTGCAGCCTGCTCTAAGTTTACTATGGAAATTAACATGGAGAAAATGTGTTTTGAGACCCCCTTTTTCTCGTCCTTCGCCTGAAGATTTGCAACTAGTTTTGAAGTTGTCGAGAGGATTCCTCAAACAATACTAAAGTTACTGTCAAATCAAAAAACGCTCCTACTTTTCTCACATTTCCAACATCAATATCCTCATTCACTTGCACTCACCAACAAACATACATGACCTACAGCACAACACTTGTATTCATGCTTTTCAACAATCACTCTGTATGCTACACAGATAGCTGATATTACATCACAACACATTCTAGATATACGGCCTGATTGAGAATATGAAGGCAAGTCAAGAGGTTATCCCCATCAGAAATCTGATGATCAACCCGAATAATAAGGCAAATTTAAAATAAGTGATGGATGGAGTGCTTGAATTAACCTTATTACAGGGACACCCTGGGACAGTTGTGCACTTCTCAAGATTAATAAATGAATCAACCAATCAAGCAACTAATCAATCAATCAGTCAATCAAACCAACCTTCCAAAGATGACTTCAGAACAATATTGCAAGCCCTGATTTTCTCCCACCTGGATGGAAGTCATGACCTCACTGGCACACATTTGGCACTCCTGAAAGCCAAAAGAATCATAGGAGCAAATTTCACTAAGGGTGTGAGAAAGAACATCTATCCTTAAGAGTGAGAAAATACATTCAATACATTTTGAAATAGGGCTGTAGAGAGTGGATTCTAATAGAGAGTCCCTTTCATGATGTTCCCATACTTGTCTGTCTAATCTAAAGTGGATACTACAGATCAACCTGCTTATTGTAAAGATAGAACATTTATTTTAGTCAATTTTGGCTGAGCAATTAATCCCACATACATTGTAATATGAAAAAAATAAAACACAAGTAATCAAATAAGGGCTGCAAAAATGTCCATCTGTTTGATACACTTGAAAAATGAATGTTAGTTCTTTGATGACGTGTGATTTGTCTGTCTACAGGATTGTGAAACTCTGCCTTCCAGATGTGTTGGCAGGGGTGGGTTGCGGGATTCTCTTATGTTTCTGCACTGAAAGACGATGCTCACAACAATGAGAAGAAGCATGTCTGATGAGAGGAGAAGTGTGTAGAGGAGGAGAGGAGCCTCGGGTTCTTCATCTGAAAAGTAGAAGTGAAGAAAGTTAACAGTTTAATCAGTAGGAGAAACTAATTCAGTCACCTATCGATCTCGACAGTGTGAAGATCTCACAAATGCATTCATTATTGAATAAAATGTATTCAGATAGCGGACATGCACAGGACTTGGTAGAATATATGGTCATATGTAGAATTATTCCCTGTGGGCAGAAATTAAGGGCCTGAATTACTATATTTTGATGTAGGGCAGCACAGCAAGCCTTCCTCAGTGCTGCTGTGTGTCTAAATAAAAGGGCAGGAATCCCCATATCTACAAGATACGGCACATTCCTTTCCTACTCCCCTGCACTGGCACACAAACTGCAGCCGTGCACCAATGAAGAATGCATAGAAGGAGAAATAAAAGTATTTCCCCTAGTTGCCTCACACTTATGCTTCCCCTTAGGAGGCATAGAATTCTGATGCTTTCCCAGCTATACAAAATGTTGTAAATCTGGGAATGTCTCAGGTTCCAGGGATGTTGCGTGGGTACCCATTCAGAAACAGTTATAGAACGCCCCTTTCACACAGAATAATGCATGAAAGAAGCCCATATTTCAAGGCCATGAAAAGTCACTTTAAATGGCCTTGTAAATGTGGGCAGTGCCCAGTGTGCTGCCGGTACATCACAAAAAGTGATGCACCGGCATCTAATTGGGCTTGTAAATGGGCCCTAAATGTTCAAGTTTTTAAGTAAATGTTTTGCTAATAAAATTCTGTAGATTGATGTAAGTATGTATATATGTCAAGGTACTTGTGTAGTGAAAACCTAGCTGGAAAGAAATGGAGTGGTGTGATTAACAGTAGGTTTATAGATTTTTAAGGCGTTTAATAGAACTCCTAGAGTACAGCATGGAAATGGAGGCATTGCTAATTCCGAAACATAATTGCGTGTATACACCTTCGTGAATACAGAAATATGCTTGGCACATATTGTACATTGGTAAATGCTTAAAAAATCTGACAGTAGCAGAAAAAATATGCCTTGATTCTCTAACACAATCAGGACAGGTCCTACTCAGGTAGCTAACACAGTAAACAAGCATTGGCATAGCCAATAGGTCTCGGGTTTGGGACCTTCTAAGGTTTAGCCATTCAGCACATTATCCTTTACATTACATTAGCCATTTAACACATCAAAGTTTGTGGTAAACTACTGTTGCAGGACACCCAATGAGGTATGAAGCTACCTTTTAAAAACGATGCGAGTATGAAACAGCAGTCTTACTTGCAGGTAATGTTTGTTTTAATTTCAGGTTAATGAACTATAAAAACCAGCAGAACTTACTATACAACAGACCCATAAAAAGCCAAATAAAAAAGTATGACACACTGACCTTTTAGACCATCTCTTCGGGCACTGCCTTATTGTTCATGACTGTGAAACAGTGAAGGTATCGGATCCTACATCTGACCAGCCCGGATCTCAACAAGAGGAAAAAAACAGAACAAGGTGGCTGGAGAGGATTATTCACAAAACCATTCCCCAATCACACAGCCAATATGTACCGTGTGACCACTGGATTTGTATTCCAAACACATTTATTTTCTTTTTCACATAATTTCCACACACTATTTACGAAAAACAGGCACAAACAGAACCACTGTCAGATCAAAAGGTTCATATATACAGTATCTACAAACATACACACTTACAAAATTGCAACAGTGAATTAAGCAGATTTGATTGAACACACCAACAAAAACATTAGAATATATAATGGTCCAATTGAATTGCAATTATATACAGTGAAAAAAATACATAAACAAAGAACAAGCACCAGTCCTAGGAACTAAAAAACCAAGAGACAAGCAGGTTTGAGATCGAAAAACCAAGCCTGCCTGTCTACAAGAGCCTGTGGTGTGATGTTTCTATGGGGTTGCAACACTAGGGTCCAAAATTGTGATGTAATTTATATCCTAGCGGCACCCTTTATTGTTGCCACAGGGTGGTATTGTCGACGCGTTTCGAACCTGGATGTTCTAGGTTCTCTTCAGGACAGGGACTGGGGGAAAGATTCTGCACGGGGGCACAAAGATTGCCGTAGTGTAGGTATAGTGTAGTTCGCAGTCAACCCTGCAGTATATGCAGAACAGGACTGAGGGCGTGTGCCTTCGGAGAGCGTTCAGGTATGGAGGCAGCTCACATTTATGGCGAAGTAATGAAGGACTGAATCTGAGACGCGCAGAGCAGGGAGTGCTCGGACACTGAACCCAATTCAGGCCGGCAGGCGAAGTTAGCTCGTTGTTTAAATGAATTTTTCAGCCTTCAGCCAGCCTTCACACCACAGCCTCTTGTAGACAGGCAGGCTTGGTTTTTCGATCTCAAACCCGCTTGTCTCTTGGTTTTTTAGTTCCTAGGACTGGTGCTTGTTCTTTGTTTATGTATTTTTTTCACTGTATATAATTGCAATTCAATTGGACCATTATATATTCTAATGTTTTTGTTGGTGTGTTCAATCAAATCTGCTTAATTCACTGTTGCAATTTTGTAAGTGTGTATGTTTGTAGATACTGTATATATGAACCTTTTGATCTGACAGTGGTTCTGTTTGTGCCTGTTTTTCGTAAATAGTGTGTGGAAATTATGTGAAAAAGAAAATAAATATGTTTGGAATACAAATCCAGTGGTCACACGGTACATATTGGCTGTGTGATTGGGGAATGGTTTTGTGAATAATCCTGTCCAGCCACCTTGTTCTGTTTTTTTCCTCCTTATTGTTCATGAGGCAGTGTGAGGGTTGCGGAGTTTGTGACACACAATGGAATGAGGTGCTCAGAGCCCCTGGTGAGAGTGCTGGTAGTGAGACCACAAGGATGGCCAGCATGAGGGCTTGTGACAAATTGGCAGATAGAAAGTTGGACTTGATGTACAAGGATAATATGCGGAGCTTGTTGACCCAGGAAGTTTGGTTCACATGGACTGATAACATGACGGTAATTAGAGGACATGGATCAGTAGCGTGGGGTGTTTGGGGAACATGGCTAGCTGGCACGAGAGTTGACACTCCGGGTACTTTGACAGTGCACTATTCATAGGGGCAGAGGGAGAGAGGAGTGAAGTAGTTTTCAGAGTCGTTGTAGACGTCTCCCTCCAGAGCAATCTATAAATAAAAAATGATTTGTAAAGCGCAGCAATTCACCTGGGAGGCACTCAAGGCGCTGAATTGTAGGTGTTATAATCTAGTAAGTGATTTATGCATCTTCTCTGTTCATGCCCTTGCCTTGCTGCTCAGTCTGTCTAATGTCATCAGAATGTTGAGAGTGTTTGAGTGGAAGAAGGAATCAGTTGGTGTGAAGGGCTGAGCAGTGGAGAACTGCTCCTGGTGGGGTCTGTCTCTGGTCTCTTGATTACAACTTATTACTATGGATCTAAACTAAAGAATAAAGCTAAGATCCTGAACTACACATAAGGACTACGGATCTTTCTTTACTTTAACAGTAGGCATGGGGAGATTAAGTGATTTTCCCATAATCACAGGATGTTGATACCGGGAGTTGAACCTGGCTCCTCCCGGCTCCGAAGTCAGTAGCGCAGGCCGTTACCCCACACCATGACCTCTGTCTGCTGTGTAAGCACCAAAACACAGGAGCCTAGAAATATTGCTATGTCTGTCTGCAACTCTTCATTGCTACTCACCCCACCTGCCATATTAGCTTTCTAGCACACCATACATGTCCCTTGCACGCTTAAACACAATGACGCCACTTCAGTTCAGTTGGCTTAATGTAAAAATTGATGTCAGCACTCTGAAGCACTCCTGGCATGCAGAAGCACTATTCCAATACGTTATATATATATTTATTTATCAGGAACACTCCAAACTTTCTCATGCAAGTAAGGCACTGACTCCGTGAAATAGATGATCCCAAATAAGTTTTATTCACTCATTAGGCTGCTTGACGCGTTTCGGCGGTAAGCACCCGCCTTGTTCACAACATCTTCACAGAATGTGGTTATATTTATACCCCTTAGTCATTGCATTACATCATGCATGTTTCACTCCTGTTTTCATGCCCATTTTAGCTTGTTTTTACATTTTTTCACATGTTTGTAACACGGTTCCCATGGTAACAAAGGGCGACGCCTTAATTAGACTGACATAGAGAAGTTATTTTCACTTTCACAGTTTGTAATTACGTCACCCGCCCCCATGTGTTGTCTCGTTTCTATAGAAACCCTCCGGCACCTTGAGCCCAGTGATTTCCTCACTCTCGCTTTGCGTGTGCCACGCTGTAATGTGGCAGACAGACCTTCGCGCGCTTTACGCGTTTAAACTCCCTCAGCGCTGGTAAGTGTAGTACTGTTACATATCTGGTGATCACTGTTTATACTTGCGTTGGGGCAGATTTGTTTATTATTTATGTGTGCGAGTTTGCTGTGCACACTAAGGTCTCATTACGCTGGTTATCGGGCGTGCGCGGGTATCATGTAGATGCTCCCAGGTATTACCGGAAACGTTTTAGAATAATTATTGCATCTCTAATCTTGGGTACGCGGGTTTAGCCAGGGGAATTTAGGCGGGATTATCTGTGTTGATTGCCTAAATGTATCTATGTGCACCCTCGCGCTAGCGCTCGATAATTAAGCCCTTCTAACCTGTGGGTTCTGACAGGTTTTGATTAGTGTGTATTTCAGTCGCGGTCATGCCGCCTCTTACTGTTCCCATCTTCTCCAAGTGGATAGGCTTAATGTTGTGTGGTAATTACGACATCTTTATGAGATGCTGATACTATATGCTGTGGTATACCTTGTGTCAATCGACCGTTAATACATTGCGCTCGCTTAATATTTACATCGTCTCCAAGTGGACAAGTCTATAAGCGTGTGTCAATGTTTTGCGCTAAGGGGTACTTACATATAAATTACAAAGCATTTTGTCTAAACAGATAATGTTCCCACTTGTGTTACATACATATACACCAATTCAGATATTCGATATACAAGTAATTTACAATAATCAACAATTGATATTATCACATATGTGTGTCTGGTGGTTTTGCTAAAATGCTGCTATGTCAGGCTGAAACTGCTCTCGGGGTCATGTTTGTGCTAATATATACAGTGATAGTCATTGTTTAAAACTGAACAAAAGATGTTTCTTGGAAGGGAGAGAGGAAGAAAATACTTCTCTTACGGAAAGGTCGGGCTAATTCCCTTAAGACTAGGGCCTTGATCTCATATTTACAGGTGGACACTGAGAGCTTCGTCAGAGTTGAGGCCATTGGGTATTTTTGAATTGAGCATTATAATGTACCTAGACTCTAGTCTTCTCAAACTCTGCAGGCGATTACCTCCTCTGATGTTTTTTGGCACATTGTCAATGACGAAGTATGTTAATACTCCTATGTCCCCTGCATGGGTCGTGTTTATGTGCCTGGCCACAGGATAGGCAGGGTCGTCATTGTTAACTGCGCGAAGATGTTGGAGGACTCTGATATGTACAGGGTGAATGGTGCTACCCACATATCGTTTACCACAGATGCAAGTTAGAACATATACTGCATGGTCCGTTTTGCAATTATATTTGCCTCGGATCTTGTATGGCCTCTTTCTAAAGGGTATATCTACTCTGGTAGTATTTACCCCATGCTTACATGCTTTGCATTTCGTACATTTACTGAAACCTTTGATTTTCGACAGCCAATCATCCGGTTTTTTGATAGCGGGTGCATTGCAGACTAGATGATCCCTCATGGATTTGGCTTTCCTAAATGCTATCATTGGCCTGTTTCCACATAGTTCTCCAATTATGGGGTCCTTCCTTACTAGTGGCCAATGTTTGGTCAGTATTTTTCTGACCTGGTTATGGTAGGTGTTAAATCCTGTTATCAGTCTAGGAGGCTCTTGTTTGGGAGTTTGCTCTGGTTGGTCTTGTCTTTGGGTAAATAGGAGATCTTTTCTGTTGGATTTGCTGCATTTTGCGTCTGCTGTACTGCAAGTTTTTTGGCTGTACCCTCTCTTTTTAAGTCTTGTAAACAGGTTCTGCTTTGCCTCATCTAGTCCAGTTTTAGTACTACAATTTCTTGTCATCCTTAAGCATTCTGCATAGGGAATAGATTCCTTTAGGTTTTGAGGGTGGAAACTTTGCGCATGAAGCACTGAGTTTCCGGCAGTAGGCTTACGATATGTTCTTGTTTGGATTCTTCCCTGATCTATGTATAGTTCTACATCTAGGAACTGTATTGAGGTGGTGTTAGTAGTGCAGGTGAATTTCAGATTTAGTGCATTTTCATTTAGTTCTACTGCAAACAATTCTGCTTCTTCTTTGGGGCCTTTCCACAGTATGAAAATGTCGTCTATATATCGCTTGTACATTACCACCTTATTGGCAAAAGTGGTTTGGTGCTTCGCCGTGAGTATCTGTTCCTCTGATGTCATCAGTGATGTCATCAGTGATGTCACTAACCATGTCATGAATGATGTAATATGTGACATCATCAGCAGTGGATTGCGGGTGCGCGATATATAGTTAGTGCAACTAACTATATATGAAATTTCAATGGTTTTGTGTGAGTAAAATAAGGTTTTGAAAAGGCTTATCCCTAACTATATATGGTCTATAACCAATGTTTTTTTCAGTGAATTTTCAAGGTTTTGTAAATGCTAATTCCTAACTATATATGGCCTATAACCTATGGTTTTTTCTGTGAATTTCATTGGTTTTTTAATAGCAAATATCAAAAGCTGTCAAATGTCAAGTACGTGATAGGTAAAAACTTTTTCGGGTTTATGCACGTTGATGTGCTTTGAACGCTGCCCCCCTCCCCTCTTTTCTCTTAGTAGTACTCTCTCTTTGCAGATAGTGAAGAGTAGTTAACGCAGGCCTTTATTCCGTTGTAATCCGTCGTGCCTGCTTCTCTCTCCATTTGATTGATTGTTATCCAAGCATTTACTGTTTTACAATTGATTCTCTTTGGTTCATTCTCTATTTACAAACAAGCACAAAGTCGCAATACTCTGTTTAGTCTTTGCAGATAGTGAAAAATCGTGAAAAATCGTGTAAAAAAATAAAATTAATCGAGCAAAATCAGTAGGCCACTAATTGGATCTCTTTTTGACCTCGCTAAAATAGAAATATTAGGAACAACCCTTCATGAGAAATACGAAAATAGTGAAATGAACTGAGCTCCACACCATGAGGGCTGCAAGACAGCTCGGCTCCGTCACCCACCCCGCCCAAAATAACGACAAACCCTATGCAAATAATAAAAATATAGACAACACACCAGCAAAGAAACAGGGTAAAACATTTTATTAAATAACCATTTACATAACTATTTTATACTTTTTATTGCCCGATCCGGCTAGCTCAATCGATCGAGCATGAAACTCATGCACTCTAATAGCAAGCGTTGCTGCTGATGCTATGCAGACCAAAACTGGTTTTCAGTTTGTACATTTTTCTAGATTTTTCCATCCAAGGTTGGTTGAGTTTGTAGAACGATGGCTTCAGATTTTCAACATATGCCCAACTGGCGCGGACTGGGAGGGGGCGCTTCGCTCCTGCCCCCTCCCCAAGTAAGATTTTCATACGTGAAAGTACGTTAATGGTTTTGGTCCCTGAGTTGCTTCGATGTCACTGCCATTCTCAAATGGCATAAGTTCTGGATGTTGGGTGCCATAGTTCAGAGTTCTGAGCAGCGCTTGTAACACTGTCTGAAGCTTATTTCCACCTACTGCAGCTTCACTATTCTCAAAGTAAGTGAGGGTCGTTTGTGGACCTGACTGCATTTGAAAACAATGTGATATGGTACCTCCCTAAACCGCTTGACGGAGGCCCCCGAGGGGCGGTCTGATGGCACGGACTCGGAGAAGACGCTTGGCTCCGACCCCCTCCCCAAGTCTTATAGCACCGGTTTAGCCTGAGATCGCCCCCGACATAGGCGGCCGGCTCCCGGGGTCCGGCGGAACTTTTTGCCTTTTGATGACTCTTCTATTCTGGACCTTGTCCCACAATCCGTTTGACCTGAAGACACGCTGTAGTGGGGCGCCCCTTTACCGTTTTAGTTGCCATTCCGCCCGCTTTTGCTATACTGTGCCTCTTCCGCCATTCAGCTGTTTATCGCCCGCTCTTGCGGCTACAGCGTCTCGCTCACCATGTAGTTGAGTTGCTCCCGCTCTTGCGATGCAACGAACAGCGACTGCCACAGGACTCTCAAAATGGCGGCCGGCTCTTCAGATTTGGGCGTGGTCCACTAAAATGGCCCTGGGACACCTTCGAACTCGGACGCTTCCTTGATAGGGCTTGGGTCCCATTCTCGAAAGCGTCCCCTCAGCCGTGAAGATTCTACAAAAGTCTTGGGGGCCCCCGACTCCTGCAGGCTTCTGGTGGGGAGCGGCTGCCATGTCTGCTCGTGGAATGGCCACGACGGAGCTACGAGATGGTAGTGCTCTCATGCTGACGCCAGCTTTAGTCTGAAACATCCAGAAACACTGTAGACTACCAATTCAATCAGTTCCGGTAGCGCCCCAACATGACCCGGTAGAGAAGAACTTGCCCTCCCCTCTTTGACTGATGGTTCTTGTTGCCTGTCCCCTCTGTTGTCATTTAACAGAACTTTTTGGACTGCTGAAAGGGGTTGTGTTCCGAACGCTGGTTGGTGGAGACATTGTGACTATATTCTTGACCTACGTTGTCGCGTAATGCGTTATATGACACGCCGCGTTAGAGCACCCGGAAGCGATCCGGGGCGCGGCGCGCAGCGCGTAACGTAAGCATAACAGGTCATGTGACTTGTTAATAAAACTTTTTATTGGTTCATTTTACTTTTGTTATTTTAATAATGAAAAGCTTGGTCATATGACCTAAAACATACGCTTTTTATTGATTTCGATCTTTTTTTTTTAAAACATATATGTTATAATATTCCAGGCTAATGTACTTTCCCGGAAAATTTACAACTGTCCTGCAAGTAAAATATATTCCTTTTTCGAGAAAAAGGGCGTTTCTTCGTTCCATGACGGAGCCGTTGAGTAAAAGAGACTCGGCCTGCTGTCTTAGTCGCCGATACGCCTGATTATCAGATTCTTATCGATCACTTTATGTTGCAGGAGTGGAAAACACAACTGCCCTTGACCATTTATCTTTACTGCGTTCCTACGTATTATACCTTTTATCCGTCATGTAATTGGACTGCTTTATTTCACTTGCCTTTTACTGATTCGAAAACAGTGACTAAAATAAAAACTTTACCAATGTAAATACTACTACCATGTTTTGTTTTAAAAACCTTTATTGTGAAAATGTCAGCATACAAATACGGGCCTATAACCACGTGGGCCGGCCACGGAGCAAACTGAAATTCGAACTTTCAATAGTACAGTAATCAATAACACATCAGAACTTAATATCAATAGGGATGTCGAAATATTCAATCAATTCTCGTCCCCGCCCGCCATGAGCATCAAAACTGCATTCATATCTCGTGATATCAAGGTTGTTCAACCAGTACACAACAAGGAGTTACGAGTCCCATTTATACCGGCGCCATTTTGGGCGAGGCCGGGCAGGTCCAAGATATAGTCAAAATGTCTCCACCAACCATCGGCCAGACCAGAACCCATTTCGGCCCTTTATGCTACAAGATGGTGTCTTCCATTCAGAAAATATTGTTGGCAGCATTTTGAAAGGAAAGATAAACAGCCATTCTCCTAGTGAGTCTCACATTGTTACATTTAGGAAGAATGTTGAAGAGTAATATGTGGAAAATCTGAAGCCATTTTTCTACAAACTCTCAATCAGCCTTGGATGGAAAAAAAAATCCTGAAGAATGTACAAACTGAAAACCAATTTTTGTCTGTATAGCATCAACAGCAACGCTTGAGTCAGCTTTGTGTCAAGCCGCCATTTTCATTCAATCAATAGCGTCCCCCTGCACACATTCAGGGACCTGGTCGTGTCTTCAGGTGAAACGGATTGTGGGACAAGAAGCAGAAAGGAAAAGGAAAAAAGTTCCGCCGGACCTGGGGAGCCGGCCGCCTATGTCATGGGCGATCTTTGGCCACACCAGGGCAATAGTGAAGCTGCAGCAGGTGCAAATAAGCTTCAGACAGTCTTACAAGCACTGCTTTTCTAAACATTTTTTTGTATTTTTGCACAGTTTTATATATTTTATTTGTTTTTGATGGAGGGGAAACAACAAAAAACAGGCATTGAAAAAGGCTCAACAGTGCAGGGCGCCTTGTGCTGGTTCCGACCTATTCACACATCGGTCCACTACTGACATCACCTCATAAACCAACGGGGCACCCCACGCCGACTTTCGGCGCAGCATTGTGGGATGGCCACACCAGTGCGGCAACTTGCTTGACACCACCTCGGTGCAATCCGGATCTCGGCGCGTTCAAGTCACTGTACCGCAAGAGTGACCGGAACTCAGCTGGACACGCCGTCTTTCGGCGCAGCATTGTAGGATGGCCACACCAGTGCGGCAATTTGCTGGACACCACCTCGGTGCCATCCGGATCTCGGCGCGTTGTGCTGCCTTCGGCCTATTGTAGCCGCAAGTGCGGACGCAACTCAGTTGGACGGCGAGTGAAACCCTAAGGGGCGCCCCACTGCAGCCGAGGAGCCTCCATCTTGGGGGAGACGCACAGCCCCCACTGACTGACGCGACCTCACAGGCAAACGGGGCGCCCCACGCCGACTTTCGGCGCAGCATTGTAGGATAGCCACACCAGTGCAGCAACTTGCTGGACACTAACTCGGTGCCATCCGGATCTCGGCGCGTTGTGCTGCCTTCGGCCTATTCGCACATCGGTCCGCTACTGACGCCGCCTCACGTGCCAACGGATTTCCTACGCTTTTTGTAGCCCTATGCCGCATAACAGGTCATGTGACTTGTTTATAAAACTTTTCATTGGTTCATTTTGCTTTTGGTTTCCTAAAGATGGAAGGCTGGGTCATATGACCTAAAAATAACACTTTTCATTGGTTTAGAACATTTTTTTTTCCCAAACGATGAAAGCCCCACCTTGTTTCTGGATGATTCAGACTGAAGCTGGCGTCAGCATGAGAGCACCACCATCTCGTGGCTCCGTCCTGGTCATTCCGCGAGCAATCATGGCAGCCGCTCCCCACCGGAAGCCTACAGGAGTCGAGGGCCCCCAAGACTTTTGTAGAATCTTCACGGCTGAGGGGACGCTTTCGAGAATGGAGCCCAAGCCCTAGCAGGCAAGCGTCCGAGTTCCAAGGTGTCCCAGGGCCATTTTAGTGGACCAGGCCCAAAACCGAAGAGCCGTCCGCCATTTTAAGAGTCCTGTGGCAGCCGCCTATCGCTGCACTGCAAGAGTGGGAGCAACTCAACAACATGGTGAGCGAGACGCTGTAGCCGCAAGAGCGGGCGCAACTCAGCTGGATGGCCGCCACCTGGGGAGGCCCGTTCACGCCGCCTCCCCCACGCCCCCCCCGGGCCGCCCCACGCCAATTTTCGGAGCAGCATTGTAGGATACCAAAACCAGTGCGGCAGTTTACTGGACATCACCTGGGTGCCATCCACATCTCAGCGCGTTCTGCTGCCTTGGGACTATTCGCACAACAGACCGCTACTGACGAGGCCTCACTCCGCACCACCCGGGACGCCCCACGCTGTTTTTCTCAGCTGCATTGTAGGATCCCAAAAACCAGTGCGGCACCCAGGTGACATCACCTGGGTGCCGTCCAGAACTCAGAAGGCCCTATGGAAATTAACATGGGAAAAACGCGTTTTGGGACCCCCCTTTTTTCTCGGCCCCCCCTTGAAGAAACCCCCCCAAATTTTCAGGGGCTGCTCAGAAACAGAATGTGCCATTTTCCTGAAAATTTCAGCCGATTCCGTCCACAAACGCCAAAGCTATTAGACATAGAATTTTCAAAAGTTCCATAGACAAAAAATCCTAACTATATATACCTACTGGCGACACGCCAGTAGGTAATATATATATATATATATATATATATATATATATATATATATATATATATATATATATATATATATATATATACTAGGGAGAATGGTGCAGGGGAGACAAGGAGGGACTGCAGCTGCCGCCCTGCAGGGAGGGGGGCTGTCAAGAATATAGATAAACACGGTTGTCTAGCACGGGCTGTGTGCGCTCTGAGGGATGTGAGGAGCTTGTACAGGAATTTATATAGCGCAAATCACAGAGCGGTTTCTAAGCGCTTCCTTAGGGAACCCGTCCTGGTATTCCCCTGTGAGATAACCCCGACAGGGTATCCGCAAGGTGAAAGCCAGGCATCCCACCACGAGGGGCCGTTGTGGAGATTAGGCAAGCTATTGCCCAGAGTCGCAGAGTGTGAACCCGTGAATCGAGTAGGCACCGGAGCGAGAATTGTCGAGTCCATGGACATTTTTGGGACTCAAGACCCCGCCGAGCCGGGAATTGAACCCTGGTCCTGGGCTGACCTCTGCTTCCAGGTCTGCCTCCTCTAACCAGTGAGCCACACTTCTCCATCATTCGCTTCAACAAAACTGCGATAAAATAAACAAGAACTGCGTCCCTGACCTGAGCCCAAAACTTCTTCCAGAGACCCCCTAACTCACGGACCCCCGCCAGCATCCGGCATATTCTTCTGACTCTCAGTTAATCACTCTTAGAAAATAAAAAAGCCACCACAACAAAACCAGGCTAAGCCAAAGGTGCACAGAGCACGCGCTTCCAAAGTCAGGGAGGAGAGATGAGATTACTTCTCAGAAAGTGGAGAAATGGAAAACAACTGCGAAGTGAAAGCATTTCTCTCGCGCTTCTTCACAGAAAGTGGAAAAATGTAATACAACCGCAAAAGTGAAAGCATTTTGCTCGCACTTGGAGCAGACTATAGATATGCATCAAGGGAATGAGAGTGCCAGGGGCAAGCAAGAAACGGCGCAGGACAGCTGAATGGCTAAAGAAAAACAACCATGCAGAAGTAGGGGGTGGGTGGAGTGTGACGCGAGGGCAGAGACATACAGCGTTTACCTTGCGGGAGCGAGCAAAATAATTGCTAAAACATGGCGCCCCCTTGCTTCAGCAAGGGAATCACCAAACGTGCACGCGTTGCCATTCAAAGCAATGCAACGCATGCACGTTTTTGCCCTCAAAACCGAATCGCTTGCAAGAGGTCTTTTTCCCATGCAGTGCATGTGCGCTGCGAAGGCGAGACCTCAAAAAGGATGAGATGTACTGAAGAACTGTTGTGCAATTCCCCATATCAGTTAAAAGAGGAAATAGCCAAGCATATTACGAAATTATCATAGATTCTCTTTTGGAATTACCATACATTCATGTACTCATATAGGATGATGTACTCTCAAGTGCCTAGTGCAGTATGCTTCATCAGTGGGTTCAACTCTTAGCACTGGAAAGCTTTTTAGATTACTATTACTCACTGATTATATATTTCTCTGGTAATGGGTTTCCTAGTGAGGGCCTGGTTCTATGTCCCTTATTTAAAGTTTATGTTCGCTATTTAGTATACTTTAATATTTATATCAACATTGTATGTTGGCAAGCAAATACTCATCCCTACCATAAGAGTAAGCGCAGGAGGGTAACTCTCCTTTTATTTTTGTTAACCTGTGTTGGTGTTCAAAATTGCCTTAATGGGGTTAACAAGCTTCCTCAGGACTATAGTTATCTCACATCAAATATTGTAAAACAACCCCTGGTTCAAACGGTATGTTCTACAGCATCAGAAGGTGAGGGCAGGCGGTGAACATTTTCCTTGAAGAGGTGACAGGCTATTGGCGAGGCTGTCAGCAAGTGTGGCATGTTTAACAGAACAGCTCACTGTAATGATGGCTTTGGTTTTGAAACAGTACTTTCCTGTGCTGCCTAGACACACTTGCAGCTGACTGGGATGGATTTTGGCATATGCCTTGTCATAGCTTCTGTCCTGATAATTTTATTAAAGACCCTGGAAGCAAGTCAGTTTAAAAAAAATCCAATTTAGTAGAGTTTTGTACAGTGAGTGTGCATCCTGATTTGAATTATTTCAGGGTGCTCTCAAATGTGATGAGTGTGGAATTGGAGGCACAGTGAAGAAATGTAATTTCCTACGGTCACACAGTCTGGTGAAGCTGGAAAGCCAGGACTAAAAAACGGTTTGTCCAATTCAGATCCTAGAGGGCAGTGCATTCTTTTTCCATTCCACTCTGATGACAATTTTATTTGTGCTCCAAGAAGCAAGTCAGTTGTTTTGTGCCTTTCTATACAATTTTTTACAGTTCTTACAGATGCAGCTACATTATGGTCTAATAAATCATATACTCTGGGTCAAGGCTAGATGCCTGTATTGTAAAATGAATAAACAAAACGCATGAGAGATATAAATGTAGAATGTTTGAATGTATAGGGCTATAGTGCCACACAGCCTGCAGGAGCATTGTACTGTACTATGATGTAGATGTTGTTTTAGTTGAGATTATGTGTATCTCATATTATACATTTTTATATGCAGATTTACCGTAATTTGTGGGAAATTATATTTCAATCCTGAGGAAGGTGCTGGCTTTTAATGAAGTTGCCAAAACTGAAATGCGTCGATGCTATTCTAGAATTGTGACACATAAAGTCATTGGACCAAATAACTTCTCCATCTAAGATATTTGTACAATTTGGAGTTTGATTTAATTATGTCTGACTATTGTCTCCTCTTCTCTTTTAATTAGAATTATTTTCTATGTTTTCATTCCCACTGTGTTAGAATTTTATTGTGTTGGTTGATATACACCACAATCATTTTATTGTAATTTCTTTTTTATGTATGATGTAATAAATTGTACACATTTTTAATTTTAACCACTTGCATCATCTTTGCTCTTGCTAGGCTGTATGGATTGACTCAATTATGTTTGCAATGTTGAGTTTGTAAGTGTAGTATTTGATGTTTAATTTTACCCAAAGGGGACACTTTATTTGACTTGAAATAAACCTTTTACCAGGCCTAAACATTCCTTTTTATTGCTTTTAAGTCACCAGTAATTTAGGCCCTAATAGCACATATGGCACATCGCATCATATTTAGAAAGTAGGACATGGTCTGGCAATGACAAATATTTAAAGTTGTGTTTCACTATTATAAAGGCACTCTCTCCCATTGACTAACATAGGGTTACATTATTACAGCTAATGAGTGCTACCTTATTCAGACCTCAACAACAATTGCAAAGCTCCAATGAGACTTGCTCTTTGCACTACAAAATCCGCTAGCAACAACCATCCATGAAAAGGCTGGTTGTGGAGGAACAAAGGGGGCCCTATGGTCCTGCTGCCATGGGGATACATTCAGGGGGACAACAAAGTTCCAGCACATCTTGGATGTCACAGTCCATGCAGTTCTGAAACTTTTTTGCCATTCCCATTGCGGCACCTCCTTTTGAGGCACCGCCTTGGGAAAGGCGAAGGACTATTTGCCATTCACAAGTTCAACTTGTAATACGGTGGGCTGTCCTTGAGTGGGTTTCGCGCAGCTGGGCTGGTGGAGAGCGGGCACAAATGCACCAAGGAGCATATTACCAACAATTAGCGATAATTATCAAAATGTTGGCTTAGTAGGAATATTCCTATTGCCGTCCTTCACCTGTTTTTATCGCTGAGATACCTTGCTATTATCAAGTTTTATCTCAGAAGCGATAAAAAATGGGCGAAATGCGTGAATATCGCTGTCAATACAGCAATATTCAGGCATTACCGTGACAATGCTCTTAGCCATGTTATCCACCTCTCATTAGATAACATGGCTAAGAACTGGTCAGTGCAGGCATTAGCTTTTGGAGATATTCGCGCTTAGCGCAAATATTTCCAAATCTAAGGAAAATGAAATATGAACTATGAGTATATACTATTGAATCGATTATGATAATGGATTTCTTGTATGTAGAAGAAATTGTATTGGTTCTTCCCGCCAACCATTTGAACTTATAATACAGTACGGGTAGCTGATGTAAAGGGTAAATGTAAAATGTAAAATTACACTTTTTGCTACTGTCTAAAGTTTTGGTGCAGCGCAATACCAAAGATATTTACTTGCAATTAACTTATGAAAATTATCACATAACGATGCACCTATTTTTCATCCACAACTTCAGTAACTAGCCGGCTAGTAACAGAAGTCAGAATCAAATATTTGTAGCTTTATTCTTGGCACACATTTTTTAGAACGTAACCACAGGCCTGTTGGCTCAGACAATATCTTCACTTGTAATACACACTTTAACCATATCCTTTAGTTTGAATGTTTCCTGTGGCTTCTTTGCTTAAAAAACTTCACTTGTCACCCACATGTTAATGATCAGACATTTATCACAAACCTCACATAGGCTGCCCAGCATCTCACACATTTCTACACCCCCCTCTTCCTGTCTCAGGTTGAAGTGAGTACTAGGGCCTGCTCCTACATCTGGGTGGGCACAAAGGGAGTTGAAAGACGTTGGTGAGGCAAACCCAAAGAGGAGGGAGCAAATGCAGAGGATGTAAATCACTTGGAGTCTCACAGCACATAAATATGGCCAGCCTCTTCCCTTGGAAATGCAAGCGCAATGGGCCGACAAAACAGAAAAAGAAAATCAGCTTTATTTAGAATTTTGTAGATGGGACACTGTCAAATAGGGGTGAATATCCGATCTGCTGTAATAAATGTGTTATCAGCTATAATGCACTTGTAATACAATGAACAAGACATCCACCACCGAGTATCCCAGTCACCAAACTCTAAATGATAGAATATTGATGCCCAAAATATCCCCACACACAAAAATTGAGTCATAAATTTTTATGTAAAAAATATTGACTTCCTATATTTATAATGGTAAGTATAAAAAATGGGGAAAATAAATATCAATGTAAAAAAATATTGATGTACAAAATAGACATTTTTTTATGTATGTAAAAAATAATGTTGAATATATTCAATAATAACATTAACTTTCAAAAAATTCTTTGGATTTAATACACATTTTAACAAATATAAAAATACATGTAATTGAAGAAAAAAATTAAACATACATAAATAAATGTTATATATATATATATATATATATATATATATATATATATATATATATATATATATAAACTAATAATTGTAATTTATTTTAAAATGTTATAAATATATAACAATTTACAAATATATATATTTACACTTATGCCTATAACATTAAATCTAATAAAAAAATATTGTAAATTAAAACATCAAAATATGTACTAGACCTTAAACTTCAATATTGCACTCTATTGAGTGCAACAGTAGGGAAAGTGTTTGATAGCGGAGGGGTAAAAATAACCATTCCCATTCCAGTGAGTGCATCAGTAGGGAAAATGTTGGATGGCGAAGGGGTAAAAAATACCATTTCCATGCCAGTGAGTGCTACAGAAGGGAAAATGTTCAATAGAGGAGGGGTAAAAATTATTATTCCCACTCCAGTGAGTGCAGCAGTACAGAAAGTGTTGGATAGCGGAGGGGTAAAAATTACAATTCCCACTCCAGAGAGTGCAACAGTAAAGAAAGTGTTGGATACCAGAGGGGTAAAAAGTACTGGTCCCTCTCCAGTGAGTGCAACCATAGAGAAAGTGTTGGAAGGCGGAGGGGTAAAACTTCCTATTCTCACTCCAGTGAGTGCAACAGTAGGGAAAGTGTTGGATAGCAGAGGGATAAAACTTAATATTCCCACACCAGTGAGTGCAACAGTAGGGAAAGTATTGGATAGCAAAGGGGTAAAAATTACTATTCCAACTCCAGTGAGTGCAACAGTAGGAAACGTGGTAGATAGCACAGAGGTAAAACTTACTTTTCCCACTCCAGTGTGTGCAACAGTAGGGAAACTGTTGGCTAGCAAAGGGGTAAAAATTACTATGCCCACTCCAGTGAGTGCAACAGTAGGGAAAGTGTTGAATAGCAGTGGGGTACAAATTAATATTCCCATTGGAGTCAGTTAAAAATTTAAAACATACAAAATATCAACTACAACACAAAATATTTTAAAAATGAAAAAAGTAAACATATAAAAATATAATCTGCTTTGTTTCCTACCCAACAACACCAAACAATTCACAACCCACATCTAAATTAAAAACAATGTACCTCCATGATTAACGTAATCAATTATTAATCAAAGAAATACAATTAATTAAAAAACAATTCGAAACAGATATAAATTGATTTACTCCCCAAATGGTACCCCTATGTAACCGACACCCACCCACAACATAAAAATAAACAGTTACCATAAATATTCATGAATTGAATATTAATGCTCAACTATTAATTAATCAAACAATAATAACGTTCCACCCTCTACCGAATAAACACCACAACCTACACCTAAATATCATTACACAATTTCCATTACTTATTTTAACATTAATAAATGATTTTCAATTAGCAAAGTATTCATTAATTTAAATGATGTTACTGGCTATCCTTCATCACTGTAAACCCCATGAATTAGATCTCAAATTAATTACACAATCGCTATATTTAAATTGTAATTAATTAATTAGCAATAATTAACACATAATTCATAATTATTTATACATAAATTAATTCCCACCCTATTTCCATATAAACCCCACTACCAGCTCCTCACATAATAACAACATTAACATAAATAATGATCAAATAATTATTTAATATTAATTAACAGGCAATTATTAAATATTTAATAATAAATTAATTCTCACAATTACCATTATGAAATATAAATATACATTAAATTTACATTAAGTAAGTAATAATAAATAAAATATATTAATACATTTATTATAATAAAATTACTGCCCACCATATTCCTCTATAAATCCAAACCCACTCCTAACAAAATAACAAAATGTACATAATTATCAATTAATTATTCAATAATAATTAACCACCTATTAATAAATCAGTATTAATAAATTAATTTCCACAATTAACGCTATAAAATGTAAATTAAATAAATATTAATAAATGTAATTTTTTTAAAATATATTATAATTAATTTACTTTCCACCCAATTCCCCTATAAACCCACCACCGCTCCTAAAAAAATGAAACAATTAACATATTTACCAATTAATTATTAATAATTAGCAACCAATTACTAATACATTAATTCTCATAATTAACACTATAAATTATAAATTTAACCCCTTGGGCGTGGCCTCGATTCTGCGCCTGTGCTGTACTTTTATTGAGTGGGCGGGTTCATGATGGCCCCCAGTCGTCATCATCACACTAGCACCGTGATGCATGACGGCCGGGGGCCGTCAACAGCATGAAAGGGGTTAATAAATACCAATACATAAACAATGATAATTAATTGATCATAATTAAATTACTACTCAGCTTATTCTTCTATAAAACCACAACCCATTACAGAACAAAAACAAAGCAAAATGTAATTAAAATAAAATGTATTACTACAAAAAATGTAAGACATATATTGAAAAACAAAAGTAATACTTATACAGAAAAAGTCCACATACTTTTAAAATACATACTAAAATACCTAATACTAATTAAAAAATGTATATTTTAAACAACAATATCTTTGCACATTATAGTAATGACTTCGATATTTTCAAAAACGATATTTCTTACCTCCAAGTCAATTTTCTTGACCACAATGTTCTTGCTGTCGATATTTCTGTATCAGGGTATTTCCAACTCTATTTGTATATGTTGACATTTAAAACTCAATATTCTGTCTCGACACCCTAAATGATGCCCTCGGTCTGTAGTGTAGTTCCTATATTGGGGTGTAAGTAGCCATGCCTGTATTTGGTCTGCATGGTTATGTCTAAATAAGGGATTGATTTATATGCCGATATAAGGGCATGAATCGGGAAAATTTACTCAGAGCCTAAAATCCCACATAACACACACTCCACTTTATTATGTATGACATTACTAAGTTCTGAACACATAAAAACCTATCTAAACATGATGTGTTAAAAACACACCCAAAATACATAAAATTGCATTGGTATTGGTTATACAGGAAAAGAGCACTTGTGCTGTACGCATTTAAAAGCAAAGTTTCATTCAAAGCATGTAGCATGACATTGGAAATGCTATCCGAATGAATCACAAAAGTACATTTATGAAATGGCTAAATACAGAAGAAATACTCAGGACCATTTCATGGCAGATTATATGAACTGGTTGATTGTGGACAACATCAAATATTGTCTTTTGGGAGTTTTTCAATGAAATCAAGTTTTCTATGAATAGTTCTACTTTAAGCAGAGTACTTTGTGCCAAAAAGGAAAAAATAAAAATTTGGAAAAAGGTCTGAACAGAGAGAAGAAAAAAATAAAATAAAATAGAGTTCCATGGCATAAGCTTGTTTTGAAAAAATGAAGGTCGAATTCAGAGTCTCTCAGAACACTGTGTGCCAATTTCAAAAGTCAGTGTTATTGTTTGGAGAAAATGTCAAATCTTCTAAGCTGATAAAGAACTCATCTACGACTGTTGGTGAATGTTGGACTACCTCGTTAAGCAGATCAATAGGACATAGATGCAAAGCATCGCTGTCAGCGTCAGTCACATTAGCAATCTTCGAAGTAGATGGTACCTGTGCGCCTGTTGCCTCACGTATCTCACCGTCGGCATGTTGGGTCAGTATTTCATTACCTGGACATTTGGTTGCTCCATACTTCAACATTAGATCGGATATTTCTGATTTAGGGTCAGACAAGAATGATTATCACCGATCCAGTTCTTCGTTTCAATATTCTATAGTATCAATGAATCACTTCCAATGATTTGATGTTAATTGGAACTCACTTCAGAACGGATCTGAGGAAGATCTTTCTAACAGAGGAAGGGGAATATACATGTTCATTCAATGATTCATAAGCTCAGCTTCACCGTGGAGTCTCCAGCCAAGTTATTGTTAGAGGTCCAGGGCACACGTCTGCAGGTGTGCACACCATCCAATGGACATGGCTTCATCTTCACCTTTGTCTGTGGCATTTCAACTGATTTTGGTCACCAAGAGTACATGTGCTGGCCAATTCAGTTCTGTTAGCAACAAAAAGTCCGACATTCTTTGTGGTTGAATGTGTAGAGTTTATACAAGGTGTTGAGGATGAGCCAGAAGCCTCTAGTATGTTTATGACAAAAGAAGCCTGTCATCTGGTTTGGGGAGGTTTCAACAAGTGTTGCAAGTTCAAGTGGTAATTCCTGGGGAGTCGGAAGTCTTTGAATGGAAGAGAACATAAGGCAATCCTCCAAATACTGAAATTCATTCAAGATCTATTGCTTGACAAAAATGTGTTAATTAGGATGGACTGCGCCGTATCAGTTTCCCACATAAAACATACTCACTCCAAAAGCCTAAATATGGTTGCAGTTAAATTGAAGAATTGGGAGGAAAAAACATCCCCCAACCTGGCAGCAGTACACATCAAAGGAGTCAAGAATATAATAATGGACACTTTGAGCGAGTCGTATCCTTCATCAAAGCATCTGTCATTGAATGACACTAGGGAAAGTTTTCAAACACTTTGTCACAAGTTGCCTGGAACTATTTGCCGCAAAAACCAATGGTGTCCTTCTCAGGTACTGCTCCAGATTGCCAGAGAATAGAGCCTGGGCAATGGATGCTCTAGGGTTAAAGTGGCCTAGGCGTCTCCTATGCACCATCTCTCCATTTCCACTGATACAGAAGGTTCTCCCATAATTCCATGAAATGAAGGTAAAACTGATCGAGGGTTCCCTATTGGCAACGTAGATCATATCTTTCCCTGCTGTAATCTCTGGCTCTTCTACTGCCTTGGGTACTTCCAGAATCGCAATCTCCTCTGAAATATTCTGCTCTGTCTCTCCCTCTCAAACTCACACTATAAATATGGAAATTGAGAAATCCAATCTATTGGCAAAAGGAATTTCTCTATGTTGTGGATGTGATTCAGAGCTCTAAGGGACCTGCCACATTAAAATTGTATTCTAAGCACTATAAATCCTTTAATATATGTTGTTCTGTACAAAATATTTCTTCTCCTACTTGTGAATTGTATGCTGTTACACTTTCTCTTGCATGGGTTTACATTAATCTCTCACTTTCAACCATGAGGTCTCACTGGTTTGCAAACAAGGAAAGTTCTGAAACTAGAATGGAGGTTGTAAAATATTTGGCTATTAGCTGATGGAGGTAAATATAACCTTACTTTAAAACCACAATTCTTGTCAAGGAGAACCCTTCAGGCTCCTAAATTAACCTGAGCTCAACCCCCTGATAGCTATGGAAAAGAGCAGGTCTGCTCAATTTAGAGGTAATCTGTAAAATATGTTTTCAGTAAACAAACAGTAATAATGTTTAAATGAAAAATCGCAAAACATTTAGTACCATGGGCCAAGAAGCGCAAAGCAACATTGATAGTCAATGAGCGCAGTAAGTGCAATTGCTAGGTGCAATTGAACTCTGACCGTAATGATGCGTTTGTCAGATACACTGAACCAGATTTGTCCTGGACAAAGATGTTACCTTCTGATTTTAGGGCCATATGTATGAAGCAAATTTGCATTCACAAAGGCCGAAATTCGCATGCAAATTTGCTAAATAGGATGTATGAATGAAAATTCGGTGCAAAATAAGGAATCACAAAATTTGTGATTCCTTATTTTGCAATTGCATTTAAGGAATCACAAATTTTGCGATTCCTTAAATTCAATGTATGAAGCTAAAAAAAATTGCTCATTGTCCCTAAGGAATCGCAAATTACCACCAACTTCAAGTTGGTGGTAATGTGCAAATTTCTTGAAAAATGCCCATTTTGGAATTTTTCTAAGTGCCATGTGATACACATACATGCCCTTAGGACATGCATGTGCACCAAATGTGCACCCATACTTATTTCAGGGGTGCAACAGGGTGGCCTTTGGACACCCCTGCACCCTTGAAATTATTCTCAATTTGCAATTCGCAAATTGCGAATCGCAAATTGAGAATAAATTTCCATTCCTTCCTATGGGCCAGGAGGCACATAGAAATGAATGGGAAAGTATTCCTTAATTCGCAATTAAGAAATATCAAGAAATCGCTAAAAAATTGGGATTTTCTTGATACATACCAATTACCGATTCTGAAATAGCGATTTCTTAAAAATCGCTATTACAGAATCGCTAATTGGTATCTTGATACATATGGCCATTAGTCATTTAAGTTTCAATCCATCACAGAGGTGCACTTCTAAAGCCTCCCAGGAATGTATAAGTAAGTTAAGCATGTCAATCTTGAGTATACTTATTTTACCTTGTTGAAAGGAGGACCCAAGTGCTCTATCACTGATTAATAGGGGTAACCTGATTAGAATTCTATAGCCATCAACAATAGGGTTCAGCAAAGCCAAAATATTTGAGGTGACCCTGCAGAAATGGCAAATTTCCAGCAGACAGGGAATCTCTAAAACGTAGGTTGTTTAAGAGTTTTGCAGTCCCTTAATCTGTCTCTACTTCTGTCTCCCATGCATCAGATTATCCTTTGCTCCACCGGAGAGTGTGGATTTGAAATAGATTTTCTGCACAGTTCTGGTATTGCTGGGCTTTATTTTGGCTCATAGGATTGTAGAATTGGGGGCCTTGTGATGTCATCCTCCATTGATCAGGTTTATGAAGGGTGAAATGGTTCTAAAACCAGATCGTACAGGTATTCCAAAGGTTAACTCTGCTCTCCGTGGATTTCAAGAGACAATTCTGCTTTCTTCCAATCCACTTGTAAAATCTAGTTTTCCATGCCATTGGTTTACTTTCTTGCAACATATAATATGGCCTCACTGGAAAATGAATGTGTTATTTCGGATTAACCAATTATGTCATGTTTTAGGGGTCAAAGCACATAAACTGGGGAATGGACAGCAGTGCCCCAATATGCAAAGATAAAACACCTTCAACAAATAAGGGGACACACATAACAAGTGGCATTTTCTCACGATTTACAAGTCGCCGTCAATGTATAAAAACTAATCAAACTATACCGGATTTATGAGGGACATGTTTGTCACTATGTACGTGAACATCAATTAAATAAAATGATTTGTAGCGACTTAGTAGCTTTAATGACGTTGTTGAGCCTGGTTGTGAATACATTAAGTACACAGATATACTAATACAATCAATGTAAATAATCGGGGGAAAACTCATTTGATTTGTTTTGTAACTGTTTATCAAATAGAATCTATGCAAATATACCACACTTGTATGCATTCAAAATTAACATAGGTATAGCTTGACTCTCATAATCGATTCCAATATGATTGTATCTCCCTTTATCAAAAAAACTTGTGGCCACCATTACACTTCGATGGATAATACTAAAATTATACATAGATGCATTGAATCTATTACCGGAACCTCACGTATATAAATAGCGAAGTATATATAGGTCATTACAAGCGATGTTAAAAACAATGGATTGTGAGACTCTATTACTACATAGCTATTGTTAGAGCCTTGATAAAATAGCACAGTCAGTGAACCATTTTTTCTGCTTTTTCTTTAAGAATAAATTAAGCTTATTTTAGAGTTTACAATACGGACACAATGGAAAACATGCAAGGTGAACTTCTAAAATATGATAAAAATGTTGAATTCATAACGAACCTTTGAGTCTCAATCTAAGGAAAATGAAATATGAACTATGAGTATATACTATTGAATCGATTATGATAATGGATTTCTTGTATGTAGAAGAAATTGTATTGGTTCTTCCCGCCAACCATTTGAACTTATAATACAGTACGGGTAGCTGATGTAAAGGGTAAATGTAAAATGTAAAATTACACTTTTTGCTACTGTCTAAAGTTTTGGTGCAGCGCAATACCAAAGATATTTACTTGCAATTAACTTATGAAAATTATCACATAACGATGCACCTATTTTTCATCCACAACTTCAGTAACTAGCCGGCTAGTAACAGAAGTCAGAATCAAATATTTGTAGCTTTATTCTTGGCACACATTTTTTAGAACGTAACCACGGGCCTGTTGGCTCAGACAATATCTTCACTTGTAATACACACTTTGACCATATCCTTTAGTTTGAATGTTTCCTGTGGCTTCTTTGCTTAAAAAACTTCACTTGTCACCCACATGTTAATGATCAGACATTTATCACAAACCTCACATAGGCTGCCCAGCATCTCACACATTTCTACACCCCCCTCTTCCTGTCTCAGGTTGGAGTGAGTACTAGGGCCTGCTCCTACATCTGGGTGGGCACAAAGGGGGTTGAAACACATTGGTGAGGCAAACCCAAAGAGGAGGGAGCAAATGCAGAGGATATAGATCACTTGGAGTCTCACAGCACATAATTATGGCCAGCCTCTTCCCTTGGAAATGCAAGCGGAATGGGCCGACAAAACAGAAAAAGAAAATCAGCTTCATTTAGGATTTTGTAGATGGGACACTGTCAAATAGGGGCGAATATCCGATCTGCTGTAATAAACGTGTTATCAGCTATAATGCACTTGTAATACAATGAACAAGACATCCACCACCGAGTATCCCAGTCACCAAACTCTAAATCATAAAATATCGATGCCCAAAATATCCCCACACACAAAAATTGAGTCATAAATTTTAATGTCAAAAATATTGACTTCCTATATTTATAATGGTAAGTATAAAACATGGGAAAAATAAATATCAATGTAAAAAAATATCGATGTACAAAATATAATTTTTTTATGTATGTAAAAAATAATGTTGAATATATTCAAAAATAACATTAACTTTCAAAAAATTCTTTGGATTTAATACACATTTTAACAAATATAAAAATACATGTAATTGAAGAAAAAAAATTAACATACATAAATAAATGTTATATATATATATATACATATATTTAATTTAAAACAAATAAACTAATAATTGTAATTTATTTTAAAATGTTATAAATATATAAAAATTTACAAATATATATATATATATATATATATATATATATATATATATATATATATATATATATATATACACTTTCGCCTATATCATAAAATCTAATAAAAAAATATTGTAAATTAAAACATCAAAATATGTAACAGACCTTAAACTTAAATATTGCACTCTATTGAGTGCAACAGTAGGGAAAGTGTTTGATAGCGGAGGGGTAAAAATAACTATTCCCACTCCAGTGAGTGCAACAGTAGGGAAAATGTTGGATGGCGAAGGGGTAAAAAATACAATTTCCATGCCAGTGAGTGCTACAGAAGGGAAAATGTTGAATAGCGGAGGGGTAAAAATTATTATTCCCACTCCAGTGAGTGCAGCAGTGCAGAAAGTGTTGGATAGCTTAGCTATTCCAAGACAAGATGTCTGTTGAACAGAGTAATTTAAAAACATTATTTGCTCTGGGATGACGCCATCACGTTGATGACTCAGTGTATGGATCACATGAGATTTTTGTAGTTCTTTTTGTAACAGAACTTCTTGTTCCCAAAGCAAAGTATGCTTGATTGTGCCACTTTTTGCATCTTTGAAACCGTTTTAAATCCTGTTCTGCAGGTATTCATTGTAAGATTGAATGCAGTAAAAAGAATCGCACACTATATTCAGTTAGCTCTACCTCCAACTTTTCAGTTCTCGGGGACCTTAATATCCATTTTGAACAAAGCATTTTAACCATAATTATAACTTATACTCTTATCTAATACTACCTACCGAATCTAGAGCATAGTGGCAGTACCATCTGCCAGATCCACTGGGACAACCGAACCCCCACCATACCTGAGTGTGAAGTATCAAGTGGCTGATCTGGAGTAGAGCAGTCAATCGTCCTCCCCAGGAAGAAGGTAAGAGTCAGAAGGACTACATCTCAGTCACATGCACAGTGTTCCAGGATAGCCGTAAGAGAGAGGAACTCACCCAGGGGGCCCTGGAACTCGAGCAGCTGCATCAGAGGATGGGAGCTTCCTGTGCTTGGCGGCAACTATATGTGGAAAGGAAGCAGCTCGCAGCCCTAGATCATGACAGAGCTGAGTATGCAGCTCTCAGACTCCGACACGCCTACTACCCCATGGGGGACAAATGTGGTTCTCTCCTCGCTAACAAACTACGTAAGGTCAGACAGGGCCAAGGAGTACAGACTATTTGGACGCCAGGGGTGAGTCTCTTTCTGATGATGCGGCTATAGCTGAGGTGTTCCGTAACTTTTACATGGACCTTTACACAGGAGACCCCCTAGATACCCAACATACTGCTGAATATATATCTATGGCTCACATGCCCTCCCTGTCCAAGGCACAGGCCGATCACCTGAACAGAGCTATACAGACGGACGAGGTAATCTCAGCGATCTCTTGCCTCAAATTAGGTAAATCACCCGGCCCAGGCGGCTACACTGCCGCTTTTTATAAGTCATTCTGCAGCCAATTAGCCCCCATTCTAATGGACCTATTCAACACCTTCGAGCACACAGGCACTATCCCGGGAGAGATGTCGGAGGCGGCAATAGTTGCTATTCCAAAGCCAGGGAAAGACAAGACAGCATGTAGCGCATATAGGCCTATATCTCTACTAAATGTAGATATTAAATTATACACCAGTATCTTAGCAGCCCGCCTGGCGCCACACATGGCCCAGCTAGTTGAATCTGAGCAAGCCGGTTTTATTCCACAGAGGCAGACCACCGATAACACTAAACGCATTTTGCACCTGATAGAAAAACATCCCGTACCCAAGGCGGGTATATGCTCCTAGCCATTGACGCAGAGAACTCCTTCGATAGGGTGCACTGGCCCTATCTAGAGATGGTCCTGATGGCTGCTGGCATTGCTGAGAAGTTCCGAATTCGGATTCTGACCTGCTACCGCTCTCCTATGGCGACGGTCCGAGTCAATGGCCATACATCTTCACGTTTTCCCATTGGGAGGGCACTAGAGAAGGGTGCCCTCTCTCAACTCTCCTCTTTGCACTCTACGCTTAGAGTATGAAAGCACCCTCCCATAACCAGGATTACATTCACACCATAAGTCTCTAAGCAGACGACAATCTGCTATCTATATCAGACTCAATCACAGCCCTGCGCTCCCTCTTAATTAAGCTGGACAGATTTGCACGAGGGTCGGGCTTCAAAATTAACATGGACAAATCCTTGGCTCTTAACATCTCCCTATCCCGCACACCCTCACTGTTCTCCAAGAGGAACACCCCATGCAATGTGCGCCCGCCCAGATCCCCTACTTAGGCATTCGACTAGCCTCCACTATCCAGGCTACTACTGACATCAACTATTCTACTCTCCGCACTCACATACGCACAGAATTAAATAGGTGGAAACATTGTACGATGCCCTGGTTGGGCAGGATTGCAGCTACTAAATGACTATCCTTCTCAAAATCCTATACCTCTTCCAGACCCTTCCCCTCAGGCCTCCGTTGGGCTGAATTCAACAGACCCAGGCGAATCTATCGCTCTTCATCTGGCACGGCCGCAAACCCTGCTTCCGACACCAGGTTGCAGATCTTCCACCAGAAAAGGGAACCAGACCTCCAATTATCCTTCCATGTGGCCCAGCTCAGACACTTGATGGAATGGCAACGTCTGCAGTCAGAGAAACACTGGCTGTTTCAGGATCAGGCGGTAGCAGGTAGAACACTGCAGGGCATCCCCTTTCTCCGCAAACATCAACGCCCGCCCAACCTGTATGCTTCATTTATCACAGGCACAATCATGGACTCCTGGGACCACACTAACATTCCCACACGGCTGACCACTTTTCCGTCGCCCCCCACACCGTTATTTGACAATCCAGATTTTGAGTCTGGCACTGACACTCGTGCCTTTCAGGCCTGGCGCTCCTCCCCCTGCAGGTCTCTAGGTCATCTTTTTGATCTAGATGGCATCATTCCATTCCCACAGCTCAAATAACACTATGATATCTCAGAAGCAGAACGTTTGCCATACCTCCAGATCCGTCATTGGGCATTACACCCACGAGTCAAACCACAGCCACAGCCTCTACTAACTCCCGAGAAATGGCTCATAAAATGTACCTCGGACAAGAAAATCATATCTGACCATTATAAAATGTTTTTAGCTAATACCACATACACACATACGCGGGCCTTGCCTGATGGGAAAGACCTGGGAAGACCACTCAGCCACAGTAATGGGAAGGCATATACCACAGGGCAAGACACTCAGCCTACCATATGGGCCTCACAGAAACTTGACCAAGATAGCCACTTATTGGTACTACACGTCGAAGTGTTTACACCACTTCGATCCCAGATGGAGCGCCTATGCTGGAGGGAATGCGGGGAGTTGGGCATATTGGGACACGTTCTATGGAGTTGCACCTGTTTACAACCGTATTGGTATTAAATTCTTTCACTTCGAAATGCAGCTCCCACGCATCCCTTCTTATAGTCTCCTCGTTCTACCTAACCCATTGACATTCCCGCTTAAATCCCAGAAGGGTCGGCAGATTGCGATCACCCTAGGGGTGGCTTTGCAAAACATCATGATACACTGGCACTCCACCCAGCTCCCTAAACATTCTGGGGCTTATTTACAAGCCCCTTGCACCACGTTTGCGTCATTTTTAACATGGGAAAAGTGACGCAAAAGTGGCGCAAGTGGCTTGTAAATCTGCCCCTCTGACTGGCTCCAGAGACTCTGGCTGGTACTGGGTATGAAGAAGCTCACTCTTACGTTGGCCGGTAGGGGGTCAGAGTTTCCTGAGTTGTGGTGACCCTTCCTGACATTGTTGGTGTATGAATTCCGGGAGTTAACATGTCCCCGGTACCTACGACTGCATCGCCTCCCAGACACACAGATTCCAAGTAGCTCCTCCACGAAGGCTTGTAAGAAACGTCGCAAAGCACCAGGTTGTTTCCTCTCTTTATTTCCCCTTCCCTTTTCATAGTTCAGGGTGGACGAGGGGTGGGTGGGGAGGGTGGGGGGCAGGGTTGGGGGGTGGGTTGGGGGGGTTCTTCTCTTTTTCTACTTTACCTTTCCCATGTTAATTCTGTGGGCCCGCTCCATGCTAATTACCCATTGTAACTATGTAACGCGGCCTTGTTGTCTCTTTTGCAATGTCATTGAGGAGCTGATGGTCTTGGTTTACTATTTGTTTTGAAATCAATAGAAAGATTTAAACCATAAAAAGGGGCCACAGTCCCCCATTGGTCAACCATGTGCTTGTGGTATTTATCAACTACTGCTAGTGTACAGTAAGTGATTCCAGTTATGACCAACAGAAATATACTCTTTACCAAAGAGGCAAGAGGTTGGGTAGGTTGTCAGACCCCAATCCCTATGTGAACTGTAAGTACAGTCTTTGCCTATCCTTTGGCCTCCTGGGCGGCTGCTCCGTAAATGATATACTCTGTCTATACCTTATACTATGACTCCTCATACAGATCTCGGGGATTCTCTCAGCCACACTTCATGGTGCAATTTTCCCTATTTATTTAAGTAAGCGAACGCTATGCATAACACTTGATCTATGACTGATCTTGATATTTTATATTTTCGTCTGTCCATGTCATTATTTTGACACAACTCCCTGGTTTTTAAATAAACCCAATCCATGGATATCTGTTTGTTCAGCTTTTAAGCTCTATACTATAGTTCTATAGTTGAAGGGATAAACACATATCAAGATATATCATCACAAGTGCTTGAATAGATTATTTTCAAAAGTATAAATTAACACTTTTTAAAATATATATATTTTACTGTTATTAATATTGTAATTGCAAACACATTGGGCATATGCAGCTTATATGAGTATACAAAAAGAACATATTTAAATTAAATCCCATATTTAAGCTTTATATACATATTGCAATTGTCCTATATCTGATGTGAAACTCTCAGAGAACAAGAGCTCAGAATGCAACAGACAGCCAATATGTGTATTGTCCTGACCATTGTTAATCTTTTAATCTTGAACCCAAAAAAATACTGCATGTTTCAATTAGTAAGACAGTTACCAAGGTATAATCTCTTCTGCACATTTCAGTGAAGTGGTACACCCACTAAGTTAACCTCACCCATTTCTAGAATTTCTTCTAATATCCACTGTTCCTGATATGAAATATGGGCACAATTATTTAATGACTGGCAACATGTAGATTCATGCTGGTAGCTTCAAATTGGTGTGAGTACACACCTTTGGGTCATGGTGCCCCTGGCATCCTGGTCCTTCCAGACCCTTCTTTTCTAGCCCACCTAGTTACGTATTCCCTCTTGGTCCTCTTGACCCTCATCCATTTCCCCTCATCCTATCCTGACTCCCTAACTTTTGGTCCTGCTGATCCCTTGGTTCACCTGACCTTGTGTGTCCTGGTCCTCTTAGGCCAGTTGGTGGTATTGTTCCTGGGTGGATTTGAACATGCCATTCTCTGATTCGTCCTGGCTTGCTCGCTACCTCAGTGCAGTGAGGTCATTCTGAGTTCTTCCGTGTTCCGGGTGGCCTGCATATATGTTCTTTTTAATTGACTTCTTTTTCGAGTGGCCAAATTATGAGCGCAGGTTGTGATCTTATTGTTAAAGTTACTGATGTCTCTGGATAGGTGGCCTATGAGCTCTAGTTGTTTTTGTGGAGGGTAGAAGCCCAATCTACCTCTGATATGTTGCTCTAGTATCGGCAGTCTGGTCATGTTATGATACTAGAGGTCCCTGAAGACAAACACACCTCCTTTTTGTCACCAACTTTGGTACCTTTAATCATGGTGATTCTTCTATGATGGTGAATGTGAAGCTGACAATCGCATGGTTAGTCCAGGTGACTGATGCTGTAAATGTGTAATGTAATGTAATGTAATGTAAAAAGGATTTGTAGAGCGCTGCGTTCACCGGACGGTTTCTTGGCGCTGATCACTAACCCATGAAGAGGCAGAGAGGGGAGAAAGGAGAGCATTATGTATAGACACCACGGAAAAGGTGAGTTTTTAGGAGAGACCGAAAGTGAAGGTAAGAAGAGGAGAGTCTGAGGTCTAGAGGTAGAGAGTTCCAGAGTGAGGGGGCCAAGAAAGAAAATCTAAGGCCTCCGTGCTTTTTTCACCTGAACCTAGGTGTCTGGAGAAGGGCGTGATGGGAGGAGCGGAGGTGTCTGGGGGGGGGGGCGTACGGATGAAGAAGAGAGGAGATGAAAGAGGGGCCGGGGATTTATGGGTTAGGCAGCCAAGTTTGAACTTGCAGCGTTCCGACACAGGAAGCCAATGAAGGGCTTTGAGGAGGGGACGGACGTGGTGATGTTTTGGCTGACGGTAGATGAGACGGGCAGCCTGATTCTGGATTAACTGAAGTCTCTTTATTTGGTATTGCGGAATGCCTGCGTATAGGGCGTTGGAGTAGTCAATCCGGGAGATGACTAGCACCAGCAGCGCCAAGGTGAGAGCTTCAGTGGTAAGGAAGTGAGCTATTTTCCGGATTTTTCTGAGCTGGTGGAAGCAGGAGGATACTGTGGCACTGATCTGATGGTTCAGGGAAAGATCTTGTGAAATGTATACCCCTAGGCTTTTTACTTTTTCGGCGGGACTAGGAGGGGGGCCGAGGGAAAGGGGCCAAAAGGTGAAGTTCCATAGATTGGCTGAGCCTCCGACAAGAACGAGCTCCGTCTTGTCGGGGTTGAGCTTAAGGTGGTGAGCGCCCATCCAGTCACTGATATGGCAGAGGGTGGACTGGAAATCCTGGGCCGCTTCCTGCGAGTCAAGGTTGAAGATGAGCTGGATGTCATCTGCATAATTAAATGCAGTGACATTCCTGCCCCGGAGGGAGCGGATCAGGGGGGTAAGGTATAAATTAAAAAGGAGTGGGGACAAAGACGAGCCCTGCGGGACTCCGCAGGTGAGTTTCATCCTATCCGCCGAGAATTGGGAGATTCGAACAGATTGGTGGTGGTTCGTCAAAAAGGAACGAACCCAGTCAAGGGCCGTCCCTCCAATACCAGTCTCCTTGACACGGTCGACCAAGATGGAGTGGTCGACCGTGTCAAAGGCTGCCGACAGGTCCAGGAGGATTAAGGCTTGGCTGGCGTTAGAGTCAGCACCTCTGCGGAGTTCCTCCATTACAGAGAGAATGACCGCCTCGGTTGAGTAGGCTGGTCTGAACCCAGCCTGTTGAGGGTCCAGGAAGTTGGAGTCCTCAACGAAGGAGCTGAGGATGCTGGTGACATGTGACTCAAGTACCTTGCTAAGGTAGGGAAGGAGGGAAATGGGACGGAAGTTGGCCATGATTGTAGGATCGGCGCTGGGTTTCTTCAAGATGGGTACTACTTCCGCGTTCTTAAACTGACTGGGAACCTCGCCGAGCAGAAGGGAGTTGTTCAAAAGGGCCAGTGGAGGGGTGGGACAGGGTGGGACAGGCTGAGAAGGCAGCCCGGAGAATCGCGGGGGGCAGCAATCTGTGGGGGAACCAGAGGAGACTTTTTTAAGCAGACTGATGAAGACTTCTTCTGATATCGGGGGGAACTGAGTCAAAGATTGAGGGTTGACAGAGGGTGCAGCCTCAATTGAGGGTGCAGCCGGGGGAGTGGAGGAGATGCTATTTTTGATTTTAATAATTTTTTCTATAAAGAAACAGTTGAGGGAGTCACAGAGTGCTTGAGACGGAAGGGGTTTGAGAGTTACCCTATCCGGGTGTGAAAGCTCGTCAACGATTGCAAAAATATCTTTAGATTTCTGCGCAGAGTTAAGGATTTTAGTGGAAAAGTAAGCAGTTTTTGCAGCTGATATGGCTAGTTTGTATTCTCCCAATAATTTTAGGAAGAGTTGTTTCTTTACAGGGTCATAGTTTCTGCGCCAGCGGCGCTCGGCCTGGCGGAGACCTAGTTTTAAGGTTTTAAGACTATCAGAAAACCATTGATGTGCGTCGTGGGGGCGCTTGGATCTTATTAGTTAAAGGGGAGCAACCTTGTCGCTGGCCTGTTCTAGCCAGTCGACTAGTGCAGCTTCTTGGGAGTCGATGGGGCCTAGAGTGACCAAAGCCGAGGATGATTAAGAGGTGAGGAATAGGTCAAGGTCTGCTTTGTTCCAGTTGCGAGCTTGGAGGCTAGGGCCTCGGCTGCGCGGGGGCGGGGGAGGAACCAGGAGGAGAAAAGAAATTAAATGGTGGTCGGACCAGTGACAAGGTGAGATCGTGAGCGACTTGATTTCAAGGTTATAGGTCCACACCTGGTCAAGGGTGTGTCCCTTGGAGTGAGTGGGTAGATGAATGTGTTGGGTACCGTTAAGCCCAGTTAAAAGATCGGTGAAAGCCAGGGATTGAAGGCTTTCATGGGTATCTGCCGGCCAGTAATTGAAGTCTCCCAGGACTAGGAGTTTAGAATTGTTGATGGTGAGCTGAGAGAGCAGGTCACCAAAGTTTGAATAGAAATTGGGCATAGATTGTGGAGGACGGTAAACCAGAATGCAGGTAAGAGGGGAGACAGAAGATTCAAGTCTGATTCCCAGACAGTCCACCTGAGGGATGTTGAGGAGGGAGAGGGAAGTGAACCTGAGGGAGAGATTGATAATGGCGGCTACGCCGCCTCCTAGTTTGCCGGCAGGCCTATTGGAATGAAGTATATAATACCCTGGAGGGGTGGCTGCTAGGATGTCGGGGGAGGAGTCCTCAGTCAGCCAAGTCTCGGTTAGGAGAAGAATATCGGGTCGGTCCGAGTCTAGGAGGTGGAAGATGTCAAGTTGGTGTCTGACAAGTGAACGAGTATTAAGGTACATAACCGCTAATTCCATATTGGCGGGTGCCTGAGCAAGTGGGGGTTTAGGAGGAGAAGGATGAGCTGAGGGTTCGGAAGTGAGAAGGGACGGGAGGGACTGTAGCTCAGGAAAGGTACTCCGAGGTTGATAAATACCTAGTTGTTGCAGGCATGTGGAGCTGGTGGTGTCCAGTGACCTCAGTGAATGTAGGGCAATCAAGTCCCTGGGAGTGAGGGTAGTAGATTGGGCAGAGTGACATGGCCCGGGCCCCGTCCGGTCGCGGACAGGCGCAGACGGGCTTGCCTTAGGCGCGCCTTCGGCGCGCCCGCTGCGCTCGTCCGCTGCGCTTCCGGTATGGACACATCCTATATGCTGGTAGAGGATTGGTGAAGGAAGGGGCGTGGCCTAAATAAGTGGGCGTGGCCTGTGCACCGCGTGGAAGGCGGCGGTTCAATCAAGCCCAGCCTCGCCCTCTGCAGCGCTAAATCCGCTGTGCAGGGGCTCGAGTGTCAGGTAAATAACAAAGATTTCAAAAGAATAGTACACAATTCAATTTTTAAAAAGAGCAGTAAGAGCGTGGCTCCCGGCTGTGCCTCAGGAGATTAGTGAAGTCCAGCAGCGCTTGTTATCAGCGCTTTAAGTATGCTGGTGAGCGGGGGCATGGCCTAAATAAGTGGGCGTGGCCTGTGCACCGCGAGGAAGGCGGCGGTTCAATCAAGCCCAGCCTCGCCTTCTGCAGCGCTAAATCCGCTGTGCAGGGGCTCGAGTGTCGGTTAAATAACAAAGATTTAAAAAGAATAGTACACAATTCAATTTTTAAAAAGAGCAGTAAGAGCGTGGCTCCCGGATGTGCCTCAGGAGATTAGTGGAGTCCAGCAGCGCTTGTTATCAGTGCTTTAAGTATGCTGGCGAGCGGGGGTCGTGGCCTAAATACGTGGGCGTGGCCTGTGCACCGCGAGGAAGGTGGCGGTTCAATCAAGCCCAGCCTCGCCCTCTGCAGCGCTAAATCCGCTGTGCAGGGGCTCGAGTGTCAGGTAAATAACAAAGATTTAAAAAGAATAGTAAACAATTCAATTTTTAAAAAGAGCAGTAAGAGCGTGGCTCCCGGCTGTGCCTCAGGAGATTAGTGAAGTCCAGCAGCGCTTGTTATCAGCGCTTTAAGTATGCTGGCGAGCGGGGGCGTGGCCTAAATAAGTGGGCGTGGCCTGTGCACCGCGAGGAAGGCGGCGGTTCAATCAAGCCCAGCCTCGCTTTCTGCAGCGCTAAATCCGCTGTGCAGGGGCTCGAGTGTCAGGTAAATTACAAAGATTTAAAAAGAATAGTACACAATTCAATTTTTAAAAAGAGCAGTAAGAGCGTGGCTCCCGGCTGTGCCTCAGGAGATTAGTGGAGTCCAGCAGCGCTTGTTATCAGCGCTTTAAGTATGCTGGTGAGCGGGGGCGTGGCCTAAATAAGTGTGCGTGGCCTGTGCACCGCGAGGAAGGCGGCAGTTCAATCAAGCCCAGCCTCGCCCTCTGCAGCGCTAAATCCGCTGTGCAGGGGCTCAATTGTCAGGTAAATTACAAAGATTTAAAAAGAATAGTACACAATTCAATTTTTAAAAAGAGCAGTAAGAGCGTGGCTCCCGGCTGTGCCTCAGGAGATTAGTGCTCTGTTCTTTTTTCTGTTTGTGCTGATAAACCACATTGGGGCAGTAATGTGATCTATAAATCCAATTTGATTGAATTGTTGGCTATTTTCAGAGGGTCTTGAAAACATGTTGAAAGTAGTCACAAGAAATGCATTTAGCATAATTATTGTCAGTTCAGTTTAGTAAGACTTTATTCGGTCTATTACAACCATCAAAGTATACAAATAAACAACACACCGCATAGTAAATTCCTGTATGTACAGCTTCTAAAAACCAACTATACACTTCTTAAAACCGACAATCCTCAGAAGGAAGAAAACATTAAAACTGGCATTTAAAAACACACGATTTCAATTTAAAATCCTGAGATATAAAAATGTTTGTACCACATGATTTTCGATCTTATGCTTCTCATTCGCCTTAAACGCTTAACCTAGACCTCTCAAAAGTCGTTACATTTTAGGAACTCCTTAACTTTTTTTATAGATTTCCCAATGGCACAGGCTATGTCTAGATTGACCATTTCTAGTAAAAGGTTTTCTGCTTGCGAGCTATTTGTAATATCATACTTTTTAAAAATCGGACATAAAAAATCTTTTCTCATTTCTAACAACTTCTGACAATCCAATAAAATGTGTATGATATTACATGCTGTTCCTAAAGTGCAAGTGCATTTTTCTTCATTATTTAGCATAAAGCTTTTTACCCCTTTACTCGCATGACATGGGTTTACCCCAATTCTTAGTCTTAGTACTTCACGCCTCAACTGGCAACTGGGTAGCCTGTCAATATAAGGAAAATGTTGATCTTTTTGCCACACTGTGACAATATGGAGAACTGAGCTTTTCCTAGAAAGGTAATCTTGGTCCGGTGCTCGAGAGACTTCAGATCCCAGCATCTTAAGCTCTCTCTGAACAATATCAGGCTGAAAGGACTGAGGGCACAATTCAATCTTTAACTCGCAACACGCTTTTCGGACTATGGCTCTAGTTTCTTTTGCCCAGGTTAAATCCCTGTTTATAATTTCCTTCTGACACCATTGTGAGATTTTAAGATCTTGATCTTTGTAACCTCTTACAAGTATAACTTTGTATTCGGACAAGATAAAGAAATAAAATTTAGGCTCTATAAACTTAGAATTTAATAACACATCTTTTAGTGTTGATGCTATTTAAAATATGTGTTTGAAACTGCCACTTTCAGAAAGTACAAAAAAAGTAGGACAACCTGCCCTAGACAGAATCTACACTACCTTAATTCACTCCTACCGAGTGAAGATTATTTTTAGCACAATTTGATCAATCAGTTAAAACTGACATCCAACACGTGTACAAACAATACAACAGGTGTGAAATCAATTTGGAAAAAATATTTTTAAAAGAACAATTCATCTAGCATGGTACATTGCTTCTTTTATTCAAAAGCACTGTTCCTTGAACTTCATGGATTTCAAGTAGCGTAGATTACAAGCTTGTTAATGACAATTCCCAATGCATTTCGGGTGCTACTTGCACCCTTCTTCAGGGGAAATCTACAAAAACATATGACAGAAATGAATTCCTGTATTACATATCATGCAAAGGCCTGTCATTTATCTGGGAGAATTTACATACTTGGGCCATGCAAAACACAACTCTTTAAAAATTCAAGTGACAGGAAATGTATCTAAATCAAAGGTTGAACAATGGCAAAGTGAAGTGTGAAACAAGTCCCTATTGTAGTAGATAAACAGGGAACAAATTCTCAGGTGCTCTGTGAAGATGCCGAAAACAATATGTGCATTAGTATCAGTGATTTCAACATGCATGTTCTACCAATGCAGTGGAACAACACCTATGTCTAAAAGATACCTTGATTGTGTGACTAAACATAGCACACAAGCTTGTCTGCCAGTTAAACACTCTGTAACATGAGAGCAACAAGCTATAAGAATCTTAAGTGAATCCTACATGCCAGTAATCAACCAGTGAGGCAACCGGTCCTCCTCTCACCTCTAATGCAATCAGATCTGCTGAAAAAGCCTTAATCAACCAAAAAAGCCTACTGGCGCAGGTATATTACCTTAGGTAGCCACTGAAAACACAAACGAAAAAACCAATTTGTGAAATTATTCTAGTGCAAATCTTGCTTTTAATATTTGCTCCCTGCGGGGAATCAGTGACTCAATATCACCTCAGTTTGAAGCGTGTCACAGTTTACTCAATGAGTGGGCACTGGTATCAAAACAGTGGATTGGCTATTATCAAGAAAAAGTAATGGTATGGTGCAAGTCTCAATCAATCAATCATAGCATTTATATAGCGCGCTACCCACCCGGGCGGGTCTCAAGGCGCTGGGGGAGGGGTTCAGTTTATTGCTCGAAAAGCCAGGTCTTGAGCTGCTTCCTGAAGGCGAGGTGGTCCTGGGTTTGCCGAAGGTGGGTGGGGAGGGAGTTCCATGACTTGGCTGCCAGGTAGGAGAAGGATCTTCCTCCAGTGGTGGCTCTGCAGATGCGTGGAACGGTGGCGAGGGCGAGGTTAGTTGATCGCAGCTGGTGGTTGGGCGTGTAGAAGGTCAGTCGGTTGTTGAGGTACTTGGGGCCCAGGTTGTGGAGGGCTTTGTGTGCATGGTTGAGGAGTCTGAACTTGATCCTCTTGCTGACAGGGAGCCAGTGTAGGTCTTTCAGGTGGCCGGAGATGCGGCTGTGTCGGGGGATGTCCAGGACGAGTCGTGCGGAGGCGTTCTGGATGCGTTGGAGCCTTTCTGGAGTTTGGCTGTGGTTCCGGCGTTGAGGGTGCTTCCGTAGTCCAGGCAGCTGGTGACGAGTGCCTCGGTGACCGTCTTCCTGGTTTCGGTGGGGATCCATTGGAAGGTCTTGCGGAGCATGTGCAGGGTGTTGAAGCATGATGATGACACAGTGTTGACTTGTCTGGTCATCGAGAGGGAGGAGTCCAGGATGAAGCCCATGTTGCGTGCGTGATCCGTTGGCTTGGGAGTGGTGCCCAGGGCAGGGGGCCACCAGGAGTCATCCCAGGGGGAGGGCGATGATCCCAGGATGAGGACTTCCGTCTTGTCTCATGTAGATATTGAAGAGGGTGGGGCTGAGTGATGATCCTTGTGGTACGCCACAGATGACTTCGGTGGCCTCTCATCTAAATGGGGGAGGCGGACTCTCTGGGTTCTTCCTGTGAGGAACGAGCTGATCCATTCCAGTACCTTCCCTTGGATTCCGATGTTGCGTAGGCACTGCACGAGGGTGCGGTGGCAGACAGTGTTGAATGCTGCGGAGAGGACCAGGAGGATAAGGGCCGCTATTTCCCCGTTGTCGAGCAGGGATCTGATGTCGTCTGTGGCTGCGATGAGGGCGGTCTCGGTGCTGTGGTTGGCTCGGTAACCGGACTGAGAGTGGTTGAGGGATTCATTCGTCTTGAGGAAGGCGGCGAGCTGTCTGTTGACGGTCTTCTCGATGACCATGGCCAGGAACAGGAGGAGCGAGATGGGGCGGAAGTTCTTGAGGTCGGTGGGGTCAGCTGTTGGTTTTTTCAGGAGGGCGCTGATTTCGGCGTGCTTCCAGCTCTCCGGGAAGGTGGCGTGTCGAGGGAGGTGTTGATGATGTCCTTGAGTTTGGGTAAGATGGTGGAGTCGGCCTTGTTGAAAACGTGGTGGGGGCAGGGGTCAGTCGGGGATCCGGAGTGGATGGTGTTCATCGTGCTGATGGTGTCTTCGGTGCTGACTAGGGTCCAGGCGCGGTGGTGGGGTGCGTGGTTGGTGCGCCGAAGCTGTTGTGTATTTCGGCGATCTTGCGGTGGAAGAATGAGGCGAGTGAGTCGCAGAGGTCTTGCGAGGGAGCGATGTTGTTCTTTCCGGTGCTGGGGTTGGAGAACTCTTTGACGATGCTGAAGAGTTCTTTGCTGTTGTGGGCGTTGTTGTCCAGTCGTTCTTTGAATGCTGCCTTCTTGGTGGTCAGGATCAGCTGGTGGTGATTGCGGGTGGCGTTCTTGATGGCAGTCATGTTGTCTGTGTTCTGGTCAGTGCGCCAGGCCTTCTCGAGGGTGTGGCAGGTCTTCTTGGAGTTCTTAAGTTCTTCGGTGAACCATGAAGTTTTCTTGATGCCGGATCTGCTGGGGGGGGGGGGGTCTTCTGTGGTGCGAGTTCGTCTGCGCAGTTGGTGATCCACTGTGTGAGGTTGTTGGCTGCTTCGTTGGGGTCAGTGGAGCTGGCTGGGGGGTTTCGGTTGAGGGCGGTGGTGAGCTTGTCAGCAGTGATCTTGCTCCAGTTTCTGCGAGGGGCCTGTTGGGGGTGGTGGTGAGTCGTGATTCTTCTGAAGCTGAAGTGGACACAGCTGTGGTCAGTCCAATGGAGTCCGGTGGAGTGGCTGAAGGAGATGTGTTTGCTGGAGGAGAAGATTGAGTCAAGCGTGTGGCCGGCGTAGTGGGTGGGGGTGTTCACCTGTTGCTTGAGTACGAGGTTGGCGAGGTTGTCCAGCAGGGTGTTGGTGTTGCAGTCCTTGTTGTTCTCCAGGTGGAAGTTGAGGTCCCCTAGGAGGATGTAGTCGGTGGATGGGAGGGCCTGTGGGCTGATGAAGTCTGCGATGTCTTCGCTGAATTGAGCGCAAGGTCCCAGGGGTCTGTAGATGAGGGTGCCTCTGAGTGTGGTCTTGGGGTCGGTGTGTACCTTGAAGTGGAGGTGTTCAGCGGTGGTCAGGGTGTCGTTGGCGTCGGTTGTGATGCGGATGGTGTTCTTGTGAATGATGGCAATTCCTCCTCCCGTCTGTTTGACGCGGTCTTTCCGGGTGATCTTGCATCCGTCAGGGATGGCGATGGCGATGTCGGGCGGGTGTTGAGCAGGCTGCACTTGAGGTGGCTGCTGCTGGTGCTGGGCTTGGCGGATGCGGTGCAGGTCTGGAGGCAGGTGAATTTGCAGGTTTGCCAGGTGAAGGGTCCGTGGGTGCGCTTCGGGGTGGCACGGTAGCAGGCGGGGTTCCGGCTGGTGTTGAGTGCATGGAGGGTGGTGGTGTCATAGGTTCGTCGTGTGGTCTGGCGTCGGTGGGTACCAGGGGTCCTGGCACTGGGCACGGTCCAGGTGCGGACGGGCGCAGACGGGCTTGCCTTTGGCGATAACAGGGGGCAGAGCACAAAGGGCAACAGAACAGAACAGTACAATCAGGGCAATACTACGGCGATAACACGGGGCAGAGCACAAAGGGCAACATAACAGAACAGTACAACAGTACAATCAGGGCAATACTACAAACCACAGCGGGGACACAATCAGGGCAGCGGTACAGCTAGTGCGAGCGGCGGCGGCAGCAGGGGACCGTGTGACTTCCTGGAGGGGCCATGCGGCGGGTATATCGACCGGCAAGCTAGTGTTTTCAAGAAATGAGCAATTCAACTTAAAAACCAGCTCAAAGCTCACATGTATGCTGGCACACCTCTCATAAGGCTTCCGTGGCCTGTTGCTGACTCGTGTAGGTGATCCGCATGGCGTTTAAGGTGTCCACCGTGTGACGAGAGAGTTAGTCAACATCAGCGAAGGACTCTGCTAGGTAACATCTATGTGCGACGGTCATCTTAGAGTGGAGTCGTGGTGTTAGTGAACTTTAAGTGTGAATGACGAACAAAACCAATGCCGTCCTGTTGTGGGAAATTATTGCTGTGATAATGTGCCTCTGAATTTTATATGGAATACAACTAGTTGCTGCTCACTCACGTATGATATGGAATTGTCTGTTGAAATGAGTAGTATGTGAGCACTATTAATAAAACATGCAATAAAGTTTCAACCATGATTAAAAGAGAGTCAATGCTAAATAATTAGCTTTAAACAAAATTGCTTACAAGCTACAGCCTCACTGCCAAACAGTCTGTATATCATGGTAAACATCTAATGATACTCAAAAATCAGAGTGTGTGATCAATGTACTGACAACATTACGCTAACATCAATGCCTTGTGTAGCGCTACAACCTGTATATGAGCCATCTTCATTCATCCTGATAATGCCAGGATTACTGAATTGCGAAGTAATCAACTATAATAACCTTGTTATCGTCAAAATTGCGTCATTGTATATAAAACATATGTGTTTCTATGAACAGCTAGCAATGCTGAGACATTGCAGTACATAACTAAACTGACATCATTGTCTTGCGGAGTGCTTCAGGCTATACATGAACCATCTTCGACTCATGGTAATACAAAAGTTGCTCTGTTAAACAATGTAAAATAATCAAAACATAAACTACAAGTAAACATCAGTGCATACAATAAAGAGCATCATTGCGTGCAACATCAAACGGAATACAATCTACTATTAACATAGTTGAAACCTGTGCTTCAGATACATATCTCTTCAATAAGTTCTCAAATATTTTGCACATATTTATGCTGCGCTTCCTAGAGCCATGTTACCACTCCCACAAATTTATGTATGTTCCCTTTGTGCGTAATTGTGGATTTCTATAAAAAAATTGCAGCGGTTAAAATGTAGTCAACCTAACTGTCACGTGTCACCACGTGTACTTTCAGAAAGTAGATATTTGCTTGTTTAACCATTCTGTGTGCCTTTGCCTGTTTGTGGATTGACTGTCTGATTTTGGAGTGACAGGGGCTGGGGATGTACATTTACTGTAGACAGCCACAGGGGGGAGGGGTTGATGCGTGCCTCGTCCTTCCTGGATGACTCTATTGAGATGAATTAACCTTACCTGCATTTAGAGTAGTGGGAGGAGTTTTCCTTGCACCTGAATAGGGCCTGTCTCCCTTGCACAATGCTGTTTCCACCTCCTTTGATCATATTGCACCAGTGAGGATGGAAGTGGTCTGGACTGTGCTCAGAGACCCTTGCACAAAGAGGAAAAACAGCAAAATGGGTATAAGTAGAGGACCTTATACCCCAGAACTTAAGATCATTTATGAACTCAAGAGGAACCTTTGCCAAGGAGAAGACCTGGAGAGCTGTGAGGAGGAGTAAGGCTCCTTTTTTCTGTGTGATGTGTGGGGTGGACCTGCAGTTGCTGTGTCTGCCAAGGAAAAGACAAAGACTGGAACTTTGCTTGGAATCTGCTTGAAGAAGAATCTCCAAGGGTTTGTGTGTGCTTGCCTTCTCTTCTGAAGTTTCATGGACAGATAGACTTCACCACAACCTTCCAAACGCTGCTGCTGAAGATTCTGAACTGCCAGGAGGTACCTATTTTGATTTTGGGGCTCTGGAGGAAGTTCCTGCTGTTGGGGGCTGGGAGAAACTTGAATAGAAGAAAGAAAAGCAATCAGCGATGCCACCGTGATACCATGACCTGCACTGAAGCCAGGGACACTGTTCGTGAAGTGTACAACATACCACCCGGACAGCACCACAGTTCCGGCAGTCTTCGACACCTGCAGTCATCGCCATTTTCCGACACCAGCGATTGCATCAACTCTGTCATCTCCTGTGCCTGAATCCTATTATTATGGCACTGCCTACCACTGAGGGTGCCTCTACTAACTCGTCAACATCGCAACCTCAGTAGAACCAACACCTTGCATTCCCTGTGGCAGCAAGGTAGCCAGCATCAACCCCCGCACAGACACCTCACCTCCACGACAACATGCAAGGTCATAGACTTTGTTATTCAACGGTACTGTTTATTTGGGGGTCCGTGTGACTCCTTGCCCAACACTGCGCACCTGACGATCGTCGTCGGACTTTGGATTTATTGCTGTCACAATGCTGCAATAGCCCTAGGTGGAACTATTTGTTTTCTGCAAATTTTGTTCTTAAAATAACTATTTTGAAGTGCAATTTTGCTAGATGTATGTTGGATTTTTGTCTTTTTCGGTCTTGTTGAGTTAAGATAAAGATATTTATTTTTGCTAAACTGGTGTGGTGTCCATTTGTGGTGTTAGCAATGTATTACTGTGTGTTTTGAGTATAAATACTTTACACATTGCCTTTGGGATAAGGCTGTCTGCTCATGCAAAGCTATCAAGGGAGTGCCCAGGGGTTATCTAAAGTGTGTACCCCCTTATCCTGACCAGAAGCAAGGGTCCCTACTTTGACAAAGGTACCTACCTCTGGCAGCTATATACCCCATTTCTAACTGTATGCATCTTAACTAGAACCGTATTAAAAAATACCTGTATTTTAAAAGACAAACATCTGATAGTTGCGGAGGAAGATTTTGCAAAAGCCTCTTATACTAAATTTGTCTTAGACTTTGTTGCTAACTTCTCCTGGTTGAGGGAATATTTTTCTTCCAAAAAAATGGTCTGACAAATTTGCTAATGGAACATCAACAAATCAATGTTATAATGCCTTTCAAACCCAATTTAAGATCCTACATTTTGCATATTATATTCCAATCTCGATTGACAGAAAAAGTCACTGGTGCATTTATTACCTTTGTGGTCTGAACTTAAAAAAATACAGGCTTCAGCACTGGATCAGTATGGATGCAACATCTAAAAACACTGTTAAGTTACGATCACTGTTGATCTATCCAGGAATATTAAAAAATCCACACTTACCTGTGGCATGGAGAGTGATGGTGCGCTCCTGAAGGACATCATCCTGGAGCCAAAGCTGACAGCTGTATGCAGTGTTATTAGTCCTTAGGCCACCAACCTTCAATATGCTCTCAACATGATGTGCTTCATTCCCTATGCTTCTGAAAGTAGTATTGTATAGCATCCAGTGCAGTACGTCTTCATCTCTCTTCCACTTAATAGTAAAATTTCCCTTCAAGGAGATGACAGTCGAACACGATAGTGTGATGGTGTTGTTGTTTGCCGTATATATCAAATACAGATATCCTGTAAGAAGAATGAACCCTATGATGATTAGATGCCTTAGCATGTGTCCTTGTCCATTTATAGGCTTGACAGCACAACAAGGAAATGCTGTTTCAGAACACTTTCCGCCCATTGGAAAGCTCAGGGCTGAATCTCTCAATGCGTTAAGGGATTTAAAGTTATTCACAGAGCCTCACTAGGCGTAGACTTCATCTGTATTTTCCTCTTATTTTTGAACTTTTCTATTATTACATTTTCCCCTCATGAACCATGCAGACACATACTTTTCCTTGACTTCAGAATGTTACACTAATTCTCACCGGAGCATGCAAAGTTTTGTCAAAGTTTAGGTATTCTTAGTGACTGATGTGCATAGCGTGTATGAGATACTATGGGACAATGGCTAATACCAGTAACCTGAGATGTATGACCTGGAAGGTGAGGGGATTACACACGATGACGAGGAGACATAAGATCCATGCTTACTTGGTCCGTAGGGTGGTCTATATTGCTCTACTCGAAGAAACACACTTGACAAAAAGCGAGGGGATAGCACTACAGCGCAGGTGGAAAGGTCAAGTATATAGCACCACTTACTCCGCATTTGCTAGGGGAACACTGATCTGGATCAGGGCGGGAGTCCCATTTCAGGTGACCAAACAAACAATAGACCCTGAGGGCAGATACGTGGCGATTGAGGGAAAACTCAGGGGCAGAGTTATTGCCCTGTGTAGCATGTATGCACCCAACACTGATCAGCTGAAATTCCTGTCGAAAGTATCAGGAGCACTGGCGCACTAATTAGCGGACCCGGTGGTGATAGGGGGGGGGCTTTAACTCAGTGACAGATGTTTCGCTCGATAGATCTCACCCACTTTAGCTGATTCCCCGGTACCCCGTCTGACCAAAGGTAGACTAGATTGGCAAGTACGATGGGGACTGATAGATGCATGGCGCGTGCAGCACCCTAGAGATCGGGATTACTCCTACTTTTCTGGCATGCACGAACTACATATTCGACTCGACGCAGTGTTGTGCTCCCCATTGGTGATGCCGACTATTGCGCGAACCGAATTTCTCACCAGAACAATTTCAGATCATAACCCCCTGCTAGTCACCATAGACTGGATGATAGAGGCCTCATGCGTCCCAACTTGGAAGCTACGGCCTGAAACATTGGACAACCCACTTTTTAATGCAGCGCTAGAGGAGGGGATAGCTCAGTATTTTGCAGAAAACACTGGCACAGCTACATCCAGGGCGACAGAATGGAACGCCTTTAAGGTGGTCCTCAGGGGGCTCTGCATTGGGAAGTATGCGGGAGTACGGAGGGTGGTAATAGATGACCTCGATAAAGCGCGGAGACTAAACTACGAGAAGCTGAAGTAGCGAGGCCTGGACACCCTGAACTACAAGAGGAGGTTAGCAAGGCCAGGGAAGCAGTAGCTGTCAAAGTAGAGCGACTACGCAGTTTCGACTACAAGGCCTACACGATGAAGGTACATGCAGAGGGGGACAAGGCCGGAACGTTGTTAGCATGGTTGGCCAACCCCACAAGGGGAAACTCCCCTATCCTGGCTTTAGAGAGAGAGGAAGGTGACATGGTCTATACCCAAAACGAAATAATGCAGAGCTTTAAAGACTACTACAAGGTGCTTTATAAAAGCAAATTGGAGGATGGAGGCCCTGTTATTGACAAATTCCTAGATGGGATGGACTTACCACGGTTAGACCAGGAACAGGCGGAGCAATTAGGAAAGGATATAGGATTGGGTGAAATTAGGGGCGCTATAAAGCGAATGGCCTGCAACAAAACACCGGGGCTAGACGGTCTGCCCATAGAATTTTATGTGAAATATGTGGAGCTGCTAGCGCAGAGACGTCAAGAGGTGTATACGGGGGGCGTGGCTTGGACGCCGATCGGGATGGCGGCGTGAGCTCGCAGCTCCGCGCGGAATCCCGCTAATTCTCCTGTTTTTGGAACCCTAGGCGACCCGAAGACGATGCTCCTGCCCTCTGAAGTGTAAGGGGACAGCTGGGGACAATTGGAGAGTCGCTGGGGGACTGCTGGCCCCGGGAAGACCGAGTTGAAGAGGCGGCCGAGGTGTTGCCGAGGGCGCGAAGAAAATGGCGGCGATGAGGTCGGACGGCTCCGAACTTCAGCCCTGAGCCAAGTTGGCGCCGATTGGCAAGAGATCCTGTAATCGGCTGATCGGGGCACTAGGATAGGCGGTGCTGTGTCCTGAGACCAGGGGACGTTGACCGGATTCGCCCAGAAGCTTGGAGACCTTCGTTGGCCACCGCCATAAGACTCATCCTTTCCCCCCTCAGGCTTCCGAGGGGGGCGACATAACGGAGCTATTCTAACTGGTCGTTGCTCCTGAGAGCGTCGGAAAGGACATTGCACTGCCCGGTGCCCGGAGACTGGCACGGAACTACGGGCGCCAACGCAAAACAGGTTCCTGGCCCTGTGACGCAGCACCCTGTAATGGCGGCGATCGGAGGGCCGATGGCCGAGGGACGCCGTGAGGGGGACTTGGCGACATCTACTCGGCTGAGCGAGAGTCCATCCCCGGAGCTTGATCAAGAACAGCGGCTGAACCGGCGTTTGGATGCCATACTTGAGGCGATTACTTCAACTAAGGAAGCATTGCATCAAGACATTGCCCAGGTGGCCACGGGCCTGGGGCTGCTGCTCGCGCGGATCACGCGAAGCTAGCGGACAGGGTCAAGGACCATGACCAACTGTTGCTGGACCTGAAGCCATCGGTGGTGACCGCGGAGCACAGGATCACGGACATCTTGGCCCGACTGGACACGCTCGAGCGGAGGGCGGAGGATGCCGAAGGCCGCAATAGACGGAACAACGTGCGGGTCGTAGGCCTGCCGGAACGGATTGAGGGGGAGGATGCGGTGGCCAATATGGAGAACTGGTTCCGCACTGTGGTAGCGCCGGAGGGGCTTACTCCTTTTTTCACTCTGGAGCGAGCTCACCGGGTACCTGCACGCCCGCCGGGACTTGGCCGCCCCCCCGACCGATGGTGGTGCGGCTCCTCCACTACAAGGACCGGGATCTCCTCATCCAGCGGGCCAGGATGTCGGGCCCGTATGAGGTGGAGAACAGTAAGGTTACGATCTTCCCGGACTACACTCAAGCGGTCCAGAAGAACAGGGCATCGTTCCTCGCGGTGAAAAAGGAGCTCAGGGAGGAAGGCATCCAGTACTCCTTGCTCTACCCGGCTAGGCTGCGGATCATTATGGATGGCTCCACGTACTTTTTTCAGACTCCGGATGAAGTCTGGCAATGGCTGGAGTTGTATAGAGCGGGGACGGACAGATCGCATAAAAGTAGGCGAGACCAACCCAAGCAGCCCCGGGTGAGGCAATCACAACGCATCGGATCCCGCAACAGGCGCCAGCGGGAGAAACAGGAGGCTCAAATGGCGGCGGAGAAGAGGGATGCGCTCGCAGCGACGGCAGCCATTACAGGATCGCAACAGAACAGTGAACGGGCAGAGACGGCCTCGGGAGGGGAAGGCAGCAGGACGGGAGAGGAACTCTCAGAGGCGGAAAATTCGAAGGGACCGATAGTGACCCCACAGACATCGGATGGTATCTTCTGCGGCTGAGATTGAATTGGGACTATATCTAGACTTCATGGTAGGGTGGTGTCCTGTTGATGGAGGACGGGACGCCGGGAGGGGGAGCTGTGTGCATTGGAGGGGATGAAGGTGCGGGGCGCGGGCTCCGCTTGCTGGGGTCGGCGGCGACTCACCCCCCTTGGGCCCTTAAGGCCGACTGTGGTGGAGACCACAGGGTAAGAGTGTGAGAAGTTGGTTCAAGGTTTGGATGGGGGCGGCCACTGGGTTCGTGTGCTCTGTCCTGGGGAGTGGGGTTTGGGAAGTTTTTCCGTTTTGGGTATGTTCGGGGGGGGGGCAACTGCATTGGGGGGGCTATGATCCTTTGTTCTTTGAATCGGACTGTACGAAGTTGGAATGGGGACATTACCTAATTTGAAATGCCTGACGTGGAATGTCCGGGGGCTACGAACTATGGTGAAACGTCACAAAGTTCATGCATATCTAGTACGTAGGGGGGTTCAGATTGCTATGCTCCAGGAGACTCATCTCACCAAAAAAGAGTGCGCTGCCCTGCAGAAAAGATGGCGGGGCCAGGTGTTTGGCACCACTTATTCAGCGTATGCCAGGGGGGTGCTGATCTGGGTGAGGGCGGGGATACCCTTTCAAGTGCTGAATCAAGTAGTGGATCCGGATGGCCGGTTTGTGGCGGTGGAGGGGAGGTTATATGGAAGGGATGTGGTTTTCTGCTGTGTATATGCACCGAACACAGAACAAGCTCGATACTTTGATAGCCTCTCGGGGTCCTTGGCCTCTTTCCTGGCGGGCCCGATAGTGTTAGGGGGGGACTTCAATTCGATCACGGATGTGGCTCTGGATAGGTCCCATCCCCCCCGGGTGGACTCCCCGGTGCGCAGGCTGGCCGCGCATAGGAAGGATTGGCAGGATAGATGGGGGTTGTTAGATGTTTGGAGGGAGCGGCACAGGGGAGCCAGGGATTATTCTTTTTACTCTGCCCTCCATGATCTGCATGTCAGGATTGATTCAGTGCTCTGCGGTGGTTCCCTAGCCCCATTGATTTCCCATGCGGAGTACCTGGCTAGGACTATCTCCGATCATAACCCCCTATTGGTACACATTCAGTGGCAGAGAGAGCGCTCAGTGATACCAACATGGCGGCTTCGGCCGGAGACGCTTGAGGATTCTGTGTTCAGCGACGCGGTTCGGCAAGGCATTGATAGCTATTTCGGAGTGAATGAGGGCACGGCCACGAGCAGGTCCACTGAATGGGATGCAATGAAAGTGGTGGTGAGAGGGGTGTGTTTGGGTAGGTTCTTGAATGCTCGCACGACTGTGTTGAACGACCTCATGAAAGCGGAAGAAACTTTGAGGGACCTGGAGCGCCGTAGGCCGGCTAGGCCAGATTTACAGGCCCAGTTATTGGAAGCGAAGGAAGTGGTTGCCACCGAGGCGGAACGTTTAAGGTGTTATGACTACAGGCAGTATATCATCAGGGCACATGCAGAAAGGGACAAGGTGGGTACCCTCTTGGCCAGACTAGCTAACCCGGAACTTAGGGGCTGCCCGATCCTCAGCATTAATAATGCGCAGGGAGAAATGGTGTACTCCCAGGCAGCGGTATTGGAACGTTTTAGGGGGTATTATGAGGAATTGTACCAGAGTCAGCTGGGAGTGGGGGTTCAGGACATTGCAGAATACCTGGGGGAGAGGCAGCTTCCGGTCCTGGACGAGGAGAACGCGAAGGAGCTGGGTATCCCGATCACGCTCACAGAAATACGGGTGGCCATCAAACATATGGCCCGCAACAAGACGCCCGGGGTGGACGGACTGCCGATTGAATTTTATCAACGGTATGTGGACAGCTTGGCTCCCAGGCTGCTGGTGGTGTATACGGAAGCCTTCGAGGCTGGGGCGTTGCCCGGGTCCATGCGGGAGGCCTTGATTGTACCGCTCCTAAAGCCTGGCCGGGATGCCGCGGATGTGAGGTCTTATCGCCCGCTGTCCATGCTGACGGTAGATTATAAGATTCTGAGTCGAATCCTAGCCACCAGGTTGGCCCCACATATGATGGGCCTGGTACACAGGGACCAGGCCGGGTTTATACCCACGAGGAGCACGGCGCTGAATATTCGCCGCCTGGTGGGAATAATGGACGCCATCTTGGACGGAGAGGGAGCTCCGGCGGTCCTGTCCGTGGACATCGAGAAGGCATTTGATAGTTTGGAATGGTCTTTCCTGGATGGAGTATTGGAAAGGTTTGGCATGGGCGAAGGGTTCCGCAGGTGGACGAGGGTCTTATATACCTCGGCAACGGCGAGAGTGCGGTTGGGCGGTTTGGTGTCTGCGGCGTACCCGGTGGGCAGGGGCACACGACAGGGATGTTCTCTCTCCCCCCTATTGTTTGCTCTGGCGATGGAACCCTTGGCGGTCCATGCGAGGTCAGGGGACAGGTACGTGGGGGTGGCCAGCGGCGGGCACTGGCATTATATATCGCTGTATGCGGATGATTTGCTCCTGTACCTAGCTGACACCTCGGGGCATTGATCGGAGCGATGGATCTGTTGTCTGAGTTTGGCCGGCTGTCGGGCCTTAAGGTCAATTGGGCGAAGACTTGTGTGTTCCCGCTGCGAGCGGGCTCACCAGTCCCTGACAGCGATTTGGGCGTGGTATGGGAACCCTCTTGCTTCACCTATCTGGGTGTTCGCATCTACCACGCGACAGCGGACTTATTGGAGGGCAACATTGGTCGCTGTGTCCGGGCACTGAGGGGCAGCTTGTCTTTCTGGTCGACCCTCCCGCTGACGGTTCTGGGTAGGATTGCACTTTTGAAAATGGTGGCGCTCCCCCGCTTCCTCTATTATTTCCGAACGCTGCCTGTTTGGATTCCCCAAGGGGTCTTTAGAGACCTGCGGTCAATGATTATTGGCTTCCTATGGGGACATGGCCGCCGTAGAGTGGCCTTGAGCACGCTACTTCGCCCCAAGCTAGAAGGGGGCATGGCTGTGCCCGACTTCGAGCTGTATTACCTTGCGGCGCAGCTGCAGGTCCTTACTCAGAACGTAGCTAGGGTGTTTCGGGGTCCAGAGGAGGACCGAGATCGGGGGATACAACGCCACGTGCTGTCCTACATCATCATGCAACAGAGGCTCGAGTTGCGGGCCCTCACCATGGAGGAGCGGACGCTCCGGCTGTGCTGGCAGAGGAGCCTTCGGAGAGCGAAGGCATCGCGGCCTTATGCACCGGAGATCCCGATCGGAATGCTGACGGCTTTGCCGCATGGGGGAGATTGGTCCCCGTTGTTGGATTGGGAAGAGGCGGGACTGCAGGTGGTAGGCGACTTATACATAGACGGGGCTTTGGCGCCGTTCGAAGCGCTCCGGGACCAGTTTGGGCTGCCAGATGGGGGGTTCCTCCTACACGCGGCGGTGGTGGCTGCCATACAGAAGCACTGGAAAGGGGGGCTCATGGAACCAACAACGACTATGGCGTGCCAATATGTGGTGATGGCGGCAGGTACGTTCAAAGCTGTGACGTGCCTCCATAATAGGATGCTGAATGAGGGATTGGAACCACTCCAAGGGCTCAAGGCTAAATGGGAGGAGAGCGTGGGCCGGCCCATACCGGATACGGCATGGGGCCATATCCTGCGGCGCACGTGGAAGGGCACGAGAAACGCGCGCTTTCAGCAAGTGCATTTCTATGTGCTTCATAGGGCCTATTTAACTCCTGAGAAATTACAGCGGTATTTTCAGGTGCCGGATGCCCGATGCCCACGGTGTTCGTCTCTGGGCGCGGACATGGACCATTTGTTTTGGGGGTGCTCACACCTGGGGACCTATTGGGCGGAGGTAGGGGAACTCCTGAACGAAGTAACTGACAGGGAGGTGGAATTTGATATGGCGGCGTGCCTGCTGCTCTGGTTCCCGCATACTAAACACACCAAGGTGACAAGCAAATTCATAGACCTGGGTCTAATACTGGCGCAGAGGGAAATATCGTGGCATTGGAAGTCCAGGGGGGGACCCTCACTTCGTAGATGGAAGAATGAATTGCTGCGGTGGTCTGACTGCGAGAGTGTGCTCCGGATGAAGCAGGCTGTCAAGATGGGGAACGAGAAGGCATTGGATGCGGCGCGCGCATGGGAGTTAGTGGTACAGGCGTTGCGTGATTCTTTGGTAGAGGATGAGGATGGTGAAAACTAGGCCGGTGGACACCGCGGGGCGAACACAAAGTATTGCACCACGCACTGTAATGGATCCATCCAATTCGGCAGGACGAGGCATACACCTTAGCAGTTGCAGGGGAGGGGGGCTCTGGGGGGGTTGGTTAATGGGAGTTTGGGGTGGGCCGGAAGCCGCTAGATGGTGGCCCATCAGGGCACCTTGGACCTACTAGGATGGTGGGTACTGTGTGGAGCGTGGAATGGCTGGGGAGAGCGGCCAGGTGTGACAACTCATAGCGCCTAGGGCAGGTCCCGACAAGGGCGATACCGCTGATTCTCACTGGGATGGCTGACGGGAGTGATGTGTGGGTGGGGGGGTAAAAGCAGATACGCAAAACGACATTTCAACCATGATCCCCATGGGACGTGCACCGTGATGTTTTCCTATTGAACGAAGTAATATGCCGCCCGGCCTCCGGGATGCGGGCTGAATGGCTGTGTACGATTTGGATTTCTTATTGGATGGGGGGATATCACGAGTGAACTGGCTGATTAATTGTATCCTGTGGTTTATAACTCTGCAATAAAAAAAAATAGAAAAAAAAAAAAGAGGTGTATACGGAGGCTAAAATAATGGGGCACCTACCAGAATCCATGCGAGAAGCACTAGTGGTCCCGCTGTTGAAGCCAGGGAGGGAAAGCAACAACACGGCCTCGTACAGACCGCTGTCCATGTTGACTACCAATTATAAAATCTTGAGTAACATACTGGCGTCCTGACTCTTACAGCACATGACCCAGCTAGTCCACAGAGATCAGTCTGGTGTCATAGCTACGCGAAACACAACTGCGAATATTAGGAGACTTATTAGACTCCTAGATGATGACCACCTAGATGTGCAGACACCACTGATTCTATCAATAGATATCGAGAAAGCTTTTGATAGCTTAGAATGGGAGTATTTATACAAGATCCTGAGACGGTTTGGACTTGGGGAGGGGTATATACAATGGATGAGAGAGGTATACACCTCGGCAGTGGCCAGAGTGAGAATGGGGTCACTGATATCACCTCAATATCCAGTAGAACGCGGAATGCGACAAGGGTACTCCCTATCCCCCCTTCTATTTGCTCTGGCGATAGAACCCCTTGCGAACGAGATCCGGACGGGAAAGCATTACAAGGGGTTGGATAGCAGAGATGGTCAATAGTTTATATCTCTCTACACAGATGATCTACTATTATTTCTTGAAGATGCAGAGGGGACTCTGACGGGGGCGGAGAGATTACTCTTGAAATTTGGAGACCTCGCAGGCCTGAAAGTTAATTGGTCCAAGACATGCATATTCTCAGTGCAAAAGGAGGAGACCAGACCAAACACACACCCAATAATAAACTGGGAGCCCACCTGCTTAAAATATCTAGGAGTGTACATATACCACACGGCAGCAGACATGCTGGAGGGCAATGTGGGCCGCAGCATAAGTGCACTGAAAGGTAGCATGGCCTTTTGGGCCACTCTGCCGCTATCAGTAACAGGCTGTGTATCCCTCTTGAAGACGGTGGCACTCCAAAGCCTTCTATACTATTAACGGACGCTGCCGATATGGGTACCCAGCTCCATCTTTACATCCTTGAAATCATTATTATTCTCTTTCCTCTGGGGCTCGGGCAGAAGCAGAGTTGCCCAGAAGACGCTTGTGCGACCAAAAGACGAAGGGGGACTGGCAGTCCCAGACTTTGAACTCTATTACTTAGCAGCCCAGCTGCAGCTCTTTACACAGGAAGTAGCGAGGGTATTCCGAGGCCCGGAACGCGAGAGAGAAGGGGGACACCACGACATGTCCTTGCATACATAACCTTGCAACAGAGACTGGACTCCCGGGACCTTACCACCAAGGAAAAGACGTTTAGACTCTGCTGGAACCGCTTCCAACATAGGGCGGGAGTGAATCACCCATACGCGCCTGAGATACCACTCGGGAGGGTACAGCATTACCACACGATGGAGATTGGTCGCAGCTGCAGGTCCGGGAAGAAGCGGGTTACAAGCCATAGGAGATTTATACGAAGATGGGGCGTTATTGCCCTATCAAACGATCCAGGAAATATTGACCTCCCGAGGGGAGAATTCATGCTGCATGCTGCGGTCACCAGGGCAATACAAATGCACTGGAAGGAAGGGTTAATAGAGCCTACGACATTCATGGACTTCCAATATACCATGATGGCAGCGGGGACTTATAAGGCGGTCACATGCCTGTACGCCAGGATGCTCCGTGAAAACTTGCCGCCCTTAACTGTATTGAAAGAAAAGTGGGAATCTGACTTAGGTAAGGTTATCCCTGAGACGGCATGGACGCAGATAGTGCAGCGAGCGCGGAAAAGCACACGAAACGCACAATTCCAGCTAGTGCACTTCTATATCCTCCATACAGCGTACCTAACACCTGGGAAGATTCTGAAGTGTTTCGGGGTGGAAGAGGCAGCTTGCCCCAGATGCACTAAAGAGTGGTCTTGTCCTATGATAGGGGATTACTGGAAGGCAGTGGGGGACACACTAAATGAGGTGATGGAGCGGCAACTGCAGTTCGACATGGCCATCTGTATATTGCACTGGTTCCCGCACACACCCAAAAATAAGATCACAAGCAAGTTCATTGACATGGGACTTATATTAGCAAAGCGAGAAATCACTAGACATTGGAAAGCAAGAACAGGGCCCACCTATAAAAGATGGGAGAACGTGCTCCTGAAATGGGCTACTAGCGAAAGCACACTTAGGTACCAATTGGCGTGCAGGCATCTAGACGATAAAGCACTGGATGCAGCGACCGCATGGGAAGTGCTAGTGCAGGCCCTCCAAGACCAGGAGCCCCATGACGAAGGAGAAGAGCCTGACAATGACGAGACAACTGACCGAGGACATTACAGGCACATCACACAACTAGACACTCAATAGCTTCTGGGAACACTCTCAAACGGAGATTGAACGAGCTTGCATGCATAGGTGGTGGGACGTAGGGGAGGGCGGGTAGATAGATGGGGGTATAGAGGGTTGAACGTGGATATTCAGAACCTAGAGGCGCTGCCTCACCTAGAGTAATGAATGAGGAAGCGGCATGGTAAGGCAAGATGTATTAAAGAAATAGTAGAGGGATTTCCCTTGCTATTTCAGAGAGGGGATGTGAAGGATTGCACTAAGACCCATGTATACCTCGTATACACAACCAATATACTAAGTTTTCACACTAGGTAGGGAGGGGGGGGCAGGGTAAGAAATGCACTCCTTGGAAACGGGGGTGTTACCTCCGCAGTGGGGAACACCTATATGTTTTTAGGTCCCCTCACACACCAACAGGCCCCTTGGTGTCATGCTTCATCATCGGGGCCATCGTACCCCTCTATGGGGTACGGCGTGCTGCGACCTACGAAGACGCGGGAGCAAAGGTTCTTTTTAACTTTCACCATTCCCCAAACCCCACTATACACTCACATCTACAAACCCCCCCCACCTACACCAACATCACACATAGTCTTATACAAGTGCTCCCGCGTCTTCGTAGGTCGCAGCACGCCGTACCCCGTAGAGGGGTACGATGGCCCCGATGATGAAGCATGACACCAAGGGGCCTGTTGGTGTGTGAGGGGACCTAAAAACATATAGGTGTTCCCCAATGCAGAGGTAACACCCCCTTTTCCAAGGAGTGGATTCTAACTGTTTATTTATGTATGCCCAGGGAGAATGAATCCATTCTAAATCTCTCTCTCCCCCTATTGTTTGTTAAGTGTAAGGAATACTCCACTGCAGTTGTCCTGATAACTAGTTATCGCTTCCTGGGGCTTGTTGCAGTTTTGCGTGTTGGGGGTGGGTGAAAGGGTGAAAAAGAAAAGCGGACACAAGAGCTTCTTACCGTACGGTTGCAAATACCTATTGGTTTTATACTTTTAACATTTTCCTGGTTAATGCCGCCCGACCTCCGGGGTGTGGGCTTACTGGCCATGTAAAGTTCTATTTCGTGACCTGGGTATTGCAACTGCCGGACGTGAGAAGATTGAACGACTGGAATGAAATTATTATTTTTTTTAATACGTCTGCAATAAAAATATATTTACAAAAAAAGTGATTGTTTATGAGCAGGAAGGTGCCCCTTCCTGCACAAAACCAATCTCCCCATGACGCAGGCATCTTTGCACTGTGGTGCATGGGTGCATGAGGTGGCACATGGCAGCTGTTTGTGCACCAGTGAGGGGTAGAGCAAAGGAATGCGACATATTGTAAATATGCTGCATTATTGTGCTCTGAAAGGGCTTGCGGTGCCATGCTGCAGCACCTTCTTGTAAATCTTCCCCCCAGTATTTTATTTTTAATCCTGGATTTATTCATGTAATTGGAATGATTATTTGACTATCCTCTGGTAAGGTAAAACCCTAAATGTTATCAGTTTTACCATGTTTGATTCTCCTGATTGAATTTGTCCATGTTGTTTAATGCTTTGTATTTTCGTACCAAATACTGCAGCCTTCTGAGGATTCATTTTTAATCTGTTAATGAACATTGCTGGTGAGGGTTGATATAGCAATTTATCATAAATGGGAAATACATGAATAGAGTTTGTATAGGTAGGGTATTCTAATTCGCTATCATGGAATTGCCATTAATGTTTGAGTGTATAAGTTTAGAGGGTTAGGCTTCATACCCCGGTCAAGGGACTAAGTGGAAAACATGGTCTTGGGGGCCTCAGCCGTAGAGGTTTGGGTCCTTTCCCTCTGATGTCCCATCGTCCATCCACCTATTTCTCAGTAAACTGGGCCAAGTGCAGCCACTTCAGCATCCGTGCATTGTTCTACTGCCTTTTCGCTAGGCCTGCACTATGGAAATACCACATGCATAACTCAGAACCTGGAGCATTACCATATCCATCAAGACTTAACACTGCCCGAATTTGGGAAAAAGTTGAAGATTCACCTCTTTAAAGAATATTACATCACAATGCATTAACATTAACTAGCTATCTCTCCTATCATTCACTGGCTTTATACTGGCATTAACCCTGTACAGAGTTATGATCACTTTTCGTTGTTTGCTCAGTAGGAATGCCACAGATGTATACATTTTGACTCTCAGTGCTGGCAATGGCAAGCAGTCACAGGCTCCTAAGGGAAGTTAGTGTGGGGTTCCAACAGGCTCAGCACTTATTAAACACCCAACAGTATTTTGATTTGATTGTAGTCCAGTGTTTGTCTTTATAAATGTGAATGATTGAATGATGATTATTTATATAGTGCATAGCTACTCCAGTGTAGTGAGTGTCCCGGTAGTCCCGGTAGTGAATGTACCAGTGCCTTAACATCATCATCAGAGGCCTACCAGAGAACACTATCCAGCAAGATTTCCCCCACTTCCCTGACTGCTAAAAAGTGAAGTTTTCAGGAACTCTCTTCAAACTGCCCTTCTCAGTCATGAAGGAGTCACTCAGGCCCTTAGCCAGCACCGTAAAAGAAGTGCCTCCTTTGCGCTGCTTTTTAAAGTGGTGGATTGTTAGCAGCCCTAACTGGAGCATAATCATCCTACAGTCTGTAAGCCTTAATCCTTTCATTCAAGTACACTGGGCCCCGATCATAGAAGACTTGATTTGTCAAATTCAGTGCTATGAACATCACTCACAAACACGAAGACAATGGAGCTTCACAGGAAAAAACAAAACCGGCGAGTGCTCTGGTAGTTTATACAATAAGCTAACGGATGGATGCACGCTAACATAGATGCGGTGATTGTCAGGTCTCTGCCTCTGCATAGAACATTACTTTTAAAATTGCTTATTTTAACTGAACTAAATTGGAATGTTGTTGCTTTGCTTTGTTCACCTGTTCTGATCTGCACTGCGTACTCCCCGGCCCAGCGCGAGAGCTGCTCGTTTGTTGTGGAGGGAGGCTTTGAACTTTGTTAAACTTTTTACTCACTTCCGGTTGCAAGGGAGGTTGGCATTAGTGCCCAAACCCCCTCAAATTAACCGGATGCCCCAGATGACGCACACCGGATGCGCGAGGCGGGCACACCGGCGGCGTGCCAAAGGCGCGCCTAAGGCAAGTCAGTCTGCGCCAGGACATCGACCCACCTCATATATGGGCATAGCCCCACCTGGGCTCTACACTAGATGAAAGTTGCTTGACTTAAGAGTCGATTGTATACCCCCTGCAGACCCAAATTCCTGAAATTCGTCGAAGGTCCCTTCGCCTGCAGAGTTGTCAGTACCAGAGTAGCTTTGGCGAAACTGTGCCAACTTATGTAACACCATATCATTGCTTACCCAGTATTGGCCCCTTTAGCACAGAACTCATCACTTTCCAGGACCAACTCACTAAGAATCCTATCAATAAATCACAGATGGGATGGAAAAATATGCTGTGTAACGTCCGTTCGCTGCCCAGACATTCTACAGCAGATGTAGTAACTTTAATCCATAAAGTAAAATCTGGTTCGCACTGCGATCTGATTCCAACTAGAGTTGCCACCATCTTGGCTCTTCACCTATCCCGACAGATTTAATATCTTCTCAATCTAACATTAAAAGAGGGTCACGTCCCATCGGAATGGAAAGCTGCGCAGGTTATGCCGATCCGTAAGAACGCCAAGGCCCATTTAACTGATCTGACTAACCTCCGCCCTATCTTGCTCCTTCCTTTCCTGAGCAAATTACTCGAGTGATATGTCAGCAAACATCTCTCAAACCATGTCGAACTCTCTGGTTGTCTAGATCCCTCCTAGTCAGGTTTTAGGCCCAAACACAGCACCGAATCAGCGCTGCTAGCGGTCACCAATAACATAAGAATTACTCTAGACAAGGGCCACTCTACGATTCTGGTGCTGTTGGACCTATCGGCCACGTTCGACACAGTTTCAAATCAAATGCTGCCCAGGAGACTGAAGGAGATCAGACTAAGAGACTCTGCTTTTCAGTGGATGTCGAGTTTTCTATCTGGCTGATCTCAGAATGTCAACTTGGGCCCATATCGTTCGGCACCCATGGAATTGTCCAAGGGAGTACCTCAGGGCTCATGCTTGAGTCCCACTCTGTTCAATATCTATGTTGCTCCCTTGGCCAATGTCCCAAGGACACATGGGTTTATTCCAATTTTGTATTCCGATAATACACAGCTGCTCTTCCCTTTCAACAAGTGTACTCCTTTCGTTCAGATGACCTTCTCTTCAAGAATGAGAGCCATCTCATACGGGATGAAGAGTAATCTCCTCCAATGTAATGTTGGGAAAACAGAGATTTTACTCTTCGGAGAGGCCCCCTTACTTTGGTCGCCCAAGTGGTGGCCAACTGACTTTGGTACCTCTTCTGCTCTTAAAGTCTCAGTTAAGAATTTCGGCGTCCTTCTGGACCAAACCCTTACTTTTAAGGAGCACGTTGCTCAGACAGTGGGCACCTGTTTTAATACTTTGGGCCTACTTCGTCGAGTCTTTCCTCTCCTCCTGGATTCTATTCGGAAGACCCTAAGTCAGGCACTTATATTAAGTCGCCTGGACTATTGTAACAGTCTACTGATCTCTGCTAATGAGACCTCCATCAGTAGACTTCAGGTGGTCCAGAACACGATGGCACAACTAGACACAACTAGTTCTTAATGTGCCTCCCAGGACGGCCTACCGCCCTCTTCTTCTGCAACTTCATTGGCTCCCCATACGCCAATGGATAAAATTCAAAATATGCTGTCCCTTCCATAAGGCACTCTTTAATCTTGGTCCCAGTTAACTTTCAGAAACATGTTTTCCCTATGGACACTCAGGGTCTCTCCGTTCTAGCTCCAAACATCTGTTGGAGGTCCCCTGAGTTAGGAGAGCAAGATTAGGGGGAAAAACACTATCCTGCCTTGGCCCACAGAATTGGAATGACATTTCTTTACATCTGAGACAATGTTCGAATTATCTCCACTTTAATAATCTGCTTAATACCACCCTCTTCTGTTTCTGATTCCTGCTGCACTCACATATATTTATGATGCCCGTCCGAAGCGCAAAGATACTCCTTCGGGAGTCGATTCTGGTGCTGTATAAATAAATAAAGCTGACTACCATATTTTGCATGACCTATATGCGCTAGATTAAATATTCTGGTATATCCAGGTACAAAATATGACATAGTTCAACCGTGCCAATATCAGTGTCCTAATCACTGTGACCTTGCTGCCTGAGGGGTCAGGTGCAAAAACTTCCTGAGGAGGCGGAGAATCCAGAGACAGGATTTCACCACCAATGAGACCTCTGTTTTAAATGATAGGTTCAAGTCGAACAAGACGCCGAGGTCTCTGGCCTCCTCCATTGGAGGAGTAGGTGGCGGGACATTGCTTGACCAAGTGCCTCTTCAACCTGTTAGTGGGTCAGGCCCAAACAGAAGGACCTCGGTCTTATCCGGTTGCACTGATGTTTGTTCTGCCTAAGCTACTCAAGTAATGCTTGTAGGCAGCGAACAAAGGTTTCTTAACCCTGAAAGAATCTCCATCATATGTTGAAAAGAGTTGTGTATCATCTGCATAAGAAATAAAGTGACATACTTTAACACAATTTAAAACATAATACTACAGGCTACGAAAACTCAGGTTCTCAGAGTACTCATAGACCATGGCGCAGGGCCAATTTCGTACAGCCAAGGACACTCTATATCCTTCCACTCCCTTCCCCTCTCTCTCTTTCAGTGTTAGGGTGACTTTGGTGTGGGTCTCAGGCACATGTGCAGTGATTCCCTCAATCCACTCAGAGTTCTGAGCTCAGTCTTTCAGTCTGATGTTTCTCATCAGATTCTCTGTGGTGGACCTCAGTCAGGATCCCTTGCTTCCGTCTGTGCTCCCCTCTCTGTGTGGGAAAGATGCACTAGCCAAAGGTACAATGGCCCACTGCACCTATCCCTGGAACAGATGGTGGATTTCGAAGTGAGTCCAGAGGTGCCAGGAGGTATGATTGCCACTGTCTTCAGAATCAAAGTGAAACAGGCTTGGTAACAGTCAATTCTTCAGTGGCACAGACTACTCAAGTACACTGGAGCAAGTGCCACGGGCTGGAAGACAACACTTTAGTAAAACCTTAGTCCAGTTCTACTGCCACCAGCAGGAATATTATGTTGGGGAAATCCACTCAGGTACAATTTGGGAGGGGTGCAGATCATCCCATTTAGATAGTGTGACAGGCTAATAACCTGGAACACACTGGGTCAAGAGTCTAGAAGTCTCTGATAGATGGACTCTCAACTCCAGGGTCACCCAATCTTGTCCATACTGGCAGTCAGTTTGTCCTGCAATACAGGTTCTCTCATTCCCCCCTCTGTTAGGCAGGTCAAATTCAGGACAGAAAGACAGATCATCCTCCAGGTGATGTTGCCTCACCTTTTGGAATCTTGATTATAGATACTCAGGTACTCACTCTGGTCAAGCAGTAGTACTGTGGATATTCTGTGGAGCACCCCTCCTTGGTCAAAGAGAACTTGTAAATGGAACAACAAGTAGGTCAACAGATTCTACTGCTTTACAAGTACAGCAGACAGGCAAAGCACATTATCAGTCTGCACTTTCTGAGTCAGTTTGGATCAGTTCTGCTATTATCTATAATTCTAAGGCTGACTTCCAGACTCAGCTGTTGTCTAGAGTGATATTATTCCTAGCAGAGTTGTCTCCAATCTGGAGCACCAATACCAGAGGGAGCTCAAGTGTGAGATGTAAACATTCTGCACCTGTCAGTTATCATCAAGAGAGTCAAAAGGCTGGCCTCTTCTAAAGGACCCTTCACACTCTCAACAATAGAGGCCACAGTCCTACCCTAAATCAAAATGGCTGCACTCAGGGAATCCGCAAAATTGAACCCACAGACCTACTTCACACTTGCTGACTCAGGCACATGTGATGCATGTATTACATAAGCTACATACAGACATATATGTTCCCTTGTACTGGGATATTTGTGAAAGGATCTTGGTCTAGCTTGTAGGAGCAGAACTTTACAAGAGTAGCCCAGGAGGCCACCACTCCAGTGTCATGGATTAAAAGGTCTGGTCAAGACTATATGATTATATGATTACTGGAACATGATATGCTGCCACCACCACTCTACATGCTAGTAATCATGGCAGGGACTTGAGTCCACTGTCACTAGAGAGAGAGAGCTGGTTGTGCCGCTTTACATCCAGGATGGGTCTAGGGCCACACTATTATCAATGGACAGGCTTAGGTGTTTGTGCACATGCTAGATTATTGGGAAGCTGGGGCCAGAAATAGAAAAACTACCAAGCCAAATACTCACAGTTGTGCACTCAATGCATTACTTATCAGACTATGAGCCATATTATTTAGTTACATTTATTGTAAAGGTCTATAGCTCAAATATTAAAATTAGTGTATGACTTTCTTAGGAATGGATGAGTATTAAACAATTTGAATCAATTCTTCTTTAAACATGTTTGCCTCTGCATATCATAGAGTGAAGAATATAAAATTATATGTTTTGTAATATGACTGCTACATTACTTGCAATGATTGTTAGCATCTCCTTTATAAATGTAGGATTAATAGATTCATTACCACATCTGTGGCAGGCATGAGTCAGTTAACCTCTAACCACTTACCACATAGGAAATATTTTCAGAACAAGCGCAGTGCAGGTTAAAATGCTTTGTCAGTACTGAAGTACTGAGGTAAAATATGCCAGAAAGCCACTTTTTTTCTATGAACCGGTTGGTTTTGTTAAATGTGTTGGAGTCCTTAGAGTTTTCTTTCCTCCGGGGAATTGTGAACACATATTTCCATTACACGTTGTGCCTCCCATGTCACACTCAGCAGCTGGTAATGTATCACTCATATTAATGGCAAGTAATCTGTCAACTTGGGACATCCTCCTGTTCCCCATTGCACTCATTGTGAGCTTGGCTTTAAATGGTCTATTTTCAGGATTGTCCTCCAGGTTCTTTAAATATGGCTAGATAGAATGATTCAATTGCAAATGACTGAAAATATGGTAACTAAGTAGGTTAAATCCCTGATGTATATCCCTCAAATTTGACAATTGAGTCAGAGTGGTCACATCTTCCAGTCATGATATACCAATTATATTAACCCAATTCATTTGTGAAGAGCAGTCATCTGTGCATCTCATGTACTTTTCTATAAAGAATCTCTTAGTTGTGAAAACAGATCGATTGTCTGCCGTTATATGTGCATGGCTCCTCCCAGCTTATAAATAATGAGGTTCACAACTCCATTCTATGTTCAAGGTCCAACAGGGATGTAAAGAATCCCTCAGTAATAACAAGTAATTGTGAGGCATGGTAGTGCCTCGGGATTTCCAGCATGCCCAAGCATCATCATTATAAACTTTTGTACTTCTCCCTATGAGTACCATATCAATATTTCCACCACCTGTAGTGATTGTGATAGTGATTAGTAGGTCATATCAGCAGCAACTTGATTTCTGATTGAAAGGTTGATTTCTGATTGTAAGGTGACACATAACATTCATATTTTCATGAATAAAAATTCAAACTCTTCACATTAGTTGCACCATTGTATTTTGTAACTTTGCTGCATTGAATATAATGCCCTGGGAGTGGAACAGGATGTCTTGCTAACAGCAATAGGTTCTTGTTGCTCGATAGGTGACCTGTAATACCCATGTCATCATTTTCCTTCTTTCCTTCCTAAATTTAAGATGGTCTTGAAAGTTTTTTCTCTTAATTGGACACCAATTTTGTGGCTCTCTCTGTGCTGTGAACAAGTTTAAACCAGTGCTCTTTGTTTCAAGACCAGAGATGGATATGTGAATAGAGAGACTAGTGCAAAGTGTTACGTTTTGTTAGTTTCTCTGAAATTGAGCTTGAATACATTGAGGGCCTTTACGATGCGTGCCCTGCACACAATGTAGAGTGCTTTAAAGGCCATGAAGGGCTTGGAGAAGTGGTGTGGTGCAATGGTGCCGAATCTCCATTGCTTCAGTGTACTTGATACTTTACTGGTCCTTTGTATTTTATGAAACAGACAGAGCTTCACATGCATATCTTCCAGACCCTTATATAGTTTAAACGTGACAGGACAAGGAAGGTGGTAGAATATCCTAGTGAGTGCCTCCATAGTGCATAAGGTCATTCTTGTAGAATGGTTGACTTGAGGGAAACAACCACACAAAGGTTTCTTACTTCCTTTAATGTCAAATGTTTGTGAATTATAATTACTATTGTCAGGATTTGAGGATCTGTTTAAGAACAATTAAATGCAAGGTGGTTGGTCAGTATGGAATAGAAATATCATCCAGTTTTCCTGTTGTATAATAATGTGTCTATCATCAACATCAATGTAGCAGGATAGGTTGAATGAACAGATCAGTTCTGGTAGTTGTTTCAAGTAAAGGTTGGAGAGATAATCCATCCTTGCAGCTGAAAGATGTTCATCTGCATGAAAGAAGTGAGACAGCGCTTTGTCTGCTTTTTGAGTTAGGTGGAGAATCATGAATGCCAAGATTTTCTATTCTTAGTAGGAAAGTTTAGCAGTATACCCTATCCCACGCAACTGACAGAATAATTGGCAGCTGCTACTCCTTTTCTGTCCATGATCATTTCAGCCTGAGATCAAGATGCAGTTAAGGCCTCTCCCAGGCATAATCAATTTTCATTATCAGAGAGTAGATTGTTCACTTCCATGAAATTGAGCATCTGAATTTAGTGTGCTTTTTCAACTAGTGTTCCTAGAAATCGACCATTACAAATCAGAAGGTAGTTGGCAGGATCTGATGGTACAGGATCCATTATTTTGTTGGGTGTTATGAAAAGATATTGAGATCAGAGGGCATGTTTCCTAGTGCAATTGATTCTTACTGTGAAGACTACCATCGCGTTGAGCAAGACATCTTCGAAGATTCGAGATGTACCGAGGGCTACTGAAAAGCCAGATGGCATGTTTTTCCTGACTGAATCTTTGAATTCAGGAGCTGAAAGCTCTCTCAAGTAATTTAGTAGATTTTGCCTATGTTCATTCTTTGCTTTGTTTGCTCTGATTTTTGTTCGACCAGCCTGTCTCTGCTAAGTAAATCAAAATTAGATATCTCGAAGCTGTGTTCAGAGTGCTCTGCAGTTATATTATTTGATTGCCCCACTGATCAACTTCTCCTCTTTGGGAATCTGTCTAAAGACAGATAGCGGATGAAAAAATCTGGGTCTTCAAATGTTCACATGTCCCCAGTTCAACAGTTTATGCAACTTTGGTAAGGAGTACGCTTGGATATGCAGATGCATTCGGCAGTGCTACGTGTGTCTCTCGCACTTTCACTTGCTCAATGCCGTCAAGCAGGAAATTGCTCAACATACTTCCATGGATCTGGAAACCCGTATTCATTGCCTATATTGAGCAGGAGCCAGATCAGTGAGTGGCATACCCCCAAATATTGTGTTCATGGTAGAGGAACTAGTCGAGCCAGCAACATGGATGCCTGGGAAAGGAACATATTGCAACTTTGGTCAGGACAATCTGCAGTTCTAATATTTGACTGCCACACAAGTCATCCTATCCTTTTTAGGCATCTCTGTGAAGTCAGAGAGATGATACCAAAATCTAGGTGTGTGACTTCATGTTTTCACATGCCTACAGTGTAAGAATGTGACTAACTTTGTGAAGGTGTATTTTTGGCAGTGCAGGTGAGTATATTTCAGAAATATCCAGTGTCACCCTCCACTCAGTTGCTTAGAGGCAGCAATGAGAAAAGTTCCAAGCACACTGTCAGGTATGTGGAAAATACTATTGTTACTCACAGCCTGTATTATACAGGAGCTAGTTGTCCTATAGTGTTTGCACCTTATGGTATTTATGTTATATTATTCTACATATAATATGGTTCTTTATCCACATTTGCTTATATTAATTCTCCACTACAGTGAAAGGCTAGAACACTGGCACTATGTTGAACTGACAGTCACAATGATCTATATGGAAGCAGCACACCAAACACAATGGGGTGTTTTCAAAAGTTGAAAAGCTATGGGATGCACCTAAGCTATAATATATAGTGAATTGACTTAGTCAGGCCAGCAAATCCAAATCATCAGCATTATGTGAAAGTACTGCATGTAACAACCCAGGCTGCATGGAAGTGATGTTTCCACATCACGGGACCAGAATCTTGGTTTGAACATGCAAGTCGTAGTCGACCTCTACGCCATGTGATAGAAACAGCTGGATGAGAGATCCCTCTATTCACAGTTTTCCATCCTTTGGAATTTGATATCTTTACCTATTTGCATTCAGAACGACTTGACTTTTCTATTCAGTGAAGAATATAGCTCATTCTCTTTGTAATTGCTAGTGCAATTTCAAGAACAATTGATATAATTTCTATATTTCACATGTTTCATGTGCAACGTTCTATAGTAGCATGATGCAATCAGTAAAATGAAACAAAACATACAACAAATCTTTGTACTGTACCATATACCAATATTTGAGTGCCACTTCCATCCTTCACATTTCCATTTTTTGATAAACGGCAATAGTAGGTGTCGCTGTCTGAGATCAGCAAGTCATGTAGAAAGAGTGTTGCTATGTTCGACTTCTTATCACAGGTGACACTGGTTCTCCCTTTTTGGCTCACAGATGGATCTGTCACTTTCATGGGGTAGATAATACACACATTGGGATTCCGAATAAAGTTGTAGATATAGCCAGAACAGGTGGTGGAGTTCATAATCTGATTCCAGCAGGTGAAGCTCACATTAGTGCCTGACAATGCTGCTGTCGTCTTTGGGTGCTGCCTAACCTCCATCAATCCAGTGTCAATACCTAAGGCTGGAGAAAGGAGAATGTTAGCAGGCACTCAGTGCAGGGGACTCCTGATCTACATGAAAATCAGACCATTTTCGAAAAGATCATTGCTTTTGAAAAGCTTTGTTTGTCTTGGGGAGATAGTCTAGTAAATAAGTCATGCTGTATCAGCCCTAATGGCCTTGGCTGAACACTTTATTCTTTGTTAGCCCAGTGCTAACTTTGCCTCATTGATGTTTTTTGTATTAGAAAAGCAGTTCACGGTTAAAACAACAATACCATCACACTCTGTTCACCAGAGTAATGCACACTACTTCATCCAAACACATTTCTATTAAACCAAGCTCTTTTAAAGCCATTGATTTGTACAGCCTTAGCATTGATATTTCTTCTAATATATTTGTCCAATAAAATAACCTTTTTCTTTATCACCTTTTTACTTTTTGCAATGATTTCAACTTTTGTGCTGAATAATTTTTCTTTAAAATTCCAAATTTCTTTCAGGTATTCAACTACCAGAACAAAGTATCACATCACCTAAATTAGGAGATTGAGCAAAATATCAAGATGCAAATTTTGTAACACCTGTGTCAAAAATATTCTTCCTAAAATATTGCATAACACAATATCATTGCCAATAATTTTGTTTGTAAGTTATTTAATGTCCTGTGGATAATATTGCTTACTGGCTTGCTTAATTTAGTTGTTCATAATTGTATGTGTACGTATTTTAATATATGTTAGTTAAAATATTAATTTAAGTTGTTAATATTGTTAGCATAAATGTTATTCTTTTTCAAATTAAAGTCCGAGTTGGTTATGTGGAAGGTGGCGGAACGGATGACAAGGGTTACATTTGGGGTCTTCCTCGATCCCCTTTGGAGGATCCCTCTGCACAAGATCACATTATGGAAGGATGCTGTGCTGTAAACACTGCTGAACCGGTGAAGTCTGGTTGGAACTGGCAGCAGTAGTACCAGCAGAACCTAAAGGTGTTAATTGAGGGACCAGCGACCCTATGGACGGGCAGAAGTGCAAGCAGAGGGCTTGAAGGGTCTGAGCAGGCACTCCAGGTGAGATGGGTAGAGGGAGTGGACCTACATGCAAGACTGGTGCACAAGGCGGGCAGCCACCTGTCCCAGTGGGATGCTGTGTAGTGTGTTGTGTAGTGTGGCACTGCTCTCTGTGCTCAGCAGCATTGTAACTCTGAGATATGGGACAGTCTCTAATGCGGATGGTGTGGCACTTTGTACCACTGCTTGCACAAGTGCAGTGGCCTCACCTCCATGGTGATGTGCAGTCTGGCACGGTGGGAGGGTGTTGTGCAGTGTGGCACTGCTTTCTCTGCTGGAGTAGCCTTGTAAACACTGCGGCGTCTCTCTAATGGATAGTGTGGCACTTTGTACTACTGCTTATGCTGTTGTGGTGACCGCACATCTCCAGGTATTGTAAGATGGTCTTGAGTATTCTGGCACATTTGCCCTGGCAACACGGCATCACTTCACGTATGTTGTGCAGTCTGGCACCATGAGAGGGTGGTATGTACATGGTATTCCTCCCCTAGTGGTCTGTAGTCTGACCCCGTGAGAGGGTGTAGTGTAGTGTGTGAGTTTTGCCCTGGCACCATGGCATCTCTCCCCGGGTGTTGCATCACCCTTTCCGGTAACAAAAGCAGCTCTACTCTGCTGTAACCCACCGGCCTCTTGTATTAGCTAAAGTCTCAGTACTTCTGGCTGGGATTCCTGCCGGGGGGGCCCGCCCCCGCCCTTGTGTCTCTCCTCTCCTTCCACCACCATAACCATCAACACTATTGTTAGCAACACTCCGGAGCCAAAATAAAACACTCTCCAGCAACCAGCGTCGAGAGGAGGATGTTGGTGGCACGATGAGCTATACAAGTACCAGACATACCATTTCAGTACCATATCCCCACTGCCCCAGCTTCCAGCGCCTAGAGGAGCATGTCGGGAGCGCTGGGCGCTACATAGGTACCAAACACACTCATTCAGTACCATATCAGTGCCAAGAGGTAGCTGTCGGTGATGCCGGCAGCTATATGGGTGCCAGACACACCCACTTAGGGGAGAGGTTGTGGTCTTACGGCCAAGAGCTGCCGACTGTGGAGCTGGGGAGCCATGTTCAAGCCTCGGCGTTGGTTCACATCCTGTGATTGTGGGCAAATGACTTAATCTCCCCGTGCCTACCAAGAAATTAATGTTTCCATATGTAACATAACTGCTGCTCATGTGAAGCGCTCCAATACCTTTGGGTCGAGTTCACACTATATGAATCTGAAAAGAAAAAAATAACTTGTACCATAACTGTGTCCAACCCAGCTCCATGAGATGACTGCCAGTGGCACTAGGCGCTATTGCATTCTATTATATAGTGCGTACTACTTCTACAGATACTGAGCGCTATAGACACATGTGTCCTTTGTTACGCGCTTGCAGAGCAGTAGCATCAGGTAAACGTAGGCGCTCTTGTGCAAGAGGCATGCAGTAACCGCAGTGAAATATTAGATGCACATTAGTGTCCGAAAATGAACACGTCTGTACGCCCACCACAATGAACGACGTTATGTGCACAAAGCCGCCAGTGCCCTGCGCCACCTGCGCAAAACTCACTATTTTCACAGCATTTTCACTACAACAAACCGAATAGTGCTGGTAACTGGAGAAAAGGCGGTGCATGCTGACCTGGCGCCAAATAGCATACCGCACAATGACTAAGCCATGCTACCGCTAATTTAGCGCCAAGAAAACGTTAGTGGGCGTAGGGCTCTACCCCAGCAGCACAGTGTACCCTTGCTCAACCAACCTTTTTACTGTCCCAGTTTGTGCCAGAGGATATTAGTGACAGTCCGTTTTACCCTCACAGTAACGCTCTGCATCATGCCGTTTGGTGTTCAGTTTCTGTAAGTGCCGCAAAGCCGCCCATGTCGGTCCAGAGATAAAGAAAGCCCTCTTGATCGCGGATCTTGGAATTGTCGCATTTGCCCTTCGTAAGGAGACACGGGAGTCGGAGCTCTTGTGAATGCACCTTTATTCAATGCCTACCAGCATTCAACTGGCTAACAGACTTCCCCTTGTTCTGGTTCCCGTTTCCAGTCCCTCCCCTTCCCACTCGCCTGCCCTGTCCCTAGACAGAGGTCAGGCATGACGACATGACATCTCCCCCTTTTGTACAAAAGTCTCACCGTCTCTCACATTTCTTCAACGTGTCGCCTTGGCTTTCTTATCTGGCGCTTCGGGAGGCTCTCTTGTGCTGGTGTTCGGACGTGATGGCTCGCGTCATTGTTGAGTCTCAGAGGGCTGTGGTGATCTTGGTCACCACTGTCGCTGTGGCTTGCTGAGTTACTTGAAGTTTGACTCGAGGAGGCTCCACGGCGATTACTGGGATTGCATTTCTTGAAGTGTGATATATTTCTTGTTATTTGCTTGTGGTCAGCCTTCGCCGTGATCATGGTTCCTTTCCGTTTGCTTACTCGGAGAGGGTGGTCAAGATATCGGCTGTCCGCCTTTGCTCGCCGGTCACCCCGGACTATCACCCAGTCTCCTTCCTGAATGTCAACGTCCTTGGCGAGCCTGCGCCGATCAGCGTATGTTTTCATCTTGAGTTTCTTTTCGTGATCAATCTCAACTAGGGTGTTATGATCAATGTTTACGATCCGTGGTTGAGGCGTGTTGCTCATCATGGGTAGTCGAGTGCGGGGCGCTCTCCCTAGCATCACAGTGGCTGGGCACTGATTGGTGGTGTTATGTGGTGTGGTAGGGTACGCCCTCAGTACTTCGTTCAAGGTTTGCTGAAAGTCTCGGTGTGTTAGCTCGGCTTGCTGAATCGCCTTTTTTAGTGTCCCCATAAAACGTTCCACCATGCCGTTGGCCTGTGGCCATAGTGGTGTGATTTTCTGGTGTTTGAAATTGAGGTGTTCCTCAAAGTCTGTGAATTCACAGCCGTTGAATGGGGGTCCATTATCAGATTTGACTCGTAAGGGAATGCCCCAGGCTGCGAAGATCTCGTCCAGTATTGGAATGACCGCTGTTGCTCTAGTGGACGACACTATGTGTGCAAACGGGAACCGTGAATACTCGTCCATGACGACTGTGATATATTGTCCTGATTTCAGTGGTCCGAAGAAGTCAACTGCGACCTGCTGCCACACCCCGTCTGGCAGTTCTGACATTTGAAGTGGGGCAGGTGGTTCCTCACGACTTACCAGCTGGCATGTCATGCAGTCTTATAGCGTCGATTCCACCATCTGGTCTAGCGTGGGGAACCAGACACGTTCTCGTAGAGTCTTCTTTGTGGCGCTTATGCCTCTATGGCCTTCATGGGCCAGGTTGATTACCCCTTGGCGTTGCCTGTGCGGAATGACAATCCTCCCCCTCTCAGAAGTAGTCCATTGTCACTGATGGAGAGTTCATCTTGCACATGTTGGAAGGCTACAAGTTCGCGGAGGGATAGTTCAGAGTCCTGAGGTGTGTCTTTCACATGGCGCCAGGAGTTAGTGCGGATGCGGGCCATGACATTCTGCACGAGCGGGTCATGCGCTGATGCCTCCTGGATGGCTTCCAGCGGAACTGTAGGAGGGCAGGCCGCATCAATGACAAAGTGGATGTAATCGTCGGCCAGGGAGTGGGCGACATTGGTGATGAGCTGAGGGTGTCGAGACATATAGTCAGCTGGATTCTCAGCTTTTCCAGGCTTGAGGACTATGTGTAGATGTAGTCCTGGAGACGCAGTCCCCACCTTTCAATGCGCGGCGGCATCTTGGCGTTGGGATTGCCGAAGATAGTGATGAGTGCCTGGTGGTCCGTGACAATTGTGAAATGTTTACCATGTACGAATAGGTGGAAGTGCTCGCACGCCCACACCACAGCCAGGCTTTCCTTCTCCGGCTGGGAATATGCTTTTTCGGTGTCTGTGAGGCTGCGGCACGCATACGCAATGATATGGCGCTGGTCAGAGTCCTCGCGATATTGGGCCAGGATAGCGCCCAGACCGACCGGGCTGGCGTCAACTGTGATTTCTGTTCTTTTTTTCGTGTCGAAGTAGGCGAGGTTGATGGCCGAGCCAACAGCTTGTTTGATCTCAGCGAATGCCTGTTCGCACGCGTTGGACCATTTGAAAGGTTGGCCCTGACGTGTGAGTTCTCGTAGCGGGTAGCTGATTGTGGCGTAGTCGCGGATGTAGCGCGCGCAGTAGCTCGCCATTCCAAGGAACGAGCGGAGATCACTTACATCCCGGAGTGTCGGGGTGTCGGCAAGTGCTGATACCTTTTCCGGGTCAGGCTTCATTCCCTCCCTGGAGAAAATGTGTCCATAGAACTTCAGGGTGTCCTTGTGAAACTCACATTTGTTGGCATTAAGTGTCAGGTTGGCACTCAGTAGGGCGTGACATACCCTGTCCAGAGCAGTGTCGTGTTCCGTCTGGTCTTTTCCGAAGACTAGTAGATCATCACTGTAATTGAAGGCGTTGGGAATTCCTTGTATGACTCGCCGGATGGCCTCTTGGAAAATTTCGGCGGCCGATGAAATGCCGAAGTTCAAGCGCTTGTAGCGGAAGAGGCCTTGATGCGTGGTGAATGTCGTGATGTATCTCGATTTGTCATGAAGCTCTAGGTGGTGATAACCTTTGTTAAGGTCGAGCTTGGAGAATACAGTAGCACCATTGAGTCGCATAATCATGTCACTTATGTGGGGGCCCGGAGGGCGCTCCCGCTCGATGGCAGTGTTGGATGCGCGCATGTCCACGCATAGCCTGACCTTGTTGTCCTGCCCCTTTTTGGGGACTACCACGACTGGCGATATCCATGGTGTGGGTCCTGACGTGCGCTCAATGATGTCCGTTTGTAAAAGGTCTTGGAGCTCGTCGTCGACGGCTTGCTGCAGGTGGAAAGGGCACCTTCCTGTGGTGTTGAGCAATGGGTGTCACCCGTTCGTCAATGAGCAATTTCACCTTGAAGTGATTCAGTTTTCCCAAACCCTTGAAGAGGTTCGGAGATTTTGCCACGATGTCAGGGGCGTCTTCGGTCATGTAAAGGAGTTCTACTAGTTTTAGTCTTTCGGCTGTCGGCAGGCTGAGCAGACAATCAGCCACATCTGGTCCTTCTACCACGTGGATGTGGGCCGGGATCTTTCTTTCTTTAAATGATAGTATGGTGTGGAAATGACCCAGGCATGGTGGAGGCTTCCGTGACATCCACGTGAATATGCGAACCGCTGCTGGTTCTAGTTTGGGTCGCTGTTTCATGTTGTAATATTCAAGTGCGCAGATATAGTTCAGTGACGCTCCTGAATCAGGGACAAATTTCGCCGGGTGTTCTCCAATCTTGATGTCCAGTTTAGGGTATCGTTTCAAACGGTCTGGGTCCGACACCATGCAGATGTACTCATCACTGTCCTGTGACACAGGTGTGTGTGATGATGATTCACTGGATGTTGGTCTGCGTGACCGATAAGAGTCCATTGTGTGGTGTCGAGAGCGGTGGGCACTCGTGGACCGACCTCGTGATTGATGTGGGCTTGTTGATTGAGTGCTGGATATCGACGAGCTGGATGAGCGTCCTTCTCTCCCCTTTATAGCACCTGCGTGGTGTCGTGCACCGTGCCGATAGTCTGATGGCCTGCGTCTTGATTGTTTCGCCTGACACGCTATCTCGAAGTGATTGTCCCTCCCACAGCGGTGACACCGCTGACCAATCGCTGGACATTGTCCTGAGTGGGGGTAGTCCTGTCCACACCTGTAGCATGCAGGCGCTGGTCTGTCGGACCTGTTGTGTCGCGATCTTTGTCTGGAGGATGTTTTCCGGGAGGTGTGAGGTGGCTTGCTCGATTTGAGAGAGCTTGTCGCGTGTCTGGTGATTTTGTGTGCTTGCATCCGGAGGGCTTGTTCTTTGCAGTCAGACTTGTGAGTCTCCATCCGTTTCGCATGTTCCTCTTCCTGGTCGTTGATTCTCGTGAGTTCCTCGATTTCTTCAAGGGTGTATTGTTTCTTCAGGAGTCGCCGGCGTAGGGACTCAGATTGGCATCCCTCAATGATGTGGAGTCGCAGCGCGTTCTCTGTCTTAAAGTTGTCAAATTCGCAGTGACGTGCCATCCTTTTGATGCGCATGATGAAATCACTCATGCACTCTTCTTTTTCTTGGGTGGCTAGGTTGAACGTGTACCGTTCATAGTCCACATTACGCTTGTGGAGGAATCGTCTGTTAAGGGCTTCCTTTATCTCCTCGTACTGGGCAGTCGCAGCATTTGGCAGTTCTTTAATGATCTGTGCTATTTCTTTGCCTATTAGGTTTCTTAGGGCTATGAGTTTTTGCTTGGGGTCTTGTACCAGGGACCTAGCCATGTAGTCCTCGAAGTCTTCACTCCAGCTTTTCCACACGGGCCCCATGCTGTTGCCTGGCGTCAGAGTCAGGGGTTCTGGCGGTCGCAGATAGGGCACCCCCATGTGCGCATGAGGCATCATGACTGGAGTGGCTTGTGCTGCCGGGCCTGCCGTGGTGGTTCCTCCAGAAGTGCTGGTGGGTTCAGTATCAGACATTTGTGGGTTTCAGTGGCTTGGTTTTGGCCCATAGGAGCTTCCCGCTCTTTTTAATGCTGCAGTTCGTGAGTTATAGTGAAGGGCGCCTGACTTCAAAATGGCCGCCGTGTTCAGGTCGTGGGTTATCCTATGGCCAGCGCCTTACCTCAAAATGGCCGCCGTGTGGGACGCTGTATTGTCGGGCCTTGGCTACTCCAGACTCTTGTTTGCTTGTTCGTCTCTCTCTCTGACCGGCTGCCACAATCACGCTCTCCCTCAGTTGTGGAAACGGGACTCACCTTTGCTTTGTCGGCTCCTTCGCGCCTTCGCGGACTGATGTGTCTCTCACGTCCGTTGCGCACCGCTCGGTGTCTGGGGCTCCCTCGTGGTCACCTTCAAGGCGGGGCACGAGCTTCTTGTCTGCGCAGCTGTTCCTGGGTGAACGGCGCTGTCTCCCCGGGGGTGCTCGCTCTTGGCAGCTCCCGACGCCGGTCTTTGTTTCGCGCGCTCTTTGCGCTGCCGGGGGGGACGGACTGCAGACTCGCTGGTCGGGCCGTGTGTAAACGGCTGGGCTGCGTTCCTTTATCAGTGGGTGTGTGTGTATCCCACCCTCGTCGCCATTGTCGCATTTGCCCTTCGTAAGGAGACACGGGAGTCGGAGCTCTTGTGAATGCACCTTTATTCAATGCCTACCAGCATTCAACTGGCTAACAGACTTCCCCTTGTTCCGGTTCCCGTTTCCTGTCCCTCCCCTTCCCACTCGCCTGCCCTGTCCCTAGACAGAGGTCAGGCATGACGACATGACATCAAGGTAGTTTAGTTTGAGGTGGGGGGGTGCACCTATCCCCTCTGCTCCTTGGCACGTGCATTAACCTATAGGGGTTCTGCCCAAGTTCCTAGCCCGTGAGTGCAGCGAAGGGCAGGAAGAGCACCCACTACCCTCGGGTCTCACTCAGACTCTAAGTTCTAGGGGGCAGTGATGGACAGGAAACCCTCACTGCCTTGAGGTCTCACGCAGACTCTCAGCCGTGGGGGCAGTGAGGGGGCACACAAGCCTCACTGCCCTGCTGGGGGTATGTGGGGGGGCGTCTAGATTTCATTATTGCATCGAGGGAGGGATTGGGAAACTGCAAGTTGGTTTGTGCTATAGCTGTGGAAGTATGTGGACGCGCCTCTTTTCTCTGCGTGGGTATTTCGGTCTCTAAGCACTATGGGGCATATTATCAAGGGGGTTTATCTCCGATTTTTTGGCTTTAAAAGCCAAGAAAGCGGAGATAAAATAAACTCCCTATTACCTAGCTGTCGCTAACACCAGTTACCGACAGCTAGTAGGAGATAGCGACCATCTTGGGCCCCACTTTGCATGTCAGTGATATTTATCACTAATGACATGCAAAGTGGGCGTGCCAAGATGTTAGCGACTGGAAATAGTCGCTAACATCGCTATCTTCTATTACCAACTTTTGGAGATATTCGCGCTAAGCGCGAATATCTCCAAAAGCTAACACCTGCCCCTGAGCAGTTCTTAGCCATGTTATCCAATGGTAGGTGGAAAACATGGCTAAGAGCATTAGCTCGGTATTGCATGAATATCGCTGACTTTTCCGCGATATTCAAGCATTTCGGACGATTTTTATCGCTTAGGAGATATACCTTGATAATAGCAAGGTTCCTAAGCGATAAAAATCGCCGCAGCTCTGCGATAAAAATATCGCCACTAAACCAACATAGCGATAATTATCGCTAGTTGTTGGTAATATGCCCCAATGTAATCATTGCTGTTCCCCGGTAGTCCACGTGTAAATAACGTTCTCCTATGGTGGTACATTTAGAGGGTGAGGGTGTGCATCTACACATTCACTTGGGGTAACTGGCAAACCTGTGCATGCTGTTGGTGACCAGGAGGTGGAGAGTGGGACCGTTTGAGGACCCTAGATGTGCCGAGTGGCAGGGAAATTGCTGAGGGTGGTATAGCGTGGCTATGGGAAGTCTGTAAGAGAGTACCCTGGCATGCTGAGGGTGGCATAGCGTGGCTAAGGGCAGTCTGCAGGAGGGTACCCTGGCATACAGAGGGTGCATAACCTGGCTAAGGGTAAGTCTACAGCAGGGTGCCATACCATTCTGAGGATGGAATAGCCTGCAGGAGGGTACCCTAGACATGCTGAGGGGGAATAGCCTGCAAGAGGGGAAGTCAGCATCAGGGTACCCTGGGCATGCTGACGTTGGCATAGCCTGGTTGAGAAGGAAGTGTGTAGTAGGGTACCGTGGCATGCTGAGCGTGGCATAGCCCGGTTGAGAGGAAGTCTGCAGGGTGTACCCTGACATGATGAGGGTGACATAGGCTGGCCAGGGAGCGGTCTGCTGGAGGGTACCCTGGCATGCTGAGGGTGTCAGAGTCTGGCTAAGGTGCAGTCTGCAGGAGGGTACTCTGCCATGCTGAAGGTGACATAGCCTGGCTATGGGCAGTCTGCTGGAGGTACCCTGGCATGCTGAGGGTGGCATAGCCTGGCTAAGGGGCAGTCTGCAGGAGGGTACCCTGGCATGCTGAGGGTGGCATAGCCTGGCTAAGGGGCATTCTGCAGGAGGGTACCGTGGCATGCTGAAGTCATCTCCTATCTCCAAGATACCACAGACTTCATTCATAAACTGGATGAAGTGAGATTTAACAAAGGGAAAGATCTAATGGTGACTTTAGATGTCACCTCGCTATATACCCAAATCCCACAGGATAAAGCAGTGGCACTGCTCTCCTATTACCTTGAGAAAAGAATAAGACCTGTTCAGGTGCCGACTCAATTTATAGCCGACCTGGCTTCATTTGCCCTCAAGAAAAATTATTTTATATTTGGGAATGATTTCTTCTTCCAAGTGAAGGGAGTAGCGATGGGGTGCCCTTTTGCTCCAGAGCTGGCAGTATTATTCATGTCAATGTATGAGGATACATTTATCCATAACAACAATCCATTCTCACAGTATATTACAACATGGCTACGTTTCATCGATTATATTTTTATGGTGTGGACGGGAGGAGAGAAACAACTAATGCTTTTCTATGAGTGGCTCAATGCAAGAACAGCAGACATAAAATTCAGTATTCAACATTTAGCAAATAAAATATCGTTTTTGGACGTCGAGGTTTATCCCGCTGAAGGTGGTTTGGTGACAACCTTATATACAAAACCCACTGACAGGAATAAAGCCCTGTTATTTTCAGGAATCACCCAAGGAGTCTACGAGAAAACTTGCCTTATAGCCAGTTTTTAAGAAGTCATAGAAATTGTTTCTACAAGGACGATTATAACTTGCATGCCAGTAAGCTGTCAGATAAACTACGGGAACGAGGGTACCCGAAAAAAAAAGTAAAAAATACAATAAAGCGTGCACGATGGACCCCAAGGGAGTTCCTCCTTGAAAGAAAGAATAAACCTTCGACTCAACGCCAAGTCTGTGTTACTACATTCTGCCCCAATTCGAATAAATTGAAAAAAGTGATGTCCCAAAACTGGCACCTAATTAAGAACCTAGATGTCTGTTTATCGTCTCCACCGCTTTTTGCATTCAAGAAAGAAAGCAGCGTATCCAATCATATTGTAAGAGCGGCTATTAAAAAGAATCCAAAACTGACATTAAGACAACTAATGGGCCTTGCACCCATTTTAGGTCACCACAAATGTGGTATGTGTCTATGTTGTGAACTCACAGTAGAAGACTCCTTGTTTAAACATCATGGAATTATTGGGAAACATGAGACTTTCAGTAATTGCAAAACTAAAAACGTAATCTATGGTATAACATATGGGATGCTCTACATTGGAAAAAAAAATCAAGAAGTACGCCAAAGAATCTCCCAACATAAATCAAGAATTAAAAGAAATGCCGAGACAGCTCCATGTGAATCATTGGATAAAGAAGGGACACAGTGTAAGTTACCTGAGATGAACAGTCAACTCCAAGGTCGAAAGAGATCTCCGCAGAGGAGATGTAGAACTGAAACAGGCTCAAAGGGAGGCATTTTTAATTGTAAAATTCGATACGGCCATGTAGGGTCTTAATGAAATCTTGGAAAACTATAAACTGTGACTATGAAGCTGAAATTCTATGAATTTTTATGAATTTTCATGAATTTTCACACATTATGTTTCATGGCTTTTCCGGACGTATATTAAACTGTCATCCACCTACATGCTTTCCTGCCCTGATTACTGAAATTCAGACGTTATTGTGCTAAATTTAATCCCAGGCTCAAAAGATCCCTTTTCTCTGCATTTTTTATGGTAGATCGCTTCCACTTTTAAAGTGGCTAGCTAGAGGGCGTCAGTACCTCCATCGGTGGCACCTAAAATACCGATATAATATTGTAAACCTCCCATGTACATTTAAAGACAACAGTCTTCCATTCCGTTTGCGATGGAAGACTAAGTGGACTGACCCAATTTTATTGAATTTTGAAGGTATAAATATCGACATAACATCGCAACTGTTCATGTATATTAAAGATAATAGCCGCCTGTTCCGCATGCGATGGAAAACCATGTGGACTGACCTAAGAAAATTGAATTTGAAGACATAGGGAAGAGGATATATGGGACTACTGTTTTATTGATTACGACCAATCGTGACGTATCAAAAATCATGGACATCTGGGTAGAACCCCATCCCCCTGCAATACATGAGGTACAATCTCTCTCCACCAGAAGCGATTAACATTGTTGGACTTCAATCAATCAATCAATCAATCATAGGCATTTATAGTGCGCTCTACTTACCCGGAGGGTCTCAAGGCGCTAGGGGGGCGGGGTGCTGCTGCTACCCGAACAGCCAGGTGTTGAGCTTCTTCCTGAAGGCGAGGTGGTCTTGGGTCAGGCGCAGGTCGGTCGGGAGGGAGTTCCAGGTCTTGGCCGCCAGGTAGGAGAAGGACCTTCCTCCTGTTGTCGTTCTTTGGATGCGGGGGACGGCGGCGAGGGAGTGACTGGCTGATCGGAGGTGTCGTTTGGGAGCGTAGAAGTTGATGCGGTTGTTGAGGTAGCTCGGGCCTTGGTCGTGAAGAGCTTTGTGTGCGTGGGTAAGGAGACGGAAGGTGATTCTCTTGTTGACCGGGAGCCAGTGCAGGTCTTTTAGGTGTCCGGAGATGTGGCTGTGTCGTGGGATGTCGAGGATGAGTCTGGCTGAGGCGTTCTGGATCCGTTGGAGTCTCTTCTGGAGCTTGGCGGTGGTTCTGGCGTAGAGGGCGTTGCCGTAGTCCAGACGGCTGGTGACGAGTGCCTGGGTGACAGTCTTCCTGGTCTCGGTGGGGATCCACCGGAAGATCTTCCGTAGCATGCGCAGGGTGTTGAAGCATGACGAGGAGACGGCGTTGACTTGCTTGGTCATGGAGAGGGAGGAGCGTAGAAGTTGATGCGGGGCAGGAGGCCATGACATCAAGCACAGTTCGTACCCGCGGTTGTTATACGAAAAATCGCGGTGAGTACGTAAATTTAGGATGGCATGCCATTCATACGCTTCAATTTGTGAAAAGGATTCAATAAGTGGAATATTGTTTATTTAGGGTCACCAACGTGATTGAAATATAATGCGATGCTTCACTGTCTTATGCGCATGCGCCACATGTTTCCCAACACTACATTTACCAAGAATCATGCGGATGTTGTAGTCGCCATTTTTTGACACCAAGGCTCGCTTCTGATTAACACGGCGGTCCCGAATCTTCGTGGGAAAGGAAAGTGGTATTCGGTAAGCAGAAATCTTGCTTCCCGGCAATAGTAATACTTGCCAAGAAACAGGGCTGGTGTTAATTTCCATCTCTTATTTGTTTATTAGCACGAAAACGGAAACAAAGAAAAAACAGAGAATTTAAAAGAAAGATAGTACTCTCCACGCCGGCGGGCGTTTGGAGGTAAGAGGGGTACCAACTAGTTTTGGTAAAAGGGAAACATTGGAATCCACACGCTTTCATTAAGAAGCTGCAATCAGTGTCTTTTTCATTTCTTGACAAGGCACTGCTCCCCATTTTGTGGCTTTTGAGTTTTTCCATCAAAAGGAAGCGGTCTGGAGATGGACACTGTGGGATGTAAATAGGTAAGCACATGACCAAAAAGCGAACTAAGGATAGATTAGCAGGGACATGCCTGCTAAATTGAAACACTTACGGCTTTTTTCATTCTTTTGATTCCCTTGGATATTTCTATACCCTTCCCTCTTCTTTTACAGAGTTATCCGGAAAGAGCATTTTGAAATTAAGATATTGCTATATCTGTTGTACTGGTAAGCTGAAGTGATAGATGAGTGGTTAGCCCTCTGTGATTTTCGAATAGGATCTGGTCAGACATAATTTCTTTTCTTTACAGATTCTTGTGGTCCTGAGGAGAATCCCAAGACCAAAGGGATTCAAAATGCGTAGACCATCAGTTCTGCCTAACTGTCCTTTTGCCAATTAGTTGTGACGGTGTCACACTGAATCAATATGATTATTTTGTGATTAAGTTGTACAGTTGAATTGATTAGTGCAGGCAGTATATAGGAAAAATTAATGGTGTAAATAGCTTGTGTTGGCAGTCCAGGTGCTCCTCAAGTGGTGTATTGATTTTCCCTTGTTGTGTGTGTACCCAGTAGTTTGAATGTGTGAGGTATGTGGTGAAAAGAGTAAGCTTGGGTGAGTGAATGAATGTCTGTTTGATTTTTCATTAGCCCCTGTGTCCACAATCAATCCCATTGTTTGTTTTGTGTTTTTTAAAAGTATTGAACTTTTTGAGATAAAAAATCGCATATTTGAATAAAAAGCTACTAATGAGCTTTCAAATGCGTATGGTTTATGCATTTATGGTAAAACAGTCTTGAGTAATAATCAGTATTAGCATTGTTTATTGTTGTATAATGCTGAGGGTGCGCAGCATGCCCGAGGGGCAGTCTGCAGTCGAATACCCTGGCATGCTGAAGGGGACAGAGCCTTGCTATGGGCAGTCTGCAGGAGGGTACCCTGCCATGCTGAGGGTGGCATAGCCTGGCTAAGGGGCAGTCTGCAGGAGGGTACCTTGCCATGCTGAGGGTGGCATTGGCAGAGGTGTATTTTCCGTCATGTACCCTGGGCATGGGATGCAGCCAGCAGACGCTGTAGATGTTGTCTCCCCTGGCTGTGTGTCTGGGGTTAGGCTGGTTTGTTTACTCTCCTGCAGGTTACACGCTGTGCTGCTGCCAGGGGGGGTTGTGCACCATTGGCCGCTCACAAGGTGGAGTGAAGGCGACCCAATCAGAAGCCCGGATTTAGCTGCACATGCAGGACATATGGTGGCTGGAGGGGGGCTGTCCCAATGAATGGGTCACACCTCTGTCCTGTTCTTTCACTCTTGGCCTTTCAGGCGTGGGGCCCCATGTGTGTGTTTGGTTGGGGGGGTTACATTCACCCTGCGTCCCTCATTGTAATTTTATTTATATAGTGCTTACAACCCCTGACAAGGCGGTGAAACACTTTTCAGCGAGTAGCGTGTCAGCAGCTCCCCTTGTCCAAAAGCAATGCCGGCTCCAGCAGGGGGTCGGCAGGGACCACAGGGGCATTGGGGCTTTCCCCGGGGTCCCCATCAAGGAGGCCAGGCCCGGGGGATGGGGTCCACAGGGCCAAAAGTGGCCAAGGGAAGGGGGACCATGTGGCCCCCCTCCCTTTAGTAATTAAAAGAAAATAATAATAAGGCTGGGCCCTGGGGGATGGGGTCCCCAGGGGTCAAAATTGACCCCAAGAAAGGCTGGCTGGGCCCCAGGGGTTGGGGTTCACGGGGCCAAGAGAAGACCAGGGAAGGAGGCCACGCAGCCTTCCTTTCAAAAATACATTTTTGCAGGGCCTCAGGCGATGGGGTCCCCAGGGCCAAAATCAGCCTGGGGCGGGAGGCCCACAGCCCCACTCCCCTGTAAAAAATTTGTAAAAAGAAAGGCCTAGCTCCGGGGTATAGGGTCCCCGGGCCATAATCGGCCTTTGGAGTGGGGCATCGTGCTTACGACCTCTGACAAGGCTGTGAAGAACTTTTCGGTGAGTAGCATGTCAGCAGCTCCCCTTGTCCAAAAACAATGCCAGCTCCCTTAGGAGGCAGGGACTGCAGGGGTATTGGGGCTCCCCCCGCAGTCCCCATCAAGGAGGACAGGCCCAGAGGATGGGGTCCATGGGGCCAAAAGTGGCCTAGGGACAGGTAGGCCACGCGGTCCCCTCCCTTTAGTAATTTAAAATCAAATAATATTAAGGCCAGGACCCAGGGGATGGGGTCCCCGGGGTCAAAATGTAAAATAAAAAAGAAAGGCTGGCCAGACCCCGGGTGATGGTGTTCACTGGGCCAAGAGAGGCCCAGAGAAGAGGGCCACATTGCCGCCCTTTCAAAAATACATTTTTGCTGGGCCCCAGGGGGATGGGGTCCCGGGGCTAAAAGTGGCCTGGGGAGGGAGGCCCACAGCCCCACTAGGAAAGACCTAGTCCCAGGGGATAGGGTCTCAGGAGGGGGGCATCGTGCCCCCTCCTTTTGAATAATAAAACAAATCGCTCAGGTCCCAGGGGATGGGGTCGCGGGGGCCTAAAAGGCTCAAGAGGAGGGGGGTCACAAAGCCCCCCTTCTTAAAATAAAAATTATTTTAAAAAATGGCAACTCACTGGAGGCCCCGCCCCCTCCCTGTATGACTGTGCAAACGTGCCTCCTGGCGCACTCTGCAATGGGAGATTAAGTCCTCGTTGTTAGTGAGTATCCCTGGGGGCCAACTAGGGAACCAGGAACCTCCAGTAAGCCCCACACAGTGGGATTACTGAGAGGTGGTACTAGGCCATGCCCCTTTTTACACCACTCTGAAAACGCACCTCTTGGTGCATTGCTGGTGGAGTGATGAGGTCCCCTTGTGTTCTGAGGACCTCAGATCTAAAATGGGCTTCATCCACCGAGCAGCAGTGCTATATAATTTTGGCATCGCCCCAGGACCTAGCCCACACAGGGGCTCATTAAAATGCGGGGGCACACGGCAACCGCAGCCCCGGGGACCGCCACCTCCCTAGGGCTTTGGGGCTTACTATAAGTAAGAGGTAGGCTAGTTGGCCCCTAAAGGTCCCCGAGCAGTGAAGGGCACTTAATTCCCCATGCAAGAGCGCACCAGGGAGCGCTTTTGCAGATTGGTGGGCAAAGGGGGCGTAGCCTCCTATGAAAACTTAGTAATCCTGCTGTGTGGGACTTACTGGAGGTAATAGGAGGGGTAGCTGGCCCCAAAGGATGTCCTTGGGGGACAATTACCCCCCTTGTTACCTGCAGTAAGTCACACACAGTGGGATTGCTAAGATGTCTTCGGAGGCCATGCCCCCCTTTCTCCACCACTCTTCAAACGCGCCTCTTGGCAGACTACAGGCTGGGGGATGAAGTCCAATTTTACTCCTGAGGGTCTTTGGGGCCAAGAAGCCCTCCTGGTACCCGCTGTAAGTTCTACGCAGCAAAATTCCTGAGCACTGGTTGGAGGCCCAGCACCCTTTCTCCACCACTCTGCAAACGCGGCTTCTAGTTAAAGAAGGGTTTGCAATGTAATAGGTTTCGCATTTGCGAGAGTTCGAGCTATTGGCTTTGTAAATGCTAAAGTTTTTTAGTAATTTTTTGGGAGTGGATGGATGTACGTTGTGTGTAGTAGAATTATGTGGTATGTTGTGCAGTGAAGTTATGTGAATAGAAAGTATGTGGTATTTAGTATAGGAATTATGTAGAGTGGGATTATGTGCTATGGAAAGTAATGATGTGGTATGGAAGTCTGTGTTGTGGAGTGGTAACCTCAGGTTTAGTCTTCCTCGTTTCCATAGAAACTCGAATATGAACTTGGTGAGACAAAAAAAGAAGGAATCACTGTGGAGCACTTTTAGACCTAGTCAGAAGTATGAGCAGGGCCACTGGTATTATTCGACTGTTTGGCTGCACTGACTTTCGCACAATTATACATTTTCTGCATTAGCCACATAATTCATAATCTGCCCCCTAATCTACAGATTTGAACATTAAAAGCCTTGTTTGTAGCTCAAAAGGCTCAACCGTTACCAAAAATGCAGCAATAAGTGTTACAGTGGGTTGGAATGCCCTTTGCAAACCTAGAATGGTCACTTGTTATTTATTGCTAAATGTGGGTGTTAAATTGGTACTTATGGTGTGCAAGCCATTCTTGCTTCCTTCTGCGCCTCTCTCTGCACCTCTCTTGCCTCTTCCTGCATGTCTGTTGCTTCCTTCTATACCTCATTTACTTCTTTCTATACCCCTCGTCTCTTTCTGCACCCTTCTTCCTTCTTTCTATACCCTTTGTCTCTTTCTGCACCCTTCTTCCTTCTTTCTGCACCTCTCTTGACTTTTTCTCTATCCATCTTATGTCTTTCTGCACCCTTTTTGCCTCTTTCTTCACCTCTGTTCCTTCTTTCTGCACTTCTTTTGTTTCTCTCTGCACTTGTCTTGCTTCTTTCTACACCCCTCTTGCCTCTCTCTTCACCCCATTCCTGCTTTCTGTATGCCTGTTGCTTCCTTCTGCACTTAGCTTACTTCTTTCTGCACATCACTTGCCTCTTTCTGCATCTCTATTGCCTCTTTCTGCAGCTCTCTTGCCTCCTTCTGCACTTCACTTGCCTCTTTCTGTAACTCTCTTGCCTCTATTTGCACCTCCCCTGTATATTTCTGTACCACACTGGCTTCTGTCTGCACCCCTTTTGCCTGTTTATGCAACCTTCTTCGTGCAACTCTCTTGCCTCTTTCTATACCTCTCTTTCCTCTTTCTGCACCACTCTTGCCTCTTTCTGTACCTCTGTTCCTTCTTTCTTTACCTGTCTTGTCTCTTTCTGTACCCTTGTGCCTCTTTCAGTAGCTCTGTTGCTTCTTTCTGCAGTTCTCTTCCTCTTTCTGCACCCCTCCTGCCTCATTTTGTATCCCCCTTGCCTCTTTGTGCACCTCTCCTACACCTTTTTCCACCTCTTTTGGTTCTTTCTGCACTGCTCTGGCTTCTTACTGCACTTCTGTTCCAAATTTCAGCATCCCCCTTGCCTTTTTCTGCGCCCCTCTTTCCTCTTTCTGTACCTCTCTTGCCTCTGTCTGCCCACCTGTTCCCTCTTTCTGCACCCCTTTTGCCTGTTTCTACAACTCTCTTGCCTCTTTCTGCAGTTCTCTTGCCTCCTTCTCCACCTCTGTTGCTTCTTTCTGCACTTCTCTTGCCTCTTTCTGCACCCCTATTGCTTCATTCTGCACTTTCCATGTTTCTTTCTGCACCTGTCTTGCTTCTTTCTGCACCCCTGTTGTCTCTTTCTACACTCGTCTTCCCTCTTTCTTTCCTGTTTCTGCATCTCACTTGCCTCTTTCTGCACTTTTCTTGCTTCTTTCTACACCTCTGTTTCTTCTTTCAGCAATTCTCTTGCCTCTTTCTGCACCTCTCTTGCCTTTTTCTGCACCTCACTTGCTTCTTTTTGTATTTATCTTGCCTCTTTCTGCACCCCTGTTACTTCATTCTGCACTTTCCATGCTTCTTTCTATATCTGTCTTGCTTCTTTCTGCAAATCTGGTGTCTGTTTCTGCACTCGTCTTCCCTCTTTATGTACCTTTCTTGCCTGTTTCTGCATCTCACTTGCCTCTTTTATGTACCTTTCTTGCTTCTCTCTACACCTGTTGCTTCTTTACGCAATTCACTTACCTCTTTCAGTACTTCTCTTGCCTGTTTTTGCACCCCACTTGCCTCTTTCTGTACCCATCTCACCTCTTTCTGCAACTCTCTTGCCTCTTTCTATACCTTTATTCCTTCTTTCTGCACCACTCTTGCCTCTTTCTGTACCTCTGTTGCTTCTTTCTGTACTTCTCTTGCCTCTTTCTGCACCCTTTGTGCCTCTTTCATCACCTCTGTTGCTTCGTTCTGTACTTCTCTTCCTTCTTTCTGCATTCCTTGTGCCTCCTTCTGCACCATTTGTTACTTCTTTCTGCACTTCTCTTGGTTCTTTCTGCACTTTTCCTGTCTCTTTCTGCATCCATCTTGCCTCTTTGAGCACCTCTTTTGCTTCTTTCTGCATTACTCTCTCCTCTTTCTGCACTCCTCTTGCCTCTTTTTGCACCTCTGATGCTTCTTTCTGCATTTTTATTGCCTCTTTCTGTACCTCTCTTGCTTTTTTCAGCAGCTGGCTTGCCTCTTTCAGCACATCTCTTGCTTTTTTCTGCAGATCTCCTGCCTCTTTCCGCACCCCACTTGCCTGTTTCAGCACCTCTGTTGCTTTTTTTCTGCAGATCTCTTGCCTCTTTCTGCATCCCTCTTTTCACTTTCTGCATCTCTCGTGCCTCTTTCTGCACCCCTGTTCCCTCTTTCTGCACCTCTCTTGCCTCTTTCTGTACCTCTGTTGCCTCTTTCTGCACTTTTCTTACCTTTCTCCACCACTTTTACTTCTCTCTACACCACTGTTGCTTCTTTCTGCACTTCTATTCCCTCGTTCTGTACGTCTCTTGCTGCTTTCTGCGCCTCACTTGCCACTTTCAGCACCTTTGTTGCCTTTTTCTGTAGACCGCTTGTCCCTTTCTGCACCTCACTTTCCTATTTCAGTACCTCTGTTATTTTTTTCTGCAGACCCCTTGCCTCTTTCTGTATCCCTCTTTTCTCTTTCTGTACCTCTCTTGCCTCTTTCTGAACCCCTGTTCCCTCTTTCTGTATCTTTCCTGACTGTTTCTGAATCTCTCCTGCTTCTTTCTGTACCTCTGTTGGTTATATCAGCAATTCTCTTGCCTCTTTCTGCACTTCTCTTCCTTCTTTCTGTACCCCTCCTGCCTCTTTTGGTACCTCTCTTGCCTCTTTGTGCACCTCTCCTACCTTTTTCTGCACCCCTTGCCTCTTTCTGGCCCTCTGTTGGTTCTTTCTGCACTGCTTTTGTTTCTTTCTATACCTCACTTGCCTCTTTTTGCGCTTCTCTTACTTCTTTCTACACCTCTGTTGCTTCTTTCAGCAATTCTCTTGCCTCTTTCTTTACTTTTATTCCTTCTTTCTGCACCCAGCCTGCCTCTTTCTTTACCTCCGTTGCCTCTTTGTGCACCTCTCTTTCCTCTTTTGTACTTCCCTTGCCTCTCTCTTCCATGTTTTGGCACATCTGTTGCTTCTTTCTGCACTTCTCTTGCCTCTTTCTGCACCTCTGACTTAAAGATGGTTTTAATCCCCCTGCCCTATTATGTACTAGGGCCTTACAGGGGAGGCCATGCCAATCACAGGGGTACCCCAGCCCATAGGGTACCCTAGTGTATGTACATGTCTTCACTGCTTTCTAAGTGTCTTTCAGCATAGCACTGGCTCCAAGCTGGCTCTGGGCCTTGTTAGTCAAATTCAGTCACTACCAGTACCAGTCAGCAAAAAGTTGGGGCCATAGAATGGCTTTGCAACAAGGCCTCCTTCTGCACCTCTGTTGGTTCTTTCTGAATATCTCTTACTTCTTTCTGAATCTTTCTTCCTCTTTCTAGACGTTTGTTGCCTCTTTCTGCATTTCTCTTGCTTCTTTCTGTGCCTTTCTTCTTCTTTCTGAACATGTCCTACCTCTGTAGGCATACTTAGAAATTATCATTTAAAAAACGTAGAAATTCACTGAAAAACCGATAGGTTTTTAGCGATGTTATAGTTAGAAATTAACATTTAAAAAACCGGGCAGATGGTTTTAATCCCCCTGCCCTATTATGTACTAGGGCCTTACAGGGGAGGCCATGCCAATCACAGGGGTACCCCAGCCCATAGGGTACCCTAGTGTATGTACATGTCTTCACTGCTTTCTAAGTGTCTTTCAGCACAGCACTGGCTCCAAGCTGGCTCTGGGCCTTCTTCTTTCTGAACATGTCCTACCTCTGTAGGCATACTTAGAAATTATCATTTAAAAAACGTAGAAATTCACTGAAAAACCGATAGGTTTTTAGCGATGTTATAGTTAGAAATTAACATTTAAAAAACCGGGCAGATGGTTTTAATCCCCCTGCCCTATTATGTACTAGGGCCTTACAGGGGAGGCCATGCCAATCACAGGGGTACCCCAGCCCATAGGGTACCCTAGTGTATGTACATGTCTTCACTGCTTTCTAAGTGTCTTTCAGCATAGCACTGGCTCCAAGCTGGCTCTGGGCCTTGTTAGTCAAATTCAGTCACTACCAGTACCAGTCAGCAAAAAGTTGGGGCCATAGAATGGCTTTGCAACAAGGCCTCCTTCTGCACCTCTGTTGGTTCTTTCTGAATATCTCTTACTTCTTTCTGAATCTTTCTTCCTCTTTCTAGACGTTTGTTGCCTCTTTCTGCATTTCTCTTGCTTCTTTCTGTGCCTTTCTTCTTCTTTCTGAACATGTCCTACCTCTGTAGGCATACTTAGAAATTATCATTTAAAAAACGTAGAAATTCACTGAAAAACCGATAGGTTTTTAGCGATGTTATAGTTAGAAATTAACATTTAAAAAACCTTAGAAATTCACAGAAAAAACAGTTTCAGGGATGTTATAGTTGGACATTTCACTCGTACAAAACCAGAGAAATTCCGCCGTTATAGTTAGTTGAGCTAACTATAACTCGCGCCCCCTCAATACACTGCTGATGATGTCACATATTACATAATTCATGACAAGGTCAGTGACATCACTGATGACATCTCTAATTATATCACTGGTGACATCACTGTTGTTTTTTCATGCAGACTCCAACACGAGGCGGGAGCCAGCCAGACCGCAGGAACTCCATGCTCCCCCTGCGGTCCCCAAACGGATGGCCATGCCCCTGGTAATGGGTTCTCGGTGCCCAAAAAGGCCCGGGAGGAAGGCGCACTCAGCCTCAATCTCTTCTTTTTTTTTAATAAAAAGTATTGGCCGGGTCCCGGGGGCCTAAATCAGCCTGGGGAGTGGTACTGCATGGCCTCCTACCCCTTTTGTGATAAAAACAAAGAAAGGCCTAGCCCCTGGGGATGAGGTCCCCTGGGCCAAAATTGGCCTCAGGAGAGGGGCCACGTTCCCCCCTCCTTTTTGTGGTATTTTTTTTAATGGGTTAAGTCCTGGGGGATGGGATCCCCATGGGCTCAAAAGAATCAAGGGAAAAAGGGGCCACACAGCCCCCTTCCTAAAGCCAGCAGCTCGCTGGACACCCCACCCCATCAGTGCACTACTCTGCAAGCGCACCTCCTGGCACGCTCTTGTTTGGGGGATGAAGCCCCCTTCAATGCTGAGGGCCCTTAGGGGCCAACTAGCCCACCTCTTACCTACAACAATCCCCACACAGTGGGATTGCAGAGAGGTGGTTGGAGGTCATGCTGCTTTTTACACCACTCTGCAAAGGCCCCTCTAGGCACACTGCTAGTGGGGCGATGAGGTTCCCTTGTGTCCTGTGGACTTCAGTATTAAAGTGGACTTCATCATCCAAGCAGCAGTGCACTAGGAGGTGCATTTGCAGAGTGATGTAAAAAGGGGGCCGGGCCTCTGACCATCTATCGGCAATCCAGCTGTGTGGGGATTACGGGAGGTAACTGGAGGGCTAGTTGTCCCTGAAGGTAGGCGTAGTTGGCAGAGTACTACTTTGCAGAATTCCACGAAGTTCAACAAAAACTCAGTGAATTCCACAATTTCAAATTCCGGAACTTTGCTCCGTCGGACTCCCAATTAATAAAACATATACTTTTGTTAAAATAACAAGTATCTATGTCTTTATATGCTAAAATGCATATAGTTATTTCACAAAAGTGAAAATGAAAATTTTGCAAGCAGTGAGAGAGGTGATGATTTTGGGATCCCCATACCCCGGGAGAGAACCAAACAGATGCCCTGAAAATAAAGAGCACATCTTGCTGAACAATTTGGTGGTGGTCCCATCCTCTAAGGACCACCCCAAGCACATTTATGGGACTAGGTGTCCCTCACAAGTCAAATGGGATGAAAGACGTCGAAGGGATGAAAGACGTCGCCGAGTGGATGAAGAACAGCCGCCTGAAACTGAACTCAGACAAGACAGAAGTCCTCATCCTGGGACCATCGCCCTCCCCCTGGGATGACTCTTGGTGGCCCCCAGCTCTGGGCACCACTCCCAAGCCAACAGACCACGCACGCAACCTGGGCTTCATCCTGCACTCCTCCCTCTCGATGACCAGACAAGTCAACGCCGTCTCCTCATCATGCTTTCACACCCTACGCATGCTTCGCAAGATCTTCCGATGGATCCCGACTGAAACCAGGAAGACGGTCACCCAGGCCCTCGTTACCAGCCGACTGGACCACGGAAACACCCTCTACGCCGGAACCACAGCCAAGCTACAGAAAAGACTCCAACGCATCCAGAACGCCTACGCCCGACTCATCCTGGACATCCCCCGACGCAGCCTCATCTCCGGCCACCTGAGGGACCTGCACTGGCTCCCCGTCAACAAGAGGATCACGTTCAGGCTCCTCACCCACGCACACAAGTCTCTCCACGACCTGGGCCCCAAGTACCTCAACGACCGCCTGACCTTCTACATGCCCACCCGCCAGCTACGGTCTACTAGCCTCGCCCTCGCCGCCGTACAACGCATCCGTAGAGCCACTGCCGGAGGCAGATCCTTCTCCTACCTGGCGGCCAAGACATGAAACTCCCTCCCCATCCACCTTCGGCTGACCCAGGACCACCTCGCCTTCAGGAGACAACTCAAGACCTGGCTGTTCGAGCAGTAGCGGACCCCTTCCCCCAAGCGCCTTGAGACCCTTCCGGGTGAGTAGTGCGCTATACAAGTGTTATGATTGATTGATTGATTGATTGAAATGCAAAAGCATTTGACTTGAGGGCCACCTAGCAACGACTAGTTGAACTGCAGCATGATGTAATAATTTCAATACTTTTGCATTTGACTCATGAGGGACACCTAGTAACAACTAGTTGAACTGCATCTCTTTGTAGAATTATTTTGATATTGTATACTATAATATTCACTGCCCACTGCTAATCTCGTCCTATAATGCTTTGTAGGGCCTTTGGTTGGGATTGCATTTTTGCTCATAACTGTGCTTGGGCTGGTCCTAAGAGGATGGGACACCACTGAATCGTTCAGCATGATATGTTCATTGTGTTCAAGGCAACTGCTTGGTCCTTCCCCTTGGTTAGGGAGGACCCCTAAATCATCACCTCTCTCATTGCCTGATATTTCTGACTTTCAAGTTCACTTTTGTGAATTGGTTATATGCTTTTTAGTATGTAAAGTTGCATTATCAAAGCATTTGTGGGTGCAGTTTAGTAGCTGACTCTGCTACGTGGAGGAACATAGTTTTTGCCTGAATTCCTTCTTTATAATGGAATGCGTAGTTAACAAATCTCTGCAAACTCCGCTAGCAGAGCGGAGTTCATTGCCCAGGGTTAGTTGTCCCCCAGGTACCATCAGGAAGCAAGTGGACTTCATTCCCAACCAAGAGTGCGCCAGAAGGTGTGTTTGAAGCATTGTAGAGAAAGGGGGCATGGCCTGCGACCACTGTGTGTGGCTTACTGGAAGAAACAGGTAGGCTAGTTGGCCTTTAAGGACCCCCAGCAGCAAAGGGGACTTCATCCCCAAATAAACAGTCTGTCAGGAGGTGCGTTTGCAGAGTGGTAGACAAAGGGGGGATGGCCTGGTATCATAAATTCTGCCGTGTGGGACTCACAGAAGGTAATAGGAGGGGTTGTTAGCCCCCAAGAACGTTCTTGTGGGTCAACTAACCCTCCTGTTACCCCCGGTAAGTCCCTCACAGTGGTATTGCTAAGAGGTTTTCGGAGGTCATTTCCCCATTTATCCACCACTCAGCAAATGCGCCACCTGGCAGACTACTGGTTTGGGGATGAAGTCCACTTTACTCCTGAGGGACCTTGGGGGCCAAAAAGCCCTCCTGGTATTTCCTGTAAGCCCTATGCTGTGGAATTCCAGAGGGCTGGTTGGAGGCCCAGACCCCATTCTCTGCCACTCTGAAAAAGCAACTGCTAGTTAAAAAACTTAGGAATTCACTGAATAAAACCCCAGGTTTCAGGGACGTTATAGTTAGAAATTAGTATTTAAAATCCTTAGAAATTCAATGAAATAACCAAAGGTTTCATGGACGTTATAGTTCGGAAATAGTATTTAAAACTTTAAAAGAACCTTAGAAATTCACTGAAAAAAATCACAGGTTTCAGGGACGTTATAGATAGAAATTAACATTTAAAAAAACCTTAGAAATTCACAGCAAACAACTAAGGTTTCAGGGACGTTATAGTTAGGCTGACATTTCACTTGTATAAAACCAGAGTAATTCAGCTGGTATAGTTAGCTGAGCTAACTATAACTTGGGCCCCCGAAATGCAGTGCTTACGAGTTCAAATTTTACCCCCCAAAAAATACATATATTTATTTGTAAATTATTAGTATAATCCAGTTATGTAGATTGGCTAACATTACTGTGTAACATGCAGCATGCTATTTGATAACTGAGGATGGCTTTATGATGAAATGTTTGCAGACAGCTAATTCATTATCTGTGTAGCAGGTTTTCAGCTAGGAGATTATAAAAATCAATCAATTAATACATGAATGTGTTTTGGAGCAACTGGAAATGTATCAAACTAAGTGATTTAAAAGCACCATGGAATTGTGATTGTTATGTAGATTGCTTTATTTTGCACTATTTTGATTACTTTAATTGCAGAAATTGCGGAAATGCTTTAATGAATGTAATGTATTTTTAATTTGGGATTCAAAAAGTACATTTGCAATTATAGACAGCACAATGAAGTCTTTTTTCATAAGTCTGTTCTCACTGTCTGGGACCGTAAGAACGTTTAAACCCAATTGCATGGTACTACTGGTCATGTGATCAAGACCCGATAATAGTTGAAATGAGTTGTTATGTTGGAATCTCTGTAAAATAAACTTTACGCTGAATCAAGCCAGATGGTGTTGCTTTTATTTTTTGCTGAGAATACTGCGGAGGTAATCTTGCGTATATTTAGCAGTGATGCCTGCAGATAAGTCCCAGTCCGGTGGAAGGGCGCTCTTGGCATTCAAACAGTTGTAGAATATATATATATATATATATATATATATATATATATATATATATATATATATATATATATATATATATATACACACTTGTGTCTGTTTAACCCCTTGCATGCTGATGACAGCCCCCATCCGTCACGTACTAAGGTGCTCGTGTGCTGATGACGGCTGGGGGCCGTCATGAACCCGCCCACTTGCGATTTTACCGCACAGGCGCAAAATCGTGGCAGCATGCAAGGGGATAATAATCTGTTTATGTTCAATGGCAAGATTTTTAAGCAAGAACAGGGCGTGGCCATCGGTGCATGCTTCTCTCCCAGCTATGCGTGCTTGCATGCTGGCTGGTGGGAGAAGCATGTACTTATGGTGGAACACAAAACACTGGTTGACACACATTTAGTTCATATCTGGAGTAAGCATGTGCGCAAAATCCGTTCCGCTCGCGGATTTCGCGGATTTTCGGTAAATCCGCGATCCCCGAATTTACTGAAAATCCGCGAAATCCACGAGCGGCGGATTTGGGGGGCAAAAGTTCAAGCCTGTTGAACTTGTAAGTATTTTAGGATGGCGCGGGGGTCCCTCGAGTGAGCTGTCCATCAAGTGGGTAAAGGGCGCGAAGACGGTGCACACCACTAGTGTGAGGGGCAGGGGCCAGACTACTGGTTTGGGGATGAAGTCCACTTTACTCCTGAGGGACCTTGGGGGCCAAAAAGCCCTCCTGGTAATTCCTGTAAGCCCTATGCTGTGGAATTCCAGAGGGCTGGTTGGAGGCCCAGACCCCATTCTCTGCCACTCTGAAAAAGCAACTGCTAGTTAAAAAACGTAGGAATTCACTGAATAAAACCACAGGTTTCAGGGACGTTATAGTTAGAAATTAGTATTTAAAATCCTTGGAAATTCAATGAAATAACCAAAGGTTTCATGGACGTTATAGTTCGGAAATAGTATTTAAAACTTTAAAAGAACCTTAGAAATTCACTGAAAAAAATCACAGGTTTCAGGGACGTTATAGATAGAAATTAACATTTAAAAAAACCTTAGAAATTCACAGCAAACAACTAAGGTTTCAGGGACGTTATAGTTAGGCTGACATTTCACTTGTATAAAACCAGAGTAATTCAGCTGGTATAGTTAGCTGAGCTAACTATAACTCGGGCCCCCGAAATGCAGTGCTTACGAGTTCAAATTTTACCCCCAAAAAAATACATATATTGAGTGAGCTGTCCATCAAGTGGGTAAAGGGCGCGAAGACGGTGCACACCACTAGTGTGAGGGGCAGGGGCCAAACGGACAGGGCGTATATGTGAGTTCACATGCCTCTTGTGTGCATAAAAGGACAGGCACGGATCAGAGAAGCTCGTGGTCACAGGTACTGCACAGGGATTGAGCTCGTGAAAGTCAATAATGCAAAGGCCTCCATCAAGCATCATAGCTAATTTTCGACGATAGATATGGGGAGAACGCACACCTGCCCAACCTCGACAAAACTCACATTTTTTTCCTGAAACTGTTTTAGGATGGCGCCGGCAAGCTGCCAGCGCCATCCTAAAATATTTACTAAGTTAGCTTCGACAGGAAGCACTAATAGATAAAATAAAGCACATGCTCGAGCACATACTTTTACACTCCACAAGTTTTCATCTTCAGCACACAATAACTAGTTTACCATATGGTGAGTTTATGAGGATACACAAACCATGTAGTACTTCTGAGTCATTGATTGAAGCAGAGGAAGCAGCAAGAAATAGGTTTCTCCAAAGAGGCTACAGAGCAAAATTGCTTGATGCTGCCCTTAAAAAAGCCAACACACACGACAGACTAGCTTTGCTGCAAACTCATTCTACATCGGCTATGCCAGCGACACAATCGCTCTCCATCACGAGCCGGATTGAAAGCCACACCCGTAGTGATTTGGCAACATTCAGGTTTATCTCTACGTACAGTAGGCAGGCCAATAGGATCAAGGGCATTATTAATGCCCAGTGGCCTATAGTACTAACTGACAACACCTTGTCTCAGGTTTTACCGATCAAGCCTAACTTCACGTATAGAAGAGCGCACTCCATGCGCAGCGATCTCGTTAAAACTAGTCCTGAACTTGACCAAAAAACAGGGTGGCTATCTTATAGCAAAGGCTTTCACAAATTCAGCACATGTTGTGCGTGTAAATTGGACATGAATGTCAAAACCTATATGACTGCTTTCTCTGATGCCCCCGTCCATTTGAAGGGGCATTACACGTGCCGCACTGACCATGTAGTCTACATCAAGCAGTCTGTGTGTGGTTTACGCTACGTAGGCAGCACAAAGCTGCCGGCGTATCAGACTATTTTACAACATCTTCGAGCAACTGTGAATTCCGATCAAACATATCCGGTTGCCCGTCATGTCAAAAAGGAGCATGATAATAACCTTAATGTGCTCAAATACTTTGTCATCAACAGTGTCCCCCTCAGTAAAAGAGAAGGAAACCGAGAAAAACAGTTTAGACAGCTAGAGACGAAGTATATATTCGAGCGCGACACTAAGGCTCCGAAAGGGTTGAACATCTGTGAAGAATTACATCCCTATCTGTAACTAACCCTTTATTGCAACACCATGGCATTATACCCACACACTGCGACGTCTTAGTTGCCTGTCCTTTTCTGTACCTGCTGTAGTACTTTTTAAATAGTTTTAAATAGATATAGTCCACAGTTTTGCCTGTTTTCGCCTATTTGAATATGTCCTTTTGGAATAGGCTTAAATTGGTCCCGCCCCAAATTTACTACCATCTATGTGGAGGGTTTTTGCTCATGATTTTTGGACTATTTGTTAAACATCTCGGCTTCTCCTTTTCTCACAGCTGTCGCATGTGAACTTTTTTACATAAAATTTATTTTTAGCACTAGTCACTTTTTAACCACACATCACGATAAACAGCAGTAATGAAGGACCAGATTTGTACTACATCAACAGTACAAGGGGGAAACACTTCATTTGTATATGGTCTCTTTCTGTTTGCAACAAGAGCCCGAATGAGGTACTGAACACATAGCTCAAAAAATGAAATGAAGGCTGGGCACACCTAATCTTTAAATTTATATAACTTAATTACACCGTTCTGGTATGCGTGCTGCTTAGGTTAGCACAATGTCCAATTTGTGCTAGTCAATACTACTAACAAACAACAAGCGAAACCGCTTGACCTAATGCGCACTGTTGCACTTCCCGCTGGAGTGTCACTATTCAATTTATCAACATGAATCTTATCAAATGTTACATAACGAGACCATTATTTGATCCACACTGTCATCACATAATTTTTTTCATTGTTGTTTACTTGTTTCTTTTTCAAAAAATAAATCACACTTTATAACCAATTGTGAGTTTCATTGGATTTACAATTTTACATTCACAGTTCTCGCATAAGCATTTTTATGTTTGCTTTCGACGCCCTATGCATTTCGGGCCCCTTGGCCCTTCCTCAGGGGCTGTATCTAGAAAAAAATCAAAAATAATTAATTCTGTTTGTTGTGGTCCTTCAACAATGAGGTCAGTCAGAAATTCTTTAACAAAATTGATCTATGAACAACGATATTAATGCATGCCGTTCTTTTAAGTGAAGTGACTGAAGTAAAGATGAGAGAAAGCTTAGAAGTGAGGAGAAGTAGACAACCTAAAACGATGTGTTTTAAAGTGACTTTAAAAAGGAAAAAAACCTTATGCCGTGCATAATGCACTTAGAACCCAGGGGGGAATATGTACAACCAGTGTTACACACCATACCAATTAAATGCCCCTACAATCGTGTTACCAACCTTAACTCTATGTACGTCAAAAATCGATAGTGGTTCACTGGGGGCGTTCTTGTATCTGAGACTGTTTCTGAAATGCATGAAAGGTACCACTAAGATGTCATTTCTCAGTAACATTTAAAGATTTCTGCGGGGGTGTCACAAACCAGTCATACCTTTGTGCTTGCGTGTTAATCTCAATCTATCGTGATGAGGATGCCGTGTTACTTCTAAGGACGTTTAGTCGGCTTGATCCTCGTGCTAAAAAAATACAGAAAACAGAGTTCAGTAACAGCTCTGTTGGGGGATATGGACTCTAGCATCTAGAAGAATGTGGCTCACCTTACGCTGATCCGAAAACTCCGCGTAACTCCGCAGCAAGATGCCGGAGTTCGTGCTGACCTTTTGGTAAATAGTCACGCATGCGTGTGCAGTGCATTACTCACTGATACTGAAAACGGACTATGCCTGATACTACGAGGCTCTTATGTGTAAAAAGCTGCCATTTGTAAGTAGGCAGGCTAACTTCAAAAGTAATACGTAACTGTGAAGATGTAGATGAAAATAGAGAATAAAAATTAGAATGGAATGAAGAGTAAAAAAAGAGTTGGCAAGGGGTGCGTGCTTAGTGTAATGGCTTTCATGAATAAAAAGAAACTTATAATACCTTGCATAAAAACGAATGGCATGTTGCCATAATTACGTTCTCATATGTTTACATGTTGTACAAAGAACACAGGTCGCACGCAGGTGACGATAGAGCAATAATTACAGATAGCATCCTAGATCTACTCGATCGTTGATCCTTTTCGGATCTTGAGAGTCTAACTTTCTTATCCAAAATATTTCTCTTTGCAGTAATGATCTAGTCAGATCCTTACCAGGGGTGGATTTAACTACCTCAAGCACCTGGAATTTAAGCTGTGCTATAGTGTGCCTATTGTTGGTCCAATATACTGCTAAACTGCTATTAGGGTTATTATTGCGAATGGTACTTATATGTTCTGACATGCGTGTTTTTATCTTACGTTCAGTTTTGCCTATATACAGAAGCCCACAGAGGCATTTTATGGTATATATCAGATTCATGGAGTTGCAGTCTGCATTGTGCCTTGTCCTGATGGTTTCCCCTGTGTGGGGATGCTTTACAGTGTCACTCACTATGACGTTATTACACTGTACACAGTTATGACATTTCCTGGTGCCTTCAGATAAATCTCTTGGGGGTTCCTTATTGGCGATTTTAGCATTTCTTTGATGTTTCTAGACCTTTTGTAGGCAAAAATGGGTCTTTCTTTAAATTTTCCTTGAAAATCATTTTCATTACTGAGCAACTCCCAGTGTTGATTGATGCTCTTTTTAATTTCTCGAGAGCTGGTGGAATACTTAGATACAAAGACTTGGCGATTCTTCTCAGGTTTGGTTGTTGATCTTAGTAATGATTCTCTGTTTTTTTCTGCTACTTTGTATTTAGTGTTCTCCAGGAGTGTTACAGGGTATTTTTTCTCCTTATATTTATTTGTGATGATTTCCAGGTTGCGCTCGAGTGATTGAGTATCCGTGCAAATCCTCTTAGCTCTTAGCATCTGTGAATACGGCAAATTTTCAATTAAATTTTTAGGATGAAAACTATTGTACATCAGAGCTGTATTCTTATCTGTCATTTTGTGGTAGACCTCGGTCCGGATTTCCTTGTCTTCAATTTTCACTAACACATCCAAGAAAGGAATCTTCATGGCTTCTATGGTCTTTGTAAACTGCAGATTTTCATCCAGTGTATTCAGTTGAAGTTTTTTTTGTTCAAGCATTTCTTTACTGTTGTGCCATATTAAGAAGATGTTGTTGATGTAACGACAATACAGGGATGTATTGTCCATCCATTCTGGGTCTGTCAATAAAAATTCTTCCTCAAATCTTGCCATGTAGGTATTGGCGTACGCGGGTGCTCCGGAAAATCCCATGGATGTTCCTTTGTTCTGTAAAAAGAACTCATTCTCGTATTTGAAGTGCCCATGGTGAAGACAGAAGTGTAACAGTTCCAAAAGAAATACTTTGTCGGCTCTTAGTTCATCTTGTTTTAGAAGGGCCCATTCAACTGCTTCAATTCCACCAATGTGGGGAATAGAGGTATACAGTGCTCTTACATCCAGAGTACACATTATCAATCCTTCTTTAAATTGAACTGTAGCTAGTCTTTGTAAAAAATGAGTCGTATCTTTGATGTATGAATACCAGGTCTGTACAAATGGTTGCAGAAAGTGATCCAAGTACTTTCCCAGGGGTTTGAAGATCGTACCACACCCTGCGACTATAGGACGAAAAGGCGGTTTTTGAAGGTCTTTATGGATCTTAGGCAGCATATATATGCTTGGTTGTTTAGGATGCTGCACTGTTAGAAATTGTCTAGTTTTAGCTGAGATCCATTTCATGTTTTCGGCTTGATCGAGTAACAAATTGAGGGTCATTTTTAGGTCTTCTATTGGATCTTTGTCCAGTTTAAAATACATTTCTGTGTCGTTAATATGCTCTCTGATTCTGTTTTCATAGAACTGCTGATCCATAATCACAATGGCTCCTCCTTTATCAGCTCTCTCGATCCGTATGTTAGAGTCTTCAGCTAGTTCTTTCAAAGTTTGTCTCTCTTGTTTAGAAAAATTCATGATTCTCTTTTTCCATGTGTTGATCTTTTTAATGTCGTTCAATACTAAGTTTTCAAACGCGTCTAGTATCTTGTGTGATGTGGGGGCTGTGAATGAAGATTTGGGTTTAAACTGCTCAAGTTCAGTTCCTACGGGAGTTGTTCCAGGATCCGGAATGTTCATAAAGAAATATTTCAGTCGTAATACTCTCATAAATTTGAAGAAATCAATTTCGGTTTCAAGTTGATTGGTGTGGTAGGTGGGTACAAAATTGAAACCTTTGTTGAGTACTTTAATTTGTTGGTTAGTTATAGCCTGAGAGGAGATATTCACCACTATGTTTGTTTCGTGCTCCTCAGGTTTGGTTTTGATATTTCTTTGGCCTCGCCTGGTTTTCCTTTTGATTTGCCTGGTGGTTGGCTTGTATCCCCGTCCTGTTGAGAAAAAGACGTTTTGCCGCCCGTTGCTCCTCCTGTGCTGGTTTCTCCTATTGCTCCTGGGGTTTTATCTGTTGTTTGCACGATTGGAGGTGCTCTGCTGACATTGGTTTCACTTTCTGAGGTTACACTTTCTTGGGATGAAGTATTAGTTGTTTTCTTGTTGTTTTAGCTGACAGGAAGGATCATGATGATGATCAATGTCTTTTTTTGATTCGTCAATGGATTTTTGCCATAATCATTTAACAGTGGTGCAAGCATTTGAGCGAGGATATATTCTTTCTCTTTTTTGTTATGTACATATAATTTTTACATGCATGTCCACATGTTATTAAACCTATATGGTATTCGCGCATTTGTGCAGTTAATTTGTGAATTGGATATCACAAGATATGATGTATTCACAGAGTATCGAATCGATCAATGCGAGATATCAAGTTGCTCATGAGTAGGTGTGAGCGCAAAATCCGTTCCGCTCGCGGATTTCGCGGATTTTCGGTAAATCCGCAATCCGCGAATTTACCGCAAATCCGCAAATCCGCGAGCGGCGGATCCGGGGGGCAAAAGTTCAAGCCTTCAAGCTTGAAGTTGTTGTAACTATTTTAGGATGGCGCCGGCAAGCTGCCAGCGCCATCCTAAAATAGTTACTAAATTAGCTTCATCAGGAAGCACTAATAGATAAAATAAAGCAGGTGCTCGAGCACCTGCTTTATTTTATCTATTAGTGCTTCCTGATGAAGATAATTTAGTAACTATTTTAGGATGGCGCTGGCAGCTTGCCGGCACCATCCTAAAATAGTTACAGGATGATGGACATCTCACTCAAGGGACCCCTGCGCATATCGGTGCGATTGCATAGTAACACACACATGGCCGCTGGAACTAGTTGTAGCTCAAATTCAGTGACTCATTCATCAGCCCAAAAACAATCGTGAGCGTCGTCGAGGCTGGGCAGGTGTGCCTTCTTTCCAAATCTACCGTCGAAAATCAGCTGTGATGCTGGATAGAGGCCTTTGTATCCTTGACTTTCACGAGCGCAATCCTCGTGCTGTTCCTGTGACCAGGAGCTTCTTTCTCTTCATCTGCTGCTCTGATCGGTCTCTGACCATTTATACACACAAGAGGCACTTGAACTCGGTGCGATTGCATAGTAACACACACATGGTCGCTGGAACTAGTTGAAGCTCAATTTCAGTGACGCATCCATCAGCCCAAAAACAATCGTGAGCGTCGTCGAGGCTGGGCAGGTGTGCCTTCTTCCCAAATCTACCGTTGAAAATCAGCTGTGATGCTGGATAGAGGCCTTTGTATCCTTGACTTTCACGAGCGCAATCCTCGTGCTGTTCCTGTGACCAGGAGCTTCTTTCTCTTCATCTGCTGCTCTGATCGGTCTCTGACCATTTATACACACAAGAGGCACTTGAACTCGCACAGAAGACCCCCCACATTTAAAAAATCCACAAAATCCACAAATTCGCGGATTTTGCGAATCTGCAAATATGCAAATCCGCAAATTCGCCAATCGTGAATTCCCGAAATCCGCCCATGCTTACTCATGAGGTACACATATTGCGTGCATCAGTGTGGATATGGTTATAGGTATATATGCATAAATATTTGTACAAACTACACAGAACGTGAATTACGATTGAGTAGTTGCATCTCAGTACTGTCTCATTGCAAAACATCTATTGAAATGTATACTCATATATATATATGCACACACTCCTGGTTTAAATCCTTCCTTCGTGAAAAAACCAGAGTCGGAGCCCAAATGTAGTACGGTGCTTTCAGATTTAATCAGCAGAAAAAAACACACCCAACGCATTTCGATATCAGCCGATCTCTTGCTCACGGGTGGAGCTTACCAGTACCATCCTTCATTTAAAGTGACATACTTTGTTTTGAATTACACCACGTGACCATAGACACAGAGAAAACATTAAGTTAATTCAGTGTCCCCAATATTTTTTAAATAAACTTTTCCTGTAAACATTTATATTGTGTCATTATCCAGGAAAGGAAAACATACACTGGAAGTTACATTTCATTTGGCAACCGTATTTTCAAGGCAACAAATAACCTTAAGGTATATTAAGTGTTCCACAAAAGTTCATATTGTAGCCATGTGAAGTTTCACAATGCCATCCTGCTCGGGCTAATTATTCCCCGGCAACAGTTGCTATATTCGTGTTAAGTCACACAAACAGTGAGCGTATATATAGTCCTTGGTTAACAATACCGCCCCAGTGGGCTTATGCCGTATAGCTCAATTTTGCCATTACAGTGACTTCCCAAATTCAGCCCGAGTGGGAGAAGTCATAATAGTGTTCCAATTCCTGCAAGGAAAGAGAAGAGGACATTGCGGTATATAACCGTTATTTCTGTACAGATCCGTGTACCGTTAAAAACATTATAAAAATTGCCAGAATTCAGTTACCCAAGAAGCAGCAGCTTTTCAATACACCAAGTATAACTCATTTCAGTTCTGGAGGTGAATTGCTAACTCTTCCCCCAAATTGTGTCCTACAACCACCTGTTACCTCCCCTCTCATTGCTCTCTACGCTGTCCAGGACACAGAATTTCATCAAGTTGTGATTCTTATTGTGTTCCTCGGCAAAATGCCTTGCTATGGGGTATTGTTGATTCACATTCCTGATGGCTCTCTGATGTTCCAAAATTCTCAGCTTGGCCTGTTTAGTGGTGCACCCTATATAGAATTTATTGCACGGACATTCCAGTGCGTAGATAACATATTCAGTAGTGCAGCTGAGATGTTTAGAGATCTTGTGTGCACAGCGTTCTTTAGACAGTTGTATTGTTTTGCAATTATTACTGAATTTGCAAGCCTTGCACCTTCGACATGGATAGAATCCTTGTATTGTGTTTGTCCTGTGATTCTCTTTTAACAATATGGTGCTCAATACATCCTTTAAGGATTTAGCCTTCCTGAAGGTCAAAGAGGGAATGTCATGAATGACTTCTTTTACATCTTTGTCAAGTTTAAGTGTGTCCCAATATTTGCCTAAACATTTACGCAGTTTCCAAGATTGGCTATTATATGTAGTGATGAAACGTATTCTTTCATCTGTTTTGTGTTGTTTGGGGACTAGCAGCCCATCTCTGTCCATGGTATTGACCCTTGCTAAGGCCTGCTGTATCACCTTTTAACTGTAGCCCCTCTCTGAGAACCGTTCCACCATTATCTTACTCTCTCTGGAAAAGCATTCAGCCGAGCTACAAATTCTTTTGGCTCTGATCAACTCGCCTACTGGTATACTGCGTATTAGGCTGGAGGGGTGACAACTACCCGCATGAAGAAGGCTATTTCCTGCGGTAGATTTCCGAAATAAGGAACTTTTTAAAATCCCCTCAATGACCTCAAGTTTTATGTCCAAGAATTCCAACTGTTCTTTACTGATGACACTGGTAAACCTCAGGTTAAGGGAATTTTGGTTCAGGATGGATTCAAATTCATGTACCTGGTGGAGGGTGCCCTTCCAAATACAAAAAATGTCATCAATATATCTTTTCCAGAGGATGATGTGGTAACTGAAGTGGGAGATCTTATTCACCACCAGCTCCTCCCACCAGCCCAGATACAGACATTCCAGGCTGGGGGCGAAGCAAGTACCCATCACCACCCCCCTAGTTTGTTTAAACAATTGTTTGTTGAAGACAAAGAAATTATTGGTCAGGCATTCCCACATCATATCCAGAAGCATATTGGTATGTGACAAATGAGAGATGGATCTTTCCTTTAAGTATTATTTACATGCTTCTACACCTAGCTCTTGGGGAACACTGGTATACAGATTGGTGACGTCAAAACTCACCAACCAGTACTCAGGATTCCATGTGGTATATTTTATAATTCTCAGAAAATCTGATGAGTCCCTCACATATGAGGGCAAACCGGTGACAAAAGGCTGCAGAAAGTGGTCTATGTATCTAGAAGTGTTTTCATAGAGGCTGCCCACAGATGAACCAATTGGTCTGCCGGGGGGTGTCTGTAGATTCTTATGCAACTTAGGTAATAAATAAAGTACAGATAGTTTGGGATATTTTACATGGAGGTAATTGTATTCATCATCCTCTATTAACCCCCTTGCTTTCCAATCGCTTAATTTGTCCCCATATGCACATTTAGATACATTATATTCCTCTCTAGTCGCTTTTGCATAATTACTCTCATCAGACAATTGCATCAGACCTTCTTTTAGATACATGTCAAGTGGCCAGACCACTACATTCCCACCTTTATCACTGTTCTTAATGACTACATCATCCCAACTCTCCATCTCCTTCAAAGCAAGAAACTGCTGTTTATTTAAATTCCAATTCACTTTAGGCTTCATTCTGTCCATCCTTCTCATTTCTTGAATCATGCCTTGTTCAAAGCTATCGATGTAGCTGTTCGTGATTTACGGTACAAAAACCGATTTGGGTTTAAACCCACTGTTACTGCTCATTTCGACTGAGTTCTCAGTGTCAACTAAGTTAAATAAGGCATTATTGCTGACATTGTCACAGCCTGCTAATATTTGGACAGATTGTAAAAGGTCAGCATCATTTACACTTAGAGCACTGAGTTTGTCAACCGTTACATCTTTCCTCAGCCGAGGTTTAGTCGCAAACCATTTCTTTAACTTCAGTTTGCGCGTAAAGCAAAACAAATCTATACAGGCATTGGTAAAGTTAAATTTGGATGTAGGACAGCATGATAGCCCTCTAGATAACACTTCAAGTTGTAAAGGTGTTAAAATACGTTTTGAAAGGTTTACCACAGTCATGGTGTTCACTTCTTTGCCGCCTTGCCTCTGGTTACGACACCCACTGGACTTTGTGCTGCCTCGAATGATTTGTTTCCTCTTCCGTGTCCGCCTCTGCCGCCTTTTCCAGGCCCTTTTGACGGGGTGCCTGTCTGGTGTCCCTTGGCGATTAGGGCTACCTCCTTTAAAATTAGCTTGTTTCCTTTCCAGTAAAAGAATTGGCTTGGTAGTTTGGTCTGCCCTGTTCCCATGATGCACTGGGCCAGGGACAGACTGATTTGCATATAGCCAGGTTCTGAGCTGGGATGGGGCAGTGAGCTAAATAACGGTGATGGATCAAGCCCTGATCTTTGGACTGGGTAAGAGTGGTCTGCTTAATTCAGACACTCTGTTCATCACCACCCCCTTTTCTGAATCGTTTTTAGCCACTATAGGTGTGGCAGGGTATACTCAGACATGAGTCCCTTGCTCACTGCTCCATCAGGAATCAAGCTGCCGGGCCGACGACGGCTGAAATGCCAGAAACCGGTCCCCGGAAGCTTGTCTCCTTTCTGGTGAAGAATTGGCTTGGTAGTTTGGTCTGCCCTGTTCCCATGATGCACTGGGCCAGGGACAGACTGATTTGCATATAGCCAGGTTCTGAGCTGGGATGGGGCAGTGAGCTAAATAACGGTGATGGATCAAGCCCTGATCTTTGGACTGGGTAAGAGTGGTCTGCTTAATTCAGACACTCTGTTCATCACCACCCCCTTTTCTGAATCGTTTTTGGCCACTATAGGTGTGGCCGGGTATACTCAGACATGAGTCCCTTGCTCACTGCTCCATCAGGATTCAAGCAAGCCGGGCCGACGACGGCTGAAATGCCAGAAACCGGTCCCCAGAAGCTTGTCTGCTTTCTGGTGAAGAATTGGCTTGGTAGTTTGGTCTGCCCTGTTCCCATGATGCACTGGGCCAGGGACAGACTGATTTGCATATAGCCAGGTTCTGAGCTGGGATGGGGCAGTGAGCTAAATAACGGTGATGGATCAAGCCCTGATCTTTGGACTGGGTAACAGTGGTCTGCTTAATTCAGACACTCTGTTCATCACCACCCCCTTTTCTGAATCGTTTTTGGCCACTATAGGTGTGGCAGGGTATACTCAGACATGAGTTCCTTGCTCACTGCTCCATCAGGATTCAAGCAAGCCGGGCCGACGACGGCTGAAATGCCAGAAACCGGTCCCCGGAAGCTTGTCTCCTTTATGGTGAAGAATTGGCTTGGTAGTTTGGTCTGCCCTGTTCCCATGATGCACTGGGCCAGGGGCAGACTGATTTGCATATAGCCAGGTTCTGAGCTGGGATGGGGCAGTGAGCTAAATAACGGTGATGGATCAAGCCCTGATCTTTGGACTGGGTAAGAGTGGTCTGCTTAATTCAGACACTCTGTTCATCACCACCCCCTTTTCTGAATCGTTTTTGGCCACTATAGGTGTGGCAGGGTATACTCAGACATGAGTCCCTTGCTCACTGCACCATCAGGATTCAAGCAACCCGGGCCGACGACTGCTGAAATGCCAGAAACCGGTCCCCGGAAGCTTGTCTCCTTTCTGGTGAAGAATTGGCTTGGTAGTTTGGTCTGCCCTGTTCCCATGATGCACTGGGCCAGGGACAGACTGATTTGCATATAGCCAGGTTCTGAGCTGGGATGGGGCAGTGAGCTAAATAACGGTGACTGATCAAGCCCTGATCTTTGGACTGGGTAAGAGTGGTCTGCTTAATTCAGACACTCTGTTCATCACCACCCCCTTTTCTGAATCACATCTCTGATAACATCATACCTCCAGGCAAACGTCAAGATTTGGCCTTTACTATAGTCAATTTCATCACGGTGAAATTTCCTCTGTTTTTTCTCTTTTATTTCCTCCTCTATTTTGTCAAGGCGTTTATTCATCTTTTCCATCTCCGTGATAAACTCACTTTCAGTGTATTTGGCTTTCAGTTTCGTGATTAATGCTTCACCTTCTGTATTCAGTTGTGCACACTCTTTTTCCGCATTTTTGATGAGCATTTTCAATATGTTGAGTGAACATGTGTGGTTATTGTCCATCCACTCGCTAATGAGTTCGGGGTCAGGGTTTTGGAACGTTGTTATAACAAAAATCCTCAAACCTCGCGGTATCCTGTTACATTCCAAGTATTTAGTGAGGGCGGCCGCCTCCCACCAACGCGATTGCTCACGTTTAAGGTTTTTCCATAATGCTTCCCATAATTGTCTGAGTTCATCAACTTTCTTACCAGGTGGTCTTATTTCTTCCCCAACACTGGACTCTGTTGGTGTAAAGAGTTTTCTGCTGCTTCCAACCTCCTGTTGTTTCTCAATTCTGCCATAGTTACTGACACAACCAACCAGCCGGTATGTGGTTGCGTGCTCCGTACTGTTCCGTATCGCTCTGTGTTTGGCTGCCACTGCTCTCCCTTCTAGGGGCGGGATATCACAGTCCTTGGTAGATAAATGCGCTCTGGTCTGATCCCAGTTCCCGGACAATATCACGTTGTTGCGCGGCATTCGTAAATTTCAAAGCCCGCTTTTTCTTTTTCAGTTCGATTTCCCAATGCAGCACAGCCACGGGTCAGGCGGGCGGAAGACCCGTGGCTGTGCTGCATTGGGAAATAGTACAGAGAATCGTACCGAGAAAGAAAAAGCGGGCTTTGAAATTTACGAAAGCCGCGCAACAACGTGATATTGTCCGGGAACTGGGATCAGACCGGAGCGCATTTATCTACCAAGGACTGTGATATCCCGCCCCTAGAAGGGAGAGCAGTGGCAGCCAAACACAGAGCGATACGGAACAGTACGGAGCACGCAACCACATACCGACTGGTTGGTTGTGTCAGTAACAATGGCAGAATTGAGAAACAACAAGAGGTTGGAAGCAGTAGCAAAACTCTTTACACCAACAGAGTCCAGTGTTGGGGAAGAAATAAGACCACCTGGTTAGAAAGTTGATGAACTCAGACAATTATGGGATGCATTATGGAAAAACCTTAAACGTGAGCAATCGCGTTGGTGGGAGGCGGCCGCCCTCACTAAATACTTAGAATGTAACAGGATACCGCGAGGTTTGAGGATTTTTGTTATACCAACGTTCCAAAACCCTGACCCCGAACTCATTAGCGAGTGGATGGACAATAACCACACATGTTCACTCAACATGTTGAAAATGCTCATCAAAAATGCGGAAAAAGAGTGTGCACAACTGAATACAGAAGGTGAAGCATTAATCACGAAACTTAAAGCCAAATACACTGAAAGTGAGTTTATCACGGAGATGGAAAAGATGAATAAATGCCTTGACAAAATAGAGGAGGAAATAAAAGAGAAAAAAAAGAGGAAATTTCACCTTGATGAAATTGACTATAGTAAAGGCCAAATCTTGACGTTTGCCAAGAGGTATGATGTTATCAGAGATGCAGCAAAGAAAACGAAAGCGCACATGACACCGGGAATGAAGAAAAATGTGCCCAATCAAACTGAGGCAATTCAGGGGGAATCTGGAACCCTGGAGGAAGACAATGAGTCAATTGAAAGTGATGTTTCTGAGCCAGCGGAAGTGATTCCAGCAAAAGATCTAATTTTAAAGGAGGCAGCCCTAATCGCCAAGGGACGCCAGACAGGCACCCCATCAAAAGGGCGTGGAAAAGGCGGCAGAGGCGGGCGCGGAAGAGGAAACAAATCATTCGAGGCAGCACAAAGTCCAGTGGGTGTCGTAACCAGAGGCAAGGCGGCAAAGAAGTGATCACCATGACTGTGGTAAACCTTTCAAAACTTATTTTAACACCTTTACAACTTGAAGTGTTATCTAGAGGGCTATCATTCTGTCCTACATCCAAATTTAACTTTACCAATGCCCGTATACATTTGTTTTGCTTTACGTGCAAACTGAAGTTAAAGAAATGGTTTGCGATTAAACCTCGGCTGAGGAAAGATGTAACGGTTGACAAACCCAGTGCTCTAAGTGTAAATGATTCTGAACTTTTACAATCTGTCCAAATATTAGCAGGCTGTGACAATGTCAGCGATAATGCCTTATTTAACTTAGTTGACACTGAGAACTCAGTCGAAATGAGCAGTATCAGTGGGTTTAAACCCAAATCGGTTTTTGTACCGTAAATCACGAACAGCTACATCGATAGCTTTGAACAAGGCATGATTCAAGAAATGAGAAGTATGGACAGAATGAAGCCTAAAGTGAATTGGAATTTAAATAAACAGCAGTTTCTTGCTTTGAAGGAGATGGAGAGTTGGGCTGATGTAGTAATTAAGAACAGTGATAAAGGCGGGAATGTAGTGGTCTGGCCACTTGACATGTATCTAAAAGAAGGTCTGATGCAATTGTCTGATGAGAGTAATTATGCAAAAGCGACTAGAGAGGAATATAATGTATCTAAATGTGCATATGGGGACAAATTAAGTGATTGGAAAGCAAGGGGGTTAATAGAGGATGATGAATACAATTACCTCCATGTAAAATATCCCAAACTATCTGCACTTTATTTATTCCCTAAGTTGCATAAGAATCTACAGGCACCCCCCGGCAGACCAATTGTTTCATCTGTGGGCAGCCTCTATGAAAACACTTCTAGATACATAGACCACTTTCTGCAGCCTTTTGTCACCGGTTTGCCCTCATATGTGAGGGACTCATCAGATTTTCTGAGAATTATAAAAGATACCACATGGAATCCTGAGTACTGGTTGGTGAGTTTTGACGTCACCAGTCTGTATATCAGTATTCCCCAAGAGCTAGGTGTAGAAGCATGTAAATATTACTTAAAGGAGAGATCCATCTCTCATTTGTCACATACCAACATGCTTCTGGATATGATGTGGGAATGCCTGACCAATAATTTCTTCGTCTTCAATAAACAATTGTTTAAACAAACTAGGGGGGTGGCGATGGGTACTTGCTTCGCCCCCAGCCTGGCATGTCTGTATCTGGGCTGGTGGGAGGAGCTGGTGGTGAAGAAGATCTCCCACTTCAGTACCCACGTCATCCTCTGGAAAAGATATATCGATGACATTTTTTGTATTTGGAAGGGCACCCTCCACCAGGTACATGAATTTGAATCCATCCTGAACCAAAATTCCCTTAACCTGAGGTTTACTAGTGTCATCAGTAAAGAACAGTTGGAATTCTTGGACATAAAACTTGAGGTCATTGAGGGGATTTTAAAAAGTTCCTTATTTTGGAAATCTACCGCAGGAAATAGCCTTCTTCATGCGGGTAGTTGTCACCCCTCCAGCCTAATACGCAGTATACCAGTAGGCGAGTTGATCAGAGCCAAAAGAAATTGTAGCTCGGCTGAAAGCTTTTCCAGAGAGAGTAAGATAATGGTGGAACGGTTCTCAGAGAGGGGCTACAGTCAAAAGGTGATCCAGCAGGCCTTAGCAAGGGTCAATACCATGGACAGAGATGGGCTGCTAGTCCCCAAACAACACAAAACAGATGAAAGAATACATTTCATCACTACATATAATAGCCAATCTTGGAAACTGCGTAAATGTTCAGGCAAATATTGGGACACACTTAAACTTGACAAAGATGTAAAAGTAGTCATTCATGACATTCCCTCTTTGACCTTCAGGAAGGCTAAATCCTTAAAGGATGTATTGAGCACCACATTGTTAAAAGAGAATCATAGGACAAACACAATACAAGGATTCTATCCATGTCGAAGGTGCAAGGCTTGCAAATTCAGTAATAATTGCAAAACAATACAACTGTCTAAAGAACGCTGTGCACACAAGATCACTAAACATCTCAGCTGCACTACTGAATATGTTATCTACGCACTGGAATGTCCGTGCAATAAATTCTATATAGGGTGCACCACTAAACAGGCCAAGCTGAGAATTTTGGAACATCAGAGAGCCATCAGGAATGTGAATCAACAATACCCCGTAGCCAGGCATTTTGCCGAGGAACACAATAAGAATCCCAACTTGATGAAATTCTGTGTCCTGGATAGTGTAGAGAGCAATGAGAGGGGAGGTAACGGGTGGTTGGAGTTGAGAAAATTGGAATCGAAGTACATTATAATGTACAACACAATGCAGCCTGTAGGACACAATTTGGGGGAAGAGTTAGCAATTCACCTCCAGAACTGAAATGAGTTATACTTGGTGTATTGAAAAGCTGATGCTTTTTGGGTAACTGAATTCTGGTCATTTTTATAATGTTTTTAACGGTACACTGATCGTACAGAAATAACGGTTATATACAGCAATGTCCTCTTCTCTTTCCTTGCAGGAATTGAAACACTATTATGACTTCGCCCACTCGGGCTGAATTTGGGAAGTCACTGTAATGGCGAAATTGAGCTATACGGCATAAGCCCACTGGGGAGGTATTGTTAACCAAGGACTATATATAGGCTCACTATTTGTGTGACTTAACACAAATATAGCAACTGTTGCCGGGGAATAATTAGCCCGAGCAGGATGGCATTGTGAAACTTCACATAGCTACAATATGAACTTTTGTGGAACACTTAATATACCTTAAGGTTATTTGTTGCCTTGAAAATACGGTTGCCAAATGAAATGTGACTTCCAGTGCATGTTTTCCTTTCCTGGATAATGACACAATATAAATGTTTACAGGAAACGTTTATTTAGAAAATATTGGGGACACTGCATTAACTCAATGTTTTCTCAGTGTCTATGATCACGTGGTGTAATTCAAAACAAAGTATGTCACTTTAAATGAAGGATGGTACTGGTAAGCTCCACCCGTGAGCAAGAGATCGGCTGATCTCGAAACGCGTTGGGTGTGTTTTTTTCTGCTGATTAAATCTGAAAGCACCGTACTACATTTGGGCTCCGACTCTGGTTTTTTCACGAAGGAAGGATTTAAACGGGGAGTGTGTGCACATTGAGGGGCTGGCGAACCCCGTTGTGAGCCCGCCGTCTCAAGTGGCTGAAGCACGCCATCCCAGTGTGTGTATATCATATATATATATATATATATATATATATATATATATATATAGATATATATATATATAAAAAAATTGCAAGAATGAGCAGGCTAATGTTCCAAGGTCGCCTCAGATCAATTGTGTTAGTTTTTATCCTCCCTGTCACAGTGTTAATTTTCGCCAAATGACGATTTTTAAAATGTGTCATTACGTGTTGTGTTGCCCTGCCAATTCTATTTGAATTTAACTCTACGAACCGAATGTACATAGTACCTGATGTATATAGTCCTTGTTTATACACGAGAATCTTTCACTGGTAGTCTTTGCACTAGAGCAGTATTTCGTCAGTGTTCATCCAGGAGGTAGTTTTTTACAGTCACGTGATCATGTCACTTTGTGTATTTAAACTTGACAATCAAGCAATGCGGGTATGTGAGCAAGGCCACCTCGTTGGCCGAAACGCGTCATCTGTCCGTATGATTTGCACTTTTATGGATTAATAAAGGTCACTGTAGCCGGCAGTGATTGAAATCAACTGAAGAGTCCGTCTCTCTGTTTGGTGGATTCAAGCACCGGAGTGGTAATTGGATTAAAGAGAGAGGAAGATATAACCAAGAGGCGTAAGACGTATAAGTTCCAAAGAGATCGTTTGGACTACGAACATGGCAAATCTTCACAGTCGCCAAAAAGTACGACCGCCTCAAGAAACCCCACACCCCCTGCACAGGAATTGGAGGTGGTGCAGCGGGACTGATGGCAAACTCTCCATTCAGGTGCAAAGGGTGCCACAGGAGGCAAGGCATCAACGCCATATGCGCAGTCAGGAGGAAACACAACAAACAACGCAGGCGCGACAAACAAAACAAAAAAGAAACGCAATCAATGGAATCGCGGTTAGCTGCCATAGGCAATACCAACATTGAACCTCCTACGGTAATGAATCTCACCGATCAGCCCTTGACCACTAAAGAAACTTCAATATTGGCGCTAGGTCTATCATACAGCGCAAAAACTAACTTTGGCTATGCAGATACCAAAATAGAGCTTTTCAAATATGTTCGAAAACTGAAGTTGCGCAAATACCACAGTTTACATAGAAATGTTCAACTTCCCAGGGTGGCTGTACCAAGTTCACAGCACTCTCCTTCGCCAGCTCTAGATGAGAGCCTCCTAACTGCCTTAGTTGAGATGCAAACTGAATCAATAATACCACAATTTGGCCCGGTCCCGGGTCAGTTGCAAAACTTGATTGCTACAAAGTTCAAAACAAAATCAAAGTTTTGTCCATTAATGATAAAGGACAATATTGACCAATTCCATGACAAGGTGTCTCAAGAGTTAAATGAAGAAGGCAGACACCCGCAAAACTGAAAGCGAAACTCGATTGATCTTCACTTTTAGTAACCAACATCGTACCATAAGAAATATTGTTAAGCGTAACTGGTCACCGATTACGAGTGATCCAGTATTGGGCAATCAGATTGTTGGGGCACCTAAGATAGCCTATAAGCGCGCAAGAACAAAAGGCAATTGCCTGGTATCAAGCAGCCCAGAGATCAGGACCAAGGGCTCGTGGTTAGACACAAATAAGGGATTTCTGCATTGCTCATCTTGCAAAGCATGCAAGAATGAAGTAAGTAGAACAGAGTATTCTACGCCATTTAACAGCATACCCACCACCATCAAGTACAAACTGACGTGCCGCACCGAGTACGCAGTGTACGTGCTGGAGTGTCCCTGTGGCCTACGCTACGTAGGCAGCACGAGGCCACAGGTGTACAAACGTATACTCCAGCACCTAAGGGCCATTACCAACGGCGACACTGCTTGGCACTTTGGTGAGGCACATGACAAAAAAGCGTCAGACTTGCGGTATTTTGTTATTGACAAGGCCCCAACTCAGAGAAGAGGAGGAGACCGGGATCTGATACTGCGTTGATTAGAAACACAGCACATTATCCTACTTCATACCAAGAATCCCAATGGGCTGAATGCGGGGGAAGACTGCCACACTTACCTATGAAATATAATATGCAAACATGACAAGTGTGTATATATAGTAACATGGTAGCTGTCTCTCCCACAATTTTAACCAAACACATTCACATTGAAGTAACACAAGCGTTGCACGTAACTGTTTTTAGCCATTATTTATTTGCCGAATTTTCACACATGTCTGATGGATGCATATTGCAATGTTTACAGCCCATTGGGGCACAATTAGATTAACCCAGGGTCAGTTATGAACTGCGATAAGAGAAAGCAATACTAAATGGCTTACACCAGCTAGAGTACAGTACAGGATAAGCTGTGAAAGTATGATTTTATTTCTTAGTGCGACTATATATTTATATTTTGATAATTTTTATATTCAACAAATATTTATTTATAGCATTTGTATAGTATGTATTCATATTGAAATATTTGCACATTGCTTTTCCGTTATGTGCTGCTTTAGGTGTATATAGATGAATTTAGTCAAATAGATGTATGTATTTATATTTATGTATTTATTTATATCTATTGTATATCACAACTTTGATTGTTGAACATTGTACCGCAGTTCATGAGATCTTTTGACCTCCAAGGGTTAACTAAAGACAACAGTGCGTAACTGCATTTAAGCAGTTAGGTATCAATAACAGTATGTTTTTTATGTTCATTGTCATTTGGCTCGTAATTATTGGCTGTGAGCACTTTAAATGGAGCACATCGGCCCCAAGACGTTGTCATGTGATCAAGGTGCTTCGGGCACCGAAACGCGTCGTGGTGGAGTGGTGGTGAGCTAAATGAATCACTAAACCACTAAACACTATACCTGGGTTTGCCTCGTCTTCTTCTGCTGCCGGACCGCTGCAGGACGTCTCTATGCTACATATAGCTGCGAAGGATAGCACCACCCCGTGATGACTGGGGGTCCTGGGGCCCGAAATTCTTTTGAGCCTCGCAAAGGAACCAGCAGCTGATGGGATTGTGGACTGACACGTATTTCCGAGGCCCATCTGAAGTCTTTGAATGTGAACAGTTTAAATTATCGTGCACCCATCTGTGGAGATATTCGTTGACACGGACCACAAGGCCCAACAGGCACTGCGTTGAACTTTATGATGTAGCCCATCTGAGGGCGGTTAATTAACTTGTGTGGGAGTGTCTAACAGCACAAACTTCTTGTCGAGCCTTTGAAGAGAGCAGTAGCTCCGAAACGCATCAGGCTTTTAACTTTCGACATGAGAACTGAAATTTTATCGGAATGCGGATCTAAACCTTACCCAAATAAATGCTTTTCAGCAAGCTGTTGGTCGTGTGCGTCCTTGCCTAGGGGGCACTTGGGAGCTTTGATATATATATATATATATATATATATATATATATATATATATATATATATATATATATATATATATATATATATATATATATATATATATATATATATTCACTGAAAAAACCATAGGTTATAGACCATATATAGTTAGGGATTTGCATTTACAAAACCTTATTTTACTCGCATAAAACCATTGAAATTCCATATATAGTTAGTTGCGCTAACTATATATCGCGCACCCGCAATCCACTGCTGATGATGTCTAACCCTGGGCGAAGAACTACGCTCCGTTTGCGGAGTTTGCGGAGTTTTGGCAACTCTGCGTTCCGCGGAGTTCGCGTAGCTGCCGATAACTCCGCTATCCGGTGCGGAGCGTAGTTGTCGCGCGCTAAATAACATTGTCGCGCGCTAAATAACATTATCGCGTGCGCGGCAATGGCTTACCTTGGTTCTGCGTTCGCTTTTTCCCGGTCGCGTCGGCCACCATGTTTGTAAACCCTTCCGTGCAGCTGTGCGAACGCGATAACGTCATTGGAAGCGCGATAAAGCCATAAGGACGCGCGAGTATGTTTGTTGGTAAGATCGAGTTGCCGAACACGCAGAACCTGCAATCTTGCACAGAATAACTCGCGAGCATGTTAAAAGTTAAACCATAATAATAAATTACCATTTTGGTTAGCAAACAAGTGAGAAACCCCTCAAAGTTGTACCTTTGGATGTATTTTTTGGGGGGAAGGAGTCCTCTTTCTGTTTCTACTGTATTTTTGAATATTATTAAGGAGGAAGGGCTCTGGAGTTTACAACTTCCTGTTCCTGTCCACCAGGCTCCTCCCAGTGCTTTGTCCATGAGGTGGTCACTTTCATTTGGATTTTGAGCTGGCAGGATCACTTTCTGTGTGTGTTGGCTGCATTACTGCTTTTTTTGAATCTTACTGAGGACTTTTGGATTTTGAATTCTCTTTTTCAAGTAAGTTCAGTAATGTATGAGTGAGTATGATGTTGTAGACTTGTGTTTGTTTGATTTAAAATGTTTTAACTACATTATTCATTCCTTGATTTAAATTATTGATGGGTGCCTACTTTTATGAGGTCCCAACTTGTATTTCTTTTTAAATTTCATCCAGGCTACATAGAGAGGTACCCATGGGTAAAATCATAATTCTGTGTTTAAATTTTTATTCAAGTTTGTAAACAAACATCATGGCTGGCATTGGATTATGGTCATCATTATGCAATAGCAATGTCTGCTGTGGAATTTCTGTTTGTGTAATGAAAAAGTTTTTTTATTTTTTTAAGCCAATAGCTGACCCTAGTACTCCATGTAGTTAGTGTGTAGGCATGTTTGAGTTCATTGTAATAACTTTCTGTGGTTGGCCTGGCCATGTGTTGTTGGCGGCCATTTTATGTTTCCCAGCCACTTTGGTCTTGCCATAGGCCTCCAAACTTGTGGCCTACTCTTCCAGTAGGCCAGAGGTACTAGTCATAGGGTCATGAAAGATAATCAACTGTTTTTCTGGTGTACCTCTAATTAGGAAATCATGGATGGACTGGATTGATTTAGAAAATCTTATGTTCATGTGTGGGGTATGTCAGGTTTCGGGTGTCTGTCAATTTCTGCCATTAGGTAACCCTAGGAATACAGCTCGGGTAGTTTTGGTAACGTCGCGCCGTGTGAGAACGCGACCTTACCTTTTTTGTCTTTTTCGCGCGCTCAATGTACTGGCTCGGGAACGCGATAACGACTTTTTACTCGATTCGCGTTGCCGAACACGCCGATTTTGCATTCTCGCGAACAATATGTCCCGAGTTGCATAAAAGTTCCTCGAAAATGTTTAATGTGTCCCCTGTGCTACCAAAAAGTCCTCATTTTTTGTGTTATTTACTTCTTTGGTTGTAGCTTTGTCTTCCTGGAGCATGGGCCACTCCCAGTTCCTTTCTGCCCTCTATGTAATGATTTCTTGTTTATGGTTGGGGTGACCAATTTGGGGGGTGGTGTCTGGTGTGTTCATTTTGTGAAGCAAAGCATTGTCCCTTTGGCATAGGCATTTATTGTCTGTCCTCTCTTTCTTTTCATGTAGTGGTGAGGGCCATTTTGTGTGTACTTACTTCCTTTGTGATGATTCTGCTATGTTGTTGTTGGTGGGCAGGCTATGTGGTGGCGGCCATTTTGTGTATGCTTCCTTTGTGACTGATTTTGCCATGTGGTGGAGGCCATTTTGGGTGCATCCCCTTTCCATGTTGTCTTTGGGTGTCCCTGTCCTCCTGGCCCTATGGAGGCGGCATTTTCTGTGTCCTTCCCTGGTCCTCTTCTTTTGCCATAGCCATCCAAGGCTTTTGTAGGTACTACCACTCAAAGCCATAGGTGCATTCAAGTTAATCAACTATTTTTGTGGTGTAACTTTAATTACACCGTGTATGGCTTTGGATTGCTTCACATTTTTTTGTAATGGTGGTACTTTTAGTTTTTTGGTTGCTTGTGTGTAGCTATTATGGCACTCCCTGCCATTAGGTAACCCTAGGAATACAGCTCGGGTAGTTTTGGTAACGTCGCGCCGTGTGAGAACGCGACCTTACCTTTTTTGTCTTTTTCGCGCGCTCAATGTACTGGCTCGGGAACGCGATAACGACTTTTTACTCGATTCGCGTTGCCGAACACGCCGATTTTGCATTCTCGCGAACAATATGTCCCGAGTTGCATAAAAGTTCCTCGAAAATGTTTAATGTGTCCCCTGTGCTACCAAAAAGTCCTCATTTTTTGTGTTATTTACTTCTTTGGTTGTAGCTTTGTCTTCCTGGAGCATGGGCCACTCCCAGTTCCTTTCTGTCCTCTATGTAATGATTTCTTGTTTATGGTTGGGGTGACCAATTTGGGGGGTGGTGTCTGGTGTGTTCATTTTGTGAAGCAAAGCATTGTCCCTTTGGCATAGGCATTTATTGTCTGTCCTCTCTTTCTTTTCATGTAGTGGTGAGGGCCATTTTGTATGTACTTACTTCCTTTGTGATGATTCTGCTATGTTGTTGTTGGTGGGCAGGCTATGTGGTGGCGGCCATTTTGTGTATGCTTCCTTTGTGACTGATTTTGCCATGTGGTGGAGGCCATTTTGGGTGCATCCCCTTTCCATGTTGTCTTTGGGTGTCCCTGTCCTCCTGGCCCTATGGAGGCGGCCATTTTCTGTGTCCTTCCCTGGTCCTCTTCTTTTGCCATAGCCATCCAAGGCTTTTGTAGGTACTACCACTCAAAGCCATAGGTGCATTCAAGTTAATCAACTATTTTTGTGGTGTAACTTTAATTGCACCGTGTATGGCTTTGGATAGCTTCACATTTTTTTGTAATGGTGGTACTTTTAGTTTTTTGGTTGCTTGTGTGTAGCTATTATGGCACTCCCTGCCATTAGGTAACCCTAGGAATACAGCTCGGGTAGTTTTGGTAAAGTCGCGCCGTGTGAGAACGCGACCTTACCTTTTTTGTCTTTTTCGCGCGCTCAATGTACTGGCTCGGGAACGCGATAACGACTTTTTACTCGATTCGCGTTGCCGAACACGCCGATTTTGCATTCTCGCGAACAATATGTCCCGAGTTGCATAAAAGTTCCTCGAAAATGTTTAATGTGTCCCCTGTGCTACCAAAAAGTCCTCATTTTTTGTGTTGTTTACTTCTTTGGTTGTAGCTTTGTCTTCCTGGAGCATGGGCCACTCCCAGTTCCTTTCTGTCCTCTATGTAATGATTTCTTGTTTATGGTTGGGGTGACCAATTTGGGGGGTGGTGTCTGGTGTGTTCATTTTGTGAAGCAAAGCATTGTCCCTTTGGCATAGGCATTTATTGTCTGTCCTCTCTTTCTTTTCATGTAGTGGTGAGGGCCATTTTGTGTGTACTTACTTCCTTTGTGATGATTCTGCTATGTTGTTGTTGGTGGGCAGGCTATGTGGTGGCGGCCATTTTGTGTATGCTTCCTTTGTGACTGATTTTGCCATGTGGTGGAGGCCATTTTGGGTGCATCCCCTTTCCATGTTGTCTTTGGGTGTCCCTGTCCTCCTGGCCCTATGGAGGCGGCCATTTTCTGTGTCCTTCCCTGGTCCTCTTCTTTTGCCATAGCCATCCAAGGCTTTTGTAGGTACTACCACTCAAAGCCATAGGTGCATTCAAGTTAATCAACTATTTTTGTGGTGTAACTTTAATTACACCGTGTATGGCTTTGGATTGCTTCACATTTTTTTGTAATGGTGGTACTTTTAGTTTTTTGGTTGCTTGTGTGTAGCTATTATGGCACTCCCTGCCATTAGGTAACCCTAGGAATACAGCTCGGGTAGTTTTGGTAACGTCGCGCCGTGTGAGAACGCGACCTTACCTTTTTTGTCTTTTTCGCGCGCTCAATGTACTGGCTCGGGAACGCGATAACGACTTTTTACTCGATTCGCGTTGCCGAACACGCCGATTTTGCATTCTCGCGAACAATATGTCCCGAGTTGCATAAAAGTTCCTCGAAAATGTTTAATGTGTCCCCTGTGCTACCAAAAAGTCCTCATTTTTTGTGTTATTTACTTCTTTGGTTGTAGCTTTGTCTTCCTGGACAGGCCATGTGGTGGCGGCCATTTTGTAGGTACTTCCTTTGTGCATTTATCATTGGCCTCCCTGCTTTTGGTCTGATCTGATAGTAGGACACATTCCCGGGGATGGTAGTTAGTTACTAGTTAGCGGGGCTGCTTTATGTAGCTGTTTCTATTTGGTCTATTTAATTACCATCATTACGGCATGTGTGTATGCCATTGCATTTCCAAGTTGGTTGTCTGGGCAGGGGGGTAGGTAACTTTTTTGTGTGTGTAATAATTTTATGACTTGTATGTGTTTTTGCCGTGAAGTTTTACAAACTCTTAGCCATGGTGTATTTTGATTTTCCTTGCATTAACCTGTCATGACTCATGTGTAGCAGGCAACCTCCTTTTTCTGTCCATATTGGTATATGATAGGCCTGCTTGACTTTATTATTGGTTATTTCTAGCTGGGAGCTGTGGTGCTCGTACTATTAGTCTTCTTTTTTGTGTTTTATACATTGCCCTGTGTGTCTTTCAATTGTTCATGTGTTGTTGGCTTACTGCTTGTTTGACTGACGTTTTCTGTCTTCTTTGCTTGTAGGTGCACAGAAAAAGACTGAGGAGGTGCTGGCTGTTTTCATCCATCGCCCGTTCAACTGCCAGACGGACGTCCTTCAATTGTACGCCACGTGTGGGGTGTGACTCATCTGACCACACTTCTCTGCAATTTGTGCTACTGAGTGCTGCTGTGTGCTGCTGACATCAGAAGAAGATGGGTCCTAAGAGAGCAGTTACCAGGTCCTCCAACACCAAGAAAGTTGCTGAGAAGAAGGTACAGAAAAAGGAAGTGTCACTTAAGGCTGGTATGGACCCCCAAACCTTTTTTGGGCCCCCAAAACGTACGCCTGCAGCAGCGGTGTCCATGGTGCAAGCTGGAGCCAGCACATCCGCATTAGCGGGGGCAAGCCACCAACCCAGGGCCAAGCACATGAGGGTCGAAGAGGTAGCCGACCTAGTGTTACAAAGCAGTGATACTGAGCCTGAACTTAACTTATCGCTGTCTCAAAGTAGCACACAATCCACGCAAGCTGAAAGTGCTGAACAACCGCCGCCAGCAGTAGATGTTCAACAACCACAACCACTTCCCGCAATAGTTGTTGAAAAACCACACCCACCGCCCGCAATAGTTGTTCAACAACAACAACCAAATCCCACAGTAGTAGTTGTTGAAGAACCACAGCACGCTATAGTACTTCCTCAAGAACAACAACCACCGTCTCCGCACGCAATAGTGGAAGTTGTTCCTCCCGATGTCGGGGCAGTTCAGGAAGTAGAGCCTCATTCCGAGCAAGAAGAAGAGGAAGCCACTTCTGGAGGTGATCTACTGTCTTTAAATTTACGAAAGGAAAGGAGGGTTAGTGGCAGTGCATCGAGTTCTTCGCATAGCATCCCTTCAGATGACCTTGATAAGGAATGGCATCCACGACGAAGAACTGAGCATTCAAAGGAGAGGCATCAAAAGACCAGGCTGGGAAAAAGGAAGGATCCGTCAAGGCTTGAACTTCCGGAGTTCGATGTAGGTGAACAGGATACTGATGTTGATAAAGACGGGTCTGACACTGACAATGTCATCATCACAAGCGTTATTCCTGGTGCAGAGGATGTAGAGACCAGCATTTTCACCCTATCTAGAAGGGCTGCAATTAGTGATGAGCAGGTAGCACGTGTAACTCCTACACACTCAGCGCCCAAAGTAACACCAGCTCCCATTTTTGCATCAGCGAAGGCCCGGCAGCGTGCGACATCCAGCGCAAGCGCCACCTCAACAGAAGGAGGTAGTGGCAGTACTAGTACTGAACTGTCACATAGGGAAATGCAACAAAAAGGCTCCAGTTCATCCGGGATTGGAAGTGGGTCCTCCTCTTCCTATGGCAGGAGACAAAAGTTTAGCTCCCCAGTCTGGGATTTTTTTACGGTTCACCCACATCAGGAGAACATTGCTATATGCTCCATTTGTCACACCAATGTTAGTCGTGGTAAGATTGGTACAAACTATGGTACTGGAGGCCCAACGACCCATATGAAAAAAACACACACAATTGTATGGGAGAACCACCTTGCAAGCTTACAAAAAGATGTAAGCACTGGTGTTGGTGGGGAGGATACAGTACTACAAGGTCCACTCATGGAAGAAGAGGGAGACGATGACCTTCTATCTGGGAGTGGTACACCAATGAGCCCTGTCGCCAGCACTGGAGTGGTGCAGTCCAAATCCTCAGCATCAGCAACTTCTCAGTGGCACCAGAGTCAGCCGGAGACACCAAGGGCAAGGAGTGAAAAGTCTGCGTTGAAAGGTGGTCCGTCTAGCAGAACAGACAGAATTACCAAGCAGCTTACCATTAGTGGCATGTTTAGGCAGGAGGGAAAGTACGAGCGGAACCACCCAACAGCACGTTTGTACAATGCGAAACTTGCAAAAATGTTGGCACTGGACCTTCTCCCATTTTCATTTGTTGAGGCAGTGGGATTTCGGCAATTAGTGGCAACACTCGCCCCAAAATGGGACGTTCCCAGTCGCTACTATTTTGCAAGAGTTGCTATTCCAGCACTACACCACGACGTGCTGGGATTGATTGGGAAAGCCTTACAACAGAGTGTTGTCCATTGTATCCACCCGACAACCGACATGTGGAGCAGTCGCGAAGCCACAGCAGATTACATGTGCATCACCGCACACTGGATCTCTTTTGCAGGTGTGAAAGACAAGTTAACATCAGGCCTTCTTGATGTTGCTGGGATTTTCAATGACACTCGCAAACATGCAACTGTAGCCATGTTTGGTATGGAGAAAAATCATACTGCTGACAACATTTTGTCTGACTTTAACAGCAAGGTCTTTGAATGGCTGAAACCAAGAGGCCTTAAGATTGGTTTTGTTGCCACCGACAATGGCAGTAATGTAGTGAGGGCAATGAAAGATGGACAGTATTTCAGGGTACCCTGTTTGGCACACTGCATTAACTTAGTCGTGCAAGACTTTCTGAAACATGAACAACAAGTCAGCAGCATACTGACCATCTGCAGAAGAATATGCACGCATTTTAACCATTCTTTCAAAGCGCGGAAGCTGCTACGCGTCATTCAGCGGGAGCATAATTTGCCAGTCAAAGCACTGATCCAGGAGGTCCCAACACGTTGGAACTCGACTTATTTCATGCTTGAGCGTCTCTTTGAGCAGTACATACCACTGAATGCTTATGTAATGTCAAGAAGATTTGTGGATCCTACTGTTAATCTTAAAAGCCTGACCGTTGAGATGTGGCAGTGGGACATCATTAAATGCTTGACAGAGATGCTACAACCTTTTGAGGTGTTCACACGTGCAGTTAGCAGGGAGGACTGTACTATGGGCCAAGCCATCCCATTGTTGTACATGCTCGAGCAACAGCTGAAGGAGGTCTGTGAAACATACGAAGGTGACGAAGAAAAAGTTGATGCATGTACCTTGGCCAAGGCCTTACGCAACCGCTTATCTGTAAATGCAAGGCTTAAAATGATTGTGTCAGATCCAAATTACATAACTGCAACAATCTTGGATCCACGGTACAAATTGTTTGTCAGCAGTAGCGCAGTCATTCCTTTTTCAGATGGGGATGTTGCCAATTACAAAAGTTCCATAGCTGTGGAAGCTAATGATTTCGAAACTGAACGGCTGTTACTTAAAGGCCTGACAGTGCCAGCCCAGGACAGTCAAAGTACTCCAGGCCATCCTCCTGAGGCAACTCTGGCAAGTTCATCACAGCATGAGAGCGGTGCGTCCGCTTCCCAGCAGGCACCAACAGTACCAAAAGCAGCACCTACACGATCTGATTCAGCAGACACAACCAAAAGCATAACTGCTTTTTTTCTACAGAAGGGAATGGGTAAGTCCGTTGCTGTTGCAAAGGGGAAAGAGGAGCAGCAAAGCCGAGCACCATTGAACACTGAGCGGATGGTTCAGGCCTATCTGGATGACACAACAGAGGTGTTCATGGAGCAAAGCCCATTGGTCTATTGGTATGAAAGAAGGAGACAGTGGCCAGTGCTGAGCAGGCTGGCGATAAAGTATTTGGCTTGTCCTGTAGCCAGTGTCGCCTCTGAGCGGGTTTTCAGTGCTGCTGGTGCCATTGTGACATCGAAAAGGACCAGTCTCTCCCCCAAAAGCGTCGAGAGGCTGACAATGATAAAAATGAATCAACACTTCATACCACCAGACTATACTGTACGTGAATCAGAGCAGGATGAAGAAAGCGAGCCCGAAGAATTTATCAGTGCTGGGTTACATGACCTACTGCTGTCCGGACCCGCAGAGTTTGAGGACGAGCACCTCTTCCCTGACCAATAGGCTGTTAAATTGTGACTTTTTCCCTTCTTTTATTTGTGTTATTTATTTTCTTATTAAAAATGACTTTCTGGTGCATAACTGCTAATCTTAAAATAAAAAGCTCAACCAAATCCATCCCCACCACTCAGTCTTTCAATGTACCTACTGGAGTTGCACACCTGTGCATTTTATTTTCGCTGTATCTTTTTTAGTTACCTCCTGGAGTTGCACGCCTGTGCATTTATGTTCCATGTTGACTGCACTCCTCAGAGTCTTGCTGCATCTTCTTGACTCCCACTCAAGTCAATACAATTCCATCTTGGCAGCCATACATTTGATGTTGTAGATGGAGTATAGTACAATAACAATAATGTAGCCTCTAACAGTCCCTCCATAATAAGTGAACCGTACATGACTACAGCCATCCTCTATTTCATTTGAAATCTGCAACTCATAATAACTGCCTTGCTGAGTCTTACTGTTAAGGCTACCACCTCTGTCTGCAGGCATTCAGAGACGACTCTTCTGTGTCAAAAGAAACTTGAGCAGGCATCCACAACTGAAGTCAACTTGTTGTGATGACTCGCATTACAAAGGCTCGGCAGCATCTGTGATCAATCTTCTGACAGTGAAAGAGAAGAAGAGCAAAACAGGTATAAAAATGAATGATGCCATGCATTGCATTGGATGTATTTTTTGGCTGACTCTGAGCTAATGTGCATGGAGTTGAAGTATACTAGTAACTTCAGTTCAGACTCACGTGATAGCCAATTCTTCCATGTTATTTACTAATAATAGAAATTATTTACGCACTTGTGTTCCTACTACTACAGATGCAGTCAGGACTTAATTTATCTTTGCTGTCCGGCGGTTGGATCTGAGCTGATTGATGCACGATGTTTCTTGGAGTGGAATACAAGGTAATAAATAAATACAAATAAGAGTCACAGCACAGTAGACCCAGGCTACTACATGTTTGTGCACAGTGCTGTGGTAGAGTACAATAGTGGTATGATTGATGACTGAGAATGACGCATTGATTTTGTTGATTAATTTTGTAAATGCTAGGTTGCTTTTTCAATTTCATTCACCTTTCTGTGGGTCTGAAATTTTTAGGGAAATGCAGTTTGTATAACGGCCAAACCTGTGTCGTCGTGGGCCTGTTGTTGTGTGCTTGCTCCTGTCTTTTTTTGTACTTCTACATTAAAAATGATATGCAACTAGTAGACTTATACAAATTGTATCCAAGCCGCCTCAGTCTGAAAGTCCTCTCATACGACTACTCCTCTTGTTTTGTATTGTTTTTTTATCTTCACTGTATTACAATTTGTTTAGGTCATTCACATTCTTTTGTATTTGCCTTTTCTTTTTCAGGCTGGACATCTTTCACGGTTCACCCACTGCTTTATAGTATGAGCATCAACTCTCATCCTTACCACAGATCCTCATCATCAAGCAATTGGATTGCGGGAAACCAAGAATCATATTCAGCGTGTCCTTTTCTTACGTCCATTGCTTACAATCATTAGCTAGCTGATCAACATCATAAATCATCGTCTTCATTGTTTTGCTTTTGTTGTCTCCAATCTCCATGCGTACTGTTTTTCTTTCTCAAACCTTTCCCAAAACCCCCGTACCCATCCATTAAACAATCCCTAACCCTCTTCCCCCGGGCTGCGTGGTTACATTGAGGTGTGATGTTTCTTACATTAAATATACACCAACAATTTGATCACGCGCTTGCTGGGGCAGATGTGGTCAAAGCAACAATAGTGAAATGTCAACAAGGCATGGCCAGGATCTTCTGCGGCTTCCCAACTCAAGCTCTGTGTATAACGCCAAATAATTTACCATTAACATCAAACAACGAATGCATCTAATGAATTGGCGTAATTTATTTTTTGGGTTTAAAGTGTAAAGCATTTATGATTTAGAAAAGTTTGACGTTGCCGTGAGTACTACAAGTAACGTTGAACTTCTTATCTTCTCTTGCACTTTGTTTCCAGTCCCCAAAACCATTGTTTTGTTTCAGTTTAGCAGTTGCAATATTGGGTCACCCATGCAATGTACTGTACTTACTTATACTACCCCCACATTGTCTGTCACGCAAATGACTGTCTCTTTCTTTTTGTCGCTACTGGCAGGGTCTGTCTACTATCACAGAAGTTCTGATTCTGAACCACAGATTCTTCGCCATTGTCTTGGAAATCAAATGCAGCCCTTGCAGTGCCACACTTCATGATAAATCATCATCATCTCATCAGCAATCACAGGTAAGATAAGTTTGCAGTGAGGTATAACGCAAGACAGACTGGTCGTTCTTCTAATACTACCAATATAACTCGGTGAGGGTTTACTGCATCTATCTGTTTGCATGTTAAAGATGTGGGCAATATATTTTATTATTAAAAAGCACTGTCCGCCGACCTGCATGGCCAAATTAAACCTTGCGAGGTTGCACAACGTACATTATTTGGTGAAACACTCCCCCCTCCAACCCCACAAGAAACGCAAATGAACTTCAAATGTTTTCTTTTTACAATAACTTTGTCTCGTTTATTTTAACATAATGTAATATATATATAACTAAAGATGATACAAAAATAAAATATATATAAATCCTACACCAAGCTGTCCCCCTACCCGCCTCCCCTAACCCCAACCAAATTCCCACGCTCAATGTCATGTAAAAAAAAAGTAAAAACCCAACACCCAATTCCCACCCACCAACAAAAGGATTGAAAAAGGGGCAAACAGGGTCCATCTCATAGCCGGCGGGCTTTTAAGTGTTGATCCACCAGGATCTTGACACGCTCCTCTATCTGTTTTTTAGTCTGACTGCTTTGAGCCTCCAGCCTGGCTACCCGGAGGAGAATTTTTCGCTGGAACTGGCGGCACCTACATTGGCAGCCATGTTGTTGTGGGGGGGTGGACGATGCGGGGAAAATCTGGCGGCGGGCGGCTGCCTGAGCACGCCGACGTACTCCTGCAGGCTTGGGGGCCGGGGCATTGGAAGAGGCAGCAGCTGCTGCCGCCGCCTCCTCCTCCTCCTCCTCGGCCTGAGCCACCAGCCGGCGGTAGGCCTCAACGATGGCCTGCAGTTTCCGCTGACGGGCCCGGACTGCCAGCTCCTTCCTCGTTGGTTTAGAAGGAGTAACTATAAAGAAAGAGACAGAATTGTTGTAATCAAAAATCCCAGCAAATAAAGAACGTAAAATGGATCCAACACATAGTGGGCGGCACAGTACAGTAGCAATAGCAACCAAGTTGAGTACCTAAAATGTTGTTTTATCTATCTTGAACATTCTACGCCTTATATACTTCATTTGTCTGCCTTTTTGGCACGGCATTATGCCTGCCCTAGTAACATAGTATGGGTGTACTTGAACGGTCACATACGAACACCTGTCTTTTTCATATCTCGTTCTTTTATATCATATACTCTGTGCTTCCGGGAAAAGTGACAGTCTCAAACTAACATTAAATTAACAGTGGCCAGCTAGTACTAATAAATGTCTACTCTAGAGACTATCATTCTTTATATCGCCAACAAACGTTAGGTGGTCTGTGTTTCGCCAGCAACGACCCGGAATGCATCCAGTCGTCCCCTCCTTCCCTTGCCTTTGTGTTTAACCAAAACACCGCTGCCAACACTAGTATCCACTATCCACTAACCACCAATATTGGATGTGTCTCCCACCCACGCAGGCAGCTGTGTTTTCCACTTTCTATGCTTCCACAACAACCCACGCATCCAACTGCTCTCAAACACCTGCATTGCTGATTCCAAAGTATCCTTCTATATTATATGATTAGAGCTTTTTCCTTGCACCTTTCATCATACTTTAGTTAAAATCAATCTCATGTTAATCCATCGCGGTCATGTAATGTTGTGGATAAGACTTTTTTAGTCTGCCACCAACCTTTCACAGCTGAGTTGTAGTCACATAGAAGAGGCATGTATAACTAATTTTATCAATTCTGGCCGGTGGTAATGCTTTTGCTAAGCTTGGTAATGAGAACAGTGGCGTCATATATTGTCCAGTAGAACTTCAAGTTCACTATAAATATCAGAGTACAGTGAGGAAGTTTTCCCCACCCACCAAGTAATGCGGATCACTATTGAATGTAACTTACCATCGCCCACCGTTGTTGTCTCCTCCCCCGCTGCTGCCGGTGCTGCTGTAGGTGCCTCTGGTGGTCCTCCATTCCCCTCCGGGATCGCCTCTGCTGACGGCGTTGCAGCGCCGCTGCCCCCGTCGGCACTGGTGGATGGTACCGGTTCTGCAAAAATAAAAATAAGTAATTAAGTACACCTTTTTAGATGGATGCACAGCCCCCATTGTACTTGTTCACCAAGAACGGAGTTCTGCAAAACAGTTAAGTACAACGTAATCACTAGTAGTCCACATTGCCTAGTACAGCAGAGTGAGTAACACACTACACATATCAGCATTTATTTGGTATGGTATGGTACCCAAGCTCATCTCATCTATTCTATACTGGTACTCTAGTCCTTGGAAAGTTAGACTGAACCATGTAACCTAACCAGTTTACTTTGTACATCAATGACATGTCTACAGTTTTGCGCATGCTACCTCACAGCTTGTTGCGCAGTACGAGGAGACGCCTTTGAGGCCACATGATAGTTCAAAGCATACACCTGAAGAGTTTGGAAAATAGAGGCCCGTATTTACTTTTTGAATGTGGATTGTGGAGTCCAGTTTCCTTACAGCCTCAGGTTACACCTTCTTTTTTGCATGACAGCTAAAAAGTTGAATAAATGTATGTAATGTTTTCATACTGTCTAACGTGCACCACTTTTGTCATTATCTTTCGGCAGATGAGAAGATTTACTTCTACGAAGCAAAGATTTGCAGAGCTTACCAACAAGAGGCATATGCAACCAGTATACGTTCAATGGTGAGGGGTCTCGGACATTTCCCACATTTCCCTATCGTGCACTGGTAGCTGTACAAATGTAGGATACTTTTTATTGAGCCTTTTTTAACTCTGGATTTCTTCTGGTGGCCCTGCCCTTGACGTATTTGACAGAACAACTTAAAAACATTGATGTTACTTACTTAGTTACTTCTAACAAAATAAAGGTTTTGAAGTACCACATTGACTCGGGAGTATATTTTCAGTGTCTGTTGTCTTGTAGACTTACACGAGAGAGTGAGAAAAAGGGGGTTACTTAGGTTATGGATTGTGTAATAAAAAAAGCATTTGGCATCTTCATATTGGGGTTCAGGAAAGGGGTAATTGAATAATTGACCAATGACTGAGCCCATATAGGTTGTCGTTCATTGAATTGTGGGTTCCTCTGAGTTCTGTGACTGAGGTGTAAGACTGTAAGTAAGTAAGGTCCAACCTGCCTATCAACAACAACATCCAATTTTGGGGTGCATACATAGTTATGTATGTCACTGCATAGAAGAATACCCGCAAGAGTAGTAGTGGTATTCATTACTAACGCTTACAAAATAGTAGACCAATATCTGCATGCATACTTGGTTGGTGTCAATTGCCAAAGAAGAGACATTATAGAGGAAAATGCATAAGACAGGAGTGGACCCTGTGCCTTCCGCTATTCGATCACAGATTTTTTGAAAAGATTGATACCTTAACTAAACAGTTAGGTGAAATGTCATTAATCGGTTGGAAAAAAAGCTCCGTTAGAAAGTTAGGGAAATATCATTGTTCCAAAAGAAAACACTGTTGGACTTACTAGGGACAGCAGCAGGATCCTCAGTAGAGGAGCTCTGTGCCTGTGGTTCACAATCACGTTCACCCGCCGACTCGGTCCCAGCCTTCTGCTTGCCCCTGGGTTCTGTGGTTCATGTAAGAAATAATAAAGAAAGAGAAAACATTGAGTGCTGTGAAACATAGACAGCAAGCATTTCAAAAACCACTGCTACAACATTAAAAGAAACAAACATTGGTCTACCAAATGACTACTGCCTTGCATGATTCACTGACTAGTGTACTTGGTGAAAACAAATCAAATGTTCCATAAACATTCTGATTGCAGATTACTAAGTAACACAGAGGCAGTAAGACCTGAACAACACCACAGATTCAAGAATGTAAGTAGCCATTTCTTTTTCATTTTTTGCCAGCAAAATACATAGATCACAAGGAGGAGACAAGCTTAACTTTGTGCATACTAACTAACACGAAATTGTACGTTCATGGCATCATATTTTGTTTTGCTACTGACTGAATGCTACTGCTGCCCTACCCACTCAATAAACAAACTACATCAGTTCTATGGAGGGCTGAGGCAGGGGCGGCTATAGGCTCATGGTGGTCCTGGACTCCTGGCCAGGGAGCGTAGGTGGGGGGCCCGGAAGAGGAGGTCGGGGCGGAGCACGGAGGCCAGTGAAGAGGGGGGAGTCAGGGTGTTTGGAAGTGGAACAGAGCCGGAGGCACCAAATCCCTGCCAGGGGCCGCCACGCAAATATGTATCCATCCTCTGAGGATTATTAAATTAAGGATATATATTGGTGGGGTGGCCCCTGGCGTTTGGTGGCCCTGTGCAGTTGCACAGCTTGAACATGCCTAAATCCGGCCCTGGCTGAGGTAAGAAGAACAAAGTAACTTTTGCATTCATTGCCAGAGGAGTATTATTCATGCAGAAGAGAAGGCCGTGAAAAAAAGATACAATATGCATTGCAAACACGTACAATTATCCATCAACGGCTATTTCACTGACGGACAAAGGAAGGACAAGACTCTATTAATAGCATTAACTAACTTCAGTTCTCTACAATAAAGAAAATCTCACACCAATAAACAGCAAAAGCTAGCGCCAAATTGAACACGCAAGAGTCAGTGAAGATGAAGAAGCGCAGCATAGACCAGTGTCATACAATTACAGTAGATATAATAAAGGAATACATCGGAAATGTAACTAGGAGCACCAGTCATTGCGTTACTTATTCAGCCAAGATTTACAAAGATACAACAACAATACTTATACTACTATAGAGATATATTACACACACTTTTTTTTTTGGGTAGCCACTCACCAAGACCCACGACCTCGACGCCAAGCAGGTCCAACAGGTCCTGCTCCCGGTCCAAAATGTCTGCCCAACGGTGGGTCAGCTGGTGGTGGGTACGCCGGATACCGGAGCAGCGGAAGACTGCCCGGCGCACCTTCACCCACCGCCGGAGATGCTCCTCAATATGCTGGTAGCCGGAGCCGGGCCTGCCACCTGCTGCCAACATCAAGGGGAGGTAGCGCTGGATAAAAAAAACAAGGGCAGCCACCTCCTCCTCCCCAAAAAGTTGGCGGGGCCTCACCCCTTGGGGGCGCATTCTGCCGCAAGGCAGCCTAGTTTTTTGGGGCACTGGCGCCTTGCCCTTTGAGCCGCCGCTGCTGCTGGCGCCCTTGACCATGGTTCTGGGTGGAGGGTAGAAGAAAACTAAAAGTTCAAGACAAAAAGGTAGGGGAAAGAAGAAGCAAGGTAAAAGAACAAGAAGGAAGTAAAAAGCAATAGAAAAGTTGTAAAAGTAGAAATAAAATGAAAAATATAAACCTAGGCACAGAGAGAAATAGGTAATAACTAAAGAAAGTTAGAAAAAGTGGGTAAAAAGACAAGGATTAAAGAGATTTTAACAGGATGCAAAAGTAGGCCCAAAACCATAGCCAGAGTGTGTGATCCACAAGATGGCTGCGCCCATCGCGACCGCATGGGTAGGTTCGCGCGATATTTAGCGCGATCACGCACTTTTGTAGTGCGAACGAGAAGATGAGTTCCCGAACATGTCTTGCACAACGCGACCACGTTAATTGTGACCCGGAACAGGAAATAAGGGAACGCAAGCAGGCGGGACAAACCTCTGTGGTAATTTAGCGCGCTAGCCATCCCGAGCATGCAGGCAACGCCCCGAACACGCGCACCGCGCTCCCGAAGACGAAAAACGGCGCGCGAACGGGCCCAGCAAGCAACTCCGCATGCTTGCGGAGCTACGCGTAGTTCGCGGAGTGCAACTACGTCTTCGCGTAGCTCCGCGGAGTCCGACTCCGCGAACTACGCCCAGGGTTAATGATGTCACATATTACATCATTCATGACATGGTCAGTGACATCACTGATGACATCACTGATGACATCTCAAATGACATCACTGATGACATCACTGATGACATCTCATTTGACATTACTGATCACATCACTGATGACATCCTTCGTGTGATAATACAATGAATCTCTTCAGACTCTAATATAACCTTAGATACACTCAGTGTAAACAGACACTCACAGACTGTCACTCATCCATGGAGTTACTCACACACCTAGTCAGTCATGCAAAGAATCAATCGCACCTCCATTTCCTCAACTATACAGTTATACAAACTTTACTTATTCAAACATATACTAACACATATTTACTCTCTTATACAATCCCTGATACAAGTTCACAATGATCCATACAGCCACTCACACAATCACTAGCTCTTATGCACAGTTATTTATATATGTCAACTCTCACTTGTACTTTGTTTTACATATGTACTTACTTTGACATGTAGCACTGAGATATCCATTCACTCACCAATACACTCATGCACACAGTCAACCGCCCATACAGCTGTTTCCACGTGCACTTTTGAAACCATACATCTAGTGAATCAACTGCTCACACATCTATGCACAGAGTCATACACCTTCCAGCCACCCACACACACACTCAGTCTCCCATACAAATACCTGGGCTACCAATCAATAACCCATATAGTTACTCATATAGCTACTTATCAACACATGCAGCAGTTTACAGAACAACAGACATCATAATGCACAAATTAAGACAGTTTAGTCACTAACCCATGCACTCAGTGAGACATATTTAATCACTCACTCATACAGTCAGTCATGCACCTACTAAATCCTTCATCCAGACACTTATACATCCACTCATTCTTCAATATGTAAGACATATTTACACTTTACAGAAACATACAGTCACTGGATGTTGTCATCAGTGATGTCATCAGTGATGTCACTGACCATGTCATGAATGATGTAATATGTGACATCATCAGCAGTGGATTGCGGGTGCGCGATATATAGTTAGCGCAACTAACTATATATGGAATTTCAATGGTTTTATGCGAGTAAAATAAGGTTTTGTAAATGCAAATCCCTAACTATATATGGTCTATAACCTATGGTTTTTTCAGTGAATTTTCAAGGTTTTGTAAATGCAAATTCCTAACTATATATGGTCTATAACCTATGGTTTTTTCTGTGAATTTCATTGGTTTTTTAAAAGCTAACATCGGTAACTGTAAAATGTATTCTTCTTTAAATCTTAAAATATATTTTAGATGTTTATTAATAATTTTTTTTTTAATATTTTTTTTCTTCGCTTCCAGTTCGCGAACCGGGAAGCTTTCCGTTAGCTCATCTTGATGCCGCGACCTAGTCCGCGAACCGGTCAACGTTACGTTAGCGGAACTGTGACGCGTCGCGGAAGCGCGACGTATCACGTTGTCGCGTAATGCATCTAATGACGCGCCGCGTTAGCGCTCCCGGAAGTGCTCCGGACCGCGAACCGGAAGCGATCCAGGACGCGGCGCGCACCGCGTAACGTAAGCGGAACAGGTCATGTGACTTGTTTATCAAAGTTTTCATTGGTTCATTTCACTTTTGGTTTCCAAATGATGTATGACTAGGTCATGTGACCTAAAAATAACACTTTTCATTGGTTCAGAACTTTTGCTTTTCCCAAATCATGTAAACCCCTCCTTCTTTCCTCACTCTGACTTTCATCTTGGTGAGAGAAAGACCATTTTCCTGGAGTTCATCAATGGCTTCCATACTTGCTGCAGCTGGTGCACCCCCACCACCACCTCCACCTCCTCATAAGAAGAGAGGACCACCAAGTCCATTTATCTCCAACAGAGATGAGGAAGAGGAGGAAGAAGAAGAAGAGGATAGAGATCAACCACAATTTATCCCAGAGTTGCCCCGTGTTTCTAAGAGGAAAACAAGTTTCATCTGGCAGTTTTTTTCCATCCCTCCAGGGCAAAAGAAGGTGAATGCTAAATATGCCACCTGCCTCATCTGTAAATACAGATTGTCTAGAGGCACAGAGAAAAAATATAGTATGGGGAACTATACTATGCATCGCCATATGGCCAGGTGGCATCCCTTAAACTACAGCCGGGCTGAGTTGAGGGACCTACAAGACAATCCCCCGACAACTCCTGTGGCCAGATCTATATAATCTCTCATATTAGCCAATCATACCTCTTCCCTCACTTTTTTCAAATCAAAACCCTTCCCCCGTCTGCCCTCTCTGCCTTGTCTCCATAGCAACCACCTCCTGGAAGACCTCTCATGTTTGCAAATTCACACAACAATGTTTCAATTGAACTCTGAACTCTCAGTGCACCTGCGTATCCAGTGCAATCTTTCATTAAATGTTTCTTCCTTGACCATTCAAATTACATGTTTCAAAGAACACATCCATGCACCCTAACTTTCTGTTTTCAGAAATGGAAATCCACCAATCACTGCTAATGAATCATTAGCATTGGAAATCCACACTTTTTTTTCTTTAGAAACTCCTACTGTTTCAACTGCCCTTTCATTACCACACTTCATCTGACTGCAGAACAACCTTCTCCCACCATGTTTAAGGTCTGGATTGTTGGACATAGTTACATCCACTGGGCTCAAAGGTATGCTGAGAACAGAAATTTACCTAACCTCAATTTACAAGATGTGGAAATTAAGTGGTTGGGCCAAAGAGGATTAAAATGTCACCAATTGATACCATTGGTGAAAACCTTTATGCATTTGCCAAAACCTGACCTGTTAATAGTGCACTGTGGAGGTAATGATTTGGGCACTTTGACAGGGGTAGGTCTGGAAATGCTTTTAAAGGACACCTTTGAGCAATTAATGGCACTTTTTCCTCAAACTGCCTTGGTATATTCCAATATATGCCAAAGACAGAAATGGAGGTGGTCCAACCAATTTTGTCCACAAATTGAGAAAGCGAGGAAGCATGTAAACAAATCTGTTTCAGCTTTCATGAGAGACCATGGAATGGGCTCTCTGTACAACAATAACTTGCGTTACTACATGCAAGATATCTACAGAGGAGATGGAGTTCACTTCTCAGATGAGGGCAACAGAATTTTCATTCTGAATTTAAGACTGTGCATTGGTACCTACTTATAAGTACCTAAATGTACCATAAACCCAAAAGCTCTTCTCAGAGCTACCCTTCATCTGATCACTCACAATTATTATTTTTTTCTAACTTTTTTCATTAATTTTCCACAAAATTCGCTCCCCGGGGCGCTACCCGGTTCGCGAACCGATAGCTAACCTCGCTTCAGACAGTGTTACAAGCACTGCTCAGAACTCTTAACTATGGCACCCAACATCCAGAACTTATGCTATTTGAGAATGGCAGTGACATCGAAGCATCTCAGGGACCAAAACCATTAACGTACTTTCACGTATGAAAATCTTACTTGGGGAGGGGGCAGGAGCGAAGCGCCCTCTCCCAGTCAGCGCCACCACACCGTATGTTGAAAATCTGAAGCCATCGTTCCACAAAGTCGACCAAACTTGGATTGAAAAATCTAGAAAAATGTACAAACTGAAAACCAGTTTTGGTCTGCATAGCATCAGTAGCAACGCTTGAGTCAGCTTTGTGTCAAGCCGCCATTTTGATTCAACAAAGCACAGGCATTGAAAAAGGCTCAAATTCAGAACTCTAAACTATGGCACCCAACATCCAGGAGCTTGCCATCCGGATCTTGGAGCCTTGTGCTGCTTTCGATCTATTCACACATCGGTCCACTACTGACATCATCTTATAAACCAACGTTATGTAAATAGTTTTTTAATAAAATGTTTTACCCTGTTTCTTTGCTGGTGTGTTGTCTATATTTTTAATATTTGCATAGGGTTTGTCGTTATTTTGTGCGGGATGGGTGATGGAGCCGAGCTGTCTTGCAGCCCTCATGGTGTGGAGCTCAGTTCATCTCACTATTTTCGTATTTCTCATGAAGGGTTGTTCCTAATATTTCTATTTTAGCGAGGTCAAAAAGAGATCCAATTAGTGGCCTACTGATTTTGCTCGATTACTTTTATTTTTTTTACACGATTTTTCACTATCTGCAAACACTAAACAGAGTATTGCGACTTTGTGCTTGTTTGTAAATAGAGAATGATCCAAAGAGAACCAATTCTAAAACAGTAAATGCTTGGACAACAATCAATCAAATGGAGAGACAAGCAGGCACGACGGATTACAACGGGGGCAAAGGCTTGCGTTAACTACCGTTCACTATCTGCAAAGAGAGAGTACTACTAAGACAAAAGAGGGGGGGGGGGGGGTGCAGCGTTCAAAGCACATCAGCGTGCATAAATACGAAAATGTTTTTATCTATCACGTACTTGACATTTTAAAGCTTTTCATATTTGCTATTAAAAAACCAATGAAATTCACAGAAAAAACCATAGGTTATAGTGGATATATAGTTAGGAATTTGCATTTACAAAACCTTGAAAGTTCAATGAAAAAACCATTGGTTTTAGGCCATATATAGTTAGGGATTTGCATTTACAAAACCTTATTTTACTCGCATAAAACCATTGAAATTCCATATATAGTTAGAAGCGCTAACTATATATCGCGCACCCGCAATCCACTGCTGATGATGTCACATATTACATCATTCATGACATGGTTAGTGACATCACTGATGACATCACTGATGACATCTCAAATGACATCACTGATGACATCACTGAAAACATCTCATTTGACATGACTGATAACATCACTGATGATATCATTCATGTGATAATACGATGAACCTCTTCAGACTCTAATATAAACTTAGATACAATCAGTGTAAACAGACACTCACAGACTGTCACTCATCCATGGAGTTACTCACACACCTAGTCAGTCATGCAAAGAATCAATCACACCTCCATTTCCTCAACTATACAGTTATACAAACTTTACTTATTCAAACATATACTAACACATATTTACTCTCTTATACAATCCCTGATACAAGTTCACAATGATCCATACAGCCACTCACACATTCACTGGCTCTTATGCACAGTTATTTATATATGTCTACTCTCACATGTACTGTGTTTTACATATGTACTTACTTTGACATGTAGCACTGAGATATCCATTCACTCACCAATGCACTCATGCACACAGTCAACCGCCCATACAGCTGTTTCCACATGCACTTTTGAAACCATACATCTAGTGAATCAACTGCTCACACATCTATGCACAGAGTCATACACCTCCCAGCCACCTACACACACACTCAGTATCCCATACAAATACTTGGGCAACCAATCAATAACCCATATAGTTACTCATATAGCTACTTATCAACATATGCAGCAGTTTGTAGAACAACAGACATAATGATGCACAAATTAAAACAGTTTAGTCACTAACCCATGCACTCAGTCAATCAGTCAGTCATGCACCTAGTAAATCCTTCATCCAGACACTTATACATGCACTCATTCTTCAATATGTAAAACATGTTTTAACTTTACAGAAACATACAGTCACTGGATGTTGTCATCAGTGATGTCATCAGTGATGTCATTTGAGATGTCATCAGTGATGTCATCAGTGATGTCACTAACCATGTCATGAATGATGTAATATGTGACATCATCAGCAGTGGATTGCGGGTGCGCGATATATAGTTAGCGCTTCTAACTATATATGGAATTTCAATGGTTTTATGCGAGTAAAATAAGGTTTTGTAAATGCAAATCCTTAACTATATATGGCCTAAAACCAATGGTTTTTTCATTGAATTTTCAAGGTTTTGTAAATGCAAATTCCTAACTATATATCCACTATAACCTATGGTTTTTTCTGTGAATATATATATATATATATATATATATATATATATATATATATATATATATGCTCTTTTTGGCTCTGAACAAAGCGGGGCAGGCTGCAACACAGACTGTTTTGAGGCATCATTCCTTTTGGGGCTGACCTGTTGTGTGGATATTTTCGCTGTTGCCCAGCCATGGAGAGAGGCCTACCGCTGTTCTGCCGGCCTGTACTGGCTCCATGAAGGTGCTGGCGAGAACGGAAGACAGGCAGATTCAGCGCTGTTCCAGGGATGTGCTGCTCTGATGCTCTGTTTGGCTCTGAACAAGGCGGGGCAGGCTGCAACCCGGACTGTGCATCAATCCACTTGGTTAACAATTGTGTTTAATGTTTAAAGACGAAAAGCATGCCCACTTGGGATTATATTCACTGCACTACAATCAACAAAAGGCCGTGTTCAAGGGTACGCCCAGTGTGGCAGGTGATTTAAAATAACGTTTGCATGGGGAACTTTTCTTTGACTCATTTAATTAACGCCACTGAAGAAGGGATACAAGATTTCTGAAACGTGTTTGGCAAAGGATTTATTTCGATGCATGTACCCTGTGTGGATATATATATTTATATGGTAGGCAGCTACCAGATTCTGTGCCTTAAATAAAAACACTTAAGAGTCCAGAAGTAGCCTGCGTGTTTTCTTCGTAAAGGGAGAAGGTTGGATCAAGATTTATATATTAGTATGGATATATATATATATAAATATAATTTTTTTTTTTTTTTTTTGTCCTCATTTGCCTTCCCTTTCCGTAAAGGGTCATACCAACCACCTTGCATAGCTAAAAGCCATGATTTGATGTTTCCGATGGCATAGGTGTCCCAAAACAGAGAAGGAGTATATTTAGCTCTATCTAGGTATTTTTCAACCTGTAGGACCCAATCGATTCTAGGCTGGCCCTGTTCCAAGAGCATTAATGGCATAATCATCGGACCCGGGGAAAAAAAAAAAACAAAAAAAACCCCCGGGTTCACTTCCAGTTAATCAAAAGATCCCAAAAAGCCAAATTACGTTTACTAGCAGATCTTTGGAGGTCCATTTTAGATGTTTCATATAAAGAAGAAAGCCACCGAGAAGGTAGAGGGGGAGTTTTTTCTATCCACTGAATACAGATCTGTCTTCTTGCCAATAAAATCGCATAAAAAAGGAAAAATTTCTCCTTGCCCTTAATATTATCTTCTATTCCAAAGATGACAAGTGGAAGAGTAATTGACAAGGATGTATGTAGAATAGAGTTCAAAGTGTTCTTCACCTCTTCCCAGAAGTTCAAGAGATCTGGGCATTCTAGGAACATGTGTATGTCATTAGCAGCTACCATGTTACATTTGTTACACTTTTTGTCTGGTAGGAATTTAGATAATTTTAATGGTGTTATATATGCGCGGTGAATTGAAAAAAGATGGTTACGTCTTAGCCATGCGGGTTTTACCGTTTTATACAGTAAGCCACAAGATTGTTGCCATTTCTCATCACATGGAGTGTCAATCACTGTTCCCCATAATTCGTCTGGTAATTTAAACTCTCCATCATTTTCTTCTAGCATCTGCCAATACCAGGTGGCTACTTCTTTTCCTCCACTGGGTCGCTCTACCAGCATTTGTTCTAGCGCATTAATTTTCCCAATGTTGGAGTCTGTACGGCTTTGTGATCTCACCCAGCTATCTAGTTGGATATATTTGAATCTAGATATTTCTGTTCCTACTAGTTCTTGTAATTCGTTCCAGGCTATTAATTTCCCGTCTCTGATCAGTTGACCCCACCTAGTAATACCTGCTTGTTTTATGGTATTTGATAGCCTATCTTTCAAGAATAATGGTAAACCAGGTGAGTCCCAAATTGGAGAATACGTAGAATAGTATGACAAGCCTATTTTTTTCCTTATGTTATACCAATTTTTAGCCCATGATTGTGCCACTTTAAGTTTAATTTTTTGGAAAAATTTATAATTTCCGAATTTGAACATAAATCCTTCTGTTGTTAAATTTACCCCCAATATTATTGCTTTATACATGGAATTAGAAGTTAAATTGGATGGTGTTTTCAGTAGCATTCTTGAGTGTGACATCTGAAAAGCCCATGAGTAGTACAACAAGTCTGGGAGTGCAAGACCCCCCTTTTCCCTTCTTCTTCTTAATTTCTTCCATGCTATTCTTGTTGTTTTATAATTCCATATAAAAGAGTTAATTTCTCTTTGAGATTTTTCCAATTGTTTCTGCTCAAATGCGGTTGGGATTGTATTAAAAATAAAAGTAAACTTGGGGAGGATACACATTTTAACTAGATTCACTCTACCAGTTATAGAGAGTGGTAGATGTGACCAAGACTTTAAAAGTTTCTTACTTTCAGTATGTATTCTCTCTAGATTATTTGGTCCGATTTTATCCACTTCCTGTGTTATTCTTATTCCTAAATAGCGCATAGATGTTGAGATGTTTGCCTCTAACTGAATATTTGGAAGATTCCATACCATTATCTCTGTCTTGCTAGAGTTTATATCGTATCCCGATATTTGCCCAAATTCTTTTGCACATGCGATAATAACTGGAAATGCCTTAACTGGGTCAGATGTACATATCAGGATATCATCCGCGTATAAATCTACCCGCTTTTCCCACTCTCCATAACTAAAAGATGAAATATTAGCCTCGTTCCTAAGCCTTTGAGCAAACGGTTCTATATATAAATTAAAAAGGAGTGGGGAAAGCGGGCATCCCTGCCTTGTGCCTCTAGTTATCTTGAATGCATCAGTTAGACCCCCATTAATCATTACCCTTGCAGAAGGTGTGTTATATAGTAATTTAATTGTTCTGCAAAAGCCTTCCCCACAGTTAAATTTTTTTAATACGTCATTAAGATAAAGCCAATTGACTCTATCGAACGCTTTTGTTGCGTCTAGGGTCAGGGTAGCTAGGGGTACAGAGGTGGCAGTTGCGATATCTTTAGCCCCCACCAGTTCATGAGTTAACTCTGCTAGCTGTCTGCCTTTGATGAATCCCTTTTGGTCAGGGTGGATGATTCTACCAATAACGCTAGCCAATCTTGTAGAAATGATGTTTGTAAAAAGTTTATAGTCACTATTGAGAAGTGATATTGGTCTGTATGAACCACACTCTAATGAGGATTTTCCAGGTTTAGGAATAAGCACTATGGTGGCTTCTCCCCAAGATTTAGGTGATATGCCGCCATTTAATTAGATTCCATTAAAGAGTACCGTGAGTTCTGGAGCTATAATCTGTTCAAGAGATCTATATATTTCTCTTGGCAGGCCATCCGGCCCTGCCGCTTTTCCCTTTTTTGAGTGACGCATTATAAATTCACTAAAAACCAAAGGTTATAGGTGTTTTATAGTTAGGTTCAGATTTTACACGCACAAAACCATAGAAATTTGACAGCTGTAGTTAGAAATCTCGCAAGAACTACTGACTGCCTACAATCCAAACAGGACTTTAAGATCCTGCAACACGGGTCTCCTTAAAGTTCCACACATTCAAAAGGCTAAATAGGGCAGAAGATCGTTTTCCTATCTTTCTCCTAACCTGTGGAATACAATGCCATTCAGTTTAAGAACAGAGTTGGATGAGGCCAGGTTCAGAAAACGGCTGAAAACCTGGTTATGTCCTAAATATTGAGGGCTGCATGGCCCACATGCAGGTGCACACTTTTAGACTCAGGGTAACTATGCACTTTATAAGTCAAGATAGGATAAGATACTCAGCTGAGTCCCAAGATGGCTACCAACACTTTCTGAATAAATGACTGGCAACTAATCAGATCTCCTTTTGAGATCTGTTGGATCCATGGAGGATTTGTGGCCGTAGACATACATAAATCTTTTACCTTAATAATTCCCAAACTACTAAACGAATTTACACCAAATTAAAACAAGCATTTGCAATGCAAATTGGTCTTGCATTTGTGAGAGTTAGAGGTATTGGCATTGTAAAAGACAATGTCTTTTACCTACCAAAGGAATAAAAGAGGAAAGAATATATAAACAGAAAATATGCTAAAGAAAGGAGGAAAATGAAACGGAGATGGAACGAAACGGAGGAAACGGGAGAACCGGGCTGAAAAGAAAATGGGGGCAAATGGAAACAGCACTATAAAGATAGAATTATAGAATTAATGAAGTAAAGAAAGCAGTAAATAGAAATGAATAAATAGAAACAGGAGAAGAAAATAACAAATCAAAGCATAGTGAAACAGAAAAAGCAAGGTGGATGAAGTGGAGCAGAAAGGGGTGGATTGTTAATCCAGATTTCTAATTTCCATGAAATCCCGCCTCACAGATCAATGTAACATTTCATTCTTAAGATTGTGCAAGCCATAGGGAAAGCAGCCAGGCCAAAAAATGTGCATAATAGAAAATCGATTTAAACTTAAAGGCTTAAAATGTATCCAGTTCCCCTCCCTTTGGATATGCACTGTAATAACTGAGTCAGGTGAGGATCCACTACACAGTAGCACACAAATAAAACTGCAAAGTAGCTGAGGTGCCGTCTATGGAGTTCCATCCTGTACTCAAACCCTCAGATGAACAGGTGCTGGATTGGATAATGTTGGCAGCCACATCCTTTATGTTTAAGGTCACCCTGCAGGGGGCTGAAGTTACACACATGCAGTTCCTGCTAGGAAAGAGTAAGTACAACCAAAGCAGTAGGCCATGTGACACTTACTCCACGGACTAACATCAGCAGCCCTAGATATATAGCAGCTCACCTATCAGCATGGTGTTCCGTCCACCATTAACACAGCCCCCAGGCACCAGCACTGCAAACCCACAATCAGCACAGGCCCCACACACCCACTGTTAGCACAGGCTTTCCATCACCAACAGCACAGGAGATTATCAGCCATAAGGAGAGTATGATACTCTGCCCATGATGTCCATCCACACACCTACCAGCATAATCCTCACCAACGCAAAAATCAACTCATCCACAGAGCATCAGTCCAGCTGCCCTACCACCAGCTCACTCACTCACCGACAACAGATCAGCAACAGATCAGCATAGGCCATAACGTCTGGGGTTTTTACTGTTGGGGACACTGCTATTAGGACTCTTGCTAAAGGCTTTGGCCCATGCTATAATAACCAAGTGTACTGGTGGAGGGAGCTACACTGATGCTCGCTGGGAGAGTTGTCCCATTGTTGAGTGGGTGGGGGCCAGTCCGTTTGCACCAAATGTCAATAGGTAGTGGGTAGAAATGCGCTGATGTATGTACAGCATGACATAAAGAGGAACCAGAATTTCACTTAGAACAATTGTTGTCAACAACCCAAGGTACATGCTGCCCTGAACTTAAGGCATGATGTCACTAAGTGCTCTTCTACTCCAAGCCAGGCATCTACTCCAAGCCAGGCATGTGCCCATCGGGATAGAACCTTATATCATGTTGTTGTGCTCTCCATGCAACGTGGCTTACAGCCTGTCAGAAGCACAGTTGGAGATCGCATACCTGGCCGGCTCCTCGCCAATATTGTAATAATACTCCACAGTTTCCAGTTTGAAGACAGTCATGATAGCTTCTCTGCTCAGGAGCAAAAAAAGATGACCAGCTCCGGGAGACACCACCATCGCCCTAAGACTCTCTGCTGCCACATCAGCCCCGCATCCAGAGGTCTGTGTTAGGAGAAGTGGGATATGGGGGGGTTGAACAGTGAGTTTTGCTAAAGGTGAGGGGTGCAGGAAGTACCCACAAAAAGGTACACTTCACTCCACCACCCTGGAGCCTTGCTGGAGCTGTACCCACACCAGTACCTAGCAATGCCGCAATAGGCACCAAGCGGGCGGCCCTAGCCTTGGGGTGAGCAGCAGGTGCAAGAGTGGAGGAGCTGCCTGGTTAGCTGCACATCCCCAGGATGCAAGGCAAGGGGCCAGAGCTGGGCAGTAAGAGTGTGCACCCTGCCCCTCCGAGCATGCAATGCACTGCTCCCTCCATTACCAAGTCAACTGCATTCATGCACAGGGCAGGTATCATTGAAGACCAAGCTCTGCTGGTGTGTGCAGGGCATACTGGGCCAAGTGCTGCAGATGAAGGCAGGAGTGGTTCAGCCGGGTACCGGGCTCTCCCAGCAAGTGCTGACCAACAGCCCCTACAGTAACCATGCAGGAAGGGCTCTTAACAGGGCCATGCTCCCGAGACTCAGGCAGCAGGAGGCGGCAGGTGTGCACAATATGGAAAGCACATGGCGCCCTTAATTGGGGCAGTGGTGCCCAGCCTGGCAGCTCCCGGGGTGCACAGCCTGCAATGGGCTGATACAATGTCAACACAATGCCAACGAGAGGCAACCCGAGACAACAGAGGCGAGAGTTCGAGGAAACCTGCTTTGCCACCAGGAACTGAGAGCAGGGGAGGAGCACGAAGAACCCTGCATGACCAAAGGAGAGGAGGCGCACAGAGTGTGGAAGAGGAAGGGTACATGCGCCGAGCAAGAAAGGCAGAGTTACACAGGCAGATGCTTGGCTTAACATTTGGGTCCTGTTTGCACTATAAAATATAAGCATTTGCAATGCAATAGGACTCACATTTACACAAAAGCTATTTCATTGCATCATGGACAATGGGAGGGGGGATCACATACAACAGGAGTGCGGGCGGGGGTAGGGGGGTGAAGGGGATGAGAAGGCATGGAAAAAGTAGTGCTCACAGTCTAAATAACAGGTACCGTACCATGTAACACTCGAAGTAAAGGGGCCAATAGCCATGGGAGGGTACAAATTACAACATGGCCATAATAAGGAGGGACTAACAAGCCTCATAATCAATCAGGAGGCAGCATTTACGAAAGACAATGACACAAGCCAATTAAAAACATGGGCGGAGATTGGGCGGAGCTTCCTCTGCATACTCCATTACTACATGCCTCGCAGCGAGCAGTATTACACAAGGGGAAAGGGCCTGGCCCTTGCTTTGTTTGTGAACGTATTTTAAATTCATGTTTTAATCAAACACATTGCTATTTTTTTGGAACCAGTACTTTATTTATACCTTTTTATTTAAGAAAATTTCGTTTTTTAGTATATATTTAAACATGAAAAAGACAGAGGTCTAATTATATCAAAACACCATACATGCATTAGACAATCATTATACACATTGTGAATACACATAAATAATACACTAAAACAATTACAAATCAATTACAAAAAAGAAACAAACAAACATCCAATACTTTGACATTCTTGTACCAACTTAAGCTTTGAACTCAAGATTCTGATCCTAGACTATGTAAGAATGTCTAAATCAGGTATCAAAAGAAGAACACAGGGAACAATTTAGTGTTTATATCAGGGACGTTTTCTTCAATTTACAGACTGAAATTCAATTAATCATTCTTCTGTGTTGCTATTGTGTGCAGACCAAGCAGAGCATGCATGCTACCGCTATAGGCTGGACTTAAAAAGGGCTTTTTCTGGACCGAAATCTAGTTTTCTGACACATTTGATTTAATTCCATCCTTCGGCTTGGGCAGTAGTCGAATCTAAAATCCCTATAGGAAATTGCATGGAGAACATGTGTTTAGGGACCCTCATTTTTCTCAGCCCCATTTATCGAATCACCCTGACACTTTCTAGCAGCAGGTGAAGTGACTGGTGTACTAGTTTTGAAAATGTTGTGAATATTTGTCAGATGGCACCAATTCATTAACAAAACACTTTTCCTAGGGAAATTAGGTCCTAACTATAACTACCTTCTGGTAACCGTGGGCCCCAGCAGATGGGGTCTCCAGGGCCAAAATCAGCCAGGGGAGCAGGCTCACCTTTCCACTTCCCTTAAAAAATATGCGGGCCCTTGTGTGTGGCCCCCGGGGCACAAATCAACTCAGGGAAGGGTACACTTGCCCCTCTGCCCCACAAAATATGCCAGGCCCCAGGGGATGGGGAACCCAGGGCTATAAATTGGCCCTGGGAGGGGGGTTGCATGCCAGTTTACTCCCAGTGGAGTCAGAGTCATGCGAGAGCGAGCACCGTGATTGGCTGCCAGCAAACATGAGAAAAATACTGTTGGCAGTCATTACAGGACTTGGGGACTTAGGTTCTGATTACGAGTTTGGAGGTCCGACTGCCATTCCTCAGCTGCAGCGGTTCAAAGGAGATCGCAGCAGCAGTGGTCTCCTGCCCACTGTATTACGTTGTCTTTGATAGGCAGGTGGTTCCCTTTCTGATGACGGTAAATGTTTTTTTCATATTTGTCGATGCATATCTGTATATTCTGACTGCACAAGTGTTGAATGCACACATATGCATGACACATGCACAAAAACACCTACTACCCATTGCTGGAGTCTGGACCATGTATGCCCAGTCCAGTCAATAAGTAAATACCACAAAATGGACTTACCTGTATTTCCGCACAAAAAGGGTTATTTTCTTCAAGGTCAAGGTGCTGCTGTGAAGGAGGGGACCTGGTGGAAAAGATCCATGCCTGAGACTGAAGAGAAGTAAAGGAAAAGGGTGAGCATACTCCCTAAGTACTTAGTTTGCAACGACTTGAAGCAGGCGGTCCTACTGCCATGGTTGGCTCATCAGAAAGCCAACTCGTAATTTGGGTGGCAGAGGAACTTCTCTGTACTGCCCTATAGAAGCTGCTTTCTCGCAACCGACGCCGTGGCGGTCGGTGCATGGCTGTCAATGTAGGTGGTGCTCTGGCAGCCTTTCATTCTGGAATCTGACAACATCATAATACAGAAGGTGGACCGCTTAGTCGGAGGCGGTGAATCAGGAACTTAGTTCCCTGTCCTGAAGTTTATCAATAAAATAATATACAGGGGCAGGATAGGGATACTCTGCCCCTCTTCCAGAGGAACCCACGGGGCCAAAAGTGTAAAAACATTGGTGCTCTGTACTGCGATCCTGTGGACTCCTGCAGGATCACTACAAAAGCAACAACAAAGAAAAAAGCAACCAGCATTTTTTAAATTACATATAAGAGGAGGGGGCCTTAAATAGGGACCCCACCCTAAGCCAATTTTGAGCCCCAGGTATTCCATACCCCGGGACGGAGTATATAAATTGAGGGATGGGTATGCTGCCACTCTTCCTGAGCATTGTTAGGTTCACCTTCCCTTTTCCCCTTAATATTATATTTGGCACCGGGGATAGGGTACCGTGGGCCCAAGAAGGGTCAGGGAGGAGGCTGCACCCCCTTCCCTATGTAAATATAATTGGCCCCGAAAATGCGGCCCCTGGGTCCTTTTCAGGCTCAGCAAGGGGCCGCACGCTTTGTCATTCTAATTTGGCCCCAAGAAATAGGGTCCCAGGGGCTTAACAAAGCTTGAGGAAAGGGGCTGTGCGCTCCACTTTCCTTTTTTTATTTTGTTCTGGCCTTCCAGGGAACAGGGTCCCCAGATCCTAAGACAGCTCATGGAGAGGGGCCACGTGCCCCTTCTACTGTTTAAAATAATGCACAGCCTCAGCGGATGGGGTTTTCCAGGGCAATATTAAGACTCTTGGATGGGGACCGGGTGGCCCACCACCCAATTTATATTATTGGTTCGGCTCCATGGGGTGGGGTCCCCAGGGTCTGATAAAGGTGATGTCATAAATTATGTCATAGAACATGTGTTGAGTGATGTAATATGTGAGTTCAGAAGCAGTGCATGGTGGGCACACAAATTATAGTTAGCTTTGCTAACTATAACTAGGGAATTTCTCTGACATTAGTGATATCACGTTACGCTGGCACTGCAATTTTTCACCTTGCTATAGCATCACTTTAATCTTTGTTTTTTTCAGTGAATTTCTAAGGCTTTTTTAAATAAAAAATTCAGATCCTATTATCACACCTAACTGTAATGTCCTTTCAATCTTTGATTTTTTTTGTGAATGTTGAAGCTTTTTTTAACATAAAGCAACACTTCTGTGTGGGGGTAGGGGTTGGTTGCAGGACATGGCCTTCAGCCAGGACCTTCGTCCTGTTCCCAGCAAGCAGCCAACCACCCTGTCAGCTGAGGGGGTTGCACAGCCCCCTGTATAAGCTACTATTAGCCGAGCACCCCGGGGCTGTTTGTTTTTATGTTTTTGAAAAAGAGGATGGAGAGTGTGCAGCCTTTCCATCTCCACAAGCAACTATTGACCCCAAAGCCACATTCCCCAAAACAAACAAAATATATTAGATATGGTGGGGATACATACCCCACTTCCCTGAGCCTTAAGAGGTACGAGGGAAGCCAGCCACTGGAGGCAAACACATTACCATGAGGCAGGGTCATTGGAATTATGCGTTGTGCGACTGTTGCGATTGTTTCATAATTATAGCTTGTCTAATGGTTGAGAAGTCTTATCTCATTAAAAAGGATATTGCTCTGGTATCGTTACCTATTACTTTGTGGGCTACATCAGATACTGATGTGGGGCAAATGGTAATTCCACCAGTACATATTCAAGTGAAGGTAGGTGCTTTGTTGCCTCAACTGCCCCAATATAAAATATCTCGGGAAGGCAAAGAAGCATTAATACATATTGTTCAGGATTTGATCAGAGTGGGGGTTATGGAAGAAGTTCCTTATAACATTTGCAATAGCCCTATTCTTCCTATTTTAAAAAAAGACACTGACACTAATATATATATAGATTCATCATTGACTTATGAGAAGTCAACAAAATTGTAGTGCCCCAATATCCGGTAGTTTCTGACATCACACCACTTCTTACTATGGTTCCTCCTACTACAGCTACATCTAGTGTCATTGATTTGAAAAATGCGTTTTTCTCAATACCTATTCATCCTGACAGCCGTTATTTGTCCGGCTTCACTTTGAATAGTCAATCATTCAGATTATGTAGCGCTCCACAAGGGTACACAGAAAGTCCTAGAATCTATAGCCAGGCATTGAAAAGGCAGCTTGATTCTTTCCCTGTGCCAAAAGGGGTGGCTCTTATTCAATATGCCGATGACATCTTGTTGGCTGCTGATACCCCTGAACAGTGTGAAGAAGGAACACTGTTATTGCTATCATTTCTTGCTTCTCATAATCACAAAGTCTCTCGGAAGAAATTGCAATATTGAAGACAGCAGGTTACCTACTTAGGTCACTTCCTGTCTAAGGAGGGACGTGCACTCAGACCAGAATGCATTCAAACTAATTTGGACACGCCTGTGCCCCTTACTCAGAATGAGGTTTGTGCATTGATTGGCCTTACTTCTTTCTGTAGGCAGTGGAACCCTAGTTTTTCTCACATTATTAAACCTTTGTTGGCCCTTTTGACTAAAGACACTCCGATGCCTCTCCTATTGACTACTGAATGCCAAAATGCTTTTCAAAAGTTACGTCACCCTCTTTGCTCTGCACCAGTATTAGGAACTCCAGACTACACTAAGGCCTTTACACTCTATGTACATGAGACGGATAGTTGTACTCTCTCAGTTTTAGTACAGACACATGGTGATAAGCAGATTCCTTGTGCATATTTCTCAGCTGTCCTTGATCCAGTTGCTCGTGCATTGCCTGGTTGTTTTCGAGTGGTGTCAGCGACAGCTGTTCCCATACGTCAAAGTGAGGGAATAGTCTTGTCACCTAGTTTACTTGTGCTAGTACCTCATTCAGTTGATGCTCTGTTAAATCAAAGAAAAATGCAACATTTGACTGGTGCCCATTTGTTAACATCTACACCGATAGCCGATATGCTTTTGGAGTTGCTCATGATTTTGGGCAACTTTGGAAGAAAGAGGCTTTCTTACTTCACATGGGACACAAATAGTGTATGGGGAATTAGTACACAATCTCCGTACTGCCTTGACATATCCTAAGAAAGTGGCAATTGTTAAGTGTAGTGCACACAAGAAAGTGACTGATAAAATAGGAAAAGGAAATGCCTTTGCAGATTACACAGCTCGTGAGACTGTAATGTAAAAAAGTACTACATCTATGTATGTAGTTAAGTCACAGGCTGAAAGTTTGCATGATGCCAGACAAGAGGTACTGGACATGCAACAATCTGCCTCTGTCGATGAATTAGACCAATGGTCCAAGGAGGGAGCATTGGATGATGAGGAATGTTGGAGGAATAAAAAAATGACAAAATGGAAGTTACCCACAGCCTATTTACATCCTATGATTCACATGGCACATGGGCCGGCACATATTGAAGTATAGGAAGATGTCTTCAGCATATGCTAAAAGGGTCCTCTGTGGAAATCGCAAATAATCTCTGTTAGCATAAGCTGAAACCATCTTGTTTGTGGCATCCATTTTGTCAGTTATGTAATTCTTCCCTCCTCTGCTGCTCGTCTTTTCCCCTGCCTGTGCTGCCTTTTTTAGTTAACTTCTGAAGCGGAGTCTATTTTTTACCCCAGGCCAATTCTGCCCACCCTTGATAAGCCCCCACCAGCTAGCATAAAGGGAATCTGTTAAATTGACCAAATTGTCCCAGCTGTTCTTTTTCTATGAATAGGCCCCAAAGTGTCTCTCTCATACAAATTTTCTCAGTGAGGCTCAGCTCCTCCGGAGCCCCCACTTCCTCGATCTGCACCTCTTCTCTTACAGCCACGTAGATACCGCAAGAATAGCAATACCGCAAGAACAGGGAACTTCCCTAGCTAAAAGACATCACACAATACCTGATGGTTGGGGCCACTTGCCATCTGTCATCTTTCATATTATTGTATCTGTTGCTAGCCTAATGTAACTAAGACATGTAACCAATATCTTCCTAATTGTTCCTCTTTCTTATAAAAGTTTCCCTGAAGTGACACAAATCCTGGTCAATAGATGTGCAATTTCATTATGATTCATGGTCAAACATTCTGGGACCTTTTGAGAAACCTTTTGTAGCGTGGATGGCACTTCTGTTTTCTTAAATATTTTCCAGACGTGACCAAAATGTGTCATGTCCTATAGGTCAAAGACACCTGATAATGTTTTTTCATATTTGTCGATGCATATCTGTATATTCTGACTGCACAAGTGTTGAATGCACACATATGCATGACACATGCACAAAAACACCTACTACCCATTGCTGGAGTCTGGACCATGTATGCCCAGTCCAGTCAATAAGTAAATACCACAAAATGGACTTACCTGTATTTCCGCACAAAAAGGGTTATTTTCTTCAAGGTCAAGGTGCTGCTGTGAAGGAGGGGACCTGGTGGAAAAGATCCATGCCTGAGACTGAAGAGAAGTAAAGGAAAAGGGTGAGCATACACCCTAAGTACTTAGTTTGCAACGACTTGAAGCAGGCGGTCCTACTGCCATGGTTGGCTCATCAGAAAGCCAACTCGTAATTTGGGTGGCAGAGGAACTTCTCTGTACTGCCCTATGGAAGCTGCTTTCTCGCAACCGACGCCGTGGCGGTCGGTGCATGGCTGTCAATGTAGGTGGTGCTCTGGCAGCCTTTCATTCTGGAATCTGACAACATCATAATACAGAAGGTGGACCGCTTAGTCGGAGGCGGTGAATCAGGAACTTAGTTCCCTGTCCTGAAGTTTATCAATAAAATAATATACAGGGGCAGGATAGGGATACTCTGCCCCTCTGCCAGAGGAACCCACGGGGCCAAAAGTGTAAAAACATTGGTGCTCTGTACTGCGATCCTGTGGACTCCTGCAGGATCACTACAAAAGCAACAACAAAGAAAATAGCAACCAGCATTTTTTAAATTACATATAAGGGGAGGGGGCCTTAAATAGGGACCCCACCCTAAGCCAATTTTGAGCCCCAGGTATTCCATACCCCGGGACGGAGTATATAAATTGAGGGATGGGTATGCTGCCACTCTTCCTGAGCATTGTTAGGTTCACCTTCCCTTTTCCCCTTAATATTATATTTGGCACCGGGGATAGGGTACCGTGGGCCCAAGAAGGGTCAGGGAGGAGGCTGCACCCCCTTCCCTATGTAATTATACTTGGCCCCGGAAATGCGGCCCCTGGGTCCTTTTCAGGCTCAGCAAGGGGCCGCACACTTTGTCATTCTAATTTGGCCCCAAGAAATAGGGTCCCAGGGGCTTAACAAAGCTTGAGGAAAGGGGCTGTGCGCTCCACTTTCCTTTTTTTATTTTGTTCTGGCCTTCCAGGGAACAGGGTCCCCAGATCCTAAGACAGCTCATGGAGAGGCGCCACGTGCCCCTTCTACTGTTTAAAATAATGCACAGCCTCAGTGGATGGGGTTTTCCAGGGCAATATTAAGACTCTTGGATGGGGACCGGGTGGCCCACCACCCAATTTATTTTATTGGTTTGGCTCCATGGGGTGGGGTCCCCAGGGTCTGATAAAGGTGATGTCATAAATTATGTCATAGAACATGTGTTGAGTGATGTAATATGTGAGTTCAGAAGCAGTGCATGGTGGGCACACAAATTATAGTTAGCTTTGCTAACTATAACTAGGGAATTTCTCTGACATTAGTGATATCACGTTACGCTGGCACTGCAATTTTTCACCTTGCTATAGCATCACTTTAATCTTTGTTTTTTTCAGTGAATTTCTAAGGCTTTTTTAAATAAAAAATTCAGATCCTATTATCACACCTAACTGTAATGTCCTTTCAATCTTTGATTTTTTTTGTGAATGTTGAAGCTTTTTTTAACATAAAGCAACACTTCTGTGTGGGGGTAGGGGTTGGTTGCAGGACATGGCCTTCAGCCAGGACCTTCGTCCTGTTCCCAGCAAGCAGCCAACCACCCTGTCAGCTGAGGGGGTTGCACAGCCCCCTGTCCAAGCTACTATTAGCCGAGCACCCCGGGGCTGTTTGTTTTTATGTTTTTGAAAAAGAGGATGGAGAGTGTGCAGCCTTTCCATCTCCACAAGCAACTATTGACACCAAAGCCACATTCCCCAAAACAAACAAAATATATTAGATATGGTGGGGATACATACCCCACTTCCCTGAGCCTTAAGAGGTACGAGGGAAGCCAGCCACTGGAGGCAAACACATTACCATGAGGCAGGGTCATTGGAATTATGCGTTGTGCGACTGTTGCGATTGTTTCATAATTATAGCTTGTCTAATGGTTGAGAAGTCTTATCTCATTAAAAAGGATATTGCTCTGGTATCGTTACCTATTACTTTGTGGGCTACATCAGATACTGATGTGGGGCAAATGGTAATTCCACCAGTACATATTCAAGTGAAGGTAGGTGCTTTGTTGCCTCAACTGCCCCAATATAAAATATCTCGGGAAGGCAAAGAAGCATTAATACATATTGTTCAGGATTTGATCAGAGTGGGGGTTATGGAAGAAGTTCCTTATAACATTTGCAATAGCCCTATTCTTCCTATTTTAAAAAAAGACACTGACACTAATATATATATAGATTCATCATTGACTTATGAGAAGTCAACAAAATTGTAGTGCCCCAATATCCGGTAGTTTCTGACATCACACCACTTCTTACTATGGTTCCTCCTACTACAGCTACATCTAGTGTCATTGATTTGAAAAATGCGTTTTTCTCAATACCTATTCATCCTGACAGCCGTTATTTGTCCGGCTTCACTTTGAATAGTCAATCATTCAGATTATGTAGCGCTCCACAAGGGTACACAGAAAGTCCTAGAATCTATAGCCAGGCATTGAAAAGGCAGCTTGATTCTTTCCCTGTGCCAAAAGGGGTGGCTCTTATTCAATATGCCGATGACATCTTGTTGGCTGCTGATACCCCTGAACAGTGTGAAGAAGGAACACTGTTATTGCTATCATTTCTTGCTTCTCATAATCACAAAGTCTCTCGGAAGAAATTGCAATATTGAAGACAGCAGGTTACCTACTTAGGTCACTTCCTGTCTAAGGAGGGACGTGCACTCAGACCAGAATGCATTCAAACTGCATTGATTGGCCTTACTTCTTTCTGTAGGCAGTGGAACCCTAGTTTTTCTCACATTATTAAACCTTTGTTGGCCCTTTTGACTAAAGACACTCCGATGCCTCTCCTATGGACTACTGAATGCCAAAATGCTTTTCAAAAGTTACGTCACCCTCTTTGCTCTGCACCAGTATTAGGAACTCCAGACTACACTAAGGCCTTTACACTCTATGTACATGAGACGGATAGTTGTACTCTCTCAGTTTTAGTACAGACACATGGTGATAAGCAGATTCCTTGTGCATATTTCTCAGCTGTCCTTGATCCAGTTGCTCGTGCATTGCCTGGTTGTTTTCGAGTGGTGTCAGCGACAGCTGTTCCCATACGTCAAAGTGAGGGAATAGTCTTGTCACCTAGTTTACTTGTGCTAGTACCTCATTCAGTTGATGCTCTGTTAAATCAAAGAAAAATGCAACATTTGACTGGTGCCCATTTGTTAACATCTACACCGATAGCCGATATGCTTTTGGAGTTGCTCATGATTTTGGGCAACTTTGGAAGAAAGAGGCTTTCTTACTTCACATGGGACACAAATAGTGTATGGGGAATTAGTACACAATCTCCGTACTGCCTTGACATATCCTAAGAAAGTGGCAATTGTTAAGTGTAGTGCACACAAGAAAGTGACTGATAAAATAGGAAAAGGAAATGCCTTTGCAGATTACACAGCTCGTGAGACTGTAATGTAAAAAAGTACTACATCTATGTATGTAGTTAAGTCACAGGCTGAAAGTTTGCATGATGCCAGACAAGAGGTACTGGACATGCAACAATCTGCCTCTGTCGATTAATTAGACCAATGGTCCAAGGAGGGAGCATTGGATGATGAGGAATGTTGGAGGAATAAAAAAATGACAAAATGGAAGTTACCCACAGCCTATTTACATCCTATGATTCACATGGCACATGGGCCGGCACATATTGAAGTATAGGAAGATGTCTTCAGCATATGCTAAAAGGGTCGTCTGTGGAAATCGCAAATAATCTCTGTTAGCATAAGCTGAAACCATCTTGTTTGTGGCATCCATTTTGTCAGTTATGTAATTCTTCCCTCCTCTGCTGCTCGTCTTTTCCCCTGCCTGTGCTGCCTTTTTTAGTTAACTTCTGAAGCGGAGTCTATTTTTTACCCCAGGCCAATTCTGCCCACCCTTGATAAGCCCCCACCAGCTAGCATAAAGGGAATCTGTTAAATTGACCAAATTGTCCCAGCTGTTCTTTTTCTATGAATAGGCCCCAAAGTGTCTCTCTCATACAAATTTTCTCAGTGAGGCTCAGCTCCTCCGGAGCCCCCACTTCCTCGATCTGCACCTCTTCTCTTACAGCCACGTAGATACCGCAAGAATAGCAATACCGCAAGAACAGGGAACTTCCCTAGCTAAAAGACATCACACAATACCTGATGGTTGGGGCCACTTGCCATCTGTCATCTTTCATATTATTGTATCTGTTGCTAGCCTTAATGTAGCTAAGACATGTAACCAATATCTTCCTAATTGTTGCTCTTTCTTATAAAAGTTTCCCTGAAGTGACACAAATCCTGGTCAATAGATGTGCAATTTCATTATGATTCATGGTCAAACATTCTGGGACCTTTTGAGAAACCTTTTGTAGCGTGGATGGCACTTCTGTTTTCTTAAATATTTTCCAGACGTGACCAAAATGTGTCATGTCCTATAGGTCAAAGACACCTGATAATGTCGTCATTATGTGGTCAATGGTTCATCATTGAAAGAGTATAAAGATCTGCTCCTCAGTCCATTCAAGAGACAACCTCGCTGCAGTGACGGGTCACTGACGCCTGTGTGGTCTCCTTCAGCCCTCTATCTAACCATTTTTAGCTGTAGCTCTAATTGTTTCTGGCACCTTAAAATTGTCTTTTTCTCTCTCCTCTGCTTCGCCCTTATTCTAAAACATTATTGCAATTGCAAAGTAATAACGTTGTTCCTCCTAACTTAACATGTGCATTACTAGCATTGCAGTCAACAGTAGTTTGCATTTTGAAAATATTTCCATAGATTTAAAATATTTTTGCATTGCCTGAGTTTCTCCTTCACTCCAGAAATGTGTGTTTCATTCCCTAAGTAATTTCAAATGTGCCTTTTTAATAATCCTGGCCCCTCGCATTCTGGGTCTCTTTAAAATGTTTAACCTGCATGAATTATTCTCTTCAGGAAGGCTTGTTTCAAGTTCTCTATATTTTCATAGAATGTATTTGGTGTCTTTCTGAGTCTCTAGCTGATTTAAATGGGATTTTTAATGGATCCTCACTCCAGCTTGCCTTATAGTTCTCATCAGAAAGGCTTGATTCTAGGCACTATGATTTTATAACAAATGTACTCCATGTCTTTGGATCTCTAGCAGTTTTCCATTATGCATTTTTAAGAGTTACTCATTTCAGCTTGCCTCGCAGCATTTTAGAAGCGATTGCAATTTAGCATGTACTCCTGGCAGAGTGAAGCCAGGTTTTCTTAAGAGTGTTCACTAGCAATGCGTTTTATTGAAATAAATGTGTTTTGTGTCATAAAAGTGCCACTTCAACATGAAATGTCGTCATCTCACCTCATTGTTCCTTCTTTCTCAGTGCATTATTGACATGGTACTCCAGATCACAGTGAACGTGACCACACCCTTAACGGGGGCTCGGAAGGGCCTCCAGTTTCCCCTCTGTCACTTCCTGACTCAGCTAAGAGCAATATGCATGATAAAGAGTTTGTAGCTGTCAGAACACCTGTCTCAGACTCAACTGTCAATCTCTTAGTGCTGCCATAAGCACTCCTGCTCCACCCACTTTGCTGAATAAGTAATTTCCACGTTTGCCCATGTTTGTCGGTAGTTATTCCTGTGTAGGCCTGTACCTTCTATTTGAAACTACATGCTTACCAGTGCAGAAAACTCAGTATAAAAGGCCCATGGTCTGTGTATTCAAGTTACTACCCCCTGGAACACTCGAGGGTGTTGTATGGACGTGGTCTCACTCATAAGTGAATAAACTTGTCATTTTGAATTTCAGCTCGAGTGTCAATCTCTATTCTGTTGGTCTGAAGGACCCATGGACAAAGATAAGGGTGACCCCTGCACCGGTGTGCCCCTAAAAAGGGATATTCCCACAATCTCTCTGTTGTCATGAATCGTGCTTGTAGCTGAGAGAGGAACACATGTGAAGTTCTGGATATATGTTTAAAGAGTCACAACATGTCCAGTTTCTGTTTATTGGGTAGCTGACGTCCTGCTACACAAACTACTGAGCAAGTGTAAACATTAAGTACAGGTAAACAAGTGTTTGCAGTATGTGTAAATGATGGCATTAACTTCGGTGCAATTAATACTTGATTGCTTTACAGAGAGAACTCACCAATAAGCCACATGGCTGAACATATCATCCGTAGTATCATCCTCTGTGGCTTTTTCCTAGAAAGATGAGTAAAGTTAGAACAGGCTTTGCCAAATCAAAACGATTGTTGTTTGTACACTATATACACACACAGACATGTGTGATATACAGGCTCAGCATTACAAAGAACAACCAAACGGAATTAATGAGCAAAGAGAAATATACCTAAAGACAGACATCCATGCACATGGACCAATTGACATAGCACCACACACAATTGAAATGACAAGAAGGCTTCTACATACAAGTGGACACCAAAGCATACATACGGAGACCGCAGATGCTGGCACACAGGTATGCACTCAGATGTACAGAGATTCTTGAACTCAAACAAACAAATAGGTCATCAGTGCTAATAGGATAACTCATGCAAAAAAAAGATATTAGCATACAGGTGGAAACATTCACCCAGCACAAACACAAGCTGCGATTTTTTGTGACTCGCAATTTGAGACTCGCAAAACAGAATATTCTAATGTGTCTTAGACACATTTAGCGATTCCCAATGGGTCACAAATGACCTGCCTCATCAATATTCAAAAACACAAAACAATCGTACATACCTGTGGGACATGCTTTTGGGAACGGACGCTCTTGGCATGCCCCTTCCTAATAGCAGTTAGCAAACCCAATTTTGCAAGTCGGTAATAGTTTACCAACTCGCAAAATAGTGTTTGTACATACTAAAACCCTTTTTAGCAGTCGCAAATGGCCCGAATTCCTGTTTGCAACCGTTATAAATGGTAATACATCTGGCCCCAACTGCTTACAGGCCACAACCACTACAGAAAACATGTCCACGAACCAACAGACATGCAGGCATTTAGTGCGAACTAGCCTAAAATATTACAGATATACCAGCCACATAGGTCAAAAGACATACACTCAAACTAACATGTGTACATGCACCCATACATAATAATCAACATATATGCAGGCTCTCATATACATAAAATCATGCCTGTGCTTGGTGAAAAATACAAATAAACAATGAGCAAACAGACAAACTACAAAGGCAAGCACAAACGCACAGGCCAACAGAAAAATAACAACCTATGTAAACATACCAATGGACATGCTAGTATAAGTGCACATAGTCATCTTTGGACACACAAGCCACAGCCAAATACAGCAACAAGCATTGTCAATGCCAATATTTTTCTCCTTTGTGAGAGATATTAGATTTGCCAATGTCTTTTAGCCCTGTTGAACCACAGCTTGCTGAAAGTGTAGTGAGAAAAAAGCACTATAATGCGGCCAGTGCTGGCTACATCATGTCACTTTGTTTTGTTGTGGTGGTAGGGAGTGGGCAAGATGAACAATGGGAGTGAGGGGACAGGGAAGTGAGGGAGAGTGGGAATGGGACAGTAACAAAAGTTCTATGACATGGCTGGGGCTGGCCATGTCATAACACTTTTTTGTTATGTCTCATGGGCGGAAATACAACACAAACAACTGGAGTGGGGGCTCAAAGGGGAAGGAGCAATGGGGAAGAAGCAATAGGAGTTGGGGTTGGGAAGAGAAAGGAAGAAGCAACAGGAGTACAAGCCAGGAGGGGAAGAAGCAACAGGAGCACTGGTGGGAGAGTAAGAAACCACCGCAGCACAGGTGTGTGGGCGGGGAAATGAACAGCAGGAGCACCGGGTGGGAGGTAAAAAAGCAACAGCACCACATGTGTGTGGGAGTGGGAAAACACCACAGTAGTCAGGGGCAGAAGGGGAAGATAAACCAGACCACGGGGGAGAGAGGAAGGAGCAAATGAAGAAAAAAAATTCCGAATCACAGCACAAACATAAAATGGACAATCAATGGACATTAATCAAGCTGAATCAATCAGAAGTTGGTCCATGCTCCACATGAAAAAATAGGAAGTGAAATCAGCATGTGCTGGTCAAGCAGCAAAGACGATGGCAATGGTTGATTTGGAGAAGTAAAGCCAAGGACTAGAGCATTCTGACCACAGTGGCCTGTGCAGTCTCATAAACGTACTTCTTACAACAAGTAAAAGAATGCCTACAAAAACATGGACTAAGTGAGCTACACCAGGCCATACCAAAATTGAAAACTCAGAGATATTGTCAAGTTTGCAATGCAGGTTATTTTATTAACCAACTAAAACTCTTGCGTTTTTGACCCTGAGCATCTCTACTCTGTCTGACACAGTGCTAATCTGCTTTTTGCTAGGCAGACATTTGCAGTGGAAAAATTAATATGCAAAGTCAATAAGTCTGTCTTGAAAACTGAGTCTCAACAAAAATTGTTTTTGTAAAAGCTTTCTACTGTGAAAAAACACAAACAAAGACTATGAGGTTAATGATTTAAAGTGCCATGATGCATTGTGCTGTGTAGATGTAGAATATTCCCTTGCAATACAAACACTCAGTAGGAGGTGAGATACCGCAAACAGCCAATAGCATAAGATGACTGACAAATACACATTTGGGCATAACTAAAGCCCCATCCATTTGTACTTCAAAGAATTGGTAACAAAAAGTAAGCAGCATGCTCTACTGTCAACCCACATCTAAAAAAGATTTTGGCAAAGCCAATAGGTCTGGATTTGTCTACCAGCCATTCAGCTTTGTCAATGCTTGCTATGTTTTATTGTTTTTTTTTTATTAAACTTTACTGTCAGGGGATGTAGAGGGCACGTGCTCTTAAAGAAAAATGACACATTGGCTGAACAGAAAAATGTTTTTAGTTTAAAAAAACACACATTTTCATAGTAGCCCTGGCACTGAGGGAAAGAGAAGAATGCTGTCACTCCAAGTGAAGTTAGCCAGTGGCTTAAGTGGGCTGAACCACTGCAGAATGCTGTAGCGGGACAAACAAAAATGTGAAAGGTACAATAATGGAACAATAGATGAAGAAAGAGTGTTGGAAGTACCAGTAAGTTAAATATTGCTTAAGAAAAATGGAAAGGTTTTTGCTAAAGTCAGACCTAAAATGGATTGCAAAAATTAAATGCAAAAGCCGGGGCACCATGAGAGGGGAGAGTGTGTGAGAGGGAGTGAGAGTCATGAGAAGGTGGGAGGACTGTGAATGACAACTGTGGTTTTTTATGGTCATTTATAACACACCAGGAACAGTGGTCTCTTCCCTCCATGTTTTGCTGAGAAAGCATATGAATCTAACAGCCTTAAAACACACTGGTACTGGGGATGATAATATAAGTAACAACAACAAAATCAATAGTATAGCAGAGCATTTTCATAGTGCCAAACACTAACTGAGCTACACTCTAATAGTAGCTGAGATTACTCAGTTTATGGGCTAAAACATGATGCTGGAGACTCCTGGTATGAGTATACATTTCCATGATGTGTTTTCTGTTCAAGACTCCCAATGGTGAATATTCGGAGAAATATCTGACAATCATATAAAATCTGCATGGCATAGAATACAATGATTTAAAGACCGCCAAACTTCTGGAGTGGATAGAAAGAGTTTAAACTCCAGTTTTAAAACATAACTGAACAACTAACTCTTCCTCTCCACCACTGCCACACCCATATGATGCAGCAATTTTGTTTTTTAACAACACTAAGGGCTTGATTCGGATCTCGCTGGGACAGCCCTCTCAGAGCTGTCCGTAGCGTTACCTTCTGAACTACTCGTTCCTGAAGCTGGTCTGGCCGGACGAGGAAGTACGATGCGCAAATGTGTCCAAATCCCAAGCAACACGTATGCTCCGAAGCCAGCAACATTTTCCGTATGAGCCATATCCATAAATGCTGATATGGAGTCATCTGGAAGCTTTGTCACAGCAGTTTCTGGCCGGTCAAGTACGATGCGTACTGCCTACGTGCCAAACAAGACGCCACTTACAGCACGTCACAGCATCCGGAAAAGCAGTCTCTGCTCCGATTCGCGCCACAACATGACCCATGGCTACAAGACGAACCAACGCTCTAGGCCCATGACACAAACCTACGAGCAACGCCTATGAGACGAACCAACCATCTATCCGATCGTGCATGTCATCCCTGAACAGTACGTCTATGACCGAATCAACCACAGGAATCGATGCGTAGTCCGCAGATGGTAAGTTCGACACCCATAGGGGTGGATAGCTACAACTACCAGCAGTCACATCCCATGGGGGGTGGATGGCTATTACTGCCAGCATTGTCCAGCCCATAGAAGGGTGGCTGGCTATCACTGCCAGCAGTCTCAACCTATAGAGGGGTGGATGGCTATCACTGCCAGCATTACTTAACCCATAGGGGGTGGATGGATATCACTGCCAGCAGTCTCAACCTATAGAGGGCTGGATGGCTATCACTGCCAGCATTGTCCAGCCCATAGAGTGTGGATGCCTTTCACTGCCGGCAGTCTCAACCTATAGAGGAGTGGATGGCTACCACTACCAGCAGTCTCAAACTATAGAGGGGTGGATGGCTATCACTGCCAGCAAAACTGAATCCATAGGGGGTGGATGGCTATCACTGCCAGCATTGTCCACCCAATAGGGGGGTGAATGGCTATCACTGCCAGCAATCTCAACCTTTAGAGGGGTGGCTGCCTATCACTGTCAGGATAACTTAACCCATAAGGGGGGGATGGCTATCACAGCCAGCAGTCTCAACCTATAGAGGGATAGATGGCTATCACTGCCAGCATAGTCCATCCCACAGAGGGGTGGGTTGCTATCACTGCTAGCAGTCTGAACCTATAGAGGGGTGGATGGCTATCACTGCCATCATTACTGAACCCATTGGGGTTGATGGCTATCACTGCCAGCAGTCTCAACCTATAGAGGGGGGGATGGCTATCACTGCCAGCATTACTGAACAAATAGGGGTGGATGGCTATCACTGCCAGCAGTCTCAACATATAGAGGGGTGGATGGCTATCACTGCCAGCATTACTTTGTAGTATGGTTTAGGGCCGAATTTTCCGTACATGGTATGTTAGCATGCCTTATAGAAGTGTAAATGCCATTTTACCTTTTGCTGCTTTTGCACATGACACTGCATAGCTGTTTTTGTATGTTAGCCTTCACAAAGGTCTGCACATGAGAAAAGGTTTGTTTTTCGACATCTCTAGACTTAAATCCTGCCCCTTGTCTGAACAGTGAGTGCTGAGCCGTCAAGGTTATCAAAGCATGTTAGCTGTTTTTCAGTATGTCCATGTAACGCATTATAGACACAACTTTTTGGCAGCTGTGATCCAAGAAAGATTCTGACCTTTATCATTGCACACTTGCCATGATTTCAGACACTTGTAAGATTTCCGTTTCCAGGGATGCAGAGAGCTAAGCTGATCCAGATGTAATGTACTCTTATCGAGCAGAAAGGTAATGGGGTCCCCAAAACCAAGCATAAGAGACATTTTTTAGTTTATAATACATAGTTCCTATATAGGGAGGGTGTTAAAAATTGGCCCTAAAGGCCCTGTTTTCACCTTCATTGTAATATGATTTCTCCGTTTGTATTTTATGGAATTGTAACCATGCTGACCATATTATTTCTAATCATATGTCTACTTATGTTGGCTAACATACAGCACCTGAGATCACGTCGTTAAAATAAATATTTTAACTTTACCGTGTCTCTTATTTACTCCTGTTGTGGACTGGTATGCGAGTATAACAAAAGAGTGTTCTCACTTCCCACCATTCCTAAGATGGTCCTAAGTCGCATGTTCTAGGTTGTCTAATCATTGGTTAATTTGCTGTAGGACGAAGAGCTAATGGGACACTTAAGCTGGTTGGGGTGTTCCTCGGTACTGAGGTCAGTTTCTGGTACACCACAATTCACTGATGTCCTAGGTTTCTGTGCACAGTTCTGTATATGAGCAGGATCCTTGCAACAACTTAACCCATAGGTGGTGGATGGCTATTACTGCCAGCATTGTCCAGCCGATAGGGGGTTGATGGCTATCACTGCCAGGATTACTTAACCCATAGGGGGTGGAAGGCTATCACTGCCAGCAGTCTCAACCCATAGAGGGGTGGATGGCTATCACTGCCAGCATTACTTAACCCATAGGGGTTGGATGGGGAGACCGAGGTCCTCATCCTCGGACCCTGCACCTCTGCCTGGGACCACACATGGTGGCCCTCTGCCCTCTGGAGCCCACCCACCCCGACAGACCACTCTCAGAACCTCTGCATAATCCTTGACTCCTCCCTCTCCCTGAACCGCCAGATCAACACCGTCACATCCACCAGCTTCAATTGCCTCTGCATCCTCCACAAGACCTTCAAATAGATCCCACCGACGGCAAAAAGACAATCACCCACGCACTCATAACCATCAGACTAGACTAGGGCAACACCCTCTACCCTTGAATCAACACAAATCTTCAACACAAACTCCAAACCATCGAGAACACCGCAGCCAGGCTCATCCTAGGGACACCGCGCCACAAACATATGACACAACACCTTTGAAGCCCCCACTTGCTCCCCGTCAAGAAGAGGATCAACTTTAAACTCATCACCCACGCATACCAATCCCTCAACAACATCGGACCCAAATACCTCCAAGAACCTCTCTCCGTTGACCTCACCCTGGCAGAGGTCCCCCGCATCTGCAAAAACAGAACCAGTGGGAGAGTCTTCTCTTACATCGCAGCCAAATCCTGGAACGAGCTCCCAATCAACATCAGATGCTTCCCAACTCTACACTCGTTCAGGAAGGACCTCAAGACCTGGCTCTTCGACTGACCCGTAGCTGCTTCCCCCATGCCTTGAGACCCTCAAGGGTGAGTTGCATGCTCTACAAACCACTAATTAATTGATTTATTGATTGATGGCTATCACTGCCAGCAGTCTCAACCTATAGAGGGGTGGATGGCTATCACTGCCAGCATTGTCCAGCCCTTACTGGGTGGCTGGCTATCACTTCCAGCAATCTCAACCTATAGAAGGGTGGATGGCTATCACTGCCAGCATAACTTAACCCATAGGGGGAGGATGTCTATCACTGCCAGAATTACTTAATTTATAGGGAGTGAATGGCTATCACTGCCAGCATTACTCTACTCATAGGGGGTGGATGGATATCACTGCCAGCATTGTCCAGGCCATAAGCGGGTGGATGGCTGAATACTCACCCACCACTACCATGGGCAGATTGTAAATTGTGTGTAAAATGCCAGCCACAGTGACACTGAAAGTGAAAACTTACTTCAACTCGCATCACAGCTGTGACCAAATGGTAATTGCGTGGTTCAAACCCCCAGCATTGTCATGAAGAACGTGGAAATAAGGAACAACCCCCCCTCAATGCTATGACCGAAATGTGAGCATGGGGTTCATCCCCTCCATGTCAGTTTCAATATGGAAATGGGGTTAACCCCCTTCACTGCAGTGACCAAAATGTGAGTGTGCAGTTCAACCCCATTTCAGGATTAATGCGGAAATGGGGTTAACTACCCTCACTGCACTGACCAAAATGTCAGTGTGGCGTTCAACCCCCCCTATGTCAGGATTAATGTGGGAATGGGGTTAGGCCCCCCTCACTGCACTGTCCAAAAGGTGAATGTGGGGTTCGGTTCAACCCCCCAATGTCAGAAATAATGTGGAAATGGAGTTAACCCCCCCTCACTGCACTGATCAAAAGGTGAGTGTGGGGTTCCAAATAGCAGCATGTGCAAACAATCGGGTATGACTCCTGGCTCCAAAAATACAAGCAATGTTGTGAGTAAGTAGTGGTTGTGTGATACACAAATATAGATATGTTGAGGAAAATGTTGTTGTGCCTACAAAAATACCCTCAGTTATGTGCAAACAAGCATCAACCATGGGGGGTGACAATGCCTCAAATGTTCAAATGGACAATGTAAGAAGTGACCATCATGATGCCTAAAACATATGTTCACTAACAGACACACATCCAAAGGAATCACACAGAGACAGCAGCAATTATGTGATGGCATACCATACTGTGGCATCAATGGGAAACAGTAAACAAGATGAATGAAGAGACAGACGATGTAGGAGTCCCGAGCCAGTAGATATAAAAACTCTAATCCACTCAATGCCCCACAACACTCATGTCAATACATGTGTGCCGATGCACTAACACCACCATCCAGCCACACACTGTAGAACACACACAACATGTATGTGTGCATCTAAGTGTCCCCATGCTACAACAACACACATGATGGGGGCTGAAAAACAATGAGACATATACGTTTTCTGTACATTACAGAAGTATCTCATTAATTGGGTACCTCTTTGTGGGCAACATGGAATTGTTAGATGATTTTGTTCACAATAGACACATGTGCTACAAGCTGGATGGGACAGCCACCAACACACCAAGAACCAGAGCCCTTCGAGCAGTACACTCAAGGATACTGCATTGTGGTGACAGTAGCCCTACGTGAGGCTCAATTTTGGATGTTTCCCATACTGTGGAGCATATTCACCTGTGTCCACTGTGTCATGTGTAACAACAGATTAACTACCAGCATGTAGGGAGTGGCCTAGCCTTCACTCAAATCACATTTGGCCTGTTTCAATACCACACACCATGAGCCGCACCTATGTGCATCAGCTTAGCCCACATTGACTGTCATCATAGCACATGCATCCATGACAATCCCAGTGGAGGTAGTAGTTCCTCCAAACCCCCCAGCTCATCTACCGTCCTTGACATGGGGAAGGCAACCAACACCCGTCCTGACAATCCTCCGACCCTCGCGCCCATCATGACTAACTGCCCACAAGCCACCTCGCTAAGAGCCCCCAACACAGTTTCTTCAAACCCCCCCCAGCCCATCTACCCGCCTTGCTTACACTACCACACCGAGACCTCAGGTCTCCTCCCCTTTATCTTCCCACACGGTCTCCACTGTTTCCAACAAAACACACCCTAATCCCCTCAGTCCTCCTACCAGCCTCCTCAACGCAATCGACCCAAACCCTTGCTCTCCTCTCTTCATGCTCCCCACTCGGACTCCACAGTTTCCAATACAGAACACCCTAACCCACTCAGCCCTCCTACCAGCCCCCCCAACGCAATCGACCCGAGGCACGTGGTCTCCTCCCTTCATGCCCCCACTCGGACCCTAAGACAAGTACGCCTCGTATGACTTTTGTTGATGCTGGTCAAACTAGCCCTGCTAACACTCAATCCACCCCCTCTATGACTCCTAACACAGTGAATTCTAACCCTCCCAGCACCTCTACTGCACCCTCCCTTACACAGATTTCGATACTCTACGTTCCAGAACCACCAAAATAATTCAGAGCATCCACTTCTCCATCCTTGATCTAACGAACCTCCTGCACCTTGCCGATCTCTCCTTCGTTAGCTTCAAGATTCAGCTGAATTTCACTTCCACTCTTATCCCAGAGCGCCCCAAACACCAACTACTGAAATCCTTGAGGCGTTTTCGCCTTCGTAAGCACCCTAGCTACCTATCAGAGGATTAAACCCTTGCCCTCGCCCTCTCCTACAACTCTTCCCCAGTCACAACAAGTCCACTAGACCTCACTGGTAAGGAAATCCTTGAGATTCTCCAGGACCATAAAGCAGCCCCAATCACTCCTTGTCTAACAGATGCGAGTGCTGAACATCCCATCCGCACGGTCGCTATCAACCCCTGCAGATCAGCTCCCCTCTGTAATAGAAGGGTGATTAGAAGCAATCTAGTGCCTGTACACCTGTCTGCTCCGACTCACGACACCACCTCCCTCCTCTCCTTGACTGGTCTCTTAATTAACTGTCGATCAGCAGTAAAGCCTGCCGCCGATGTCGCTGCTCTCATTCTGAACAATAACTCCGACTTAGCTATTCTAACAGAATCATGGCTTAATGATTCCTCATCCCCATGCCTAGACCTCTTAGTCCCCCCCAACTATAACATTGCTAGGCTAGACAGACAACATACCAAGAAAGGTGGTGGCATTGCCTGCATCTATCGCTCTAACCTCCTTGTCACAGAGCTTCTGGAGATACTACAGATTCCTGCGAAAACCTAGACCTCCCAATCTGCTGTAACACCACCCAACTGTGCAACCTGCACATCTTTTACCACGCCCCAGGCATGAATGACACCTTCACTGACCACCTCATGGAAATTCTCACAGCAAAGAGTTCCTCCAACACCAAAGACATTTTCCTCCGAGATTTCAACCTGCACTGGAACAATCACAAACATCCTCATGTCAACGCCATTAAATATCTCCTGACCGATCTAGCCCTGACCCAAGCTTGTTCACTCTCAACTCATTCGAAAGGGGCCACACTTGACTGGATCATCTCCAAGGAGGCAACCGTCATGCTTATCTCTATAGACCCCTGTGACTGGTCTGACCACCACGCCATCGCCTTCCTTCTACCTGGCACCCACAAGATAAGGACACCACAACCAGTGCTTACTAAATGCTGGGTCAGAGACACCAACAACCTGGACCGCAAGGAACTTGAGGTCCACTGAAAATCTGACCTCCCCCCCACATATCATATCAGTCAGAGACCTCAATGATCACTACTCTGCAACTATGTCAAACATTCTAGATGACCTAGCCCCTCTTAAACTAAAAGGAACTCAAGTCAAAGATAGAAACCCATGCTTCACTGGTTCCCTCGACAATGAGAGGAGATCCCTTCGACAAGCCGAAAGAATCTGGAGACAGCACCCCTCGGCCACTCACCTAAAACTTCTCCGTCATGGCAGAAATACATACAACAAGAACATCCTCAACTCAATAAAAGAGTTCTTCAGACTGGAACAAGGAAATGCCCATAACAGACCAGGCAAACTCTTTGAGCTGGTCAAATACCAATCAAACAAATTGGCCAAAACATTGAAAGTAAACCCCAAGTCTTTCATCTCATCTGAGGAATTCTCCTTGTTTTTCGCAAACAAAATCAAAACCTTAGGCAACGAACTTAGTTCTGCCTCACTTTCTCTACCGTCCAAAGACTTTCCGCCACCTCCTCCCCCCCTGCCTCTACAGTCCTCACTTAAGAATCAAGCACAGTGGACCGATTTCTCATTCTACGACGAAGACTCTATCGCCAAAATCCTTTCCACCTTAAACCCTAACAACCATTTCAATGACCCGCTCCCCTCAAACTGTCTTATGATCACCGCCCACTGCGGTAATCAATGCCTCTCTCTCGCAGGGATCATGCCCTGACTCTCTGAAAGCGGGCCAAGTCCTTCCCATTCTGAAAAGCCGTCGCTGGATCCAGCCTCCCCAGACAATTTCAGACCGATTTCCAACATTCCTCTCTTGGCTAAAGTGCTGTAAAAGTGTGTCCAACTGCAGCTAAGTCACCACATCAACAACTTCCACCTACTCAATGACTGCCAATCTGGTTTCCGACCTGGACATAGCATTGAAACCACTATGCTCCACATCTTCGATGATGCCCTTCAAGCCCTTGAACAAGACAAAACCTGTCTCCTAATCCTCCTAGATCTATCCTGGGCCTTCAACACGGTCAACCACAGGATGCTACTTGAACGCCTCAAACTTAGGATGGGATTAGATGGCCCTGTCCTTGACTGGTTTAGTTCCTTCCTCCAAAACCGATCTGAGAGATTCGTAATCAAAGGTAACCTGTCCGCTCCCTCCTTGGCCTCAGTGGGAGTCCCTCAAGGATCAACGTTGTCCCCCCCCTTTTCAACCTCTATCTATAACCCCTTGTAGAAGTCCTTCACACCGCAAATATCTCCTACCATATAAACGCCGACGACACTCAGATTTACATAAAAATCTCATCTCTCGAGGAGAATCTCTCCCTGAATGAGGTCCTGAAGCTGAACGTCCAATGGCTCTCCTCCAACCAACTCAAACTCAATGCAAACTGAGTTCCTTCTAATTTTTAACCCTGGGCAGAGTGCTTTGCTCAGCCCACGGAGTGCACGTAGTGTTGCCTACTACGCAATTCACAAAGTAGGCGTAGTAGGCAACACTTTGCACACCCGTGGACGGAGCGAAGTTGCCCGCCACCCGCCTCCCTCCCGTCCAAATTACGGGTGTAGAAGAGGGCCGGAGGGAGGCGGGTGGTGAGTAGTGGGGCTACGCGAAGCGCGTGGGTGGGCGTAGATTCATGCCCACTTCACAAAGCTTCGCGTAGCCCCACTACGCCCACTAAGCCCAGGGTAACTCATTTTCCCACCTAAAAGCAACTCAGATATCCAGTCATGGATTAAAGCCATCACAGCATTAAACTGTCCCCCGGACCATTGTGGACTCGGCCAAATCTCTGGAAATGACCTTGGATTACAACCTAAACATGCGAGACCACATCAACTCAATGGCCAAATCTGCCAGATTCGTCCTGAGCTACCTATGGAAACTGAAATCCTTTCTTGATGGTCCCGACCTAAAACTTGTTGTCCAAGCACTAGTTATTTCTAGGCTGGAATATGGCTGTTCCACCCTCTCTGGTTTACCCAAGATCTCCTTAGCACCCATAAAAGCCTGCCTCAATGCAGCAGCCAGACTCCTTACCAGTCCACGGAAATTTGATCACATCACTCCTCACCTGAAAGCGTTGAACTGGCTACTATTCCAACTCCCCCAAAAAAACAGTAAGGAAAATGTTGGATAGCGCAGGGCTTAAAATTACTATTCCCACTCCAGAGAGTGCAACAGAAGGGAAAGTGTTGGTTAGCGTAGGGGTAAAAATGTACTATTCCCACTCCAGAGAGTGCAACAGTAGGGAAAGTGTTGGATAGCGTAGGGGTAAAAATTACTATTCCAACTCCAGAAAGTGAAACAGTAGGGAAAGTCTCACATTTTCTCTGGAAATGCACCCTTTGCCTGGAATGCCCTTCTCAAAGATTTACGTTGCAACCCTTCCTATTCTTGCTTCAGGAAAGACCTTAAACTGCTCCTTCTTAAAAAATACTGGGGTCCCTAAGTTATAGTTCATTGACTACTAATCTCTTCCTCCTTACATTGTCTTTATCGGTTTCCTTGCCCATTTTTTTTCTCCCTCTTCTCATCCACCCCCTCATTTTTTTTATCTCTCAGAACTTCACCCACCCCCTATCACCTGCTCTCCCCTTATTCCCTACTCCCCACTATCGTTCTTCACTTTCTTGTTCGCCCTCCATCTTACTTATTTTTCTCTGCTCCCCTCCAGCTCTTCCTGCTCCAATCTTTTCTTTCTTAGGTCCCCCTAGCTTATGTATCCTCCTCCAAATTTAGCAAATTGCATTGATTCATTATTTAAATGTGCTGAATATTAACTATAACTCTGTTATTTCCAAATGTTGTAAAGCGCTCTGAAACTCTTGGGTCCAGTCAGCACTATATACAACCCTTTAAATAAATAAATAGCGTATGGCTAAAAATTACTATTCCCACTCCAGAGAGTGCAACAGTAGAGAAAGTGTTGGATAGCGTAGGGGTAAAAGTTACTATTCCCACTCCAGAGAGTGCAACAGTAGGGAAAGTGTTGGATAGCGTAGGGGTATAAATTAGTATTCCAACTCCAGAAAGGGCAACAGTAGGGAAAGTGTTGGATAGCGTAGGGGTAAAAATGACTATTCCCACTCCAGAGAGTGCAACAGTAGGGAACGTGTTTGATAGCGTAGGGGTAGAAATTACTATTCCCACTCCAAAGAGTGCAACAGTAGGGAAAGTGATGGAAAGCATAGGGGTAAAAATTGACTATTCCCACTCCAGAGAGTGCAACAGTAGGGAAAGTGTTGGATAGCGTAGGGGTCAAAATTACTATTTCCACTCCAGAGAGTGCAACAGTAGGGAAAGTGTTGAATAGCGTAAGGGTAAAAATTACTTTTCCCACTCCAGAGAGTGCAACAGTAGGGAAAGAGTTGGATAGTGTAGAAGTAAGAAATAACATACTTATAAATAAGAAATGTTTTAAAATAATTAATGAATTAATTATTTAATAACTCTAAACTATTTACACATAGCAATAAATAATTATTAAAAACATAATTACAGATGAATAAATAATTAGCAATAAATTGCAATACATAATAATTAATCAATATTAATTACCAATCAATAAATATTTAACAATAACATATTTTCAATAACAAAACACATGATATTTATTAAAAAATAATTACCAATAAGCAAATTTTGAAAAATTAAATACTTTTTATACCAAAAAATAATAACTAGTAAATATAAATTACCAATTAATAATGACTTATTAGTAGAATAATTAAAAATATTGATAAATAATATTTAGTATTATTAAAATTACCAATTAGGGATACAAACAATAATAAATAATTTTCATAACCAAACAGTCATAATTTAAAATGATTGCTAATTAATAATTAATGTCCAATAAATTAATTATCAATACCCAACAATTGTAATAATTACTTAATTAGATTTCAATTACTTCCAACACTATTCCCCTGTAAAAGCACAACACACTCCAATAATAAAATAATACAATTAACATAATTATCAGTTAATCAATGAATCCAAATTAATTACGATTAATAAAATGTAATTACCAATTATTAATTAATTAACAATAATATAATTATCAACACCAATTAATGAAAATAAAGTATTACTTAATTACAATTAAATTACTTCCCACCCTATTCCCCTATAAACCCACAACCTGCTACAGAACTTAAACGCAAAAAAAATATTTTAAATTAATTTATAATTCCTAAAAATAATAATTAATTTAGTGTAATTAAATTACTTCCCACCCTATTGCCCTATAATCCCACAACCCGCTATGGTACAAAAACACCAAATTTACTTAAAAAAACATTATTAACTTATCAAAATTGTATACATATTTTTCAAAACCAGTAGAACACTTTAACAAAACACATACAACACACACATATTAAATACATAATAAAATACATAACAATAATATAAATATCGATATTAGTAACATCAATATTAGTAACATCGATATATTTCATATCGATATTACTAACTTTGATATTACTTACATAGATATATATTCTGTTCATCGATATTCTTAACATAGATATTCTGTCCCTTCAATATTGTCACCTCGATATTAGTGTTGGTCGATGTTGGACTTGGCCCTTCTGGCAGGTTCACCCCTAATCTTTTTGCTTTAGATCTGTGATATGTGTGGATGATTTTCTGGTCTGTGCGCACTTTTTCCCTGTGTCCCAGAGTAAAGTGCGTGCATGTAGTTAGGCTGGCCTGCTCTCCCATAGGAATGCATGGGGAATGTCTGTGTCCCTGGTAGTTCCTGATGCGTGGGGAGTGCAGACTCGAATTTGGTATGTGCGAGCTCGTGAGAATGAATGCTTCGCAATGGTGTATGTGGCATGTGTGTGTCATGTGTAGAAATGCCACTTCTAGGACTTGGCATATTAATGTAAAATATGGATGGTGTGTGATTGGCTGGAGCTGGCTGGTGAGCCTGGCTCCAGGAAGGCTGGATGGGTCTGCCCAGTGGTGAGTGTGAGATTAGCATGTTGATGGCTTGGGAGGAGTGCACCTGGTCCCTGATGGGCCTGGACTTTCCCCACACAATGCTGGCTCCACCCCCTGTAGTGCGACTGATGACCCTAGCCCTGCCAGTGAATGAAATGGGTGGTTGAGCTATCAAGAGTACTTCAAAACCAGCTGCAACTGGTTTCCCCCACCCTGCACCTACAGACAAAGGAATTTACAGTATAAGAAGGGGCTGTGTCCCCATACAATTTGGTTCTGTTCTCTTCCAGGATCCTTGCCAGAGGGGGCTGCTGCTGTTGCTGGGGCCAGGAGGACTGCCACTTGGATTGTCTCCCTGCCTGGAGACCCAGTGTGCTGGCTCTGGGCTCAGCCTTGTCCCCCTGCCCGCCTCCAGACCCTGCTGGAGCTTGACTTTTGGCCAGAGCGCCTGGAAGCGCTGTTATTTGATTTATAGCGCTAGGAGCGCTTTATTTTTGCCCCAGCGCTCAATAGCGCTTTGCCTTGCCTTCTAGCGCTCCATGCGCTTTATTTTGTGCAGCCGGTGCCCACCCGGCGTTTGCCCGCTTGGATTGCCGATTTTCTGCAGAGCGAGTGCCTACCTCGCTTTATATTTTAATTAGAAGCCGGTGCCCACCCGGCATTGCCCCGTTCTTAGATTTTTAATTATCAGGAGGGAGCCCACTCATCGGATACTGAGACCCCGCCTGCCTGCCTAAAACCGGCCACCGCGCTGCCCGCGACGACCCGGAAGTGCTGGGTCAGTCTGCCAATCGCTGCGCGGCCCGGGAGAGGCGAACCGGAAGTCTCGCCCCCGGAGCCGAGCAGCGAGGAGAGAAGCAGCCAAGCGTCCCCGAGGCTCCCGAGCGAAGGGAGAGCCTCGGCAGAGGAAGAGCCACCCAGGAGCAGTGTCAGAGCGTCCCCGCCGTCCCGGTGAGTGAGAGGCATCTGCATTGTGTGCAGAGCGGCCCCGGTTGGCAGCGGGCCGCTCCGCAGGAGAGAAGGGGCATTCCTTGTTGATTGGAGCCACGAGGCTCCTTGGGGCATTATTTGATTCTGAGTCCCCCGTGAGGGACTCCAATGAGCACAGACTTCCCGAGTCCACGAGGGACTCCAATGAGAGGGGCCATTCTTTGCTCTTTAAGCCCTGAGAGGCTCTTGCGCCCACAGTTGTCTTCACGAGCCTGCGAGGCTCGAGGCGCCATCCTGTGTTACTGAGTCCCCCGTGAGGGACTCCACCGACACCCACAATAGTAATCAGAGTCCCGAGGCTCACAGCCCCTCATTATTTTAGAGCGCTGAGCTCTTGAGTGCATATTTGTTCATTTAGAGTCCTGAGAGACGCTCAGGGGGCCCAGTGAGTGGTTAGAGCCCCGTGGCTCCCACATTGTGTTGCCCTCACCATTGTTCTAGAGCCCACGTGGCTCCAACGTTGGCATCAGCAGTGATTCACAACTGTCCAGCACTTAGTGGACAGTTGCTACGTTTAGGCTTTGTGTTCCATGCTGCCTGCGCAGCCTTCCCTGACATTGGACTCAGGGCATTTCAGCCCCTTGCGAGGCCAGTTGGCCTGAGGGACAATTCTAGTGTTGTGCTACATGCACCCTGTGCATTATAATTTACTTATGTATTTGATTCCTGCGCAAATGTTCTACCTGCACCTCTGAATGTGTTTTAATGCCTCATGTGCAATGTGTTGATGTTATTACCTTTGCTAAAAGTAACCTGCTTAGGTATTCTATGTTTTAGCCCCTTTGCTAAGAGTGACCTGCTTAGAGGATTGTTCATGTTATTACCCTTGCTAAATGTGACCTGCTTTGGTATTCTATGTTTTATCCCCTTTGGTAAGAGTGACCTGCTTAGAGGATTGTTTATGTTATTACCTTTGCTAAATGTGACCTTCTTGGGTGATTGTTTAGGTTTCCTTCCCTTTGCTAAAAGTGACCTGCTTAGGTGATGGTATTCCTTCCTTAGGCCCTGATGATAAGGTCCTAGTTCCCTGCGTGATTTTCCTGCAGCGTTTAGGGTTGCGTAGGAGGTATTTACTCTTTACCAGTGATTACTGGTTGTGTGCTGCATTTACTATTTTGTTACTACAGTCATTATATGTTTATGTGCTAAGTGTTATACCTACAAGTATTATTTCTAACAAGTGCCTACCCCTGACAGTGGTCCATGTGGCCCTGTCCTGTACAGAATCCCTTCTAAATTCTGCCCGTGCCTGTTGGAACATTGTAAAGTTTGTGTGTAATCTAATGTGTTTTTACTATAATACAAAGGCTATTTTTTTATATAACCTTGTGTGGAGTTTCCTTTGTGGTGGGCCTTGGGTGTAGTTGCTGGGGTGCGTGCGCAAATACTTAACTCATATCGCCTCCAAGTTTAGCCTTGCTGCTCGCGCCACGTTACCTAGAGGGTGAGCAGGGGTTATCTTGGCATGTAACTCCCTTGCCCTGACTTAGGAGTAGTGGTCTCTGACTGACTTTGGCGCAAGCCCTGGCCAGCCAGGGATCCCGTTTCTAACAGTCGATATTTAATTTTCGATATTTTGACTGACCACCCCTCACACATACATTCAAGGCACTACACAACTTAGGGTGTAACTATCAGGAGGACAGGCATCCTCTTTCATCACTCATAAAGCATGGAACGCCCTTCTACTCCACATTAGATCTGCCACCTCTGTTCTTGAATTCCACAAGAAACTTAAGACCTAGCATTTCAATTAACTTGTCCTCCCTACGCAGGGCTAGGCATGCACACCTCCTAAGTGCAAGGATACCTTCGTAGGTGACAGTCTACTTTATAAATACACATAATATAATGTAACAACTTACCAACGTTCCCGGAAATAGCTTTATTGACAATACACATTGCCTTGAATCCAATTCTTTCCTGAATGGGGAGCCAGTGCAAAGTACTAAGGACTGGCTTTGCTGAACTACGCTTGGGGTTATTCATTAATAGACGGGCTGCAAAGTTCTTAACAATCTGTAGTCTCTTAGTGGTGCCTTTTGGCGCTCCTAAGTAGACTGCATTCTCAAAATCCAGCCGAGAGAGTAAGCAAATTATGTGGCATAATGCAGTACATGTTGTGTCAGTTTGCCTCATTATTTTGGCATTTATAGGTACACTATCTGGGCAAATGTTTCATCTGATTAGTACCACTTTGACACACAGATACCGAAATAAGCAGCAGACCAGTCAACCTTTGCGAAGGGCTGTCCACCCGAGGCTGCACGTGTTGGCGCGTTTCAGTAATTTTTATCAGTTTGAGCTAGAAACCATTTTTTTATTGCTGAAATCTACAGATTATGTTATAGGTGATGGAATATGTGGCATACGCACCAAATACATAATCATGCACAAATCGCTGTGGCTGCAATATCTCATAATTCCAGTGACCGTGCTTAATAGCTATAGCTTTTCTCTGTGTTTGTCACCATGCGCAACACAAAGTTGATTGCTTCAGTCTATTGCATGGACAATTATTACATCTGAGATTCCGTTTCTTTCTCATAACTTTACTTATGAAGCACTGCAAAGTCTAGCTCAAAAGTAGTAACAGTTTCCAAAGACATTTACATGAACATCTATGAGTACAAATGACTCTTCAGACACCTAGGGGTCTATTATAATGGAGGGCGGATTGCAACCGCCCATATGCCGGTGGAGATCCTCCCGCATTATTTACCGCCCACCTGTCATTTCTCCCAACCATATTAAGATGGCGGGGGGGGACCCCAGGGGACTGAAAGACCGTCCGCCGTTTTTCCGCCTATCAAATTGGGGAGCGGGCGTAAAAAGGGCTTGATATGGTGACGGTATCTGCAAGACACTGCCTTCCATATAAAGATGCAGGCGTTGATGTGCCTTTCCATGGTGGCGTTGCCGAGTCTGCATGTGGGGGCCTGTTGTGGGCCCCCCGGGTGTTGGGAGGTGAACATGGGGGGTACCATTTGCATGCACAACGTGTCAGGCACCGTGCGTTGCCTGCCACGTTATGCATGCAAATGCACAACATGCAGGCGCAGCATTGTGGTGGGCGGTGCTGTGTGCACCGCCTGCCACAATGCTGTGGATGGGGGATGCCACCGCCACCGTGGCTGTGGCATCCTAATTGCTGGTGCGGGACCACCGCACCACTGGCGGCTGGTCCAAGCTCCGCTAGGGTGGCGGACGGATGAAAGTTCGCCCGCCATCCTAATCGACCCCTGAGTATTCGTATGAACAACTTTATTCACTTTAGCAGGAAGGGAAATAACAACACTTACTCCACTGTGGAATAGACGCCCAGCTCAACGTCTAGGCACTGAAGTGCATACATGTAACTTGGAAACTTGGAATTTTTCTGAGTTAATGCATGAACTTTGGACAGAACAAGGTCCATATCATCATGGAATCTGCTGCCTCTGTTTTATTTTCACATAGTAAAGCTCGGAAACAATGAGCACGGTTCGCCTCTTTCTGAACTGTGCTGTCTGAAATGAATGCAGTAAATAAGAGAAATATCAGTTTGAATGAATTCACTTCACTCCCTGCATAAACCAGGCGCGCAGCCCCAGATTAGGATATATGGCCATTGGACCTAAAATAATGTGATATTAAGGCAATTTTTTTTAACTCATCCATCAATTTCAAGAAGAGATGCTTCATTAGCAGAGTGCGATCCTCGGGGGGAGCGGAGCGAAGCAGTCTCCCCCCACGGATTTTCGCCCGGGTGGACAGACCCAGAACGATGACGCGATAGAGTAGGTCAGCACGTGCATAGTTAGCTGCGTAGGCGTCAGATAGGGGAAAGGCGCCATTTTAGGTTCCAGTCTTAGGAGGCAGGAGCGTTGTTTAGGCGAGGCTGGGCAGTTAAGTTTAAAGAAATTTTCACAGTTATTTAATATTGCCGCTTACCGCTTGTGACATGGTATTGAAGGAGGCACTGCAGGAGGCACTCCGCGTCATAGCGGCAGCAGGAAGAAGCAACTTACTAGAGGCCGGATTCGACGGTGCAGCAGAGCCCCCTCTCAGGCCCCCGAGGAGACAGGCGGCGTATGGCGTGAGGAGGGCCATTGAGGCGTGCAGGCAGCCGGCGGCAGTGCGAAAAGGCACAAGGAGAGCACGCTCGGCCAGAAGTGCACGTCAGTCTGTTGGGCATGCTCGGCAATTGGCCCCTTGGAGGGGACAGTCTTCAAGCTCCCTCTCTCCAACAGTGCTACGAGGGTCCGGCTGTTTCGTCAGGAGGCTGGGTGAGTTGGCTACGCCCCGGTTTCGTGGGCGGGGTTAGCAGTGGGCGGGCCCGGCTCAGGTCCCTCGTGTCTAGTAGTTGGAAGGAGCAGGTCAACAAGGGCAGCCTCAGTGCGGCAGGCACGGCCCAGGCCTGTGCCTCTATTCAGTTTGCCCCAAGGTTCAGAGGATCATGCAGCAAAGGGGGCGGATAAGCGCTTGCTTTCTAATGCAGTGTCAGAAGCCCAGCAGCCACAGCCTCAGCCTTTAGTGGATTATTCCAGTGGCAGTGAAGATGAGTCTGGGGCCATGCCACACCATGCAGAGTGCCCTAGGGCCAGAGGGGGTTACTGCCCACAGGGGCGAGGTCCCGGGAGCTAGAGTTTGAGGAGGCTGGCGGGTCTTTCAGCATCATGGAAAATACTGCAGAAAATTTTACAGACAGTCACACACTCGTTCAGGAGGGGTTGCAGGCGCAGGCTTTGGAGGAGAGTTTACAGAGTAGGGCGGTTGGCCTGTCAGAACAATGCCAGGATGACTTTATTCATTACATGTATGACAATGGTTTGGAGCATAACCGGGAGTACATTTTCCCGGCTGCGTGCCAGGAACCAATAGGTTTTGGGTCTGAGGAGCAAGATTTGGACGCCACTTTAGAAGGCCAATGGGTGTGGGTGTGGGTAGAACATTCCACCCCTCTCTGACACGCAGCATAACAAAGGGAGATTAGGGGCTACAAGCAGCAGTGTGCCTCTAGCGGAAGAGGCAGATAGGTTGTCAGGCTGTGCCGTAGTGGAGCAGGTTCAGAGCAGGTCTCAGACAGGAAATAGGAGAGCGCATGGCAGAGACTTTGCAACGGACAGGGCGGCCACTGACCAGGGTGGTTTTAACGTGGAATTTTGTGCGGATTCACACCAGGCAGACAGGCCTTTGGAGCGAGTGCCTGTTTTTAATTGGGCAACTTATGAAGGGGGTTGTCCCACAAGCTACGGGGGCAGGGAAAGTGGCTTTCCTGGGAAGCTCGGATGAGTGGAATGTTGGCGAGCAACTGATGGGTTTGCAAAATAGACACACAGCTCCATCAGTGGGCAAAGGGAGGGGGATGGGGGCAACAAAATCTGGTCCATCATTTCAGGTTCAAGATGAAGAGGCAGACTCTGAACTGCAGAAGGAGAATCTCGAGCGGATATCTCAAGAAGATTTGAGACGACGTGAAGAACAGCTTCCAAAGGTGTGACAGATTTCGTGGGCTGGCTCCGGGAGCAGCAGTCAATAAAACACCGGTGCCTCACAGCGTCTGGGCGCTAGGGGACTGAGGATCCTACAGCTGGTGGAGAACTCAATAGCGTCATCCACCCAACGGAGTTATATGCTGGCATGGCAGGAATTTCTAAGTTATGTCACGACTTTTGGCATTGTAAAAAGAGAAGAGAGGTGTATCCCACTAATACTTGACTTCATTTTAACTTTTATTGATAAAGGGCTTTCGCATAACACCATAGCAGGAAAGTTAGCGGGGATTTCTTTTTATAATATATTGGGGTCTGGATCCGAATAAAAATGTATTGGTGAAAAGAGTTTTGAAAGGTTTGCAGAGGGAGAAGGTTGCAAGTCCACACACAAGAGCACCAATAACTTTTGATTTGCTACAGCAATTGCTGAGGTCGTTACCTCAGTCTTGTTACAATTTTCATGAGATTATGCTTTTTAGATTAGTAATGATATGGCTTTTCTTTGGAGCATTTAGAGTTTCAGAACTGTTAGGTTTGAAGAAGGAATGCGGGCTATGCAGCAAAGATGTTTACTTGGAGGGTGACATGTTAAAAATATGGTTACGCAAATCAAAAATCACCAAGCCGTTTCTAAGCGCTTGCTTAGGGAACCCGTCCTGGTATTCCCCTGTGAGATAACCCCGGCAGGGTATCCGCAACGTGAAAGGTAGGCATCCCGCCGCGAGGGGCCGTTGTGGAGATTAAGCAAGCTATTGCCCAGAGTCACAGAGTGTGAACCCGTGAATCGAGTAGGCACCGGAGCAAGAATTGTCGAGTCCATGGACATTTTAGGACTCAAGACCCCGCCGAGCCGGGAATTGAACCCTGGTCCCAGGCTGACCTCTGCTTCCAGGTCTGCCTCCTCTAACCAGTGAGCCACACTTCTCCACTTACAAGAGTAGTGGGATTTTCAGTCTTTTAAAGGTTTTCTGGGTGGGCCGATTTTTGTTAATGAATCAGGTGAAAAGCTTTCGAGCCACCAGCTGCTTGTGGTCATGAGATGCACGTTTTTATTATTAGGTTTAAATCCAATACAATATGCAATGCATTCCTTTCGTATAGGGGCGGCATCGGAAGCAGCTTGTTTGGGGCTGGGTTGGAGTGTGATCAGGAGGATAGGAAGATGGAGTTCAAACTGCTGTGCCCGTTATGTGAAGAAAGAGAAAAAAAAACATAAACAATAATCAAATGTCATGAGTTGTAAGCATAAGTTATATGTTTGTTTCAGTTTTGTTAATAGAATGTTTTCTTTCATCAAGGTGACATTCGGGGTTTGCGTCCTGCCAAAAAACAAATTTGGATCGTAGGACATTCATTTGTGAAGTGGGCCGCGATTTTTGCTGACAATCAAATCTATGGAAGGAATTTGGGTATCCCCAGCGCCGGGCCTGAGCTTTACTGGTGCGGTAAAGGGGGCATGCGCTGGGAGAATCTGTTTACTCTATTGGCAAAGATCAGGTATGACAGAGGTGGCCCTGACATGTTAATCCTCCATCTTGGGGAGAATGACCTGGTGGCATAATCGGGTTTAAGTTTGATCAAAGCCATGCAGTTAGATTTAGCTGTAATATCCAACAGTTGGCTAGGGACCAGTTTAGTTTGGACTGAATTTGTTTTTAGACAACAGTGGAGGAATGCAAGGAGCCACAGTGCTATGGAAAAAGCCAGGAAAAAGTTAAACAGGGCTATGAAGATTTTTTGTGTGGGTTTGGGGATTCAGACCATCGCACATGACAGCATCACTGGAAAGGAAGGCCATTTGTTTAGGGAAGACGGTGTCCACCTAATGCAATTGGGGATGGCTTATTACATACTTGAAATAAGAGACATGTTATCGAAAGTTTTGAAAGTGGATTTGTGGGTATCTTCCACAAGGGAGGAATAAAAAAAAAAAAAAAAGAAAGCGGTTGAAACGGAACAAAGCATGGTAAGATGAAAGGTTTTTGGGGGGGGGTCAGGAAAAATCCATGTTTTTCCCGAGTGGCGGAATAGGGGGAGGTCAAGATCTAGAGCGGACTTGACCGTCCTTCATGAGAGAGGGTGGTGGGAGCTACAGGATGGGGCAAAAGAAAAGAAAAGATGGAAAAGTGAAAGAGTTTGAAACATGGGGGAATTCAAGAAAATGAAGTTATATTGGTTTTTGGAACAATACAGTTATAAACAAACAAGTGCAAAAATAAATGTTATGGTTTTGGTACAATATGTAAATTCAACGGTTCTGAAGATAAGTGTTAAATTACAAATTTCTGTAGGTTTACGGATATTTTATGAAATTGCCTGATCTAATGAATAAAGTGGCCTTTTATGCTACCAGTGATGTTGATCTCATTGTGTGGGTCTGGATTATTTTGGGCGATGGAATGCTACCCTTCCACACCTATAAATGGAACTTATACACTTAACTTAATGCACCAGTTACACCTGTTTAATCTAGCAATACCTACAAATGGTTGACTGTTTGGTTAATGCTGGCTCTCCGGCCTCATTGCTGAGACTGCACTAGGACTGAAAACTAACATGAAAACCATTCACAAACCTGTTCAGACACAGGCATAACAGGCACATGCTGGCCACATGCCATCATATGTAGGAATAGAAACTCTTAAATGGAAATTATACGATACTGATATCCTATCACAACAGTGTTGACCAACACTGTCCTAATTTAGCAAAAACTGTCCCGTTTCGGGTCGTTGACCGTAAGATATTTTAAGTATTTATTTAATTGTGGAGCACCGTATATCACCTCTTCATTTGACTAATAATTCCACCTGCGTGCAGTGATGCACTACGGCCCTCGTCATGGGTGACTCTACATTACCGATATAAGATATTCCCGTACCAGAAGTTATCAATACTGCAGAATTTAGTAATGACGTGCGGAAGAACACCCGTGGTGGTGGTGATCAGTCAGTTTGGGATTTGCAGTCCACTCAACTATAGCCTCGGTATTTGAGAAGCCGAACTCACCGAAGAATGCTCGCATGTAAAGCGCCGATCACTCTAAAATGGCGCCACCATTCCTCAGCCATACCTCCTTCGCCACCACGGCTACAATCAAGGGTTTCTTCGCTTAAATGAATGCACAAATACAATCGACCTATTTTGTGTGCAGTCTGCTCTTCAGAGTCAACACTTTCTGTTTGGGTTGATACGTTTCCAAACTTAAACTAATCCTTCGTCCTTCTCTTAGCAATACTGTGATCCTGGTCAAACAGCGGCGCCAAGGGTGCTACGGACACTTAAGCAAGGACAGTGGCCCCATTCGCGCTAGTTTAGTAGAGACATACATACGTTTTCTGTCGGACTTACACAAAGGTGTGTTTATTCTTCTGCTGTTGTGCAGTGGTCCTTGCTTCCTGGGAGCTCCTGTGTGTCCTGGGTGACAGATGGTGCCCGGCTGGTGTCGCGTTGACTGTGAGACGCTCCGGACTGGTGGGTGCAATGTTGTGACTGTGCTGTGCCAGGGCTCTTCCGCTCTGCACGTCTCTTGTGGTTTGTTCTCAGCTTGCTTCGCCCTCGGCTCTCAAAACCACCACCTGTGGCGTTTATTTTACAGCGTGAACTCGGAGCGCTGTGGAAACCCCAAGAGTTCACACTTTCGTGGTCTGTGGGCTTTTGTCTCCGCTACCCCAACCTGCCAAAACGGTACAGCACCAAGGGGTGGAAAAAGCGCCCGGGTAGCAACTTCCCACGCGTGAACACCTTTAAATGAGATCTGTCCCCCTTTTATCCCACGTTTACTGACACTTCCTCTTTGTATTTTAATGTGTTTGTGATGCAATGAAAGTGTGTGTCGCCGAAGTATGTTTCATTGTTGTAACTTCTGTTAATAGATTGTGAATTCTTCCCCATGGAGTTTGAAGCACATTTTACCAAATTCCTGCAGCAGAAGGTGTGTCAACTATCAAAAAACCAGCTGTCTCTTTTCTGACTGTACATACGTACCTTTTATGGCGCGCTCCAATAAATCACATATAATAAATATAATGTAAATTGGGAGACGATCAGCACACCAAATAATAATTCTATTGAATTTATTTTCAAATATTTCTATTTGAATGCATTCTACCATAAAAACACACACATCTGGAAGGAATCCGTTCTGCAAAAACAGCGGCATGTGAAAGTGCCAATGCAGACGGCAGCGGTGACACAGGAAGTGGTGTCAAGGGTGCCTGCCTGCACTATGGTCAAGATTCTTTCAAACGATTCTTTGAATGTGCAAATGAAAATATCTTTCATTGTTACACCAGTCTCCGATAGGCGCACCATTGTGACGCAAACCATGTTTTTAAGTGTTTAGTAAATATGGGTTTGTGTCAAAATTAATGAGTGGACGCACTGGAGGGCCATGCTCAGTCCATGTAATGCTTACCCGACAGGGCAGCTGTATGCGCTGTCTTGCATTACAAATAAAGCTTTCTGTAGCAGAGTAAATACAGAAATAGATTTTGCGTTGGGGCAGCCCTTAGAAACATTTCTAGTAAATCTGGGTTTAGCTGCCTTAACTCCGCTCATGGAAATGCACAGACTGATAAAGATTTTGGCTCTGAATTGAATGATGAGGGGGAGGGGGCTTGGTGGCACTCTAGATGAAGGCTGTTCCATAGGCATTGTGCTGGGATGGAAAAGATTCTTGGCAAAGACTCTGGGCTTTATTTTCAGCTTGAAGAATGGGAGACTCCATCAAAACATGGCTTTTATTTGGTCAGTTGTAATACAAGCTACAGGTTGTAATGCTTTTGCCATATGGCAGTCAGGACATTTACCTCTTTTATGACAGAGTAGTCCAGCTGTCTAAATCTAAATAAAGCCCTCTGTAACTACTTGTTTTATCTCGCCTAGTGACAGCTTTAGCTGGCAGTCTAAAGGACTGATATGTTGTCTGAAATGATCAATATTAGCCGACATTAGTTGAAACATTTCTTGTGTGATGGGTATTCCCAAGCATGCGATTGCAAAGAATTCAAGTTACTCCTCAATGACAAGCCCCAACTAATCCGAAACCAGTCTGGGTTCCTTGTGTCCCCATCTGGAGGGGACTGGGTCTGGCATTTCGGCATGGACACTCTGATTTGCCTGATGTTCTCTCTATCTAAGTGTAGACTGGACAGGAAGACCGCCCCAAATGAGTGATTACCAGAGGTGAGATTGGAGTAATTTGGTGACCACATGCTACACTTGTGTCGCGGAGTTCCTGGCAAATTCTAGCCAATTGCCATATAGTAGAATTTTTTTCACACTTGAGTAACGTGATGACAATGGGAACAGCGCAAGACTTTATTGCGGAAGCTGGCAACCTTGAGCAAGATTTCTCATTCTCTATCACGATTTACGGTGACTATGAGGACTTCCTGTGAGAATTTCTAATGCTGGTGGGCGTGATCAGAGGGCTGCTTTTTAAAATGCAGCAAATGTACTTGAAAATTGTTTTTAGAGAAGATATTCTATATAAACAGGATTTTCAGCACAAAACTATTTTTTTTACTTAACTTTTTTAACAGGAAGGAAGAGCCACAGAGACTTTAACTTCCTCTTCCTGACCAAAAGGCTCATCCCACTGCTTTGTCCATTCCATGGTCACTTTTCATTTGTATGTGGAGGGAAAGAATCACTCACGTTGTCTACAGTTCCTGCTGCATGAATATACGAATGGATATGAAGGTTGTTTTGTGAGAAATCAAGCAAATAAACATTTTTTGACTAGTTCTGCTGTTTGATGGAGGGCATGCACCATTTTGTTTTTTTACATTTTTAGATTTTTTTAAAATGTTAACATTTGATTGTGTTTGGTCTGGAGATCCAGTTGGGGCCAATTATGTATTCACTTTTTTGGTTTTTGTGTAAGGGAGAAGTTTGTAAATGGTTGTAAGGCCTGTGAGCTAGGTTTTAAAGTATTTTTTGCTCTTTGCTAATTTTGCACCACTTTGCTCATTTTACTCCCTGACGCCTAGTCTGCCAAAGGCAATGGCCAGCCAGCGCTTGGCATTGAATGTATTTTTTAAAAACATGTTTCTTTGCTATATGTATTTTTTTCATTAAAATGAATCTTTTGATTTATGGATGGACTTGAATTGAATGCTATTGTTTTTGTATTTTGTGTTTTTCTGCAAAACATTAAAGTGTTCACACTAGCAAGAATTGCTCAAGAATGTTTCTATTTTACCCTGCACTCCCTGCCTGCTATAGGTGTCTCAGAGGCCATGGACGCTCACTAGCAATCATTTTTGTAAGGATTATTCTATTTTCCCGGGAACCCTAATGCCTGATATAGGTGTCTCATAGACCTTAGGCACACACCAGCAATATTTTTTCTTTTGTTCCCTTTTCCCCTGCACCCCTTGACTGCTATAGCTGCCCCAGAGGCACACACCAACAATAATTGTTTCAAGGATTATTCAATTTTCCCCTTTACCCATCTGCTGCCATATGTGTCTCGACATGCCCCCATGTTGGACATATCATGGTATAAATTCTCAGTCAATATTAGAATTTACAATCTTGTTGCTACCTTTATTAAACCCAGTGACAAAATTAATTATCTAATATACAACGTAAAGTGAACATTCATATCAGCATCTGCAAATGAGAACTAATTCTCATAAGTATCAGGAAGCACCCTCAGTGATAGGCAACCTAACTACAACTAACTTGAAGTGAGCAAAATGTTCGGTAGGTAATCTACAGGATCTAATGAAGTTAGCAAAGGAGGCATTAGAAACTAATATAGCTACCAAAAGCAATAAAGTAGCAAACTGGACAACTTTTACCACAAAGTTCATGATGCTGGTACCCAAAAGGATTTTGTAAGACAGAAAAGTAGCAAGGAGATTGGGAACATTTCAAACAAAGCACTAACATTAAAGAAAGAAATTAGGAAGGCGGTCAGAAAAAAATAGGATACAGAACGATACGAGCACCTGGAATGATATAAACAATCTCAAAAGAATATATAAAAAACAATTCTGGAAGGATCAAGAATCGAACCAGGAGCAGTTTTGGTCAAAGCTTCTTTTCTGCGCTAAACAATCGAACAACAAAGCATTTTGGAAAATAATAAATGGACTTGGTGGACCATCGCAAGTTATAAACAACGCATGTGTGACGGAATCAAACTGGGTAAATTACTTGAGTAGCACCTTTAAAAAAACTTTAGGTTGTGACAATAAAAACAGTCACATTGATTTGGAATCTAGGCCTCAAGATATATCTAACAAACAGTATAAAATCATGGATTGCCAAATATCGGTGGATTGCCAACTCCAGGTATCTGATAGGATAATGAAAATAATAAAATCAGGTCGAAGGGATGGGGCCCGGGGCGAAATGGAATACCTCAAGCCATTTTCTCAAGTGACCATGGAGGCAAAATGACCGAATATTCTCCCGATCAGTTGGAAAGGCGGAAAAATTAATCCAACATTTAAGGGTGGAGACAGATCGGATCCTGCAAATTACAGGCTTAAATCCCTAATGGATGTGGAACAAAATATTACACATCATTAATCTTAGAGGACTGGGTGGATTGGTTAACTAAAAAATAAGTTGATTCCTATTACCCAAACATGATTTCGTAAGGGGTTTGGAACAACAACTAACATACTTGACTTGCCAATGATTGCAGAAAGCTACAAACGCTTAAATATAAAATTACAGCTCTGTTTTATTGATTTTAAAGCAGCATTTGACAGCATAGAGTGAGGCCTACTGTGGCCTAAATTAAAGAAGATGGGTGTCCCCAGAATCAATATTGCGTGCCATAATTCAATTGTATACTGGAACTTGGAGAAGAGTAAAAATTGCAGATGGTACGAGAATTTCAAGGGCAATACACACGGACATAGGACTAAAGCAAGGCTGCGTACTAGCCCCCCATCTATTACATTTCTTTATGGTGGACCTCTCAATAAGACTAAATGGGACTAATTCCCATCCAACATGTTTGGGCACTTTATTGACAACACATCTTTGCTATGCTGATGATATAGTTTTACTCAGCCTGACACGAGTTGGCTTATAAAGATCATTAAACCAGCTAACAATATTTGCAAATGACAACACCTTGGAAATTAATACAAAGAAAGCAAAAATAATGACTATTGCAAAGCAATCAGGACGCACATTTCCTGTCAGACTCGGAGAAATAACATTAGGGGTAGTAGATAGCTACAAATATCTAGGGCTGTACATTGACGATCGTTTAAACTTCCAAAAACATAAACACTATTTGGAAACAAAAGGTAATGGCTTAATCTACGTATTTTGTGCCCTCTCAAAAAATCTAAAGGGTCCATCTCTAAAGCCTGTAATGACTGCCAAATTGATGCAGGCAGTAGAGTACGCAAGCATTGTTCTACATGGAACAGATACAAAACTGTTGGACAAGATAAACCTGAAAGCACATAAAAGGGTTTTTAACCTACCTCAGAATGCGCCTCCAACGCAGGTGAGATTGGAATTTGGCCTTATTCATCAAGGGATTGGGAGAACCTATGCGTATGTCAAAAGCTGTACAAAATCTGGTTAAATCGAGAGAATGACCTACACAATGCCCACAATGCCTTATGGTGGGCTCAGGAAGAAGATCAGCACTCTAGTTATGGAAAGGTTTCTAAACTGGCCTTGGAAAAAACAAAGTCCAAAGATATTTTGGCACAGTCCCCCTCCTTTCCTGTTTTTCGTAAAGTGATAAACAAAATGGAGGAACTACATTCATTATTAGAGGACAAAAATAAGTTTGCAAAGAGGTCTCATGCCTGGATGGTATTGCAGTCCTACACAAAATTACAAACGGCTGAATATCTGAACACAACATTTTCATATTACTTAAAACGGAAACTCATGGCGACCAGGTTTGGGTACTTACCAAGTTTAGCAGATCAGCTGAAATGGAGATATAATGGGCCCCAATATGTACACTATGGGGTCGATTCTGATCCTGGAAGAAAAACGTCCGTACGATTCGTATCCAGAGCCCTCTCCGTACGACCCGACGAGTACGATCCGGACCAGGGTATGAGGACGCGATTTGTATGGTCCACATCAGGTAAGGGCGATTCGTACGGAAAAGCACACAATCACATACACACTGTACGGTGCGTACACCCCATTGCGTACCCCTGCGATCATGGGGTGTACGCACCGTACCCCTGTTTTCAGCTCCCGTAGAAAATGGGTCGTACGGTGCGTACCCGACACAAATCGTAATTGCTGGGTCAGAAAAACCAGCTGCGAACAGTACAGGTGTCGCGGACAGCGGGTTCTGAGGGAGATTCGTATGAGGATTTGATTCGTACGGTCTATGTACGATTCATACGGAGTCCAGCTCCTGGTACGAATCGTACTTCATCGTACATACGGGGGACGTTGCAGGGTACGATTCTTACGGGAAAAACGCTCTGAATGGCTATTCGGAGCGTTTTTTCCCGAATCGGAATTGACCCCTATGTGGCGCAGAGAAGCAAGAAGATTTCATTAATCTTATCTGTATGTGTCCATGTTTAAAGTCGACTCGGGCATGGTTTTTGAAAAATGAATTTATTGATAGAGGGATTAGGTCTTGTAGATCCGAAACTAATCAAGGCCTTGGACTCAACGGATCCCCTTTTAAATTGCAAGATGATGACATTTTTGATACAATACGAACAGATAAATAATGAAAATGGACATAAAACTCACAGTGCCATTGATAGAGTAGTGTTTGGACCCGGCATTAGGAACATACAAGAAGTGGTAGCAGGAGTTGCGTTGTTGACTTCAATATTGGGACTGAAATAAGTGGTGATGGAGGTTCATTTTTTTGACAAATATAAAATGGTCATGTATTTTGGTTTTAATGTTAGGTAGGGTTCTTATATAGGTTTTTAAAGGTTTCTATGTCTAGTGTTCATTTAGAAAGTCAGTAACACTGTAAATTTTCTTAAGAAATACCCTTTTAATAATCTTTTTATGAAAATGTTTGGTATAAAAAAATGTAAAACATTTTAACAGCTAGAGGGTATAGGAATTTTCAATATTGTATGGTTTTTATTAACTGAAACAATACAGACTTTCATTGAGATGTGTTTCATCATACGCCACAAGTGCACTGCACACCAGCAATCATTTTGTCAAGAACTATTATATTTCCCCTTGCACCCTCTGCCTGCCATAGCATCTCATAGCTCCTAAAAGGTATGTAAAGTAACTTTTACAATATGTAAATTATTGAAATATTATTTTTATGCATGGTTTGGATTAGATGCACTATTGGTAATTATTTGTGATGACCTCACTACACTATATTCTTTTTAGATTCAATCTGTAAAGGCCACATTTCACTGATTGTTTTATTTGTTTGTGTGCTTTTAGGTGCTTAAGGGACATCACACACAGTACTGCTAGAAAGAAGGCCAGCAGTGACACCAGCTGAGTGCTCCTCTGGTTCTGATTGTGCAGCTAAGTGGCAACTGCCATAGTTAAGAACCTGAGGATGGCCCTAAATATTGGTGTTCCTGTCAAGAAAGTGGCCAGCGAGGAGGAGAAGAAAAATATTACCACCACTGGTGTTCCGGCGTCCACCTTTTTTAGGGAACGTGGTGCACCCTTCCTTTGGCAGGAAAAGGCTGGTAGCAGCACTCTTGCGTCAGTGGCATCACACCAATCTAAGCCCAGCCCACTTTTCTCAGCAATGCCACTCTAGTCATTGTGATGAGCAGTGATTCTGACCGGTGTTTGTCTTAGCTGCATGGTACCCAATCATCTCAGGAATGTGGACAGCAAGAGCGGTAGATAGCAACAATTCTTCCTGTTGTAGGAGAAGAACAGGAGATTGAGATTCAAACGGATAAAGATGTAGCTCTTCAACCATTAACTTCACAATCTCCATCAAGAAAAAGAAAGGGTACCCCACCGTCTTCTCCAAGCCTCTTTTCTGAGGATCTGGACATGAATTGGACACCGGCCAAGTCTGAGACCCGCCACAAGAGACAATGGAAAAGGAAAGATTACCTGAAATCCTTAGAATTATAGAAAGTGACACTGATGCTGAGCCAGCAATTGTCACTCACTAGACATCAAAGTGTCACCTCCTATTGAACAGGCTCAGAGGTATATGGTCCCACGACCAACTTCAGCTTGCATTTTTGTGAAACCCCCGCTGAGACCTGATTTCACCACTACCACAGTCGAAGTACACCCTACAGAGTGTCAAACAGCACACTTACCTACCTCCAGTTCTCTGGTCATCGGCACATGCACACCAATGAATATCCTTCCCAGTTTGGGACTTCTTTTTGGTTAGCAAGCAGGAGGATAACATTGCAATATGCTCCATTTGCCACACAAGTGTTCATCGAGGTAAGCCAGGTTCACACTACGTGACTGGAGGCCAAACGGTCCATCTGAAAAAGCATTGTGCAATCCTGTGGGAGGAGCAACTTAAGAGTTTAGCTGTTGCTAGTGGTGAAGAGAGAATGGGATCAGCTCAGTTTACATTGATAGAAGAAGGGGTTCATGACGAAGAAGGGATGACAACATTACACAAAGCAGCCCTGCTGCAAGAATTGTCCCCAGTAGTGTGCCAGGCCAGCATCACTGCATCAGCAAGCTCTAGGTGACACAAGAATGACATGCAGACACCACCACATACATTGATTCCTGCAATATTCACATTGAGTCTACCACCTCCTGGTTTTCTCTGAAAGTCACCAATGTGCATTGCACTACAAAACACAAAAATCCAAGGTACTTTGATGGGCTTGTTTAGGCAGGAGGGGCCCTCTGAATGCAACCTCCCAATGCGTGTACATCAGAAAGCTGGCAAAAATGTTATCTCCCCCCTTTTTCTTTTGTAGAAGTAGAGGTCTTTTTTAGAATTTGTGGCAGCAATCTTCCCAAAATGGAAGGTTTCCAGCCAGAATTATCTTGCCAGAGTTGTTGGTCCAGTGCTCTATTATGATGTGCTGCAATTGGTTAGCCAAGCTATGCAGCAGAGTGCTGTTCAGACAATATTTAGAGTAAATATACTGCGAACAGTACAGGTGTCGCGTACAGCGGGTTCTGAGGGAGATTCGTACGGGGATTTGATTTGTACGGTCTATGTACGATTCATACGGAGTCCAGCTCCTGCTACGAATCGTACTTCATCGTACATACGGGGGACGTTGCAGGGTACGATTCTTACGGGAAAAACGCTCTGAACGGCTATTCGGAGCGGTTTTTCCCGTATCGGAATTGACCCCTATGTGGCGAAGAGAAGCAAGAAGATTTCATTAATCTTATCTGTATATGTCCATGTTTAAAGTCGACTCGGGCATGGTTTTTGAAAAATGAATTTATTGATAGAGGGATTAGGTCTTGTAGATCCGAAACTAATCAAGGCCTTGGACTCAACGGATCCCCTTTTAAATTGCAAGATGATGACATTTTTGATACAATACGAACAGATAAATAATGAAAATGGACATAAAACTCACAGTGCCATTGATAGAGTAGTGTTTGGACCCGGCATTAGGAACATACAAGAAGTGGTAGCAGGAGTTGCGTTGTTGACTTCAATATTGGGACTGAAATAAGTGGTGATGGAGGTTCATTTTTTTGACAAACATAAAATGGTCATGTATTTTGGTTTTAATGTTAGGTAGGGTTCTTATATAGGTTTTTAAAGGTTTCTATGTCTAGTGTTCATTTAGAAAGTCAGTAACACTGTATATTTTCTTATGAAATCCCCTTTTAATAATCTTTTTATGAAAATGTTTGGTATAAAAAAAATGTAAAACATTTTAACAGCTAGAGGGTATAGGAATTTTCAATATTGTATGGTTTTTATTAACTGAAACAATACAGACTTTCATTCAGATGTGTTTCATCATACGCCACAAGTGCACTGCACACCAGCAATCATTTTGTCAAGAACTATTATATTTCCCCTTGCACCCTCTGCCTGCCATAGCATCTCATAGCTCCTAAAAGGTATGTAAAGTAACTTTTACAATATGTAAATTATTGAAATATTATTTTTATGCATGGTTTGGATTAGATGCACTATTGGTAATTATTTGTGATGACCTCACTACACTATATTCTTTTTAGATTCAATCTGTAAAGGCCACATTTCACTGATTGTTTTATTTGTTTGTGTGCTTTTAGGTGCTTAAGGGACATCATACACAGTACTGCTAGAAAGAAGGCCAGCAGTGACACCAGCTGAGTGCTCCTCTGGTTCTGATTGTGCAGCTAAGTGGCAACTGCCATAGTTAGGAACCTGAGGATGGCCCTAAATATTGGTGTTCCTGTCAAGAAAGTGGCCAGCGAGGAGGATAACATTGCAATATGCTCCATTTGCCACACAAGTGTTCATCGAGGTAAGCCAGGTTTACACTACGTGACTGGAGGCCAAACGGTCCATCTGAAAAAGCATTGTGCAATCCTGTGGGAGGAGCAACTGAAGAGTTTAGCTGTTGCTAGTGGTGAAGAGAGAATGGGATCAGCTCAGTTTACATTGATAGAAGAAGGGGTTCATGACGAAGTAGGGATGACAACATTACACAAAGCAGCCCTGCTGCAAGAAGTGTCCCCAGTAGTGTGCCAGGCCGGAATCACTGCATCAGCAAGCTCTAGGTGACACAAGAATGACATGCAGACACCACCACATACATTGATTCCTGCAATATTCACATTCAGTCTACCACCTCCTGGTTTTCTCTGAAAGTCACCAATGTGCATTGCACTACAAAACACAAAAATCCAAGGTACTTTGATGGGCTTGTTTAGGCAGGAGGGGCCCTCTGAATGCAACCTCCCAATGTGTGTACATCAGAAAGCTGGCAAAAATGTTATCTCCCCCCTTTTTCTTTTGTAGAAGTAGAGGTTATTTTTAGAATTTGTGGCAGCAATCTGCCCAAAATGGAAGGTTTCCAGCCAGAATTATCTTGCCAGAGTTGTTGGTCCAGTGCTCTATTATGATGTGCTGCAATTGGTTAGCCAAGCTATGCAGCAGAGTGCTGTTCAGACAATATTTAGAGTAAATATAGTTAGGACCATGTTTCCATAGCAAATTGATGATGATGATGAATCTTCTTTAAACTTTCCAAAAAACGAATAACACCTCAGCTCCTTCCTGTATAGGTTTGCGGTGATCCTTTAGGCATACGCTTAGAAAAAGAGTAGTGAGGTATGAAGCATGATTCCCCTGGAAGCTTTCCATAGGAAAATGTTAAAATAATAAACAAAAAAGTTAAATGGAATTACACCAAATGTGGCAAAAGGCTAGAGCTATATTCTCAGAAAGCGTGCTTTTGTGATTTGTTGTATCTACGTTCATTAGTTTTTGACAAATTATTATTCACAGTTTAGGCATATTTCAGGCCACTGAGAAACCACAGACTCAAAAAACTTAAAGTTTATTTCTGATTGTCTGCCATCAACATTAACAGAGATTTTGTGGCAGCTATTTTAAGGCGTGAGGACTCAGTACCCGGTCTTGAAAGAAAAAAAACATATATGTACAGGGTAGGGAATGCCATTACCCTCAAAGACTGATGGGCCAAATTAGAAAAAAAACTTGTGATACCTATGATCTGTGTCATATGCATTTTAATCATACACCCTCAAGAGTGCCAGGCGAGTGTGATTCCCAACCAAGCCACAAAATGGCCCAGATACCATCTCCCCCAAAAAATTTTGGCCCCGGAAACCCCATCGTCTAGGGCCCACGTCTTATATACAGGGGCAAATAGGGCTCCCTCCTTAAGCTCTTTTATAGCCCAGACCCAGTCCCTTGCAGCCTATCATATATATTTGGCAAGGAGCCACGGTACTCTCCCACCTGAGCTATCTAAATGCCACAGAGACCCCATCCCCCAGGGCAAGCAGCATACCAGTGTCCCAAGGATCCCATCTGCCAGACACTTCAACTCTCTGCCTGCACTCTTGCAGGCAGGGAACACAGGATTGGTCCTGTCCAGTAAGAGCAGAAAACAAAGCTGCCTCCACAGGCTTGGAGGAATCTAGTGTAGCCTGCCAGTATTGCACAGGCAGCGGAGCCAGCAGGGCAGATGAGGCAATGGGCCTGTCCTCACAGCCCCCAATGTCATAAAGTGTTGTGGGTTATCCGAATGGACCGGAGCACCCAAAAAACAAATAAAGGCTGGCTGTTACCGCACCCAGGATAAATGCTGAGAGGGGCTCGGTCCTGGCTTTGGGCATCATAGGCCTCACCCTGTCACCCTTCATAGTATGGGGGATGAGGCCATGGTCCTGAGGAAAAAAAGAAAGGAACTGACAGGACAGCGGGGTCCCCAGGGTCCACTGTGGACTTCAAGAAGCAAATCAAGCTTTGGGTGTCCAATAAAAAAAGCAGAGAAGAAGAATAAATGAGTGGTTGGAGCTCCTTATTTAATATTCACTGCAGTTGGCGAACAGCGCACCATAATGTCCGTCAATTATCATATATTAAGCATCATGCTGGTGCCCCAGTCTGATCAGGTGTGTTATTTAGGTGTTTATGGGGGACTGCGGGGAGTGCACCAGCCTCCAAGGAATAATTTTCAAAAATTAACCCACTGTTTCTTTGAGTCTATAAACTATGACCACAAGAAAGGTTGATGCTATTTTTAAGCCTTACCAGAACTGGAGTTTTTGCTCTTCAGCTTTGTAATGCAAGGATACTTCAGGGATTTTCATATGGCTGCATTTTTTCTAACTTAGGAGTGTAAGAGAAATACTCCAATACATATTTAAAGGTGTTTTGAATATAAATGCATGCCTAATTTAAATGTTAATTAACAAACATAAAACTGCTTATTATTGATGATAAATATAATTGTGTATAGTTTGGGAGTCTTTTTGACAGAATGATGATTCATAACATATCAAATGTGTTTCAGTAGACAGTGATCTTTTGATACAGTGAATTGGAATGTCTTAATATATGGATGTTCTTAGTCCATGACAGAGCTAATAGGCTTGACTTTATTTATGAGGTTGTTATCTCTTGAAAAAGCAGACTGTTTTAAAACCCTAATAATTCACTGAAAAAACAAAGTTAAAGTTACACTTATTGTAAGGTACAGTAACCATAAAAACCTAGAAAGTCACTGAAAAAAATCAAAGGTTAAAGGGACGCTATAGTTAGGTTAAAATGTCATTCACAACATAACATTTTGAACTTGAAAAAACACAGAATTCACTAGTTATATTTATCTCAAGTACCCAGGGAGAGGCACAATTCAGAGTTAGTTGCTCTAGGTGGCTTGCCATCACCCAACAGTCATACGGTCATCTAGCCACTGACTGGCCATTTGACTTGCCGGCTCAGTGTCCAGATGTTTTGGCTTGACCTGGTGACCAGAATACATTCAATACAATGGAAAGTTGGTGATGATCAGCCCAGCAAATCATAATTCTAATGCATTTATTTTCAAATTATTTTTTTACTTGTGTTCTGCCATAATGACTCACACATCTATAACTAACCCGTCCTTCAAAAGCAACAGCATGTTAAAGTGCCATAGCAGCAGCCGAGACAGAGGAAGTGGTTAACAGAAGAGAACTGCCAACCATGGCTCTGTTTGTTCCTTTCATTATTGTATTTTTCTATAATATTATGACGGCTTGTAATATCTCAGTTATTAGAAAATTGTACCAAATGGTTGGTTAAAACACATTTTCAACTTCCCACTCTCCTTTTCTATTACTGTGATGTAATCTGAGTGCGATTAGAAATGGAAAAACACACTCTTTGTTAGTTACCGGTTGTCTCATTCATATCATAACATAATTCATATTCTCATGTTCTGATTCCTTGACAAAGCTAATAGACTTGCCTTTATACATTGTGGTTGCTTCATGTTTAAAAAACAACTAATTTAATGAACAAAACAATGGATAAAAGTGACAGCTATTGTTGACACAGTAAAAAATAAAAACAAGAAAGTGACTGAAAAAAACAAAAGTTAAATTGACGTTATAGTTAGGATAAAGTGTCACTTACAACATAACATTCTATTCTCGAAAAACACTGAAGTGCACAAGTTATAGTTAACTCAAGTACCCTGGTGTAGACACAATTCAAAGTTAGCTGCACTGGCTGGCGTGCCGGTCATCTGGTCAGCCTTCCATAAATGGTCAACTGCTCAGGCTTTCACTGACTTGTCATCTGGTTGGGTAGACCAGAATATTTGGCCTGACCTGGTGACCAAAATATAATAAATATAATGCGAATTAAGTGAAGAGCAGTACACCTAAAAATATTTTGAATGCATTTGCTTTCACAATTTCCTATGTGCTTGTCTTCTTCCTTTAATGACTCACACATCTGGAATTAATCCGTTCTGAAAATTCAGTAGCATGTGAACGTGTCAATGCACGCAGCAGTTAAACACAGGAAGTATATAACAGAAGACGTCTTCCACTCATGGCTTTCTTTGGTAGGTACACCATTGTTTTGACTGCTTGCATATATTTCATGGATCCAAAAATTGTTCCAAATGGTTGGTTTAAGATTAATTTACATCTTCCCACTCTCCTGTTCTGTTCCTGGCACGTAGTCTGAGTGTATTGGAAATGTTTTTCTTAATTCAGGGCCACATGTAGTATTGCTGGATTTTGTGACTCTCTAACTGCAAATATTTGCGACTCGCAATTAGGAAGTTGCAAACGGCGATATACAACAGTGTCTTGAACACTGTTTAGGATTCCCAAGGGGTCGCAAATGGATCTACCTCATCAATATTCATGAGGCAGGTCGCAATTTGCGACCTATTGGGATTGGCCTGTCATTACAAGGATGGTGGCCTGCTAGGCTCAGCAAACTACCATGTCTGTGATTGCTTTTTGAATAAAACAGTTTCCTTTTGTAAATGCAGCCCATTTTCGTTAAAGTAAAACAGGATGCATTAAAAAACAAAGACTAAAAAGTTTCATTTTCGTTTTTTAAGAGTAAGCAATAGCCTGTGGGACCACTGACTGCTCTTAAACAATTTTGGTGCCCGCATTCACAAAGGGAAGGAGTGCCTTGGGGACTCCTTCCCCTTTGCAATTCGGTTACAACCTACTTCATGGAGTCTGTAAAATCTGAATGTTTTGTGACTACATTCCAATTACAAAACATTGATACGTGCCCCTGTGACTCGCTATTAGGAAGGGAAACCCTTAAGACATCCCTTCCTAATACTGACTCACAAGCCCTATTTTGCAATTCAGTAATAGGTTACTGAATCGCAAAATATGGTTAGAACATGTGAAAAGGCTATTTAATGGTTGCAAAAGGCCCCACTCGCCATTTGCGATGCTAACAACTTTTGTGCTTGTGACCCTTAGTTTCCACTTTTTTAGATACTGGTAGCTCATTCACATCATAAAATTATTAAAAAATGTACTTAAAATATGAAGTGAAGAGAATTACGAATGTTTTGAGAATGGCCAGTGTTCCAAGCAAAAGTTCATTTAGCCATTTCACTGTTCACCCTATGCTAATAAACAAGGCCATTTTGAGCTATTTTATTGCATTCTGGTGCTACCACTGGCCGCTACTACAGGTAAAATTGACAAAAATGTCATCAAACACAGCAATTCGGGTTGCTGCGCTAATTGCATGACTGGTAGATGGCAGCACTGTGCCATATTTACAAAGATATGGCGCAGATCTGCTCTCCCCTTGCTGCACTTGTGGCTGGCTAGTGCCAATTCAGGTTCTCTTGAATAATGTCATAAAGTTTCCTGCACTTTTGTCAGGATCATTTTAAGCTATCATTGAGGCTTATTCCTATTTGCAGGTGTGCTGCAAGATGCAGCACACACCAATAGAGGAAGTAACAAGGAGAAATACAAATATTTCTCCTTGTTACATGAGTCCTGGGAAGAAATCCCATTTTGGCATATGGTTACAAGTCTTTAGTAAATATGGGTTTGTGGCAAAATCCATAGGTGGATGCTCCACCCATGTAACACCAGGTAACACAAGGCATCACTATGTGCTGCATTGCATTACTTTAAAAAAACAACTCACAAATCGGGCTTTCCATCCCTAAGTACAAGCCAAAATAGATTTTGCGTTGGGACTGCATCAAAAAGTGATGCAGCACTTCAGCAAATTTTTTGTAAACCTAGGCTTAGCTGCTTAACTCCCCTCATGGAAGCTTGGTCAGTTGCCCACCTCACTGTCTGTGACAGCACCGGGACACCCCGTTGGGATAGTCGCGTGCTTAATAAATGCCTATTTATTATTATTATTATGGAAGTGTATTGACTGATAAGGAGTTTGGCTCTGATTTGAATGATGTAAGGGGGTTGGTGGAACTGTAGATTTAGGATGTTTCAGAAGTGATGTGCTGGAATGCAAAAAGTTCTGGACAAAAACTCTTGATATTATTTTCAGTCTGGAGAATGAGGTACTACGTCCAAACATGGCATTTATCATGTCAGGCGTAATACAAGCCATAGGCTGTTATGCAGTTGTTTTATGGCAGACAGGACTTCCACTCAGATTGTGACAGGGTATCCCATCTGCCTAAATCTAATGGGGGCCTTCTGTTACCACTTATTTTATCTGGCCTAGTAAAAGCTTTGGCTGACTGCCAGCTTTTTGTCACTGAAGGACTGATATGCTGTCTCTATTGATCGAAATTGGCTGCAATTAATTGAAACATTCTTTGTGTGATGGAAATTCCCAAGTGTTGGTTGGAAACTTACTTTTCCAAAGAATTCAAGTTATTCCTCACTAGCAAGTTCTAACCAGGCCCAAACCAGTCTGGTGTGCTTGATTTCCCATCTGGAGGGGACTGGGCTTGGCATTTTGTATAGACCTGATTTGTTCCTATTGTATCAACACCAAGACTGATTTGCCTATGATTATCTCTATCTAAGTGTTGACTGGCTTAAAATCCCACCCCCAAATGATTAACCGGTAATGATACCAGTGGTGAGATTAATTCAAGAATTCCTTCCATCACTTTGTTGTAGGCTCTCTTGTTAGAAATTGGGTGTCTGGTGGGCAGTGTTATGCATCCTGTCAAAACAGGAACCACAATCCTAGTCAGGCTATGCTAAATAGACACAAAAAATAACCTGTGCTCAGCCTCTGGTAGTCTGGCACAGAGCAGTCAGGCTTATCTAAAGAAGCAATGTGTAAAGTATTTGTGCAATATGCACACACACACACACACACATAGCAACACAATAAAAACACCACATAAAGACTCCAGACTGGTTTGAAAAAATCGGCGAGTAAGTTGATTAATAAATCAAGACCAAAATGACAAAAATCTAATAAGAAGAAGTCGAAATATGATTTTTTTAAAATAAAAAGTGTTTTAGCACTTAGAAGCTATAATCGCCAATCGGGGTTATCTAGTAGTTCTGGACCAAGGCAAAGTCAGTAGTTCATGTTGACCGTAATGGAGCGCAGACTAACTACAGGACCCACGCAGGCCCTTGTGAACAAAAAAGTATCTTATCCTGATCTTAACAGCCGGATGTGGGGGGCAGTCGAGCGATGCAACAATGTGGCATCTCTCAACTTAGTGATCTGAGTGTATTCTGAGTGTGAGATACAGGGTTTTTCCAAGCAGTCACAGGATGCATCAATCTCTGTAAAAAGCTGCAGCTGTGATGCACGGTTCCATGAGTTGGTTTGTGCAGGTGCTTCAGCAGTTCCAGTGCAATGCAGCAGGTTCTTCTCCTGCCACAATGATGATGCATTGATTTCTGTTCAAGCAGTCAGTGGATGTGTCAGTGCCTCTGAAGTAAGCATCAGGGTACACATATCAAATCCAACTTTATCAGTAAAAAGGATTTGCCATTACCATTCCATATGTATAAAACGTGACACAGCAACTCCTATCTAATCAGTAGTTACAGCTTGATAGTGTATTAAGGAATTCCGGATGTTAACCTTTGAGATGAGTAGATCTCACTGTAGTTAAAAATGAATTGAGCTGTTTTTAACTATCAGGGCATGAAAAATCTAAAAGTACTTGTCCAACCTTTTACTTACACAGCACCCACCTTATGCCCTATCTAGGGCCTACAGTAGAGGTGACTTATGTGTAATAAAAGGGGAGTTTCAGGCTTGGAATAGTGTTTTAAATGCCAAGTCAATATGGAAGTAAAAATGCAGACACAGACTCTGCAGTGGCAGGCCTGAGACATGATTAATGGTCTACTTGTGTGGGTGGAACAATCAGTGCTGCAGACCCACCAGTAGCATTACATTTACAGTCCCTGGGAATGTGGTATACCACTTTAGAAGTGACTTACACATAAATGAAATATACTGATTGTGTATAGACGTATGTTACCCTCTTTAGCAGGGAATGAAATGCCCTTTAGCTCTGGTCAGCAGAGGTAAAATGTTCAGAGTACTAAAGCCAACAACAAAAAGGTCTGAAAAAGAGGACGAGGAAAGCAATACTTTTGAGGTGACCATTTAGAGAAGGCCATTTTCCAAAATCTTGTCATTGAAGAAAGTATTTATAAATAACCGTTTAGTGTAATTATAGTTAGGACCATAGAACAATGTTATGCAAGAAGAGGCTGAGGCAATTAACTACAACACCTACTACTTTATTGGGAAAGGTTATTGAGTCACTTTAAATGGCGCACAGAAACAGAACATCATCCCGTTTCACATTCCAATAGAGAAAAATCTCTTTCAACAGTAACCAATCAAAATGGTTCAGTAGTATAATTCTACAATGTTTTAACACTTTTTGATCAGAGTAGTTCAGCACAATTGTAATACAAATGAACACACACACAGTACATATCATTTTCAAAACTCCATCAAAATATTTGTGTTAAAAATGTTTGATTCATATTCCACTTCTAGTGTCTTTTAATATTCTCCTTAAAACAGTAGCCAATGAGTTTCGTCCTCATCAGAATTGTGGTGCTGAACCATTTTGATTGATTATAGTTAGGACCATGTTTCCATAGGAATTCGATTTTTTGGTTTGCTAATAATGTTGGTCCCTTTAGATGAATCTTAATTAAACCTTCCAATAAACGTATCATACACTTCAGATCCTTCCTGGAAAGTTTCAGAGAGGTCCTTCAGGCAGACACTAAGAAAAATAGAAGAAATATCTGAAAGACGATTCCCCATGCAGTTTTCCATAGGAAAATGTAAAAGCAATACAGAAAAAGTAGCTGCATGGATTTCCACTAAATTTCGCATAAAGCGAGAGCTTTAAGCAGAAAGCATGCCTTTTGTGATTTGGTGTACATCTGTTCAGTAATTTTTGAGAAAGTATGATTCACAATTTATGTATGTTTGAGGCCAAGAAGAAACTACTGAACCAACAGATTCAAATATTTGATCTGATTGTCTGCATTCAACATTAACATAGATGATGCTGTAGTAATTTACGGTTTGCGGACTCAGGCCCATATGTAAAAACGGGTTTTGCATTTCTCAGCGGACCAAATTACTATTTCGGGCACTAACAAAAATGCAAAATAGCCTTTCCTCATGTATGAAAGCAAATATGTTGTTGTAAAAAAACCATAAGAAAGCAAATTTTAAGATTTCCAAAATAGGAAATCGCAAATAGGGATTTCCTATTTATGATTTCCTAACTTTATGTACATAGCATTTCCCAATTGCAAATGGCAGTGAATGTATGAGAGGGAAGGATGAGACCATCTTAGACAACGTGGTCAGTAAAACATTGCGAATATTATTTACGCTTCCTCCATACACTTCGCCAGCACAGCTAAGGCTTGAGTTTGGCCTACAAAAGCAGCAAATCGCACGTAAAGGTGCATATGCAAAATGCTGGCACAAAGTAAAGAATGCGGAAGCAGACTCTCTGAATGCCCATCTTTGGAAAGAATTGGAAACAAACAAGGACTCCCCTGCAATGGTTTACCTCCAAGCAGCCATAAACTCCCTTGCGCTAAGAGATCTTTGGGACTCGAGTTGCACAGACAAGTGCTTTAAGCGTCTGGTCAATAAATGTGTGAAAATAATTTCCTTGGAGGAGGACAAAACAGCACTAACCAAGAGGTCTCATGGGTGGTTTGTGATTCAAGGCTACACCAGCGCCTCACCACAGCCATACCTTAGCACCGGCTTTTCAAGGAAGGCGAAGGAAGACTTTTTGCGGTTGAGGATGGGGGTAATACCATCTCAGCTACATCTTGCCCCCTGGAAGCGCCTGGACTGCAACCCCAAGTGTAGGCTTTGTGACAATGCTAAGGACGACGTTTTGCATCTGCTGTGTAGTTGCAAAGCACTAGATAGTATCCGAAAGAGCTTACTAACACAGCCTTGGAATCAGAGACGTGTGCGAACCCGTAGACAAGCTCTGTTGATGAGCTTTAAGGGAGAAAACATCCAACTAGCATGCAGGCTAGTGCGCTTTATGAAATTAGTCAACACGGCCCTAAACTCAGCAGTTAGTAATTAAATTTGTCGTACTGTGAATGGCTTCTCCTCTCAAGACTATTTTCCTTTGATAATCAAAGTCACAATCGATCGTGAAAGTCCTTTTTTCCTAACGTATAGTACTGTACTTCTCGCAGGGTTTTTTTCTCACTTTTTAACTTTTCTAAATGTTTTTATTTTTCTTTTTTTATTCATGTACTTTGCTTTTTCTTGTTTTTACTGCCGAATTGCAAAGATTTTAATTAATCATGCAATAAAGAATATTATTATTATTATTATCAATTGCAAATGGACATTTAGTATATGCTTTTACCTTTGACTCGGATATGATGGTAATGAGGTGCAAACATCAAAAAAGCACCCAAAATACATCAGGAACATTCACAACCTATCTAACTTCTTTATACTGCTTTCTCTAATCCAGGTTTTGTTGCCCAACAATGTCACATTTAATAGTTATCTATGAGGGAATCCTCTATGTCTACATCTAGATCAGGCATCTCTCTATACATGAGAAAAGCATGCTCTGTTAATGCGTTCACATCTAATACAACGATAAAAGGAAAAATCTATAGCACCAATGTCATCTGCTGGGAGTATTTGGGCACTATTTCTATTTGAGATACTGTATTGCAAACATGTGAGAACAGCATCATAATTTCTCAGCAGCAATGGTTAGCATCAGGCGAGGGCCATGGTTCATTTCATTTTGCGATTCCCAAATAGTGATTACTTCAGATTTGCTATTTCCTAATTGCAAAAGTGATATTTTCGTACATAGGGGCCATAGCCAGTTGTCTTGAAAAAAAAACATGGCCAGGATAGGAATACCATTACCCCCAATACTGGGTGGGCCAAAATGGAAAAAAAGTGATGTGGATCTGTGGCCCGCCCTATTTAATTGTAAACTCTCTAGGAGTTCTAGGGAAGGAAGGCGTCAAATTAACTATTATTTAAAAAAAGATGAGGAGTGACTGTGTGACTTCCCAACCCGAGACACAAAATGGCCCCAAGTACCATCTCCCTAAACCATTTTATGGCCCCAGAAACCCCATCTGCTGGGGCCTACATCATATATACTTCGGGAGGGGGTGGGGCTACCTCATCAAGGTCTGCGCCCGTCTGCCACCCGACCAGTGCCAGGAACCCTGGTTCTCTCAGACCTCTCTGCTATGACTCAACCACCCTCCACGCACTCAATCCCGGAAGACACGCTGACTGCGCAAGATCCTCACCAAACATCACCCATGGACAGTTCTCGTGCAGACCCTGCACCATCGACAAAGCTCCCACTACCACCGAAGGCCCGCCTGATGCATGCACCGCTGAAACCGTGATATGCATCCTCCTCAATGTGCGCTCCCTGCACTGACACACCATGGAAATCTGGGACCTGATCGACACCCTTTCGCTTGACGTCACCTTCTTCGCGGAAACCTGGACCAACGCTTTCCAGCCCCGACATCGCAACTGCTACAAAATCCAGAGAAAGGACCGTCTGCACCGCCCAGGAGTTGGACTCACCATTGCACACAAGAACCCCCTTCGACTCTCCACATTCAGCACAAGTGACCCCCACTCCAACACAGTAACACCTCCACTTCCAGATCCAGACCAGCTCCAGGATGACGCTATTTGGCACCCTCATCTACAGACCATCAGGATCTCGCACTCAGCCCGCAAATACCATCGCCCAGCTTGCCGCACCACACGCCATCACCTCCATGGACTACATTCTACTCGGGGACCCGAACTTCCACCTCGATAACTGCAACAACCCTGACTCTACAACTCTCCTCAACAACCTCGACAACCTGGGACTGAAGCAGCTGGTCAACATGCCCACCCACTGAGCAGGTCAGACCCTCGACCCCGAAGAACAAACATCGGCTTCAGCCACATCACCCAGCCCAAATGAACAGACCACAACTGCGTCCTACTTCACCTTCAACCCCACCACCGCACCGAAGCCTGTCCCACGCCTGCTACGATGGAACTGGAGCAAGGTCACCGAGGAACACCTCAACACCACCCTCTTTTAAACCCCCTGTCGCCGCGACCGACACCAACTCCGCGGCCATGGAATTTCACCGCTGGATCTCCCGCAGCTCCGACAAGCTTGCACCCCTCTGCCACCCCACCAAACAACGCCCTCTGAAGGCCGCCTAGTTCACCACAGAACGTCAAGAAGCCAGACGCTCCTGAAGATGCCTTGAGAAGGCCTGGCAAAAACAGAAAACCTCAAAAGCACGGAACAACCAAGACTCGAAACGGACCTCCATAAGAGATAAAGTCCAGAACAACGTGACCAATGCCAAGAAATTTGTTCAACGTCATTCAGCAGTTCACAAAACCCACCAGCAAAGTCACGGACGTCACACCCTCCCAGGAACTCTGCGACAAGCTCAGCTTCTACTTTCATTGGAAGATCAAGGTCTCTAAGACAACTTCATTGAACCAGCGCCAGACACCACCCACCTACCCACCACCGCCGATAAGCCTACCATCACGACCTGGGACCCCGCTACCACTGAAGTCATCACCGCAACCATGAAGAAAACCCACTCAGGAGCCCCAATGGACCCCTTCTCACCGCACATATTCCACAGGGCCACGACCACCATCGCCCCTGAACTAGGACAGACCATCAACGCCTCCCTCAGATCCAGCATCTGCCCAAATGACTGGAAACGGGTGGAGGTGAAACCCCTCCTCAAAAAAACCAATGGCCGACCCAACGCACCTGAAAAACTACTGGCCCATCTCTCTCCTCCCCTTTGCGACTTAAGTCACCAAGAGACTCATAAACACCCAGATGACCACCTTCATCAAAGAGAACTCCATGCTTGACACCTCCCAGTCTGGATTCCGCAGCAACCAAAGCACTGAGACCGCCCTCCTTGCTTCCACTGACAACATCTGCATACTACTAGACCAGGGACACACTGCAGCCCTCATCCTTCTAGACCTCTCCACAGCCTTTGACACTGTCTCACATCACACACTCGAAGCCAGAATTCATGACGTGGGGATACAAGGTGCCACCCTCGACTGGATCCAATTTTTCCTCTCCAGCAGAACCCAGAGGATTCGACTCCCTCCCTTCCTCTCCGAACCCATGAAAATCAATTGCGGAGTACCCTAGGGATCATCATTCAGCCCCACGCTCTTCAACATCTACATGGCCCCCCTCATCGCCATCGTCAAACAGCAGTTGCTCAGCATTGTATCCTACGCCGACAACACCCAGCTCATCCTCTCACTCACAAAGAATCCCGAAGACACCAGACTCTGCTTCCAGGAAGGAGAGCAGAACATGGCAGCATGGATGAAAGATAGCTGCTTGAAGCTCAACTCAGAGAAGATCGAGGTCCTTATCCTCGGACCATGCACCTCCACCTGGGACAACACTTGGTGGCCCTTCGCCCTCTGGAACCATCCCACCCCCACAGACCATGCTTGGAACCTCGGCATCATGCTTGACTCCTCCCTCTCCATGAACCAACAGATCAACGCAGTGGCTTCCACTAGTTTGAACTGCCTTTGCATCCTCTGTAAGACCTTCAAATGGCTTCCCCGACTGCAGAAGGACCGTCACCCTTGCACTCATAACCAGCAAACTGGACTACTGCAACGCCCTTTACACCTGAATCAACAGAACTCTTCTACACAAACTCCAAACCATCCAGAAAGCTGCAGCCAGACTCGTCCTCGGGACGCCGCATCACAAACACATGACCCAACACCTACAAGCCCTCCACTGGCTCTGCGCAGAGAAGAGGGTCACCATCAAACTCCTCACCTATGTCTACAAATCCCTCAACAACATCGGACCAAATACCTCAACAAGAGAGTATCCTTCCACCTACCCAAGAGGAACAGCCGCTCCGCCAACCTCGCCCTGGTAGAGGTCCCCCGCATCCACAGAAACAGAACTGGCGGGCTAGCCTTCTCATTCATCACAGCTAAGACCTACACCTGGAACGAGCTCCCAGTGAACATCAGATGCTCCCCGAACCTGCACAAGTTCAGGAAGGAACTCAAGTCTTGGTTCTTCAAATGATTTGGAGCAGCTCCCCCCCCAGTGCCTAGAGACCCTCATGGGTTAGTAGCGTCCGTTATAAACGCCGATTGATTGATTGATGGTTTTATAGCCCCCGGGATACTATCACCTGCGGTCTATCTGATGCATATTTTGAAAGAGGACCATGACGCCCTCCCACCCAAAATATGTAAATGCTGCAGGGACCCCATGCCTCAGGGCCTACAGCTTTCCAGTGTCCGGAGGACTGCATCTCCTGGGACACTGGTCTACCCAGCCTGCAGGAGAGTGAGCAGGGAGCACTTAAATGCCATGTTAGCGCTCTTGCAGGCAGGGAACATGGGTTGCTCCTGTCCGATGGGAGTAAAAACCAAAATTGCTTCCCCTGGGTGGGAACAATTTAGTAGATCTTGCCCCTGCCAGAGTCAGTGCTGGCAGGGGTGCCGGCAGGGCAGCTTGGTCATGGGCCTCTTCCCACATTCCCTAATGGCAGAAAGTGTTGTGGTTGATTCAGGTGGATCAGAGCACCAAACAAATCGAAAGCAAGACTGGCTCGTGCCGCACCCAGGATGGATGCTGGCAGGGTATCCATCCAGGACGTGGGCACCACGGGCCTAATCCTGTGACCCAACATTTTTAAAAAGATGTGGGTGTCCTGACTGGGGTTCATAGAATAGGGGCTGTGTCCATGGTACAGAACAGAAAAGAAAAAGGAGCTGTCATGATGGCGGGTACCCCTGGGTCCACTGTGGGCTTCAAGAAAAAAAGTAAGCTGCGGGTGTCCAAAAGCAGAGAAAGAATAATAAATGAGTGTCCAGAGCCGCTCATTTAATATTCACTGCACTTGGCAAAGAGCGCTCAAGCATCATGGTGATGGCCCCAGTCTGCTCAGGGGCTCAGCGGTATGTTATTTGAGTGTTGCTGGGGGGCTGCAGGGAGTACACTGGCCTCTCAGAAATAATTTTCGTAACTGACCCCTATTTTCCTTGGAGTCCATGTAAAATGATCCCAAGAAATGTTGATGATATTTTTCAGCATTTCCAAGGTTGGAGTTTGTACTCTTCAGCTGGGGAATGCAAGGGCATCTTATGAATGGTTATGTAGTTGCATTTTGTGTCCTGAAGCGTGTAAGGCAAAAAACAATTCAATACATCCTTAAAGTTGTTTTTAATATAAATGCATGCCTAATTTAAACGTTTAATAACAAACATTCCAATGCTTATTATTAATGACAAATATAATTGAACATGGTCGTGGGGTTTTTGTTATAATGATGATTCACTGACTGGTCATCTGGTTGGCCAGCCCAGCGACCACGTTATTTGGTCTGACCTGGTGACCAGAATATACTAAATATAATACAAATTGCTTAATGAGCAGCAACCCCAAAAATTATTCGAATGCATTTATTTTCAAATATTTCACTTTGCTCGTCTTCTGCCTTAGTAACACACATCTGAAACTAATCCGTCCGTAAAAGCAGTAGCCTGTGAAAAGCAGCAGAGACACAGGAAGAAGTATATAACAGAAGATGTCTTCCAGCCATGGCCTTCTGTGGTTGCTACATTATTGGTTTGACTGCTATCTCATCTATCAAAAAATTGTTACCAATGGTTTGCTAAAAACCAATGTACATTTTCCACTCTCCTATTCAATTCCTGACACATAGTCTGAGTACATTTTAAAATGTTTTTCTTTATTTAGTTTCCTCTCTCTTAGTAACTGGTATCTTGATCACTTCATAAAATGATGAAAAAATTAAGCTATTAAAAATTACAAGTGAAGAGAATTAACATTGTTAGGAGTATGATTAGTGTTCCAAGCAAATTTTATTTTGCTACTTAACATTCACCTGTACTAATAGGAAGAGACATTTTAAGACATTTTATTGCAATCTGGTGCTACCACTGGCAGCTACTGGGGACCAGGTTGACTAAACGATCGTTCAACAAAGCTAGTCCTAGTCATGTTGCTGCACTGCGTTGGCTGAATGGGAACGTATGTTCCATATTTACAAAGACATGGACCAGATCTGCTCTCTCTTAGTTGCAGTTATGGCTGCCTAGAACCAACGCAGGCATCCTTGTGTCATGTTACAACACTGCTTGCACTTTGGCCAGGATAGTTTTAACATAAACTTTAAGGCTTTTGCTGCAGAATGCAATGCAAAGAGGAAGTAACTAGCGTACTAGATGTAAGGATTTTACTCCTTGTTACACCAGTCTCCGGTAGGCACATCATTTGGTGCAAAAGCAAGTTTAAAGTCATTAGTAAACCTTGGTTTGCTTCAAAAACATTGGTGAATGCACTGGAACGCCATGCTGAGCGCTGGGACGCTCTTGGGTAGCCATGCGCTTTATAAATCAAATTTCATTTCATTTCATGCACCACCCACATTACGCCTACCTAACACAAAGTGAGACAAGTTACCGCTATGTGCTGCGCCACATTGCTTTTTATTCATACAAAAGTAAATGCCAAAATATATATTGCATGTGGGCTGCATCAAACAAGTAATGCAGCCCCTAATCACATTCTTAGTAAGTCTGGTCTTAGCTGCCTTAACTACCATCACAGAAGTGAATTAACTGATTATGAGTTTGGCTCTGAATTGAATGATTGGGGGGGTGCTTTGTGGAACTGTAGAGGAAGGCTGTTCCATAGGCATTGTGCTGGGATGGAAATGACTCCCTGCAAATACCCTGGGCTTTTCTGTTTTCAGTTTGGAGAGTGAGATACTCCATCAACTATGGGGCCCGATTCACAAAGTAAACTTAGACCTCAAGTCTTAGTTTAGACCTAAAGTCTACCTTGAGACTTGAAGTCTAACTTCAGAACCGGAGTGTAAGCTTAGACCTGAAGTGTAAGCTTAGACTTCAGATCTAAAGTTAGACTTCGGGTCTAAAGGGACTTAGACTTCAGGTCTTTACTTAGACATCAGATGCAATTTTACTTTTGTGAATGGGGCCCAATGTGTTTATCAACGTGTTGCCATAGGCTGTGATGCAGTTGTTATATAGCAGACTCCCAACACTTGTGTGACAGAGTATCCATTTGCCTAAATCCAAAGAAGGACCTCTGTGCTGACTATTTTTTATCTTTTTATCTTTAGCTGACTGCCAACCTCTTGTCTGACCTGGTCACCAGAACAATAAAAAAATGCTCACCAGAACAATAAAAAATAATGCAACAATTGAGTGCTGTCAGCACACCAAATAAACAATAATTCCAATGCATTTATTTTCATATATATTTTATTTTCATGGTCTCCGCCAGAATGAGTCACACTTCTGGAACTAACCCGTTCTGCAAAAGCAGTAGCATTCAAAAGTGCCAATGCAGGCTGTAGCCGAGACAAAGGAAGTGGTTTACAGAAGAGATCTGCCAACCACAGCTTTCTATGTACGGTAAAGTGTTGTATTATTTCATTTTTTGTTTTGTCACCTTGTAAATATCTTAGTTATCAGAAAATTGTTCCAAATGGTTGGTTAAAAATACATTTACAACTTCCCACTCTCCTGTTCAATTATTAAGACCTAATCTGAAGGCATTTAAAAAAGGGTAACTTTTTTCCTGTTTGTTACTTACCGATTAGCTCATTCACATCAAAAAATGATTATAAAACGAATTTACTTAAAATAACAAGCGAAGAGATATAAGAATGTTAGGGGACTGGTCAGTGCTATAAGCAACATTTCATTTTCCCCTTGAACGTTCATCCAATACTAAAAAAAAGGAACTTTTAAGGCATTTTTTTTTTGCAATCCGGTGCCACCTTTGGCAGCTTCTAGTTTCCAGATTTACTAAAAGATCATTCACCGAAGCAGGTTAGGTTGCTGCGCTGTGTTGCGTGAACGGGAGAGAGCAGAACGGCACCTCATTAACTAAGATGTGGCACAGAACTGCTCTCTCCTAGATGCCCTTGTGACTGCATAGTCCTAGCGCAGGCACCCTTGCATCATGTCACAAGTGTGCCTGTGGTGTGGTCAAAGTGCATGCGTAGATGCACTGGAACCTCATGCTCCACTCATGAAATGCCTACTTACCATAAGGTAATGCAACGAAGCGCAATGAATTGTAGGGTGTGATGAAGTTGATGAATGGTAGTCACCCCTTTTGTGGCAGAATATCCCATTTGCCTGAATTTAAATAAGGCCCTCTGTCCCTCCATTTTTTTTATATGGCCTAGTTACAGCGTTAGCTGACTGCCAGCCTCTCTTCATTATAGGACTGATATGCTGCCTAACATGAAGTGTTTATTCTGTCAGCTGTAATACAAGCCATGGTGTTAGACCTTTCAGCCTTAGGGTGGTCTTCCCTGAAATGTATTGACTTCCTTCTAGATTTTTGTTACTCTCGTTTTTGCTGGCCTTAGGACTCTGAATACTCTACCACTCCTAATCCGTGCCAAAGGGCATGTGCTCACTTCTCAAAACTGGTAATATTGGTTTCTCCCTGCATATTTAATTTACTTATAAGTCCCTAGTAAAGTGCACTACATGTGCCCAGGGCATGTAAATGCAATGCTACTAGTGGGCATGCAGCCCTGATTGTGCCACACACTTAAGTAGCCCTGTAATACATATACCTCAGGCCTGCCATTGCAGCCTATGTCTGCAGTTTTGAACCGTCATTTTCGACCTGGTAAAATAGTTCTTTTGCCAGGCCTAAGTCATCTTTCTAGATGTAGAAAAGTCACCCCAAGTTAAGGCTCTGGATAGCCTATAGGACATGGTGCACTTTTTACATACTTAAAAGTATGACATGTATTTTTAAGTTCTATTTGTCCTGGTGGTGAAAAACGCTTAAATCTTTGTTTCACTATTGCAAGGCCTAGCTCTCTCATAGACTAGCATTGGGGTTACTGTAATACACTTAACAAGCTGTAATTTTTAAAATGGAGCATGTAGTCAGTTCATGAGTGGTGTCTGTGTAAATGCAATTAAAAATCCTTAATTATGGTGAAGTTGGATTTTAAATTACATTTTGAAAATGCCAAATTTAGTAAGTTTGCATTTTACTGCTTTAGCCATTATGTGCCTTTTGCCTGTCTTGCCGTCACATGACTCGGCGTAGCTGAACTGGGATTTGTGTATTCGTCTTAGATGGCACACACAATAGGGAGCCTAGCGGTGCCTGGATGAGCCATGACTGACTGGCACCTGATCCCAGGACTCCCAGACTGACTCCAAAGGTTAGTCTTCTTGACTCCTGTTCAGAGCCATATGCACATAACAAGCTCCCAAGCTCCCAACCACTTTACCCAGCATCCAGAACCAGCTGGAGCAATGCCCTGCCCCAGTAAGTGGTACCATCGAGGTCCTGGACCCTCAATGCTAAATAGAGGCTAAACTGAAGTTCTTAGGCTCTTTGCAATCACAAATGGGCCTAATGATGCCAAAACCTTGTCACTCGCACAGCCCACAAATGCGAAGTTCAGTCAGTCTGAACCTTCACACTACATCACTGGCCGCTCGCAGCGAATGCCTTCACGGAGCACCTGCTAACTGATCGCAACAACATCAGGACCTTCGCACTACAGCAAGGCTTAGCCTCAATGCTAGGCCTGCTCTTTGCACTAAAGCAACCACCATTACGCAAGGCCTGTTCCTCGCAGCCCCCCAGACTGCGAATGGGACTGTTTTGCCGGACTTAGAAGGAAACTTTTCAGTAGGACTAATCGGCTTACTATATCCGACCGTGCTCCATTTCAGTTGGCCTGAACTTGTGACTTTTTTCTCGGCTGGCACGACCAGATAGCTGAGTACGGCGCTATTGAAATTTTGGCACTATTTACTCTGAAAACTTAAAAAGTAATCTACTGATTCAACTTTTATCGATTTGGTCTTTTTTTTACTTATTAGCAATTAGTATATTTTGCTAAACTTGTGTGGGATACTTTTGTGGTGTGTTTTCACTTTGTTACTGTACGATCTATTGCACAAGTACTTTACACATTGCCTCTGAGTTAAGACTGACTCCTCTGTGACAAGCTACCCGAGGGTTGAGGACAGCTTAAATATAGGTTTGCTTGTGACATCACCCTGAGAAGAATTGTGGTTGCTGCTTCAGAAGGGTTTCACCCACCTAAACCAGCAAACTAATTTCTTTCACAAGGGTTGTAAGATAGTTGGTATATAACAGACAGGACATCCACCTCTTTTATGACAGAGTATCCCACATTCCTAGAAGAAGTCCCTCTCTTCCCATGTTTTTTATCTCACCTAGTGACAGCTTTAGCTGAATGCCAAACTCTTGTTGCTATAGGACTTATATGCTGCCTGAATTGATCAACAATGGTTGAGATTAATTTACACATTCCTTGTGTGATGGATATTCCCAGTTGTTGGTCCAAGCTCACTATTCCAAAGAATTAAAGTTATTCCAAACTGACGAGCCCTAAATAAGTCCAAATCAGCATGGGTTGCTGGTGTTCCCAGCTGGAGTAGACTGGGCCTGACCTTTCAGTATAAACTTGGACTGTTTCTATTGGAGCAAGACTAAGACTGAGTTGCCCATGGTTCTCTCAATCTGTGCGTAAACTGGATTGGAGTGCCACCCCCAAAAGAGTACCAGTGGTGAGATTAATTCAAGAACTCCTTCCATCACTTTGCTGCAGGCCCTTGACATCAACAAAAATGATAAATACATATATATGGAAGTATACTTAGAACAATGTTTCCATTGCAAATAGATTTGGATTGCTAATAACTTTGATGCTGTTTGACAAATCTTCAAGAAACTTTTTTAAAAATGCCTAATCCACCACTGCTCTTTCCTAGAAAGCTTTGGAGTGATCAAGGGTCAAGAAAAAGAGGAGTGGATTGTTAAACACGTTTCCCCACACAGTTTTCTATTGACAATTCAACAGTGATACAAAAAAAACAGCTGGATGGAATTGTGGTTTTCCATATAAATGTAAAACCAATGAACGAAAAACAGCAGAACAGAGTTATACCAATTTTGGCAAAAATCTAGAGCTTTACTCAGAAAGTGTACTTATCATTTGGTATAAATCCATTTAGTAGTTTTTGAGAAACTAGGGTTCACAACTTATGTATATATTAGGCCTGGGAAAAGCTGCGGCCTAATATTAGGCCGTTTTAGGAGCCATTTTAGGAGTCGGAGAGTAAGTCCCATGTCTTGTTTTTTTTTTAAACATATAGGGGGAGGTTAGGGATACACTGACCTCCTAAGCCTGGTGGGCCAAATGGATAAACAAAAACTGACTCATGATACCTGGGATCCATTATCCTGCCCTTTATAATCATAAACCTTCTGGGTGGGTTGAGGCAAGGGGGTGTTGTCACAATCAATAAGATTCTTAAAAAAGGGTATCTGGCAGTGTGTACCCCCATTGCCCCCAGAGCTACCAAATGGCTCCAGCTATCCCCCTCCTCAGCCATTTCATATCCTCCAGGAACCCTATCCTCTGGTAACTGCCTCATATATTTGTGGAGGAGGGTAGAGCGACCTCCCTGAGCCAATTTATGGTCCCCAGTATCCCATGCTCTGGGGTCCTTCTCATATATATTTGGACACAAGCCCATCTAAATGCCCTAGGGCACATCGATGGGCCTGCAGCGTATCAGTATCCCTAGGACCACATGACCCAGGATATTGTTTCCAGCCCTTAAAGGCATAGGCAGGGAGTACTTTATAATTGTAAATTGTAAATTGATACTTGTATAGCGCACTACTCACCCACAAGGGTCTCAAGGCGCTTGTACGAATACCGCTGTGGAACCCGTCCTGGCTTTCCCTGTGAGGCGTCCACTCCTGGGCACCCCCAGGGTGGAGGCCAGGCATCCTTAGCGTTGTGGGGGCCGTTGTGAAAATTAAGCAAGCTATTGCCCAGAGTTGCACTCTATGATTAGAATAGGCACCGAGGCGAGAATTATCAGGTCCGTGGAATTTTGAGCCCAAGATCCGCCGAGGCGGGGAATTGAACCCTGGTCAGACCTCTGCATCAGGGTCTGTCACTCTAACCATTAAGCCACACTTCTCCATACTTTGGCTCCCTGCTCACATAATCACATGCAGGGTACACAGGATCGGTCCTGCCTGGTGGTAGGAGAAACCAAAGCTGCTTCCGCTTAGTGGGAGCAATCTAGTTGAGCCAGGCCCCTGCTGGAATCGGTGCTGGCAGGTGAGGCGGCAGGGAAGCGGGGGTCATGACCCTCTCCTCACAGTCCCCCATGGCAGAAATTGTTGTGGGTGCCCCAGGTGGACTGGGCACTCTCAAAACAAAAAGGAAGAATGGCTCTTGCTGCACCTGGGATAAATGCCGGAGAGCTGGTGCAAGGGACACCCCCCATTTTCCTCAACATTTTAAAAGTTGACAAAGCTAATAAGTTTGTCTTTATATTTTGATGTGATGATCTCTTTAAAATGGCAACAGGCTTATCAGGTGTATTTGTGTAGTCGAGCCTTGGAAAAGACAATAGGCCTGTCTTTTATATATTGAGGTGACTTTACATTTAAAAAGCCTGGAATTTCTCTGGAAAAGCAAGAATAAAGTGACAGTTATTATTTGCTATCGTAAAATATAAACCTTATAATTTCATGGAAAAAAAACAAAGATTGGATTGGAGAACCCTAACTGTGCTTTTGCCCCTGAGCCCGGTCAGAATGTTTCTCTCTTGTGAACAGAGGAGCCCTGCCAGTGTTGTGTGACCCCGTCATGGGCTCAAGGTGACACGGTGGGCTAGAGAATGGAGCCCTGCTTTAGGGGCTTCCACTCCACGGAGCAGCTAGAGTCCTGACCTGGGGCTCAGTCAAAGCTTCCTAAACCAGACAAGTAGGTCCTGTGGGACACCGTCTTGAGCACATTGGCACCTAGTGGATAGAGACTGGAGCTCAGGCCTGGGGCTGTGTACTCGCTGGCCAGCTGGAGCTCTGAACCAGGGCCCAGTCAGAGCTTTTTAAACTGGCCAAACAGGGAAGCTCTCCTTGAGCCTGCATGGCTCTGCCTTGAGTACGTAATGATAAAGCTGGCTAGCGCACTGATCTCAAGACATGGGGTCCTCCCCCTTACCAAAGCAGTACCCATTCTTGTAATCCATGCACATGAGTGACAGATGGAGTAATTTGAGAGCATGCATCTGGCCTCCTGGAGACCTGACAGTACTTGAAGCTTCAAATTAACCCTCATTAGGGCTTGCCTGGTGGCTCATAGTTCCGAGGAAAGGAAAGGATGTGTTTTAATTATTTATTTTAAATACAAAACATCACCAGTAATGTTGGCATTGCACATTTAGCACCACCTATGTAGGCGTGGTAAATGGCCCCTAATTATACTTTCGCAAAGACTTAGTACTATTTAGGCCTGGGCAGAATCTCAGTTATGCCAGAGTAATTGCAGTAATTTTGGTACTGCTTCTTTACTCTTTGATGATGAATTACAAATAATTACACAATTCTGCCTGCAGGTTAGTTGTTTGAGGGGAAATTGAAGTATGGATGGTGGGTTTATTGTCGACATTGCTAAGTTAACATGCGCTTTGCTTCCATTAGGCTGCTTTTGCGTACAACACTACATGCATTTATTTAGCAAGACTTAGTTTGTGCCCTTTTCACATGAGAACTGCCTGCTTTTCGTGTTCTCTGCTGGGCTCTGCGGTTTAGTCTGCACACGATGTACAAGGTCAATAAACAATGCTCTTTGTTGTTCTGTTCTGGTCAGTCCCTTGCACCTAGACAAATCATGACGCACAGCTGCAATACTGAAAGTCATATGCTTTAATATTGCAAGCGAAGAATGTTGTACACGCACTTGGAGAGAGACCATTCCAGAGAAAAGAGCTGCGCTTGTCCTGAGATGTAAACCTTTCATCTAGACTTTGAGGTATGGGGTCTGCTGACAAAGCCCAGAGGTCTTCTTTTTTATAATAAACTACATCTTAGCACGGAGAGGGTGGTTAGGCACTAGAGCCCTTTTCCACTGTCTTTATAAACTGTTACCCCCGTTTGCATTCTATGGAATTGTGACGATGCTGACAATATTATTTCTATTCTATTTTGCTGCTAGCAATGGCACGTGTACTGTACCATAGAGCACGTTAGTTAAAATAAACATTTTAAACTATACAGTGGTATGAATACTCTTATTGTGGACAAGTATGAGTGAGTGAGCGAAAGAGTTGTCTTGCTCACGCAATTCCTTAGAGTCTGGAGTGTTGTGTTTTGGGTTGTCTAATCATTGGTAGCTTCGCTGTTAGTCAGAGAATGAATGAGACACTATTGCTAGTCAGTTTTGAGAATTTTGGGTACTGAGGTGATAGGTTGGTACACCACTATGTATTGAGGTCCTGGTTTCCTGCGCATAGTTCTGTATATATGCAGAATCCCTGCAACAAAATAAACTACGGTGAGAGCACATTTAATGAATGTGAGTGCTTCTTGCATACACTATTGGTGTTCTGTTGCATATAATGCGATTTCTTAGCACAAAATGCATCTGTGTTTACATTTTAGACATAAGGAGACTGTTTTCAGTAAGAAAATAGTGCTAAATGCAGAATTACTCTCCTAATTTAATTCTGCATAATCTAAATGCTGGATAATTGTGTGCGATTGCACTACACAGAATTCCGCAAATTACACTCACCCCTAGTACTAATATAGTGTCAATATTTTGGACCATGATATTATAGAAGTCAACCTTCTTGTACTTTTCATTATATTTAAGTAAAGTTGTTAATTCTGCAAGTGATAATTTTACAATATTATTCTACAACATTTTCATAGTCAATATTTTGACATGTAACCTTCTTAGCTTATAGGAGTTTTGGGAATAGTGGGTAAGTCAACGAACTCGAATTTGCATGATGGAAGCAAATATTGTCTGCCCCTTCCAGAATTGTTAGAGGGATTTAGACTGTGCGATATTCAAGGGGAGTTCAAAGCAGACTATTATGATAGATTGCAAAGACATGATTCAGAACATTAAGATAAAGTGGAAAGGTTTCATTTTTTTATCTTGTCTTTATATGTTGTATTTTGTATTTATAGCCATGTAATAGCTGTTATTAGCTTGGTGGATGGATCTAGAAAGTTTTCCTGAATAGTAGCATGTTCTCTTGTTCTTCATATCTTTCAAAGTAATGAGGGCTGCAATGGGCAAACAGTGAAGATCCCTTTCAGGTTGAGGTGATATGTTTCTATGTTTTGTTGCCCATGACCAGTCAGGCATGCAGCTGATTGCAGGCAAGTTTTAAGTAGAGGTAGAATGGATTAGGAGAAACATTGAATGGGAATTAACAGCATGGGTGTGGCAGAGTGTGATGTCTAGAATGGAGACATGGTGGTAACTGGCAAACCAATCTCGCTTGGTTTCAGGAAGTAGTCTTGTATTGAACCAAATAGTTTGTGGGTTACTGTGCACACTTCCGAATCATTTGACACAATAGGTGCATGCCTGGATGAACCCACGAGGTGCCAAGTCATATTGCCGTTTCAGAACCTAGAAAAAAAGTGTTCTGAGGTTGACTAGGTCAGTCACAGTTTTGACCAAATTTAGCTTACATTTCTATGTGTATTTTGGGAATAGAGGTACAAATTCCCCTTATTTTGTAAAGTGGGGTCTCCTTAGTTGCCATGCAAAAATCAAGTAGAACCGATGACATTATTGGGGAAAGTCTGGAACGTCACGTGATGTTACAAGGTGGGTGGCATATGTGGAGTCCACAGTCTGTACCAATGATGCCTTTTAGGAAAGAGGTACAAAATGAACACAAGGAGGAAAATTGGAAAGATGTTTCGAAGATGAAAAGGAAAATTGTTTGCATTTGTTCGCATATATTGGCTGATGTAACATTAAAGCATGTGTAATTGTTATTTTCAGTTTTCCCTGAAGAAGGGCCCCAGAGGCCCAAATTGCATTGGATTTTAATAAAACTGCTATGGATTAATTTGGCTCTAGTCGTGTTCTTGAAGAGAGGTTGGATGGCCCAGCAGGAGCATTGGAAATTTGGGAAATGGCTGTTTCCTTTCATGAGGAGCATAATTAATTCAAGTGAAAGTGTGGATTCCCTTACCGAAGTCGAATACTACATTTAGTGGTTAACCTGTCTTTTTATAGCATTCGAAGACTACTTTATGCCATTTTTAGTATTCAGTAGTATTCTTTTTGGGAAGGCTAGTGCATGAAGACTACTGATATGTTAGTGGTACTTCTTGAATACTAACAGAATACTAAGCACATACTTATTTGTAATCGCATAGTCTTCATTTACAATGCAGAACATTTAGTGAATACAAACAATTTGAATACTACTGGACTTTACCCAGACTACTATTAACAATCTATTCAAGCTGCATGCTGAATGGTAGATCTGTGCCTTATTTATTGTACAATTGTTATGCCTTATTTATTATACTATTGTGGTGTTTGTGTAGTGTAGGGTAGTATTTTAGGGTTTAGGGTAGTTTTGGTGGACTGTGCAGGGTAGTGATTGATTGTAGGGACCGGACTGGGGGTTGGAGGAGGGTTGTGCTGGGGATAGCGTTTTAGGCTTTAGTGTTGTGGTGTTCGTGTAGTGTAAAGTAGTGTTTTAGGTTTTAGGGTAGTGCTGGGGGGTCGTGCAGGGTAGTGTTTAAGTGTACGAACGGGACTGGGGGTCGGAGGAGGGTCGTGCTGGGGGTAGTGCTTTAGGGTTCAGGGTAGTGTTGTGGTGTTTGTGTACTGTAGTGTATTGTAGTGTTTTAGGGTTTAGGGTAGTGCTGGGGGGTCATGCAGGGTAGTGTTTGAGTGTAGGGACCGGACTAGGGGTCGGGGAACGGTCGTGCTGGTACTAGTACTACTCTCTACTTCTCACTCTACAATCTCTAATAATCAATTTCTACTACCCTCTACTACTCACTCTCTACTACTCACTCTCTATCACTCTCTACTACACTCTAGTTATCACTCTAATACTCTCTACTACTCACTCAACTACTTTCTACTCACTCTATTACTCACTCTCTACTACTCACTCTATCACTCACTCTCTATTACTCACTCTCTATTACTCACTCTCTATTACTCACTCTCTATTACTCACTCTCTTCTACTCTCTACTACTCACTCTCTACTACTCACTCTCTACTACTCTCTACTCACCCTCTACTACTCACTCTCTACTACTCACTCTCTACTACTCACTACTACTCACTCTCTACTACTCTCTACTTCTCACTCTACTACTCTCTACTACTCACTCTCTACTCACCCTCTACTACTCACTGTCTAATACTCACTCTCTACTACTCACTCTCTACTACTCTCTACTACTCTCTCTACTACTCACTCTCTACTCTCCCCTACTCACTCTACTACTCTATATTACTCACTCTCTGTAACTCCATCTCTACCACTCACTTACTACTACTCTACTCACTCTCTACCACTCACTCTCTACTACTCACTCTCTACAATTCTACTACTCACTCTCTACTACTCTCTACTTCTCACTCTACTACTCTCTACTGCTCACTCTCTACTACTCTCTACTCACCCTCTACTACTCACTCTCTACTAATCACTCTCTAATCTCTCCTACTCACTCTACTACTCTCTATTACTCACTCTCTGTTACTCACTCTCTATTACTCACTCTCTACTACTCACTCTCTACTACTCTATTACTCACTACTACTCACTCTCTACTACTCTCTACTTCTCATTCTACTACTCTCTACTGCTCACTCTCTACTACTCTCTACTCACCCTCTACTACTCACTCTCTACTACTCACTCTCTACTAATCACTCTCTACTCTCTCCTACTCACTCTACTACTCTCTATTACTCACTCTCTGTTACTTACTCTCTATTACTCACTCTCTACTACTCACTCTCTACTACTCTATTACTCACTACTACTCACTCTCTACTACTCTCTACTACTCAATCTCTACTACTCTACTACTTACTCTCTACTACTCACTCTCTACTACTCTACTACTCACTCTCTACTACTCTACTACTCACTCTCTACTCTCTACCTCTGTACTCTCGTCCTCTCTACCTCTACCTCTCTACCCGCACACATACACACATATATATATATATATATATAATATATATATATATATATATATATATATATATATATATATATATATATATATATATATATATATATGAACCACGTGACTCCTCTGGATTTCTCGGTGTTTCCAGCGCCTGCTCAGCACACCAGCAAACAGAAAGGAGACGGACCACGTAACATCAGCATATCGTTATTTTATTCGGTACACAGAAAGCAGCGATATATATATATATTCACGCTCTCTCCTCCTGCTAGTAAACATGCTAGTAACATTGAGGAAGGCGGAGCGCCGAAACGCGTCTGTTGCGAACTGAATAAAATCTAATTTGGAGAATTATCCCCAGAGTGCGTGGTTTCAATTGGAGTGGAGATGGAAACCTTGAGTGAGATATATATATATATGTATATATATATATATATATATATATATATATGACCAGGTCTCTGCTTGAATCGGTTCTGACCACAGGAATCACGGACCACCACGCAGCATTACCTTTTATATATGTATATATATATATATATATATATATATATATATATATATATATATATACATATATATATATATATAGCGGCTCCAATCGTCCCTCTCTTCAGAAACGATAACGCACTTGCGGGAGTTATGTTTTACAACAGTTCTTTATTCGGCTTTCAGACAAGTCTGGAAAGCCGAATAAAGAACTGTTGTAAAACATAACCCCCGCACTCTCTCTTCAGAAACGATAACGCACTCGCGGGGGTTATGTTTTACAACAGTTCTTTATTCGGCTTTCAGACAAGTCTGGAAAGCCGAATAAAGAACTGTTGTAAAACATAACCCCCGCGAGTGCGTTATCGTTTCTGAAGAGAGGGACGATTGGAGCCGCTATACTTAAAGCGTTGGTACCGACGCGCAACGACACCCGCCCGCGAGTGCCTCGGGAGTCTTTGGTGCACTCAGGAGCTAGATTATATATATATATATATATATATATATATATATATATATATATATATATATATATATATATATATATATATATATATATATATATATTGCCTCCTCTCCCATGCATCCAAGTACAACGAGTTGATGACACCATGTGTTGGCCAAAATATTTTATTTCATAGTCAGCCCTTCGGACGCATTTCGCCTGACCAGCAGGCTTGTTCACCGAGTTTTTTAAATATTAGCAGTTGCCATTTACCCCCTTCCATGCTCATGATGAGCTCAGCTCGTCATGAGGCACAGTTGAGCTGTGCTGATGACGAGCTGAGCTCGTCATGAATATAGGAGAATAGCTATTTCCAGCACAGGGGAAATATAACCAAAGCAGCGATGTGGTCAACTACCGTGCACCACCCAAACAGTCATGTGACAGAACTACAGAAAGAGTGTATACGAAGACAGACTCGTAGTCGCACAATGTAGACCATAATAAATAAGTTCTTAAATGCAAGTTATTCTTAAAATGCGCGCAAACACAGCCATTTGTGAAATATTATTACATGCCATGGCGGAGGTTTTGTGAAAACGTTATCAATACCGCTTTGCATCATCAAATGGACAGGATAACTAGATGCTCGTCCGCGTTGTTGCAGCCATTCCTGCTGTGAGAAGACACCGTTCTGCCTAGGTGCGTGCTCACTCTCCTCCACTCGTCAGCATCATTTGATGCCGCCGCGGACCTCCCCTGGCTCTTCCGAATTTTGGGAACTGCATATTTTTGGATATGTTAACGGCCTGCCCAGGTCGTTGGAAAGAGCCGACTGCTGGGTGAGCGGGTCCGCGGCGGCGTCAGATGATGCTGCCAACGAGCGGAGGAGAGTGAGCACGCACCTAAGCAGTACGGTGTCTTCTCACAGCAGGAATGGCAGCAACAAAGCGGGGTTGAGACCTTATGATGGGGTACCTGTTATTTATGGATATTGTGACTGGGGGACAACGTACCCACTGTGGTGAAACAAAGCACGAACTACGTCTCCCAGGATGCCGTGAGGCCACGCCCCCTGGGGCGGGAAGATGTTTAAAATCAAGAGGTGCTGCAAAACACGCTTTCCCCTCGCACTCCGAACTATCCACTGACGGAGAGACTTACTCGAAACGCGTTTGGCTATACCATGGTGTGATTTTACCTGTCTTAAGAGACTCGGCTGGCAGGCTGTGATTCAAGAATAAAAGTCTGTTGCAATTATCTTGGTCTCCCCTGGCTCTTCCGAATTTTGGGAACTGCATATTGTTGGATATAAATATATATATATATATTTATGTATATGTATGGGTATATATACATACATACATATATGAACATATATATAATCTGCATATCAATATAAATACAAATGTAAATGCATGCAGACATATATATATATATTCATATACATATATGCTAACATATGCTTGATATGTACATGAAAGTTTGAAAGACACTAATAACAGCAAAGCTAAAAAGCCACCTAATTACAAACAGAATTGCCTTAACTTAAAGGAGGGCGAGACCTTATGCATTTTCAATGCTTGTTTACTTGGATTATTTCTTATTTTTTTCACATTCACCTTTTTTTTTAATGTGATTTCTTTACTTTTCATATTTCATTCTTTCCCCAGTCATTGCCACTTTTTGCACGTTTGGATACTTTGCTGGATTGCTTGTGGCCTCCCGTTTTGTGGGTAGTATTTTTTCCCTGTCTACTTGCGGAGCGCTGACGCGATGACGTACACTGGTTGCGTACTGGCTCCTAATACGACCGCAGTTCAAAGTTTGAGACATTGGCAGCCTGGGCTACGTGATAGCACCGTCCGGCCGTGGCGGTAAATTTAAATCAATGATACCGCTCTGCCGAAGCGTGGGGAGTTTGTATTAAGAGCTAAAGGGTGGCTGGCTAGTTTGCGTGCCAGGGGCGTAACAAAGGCCCCCGCGTTGCAGGGGGCCACGGGGCCCCCTCAGCACATTGAAGACTGGCTCGAAATATGAGCTTCAACTACGGACCCATCCACGTCCCAGACGTGACAAAATATCTTACAATTCCGCGCCGATGTCTCTGGGTTTTTCACTCTTAGGGTCACGGTGGCGCGCAATTGAAAGTGCGCGTCTCGTGAGCGAGGCGAGGCCTCACTGATGCCAGAGATGACCGCGTGGGCGCAGGCCATCATTTAACTTTTTATAGCCTCTGGCATTCTTTCCTGCCCTGTTCTGACACCCGCAGGGATGCATCGTGGGGCGGCCGGCCGGCCAGGAATAAAAATCAAAGTTCAAATGTGCCCCGGTTCCGACCGTTCTGATGAGTGGAGATTGGGACCGTGATGATTGCTCCAGAGTTCAGTGCGAGGATGTGGCACCTAGCCTGACTGCACCGGCGGTTTCTTTCAGCTGCCTGCCGGTAAAGCTTTGTTTTCAAATGCAAGCTTTTTCCCCGGGCACTGTTTCCCTTTTCGGTCTGTTAGCCTGAGGAAGATTCCCTATGGTCGTCTTCACAGCCATATCTAAATATTTATTCCCGAGACTCTTACTCTGATTGTTTACACAGCTCGAGTCAAGCTCTAGCAGTTCACTGTGGATGGCAGCCCTTTGTCAATGTAAACTGATTACAATCAATTAGGACCAAATACGTTATTAATGACTGCAAGTAGTGTTCACGTTGTGTGCAGGTATTTTAGTTTTACAAGCATCTGTTTCTGTCTTCCTTTCCTCCATAAATGTTCGTACAACAAAGAAAATGTCATGATATTGAATATTAAGTAGAGCAAAAAGTTAATATGCCAGCTGCAAAGATCAGGGAGAGCATATCATGTAAATAAGTTAGTGGTTTGTTCGAGACATCATTTTGTTTACTTTCAGTGAGTGTTTAAGTTAAAATCCCAGTGAGCTATTAACTGTCATAGAAGAGCTGCATACAAACTGCAAGATATAGAGTGCTATGACCCCCCCCCCCCCAGTCTTTCATTATTAGAATGTTGCATAAGGGGTTCATTTTGGTAAAGAAAATAATCAGTTCTTATTATTAAAGAGAAACCCCTAAACACGATGTTACGTTTTAAATTCTGTGTTTGTGCCTCTCTAGACCAAGCACTCTTAAACTATAGTGTCTATCAGTATGGATGGTGTGACTCTTACCCCTTGTAGTCCTCTATCCTCTAGCCTATGTGACATTCCTATACACTGATTTTCACATTTTGATTGATTGTCTCTGTGTAATGTGTGTGATGTAGAGTGCTCTGTCACCCTACACGTGTGTGTGACTCTATAAACCTAATTAAATGCATCTCAGCAAAAGAGTGGCTATAGAGACTTCAGGGGCACTGTTAAAGCGTGGTAGTGAGATAGTCCGTAGCTGAGGTCGTCATTGGGGGCATCAACAAACAAACAAGCCAGCCCGGGATATAATTATATACGTACAGCTGACAGCAAGTGGAGTGCTCTTCTGCAATGGCCTAAGTCATACAACTAAATTGAATTATCTCCTCTCTTGGTAACTCCGCTGTTAATTAAGCGTTCGTCCAATATTAGCAGGCTTGAGAGCAGTAATGAGCGCCCTGGCTGGCTGCAACCTATGTGCTCCTCAGCCTCACTCTCCTGAGCCTTGCCCGATGCCTAGTGTCCTTGTCCACTGACCAATCCGATTGCAAGGGCACAAGGTTAGTTCCAATCCATTTCTGGTGCTTTTTGTTGCAGGTATGTTTTAAGATCTTCTTAAGAGTTTCTCGTTGCTCTAATGGTGTCATTTCTGATAATTGTATGTTTCCCTCGTCTTCATTGCTTGATATTTCTCGAGAGGAAGTGTCACTCATAGTTGTTGAATGTCTCTCATAATTTCACTGAAATTATGAAAATGTCACACATAGCAATCTGAAACCTTGACAGCTATGGGTGGTTGCGTCTTGCGCACCGTCACGTGGCTGCAATAAATCAAGATTAAAACATTGTGATTTATTGCAGTAACGTGACGGTGCGCAAGCCGCAACCATTATCAAAGTTGAGTATAATATAGGCCTCCAGTCAAGAAATAATGGGCGGCCGCCTAGTCACCATAGAAACATACCTTACAGCATACATAGATCAAGGCCTGTGCATTGTGAACATTTCTGATATTTTACCTGATTCACTGAAGCGATAGACTTACAAGAGGTAGCTCTAAATCTTCCCTTACTTTTCTGAAAAATGCCTTGCTCAATGATTTTTGCTTTTTCGAGCTCTGAAAAAATAGAACGTGTAAGGCTGGGATATGTTTAAAGCCTCGTACAACCTTGAAAGTTGGGAATGTTATGTGCACTTTCTTACACTTCCGAGACCACTTGTGCCTAATACATGCCTTTGGTGCCTCGGTGTGCTCTACGATTGTAATCTCAATTGAAATGTCGCACATCAGTAATCTTAAAAACTTGACAGCAATACCGCAGGTACGTGCACACATTATTTCAAGCACTTGTTGGCAAATGCAACCGGCTTTATGGCGGCTGTGCTTCTTTGTATCTTTGGGGTAATTTAAAACAGGTGGGTCTCTTCTGACAGTCATACTAGCTGTTGGTTTTGCTGGTGCTCTCTTGATTGATTACTGGCCCAGTGTGGGCAAAGGCTGGCAATTTTAGGGGCGCCTCTAAAGCAGGCAGCAATCTTGTATTACATAAAAGCACATGGGAATGTGCAGATTAAGTATCAGAAGGTGTTTAACCCCTTGCATGCTCATGACGAGCTGAGCTCGTCATGGGCTACAGTGCTCCGGTGCTCATGACAACCTGAGCTCGTTATGGCCATTAGAACGCTCGCACGCTGGGATAATTCCCCTGCTGTGCTGAACGTTCTATGGGAAACCACCACTTTACTATGGGACACCCACTTTACTATGGGACACCACCACCTTACTATGGGACACCACCACCTTACTATGGGACACCACCACCTTACTATGGGACGCCACCACATCACTCTGGGGCACCACCACATCACTCTGGGGCACCCCCGCATCACTCTGGGACACCCCCGCATCACTCTGGGACACCCCCGCATCACTCTGGGACACCCCCGCATCACTCTGGGACACCACCGCATCACTCTGGGACACCACTGCTATTAATTTATATATTTTCAAAGCCAACACATATTAAAGAAAATTGTCATTTACAATACCAATAGCTCACACTTTCCTAATACGAGACCTATTGCATTGCAAATGCTTGTTTTCTGCCTGCCCATTGTACAGTGGCACAGAGTGGGTCACTGATAAAGTGTGCTTGGATGGCCACTGTTGTCCAACATTAAAAGCCCAATTTTAACACGTTTCATGTGGAGCACTCATGCCAATATAAACCTATGAAGGAACTCCCGATCTTTGAAATCTTATGAACTTTTGTGAACTGCAAGAAATTTGGGAAATTTTGAAAAAAACTTCACAATATTTCAGAGGAAAACTCTGTAATGCTGAACACCCCTATAAAGAATTGATTTGGTTATGACATGATGTTTGCTGGATTATATTTTCATTTGATGCAGAGCAAAACCTAACCCCGAGTTATAACCAATTTGTAAAACTAGCAGATTGAGAAAATCATGGGCTGCATTTTTTTTTCATTTAAATGATGAAAATGCTCTGTTAATCTAAATCCTATAAGTCTGCATTTTGCTTAAGTCTATACCGTTGGTTTTAGGAAAAGGGTAGCTCTAAACGGCACTACATGGCTTTAGAGGATAGTAGAAGGCTCCAAATATCGTAAAATAGCTCCTCACTGACAATAATTCTATTTGGAAGTCAGTGATACTTGCTAATTACAACAAATACTGTGGCTGCGCTACATAAAAGTATATATTCAGTGACAAGTTTGCTTAGTGAATGTAATCATTTTTTTATTTTTTAAACTTTTCATTTGCCTCTTTTGGCACACACCGTACTCGGAGGTGCAGCGCCGTCGTCCACATCCTGAGCTAGTGTCATCGAAGGCGGGGCTGACAGGGTCCAGGGCTGCAGCAGTCACCGTAACCCAACTGCTCTTGTGTCTGGACTGTCTGCAGCCCGGAGTACAGCGCGGGACAGGCAGGCCACGCCCGGGAGAGACGCAGCCAGCACCGACGACACAGGTGAGGAGGAGTGCCGGCTGCCGCGTGAACCCCCCTCCTCCCCGCGCTTCCCTCACAATCATTGCCGTTAGTATTCAGATACTGCTCACAAAGAATACCACTAGTCTTCAAATAGCGGTCACAAAGAATACCACTAGTCTTCAAACAGTGGTCACAAAGAATACCACTAGTCTTCAAATAGTGGTCACAAAGAATACCACTAGTCTTCAAACAGTGGTCACAAAGAATACCACTAGTCTTCAAATAGTGGTCACAAAGAATACCACTAGTCTTCAAATAGTGGTCACAATCAATGAGACTACCCTTCATTTTGCTCTAGAAATAGCACAAGAGCTGCAAATAAACCCTAACAGAATACTACTAAGCTTCAAATACTATTCTTATAGAATACTACTAGTCTTCTTTTAGCAATCAATTGAAGTATTCGCTATGAATTTGAAGGGTAGTTGAGTAGAACTAGTATTCCCTCATTAGCATATTTCGGCTTGTGGGCATACTACTTAGCCTTCATGCTTACTAAATGAATACTACATTTTAACAGTAAATGAATAGTAAATGAATACCGCTGTAACCACTGGAATCACACTATTTGAAGATCTTCCATTTTGGTGAGGGTTATTAATGGAGAACAATAATGATTTGTAAAACAGAAAAGAGGAATGTGTGAAGAAAAATAACATTGCAATTGCAATTTTGAAAATAGCTGTGCCAATGTTTAGGGGCAGAAAGGTGTCCCAATATATGTTGTTGTTTAGTTTCACACGTGCTGTTTGGGCTGGGCACGACGACATTGAGCACACAATGGTAAAAAGTGGAAGACATAAATAAAATCTGGAGAAACTTGTGGTCAAAGCACGGTGTGCAACTCGTTCCTATATGATGTTTATGCACAAATGCCCTTCCGAGTTAGCACCCATAAAGCAAAGTGTAACACAACAACATTTTGTATTAAGGTTGTTTTTCTCATGCAAGGCGGAACATCGTAGTTCATGCAGGAAGTTTATTTTTGGATTCTGAGGAATATGAACATTGCAGCAATGAAGCACTGGATAAAGAACAATTTTAATACATCACCAGTGTTTATGAAAACGTTTATAGTTGCATGAACACGTTTTATAATTCAGTACTTGTTGAGGTGTAATGCATTATGAGAGTAGTAGTGTTTACAGGGGAGCGCAGGAGTTTCCAGTGACACAGTTGCTAATTACGTGGAGAAGAGGGGGAGGGGGGCTGCCTTCAAGGAGGGGCTGAAGTGCAGCTCAAAGCCAGGAGGGTGAAAGGGAGAGGAGAAACTTCATGTAGGATGGAGCGAGGAGGATGATTGCTTCTTAGCAAGTATGAAATGAAATCGAGGAGCAAAATTGGAGAGATGTTGTTGTGAAGATGAAAAGGGAAGGAAGTTTACATTGGAAGGCTGGGGCACAGGGGTGAAAGGTTGGGAAGCATGACATGAGAAGGAGAGGAGAACTCAGGAGGGTCACGTTTATATGACGGGGAAAGTAGGAAAGAGTAGATCGAGGTTTCAGGCAGTCATGGTTAAGGTATAGTAATGAGTTACTGAGTGGGAGGAAGATATTAGGGGCCGGATGTAGGTCGCCAATTACCGGCCGGTAACGGCCGATTTCGGCCGTTACCGACCGGTATTTGGGATTTGGCATGTAGGGGGCATTTTATTTACAGAATTGGTATATTTACCGATTCGATAAATTTACAGAATCGGTAAAATACCGAATCGGTAAATTTACCAATTCTGTAAATCAAGATGTATGTGGCAGTGTAATCAGTGCCACAGGCCCTTACCGAATCGTTATTTACCATGGAATACTATTCCATGGTAAATAACAAATTCCAGTGTACATGCACACATGTGCATGTACACCTGTGCCATGTGGCACACAAGCCAGAAACAGGGGTGCAACAGGGTGTCAAAGTGACACCAGGTCACCCTTGCAAAATCGGTAATTTTACCGATTCTGTAATTACAGAATCGGTATTTGTCATTGATTCCTATGGGCTTCAGCCCATAGGAATCAATTGAAATACCGATTCTGTAATTACAGAATCGGTAATTACCTAATCTTACAGATTCGGTATTTTTACCAAATATTTTACCTACAAAGCAATTACCGAATAGTGAATACTGAATCGGTAAAATTCAGTATTTACCATTCGGTAATTTGCTATTACCTACATCTAGGCCTAGGTTCCTTTAAAAAGTGTGGCTTGAGTATGTCAGAAACACTAGGGGGAGTGCAAAGAATGCATTCTAAGTTTTACAAATCATTGAGACTAAGAAGAGAGGGCAACTTTAAACACAAGATTTTTTGCATTTGTTCGCATATATTGGCTGATGTGACATTAAAGCATGTGTAATTGTTATTTTCAGTTTTCCCTGACGAAGGGCCCCAGAAGCCCGAAATGCATTGTATTTTAATAAAACTGCTACAGATGAATTTGGCTCTAGTCGTGTTCTTGAAGAGAGGTTCGGATGGCCCAGAAGGAGCATTGGAAATTTAGGAAATGGCTGTTTCCTTACATGAGGAGCATAATTTATTCAAGTGAAAGTGTGGATTTTTAATGGAGAAAAATAATGATTTGTAAAACGGAAAAGAGGGATTTGTGAAGAAAATAACATAGCGATTGCAATTTTGAAAATAGCTGTGCCAATGGTTAGGGGCACAAAGGTGTCTCAATATATGTTGTTGTCCGGAAGGAATGACAAGTCCAATGATAGAAGCTATGATGGGGAGATTCCAATAATAGAAGCTAGGATGGAGAGCAGGTCATGATGGTCTATGGAATCAAACATCCCCAAATGATGAATGACAGCTGGTAGACAATGGTCTTCTTTGCCTGCAGTTCTCTGAGCTACACTTACCTCTTAAATTGTAGCCTTGCTTGTGTTGCAGAAGTGACCTGTGATCTTAGAGCTGTGGAAGTCAGAAGATGGAAGTAACTTAGTGGGCGCGACGAGGCACCAAAGTAGCGAGGTCGTGAGGGACGTGGCAGTAGCAGCTTTCTCCTAGCTCTTCTTGTTGTCTGAGAAATTGGTGTAGCTCAGAGTTCATAAAAGGAAGAGAATGTGGATGAGTGCGAAGCAAAAGGATAAGTGTACGTAGGGCCAGTAGAGGCAACAGCCTCGGCAGCGGTGTGGGGGGACCAAAACAGGAGGCAACTAGAATTCATCTTAGCACGGTGCAACAGTGCAAGCAGCAGGTGCAGGTAATGCCTTAGGGTCACACACCACCCCTGTTTGGTGCAGAGGCAGCCAGTGCATTGTAACTAACACAGGCATCTGGTTCAGTTTTGGATTGGGCTTGGGTACTGGCTCCACACCGCCCCATATTGCACTGCACTGGCCCTGGCACCCACCATGCAATTATGGGGAAACCACGCCAGGCCTTTTACCAGACGCTTGGGATTTTAGTACCTTGCAGCTCAGACCTCTTGCGTTACTCCAGAGACCAATGCTATACTCAGGCATATAAGGACATAAGGCAGGTCCTTCTGGAGTGCTGCAGTCAGCAGCCGCTGGTATAACACTATTATTATTCAGCACGAACTGCATGAGCATTATGAAGTCTTGGAAAACCAGGGACCCTCTCCCAATGAATTGACAAAAATGCACCCCCATATTGAGGGAGCAAAAACCATAATAACTGCAAGCAAAGCATCGGCATCCGCAGTATCAGGGTGCATAAATCCTTCATTCCAATTACCGTCTAAGAACACAAGCGAGGGTTGGACTTCCTTAGATGGATAATTTACCTTACAGTAAAAACACTGTAAAAACACAAACTCAGGATACGACAGGGAAGTATCCATTGGCCACCTAGCCAACATTATCTGGACAAATAAATGGGAGACAACCCAGCACTGCCAACTACACCACTCAGAGTGCATGTTCAAAGTGATGCAAGCCGGTTCGGAGCTAACTTCAATTTAATGCATAAGCAGAGATAACAGGGCATGACTCAACCCCAGGCTCATCCACCAGGGACAATTGTCAGTCTGGTGACACTCCTGTATCCAGAATGTCAAACCAGAGGGAACCTCGACATAATGGACCTAGGTAATATCCTCTGTCTTCTTAGCCAAATCCCATAAAAAAGCTGCCATGAGTCTCGGGACATTGCTTCAGTGGAGTTCATTGCACCCAAACCAGAGTGGTCCAAAAAAAATCTAAGGTCTCCTCAATGTCAATCAAAGTACCCAAGAAGGTTCTGGCAATAGTTAAGGTCCTTAAAGGATAGAGAATACTTGTGACACCCTTCAGTGGGCTGGCTTACCCCCAGCTTCTGGCAAATCAATTCAGTCCTAAGGGGTGTCATTAGGATGCCCTAAGGAAAATCCAAGATCCAGAACTGCTATTATCCCAGCAATAAAAAAGCCACAGTTGAATGCCCATTACTGGAACTGGGTCTAAGGAACACTGAACAAACCCAGCACTCAGCAATGAACTGCACCTGAGGGCAAAACCGTTTCTCCTCAAACAGTATATCTGCGGATATGTTCTTGGAACATCAACGGCGTGTTAGGAAAAATAGACAATTGTGAGATGCTGGAATATTTAAAATCGTTTCATGTGATCATGTTACAGGAAGCCTGGGCAGATGTTCCACCAACTATACAAGGCTTACTGTACCAACTAGCCTGGCTGATGAGGGCTGTTAGCCTGAAAACGGGTACCAGGATGTTTGTTCCCTGTCCAGGGAAGACATGGCTTGGCAGTTCGGGCTGGACTGTTCCCATGAGGCACAGGGTCCACACTGATTTACATATAGCTGTGTCTGAACTGGGGTAACAAACTGAGCTAAAGAATGATGATGGATTCAACCCAGATCTGTGACTAGGGGTGAGTGTCTGAAAAGTTTCAGCGCTCCGCCCATCATGTCTTTGTGTTTGCTTTATTTGCCCTAAGTTGGCAGTGTATGCTCCGACGTGGGCCCCTTGCTCACTTTGCCACTGGATTCAAGCTAGCCTGGATGATGATGGCTCTTAGCCCAAAACTGGTCCCAGGATGCTTGTTTCCGGTCCAGGTGAGACATGGCTTGGCATTTTGGGCTGGACTGTCCCCTTGAGGCACAGGGTCAAGCCTGAATTGCATATAGCTGTGTTTGAACTGGGGTGGCGAAGTGAGTTAAAGAAAGATGATGGATTCAACCCAGATCTGTGACTGATGGTGAGTGTCTGAAAAGTTTCAGCACTCTGTCCATCATCTCCTTGTGTATGCTTTCTGTCATAGCAACAAAGAAATCATCATACGGCCGTTGCAGTGAAGGATTGATGTTATAGATATCTGGCGCACTAAAAGGAGATTGCATATTAAAATAAACGGCATGCCCAGGTTTGGAATTATTTCTAACCACCTTCAACTAGAGTATGAGCTTGATCCCCCTGGCATTCATGAACATATACATACCACCAAAAGCAATGACTAAACATTCAGTCTTTGAGCATCTGAAAACCGAAATCAGTGAATTCCTGGAAGGGCTGTATTTCACAAAAATAATTCTCTCAGGTGATTTTAATATGAACCTTCTTGGCCTGTCGCAAGAAGATGAGACACCTTCAGCCCAGACTGCATAATGGACAATTCCAGCCCAGAGTCAATCTCACTCCTTCAAGGTAAATAAAAAAGGCAAAGATCTAATTAATGAATTAGATCATCTAACAACCCACCAGCAGTTAAATATCACAATCATATAGGCAGTTCCTTAATAGACTTTACAGTACTTCCAGTCTCCTTTTCCCATCTTGTTGACTGCTTCCAAGTAGCAGCTAGAGAGGAAAAAGGCCATCTCCGGCAGGAATTGAGTCTTGCCATATGTCCTGCCTGTCATGTCCCTGTGAAAGCCACCCATAACTCCATATACACCGTCAACAACAGAAGAATAAAATGGTCAGCCCCTTCAGCACTCAATATCCTAGGGCTAGCAAAATTATCATTAATTGCACATATAGCTGAAGGGGAATCTAATCAAGTCACCTGGACCCACTTCACCAGACAATTTGTCAATCAACATGCCGTGCCAGTACCTGGCCCAGACAAGATGCCCAGGAGGACAAAGACGATAACCTGCAACAAATTAAAAGTGCTAAAATGCATTGTCAATCAGGCCCTCAGTGTCAGGTACGCTCCACAGGATCCGGATGACGAGTATAAGGCCCACCTCCAAACGTCACAAACACTCTGATATATATATATCAACAGATGATTTGAGCCATTAGGTGAGGGGAAAATGCAAAATAATAAACAGGGAAGGGAAGGAAGGGGTCAGCTGGGAAAGGGAAGTACCTGAAACGACAGAACATGCAGAGATAAGAACACTGTTCAAAAAGCACTGTCCATACCTAACATACTTTCCTAATAGACTAAATACCTGTGTGTAAAAAAAGGACTTGGCAATAGGTTTTCTCTGATCCCCCTCTTGTAGCAATGCTTCAATCCTATATGGGATATACATAGATTAATACCAATCTCATATTCATTGCAGAATCAACCGGACCAGACAAGATATCCTCTACCCTACCTGAGTAAGAGCTTATGCTTTTAGAATAAGGAGTTCCGTGTGTGAGTTTCCACCTGAATGAATAACTGGACCCAAGGGGGAAAAGAAATAGAAGCACATATGTAGAATCACAGACCACGGTAATGCGTGGGAAGCACGAACCACAGCACTCCGCTCTGTTCTGTACATGAACACCAAGTCATCAATAATCCACAGGTACCATAAATGTTAGTGTTCAATAAACAAACAATGGAAGGTTGTTGAATAGTATTATGAAAGACTAATACGATAAGAACACAACCTCCTCACCACATGACAGTATGTTCACACGGCAACGCGTAGCTGCGACCGCCACCGTGCTCCGCATGCGAAAATAAACAAATTGCTCAAAACGATAACAAGCGCTTGTTCTGGATACGCGGAGCTGCGACCGCCACCGCGCACCATCTACTCCAAGTAGTAAAGAATTATGAAGTTGTAATCCTTTCAATGTATACAAAGCCACGGCGGTTCTCTGTAAATAATAACGAAACGGCAGCGTGTGGCAGAACACCACCACGCTCCGCTCTGATTGCTCACACAAAAAGGCACGACGCTGCAGTTCCTTCACTGCACGCACCGGGAAACGGCAACGCGTGGACCTTCCACAGAGCTCCGCTCAATGACGGTCTGAGAGGGGCGAGGGACCGCTCCTACCTGAAGCAGAGATCACCACGGCAGCATCCCAGGCGTCCAACACGATAGAGCGGAGAATCGACCTCCTTCCTCCGCTCGTCTCCAAAACACAGGATAACCCGCAACAGGATGCGCGTCACTCAGCCTAAAGTAGCCTCAGCCGAGGCTTCTGGGAAATGTAGTTTTTCCATGCCCGATTTAAGAAGCCAGTCTTATCTTCCTCATAAGGCTGTAATGCAGGCGCTTAGTCGGGCCCTGGCAGTATGTCCTCCCTTTCAGCGCCTACTAGGGCCAGGCCGCATCGGAAACCTACGATGGAATGAACGTATGGCCTCAGGAGCGTCGATGTTGGTCACCGGTTCCCAGGAGTCATCCTCAACCGAATACCCCTTCCATGACACCAGGTACCACAGCACACCCCTACGGAACTTCGAATCCTTGATGCTCCGCACCACATACTCAAAGCCCCATCACACAACACGGGGGGGAGCCCTACGCCTGGCCGAGAAAGCAGGCTTTAGCAAGTTACAATGGAATACTGGATGTAGGCGAAGGGAACCAGGCAGTTTCAGCTTATAGGCCACAGGATTTATCTGTTTTACCACCACGTAAGGCCCAATGTACTTGGGGTGAAAGATGCTGCGAAGTTTGAATCGGATGTTTTTTGTTGAAAGCCACACCTTATCACCCACCGCATACGATGGACCTTGTCTCCTGTGTCTATCTTCATACTTCTTATACTCTCTCTTAGCCTTTATTAAGTGAGACCTGATTTTCTTGTGTATGGCCTGAACCTTACGCATTTGTCCCAAAACAGTAGGCTGATTGGCTACAACTTCAGGAATAGTAATGGGAAGGATTTTAGCATTGTAACCATAAGTAGCAAAAAATGCAGATACTCCCAGGGAACAGTGCCAAGCGTTATTGTAGGCCACTTCAGCCATCCACAATAGCGAGACCCATGAGTCTTGAGCGTCCGCAGCATAACACCGGAGATATTTTTTCATGGTTTGGTTCAACCTGTCCGTTTGTCCATCTGTTTGTGGATGGAAACTGGTAGACAGTGAGGAACGAATACCCAGGGCCTGACACCAAAACTTCCAGAATCTGGCGATGAACTGCGGACCCCGATCAGATATGATGACTTCGGGTACTCCATGCAGCCTGATGATGTTGGTCAACAGCAATTGCGCTGTCTGTCCTGCCGTAGGCAGATTCACGCAGGGTATAAAATGCCCCAATTTGGAGAGACTGTCGATCACCACTAGAATGGCTGTCATACCCTGATCCGGGGGTAGACCAGTAACAAAGTCCAGACTAATGGTCTGCCAAGGTCTTTTGGGAGTAGGTAGAGGAATCAACAATCCTTTCTTTTTCCCTGTCTCATTTTTTGCCATAGCGCATTCTCTGCATGATCCAACCCAAGCGACAACGTCTTTCTTGACCGTGTCCCACCAAAAGTACCTTTGCAGCATCTGCATAGTCTTACACACCTCTTGGTGTCCCGCCAACTGTGAATCGTGACACCATACGAAAGCTGTTTTTCTCATAACATTTTCTGGCAGAAACAACTTGTTGTCTTGAAAGGAGAGTCCTTTCTTCAATGTGCGACCTCTACCCTGAGTGGCCCACACTACCCACTCTCCCGGAGCCTTCGCTCGACAGATGCGATCCAAGAATGAGTCAGCTTGTATCACACACAAAACCTTTTTCGGATCCACAATGGACTCAAGTCTGGTTATCTCTGTAGAATCCTCCCCCTGATGTTGTCTGGAAAGCGTATCAGCCTTTTTGTTGTCAGCCCCAGGACGGAAGGTGATCACGAAGTCATATTCCGAGAAAAATAGCATCCACCTCATTTGTCTCTGAGTGAGGTTGAGGGCAGTTTTCATATATTGTAAATTTCGGTGGTCAGAAAACACAGTAACAGGAAAAGCAGCCCCCCACAAGTGTTGACGCCATTCCTGAAACGCCTTTTTAATAGCGAGCAGTTCTTTCTCCGCTATTGTATAATTCCTCTCTGCCAGACTGAGCTTCTTTGAGAGATACGCCACTGGATGTAATTGCCCCGTGAGGTGATTCCTTTGAGACAAGATGGCCCCTATTGCTTCATCCGAAGCATCAGCTTCGACAATGAAAGGATGTTCTGGCTTCGGGTGTGCCAAGATCAGAGCTGTAGTAAAAGCGGCTTTCAGGGTCTGAAAAGCTCCATCAGTGACGTCTGTCCATTGGAAAGGAACCCCTTTTCTTAACAACTTAGACAAAGGGGCAGCCACCTGAGAGAACTGTGCTATGAATCTACGATAGTAATTAGAAAACCCTAGAAAACTTTGCACTTCCTTGACACTTGTAGGGACTGGCCACTCCTGCACTGCCTTCACCTTTCTTTCAGACATCTGTAAACCAGAATGACTCAGCACCACCCCCAGGAATTCCACCTCAGACACACTAAACTCGCACTTGGACAGTTTACATAACAGCTTGTTCTCCCCTAGTTTCTGCAATACCTGAGATACTTGAGCATGATGTTGTGTGGTGTTGTCAGAATAAATAGGGATATCATCTATATAAACAACAGCGCAAACATCCACAAACTCCTTCAGGACATCATTCAGAAAATACTGAAACGCCGCAGGGGCGTTGCACAGCCCAAACGGCATGACTGTATATTCGAAAAGGCCATAACGGGTCTTGAAGGCAGTCTTCCATTCGTCGCCTTCTCTAACCCGGACCAGGTGATATGCTCCCCTCAAATCTAGCCGAGTGTAAATCCTAGCATCTTTCACCTGATCCAGCAAAACAGAAATTAGGGGCAAGGGGTATCTGTTTCTTACAGTGTTCTTATTTAATACCCTGTAATCGACACACGCTCTCAACTCCCCATTGGCTTTTTTGATAAAAAACAAAGGGGAGACAGCCGGGGATCTACAGGGATGGATGAACCCTATGTCTACGTCGTGGTCAAGATATTCTCTCAAGTGTGCCGTCTCAGGAACAGAGAGGGCATACACACGACAAGACGGTAGTGTAGCTCCATCCACTAAGTCTATCCGACAATCATAAGGGCGGTGAGGAGGCAGTTGTTCAGCCATACTTTCACTGAACACCTCCTCATACGTCTTATATTGTGGAGGCAAAACCACCATCTTTTCGGCAGCTGTGGCCACCACCAATGGTAGATAAGACACTGCAGCTTTCATCGCACATGAGGAAATCACATGCTCTCTGCATTCCTTGGACACAAACCGGACCTCCTTTGCCTTCCAATCGATCGCGGGATTATGGTGACTCAACCAGGGCATCCCCAAGATAACCTCGTATTGGGGCGCCTCTATGATATTCAATATTAATTCCTCTCTGTGTTGTCCTTCTGGTATTTTCACTGACAACACAAGAGTATCTGTTTGTTCAGTGATCTTTCCTGATTTCAACGGTTGTCCGTCCACAGCAAGTACTTCCTCAGGAACGTCTCTGGGCACTCTCTCTAGAGCCAAGGCAGTTACCAACCCACTATCTATGAAGTTCCCAGTGGCACCCGAGTCAATCATGACTCTCACATGATGGTTCTGAAACCGACTCTCCAAGCACATGGGAAGGAGTATATGTGTTTCTGTCTCTAACAGTGTCAGTGCAGTCAATGAAGGGATCTGGAAAGGGGGAGAACTATTTTCTATGGCAGAATCTACATTCTCCAAGGTTCCCATCGATGTGATGGCCAACCTTTTGTTTCGGTTCCATACACCACTTGTTTTCGGCTTAGTAGGGCAGTCCCTAACATAATGACCCTTTTTACCGCAGTAAAGGCAAAGGCCCAAGGCTCGACGATGTTCCTTTTCTTCTTTGGACAATGGTGCTTTGACTGCCCCTATCTCCATAGGTTCGGAACCTGATTCTGTAGTCGTTAACGCCCTTCGTGAACTAGAGTCGGACCCAAGGTACCCCCGATCCCATCGTCTCCTGTCGCCCCCTCTATCACTCATCCTACCATCCAATCGTAAGGTCAGGTTTATCATGTCAGTACAGGTAGCTGGCTGGGGGTCTATCTGTGCTATGACGTCCTTGAGTCCGTCCCTCAATCCTTGATAAAAAAGGGACATTCTCTTTTCCTCTGGCCACGCGGTTTCAGCTATCAACCTGTTGAAATCCGTCATATAGGATATCAGGTCTCTCTTTCCCTGTCTGAGTGTCAGTAGCTCTCTGTCTGCACTGAATGTAGTGGCACGGCGATCGAACACTCGTTCAAATTCAGCCCTAAACGCCGTCCAGTTATTCAGCACAGGGTCATCATTGCGCACCAATGGTACTGCCCAATTAGCTGCATCTTCAATCAAATATGAAATGGCGAAAGCCACTCTGGAATGGTTGGTCGGAAAGGAGGCCGGTTTGCATGAGAAGTGCATCATGATTTGAGTCAGAAAGACCTGGGTTTTTGCTGGATCCCCAGAATATCTCTCTGGGCTAGCGAGGGGTATAGGAGGAGGAACAGTAACCTGGATTTGTGAGGGGGAGGCATCAAAGGGGTTCCTACTTAATCTATCCACCTTTTCTTTTAGGGCAGTGGCCTCGGCCTTGGAAGCAACAAGTTCCTGTTGCACCAACACCAAGGCCTGAAGCACATCCTCCAAGGTAGCCATACAGTCCTCACCCGGATCGGGTGTAGCTTAATTCGTAGGCGCGTTATTCTGTCAGGTACCCTCCACACGATCCGGATGACGAGTATAAGGCCCACCTCCAAACGTCACAAACACTCTGATATATATATATCAACAGAGGATTTGAGCCATTAGGTGAGGGGAAAATGCAAAATAATAAACAGGGAAGGGAAGGAAGGGGTCAGCTGGGAAAAGGAAGTACCTGAAATGACAGAACATGCAGAGATAAGAACACTGTTCAAAAAGCACTGTCCATACCTAACATACTTTCCTAATAGACTAAATACCTGTGTGTAAAAAAAGGACTTGGCAATAGGTTTTCTCTGATCCCCCTCTTGTAGCAATGCTTGAGTTCTATATGGGATATACATAGATTAATACCAATCTCATATTCATTGCAGAATCAACCGGACCAGACAAGATATCCTCTACCCTACCTGAGTAAGAGCTTATGCTTTTAGAATAAGGAGTTCCGGGTGTGAGTTTCCACCTGAATGAATAACTGGACCCAAGGGGGAAAAGAAATAGAAGCACATATGTAGAATCACAGACCACGGTAATGCGTGGGAAGCAAGTACCACAGCACTCTGCTCTGTTCTGTACATGAACACCAAGTCATCAATAATCCACAGGTACCATAAATGTTAGTGTTCAATAAACAAACAATGGAAGGTTGTTGAATAGTATTATGAAAGACTAATACGATAAGAACACAACCTCCTCACCACATGACAGTATGTTCACAAGGCAACGCGTAGCTGCGACCGCCACCGCGCTCCGCATGCGAAAATAAACAAATTGCTCAAAACGATAACAAGCGCTTGTTCTGGATACGCGGAGCTGCGACCGCCACCGCGCACCACCTACCCCACGTAGTAAAGAATTATGAAGTTGTAATCCTTTCAATGTATACAAAGACACGGCGGAGTGTGGTGCCCTCTACCACACCACTCCGCTCTTGCAGCCAAATCAATCAACAAGGAAAAGGTTCTCTGTAAATAATAACGAAACGGCAGCGTGTGGCAGAACACCACCACGCTCCGCTCTGATTGCTCACACAAAAAGGCACGACGCGGCAGTTCCTTCACTGCACGCACCGGGAAACGGCAACGCGTGGACCTTCCACAGCGCCCTGCTCAATGACGGTCTGAGAGGGGCGAGGGACCGCTCCTACCTGAAGCAGAGATCACCACGGCAGCATCCCAGGCGTCCAACACGATAGAGCGGAGAATCGACCTCCTTCCTCCGCTCGTCTCCAAAACACAGGATAACGCGCAACAGGATGCGCGTCACTCAGCCTAAAGTAGCCTCAGCCGAGGCTTCTGGGAAATGTAGTCTTTCCATGCCCTATTTAAGAAGCCAGTCTTATCTTCCTCATAGCGCTGTAATGTAGGCGCTTAGTCGGGCCCTGACACTCAGAGCCCTTCAATATACACCAACTGACCTATTTCTGAAAGCTGGGGTGGTGAAAGCAAGAGAAGCTTACAGAAGGTCCAGGTGGGACCTAAGGAGATAGGCGAGTGACAACCTCTGGGTCAGGCTACTAAATGATATGAAATCAACCAGGTATGAAAGGTTTTGAAAAACTGTGACAGCCTAAATGTCCTTTCAGATTCTGTAACAACTGCAAAAATCCAGGAATAGTGCTTGCATGACTGTCTGTCCAATTAAATTGCACGAAACAACACCAGATGTGAATTACCTAATGGTGCACCAACCTTCAGCAGTACAATATGTGGAAATCAATGGACATCTTCCAAAATTAAAAGTGATTACAGCGATATAATTCAGCTTCAGCAAGACACAATTGAAAAGCAAATCATGGAGGGCTGCAGTAAAGGAATGCCCGGAGCAAATGGCTTCCCCAGAGTTATCTTTAACAAGGACAAATTCTTCTGGACAAAAAGCCTGGAGCCAATTTTCCATAGCATTACAGCAACTAACTGCATAACTGCCTCTTTGAAGGGCTCGATCATCTTTCCAATATATATTTGAGGAGTCAAAGGGGCATATGTACATGCCCCTATCACCACCACAACATCACTTTTTATGATGTTGTTCTGGCGAAAGGCACATTGCCTTATTTACAAGGCAGTGTTAAGTCACTTACAGTGGCTTAACTCTGCCTTGCAAATAAGGCCCCCTTTCATGCTATGGCTACCGCGAAACAAGGAAAAATGCATTATTGCTCCTCGTTTTTTTCTTTTTCCATGTTTGCTGCCTTCTGCAGCACCAATGGAAAAAGCAAAATGCCTTGAATTGTTTATGTACAGAAAGGTCCCCGTTCCTGTACATAAACAATCTTAAAAATAAAAAAGGCCTTTTTGTGAATTCCATTTGTGCTACATTAAGCAACACACAGAGAAGTGAAAAATGACATTTAAAGACTGTTTATGTACAGTAAGAGGGACCTTCCTCCCCACAAACAATCTTTCCCCTACATGCAGACACCCTTTGTTAGAAATGGGTGTCTCTAGTTGGCAGAGATAGGTGCCTTTGACCAAGTAGGGGCCCTTGCTTCTAGTGAGGGAAAGGGGGATACAATACTGAGTAACCCCAGCTCACCCCCTTGACAGCTTGGCACAAGCAGAAATGCTAATCTCAGAGGCAGTGTGTAAAGCATTTGTGAACACGTACAGTAATACAGTGAAAACACAACAAATGGATACTGTAGGAGAGTAGGATCTGCTTACTATGGTTACCCCCACTTTTTGCTGGTGTTTCACTGTTTTTCAACTTTAGTCTGGCTGGGGCCCTGCTATCCAGGACCCCAGCCTAGCTGCTTCCGCTCTAAATTGATTGCATGTACATTAGGTACACTCCAGATTGGTTACTGGGTTACCCTTGTGAGTCCCTAGTATATGGTACACAAGGTGCTCAGAGCATAGGTACCCAGAGGCCTACCAGTGGCTGAAGCATGTATTATGCCACCCCTGGGAAACCTTTCAAAATGGCACCACAGGTCTGCTACTGCAGCCTGTGTAAGGTGGTGCATGCACCCCTTACTAAGATATAGGTTACCTATATCTCCCTTTAATCACTGACACATATAAGCCTATCAGTCACTCCTATGGCTAACCTTATCAATAATGAAGGCAGAGTGCTGGCTTGATGTGAGAGGTTGCCCATGCATGAGCTGGGCCCCTCTGCAGCTTTTGGAGCCTATTCTCTGAGGCTGTTCTGTGATGAAGCCAGACCATATACTCTTAAGTGCATTATAACCTTGCGGTAAATGCTAACTTTGGAATGGCTGTATGGAAACATGTCGTGTTTGGTATCAAACACTTTGGAATTATACCCCCGCCAGTCCTGGCAGTGGGGGTAGAATTAAACCCTTCTAGAGGATAAAACAGGTACACACTGGTCTAACCGGTAATAGATCCCTGGCATCACAAAATGGATACTGCAGCCACAGACACGAGTCTGAAGCCTGCTGCTGGACGAAACTCCAGCAGGCTTGCAGCACTGGTTGTGCCACCCACAGAAGCAGTCTGTAAAGTGAGTCTCAGGGCTACCATTGCAGAGCCTGTGTGCAGTATGGTACTGCCCTGCTGACTGGACAAGTGCACGCACTTGCCAGTCCCCAAACCTCAATGATGTGGACAGTAGAGAAGATGTCGACCTCCTTTTGACCCTAGACGTGGAAGCCTTATATACGAACATTCCCCAACAGGCAACCCTAGAGGCAGTGGAATCCACCTTGAGGTCGGAAGAATGGACCTCCTCCACCCCGATCTCTTTTATCATGGCACTAGCAAACTTAGCCCTTACTGAGAATTTTTTCAAATATGAATCACAATTATACCATCAGATTCGCGGTACATCGATGGGTTCTACTTTCGCGCCGAGCGTGGAATGCATCTACATGGCCGCTTTTGAACAGTTCCACATCTATTCACCAGAACGTAACCCATTCCTTGAGAACCTCACTCTTTGGCGTCGTTACATCGACGACATCCTAATTTTTTGGAAAGGAGACCTGACAAGTTGCAATACCTTCTGTACGTGGATCAACGACCAGGACCCTTTCCTGAAATTTACGGGGACCATCTCTGAACATTCGATACCTTTCTTGGACCTGAGAATCATACTGGGCCCGACAGAAATCACTACCACCCTCTATAAAAAAGCTACCGACAGGAACAGCCTCCTGCTCTACAACAGTCACCACACCAGGGCCCTGAGGGATAACCTTCCATTTGGCCAATTTCTAAGGCTACGCAGAAATTGCAGTTCGACCACAGACTACCAACGGGAAGCGAAGTCCTTACAACATAAACTCCAAGATAGAGGTTACCCCACAAGATTGCTCAAGCAATCGGTAAAGAGAGCACTCAATAACAATAGAGAATCTCTGCTGGAAACAAATACGAAAGAGAAAGAGGACATTATTACTTGTGTTACCTCCTACACGAAAAATTCCTTGTTCATTAAAAAGACAGTGAACACCCACTGGGGCATTTTGAACTCTGTGAATCTGGACATCCCCCGCCCACGATTTGCATTCAAGAGAACCACCAATCTCAAGGACCAATTGGTCCATACCAGACCAAAGCACACGAATACCCGCCCCCAGAATACCCTCTGGGACCTACCCCCAGTTGTGGGACATTTCCAGTGTGGTAATTGCGTTGTCTCTCCACAAACGACACAGACTAAATCAGTCCATCTATCTGACACCTTTACATGGCATTTAAATAGACACACAAACTGCAATAGCAGCAAATGCATCTATATGCTGACCTGCCCGTGTGGGCTGAAATACATTGGAATGACGATGCGCACCGTTAAAGTTCGCATTATGGAACACAACAGCAACATTCGGTGCAGAAAGAGCCACAATCGGCTATACGACCATTGCAAGCAACAAGGTCACGCTGCTGAGAGCATGCAATGGTTGGTTCTGGAGTGGCATCCCTCGTCAAACCTACAGGCCCTGTACAGAATTGATCAGAGATGGGTGCACCGGCGACAACTAGACACCCAGGGACTTAATGATTCCGTCCCTTGGAACATGTTAGTTAGATAACTATTATGCTATCTCTCCACTGCCTCTAAGCCCTGGTGCTGATTATTCCCAGATACATAGAATCCACCTGACACGGGCTCAATACATTGACAGCCCCCACTATTTCCATCATTTCCCAAGATGGTACGTGTATGACATACCCCCATACAACACCTTACCCATTATCCATCCCCACTGCCACCATACCAGCTGAGAAGGGATTGGAACTAACCTTATCAGCCATTCAGGCACTTAGACCCAAATATGACATGCCGTCACCAATGAGTCGCCCCTCTTTCACCCCCATAGGAACACTGCTGTAGATGTTCCCTTGAAATCCTATTATCTTAGAGAGTTACCAATTTTATAACGAGTTGTGAACGCACTCCACTTGCATCGGATCACCAGACTGCACTGTTACTCTTTGAACATAGGCTTTGCTCGATTTGCGACCCCATTCCAAGATGGCGCTCCAATACGAAGCGCCGACGTGCATACGTCATAACCCCAGACCTCGCGCCAGGACCGTGCACCACGCGTCGCCAGGCAACCAACAGCGGTACACGCCCCCAGTCTACTGACTTTTAATGGCGCCAGATACCGCTGAAACCCACCAGCTGTTAGACGTGCCGAGCGACATGCCGGTATGTGGGTGTAGGTGCCGACAGGCAATATCCCTGTGCTGCGAAGTTAAGGAGGTACTTCTTTTTCAGGCATAAGCTCAATTCCCGGTAAATGTCCTATGGGCTCCCTAGACCGCCGAACGGGACCACTTGGGTCTTTTCTCCCGCCATCCAGGGGTACTTGGCAACTGCCCTCACCCAGATGAGTGGCGGGGGTGCGACGCACGGGACACCCTCGGGGCCCCGACCGCCATAGTGACTATGCCTAGGGGGGTTCCCCGACATCTCAACACATCTGCTGCCGACCCCGGGGCACTGGTGTTTACCATTTTGAGATGATCGGTGACCGCACACTGGCGGGACGCAGTGGTTGGTACTTGGCGGCCCAGGGTGGCCTCGCTGGGTCTCTGCCCTCGCCGCTACCTGACTTGTGCGGTATGTTTCTACAGGTACCGACGGGTGGTGGGCAGGACCACAGATGGACTGTCCGTCGTTTCCGCCCCCATTGTATTTATTTATTTCACTTACAAAGTTTACCCTTCGGGATAACTACCCGGTTTCTCTATCCCTCTGGCAGACACTTATCTCCCAGCACAGGTCCCACGAGAACAGACTGTGGGGACAAGCAAGACAAGACTGAGGGTAAGATCGACTGAGCAAACCCCTCTTCCTAGCTTTCTTCCCCTTGAATTCCTCTTATAGTTCGCATGGCTACCTTCCTCAGAATTCCTATACATGTGTAATTTGATACACAGAATGTGCATGAGATGTTCATTGTAAACATTGACGCTGTTTAGACTATATATCTCTCTCACCTCTCCCTCACCATTGACTCACATGACCCCTATGGGTGATTCTCTACCACGGGAACATGTGTGCCCCTGTATACGCTTATGGGAAAGATCCATCTATTCATTTGATTTCATTTTCCTCTCTCATAGGGTAGATTCCCACGCAGGACCCCTGCCTGTTCCGGTCTTTCTGACCCCTCAGGTTGTATAATATACACTCCCCAGCCTGTCTCAGGCTGTCTATGAGTTTATGAGCGCTACTAAGGTCCTTAAGAATTGCTGATAGGGCATGAAACATGTCGACCTGAGTCATAGGCGAGGGTTGAACGAGACCAATCTCCTTAGCTTTTGAGTCCCGGTACCCCTCCCTCCACAATTTTAACAAGGTAGCTAGCCACACTAATAAAGTTTTCCCAGTGGACTATTCTAACCTTTTTTAACACACACACCCCCTCACGCTCACTACCTCACTACTGAGGCCCCACACACACACTCGATCCACGGCCAGGAACAAAAGAACTCCGCAAAAGTGTAGCACTTAGTGCTATCCGTCAGGCATTGTAGCGCCGGCCTGACGCAGGAGCAGGAAGCCGATGATGAGACGAGACAACCTCCTGGCAAAATGACAGCAGTCATGAAGCTAGCAAGTTGTGTGAGGCATCCTTAGTTCCGACAAGGGATAATCTTTTCCCTTATGATTGGCTACACATTCACCCAGAGAGAGAGAGAGATCATTTAATTACTTTATTTTACCTTTGTGGGGAACTTTGTACACTTTTGGTTTCAAGTCCCCAAACCTTCCCTTTTTCTCCATATTAGTCACCCCTAAGGTAGGCCCAAGGGCAGGGTGCATTGTAGGTAAAAGGTAGGACAAGCTCTGATGTGTGTGGCATGTTCTAATAGTGAATTACAGCCATTTTCATTTTTTACTATTACAAGGCTACCTGTTCCCATAGGCCAGAATGGGTAGTTTGATTATAACATCTTATAATCCTAACTGGCTCAGGGAACTAGGTAGAAATTCGAGTTTAGTATGCCTGAACTCAGAATGATAAAATACATATTTTAGTGAAGTTGATTTTAACATTCTGTGTTTGAAAATACCCTATTTAGAAAGTAGGTATTTTCTTGTCTAACCATCCATGCCTGCATCTGCTAGGTTGCGTATTCCTTGTCTTGACTTTGAATGACAGGGGCTGGGGGATTCCAGGAGACAGGGTGAGTCAGTATAGGGCTGAATAGAGAGATCTGCATGTAGATGGGTGGGAGGAGTTGCACCTGGGACCATAATAGGGCTGGTCCTTCCCTCCACAATATTGGCTTCACCTAGTCTGGAGCGTCTGATGTCCCTGGCCTGCACTGTGAAAGGAAAGAAGGAGTCTTGTCAACAAAGTGCTCCAGGACTGACCAGAACTGGTTTGGACTAGGCAAAGGCCTCCCTGCCTCCAGAGAACAAAGAAAAAATGAGGATAAAAGGGGGGACCCAGACCCCAGTACTTTAGATTCCTTTTGGGAAACAAGAAGAACCTTTGCTGAGGAGAAGAACCAGAGAAACTGATGAGGAGACTATCCTGAAGCTCAGTGCTGTTCAGGGGATTGGCCTGCAGTGGTTGCCTGACTGCCAAAGAAAGAAAAAAGGAATTTGTGCTATTATACAATCAACTTGCAAAGGATCTCCAAGGGCTTGAGATAGAGCTTGCCACCTGCTGAAGTCTCAGTGACAACAGACTTCACCAACCAGCTTCCCTGCCTTCCCTTGCTGGGAATTGAAGTGCCTGCTGTTGAGCTGGGCCTTCTGCGGGACTGCGTGTTGCTAGGAGCTGGAAGCGCGACTCAGGACAAAGAAGCATGTCAACGCCACAGCCGTGGTCATTGCATCACCGGAGAAGAGTGTCGCCGTCGCAGCAGACGCCATCGTATCACTGGAGAAGGTTGCTGTCGCAGCCGCTGTCTCCATGGCATCACCCTAAGCGCCTCGCAGCACCGGAGAAGAGTGTTCCCATTGCAGCAGACTCCATTCGCATCACCGGAGAAGCGTGTCTTAGGGCCTGTCGCAGCTCTGAAGAATCGTTGAGTCGCTGCACAGCTGTCGGGTGTGCACGCATTGTTGTCGCATCAAGAAGATGCCATTTTGTTTCATTGCGTTGGATCTTCATCGCATCACGGAGCTGCTGGTCGCATCGCTACGGAAGCGCAGTAAGAAACCGACGCATCACCTCCCCACTCGGAGAAGAACCAAAGCATCACTTACAGAGCAGTAGGGACCCGTCGTATCACTGTTCTTGCGCGTAAGAAACCGACTCATCACCTTCCCTGCAACACTTTGGTTGTATAGCGTTACGCATCCAAAGGTATATTGAACTCAAAGTCTCACATTTTACATCTAAAGATAACTAAGCTATTTCTACCATTTTTGAAGTACAGTATGGTGGATTTTTGTCATTTGTGGTCTTGTGTTAAGTCTATATAAAAATACTTCTTTTTGTACTACAACTTGTGTGGTTTCCATCTGTAGGGTTGTCACTGGGTTACTGTATGTGTTCACAAATGCTTTACACACTGCCTTTGAGATAAGACTGTTTGCTTGTGCCAAGCTACCAATGGGGTGAGCAGAGGTTATTTTGGGAGTATACCCCCTTACCCTGACTAGACGCAAGAGTCCCTATTTGGTCAAAGGTACCTACCTCTGCCACCTAGAATCCCCCAAATCTAACATTGATGGTCAGCGGTGAGGATTTGGACTTGCATTTACGACTCATATACAGTGATTGGTGAACACTACTAGTGAGTGCAGACCCAACACAACCACATACTTTTGGTAGATTGTTTTCCTGGGATTTTCTATTTTGCAAAGAACTCCCAAGTTTAACCACCATGGAGAAAGCAGCATAGTATCTGTTGATTTTGAGTGGGAAGAGGAGAAACTGGAATGCTACAATGTAAAACAGCTAAAACTCTTCTACAGGAAATTTAAAGTTGCAATGACCGGTCTCTCCAAGAAGGATGAGTTCCAAAAGGCGCGGAGGGACTGGGTAGAAGCAAGGAATACCCCTGAGAATGAGGAAAGGGTTGAGAATGTAGAGGAGCAGCTGCATGGGCCATTGGGTCCAGGGGAAAGCAGAGCAACCTTCCCAGTAGGTGGCCGTGTTTCTGCCAAAGGCCTGTCCCCAGAGGAGTTAGAGGACAGGAAGGAGTGTAGGATACATGGGATCGAGCTGGCCAAGCTCAAGTTGGGTGGGCAACTGAAGTTAGAGAATAGGAAATTGGCCCTAGAGGACAAGAGGATGTAGTTTGAGCATGAGTTGAGAATGAGGGAGCTTGATTTGGAGCTCGAGAGGCTTGAGGCCATGAGTGTCTCAGCCCAGTAAAAAATAAATGTGTGTAGCTCAGGAAGTGAGCTTTGCTGAGTTTGAGGTGGAATCTAGCTCAAATGGTGGCAGCAAAAATTGAGTTATCTAGTGCTGAGGGAGCAGTACATACACCCAGAGATATGGCGCTTGACTTGAAGGAGGGGGTTTACATACACCAGGAGAATCAAGGACATGAGGTAGCTCCAGTGGTGCGCAGGGTCCCTGAGGAGAATGGGGAAACTGACACAGGGGTTCATGGTTCTATTGGTGGGAGGGACAGTCTACTGACTCTAGATGAGAGGTTGAAGTCCTGGTATGTGAGTGTGAAGGGCACCCAGAAGAGTATGGGTTGAATGACAGAAACAATCAGATACTGTCTTGTAAATCTCAGGAGAGTGGTGTGGAGTATGTGTACGAGGCACTGGATGGAGAGGCGAAGGATAATTTGGTTTACCCTTGTAGGGGTGTTTGTGATCCAATTGTGGGAGAGCATATTGTAAGTCCCTGTTTTCCAGAGGTATGCCAACACCTGTTGGAAAGTGAGTTCTCTGACCCCAGGGACCTCACATTGGAAGCAGATGTTTTGGTGGATTCCAGGGGTTTTTGAGAGGCATTGGGGAGTGACCCAAAGGGGAGTGGCTCAGGTATCCTCCAACCCAGAGTGGTGAACGTGGTTCAGAGTAGCCCAGCTAGGTCCTGTTGTAGTGGGAGGGGTGTAGGGGCTCACATCCTGTCTCAGTAGGGACGGAGTGAGTGTAAGACTGCGTTTCCCAAGGTGCCTGAAATCCAGTCTCAGAGCCTCGATAGTTCTTTAAGGGAACACCAGGTGGGGAGCCTAGGCTGTCCTGATGGGCCGCCCGTTGAAGGGTATCCCCTAGTGTCTGGTGAACTGGGAGTGTCTGTAAGCAGGCCTCCACCAGTTCTAGTATCTGGCAGGGCCACTCCTAAGTGGAGGGTGCAGAAGTTCAGATTGAGGGGTGAGAGGGGGAAAGAGTCCCCAGTGGAAGAACCAGTGGGTCAGGGGCCAGCCAGAAGAGCTGCATCACCAGTGAATGACCATGTGACACCACTTCTGTCCTGGGGGATCTTGGTGCACTGTCAGAGGGACAGGGGTCGGGAGATCTTCGCCAGGCAGACAATCACACATCACATGAGCTATAAGTTACCCGCAGGGGGGGCATGTGTGCTCCCAAGGAAGTCCTGGTGCGACAGGCAAGTGTTCAACCACCGGGTACAGACCCTGGGTTGGACAGCCAGGAGCAGTTGTTGTCTGAATTGGAGGTAGGGACAACTGTAAACAGTGTCCCGACCGGTTGGTCTTATAGGTGTACCACTCCAAGTGAGAGGGTACAGAGCCCCAAGGAGGAGGACAAGGTGTGGGAGAACCCACCCCAGTCTCTTGTCCAGCCGCCGGGTACAGGCCTGGGGCTGGTGGGTCAGTGTCAGGATGTTTTACCTGACCTGACAGGAGGGAGAGAGGACATAGGGTGGCAAGCACCTGGGGCTACTGCCCCGCACTCTCTGATGCTACAGAGGTTTGAGAGCCCTGAGAGGCATAAGGCCTGGGTCTCATCACTGACTACAGTCAGTGGCCACTGTGGCTTTCTGTCTGTCTGTTGGGACACACCAGTGAGCAAGCTAAGGTTAGGTGCTGCACAGATGATGTCCACAGGTTTCTGGCTAATCAGCTGTCATCAGCCAGGCTGCCAACTTAGGGTGAACAAAGCGATACCAAAGGGGATGATGGACAGAGCGCTGGAACAAATCAAACACTCACCCCTAGCCAACTGAACTGGGTTTAATCCATCATCATTCTTTAGCTTACTCCACCACCCCAGTTCAGACGAGGCCATCCGCAAATCAGTCTGACCCTGTGCCTCATAGGAACAGTCCAGTCCGAACTGCCAAGCTGTGTCTTCCCTGGACCAGAAACAAGTATCCTGGAATGGGGTTCTGGCTAATCAGCCATCATCAGCTAGGCTAGCTTGAATCCAGTGGCAAAGTGAGCAAGGGACCCACGTCTGGGCATACTCTGCCAACTTAGGGCGAACAAAGCGATACCAAAGGGGATGATGGACAGAGCCTGGAACAAATCAAACACTCACCCCAAGTCAACTGATCTGGGTTTAATCCATCATCATTCTTTATCTCACTCCACCACCCCAGTTCAGACTTGACCATATGCAAATCAGTCTGACCATGTGCCTCAGAGGAGCAGTCCAGTCCGACCTGCCAAGCTGTGTTTTCCCTGGACCGAAAAACAAGCATCCTGGAACCGGATTCTGGCTAATCATCCATCATCAGCTAGGCTAGCTTGAATCAAGTGGCAAAGTGAGCAAGGGACCCACTTCAGGGCATACCCTGCCAACTTAGGGCGAACAAAGCGATACCAAAGGGGATGATGGACAGAGCTCTGGAACAAATTAAACACTCACCCCCAGTCAACTGATCTGGGTTTAATCCATCATAATTCTTTAGCTCACTCCACCACCCCAGTTCAGACATGGCTAATTGCAGCACTGGTTGTGCCACCCACAGAAGCAGTCTGTAAAGTTTGTCTCAGATCTGCAATTGCAGAGCCTCTGTGCAGTGTGATACTGTCATGCCGACTGGGAAAGTCTTGCCAGTCCCTAAACCTTCCCTTTTTTGCAAATTAGTCACCCCTATGGTAGGCCCAAGGGCAGGGTGCATTATAGGTAAAAGGTAGGCCAAGCCGGGATGTGTGTGGCATGTCCTAATAGTGAATTACAGCCATTTTCGTTTTTCACTATTGCAAGGCAACCTGTTCCCCCTAGGCCAGAATGGGCAGTTTGATTATAACATCTTATAATCCTACCTGACTCAGGGAACTAGGTAGAAATGTGGGTTTAGAATGCCAGAACTCGGAATGATAAAATATATCTTTTAGGGAAGTCGGTTTTAACATTCTTTGTTTGAAAATACCACTTTTAGAAAATAGGTATTTTCTTGTCTAACCATCCAAGCCTGCATCTGCTAGGTTGTGTATTCCTTGTCTGGAGTTTGAGTGACAGGGGTTCGAGGATTCCAGGAGATAGGGTGAGTCAGCACAGGGCTGAATAGAGAGATCTGCATGTAGATTGGTGGGAGGAGTTGCACCTGGGACCTGAATAGGGCTGTGCCTTCCCTCAACAATGCTGGCTCCTCTTGTGATACGTTTGATGTCCCTTGCTTGCACTGGGAAAGGAACGAAGGAGTCTTGTCAACAAAGTGCTCCAGGACTGACCAGAACAGGTTTTGACTAGGCAAAGGCCTCTCTGCCTTCAGAGAACAAAGACAACATGAGGATAAAAGAGGGGACCCAGACCCCAGAACTTTTGATCACTTTTGGGAAACAAGAAGAACCTTTGCTGAGGAGAGGAACCAGAGAAACTGAGGAGGAGACTATCCCGAAGCTGAGTGCTGTTTGGGGGATTGGCCTGCAGTGGTTGCCTGACTGCCAAAGAAAGGAGAAAGGACTTTGTGCTACTTTCAAATCATCTTGTAAAGGATCTCCAAGGGCTTGAGATAGAGCTTGCCCCCTGCTCAAGTCTCAGGGACAAAAGACTTCACCAACCAGCTCCCCTGCCTTCCCTTGCTGGGAATTGAAGTAACTGCTGTTGAGCTGGGCCTTCTGAGAGATTGCTTGTTGCTGGGAGCAGGAAGCGTGACTCAAGACGAAGAAGCTTGTCGCTGCCTCAGCCCTGGTCATCGCATCACCAGAGAAGAGTGTCACCAATTCAGCAGACACCGTCGCATCACTGGAGAAGTGTGCCGCCACTGCCGCTGTCGCCATCGCATCACCCACAGCGCCTTGCATCACTGGAGAATAGTGTCGCCATTCCAGCAAACTCTAACGCATCAACGGAGAAGCATGTCTCATGGACTGTTGTGGCTCTGAAGAATCGTTGCATCACAGCACAGCCGTCGAGCATGCACGCATCATTGTCTCATCAAGAAAAACACGCCATTTTGTTTCATTGCACCGGATCTTCATCGCATCACGTCGCTGCTGGTCGCATTGCCATGAATGCACAGTAAGAAACTGATGCATCACCTCCCACTCAGAGAAGAACCGATGCATCTCCTACACAGCAGTAGGGTCCCGACGCATCACTGTTCTTGCAAGTAATGAACCGACGCATCACCTTCCCTGCAACACTTTTGTTGTATAGCATTATGCATCCAAAGGTACATTGAACTCAAAGTGTTGCATTTTTCATCTAAAGAGAACTAAGTTATTTCTGGCATTTTTGAAGTAAAGTATGGTGTATTTTTGTCATTTGTAGTCTTGTGATAAGTCTATATAAAAATACTTATTTTCATACTACAGCTTGTATGGTGTCCATCTGTAGTGTTGTAACTGGGTTACTGTATGTGTTCACAAATGCTTTACACACTACCTCTGAGATAAGCCTGTCTGCTCGTGCCAAGCTACCAAGGGGGTGAGCAGGGGTTATTTTAGGAGTATGCCCCCTTACCCTGACTAGGCGCAAGGGTCCCTTTTTGGTCAAAGTTACCTACCTCTGCCAACTAGAGACCCCCAAATCTAACAGCAACAATGCTGCCATACTCCTTGACAAACCTCCTGTAGTACCCATTGAGTCCTAAAAAGGCTCTCACCTTGGTCTGGGTCTTGGGGGGTTCCCAAGCCAGGATGGTATTAAACTTGGGGTTTAGATGCGCCACCTGACTGCTCCCAACCTGGTGTCCCAAGTACACCACAGAACCCTGCCCGATCTGGCAGTTACTCCCCTTGATTGTGAGGCCTTCCCTCCGCAGCACCATCAACACTTCCCAGAGGTGGCAAAGATGTTCTTCCCAGCTGGCGCTGAACACTGCAATGTCATCCAGGTAGACGACGCTAAAATCTTCCAGTTCAGCCAACACCTGGTTGACCAAACTTTGAAAAATGGCAGGGGCATTATTCATCCCAAAGGGCATAACCCAGAATTGGTAGTGCCTATCTGGTATGGAGATTGCTGACCTCGCTCTTGCCGCCTCAGTTAAGGCGATCTGCAAGTACCCTGACGTCAAACCAAATGTCCCGAGGACCCGGGCAGCACCTAACTGATCAATGAGCTCATCAGCTCTGGGGATGGTGTTCGCGTCAGTCCTGGTGACTGAATTGAGCCCTCGGTAGTCCATGCAGAACCATAGTTCTGGCGTGGCACGTGTTGCCGCAGCCTTTGGGACCAAGACCATTGGGCTGGCCCAAAGACTGTTGACGAGTCAACCACCCCTAACACCAGTATCCTGGAGACCTCCTCCTTGATGCACGCTCATACCCTGTCAGTCACTCCGTAAGTTTTATGCTTTACAGGAGCACTGTCTCCAGTGTCTATATCATGGACACACCAATTAGTGATACTGGTAGTCAGTAAGAACAGGTCAGAAAATTGTCCCAACAGTTGGCAACAGTCATCCTGCTGCCCAGGGGTCAGGGTGGAAGAGAGGTTCCATCCACTCACCCAGCTTGCTCTTTCACAGATAGGAGGTCAGGAGAGGCTCTGTCTCCTCCTCCATTCCATCATGTGTCACTAGGAGCATGCCCAATTCGGACATCTCCAAGTGGGGCTACTGGTGGTTGACATGCAGGACCCGCAAAGGGTTCCTAGGAGACCGCAAGTCCACCAAGTAGGTGACATCACTCTTGCACTCCACCAACTCAAATAGCCCGGTCCACCTATCCTATAGTGCACAAGGCTCCACGAAGGTCATGACCCATACTTTTTGGGAAGGCTGAAACTCGATCAGAGTGGCATTCTGATCGTACCACTGTTTCATCTTCCATATTTGCCTGAGCGAGTTGCCTGAAATCCCTAGTTTGGTTTATGATGGTAAGTATGGAACTATTTACATCCTGGGGAGGTTTATTCAGAGCTTTCTTCCAGCCTTCTTTTACCAAACTCAGAGGCCCTCTCACAGGGTGGCCATGCAGCAGTTCAAAGGGGCGAACCCTAAGGTCTTCTGTGGCACCTCTCTGTAACCTCATACATATTCATGCCTTTTAGGGTCCGGTTGAATCTCTCAACCAGCCCATTACCTTGGCGGTGGTAAGGAGTGGTGAACCTGCCACAGGGACTTCATATACTTATATGAAGTTGGTACCATGGTCTGACACCTCCTCTCTGGGGAACCCCTCATGGGAGAAAATCCCCATCAACGCACGACCCGCCACGGGGCCATCATCAACTGCAGAGGGATGGCTTCCGGGTACTGGGTGGCATGGTCCACCAAGATCAGGATAAATCTGTTGCCCATGGCTGTCTTGGGATCCAGAGGCCCCAGAATGTCAATGCCCACCCTCTCAACGGGGGTGCTGACCACAGGGAACGGCTGTAGAGGAGCCTTTTGCTTCCACCCACTCTTAAAACATGCTGGGCAAGTCTGACAGGTCTTGCAATGAGTATCTGAACTCTTGCGCATTTGGGCCAATAAAAGTAGTTGACAAGCCTTTCAAAGGTCTTGTCCTGCTCCAAATGTCCTGTGAAAGGCATATCATGAGCCAGCATCAGTAGGAAGGCTCTGAAGTGCTGGGGTACAACCAGCACACGGGCACCAAGGCTCAGCAACCTTAGGCTCGCTATACAGGAGACCATTCTCCCAGTAGATCCAATGTGATCTAGACTGATCACCTGCTGCCTGGTTAGTGGCATGTTGCTGCAAACTCACAAGAGAAGGGTACTTCCTCTGCTCCTGGCAGAACTCTTCCCTGGAGGTCCCTCTTTCCTGCTGCCAATGGGTCAGCTCAGGCAGGTCCACCAGTTCAGCTACCTGCTCCCCTGTAGGTTCCAGGGCATACCTCTCAAGGTTTGCTTCCTTCTGGACCGTGGGAGCTATAGGGCTGGTTTTCAGTGCCCCTGCCTCTTTTCTTTAGGGAAGGCACCTGGGTCACTCTTTCAGGCTCCAGGTCCTCTTGAACTCCCTTACTGGCTGCCATGGACTGAGTGGTCACACACGCCCACTCAGGCAGACCCAATATCTCCAAATGAGCCCTTCGCTCCACCTTAGCCCAATGGGAGCTCTCCAAATCATTGCCCAACAGACAGTCAAGAGGCATGGCTGGCCTCACAGCTACTCGAAGGTTACCTGAGAACCCCCCACCCACTCAAAGGGAATCTGAGCCACCTTGCAGTGGCTGTCTGTGTTGTTAGCGGCAACAACAGGATAAAATGCATTGGGGATCACCTGCTCTTCAGATACCAGCTGACAACTGGCTCCAGTGTCTTTCAGATCCTCCACCCTATGCCCATTTATGGTCACCCACTGCCTGTATTTCTTAGTGTTATCAGGCAGATGGGTCCTGGGGACCACCCCACAGTTTCCTAAAGAGACTAGGGACATCTCTGTGGGACCCCACCCACCTTGGGCACCCATCTACTCTCCCAGGGCTATACTAGCCATCTGCCGGGGTGGTGCACCAGTGGGTGCTGTTTTACCTTTGCTGGGACACTGAGAATCCCAGAAGAAGTGGCCCACCTGACCACAACCAAAACATCTCTTGGGGCTCCTCTGAACAGGCTTGTCTGTCGGGCCTCTGACTTCTTCTCAGGGGGGAGCTGGGAACCATTCCCTAGGGGATTACTTTGGGGCCTTTTCTGGAACTCCCTCTGTTTACCCTTGTCCCCCCACTCTTCTGCTGGAGACCCTGTCCACCTTTGGCAAAGTCTCCCACATGACCCTTGTGGACCCAGCTACCCACCCAGCACTCTGCCTCCTCAGCAAGCTTCCTAGGGTTAGTCAACTTGCTATCAATAAGGTGCAGGCGTAGCTCTGGAAAGCAATTACTATACATGTGCTCCCATGCAATCAAGTCATAGAATGCTTCAAAATCATTAACTTTGTTACCTTTCACCCAACCATCCAATGCAATTACTATACACGTGCTCCCATGCAATCAAGTCATAGAATGCTTCAAAATCATTAACTTTGTTACCTTTCACCCAACCATCCAATGCTCTGCAAAAAAAAGACACTTATTCCACCCAAGTACTTGAGTCCAGTTTCTTACAATTCTTAAACCTTTGTCTATAAAGCTCTGGGGTCAACTCATACCTGGTCATGAAGGCTTTCTTCATGTGGACATAGGAATTCTGATCCTCGGAGGGCAAATCTTACAAAGGATTTCACTGAGAAACTGCCACCTCAACCCCGCTCCCCAATCCTTCGCAGGGACCCGGTGAGAGGTCATAGCTAACTCATAGGCCTTAAACTATTGCCCAATATCTTCATGCTTGTGGAACTCCTTAATGACATCTTTGGGGGGAATATTCTTGTTTCTACAGGCACAGATGGTGTGCTACCACCAGAGGTAGTAACTTCTTAAACTCTTGGCTTTAAACTCCAACTCCCTCAATATCCTTACATGATCTAAATGTATTCTCTTCTCTTCCAAAGCAAACTTCTTATTCTCTAATTCCCTCTGACCACCCAGCTTGTGCTTGGCAGGCTCCAACTTATGTATTCAATCCCTCTCCCTGTCCTACAGCTCTTCTGGGGACAGGCCCTTTGAAGAAATACTGCTGCCAGCCCTGGAAAGTGCTTTCTCCCTGGTAAGGCCCAATGGCCCATCTATCTGCCCATCTGTATTCTCTGCTTCCTCCCTAGGCTCTACAAGATGCTTAGTAGCATCTCTAGATTCCAACCAGGCCCTCAGCGCCTTTTGGAACTCTTCTTTTGTGGTGATGCATTTCAGAGGGATTTTAAATCTTTTACAGAAGGATTTAAGGTGTGGCACAGTGTAGGTATCAACCCTGTTTTCGTAAAATTGTAGATCCATAGCTGTGTTGGATGCTGCTTTGGTCATGGTGGCAAGAATTGGCAATACTTAGCAGCAAAAATAGAAGTCACAAGGAAAACAAATTCTACCAAAATGTATGTGGTCGGTGTTATGGTCTGCCCTCCCTAGTAGTGTACACCAATCACTGTATAAGACGTCACAAATGCAAGTCCAAATCCTCACCCCTGACCACCAATGTTAGAAATGTCGGTCTCTAATTGGCAGAGCTAGGTACCTTTGACCAAGTAGGGGCCCTTGCTTCTAGTCAGGTAAAGGGGGATACAATCCTGAATACCCATTATTAATAATGGGGTTGCCCCTGAGGTCAAACTGGACCGAGGCGCGATACTGGAATGAAAACAATGGTCCGTGACCAGAATTAAGGTACAATTACAATTTATCCTGCAAAAGAATTTTTGCAAATGAATTAACGAATAACATATAATAAATACTGATGCAGGTAAAGTTTACTGATCCTTGCATCAATTTAATAAGCCACACATATGAACCTGTATAATAAATTCCACGTAATTTATTATAAAACAATTCAACTGTTCATTATAATGGTCTTAGGTTATGTGCAAAGAGATAGGTGAAAAAAGGTAAAGTAGTGGTGTTGGGTAATAAGAAGGTGAGTCAAAGATAAAAAGAGGACAGTTCAATACTTTTCAATACTGATAATGAAGATAAGTTTCCAGAAAACCTGTCCATAAACAAGTTACATGTAATTCTGTAAATTTTAGTCTGCATTCAATACATTTTTACTGGTATGATAAGGTGAGTGGTAGATACAGGTCTTGATCAAGGTAGGAGCGTCGACGTTTCGCCCAAGGTCGCTCCGGTGAGAGCAGCAGTCCACAACGCTGATGCTGCCTATACAAGATAAGGGGCATCCGCTGAACATTGATGGTTGACACTTCTGATGATGTGTACACAGCACGCCAGATTTACCTTTCGGAGGCTTTTGGGCCTCTTGGCACGTTTAAAAGATTACCTGTTTAGCCAGGCTTGGCTGCAGGTGTAGGTTACATACCTATTGTCCTGATGAAGACTCGTAGCAAAGGTTCCAAATCCTGCATTGCATAGGCAAGTCGAAACGTAGAAAGGTAATTCAGGGGAATCTGGTGGTGAAGTCTTTGTGAGCCCGCAACTTCAGAACAGGAGGCAAGCTCAGCTCAAGCCCTTGGAGATCTTCCTCAAGATAGTAAAAGTTCACACAAAGTCCATTTTCCCCTTTTCCTTGGCAATAAAGTAACCACTGCGAGCCAACCCCAAACAGCAACAGCACAGGGGCAATAAACTTCCATCAGCTTCTCCGGTTCTTCTCCTTGGCAAAGGGTTCATCTTGATTCCCTGAAGTGATCTCAAGTTCATGGGTCTGGCCCCCAATATTTGTAATGCAAAATCCTTTGTCCTCTGTGCCCAGCCAAAACCAGTTCTGTCCTCCCTGGTGCAGCTTCCTGTCAGGATGTGGAGACAACATTGTTGAAAACAAACCTGGCCCAGGTAGCTGACAGGAAAATTCATCCCCCTACTCTCTATTCTATGAAGGTTCAGGTCAGTGAAAGGAAATCTCCCCCCCCCACTCTCTATACAATGTAGGTCCTATTCAGCCCAGTCCTGACCCATCTGACTGCTGGAGCCGAAGCCCTCTCCAGCCCCCTGTCACTCACAAACCAGACATGGAATACATAAACCTAGCAGAGGCAGGCTGGATGGTTAGGCAAGAAAATACCTACTTTCTAAAAGTGGTATTTTCAAACACAGAATATAAAAATCACCCACGCAAAAAGATGTATTTTAACATTCTGAGTTCAGGCATGTTATTTTCCTATCTTGTTCCTAGGGCATGTTAGGATAATAAGATGGTATAATCAAACTGCCCATTCTGCCTAGGGGAACAGATAGCCTTGCTATAGTGAAAAACAAAATTGGTTGTAGTTCACTATAAGGACACGCCACCCACATCAGGGCATGTCCTACCTTTTACATACAATGCACCTAGCTCATAGGTCTACCTTAGGGGTGACTAATATGTAGAAAAGGAAAGGTTTAGGGACTGGCAAGTGTGTGCACTTGCCAAGTCGACAATTCAGTCCCTGGAACAGAAACAAGCTTCCGAGGACCGGTTTCTGGCATTTCAGCCATCTTCAGCCCGGCTTGCTTGAATCCAGTGGTGTGGAGAGCATGGGACTCACGTCTGAGCATACCCATCCCACTAGGGGTGACAAATGCAAAAACCACAGTTGATGGACAGAATGCAGAACAATGTCATACATTCACCCCAGTACAGAGATCTGGGCCTAAATCCATCGTTTTTTTGCACTCCACACCAACCCAATTCAGACATGGCCATATGCAAATCAGTCTGACCCTGTGCCTCATGGGAACAGTCCAGCCCGAACTGCCAAGCCATGCCTTCCCTGGACCAAGAACAAGCTTCCGAGGACCGGTTTCTGGCATTTCAGCTGTCTTCAGCCCGGCTTGCATGAATCCAGTGGTGTGGAGAGCATGGGACTCACGTCTGAGGATACCCATCCCACCCGGGGTGACAAATGCAAAGACCACAGTTGATGGACAGAATGCAGAACAATGCCGTACATTCACCCCAGTACAGAGATCTGGGCCTAAATCCATCGTTTTTTTGCTCTCCACACCACCCCAGTTCAGACATGGTCATATGCAAATAAGACAGACCCTGTGCCTCATGGGAACAGTCCAGCCCGAACTGCCAAGCCATGCCTTCCCTGGACCGGAAACAAGCTTCCGAAGACCGGTATCTGGCATTTCAGCCGTCTTCAGCCCGGATTGCTTGAATCCAGTGGTGTGGAGAGCATGGGACTCACGTCTGAGCATACCCATCCCACTCCGGTTGACAAATGCAAAAACCACAGTTGATGGACAGAATGCAGAACAATGTCATACATTCACCCCAGTACAGAGATCTGAGCCTAAATCCATCGTTTTTTTGCACTCCACACCACCCCAGTTCAGATATGGCCATATGCAATGCAAATCAGTCTGACCCTGTGCCTCATGGTAACAGTCCAGCCCGAACTGCCTAGCCATGCCTTCCCTGGACCGGAAACAAGCTTCCGAGGACCAATTTCTGGCATTTCAGCCGTCTTCAGCCCGGCTTGCTTGAATTTAGTGGTGTGGAGAGCATGGGACTCATGTCTGAGCATACCCATCCCACTCGGGGTGACAAATGCAAAAACCACAGTTGATGGACAGAATGCGGAACAATGTCATACATTCACCCCAGTAAAGAGATCTGGGCCTAAAACCATCATATTTTGGCACTCCACACCACCCCAGTTCAGACATGGCCATATGCAAATCAGTCTGACCCTGTGCCTCATAGGAACAGTCCAGCCTGAACTGCCAAGCCATGCCTTCCCTGGACCGGAATCAAGCTTCCGAGGACCGGTTTCTGGCATTTCAGCCGTCTTCAGCCCGGTTTGCTTGAATCCAGTGGTGTGGAGAGCGTGGGACTCATGTCTGAGCATACCCATCCCACTCGGGGTAACAAATGCAAAAACCACAGTTGATGGACAGAATGCAGAACAATGTCATACATTCACCCCAGTAGAGAGATCTGGGCCTAAATCCATTGTTTATTTGCACTCCACACCACCCCAGTTCAGTCATGGCCATATGCAAATCAGTCTGACCCTGTGCCTCATGGGAACAGTCCAGCCCGAGCTGCCAAGCCATGCCTTCCCTGGACCGGAAACAAGCTTCTGAGGACCAGTTTCTGGCATTTCAGCCATCTTCAGCCCGGCTTGCTTGAATCAAGTGGTGTGGAGAGCATGGGACTCTCGTCTGAGCATACCCATCCCATTCGGGGTGACAAATGCAAAAACAACAGTTAATGAACAGAATGCAGAACAATGTTATACATTCACCCCAGTACAGGGATCTGGGCCTAAATCCATTGTTTTTTTGCACTCCACACCACCCCAGTTCAGACATGGCCATATGCAAATCAGTCTGACCCTGTGCCTCATGGGAACAGTCTAGCCCGAACTGCCAAGCCATGCCTTCCCTGGACCAGAAACAAGCTTCCGAGGACCGGTTTCTGGCATTTCAGCCGTCTTCAGCCCGGTTTGCTTGAATCCAGTGGTGTGGAGAGCATGGGACTCACGTCTGAGCATACCCATCCCACTAGGGGTGAGAAATGCAAAAACCACAGTTCATGGACAGAATGCAGAACAATGTCATACATTCACCCCAGTACAGAGACCTGGGCCTAAATCCATTGTTTTTTTGCACTCCACACCAGCCCAGTTCAGACATGGCCATATGCAAATCAGTCTGACCCTGTGCCTCATGGGAACAGTCGAGCCCGAACTGCCAAGCCATGCCTTCCCTGGACCAGAAACAAGCTTCCGAGGACCGGTTTCTGGCATTTCAGCTGTCTTCAGCCCGGCTTGCATGAATCCAGTGGTGTGGAGAGCATGGGACTCACGTCTGAGGATACCCATCCCACCCGGGGTGACAAATGCAAAGACCACAGTTGATGGACAGAATGCAGAACAATGTCATACATTCACCCCAGTAAAGAGATCTGGGCCTAAATCCATCATTTTTTTGCTCTCCACACCACCCCAGTTCAGACATGGTCATATGCAAATAAGACAGACCCTGTGCCTCATGGGAACAGTCCAGCCCGAACTGCCAAGCCATGCCTTCCCTGGACCGGAAACAAGCTTCCGAAGACCGGTTTCTGGCATTTCAGCCGTCTTCAGCCCGGTTTGCTTGAATCCAGTGGTGTGGAGAGCGTGGGACTCATGTCTGAGCATACCCATCCCACTCGGGGTAACAAATGCAAAAACCACAGTTGATGGACAGAATGCAGAACAATGTCATACATTCACCCCAGTAGAGAGATCTGGGCCTAAATCCATTGTTTATTTGCACTCCACACCACCCCAGTTCAGTCATGGCCATATGCAAATCAGTCTGACTCTGTGCCTCATGGGAACAGTCCAGCCCGAGCTGCCAAGCCATGCCTTCCCTGGACCGGAAACAAGCTTCTGAGGACCAGTTTCTGGCATTTCAGCCATCTTCAGCCCGGCTTGCTTGAATCAAGTGGTGTGGAGAGCATGGGACTCTCGTCTGAGCATACCCATCCCATTCGGGGTGACAAATGCAAAAACCACAGTTAATGGACAGAATGCAGAACAATGTTATACATTCACCCCAGTACAGGGATCTGGGCCTAAATCCATTGTTTTTTTGCACTCCACACCACCCCAGTTCAGACATGGCCATATGCAAATCAGTCTGACCCTGTGCCTCATGGGAACAGTCTAGCCCGAACTGCCAAGCCATGCCTTCCCTGGACCAGAAACAAGCTTCCGAGGACCGGTTTCTGGCATTTCAGCCGTCTTCAGCCCGGTTTGCTTGAATCCAGTGGTGTGGAGAGCATGGGACTCACGTCTGAGCATACCCATCCCACTAGGGGTGACAAATGCAAAAACCACAGTTCATGGACAGAATGCAGAACAATGTCATACATTCACCCCAGTACAGAGATCTGGGCCTAAATCCATTGTTTTTTTGCACTCCACACCAGCCCAGTTCAGACATGGCCATATGCAAATCAGTCTGACCCTGTGCCTCATGGGAACAGTCCAGCCCGAACTGCCAAGCCATGCCTTCCCTGGACCAAGCCATGCCTTCCCTTCCGAGGACCAGTTCCTGGCATTTCAGCCATCTTCAGCCCGGCTTGCTTGAATCCAGTGGTGTGGAGAGCATGGGACTCACGTCTGAGCATACCCATCCCACTCGGGGTGACAAATGCAAAAACCACAGTTGATGGACAGAATGCAGAACAATGTCATACATTCACCCCAGTACAGAGATCTGGGCCTAAATCCATCGTTTTTTTGCAATCCACACCAACCCAGTTCAGACATGGCCATATGCAAATCAGTCTGACCCTGTGCCTCATGGGAACAGTCCAGCCCGAACTGCCAAGCCATGCCTTCCCTGGATCGGAAACAAGCTTCTGAGGACCGGTTTCTGGCATACCAGCCATCTTCAGCCCGGCTTGCTTGAATCCAGTGGTGTGGAGAGCATGGGACTCACGTCTGAGGATACCCATCCCACCCGGGGTGACAAATGCAAAAACCACAGTTGATGGACAGAATGCAGAACAATGTCGTACATTCACCCCAGTACAGAGATCTGGGCCTAAATCCGTCGTTTTTTTGCTCTCCACACCACCCCAATTCAGACATGGTCATATGCAAATAAGACAGACCCTGTGCCTCATGGGAACAGTCCAGCCCGAACTGCCAAGCCATGCCTTCCCTGGACCGGAAACAAGCTTCCGAGGACCGGTTTCTGGCATTTCAGCCATCTTCAGCCCGGATTGCTTGAATCCAGTGGTGTGGAGAGCATGGGACTCACGTCTGAGCATACCCATCCCACTCGGGGTGACAAATGCAAAAACCACAGTTGATGGACAGAATGCAGAACAATGTCATACATTCACCCCAGTTCAGAGATCTGGGCCTAAATCCATCGTTTTTTTGCACTCCACACCACCCCAGTTCAGACATGGCCATATGCAAATCATTCTGACCCTGTGCCTCATGGGAACAGTCCAGCCCGAACTGCCAAGCCATGCCTTCCCTGGATCGGAAACAAGCTTCCGAGGACCGGTTTCTGGCATATCAGCCGTCTTCAGCCCGGCTTGCTTGAATCCAGTGGTGTGGAGAGCATGGGACTCACGTCTGAGCATACCCATCCCACTCGGGGTGACAAATGCAAAAGCCACAGTTGATGGACAGAATGCAGAACAATGTCATACATTCACCCCAGTACAGAGATCTGGGCCTAAATCCATCGTTTTTTTGGACTCCACACCACCCCAGTTCAGACATGGCCATATGCAAATCAGTCTGACCCTGTGCCTCATGGGAACGGTCCAGCCTGAACTGCCAAGCCATGCCTTCCCTGGACCGGAAACAAGCTTCCGACGACCGGTTTCCGACATTTCAGGCGTCTTCAGCCCGGTTTGCTTGAATCCAGTGGTGTGGAGAGTGTGGGACTCACGTCTGAGCATACCCATCCCACTCGGGGTGACAAATGCAAAAACCACAGTTGATGGACAGAATGCAGAACAATGTCATACATTCACCCCAGTACAGAGATCTGGGCCTAAATCCATTGTTTTTTTGCACTCCACACCACCCCAGTTCAGATATGGCCATATGCAAATCAGTCTGACCCTGTGCCTCATGGGAACAGTCCAGCCCGAACTGCCTAGCCATGCATTCCCTGGACCGGAAACAAGCTTCCGAGGACCAATTTCTGGCATTTCAGCCGTCTTCAGCCCGGCTTGCTTGAATTTAGTGGTGTGGAGAGCATGGGACTCACGTCTTAGCATACCCATCCCACTCAGGGTGACAAATGCAAAAACCCCAGTTGATGGACAGAATGCGGAACAATGTCATACATTCACCCCAGTACATAGATATGGGCCTAAATCCATCGATTTTTTGCACTCCACACCACCCCAGTTCAGACATGGTCATATGCAAATCAGTCTGACCCTGTGACTCATGGGAACAGTCCAGCCCAAACTGCCAAGCCATGCCTTCCCTGGATCGGAAACAAGCTTCCCAGGACCGGTTTCTGGCATATCAGCCGTCTTCAGCCCGGCTTGCTTGAATCCAGTGGTGTGGAGAGCATGGGACTATCGTCTGAGCATACCCATCCCACTCGGGTTGACAAATGCAAAAACCACAGTTGATGGACAGAATGCAGAACAATGTCATACATTCACCCCAGTAAAGAGATCTGGGCCTAAATCCATCATTTTTTGGCACTCCACACCACCCCAGTTCAGACATGGCCATATGCAAATCAGTCTGACCCTGTGCCTCATGGGAACAGTCCAGCCCGAACTGCCAAGCCATGCCTTCCCTGGAACGGAAACAAGCTTCCGAGGACCGGTTTCTGGCATTTCAGACGTCTTCAGCCCGGTTTGCTTGAATCCAGTATTGTGGAGAGCGTGGGACTCACGTCTGAGCATACCCATCCCACTCGGGGTGACAAATGCAAAAACCACAGTTGATGGACAGAATGCAGAACAATGTCATACATTCACCCCAGTACAGAGATCTGAGCCTAAATCCATTGTTTATTTGCACTCCACACCACCCCAGTTCAGACATGGCCATATGCAAATCAGTCTGACCCTGTGCCTCATGGAAACAATCCAGCCCGAGCTGCCAAGCCATGCCTTCCCTGGACCGGAAACAAGCTTCTGAGGACCAGTTTCTGGCATTTCAGCCATCTTCAGCCCGGCTTGCTTGAATCAAGTGGTGTGGAGAGCATGGGACTCACGTCTGAGCATACCCATCCTACTCGGGGTGACAAATGCAAAAACCACAGTTGATGGACAGAATACAGAACAATGTCATACATTCATCCCAGTACAGAGACCTGGGCCTAAATCCATCGTTTTTTTTGCACTCCACACCACCCCAGTTCAGACATGCCCATATGCAAATCAGTCTGACCCTGTGCCTCATGGGAACAGTCCAGCCAGAACTGCCAAGCCATGCCTTCTCTGGACCGGAAACACGCTTCCGAGGAACGGTTTCTGGCATTTCAGCTTACTTCAGCCCGGCTTGCTTGAATCCAGTGGTGTGGAGAGCATAGGACTTACATCTGAGGATACCCATCCCACTCGGGGTGACAAATGCAAAAACCACAGTTGATGGACAGAATGCGGAACAATGTCATACATTCACCCCAGTACAGAGATATGGGCCTAAATCCATCGATTTTTTGCACTCCACACCACCCCAGTTCAGACATGGCCATATGCAAATCAGTCTGACCCTGTGCCTCATGGGAACAGTCCAGCCCGAACTGCCAAGCCATGCCTTCCCTGGATCGGAAACAAGCTTCTGAGGACCGGTTTCTGGCATACCAGCAGTCTTCAGCCCGGCTTGCTTGAATCCAGTGGTGTGGAGAGCATGGGACTCACGTCTGAGCATACCCATCCCACTCGGGGTGACAAATGCAAAAACCACAGTTGATGGACAGAATGCAGAACAATGTCATATATTCACCCCAGTACAAAGATCTGGGCCTAAATCCATTGTTTATTTGCACTCCACACCACCCCAGTTCAGACATGGACATATGCAAATCAGTCTGACCCTGTGCCTCATGGGAACAGTCCAGCCCGAACTGCCAAGCCATGCCTTCCCTGGATCGGAAACAAGCTTCCGAGGACCGGTTTCTGGCATACCAGCCATCTTCAGCCTGGCTTGCTTGAATCCAGTGGTGTGGAGAGCATGGGACTCACGTCTGAGCATACCCATCCCACTCGGGGTGACAAATGCAAAAACCACAGTTGATGGACAGAATGCAGAACAATGTCATACATTCACCCCAGTACAAAGATCTGGGCCTAAATCCATTGTTTATTTGCACTCCACACCACCCCAGTTCAGACATGGCCATATGCAAATCAGTCAGACCCTGTGCCTCATGGGAACAGTCCAGCGCGAACTGCAGAGCCATGCCTTCCCTGGACCGGAAAGAAGCTTCCGAGGACCGGTTTCTGGCATTTCAGCCGTCTTCAGCCCGGCTTGCTTGAATCCAGTGGTGTGGAGAGCATGGGACTCACGTCTGAGCATACCCATCCCACTCGGGGTAACAAATGCAAAAACCACAGTTAATGGACAGAATGCAGAACAATGTCATACATTCACCCCAGTACAGGGATCTGGGCCTAAATCCATTGTTTTTTTGCACTCCACACCACCCCAGTTCAGACATGGCCATATGCAAATCAGTCTGACCCTGTGCCTCATGGGAACAGTCCAGCCCGAACTGCCAAGCCATGCCTTCCCTGGACCGGAAACAAGCTTCCGAGGACCGGTTTCTGGCATTTCAGCCGTCTTTAGCCCGGTTTGCTTGAATCCAGTGGTGTGGAGAGCATGGGACTCACGTCTGAGCATACCCATTCCACTCGGGGTGACAAATGCAAAAACCACAGTTGATGGACAGAATGCAGAACAATGTCATACATTCACCCCAGTACAGAGATCTGGGCCTAAATCCATCGTTTTTTTGCACTCCACACCAACCCAGTTCAGACATGGCCATATGCAAATCAGTCTGACCCTGTGCCTCATGGGAACAGTCCAGCCCGAACTGCCAAGCCATGCCTTCCCTGGACCGGAAACAAGCTTCTGAGGACCGGTTTCTGGCATTTCAGCTGTCTTCAGCCCGGCTTGCATGAATCCAGTTGTGTGGAGAGCATGGGACTCACGTCTGAGGATACCCATCCCACCCGGGGTGACAAATGCAAAAACCACAGTTGATGGACAGAATGCAGAACAATGTCGTACATTCACCCCAGTACAGAGACCTGGGCCTAAATCCATCGTTTTTTGCTCTCCACACCATCCTAGTTCATACATGGTCATATGCAAATAAGACAGACCCTGTGCCTCATGGGAACAGTCCAGCCCGAACTGCCAAGCCATGCCTTCCCTGGACCGGAAACAAGCTTCCGAGGACCGGTTTTTGGCATTTCAGCTGTCTTCAGCCCGGATTGCTTGAAATTAGTGGTGTGGAGAGCATAGGACTCACGTCTGAGCATACCCATCCCACTCGGGGTGACAAATGCAAAAACCACAGTTGATGGACAGAATGCGGAACAATGTCATACATTCACCCCAGTAGAGAGATATGGGCCTAAATCCATCGATTTTTTGCACTCCACACCACCCCAGTTCAGACATGGCCATATGCAAATCAGTCTGACCCTGTGCCTCATGGGAACAGTCCAGCCGAAACTGCCAAGCCATGCCTTCCCTGGATCGGAAACAAGCTTCCCAGGACCGGTTTCTGGCATATCAGCCATCATCAGCCCGGCTTGCTTGAATCCAGTGGTGTGGAGAGCATGGGACTCACGTCTGAGCATACCCATCCCACTCGGGTTGACAAATGCAAAAACCACAGTTGATGGACAAAATGCAGAACAATGTCATACATTCACCCCAGTAAAGAGAACAGGGCCTAAATCCATCATTTTTTGGCACTCCACACCACCCCAGTTCAGACATGGCCATATGCAAATCAGTCTGACCCTGTGCCTCATGGGAACAGTCCAGCCCGAACTGCCAAGCCATGCCTTCCCTGGAACGGAAACAAGCTTCCGAGGACCGGTTTTTGGCATTTCAGACGTCTCCAGCCCGGTTTGCTTGAATCCAGTATTGTGGAGAGCGTGGGACTCACGTCTGAGCATACCCATCCCACTCGGGTGACAAATGCAAAAACCACAGTTGATGGACAGAATGCAGAACAATGTCATACATTCACCCCAGTACAGAGATCTGGGCCTAAATCCATTGTTTATTTGCACTCCACACCACCCCAGTTCAGACATGGCCATATGCAAATCAGTCTGACCCTGTGCCTCATGGGAACAGTCCAGCCCGAGCTGCCAAGCCATGCCTTCCCTGGACCGGAAACAAGCTTCCGAGGACCAGTTTCTGGCATTTCAGCCATCTTCAGCCTGGCTTGCTTGAATCAAGTGGTGTGGAGAGCATGGGACTCACGTCTGAGTATACCCATCCCACTCGGGGTGACAAATGCAAAAACCACAGTTGATGGACAGAATACAGAACAATGTCATACATTCACCCCAGTACAGAGACCTGGGCCTAAATCCATCGTTTTTTTGCACTCCACACCACCCCAGTTCAGACATGCCCATATGCAAATCAGTCTGACTCTGTGCCTCATGGGAACTGTCCAGCCTGAACTGCCAAGCCATGCCTTCTCTGGACCGGAAAACAGCTTCCGAGGAACGGTTTCTGGCATTTCAGCTTTCGTCAGCCCGGCTTGCTTGAATCCAGTTGTGTGGAGAGCATGGGACTTACGTCTGAGGATACCCATCCCACCCGGGGTGACAAATGCAAAAACCACAGTTGATGGACAGAATGCAGAACAATGTCGTACATTCACCCCAGTACAGAGATCTGGGCCTAAATCCATCGTTTTTTTGAACTCCACACCACCCCAGTTCAGACATGGCCATATGCAAATAAGTCTGACCCTGTGCCTCATGGGAACAGTCCAGCCCGAACTGCCAAGCCATGCCTTCCCTGGATCGGAAACATGCTTCCGAGGACCGGTTTCTGGTATATCAGCCGTCTTCAGCCCGGCTTGCTTGAATCCAGTGGTGTGGAGAGCATGGGACTCACGTCTGAGCATACCCATCCCACTCGGGGTGACAAATGCAAAAACCACAGTTGATGGACAGAATGCAGAACAATGTCATACATTCACCCCAGTAAAGAGATCTGGGCCTAAATCCATCGTTTTTTGGCACTCCACACCACCCCAGTTCACACATGGCCATATGCAAATCAGTCTGACCCTGTGCCTCATGGGAACAGTCCAGCCGGAACTGCCAAGCCATGCCTTCCCTGGACCGGAAACAAGCTTCCGAGGACCGGTTTCTGGCATTTCAGCCGTCTTCAGCCCGGTTTGCTTGAATCCAGTGGTGTGGAGAGCGTTGGACTCACGTCTGAGCATACCCATCCCACTCGGGGTGACAAATGCAAAAACCACAGTTGATGGACAGAATGCGGAACAATGTCATACATTCACCCCAGTACAGATATATGAGCCTAAATCCATCAATTTTTTGCACTCCACACCACCCCAGTTCAGACATGGCCATATGCAAATCAGTCTGACCCTGTGCCTCATGGGAACAGTCCAGCCCGAGCTGCCAAGCCATGCCTTCCCTGGACCGGAAACAAGCTTCCGAGGACCAGTTTCTGGTATATCAGCCGTCTTCAGCCCGGCTTGCTTGTATCCAGTGGTGTGGATAGCATGAAACTCACGTCTAAGCATACCCATCCCACTCGGGGTGACAAATGCAAAAACCACAGTTGATGGACAGAATGCAGAACAATGTCATACATTCACTCCAGTACAGAGATCTGGGCCTAAATCCATTGTTTATTTGCACTCCACACCACCCCAGTTCAGACATGGACATATGCAAATCAGTCTGACCCTGTGCCTCATGGGAACAGTCCAGCCCGAGCTGCCAAGCCATGCCTTCCCTGGACCGGAAACAAGCTTCCGAGGACCAGTTTCTGGCATTTCAGCCATCTTCAGCCCGGCTTGCTTGAATCAAGTGGTGTGGAGAGCATGGGACTCACGTCTGAGCATACCCATCCCATTCGGGGTGACACATGCAAAAACCACAGTTGATGAACAGAATACAGAACAATGTCATACATTCACCCCAGTACAGAGATCTGGGCCTAAATCCATCGTTTTTTTTGCACTCCACACCACCCCAGTGCAGACATGCCCATATGCAAATCAGTCTGACCCTGTGCCTCATGGGAACAGTCCAGCCCGAACTGCCAAGCCAGGCCTTCTCTGGACCGGAAACAAGCTTCCGAGGACCGGTTTCTGGCATTTCAGCCGTCTTCAGCCCGGCTTGCTTGAATCCAGTGGTGTGGAGAGCATGGGACTCACGTCTGAGCATACCCATCCCACTCGGGGTGACAAATGCAAAAACCACAGTTGATGGACAGAATGCAGAACAATGTCATACATTCACCCCAGTAAAGAGATCTGGGCCTAAATCCATCGTTTTTTGGCACTCCACACCACCCCAGTTCACACATGGCCATATGCAAATCAGTCTGACCCTGTGCCTCATGGGAACAGTCCAGCCGGAACTGCCAAGCCATGCCTTCCCTGGACCGGAAACAAGCTTCCGAGGACCGGTTTCTGGCATTTCAGCCGTCTTCAGCCCGGTTTGCTTGAATCCAGTGGTGTGGAGAGCGTTGGACTCACGTCTGAGCATACCCATCCCACTCGGGGTGACAAATGCAAAAACCACAGTTGATGGACAGAATGCGGAACAATGTCATACATTCACCCCAGTACAGATATATGAGCCTAAATCCATCAATTTTTTGCACTCCACACCACCCCAGTTCAGACATGGCCATATGCAAATCAGTCTGACCCTGTGCCTCATGGGAACAGTCCAGCCCGAGCTGCCAAGCCATGCCTTCCCTGGACCGGAAACAAGCTTCCGAGGACCAGTTTCTGGTATATCAGCCGTCTTCAGCCCGGCTTGCTTGTATCCAGTGGTGTGGATAGCATGAAACTCACGTCTAAGCATACCCATCCCACTCGGGGTGACAAATGCAAAAACCACAGTTGATGGACAGAATGCAGAACAATGTCATACATTCACTCCAGTACAGAGATCTGGGCCTAAATCCATTGTTTATTTGCACTCCACACCACCCCAGTTCAGACATGGACATATGCAAATCAGTCTGACCCTGTGCCTCATGGGAACAGTCCAGCCCGAGCTGCCAAGCCATGCCTTCCCTGGACCGGAAACAAGCTTCCGAGGACCAGTTTCTGGCATTTCAGCCATCTTCAGCCCGGCTTGCTTGAATCAAGTGGTGTGGAGAGCATGGGACTCACGTCTGAGCATACCCATCCCATTCGGGGTGACACATGCAAAAACCACAGTTGATGAACAGAATACAGAACAATGTCATACATTCACCCCAGTACAGAGATCTGGGCCTAAATCCATCGTTTTTTTTGCACTCCACACCACCCCAGTGCAGACATGCCCATATGCAAATCAGTCTGACCCTGTGCCTCATGGGAACAGTCCAGCCCGAACTGCCAAGCCAGGCCTTCTCTGGACCGGAAACAAGCTTCCGAGGACCGGTTTCTGGTATTTCAGCTTTCTTCAGCCGGCTTGCTTGAATCCAGTGGTGTGGAGAGCATGGGACTCACGTCTGAGGATACCCATCCCACCTGGGGTGACAAATGCAAAAACCACAGTTGATGGACAGAATGCAGAACAATGTCGTACATTCACCCCAGTAAAGAGATCTGGTCCTAAATCCATTGTTTTTTTGAACTCCACACCACCCCAGTTCAGACATGGCCATATGCAAATAAGTCTGACCCTGTGCCTCATGGGAACAGTCTAGCCCGAACTGCCAAGCCATGCCTTCCCTGCACCGGAAACAAGCTTCCGAGGACCGGTTTCTGGCATTTCAGCCATCTTTAGCCCGGATTGCTTGAATCCAGTGGTGTGGAGAGCATGGGACTCACGTCTGAGCATACCCATCCCACTCGGGGTGACAAATGCAAAAACCACAGTTGATGGACAGAATGCGGAACAATGTCATACATTCACCCCAGTACAGAGATATGGGCCTAAATCCATCGATTTTTTGCACTCCACACCACCCCAGTTCAGACATGGCCATATGCAAATCAGTCTGACCCTGTGCCTCATGGGAACAGTCCAGCCCGAACTGCCAAGCCATGCCTTCCCTGGATCGGAAACAAGCTTCCCAGGACAGGTTTCCGGCATATCAGCCGTCTTCAGCCCGGCTTGCTTGAATCCAGTGGTGTGGAGAGCATGGGACTCACGTCTGAGCATACCCATCCCACTCAGGTTGACAAATGCAAAAACCACAGTTGATGGACAGAATGCAGAACAATGTCATACATTCACCCCAGTACAGAGATATGGGCCTAAATCCATCGATTTTTTGCACTCCACACCACCCCAGTTCAGACATGGCCATATGCAAATCAGTCTGACCCTGTGCCTCATGGGAACAGTCCAGCCCGAACTGCCAAGTCATGCCTTCCCTGGATCGGAAACAAGCTTCCGAGGACCGGTTTCTGGCATATCAGCCGTCTTCAGCCCGGCTTGCTTGAATCCAGTGGTGTGGAGAGCATGGGACTCACGTCTAAGCATACCCATCCCACTCGGGGTGACAAATGCAAAAACCACAGTTGATGGACAGAATGCAGAACAAAGTCATACATTCACCCCAGTACAGAGATCTGGGCATAAATCCATTGTTTATTTGCACTCCACACCACCCCAGTTCAGACATGGACATATGCAAATCAGTCTGACCCTGTGCCTCATGGGAACAGTCCAGCCCGAGCTGCCAAGCCATGCCTTCCCTGGACCGGAAACAAGCTTCCGAGGACGAGTTTCTGGCATTTCAGCCATCTTCAGCCCGGCTTGCTTGAATCAAGTGGTGTGGAGAGCATGGGACTCACGTCTGAGCATACCCATCCCATTCGGGGTGACACATGCAAAAACCACAGTTGATGAACAGAATACAGAACAATGTCATACATTCACCCCAGTACAGAGATCTGGGCCTAAATCCATCGTTTTTTTTGCACTCCACACCACCCCAGTTCAGACATGGCCATATGCAAATCAGTCTGACCCTGTGCCTCATGGGAACAGGCCAGCTCGAACTGCCAAGCCATGCCTTTCCTGGACCGGAAACAAGCTTCTGAGGACCGGTTTCTGTCATTTCAGCCGTCTTCAGCCTGGCTTGCTTGAATCCAGTGGTGTAGAGAGCATGGGAGTCACGTCTGAGCATACCCATCCCACTCGAGGTGACAAATGCAAAAACCACAGTTGATGAACAGAATGCAGAACAATGTCATACATTCACCCCAGTACAGAGATCTGGGCCTAAATCCATCGTTTTTTTTGCACTCCACACCACCCCAGTTCAGACATGGCCATATGCAAATCAGTCAGACCCTGTGCCTCATGGGAACAGTCCAGCGCGAACTGCCAAGCCATGCCTTCCCTGGACCGGAAACAAGCTTCCGAGGACCGGTTTCTGGCATTTCAGCCGTCTTCAGCCCGGCTTGCTTGAATCCAGTGGTGTGGAGAGCATGGGACTCACGTCTGAGCATACCCATCCCACTCGGGGTGACAAATGCTAAAACCACAGTTAATGGACAGAATGCAGAACAATGTCATACATTCACCCCAGTACAGGGATCTGGGCCTAAATCCATTGTTTTTTTGCACTCCACACCACCCCAGTTCAGACATGGCCATATGCAAATCAGTCTGACCCTGTGCCTCATGGGAACAGTCCAGCCCGAACTGCCAAGCCATGCCTTCCCTGGACCGGAAACAAGCTTCCGAGGACCGGTTTCTGGCATTTCAGCCGTCTTCAGCCCGGTTTGCTTGAATCCAGTGGTGTGGAGAGCGTGGGACTCACGTCTGAGCATACCCATCCCACTCGGGGTGATAAATGCAAAAACCACAGTTCATGGACAGAATGCAGAACAATGTCATACATTCACCCCAGTACAGAGATCTGGGCCTAAATCCATTGTTTTTTTGCACTCCACACCACCCCAGTTCAGATATGGCCATATGCAAATCAGTCTGACCCTGTGCCTCATGGGAACAGTCCAGCCCGAGCTGCCAAGCCATGCCTTCCCTGGACCGGAAACAAGCTTCCGATGACCAGTTTCTGGCATTTCAGCCATCTTCAGCCTGGCTTGCTTGAATCAAGTGGTGTGGAGAGCATGGGACTCACGTCTGAGCATACCCATCCCATTCGGGGTGACAAATGCAAAAACCACAGTTGATGAACAGAATACAGAACAATGTCATACATTCACCCCAGTACAGAGATCTGGGCCTAAATCCATCGTTTTTTGCACTCCACACCACCCCAGTTCAGACATGCCCATATGCAAATCAGTCTGACCCTGTGCCTCATGGGAACAGTCCAGCCCGACCTGCCAAGCCATGCCTTCCCAGGACCGGAATCAAGCTTCCGAGGACCGGTTTCTGGCATTTCAGCTGTCTTCAGCCCGGCTTGCTTGAATCCAGTTGTGTGGAGAGCATGGGACTCAAGTCTGAGGATACCCATCCCACCCGGGGTGACAAATGCAAAAACCACAGTTGATGGACAGAATGCAGAACAATGTCGTACATTCACCCCAGTACAGAGATCTGGGCTTAAATCCATCGTTTTTTTGCTCTCCACACCACCCCAGTTCAGACATGCCCATATGCAAATCAGTCTGACCCTGTGCCTCATGGGACCAGTCTAGCCCAAACTGCCAAGCCATGCCTTCCCTGGATCGGAAACAAGCTTCCGAGGACCGGTTTCTGGCATATCAGCCGTCTTCAGCCCGGCTTGCTTGAATCCAGTGGTGTGGAGAGCATGGGACTCACGTCTAAGCATACCCATCCCACTTGGGGTGACAAATGCAAAAACCACAGTTGATGGACAGAATGCAGAACAATGTCATACATTCACCCCAGTACAGAGATCTGGGCCTAAATCCATTGTTTATTTGCACTCCACACCACCCCAGTTCAGACATTGACATATGCAAATCAGTCTGACCCTGTGCCTCATGGGAACAGTCCAGCCCGAGCTGCCAAGCCATGCCTTCCCTGGACCGGAAACAAGCTTCCGAGGACCAGTTTCTGGCATTTCAGCCATCTTCAGCCCGGCTTGCTTGAATCAAGTGGTGTGGAGAGCATGGGACTCACGTCTGAGCATACCCATCCCATTCGGGGTGACACATGCAAAAACCACAGTTGATGAACAGAATACAGAACAATGTCATACATTCACCCCAGTACAGAGATCTGGGCCTAAATCCATCGTTTTTTTGCACTCCACACCACCCCAGTTCAGACATGCCCATATGCAAATCAGTCTGACCCTGTGCCTCATGGGAACACTCCAGCCCGAACTGCCAAGCCATGCCTTTTCTGGACCGGAAACAAGCTTCCGAGGACCGGTTTCTGGCATTCCAGCTTTCTTCAGCCGGCTTGCTTGAATCCAGTGGTGTGGAGAGCATGGGACTCACGTCTGAGGATACCCATCCCACCTGGGGTGACAAATGCAAAAACCACAGTTGATGGACAGAATGCAGAACAATGTCATACATTCACCCCAGTACAGAGATCTGGGCCTAAATCCATTGTTTATTTGCACTCCACACCACCCCAGTTCAGACATTGACATATGCAAATCAGTCTGACCCTGTGCCTCATGGGAACAGTCCAGCCCGAGCTGCCAAGCCATGCCTTCCCTGGACCGGAAACAAGCTTCCGAGGACCAGTTTCTGGCATTTCAGCCATCTTCAGCCCGGCTTGCTTGAATCAAGTGGTGTGGAGAGCATGGGACTCACGTCTGAGCATACCCATCCCATTCGGGGTGACACATGCAAAAACCACAGTTGATGAACAGAATACAGAACAATGTCATACATTCACCCCAGTACAGAGATCTGGGCCTAAATCCATCGTTTTTTTGCACTCCACACCACCCCAGTTCAGACATGCCCATATGCAAATCAGTCTGACCCTGTGCCTCATGGGAACACTCCAGCCCGAACTGCCAAGCCATGCCTTTTCTGGACCGGAAACAAGCTTCCGAGGACCGGTTTCTGGCATTCCAGCTTTCTTCAGCCGGCTTGCTTGAATCCAGTGGTGTGGAGAGCATGGGACTCACGTCTGAGGATACCCATCCCACCTGGGGTGACAAATGCAAAAACCACAGTTGATGGACAGAATGCAGAACAATGTCGTACATTCACCCCAGTAAAGAGATCTGGGCCTAAATCCATCGTTTTTTTGAACTCCACACCACCCCAGTTCAGACATGGCCATATGCAAATAAGTCTGACCCTGTGCCTCATGGGAACAGTCTAGCCCGAACTGCCAAGCCATGCCTTCCCTGCACCGGAAACAAGCTTCCGAGGACCGGTTTCTGGCATTTCAGCCATCTTCAGCCCGGATTGCTTGAATCCAGTGGTGTGGAGAGCATGGGACTCACGTCTGAGCATACCCATCCCACTCGGGGTGACAAATCCAAAAATCACAGTTGATGGACAGAATGCAAAACAATGTCATACATTCACCCCAGTACAGAGATCTGGGCCTCAATCCATCGTTTTTTTGCACTCCACACCACCCCAGTTCAGACATGGCCATATGCAAATCAGTCAGACCCTGTGCCTCATGGAAACAGTCCAGCGCGAACTGCCAAGCCATGCCTTCCCTGGACCGGAAACAAGCTTCCGAGGACCGGTTTCTGGCATTTCAGCCGTCTTCAGCCCGGCTTGCTTGAATCCAGTGGTGTGGAGAGCATGGGACTCACGTCTGAGCATACCCATCCCACTCGGGGTGACAAATGCAAAAACCACAGTTAATGGACAGAATGCAGAACAATGTCATACATTCACCCCAGTACAGGGATCTGGGCCTAAATCCATTGTTTTTTGCAATCCACACCACCCCAGTTCAGACATGGCCATATGCAAATCAGTCTGACCCTGTGCCTCATGGGAACAGTCCCGCCCGAACTACAAAGCCATGCCTTCCCTGGACCGGAAACAAGCTTCCGAGGACAGGTTTCTGGCATTTCAGCCGTCTTCAGCCCGCTTTGCTTGAATCCAGTGGTGTGGATAGCGTGGGACTCACGTCTGAGCATACCCTTCCCACTCGGGGTGATAAATGCAAAAACCACAGTTGATGGACAGAATGCAGAACAATGTCATACATTCACCCCAGTAAAGAGATCTGGGCCTAAATCCATCGTTTGTTGGCACTCCACACCACCCCAGTTCACACATGGCCATATGCAAATCAGTCTGACCCTGTGCCTCATGGGAACAGTCCAGCCGGAACTGCCAAGCCATGCCTTCCCTGGACCGGAAACAAGCTTCCGAGGACCGGTTTGTGGCATTTCAGCCGTCTTCAGCCCGGTTTGCTTGAATCCAGTGGTGTGGAGAGCGCGGGACTCACGTCTTAGCATACCCATCCCACTCGGGGTGACAAATGCAAAAACCACAGTTGATGGACAGAATGCGGAACAATGTCATACATTCACCCCAGTACAGATATATGAGCCTAAATCCATCGATTTTTTGCACTCCACACCACCCCAGTTCAGACATGGCCATATGCAAATCAGTCTGACCCTGTGCCTCATGGGAACAGTCCAGCCCGAGCTGCCAAGCCATGCCTTCACTGGACCGGAAACAAGCTTCCGAGGACCAGTTTCTGGTATATCAGCCGTCTTCAGCCCGGCTTGCTTGTATCCAGTGGTGTGGATAGCATGGGACTCACGTCTAAGCATACCCATCCCACTCGGGGTGACAAATGCAAAAACCACAGTTGATGGACAGAATGCAGAACAATGTCATACATTCACCCCAGTACAGAGATCTGGGCCTAAATCCATTGTTTATTTGCACTCCACACCACCCCAGTTCAGACATGGACATATGCAAATCAGTCTGACCCTGTGCCTCATGGGAACAGTCCAGCCCGAGCTGCCAAGCAATGCCTTCCCTGGACCGGAAACAAGCTTCCGAGGACCAGTTTCTGGCATTTCAGCCATCTTCAGCCCGGCTTGCTTGAATCAAGTGGTGTGGAGAGCATGGGACTCACGTCTGAGCATACCCATCCCATTCGGGGTGACACATGCAAAAACCACAGTTGATGAACAGAATACAGAACAATGACATACATTCACCCCAGTACAGAGATCTGGGCCTAAATCCATCGTTTTTTTTGCACTCCACACCACCCCAGTTCAGACATGCCCATATACAAATCAGTCTGACCCTGTGCCTCATGGGAACAGTCCAGCCCGAACTGCCAAGCCATGCCTTCTCTGGACCGGAAACAAGCTTCCGAGGACCGGTTTCTGGCATTTCAGCCGTCTTCAGCCCGGTTTGCTTGAATCCAGTGGTGTGGATAGCGTGGGACTCACGTCTGAGCATACCCTTCCCACTCGGGGTGAAAAATGCAAAAACCACAGTTGATGGACAGAATGCAGAACAATGTCATACATTCACCCCAGTAAAGAGATCTGGGCCTAAATCCATCGTTTTTTGGCACTCCACACCACCCCAGTTCACACATGGCCATATGCAAATCAGTCTGACCCTGTGCCTCATGGGAACAGTCCAGCCGGAACTGCCAAGCCATGCCTTCCCTGGACCGGAAACAAGCTTCCGAGGACCGGTTTGTGGCATTTCAGCTGTCTTCAGCCCGGTTTGCTTGAATCCAGTGGTGTGGAGAGCGTGGGACTCACGTCTTAGCATACCCATCCCACTCGGGGTGACAAATGCAAAAACCACAGTTGATGGACAGAATGCGGAACAATGTCATACATTCACCCCAGTACAGAGATATGGGCCTAAATCCATCGATTTTTTGCACTCCACACCACCCCAGTTCAGACATGGCCATATGCAAATCAGTCTGACCCTGTGCCTCATGGGAACAGTCCAGCCCGAACTGCCAAGCCATGCCTTCCCTGGATCGGAAACAAGCTTCCCAGGACCGGTTTCCGGCATATCAGCCGTCTTCAGCCCGGCTTGCTTGAATCCAGTGGTGTGGAGAGCATGGGACTCACGTCTGAGCATACCCATCCCACTCAGGTTGACAAATGCAAAAACCACAGTTGATGGACAAAATGCAGAACAATGTCATACATTCACCCCAGTAAAGAGATCTGGGCCTAAATCCATCATGTTTTTGGCACTCCACACCACCCCAGTTCAGACATGGCCATATGCAAATCAGTCTGACCCTGTGCCTCATGGGAACAGTCCAGCCCGAACTGCCAAGCCATGCCTTCCCTGGAACGGAAACAAGCTTCCGAGGACCGGTTTCTGGCATTTCAGACGTCTTCAGCCCGGTTTGCTTGAATCCAGTATTGTGGAGAGCGTGGGACTCACGTCTGAGCATACCCATCCAGCTCGGGGTGACAAATGCAAAAACCACAGTTGATGGACAGAATGCAGAACAATGTCATACATTCACCCCAGTACAGAGATCTGGGCCTAAATCCATTGTTTATTTGCACTCCACACCACCCCAGTTCAGACATGCCCATATACAAATCAGTCTGACCCTGTGCCTCATGGGAACAGTCCAGCCCGAACTGCCAAGCCATGCCTTCCCTGGATCGGAAACAAGCTTCCCAGGACCGGTTTCCGGCATATCAGCCGTCTTCAGCCCGGCTTGCTTGAATCCAGTGGTGTGGAGAGCATGGGACTCACGTCTGAGCATACCCATCCCACTCAGGTTGACAAATGCAAAAACCACAGTTGATGGACAAAATGCAGAACAATGTCATACATTCACCCCAGTAAAGAGATCTGGGCCTAAATCCATCATTTTTTGGCACTCCACACCACCCCAGTTCAGACATGGCCATATGCAAATCAGTCTGACCCTGTGCCTCATGGGAACAGTCCAGCCCGAACTGCCAAGCCATGCCTTCCCTGGAACGGAAACAAGCTTCCGAGGACCGGTTTCTGGCATTTCAGACGTCTTCAGCCCGGTTTGCTTGAATCCAGTATTGTGGAGAGCGTGGGACTCACGTCTGAGCATACCCATCCAGCTCGGGGTGACAAATGCAAAAACCACAGTTGATGGACAGAATGCAGAACAATGTCATACATTCACCCCAGTACAGAGATCTGGGCCTAAATCCATTGTTTATTTGCACTCCACACCACCCCAGTTCAGACATGGCCATATGCAAATCAGTCTGACCCTGTGCCTCATGGAAACAGTCCAGCCCGAGCTGCCAAGCCATGCCTTCTCTGGACCGGAAACAAGCTTCCGAGGAACGGTTTCTGGCATTTCAGCTTTCTTCAGCCCGGCTTGCTTGAATCCAGTGGTGTGGAGAGCATGGGACTTACGTCTGAGGATACCCATCCCACCCGGGGTGACAAATGCAAAAACCACAGTTGATGGACAGAATGCAAAACAATGCCGTACATTCACCCCAGTACAGAGATCTGGGCCTAAATCCATAGTTTTTTTGAACTCCACACCACCCCAGTTCAGACATGGCCATATGCAAATAAGTCTGACCCTGTGCCTCATGGGAACAGTCCAGCCCGAACTGCCAAGCCATGCCTTCCCTGGATCGGAAACAAGCTTCCGAGGACCGGTTTCTGGCATATCAGCCGTCTTCAGCCCGGCTTGCTTGAATCCAGTGGTGTGGAGAGCATGGGACTCACGTCTGAGCATACCCATCCCACTCGGGGTGACAAATGCAAAAATCACAGTTGATGGACAGAATGCAGAACAATGTCATACATTCACCCCAGTAAAGAGATCTGGGCCTAAATCCATCATTTTTTGGCACTCCACACCACCCCAGTTCAGACATGGCCATATGCAAATCAGTCTGACCCTGTGCCTCATGGGAACAGTCCAGCCGGAACTGCCAAACCATGCCTTCCCTGGACCGGAAACAAGCTTCCGAGGACCGGTTTCTGGCATTTCAGCCGTCTTCAGCCCGGTTTGCTTGAATCCAGTGGTGTGGAGAGCGTGGGACTCACGTCTGAGCATACCCATCCCACTCGGGGTGACAAATGCAAAAACCACAGTTGATGGACAGAATGCAGAACAATGTCATACATTCACCCCAGTACAGAGATATGGGCCTAAATCCATCGATTTTTTGCACTCCACACCACCCCAGTTCAGACATGGCCATATGCAAATCATTCTGACCCTGTGCCTCATGGGAACAGTCCAGCCCGAACTGCCAAGCCATGCCTTCCCTGGATCGGAAACAAGCTTCCGAGGACCGGTTTCTGGCATATCAGCCGTCTTCAGCCCGGCTTGCTTGAATCCAGTGGTGTGGAGAGCATGGGACTCACGTCTAAGCATACCCATCCCACTCGGGGTGACAAATGCAAAAACCACAGTTGATGGACAGAATGCAGAACAATGTCATACATTCACCCCAGTACAGAGATCTGGGACTAAATCCATTGTTTATTTGCACTCCACACCACCCCAGTTCAGACATAGACATATGCAAATCAGTCTGACCCTGTGCCTCATGGGAACAGTCCAGCCCGACCTGCCAAGCCATGCCTTCCCTGGACCGGAAACAAGCTTCCGAGGACCAGTTTCTGGCATTTCAGCCATCTTCAGCCCGGCTTGCTTGAATCAAGTGGTGTGGAGAGCATGGGACTCACGTCTGAGCATACCCATCCCATTCGGGGTGACAAATGCAAAAACCACAGTTGATGAACAGAATACAGAACAATGTCATACATTCACCCCAGTACAGAGATCTGGGCCTAAATCCATCGTTTTTTTGCACTCCACACCACCCCAGTTCAGACATGCCCATATGCAAATCAGTCTGACCCTGTGCCTCATGGGAACAGTGCAGCCCGAACTGCCAAGCCATGCCTTCTCTGGACCGGAAACAAGCTTCCGAGGACCGGTTTCCGGCATTTCAGCCGTCTTCAGCCCGGTTTGCTTGAATCCAGTGGTGTGGAGAGCGTGGGACTCACGTCTGAGGATACCCATCCCACCTGGGGTGACAAATGCAAAAACCACAGTTGATGGACAGAATGCAGAACAATGTCGTACATTCACCCCAGTAAAGAGATCTGGGCCTAAATCCATCGTTTTTTTGAACTCCACACCACCCCAGTTCAGACATGGCCATATGCAAATAAGACTGACCCTGTGCATCATGGGAACAGTCTAGCCCGAACTGCCAAGCCATGCCTTCCCTGCACCGGAAACAAGCTTCCGGGGACCGGTTTCTGGCATTTCAGCCGTCTTCAGCCCGGATTGCTTGAATCCAGTGGTGTGGAGAGCATGGGACTCACGTCTGAGCATACCCATCCCACTCGGGGTGACAAATGCAAAAATCACAGTTGATGGACAGAATGCAAAACAATGTCATACATTCACCCCAGTACAGAGATCTGGGCCTCAATCCATCGTTTTTTTGCACTCCACACCACCCCAGTTCAGACATGGCCATATGCAAATCAGTCAGACCCTGTGCCTCATGGGAACAGTCCAGCGCGAACTGCCAAGCCATGCCTTCCCTGGACCGGAAACAAGCTTCCGAGGACCGGTTTCTGGCATTTCAGCCGTCTTCAGCCCGGCTTGTTTGAATCCAGTGGTGTGGAGAGCATGGGACTCACGTCTGAGCATACCCATCCCACTCGGGGTGACAAATGCAAAAACCACAGTTAATGGACAGAATGCAGAACAATGTCATACATTCACCCCAGTACAGGGATCTGGGCCTAAATCCATTGTTTTTTGCAATCCACACCACCCCAGTTCAGACATGGCCATATGCAAATCAGTCTGACCCTGTGCCTCATGGGAACAGTCCCGCCCGAACTGCCAAGCCATGCCTTCCCTGGACCGGAAACAAGCTTCCGAGGACAGGTTTCTGGCATTTCAGCCGTCTTCAGCCCGGTTTGCTTGAATCCAGTGGTGTGGATAGCGTGGGACTCACGTCTGAGCATACCCTTCCCACTCGGGGTGATAAATGCAAAAACCACAGTTGATGGACAGAATGCAGAACAATGTCATACATTCACCCCAGTAAAGAGATCTGGGCCTAAATCCATCGTTTTTTGGCACTCCACACCACCCCAGTTCACACATGGCCATATGCAAATCAGTCTGACCCTGTGCCTCATGGGAACAGTCCAGCCGGAACTGCCAAGCCATGCCTTCCCTGGACCGGAAACAAGCTTCCGAGGACCGGTTTGTGGCATTTCAGCCGTCTTCAGCACGGTTTGCTTGAATCCAGTGGTGTGGAGAGCGCGGGACTCACGTCTTAGCATACCCATCCCACTCGGTGTGACAAATGCAAAAACCACAGTTGATGGACAGAATGCGGAACAATGTCATACATTCACCCCAGTACAGATATATGAGCCTAAATCCATCGATTTTTTGCACTCCACACCACCCCAGTTCAGACATGGCCATATGCAAATCAGTCTGACCCTGTGCCTCATGGGAACAGTCCAGCCCGAGCTGCCAAGCCATGCCTTCCCTGGACCGGAAACAAGCTTCCGAGGACCAGTTTCTGGTATATCAGCCGTCTTCAGCCCGGCTTGCTTGTATCCAGTGGTGTGGATAGCATGGGACTCACGTCTAAGCATACCCATCCCACTCGGGGTGACAAATGCAAAAACCACAGTTGATGGACAGAATGCAGAACAATGTCATACATTCACCCCAGTACAGAGATCTGGGCCTAAATCCATTGTTTATTTGCACTCCACACCACCCCAGTTCAGACATGGACATATGCAAATCAGTCTGACCCTGTGCCTCATGGGAACAGTCCAGCCCGAGCTGCCAAGCAATGCCTTCCCTGGACCGGAAACAAGCTTCCGAGGACCAGTTTCTGGCATTTCAGCCATCTTCAGCCCGGCTTGCTTGAATCAAGTGGTGTGGAGAGCATGGGACTCACGTCTGAGCATACCCATCCCATTCGGGGTGACACATGCAAAAACCACAGTTGATGAACAGAATACAGAACAATGACATACATTCACCCCAGTACAGAGATCTGGGCCTAAATCCATCGTTTTTTTTGCACTCCACACCACCCCAGTTCAGACATGCCCATATACAAATCAGTCTGACCCTGTGCCTCATGGGAACAGTCCAGCCCGAACTGCCAAGCCATGCCTTCTCTGGACCGGAAACAAGCTTCCGAGGACCGGTTTCTGGCATTTCAGCCGTCTTCAGCCCGGTTTGCTTGAATCCAGTGGTGTGGATAGCGTGGGACTCACGTCTGAGCATACCCTTCCCACTCGGGGTGATAAATGCAAAAACCACAGTTGATGGACAGAATGCAGAACAATGTCATACATTCACCCCAGTAAAGAGATCTGGGCCTAAATCCATCGTTTTTTGGCACTCCACACCACCCCAGTTCACACATGGCCATATGCAAATCAGTCTGACCCTGTGCCTCATGGGAACAGTCCAGCCGGAACTGCCAAGCCATGCCTTCCCTGGACCGGAAACAAGCTTCCGAGGACCGGTTTGTGGCATTTCAGCTGTCTTCAGCCCGGTTTGCTTGAATCCAGTGGTGTGGAGAGCGTGGGACTCACGTCTTAGCATACCCATCCCACTCGGGGTGACAAATGCAAAAACCACAGTTGATGGACAGAATGCGGAACAATGTCATACATTCACCCCAGTACAGAGATATGGGCCTAAATCCATCGATTTTTTGCACTCCACACCACCCCAGTTCAGACATGGCCATATGCAAATCAGTCTGACCCTGTGCCTCATGGGAACAGTCCAGCCCGAACTGCCAAGCCATGCCTTCCCTGGATCGGAAACAAGCTTCCCAGGACCGGTTTCCGGCATATCAGCCGTCTTCAGCCCGGCTTGCTTGAATCCAGTGGTGTGGAGAGCATGGGACTCACGTCTGAGCATACCCATCCCACTCAGGTTGACAAATGCAAAAACCACAGTTGATGGACAAAATGCAGAACAATGTCATACATTCACCCCAGTAAAGAGATCTGGGCCTAAATCCATCATTTTTTGGCACTCCACACCACCCCAGTTCAGACATGGCCATATGCAAATCAGTCTGACCCTGTGCCTCATGGGAACAGTCCAGCCCGAACTGCCAAGCCATGCCTTCCCTGGAACGGAAACAAGCTTCCGAGGACCGGTTTCTGGCATTTCAGACGTCTTCAGCCCGGTTTGCTTGAATCCAGTATTGTGGAGAGCGTGGGACTCACGTCTGAGCATACCCATCCAGCTCGGGGTGACAAATGCAAAAACCACAGTTGATGGACAGAATGCAGAACAATGTCATACATTCACCCCAGTACAGAGATCTGGGCCTAAATCCATTGTTTATTTGCACTCCACACCACCCCAGTTCAGACATGGCCATATGCAAATCAGTCTGACCCTGTGCCTCATGGAAACAGTCCAGCCCGAGCTGCCAAGCCATGCCTTCTCTGGACCGGAAACAAGCTTCCGAGGAACGGTTTCTGGCATTTCAGCTTTCTTCAGCCCGGCTTGCTTGAATCCAGTGGTGTGGAGAGCATGGGACTTACGTCTGAGGATACCCATCCCACCCGGGGTGACAAATGCAAAAACCACAGTTGATGGACAGAATGCAAAACAATGCCGTACATTCACCCCAGTACAGAGATCTGGGCCTAAATCCATAGTTTTTTTGAACTCCACACCACCCCAGTTCAGACATGGCCATATGCAAATAAGTCTGACCCTGTGCCTCATGGGAACAGTCCAGCCCGAACTGCCAAGCCATGCCTTCCCTGGATCGGAAACAAGCTTCCGAGGACCGGTTTCTGGCATATCAGCCGTCTTCAGCCCGGCTTGCTTGAATCCAGTGGTGTGGAGAGCATGGGACTCACGTCTGAGCATACCCATCCCACTCGGGGTGACAAATGCAAAAATCACAGTTGATGGACAGAATGCAGAACAATGTCATACATTCACCCCAGTAAAGAGATCTGGGCCTAAATCCATCATTTTTTGGCACTCCACACCACCCCAGTTCAGACATGGCCATATGCAAATCAGTCTGACCCTGTGCCTCATGGGAACAGTCCAGCCGGAACTGCCAAACCATGCCTTCCCTGGACCGGAAACAAGCTTCCGAGGACCGGTTTCTGGCATTTCAGCCGTCTTCAGCCCGGTTTGCTTGAATCCAGTGGTGTGGAGAGCGTGGGACTCACGTCTGAGCATACCCATCCCACTCGGGGTGACAAATGCAAAAACCACAGTTGATGGACAGAATGCAGAACAATGTCATACATTCACCCCAGTACAGAGATATGGGCCTAAATCCATCGATTTTTTGCACTCCACACCACCCCAGTTCAGACATTATGTAGGAGAGTAGGGTCTGCTATCCTATGGTCACCCCAAATTTTTGCTTTTTGCTTCACTGGTTTCTGACTTAATGTGGCTGTGGGCCTGCTAATCAGACCCACAGCCTGCTGTTCTCTCTCTAAATTACTGCCAATGCACTCTAGGTGCATTACGAATTGGAACTGGTTCACCTTATGAGCCCCTGTAATAGTGCACCCTAGGTGCCCAGGGCATAGGTGTATCCAAGGCCTACCAGGGGCTGCAGCACGTATTGTGCCACCCCTGGCCTGGCCTCCATAATTGACACAACTGGCTGATCACTCAGCTGGGGTAAGTCGGTGTAACCACCTCTTACTTAGGTACAGTATGTCTGTGCCTAACCCTAAACTGGGCACATATGTTCCTATCAGCCACTCCTATGGAAGGCCTCATCAATCCTGGAGGCAGAGTGCTTGGAAATATGTGAGATGGTGCTCTAGCATGAGCTGAGCCTGTCTGCAGCGGTCGGGAACAACTCCCTAAGCTGTTCCGGGATATTGCCATACCATATACTCTTAAGTGCATTATAATCCTCGCGGTTAAATGCTATCTTTGGTTTGGCTTTATCAAAACATGTCGAGTAAGGTGTCATACGAATTGGAATACTATCCCCTCGCCAATTCTGGCGACGGGGATAGCATTCCACCCTTCTAGAGGGACACGACATGTGTGTAGCCTTAACCCCGGTTAAAGTTAAACAGAGCCTCAGCTTCACAAAATGGACGCTGCCACCACAGACACAAGTCTGGCCTCCTGCTGCTGACCGAAACTCGGCAGATGGTGGCCTGGACAAAGGGTTTCCTGCCTTGGGAGGTGCGAGCACCACCCCAGACAGGATTTTGTGTATTGGGTAGGACAGGGCTGAATAGAATCAGACATGCCCGGGGCACACAAGGTGTCCCCGTGCATAGGCCAGCCCAAACCGGTTCTGGGGCCTTCCAGCCCCAGTCCTGGCGCGGAGCTGGACAAAGGAAAGGGGGTGTAACCGCCCCCCTTCCTGGTTCCTCCCAGAGGAGGGACCTAGTAGGTGATCCACCCCCTAGATTGGAATAAGAGGGGGAGCAGTGCCATTGCACGGCAGATCATCCCGAAATCAACTTAAAACTAAGAAGAAGACTGGACTTCGACATTCTGCTGCACAGAAGACTGAAGAAGAATCTCCCTTGTGGCCAAGGAGTGACCACCCTGTGAACACAGGTACCAACCAGCAACTCGACGTCTGCTTTGCCGCCGCCTCCCGCCGGAGCCCGAGCCCAGAGCCCGACAAGAACCAGATTCCCAGACCTCTCAGAGCCCGATCCACAGTCCCTGCAAAGAAGGGACCCGTGGAGGCACCGAGTGACGTGGGACCGGACCTCTTGGAAGACACTCGTAAAGCTGACTGCGCAGCTTCTGAGGCATCCTCGACGTTGTGCTTTGGGGACTGAGAACCCCCACCACCGAGCAGCCCTTGCACCGAAGATCAGCCCCCCAGCATCTCCACGATCTGCGTGGGGCCCTTTTGCACTGTGCCACTCGACGCGCCATCCCGGCCACTAGCCACGCGGCCAGCGGCCATCTTGGCGACGAACCCGAAGATTTAAACAGCAGGTCTGGTTGCTCCAGACCTACCCAAGCTCCTGTGAAAAGGAGCACCCGCTCTGACCTTGCTGGTCCGAGTGAACAGCATCTTTCGACTTCTGCGTGGCTTGCATTTGCCAAGGCCTGTTTGCTCCGATCAGGTCGCCGACACCGCCAACAGCGAGAAGCCTACGTGGGACAGCTCGTGACCGACTCCTGGACGTCCTCGACCCCGGGTATCCACGTGGCTGCAGAAAGAAGCTACCCGACAACGCCTGTTTGCACCCGACATCGCCTGGTTCCAATCTGGTTCCACGGTAGTCACTGGCTAGTGACTTTGAACACTGTCCCCTCTGCTTTCAGGTCTTCAACTCTTCAGATCCACCCTTGGATCCACCGGAACTCTTCTCATCGAGCCGCCTGCAGCATCTTCAGCTCCAAGCACCATCGACCAGCGTGACGAAACCCGACACATCTTCGACCCTGTGCACCCGCTTCCTGTGGGTGAGGTAACTCAGCTCCGCCGGTGCCCCTGCACTGGTACACATCCCAAGGGCCTGTGTTTTAAGTTTCAGCTCCGTAGGTCACTCGGAAGGTTCCTAACTTTCTAACTTTGTGCTTTTTACGCACCATAGACTTTGTATTGTAAAGTGCGTGCACTTTGAACACTGCATCCGAGTCCCGTGGGCTTTTCCCGACTTAGTTATTTCCAGTCTCGAATAGCTCCAGCGATTCCCAAGGCCCTAGGCCTCTTCACTTTCCTCCTGGTATCTCTTATACCACTTATTTAGTATATGGTTTAGGTGGCCCCTAGGGCTCATCCATATTGTGCAACTTTTGTGTATTTTAAACTGTCTTGTGATTTAACGCTTGTGCTTCTGTGCTCATAAAGAGTCCAGGGGATTTAATAGTTAATAAATCAATATATATTTTCAATATATATCTGTGTGGTGTCCCTTTCATTGGGTATTCAAGGGGGTTGTGTATGGTATAACAGCTGGCTTCACATGCCTTTCAGAGTTTAGCCTAAGACTGCTTTGTCCACGTTACCACTAGGATAACTGGTCTACAAGGTTGAATTACAACCATCATCATAAGGGTTGCTTGGCATGGTACAAAGTGATCACTAGAATTAGTGAGCATTATATACCAGGCCAACTTCTCACATTGGTGAGCAGCGGATTGGGATCTGAGCTTGCTGTTGTTTTACCATTACAATCTTTGAGATTATCATTTGAAAGATCATACAGGTACCTGCTAGGTACATATAAAACAAGACTAGTATACTTAAGTTCTACTGAACTTAGTTGTTGTAGAGCAAAGGGAGTAGCACACCCTAGCTACAACTACTAGATAGGTTTAGTAGGTAAACACCAGTGTAGGTAGATTGCAACACATCCACCCACACTAGAGCAATGTCTGGAACAGAGGGGTCCAGTGGACTTACTCCTGTTGAGAGTGACCCTCCAAGGGCACCATCCCAGTTTGCTATTTTTCCTTTTAAGGAACTAAGACAGCTTTGTGTCTTAAGGGGTCTGAAGACAGGGCCTTCCCCTACTGCAGACCACCTAAGAGAGCTTTTGGATCAGTCTGAAGCTCTAAAGACCTCTAAAGCAAACCCCACAGGGAATGCTGAAGGAGGCCATCCTTCAGAGGATGACACTGTAGACACCCCTGCCCCTATCATCCTAGAAGATGAGGAAGCCTCCACCACTGGAGCTCCTCAAGTAGATGTAGAGGAAGAAGAAGAAGAGGGGGAGGAGGTGGAGAGCAGTGAGTCAGATGATGACAGAGATAGTCAGGTGCTGGTCAGTAGACTGAACCAGGCTAACTTAAGTCAACTTGGGAATGAATCAGGTAACAACCCATTCAGACCCTCAGGTGGACTTAACCAGAGCCATAGGAGGAGGAGGCATCACTCAGGTGAATCCAATACCTCCCATGTCTCTAGAGGCTCTCATGGTCACTCCAGAAAGGAGATGACTAGCCCTCAGAGAAGGGAACATGAGGCCAAGATGAGAGAGGCTGAGCTTAGGATCCAGAGGCAAGAATTAGAGGTTGCCCTGGCTAAGGAGAAACTTGCTAGAGCAAGACAGCCTAGAGAGAGTGGGGTAATAGAACCCACTGGTGGCAGCAATATCCACAAGGATAAAGACAGGTCTTTTGATAATAGAAACCTGAGTAAGATTGTGCCCCCCTACAAAGCTGGGGATGACATCCATAAATGGATTACTGCAATGGAGAGAGCCTGCAGAGTACAGCAGATCCCTCAGGAGCAGTGGGCAGCAATCTTGTGGCTCTCCTTTGAAGGTAGAGGCCGAGACAGACTCCTCACAGTTAGTGATGGGGATTCTAGAAACTACCTGGTCCTGAAGAGTGCTCTGATTGATGGGTTAGGCTTAACCACTGAACAGTACAGGTTAATGTTCAGAGATACCCAGAAGACACAGACTCAGGACTGGTCTGAATTTGTTGAGTGTGCCACTAAGGCTCTGGAGGGATGGTTGCTGGGAAGCAAGGTTACAGACTATGAAGGATTGTATAATTTGCTGATGAGAGAACAAATTTTAAATAATTGTCAGAACCAGCAGTTGCATCAACATTTGGTTGACTCAGATTTGACCTCTCCCCAAGAATTGGGAAAGAGGGCAGATAAATGGGTAAGAACCAGAGTTAAGCAAAAGAACCAGAACCAGAACCAGGGTGGTGACCAGAAGAAAACAGACCAGAAGGGTGGGGAGCAGAAAGCTAAAGACCAGAAGTCTTCAACAGGGCCCCAAACTGAGACAGAGGGTGGGTCCCAAACTTCCAAGAAGAAGAAGAAAGAAGGTCAGAAGAAACCCTGGTGTAAAACTTGTAAGAACACCTCTCACTGGACAAGTGAGTGTAAAAAGGGTGGAGCCCCCAGCACTGCAGCCCCTAAGGCACCTGCACCCACTAGTACAGTTAGCAGTGCTGGTCCTCAAGCCAAGGGTTTAGTGGGAATCACTTTGGGAACTGAAGGAGATTCTGACCTAGTCAGAACTCTTACACAGGCTGTTCTGGTTTGTGAAGGGGACATAGATTTGACCCCTGACATAAGTCCCAGTAACCTGGGCAAATACAGACAGACACCTTTGATTAACAACAAAGTGGCTCAAGCTTACAGGGACACATGTGCCAGTGTCACTATGGTGACACCTAACTTTGTGGACCCTGGACAATACATGCCAGGCGATGATTACCTGGTGACCAATGCCAGCAATGTCACTACTACACATAGTGTGGCACTTGTTAACTTTTCCTGGGGAGGGGTAACTGGCCTAAAGAAAGTTGTGGTTAGTGCTGATCTCCCAGTAGAATGTTTGTTGGGCAATGACCTGGAGAACTCTCTATGGTCAGAAGTTGAGTACAGGACTCATGCAGAGATGTTAGGGATATCATCACATGTCCTTGCTGTGACCAGGTCACAGGCCAAAAAGTGCCTCTCTGAACCTCAGGTCTTGGATCCTGGAACAATGGACCAAGTACCTCCCAAGAAGAAGAACAGGAGGGTTAAGGCTGCGCCTTCCCAACTGCCTACAAGTGAGGATCAGGCTTCACAGGAAACTGATCTTGAGACCCCTGAAGGAACTGTCCCTGAAGAACTTGAACCTGATCAGGTTGAGTTTCTGGGGACAGGGGGACCTTCTAGGGCAGACTTGGGGCAGGCTCAGTTAACCTGTCCTTCTCTTGAACCCCTCAGACAGCAGGCTGCTGCTGAGGCTGCTGGGAATGCTCAAGGTGCCCATAAAGTATATTGGGACGATGGACTCCTTTATTCAGAGGCTAGAGACCCCAAGCCTGGTGCTACCAGGAGGTTGGTTATACCTCTGCAATTTAGGGGCTTCCTACTCACCTTGGCTCATGATATTCCTTTAGCAGGACACCTAGGCCAGAACAAGACTTGGGACAGGCTTGTCCCTCACTTTCACTGGCCTCACATGTCTGAAGACACCAAGGAGTTTTGTCGCTCCTGTGAAACCTGCCAAGCCAGTGGTAAAGCAGGTGGAACAACAAAGGCCCCCCTGATCCCACTACCGGTGGTGGGGGTTCCCTTTGAAAGAGTGGGGATTGATATTGTTGGACCAATGGATCCCCCTACAGCATCTGGGCACAGATTCATACTGGTGGTAGTGGATCATGCCACCAGGTACCCAGAGGCAATTCCCCTTAGGACCACCACAGCTCCTGTTGTGGCCAGGGCCCTACTTGGAGTTTTCTCCAGAGTGGGGTTTCCTAAGGAGGTAATATCAGATAGAGGTACCAACTTCATGTCTGGATATTTGACAGCTATGTGGAAGGAATGTGGTGTAAACTACAAGTTCACCACTCCTTATCACCCACAATGCAATGGGCTTGTTGAGAGATTTAACAAGACCCTAAAGGGCATGATTAAAGGATTACCTGAAAAGCTCAGGCGAAGATGGGACATCCTTCTGCCCTGCCTTTTGTTCGCTTACAGAGAGGTCCCTCAAAAGGGGGTTGGCTTCAGCCCCTTTGAATTGTTGTTTGGGCACCCTGTAAGAGGACCCCTGTGTCTTGTGAAGGAAGGATGGGAGTTACCTCTCAAAAAGCCTAAACAGGACATAGTGGACTATGTACTTGGTCTCCGCTCCAGGATGGCAGAGTACATGGAAAAGGCATCCAAAAACCTTGAGGCTAGCCAAGAATTACAAAAAGCTTGGCATGACCAAAAGGCTGTCCTTGTTGAATTTCAGCCTGGACAGAAGGTATGGGTGTTGGAGCCAGTGGCCCCAGCAGCACTCCAAGACAAATGGTCTGGACCCCATACAATTCTGGAAAAGAAGGGAGAGGTTACCTACTTGGTGGACCTAGGAACTCCCAGGAGCCCCCACAGGGTGCTCCATGTGAACAGATTGAAGGCATATGTCAGCAGGGCAGACATGGGCTTGCTCATGGCTACAGATGAGGGACAGGAGGAAGAGAGTGACCCTCTCCCAGACCTGCTCACTCAGAACCCTGAGGATGGCTCAGTTGATGGTGTGGCCTTAGGTGGCAGCCTCACTGAACATCAGCAACATGACTGCAGACAAGTTCTACAGGCATACAGGCATATGTTCTCCTTGACCCCCAGTCAGACTAACTGGTGTACCCATGTGGTGGACACTGGTGACAGTCTTCCTGTAAAGAGCAAGATTTACAGGCAACCTGACCACGTCAGGGACTGTATAAAGACTGAGGTGCAAAAGATGCTGGAATTAGGTGTCATTGAGCCTTCAGAGAGCCCCTGGGCTAGCCCAGTGGTTCTGGTCCCCAAACCTCACACCAAAGATGGCAAGAGAGAGATGAGGTTCTGTGTGGATTACAGAGGACTCAATGCTGTCACCAGGACAGATGCACACCCTATTCCAAGGGCAGATGAGCTCATTGACAAGTTGGCTTCTGCCAAATATTTGAGCACATTTGACTTAACAGCTGGCTACTGGCAAATCAGGTTAGCTGAGGAGTCTAAAGCCAAGACAGCATTTTCTACCCCTAGTGGGCATTATCAGTTTGTGGTGATGCCCTTTGGTTTGAAAAATGCACCTGCCACCTTCCAAAGGTTGGTGAACCAAGTCCTCACTGGGTTGGATGACTTTTGTGCAGCTTATCTGGACGATATTGCTGTCTTTAGCTCCACCTGGGAGGATCACCTGATCCACCTGAAGGAAGTGCTTGAGGCTCTGCAGAAGGCAGGCCTCACTATCAAGGCAACAAAGTGCCAGATAGGGCAGAGCAAGGTTGTATACCTGGGCCACCTTGTAGGTGGAGGCCAAGTTCAACCACTGGAGAGTAAGATCCAGACCATCAAGGACTGGTCCCCTCCAACTACCCAGACTCAGGTCAGAGCTTTCTTGGGCCTGACTGGGTACTACAGGAAGTTTGTTAAGAACTATGGGTCCATTGTGACTCCTCTTAATGATCTGACATCCAAGAAGATGCCCAAAAAGGTTCAGTGGACAGAAATCTGTCAAAAGGCATTTGATGACCTGAAGAAGGCCATGTGCTCTGCACCTATCCTGAAGAGTCCTGACTACTCAAGAGAGTTCATTGTCCAAACAGATGCTTCTGAGTTGGGAGTGGGAGCAGTGCTTTCACAGCTTAATGTAGATGGCCAGGACCAGCCCATTGCTTTCATTAGCAGAAGGCTGACCCCCAGAGAGAAACGTTGGTCAGCTATAGAGAGGGAGGCCTTTGCTGTGGTGTGGGCCCTGAAGAAGTTGAGACCATACTTATTTGGCACTCACTTCAAGATTCAGACCGACCATAAGCCCCTCCTATGGCTTAATCAGATGAAGGGTGAAAACCCCAAACTACTCAGGTGGTCCATTTCCCTACAGGGGATGGACTTTACAGTGGAGCACCGCCCAGGGACTGACCATGGCAACGCAGATGGTCTCTCCAGGTACTTCCACTTAGAACATGAAGACACAACTGGTCAAGGTTAGTCTAATGTCCCTGCGTTTGGGGGGGGGTTATGTAGGAGAGTAGGGTCTGCTATCCTATGGTCACCCCAAATTTTTGCTTTTTGCTTCACTGGTTTCTGACTTAATGTGGCTGTGGGCCTGCTAATCAGACCCACAGCCTGCTGTTCTCTCTCTAAATTACTGCCAATGCACTCTAGGTGCATTACGAATTGGAACTGGTTCACCTTATGAGCCCCTGTAATAGTGCACCCTAGGTGCCCAGGGCATAGGTGTATCCAAGGCCTACCAGGGGCTGCAGCACGTATTGTGCCACCCCTGGCCTGGCCTCCATAATTGACACAACTGGCTGATCACTCAGCTGGGGTAAGTCGGTGTAACCACCTCTTACTTAGGTACAGTATGTCTGTGCCTAACCCTAAACTGGGCACATATGTTCCTATCAGCCACTCCTATGGAAGGCCTCATCAATCCTGGAGGCAGAGTGCTTGGAAATATGTGAGATGGTGCTCTAGCATGAGCTGAGCCTGTCTGCAGCGGTCGGGAACAACTCCCTAAGCTGTTCCGGGATATTGCCATACCATATACTCTTAAGTGCATTATAATCCTCGCGGTTAAATGCTATCTTTGGTTTGGCTTTATCAAAACATGTCGAGTAAGGTGTCATACGAATTGGAATACTATCCCCTCGCCAATTCTGGCGACGGGGATAGCATTCCACCCTTCTAGAGGGACACGACATGTGTGTAGCCTTAACCCCGGTTAAAGTTAAACAGAGCCTCAGCTTCACAAAATGGACGCTGCCACCACAGACACAAGTCTGGCCTCCTGCTGCTGACCGAAACTCGGCAGATGGTGGCCTGGACAAAGGGTTTCCTGCCTTGGGAGGTGCGAGCACCACCCCAGACAGGATTTTGTGTATTGGGTAGGACAGGGCTGAATAGAATCAGACATGCCCGGGGCACACAAGGTGTCCCCGTGCATAGGCCAGCCCAAACCGGTTCTGGGGCCTTCCAGCCCCAGTCCTGGCGCGGAGCTGGACAAAGGAAAGGGGGTGTAACCGCCCCCCTTCCTGGTTCCTCCCAGAGGAGGGACCTAGTAGGTGATCCACCCCCTAGATTGGAATAAGAGGGGGAGCAGTGCCATTGCACGGCAGATCATCCCGAAATCAACTTAAAACTAAGAAGAAGACTGGACTTCGACATTCTGCTGCACAGAAGACTGAAGAAGAATCTCCCTTGTGGCCAAGGAGTGACCACCCTGTGAACACAGGTACCAACCAGCAACTCGACGTCTGCTTTGCCGCCGCCTCCCGCCGGAGCCCGAGCCCAGAGCCCGACAAGAACCAGATTCCCAGACCTCTCAGAGCCCGATCCACAGTCCCTGCAAAGAAGGGACCCGTGGAGGCACCGAGTGACGTGGGACCGGACCTCTTGGAAGACACTCGTAAAGCTGACTGCGCAGCTTCTGAGGCATCCTCGACGTTGTGCTTTGGGGACTGAGAACCCCCACCACCGAGCAGCCCTTGCACCGAAGATCAGCCCCCCAGCATCTCCACGATCTGCGTGGGGCCCTTTTGCACTGTGCCACTCGACGCGCCATCCCGGCCACTAGCCACGCGGCCAGCGGCCATCTTGGCGACGAACCCGAAGATTTAAACAGCAGGTCTGGTTGCTCCAGACCTACCCAAGCTCCTGTGAAAAGGAGCACCCGCTCTGACCTTGCTGGTCCGAGTGAACAGCATCTTTCGACTTCTGCGTGGCTTGCATTTGCCAAGGCCTGTTTGCTCCGATCAGGTCGCCGACACCGCCAACAGCGAGAAGCCTACGTGGGACAGCTCGTGACCGACTCCTGGACGTCCTCGACCCCGGGTATCCACGTGGCTGCAGAAAGAAGCTACCCGACAACGCCTGTTTGCACCCGACATCGCCTGGTTCCAATCTGGTTCCACGGTAGTCACTGGCTAGTGACTTTGAACACTGTCCCCTCTGCTTTCAGGTCTTCAACTCTTCAGATCCACCCTTGGATCCACCGGAACTCTTCTCATCGAGCCGCCTGCAGCATCTTCAGCTCCAAGCACCATCGACCAGCGTGACGAAACCCGACACATCTTCGACCCTGTGCACCCGCTTCCTGTGGGTGAGGTAACTCAGCTCCGCCGGTGCCCCTGCACTGGTACACATCCCAAGGGCCTGTGTTTTAAGTTTCAGCTCCGTAGGTCACTCGGAAGGTTCCTAACTTTCTAACTTTGTGCTTTTTACGCACCATAGACTTTGTATTGTAAAGTGCGTGCACTTTGAACACTGCATCCGAGTCCCGTGGGCTTTTCCCGACTTAGTTATTTCCAGTCTCGAATAGCTCCAGCGATTCCCAAGGCCCTAGGCCTCTTCACTTTCCTCCTGGTATCTCTTATACCACTTATTTAGTATATGGTTTAGGTGGCCCCTAGGGCTCATCCATATTGTGCAACTTTTGTGTATTTTAAACTGTCTTGTGATTTAACGCTTGTGCTTCTGTGCTCATAAAGAGTCCAGGGGATTTAATAGTTAATAAATCAATATATATTTTCAATATATATCTGTGTGGTGTCCCTTTCATTGGGTATTCAAGGGGGTTGTGTATGGTATAACAGCTGGCTTCACATGCCTTTCAGAGTTTAGCCTAAGACTGCTTTGTCCACGTTACCACTAGGATAACTGGTCTACAAGGTTGAATTACAACCATCATCATAAGGGTTGCTTGGCATGGTACAAAGTGATCACTAGAATTAGTGAGCATTATATACCAGGCCAACTTCTCACACATGGCCATATGCAAATCATTCTGACCCTGTGCCTCATGGGAACAGTCCAGCCCGAACTGCCAAGCCATGCCTTCCCTGGATCGGAAACAAGCTTCCGAGGACCGGTTTCTGGCATATCAGCCGTCTTCAGCCCGGCTTGCTTGAATCCAGTGGTGTGGAGAGCATGGGACTCACGTCTAAGCATACCCATCCCACTCGGGGTGACAAATGCAAAAACCACAGTTGATGGACAGAATGCAGAACAATGTCATACATTCACCCCAGTACAGAGATCTGGGCCTAAATCCATTGTTTATTTGCACTCCACACCACCCCAGTTCAGACATGGACATATGCAAATCAGTCTGACCCTGTGCCTCATGGGAACAGTCCAGCCCGACCTGCCAAGCCATGCCTTCCCTGGACCGGAAACAAGCTTCCGAGGACCAGTTTCTGGCATTTCAGCCATCTTCAGCCCGGCTTGCTTGAATCAAGTGGTGTGGAGAGCATGGGACTCACGTCTGAGCATACCCATCCCATTCGGGGTGACAAATGCAAAAACCACAGTTGATGAACAGAATACAGAACAATGTCATACATTCACCCCAGTACAGAGATCTGGGCCTAAATCCATCGTTTTTTTGCACTCCACACCACCCCAGTTCAGACATGCCCATATGCAAATCAGTCTGACCCTGTGCCTCATGGGAACAGTGCAGCCCGAACTGCCAAGCCATGCCTTCTCTGGACCGGAAACAAGCTTCCGAGGACCGGTTTCCGGCATTTCAGCCGTCTTCAGCCCGGTTTGCTTGAATCCAGTGGTGTGGAGAGCGTGGGACTCACGTCTGAGGATACCCATCCCACCTGGGGTGACAAATGCAAAAACCACAGTTGATGGACAGAATGCAGAACAATGTCGTACATTCACCCCAGTAAAGAGATCTGGGCCTAAATCCATCGTTTTTTTGAACTCCACACCACCCCAGTTCAGACATGGCCATATGCAAATAAGACTGACCCTGTGCATCATGGGAACAGTCTAGCCCGAACTGCCAAGCCATGCCTTCCCTGCACCGGAAACAAGCTTCCGGGGACCGGTTTCTGGCATTTCAGCCGTCTTCAGCCCGGATTGCTTGAATCCAGTGGTGTGGAGAGCATGGGACTCACGTCTGAGCATACCCATCCCACTCGGGGTGACAAATGCAAAAATCACAGTTGATGGACAGAATGCAAAACAATGTCATACATTCACCCCAGTACAGAGATCTGGGCCTCAATCCATCGTTTTTTTGCACTCCACACCACCCCAGTTCAGACATGGCCATATGCAAATCAGTCAGACCCTGTGCCTCATGGGAACAGTCCAGCGCGAACTGCCAAGCCATGCCTTCCCTGGACCGGAAACAAGCTTCCGAGGACCGGTTTCTGGCATTTCAGCCGTCTTCAGCCCGGCTTGCTTGAATCCAGTGGTGTGGAGAGCATGGGACTCACGTCTGAGCATACCCATCCCACTCGGGGTGACAAATGCAAAAACCACAGTTAATGGACAGAATGCAGAACAATGTCATACATTCACCCCAGTACAGGGATCTGGGCCTAAATCCATTGTTTTTTGCAATCCACACCACCCCAGTTCAGACATGGCCATATGCAAATCAGTCTGACCCTGTGCCTCATGGGAACAGTCCCGCCCGAACTGCCAAGCCATGACTTCCCTGGACCGGAAGCAAGCTTCCGAGGACAGGTTTCTGGCATTTCAGCCGTCTTCAGCCCGGTTTGCTTGAATCCAGTGGTGTGGATAGCGTGGGACTCACGTCTGAGCATACCCTTCCCACTCGGGGTGATAAATGCAAAAACCACAGTTGATGGACAGAATGCAGAACAATGTCATACATTCACCCCAGTAAAGAGATCTGGGCCTAAATCCATCGTTTTTTGGCACTCCACACCACCCCAGTTCACACATGGCCATATGCAAATCAGTCTGACCCTGTGCCTCATGGGAACAGTCCAGCCGGAACTGCCAAGCCATGCCTTCCCTGGACCGGAAACAAGCTTCCGAGGACCGGTTTGTGGCATTTCAGCCGTCTTCAGCCCGGTTTGCTTGAATCCAGTGGTGTGGAGAGCGCGGGACTCACGTCTTAGCATACCCATCCCACTCGGGGTGACAAATGCAAAAACCACAGTTGATGGACAGAATGCGGAACAATGTCATACATTCACCCCAGTACAGATATATGAGCCTAAATCCATCGATTTTTTGCACTCCACACCACCCCAGTTCAGACATGGCCATATGCAAATCAGTCTGACCCTGTGCCTCATGGGAACAGTCCAGCCCGAGCTGCCAAGCCATGCCTTCCCTGGACCGGAAACAAGCTTCCGAGGACCAGTTTCTGGTATATCAGCCGTCTTCAGCCCGGCTTGCTTGTATCCAGTGGTGTGGATAGCATGGGACTCACGTCTAAGCATACCCATCCCACTCGGGGTGACAAATGCAAAAACCACAGTTGATGGACAGAATGCAGAACAATGTCATACATTCACCCCAGTACAGAGATCTGGGCCTAAATCCATTGTTTATTTGCACTCCACACCACCCCAGTTCAGACATGGACATATGCAAATCAGTCTGACCCTGTGCCTCATGGGAACAGTCCAGCCCGAGCTGCCAAGCAATGCCTTCCCTGGACCGGAAACAAGCTTCCGAGGACCAGTTTCTGGCATTTCAGCCATCTTCAGCCCGGCTTGCTTGAATCAAGTGGTGTGGAGAGCATGGGACTCACGTCTGAGCATACCCATCCCATTCGGGGTGACACATGCAAAAACCACAGTTGATGAACAGAATACAGAACAATGACATACATTCACCCCAGTACAGAGATCTGGGCCTAAATCCATCGTTTTTTTTGCACTCCACACCACCCCAGTTCAGACATGCCCATATACAAATCAGTCTGACCCTGTGCCTCATGGGAACAGTCCAGCCCGAACTGCCAAGCCATGCCTTCTCTGGACCGGAAACAAGCTTCCGAGGACCGGTTTCTGGCATTTCAGCCGTCTTCAGCCCGGTTTGCTTGAATCCAGTGGTGTGGATAGCGTGGGACTCACGTCTGAGCATACCCTTCCCACTCGGGGTGATAAATGCAAAAACCACAGTTGATGGACAGAATGCAGAACAATGTCATACATTCACCCCAGTAAAGAGATCTGGGCCTAAATCCATCGTTTTTTGGCACTCCACACCACCCCAGTTCACACATGGCCATATGCAAATCAGTCTGACCCTGTGCCTCATGGGAACAGTCCAGCCGGAACTGCCAAGCCATGCCTTCCCTGGACCGGAAACAAGCTTCCGAGGACCGGTTTGTGGCATTTCAGCTGTCTTCAGCCCGGTTTGCTTGAATCCAGTGGTGTGGAGAGCGTGGGACTCACGTCTTAGCATACCCATCCCACTCGGGGTGACAAATGCAAAAACCACAGTTGATGGACAGAATGCGGAACAATGTCATACATTCACCCCAGTACAGAGATATGGGCCTAAATCCATCGATTTTTTGCACTCCACACCACCCCAGTTCAGACATGGCCATATGCAAATCAGTCTGACCCTGTGCCTCATGGGAACAGTCCAGCCCGAACTGCCAAGCCATGCCTTCCCTGGATCGGAAACAAGCTTCCCAGGACCGGTTTCCGGCATATCAGCCGTCTTCAGCCCGGCTTGCTTGAATCCAGTGGTGTGGAGAGCATGGGACTCACGTCTGAGCATACCCATCCCACTCAGGTTGACAAATGCAAAAACCACAGTTGATGGACAAAATGCAGAACAATGTCATACATTCACCCCAGTACAGAGATCTGGGCCTAAATCCATCGTTTTTTTTGCACTCCACACCACCCCAGTTCAGACATGCCCATATACAAATCAGTCTGACCCTGTGCCTCATGGGAACAGTCCAGCCCGAACTGCCAAGCCATGCCTTCTCTGGACCGGAAACAAGCTTCCGAGGACCGGTTTCTGGCATTTCAGCCGTCTTCAGCCCGGTTTGCTTGAATCCAGTGGTGTGGATAGCGTGGGACTCACGTCTGAGCATACCCTTCCCACTCGGGGTGATAAATGCAAAAACCACAGTTGATGGACAGAATGCAGAACAATGTCATACATTCACCCCAGTAAAGAGATCTGGGCCTAAATCCATCGTTTTTTGGCACTCCACACCACCCCAGTTCACACATGGCCATATGCAAATCAGTCTGACCCTGTGCCTCATGGGAACAGTCCAGCCGGAACTGCCAAGCCATGCCTTCCCTGGACCGGAAACAAGCTTCCGAGGACCGGTTTGTGGCATTTCAGCTGTCTTCAGCCCGGTTTGCTTGAATCCAGTGGTGTGGAGAGCGTGGGACTCACGTCTTAGCATACCCATCCCACTCGGGGTGACAAATGCAAAAACCACAGTTGATGGACAGAATGCGGAACAATGTCATACATTCACCCCAGTACAGATATATGAGCCTAAATCCATCGATTTTTTGCACTCCACACCACCCCAGTTCAGACATGGCCATATGCAAATCAGTCTGACCCTGTGCCTCATGGGAACAGTCCAGCCCGAGCTGCCAAGCCATGCCTTCCCTGGACCGGAAACAAGCTTCCGAGGACCAGTTTCTGGTATATCAGCCGTCTTCAGCCCGGCTTGCTTGTATCCAGTGGTGTGGATAGCATGGGACTCACGTCTAAGCATACCCATCCCACTCGGGGTGACAAATGCAAAAACCACAGTTGATGGACAGAATGCAGAACAATGTCATACATTCACGCCAGTACAGAGATCTGGGCCTAAATCCATTGTTTATTTGCACTCCACACCACCCCAGTTCAGACATGGACATATGCAAATCAGTCTGACCCTGTGCCTCATGGGCACAGTCGAGCCCGAACTGCCAAGCCATGCCTTCCCTGGACCAGAAACAAGCTTCCGAGGACCGGTTTCTGGCATTTCAGCTGTCTTCAGCCCGGCTTGCATGAATCCAGTGGTGTGGAGAGCATGGGACTCACGTCTGAGGATACCCATCCCACCCGGGGTGACAAATGCAAAGACCACAGTTGATGGACAGAATGCAGAACAATGCCGTACATTCACCCCAGTACAGAGATCTGGGCCTAAATCCATCGTTTTTTTGCTCTCCACACCACCCCAGTTCAGACATGGTCATATGCAAATAAGACAGACCCTGTGCCTCATGGGAACAGTCCAGCCCGAACTGCCAAGCCATGCCTTCCCTGGACCGGAAACAAGCTTCCGAAGACCGGTATCTGGCATTTCAGCCGTCTTCAGCCCGGATTGCTTGAATCCAGTGGTGTGGAGAGCATGGGACTCACGTCTGAGCATACCCATCCCACTCCGGGTGACAAATGCAAAAACCACAGTTGATGGACAGAATGCAGAACAATGTCATACATTCACCCCAGTACAGAGATCTGAGCCTAAATCCATCGTTTTTTTGCACTCCACACCACCCCAGTTCAGATATGGCCATATGCAATGCAAATCAGTCTGACCCTGTGCCTCATGGGAACAGTCCAGCCCGAACTGCCTAGCCATGCCTTCCCTGGACCGGAAACAAGCTTCCGAGGACCAATTTCTGGCATTTCAGCCGTCTTCAGCCCGGCTTGCTTGAATTTAGTGGTGTGGAGAGCATGGGACTCATGTCTGAGCATACCCATCCCACTCGGGGTGACGAATGCAAAAACCACGGTTGATGGACAGAATGCGGAACAATGTCATACATTCACCCCAGTAAAGAGATCTGGGCCTAAAACCATCATTTTTTGGCACTCCACAACACCCCAGTTCAGACATGGCCATATGCAAATCAGTCTGACCCTGTGCCTCATAGGAACAGTCCAGCCTGAACTGCCAAGGCATGCCTTCCCTGGACCGGAAACAAGCTTCCGAGGACCGGTTTCTGGCATTTCAGCCGTCTTCAGCCCGGTTTGCTTGAATCCAGTGGTGTGGAGAGCGTGGGACTCATGTCTGAGCATACCCATCCCACTCGGGGTAACAAATGCAAAAACCACAGTTGATGGACAGAATGCAGAACAATGTCATACATTCACCCCAGTAGAGAGATCTGGGCCTAAATCCATTGTTTATTTGCACTCCACACCACCCCAGTTCAGTCATGGCCATATGCAAATCAGTCTGACTCTGTGCCTCATGGGAACAGTCCAGCCCGAGCTGCCAAGCCATGCCTTCCCTGGACCGGAAACAAGCTTCTGAGGACCAGTTTCTGGCATTTCAGCCATCTTCAGCCCGGCTTGCTTGAATCAAGTGGTGTGGAGAGCATGGGACTCTCGTCTGAGCATACCCATCCCATTCGGGGTGACAAATGCAAAAACCACAGTTAATGGACAGAATGCAGAACAATGTTATACATTCACCCCAGTACAGGGATCTGGGCCTAAATCCATTGTTTTTTTGCACTCCACACCACCCCAGTTCAGACATTGCCATATGCAAATCAGTCTGACCCTGTGCCTCATGGGAACAGTCTAGCCCGAACTGCCAAGCCATGCCTTCCCTGGACCAGAAACAAGCTTCCGAGGACCGGTTTCTGGCATTTCAGCCGTCTTCAGCCCGGTTTGCTTGAATCCAGTGGTGTGGAGAGCATGGGACTCACGTCTGAGCATACCCATCCCACTAGGGGTGACAAATGCAAAAACCACAGTTCATGGACAGAATGCAGAACAATGTCATACGTTCACCCCAGTACAGAGATCTGGGCCTAAATCCATTGTTTTTTTGCACTCCACACCAGCCCAGTTCAGACATGGCCATATGCAAATCAGTCTGACCCTGTGCCTCATGGGAACAGTCCAGCCCGAACTGCCAAGCCATGCCTTCCCTGGACCAAGCCATGCCTTCCCTTCCGAGGACCAGTTCCTGGCATTTCAGCCATCTTCAGCCCGGCTTGCTTGAATCCAGTGGTGTGGAGAGCATGGGACTCACGTCTGAGCATACCCATCCCACTCGGGGTGACAAATGCAAAAACCACAGTTGATGGACAGAATGCAGAACAATGTCATACATTCACCCCAGTACAGAGATCTGGGCCTAAATCCATCGTTTTTTTGCAATCCACACCAACCCAGTTCAGACATGGCCATATGCAAATCAGTCTGACCCTGTGCCTCATGGGAACAGTCCAGCCCGAACTGCCAAGCCATGCCTTCCCTGGATCGGAAACAAGCTTCCGAGGACCGGTTTCTGGCATACCAGCCATCTTCAGCCCGGCTTGCTTGAATCCAGTGGTGTGGAGAGCATGGGACTCACGTCTGAGGATACCCATCCCACCCGGGGTGACAAATGCAAAAACCACAGTTGATGGACAGAATGCAGAACAATGTCGTACATTCACCCCAGTACAGAGATCTGGGCCTAAATCCGTCGTTTTTTTGCTCTCCACACCACCCCAATTCAGACATGGTCATATGCAAATAAGACAGACCCTGTGCCTCATGGGAACAGTCCAGCCCGAACTGCCAAGCCATGCCTTCCCTGGACCGGAAACAAGCTTCCGAGGACCGGTTTCTGGCATTTCAGCCGTCTTCAGCCCGGATTGCTTGAATCCAGTGGTGTGGAGAGCATTGGACTCACGTCTGAGCATACCCATCCCACTCGGGGTGACAAATGCAAAAACCACAGTTGATGGACAGAATGCAGAACAATGTCATACATTCACCCCAGTACAGAGATCTGGGCCTAAATCCATTGTTTTTTTGCACTCCACACCACCCCAGTTCAGACATGGCCATATGCAAATCATTCTGACCCTGTGCCTCATGGGAACAGTCCAGCCTGAACTGCCAAGCCATGCCTTCCCTGGATCGGAAACAAGCTTCCGAGGACCGGTTTCTGGCATATCAGCCGTCTTCAGCCCGGCTTGCTTGAATCCAGTGGTGTGGAGAGCATGGGACTCACGTCTGAGCATACCCATCCCACTCGGGGTGACAAATGCAAAAGCCACAGTTGATGGACAGAATGCAGAACAATGTCATACATTCACCCCAGTACAGAGATCTGGGCCTAAATCCATCGTTTTTTTGGACTCCACACCACCCCAGTTCAGACATGGCCATATGCAAATCAGTCTGACCCTGTGCCTCATGGGAACGGTCCAGCCCGAACTGCCAAGCCATGCCTTCCCTGGACCGGAAACAAGCTTCCGACGACCGGTTTCCGACATTTCAGGCGTCTTCAGCCCGGTTTGCTTGAATCCAGTGGTGTGGAGAGTGTTGGACTCACGTCTGAGCATACCCATCCTACTCGGGGTGACAAATGCAAAAACCACAGTTGATGGACAGAATGCAGAACAATGTCATACATTCATCCCAGTACAGAGATCTGGGCCTAAATCCATTGTTTTTTTGCACTCCACACCACCCCAGTTCAGATATGGCCATATGCAAATCAGTCTGACCCTGTGCCTCATGGGAACAGTCCAGCCCGAACTGCCTAGCCATGCATTCCCTGGACCGGAAACAAGCTTCCGAGGACCAATTTCTGGCATTTCAGCCGTCTTCAGCCCGGCTTGCTGAATTTAGTGGTGTGGAGAGCATGGGACTCACGTCTTAGCATACCCATCCCACTCAGGGTGACAAATGCAAAAACCACAGTTGATGGACAGAATGCAGAACAATGTCATACATTCACCCCAGTACAGAGATCTGGGCCTAAATCCATCGTTTTTTTGCAATCCACACCAACCCAGTTCAGTCATGGCCATATGCAAATCAGTCTGACTCTGTGCCTCATGGGAACAGTCCAGCCCGAGCTGCCAAGCCATGCCTTCCCTGGACCGGAAACAAGCTTCTGAGGACCAGTTTCTGGCATTTCAGCCATCTTCAGCCCGGCTTGCTTGAATCAAGTGGTGTGGAGAGCATGGGACTCTCGTCTGAGCATACCCATCCCATTCGGGGTGACAAATGCAAAAACCACAGTTAATGGACAGAATGCAGAACAATGTTATACATTCACCCCAGTACAGGGATCTGGGCCTAAATCCATTGTTTTTTTGCACTCCACACCACCCCAGTTCAGACATTGCCATATGCAAATCAGTCTGACCCTGTGCCTCATGGGAACAGTCTAGCCCGAACTGCCAAGCCATGCCTTCCCTGGACCAGAAACAAGCTTCCGAGGACCGGTTTCTGGCATTTCAGCCGTCTTCAGCCCGGTTTGCTTGAATCCAGTGGTGTGGAGAGCATGGGACTCACGTCTGAGCATACCCATCCCACTAGGGGTGACAAATGCAAAAACCACAGTTCATGGACAGAATGCAGAACAATGTCATACATTCACCCCAGTACAGAGATCTGGGCCTAAATCCATTGTTTTTTTGCACTCCACACCAGCCCAGTTCAGACATGGCCATATGCAAATCAGTCTGACCCTGTGCCTCATGGGAACAGTCCAGCCCGAACTGCCAAGCCATGCCTTCCCTGGACCAAGCCATGCCTTCCCTTCCGAGGACCAGTTCCTGGCATTTCAGCCATCTTCAGCCCGGCTTGCTTGAATCCAGTGGTGTGGAGAGCATGGGACTCACGTCTGAGCATACCCATCCCACTCGGGGTGACAAATGCAAAAACCACAGTTGATGGACAGAATGCAGAACAATGTCATACATTCACCCCAGTACAGAGATCTGGGCCTAAATCCATCGTTTTTTTGCAATCCACACCAACCCAGTTCAGACATGGCCATATGCAAATCAGTCTGACCCTGTGCCTCATGGGAACAGTCCAGCCCGAACTGCCAAGCCATGCCTTCCCTGGATCGGAAACAAGCTTCCGAGGACCGGTTTCTGGCATACCAGCCATCTTCAGCCCGGCTTGCTTGAATCCAGTGGTGTGGAGAGCATGGGACTCACGTCTGAGGATACCCATCCCACCCGGGGTGACAAATGCAAAAACCACAGTTGATGGACAGAATGCAGAACAATGTCGTACATTCACCCCAGTACAGAGATCTGGGCCTAAATCCGTCGTTTTTTTGCTCTCCACACCACCCCAATTCAGACATGGTCATATGCAAATAAGACAGACCCTGTGCCTCATGGGAACAGTCCAGCCCGAACTGCCAAGCCATGCCTTCCCTGGACCGGAAACAAGCTTCCGAGGACCGGTTTCTGGCATTTCAGCCGTCTTCAGCCCGGATTGCTTGAATCCAGTGGTGTGGAGAGCATTGGACTCACGTCTGAGCATACCCATCCCACTCGGGGTGACAAATGCAAAAACCACAGTTGATGGACAGAATGCAGAACAATGTCATACATTCACCCCAGTACAGAGATCTGGGCCTAAATCCATTGTTTTTTTGCACTCCACACCACCCCAGTTCAGACATGGCCATATGCAAATCATTCTGACCCTGTGCCTCATGGGAACAGTCCAGCCCGAACTGCCAAGCCATGCCTTCCCTGGATCGGAAACAAGCTTCCGAGGACCGGTTTCTGGCATATCAGCCGTCTTCAGCCCGGCTTGCTTGAATCCAGTGGTGTGGAGAGCATGGGACTCACGTCTGAGCATACCCATCCCACTCGGGGTGACAAATGCAAAAGCCACAGTTGATGGACAGAATGCAGAACAATGTCATACATTCACCCCAGTACAGAGATCTGGGCCTAAATCCATCGTTTTTTTGGACTCCACACCACCCCAGTTCAGACATGGCCATATGCAAATCAGTCTGACCCTGTGCCTCATGGGAACGGTCCAGCCCGAACTGCCAAGCCATGCCTTCCCTGGACCGGAAACAAGCTTCCGACGACCGGTTTCCGACATTTCAGGCGTCTTCAGCCCGGTTTGCTTGAATCCAGTGGTGTGGAGAGTGTTGGACTCACGTCTGAGCATACCCATCCTACTCGGGGTGACAAATGCAAAAACCACAGTTGATGGACAGAATGCAGAACAATGTCATACATTCATCCCAGTACAGAGATCTGGGCCTAAATCCATTGTTTTTTTGCACTCCACACCACCCCAGTTCAGATATGGCCATATGCAAATCAGTCTGACCCTGTGCCTCATGGGAACAGTCCAGCCCGAACTGCCTAGCCATGCATTCCCTGGACCGGAAACAAGCTTCCGAGGACCAATTTCTGGCATTTCAGCCGTCTTCAGCCCGGCTTGCTGAATTTAGTGGTGTGGAGAGCATGGGACTCACGTCTTAGCATACCCATCCCACTCAGGGTGACAAATGCAAAAACCACAGTTGATGGACAGAATGCGGAACAATGTCATACATTCACCCCAGTACATAGATATGGGCCTAAATCCATCGATTTTTTGCACTCCACACCACCCCAGTTCAGACATGGTCATATGCAAATCAGTCTGACCCTGTGACTCATGGGAACAGTCCAGCCCGAACTGCCAAGCCATGCCTTCCCTGGATCGGAAACAAGCTTCCCAGGACCGGTTTCTGGCATATCAGCCGTCTTCAGCCCGGCTTGCTTGAATCCAGTGGTGTGGAGAGCATGGGACTCACGTCTGAGCATACCCATCCCACTCGGGTTGACAAATGCAAAAACCACAGTTGATGGACAGAATGCAGAACAATGTCATACATTCCCCCCAGTAAAGAGATCTGGGCCTAAATCCATCATTTTTTGGCACTCCACACCACCCCAGTTCAGACATGGCCATATGCAAATCAGTCTGACCCTGTGCCTCATGGGAACAGTCCAGCCCGAACTGCCAAGCCATGCCTTCCCTGGAACGGAAAGAAGCTTCCGAGGACCGGTTTCTGGCATTTCAGCCGTCTTCAGCCCGGTTTGCTTGAATCCAGTATTGTGGAGAGCGTGGGACTCACGTCTGAGCATACCCATCCCACTCGGGGTGACAAATGCAAAAACCACAGTTGATGGACAGAATGCAGAACAATGTCATACATTCACCCCAGTACAGAGATCTGAGCCTAAATCCATTGTTTATTTGCACTCCACACCACCCCAGTTCAGACATGGCCATATGCAAATCAGTCTGACCCTGTGCCTCATGGAAACAATCCAGCCCGAGCTGCCAAGCCATGCCTTCCCTGGACCGGAAACAAGCTTCTGAGGACCAGTTTCTGGCATTTCAGCCATCTTCAGCCCGGCTTGCTTGAATCAAGTGGTGTGGAGAGCATGGGACTCACGTCTGAGCATACCCATCCTACTCGGGGTGACAAATGCAAAAACCACAGTTGATGGACAGAATACAGAACAATGTCATACATTCATCCCAGTACAGAGACCTGGGCCTAAATCCATCGTTTTTTTTGCACTCCACACCACCCCAGTTCAGACATGCCCATATGCAAATCAGTCTGACCCTGTGCCTCATGGGAACAGTCCAGCCAGAACTGCCAAGCCATGCCTTCTCTGGACCGGAAACACGCTTCCGAGGAACGGTTTCTGGCATTTCAGCTTACTTCAGCCCAGCTTGCTTGAATCCAGTGGTGTGGAGAGCATAGGACTTACATCTGAGGATACCCATCCCACTCGGGGTGACAAATGCAAAAACCACAGTTGATGGACAGAATGCGGAACAATGTCATACATTCACCCCAGTACAGAGATATGGGCCTAAATCCATCGATTTTTTGCACTCCACACCACCCCAGTTCAGACATGGCCATATGCAAATCAGTCTGACCCTGTGCCTCATGGGAACAGTCCAGCCCGAACTGCCAAGCCATGCCTTCCCTGGATCGGAAACAAGCTTCTGAGGACCGGTTTCTGGCATACCAGCAGTCTTCAGCCCGGCTTGCTTGAATCCAGTGGTGTGGAGAGCATGGGACTCACGTCTGAGCATACCCATCCCACTCGGGGTGACAAATGCAAAAACCACAGTTGATGGACAGAATGCAGAACAATGTCATATATTCACCCCAGTACAAAGATCTGGGCCTAAATCCATTGTTTATTTGCACTCCACACCACCCCAGTTCAGACATGGACATATGCAAATCAGTCTGACCCTGTGCCTCATGGGAACAGTCCAGCCCGAACTGCCAAGCCATGCCTTCCCTGGATCGGAAACAAGCTTCCGAGGACCGGTTTCTGGCATACCAGCCATCTTCAGCCCGGCTTGCTTGAATCCAGTGGTGTGGAGAGCATGGGACTCACGTCTGAGCATACCCATCCCACTCGGGGTGACAAATGCAAAAACCACAGTTGATGGACAGAATGCAGAACAATGTCATACATTCACCCCGTACAAAGATCTGGGCCTAAATCCATTGTTTATTTGCACTCCACACCACCCCAGTTCAGACATGCCCATATGCAAATCAGTCTGACCCTGTGCCTCATGGGAACAGTCCAGCCCGAACTGCCGAACCATGCCTTCTCTGGACCGGAAACAAGCTTCCGAGGACCGGTTTCTTGCATTTCAGCTTTCTTCAGCCCGGCTTGCTTGAATCCAGTGGTGTGGAGAGCATGGGACTCATGTCTGAGGATACCCATCCCACCTGGGGTGACAAATGCAAAAACCACAGTTGATGGACAGAATGCAGAACAATGTCGTACATTCACCCCAGTAAAGAGATCTGGGCCTAAATCCATCGTTTTTTTGAACTCCACACCACCCCAGTTCAGACATGGCCATATGCAAATAAGTCTGACCCTGTGCCTCATGGGAACAGTCCAGCCCGAACTGCCAAGCCATGCCTTCCCTGGATCGGAAACAAGCTTCCGAGGACCGGTTTCTGGCATATCAGCCGTCTTCAGCCCGGCTTGCTTGAATCCAGTGGTGTGGAGAGCATGGGACTCACGTCTGAGCATACCCATCCCACTCAGGGTGACAAATGCAAAAGCCACAGTTGATGGACAGAATGCAGAACAATGTCATACATTCACCCCAGTACAGAGATCTGGGCCTAAATCCATCGTTTTTTTGGACTCCACACCACCCCAGTTCAGACATGGCCATATGCAAATCAGTCTGACCCTGTGCCTCATGGGAACGGTCCAGCCCGAACTGCCAAGCCATGCCTTCCCTGGACCGGAAACAAGCTTCTGACGACCGGTTTCCGACATTTCAGGCGTCTTCAGCCCGGTTTGCTTGAATCCAGTGGTGTGGAGAGTGTGGGACTCACGTCTGAGCATACCCATCCCACTCGGGGTGACAAATGCAAAAACCACAGTTGATGGACAGAATGCAGAACAATGTCATACATTCACCCCAGTACAGAGATCTGGGCCTAAATCCATTGTTTTTTTGCACTCCACACCACCCCAGTTCAGATATGGCCATATGCAAATCAGTCTGACCCTGTGCCTCATGGGAACAGTCCAGCCCGAACTGCCTAGCCATGCATTCCCTGGACCGGAAACAAGCTTCCGAGGACCAATTTCTGGCATTTCAGCCGTCTTCAGCCCGGCTTGCTTGAATTTAGTGGTGTGGAAAGCATGGGACTCACGTCTTAGCATACCCATCCCACTCAGGGTGACAAATGCAAAAACCACAGTTGATGGACAGAATGCGGAACAATGTCATACATTCACCCCAGTACATAGATATGGGCCTAAATCCATCGATTTTTTGCACTCCACACCACCCCAGTTCAGACATGGTCATATGCAAATCAGTCTGACCCTGTGACTCATGGGAACAGTCCAGCCCGAACTGCCAAGCCATGCCTTCCCTGGATCGGAAACAAGCTTCCCAGGACCGGTTTCTGGCATATCAGCCGTCTTCAGCCCGGCTTGCTTGAATCCAGTGGTGTGGAGAGCATGGGACTCACGTCTGAGCATACCCATCCCACTCGGGTTGACAAATGCAAAAACCACAGTTGATGGACAGAATGCAGAACAATGTCATACATTCACCCCAGTAAAGAGATCTGGGCCTAAATCCATCATTTTTTGGCACTCCACACCACCCCAGTTCAGACATGGCCATATGCAAATCAGTCTGACCCTGTGCCTCATGGGAACAGTCCAGCCCGAACTGCCAAGCCATGCCTTCCCTGGAACGGAAACAAGCTTCCGAGGACCGGTTTCTGGCATTTCAGCTTTCTTCAGCCCGGCTTGCTTGAATCCAGTGGTGTGGAGAGCATGGGACTCATGTCTGAGGATACCCATCCCACCTGGGGTGACAAATGCAAAAACCACAGTTGATGGACAGAATGCAGAACAATGTCGTACATTCACCCTAGTAAAGAGATCTGGGCCTAAATCCATCGTTTTTTTGAACTCCACACCACCCCAGTTCAGACATGGCCATATGCAAATAAGTCTGACCCTGTGCCTCATGGGAACAGTCTAGCCCGAACTGCCAAGCCATGCCTTCCCTGCACCGGAAACAAGCTTCTGAGGACCGGTTTCTGGCATTTCAGCCGTCTTCAGCCCGGCTTGCTTGAATCCAGTGGTGTGGAGAGCATGGGACTCACGTCTGAGCATACCCATCCCACTCGGGGTAACAAATGCAAAAACCACAGTTAATGGACAGAATGCAGAACAATGTCATACATTCACCCCAGTACAGGGATCTGGGCCTAAATCCATTGTTTTTTTGCACTCCACACCACCCCAGTTCAGACATGGCCATATGCAAATCAGTCTGACCCTGTGCCTCATGGGAACAGTCCAGCCCGAACTGCCAAGCCATGCCTTCCCTGGACCGGAAACAAGCTTCCGAGGACCGGTTTCTGGCATTTCAGCCGTCTTCAGCCCGGTTTGCTTGAATCCAGTGGTGTGGAGAGCATGGGACTCACGTCTGAGCATACCCATTCCACTCGGGGTGACAAATGCAAAAACCACAGTTGATGGACAGAATGCAGAACAATGTCATACATTCACCCCAGTACAGAGATCTGGGCCTAAATCCATCGTTTTTTTGCACTCCACACCAACCCAGTTCAGACATGGCCATATGCAAATCAGTCTGACCCTGTGCCTCATGGGAACAGTCCAGCCCGAACTGCCAAGCCATGCCTTCCCTGGACCGGAAACAAGCTTCTGAGGACCGGTTTCTGGCATTTCAGCTGTCTTCAGCCCGGCTTGCATGAATCCAGTTGTGTGGAGAGCATGGGACTCACGTCTGAGGATACCCATCCCACCCGGGGTGACAAATGTAAAAACCACAGTTGATGGACAGAATGCAGAACAATGTCGTACATTCACCCCAGTACAGAGACCTGGGCCTAAATCCATCGTTTTTTTGCTCTCCACACCATCCTAGTTCATACATGGTCATATGCAAATAAGACAGACCCTGTGCCTCATGGGAACAGTCCAGCCCGAACTGCCAAGCCATGCCTTCCCTGGACCGGAAACAAGCTTCCGAGGACCGGTTTTTGGCATTTCAGCTGTCTTCAGCCCGGATTGCTTGAATTTAGTGGTGTGGAGAGCATGGGACTCACGTCTGAGCATACCCATCCCACTCGGGGTGACAAATGCAAAAACCACAGTTGATGGACAGAATGCGGAACAATGTCATACATTCACCCCAGTAGAGAGATATGGGCCTAAATCCATCGATTTTTTGCACTCCACACCACCCCAGTTCAGACATGGCCATATGCAAATCAGTCTGACCCTGTGCCTCATGGGAACAGTCCAGCCCGAACTGCCAAGCCATGCCTTCCCTGGATCGGAAACAAGCTTCCCAGGACCGGTTTCTGGCATATCAGCCGTCATCAGCCCGGCTTGCTTGAATCCAGTGGTGTGGAGAGCATGGGACTCACGTCTGAGCATACCCATCCCACTCGGGGTGACAAATGCAAAAACCACAGTTGATGGACAGAATGCAGAACAATGTCATACATTCACCCCGTACAAAGATCTGGGCCTAAATCCATTGTTTATTTGCACTCCACACCACCCCAGTTCAGACATGCCCATATGCAAATCAGTCTGACCCTGTGCCTCATGGGAACAGTCCAGCCCGAACTGCCAAGCCATGCCTTCCCTGGATCGGAAACAAGCTTCCGAGGACCGGTTTCTGGCATACCAGCCATCTTCAGCCCGGCTTGCTTGAATCCAGTGGTGTGGAGAGCATGGGACTCACGTCTGAGCATACCCATCCCACTCGGGGTGACAAATGCAAAAACCACAGTTGATGGACAGAATGCAGAACAATGTCATACATTCACCCCGTACAAACATCTGGGCCTAAATCCATTGTTTATTTGCACTCCACACCACCCCAGTTCAGACATGCCCATATGCAAATCAGTCTGACCCTGTGCCTCATGGGAACAGTCCAGCCCGAACTGCCGAACCATGCCTTCTCTGGACCGGAAACAAGCTTCCGAGGACCGGTTTCTTGCATTTCAGCTTTCTTCAGCCCGGCTTGCTTGAATCCAGTGGTGTGGAGAGCATGGGACTCATGTCTGAGGATACCCATCCCACCTGGGGTGACAAATGCAAAAACCACAGTTGATGGACAGAATGCAGAACAATGTCGTACATTCACCCCAGTAAAGAGATCTGGGCCTAAATCCATCGTTTTTTTGAACTCCACACCACCCCAGTTCAGACATGGCCATATGCAAATAAGTCTGACCCTGTGCCTCATGGGAACAGTCCAGCCCGAACTGCCAAGCCATGCCTTCCCTGGATCGGAAACAAGCTTCCGAGGACCGGTTTCTGGCATATCAGCCGTCTTCAGCCCGGCTTGCTTGAATCCAGTGGTGTGGAGAGCATGGGACTCACGTCTGAGCATACCCATCCCACTCAGGGTGACAAATGCAAAAGCCACAGTTGATGGACAGAATGCAGAACAATGTCATACATTCACCCCAGTACAGAGATCTGGGCCTAAATCCATCGTTTTTTTGGACTCCACACCACCCCAGTTCAGACATGGCCATATGCAAATCAGTCTGACCCTGTGCCTCATGGGAACGGTCCAGCCCGAACTGCCAAGCCATGCCTTCCCTGGACCGGAAACAAGCTTCCGACGACCGGTTTCCGACATTTCAGGCGTCTTCAGCCCGGTTTGCTTGAATCCAGTGGTGTGGAGAGTGTGGGACTCACGTCTGAGCATACCCATCCCACTCGGGGTGACAAATGCAAAAACCACAGTTGATGGACAGAATGCAGAACAATGTCATACATTCACCCCAGTACAGAGATCTGGGCCTAAATCCATTGTTTTTTTGCACTCCACACCACCCCAGTTCAGATATGGCCATATGCAAATCAGTCTGACCCTGTGCCTCATGGGAACAGTCCAGCCCGAACTGCCTAGCCATGCATTCCCTGGACCGGAAACAAGCTTCCGAGGACCAATTTCTGGCATTTCAGCCGTCTTCAGCCCGGCTTGCTTGAATTTAGTGGTGTGGAAAGCATGGGACTCACGTCTTAGCATACCCATCCCACTCAGGGTGACAAATGCAAAAACCACAGTTGATGGACAGAATGCGGAACAATGTCATACATTCACCCCAGTACATAGATATGGGCCTAAATCCATCGATTTTTTGCACTCCACACCACCCCAGTTCAGACATGGTCATATGCAAATCAGTCTGACCCTGTGACTCATGGGAACAGTCCAGCCCGAACTGCCAAGCCATGCCTTCCCTGGATCGGAAACAAGCTTCCCAGGACCGGTTTCTGGCATATCAGCCGTCTTCAGCCCGGCTTGCTTGAATCCAGTGGTGTGGAGAGCATGGGACTCACGTCTGAGCATACCCATCCCACTCGGGTTGACAAATGCAAAAACCACAGTTGATGGACAGAATGCAGAACAATGTCATACATTCACCCCAGTAAAGAGATCTGGGCCTAAATCCATCATTTTTTGGCACTCCACACCACCCCAGTTCAGACATGGCCATATGCAAATCAGTCTGACCCTGTGCCTCATGGGAACAGTCCAGCCCGAACTGCCAAGCCATGCCTTCCCTGGAACGGAAACAAGCTTCCGAGGACCGGTTTCTGGCATTTCAGCTTTCTTCAGACCGGCTTGCTTGAATCCAGTGGTGTGGAGAGCATGGGACTCATGTCTGAGGATACCCATCCCACCTGGGGTGACAAATGCAAAAACCACAGTTGATGGACAGAATGCAGAACAATGTCGTACATTCACCCTAGTAAAGAGATCTGGGCCTAAATCCATCGTTTTTTTGAACTCCACACCACCCCAGTTCAGACATGGCCATATGCAAATAAGTCTGACCCTGTGCCTCATGGGAACAGTCTAGCCCGAACTGCCAAGCCATGCCTTCCCTGCACCGGAAACAAGCTTCTGAGGACCGGTTTCTGGCATTTCAGCCGTCTTCAGCCCGGCTTGCTTGAATCCAGTGGTGTGGAGAGCATGGGACTCACGTCTGAGCATACCCATCCCACTCGGGGTAACAAATGCAAAAACCACAGTTAATGGACAGAATGCAGAACAATGTCATACATTCACCCCAGTACAGGGATCTGGGCCTAAATCCATTGTTTTTTTGCACTCCACACCACCCCAGTTCAGACATGGCCATATGCAAATCAGTCTGACCCTGTGCCTCATGGGAACAGTCCAGCCCGAACTGCCAAGCCATGCCTTCCCTGGACCGGAAACAAGCTTCCGAGGACCGGTTTCTGGCATTTCAGCCGTCTTCAGCCCGGTTTGCTTGAATCCAGTGGTGTGGAGAGCATGGGACTCACGTCTGAGCATACCCATTCCACTCGGGGTGACAAATGCAAAAACCACAGTTGATGGACAGAATGCAGAACAATGTCATACATTCACCCCAGTACAGAGATCTGGGCCTAAATCCATCGTTTTTTTGCACTCCACACCAACCCAGTTCAGACATGGCCATATGCAAATCAGTCTGACCCTGTGCCTCATGGGAACAGTCCAGCCCGAACTGCCAAGCCATGCCTTCCCTGGACCGGAAACAAGCTTCTGAGGACCGGTTTCTGGCATTTCAGCTGTCTTCAGCCCGGCTTGCATGAATCCAGTTGTGTGGAGAGCATGGGACTCACGTCTGAGGATACCCATCCCACCCGGGGTGACAAATGTAAAAACCACAGTTGATGGACAGAATGCAGAACAATGTCGTACATTCACCCCAGTACAGAGACCTGGGCCTAAATCCATCGTTTTTTTGCTCTCCACACCATCCTAGTTCATACATGGTCATATGCAAATAAGACAGACCCTGTGCCTCATGGGAACAGTCCAGCCCGAACTGCCAAGCCATGCCTTCCCTGGACCGGAAACAAGCTTCCGAGGACCGGTTTTTGGCATTTCAGCTGTCTTCAGCCCGGATTGCTTGAATTTAGTGGTGTGGAGAGCATGGGACTCACGTCTGAGCATACCCATCCCACTCGGGGTGACAAATGCAAAAACCACAGTTGATGGACAGAATGCGGAACAATGTCATACATTCACCCCAGTAGAGAGATATGGGCCTAAATCCATCGATTTTTTGCACTCCACACCACCCCAGTTCAGACATGGCCATATGCAAATCAGTCTGACCCTGTGCCTCATGGGAACAGTCCAGCCCGAACTGCCAAGCCATGCCTTCCCTGGATCGGAAACAAGCTTCCCAGGACCGGTTTCTGGCATATCAGCCGTCATCAGCCCGGCTTGCTTGAATCCAGTGGTGTGGAGAGCATGGGACTCACGTCTGAGCATACCCATCCCACTCGGGTTGACAAATGCAAAAACCACAGTTGATGGACAAAATGCAGAACAATGTCATACATTCACCCCAGTAAAGAGAACAGGGCCTAAATCCATCATTTTTTGGCACTCCACACCACCCCAGTTCAGACATGGCCATATGCAAATCAGTCTGACCCTGTGCCTCATGGGAACAGTCCAGCCCGAACTGCCAAGCCATGCCTTCCCTGGAACGGAAACAAGCTTCCGAGGACCGGTTTTTGGCATTTCAGACGTCTCCAGCCCGGTTTGCTTGAATCCAGTATTGTGGAGAGCGTGGGACTCACGTCTGAGCATACCCATCCCACTCGGGTGACAAATGCAAAAACCACAGTTGATGGACAGAATGCAGAACAATGTCGTACATTCACCCCAGTACAGAGATCTGGGCCTAAATCCATTGTTTATTTGCACTCCACACCACCCCAGTTCAGACATGGACATATGCAAATCAGTCTGACCCTGTGCCTCATGGGAACAGTCCAGCCCGAGCTGCCAAGCCATGCCTTCCCTGGACCGGAAACAAGCTTCCGAGGACCAGTTTCTGGCATTTCAGCCATCTTCAGCCCGGCTTGCTTGAATCAAGTGGTGTGGAGAGCATGGGACTCACGTCTGAGCATACCCATCCCATTCGGGGTGACACATGCAAAAACCACAGTTGATGAACAGAATACAGAACAATGTCATACATTCACCCCAGTACAGAGATCTGGGCCTAAATCCATCGTTTTTTTTGCACTCCACACCACCCCAGTTCAGACATGCCCATATGCAAATCAGTCTGACCCTGTGCCTCATGGGAACAGTCCAGCCCGAACTGCCAAGCCAGGCCTTCTCTGGACCGGAAACAAGCTTCCGAGGACCGGTTTCTGGCATTTCAGCTTTCTTCAGCCGGCTTGCTTGAATCCAGTGGTGTGGAGAGCATGGGACTCACGTCTGAGGATACCCATCCCACCTGGGGTGACAAATGCAAAAACCACAGTTGATGGACAGAATGCAGAACAATGTCGTACATTCACCCCAGTAAAGAGATCTGGTCCTAAATCCATCGTTTTTTGGAACTCCACACCACACCAGTTCAGACATGGCCATATGCAAATAAGTCTGACCCTGTGCCTCATGGGAACAGTCTAGCCCGAACTGCCAAGCCATGCCTTCCCTGCACCGGAAACAAGCTTCCGAGGACCGGTTTCTGGCATTTCAGCCATCTTCAGCCCGGATTGCTTGAATCCAGTGGTGTGGAGAGCATGGGACTCACGTCTGAGCATACCCATCCCACTCGGGGTGACAAATGCAAAAACCACAGTTGATGGACAGAATGCGGAACAATGTCATACATTCACCCCAGTACAGAGATATGGGCCTAAATCCATCGATTTTTTGCACTCCACACCACCCCAGTTCAGACATGGCCATATGCAAAACAGTCTGACCCTGTGCCTCATGGAAACAGTCCAGCCCGAACTGCCAAGCCATGCCTTCCCTGGATCGGAAACAAGCTTCCCAGGACAGGTTTCCGGCATATCAGCCGTCTTCAGCCCGGCTTGCTTGAATCCAGTGGTGTGGAGAGCATGGGACTCACGTCTGAGCATACCCATCCCACTCAGGTTGACAAATGCAAAAACCACAGTTGATGGACAGAATGCAGAACAATGTCATACATTCACCCCAGTACAGAGATATGGGCCTAAATCCATCGATTTTTTGCACTCCACACCACCCCAGTTCAGACATGGCCATATGCAAATCAGTCTGACCCTGTGCCTCATGGGAACAGTCCAGCCCGAACTGCCAAGCCATGCCTTCCCTGGATCGGAAACAAGCTTCCGAGGACCGGTTTCTGGCATATCAGCCGTCTTCAGCCCGGCTTGCTTGAATCCAGTGGTGTGGAGAGCATGGGACTCACGTCTAAGCATACCCATCCCACTCGGGGTGACAAATGCAAAAACCACAGTTGATGGACAGAATGCAGAACAATGTCATACATTCACCCCAGTACAGAGATCTGGGCATAAATCCATTGTTTATTTGCACTCCACACCACCCCAGTTCAGACATGGACATATGCAAATCAGTCTGACCCTGTGCCTCATGGGAACAGTCCAGCCCGAGCTGCCAAGCCATGCCTTCCCTGGACCGGAAACAAGCTTCCGAGGACGAGTTTCTGGCATTTCAGCCATCTTCAGCCCGGCTTGCTTGAATCAAGTGGTGTGGAGAGCATGGGACTCACGTCTGAGCATACCCATCCCATTCGGGGTGACACATGCAAAAACCACAGTTGATGAACAGAATACAGAACAATGTCATACATTCACCCCAGTACAGAGATCTGGGCCTAAATCCATCGTTTTTTTGCACTCCACACCACCCCAGTTCAGACATGGCCATATGCAAATCAGTCTGACCCTGTGCCTCATGGGAACAGGCCAGCTCGAACTGCCAAGCCATGCCTTTCCTGGACCGGAAACACGCTTCTGAGGACCGGTTTCTGTCATTTCAGCCGTCTTCAGCCTGGCTTGCTTGAATCCAGTGGTGTAGAGAGCATGGGAGTCACGTCTGAGCATACCCATCCCACTCGAGGTGACAAATGCAAAAACCACAGTTGATGAACAGAATGCAGAACAATGTCATACATTCACCCCAGTACAGAGATCTGGGCCTAAATCCATCGTTTTTTTTGCACTCCACACCACCCCAGTTCAGACATGGCCATATGCAAATCAGTCAGACCCTGTGCCTCATGGGAACAGTCCAGCGCGAACTGCCAAGCCATGCCTTCCCTGGACCGGAAACAAGCTTCCGAGGACCGGTTTCTGGCATTTCAGCCGTCTTCAGCCCGGCTTGCTTGAATCCAGTGGTGTGGAGAGCATGGGACTCACGTCTGAGCATACCCATCCCACTCGGGGTGACAAATGCAAAAACCACAGTTAATGGACAGAATGCAGAACAATGTGATACATTCACCCCAGTACAGGGATCTGGGCCTAAATCCATTGTTTTTTTGCACTCCACACCACCCCAGTTCAGACATGGCCATATGCAAATCAGTCTGACCCTGTGCCTCATGGGAACAGTCCAGCCCGAACTGCCAAGCATTGCCTTCCCTGGACCGGAAACAAGCTTCCGAGGACCGGTTTCTGGCATTTCAGCCGTCTTCAGCCCGGTTTGCTTGAATCCAGTGGTGTGGAGAGCGTGGGACTCACGTCTGAGCATACCCATCCCACTCGGGGTGATAAATGCAAAAACCACAGTTCATGGACAGAATGCAGAACAATGTCATACATTCACCCCAGTACAGAGATCTGGGCCTAAATCCATTGTTTTTTTGCACTCCACACCACCCCAGTTCAGATATGGCCATATGCAAATCAGTCTGACCCTGTGCCTCATGGGAACAGTCCAGCCCGAGCTGCCAAGCCATGCCTTCCCTGGACCGGAAACAAGCTTCCGATGACCAGTTTCTGGCATTTCAGCCATCTTCAGCCTGGCTTGCTTGAATCAAGTGGTGTGGAGAGCATGGGACTCACGTCTGAGCATACCCATCCCATTCGGGGTGACAAATGCAAAAACCACAGTTGATGAACAGAATACAGAACAATGTCATACATTCACCCCAGTACAGAGATCTGGGCCTAAATCCATCGTTTTTTGCACTCCACACCACCCCAGTTCAGACATGCCCATATGCAAATCTGTCTGACCCTGTGCCTCATGGGAACAGTCCAGCCCGACCTGCCAAGCCATGCCTTCCCAGGACCGGAATCAAGCTTTCGAGGACCGGTTTCTGGCATTTCAGCTGTCTTCAGCCCGGCTTGCTTGAATCCAGTTGTGTGGAGAGCATGGGACTCAAGTCTGAGGATACCCATCCCACCCGGGGTGACAAATGCAAAAACCACAGTTGATGGACAGAATGCAGAACAATGTCGTACATTCACCCCAGTACAGAGATCTGGGCTTAAATCCATCGTTTTTTTGCTCTCCACACCACCCCAGTTCAGACATGCCCATATGCAAATCAGTCTGACCCTGTGCCTCATGGGACCAGTCTAGCCCAAACTGCCAAGCCATGCCTTCCCTGGATCGGAAACAAGCTTCCGAGGACCGGTTTCTGGCATATCAGCCGTCTTCAGCCCGGCTTGCTTGAATCCAGTGGTGTGGAGAGCATGGGACTCACGTCTAAGCATACCCATCCCACTTGGGGTGACAAATGCAAAAACCACAGTTGATGGACAGAATGCAGAACAATGTCATACATTCACCCCAGTACAGAGATCTGGGCCTAAATCCATTGTTTATTTGCACTCCACACCACCCCAGTTCAGACATTGACATATGCAAATCAGTCTGACCCTGTGCCTCATGGGAACAGTCCAGCCCGAGCTGCCAAGCCATGCCTTCCCTGGACCGGAAACAAGCTTCCGAGGACCAGTTTCTGGCATTTCAGCCATCTTCAGCCCGGCTTGCTTGAATCAAGTGGTGTGGAGAGCATGGGACTCACGTCTGAGCATACCCATCCCATTCGGGGTGACACATGCAAAAACCACAGTTGATGAACAGAATACAGAACAATGTCATACATTCACCCCAGTACAGAGATCTGGGCCTAAATCCATCGTTTTTTTGCACTCCACACCACCCCAGTTCAGACATGCCCATATGCAAATCAGTCTGACCCTGTGCCTCATGGGAACACTCCAGCCCGAACTGCCAAGCCATGCCTTTTCTGGACCGGAAACAAGCTTCCGAGGACCGGTTTCTGGCATTCCAGCTTTCTTCAGCCGGCTTGCTTGAATCCAGTGGTGTGGAGAGCATGGGACTCACGTCTGAGGATACCCATCCCACCTGGGGTGACAAATGCAAAAACCACAGTTGATGGACAGAATGCAGAACAATGTCGTACATTCACCCCAGTAAGGAGATCTGGGCCTAAATCCATCGTTTTTTTGAACTCCACACCACCCCAGTTCAGACATGGCCATATGCAAATAAGTCTGACCCTGTGCCTCATGGGAACAGTCTAGCCCGAACTGCCAAGCCATGCCTTCCCTGCACCGGAAACAAGCTTCCGAGGACCGGTTTCTGGCATTTCAGCCATCTTCAGCCCGGATTGCTTGAATCCAGTGGTGTGGAGAGCATGGGACTCACGTCTGAGCATACCCATCCCACTCGGGGTGACAAATGCAAAAATCACAGTTGATGGACAGAATGCAAAACAATGTCATACATTCACCCCAGTACAGAGATCTGGGCCTAAATCCATCGTTTTTTTGCACTCCACACCACCCCAGTTCAGACATGGCCATATGCAAATCAGTCTGACCCTGTGCCTCATGGGAACAGGCCAGCCCGAACTTCCAAGCCATGCCTTCCCTGGACCGGAAACAAGCTTCTGAGGACCGGTTTCTGTCATTTCAGCCGTCTTCAGCCTGGCTTGCTTGAATCCAGTGGTGTAGAGAGCATGGGAGTCACGTCTGAGCATACCCATCCCACTCGAGGTGACAAATGCAAAAACCACAGTTGATGAACAGAATGCAGAACAATGTCATACATTCACCCCAGTACAGAGATCTGGGCCTAAATCCATCGTTTTTTTTGCACTCCACACCACCCCAGTTCAGACATGGCCATATGCAAATCAGTCAGACCCTGTGCCTCATGGGAACAGTCCAGCGCGAACTGCCAAGCCATGCCTTCCCTGGACCGGAAACAAGCTTCCGAGGACCGGTTTCTGGCATTTCAGCCGTCTTCAGCCCGGCTTGCTTGAATCCAGTGGTGTGGAGAGCATGGGACTCACGTCTGAGCATACCCATCCCACTCGGGGTGACAAATGCAAAAACCACAGTTAATGGACAGAATGCAGAACAATGTCATACATTCACCCCAGTACAGGGATCTGGGCCTAAATCCATTGTTTTTTTGCACTCCACACCACCCCAGTTCAGACATGGCCATATGCAAATCAGTCTGACCCTGTGCCTCATGGGAACAGTCCAGCCCGAACTGCCAAGCCATGCCTTCCCTGGACCGGAAACAAGCTTCCGAGGACCGGTTTCTGGCATTTCAGCCGTCTTCAGCCCGGTTTGCTTGAATCCAGTGGTGTGGAGAGCGTGGGACTCACGTCTGAGCATACCCATCCCACTCGGGGTGATAAATGCAAAAACCACAGTTCATGGACAGAATGCAGAACAATGTCATACATTCACCCCAGTACAGAGATCTGGGCCTAAATCCATTGTTTTTTTGCACTCCACACCACCCCAGTTCAGATATGGCCATATGCAAATCAGTGTGACCCTGTGCCTCATGGGAACAGTCCAGCCCGAGCTGCCAAGCCATGCCTTCCCTGGACCGGAAACAAGCTTCCGATGACCATTTTCTGGCATTTCAGCCATCTTCAGCCTGGCTTGCTTGAATCAAGTGGTGTGGAGAGCATGGGACTCACGTCTGAGGATACCCATCCCACCCGGGGTGACAAATGCAAAAACCACAGTTGATGGACAGAATGCAGAACAATGTCGTACATTCACCCCAGTACAGAGATCCGGGCCTAAATCCATCGTTTTTTTGCTCTCCACACCACCCCAGTTCAGACATGGTCATATGCAAATAAGACAGACCCTGTGCCTCATGGGAACAGTCCAGCCCGAACTGCCAAGCCATGCCTTCCCTGGATCGGAAACAAGCTTCCGAGGACCGGTTTCTGGCATATCAGCCGTCTTCAGCCCAGCTTGCTTGAATCCAGTGGTGTGGAGAGCATGGGACTCACGTCTAAGAATACCCATCCCACTCGGGGTGACAAATGCAAAAACCACAGTTGATGGACAGAATGCAGAACAATGTCATACATTCACCCCAGTACAGAGCTCTGGGCCTAAATCCATTGTTTATTTGCACTCCACACCACCCCAGTTCAGACATGGACATATGCAAATCAGTCTGACCCTGTGCCTCATGGGAACAGTCCAGCCCGAGCTGCCAAGCCATGCCTTCCCTGGACCGGAAACAAGCTTCCGAGGACCAGTTTCTGGCATTTCAGCCATCTTCAGCCCGGCTTGCTTGAATCAAGTGGTGTGGAGAGCATGGGACTCACGTCTGAGCATACCCATCCCATTCGGGGTGACAAATGCAAAAACCACAGTTGATAAACAGAATACAGAACAATGTCATACATTCACCCCAGTACAGAGATCTGGGCCTAAATCCATCGTTTTTTTGCACTCCACACCACCCCAGTTCAGACATGCCCATATGCAAATCAGTCTGACCCTGTGCCTCATGGGAACAGTCCAGCCCGAACTGCCAAGCCATGCCTTCTCTGGACTGGAAACAAGCTTCCGAGGACCGGTTTCTGGCAGTTCAGCTTTCTTCAGCCCGGATTGCTTGAATCCAGTGGTGTGGAGCGCATGGGACTCACGTCTGAGCATACCCATCCCACTCGGGGTGACAAATGCAAAAACCACAGTTGATGGACAGAATGCGGAACAATGTCATACATTCACCCCAGTACAGAGATATGGGCCTAAATCCATCGATTTTTTGCACTCCACACCACCCCAGTTCAGACATGGCCATATGCAAATCAGTCTGACCCTGTGCCTCATGGGAACAGTCCAGCCCGAACTGCCAAGCCATGCCTTCCCTGGATCGGAAACAAGCTTCCCAGGACCGGTTTCCAGCATATCAGCCGTCTTCAGCCCGGCTTGCTTGAATCCAGTGGTGTGGAGAGCATGGGACTCACGTCTGAGCATACCCATCCCACTCAGGTTGACAAATGCAAAAACCACAGTTGATGGACAAAATGCAGAACAATGTCATACATTCACCCCAGTAAAGAGATCTGGGCCTAAATCCATCATTTTTTGGCACTCCACACCACCCCAGTTCAGACATGGCCATATGCAAATCAGTCTGACCCTGTGCCTCATGGGAACAGTCCAGCCCGAACTGCCAAGCCATGCCTTCCCTGGAACGGAAACAAGCTTCCGAGGACCGGTTTCTGGCATTTCAGACGTCTTCAGCCCGGTTTGCTTGAATCCAGTATTGTGGAGAGCGTGGGACTCACGTCTGAGCATACCCATCCAGCTCGGGGTGACAAATGCAAAAACCACAGTTGATGGACAGAATGCAGAACAATGTCATACATTCACCCCAGTACAGAGATCTGGGCCTAAATCCATTGTTTATTTGCACTCCACACCACCCCAGTTCAGACATGGCCATATGCAAATCAGTCTGACCCTGTGCCTCATGGAAACAGTCCAGCCCGAGCTGCCATGCCATGCCTTCTCTGGACCGGAAACAAGCTTCCGAGGAACGGTTTCTGGCATTTCAGCTTTCTTCAGCCCGGCTTGCTTGAATCCAGTGGTGTGGAGAGCATGGGACTTACGTCTGAGGATACCCATCCCACCCGGGGTGACAAATGCAAAAACCACAGTTGATGGACAGAATGCAAAACAATGCCGTACATTCACCCCAGTACAGAGATCTGGGCCTAAATCCATAGTTTTTTTGAACTCCACACCACCCCAGTTCAGACATGGCCATATGCAAATAAGTCTGACCCTGTGCCTCATGGGAACAGTCCAGCCCGAACTGCCAAGCCATGCCTTCCCTGGATCGGAAACAAGCTTCCGAGGACCGGTTTCTGGCATATCAGCCGTCTTCAGCCCGGCTTGCTTGAATCCAGTGGTGTGGAGAGCATGGGACTCACGTCTGAGCATACCCATCCCACTCGGGGTGACAAATGCAAAAATCACAGTTGATGGACAGAATGCAGAACAATGTCATACATTCACCCCAGTAAAGAGATCTGGGCCTAAATCCATCATTTTTTGGCACTCCACACCACCCCAGTTCAGACATGGCCATATGCAAATCAGTCTGACCCTGTGCCTCATGGGAACAGTCCAGCCGGAACTGCCAAACCATGCCTTCCCTGGACCGGAAACAAGCTTCAGAGGACCGGTTTCTGGCATTTCAGCCGTCTTCAGCCCGGTTTGCTTGAATCCAGTGGTGTGGAGAGCGTGGGACTCACGTCTGAGCATACCCATCCCACTCGGGGTGACAAATGCAAAAACCACAGTTGATGGACAGAATGCAGAACAATGTCATACATTCACCCCAGTACAGAGATATGGGCCTAAATCCATCGATTTTTTGCACTCCACACCACCCCAGTTCAGACATGGCCATATGCAAATCATTCTGACCCTGTGCCTCATGGGAACAGTCCAGCCCGAACTGCCAAGCCATGCCTTCCCTGGATCGGAAACAAGCTTCCGAGGACCGGTTTCTGGCATATCAGCCGTCTTCAGCCCGGCTTGCTTGAATCCAGTGGTGTGGAGAGCATGGGACTCACGTCTAAGCATACCCATCCCACTCGGGGTGACAAATGCAAAAACCACAGTTGATGGACAGAATGCAGAACAATGTCATACATTCACCCCAGTACAGAGATCTGGGCCTAAATCCATTGTTTATTTGCACTCCACACCACCCCAGTTCAGACATGGATATATGCAAATCAGTCTGACCCTGTGCCTCATGGGAACAGTCCAGCCCGAGCTGCCAAGCCATGCCTTCCCTGGACCGGAAACAAGCTTCCGAGGACCAGTTTCTGGCATTTCAGCCATCTTCAGCCCGGCTTGCTTGAATCAAGTGGTGTGGAGAGCATGGGACTCACGTCTGAGCATACCCATCCCATTCGGGGTGACAAATGCAAAAACCACAGTTGATGAACAGAATACAGAACAATGTCATACATTCACCCCAGTACAGAGATCTGGGCCTAAATCCATCGTTTTTTTGCACTCCACACCACCCCAGTTCAGACATGCCCATATGCAAATCAGTCTGACCCTGTGCCTCATGGGAACAGTGCAGCCCGAACTGCCAAGCCATGCCTTCTCTGGACCGGAAACAAGCTTCCGAGGACCGGTTTCCGGCATTTCAGCCGTCTTCAGCCCGGTTTGCTTGAATCCAGTGGTGTGGAGAGCGTGGGACTCACGTCTGAGGATACCCATCCCACCTGGGGTGACAAATGCAAAAACCACAGTTGATGGACAGAATGCAGAACAATGTCGTACATTCACCCCAGTAAAGAGATCTGGGCCTAAATCCATCGTTTTTTTGAACTCCACACCACCCCAGTTTAGACATGGCCATATGCAAATAAGACTGACCCTGTGCATCATGGGAACAGTCTAGCCCGAACTGCCAAGCCATGCCTTCCCTGCACCGGAAACAAGCTTCCGGGGACCGGTTTCTGGCATTTCAGCCGTCTTCAGCCCGGATTGCTTGAATCCAGTGGTGTGGAGAGCATGGGACTCACGTCTGAGCATACCCATCCCACTCGGGGTGACAAATGCAAAAATCACAGTTGATGGACAGAATGCAAAACAATGTCATACATTCACCCCAGTACAGAGATCTGGGCCTCAATCCATCGTTTTTTTGCACTCCACACCACCCCAGTTCAGACATGGCCATATGCAAATCAGTCAGACCCTGTGCCTCATGGGAATAGTCCAGCGCGAACTGCCAAGCCATGCCTTCCCTGGACCGGAAACAAGCTTCCGAGGACCGGTTTCTGGCATTTCAGCCGTCTTCAGCCCGGCTTGCTTGAATCCAGTGGTGTGGAGAGCATGGGACTCACGTCTGAGCATACCCATCCCACTCGGGGTGACAAATGCAAAAACCACAGTTAATGGACAGAATGCAGAACAATGTCATACATTCACCCCAGTACAGGGATCTGGGCCTAAATCCATTGTTTTTTGCACTCCACACCACCCCAGTTCAGACATGGCCATATGCAAATCAGTCTGACCCTGTGCCTCATGGGAACAGTCCCGCCCGAACTGCCAAGCCATGCCTTCCCTGGACCGGAAACAAGCTTCCGAGGACAGGTTTCTGGCATTTCAGCCGTCTTCAGCCCGGTTTGCTTGAATCCAGTGGTGTGGATAGCGTGGGACTCACGTCTGAGCATACCCTTCCCACTCGGGGTGATAAATGCAAAAACCACAGTTGATGGACAGAATGCAGAACAATGTCATACATTCACCCCAGTAAAGAGATCTGGGCCTAAATCCATCGTTTTTTGGCACTCCACACCACCCCAGTTCACACATGGCCATATGCAAATCAGTCTGACCCTGTGCCTCATGGGAACAGTCCAGCCGGAACTGCCAAGCCATGCCTTCCCTGGACCGGAAACAAGCTTCCGAGGACCGGTTTGTGGCATTTCAGCCGTCTTCAGCCCGGTTTGCTTGAATCCAGTGGTGTGGAGAGCGTGGGACTCACGTCTTAGCATACCCATCCCACTCGGGGTGACAAATGCAAAAACCACAGTTGATGGACAGAATGCAGAACAATGTCATACATTCACCCCAGTACAGATATATGAGCCTAAATCCATCGATTTTTTGCACTCCACACCACCCCAGTTCAGACATGGCCATATGCAAATCAGTCTGACCCTGTGCCTCATGGGAACAGTCCAGCCCGAGCTGCCAAGCCATGCCTTCCCTGGACCGGAAACAAGCTTCCGAGGACCAGTTTCTGGTATATCAGCCGTCTTCAGCCTGGCTTGCTTGTATCCAGTGGAATGGATAGCATGGAACTCACGTCTAAGCATACCCATCCCACTCGGGGTGACAAATGCAAAAACCACAGTTGATGGACAGAATGCAGAACAATGTCATACATTCACCCCAGTACAGAGATCTGGGCCTAAATCCATTGTTTATTTGCACTCCACACCACCCCAGTTCAGACATGGACATATGCAAATCAGTCTGACCCTGTGCCTCATGGGAACAGTCCAGCCCGAGCTGCCAAGCAATGCCTTCCCTGGACCGGAAACAAGCTTCCGAGGACCAGTTTCTGGCATTTCAGCCATCTTCAGCCCGGCTTGCTTGAATCAAGTGGTGTGGAGAGCATGGGACTCACGTCTGAGCATACCCATCCCATTCGGGGTGACACATGCAAAAACCACAGTTGATGAACAGAATACAGAACAATGACATACATTCACCCCAGTACAGAGATCTGGGCCTAAATCCATCGTTTTTTTTGCACTCCACACCACCCCAGTTCAGACATGCCCATATACAAATCAGTCTGACCCTGTGCCTCATGGGAACAGTCCAGCCCGAACTGCCAAGCCATGCCTTCTCTGGACCGGAAACAAGCTTCCGAGGACCGGTTTCTGGCATTTCAGCCGTCTTCAGCCCGGTTTGCTTGAATCCAGTGGTGTGGATAGCGTGGGACTCACGTCTGAGCATACCCTTCCCACTCGGGGTGATAAATGCAAAAACCACAGTTGATGGACAGAATGCAGAACAATGTCATACATTCACCCCAGTAAAGAGATCTGGGCCTAAATCCATCGTTTTTTGGCACTCCACACCACCCCAGTTCACACATGGCCATATGCAAATCAGTCTGACCCTGTGCCTCATGGGAACAGTCCAGCCGGAACTGCCAAGCCATGCCTTCCCTGGACCGGAAACAAGCTTCCGAGGACCGGTTTGTGGCATTTCAGCCGTCTTCAGCCCGGTTTGCTTGAATCCAGTGGTGTGGAGAGCGTGGGACTCACGTCTTAGCATACCCATCCCACTCGGGGTGACAAATGCAAAAACCACAGTTGATGGACAGAATGCGGAACAATGTCATACATTCACCCCAGTACAGATATATGAGCCTAAATCCATCGATTTTTTGCACTCCACACCACCCCAGTTCAGACATGGCCATATGCAAATCAGTCTGACCCTGTGCCTCATGGGAACAGTCCAGCCCGAGCTGCCAAGCCATGCCTTCCCTGGACCGGAAACAAGCTTCCGAGGACCAGTTTCTGGTATATCAGCCGTCTTCAGCCCGGCTTGCTTGTATCCAGTGGTGTGGATAGCATGGGACTCACGTCTAAGCATACCCATCCCACTCGGGGTGACAAATGCAAAAACCACAGTTGATGGACAGAATGCAGAACAATGTCATACATTCAACCCAGTACAGAGATCTGGGCCTAAATCCATTGTTTATTTGCACTCCACACCACCCCAGTTCAGACATGGACATATGCAAATCAGTCTGACCCTGTGCCTCATGGGAACAGTCCAGCCCGAGCTGCCAAGCAATGCCTTCCCTGGACCGGAAACAAGCTTCCGAGGACCAGTTTCTGGCATTTCAGCCATCTTCAGCCCGGCTTGCTTGAATCAAGTGGTGTGGAGAGCATGGGACTCACGTCTGAGCATACCCATCCCATTCGGGGTGACACATGCAAAAACCACAGTTGATGAACAGAATACAGAACAATGACATACATTCACCCCAGTACAGAGATCTGGGCCTAAATACATCGTTTTTTTTGCACTCCACACCACCCCAGTTCAGACATGCCCATATACAAATCAGTCTGACCCTGTGCCTCATGGGAACAGTCCAGCCCGAACTGCCAAGCCATGCCTTCTCTGGACCGGAAACAAGCTTCCGAGGACCGGTTTCTGGCATTTCAGCTTTCTTCAGCCGGCTTGCTTGAATCCAGTGGTGTGGAGAGCATGGGACTCACGTCTGAGGATACCCATCCCACCTGGGGTGACAAATGCAAAAACCACAGTTGATGGACAGAATGCAGAACAATGTCGTACATTCACCCCAGTAAAGAGATCTGGTCCTAAATCCATCGTTTTTTTTAACTCCACACCACCCCAGTTCAGACATGGCCATATGCAAATAAGTCTGACCCTGTGCCTCATGGGAACAGTCTAGCCCGAACTGCCAAGCCATGCCTTCCCTGCACCGGAAACAAGCTTCCGAGGACCGGTTTCTGGCATTTCAGCCATCTTCAGCCCGGATTGCTTGAATCCAGTGGTGTGGAGAGCATGGGACTCACGTCTGAGCATACCCATCCCACTCGGGGTGACAAATGCAAAAATCACAGTTGATGGACAGAATGCAAAACAATGTCGTACATTCACCCCAGTACAGAGATCTGGGCCTAAATCCATCGTTTTTTTGCTCTCCACACCACCCCAGTTCAGACATGGTCATATGCAAATAAGACAGACCCTGTGCCTCATGGGAACAGTCCAGCCCGAACTGCCAAGCCATGCCTTCCCTGGATCGGAAACAAGCTTCCGAGGACCCGTTTCTGGCATATCAGCCGTCTTCAGCCCAGGTTGCTTGAATCCAGTGGTGTGGAGAGCATGGGACTCACGTCTAAGAATACCCATCCCACTCGGGGTGACAAATGCAAAAACCACAGTTGATGGACAGAATGCAGAACAATGTCATACATTCACCCCAGTACAGAGCTCTGGGCCTAAATCCATTGTTTATTTGCACTCCACACCACCCCAGTTCAGACATGGACATATGCAAATCAGTCTGACCCTGTGCCTCATGGGAACAGTCCAGCCCGAGCTGCCAAGCCATGCCTTCCCTGGACCGGAAACAAGCTTCCGAGGACCAGTTTCTGGCATTTCAGCCATCTTCAGCCCGGCTTGCTTGAATAAGTGGTGTGGAGAGCATGGGACTCACGTCTGAGCATACCCATCCCATTCGGGGTGACAAATGCAAAAACCACAGTTGATGAACAGAATACAGAACAATGTCATACATTCACCCCAGTACAGAGATCTGGGCCTAAATCCATCGTTTTTTTGCACTCCACACCACCCCAGTTCAGACATGCTCATATGCAAATCAGTCTGACCCTGTGCCTCATGGGAACAGTCCAGCCCGAACTGCCAAGCCATGCCTTCTCTGGACTGGAAACAAGCTTCCGAGGACCGGTTTCTGGCAGTTCAGCTTTCTTCAGCCCGGATTGCTTGAATCCAGTGGTGTGGAGCGCATGGGACTCACGTCTGAGCATACCCATCCCACTCGGGGTGACAAATGCAAAAACCACAGTTGATGGACAGAATGCGGAACAATGTCATACATTCACCCCAGTACAGAGATATGGGCCTAAATCCATCGATTTTTTGCACTCCACACCACCCCAGTTCAGACATGGCCATATGCAAATCAGTCTGACCCTGTGCCTCATGGGAACAGTCCAGCCCGAACTGCCAAGCCATGCCTTCCCTGGATCGGAAACAAGCTTCCCAGGACCGGTTTCCGGCATATCAGCCGTCTTCAGCCCGCCTTGCTTGAATCCAGTGGTGTGGAGAGCATGGGACTCACGTCTGAGCATACCCATCCCACTCAGGTTGACAAATGCAAAAACCACAGTTGATGGACAGAATGCAGAACAATGTCATACATTCACCCCAGTAAAGAGATCTGGGCCTAAATCCATCATTTTTTGGCACTCCACACCACCCCAGTTCAGACATGGCCATATGCAAATCAGTCTGACCCTGTGCCTCATGGGAACAGTCCAGCCGGAACTGCCAAGCCATGCCTTCCCTGGACCGGAAACAAGCTTCTGAGGACCGGTTTCTGGCATTTCAGCCGTCTTCAGCCCGGTTTGCTTGAATCCAGTGGTGTGGAGAGCGTGGGACTCACGTCTGAGCATACCCATCCCACTCGGGGTGACAAATGCAAAAAACACAGTTGATGGACAGAATGCAGAACAATGTCATACATTCACCCCAGTACAGAGATATGGGCCTAAATCCATCGATTTTTTGCACTCCACACCACCCCAGTTCAGACATGGCCATATGCAAATCAGTCTGACCCTGTGCCTCATGGGAACAGTCCAGCCCGAACTGCCAAGCCATGCCTTCCCTGGATCGGAAACAAGCTTCCGAGGACCGGTTTCTGGCATATCAGCCGTCTTCAGCCCGGCTTGCTTGAATACAGTGGTGTGGAGAGCATGGGACTCGCGTCTAAGCATACCCATCCCACTCGGGGTGACAAATGCAAAAACCACAGTTGATGGACAGAATGCAGAACAATGTCATACATTCACCCCAGTACAGAGATCTGGGCCTAAATCCATTGTTTATTTGCACTCCACACCACCCCAGTTCAGACATGGACATATGCAAATCAGTCTGACCCTGTGCCTCATGGGAACAGTCCAGCCCGAGCTGCCAAGCCATGCCTTCCCTGGACCGGAAACAAGCTTCCGAGGACCAGTTTCTGGCATTTCAGCAATCTTCTACCCGGCTTGCTTGAATCAAGTGGTGTGGAGAGCATGGGACTCACGTCTGAGCATACCCATCCCATTCGGGGTGACACATGCAAAAACCACAGTTGATGAACAGAATACAGAACAATGTCATACATTCACCCCAGTACAGAGATCTGGGCCTAAATCCATCGTTTTTTTGCACTCCACACCACCCCAGTTCAGACATGCCCATATGCAAATCAGTCTGACCCTGTGCCTCATGGGAACAGTCCAGCCCGAACTGCCAAGCCATGCCTTCTCTGGACCGGAAACAAGCTTCCGAGGACCGGTTTCTGGCATTTCAGGTTTCTTCAGCCGGCTTGCTTGAATCCAGTGGTGTGGAGAGCATGGGACTCACGTCTGAGGATACCCATCCCACCTGGGGTGACAAATGCAAAAACCACAGTTGATGGACAGAATGCAGAACAATGTCGTACATTCACCCCAGTAAAGAGATCTGGGCCTAAATCCATCGTTTTTTTTAACTCCACACCACCCCAGTTCAGACATGGCCATATGCAAATAAGTCTGACCCTGTGCCTCATGGGAACAGTCTAGCCCGAACTGCCAAGCCATGCCTTCCCTGCACCGGAAACAAGCTTCCGAGGACCGGTTTCTGGCATTTCAGCCATCTTCAGCCCGGATTGCTTGAATCCAGTGGTGTGGAGAGCATGGGACTCACGTCTGAGCATACCCATCCCACTCGGGGTGACAAATGCAAAAACCACAGTTGATGGACAGAATGCAGAACAATGTCATACATTCACCCCAGTACAGAGATCTGGGCCTAAATCCATTGTTTATTTGCACTCCACACCACCCCAGTTCAGACATGGACATATGCAAATCAGTCTGACCCTGTGCCTCATGGGAACAGTCCAGCCCGAGCTGCCAAGAAATGCCTTCCCTGGACCGGAAACAAGCTTCCGAGGACCAGTTTCTGGCATTTCAGCCATCTTCAGCCCGGCTTGCTTGAATCAAGTGGTGTGGAGAGCATGGGACTCACGTCTGAGCATACCCATCCCATTCGGGATGACACATGCAAAAACCACAGTTGATGAACAGAATACAGAACAATGACATACATTCACCCCAGTACAGAGATCTGGGCCTAAATCCATCGTTTTTTTTGCACTCCACACCACCCCAGTTCAGACATGCCCATATACAAATCAGTCTGACCCTGTGCCTCATGGGAACAGTCCAGCCCGAACTGCCAAGCCATGCCTTCTCTGGACCGGAAACAAGCTTCCGAGGACCGGTTTCTGGCATTTCAGCCGTCTTCAGCCCGGTTTGCTTGAATCCAGTGGTGTGGATAGCGTGGGACTCACGTCTGAGCATACCCTTCCCACTCGGGGTGATAAATGCAAAAACCACAGTTGATGGACAGAATGCAGAACAATGTCATACATTCACCCCAGTAAAGAGATCTGGGCCTAAATCCATCGTTTTTTGGCACTCCACACCACCCCAGTTCACACATGGCCATATGCAAATCAGTCTGACCCTGTGCCTCATGGGAACAGTCCAGCCGGAACTGCCAAGCCATGCCTTCCCTGGACCGGAAACAAGCTTCCGAGGACCGGTTTGTGGCATTTCAGCCGTCTTCAGCCCGGTTTGCTTGAATCCAGTGGTGTGGAGAGCGTGGGACTCACGTCTTAGCATACCCATCCCACTCGGGGTGACAAATGCAAAAACCACAGTTGATGGACAGAATGCGGAACAATGTCATACATTCACCCCAGTACAGATATATGAGCCTAAATCCATCGATTTTTTGCACTCCACACCACCCCAGTTCAGACATGGCCATATGCAAATCAGTCTGACCCTGTGCCTCATGGGAACAGTCCAGCCCGAGCTGCCAAGCCATGCCTTCCCTGGACCGGAAACAAGCTTCCGAGGACCAGTTTCTGGTATATCAGCCGTCTTCAGCCCGGCTTGCTTGTATCCAGTGGTGTGGATAGCATGGGACTCACGTCTAAGCATACCCATCCCACTCGGGGTGACAAATGCAAAAACCACAGTTGATGGACAGAATGCAGAACAATGTCATACATTCACCCCAGTACAGAGATCTGGGCCTAAATCCATTGTTTATTTGCACTCCACACCACCCCAGTTCAGACATGGACATATGCAAATCAGTCTGACCCTGTGCCTCATGGGAACAGTCCAGCCCGAGCTGCCAAGCAATGCCTTCCCTGGACCGGAAACAAGCTTCCGAGGACCAGTTTCTGGCATTTCAGCCATCTTCAGCCCGGCTTGCTTGAATCAAGTGGTGTGGAGAGCATGGGACTCACGTCTGAGCATACCCATCCCATTCGGGGTGACACATGCAAAAACCACAGTTGATGAACAGAATACAGAACAATGACATACATTCACCCCAGTACAGAGATCTGGGCCTAAATACATCGGTTTTTTTGCACTCCACACCACCCCAGTTCAGACATGCCCATATACAAATCAGTCTGACCCTGTGCCTCATGGGAACAGTCCAGCCCGAACTGCCAAGCCATGCCTTCTCTGGACCGGAAACAAGCTTCCGAGGACCGGTTTCTGGCATTTCAGCTTTCTTCAGCCGGCTTGCTTGAATCCAGTGGTGTGGAGAGCATGGGACTCACGTCTGAGGATACCCATCCCACCTGGGGTGACAAATGCAAAAACCACAGTTGATGGACAGAATGCAGAACAATGTCGTACATTCACCCCAGTAAAGAGATCTGGTCCTAAATCCATCGTTTTTTTGAACTCCACACCACCCCAGTTCAGACATGGCCATATGCAAATAAGTCTGACCCTGTGCCTCATGGGAACAGTCTAGCCCGAACTGCCAAGCCATGCCTTCCCTGCACCGGAAACAAGCTTCCGAGGACCGGTTTCTGGCATTTCAGCCATCTTCAGCCCGGATTGCTTGAATCCAGTGGTGTGGAGAGCATGGGACTCACGTCTGAGCATACCCATCCCACTCGGGGTGACAAATGCAAAAATCACAGTTGATGGACAGAATGCAAAACAATGTCGTACATTCACCCCAGTACAGAGATCTGGGCCTCAATCCATCGTTTTTTTGCTCTCCACACCACCCCAGTTCAGACATGGTCATATGCAAATAAGACAGACCCTGTGCCTCATGGGAACAGTCCAGCCCGAACTGCCAAGCCATGCCTTCCCTGGATCGGAAACAAGCTTCCGAGGACCCGTTTCTGGCATATCAGCCGTCTTCAGCCCAGGTTGCTTGAATCCAGTGGTGTGGAGAGCATGGGACTCACGTCTAAGAATACCCATCCCACTCGGGGTGACAAATGCAAAAACCACAGTTGATGGACAGAATGCAGAACAATGTCATACATTCACCCCAGTACAGAGCTCTGGGCCTAAATCCATTGTTTATTTGCACTCCACACCACCCCAGTTCAGACATGGACATATGCAAATCAGTCTGACCCTGTGCCTCATGGGAACAGTCCAGCCCGAGCTGCCAAGCCATGCCTTCCCTGGACCGGAAACAAGCTTCCGAGGACCAGTTTCTGGCATTTCAGCCATCTTCAGCCCGGCTTGCTTGAATAAGTGGTGTGGAGAGCATGGGACTCACGTCTGAGCATACCCATCCCATTCGGGGTGACAAATGCAAAAACCACAGTTGATGAACAGAATACAGAACAATGTCATACATTCACCCCAGTACAGAGATCTGGGCCTAAATCCATCGTTTTTTTGCACTCCACACCACCCCAGTTCAGACATGCCCATATGCAAATCAGTCTGACCCTGTGCCTCATGGGAACAGTCCAGCCCGAACTGCCAAGCCATGCCTTCTCTGGACTGGAAACAAGCTTCCGAGGACCGGTTTCTGGCAGTTCAGCTTTCTTCAGCCCGGATTGCTTGAATCCAGTGGTGTGGAGCGCATGGGACTCACGTCTGAGCATACCCATCCCACTCGGGGTGACAAATGCAAAAACCACAGTTGATGGACAGAATGCGGAACAATGTCATACATTCACCCCAGTACAGAGATATGGGCCTAAATCCATCGATTTTTTGCACTCCACACCACCCCAGTTCAGACATGGCCATATGCAAATCAGTCTGACCCTGTGCCTCATGGGAACAGTCCAGCCCGAACTGCCAAGCCATGCCTTCCCTGGATCGGAAACAAGCTTCCCAGGACCGGTTTCCGGCATATCAGCCGTCTTCAGCCCGCCTTGCTTGAATCCAGTGGTGTGGAGAGCATGGGACTCACGTCTGAGCATACCCATCCCACTCAGGTTGACAAATGCAAAAACCACAGTTGATGGACAGAATGCAGAACAATGTCATACATTCACCCCAGTAAAGAGATCTGGGCCTAAATCCATCATTTTTTGGCACTCCACACCACCCCAGTTCAGACATGGCCATATGCAAATCAGTCTGACCCTGTGCCTCATGGGAACAGTCCAGCCGGAACTGCCAAGCCATGTCTTCCCTGGACCGGAAACAAGCTTCCGAGGACCGGTTTCTGGCATTTCAGCCGTCTTCAGCCCGGTTTGCTTGAATCCAGTGGTGTGGAGAGCGTGGGACTCACGTCTGAGCATACCCATCCCACTCGGGGTGACAAATGCAAAAAACACAGTTGATGGACAGAATGCAGAACAATGTCATACATTCACCCCAGTACAGAGATATGGGCCTAAATCCATCGATTTTTTGCACTCCACACCACCCCAGTTCAGACATGGCCATATGCAAATCAGTCTGACCCTGTGCCTCATGGGAACAGTCCAGCCCGAACTGCCAAGCCATGCCTTCCCTGGATCGGAAACAAGCTTCCGAGGACCGGTTTCTGGCATATCAGCCGTCTTCAGCCCGGCTTGCTTGAATACAGTGGTGTGGAGAGCATGGGACTCACGTCTAAGCATACCCATCCCACTCGGGGTGACAAATGCAAAAACCACAGTTGATGGACAGAATGCAGAACAATGTCATACATTCACCCCAGTACAGAGATCTGGGCCTAAATCCATTGTTTATTTGCACTCCACACCACCCCAGTTCAGACATGGACATATGCAAATCAGTCTGACCCTGTGCCTCATGGGAACAGTCCAGCCCGAGCTGCCAAGCCATGCCTTCCCTGGACCGGAAACAAGCTTCCGAGGACCAGTTTCTGGCATTTCAGCCATCTTCAGCCCGGCTTGCTTGAATCAAGTGGTGTGGAGAGCATGGGACTCACGTCTGAGCATACCCATCCCATTCGGGGTGACACATGCAAAAACCACAGTTGATGAACAGAATACAGAACAATGTCATACATTCACCCCAGTACAGAGATCTGGGCCTAAATCCATCGTTTTTTTGCACTCCACACCACCCCAGTTCAGACATGCCCATATGCAAATCAGTCTGACCCTGTGCCTCATGGGAACAGTCCAGCCCGAACTGCCAAGCCATGCCTTCTCTGGACCGGAAACAAGCTTCCGAGGACCGGTTTCTGGCATTTCAGCTTTCTTCAGTCGGCTTGCTTGAATCCAGTGGTGTGGAGAGCATGGGACTCACGTCTGAGGATACCCATCCCACCTGGGGTGACAAATGCAAAAACCACAGTTGATGGACAGAATGCAGAACAATGTCGTACATTCACCCCAGTAAAGAGATCTGGGCCTAAATCCATCGTTTTTTTGAACTCCACACCACCCCAGTTCAGACATGGCCATATGCAAATAAGTCTGACCCTGTGCCTCATGGGAACAGTCTAGCCCGAACTGCCAAGCCATGCCTTCCCTGCACCGGAAACAAGCTTCCGAGGACCGGTTTCTGGCATTTCAGCCATCTTCAGCCCGGATTGCTTGAATCCAGTGGTGTGGAGAGCATGGGACTCACGTCTGAGCATACCCATCCCACTCGGGGTGACAAATGCAAAAATCACAGTTGATGGACAGAATGCAAAACAATGTCATACATTCACCCCAGTACAGAGATCTGGGCCTAAATCCATTGTTTATTTGCACTCCACACCACCCCAGTTCAGACATGGCCATATGCAAATCAGTCTGACCCTGTGCCTCATGGGAACAGTCCAGCCCGAACTGCAAAGCCATGCCTTCCCTGGACCGGAAACAAGCTTCCGAGGACCAGTTTCTGGCATTTCAGCCATCTTCAGCCTGGCTTGCTTGAATCAAGTGGTGTGGAGAGCATGGGACTCACGTCTGAGCATACCCATCCCATTCGGGGGTGACAAATGCAAAAACCACAGTTGATGAACAGAATACAGAACAATGTCATACATTCACCCCAGTACAGAGATCTGGGCCTAAATCCATCGTTTTTTTGCATTCCACACCACCCCAGTTCAGACATGCCCATATGCAAATCAGTCTGACCCTGTGCCTCATGGGAACAGTCCAGCGCGAACTGCCAAGCCATGCCTTCCCTGGACCGGAAACAAGCTTCCGAGGACCGGTTTCAGGCATTTCAGCCGTCTTCAGCCCGGCTTGCTTGAATCCAGTGGTGTGGAGAGCATGGGACTCACGTCTGAGCATACCCATCCCACTCGGGGTGACAAATGCAAAAACCACAGTTAATGGACAGAATGCAGAACAATGTCATACATTCACCCCAGTACAGGGATCTGGGCCTAAATCCATTGTTTTTTTGCACTCCACACCACCCCAGTTCAGACATGGCCATATGCAAATCAGTCTGACCCTGTGCCTCATGGGAACAGTCCAGCCCGAACTGCAAAGCCATGCCTTCCCTGGACCGGAAACAAGCTTCCGAGGACCGGTTTCTGGCATTTCAGCCGTCTTCAGCCCGGTTTGCTTGAATCCAGTGGTGTGGAGAGCGTGGGACTCACTTCTGAGCATACCCATCCCACTCGGGGTGATAAATGCAAAAACCACAGTTGATGGACAGAATGCAGAACAATGTCATACATTCACCCCAGTACAGAGATCTGGGCCTAAATCCATTGTTTTTTTGCACTCCACACCACCCCAGTTCAGATATGGCCATATGCAAATCAGTCTGACCCTGTGCCTCATGGGAACAGTCCAGCCCGAGCTGCCAAGCCATGCCTTCCCTTGACCGGAAACAAGCTTCCGATGACCAGTTTCTGGCATTTCAGCCATCTTCAGCCTGGCTTGCTTGAAGCAAGTGGTGTGGAGAGCATGGGACTCACGTCTGAGCATACCCATCCCATTCGGGGTGACAAATGCAAAAACCACAGTTGATGAACAGAATACAGAACAATGTCATACATTCACCCCAGTACAGAGATCTGGGCCTAAATCCATCGTTTTTTGCACTCCACACCACCCCAGTTCAGACATGCCCGTATGCAAATCAGTCTGACCCTGTGCCTCATGGGAACAGTCCAGCCCGACCTGCCAAGCCATGCCTTCCCAGGACCGGAACCAAGCTTCCGAGGACCGGTTTCTGGCATTTCAGCTGTCTTCAGCCCGGCTTGCTTGAATCCAGTTGTGTGGAGAGCATGGGACTCAAGTCTGAGGATACCCATCCCACCCGGGGTGACAAATGCAAAAACCACAGTTGATGGACAGAATGCAGAACAATGTCGTACATTCACCCCAGTACAGAGATCTGGGCTTAAATCCATCGTTTTTTTGCTCTCCACACCACCCCAGTTCAGACATGCCCATATGCAAATCAGTCTGACCCTGTGCCTCATGGGAACAGTCCAGCCCGAACTGCCAAGCCATGCCTTCCCTGGATCGGAAACAAGCTTCCGAGGACCGGTTTCTGGCATATCAACCGTCTTCAGCCCGGCTTGCTTGAATCCAGTGGTGTGGAGAGCATGGGACTCACGTCTAAGCATACCCATCCCACTCGGGGTGACAAATGCAAAAACCACAGTTGATGGACAGAATGCAGAACAATGTCATACATTCACCCCAGTACAGAGATCTGGGCCTAAATCCATTGTTTATTTGCACTCCACACCACCCCAGTTCAGACATGGACATATGCAAATCAGTCTGACCCTGTGCCTCATGGGAACAGTCCAGCCCGAGCTGCCAAGCCATGCCTTCCCTGGACCGGAAACAAGCTTCCGAGGACCAGTTTCTGGCATTTCAGCCATCTTCAGCCCGGCTTGCTTGAATCAAGTGGTGTGGAGAGCATGGGACTCACGTCTGAGCATACCCATCCCATTCGGGGTGACACATGCAAAAACCACAGTTGATGAACAGAATACAGAACAATGTCATACATTCACCCCAGTACAGAGATCTGGGCCTAAATCCATCGTTTTTTTGCATTCCACACCACCCCAGTTCAGACATGCCCATATGCAAATCAGTCTGACCCTGTGCCTCATGGGAACAGTCCAGCCCGAACTGCCAAGCCATGCCTTCTCTGGACCAGGAAACAAGCTTCCGAGGACCGGTTTCTGGCATTTCAGCTTTCTTCAGCCGGCTTGCTTGAATCCAGTGGTGTGGAGAGCATGGGACTCACGTCTGAGGATACCCATCCCACCTGGGGTGACAAATGCAAAAACCACAGTTGATGGACAGAATGCAGAACAATGTCGTACATTCACCCCAGTAAAGAGATCTGGGCCTAAATCCATCGTTTTTTTTGCACTCCACACCACCCCAGTTCAGACATGGCCATATGCAAATCAGTCTGACCCTGTGCCTCATGGGAACAGGCCAGCCCGAACTGCCAAGCCATGCCTTCCCTGGACCGGAAACAAGCTTCTGAGGACCGGTTTCTGTCATTTCAGCCGTCTTCAGCCTGGCTTGCTTGAATCCAGTGGTGTAGAGAGCATGGGAGTCACGTCTGAGGATACCCATCCCACTCGAGGTGACAAATGCAAAAACCACAGTTGATGAACAGAATGCAGAACAATGTCATACATTCACCCCAGTACAGAGATCTGGGCCTAAATCCATCGTTTTTTTTGCACTCCACACCACCCCAGTTCAGACATGGCCATATGCAAATCAGTCAGACCCTGTGCCTCATGGGAACAGTCCAGCCCGAACTGCCAAGCAATGCCTTCCCTGGACCGGAAACAAGCTTCCGAGGACCGGTTTCTGGCATTTCAGCCGTCTTCAGCCTGGTTTGCTTGAATCCAGTGGTGTGGAGAGCATGGGACTCACGTCTAAACATACCCATCCCACTCGGGGTGACAAATGCAAAAACCACAGTTGATGGACAGAATGCAGAACAATGTCGTACATTCACCCCAGTACAGAGATCTGGGCTTAAATCCATCGTTTTTTTGCTCTCCACACCACCCCAGTTCAGACATGCCCATATGCAAATCAGTCTGACCCTGTGCCTCATGGGAACAGTCCAGCCCGAACTGCCAAGCCATGCCTTCCCTGGATCGGAAACAAGCTTCCGAGGACCGGTTTCTGGCATATCAGCCGTCTTCAGCCCGGCTTGCTTGAATCCAGTGGTGTGGAGAGCATGGGACTCAGGTCTAAGCATACCCATCCCACTCGGGGTGACAAATGCAAAAACCACAGTTGATGGACAGAATGCAGAACAATGTCATACATTCACCCCAGTACAGAGATCTGGGCCTAAATCCATTGTTTTTTTGCACTCCACACCACCCCAGTTCAGACATGCCCATATGCAAATCAGTCTGACCCTGTGCCTCATGGGAACAGTCCAGCCCGAACTGCCAAGCCATGCCTTCTCTGGACCGGAAACAAGCTTCCGAGGACCGGTTTCTGGCATTTCAGCTTTCTTCAGCCGGCTTGCTTGAATCCAGTGGTGTGGAGAGCATGGGACTCACGTCTGAGGATACCCATCCCACCTGGGGTGACAAATGCAAAAACCACAGTTGATGGACAGAATGCAGAACAATGTCGTACATTCACCCCAGTAAAGAGATCTGGGCCTAAATCCATCGTTTTTTTGAACTCCACACCACCCCAGTTCAGACATGGCCATATGCAAATAAGTCTGACCCTGTGCCTCATGGGAACAGTCTAGCCCGAACTGCCAAGCCATGCCTTCCCTGCACCGGAAACAAGCTTCCGAGGACCGGTTTCTGGCATTTCAGCCATCTTCAGCCCGGATTGCTTGAATCCAGTGGTGTGGAGAGCATGGGACTCACGTCTGAGCATACCCATCCCACTCGGGGTGACAAATGCAAAAATCACAGTTGATGGACAGAATGCAAAACAATGTCATACATTCACCCCAGTACAGAGATCTGGGCCTAAATCCATCGTTTTTTTGCACTCCACACCACCCCAGTTCAGACATGGCCATATGCAAATCAGTCTGACCCTGTGCCTCATGGGAACAGGCCAGCCCGAACTGCCAAGCCATGCCTTCCCTGGACCGGAAACAAGCTTCTGAGGACCGGTTTCTGTCATTTCAGCCGTCTTCAGCCTGGCTTGCTTGAATCCAGTGGTGTAGAGAGCATGGGAGTCACGTCTGAGCATACCCATCCCACTTGAGGTGACAAATGCAAAAACCACAGTTGATGAACAGAATGCAGAACAATGTCATACATTCACCCCAGTACAGAGATCTGGGCCTAAATCCATCGTTTTTTTGCACTCCACACCACCCCAGTTCAGACATGGCCATATGCAAATCAGTCAGACCCTGTGCCTCATGGGAACAGTCCAGCCCGAACTGCCAAGCCATGCCTTCCCTGGACCGGAAACAAGCTTCCGAGGACCGGTTTCTGGCATTTCAGCCGTCTTCAGCCTGGTTTGCTTGAATCCAGTGGTGTGGAGAGCGTGGGACTCACGTCTGAGCATACCCATCCCACTCGGGGTGATAAATGCAAAAACCACAGTTCATGGACAGAATGCAGAACAATGTCATACATTCACCCCAGTACAGAGATCTGGGCCTAAATCCATTGTTTTTTTGCACTCCACACCACCCCAGTTCAGATATGGCCATATGCAAATCAGTCTGACCCTGTGCCTCATGGGAACAGTCCAGCCCGAGCTGCCAAGCCATGCCTTCCCTGGACCGGAAACAAGCTTCCGATGACCAGTTTCTGGCATTTCAGCCATCTTCAGCCTGGCTTGCTTGAATCAAGTGGTGTGGAGAGCATGGGACTCACGTCTGAGCATACCCATCCCATTCGGGGGTGATAAATGCAAAAACCACAGTTGATGAACAGAATACAGAACAATGTCATACATTCACCCCAGTACAGAGATCTGGGCCTAAATCCATCGTTTTTTGCACTCCACACCACCCCAGTTCAGACATGCCCATATGCAAATCAGTCTGACCCTGTGCCTCATGGGAACAGTCCAGCCCGAACTGCCAAGCCATGCCTTCCCTGGACCGGAACCAAGCTTCCGAGGACCGGTTTCTGGCATTTCAGCTGTCTTCAGCCCGGCTTGCTTGAATCCAGTTGTGTGGAGAGCATGGGACTCACGTCTGAGGATACCCATCCCACCCGGGGTGACAAATGCAAAAACCACAGTTGATGGACAGAATGCAGAACAATGTCGTACATTCACCCCAGTACAGAGATCTGGGCCTAAATCCATCGTTTTTTTGCTCTCCACACCACCCCAGTTCAGACATGGTCATATGCAAATAAGACAGACCCTGTGCCTCATGGGAACAGTCCAGCCCGAACTGCCAAGCCATGCCTTCCCTGGATCGGAAACAAGCTTCCGAGGACCGGTTTCTGGCATATCAGCCGTCTTCAGCCCAGCTTGCTTGAATCCAGTGGTGTGGAGAGCATGGGACTCACGTCTAAGAATACCCATCCCACTCGGGGTGACAAATGCAAAAACCACAGTTGATGGACAGAATGCAGAACAATGTCATACATTCACCCCAGTACAGAGCTCTGGGCCTAAATCCATTGTTTATTTGCACTCCACACCACCCCAGTTCAGACATGGACATATGCAAATCATTCTGACCCTGTGCCTCATGGGAACAGTCCAGCCCGAGCTGCCAAGCCATGCCTTCCCTGGACCAGAAACAAGCTTCCGAGGACCAGTTTCTGGCATTTCAGCCATCTTCAGCCCGGCTTGCTTGAATCAAGTGGTGTGGAGAGCATGGGACTCACGTCTGAGCATACCCATCCCATTCGGGGTGACAAATGCAAAAACCACAGTTGATGAACAGAATACAGAACAATGTCATACATTCACCCCAGTACAGAGATCTGGGCCTAAATCCATCGTTTTTTTGAACTCCACACCACCCCAGTTCAGACATGGCCATATGCAAATAAGTCTGACCCTGTGCCTCATGGGAACAGTCTAGCCCGAACTGCCAAGCCATGCCTTCCCTGCACCGGAAACAAGCTTCCGAGGACCGGTTTCTGGCATTTCAGCCATCTTCAGCCCGGATTGCTTGAATCCAGTGGTGTGGAGAGCATGGGACTCACGTCTGAGCATACCCATCCCACTCGGGGTGACAAATGCAAAAATCACAGTTGATGGACAGAATGCAAAACAATGTCATACATTCACCCCAGTACAGAGATCTGGGCCTAAATCCATCGTTTTTTTGCACTCCACACCACCCCAGTTCAGACATGGCCATATGCAAATCAGTCTGACCCTGTGCCTCATGGGAACAGGCCAGCCCGAACTGCCAAGCCATGCCTTCCCTGGACCGGAAACAAGCTTCTGAGGACCGGTTTCTGTCATTTCAGCCGTCTTCAGCCTGGCTTGCTTGAATCCAGTGGTGTAGAGAGCATGGGAGTCACGTCTGAGCATACCCATCCCACTCGAGGTGACAAATGCAAAAACCACAGTTGATGAACAGAATGCAGAACAATGTCATACATTCACCCCAGTACAGAGATCTGGGCCTAAATCCATCGTTTTTTTTGCACTCCACACCACCCCAGTTCAGACATGGCCATATGCAAATAAGTCAGACCCTGTGCCTCATGGGAACAGTCCAGCGCGAACTGCCAAGCCATGCCTTCCCTGGACCGGAAACAAGCTTCCGAGGACCGGTTTCAGGCATTTCAGCCGTCTTCAGCCCGGCTTGCTTGAATCCAGTGGTGTGGAGAGCATGGGACTCACGTCTGAGCATACCCATCCCACTCGGGGTGACAAATGCAAAAACCACAGTTAATGGACAGAATGCAGAACAATGTCATACATTCACCCCAGTACAGGGATCTGGGCCTAAATCCATTGTTTTTTTGCACTCCACACCACCCCAGTTCAGACATGGCCATATGCAAATCAGTCTGACCCTGTGCCTCATGGGAACAGTCCAGCCCGAACTGCCAAGCCATGCCTTCCCTGGACCGGAAACAAGCTTCCGAGGACCGGTTTCTGGCATTTCAGCCGTCTTCAGCCCGGTTTGCTTGAATCCAGTGGTGTGGAGAGCGTGGGACTCACGTCTGAGCATACCCATCCCACTCGGGGTGATAAATGCAAAAACCACAGTTGATGGACAGAATGCAGAACAATGTCATACATTCACCCCAGTACAGAGATCTGGGCCTAAATCCATTGTTTTTTTGCACTCCACACCACCCCAGTTCAGATATGGCCATATGCAAATCAGTCTGACCCTGTGCCTCATGGGAACAGTCCAGCCCGAGCTGCCAAGCCATGCCTTCCCTTGACCGGAAACAAGCTTCCGATGACCAGTTTCTGGCATTTCAGCCATCTTCAGCCTGGCTTGCTTGAATCAAGTGGTGTGGAAAGCATGGGACTCACGTCTGAGCATACCCATCCCATTCGGGGTGACAAATGCAAAAACCACAGTTGATGAACAGAATACAGAACAATGTCATACATTCACCCCAGTACAGAGATCTGGGCCTAAATCCATCGTTTTTTGCACTCCACACCACCCCAGTTCAGACATGCCCATATGCAAATCAGTCTGACCCTGTGCCTCATGGGAACAGTCCAGCCCGACCTGCCAAGCCATGCCTTCCCAGGACCGGAACCAAGCTTCCGAGGACCGGTTTCTGGCATTTCAGCTGTCTTCAGCCCGGCTTGCTTGAATCCAGTTGTGTGGAGAGCATGGGACTCAAGTCTGAGGATACCCATCCCACCCGGGGTGACAAATGCAAAAACCACAGTTGATGGACAGAATGCAGAACAATGTCGTACATTCACCCCAGTACAGAGATCTGGGCTTAAATCCATCGTTTTTTTGCTCTCCACACCACCCCAGTTCAGACATGCCCATATGCAAATCAGTCTGACCCTGTGCCTCATGGGAACAGTCCAGCCCGAACTGCCAAGCCATGCCTTCCCTGGATCGGAAACAAGCTTCCGAGGACCGGTTTCTGGCATATCAACCGTCTTCAGCCCGGCTTGCTTGAATCCAGTGGTGTGGAGAGCATGGGACTCACGTCTAAGCATACCCATCCCACTCGGGGTGACAAATGCAAAAACCACAGTTGATGGACAGAATGCAGAACAATGTCATACATTCACCCCAGTACAGAGATCTGGGCCTAAATCCATTGTTTATTTGCACTCCACACCACCCCAGTTCAGACATGGACATATGCAAATCAGTCTGACCCTGTGCCTCATGGGAACAGTCCAGCCCGAGCTGCCAAGCCATGCCTTCCCTGGACCGGAAACAAGCTTCCGAGGACCAGTTTCTGGCATTTCAGCCATCTTCAGCCCGGCTTGCTTGAATCAAGTGGTGTGGAGAGCATGGGACTCACGTCTGAGCATACCCATCCCATTCGGGGTGACACATGCAAAAACCACAGTTGATGAACAGAATACAGAACAATGTCATACATTCACCCCAGTACAGAGATCTGGGCCTAAATCCATCGTTTTTTTGCACTCCACACCACCCCAGTTCAGACATGCCCATATGCAAATCAGTCTGACCCTGTGCCTCATGGGAACACTCCAGCCCGAACTGCCAAGCCATGCCTTATCTGGACCGGAAACAAGCTTCCGAGGACCGGTTTCTGGCATTTCAGCTTTCTTCAGCCGGCTTGCTTGAATCCAGTGGTGTGGAGAGCATGGGACTCACGTCTGAGGATACCCATCCCACCTGGGGTGACAAATGCAAAAACCACAGTTGATGGACAGAATGCAGAACAATGTCGTACATTCACCCCAGTAAAGAGATCTGGGCCTAAATCCATCGTTTTTTTGAACTCCACACCACCCCAGTTCAGACATGGCCATATGCAAATAAGTCTGACCCTGTGCCTCATGGGAACAGTCTAGCCCGAACTGCCAAGCCATGCCTTCCCTGCACCGGAAACAAGCTTCCGAGGACCGGTTTCTGGCATTTCAGCCATCTTCAGCCCGGATTGCTTGAATCCAGTGGTGTGGAGAGCATGGGACCCACGTCTGAGCATTCCCATCCCACTCGGGGTGACAAATGCAAAAATCACAGTTGATGGACAGAATGCAAAACAATGTCATACATTCACCCCAGTACAGAGATCTGGGCCTAAATCCATCGTTTTTTTGCACTCCACACCACCCCAGTTCAGACATGGCCATATGCAAATCAGTCTGACCTTGTGCCTCATGGGAACAGGCCAGCCCGAACTGCCAAGCCATGCCTTCCCTGGACCGGAAACAAGCTTCTGAGGACCGGTTTCTGTCATTTCAGCCGTCTTCAGCCTGGCTTGCTTGAATCCAGTGGTGTAGAGAGCATGGGAGTCACGTCTGAGGATACCCATCCCACTCGAGGTGACAAATGCAAAAACCACAGTTGATGAACAGAATGCAGAACAATGTCATACATTCACCCCAGTACAGAGATCTGGGCCTAAATCCATCGTTTTTTTTGCACTCCACACCACCCCAGTTCAGACATGGCCATATGCAAATCAGTCAGACCCTGTGCCTCATGGGAACAGTCCAGCCCGAACTGCCAAGCAATGCCTTCCCTGGACCGGAAACAAGCTTCCGAGGACCGGTTTCCGGCATTTCAGCCGTCTTCAGCCTGGTTTGCTTGAATCCAATGGTGTGGAGAGCATGGGACTCACGTCTAAACATACCCATCCCACTCGGGGTGACAAATGCAAAAACCACAGTTGATGGACAGAATGCAGAACAATGTCGTACATTCACCCCAGTACAGAGATCTGGGCTTAAATCCATCGTGTTTTTGCTCTCCACACCACCCCAGTTCAGACATGCCCATATGCAAATCAGTCTGACCCTGTGCCTCATGGGAACAGTCCAGCCCGAACTGCCAAGCCATGCCTTCCCTGGATCGGAAACAAGCTTCCGAGGACCGGTTTCTGGCATATCAGCCGTCTTCAGCCCGGCTTGCTTGAATCCAGTGGTGTGGAGAGCATGGGACTCACGTCTAAGCATACCCATCCCACTCGGGGTGACAAATGCAAAAACCACAGTTGATGGACAGAATGCAGAACAATGTCATACATTCACCCCAGTACAGAGATCTGGGCCTAAATCCATTGTTTATTTTCACTCCACACCACCCCAGTTCAGACATGGACATATGCAAATCAGTCTGACCCTGTGCCTCATGGGAACAGTCCAGCCCGAGCTGCCAAGCCATGCCTTCCCTGGACCGGAAACAAGCTTCCGAGGACCAGTTTCTGGCATTTCAGCCATCTTCAGCCCGGCTTGCTTGAATCAAGTGGTGTGGAGAGCATGGGACTCACGTCTGAGCATACCCATCCCATTCGGGGTGACACATGCAAAAACCACAGTTGATGAACAGAATACAGAACAATGTCATACATTCACCCCAGTACAGAGATCTGGGCCTAAATCCATCGTTTTTTTGCACTCCACACCACCCCAGTTCAGACATGCCCATATGCAAATCAGTCTGACCCTGTGCCTCATGGGAACCGTCCAGCCCGAACTGCCAAGCCATGCCTTCTCTGGACCGGAAACAAGCTTCCGAGGACCGGTTTCTGGCATTTCAGCTTTCTTCAGCCGGCTTGCTTGAATCCAGTGGTGTGGAGAGCATGGGACTCACGTCTGAGGATACCCATCCCACCTGGGGTGACAAATGCAAAAACCACAGTTGATGGACAGAATGCAGAACAATGTCGTACATTCACCCCAGTAAAGAGATCTGGGCCTAAATCCATCGTTTTTTTGAACTCCACACCACCCCAGTTCAGACATGGCCATATGCAAATAAGTCTGACCCTGTGCCTCATGGGAACAGTCTAGCCCGAACTGCCAAGCCATGCCTTCCCTGCACCAGAAACAAGCTTCCGAGGACCGGTTTCTGGCATTTCAGCCATCTTCAGCCCGGATTGCTTGAATCCAGTGGTGTGGAGAGCATGGGACTCACGTCTGAGCATACCCATCCCACTCGGGGTGACAAATGCAAAAATCACAGTTGATGGACAGAATGCAAAACAATGTCATACATTCACCCCAGTACAGAGATCTGGGCCTAAATCCATCGTTTTTTTGCACTCCACACCACCCCAGTTCAGACATGGCCATATGCAAATCAGTCTGACCCTGTGCCTCATGGGAACAGGCCAGCCCGAACTGCCAAGCCATGCCTTCCCTGGACCGGAAACAAGCTTCTGAGGACCGGTTTCTGTCATTTCAGCCGTCTTCAGCCTGGCTTGCTTGAATCCAGTGGTGTAGAGAGCATGGGAGTCACGTCTGAGCATACCCATCCCACTCGAGGTGACAAATGCAAAAACCACAGTTGATGAACAGAATGCAGAACAATGTCATACATTCACCCCAGTACAGAGATCTGGGCCTAAATCCATCGTTTTTTTTGCACTCCACACCACCCCAGTTCAGACATGGCCATATGCAAATCAGTCAGACCCTGTGCCTCATGGGAACAGTCCAGCCCGAACTGCCAAGCCATGCCTTCCCTGGACCGGAAACAAGCTTCCGAGGACCGGTTTCTGGCATTTCAGCCGTCTTCAGCCTGGTTTGCTTGAATCCAGTGGTGTGGAGAGCGTGGGACTCACGTCTGAGCATACCCATCCCACTCGGGGTGATAAATGCAAAAACCACAGTTCATGGACAGAATGCAGAACAATGTCATACATTCACCCCAGTACAGAGATCTGGGCCTAAATCCATTGTTTTTTTGCACTCCACACCACCCCAGTTCAGACATGCCCATATGCAAATCAGTCTGACCCTGTGCCTCATGGGAACAGTCCAGCCCGAACTGCCAAGCCATGCCTTCCCTGGACCGGAACCAAGCTTCCGAGGACCGGTTTCTGGCATTTCAGCTGTCTTCAGCCCGGCTTGCTTGAATCCAGTTGTGTGGAGAGCATGGGACTCACGTCTGAGGATTCCCATCCCACCCGGGGTGACAAATGCAAAAACCACAGTTGATGGACAGAATGCAGAACAATGTCGTACATTCACCCCAGTACAGAGATCTGGGCCTAAATCCATCGTTTTTTTGCTCTCCACACCACCCCAGTTCAGACATGGTCATATGCAAATAAGACAGACCCTGTGCCTCATGGGAACAGTCCAGCCCCAACTGCCAAGCCATGCCTTCCCTGGATCGGAAACAAGCTTCCGAGGACCGGTTTCTGGCATATCAGCCGTCTTCAGCCCAGCTTGCTTGAATCCAGTGGTGTGGAGAGCATGGGACTCACGTCTAAGAATACCCATCCCACTCGGGGTGACAAATGCAAAAACCACAGTTGATGGACAGAATGCAGAACAATGTCATACATTCACCCCAGTACAGAGCTCTGGGCCTAAATCCATTGTTTATTTGCACTCCACACCACCCCAGTTCAGACATGGACATATGCAAATCATTCTGACCCTGTGCCTCATGGGAACAGTCCAGCCCGAGCTGCCAAGCCATGCCTTCCCTGGACCAGAAACAAGCTTCCGAGGACCAGTTTCTGGCATTTCAGCCATCTTCAGCCCGGCTTGCTTGAATCAAGTGGTGTGGAGAGCATGGGACTCACGTCTGAGCATACCCATCCCATTCGGGGTGACAAATGCAAAAACCACAGTTGATGAACATAATACAGAACAATGTCATACATTCACCCCAGTACAGAGATCTGGGCCTAAATCCATCGTTTTTTTGCACTCCACACCACCCCAGTTCAGACATGCCCATATGCAAATCAGTCTGACCCTGTGCCTCATGGGAACAGTCCAGCCCGAACTGCCAAGCCATGCCTTCTCTGGACTGGAAACAAGCTTCCGAGGACCGGTTTCTGGCAGTTCAGCTTTCTTCAGCCCGGATTGCTTGAATCCAGTGGTGTGGAGCGCATGGGACTCACGTCTGAGCATACCCATCCCACTCGGGGTGACAAATGCAAAAACCACAGTTGATGGACAGAATGCGGAACAATGTCATACATTCACCCCAGTACAGAGATATGGGCCTAAATCCATCGATTTTTTGCACTCCACACCACCCCAGTTCAGACATGGCCATATGCAAATCAGTCTGACCCTGTGCCTCATGGGAACAGTCCAGCCCGAACTGCCAAGCCATGCCTTCCCTGGATCGGAAACAAGCTTCCCAGGACCGGTTTCTGGCATATCAGCCGTCTTCAGCCCGGCTTGCTTGAATCCAGTGGTGTGGAGAGCATGGGACTCACGTCTGAGCATACCCATCCCACTCAGGTTGACAAATGCAAAAACCACAGTTGATGGACAAAATGCAGAACAATGTCATACATTCACCCCAGTAAAGAGATCTGGGCCTAAATCCATCATTTTTTGGCACTCCACACCACCCCAGTTCAGACATGGCCATATGCAAATCAGTCTGACCCTGTGCCTCATGGGAACAGTCCAGCCCGAACTGCCAAGCCATGCCTTCCCTGGAACGGAAACAAGCTTCCGAGGACCGGTTTCTGGCATTTCAGACGTCTTCAGCCCGGTTTGCTTGAATCCAGTATTGTGGAGAGCGTGGGACTCACGTCTGAGCATACCCATCCAGCTCGGGGTGACAAATGCAAAAACCACAGTTGATGGACAGAATGCAGAACAATGTCATACATTCACCCCAGTACAGAGATCTGGGCCTAAATCCATTGTTTATTTGCACTCCACACCACCCCAGTTCAGACATGGCCATATGCAAATCAGTCTGACCCTGTGCCTCATGGAAACAGTCCAGCCCGAGCTGCCAAGCCATGCCTTCCCTGGACCGGAAACAAGCTTCCGAGGACCAGTTTTTTGCATTTCAGCCATCTTCAGCCCGGCTTGCTCGAATCAAGTGGTGTGGAGAGCATGGGACTCACGTCTGAGCATACCCATCCCTCTCGGGGTGACAAATGCAAAAACCACAGTTGATGGACAGAATACAAACAATGTCATACATTCACCCCAGTACAGAGACCTCGGCCTAAATCCATCGGTTTTTTTGTACTCCACACCACCCCAGTTCAGACATGCCCATATGCAAATCAGTCTGACCCTGTGCCTCATGGGAACAGTCCAGCCAGAACTGCCAAGCCATGCCTTCTCTGGACCGGAAACAAGCTTCCGAGGAACGGTTTCTGGCATTTCAGCTTTCTTCAGCCCGGCTTTCCTGAATCCAGTGGTGTGGAGAGCATGGGACTTACGTCTGAGGATACCCATCCCACCCGGGGTGACAAATGCAAAAACCACAGTTGATGGACAGAATGCAAAACAATGCCGTACATTCATCCCAGTACAGAGATCTGGGCCTAAATCCATAGTTTTTTTGAACTCCACACCACCCCAGTTCAGACATGGCCATATGCAAATAAGTCTGACCCTGTGCCTCATGGGAACAGTCCAGCCCGAACTGCCAAGCCATGCCTTCCCTGGATCGGAAACAAGCTTCCGAGGACCGGTTTCTGGCATATCAGCCGTCTTCAGCCCGGCTTGCTTGAATCCAGTGGTGTGGAGAGCATGGGACTCACGTCTGAGCATACCCATCCCACTCGGGGTGACAAATGCAAAAATCACAGTTGATGGACAGAATGCAGAACAATGTCATACATTCACCCCAGTAAAGAGATCTGGGCCTAAATCCATCATTTTTTGGCACTCCACACCACCCCAGTTCAGACATGGCCATATGCAAATCAGTCTGACCCTGTGCCTCATGGGAACAGTCCAGCCGGAACTGCCAAGCCATGCCTTCCCTGGACCGGAAACAAGCTTCCGAGGACCGGTTTCTGGCATTTCAGCCGTCTTCAGCCCGGTTTGCTTGAATCCAGTGGTGTGGAGAGCGTGGGACTCACGTCTGAGCATACCCATCCCACACGGGGTGACAAATGCAAAAACCACAGTTGATGGACAGAATGCAGAACAATGTCATACATTCACCCCAGTACAGAGATATGGGCCTAAATCCATCGATTTTTTGCACTCCACACCACCCCAGTTCAGACATGGCCATATGCAAATCAGTCTGACCCTGTGCCTCATGGGAACAGTCCAGCCCAAACTGCCAAGCCATGCCTTCCCTGGATCGGAAACAAGCTTCCGAGGACCCGTTTCTGGCATATCAGCCGTCTTCAGCCCGGCTTGCTTGAATCAAGTGGTGTGGAGAGCATGGGACTCACGTCTGAGCATACCCATCCCATTCGGGGTGACAAATGCAAAAACCACAGTTGATGAACAGAATACAGAACAATGTCATACATTCACCCCAGTACAGAGATCTGGGCCTAAATCCATCGTTTTTTTGCACTCCACACCACCCCAGTTCAGACATGCCCATATGCAAATCAGTCTGACCCTGTGCCTCATGGGAACAGTCCAGCCCGAACTGCCAAGCCATGCCTTCTCTAGACCGGAAACAAGCTTCCGAGGACCGGTTTCTGGCATTTCAGCTTTCTTCAGCCCGGCTTGCTTGAATCCAGTTGTGTGGAGAGCATGGGACTCACTTCTGAGGATACCCATCCCACCTGGGGTGACAAATGCAAAAACCAGTTGATGGACAGAATGCAGAACAATGTCGTACATTCACCCCAGTAAAGAAATCTGGGCCTAAATCCATCGTTTTTTTTAACTCCACACCACCCCAGTTCAGACATGGCCATATGCAAATCAGTCTGACCCTGTGCCTCATGGGAACAATCCAGCCCGAACTGCCAAGCCATGCCTTCCCTGGACCGGAAACAAGCTTCCGAGGACCGGTTTCCGGCATTTCAGCCGTCTTCAGCCCGGTTTGCTTGAATCCAGTGGTGTGGAGAGCGTGGGACTCACGTCTGAGGATACCCATCCCACCTGGGGTGACAAATGCAAAAACCACAGTTGATGGACAGAATGCAGAACAATGTCGTACATTCACCCTAGTAAAGAGATCTGGGCCTAAATCCATAGTTTTTTTGAACTCCACACCACCCCAGTTCAGACATGGCCATATGCAAATAAGACTGACCCTGTGCATCATGGGAACAGTCTAGCCCGAACTGCCAAGCCATGCCTTCCCTGCACCGGAAACAAGCTTCCGAGGACCGGTTTCTGGCATTTCAGCCGTCTTCAGCCCGGATTGCTTGAATCCAGTGGTGTGGAGAGCATGGGACTCACGTCTGAGCATACCCATCGCACTCGGGGTGACAAATACAAAAATCACAGTTGATGGACAGAATGCAAAACAATGTCATACATTCACCCCAGTACAGAGATCTGGGCCTAAATCCATCGTTTTTTTGCACTCCACACCACCCCAGTTCAGACATGGCCATATGCAAATCAGTCTGACCCTGTGCCTCATGGGAACAGGCCAGCCCGAACTGCCAAGCCATGCCTTCCCTGGACCGGAAACAAGCTTCTGAGGACCGGTTTCTGGCATTTCAGCCGTCTTCAGCCAGGCTTGCTTGAATCCAGTGGTGTAGAGAGCATGGGATTCACGTCTGAGCATACCCATCCCACTCGAGGTGACAAATGCAAAAACCACAGTTGATGAACAGAATGCAGAACAATGTCATACATTCACCCCAGTACAGAGATCTGGGCCTAAATCCATCGGTTTTTTTTGCACTCCACACCACCCCAGTTCAGACATGGCCATATGCAAATCAGTCAGAACCTGTGCCTCATGGGAACAGTCCAGCGCGAACTGCCAAGCCATGCCTTCCCTGGACCGGAAACAAGCTTCCGAGGACCGGTTTCTGGCATTTCAGCCGTCTTCAGCCCGGCTTGCTTGAATCCAGTGGTGTGGAGAGCATGGGACTCACGTCTGAGCATACCCATCCCACTCGGGGTGACAAATGCAAAAACCACAGTTAATGGACAGAATGCAGAACAATGTCATACATTCACCCCAGTACAGGGATCTGGGCCTAAATCCATTGTTTTTTTGCACTCCACACCACCCCAGTTCAGACATGGCCATATGCAAATCAGTCTGACCCTGTGCCTCATGGGAACAGTCCAGCCCGAACTGCCAAGCCATGCCTTCCCTGGACCGGAAACAAGCTTCCGAGGACCGGTTTCTGGCATTTCAGCCGTCTTCAGCCCGGTTTGCTTGAATCCAGTGGTGTGGAGAGCGTGGGACTCACGTCTGAGCATACCCTTCCCACTCGGGGTGATAAATGCAAAAACCACAGTTCATGGACAGAATGCAGAACAATGTCATACATTCACCCCAGCACAGAGATCTGGGCCTAAATCCATTGTTTTTATGCACTCCACACCACCCCAGTTCAGACATGGCCATAAGCAAATCAGTCTGACCCTGTGCCTCATGGGAACAGTCCAGCCCGAACTGCCAAGCCATGCCTTCCCTGGACCAAGCCATGCCTTCCCTTCCGAGGACCAGTTTCTGGCATTTCAGCCATCTTCAGCCCGGCTTGCTTGAATCCAGTGGTGTGGAGAGCATGGGACTCACGTCTGAGCATACCCATCCCACTCGGGGTGACAAATGAAAAAACCACAGTTGATGGACAGAATGCAGAACAATGTCATACATTCACCCCAGTACAGAGATCTGGGCCTAAATCCATCATTTTTTTGCACTCCACACCAACCCAGTTCAGACATGGCCATATGCAAATCAGTCTGACCCTGTGCCTCATGGGAACAGTCCAGCCCGAACTGCCAATCTATGCCTTCCCTGGACCGGAACCAAGCTTCCGAGGACCGGTTTCTGGCATTTCAGCTGTCTTCAGCCCGGCTTGCTTGAATCCAGTTGTGTGGAGAGCATGGGACTCACGTCTGAGGATACCCATCCTACCCAGGGTGACAAATGCAAAAACCACAGTTGATGGACAGAATGCAGAACAATGTCGTACATTCACCCCAGTACAGAGATCTGGGCCTAAATCCATCGTTTTTTTGCTCTCCACACCACCCCAGTTCAGACATGGTCATATGCAAATAAGACAGACCCTGTGCCTCATGGGAACAGTCCAGCCCGAACTGCCAAGCCATGCCTTCCCTGGACCGGAAACAAGCTTCCGAGGACCGGTTTCTGGCATTTCAGCCGTCTTCAGCCCGGATTGCTTGAATCCAGTGGTGTGGAGAGCATGGGACTCACGTCTGAGCATACCCATCCCACTCGGGGTGACAAATGCAAAAACCACAGTTGATGGACAGAATGCAGAACAATGTCATACATTCACCCCAGTACAGAGATCTGGGCCTAAATCCATTGTTTTTTTGCACTCCTCACCACCCCAGTTCAGACATGGCCATATGCAAATCAGTCTGACCCTGTGCCTCAAGGGAACAGTCCAGCCCGAACTGCCAAGCCATGCCTTCCCTGGACCGAAGCAAGCTTCAGAGGACCGGTTTCTGGCATTTCAGCCATCTTCAGCCCGGATTGCTTGAATCCAGTGGTGTGGAGAGCATGGGACTCATGTCTGAGCATACCCATCCCACTCGAGGTGAAAAATGCAAAAACCACAGTTGATAGACAGAATGCAGAACAATGTCATACATTCACCCCATTACAGAGATCTGAGCCTAAATCAATTGTTTTTTTGCACTCCACATCACCCCAGTTCAGACATGGACATATGCAAATCAGTCTGACCCTGTACCTCATGGGAACAGTCCAGCCCAAACTGCCAAGCCATGCCTTCCCTGGACCGGAAACAAGCTTCCGAGGACCGGTTTCTGGCATTTCAGCCATCTTGAGCCCGGCTTGCTTGAATCCAGTGGTGTGGAGAGCATGGGACTCAAATGGCTTTTCTTCCCCTAAAATCAGCATTAACTGGATCAACATAGAACTCTTCTGCAAATAGTGCAGGTCATATTGGCCCTGATTAGGGCAGCGAGGAAATTAAGTATGGGCGAAATTTGCGAATTCGCCTTCAGCAAATTCACACGAAATTGAATTCGCAATCCGCAAAATCCACGAATTCGTGCGAATTTGCGGACTTTTGTTTTGTTGCATGTTCGCAGGGTTTATTGCGTGTTCGCGGGATTTTTTGCGTGTTTGCGGGGCTTTTTGCGTGTTCGAGGGCCACTTGCATGGCAAAGTTACCCATGCGGTCGTGTATTGGCACCACACCCTCTAGTTCACCACTGCCACCCTCTGGTTCATCACTGCCACCCTCTGGTTCACCACTGCCACCCTCTGGTTCACCCCTGCCACCCTCTGGTTCAACCATGCCACCCTCTGGTTCACCACTGCCACCCTCTGGTTCAGCACTGCCACTCTCTGGTTCACCCCTGCCACCTTCTGGTTCAGCACTGTCACCCTCTGGTTCACCACTGCCCCCCTCTGGTTCATGACTGCCACCCTCAGGTTCATCACAGCTGCTCTGGTTCACCACTGCCACCCTCTGGTTAACCACCGTCACCGTCTGGTTCAACACTGCCACCCTCTGGTTCACCACTGCCACCATCTGGTTTACCCCTGCCGCCCTCTGGTTCACCACTGCCACTGCCACCCTCTGGTTCATCACAGCACCCTCTGGTTCACCCCTGCCACCCTCTGGTACAGCACTGTCACCCTCTGGTTTACCACTGCCACCCTCTGGTTCACGACTGCCACCCTCTGGTTCATCACAGCACCTCTGGTTCACCCGTGTCCCCCTCTGGTACAGCTTGCCACCCTCTGGTACAGCACTGTCACCCTCTGGTTCAACACTGCCACCCTCTGGTTCATGACTGCCACCCTCTGGTTCATCACAGCACCTCTGGTTCACCACTGCCACCCTCTGGTTAACCATTGTCACCCTCTGGTTCAGCACTGCCACCCTCTGGTTCACCACTGCGACTCTCTGGTTCACCACTGCCACCCTACGGTTCACCTATGCCACCCTCTGGTTCACCACTGCCACCCTCTGGTTCACCCCTGCCACCATCTAGTTCATCACTGCCACCCTCTGGTTCACCCCTGCCACCCTCTGGTTCAGCACTGCCACCCTCTGGTTCAGCACTGTCACCCTCTGGTTCACCCCTGCCACCCTCTGGTTCATCACTGTCACCCTCTGGTTCATCACTGCCACCCTCTGGTTCACCACTCCCACCCTCTACCGAGACCTTTTGTGACGCAGCGGCAGCACAAAAGATGCGCCATGGTGCTGGGTATTAACAGCGTGACGCATCTGAGAGATGTGTCACGTTGTAAAGCACTGCGCAATCAGGAGGCATTCCGGCGCTGGGGAGGGCGTTCCTGCACAGGAACGCCTCCTAAAAGTGGCTGAGTGAAATCTACAAGAATTCACTCAGTCACTTTTAGGCCAATGCTGCGTAAAAACCCTGCGCCTGCTTGATGCATTATTGGGGAGATAGGGTCCCCCAGATCATTGCTGGAGCTGCGTCGCAAGCTCGACCCAGCTCCAGCAATGCGCTGCTTTTACGGCATAGATGCGTGACACATCTGTGCCGTTTTTGCCACATGGTGCGCCGCATTGTAAATGCGGCACACCATGGGTGGCGGAGCTGCGGCGCACAATAACTGGCGCATCCCTGGAGATGCACCAGTTATTGTAAATCTGCCCCAATATATTTAGCCAACGAGGGAGCACTTACTGATTAGACAGTAGAAAGTACTCCAGTTGAGTAGAGGTATTGCACAAAAAGGTGGACAAACACGCAGGGCACACTTCATTCTGCCCCCTGTTAGATCCGTTTTTTGTGCCCTTCTGCCCTCTGTTAGACTCATTTTTCCTTTGTTTTTCTGCCCTTCTGCCCTCTGTTAGACTCATTTTTCCCATGTTTTTCTGCCCTTCTGCCCCCTGTTAGACTCTTTTTTTGTGCCTTCTGCCCTCTGTTAGACTCATTTTTCCCTTGTTTTTCTGCCCTTCTGCCCTCTGTTAGACTTGTTTTTTGTGCCCTTCTGCCCTCTGTTATTCCCTTGTTTTTGTGCCCTTCTGCCCTCTGTTACTCTTTTTTTGTGCCCTTCTGCCCTCTGTTAGACTCGTTTTTGTGCCTTTCTGCCCCATTAGACTAGTTTTTTGTGCCCTTCTGCCCTCTGTTAGACTCGTTTTTCCCTTGTTTTTCTGCCCTTCTGCCCTTTGTTAAACTGCTTTTTGTGCCTTTCTGCCCTGTGCATCACCACATCATCACTCAGCGCTACCCCAGCATCACTCAGCACCACCACATTATCACTCAGCACCACCACAGCACCACCCAGCGCCACCACAGCATCACTCAGCGATACCACAGCATCACTCAGTGCCACCACATTATCACTCGCAAAAAACACAGTTGATGGACAGAATGCAGAACAATGTCTTACATTCACCCCAGTACAAAGATCTGGGCCTAAATCCATCTTTTTTTGCACTCCACACCACCCTAGGTCAGAATTTGGCTATATGCAAATCAGCCTTGACCCTGTGCCTCATGGGAACAGTCCAGCCCGAACTTCCAAGCCATGTCTTTCCTAGACCGGAATCAAGCATCCAAGGACCGGTTTCTGGCTATAAGCCTTCTTTAGCCTGGATAGCTTGACTCCAGTGATGTGGAGAGCCTGGGACTCACGTCTGAGCATACCCAGCCCACTCGGGGTGAAAATTGCAAAAAACACAGTTGATGGACAGAATGCAGAACAATGTCTTACATTCACCCCAGTACAAAGATCTGGGCCTAAATCCATCTTTTTTTGCACTCCACACCACCCTAGGTCAGACAATGGCTATATGCAAATCAGCCTTGACCCTGTGCCTCATGGGAACAGTCCAGCCCGAACTACTAAGCCATGTCTTTCCTAGACCGGAATCAAGCATCCAAGGACCGGTTTCTGGCTATCAGCCTTCTTCAGCTTGGATAGCTTGACTCCAGTGATGTGGAGAGCCTGGGACTCACGTCTGAGCATACCCAGCCCACTCTGGGTGAAAATTGCAAAAAACACAGTTGATGGACAGAATGCAGAACAATGTCTTACATTCACCCCAGTACAAAGATCTGGGCCTAAATCAATCTTTTTTTGCACTCCACACCACCCTAGGTCAGACAATGGCTATATGCAAATCAGCCTTGACCCTGTGCCTCATGGGAACAGTCCAGCCCGAACTACCAAGCCATGCCTTTCCTAGACCGGAATCAAGCATCCAAGGAGCAGTTTCTGGCTATCAGCCTTTTTCAGCCTGGATAGCTTGACTCCAGTGATGTGGAGAGCCTGGGACTCACGTCTGAGCATATTATTATTATTATTATTATTATTAATGAAATTTTTAGAGCGCGAACAAAGGCCCTTGGGCGTCTCGGCGCTGTAGTGTCTGCAAAATTCAACCAAGGAGGGGAAGAGAGGGTCTACTGATTAAAAAGCCAAGTCTTGAGTTGCTTACGAAATGACCAGAGTGAGTGGCTTAATTTAATCGAAGAAGGCAGAGTATTCCAAAGTCTGGGGGCTGAGACAAGAAATCTTCTGTCTCCCCATGAGACAGATTTGCTGCGTGGGACCACCAAATCATTCAGACTGGAAGAGCGTAAGGTTCTGGGCGGACAATAGGGGGTCAGATTTTGAGTGAAAAAAGCAGGTCCCATGTTATGCAAGGCCTTAAACACTATGCATAAAACTTTGAATTTTATTCTATTCCTTATGGGTAGCCAATGTAGTTCTTTGATGGTTGCAGAAACAGAATGAAATTTGGGGATTCTGCCCAGGAGCCTAGCTGCTGAATTCTGGATTAATTGCATTTTGTTCAAGACTCCTTCTTGAGCATTCAAGAACAGGGCATTGCAATAATCCAGGGTCGACAATACCAAAGAGGTGACCAATGTTTTGCCGGCAGAATCTGGGAGAAAAGGAAGGATTTTCTTAATTAATCTCAGTTTGTGGAAGGCAGCAGAAGTGATCTAGTTAGCATGAGGGAGAAAAGTAAGACGGTCGTCAAAAATGACTCCGAGGTTCCTCACCTTGCTAACGGGCTTAGGGGGAAGGCCCAATGACGCGGGCCACCAACAAGAGGACCATTCCGGTGTCAGATGACCAAAAACGACTACTTCCGTCTTGTCGGAATTTAATTTTAGGCAATTGGAAGCCATCCAGTTTCCAATTGCCACCATACCTTGATTGAGGTCAGCTGCTTTTTTGTGTCCATCGTTCTTAATGGCAAGAACCAACTGTGTGTCGTCGGCATAGGAGGTCAGGCTCATCCCATGGGCACGAATGGTATTGGCCAGGTCCGACACATAAATGTTAAAGAGTGTCTGACTAAGGGATGAGCCTTGAGGAACTCCACATGGCAGCGACAGAGTGGGGGAATGGAACGATCCCAGTGTAACCATCTGTGTTCTATTGGCTAGAAAGGACACCAACAGTTTCTTGGCGTTATGTTGGACACCAATGTTTTCGACACGGCCGATTAAGGTGACATGATCGACCGTGTCGAAAGCAGCCGACAAGTCAAGCAGTATAAGAACTGCAGTCCCCCCAGCATCCCGGATTGATCTTATATCATCCGCAGCTTTGATCAGAGCCGTCTCCGTCCCATGATATTGGCAAAAACCAAACTGGGAGTCGTCAAGGAGGTGGTGTTCCTCTATAAATGCCGACAGTTGTTGGTTCATGGCCTTTTCGGCTATTTTTGCCAGGATTGGGAGATTGGCAATTGGTCGGTAGCTCTTTAAGTCGTCCATGTCAAGATGAGTTTTTTTTAGCAGGGGTTTGATGAGGGTTTGTTTTAGAGTGGTTGGGTAAATACCTGATGTAAACATTGAATTGCAAATGAAGGTGATGACAGGCAGCACCACTTCAATTACAGGAAGTTAAACTTTAAAAGGACATGGATCCAGAGCTGAACCTGATTTTATGGTGGATATAAGATCCTCTACCTGAGAGCTGGAAATGTCTTTGAACTGAGAAAGAGTAGGTCCAGTCCGAGGGGTAGTCGATGAAGTAGAGGGGGAGTTGGTGTTATTTGCAAAGGCAGCATAGATGTCGTTGACTTTGCTATAAAAGAATTTGGCTAAGGAGTGGCATAGCGACTGAGAGGAAGGGGGGTTAGATTAGGAGAGCAGCCGGCTAACTGTTTGGTAGTTTCATACCGTGCCTCACTGGAGTTTTTTGCGAGTTCAATTTTGTCGCTAAAGTATTTTTTCTTAGCCTCGAGAATCATAGATTTGTATCTGACCAACGTGTTTTTATACTTAATTTTAGCCTCGGCGGAGTAGTCTTTCCGCCAGTGCCTTTCTTTGTTCCTGCACTGCTGTTTTTGAATTCTTAGCTCCTCTGAGTATCAGGGGGCCGATAGAACGGATCTGTTCTGGGATCATTGTTTCAGAGGGGCTAGAGAAATAGCTGGGAACCTACCCACTCATTGAATTGTATGGTGGCAGTGTTGGGATCATCTGAGAGAGAGGGGGTGGAAGTGGACAGAAGAGTTTTTAGTCTGGTGGCATCAATATCACTCCAAACCGGGAAAGACTGCTGTGGCGAATGGGAGTGTGATTTGGGGGAGGCGGAATCATGAATTGCCAGCGATGCCAGGATGACATAATGATCTGACCATGTTATGGGGAGGATTTGGTCAACATGTAGCTCCGGTAAGTTAGTGAAGATGCCATCCAAAATATGGCCTCCCTCATGTGTAGGGGCTCTGACCAGCAGGGAGAGACCGAAGGTGGTCATGTCAGCCAGGATGGTAGCTGTGTCCTTGTCCTTAGTGTTATCAAAATGAAAATTGAAATCGCCGAGGACGGTTAAGGAGTTATCCAAGGCGGAAGATTCAAGGGTTGCCCTAAGGTCCGACATAAATCCGATCATTGACCCCTGGGGTCGGTATAGTAAAATCCCTTTAAAATTATAGGTTGGAGACAATTTAATGGAGAATTGTAAGGCCTCACATGATGCTGAAGATATTGGGTTACTTCTCACGTTCAAATCATCACGTAGGATGATTGCAATTCCACCGCCTTTCTTACGCTGTCTATCCAATCTCTGGATAGAGAAGCCTTTGGGAACAGCAATCACTAAGTTTGGGTCGGATGAACTGTCCATCCAGGTTTCAGTCAGGAATAGTATATCAATTTTGTTGTCTTCAATCAGGTCAACTATGTCCTGTCGGTGTTTACCGAGTGACCGGACATTAATGAGAGCCATGAGATAGGTTTTGGATGATTTTGGGGATTTAAAGGTGTTGGCAAGAGCGGGTTTAATCAGGAAGGGTATAGATATTTTGCAGCAAGAGCAGATATGGGCAGAGTCACGAGCCAGGAGTGAAGGGTCGAGTGCGGAGCATGATTGAAGTTGAGGGGGTCGTAGCTGGTGAAGCATACTCGCGGAGTATGTTGGTCGTGAGATCATGACGGGTGAACCAGGGGGGGTGGCCCTGGGCACGGTCCAGGCACGGAGGGGCGAGACGGGCCCGCCTTTGGCGCGCCTTTGGCGCGCCACCGGCGCATATCCAGCCCACTCGGGGTGAAAATTGCAAAAAACACAGTTGATGGACAGAATGCAGAACAATGTCTTACATTCACCCCAGTACAAAGATCTGGGCCTAAATACATCTTGTTTTGCACTCCACACCTCCCTAGGTCAGACAATGGCTATATGCAAATCACCCTTGACCCTGTGCCTCATGGGAACAGTCCAGCCCGAACTACCAAGCCATGTCTTTCCTAGACCGGAAGTCAAGTCAAGTCAAGTCATGGAATTTGTATAGCGCACTACATACCCAGAGGGTTTCAAGGCGCTTAGGAAGGGGAGGAGGATTATTTGTCAAATATCCATGTTTTAAGTTGCTTTCTGAATGCTAGGTGGTTCTGGGTAAGGCAAAGGTACGCAGGGAGTGAGTTCCATGTTTTAGCAGCCAGGTATGAAAAGGATCTGCCTCCCATGGTGGTCTTGTTGATGCGAGGTACAGTGGCGAGGGCTTGGCTGGAAGAACGTAGTTGGCGGGAGGGGGTGTAGAAGGACAGTCGTGAGTTAAGGCAATCTGGTCCGATGTCGTAGAGTGATTTGTGTGCGTGGGTAAGCAGACGGAAAGTGATCCTCTTATTGACGGGTAGCCAGTGGAGGTCTTTAAGGTGACCAGAGATGTGTTCGTTGCGTGGGATGTCTAATATGAGCCTGGCTGAGGCGTTTTGGATTCGTTGGAGTTTCTTCTGGAGTTTTGCGGTAGTACCTGCGTAGAGGGTGTTTCCGTAGTCCAGTCGGCTCGTGACCAGAGCGTGGGTGACTGTTTTCCTTGTTTCGGAGGGGATCCAGCGAAATGTTTTTCTGAGCATGCGAAGAATGTTGAAGCAGGAAGAGGATACGGCGCTGACTTGTCTGTTCATTGAGAGTGAAGAATCCAGGATGATGCCTAGGTTCCGTGCGTGGTCTGTCGGGATGGGTGCTTTTCCGAGGGCTTCTGGCCACCAGGAGTCGTCCCATGCGGAGGGGGATGTACCTAAGATGAGGACTTCTGTTTTGTCCGAGTTCAATTTCAGACGGCTTTGTTTCATCCATTCGGCAACTTCTTTCATTCCTTCGTGTAGGTTAGTTTTGGCGGTGCTGGGGTCATTGGTGAGGGAAAGGATCAGTTGAGTGTCGTCCGCGTAAGAGATGATGTTGAGGTTGTGTTGGCGTGCGATGGCCGCGAGGGGGCTCATGTATACGTTGAAGAGGGTGGGACTGAGTGAGGATCCTTGTGGTACGCCGCAGATGACTTCAGAGGCCTCGGACTTGAATGGAGGAAGGCGGACTCTCTGGGTTCTTCCGGTGAGGAACGAGGTGATCCATTCAAGTGCTTTTCCTTGGATTCCGATGTTATTGAGGCGTTGTAAAAGGGTGCTGTGGCAGACTGTGTCGAATGCTGCAGAGAGGTCAAGGAGGATGAGGGCGACTGTGTCTCCATTGTCCAGTAGAGTTCGAATGTCGTCTGTTGCTGCGATGAGGGCGGTCTCAGTGCTGTGTTTTGCTCGGAAGCCAGATTGTGAGGGGTCGAGGGATTTGTTGGCTTCGAGGAAGGCGGCGAGCTGGTTGTTGACAGCCTTCTCGATGACTTTGGCCGGGAATGGAAGAAGCGAGATGGGGCGGTAATTTTTGAGTTCGGTGGGGTCTGCTGTTGGTTTTTTCAGGAGGGCGGTGAGTTCAGCGTGTTTCCAGTCTTCCGGGAAGGTGGCGGAGTTGAGGGAGCAGTTGATGACGTCTCGGAGGTGCGGTGCTATGATGGAGTCTGCTTTGTTGAGGATGTGGTGAGGGCATGGGTCTGTGGGGGATCCTGAGTGGATGGAATTCATCAGACGGATGGTGTCCTCAGTGGAGATTGGGTTCCAGTTGTTAAGGGTGTTCACGGGGGGAAGATGATCAGCAAATGGTAGGGTGGGTTGGTTTCCGGGTTGGTTGTCAAAGCTGTTGTGGATGTCTGCAATCTTGTTGTGGAAAAATGAGGCTAGGGAGTCGCAGAGGGCTTGAGATGGGGTGATGTCGTTGGAGTTGGCCGAGGGATTGGAAAATTCCTTGACGATGTTGAAAAGTTCCTTGCTGTTGTGGGCGTTGTTGTTGAGTCGCTCTTTGAATGCTGTTTTCTTGGCTTTTCGGATCAGTTGGTGGTGAGTGCGGGTGGCGCTTTTGAAGGCGTCCTTGGTGCTGGTGGTTGGGTCTTTTTTCCAGGCCTTTTCAAGGGAGCGGCAGAGTTTCTTGGACTTCTTGAGATCATCGTTGAACCATGAGGCCTTCTTGCTGCCAGGTTTGCTTTGACGTTTTTTCAGTGGTGCTAAGGTGTTGGCGGTGTTGGATAACCATAGGGTGAGGTTGGCGGCGGCTTCGTTGGTGTTAGAAGAGAGGGCTGGGGAGTTTCGAAGGAGCGATGCGGAGATTTGGTCCGTGGTGATTTTGTTCCAGTTTCTTTGCAGGGTAGGTTGGAGGTGGATGTTGGGTTTAGGTTTATTGTAGGTGAAGTGAACGCAGCTGTGGTCAGTCCAGAGGAGGTCCGTGGTGTGGCTGAAGGAGACATGGTTGCTGAATCAAGCATCCAAGGACCGGTTTCTAGCTATCAGCCTTCTTCAGCCTGGATAGCTTGACTCCAGTGATGTGGAGAGCCTGGGACTCACGTCTGAGCATACCCAGCCCACTCGGGGTGAAAATTGCAAAAAACACAGTTGATGGACAGAATGCAGAACAATGTCTTACATTCACCCCAGTACAAAGATCTGGGCCTAAATCCATCTTTTTTTGCACTCCACACTACCCTAGGTCAGACAATGGCTATATGCAAATCAGCCTTGACCCTGTGCCTCATGGGAACAGTCCAGCCCGAACTACCAAGCCATGTCTTTCCTAGACCGGAATCAAGCATCCAATGACCCGTTTCTGGCTATCAGCCTTCTTCAGCCTGGATAGCTTGACTCCAGTGATGTGGAGAGCCTGGGACTCACGTCTGAGCATACCCAGCCCACTCGGGGTGAAAATTGCAAAAAACATAGTTGATGGACAGAATGCAGAACAATGTCTTACATTTACCCCAGTACAAAGATCTGGGGCTAAATCCATCTTTTTTTGCACTCCACACCACCCTAGGTCAGACAATGGCTATCTGCAAATCAGCCTTGACCCTGTGCCTCATGGGAACAGTCCAGCCCGAACTACCAAGCCATGTCTTTCCTAGACCGGAATCAAGCATCCAAGGACCGGTTTCTGGCTATCAGCCTTCTTCAGCCTGGATAGCTTGACTCCAGTGATGTGGAGAGCCTGGGACTCACGTCTGAGAATACCCAGCATCACTCAGCACCACCACATTATCACTCAGCACCCCCACAGCACCACTCAGCACCACCACAGCATCACTCAGCACCATCACAGCACCACTCAGCGCCACCACAGCATCACTCAGCACCACCACAGCATTACTCAGCACCATAACATTATCACTCAGCACCACCACAGCACCACTCAGCACCACTACAGCATCACTCAGCACCACCACCGCATCACTCAGCACCAACACAGCACCACTCAGCACCACCCCAGCATCACTCAGCACTATCCCAGTATCACTCAGCACCACTACAGCACCACTCAGCATCACCACAGCACCACTCAGCACCACCACAGCACCACTCAGCGCCACCCCAGCATCAATCTGTGCAACCATTCACCAACAACTGGTTCAAATATGTTCTCTCAATGTTTCAAACTTTATTACAAATGTCACAAAAAGATGTTAATATTTCACTTCTGTTCTTGGATTTTCGTCACAATAAAATACACTGAACATAATCTTCACAAGTTATTTACAAAAGTTTAAGCTATAGCAATTATAAATTACAATCACTTTTATTTAAGTATTAATTATTTTAAAAAATTAAAAGCCATTGTAATTTGTAATATCAATACAGCTAAGTCACGTAAATACAAAATATGTTGCATTACAAATGCTATAGGTGTCACATTTGCGAAAGTTATAACTATTGGCATTGTAAATGACAAAGCTATTAATTTAGCTATTTTCAAAACCAACACATAAATTAAAAAAAATGTCATTTACAAGACCAATAGCTCAAACTTTCCTAATGCGAGACCTATTGCATTGCAAATGCTTGTTTTTATATCTGTCAGTGCTTCCTGTTGAGGTTTAATTTTCGTGACAGGCACCTCATTGCCTACTTGTAACTATTCTCTGACCCTGCTTCAAGGGTCAGAGCAGGGTCAGAGAATAGTTGCAAGTAGGCAACGAGGCGCCATGAAGCACTTACAGGCTTACAGCAGCAGGTGCCCAAGTTGAAGTTAATTTCTTTGTAACCCTTTTGTAAAAGGTTACAAAAAATTAGCTTCAAATTTTGCACCTGCTGCTGTAACCCTGTAAGTGCTTGGCTAAAAATTCGTCCCCGCTGATTCGCGGATATTACCGCGATTTCGCGAGATTCGCGGATTGCGAAATGGCAGAAATTCCATAAATTCCACGAGCGGAACGAATTTTCAGCCCATGCTTAGAATTAAGAGGCAGAGATGCTCTTCATCTGGGCAAGATCGTAGCCAACGACTTCAAGTTAGTATTCCATCTACCCAGACGCATCTCAGGTGCTCAACTTAGACTGGAGTTTGGCCTGACAAAACAAACCCTTGCCAGGCAAGGGGCGATTATCAAATGCTGCTACAAACCAAAAAAAAACAGATGCAAATACATTAAATTTCTTCCTTGATTGAGGAAATTGTCAACTCCCCTGCCTGGAACTAACTCATCTCATCTTTAGCATTTCTTCGTCTGAACTCACTATGGGACTCTGCTGTCATCTACTCCTTATTTAAAAGTACGAGAAATAAAACTGTCAAGAGAGTTGCATTGCCGGCAGGAAATGAGGCATTCTCGAAACACACCTGGTTAACTATTGCCAGCTACACAACTCTGACACCACAACTGTACCTCGGATTCGGCTCTTTGGTTCATATCAAAATTAGCTTTTGAAATATCATCTGGGTTGTCTGCCCTCGCCTTGGTAACGCCCCAAAGACATGGAGCTATTCCGACTCTGCGGGCAAGGACCAGAAACCATGGTAAATCCGATCTGCTATAGCATATCCAAATTAAAACCAGCGTCCAATATCAGGGGGCTACACTATTGCGGAAAGTCCGTTATCCTCTCTTCCAATCCCTCAGACATACTGTAAACTAGTACAATACCTGGCAAGGGTTCAACGAAAAATAGAAAAACTCATATGCTGAAAATTTGCTAGAGGTCCTGACTGGATTTAGTCTTGATCTCACTTTGTTATATGTTCAGTCAAACATTATTAGTTTATTACGCTTTTTCCATCGACGAGGATAATCAAGCACGATCACTCAACGCATCTTGCCCGCTAATGATGCTCTAATAACGGGAGTTCGGGGTCCCTGCTGCTGTAGACTATTTGCTGTTCTTCACTCTAAAATGATTAGCGACAGCTCTCACGCATTAGCAAACTCCGAACTGAAATCCTATTTCCGGACCTACCTCAGCTGAATATTTGTCGCCTTGGGCGGCGCGGAGTTGTTCAGGTGCGATAAACAATGTATGGCCCGGGACTACCGAACATCCCCACCCACCGCCTTGAGTTTAACCAACATTTATTAAAGAAGGACATGAGAGGGATTTCTTTGGAGGCGGGGGTCGTGCAACCCCCGGCCGTATTTATTAAAACATAAAATCAAATGAAAATTGAAATTGAAATACAAATATTTACACATTTTTACGCAGAAAACATAGCATGACATTTGATTACAATAAATATATGCAGATATCAGATGGCTAACCTTAACATACTTCTAATACAATGTATTTCCTATCCGAATCTAACATCTGCATCATAATCATATATTAATTACTTTTCTGCGTATCTTATTTGGGCCAACGGCAAGGTCGCTAACTGGTGTCAGATCCTTCTCAATTAGCCACGCCTTCCCATAGGAGTGCACATGCGCAGAGGGCCCTTTTACCGTGAGGGTACTTCCCCCCCGGTTACCCCATACGCTCTATTAACTCCATTAAAGGGGGGCCCTTGCACTCTGCACCATTTAGTGACGTCATTGTGCACGTGCGAGGTGGCCAACCAGCCTGAAGAAAGCGTGACTCCCACCTTCGCCGCACCCATCCAGCCTCCCGACTGTACCGCAGCTAGAGTTCTAGGAGAGACCACTTGTCTCTCCCCTTGGGGGACCCCATTGAAGAATGGCGCCGCCCTCTAAGGACCGTAAATTTACTGATCACCAATCATGACCTTACAGCCTGACAAAGGAATAGCAATAAATACGACGATTTGATGACCTGTAAATGGGAAAAAAGTTCTAAGGAACAAAATAATTGTACGAAACACACGTCATTCATTTACCTTGGGAAAAAACATATGAACAACCTTCATAACACAATAACCAATATCTGCCTTAGGGGATGGTGGGTGGGGAAAAAGATTACAGCCTCCTACAGACTGGGTGGGGCAGACCGGGAAGCACGGGTAAAAGAGGCCGACACCCGCGCTCCCCGGCCTTTTAAACCCCCCTTACTGGCCAGGCCAATTATAACCGGCCTGACCTCTGCTCTCCCAGTGCCCCGGAGGCAATTCGATTGCTTCTGGGTCACTTAGGAGCCCTCTTGGCCAATCCCTGATGAGGCACTCCCAACGCGTCATAATGATGCGACGGGGCACACCCCACTATGGAGAGCAGGCGGGGTAACGGGGGCCAGTGCCCCGCCATACTTGCGGCAAGTCCGATGCACGCCCCGTCTTTCTCTATGGCCCGGGACTACCGAACATACTCCTCCCCCGCCTTGTGTTTAACCATTATTTATTAAAGATGTACATGAGAGGGATTTCTTTGGAGGCGGGGGTCTTACAACCCTGGCCATTTTTATTAAAACATAAAATCAAATAAAAATGGAAATAAACAATATTTACACATTTTTACGCAGAAAACGTAGCATGACATTTGATTAGAATTAATATATACGGATATCAGATGGCTAACCTCAACATACTTCTAATACAAGGTATATCCCATCCGAATCTAACATCTGCATCATACTCATTCATTAATTACTTTTCTGCGTATCCTATTTAGGCCTACGGCAAGTTCGCTAACTGGTGTCAGATCCTTCTTAATTAGACACGCCCTCCAATAAGAGTGAGCATGCGCAGAGGGCCCGTTTACCGTGAGGGTACTCCCTTCCCCCTGGTTACCCCAGTATGCTCAATTAACTCCATTAAAGGGGGGCCTTGCACTCAGCGCTGTTATTGTGCACGTGCAGGGTGGCCAACCAGCCTGAAGAAAGCATGACTCCCCCCTTAGCCGCACCCATCCAGTCTACCGGCTGTACCACCCCTGGAGTTCTAGGAGAGACCACTTGTCTCTCCCCTTGGGAGACCCCGTTCAAGAATGGCGGCGCCCTCTAAGGACCTTAAATTTACTGCTCACCAATCATGACCTTACCTCCACAGGCCAGCGTAGTTGACCGACTACCTGCCCCCCTACCCTCCTACACTGAAAGGTCATGCGGTGTGTTAAAACTAACTAGCCACGCCTTTATATTTTGCAACATGATTTCGTTACCTAACCTAGTCAGGTGGACCCCGTCTTTTAAGAAGCACATTTTACCCCCTGACACACCCATGTGCTATGTTTTGTAGCTGTGGGGACATGAACAATTTCCCTATTTTATTGTTGATCCTCCTTACCGAGTGATTCAACGCTTTCACAGAGTCTCCCCCCCCTCCATTTCAATCTGGGTATTATCTGAGCCTAAACTATGGTGCAGCCCTGGCGTGCCTTAGCTAACTAGTTCACTTCAGAGATTATGTCCTCCACCAGGCTCTTCTACCCAGACTCGTCAGATCGTTCCCACCCAAATGCAAGATAACTATTGTGGGTGGAGGACTGTGTCTACTCAACAGCTCTGTCACAAAAAACCTAAACTGACTGAGGCAGAGACCCCCTTTACCATTGAAAGAAACCTTGAAACCATCTTGCTCAGCTCTTTGTTTGTAATTACCTGAAAGAAAAACAGATTTCATATGCCGTACATAGGAATGACCAATAACCCAAACAACATGTGCTCCCTTGTCCTGTGGATGTGCCCGTCGTTGTGAAGTATCTTGCTGGTGATGTGCTGACGGTAGTTTCCCCCCTGCATGATAGGTTCGAGAAACTGAAATGCATGCAGACAATAGGACAAGGATCAGGACAAAATGCGTTGCCACCCTCACAACATGTGTCGCCGCACATAGCGCTTATAACAATTAGAGGACCATCTCCCATTTCTCTTCACACTGTTGCTGTGCAACCCTCTAGCTGTCGCTTCTGTGGCAGCCCCTATTCTGAATGAATGAGTCCCAAAGTCCTTTGGATCCAGACCTGTTATGTCTATCATCATGGCCAATGCCCTTTTAAATTGGAACCTGGTAAGAGGGGTACCGTCCGCATGCATTAATAATGTCCCTCCTATTGCACTATTCCTCTGTTGGAGGAAGGCTTCCAAATGCATCACTGGGCAGCATGGATTATCTCGTGCCCGGTGGAGTACTATCTCTTCGCCATGGGCTTCCTGATCAGTTTTGGATTTTTTTATGGTTATTAGCAAAGTGTTGCCCTGTATCCTTGCATGCTCCAGCTGAAGCCCACCTTGCACATCCTGCTTATTGCACGCCACCAGTTCCCCTACCCTAAATGCCCCATAAAAGACCAGTGGAAAGGCAGCTCTGAATAATAATGCCTCTCCTACTGAACTGCAAATGCCACCCAGGGCTTTTAGCAGTGATGTCAACCGCTCTAAGCCAATCGGGTGTCTCGTGTCCGGAGCAGGCACCCTGGAGCCGCCGCCACCCCTTCAGTTCCTTCCTCACAATGAAACTATTCGTGGGGTCCCTGGTGTCCTTGATTTGCGCAAATAAAGAAACCGCTGCCACATGTCGCCTGGCTGTGGTCGCAGATCGCCCTTCTGATTCAAAGCGTCTAAATACCGGAGGAATGACCCTGACTTATGCCAGCTATCTGCACAATCCTGCCCCAGAAAAGTGCAGTAAGACCAAAACGCCCCTTCATAAGCCTTACTGGTCCTGGGCGCTACGCTAGCTGCCACGAGGTTCTTTATCTGGGGGCACCAATCTGCCAGAGTACTTCCGGGAAGCGTGTTGGTGTCGCCTCTGCAGAGGGTAGATGTTCCCTGAAAGCCTGCATCTTAAAGTGAGAGAGTGCGTTAATAGCATTATTCGGCACCCCCGGGACATGTTTTGGCCTTAAACTGTATGTTCAGCTTCATATACAACAGCACTATCTCTTTCAGTAGGCGGAGATTCATTTTACACCGTGCAGCCTGCAGGTTGATGCATTCAACCACTGTCATGTTGTCTGACCAGAAAATTACAGATTGATTACGCAAATGATGAGGCCAAACAGTCAATGCAACCCACATGGGAAAGAGTTCCAGAAAGCCTATATTGGCTGTCACACCATTCTCCACCCACCAAGCCGGCCAATGTTGTTCCACCCATTCCTTCCCAAGTATGGCACCAAATCCCACATTCCCCACAGCATCAGTCCATAAACCTAACTCCGCAGAAGTAGTGGGGGGACCGGGCCACACTACCCTGCCGTTGAAACCCTCCAGATATGCGATCCAAATCTGCATGTCCTGGCGAACCTTGGACGACTGTCTTGTGTGATGATGTTTTTCTTGGAGGCCTGTCATGGCCTGAGAGGAGATGGAGCCAGAGTACGGTCGTGCCATAGGTATTACCCTTAGTGCAAAGTTCAACTGACCAACGTGTTGTAGCTGATGTAGGGTTACCTTATCTTTTAACAATTATTGCTGAAGTGCTGTTCTAAATTTCACAATTTTTTCCTTTGGTAACCGGAAATACCCCTGTACAGTCACTCAATGCCTAAAAATTCTATTGTGATTGCTGGACCCACCGTCTTCCCCTGCACCAGAGGAACCCCGAAAGCACGCATGAGCAGGCAAAATTCCTGCAATGCCATGCGCATGCCCTGGAGCCGGCCGACCCTAGAAAGAGAAAGTCATCCAGATACTGCATGATGTATTGGTGCCCTGTTGCCTGTCTCAAAACTAATTTCAGAAATGAACTGAATTTTTCAAAGTAAGAGCAGGAAACAGAGCAACCCTTGGGCATACACATACCCATGTAGAATTTGTCATGTAATGAACAACCTAGAAGGTGGTGATCTAGAGGATGTACAGGCAGCAGCCGGAAGGCGGAATCAATATCTGATTTGGCCAGCAAGGCCCCGGGTCCCAGAACCCTTAGAATATCTACTGCCAGGTCAAAAGAGGCATATTTCGTGTTACAGATTTATTCATTGACGTCATTTAATGAATTGACTCTAGGGCAGAGGTCTTCAAACTTTTGGGTGCCGAGACCCCCCTGTCAACATTTTCAGTCATAAGGACCCCCTCCTCACAAACATTTCTAAACCTGTAGGCAGGGCTTCTGGAATTACGAGGCAGGTGAGGACCAAATTACACGGAAGGCTTGACTAAATTGTGTGAGAGGAAAATGTAAATGTTATGTGATGCCACGTTATTTTGGGATAGAATTGCTTCATTATTTTGACATTTTTTTGCTCACAATAAAACCGTACCAGTTTACAACCAAAATACAGCAATTAACATCAGAAAGATGTCTAGTCCGCAGGAATACGTGCTGCCACATTAGAAGCTCACCTGGCCCTGTCCGGGAGCAGCAGGGGTCCCTAAAACCCTGCCCTCTGTGGATGAGAAGAGTGCCCATGTGAGTGCACGGTGAGCGATGCAACAGTATGAGAGTAGTGAAAGAGGAGTGACTGCAGGGTGAGTGAGGTGGCCATATGAATTTGAGTGTGGATATAAGTGCAGAGTGGGATGAAAGAATGCATGGTTAATGATGGGCTTGTTTGAGCGAGTTGCAAATTGAGCAGTGAGGGGGCAGGTGAATGAGGTGTCACATGAGTGCAGGATGAGTGCAGATGAGTAGCTTGACTGCAGGTTGAGATACAGGGAGAACATTGCAAGTGCATTGTGATTGCAGAGTGATCACTGTGAGTGCAGGGTGAGAGGGTGAATGATGTGAGTGCATGGTGAACAGTGTGAGTGCATTGTGATCGCTGTGAATGCAGGGTGAGCATGAAAGTGAAGTGCTAGAATGAGGAGTGAGCTCTCTGAATGCAGGGTGCATTTCCAGACACTTGAAGTAACTCAACATATTATTGACTGCGGCGTAGGGTTTAAGATATAGGTTAAACTATTGCTATTAGGACATTAATCAGGGATCGAGGGTGGAGGGTGGAGGAAATAAATATTCTGATCTTGCAACATACTTCCAGTCCTATGATTAGGGTTGCCTGCTCAATATTTTGATGTCCCAGACGGTACAAAAATAGGCAGTCACGTAAAGCTGTATATTTCACCACTCATCTGTGCATACTTGGAACAGCAAATATAAATAGAAAGCACTTTTAATTGTGTTCTAAGACTGCCTCAATGATCCATGACTGATAAAGGGAACAGAGACCGAAAAGTCACATTACGAATGTATTTATTTATGCGTTTTTATATAGCGCGGACTTTACCCGAAGGTGTCAGAGTGCTTCACAATGTATTTCATGAAAAGAAATAATAAAAAGTAGAATTGCCAAAAGAAAAAAATACCAGCCATTTCTCTTGTAACACACTGTTTGCTACCTCTCACATTTTGTTTGCTTTAGATACTTGCACAAGTGCCACCATTGCCTACGAAACGTTTGTTCTTGTGTTTGAGTGTGCCATTTATTGCAGTATTATACCTCTACTTTTACTTTGTACGCTTTTGTAGCCTATCACTTTTTCCTCCTGTAATGTACCGTTTGCTACCTCTTGTATTTTGGTTGCTCACTATTGTCACTTTTGCCTCATGTAACTTAACGTTTGCTTTTGTACTTTGTTCACTTGTAATTTTATCCTCATGTAACATTACTGTTCCTATTCTCACACTATTGCAGTAAATGTAAAATACAAATGTAACGGAAAGGCTGAGTTGGGGCCCAGGGGGTACTGGAACTATAAAAAAAAAACTAAGCCTCAGCGACCAGTTTTCAAAAGCTATGTAAATATGTAAATGGCCGTTAACGACCTGTGAAAAACTCAGGGGTGCCGGGCTGTGCTGGAGATAAGACTGCAGACACAGCCCAGCGCAGCTGACAGCAGCTCGAGCTGAGACACACTATGGGGGAGGAGGGGGCCTGAATCCATGTAGTCAGATGGGCCTGGGGAAGAAGTGTGATCGGGAATGCGCGACCCCCTTTCAATCACTCCGTGGCCCCCCTGGGGGTCGCGCCCCACACTTTGAAGACCCCTGCTCTAGGGGCTGACAGATTATGAATCAGCCTGAACTCCCCTTCCTCTTTCTTTGGGACCACCCCCAGGGCGAGCAGACAAAATTGTGCACAGGGATGTGATCAAAAGTACCCGCTATTCTGCCCAGGCATAGTTCTTTTGCAATTTTTTGCAATTTTCGCTGTTGCCATCCCCGGATTGGTCCTTACAGAAAGCTGATTTTTACACTCTGGTGCCCCTGTTTAGTCAACTTCCGGAATCCTAAAGCCATACAAAAAACCTTCTTGTAAAACCCTAGTCGTGGCATGGTCTGGGTACATAGTCAGAACGTCAATGGGTGAATGTGTTACCATTAGTGCCTTCCCATTACTCCTGTTTCCTCCTTACCCTATTTCCATATTTTTTTTAGGCATTTTCTTTCTGGGTGATATGGGTGATTACATATGGAGCATGCATGCCTGAATTTACAAGTACCTTGGGCCCTGGTTCATGTCCGTCTAATTAAAATCCCAGCAAGCCCTTTTTTGTCCACCACCGCTCCCTGGACTAGGGGCCGTGCCCGCGGTTTGTGGTGGTCGAAAGGGCTGATGCGCTTTGGATGTGTGACCCTTGTTCCAGTTTTGAACTGCATTGCCCGGCTGTCCTGGGCCAAACTGATCAAATCATGAGATTGAGTCCACCCGGTCCCAGGTAAATGATGGGTCAAATTTGTTAGCCTTCCTGAAATTCATGTCATATTCCTTCCACCCAAAGCCCCTATATTTATCATGAGTCATAGTAACCCTGCTCTGGTAACAAGCCATATATGCTTGCAGATTAGGCGAACGCTCAGCTATTATAGCCATAAATACAAAGAAAGCACTAGTCCAGTTGTTCAAAGTCTCTTCCACCCTGAATCTCATCATTTCAACACACCGTTCACTAGGAAGCAACCAGTCTTTCTGCTTCTTGGCATACTCCATTTCTCTTGTCATCGACAAGTAAGGAGAACATATTGATGTAAGCACCTGACCATACCCACTCCTTTACTTCACGTGTTATATGGCTGGCCAAATGTTCCCTTCTAGAGGGCAGTACCCCCGTGCCCAGCTGTGGCAATGCCACTTCCTTACCTATTGCCCCAACTCCAGCTGGCTCAGTCACCTTGTCTTTTCCATTGCTGCTCGCCTACACCGCTGGTTGGAGTAGAACGGAAGTACCTGGCCCCCCTTCTGGGGCTGCAATAATCTTTGCCACTATCCTTTGAGCCTCTTCTAACGGGTCCTCCCCTACCTCCTTTGCTCCCACTGAAGTTGGTAACATTCCCCCCCTTCCTATCCAAGGGAGAACTGCCGCTATCTGCGCCGCTAGCTCCTGTGGAACCTGAATAACAACTGTTGGTGCTGAGGCGGGAGTGGGGACCACCAGATTGTGAACCGGTGTCCCTGGGCTGGGTGTGGGCACCACAGGAGTTGCCGTGGGGACCACCGGGAATGATGGGAGAGGCACCGGGTTTGATGTAGGCATGAGTGGGGTTGGAGCTGGGACCAATGGGACACTTGCAGGGATCACCGCTATAGGTGTAGCGTTCACCGGTATCACTGGAACTCCTGAGGGACCCGCCCCCAGAGGCATATTCCCTGAAGGCATGAGTGCTTGGTTTTTCCCTTCCTGGGCCTAGCCCACCTGGGGAGTGGATCCAACTCCCCTCTGGGTTTTTGGGGCACTATGGTGTGCTTAGGCCTGCCTGCTGGCCAACTCTGCCCATCTACTCTTTGTCTGAGTTCTGCAAGGCTCGGCCCCATTTGCTCTACCTTTCCCCACCTCCTATTCATTGTCGCCATCCTACGCATCATTGATTCCAACATATGTTCCATGCGTGAATGCTTTGCACCATGTTTACTAGCCGTGTCACCTTTGATGCGCCACTGCAGAGATTCTGTTCCAAGTTGGATTCTGTAATAATAACAATTGAATGTTATATGATTGATCACCTCTCTTCACAACGTTTCTTTTGTTAATAAAAGCGATTTAAATCAGGGGTAACTGGCCTGCAATCACCTTTTTATGCAAACAGAAAGCACTGTTAAATGCCCATACATTTATCCTGAAAAACAGTAGGTAAATACAAGTACCTTCCAGTAATGCACTTGTTAGAGTTTGCACCATATATGCCTTCCTCACAGTACAAATGATCCCCCCCTGATAGCTTTCAAGACAGATGCACGGGCCTACTGTCCTCTAATACCAGCTTGGCTCTTCAATTGCCAAACACATACCCCTGTTGTGACCCCAATATTTAACAAAACGATTGCATGCTTTTGTCTTAAAATGTATATATATACCTCTGAGAGCCCCCCTACCGGTATCGTGCTCCCGCAGGTAAACAATTTTGAGCGCTCAGAAGAAATCGCTTGTGGCCGCCCCCTACACGCGAGTGCTCAGAAAATGCTCGCGGCCGCCCCCTCTACACGCGAGCCTAGCCCACAATTCAGATGCACTCCCTGCCGCTGGGGAACATCCTTTACAAGCGGGATGTTACACCGCAGTTCCCTTACGACGCAACTTTTACAACGCAAGTTGTAACAACGAATTTCGCTGGGGGGAGCTCGAGGATAGTAAATAGTTTAATTTACTATCCAACTCCTTCCCTACTATCCACGGGGACTGGAGTTGGAATAGTAAATTAAACTATTCACTATCCAGCCCCCAACAATGCAAGTCATGGTAATGACTTGCGTTGTAAAACATGCGTCGTAAAGTACTGCGATATAAAACATCGCGTTGTAACGTTGTCGCTATGGCGGTAAGCAGCAGCCTCAGATGCTCCCCCTGATACCTTATAGAAGCGCTGTGAGCGCCCCTTGAAAAAACAAAGCCTTCTTCAAAAACAGAAGGGAAAGGGCGGCCGGGAGTCAAAAGCGCTTCAGAAGACCAGCTTTCCTCCGGTGTTAAGCTCCTGCCACCCACCCCAGCTTCCTGCAATGAAATAGAAAAGAAAAGATCCGGGCGTCCTCACTGGTTCCGGAGATAAATGCTGATTCTCTTACAAAGGGGGTGGGTGCTCCTGCCACCGACCTTCGGCTTCCTGCAAAGGGGAAAAGAAAGAAAGAGATTACAGCCTCCTAAAGGCTGGGTGGGGCAGACCAGAGACCGTGGGTAAAAGAGGCCGACTCCCGCGCTCCCCGACCTTTTAAACCCCCCTTACTGACCAGGCAGGTTCTAACCGGCCTGAACTCTGCTCCCCCAGTCCCCGATCGAATCTCTTCCGGGCCACTTAGGAGCCCTGATGAGGCGCGCCCAAGGTGTCATAATGACGCAACGGGGCGTGCCCTACCACGAAGAGAAGACGGGGGAAGGGGGGCCGGTGCCCCGACATACCTGCCACGAGGCCGATGCCGGCCACACCTTTCTCAACATTTCTTATAGAGCAACTACACCATAAAATGTTTTTTCATTCAAAATTATATTTACAGGACATTAAGAACACGTACTTATTTTAATGAACATCGACTTTTATGTTGTAATCATGGCATTTTACATAGTATAAGACGTTTTTACTTTTTCCTTTGTTTTAAAATGTACATTTCTTATTCATTGGTGCACTGGTTTTATTGAACTATGCACTTTAAATAAACCTTAACTAGTGATCTTTGATCTGACGTGCAATTGCTCTTGCTTGATTTTTTCCTATGAAAATGTCAATCACTGTCTGTCCTGCTGTTAGGTTAAACAATGTGACTAATGTGAGAAGTAAAATGAAAAAAGAGTGTGAAATGTTATACTTGTGTTTGTTACATTTTTTTCAAATACTGATTTCGTACTTCTGCCATGAAGCGGCATGCTAAAACAAACTAGGAAATTGAATATTGTATGTACCCTGAGAAAGTCAAAAAATGTAGCAATGTGAGCATTAAAAGAGAAGAGTCATGATGAAGCTACTATTTCTTCATGTTCTGTATCCAAATGAATATTGTTTTTAAACCTCCCACAAACTCCTAGTCCCATAGTCCACAATCCACTCCTTCTGTACCTCATAGCATTGATAAACTGCTTCCAACACACTGTTGCTGGTGTCAATCTATTGGATGAATTATCTCACCATGACAAAAGTTTCCAAGCAAGTCACTTCCTCTTTAATTAACCCAGAGGTGTCCCACTGCCTGTTCCCTGACTCACACTTTTTTGACCATGACCTCTAGAGATCCACTTTAGTTGAGAAGTATGTCACAAACTTAGGACCGCCATCCATGGTCTGTCGCTGGCGGTCCATCCGGCATCTGGTGCTGTGGTCTGACCGCCGCATTATGATGCGCAGCGGTCAAAGACAGTGGTAGGACCATTACCCGACTGCTTTTTAGCAGTGAAAGAAAGGAAACATTAAATGATAATAACTGAAAGTTATTATCATGTATGTTTTCCTTCTGCGGCAGGCTTACGGGCGGGTGGGGCTGCTTCGATGACAGGCGACCAGGGGGAAGAGTGGTTTGCCCCTCCAAGTGTGCATGAATGTTTGGCCGTCCCCGGACATTCATGTGCACTTTGAATGTTCTCCACACAGGCTGCGTTACAGCCAGTGCAGAACCAGGGTGCTCAGACCAATCACAATGCTGCATTGCAGCGTTGTGATTGTTCTGGGTGACTGGGTGCCTACCAATCACAACTTTGCATTGCAGCATTGTGATTGGTCGGGGGAGCCTGGGTGTGCTACCTGACCTGAGTCCGGCAGAGGAGGGACAGAGCAGAGACGTGGGATGCAGCTATAAGGTAAGTGTTTTTTTAACATTTTGTTATACATTCCCTTTCCTCCTCGTCCCCCAACCCCGATCCATGCCAGTTGGGAGGAGTGATGGAGCAACACTTCTGCGGGCTCAAAGAGCCGGTCCAACTGCTCCGGCAACGCCGTAGGGATTACGATGGCCCATTCTGACTGCCTTTTCATGGCGATCCCACCTCCATGAAAAGTACTCCGCTATGGGCCAAACATCCAATGCATGTGTGCCAGGCACCGGATGGACTTGTAGCTTTTCTTGCAGCTGTTTTTAGGCTGCTGCACAAGCTGCAAAAAAATAATTATGATTCCGTCTGCCTACATGGCGTTCGCATCATAATTAGGCAGGTGGGACCTCCGACTATTTGTCGGTCGGTCCCAATTTTGAGCATTCCACTGGCATGGTACTGAGACCTTGAGTGTGGGATTCTGTGATGGCTCACTTCTAGCTTTATATCATTTTTAGAAATCATGTACACCGAGTATTCCACCTCACTACACCTCTGACAGTACTTTTAGAACTTTTGTAAGGTATATATCATTCTGATGTGAATCCCATCAAAAAATCAAAATGTCATCCCGGAAGGCAACAACAGGTACACTCTTTTCATTATCTCCTCCATTATTTTTTGGAATACAGACTCTGCACTAGCAAGTCCAGAAGGTATTTATTTGTATTGATACATGACTTTCGTTGTCACAAAGGCTGTTATGTGTTTTAGTCCTCCTCAAGGACAACTTGGTGGAAAACACTCACTAGAAGTTTCAGATGCTAATGTAAAAAATAATTCAGGCATATTTGGTAGAGAATGATGGTCTTTTTTTTTATTTGTATTTTATTTTTTATTTGTAAGGTTGTTAACTTTTTAAATTTTATTATTTATGTTTTATTTATATGGTTTTTATATAGCATGAACATGACCCTGAAATGAATCAGAATGCTTTGCAAATTATCAGAAAGAGAAAAAAAAAGACAGGCAAGCAACAACATATCCAAGAGAAGTATCAACTGTATAAGTTCACGAAATATAGGGGTAATGCCTCTCGGACAAGTCGACAAGAAAATAGAAATTGTCGGCCAGTCTAGTGATGATCCTCGTGAGTGTAGATCCTGATTCGAATTGTTTGACCTAGGTCAGGAATTTTTTCATAAGAAGTAGTTTCACTTCTATTATGTAAAGAAGAAGTTGAGGGAATCATTCTGATTTCAGGAGGTAGAGAATTTGTGATTCTAGGGGCACTACTCAAGAAGGCTCTGTTGCTTGTTTTCTTTTTATGGAATTTTTGTGGTTTCAGTAGCAAGGTTGGTTCTAGAAGATCTGTATCCACCAGATAATTCTAGTTTTTGTGTCATGCATCTTAAGGGTGGGAGGCGGTAATGTAGTGCTTTGCGGGACATGCAGGCAATCTTTAACTGTATCCTTGTCTCATATGGGAGCCAGTTTAGGGCTTTACGATCCGGGGAGATGTGATTGTTTCCTTTGATCCTGTGATGAATCTTGCTGCACTATTGAGGGAGACCCTAAGAGGGGCCAACTTTCATTGAGAAAGACCACAGAGGGTAGCACCTCCATAGTCTAACAGAATGATTAAGGCATGGACCATTAATTTGATTTTGTCTTGAGGGAGAAAGGTCTTTAATTTCCCTAAAATGTTCATTTGGTGGTTCGCACCCATGATTGAGCAATTGATGTGTTTCTGCATGTTCAAGTGCTTGCTAAGAGTTATTCCCAGAGATCTTGTGGAGTCTAAAATTCATGGTGTGCAGTTGAGAGTGGTTAGATCATTTATCCATAGATCGATGTTGGGTGAGTGATTGGGTGGGACTATTAAGAGCAATTCCATTCTGATGGCATTGAGTTTGAGGTGGGTGCAGGTTAGCCAATTTTGGGCTTTTAGCAGAGTTGTGTTGAGGGAGCTTATATATAACTTCAAAGAGGCAAGGGTGATTCCTCTACTTAAGACACCCGGTGCTGACCCAAAAATTAAAAAAAAAAATTTAGGCCAATTTCCCAGCTTCCTTTCCTCGCCAAAATTCTGGAGCAGCATGTGCTGCACTCCCTCACCCACTTCCTGGAAAGCAATCACCTCCTTGAACCCAATCAGGCGGGTTTCAGAGCTCACCACAGTTCGGAATTGGTAATGTAGTCCCTGCTGGATGACCTGAGACTCAAGGCTGACAAAAAAATTCCCTGTGCCCTGGTCCTCCTGGACTTATCCGCGGCATTTGATACCGTTAATCACTGCCAACTTCTTTCGCCGATAAGGGACCAGGGGATTCAGGGCTCAGTCTTAGTCTGGCTGACATCCTTCCTTGAAGATCGCTCGCAGCGAGTCCAGCTTACAGACCTTGTGTCAAAATCTGCTAAATTGACCTGTGGTGTGCCCCAAGGTTCGGCCCTGTCTCCCCTGCTTTTTAATATATATCTTCAGCCTCTGATTGCAGCACTGAACAGGATGGACTGTAGAGTCTATAATTATGCTGACGATACACAATCCTGATTCAGATTGAGGACTCAGCTACAGCTCACTTGAGAATGCAAAACATACTCAAGTTTACAATCAGCTGGATGTCGGATAACTCGCTAAAAATAAATCCAGACAAAACTGAAGTCCTGGCAATTACGACAGCTGTCAATCCATGGAGCGATCAGTTCTGGCTGGCCGAATTAGGGCCAAGTCCAGCTCCAGCACTGGCAGTAAAAAGCCTTGGCATCAAAATTGATGCCCTGCTATCCATGACACAGCAGGTATCTTCAGTAGTGGGTACCTGTGTTAGCCTGCTATGCCAGTTGCGGAAACTCTCCACGCTTAGGTTGGCGGTTTCCGCTCTGATCTTGGCACGGTTGGACTATGGTAACTCCTTATACCATGGCCTCCCAAAAAACCTCCTGACTAGACTCCAGGTGGTAATGAACGATGCAGCCAGGGTCATCTTTAATAAACCTAGGCATACTCGAGCCACGCCTTTACTCTGCAGCCTACACTGGCTGCCAATCACTCAAAGAATAAGATTCAAAAGCCTCTGCATCGCGCATAAGGCAATCCACGCTTCAGCCCCCAAATACATCAAGGAGCGGCTCATTAAGTACATGCCAAGTAGGATCCTGCGGTCTGCTGAGGCATGCAACTTGATATTCCCTCGGTTTAACTTTGCATCCAAGGGTGGCCGAGCCTTTTCTAGTACTGTCTCCTTGGCATGGAACCACCTCCCAGCAAAACTCAGGAAGGAAACTAACCTGCTGGTGTTTAGGAAGAAGTTTTAGACTGTGCTTTTCAAGGAGGCGTGGGGGCCCCTGTGATGTGTCAGTCCTGCCCTCCGATGTTGTGTGTCCGCTGATAGCGCTTAGATACCCCGGGGTGATACAGCGCTTTACAAGCCAATAATAACATAACATAACATAACATAGCTTCGGTGAAAGAGATTTTTAGGTACAGTTCGGTGTCCTCCACGTACATCTGGTAGTGGGTGTTTGAGGAATTCAAGATTTCAGCTAGAGGTTCCATGGAAAGGTTGAAGAGCATAGGTGATGGAGAGGTCCCTTGTGGAACCCCTAATGTAACTGGCGGCATTGGAGAGGGACTTCTTAACTTTACATCTCCAAGTAAGTCTAGGAGACAGTCATGTTTAACCATATCAAATGCAGATGATAAGTCAAGAAGGATTAGATGGAAGGATTTGTTCTGGTCCAGAAAAGTTTGCCAGTCGTCCACTAGGTGCGTGAGGGTTGATTCAGTTCTGTGGCCTTGATAGAAGTCAGGTTGAAATTGGTCTAGATGATGGAAATTGTCAATTTGATTGCAAAAGTGGACCTGAACACATTTTTGAATGAGCTTAGCTAAAGTTGCAAAGTTAGATATAGTACAGAAGTTGTTTGAGTCTGAGCGCTCTGTGGTGGGTTTTTTCAGGATAGGGGTTTCCTGTCCTACTTTTAGATAATCTGGACTATTGTCCTGCTGAAGAGAGGTGTTGTACAATCTTGGTCCAAAGTGGTAGTAAAGAGGATTTGATCTCCCTGAAGATATTCAAAGGTAATGGGTGGTTAAAATGGTTTGAGGGTGTAAGTGCAGTAAGGATGTTTTGAATGCTGTTTTTATTAGGTGTTTAAAATGTACTCCAGGAGGCATTCTTTTTAGGCATGTGTCCTATGAGTCCAAGTGGCTCTGCTATTCATGAGGGAGGGAGGCTGAAAGGCGGTATTACAGGTAGACCTCCCTTGCAGTCTGCAGGTCCTATCGATTCTTTCCGTTTTTCCCAGGAAGAAAGAGGCAAAATCCTTGCCATTTGGTAGTAGGTAGGACTCATTTATAGCTGGGTTGGGTGAATTTTTTGATTGATGGTTTTTAGGTCATTTTTTTGTCTAGGTCTAGCTGAGTTCTAAAGAAGCTTGCTTTCGAACTTCGGATGCATATGCTATAGGCGTTCCTCACCGATCTTAGGCGTTTTAGGTGTTTGCTGGATGATGAACGTCTTCATGCTCGTTCGGCAAGTCTTAGCTTGCGTCTCTCTGTATTTAGACTTCCATTGAACCAAGTTTTTGAGTCTTTGGAGGATATATCTTTTAGTTGTAAGAGTGCGATTGAGTCAAGGATGTTCATTATGGAGGTTTTGTAGTGAACTGTAAGATGCTTGGACATCTTTGGGTGCCTTTAGTTGAGCCTTTTTTGGACTCATGGTATTTGTAATGTGGAAGGTGACACAGTGATGCTCTGTCCAAAGGACTATGTATTCCAGTTGGATGTTATCCACCTTTGCAATGATAAGTTCCATTGACACACCCATTTTGTGTGTAGGTCTGTCGCACAATTTGACAGGTAATGGTCATCTAGAAAGGTTTTTAGGCTGATTACTGCCGAGTCACTAAGGTTATGTTAATGTTAAAAACGATTTGTAGAGCACACGTACGCGATTGGTTTCATGGCGCTTTATTAGGACCTGGCCGTTACCTTTAGAGAAGTTAGTTGTGGGCTTATACAAATAACCAGGTTTTAAGGGACTTCCTGAAGTAAAGAAGGTCAGAGCATGACCGGATCTCCAGTGGAAGGAGTTCTACAGTCTAGGGGCAAGATCGGTGAATCTGCAGCCTCCCTGATGTTTCCGCTTGAACGTGGGGATGGACAGGAGCAGGAGGTGAGCTGATCGCAGGTTGCAAGATGGGGTGTATCTTAGTATCAGGTTGTTTAAGAATTTGGGGCTTTGGCCGTGCAAGGATTTAAAAATCAAGCAACCAGTCTTAAACAGGCAAAGTTGAGGGATGGGGATCCAGTGTACTTTCCTCAGTAGAGGCGACGCCGGTTGCCACCTAGGTTGCCAAAGTATCTGCCTGCCTGATTCTGGACAATCTGCAGCCGCTTAGTCAAGAAAAGTGAAACAAAAGGGGATGATGGACGGAGCGTTTGAGCAAATCAAACACTCACCCCCAGTCAACTGATCTGAGTTTAATTCATCACCATTCTTTTGCTCACTCAGCCACCCCAGTTCAGATATGGCCATATGCAAATAAGTCTGACCCTGTGCCTCATGGGAACAGTCCAGCCCGAACTGCCGAGCCATGTCTTACCTGGACCGGAAACAAGCATCCTGGGACCGGTTTCGGATTCATAATCCTCATCAGCCAGGCTATCTTGAATCCAGTGGCCAAGTGAGCAAGGAACTCACTTCTGAGCACACCCTGCCAACTTAGGGCGAACAAAGCGAAACAAAAGCTGATGATGGACGGAGCGTTTAAGCAAATTAAACACTCACCCCCAGTCAACTGATCTGGGTTTAATTCATCACCATTCTTTAGCTCACTCAGCCACCCCAGTTCAGACATGGCCATATGCAAATCAGTCTGACCCTGTGCCTCATGGGAACAGTCCAGCCCGAACTACCAAGCCATGTCTTCCCTGGACTGGAAACAAGCATCCTGGGACCGGTTTTGGATTCATAATCCTCATCAGCCAGGCTATCTTGAATCCAGTGGCCAAGTGAGCAAGGGACTCACGTCTGAGCATACCCTGCCAACTTAGGGCGAACAAAGCGAAACAAAAGGGTATGGTGGACGGAGCGTTTGAGCAAATCAAACACTCACCCCCAGTCAACTGATCTGGGTTTAATCCTTCACCATTCTTTAGCTCACTCAGCCACCCCAGTTCAGACATGGCCATATGCAAATCAGTCTGACCCTGTGCCTCATGGGAACAGTCCAGTCCGAACTGCCAAGCCATGTCTTCCCTGGACCGGAAACAAGCATGCTGGTACCGGTTTCGGATTCCTAATCCTCATCAGCCAGGCTATCTTGAATCCAGTGGCCAAGTGAGCAAGGGACTCACGTATGAGCATACCCTGCCAACGTAGGGCGAAAAAAGCGAAACAAAAGGGGATGATGGACGGAGCGTTTGTCAAATCAAACACTCAGCCCCAGTCAACTGATCTGGGTTTAATCCATCACCAATCTTTAGCTCACTCAGCCACCCCAGTTCAGACATGACCATATGCAAATCAGTCTGACCCTGTGCCTCATGGAAACAGTCCAGCCCGAACTGCCAAGCCATGTCTTCCCTGGACCGGAAACTAGCATCCTGGGACCGATTTCGGATTCATAATCCTCATCAGCCAGGCTATCTTGAATCCAGTGGCCAAGTGAGCAAGGGACTCCTGTCTGAGCATACCCTGCCAACTTAGGGCGAACAAAGCGTAACAAAAGGGGATGATGGATGGAGCGTTTGAGCAAATCAAACACTCACCCCCAGTCAACTGATCTGGGTTTAATCCATCACCATTCTTTAGCTCACTCAGCCACCCCAGTTCAGACATGGCCATATGCAAATCAGTCTGACCCTGTGCCTCATGTGAACAGTCCAGCCCGAACTGCCAAGCCTTGTCTTCCCTGGACCGGAAACAAGCATCCTGGGACCGGTTTCGGATTCATAATCCTCATCAGCCAGGCTATCTTGAATTCAGTGGCCAAGTGAGCAAGGGACTCATGTCTGAGCATACCCTGCCAACTTAGGGCGAACAAAGCGAAACAAAAGGGGATGATGGACGGAGCGTTTGAGCAAATCAAACACTCACCCCCAGTCAACTGATCTGGGTTTAATCCATCACCATTCTTTAGCTCACTCAGCCACTCCAGTTCTGACATGGCCATATGCAAATCAGTCTGACCCTGTGCCTCATGGGAACAGTCCAGCCGAACTGCCAAGCCATGTCTTCCCTGGACCGAAAACAAGCATCCTGGGACCGGTTTCAGATTCATAATCCTCATCAGCCCGGCTATCTTGAATCCAGTGGCCAAGTCAAGAAAAGTGGCATACCCAGGTAATCAGAGTTTGCATAGTCCAGGTGTGACAGATCAGTGGCTATTACAACCTGTGTCAAGACTTCCTGCGTGAGTAAATGGCACATTTTCCTGATCTTTTGCAGTTGAAAGAAGTATTTCGAGATTACCGATCCGACCTGCGCTTTTAGTAATAGATCACTGTTTAAGGTGATACCTAGTGATTTGGCCAAAGGGGAGGAGATGGGAGAGGACCCTAGCTCTGCTGGGCAGTTGTGTGGGCCCCAGACTTTATGGCTGTCCCCTGTAAGGACTAGCTCCGTCTTGCCAGGGTTTAGCTTGAGGTGGTTGTGATCCATCCAATGTTGCATGTGCAGCATGGTGGCCTGGAATTCAGTGACTGAATTATGTGAATTGTCAACCGTGAATACCAATTGAAGGTCATCAGCATAAATGAAAACAGTCACCTTCCTATCTTTAAGGGACTGGATCAGGGGGGGAGGTAGAGATTGAACAGGTGAGGGGAGAGTGAGGAGCCTTGCGAAAAACCGCAAGTAGTTCTATGTTTCGGGGCTGTAAAATGGGCTGAGCGAACAGCCTGAGACTGGTCTTCCAGGAAGGAGCAAAGCCAGCTAGAGGCTGTGCCCTGGATGCCAGCCTGTGTGACACGGTCTGTCAATATATTATGGCCGACTGTGACAAAGGTGGCGGAGAGATCCAGAAGCACCAGGGCCTGGGGGGAGCCTCTGTCAGCTTTGTCTCGGAGAGTGTCCAAGACCGGTAATATCACTGTTTCTGTCGATTGTGCGGGCGGAAGCCCACTTGGTGAGAGTCAAGGTAGTTTGATTCTTCCAAGAAGTTGGACAGGCATCTTGCTATGTAGGCCTTCAGTACTTTAGCCAGCTATGAGAGCAAGGAGATGGGACGGTAGTTAGACACACTCATAGGGTCGGCTCCAGGTTTTTTCAGGAGAGGGACCACGATGGTCTCTGTGAATGTTGTTGGAACATGACCCAAGGAGAGGGACTTGTTCAGGAGGGCAAGAGCTGGGCCCGGGAGTATAGAGAGAGAGTGTTTTAGTGCGTGGGGTGGGCGGCAGTCTTTAGGGGCTCCTGATTTAACTTTAGGATGAGGTGCTGGAAAAACTCTGTGGTAATGGTTGGGAAAAAGTTGAGCATGCAGTTGTTACTGTGCATTGTGGAGGGGGTCGTAGTGGGGGAGTGTTTAGGGATGCTAGATTTATTGGTAGTGATCTTTTCGATTAAATAATTATTCAGTAAGTCGCACAGTGCTTGGGTAGGAGTGGCCTTGGGAAGGATTCCAGTGTAGGTTAAAGTCTCCAAGGATATTCTGGGTAACATGATGTCCTTCGTTGGTTGTAATGGTTTCCATGATTTGCTCAATGAATAGAAGGTTGTCTCCCGGTGGATGGTAGATAGTATGAAGTTTGCATATGGGACTGTTATTGTTAGCAATATCAATGCACAGGCATTCACAAGAAGATAGGGTAGCGGTATGAGACTGTTTCAATACCAGAAGATGCAGGCGATCCCACCACCTGGTCTATTTGTTCTGTCTAGTCTAATGATATTGTGAGTTGGGGGGACTAGTAAGTTAAGTAGAGGGGCAGTAGCATCATTACGCCATGTTTCTGTAAGGATAGCAAGGTCACTCTCAGGCGTAAGGATGAGTTTGGAGATATTTGACGAGTGTTTAACAGATGAACTTCAGTTTATTATCATGCATTCCGGTGTGAGTAGTGGATTAAGGTGAGGAGTCTGCATGAGGGTAAGGTGTGTAAGGTTATCTATGTTTAGACTTCTGGCGTTGTGACCAGGTTCTCTGTGTGGGTTGGCAAGTATAGTGTGGATTTGGCTTGGAGGGGCTGGGTCCGCGGTCTTAGTATAGTTATAGGAAGGGAGGAGGGTTTGAATGTCATTGTTAGTCTATCCATTATCCTAATGGGCCGGGAGGAGTTAGGGGAGGGTATGGTTCATCACAGAGGGAGAGGTGAGAAAGAGAGGTGGGGAGGCAGCCCAGATTGAGAAAGCATTGTTCAAGTTATGCCCGACAATGCAGAGATGGTAATCCCCAGAACATTTGAGGAAAATAACAATGGGAGCCACCAACTGTGAAGATTCCACTGGCTCTATGATATCCTTCACAAACAAGTCATTTAAAATCTCTTTAAATTCCCCTCAGTATGATATTGGAACATTCCTCAAATTTCATCCTGTAATATAAGATGATGCTTACACTGAAATATTTTTCCACTATGTTGCTAAAATACTACCAAATTTCTCTCTCAGGAACTCCACATGTGTATGCCTTTTGGTACCTTCCCTTGAATCCCAGAACTAGTCATAGACACAGGAGGAGCCGCTCTACCGGCAAACAGAGTTCCCAACTCCTCATGGAGTAGCCAGACTAGAAGGACAAATAATGGTAGATAACATTTTTCTACCATTCCACAAACTCTGGACAAGAGTTGCTCTCAGAATGGTGTAGCAGGCACAAGTGTGTACCATGATGTGAACTTCCTTTCCATTAATTATAACATTGCATCTAGGAAAACTTCTACTCCTCTTATGCTTGAGAGTATGTTGGGGTTAAAAGTAGGATTTGCTTCCCTGTTCCCTTCTGAAATAATTTTAATCCTACCACACTTACAAACATGTCTTCTCCTTTTCCACTTATTGCAAGACTTATCTATCATTAGTAATTTTTTAAAAATTTTCCAAATGGGTATAATACCCACACATATACAATCCCAGATTGTGCATACTTCTAGCTAGCTCAATTGCTGTTGTTAAAGTGATGTCTGATTCTGCCTAAACATTTTTGTTGATTTTTCTTACTGTTCATTTTCTTTACCATCCAGTATTTGAGATTTTGGTCACAGTTAACAAGTCAAAATAAAAGTTGACTACTAAACGTCTCAAAAGTGAAATGTAGTCCTCAAATGACTCACCTTCTTCTTACTACCTGAAATAAAGTTTTAAGTGCTCCATGACCTTATTAACTTTATGTCCTTATCCAAGCACTAATTGTCAGCATAGTCAAATGCGTTCAAACCTATAGAGTTTTCAAAGGTGTGTAAATGTTTGAACTCTTTGAGACCCTCACCTCATTCGAGGTGAGGATCCATCTCTACCTAGCACCTCATCATATGCTACAAACATATTATTATATACATTCTATTTTGTAGGTCCTTCCCCTGGCATTTGCAGCAAAAACGGTGGTAGACAATAACAAGGATAAAAAATAAAACCATTGCAAGAAAATTATGGAAAATTTTAAAAAGGTAGAAAAGTAGAAACCAAAATGTAGGTGCCGCAGTCTTGATGAACTATAGTGTTGTGATGTATCTCGGTTCAGCAGCCTCACCAGGAGCAACCTGCCTGCTACTCAGCCCATACTACAACTGTCACACCTCACCACGCAGGCACTCAAACATTCCATGCATCCTCACCATCACACCAATATTCCACACAGAACACTGTCTCTGGCTGTGCAGCTAGAAGACTATGTAACATAGATGATGCATTAATACCTAAGCAGGAAATAACAGATAGGGTGGATGGTAATTATGAATATACTCCTGAACTCTAGATGCATAGAATGTAATATTTATTTCAAAGATGTACTCAAAATTATAATAGAAATAAAGTAATAGTCAAACAATTCTTCTGCTAAGTGCATGTACACCTCAAGTGAAGCTGAAATGTATCCTTTGAGCACTGCAAAATTACTAGCACCTGACATTGTTGGTATCACTGTTCTCAATCAGATTATACTAGGCCATTTTCATTCTCTTTTCACCCACCACCAGCACATCACGTACAATAATAAAACTACACCTGGAAGGGAACAGACTGCTGATCCAGAATTGTTGCTCTAGAGACGAAGATGCACAGAGTCAGTGATATGACATCACAATGCTGCCACGCATATGCACTAGTGTGATTTTGTGAAGGGAATGTCTTTTCAGTTGTACTAAGTCACAAGACAGCATAAAATGAAGTGAACAGCAGTGTGTTCCACAACTGTAGTTAATGCGCATTGCACTTTCCAGTGGCTGGTTCCTTACCACTGTAAAACAGATACTGGTAAAGTGCTGGATGTTTGTCAATGAAATAGGTCTTGCATTCACAAGAGTTAGAGATATTGCTGCTGTAAATGAATAGGTTTTTTGCATATGTGTTTTGGTTTGAAGTGTAGCGGATGTATGTGTAGTGGATTGGAAATCCGTAGGTTGTTTTGGAAATGTTAGCTGAGAAACTGCAGTGTGGAATTGTGCGGTGTATTTGTGTAGTGAAATTATGTGGAATAGTTAAAAATGGGGTGAGAGCTGCACAGAATAGATAGAAAGGAAGATAGAGAAGGATAGGTAGTTTGTGTATGAAGTGGTGAATGAACTCGCGACAGAGGAGCATAAAGAGTGTGTGCGAAAGAGATAAAGAAGGGGAAAGCATGCCATGGATGCATAAAGAGGGAAGATCTGTGTATGCAGGATACACCGTAGGAAGAAAAGGAGTGCTTGGGTTTTAGGGACAAAAATCTTGAAAAGGCACAGGAAAGAAAGTGTGCTAAAAGACCTAAAGTGAAGTACATGAGAGAAGTGGGAAGCGTGCATGAGAGAGAGAAGTAAGAGAGAGTATAAGAGAGAGAGAGAGAGATAGAGTCACATGTGGGAGGTGCACCTAGAGTGCGGGAGGGGCGAGGCGAGAGGTGGACCAGTGCACAGCATGAGGAGCTACAGGAAGGTAGCATGTGTGAGCTGGCAGTATAGAGAGGGGGCAGGGCATGTGAGGGAGAAACGAAAGGGGCTGTGGGTGTGTGAGGGAGAGTTGATAGGGTTGGTGGAAGTGTAAGGGAGAGATGTGCTGTACTGCAATTGTTAGTTGTGGAATTGTGTGGTGCAGTGTGTAGGTGTGCAATGGAAATTTGTGGGATGGTGTGCTGTGCAATTATGTGGATAGTAGTCAAATGTTATTAAGTGTTCTGAATTATGTAGGGTAGAATGTGTGCTATGGAGTTAAATTCTTTTACATGAATGTTATGAAACCTCAATTGGTTAATGAATTGGTTAAATACTTCAGGGGCAGACTGTAAATGTTGCACCTCAATCCAAATACATTAAAGTGAGTGTCCTGTGCACAGTTTATTTGGCACCTTCCCCTGTTGAGAGCCACTGACAACCAGATCCAGAAATGTTTCAACAAAAGGAAAGTGCACCAGAAAAGAAGTCCACATCCAATTTAACTATTCCAACTTCTTTTATTGATAATATATATAGGTTAAAGTCTAGCCAGCACATTTTGTTCTATGTTACAGTGGAACTTCATCAGGGACACAACTGTCAATGTGTGAGTCAGAGCACAGTGTGACTTTTATTGAGGAGATTGCAGCTAAATTCAAAAGAACATTAGCTAAGAAGTCTGATTTTTACTTTCATCATTGAGACACGAGTGGCCAATGCACAACATTTTCAAAACTGTTACACCAACAGCAGCTCAACTACCAAATTATGAGATGCCCACCACAATGCAGATGTTTTTCACACAAACATTGCAAGAGCTGCTTTAAGTGATAAAAACATAGGACCCTGTCAACCAAGGCATTTAGGTATGATAGGACTGTCATTGAGTACACAAGTTCTAAACATAGATGATGCCTATCGAGGACAATACATAAAAAAGGTTACCCAGATACCAGGAATTATGAGTTTTACTATCTGTAATGATACTATCTGCAGTTTTACTATCTGACACTCCTTGGAGTAGCTGTGCACTCTATAAATTCCCCATAGCATTAACATTGACATTAACATCATGGTTTGAGGGGTTTACCAAAAAGAAGTGTTTGAGAAGGGGCTGCCATTTACTGCGTTGATTTTCCAAAGCCATTCCAGCCAGCACCTAAACTGATGAAGGAATATCCTCCGTGGGTGAGCCAAGCCTGGCTCCACCTAAAGGAACACTAACTTCCTTAGACTCTAAAGGAGGCAAGGGAACAAATAAATGGATGGATGAGAAATCTTCCATTGGTTGGCAGATTTTAACTTCTGATGACCCCTTAACTTTACTTGTCAGCAGCACACCAAAGGGCATATTTACAAGCCCCTGTCGCCACCACAACGCCAATCTCAGTGACATTGTGATGGCAAAAGGGGCCTTGCCTTATTTACAAAGACGCTATATTTAGCGTTAAAAGGGAAGGCAATGGGTGTTGCGGTCGGCGTTCCACCACATCACTTATTGCTTTTGAAGCTGCCCACTATTGAAAAGGGAAGCGTAAATAGGAGGCATTGCCAAATTAAAGACCAGCAAAAACTTGGCCTTAAACAGGCAAAATGAGGAGAAATGCTTTATTTTGCCTCGTTTTTGCTGTTTCCATGTGTGCTGCCTTGTGCAACACACATCCAAATAGCAAACTGCCTATGATAGTTTATGTGCAGGAAGGTACCCCTTCCTTCACATAAACAATCATTTTGAAAAAATGCTTTTTTGAAACTTCTATGTGTACTGCTTTAAGAAGCACACATAGAAATTCCAAAATGGCATTCAAAGATGGTTTTTTGTGCAGAAAGGGAGAGCGTCCTGCACATAAACAATCTTCCCCTCAACACAGGCACCCTTGCACTATATTGCAAGGGTGCCTGTGTTGGTGCTAAGGAGCTAAAGTTAGCGCCAGCGCAGGGGGAAATAAAGGGCTGCACCATATTCTAATAAATATGGTGTAGCCCTTTCTAAAGTGATGAAGCGTGTCATTAGCCTTCTTGGCTTACAACACGCTTCACAACTTTATTGTAAATATGCTCCCAAGTGATGTTTTAGCTTGGTTTTATATGTATATCATATTGGGTAATATGGCTAGTTGGTCCTGACACAGAGGCAGTCTGTGATGTGCAACAGAGGTGGAGCAGGAACATACACGTTCACATTTTTATTTTACGTGTGCATAAACTACTCAGACCCAGTACATACACATGCATACGCCCATTTACAGCATGCAAACATACAAATACACATTCATACATGCACACACACATGCATTCAAACAACATTAAAAAGAAAAACTTACCTGACTGCAAAAGAAATCTTGGGTGGCAGGAGGGAAGCTTCTGTTGTTTTCCCCCAAGATGCACATTGAGTCTACCATCTCCTGGTTTTCTCCAGTAGTCACCTGCATCAGTGGCACCACAAAAGAAAACAATCCAAGCTAATATTAAGAATATGTTTAGGCAGGAGGGGCCCTATGAATACAACCACTCAATGGCACATTTGTACAACAGGAAACTGGCTAAAATGTCAGCTCTGGACCTCCTCCCTTTTTTTTGCAGCAGGAGTGGTATTTTTAGAATTTGTGGCGGCCATCTGCCTGAAATGGATGGTTCCCAGATGGATCTATTTTCCCAGGGTTGCTGTTCCAGTGCTCTATCATGATGTACAGCAGTTGGTGTGACAAGCATTGCAGCAGAATCTCGTTGGGCTATCCACCTGACAACAGACATGTGGACCAACTGCCAAGCAACTGATTACATGTGTACTACTGCACAATGGATCTCTTTTGTTCGTGTTAGGTAACAGCTATCTGTAGATCTCAGCACTAAAGAAAGTCTGTAAGGGCATTTGGCAGAATGGAACATTAGCTATGTTTGCAATGGAGAAATCACATACAGCTGCAAACATCTTGAAAGACTTTAACAGCAAGGAGTATCAATGGCTATGTGGATTTGGAATTGGATTTGTTGCCACGGACAATGGCAGTTGCAAAGTGAAGGCCACAGCAGATTGTGACTATTTCAGGGTTCTACGTTTGGCACATGACATCAACCTGATTGTGCAAGACTTTCTAAAATAAAAAGAAGACATAGTCAGCAACATACTGACCACATGCAGAAGTATGGGCACTCATTTCAATCATTCTTTTTAAGCCTGGAAACAGTTTAGGATCAGTCAGTGTGCTAATATATTACCGTCTAAAGCCCTGATATAGGAAGTGCTAACACTTTGGAACGTGACCTTCTAAATGTTGCAACCTCTGTTTAAGTAGTACAGCCCAATTACCGACTATGACCTTCAAAGAGGAGGAAATGCAACTGAAAAAACATGACAATGGAGATGGACAAATGTAGCCTTGTCAAAAGCCTGTCACCAATGCTACTTCCTTTTGAGGTTTTCACATGGGAAGTCAGCAACAAGGACAGTACAATGTGCAAAGCAATCCCGTTGTTGCATCTGTTACCGGACCAGTTAAAAAAGGTGTCCAAAGGTTTGCGGGTGTGACTGAAGAGGTGTATGAGTTGGTTCAGAGCTTAATCCTATGCTTGCCTGTTAACAAAATGATGCAAAGAGACATTGTGCGCTCCAAAGAGTAAATCTTTGTCCCAAAACTTGATCCACAGTACAAAAGAATGCTGGCCATGTTCATTTCTTTTTCAAAATGGGATGCAAGGCGTGGATTGTTGAAAAATAGAGAAACCTGGAAGAAGAGTGGCTGGAAACTAGGGTCCAAGAAGAAGTTCTGGCATGCAGCCTTCATAGACGAATGCTATTGTCTCACAACAGTCAACACCAGTAACAACACCAGCTACAGAAGAATCAAACTCAACCTCTGCAATGGCTTGATTACAAGTGGGAGTGCTTAAGTAAAGTACATAGGCAAAGGAAACAGAGGTCAAGCAAGTGGCAGCACCAGTGATCATTCAGATGTTGGTCCAAGGCTATCTGAATGATCCACAAAAGGTCTACCTGAACCAGAACCTATTGGTCTATTGGCATGGGAAGATGCACCAATGGCCAAAGCTCAGCAGGATGGTAACAAGGTATCTGGCTTGTCTGGTAGCCAGGGTGTCTGCTGAGCATGTTCTCAGTGCAGCCGGCACAGTTGTCACAGTCAGGACAAATCTCTCACCCCAAAAAGTGAAGAGATTAACAACGAGTAGTACTAATGATCTTTATTCGGTAACCAAGTACCATCAAAGTGCGCAAATATGAAAACATTACAAAAGGTATATCATAAAAAACATTTAATCACATGTGATTGTACAAATAATTAAGAACAACAATAATCATTTACTTTGGCCATTACTAATGTGCAAACGGGAGCAAGAACCAGGCAAAACTACATCCAAATCAAGCAATAAATACATAGAAAATACTTGAAGACTATATTTCAGCTGTATATATAAAAACAATATAAATAAAATAAATAGAGTCATTAAAATATTTTTTTCAAGTCATTAATGGGCACAGTCAATAGTCTACCATGTTTATGCCCTACCACCAGTAAAAAATAGCTATTACTGGAGTGGTGTCACTCCTTAATATTCTGAGGACCGCTATATATTTTGTAAATTTCAGGTTTTGGCATACAGGAACAATCTATTTCTGGTGTGGGGCATGGTAACTCGGGCAGAAGAATATTATGTGAGCTTCATCCTCATCTTCCAGTCTGAATACCGGACAAGTGTTAATACCGGGGGCCTTGTGCCATTGACTCATTATTTATCTCAACGGGAGGGTGCCAAATCAGAAACGGATATAGAGACTTTTAGCTAGGGGGGAGAGATGAAATCTAAAAAAATCCTTGTGACGAGAAAACAGCTTCATGTCTAAAAACCTGTTTGTTAGTTTACCAATGAAAAATTATTTAAATAGATTTATTGGATGTAAGTCCAATAACTAGATTTTATGATGTTAATTTTGGTCTTATACATTTTCTTTCTGGGTTAATCCCAACTTGTTAAACCAGTCGGTAACAAATTTACCCAAGAGTATTGACTTGGTGCCCCTTATGCTCAACAATTCAACAAGGCAATCTCCGAATTCCTTCAGCCCAAGAGTGACTTATAATCGAATCCAGTAACTTAGTAGTTTAATGGCTGCCAGATCAGCAATTCTTTTGAGTCCAAGATCATAAAATAGCTGAATTAATGGTGTACATCTGGGGACAGAAACCAGACATCTGGCAAATCCATTTTCTGCAGCAGAGAGTTGGGAAGCATCAGTACATCCCCAGATCTCAGCTACATATATGGCTGCCCCTTTTGCTTTGCATTGATAACATTCCAGAGCTGGAGATGCTGCATGGGAACTTGTTTGCTTATTTAACCTACTAATAGCATTTGCTCAATGTTCCAGTAGCAGTGTACTTTTCTTTGTCTGGTCATTCCACTTCATACTCCCCATTACTTTGACTCCTAAATAATCAAAGCTCCTCACCCTCTAAAGTACTTCTCCCCAGCCCTTATGATTGAGTTTTTAACAGCTCCCAAGCCAAGAACCATGTGCTTGGTTTTATTAGCATTGAGCTCCAACCCCCGTGACAAACAAAAATTAGGAAACTTGTTGACGAGAAGCTGGAGACTCATTTGGGTCTTGGAAATTAAAAGGAAGTTATCTACAAATAAGAGAATCAGTACCTTATTACTGTTTTGTAGAGGGGAGTCATTTCTGCAGTTTTTGAGGACATCAACCACATAATTTATATAGCGGTTAAAAAGCGTAGGGGCAAGGACATACCCTTTGTGTACACCCTGCTGTATGGGGATACGCTTAGTAAGCTCTCCTGCATTCCCAAAACATACCTGGGCAACGTTGTTATGGTGTAGCTGGGACATAGGAAGGATTAAATTCCCCGGTACGCCCATTGTATTTAAAACAGACCACAGATTTGTTTGGGGGATGAGGTCAAAGGCAGCTCTGAGATCAATAAATGTCACATAAAGATTCTGTTGTTGTAGGGTAGATTTCGACTATAATGTGGTAAATCTGAAAATGTGATCTACTGTGCTCATCTTAGAGTGAAACCCTGCTTGTAGATCTGACATGATATTGTTTATGTCTATCGGATGATGTAACTTATCAAGGATTTGGTTAACAAAAATCTTCTGGGCATTGTCGATAAGGCTGATGGGCCTATAATTCAATGGTACACATGCATCGCCCTTCTTATATATATAACGGATTAAAGTAAAATGATCAAACCTGTTGTTCCAATTTATAAAGATCCCCAGGGATTTTATCAGGTCCTGGTGCCTTAGTTGTTTTCAATGCAGACATGACATTCACAGTATCTTCGAGGCAGACACTCCAGAATGCAGCGGTCTGCCATCCCTTGTACACTTAGGTACACCTAGTTAGGGCTTGCATCGTAGGAGTACACATTTCATTGTTAAGTATTTATATGCCTACTTGTATTCATTGTTTTAGCACTATGGTAGAATTCTACATTTCTTTACTCTGTTGGGGCTTACAACCACATACATATGTCTCTGTCTAATGGTTGTTGCAGCACACATATTTTATACTAGAATGATGCTGGTTCAATAAATGCTTATTGAAAACATCCCCACCATTTATTCTGTATATCTAACTGAGACTAAGTGAACCTGAGTGACTGAGCGAAAAGTATTGTACTGTTTCCGAGATCCCTGGGGATCGATGGTTGCCAAAAACTTTTTGCACTTGGTAAAAGGGGCTCATAGTGGCACTGTGAGCTAGCTGGTCTACAGACTAACATATCCTTCGAGGATGTCTGGAATCTGTCTGGACACCAATCCCTTAGTTTATATTGTCTAAACTCCCAGATCCTATATAGATATGTAGGAACTACACAACAACACTTTTCTCCAACTCCAAGTTCCCATCCTTTCATCACACCCCTATCTGTCTTCCTCCAGGCTTTGTAATATAGTGAGGCGTGACTTATGAACTTACACCATAAATGGATCACACACTTGATGAGGCAGATGTGGTGAAAGCGACACCAACTCACTGTGAGATCTTCTTACATGCGAAATAGCCCACACTAGCCCCACTTACCACCCAGGCATGAAAGGAATATAACATCATTCAATTAATCATCATCGTGAAGAATCAGAACAATGTCTGTTCCACTGTTCCAAAATTGGTAGTAGTACTAACGGCACTATCTGGCCCTATTCATAAACATAACGTTTCATTTTTGCTGCAAGTTCAATCTTGTAGTTTAATTGAACTACCAGATGTTTACCATTACACGCAGTGACCTTGACTAACCAGTCAATACTAACACGAGTCAGTAAACTAACACTAAAAGTGTGCAATACTGTACATTTCTGAATGATACCTTAAATTGCAGATATGCTTAATTTTCTCCTGAGTCCACTCCTGACTCGAGGATTTCGTAACTTTAATTTTAATTGTTGTAATAAGTGAAATACTAATGTTCAGTTTTTCAGAAATTAACACCGCTAGTTTTTGTAACACCAGGTTCTTGTGTAATAGTGGTAGTCTTGTCTCAGTCTTTGAACAGTTATGATAATAAATGACCCACCAACTCTTTGTTTTCTTTCAGTTGGTTGTCTGTGTTGGATAATCTTTCTGGATAATCTTACAGCTGGAGTGGGACCTATCTTGTGATGTCTTCCCTGTTAGTGCTAGCCTATTATTACAACCACAACCATTTAGAAGGTCCCTTGGAGAACCCTTCAATAAGGTTTTGGAAGATTGAGAGAGATAGCAGCCATCACTTCATCTATTCAGGTAAGAGAACTAAGACTTGAAGTGAAGAAGTTTAGTTAGTATCTTCCATAGTTGTTTTTTTGGCAAGCAGGGATATGTAAGATGATGATGTTTTAATATATGTTGTAGGCTTATCTCCCTAGGTGTCAATATAGTTAAATAGGGTAATAGGAGAAGGATATTATATTATAACTAACTTGCATACACTTTGATAAGTGGCTGGGTGCTGCAAAAGTGACAAAAGTTAACCTCATCGTGCAATAAGACAGACCTAGTCTGAGTGTTCCCACTGTGATAGCAAGGTATTGTTTGGACATAAGCAGATAGGGAAAGTCTATGGCCAAAAGTCAAAATACAGTATGTGACTGTTCAGAGATCAGCTTTTTATTAATAAAAAACACAAGCCCACTCTAAAACGTAATGCAAAGACCAAAACAGATTGTGGCTGTTAATGCATATTACAAAAACACACTACCCATTTATTATTTTAGAAAGAAAACCCCCCGTCTCCACTCACAAAAGGCCTCTCCCCAAACAAATAGCCCGAATGTTCCATCAATGTACAAGCCTTTCCCCAACTTCCCTTTCCAGTTCACATATTCTCCACCTACAATAAAACAGTAGCTCCCATCACAAAAAACTTGATTTAAAAAATGGCTCCTTAAAGGAATCCAGGAGGGCATGAAGAAGTGCCACCTCTTGAGCGAGGTTCTGCTAGCCCACTCTAATCAGCACCAGCTCACCTAGGGCACAGAGGACCAGGCAGTCTGCTGTACATAATAATGGTGATGAGGAAGAGGGGGGTGACCGCTGGGAGGCAGCAGTGGTGGATCCTGGCTTCAGGCAGTGCTGGAAATGGTGTGGCTGGGATGTTGGCTGGCCAGGGTGGCCAGAGGGACAATCTACACATCCTTCCTCCTCCTTCAAAACCACCAGCTAGTGATATTCTGCTATGATGGCCTCCATCCTGTGTTGCAGTAGCAGGGCAGCTTTGTGCAACAGCAGGAGTCATTAAATCAAGAAAGAAAAAAAACAGAAAGCACAAATAATAATGCTCAGTGCAAACACTTGTTTATAGTGGTACAGTAGCAGAACATTGCTGGTCCCCTAGGGCCATTAGATTTTTTTGTTTGATTAGTCAAAGGGGCAAGTTTCCCCACACATGGAGTACATAAGAAGAGCACTGACTGCAAGGAATTAAGCCAGAATATCACCAGAATACATGTGTTTTTTCTTTAAAAGGATTTCATAATGAAACTAAACATTAACTTTGGGGGCATGTTTATGAGCCCCCTGAACCACCAGAGCGTCACTTTTTGTGATGCTTCGGCGGCGCAAATATTGAAACCATATCTTTGAGGCCACACAAAGCCACTTTAGCAAGGCAGCGCAAATCGCTGCGGTGACTTACTATGTGCAAAGGAGGCATTCTATGGGCTATGCAGTAGTTGTTCCCACACAACACCCATAGATTTTGATGCTTTTCCACATTTAACAAACCATGTAAAGCTGGGGATGCTCCAAAACCTAAGGCCTCCTGAAGTGAGGCGTAACAAGAAGAAATAATTTTATTTCTCCCCGTTTTTCCTCTTTCCTTGTGTGCTGCCTTCTGTAGCTACCCTTACACCACTGTGCAAGGGTGCCTGCATTGGTGATAGGCTGCCGAAATGCTGTCAGTGCAAGCGGAAGGGACAGGAATACACCATGTTGGATAAATATGATGCATTCCTGACCTTTCACTTTGACGAAGGGCAGTGCAGCAAGGTGAATTCCTGCACTGTTTATGCAAAACCCCCATAAATGAAGGCCTTTATGTATAAAAATGATCTCTAATTAACGAGAAAAGCGTATATGCAGCACAATTAATAGTATTCTTGATGTGCAAAATTAATGGAGGCATGCTAGCACCAAGTTTACTACTCTATGCAGTCTGCAACATGTTTTGGGCATCTTTAATAGATAACTTATTAACTTACTTTCATTCCAATGTATCTGCTCTACTTCAACTGCCTTTTCAAATCTACCCAGACTACAAACTTAGAAGAGGCAGTTGAATAAATTATACGTCACACACATCATCCATTACTGATACCCTGGCTGTTGTAAATAGACATTGGACAAAAGGATGCACTTCATTACAGGGACAGGAACTTGATATATTTTATTTGACTTGTTTGTCACAGATGATCCCATCTACTACACTGGTCTAAATCACACACTTAATCACATTTTACAACCTGGCCTCCACTTCCATCACAAATTATTTTCACCAAATACCTTCTTTTGGCAGTAGGGGAAGTTTCTCTACTGTAAGGTATGTTAGCTAGGTAGAGGCTTAGTTATAGAATAGTGGGGTGTCACTGATCATACTGTGCCACTATTTTGCCTAGTTATTCAATGTGTTTGACGAATGACTCAAGGGAAACATTTGAGTAGGTATGAATCCGCCATGGAAGCCATGAAATATAAATCACTTGGGCAGAAAAATGTGGTACATGCCAAGCATGAAATGTTTTATTTTTGGTTAAGTTAGGACGGAAGGGAAGAATGATTGAGTGAAGGATTAGTAAGAGGTGACTGAGTGGACACTGGGAAACACACAATGTTTTTGGGTTGTAATTCATTGCAAAATTCACAATGCGGCATTAACTTAAGCAGAAACGGATTGCACAGCCAACACTGCAGTGCCACATTGTAACATGCTGCAGAAAGTTCACAGGTGGTGAAATGCCTTAGGCAGGGAGGGGATGATACATGAGATATTTGCCTCGCTTAACAAATGCAGTTTACTTAATTTGTCGATAAGCACGCAATATTACTTATCACTGGTCCCTATCACCAGTGGGGCTTATCCCCCTCCAACTGGGCCTCCTCTGTTGCACTGCTCGCTGCCTTGCTCCTGGCATTGCCTCTGGCACTGGTGGTCTGTGTGGCTAGAAACAACATAAATTACCCATTTTAGATACCAGATTTGCCACTAACGTATTTATTATTTTAAACAAAGTATTTATTTCTCATTTTAAACAAAGTACAACAGCAATATCTCACTACAGGTCTGTTTGCAGCATATTCTGTCAAAACGATCACTTTGGGAGGTTTGTTGGTTGACATGTTAAACAAGCCAGCTAGTCAAGTCAACCAAAGACATTTTCTCCTAATGGAGGGACAGGACTATGATGAAAGTGAAGTTGACTGACAAATGCAATGGGATGATGAGGTAGTGGTAGATACACACCAAAACCACATGCTGCAATTCAGTAATTTAAGTTGAGATTCTGCGTGCCACCAGGGTATAGCTGACTAATCACCAGCGTAATTAAAATTACCTGAAGAATCATTATCCACCAGGTATTTTTGGGAAAATGCGAACTTCATTTCAACAATGGTGTAGAATAAACACTATCTAACCTTGATTTATTGTTTATTTATTGTATAACATTGGATCAATCAGTTTCGGGAGTTTGGTTGTGCAACCGGGAGTCGTTACCTGGTGGGATAACGCTTCTTCAGTTCAAATACAATGGAATCTCATTCCTTTCCTTCCATGCTGTACTATCATGGAAACTGTTGGTATACTCTATAAATAATAAGACAACATTGGAGAGTTCTTGACCATTGTCACTCTCTGTTTTTGACTGTTTTAGCAAGGGAAAAGCTTCTCAACAAACAAGTGTGGTGAATAATAGCTTATTTGGGCCTTCAGTCTTCAAGGTACCTAACATCTGTTCTCTTAGTCCTACAGTACCACAAGAAAAATATCAGAGGGGTGAGGGAAAGCATACTAAAAAGAGAGCAGAAGAAAGCTACAGAGAGGAGAAAGTTAGCTAGAAAAACAGGAAATATAGAAAAACAGGATAATGCAGGATTAACAAACATTAGCTAGAGGAGTTGAAGAAAAAGTAGACAGTAGAACAAAACACAGAAGGCCAAAATATTTTACCAGTGGGGAGAAGTAAGCGTAAGAAAAAATAAGACAGAAGATATCTACTTGAGAAACCATATGGTGTGGCACTGTGGTGGCAACCCCTTCACCTTTGCTCTCCAATGCCCTCTTGACCTTAGGTGCTGCTGTAAGAAATAAAGACATTTAGAAAAAAAAGATTAGTTGTAGACTTCTCTTTAAAACATATTTTGACGGGTACGCACAGTAGCACTCTTCTTTCTAAATCAGATAGCCTATTGCCTTATTCCTAATTTCATAATCCACATTTTGACCTACGAATGCATTGCAACAATTGATCTGTGTTTCTTTGCCCCGTTTGAGGGCCACCACTGTCTCCCTTTTTAATACATACTACACATCTGGTAGATTGGGACTGTATGAGCTACATAAAAGTATAGAAAACGCTAGGACCCTAATATACTCCTGTCTTAATAGCTTAACACAGACAGGCACAGGAGTTGGCTTCGCTTCTTAAATAATCAGCCCTAGCAAGCGACGAGCGCATGGATAGCTCAAGATCAGAATCCAGAAAGAATCATTCATTTGAAGGCCACTTCATTCCTGAGGAACAACAACCTCTGTTTGGCTGAGCCAGACACTGTGCACCAATACTCCCTCACAGGTCACGGCCCAGATGAAAGAAGGGTTTGTGTTTGTGCTTGGCTGGTATGCCCTTCATGTATAAACAGTCCAAAGTGCCGCTCTTGTAATGTATGGGGCACCCTTGTACCTCACTGCTAGGATGTCTGCATTGGTGCAGTTGGTAGCATTTGCCGGAATGCAACATATCTTGATAAATTAATAAATATGTTGCATTTCTGTCCTCTCCCTTTGATGCAGTGCATCAAGTTGTCTTGCTGCCCTGCTTGAAATACATTTTAATAATTTTGTGCCTGATGCACTCAGCAAAGTGTAAAGAATGATGATAGATGGTGTATAACTACAAGCGGAGAGTTGACACACACAACTGCAAGTACTCTCTGATACCATAGCAAAGTACATTTATTTAGGTGATTGCCATGCACTAACATAATCACTTGGATCTAGTTGCCTCAGCGTGTTAGGTGTACCATGCTCATGAATAAAATATCCATTTTGGTATTTGCACTAGCTGGCACATATACTTATTAGTCGCAAGGATATATCACTAACTATATATATATATATTCACTGAAAAACACAAAGGTTACAGGGACGTTATGGTTAGGCTTACCTTTCACTCATATAAAAATAGTGGAATTCAGCAGTTATAGTTACCTGGGCGACCTAAAACGTACCCCCACAATGTACTGCTTATAACCCCACATATTACATCACTGATAACATGCTCAATGACTTCACTTATGACATCATTGATAATATTTCAAATGACATCACTGATGGCATCATGAGTGTTTTATAAATACTTTTGAGTGTTAAACATATATACCAAGGAACTACAAAAGTTAAATGGTATACCGTCTGTACTACTAATGAGTGATACAAAAGGGGGTGGTAATGGTTGGAGCATCTGAACCAATCAAACACCCACACCCAGTCAACAGATATGGGTTTGATCCATCATCGTTCTTTAGCCCACTCTGCCACCCCAGTTCAGACATGGCCATATGCAAATCAGTCTGACCCTGTGCCTCATGGGAACAGTCCAGCCTGAACTGCCAAGCCATGCCTTCCCTGGACCAGAAACAAGCTTCCTAGGACCAGTTTCGGGCATTACAGCCGTCTTCAGCCAGGCTTGCTTGAATCCAGTGGCAAAGTGAGCAAGAGACTCACGTCTGAGCATACCCTGCCAAACTTATGGTGAACAAAGCGGTAATAAAGGGGGTGGTGATGGACGGAGCATCTGAACCAATCAAACACTCACACCCAGTCAACAGATCTGGGTTTGATCCATCACCTTTTTTTAGCCCACCCTGCCACCCCAGTTAAAACATGGAGATATGCAAATCAGTCTGACCCTGTACCTCATGGGAACAGTACAGCCCGAACTGCCAAGCCATGCCTTCCCTGGACCAGAAACAAGCTTCCTAGGACCGGTTTCTGGCATTACAGCTGTCTTCAGCCAGGCTTGCTTGAATACAGTGGCAAAGTGAGCAAGGGACTCACGTCTGAGCATACCCTGCCAAACTTATGGCGAACAAAGCGGTACAAAAGGCAGTGGTGATGGATGGAGCATCTGAACCAATCAAACACTCACACCCAGGCAACAGATCTGGGTTTGATCCATCACCTTTCTTTAGCCCACTCTGCCACCCCAGTTCAGACATGGCCAAATGTAAATCAGTCTGACCCTGTGCCGCATGGGAACAGTCCAGCCCAAACTATCAAGCCATGCCTTCCCTGGACCGGAAACAAGCTTCCTAGGACCAGTTTCTGGCATTACAGCCGTCTTCAGCCAGGCTTGCTTGAATCCAGTGGCAAAGTGAGCAAGGGACTCACGTCTGAGCATACCCTGCCAAACCTATGGCAAACAAAGCGGTACAAAAGGGGGTGGCGATGGACGGAGCATCTGAACCAATCAAACACTCACACCCAGTCAACAGATCTGGGTTTGATTCATCACCGTTCTTTAGCCCACTCTGCCACCCCAGTTCAGACATGGCCATATGCAAATCAGTCTGACCCTGTGCCTCATGGGAACAGTCCAGCTCGAACTGCCAAGCCATGCCTTTCCTGGACCGGAAACAAGCTTCCTGGACCAGTTTCTGGCATTATAGCCGTCTTCTGCCAGGCTTGCTTGAATCCAGTGGCAAAGTGAGCAAGGGACTCAATGAGTGATACTATTTGTAACATATATTATGTGAGTGGCTGTGTGACTGTGTATATCTATGTGTGAGTGGGTATCTGAGTGTCTTGATAGGTATATTAGTAGGTATGTTAGTGGCTGTATGGGTGGATAAGTTGGTGTGTCAGTAGCTATGTGGGTGAGCAAGTGGCTGTGTGAGTAACTAAATTGGTAAGTGAGTAGGTGTGTCAGTGTCTATATGGGTGAGTGAGTGGCTGTGTCAGTATCTGTATGGGAGAGTGAGTGGGTGTGTAAGGTACTGTATGGGTGAGTGAGTGGGTATCTGAATGTCTGTATGATGAGTGACTGGCTGTATAAGTGGGTATTTGGTTAACTGAGTTGGTGTGCAAATGGCTATATGGTAGAGTAAGTGTCTGTGTGAATGGATGTATAGGTGAGGGAGCTGATGTGTGAGTGCTTATATGGATGAGTGAATGTGTATGTAATGGTTGTGTGGGTGTGTGAGTATTTGCATGGGTGAGTGAGTTGCTGTGAAGAGATGCTGTATGGGTGAATGACTGACTGTATGAGTGGCTGTAGAGGTGAATAAGTGGATATGTGAGTTGCAGTGTGGGTAAGTATGTAGCTATGTGAGTGGCTGTATGGGTAAGTGACTGGTTCTATGAGCAGGTCTATGAGTGAGTGAGTGGTTGTTTCAGTGCCTATTTGAGTGAGTGGGTCTGAAGAATTTCACTGGTTTTGTACGAGTGAAATGTGAGCCTAACTATGACATCTCTGTAACCTTTGTTTTTTTCAGTGAATTTCTACGTTTTTTTTCAATTCTATTTCCTAACTGCAATGTCCCTGTAAACATTTGGGTTTTTTTCAGTGAATTTCTAAGTTTTTAAAAATGGTATTCCCTATCTATAATGTCCCTATCATCTTCGTTTTTGTTCTGCAAATTATTAAGGTTTCTTCAATTCTATTTCCTAATTATAACAACCCTTAACCTATGCTATTTTTCAGGGAATTTCAGCATACCTTTACATTTTATTTCATAACTATAACCTGTTAAAGTTTAATTTCCATGAAATGAATATTTTGCAAGAATGATTCCTGCCCTGTGTATTTATCCAACAACCATTTTGTGCAACACCCCTACCCAACTCGAGCACTGTCTACTGGCTAATTAGTAGGTGACACCTCATTGTGAAAATGAACAGTGCATCTCCTACACTACAGCTGCGTTAAGGACATCAAGAAAATGTCTCCAGTGAGTCTGCTACTTTGCCAATGTTTTTGTTACTTGAGCATCTTAATTTTTTAAGGTGGAACTGCTAAGAAAACACACTTGGATGATTTGTACTATACAGAAGTAAGAGCTTCTTTGTTTGGTGGATATGCAATTGTATTCCTAGGCTTCAAGAACCCATCTTCAAAATCTTGGGAAGCACGCTGAGAGCCGTTTACTGACCATGTCATGAGTAGGGGTAGGCGAATTTTGAGTAGTCGCGTTACGCAAAGCTCAGCGAAAAAGTAAAAAATCTCTGCAAACACTCAAAAGTTCCGCAAACAAGCAAAATTGCTTGTTCTGCCCACTAGCGATGCTTTTTTTCCTGTTTGCGAACGCTGTTTGCGTGCTACGGGAGAAATATCTTGCTAACGCGCATTTTGAAAGCGCAAACAAGTAAAAAATTATATGAAGCCACGGATCGCAGAATTTTGGGCAACTCCGCGTTCTCTGCAGAACGAAAATTTACCCAAATTCCGCAAGTGGAATAGAATTTATCACCCAAACTTAATCAAGAGTGATGTAATATGCAATATCATAAGCAGTGCATTGCGGGCCATAAAATATAGGTAACTATAACTGCTGAATTTCACTGGTTTTGTAAGCATGAAATCTGACCCTAACTGTAACATTCCTGTAATCAATTTTTTTATGAATTTCTTTGTTTTTTATAATTTTATTTTCTAGCTATAATGCTGCTCTAACATTTGCTTTTTTCAGTGACTTTCTATGTTTAAAAAAAAACTATTTTCGATCAATGACGTCCCTGTAACCTTTGATTTTTTAAAATACATTTCTATGGTTTTTTAACTACTAAGCATGTTTGTAGATTGGTGGAGAAAAGTGGTGGGGACTTTGACCAGCTCTCTGCAATCCTGCAGTGTGGGCCCTTTTATTGGTAACAGAAGGACTTCTTTGCCCCCAAGGAACCTCAGCACGCAACAAGTAATGCACCAGAAGGTGCGTTTGCAGAGAGTGTTAGAAGGGGGTGGGTCCTCTGACGATAACTCAGCAATCCCGCTGTATCAAAAACACTGGAGGTACCAGGAGGTGTTGTTGGCCCTGCAGGGACCCTTAGTATTCAAGGGGACTTCATCCCCAACCATTAGGGTGCCAGGAGGTGCATTTGGAGAGTTTGCAGAGTGGTGGAGAAAGGGAGCGTGCCTCGGATGAGCTTTCAGTAATCCCGCTGTGCAGGACTTATTCAAGGTAACAGGAGGGGTTCTTGGCCCCCAATGACCCTCGGCATGAAAGAGGACTTCATTCCCCAACCAGAGGTGCACAAAAAGGCGTGTTTGCAGAGTGGAGGAGAAAAGGGATGGGGCCTCCCATGAGCTGTCAGCATTCCCCCTGTGTGGGACTTACTGGAGATACCAGGAGGGGTTCTGGGCCCCCAGGGACCCTCAGCATCAAAGGGGACTTCATCCCCCAACCAGTAGTGCACCAAGAGGCATGTTTGCAGAGTGGTAAAGAAAGGGGGCCTGGCCGCAGATGTGACCTCTTATCAATCTTGCTGTGTGGGACTTATTGGAGGCAACAGGAGGGGTTGCTGGCCCCCAAGGATCCTCAGCAGCCAAAGGGACTTCAACCCCAACCCAGTTATGCGGCAGAAGATGCCTTAACAGAGTGGTTGAGAAAGGGGGCAGGGCCTTTGACGACTTCCATGGGCTGGCTTTTTTTACATTTATTTTTATTAGGTAGCAGCCCCCCTCCCCTGGCCAATTTCAAGCTTGGAGACCACATTCCTTGGGGCCCGGCAATATCCTAATATGGGCTCCAGGCTGAATTCAGCCTATGAGTCACCATCCCCGTGGCCTGAACTTTAAATTAATTTGTTTTGTAATAGGGAATGGGGGGCATATTTCTGCAAAATTTGGTTTAGTTGTGTCCAGTGCTTCAGGCTGCAGGCTTGACAAAAAGGTCCTATGGAAATTATCATGAGAAAGGAACTTTTTTACCCCTTTTTCTCTGACCTCACTATACTGATCATCCATGCAGAACAAGATTCATCAGGGCACTTTTTCGGGAACATTTCATGAAGATTCATCAAACGCCCACAAAAGATATGGGCAAATCCATAAACACTTTTCTTATGGAAACATGGTCCTAACTAAGACTACTTACTGGCAATCACCGATATATATCGGTAAAAGAACCAAAGGTTACAGCATTGTTATAGTTAGAGTCAGAATTTATACACACAAAACCGTAGAAATTCTGCAGGTAGAGTTATAGTTAGCCCAAAAAACTATAACTTGTGCCCTAAGGCAACTATAGCTCGCACCCCTACCAAGCACAGTTTTCTCATCAATAATGTTTCTGCAAATGTAGCTGTGATATTGTTAACTATTTCATAGAATATACAATCAGTGATGGAATAATTGGGGTGATTAGCAGTGTATGGCGAGAACACGAGGCCCTGCGGCCTACTCCCTGCATGAAGTCAACAACATGGCAAGGCCCTGCGGTAAACCCCCCTGCATGCAGCCAACCCCTTGCAGCCAGGTTCTGTGGCCAGCCCCCTAAAGCAAGCTATCCCAGGAGGGTGGCAGGCAACCCACCTCCCTGGGCCAATTTCTGAGTCAAGCAATCTCATCCCTCGGGGTCCAGCCATATTTAGAAGAGGCACATGGCCCCCTTTCTAGGTTTTATTTTGGCCACAGGGACCCCATGTCCCGGGGCCCAGTCTTATCATATTGTAAATGAGAAGGGAGGAAGCAGCCCCCGCTCGGGCTGATTTCTGGCCCCGTGCACCCCATCACTTGGGGACTGGGCATATTTATAATAGGGAGAGTTGCACACAAACACGCTTCCCAGATGAATATTGTCCCTGGGTATCCCATCCCACAGGGCCGAACATTTCATTATTTCAAGAGAGGGGCTGTGCTCACTTGCCGATTCTGGCCCTGGGACCCCATCTCTCAAGGCCCAGTCATTTTCTAAAGAGAGAGGGGGCATGCAGCCCCATCCCTGGTCTAATATTGGCCCTAGGGGAACCCATTGTTGGGGCTCGGCCAGTAAGTGATGGGTACCCTGGAGCCCACTTCCTATTTGTTGAGAGCTCTGCAGGGAGCCCAATGCCCCCCTCGCCAGCCCCACAGTTTGCCATATGCTGGAATAGTAGATCACTTAATCTTGGTGGTTTGATCTTCTTGCACCAGGACCACGCTGCTTAACATTCCCAAGACTCCATCACTGTAGTTGCAGGAAATAGAGCTGCACTCTTGCTGCAGGTGCCAATAAGTAATTGTAGATTGCACTGGATGGAATTAAATCCTATGCATTTCGGTCGTCATTGGGCCTTAATCACAAGGATGAATGAGTCCTTCTTTTCTTTCTGTGACCATTTAATTGTGATGATTTGTTAAATATCAATTCAGTTGTTCAGAGCAATGCATCCTGGCCCTGATAGTTCTTCAGTTTCCATCACTCGCTCCAGTGGGTACTTTTCAAATTTGATTTGTGATAGCATGCTTTTGCACACAGGTCACTCTTATCGATGACATTAAAAAGCATTAGCTTGTGTGTCAATGTGCAGTGGACTAGGGCTAATTGTTGAAATTATTGTCGGCAGCCCATTCACAAATGTTTACATCCAAACACAATTTTTCCTTTGCAGGAATAGTAGTGCGCTTAATTGTGGCAATCTTTTTGCAGCAGGGCCACGCAACTTAACATTACCCAGACTCCGTCCCTGCAGTGACAAAAAATAGAGCAACACCCTTGTCACAGGTGCCAATATTTAACTGTAGAGTAAACAGAAAGCAATTAAAAGCTATGGGGCACATGCATCAACCTATCTAGGAAGTGCAAACGGTGCGAATCGGTAAATTCGGCCGTTTGCACTTCCTAAATATGTGTTTGGGATGCATCAAGCATTTTTGAGTAATTCGGTATTTTTACCGAATTCCAAAAATGCGATTGCTTTTAAGGAATTGCAAATTTGCAATTCCTTAAAAGCAATGCATCATTAAAAAAAAATTGCGATTATTCAAATTGGAAGTGCAAATTACCACGAGGTTCAACCTCGTGGTAATTTGCGAAATTGTTTAAAAATGCTTGAAAATGCATTTTTTAAACTGTTCAGTTACAGACACACATGTCCTTAGGACATGTGTGTGTGAAACATGCACTTTCAATTGCATTTCAGGGGTGCAGGGGGGGGTCCTTTGGACCCCCCCCCTGCACCCATGAAATTTTCTAAGTGCCACTCGCAATTTGCTACTGCCTTCCAATTGACTACATTGATTTCTATGGGCCTCTAGGCCCATAGGAATCAATGTAATGCCATTCCTTAATTGCACTTCGCAATTAAGGAATCGCAATTTCCGAAAATTAAGAAATCCTAAAAACTTTTAGGATTTCTTGATGCATAGCATTTTGCATTTCCTAAATAGCGATTCCTTAATTTTCGCTATTTAAGAAATGCAAAATCCTAGATTGATGCATGTGGGGGTATGCGTTTTGATCCTCATTGGACCTTAATCATGGGTTTGAATGAGTTCTTCTATTCTTTCTGTAGCTATTTAACTGTGATGATTTGTTAATTAGTCCATTGCGCAATGGCCAGTCTCCAAGCTGTTATAAAAGCATAAAAAAGGCTATTAATTAGGAAATGTTTGTAAACATATTAATGAACTTTATTAACCTCAACAGTTATTCCTACTCTAACACCTAACCTGTACAGTTTCAGTCTCCCCGCTCCATTCGCAACTCACCATCTCACTATCTCATTTGCTTAACTACTCCCCCTTACACTAGCTGGCCTCATTCCACACACCCAATCTCTCCTTCACTTGCCCTCCAAACATCCTCCCTTGACGTTCCTTCCATTGCTCATTGCATCCTACATACTGCCATGAGTCACCCTTGCACCCTTCCACCATGAGGGATGAATCTGCTCGTATGTGACTCACCACCCCTCCAAAGTACCACGAACCAGAAAACCGCCAGAGGACAGATACCTGACGCGCCTGAAATAAATATGTGCACCTCTCACCTCTCAGCAATTAGACCTGTGGCACCAAATTGACTCTTCCCCCATTGCCCCCACTGCATCTTGCAATTCCATCATATAATACTCATTCCCCAATATTGGAAGATGCACTCCGTCAACCCTGAAAATACTATCGTTCCTCCTCCTTAATCTCCACATGAGCAATCACTATGATATCCCGTGCCTCACAGAAATCCTTAACCGCCCTGGTCAACTTCCTTTGACCCTTATCAATTACAACATATTTAATGGCATCACAAACTCAGTCCAAATGACACATGTTTCCAAGAAATTCCTTTTGATCACCTCCAGATCCCTCTGCATATGATGTAGCAATGTCAGTCCAGACAGCCGCACTAAATTGTTTTTTCCCCCAGATGGATTAAGAGCATGTCCAGGCAACCCCTCTGTGGAAACCCCCTTTGTCAGCAATGGTAGCAGTGCGCCCCAATGCATCCCCCCTTTACCCCACAAAATAACCTGATCGTGGCTGCTTCTCAAGCCCAGTTTACGTCCATACACTTGTTGGTCCGATTAATTTGCTGCCCAGTGCACAAAGGAATATCCCACAATACAGGTCTTGGTTCCCTGCCCACTCTCACACCCTGCAGTAGAAAAGAGAAACAATGATATTGTGAAACAAACCACTGCATTCCCTCTTTCTAGCATACTACTCTTTTTAAAATTGATTTTTTACAATTTTTATTGAGCAGAGCATTAGGGACATTGCAATAGAAAAATGTTCAGGGAATTTAAAAACCGCATTTGATCAAAACATACAAATCCTAGATAAACCATTCTATGAAAATGCAAGTAAATGCAAAGAAGCAAATAGTAATCAACATATGACAGAATCCCCAATTTTCAACAAAGAAATTTAAAAACAACATTTGATCAGCATCTACCGATCATACAATTAAACCAGTGCAGAAAAATAGAGAATACGTGCAAAAGTAGCGACCTGCAGTAGTTTCCCAAATGTGCTTAAATTAATATCCCTACTTTTTGCGGATACAGAATTCTAGCTTTCTAACGTGCTGAAGTTTTAAAGTGCTGCAGTCGACCGGGCTTCTATACCATCATAATATCTAGATTGACTAAGTATTTCCAAGTCGCATTGAACTTTTATATAGCCCCCACCCGCCTTGCATATGCTTCTTCAAACATTGTGGTTCGCTTCATCTTATTCAGGTATCTCGCATATGAAGGTGCTTCTGCTGACCTCCAATTTTGAGGAATTAAGGAGAAAGCAACAAGGGAGGAAATAGCTAGGAAAGTCTCCTCCAATTTTGTCAAATTTATCCCAGATCTCGTAATATTAAAAGGGTGACTTTCATCACTGGATCTAGTCGCTTCTGGATTGCCCGGCTTATGACCGAAAAAATCTTTCCCCAGAATATCCCTAGCCTTAGACAAGTGCAGAATATATGTAACCAAGCCCCTTCCCCTTCTCCCTGGCAATAAAATCATCTATTCTCCACTTCTGGATATTTCTTGTTTAGGGCTTTGGGAGTATAGTATGCCATTCACAGGGACAAATCAATCAATCAATCAATCAATCAATCAATCAATCAGGACATGTGTTAAGCGTGCTGCATACCCGTGAGGGTCTCAAGGCTCTGGAGGGGGGTGGAGGTGGGGGGTGTTGCTACTGATCAAAGAGCCAGGTCTTGAGAAGTCATCTGAAGGCCAGGAGGTCTTGGGTCTGCCGTAGGTTGGTGGAGGTCTTGGGTTTCTTGAGTAAGGCGTTGATCTTGGCATGCTTCCAGCTCCCTGGGAACGTTGCTGTCCCAAAGGAGGTGTTGATGACTTTCCGGAGGTGGGGTGCGATGATTTTGCTGGCTTTGTTGAAGACGTGGTGTGGGCATGGGTCAGACGGGTATCCAGAGTGGATGGAGTTCATGATTTTGATGGTGTCGTCGTAGTTGGCGTCGGACCATGCGATCAGGTGGCAGGTGATCACGGAGGTGGGGGTCTCAGAGGTTGGCGGGGCAGTCGTGGCGTTGAAGCTGTCGTGGATGTCTGGGATCTAGCGGTGGAAATAGGTTGCCAGTGAGTTGCACAGGTCCTGCGAAGGGGGGATGCCGTTGGTGTTGGAGCTGGGGCTGGAGAGTTCCTTCACGATGTTGAAGATCTCTTTGCTGTTGTGTGCGTTGTTATCCAGACGGTCCTTGAATGCTGTCCTCTTGGCGGTTCTGATGAGTTTATGGTGTCTGTGGGTGGCGTTCTTGAGGGCTGTGTGGTTGTCTGCTGATCGTTTGTGGAGCAGGTTCTTCTCCAGTTTCCGGCAAGTATGCTTGGAGGCCTGGAGGTCTTCAGTGAACCAGGTGGCTTTCTTGCTGTTGTGGCTGTTGGAGGATGTCTCGAGCGGGGCAAGGGTGGTGGCACAGTCATTGACCCACTGTCGGAGATTCAGGGCGGCGGTGACGGTTCGGTGGGGTCGGCTGATAACCTCTGGGCAAGGGCGATAGCTAGCTGCTCTTCGGTGACTTTTCCCCAGCAGCGATGAGGTATCTGTTGGGTGCGGCGATGTGCGGTGGGTTTCCTGAAGGTAAAGTGGAAGCAGCGGTGGTCAGTCCAGTGGGGTTCAGTGGTGTTTTTGAAGGAGACGTGGGGGCTAGCGGAGAAGAAAGGGTCTAGCGTGTGACCGGCGGCGTGGGTGGGTGTTGTCACAAGCTGTCTGAGTCCGAGGTTGGCGAGGTTGCGGATCAGGGTGGTGGAGTTGACATCGTTGTTGTTCTCAAGGTGGAAGTTTAGGTCCCGAGGAGGATGTAATCTGTGGAGGCGAGGGCATGGGTTCTGATGAGGTTGGTGATGGAGTCGCTGAACTGTGGTCTGGGTCCAGGGGGTCTGTAAATGAGAGTTCTTCTGAGGGTGGTGTTGGGGTCGGTGTGAATCTGGAAGTGCAGGTGTTCGGCGGTGCTGGAGGTGTTGTCGGTGCTGGTCGAGATGCTGAGGGTGTTCTTGTGGACGATGGCAATTCCAGCTCCTGTTTCATTGGTGCGGTCTCTGCGGGCAATCGTGTAGCCTTCCGGGATGGCTATGGCAATGTCAGGTGCTGAGATGGGGTCAGCCAGGTCTCTGTCAGGAAGGCGACGTCTGGGGCGGTTGAGTCGAGGGGGTCCCAGATTTTGACGGCGTGTTTGCGGGCGGAACGTGTGTTGAGGAGGATGCTTCTCAGGTGGTTGGGTTTGTTGGTTGGTGGTTTCGCAGGTTGAATATTGGTGAAGCTGCAGTTCCGGCAGGTGAAGGGCCCTCGGGTGCGCTTGGGAGTGGCCCGGTATCAGGTGTGTTTTGATCCGGGGTTGAGTGCATGGAGGGTGCCAGCATCGTAGTGTAGCCGGGTGTCGTGGTGTCTTCGGGGTCCAAGGGTTCTGGCGCTGGGCGCGGTCCAGTTGCAGACTGGCGCAGACTTGCCTCAGGGGCGCCTTTGGCACGCCAGCCGTGTGCCCGCTGGGTGCGGCTGTGCAGCCGCCGCCATATAAGGGGATGTGGAGGGAGGAGCAGCTGGGATGGGGGAGCTTGGTGGCAAATGGAAGAGCGGGTGGGCGGGGAAGCAGGGAGGCAGTGGTGGGAAGGGACGGCGAGATACAGAAGGCAAAAGGGGGCAGGGGCGCTATACTGTCAACAATGCAGGGCAACAGAGATCAGTAAACAGTAACTAGTGATGAAAATCATAAGGCACAGTACAGTTAAGAGAAAAATGATAAAAGGAGGAAAAAAGTCACAGTACAATTTTACCAGCGGAGGGAGGGAGCGGCGAACTCACAAGAAAGCAGCAGCTGGCTCAAGGCAGGCACACACAGGCAGAATTGTGCGGTGTGGGGGGGCGGCCTGACCTGCAAGCAGGGTCAAGGTTCGCTCCCTCTACCGCGCAGTGGCCGCCATAGAAGGTGATGTGGGAGGGAGGAGCAGGTGGGAGGTGGGAGTGGGGTGACGAATTGGAGAGCGGGGGTGGGGCCGGAGGGAGGCAGCGGCTGGAAGGGACGGGACGGCAAAAGGGGGCGGGGGCAGGGGTGCTATACAATCAACTATGAAGGGCAACAGAGATCAGTAAACAGTAAACAGTGATGCATATCAAAAGGCACAGTACAGTTAAGAGAAAAATGACAAAATAAGTGCAATTCACAGTACAATTTTACTAGCTGAGGGGGGGGGGCGGCGAACTCCCGAGGCGGCAGCAGCTGGCTCAAGGCAGGGACACACAGGCGGAGCTGTGCGGTGTGGGGGGCGGCCTGACCTGCAAGCAAAAAGGCCATTCTTTTAAAAGTGGTAGCTCTTAAAGCCTTACTCCCTAGCAAGGATTTCCCGGGTTACTCTCTCTAAGAATTTCTCGACCAGTGGAGACTCGCTTTGGGTACACAAAAAACTGTACCAGTTGCCCACCTTAGCTCCAAATAGATTGGTCGCCAATTTAGTCAGGGCACCACTAGACGAAAGAGAGTATCTATTTAAAAAAAATATACTATTTGTAAATATAAAATAAAACAGGCTTACTTCAGTCGCCGCATCTATCCTGAACCTCATACCAGGTAATTACTCTATACTGAATTAGAAAGTGCTCCAGTTCTTCTAGACCACATTCCTTCCAAATTCTGGGGTGACTAGAATGAATTTGGCGACCCAAGCTTTTACATTCGTCTAATTTCAAATAGTGAAACCCAGAAGAACCAGCTTGCCTAAAAAAGAACTGTAGTCTAAAGGAATATTCCAGAAGAGTTTTATATCTGGTCCTCTTTGGGAGTTTAGAGGTTTTTAGAAATGTTGTGATCTGTTCTGTGAGCCAGATTCTTGTACCATTTTATCCAGAAAAAAATGATCTAATGAACCATTTGAAGACAATAGACAACCTGGTAAATCTAAAATAGCCGATTCGTAGTATGTACAGATCTGCAGTAATGCTAACCCACCCTGATTGATATCAAGTTGGACTACCAAGAGTTTAACCCTGGGAGCTTTTTTACTCCAAACGAACTCTCTAAACAAAGATTTGAGCTCTTTAAAGTAACTAATATTGATATTTTTAGGTGTATTTATGAACAAGAAAATAAGTAGAGGGAGTATGGACATCCTGATAAGGGCTACCCGATCTTTCAAGGTTACATACATTTACATTTACAGTGGCAAACGCGACCAATAACCCAACAATTTCTTTATTTTGCCCTGCGTGGGCTCATAGTTCAATTTATATAACCGCCCATATTGATTTGAGACATGAATCCCCAATACCATATTGGATCCGACCTGAGAGCCTGATGTTTAAGAATTGCCAGAAGAAAATCTATGTCGGTATTCAAGGTTAAAATCTCATTTTTTTAAAGTTCATTTTATAGCCCCCGATCAATTCAAATTGACTAAATTCAGTTAAGACCCGGTCCAGATTCTGGCTCTCAGGACAGAGATATAAAAGAATGTCATCTGCGAACAACTTTAATTTTGACATACCCGAGATAGGGTCTTTGATTGCTATATTATCGTGGATTTTATTAGCAAAGGCTTCAATGAAAAAAGGGAATAATGAAGGGGAGAGCGGGCACCTTTGACTAGTCCTCAGGTTTATATTTACTAACCATACTTGATTTGTATTTATCACCAGCTGGGCCTGGGTCCCCTGATAGACATTTCTGAGCATTTTTATGACCTGAAGGGGAACACCGAACCTACCAAGACCATAGAAAAGGGCTTCCCAGTTGACCAGGTCGAACGCCTTTTTGGCATCCACCATCGTAATGCATCGCCGGAGTATAGTTAATACTAAAGAAGTTGAGAGCCTATACCAAAAACACTGTTTTAGATGACATCGACCACCCGGCAATAGACCCAGACTGGTCTCAGTGGATCACTTCCTGGGCTAAGGGAGTGAAATGCTGAGCCAACACTTTCATTAAAATTTTATAGTCAGCATTGAAAAGGCTGATTGGTCTGTAGGAGTTAATGTCTTTGGCATTCTTTAACACACAAGATGACCCAGCACTAGATTATGTGAATACAAAGTGAACAAAAATATTTATTTTACAGTAACAAATGCGATGTCACAGGAATGGCTTCTCAAAGATAAGCAATTTCAAAGACTTGATTGTAGATTGGTACATTCTTTATTTTTCAAAATTCATTAAAACATGACAGGATTGCTTGTCGCCAATGCGTTTCATCCCACCAGGGACTTCTTCAGGTCTGAGTTTTATTGTTGCAACGAAAAAGTGAGCGAGAAAAAGGCAGGAAATAGTATTTCAAATAATCACAAGTTGATTCCTTATCTCACAAATCACCGAATTTGTCTTCCTGTTGTCATAATTTCACAGTATTTTTGCAACCATGGTATGGTCGGTTAGTGGAATTCCCAAAATGTACGGCCCATCGAATGTAAGGCTGTCGTGATCAGGAGTGCCGGTCCAGTATAGCTCTGACCCTTGTTTCAATTCCTTGGTATTCTTACCCTTTTTCACAAAGCTAACAATAATGGCTTCAGGTCTGAGTTTTATTGTTGCAACGAAAAAGTGAGCGTCGATCTTCTAATATTCTTATGGTGCTCATATAAATAAATATTGTGAGAAAAAGGCAGGAAATAGTATTTCAAATAATCACAAGTTGATTCCTTATCTCACAAATCACCGAATTTGTCTTCCTGTTGTCATAATTTCACAGTATTTTTGCAACCATGGTATGGTCGGTTAGTGGAATTCCCAAAATGTACGGCCCATCGAATGTAAGGCTGTCGTGATCAGGAGTGCCGGTCCAGTATAGCTCTGACCCTTGTTTCAATTCCTTGGTATTCTTACCCTTTTTCACAAAGCTAACAATAATGGCTTTCTTGACGATTGAGGGAACAGTGCCTCCAGTTTTTATATAATTAAACAGTTTTGTCAAAAAGGGAGTCAGCTTCTTTACAAATGTTTTATAAAATTCTATGGGAAACCCATTGTCTCCGCATGCTTTATCTCCTGCAATTAAATTCAGGGGAACCGAATTCTCAGCACGTGATATATATCGCGTTGCTCACTTCTTGCCACCACTATCGTCTGCTGGGGGACTCCAAGCCCCAGGGTACCTTGCTCCCAGGAGGGAGGAGCCTGCCACCACAGTGCTTTATAAAGCATCAACATCCACTGCAGCGCGGGTCTTGCTGCTCACTTGTTGCCACCACTATCTTCTGCTGGGGGACTCCAAGCCCAAGGGTACCTTGTTCCCAGGAGGGAGCAGCCTACCGCAGCGCTTTGAAAAGTGCCAACATCCACAGCAGCATGGGACACCCTACTAACCTGTTGCCACCACTATCATCTGCTGGGGGACTTAAAGCCCAAGGGTTCATTGCTTCAAGGACGGAGGAGCCTGCGGTTGCCGTGCTTTAAAAAGCTCCAACATCCACTGCAGCGTGGGACGTGAGTGGGCCGCGACCGGGTGAAGCCTGGGCCTAGGTCGGGCATGTCGTTGCCCATCATTGCCAGGAAGAGACAGGGCAGGGCAACCCCTTTTTCATCTTACCCCTGGACTGTGTTACTGTTCGGCATAGCCTCCCAGCAACCCGATAAGGTAATGTGCTAACTTGTGTCATGCTTGAGGAGATTCTGTGTAGAGTGAAATACATTGTACAAGAACTAATTCACTTGAACTGTCTGTCCCAATTGTAAGACTTACTAACCCACCATTGCAACTAGCAAACATGGACTCCATGTTCAATTGGGCAAAAACCATTTTTGTGGACAACCATCTGCAAACAGTTGTAATCATCTCAACTAGGTTAAATTATGGACAAAAGGAAAGTCATGGAGGGAAAGGTGCAGGAAGTAGTAGCAACTGCAGGGCAGGCAACGGGAAAAAGGCAAGGAAATCCCACAAACGCGCAGCTAGCAATTGTGTGCTTGATAGAACGGTCACCCTCATCAGTGAATGCAAGGGTACTTATCTGCGGAACCAACAGGGTCCCACAATGTTGGCCAATTCCCTCCCAACCCCACTAGCCCCCCGCCCAACTTCAATTCCCAAAATGTTACACAAGCATTCTTTAGAGGTGATTTTTGCCCACAGCAATACCACACTAGAGGTACAGGCAGCAGGACAGGCGAGGGACTTTTATCCCCCGAATCCTCCACATGTAATGATGAGTGTTTACCTGGTCCCTCCATCCATTGTACAAACAGATTTGCACTACTGGCAGTTACGCCCGACAATGCCACAGACTAAATGCCCAGCCATCTTGCACACCGCAAATAGAGCGTAATGAAGAACAAATCTAGTTAGCTGCCCTTCACGCATTGATTAAATCGTAATTAAATCTTAATTGACGTAAGACTTTGGTGTAAAATGATTGACTATAAAGACCCCGTGGGATGTATCATGCTGCCCCAGACCATCCGGGTTTCAACCTCTATCACTGAGATCGCTCCGTCCAACTGCAAAAGGTACTTAAAGTGACATAAGCTTTGCTTGCAAGATTCTAAAATAGTGGGCATCCGGGAAGTACTGTCCGCGAACACACTAGAGCTTCAGGCCGCAGTTGCAAGTACAGGCGGCTGAGCAGCAGTCTCTACCATACATCTGCATACAATGGAACAGCTGAGCTCTTACTTTCAAGCACCTAGTAAGCGTAGCAAATCTTGGGGATTTCCCGTGAATGTTTAAACTTACTCACCAGTGCTAGAGATGATGGCTACATTTGTGAGGAAGAATTAAAATTTTTGAACAACGCTGAGCCGAAAACCCCAGCTATCTATGGCCTACCAAAGGTTCATAAGCATAAACTAGACCCCCCCATGCGGCCCATCGTGAGTAGCATCAACTCGCTACTTGAGCCAATCAGTAAATATGTGGATCATTTTCTGAGGCCATTGGTGTGCAGGTTAAAATCATATGTGAGAGACTCTGCACACATCATTTCCTTGGTTGAGGGAATGCCTTTCTGTGAAGAGACTCAGTGTCTGGTCACCCTAGACATTGAGTCTCTTTATACGAATATCCCTCAACAAGACACCATCGAAGTTATTGATGAACTTCTATCGATTCAGGATCTGGATGGGGCCAATAAGGATTTTATTGTAGACTGTGTCCGACTAATTCTAACCAACAATGTTTTCCTCTTTAAAAACGAGTACTTCAAACAATTGAAGGGGACCAGTATGGGGGCCACATGTGCCCCCAGTCTGGCCTGTCTATATGTGGGCAACTTTGAGAGCAAGCACATTTATAACGAAATGGCACCTTTTTTCGAGAATGTAGCGGGCTGGTACCGCTACATCGACAATATTTTTTTCATTTGGGAAGGGACCACCACCCTCTTGGAAGAATTTTTACTTTGGATTAATCTTGGCGACCCTAATCTTAGGTTCACCTCAACGTACAGTACAACCAAGGTTGACTTTTTAGATATCTCCATAAAAAGCTCGGAGGGTGTATTAGCGGTTGAGCTATTCACTAAACCTATGGCCAAAAATACGCTCCTTCATTTTTCCAGCTTCCACCCCAAATCCCAAAGGGAAAGTATTCCCTTTAGTCAATTCCTCCGGCTCAGGAGGAATTGCTCAGATATAAAAGATTACTATAAGCATGCTGCAGTTCTCAAGAACAAGTTTCGGGATCGTGGCTATCCCAAAAAACTCCTATCTAATTCTTTGAAGCGGGCTAGATTCTACGACCGCGATGCCCTGATTAACAAACCCAACACTCAAAAAAGCCCTTTAAACAGAGTGGTGTTTGCAACAAAATTCTCCCACATCAGCAACCAGATTAAAAATGTAGTTAATAAACACTGGCACATTCTTAATCATGATGAAGATAAAGTATTAGACAAACCACTTTTTGCTTTAAAAAAAAAATAAAAATCTGCGAGATTTATTAGTACACACCTATAAGGATGAGGGAAGAGAGAACCAGAGAACTCTGGACAACACCACAGTTGTGGGTACCTCTTGGTGTGGTAATTGTAATATCTGTGATCAATGTATTGTAGCCTCTGAAATCTCATGCAATAACAAAACAGTTAGGTGTAAAACCCACAATAACTGCAAAAGCAAAAATGTGATTTATATATTAGAATGTCCCTGTGGGCTGTATTATGTTGGAGAGACAGGGAGAGAAGCTAGAATTAGACTACAGGAGCATAGATCAGCGATCAGGACCAAAAAAATAACTGCCCCAATTGTATCACATTTTTTGGAAAAGAAACATGGTGAATGTGATTTCAAGTGGTTTATTTTGGAAAGAGTCAAAATAGGAAAGAGAGGTGGAAATATTGTGAGTAAACGAAAACAGAGAGAACAATGGTACATTTCTTACCTTAACACTGTAAGAAATGGACTTAACTCCCGTGAAGAATGGGAGAGGCTTATAGGCTGAATGTTGGTTTTGAGATACACCCACCAACAGTATAGAGACCACCACCATAAATAAGAGAGAACTGAGGATCTTGTAATAAGATATCGGAGAAGTATGTAAATAGCGTAGTGTAACTGAAATATTTACCTTCATATATAGGGTGTAGAAAAGTATGTATATATAATAATAGTACATTCGAATAGTACCTGAGTGCAATGAGTTTATCACTTGTTTTGATCTAGTTGTTGTTTCTACACACAAAGTTAGCCAAAAAATACTTCTAGATGTTACCTCTATGGAGACATCTTACAAGACTAGGGAACTCCCTCCTTTTCTTTAAAATAATGTTTTTTTTTTCTCTAAATTTGTTGGACTCGCTAAAAGAAACTAACTCTTAAATCTTGAATCACGCGCTTACTTAATTATAAACTCATACATAAGGTAAACAAATGTTGGATGGACAACATATGCGCTATATGCGCTACATTTTCCTTTAGTGCTGCCGTCCACATTAATGTGCTTGTATTTCGGCGCTGACCGAGCCGCCCGTTAAACAGTTTATCGGAGTCCGCTCTCTAGCTCCATGGACAACACTCGAGGGAGCCAGGTTACTTCCGCATTTACACGCCAGCGGAAAGGTATTTAACCGGCGCGCTTTATTCAAGCCGTGTTGTCTATTTGAACACCACGGAGATTACACGCGGGAATCGTATCGGTCTATCCCTGAAGGTATGTGAATGCGCGATTTGTAGTCAGTCTCTAGAGCAAACTACCTGCCTAGTGTGCCCTATTAGCAACTAAAAAAACGCTGGTAATATATTTCAGAAGCAGCATTTGTTAAAGACTGGGAAGACGGAGGCATCCCTATTTAAGTCTGAGCAGGCTTGTTAAAAAAGTTTTAATGTGAGTATTACCTGAACCTTGATTAATAAACACTTGTGACAGTATAAAATATAACATGGGACTTTAATATTCCCATTTATTTTTTACCAGCGGTGCCCTTGTTTCGAATTCTAACAAATCGGAACCCATTTACCGCGTGTAAGCAGGATAATCTGCCTTTGTTAGTAAGTATGAAGCATGATACAATTATTAGAAATTTGTCAGCCAAGTTGAAAGTATAGAGTGATAAACATATCCCCATATTGCAGGACTGAAATATTATGAAGAGATAGATATATCTACTCGCTGAAGTGACTATGCTTAGCATCCATCAATAGGATCGTGTAACACTAATAAGACGTGAGTATATCTCTGTGCCTACTAAAACTTATTATGGCTAATATAGGTAGTTTATTTATTTTTATTTATTTTATTTTATGTAGTTTATAGAGCGCGCAGCTACCCCCGAAGGGGTGTCCCGGCGCTAAAAATTCAGGATTAGCCAAGGGAGAGGGGGAGTGAAGAAAAGGAAAAAAATGGAAAGACTAGAGTCCGGAGAAGAGCCAGGTTTTAAGTTTGGCTCGGAAGATTGTTTCGGAAGGACAGAACCTCAGCTCGAGCGGAAGGGAGTTCCACAGTCTGGCAGCAATGACACTGAAACCTCTGCCACCGGTTCTAGACAATCTGAACCGGGGCGAGATCAGGAGGCGGAGGTCATTGGATCTCAAGGATCTGGTGGAGCAGGATAAAGAGACCCGTTTTTTCAAATAGGTAGGTCCGTAGTTGTTAACGGCTCGGTAGGTAAGAGAGAGGACCTTAAATTGAATACGGCTGGCCACTGGGAGCCAGTGGAGTTCCCTCCGGTAAGCAGAGACAGATTGACGGTACGGGATATTACCGATCAGTCTGGCTGCAGCATTCTGGACAATCTGCAGCCGGCCTATCAGGTACTGTGGAGCCCCTGCATAGAGACTATTAGCATAGTCTAAGTGGGACGTGATGAGAGCCTGGGTGACTGTGCGGCGGGAATCCAAGGGGAGATAGGGTAGAATCTTTCTTATCATGCGAAGTTTCATAAAGCAGGCGGAGGTAACTTTATTGATCTGGGTTTTGCATGACAAGGAATCATCAAATTGGAAGCCGAGATTCCGCGCCGAGTGGACAGGGGACGGGGCAGGATCAAGCGCTGTGGGCCACCACCGAGAAGAGGGGATAGGGGTTTTGTGATTGAAAAACAGAACCTCAGTTTTATCTGCATTCAATCTGAGGTGATTCGCAGTCATCCAGCCACTGATGTTATTGAGGCATTGGCGGAAATTGAGGAATGCGGAGTCCGAGTGGTCCCTAAAGGAAAACACCAGCTGTGTGTCGTCATCGTAAGAGACCACCCTGACTCCGTAGGACTCCACAACGTCAGCCAAGGGGGCCAGGTAGACGTTGAAGAACAGGGGGCTGAGGGCAGAGCCCTGCGGCACCCCACAGGACAGAGGTTTTTTCTCTGACTTGAAAGGACGTAGCAGTACCTTTTGACTTCTATGTGAGAGAAAGGACTCGATCCAACTGAGGGCAGTGCCACCTATGCCTATCTGCTTGAGACGATCAAGGAGGATGGGATGAGAGACCGTGTCGAATGCAGCGGACAGGTCGAGGAGAACCAACATGGCCTCCTCGCCCCTGTCCACGCATTCTCGGATGGATTCAGATACTTCTAGCAGGGCCATCTCCGTGCTGAATCCGGCTCTGAAACCGGATTGGGATCCATGTAGCAGAGAATGATCTTCTAAATATTCCGTAAGTTGGAGCTGTACGGCCTTTTCCAGAACCTTGGCGGGTTTAGGAAGAAGGGAAATGGGACGGTAGTTAGTAAAGACAGCGGGGTCTGCGTCTGCCTTTTTCAAAATGGGGATCACCAGTGCCTCCTTCCAGGTGGTAGGGAAGAAGCCATGGTGAAGGGAGGCATTCCAGACGGACAGGAAAGGGCAAGCAAGTAAAGGCGCCAGTTCTCCCATGACTTTAGCGGGGACAGGATCAGAGGGGGCACCAGATTTACAGCAAGTGAGTAGTCTGATGGCCTCGTCCTGGTTGAGTTTGTTGAATGAATGGAAGGACGGAGACGCTGGGGGATTAGTGAAGGAAGACTGGGTGACAGATACAGAGGGGAAAGAGACACAGAGTTTATTGATTTTTTCCAGAAAGAAATCTGAAAGTCCCTCGCAGAGAGCCTGACTAGCGGTGTTCTGGGGGGCCCTAGCCGGAGGGTTAATAAAGTCTTTAACAATGTTAAAGAGCGTTTTTGACGAATTTTTGGCTTTATTAATTTGAGCGGCAAAGTGATCTTTCATTGCGCTTTTTTTAAGTTTAAGGAATTGTTTTAGGGCCGTTTTGTAAAGATGTTTGGCTTCAAGGTCGTAGTTAAGTCTCCACTTGCGTTCGAGAGCCTTACATCTGCTTTTCTCCTCCCGAAGGGGGGTGGAGAACCAGGGAGCAGAGGGTCGCGACCTAGTGGAGGAGATGGTTATCTGGGGGGCAATAGAATCAAGCGCTTTGAGGAGAGTGGAGTTTAACCTAGAAACATTTTTATCAATGTCCGGGGAGAGGTGCTCCGACTGAAAGAGAAATATTGGGTCCAAGGTAGCGCAAGTAACCTTGTGCCACTTTCTTCCCAGCTCCTTCCTAGGGGCCATTGGGGCAGATTTGCGTCCCAAGGTGAGAGAGAATGGAATGAGGTAGTGATCAGTCCAGGTTAGAGGGAGAGGCTGAAGAACAGTGATAAGTGGGAAATTGGCGAATATAAGGTCCAGAGTGTGGCCTGCCACATGAGTGGGGCCTGCAACCAGTTGTTTAAGATTGAGGCTCTCCATAGTATCTACCAGGTTGGTAGCCTTAGCACATAGCGGATTGTCTATGTGGAGGTTGAAATCGCCCAGGACAATAAAATTATGGTGTTTAATAGATAGGTCAGCCACAAGGTGGACAAGGGCAGTGAGGGAAGGGGCAGTGACGGGGGGGGGAGAATAAACTAGTATGCCAGCCAAGATAACTGAAGCAGAGTCAGAGACAAAGAAGTACATGGCTTCGATTGTGCCTATATCAGTAAGCTTAGTGAAAGTCAGCTGGAAGGAGGATTTGAATATGACGGCAAGACCGCCTCCAGACTTACCTCCAGCCCGATTCAGGCATTTGATGTCATAACCTGGGGGGATAGCTAGATAGATATCCGGCGAGGAAGAGTCTGTGATCCAAGACTCGGTAAGAAAGAGAATATCCCATTCGTCAGACGAGATGGACATCCAGATGTCATTGGCGTGACAGGGAAGAGATCGACAATTAACCAACCCAGCTCGCAAGGTGTGCTGATTAGAGGAAGGTGGCTGTGGAGGGGGACAAGGGGAGAGTCGAGGATGGCAGGGCGGGAGTGAGAAGCTGCATAGTGAGCAGTGGTAAGGAGCAGTTTCCAGGTGATTAGGGATGCAGCGAGGGCTGGTCGGGCAAAGGCACGTATTGAGAGAGTGAAGTTGAGCAGTAGTCCAGCAGATGCGGGCAGGGCTAGTGGAAGAGGCAGGGGAACTGGCCCTGAGCCCGGTCCAGGCCCGGACGGGCCCAGACGGGCTTGCCTTTGGCGCGCCTTCGGCGCGCTGACGGCGCGCCCGCTGCGCCCGTCCGCTGCGCTTCCTGGCGAGACACATCGTTTATGTCCGTGTGAGAGGGAACATGGGGGTGTGGCCAGCTGAGGTGGGCGTGTCCGCCGTGGCGCCTCGCCCTCAGTGATGGCGACAGGTAGCGTTCGTTGCAGCGCTAGGAGCGCTGTTTAAGTGCACAGGGAAGTGAAGTTAAAAATCAAAGTATCACACAACAAAGATTTTAAAAGCTAAAGATTCACTCCCGGCTTCCGCCTCAGGAGACTCCCAAATTAAAGTGTCGCGCTTTTCCAGCTGCGCGCACTTTATAGTGTCAGGGGGGGGCGTGGCCAGCTGAGGTGGGCGTGTCCGCCGTGGCGCCTCGCCCTCAGGGATGGCGACAGGTAGCGTTCGTTGCAGCGCTAGGAGCGCTGTTTAAGTGCACAGGGAAGTGAAGTTAAAAATCAAAGTATCACACAACAAAGATTTTAAAAGCTAGAGATTCACTCCCGGCTTCTGCCTCAGGAGACTCCCAAATTAAAGTGTCGCGCTTTTCCAGCTGCGCGCACTTTATAGTGTCAGGGGGGGGCGTGGCCAGCTGAGGTGGGCGTGTCCGCCGTGGCGCCTCGCCCTCAGTGATGGCGACAGGTAGCGTTCGTTGCAGCGCTAGGAGCGCTGTTTAAGTGCACAGGGAAGTGAAGTTAAAAATCAAAGTATCACACAACAAAGATTTTAAAAGCTAGAGATTCACTCCCGGCTTCCGCCTCAGGAGACTCCCAAATTAAAGTGTCGCGCTTTTCCAGCTGCGCGCACTTTATAGTGTCAGGGGGGGGCGTGGCCAGCTGAGGTGGGCGTGTCCGCCGTGGCGCCTCGCCCTCAGGGATGGCGACAGGTAGCGTTCGTTGCAGCGCTAGGAGCGCTGTTTAAGTGCACAGGGAAGTGAAGTTAAAAATCAAAGTATCACACAACAAAGATTTTAAAAGCTAGAGATTCACTCCCGGCTTCCGCCTCAGGAGACTCCCAAATTAAAGTGTCGCGCTTTTCCAGCTGCGCGCACTTTATAGTGTCAGGGGGGGGCGTGGCCAGCTGAGGTGGGCGTGTCCGCCGTGGCGCCTCGCCCTCAGGGATGGTGACAGGTAGCGTTCGTTGCAGCGCTAGGAGCGCTGTTTAAGTGCACAGGGAAGTGAAGTTAAAAATCAAAGTATCACACAACAAAGATTTTAAAAGCTAGAGATTCACTCCCGGCTTCCGCCTCAGGAGACTCCCAAATTAAAGTTATTAAAGCTACCCCTATAGGCGGCATGATACTATAAGAGATAATAGTTCTAAGAGAGCAAATATTAAGTAAAGTGTTGGCTTTTATCTAAGAGCCCTTAGTCTGCTAAAATGGCTAACATAATATAACTACTCAGAAATCGAACTCATAAGTCGTTTTCATGTTCCTTTATACATTTCAGTTGGCAATACGACCTATAAAAGACTGCTAGCAACAGGAAGTACGTCCTACCAGAAAGAAGGGAGATATCTATCCCCTATATTTTTAGAACGCCTCATTTTAAGGTTAGTATGGGATTTGACAGTTGAGGTAGATGAAACATAGTAAGTAGTGTATGGGGTGGCCTGGGAACATGAACCCCCTGAATATTAACATTTTAAACTATTTTGAAATCACAAATACCATTTTGAGATGTTGGTAAAATGCTCAAAGAGACAATATAATTATGTCAAATGTAAATGAGTAACTATGCTGTATAAAGAGTATATTTTATTATGTCCTGCAATGTGAATGACATTGAGGAAACACCCAGTGTTAATGATAAAATGTTTGTCTTTGTTTTAATATTGTGAGATATGTCAAATCTATATATGTATGATGTAAGGTGTTGTAATGTATCGAGCAATAGTGAGAAAAACCAATTCTGGTTAGCAGATGGATTGTTGCCCTATGTTCAGTTTTTTAATTTGTTTTATTATTGTTGCTGAGATATTCTTTACTTTAAATTACAGTTATCTGGGGAAGACAGCTAATATTTTTCCTGAGGAAGACGGCTGTATGATATTTGGCCCGTCGAAACGCATTGAGGATTGGGGGAGAGAATCCACTTTATAATTAAAGGAGTATTCTGACTGACGCTGAATATACCTTTTTGAGTATCTCCCTTGGTTTAGCTTTAGGAATTTATATGATGAACTTTAGAGTATAATTTGTTTCCATATATTGTCTGTTTTCCCTTGATTGACATACGTTTTTAATCTGTTTTTTAACTCCATTTTTAATTACAAAATAAAACTGTGCATTTTGAATTTATTTGTTGTTTCAGAATTTGGTTTACCATTGTATTGCTCTGAGTCTGCCTGTAATGTTGTTGTACGTCATGTCATTTTGTTCTTATTAATGTGCCCAAAGGGAATCTCTTTTTTGACAAAGTCAATAGTTGGTACCCCATCCCTTTGCTAGAGGGTCCCTCTCTCTTTTATTAGAGATGACTCAAAAAAAGCCTGCACCTATGGCATACAAAAGACTGCAGGTTTAAAAGACAGGCCCTAGCCGTATCAATCAGAAGTAGGAACTGCCCCCTGGTTAAGATAGCAAGAAAGGACTATAGTGCCGCACTGCACCAAGAAAAGATCACACTGGCAGGATTTAAAGAATGCCAGCCACGCAAAAGACATAAACGAATTTTGGACCCTAGTGAGCCAGGGCAACAGCAGGGACCTAGGTACTTTTTCCAACCACATCACAAGCCCAGACTGGCAGGATTTAAAGAATAAAAACAATAAGGAGCGCAGAGGGAAAAGCAGGACCCGGGTCACCCACCACTCATATAGTCATGCAAACAATAATGACCGGGTCCAATTAGACAATGTTATATATTTTCTCAACAAGTGTATGTCGTATTGCAATTTCTGCAACTATCTCCCCTTCCTTAGGGACAATTGGGGTAGAGAGTACACCGTTAACATGTCAATTTTAAAAGGCCTCCATCCCATCTATGACAGTCGTGTTCAATGGACAACACACAAAGATGTGTAGCTACTGTGAAAAAAATTGTGAAAAGGCGAGATGACCCCTTACAGACGAACCACCATTTACGCTGCGGAATTTGAGAAATTTCGCGTTCCATGGAGAACACAGAATAGCCAAAAATACTGTTCTGTGAGCGGAACGGTATTTACCCCAGAGGCCTAATCATGGGGTTAAATGGATATTAAATGTTAGGAAAACAATGACAGTATTGGGCCTCAAAGAATCATGGGATAGCCAAAACCCCCCAAACAAGATAGAGCTCAAACGCATATACTGGGATTGGACAGCCAGCCAAGAACTTAGTAAGACCAACGCAAGGGGCTAATGGTAGAATTCCTTAATCACAAGCAGATCAGAAGCCTCAAGCCTTAGCTGGATATAATCCCGGTTCCACGAGATAGAGCATTGTATATCCATTTTAGGCTCGGCACACTACCTGTCTACGCACTAACAACAAAGTGGTGTCCACCCAAACATATAACAGAAGGTTGCCCTTGCTGCAGAGCCTCGCTGGAGTGTGTTGCCCATGTCATGTTTGCATGCCCAGCCTAAACCCTGCGAGGTCTAAATGGCTAAAACCGATCTGCAGACACATGGGCACCCACGACCATCGGATCGCTCTGCGCATTTTTAAATTGGACTCAAGAGCTCTTTTCCCTTGCAGGGTGGCTACTTTTTTAAGCCACGCTTGGATAGTCAGGCAAAAAGCCTTGCAAGGGGTGCCTTACTTTCATGATCTAAGTCACACTGAGAAGTCACCTCAATCCAAGCAAGTCCTCAAGGTTGCTCTGCACATACTAAAAGCTGACTAAACAGATTTTTGCTTGTGGGGTAGCTAGGTTTTAAGCCATGCATGGACAGTTAAGTGAGAGGTATCTTAATTTTTATACTCTAGGTCATGCTGAGAAGTCACCTCAACCCAAAAAAGTCCTTTTATAATGTAAATGCACTGGCACTTTACACAAGCCCGTCGGGTTGCACGTTAAGTATTTATTTTTTCAACTATTCACATTTAAATGATGCACGATTTTAGCAAAGTAGCTGTTGAAACTTTTATTGTACAACCTGTGAGAAGTTGTCCTGGTATATAATGCTCACTAATTCTCGTGATCACTTTGTACCATGCCAAGCAACCCTTATGATGATTGGTTGTAATTCAACCTTGTAGACCAGTTATCCTAGTGGTAACGTGGACAAAGCAGTCTTAGGCTAAACTCTGAAAGGCATGTGAAGCCAGCTGTATTACCATACACAACCCCCTTGAATACCAAATGAAAGGGACACCACACAGATATATATTGAAAATATATATGTAGATTTATTAACTACAAAATCCCCTGGACTCTTTATGAGCACAGAAGCACAAGCGTTAAATCACAAGACAGTTTAAAATACACAAAAGTTGCACAATATGGATGAGCCCTAGGGGCCACCTAAACCATATACTAAGAAAGTGGTATAAGAGATACCAATCGGAATGGGAACAGGCCTAGGGCCTTGGGAATCGCTGGAGCTATTCGAGACTATCAATGATTAAGTCGGGAAAGGCCCGCGGGACTCGGGTGCAGTGTTCAAAGTGCACTCACTGGTTAGAGGCGGCAGACCCGAGAGCAGAGGACGGCCCGGGACCAGGGTTCGATTCCCGGCACGGCAGGTTTCTGGACCAGGGTCAGCGGACTCGATAATTCTCTCGCCTCGGTGCCCACTCTGATCAGCGATCACGCTCGGCAACTCTGGGCATTAGCTTGCCTCATCTTCACTAACGGCCCCACCAGACAGGCGGGGATGCCTGGTCTCACCCTGGAGATACCCATTAAGGGACCATCTCTCAAGGAAGCCAGGAAGGGTTTCGCAGCGGTCGAAGCGCCTTGGGACCCTACGGGTAAGTAGTGCGCTATATAAATGCCTATACATACATACATACATACATACAATGTAAAGTCTATGGTGCGTAAAAAGTACCAAGTTAGTTAGATAGGAACCTTCCGAGTGACCTAGAACGCTGAAACTTAAGACACAGGCCCTTGAGATGTGTACCAGTGTAGGAACACTGGCGGAGCTGAGTTACCTCACCCACAGGGAGCAGGTGCACAGGGTCGAAGTAGTGTCGGGTTTCGTCACGCTGGTCGATGGTGCTTGGAGCTGAAGATGCTGCAGGCGGCTCGGTGTGAAGAGTTCTGGTGGATCCAAGGGTGGATCTGAAGATGTGAAGACCTGAATGCAGAGGGGACAATGTTCAAAGTCACTAGCCAGTGACTACCGTGGAACCAGATTGGAACCAGGCGATGTCGGGTGCAAACAGGGGTTGAGGTGTAGCTTCTCTCTGCAGCCACGTAGACACCGGGTGTCGAAGACGTCCAGGAGTCGGTCACGAGCTGTCCCACGCAGGTTTCTCGCTGTTGGCGGTGTTGGTGACCTGATCGGAGCAAACAGGCCTTGGCTAATGCAAGCCACGCAGGAATCGAAAGATGCTTAACACTCGGACCAGCAAGGTCAGAGCGAGTGCTCCTTTTCACAGGAGCTTGGGCAGTCTGGAGCAACCAGACCCGCAGTGTAGTTTGTCGGTTTCGTCGCCAAGATGGCCGCTGACCACGTGGCTAGTGGCCGGGATGGCGCGTTGAGTGGCACAATGCAAAAGGGCCCCACGCAGATCGTGGAGATGCTGGGGGGCTGATCTTCGGTGCAAGGGCTTGTCGGTAGTGGGGGTTCTCAGTCCCCAAAGCACAGCGTCGAGAATGCCTCAGATGCTGCGCAGTCAGCTTTTTGAGTGTCTTCCAAGATGTCCGGTCCCACATCACTCGGTCCCTTCTTGGCAGGGACTGTGGATCGGGCTCTGAGAAGTCTGGGAGTCTGGGTCTTGTCAGGCTCTGGGCTCAGGCTCCGGCGGGAGGCGGCGGCAAAGCAGACGCCGAGTTGCTGGTTGGTGCCTGTGTTCACAGGGTGGCCACTCCTAGGCCACAAGGGAGATTCTCTTCAGTCTTCTGAGCAGCAGAATGTCGAAGTCCAGTCTTCTTCTTTGTTTAAAGTTGAGTCAGGATGATCTGCTGTGCAATGGCACTGCTCCCACTCTTTTTCCCAATCTGAGGGGTGGATCACCTACTAGGTCCCTCCTCTGGGAGGAACCAGGAAGGGGGCGGTTACACCCCCTTTCCTTTGTCCAGCTCCTCGCCAGGCCTGGGTCTAGAAAGTCCCAGGACCGGTTTGGACTGGCCTATGCACGGGGACACCTTGTGTGCCCCGGGCATGTCTGATTCTATTCAGCCCTGTCCTACCCAATACACAAAACCCTGTCTGGGGTGGTGCTCGCACCTCCCAAGGCAGGAAACCCTTTGTCCAGGCCACCATCTGCCGAGTTTCGGTCAGCAGCTGGAGGCCAGACTCGTGTCTGTGGTGGCAGCATCCATTTTGTGATGCTGAGGCTCTGGTTAACTTTAACCGGGGTTAAGGCTACACACATGTCGTGTCCCTCTAGAAGGGTGGAATGCTATCCCCGTCGACAGAACTGTCAAGGGGATAGTATTCCAATTCGTATGACACCTTACTCGACATGTTTTGATAAAGCCAAACCAAAGATAGCATTTAACCGCGAGGATTATAATGCACTTAAGAGTATATGGTATGGCAATATCCGGAACAGCTTAGGGAGTGGTTCCCGACAGCTGCAGACAGGCTCAGCTCATGCTAAAGCACCATCTCACATATTTCCAAGCACTCTGCCTCCAGGATTGATGAGGCCTTCCATAGGAGTGGCTGATAGGAACATATGTGTCCAGTTTAGGGTTAGGCACAGGCATACTGTACCTAAGTAAGGTGTGATTACACCGACTTACCCCAGCTGAGTGATCAGCCAGTTGTGTCAAATATGGAGGCCAGGCCAGGGGTGGCACAATACATGCTGCAGCCCCTGGTAGGCCTTGGAAACACCTATGCCCTGGGTACCTAGGGTACACTGTTACAGGGGCCAATAAGGTGAACCAGTTCCAATTCGTAATGCACCTAAAGTGCATTGGCAGTAATTTAGAGAGAGAACAGCAGGCTGTGGGTCTGATTAGCAGGCCCACAGCCACATTAAGTCATAAACCAGTGAAGCAAAAAGCAAAAATGTGGGGTGACCATAGGATAGCAGACCCTACTCTCCTACACAACCCCCCCCAAACGCAGGGACATTAGACTAACCTTGACCAGTTGGGTCTTCATGTTCTAAGTGGAAGTACCTGGAGAGACCATCTGCGTTGCCATGGTCAGTCCCTGGGCGGTGCTCCACTGTAAAGTCCATCCCCTGTAGGGAAATGGACCACCTGAGTAGTTTGGGGTTTTCACCCTTCATCTGATTAAGCCATAAGAGGGGCTTATGGTCGGTCTGAATCTTGAAGTGAGTGCCAAATGAGTATGGTCTCAACTTCTTCATGGCCCACACCACAGCAAAGGCCTCCCTCTCAATAGCTGACCAACGTTTCTCTCTGGGGGTCAGCCTTCTGCTAATAAAAGCAATGGGCTGGTCCTGGCCATCTACATTAAGCTGTGAAAGCACTGCTCCCACTCCCAACTCAGAAGCATCAGTTTGGACAATGAACTCTCTTGAGTAGTCAGGACTCTTCAGGATAGGTGCAGAGCACATGGCCTTCTTCAGGTCATCAAATGCCTTTTGACAGACTTCTGTCCACTGAACCTTTTTGGGCATCTTCTTGGATGTCAGATCATTAAGAGGAGTCACAATGGACCCATAGTTCTTAACAAACTTCCTGTAGTACCCAGTCAGGCCCAAGAAAGCTCTGACCTGAGTCTGGGTAGTTGGAGGGGACCAGTCCTTTATGGTCTGGATCTTACTCTCCAGTGGTTGAACTTGGCCTCCACCTACAAGGTGGCCCAGGTATACAACCTTGCTCTGCCCTATCTGGCACTTTGTTGCCTTGATAGTGAGGCCTGCCTTTTGCAGAGCCTCAAGCACTTCCTTCAGGGGGACCAGGTGATCCTCCCAGGTGGAGCTAAAGACAGCAATATCATCCAGATAAGCTGCACAAAAGTCATCCAACCCAGTGAGGGCTTGATTCACCAACCTTTGGAAGGTGGCAGGTGCATTTTTCAAACCAAAGGGCATCACCACAAACTGATAATGCCCACTAGGGGTAGAAAATGCTGTCTTGGCTTTAGACTCCTCAGCTAACCTGATTTGCCAGTAGCCATCTGTCAAGTCAAATGTGCTCAAATATTTGGCAGAAGCCAACTTGTCAATGAGCTCATCTGCCCTTGGAATAGGGTGTGCATCTGTCCTGGTGACAGCATTGAGTCCTCTGTAATCCACACAGAACCTCATCTCTCTCTTGCCATCTTTGGTGTGAGGTTTGGGGACCAGAACCACTGGGCTAGCCCAGGGGCTCTCTGAAGGCTCAATAACACCTAATTCCAGCATCTTTTGCACCTCAGTCTTTATACAGTCCCTGACGTGGTCAGGTTGCCTGTAAATCTTGCTCTTTACAGGAAGACTGTCACCAGTGTCCACCACATGGGTACACCAGTTAGTCTGACTGGGTGTCAATGAGAACATATGCCTGTATGCCTGTAGAACTTGTCTGCAGTCATGTTGCTGATGTTCAGTGAGGCTGCCACCTAAGGCCACACCATCAACTGAGCCATCCTCAGGGTTCTGAGTGAGCAGGTCTGGGAGAGGGTCACTCTCTTCCTCCTGTCCCTCATCTGTAGCCATGAGCAAGCCCATGTCTTCCCTGTTGACATATGCCTTCAATCTGTTAACATGGAGCACCCTGTGGGGGCTCCTGGGAGTTCCTAGGTCCACCAAGTAGGTAACCTCTCCCTTCTTCTCCAGAATTGTATGGGGTCCAGACCATTTGTCTTGGAGTGCTGCTGGGGCCACTGGCTCCAACACTCATACCTTCTGTCCAGGCTGAAACTCAACAAGGACAGCCTTTTGGTCATGCCAAGCTTTCTGTAATTCTTGGCTAGCCTCAAGGTTTTTGGATGCCTTTTCCATGTACTCTGCCATCCTGGAGCGGAGACCAAGTACATAGTCCACTATGTCTTGCTTAGGCTTTTTGAGAGGTAACTCCCATCCTTCCTTCACCAGACACAGGGGTCCTCTTACAGGGTGCCCAAACAACAATTCAAAGGGGCTGAAGCCAACCCCCTTTTTAGGGACCTCTCTGTAAGCAAACAAAAGGCAGGGCAATAGGATGTCCCATCTTCGTCTGAGCTTTTAAGGTAATCTTTTAATCATGCCCTTTAGGGTCTTGTTAAATCTCTCAACAAGCCCATTACATTGTGGATGATAAGGAGTGGTGAACTTGTAGTTGACACCACATTCCTTCCACATAGCTGTCAAATATCCTGACATGAAGTTGGCACCTCTATCAGATATTACCTCCTTAGGAAACCCCACTCTGGAGAAAACTTCAAGTAAGGCCCTGGCCACAACAGGAGCTGTTGTGGTCCTAAGTGGAATTGCCTCTTGGTACCTGGTGGCATGATCCACTACCACCAGTATGAATCTGTGCCCAGATGCTGTAGGGGGATCCATTGGACCTACAATATCAATCCCCACTCTTTCAAAGGGAACCCCCACCACAGGTAGTGGTATCAGGGGGGCCTTTGTTGTTCTACCTGCTTTACCACTGGCTTGGCAGGTTTCACAGGAGCGACAAAACTCCTTGGTGTCTTCAGACATGTGGGGCCAGTGAAAGTGAGGGACAAGCCTGTCCCAGGTCTTATTCTGGCCTAAGTGTCCTGCTAAAGGAATATCATGGGCTAAGGCGAGAAGGAAACCCCTAAATTGCAGAGGTATAACCAACCTCCTGGTTGCACCAGGCTTGGGGTCTCTCCCCTCTGTGTAAAGGAGTCCTTCATCCCAATAAACTTTATGGGCACCTTGAGCATTCCCAGCAGCCTCAGCAGCAGCCTGCTGTCTGAGGGGTTCAAGAGAAGGACAGGTTAACTGAGCCTGCCCTAAGTCTGCCCTAGAAGGTCCCCCTGTCCCCAGAAACTCAACCTGATCAGGTTCAAGTTCTTCAGAGACAGTTCCTTCAGGGGTCTCAAGACCAGCTTCCTGTGAAGCCTGATCCTCACTTGCAGGCAGTTGGGAAGGCACAGCCTTAACCCTCCTGTTCTTCTTCTTGGAAGGTGCTTGGTCCATTGTTCCAGGATCCAAGACCTGAGGTTCATAGAGGCACTTTTTGGCCTGTGACCTGGTCACAGCAAGGACATGTGATGATATCCCTAACATCTCTGCATGAGTCCTGTACTTATCTTCTGACCATAGAGAGTTCTCCAGGTCATTGCCCAACAAACATTCAACTGGGAGATCAGCACTAACCACAACTCTTTTTAGGCCAGTTACCCCTCCCCAGGAAAAGTTAACAAGTGCCACACTATGTGTAGTAGTGACATTGCTGGCATTGGTCACCAGGTAATTATCACCTGGCATGTATTGTCCAGGGTCCACAAAGTTAGGCGTCACCATAGTGACACTGGCACATGTGTCCCTGTAAGCTTGAGCCACTTTGTTATTAATCAAAGGCATCTGTCTGTATTTGCCCAGGTTACTGGAACTTATGTCAGGGGTCAAATCTATGTCCCCTTCACAAATCAGAACAGCCTGTGTAAGGGTTCTGACTAGGTCAGAATCTCCTTCAGTTCCCAAAGTGATACCCACTACCCCCTTGGTTTGTGGACCAGCACTGCTAGCTGTACTAGTGGGTGCAGTTGCCTTAGGGGCTGCAGTGCTGGGGGCTCCACCCTTTTTACACTCACTTGTCCAGTGAGAGGTGTTTTTACAAGTTTTACACCAGGGTTTCTTATGACCTTCTTTCTTCTTCTTCTTGGAAGTTTGGGACCCACCCTCTGTATCAGTTTGGGGCCCTGTTGAAGACTTCTGGTCTTTAGATTTCTGCTCCCCACCCTTCTGGTCTGTTTTCTTCTGGTCACCACCCTGGTTCTGGTTCTGGTTCTTTTGCTTAACTCTGGTTCTTACCCATTTATCTGCCCTCTTTCCCAATTCTTGGGGAGAGGTCAAATCTGAGTCAACCAAATGTTGATGCAACTGCTGGTTCTGACAATTATTTAAAATTTGTTCTCTCATCAGCAAATTATACAATCCTTCATAGTCTATAACCTTGCTTCCCAGCAACCATCCCTCCAGAGCCTTAGTGGCACACTCAACAAATTCAGACCAGTCCTGAGTCTGTGTCTTCTGGGTATCTCTGAACATTAACCTGAACTGTTCAGTGGTTAAGCCAAACCCATCAATCAGAGCACTCTTCAGGACCAGGTAGTTTCTAGAATCCCCATCACTAACTGTGAGGAGTCAGTCTCGGCCTCTACCTTCAAAGGAGAGCCACAAAATTGCTGTCCACTGCTCCTGAGGGATCTGCTGTACTCTGCAGGCTCACTCCATTGCAGGTATCCATTTATGGATGTCATCCCCAGCTTTGTAGGGGGGCACAATCTTACTCAGGTTTCTGTTATCAAAAGACCTGTCTTTATCCTTGTGGATATTGCTGCCACCAGTGGGTTCTATTACCCCACTCTCTCTAGGCTGTCTTGCTCTAGCAAGTTTCTCTTGGGCCAGGGCAACTTCTAATTCTTGTCTCTGGATCCTAAGCTCAGCCTCTCTCATCTTGGCCTCATGTTCCCTTCTCTGAGGGCTAGTCATCTCCTTCCTGGAGTGACCATGAGAGCCTCTAGAAGCATGTGAGTTGTTAGAGTCACCTGAGTGAGTCCTCCTCCTCCTAGGCTTCTGGTTAAGTCCACCTGGGGGTCTGAATGGGTTATTACCTGATTCAGTCCCAAATAGGCTTAAGTTAGCCTGGTTCAGTCTACTGACCAGCACCTGACTATTTCTGTCATCATCTGACTCACTGCTTCCCCCCTCTTCCTCTTCTTCCGCTTCCTCTTCCTCCCCATCTACCTGAGGAGCTCCAGTGATGGGGGCTTCCTCATCTACCAGGATGATAGGGCCAGGGGTGTCTACAGTGTCATCCTCTGAAGGATGGCCTCCTTCAGCATCCCCTGTGGGGTCTGCCTTAGAGGTCTTTAGAGTCTCAGACTGATCAAAGAGCTCTCTTAGGTGGTCTGTGGTAAGGGGAGGCCCTGTCCTCAGACCCCTTAAGACATAAAGCTGTCTTAATTCCTTAAAGGAAAAAATAGCAAATTTGGATGGTGCCCTTGGAGGGTCACTCTCAACAGGGATGTTCCCAGTGGAACCTCTGCTCCAGCCATTGCTCTAGTGTGGGTGGATGTGTTGCAATCTACCTACACTGGTGTTTACCTACTAAACCTATCTAGTAGTTGTAGTCAGGGTGTGCTACTCCCTTTACTCTACAACGACTAAGTTCAGTAGAACTTAAGTATACTAGTCTTGTTTTATATGTACCTAGCAGGTACCTGTATGATCTTTCAAATGATAATCTCAAAGATTGTAATGGTAAAACAACAGCAAGCTCAGATCCCAATCCGCTGCTCACCAATGTGAGAAGTTGGCCTGGTATATAATGCTCACTAATTCTCGTGATCACTTTGTACCATGCCAAGCAACCCTTATGATGATTGGTTGTAATTCAACCTTGTAGACGAGTTATCCTAGTGGTAACGTGGACAAAGCAGTCTTAGGCTAAACTCTGAAAGGCATGTGAAGCCAGCTGTATTAGCATACACAACCCCCTTGAATACCAAATGAAAGGGACACCACACAGATATATATTGAAAATATATATTTAGATTTATTAACTACAAAATCCCCTGGACTCTTTATGAGCACAGAAGCACAAGCGTTAAATCACAAGACAGTTTAAAATACACAAAAGTTGCACAATATGGATGAGCCCCAGGGGCCACCTAAACCATATACTAAGAAAGTGGTATAAGAGATACCAATCGGAATGGGAACAGGCCTAGGGCCTTGGGAATCGCTGGAGCTATTCGAGACTATCAATGATTAAGTCGGGAAAGGCCCGCGGGACTTGGGTGCAGTGTTCAAAGTGCACGCACTTTCCAATGTAAAGTCTATGGTGCGTAAAAAGTACCAAGTTAGTTAGATAGGAATCTTCTGAGTGACCTAGAACGCTGAAACTTAAGACACAGGCCCTTGAGATGTGTACCAGTGTAGGAACACTGGCGAAGCTGAGTTACCTCACCCACAGGAAGCGGGTGCGCAGGGTCGAAGTAGTGTCGGGTTTCGTCACGCTGGTCGATGGTGCTTGGAGCTGAAGATGCTGCAGGCGGCTCGATGTAAGGAGTTCCGGTGGATCCAAGGGTGGATCTGAAGATGTGAAGACCTGAAAGCAGAGGGGACAATGTTCAAAGTCACTAGCCCGTGACTACCGTGGAACCGGATTAGAACCAGGCGATGTCGGGTGCAAACAGGCGTTGAGGTGTAGCTTCTCTCTGCAGCCACGTGGACACCGGGGGTCGAGGACGTCCAGGAGTTGGTCACAAGCTGTCCCACGCAGGCTTCTCGCTGTTGGCGGTATCGGCGACCTGATCGGAGCAAACAGGGCTTGGCTAATGCAAGCCACGCAGGAATCAAAAGATGCTTAACACTCGGACCAGCAAGGTCAGAGCGAGTGCTCCTTTTCACAGGAGCTTGGGCAAGTCTGGAGCAACCAGACCCACGGTGTAGTTTGTCGGTTTCGTCGCCAAGATGGCCGCTGACCACGTGGCTAGTGGCCGGGATGGCGCGTCGAGTGGCACAATGCAAAAGGGCCCCACGCAGATCGTGGAGATGCTGGGGGGCTGATCTTCGGTGCAAGGGCTGCTCGGTGGTGGGGGTTCTCAGTCCCCAAAGCACAACGTCGAGGATGCCTCAGATGCTGCGCAGTCAGCTTTTCGAGTGTCTTCCAGGATGTCCGGTCCCACGTCACTCGGTGCCTCCACGGGTCCCTTCTTTGCAAGGACTGTGGATCGGGCTCTGAGAAGTCTGGGAGTCTGGGTTTTGTCAGGCTCTGGGCTCGGGCTCCGGCGGGAGGCGGCGGCAAAGCAGACGTCGAGTTGCTGGTTGGTGCCTGTGTTCACAGGGTGGCCACTCCTAGGCCACAAGGGAGATTCTCTTTAGTCTTCTGAGCAGCAGAATGTCGAAGTCCAGTCTTCTTCTTTGTTTAAAGTTGATTCAGGATGATCTGCTGTGCAATGGCACTGCTCCCACTCTTTTTCCCAATCTGAGGGGTGGATCACCTACTAGGTCCCTCCTCTGGGAGGAATCAGGAAGGGGGGCGGTTACACCCCCTTTCCTTTGTCCAGCTCCTCGCCAGACCTGGGTCTAGAAAGTCCCAGGACCGGTTTGGACTAGCCTATGCACGGGGACACCTTGTGTGCCCCGGGCATGTCTGATTCTATTCAGCCCTGTCCTACCCAATACACAAAACCCTGTCTGGGGTGGTGCTCGCACCTCCCAAGGCAGGAAACCCTTTGTCCAGGCCACCATCTGCCAAGTTTCGGTCAGCAGCAGGAGGCCAGACTTGTGTCTGTGGTGGCAGCATCCATTTTGTGATGCTGAGGCTCTGGTTAACTATAACCGGGTTTAAGGCTACACACATGTCGTGTCCCTCTAGAAGGGTGGAATGCTATCCCCGTTGACAGAGCTGTCGAGGGGATAGTATTCCAATTCGTATGACACCTTACTCGACATGTTTTGATAAAGCCAAACCAAAGATAGCATTTAACCGCGAGGATTATAATGCACTTAAGAGTATATGGTATGGCAATATCCCGGAACAGCTTAGGGAGTGGTTCCCGACAGCTGCAGACAGGCTCAGCTCATGCTAGAGCACCATCTCACATATTTCCAAGCACTCTGCCTCCAGAATTGATGAGGCCTTCCATAGGAGTGGCTGATAGGAACATATGTGTCCAGTTTAGGGTTAGGCACAGGCATACTGTACCTAAGTAAGGGGTGATTACACCGACTTACCCCAGCTGAGTGATCAGCCAGTTGTGTCAAATATGGAGGCCAGGCCAGGGGTGGCACAATACATGCTGCAGCCCCTGGTAGGCCTTGGAAACACCTATGCCCTGGGTACCTAGGGTACACTGTTACAGGGGCCAATAAGGTGAACCAGTTCCAATTCGTAATGCACCTAAAGTGCATTGGCAGTAATTTAGAGAGAGAACAGCAGGCTGTGGGTCTTATTAGCAGGCCCACAGCCACATTAAGTCATAAACCAGTGAAGCAAAAAGCAAAAATTTGGGGTGACCATAGGATAGCAGACCCTACTCTCCTACACAACCTTGTAGATAACTATTTTTATGCTATGTGGTGCAACATCATGTCTAAATGTACTGTGTAAGCACATTCGCCAGTTCAATCATGTATCAATTGATTATTTGCACTAATTCAATTTTTTACCTTTTGTACAAATGTTGCACAACGCTTTTATGATACAAGTTATAGAAATAAAGCAATTGATGATGATGATATCTCGTTGTAACTGGTCCACGAGGGTATGGGATAACCTTATGAGATTTACCCCTTCAAAATAATTTTGCATTAAATTGTGGCTAACCGCATATTTAGTAGTGTAGAGCTGTTGGTAATGTTCTACAAAAACTCGAGCAATCCCAGCCCTACCTGTGACCACTGATCTGGTCTTGGGATCCATGACCTCTGTAATTAGGGCTGCTTCCTCTCTAGTGGACCCGGTTAACAATTAGAGAACCATTTGGCTTTCTTCATAAATGGCTTGTTGAACAGTCCGGGAGCGGTTGATTTCTTCTACTAAGAAACAATCCCTTAGCACCTTCTTAGCCTTTTCAAGCTTACCACTTGAAGGGGAACTTCTCTGATTTAAAGCGCCTTCGACCGCCTCCTGGAGTTTGGCTATTTTAGTGGGTCAAGTTTTAGACTGCGCAGCCAAAAAGGCAATCATTTGTCCACTAACAGTCACCTTAAATCCACCCATACTAAAAATGGTTCTGCCATCCCCTCATTTATCTTAAAATACTCGAGTATCCACTCTCTTAAGCCTTCTATCCATAGAAGATCCTGGAGAAGGAGACGGTCCATCTGCCACCTGGATCTCAACCTCCTCCCATGTTCGATTTCTTGATCAAAGATACAAGAGTGGTCGGAAAATGAATTGGCCGCAATTTCTGCCTCTCAGGGTCAGGGATTGTGATGTTGAAAAAAATATATACGCAATGCTGTCTGGAATTGGCGGGAGAAGCAGGTATAATCACAAGTTCCCTGCTTGGCTTTTCGCTATGGATCGATCAGTTGAAATTTGTGTATTGAGGGCTCAAAGACTTATTTAATCTTTGGAAGGATCTGACCGGGGACCGCTGTGAGTGGCTGCGGAGATCCACGCCTCTGCTTAGCCACAGGTGTCTGCTGCTCCCCGTTCAGTAATGGAGCGCATGGATTCCTGCACCTGGATGTTTGTGCCCCAAAGTTGAGGTCGCTGAGGACCGCTCACTTGAGCTTTCAGTGATTCTTACCTGAATTCTTGGCATTTCATGCGACTGTGACACTCAAGGGTGATCTTTGCGTACGGCTCACCACTGAGGCCTTATCACGCAGCTAGACAGGAGATATGAAGAAGCAGTCAGACCACTGGTGCTGATGCCGGCAGGAGGCCGGTAGAAGGCCGGTAGAAGGCCAATGTGCTGTCGAGGTGAGGCAGGCCAGGCGGTGTTTCGTGGTTGGTAAATAGCTTTAGCCTCTGAATCAGGGAATCCTGGTAACAGGGCAAGTTGAGGCTGCAATTAATATAGAGGACAGAGGCAGTCAGCATAGTCAACTGCATGGGGCTTATGATATTATAAGTAGCAGAAGCAGCAGCTTTCTCTCCTCAAGATCCAGGCTCGCGGCGAGTACAACAAGACTTGTTGAGGCTTTAAGCACCTGGCGAGCAGGTCTTAGGATTCAAGGAAAGATGGGGAGACACCTAAAGCAGATGAATGCCATTGCAAAAGTCGACTCTGTGGCAGGGCTTAAAGCCAAAACCAGCTTAGCCCAAGCAAAAGCGGTGTCATTGGCGGCCAGAGCTGTGAATACTTCAAACTGGCCTGGTTTGAACTCAAGTTTCGAGAGCTCTGAAGAAGAGCCACTTGAGTCTCATCTAGGGGAGGATGATCCTATTGTTCTGAAACAAATAGGTGGTTCAACCGGTGGAGAGAAGGAGCAGACTGATGGGCCAACAACAGAGACAAACAAGGGCAAGATAAAAAAATTCCAAAGACTTTCCATTACTTTTTAAAAAGACATCTCATCCAGCATCAGCCATATCTATGGCAAACCCACTTCAACCAAACGAGGGGGGTCAGGAGAAGCACCAACTAGCCCCTCGCAGATTCTGTTTACATCTCCACCCCCTCAGGCCCTGGTGTCTTCTACAGTCGCCCTGACTTCTCGAAAGACTAGCCAACCTCGGCACTGCCAGTTAGGTTCACCAATATCATCAGTTTAGACCCAGTCTCCTGATCGGCCTCCTTCCAAAGACATCTTAAAATATCTCTTCAAAGCCCAAGGTGCAGAGAGTTCAATAGCTCAACAATCTAAACTTTGAGTCCTTATGTGAGGGAAATTCCACATGTTCTCAAATGTAGAGGAAGTCCAGGAATTGTTGAAAGAGATCTCTTCTTCAAAATTAATGTGTTGACAATTTGATGTTCAGGGTCTACATTATCGGGCGACGGGGGGCGGGTTACCCAGGGTGCAGCTTCAGGGTACCCCACAGTGTAGTAGGGGGGGGTGAGATGTGGTTAGGAGGGTTCAACACATTTCTTGGGGGGGTCCAGGCAGGTGGAGTTGGTAGGGAGTGGGCTCATGGTGGTGAAAAGAGGAGTCGTAAAAGGGAAACAGGCAGGGGAATAGGGTTTTGAACTCAAATGATCTTTGTGGCTATTTGAAGCATAAATATGGCTAGCAGATGTTGTATTATGTTGTTAAATGTGAATGGTTAGTTAAGCACACAAAAATAAGGAGGGCTTATAAGATGGCTGGCCTCCTTTGCGTCTCTTTTCTCCAAGTAACCCACCTAAACACTAACCCTGGGCAGAATTTGTGTTGTCGCACTACGCAAAGTGTAGTTCCGTGGTTTGTGAGTGAAATTCGATGGTTCCGAACCCGTTCAATAAAGGTCGTCAGAAATAGACGATTTTGGTGTCAGCAGACCGCAAATGACGAGTGTAGTGTGTCTGAGTGTTTTTTTGCATGAATCGATCAATGGGAACACTCTGTATTCAAGGATTTAGTTCAAACCTTCGGGTTCCATTTTGTGTGCGGCAGCCATTTTGTATGGTTGCCCTCACATAGGCCGAAGACTACGGCTGAATGAGTCCTTGAGACACGTATGCCTTAGCTGACTTCTGAATGACCTGGCCGAACTGACTCCTTGCTCGAGGCCGACCTCGCTGAGCCAGTTCCTTGTTAAGCAGCTGGTCTGATAAAGATCAAAGGGTAGAGCAGGCCCGAGTTTATGGTACACTGCGCCCACCTTTCTATCTTGCTTTCAATCTGTTTCTGTTCCTTCCTTTACGACATAATCCCTGATTTGGGTTGAGGGTTTTATGATGGGTTTGTCCGGCCTGATCGAACAGGAAATCTGGAAGTTGCTTGGTCATTTCTGGTGGGCTGGACAACGGAAAGTGGGATTGTCGTCATACGCTACTTTTAAATTGTGACATTGTCATTGGTCCGTTTGTATGAACCCAAAGCTAATTTGAAAAGTTGCCTGAGGCTTGATTTTTGGCATAAAAGACCATGCTCCGCTCATTGAATTTGTGCAGTCTCTAGCGAACCACCCGTGTGTGCATCGTAGATCTCTGTTCCTGGTTGCAGCCAATAATGCTAATGTGTGTGGGGCGGCCTTCTATGCGAGTTTACATGCCTCTTGTTTATTAAAGGTCAGAGACTGATCAGAGCAGCAGATGAGGAGAGAGAACCTCCTGGTCACAGGAACTACACAGGGATTTAGCTCAAGAAAGTCATGGATGCAAAGACCTCCATCAATTATCACAGCTACTTTTTGATGGTAGATATGGGGAGAAAGCACACCATCCCAGCCTCGAGCGTGCTGACGAACATTCTGGGCTGATTAATGCGTTCGTGAATTTGAGCTTCAACTCAGGCACCTTTGTTATTTATATCTGTAAGTGCTTCCTGTTGAAGTTTTAATTTTTGTGACAGGAGCATTGTGCCAGAATGAATCCTGCGTGCATATTTTTCCAAGAAGACGCCACCATTTTGTGCAATACCTCTACTCAACTGGAGTACTTGCTACTGGCTAATCAGTAAGTGCTACCTCATTGGGTAAATGTATAGTGCTTTTCCTATACTACAGTTGCGTAAACGGCCAGAAGAGTTGCCTCCAGTGACTATGTGTGTTTGTAACTTAGCCACCGCGCCGAAAGGCGCAGGGGTCCTTTGAGTGAGCTGTCTATCATAGTGGGTAAAGGGCAGTAAGACGTTGCATACCGCTAGTGTGTGTGGGGTGGGGCTTCTATGCGAGTTCACCTGCCTCTTGTTTATAAAGGGTCGGAGACGGATCAGAGCAGCAGATGAGGAGAAAGAACCTCCTGGTCACAGGAACTACACAGGGATTGCGCTTGAGAAACTAATGGATGCAAAGTCCTCGATCAAGGATCACAGCTAATTTATGATGGTAGATATTGGGAGAAAGCACACCTGCCCACCTCGAGCGTGCTGATTGCAGAATTGTTGGCAATTCTACGTTCCGCGCAGAACACCGAGGGCATATTATCAAGGAAAGGCAATACATTTTCACCGCTTTTATTGGCAGGAAACTGCTGATAAAGCGGCGATAATGGCCTTGATAATATGCACTATGAATTCCAATCCAAGCCCATGTTAGATGTGAAGAATCGCAGGGTTAATACACCACTTGCGAGAAACATGTTGACCCACACACTTTAACAAGGACACGAATACGCACGAAAACTTTTCGGGCAAGCGCCTTGTACACTGGTTTTAATTAGGTCAGGAGACCCCCAGAATAAAACTTTGTCCTTCTAGGTACTCCCAGTCCTATTTAACTCCACTTCACTGCATCTACACAACAACAGCCCCATACCCGCACTTCACCATACGGCAGTTGGATAGAAGATCTCTGACAAAGAGCCCCTTTTTAGGGAGTCCGGTAGGGATTGCACCGCCGCCCCAATGAGGAGCAGCCCAGATGATGAAGCATGACACCAGAAAGGGTGTGTGAGGGCATTATGATCCAACATATGGATCCCCATTTATGCCCTTTCTATGGTACAGTGAGATCCAGCCACTAGCATTGTTTAAAAGAGCAACAGCTTAAAACCCTTTTTTGTATTGTATCTACTGAGGCTCCCTTTATGCTGGACCTCCCCATTCCTCTTTGAGTGGGAAACACGCCTCTAGTCCCTTTCTTTGACTCAGCAATCAATTTAAAAGTATTTCAATATCATGTGCCTATAAAAATTGAAGCTCGGGCAATCAAACTGTTGCTAGCTCAGGCAGCTGGATAAAAAAACAAAAATACTCTCACCTGCATTGAGGAGAAACATGTATTTTTCCTGTGGAAGCACACAGCTTCTGTCTAATCTGAACATATACTCCTTGTTCCAACTTGTAGGTTGAGTTAAAACACCTCTCTGTGCTACTTCTGGAAGCTTTTTTTAAATTCATCATGTCTGATGACAACTACAATGTCAAACCACATCTGAAAAGACACTGACCAACAGGGGTAGTATTACTTACAGTGCCAGGAGGCCGAAACAGGCATGTATGCCTGTTTTCTGTGCAGATGCCTCTGTGGCCCATTCTGTAATACAGATAGCACCAGAGTACATATAACACTGACGTTATCTTAAAGAGGGATTCCCTCATTTTCATTAGGTGCAGAAGCAAAGAGGGTGTCACAATCGCACAGACTGTGCCCCATCAAGAGGTGACCAACAGTCAGTGCAGCCCTTAAGGGGTAGTTTCAGTCACTCACTGCACTGAACTGCAGGGGAATCTCTGCTTTGCCTCCCCTCGGAAGTGCAGGACAGGCACTGCCTGCACTGTCAAAGAGGGATGAGCTGCTTCAAGCAGGTGCTCCACGTTTTACTAATGCACATTATTTGTAATGGAGCACACTGTCTTACTTACGCCCAGCACCCCTCATTAAAGATGTGCTGTGGTGCAAACATGGACAGTACACTCTAAGTATTACATGGTCATGGGTGTTATCACCCATTTAATAGTACTCTCATTACTGAGTACCATTGACCTTGGATAGATCAAAGGCTAAGTTTGCTATCCCTGGATTAAAACGTAGAAGACATACACGATTTCAAAAGTAAACAATGAACCTTCTTCTAAAATTTAAAAATCTCTCCTCCATTTATTTATGCTAACATTGATTCGACCCCCTACTCTGTTCTTTGTGTAAAGTAACAAAAATAGAGGAGGGAGAAACACTCTTTGGACAGGAAATGAAGAACTGAGAAGCAAGACACTTTGCAACACATATGTCATTAAAGCAATCTTGAAAAAGCAATAGGCAGCAGCAAATCCTTCTTCGCACACACAGAAAAAGCTCAAATAATGCATCAGTAGCAATCCTGGGTCGTAATCACGCTTGTATGACCTTTAGCACACATGCCTTTACAACATCGGCTCTGGAGTGAACGCGACATTACGATGCTTTCCTTTAGCATGCAAGTCGTTACAACGTCTTGCCTTAGGGGGACGCTGGACTTTGGAATAACATCATCTACTCTTCCAAATTCAGTCTACGAAACAGTAGGGAAGGTGTAGGACATAAAATCCAACACCACTCCACCTATGCACCAATTTAAAGCAAGGCGTTGTAAGAACTTGCGTGCTAAACTAATGCGTGCTAACTACGTGTTTGTTCTACTTACGGCATTGTGAAGGCACAGCGTGATTCCAGCTTTGGTCTAAAGCAGGGGTCTTGAAAGTGTGGGCCGTCGAGTGATGGAAAGGGGGTCGCACATTCCCGATCACACCTCTGCCCGTGCCCATCTGACTACAGGGATTCAGCCCCCCTCCTCCTCCGTAGTGTGTCTCAGCTCGAGCTGCTGTGAGCTCCGCAGGGCTGTGTCTGCAGTCTTATCTCCAACACAGCCCGGCACCCCTGAGGTTTTCACAGGTCGTTAACGATCATTTGCATATTTACAGACCTTTTGAAAACTGGTTACTGAGGCTTATTTTTTTTTTTATTGTTCCAGTACCCCCTGGGCCCCAACTCAGCCTTTTCCTTACATTTGTATTTTACATTTACTGCAATAGTGTGAGAATGCATTTCATGAAAAAAAATAAAAAGTAGGGTTGCCAGAAGAAAAAAATACCAGTCATTTCTCTTGTAACACACTGTTTGCTACCTCTCACATTTTGTTTGCTTTATATACTTGCACAAGTGCCACCATTGCCTACGTAACGTTTGTTCTTGTGTTTGAGTGTCTGCCATTTATTGCAGTATTATACCTCTACTTGTACTTTGTACGCTTTTGTAACCTGCACACATATCACTTTTTCCTCCTGTAATGTACAGTTTGCTACCTCTTGTATTTTGGTTGCTCACTATTGTCACTTTTGCCTCATGTAACTTAATGTTTGCTTTTGTAACTTGTTCACTTGTAATTTTCTCCTCATCTAACATTACTGTTCCTATTGTGAAGCACTCTGACACCTTCGGGTAAAGTCCACGCTATAAAAAAACTCATAAATAAATACATTCGTAATGTAACTTTTCTGTCTTTCATCCCTTTAATTATCAGTCATGGATCATTGAGGCAGCCCTAGAACACAATTAAAAGTGCTTTCTATTTAGATTTTCTGTTCCAAGTATGCACAGATGAGTGCTGAAATATACAGCTTTAGGTGACTGCTTATTTTGGTACCGTCTGGGTCATCAAAATAATGAGCAGGCAACCCTAACCATAGGACTGGAAGTATGTTGCAAGATCAGCATATTATTTATATCCTCCACCCTCGATCCCTGATTAATGTCATAATAGCAATAGTTTAACTTATATCTTAAGCCCTATGTCGCCTTCAATAATATGTTGAGTTACTTCAAGTGTCTGGAAATGCACCCTGCATTCAGAGAACTCACTTCTCATTCTCGCACTTCACTGTAATGCTCACCCTGCACTCACAGCGATCACAATGCACTCACACTGATCACCCTGCACTCACATCATCAACCCTCTCACCCTGCACTCACAGTGATCACTCTGCAATCACAATGCACTTGCGTGGTTCACCCTGTACCTCAGCCTGCAGTCACACTACTCATCTGCGCTCATCCTGCACTCATGTGACACTTCATTCACCTGCCCCCTCACTGCTCAATTTGCAACTCACTCAAACAAGCCCATCATTAACCAAGCATCCGTTCATCCCACTCTGCACTTATATCCACACCCAAATTCATATGGCCACCTCACTCACCATGCAGTCACTCCTCTTTCCCTACTCTCATACTGTTGCATCGCTCACCGTGCACTCACATGGACACTCTTCTCATCCACAGAGTGCAGAGGGCTAATGTGCCTGCTACAAAGAATATGTACTATGCAGATCACAGAACTGAGTGTGAGTAAACTATGTGTAGCACTATTAAAAAAAATGTTTGTCAGAAAGATTCCACAGAGAGATGAGGTGCATTGTTGGTGCCACTGCAACTTTAACCACCCACCCATTGCCTTGCCTGTGCGGCCAATGACAATACCTATGCAGGTGATTAAGGGTGAAGTGAGAAGTTGAATGGGGAGAGTTCAGAAGTTGTAAAAAGGGGTGAAATAAAATGCTGGCAATATGAGAGAGGGATACGGGGTTGGGAGAGGAGAGAGGGATGGAAGGGAGGGGGTGATAGGAAAGCGGCATGGGTAAATTGCTTAACTCTGCACAAGACCGCCAGGTTTTTAAGGGACCCCTGCTTCTCCCGGCCAGGGCTAGGTGAGCTTCTAATGTGGCAGCACGTATTCCTGCGGAGTGGAAGGCCCTTCACCAAGGTTGACTAGACATCTTTCTGATGTTAATTGCTGTATTTTGGTTATAAACTGGTACTGATGGGGTGAAATCTTTCCTCTGTGTTATTGTGTGCAAAAAATGTCAAAATAATGAAGCAATTCTATCCCAAAATAACATGGAATCACATAACATTATTTACATTTTCCTCTCACACAATTTAGTCAAACCTTTCGTGTAATTTGGTCCTCACCTGCCTCGTAATTCTAGAAGCCCTGCCTACAGGTTCAGAAATGTTTGTCAGGAGGGGGTCCTTACGACTGAAAATGTTGACAGGGGGGTCTCGGCACCCAAAAGTTTGATGACCTCTGGTCTAAAGGATGTTTCCCTGTAATCATGAGGCTATTTACGTCTTGTTCCTGACAACTATTCAAAAAATGCATACATGAAAGTGTAAGTGGTTTTAGTACTTTGTAATTATCCACCACGAATGCACAGAATTACTTAGCAGGAAACCTCTCAAAAGGGTTGGAGAGTGTGAGGGACAAGAGTAGCTAGAAGTGGCAGTTTGTGAATGTTCACAAACTTGAAAGTCTGTGAGCATTCACAAAGTCCTATCTGACCATATCCCAACCTGGATATGATCTGAGTTTTAGCTTCAGGAAACAGCTGGTGTAACTCCTTTTTCAGAGTAAGAAGGGAAACGGATCAACCCCAAACATGGTGGGGTTGTAGAAGAAGGGGATTCTCTACAGGGACAAATATTATTCACTTTGAGAAAATATGTGCATATTCAAATCAGCAGTGGCATATTATAAAGACAGGCGATAAAATGTCACAGTTTTAGCGGCAGAAAACTGTCGCTAAAACGGCGATAATGGGCTTGATAATGGGCCAGATGTAGGTAATTCCGATTTACCTACTCTTAAATACCGACTCATACCGATTCGGTATTTAAGAGTCGGTAAATTGGAAGGAGACAGATGTAGGTAAAAAATTACCGAATCTGTAAGAGTCGGTATTTACCGATTCTGTAAATACCGAATCTGTATTTCCCATTGATTCCTATGGGCCTTGAAGCCCATAGGAATCAATGGGGAATACAGATTCGGTATTTACAGAATCGGTAAATACCGAATCCTGCAAGGGTGCAGGGGGTGTCACTTTGACACCCTCTAGCACCCCAATTCCGGATTTGTGTGCCATGTGGCACACAGACATGCCCTAAGGGCATGTCTGTGTGTCACATTGCACAGGTGTGCATGCACAGATGTGCATGCACACCTGAATTCGGTATTTTACCACCCAATAGGATTGGGTGGTAAAATACCGATTTTTAAGGGCCTGTGGCACTCTTAGGAGTGCTTGTGGTGTTTCCGAATCGGTAAATATACCGATTCGGTATTTTACCAATTCTGTAAATTTACCGATTCGGTAACTTTACAGAATCGGTAAAATATAGGCCCCCTACATCTGGAAACCCTAATACCGGTCGGTAACGGACAAATTCGGCCGTTACCGACCGGTATTAGGGCTCCTACATCTGGCCCAATATGCTCTGTGGAATTCCAATTGAAGCCCATATTAAATGTGAAGGACATTTAACATGGGCTTCAATTGGAATTCCATAGAGCATATTATCAAGCTCATTACTGCCGTTTTAGCGACAGTTTTCTGCCGCTAAAACAGCGATAATTTTATCGGCGATCATGATAATATGCCCACAGTCTTTCTGTATTACAATCACACACTACATAAACCCCACATGGCATTCCAGTGCCTTGCTTTTGTTTGTGAATTTGCAAAAAGTGTAAACGTATGGCAAGTGGCAGCGTCTTTTTTTGTGAATCACGCTCTCCATAGAAATAAGTATGCTTCTCCATTTTAATATCTACTTCAACAGAATCCTTCTACTTTAAATTAACAGTGCAACTTTTACATAGTCTAGTTCATATTTTATTAGGAATACCATAAAAAACTTTAAACGTATAAGAATATAATTCTCCCGTAAACATATTTTAAGTTCCTTTTACTTTTTTGTTATGATCATATCTCACTTTTCCTGTAATTTGCATTACAAGTAACAATAAAATATTGAACTGCACCGTGTTTCTAATGATACAAGGGCGTCATGCCTCACTCCATTTATGTTTCCCACTTTACGTGAATGCCTTTGTATACAAGTCTCTGTATAATCCAGATCTGTTGGCTTTGTAAGTGGTTATGTTTAATCCTGTAAATGAATCGTTTTCACAGCTTGCTATTCTGTGTCTTGGCTAAGACTATAAAATGATTGTATCATGTTCCTCTGCTCACAGCCATCAGCAGCCTAACCAATGATATACGTGCTGCACTGGCTAAATCATGTTCTGGATAAATATTGTAGACTTATAGGATAAGAGAAGAAAACCCACTAATACTATTGCATTAAGAAATTATTGTAGTCTTTAAGAAGGTGCCCCTAGTGGAGATCCGTAGTCATGCTCAAGGCCCACATTTGGGCTTTCTGCATAGAAGAATCCATACCTCTTGGGGCTCTGCAAATGATACCTCTGAAGATACAAGTTAAACCCTAAAAAGTAAAATAGTGGTCTCAACTTTTGCTATTCTGCTCCCGTCGTCTTTTCTCTGTACTCCTTAAAATGCTAGGGGATGAATTCTGTAATAAGGTGTCTGTAGCAAGTCACATGTTAATGAAAGAGTGCTCTCAAAGGTTCCTGCAGAGTAGTTTTCCTGTGTCCTTCAGTCTGCAGGCCTTAATCTCACGCGCTGACACGGTCCGTGCTGTGAAGGAATCAGAGGAGGAATTTTATTAGGAACATGGTATGCTCAAGTGGAACGTAAATTATAAGGATAACCTTTTAATTATGATTATTCTAATAATGCTTCTTTTATCCCTGTGTAGCCTCCACCTGGAATTCTGCTATTTTCCCACACAAACCTTCAGGACCTGTTTCACAGTTGACTGATAATGGGGAATTTTCAGATTGCTGGAGTACGTGCCAAAACCAGAGGCGAGTCTATCAGTGGACTTTCCTAGAACATGTGAATAGTCTGGTGGAGGGCAAACTTTCTCTTACCATAAAATTCTAAATACAGACTTTTATTGAAACTCTGCGAAATAGGCAACATTAGTAGAAAGGGTCTTGTGCTTTCAATATTAATGAATAAATAAAGTTGGCCATAGCAAAGTGCAACAACCACCTCAAAAGGCATCTCAACGCTAAAATTCAGTATAAGAGAATGAAAGCCTGTCCCTCCGAGAAATAAACACTCAAGGCGGAGTTAAAAGCCAGGTTTTAAGATGCTTTCAAGGTAAGCCTTCATGGAAAGTTCTAAACCTAAACAGCTAGTTTTGTGCTGTATAAATAGTGGTAATACTTTACAAACCATGTTTATGTACAATGCATGCCTTTACCATGTACCCTTTACCACGCCAGCTTTCACCATGCATGTACCTTTCAAATCGATGCCTTTACAATGCAAGGTAAGTATATATAAAGTTAAACCACTACTATTTATATAGTAGTGGTTCAACTTACTTTATATGTGTGGATTTATATATGTATATATATATGTGTATGTCTTTATATATATGTGTCTATATATATTCACTGAAAAAAGTAGGTTTTAGCATTTAAAAAGCCTTAGAAATTCACAAAAAAAACATAAGTTCCAGGAGTGTTATAGTTAGCCGGACATTTCACTCGTACAAAACCATAGAAATTCCCCTGTTATACTTAGTGCAGCTAACTATAACTCGCGTGCCCGCAATGCACTGCTGATGACATCACATATTACATCATTCATGACATGGTCAGTGACATCACTCATGACATCACTGCTGACATATCAAATGACATCACTGATGACATCATCCAGTGAATGTGTGTTTTTCTGACAAATAAATATGTTTATATTTGTACATCTCAAGGTCGATGGAAGAATAAATGGGTATATAAGAGTCTAAATGGATGATTTGTTTGTAAACTTGATTGTATAACTGTCTAAGTGTATTTTAGTGAATACATGGGTTAGTGAGTAATGTTTAACCCCTTGGATGCTAATGACAAGGGTAACTCGTCATGCACTTACCATTCATTTCAATGGAAATTAGAGTGGAATATTAATATTGCCTTAGCACTAAAGGGGTTAAATATGTAAATATCTGTATCAGTCTCTCACTTTGTGTATATGTGGCTGCATGGGTTAGTGAGTAGCTACATGAGTGTCTATATGGGTTATTAGTTGGTTTTTTGAGTATCAGTATGAGTTTCTGAGTGTCTTTATGGTTCGGTGGGGGGTATTACTTAGTTCATAGAAGAATGAATGAGTGACTCACTGTTTGTATGTGTGGAAGACAGCATGTATGCAGAACTGTATAGGTGGATGACAGTGTGTATGGGTGTGTTAGTCAGTGAATGACTGCTCAATAGGGTCTTTATGAGTAACTACCTATGTTTTAAACTAGTATATGTGAGTATTGGTGTATATAAGTGAGTATATGTGAGAGTGAGAGAGTGGAAGAGTTCCTGTAGAAATAAGTAGGTGTTTCTATAAGGTTTCTATAAGTGATTGTTTAAGAGAGTAAGTATGTGTAAGTTTCGGTAGAAGTAAGTGTGGTAGTGTGTGTATAACTGTATATGCAAGTAAATGGATGTTTGATACTTTGTTTGCATGAGTGAGTATGTGTGTGAGTAACTCTATAGATGAGCTGCGGTGTGTAACAGGATGTATAGGTGAATGAGTACATATGATGAGTGAATACATGTATGAGTGACTGTATAGGACTGCTGATGAATGAGTGGATGTGTCTGGGCTTCATCCTGGACTCCTCCCTCTCGATGACCAGACAAGTCAACGCCGTATCCTCATCATGCTTTCACACCCTTCACATGCTTCGCAAGATCTTCCGATGGATCCTGACCGAAACCAGGAAGACGGTCACCCAGGCCCTCGTCACCAGCCGACTGGACTACGGAAACACCCTTACGCCGGAACCACAGTCAAGCTACAGAAAAGACTCCAACGCATCCAGAACGCCTCCGCCTGACTCATTCTGGACATCCCCCGACGCAGCCACATCTCCGGCCACCTGAGGGACCTGCACTGGCTCCCCGTCGACAAGAGGATCACGTTCAGGCTCCTCACCCACGCACACAAGTCTCTCTTCAACCTGGGCCCCAAGTACCTCAACGACCGCCTGACCTTCTACACGCCCACCCGCCAGCTACGGTCTACCAGCCTCGCTCTCGCCACTGTACCATGCATCCGAAGAGCCACCGCCGGAGGCAGATCCTTCTCCTACCTGGCGGCCAAGACATGGAACTCCCTCCCCATCCACCTTCGGCTGACCCAGGACCACCTCGCCTTCAGGAGACAACTCAAGACCTGGCTGTTCGAGCAGTAGCGGACCCCTTCCCCCAAGCGCCTTGAGACCCTTCCGGGTGAGTAGCGCGCTATACAAATGCTGTGATTGATTGATTGATTGTAGATCTTGGAATTACGGAATAGATGTGTTGTAACTGGTTTGGTATGTGCATTGTTTTGAAAATGTTAGTTTGTATTTTTGAGTGTGTGTATCAAAGGTTATATTAGGGTATGAGGAGGTCTCCCACTCTATCACAAGGATGATGTCATCAGTGATGTAATTTGATATGTCATCGGTGATGTAATGAGTGATGTCCCTGACCATGTCATGAGTGATGTAATATGTGACGTCATCAGCAGTGCATTGCAAGCACACAAGTAATAATTAGCTGAACTAACTATAATGGGGGAATTTCTATGACGAGCAGAAATAAGCCTTGTTGCAAAATCATCCTGTACTGGCAACTTTTTCAGACGGATACTGGTGGGAACTGAGTCTGACTAACCAGCACTAGAGCCAGTGCTCTGTTAAAAGGTTCTTAGAATACAGTGAAAACACCTACATACACCAGGGAACACTATGCGTTGGGGTCCGCCTGTGATTAGCATGACCTCCTCTGTAAGCCCCCAGTATGTAATAGGGCATGGGGATTAAAACTACCTCTTAAAACATGCCACAGGGTGCCTTTACACACTGGTTAAGGGAGGTGGGACCCTGAGTTAACATATGTGCAAACACGCCCTGTGGACATTTTAAGTTGGGGGATAAAGTCCCCTTGAATCATGAGGGACCCTGGGGTCCAACTAGCCCACTACGTACCTCCAATAAGCGCCACAGAGCTGTGTTGCAGAGAGGTGTAAAAAGGGGCACAGCCTAGACTACCTCTCTGTAACACAGCACCGTGGCGCTTACTGGAAGCACCTGGTCGACTAGTTGGCCACCAGGGTCCCTCAGGATTGAAGTAGAATTATTTCCCCAACTTAAAAGGCGCCACAGGGCGTTTTTGCACACGTCACCTCAGGCCCTGTCCCCTCCCTTCACCACTGTGTGAACGCGCCCTGTGGCCGTTTTAAGTTTAGAGATTAAGGCCCCTTGAATCCCTAGGGTCCAAGTAGCCTACTAGGTACCTCCAGTAAGTGCCACAGAGCTGCGTTGCAGAGAGATGTAAAAAGGGGCACGGCCTAGCCCACCTCTCAGCAACGCAGTGCAGTGGCACTTACTGGAAGCACATGAAGGGCTAATTAGCCCCTAGGGGCCCTCAGGATGGAAGGGGAATTATTTCCCCAACTTAAAAAGCGCCATAGGGCATGTTTGCACACATCACCTCAGGCCCCGTCCCGCCCCTTTCCCACTGTGTAAACACGCCCTGTGGCATTTTACGTTGGGAGAATAAGTCCCCTTGAATCCTGAGGGTCCCTAGGGGCAAAATAGACCACTATGTACCTCCAGTAAGCGCCATTGCAGAGAGGTGTAAAAAGGGGCACGGTCTGCACCACCTCTCTGCAAGGCAGTGCCGTGGTGCTTACTGGAAGCACCTGGTGGGCTAGTTGCCCCCAGGGTCCCTCAGGATTGAAGGGGAATTATGTCCCCAACTTAAAAGGTGCCACAGAGCGTGTTTGCGCACATCACCTCAGGCCCCGTCCTCTCCCTTCACAACTGTGTAAACGCACCTTGAGGCCGTTCTAAGTTTAGCGATTAAGTCCCCTTAAATCCTAAGGGTCCCTAGGGTCAAACTAGCCCACTAGAGACCTCCAGTAAGCTCCACAGAGCTGTGTTGCCGAGAGTTTTAAATAGGGGTGTGGCATCTGAACACCTGTCTGCAACGCAGCTCCCTGGCGCCTACTGGAGATACCTGTTGGGCTAGTTGGCCCTCAGGGACCCTCAGTATTGAAAAAGAATTAATTTCCCAACATACAACTCGCCATGGGGTGCATTTGCACAATGGTGAAGGAAGGGGGCGTGGCCTGAAATGACATGTCTGCAAACACGCCCTGTGGCGCATTTTAAGTTGGAAAATTAATTCCTCCTCAATCCTGAGGGTCCCTGGGCGCCAACTGCCCATCAGGTACCTCCAGTATGCGCCAGAGAGCAGCGTTGCAGAGAGGTGTTCAGAGGCCACGCCCTTTTTAACAACACTCAGCAACGTAGCTCTGTGGTGCTTACTGGAGGTAACTGATGAGTTAGTTGGCCCCCAGGGACCCTCAGGATTGAAGAGGAATAAATTCCTCAACTTAAAACATGCCACAGGGTGTGTTTGCACACATGTCACCTCAGGCCCCGCCCCCTCCCTTCACCACTGTGCAAACGCGCCCGTGGCACGTTTTAAGTTGGGGATTAACCCCCCTTGAATCCTGAGGGTCCCTGGGGTGCAACTACCCCACCAGCTACTTCCATTAAGCGCCACAGTGCTGCATTGCAGAGAGGTGTAAAAAGGGGCATGGCCTCAGAACACCTCTCTGCTACGCAGCCCCCTGGCACATACTGGAGGATCCTGGTGGCCTAATCGGCCCCCAGGGACCCCCAGTATTCAAGGGTAATTTGTTTTCCATCTGCAAACATGCCAGGGGGCGCGTTTGCAGAATGCAGCAAGGAGGCAGCTTGGCCCCCGGTGCAATCCTGTTTTTTTAATTGTGTTTTTTAAGAAGGGGGCTGTGTGGCCTACTACAGTGCATTGTTCGCAGGTGGAAGGAACTATTCAGGGCAAAGGCGCAGTAAATTCACATGAAGAATCACTGTGAAAATACTCCCACCACTTTGAAGAACAGGGCCTCTTTCACGCCACTGGCGGGCACGCAGAGTCCATAGAAAAACACCCCTCCGATTTGAAAAGGTAAGAGGCAACTTTGTGGAAGACTTGGAAACCTTTTATTCAGACAGCATTTGGCATAATGCATTTCGACATTAGTAGCCTTCGTCAGATGCCACTGCTACCAGGATGTAGATCACCCACACCTTTAAGTATTCTGCAGGACCACCATTGGAGGATGTATAATAACCTCAAGTCACATGGTCGCATTGCCACTGCGGCCCAAGCTTCACTACAATTCCCATAAGGCATTGTTCGCAATTGGATGTTACATGAGGAAGGAACTATTCAGGGCAAAGGTGCGGTAAATTCAAATGAAGAATCCCGGTGTAAATTGAAGTCCTCAGGTTTCCTTGAGTCCCCTTTAACGTTCTAGCCCCTTGTGCAAATGTCAGCCAGGCCGCGAGTCAAACTAACAGTGCATTTGACTCCTAATGAAGTCACGAGCTGCAATCCCTGGCTTGACACACACTCGAGGTGGGCAGGAGTTGCTCCAATACCTTAGTCCGAAAACAAGCTGCACAGCTGATGCCAGCACTACTCCCGCCACTTTGGAGAGCGCGCCTCTTTCACGCCACTAGCAGGCACGCAAAGTCCATAGAAAAACACCCCTCTGATATGAAAAATGTGTACATATGTATATATATATATATATATATATATATATATATATATATATATATATATATATATTCGGCATAGAATGTCGGCAGCAGCATGCAGCAGCAGCAGGACAGACGAAGCAAACCCGATATCTGTGAGTAGTGGTATATTTTATTTAATCGCTCATCACCACTCCGCCATGACGCGTTTCGGTGCCAACAGCACCTTGATCACATGACAACGTTACAAGGCGGGCGTGCTCTTTTTAAATTACTCAGAGCCAATCAAAAGTAACGGCATAGACATAGAAAGCGTTCTGTCGAAATAAGTTACTGCATAAATGCATTGATATACATAAGCGTAAGTAGGACACAGTCAATAATCATTTGGACATACAAAATTATTAAAATTTGGTACAAAATATGCAATTGAATCTTATTGTGCAATGAATTTAAAATCAATAAATAAATAAATACATATAAATATATACTCATTTAAAAAATTCATTTATATACACACATAGTTGATTCTCTCTAGCAGCAATAAGTCAGTTCTATAACCAATTTTCTTAAAGCCCAAAACCCTTTCTTAAAGATTTTGCGCTATGTGAGAAAGTGCATATTAAAGGAGCAGTCGTTGCATAATGCAAGACACAGACAATTTGAATGATCATAAATATATAATATATACATCTGTTTGCAAGTCTGGTATATTACTTGTACTACTCCTGTCATGTACCAATTTTGCCTACTAACATATACAATGCTAAAAGTTGAATCATTTATGGACTCCGAGCTAATTGTGCAACCCCGTGAATAATAAAGAAAAATTGTGATGTTAAAATGTGATATTTGGTCTGAGGCTGATACTATGTTACTTAAAGTGTTGCTCAACTGGAATTCTCGATAGATTGATTAAAGTTACAGATAAGTGTGGCAGTCCTCCCCTGCGTTGAGTCCATTCGGGCTCTTAGTGTCTAGTAGGATAATGTGGCGAGTTTCCAGTCTGCGCAGTAATAGGTCACGGTCACCGCCCCTTCTCTGTGGAGGGACAGTGTCTATCACAAAGTAGCGCAAATCAGCGGCCTTTTTGTTGTGCATCAACTCGAAGTGCCGTGCTACCGGGTACGCCGTGTCGCCATTCGTGATGGCCCTTAGGTGTTGGAGTATCCGTTTATGTACTTGTGGCCTCGTACTTCCCACATAACGTAGGTCACAGGGGCACTCCAACACATACACGGCGTATTCAGTACGGCACGTCAACTTATACCTGATGGTAGTCGGTATTTTGTTGAAAGGCGTGATATATTCCTTCCTACTGACTCCATTCTTGCAAGCCTTGCAAGTTGGACAGCGTAAGAACCCTTTGCTCTTATCCATCCATTGAGTCTCTACTCGGGTTTCAGGACTGCTTGAAACCAGGCAATTGCCCAATGATCTTGCCCGCTTATAGGCAATCAAGGGAGCCCCCTTGAATTGATTACCTAAAACTGGATCGCTAGTAATAAGTGACCAGTTGCGTTTGATGATGTTTCTAATGGTGTGGTGCTAGTTGCTGTAAGTTAAAATCAATCTAGTTATGTTCTCCTCTTTTTGATTTGTTGTCTGTACTGCAATGGAACCTGTCATGATGGTTGTAGTAGGGGCACTGGCAGTGACGGCTAATAAAGAGGATCTTGACTGTGCATTTGCACGGTTCATGGCCCTCGCTATTATGTTTTGGCTATACCCTCTTTTACTGAATCCAGCCGCACACTCTTGCTGCGCTGACAGACACCCATCTTCAGTGCTACAAATCCACCTGATGCGGAGCATCTCACCATAAGGTATGCTCCTGATAAAGTGGGCAGGATGGTTGCTCCCTGAGTGGAGGATACTGTTGCCTGCTGTTTCTTTTCTAAATAGCCTGGTTTCCAGTTTTCCTCCACTTACAACGATTTCCACATCTAAAAAGCTGATGGAAGTCTCACTGATCTGACTAGTGAATTGGAGATTCATATTATTTACATTCAGACTGTTAATGAACCCCTTAGCTTCTTGTGAACTTCCGTCCCAGATCACGAAAAGGTCGTCTATGTACCTTAACCATAAAATGACTTTGTAGCCATGATCTCCGAGTAGTTAACCGATAGGACCTGCTCCTCCCAGTACCCCATGTGCAAACAGGCATAACTGGGAGAGAAGCAGGCCCCCATCGCTACTCCTCTAATTTGCTGAAAATATTGTTTCCCAAATAGAAAGAAATTATTTTCTAGACACAAGGTGATCATATCAATGATCATGCGCCAATGAGTCCTACATCCTTCTGGCCTGGCATTGAGATAGTGTTGCACTGCTCTAAGGCCGTCCCTGTGGTGTATTCTGGTGTATAATGCAGACACATCTAAAGCTATCAACAGGTAACTCGATTTCCATTGCACATCATACACTTTTCTAAGAAAGTCACTTGTGTCTAGTACAAAAGATGGCAAAGATTTAACAAAGTCTTGGAGGAAATAATCCACATATTTACTTGAGTTTTCCAATATACTATTGCACGCGGAAATGATTGGACGTCCTGGTGGCACGGTATTGTTCTTGTGAATCTTGGGGATAAAATAGATGACAGGAGTGATGGGATTGTCGTTTTTCATGAACTTATATTCGTCCATCGTAATCACTCCGGCACTCCTCCATGCCATAAGTTTTGAATGTATTTGCTTTTTTGCCATCGTGACCTCATTATGATACGCCCTTCGATAACATGTGCGATCATTCAATTGGCCCATCGCCTCATCAAGATACATCTGGAGAGGCCACAGAACAACGGGCCCGATTCACAGAATGAACTTACTACTTTTGGCATTCACAGAATGCACTTACTACTTTTGGTATTCACAGAATGAACTTACTCATTTCGGTATTCACAGAAGTTAGGACTACTAACTTTAGGACTCCTAAATGCCTTCTGTGAATACCGAAAGTCTTAAAATTAGGATTTTTCTCAATTTAGTAGTAGTAAAGTTAGGACTACTAACTTTAGGACTCCTAAATGCCTTCTGTGAATACCGAAAGTCCTAAAATTAGGATTTTTCTCAATTTAGTAGTAGTAAAGTTAGGACTACTAACTTTAGGACGCCTAAATGCCTTCTGTGAATACCGAAAGTCTTAAAATTACGATTTTTCTCAATTTAGTAGTAGTAAATTTAGGACTCCTAACTTTAGGGCTCCTAAATGCCTTCTGTGAATACCGAAAGTCTTAAAATTAGGATTTTTCTCAATTTAGTAGTAGTAAAGTTAGGACTCCTAACTTTACTACTACTAAATTAAGAAAAATTGTAATTTTAAGACTTTCGGTATTCACAGAAGGCATTTAGGCATCCTAAAGTTAGTAGTCCTAACTTTACTACTACTAAATTGAGAGAAATCGTAATTTTAAGACTTTCGGTATTCACAGAAGACATTTAGGAGTCCTAAAGTTAGTAGTCCTAACTTCTGTGAATACCGAAATGAGTAAGTTCATTCTGTGAATACCAAAAGTAGTAAGTGCATTCTGTGAATGCCAAAAGTAGTAAGTTTATTCTGTGAATCGGGCCCAACATTTCCGCCTTTGTCGGATTGTCTTATTACCACCTTTGTGTTACTCTTTAATTTTTTGACACATTGGTGGTAAGCAAAGTCTTGATATTTGTGTTTATTGGTGAACTCGTTACGTTTAAGGTAAAATTCTCTTAGTTCTTGTGCAACCTTATCATGAAATTGGTCCAAATTGTCCTTGATCATTAATGGACAAAATTTCGATTTGGGCTTGAAGTTAGTGGTTGTAGAAAATTGTTCATGGCCCGAGCCCGGGTCTGACTGTGATGACGTGGGTTCCGTTTGCATATCAATTATTGTAGTTAGGAGACTCTCATCTAACATTGAAACAGTAGTATGTTGTAAAATCGTGCCAGCTGTGATGGGCAGTACCGCCGGTTTGCGTCCCATATTGTATTTGCGTAACTTGAGTTTGCGGACATATTTAAACAGTTCTATTTTGGTGTCCGCATAGTCAAAGTTTGCTCTTGCACTATAGGATAAACCTAAGGATAGTATTTCAGTTTCCTTGGTTGTCAAGATTAGATCAGTTAAATTAACGACAGTTGGAGGTTCAGTTGTACTATTGGTGTTGCAGGAAGAGGCTAGCGCCGATTCCATTGATTGCGCGTTAGTTGTTTTTTTTGCGGTTTCTTTTGCGCGCTTGCATTTGTTGTGCTTCCTCCTTGCTGCACGTTTGGTGTTTGTGCTTTGTTTCTTGCAGCATTTTGCGCACCAGAGCGTAGGGTCTGCTTCCTGTCCTGTTGAACCACCTCCAGTTCTTGGGCTGGAGTGAATTTGCGAAACCCCACCCGTTGAATTCTGCTTTGCTCATTGTCTGACCCACTTTCAATGCTCGATATTGCTTCAAAAGAGGAAAGGCTCTCTGTTCTGGCTGGCCCTGATGAGGTAGTTGCTTGTGAGAGTCCACTTCCCTTGTTGGGTTGTGTTTTCTTAATGTTGTCGTATTTTTTAGCGAAGGTAAAGATTTGTCCATTTTCATAATCTAGCCGATCCCTTTGAAATTTGTAGGCTTTTCGGCGTTTGATTATATCTTCCTTTCCCTTTAGTCTCACTAGCATCTCCTCTCGGTATTTCACAATCAACACCTTTAAGTATTCTGCAGGACCACCATTGGAGGATGTATAATAATCTCAAGTCACATGGTCGCATTGCCACTACGGCCCAAGCTTCACTACAATTCCCATAAGGCATTGTTCGCAATTGGATGTTACATGAGGAAGGAACTATTCAGGGCAAAGGTGCGGTAAATTCAAATGAAGAATCCCGGTGTAAATTGAAGTCCTCAGGTTTCCTTGAGTCCCCTTTAACGTTCTAGCCCCTTGTGCAAATGTCAGCCAGGCCGCGAGTCAAACTAACAGTGCATTTGACTCCTAATGAAGTCACGAGCTGCAATCCCTGGCTTGACACACACTCGAGGTGGGCAGGAGTTGCTCCAATACCTTAGTCCGAAAACAAGCTGCACAGCTGATGCCAGCACTACTCCCGCCACTTTGGAGAACGGGCCTCTTTCACACCACTAGCAGGCACGCAAAGTCCATAGAAAAACACCCCTCTGATATGAAAAATGTGTACATATATATATATATATATATATATATATATATAATAACCCTAAGTCACACATATATATATATATATATATATATATATATATATATATATATATATATATATATATATATATATATATATATATATATATATATATATATATATATATATATATATATATATATATATATATATATATATATATATATATATATATGTGTGACTTAGGGTTATTGTACTTCCTCCAATATATATATGTATATATATCGAGTTAGCACTCCACGTGCACTTGCAACCCTCCTATTCCCTTACTCACCCCTAACCCTAAAATCACACCTACCACCAAATACTCTTACCCACCATTAAACGCTTAAAACACCCTTCCCACCCAATATCCTTACCCACCCCATAAATCTAAAAAACTCACTTACTATCCTATACCCTTGCCCACACCTAAACTCCGTAAATAACCTTACCACCCTATAACCTAACCAACTCCTAAACCATAAAAACACCCATACCACCCAATATATTTACCCATCACATTACCCTTCAAAAAACCTCACCACGCAAAATCCCATGCAAACTCCTTAAATGTGGCTTGTAAATCTCATTTTAGGTTTTGTGTCGTCCTGCGTCCCCTTGCGTGGCACAAGAGTAGTGAAAAACCTTTGATAAATATGCCCCTTATTCCCATTATGGATGTTATCTCTAGTGTTGTGGCTGATCATGTGCTTCTCTTGTTACATGCTGTTCAATTTTGGGGGTTTTTGACTCTAATTGCAGTGCTGATTTTGTACTATCTTTCAGGTGACATTGTGCAAACGTCTTGTGCATTTATTCATATCGTTAATTGTGGCCTACATTTCCTCGAATTCAATTTTTGATTAGTTAAATATACTCAGCTTTAATAATGAAAGTTTGTGCAATTCAGCTGTCTACTAAATAATGAAAACAAGGTGTAAAGGTGAATGCAAAGAGATGGTTGGCACACGGAAGTAGGATGAAACGACAGAGAAAGAACAGGAGAAAGGAGTTAGGATGGATAAAGAGAACATTATAGTAAGACAAGTTCTGGATCAGGATTATTGAGAATGGCAGGCAGTGGAACAGAATAATTCTAGAGAGGGGCAAGGCAGGGGTGGAGGATAATGATGAAAAGATTAAGGGCTGGGTGAGAGCTGGTGGTCTTAATGTTGGAGATAGATGAGATGACATTATTGAACGAGGATGACTAGGGTTAATAGGTAAAAGAAAAGAGGGGAAGGATTGGGAAGGAAAAAGGTACTAAGCGAGGTGATGAAATAACTCAAGCCGATGCTGAAAATTATGTAGGTGGAATGAAGAGGGAAAGGTCAATAGAGATAAAAGGAAAGAATAACTACTCTAGATGAGCCAGATGGAGACAGATGTTCTAGGAGAGGGTCTGAAGAATTACTCACGTGCTCTCGGAGTGTCCTGAAATTGCGCCTGCGGCAGGAACCTACTTTGGAGGCTGCTCACTAGAGTTAGTCTTCTCAGCTTCTTCATAGTCGTTGGGAATTGACCCTTTTTCCAATGTGCTGTTCGTATTTCCTGACCTAGATGTAAAGATGACAGGATGCGGGTAAGTAGTAAAGTCTTTAATGTAAGAAAACACCTGACACCAAAGATACGTCTGATAGCAAGTGCCACTGGCGAGCAACTGTCATTCTAACTGTCAACCTGCCGGTGGTCAGGTAGAACACCCTGACGTCATAATGCACCGGCAGGCAGCGCGTGCAGAGAACATGTCGCGCGTTCATTCATAGACCAAGCAATAGTTTATTTAAACACAACACATCTCCCTTCCTAAAACAACCAGGGAGCCTATGGATGACAGCAGATGGTTGCAGAAGGGAAAAGAGAAAACCACAGCTAATCCCAAACGTGATCTTGTAATTAAGCTGGAGGCTTTACTACTCTTCCATATCGGCTTACATTGGGTTCATACTCACAACTGACGTCCTGAGACGTAACATCTTCATAAACAGAATCATCAGAATCAGACTCAGTATCACTGTTGGTCTGACACCTGTACTCTTCTAATGTTACCTTGCTCTGCCCACTACTACTGTCTTCCAACCGTGAGGTATCTGAATTGTTCTCAATCTCAGAAAACACCTCGTTAGTACCTAGAGATACAACGTTGGTACCCTCTGGTCGAGACTCCTCAATTCCATCACGGTCCAGAATCCAATCGTAGTCCTGAGAACAGGAAACTTCATTATTTTCCAGATCATATTTATAATCACACACTCCTTCTCCCTCCTTGCATAAAGATAAAGCAGAAAAATGCCAGGACTTTCCATCGCTTATAAGGGCAGAATTACAAAACACTTTCTTCACCTCCATTGGTTGAGAGTATTGATTTTTTCCCTTTCTGGTGATCCTTGCACTTTTAACTCTCACATAGTCTCCTTCCTTGATGTTAACTCTTTTACTTGCATGCCTATTGTCATAGTATTTCTTACTTATGGTTTGCGACCTCCTTACATTCTCCTGTATTTCCTCTGGAGACCACATCACTCTTTCTGTTGTAGCCCAACTTACATTATCCTTTGTGATTGGAGTCTTTCCTCTCAAAAGTACAAAAGGACTGGTGCCTGTAGATACACATGGTGTAACACGGAATGACCAAAGATTCTTGATTATTTGTTTCCTCCATGACATGTTATTCTGATTTGCCAGTTGGATTATTTCTTTAATCACCCTAATAAATCTTTCTACTGCGCCATTTCCAGCAGGATGGTAGACAGACGTAGTTTTGTGCTCTATCCCATGTTTCTTCAGAAACTCTTTAAACTCTTTAGAAGTGAACTGTGGGCCATTGTCCGACACAATGCATTTTGGAAGGCCCTCCCTTAGGAAAAGGTTGCGCAAGAAAACAACAACACTATTTGCATCAGCATCCTGCACCACTTCAACCTCTGGCCATTTTGAGAAATGGTCTACTAGTACAATCAGATACAACAGTTCTCCATTTTCTCTGATGGGACCACAAAAGTCAATACCTAGTCTGACCCATGGCATGTTTGGACAAGACAGTGGTTGAAGAGGTAGTCTCAATGTTTGTTTTGTCTTATCCGAATTTTCACAGCCTGTACAATTTCTTACACTTCTTTCAATGTTAGGTCATACCCTAGCCACCAGTATGAATTTCTTACTCTACTCTTGGTCTTACCAATTCCAAGGTGCCCTTCATGGCAAATATCCAGGAGTTTTGAACGCAACTCTTTAGGTGGAACCACCTTCCCATTCTTTAAAATCAAATCACCTTCCACTGACAATTTGTTTAGTAGTTCCCAAATAGGACGTAATGGAGCAGGTATTTTTTTCTTGTCAGGCCAGCCCACTCTTATGTATTTTTTTACCTCATGTAAAACCTCATCTTTTCCCATCTTTTCAGTCCACTCTTCAACAGAAATACAATGCACTTCTTCCAGAACATTAGCTATACAGAAAGCGTCTATTCCTGAAACCTGTTCTTCATCATTAGGTAGAGGTGGTCGGCTTAGACAGTCCGCCACCTTGTTTTTCACCCCAGGAAGGTATACAACCTCATAGTTATACTCTAACATTTTCATAGAAATCCTTGATAATCTGGGGAGGCAACTTGGAGACCCTTTGTGGACAGCACTTTTACCAAAGGTTTGTGATCGCTTCTAAGGGTGATGTTGTATCCCCAAGTGGTTCAATGCCCATGCACATGCTAGTGCCTCCCTCTCAATCACCGAATACCTTACCTCAGTAGGCGTGATTGATCGAGAGGCAAAAGCAATGGTAACCTCTTTACCTTCCCCATTGACCTGCGAAAGTACTGCGCCCAACCCCTTGTTGCTCGCATCGGTAGTTACTATGCTTTTCAAAGAGGGGTTAAACCCTTGAAGGGGTGGGGCACCACAAATATCTTCTTTTATCCTGTTAAATGCCTCTTCACAGGTAGCATTCCACTCAAATTTATTCTTTTGTTTAATGAGTTCCCTTAAATGTAAGGTTTTAGAAGAGAAGTTCTTTACGAACTTTGCATAAAATTCTGATAGGCCTAAGAATGCTCTGACCTCATCCTTGTTCTTGGGTGAAGGGGCTTCCCTAATGGCTGCCAGCAGCTCTTCTTTTGGTCTTATACCATTTCCATCAATTTCATGCCCCAAATAGGTGACTTTATTAGCAGCAAATTTGCATTTGCGCAGGTCTGCTGTTAGCCCATGATGTTCTAGCAACCCTAAGACTCTGTTGAATTTAGCATCATGTTCACCTCTGCTTTTGCCTGTTACCATGATGTCATCTTGGAAAATCAATAGATTTTTTTCTCCTTTGAAGAGTTCACTCATCAACCTCTGAAACATGGCCGCGGCAGAGGCCAGCCCAAAAGGTACTCTCTTGAACCTAAAACTCCCCAGCGGGGTTACGAATGTGGTAAGACTTCTAATTTTGGGATGTAATGCAACCTGGTGGTAGGCAGAGCTCAGGTCAATTGTTGAAAACCATTTTGCACCATTAGTAAGGGACAGCATCTCGCTAATCTTTGGCAAGGGAAATTGATCCACTAGAATGTTTGTATTAAGATCGCGTAGATCAATGCATAGACGGAGCTTGCCATTTGGCTTCTTCGTGACAACCAAAGGCGAAACCCACTCTGCCGGTTCCACCGGTTCGATGATGCCCTCCCTCTGCAACTTTTTAAGTTCATTTTCCACTTCACCAATGATGGAAAATGGTATGTTTCTAGACTTGTGTATGCAGGGCACGGCGTCCCTCTTTAATTTGATTTCGTGGACGAAACCTATCAGCTTCCCAATGTTCTCTGAAAATATCCCAGGATACCTTTTTTTGTAGAAATTGTTACATTCTTCTTCTGTTTGCAAGATGAGGTCAGGATCTGGACTGTTTGGATCTAGAATTATACCTAGTTCTCTCTGGTCCATCCATCCTAACACAGACGGACCAACCTTGGAGACGTACAGTTTGCCAAACGTTTGACGGGATTTAAATTTGAACTCAAGTTCCCTGTAACCTAACATTTCAATAGGTTCATAATTGAATGACTTGGGGAAAACATCTGGTTGCATCAATTTCTTCCCTATTACAGGTACAAATTTCTTCCTCCATACTTCCTCATTAACTATAGTATATGGGGAGCCCGAATCTGCCACAATAGACATATCAACCCCGCCAATATTCATTTCACAGATCGGTTTCTTTTTTTTGTTTACCCCATCTTCCACATTCAACACAAATAAATTCATGTCATCTTCATCAGAAGATGCAAATCTTTCTTCTTCCTCTGAAATTACTGCTTTTACATTTCTATTGTTTTTTTGTTTCTTAGGACACATAGCACCAAAATGTCCTACCATACTGCAATTAGAACATTTTTGTCTCACCGCTGGACACGATCTGTCGTTGGCTAGATGGTATCTACTACCGCATCTATAACATCTCCTCTCATCTGAAAGCTTATTTTTATGGCCAGCATCTCTATTTTGTACATATCCAGAACTTGGTCTCCTATAACTTTTCCTTGAACTTATGACTTTTGCTACCGTAGATTTTTCCTCAACAGAGGATTTTTCTTCTAGTAAAACAGCCTTTGCACATCTTCCTGTTAATTCAGTACATTTTACAATTTCAACTACTTCTTCCAAAGGCAATTCACCCTTTGCCCACAATTTCTCCTGTACATGTTTATTTGAGGATCTCATAACGACCTGGTCGCGAACCAGCTTGTCATGTAATGCCCTAAATCTACAGGTAAGTGCTAAGTTTTTCAACTGAGCAACATAATCCTCTATAGATTCTTTAGGTGCTTGCTTGCGTTGAACAAATTTGAATCTGTTTACTGAAATAGAAATAGTAGGCTTGAAATACATAGTCAAATCTTCTAATGCAATATTATATACATCTCCAGGCCTAGTTTTTTTGTTTATTCTATTATATATTTTCATTGACTTCGCCCCTAAACAGTGAAGTAGGATTTTCTTTTTCTTCTCTGGGGTCAACTCCTCATCCCCCTCAAAAGTGGATAAATAATTTTCAAAGTACTCCCTCCACTCTTCCCATTTAAGTGCATCATCACCAGTAGAGGGTATGAAAGGTTGTGGTGGTGATAGATTCCAAACATTTCCTGTAGCCATTATCTATGCTAAATTTTACACTTAAAGATCAGTAGTGGAGAAATGATATATATATTCTCCTGTAAATTCACTTCTACACTGAACACCCTCACAGATGTTTCCACTGAATAATTTTTTACACTGTAGTAATTCAGTCAATGTAGCTACGCTGTCAAATTAGAGTTAAGGTTTTTTTTTCCACTTAAACTGTATGTGATTATTTTTCTCCAACACTAAGTAGTGTTTATTTGTAAATATACTACCTAGATGTGCGTGTCATCGATCTTGACCACACGCCCACAATCTTAGGGAAGACAATTTCCTTAACAAGCAGGTAATTTCCCTTTTAAAACTGCTCGCCGATGTAAGCAAAGCCTGTTTCCTTATCTGTGTGTTGGTGTGCGTATCACCGTGCAGATGACAAACACGACTAATATTCACTGACTTTTCCAAAATGGCCGCCAGATGCCGTCTTACATTGCGTTTTACTGACGTCACCGCCGAGCCTGGCAGGATTTTCTCCTCAAGGATCGTCGTGTGGATGCGCAGGAAGGCGGAACACGCTTCAACTTTCACACGCGAAGCCGCTCCTTCTCACACACGGAATTCTCCTGCCCTTCCACCACGCCGACTCGGACTGAAACACACTGCCTCAAACAACGGAGGCAAACTGCAAAACGAAGGCAAATCTCCTCACAAGTTAGAATATTGCCAGGTTTTTAATAAACAGTCTGTGGTTCTGTTCAGATTCTCCTCGAGGATGACATACTCAGCAGTGCTGATTGCACCTTCAGCCCCCCTCACCCACCCACTTACATATGGCGACCAAGGTACAATTCAGGATTACAGAATATAGATATTTAAAAAGATGTACCAGGAAGCTAAAGCTTAGAAAATAAATGAACATGCATTGAACAATATAGAATGAAACCGCTGGAGTGGCTGCTTACTGATCTAAACTAAGCAGTATCCTAATTTCAAAAGGATGCTCGAATATTTGAATTTACCTTGATAAGTCTGTGAAACGAAGTGAAAACTGCTGACGTTGATTAATTGTAAACATTGCATTATGCTGCATGTCGAAATCACTAAGACATAACCTTAAGTTCAGTCTTTCCACACTGCCACATGTTTTAAAACATCAAACCCTCTGTCCATGGACATCAATTCATCAGAATGCCAAGTGTAGCGGACATTATGCCACACAAAAAGGAAGCGGTACAAAAGGAGGTGGTGATGGACGGAGCATCTGAATCAATCAAACACTCACACCCAGTCTAAAGATCTGGGTTTAATCCATCACCGTTCTTTAGCCAACTCTGCCACCCCAGTTCAGACATGGCCATATGCAAATCAGTCTGACCCTGTGCCTCATGGGAACAGACCAGCCCGAACTGCAAAGCCATGTCTTCCCTGGACCGGAAACAAGCTACTGAGGACCGGTTTCTGGCATTCCAGACATCTTCAGCCCGGCTTGCTTGTATCCAGTGGCAAAGTGAGCAAGGGACTCACGTCTGAGCATACCCTGCCACACTTATGGCAGCCAAAAGCGGTACAAAAGTGGGTGGTGATGGACGGAGCATATGAATCAATCAAACACTCACACCCAGTCAAAAGATCTGGGTTTAATCCATCACTGTTCTTTAGCCCACTCTGCCACCCTAGTGCAGACATGGCCATATGCAAATCAGTCTGACCCTGTGCCTCATGGGAACAGTCCAGCCCGAACTGCCAAGCCATGTGTTCCCTTGACCGTAAACAAGCTTCTGAGGACCGGTTTCTGGCATTCCAGCCGTCTTCAGCCCGGCTTGCTTGAATCCAGTGGCAAAGTGAGCAAGGGACTGACGTCTGAGCATACCCTGCCACACTTATGGCGGCCAAACGGTACAAAAGCGGGTGGTGATGGACGGAGCATCTGAATCAATCAAACACTCACACCCAGTAAAAAGATCTGGGTTTAATCCATCACCGTTCTTTAGCCCACTCTGCCACCCCAGTTCAGACATGGCCATATGCAAATCAGTCTGACCCTGTGCCTCATGGGAACAGTCCAGCCCGAACTGCCAAGCCATGTCTTCCCTGGACCGGAAACAAGCTTCTGAGGACCGGTTTATGGCATTCCAGCCATCTTCAGCCCGGCTTGCTTGAATCCAGTGGCAAAGTGAGCAAGGGACTCACGTCTGAGCATACCCTGCCACACTTATGGCGGCCAAAAGCGGTACGAAAGGGGGTGGTGATGGACGGAGCATCTGAATCCATCAAACACTCACACCCAGTCAAAAGATCTGGGTTTAATCCATCACCGTTCTTTAGCCCACTCTGCCACCCCAGTTCAGACATGGCTGACCCTGTGCCTCATGGGAACAGTCCAGCCCGAACTGCCAAGCCAAGTCTTCCCTCGACCGGAAACAAGCTTCCGAGGACCGGTTTCTGGCATTCCAGCCGTCTTCAGCCCGGCTTGCTTGAATCCAGTGGCAAAGTGAGCAAGGGACTGACGTCTGAGCATACCCTGCCACACTTATGCCGGCCAAACGGTACAAAAGGGGGTGGTGATGGACGGAGCATCTGAATCAATCAAACACTCACACCCAGTCAAAAGATCTGGGTTTAATCCATCACCGTTCTTTAGCCCACTCTGCCACCCCAGTTCAGACATGGCCATATGCAAATCAGTCTGACCCTGTGCCTCATGGGAACAGTCCAGCCCGAACTGCCAAGCCATGTCTTCCCTGGACCGGAAACTAGCTTCCGAGGATCGGTTTCTGGCTTTCCAGCCGTCTTCAGCCCGGCTTGCTTGAATCCAGTGGCAAAGTGAGCAAGAGACTTACGTCTGAGCATACCCTGCCACACTTATGGCGGCCAAAAGCGGTACAAAAGGGGGGGGTGATGGACGCAGCATCTGAATCAATCAAACACTCACACCCAGTCAAGCTAAAGAATGGTGATGGATTAAACCCAGATCAGTTGACTGGGAGTGAGTGTTTGATTTGCTCAAACACTCTGTCCATCATCCCCTTTTGTTTCGCTTTGTTTGCCCTAAGTTGGCAGGGTATGCTCAGACGTGAGTCCCTTGCTCACTTGGCCACTGGATTCAAGATAGCCTGGCTGATGAGGATTATGAATCCGAAACCGGTCCCAGGATGCTTGTTTCTGGTCCAGGGAAGACATGGCTTGGCAGTTCGGGCTGGACTGTTCACATGAGGCACAGGGTCAGACTGATTTGCATATGGCCATGTCTGAACTGGGGTGGCTGAGTGAGCTAAAGAATGGTGATGGATTAAACTCATGCATAAGACAATGCATGGAATTCAGAGAGGTTTACCAAGCTTTTTATGGCTCGGCATTGCCTAATGAATCCAGAGTAACGCAAGGCAAGCAAGTACCTGGCTTTCGTTACTCTGCATTGGGAAGTCGTTCCAGGGGTGGGAACCCACACATCTACCCATGGTGTTTGCTCATTCACAAATTTGCTAATACTAGTAATCCTGGGAATGTGTCAAAATGATTCACCATCCCAATAGAGGCATAACAAGTAGAAATATTTGTATTTCTACTCATTATTTCCTCTTTTCAAGTGTACTCCATTCTGCAGCACGTGTAGAAAAAGGAAAATGCCTCTTTTGTGCAGGAAGGTACTCCTTCCTGCAGAAAAACAATCCTTCCCTTTATGCAGGCTCCCTTCCACTATGGCCTAGGGTGCCTGTGCTAGCGCTAAGCTGCACTCAGTGTTGCAAGGCAGGCAGAGAACAGGAAGGTGCCATATCTTAGTAGTAAAAACTTCAACATTAAGGGCCTGATTTAGAGCTTGATGGATGGGTTGCTCTGTCACAACTGTGATGGATATGCCTCCTGCTGAATTAAAAATCCCAATGTATCCAATTAGATTTATATTTCGGGGGATGGGGTATACATCACTATTGTGATGGATTAACCTAGTCGACCAAGATCTAAATCAAGCCAAAGTCTTGATTGTTTCACATAACTTCTTCCTAAAAGTCTGAGTCTGAATAGAAGGCACTTTGCAGTTCAGTAAGCTCACAGTATTTACTGACATATGTGGCTCCAAGGAAATCAGTATTACTTGACAAACATATTAATTATTTGTTTTTGAGTTCCCTGGCATAAACGAACTGTCCTGACAACCTTTCTCAGCATCCTACCCTCCTCCCATTTCAGGCATCCTCAACCTTCCTGCACCCTTGTCACCACTGATCTTATCCTAGAAGACTTCTCAGCTGCCTCTCATGTCTCTTCCGTGTTTAGTATTTTGAAACATACAGATGAACATTCATCATCATTCATCAAGCTCTTACAAACCATGGGCATCAAAGCACCCTGCGGTATAGTGAACAGATTGAGTGGCAAAGAGGGGTAAAAGGATGGGTTCCGCCCCTTGGTACTCGTCGGACTTACGTATCCTCAGGAAAGGATGTAAGAGGCTGGAGAGAACCTGGAGAAAAAACTGGGAGGTGGCAAGCCGGGATGAATATCGCACCGCAATAAGAAAATATAAAAACGCCCTTCGCAGTGCTAAGGCGCAATTCTTCAAGGATAGGATAAAAAGTGCCTCCAATTCTTCGAGAGAGACCTTTACAGTGGTAAAGGAACTCCTCAAAATCCCGGAGCCACCGTTGACTCAGGATAATCCTGCTGAGAAGTGTAGAGAGCTAGCGGAATTTTTCCATTTAAAAATTGAAAACATCATAGCTGCCCTGCCCCAAGTCGTGCAGGTTGCACAGACAGGCAATCAGACAACAGGAGAAGGCGCCCGCCTGGATACTTTTGGTCCAATCCCTGTAGCTGAGGTCGCAAAGGAGCTAGGATCCATGAAGAGTGGTTCACCAGAGGATCCAGCCCCAATGAGATTTCTGAAACAGGTAACATCTGTGGTTGCGGCTCCCATAGTGAACCTGATCCCTTACCCAGGGTGTGGTGCCGCCGAGCTGGAAAAGAGTGGTTGTAAAGGCTCTTCTGAAGAAACGCAATCTGGATTCGTCAGATTTGGCAAACTTCAGGCCCATTTCTCTGCTGCCGGGTCTTGGTAAGATCGCTGAAAGACTGGTTAACCGGCAACTATCCGTCTTTCTGGAATCCAATGGCCTGATGAGAGATTCACAAACAGGCTTTCGGCAGGGCAGGGCACAGACACAGCCCTCTTGGCAGTCGTTGAGGAAGCAAGGAGCATTTTGGATTCAGGAGGGTCAGTGGCAGTGATCCTCCTGGACCTCAGTGCTGCCTTTGACACTGTAAACCATCAAGTGTTGATCCAACGGCTGTCCAATGCGGGGGTCACAGGAGTGGCGTTGCAATGGCTTAGGTCATTTCTGTGTGGTCGTACCTATCAGGTCTGAGAAGGCAGCGAGAAGTCTCCATCTATCCCCCTCCAGTGCGGTGTGCCACAGGGCTCCTCGTTGAGCCCTACGCTGTTTAATGTCTATATGGCCCCCCTGGAGGATGTGGTGGCCCCTTTTGGGATAAAAATTGTCAGCTATGCTGATGATACCCAGCTGGTGGTCGCATTATCTCAACTGGAGAAGAACCCAGACGCGCTGCGCCTATGCCTGACCAATGTACACACCTAGATGTGTGAATCGTCGCTCAAACTAAACGGTTCCGAGACGGAGATAATGCTGTTAGGGCACAAGACTCCCTCTCCCTCTCTCCCCTTGACCGTTTGGCCCCGGTGCCTGGGGGAGCTCCCCAGCCCCAAGCAGGAGATCAAGAGTTTGGGAGTATGGCTGGAGCAAGATCTCTCCTTTAAAACTCAGGCCAAGAAAACGGCGGGGATCTGTTTTGGGCTTCTTCGTTCAGCCCGTAAAGTCTTGCCCCTCCTCCCCTTACCATCGAGGGGGTTACTCATCCAGGGGCTAATCATCTCCAGGCTTGATTACTGCAATGCCATATTCCTTGGTGCTCCGGAAGCCACGCTCAGTAAGCTGCAGCAGGTGCAAAATGCTGCGGCTAGGCTGTTGACTAATACATCAAGGAGACAATCAGTTAAGCCCGCCTTGGAAGCATTGCATTGGCTCCCGGTGAGAGAGAGGGTCAAGTTTAAGGCTCTCTGTACGGCCCACAAGATCCTCCAAGGGAAAGGACCTCCTTCTTTAAGGAAGCTAGTGGTGCCCTATAAAGCCAATAGAGCTCTTCGCTCTGATCAAAAACTTTTGCTACAGGTCCCCAGAGTTCATAAAGCCCACAGTGGAGGCAGAAGATTTTCGGTGCATACAGACACCCTTTGGAATTCGCTCCCATTGAAACTGCTTTGTGAGACATGCATTCTTCGTTTTCGGAAGCTTCTGAAAACACATCTCTTCCCATCTTAATACGTTGGATTGGCTTCGCAACGGTCTGACGGACTCCTTGACAAGCACTGGGACGCCCAAAGGTAACCACGCGCTATATAAGACTCAAATCAAATCAAATCATTGAACTGTAGTAAAAACCATGTGATATAAATTTAAAACGGCCTAAAGGCAGTTTCAGTAACATGACAGCTCTCATAATGCGGTTCATCTATTTTAACACGTTCTGACATGGTCAGGTATGCACCCTATTTCATATGGGAGGATGAGTGATACACATAAGCAATATATTTAGGCTATCCTGTTTTAGGTTTAAACTTATAATAACTGATAAAACCCCACCGAATGGGAAATAGCCTTCACCAGTTTAAACATTTAAACACTGAAAAAACTCCTACACAACCACAAACTAAATGCCATTCAAAGAAAGGAAAAGGAGAGTGAAAGAGTAATTTTTATTTCTTAACACCTTCGCTGCTAGGTGTTTTCCCCTCCGGTGCTGGATGCTGCCCATTTCCCATTGTTTCATGACGAGCTCAGCTCGTCATCAGCACAGCTCAACCGTGCATCATGACGAGCTGAGCTCGTCATGAGCATGGAAAGGGTTAATGAAGGGGCCAATACAATGTAACTTTGTTTTATAAGGTAGAAGCATAAAAGAATGGGATAACATTATTCTGCTTGAGTTTTGTTCTTTAGATGGATCACTAAAATATTGTTTCTTTTTCCTTTTGATTTTTTCAGTTTTGTGGTCTTTGGTCTAAAGATGCAGGGTTTAGAAACATGTTTTAGGTCTTGTTTAATTATTTTATGAAATTAGAGAATCAGGAAATAACAAAAACATATTTGATATTTTGGCTTCGTTTGATTCTTTCACTGATAGGTAAAATGGCTGATTTCATAAGAATCTTTCCCAAAATGTACCATCACATTTACTCACAGAGAGCAGGTAAAACACCTTGATATATCAGCCACCTTTTCTAGTGAGTAACTATTGATAGTAGGTGAATTGGTACACATCACAGGTTTTAAACAATCAATGCAAGGTGTAGTGACATGTATATGTGAAAAGAGTGCTAACACCAAGCATCTAGATTAGAGGTGAAAACATGACACCAGGCTTTTGGAAAACATGGATCACATAGTTACTTGGAATGCTGCTGCAGAACATTCTTAATAATAATCATATAATAATAATAAACACATTTGTAAAGCGCATGGTTACACTAATTAGTGTGTCCCTGCGCTGCAATAAAAAGAGGGACTCTGAGTGGAGTAGAGAAGTGAAATAGAAGACAAGTCAAACATGGAGGCTTGAAGGAAAAAGCAAGGTCTTGAGCTTTTTCCGAAAGATTGTCTCAGAGGACTACAGCCGAAGACCTAGGGAAAGTTTATTCCAATGTTTGGCTGCCAGAAAGCGGAAGGAACAGCCACCCATTCTTACTCTTCTGATGGCCAGAACACTGACCTACCTCATTCCCCTTGACCTGAGCTGATGGGTCGGAACATAGGGGTGAATAGGTGGGCCCTTTCCTCTGTAGGATGTGGTGGCTGACACACAGGGCTTTAAAGATTGGAGTGATAATGTTTGTATTTGTAGTGATCTAGCTACGTATATGAAAAATGTGGGTGATGACCTGTCAAAATTGATACCTGAGCTGAAGTGCTTCCATGTAAGAGATCATTGTCACTTGCTAGATGGTATGCTGAAAGTATCTTTCCAATCTTCACAGTTAATGAAGAATGCTGTTGACTTTTTGGTCCATTCTGGTGCACTGTTTAGTTTTGCGCTGGGAACTAAAACTCGATTATATATCGCTTTGTGTGGCAACAAAGAAAATGTCATCCCAACTGTGTCATTTAGCTGGTGTTCTGCGTCCTAGAGGCTGTGAATGCTGTATTATCCATGTGGCAAATGTTAACAGAATTTTTTGTTGAGTTATGATGCCCAGTGCAAAAAGTTTGAGGATCTTCGGTCACTTATTGTAAGTAATGTGAAAAAAATGCACTTTACTGCATTCTTAGATTTTTACAGGAAAACATGACGGCTGTAGTGGACATATTAAAAAAAACTTGAGTCTGAAAACACTGTTGTCTACCAGGTGTTCAGCATAATTGGTGTAGATGTGACACATCTGCTTGAGTGTAGGCTGGGCGATACTTTTAGTGACTTTGGCACTAGAACATGTTCCATGTTAGAATGCTTGCTGCTTCATAAGCAATTAAATGTTGAAGAGCAATTCAGGAAATGTTACTTTACAATGTATGAGAATTGACTTGCAATGATGCATAGAAATGTCCCTTCACCAACCATGGAATTTGAAGTCAATGAAGCCACACTGTGGTGCTCTGCACTAGTTCTAGGTCCCTTCCGTAAAGGGATATTTTCTCTGGACTTTCAAAAATGCTGCTTTATTTATGATTGCTTCAATAACTCTGAGGGCCTATGCACCCAGTTCAGAAACTGTCCCAAAGAAATGCAATCTTCAGGTACACCAGTATTGGCATGGAAAGCTATTTATTGGCCAGAGTTAGCAAATTGTGTACAGACTGTTTTGACGTTGCCCGTCTAAAGTGCTAATGTTGAGAGGGAATTTTTATAGATAAAAGTTTACATGGGAAGGAAAGACCAAGCGTGCATGACCAAAGACTCACTGAAAAAGTATTATATGGTGTATTACAGTAAGTTTGATTTGTAAAAATTTATTTGGATCTTATAAACATGGTACATATACTGTTTATATACCATCAGTGCAGAGAGAAAGCAATAATAAAAGCAAAAAGTTCCATAAACAATGGAAAAACACTGTTTCTGTTGTTTTTACTGGGACAAAAATGTGTAATGACTGATAAGCACAGTTTTTAAGGTATTGTAAACACTTGAACAAACTGAAAAACCCCATCAGAATTTACCCAGAATGGAAACTCAAAACAGGAAAGCCTAAATATATTACACTGCTGATAAGATCACTTCTGCGATGTGTATTGGGTTCAGAACGGGGATGTTCAGGAGAGGGAGGTGTGTGCTACTCACCAGCTCGGGTTGCTGAAGCTGGTCACAATCTTCTTCTCATCTGTAAAGAAGAAACGTCAAACATTAGGCAATGGAATCCATGCATGCGCACAGCACGCTCAGGCCTCGGCATCGTTCATGGACATGTAGAAGCAGAAACCACCAGAATGTGCAAGAAATAAGTTTGAATATTTGAACTGTTTTGGAATGTAACTATGCTTCATGGACTATATCTATTGATTGACTAATGCTGGTCGTCAGATTACATCCAAGAACTAAAGAACGAGTTCGGAAAAAGCAGGCCACACAACTGGAATTGAAGCCCCTTTCCTCACCTTATTATGGAGAGGGGCATTGCCTCTCAAACAAGCATGATCAGGTAGTTGCTGATCAACAACATTTCTCTCTTTGTTCTCTGCAGACCACAGAATCCACTGAATGCTAGGGAAGATGCTTTCTCTTTTCCTGTTTTCAGGACAAAGAACTGTCTTCAATCTATCAAACCGGTTACATTATCACTATCCAATAATTCCTTAAAATGTGAGTCCAGACAAAAGAAATTCCTATAGGGCTCCATGAGTTGTCTAAATGTGAAATGAGGTGATCTCCAGACCCAACAAAGGAGTTATAAATTGTGTCTTCTTGGAAATATGTATACTACCTATAGCTCTTCCCCGTCTCTGCTGTACACCTGCTCTTTTTGCAGGAAAACCTTATCTTGCTGCTGTTAATTTTGCATCATGTTTGTCCCACCTTTATTGTTGTCATTTATCACACTTTATTTTTATTGTCATTAAATCATCTTTTCTAGCAATTTTTTTCCAAATGGCTTAAATAATTAGCTTTACTGAATGTGAAGGTAGTTGTGGACATGCCAGTACTTATGATAAAAAAGAAGACTTGAGAAGAAGAAAGTGTGCCCTCTGGTGCAAGGGAGGTATGAGGGATGCTACCAAAGTGAAAGGGGAATGGTGCAGCAAAGAACCTGGCTAGAAAGGTCACTACTCCTTAGCCCGTATTCCATGTCCCAATCCTTACTGGGAAGACCTTTACTCCCGTCACCAAACCTATTTACTTTCCAAGCGAAATAAAATGATAACATGCTATCCGGGCTGCCCTGTACTTCTACATGGACATAACAGAGGTGGCCCATGTCATACTTTCAGTTTTCTTTAATGCTCCATCACTTACTGCTTCATCAAGGCGCTTTTGTGGAGCCGTCTAGAGCTGATGTAATAGTCTGGCTCAATGGGAACTTACTGTTCTTGGGTGAGTGAGGGTGAGTGCCTGGGGTCACGCCTCCCTGCCTGGTACGTCGAACACCTGAACCAGCGCTGTTAAAGCTGGTATTACTCACTACGCTATTATGGAGGCAAAGGCTAACAGATTTGCCACTTGTATCTCCTGAGAGAGTAGTACAAGAGTCTACTCAGTCTGAGGAATAACATGGCTCTCACTTTCATCAGAAATTGAAATACCCCGCAGTCAAAGCAGGTTTTCTGGAAGGAGAGGGCTCTTCCCCTAACATACCTAAGAAATTGGTGGAACTTGACTGGGTCATGAAGTGGATGAAGACATTAGTGTCTGCCTTGCGCAGGGGCAGGTGTTCACTGGTTTATTTCATGATGTCATAGACATTTGTGCCTTTCCCTGTATGAGTCTTCAGTTAACAGTAGAAATAGATGACTTTTTCAATCAGTATCAGCAGCAAGAACCTACATTTTTTCCTCTTCTTTCAGCTGTTTGGAAGCTGCAGTCTAACCAATGGAAAGAGATGGACCTTTCATAGATTACTCACACAATGAGACTATTACAGAATTATTCTAAGTGCTTCCTGCATGTAGTCAAGATTGATCCCCTGAAGGTGCAATTTCGTCTTAGAAAGTGGTATTTCCAGTTGTTGCGGACAAGAAGGTGAAGTAGGCAGTTAAGTCCCTCCATTCCACCTTAAACTTTCATATTTGGGAAAGTACCTATTGAATTACATAATTTTCTAGGTCTATGAGGGTCTGATTCACAAAGATAAATTTACGCTTTTGTGTAAGTTCATGTTTGTTTTGTAATTCACAAAACTATGATTGAATGGTAAGTTTATGACTGCTGAGACTCTACAGTCGGTGCAGAGAACCTCACACAGAAAAAGATAGTCATGTCGTATCATTTTATGTGCCGAGTTCTTTGCCCCAAATTCAGAATTTCTGCAGTTGTAAACTTACTATTAAATTGGAGTTGTGTGAATTCAAAAACAAATGTAAACTTACATCAAAGTGTTGGTTTACCTTTGTGAATTAGGCCTCAATGATTGGCAGATCAGGTGCATCAAGGAGAAGACTTCACATCAACATTATAGTTGATGGATGTTATACCTGACAGCTTTAGGATGGTCTTCCTCCAACCTTTAGCAAGCCTCCCTCCATTTTTCTCTACTTATTTTTGCTGGCTTTAGGACTCTACGCACCTTACCACTGCTAATTGGTTTTAAAGGGCTTGTGCTCTCTCATCTAAATATGGTAACATTGGCCCATACCCAATTGGCATATTTAATTTGTTTATAAGCCCCTCGTAAATGGCACTACTTGTGCGCAGGGTCTGTAAAGTAAATGCTACCAGTGGGCCAGCAGCACTGATTGGGCCACTCATACAGGGAGCCCATTAACCATGTGTCAGGCCTGCCAATTGCAGTGCTTGTGTGTGTCTGCAGTTTATTGCCACATCGACTAGGCGTTTAAAACTACTGCCCATGTCTTAAACTCCCCTTTTACTGCATAAAAGTCACCATTAAGGAAGGCCCTTGGTAACCCAAAGAGCAGAGCACTACATAAGACAAGGCTGGACATGTACTTCCATGTTTGACATGTCCTGCTAGTGACAAACAGATGTTTTTCACTGCTGTTAGCTCTACTCCTCTCGTCGACTGGAATTGAAAACTCCTTAAAATACCATTAAGCTGTGATTTATGATCAGTAAGGAGTAGCTTTTTATGACTCCTATCTTTGGAATGGTTTATTGGTAAGGTAGGATTTAATATTGCTATTTAAAAAATGCCACTTTTCCCAGCTTCCAACATGTTGTGGAAAGTATACAGAGACTGCTGACTGTGGCTGCCGCATTCTTCTCTGACATAATGATATCTGAAAAATGTTTTTTGTTATGAGATGCCAACTTCACCAGGCATAAATATTCCACAACTTATCTGCAATATTTTCCTCTTTAGAATTGCTTTGATTTTCATCCTACGGAGTCTTGGATCTTCACATAAAATTTCTTGTCCTGTTGATTTTCTCCTATATTTTCCTCAGAAGAGACTGAAACGTCAACACCCTAAACCCAATTCCTTTTTAGTCTCCGTTAAGATTAAATTTGGGAGATTTTGTTCCTATGGCCAGGACAGTCTCCAAATTGTATACTAGCAGAAATGGGCTACTTTGCACTAATAACTAGCAAACTCTGTCAACAATCTTTTTCTGTCCAGTTATCACTGCTGTTTAAGTACCTTTTTCATTTTGAATCCCTTAAGAAACCACCTTTCTATGAGTGAAATATAATCATTTAAGAGATACACGCCATTGCATTGATTTATTTCTCCTTTTCTAAATATTATTGAATATTGTGCTCTGAATTGGTTTCTTGATCTCATGATTAAACGTCTAGTAAGTAATCAGAGATCTTTACCTAAGTATCTATTTAAGTACCTTCCTTGTATGCAATATTACCCAAAACGTATTCACCAAATCTCACAATAGTATATTGGGGCACCCATTTATACATACATACTTTTAGAAAGTGGATATTTCTCTACTTGTACTACTATGTGTGACTTACATCCTGTCTCAAAATACATACAAGGGCTAGATGACATATCCCTTTGTGCATTCCTTCTAAACAGCCACAGATGCAGGAAAGTGGTGGGTGTGATTTCCTGGGCAGATGGGAGGAGGGGGCTCATCCTAACACTTCATAGAGTAGTGGCGTGACCCCATACAATGAACTGATAACCCCCACTGGTAGTCTGGAGTCAGGGTTGAGATTGAAATGGATATTGAGGAATTTTAAAACCACTCTTTAAAGTTTCCCTCACATCAGAGGCCCATTTGGGTATATGTACTGGGTCTCTGGGCCCCATCAAATCAGACACTTCTAGACCTGTGTGGAAAGTGTGGCACAATGGTTAGAGCGGCAGACCCTGATTCAGAGATCTAGCCCGGGACCAGGGTTCAATTCCCGCCTCGGCAGGTCTTGGGCTAAATTTCCTCGTACCTGATAATTCTCGCCTCGGTGCCTATTCTAATTCATGGGTCCCACTCTGCAACTCTGGGCAATAGCTTGCTTAATCTTGACAATGGCCCCAACAACACTAGGATGCTTGGCTTCACCTTGGGGGTGCCCAGGAGTGGGCACTTCACTGGGAAAAGCCAGGAAGGGTTCCACAGCGGTATGCATACAAGTGCTGAGATGCCTCATGGGTGATTTGTGCGCTATACAAGTACTTCTACATTTACATTTACAACGAATCTCTGTCAGAAGAACTGAGGTGCTGCTCAAAGGGCGTAACTGGATTGCTTTCCTGGTTGGACTGCTGCCTGCTTGTTGACATGCTGCATGCGGCTCTCTGACTCTGCTGAAGCAGAACTGAAGCCGGCCTCCCCTTCAAAGTGATCTCCTAGGGCTTTTTAACATGCCTCCTGTTTCTGAAGTCTAAGGGATACAAAAGACTTCCTACAGTTCCACCGGTGCTGCTGGACTCTGCCTTTTAGGATGCATGATTTCGGTCCAGGAAAGACATGGCTTGGCAGTTCGGGCCGGACTATTCCCATGAGGCACAAGGTCAAGACTGATTTGCATATGGCCATGTCTGAACTGGGGTTGCGTGGTGAGCAAACAAACAATGGATTAAACCCAGATCTGTGACTGGGGGTGAATGTTTTGCCAATGTGCAACATTCCTTCCATCATCTTGTGTGTTTTACGGGATGACTTAGGGCATAGGAATAGAAGGAGCCTGGAGAGTGCGCACCCCGCAGCGGATCTACCTAGACTCAGCACTCGGTCCCTCATGGAGCAAGCATCCCCGGCTTGGGACGGCTCAGGGCATAGGGATCAAAGGAGGAGCCTGAAGAGCACGCACCCCACAGCGGATCTACCTAGACTCAGCACACAGTACTTCACAGAGCAAGCATCCCCGGATGAAGCCGCAGCCTAACTCTGCCCCCTCAGGCTTTCTGCATAACAACGCAGAGGGTATTGTGGGAGTGTTTTCATTTTACAGTGTTGCACTGACTTTTACATTATACTTTGTACACATGGCGATGGGATTTTGCCCGCACATGTGAGCGGGTTGAGAGTGAGGCCATCGGCATGGCAATGTCCCCTCAAGCATGATGGCAGCGCCAATGCAGCCTTGATGGTCAGTTATATTTGGCACTCTCTTTGTGTGTGTTCACATCTATTTCACAATGGGCGGCGTCGAGAAACCTCACTGGATTTCTCCAGGCGCATTTCTGCACTGTTTGTCATTGAGTCATCTGCCTGCACATGGGAACTAAGAGCGTGCCACTTGACACCATTTTTCTATCTATGGGCAGCATCTGCTTCTGGTTCCCTAACTGCTAAATGGCGGCCCACATAAATACCATTACTTTGAAGTCTGCCCCCGGCTTGCTGTTGCTGTTGCACTAGCTAAAGAAAGACCTCGATCCTCGAAGGAAGCAAAAGATAAAATTGAAAAAGGACCAAAAACAACAACTGTTTTATTGAAACAGAAACAGGACTACTCCTGACCAGCCCAGTCAATGGACAGAGACACAGGACTATCCGGATGGCTATGATGTCCACTCCTATGAGGTGGCCATCTTGGACTGTCTACCTCTCTACCTATACAGGTCAGAACCTCAATCGAAAATGTTATTAAAATGTAATTACATCATCTTGAGTTATCTATATCTCAATCCTTACTGCCACAGCTACACCCCCAATCCTCAATTTGCCTGCCTCAGTGCTATTACGCTACTTCATCCATCTCCTACTACTCCCCTGCACAAACTTAAGCCACCACCACAGCTCACCGACCCCAAGATAAATTAGGCCTACGACCCAACGGTTGAGAATTTGCTTCCTTCTTGTCTCAGAAGACCGCAACCATAAAGAAGGGCCTTCTCAACGATCTAATCACACACTCTGTCGCATACATGAATCCCTCACCATCCCTTCTAATTTCCCCACACCGAATCTCATCAAAGTTCGATTTAAAAAACAATGCATCTTGGTCATCCTTCGATTCCTATAATGAAGAATCTATTTTTAAAATGCTGCCTGCCTTAAATCCTGCCAATCACTTCATGGACCCTCTCCCAGCAAACCTTGTAAAATACTTCACCCCGCTGGTACTACCTCTCTGGACCAAGATCATAAATAACTCTTTACGCCAAGGCTGCATCCCTGACACCCTCAAGGCCGGGCAGGTATCCCCCATTCTAAAGAAACCCACAGCTGAAACTGCGGACTTAAACAATTACCATCTTATATCCAACATCCCTACCCTGGCCAAACTCTTATAAAAGTGTGAACACCTCCAGCTGCTAAGACGTATTGAACAGTTTAACCTACTAAACAAATACCAACCAGGTTTCCATGCAGGCCACAGCACAGAATCAGCCATGACCCATATAATTGACAATGCCCTACAAATCTTATATCAGAACGGTGCCTGCTTACTCATCTTGCTAGGCCTTTCCTCGGCCTTTGACACAGTCAAATATGATAATCTGATTGACCTTCCAAAACACATAATGGGATTAGGTGGATCAGTTCGAAGTTGGCTTACTTTGTTCCTCCAAAACAGATCACAACGATTCAAGGTCGATCACTCCCTGTCCAAACCTGTCCCAGTAACTTTAGGAATCCCACAAGGGTCTGAATTATCTCCGACATTGTTCAATCTTTTCATGGAACCCGTTACTGAAATTCTCTACTCGTCCAACGTGCAATATCACATGTACGCTGATGAAACACAATTACATCTTAAGATCCATACCCTAGAAGACATCAAATCTCTCAACACTATTCTCGGAAAAACTCAGACAAGACTGGCAGAAAATCATCTAAAACTGAATGCCCTCAAAACCGAAATCCTCCTAATCGCTCCCCCTGCCCAAGTACCGATAATGCAAGATTGAATCAAACACCTTACTGCACTCAACTGCCAACCTCTCATCGTTGATTCAGCAAACTCTTTGGGAATATCACTGGACAGAACCTCAATATGCAAAAACACATCAGCAACACAACAAAAGGAGCAAACTTTCAGATAAACATTTCGAGAAAACTGAAACCTTTCCAGCCGGATAGATATTTCAAGCTGGCAGTACAAGCTCTAGTCATCCCAAGAGTGGATTACGGAAGTGTCTCTCTCTGCGGCCTACCGAAAGCGGCAACAGCCCCTCTAAGAGCCTCAATCAACGCCGCAGCAAGGCTCATCACTGGTTCCAAAAGAAGTTCCCACATATCCCCTGACCTAAAATCCCTTAATTGGCTACCTTTTGAAGCCAGAATTCATTTGAAAATAACATGTATGACACATAAAGCCATTCATCACAATACACCCAGCTATCTGGCTCAGAAATGGGTGCCCTCTTGTGGTGTCAGATCCTCAAGAAGTGCTAACAACCTTCCACTGAAACCAGAAAGATTCAAAAAGAAAAAATCATATAACCGGTCATTTTCATGTATGGTCCCCCGGAATTGGAATGCTCTATCCCCAGAAACCAGACTTAATCCATCTACTGCATTTTTCAAAAAAGAAGTGAAATCGCTCCTCATGGCTCAATTCACTTGACCAGGGACCACTTTCATTTTGCGACCCAACGTATCCTCTACGTGAAACTTTATAATATCCACTGCCCAGCCAGGTATCCTAGATACTGTATCTATATTATGCTTGATATACAGCGAACGCCTTGTTTTGTATTATATACCTTGTATCAACGATAGGATGATTACACTACTATTGTCTATCAGCGATCTTGATGCTATTTACCTTGTTTTTATGTAACTAAGACAATTACCTTGTAAAGCGCTCTGATATCTGCAAGGATCTGGTTGGCACTCTATAAAACTCTCAAAATAAATACAATAAATACAAATAAAAACAGATACTTTTCAGTCTTTTCACTGGTGATTAAAACTGAAATCCTTCCCCATGCAGTTCTTTTTCATTGCCACTTTTGATGCTTTATCATGAACCTGTGCGCTTGTGCAGGGCGCGGCTGTACACCTGTCTTCATGCATATTAGTGCATTGCCTAAAGCGCATAGATTTATTTGTAAGCAGAGTAGATGAACCACTTATTACCGAGTCTGAACATTACTGAGGTACTCACCTTCCTCCTCTGATCTTCTGCACCTGGCGCAGCATATCAGACAACAGACTATTAGAGCAAAGACGAGGAGGAATCCCAGAAATCCACCCACGACAGGGGCAGCGATGGAGATTGCGCTGTACACGGTCATTGCTGCCTCTGTAGTTTTTTCTAGAAAAACAAAGCTTGTGGTCAGGTACTTACAATCACTTTCAGTGAAATTGCAGGCATTTTAATGGGCATGTGATTTTTTACAAAATATAAAGTAGCTCAGAAGATTTATATAGTTTCAAAGTCTCCCATACATCCTTACTCTCCTTTTCTATGTGCCAGATTCTGCCAATTGTAATAACTCATATTGTATTTTTAGGCTGGGAATGAATCACCCATTATAACCGATACGGAGTGTATGTCCTATTTCCACCGAAATGATGCAGTTCACAAAAGGGCTATGTGTTTTTCATACATGCATAATCAAAGCAGCATAACAAATTTTATACAAATGTATGCAAAAAATTAACAAGGTTTATTTTTCTAAATATATCAGCTGGTAAGTTTAATTAGGACCTGGTAAAATGTTGATTATGCCAGCGTAATCTCGAGTAATGTACAACATTTTGCGCTATGCTTAGTATGCAAATTACCCCGAATAATGAAATGATGCCAGGATCAGTTACTTCAAGACAGTTCGGGTAAAAATCTTATTGCAGGAGCCAAGAAACAACACGAGCAACAGCAACTAGCTGTTGTTTGTGGTACTTGTGTTTTTTACACTATGTTTTAGTGTGAAATACATCCTCATATGCAAGGTGAACGCAAAGGCACATTCCACGTCTAAATTCCAGATTTCATTTTGCATACATTTTTTTGAGAATTTTTACGAACACCCTCAACTGTGCACACGGCACAGCCTTCCTTTTAATGCACAATTCAAAATTATTTTCAATTGTGTCCAAAGCAGAGGAGCAGGCCCTGCTCTGAAGAGAATCAAGTTACTTGGAGAACCAGGGAGACATTTGACTGCTGACATAAAACACAAAACAAAAGCAGGAGGTGTGAGGTGCTGCGGAGCAACATACATCACTGCCCGACTGCTGCTGACGAGTCTTATTATTACTTGAAAAACGTGGAAAGGTTTTACGGAAAGAAAAGAATCTAAGGTTAGGGTAATAAATGTAATTAGATGGGGAGAGGTCAGAGAATCGTAGAAGGGGAACTCATGTGGAAACGTGTGTATTTTTTACATGCTAAATCACAGATACTGTTTGCGCAGATTTTGGGATGCTAGATAAATCAATACAGCAAGATGCAAAGAGTATATTCGCAAGCAGTCAAAGGAAAACTGCTTCATGAGGCAGGGGGAATTTTTTTTAAATGCACGTGGATGTGCTGTGGATGCAGAGAAAGAGGTCTGCAATGGAATGGAGACATTGATTTCTGTAACTTCCGCCATAGATTCTCACCCAATAAAGATACACGGGTTACCAAAAACATAAGAACTGGTCCTGCTCCCCAAGTGCTTTAAATACAGTGCTTTGTTCCCAATTCCGATTAGGATCTACGTGGATGAAAATGCTGGTCTAGAGGGCTTTGGTAACCTAGAAAATATTGGACCATCCTTTGACAATGCTCTAATAATCTACCTCAGGAGTCATGGTTTGCAAAGGATTTTGATATAAATACTTAGAAAGCATTTTCTTGACTAGGAAGTCAGTCTGCAAAAAAAGGACAAAGAGGGACTTTAGCATTGGAAGTCTGAAATGAAAACCACACGCTAGTTGCTTCTTACTCTGTTTATATATTGCTTGTTTTTTTAGGTTCAGATGATATTTTATTTGAATGTATTATTTGTAGTGTTTATTTCTGATCTTTTTACTTTGAATCTTCATTGTCTAGGTTATTTTATGTTTTAATGACATAATGTGATACATTCTCTATTGCAGTTTTAATAGTTGTAAGTGCTTTTAGCATTAAAGCAACTAATTGTATATATAAGAAATCAGGTTTGACAGATTTAGATATGGTCTGGGTCTTGTGGACACAACTTACCAAATACGAATTCATTTCAATAGTCAATCAAATATCTTCTGAGCTTGTGCCCCTCAGTTGAATATGGCTTTATTAAATTGTAGATTTTAGGCTCGACCTGGAAGCTGGTGTTTATTTCTTGGCAAAGAGAAACTCAAAACCCATTGATTGATTACATCTTTATTCTTTATTCTGGATTGAAACTAGCAATGAAATTTGAAATTAATCAAATTACCTGAAGTGATCGTAATCAAATCTTTGTTACCCAGTGGTAGCTCCTTCGCTATGGCGGAGGAGCTTCACCCCCCCTGCTGGGAGCCAGCTGAGGGAAACAGGAAAAATAAAATGATGACATGCCATGATAACAGCAGAGAAGGTGTAGTGCACGGTGTAAATGCGCATGTCAGTATGGCCGGCTGTCTAAGGCTGACCAAACCGTCATACACACTTAGAACTCTCTCCAGCCGAGCTGTACCGCACAGCCCGGTGGAGAAAACGCAAGAAGAGGCATAGGCTCCGAGGCCTGAGTGAATATAGCTCCTTATAATGCATAGGTCCAGGTTGGGACTAGCTAGAAAAATGATTCAAGGACTTCTTGTAATAGGAATTTTAAATCCAACGTAATGCTCAGGCCAATTACTGAGCTGCTCTCATGCTGTATTAACAGTGTGAGAGTTGCGTCTTGATTGGCTCTTGGAGCCTGCGCAGTGTGAACCAGCCTGTGGGGAATCAAAGTCAGGACCGGAGCAGAAGGACCCTGAGACTAGGACTGGCAATGCTGTTTTTTGTGTTATTTACCTGCACCTCTCACACCTCCCTAGCCCCCTCCCCACCACTTGTTATGAAGAGCAGCCGCTACTGATGTTACTTAACGATCACTTGAATTACAATGTCACTCAAGTCATTTATATATGTGGATTAAAGATTGTTGTTATAACGTGATATTATGGTCCCAGCAATCTATTGATTATGTCACTAATCTTATTAATCTTACACCACATTTTCAACAAAGCAGCCTCCTTCATCGCACCCCATCTCCGCGACGTCATCAACTGTTCCTTCAACTCCGCTACCTTCCCGAAAAGCTGGAAACATGCCGAACTCAGAGCCCTTCTGAAAAAACCCACAGCAGACCCCTCTGAACTTAAGAACTACCGCCCCATCTTACTCCTCCCATTCCCTGCCAAAGTCATTGAGAAAGCCGTCAATACTCAGCTCGCCGCCTTCCTTGAATCCAACAACTCCCTCGACCCCTCCCAGTCCAGCTTCCGAGCCAAACACAGCACCGAAACCGCCCTCATCGCTGCTACAGACGACATCCGAACGCTACTGGACAACGGAGAAACAGCTGCCCTCATCCTACTCGACCTTTCCGCAGCCTTCGACACAGTCTGTCATAGCACCCTTATACAACGCCTCAGCAACATCGGAATACAAGGAAAAGCTCCAGACTGGATCATCTTGTTCCTTGCCGGAAGAACCCAGAGAGTCCGCCTCCCCCCATTCAAATCAGAGGCCACCAAAGTCATCTGCGGCGTACCACAAGGATCATCACTCAGCCCCACCCTCTTCAATGTTTACATGAGTCCCCTCGCATCCATCGCGCGCCAACACAACCTCAACATCATCTCCTACGCAGACGACACCCAGCTGATCCTCTCCCTCACCAAAGACCCAAACACCGCCAAAACCAATCTACACGAAGGAATGAAAGAAGTAGCCGAATGGATGAAGAACAGCCGCTTAAAACTAAACTCGGACAAAACAGAGGTCCTCATCTTAGGATCATCCCCCTCTGCCTGGGACGACTCATGGTGGCCTCCGGCCCTGGGCACTGCTCCCATACCTACAGATCACGCACAAAACCTGGACTTCATCCTAGACTCCTCCCTCTCGATGACCAGACAAGTCAATGCCGTCTCATCCTCATGCTTCAACATCCTACGCATGCTCAAAAAAATCTTCAGTTGGATCCCCACCGAAACAAGAAAGACAGTCACCCACGCACTGGTCACTAGCCAACTAGAATATGGAAATACCCTTTACGCAGGAACCACAGCCAAACTGCAGAAAAAACTTCAACGCATCCAAAACGCCTCAGCCAGACTCATACTGGACATCCCCCGTCAAGCTCATATTTCCGGTCACCTAAAAGAACTCCACTGGCTTCCCGTCAACAAGAGAATAACGTTCCGTCTCCTCACCCACGCACACAAGTAAGTATGGGCGGAAAATCCGTTCCGCTCGCGGATTTTGCGGATTTTCGGTAAATTCGCAATCCGCGAGATTCGCGAATTTCCCGCAAAATCCGCAAATCCGCGAGCAGCGGATTTTATGGCTTGCTCGCACTGTTCGCGTGAGTTTGCGGCTTCCCAGTTCAACTTCGCGCCCTGCGAATAAGCGCTAAATTGCAGAAATACGATCTTAGCAAAACTGAAACTACTTACCAGGTTCAAAAGTTCAAGCTCATCATTAGTAGCCATTTCCTGTAGTGCTTCCTGAGGGGCCCCTCCAGAGTTCAGTTGCCTACTTGCAACTATTATGTGACCCTGCTCTGACCCTCAGAATAGTTACACAAATGCCAGAAAGGTCCTGAATTACAGCTAAGGGAGACAAGCAGGAGCCAGGCTGGAAGTTCAAATCCAGTGACACATTAATCAGCCCCTAATTCATTATTGTCAGTTGGGGCAGGGCAGGTGTTGTAACTAATTTTGCAACAATGAAAGCACTTAGCAAGTGCAAAAGATCACTAATCAGGAAGCACTAAGGAAGCAGGTGCCAGCTAAAAAAATATTCTGTGGCACATTAATCAGCCCCAAATTAATTCAGGTCACTTGAGGCAGGGAAGGTGTGCTTTGCTTTGCCACAATAATGTACACTGGACAACGAGAGGGTGCTGTGATGAAACAGAGGGTGGCATGGGTGAGCCAGAGGGTGGCATGTGGTGACTGAGGGTGGCAGTGATGAAGAAGAGTGTCCCAAACAGGCTGGATACGTAGAAACAACAAATTTGCAAAACTTGCGACCCGACAGGTAAGTTCGCGTTTGCGAAATTGTACAAAAACCCTCGCGACCTGGCAGAAACCCGCGCGGACACAAAAAAAAGAAAAAATCTGCAAATTCGCGAAAATTTGTGGATTTTGCGGATTGCGAGTTCGCAAATCCGCAAAATTCGCGAATGCGAGATTCGCAAAATTCGCCTATGCTTACACACAAGGCCCTCTATGACCTAGGACCCGAATGCCTCAACACACGACTGTCCTTCTACACACCCACCCGCCAACTACGATCGTCCAATCAAGCCCTCGCCGCAATCCTGCGTATCCATAAATCCACCATGGGAGGAAGATCCTTCTCCCACTTAGCGGCCAAAACCTGGAACTCTCTCCCCACTCATCTCCGCCTCTCACAGAACCACCTCTCCTTCAGAAAACAGCTAAAAACCTGGCTTTTCGATAAGTAATGCACCCACCCTCCCTCAAGCGCCTTGAGACCCTCTGGGTGAGTAGTGCGCTATACAAATTCTTGAACTTGAACTAATATTGACATCTTTGACGATTTCTATGTCCACTGTTGGAAATGTGTGCTTCTTACAGGTTCACTCGAGATTTTTTCCCTCTTTGGCAGAAACTGTTTACGTTAGCTTTAGAATTCTGTGCACATTACTCATACTATCCAGTGGTAAAGTGATTGTGCTCTCCCTTCCAAACATGGTACAATTGGTATACACCTGACTGGTACATTTGATTTACTTATAAGTCTCTAGTATATGCTATAACTGTACCCAGCACATGTAAATTGAATGCTATTAGTGGGGTGCCACTCACATTGTGCCACCCACTCACATTGTGCCACCCACTAAGGTCGCACGGTAAAACATGTCTCAGGTTTGTCATTGCAGTATGTAGTGCAGTTTAAAACTGCCATTTTGATCTGGGGGAAAAACATTTTTTCCAGGCCTAAACATTCCTTTCAAATACGTTAAATGGCCCCTCAGGTTGGCCTTGAAAGCCCACAGGGCAGGGTGCTTGACATTTAAAATATAGGTTATGTATATTTATGACATTACATGTCCTAACAGTGAAAAACCTACTCTCAGAAAAGCATGAGGTTACAATATAGCTCCTTATAATGCATAGGTCCAGGTTGGGACTAGCTAGACAAATGATTCAAGGACTTCTTGTAATAGGAATTTTAAATCCAACATAATGGTCATGTCTGAAGTGAGATTACTATTTTGAAATGTGACGTCTCCCTTCCTAAGTCAACAAGACCCTACTGCCAATGCCCAGTGTCACATAACTGCTAAAGGCTCCTCTGTGGTGGGTTGAAGTATTTTGCTTCCAGACAGTGGGTAAAGAGCTTGAGTACAGGGAACTGTTTGTCTTCTTCGGGCAGGATGGTCTTTTGGCTGTGCATTGCCTCTTCCAGAGATTCAAAGGAGGCCTACCTACCCTGTCACTAGTATATGTGACTCACACATGTGCCTACTCCCTCTATTGTCCTTGTGAGAAATGTGGTTGTTGGTTGAGGGGGTGTGGGCCCTGGTCAAGCAGCAACCACAATCCTTGCCAGGGTAAGATACAAACAAACCCCAAATTAACTTGTGCGCAAACCCCTGGTAGCTTGGCACCGAGCAGTCAGGCTTAACTTAGAGGCAACAGGTAGAGTATTTGTGCCACACTTCAAACAGTAAAACTGTGAAAACACTACACAATAAGATACCCCACCAGGTTAGAAAAATAGAGCAGAATGTAATAACTATAGCAAAACCAAAATGACAAAATTTCAATCAGTAGACCTGGAGTTATGAATACTTAAAGAATAAAGTGTAAAATAGCACCTTAGAAGCACAAAGCTCCAACCATGGCTATCTAGTCACGCTAGACAGGTCAAAGTGAAATTTTCAGGATGACCATGGTGGATTGCAGGTCCGATCCAATTGCAGGTCAGTCCAGCTGAAGGGTCACATTCTCAGGCTCATGCCAAGAGTCCTGTTCATGTTGCAGAGGGCTGCGAGGAACAGAGAGAGCATTACAGGATGCTGTTGACGAAGCACGAGGAGCCAGCCAGCATTTCAGGAAGGCATTGCTGAAGCTTTGCGATGGCGGCCCCCACGAGCAGTCAATGCTGCAGGGCGAGGAGTCAGACTGACGGAGCTCCATGCTGATTTGTGGCTCAAGCGATGAGGTCTTTATGTGAACAGGCCCATGTGTTGTCGCAAATAGCCCAAATGCTTAATTTCAGTGCCCTTAAGCCACACCAAGGGTGCAGGACCTGAGAAGCACCACTTGGAGTCAGGAAATCAGCAGACTTGCCCTCTGAGTCACTCAGGGGTCCTGGGTTCAAATTAAGTTACAGGTCCAGTTCTCGTTCTCCAGGCAAAGTGCTGAAGGCAGCAGGTCAGCATAGCATAGCAGGGCAGTAGTTCCTTTGGAGCAGGAGTCCAGCAGAGCTGCAGTCATTGTAGCAGCACAGTAGATCTTATCACCAATGACAACCGCCAAGGGGAAGGTCTGGTGAACCCAGCTCTACACGCTACAGCAACTGCCAGCAACAACTGGTAACATGAGATTTGCACTTCACAGTACAGCATTGATAGCCTGCAGTGAAACTCCGGGAATGACCATTCAGTATGCCTGACGGGATCTTCATGCTATAGGGACCACGGTCCACAAAGCCCAGCCTACTGTTTGCCCTACAGTGACGGCCATACACAAAGGTAACCCTGCTCCCCATGGCTGCCTCTACCTCAAACTAGACAGTGCGCAGGAACTTTAGAAGATATAATTTTCAGCAGGACTAGCCTGGTCCCTGTATGTTGCTGATCTTGTGACTTTCCCTGGGTTCATATGGCCAGAAAACCACAGGTGGGGCTTTGTGATTTTGACTGCTATACTTAACTTAAATCCTTGAAATTGCAGATCTCCTGTACTTCTAATTGGATTTTTATTTGTTTTGGGGTTAAAAATGTATTACATTTTACTCTATTTTTCGAAATTACTGTGCGATTGTTCTTGTGTTGTGTTATCACTTTATTACTGTTTAAGCACTGCATCAATATTTTACACCTTGCCTCCAGGTTCAGGCTGATTGCTTTTGTGCCAAGCTATCAGAGGGTCAAGCACATGCTAATTTAGTGACTTTTGAGGTTCACCCTGACAAGGACTGTAGCTGATGCTTGAGAAGTCCTGCCCCCCCCCCCAGCCAACAGCCCTATGTACTATGTTGAAATATTTTACTTCATCTTCAGAAAATATAAACAGATTAATGTTACAAAAAAATGATGACAAATTTACAAAAGAAACAATTAAAAAATAACATGGTTGCAAAATATTGGCTTCCTTGCAAGCTGCTGTTATTGACATGAAATGAAATACAGTATTTAATAAAGCACACAGCTACTCAAGCTAGAGTGTCCTGCTGCATATGCAAATATGGTATTTAATTGCCTAAGGTTTAAGTAGAGATTATCTTAAAAATCTCAAAGATAAAGAGCAATAACCTTACCACTGCACTAAACAACATAATTTGACAAAAATATCATCCATTTATAGTTAAATTTCCATTGCTTCTAGTTCCTTCTGGGATGGGATGAGATTGGAAACATAATTCTGGGACTTAATAACTCCTATGCACAAGATCCTGATGATATAACTGCCAATATACGAAAAATTGGTACATCGTTGTGGGCAAAAAATCTTAAACCGTCTGTTGGATTATTGTTTAAGGGATGATTCGATTCCTCAAACATTGATGGGCAACAACAAACTATGCTTAAGTATGGGTAAAAAATATGTTTTTCAACACAAAATGATGCTCTGTGTGGCTTTTGCAGATTTTATTAGCACACTTGACTGTGTCAACCGTGCCACATTGTGGCATAAATTAATTACATTTGGCATTCCAATTGAGATATTAAGGCCATTGCTGAATTTCCATTCAGAATATTAGATAATAGTACTTCTGGGGTAGGAAAGGTAGTGCTGTGGAACTATTGAGATTAAAAATGGTTTCAAACAAGGCTGTATAGAAACCAGGAATCTGTATACTATAATCCCACTGTGGGGAAACCAGGTCCTCTTTGCCATCTTTTGTGATATTTCATACCATTCAAAGCACTGAGCAACTGTGGCCTGGAAGAGGGTTGAAAGAAATACATCCTTGAGTGATGTACCTCAGATTTACTTTAACAAGCCAAGTGCAATGGGTGGACAGAAGTAAATGAGTACACTATTCAGCTAATAATAAAATCCCCGACAATTTGACTGAAAGGTAACTCCATAATTGCAAAAAAGAGACCTCTGTTTTATCTGTCTTATAAATAAACATGTAGCACAGCAAGTCCCATTGCTGTGCTGTGCTGCATGATAGGAAAAGAGCAGGAATGCACCATGCTTAAGAATATACAACACATTCTTGTCATTTTCCAGTGATGGTGGACAATGCGTTGCCTACCTCCAACGCAGGTGCAGGTGCAAGGGTGTGTGCGTTGTAGGACGGATTGCTTTTGTGCTAGAAAGAAAACCTTCCTGCGCAAAAACAGTCCTCTGAGGAATTCACTTCTTTCCATGTGTGCTGCATAATGCAGGACACAAAAACTGAGGAATTGTACCCACGTTGCACCCATGGAACGCCTCCCTGGGGCAGAGTACAGCAACACAGTGATTTGTGCTGCATTGTGTTACTTTAGATTCATCAAGCCACACAAAGCCAAGCAAGTTGATCCTCTGTGGCTTGATAAATCATACTTGAGAGTTGTGGCGTTCTTGCACCCTGTGGCATTATGCAAAAGCAATGCAACCCTTTGATAAATGTGCCCCTTTATATTTTCAGGATTACCAAATTAGTGAATTTCACGGTGAGGAGGGTGTCAACCCAGTTATGTCATAATTATTTAGAAAGTAAAGATATGCAACAATTTACTGTGCACTCTATACAGTATAAGAACCTTTTTCTTTTCCTGGAGGAAAAAACTGGTATTTTCCTTCCTATAAATGAAGAAGGCGGTATCTGATTTCATTGTATTTGTACACACCTGAAATTTATCAACTAGCCCATTAGTGCTTGGCTTTAAACAATTTTGAATAATAATGATCTTTCCAGCCAATACAAGCTGTTCATTGTGCCCAGAGCAGCAGCTATTCAGGGCTCTTGGACCTACTCCTACTAACACTCATCCTGTAGTTCATTGGTGCTAAGTAAGATTCGCTAGAGGAGGAGCCTTTACACAGGGATCCACTAGCCCAGGATATCCTTGCTTAGTTCTGCATTCATGAGTGAAATCAGTTGTCTGCTACAGATCCTTTAACAAACATATTGTGTAATAAATTATCACAATAGGACCCTTGTCATGGGTTAGGTCAAACATCCTGCACTCGATAATGGCCCACAGCATGGTGTTAGAAAACTCAGGGACGTAAACATTACATTTGTGGGTTTTTATGATACTAATTCAAGCACTAATTCCTGTTTCTCCAGAAATCACGATTTTCTCTAAACTGGTAATGAGGGCCTTGATGCTTCGTTGAACTTGTGTAAACCGGTGCTTGATTTGCAACAAAGTAAGTGTAGGTGCCCCACATATTTAGGTCGAGCCTAGGCAGTGGGTTTGCGCTGTCTGCAAGACCTGCTGTAAGCAGCATACGAGTGTTATCCCACCTGCTGCTTGCCATTGATTAACTCCTCTTTCCTGTCTCCTTATTGGTTGGCACTCCGATTGATCCCTTCCATTTTATTGCAAGTAGTGCAGGCCAGCTACAGTTTTATTACGCTGTAAGTTTTTGCGTGTTTCTTTTAGGGACTACTTCTTTTCTTTTTTGATAGTGATATTCTATCACCACAGAGCCCAGTTTCATGTTTTCTTTTTTTATTCACTATGGCGCTACTTCGCGGTCGCCATGCACACAACTTACATATGCCTGGGTGCCGCGCTTTATATTTTTGCACTGCACCAGCTCTCATCATTATTTGTGCATTGTAAATGCTTTTTCCCCTTTATGTTGGTGTGGCCCAAGACAGCCTGGCATATTTTACCACGGCATTCACTTTGGTGTCCGTAGGAGAGGAAGGGGAAGCTTCACCCGCATCTGAGGTGAGCCGCAAAAATGAAAAGCAATGTTTGCAGTAAAGCCTTGTTTTGGTGAAGTCTGTTAAACTGTATACATATATTTGTGGACTTTAAGGGATGGGGTGGGAGAGGAGTGGGGCGTCTTAAGAAAAATACGTGTCCTGCTTTCGTGTTTCCTTTCTACTCCCCTCTTGCCATCCTGGGCTCTGTCCGTTTGTGCAGTGTGTTTTTTTTCCATTCGGTTTCCGGCCACAGTTCACAGCTTTGTCCAATGCGGTTTTATCAGTTGTGCATCTGCAAAGTTTTTTTCCCACCCATTGGGAGGGTGGTTGGGTTGGTGGTGGTTTCGCTGTCGTCGTCATTTGGCTCTTTCCTACCTCCCGTCTCCCCATGACCCCCTCCTCCTCCCGGAAGTGCTTTATTTTTCTTTCTTCCTTTTCTGGCAGATCTCTGCTTGCCTCCCTTACCCTTTCCGGGAACTCGGAGAGCCAAATGCTGTTTCCCCGTACTCACCTTTTGAAACAAAACAAAGCAAACACATTTCTAATGTTTCCAGATAACACACCATCTTCCTGCAGATACCATTCCGCTTACGCAGGGTCCTAACAGTTCAGTTTTAGCATTCTCCATTTTGTTGCTGCTTCAACCACCAACTATAAAACATTAGCTATAAAAATGCTGTTGCCCAGGGTTCTCGTCTCTTGGCTATAGCTATCTGGGGGTGTAAGTTGCTTTAATGTGCACAGTAAGCAAGCCTTAAAGACCTCTGAAAGCTCCCTACCCTCCAACCATCTACACAGTCAAGTCTGTTACTGAACAAGGGTGGCGGGAGGGATAAAAATATTAATACCACTTACCTTGTACAGCTGCCAACTCTCCTCCATCACCGTCTCTTGCCCGGTTCAGTCCAGTCAGTCCGGTCAGGCTCCCCTATGCCATGGTTCAGCGCTCAGACAAGCAGTGGGAGCCTGTGCGTGTTCCTCATCAGGCTGGGCAGTACACCCTGTTGGGGAACATGCTAAGTGTGCATGACTGTTTGGGCAGCCCAAGAGGGGCGTCCATACATTCATGCCCACTTATGTGCACATATTTCTTCCTCCCCCTGCTGGCTGCGATGACAGCCAAGCCCCGCCCCAAAACCTGCTTCAGCATGGATAAATAGAATAACAACATTCTGTTGTTATGATGTTACTTTTCCTTCTTTGCACTGCCGAAAAGCAGTGGAGCGACATTTCTCCTCCTTAGCGGAGGAGCCGCCAGTGCAGCTTTAAAGACACCCCTAACTCTCCATCTCTCTCTCTCTCACACACACAGTTTTTTACTCAGTTAAAACAGATTTATTATTTACTTATATAGGAGCTTTGCCTCTGAAGTCTTTTCTGTTATGAGATGTGTCTTTTTTAGGTGAACCCTCATCTCCTCCTCGGATTTCTCCTGCTGGTTTCCCTATGTTGTTTTTTTCTTGTACCACCTTTTGTGATTTATGGTGGGTGCTGTTATTTGATTGAGCACGGCGCCCTCTTTTATGTTTTAAAATGCAATAGCCTTAAGTGTCACAAATGCGAAACACATTGAGAGAGATTTACAAAAAATTAGCGCAATGCAGCGTAGCCCCCTGACAGGGAGAGGAGCAGAGGAGCGCCATATCTACAGAGACATGATTCTCTCCTTCCCTTTCCCTTGCACTGGTGCTGTTTACAGCTGCTGTGTGCCATGCACACACCTTAGTGCCGCAGCGCTGGGTGTGTGCATGAGTCAAGCATAGGTTTTGTACAGGAAGGGTACCCTTCCTGTACAAAATACTATGCTCGACACAAGGGAAAGCTTTTCCCACTTTGTATGTGTGCTGCACATTGCAGCACGCAAGCAAAGTGAGAAAAGGAAGGAGAAATGAAAGAATTTCTCCTTCCTTGCGCCTAGTTTAAAAAGGAGCAGTTTTCTCACGCTAAATCCAATCTACTCTTTTTAGTAAATTGGGTTTAGCATTAGAAACCCTGGGTGGTTGCATGGGAACGCCCATGCACAACCCTTGGTACGCCGCCATGGCGCAAAGTAATGCAAGCTTCGCATTACTTTTATGTTTTTCCCAGCGCTAAACAAGTGGAAAGTAAATTACAAAAAAAATATTTTCGTCGTTTTGCGTCACTTTTGTGACGCAAAAACGGCGCAAAAGCTTAGTAAATCCGCTCCACCATTGTATTGCAAATGCTTGTTTATGGACGCACCGTGCGCCTCCAATATTACCAGTTCGGTCTCTTTTCGCATGGCCTATTTCTTAATTCTAAGATGCAGTTTTGTATTCTGCCACAAGATGGTGGAAGGGTCTCATAAAAGAACCAAGATGCGTTCCATTTTGCTTAATATTATATCTTGGAAAGTTATGTAACATTGCAGCTGCAAGGAAAAATATAAAGTTAAGTGTCCCAGTCCCCTTTAGAACGAGCCTGAACAACCGAGATCATGTTCCTGAAGGTGTTGGTAGGTAAATTTTAATCTTGAAAGCTGCGCTCTCCCTTCTTAATTAAATTGAACAATATCACTACCACAGAAACAGGCACCCCTCAATCACTGCTGCATTGTCCTGTTTACCTTGAAGCCTTTCAAACAATTCATTAGCCGATGCATCAGAAAATGTAACGGGCCTCACAACGAATTCACTCATAGAAGAGCAAGTTGGAAGTTTTCAGAGTTAGCAAAGAAATTCAAGACAGCATTTCCGTAGTAGACAATGCTCGACAGCAGAGAATTAGAATACACGGAAAAACACGAAAAGTAACAGTAACATGGAATTTTAAACCAACAATACAAAAAAATCCTGTTACCAGAGGTCATACAATGAGGGAGTGTGTCATAAGAGGGGCACCCTTCTATTCCTTGGCACGTGGGTGAGCAGGACTGATTGCAAGCGCTCGATTTGGCAGGGTGGGAATAAAGGAGAGGGTGGTTTACCTTCCACAATTAGGAATGACGTCTTGTTCTTCTGCCCCTCAGCAGTGCAGATCACCTGGGCACTGTTGTCGACCTTGGCCACATCCTTGATGGTCCAGGTGGCTCTGAGGCCACCCGGTGCTTCCGGGTCGCAGGCTGCCTCAATCCTGGGGTCAGGAACCAACGGTGGAGTTCCAGGGCACGTGATGCTCGTGCTGAAGCCGTTCGTGAAGATGAAGAAGACAACGGGGGTCTTATTCTGCGTGACACATTGAAAGGTGACCGTCCGTCCTATCTGGGCAGTAATGTTCTCCGGGGTGAACTGGGGAAGGATGCCATGAGGACCTACAATAAAGAAGAAATAAAGTGAGCAGCAGTGAAATGTGGCAGGCCAGCTCCTGGAGGGACCAGTAGAGGAGGAGAAAGACCACGCAGTCTCACCTGCTCAGTCATTTCTTTTCTTCAGTTTTATATAGCGCGAACTCAACTCGAAGGTACTGGAGCGCTTTACATGAGCACTAGTTACATGCACAAGAGCACCTTCAGGGACGTATTTATGGGCTTTTGCCATGGAGCAGCACCGCAGGCCTCCCTGCTGCGCTGCCCTAAGGCAAAAGGACGGGCAGGAATGAGCTGTATCTATATGATACGGCACATTCTTGTCCTTTTCCCCTGCGCTGGCGCACAATGGGCTGTCGTGCGCCAAGGCAGGCACCTTTGCACCAGCAAGCGTGCCTGCATTGCGCGGATGATTGATTTTGTGCAGAAAGGGACACTTCCTACACAAAATCAGTCCATTCAGACGCTTTCCCCTTTTTAGAAAAATGAAAGTATGAGGAGAAATGGTTTCATTTCTCTTCGTTGTGTATAGGTTCTGACGCATTCCCAGTTTTACGATGTCTCGTAAATCTGGGAATGTATCAGGTTCCATGGGTGCTGTGTGGGAGCACCCACAGCAACACCCATGGAACGATCCCAGCCAGGGCCCGTGGAAGGAGTTACGGTGGGGCAGGAAAACGGGGCAGGGGAGGGGCAGGGTGGGAGATGCTAAAAACCGGAATATGGATAATTGGAGGTAAGTAAACAATTTAATAAATAAAACGAATTTTGTAGCGTGCCCTGCATCGCATTTTGCGATGCAGGGCCCGCTACGAAATTCATTTTATTAATGAAATTGTTTACTTACCTCCAATTATCCATATTCCGGTTTTTAGCATCTCCCACCATGCCCCTCCCCCGCCCGCCTTCCTGCCCCACCTTAACTCCTTCCACGGGCCGCGGCTGAACGATCCTTTCACACAGTTCTCTGCCTTAAAGAGGCACATAATCATAAGGCCATGAAAAGCCACTAAAGTGGCTTCATGTGGTCTTATAAATATACAGTGGCACATTGCGCCACCAGAACGTAAAAAAAGTGACGTTCAAGGGGTGCAAAAATGAGACCCTCAGTTTTTGTAGGCACTGGAGGATAAGTGCTTTGCCAGAATCACAGGATGTTGATCAGATCCACGTCAAGACTCGAACCCCGTTCCCCAGCCCAAATGTCAGCAGATCTATTTTGCCACATCCTCTGTTTACGTTGCATAGGGAACAATATTTAATCATAGTCTCTATCCCAGCCGCAGAGTCAGCTGTCATTTCTGCCTTTAGTGCGTGAAGACAGATTCCTACATGCAGTGAATGATGGGCAGACTCATTACCACCACCACATGCAATACAACTGACTCGTTCTGTACCCTGCTTAAGGTGATTATTTCCTCGTTTGTGCTAGAGTGGGTACCTGCTCATTAGTGCATGGCTACTTGGGTTAATGTATGTTTGTACAGACTTATAAATTGCTACAAACTGGCCTCCAGGGGCACCGTGCTGAGAAAGGCGTACTAATGAAAGTAGAAATTCTTTGGTCGGCGCACAGGCTTTAAGTGTTCTATTTGCGCTGGTGTAGCGTGCTCCAGTGGTATCACTCTCTACCTCTTAGAGTGTTGAGCATGTGAAGATTTGAAGCATCCTCTGTGTAGAGGATGGCCCTCTGGGCTCAGCTAATAGTCCGCTGTGAAGCGTTCAAAATTTATTAGAATATTATTCCAATGAAGGTAGAGGTTTCAAAAAGGTATTTATTTGAAGATAATTGTTGTCATTAACTTCAAGGTTAACTTCTTATTAGCGAAATTCACATGTTCTTGTTTTTTACAATCCCACAAGTTTTTGCAAAGCGTTCCCAATGCATTTCGTGGACAAAGTGATTCTCAACATGTGATATACTATCTTAAATGTCCATGTGGACTTACATGAGCCCCCTCGCGGCCATCGCACGCCAACACAACCTCAGCATAATCTCCTACGCCGACGACACCCAGCTGATCCTCTCCCTGACCAACGACCCCGCCACCGCCAGAGCCAACCTACACGAAGGGATGAAAGAGGTAGCCGAGTGGATGACGACCAGCCGCCTGAAACTGAACTCTGACAAGACGGAGGTCCTCATCCTGGGCTCTTCACCCTCCGCCTGGGACAACTCCTGGTGGCCTCCCGCCCTGGGCACCGCACCCAAACCGACAGACCATGCACGCAACCTGGGCTTCATCCTGGACTCCTCCCTCTCCATGACCAGGCAAGTCAACAACGTCTCCTCGGCGTGCTTCAACATCCTACGCATGCTACGGAAGATCTTCTGGTGGATCCCCACCGAGACCAGGAAGACCGTCACCCAGGCCCTCGTCACCAGCCGACTGGACTACGGCAACGCCCTCTACGCCGGTACCACCGCCAAGCTCCAGAAGAGACTCCAGCGGATCCAGAACGCCTCAGCCAGACTCATCCTTGACATCCCATGAACCAGCCACATCTCCGGACATCTGAGAGACCTTCACTGGCTCCCCGTCAACGAAAGAATCACCTTCCGCCTCCTCACCCACGCACACAAACCCCTACACGACCAAGGCCCAAGCTACCTCAACAGCCGGATCAACTTCTACGCTCCCAAACGCCACCTCCGATCAGCCAACCACGCCCTCGCCGCCGTCCCCCGCATCCGAAGAGCGAGTACAGGAGGAAGGTCCTTCTCCTACCTGGCCGCCAAGACCTGGAACTCCCTCCCGGCCGACCTGCGCCTGACCCAAGACCACCTCTCCTTCAGGAAGAAGCTGAAGACCTGGCTGTTCGAGCAGTAGCGGCACCACCCCTCCCCCAGCGCCTTGAGACCCTACGGGTATGTAGCGCGCTCTATAAGTGTCACTGATTGATTGATTGATATATGTGGGTAAAACGATCAGAAAAATTAAGGTGCGAATATCTGAGCATAAGAGCAATATCAGAACCAACAACCCGAGGTCAAGTGTCGCCACACATTTCAATGAAAGACTTCACAACATCAGCCAACTGCAACACATATAGATGTTGAAAAAAATCATTTTTTAAAAATGATTGTTTATGTGCAGGAAGGGTCACCTTCCCGTACATAAACAATCATTGGCCTTTTGCTGCTTCCATGTGTGCCGCACAACGCAGTACACATGGAACCAACAAAAATGAGGAGAAAATAAACATTTCTCCTCATTTCGCCAGGTTTTCCCTGGTCTTAATTTTGACGCTGCCTCCTTTTTACGCAGCCCTTGTATATAGCGTCAAAATCAATGGGTGTTGTGGTGGAACGCCCACCGCAATACCCACTGCACTTCCCTTTCACGCTAAGTACTGCGTGAAAGAGTAGCTTATTTATAAGGCAGCATTAATTAACATTGCCGTGTGAATAAGGCGAAGCACATATTGCCACAGGTACGTCACTTAAAAGTGAAGTTCCTGTGGAGATAGGGGTTAGTAAATATGCACCAAAGTGTTTCAATTCTATTTCAGCGAAGATGTTACTGAGAAAAATAAGTATGGGAAGAATAGACTACATTATTTACACTGCAAAATGTATAAATTTCATTTGTTTGCGATCTCTGTGAAACAAGTACACATCAGAAACCAAAAGTATAAAGCCAATTGTACGACTAAGTGAGAGATTTGTTGCTAAAGATGCAATCAGTTTAGCAGGGTGCAGGTAGAGCATTGGTACAATGTTCCCTATCCCAAATGCATCCACCTCAGTTCAGACTGGAAGGGAGGGTCAACAAGGCAGTCTATTCTTCAGGAGGAAAGTTCTGTTCCATTCACATAGGTGAGGTCCCACGGGGTGGCATATGTACTGATGAACAGGATGGAGAAGTAGAAAGAAGACAGGAAGAGATAGGCAACTGTGACTTAAGTATGGGTAACAGACGCAGTGGAAGACAATGGATGTGGCAAAAGTAGAACATATAGCCGAGGGAATTGTTAGTTTTAAGTGTTTAATAATGTCCCAAATGATGTTGCTGCACAAAGATGAAAGAATGCACCTCAACACCAGGATGTATTCAATTACCATCCTATTGATATGTTTCTCTACATGGGTTCAACAAAGTAGTGATGTTTGAAAGTTTCAATGTCATACAGAAAACTGGCAATAAACTGTGCAGCAAATCAGCTGCCTTGCCTGAATCATGGAACTTTGATTGGTAGTTCAGCTTGCTTGGTACATGCACCTATTATGTTTGGGTGGTTTTATGTATGTATGTGTGTTCTTATATAGCGCTTGACTTACCCTAGGGCATCTCGCGCTTGCCTTGGGAACCCGTCCTGGCTTTTCCCTGTAAGATAACCCGTCCTGGGCATCCCCAAGGTGAAAGCCAGGCATCCCACCGCGGGGGGGTGGGGGGGTGGGGGGGGGGAGGCAGTAGTGTAGATTAAGCAAGCTAATGCCCAGAGTTGCAGAGTGTGAATGATTAGAGTGGGCACCGAAGCGAGAATTATCGAGTCCGTGGACAACTGGGCTAAAGACCCTGCCGCGTCGGGAATTGAACCCTGGTCCCGGGTCTGACCTCTGCTTCAGGGTATGCCTCCTCTAACCAGTGAGCCACACTTCTCTACACACAGTGCAGCAACATAAAAGCCCGGATTATGAAACACATTCTGTGGATGCATTATTGTAGTTTATATATGCAGCAGTGTTTTGTGAAATCTGCAAAGTATGAAAATGATGTGGCAAATATTGTGGAAATGCAATCCATCAATAATTATGCAATGAATGCTTCAGTTACAGAACCTAATAAATCCACGAACACTCACTACTATCCATTATTTTAGTAACAAGTTATTCATGATAGGCAAAGAAAACCTAACTTCATTGAGTGCATTAACTCGGTGCTCATTGATAGCTGTACTTTACCAAAAACATTTCTTTCGAACTAAGTACCCCAAAATAAACGTGATAAAAAGAAATGAACAGATAACTTGAAATATGCCATCTCAGTGTTCTAGCGATATTTATAAGCCACTTTTCCTTTGGCCTCATGACACATGATATCAACAGAAACAATAGGGTCTTAGCTGGCCATGCGTGGTAAGGTGCACATTGGGGGTTGGTAGGCCAGGCCCTGTGGCCAATAACACCCTGCATACAGCCAAAGGCCATGTGTGGTGGGAAGTTGCCTGCCGCAGGTGGTTGGGCGCACTCATATTCCCCATATGCATATTTCATACACAAAACGTGCAAACCATAACTTGCACACCAAATGCAATGCTCATGTCTGCACCCTTGATGTCACAGAGGCAATTACAAGTTCAAAATAACCTTAAGGTGAGATTATTGTGATGACAATGAATATATTGTCATTTGAATCAACACCAGATGAACTAACAGAGAACATTGAAGCCTCAGCAGAGGATATCACCTGTATTTTCAATGCACAGGTGTTATTTCCCTTACATTCTAATGCATACCATGGTCCTACCTCTGATTAAAAAACAAATCTAAATGCCTCCTCCCCATGCAACTACTGTCCTCTCTATATTCAAAGTTTCCTGTCAAATATCATTGAAACCGAAGTAGCCAATCAACTTGAGTACTACATAGAATCTAACAAATTTAGCTGTGTGAAACTTGCATAATTTGTTGTAGCGTAGTTATGCACAATTACCGCAAACTAAGTGCAATTACACATAAGTATTGTAAAAGCATCTCACATAAAAAAATGACACAAGCGGTCCATTTGGGTAAAAAAATTCAACTTAATAATTTAATTTTGAGATGATTCCCAGTCACTCACATTCAAAACACTGCAGTTCGCATTCAGATGTGTAGTTTCCTCCTCAAAAATTACTCTGAGGTTCGCTCAGATAAATCATTTACCTGAAATTTTTGTTTACCGCCCTCCTTAAAAGAACTGCTGTTCATAGTAAAAAAAAATGATGCTGCTGGCATTCATATTTGTAGTTTTGTGCTCAAACATTACCGGAACAGTTAGTTCAAGCAAAAAATCTATCTGACTACAATAAGGTCATTGCTGCTCAAGTTGAAAACAGAGCCACTCGCGCTCAAAAATGACCCAACAGTACATCCTGCTTTACACTTTTTTATCGAAATGGGAAACTCATTAAGTGATGTGGTGTACTCGAAAATGGGATAATCTCTGTAGTTCTGAATACACAGAATTACCAAACTTTTCACCCAGGCCTACTAACAATATGCTTGCTGGTATGTAATCCAGACTCAGCCATCTAAGAGGTACTAAAACTATTTGATGCGCATAAGAGAAACAAGCATTTGTATTGCAATAGGACTCACATTTGAGAGAGTTTGAGCTAGTGGCATTGTAAATGACAATCTGGCACATGCATCAAAGCTTTTTCCGATCGCAAACGGTGCGATTCGCAAACATCGGCTGTTTGCGATTGCAAAATTAGCTTTTGAGATGAATCAAGGGACAAGGTCCTCGCAATTTGAGAAGTTGAAGTTGAACTTCATGGAAATTAGCAAAAACTTTGAAAAATGCAAGTTCAGGGGTGCAACAGGGTGTTCTTTTGAACCCTTGCACCTTTGAAATTAAATGAGCAATTTGCGCACCTATTGATACTCGCAAATTGCGCATGCAATTTCCCATTCATTCTAATGGGCCAAAAGGCCCGTAGGAATGAAGGGGAAGCCATTCCTTATTTGGGAATCACAATTTGCGACTCGCAAATAAGGAATGTGTAGAAATCGCTATTTTTATAGCGATTCCTACATGCATAGTCTTTTGCGAGTCCTTAATTGCGATTCCTTAATAATCGCTATTAAGGACACGCAAAATTCGCAATTTGAGAATTCGCAATTAATTGCAGGTTCTCAAATTGTGGTTGCATTTAAGGAATCGCATTTTGCGATTCCTTAAATTCAATGAAAGAACCACTTTGAAGTAGCGATTTCACTACTAGGGGTGGCAAAATTACCATGAAGTTGAACTTCATGGTAATTAGCAAAAACTTTGAAAAATGCACTAAAGTGCATTTTTCAAAGTTTTAGGTTACACACACACATGTCCTTGGGACATGAGTGTGCGCAACATTTGTGCACAGATCAATTTCAGGGGTGCAACAGGGTGTTCCTTTGAACCCTTGCACCCTTGAAATTGCATGAGCAGTTTGCGAGGACCTATTGGTCCATAGGAATGAATGAGAAGCCATTCCTTATTTGGGAATCGCAATTAGCGACTCACAAATAAGGAATGTGTAGAAATCGTTATTTTTATAGCGATTCCTACATGCATAGGCTTTTGCGAGTCCTTAATTGCGATTCCTTAATAATCGCAATTAAGGGCTCGCAAAATTCTAGCTTGATATATGTGCCTTTTATTTATGCATTTTGAAAACCTGCAAGTGGTGCATAAATGTGCAGTTTGCACTTATAGTTGTTGATTACAAGAATCAAGGTTGGCAGTAATTGAGCCTCTTCTACTGCCAGCCTTGACTTTCATAGGAAAAGACTATTAGTACAAAGTACATACTTATGCACCACTTGCAGGTTTCCAAAACACATAAATCAAAGGCATTGTCATTTACTATGTCAATAGCTCAAATTCTCGCAAATATGAGACCTGTTGAATTGCAAATGCTTGTTTGGAGTGCAGGGTGGAAGGGTGAGAAGACCAGCTTCTGGGAATGGTCTGTTTTCATGAGGAACGGGGTCAGCCTTGTTCTGCCTTATGTGGACCTCTGTCAAGAGTGGCATAGTGGCTGAAAGACAATGTGTTGGAAAGCTACACCGACTGACTGTCACTGGTTAGATAATTTTCAAGCATTTAGCACATCTTCTTTTGGGTGTTTGCTTGCCAGTAGTATGTCTGGATGCATGAGGCTGGCATAGCCTACCACGGCCAATATTTATAAATTCCAAAAGGTACAACATTTCCATGCATTCAGGTAGTACTTCTTTAGGTGCTGATTTACTACATTTTTTTGGTAAACCAGTCACTACATATTTTTAAGATTTTGATCCCAAAATAGAACAAGATAAAAATACTTTGTCAAAAAAGATTGATGACAAACCAGCCTTATGGCCCCCAGGACAACTACCAAGTTAAGAATGCATTAGAGCGGTGTCACACCCCAAACACCCCTGCTGAAGCTAAGCTCACTGCTCCTGTACTTAATATTTTCCCCTGGGTATGCTGCAGTATGGTCATGTACAACACAGTGGCCTGGAGTCCCTGCCCTATGATCACTTATTTTAAGTCATCTTTGCAACAAGAAGTCTTGATGGCAGAGTGGTCAAATCGGTACATGTGGGGTCAAACTTTCGAGTTGTCACCTTTTACAAATAATTTTATGAAGTGACTGATGACCCCCAGCATGAATCCTGAGTCATAAACAGATGGGGCGTGGAGGCTAATTAACAAGGAGGGCTGAGCGAGAGCCTAGCCATGGGTTTGTCTTGACTCTAAGTCTGTGCATGATTAGAGATATGGAAATGTTTGTCATGTAGCTTGTGCAGCAAGCATAATGTAAAATATGATAAAATCTCTTCACAATTCAAAAAGAGTATTTCTTTACCATGCGGAAGCGTTCCACCTGAAAACATATCATTCTATCACTGCAGAGACAGACATTTATTAAAAGTGACTTTTTTTAGAAATATTCCTGACTTGTCTCCCAACCACAAAACTGTTGAGCTATGAGGCCAGTAAGTAGTCATGTAAACCCTAAATGTGGTCTAGATGCTTATAGATGAAACACCATTACAGTCTGTTAAATCAAATATAAGAGGTGATTTACAACATACACTCTGAAATGAAGTACTTAAAAGTGTGCTCATGAAGAAATAGGAGGCTATGTGAAATGAAATATTTGCTGCAAAAAAAAAAAATTGGACAAACAGGAAAACCAATATTGATTTGGTTATCTGGTTTCACATTTTAAAAGTCAGCTACCAGATGGGTCTGTCTTCATCTCTCTCCTGTTTACATCACAGTTCAATGTTTTGTTGTTCATTCTTGGTTCACAGCAAGAAAAACCGACACAAAGATAACAGACCCGACTCAGGACCCCCCAGACTCAACTACTAAGCCAAGAATGTATTTATTTAGGGGGCATGACACCCCAAGCACCCCTCCCCCTGAAGCTATGCCCCCGCCCCTGATGTTGTCACTCAGAGTGAAGGTAGCAAATGCCTGACCTAGGCTGACCCATTGCCCCATGTTATATGCTGTAGGAGGCCGAAGAAAAATGGAAATGGTACCACTGTCCAATGGATGACAAACTGGCATGAAAGCCCCTAAAAATAAGCAAATTATCTATATAATCTAGTAAAATCAAAAGGTCTTGGCTAAATATATTTGCAGCAAGGTGTCATCACCTTATTATACAGATGTATTTGTAGGTATTGCTAACTATGGCCCTTAAATCAAAATAGTGTTGTAACCAGATAAACAACATACCTCAGCTTAGTGATGCACATGTAGTCAGGTGATCTACGTGCCTTGGTGTATAAATATACTTTTAATTTTGAGTTATGTACCTTAGTGCAAAGATTTATTTGCACATAGTACACTTTTCATGTCAGTTTTCCACTGCCCATATTAAACTTCGAATTCTAAAAGAAGCATGCTAGGATGCTTGGAACAAGATGGGGAAGGTGACATTGCTGTCTGCATTCAGTTTTCTGGTGGTGGGTCTGCAATACAACCACAGCTACTACTTCCGGCTGAGGTGAAACTTTCCCGAGGAGCCATCATCCTCTGAAAAGAACATGGGAAAGGCAGTGCTGAGATGCAATCTACCTCAGTCAATCTGCAAAATAACTACATTCCATTCAAAACAAAGTATACCCACCACAGAAACAGTGCTAGAGTACCTGCATTGAAAACTTGCACATTTTCAATCTTATTCTGACATAGACCCCTCTCATTCCGTGGGGCTTATTTACAAGAAACTGACACATCTGTATGGATGTGTCAGTTTCCCTGCGCCAACCTTTAAAACCCTTTTGTCTCCATAGATACGCCGTATTTACAATATGGTGCACCATGACACAAGAAGTAACAGGTGTGTAAGAAATTCTGGCACATCTGTTGCCGCAAACGTTACGCATTGCTGGAGTCATGTCGCAAGCACAACGCAACTCAAGCAATGCTTGGGGGAGGCCTACACTTAATACACAGCTCCACTCCTTATACCTGCTCCAATTAGGTGTAAGGTTTTGATGCAGTGGCATCCTAAAAGTGGTGCAGTGAAATCGTGTAGATTTCACTGCTTCACTTCTATGAGGCTTTCCAGTGTGGGAATATCCAACCTACATTCATCATACCTGACGCAGGTATAATGTGGCGCATGGTTTTAGATGGTCACGCATCTCCCTAGAAGCGTCAAGTTGTAAATTGCCCCTGACCTGGTACATTGTTTACACCGGTGAAGCATCACAAAAAGTGGCACGACAACGGCGCAAATGTGTCGCAAGGGGCTTCTCATTCTGCCTCCATGTTGGGAACTATTGGAGTATACCAGTATTTCCCCCAGCGTTTTTTAAAAGGCCCATCAGAATATTGTCCTGTATTTTGCTGTTGCACAAACTTGGCTCAAGTGAATTAGTGAGGTTTGCATGAGCACCAAACTGCGTTGCATATTTTTTTGGCACAACCTAATTAAGCAATTTGCCTAGAATCAGAAAATGTTGAGAAGAGGCTGGGACGCAAACCTAGTTTCCCAAGTTGACAGCTCTAAAACTGTAAAATAGGCATTTTGACATAGACTTTTTTTGTATAGCCCATTTTAACTTTTTTATCCCCAGGACACGTTCTCAATAAAATTATACAGCCAAGTGTGAAGAGCAACACAAAACAACATTATTTAATTTTTTTATCCAATCTTGAGAACTCACTGAGCCGGGCTGCAGTTTCCTGGCATGTCCATACAAACTCGATTATACACTTATATTTTTAAAACCACTTTCTGTTCTTGTTCTTATATCTCTTACAAAAAAGGGAACTACTATTGTGTAATCTCTGATAGGAAAAGGAGTCTGAGAATGGTTGCGGGGCAGATTTTTGGCTGATTTTAAAAGGGAAAGACTGGCAAACATAATTATTAGGGAAAAAGGCAAACCTTTGTTTTGTGTTTGGCATTTAACTGTACAGTGCTTATAATCTATACTGAAAAAAGGAAAGACAAATGCACCCTTCCACAAAAACAATTTGTTAAAACAATCATGAAAAAGTGGGAGAACGTAAATAGCGTATTAAACAGACACATGTTCTCCGGAGCTTCCGGCTTGGGGGCGGAGCTTACGGCCCAGAGGCGGAGCTTGCAGCTTTGAGACGGAGCTTCCGGCTCAGAGGTGGGTATTTAGCTATGGCTGAAATCTCCACCTCTGGGCCGTAAGCTCTGCCTCCAATCCGCAAGCTTTGCCTCCGGGCCGTAAGCTCTGCCCCCAAGCCGGAAGCTCCGCCACCGGGCCAGAATTTCCGGCCCGAGTGCGGACGTAAAGTTAGTAGTCTTAAATCTATTCTGTGAATACCGAAAGTAGTAAATTCATTCTGTGAATCCCGAAAGTAGTAAATTCACTCTGTGAATCCCAACAGTAGTAAGTGCATTCTCTGAATACCAAATTGTAGCAAGTTTAAAATGTAGTCTTAAGTTCATTCTGTGAATCGGGCCCAGTGTGTGCACATGCTTGCTGCACTAGTGGAAGCCATGTGCACCAGTGTTGACTCTCATTGTGTGCAACCAGCAGCCCCTGAGAAAGCCTACTAATTTGCATAAAATGCACTCTTTCTAGCGCAGACTGGAGCATTGGGATATTGTCCTTGCGTTGTATGTGTGCAAGACACAAAATACAACTTGAAGAACATGGTTCTGACAAATCTTTTTTGTCAAAATTAGTCTGTCTCACTGCCCTTCTTGCTGACTTGTTTTTCTTTCAGGTTGCCTTTTCGGTTCTGTTTTTCATGGGGCTGTTTTCCTGCATAGCCCCATGACCAACACCACCCCACCTTCACGTAGGTTTCCTTTTTTTAAGTCTCTTTACATATGGGACTTTCTACCTCTTGTCCCCCTAGCCCCTTTCCTCTGCCTTTTAACCCTCTCCAGCACCTCCCATTACCTCATAGGATACTGGGATGCATTTTTTTAAAGCCTTCCTATGTTTTGTTCTGCTGTGTAGATTTGTGGGACCTATTAGGACACCTCTAAAAGCCAGATCTTCAGCTTCCAATGGAATTAAAAAAGTGAGGCGGAGGGTCTTTTATGTATTTGCAGGTCCTTTCATGCTTTAGGAGTGATGTAGGATAAGGATCTACCACCAGATCTGGTGTTCTGTATGCGAGGGATGTCTTTGAGTAAAAGTCTGGAGAAGTAAAGGTGACCGAAAGGCTGGTGAAAGCAGATGTGATTGTTGAGGGTAAACATCCTTTACCACGAAGTTTTTACCACGTGGTACCTTTACCACGCGGCCGTTACAACGCAAGTCGTTACCACGACTTGCGCTGGAGGGCGCTAAAGGATTAAAAATAGTGAATTTACTATCCCAATACCTTCCCTAGGGTCCATGGGGACTGGTGTTAGAATAGTAAATTATACTATTCGAAATCCGCGCCCCCAACGCAAGTCGTGGTAACGACTTGCGTTGTAAGGGATGTGGTGTAAAGGGATGCGTTGTGACGGTACGCGTTGTACCGTCATACATCCGATTGTTGAGGCTTGCTGGGCTGGTGTTATGTTGAAAGTGTGGGTGAGGGGTATGAATTGTGCCCATTTGTGTATGGAGAGGCAAAGTGATTATGGCCTCAGAGTTCCTAATAGTCTGCAGCCATCTGATAAGTTTCTTGTTGATTCGAGCATAGAGGGCAGCCCCATAGTCCAGTTTGCTTCTGACCAGGGCGTGTGTGACCGTTTTCCGTGTGCTGCTTGGAAGCTTTTAGAAAATCTTCCTAAGCATCCTTGGAGTATGGATCCATGAGGCGGTGAAGAGATGACTTGGTCATTCATGTTGAGTTTGGTGTCGATGATGATCCTGAGGCTTGTCGTGTGTTGTCAGTCTCAGCTCTGATGCCTACCAGGCGGAGTCCCAATGTGATGTACTCTTCCAAAAAGATAGCAATTTTAGTCTTATTAGTGTTGCACCTAAGACAGTTGGAGACATATTTATTAAAAAGTCACGCAGCTTAGTCAAGCAAGCCACCTTGCTATGCTGAGTGATAGGGCAAGGGCAGGAATGCACCATATTTAACATAATACTATGCATGCCTGTCTTTTCCCAGCGCTGGTGCACAATGTGCTGCCTAGCTCAAACACAGGCACCCTTGCACAATGGTGCAATGGTGCCTGCATTGTAAGGTGGATTGGTTTAGTGCAGCAAGGGACACCTTGCTACACAAAAACAATCCCCTGAGAAATTCTCCTATTTCTATGTATACTACGGAATGCAGCACACATAGAAAGAGAAATAAACTAGGAGAAATAAATATATTTTTTGATGCATTCCCAGGTCTCCCAGTAATGGTAAATATGGCAATGCACCCAAACCCATGTGTGTTGCATGGAAATACACACACACCATCCATGGAACACCTCCCTGGGGCAGAACAACTCAATGCAGAGATTTGCTTTGTGTTACTCTAGATTTATCAAACCACTCAGGGCCACGGAGGGTGGCCTTGCATGGCTTGATAAATATAACTTAAGAGATGAGTTATTCTTGTGCCCTGTTGCATGTACAAGGATGACACAGCCATTTGATAAATATGCCCAGTTGGTCTTCATTCAGTGGGCAACATCAGACATGCAAGCATTAAACTTGATCTGGGTACTGAGCATCTGGTCCATGACAAAGAAAATGAGTTGCATGTCATCAGCGTAGGAGAGAACATTGATTATGTGAGAGTAAATGATGCTGGCTAGAGGGATTATGTGTGCGTTGAAGAGGGTCAGACTCAGGAAAGAACACAGGGAGGAACTCCAAAGATGAGGTTGCGATGAGCATCTGAGGTGTACGGTGCCCGATGACAGACCAGGTCCTTCCAATCAGGAAGAAGAATATCCATTGGAGTGTGTGTTCTTGGATTCCGATGTTGTGTATGCATTGGATGAAGATGGGGTGGGAGAACATGTCAAATGCTATGGAAAGTTCCAGAAGGATGACTGTCATGGTGTCCCCTCTGTCCAGAGTCATGTGGATGTCATCTGTGGTGGCTATGGTGGCAGTTTACCTGCTGTGGTTGGGTCTGAACCCGACTGAGTGGTGTTGAAAAGGTGGTGGTCATTGAGGTATTCAGTGAGACATCTGTTCATTTTCTTTAAGACTTGGTCGGACTGTTAGCAGGGAGCTCAGTCTGTAGTTGATGAGCATTGAAGGGACCTTAGAGGTTTTCTTCACTAGTGGCAGGACAGTTGCATGTTTCCAAGCATCTGGGAAGGTCGAGGAAGAGGGGGACATATTCAGATTGGGTGTGAGCATGTCACTGATAGGTTGCTGTCCTCTGGAGCAGACGCGGTGGGGAGAGGGAACTCATGGGCCCCTGAGTGGGTGGACCACATGGTGGTGACAGTTTCTTAGGTGGTGCTAATGGGCCATGTGGTTAGCATTAGTTTTCTGGATAAGATCAGGAGGTGTTTGACGAACACTGCCAGGTCCTTTGGCAGGTTGAATTTGCTGTAAATGGCGGTGTTTGTTTCGATGAACAATTGAGAGAGATGGTTGCTGAGGTCTTAGGAAGGGGTAATTAAGTTGAAGGCGGCCTCTGGTGAGGTGAAATCTTTCCAAATGGCAAACATTATTTGTTTTTGTGCAGATGGCTTCAATGCTGTCCTCCAGAGTGATGCGTTTCATGGTCCAGATCACAATTTGCTCATGTGGCTACTCTATTAATATAGACCATGCAAAGCTGTTCCCTAATTGTCATGGGGTCTGTCCCATACAAATGAAGCACATCCACATGTCATTGTGTTTTTAGTGAGTGTGTCCCTGCATAGTTCCAATTTCAGATAGGGGTGTACCACAGTGCAACCCCATCCGTATTACAGACGTGGCCCAGGAATACAAAAAGATGCAGCAGATGTACATTAAACTTGCATGGACACTTCTGTAATTTCTGTAATTCGGACCCTCAAATTGGGAGTCATGGCATGGGGTGATGCACTTGTAATTCACAAACTTTGAATGAAACCACCTTAAGGTTCTGTGGGACCCAGCTGCAGAAAGTTCCTACTAAACATATATGATCAGTGCATAAACCACAGAGGAAGCTATTGAGGGCTTTCAGAGAGTGACAACATGTTCTGGTCTCGGAAAATGTGTCTGCGCATTCAGCAGCTGAGCCTCACGGGAAGAGAGCCCATATTTACATGTTTCTCCACAGAAATGGCTAAGAGAAGAAGCGTCTCAATAGGTGTTCGCACCAGATTTAGTTCAGGCCCCTTGTCTGATCTTTGAAGAGTGGCTTTGACTGCCCAGAAATCTCTGGACTAGAGAAAAATCTTGGCGACTCAATAGGTGAATGCTAAGAACTATCGCTGAATGCCTCGGTATATGATTTCCGGGGTTTGTCTCGAGATCAGCGTGTTACAGCATGTATTTTAGTTTTTCATAAATGTCTGAAATATTTCTTAAACTGATGCTTTTCTTTATGCAAAGCACCAAGAACATGGAAATGGTGCAGCTGGGAAGTTTCTGTGTTGCGTAATCACAGTAAGGAATTCACTTTTGCCGGTGAAATTAACAAACTGCTGTGGAAAATGGCTGATTTTTTCGTCAAGAAAGACTGAAGCACATTTTACAGTTTCCACCTAAAACCTTCTCTTCCTTCGCCCTCACAGGTGTAGACTTCGAGACACCATCCACATATTTCACCAAGTAGATCCTCTTGGCAATATAAGAACTAGATTAGGGATTGTTAAAGTATTTGTCTTCTTGCAGAAAATATAAAGCCATTGTTTTTAGGCTACTGGCATTTTGAATGATTTGCAGTTTGACCTAATGATTCTGTAACTAGGCCCTAAAGAAGATATGAAACCATAGAGGCACTTTGTTGTTTATGTGCACAATGGTGCATAATGTGTAAAGCGTTTGCTCTTAGGCACTTTATAGCTTATTTGCACCATGTTACGAAATGTCTATAGTTATTAATGTATATTTCTGGGAACTTTTCCATTATATGTACAGCAAGGTCCCCCTTCCTGTATATAAACAATCTTTATAAAATGCCATTTTGTGACTTTCATGAGTGCAGCATTAAGCAGCACACATGAAAGTGACAAAATGGCCTTTCAGGAGTGTTTATGTGCAGGAAGGGACACTTTTCTACACATAAACAGTCCTCGCCTGCATAAACACACCCTTGACCATAGCAAGGGTGCCTGCGTTGGCGCTACACCGCTAAGTGTAGCGCCATTGCAGGGGTAATGTACAGTTGCTCCGTATCGTTGTAAATATGCTTCAGCCTTGCGTTTCATAAGTGGTGGAGTGAGGCATTAATATTAATCCATCACTTCATTGTACATATCTCCCTAAGATTGTTAGTAAAGCCTACATCAATATTTACTTTAATACGTGAGCATTTTTTCCATTTTTAATTAAGTTAATTATATTGAAAACAACACATCAAAGCAATGGAAGAGCATTGGGTGTGAAGTGAAATATATTTGTAAATTAGATAGCAATGTTCTGAGCTGAGTATATTTAAATGTAACAGGTGGGATGCATATGTCTTTCTGGTGTAAAAGGGCAGACGGGTAACACAAGAGTTAGTTCGCACCATAGAATTTAGGTCCATACTCCTTTTTTTGTGAAGTTATGTGGGATTTGCTACTCGTTGGTAGGGGTGAATATATGAGCCCTATTTTTGGCTCAACCACCTCTATTTCAAGGTGCTCTACGGTCCTAATGCAGATGGGTTTGACCGTCAGAACAATCTATCCATAGAAAACAGGGAAAACGATAGTTTTATTCAGATCTGAGGTCGTGGGAGGGCTCGGTTTGACAAGGCATCTCTAGGGAATCAGACGTGAACAACAGGTTCACATGTTGTGCCATTACTACACAGGTTGCACGAAACTTTCCACTCAGTCCAGGTCTGAAGAGACTGCAAGAAAACCGCAACAAAGATGTGCCATCCTGTGAGGGTGCAGTGGCAACGCTCTAGACCCACAGGTGGGCTGTGGTGTTTGTGCTGTGTGTGTGGACCTTACCGTGCAACGCCGGGGAAGCAGGACAAGATGAAGGTGTCGGTTCGTTCTGACCGTGGCTCGAATCAGATTGGCCACGCTGCCTCACCAATATTAGGAAGAAATGGGCACGAAATAAATGATAAACGTGGCCTTCAGCATGCCTTAAGACTGTAGCAGGCAATCCCAGGACAAGACACGTAGAGCACACGCCACTACCCAGCTGGTTATCGGCACTGCAAGCATTAAGCAGTAACATAGCAGATTCATTACCCAACAATTTGGACCATAGCACGCTGCGCCGTGCCAGCGCTGAGTAAAGCGCCAGGGAGTAGGCAGAGCCTACTTTTGGCATGCAAACGAGCTGTGTGCACTACACTGCAACAATTTACAGGAGTAGTAGTCAACAGTGATACTCTCATAGCATAAAATGGTACCATAGCATTACTTTTCAGCACCAAGGCGCACATGGCGTTAAACTGAACTTATGGCTTACTTTCTTCATGTTCATCAGAGCGTCCAAGGAGCACTTGGCAGGCGAGAAGAAGGCCGAAGGCCCACATGGGTGCAGCCCGTGACATTTGTTCTGCAGCAGGTAGGAGGCTTGACACCGGTGGGAGTAACTCACAACTCAGTAGCGCTGCGAAGCCCAGGCACACAGTCAGTACTGCTGGTGGCTGTGCTTTACCTGCTGCTTATCTGCTTAACTTCTGAGGTAGGAATGTTAACCATGTCTTGCAAGGTGCGTCACTAAACCTGTCCTTCCAGCCAGCTCTAAAAATAGACTCAATGCCCTAACCATAGAGAACAGAAGTGGCTCACCCCTGGGCCCCAACAGGAAGAGTGCGAGGAATGTGGTGGCTGTCACTCCCACAACGGCACGAGTTCACTCTTGGCTGAGAAAGAGAACACTCTTTAGATAAAGCATTACCCTGGCAGGGCAGACAAAGGCCAGCAGATTCCCATCATCTAAACACCCAATCTGCGACTTTCAAGCATGGAAAGAAACCAGGGAAAGAAAAAGAAATGGCCCTAGTATTAAGTGAAAAAACAGCAGGAATATGCTATTGCCCCCAGAGGTCGTGGTGCTTCTCCCATCAGCACGACCATGTTACACTCCTCGTAATCCATGCCTCAGGATATCACCCGCCTCCAAGAACTTTTCAGCCTATCCCTATAGAAAGTCTCTTGTTGCATACATTTCTCAGATCATTCCTGATTATGAGTTACATACATTAAAAATGTTTACAGTACGTCTCTGGCTTGATTGAGGTGTAGGGGGGAATAGTCTTTATAGCACAGGCATCATCATGAAATGTCTTTACATGGCATAATTTATTATGCATTGCCTTTTCATCCCAATGCATTTGGCATGCATTCCTTTACCATGCATGCCTTTACAATGCAAGGTAAGTGTGTCTATCTATCTATCTATCTATCTATCTATCTATCTATCTATCTATCTATCTATCTATCTATCTATCTATCTATCTATCTATCTATCTATCTATCTATCTATCTATCTATCTATCTATCTATCTATCTATCTGTCCATCTATCTTTATATAAGTGTAGATACACACACAAACACACATATATATATATATATATATATATATATATATATATATATATATATATATATATATATATATATATATATATATATATATATATATATATATATATTTATTTACTGAAAAACCATAGGTTTAAGGGGTGTTATAGTTAGTTGGACATTTCACCTGTACACAACCATTGAAATTCCTCCGTTATAGTTAGTTGTACTAACTATAACCTGCTCTCCCGCAATCCACTGCTGATGATGTCACATATTACATAATTCATGACATGGTCAGTAACATCACTGATGACATCACTGATGACATCTCAAATGACATCACTGATGACATCATGACATCATCCAGTGAATGTGGTTTGGTTCGATAATTACATAAGTATTATATATATATAGCAATCTGCCTTGAAGACTGAGTGGATGTATACATGTCTGAATGGAGGATTTAGTAGCAATGTGATTGACTGTCTAAGTGATGAATTTAAAGTGTCTCACTAATTATATGGGATAGTGATTAAACTATGTGAATACCTGTATCACTCTATCTCTTGTTGTGTAAACTACTACATAAGTTGGTTACTAACTATGTGAAAGTCTATTTTAGTTAATAATTAGTTAAGTGAGTATTTGTATGGGATAGTGAATTAATGTGTGTGTGGTTGGGTGGGAGGTGTGTGACTGTCCAAAGATGTGTAAATAGTTGATTTAGTAGGTATATGAGGTTAAGCCTGTATGTGGAAACAGTTGTTTGGGTGAGTGAATATCTTTATGGGTGTGGTGATGAGTAAATATATTTCTCAATGATACATGTCCAACAAACTAGACCTATAAAAGACAGTGAATGTGACAGTTGTTGTATATAAATAAGTATACATAAGACACAGTGATTGTATGAGTGACTGTATGGATAACTGTATACTTGTAATAGTGATTTTATAACACACTAAGTATGAGTTACTATCTATTTGAATAAATAAAGTGGTGTTTGTATAAGTGTGTAGCTTAGTAAATGTAAGTATGATCAATTGTTTGCATAAGTGAGTAGGATGACTGAATAAATGAATAGGATGTGTGCTAGTGTGTAATGTCGATGTAGGTGTATAAGTATATTTAATAGTGTTCTATTGATCTTTGTTAGCATGTATGAGTGAATCTATAGGTAAGTGTTTTGATGTGTGTGCAGATGTAGTAATCACTGAGTGGGTTTTTAGAAACTTGTATTGGTGTGTCAATCGTTTCAAATACGGTACTCCATATTTTATAATGAGTGTTGAAAGGTTATACTAGTGTATGATAAGATGTATCAGATTGTCACGTGGATGATGTCATCAGTGATGTCATTTGAGATGTCATCAGTGATGTCATCAGTGATGTCACTGATCATGTCATGAATGATGTAATATGTGACATCATCAGCAGTGAATTGCGGGTGCGCGAGTTATAGTTAGTATAACTAACTATAACAGAGGAATTTCAATGGTTTTGTACAAGTGAAATGTCCAACTAACTATAAAACCCCTAAAACCTATGTTTTTTTCAGTGAATTTCTAAGTTTTTTTAAATGCTAATTCCTAACTATAACATGTCTGAAACCTATGTTCTTTTCAGTGACTTTCAAAGGTTTTTTAAAAGATAATTCCTAACTATAACCTGCCGGAAACCTATGTTTTTTTCAGTGAATTTCAAAGGTTTTGTAAATGATCATTTTTAAATGTATTAATATTTATACTTATTTTTTTTTATACTGATTTACTACATGTTTTTAAACTATTTATCTTTAGATATTTTATTTTTTAAATTACTTTATAATTACATTATACATTACATTACCAAATATACTTTCTCAGAATGAATTACTATAGTTTAAATACTTTGCAAATAGGCAATATACTTTTAAGTACAGTAGTTACAGTTGTTGCAATGGGCAACACAATTTCAAACATAATGCAACATTGAGCTGAATGGGAATTTCTAGTGAAAATCAATTAGTTACTTTATGGATTACTTTTCTAACCATAAGACTGGATCCTAGATTCAGTCCTGGGACATCTCCTGTAAACAGTTGAGTAAAAGCGTTTTGGTTACAGTGGTGATTTTTAAGGAATATTATTGTATTTTAAAAGTTGACACTTAGAAACTTTTTCACATAGAATCACCATTGTTATCCTATGGGAGGAAATTCACTTAGCAAGTAAGTAGTGTTATCGTTACTTTTTCTTACTCAGTGGTGGATCCTGGATCCAGCACTGGTGCATCTCCTGTAAACAGTTGAAAGAATGCGTTTAAGTCATACACTCGATTTTTTAGGAATATTTGTAGTTTGTGAAAATAGACACTTAGAAACTTTTATGGTGAAAACCAGACAATGGATTCCTATGGAAGGGGATACAAGTTACTGGTAAGTATGGTTAGAATTACTTTCAGGGTCAGTGCTAAACTAAAAGATGCAGCACTGGGTTCTCTCCTGATAACATGTGAGTAAATTAGAATTTGTTGTTCGGATGATTTTAGGTGAATATTTAAAAGTTCCAAAACTCCACACTTAGAAAAATTTCCGAGTGAAACCAGTCAATGTTAGCCTATGGAAGGAAATACAAGTTACAGGTAAGAATGGTTAGAATTACTTTTCAGGATCCATATTGGGCTCAAAGATGCTGCACTGAGGTCTCTCCTGATAACAGGTGAGTAAATCGAAATTCGTAGTACATCCAGTAAGGGCCGCAGAGCTGCGTAGCAGAAAGATGTAAAAAGGGGCACCACCTGCACCACCTCTCTGCAATGCAGCGCAGTGGCGCTTCCTGAAAGCACCCGGTGGGCTACTTGGCCCCCATGGTCCCTCAGGTTTGAAGTGGAATTTTTTCCTCAACTTAAAACATGCCACAGGGCGTGTTTGCAGACATGTCAGCTCAGACCCGCCCCCTCCCTTCACCATTATGCAAACCCACCCTGTGGAGTGTTTTAAGTTGAGAAACTAATTCCTCATCAACCTTGAGGGTCTGTGGGGGCCAACTAGCCCACCAAGTACCTCCAGTAAGCGCCACAGAGCTGTGTTGCAGAGAGGTGTAAAAAGTGGCGTGGCTTCTGAACACCTCACTGCAACGCAGCGCCTTGGCGCATAATGGAGGTACCCGGTGGGCTAGTTGGCCCCCAGGGACCTACAAGATTGAAGAGTATTCAATTTCTCAACTTAAAATGCACCACATGGGTGCGTTTGAACAATGGTGATGGAAGGGGGCGCGGACTGAGGTGACATGTCTGCAAACACGCCATGTGGCTCGTTTTAAGTTGGGGAATTAATTACTCTTCAATCCTGATGTCACCTGGTGGCCAACTAGCCCACCTGGTACCTCCAGTATGTGCCAGGGAGCTGCGTTGCAGAGAGGTGTTCAGATGCCACGCCCCTTTTACAACACTCTGCAATGCAGCTGCGTGGCACTTACTGAAGGTACCTGGTGGAGTAGTTGGCCCCAGGGTACCTCAGGATTGAAGAGGAAATAATTCCCCAACTTAAAACATGCCACAGGGCGTGATTGCACACAACTCACCTCAGGCCCCACCCCCTACTTTCACCACTGTGCAAAAGCGTCCCATGGTGGGTTTTCAGTTGGGGTATTACGTCCCCTTGAATACTGGGCGTCTCTGGGGGCCAACTAGCCCACCAGTAACCTCCAATATAGAACAGGGGGCTGCATTGCAGAAAGGTGTTAAGAGGCCATGCCCCTTTTTACACCTCTCTGCAACGCAGCCTTGTGGCACTTACTGGAGGTACCTGGTGGGCTAGTTGGCCCCCAGAGACGCCCAGTATTCAAGGGGAATTCGTTCTCCCTCTGCAAACGCACCAGGGGGCGGGTTTGTGGAGTAGTGCAAGGAGGGGGCGTTACCTCGGCTTGATCGTTTTTTTGTTTTTTTTAAGAAGGGGGGCTATGTTGCCCCCCATTATTTTTCTAATTTATTTGCCCTGGTAACCCCATCCCCCGGGGCATGACCCTTTTTTAAAATTGTTATATTGGAGGGGGGCTGCCTTGCCCCCCTCCTGTGGCCTGTTCTGACCCCGGGGACCCCATCCCCTGGGGCGTTTCGTTTTTTTACATGCTGCTCCCCCTGTGGAAAAGCAATCTGCTTTCCTATTTGGAAGAGAGAGCAGGTTTCCTGCTCTCTCTTCCAAATAGGAAAGCAGTTTTTAATGACACCATGGAAGCCGCGAGGCTCCCGCCCTCTCATTGCAAACTACAGTGTCCCTGGGGTGGGCACCCTGGGACACTGCAGGAGCCAGCCCTGGGGGGTAGCGGTCCCCAGGGCCTAGACAAGGCTCCAGGAAGGGGGTCATGTGGGCCCCGTCCCACATATTTAAGAAGCCCCGGGTGGTGGCTGTCCCCGGGGCTGGGTGGCCTCAGAGCCCCCCTCACTTAATGTTATGAAGCCTCGTGGGGTGGTGGTTCCCGGGGCTGGGTGGGGTCTGAAAGCCCCCCCACCCATTTTAAATAAGCCCTGGAGGGTGGTGGTCCCCGGAGCTGCAGGGGGGCCCATGAGCCCCCAGCATATAGTAAGTTAGAGGCCCTTGGGTGGCGGTCCCCGGGGCAGTGTGGGGGATTTTGGAACCCCCACACTATGTTTTTGATGATGCCCCCGGGATTTGCTCCCCCTAGGGGTAAATTAGCATATTTAGCGCCGGAGACTACGTTTCTTTTTTTTTATTGGCAGGAAGCGCGTATCCTGCGCAAATCTTCCCGCTATTTAAAAAAAAATAATAATAATTTTTGGGGCCTTGTGGGTTCTTGTGGACCCCCTGAGCTGGCCTAGGGGGTCAGGGTATTTCTACCCTGCCCCCTTTTCACGGTTTGTAACTTTTTGGGGGGTTTCTTTTGCCTCAGTTATACCGAGGCACAAGATGGCTGCCAACACTTCCTGATTTGGAGTGTTCACAGCCAATTAAAATACAGCTTGTGCACGGCAGGGTGCGCGTAGGCTGCGCTTAGTGTATGCGTACGTAAGGGCGGATCCACTGCACCTATTGATATATAAATGCTTTTAACTATCATTTTCCCAAGAACTACTGAACGGATTTACACCATTTAAGTAAAAGGCACGAGTCTGAACTAAGGACTACCCCTTCGCCAAATTTGGTGTAATTCCATTCAGCAGTTCGGCTGTAGCTGCGGCTAAAGGTCCATGGGAAATTGCATGGGAAAATTTTGTTTTGGGACCCCCTTTTTTCTCGACCCCCGCTTGATGAATCACCGTGAAAGCGGACCGAAGCTAGCCAAAAGTAAAAAAAAATTGCTAGGTATATAGGGTGTTTTTAGGTTTAAAGAGTGGGTAGCTGTATAAAGCAGTAAGTGCACTCTTGGCATTAGAGGTGGGTGGGGGTATAGGGTGGTAAAGGTATTTTTAAGGTTTAGGGTGTTGGTAGGGGTATAGGATGATAAAGATATTTTTAGAGTTTAAGGTTGAGTAGGGGTATAGGTTGGTAAGTGTGTTTGTAGGTTTTAGGGATGTTTAAGGGTATAGGGTTTTAAGAGGATTTTTAAGGTTATGGGGTGTGTAGTACTAGTGGCAAGGGTGTTTTTAGTATTTAGGGGTGGTTAAGGGTATAGGGTGTTAATGGCATTTTTAGGGTTTAGGAGTTAGGTGTGGGTAGGGATATAGTGTGGCAAGGTTATTTTTAGGGTAGAGGAGTGGGTAGGGGTATTGAGTAGTATTGTTAAAAAAGGAGAAATAAAAATGACTTAAAAAACAGAGTATGTTGCTGGAGATGTGGGCCGCCGTGCCACCAATGTACTTACCGGGGGAGGGTAAACACCCATTATTCCGCAACTTTCTTTCCGTATACCATCACTCCACATACTTTCATTACGAAAGTATCATGACTCCGCAATGCCATTATAACGCATGGCATTACATTTTATATGCTTTTACCACACATTAATTTACAACGAAATTCGTTGTAAATGCATGAATGGTAAAAACATGTTTTATTTTTAATGTTTGGATAAGGTATGGGTATAGGGGTATATGTTTGGGGTACTGAGGTATATGTTTTGGGGTGTTTGGGTATTTTAAGGGTTCAGATATAGTTTTGGGTTATGGGGTACAAGGGTAGTTTTAGGGTTTAGGGATGGGTATGGGTTTTGGGGTACAGGGGTATTTTTAGGGTTCAGGGGTAGGTTTGGGTTTTGGGATTCAGGTTTTTTTTTTAAGGGTTGAGGGCTAGGTTTGGGTTTTGGGGTACAGGGGTATTTTTAGGGTTCAGGGGTAGGTTTGGGTTTTGAGGTACAGCAGTATTTACAGGGCTCAGGGCTAGGTGTGGGTTTTGGGGTACAGTGGTATTTTAGGGTTCAGGGGTAGGTTTGGGGTACAGGGTTATTTTTAGGCTGTCAACACTTCTAACCAGGAAGTGTTGGGAAACATCTTGTGCTAGGTAGACCGAGGCACAAGAAAGCAGAAAAACAAACATGTAGAACAAAAAAAGGTGGCAGGGTAGATACACCAGGACCCCCTTGGCCTGCCCAGGTGGTCCCACAAGGACAAAAAAGTCTCAATTAAAAAAAAAAAACCCGGCCTGTTTTTTAAAAAATTACCCCCCGGGGGGATCAAATCGCGAGGGCATAGTGATAAAGAAGTGTGAGGGGTCCCCAATCCCCCCCACACTGCCTCGGGGACCGCTGCCCTGGGGCAAAGCAACGCAGCCCCCTGGTGCATACTGGAGGCTCCTGGTGGGCTAGTTGGCCCACAGGGAACCCCAGAATGCAAGGAGAATTAGTTCCCCCTCTGAAAAGACGCCCAGGGGCTGCGTTGCAGAGAGGTGTAAAAAAGGGTGTGGCCTCATTACACCTCTCTGCAATGCAGCCCACCGGCGCATACTGGAGGTTCCATGTGGGCTAGTTGGCCCCCTGGGACCCCTGGTATGCAAGGGGAATTAGTTCCTCGTCTGCAAACGCGCCCGGTGGCTGCGTTGCAGAGAGGTGTAAAAAAGGGTGTGGCCTCATTACACCTTTCTGCAATGCATCCCCCTGGTGCATATTGGAGGTTCCAGGTAGGCTAGTTGGCCCCCAGGGAACCCCAGTATGCAAGGGGAATTAGTTCCACCTTTGCAAACACGCCAGGGTACTGTGTTGCAGAGGTGTACAAACATATTTTTTTAATGTAATTTAAAAAAAATTATATCTAAAAATAAATAATTTATAATAATGTAGTAAATCAGTATAAAAAATATAAAAATTATTACATTTAAAAATTATCATTTACGAAACCATTGAAATTCACTGAAAAAACCATAGGTTTCAGCCACGTTATAGTTAGGAATTACCATTTAAAAAAACTTTGAAACATAGGTTTCACACCAGTTATAGTTAGCTGGTCATTTTACTCATACAAAACCTATGAAATTCCCCTGTTAAAGTTAGTTCAGCTAACTATAACTTGCGCTCCCGCAATGCACTGCTGATGACGTCACATATTACATCACTCATGACATGGTCAGTGACATCACTCATGACATCACTGATGACATCTCAAATGACATCCCTGATGACATCACTGATGACATCATCCTTGTGGCAGACCTCCTCTCACCGTAATATAACCTTTGATACACACGATCAAAAATAGAAAGTAACATTTTCAAAAAAATGGAGATACCAATTCCAGTTAGAACAACCTATTCAGTATTTCCAAAATCTACATACATATCCAGTCATTCACTAACAGTTCTATATAGGCACTCATACATGTACTCACTCATCATATGTACTCATACACCTATACATCTTATTGCACACCGACACTCATCTATAGAGTTATTCACACATACAAATAAACTATCAAACATCCATTTACTTGCATATACAGCTATACACCTACCACTACACTAATTTCTACAGAATCGTACACATACTTACTCTCTAAAACAATCACTTATAGAAACAAATGCTTATTTATACAGGAACTCTTACAATCTCTCGCTCTCACATATACTCATTTATATACATCAACACTCACATAAACTAGTTTAAAACATATGTAGTTACTCATAAAGGTACTTTTGAGACAGTCATTCACTCACTAACACACCCATACACACACTCATCCACTATACAGTCCTGCACACATGCTGTCTTCAAAACACATTCAAACAGTGAGTCAGTCATTCATGCATCTGTGCGCTAAGTAATACTCCCCACCGAACCATACAGACACTCATTCTGATACTTAAAAACACAACTAATAACCCATATACACACTCATGTAGCTACTCACCACCCCATGCAGCCACTTATATACAAAGTGAGACACTGATACAGATATTTAAAGATTTAAAGATTACTCGCTAATACACCTATTCACTACTTAATAAGTCAGTTATACAATCAATTTTACAAAAAACATTCATTTAGCGACTTATTTACCAATTCAATCTTCCATTGTCCTTTAGATATACATATATAAAAAATATTTATTTATTTTTCAGAAAGAGACTCATTCACTGGGTGATGTCATCAGTGATGTCATCCGGGATGTCATTTGAGATGTCATCAGTGATGTCATGAGTGATGTCACTGACCATGTCATGAGGGATGTAATATGTGACGTCATCAGCAGTGCATTGCGGGTGCGCAAGTTATAGTTAGCTGAATTAACTATAGCAGGGGAATTTCATAGGTTTTGTATGTGTAAAATGGCCACCTAACTATAACTGATGTGAAACCTATGGTTTTTTGTTGAATTTTAAAGGTTTTTAAAATGCTAATTCCAGGTGTGTGAAACCTATGTTTTTTTCAGTGAATATATATATATATATATACAAAGCAATATCTGTTTGCCAGTCGAGACCACAGAAGGTAAGGACCACCACACGACTTCCTGAGTGTTAAAACGAGCTTTTATTATCCATTTTTAGCAGTTCAGCAGGCATGACGCGTTTCGGGCAGGGACTGCCCTTGATCACATCTATATATATATATATATATATATATATATATATATATATATATATATATATATATATATATATATATATGAAGAAATCCCCGCCTGTCAATGGATGACAGGCAACAGCAGGGTGCAGACCTCACAGCGCCACAGCAGACAGGCAAATGAAGCTCTCCAATTATCCAACTCGAGTGAGTAGCAGGTTTTCAAAACATTTATTAAAGGGTAACGCGTTTCACTCCACTAGGGAGCTTGATCACACAAAGGCACTCATAAAAGTGGGGATATATATACAACAAGTGGGAGGGGCTTGATTGGGGAGGAAAACGCCCAAAAAATAAAAAAAACAGGAAAGTAAATAAAGCAACAGTGTCTACATTAATCCAATATGTTGAGCACACATGGAAAAAACAGCATGTACCACATGGGAAATTACATGTTAAGGAAAACACAATGCAATCAGATAAGAAAACAAAGCTGGGAAGTATTAGAAGCAGATCAGGAGTAAGACAGCGCTGCATGGGTCAAAAAAAGTTTGCAAAAGAGTAGCATGTAAAATAACATGGGAAGTCACGACAAAGTGCCAAAATGGTAATTACATGGAAACAAATCAAGCAAACCAGGAGGTCAAAAAAAAGCGCGCTGAAAACAATTACGGCATAGTGCCTGAGTCCAATATCTGCACATTCAAGAAGTTTAAAAAATAATGTAAATTCTTCAGACAGCATATTAGTGAAAAAAGAACGTGGCATGACATAGCAAGCTGAGAGAGACATGTGAGCTCTAATAAGAGTAAAGGATGAGAATACAAAGTGCTTAAAAAAATCACGTGAAGAAAGAGTGACAACATTAATGGAGAGCCCAACCACAAATGTGAAAAATTAAAGGTGAGAGAAGAGGGAAAGTAACGAAACAGAAAGAGAGAGAATGAGCTAGCGGCAGCACAAGAAAAAACTATATAGAAAATATATAGAGAAAACATGGCAACAAGTCATATTCAAGTTACAGGTATAACAAGAGTCATAAATTTAAAGTTGCGCCATGCATAACATATGGCAAATAAGCCAGCAGTCAAAAATGAGCCTGAACTGAGCGAGAGAGTGGAAAAGACTGGAGCAAGGAATAGATTGAATATGACCAGACCACCTAACTAGGGACAGATGGAAGCATTACAAGAAGCTTTTTAAATCTTCAGTCAAGTTGAGACCGTTAGGGGCTTTAGTGTCGAGGGACAGAATCAACTGGGTTTCTCGTTGCCTGAGCATTTTTTCACGGTCACCTCCGCGGCTAGGTGGAGGTACTGAACAGAGAACCGTGTATTGGAGGTCTTTAAGCTTTTTGTTATGGACCAACCCAAAGTGTCGAGCAACTGGATAGTTGCTGTCACTATTAACGATGGCCCTTATGTGCTGCAAAATTCTCTGATGCACTGGTAGCTTAGTGCTGCCGATGTATTCTAGATTGCATGTGCACTTTAGTTTGTAGACCACAAACTCTGATCTGCACGTGAGGTATTCTTTGATGGGAATGGGAGTGTCACAAAAGGCAGTCACGTAGTGGGTAGCATTAGTAGCAAAATTGCAGGCCCGGCAAGAGGTGCATTTAAAAAAGCCCATTTTGGTGGTTTTGTTAGGTTTTGGAGGATTTTCAGGTGCAATTCTATCGAGTGCATCCCGCATGGAGGGTGCACGTCGGAAGGTAATGGTAGGAGTATCATTTAAGAGAGGACCAAGGACTGGGTCAGTCAAAATAATAGGCCATTCAGTGCCAATGATGCGTCTGATCTTGCGCTCATGTGTGCTAAAAGTAGTTATTAGTCTGACAGTGCACTGTGAAACATCCTGGTTATCATTGCTGCTGGTGGTACATTGCTCTCTAGGTTTCAGTAAAGTGGCTCTATCCAGTGATGAAGCTTTAGCCAAAGCTTGGTCAAGTATGGCCCTAGAGTAACCCCTTTGCAAAAAACGCTGCTTGGATTCCTCAAGGCAAGTAGCAGTAGAGTTAGGGTCACTGCATACTCTGCGAATGCGAATGAATTCGCCAAAAGGGATACTGCGGATAGTATGGGCAGGATGAGAGCTTTGTGCGTGCAGGATGGAATTTCCCGCCGTACTTTTGCGATGCAATCTGGACATGAGGGTATTGTCCCTGATGAACAGCTGAACATCCAAAAATTCTGCTTCAGTACTGCTGAGGTTAGCAGTAAATTTCAAATTCAGGTTATTGTTGTTGCAATCTGATACAAATGAGAGGGCTTGGTCTTGAGTTCCCTTCCAGATGATACAGATGTCATCTATGTAACGCCAGTAATGTGCGATACAAGGCGACCAATGAGCATGTGTGACCCTGAGCTCGTGCTCCTCCCACCAACCAACATGCAAACATGAGTAGCTGGGAGAGAAACACGAGCCCATGGCCACACCGCGTAATTGCTGGTAGATGTTGTTCCTGAAGCGGAAGTAGTTGGAAGTTAGGCACAATTTTATCATGGCAATTAACATTGAGTTGTGTTCTCTGAAACAAATGGCACGTGAGTTTAAGAAATATTGACATGCATTCACACCATGCTGATGGTTTATAGAAGTGTAAAGGGATTCAATATCAAGAATCAAAAACAGATAGTCATTGCACCACACAATATCCCCAATTTTGGTCAAAAAGTCAGTGGTATCTTTGAGGAAAGAAGGAAGATTCGCCACATGGGGCTGGAGAAAGAAATCAACGTATTTGGAGATATTTTCCGTCATACTCCCAATGGCTGATATAATAGGACGACCTGGTGTGGGGGTAACAAGTTTGTGTATTTTTGGAAGAAAATACAAATGCGGAGTCACAGGATGATCCTTGGAGAGGAAGTTGCACTCATCCTTGGTTAGAAGACTCAGTCTTTTCCATGAAGTTAACTGTTTGCGAATGAGGTTATGGTTCTGGACCATCGCAAACTGAGATGAGAGGGTGTAGCAAGTGGTGTCAGATAAATGTCTTTCCGCTTCCAGAATGTAGTCAGAGGTTTTCCATAGAACAGTGTTGCCCCCCTTATCAGCACTTTTTATGACGACATTGTTATCAGACTGTAATTTGCTTATGAGGAGGTTGTACATTCGATCATTGTACTTTAGTTGTTTCCGTTGTGTCATGATGGACCTGTTGAGAGCCTTAAGTTCGATAATGACACGGTCGCTGAAGATGTCCACTGCATCACGGGGCATTAAAGGAAAGAAAGTAGACTTAGGTCTGAAGGGTGTAGTAGCTGACCTATTGACATTGAACACTTGACTGACAGTGGGCGTAGTTTGTGAAGTGCCTTCAAATGCGAGATCGTACAGGTCTTGTAACCCAGCATTATCATTGACTTGGAGGTTAGTTTCCATGGTAGAAGGATTAGTAACCGCCCCACTTTGTTTGCGTCTGGCCTCCAATTTAAAATACTTGATGAGTTTGATTTTTCTGACGAATTTATACAGATCGATCCTTGTTTGATTGTAGGAGAATTTGTTGGGAGGGCAATAAGAGAGACCAAGGGACAGAAGCTGTTCCTCTGCTTTAGTGAGGATGGTGTCAGATAGATTTATGACAGTGTTATCAACAGTACCAGTTATTTGCGCCAGTTCCTATATATATATATATATTACCTACTGGCGGTCGCCAGTAGGTATATATGGTTAAGACCTAGTTACCATAGGAAATCCCCAACATTCTATTTGGAATAACTTTGGCGCTGAATGAGGAATCTGCGTGTAATTGTCCTTAAAATTGCTTTGCTCCGTTCCGCTCCTTCCCTGAAAGTTTCGGGGGAATTCATCATGCAGGGGTCGAGAAAAAAGGGGGGTCCCAAAACATGTTTTCCCCATGTTAATTTCCATAGGGACCAATAGACATGGCTACAGCCCGAACGGCTGAATGGAATTACACCAAACTTGGCAAAATGGTAGGGCCTGGTATGCAGATTTGCCTTTGCTATGATTGGTGAAAATCCATCCAGTAGTTCTTGAGAAAATTGAATTTGAAATTTTTCAAATGGCATTTTCTATGGGACATTTAGACACGGCTACAGCCCGAACGGCTGAACGGAATTACACCAAACTTGGCAAAATGGTAGGGACAGGTATCCAGTAGTGCCTTTTCTATATTTGGTGAAAATCCCTCCAGTACTTGTTGAGAAAATTGAATTTGAGCAAATTATATATCTATATGCGCTCAACATTCTATCTGTGAGTACCACCGCGTTCAACTTTAGGTCCTGCATGCAACTTGTTGCAGAGTGGATGATTCTCAACTCCCTAAAGTTGAACGGTGACAAAACAGAGGTACTGGTCTTTGGTAGAGACCAGGACATGTGGTCAGGCGAGTGGTGGCCCTCATCTTTAGGCATCTGCCCCACTCCAACACAATCTGCTAGGAATCTAGGCGTCATCTTTGACACCTCGCTCTCTATGGAGCTCCAGGTTAACAGGACTGTGGCTACCTGTTGGGGTGTCATCAGGACTCTCAAAATAATCCTTCACTATCTTTCCCCACAGGCACGCAAGCAGATTGTGATTGCTCTTGTTGGCTCAAGGCTCGATTATTGTAACTCACTGTATGCCGGAGCCAACAAGGGCTTTCTGCAGCGTCTACAGGTTGTGCAGAACGCGGCGGCCCGATTTGTGTTGGCCCTGCCTTGCTTTCTTCTGCTACCATGGCAAGGAAGAGTCTCCATTGGCTCCCTATCACCTCCAGAGTATCTTTTAAACTCCTCTGCCTCACTTACAGGGCCCTTATGGCTGGCCCGGCCGATGCTCTTGGATCCCTGCTCACTCTGTATGTTCCGAGTAGATGCCTATGTTCTCTAGAGCTAAACCAACTGGTAGTCCCGCGCTCTAGGAAGGTCAGATGGGGGAGTAAGGCCTTCTCCATCCTGACTCCCCAACTATGGAACACACTTCTCCTTGAGATCAAATCACAGCCCTCATTGGATCTCTTTAGGAAAGCTCTTAAAACCTGGTGTTTCATTAAGGCCTATCAGTAAGCTCCTGTCGCCTGGTGTTTTCAGCTAGATATTGAGTTAGGCGCCTTGACGCCCATCGGGCTAAGTTGCGCATGTATAAATCTCACTTAATAATAATAATAATAACTTTGGCACCGATTAAGGAATCTGTGTGTAATTTCCCAGAATGTTGGCCAGCTCCGCTCCGCTCCTTCCCCGAAAGTTTCGGGGGGATTCGTCAAGCGGTGGCCAACAGGGGGGTCCAAAATGTGTTTTCCCAATGTTTATTTCCATAGGGACCTTTAGACACAGCTACAGCCCGAACGGCTGAATGAAATTACACCAAACTTGGCAAAATGGTAGGGCCTGGTTTGCAGATGTGCCTTTGCTATGTTTGGTGAAATCCCTCCAGTAGTTCTTGAGAAAATTGAATTTGACATTTTTCAAAAGGCATTTTCGATGGGACCTTTAGACACGGCTACAGCCCGAACGGCTGAACGGAATTACACCAAACTTGGCAAAATGGTAGGGACAGGTATGTAGTAGTGCCTTTTCTATATTTGGTGAAAATCCCTCCAGTAGATGTTGAGAAAATTGAATTTGAGCAAATTATATATCTATATGCACTCACCGTACGCACACCTTACGCGTTCGTGCGCGTTCCCTTAAGCGCGTGAGCGAGTTTCTGATTGGGTGGCAGTCGACTGTCAACATTCCAAACTGTCCAAACCAGGAAGTGTTGGCCACCATCTTGTTTTTCAGGAGAACTGAGGCACAAGAGAGCCCAAAGCAAGAGTGGAAAACACGAAAAGGGGGCAGGGTAGAGACCCCCCAACCCTCTAGCCCTTTTAAGGGGGTCCAAAAAGGACCCATAAGGGCAAAAAAAAATCTGAAATTCAAAAGAATCACGGGGTACGTGCACTGTACGCATACGGTACGCGTTCCGTCCGCGTACCCCGCGATTTAAAAAAAAACATTTTTTTTGCACTTGGTGGTCCTTCTGGGACCCCCTGAGAAGGGCTAGGGGCCCAGGGGTTCTCAATCCTGCCTCCTTTTCACGTTTTCTACTCTTTTTTTGTGCTCTCTTGTGCCTCACTTCTCCTGAGAAACAAGATGGCTGCTCAGTCGGTCCCAGAAGGATAATAACATATATAAACGTTATCCGCCAATAGAATTAGCATTTACAAAACCATTGAAATTTATTGAAAAAAATATAGGTTTCACACCTGATATAGTTAGGAATTAGCATTTAAAAAACCTTACAAATTCACTGAAAAAACCCTAGGTTTCAAGCCTTATATAGTTAGGAATTAGCATTTAAAAAACCTTGCAAATTCACTTAAAAACCATAGGTTTCAGGCCTTATATAGATAGGAATTAGCATTTAAAAAACCTTGCAAATTCACTTAAAAAAACATAGGTTTCAGGCCTTATATAGTTAGGAATTAGCATTTTAAAAACCTTGCAAATTCACTTAAAAAACTATAGGTTTCAGGCCTTATATAGTTAGGAATTAGCATTTAAAAAACCATTGAAATTGCTACTATATATATTTAGTTGTACTAACTATATTTCGCGCACCCGCAATCCACTGCTGATGATGTCACATATTACATCATTCATGACATGGTCAGTGACATCACTGATGACATCACTGATGACATCTCAAATGACAACACTGATGATATCACTGATGACATCTCATTTGACATCACTGATCACATCACTGATGATATCATTCATGTGATAATACGATGCACCTTCTCACAGTCTAATATAAACTTTGATACACCCAGTGTTAAATACAGACTACCATTCTTGAAACCATTGACACACCAATACCAGTTACTACATACGCACTCACTGATTCCTAGGTCTACACACACATTCACTCATTCACCCATAGAATCACTCATACATACAGTCACTCATCAATACAACACTATTATATGCACTCATACACCAATACAGACACTCACACACTGCCACTCATCCATGGAGGTACTCACACACCTAGTCAGTCATGCGAAGAATCAATCACACTTCCATTTCCTCAACTATACAGTTATACACACAACACCTTACTTATTCAAACATATACTAACACATACTTACTCTCTTATACAATCATTCATTCAAATTTTTATGAATGACATTGTTGACCAGACACACGTGTAGCAGGGGATAGAAGTTGCACTATACATAAAATATTTTATGTGGTAACTGACAATGATTTGTATGCTGGGGACATGAGTAGTGGATAAAATAAGATATATGTGAGAGGAGTGACCGATTAGCCCATCCAGGGCATCATGATGATTTTTTACCAATTTGTTAACACTCTATGGCGTTACTGATCGTTAACGGAAGTCTCTCCACTATGTCTATGAGTTTGACAAGCCCATCCAGGGCAGAATTGTTGTAGCAGTTTTTATCTCCAATATAACTAATTGTATTTACAATGAACTGTAACTGAGATATTGATCACATTGTGCATTTGATGGCGTTAATGTACCAGTGTTACGGCAATATTTACCAAACTAAGATGGCGCTGGCCAATCTGCTTGAATGAGCTCTTTTTCTGTATTCGGGAAAGATGATAACATTCTGACAATTTCCGGCGCGCCTGAAACTGACGAAGGCGACTGTTAAAACGCGTCTTGTTTGCTGTGGAGTTCTAATAAACTGCTTATGAACTCACCCCGTGAGTGCATCATATATATATAATTATATATATATAAATATATATATATATATATATTCACTGAAAAAAACATAGGGTTTACATGCATTATAGCAATTAAAAAACCTTTAAAATTTGCTGAAAAAACCATAGGTTTTAGGGACGTTATAGTTAGTTGGACATTTGACTCATATAAAACTAGAGAAATTCACCCGTTATAGTTAGATGAGCTAATTATAACTAATGCGCCCGCAACGCACTGCTGATGACGTCACATATTACATCACTCATGACATGGTCAGTGTCACTACTGATGACATCACTGATGACATCTCAAATGACATCACTGAGATTTTAGACACGACTATAGCCCAAACTGTTGGACGGAATTACATAAAATTAATCAGAAAACTAGATCTTGTTCCAGAAAGAGCCCTTCTTCTGATTTTGAGGAAATCCATTCAATAGTTTTGAAGTTGTTAGAGGAAAAAATAAATATAAATATCTAGAGGAGTGAACCCTTAGCAAATCCCAAAAATGTAGTGTTGAGATCTGATCGGCTCACCTTCTGGCCATATTCAGCCCCGTGGACTGCCACCTCCCCGAGGCATGGCCAAATTTAAACTGGAGGGGCGCTGCGTGGACCCCTTCTGAGCTGTTTTCTTCCCTTTAGAGCACCACCTACCTGGGGCAAGCCCAGGAGCAATTAATGACCCTTGGGACCTCCATCCCCCAGGGCCCGCTCTCTATGACCTGGGGGGGCCCACCCGCAGGACATAGCTGTTCACAAATGTTATGCCTGCCTTGTGGAAGCATCCATTTTTGGCGCAAAGCCGTATCTACTAAAAAATTTATACAGGGCTTTGCATCAAAGATACATTGGTAGTTGCATGGGAACACTCATGTACCACCCATTGGGCACCCCCTTGAAGCAAAGTAGCACAAAGTACTACTTTGCATTATTTATGTGTACTTTCTAGCGAAAACCAAGACTTGAACCGGTAAATGAATCTCAATTCAAAACTTTGCAGTGCTTTGCATCACTGCACCACAACAAAGCCTTGTTTAATTTGACCCTATGTGTTTAACACCCTCAAGTTGCTGCCAGGCCCTTAAGTATATTAATGAATAAGTAAAAAGCAATACCATCTCAGGAAGGTATTTTAAAGTAAGCATTGGGGTTCTAAAATACAAATCCAAGGTGCCTGGCTTCCTCTAGTTCCTGAGAATTTTAGTATACAGGTTGTACCTGCACAGCAGGGTGCCATACATTGCCAGATATGTAAATACGGACTTGTGCTAAAAATACATGCATTGTTTCCGAAGGAAGTGAACACTCTGCTATGACTGACCTGGTGACGACAGTCTCTTAACCTCCCAGTTGCAGATTAAATTTCCAAACAGTCCGGATTCTATTCTGTGCACATACTTCTTTGTGCTGCGCCCCCAACATGTTGTGCATTATGAAGAGTTCAAATGCCTTCTTTGTAAAATAGTACGGTGACATTGTGCAGCTTGTGGTTTTTGAAGTAATGCAGAATGCAGCATGCATAGAAAGAGAAAAGAAAATGAGGAGAAATTAAACCAATTCTCCTCATTGCGCCTCCCTACTCCTCCCCTGGGTAGGCATAGCATTCATACGTATTTCCAGATTTACAATTCTTCGTGAATCTGGAAATGTTTCTGGTTCCATGGGTGTTGCGTGGGAACAACCACAGCAACTCCCATGTAATACCCCTTTCGTGCAAAGTGTTGTGTGTAAAAGGGCCATATTTACAATATGGAGCAGGAAAATGTGCCACCTGTACAGCACAAAAAGTGATGCACCGGTGGCGCAAGGGGCTTGTAAATCTGCCCCTAGAATAACAGATTATTTGTGGAGGCTACTTGGGTAAAAGCCCTATCTAAAGTTTGGCGATTTTTTTCAAAGGCAATGGTTTTGATTAATGTCAAAGGCCATTTGAATTAACGAAATGGAAGTATGTTGACTATGCAATACAGACCAATGGTCAACTTCAAGCAGGTCTTCGTGGCAGCTGGGGTAGCAAAACAGCTGAAGAGCCAGGCTTGTTTGTGATATGGAAGGAAGAGCTATCTTACTGATTACTGGACAACATATCTGAAATACAGCAAGAACAAAAGTGTCTTCACCACCTCTGTGGGATCCGAAGTCCAATCATACATGGAACCCTAATAATTGATCACTTAAATTTTTACCTAAGTAATTCAGCTCCAGCGTCTCTCCAGTTGATCTAGTGGGTAAAGACTGTGCTCCTTATCAATATAACACAATTTAGCAGACTTAACCAGAAATACATTTTGAAGTGCAAAGAATTGGGAGTTCCAAGCTAAAAATAATGCAAAAACTGCATTTTTAATACAGGAAAAGTAAATGCAATACAGGGAAAATATGCATGAAATGCCATAAAAGCCTATAAACGTTGAATTATATACAAAATCATAACATCAATCCCTAGTTAATAGAATTCAAGTCAGTATGCATAAAGATTTGAGACATATCCCATAGAGACTCTAAGTCAAATGGACATAGAAAAATAGTCTCCAGTAACAGCAGTCTTAATGACAGCTGTAAAATACAACAGAACCCGAAAAGTATTGGCCTAATGAAGCTAAGGGCTTGAATTAGATTTTGGCGAGAATGGTCTCGCAGTTGCTTTTTCAGCAATCTTCCCACCCCCGACTTCGTAGTCCACCTGCTCAATTTAGATGTTGGCTAGTCACTAAAGGGAAGTCAGTCACAGTCTTGCTGCTTCCGCCAGAATCTTTTTCCCGTGTCAACAGCGTCAGAGGCAGAAGCAGCTGTCGGAGGGAGTTCCACCAAGATTCCTTCCATACAGATTATGATGTGCCTTTCCGTCAAGGCAACTGTAGCAGGGAAACCTCCAAGCTCGATTTGACGGAATGGAATAAAAAGATCTGAAAACTCACCTTTTTCGGGGTCCCACCACCAATTCTGTCCTAAATGCTATTGTCCACATCATTCCTTTGCCTCTGCTACTTGACCGTGACGCTCAGCCATACCGTTGTCACCAGGATCTGCAGTAGGCTTCTGTGGTGGGAATGGGTGTCTATGCAATATTGTGTGTATGTTGTTGGTGTGCAATGCTATATGTAAAAATATGGGCAGTACACATTACCTACATATACATATTGACAGATTTACAACATTTATGTGTATTGTAATATCATATAATATAATATCACATCATCAAGTAGTACTTACCTGTCTCCACACCACCATGGCCTCACTCCATCAGGACTCTGCTGTCAGAACACTGTCAGCACATTGGGAACATCTAAATTGGCTCAGTGCAAGTCCACTGGCCTGACGGTGATAGAGTACTGTTAGCAAGCAGAGAAGGCCCCCACCATGGCAGGACACTGCTTATTGACGCAACATCTAAATACGCCAGGTATGCCATTGTCAGCTCAACAGAGTACTTGGAACCGCAGCTGCAGCGCGGCGACGGCAATGCTGCCAAGATCTAAATCAGACCCTAAGACTATACTTGAGTCCAAAAGTTTTTATACACAAATCACACTTTCTAAAAATAGATGCTGCACATTCAGCATAGTACGATCAAGATCAGGGTCGCATTGGCAAGAGTAGCAAAGTATTCAATTTTCTCCCTCAGCAACCTCCCTCCAGAGATAAGCAACAGAATATGAAACATACCTCTAACAATGGTGCATAGAATCTGCATGTCCTTAAGAATAATTCCAGCTGAAGTCCTTGAAAATTATACTTTTTTTGTACATGCTGGAAGGTTTTTTCACAATACAGACTTCTAATAAAGTTGTACAGCAGTATTATATTTAGATCATTCACTTGGTGTTCTGCAGAGAAAAAGGGAGAGATGGTTTTACAGCAGGCCACTGAGTGGGAGGGGAGAATGATCCGGAGTAGGTTGAACATAACATCAGAAACTACAACCATATAAGAAATAATGGTGCTCCGTCAAAAAATGTGACAGCCTATTCGTATCATCTTCTACCCTTCTAAATGATCTACGTAATTAATTTCAGGAGCAACATAATTAGCTCTTCATTTACGACTCTGCATTATAACCAGCACTATGAGGAATACTTTTACTAAAAATGTGCAAATTTTTGATATGTTTGAAAATACTATAACACCTCCAAAGAAGCTATGAACGGCAGGGTCATGAAAGGTAGGAACCAACAAATGAACAGATTTGACACAAATCAATTTCTTACTAATTATCTAGGAATGGAGTTCCTTTGAATCCTTCTACTTATCACTAAAGCTAGTAACATTCTATAGCCATTACATAAATGAATGCAAAAAAGTTATGAAGCCATCTGACGCTTTTGATTAACAACGGATTTGATCCAGCGTTTTCTGGGCCCACACTTTACTCTCTCTTTGTTGTCCAACAGGCATTTCTTGGCGCAATGCAGGGAAAGGGAGTTACCATTTAATCATTTCAATCAGATTTAATTTGGTTACTCAATAAGGACCAGGAATCTCTTGGAAAGTTTAAAAAAAGGTTTTAAAAAAATAGTAATCAAATTCAAACACATCACTCTCAATTCAATGCTACAGAGATACAGTATTTCATCTGGTTGAAGACTTGAATTAAACAGAGAAGCAACTCTGCAGCAATGATACAGAACCGCAGCACCAGTACCCGATGCTCAGAAAATAATCTTAAATTCCATTGTCTATACATTAGTAATCTTAGTTAACTAGAAAGCCTCAGATATCAAATTGTTCTATGTAAGGACCAAAGGCAAAGCAACGGTAGTAGAACAATTGTTAGCATTTCAAAAGCTCGGTCAAGAGTCTTCAGCCGGTCGGGAATATGTTTCAGCCTAAGCCAAACTTAGGGTAGGATCCAAGGGAAGCATATTGGCCTAAACTTCTCAAAGTCCGTTCAAAAGTGGTTGGGAACTATGGAAAGGGTCTGCAAGGAGTCAAAGGGAAGGTCTTCATAGAATATGCAGAAAGGGGGGGTTCAGCAAGGAAGTCCAGCAAAGGGTTACAAAGAGGTATGCTGAAAGGAAACTCTGGGGGTAGTTCTGAAGAGATCTGAGGAAGTAGTTTGTTTAAAAGGAAGGTCTGAAATTAAACAGGATGATCGGTATATTTTAATCCATAAAGTCCATACACAACACGACTCTGGTTGCATCATTACAGGATGTCCATTGTCCATAGTGTTCACATGTTGCGGACTGCAACATTTGCTAATTGTTCCACACTAGACATGGGAACAGCATTATTTTCTCATAAAAAGGTCAAGAGATAATAGTCCTTTGATTAGCACTCTGATTTCTTGTGTACTTTCATCAAGGTCTGCTTATCAGGCTATGTATTTATCTCTAGTACAGCATTGTATCTGTTCTAAACTTGGAATACATGGGAATACCTGCAAGAAAGCCACATTACCAGTAATTGAAATACAACTATTTATGAAAGGCAGGATTGTAAAATACAGGCCTACAGAATTATTAACTTAAATGTTTAATTCAATGGTACACATTTATTTTGTGTGTACACAATTAAACATAAACAAAAATAATTTCTTTGGTATCTTAGTTCATATTGCATGAGCACACAGTAAATAATCACATTAATGAGAAGTTTGACTGACAGCTACGTTTGAAAGTACATACATGTAACATTAATGAACACATTGCATGAGCTTTATCATTTAACTTGCAACAACATTCTACACATATGATAGTTGAGGACTAATATTTAAGTCTCTAAATGTTACTCAGGCAATATAGCACACGTTTAGGAATCATGGGTCATGTATTAGCAACAAACACAATAACATGAAGAGGATGATTATTTTCAGTACATCAAAGGATTATTTCTAAGTCATCTATATCAAATACATGTCCACTAATTGAAGGTGTTTCCTTAGACTAAGTATTTCAATTAACATGGTTAACCACACTATGTGAGTACATTCTCAATTTCTACAGTTAAGGCACTCTTTAATACAAATGTTGAATAAAATGTTTTGCATTTAGGGTTGTGTCAAGTAAGAAAGATGTGCAAACTGCACATTCATTCAGTGTGTCTGTGAACATCCTTGTTATGTATATATTACATTTAAAGAGTGGGTAAATTTGCACTACACCAGGTTTATATTTTCAGTCTTGGCCATGATCCTAGAAAATTATGAACTTGGGTAGCAAAATGGAGAATCAAGATTGAGACACAATTGTTTTTTCCTGCACAAATTTTTACTTTTTTTGGAGACATAGGCAACAAAATTAGTACTTTACTACCTTTTTTGTGCTGCCAAATTTTGCAGGTGGCCATTTGTTCTGACCGGGTTTTTGTTCTATTTTTGAGTGAAGGTGACTTTAGCCTACTATCATTCTAATAGAGGGATTAGAGCCTTAGATTTGGCCTATTCACAAGATGCTTGACATAATTCCCTATTCTTTTCTCTATTGTAGGGCCTATAAGCTTATGTTAGGGGATAGATTCCTTAGTATTGGTATTATTTCGTCCTTTTGTAAGGTTATTAGTATATTCCTGATAGAGTTATTCATCTTTCTGCTTACTTCCGGCCTTGTAGGCCTCGAACGGGAGAGACTCCATCTTTCTTTCTGCCTCGGCTGCTTGAGATGCTTTTAGGTCAAATGTGATGTTTTAGTTATAAGGTGTTGTTCGCTTGGAGAGAACCGGCTCGAGCTGGCCCTTATCGAATGACTGTATTTTTGTTCATGTCGAAGACGCAACATCAGGCCGGCCGGCTGAGAACGTGTCCTTGGCACGGGGTGGTACAAGAATTTGGTGGGCGGCTGGTTACTGGCTGTAAATTTCCATGCATGAACAGGGTTCTATATTAGCGAAAGGATAGAGAGGAGGAGAGTTCATTCAGTCAGTTAGTAGACGGCAGCTAGTCGTTAGCATTTTTGCAGTTAATCAACTTGGAGCAGACAGTCGCCATTTTGAAGTCTGAAAAGACCGAAGGCTGATAATCTCTCAGAAAGATTGAAGTTACTTTAATTGGAGCAGTTGGTGAGCTGTGATACTGAGATCAGAGCATGCACAGTGAAGAAGTTAGTGGAGCGGACGAATACTAGAGCGGCAGAAACTGATTTATAAGATCGAAGTTGGAAGGTGAAGATAGTCCGTGACCGAGAGGAGAGAGGAGTAGTGCAGAACGACGAGAGTGAGACAGACGAAACAGAGAACAAGAGAGAGGTTTCAGTGACTTGGAGGGGAGCAGAGGAGACAGAGCATAGCAGTGCAGACGTGTGTCCGTGACTGCAGGGGTGATCCTGAGATGAGCCAAGGCACAGACGAGAAGGGAACCCAGATAACAACTGAGTCCAGACTTCGTACTCATAAGGTGACGTCGACCCTTTCTTATTAGCTGGCACACACATATCTTAATTCTTTCCTTTGCTTTTCAGGCTATATGTTATATTGCAGTGTTATATCGTTATTATAATTTGCTATTGTGTAATAAAGGGACCCCAGTTCTTAGTGAACCACTGTGCAGGTGTTGTTTTTATGATGAGACTAACCTTTCTTCAAGTCAGATGCTGTTATGTGGACGGATGTGTTTCCCATCCGGGTAAGTGGTAACTGAGTAAGGGAGCAGGGAGCGCCTAAATCAGAGAATAACCTTTGCATGTTGTGATTTGGCCCTTCTTGTGTGAGAGGATTGAACTGTCTATCTACCACATAAAATATAATATTGTGTATGAGACATCCCCAGTAGATATTATACAAATAGAGAAACTTCCCAACAAAGAGAGAGAGAGAGTTGAAGGTATCAATAGGACAGTGATCGCCATTGTGTAGCGGCATTAGCAAGAGCACCGGAGGGATACGGTGTGTATCGTCACATGATTGTGGCAGCAGCGTGAGCACCGGGAGGATACGGTGTGTATACCCGCAGGATTGCGGCTTGCGTGAGCACTGATTGAGGTCAGTGTGTAATGGTATATGATCAGAACTGCCCCCTTCACTATGAGGAGGAGGGTAGCATAGTCTGGGCCTGAGCTGCCGCTAGACTATAAGGTATGGGTGTGGTGTAGAGTATGGAATTCCGTAGCCATTAGTGATTGTTTCTTGTAATCCCTATGGATTTAGTGGTGTTTTTGATGATATGAGCTTGTATATTGCTAACTCCCCATCCCCAGGAAGGTACCTAGGTACCGAGGTAAGTAGGTCCTGAGGAGGGAGGTGGTTATGTTTCGGCCGGGTTGGTGGAGTCTTGGTGAGCTGATTCTATCTGGTCCGAAAATCCGGTTGTTACACCATTGCAGATGCAACAGTTAATTACCAAGTACACAATTGAGCTGACAATTGTCATCAAGCCTTAGGTAAATCTTTTTGAGACGTTAAAGAACTGGATGCCCTGCTAATTCATTTTTCTTTAAAACAGTACTTTAATATGCCAGCATAACTAACAATGTTTTTGGTTGTATGAAACCTTCTTCCCTGTTCCCTATCTAATTCTTTTGCAATCAAAATACTTATCTTTCACTGATGGGTAGCTCCATGGCTTAAAAGAAACACATGTTCCGCTTTGACTCAGGGAATTTCTTCCATGGTGGTGCAAGCCTGGAAGATTAATCTCCCTTCTGAACATTAACAGAGTTTGTGTAAAGAGTTGTGTTTCAAAAACATGAATTTTAGGGATATATCGGTCAATAGATATGGCTTTCTAAAGAGCTTGGCCCAGCAGTGTTATGGACTATGGCTTGGTCAATGAACACTTTGTGGCGAAAGGTAGACCTTGCTATTGTTCAAAGACAAGAAGGAGTTCATGACTCTCTTGGGGAACTGGTAAATGCTGCTTATCATTCTCTCTAGATCTCTGCTTTGGGCTTCCACTCACCTCAGAGCTATTAAGAGAACCATAATAAACCAGAGGCTGTTGCAACTTCTATTTGCAATGCTGTCCTTTGAGTATTTAATCATATGTTGATAGGCTTCAACAAGCCTAATTATCATTCCTAATTACCATCGATGAAGCGAGTTTCAGAAATAAAATATAATTTTGTCTCGCGAAGTTAAACTTCCATAATGACTAATCATATTAATGAGTTTATGCACGAAAATGTACTAATCAACCTAGAATACAATGCATACACGACATATGGGTTTAACATTATGTGCTCTTTGTTGCATTCGCAAGTACGTTGAAAAATAATGAACTAATCTTGTCTATTTATTTTGTCAACATTAATTGCGGCTGTTTAATTAATGGCATGTGCTTATTTTAAATGTGCTTTTGTCTATGTCGTGTCTTATATGTGGCAAAGGCTCGTGGAGAATCCTTGAGGCCTGTAAGAAGAAGGTTTTTATTATGCTGCTTTTTGTGCTATGGCTAGGTAACATAATTAACCGGGTTAATATTTAGCAAGGGGGTGGGTAACAGAATAATCTTCACTACTCAAATTAATTAATGTTTTGTGTTTCTTTTAATACTAGCCTTCAAGAAAGAGGCCTGAGGCCTAGCTTTTAATAGGGTGATTGTAATCCTGTCATGATGAGCTGTGCACAGCTAAGAAAGTGGAAAAGTTTTGCCACAATGATGTCCATCAGTAAAATAAATAAATGGAACTGTGCAAGATGTGCTCTGGGTTGAATAACTTCAAGGACAGGAAGCGGCAGATCAGCCAAGCTGAGGAAGCAGCGAATTGTCATTTAATAAGATGTTGCAAAATCCTAGGAAGCTAATGTCACCTGTGAATAAAGGACAAAGACGTTTTAGAAAGGCACAACATTGGATTGAAAAGGTTATGATCTCATATGGACTGACGGCTGTAAGCCAATAGAAATGCTGGATGACGGAGAAAAAGTTTTCTTTTTGTGTCTGAATTAGTAAGTTTTAGATAGAGAAAAGGTATAAAACCTGACCCCTTGGGAGGAGGGTTGGTTGGCTCGTTCCTGATTCCTGAAGGGCGTGAAGTGCTGTCGGACCTTTGACTCACGTAAGGATAGCTGAACTAATGACATTTCCTTTTTAGGTTTAATGAGTTTAGTCAGGGAAATAGAATTTAGGGAATGAGACCTTTGCTGCTTTAATTCTTTGCAAGCTGATCCGTTTTAAAAGTGCCAGTTTAATGTGCCTTTATTTGATTAAATGATGCTTTCAAAATGCTAATAAAAAGATTTCTTAATTCTAAAATGCTCTTTGTTTGATAATAAAATTAATAAAATAGATTTTGAAATGACAAGCTGGTCTTGTTTATTCTTAGTCTAGTTACCATCAGTTGATCCATTACCTAAGTGACTTAATTAAATGTTTCCGTTATATTTTCATGAGTATGATGATGATAAACTGCAGTTGTATATAATATCTAAATAGTTTGTGAATAGTTCCGATTAATTAGGTCACATGATTCAGCTGCCCAATATTTGTCTCGGTTATTTATGGGCCTTTTGAGAATTTATGATTAATGGTGAGTATCATGGTGTTGGGTAGTGTTGTTGAGACAGATTTTCTATAGGGGCGCTGGATCACCATCAAGTAGTACAATTATAGGGCTCATATGTGTCAACCTTGCAGTCATCAAACAGGATATAGACATCAATGTTTGTCATTTGTTAAAAACCCACCTTAAAAACGCAGATCAAGTTTGAGCACAATCGCCTTTGGAGTGAGGTTGATGAAGAAACCATCAAGGTGTGTTTGCATCAAAGGGTTAGAGTTCTCGTTTAAAAGAACCCAAATCAGCTTCTACAAGCATGTGACACTAGCCTCTCTTCAGTGTCTGTAATCTCTGTATATCGAGCCAGGAAAGGTATGCAAAGGTCAAGCCTTGGCATTTATTGGCTCACTGACCACTTGCATGCAGAGAAGTTAGAATTAAGAAAGACAGAAATAAAATGTCATGACTACCTCTCTGGTGAAACCTTGGTAGAATACCTATTTTGGGCAATAGAAAGTGAGTCTCTTTCATGCTACATCATGTGTCTGTGACAACAACATCTCTGGAGCAATACATTCATCCTGCACAAGATTGTGAGGGAGACTATTAACCCTAGCTATATCACTGCCTTGATTCATCCCTCTCAAGAGTTAGTCATCAGACTACTATCCTTAATCAGTATGATCCAATTATTATTAGATAGCAATAAGATGCAATCCTGTCTGTGCAAATTAGGGGAAGACACCACTTTCCCGTGGATTGGAGTATATGTGACAGGACTCTTTTCCTTCAATCCAGAAATTAGACAGACAGGTCTTAATGCTGCCCAGCTCCACAGATAGTATGTGTCCAGTCTCAGTACTACAGTCGATGTCCGCAGTGATCCCTACTGCCATTAAAGCACTATTACTTTATCCTCTGAAGCTGTAATTGTAAGGAGAAGCTCATTCGAACATTATCAAAAAGCCTAATCTTGATGGAAATGAAGAGCTTAAATCTAGACCCATCTCTTGTCTGCCTGCCCTTTCGAACATTGTGGAAAATGTTGTGGCCCAATGGTTGGCCAGTTATCTCAAAATAGGAGGAAACAATTGACCTGATAGACAGGACTTACAGGCTATCACTCAGTTGAGGCTCAGTAGGGGAATGGAGACCACTTTGATCTTTGTACCAAATGATTTGATAAGAGGCCTGGAATCAGTTCTCCCCTGGGTCCTTGTTTTAGTCACTCTGTCAGCAGCTTGCTAAAAGGTGGATCATTCCATTCTTATCTACTATTAGGTAGCTGCTGGTTTACATAATCATGCTGTCCTGGGTTAACAGCTGTTGCAAGCTATCCAAGCTTGTGTGAGCTTAATTTAGTTGAGTGCCAGTAAGACAAAGGTTCTTTCCTTTGGCCAGGATAACTTGTGGAGTCTTTCATTCTCACCAGAACCATTGGGTTCTCCTCCATTCCTGCTTGCGAAAATGAAAAAGCTAGGTTTCAGAATGGACAGGATCTTGAACATTGGGACCCAAATCAACAGAGAAACCTCTTGGTGTTAACAAATACATGCTTTATCTCCCACAACAACTCAGTGTCCCAGTTGTAAGTACAATAATCTTCTTAAGGTTGGGCTGTGCTAATCATCATTGCCTGGACCTATGGTTTGGGAAAATCAGGAAGCTTCAGGCTCTGCGGAATTGGAATAATATATCCACTAGATGTGACATAGGACTTATGTCTACTAGGTCGCTATTGAATATATTACCCTTAATTGTGAGTGCCAGCTAGCTCAGAGGTCCCTAGAAACTTTCTCGAATTCACAAGAAGGGATTTAGTTTCTGACAACCGCATAAACATGACAACTTTGTTTCCCCAAGATAAAACTGATCTTCAGAGTCGTGGAAACATTAGATAGATATTTTACTCAGTTGTTCGTGCATCCTTTGTTTCACCAGAGGTGCAGACAAATAGAGATACAGGTGTTTTCAATAAAAAGTATTTATTGAACCGTCTTCTTTCTCATGCAGAAGAAATGAACTGCTACAATCGTAATACTGGTTGCAAAGTATAATGCGTACAGTAAGAAGAGTATTAGAAAATAATACTGTAAAAGCATTGTAATGTTCCTAGACCCTAAATATATACATACATAAATAACAAAGGCTAAAAAGTACTCAACTGGTGCTTCTAAAATACGCCTACCCCGAAGTACCTAACCTAAGTCTAGTACGAGGGAAGAAGTAAGTGAGGTGTAGCATAAATTTAGTATTCTTTGCCAAGAATCTATCCAAGAATTTTCTTAGGGTCTAATCAGCTCCGTACCTTGGTTTAGAATGAAGGAGGTCAGTCTCAGGACTCGATTTCCCAACAACCCGCAAGGGTAGCTTGGAAACATTGGAGCTGGAATTCTTGGCAAGAGAAAAGACAGCGTCTCTCTCAGTGCCTCTGCTGGAGGGTCGGCTTCCTTTGGCACTTACTGTAGCAGGATGCACCGGGCAAGTAGAACTGCTCCAAACCACTGTGTGTTTGCTATGGCAAGTGTAGGCATATTTATACCTTGAAGGTGCCGAGTTTGACGTAAAGGTGGACGTAATAAAGTCATCAAAGAGTCTCAGTTCTTTGAATACTCCATGAGATCTTGGACAGATCAATATTTAAGGAAGGGGAAGTCCCTAACTGCTGAAGCCGAGTTTTCCAAGAAATCGTTGTGGATTTTTGGAACTAATGGATGTAGCCATGGAGTATTTGGACTGAATGAGCTATGTCTAAACATGGTTATGATTTCTATGCCTATATAAGGATAGGGTGATTTATACCTCTATAAGAGCATGAATCGGGAAAATTACACTAGGGTCCTAAAATGCTATACAACACCCACTCCACTTTATTAGTTCAATAATACTAAGTCTCAGCACTAAAACAAATCTAAAGCATGTGTTTACAATCCCACCCAAAAATAAATAAAATGCATTTGAAATGGTTGTACACGGATAAATGAGCATTTTTACTGAACACATTTTAAAAGCAATGATTTCATTTCAATCATATAGCATGTTGTTATTATTGCTAACTGAATGAATCATAAAAATGACATTTTATGAAATGACTCTCAATACAGAAAAAAGGGCAAGACCATCCCATAGCATAATATATAAACTATTTTGGTTTCTTGATGTGGTCAATATTGTTTCTAGAAAGTGTTCAAAGAATTCTTCTTCTCTAAAAATAGTTCTACTTTAAGCAGATTGCTTTGTGCCAAACCTTATTGTTTTTGGAAAAAAGTCAAATCAAATCATAGAAAAATAGAGTTCCAAAGTTAGACGTTTTTGTTTTGAAAAAGCGAAGGTCGGATTTCAGAGTTGAAAGAACGCTGTGTGCTAACTTCAAAAGTTATTCTCGGTGTCATGAGAAAACATTAAATCGTCCCTGCTGGCAAAGAAATCGTCTACCACAGTAGATAAAAGTTGAACCACTTTATTATGTAGATAAATCGTACGCAGATGAGAAGCATTGCCGTCAGCGTCAGCCGCGTTAGCAATGTTCGCAGTAGATGGTACCTGTGTGCCCGATGGTCCGCGTATCTCACCCTCAGCTGGAATTGCCGGTGAGATCTCAATGAATGCCATCATCAAGATTGGTAGCCGTTGGGGCAACACAATGCATGAGCCGTTACCAGACCAAGCAAAGCGTCAACATCCGTTGGCAGTGCTGATGGAAATGTTAGACAGAAATCCAACACGCATTCCTCTCTACAAAGCAGGCATCGTAGAACAGATAAGATACAATTTTGCCAGATTGGTCTGAATGACAGGAACCACGTGGTATTGAGATCTCTTAAAGGAGCCAAGCCAAGAATCTGTTTATGCGTTAACGATACTGCATTGCCAGAAGAGCGTTCTCCATGGTAATCTGGGTATTGCTGGTGACCGAACTTGCCATAACGGAGCAGGAGGAATAAAAATAGGATCTCTGCTATAAATCCCAAGATGAGAGGCAGGCCGCCAAACACAGAGTGCACGAAGTTAGGAAAAATGCCTAGGACTGCTTCAACGAGTGCTAACAGGCCCGAAAAATCGTCTTAAATACATGTACAATACCACTGGTAGCAGACATGTTTAAGATACGACCTAACATTTCTGCGAAATGTATGGGGCAGTTTATTGATAATAAGGCATGTATCTCCGCAGAGGACCTTGCAACTTGCAGATCATACGTCTCTCTGGACGAAGTCAGTGGCACAGTTTTTTGTAAAAGAATGGCTTTCATTCTGCTTAAAACATCAATTCGTATAGAAGAGATATTCAGTGAAGGCCATAATGGCTACTCCCCGTCTGTCTTAGTTTTTGGAAACAATACTTGCATACAGCAAGTGACCCTGGCTGACACACTAACGAGATAGGCTACACCTGGCATCATTCCACAACAGCTGTGATCATTCAGGATTATGTAGCTCCCATTGAAAAGCTGCCTAAAAATTGGATCTATCACTGTTGCCGGGGAACCCTACAGGTGGCATGATAAGTTGTTGGAAGAGCCATCACAGGCTCCATGTAAATTAATGCCTTGACATAGAAGTGTACCGCTCAATGTGGTTTTGCAATTTTTACCACGAAGAAATACCTCCTTTTCCCCACTTCAACATTTGTGAGTGTATGTTAAGTCCCAGGTCGACTTTATGTATTCTTTACCCAACCTTTCATACAGGCCTGCTGGTATGTGTTTTAAGTAATACTGAAACTGGGAAATCGTCACTGGTATCGTGATGGTGCCATGTATTATCCATTCAACGGCTGGTTTCTCAGAAATGGTTAATGGTAATCTCTCCAGTTTTACTATGCTCAGCACTGTATAGTCTGCTCCCCTCTGTGCCAAAGAGATCTGTTTATCTGTAAGGTTAAATCCAGTAAACAATTACGTGGTGTTGATTAGACACCAAGGCACATAGCCTGAACGAAGGTTTTGTAAAGTCCAGCCTAGCAGCATTCTAGAACGCAATTGAGACTGGCCATGTTGTAACATTAAGCAAGTCCTGTTCCATTATGTCTATGGCAGAGGATACAATGCTGTCCAAAGAATAAATTCTGGACGACAGAGTTGTTAACCCATTGTCAACTACAGAGAGAGCTTTCTCTAAATGAGTACCATCAATTTCTCGTATTTGTTCTGCAGTTTTCATTTGCGTGACTTTCCATGCTTCATTGTAAGCAGCGTAAATACCGTCGTATATGAAACGTTTATGACGCTGTTTGCGAGGTCCAAGTAAGAATTCTCTCAAATCAATGCCATCTTTAAGAAAAGTTAAGTGTTGTTTTATATCCTGAGTGCAGATTTGTGTAGCCACTCAAGGCACAGTTTCCTACACTGTAAGTTGCTATTAACCCTGGATGTTGACTCTGGACATATCTTGGATCTGGCCCAGTTACTTTAAATCCTTGTGTCTTGTTCAGGAATCTATCTTGACAGTTATTCGTGTCTGTGGGCCAGATTAACCATTTTTTCTAATCTTGATTAATTCTGTTTTGTTGTAAAATATAATTTACGTCTACTTCCTAATATGTAGTTCTATTACTGTTGGGTGTGGGCTTTGGTATGGACGGTCTGTGTAAATCTTTTATCTTAGCCAGGCCAAGACAATATGTCTGTTGAACAGTTTCATTTAAGAACATTATTTGTTCTGGGATGATGCAGGCTCTGAATAATGCTTACAACCTTGTACCTGCCAGTCTTTTGTGCCCCAGATAGTTTTTGTTTCAATGTCCTCTTTCCAAAAGTCAAAACCTAATGTGGACATTCGAGCATAAAAGGCCGCAGAATAAATGTACTTAGTATTAGTTAACATACTTTCATGCCTGTCTTCTTAACATTTTTAAAGTAAAAGGTTTCTGGATTTGTGACATTAAAACCTGAAAAGTATGGACATTTTTCATAAAATGTTTCTGAGCTACCTTTTGGTGGTGTTGGACAATGATCCCAGTGATTATAACTTAAAACATTTCTAGGATTTGCAGATTTGTGCAAATAATGATGACCAAAATGATTAAAACAATACATTTCTTCATAATTTGATGAACCATCTAAGTATTCATGTTTTGCAAATTTTGCTGACATTTCTAAGTCTGCCATCATATTATTAACAGTTTCAAAGTCCCAATCATCAGAAAATGTACTCGGTGAAGCAAAATCACTCAAGGAAACCATAAATTGGTGTGGAATCTTCAGCAGCTCGACAGGGCCATAAATGTCATAATCAGTTCTATCCCATGCGATACCACCAGGTAGAGGAACAGCTGTGATGTTTACTGATGACAGGTCTCTTTGTTCACGATGAGATGATTTGTGTGGCTTCAGGAGCAAGTTGATGTTTTTACTTGCTTTGTCCATTTTACTATATTTTCCATCTATCAGCTTTCCCAAACTTAAAACAAGACTGAGCCATAGTAGGAGACAAGGTAGACCTAACACAATCCAAAATTCAACCCATGGTGAAACCAGATATGTATTTGAAAGCTGGTGAACAAGTTCTGTTACATGTTCCTTGAAAGTTTTGTTTGTTGGCGTTGTTTCAGGCTCACTGGGATCCTCAGAAAAGGTATCAAAGTTGATGAAGTAGCCAGAGGGAGTTCTATCAATTGTTGGTATTGTATCCGGATTATTTGAAATCGCTGGAGCTGACCGTTCCCTTGATATGTTAGTATAGTCAGATGCTACATTTGTAGATGGGAGATTCTTGACAAACTGTTATTTGGGTTTCAAGAGGCACAAGTTCCATGGCTTTATTGCATTGTCCTTCTTTTCTCACTGCAGATTCTTCAAAGGTGATGAGTTTTTTAGTTTGAACCTCTTGGATGGTAGCAAGATTTGGTCGCCTGCTACATCTTTGGAGTCCACTCGGCCTACTACTTATTATCGGCCACATAGTGTGGTTTTACCAGGTCATTTCATACGGACTGGTTCTCCTTTCTTCCAGCAAGGGGCGGCAGTAACACTGTTCTTGATCCGTGGATTGCTAGTACAGGTTTACTGTAAGAAGGCCCAAATTCCCTCTTATGCGCTAATTCCTCTCTGACCAGATCCCCAATCTTTGGAATCCAGACAGGTCTTGCTGGGACAGGTAGTTTTTCTGCAGTGGTCGTTGGCTTTTGTATTGTGTTGCTTAGACTTCTTCTCATTTCATTTAAGTCCTGCAAAACAGCCAAACAGTCTTTGATATCAAATGATTTTTGTTCTACCACTGAAGTATGACAATCGAGGTCTTCGACCATCATTCTAGTACCAAAAAGGATTTCATATGGAGTGATTCCACCCAGAGAATTTCTTGGCAGGTTATTAAGACTACGTTGGACACTTATTAGATGTTTGACCCACCCGTCACCCGAACCTAATACCCTGGCTGTTATAGATTGCATTATGTCATGGTTTTTTCTTTCCACAACCAAATTTCCCTCAGGATGGAATGAGCTTGAGTACTGCAATGCAACACCCAAGCTGGCCATGGCCTCCTTGTAAGCTCGACAGCTAAAAGCAGGACCCTGGTCAGAATTTAGCGTGTCGATAGCGTATGTGCCGATAAAGACTCGCAAATCTTTTATAACAGTTCGGGCGTCAGCCGATCACTAAGGCCACATCCAAATGAATCTTGAGCATGAATACACAGTGACCATGATATATTTATAGTTACCATACCTCTGTAAGGGACCACAGTGGTCCAGGTAAACACATGCTAGTGGTTTATCTGAAATTAAAAGGGGCGTCTGCGCCGGGTGTTTCACTGTTGAAACTTTCATTTTCTGGCATATTTCACATTCCAAAACATAGTTTCTGGTCTGTTTCCTCATGCGCGGCCACCAGTATCTTTGCTTTAATAATGACACTGTAGCAGAAACACCTGCGTGTGGAGAGGTAAGCCCTTCGTGTGCTGCTAAGATTAGTCCTAACCTGTGTTCCATGTTTGGGATTACTCTATGCCCCACTCCAGGGATTCGAGCAAATGGAACATTATTTGCATCAGTTATATATGAGTACTTGAGTGGGAAGCCTTTTGGTAATGTTTTATCACTGTCCTTGTTGAAAGCGGTGACAGCCTGCATTATTTTGCTGTCTATTTTTGTTTTTGAACGAGTGATTGCAGCTACGGAAGCCGTTTGCACAGCCGCCTTTGTGGCTTCATCAGCCAATGAATTCCCTTCAACATGAACAAAATCATGCTGATGACTCATTGTATGGATCACATGAGTCTTTTGGAGTTCTTTCTGTAAAAAAACGACTTGTTCCCAAAGCATTTTATGCTTGATTGTGCCACCTTTTGCGTCTTTGAAACCGTTTTGAACCCAATTCTGCAAGTATTAATTGTAAGATTGGACGCAGTAATACGAATCGCACACTATGAGTGTGGGGAATTCGCGATCGGTATTTTAAAGCGCCATCTTCAAAGCTTGGAGTTCAGCTCGCTGAGCTGTACAGTCTCCGAGAGATTGAGTTTCTGTGACCATAGGTCTGATTTTACCATTGGGCCAGCGACCTTTAACAATCGCGCACAAAGCACTGTAAGCTTGTTTTACCCCAATCGTGGGTTGTGCTGATCCGTCTGTATAAATGATACATCTGTAATGTTCTAGAGGCAGAATCACAGTGGGCAGAGGACATTCTTGTTCGTATTGGAGAAATTCTTGAGTCTTCAAGTAAGGAATGCTTGCCTTTGTTATTGCCTCTAAGGCAGGTACAGGAGTAACGACTTTTATGCGTTTACCCTGTGCGAGGGCTCTCTCTTTTGCTACTGCAGTTTGAATCGCTGTCAGAATTTTTTCTGTTGAAGTGAATTTAATTTCATCTTGTGTGTACAAGTATGATTTGTAAGCTATTGGTACCTTTTCTCCTTCTGCCTGTCCAAGTTATCATCTGTTAGACAGATGTCATCGACATAAGATAATGCCTCATCATCATACGTTTGCTGTTACTCTGGCTGAAAACAACCCAGGACTGTTCTTGAATCCCTGTGGGATACGACAGAAGTGACGCTGTGTCCCCATAATTGAGAAAGCGGTCAAGTACCTGCTTTCATGTGCGATATTTTGACAGAAGAAACCGTTTGAAATATCTGATGTCATTTTATATTTTTTGCGCACAATGTAATTCATCAGTGCTGCACTGTGTGCATTTTGTACTGCAAAGGTTTTGCAACAAGAATTTAAATGTCTGTAGTCCATAACTAGACAATATGTATTGTCTGGTTTTGAGACAGGAAACAAAGGATTGTTTATGGACGAGGTGCATGTTTCAATCACCCCTTGGTATTCAAGTTGATCTAGGATCTCCCTGACCTGCTTTTTAGATTCTTGTTTAACTGGATACTGCTTCTGAGCAATTGGTTGATTTCTTAACTGGATCATAGGGTGAGGATAATCCTCATCCCATCCCACATGATTTTTATATAATGCTAGAGCCTGAGCCACAGCCCATTTTATGGCATATGTGTATTTTTTATGAATAGGAACATGATTTGAGAAGGCTGGCATAATGTTCTCTTCGCCATGTGGGCACTCCCTGACAAATTCAGGTGGCCAGTCTTTTTCAGCCAGAAGGATGTCATAACCCTTAAATAGTTTTCCCCAAAAGAGTGCTTTTATTTTCCTAGTTATGTCCCCCTCTATTTGGAGTGTTACTTCATATAACTTAGGTGGTACACTAACCCTTGTATCTGCAGTTTCAACCTGAATGTATTCATTCAGGTCCACTGTCTCCAGATGATCATTCAGTATCTTGTGAGCTATGGTAACCTCTGCTGCGCTGTCCAGCATTGTATGGGCTCCCTCCCCGTTCTTGAGTTGTGTCCTCAAGATCCTCGGCATGTCTCATTTTAAGACTTGCTACCTTCTTTTTGCTGAATTGAGTTTTCTTATTTTTTGGAACGTGTTGATCCTCTTTGGACTTCACACGTTCTTCCTTGTGTTCTGATCGTCCTCTTCTTTCAGATTTCTGCGAGGAAGTCTGAAAGGTACGAGAGGAACGTGTGTCAGTATCTTGATATCTATCAGGTTTTCTCAAATTTTCCCTGTTTCTGAGGTTATACCTCTTTTCAGAGGGCTCCTTCTGACGAGACCTTCCTCTTGATTGTGAACGCTTCTCCTTAGGAAGTGTCTCTCTAGTATTTTTACCACTTCTTTTTAGGAGTAGTGAGATTGTTTTTAATAAAAACTTTTTCAGGATTTTCTGTTTATTCTGGCTTTACTGGTTTCCCTCCCAAATGATCTCTTCCTAGTTCTTCATAGGATTTTTCTATTATTCTGACCAGTTCATATGGTTGCTCAGTTAGATCAAGTTCTTTTAGTTTTTGGAGGATTGCCACGGATGCTGCTTCACCTTTAATATTAGCTAATATTATAGCTGAGACCTGTTTGAAATCTTTCAGTAACTTCATACCGAGATTTAAAGCATGCTCTGCCCCGTATTCATTTTGAATCTGTTTCAGGATGTCTGGTATTACCGCCATAGACAGTACACCATGAGTTTGTGTGTAGATTGAAGCCAAGACTGTACCCTAAGTGTCACAGTCCTCCAGGTGTGGTGCGATCCCCCTTGGTAAACAGATTGTTAGAATTCTGTGTTTCTCATGAGGTGTACTATAGGGAAATACTGCCTCTATCTGAGTAATTTTTTTAGCAAACCAGAATGGAATTTGTTCCCTTTTTGTGGGTAATTTACCAATGACTGATTGTTTAGTCTGTAGTGTTATTTTGTTTGTGTTCCCTTGTTGAAGGGTTTGCTGTGGAATTCTTATAGCAGGTTGGACTGTTAGAGTCTGCATGACATATTGTACCAATTGTCTATGTCTTTTAATTAATTGTTTTAGCTGAGCTAACAGTTCTACATCTGTCATTCTTTCAATGTCAGGATGTGGTGTATAGCTGGCTAGTACTGGCCATGTTGCTCCTGGTCTATCAAGTGGACCGAGCTTGGTAATGTGATTTTGATGTTGTAGGGCGCCTTTAAACCAGAGCTGATGCTCATGGTAAGTTATTCGAATTTCCTCGAAAGGAGCGTATTCCGCTGGATGTTCCTCTATCTTATAGAAGTGGAACACATGTGTTGTTGGATTTGCTTGTGGAAAGATAATCCATGAATAGAATACCTCTGTCTGCCGATATTCATGTGCCTCTATGACAAATATAACTCTACCAACTCTCTGTGATAGGCCATTTTCTATGAGTTTTATAGCTATAGTTTTCTTTACGTTTTCAGGGATGATTATAGCATCCGGGTCATTTTGTTGGAAACCTGTAACGTCTAAACACGGTTGGGTTGTAGATGCTGCAATTCCACTGGCCCCGGGATTATCATATTCGGCCACTTTGTTAAAAGTTTTGCAGAGCAAGTTTCAAGGAAACAAATATAGGGTGCACAATATTTTTAGAACACTGTATCCTTCAACGTTGAATAAAACCAAAAACTAATACATAGGAGTTTATTCCTACTCAGTTATGGTGGATATTTTATCCTTTTACCCACTCCAGATGTCTGTTGGAGTATTTTACGGGAAAAAGGGGTCTCTGTGAAAAGCACAACTGATGAGAACTCCCAAAATTCTGGAACTCCCTTCCCCTGTGCATCAAATCTAGCAGCTCCCTCCTCCATTTTAGGAAGCTGCTAAAAACTTTTCTCTTCCCCCCACCCTGCTAACCCTGCACTAACCCTCAGTTCTGGAATTTGATGTCTCACAGCGCCAGGAAACCCACGGTGTCAGTGCGCTTTATAAATCCCATTTAATAATAATAATAATAATGAGTTACTCTAATATCTAGCGTTAAATTAGTGCCTTACCAAACATTGGGCGCCAAGTAGTGTAGTTCCTATATTCCCAATTGGCTCTGCGCATTGGAATATTATATCCTATAGATGTGACGTAGGACTTATATCTACTAGGTCGCTGTCAAATATATTAAACTTAATTGTGAGTGCCAGCTAGCTCAGAGGTCACTAGAAACCTTCTCGAATTTACAAGAAGGGATTTAGTTTCTGACAACAGCATAAACATGGCAACTTTGTTTCCCCAAGATAAATTTGATCTTCAGAGTCGTTGAAACAATAGATAGATATTTTACTCAGTCATTCGTGCATGCTTCGTGTCACCAGAGGTGCAGAGAAATAGTGAGACAGGCGTTTTCAATAAAAAGTATTTTTTGAACAGTCTTCTTTCTCATGCAGAAGAAATGAACTGCTACAATCGTAATACTGGTTGAAAAGTATAATGCATACAGTAAGAAGAGTATTATAAAATAATACTGTATAAGCTTGTATGGTTACTAGACCATAGATAAATACATACATAAATAACAATGGCTAAAAAGTACTCAACTGGTGCTTCTAAAATACACCTACCCCGATGTACCTAACCTAAGTCTAGTATGAGGGAAGAAGTAAGTGAGGTGTAGCATACATTTAGTATTCTTTGCCAAGAATCTATCCAAGATTTCTCTTAGGGTCTAATCAGCTCCGTACCTTGGTTTAGAATGAAGGAGGTCAGTCTCAGGACTCGATTTCCCAACAACCCGCAAGGGTAGCTTGGAAACACTGGAGCTGAATTTCTCGGCAGGAGAAAAGACAGCGTCTCTCTCAGTGCGTCTGCTGGAGGGTCGGCTTCCTTCAGAACTTGCTGTAGCAGGATGCGTTGGGCAAGTAGATAGGCGGACTGCTCCAAACCACCATGTGTTTGCTATGGCAAGTGTGGGCATATTTATACCTTGAAGGTGCTGAGTTTGACGTAAAGGTGGACATAATAACGTCATCAAAGAGTCTCAGTTCTTTGAAAACTCAATGAGTTCTTGGACAAATCAATATTCAAGCAAGGGGAAGTCCCTAGCTGCTGAAGCCAAGTTTTCCAAGAAATCGTTGTGGATTTTCGGAACTAGTGGAAGTAGCCATGCCGTATATGACTGCATGAGCTATGTCTAAATATGGTTATGATTCTATGCCTATATAAGGATATGGTGATTTATGCCTGTATAAGGGCATGAATCGGTAAAATTACACTAGGGTCCTAAAATGCTATACAACAGCGAAGTGAAGCAGAACAGCATACAGGTGATAATTGTTTACTAATAGAGCAGTCTTACTCAACACTCGTTCCATTGATGATGCATCTATAGTAACCACAATGTTGAAATTGAGCCTACAGCGAGAGTAGTGAAGTAAAGTTCTGGAACAACAGAAACCACAGTCATCCATCTTTGCTTATGCTGGTCCCATTCAGCACTTTACAGCCTGCTTAGAAGACACAACTAATCTCTAGTATTAGACAAACACAACCAATCCTTAAAAATAGAAAGCTCAAAATCAAATCAAACTGAGCTTTATTCAATTTGTATTGATAAAAACAATAAAATCATACAGTACAGATAAAAAGTGCACAATCAAGTACATAAAAACAATGAGACTCAATTAAATATTACAAAGTGGACAATAACGCATCATTGTGGAGCAGCCAGTTTTTTCCTTATTCATATCTTTGACCATAAAACATGGACATCCTACAGCAAATAACAACGGAACACAATTGTTGTAAGGACAATAAAGTAGGGCACCACTGTTTGAAATTCAATTCACAAAGCATTGGCAAAATAAAACGTCTCTGGAGAATGTGATAGAAGGTACAAATGAAAGTAATGTGCAAGGTACTTCGAGTAGATAAATTGTCACAGGGGCATTTATTCAGTGTGTCTGCATAGTCATTTGTGACCGGGAAGGTAACTAAACGATGAATGATGTCTAATCTAAAGCGGGTTAACACAAACCTGTGATGATAATTCTGCACAAAACTGAGGCACGGTTGTTCACAGTTTGTTACAAGAAAAATCTGTTTTTTAATAACATTCAAGGGCATATTTTTAAGGCTTTATTGACAAGTTATCGGCAACTTATCGCAGACAAAGTGGCGATACATTTATTGCGCCATTCACCATTTTGACCCCTGTGCACCCAGGCAGCTGCACCCCAGCCCTTTCCGCCACCGAGCGGGGCATGTCCGCCTCTGCGCACCAGGCAGCTGCACCCCAGCCCCTCCCGCCGCTCAGCTGTGCATGCCTGCTCCTGCGCACCCAGGCCACACTGCTCACCTTCCGTCCACCGGCGTGTCTCCAAGAGGGCCCACCATGTGCCAGTGCAAGCCCCAACCCCAGGGCCCGCGAACATGGCACCCTCTACATCATGCAGCCCGGTCTGCAGGCCACCAGGTCACACACTTGATTCTGGGTCTTGATTTCGCTATGGCAGAGGACATATCAGTGCACACGTCATCATCACAGGCTGCACATCCGCTCAGCCATTGAGGTGCCACTAACTCTCTGACCCTTGAGGCAACACCATGTGGCGGTAGGCCAGCACTGCCTGCTGGCTCAAGCCTACACTGCGGTCCAGCAGGGCTCACAATGATCCTCACCAGTCTGGGCCGCCAGGGCGGGGCATCTCCACAGGCTGCACACACGCTCAGCACTTAAGGTGCCCCTACCTCAGTGTACCGGAAGTCATTGTCCTGTGGCGGTGTGCCAGTGCCGGAGGCAGTGTATCTGGTGCCACCAAGTCTGTGCCCCGCAAGTCCTGGACCCTCTATGATTGAGTATCATGGTGGGGACCCATCATGTCAGCTCCGGCCCTGGGGAATGTGATCTTGCAGGGCCCTAGACCCTCATGCATAAATAATGCCCACACGGATACACCCAGAGAGACAGTGGAAATGGCGTTGAGCACGTGTGCCCGGCTCTTTTTACTGGCAGGGTCACATGTCCTATGATGTGTGTGCTGGATGGGTGTAGTGTGGGTGTAAACCAGCCATAATGGAGTGGCTGCGGCATGTTGACAACTAGACCTCTGAGCACCATATCACTACAGGGTAGACCTGGGACATATAGCGTTGTTCCCCACCCTGTGAGCATTAGGGGAGTGGGCTGGCCTGGAATATGCCAGTCCAGTGTAAGGGCTTGAACAATGATCCAGGTGCTCTGGGCGTGGTTCCGTACTGGGCTGGACAAGGAAGTAACTAATGCAGGTGTCCCTGTTGTGTCTGCGCCCCCCGGACCACAATCGTCAATGTGTCACCCTGTGACCCAAGTCCAACAACATGAGCAACATGGACGTAAGGGGAAATCAATGACCCAACATTCATCCATACTTCTACACTTGAGAGATCATAGACATGACACATGTGTGTGATTATGAATGTTTAATGCACATTCCCGTGTGACTTCGCTAGAGCCACTCAGACTGGACAGTTGTTTTTGTCTCTGAGTCAAGACTCCAGCGATGTCTGCCATGGTCTGTTGGAGAGCATGGATCGGACTTTGGGTGTTGGTTAGGGATTGTGAGTGGTCGCTGATGGGACTTAGACATTCACGTATGACATCTAGTTTGGCTGCCATGCGTTCAAACCCCACCCGCACCTGTTCAACCAGATTCTCTTGGCACCTCAACAAACAGTGTTGGAAGGCCATATGTTCATTGTAGGGGTCCTGGAAGGCAGCTTTGTTGATGGGTGCTGCCTGCTGTGTGGTCTGTGCAGGGAGTGGGTTCTCCTCATAGCAGCTGGGCTGCCCTGCTTCTGGAGGTGGACTGCGGAGGCTCTCCATGAGCTGTTGGAGGGAATCAGAGTCGAAGGTGTGGTGGTCCTCTTCGTCATCAGAGAAGAGAGGTTCGGGCTGCTCTGCGGGAGGTGTTGAATTTCCCTCTGCAATATGAAGGGGAGATGCAGTTTAACATTGTATTCAAATGTATGTTGTCGCATTATACATGTTTTCATGCAGACTGCATGGCTGTGTACATTGTGGCTGTTTGGGAGGAGCTGCCTATTTGATGCAGGACAGTAGACATTTCGACAACATCACGGATGTGTGTTAGTACTGGTACATCATCAACTCACATTTCCCGGCAATGCCAAATGTGATTAGCCAGTTTCTACACATATGCGGCACCAGTTGCGTCTTGTGTTCTGTAGTGGACGTGTTGTGGTTTGTACCACATCGTTGTCAATGTTGATGTGTTCTGCATGTTATGTGCATGTGCTGCATTATGGGGGAGTCGTCCCTGCAGCTCATATTTTGCTCCCCCTTCTCTCTCGCATGCAGTGTACCTTTGATTTCTGTTCTTATACTGTGCTGAGATGTTGCATACTTGGGTACATTGGTATCTTGGTGGGAGTTGGGGGTGTGGGGCATGGTTTGTCAGCAGATATGCTCTACTTATTTGTGCTCTTGTGTCCAGTCATGATGAGCAGTGTCCGGTCCCCCAACTCCTGCAACCGTCTCCCCACTGATGATTGTGGACACCATTTCCTCCATATTGTCCAGCTCCTCCTGTGGCACATGACTCCGACCTCCAGTTTGCATTGCTGCCTTCCGGTTGTTTGCAAGTTTCTGCTTGGTTTTTCACTTGACATAATTCCAGCGCCTCTTGACCTCTTCCATTGTCCTCTTCAGCACTCTGAATGCATTTGCCTTGTCCAGATGGACTGCCCTATTCCAGTTTTTGTTGCCAATGACACAGTGGATGGACTGAACCGCTTCTTCCTACTCTTCGTCTCCTTGCCCTTCCCTGACCCCGAGTCCCAGGCTGGTCCTCCGGTAGGCTTGTGGGGTTCTGGTTGTCCTCAGCCCATGGTTTGGCAACATCCATTGTGCTTTGCTGTTGTTTGACTTTTGTTTGTATGTTTTTTCCTACTTTTATGGTGATTTTTCCTGCCTGACGTGTGTGCATTGCAGTTTTTTTTATCGCAATTGACCTCAGCGCAACTTTTTTTGCATTTGTGTTTTGATGGAAGCCAGTCTGACAATGAACATTTCAGTTTTTTGATGCTTATTAAAGGATGACTGTGCCACCAGATTAGAGTTGTTAATGTTAATTTTAATGTTATATGCCTGGGCTAGTGGCTTAGAGGACTAATGCATCCACTGTAAGGGCATGTGTGCGACCTCATGGTCATAGGTTCGAATTCCAGTGGGTCCACTCAGCCTTTCATCCTTCTGAGGTCAATAAAATGAATACAATTGAGCTGTGTAACAATAAACATCTGTTATTCGGCACCACAATACCCTTGGGTGAATGTGCGCTTTTCAATTACACATGTTATGTTAAATCTGCTTATACAGCACTCAAATACTAAAAAAGGCATCTCGGCACTAGCTGAGCACCTAGCCACTGATATCCTGGGCAAAATAGATAGAAGAGAATAGCCATGTCTTCAAGAGTTTTCTGAACGCCAAATGATTAGGTATGGCTTTGAGATAGGGTTGTAAGTCATTCCAGGCCTTTGAGGCTCCCAACACAAATTCTCTTCCTCCTAAATTTACCTGTTTAAATCTAGGAATGGCCACCAAGTTGCCAAGGCCAAGCATAGGGGCCTGCCAGGAATGTACCAGTAGATACGCTTCCTTAAAAAAGAGAGGGCCATGCTGGTGAAGTGCCTTATACACTCAACAGAGAGCTTTGAAAGTAATTCTCTTCCTAACTGGAAGCCAGTGTATTTTCTCAAGTGCTTGGGTAGATGACTGGCACATAGGAATCTTAAAGAGCAGCTGAGCAGCCGCATTCTGCAAGATTTGTAGCTTGTTCAGAACATGCTGGTGTGAATGCATATGCAAACCATTACAGTAGTTAACCCATGATATTATTAATGCTGTAATCACAGCCTTCTGTAAGTCATCTGGGATAATAGGCAACACTTTCGTAGCCATTTTCACAATGGCAAAAGCAGATCAGGTAACCGCGGTATTCTGATTTGCAAAGGACAATTTGTCATTGAGAACACTAACCAAGTTCCTAGCTGACTTCACTAGAGAAATAGGTTTTCCCAGTTCTAAGGCCACCACAGTATGTACCAGAATGATGGCGTCGCTGGGCCCAGGATTGGGGCAACAAGCCTTGGCAGATCTCAGGGCCACGTGGTGGGCCTAAGATGGCGTCTTGAGTGGACCAGGAGGGTCCGGGGTGCTCCTCTCGAAAAAGGGAGCAAGGGCCGATCTGGAGCAACCAGACCAGCAGCGTTGGTTGTCGGATGTCGTCAAAGAAGGGCACAAGCCAGCGGCTAGTGACCAGACAACGTGCTGAGCAGCGAGCAGAAGGGCCCCACGCAGATCGTGGAGATGCTGGGAGACTGCACTTCGGTGCTGGAGCTACTCAGGGTCGGGGCTTCTCGGACCCCAGAGCACTCACCAGAGAATTGCTTCGATGGTCGTGCTGATTAAGAAAGCGTGCAGGTTTTGATGATAGACGGTCCCTCGAGGTCTCGTCGCACCCACAGATCTCAGCTGAGCTGACGACGTGGGTAGAGGTCAGAGGTGCCAGGGAAGCCGGTTCTCGTCAAGCTGGGCCGTCGGAACCTTGAGGAAGGACTTGCAGCAAACCGCAGAGTTCTTAGGTGGTGCCTGCGGATGCAGGGTGACTACTCCTTAGCCACAAGGGAGAAATCTTGAGAAGAGTCTCGAAGTCCTTTCGTAGAAAGTATTCTTGATTCAAAGATGATCTAATTTGGAAGGGTCCCCGCTCCGGCCTTTATCCTAAAGAAAGGGGTGGGTACATGACTAGGTCCTGCCCTAAGGGTGGGACCGGGAAGGGGGGTAGTTACACCCCTCTCCCCCCTGCTGGACTTTCCCCAGGTCAGGGGCTGCGCGCCCCTGGAACTGGTTCTAGCCGGCAGATGCGTAGTGAGCACCGGGGTGCCAATCCGCAGTCACCTTCTCGCAAAGCCCTACCTACCCAGAATACACAAACCCTGTCTGGGACGGTGCGAACCCTTTGTCCAAGCTCTCCTCGCTGGAAGGACTCCCAGCAGCAGGAGGTCAGACTCGTGTCTGTGGTGGCAGCGTCCATTTTGTGGAGCTGAGGATTCAGTTAACTTTAACCGGGGTTCACAGTTACGTACATGTCGTGTCCCTCTAGAAGGGCAGAATGCTAACCTCGTCGCCAGAGTTGGTGAGGGGGCAGCATCCCGATTCGTATGACACCTTACTCGACATGTCTTGATAACGCGATACCGAAGTTACCGATATGATACGCGTTATCATGGAACAGCCATTGGGTCTTGGTTCCGCAAGCTGCAACCGGGCTCGGCTCGTGCCAGAGCCCAATTCACATGGTTCCATGCACTCTGCCTTCAGGATTGTCAAGGCCTGCCATAGGAGTGACTGATAGGAACTCGGGTGTCCATTTTAAGGTTAGGTATAGGGACACTATACCTATAGCAACGGGCGAGTACGCCACGTGGCCCCAGCTGTCGTGCAGCCAGTTGTGTCAGATTTAGATGGCCATCCAGGGGTGGCATAATACATGCTTCAGCCCCTGGTAGGCCCTGGGTACACCGATGCCCTGAGTTACAGGGTCTGACAGGGTGGCCCAGTTCCAACTGGGTAATGCACCTAAGGTACACATATCAATTTAGCGAGAGAACAGCTAGGCTGTGGGTCTGATTGGCAGGCCCACAGCCCAAGAAAGTCGTAAACCAGTGAAACAAAAGCAAAAAGTCCGGGTGATCATAGGATTGCAGACCCTACTCTACTACATGACCCCCCCCCAAACGTGGGACAATAAGCTAACCTTGACCAGGTGAGTCTTCTTGTTCTAAGTGGAAATACCTGGAGAGCCCATCTGCATTGCCATGATCAGTGCCAGGTCTATGCTCCACTGTGAAGTCCATCCCCTGTAGGGAAATGGACCACCTAAGCAGTTTGGGGTTTTCACCCTTCATCTGATTTAGCCATAGGAGGGGCTTATGGTCGGTCTGAATCTTGAAATGAGTGCCAAACAAGTATGGTCTCAGTTTCTTCAGGGCCCACACCACAGCGAAGGCCTCCCTCTCTATAGCTGACCAATTTTTCTCTCTGGGGGTCAGCCGTCTGCTTATAAAAGCAATGGGCTGGTCATTACCATCAAAATTCAGTTGAGATAGAACAGCTCCCACACCCAACTCAGAAGCATCTGTTTGGACAATGAATGGTTTGGAGTAGTCTGGACTCTTGAGGATAGGTGCCGTGCACATGGCCTGTTTTAGGTCATCGAATGCTTTTTGACAGCTCGCTGTCCACTGAACCTTTTTTGGCATTTTCTTACTCGTGAGTTCATTGAGCGGAGTCACAATCGATCCGTAATTCCTGACGAACATCCGGTAGTAACCAGTCAGGCCCAAGAAAGCTCGAACCTGAGTCTGGGTGGTTGGAGGAGCCCAGTCCCTGATTGACTGTATCTTGCTCTCCAGTGGTTGAACTTGGCCTCCACCGACGAGGTGGCCCGAGTATACAACCTGTGTCTGCCCTATCTGGCACTTGGTAGCCTTGATAGTGAGACCTGCTGTTTGCAGAGCCTCTAACACTTTCCGCAGGTGGACCAGGTGATCCTCCCAGGTGGAGCTAAAGACAGCAATATCGTCAAGATACGCCGCACAGAAGTCATCCAGCCCAGTGAGAACGTGATTCACCAACCGTTGGAAGGTGGCAGGTGCATTTTTCAAACCAAAGGGCATCATCACGAACTGATAATGCCCACCAGGGGTAGAAAATGCTGTCTTAGGCTTGGCGTCCTCAGCGAACCTGATTTGCCAATACCCAGCTGTCAGGTCAAACGTACTTAAGTAGTTGGCCGAAGCCAATCTATCGATAAGCTCGTCTGCCCTTGGTATTGGGTGGGCGTCAGTCTTAGTGACTGCATTGAGACCCCTGTAGTCTACGCAGAACCTCATCTCTTTCTTACCACCCGGGGTGTGAGGTTTCGGCACTAGAACTACGGGACTAGCCCAAGGGCTATCCGAGGGTTCAATGACTCCCAGCTCCAACATTTTCTGCACTTCACTCTTGATGCAGTCTCTAACGTGATCAGGCTGCCTGTAGATTTTACTCTTGACGGGCAAGCTGTCACCAGTGTCAACCTCATGGGTGCACCAATTGGTCTGACTGGGTGTTAGAGAGAACATATGTCGGAAGGATTGAAGAACCTGTTTACAATCCTCCTGTTGATGTTCGGAGAGGCTGCCACAAAAGACAACACCATCTACCGACCCATCGTCAGGGTTCTGAGTGAGCAGGTCGGGGAGAGGGTCACTCTCCTCCTCCTGTCCCTCATCTATGGCCATGAGCAACTCATGTCCTTCCTGTCGACATATGCCTTTAGCCTGTTGACATGGAGCACCCTGTGGGGGCTCCGGGGAGTTCCCAGGTCTACCAGGTAGGTGACCTCTCCCTTCTTCTCCAGGATGGTGTAGGGCCCGGACCATTTGTCCTTGAGTGCTGCTGGGGCCACTGGCTCCAACACCCACACCTTCTGTCCGGGCTGGTAAACAGTCAAGACAGCCTTTTGGTCATGCCAAGCTTTTTGGAGTTCTTGGCTGGCCTTAAGGTTTTCGGATGCCTTCTCCATGTATTCAGCCATCCGCGAGCGGAGACCAAGCACATAGTCCACTATGTTGGTTGCAGGCTTTTTGAGAGGTCTCTCCCATCCTTCCTTCACCAAACACAGGGGTCCTCTTACAGGATGCCCGTACAAAAGTTCAAAAGGGCTGTAGCCAACCCCCTTCTGTGGGACTTCTCTGTAAGCGAATAAAAGGCAGGGGATCAGGACGTCCCATCTACGCCGAAGCTTTTCAGGTAGTCCATGAATCATCCCTTTTAGGGTCCTGTTGAATCTCTCAACAAGCCCATTGCATTTTGGATGATAGGGTGTAGTGAACTTGTAGTTGACACCACATTCCTTCCACATAGCAGTTAAGTAGCTCGACATAAAGTTTGCACCTCTGTCGGAGACGACCTCCTTAGGGAAGCCCACTCTGGAGAATATTCCAACTAGGGCTCTTGCCACAACAGGCGCTGTAGTGGTCCTAAGGGGAATAGCTTCAGGATACCTGGTGGCATGAGGTATACACCTGTTACAACGCAACTTTTACAACTACCTACTATTACAACGCAACTTTTACAACGCATACCATTACAACGCATTGCACTGGGGGGCGCTCTAGGATAGGGAATAAGTATAATTTACTATCCAACACCTTCCCTAGTGTCCACGGGGACTGTAGTTAGAATAGTAAATGATACTTACCACTATCCAGCACCTCAAAGCGCTATGCGTTGTAATGGTATGCGTTGTAATGGTCGCGTTGTAATAGTAGGTAGTTGTAATGGTATGCGTTGTAACATGGTACATCCGTGGCATGATCCACTACCACCAGTATAAACTTGTGCCCTAATGCTGTTGGTGGTTCCATGGGACCGACGATGTCAATCCCCACCCGTTCAAAGGGCACCCCCACCACAGGCATTGGTATAAGGGGGGCCTTTGTCGTGCCACCTGACTTACCACTGGCTTGGCAAGTGACACAGGAGCGGCAAAACTCCTTGGTATCTTCGTTCATGTGAGGCCAGTGAAAGTGCGAGACAAGCCTGTCCCACGTCTTCGTCTGGCCTAAGTGTCCTGCTAAGGGAATCTCGTGGGCCAAGGTAAGGAGGAAACCACGCTGAGACAAGGGGACGACCAGCCTCCTGGTCATGCCAGGCTTGGGGTCTCTTGCCTCAGTGTACAGGAGTCCATCTTCCCAGTATACCTTGTGGGTACCTGTGGCGTTCCCAGCAGCAGCCTGCTGTCTGAGGGGTTCAAGAGAAGGGCAGTCTAACTGGTCCTTCCCCAGGTCCTCTCGTGTGGGTCCCCCTGAGCCCAGAAACTCAACTTGATCAAGTTCGAGTTCTTTAGGTTCAGTTTCCCACAATTCCTGGAGGTCAGCCTCCTCTGAGACCTGATCCTCGACCTGGGGCAAGGGGGAAGGCGAAGCCTTAACCCGACTGCTCTTCTTCTTGGGTGGTGTCTGGTCCGTTGTTCCAGGATCCAGCACCTGTTCAGTGGGGCATCGTCTGACTTGTGACCTGGTCACAGCAAACACGTGTGCTGGCAAGCCTAACATCTCCATGTGAGTCCGTTGCTCCACTTCTGACCATTGTGATGACTCCAAATCATTGCCCAACAAACAATCCACTGGGAGGTCTGAACTAACAACAACCTTTTTCTGGCCATTTACCCCACCCCAGGAGAAAGCAACAATCGCCATACTATGACTGGTAGTGACGTTGCTGGCATTGGTCACCAGGAAATCTGTACCTGGCATGATCTGTCCAGGGTCCACAAAGTTAGGCGTCACCATGGTGACGCTGGCACAAGTGTCCCTATAGGCCTGAGCCATTCTTCCATTTATTAAAGGCGTCTGTCGGTATTTGCCCAAATTATTGGGACTGACATCAGGGGGATATATCCACATCCCCTGTACAGACAAGGACAGCCTAAGTGAGCGTACCAGCTAAGCTGTCACATCCCTCAGAACCCAAGGTTAACCCAACTAGTCCCTTGGGAGGCGCACTACTACTGCTGGCTGTACTAGGGGGCACAGGTGCCTTAGGGGCTGCAGTAGCAGGAGTCTGCCCTCCTTTCTTGGTGCACTCACTAAACCAGTGAGTTTTACTTTTACAGTATTGGCACCATCTTTTCGATTGGCCTTCTTGATTCTTCTTTTTCTGGGAAGCCTGACCCCCCCCTCTTTGGGTTGTTGGGGACCTGTTGAAGACTTCTGGTCAGTTTGTTCCCCTTTCGAATCTTTACCCTTCAGGTCTGCTTTCTTCTGACCACCCTGGTTCTGGCCCTGGTTTTGCTTAACCCTTGTTCCGACCCATCTGTCTGCCTTCTTTCCCAATTCTTGGGGAGAGGTCATATCCGAGTCGACAAGGTGCTGATGCAACAACTGGTTCTGACAATTGTTTAAAATCTGTTCTCGCATGATCAAATTATACAATCCTGTGTAATCAGTAACCTTACTGCCCAGCAACCAGCCCTCCAAAGCCTTAGTGGCACAATCAACGAAATCAGACCAGTCCTGAGACTGAGTTTTCTGGGTATCCCTGAACAGCAACCTGTACTGCTCAGTGGTTAGGCCGAACCCATCAATCAGTGTGTTCTTCAGGATCTGGTAATTGTTAGCGTCCTCGACTCTAGTAGTGAGGAGTTTATCTCTACCTTTACCGTCAAAGGAGAGCCACAAGATAGCTGCCCACTGACTCTGGGGGATGCACTGTACAGTGCAGGCCCGCTCCAAAGCAGTAATCCATTTGTGGATGTCGTCCCCTTGCTTAAAGGGGGGCACTATCTTATTCAGGTGCTTAGTGTCTAAACTCCTGGGTTCCCGTGGGGGAATGCTGCCACCAGTAGGAATTGTCCCACTCAACTCTTGCTCTCGAGCAAAGGCGAGTCTCTCTTTGGCTAGGGCAAGTTCTTCCCTCTCGATCCGCAGATTGACTTCCCTCTCCTTTGCTTCGTACATTCTCCTCTGAGGTGATGTCATCCCTCTTCGAGCAGAACCTCGAGAGCCATTGGATCGAGCGGATCTGTTAGAGCCTCTCGACAGAGACCTAACTCGTCCGTTCCCAATGTTAAGCTGGCCCAAGAGAGGGCCCAGGGGTCCCCTAGTACCAATCTCGTGCCGGCTTAAGTTGTCCTGAGTTAGCTGACTAACTATGACTGGACCTTCGTCTGCCTCGTCCCCAGATGTCTCTGGTTCCTTGTCCTCCTCTTCGCCCTCGGCGGAGAGATGGATAAGGTCAGGGTCACCTCGGGTTCCCTCGAGGGGAGGCATCCCCATTTCTGAATGAGAAGGGTCGGTGTTACCCGCCCTCCTTGCATCATAAGTCTCCAAGAGACCAGTCAGAAACGGAATGGTAGGGTTTGCACCCTGTTTTAACTTCCGAGATGTACAGATCTGTCGCATTTCGTGGAAGCTAAGTGCAGCATATCTGGAGGTGACCTGTGGAGGGTCGACTGACACAAGGGGAGACTCAGAGTTTCCTCCTTTGTCCGACATGCTGCTTCTAGTGTGGTGTAAGTGATGCACCTACCTACACTATGGGTTTACCTACTGATCCCTTGCTAAGAGTTGTAGCCAAGGTGTGCTAAGCCTTGAGGAGCTGCAACAGCTGGTTCAGTAGAACTCAGAGTATTCTAAGCTAAGTTATATGTACCTGGAGTACTTATGTGATCTTTCACAAGATATTCTTAGGATACGCGTGGTAAAACGACAGCAAGCTCAAATCCCAACCGCTGCTCACCAATGTGAGAAGTTGGCCCGATATGCAGCGTTCGCTATTCTAGCGACCACTATGTATCGTTCCAAACGACCCTTATGGTGATTGGTTGTAAGTCAACCTTAGACCAGCTATCCTAGTAGCGTGGATACGAGCAGTCTTCGGGCTAAACTCTAGAGGGCGTGTTAAGCCAGCTGTAATACCATCACATACCCTTTGAACACCAAGTGAAGGGACACCACACAAGTGTTATGAAAATAAACAGTATATTTATTAGAATCACAACAGCCCTGTACTCTTTATGAGGACAGGGTACTAAGCACAGAACCAAAGCTCTTAGAAAATACTTCAAGTGCACAATTTAAAACAAGTGCCCGAGGGCACGGAAAGTTTAGTGGTCTCGGGCGGACCCGATAAGGCAAGTCGGAAGCGAGGGACTCGGGACCCTAGAGTAAGGAGGCTATGCAAGCACCGAAATGCCGAAGTTACCTAGCCACGAGGGCTGCGGCTGCACAAGTCTTACAGGCGTCGGGGGTCTTCGCTGACGAGCCAGGAGCCGGAAGAAAAGCAGTTGCTGGCCGGCGACCAGTGATGAATAGTTCGTAGAGATCCAAGCCTGGATCAGTGATCGTTGATACCTGAAAGCAGAGGGGACCAAGTTCGTACTACTAGCCAGTAGTCAGGGGGTACCAGGAAGGCACCGGTTGGCCGTCACCTCGACTAGGTGAGTGGGCGACGCTAGGCTCTGCAGTCTCACGGACCAGGAGGCGTTGTCGGCGACCAGGATGGAGGTGCGATCTGTCCCACGAAGGTTGATGCTGTCGGCGTCGCTGGGCCCAGGATTGGGGCAACAAGCCTTGGCAGATCTCAGGGCCACGTGGTGGGCCTAAGATGGCGTCTTGAGTGGACCAGGAGGGTCCGGGGTGCTCCTCTCAAAAAAAGGGAGCAAGGGCCGATCTGGAGCAACCAGACCAGCAGCGTTGGTTGTCGGATGTCGTCAAAGAAGGGCACAAGCCAGCGGCTAGTGACCAGACAACGTGCTGAGCAGCGAGCAGAAGGGCCCCACGCAGATCGTGGAGATGCTGGGAGACTGCACTTCGGTGCTGGAGCTACTCAGGGTCGGGGCTTCTCGGACCCCAGAGCACTCACCAGAGAATTGCTTCGATGGTCGTGCTGATTAAGAAAGCGTGCAGGTTTTGATGATGGCCGGTCCCTCGAGGTCTCGTCGCACCCACAGATCTCAGCTGAGCTGACGACGTGGGTAGAGGTCAGAGGTGCCAGGGAAGCCGGTTCTCGTCGAGCTGGGCCGTCGGATCCTTGAGGAAGGACATGCTGCAAACCGCAGAGTTCTTAGGTGGTGCCTGCGGATGCAGGGTGACTACTCCTTAGCCACAAGGGAGAAATCTTGAGAAGAGTCTCGAAGTCCTTTCGTAGAAAGTATTCTTGATTCAAAGATGATCTAATTTGGAAGGGTCCCCGCTCCGGCCTTTATCCTAAAGAAAGGGGTGGGTACATGACTAGGTCCTGCCCTAAGGGTGGGACCAGGAAGGGGGGTAGTTACACCCCTCTCCCCCCTGCTGGACTTTCCCCAGGTCAGGGGCTGCGCGCCCCTGGAACTGGTTCTAGCCGGCAGATGCGTAGTGAGCACCGGGGTGCCACTCCGCAGTCACCTTCTCGCAAAGCCCTACCGACACAGAATACACAAACCCTGTCTGGGACGGTGCGAACACCGCCCTTGACAGGAAACCCTTTGTCCAAGCTCTCCTCGCTGGAAGGACTCCCAGCAGCCGGAGGTCAGACTCGTGTCTGTGGTTGCAGCGTCCATTTTGTGGAGCTGAGGCTTCAGTTAACTTTAACCGGGGTTCACAGTTACGTACATGTCGTGTCCCTCTAGAAGGGCGGAATGCTAACTTCGCCGCCAGAGTTGGTGAGGGGGCAGCATCCCGATTCGTATGACACCTTACTCGGCATGTCTTGATAACGCGATACCGAAGTTACTGATATGATACGCGTTATCATGGAACAGCCATTGGGTCTTGGTTCCGCAAGCTGCAACCGGGCTCGGCTCGTGCCAGAGCCCAATTCACATGGTTCCATGCACTCTGCCTTCAGGATTGTCAAGGCCTGCCATAGGAGTGACTGATAGGAACTCGGGTGTCCATTTTAAGGTTAGGTATAGGGACACTATACCTATAGCAACGGGTGAGTACGCCACGTGGCCCCAGCTGTCGTGCAGCCAGTTGTGTCAGATTTAGATGGCCATCCAGGGGTGGCATAATACATGCTTCAGCCCCTGGTAAGCCCTGGGTACACCGATGCCCTGAGTTACAGGGTCTGACAGGGTGGCCCAGTTCCAATTGGGTAATGCACCTAAGGTACACATATCAATTTAGCGAGAGAACAGCTAGGCTGTGGGTCTGATTGGCAGGCCCACAGCCCAAGAAAGTCGTAAACCAGTGAAACAAAAGCAAAAAGTCCGGGTGATCATAGGATTGCAGACCCTACTCTCCTACACCTACTTCCACAGAACAACATGGCAACTTCTGAAGGGCTGTCATAAGGAGTTTATGGATTTTGTACAGTAACTGCCACAGCATCCTGGTCTAACAGTTTTAGCCTGGGGCATGACTTTGGTTAAGGCTTCTTTAATCCCATGGGAAATTTAAAGGCAACCCACCTTAAAGTCCTCATTGTTTGCTGAATCGTCTAAGCAGATATCACCCCCTTGGTAGCTTGGCACGAGCAGACAGGATGATCTCAGAGGCAGGGTGTTAAGCATTTGTGAATATACACAGTAATACAGTGAAAAAATTACAAATGGACACCACACAATTTTATAAAAATAGGTATTCTTGATATAGACTTATCACAAGACCACAAATGACAAAAATCCACAATACGGTAAACAAAATAGAGGTAAAGATGGTAGAAGTCACTTAGTTCAAGTTGATGATAAATGCGACAAAGTTCTCACAAAAGTACCTGGATGCATAACGCAAAACAAACAAAAGGCTTGCAGAGTGGGAGATGCGTTGGTTCCATGCTTCAGAGTAGGGAATATGTCTGGATCCTTATCGGAGCTGTGGTAGATTCTTGTCCTGCAGCCCGGTTGTGATGCGGCAAGATGGTGCCTCAATGGGATGTGACAATCCGGTGCGATAACATGGCACCCTTGATGCGACTACGTGAAGAAGATGCGTGCACTCCCGGCGGTGAACTCTGTTGCTCTGGAGCCGTGACAGGCCCTGTGACACGCTTCTCCAGTGATGTGTTGGGTAACAACTTTGACGAAGGCACACATTTCTGGTGATGCGGCGAGAATCTCTGCTGCGGCGACACACTTCTCTAGCGATGTGACGGCAACAGCTGCGAATGTGAAACGCTTCTTCTCGATGTGTCGCGCTTCCAGCTCCCAGCGTCACGCAGGCTTCTGCAGATAGAATTCCCAGCAAGGAAATTTAGAGGGGAGCTGGTGATGAAGTCTTTTGTCCCTGAGACTTCAGCAGGAGGCAAGCACAAGTTTAAGCCTTTGGAGTAATACTCTGCAAGATGATGAAAGTTCTTTAAAAGTTCCTTTCCTTGGCAATAAAGAAACCACTGTAGGCCAACCCAGCAACACAGCACACTGGCAGGGGTACAGTCCAAACAACTGCAGCTTCATTGGTTCTTCTCCTTGACAAAGGATTGTCTTGTTCCCAGAAGTGATCTAAAGTCTTGGTGTCTGGGACGCCATATTTATACTAAAATTCTCTTTGTTCTCTGAAGGCAGAGGCAGTCCAAACCAGTTCTTGTCAGTGCTGGAGCACTTTGTTGACAAGAATCCTTATTTCCTTTCACAGTGTAGGCCAGGGACATCAGACACACCACAGGAGGTGGAGCCAGCATTGTGGAGGGAAGGCACAGCCATCTAGATCCAGATCTCTCTATTCAGCACTGTGCACTGTGCTGACTCACCCTGTCTCCTGGAATCTTCCAGCCCCTGTCACTCAAACTTCTGACAATGAATACACAACCTAGCAAAGGCACTACCTACTTTCTAAAATTGGTATTTTTAAACACAGAATGTTAAAAAAAACTTCACTAAAAGATGTATTTTATCATTCTGAGTTCAGGCATACTAAACTCGAATTTCTACCATGTTCTCTGAGTCAGTTAGGATTATAAGATGTAATAATCAAACTGCCCATTCTGGCCTATGGGGAACAGGCTTCCTTGCAATAGTGAAAAACGAAAATGGTTGTAATGTACTATTTGGAAATGACACCCACACCAGGGCATGTCCTACCTTATCATTACAATGCACCCTGCCCTTGGACCTACCATAGGGGTGTCTGATATGAAGAAAAGGGAAGGTTTAGGGACCGGCAAGTGGGTGCACTTACCAAGTCGACATTGCAGTACTAGACTGCACATAGGCTCTGCAATGGCAGGCCTGAGACACACTTTACAAGCTGCTTCTGTGGAGGGCACAACCAGTGCTGCAAGCCCACCAGCAGCATTTGATTTACAAGACCTGGGCACACATGGTGCACTGTACTAGGGTCTGACAGGTAAATCAAATAACCCAATCACGGCGTCACTAATCAATACATCAATTAAACATAGGGAGCACTTGCACTGTGGCACTGAATAGCAGCGGCACAGTGCCCAAAGCATCTAACAAGCAAAGCGGAGCAGGCAATCTGTAAAACATGGAAGGGAGACTCACACCAATGATACCAGTTCTAACACTCCTATAAGTAGTGATCCGTGTTTTGAGGAAGGTATCAAAATTAACCCATACCCAACGTATTGAGGTACCATTTTGGGTAGTTAACACAGTGTTATTAAGAGAACATTCAACATAATTGCTTTTCAAACCACAAACCTGCTTTACATTTATACTCTGGGGGTAGTCATCAGTCATAGCAATGAATTAAATCACATAATACATTTTCAAGGTTTTGAGAGGCAAGAATGTAATCAATTACCCTGTTGTGGCCAAAACTGTTCAATGTGGGATAAAAAGGAGCTGGAGGGGTACATTATTCATTAGAAAAGGTAAGATCGAACTTGTTCAATAATTTGGTTAATTTTGTTCCAGAATCACTGTCACTAAAATGGATTTAGTCATTGTCATTAATATCCACAATAATACGCAAAATGTGCTGTCTTACTTACCCATGCGGTCGCTCATAGGCGCAACCATCTTGTTTTCACTTGTCCCTCCAGCTCGCGATGCTTACTTCCTGTTCCGGGTCGCGCAATACATGCTTGCGTCCTTTCGCGGTACGTATTTCCTGTTCGGGAAAGCTTTTACTTGTTCGCGCCGCTTTTTACGTGCTCGGGGAGAAAATGTTGCGCGAACTTGCGCAAGTGGTCGCAATGGGCGCAACCATCTTGTTTTTTACTCTATTGCATGATTATGGGGCCTGTCTTTAAATCCGCCCTTTAGCTTTGCAATCCTTACTTTCTAGAAACTTTTTTTGATCTTTTTTACTTATTATTATTCAGACTATTTTCCTGCTTTTATATTTTTGTTTTTTGTCTACTTTTTTGAGTTTTTTTGCTACTTTTTCACTCTTTTTCTATTCCTTGCTACTGCCTTTACTTACTTTTTTAATTTTATTATCTTTTCTTTCCCGCCCCATCGCTCTCTCTCCCCAGAACCATGCCAAACAGTAGGGCTCACTGCAGCCAGAGCCGCGAACGCCTTCCTTGTGGAAGGCCACACCCACAAGGGTTGCAGGCACGGGCGTTACTTGGGGAGGTGTAGTTGGCTGCACTTATCTTCTTTGTGCAGCGCCACCTCCCCTCAACCCTTGCAGCAGGTGGCAGGCCTTGGTCCGGGTATGGGCTACAGGAGCATCGACAGCGCTGGGGAAAGGTGTGCTGGGCGCAGTTGACGCACTGGTGGTTCGACATCCTAGACCGTGAGCAGGACCTGCTGGACATGCTAGGAGTGGAGGTTCCGGGTCTTGGTGAGTAACTATTTAATTATTACTACTTTATGTATGTTCTTCTGCTCTGTGTTATATATTGCGAATATCTTTTTTTTTCCAACCGGCTAGAATCTTGCTGGTTACATTCCAGGTGAATTACTTTTAAAAGTCATCTGTGATTGTTATGACACAGGTGCTACTCTACTAATCTTACTTGTTTGCAACTTTGCATTTGCGCTCGCTTAGCGTGATTATGTAAGAGTTTATTTTAGAGAAATTAAGTTACGTAATGCTATAGTGACTCTAGTTCTTACTTTGTCCTGTCACTGAGAGATAGAGGCGGATTGATACTTAGGTTTACTTACTTTGTATGAGTTTGTAATTTTTTAGTGGTGTGCGTGATGCCCCCTCAGTTATGTCACATGCTGCTGGTACCCCAGTCTTTATTAGAACCTTTTCTAGTTTATTCAATAAGTGATAGTAATAGGCTTAGCACTAGCAGAACATCAGCATCAATCAATCAACCCAAAATTTGGTGTATACAAAAAATTTAGTCCTGTGTCCTCCATTTGACCATATGCATTGTTGAGGACTAAAAGAAGTGGAAATGCATACTTAATGTACAATTGGCATGCCAGGAATAGAAATAAGAAGAGCAGAAGACGGTGGTAATGGAATGGATTTGTTGTGATTCACAAGTTTGTTACCGGAATGACAGACACACAAAACAAAGGAAAAAAGGGAGAAAGACAGTAAGTGCAAGCCTAATTGTCAGGGAAGTATAGCTCGTCCTCAAACTCTGGGGTTCAGCCCGTAGTAGGTAATCATCTTCCTCACTTGCTTCATGTATTGTGTAATTCGGTGGTATGAAGTGCTGATTCATTTTGATCATTGTTAGCCTCTCCATGTTTTTTGGCGAGAGACTGGTCCTTCTCACTGTTACAAAGGAACCAGCAGCACTTAAAACACGTTCGGAAGAGACACTTGCGACAGGGCAAGCCAGATAGCTTATCGACAGCCTGCTGAGCAGTGGCCATTCAGACCTTTTCCTATACCAATACTGCAATGGGTTTTGATCAATGTACACCTCTGTTGGGTCGTCCAGATAGGCCTGGACCATCGGCTCAATGTTCAGGGGTGCTGCTGCTAACCTTTTGGGCTCTTTTCTCTGTGCATCAGCACTGCTCTTATTAATGCCTAACTGTAAATAGTAATCGGCTAACGATTCTTCTGAGGCTAATGATCCAGTTACTTTTGCTGTTGTCAATGGTGATGGTGAGTGTTGTGATGATCCAAACGCACTGCCCTCAGCCTCCAAAGTTGCACTTGATACTGCAGGCACTTCTGCAGTACTTCTTGTGGGTTGATCTTGCAAGCTTTTAATTAACAGCCACTCATTTTGCAACTTACTCACTGCTTCATCTATCCAAGTTTTGTAGTGGGCAACAGGAATGTCTGAAAAAGGAAATTATGTCTTCAGTCCCAATTTTGCCCGTGGATCCAGAATTATGGCAGAAATATAATGTTATTGTGACAAAATTTTATTTTCTATCCTTATATTTTCAGCTAAGAGACGGGCTAAGCTCTCCACCAAGTCAAAGGCTTCTTTTTTGTCCTCTATACATTTGCATGATTCAGACACCTTCTTCAGCTGATGCTCTAGCATTTGCAATAATGGGATATCTTGGCCCATTGTACAGTCTTCCTTGCTGACTTCATGTGTGAAGACCTCAAAAGGGTGAAGCATCTCAGTCAGGCATTTAACTAGGCCTAATGCTCCATCTTAAGTGGTCATGCCTTTCACAGTAGCATCCCCTCTTTGCATGACATATTCATTGAGTGGCCTGTACTGCTCAAACAGACGATCAAGCATTTAATACGTTGAGTTCCAACGTGTTGCCACCTCCTGGATGAGTGCTTTGATTGGCATCCTATATTCACGTTAAATGGTCCTCAGCTGCTTCCGAGCTTTTAAAGAATGGCTGAAATGAGTGCATATTCTTCGACAGATGCTCAACAAGTTGCCGAGTAGGGGTTCTTTTTTCAGAAAGTCTTGAACTATAATGTTTATGCAGTGCGCCAAAGACGGAACCCTGAAATAAGAACCAAGCTCCATGGCCTTAAGGACATTACTGCTATTATCTGTGGCAACAAAACCAATACCAAGCCCTATTGGGCGTAGCCATTCAGAAACCTTGCTACGAAACTCATGCAAAATGTTTACAGCAGTATGAGATTTCTCCATGGCGAACATTGCTACAGTTGCATGTTTGCAAGTAGCTTTAAAAATCTCAGCTGTGTCAACAGCAACTCGTTCAGATAGCTTACCTCTAACCCGCACAAAAGAAACCCAGTGTGCAGTGATGCACAAGTAATCTGTGGCTTGGCAACTGGTCCACATGTCTGTTGTCAGGTGGATATTGTGAACAGCACTCTGCAGCAAAGCTTGTCCAACCAATTCCAGCACATCATGATGTAGTGCCGGAACAGCAACTCTTGCGAAATAGGACCGGCTGGGAACCTTCCATTTAGGGCAGATGGCTGACACAAATTAAAGAAACACACCCCTTCCACAAATGAAAAAGGGAGATGGTCCAGTGCCAACATTTTAGCAAGCTTCGCATTGTACAACCGTGCCGTTGGGTGGTTGTGTTGGAACTGCCTCTCCAACCTAAGCATGCTCTAAATGGTAAGCTGGATAACTTTCCTTTGTGGTGCTGTTGTTTTCATTAACCCACTTAGGCTCAATGACGCAGTTTGTCTCATTGCGGTACTCGGTCGCCTTGGTGTCTTAGCCTGACTCTGAATATGGCTCTTACTGCAGTGCCACTCAAGTGTTACTGAGGAGGATGTGGGAGGTACCACTACAGTACTGGGGACAGGGCTCGAAATGCCTCCCTCTTCTTCACCTTTCACTGCAATATTATCGTTCCCTGATTCTTCATGAATGGGTTGACTTTTTCTACTTTCTTTTAAGTGAAGTAGGTGATTCTCCCACACGATAGTATGGTGTATTCTGCAATGACTTGCTTGGTCTCCGGTACCATAGTTTGTACCAAGCTTACCCCACCGAACACCTTGTCGAAACATTGAGCATATAGCAACGTTCTCCTCCCTGGTGCTAACAGAAAAGAAGTCCCAAACTGGGGTGGAAAACTTTCTGGCACTGCTGGATGTGCCACTTTCAATACCAGATGACATGGAGTTTGTGCTTCGAATGTGATGACTCTGTGCAGCTACACTGTGACTTTTACTACCACTACCTACTGAGATGGTTGAGCTGAATGAAGGTCCTTGCCAGGCCTTGGAAAATATGGCAGCTGGATGTTGTGGTGGTGTAACCTGTGTTGATGATATCCGTGCTACATCCCGCTCAGTAGCAGCCTTTCTGGATAGGGTGAGGATGTTGGTCTCCATCCCCTTTGGGACGGGAGTGATGTGCGTGATGACTGGCTCATCCTCATCAACATCATCCCCCTCTTCTACATCTACGTCCAAAACTCTAAGTTTTTCTGGAACCTTCCTTCTCAGAAGCATTGTCTTGTGGCATGCCTCACTCTCAGACTGAGCTGGTGGCTGCAAGTGGCATCACGATGGCTTGAAGAAGAAGATGATGTACTAACAAGCCTCCTTTTCCTTGATGGTGGTCTGGAAGACAATAGATCTTCCGAAACAGTGGTTTGCTGCACTTTGTCTGCAGGAAGCTCGATTTCCCGAAATGCCTCTACATCAGGAGCAACAACTACTTGTGGGCTGTTCTTGCGGCTGCTGCTGTTCACGCGGCTGCTGCTGTTCCTCTTGCGGCTGCTGCTGCTGTTGTTCTTGCAGCTGCTACTGTTCTTGCAGCGGCTGCTGCTGTTCTTGTTGCGGCTGTAAACTTATCTGCTGAGTTTCCGCCTGCCTTGATCATTGTGTACTCCTTTGCGATAATGACATTTCAACATCGCTGCTCATTAGTAGACTGGCTACCTCTGTGACACTCAAGGGCTTGGGACAAGGTTGGTAGTGTCGGCCCGCTGGTGTGGAGGTGCTGCTCCCAGCTTGGTTCCCGGACAACGCTGCTGCAGGCGTACCTTTTTTTTTTGGACCCACACCAGTGGTGGTTAATAGCACTTCCTTTTTCTGTTCCTTCTTCTCACCGGCAACTTTCTTGGCACTGGACCTGGTTCCTTTCTTTGGGGCCATCTTTTTCAGATGTCAGGCAGGACGCAGATGCACAACAAGTTGTGGTGGTCACACGTGGACGTGATGCGCAGCAGGACTTCTGGCTGGCTGGCAGCACAACGGGTGATGAATGATGATGACACCTCCTCCTCTGGCTAGTTGTGCACCTAAAAGCAAATAAGCCAGGAGAGGAACATCAGTGAAATGTTGCATGTGTTGTTCTGGTTCAGTTACTTACTACTGTACAACAAAAGATATAGTCTAGCCATTTCTGAGACTTTGTCAACAAGGACTATGTTATACTACTGTGTATACACACACATTACACTTTCAGGAAGTATAGGAAAGAGAATAAGAAACACCAAAAGAAAAGTGTATTGGAAGTGGGGTGGAGCCTATTTGAAATTAAATTATTAGAGCATCACATAATTCAGGGAGCTGCTGCTGGAAAGGGGGGTGGATGGATGGAAGCAGTAAGCCAATAGCAAAACCATGCAGGCCTATATGCCAAAAGCAGGACACTACTAGTAACTCCCAACACAAAGAAAGGCCACAAGCCACATGGCCAGGCCCAACAACATCAGGTCATTGCATACCAGCACGCCGTGAGGGCAACGGCTTCTACCTACCTTTGCTGCCAACGCCGTGAAGGACACAGCACCTTCCCTGGTCAAGCTCAGCTTCGCGCCGTGAGGGCAACGGCTGCAGCGGGGAAAACCCACATCTCCAAGCTGCCTCAGGCTCAGGCACTGCAGTGACGCCATCGACGCACCCGGAGGCACCTTAAGTAAAGGGAACGCCTCTCGTCCTGCGAGTCGCGCGTGGGACCGTGCCGGGAGAAGCCCGGGACAAGGGCGGGACCGCCTGTGACTGTCCGGGACCGAAAAGGGGTCGGGTCGGGCCACCCCCCAAACTTCTACTCCATACCAAGGTACTGTTATGATCTATTCTCCTTACTGATCGATCATGGGGAAAAAGAGAACTGATGGCGGCAAACCTAATGGTGAGGGAGGAGCGACTTTGGACTCATACTTGGTAAAAGTAACAAGCATGTTAAATGAGGAAATTGAAAGAACAGAAAGAAGGCTCTCGTTGGATCCAGCCCGCACTATTACTGCCATGATACATGACACTCCTATAACACAGACTGAATCCCCAGGTTTACCTCGGGACTTATTAGACTTGGTCAATCCGCTCTCTATGTCAAAAAGTAGTCATACCCAGTCCCTAAATACCTCTCCTGTAGATATTTCTGACGATGAGTCATCTTGTATCTCTCCGTCACCTTCACTTGCCGTGAGACGATGTACTAGGGTTGGTGGGTTGGTACCTCTCGGAAAGGTAAAACAGAAGGGGGCTATCCAAAAGTAAGACCAAAACATCTAAACAACCATCCCTGACCCCCAACCTTCATTAGAGGATTTGTCTAACTCCATCTAGGCAACACTCAAAGGAAAATTATATCTTACCTTAACCCCTATCATGTCCAGGTTGTTGATCATCGAAGATAGGACGACTGTTCTAGAGCAAAATGGGAGTTTGACAACTTCGCCCAATGCCCCCATAGCAGGATTAGCACCACTCTAGGTGAGGGATGGCCAGCCAGTTACCAGTACGGGGCAGGTACATACATCCCTTGTAACTCAAGGTAATCCTGACATAGTATCTAAAGATCAAGACCTTGTGACTATTGGCGCACAACAAACCGGTGGACTAGCAACCCAGGAGAAAGAGATCACGTATGCTACTACTGTAGCCAATGGTGTAGGCGCCCCCTCAGATACACATACTGATCCCCCCTATGTGAGCGAGTCATTCCAATTCATTCCTGAGGCTCTACCCTTATTACTTGTCTTGGCTAATGCAACCCCCCTCGGACCCAGCCAAGTGGAATCAGCAGCCTCTCTAGTTGACAAAGCCACGCATTGCCTGACTAATAACATGAGGATATCCCCTAGTGGCAAACAACAACTTGCAGGGGAAATCTTAATGGCTAGAAGGGTGCCATGGCTTGGCAATCGCAGGAAAAAATGTAGGGGTGATGCATAGCTATGAATTTTTCGAGTCCTAAGGTGCTGATTGATGTGTTGGCCAATCTACTTCCTCCACAATTAAGGAACTAATCAATTATCCCTCTAACTTTAGAGTTCTTTTATGATAGGAGTTGGCGTGAAATAAATTTAAGTCGTTCTAGGTTAAGACGTTTCTATCCATCTAGGCCATTTGAAAGAACTATTCCTATTATGATGGGTGGAACTCATTTGAAAAATCGGTTTGGGGTTTTGTCTGACATGGAGGAATGCGATTGACTGTATGGGGATTGTAATTATGTCCTGGGAGAAAAATCACTACATAGTAGAATGTACAACCCTGGGGGTCAGGGTAAGGCAGTTACTAGTAAAGATTTGCAATTATTGTCAAATCCGCTGGAATCATCAGTAGTGAACATTGAGTCTACTCAAGCTAGTGACCCCCTGCCAATGACAGGTCTGAACTCTACCAGGGAGTGTGATCCTTGTATTACAGGTAGTAAGTTATCAGGGTTTATTCCCCTACGGCTCTTAGAGCAACCAACAGAGAAAGAGGGTGACACTCCAGGACAGGAGTATTCTCTTAATCTAACTACTATGCCTCAAAACAATGAAAGGTTGTGCCTGCTCACATGGAATATAGCTGGAATTGGTAATAAGATATCATCTCCCGAATGGGGCCGGTTAATTGACCAGCATGATATCAACCTCTTCCAGGAGACTTGGTCAACTACTCCAGTGTTTCTCTCGGGGTTTCTTAACTTTTATGTTCCCGCTGTTAAAAAATCAAAAGGTCGGCCAGCTGGAGGGCTTATAATTTGAGTCCTTCAGAACCTAAAATGTAAGGTGCATCAAATTATAACCCCATTGCACGATATTATGACACTTATACTGGATTGTCCAAATGGTAAAAGGGTGGCCCTTTTTAATGTATATGCCAGGGGGCTTGCAGGGGGACCTAAATCTGAAGTAATAGACACTCTTGACTCCCAGCTTGAGTCCCTCCCAGAGCAGTTAACTTCTATAGTGGGTGGTGATTTTAATACAACCTTTGAACCACTCGGTCAAGAGGATCAGATACGCACTGCAGACGAGGATAACAGGTGGGGAATTCCACAACTCAAAGTACCCACTGTAAAGAGATGGACAGCTGCAGCGATACAATTAAAGGCTATGTGCTTAGAGCAGCTAACGGAAGAACCACCTCTGATCGTCCGGGAGAAACCACCTTTGATAATGGAAGGCATACTAGTCAAATAGACTACCTACTGGTGGACTTAAGAGCATGGCACTACTTGGTAGATATGGTTGTCAAACCTAGACTGGAAAGTGACCACAATCCCCTTTGTTCAATATTTCAAATACATCAGAGGGTTAGAGACCATACCCCAGGGGAGGGATGGACACATTAGACATAGTTTCCTCAAATAATATGCGACATATCAAGTGGGTTAAATTCATTGAGAACACCGAGAAATTAGAGGCGCTTAAAACGAGGTTGTCAGTGAATTAGCCCTTTTGTTCCCACAAACCTGTAGCCTGGATTTTCCCAAAATAATGCTAGAGGCACACACAAATTTTTTCTCTAGACTTAAATCTTTTTTAGCAAGGCCATGAATTCCGAAAAGGGAGGTAAAAAGCTGCATATGGCCAGATAGTACAATGAGGCATGTAAATTAGCCCGTGAAAATCTTAGCATGGAACTAAGGTCAAAGAATCCCTGTAAAGTAAGAGAGGCAAGGGATTTATGTAGACGCGCACAGAGAGCTGCCAAAAGACAGTGGGACGAGGATAGGTGGCGGGATTTGAAATCAGCCTGTACTGCAAAAGACTCCAAGCATTTTTGGAATGTCATAAAATGGGACAGGGGAGGCTTAGCAAAACCACCGCAAAGTAACGTAGCTAAATCCCAGTGGTTGGATTTTTTCAAACCACAATATGCTTGTAGTTTGACAGAGTCAGAGTCCCCGCTATCACCCACCATCTTTTGCCAAAGCCAGTCCTTTACCTTAAAGGATGTGAGCACAGCACTAGATTGTTTGGCTAACAGTAGAGCACCTGGTATGGACGGCATTCCTGCTGATGTCTTTTTAAGTGATAGGCAGTCTTGGTGCGAGTATTTCTTACTTATAGCTAATGCAGTGGTAATGGGTGCTCCGATCCCTTTCACATGGAAAGGAGCTGAAATAATCCCGGTTCACAAGAAGGGTGACAAATCCCTCACAAGTAACTATAGACCTATTAGTCTTATATACTCAGCTCAAAAACTAATTGGTCGATTAGTTCAAAACAAAATACAAACATGGGTAGAGGAATACAACATTTTATCCCCATTTCAAGCCGTTTTCACCCCAGCACTAGTTCCGTTGATCAAGTTTTTTATTTTATTGCACTTTATTGGAGGAATGTTGTTTTAACTAAAGGCACACTTTATGCAGTCTTTGTAGACATGAAATCAGCTTTTGATTTAGTTCCTCGCTCCAAATTGTGGAAGGTCTTGGCGAATTTAGGAATGCCCCCCGAGCTATTGACTCTTGTCGTCCGCCTACACGAGAACAACTTCGCCAGAATCAGATGGGGAGCACAGGGTGAGGTCACTGACGCAATCCCTGTAGAGCGAGGTGTTCGGCAGGGATGTGTCTTGGCACCCACACTGTTTTCACTATACATAAATGGTATAGTGGACTACCTACGCAGTTCCCCTACAGATGCCCCTGTTCTGGCGGGAATCCGGGTATCTGTTCTCATGTTCGCGGACGATACGCTGATTATTTTGCGGACTCCGAGTGGGCTACAGATGACTGTCAATGCATTTGGTGAATTTTGTCAATTACGTTTGGCTTGAGAATAACACCTCAAAAACCAAGTTCATGTCCCTGAACCAGCGGAAAAGATTTAACCACTTGGCTGCTAATGACAAGGGTAACTCGTCATGCCCCTCCCATTCATTTCAATGGAAATCTCATTATAGAGGCCTAATGAGCCTTAGCAGCCAAGTGGTTAAAGGCAAAATTATCCTAAATGGTATCCACTTGGAGGAAGTAGAGGCCTTTACTTATCTATTCAGAAAGGAGGGTGGTGATGGACAGAGTATCTCAATTAAGCAGAACACTCCTACCCAGTCAACAGATCAGGGCTTAATCCATCACCGTTTTTTAGCTCACTGCACCATCCCAGCTCAGAACCTGGCTATATGCAAATTAGTCTGTCCCTGGCCCAGTGCATCATGGGAACAGGGCAGACCAAACTACCAAGCCAATTCTTTTACTGGAAAGGAAACAAGCTTCCGGGGACCAGTTTCTGGCATTACAGCCGTCTTCGGCCCGGCTTGCTTGAATCCTGATGGTGCAGTGAGCAAGGGACTCATGTCTGAGCATACCCTTCCACGCTTATGGTGGACAAAACGATTCAGAAAGGGGGGTGGTGATGGACAGAGTATCTGAATTAAGCAGAACACTCCTACCCAGTCAACAGATCAGGGCTTAATCCAGCACCGTTTTTTAGCTCACTGCACCATCCCAGCTCAGAACCTGGCTACATGCAAATTAGTCTGTCCCTGGCCCAGTGCATCATGGGAACAGGGCAGACGAAACTACCAAGCCAATTCTTTTACTGGAAAGGAAACAAGCTTCCAGGGACCAAATTCTGGCATTACAGCCGTCTTCGGCCCGGCTTGCTTGAATCCTGATGGTGCAGTGAGCAAGGGACTCATGTCTGAGCATACCCTTCCACGCTTATGGTGGACAAAACGATTCAGAAAGGGGGGTGGTGATGGACAGAGTATCTGAATTAAGCAGTACACTCCTACCCAGTCAACAGATCAGGGCTTAATCCATCACCGTTTTTTAGCTCACTGCACCATCCCAGCTCAGAACCTGGCTACATGCAAATTAGTGAGCTAAAAGATGGTGATGGATCAAGCCCTGATCATTGGACTGGGTCAGAGTGGTCTGCTTAATTCAGACACTCTGTTCATCACCACCCCCTTTTCTGAATCATTTTTTTCCACCATAAGCGTGGAAGGGTATACTCAGATGTGAGTCCCTTGCTCATTGCACCATCAGGATTCAAGCAAGCCGGGCCGAAGACGGCTGAAATGCCAGAAACCGGTCCACGGAAGCTTGTTTCCTTCCCAGTATAAGAATTGGCTTGGTAGTTTGGTCTGCCCTGTTCCCATGATGCACTGGGCCAGGGTCAGACTAATTTGCATATAGCCAAGTTCTGAGCTGGGATGGTGCAGTGAGCTAAAAAACGGTGATGGATCAAGCCCTGATCATTGGACTGGGTAAGAGTGGTCTGCTTAATTCAGACACTCTGTTCATCACCACCCCCTTTTCTGAATCATTTTACTTATCTAGGCATTTTACTTCAGAGCAACATGAGTTGGAAAGGTCACTCAGACATGGCTACTTTAAAATTCCATCAACTTGCTGGAGCCCTATCCTCCAAACATAAATCTTCTCTTACAAAGCCTATTACACCTGCTTTGGAGATTTATCACATAAAAGTATTAAGTGCTACTTTTTATGGTTCAGAGCTCTGGGGATTTTCAAATTTGAGCCATCTGGCAACATCAGCGAGAACATTTCTAAGTAGTCTGGTTGGCGTTCCCCAAAGCACTCCCACTATTCCGTTGTTTCTAGATTTAGGTAGGAAAAACGTGGTGGATATAGCGAGATTGCGGCCATTATTGTACTGAGACGTATCTGTACTACCCCAGAATTGGCTCATTATGCCATAGCATTGAGGGATGTGATCAAGGCAGAAAGTTTTCATGCTATTCATTGGCTTAAGGAGCTAAGGTCACTCTTAAAAGATCTGGAACTCAACCAGTTATGGGAAGAATCTGACATGTCAATGTTTCCATCAAAAAAGCAACTGAAAGATAAATATTGGTAAATGGTCTGGGCAAAAGTTCATAGAGGTAGAACTAGTACCAACCTAACAGGCCGTTTTCTAGATTATAAATCACGTCCCCTATGTGAGGCATACTGAGCCATTATAGAAAGCCCACAAGACCGTAAATTGTATTTTCAATTCAGGGTCGGGGGACACTTTCTGTAAAAGCCTTTACCTCTAAATGGGCATTGTTAGAACTGGCTATTTCTGGTTGGCTAAGGCTGACGCCAAAGCTAGGCAGAAACCACCATTCTAGTCAGGGCAAGGGAGTCAAACGCCAGGATAACCCCTGCTCACCCCCTGGTAGCTTGGCACGAGCAGTAAGGCAAAACTCGGAGGCAATGTGTAAAGCATTTGCGCCAGCACACAACAGCAACAACATACTAGGCACACCACAAAAGGAACTCCACACAAGGTTAAATAAAAATAACTTCTGTATTGTCAAAACACATCAGATAGAAATCACACATGTACATTGTGCCAACTGGCATGGGCAATATTCACAAGGGATTATTTACACCAGGACAGGGCCACATGGGCCACTGTCAGAATCAGCACTTAGTAGAAATTAGAATAAGTATAGCACAAAATAACAGTTATAAATCACAACCAGTAACTACTGGGGACAGGTAAGTACCACCTACGCAACCCTACACACCTTAGGAGAATGTTACGCAGGGAACCAGGACCTCACTAGGACCACCTGTATTAGAAAGAACAACCACCTAAGAATAAAATACATTTAGGGGTATAGGTATGAACACATTACACATGATGCAAAACCAACATTAGGAGGTGTAGGGAAAGGAAAACACATGATGCATAAAACATACATTCAGCGGTGTCATAACAAGGCACATGATGCATCAAAAACACATCCAGAGGTGCAGGGAAGGAAAAACACATGATGCATAAACATTCAGAGGTGTAAGGAAAGAAAAACACATGATGCATAAACCAACACATTCAGAGATGTAAAATCAAGGAAGACACATGATGCATAAAAACATTCAGAGGTGCCAGGACATAACTCAATAGCGCAAAAACACATTAGGCAATTACCATCACATAGATAATCACTTGCGCCTAAATAAAATCACATACCAGTCCCCATCTAATAAAAGGACTAGAGAGCCCTGTGTCCAGAATGTCAGGGCGCGCTGCCTTGCAGCGCCAGTCAGGGGTGCGCCACTGGCGCAAAACCTAAATGTTGCAGGTGCCCACTACTTTCTGGGCACCTGGGAACACCACAAGACCTAAACGGTGCAGCTGCCCACTAATTGCTGGCAGCTTTGAGTCAAAACTGTGACAGGTTCCTCACTGACTCTTAGACGCAAACTGCGCCCACTGCTGGAGCCACACAGGCTCTGAACTGCGCACGTTGGAGCCACACAGGCTCTGGACATCACTTGTGTCCCCCAAGAGCCCCACAGACTCTTAAAACAATATAGGATGGAGCCTCTTGAGCTATGCACAAATACCTCGCAAGCAGGAGGGGGCGGGCACCGGCAATGTGTCCCAGACGCCCCCTTCTAACCAAAAATGGCCCCCAGAGCCTTCTCAGGGCTCTACAACAAATGTTGGTGCCCTCGCAGGGCTCTAAAACAATATTGCAGGCATGGAGCCTCTCAGGGCTCTTCAGGAACAACTCTCGCCATGTTGGAACGGCCCGCTATCAAGTGGGGCCGCTCAGGGTGAAGGCACTGGCAAAGTGCCTCCTCACTCCCCCTCTCCCATCCAGCCAGCTTTGACTCACCGGCTTCGGGGACTTCTCCGGCAATCCTTCACTGGCGGCGGGGGCGGGCACCGGCAATGTGCCCCACGCCCCCCTCCGCCATCTCCTTACTGCTGGCTGGTGCCTGCGGGGCTCTCCCTCAGCAATGGGAGCCCCGCACCGGCAGCACCATCCGCCATCTCTTGGGCGCCTTCTTCTCTCCTTCTCGGGCTGCGGGGGCGGGACTTCCGGCAGGGCCGCGCTGCCATTGGCTGGCCGGCCAACCACTTCCGGGTCGTCGCGGGCAGCGCGGCGGCCCGTTTCAGGCACTTGTATGCTGGGGGATAATTAACCAAGGGGTGGGCTCCCTCGAGTTAAATTACAAATATAAAAATAGTGGCCAGGCCCCTGGCGGGGTGAGCACCTGCCAGGGGACCAAATCATAAAAAAATAGGCGAGGTAGGCGGCTCGCCACATCACCCCCAGCAGGGTGGGCACCTGCACAGCTAGCAAAGCGCTACCCAGCGCTTAGGGGCAGAATAAAGCGCTCTCAAGCGCTAAAGGAAATTTAAAGCGCTCCCTGCGCTAAAATTAGAGATAAAGCACCCCCAGGCGCTAGGGGTGAAAGCAAAGCACTCCCAGCGCTAGGGACAAGTAAAGGTCCACAAGTCCAGCAAGGTCCTTCAGCAAAGGGAAGCAAAGGGGACCCAGTAAAAGGTCTCCAGAGTCCAGGACATCAGCAGTCCATCAGGTATCCAGGGACTGGGCAGGGCCCAGGGATCCCCCTGGGCCCAAGCAGCAGCACGCCCCTGGCAGGATTCAAGTCAGAAACAAGAACATTTTGGAAGGGGACACAGCCCCTTTTTATACTATAAAATCCTTTATCTAAAAGGTGCAGGCAGTGTGAGAACCAGCTAGAACTGGTTATAGGGAACTCCTTTTCAGGGTAAGGGGCAGAGGCGACAGTCGGCCAGCAGGAGGTGGAGCCAACATTGTGGCAGGCAGGCACAGCCCTCTTCACTCCCAGGTGCTATCTCCTCCCACTTCTCTGGCAGCAGATGCAGCCTTTCATCCATGGGCTGACTCAGACAACCTCCTGGGGCTCCCTAGCCCCTGTCACCCTCAAACCAGACAGTCAATCCACAAGCAGGCCCAGGCACTCCTGGACCAGGCTCACCAGACAATCACATGCCAGACACAAATTACACAAATATGCCAACTTCTAAAAGTGGCACTTCTACACTAGACACACTCATGCCGCATATATCATTACACAGCATTCAATCTCACGAGTTTGCACATATCAAACTCGACCCTGCACTCCCCACACATCAGGAACTACCATCGGCATACATATTCCCCATTCATTCCTATGGGAGGGCAGGTCACTCACCACACATACACAGAGAGCTCACGCACTTTACACTGTACCACAGTGGAAAAAGTGCGTAGAGGCCTAAAATCACCAACACCAGGTCACAGAAACAGGCTAGGAAAAAGCAAAAAGTCTCGGGGTGAACCTACCAAAAGGGCCGGGTCCAACACGCATTATCAAGAGATGAAAAATGTCATAACTGTTCAAATGTGCTATGAGTCCATAGCACACGTACTTTTTGTATGTCCCCTCTATGCTGCCCCTCTTCGTAAATGGTTAAAACCCATTTGATCAAATCTGGGCACCCGAAGACATATAGAAGCCCTAAGAATACTAGAGTCAGACTGCTCTCCCTGTTTAGCGGTTGCAGTTGCGAAATTCTTAAAATGGGCCTGGATTATACGCACTCGCACTTTACAGCCACAAGATATTTGCTTGCAAATTACCTGTTGTTCTTAAAAAAAAAGGTCTTATTCATTTAGTAATTTTTAATCGGAAACAAATGTTCTTTTTTAGAAAAATTGTATTATAAAACTATAGCATTAATGAATGTAATAACTTTTTAATATGTGTATGGTTATGTATTATTTATAGTGTATTGTATAGTGATGTATTGTATGTTGCTTTTATGACAATCTGTTGAATAAAGCTTTTGAAATTGAATTGAAATTGACATCAGAAAGCCCACCCAAAAAAAACACACTTCTCAACTCAATCCAGTGCCATCCATGCCATAAATGATGTCTAAATTCAACAGACCACACACAGAAACATTTGATTATTAAAGCTGTGGCTACCTGCTCTGAGCCTATTGGATGGCAGCAGGCCTGTTGGCAGACAAGGCCAGACAAGCTTGCAGGCCTAGGCTTCAAAATGGCTACCAGACACGTGACCAGGCCCAACTACATCAGAAACCCCACCCCAAAAAACACGTTTCCCAACTCAACCCAGTGCCATCCATGCCCTAAATGATGTCTAAATTCAACAGACCACACACAGAAATACTTGATTATTAAAGCTGTGGCTACCTGCTCTGAGGCTACTGGATGGAAGCAGGCCTGTTGGTAGACAGGGCCAGACAAGCCTGCAGGCCTAGGCTTCAAAATTGCCACCAGCCACATGGCCAGGCCCAACAACATCAGAAAGCCCACCTCAAAAAACACGTTTCCCAACTCAATCCAGTGCCATCCATGCCCTAAATTATGTCTAAATTCAATGGACCACAAACAGAAACACTTGATTAATAAAGCTGTGGCTACCTGCACTGAGCCTACTGGATGGAAGCAGGCCTGTTGGCAGACAAGGCCAGACAAGCTTGGAGGCCTAGGCTTCAAAATGGCCACCAGCCTCATGGTCAGGCCCAACAACATCAGAAAGCCCACTCCAAAAAAACACACTTCCCAACTCAATCCGATGCCATCCAGGCCCTAAATCATGCTTGAAAATGAAACACATTCAAAAAACACCAAAGGAACAGTTGCTTCATCATGCACACACCCATGAGGCCATGACTAGCTCCGGGCCTACTAGTACTGACTACTACTGCCCACAACATTAAAAAAAAAAGGAATGATAGTTACCAAAATTAAATTGTAGTTGCAACAACTGCAATGCCCTCAATCAAACAGACACAACAAACACTTACTTGTAAAATATCCAATTCAAAAATCCTCAAATCCAATTGCAATGATGCAACAGACAAAAAGAGTGATCTTTACAGCTCAAAATCCAAAGGCAGAATGACTAGGAGATGGACAAAGCACTGGGAGTAGCCTGCTGGGCAGGAACAGGAAGTTGGAGATTCTGTGGCACTTCTTCCCTCTCCACACCTTTTTAAAATAGGACTCCTTGCACAAAAAAGGACAGCCAAATGTCAATCTGAGAAGTTTTTTTCATCCAAATCATTTTGCAGAAGGTTTCATGCTGCTAGAGCTGATATTCTTCTCGAGCTTCACATTACTTCCGCCGACGTGTCCAAAATGACTTGATCACGTTCTCTTGCTCCCTGTTGCGTTGGATATGACGTGTTCAGGTTCTCTCGCTCCTTGTCGCGTTCGATATGACGTGTCCGCGTCCTCATGCTCTCGCTCGCGGTGGAGAATGACGTGTTCGAGAACTCAATCATCTCATAATCTCACGGTGCATGATTGCGAGAAGAAAGACGTGATCGGGCGACGAAGTACGTGATCGCGCGACGAATGACGTTAATGCGGGCACAAACTTTCGCAAGATAGTGCAAAATGGCTACCACAATGCAACATCTCGTTGAGAACGTGACCGGATCGGGAAAACTTGTCGGCGAACGCAGGGATTCAGGTAACACGATCGTGCGCGTGCAAGAATGTATGTTATTACAGCGCGATCAAGACAAAAAATTCCGGTAAGATGCGGATTGAGGAAATTTTGACATTTTCACGCTCACCGCGGAACACGAAAATGTCAAATTATCGCAATTTCCGCAAGCGGAACGGAATTGTAAAGCACACTACTTACCTGTTGGGGTCTCAAGGAACTGGGGGTAAGGATGAGAGCAGCTCAGTTGGGGTCATTCGAAGAGCCAGGTCTTGAGGTCTTTCCTGAATTGGTTTTAGTGTTGGGCTTTGTCGGAGGTGGATAGGGATATTGTTCCAGTTCTTGCTTGTGAGGTAGGAGAAGGACCCTCCACCCGATCTGGTCCTGTAGAAGCATGGGACGGTGGCTACGAAGGGGTCAGCCAAGCCGAGGTTTCTCTTGGGGGCAAGGAAGGAGAGCGGGTTGTTGAGGTATTGAGGTCTTGTTAGAAATGGGGTTTTTGGTTGACTAGGGTATACATCTAAGCCAGGCAGAACCCACCACTCTACTCAGGGTGAGGGAGTCACACACCCAAGATAACACCTGCTCACCTCAAAGGTAGCTTTGCAGATCAGTCAGGCTTATCCCAGAGGCAATGTGTAAAGTGCTTGCAAAACACACACATACAAAAGTGACACACTAGGCAAACCACAAAAGAGACTGCCCACAAGGTTATAGAAAACATTACTTTTGTATTATATACACCTAAACACATAGACCATATATAACTTTGTAGTATGTACATCACATTTAGACCATCATTACTAGGGGTGGGCGGACAACTCCGTTCTGCCCACATAATGTGTGGAGATTTGCCCCTTCTGCCTTCCTTGATGTAGGCAGAGAAACAAGGCACATTTCCGCACACTTGGGGCGTAATGGAGGTTGGCCTCCTGCCCGCCTCCCGCCTCCCGCCCGCTCTATTAAATAACCTTAAAAAGCAATAAATAACATTTAAAATAACCTTACCTTATCGGCGGTGTCCCCGGGCTTCCAACCGTCTCCATCGCGCCTTCTTCTGGGTACTGCGTATGCGCATTCCTGGCGAGGAATGCTCATGTGCGGGCTCCTGCGCATGCGCAGTTCCCATAAGAAGGCGCAATGGAGACGGATGGAAGTCCGGGGACGCCGCCAATAAGGTAAGGTTATTTTAAATGTTATTGCTTTTTAAGGTTATTTAATACTGCGAGCGAGAGGTGGGCGGGCGGTGCATAACGGAACTATGCGGAGAGTGTGGAGATTGGTTCCATCTCCGTGCCTCTCAGTGTAAGTCCTTTACGCAAATTACGCCCACTCCTAATCGTTACAGGGATTACTGTGCCAGTAGGCACGGGTTAATAAAAATAAATCACAGTTCATAAATCACTCTGCCATAAGGCCTTTGTCATATCAATATACATCATAAAACACTTTATAATAAAGCGATTGTCAAAACACAGGTAGTACTCAAAGGTAAATACTTATATGTGGCATCAGACATAGCAAACCCCCATCCTGGGGCATGAATAACCATTAGGGCAACAAGCACTTACTGGTAGAGTTGTACAAGTGCCAGTACATCAAGATAGTAAGCAAGTCTGCAAATTGCACCTCCTGGCCATTGAAGAACAGCAGGCCTTACAATGTTGACCATAGTTGCACCCTACCACTTGACTTAAACTTTTCAGGCTGCAGGGGAGCCTGTGGGCCTATTACCTCTACTATGGTAATTTGCAGATATCCCTTTGCAGCTGCCCGCGGTCCTGCGGTGTATCTGCGAACACTGGCAGGGGCTTAACCTCCATTAAAAGGCTGTTTATCTAACATGATTCCCCGTAGGGGAACTCCATAGACAGAAAGGGGGCAGAGCACAACCACCACGCTGGGGGCCTTCTCGGGTCTCCGATAGGAAGGGTGTTTATCTACTGCTGGCTGCAGCATGACTGTGGTGCTCCTGCTTCCCTTGTTATGTGAGAGCATCCTCGCTCTCCGGAACACTCAGTGTGGTAATCTGCTGGGCAGAGCTGTGAGAGGCCGCAGTCCTCCTCATGAGTAGGAAGCTTCAGGCAGGTTACTAGGCAACACCTGGTGCCCTTGTGGTTCTCGCTCTGCTGACGAGCAGCTGTACAGTGATCTCCTCCGACCTCCAGTGACCGGATTATTTAAAGAGCCTTCCTCTACATGATGACATGACTTCCCAGAGTTGGGTGAGTGGGAAGCGCTCTCACACTTGCGCTTCAGTATCCCTTGGCATTGCATGACCTGGAAGAAAAATAAAGCGCTAACCATGCGCTCCTCCGCACAATCTCCCCGGGAAAAACAAGGTGCTCACCATGCGCTTTTACTGTTGGGTCACTGCACGCCTCAATGGGTGCACACATGCACTGGCTGCCAGGCGGGAGTAGGAGAGCACTTCCTTCACAAGCTCTCCCCTCCACTCACCAGGGGCCTTTCCACAGGACCCTCTACTCGCTGACCTGAGAAGTAAAGCACCCCTTGCACCTTGTAAAACATAAGGGAAGAAGAACAGTCCCAGTCCTACCCTGCAGGTTTCCTCTTGAGATCCAGCAATGATCTTTCCATGAAGTCTTTTGTATCCCTCAGACTTCTATCAGGAGGCCAGCACACAGAAGACCTAGGGGATTCCCTTCAAAAGCAGGACATAAAGAGTCAGTCCTTTTCCTCCACCAAAGACAGAAGCAGCAACTACAGGCCATACCCACACAGCACACAGCAAGGGGGCAGCACTCCTCCTTACAGCTCTTCTTCTTGGTAGGGTCCTCTTGTTACTTGAAGTAGTCTACAGTCCTGGGGTTTTAGGTGTAATACCTTTACACCAAAATGTCTTTGTTCTCTTTGCAGCAAGGGTCTCTGAACCCAGTACAAACTAGACCTGTCCTTCCTGGTGCAGCATGACCACAAAGGGGAGACAGCATTGTGCAAAAGGAGACTCAGCCTATTCAGGTTGAATTACAACTCATCCCAACACTCTAAATGCAGACCAGGTCTATTCAGCACTGCAATTAGTCACTCAGGCAAGGCAGGGCACACGACAACACCCCAGTGACTGTCTAGAGTGAATGCACATCTCAGCTCCTATCACTCACATACAAGACACTGAATACACAAACAGCCAGAGACACAGAATGGTGAAGTAATAAAATGTCCACTTTCTGAAAGTGGCATTTTCAAACACAGGATTTAAAAAACACCTTCACCGAAAGGTGCATTTATAAATCTGAGTTCAGAGAATCCAAACTTCATTTTTCTATTCTGTTCCTATTGCAGGTTAAACATTTAAAAATGGTACAATTCAGCGTCAATGATAATCAAATGGGACAGATGGCCTTTCATTTCTGAGGCTAATTGAAGGTTTAAGCCTGGCAAGTGGGTGCACTTGTCCGGACAACATGGAAGTTTACAACTGCGGGTGCAAAAACTACAGTGAAAGGTCTGAGATACATTTACAGAGCTACTCATGTGAGTGGCACACCAGTGCTGCAAGGCCACTAGTAGCAATTGATTGACAGGCCCTGGTACACACTGTGCACTTTACTAGGGACTTACCAGTAAATCAGATATGCCAATCATGAATAACCAATAATTGTCACAATTTATACAGAGAGCATATGCACTTTAGCACTGATCAGCAGTGGCAAAGTACACAGAATCTTGTAGCCAATGAAAACAGGGTCAGAAAAATAGGAGACAAAATGTTTGAGAAGAAACCTGTCAAAAGGGCCAGGTCTAAGAAAGTCAATCTTGTGGAGGGCCTTGTAGGCGAGCATGAGAAGCTTGAAAGTTATTCTTCTTTCGACAGGGAGCAAGTCTAGGTCACGGAGGTGTTGGGTGATGTAGTTGTGCCATGGGGTATCGAGGATTAGTCTGGCTGTGGCTTTCTGGACGGTCTGGCGTTTGCGGAGGAGTTTTTTGTTGATTCCAGTATAGAGGGCATTGCGGTAGTCCAGTCTGCTGGCATTAGTGACCATTTTCCTGGTATCAGAGGGGATCCCTTTGTATGTTTTACATAGTAGGCATAGGGTGTTGAAGCATGAGGAGGAGAAGGTGTTAATCTGGCAAGTCATAGTGAGCGATGAGTCGAGTATGATGCAGAGGTTACGTGATGGTCTGTCGGAGTAGTTTTCGAAGGTGGGTTTCCGAGGGTGGAGCGCCACCAGGTGTCATTCTATGCAGAGGGGGTGGAGCCAAGGACAAGGACCTCTGTTTTCCCAGAGTTAAGTTTCCTGCAGCAGTTCTTCATCCAGGTGGTAAAAGCTTTCATCTCTTATTGGAAGGTGTGCATGGGGATGTCCAGTTCCTTGGTGAGGGAGAGTGAGCTGGGTGTTACCGTCGTAGGAGACAATGTTGAGCCTGTGGTTTCTGACGATGGCTGTTAGGGGGACCATGTAGACATTGAAGAGGGTGGGGCTGAGGGAGGATCCTTGGGGGACACTGTATCTGATCTCTATCGGTTCTGTGAGGAAAGGGTGAGTCTCATTCTCTGGGTTATGCCTGTGAGAAATGAGCACCGTTGTGGAGTCTAGGCCTAGTGTGAGAGGGAGACAGTGTCGAAGGATTCTGATAGGTCCAGGACGATGAGTTTCAAGATTATTGTATTCTTTCATTCCGGCAAACAACCCCTTTGGGTGTTTGTTTCTGAGATTACAAAAGAATGCCAAGTGGGCCGCATGAACATGATAGTCTGCTTCCTGTTCAGGATTGCCAAAAGTGCATGCGCTGCACCAGTGCATGCACTTCTGATAAACTGATCCATCACAAATGCATGTGAGATGTTTTAAACAAAATAGCAATTTAGTTGAAAATGACATCATGCATCTATGCAAGGAAAAGAGAGTCGAGTAACTTGCACCACCAGGTGGATAGGGCCAGCATACCTCAATAAGCCTCTCTCTTAGCATCTCAGAGTCTGAATCCAAAATGAGGTTGGCCAATTATGGTTCCTTGTGAGACCTGGAGCTAGCCTAGATATTATGATTTTACAAAAATTATAGTATACCATACTTGCATTAAGCTGCTTTCAGCCATCATTCTTCATACATTGTTCTGTTCTTGGGTCATTCACATTTTGCTTCTGCCAACTACAGCATACAGAATACCTGAATGTGCCAGCCTACTTAAGCCACTTACTAGCTTCACTTTGAGTGACTGCATTTAGCCCTTTGGCAAGAAGCACGTCCACACACAAGGATATTCCCTTCAGTGCTGAAGTTTCTGTTTTCACTTTATTATTACTTTAGTGTTGCCTTGGTTTTTAGAGCCTGGTGTGATAGCAGGACACTTTCTACCAGATGTCTGGTTAGAGAGTATATCCTATACCTGAGGACCTGTAAGCACTACTATGGAGACTTTGCTACCTTAAGCCAGTACAGCACTATTATTGGGAAGAATGGCAGTCATAGAGAACTACCAAAAGGTGTGTCTTTACCTGGGAGGAGGTAATAGTTCTGTCTGTAGAGGAGAGTGTGCTGAAGAGTGTCTTTGCATGCATGCAGCTTGCTAGGACCAGCACTCTACAGCCCAATATCTGTGTAGGGCTGAAAACATCAATCATGTTATGAGGAGTGTCAGGGAAAGAGCAGTGCTTGCCTGTAGTTGGACCCCTTTGTCAATAGCTCAATGTGTGCATACCTCCCCCTTGTGGTGGTTGAGGAACCTCTGCTGATCAGAATTCTGGACACCTCATGAATACATGAGAAAGCTAGAATGTTTTAACCATTGTTCCTGGAAGCCCAGGGGTGCAAGGTAAACTCTGCGGCCCCTGTGGTGGAGGTCGGGGGGGAATCCTTCAGTGCAGTGCCATTCAAATCAAGGCCAATGAATATTGTGAGATATGGGAGACTCAGGGTCCCCTCATTACATTCTACAGGGATACCATTGCTCCACCGTTGAAACTTTTAGAAAACAATCATTGGCAATGCCAATAGCTCTGTCTTTTAAGGAATGTTGCATGGTCCTGTGAAGCATTACAAAGTCATAGCACATATCATGGGAATAGGTATGCATTTGTATGGCAGCAAAGAATTGTTTAATAATATTGGTGTTGGTTTAAAGGTCAGGTGGCAGATGCACTGTCAAGCCAGACCTAAGACTCCATGTAGGTTTAATGACTCTCATCCTCCCATCTGTGCTTCTGACACAGAAGCAACATATATTATCTATTTATCTAACTTTAATACCATTCTAATGTCATGTGTGTGCTCCTGAAAGTCAAGGTTAGACAGCAAAATAAATAAACAAAATGTTCACAGCTGCTGGGCAAGAACTTTTTATGGAGTCAGACAACGTCTGCCCGATTAAAACATATATTCCTGGCTGCCAACATAAGGGTGGAGCCAAAGCTCCTCTCTAGTTATGCTCACATATTTGTCTGGCGACAGCTGTGCTGTCAAGACAGATCATAATGAACACTGAGAGAGATGTCAAAGTAGGATTTAGAGGGAACAATAACTATATGAACACACTGGCAGTTTCCAACCTTTGTGGACTACAATCGCTCTTGAACACTGGATGTTAGTAAATGGTACTTCTGAAGTGTGTGCTACCAAAGTAGATCTATTTCTCCATAATAGGAGTCTATGACAAAGGTAGTACACATTTCTGAATGCCAAAGGTACTTAGTTGGTGACAGTAGGGGTTGTTTCTTTATGACAAAATTGCTTATGAAAAAGTCAATAGGCCTTATTTGGTAATTTTTAAAAGTCTCTCAAAATGACTTGAGCCTTCATTGTTAACATAAAGGAAAGTTGATGATAAATCGAGAAGGCAGATTTTGTACACACCCATGCCAAATACAATAATCCAGTATTGTGTTCATATTTGTATTTGGGCGTGCAGTATTAAACAGTGTGTAGATTAAAGTACTTTGTCTTCTTCGATGTATTTGTAATAGCTGGGCATTGTTATACTGGATGCTATGTGTGTGTGTTGCTGAGTTCTGAGGTGCCTTTGGACTGCTCTGTCTCAATATCCTGAGACTGAAGTGGTAAAGAGTGTATTTGTTTTCCAGTTGAGGATTCCATAGTACAGAGACTCCAGGCAACCATAGGTTAATGGTCCCAACTCAATAAGCTCTGGTTACAGTGGGTCCTCCCAATGTGCTTTGTCGCAGAGATGATATATCACCAGAGCGGACATCCTTGTAATGCCACTGATTGCTTGCTCTCTCCTCTAGAATATTTGCTGTTAGCCCTAACTTCCTCTTTTGAGGTTGCACAATCCATAAAATTCACTTTGTGCTGAAGATTTAGTGGTCCCTTTGAGTGTCCAACAATGGTCACCCATATAGAGATGAACTACCCTTCCCCTACCATTTTCCTACCTAGTTGGTGGGAAGACTGCATAGCTTACGGCCCCTAGAATGGAATGCTGCCAAGAGGATAAGAAACAAATGTAATTGAATAAAGAATTCCTATATTTTACTTTTTGATTTCTGATAAAGCCTGCCTAAATGGGATGAATGTTCCGAGAAGTGGTTCCCAGGTTGCTGTTCCATCAGCACTAAAACTCAATTTTTTTTAGGACTTTTACAAGGCTGGAGTAAGGCAGCACTGCTCTTAGTTATTGAGTTTTTGATACTGGGTGCTCTGGAGTGAGATATAAAGAGATAGAGAACATATAGGGGAACATCACAGAATTGAAAGAACATGCTTCAATCCTGTAAGAAATGTGTCACTTCAGCATCCATTTCTTTAACAACCATACTCATATGCTGCCACCATCTCAGGTCAACTGTGTACTTAAACACTGACCATGGAGGTCAAATACACTGATAATGGCTTAGACGTAGGTTAAAGAGCTGTTCTTTCTAACCAGACTATAAAATGGAACTTTAAAAATATGAAAATGGCACTGATGAGATAAGGGCCCTTCTCCCAACTTTCGCGAAAGACCATTTTCAGCCACCTTTAGTAAAGCTGAGAAGTGACTTAGATCCCGGCCTTTAAGTGAGGCCTGCAGATGGAAATTAAACCACATTTTCAAATACAAGGGATCATTTAGAAAATAATCCTGTGGATAAGAGTAGCTTGTGGGGAGTTGTGAACTGCCATGAGGACAGGGAAGATAGGCCTTGGGTGCAAGGAGGTGTTGTTCTCCCCTTAAAAGAATAGACTTAAGGCTATGATCAGATGTTTAGTACACTTCAAAAGGACCTCATGTGTTATAGACAGACATAGCGCACACTTGGAACTACCTCACCTTTTGTCCTGGTAATCTCCAAAACAGCAACCCCAGTGGGAGGGAGGTTGCATCAGAACTGGTTCAGAATGACCACCGAGGTGGAGCTGTGGGCATTATCTTTGACATTAGAGTGCCACATCTCGCTTGAATGTCACATACTTCTTGACAGGTCTGGTGAGCCTTTAAATTTGAGGCACGCTTAAAAGGATGGTAACAGAATGCAAAAATACTTTGTGGGCATCTACTTCCTGGTTGCTGACAGCTTAGCTTCTGTCTCAAAGTTTGTGGGGGTACAAAGACTGCCCAAAACAGGATTTTAGTGTTAGATAAGGGAGGGCACTAGGATTACCATAGTATACTCCCCACACAGCCCTCATAGCAGCCCTCATAGCCCACATTTAGTGTGAACAAAGAAGTGGCACACCTTGAGAATGGCCAAGATGGGAAGGGTTAGTCCTGGGAACATTTACCCCATTGGTTCGGGTGTCCGCACGGGTCAGTCCTTTCTACTAGCTCATGCCAGGCATAATTGTGGCATCTCCAGGCACCCTCTTACTACCCTCAACTAAAACCCGAATTTCTTACAATGATATTTGGCCCACCTCCTTTTTTGCTGGTAAAGCAGTGAAGTGAGTGTGCCTTATTGTAATGGGGTCAGGAAAATATTTACAGATAGATTATCATCAAAAAGGGCAGAGAAGGTTCTTCATGGTCTGATCAGAAGTCATATATACAAAATAGCTTTGAGATTTTCTTGCACATTCCCATATTACCCAAACCAGTTACATGCACCTTAATTCCAGATTTAAGGATAGGCTAACTTACAATCATATATTCTTCTGGTTCACATGTAGTACCAAAAGGACACTTGTGGCAATCGTGTGCTAGTAACACAACATAACATCATAGCATTTGGTACAGCATTTCTTTCTCCAACAGACAATCATCAAAAGAACAAAACCTGTCGCAGGATCTGAGGTTCAAGAATATCCTTATATCAAAAATGGAGGGAAGAGGATTAGAAGTCCAATCATTTCCCCTGAATAAATGTTCATTAATCAAAAATAGAATGGACACTAGTTTCTACAAAACCATTGGTTTGTATTCGAAAACCCTCATAGACATCCTGGTATTGTCGTTTGCGGTGTATCTTTTCTCCGCCCCATCAGGAGTCATGGTGTATTCATCGGGTGATCGATTGACGTGCTGGGTGCCTGCCTCACCTGAGGCTACCTCTGGTGATAGTAGAAGTGTCCAGAGATCAAAATTATGTACATGAAGGAATAGACTAAAAATAGTGTCTAATCAAAAAAGGGTTTATTTATTCTGGGTAGTTTAGGCACTATGGTTAAAAAGGAATTGCGATACAAGGTGGTCAGGTTACTGGATCACCATATCTTTTAAGGGACGTGTCGACATGTTTCAGCTCGCTCGGCCCTGTCGGGTCTATGGAGCTTTCGTCAGGACAAGAAAACGTATATACAGACAAACAAAAAGAAATTATGACATGAGCTTCACACAACTTGTGTGGGATTCAGTATTTTGAGGAGTGGGAATTTCCCATGCTGTTTTGCGCAAGGTGAGCACTTCAACAGGGGAACCAGAGTCGCATGTGGTAATTTACCATGAGGTACAGCTAGGTGTCCCTTGTGCTGACTCTTCCCCTGGCTATCAATTCGTGTGCTAGTAACACAACATAACATCATAGCATTTGGTACAGCATTTCTTCCTCCAACAGACAATCATCAAAAGAACAAAACCTGTCGCAGGATCTGAGGTTCAAGAATATCCATCATCAACTAAGCATCGTCCATGCAGCACAGCAGCCATTAATTCAACAACACACTCTTAACTGTAATTCTGCAGACGTTCAGAAAAGCAAAATTATACTGCCTTAAAAGCTGCATAAGTTGTTCATGAGGCACCCATCACTTCTAGAAAACTTCAGGACATTTTAGGGCACTGAGAGGCAGCTCATAATAGGATTCCCAGTAGATCATTGATGGCATCCGAAGAATGGTAGCTGAACCAAAGCTAACTTTCTTGAAATATTTGTAAATCAGATTTCTATGTTGAAATACTTTATTTCAGTCAAAGGCCATGAAGGTTTCAAAGTAAACAAAATATTTGCCTTTGCTCGACTGTACTGTATACATATATTAAACACCTGTTTATTATGATCTAAAATTAATCAAACAACATGTATAAATCAGATTTCACTTCTGAGCCTCACAATACATTTTAGCAGTATAGCAAATATCCACACCACAGCTATAAAAACTGAAATATTCAACATTTGTCGGTGTTATTTTGCATATTAACCTGTTCCTTAAATCCTAGATCAATGTATGGGTTTCAGTTGGTAAGACTTCTGTATTGAGGAAAATCATTTGCAATAGGTGCATATCTAATGCCAGTGTCCCTATTTAGCACTGCTACCTTGTTAGACTATTGCACTAACCTTCAAAAGACTCTACCAGCATTCCTCATCAGAAAGCACCTAATGTTTCAAATTGCAGTGAGGCTTTATTATGTAGGTATCTGCTCAAAGTATAGCCACACTGCGGTCGGCATGACAGAGGTGCAATAATTTCAGGTATGAGCAAGATCTATGTTTGAAATCTTCAGGCCACATTTCGTAAATTGCACGAGAGCCTGAAAACGTTGCAATAGTGTCAGGCAATTTTGCATGTATATAATGCATTTTGCACTAGTCCTTAAACAATATTTACACCAACTGGTAAGAGTGTCTGCAGTCCCCAGCACAAATGTCCAGTATTGACCCACACCAGTGCAATTGACATGATCTTTTTCCTGGTTTTACATTTTAAGATCCTTCATGATCTAGCTCCTCAGAACATGATTCATTGATATATTATCACAAAGAAATTCAATTTCTTCTCCCAATTCAGCTTGCTGTTTTGTTTCTCCACTCTAAACACATGCTCTTTTTTATGACAGTGTTAAATGAGGCATTACAAATAATTCTGTGGAACCAAATAATTATGCAATTTGCACTTACAGAAGGCAATTTTATTCTACTGACTCTGAAACAATCTTTACACCAATGGACAAATATTTGTGTACAGGTCATTAACACAAATGCCACCAATAATGGGCTCATTCCTGTGTAGTGGACATGATTTGTCTTCTTTTGTTACATTTTAAGGTCTCTATGAAAGTGTAGCTGTTAGAAATGGGATTTCTGGTTGGCTAAGGCTTGCGCCAAAGCCAGGCAGAAACCAACACTCCAGTCAGGGCAAGGGAGTTTCACGCCAAAGATAACCCCTGCTCACCCCCTTGGTAGCTTGGCACGAGCAATCAGGCTTATCCCGGAGGCAATGTGTAAAGCATTTGCGCACGCACACAGCAACAACATCCCAGGCACACCACAAAAGGAACTCCACTTAAGGTTATATAAAAATAGCCTTTGTATTCTCAAAACACATCAGATAGTAATCACACAATATACATTGTGCCAACTGGCACGGGCAATATTCACAAGGGATTATTTACACAGGACAGGGCCACGTGGGCCACTGCCAGGATCAACACTTAGCATAAATTGATACAAGTAAAAATAGATCATAAACCTACAACCAGTAGCTACTGGTCATCACTGTACTCCACCTCAACCTGTACCATAACTTTACATTATGCCCAGTCACATCAGGCGCAAATTACATCCTGCGCCAACCTCACCAGTATAAACACATTATGCAATCTCTCACTAGTCTAAACACATTAGACCCTACCTCCTAAGTATAACTCACATTAGGGGCGTAAAGCACAGAGTGAAGTACAACGTCACTAACAAAAACCTAAATAGGTAGAACCACCTCATAAGCCTAAACCATATCTAGAGGTATCAAACACAGGGTGCGTAAAACATACTAAATGCATTACATTGCCTAGCACCACAATCACTTCAGCACATAAATCACAATATGGCCTTGCGCCCTTATCCATATACCAGCCCCCCTGGACAACTGGCCATCCAGGAAGAGGCTTAAATGCCCTGTGTCCAGAATGTCAGGGTGCGCTGCCAAGGGAAGCGCAAGTCTGGGGTGCCCATCTGCGCAGACTCAAACGTTGCAGCTGCCCACTGCTTGCTGGGCAACTGAGAACAATGAACTGGGGCCTAAACGCTGCAGCTGGCACTAAGTGCTGCACAGCTGTGGAAGGCCAAGGTAGGGGCGAAGGAGTGCATCCCACTCCTGAGTCCAAAAGCACATGTCCCCTTAGAAAAATACCTAAACGGTGCAGCTGCCCACTACATGCTGGGCAGCTGTGAATGCAAAACTGCGGCATGGGCCCTCACTGGCCCTTTAGAACAAAATCTGCACCCAAATGTTGGAGCCCTCTGGCTCTAGAAATTATGACGTCCAGCGTTGGAGCCCTCTAGGCTCTGAAAACAAATATGCCCGGGGTTGGAGCCACACGGGGCTCTTACAATGCACATGCCCCCTGAGGGAGCCATCTGGCTCTCAAAATAACTGGGGTCATCGGGGGCAAGAACACGTCCCGCTCTGGCCCTCGGGACCCCCACTGGGTCCTTTTAGATAAACGGGGCCATCGTTGGAGCCCTCGGGCTCTGGAAAAAACTGGTGGCCTCTGGAGCCATCTGGCTCCTGAAATAAAGATGCCACTGCCATTGGAGCAGCCCTCTACCAAACGAGGCTATTTTGAGAGAGGCTCCGGCGAGGTGCCTTCACTTTGCTCCCCCCAGCCGGCTGAACTCACCGGCTCGTCCGGGCGGGAACTCCGTCTTTTGGGACATGGCAACACTTCTCCTGTGGGGCTCCCCTGGACTCCTGGGAGCCCCGTGCTGCCATTGGCGGCCTCAGCCGCCATTGCAGTTTCACCCGGGCCCCTTCCTGGGGCACGGGGTTTCCTCCTATTGGCCGCAACCACTGGGCTCTCCCCAGAGCATCGGAGCCCAGCGGTCATACGCCAACCTCTTCCGGCTTCGGTGCAGGCCCCGCCAACGTCCCGGGCGGGCCTTCCTGACTTCCGGTTCTCAGACCGGCCGCAGAGGTGATTTCTCAAGTAAAACGAGGGGTAGGCTCCCTCGACGGGCAAAATAAAAGTAGAAGTGGGGTGGGCACCCGCTAAGGCTCCCATAAGCGGGGAAGGCACAAGCGTTAATTTATAAAAATAAAACAAAGATGCAGGGTGGGCACCTGCGCACTAGACATCAAAACCACGAGCATACTGCAGGGTAGGCACCTGCTTGTAAGTATCACAATAAGCGGGGTGGGCACCCGCACTGCCATTATAAATGCAGCCATGAGGAGATAGGTGCCCCCAAAACGAATTCAGCACTCACAAGGTGCTGGGACAGCCCCCAAAAGCCTCTCTGGGGTCCTGAAGCTGATGAATTAAAGTAGAAGAGTCCCACAAAGTCTCCAGGGGGATCCAGGGGCTGGGCAGGGCCCAGGGATGGAAGCCTTCCCCTGGGTCCCAGCAGCAGCACGCCTCTGGTAGATTCCAGTTAAAGAACTAGAACCTTTTCATGGCGTCACAGCCCCTCTTTTATACACCAAATCCTTTGTCTCCAAATGTGCAGGCAAAGGGCCGAACAGATGCAACCGGTTCTGGAGCACTTTGTTTTGCTCAGCCCCTCTGCCTATTCACACGATGGGTCAGGGACATCAGACACACCACAGGGAGTGGAGCCAGCATTGTTGAGGGAAGGCCCAGCCCTATTCAGGTCCCAGGTGCACTCCTCCCTCCCATCAACATGCATATCTCTCCATTCACCACTGGGCAGACCCATACTAAATTCTAGAGCCAGGCACACCAACCAGATTCAGCCAATCACAAGCCAGCCAGTCAATTCACATTCACTGCACAGACATGCCAACTTTTAAAAGTGGCACTTCCATACTAGACACAATAAATCTGCACACATCGTCTTGCAGCATTTAATGTCACGAGTTCGCACATACCAAACTCAACCCTGCACTCCCCACACATCAGGAACTACCATGGACACACATATCCCCATGCATTCCTATGGGAGGGCAGGCAACTCTCACCACACATAAACAGAGAGCGCACGCACTTTACACTGGACCACAGTGAAAAACTGCGCAGAGGCCTAAAATCACCAGCTCCAGGGGACAGAAACAGGCTAGGCAAATGCAAAAAGTTTTGGGGTGAACCTGCCAAAAGGGCCAAGTCCAACAGTAGCTTAGAAAATGCTTCATTGATATGCTATCCCAAGAAAATTGCAGTTCTTCTTCTACTTCAGCTTGTTGTTTTGCTTCTCCTTTTTAAATAGATGACCTACTTTGATAATAGTGTTTAATAAGGGATTCTCATAAATGTTATGCCACCAATTACTGCTTGCACTAGTACACAAAATTCGCCATTGTCTTTCCAGAAATAGTTACACATGAACACCTTTACATGGTAGGCGCTGTACAACTGTTGGGTGATCTCTGGCACAGATTAAAGTCACAGTAGACATTTTGGATGGAGTTAAGATCTCAATTAAGAATTACACTCTGTCAGTTACCATATGTTGCCTGATCGCTATTTCTGGTGTAAAATACTTTTCTTTAACACCTTTGTGGCTAAATTCATCTACTGAAAATGTTTAGCTGCAAAATACAGGCATAGTGAAAGACATAATTGAGTAATGGGAGATTCTAGGGGTACTATGATGAAAGAAGTAATACATCCAATTTCAGATACTGTATAGGTTTTATTTCTCCTTTCAAGGGGCTGCATAACTGTGTTCCTTAAAATATCTAATTGCTCTAAATGAAAACCTTAGAATGTAGCACTTATGAAATGATCTGTTACTGGTCTAAAATTTTCATTTTAATATAACACAACATATTCAAGAATGCAATGGTCAAACAGCCTTAACCAGATCAGGGAATTGTAGAGGTTAATATCAAAATAGCTACCAGAAAGGGTCAATTATAAATTTCAAACTGTAAGCAAGTAATATGCACCAAGAAAGCATCTACAGAAAAAGCTTTAATTTAGGATTAAGGTCTCAGATATCTGATCGAGAGCTTGTGACTGACGTTCACTCCAATCAAAGAAATAGGCAGAAGCAAAATGAGCAATATGATGTTTCTTTTAAGATGGGCATGGTAGTTTGCTTTTAAAGAAATAAGGTTAAGACCCCCATGGAGAATTCAAAGTACCTCACCATGTTAGCAGTGGCCAGATGCATAGGAACTCTCAATGCTATGGCATTATGTTATTTTCTTGAGCAATATTAAAATCCTGGATGATGCTCAGGTAGGCTTATGTCCCAACTGCAGGATAAAGGTGTCATTTATTTTGGTCTTTAACAACCTATGTTCAGTACCCAGTGTCAACAGTGTTAATGTACTGATCTTATTGTATCTCTCAGCCTTGTTTGACCTTTTTGACCATAGTTTTTTAAAGAATGGGCTGCAAACTGTAAGTACATCTAGAACTGGGCTATTCATTTCTCGAAAAAAGAGTTTCTAGAATAAATCTAGGACAATTTTCTTCTCCAGCAGTCTCACTTCTGGAGTCCCGCAAGAATTTACTCTGTCACCATGTCTGTTTAATTTATATGCCAGTCCTTTGGCCAAATGCTGATAGAGGTGTCATCTTTTTCGGTCTTTGAAAACCTCTATTCAGAGGTGTACATCAACTGTGTCAATGCCCTGATCTTATTATATGTCTCAGCATCAATTGACCAATTTGACCATAACCTTTTAATTAAAAGGGTGCAGTCTGAGGGCAAGCCCTAGAACTGGTGTCTATTTTTCTTTAAAAGTGAAATACAGAATAACTCTAGGGTCACTTTCTTCTCCATTAATCTCCTTTGTGGAGTCCCACAAGTCTCTACTCTATCACCATGTCTGAATAATGATTATGTCAATCCTTTGGCCATGCATATTTATGCTTGTGGCCTGTAAATATATTAATTTGCTGTTGATATTTAACACATATTTAGATTGAACACTCCTCAAGATTAATCTCTTCAACACTTTAATTTGATTATTAGAGAACGGGTAGTCTCCCTCTGGATACATTTAAACACAGATAAGACAGAGATCATTCTCAAGAGGAGAAAGCCCACAATCTTCTCTTTGGCCTTCTGATTTCGGCGCCTGCCTTAATCATCCAGAGGCTATCAAATGTTTTGGGGTCAACTGGATGCTTCTTTACAATTGGATTGTCAGCTATTACATCTTCCTGAACATTGTATCTGAAGAAAATCAGCCAGTTCTTGATTTTTTCTTCAGATCATGATCGCTGAGCAATTATTTTGATTCTTATTGGCCCCAGACTGGACTACTGGGCAATGATAACAACATATATCCAGATATTACGTCGTCACTGATAGATTATCTTCAGCGTATTCAAAATCAAACCAAATGCCTAGTGGTTACTGCTCCTTAAAACTGTTGAACTGCTATCATTTTGAGACCTCTACATCATCTCCCTATTAAAGCTCTCTTCAACTTTAAAGTGCTCTGTTTTCTCTACTGTTCTTTATTTGGCAAAGTTCGCAAATTTATTGAGAATAGCTTAATCCGTTACTATCTGACTTGCTCTCTCAAGTTTTCTTCGCAGATACTTCTGGGCATCAAGAATTTGGAAGGTCCTCCTGGATGGCTGTACCTTTTCAGGTTAGGCTCTCTTATTTGAAATGAAATGATTTGCCTTCTGAGATTACTAACACCTAATCTTACCTGCACTTTGATAAAGTGTTGAAAACCTTTCTGTTTCATCAATACTTCCATTTGCCTGGTTATCACTCCTTAGTCTTGACTCAGTTCTCAGTGGCAAGAGAGCACACTCAGGTGATAGCGTGCTCTATAAGACCATAGCCTAATATAACAGAGGAGACAACAATAATTCCCTTTAACATTAAATACAAGAGAGATGAGGATAACCTGAATATGATCATCTGTATGTTATGTTATGTTATTTAAAATTTATAAAGCGCGCATACGCCCAGAGTCTTCTTGGCGCTGGAAAGAGATAAAAAACATAACAAGGGTGGATCAACGAAAGTCTCTATTTCAAATATGCCTGTGTGAATAAGTGAGTCTTGAATGCCTTTCTAAAGGCAAGAAGATCCTTGCTCTGTCTAAGGGCTAGCGGCAAAGAGTTCCACAGGGTTGCTGCTAAAAAATGAAAACTGCGGCCTCCCTGTCGTTTCTTCTTAAAGCGAGGTACCTCAAGTAGGTCTTTGTGGGCTGATCTCAAGCTGCGTGAGGGGACGTATCTGCCAATCAGCTGTTTGATGAAGGAAGGGCCCTTACCTTGCAATGCCTTAAAAATGATACAGCCGGCTTTAAATTCGGTTCTTTGAGCCACAGGTAGCCAATGCAAGATCTCTAAGCCAGATTTGATCGAGACCCATTTGGGAACATTGCAGATCAGTCTGGCAGCTTGGTTCTGTAGGTACTGCAGTCTTCTAAGTTGGCCTAGGGGTAAGCCTAGATAGAGACTGTTTGAAAAATCAATGTGGGAAAGGATTAGGGCCATGACCACCTGGATTAGGGCAGAGTGGGTGAGGAGGTGTGCAATTTTCCTGATTTTCCTCAGTTGAAAAAAACCAGAAGAGACCACGGTGCCGATCTGGGATTTTAAAGTGAGGTCCTCATTGATGGTTACCCCCAAACTTTTTACTGTTTGTGATTTCTTAGGGGGGAGGCCCATGTCAGTAGGCCAGAAATTAGGGCTCCAACTGATTTTGCTCTTGCCGGGCAAAATCAGCTCGGTTTTCCCCGGGTTTAATTTAAGATGATTTAGAGACATCCAGCTCTGAATTAGGGTCATGGTTGCTTGAAAATCCTCCACAGCGTTTGGGGAGTTGAGTGCAAAGACTAACTGCAAGTCATCTGCATAATTATATGCAGTGACTTTGTGTTTTCTTAAAGCAAAAAGAAGGGGCCGCATATACAAATTAAATAATAAGGGGGACAAGGAAGAGCCTTGGGGGACCCCACAAAAGGAATTGATTTTAGGAGCTGAAAAAGATCCAAGGCAAACAGACTGGGTGCGTTCGAATATGAACGATTTTAGCCAAGCCAAGGCAGAGTCTCTAAGGCCTGCCTGTTCGACACGGTTGACCAGAATGGAATAGTCAACCGTGTCGAATGCCGCAGACAAATCAAGGAGCACGAGGGCTTGGTGAAGATTTTTGTCAGCGTTGGACCTCAAGGTGTTCTGGACGGCCAGTATTACTGCCTCAGTAGAATAACCAGGCCGAAATCCTGCTTGATTAGGTTGGAGATAGCCCGATTCCTCCACAAAGTTTGAGAGGCAGTTGGTAACGTAAGCCTCCAACATTTTGGACAAAAAGGGCAGCAGGGATATGGGCCGATAATTCGTGAGGTCCAATGGATCAATACCAGGTTTCTTCGTAAGGGGTATCAGTAGAGCCTGCTTGAAGCTACTGGGGACTGTCCCTGAGGTGAGAGAGTTGTTAAGCAGGGACATCATGCTGTTGGGAATGGCTCGACCGATTTCCTTCATAATTTGAGGGGGACAGACATCCATAGGGGAGCCTGATTTGACTCTAGATAGTAACTCTGAAAAGACTTTCAAATCAATAAGGGGGAAAGAATGTAAGGTTAAAGGGTTAAAAAAGATATCGTCCACAGGGGCACAAGTTGGAAGTGTGGAGATGTGCAGTTTGATCAATAAAATCTTTTCACTAAAGAAATCATTCAGGGAGTTGCATAGTGCTTGTGTAGGAACTACCGGAGGAGAGGTTCTGTCGTCATTACATAGGTCGTTCACTATCCTGAAGATTTCTTTCGACTTATTAGTAGAGGTTAAGATTTTAGATGAAAAATAGGCGGTCTTATGGTTATGTAGTATTTTTTGATATGCCTTTCTTGCTAGGCAGTAGGCAGCCCTGGCTAGTATCACAATAGGGTGGGAATGATCAACTCTCATCTGCATGAAGAACTGCCTTGAATATTCAGAAATACAGTTCAATGGTTATTATAGCTGTTGGTCTCTAGTGTGACATGAAAGCCAATTATTACTGCAAAAAATACTGTTTTGTGTACTATGATTGTGGTGATATTCATTTTTTTTTATTTACACAGTCCTTCCTACTATTTAATGCAAAAGCAAAGAATAAGCTGAAGAACTCCTACCACACTTGAACCTAGCGAGGAGTGCATATGTGCGCTGTAAAGTGGTAATCTGCGAAGGAAGTCAGAACCGGAGGAAGGACTGAGGAGCCAAAATGGGGCAAATAAAGGGGGCTGGTTCTTTTTGTACGGACCCTAAATGGAGAAGTTGAAATCACACATTTCATTGGGACTCTGCCACTGGAGAAAGTTGGAAAACAAAGGCCAATATGTTGTGAGCTGCCGAAAGTCAAATGTGTAGAGAAGTATGGGGTGACCTCTATGGATTTTTGCACCATGTGTCAGGTCTTGAGAGGGAGGCTCCTTAGTCACTGATCACATAATACCTTTGCAGAAGCACACACCAATTCACCGTGTATGTAGATGCAAGCATACCCACTGTTATGAGTCAAGAATCAAATCACAATTTCTCTCAGGCTATCTAGTGAAACTAGTGCTCAAATCACAATACAGTTATTACATTCCCCCTGTAGGTGTGTCATTGGTTTATATTTAAGTGGTAATAAGAACTTATGACATTAGATTTACCATAGCTCTTTCTCAATAATGTCAAAAATAAAACACAAAGGGCCTTTCTGGTGTTGGGGGTCACCCTTGTAATAATGCAATGTAGTATGGCAAAGGATCAAGAGAACTACACTATTCAAGATCATTGTATTGTTTTAAGCCACACCTGGATCTGCCTCATCTCCTATCCACTCTATCTTGTCTTAAATCGTGGGTACTCACAAACTTTTTCTTGAGAGCCAAAAGTACGGTCTGGTTCGTAGGTGAGGGCCGCACAGACGGGCCTGCGGGTGGGGTGGGATCTAGAGTTAAAAAAGACACCACCTTTTCAGAACTGCACTAGACAATGATGTATGTAAGTGCAAAGCTACAAGGAGGAGTTTTTCAAACAACTGAATGATCTTTCAGAGATAAGCACACTTTAAAAAAACACATTCTATTGACATTTTGATAATAGATTTTCTTTATTAGGCAATAGCAATCTTAAATGGCATTCCATAGTAATCCTTATTATTCGGATTTTCAGCACAGGTTTAGCTGATTGCTTTGCCTTAGGCCTGAACTGCACAGTTCTCAACTGTGCCCTGTTATAACACATGCAAACAACCTGAACACACACAGATATGAAAATACCTCTTTTCACGGAATGACACAAAAAGGTAATATATTGCATGAAGTTACCTACAGAAACACAGCATTCTAGAAAAAAATGACACATAAGCAAAGCAAAGAAGAACAACAGCATGGCTGTTCCCAGGCTGGGAGGCCAATGTCTCTTTTATTGACTGCAGCTGGTGGTGTGGTATTGGGTGGGGGTCACGACAATTACTGGTTGTGCTCAACAAGGATCCCCAATCTCCAGGATGACACTACTAATTTTAAGACTCTGCACAGACCCAAACAGGATAATTTAGTCACTCGCATTATTATGAGCAATCCTTTCTTATTTGCAAGGTCAATCTGGGACAGAAAGTAGACAAGAAACTGATATGAAATTGGCCAAAATAAGTAAAGTAAACAAGCATTATAAATACAATAGGTCTCGCCATTCATTAAGTTAAAGCCATTTGCTTTGCTATACAATACCATTAGCAAAGCAAGTGGCTTTAACTTAATCAAAGGCGAGACCTATCGCATTTTCAATGCTTGTTCTTCTTGGATTTTGTTCTCACATTTGGTTTACTGCGACATCTTGTTTCCGATGTATGAGGGTCAGAGAAAGGCCAATCTAGCGTAACCACCACGAAGAATAAAACAAAATACATACTGTTAGAATTGGGGGTCTCTGGTTGGCGCAGTGCAGCACTGGCGACAAGCAGGGACCCTCGCCTCTATGTCAGGGCAAAGGATTACTCACAGAAATAACCCCTGCTCACCCGCTAGGTAGTGTGGTGCAAGCAGTCTTAGGCTAAACTCTGGAGTGCATAAGGTTAAACATTTGCAGTATCACACACAATAACCATCAACTCACCACACAATGACACTAGACTGTATTCTTGTAAAAATATATCTCTTTATATATATATATATATATCTCAAGCAGGCTTTCAAATACAGGCTTTGTGCAGTTCAAAATGGTTCAAGTTATTCTTTAAATATGCCACAGTTCTTGTTCAGCTTCTTACAGTCTAAAAAGGGTAATCTTTGGGGCCTTCTGCCCAGTTTCCAGAAAGTACAGTGCTCCCTAGCGCTTCGGAGCGGTGCCCAGTGCCTCCGTGCGCTTCTGGCAAGTGAATCGGCCCGGCCTGCCAAAGCTCACGCTTCTCACGTGAGAGGCGGAAGGCACGGCCGGGTCTAGCTCCAAGTACGAGTCATAGTGCTGTGTGCAACTCGATGCGGAGGGGGCGCCGGCCACGGAGAGTGCAAGGGGGGGCCTCGGGGGCCAAGAGTGGTGCGAGCCTTACTGGAGGGGAGGCTGCTCGTACCACGAGTCAGATGGCGGCTGCGAGGCTCCGGGGGGCAGCAGAAGGTCGCGGAGCGGTGCGAGCCTCGCTGAGGTGGCGGCTCGTACCGCGGCTCTGATTTCACATGCTGTGGGGCTCCCGGGGGCTGCAGAGGGACACAGAGCGGTGCTAGCTTTGAAGGCAGGACGGCTCGCACCGCAGGGGCAACACAGTACCTTAGGAGATCTTTGAAGAGGGTCGAGGCAGCAATGCAGGGGTCGGCTGGTGGTCCCGCGTCACGGTGTCTTCCTGGGCTGATGAGAGCGACGGCTCGGCTCGGGTCAGGAGGTCTACGTTGCGGTGTGGGTCGGGTCAGTGCCTCGGGTCCTAGAAAGAGGGGGCGACGCCCCGGTCAGCAGAGTGAGGCACAACAAGCCTTGGCAAGCACAGGGAGTGCTCCTTCTCTCCCCACGCCGCTGCTGCACACAAACGGCGGCGGCTGGGGCTTCGGGGCAATCCTTCCTTTAGTCCGGTCTTGAGGTGCAGTCCGCAGTTAGGCAGGCGACAGGCACGGTGCTGGGGCCAGCGAGGCTGGTCCTGGCGATGTTATCTGGGGCCTGCCAGGAAGCAGATGCGTTGCTCAGCGGGACGGGGTTGACCAGGGCCTCTCAGAGGGCACAGTGATTTCTTCCCACGCACTCCGCTTTTCCTCAGGAGGGTTACCAAGCAGATGCAGATCTCACAGCAGCTTCTCTTTTCAGGGGGGGGGTAGCGCCCACTGTTCCTGGGGTGCAGTTCAGGGGGCAAGTTCCACAGCAAGCCCTTGGAGATCGTTGTAAAAGTTTGGCACAAGTTGAAATAAAGCAAAGTCTTTCAGTCTTTCTCTCCTCCTCTCCTTCAGCAGCAAGGCACCCACCACAGGCCAGTCTCTTGGGGTCAGAGTCAGTACTTCTCCATGCAGCTTCCAGGCTCCTCCTCTTCAGGCAGAGCTTCTTCTTTGCGCAAACAGGATCTAATTTACAAGGAGCAGGCCTCCTACTTTTATACAGAGTTTTCTTTGTTCTCCCAGGCCAGGGGGGCCCTTGCATAACTTTATTCAGTCTCTGAGCACTTGTTGGGTGTACTCTGGTGTCTTCTTTCAGTGTGAGGGGCAGGCACATCAGACGCTCCACAGGAGGTGGAGCCAGCATTGTGTGGACAGGGGCAGCCAGGAGTACCTTGACGACAGTGCTTCGCCCTTCCTGGGCCAGGTGCCGGCTGAGTCATCAGTCGCTCCCCAGGGGGCGGAGCCAGCATTGTGGTGGCAGAGCACTGCCCTATAAAGAGTCCAGGGGCACTCCTACCTCCCACTAAGGTGTAATCCTTGCATTCACCACCTGTCATACCCAAGCCCTGTCACTCACACATCCCAGACAGTCAGATACACATCCAAGCAGAGGCGGGCTGAAATGGTTAGGCAAGCAAATGCTAACTTTCTAAAAGTAGCATTTGCAAACACAGGATATTAAAATAAACTTTACTAAAAGAAGTATTTTATTATTCTGAGTCCAGGCATGCTAAACTTTATTTTCTACCATGTTCCCTGAGCCTGCTGGGATTATAGAGTGTAATAATTCCAGCAGCCCATCTGGCCTAAAGGGAACAGGTAGCCTTACAATAGTGAAAAACGAATTTGGCAGTAATTCACTATTAGGACATGCCACACTAACCAGAGCATGTCCTACATTACACTTACAATGCACCCTGCCCTTGGGCCTACCATAGGGGTGATTAATATGAAGTTAAGGGAAGGTTTAGTGGCTGGCAAGTGTGTGCACTTGCCCAGCCAGCATGACAGTACCAGACTGCATGCAGGTTCTGCAATGGCAGACCCTCGACACATTTAACAAGGCTGCTTCTGTGGGTGGAGCAACCAGCGCTGCAGGCCCACTAGTAGTATTGGCATTCACAAGCCCTGGCACTCCTGGTGCACTTTACTGGGGACTGACAGTGAATCCAATTAACCAATCATGGACATCAAATACAGGTACACTTTGTACAGGGAGAGCATATGCACTTTAGCACTGGTCAGCAGTGGTAAAGTGCCCAGAGTCCTAAACCAACAAAAAAAGGTCAGAGGAAATATAGGAGGAAAAAGGCAAAAAGGCAAAAAGTTTAGGGATGACCCAGCAGGAAGGGCCAAGTCCAACACATACAATAGGCTTAGAACAGGGGTGGGACAAGCACCCATTTATATATTTTAATGCACACTGGGATGCATATACAAAGTGTGGGAAGCAAAGCAGTGGAGGTGGACTTCAAAGCATAAGTGCCTAGCAGGGAATTCAATGTAGGAAGTATTACCTACACATTACTTCAAGTAACCTTCCAAGTTATATACACCTATAATCGAGATAATTCATTTTTATATTTATTTTAGAAAATACTAGACGTGTGCTACACTTTAAATACAACCCCTACTTTTAAAGTATTAGACTAGTGTGGACCATTTCGAGGGAAGGGGTAGAAATGCACTAGCAGCATCAAGAGTTATATATAATTCAAAGTAATTTGAAAAAAAACATATTTAAAATAACCATAAACACGAACAAATGTTAAACTCGACGTGCTCCGTCATGTAAAAAGATGTGTTTCTGACGTTCGGTTTTAGTTGTCTATAAAGCTTTACCAATTCATGCAAGATTGCCATTAATCTGTTCCTGGATTAAAGGCGTTTATCACAACCTAGGCAGATATTTCAAAGTGTTTGTGAGAAATGTAGATCTAAACTACTGCAGGATATCAGGTCTCATAGCTTGTGTCCTATAACAAAAGTAGATCAGGGGACTAGGTGGGGGCGGATGAGCATCACTTCAACCACATAAAAGGAGGGAGGGGCATGACGAGATCCTACCCCCGAAAACTAACACACTGGCAAATACATCACTGTCTTGACAAGATTACATTATAATAAAAAGAAATACTGCCCCCTTAAAATGGGAGCCATATCCTTGAAATGAACATTGGGGGAAAGAAAATACCCATAGCGTCTAATTTTAATGGAACATTTTAAGTTTTTCCCAGCAGGTATTAGTACTTGGAATAAGTAAAGTGTACTGCTTTCATTTTAATAGATACCACAGGAAAATACTATTTAACTTGGTTCAAAGGAAATGTACTAATAGCTTTTAATTAGTGTAAACCAAAGAGATAGTTTCAACCTATGACAATTACAATTGTAATCCACATGTAAACCACATTTAAAGAGCCTCAAGGGGTGGGGCAACAACGGTGTTCAAGGCTGGGCCCAGTTGAGGCTATATATAAATATCTTAAAAAATATAAACAATTTAAAAAACAAAACGCCGGAAGGTGTGGAGAACGCAATGGGGAGGCATGAGGAAGCAGCACGGAGCATGGATCGAGTTGAAAAACCTAATACACTCCTCAGTAGTGCTTAAAGAAAGAAGTATTTGCAATGCAATTGGTCTCACATTTCCACGGCTTTTTAAGCTATTGACATTCTAAATAGCAATACTTTTTATTTATATTTTGGTTTTTAAAACATAAATAAAAGGGATTGTCATTTACAAAGCCAATAGCTCAAACTCTCACAAGGGCGAGACCTATTGCATTGCAAATGCTTGTTTGTGGTTGGGGCTGAGAAAGAATAATTTCTGTTAAAAGAAGAAACAACAGGAGATAAGAGGAACCGATTTTGTTTACAGGAAGTAAGGCTGGGTTGTAAAACTAAAATGTCTTGTGGGGTTAGCACTCCTGCTGAGATCTGTGTGCCCAGCAGCTCAGGGGATAGATGATAACTCACAGCTGAAAGGCGCTTGATGGAGTTTCTCCGGATATGTGCGTTTTTTTTGTAAAAGGTCAATGGGGCTCTCTCAAGCACAAAGTGCAGCTTGCATCACAGGTTGTATTTGATGTGTATAGCTCCGCGGGTAACTGCTTTTGGTACATGGAACCTTTTGTTACTCGCACTTACTAATCTGCAGTCCATCCAATAAAGCAAAGTGAGCAGCAGAGCCAAGAAGCCTCGTGCACCCTTCTAGGCGTAGATTTAGAACCCTTTTGGTGTTTTCCTCCTCTTTTATTGCTACAAAAAAGGTTCCCGTGGGTAGTGATAACGTTTGATTAGTGCACGTGATCCTGATGTGTTTTATCTAGGAACCCGATCAATATTGTGACCTTCCTTAGATTGTTAGAGAGCACACCGAGTTCTTTCGACGCACCAAACCCCCAGCAACCTGGGAATGCCCCGCTTGCTTTATTTTGATTTGTAATAGAACTCCTGCGAGCACTGTAAGAACGACCAGTTCTTAGTGACATCTTTATTGACGTCTTATGTCCAAAACGTACGTCAAACTCTGCACCTTTCAGGTATAAATATACCAACGTTGCCTTAAGCAAATACACGGTGGTGAATTCTGGAGCAGAACAGCTGTCCCCTTGCAGAGAGCCCAGCAGACGCAAGAAGCCCACGGATGCTGCCCCTCCTCTCTGACGCGCTGAGAAAGACGCTGTCTTTTCTTCTGCCGGGAAAATCCAGCTCCGGCGTTTCCAGCCTACACTTGCGGGTGACTGGGATATCGGGTCCTGAGAGGGAGATACCAGACCTCCTACATTCTATTCGAAAGGTACGGTGCTGACTAAACCCCTTAGAGGGAATTCTTTGATCAGACTCTTGGCAAAACCAACTTAACTTAAACTGCTACTTACTTACTCCCTCCCACGTATTAGGCTTAGGTCAGGTACACAGGGGTAGGCGTAGTTAGAAGCACCAGTTGAGGTCGTTAGCCAATGTATATATGAATGTATATTTTGTATATATTTTATTCATTTTAACAATCTTATGGCTAAGAAACCATATCAATTTTTTTACAGTATTATTTCATAATACTCCTTTTACTGTACGTAATTTACTTTATATTAAGTATTGCAATTGTGGCAATCCATTTCTCCTGCATGAGAAGGAAGACTGTTCAATAAATCATACCCTTCATTGAAAACGCCCGTCTCTCTCTTCACTTCACTCTGGTGAAACTAAGAACGCACGTCTGACTGAGTGAAATAATTGTCTATTGTTTTCACACGACTCTAGAGATTTACTCTTATTCTGGGGAGCAAAGTTGTCATGTTTATGCGGTTGTCGGAAGCTGAATCCCTTCTTGTCTGAGCCAGGGAAGCTGATCACTTCCTATTCAGTCAAGAAAGTTTCCAGTGACCTCTGAGCTAGCTGGCGCAAACCTAAATTAAGTCTAACATAGTCAGTAGAGACCTAGAAGACAACAGTCCTACATCTACACTGCTGTTTATGTTATTCCAATGCGCAGGGCCTATAGAGAAAATAGGAACTACACTACAATCCCCGTTACTGCTTTAAGATTTGAGTTCGGACTTTCCCTTGTCCAAGCTGTTAGCATAGAGTGCCTCTTTGTAAGGATGCTGTGTGTCTCCCACACCTAACCCTTATTGTGCTATGTAGCATTTATAGTATAGGGGGTGCGCACTTTTACTATCACATCTTTTGTCTCCTTGAAACCTGATCTGCAAAACAAAAAACCTTTCTGACAGCAAAATGCCAGATAGTGAAGACGAAAGGGAAGCAGCTAGATCAGCAGCCCGACTATTAGAGGATGACACGAGTCTCCTACAGAATGACCAGAATGCTATCCTCATTCCGGTCAACATAAGAAAAACTATAACTTTAAAATTTATAGAAAATGGACAGACATCACGAGGTGGTACAGTCACTTTCGTGATAGAGGCACACGAATATCGGCAGACAGATGTATTCTATTCATGGATAAACTTTCCAGCGGCAAACGCTACAACACACGAATTCCACTATTACAAAATAGAGGAACCTCCGGAAGAATACGCTCCTTTCGAGGAGATTGAAATTCCATTAAAATACCAAGAGCACTTGCTCTGGTTTAAAGGCGCCCTAAAACATAATGATCACATCACCAGGCTCGGTCCACTAGGTAGACAAGGAGCAACGTGGCCGGTTCTAGCCAGCTACAAACCACATCCAGACATTGATAAAATGTCAAGAGAAGAACTTTTAGCACAGCTAAAATTATTAATTAAAATACACAGACAGCTAGTCCAATATGTATTGCGGACAGCAACAGTCCAACCAGCTGTTAATATTCAACAGCCGACCCCTCATCAGGGGAACACAAATGAAATTACACCACAGAACATACAATCATGTCTTGATAAAACACCCGCAAAACAGGAACAAATTCCATTCTGGCTGGCACAGAAAATAACTCAGATAGAGGCAGTATTCCCAAATACTACCCCTATTGAGAAACACAGAATTCTGACTATCTGCCTTCCAATGGGGGTCGCACCACATGTGGAGGACTGTGACACTTGGGGCACAGTCTTTGCTTCCATTTACACAAAAACACATGGTGTTCCATCCATGGCAGTAATACCGGATGTGCTAAAACAAATTCAGAATGAATACGGTCCAGAACCTGCTTTAACTCTTGGTATGAAATTACTGAAAGACTTCAAGCAGGTCTCGGCTATATTATTAGCCAACATAAAAGGAGAAGCAGCATCTGTGGCGATCCGCCAAAAATGGAAAGAAACAGATATAACAGATCAACCCATTGAGCTTGCCAGAATCATAGAAAAATGCTATGAAGAACTAGGTAGAGATAGTTTGGGTGGGAAACCAGTAAAACCCCAACTACTCGAAAATCCTGAAAAAATATTTATTAAAAATAATCTAAACACTCCTAAAAAGAGCTGGGATGGAAATAAACAATCCACTCCCAAAGAAAAAGGTTTCCAGTCCAGAGGAAGGTCTCCTCGGCGGAGAGAAATAACTCCGAATCGAGAACACCAGTCTCCCCAAAGGGAGCCCTCTGAGAAAAGATATAACCTTAGAAATTGGGATAACTTGAAAAAGCCTGATAGATATCAAAGTAATGATACACGTCCCTCTCGATCTTTTTCGCAGAAATCGGAAAGAAGAGGACGGTCAGAACCAAGGGAAGAGCACCCCAAGTCCAAAGACAAGGAACCTGCTCAAAGTAAAAAATTACAATTTCCAAGAAAGAAGGTAGCCAGTATTAGAGTAATCGAACATGCCGAGAATACTGAGGACACATCTGAAAAACGGAGAGTGGGCACAGACAATGCTAGACAGCGCAGCAGAAATCAGCATAGCTCGCAAGATCCTGATGAATCATCTGGAGACAGTGGACACGAATGAATACATTCAAGTGGAAACTGCAGATACCAGAGTTAGCGAACCTAATAAGATATACGAAATAACACTGCGTATAGAGGGAGATAAGACTAGGAAAATAAGGGGTCTGTTTTGGGATACCCTCTTAAAAAGCTATGACATCTTATTAGCTGAAAAAGACTGGCCACCAGAGTTTGTCAGGGAGTGCCCTCATGGCGAAGAAATGATTATGCCTGCCTTCTCAAATCATATTCCAATTCACACTAAATATATATATGCAAGGAAATGGGCTGTAGCCCAAGCACCTGCATTATATAAGAATCATGTAGGATGGGATGAGGACTCTCCTCCTCACAAAATCCACTTAAAATGTCAACCAACTGCACAAAGGCAGTACCCAATTAAGCAAGAAGCTAAAAAACAGGTCAGGGTGATTTTAGATCAACTTGAATACCAAGGGGTGATTGAAACATGCACTTCTCAAATGAACAATCCTTTGTTTCCTGTCTCCAAACCAGACGATTCGTATCGTCTAGTCTTGGACTACAGACACCTTAACTCATGTTGCAAAACATTTGCTGTACAAAATTCGCACAGTGCGGCACTAATGAATAACATAGTTCTCAAAAAATACAAAACAACACTCGACATTTCTAATGGGTTCTTTTGTCAAAATATTGCACCAGAAAGCAGGTACTTGACCGCTTTCTTAATAATGGGGTCACAGAAAAATTTCTGTAGGCTCCCACAGGGATTCAAGAACAGCCCAGGACTATTCTCAGTGAGAGTAACAGAGTTACTATAAATGTATGCTGATGAGGCATTATCTTATGTCGATGACATCTATCGCACAGACGACGACTTGGATACTAGGCATGGGCGAATTTTGCAAATTCGCGATTTGCGAATTTGCGGATTTTGCAAATTCACGTATCCGCAAATTTGCGAATTTGCGAATTCGCGGATTTGCGAATTTTTTAAGTGGGGGGGTCTTCCATGCAAGTTCACATGCCTCTTGTGTGTATAAAATGTCCGAGACCGATCAGAGCAGTAGATGGTCACAGGAACAGCAAAGGGATTGCGCTCGTGAAAGTCAAGGATGCAAAGGCCTCTATCCAGCATCACAGCTGATTTTCGTCAGTAGATTTGGGAAGAAAGCACACCTAAGGGCATGGTGTAACTATTTTAAGAAGCTAACTTAGTAACTATTTTAGGATGGCGCTGGCAGCTTGCCAGCGCCATCGTAAAATAGTTAAACAGGCCAGGCTTCAACTTTTGCCCCCGGATCCGCCGCTCGCGGATTTGCGAATTCTCAGTAAATTTGCGGGAGTTCGCGGATTGCGAATTTACCGAAAATTCGCAAAATCCGCGAGCGGAACGGATTTTGCGCTCACCCCTAATGGATACTCACTTGAAAAGAGTGAACACAATAATACTTGAGTTCGCAGCAGAGGGTTACAAATTCAACTTTAAAAAGTCACGAATTGCCCATCTAACGGTCTTATTTTTAGGATACAAATTATCAAGTGAAGGAAAAAGCCTAGCAGACAACTTCTTAGAGAAGTGCGCTGTACTCCAAGCACCGAAAACGCTGAAGAACTTACAATCGATTCTAGGCTTTCTGAATTTCAGAAGAACTTACATTCTAAACTATGCAGAGAGGATTAAACCTCTCTACGAATTAATAAAACCTGATTTTAAACCAATCAACTGGACTCAAAAACACACAGAAATGTTGAGATCATTGAAAACAGACATGTTAGCTAAAACAAAATTAGAAACACGTGACAATACACGCAACCTTGTAATCCGGGTCATCCCAGGAAGATGCAGATTCACGTACCTGACCTCTAATGAGGGAGAAACAGTACCAATAGCTTACAAATCACATTTGTACACAAAAACAGAAAAAACATTCAGTCTCACAGAAAATACTGTAAAGGCAGTTCAAACTGCTGTAGCAAGAGAACGAGTTCTAGCCCAAGGCAATAGAATAACTGTTTTCACAGCAGAATCAGCCTTTGAGGCTCTATTCAGCCCAGTAAATCTAAAAACAGTGGCACTAGATCCGAAATGGATACAGTGGGAACATTCTCTTGCTGCATAAGACGTGACATACTATTTTGTCCCGAACATGAAAAAACTGAATGATTTAAAATATGAAAAAGAATATCCTCTGCCAATCGAAATTCTGCCTCTCCAACAGTACTCTTGTATAATCTATACAGACAGATTTGTACAGCATTACAATGTAGATGATAAATCCTACAATGCAGCCTGCGCGATTGTTAAAGGTCGCTGGCTCTGCGGTAAATTCAGACCGAAAATAACAAAAACTGAATAACTGAGAAAATGTTCGGCTCAGCGAGCTGAAATGAGATCTTTAAAGATGGCGCTTGAAAATGCTGAACGTGAATTCCCGACACTAATCTTGTGCGATTCGCATTTTTGCGTCAATTCTTACAATAATGATTTGCAGAACTGGGTTCAGAATGATTACAAAGATGACACAGGTGCCACAATCAAGCATAAAATGCTTTGGAAACAAGTAGTTCTTTTACAGAAGGAACTACAAAAGACTCACATGATACACACTCTGAGTCATCAACGTGATGGGGTTCACATTGCAGGGAATTCATTGGCTAATACAGCCACAGCAGAAGCAACTAAACCGGCTTCCGTAGCCACAAAAAAGCGTTCAGAAAAATATATAGATGGGGAAACCATGCTGGCGGTAAAAACGTCTTCAAAAGGCAACTGTGCAGCACTACCTGTGAACTATCCACTCAATTTTAAATACATAATTGATGCAAACTCCGTTCCTTTTGCTTGAATCCCTGGAGTGGGGGATAGGGTAATTCCAAACACGAATCGGAGAATCTTTTTAATAGCAGACGCACACATGGGATTGGGTCCGAGGCACAACCAGATTAAGGAATCTCTGACAGAATTACATTCAGAATACTGGTGGCCGGGGATGAGCCTTTAACATTATAAATTTGCAAAGAGCTGTTCAGACTGCAACATAGACCGCAGTAACGAGCCAACCGGAGTAATGCCATGGCCATTTCTGTAGGTAGCATAGGGCTATCTACACATGAAATCCAGCGTCCTATTAATTATTTTTAAGACTACTCACTTAAAAATGTGGCCCCAGCGCTCGGCTGACGCCAGAACTTTTATAAAAGATTTGTGAGTCTTTATCGGCACATACGCAATTGCCATGCTTCATTCTTACCAGGGTCCTGCTTTTAGCTCTCGAGCTTATAAGGAGGCCATGACCAGCATGGGCATTGGGTTGCGGTTCTCTTGTCCCTTCCATCCTGAGGGAAACGGGGTTGTGGAAAGAAAAAACCGAGACATAAAGCAATCTATAACGGCAAAGGTATTAGGTTCCGGTGATGGGTGGGTCCAGCATTTAACAAGTGTCCAACGTAGTCTTAATAACTTGCCAAGAAATTCTCTAAAAGGTTTCAGCCCGTACGAACTATTGTTCGGAACTAGAATGTATGTTCAGGACTTAGATAGTCATGCTTCAGTGGTAGAAAATAAGAAACAAATGCTTTGACATCAAAGATCGTTTGGCTGTTTTACAGGACTTAAACGAAACAAGAAAAGCCCTGAGCAACATAAAGTTAAAACAACAGCCAACAACCACTGAAGACACACCACCTGTCCCAGCAAGACCTGTCTGGATTCCAAAGATTGGGGATCTGGTCAGAGTGAAAATAGCGGTTAAGAAGTAATTTGGGCCTTCTTACAGAAAAACGGTACCTGTCTTAGCAATCAACGGAACAAGATCAGTGGTACTACCGCCCCTTGCTGGTGAAAAGGAGAACCGAGTTGTATCAATCGACCTGGTAAAACCAAAATCATGTGGCCAATAATAAGTAGTAGGCCCAGTGGACTCCCAAGAAATAGCAGAATACCAAAATTTGATACAATCCAAGAAGTTCAAACTGAGAGACTAATCACATTTGATAAACCTGCAGTGAATAAAAAAGGTCTATGCAACAACAATGTCATGGAACTTGTGCCACTTGAAACCCAAATTGAAACAGTTCGTCATGAAACACCAGTCTACAATGATGTAGCATCAGAATGTGCTAATGAAAGGCAAATTGAAAAGACAATTCCAACAATTGACAAAACTGCATCTGGCTACTTTATCAATTTCGATAACTTTTCTGAAGATCCAAGTGAACAAGAAGAAACGCCAAAAACAAAAACATTTAAAGACGAAGCAACAGAACTCTTTCATCAACTCAAAGAAGCATATCTAAATGCACCGTTGATTGAACATTAGATTGTATCAGGGGTACTCATACTCCTTCTATGCCTAATTTTAGTTTTAATTTTAGGAAAATTTATTACAGTACAATGGACACAGCAAGTCAGAACATCAACTTAGTTCTGAAGCCACACAAGTCATCTCACATCGAGAAAAGAGAACTATCATCAGTGAATGTCACAGCCATTCCAATACCTGGCGGGGTAGTTTGGGACAAAACAGGTTGCGAAATATATGGACCAGTCGAACTCTTGAAATATCCTCATCAGTTTAAGGTTTCATTAAGTGACTTCGTAAAACCAAATATATTCTCTGATGATTGGGACTTTGAAAGCATAAATAATATGATGTCGGATTTAGTTTTGTCAGCAAAATTTACAGAACATGATTATTTGCAAGGTTCATCGAATTATGAACAGATGTACTGTTTTACCCATTATGCAGACCACTATTTGCATAAATCTGCTCAACCTAGAAGTGTTTTTAAATATAACCAATGGGAACATTGTGCTACTCCACCTAAAAGCAGTTCAAAAACATTCTATGAGAAATTCCAATACTTCTCAGGGTTTAACACAAGTGATGCAGAAACATTTTATTATAAACTGTTAGATAAAACAGGGACAAAAACCATGCTGACAAATACTAAATTGATATATTCAGAAGCATTTTATGAAAAAATGATCACATTTGGTTTTGATTTCTGGAAAAACAATATTGAAACAAAAACCATCTGGGGTACAAAAGATTGGTAGGTACAAGGCCTAGAAGCATTATTCAAGCCTGCATGATCCCAGAACAAATAATGTTCTTGAATGACACAATTCAACAAACGACCTGTCTTGGTGTAGCCAAGATTAAAGACCTTAACAAACCGTCTATTCCAAAGCCATTACCTGATAATGCAACCACAGATATTGAGGTAGACGTGCCTCAAGTTTCACATGAAAACAGAACACCAGGCCAGTATGAAAGGTTGGGTAAAGGATACATTAAGTCATCATGGAAATTACCTTATAGACACACATGTTATATTGACAATAACAAAAATGTATTTCTTAGTGGTAATGAGTGTAAACAATCACTAAGAGGTATACTATTGTGCCAAGGTATTAACTTGCATGGGGCCTGTGACGGGACTTCAAATAACCTTTCATGCCACCAGCACAGCACACCTGCAGCACAGATAGAGCCATTCTTTAGACAACTTTCTAACGGGAGTTACATTCTAATAACGGACCACAGCTGTTGTGGCATGGTGCCTGGGAAAGCATATCTCTTAAGCGTCAGTTCCATGGTCACTTGCTGTATGCAAGCATTGTATCCAAATGGCCCTGGAGACTCAGAGGCTCCGATTTGGCCTCCGTTGAATATCTCTTCTATACGAATTGATACTTTAAGCAGAATGAAGTCTGTGCTTTTACAGACAACAGTGCCCATCACGTCATCCAAAGAGACGTATGATCTCCAAGTTGCAAGGACAACTGCAGAGATACATACACTTTTATAAACAAATTGCCCCGTGCATTTTGTAGAAATGTTAAGCCAAATCCTAAATATGTTGGATGCCAGTGGTATCTCGTATGTATTTAAGACAATTTTTTCGGGACTGTTAACACCCTTCGAAGCAGCCTTGGGCATCTTTCCCAATTTTGTCTATTCGCTCTTTGGCGGCCTACCAATAATTTTGGGACTCGTAGCAGGGATTTTATTTTTGACCCTTCTGCTCCGATATGGCAAGCCAAAACGCAGACATGACTCCGGCAAGGATGGAAGAAACGATCCTAGCAATACGCTATCGGGACCGCATAACTAAAGTCCTTGGATTAGCCCGGCTAAGAGATCTGAACATGACCTGGTTTCTTTCATTCAGACCTATATGGCAGAACTGCATCTTACCTGTGCTTCGATGTATACTATGTGGAGAGGAATGCGTGTTAGACACCTGTCTTGCACTACAATCAGCAGTACCAATGGATATCGATACTTTGCTAAGTGCTGTAACGGCTCATGCATCGTGTTGTCCCCAACGGTTACCAATCCTGATGACGGCATTCGTTGAGACTTCTGCGCTACGATTAGGTGGTGGCATTGAAGCAAGAAATGAAAGCAACATCACCCAGGTACGACCCTCTGTGAGCATTGCTGATCCTGAAATCGATGATAGAAATCATTCTCACGACTGCCAGGTTACAGCATTATCAAACTTAGTCGAACTGTCACCTGAATATGTAGACCAATTTTTTGCGAGTCTGTCTGAAATAATGTTCTCCCCTGAACAGAAACAATAATTTTTGGAAAACTATCCGGCACACAGCGTTCCCATGAACTCTGAATTCGGCCTTCGGCTTTGATAAACAAGAGCTACTGAAAAACGTTTGGAACTATTTTTCCCCCGCTCATCATGAAATAATTTTTTCCAAAATTCCAAAATATTTTCCTTTTTCTGGCACACGTACTTTGCTTAAAGTAGAACTATTCTTAAAGAACAGAGCTTTTATTTTTAGTAGATCTAGAGACAAAATATTACCTCAACCTCTAGCACATTTTACACCAACTGTATTTATATGTGATGAAATAGTCTTGCCCTTCTTTTCTGTATTAAGAGACATTTCATGTGTAATTTTTCGCAAGTCGTTCAGTTGATATACATAAGCAATTTTTCTGAATGACCATACTGCTTAAAACGTACAGTACCTATTATCATTTTCATGTATTTCGTATACACCATTTCAAATGCAAAATGTGTTTTGGGGTGGGTTGGAATACACATGCATCTTTATTGCTTACGTTTTTAGTAATTGATGGACATAAAACCGTGGAGTGGGTGATGTGTTTTATCTAGGAACCCGATCAATATTGTGACCTTCCTTAGATTCCTAGAGAGCACGCCGAGTTCTTTCGACACACCAAACCCCCAGCAACCTGGGAAAGCCCTGCTTGCTTTGTTTTGATTTGTAATAGAACTCCTGCGAGCACTGTAAGAATGACTAGTTCTTAGTGACATCTTTATTGACATCTTATGTCCAAAACGTACGTCAAACTCGGCACCTTTCAGGTATAAATATACCAACGTTGCCTTAAGCAAATACACAGTGGTGAATTCTGGAGCAGAACAGCTGTCCCCTTGCAGAGTACACCGGGGTAGGCGTAGTTAGAAGCACCAGTTGAGTTTGTTAGCCAATGTATATATGAATGTATATATGGTATGTATTTTATTCATTTTAACTATCTTATGGCTAAGAAACCATATCAATGCTTATACAGTATTATTTCTTAATACTCCTTTTACTGTACGTAATTTAATTTATATTAAGTATTGCAATTGTGGAAATCCATTTCTCTTGCATGAGAAGGAAGACTGTTCAATAAATCATACCCTTTATTGAAAACGCCTGTCTCTCTCTTCTCTGCACTCTGGTGAAACCAAGAATGCACGTATGACTGAGTGAAATAATTGTCTATTGTTTTCACACGACTCTAGAGATTCACTCTTATTCAGGGGAGCAAAGTTGTCATGTTTATGCGGTTGTCGGAAACTGAATCCCTTCTTGTCTTAGCCAGGGAAGCTGATCACTTCCTATTCAGTCAAGAAAATTTCCAGTGACCTCTGAGGTAGCTGGCAAAAACCTATATTAAGTCTAACATAGTCAGTAGAGACCTAGAAGACCACAGTCCTACGTCTACACTGATGTTTATGTTATTCCAATGCGCAGGGCCTATAGGGAAAATAGGAACTACACTACAATCCCCGTTACTGCTTTAAGATTTGAGTTCGGACTTTTCCCTTGTCCAACCTGTTAGCATAGAGTGCCTCTTTGTAAGGATGCTGTGTGTCTCCTACACCTAACCCTTATTGTGTTATGTAGCATTTATAGTATAGGGGGTGCGCACTTTTACTTTCACACCTGTGCTTTAAAGCTCCACTGCACTGCACATTGGGATGATTAGCGCTATGATAAAAGTTGCACGAAGAATAGGTTCTATTTATATTGTTTTTGGTGTGAGCAGTCACGCAGGCAGCTACTGCTGACATTGTTGGACTCAGTGATGATCCCTGGGTAACGCAGTAATGCAGTGGGAGTTGTTTAGATGTTGATTCCTCTTCAAAAACTGAAAAGGTTCTTTCTGAAAGAAAGGATTGGAGCCATTTTAGGGCCACCCCTGAGATACCAGCCTCCACAGGCGCCGGATTAACAGTGTGTGATTTACTGTATCGAAGGCTGCACTGACGTCCAACAGGACCACCGCAGCGCAGCCTCCCGCATCCACAATTGTCCTTGTTTCCTCCACCACCGCAACCAGAGCGGTCTCTGTACCCTGCTTAGTTCTAAACCCCGTTTGAGTGGGTTGAAGGGCTCCCTCGTTCTCAATGAAGGCAGATAGAGCCAGGTTGACATGCTTCTCTGCAATTTTGCTAAGCCCCGGCAGCAAGGAGATGGGGCGATAATTGGCCCAGTCCTCTAGGTCAAGGCTGTTTTTTTTTAAAAGAGCCTTAACTCTGACCTGCTCCCATAAAGGTGGAAGCACACCTGCAGCCAGAGAGGTGTTGATAACGTCCCTAATGACTGGGGCAATGATCTCCGAAATCTGTTTGAGTACAGTTGGCGGCACTTGAAATAATGTTTATGAATATTTGCAATCCCTCCTCCCCATCCAATTTGACGGTCATGCCTGCTTATCACATAGCAGGGAGGCAGGGCGCAGACTATATCAGGGCCCGAGGCCTCTGATAGCCAAGTTTCCATGAGGAAAAGGACATCCGGATCAGGATCCTCCAGCAGCAAGCGAATTTCATGAGCATGTTTTGGCAGAGAGCGACCATTCAGAAGCAATAAGGAGTAGGTTTTTCGTTTTACAGTAGTTACCGAACCTGGATGGGGACCCAACTTAGCTTTACAGTGAGAACAAGGAATCAGTACCATCCCGGGTGATGTAAGGTGGGGGCAAGGCACAACACGAGCCCCCCTCAAGTTCTGAAGCTGTTCCCCACTGTAGATCAAGTTACCTGCTACACTGGCTCCCATTCTCCCAGCCCCTGGTCCCGTCCTGTCACGGACGGGCACAGACGGGCTTTCCTTAGGCGCTCCCTTGGCGCGGGAATGGCGCTCCCGCTGATCGCGTCCGCTGCGCGGAGGAGTGGCCATCTTAATTTATGCGCTTCAGCACGAGGGCCTACCTTCTTCCCCACACCTAGAGCGCTAACCTGCCTCCACCCCAAGATGGCCGCTGAGTATTGACGGCCGCCTCCGAGCCCCAGAAACCACTCAGCAACCTAATCGGCTGAGAAGGGGCAATCCAGTACCAGTAAGCGGCGCAAATAGTATTAAATGAGTGCTTTAAAAATTACAGGGTGATCTTACATTATCCCCCCCGTGCGAACGTTCCAACGGCCGTGACGAGCTCAGCTCGTTATGAGTGCAGCTCAACCGTGCCTCATGACGAGCTGAGCTCGTCATTAGCACGCAACAGGTTAAGGAGATATGCATGAACTGTAAGAACAACAGATGTGTTGCTCTTTCCCAGTATTTGCACAAAATAAATAGCATTTATATAGCGCATACTAGCCCTGAGGAGGCATTGTGATAATTTAAATATCACTATTTTTTCTTTTAAATCTCGATGGGTAGAGGAAGCTTTACACTAACAAAAAGAAACATTGTTTTATGTGTAGTGAACAAAAGTGTGAATTTTCTGCCTAAATCAGGAGGGTTTGCAAGTATACTCAAAATGTGCTCAAATGTACTTATGATACACCTGCCAAACATATATGTGAGGGCTTAAGATCTGATGGCACTTTTTGTAATACTACTTCCTGTGATGCCATGTGCCGTGATGTCAGGTGCTCTGATGCCACTTGCATACTGATTAACTAGGTTAGTCCCCTTACTTCTTTTTTTAGGACTTGTGCCCTGTATAAAACATGTTACCAAACACTTTCTGCTGAGCTCCTCCTAGCTCCCTTTGCTGATCGTCTTATGCACGATATGCAGGAAGCTCCATCATGCTATCAGTGCCTTTGTTACTGCTTGGGTTATTGTAGGTTCTTAGCTCATGTTATGGAATGGTTTCTGTTAATGCGAGTGTAGCAGAGTGCTGCCTCTCACGCCCTGTCCCTTTATGATGTGTCCACCCCTGTCCTGCACCAGCATCATTCCATCTATTTACACATCCTTGTGAAGTGCTGCTGTCCCTCCCGCCTTTGGCAAGCATAGTGCAATATCCCATTATATGGCAGCCGCTTTTTGTGCTCCAGAATAGTGCCCACTGCCCCTTTGCTTTGGGACCCGCAAGTCACCAGAAAATGAGCACTGGAAAGGGTCCTCCCTGCGCATCTGGGAAATACACTGCACCAATAACCCTCACTCAATGAAATGTTTACAATTGGATAGTGTTTCGGAGGTAGGAAATAATAAGGCAAAACCTTTTACTGCAAATGTTATTGGAGGCAGTTCAGGCTTTGACTGTATTTCGAGATTATGCCATTTTTAAAAAAGGGGATAGAGGGAAGACTAACTGCTACCGCCCAATAGCTCTTCTTGATTCCACCTCCAAATTGATGGGCCGAATAATGCTGGAGAGGGCTAGAAAACTGGGCCAACGAGAACAAATTTTTAACAGAGGCCACCAAGGTTTCAGAAGAGGTATTAGGATGGTAGAACATTGTGTAAACTTAGAGTTACTGATAGGGAAGTACACCCTAGCTAACGGAGGAGCGCTATACCTTTGTTTTGTTGACCTCACAAGCAAATTCGACCTTGTCAATCACATAAGCATGGGCGGAAAATCCGTTTCGCTCGCGGATTTTGCGGATTTTCGGTAAATTCGCAATCCGCGAGATTCGCGAATCTCCCGCAAAATCCGCAAATCCGCGAGCAGCGGATTTTGCTCGCACTGTTCGCGTGAGTTCGCGGCTTCCCAGTACAACTTCGCGCCCCGCGAATAAGTGCAAAATTGCAGAAATACGAGCAAAACTGAAACTACTTACCAGGTTCAAAAGTTCAGGCTCATCATTAGTAGCCATTTCCTGTAGTGCTTCCTGAGGGGCCCCTCCAGAGTTCAGTTGCCAGTTGCAACTATTATGTGACCCTGCTCTGAACCTCAGAATAGTTACACATATGCCACAAAGGTCCTGAATTACAGCTAAGGGAGACAAGCAGGAGCCAGGCTGGAAGTTCAAATCCATTAATCAGCCCCTAATTCATTATTGTCAGTTGGGGCAGGGCAGGTGTTGTAACTAATTTTGCAACAATGAAAGCACTTAGCAAGTGCAAAAGATCACTAATCAGGAAGCACTAAGGAAGCAGGTGCCAGCTAAAAAAATATTCTGTGACACATTAATCAGCCCCAAATTAATTCAGGTCACTTGAGGCAGGGATGGTGTGCTTGCGTTGCCACAATAATGTACACTGACTGGACAACCAGAGGGTGCTGTGATGAAACAGAGGGTGGCATGGGTGGGCCAGAGGGTGGCATGAGTAGTCAGAGAGTGGCAGTGGTGACAGAGAGTGGCAGTGATGAAGAAGAGTGTCCCAAACAGGCTGGACACGTAGAAACAACAAGTTCGCGAAACTTGCGACCCAACAGGTAAGTTCGCAATTTGCGACATTGTACAAAACCCTCGCGAACTGGCAGAAACCCGCGCAAACACACAAAAAAAAAATCCGCAAATTCGCGAGAATTCGCGGATTTTGTGGATTGCGAGTTCGCAAATCCGCAAAATTCGCGAACGCGAGATTCGCAAAATTCGCCCATGCTTACAATCACACCAAATGATGGCGAACATTGAAAGGGCTAGGTGCCCCCACTAATATAATTATATATTTATCCCATATTTACACTTTGTTTACCTTTACGGTACGGTTTGGCAAAGTGGGGGAATGTACATCTGATTTTAGGGTAACACGTGGAATCAGACAGGGTTGTGTTTTAGCGCCCCTTTTATTTTCGTTATATTTTAATAACGTGGATCCCTTTGTACAAACACAAGCTGTAGATGCCTCAAAAGGCTGGGGGACATCCATGCCAGTATTACTTTATGCAGACAATGCTGTCCTAATATCAAGAGCAAAAGCAACAGTTGATGGACAGAATGCAGAACAATGCCATACATTTACCCCAGTAACGAGATCTGGGCCTAAATCCATTGTTTCTTTGCTCACCATGCCATTCCAGTTTGAACCCAGCCATATGCTTATCAGTCTTGACCCTGTGCCCCATGGGCAAAGTCCAGCCCGGACTGCCAAGCCAGGTGCTCCCTGCACTGGAAACAACAAGCATCCTAGGACTGGTTTGGGGCTTTCAGCCTTCATCAGCCAGGTTAGCTTGATTCCAGTGGCATGAAGAGCACGGGACTCACGTCTGAACTGGGGTGGTGGAGTGAGCTAAAGAATGATGAAGGATTAAACCCAGATCAGTTGACTGGGGGTGAGTATTTGATTTGCCCAAAGGCACCATTCATCATCCCCTTTGGTATCGCTTTGTTCGCCCTAAGTTGGCAGGGTATGCCCAGACGCGGGTCCCTTGCTCACTTTGCCACTGTATTCAAGATAGCCTGGCTGATGAGGGTTATGAACCCGAAACTGGTCCCAGGATGCTTGTTTCTGGTCCAGGGAAGACATGGCTTGGCAATTCGGGCTGGACTGTATCCATGAGGCATAGGGTCAGACTGATTTGCAAATATGGCCATGTCTGAACGGGGGTGGTGGAGTGAGCTAAAGAATGATGATGGATTAAACTCAGATCAGTTGACTGGGGTGAGTGTTTGATTTGCTCAAACGCTCCGTCCATCATCCTCTTTTGTATTGCCCTAATATTAAGGACAGCAAACAGTCTGCAATGCTAATAGAAAACTTTGCCCTGTATATGACTGAAAATGATCTTCATTTAAATTTAAAGAAAACTTTTGTCATGACATGCGGGACAAAAAGGGTCAAGAATAGACAACATGTTTTGGACAAGGTCGTTATTAACAGACTCTTATCCTTCTCGTACCAGTGATTGCTTTTTAATGGGAGTGGTACCTGGAATACGCATATAGAATCTTGTAAGATGACATTTTTAAAAACCAAGGCGAGCATTTTTAGATTTTCTGCTAAAATAGGAAATAAACCTATACAATAAATTCTTGCTCTGTATCGGAGTAAATGTCTCACATGTGTTTGTAATGGGCCTGCCATCTGTGGGAGAGCTAACATTGTTGGCAGTTCCTAGTTCGACAACAAATTGTATAGTTCATAACGAACTATCTGTACCGTACCTAAGTGACACAATAAACATGGCAGGGCTTACCTTTTGGCAAGGGGTATGGGCAAAAGACTAAACAAAATTTACAAAAGATTTAATTATGGACTGCCTGGCCCTTGATTAGAGCAGGAAAATACCCTGGTTGGAGCATATTTATAATCTTCTAACACGTTGTAAGGTAGAATTTGAAAGAAAGAATCCTATACCTATCCAGGACCATAGTAAAAGCGACTTGGAACTGAGATATCTTAATGCGATGGAACATGAAAGAGAGAGGGAAGCTTGCCAAAAACATAGGGTTGTTTTTTACTGTGAGGGGCACACAGTTATACTTAACCCTGGTACGAACACCCAACATAGATTCTACTTAATCAGGCTAAGGCTTGGTACACTACTTTATATATTAGCATTCTCTAGATCAGAAAAGTGGTGCCTAAACTCCCAAACTGCCCGTGCGATGTAAAGTCTCCACTATCCAGGCTGCATTTTATACTTTTTTGTAGCTTTAACCGGGATATCTGAAATTAGTTTTAAGATCCCTTTTTTAATCAATCATGCTCTTTTGATATAAACATGCTTTTAACTGTGTATGCAATCTGGAAAATGTGAAAATAATGAATGTTGGTATTCGATTTATACAACTATTCTTATCTGGATGCATTGGTATATGAAAAGCCTGATGGTTATATTTAGCTTTGCCCACAACCTTTTACCTTTATATGTAGTGGCACTTAGCACCTTATGTTTTTCTATATGCACAAGCACCTTGTATCCTATATCTGGACTATATTTAGCATTGTATCCAACCCTCTATTTTTATATATAGTGGCACATTGCACTTTATGTATTTTTATATGCATTAACACTTTGTATCCTGTGTATCTCTATGATACAGATTATTGTCCACATATTTAATTTTACTGTACTGTGTCATGTATATGCATATAATATTTGGATGTGATGAGAGACTATGAAATATTCTGTTTTCTTAACGTGGTGGATCTTGAACTGTGTTTTACCTTATGATTGTGTTGTAATGTAGGGATGATTAACTGCTCTTCTTCGACTAGAATGCTTTTATGGTGGTATTTCTTGCAGCAAATAAAGCTGATTTTGACTTTGACTTTGACTGTATTACTACAACAGATATATTTCAAGGACATCAGGGGTCATTACAAAAGAAACAAGCATTGCACATTTGCCATTGGCCCCTCCCAGGGGGGGAGGCGGCTAGATGCCCCTCCTACTAATTTCCCGGGGGACGGATATCCGCGACGGCGGATAGAGAGTGTGGGGATGGGGGGGAGTCCACGCTGTCCTTCCTACAGATACCTCACACAGGAACTCGGACGACCTTTAATATGGCGTCGAGTGGAAAGGGGGCCCCCACCACGACAAAGGAAATTACAGTTGGCAACGAGGGTAGAGTCCTCTGCGCATGCGCCACTCACACCGTGAGGGCGAGAGTTTTGGTAGTAGGGATCTGACACCGGTTAAGACCTTGCCGTTGGCCCGTAATGCTAGGATGTACAATTTTAATTTAGAATGTATGCATTTGCAGGATGTTAGACTCGGCCAGGAAACCTTTGTATTAGAGATCTGTTAAGGTTAGCCAAAGAACATGTCTTCATCGAAATGTATAAATGTAAAATTGTACATAACTATGAAAATGAAACTTTTATTTATGTTTTAAATTTTGTTTCATATTTTAATAAATACGGCCGGGAGGGTGACTCCCTCCCGCCTTCCAAAAGTTCAAACCTGTGTCCGACTTCACCCATCCTTGGGGATTGTGTTGGGAGGGGGTGACGGGCATCCCGGCCATATGCACTTGGGAAGCACTAGGTTTTGGCACTGCCCAAGGTTTACAAGATATTGTAAATCTGGAGCAGCGTCAAAGTCCATGATTGGGAACACCCACTGTAACACCCAATGAACACCTCCTTGACACAGAGTAAGGCAAGGCAACGACTTGTGCTGCCCTGTTTGCCTTACTTCGTATATCAGAGGCCATGCAAAGTGGTTTTTCGTGGCCTGGTTGCTATGGGTCTGCACACTGCGCCTCCGAAACTTCACAAAAGTGATGCTCAGAGGCGCCTATGTGCAACAAGGGGCTTGAAAAAAGCCCCGTAGGGGTAGATTTACAAACATTTTGCACTGCTTTAGCATCACATAAGTGTCCCTTACCAGCACAAGATGTTTTTTTCCAAATTTATTTTCAAGTGCAAAGCATGTTTTTCGCGGGAAAGTACCCAAATCACCGAGCAGGCATTACAAGGGTGCTACATGGGGTTCCCATGCACCCACCCATACCTTTTGAAGCAAAACCCTGTCTACAGAAAATAGTAGTCAGTATCAACAGGAGAGGAAGGGCATGAGTAGGCACTCCTGTACCCCGGACATTCAATGGAATATCGCTGGTTTTCCAGCGATATTCCATTGAAAATGGCGATAACCTTGCTGATAGGGCAGGACAATTTTAGCCATGTAATCCACCTCCCATTGGATTACATGGCTAAGTACAGGTCACAAGCAGGCATTAGGAAAGGAGCGTTAACTGTGGTTAGCTCTACTTTTCCTAATGCTCTGCTTATTAGCGAGCAGCTTGATAATAGGAGAAATGTTGCTTAGCGACATTTCTCCTAATATTTTGCCCAGGAATGCCCACTTTGCATCTCATTAGAGATGCAAAGATGGGTGTTGTTGACAAGGGCACAAAATCAGCAGAACACGCGATAGCGTGTCTTTGCTTTTAGGGCGATAAAATTATTAAAGGCAGTTGCGGTTGCAAACCATTGTTGGTTGCTGCTATCAGATATGGGTGGAAACTCACTCGCATTCATCTTTTACCTTCTGAATGTTGGGGGCAGACAGGTATACCTTCCTGAACAAAAAGAGCCCTATATGTGCTGCAGAAAACAAGGAGAGATAAACACATTTCTCATTATTACACCTCCTCTGGAAAGACGTAGCTTTTTGATGCATTCCCAGGTCTACTACTCATGGTAAATCTGGCAATGTGCCAAAATCCATGAGTGGATGTGTAGGAACACCCACACTCCACTCATAATATGACTTTCTAGCTCAGAGTAATGCAAGTCATCGACTTGTGCTGCCTTGCGTTCCTCCAGATTTATCAAGCACCACAGGACCACCTTGCATAAGGCAAGGGCAATGCAAAACTGCAATAAATCTGGTCTCCGGTTTGAATCCTGTGCTCTAGGTAAAAATCACCTAATCTCCCAATACCTGAAAATGCGCTCCCATCCATTCTGGGTGGCGCCCCCCTCTAGGGACCTTGAAATTACTGCTCACCGATCATGACCTTACCGCCGACCAAAATAAATACGACAGTTGTTTACCTACTAAGGAAGAAAAATTCTGACATCGTCTCGATGTGTCATCGACTGCTCGCTCCTACCAAGAAAAAACATTATCCTACAGGCAGAAGTCACATCCTTATCTTAAACATTCCTTTACTTGTCTACAAAGGAAAAAAGGCCTATCAAAACTTTATTTTAAAACAAACATTGCCATAAGGGGCTGGTGGGTGGGTCAAAATTGCTGCTTGTTCCGTCGAGGGCTCACGAGCAACGAGTGGGTGCAGCCTTCAGAGCACAGGAACAAGAGGACGCTTCTTCGTATTCCCGCTCCATTTATTCTTCTGCGGGAGGGCGTGTACCCTCCTCCGGTACGCCTACTGGGCGTGGTCTTCGGTGTAGGTGTCTAGGACAACCCCTCTTGGGCAGGAAAAGGCGCGCCCCAGCTACGCCGCTTCGGGCATACCAGCTGAGCCACGCCCCCCGCCCAAAATGGCTTCCCTGGGGGATCGGGGCAGCCAACCATACGTTCGGGGGGAACGAGTGGTCGCCCCTTTCCAGGTGTAACGGGGAGAAATGTTTTCATTTTTCTTCGTTTTTTCCTCTTTCCATGTGTGCTGCATTCATAGAACGAGGAACACACCTTTAGAGATTAGTTTTTTTGCAGGAAGGTGCCCTTTCCTGCACAAAAACAATCATGCCAACAACTAAAACACCCTTGTGCCATGGTGCTAGGGTCCCTGCTTCTGCACACGGCTGCAAATTGTATGGCGGGCTGGCTCAAAGGACAGAAATGCGCTGCATTTTGCAAATGTGATGCATTCCTGCCCTTTTGAATTGCTGTAGGGCAGCAACACAACATGACTTGCAGAGCTGCCCTACACCAATTCTTTGTAAATAAGCTCCAAGATGAAAAAGTAATCCTGCAGACCAAACTGTAATCACTTTACATGGACCTGACACCTCTCCCTCTGTGCTTTTATGACAGGACACATACACCTCACCTCATGTATCTCACTGCCAGTTCTGCTGGTGCCTGGAAATACAAGAGGCGAGCTGCATCATCCTGTGGCTAGAACGATTGTGCAATCCTTTCTTCTGTTGACTATTCTGCTGTTTCTTTCCTGTTAATTTCTTTAGAAATCCAGTCAAGAAGATGCCGAAAAACATGCTTAGCTTGCAGTTCCTATAACCGATAACCTGATACTATAATTACCACTTTGAAAAGCCAACAGCACCCTTCCTGAGCCGTCAAAGTGAAGGTTCGTGACCTTTAAATTGAAGGGTGCTTTTGTCACACGGCAACACTTTGTGGATTAAAAGTTTCAAAAGTTTCCACGCGTCACTTGTGGGACTGGCAGTGCGACTGCATTTTCAGACACCCAGCCGGTGACCTTGAAGCTTAAAAGGTCCTCAAAGAGGTCTTCAAGCTTCACCGCCCCTGTTTGGACTTTTACACCAGCATGTGACCTTGAGACTCCTGTAAGTCTCAATATTAAGAGGAGAATAGCTCTGAGATGACGCATGAGGGATGGAGGAATTTCGTGTTGATGCTCTTCATCTGAGCCAGCACCCTAAGCAGCACAGTTATAGCAGCATCTTCAAAAACTGTTGGCACTTTTTCTTCGGATTACCATGCAACATTCTTTGAAAGACAGATATATTGGCATTGCCAATGCTTGTTCGAAGACAAATTCACCCTACAGTTTGGTGTGCATGTTAAAGCTTGAGCAATTAGTGATTACTGTAGAAAGCCATATACATGAAATGCTCCTGATTATTATGAGCATGGCTACACTGAAACATGGATACCCCAATGAGTGACCAGTCATGTACACTGTGCGAAAGGGACCGCAACTTTAAAATGATTTATCAGAATGACCTTTACATTACTTAACATTCACATTCAGATAACCTGAGAATTATCTGTACAGTGGCATGTCACTCGGCTTGATTTCTGCCCATTATTAGTATAATACCAATAGTGAACAATTGCCTGGTATTCACTAGTGACAACATTAAACAAGCATTGGAAAAGCAAATAAGTTTCGCCTCTTTGAGATCTATTAGCTTTGTCAGTGTTTTTTTAAGTGTTGCACAGCGGTGAGAGCTACTGCGGTACATAGCTAAAAGTGAATAAATAAAAAAAGCAATATGATGTGGCCATACCGCGGCATAGAGTTTTATATTTATTTTACTTTAAGCTATGCACTTACAAATAAGTTAAAATTGTTCTTTTCCCTACAATTAAAATGCATTTTATATTCTTGAACAAATGGAAAGGGGCGACCACTCGGTCCCCCCGAACGTATGGCAGAGTACCTCGATCCCCCCGGGAAGCCATTTTTGGGCGGGAGGCGCGTCTCGGCTGGTATGCCCGAAGCGGCGTAGCCGGGGCGCGCTCTTTCCCGCCCTAGAGTGGGCTGGCCTAGACACTGACGCGGCTGGCCACGCCCTCGGGGCAGGCAGGGGCGGGTTTACGCCTGCCCTGAAGACGGATAAAAAGGGACGCAAGACCGGAAGACATCCTCTTGTTCCTGTGCTCTGAAGCTGCACCTCCCCGCTGCACGTGAGCTCGAGACGGAACGAAGAGCCAATTTTGAGCGTTGTAATCTTTCTTTTGTCTTGCAGATACTCTGTCGGAGAAATGCCCAAGAAAGGCGGGAAGAGAATGACGACCGAACAGATGGTTCGGGTCCTCATGAAGGAGATGACTGAGTTGAAGAAGCGGGTAGCGGAGAGAGACGGGGAAGGGGGGCCGGAGCGTCCGTCGGCTGGAGCAGCTCCGGGAGGAAGAGCCAAGAGGCCAAGGAGGGGACCAGCTGGGGGAGACGCCCCGGTTCCCTGTACCCCACTCGAAGCGCCAACCCCAGTACCAGTAGAGGGGAATCCGATTCCTGTGGTGGTCACCCCGGTGTCCAAAGAGGATATGCCGCCCGAGCTGGCAGCACAACTTGCAGCGTGGTTGGGCGACAGTAGTGAGGGCGCCACGGCTGCCGAGGCCCAGGCGCTGATGAAACAACCACGCGAGAAACGGGATGCAGCCAAGGCGTCCGCGCCGGTTGCAGTTGTTGACAAGCCACAAGGGACGATCGCGACCGCAGATGCAGCGTCCGGTGCAGGTAAGCGGCCATTGCCGATTGCGAGGGATGAGTCAGCACCCTCTCGTAGAGAAAGGTTGGGTCAACACGTGCCTTTGGCAATTAAGGAGAAGATTTGGGCGGGGGAGTACGTGAACATCTTCTCGTTGCTTGTTGATCATTATGAGGTGGAGCATGTTAAGGGTCAGAAAGATCTTATGCATCCGAGTGTTTGGCGCGCAAAAATGGCCGCCTTTAAAGTAAATGAGACTATCGGCAATTGGGGCAATGCATGGGGAAATTTTACGTCAATCTTGGGGGAACGTAGGCCCGAGTTGCTTTCCGAGTTGCCGACCTATCAGTCAAGAATCATGGGGTACTCGACATCCCACCAGGGTAACCATTGGTTCTGCTACGATAATCTTTTTAGAAAAGCAAAAGAGCATAATAAAAGCTTAACCTGGGATTGTTATGATTCTTTGACATGGGATAAGATGAAGGAGACAGGTATGTTGAAAATGCCATTGGTAGGAAGTAATGTTGGCGAATCCTCCCGCCATTATGGGGGGACGCCCTTTCGGTCAGGTGCGAGTACCGACGATTACTCGAGACCTACCGGCAATACAGGAAAACGGGGGTTCTGCTTCAATTTCAACAAAGGTAAATGTACCAGGCCCCAGGGATCGTGTAAATTTAAACATGAATGTAGTGGGTGCGGGTCGTCCCATCCTGAGTCCACGTGCAGAGCCAAAACGGGTGAAAACGGGGGGAGAGGAGGCGCCAAACAGGTCTAACGTAGTCCGAGGGGCGCCTTTACCTACCCCGATTGATACCCTGGCGATGATTCCCTGGCTCAGTGAATACCCGGATCGTGCTTCTGCTGGGGTGCTGCGGAACGGATTTTCGAATGGTTTCCGCATCCCGGTAGGGGACTTTCAGGGCGTAGAGACGTGTAAAAATCAACTTTCCGTCCTGCAACATACGACCGTGGTTCAGGAAAAGATCCGGAAAGAGATTACTCGGGGTCGGGTCGCCGGCCCATTTAGTGTACCCCCGGTTCCGAATTTTGTTTGTTCTCCTTTAGGGGTGGTCCCCAAGAAGGACCCGGGTGAGTTTCGACTGATTCATAATTTGTCAGCTCCACGTGGTCTCTCTGTAAACGATGCAATAGACCCAGAAGTGTGTTCGGTGCGGTACGCATCCTTCGATGAGGCCGTAGCCATTTTAAATTGCCTGGGGCCCGGGGCGCTGATGGCGAAGTCAGATATCGAGTCAGCGTTCCGGTTGCTCCCGGTACACCCGGACGATCAGCGTCTCCTAGGTTTTATGTTTCAGGGTTCTTATTACATGGATAAGTGTATGCCGATGGGGTGCTCTATATCCTGTGCTTATTTTGAGAAATTTAGTAGTTTTCTGCAATGGGTCTTCACAAAGAAGACGGGTTTCCAACATGTAATGCATTACCTTGATGATTTTCTGTTCCTTGGGGCAGCCGGGGATCTCGAATGTGGCCGGGCCTTGGCCGAATTTTGTGTGTTAATGGAGCAGTTTGGTGTGCCTTTGGCACCAGGTAAGACGGTGGGTCCTGCGACTTGCCTCGAGTTTCTGGGGATCGAGTTAGACTCCAGAGAAGGTTGTTTTCGTTTGCCACCTGACAAAGTATGGAAGTTCAGGGCAGCCCTGTAAGTGTGTCTAAATGGATCTAAAGTTACGCTGCATCAGTTACAGCAGTTGGTGGGACAGTTGAATTTTGCCCTGAGAGTTATACCGATGGCCCGCCCCTTTTCTCGTTCAATTGCCCAAGCTATGGTCGGCCTAAAGGAGGGCCATCATCGCACGAGACTATCGGCTGAGGTCCGCCAGGACATGCGTATCTGGTTAACATTTCTGGTGGACTTCAATGGTCGAGTCATCTGGAACAAACCAGCCGTGTCCTCTGAAGAGCTGGGGCTGTGGACAGATGCAGCAGGTAGCATAGGTTTTGGTGCCATCTTCGGCACAAAATGGTCGGCACAAAGGTGGCCGACATGGTGGTATGACAATGGTCTGACAAGTAATATTGCTTTTCTGGAACTTTTTCCAATTTTGGTGGCCTTGAGAACCTGGCCGGAAGGGTTCAAAGATCACTCTGTGATATTTTGGTCCGACAATATGACCGTGGTCGAGTGCATCAATTGTCAGGCAGCACGATGTAAACTGATTTTAAGACTGCTCAAAGAGATTGTTTTACTGTGTATGCAACTGAATGTGCTGTTCAGAGCAAAGCATGTCCCAGGGGTACTGAATCAGGCGGCTGATGCACTGTCTCGTTTCCATATGCAGGCTTTCTCGGGTTTCCTTCCCTCAGCGGACCCAGAGCCGGCACCCTTCCCCGAAGCTCTCTGGTCTCTCGGTGCCCCGAACTTCGTCACCTCGTGGGAGAGAGTCTAGCACCACGGACGAGGAAAGCATATGAAGGGGCGTTTAGGTCCTATTTAGCCTTTTTGGGGTCTGATAGAGAGAGGCTTTGGGGCCACGAGGAATGGGTAGTGGATTTTCTGATGTCCTTACGTAGGGCCGGGAAATCTGTGGCTACGGCCCAGAGGCATCGTGCTGCTATTTCCTTTGTTGCCAGGGCTCACAGTATCCAGGACCCGACAGCGTCTTTTGTTGTACAGAAAGCGCTGCGTGGGTGGCAACGCCTTGAGGGTCGCAGAGTAGATGAGAGGCGCCCGATAGGTTTGGATAGGTTGGCCCAGTTGTTGGCTACACTCCCTGCCACATGTTCATCTCAGTTTGAGGCGGTATTGTTCCGAGCCGCTTTTACACTAGCATTTCACGGGGCAATGCGAGTAAGCGAACTGGTAGCGAGGAACAAACGGGACGTGGCAGGGGGTTTGTGCCAGGAACACGTTCAGATCAGAGGAGAGGCAATGACGATCTCCTTTGTCAGGTCCAAGACCGATCAAGACGGGATGGGTGACTGCATAATCATTCGCAGGATTCCCGGGTCCTCCATGTGCCCGGTAAAGTGTTTGGAAGATTACCTAGCACGAAGGGTGGCATTATGGGGGGGGACCTTGTTGAGACACGCGGACGCCACCCCACTGACGAAGTTTCAGTTTCAGCGGGTGCTTGCGTTGTCAATTGCCGCTGCGGGCTTGAACCCGGGCGAGTTTGGGACCCATTCCTTTCGGATAGGGGCTGCTACGGAAGCTACAGCCAGGGGTCTTAATGTTGAACAAGTGAAACGAGTGGGGCGTTGGTCCTCCAATTGTTATAAGAGGTATGTGCGGTTACACATGTTGTAAAGCTGTAATGTCGTACTCACGCCTCTTGTTTTTTGTTTGGTTTTCAGTTACGCAAGCCTACGAGGCGGGGCGGACTATGCAGTCGACCCAACACCGGGCCAGCGGTCAGACATCACCGGCTGTGAAAAAGGAGGTGTGGGTCGTGGGCCACTCATACGTGAGGCGTGCCGCGGACGTATTCAAAGCAGGTGACATGATTCACGTAGCTGGGGAATACGGGTACAGGGTGTCCTTCTACGGAAGAGGCGGTCTCTGTATTGACCAGTTTCAAGCATATTTTGAGGATTTGTTAGGGCGGACGAGGTCACCGCCGTCTATAGTCATAGTGCATTTGGGGGGCAATGATTTGGTCACCACCGGTAGACGACTTCTCCTGGAGGCAATGCTTTCCACGGTAAGTTGGTTGGCGAGGAGAGTTCCGGGGTGCACAATTGCGTGGTCCCATATGATCCCACGAAAGGTGTGGCGGGGGGCCATTTCGATTCCTGCTTTGAATCAGTCTGTTAGAAAGCTTAATAACAAAGTGGGTAGGTTGTTCCGTTCTGGGACATTGCATTCTATTTCGCATGGCTGTATTAATGATGACAGTATGTATTAGCGGGATGGTGTGCATTTGTCCCGGGTGGGGAATGAGTTACTCATAGGAGACTTCTTAGCATGGTTAAAAACGTTAAAACATGACCTTTAGGTAGGAGCTTTGTGGGGGGTCCGGATAGCCGGTCAACTATCCGGACCTGTGGCGGTAAGGTCATGATCGGTGAGCAGTAATTGGAAGATCCCTATGAGTGGGCGTCACCCAACACGGATGGGAGCGCTCGGGAGAGGTGGCCTTTGGCCCCTCAACGGGGAGGCGGTCCTGTCTAAGGAGAGGCCGCCGGAAGGAAAGGAAAAGCGGTCAAGGCCCCTTCCTGTGTAGGAGGGGTTACAGCCCCCTCCTGGGGAATTTCCCGGGGCCAGTGACGTCTGCGACGGCAGGTGTGGTAAGTTGTGTGGGGTTTGGGGGGAGGTCTACGCTACCTTCTAGATCTCACACGAGTCCTCGAACGACCTTTAAGTGGCGTCGAGTTTAGTGGGGCCCCCGTCAAGTCAAGGGAAATTGGTAGTTGCACTTGGGGTACGCCTCAGTGCTGTCGCCCCTCCCAAGTGGGGGGGGTATTTCTGGTTAGGGATCTTGACACCGGTTACGACCTTGCCGTTGGCCCTTAAACGTTAGGATGTACAATTTCATTATTTCGAGAAAATGTTTTGTAGATTGTTAGTTCGGCTAGGAGAACCTCTGTATTAGAGAATCTGTTAAGGTTAGCCAAACATCGCAATGTGGTTATGAAATTGTACATTAATATGAAACTGTTTAACGTTTAATTTTTTGTTTTAATAAATACGGCCGGGGAGGGTCACTCCCTCCCTCATCCAAAAACTCCAAGAACTGTTTCCGGTTTCCCTCCTTTGGGGATTGTGTTGAGAGGGGGTGGCGGGTATCTCAGCCATATGTCCATTACATCTACCAGATTGTCAAAGTTTAGCTAGCTCGAACACTGAGCACGGAAAGGCGATAACGTTACCGTCAGTGCTGCTAACTTTGGAGTTGAAAACCAGGTTCGAGTCTCGGTGCTGGCTCAACATCCTGTGCTTTCCAGGCAAGTCACTTACTCTACCGTGCCAGAAAAAAATAATTGTGTCCTTATATATTATAAAAAGGGCTCAGTAAAGCCTCCAAAGTCCTTCTGGTTGACTTTTCTCTATATATAACTAGCTATATGGGATGGGAAAAGGCATTCCGTGGCGGGAGTGAGGTGGTAGGAGGGACAGACCAGCAACAAGAGAATGCGGACACTGGAATGTAAAAAATCTAACAACATTGCATGTAGAAACAAGTTAAAATCGTTATTTTCCCTATACTTAATATGCAGTTTATATTCTTGAACACGTGCCCATTGCAGTTACCATGTACCATTTCAGGCTTTCTAGCTGGGGATCAAGGTCGAGTCTCGGCGCTGGCTCAACATCCAGTGATTCTGGGCAAATCACGTAATCTACCCGTGCCTGTAAAGTGTATGTGTCCTTGTGTAATGTAGCTAGCACTCAGGTAAAGCACTCTAAGCCCTTCCAGTCAACTTCACGCTACATAAAACAAACTATTCCCTATGTACTGTTGGCAGAATATTTCCATGAATGGCATCCATAGATCATATGGGACCCATATCTCAATAAAAACCTCTAAAATGTCAGTAACAGCCATTCGTATGGATGACCCTTGTACGTCTTGGTAGGGTTCCCCCCATGCCAAAACTTTAGCTATGGCACAATGAGGGTAAATATTAACATATGGGGGTAAACAGACCCATTGCCCATTTTGAAACAAATTTGGCCAACTCCTGAGACGCTTCAAGCTTCAATCGCAGGGAACCATGAACATACTACAATATTTAATATGCACCTAATCAGAACCTGTCGCTTTTATATCTCTACTTGTTGCCATTTGTCCCGTGCCACGTGTGTGCCTCATGGCATATACATTGTGTTTGAAGATGATGTCCATGGGTGGCGTGGCTTGGCGCCCGGCGAGGACGGCAGCGCGGATGTAGGCGCTCCCGGTCGCCAGGGGATTTCGCCGCTTTTCCTGGCACACCTGACCCTGCAACGCTCGTTCCTCACTACCGGAGACTGCAGTGACAGCGGGGCTCTTGCCGGCGATCCTTCCCAGGCGGCGGTATGGCCGTTTTTCACGTTGACATCGCGGACGCGGCTGACTGAGAGTCGCGCCCGCCATTTTGTGTGTTCTTAGCGCGGACTGCGGCGCTCCTGACCCACAACAATGCACATTCACCACGGAGCCCCACGCAGCGCCAATTTCTCATGGTGAGGTGCTTTTTGCTTGACTATTTCACCGCTGCCTGTGAATGCTGCGTGCTGCCTCTGAATGATTTTTGACAAGTTTGGTTTGCGTTTTTTATCTCTCTGGCGGCCATTTTGAGCAAATGCTCTCTCATCTCCTCAGCCACCCTGCAAAAGCATTCAGACTAATTCCACTACACGTCAACTGCGCTGCTTTCTCTCTTGGCCACATATCCAACGCTATTTACAATTTGGAGCAGTGCTGAGCACGGTTTTTTGTGCATTCTCCTTCATTTGCTCCCCTTATACTCATGTGGTCTTCTTTTTGACGAACCCTTTTTGCTCCACAGGCTGTCATTTCTCTACACTTTGTCCCATGGTGGCTCTCTGCTCTCGCAATTTATGTTCTACCTTCTTCAATTAGAGACTTGATTGCTGGTCCATCCATTTTCCTCACTTCATGGTATACCTGCACCTTGCTCAGTTTTTCAGTTAAAAGCCTCGACGCATACTCTTCACTGCCTCTGGACTAGTGGTGATCCTTATTGTTCTTCGTCTTTATGGAAGAGAAGGCATTCTCTCGCACCTCCAAACCTCCACGCCGCATCTTCATTAAAAATTCCAAAGTCTTTTCTGCACTGGCGCACCTCGAGGCCTCTCAAGGAATCATCACTCAAATGTCGCAGTCTAACACGGAGAAGCCCATCCAGCCCCCAGGGAAGGTCACGTCGAAACGTCCTAAAAAAGATCCTCCATTGCCAACGGGGTCCACATCAGCGGTTTCCATGGAGCTGTTATTGGAAGAAATACGCGCCCTCAGACCCTTCATGGAAGAAACTAACTGTAAGTTGCAGGTTCTTACTGACAACTGGTCTCAGATGGATGCCAGAGTGACCACAGTAGAACATTCCCTAACAGCTCTACAGGAGTCATCCTCTAAAGTAACACACATGCAATCTCAAATCTCTTCTCTTCAAAAGCAGGTTGAAGAATTGGAAAATCGTAACAGGCGCAACAATCTTCGTCTCTACGGCCTTGCGGAGAATTGCGAGGGGACTGATCCCATTGCCTTCTTCAAATCATTTCTGCCCAAGCTCCTTCATCTACCTGAAGGTACCACGCTTAACATCCAGCGTGTACATCGGTTGGGTCGCCTCCCTTCTACTTCCTCTCCTTCTTCACGGCCAAGAGGTGTCATCATGTACTTTTTAGAATACACTGACCTCCTCAAAGTTATATCAGCGGCCCGTGCCTCCCCTCGATTGCAATGGTCAGGCTCCAACCTTTTCTTCGCACAGGATTATGCAAGAGCTACAGCTACTCGACGCAAGGCCTTCTTGGACATGCGACCAGAGCTCCCCGCCATTGGAGCCAGATACGGTCTTTTCCATCCATGCCTATTCCGAGTGACCTACAACAACAAAACTACGACATATGAAGATCCTGTTCGCCTACGAAGCTTTTTGAATGCAACTCAAGCCTCTGATATGGACTTCTCTAGCTCCTCGTCAGCTTTCCCGCCATGATTTCTGTGTGTTAAAGCTTTGAAATTTCAGTTAATCTGCATGCTTGTCGTGCTTAGTTGAATGTATTTTTGCTTGTTCTTGTTATGTTTTCAGGCGGCTCCTGTTCTCCTGTTCTCCTATTCTCCCCCTTATTCCCTTCGTTTTCCTTCTCTCCATGTTCGTTAATTACTATTGTTCACTGCCGCTTATTTGCGTACCTTTTTGCTACTCATTATTGTCTTGTTCTCACCCTCTCCCATTCGTCTCACTCATTATTATCTTTCCTCCCTTCTCCTTGCAGGTTTTACAATATGTTTGGCGTCATTCCCCTGACCTGTTGGTTCGTTTGCATCGGACGCTTGCTTCCTTTGCCTGGCGCTCCCCCTTATTCATCTCCTTGCGTACCCTCCCCCTGGTGATCAACCCTCCCCATCTTTACCCTTCGTAAGTATGTTTTCCCTTTCCCCCCAGTTGTTCACTTTCCTCCCTGTATCTTTTTTGCTTTTACGTCCCCCAATTTTTTCTATTTCACAGGTGTCTCTTTTTCTTGTTTTTCGAATACTCTTCTATTGTTGTCTTCTATCTACTATTCTGATTACTTCTTGGTCTACCTCATCCTCTCCTCTACACAACTCGCTCCTACTTTTCTTCTCCTCACCCTATTTCTTCTTCCCTCATTCTTTTACTCTTTATTATACTCCACTGCTTTTTATCGAATCTCTTATTCTTCCGGGCTTCTTAATTCTTTTGCTCTCCTTTACACCGTCTTCTCTCTCTTTAGTTTTCTTCTTTTTTTTTTTTGATATGATGTGTCTCTGGACTATCTTCTCATTTTTTCCGCATCAGTTACTTGTTTCTTCTGTTTTACAGGTGTATCTCTCTCTTCTTTCTCCAATACTCTTTTATTATCGGTTCCTTCTTATTACTCCACTCATTTCTACTTTTCTCCTCCCGGATTTTCTACATCTACCGCTTATATTTTTTTCTTCCTCACGTCTTTCCCCCCTTCCTCATCTTCTTGATCATTATTATCATGTATTGACGTTCATTGACCTTTTCGCTCTCCTTGCTTTTCCTATTCCTCTGGGTCCCTCTCGAATTTTCTTCTCTTCTTCTGCTTTTCTTTTTTTCCTCTTCTTTGATATGATATGTCTCTTAAAATAATCACTTGGAATGTTAAGGGCATCAACTCACCTATCAAACGACAAAGAATCTTGTCTCATCTCTCGCGTTTAAATGTGGACATTGCTTTTTTGCAAGAAACCCATTTGTCTGCTGAAGAATCTGTCAAATTGAAAAGAAGCTGGGTGGGTGATGTTTATTTTTCCCCTGGGGATGGTAAGCGTAATGGAGTTGCTATTCTATGTCACAAAGCTCTTTCCCCTTCTATGATTGCTCATGAGTCAGATACTGAGGGCCGTTGGACTTATGTTAAACTTTCTATTAAGAATGTTCCAATCTCTCTTCTAAATGTTTATGCCCCTACCACTGGTGATCCCACTTTCTGGCATTCATTTTCCCAGCATGTCACCAGATTCATTGATGATAATTTCATTTTAGCGGGAGACTGCAATCAGCCCTTAGATCCCTTTTTAGACAGGAACTCCAAAGCACATTTCATTCCTAACAAACCTCACAAATCCTTTTCCCAAACCATCTCCCAACATAAACTCACTGATGCTTGGCGTCTTTGTAATCCAAATCTCCAAGAATTTACTTTCTACTCCCCATGTCATCATTCCCAATCTCGAATGATTACATTTTTGTTACCCACAATATTGCCCAAACTCTCTCTTATGCAGAAATAGGTCCAATCTTACTTTCTGACCATGCCCCTACATTAGTTCAATTGGATCTCTTACCCAAATCAACAGGCCCTAAACGTTGGCGTTTCAACAATTCTCTTCTCCTAGACCCCAAATTCACTGCAGCCTTCACCTCTTTCTCGCATGAATTCTTTGCCCTAAACGATACCTCCCCTGTTCCCACACATACTATTTGGGATGCTTTTAAAGCGGCATCGAGGGACTTTATCATTGGCTTTGTTGCTAAAAAACGTAGAGCTGCTCGAGAAGCTACTAAAATCATCCTTCTAGATATTAAGAACTTGGAGCATTCTTATTTTACCTCCCGATCACAGCAAACTCTAACTGCCCTCATCAGCGCTAAAATGAAATTTAACAAAAAATCTACAGATGATGCATCGTTATATTTATTAAAATCTAGTGCCAAGTTCTATGGGGGCAAAAACAAGGCTGGTAAGATCTTGGCCAATTATCTGAAGGTGAAACACAACAAACTGGACATTGAATCTATTTACGACAATGACTCGAACCTTAAACACACAGATGCAGACATTCTCGCTACATTCTCTACTTTCTATAAGACCTTATATTCTTCTGAAACTCAACCATCTTCCCACTCACTGGACACTTTTTTCTCCACCATACAAAAACCATCACATTTTCCACTTGACCTTTCTCAATTAGAACACGATATATCCCAACAAGAATTACTCAAAGCACTTCAAACCCTCCAAAAAGACAAAGCCCCTGGGCCCGACGGCTTCACAGTAGAATTCTTTCTCCACTTTCCAAAGCTTCTTATACCCAGACTTCATTCCCTCATTGGCACCTTCCTTTCCTTGGGCTCCTTCTCCGGCTCTTTTTCAGACGCTCATATCTACCTCATACCCAAGGAGGGGAAGGATCCTCAATATTGCAAAAATTACAGGCCGATTTCTCTGGTCAATATTGATTACAAAATTTTTGCAAAATCTCTTGCAGCTCGGCTCGACCTTCTCCTTCCAGACTTACTGGGTGAAGAACAGTCCGGCTTTGTCAAAGGCCGATTTATCACTGATAATACCAGACTCCTTTTTAACATCCTCTCTAAATCCCGCACTTTACCTCACCCTCTTGCGGCCATTGCTTTTGGACGCTGAAAAAGCGTTTGATAGGGTTGAGTGGACTTATTTGTTTCATACCCTCCAATGGTTCGGTTTCGGTCCTGTTTTTACATCCTTAATTTCACTGCTCTACTCTAACCCACGCGCAGCGGTTTGTGCCAATGGTCAAACTTCTTCATTTTTTGATTTAAAAAGAGGTGTTCGTCAAGGATGTCCCCTATCCCCCTTTCTTTTTAACTTGGCTTTAGAACCCTTCCTCTCCAAGCTTCGTCAAAACCCCTCCATCCATGGTTACCAACTATCAGATTCCCACCTCAAACTAGCTGCCTATGCGGATGACATTCTGTTATTTGTCTCCAACCCCTCTGTCTCCATTCCTGCTTTTCTTACCGAAGTCCATGCTTATTCCCAAATCTCTGGTTATAAACTTAACAATGACAAATGCGAGATCCTTCGTTTAACCAAATGTACATTCAAGCCAGATTTTGCTGCCTCCAACTTCACATGGAAACCTTCCCATATCAAGTACCTTGGAATGCATGTTGCCCCCGCCATCCCAGATACCGTTTCTCTGTGTATGTCCAAATGTATTCAAAAATTGACAGATCTCACGTCCAAATGGCATCCTCTTTACCTCTCCTGGTGGGGCCGCCTAGACACTATAAAAATGATGCTATCTCCCATTGTCTTATACACGCTCTCTAATATTCCGGTCCCTATCCCGTCCAAATTTTTCAAACAGATCAACTCCATTCTAATCTCCTTTCTCTGGAACAAAAAGAAACCACGAATGTCCCTGGTGCGCTTGATTCGTCCTAAATCAGAGGGTGGGGTTAACTTCCCTGATTTCCCAGCTTATCACAAGGCGTTCCAATTGAGACAAGCCTCTTTTTGGCTCCAAGACCCTGACACCCCATGTCCATTATGGGCCAAACTTGGACGTCTTCTTCTTTCTCCCTTCTCTTTTTCCGAATACCTCTCCTTCTCTCGCAAACCCGCATCTATTTCTACTCCGATTCATAAGTTTACCACAAAAATACTCCTCTCTTCCTCCCATTCACCCCCTAACACTATCGCCGATTTCCTATCCTCCCCCATATGGCATAACACCTCCTTACTCATCCGAGACAGGCCCTTTTTCTGGAAATCTTGGCATACTCGAGGGCTGCAATGGATTTCCCAACTTTTTTCCAACTCCTCTTTTCTATCTTTTCATGAACTTTGCATCCTTTATAACTTACCCACCTCCTGTGCACGCCACTATCAATCGCTTAAAAACGCAGTTTTATTGAAATACGATCTCCTCACTCAACCCATTCCTCCTTCTCCCCCATCCACTCTCACTTCCTCACTCCACTCCTTCTTACGTACCACACCAAAAGCTACTGCTATTTATAAATATCTTCACGCTAGTGAGACTCCAAGACCTAAATCCAAAATCGAGGAGTCCTGGGAACATGACTTGTCTGTCTCCTGGTCAGTTCCCTTCTGGGATAAAATCTGGACCAAACTCCGCAAATCTTCAAGAGCAGCAACACTCACTCAGACTTTATTTTTTATTTATAATAGACTCCTTTTCACACCCTTTGACCTGCACAAGCGTTTTCCTAACACTCCTCACACATGCTGGTCTTGCTCATCTCCACAAGCTGACTTATTCCACATGCTATTTTTATGTACTCATGTTCGTAGTTTTTGGTTACAGGTTTGGGCTCAAGTTAATGTGATTTTCCACACCTCTATCCCTTTCTCCCACACACATATTTTTATGGGTAGCCTTTCCCCTTGCTGGGATGATGTTGACCTGAAACTCCAGATTGTTGACCTCTTACTTGCTGCTTTCCAACAATTAACAGTTAACTGGAAGGATTTCTCCAAAATCTCTTTCAAAGCATGGTGGTTTAATGTCTGCCATAACCACAGGCTCGATACCACTCATGTTTACTCGGCATGTTTGGCTGTCAAACGCATGGACTTATGGACTCCAGTTACACTTTATTTAGATTCTTGCAGTAAACGTTTGTTTCATCCTCTACCTCCACAACAAGAAGTTCCCAAACCCCCTTAATCGCCCGATACATTCCATTTATCCTTCATTGTATCACTCTCTCAAATTTTCCCAATGCTTTTATGATTGCCATATTTTATGCTCATGTATTTTTTCTGTATCTCTTCCTTATCTTTCACTTTGTACCCAGATTTCTTTCTTATTGCAAATGCATTTGTATACTTATGCTCTTTTCTTTTTGCTTAAGAGTCTTTAACTTTGTATTCCATTGTATTTTGTTTTGACACCTGATTTTCTCTTTTTATTATTATCAAATAAAATTCTTTTGAACTTAAAGAAGATGATGTCCATGAATGTTTCCATTTCTCCTTGTTTATTCTGTCTCCTATGATCCATATCTTGTACTTCCTCGGTTTCCCTTGCTGCAGTTGTTTCCCACTTTTATGCTGCTGCTGTTAATCAATGTCCCAACCGAACGTCAAGTCCACCAGCACAGGTTGCATAGACCAGACATTCCTGATACTGTGGTGGTCAGATTTGGTAGGTACAACATCGAAAAATAGCCAGCATGGTTACTTAGTCAGTTTAATGATCTCCACGGATACCTGCTATGACCGGAAGTCACAAGTTTGGAGTCCCAGCCAGGTGTTGTGTAGAAACCTGCTCACAGAGAACTTGGTAATTGGTTTAGCAGGAAACGACCTCAATGTAGTGCTCACTCCCCACCCAGCAGACAACTGACAAGTATGGGACTCCCACGCAAAGCATAGAACATTAGAACAATAGAACATTAAAATATGACAACAGCTACCTTCTAAAGTTGGAGCAAACCAACAGCAGCTTAGGATGCAACACAATCTCTCCCTTTATTAATAAACAGAAACATACACAAACACTTAAAACATCATCACACAAAACGTGACAGAGTTATCTAACATAGGGGTATATTTACAAGCGGATATCGCCACCAGAATACCACTGTTAGTGATGCTCTGGTGGCACTATCACCTTTCCTTATTTACAAAGCGGCATAAAGCTACTTGAAGTGGCTTAATGCCACCTTGTAAATAAGGCCCCTTTTAATGCTCCTTCTAGCATGAATGGGACATGCAATGCATGTTGCAATTAGCGTTCCGCTAAAAACACCCATTGTGTTTTTTACGCTGCCCCATATTTACAGAGATTGGGTAGCGCCAAAAACTAAGGCCACATCAAACCTGGTTTTAGACAGGTAATCTGAGGAGAAATTATTACTTTCTCCTTCTATTTTGCTCTTTCTATGTGTGCTACATTCTGCAGCACACTTTGAAACAGCAACCACCTTTAAATATTTTTATGTGCAGAAAGGTGTCCCTTACTGCACATAAACAAAAGCCCCCTGCAGCACAGGCACCCTTGCATAATGGTGCAAGGTTGCCTGCACTAGGAAGATGTTTTAGCACCAGCGTTAGGGAGAATGCAGGGATGCACCACGTTTTTGTAAGTATTGCACATCCCTGCGTTTAAAAAATGGTGAAGCACGGTGTACCCAATTTTGGAGTAACACCATGCCTGGGCATTTTATTTTAAAAATCCACCATAGTCGCGCAAATACTCAGGAGACCTGCTAAGACTATCGGCCCGGTTCACAGAACTAACGTAAGACAAAATCCTAAACTTACTACCATTTTGGCAATCACAGAAGGCACTTACTCATGTTGGTATTCACAGAAGGCACTTACACATTTTGGTATTTAAGAAGGCACTTACTCAGTTCGATATTCATTTATTTATTTATTTATTTCAAAGGTTTTATATAGTGCTTCTGGACCCAAGAGTATCAGAGCACTTTACAAGGATGGTGAACATATTGAGATAAAATTAACAATTAAGCGAAAAAGAGTTACAGTATGATAATGCATTCAACAGGGCTAAGGGGGCAAAGAAACAGAGAGATAAAATTAAGTTGAAGGTGAATATTAAAAGTTAGGAGAGAGAGGGGGGTGAAGAGAGGGGGAGTGAGAAAATGAAGGGATTGAGAGGGGGTGGGAAGAGGAGCAGACAAGGGAAGAGAAAGGAGTGAAGATGGTCAGAGTCAGTAACATTAGATACCCCAGTATTTGTTGAGAAGAAGTACTTTGAGTTCCTTTTTGAAGAGAGGGTAAGAGGGGTTGCAGCAAAGATCTTTAGGGAGAGAGTTCCAAATTGTTGGAGCGTTACCAAAGAATGCACAGGATTGGGCCTATTGACATTTGAGTCTGGGTGGGATCAAGACAAGGGAGTTTGTGCTCCTCAGGGACCTGGCGCAACCAGATTTGTGTAGTTTTGTTGTAAGGTAAGAAGGGGTGTTTTTGTGAAGAGCTTTGTGAGTGATGCAGGCAATCTTGTAGGTGGATCTTCCTTCTATTGGGAGCCAATTGAGATTTTTGAGGACCGGGGAGATGTGATCACATTTTTTACAATCAGAGATGAGTCTTGCAGCTAGATTGAGGACAGATTTAATCGGTGCAAGATGGATTTTAGGGATGCCTGCCAAAGTGGCGTTGCCATAGTCAATCCTGGAAAGGACAAGCGATTGGACAACAAGTTTGAAATTGTCTGCTGGAATAAATGGTTTAAGTTTCTTGAGGTGGAGAAGGGTGAAACGCGCACTTTTGGATGCATATTTAATGTGGGGGATGAGATTTAGATTCTGGTCGATACTGATGCCTAGGGATTTGACAGAATTAGAGGTGGAGAGTGGGCAGTTAAGAGCTTTGATGTCCATTATCCAGAGTTGAATGGGAAGGGAGTTGTTTTTGGGGGAGAAAAGGATGATTTCAGTTTTATTTGGGTTCAGTTTGAGATGGTTCTGATGGAACCAGGTTTGAATTCTGGTCAAGGTCTCATTGAGGTGGAGAATGTCTTTGTGGGATTTGATCTTGTAATACAAAAGGGGTAGAGGGGGTGAGAGGTCAGAGTTAGGGGATTGTGCAAGGGTTTGGGATAAAATGCTTAAGTGTTGTTCATTGGGAGTAGGAGAGGGAGGGGGAAAATCAGGAAGAGGGATAGAGGGGAGGGAGAAGAAGGCAATAAAAGTTGGGGTAGGTCAGAGAGACGCGGTAATGGTATCGGGGATGAGAAGGGGGTGATAAGTCTAGGGGTACTGGGGGTGAGAAGGAAGGATTCGAAGATATTGTGAGAGTTTGGGATATAGCGCTAAAGTGTTGTTCAAAGATGGCGAGGCGTTTTTCAGACGCTTGGATGAGTTTAGTTCCAGATTTGAAGATGGAGATATCTATTTTGCCTGGAAAGGAAGACGATTGTGTAGTGGAGAGTTTTAGACCATATGGTATGTTGCGTGAATCGGAGATCAGGAGGTGGCGTAGAAATAAGCTTTCCCATTTAGATGGTCGTTTGGTGAAGAAGATGAAGTTGGTGATAATTGGGGAGTTAAGGCTGTTATGGTGGTCAGCAAATAATGTTTCGGAGTGGAGACAGAGAAGTTTGTGTTTGAATTTTTTTTTTACCATGTTTAGAGAGATGGGGTGGGTAGAGGATGGTCCAAGAGTTAGGGCCGAGTTTCGAGATGTGTGGGCTTGAGATTGATGGTGGAAGAGTGAGTGGAGGCATGATTTGGAGAAAAAAAAGGGGGAGAAGAGGAAGCACAGTAGATTAGAACGCACTGGTCCTCAAAGTGAAGATAGAAGGTGGTGATGGGGGAATCGGGGGAGATCATATGGTAATTGGGGGATGCAGGTGGTATCGTTGTGTGGATGTATGATGTGGTGCAAGGAGGGGGGATGTTGGAGAGGAGGTTGAAAGGATAGGCGCATGTACCAGAGCATATTAGATTAGGAAGAGGCCATAGGGAGGAGGGAGAAGTGAAGGGAGATGAAGACAATAAGAATTGGGGAAGGTCAGAGAGACGAGGTAAGGGGGACGGGGATGATATGGGGGTGATGAATCAAGGGGTAGAGGGGGTGAGAGGTTAGGGTTCGGGGATTATGCAAGGGTTTGGGATAAAATGCTTAAGTATTGTTCATTGGGAGTAGGAGAGGGAGGGGGAAAATCAGGAAGAGGCGATAGAGGGGAGGGAGAAGAAGGCAATAAAAGTTGGGGTAGGTCAGAGAGACGCGGTAATGTTATCGGGGATGAGAGGGGGGGTGATGAGTCTAGGGGTAGAGGGGGTGAGAGAGCAGGATTCGAAGATATTGTGAGAGTTTGGGATATAGCGCTAAAGTGTTGTTCAAAGATGACACGGTGTTTTTCAGACACTTGGATGAGTATAGTTCCAGATTTGAAGATGGAGATATCTATTTTGCCTGGAAAGGAAGAAGATGGTGTAGTGGAGAGTTTTAGACCGTATGGGATGTTGCGTGAATTGGAGATCAGGAGGTGGCGTAGAAATAAGCTTTTCCATTTAGATGGTCATTTGGTGGAGAAGATGAAGTTGGTGATAATTGGGGAGTTAAGGTTGTTATGGTGGTCAGCAAATAGTGTTTCAGAGTGGAGATAGAGAAGTTTGTGTTTGAATTTTTTTTACCATATTTAGAGAGATGGGGTGGGTAGAGGATGGTCCAAGAGTTAGGGCCGAGTTTAGAGATGTGTGGGGTTGAGATTTATGGTGGAAGAGTGAGTAGAAGAATGATTTGGAGAAAAGAAGGAGGAGAAAGAGGAAGCACAGTAGATTAGAACGCACTGGTCCTCGAAGTGAAGATAGAAGGTGGTGATGGGGGAAGCGGGGGTCGATTAAGTGAATCCAAAGCAGACTCAGACAGTGAGAGGTGTGGGTGGGGTTTCAATTACGCACAATAGGTAAGGAGGCGACGCAATCATATACATTACATTTCACGATGTAAGGAAGGGCAGCCATGAGAATTAAGAAGATAAGGCTATAAACGGGGGAAGGAATGAAATATATCCTGAACAAATTATAAAGATAGAACATAATGGTGAACTACACATAGGATACACATTGAAAACAAAAGCATAGTGACAAAAGGATATAACATAGAGGGAAATCTGAACAATAATTTGAAATAAATTACACTGATAGGAAATGAGGGTGGTCTAAACAGAGGAACATCAAAATATACAATATAACAAAATACATAACAAAAAGAGAATATACCTTAGTGAACAGTCAAGGAATACACAAATTAACGTTGAAGTAGGTTAAAAAGCACCACAATAGAATAACATATCCAAAGGATACAAAATAAAGTGCAAATAATAATTGGTAAAGAGGGGGGTATGGATTAGAAGGTAGTCTAGAATAGAGAGTAAATGGGATGAACGATATAACCGAGGGAAGCGGTAAAGGTAAAATAAAATGAAATAAAAGAGGAGAAAAATAACTAAAATGCGGATTAAAAAGAAAGAAAGAGAAGGGAGAGTAAGTAGAAAGAAGATAGTTATTTAATACAGAAAGCAGAGTAGAGGACTCATGAATGGGGAGGAGCAGGTAACTACATAATATATAATAAGACAGAATGCGAAGAGAAAGAGGGAGATATCATCAAAAACAAATTGAATAATTAAAATTGAAAAGTTTGACAAATAAATAAAAAAGCACATGATGAAAAATAAGATACCTAGTGGAAGAAGGATATTTCGTAATACACAGTCATATAATAAAAGAATTAAAGAGGCTGAAAAATATGTGGTGCAAATCAAAAAATACAACAGTGAAATATCAAATCCAAACAAAAATTAATAAAATACACACAATGTCCTTATAGAGTTTAGTGTGTAGATCAAAATTCAGTCAGGAAGGGGGTAGAAATAAAATAAATAAATAAAATAATATGGAGTGAGGATAACTGGTGGTGAGGGGGGTACAGTAGGTGAAAAATTAGGTGAGGAATGGTAAGAAAAGATATAAGGAGGTATGAGGGAGCAGGTTGTGAGAAGAAAGTTAAGTGATATAAGGTGTGATCGTGGCTACCTTCAAAGATGGCCACCGAATTAGTGTAGGTGAAACCAGTCCTTTCTAGTGTCTATGTCACAGATAGGCAGGAGGGGCTCAATATGAGCTCTAAGCCACTTCTCGTTGTTGCCTCTCCCTGCTTTTCTTGTTGCAGTCATTTAGGAGTCCTAAAGTTAGGAGTCCTAACTTTACTACTCCTAAACTGAGAAAAATCCTAACTTTAAGACTTTCGGTATTAACAGAACGCATTTAGGAGTCCTGAAGTTAGGACTCCTAACTATACTACTCCGAGAAAAGTCCTAACTTTAAGACTTTTGGTATTCACAGAAGGCATGTAGGAGTCCTACAGTTAGGAGTCCTACCTTTAGAAGATTAATGTCTTTGTGCAGGAAATCAACTCAGCCTCTTAGTCCTCACGATCAGTTATTAACATTGTTAAATGTCAACTACATTCTTTAACATGCATGCCAGGGATCCCTCCTTCTCAGGAGCTCTGATCTGAAATTGCCTCTTTTCTCTCAGGAAAACTGGCCAATATCTGTACATCTTTTCACCTTGATGACTCTAAAGAGTTATCCCGCACTGATGACGTGGACATATTCCAAACTATCCAGTCTGGAGCACTTACCCCTGTATTGCTCACATTTTGTGCATTAGATCTAATATTTTAATCGCTACTTTAAAGGACCTCTGCAACATTTCCATTGGAAGTGCAGCAGGTCCTCCATCCTGGAAACATGCACAGGTGTTCCTCTGCTCAAATAATTTCAGTGGTTTAAAAACGCTCTCATTGATCTTAGGTGCTTCTATGATGACCAGTTAAGTTCCTCATGAAAACTGTTAAAAAGAAGTTGTCCCATTTTTTGTAAAGCAGCACCCTGCTCAAATCTGCCTTGTCCAGGTTTCGGAAGCTCAAATCACCAAAACTGCATTGCTTTCCATCACAGATGACCTTAGATGGATGATGGACCTGGTCTCTCATTTCACCCTCATTTCCATTCTCTTTAGGCTGGAAATCTGCAGGAAGGCTTTGAAATGGATTTGTTCTCACTTGAGCCGAGGAACCCAGCTTCTCATTTCCTTCCACTCTACCACCAATTCTCTACCATGTGGAGTGCCTCAGAGATCATCTTTGAGCCCCACCCTATTCAATCTCTACACTTGGCTTTTGTTCACCATCATTCATTCATTCTGTATGGACATTATGTCCTCTGCAGACAACACACACATTTATTTCTCCATCTATCAAAATCCATTGAATACCAGGTCAAACTATTTGCCTGCATGAAAGCAATAGCCTTCTGAATGAACCAGAACTGTCACAAACTATATGAAGACAAAATAGAGATACTGTTATTTGGTGAAAGCACGATCAGCTAGAATCCATTCTGGAAGCCACAAGATTTACACCCCATTCTGGTCCTCTCAGACCATATAAAAGTTATTGTTTTTCTGATGGACCAAATCATTTACTTCATACAGATCAGTCAGGTGTCTACTACCTGTTTTACACTTTTTAAAATGCAGTGGAAAATATTCCTTCTACTACCTGATGCCGGATACAATGTAGTCATCCATAGCCTTATCACCTCCAGGCTAGACTATGGAAATTCTGTGCCCCTGGACATTCTGAATTACTTGCTCCTGGGCTTCCATGCTGTTCTAAACATGGAAGCCAGAACCGTCCTCCATCTTCGCCCCTCTGCTTTAATTTTCACTTGGCTCATGAACCTTCACCTGCTATCTCGCAAGTAAGTACTAGAACATCTTTTCCTTTTTCCTTATGTCCCACCCCCAAACTTTTGGCTTCAGAAAGCTCCTCTAAACCTGGCTACTCAAGCCAATTTCTCACCTTGTGTCTTTCCTTTTTCCAGTGTTTCCTCTTTCTACTGGCTGGATGCCCCTTGGGGTAATTCAGAATGTTAAAAAATTCTAACAGTTCTTTCATTCTAATTATTATTTTACTTACAATCAACTTCATTTTGATTGTAGGAAAGGATTCTGATTTTCAGTATTTACTGAATAGCATTTGAGAGATGACTCGGTTTTTAAACAGGAACCTATACATGGACATTAACTATAAGGCTGAGCTCTGAGAAATTTACATAGTGGCTACTAGATAGTATCTGGTAAGGATCCCATTTAGAATGATGGTGGTCTAATTTTGATTCCTAACCATAAGGTGATTACTAGTGCAGATACCATTACAAAAAATAGACGTGCGTAGTGATGGGAATTTGATCACACTTCTTTCTTTATGTGCAGTTCCGTAAATATAGTTCAACAAACTTCTTTCATTTTAAGGATGCTGTTTGGTATATATGCATCATACTACCCAAATGAAATTACAGTAGTAGTAGTAAAGCTTTATTTCGATATAGAAACATATCATAAAAGCAAAACATGACAGCATAAAAACAATGGTCGAAACAAAGCAATTTACAATTCATATTACCATTAAAAACATTTCATATTTACACGAGATAATCTTAAAATTTATGAAAAATGAAAAAGGGACACTTTACTGTATCGTCAGTTGTTTAGCAGATCTTATGCGCCAAGCCCAGCCTAGGAATTTAGCCAAACAAATGGCAAAAAAGGGTCTTGTATCTGAGAGCAGTATTCTTATAGCTTCCAGATGTGAGCGAGTTCCCAGGCTCCTACAAAGAGGCTTCAACCACCTCCGTCTAGGGGCCATATAGACTCGACACTCAAATAGAAAGTGTGCGACAGATTCAATTTTTAGCTCGCAGAATGGGCAATAGGGTACAGTTTGCAGTGGTGGTTTCCAGGTAGAGGTAAACTGACATAAAGGTAAGACCCCAACCCTGAATTTAAAATATAATGCCCTATCATGTGAACTGTGAATCAAGTCCAGATATGGTTCTCTGGAGGGGATATCTTTAACCATCAAGAAGTTGGCAACAGATCTTGGGTGATTTGATTTACCAAGTCTCTCGTTATCCACCCAAGACCAGTAAGCCTTCTTCAGTTCTTGTTTAGGAGGTGCTGTTTTATTTTCCCACGCAGCTCCTAGACCGAGCTTGTACAATGCCCTCTTGACCTCTCTGAGCCAGGCGATCTTATGCCAGCCAGGTAAGGACAGTACATCTTTTAGGGCGTCTGCATAGCTGTGGAGTTCGGGGACGTTCCAAATTCTAGACCATAGTAGTAAGGGGCGTAATTTAGCTTGCTCGCAGATTGGACGAGTACCTGCGTCCAGCAAGAGGGGGATTGTGGGGGTACTCTGGGGTAGCCTCATCAGATCTTTGTGAAATTTATTTTCTAGGTGGGCCAAAGTATCCACTCTCTGGGTACCCCAAAGTTCTGCGCCATACAGTGCTGCACTCACAACCCTACCCCTATAAATATCAAGAAGTGCCCCAATAGGTTTTATGGAGGAAGCTCGCTGCTCTTTAAGTAAAGCACCAACAACCCTCTTATGGGTTAGAAACACTTTTTGGTGATGGGCCTTCCAGCTCATACTATCACAAAGACGTATGCCTAGATAGCCAAATTCTTTGACCCGTTCTAATGTGACAGAGTCTAGAGTGGGGGGTTTAACAGATTTCTTAGGGGGGTTGAGGACAAGAAATTTGGTCTTGCCAATATTTATGGCCAGTCTCTTGGTGTCACAGAAGGCCTTGAAGCTGGAAAGTAGTGACTGTATGCCTGCAGGTGATTTCGAAATCAGGAGGGTGTCGTCCGCAAACAGGAGCGTCGGGATTTTCCTTCCAGCCAGGGATGGTGCATCTGCAGGATGTTGAAGAAGGTGCTCCACCACTCCATTGACGTAAAGCGAAAACAGAGTGGGGGCAAGCACACACCCCTGGCGGACGCCCCTGTCTACTGGAATACACAGGGTTTTTTCTCCCTGGGCACCCCATCTGATTTGGGCAAAGTTGTTTTCGTGGAATTTTATCAGCAAGGCCAACAAATAGGGAGGTAGACCTAACTCGTCAAGGACCTTCCACAATAATGCTCTTGGAACCAGGTCGAAGGCTGTTTTTAGGTCTATGAAGACTAAGTATAAGCTGCCCCCTCCTAGCACCACTACCTTCCAATAGAGCATTAAAAGGCGGAATGTCTGCTCGACGGTGCCTGTCCCTGATCTAAAACCCGCTTGGAAATCGGACAATATCTGATTTTCATCCACCCATTCCAGAATCCTGCCCAATACCACTTTCCCCGCTACCTTTTGCGTCGAATCCAGCAAACTGATGGGGCGGTAATTGGCTGGGTCTTCCCTGCTACCCTTCTTGAAAATGGGGACTACTTTAGCGCCCCTCCAAGAGTCAGGGAAAGACCCCCCCAACATAACCTCATTAAGAAGAGCAGCAATTAATCTGCTCCAAAATGGGGGATTATTTTTTATCAGGTCGCCCGGGATCCCATCAGGTCCTGCCGCTTTGTTAGAAACAGTACACCTGATTGCCTTCTCTACTTCCAAGGTGGTAAATAGGACTTCATTTGGTGGGAGATCTGTGGAACTGAGCCTTGGGAGCGGGTCTGGTTGCGGAGGCCCTGTCTGAGCCGAATACAATTTCGAAAAGTGGGCAAACCAGGCAACACCAGGGATATTACAAGTCAGTTGTTGATCAATGGGCTTGTCTCTTGATCTTAGCAAGTCCCAGAACCCCTTAGCATCTTTCCTTGTGCTCGCCTCCGTTAGGTCACGCCAAAAGTTGAAATCATATGTCCGCTTGGCCTCAGTCACAGTTTTCCTATAAAGTTTCCTTGCAGACCTGATGGTAGCTTGGTCTTTTCCTTTTACTGCAGCAACAAGATCACCCTTAGCAAGTCGACACTTGGCTGTGAACCACTTTTCACTTGTTCTCAGGGCCCCCTTTGAAGCAGTTCTGGAGCTGGGTTTGGGAATGATGAACAGCCCACTTAGTGCCGTTACAGTCTCCGAAAATAACGATAAAAACATCTTGCTATCGCTATTGGTGCTATCAAGCCTAGATTCAGCCTCTAGTAAGATGGTTTCAGCTTCTGACATCCTAGCCTCATCCGCTGAGACTCTTGCCCATTTAAGACGTCTGCCACAGTTTGAGGGAAGAATCTCATGTGAAGCTTTCCATAACTGATTAGTGGTTTCTTGAGACCCAGTTTGCCAGGGGACAGAAATGGTTAAAGCGAGAGGGTTGTGGTCGCTGTCACAGGTCTCTATAACCTCCATGTCTTGATGATATGGCCAGAGGTTATAGTTGAGCATAACAAAGTCAATTCTGGATGAGTGGCCCGTCCTATTGTATGTATGGGCACCCATGGGATCTGATTTAGAACGCCCATTCGTTGCTCTCAAATTATACTCCATGCAAAGAGCATTTATATCGATCGCCTTTTGTGTCCATTTAGGGATCGGTTCGAGGTTCAAAATAGGGATGCCCCTCCTGTTATCCTCATCGTTGGTATCCAGAATATCTTCTTTGGCTAAAGGCTCAAAACAGCAATTAAAATCGCCTGCCAGCAAGACGAGAGAGTCGGCGTCACAGGCAGACAGGTAGTTACTTAAGCCTAAAGAGTTTAGAGATCCTCCGTTCCTATTGCCCCTTAAGTAGAGATTAAATAGTTCTAGTTTCCTTCCCCCTTTGTAGTGCACTGTTAGCCATTGAAGGTCAGGTGTTTCGGTGGTCCTTTGAGAAACACTGAGGTCTAGTGCTATGTTGATCCAGATAAGAAGACCACCGGATGGGCGTCCTTTAGAACCTTGGTGACATACAGCCGGAACATAGAAGGTCGAAAACCCCACTCTATGTCTAGGTTCCTGGCACCATGTTTCCTGTAGCAAGCAAATGTCATAGGGTGCCAGGAAGGTGTTCCATTCCGGGTTATCAAAGTTACGTGCAAGGCCAGCCACATTCCAGCTTAAGACCCTCAGTGAAGAATCGCCTGGGGAGGCAACTCTATCAGGCAGGTCGATCTCCATTGGATTAGATTGTACTGGAGGAGGGGGGATCGGACAGGGGCTGTCTGGCCTCGTTTCCACTCTTTTGCAATCTAAAATGGCCATTTTGATCGATTCCATGGCCCGGGGCAAGAGAGTCAGAAGCCCGGCTTGGCTAGTTGGAGGGCCGTTGGTTGGATTTCCAATTATGTCTGTAACATGTGGAGACGATGCTTTTTCTAGTTGTGGGCATGCTGGGAACATAGAAAGTCAATCGACCTCCTCCAGGCCTCCAAATCTATTGTAGGTTGAAAGGCCATTCCAGTGTAAAAGAGTATTCTTTTGCCTCATGGGATGGGTGTTCCATGGGTGGTGCTGCACCAAGGACCAGTTATCCGCTTGGGTATGCACTTGGCGTGGGGGATAAAAATAGGATAGCGGCCTTGGTATGACTAAAGAATCTTCACTAGTTGGCCAGGAACAGATATGGTGCGCCGTATGTGGGTCTTCAAAAGTTACAACTACACAGTCCCCTTGTTTAGATTTCTTGGTTGGGCCCACCCAAGTATTCTACGGACCATCATTACTCGGCTTCTTTTGCCATTGGGAATCAGTCTGTTGACGTTAAGCCAGTGCATAGTTTTATTTTTCAATGACCAGTGGTTTTCGTGTTGGTCAGTGCCGATCACAGGGACGCCTGTCAACACGACCACATAGTCATTGGCCTCTGGTGGAAGGTCTATATAGCCTCCTCTAAAATTTTCTTTTGGACGAGGGCCCTGGGTTTCGGCAGGCTGGGGTCTGGCGGATGCTACCAGGTTTGGATTTACTTTTCCAGGCTTAGAGTTCCGTGTGGGAATCTGCGGTTTGGTAGCCTGAGGTTTAGCGGTTATGGAAACTTGATCCACAGCCACAGTCCTCGGCTTAGGAACAGGCCTTACAGCAACAGGTACTGGTGGGGGGTGCTGCTCAGCTTGCAAAACAGGGGCTGGCAAAAGTGGGTCAGATAAGGACACGCCCTGGTTTTCGAGACTTCTCAGGCCAAGAGTGGCCAGAGCAATAATGCTCTTCTCCATCTCGAGTAGATTGTTTTCTATCCTAGACAATCTTAAGTCGAGTGGTGAGAGAAGTTTTTTTAATGTTTCCCAGACTTGATCTATAAATTCCTTATCATTCCTTCCCTGGTCTTGTACCTGCGCCCCCTCGTCTTCTGGGGTGGTGTTGGCTGGACCCTCTCCCATACTTTGGCATACTGACTGTGTGCTCGAGGAACCCTCAGGTAAAGCATTACATGCCTGAGTGTTGGTCATTGTGAGCTGGTGGGAGACTGCCACCTTTGCCTTTTTACGAGAATAGGCTGAGCGTGATTGGCGTTTTCTTTTGGGTTGTGCACCACTAACACGGGAAGTAGTTGGGAATACGGGAATAGTTCAACAAACTTCTTTCATTTTAAGGATGCTGTTTGGTATATATGCATCATACTACCCAAATGAAATTACACACTTTAGCCTCGGCATCCGTGTTACTCATTGAAGAAAGATACCATAGCACTCCTACAAAATTTGTATAAGTAGGAATTTTCTAATTTACTATAGCCATTAAATATAAACAAAAAAAATTCCTTAACAGGTAGTCAAATGTTTGCCACTGATGTTTGTATTTTTCATTTGGTACAGAAAACAGCCAGTCCAGAAAGTTCAGCCGACATGTGTTTTGTCACACCAGTGACTTTCTCAAGGCTAAGGTCATGGTATAAGGTGCAGAAATATGAGACTGATAATGTGTCCTCCTGCCGTCTGTCCAGTACCAACATTTTGGTACGTTGTTCATGGTGAGACGCAACATGGTAACTTCACAGCTTATAGGGGGCTTTTCAAGCTTCGCACCAGTGCACAGGACGTCCCCTGACATTTCTGCACAGTACTCTACCAAAACAGAGCAATACAGACGGACATTGTTTTTCTTGGACCTCATGGTGACAACCATTGATGTTCAACATTTTTCATGATCATTAGGTCCTTTCGGACTTCAACATTATTTCCACTACGTTATCAAGACAAGGTGTCATATCATCATTGCCTGACCCCTGTCTGCGACATGACAGGCAAGACAGGAAGGGGCTTGGGGAGGGAGAGGAAATGGCTTGAGGGAAGTTAGTTGTGAGTAGGACACGAAAGAATAAAGATGTGTCACATCCTACTCCAGGCTCCTAAGGGGAGGGCGTGACACTGGCGACGAGGATGGAATTGATATGGAAGCCCACATTGCCTAAAACCCGGCTGTCCATGAACGGCCAAAGAACAGAGAGCCTGCAGCCTGTGTCGGCGCAGTGTGTGGAGAGCGCAAAAACGGAATGCTCCACACGTCGCGCCTGAATGCTGCCCCAGAACACAGCTTTTGGTGATCGCAAAGCTGCCTGCACGATTGGAGGGCCACCCGGAGCGTCCCTAACTCAGGAAGAAATGGCCGGAAATAAAGAAAACGGCACGAAAGTGGCACAGAAGTCTGAGAGCGCCTGGGGACAGACTGTCACGATCGGCGGTACAAGGGTGAGTCCCAAAGGCCTGAAGATCTAATTCAAGAACTTGGCAGGCGAGTTTGGCGATTACAGAGACCAAGCAAGAGACAGTTGAAATTGCAAGTGCAGACTCACATGAAGTGACGTGTGCCGAGCGACGGCCATCTTAAGGTCAGGCGCTTCCCATAGACATCAATTGGAATTTTGGTGTCGGCCATTTTAGAGTTAGGCGTCATTAAAAAGAATATACACTAAAGAAGCCAAAATCTTTGATTCAAACAGCAGCAGCCAGCTGAGTAAACCAACAAGCAGAGATGTCGGTTACTAGCTCGACAGGTGCCACAGAAGGAGCACCAGCTGCCCCAGACAACCCACCACTGCTAGCACCAGCCCGTCAGGCACTCATGGGAGTGCCATACCTGCGGCCACCGGAACCCCTGGAACTAATGTCCGGCAACAGCATGGGACCTAAGTGGAAGAGCTGGGCTGAGGACTTTGAAGAATACATGACTGGGTCTCAGGTACAAGACCCCAAGCAGAAGTTAATAGCCCTGCGGAACTTGGTGTGGAAAGACATCGTGCAGATCATTAAGGAACTGCCTAATGCAGCCACCGCCCCATACAATGATGTCAAGGGAGCCCTCGACCGAAGATTTCTGCACAAACGCAACTTGGACTACGAACGTTACACATTTAACCTAGCCACTCAAGAGAGAGATGAGCGCATTTGCGACTTCATCGTGCGCATCAGACGGCTAGCTCGCCATTGCCATTTCGACAACTTCAACACTGAGGATGCGTTGCGGCTTCGCATAATTGAAGGCTGTCACTTCAAATCACTACGTCGGCGACTGCTGAAGAAGCATTACACCCTTGAAGAAATTGAAGAAGTGACACAAATGAATGACCAGGCGGAAGATCACGCAAAGAAGATGGAGACTAATAAGACTGTTAGGAAGGAGCAAGCATTCAGAATGCAAGTGCACAAGGAAAAGAAACACCGGACTGACCACCACAAAACAAGCAAGCCGACACATTTCACGTCCTCTCGGAGGCTGTCATCACGACATGAATCGCGACACACTAAATCCAGCAAAACTGCACCCGCGTGTTACAGATGCGACCAGGACTACCCTCATTCAGGACAATGCCCAGCTTTTGGTCAGAGATGCCACTGCTGCGGCAGGGAAAACCACTTCGAAATTGTCTGTCAGACTCAACGCTCAGGGCGAAGGTCATCCAAAACTCGAACCACCACTCAGCATCACGCCCGTGCAGTGAAGGGGAGAGAAGAACATTCCTCTAGTTCTTCCCGGTCGAATGTCCGGTCTGTGAGCTCATATCGATCACGAAAGTCAACATCCAGCGAGTCGTCGTCACGCACGCCCGTGTCACAAGACAGTGACGAATACATATGTATGGTATCTGACCCGGACCGACTGAAGAGATATCCGAAGCTAGACATCCGGATAGGAGAACACCCGGCCAGGATTGTCCTAGACTCGGGAGCCTCCCTAAACTACATCTGCGCACTGGAATACCAGAGCATGAAGCCACAACCCAAACTAGAACCTGCAGCTGTCAGGATATTCACGTGGATGTCCAGGAAGCTCGGAGGCTGTCGTCACAACATGAATCACGACACACTAAATCCAGCAAAACTACCATGCCTAGGCCTTTTCAGCAAGACCTTGTCATACAAAGACCAACAGATCCCAGCCTACATCCACGTTGTTGAAGGCCCAGACGTGCCGAGTGTCTGCTCAGCTTGCCGACAGCTGAAAGATTGAAGCTCATGGAACTCCTCTACATGACTGAAGATGACCCGGACATTGTTGCGAAGTTTCCAAATCTTTTCCAAGGGTTAGGGAAGCTAAACCAATTCAAGGTGAAACTACATATTGATGAGCGCGTGACTCCAGTGGCGCAACACCACAGGAAGGTACCTTTCCATTTACAGCAAGCTGTCGATGATGAACTCCAAGACCTGCTAAAGACTGACATCATTGAGCGCACTTCAGGACCAATTCCTTGGGTGTCCCCCGTAGTGGTTGTACCAAAAAAGGGACAAGACAACAAATTGCGCCTGTATGTGGACATGCGGGCACCCAATGTGGCCATTGAGAGAGAATGCCACCCTGGACCACACATTAGTGATATGATCGCTCGCCTCAACGGAGCCACGGTATTCTCAAAGCTCGACCTCAATAAGGGGTACCATCAGCTAGAGCTCCAAGACAAGTCATGCTACATCACTACCTTTACAACCATCAAGGACTTTTCCGCTACAAGCGCTTGAACTTTGGCATCTCGTCAGCGGCTGAAATCTTTCAAGAGGCTATCAGACGTGTGATCCAAGGAATCCCCAACGCATTTAATTTCAGCGACGATCTGTTAGAATTCGGAAAAGATCAGACCGAACACGACACTGCTTTAGACAGAGTATGCAACGCACTACTAAATGCAAACCTAACTGTGAATGCAGAAAAATGTGAGTTTCACAGGTCGACCCTGAAATTTTATGGCCACATCTTTTCCAAAGATGGCATGAAACCGGATCCAGACAAAGTATCTGCTCTTGAGGACACTTGATCAGATCATAGAAGCCACACTCAAAGACTGTGTCTCATGTCAGCTGGTAAGCCACGATGAACCACCAGCTCCTCTACAAATGTCAGAATTACCAGAAGGAGTATGGCAGCAGGTTGCCGTTGATTTCTTCGCTCTCTAAAATCAAGCCAATACATTGTCGTCATCGTGGACGAATACCCCCGGTTTCCGTTCGCACACCTGATATAATCCACCAAAGCGACCGCAGTGATTCCAGTTCTCGATGAAATCTTTGCAGCATGGGGAATTCCATTGCGAGTCAAATCGGACAATGGACCACCGTTCAATGGACACGAATTCACAGAATTCACAAAACACCTTAATTTTAAACATCAAAAGATCACACCCTTATGGCCCCAAGCCAATGGCATGGTGGAACGCTTTATGGGGGCTTTGAAGAAAGCAGTGCAACAAGCGGAACTGGCCCACCGGGACATCCAGCAAGCTCTGAATGAAGTGCTGAGGGCATACCGCACCACGCCTCACAACACTACTAACCAATGCCCGGCCACTTTGATGCTGGGAAGGGTCCCTCGCACTCGACTGCCCACCCTGGACAGTGCAATTGAACCTCAAGCTACAAACATCGATCAAGAGACATTGGTCAAAATAGTCTATGACAGAAAACTACAAATGAAGACATATGCTGACCAGCGCAGACGCGCAAGACATGCTGACATCCAAGAGGGAGATTGGGTGATGGTCTGACGTGACCGAAGAACAAAAGCGGACAGCCGCTAGCTCGCTCACCCCCTGAAGGTTAGCAGCCGGAAAGGAACTATGATCACGGCAGAAGCTGACCACAAATGGATCACTCGAAATATTTCACACTTCAAGAAATGTAACTCTTGTGGGCGAAATGAAAGTCAACATTGCGAGTCCACCACTGACTCAGAATGCCGAAGCGGAAGAAGTGACCAAAATCATCCAGTCCAGCAAGGCAAGATAACTTTGTGCGCCGCCGAGCCATAACACTGGAGCAGCCTGACCGCCCCAGGCGACAGACCAGACGGCCAGCGCACTTAATTGAAGAGATCTAAGAAGCAGTAAGACTATGTACAAAAGGGGGAGGTGTCATATCGTCATTGCCTGGCCCCTGTCTGCGACAGAACAGGCAAGACAGGAAGGGGTGTGGGGAGGGAGAGGAAATGGCTTGAGGGAAGTTAGTTGTGAGTAGGACACAAAAGAATAAAGACGTTTCACGTCCTACTCCAGGCTCCTGTGGTAACTAAGGGGAGGGCGTGACACAACCTACCGGATCGCCTTTTTAGGATCAGCGACCTTCATACCACAGCCTTAGCCTTGAAAAAGTCACTGGCATGACACAACACCTGTCGGCTGTACTTTCTGGACTGGCTGTTTTCTGTACTCACTGAAAAATACAAACATCAGTGAAAAACATTTGACTTTGTGTTAAGGAATATTTTTTTTGTTTATATTTCATGACTATAGTAAATTCGAAAATAGCTAATTGTGGCACCCTCTGGGTCTTGGAGCTCCACAGCGAATACATCTTTTCAGACACTACAATACACTGTTTTGTGCACATTTTACCCTGCCACTGTCTCTGGTTTTATTAAGCTTCAAACAGATATAAAAGTCTGAGAAGCTTTACTTGCATGATGTAATGAGGACGGTTCACACAGTTCAAGGTGTTTGCATACTATTGACATAAGTTTGCTGAAATCAATAATATTACTGGCAAATATTGATAATATTGCTCAATCATATATTATGTATATAAGCAATTGAATATCATAATAGACCAATACAATATTCAAGTTATGAATCCTTCATTGTGGATCAAAAGCAGTTTCATTTAGCCAGGAAGCAAGAAACACAGGCCAGAAACAGTGACAATTTATGACGTCTCCTGACCATCACCTACTTTTTGACTCTGTCCCGTGGTTTCTGCTGTACTGGTCATGGGGAGGACTTCCACTTCCATCATTCTTGCAGCTGAGTACCACCAGCGCCACATTTGTCCATGTCGGAGGTGCAGAAAAGGAGCCGGGGATTCCGGCAGCATGGGAGCCCGTTGTTTGCCCCTGTCCATCCACGTCCGTTGAAACTCGGTGGAGGGTGGGCTATGCCCCCTCTTTAAACCATGGACCTGGGGCCTTTGAGACTCTCTTCTTGAGGTACAGTGCCATTACTATTTTTTCATTGATAGTCTAAGTGATATTCCTCACAGTAATGAACAAATGTAAGTGCCTCAGTAATCATGTGGAGTCGTAGGAACACTTGACACTTTCCTAATGAGGGCGGAGTCAGTTCTCACTCACAAGATTGAATTAACGGAGTAGCGGCTGTCCCTGGAGCCCCTGATTTCACAGAAATGCTTCTCCCTCAGCAGTCATATCATGAATAGTATTCCTCTAAATCCCCCCTAAACTTCGCCCCCACAACATTTGGTGCTAGTACTACATGTGCCTCCAACCCCCGAGTTAATAACTGGGCATAACATAGATACCAGGGGCCAGATTGCGAAACTCAGCAAGACAACAATAATCAGCCGCCAGTGAAAAGAAGAAGGGGTGGAGGTCTGCAAAAACAAAAGCCAATGAAACTCACTCAAACTGGTAAGTTAACAAAATTAGAAAGTGAGAAATTTAACTCAGGTTAAGTTTTGTGCTGAAGACCACTGACCCTGTTATACTGCATTCCTGAGTGAGCAAAGAGGACTTCTGGAAAATATTAGAGACAAGGGTTTCTGGGCTCATGAACCCTCTGTTATTAAACTAACTCAAATTGAAGAAAGACTTTCACACATTGAAGGCTCGGGTATATGAATTGTTCCCTCCCCCAGGGCACACATCCTGGCAGGGGTGCTGGGCCTCTAACATTTCTGGGGGTGGGGGTTCGCCAAAACCAACACATTCAACCCAAATATTAATCCAAATATTAACCAGAGTATTCCTGAAGCCACTGCTCACCCTCATTGTCAAAAGCCCACTTCATAATCCCCATAACCCAGTTAGCATTTGTCTAATATGGGGGGCCCACAACTTCCTATCTACAGAATAGTAATATTATAAACAGGTCTGTAACCCATATACAGGCATTATAGCTAGGAGACGGAGGGATTGAAGATTCTGTAAGACAGCATCAAAGATCTAATCTGACCCAAACCAGATCTTGCACCTCCCACCAGAGGCCACTCCCTATATGATAGTTCTGGCAAACATTGCTTCACTTCCTGCTCACATGCACAAACCCTGGTCTGCCCTTAGGAACACATCACTACACTGGCTGAGTACTAGAACTGGACTAACCGAAATCCTAATATCTGATGGCCAGAATAATAGGTTGGGTAGGTAAAGCTTGTAAAAACTTTGCAGGCGATTGCATGGTCTTAACTTTTAGATCCCCCCACCTGGTGCAGACTATCCTTGATAAGGCAGGTAACCAACTCATTATGTAATGGAGACAGAATATAGAGTTGGAAATGTCGACCTACAGAAATGTCGAGTTGGAAATATCGTGACACAGAAATATCAACAACAAGAATATTGTGGTCAAGAATATCGACTTGAAGGTAAGAAATATCGTTTTTAAAAATATCAAAGTCATTAATATCATTTGCAAAAATATAGTTGTTTAAAATATCGATTTTTAAATTAGTGTTATGTATTTTTGTATGTATTTTAAAAGTATGTGATCTATCTTTTTTTATTAGTATTGTTTTTGTTTTTTAATATATGTGCTACATTTTTAGTAGTTTTCAATTTCATTCTAATAAAATTTTGCATTTTTAGTTCCGTAGCGGGTTGTGGGTATATAGGGGAATAGGGTGGGAAGTAATTTAATTATAATAAATTAATGAATATTTTTTATGGGGAGTCCCAGACCTCGGTCTAGGCATGCACTCCTCTCCCAGGAAGTGCTGTGGTGCCCTGCTCTGCCTGCAACTCGCTATCTCTTCTCCGTTGCAGGGTTCAAGACTACCCTCGGTCAGGTCTCCCTCTTGCGCATGGTGTTTGCCCTTCTATAATTTTGTTAAAATTTATACTGTGTGGTGTGTTAGCTCTAGTCTATTGTTTTGCTCTGTTGCTGTTTTTTTCTCCCTCCAACTCGCACTGCTGCTATTTTTTCACCCCTCACATCCCTTGCTGTGGACTGTCACTTACCTTCGTCTCCTCTCTGTTTTTTTCTGCCACCACTGACCCGTCCCCCTAGCGCCCACTCCCGCCTCTCATCTCCTCCCCTCTCCCCTACATTATGCAGCAGATGCGTGTAGCAGGCTCATTGCTGGTTGTCCGAAGGCGCGCCTAAGGCAAGCCTGTCTGTGCCTGGACCGCACTCAGCACCGGACCCTCTTGCCCCGCGAGCGCCACAACGCCCAACTCTGCTACGACACCAACACCCTCCACAAACTCAACACCGGCCGATCATCCACCTGCTTCCAGGCCGACCCGAAGCTCACCCATGGAGCCTTCACCTGCCGAAGCTGCAGCTACACCTGCAAGCGCACACCTGCACGTCCTGCCAACCCCACCAAGGCGGACCACAACCACCTCAGATGCTTACTGCTCAACACCCATTTCATCCACAGGCACGCCGTCGAACTCTGGAACCTGCTCGACTCATCCTCCCCAGACATCGATTTCCTGATGGAAACCTGGATGAACTCCTCATTGGCACCCGACATTGCCATAGCCATCCCGGATATCTACAACATAATCCGCAGGGACGGCATCAACAGACCGGGAGGAGGAATTGCCATTGTCCACAGAAATACCCTTAGAATCTCAACCAACACCGATGACACCCTCGGCACCGCCGAACACCTGCACTTCCAGATCCACATCGATCCCAACACCACCCTCAGAGGAACCCTTGTGTACAGACCCCCAGACCCCGGACACAGTTCATCGACTCCATCACAGACGCCATCAGCACGCATGCCCTGGCCTCCACAGACTACATCTTCCTCAGAGACCTGCACTTCCACCTCGAGAACACCAACAAGAGCAACTCCACCACACAACTGGACAACCTCAGGATCAAACAGCTCGACACGACACCCACCCACTCCGCCGGACACAAGCTTGACCCTATTTTCTCCACCAACAGCCACATCTCCATAAGCCATACCACCAAACTCCACCGGACAGACCACTGCTGCATCCACTTGACCTTCAAGAAATCCACCGCACACAACTTCCAGCAAAGAATCCCCCATGACAGCTGGAACAAGGTCACAGAAGACCAGCTAATCACCACCCTCGCCCAAGACCCGCCAACCAACCACACCGACACCAACACAGCCGCCTGCAACCTCAAGCAATGGATCAACGACTGCGCCAACACTCTCGCCCCAATCAAGAAAACCACAAACAGACGCACCGACAGAAGAACCACCAACCTCCAGACATCCAAGCAGACCTAGAGAAGAAATGGAGCTGCGAGCAAACACCGGACAACCGCACAACCCTCAAGAACGCCAGCCACAGACACCACCAACTCATTTGAACAGCCAAAAGGACCTCTTTCAAGGAATGCATCAATAACAATGCACACAATAGCAAAGAGCTCTTCAACATCGTGAAGAAACTTACCAGCCTCAGTTCCAGCTCCAATGACATCCCGCTATAACAAGACTTCTGCGACTCTCTAGCTAACTTCTTCCACCGCAAGATCGCAGACATCCATGATAGCTTCAACACCTAGACCTCTCTGACACCAGACATGAAATGCTTACCTGTTTCCAATGGTAAGTTAGCACTTATTAAACATAATAGGGCAACCAAAATGTATCCCATGTGGGAGGTAGGCCTCACAGTAATGAAAAAGATTTAAGAGTTGTTCCCTACCAGGACATGGAATACCTAAGTACATGCCCAAACCTTTAATTCCAATGCACCGAGCCCTAATGACCACCTAGGGTGGGCATACTTAGGGGATAATTACATGCAAGAAAATGGGAGTTTAAGATTCAGTACGGGGTTATATTGCCAAATTGAATTGTTCAGTTTACAACTACATTCAGGATGCCATGGCAGACATAGACATATTTTAAGGGGTTACTTACATGGATTTCAAAGTGCTGCAGGTCCAGTAGTAGCATTTTATTTACAGGCTATGGGTATATGGTATACCACTTCCAAGGGATTGTTAAGTATATTAAATATACCAATCAGGTGTAAGCCAATGTTACTGTGTTTAAAGGAGACAGGATAAGCACTTTATCAGTGGTTTGCAGTGGCAAAGTACAGAGAGTCCTAAGGCCACCAAAAACAAATTCAGCAAAAAGTGGAATGTAAAGTGAAATCGTTTGGTAGTGACTCTGCAGAGAGAACAAAGTCCAGCTGAGTTTTTTCCATCAAACCTTGTAGAAATGGGCCCCAGCCCTAGTTTAAGCAACAAAACATGATTGCAAAATCCTATGAGGTGTGCAACGTGGAACTGGTATTAAGTATCTCAAGAGATTCCTAGTCATTTGGGTCATAAGCATATTCCTCCAGTTCTTGAGAGTAAACAGGGTGCAGAGCACTCATCCATTCGAGTAGTAGGCATAAACTTTGAGCTCATTTCTACACCAAGCGGTAGAATTAACTTAGTGTGGGATAAGGTAACCTCATAAGCTTTTTTTTTAAAAAGAGCAATTATTATAGTATCCACGTCAGGCCCAATAACTAGGTTGGCTAACACGTTTATTTTACTGCACTAAGCTGGCAGCTTCTCAGGTTATTTTGTGCTGGGACATATACTGCCATTGTGAGGAGGAACAGTGGGCTTGCCTACTAATATCGGGCACCCTCTTGTTGATGGACAACAATGGCATGGATGCATGATTAATAGCTCTTTACAAAAAGGGCTTTCCAGGTTACAGAAGCCCAATCCAAGCTAACGTATCCGATTGTTGTGAGGTGGGGGCTAAGTGATGAAGCATGGAACTTGCATGGGTAAAAGCTCTATATTATTTTTACTCAAACTATGAGTAATCATCACATGGCCCTAACTTCTAGGGATCTATTGATGTGACTGGATATGTCCTCCAAGTTACAAACCACCCCTGGTCTAGCAATCTTGCTTCTATGGCTGATGAAATATTAACACAACTGAAGAGTTATCTTGCAATTCTGTAAAGCTTCTAATTATGGTGTATTTTTCACCTATTAAGTATTATTTGATAGCTGAAAAATACAACACAGAGGACTGTCTAGAGTAGAAGAATTCTTCATGAGCCACAATAGTATATATTAATGGCATCTCCATCAATCCTCCAGATGGGTCAGTATTAGCACATACAACTAGCAATTTTTTTAAAGGAGTCTTTTATGGCAATGTGTTGGTTTCATAAATGCTTTAGTGGTTCGTATTGCGGTCTTTTTGCTCTTTATACACCAAGAAGTTAAATGAAATACACAAGTCTTGGTTGAAGCTAACCACCAAGGCAATTTACTGTGGTATATTGCCTGTTGTAAATATTGAGTTGCATTCTATCACAATCTGGAACGGATGGTTGAGAAAAAGTATAACGCAACCAACATGATTTTTTTATGTTCACTAGTTTACAATAATTTGGAACAAACCATCTGTAAAGAGTGTTCCTATTTCACTATTTGCTATGATGTGCACATACATATTTTCAATGACCTGTCTAAGAGTGACATCTCTGACAAAAAAGAGAAAGTTGTACATTTAAAAAGCAAATGCATATGGCAAAATAATAGATCTGTGAAATGTGAGGTTATCTGAACATACAAAGTTGATAACCCAAGGCAGAGAGGCTTCTTATCACATAGATAGACTACTTCTACAAACTGATTTGGGGTATACGTCTTGACATGTATGACTCGTATAGTTTAAACGTTAAACATCTATTTCCGTAATATGTATGTACTACGTTTTACTAGAAATTTGCCCTGGTTTTATTTGTGTCTCCTTGACAAAGTCTTCCTTTTGATTTGTTGTGAAATATGCCAAAAGTGCATCAAATCATTTTCAAATTTTAAGAAAGACTTAAACGATGCAATCTGGCACCCGACAGCATATGCTTAAAGATGATTGAATTCAAAGTATAACAAAAGGCAAATGACAACGTCTTAGAATAGAAAACCACTAAGGTAAAAATGGGGAACATTATAAGTTTAAAACATGTTAACTGAAACAGAAAAACACGTAAACACTGGCATATTTACAACTTTTTGAAACATATCATATGCTACAGGTTGAAAGCAAGCAAGCAGTCAGTGTTCATGAAACTCTAAACTAGATCATCACCTATACATAAAGGAATTAATTATTTTCACAAAAAAATGTGACTTCAGTTTATAAGGCCTGACATGACAGTAATGGATTCCATTTTTCAGTAAAAATAGTCTACAGACAGAGCAAATTCACTGAAACCAATTTCAACAACACTATGAGATTGTGACTAAACAGTGGTATGTTTAATAAACATTTTAAGACAATGGGCGGGTAGGAATGGAAAGAAGCTGATTTTCTTCATGTGCATCCACAGATCTATTGTGTGTATTGTGTGTATCTAGTACAATATCATTTTAGCCAAAACGATTTTATTTTCCAAGAAGGAGGATCCAAGACGGAAGATGACAACAGCATATTAAAGTGAATGTGTCCTCAATTTCAGACGAATGCTGGCAAAAGGAGCAGGGGGAGAAAATAGCTTACTCGCTCCAAGAAACACTTGGTTAGTCCATCAGAGGACCATCTTCTGGAACCTATTTCCTCTAATGGTCTAGCTACGGATAACAAATATTGTTAGACACTGTGACGAGTCTTTTTGTCTTGGTGTTTTAAAGTATTCTATGCAGACTGCTGGTTACAAACAAAAAATGATCCAAGTATATTACCACTGCATTTACCTTATCAGGGTTACATCTATATTCAGGAAACAAGCAGCTTACCTGGCCCTTAAATTTAATGCAAAACTGTATGCCCTCTCATTATCTGAAGAATATTCATACCTGACCTATTGCACAAAACTCCAGATTGTCGGTTTCTTGAGATGTCTTGACCTAAATGAAGTTCACGTACCTCGTTCACCTACCTTCCTTCCTTCCTTCCTTCCTTCCTTCCTTCTTTTTTACTTCCTTTTTTAATATAGCATTATTACTTTTGCAGATTTATGATTAGCAGTAACCAGTATTGTGAGTTGCTATTTAATTTTTGTTTGTAATGGCTTCGCTTGCTAGTAAAGATCTCTCTACTTTTATGCATGGCTTTCTTTCGGTGGATGACTGAGAAATACAAGGCTAGAGGCTGTTTCATTTTGGTGCTATTCTGAATGAGTCTGAGGTTACTCAAATACGTTTCTTGTCTTAAAAACTGATAGATGGAACAAGGCCTCACGTGAAGCAAATTTCCCATCCGTAGTGGCACTTCTTCCCACCACTGCCATATGCATTAGGTTAAATCTATCTCTCCTGAAGTGAGGTGGTCAATTCGGAGCATAATTTCATCATAATGATTTTGGTTTGTTATCAGATCAGTGTATTCATAACCTCCTTTATTCAGTCTGCTGATTACTTCACTCCGAATTTGTAGATAAAGCCACAGTGCTAGTAAACCAATGTTTTTCTGGCCAACCCTCTATCTTCACTAGTCCTATTAACAGGTTGCCTACTTTTACTAAGGACCGTATAACAATCTTTGGTAAGTACTGTTTTTTGAAGGGAGGGGTGCCTACCAGTGCTGTACATTGTAGCATTTGCAAAATTATAATTACCACAGCATGAGTAAACAATCAGATTCTTTGCCATGCATTGTTCTTTTAGTTAGAGCATTCTCATTTGGCCAGTTGGGCCCTTTAGGTTTAAAATATTATGACATTAGCAGTTTTTTTCTTCTACTTCATTCAGATACAGCTCTGACTAACATGATCCAGGTGTGCATTTCATAGGTTTTCCCATAGTTTAGTCAAGGATCTAATCTCACAATAAACTCTCAGTGTTGTTTTCTGGCATCATTCCTCTTGGAGATAAAATGGATACTTTTACATCAGTAGTTATCCCAATTTGATTTGCTGACATTTGGTTATTATTTTCTTTGTTTCCCATGTTTGTCTATTAATATTAAACTGTTCCTTTGGAACAATTGTTTTGAAAATATTTATATAATAGAAGACAATTGTGTGCATAAGTGTTTTTTTGTAATTTAACTTCCCTACATTTGTGAATGTTGCATGTTTTCCACATTTTGATAAACACTTCACAGTATGTCGGGACAAAATCTAAAAGATTTGTAGAGTGGCTGCAAAACAGTATAAAACTTAACAGTCTCACTCAAGGACAAAGAGACTGTCTTTAGCGTTGCTAAAATAAAATTACAAGACTACCACGAAAAGCCATACCAAAGCTACTTTCCCTGAACATATTTCACTAGTGAAAAGTGCTTCGGATGAGGCAAAACGTACTGAAATAGGTAGCCATGGTTATACTCATTCTGACCTTGCATCTAGTACACCCTGCATTATCAGTAATTAACGGGTGCAGTGCGTCTTACCTGTTAAATGGCCAATCCATTAGGTGGGCCAAATAAAAAAAAGTGCAATTTATTCCAACCAATCAGTAAAGTAAAATGGTTACTATGAATGAAATGTTCATCATAACTATTGCACTATTTAAAAATGTCACAACATATTTTAAATGAAAGAAAGAAAATTATAATTGATAATTTATATATTTAAAGAAAAACATGTGTTAAAGCATCAATATTTTCCAGGGGATGGAGATTCATCTCATACACTAATATGTTTGGATCAACATATACTCATGTTCACATACATTACTCCTGGCATCAGATCAAAGAGAGAGGTATAATGTATTATTTTGTTTTTTCACAGCTGACATTTTTCTATCGAGAGCCATGTTTGAGTACATGTATGACTTTAATGCTACAGCTAGCTATGGGAACTGAGGCAGAAAATGATCAAGCTAATTCACAGAATTATGTTCAACTAGTGTGAAGAATACATAAGCTTGGTGGTGAAAACCTAAACAGTCATCCATTTAGACACACAACCAATACCTCATGTATCAGGCAGCCGTGGTCAGCAGTAGGAGTTCCTGCAGGGCGGTGACGTGGGGAAGGGGAGGGGCAGGGTGGGGGGTAGTAATGTATGGATTACGGACCTTAACAGGTAAGTAAACATATAAATAAATAAAACAAATTTATTTGCGCGCACTGCATCACCAAATGCGATGCAGTGCATGCAACGAAATTCGTTTTATTTATTTATATGTTTACTTACCTGTTAAACTCCGTAATCCATACATTACTACCCCCCACACTGCCCCTCCCCCTCCCCACGTCTCCGCCCTGCAGGAACTCCTACTGCCGACCACGGCTGGTCTCAGGTCTCATCTGCTTCTGTTCAAATGGTAAAACTTTCCCTCATGAACACAGGAGTGAGGCTTACTCTAAGTCTGTGTTTGAAGTGTACACCCGTTTGGCGAATGAGGGATGTCTGCTCCAGTATGACACTATGATAGAAATAGGTATGCTTTTTTCACCTGTGCCTTATAATTGTCAATATTTTAGCTATTGCCAGTGCATGGATACACAACTGGGTCAATAATCACTTGTTTTTAAAGGCAACTTCTTTGAAACGAATGTCTATATAACCCGAAATTCTCATACAATATAAGGGTATTTGTATTAAAAATCATGAACATGCTATTTCATTTTTAACATTATATTTTGGAATCTAATTTTTTTTTTTGTAGTCATCAATTATACAAAATGTTCAACCAGTTCACTGAATACATCCACAGTGCGGACAACCACAGCCATTTTTAAGTGAGTTTTAAATATATCAGCATGCGATTGATAAAGCTGAGAACACCAAAGAAAAATTCACACTTTTGGGATCTGCTTAGAAAGAACTATTACAAGTTCAATAAGCCAAGGGCTCTTTTGTGCCTGCATCTACCCGGCTATAATGGATCAAACCCTGCTTCTGGGCTGCCTTTCCCTTGTGAGTTGCTCTAGCGAAGAAACAAGAGGTCAGATTTACCAAGTCTTTACAGGAGTGTAGTGTCACCAAAAGTGATGCAAATCATTTCAAGACCTTAAATTGAGATTACTTTTCCTGGGCAAATCTTGATTTGTGCTTGAAAGTAGCCTCAAAGTAATACACGCTAGTGTTTTGTGGTTTGCGTGAAGGGGGCATCCCATGGGTAGTACATGGGCATTGCCATGCAACCTTTCATGGAAACAAAGTCCTACTACTAAGAAAAGTAGACAGAGCTGTGAGCCAAAAATGTACGCCTCCTTGAGTCAAGTGCAAGGTTGGTAAAACATTTTCTTTTCACCAAACATGTCCACTATTGAGTGTACACCACACAAACTAGAAAAGCTTTAATGTAGGTCTGAGCATGGATAGCCTTTGTTTTATACTCAAGGTTGTGAAATAGGGTTGCCTAAAAAAAATTATCCCTCTAAAGACTATTTTTTTTTACTTTGTCTTTATCATGTTTTAGACCTGGCTATTTGAAGAGGCTTTATTTGAACACCTCCTTATAAACTGTTCTTTTTAAATCGCGTTGTGACATCAGGAAGTCGGAAACTACATTCCTATTTGTGGCATAACATTTTTTTTTACTAAATTGATTAGAATATTATATTCTTTATTTTTTAAATGTCTCACTATTTGTACTGCTCCAGAACAAATAGGGGGCACTGGACCCCAATATCTCAACGAAAGAATCTCCTTCCACATACCTAAGAGAAACCACTGATCCGCCAACCTCGCCCTTGCCAAACCCCTGCGCAACTGCAGAACAAAAACGTATGGAAAAATCTTCATCTACATCATGGCCAAGACTGGGAACGAGCTCCTGATCGATATCAGACGCACCCCCACTCTTCACATCTTCGGGAAAATCCTCAAGACCTGGCTGGGTCTTCGAATGATTGGAGCTGTTCTCCCCCAGCACTTTGAAACCCTAACAGTTGAGTAGCATGCTTCGAAATTCCTTGATTGATTAATTGATTATGGAAATCAGGATGTTGTGGGAGCTTAGACTAAGTCATGAACATCTGTGTTCATTCTTCCAGCTCAGCCTTTTAGATTTTCAATAACCAAAGTAGCCTGGTGTAGTAGTAATATCATCTGGTTTAAGAATCAACTACTTAACTGATAGACCACAGCTCCTTCATTACGACTTAGGTGCAACACAAATATCTGAAAAAACAAGCATACATTTTGACAACTTTTTGCTTTTCTTAATACCTCTAATATTCTTCAGATTAAATAATTCACCTTTATGTATAAGCATTTACATTCAACGTAAATATACATTCATGAATATATTGCTCCCATATTTCTTTGAACAACAACAGTGACATCAAATTGGCAAGAGATGAAGCAATCCTTAAGTCCTGTGCTTGAAAAAAGTACAAGGGCTTCTCCTCTGCTAAGGCAAAGGAGCATCGGCCTACTGCTCTTTGAGCAGGAAAAATAAAATGATAATAACACAGTTATCATCATTTTATTTTTTGCAGGTTCAGGGCGGGGTTAGTGCGGGCAGGGCTAGAGGCACAGGGGAGGAATGGAAATGACTGCTTGGCTGACAATCCAGGGCCAGTCAAACAGTCATGCGCACTTTGCATGTTCCCCACCAGGCTGCATTACATAGCCTGATGGGGGACATGCCCAAGTCCCAAATCCCCATCTGAGCATTGATCCATGGCTCTCGGACCAATCACAATTCTGCTTTGCAGAGTTGTGATTGGCTATGGGGAGCCTGGGTGCTTCCTGGTTCCGGGATTTGCTGGAGAAAAAGAGAAATGACGTGGGCAGTGGAAGAGGTAAGTGGTATTTTTTAAATTTTGTTCAGCCACTCCTCTCACCACCGCTCCTCCACTCTCATTCCCTGCCAATCGATACTGAATAATGAAGGAAGAAATGAGCGAATGCTGCATATTTTAGGATAGTATCTTCCATGGTAGGTTCATTCTCACGAAATAGGCACAATATTGATCGCATTGCGAACAGCCAATTCAAGAAAAATAATACTTTTTCTGTTGACTTCACTGATCCCCGGGGGTCGGTTTACTAACTGAAACATATCAAAGACAGATAGGATTTTATGTTAATCCCATATAATGCTTTCATCGTTGTTTATCTTTGTTAAATACAGTCAGCATCATAGACAGATATAAGTAGAATAAAGCTATATTGGGAGAGAGCTTGTCCTCAGGCTAGTGAGCCATTAGACAACAAAAAAATGCATTACTGATGACGGTGAGCTAATAAGATAAGATCATTCTGTGTCCAGCAATGTGTGTGCAAGAACAAGTGACAACACATCATTTCTCCGTCCTACAGTGAGCAGACTGGTTGGCCATTTTCATTTCTACCCAACAACGTGAACCCTGTAATGCCCACCTTTGCTTCTACACTGTCTGATGTGTAATAATAGATTATTAAAAATGGCTTCAATTATCAAGTTCCACTTTTTTTTGCTCTCCTTTAAAAAGTACTCCAAGGAGTATTCTATCATTGCAGTCTAAACTGATATCAAAGTGGTTAGTTAAGCATTCAGGTTACTTTTTCTTTATATCGATGGATTATGTCAATATGTTGGCACAATTCATTGCATACCTTCATTTTAAGCTGTGATGTATTCTCTTGTATACGTGATCGGTCAATTGCATACATTAGTCACCCTGAAGACAGTTTGAGACAAGAAGAAAAAAAAAAGAGCAGCCTTAAGAGTTGTTCCTTTGAGGATGATAAGGCAGTCTTGTCTGTCCACGTTGTATGCAGTAACCATTAAAGGTCAGTGTAAATGATCATATGGTTAATCTTGCATACAGAATCCCTCATAAGACCAAGCATACCATATGAACAACCCCTTTCAACCCCACACAAAAACTGAGCTGGCAGTGCTTGGGATAGCTGTAGGCACTGCTGACTTTGGTGGTTTTGAAGCAGTCAGAATCAGAATCCCTAGCGGGAGGGAATGAAGAGGTCTTCTTCCGTGGATCGTATTCATCATCAGTTCATGCTGATAATCCCGTTGACCTGAGAGTGAATCTGAAGAGATAGCAAATAAAAACATGCGTTAAGTTAAGTGTGAAAAACAGAAGACAAAGAGTGTGAAGAATGGAAGCAGATCATGGAAACAAAGAGCAGACTGGAGATTGGAGAGGTAAAGGCACACAATGCAAAACTTTAAGAGTGACAGGCAGCAGAAGCAAAAGTCAAAAGATAGATAACAAAAAAAATGCAAAAAAGGGAAAGAAAAAAAGGGAATGGAAAGTAATACTAATCGCTCTCTTTTTCCCCTCTTTGTTTGTTCCTTCCTCTCTTTCCCCCTTGGTATCTCCCCCCTCTCCCCGCCGCCTCCTGCCTTTTGGGACGTTCCCCTAGAGTTCACTTTGGAATGCTGGACATGTTGTCAGTTGTGGAGAGTGGATGACAGAATAAAGGTGCTTGAACTTACCGTGCCTCAGTTTCTATCTTTATTACAACAAATGCATTAACAGTATGATATAGAGGAAAGACAAGCAGAGACACGAGAGGAAAATAGAAGAAATGGAATGAAATATTATTGAGAGAAAAGAAGAAAGCAGATTCCAATGTTGGTAGTGGAAGTAGAAGACATATTAGACCAAAAACAAAAGGTCAAAATGATGAAAAATAAAAAAAGGTTCATGAAGTGATTTATACTTGCATGTAAAAGTACTTTTAGCTTTTAACAAGGCATATCCCTTTTCAGAGATGTTCCATTGAAGCTGTGCCTTAAACTGATTTCCAAATGCCATTTGACTTTTTCAGGTGTAAGTATTGCCATACATCAGAATTCGACACACAGTACAATTCCACACTGGGAAAGAATAAGTTGAAATAGTATTCTTTTTCCCAATGGTGAAAACATTTTCCCATAAAAAATCCTCCTCATCTACTCCTCCATGTGAGTGTGTAACCCTCCCTCAACTACTGCTCAGCATCTGAGTTTGGAACATGCAGTGTATTATGACATCTCTTTTAGTGTGCATAGAATAGAATTAGATGTGAGCTGGGTCAGATGTCTTTACAATTCATTAACAATTTGCATATTTGTATTCATCTACATAGTTGTGTATGTTATGTTTACAATTATAAAATGGGTGTTATATAGATATCATAAATCATCACAGTTTAATGCAGTAAATAATAACTACATTTTGTTTAATTGTATTTCTTTGTTTTTACTTTTAAATTTTTTTTAATATAATGAGTATAGTTGTATGCAATGTTAACAGTCATACGACTTTACATCAATTTTATGTTGTTTTAGTTCTTATCTTTTATTAACGGTTTACATTTGTAAAATGTGTTTTATCTCGATGTTCACAATATTAAAATTCATAGACTTTTTATACATGTTTTTGTTAATCTTTTAATATTTTTATAAATAGTTTTGCAATTTGATGTATAATGGTCTACACAACATCAACAAATATTACTATTTGTTATTGATTTGCTAAGGTGGTGTGATTTCGGCAGGTAGTGTTATACCCTTCCTGCATTAATTTCTATTTGATTACTCTGCAGTAACCTTTACTGGCAATGTAAAGTGTGTGACATACTCCAAGGCTTGAGTGAAGTAGATGTGAACCTCATTGGGCTGCAGTACTACTGAAGAAGAAGTGGGTGTAACTTTACTGATTTGCAACTGACATCTCCTTTTATAGGTGTGTTTTTTTATTTGCCTGTTTCTTTCTGTATTCTGTTACACAAAACACCTCCATTGTCTACACAGATGACATATCATTCTACAGGAATATGATGCGCTAGAATGACCAACCTTCATGGCTTGGTAGATCCATTGCTGGTATTCATTCACTTTGGTATATACCCCTGGTTTTTTGGCAAGAGCGCAGCCACTACCCCAGCTCACAATCCCACATAACCGCCAGCGAGTGGTTTTGGAAATGCTGTCTTCACAAACAAAGGGGCCACCACTGTCCCCCTGTAAAAAAACAAAGAAAGCATAATCACTATCATGAAATAATAGTCCTCCTGCTATATTCTATTCCAAGGGCACCCAGAATGAATGTTCCCAAAACATATCCTATCCAACCTCGAAGAATGACTGAGTGACGTGGCCCTGAAATGACTGCATCACACATATCCTAGACAGTTCTTCTTCTGTCTAATTTTAAAGAGTCAAAATGAATTGCAAATATAATGGGCCTATCTATCTAGTGGATGGTGATATGGTCTTGCCTGGCTGTCTTTCCTGCACATTCAGGAAGATGTGAACAAATAGAAGTACCATTACTGGCACAGCTAAAAAATTAAATTGTGCTTTTGTGCCTTTAGGGAATACATACATCTCATTTTAATCTTACATTACCAAGAAGCATGAAAAAACAAGTCTCCAATAATCAAGTTACCATTTAGACTGTTTGTGGTAGCAATAAGTGAACTTTATTTGCAATCTTGGTAGATTAATAAATTTAGCACTGAAACACACATAGATAATGTTTACTCATGTTGGAGGAGGACATAAATAGTGACCTATGAAAAATACTCAACACATCAAGAGATACATTATTGTTACAGCCCTGACACAATAATTAATTTGTGTGCATGTTCTAGATTTGTTACTTGGAGTGTTGGGGCTGTAATACATTTATATAAAAGAAGGAGTTTGGCCCGAGCGGACGAGAAACAGGCAGGGCCATATAAATGGATAAGAAAATGTTTTGCCTAAATCTTTACTTCTTACAAGCTTTTATAATTTATGCTCATAAGCCAAACACATTTCTTTATGTTTGTACCTATATTTTATTTATACCTTTCTTGAGGTCTTGTTTTTATTTTTTCATTAAGCTTTTTTACTGTGAAAAGAATAACTAGTGCACACTTTATATATATATTACAGAAACTGCTTACAAAAGTTAATTTACATTCATTTACATTAGACATACAATACATACTACATCACAGTACACACAGATATATACAAAAAACACAATAAACCAATTGTGACTTTTAGTGCAAATTATACAGTGAGTAAATCAATGTCATAGATTTTTTAGAAAAAAAATCTATGTATCCATAAGAGCACAGAATCATTAATCATATAATTCGTCAATATAGGAAAAAATCCCTTATTCTTCTGTGCTCTTTTTGATGTGCTGACGCGTTTCGAATCTTAGGTAGTCAATGCCTAGATTCTCATCAGGGCTCTCTGATTCTCTGGAAAGATATGAGTGGATATTCTTCTGCAGTTGGGTCTCAGATAACTCTCTGTGTTTCTCTTTTGGTTGAGGAATCTCTTCTGCGATCCCGTGATCGACATGAAGCTGTCTATCCAATTACATTAACATGGCCGCTTATAAACAAATTGGAGTATTTTTTGTTCCTCCAGTGTTGTGGGCCCATGCTCTCCCTATCTTATAGTTTATTCAGGGTTTAAAGACGGTATTCACTATGCTCGTGAAGCGTGTCTCAAGCCGGCGTTCGTCTTTCTTGTTAAGATGCAAACACGGGTCGCATCGCTTCTGAATGCTTTGGGAGTTTATTGTTCAAATCGCAGTTCCTCCTTAAATTCTTCGCTGTATTTCATATCAGTCTATCATTCCTCGATGCCGTGGCAGACATGATGCTGTAATAAAGGCACCCTTCTAGGACTCAGTACAAGAATTGCTCCTGCTCGGCAACTTCTGGCATATTTGTCCAACTCCAAACTCACAGAGCATGCTTGGTTTTCCAATGTCATCATACCCAACATAGGGCCTAATTCCGATGACCATAGGTTGGTGGTTCTGACCACCGGATTTGGATGCAACCGCTCTATGGGTGGTCGGAAACTACCATTTCCCAATAGCAGCTTGTGTGATGGGCATACAAAGCCTGTAGCACAAGTTGGCATTGGGAAATGGATGCATTGAAACATCCGTGCACTGTGTGACAAGCACCATGCGGTGCATGCCACACAGTGGAGGGATGTTTAGGGGAGTGCCTTAGGTGCCTCTTAGCGCAGGGTCAGGGGGGAAGGGTGCCCTGCGAAGGGCCCCCAAAGACATTTTCTGACAGCCTTTCCATGTCAGAATGTCCGACATGAAAAGGCCGTCAGAAAGTGCCATCATAATCCCGATTGCGGAGCCAAACCTGGCTCTGTCACTAATCATATATCATTAGGGGATTATGATGGCTTCCAACGCTCCAACGGAAGTGCATCTAAACTCACCCGCAGGTTTCATTTCAATGCCATCATCCAAATACGGTGGTCGAACTGAAAGCTGTGATGTCGGGTGACATTGTAATAGGATACCAAGTTTCTTCAATATATCCTGGAAATGCATCTTTTCAAAGGGGACACCATTTCTTTGCGCACACTATTCCTTTCCACTTTAAGGTCAAGATGATTTACTTTTAGAAACTGTTTTCCAACAAAAGGTCTCAGTGGCAGCAAACACCAACACCCCACCACGACCAAATATTCTCTACAACTAATCTGATTTAGAGAACAGAGAATGTGGTTTTCTTATAGTGAGGTTACTTGTGGCCCTGCTCTTGGGGAAACCATTGCATGATGCAGATATTGTTAGAAATGGCATGGAGAATCATTCTTTTAAGTGCTCCCCTCCAATACCACAGGGTAGCTCTTTTGACACAATATCAACTGGCTTTTTCCTTGCCCTGGTCCACCATGTGGATGAATGTGGAACAAAAGATTGGGATGCGCTAAAGTGTTACAAACAAATTCCAGTTACAAGGTTGTAAGCGCACACAGAATACACAACTCTTCTTTCACACTCACATATTGATGACAGTTATTTTAATTTTCAGCTTTCAGCTTGGAATAACTACATTTTCCAGCTCAGTCATGATGAGACAGTTGAAGAGAATTATAAAGCTCTCCTAATGTAACACGTTAGGTGCTGGTCCAGTGCATTACTGTGGCTACTTCATTCACTTTATTGTGCAAGTATATCTCTTCAGTCTATATCTGTGGACTGCTTCATTCGTAACATTTGGACTGTCGTTTAAACTTTGATTGACTTGGCAGCCACCTTTCATTTTCCTTGTAGTTAGGAGCCCAGCTGTGTAAATATCCTGGTAAGTTTATATTCCACAGTTGGGTGTGGAAGAGGCCTTACCAGACATTTATCATCCACTCAGTAATTGAGTGTTTTCTTGTCCCTCGTGTACTTCACAAATGAGTGAAGTTCCTTGCTAACTCTGCCAGGAATAATTACAGATAAATCTTAATGTTCCAGAACTGGAACATCGTGCAATTACTGACTTTAGAAACCTAGAACCTTAGTTATATAGAACACAAAAAACCTTACACTCCCTCAGGAATACAGAATGTTATTTCCAAACAGGTCAGTTTTATTCTTTTCCTCATACATGCTTCCTTGCTTTTTAGGTGAAGCGTACAGCACTTTCACTGCAGGATGATCTGTTTGTTATATGTACTTTGTGGGGTTTGACTAATCCCATTGCTGCTGATTTGTTGAGGAGAGTGTCACTCAGACAAGCTTGCCTTTCAGTGGGTTAGTTGTTTCTATGTCCCACCTTCTTGTGGTCTTGTACCTCCCCTAGAGAATTTGGCTAGTGATGCTTTTGGTTGGTCATCACAGCGCATTCTTCTTGTCCTGCTAATGCCCTGCCTCCGGGCTCCACCCACTACTTGTGCGACTGATCTCCTGTTTTTTAACTGGCTTGTAGTAGTACTCAATGAAAAGGAGAATTTCAATGCAGCATCCATTTAATAACTTCTTTGGTTGTTGCAGTAATCATACACTTCTGCGATACTAAATGACCAAATATTCAATTTTGAACAATTTAACATGCTGCGCCTCTTGCCCAACTCTTGGTCTAGGTGTGGTGGTCCTTTCAATATGGCCGCCCAGCCCTCTTGGTACTCCCTTGAATTCACGGACTGAAAGCTGCACGAAAATTATAGATTAGCCGCACCTCCCCAAAGGCCAAAGCCCAAAACCTAATTGCTTTCTCTGTTTGGCGATCGTTCTGCCTCATTCGCAAAAGTAGAGGAGACGGGGAGCTTTTACCACATCTGCGTTTGAGTATTCCATCGTGACTGACTTGCTGGAGAAGATTGAGAAAAAAACAGGGGAATAGAAGAGTTACATTGCAGTGAATAAGATGCCACGCGTGTCTCTTTGTCCTAATTTTAAAACTACTCTGGCTGTGTCGTAAAGAGAGGGTGTCCTGATCGCTCAAGTCCACAATCAGATTGTTCTCCAAGCTGAAAGCTATGACAAGGGAGCTACTAATCATGACAAGTTACTCTGCTCTGCTACTTAGGAAAGGTTTCATGAAGGTGTTTTAATTTAATAGACTATTACAATATCTGCGTTTATTGCTGCTGACGCTGACAAAATGTGCATTCCCAAATGCTGCTGACCACTCAAATGCAAGCCTGCCATGCCTGTTGTCAGTGTACCGTGAAATTTGTCTATCAAAGAGTGCCTAATCTAGCTAGCCAAGAGGCTAGCCTTAGATGCCTATTGTAGGCTAGGGTAAGTCAAGTCTTCCCTGACAGCTGCTGACTAGTAAAGGGCTGGCGTTCACTCCACAGCTACTAAACTAACATTGGCCATGAGTCCTATTAGCTCGGGTGAGATGGTTCCATCAAGGAAGCTCACGGATCACCTTGTTTGAAGTAGAGGGGTTAACACATTGCCTATCATAGGCATTTGGTTTGACACATTTAGTGAGCCCCAGTCAAAAAGCACACTTGATTCAGTCCTGAAGGAAGATTCATGCTTTTCACTATGACTTTAAGTTTGTATAAATGACCTAAAATATCCCATCCTCCCTGTTAAGTATGGGTGTAGAGGAATATCTGCGTATGGAATGAACTTCAAGTTCATACCATGGCTATTGAGCCCACTTCCTTAACAGGGTCCGAAAGCTTATAGTAGTCAGTTGGGATATGGTTTGGGTAAAACATCAGTTAACTTGAATGACACTTTCTCTCCAAAATTGTGCCGCAAACCATCAGTGGAACTGGAGTATTGTATTGTCCAAAGCTTGTTTGTTATGTTGCTTCAATTCTGGTGCCTGACTTTAAATTAATCAACAACAAATGGCCTGTCCCTCCTGACACTCTTATTCTATTCTTTTTTCAAGGGATAAAGCGGTGTACAATTTTTAATACCACAAGCCCAATATTTTCAGGCTATTCACACCTACGCATGTGTCAGAAGCTAATAAGGTACACACAAGATACTAATAAAATTATCACAATACCATCACCCACCAAAAGTCTGATGGAAAAAATGTGGGAGAAAGAGTGAGCCCCTCATGGAAGAACCGCCAATGGGCTTTTCTGGCTCGCAATTGCCAGTATACCCATTTATCATCATCGGTAACTCACTCGTATAAAAGTGGAAAGGAAAGACAAACATAAGAAAAAGACCGACAACATAAACCAGTGCTTTTTCTCAACATCAGAACCCGCTATCTGCTGATTGTTCAGACCATAGCAAGTCAACGTGAACCCTTGCTATTTTAACGTGCACATACACCACACCCCTCCTGAGAAATGAAAATGTGGATCTCACACAATTAAAATTGAAGAATTCACTGGCCACTCTGGATTTATTCTGGGCTGTGAATCCTCCAAATTAAAAACGACTCACACCAAGCACACTCTCGTGTGAGTCATAGTCGCCAACATGTTTCGTTGCTCGTATTTTACGCAACTTCTTCAGGGCAAACAGGGGTTATCTACTTCAATTTCCACTCTTTTTGTAAACCACACCTGTGATGGTAAGAGAAACAAAGCGCAAATAAAAATGATCCAGGGGTTCAAGACCCTCACATACCTGGTATCTTGGTCAAGGTATAGTACACAGCTGTGGCACTCAAGACAACTGTAGCATAATCACCTGGGGTTAGCGTCTCTCACGCGTACCTACTACCCCTCTCAATGTGTACATCCGTGTCCTGGAGGATCACGTGTCCCTCTGAAAACCCGCAATCGTCAGGTATTCTGGAATTTGGAATTTGGAATTTGGAATTGGATTTGTAGAGCGCATAGCTACCCTTGGGCATCCCAGCGCTGAGAGGACCTAGTTTTTCCAGGGGGATGGGGACCGGTCGGATAGACAGGGATTTAAGGGAAGAGCCAAGTTTTTAATTGTTTCCGGAAGGAAAGGAGGTTATGTTCTCTCCTCATGGCTACTGGAAGGGTGTTCCAGAGCTTTGGCGCGTTGTAGGCGAACAAACGGCCGCCGGATCTTGCCTTTTTTATTCTTGGGATGTTGGCAAGGGCAAGTGCATCAGATCTTAGATTTTTGAAAGACTGGTGGGGCTTCATCAGGGGTCTGAGGATTGGGGGGCCTTTGTCGTGCATAATTTTGTGCGAGATGCTTAGCGTCTTGAAGGTGATGCGCTCCTTCACTGGGAGCCAGTGTAGGCTTTTGAGGGCTGGTTTCGCCGAGCATCTTGCTTTGGTTCCTGTAAGGACTCTAGCTGCCGTGTTCTGAGCCACCTGAAGTTTCTGAATGACTGATGCAGGGGCTCCCAGGTACAGGACGTTACCATAGTCTAACCTGGAGTTGACCAGTCCCTGCATCAGTAACTTCCTGGACTGGAAGGGGATCAGGTGGAGGATCTTTCGGGACATGCGAATAAGGCCGAAGCAGGCCCCTGAGGTTTTTCTGGCCTGGGTTTTGAAATTAAGGTCCTGGTCGAGCCAGATGCCTAGGCTTTTGACCTCGGTTTTTGGGGTCGGGTAGGTACCCATGCAGGGTGGCCAGGAGAGATTTGTAGGTAGTTTGTTCGGGTTGCCAAGGAGAAGGATCTCCGATTTGTCACCATTGAGTTTTAGTCGAGAGTCACACATCCATTGTGAGATTCCTTCGAGACATCTGGCGAGATCTTCTAGGCTAGTGTTCGATTGATTGATGGAGACCACCAGCTCAGTGTCATCAGCGTACATCACTGTCTTGACGCCGAAAGGGGTGATAACGTCTTCAAGGGGGGACATATAAACGTTAAAAAGTGTGGGGCTCAGGGAGGCGCCCTGGGGGACCCCACACTGCATGGGCAGGGCTTTGGACGTGGAGGTGCCATCTGACACCTGAAAGGATCTTCCCTCAAGGAAGGACTTAATCCAGGCAAGGGCAGAGTCGGTGATTCCCACTCGCCTTAGCCGGTGGACCAGGATGGCGTGGTCCACCGTGTCGAAGGCGGCACTTAGATCGAGGAGGATCACTGCCACTGATCCTCCTGCGTCTATGATGCTTCTCGCCTCTTCGACAACTGCCAGTAGGGCGGTGTCAGTGCCCTGCCCCGGTCTGAAACCGGTCTGGGAGTCACGTAGTAAGTGATTCGACTCCAGAAAGATGGATAGTTGCTGGTTAGCTATTCGTTCGGCCACTTTGCTGATCCCGGGAAGGAGCGAGATGGGTCTGAAATTGGAGGGGTCCGTGGGGTCCAGGTGGGGTTTTTTCAGGAGGGCTTTGACGGTAGCCTTCTTCCAATTGGCTGGGACGGTGCCCTCCTTGAAGGAGGCATTGATGAGGTTGGTGAAGGGTTGGGCTACAGTGGGGGCAACCAGTTTTAACTTGCTGATGGGGGCTGGGTCAGATGGGGAGCCACTTTTCAGAGTTTCCAGTTCTGCACATAAAAAACAAACCAAGTTCAATCAGTATACAGTCACACTTCTAATTCGGCTAGGTACCCTGTCTGCGATGTCAATACAACTCAGTCATAAAAGCAAGGGATTAAATGACCACCCGTATTTAGCACAGCGCCCATCCGTCAAACCCGCTTGTAACCGGCCGATAATCTTTAAAGTAATCCCGGTGGAGAAGCTAACTTATTACTCTCACCGTTTGGGGTAGAGCCTCTTACCCATGTGGTATTAAAAATTGTATACCGCTTTATTCCTTGAAAAAAGAATAGAATAAGAGTGTCAGGAGGGACAGGCAATTTGTTGTTGATTTGTTGATTATGGTTTGAGTGGGGGGCCGCCTGCACCCTCTTCCTTCCCCCTGAGGCTCCAGTCAATTGGATATGATTTAGTACGGCGGCCCAGACGTGAGAGTCTAACTGCGGTAGCAGTTATTTCTTGGGCACACACAAGGTTTTTTAAGAATTGAGCCTAGTACACTTTATTGTGGCCTCGGTGACTCTGTGCATAATCTGCCTATTTGGCTCACTATCTGGTCCTAAACATTGTCACTGTGAGGAGGGAGGAATTGTCTGGCGTTCTCAGACGAGCAAATAACCTTAATACTGTCTGGCCCCTCCCTTTTACCCGACGTTCCGTTGGGACCTAGTTCCACAGCACGGGAGGAATGGGATAAGTTATCAAAACTTAAAAAACATCGGATCTGAGTAGCCCAACATGGGGCATTGATGACAGAGTATTTGTGGGCTGGAGCAGCACCCCCAAGCCTGATAGTAAAACTCGAACCAATTTTTTTTTGGGAAGATAGGCAATTCCGTGTGGACTGGAGTTTCATTTCGAACAAATGCACACGGGATTGGCTCATCTTAATTATTAACACTGCTAAAAGACTTAGTGATGATTTACTAAAAGAAATACTTGACTTGGAAGAAAACATAAAGAATAATTCAGCACTCACCGATGCCAAGGAACAGTTAGATAGGATCCAAAGTGATTTAACTGATTACAAGACTTATATGGTCAACCAGAAAATAAGGGGGCTTAAAAAGAATCTGGATAGGTTCACTCACGCATGGGCATTTCCATACACTGAGGATCAGTACTACGATACACAAACAGATCAGTCTAGACAACCCAATTTTCAGAAGAGGGGGCAGTATCTCCAACGAGGGGGGAATAGACAACAGCGACGAACACCCAACAACTGGGTGTTCGATAACACAAGCAGTGAGGAGGAGGATGCACCCACTCACCCGGCCCCTCAAAATACCAATAGGGTTAATTTTGCACCAGAAACAAGGACAGACGAGGACTTGGGAGCCCTGTTGAAGTATTTTTTAGGTCACAATCAGAGAGGAACGTGGGGTGCAGGCAGCCAGGTATTCAGAGGAAGAGGCAGGGGCAGAGCACAATTGCAGCCCAACTGGCAACAGTACTCCCCTCGGATAACCCGCAACAGGGGCAGGACTGGCCAGCAATGAGTCCGGTTGGAGAGAATATGATACCTAGTGATATTGTGGTAAACTTGTCTGATCATGTATGAACACCAGCAGAAATAGGAGTTTTAAATAAGGGACTAGGATATGTCCCGACTCCACGACATGACCCTTTTACCTGCAGATTAGAACTACATGAAATGATGAGGAAGATCAAGTTGTATAAGTTTTTCTCCGATAAAGAAAAGGTTGATCAATCGGTGTTCAATACGAATCTCCACCGCCCTTCAAATTGTTGTCCACCTAGTAGCTCTTTGGGTCCAGAGGTGGCGGTGTTTGAACAGAAAGTGCTCTGCGACATCGCTAATCTGGAGCAAGTTCCACACCAAGATCGTGGTTGCAATATGAGTAAGCAGGACTGGCAAGCTGTTAAATCCCTACAAGAGAACACACTTTTGGCTATAAAACAAGCTGATAAGGGGGTGCTGTTGTGGTGTTAAATACATGCGACTATGAGACAGAAGTGCTGAGACTATTGAGTGTACGCACTAATTATCATCCCCTGGCTAGGGATCCCACGCCCGACTTACTTGAGATGATTACCAGAATGGTGTCAGATGCCTTAGAAAAGAAGTGGATAACATCAAAAGAGGCGGACTTTATTGTCAACAAAAAGTCCCGCATTCCGGTGTTTTACATCTTGCCGAAGATCCATAAACCCCAACGACCACCGCCAGGACGCCCGATAGTCTTGGGCATTCAGTCAGTACTAGAGCCTTTATCCCAATTTGCTGATTTCTTTTTACGTGAAGCAGTGATCACCCAGGAGTCCTATGTTCAGGACACGACTGACATTCTGAATATTCTTGATGGATTGCAATTTGATCCCGACTTGCAATTACTAGTGACTATCGACATCGAGTCACGCTATACCAGTATCCCCCAGGACGCCACGCTGGTGGCAGCAGCACGGGCCCTGGGGGAGCTGGAGTGGTTTTATGATACACCTGCCACTTTTGTCATGCAATGTATTGAGCTTGCATTGACAAAAAACTTCTTCGAGTACAAAAATCAACTATATATGTAGGTGTCTGGTACTTCTATGGGGGCCACATTTGCCCCAAGTCTGGCTTGCATTTATGTGGGCCAGTTTGAGGCAAATGTGGTCCTCCATCAGAGCAACAACCCCTTCAGGGACCATATCTACCTGTGGAGGAGTTATATTGATGATGTCCTCTGTATCTGGGCAGGTACAGAGGACCATCTCCTGGACTTCCTTACATGGTTAAATCAGATGGATGATTGTCTGAAGTTCACTTGGTCTATCAATAGAACTACAGTAGTTTACCTTGATGTTGATATTCTGGCGGTTGACCGCAAACTTGTCACGACTGTACATCATAAAAAGACTGATAAGAACTTGCTGCTCCATTATAAATCTTTCCATCCCCAAGCCTTACGAGATAATCTTCCCGTGGGGCAATTTTTGCGCTATCGGCGCAAATGCTCCACCACGGAGGCTTTTGTGGAACAGTCTGAAGAATTGGCAGAGAAACTGTCTGCTAGATCATATCCCAAGAAGGTTGTGAAGCAAGCCTGCAAACGCGCATTGAATACGCCCCATGAGGCACTCCTTGAAAGACATGTGAGAACCAAACAGGAGTGCATACCGGTGGTTACGACCTTTGATCCCTTATCCACCAAATTGAGACAAATTGTGAGGAAACACTGGTCGATTCTTGATACCAGTGTTGGAAAGATGCCACCTCCACGATTTGCCTTCAAAAGAGCTACTAATTTGAAGGACAAATTGGTCCATACTCGGACCTTAAATACCTCCTATACAGACAGGTTACCGCCGGGCCATCGCCCCTGTACCAGCTACTCAGCATGCAATCTGACAACAACTACCAAGTCAGTCACCTTGAGAAATGGTAGAATCTGGCACTTTACCAGGTTTAGCAATTGTAATACTGTAAACGTGATCTACAGATTAACTTGCAAATGTGACCTCCGCTACATTGGACTTACATCGAGGAAGGTGAAAGTCCGCATTCAAGAACATCTCAGCACTCTAGGAGCAAAGAAACTGACCACGAGACTGGTGCAACACTTCAATGAGATGGGACATGATCCCAAGGATCTGGAGTGGGTCGTACTAGAGAGAGTAATGTGTGAGAGTCACAATGCTGAAAGTATTCTGGCCAGAAAAGAAGCACGCTGGATTTACCAGGAACAGGTTGACCAGGATGGGTTGAATGACTCGAACGAATGAAATAAGATCAGTAAACGATGAGTATAAAAAATGGAAGGTCTCCCCTCTGGGCTACCAGTTATTGTAGTAATATGTTAGATCATGGTAGTACTATGCACTACACGTAGGACAGTGGGTCTTGTTTACCACGCTCTCAGATCAACCTGAATCCATTCTTCCCCACAACCATCATTACTGCCACATCCCTGTACCTGGTCATCGTCTGTGGCACCTCCTAGCTCTGCAACCTCATCGGTTTCACCTAACCCACATATATGTCATAAGTGCATGACATCACCTCAGTGCAGTCACAGTTAGGATGTTTTATAATGGGATGACAGGCTGCTCTGACCCGCTAAAATAACTTAGTCCTGACCTTCATTATGTACAGAGCTGCTCATTTTGCCTTAGTGTTATTTCAGTCATCATTAGGGTTGATAGTTTTTTTGAATATGTTGTTTAACTGCCTCACAGACCTGTATTTAATCTGTTTGAATGTTCCTCAATTTAACGTGCTCCTAGCATTTGTTAAATGTTAACAAAAACACTGCCAAGTGCATGTTCTATTTTTTAGATCCATGACCACCCATATGCAAAGTAAAAGCAGGGGCATAACTCTAGGTGGGTGTTTGGGGCGTGGCACCCCTCTAATTATTGTGTGTAGTCATTAATTCAACTCAACAAACACAATTGCACAATGCACCACACACATCCAATCCACACTACAGAAGTCCACGTCATGCCACAAACTTTAACAGAACACCACATAATTAAACTCCACTGCACTCAACAACACAAAATACCATTCCACATAATTACACTCCATGACACAATCCCACTCCACATAATTCCAGTACAGCCATTACCACATAATTACTGTTCACATTATTCAACTGCACATCATGTCACATAATTCCACTCCAGAAATCCGCTCCACACCACACAATTCCACACCGCAAAATTCCACTAAAATTAATTAATTAGTAAACTGAGTGCCATTGCATTGGGTGGCTCCTTGGGGTGACTGAGCGACTCCGACACGGTATCGATAGCAGTGAGACCTTTGCGCTTATTCTTCTTGATTTAAGCACTGCTTTCGATACCGTGTCCCATTCCATCTTATTGGAGTCTCTCTGCTCCCTTGGTGTTGTTGGACCTGCGCTTGCCTGGGTGGCCTCATTTCTCAATGAGCACACCTTTCAGGTTTTCTCAAACAAAGCTGAATCTGCGATTCACTCCTCTGCTTACGGCGTCCCTCAAGGGTCTATATTGAGCCCTCTGTTGTTCAATATTTACATCAGACCACTTGCTTCTATCGTAGAGGACGCCGGTCTGTCTATATACTCATATGCAGACGACACGCAGATTGTGTTTTCTTTGTCTAGCAGCAGGGCTCAGGACACTTCTGCCCTTAAAACTGGCCTTTCTCGTGTTGCAGCTTGGATGCAAGCGCATCTGCTAAAGCTCAACGGTGACAAGACCGAGGTGATCATACTAGGCAAACATAAAGATCTGTGGGGCTCTAGACACTGGCCCAGTGATATGGGTCCGCTGCCTACCCCCGTGCCTGTTGCTGGTAACCTCGGTGTCCTGATCGACGATAAACTCTCGATGAGGCAGCAGGCAACTAAGGTCGCTGCAATCTGTTTTAATACTCTACGCTGGCTGCAGAAGATAATATGGATGATGCCTGAGTCCACTCGAAGAACTGTCGTACAAGCCCTTGTGATGTCCCGCATCGACTATGGCAATGTGCTCTATCTAGGAGCAGATAAAGCCACAATCAATAAACTCCAGGTTGTACAGAACTCAGCTGCTCCCCTGCTGCGCAATGTTCCACGTAGAACGTCCGCAATGCAAGCTCTGCGTGACCTTCACTGGTTAAAAATTTCTGATTGTGTGGTCTTCAAAACTTTGTGCTTCCTATTTAAGATTCGTCAGGGTTTTGCTCCCATCTACCTGCACAATCTTGCCCAGCCATATCAGCCTGGCCGCTCTCTTAGGTCATCCAACAATGGCAATCTTGTGATTCCTAGAATCCGACTGGCAAAAATGGGAGGCCGTTCATTCGCATATCTAGGACCTAAGATGTGGAATGCTCTCCCGTTGGCGCTAAAAACAGAAACTAGTCTTCTTGCTTTCCGCAAAAAATTGAAGACTCTTCTGTTCTAAGTTCTTCGGTTCTGTTTTTCTTTTCTTTCAGCAATTGCTTGTTTTCTTCTTCAGTCTGTCCCTGGCGCCGGGAAACCCATTGCGGGTAGCTGTGCGCAATACAAGTTCAATAAATAAATAAATAAATAGCTGTTATCTACAACAGTTAAAGCCCTCAGAAATTGAAAGTATGTAAAAAAAACTATTATTAAGTCTTGAGTACTAACCATATATCAAAATCTTATAACACTTTTTTATCATAAGTTCTCAACATGTTGCACAGCAAACACAATGCTCTAAAACATAGATTAAAGATATTGACAAAGCCAATCGATCTGGCTAAAAACTGATATTTTCCCAAAGATGCTATGCCAATGCTTGTTGGGATATGTTGCAATACTGAAGTTGATCTAGGAGTTACCTATGGTTCTTAATACGACCATAAGCACTTGACCAAAATATTGTGTGATTCTGGCTAAATCCATACACCGCCTCCTAGTTTGAACAATTTAGGCCCTTACCTGACAAGCATCAATACCACCATCAGTGTATCCGGCGCAGAACATCTTATCAGTTATCTGGTTGTCATAAAAGTCTGGACCATTGCACATGCTGCTGCTCATGATGGGGACGCTGGCCTCCTGCAGGATGTCAGATGGCTGGCCTGTGTCAGACAAGAAGAGTTTAAAAAAGAAATGGTTGAAGGTATGCATGCTTTCACTCAAGTTTGAGGATGGAAAAAGTCTTAAAAACATAGAATAAACAAAAAGAAATGAAACCGTCTGTTGTGGTATTCTTAATAGGAGATGGTGAAAATAAGAGAGGGCATCAGGGTGACTTGTACATATAATTCACCCTCTAATGTGTCATTTGCAGCAATATCTAGGAAACAAGTTTTTGTTGGAGTTCATGTATCTTCTCGACGTTTTTCATCTTGAGGAACCGACAGGCTCAACATGAGAAGAATTTAATTTTAAGACGCTACTCTAGAAATCATATTCCTGATGAAACTGCTAATCCTACATACATGGACCATGTTGCTCTAGACTGTATCGTACAAATGTACTTGTGGCCGTATTAGAAAAACGGCACAGTATTAGGATAAGCAAATGTGTGCCAACAATCTAAAAAGTTCTCACCAAAAATAAAAATTAAACTACTTGATGTAGTATTCCAGACAGACATTGGCTAAAACATAAGAGGATATAAGGGAGACTACTAAACAATCCTCCTTTTTATTGTGTCATTTGCACAAGTAACTAGGGAACCAGTTACAGCTGGAGTTCATATAACTCCTCTAAGATGTTTATCATTAGGAACAGACAATCCTAAGACCCTATAATTAAATGCCAAGAAGCTACTGTACAAACGCTTTACTAATGGACTGCATCCTACAAAAGGACTTGGGGTCTTATTACAAATAGTTACATGGTACAACTTCATATTGATGCACCGGTGCAAACAGGGGCAGTGCTCTGTACTACTGATATTGCACTGCCCACACAGCAGCCTCATAGTTGGGGAAGAGTATTAGTGAAAGATGAACTGGCCAATTGAAGCAGCTGTTTGTTCTTTCACTGTGTAGATTGCTTTAACCTGTACTGCAAAAGGGAGCCAGGGATCCTCCTGGAAGGGGATGCAGTGAGTACCTACATCCGCATGCAGGATGATGTCTCGGGGTCTGTGAGACTCCCTTCCCCTGTCCATAGGGCTGCTCTCATGAAACCAACTGGCAGTGTGCCACCTTTTCGAGACACACAATTAGTGCACTTCGTCTTGGCCTCTTTGACCCTGTGCCCATGTCCATAACATGGTGAGCCATACAGGCATAATGTTGCCCTCTTTTGCATTAGACCATGTCCCCAGGCAAATGGGGTAACACCCCTTTAGAATAGCCCTGGCAATATGTGCGCCAGCACAAGGGTCTATGGGGACTTCGAGTAATACCGCAGTGCACCAGGGCCGCAGAAAGTGTGTAACCACACCTGTAGCCCCCGTGAGGCCCGCAATGAAATATGGCCCTGGGACTCATTAACTCTTATGCTAAGTTCAAATAGCGATATTAAAACATTTTCTTTTTAAGTGTAGCCATGGAAATCTTTACTGTCTCTTGTTTAAGAACCGACTTTACATTTTTCAGGTACATTTGCTACATAACACAATATGAGTTTCTTGTTCCCATGGACATATTATCAGAAATTACACAGAAAAGGTAACCTAGAAAGAAGTATTTTTAATGTATTCACTTAATAGTTAATAATTTACTTAATTAATATGCAGCAGTAGCTATTAACACATTTGTAATGCTAACTAATAGCAATCTAATATTTAAATGACAGTTTAAAGAATTTATCTAATAGGAAATAGGATCTGGGAATGCAGATATCCTGTTGGTTGCCACCTGACAGGAATGGATCCTAAAGATTAAATGGGCGTGTTTAAAGAGGCAAATAATATGACATGGGCAGGTCCATCAAACCTGGTGGAACAATTTACCTAAGTACAAAAACCCTATGTCTGACAGCCGTCTGGCACTTTCCACTGCGTTCACCCAGTTGCAAGAGCTTTACCTACAACGGAGACAAAAAGATATTCTCTGACCTCTAATGAAAGGGAACAACAGAACCGAGAGGAGGGTGGGAGGGCCATATATCCAGTTTTGTCAACTATTATTGCCCTAATTTTAGTGACTCCCTGAATGTTCTTGTCTAGCACATTCTTCAAATTAACCAGTAGAGCAAATGCTGTTGATCTTTTGTTTAAAAAATATATTGTACTGGGAGTACACGGGGTTGTTCTCCTCATCATCAGGTAGTTGTCAGTCCCCTTATTCTCACGTTTTCAGGCTGTGTTCTTTAATCTGAGTCAAAATGTGTATCTCCCACCGAACTCACTTATTCCCCAAAGTATTTGCACTTTTTCTTAGAACAATCATCAGTCGTTTTGCGGTTCCTATGAGATAATCATATCCCCCCCTAGCCAATTCCTTAAAACTTTACACTGCGATTGTATACTTGTGTAAGATTGTTAAGATAATGCTTCTTTCCTCTTTTCTGTGATTTTATTGCTGTTTTTATGCCGATGTTATGACGTACATGCTGTTTGTATGGTGGTAAGACCCACCCTTTTATGATTTTTATAAATCAAATAAAAGTATTATCAATCAATCAGTCACCAGTAGCAGTTCAAATCATGCTTGTGAGAGGGTGAATAAAGTGCATGTGAAAAGTTGCCTACTAATGATGTGCTGATTCACCCAATTAGAAGAGTTGATATTGGTATTCCTCAGGATTTCATACTGATAACAAAAACCATGGTTTCTCCAATGAATACAGCATTCATAAAACCCCTAGATCGAAAGTGGAAAATTGACAGGGTATGTCTTTTTACTGGTTTTCACATTCAGAGGATTGCAGCACCACACATATAGCAATCCCGGGCCCAATTCACGTAGGTACACTTACACTTATTTTCCTCTTCAAAAGGGTACTTTATGAGCTGTATCTTTACGACTGTGGAGTCTCTGCACTCATTGGTGAAACTGTGCACCCTAAATGATTGAGCAGTCCTTTCTTTTTATGCTTACCTTTGTGAATCAGGCCCAGAGCCTTCTAATCTTATACATTAGGGGTCCCCAAACCGGTCCTGGAGGGCCGGATCCATGCCAGATTTTTAAAATTACTACATGTATCTCAATGGGGATATCCCAAAAACCTGGCATGAATCCGGCCCTCCAGGACCGGTTTGGAGACCCCTGTAACATCAAAAAAGAAGACATAGGTTGCTGTTAGTTGGATTTTATTTCACTTGTCAGTATCAGTAACACAAAACTCACATTCACAAATATTTGTGTTACAGGCAATGAGAGACTGCTTGTTAGAACAATAACGTATGAAAGAATGCTCACTGAGCTCAGTTATACTTACCATAATATACAGTATTACCCCAGCCGGTCACTGAGCACACCTTGCCATCAATCAGCTCTTGTCCCATGGCAGGAAGGCAAGCTGGCTGCACATACTCTGTGGTCAGTGGAGAAGAGGCAGGTCCTATTAAAGCCAGTACAGGAGAATGGTATAATTGTGCACATTGTACATTATAAAATACCGAGAAATAGAGTGATTTGTTGTACCCAAGATTGGGCACTGGACTGGTGTCATTTGACTACTGTGTCTACTTGGGGACTAAAGAATTCAACTCTGCATGAGAATGAAGTTATATCCTCAGCTTGAGCTGGGCTAAAAAGTTTTTCTTCATTCCGTGGGAAGTGGACACTGACTACAGCACAAATCTGCAAAATATCTCTAATCCTCTTCTGTCTGGAATGGATCAAAAATGAGATGGCAGACAATGTTGTGTGGCCTTTTACTATTTACAGCTATTGTCTGACCCCTTTATCTGTTCCTCTGTGGCATCCTTTATTTTAACTGCTCCAAAAAAGAGACGTTCAATCTGCGGATCCAATTAATTGTAATATGAACTTAATCAAGTATGAATTTTTATCATATGTTTTGAAATTGTATAGGTATTGTATCTTAACAATTATCATACTGTAAGGATGTGGAATGTTTTTATCTTTTATCCTTTTATACATGTAGTATACTTTTATGCCTTCATCATGTCGGCAAAATAAAGTTATTCTGACTTCTGAATGAGATGGGAGGCGATGGACAAATAGCAATTTGATTTTTCTAGTTTTTTCATGAAAGTAATGTTTCTGTGCTATCTTCTTGCTCTCTGGTTATGGTTTCAATATTATTAACCTCAAGAGCTGTGCACAGATGAGTAGGTCCATCAATTTCACAGAGCACTTTCAGAAAATAAACCACCTTTGGAATGAGTTCAGGTGGTATATTTTGGAGAAAGTTACTATAAGTAGAAGAGGAGGTAACCTAGATGTAATTAAGAAAATGAAAGAGCGATGGTGTATGTGCCACCTTGATACCTTTGATAAGGGCATTAATACTCGTGAAGAGTGGATGAAACTTCTTGTCAACTAATAGGTAACAAATAGTTGGCACCTGCCAAAAAAAAAAAGATCTCCCCATGCTTATAGTGTAGGGACAATGAGGCACTATACGTGGTATATAAAAAAAAACAGAAATGTGCAAATGAAAGATGATCGCATGATTGACGGATATATAGCTATGCAATAGATATCCCAACAGGTATGGACAATAGAGTAAGGTACAACACTATGCAGTACGTTAAAATGGAAAATTAAGCACAAAAATGCAAGGTAGAGACATTAGGGGGCAAGTATATTTGATCATTGCTCTGAAAATCGATAGCAATAACACCTTAGAAATTAGGGGTCATAATGATAAAGTAAGGCACAGTATAAGAAAATATGCCAAAATTGAGGAATACTCATTAGATTTCGATAGAGTATAGCGTGTATTGTATATATCGGTCAACAAGTAACAACGGTATTTCGAATTGAATTTTAATAACACAAAATAAGCTGAGAGGAGCAGATGCCACGCATGATTGTCATATAAAATAAACAGAAGTGCGGTCATTAACCCCTTCCCTGCTGGTGACGGAACCACTCCGTCATCAGCTGCGTTTGCGCTGTGCTGATGACGGAGCGGTTCCGTCACGACCTGCTCGGAACGCCTGCGCGGCGCGGATTCCGCGTCTGCGCTGAACGTTCTATTGAGCGGGCGGGGCCGTGACGGAACCGCTCCGTCATGAGCACAGCGCAACCGATGCTGGTGACGGATCAGTTCCGTCACCAGCATGCGCCAGCCGCTCTTCCGCCCCACCCCCTTAGCCGCCGCAGTGAAGGGGTTAAAGAAAGCATGAATGGGAGGGGGTAGGAGGGCGGTTGTGGTAAAAACAATTACAGACTGCGGGAGGAAACGAGGATGAGTAAGGGAACAAAAATGTTTTTCAAGTAAAGGGGCTGATAGCCTCGGAAGACCAAAACTGACGGCATGGTAGTCAGGAGGCGGGATTCAGAAGCCATTAAACAATTAGATGGCTTAATTTATGATTGCAGCCAATGAAAATGATGGGCAGAAAGTGGGTGGAGTTTCCCCCACAGTACTGTACAATACTGAATGAGACAGCGCATGCGCTGCCCAGCCGAGACCTAAAAAACGTATACTCTATTTAAACAACAAAGGAAATAAATATCCAAGAACAGTTAGAAAATCAAGATGCAAAGATAGATGCAATGACTTTATCAGACGCTGTACTTATGGACTTGCAAATGAAAAATGCAAACCAAAGCGAGTAAGCGAACACGCATAAACCACAACCAAGAATGAAATAAACAAGCACTGGCAAAGTTAATAGGCCAGGCCTTGGCTAGCTCACCTTGCACAAAACATTTGTATTGCACAAACATACCGCACAATTGGAGAAAGCTCGCTGTCTCCTAAATATGGCAGCATAAAAGTGGTTTGCAATAAAACATGTTTAATTTAAAAAAATAACTACCACACATCATCTTAATGGACATGTATTTCTGATTTTGATGGACAGGTGTCCTTACAACAACTATAGATACCCTTTTAGTTTAATGCAGAACATAGAAAATAATTGACGCAAAAAAAGGTACTACTAGCTTGGAATTACTGTAAAATGTAGACAGCTTAAACATACAAGGATAAGTACAAAATATAAGTAAATAAAAAACAATAAAGAATAGGAATAATAAAAAGCATTGGCAAACTGAGGCACTAACTTACAATCATGACACTAAAGTTCACTTGTGTTCAGGCATACTTATGTTTTTGTGGGCGGCAGCAAAATGACAGCTAGACACACCAAAAATGAATGAGGCAGACCTTTATGTACGTATGTATATGTCATGAGCCTTTTCAACGTATCCACCTGTCTCTATGGCAGACAGCAAGAGGACTGGATACACTTCCTATGTGGAAAACTAGAGAATGCTGATCAAAATATCCTTTCATTTTAATATGGGAATTCATTATTACAGCACTTGTCACCAAAGCTCATACATTTATATTGTAAGCTTGTGTATATTAAATTTCTACAGAGGCACATGCCAGTGATTTCCTCCCCAGTGCAATTATACAGCTACTAAACACAGTTTCAACAGAGGAATTCAATTAAAAGAGTATTGCACACAATGTGGCACATTCTGAACGCCAAGCTTACAACTTTAATCTGCCTAGAGACAACGGGGTTATTCTTATGGTATTTGTTTTAACCTACCTTATTGTTAAAAATATACATAAGGTACGTTATTCCACACTAGTTAAGTATTTCTTCACAGCCATAGATGATGGAAAACTTTTATCCATAAGACATAGTACACTGACATTTCTGTTGTTGATAATTAATTTGGATATTGATTATCAGGCAGGACTGATGTAGTGAGCAGCAGAAAAGGAGCTGTTTTGAGTAACAGGGGGAGTAAAGTATATATTTCCAAGGACCTGGTACAGAATTATAATAGGAGTGAGGATATCTATGCCTGGTTTACTTCTAATGAAATTGCATTAAGAATGAATGGTGTGCCTGAACAGCATCGGGGGGCGGGCCTGTGGAAACATTTTGAGGCTTCTGGGAGGAGTGCTTTAGAACCCTTAGAGTTAGCAGGTGCCATGACCTACCCCAATATGAAAGAGGCCCTATGTCTCAGGTATGGACTTACTCCAGAGCAGTACATACTGCAGTTTAGAAACTCCAAGAAGAGAGAGTCGCAGTCCGGGTTTCGGGCCAACCACAGCACCGAGACCGCCCTAATCGTAGCCACCGACGACATCAGAACCCTGATCGACAATGGGGAAACAGCGGCCCCCATCCTCTTGGACCTCTCTGCGGCGTTCGACACCGTCTGCCACCGCACCCTAGTGAAGTGCCTCAGCAACATCGGAATCCGAGAGAAAGCTCTGGAGTGGATCATCTCGTTCCTCGCCGGAAGAACCCAGAGAGTCCGCCTCCCCCGTTCAGATCCAAGGCCACCGAAGTCATCTGCGGCGTACCACAAGGATCCTCACTCAGCCCAACCCTCTTCAACGTCTACATGAGCCCCCTCGCAGCCATCGCATGCCAACACAACCTCAACATCATCTCCTACGCCGACGACACCCAGCTGATCCTCTCCCTCACCAACAACCCCACCTCCGCCAGAGCCAACCTGCATGAAGGGATGAAAGACGTCGCCGACTGGATGAGGAACAGCCGCCTTAAACTGAACTCAGACAAGATGGAAGTCCTCATCCTGGGATCATCACCCTCCGCCTGGGACGACTCCTAGTGGCCCCTAGCCCTGGGCACGGCTCCCAAGCCAACGGACCACGCACGCAACCTGGGCTTCATCCTGGACTCCTCCCTGTCGATTACCAGACAAGTCAACGCCGTCTCATCTTCGTGCTTCAACACCCTGCGCATGCTTCGCAAGATCTTCAGATGGATCCCCACTGAAACCAGGAAGACAGTTACCCAGGCACTTGTCACCAGCCGACTGGACTACGGGAACACCCTCTATGCCGGAACCACAGCCAAACTTCAAAAAAGACTCCAGCGCATCCAGAACGCCTCCGCACGACTCATCCTGGACATCCCCCGACACAGCCACATCACCAGACACCTGAGAGACCTGCACTGGCTCCCCGTCAACAAGAGAATCACGTTCAGACTCCTCACCTACGCACACAAGGCTCTCCACAACCTGGGCCCCAAGTACCTCAACGACCGCATGACCTTCTACACGCCCACCCGCCAGCTACGATCAACCAACCATGCCCTCGCCACCGTACCACGCATCTGCAGAGCCACCGCCGGAGGAAGATCCTTCTCCTACCTGGCAGCCAAGACCTGGAACTCCCTCCCCACCCACCTTCGGCGAACCCAGGACCATCTCTCCTTCAGAAAGCAGCTCAAGACCTGGCTATTCGAGCAGTAACGTACCCCCTCCCCCAGCACCTTGAGACCCTCCCAAGTGAGTAGCGCGCTTTATAAATGCCTTGATTGATTGATTGATTGAGAATGTGGATGGAATATGTGAATTTGTACTCACGTGCACTGGAAGGTTGGATGAAGGGCAGCAAGGTAACTGATTTTAAGGGGTTATTGCATTTAATCAGTTGGGAGCACTTGAGTAGTCTTTGTGTTCCAGAGCTGGGCCAGCATCTTTTAGACAGACCCCATTGAGCTTGCTGAGGAGGCGGACCGCTGGGCCAGTACCAGGGTCCACAGAGGAATTGTCGGTACCACAGCCAAAGGTGCGCAGGGTCCCCAGCAGAAGAGTGGGGGGGGACAAGGGTAACCAAAAGGAGGTTTCTAAAGGGCCACCAAATAGTTCCCAGGGTAAGGAGTCCCAACCCCCAGGCCTAGACAGCCATGGCCCCCTAGAGGCAGAAGGGATAACCAAGGTCCCTCTGCATGCTATAACTGCAACAAGGTGGGCCACTTTTCATCCAGGTGTCCCAAGAAAAACCTAGCACCCACTGGTGCTCCCGTCCCAGGGTTAGCAAGTGTAGCTTTGGGAGGGGATTTGGTCTCCAGTGAATGGGGGGAGCTATCAGTTATGAACCTTGTCTCTTTAGGAGACCAAGAGGTGGTCCAAGAAATATTACTGCCCCCTAACACTAAGAAATACAGGCAGAAGGTGACCATCAATGGAAGGGAAATAGAGGCTTCGAGAGACAAAGGAGCCAGAGTAACATCCTTGAGGTGTCAGTCGGTGTCTGAAGAGCAGTGTATCCCCAATGTACTCTGCCCGGTAGTTTCAGCTGATTGCTCAGTGCACCTCTGCAAAGTGGCGCGTATTCCCTTTGAGTGGGGGGGGGGAGTTTCTGGTCTCTTGGAAGTTGTTGTCAGTGATGCCTTACCTGTAGACTGTCTGCTAGGTATTGACCTGGAGAGTTCTCAATGGAAGGATGTAGAGCACCAAACTCATCTGGAGATGTTAGGTTTGCCTGCGTGGATCTGTGTGACCACGCGTGCTATTGCAGCAAGTAGGGGTGATTCAGCAGAGCTGGAGCCTGAAACAGTGGCCCAGAGACCTGCCAGGAACAGAGGAGGCAGGGGCTGCAGGAAACCCGCCCCTGTGGATCCCACGGCACCGGAGGAAGCAGAACCTGAGGGGGATGCCCTAGAGCCTACCGGGGAACAAGTGGCTGAACTGGGGGAACTGCCTGAGCTGACCCATTGGCAGCAAGAGGGTGGCCCCTCCAAGGAGGAGTTCTGCAAGGCACAGACGGAGTGCCCTTCTCTCGTTGGTATGCGGCAACAGGCCGCAGACAAGGCAGCAGGCCTAGGGACCAAGAATCATTTCATTTACTGGGAAGATGATTCGCTTTATAGTGAGCCTAAGTTCGCTGAGCCTGGTGCAGCCCGTGTGCTGGTGGTACCCGAGCGCTTCAGGAACTTCCTAATGGGTCTGGCTCATGACGTGCCTCTCGCAGGACATCTGGGGCAAGACAAGATCCTACACAGGCTTGTCACCCACTTCAACTGGCCCCAAATGAGAAAGCACGTCGGGACCTTGCCGACCATGTCAGGCCAGTGGCAAGAGCGGAGGGAAGTGCAAGGCGCCCCTCCAACCCTTTCCTGTGGTGAGCACTCCTTTCACGCGGGTGGGCATCGACATCGTGGGGCCGCTGGACCCCAAGACAGCCTTAGGCAACAAGTTCATTCTGGTCTTGGTGGACCATGCCACCCGGTACCCGGAAGCAGTCCCTCTCAGGAGAATCACAGCACACGTGGTGGGCCGTGCATTGATGGGGATCTTTTCCCGTGTGGGGTTCCCCAGAGAGGTGGTCTCTGACCGAGGTACCAACTTCATCTCTAGGTACATGAAGCCTCTGTGGGAGGAGTGTGGGGTAACTTATAGGTTCACCACTCCTTACCACCCTCAAGGGAATGGGTTGGTTGAAAGGTTCAACCGCACCCTGAAAGGTATGATTATGGGCCTAGCGGAGCCCATGAGACAGAAGTGGGACATCCTGTTACCATGCCTGTTGTTTGCCTACAGGGAGGTGCCTCAGAAGTCCTTAGGGTTCTGTCCCTTTGAACTTGTGTATGGCCACCCTGTTAGAGGACCTCTCACTCTGGTGAAGGAGGGATGGCAGAAGTCCCGTGGGAAAGCCCCCCAGGATGTGTTCAGCTATGTGCTGGCCATCTGCAACCAAACACAATGCTTCAGGAAGCTTGCTCAGGCGAACCTAGAAGCTAGCCAGGAAGAATTGATAGGATGGTACGACCAGAATACCACTCTGGTCGAATTTCAACCTGGGCAGAAAGTGTGAGTGATGGCGCCAGTGGAGCCTTGTGCGCTCCAAGACAGGTGGACTGGGCCATATGAGGTGGTGGAGCGTAAGAGCGAAGTAACCTACCTGGTTAACTTGAGGACTCCCAGGCAGCCCCTGAGAGTCTTGCATGTGAACCACCTCAAACCCCACTTTGTGAGGTCTGAAGTGACAATGCTCATGTCTACAGATGCTAGAATGGAAGAGGAAAGTGACCCTCTTCCTGACCTCCTGGCAACGAAGGAACAAGACGGGTCAGTGGATGGTGTGATCCTCTCGCCCACCCTGACCCCAGATCAGCAGAGGGACTGTCGCCAAGTGTTGCGTCAGTTTGCCCCCCTGTTCTGACCCCAGGTATCACTAACTGGTGCGTCCATGATGTGGACACTGGAGATAGTTTACCTGTGAAATAAAAATTTCACAGAGTAGCTGACAAGGTCAGGGCCAGCATCAAGGAAGAGGTTTCCAAGATGTTGGCGCTAGGGGTGATTGATCCCTCCAGCAACCCCTGGGCTAGCCCAGTGGTCTTAGTACCAAAAGCTGCTGCACCCGATGCCACTCCAGAACCCCGGTTTTGTGTGGACTACCATAGGCTCAATGCGGTCACGAAGACTAACGCACACTCCATCCCCAGAGCTGATGAACTTGTGGATCGGTTGGGAACTGCCCAGTACCTCAGTACGTTTGATTTAACTTCTGGGTACTGGCAGATTGCCTTAACTAATGGGGCCAAAGAGAGATCTGCATTCTCAACGGCAGAGGGGCACTTCCAATTCCGAGTCATGCCCTTTGTGTTGAAGAATTCCCCAGCCATGTTCCAGAGACTGGTTAACCAGGTATTGACCAGGCTGGAGGAATTCAGCGCCGCATACCTGGATGATATTGCTGTGTTCAGCTCCACATGGGAAGAACACTTGCAACAACTCTGTGAAGTGTTGAAGGGTCTGCAAAGGGCATGCATCACTATCAAGGCCACTAAACACCACTGGGTATGGGCTCCCAAGCAGCAAGGCCAAGCCACTGCCTTATGTACTATATAATAAAGAAACGCCAATGCTGCCTATTTCAATTCACTGTCTATTTTTCATCTCACCTTTAAATGAAACATAAAGTGAGGGGACCTTAGTTTTGATCATTTTTTATCTTTTTATCTTTAACTTATGACACAAATTTGATAAAAAATTATCAAAACAGTTCAAATGAAGTAAAACAAAATAAAACAAAGGATTGATTCAAGAAACTAAGCTCCCCTCACTTTGTGTTTCATTCAAAGGTGAGATGAAAAATAGACAGTGAATTTCACTATCAAGGCCAGCAAGTGCCAAATAGGGCAGGGATCTGTGGTGTACTTGGGACACCAGGTAGGGAGCGGCCAAGTGGCGCCCATACAGGCAAAGATTGATACTATTCCCAGTCCTGAGGCGAAAAGCCGGGAGCTGGTGGTACGTTAACTCTGGCAAATTACTTTTAAAATCTACTTCTTGTTTTGAAAATTGCTCATTGTGTGGTGTCACTTACGATTTATCCTGTGTTGGCTCTGTTTGTGTTGGGCATTTCTCGAGCGGCCGCCATCAGCTCAGGCGTGCGCGCTGACGCCGCCCACTACAGGCCACGCCCCCCACAGGCCACGCCCCCTTCACCTTCTCCTTCATAAGCGCTGACCTGCTAGCGCTTCATTGATTGCTTTCCCAGTCCTGAGGCGAAAAGCCGGGAGCTGGTGGTACGTTAACTCTGGCAAATTACTTTTAAAATCTACTTCTTGTTTTAAAAATTGCTCATTGTGTTGTGTCACTTACGATTTATCCTGCGTTGGCTCTGTTTGTGTTGGGCATTTCTCGAGCGGCCGCCATCAGCTCAGGCGTGCGCGCTGACGCCGCCCCCTACAGGCCACGCCCCCCACAGGCCACGCCCCTTCACCTTCTCCTTCATAAGCACTGACCTGCTAGCGCTTCATTGATTGCTTTCCCAGTCCTGAGGCGAAAAGCCGGGAGCTGGTGGTACGTTAACTCTGGCAAATTTCTTTTAAAATCTACTTCTTGTTTTAAAAATTGCTCATTGTGAGGGGTCACTTACGATTTATCCTGTGTTGGCTCTGTTTGTGTTGGGCATTTCTCGAGCGGCCGCCATCAGCTCAGGCGTGCACGCTGACGCCGCCCCCTACAGGCCACGCCCCCACAGGCCACGCCCCCTTCATCTTCTCCTTCATAAGCGCTGACCTGCTAGCACTTCATTGATTGCTTTCCCAGTCCTGAGGCGAAAAGCCGGGAGCTGGTGGTACGTTAACTCTGGCAAATTACTTTTAAAATCTACTTCTTGGTTTAAAAATTGCTCATTGTGTGGTGTCACTTACGATTTATCCTGTGTTGGCTCTGTTTGTGTTGGGCATTTCTCGAGCGGCCGCCATCAGCTCAGGCGTGCGCGCTGATGCCGCCCCTACAGGCCACGCCCCCCACAGGCCACGCCCCCTTCACCTTCTCCTTCATAAGCGCTGACCTGCTAGCGCTTCATTGATTGCTTTCCCAGTCCTGAGGCGAAAAGCCGGGAGCTGGTGGTACGTTAACTCTGGCAAATTACTTTTAAAATCTACTTCTTGTTTTAAAAATTGCTCATTGTGTGGTGTCACTTACGATTTATCCTGTGTTGGCTCTGTTTGTGTTGGGCATTTCTCGAGCGGCCGCCATCAGCTCAGGCGTGCGCGCTGACGCCGCCCCCTACAGGCCACGCCCCTTACTGGTATATAAATGTGCATTTACAGGAAGCGCAGCGGACGAGCGCAGCGGGAGCGCCTATGGCAAGCCCGTCTGCGCCCGTCCGCGACTGTCCGGGACTAGGGGCGCGTCACTCTGCCTCGCTTATCACCTACACCCCGGACCAACTGCGCAGCCTCCAGGGACCTTGGCCCCTCATAGCCTCCACACGCTCTCGCATTTGCACCCTTGCTCTTGCCCCTACCGCCCCCCCTCACATCCCCCATCCTACCGTCGGCCCCTCTTCTATACCTTGCAGCATTGTTCCTCCAGCTACCCCTAAAGCCCTCACGGCGTGTTATCTCAACACCCGGTCTGCGGTCGCGCACGCGCATGAGCTCTCGGTCCTGCTGGATACTCACGCCCCAGACCTCCTCTTCCTAACGGAGACCTGGTTCTGCGATGACTCCCTCCCCGCCCTATTATCCATCTTACCGGCCACCTACTATGCCCTTAGGGCTGACCGCCCTACCGGCAGAGCTGGGGGTGGCGTGGCAGTCATCGCACGTGCCGATCTTCCCTTTCAAATTCTATCCCTGCCCGGTATTGCGACCTCCGAATATCTGGTGATTCGCACCACTTCCACCTCTCCCCCTCTGACCTGCTTCTTCACCTACCGTCCCCCTCAATCCCCCATACAGTTTCTCTCTGATTTCTTGGACGTTTTAGCCACGATTACAGTCAATAACTCTGCTATTCTACTTCTTGGCGACTTCAATTTCTGGCCCTCTGACCCTGCTGAATGTTCGTCCTCTAAGGAGTTTTCTGACACTCTCCAATCTCTTAACTTCACATCCTTCGTTCACTCCCCCACTCATATCAAAGGTCACACGCTCAACCAGATCTGGTCCCTGAATTGCCCTGTGGATTCTCTTTCCATCTCGCCCTGCTCATGGTCTGATCATCACCTGATCTCATTCTCCCTTCCTACCCACCCCCCAGCTAAGCCCCCCCGCCCCAAAAACACCTGGGTTCGATCTTGGGGCCGAGTCAATCCGGAAAATCTCTCCTCCCTTCTCACCTCCTCCCTTCCCTCCTTGCAGGGTCTTTCCACTCTCTCCCAGGTCAAGGCCATCGACCATTGGCTCTCCTCTGGCTGTGACTCCGTCGCCCCGCTCAAACTTATCACCTCCAAGCGCGAGAAGAATGCCAACCGGTGGTTCAACGTAGAGCTCAAGGCCACCAAACTTAAAGTACGCCGCGCGGAGCGGGCATGGAGGAGAAATTATTGCCCCATTTTAAAGCTGGAGTATACCACCGTTCTCACCCAATATAAAAAAGACATCTTGGAGGCTAAAACATCTTACTTCTCCTCCAAAGTCCTCGCCGCGGACAATCAGTCCAAAGAGATATTTACGATCATCCACAACCTAGCATTCTCGGACAGAACAACCCTTAAGCCCGTCCCGTCCGAAGATCTCTGTCACTCCCTCAATAACTACTTTATTCATAAAATTGCTATCATCAAGGCCAACATCCCTCCCCCTTCTCCCTCCTTCGTGGATCCCCAATGTCCCCCTCCCAAGGGTGAGCTCATCACTAAGGAATCTCTGATCTCTTTAGTTTCCTTGGTCAAATCTGGCTCTCCGCTTGACCCCTGTCCTGCTCACATTCTCCGGCATATATTTGCTACCTGCCCTGACCCCCCCCCTTCACCTCCTCAATAGTTCTCTTGCCCAAGGCGTAGTCCCAAACCCCTTGACGTTTGCGGTTATCGTGCCTATCCTAAAAAAACCTGGGGCAGACCTCACCGTCCCCGCCAACTTCGCCCCATCTCCCTCTTGCCATTTTTGGCTAAGGTCCTCGAGCGCCACGTCACCTGCGCTCTGAGCTCCTTCGTGGAGATGCATGGGGCTCTTGCCCCCCGCCAGGCCGGCTTCCGCCCCGCACACTCTACGGAGTCCGTTGTCATCTCGGTCCTGGACAACCTCAGGGAGGGTATGGATACCAACCAGCGCCAGGCCCTAGTGCTCCTCGACCTCTCTGCCGCCTTTGATACCGTGGATCACACCATCGTGCTGTCCCGTATCAAGGCGGCGGGGATCGGGGGTACGGCTCTGGTCTGGCTTTCCTCCTTCCTGAGGGACGCACCCAGGCCGTCCGCCTGGGCGACTTTACAGCGGACGTCCGGAAAGTTCAATGCGGGGTCCCCCAAGGCTCCTCCCTTTCCCCCCTCTTATTCAATCTGTACGTTGCCCCGCTTATCTTTTCTCTTCAACAGATGGAGGTCGCCGTTTTTAATTATGCGGACGACCTCCAGCTGGTTTTCAATCTATCCTCTTCTCCCTCTTCTGTCTTAAACTTTCAATCTGTTATGCTCCACATCAGGGACTGGATGAACCACAATCACCTCAAACTCAACCCCGACAAGACCGAACTGGTGTTGACGGGTGGTTCATCCAGCCCCTGGTCTCCTCTCTTCTGGCCCCCTTCCCTTGGCCCTTCTCCTGTACCCTCTTCCTCTGTTAAAACCCTGGGCATAAAACTCAACTCTCAACTCACCCTTCACTCCCAGGTTAGCTCTGTGGTGTCTTCTTCTTTCCTTTCACTGCGCACTATACGCAGGGTGTCCCGTTTCTTCACCTTTTCCGCTCTTAAACTTATCATCCTGGCCATGGTGGTATCCCGCCTGGACTACGGCAACGCCCTATATGCCGGCATCCCCGCATATAGCTTGCGTCGCCTACAACTGATACAGAACCAGACGGCCCGCCTGGCCTTCAAACTTCCAAAATTTCACCACTCTACCCGTCTTCTAAAAACGCTACATTGGCTCCCTGTGCTGGCCAGGGTCCAATTTAAGCTCGCCTCTATCACCTTTTTGGCACGCCAGGACGTGGCACCTGCCTTTATCTCTTCTGAGATCATTCCCTACGTTCCCACCAGGGAACTCCGCTCGTCCTCCCAGTCCCTCCTCACTGTCCCACGCTACCGGAGAAAGAAGTGGGGAGGCTCAAAATTTGCCACTCTTGCCCCGATCCTCTGGAATTCCCTTCCCCTTGAACTCCGCTCCATCACCCTGTACCCCCAATTCCGAAAACATCTCAAGACCTTCTTGTTCAAGAAGTTCCTTGAGTAAAACGCCATCACCCCCCCCGGCTTTCTAGCCCTGGACCATGTTAGCATTAGCGCCAAGAAACCGCTGGTAGACGTGCGCTCTATAAATAATTTTAAACTTAAACTATTCTGGCTTGGTAGCCCCCCAAAGACCCAGACAGTGGTGAGAGCCTTTTTAGTTCTCACTGGGTATTACTGACGGTTCGTCAAGGGATATGGCACCATCGTTGCCCCCTTGACAGAGCTGACTTCTAAGAAGCAGCCCAAGAAAGTGAATTGGACCGAAGCATGCCAAACTGCTTTTGAAGCCCTGAAGACTGCCATGTGCACAGCGCCGGTGTTCAAGGTACCTGATTTCTCCAGTGAGTTCATAGTGCAGCAGACGCTTCAGAGCATGGTGTGGGAGCAGTACTCTCACAGATCACTGACGAGGGCTCAGACTAACCTGTAGCTTTTATTAGCCAGAGGCTACTCCCCAGGGAACAGAGGTGGAGTGCAATTGAATGGGAAGCTTTTACTGTGGTCTGGGCTCTGAAGAAGCTGAGGCCCCACCTGTTTGGTACTCACTTCCGTGTTCAGACAGACCACAGGCCACTCAGATGGTTAATGCAGATGAGGGGTGAGAACCCAAAACTGTTGAGGTGGTCCATCTCCCTACAGGGAATGGACTTCACGGTGGAACACCGCCCTGGCACAGAACACGCCAATGCTGATGGTCTGTCCAGGTTTTTCCGCCTTAGAAAAGAGACCTCCCAAGAGGGTGGGTAGTTCTCCCCACTTTCAGCTGGAGGAGACACGTGTTAGACCTGGCATCTTTGGCGTGGTTTCCCCCTATCCTTTTGCCTCTGCCTCCTGTATTTTTGATGCTGTGCTGGATTTCGTTTTTGCTGGGTTAGATGCTTTGGGCACTTTGCCACTGCTGTTCAGTATCAAAGTGCAAGTGCTCCCTGTGTAAATTGTTATTATGATTGGTTATCAATGATTGCCATATTTATGTCACCAAGAAGTCCCTAGTAAAGTGCACTGAGTGTGCCAGGGCTAGGTGATAACAAATGCTACTAGTGGGCCTGTAGCACTGATTGTGCCTCCCACATGAGTAGCCCTAAAATTATGTCTCAGACCTGCCACCGCAGTGCCTGTGTGCAGTCTGTGAACTGCCATGTCCTCCTGGTCAGCGTCCCCACTGGCCAGGCCTAACCCTTCCCTTTATGTACACATTGGTCACCCCTATGGAAGGCCCAAGGTAGCCCCTTGGGCAGGGTGCAGTGTATGTGAAAGGTAGAGCATGTGCTTGTGCAGGTGACATGCTCTGGTAGTGAATTACAGCCATTTTAGTTTTTCACTATTGTAAGGCAATCCTGCCCCATAGGCTATCAGGGGGGATGCTGGCTATAGTTTCTACCAGCATATCGTCCCATAGGAGCAAGATAGGACATAAAAGTCTGGTATCCCTGAACTCAGAATTTAATAACACATCTTTTAGGAAAGGTTGTTTTTAAATCCTGTGATGAGAACAGCACTTTTAGAAACTTGCTGTTCTCTTGTCTGACTTTTCTGTGTGCCTTGGCCTGTTTGTGTATTGACTGTATAGTTTGTGAGTGACAGGGGCTGGGTGGCTCCCAGAGTCTGAGTGGGCTGTCCTGGGCTGAATTGCTCCAACTGCATCTAGAGTAGTGGGAGGGGGAGGCACCCTGGCCTGAATAGGGCCGTGCCTGCCTTCCACAATTTTGGCTCCACCTCCTGCTGGGCGGCTGATGACCCTGCCCCTCTCTCAGAAAGGTAAGGAGAGGCCAGGAATACAAAGTGCTCAAGGAACACCCATATTGGTTCAGACCATGTTAAGAGCCCTCCTGCACAAAGGGAACAAAGACTTTAGGGGTATATGTACAGGACCCCTGACTACAGAAAATTAGATCATCCTGGAAACAAGAAGGAACCTCTGCCAAGGAGAAAGCTGGAAGACTGAAGAAGGACTGCCCTGCTGTGTGATGCTGGACTGACCTACAGTTGCTTTGCTGCCTAGGAGAGGGGAAGGACTTTACTGTTGCTTTGTCTCCTTACTTGAAGGAATCTCCAAGGGCCTGTTGTGAGCTGGCTCCCTGTTTTGAAGTCCCAGGAACAAAAGGACTTCACCCCCAGCATCTCTGAGCTCTGCTGAGAGAGCTCTGTCCTTCCTAGAGTGCTTGGGCCAGTTGTGGTGCCTCTGGAAGTTGTACCTGTGCTGGAAAGCTGGAAACCAAGATTTGAGAGACTTTGCTACAGAAAAGTTATTGCATCGCTCGCTTGCGGAGTGCATCCCCGACATTGCAAGGAAATTCCCTCCACTACAAAGGCCAAAATCGTCGCCGCGCCTGTTGCCGCTGCCGGAGACATCGCATCCTTTGTTTGCGGGAAGATCACCATCGCTGCGCGCATCCTCGCAGAGCCTGTCATCGCTGGGTGAGATCGCCACACCGCTTACTTGCAGATCGCATCACGTCGCTACGATGGTCGTCGCAGAGCCATCGCATCGAGGAGCTGCGAGAGGAAGATCGCCGCTGCGTCATGCATCGTCGCCCCGGAGATCATCGCAACCCCTACAGATCATCGCATCGTGCCTTCGCGAGAACAAACTTCCTACGGAACCTACGCACCGGAATCCATACAAGTCATCGCCTTCCTCCCCATACAGACCGGATTCGTCGCAACACGCCGGCTGCTGCAGCGGGGCTGCCGCCAACCCCTCCCCATGGTCTCAGGAGCAACGCATCGCTTGTTTTCCACTGCCCCAGCTTCTGCTTTGGAACTATGTTGCATTTAAAGGTACTGTTGGCTAAACGTGACAAAAATTTGAACTTTTCACGCAACCGTGGAATATTTTATCACAACTTTAAGAACTCTTTTGCAACCATATTCTTGATCTGTGTATGTTGGATTTTTGTTGTTTTGGTCTTGTGTAGTTTAGATTAAGATACCTTTATTTTTCTAAACTGTTGTGGAGTCAGTTTGTGGTGTTTTCACTGTGTTACTGTGAGTGTTGGTACAAATACTTTACACATTGCCTTTGGATCAGCCTTACTGCTTGTGCCAAGCTACCAAGGGGGTGAGCAGAGGTTATCTAAAGAGTGTTTCCTCCTTACCCTGACTAGAAGCAAGGGTCCCTATTTGGAAAGTGGTACCTACCTCTGCCAACTAGAGACCCCCAGTTCTAACAGGCAGACTATATATAATGGAAACATGCAATGCTAGAGACTTGCGCCGTCACCCTCTATGAGAGCAATGGTTCTAGTATTATGGTCAACAACACATGTGCACTATGTTTTGTTTGTATTTCCGTTCGGTTGGTTTTCATAGAAATGCACTCACTGTTGTGTTATGTTTTTTTAAAGATCCAAGGTGATACCATTCCTCGGAGACTCGTCCTATCCGAATAAGAGGGGCTGGCACACTCAGCCTCGTATGTTAAATGGGCCCAAAGCTAAAATGCAGCATTTCTTGAGGATGAGAATACACACGAACGGCCGTGTTCCCTGAGCCTCACCGTAAAATACTCACCATCCAACATAACTATATCTGGTAATGGACTCAATCTATATACCACCGCCGTAAGTTTCTTCTCCTTTGAACCTTAGCTCCCTGCCCAGCTCCATCTTCCTCCCACAGCTTCTAACATTTTCGTACCCTAACTGACTACCACCTCAATAACATCCCCATGCTGATCTCCAACACCCTTTCTCTCGGGATACCTGTGCATTGCTCCTCCTGTATCTGCTTGAATTTATTGACAACGAAGGACCTGAAGAGCATAGCTGCCAAGGTTTCTGATTGCGTATGTCTGACATTTTCATAATTTAAGTGCAATTGAGAGTGACATTTCAACAACTTTGAGTGACACTTTCACACAAGAAACATCAAGTAAAGACGATAGGGGAAGCAATATCAGAAGTTACACCCATTTGAGTAACAAGAACATCTAATTAATATCTTAAAACTGCAGCAAAGGACTAGAAATAGAAGGGCCGTAACTGGACACAGAGTGTGTCACTGCAGTCCTCAGTAACAGAGGGCAGACAAGCACTACTGCAGCTGCTGAGAAATGCCAAGCCTTTGTGTGTTAAATGAAAAGGACGCAACCTTGCTTGGGCCATACAAACATACCTCAGTGCTGGACATTTGAGCTCTCCCACAGTGCTTCAGTTCTGGTGTGTCTGCCCACAGCCTTATAAATTCACCATGTGGCCCATGACATTGTGCTTGTAAAGCAATCACCTCTCCGGTAGAATCAGAGAGTCGAGAATCATGACCGTACTATCTTGGGATCGACAACTTTTTTTACCATGGCAAGGGGCTAAAAGCACTATGAGGTGTGACGGTTTAGTATAGCGGGCATGGGAACTATGAGCCTGCAGTGGAATCTGGGAGGCAGGTTCAGGCCGGGACCCACTGCAGCGCCCACTTCCTTAATTCGAGGCTGCTGTGAGCGAGTCTACTGCTGTCCAGTGAGTGTTCCTCCTAACTCTCTCATGCAGAACACCACGAACAACCCGCCAAAGACACGGTTGGTCGTCCATATTTCTGGCATGCCCAAGACCCTCACGCTGGCTATTGCTTTATCTTCTTGCTCACCCAAAAGTTGAACCAACAGTATGTATTTAAGTGCAGAGCCATTTTATTGGCATCCTCAACGCCCTCAGATTCTACCCACTGACCCCCACAATGGAGCAGCACCCATGAAGGCTGCAGTTATGGCTTCTAGAACTGAATATGTTTAAATTAGGGGTACAGTTTACAATTAATAATCCACATAACTATTAGGCACCGGAGTTACCTGTATTCCTTTGCGTTGTGTTTCTGTGCGGCCGCTGCAATTCTCGATAACTACTCAGTGATGTGAGGTTCGGCTGTAACTAAATTAGGCGCTGCACCGGTCGCATTCGATTTTATATTTTCACATGGCAGCCCGGGCCCGAGCGGTGCTTTCTGATTCTCCCATAACAAACTCCCCGCCTTCACCTGCAGGGCGTGACATCTTCCCCCACACGCTTGCATAACATTTTAAGATAACAACTTAACCGGTCCCGCCCCCGCTGTGATAATAGTATCCATTTGGCCTGACAATGAAGTCAGGGGGTCTGCGAGCTGCACCACGTGAAATAATGAGTTACAATGCAGCAGTGAGCTGCATGCCAGCACCAGACTTAGCTCAGCTGCAAGCACCAAAACACACTTTCGGATCAACCAAGGGTTCTTTTCCAGTGCCGGGGCCTGCCTCTAAATGACTGCTCACTACTTTCAAACAGGCATTTGCAATGCAATGTGACTCGCAATTACGCGAGACGTATTGCATTGCAAATAGGAGTACAGTATTTTAAAAAGGCACAAATGCGGGTGGGGGGTGAGGGTGTGGCGAAAAGTGATGAATTGTGCGAGGGTGCAGTGGGGAGGACAAAGGACAGAAAATAGTGTTTGAGTAAAGGGGCCAATAGCCTCGGAAGGAGCAAAATGACGAGGTAGGTGTCAGGAGGCGGGACCTCAAAAGCCAAACACCAATCAGAGTGCAGATTTTATGAATAAAGCCAATCAAAGAGATGGGCGGAAAGTGGGTGGAGCTTCCCCCACTATAGTGTATACAGCATCTCTCTGACGAGACAGCGCATGCGCTGCCTAGTCCGAGACCTAAAAAGGGGGGGAGGGGACGGTACTTTGACAAAATCAGACCATTTCCAGGTCAAACGAGCCAGAGCAAATGAACACACAGAAGTGGGGCGGGATGTTACAATACTTCCGGGTAAGGACCACCAGTTCAGTGAATACTGATAGGAAAATGTAAAACACAGCTGTTGCGACTTGGGTGACGAGCAGAGCATCCAATTGGAAGTCAGTTAGTGTGCTTTAAAAAGAACCAAGATAGAGTAGACAAATTCACTATCGAACAGAAGGAGGATGCATCGCACGCCAGTTGTATGCCGGTTGGACTAACTTTAAGGTACATTGGGAAGCTGGTAACAGGGGGGAAAGGTCCTTAGTATTTATATACGCAGTACAAACCCTTGGGTGATAAGGTCTATATGTTATTATACTCTCTCCCGGTTCCGTAGTACAATATCGGTAAAAGAGAGGAAGAGGAAAGAAAGGGAGCCGGCCAAAGAATATACTGCAAACCCAATACCACGACTGGAGCAGTAAAAGTGAGGCCCGTTAAGGTATGTGAGGCCCATGAACGAGGGCTATGTTTATTACTTTCCAATAGAGCTTTAGAGTTTATAATAATGGGATATGTATTATGCCAAGGCTCCTCAACACCAAATGGAGGCAGTAAAACACCAGAAATAATCCAAAACCATAACGAAGTGGCATAGCATTATCATAAAGAACGACTGTTCTCAAGGTATGTTAGGCTTTATGGCGTTAAAGATGATATCCCATTAGGTAATATAAAGGTAAAAACGAAAGCATTCCTTGCCTTTAGAGAGATCAGCAAGGTAACTGATAGATGACATTTTGAATAGAAAAGGATCAAAGGAAGAAACACTCAAACTCAAGACTACGGTTTTTATGAGGTGAGAATGTTATATTAGTAGGAGTTCGCCTTATGTGACTACATTAAATACTTATGGGTAGTATAATTCTATACTTTTTAGATTCGCTAATTTTATGGGAACGAATAAGCCTACAGAGCGAAGAGAATCAAGACTACAATCAAATGCGATAAGGTAACAAAAACCTTTTTATAAAAATATATTAAACAGTTGCACAGGTTAAAAAACTTCAATGGGTCCCAAGTTAACAGAGGGGGACAGACTAACTCTAAATGATCGGAGATATATACGAATATCAGCCCATATTTTGATTTTATCAATGAAGATGTAAGAGAAAACTTAGAAAGGAAGTAAATGTGGGTACTGGATAGCGTTTTTTAAGAAATAATGTGCTTATTCAGATATTGACTGCAGATAAGAGGCATTCTATGGAGTTTGAAAAGTGGTTTTTATAATAAGAGGTGCAATTATGTGTGCAGCAAGTTTAAAGACATTAACAAAAAATGCATGATATGAAATTAATACACTGTATCTATTTACAGGATTGATACTTGTTCACAAGGCAACCAACCTGTGTCTACAAAGAGAGACGTATACTTGTCTTGAAAAATATGGATTCATAATTTCAAGCCATCTAAACAAGTTGACGCTAAATCCAACACAATCGATTGGACAATAACTAAACCTGTAGAAAAGCTAAGAATGTGCTACTAGGACTGGTTGAACCATGATGTTTTATCTGACGACAAATTGTATTGTCTGTTTTTATGTCTCTCTGTTTTGATTGTATTTGTTACATTTAGCTTTGGGGCAAAGGTGTTTCCTTTTTTGGCACTGCCAGTGCACTAGAATGCCAATGCCATTTCAGATCTGTAGGAAAATGGTTTATTAGTTGTGTGGCCTGCACATGTAATAGGCACACTATTGTCCTTACTGGGAACCAAGCACACCATTCTAGATTTGGAATCTCGCAGGGTAGCAAGTCAGAGCAGTCAAAAGCCTACTCAGGAGAGATGTGTGGGCTAATATTCGTCATTCGGTGGTAGGCAATAATAACACTCAATAAATGATTGTCCAGTCAATACTTTTTCGGAACAAGAAGTACATTTATTACAAACTACTAAGTAGTACGCAGTAATTTATCAATATACACTTTGCTAGGTGGAAAATACGACAGATGCCATTACATAATCACCTTTGACCCCCTAAAAGGGGTCATGCAAGCATATAAGATGTCTATTAGCTTGGTCAAAGGTTCAAGTTAAACAAACCACATGTTAAAAACATCACATTGTGCTCGCGTTAATGCAATCATCAATACTAGTATTCAGGCTTAAATACACCTTTAAGTGTTCATAAAATATATACACTGTGAGCAGTAATCATTATGAACATTATTGTCTCAATAAAGCATTTAAACTTAGCAAAATGTGTCTGTTAATTATTTTAGGTTTTCCCACTACAAAAATGTAAAATCACAAGCAGCCTGTAAAGGGAATCTCAATTTGATTAGATCACACTGCAACAATAGTCTTGGCTTCTTGAGGCCATTTCATAACATGCACCTTTTTTAGGTCGAACCTGAGCCAGCGCACAAGCGCAGCTCTGGTGGAGATCTGTTGTAGTTCATTACGGGAGAGAAGCTCCACCCACTCCCCTACCCATATTTTTCATTGGCTGGTGTCTTTGTCCTTTGTAAGTGCAGTCTTCTGATTCTTTATTTATCTTGTTAGTCCCTCCTTAGTACGACAGTGTCGTCAATTGTAACCTCCTATGGCTACTAGCCCCTTTACTTGGTTGTTACATGGTATGTGTACAATTTTCTTTGAGTCTCTCCTACCTTAGTCACAACAACGTGCTTTACTTACATTTATCGCGCCATGCGCGCTTTTACTTTTAAAGCTGCCAGGTCAATGGCGGTGGTGGTGGCGAGAGGGAGGGAAGAACAGACACTGGGAAAAAGAAACAGGGATGGCCGTTGACGTGGAGCACCTGGGGGCAGAGAGGAGCTGCCTGGGATTCATTCTGAGCACAGCAAGTGCAGGGCGCGTTGCTTGCCGCTGGCTGCTACTGCCCGCCGCACCTCCCATTCCTCCTATTGCTCTCCTCCATTGTGCGATGCTGCGTGCAGCACTGCCTAGGGGCGCCGGGGAGGCTTGAGCGGCAGCCAGTGGGCGGCGTCCCCCGAGTCCAATGGCTTGAGGGGCCACCCACCTGTCCGTCCCCATGCTCTAGCGCTCAGGTGTAGGCTGTAGGCTGCATGCTGTAAGTTCGGATTGGTACCCCTGAGTCCCATGGGGCTACCACCCAAGGCATGAGGGACTACCCATCTATTTGTCCCCATGCTGTATCCCTCAGGTGCAGGCTGCATGCGGTAAGTTTGGCTTGTCATCCCTGTTCTAACTTCAAAGAGAGGATTTCCCAGTTTTGCATGCAGCCCCCTCCCCCTTTGCTGTTTCAGCCATGTGCCCATGTTGCTCGTTTGTCCTATGTCTATATAGTTAGCCACCCCCTGCACATCTCCTCTACCCCTACTGTCTCCTTCTCTTTGTACCAGTCAAACCTGAATGTAACATGCCTTATATTCGAAAGGTTTCGGTCCCTTCTGTGAAAAGGTGTCTCGAAGATTACACTCTTATTTTTGTCACCCTACATTAGATTCACTGAGATGTTATCGAGATATGGCAACTTTTAATCAGAGAGGAGGTTTAAGCTAAATAGTGATAAGCAAAGGTGGTGCCTGCAGGGGAGTTGAGGTCCTCCGAGCTGAGGAAAAACAAAGACAGGCAGTCTCAGCGCCTCTGCAGATGCACACGGTGCTCGTGTTGTCGCCATAAACAGGCACAGGACTCGGCTGTTCACTATGCAAACAGCACATACCCTCTTATGTTGTGGGTGCCGTTTACGCACAGTTTGAAGAGGCAATTTGTGTGCACTTAACGCACTGTCGCACACTCTTAGTGCTGCGCTGTACTGTATTAGTATATCACCCTAATTTTCCCTTGGAAACGCCACCGCCTTGCTGTTTTTGTTGCTGATCACACACGTAGAGCTCCTAGATTAAAACAAAGATGCAAAATGTTCCAAATGTGCAATACATTGATGTGTCGGGGCTAATGTAGATAAACAGTGGTTTAACAGAAGCATATAGGCTAAAGGAAAATATCTTAATAAATTAGTGATCTGCTGGTTTAATTTTCTGGATTAGCACATGAATGCCTGCGAATAGACATCACACGAATATGCTGATGCCACGTTGTTGAGAGTAGATATACAATAAGCCAGTTTAGAGCTTGCACAAAGTGTTTGGATAAATATGGCCACTCACTTATATGGCTCCCAGTGGTTCGTTTCTATATCGGTCTGTGCACCCCTCAGCCAGCACAGGCAGTAACTCAATGACTAAAAGCGGGGATGTGTTGGAACAGCTACCCATTACACAATAACGAGCTGTGGACAGGGTACCCACATGGTGTTGAGTGGGATCATGATGATTGCGTCCACTGTATAAAGGTGAGAGCTGGACAAGAGGGGTAAACACTATGGAGTATGTACGATGCTTGTGTGCAAACCATGGTCAGTGTGGGAGGACAGGATAGGTGTGAGGTGCAACATTTTCCTTTAGTTATTTATGATTTTGATGAAGTTGAACGAGATCCTCAGGAAGATGGGGGCATAAAAATGTATCACATAGCGAGATTCAAACGAAAGTGCTGCTATAAAACTCACATTTAGTACAGAAAGTTATCACTCACATAGGGGGGTCGCAGAAAGTTGATGGTGTATGAATGAGACTGTGTCAAATAATTTAAATACAAGGAAGCCTTTAGCATTATGATGCATGCGTAGAAATGAGAGAGAAGTACAAGAGAAGCAACAACATCGGGATGCTGTGAGACGCGACCGTCGTGTAGGTTTCATTTGGAAGGCTGATAAACAAGAGATAAGCAGAGAAAGTAGAGGAAGAGGTTAGAAGTCAAAGAGAAGAGAACGAGGTAGTTTAGAGAATAGGAGGACATTTTAGAGCACATGAGGTTTTGTGGCAGTGGCATTGCAGTATCACACCTTTTTTTTAAAACAGTGATCACTTCAAAAGGCAAGTTTAAAAAACTCCGGACCAGATGTACGACGTCATTTTGCATGCGCAAACGGGTTTGTGACCCGTTAGCGCATGCAAAATCACTGTGGGCCATGTACAAAGCCTATTTAGAGAGTTGCAAAATTATTTTGCAACTCGCTTCATAGGTTTTGCGACTCGATATTAGGAAGGAGCGTTCCCATCCTAAAAGCGACGCAAGCCCATGTATGAATATTTCAGTTGCAAAACACTTGCAATACACTCAAAAAAAAAGGGGCCCCCAGGAGACCCCTTCCCCTTTGAAAATGCAAGGGAAAATATTTTTAGAAAATGAAACAAAAACGTTTCATTTTTTCTTTTTTAAATGCATCCCGTTTTCCTTCAAGAAAAACGGGATGCATTTAAAAAACTGCTTTTAAAAACTGCTTTATTTAAAAGCAGTCCCAGACATGGCGATCTTCTGAGATCAGCTGGTCACCATACTTGGGAGGGCCTGCCATTCCAAATGGGTTGCAAATTTTGAGACGCTCATTAATATTCATTAGCCTCGCAATTTGTACCTCCATAGAGAATCACAGTGTTAAACACACTGTTGTACATGCATAATAGTGCCTTGCAAATTGCATCTCTGCCCTCTTTCCCAACGGGCTGTTTATTACTTCATTGCCTACAAGAAAGAAAGGCAAGAAAGCCAGTAACTAACATTTATTTAGCATTTCACAACCCCATTCTTTGGTTATGGACAGCATTTTCTATGTTTTTTTCTTCAACCACGTGCTCGCTGCATCGTGGGCCTTGCAGTTTTTCATCATGGGCTCAAAAAGAAATATGTCTTTCTTACGTTTCTTAGCACCCAGGATAATATGCTGCATTGCTAAAAGCCTATAAGGTCCCAAAAGCGAGACCGATTGCATTGCAAATGCTTGTATATAATTATGTGGCCTTAATAACTATAACCATACAATCAGCCCCTAGAGGGCACAGCACACCAGCTGTAGAGCAAAAGCTCCAGTCTTGGTAATGCTTGAAAACATTGAACCAATCCTGGAGAGGTCCTTGATTCTATGACCTCGTAAATATAGGGTCATTACTTTAATAACAATTCCTTGGTGGGAGCTGCTGTGCTCCTGCAGCTCCCCCATGCCTTCTAAATAATGTTGATGGTGGTGCCACCTACCTGTTTTGGTGGCCACCACAAGAGGAGAATCCCTGCAGGGCATTATAGAGTGCTCCACTGCGAGCAGTGAATAATTTAGTAGCGGCTCTCTCCATTGTGTCAGGAAGAGCACTCAGCTTTTCCTTTTTTTTTTCATTCTTCTCGATGTGGGCAGTTCAGGGAGACCACTCTTGGCTGCCCTGCTGGCTCCATGTACACCTGCGGCAGCTAGCAATCTCTTATTCCCTGTCCACTCCTGGGGGCTGGTGTGTACACCGGCACGGGGAGTGGGACAGGCCCACCACTACAGGAAATGGGTGCAATGGTGAACCCCTCCCCCTGATGGCTAGCCGGGTTCTGGAATGGGGTTTTAGCTCCTTCCTGAGAAATACTGCTTGAGGGATGGTGTGCCCAGGCAACAGAAAGACTGTGGAGGGGCCCCATGCACACCCCCTCCCTGGGATGAACATTCCAAACATTGTGTGATGACCTTCGGGCTCTAGGCCCATCACAGGGTTATAATTTGAAATGTCAGCGGAGCCCCACTTGCTTTGTTTCCATAAAGGTCAAAGGTCAGCAAACTTAGAAATGCCATAACTCATGGCCCATTGGGCCAATTTTAAAAAGCTCAGGCTCATTTTACCCCTGGTGGTCAGCTTTAACCAGGGGCAGTTGCAACTGACCTACTTACTTCCAAAGCGGAGTGATCCTCAGAGACCTGATTCTCTTGACTCCTTATGCCAGCCTTCTTCCTGGTCTTGGATTCTGGGTGTAAAAGGCCAGGGCTTTCCCCCAACTGGTCCTCAGTGAGTGTAAGGGGGCCAGTCTCACTGGCCCATTAGTCCTGCGGACAACTGGACAGAGTCCTTAGTCCTTTCTGGGCATCATGGTGTGAGCCTAAGTTCATGTCCACCATTCCTCCTTGCATCCTGTTTTTCAGAACAAGACGGATATTGTCCACTTGCATGACAGTGAGTACGGGGGACCTGAACTTAGGCTCACACTCTTTTCCAGATAGTCTTCACCATTATAAACATGAATGTCACAGCTTGATTAGTATAAATTGAAGATGGGGACATTTGGTCTTGTCTTCCCCATTACCACCGCGTAATTAAAATGTTTGGCTTTCTCATATGTAGATTTCACTTGGGTTATAAATGCCCATTTTGAATCTTGATTCCAAATTTCACAGGTTTTAACCACTTGATGTGACGATGAGCACAATGTAGATATTCAGGATGTGCCCACCGTTTGGGCTGTATTTTGTGGGCAACACATATGCTCACAACAAACCTTTGCACCAAAATAGTCACATTGCTATGTGACATGTATCACCTAAAAGTCACTGGGTGTTCACGATGTTATGATTATCCTTTTAAATTTGGTATTGGATCGGTTGAACCTTTATATACATTTCTTTTTTGTAGCCCTGAGGAAGTTGAATGGGATATCACCCACAACGAAACACATGTTGGCTGGGCAAGCTTTCAAAATAAAGAACATAAGAACACCTAACGACAATAATCGTTGAAAAGAACAATAGATGACATTACAGTGTTTTAATATGCGATTATATTAAGGTGTAAATACTACATCATAAGGGTTGATAAGCACAGGGCGTGCATAGGATAGAGTTACGTCTTAGTAGTGGACCGTGCCAACGGTCCAGTCTGAGGGTGCACTGTGTTACTTTACCTCACCTTTTGCCCTGCACAGATAGTCTATATTTAATTACGCATACTCAGGAGGCGCCAATTCAAAACTTGAAAAAACACCCCACCTTTTGTTTCCTTAATCTGAGCTAGTTGTTGCCAGTGGGTTCCAACAGGACTCATTTTTGGTGCCCAGCTTATTTGCCCTCAATAGATTTGACAGCATGCTAGAGCAGTAAAAAAACACTAACCGGAAAGAAGGGGGAAGAGAAAGATAAAGGGGCAGCAGTGTCCGCATCTGGTAGTGGAGTAAAGAACCCTGAGCAGAATTCAAGACAACACAACCTTGGTATTCGGCAAGCTGGATTTAAAAAGCACTGCCGGAGCAGAGCTTGGGGCACCAATACTCATTCTACTACAAATTCCTCAGCACACCTTCTTTTAACTCATATATGCTTTTTACTGTCTCAGACTGTCCAGAACCATAGTTTGACTACCAAAACAACATAGGCAAAAGTACATAGGACGTTTTAGTGAAAGATGTGCAAAATTAGAAGGGAAGCAACTTGTACAGAACCAACACATATTATCCAGCCAGACTTGTAGATATCCAGGAATGGGGGATAGGCAACAGTCTGCAATTAAATATAACCAAATCCAAACCATGTAGCTAAGACCCCCTATGCCATCTGCATATTTTTATAATGACCGTTTTACAATTCACCTCAACATGACAGATCAAATTCAAAATAAATATGTTGCTGATAATAGCTCTCAAGATACAAATCTACAAAAGTAAGTGCATCGTGGCATTTCTTATTCTATGCTAGACAGGGAAATTATTGTATACCTGAATACTAAGTACATACGTACTTTCATCCATTGTAGCCAATGAATCCATTGTGTGAATTGTATTAGAATTGACAATTCCAATTCTATCCATCCTTTCCATCCTTAAAGACACTAAACTGTCCTTCCTATGGAACAAAATGTTACTAAACTTGGTCTGAAAATCAGAACAATGTCTCTCATATCAAATACACAGACATTATCCTTTCTCAATCTCATGAGGTATCTTCTATACATGTTCAACCGCTTAGATTACATTCTAACTAATGTCTTTAATGTCTAACCATTATCCATCTTCTCAAATTGGGATCCAATAGCTGTGAAGAGGAAAATTAATTGTGCTATGGTGCCTCATCTAACAAAAATTAGCAGGTATCTTCCTGAAGCACATATGATCAGAATATTATTTGACACAGTCAGAGATGGCTTGGGTTTAGGTCCCCAGGCATTATCTACAGTCTGTCTTTAACAGTGCTCAGACCTGATACACCAGATCTCAACAGTATCTGACACATTTAAACAATACTGTATAAAACTAGAGTAACATATCTCAACGCTCACCTGTAAATCCAAGAGGTGTGGCTAGATGCATTAGTGCAATGTCATTGCTGTTCTCCTCATTATTGGGATCCCTAAAGGGCAGGTATCCGGCATGGTATATGATGCCCTTTACAGACAGGCGTAGAGCATTATTGGACTTCTGAGAAACAGCCCCAGTGAAAACCCGCCACCGGCTGACAATACGATTCCTTCTGCAGTTGAAAGAAACATGGGTATGAGGAGCAAGTCATAATCTCAACTGTGATGAGAAGACTATGAATGGGGAACACTGTTACCCACACTGATATGAAGTATATTGACAGCATAATCAGAATGAAATTATATGAGAAAGAAAGAAATATCAGAAGATAGAAAGACAAGATGAAATCAAATCTAAGAAGTGACAAGAAACTTGAGGAAATTCATGAGAAGTAACAATTGAGGAGAAAGTGAGACCTGCCTAGGAACAAGTCTGAGAAGATGGGACATAGCATAACACTATGAGGCTTAACAGAATGAAAGTAAAGGGCTGTAAGTGAGACACCACTAGGAATGAGAGAGTTTATTTCTTTAGGCCCCAGGTTCATCATTGAAGATAAAAGAGCCAGATACCTATGTCCAGTCAATCAGAATATGCTATTTCACACAGCCCTTAAACTGCCATTGCCTTGACACACTTCAATTTCAAAAGATATTATACAAAAAACGTACACTGTGCCAAACCACAAAAGAGTAAGGCCTCTAATTAGTATTACTTATATATAATTTCAGGGCCATAAAAGAACAAGGTATATTACTGCTTATCCATGATTCCTGAGCGTGGCAACATGTGTTAATACCTTCACAAGAGTTGGCTGTCATCTAACACTAAATCTAGAATTGATATGCATTCTAGTACAATTCTCTGAGAAACCAAGATAGAAGTGAGAATCTAACTGCAGGGAAATGGCTAATGGCTAAAGAATGAATACCTAAAATTGCAGGTCAATGAGATCTGATGGTCACAAAAAGCGAATTAGCAACTGCAAGAAAAATATTGACTTGATGGCAAATTATAATAGTCTCGAACACAATCCTAACTCTTTCCCCAGCAGCTTTCTGTTTTAAAATTCTAAGTCAGCAAATGATTACAAGACTTTCATGGCCCTTTTTAAATTGCCCTGGGGTAAGCAGAAGCTACTGTGCCAAAAACAGGTGGTTGGGACCTTTTACTCCTAATGCCACAGGGCACCACTTACTATGGATTATGAGCAAATGGGCCAAGTTCTCTTTCTATACTTTACTCTCAGTAGTAACATGGTCATGCTGTCCAAGGCTCCAGCGGTGTTAGGAGGGAGGTGGATACAGGAATGGGAACACGGACTCGCACTCAAAGTGTGTGTAGCAATCAATAATCAGTACTCACTTTTATGAAAAAAGAGAAGTATTTAATTTCTGCTTTTACCAACATAAAGGCAAAAGGAAAAATACAACATTCATAAATAATTACACAGTCCCCCTGTGGTCAAGGCTCTAGTGTTTCAGGCCCCTAGTGATAATGTTTACTTCCAAATCACTGAGGACACATTCCAGGGCAAGCTCCACTAGTAGTCAAAGTCTCAGGGGCATATTTATGAGTTCTGGCACATCTCTGCATATCAGCAGAGAAACGCCGGAACAAATGCATCATGCAAAACTACCCTTGCGTCACGGCAGAAGCGCCGCATTTACAATGCGGTGCGCCATGGCGCAAGGGTTTGCAGATGCGTGACGCATCTCGTGACGTAAGGGCGGTGCATCGCTGGAGTCGCGTTGCAAGCGTGACGCAACTCCAGTAATGCTCAGGGCCGCCCAATACTTAACATGCTGCGTCAGTCCTTACGCCTGCTTCAAGCAGGCATAAGGAATTGACGTAGCAGCGTCGCAGCAGTGCCTGCATGAAATCTTGTAGATTTCACGCAGGCACTTTTGCGAGGCACACAGGCGCCGGAACGCCAACCCTGCGTGGGAACGCCCCCATTGTGGCGCTGGGCTTTATAACGTGACGCATCTCCCTAGATGCGTCACGTTGTAAATGCCTCGCAGGGATGCGCCACATTTACGCCGCTGTTGCATCACGCAAGGCGGCATAAACGTGGTGCAAGGGGCTTGTAAATCTGCCCCTAAGAGTCCAGTGGCACAGTGCTAACTAGCAAGCAAGTTCCCCCTGGACTGACTTGCCAGAAATTAGGCTTGCTAACACATACAGGATTGGACCATCTGGGAATCCCAAATACCCCTTTCTACTGGCACTTAGAGCTGCAGCAGCTGAATCAGTCGAGGTTTGGTGCACACAGTCTGTGAGGTCTGTGCTCAGCAGGCACAGTGTTTTTCACACATGGTCGCAAGTCAGTGGGGTTCTTTGCAGCTCCTCATTGCAGTGTAAGTGTCCAATTCATCCCACTCTGTGCGAGGGAAGGGCTAATGCAACACCCCTTAAGCAGGTCCCTTGCCTTGCTGATGGTATCAGTGCTTCCACAGCAATCTCATTTCTCTGTGAGGTCACGCTTCTTGTTGTTCCCAGTGACCCCTTCTGGCATACAGTGTCACTGTACCTTACAAGAGAGCACTCTGGCCCGCTCAGCAGAGCAAAGTCTTCGGTGGTGGCCTCTCTTTGTATACTGGGTTGCAGCTGACTGCAGCACAAGGGATATGGCCCTCCCATATTGGCAGTCTTTGCACAGCAGCCCCTTCTGGCATATGGGTTTGTGGCTTCTCACAATGCACAGGATCTAGCCCGACCGGCAAAGTGATGCACACAGCTTAGTTTAAGGCTGGCTTCCTCTGGCATACAAGGGTTGCTGACTTTGGCCTGCAATGACCCAATCAGTGCAGGAACCATTTCCTAACACCTCACAAAGGAAGTCCACTCAACAGAGCTTCCCTCTGGTCCTTCCTTTCTCCCTCCAACTCTCTCTTCTTTCTCACAGGGTACACTGGTCTTGGTAAACAGACAGACGCTAGTTATTTATTTTTATTTATTTTAGGTTTTTCTAAAGCGCGTAGTCACCCAGAAGGTATCCCAGCGCTGAACCTCTTACTCACAGGGGGGAGAAAGTCAGGAGAGATAATGGCTCAGGGAAAGAGTAGGGTTTTGAGAGATTTCCTGAACCTCAGGAGGTTTGGTTCTGCTCTGAGGCTCAGGGGGAGTGCGTTCCATTTTTTTCCCGTGTTGACCGAAAAACGGCGGCCACCTATACGGGCTTTCTTCACCTTGGGGATCATGATGAAGTTTCCATGTTCGGAACGGAGCGCTCTAGTGGGTCTGTAGGGTTTGATCCAGTTATTTAGGATTGGGGGGCCAGTGTTGTGAAGTACCTTGTGGGCCAGACAAAGGGCCTTGAAAGTTACCATTTCCCTGATAGGGAGCCAATTTAAGCGTCCTCAGTGCGAGCTTGGCAGATGTTCTGGCCGGGGTGTTCGTAAGAAGTCGGGCTGCGGCATTTTGAGCTTTTTGCAGAGTTTGGAGAGTGGATTCTGGGGATCCCAGGTAAATGGCGTTGCTGAAGTCCAGCCTGGATAAAATTAGGCCTTGGATCAGCAGGAGACGCGACTGGAAAGGCAGTACAGGGATCACCTTCCTGCAAGATCTAAGTAGTCCGTAGCATATGCCGGCCATCTTTCTTGCCTGTGTCCTGAAGGTGAGATCAGTCTCCAGCCACACTCCGAGACTCTTGACCTCCGTCTTGGGGGTGGGGGGTTCACCCATGCAGGCGGGCCAGATGTTAGGGGGAAGGTTCGTGGTGTTATGCCCTAGGAGCAGGATTTCTGTTTTGGAGCCGTTTAATTTCAGGGCAGAGTCACTCATCCACTGATGTACGTTGGAGAGGCAGTCGTGGAGATTGGAGGGCTCTAGCTTGGGGTGGGAAAGCGTCACCACCAGCTGTGTATCGTCGGCGTAGCTGACGATAGTGACTCCAAAGGGTGAGACCAGTTCCTCCAGTGGGGCCATGTACACGTTGAACAACGTGGGGCTCAAGGATGAGCCCTGTGGCACACCACACTGGAGGGGGATGGAGGGGGAGCGGCTTTCACCTTCCCAAACTTGAAAGGAGCGTCGGGAGAGGAAAGACGAGAGCCATTTCAACGCCCTGTCTTTTACCCCGATGTTATCGAGACGTTGGATTAAGACCTGATGACTGACCGTGTCAAAGGCCGCGCTCAGGTCTAGGAGGACCACTGCCACTGATCCTCCTGTATCGATAATTTCCCTGGTCTTTTCTACTGCTGCGAGAAGAGCAGTGTCCGTACCCTGACCTGGTCTAAAGCCTGTCTGTGAGTCATTGAGAAGTTGATTTGACTCCAGGAAGTGTGACAGTTTTTTATTTGCAAGTTTTTCGGCGACCTTACCTATCCAGGGGAGGAGTGAGATAGGTCTATAGTTGGATAGATCTGCCGGGTCTAGAGAGGGTTTTTTGAGGAGCCCTTTTACGACAGCCTCCTTCCAGTTTGAAGGGACCTCTCCCTGTGTCAACGAGATGTTAATGAGGGCTGTCAATTGGGAGACTACGGTCTGAGAGATGTTTTTGACGAACCGTATGGGGACTGGGTCGCTAGGGGCTCCGCTCTTGGTTGATGTGAGTGTAGCCATCACTTCCTCTTCTGTAACTGGGCCAAACGACGCTAGATAAGGCTTGTCTGGTGGGGGTGGCGGTTCCTTAGCTCTCTCTATGGAGTCAGGGTTAGCGGCAGGAAGGGAGGTGAGGATTTTTTTGATTTTTTCGTCGAAGAAGGTGGCCAACTTGACGCATTTTTCCTCCGCTGCTTTGGGGTCCATGGGTTTCTGCGGGGGGTCAGGGACATGGAGGAGCTCTTTGAGGATGCACTAGTGCACTAGGTTCCAGGGCAAGTGATCTTCAATTCCCTAGGTGATGTCTCCTCACCGAGCAGGGAGACTAGCAGGTCTTAGCCCCCAGTCTCAAGCTCCCCTTCTTTTAGTCCCTTTCCAGAAAACAAATGTGATTTGACATTTAAGTTGGGGGTCTGCTTCCTTTGAGTTGCTCACTTCTCTGCTCTCTTCTTCCTCCTCCTGACTGTAGTCTGTCACAGCAGGAATGACTCTAAAGCCGACAGCCACATAACACTGCTTATGAGAGTGACGAGGGTTCACACCTAGATGTCAGCCACAGTGAAATATCCATCTAAAGCTTAGGTCAGGGTGCCAGCCATACTCTTTATAACTCTATAATTCTCTTAGAAGCCCCATCTCCTTCCTGAGATGTGCCCAGTTCCCTTCCTTGTGACCTATCTACGACTGAAAGAGCACACTTTGAAATGTACAGGGAAAGCCTGATTCTCCCTTCTCCATGTGTTCCACCAAGCTTATATGAAGGCAGCAATACACAAATCTGTCTGGAGGGATTCCTCTACCTCCTCATGTTCAGCATGCAGGCCTGGGACTCCCAAATTGAACCCATAGTCTGCAGTGTGTTTTACCATTCATAGGCAGGCAGACATCCTTTGCATGCATACTGCACACACACACACACACACACTGCACTGTGTTTTCCTGTACTGTACCATTCATAGGCCCAGATACATCCAGCACATGCATTTAATATGCATGCACTGTATGGAACTGTATCCTTTATGCACTGCACGAGTCATAGGTACACATACACCCAGCAAATGATCTGTGTTTGCCTATAACAAGAAAACCAGCATTAGGAACCCAGACAACAGTATTTCACACATTATTATTGTTGTGTACTAAAGGCACGGGTGGACGTCAATTATCATGCAGAGGACTTTTTCTTCCTAACATAGGCAGTATCAATTTTGAAATACTGAACTCCCTCAAAGCACATGATATGAAAACATAGCCATGCCCATATCTTTTTGAATGTGTTTATTATTTTTAACTTGTAACGCAATAGGTATAAATGTAACAATACAAGCTGTAGAGTCATAGCAGATCTAGCTGGGAAGCTTATAATAGACACTTACGAATATCAGATATGGGTAATACACATTTTATCCTAATCACATTATTGCATAATCTGTAGACAAATGTAAGGGGAGGAAAAGAAAGAGGAGAAGGAGAAAAGGGAAGTATAAATAGGATACTTAAATCCCACTGGTGGTCTCTTGAGGGTATGTTTGATAGAATGATGTGATGTCCAAAAGGAAACATGATGCACACTCTCAAGTTTCATTGCAGTTTTGCCCCCCACGGCCAGATCTCACTGAATTTGTGAAGCTGATTGTTGAGTTTATAAATCACATGTTCATGGGAAGCCATTGTTACCATTGCTTTAAACCATTTCACCACTGTGGGGGGTGCAGGGGATCTCCTGTGATGCAGTATCCAGAGTTTTGCCACTCCTAGGGCTGAATCTAACCAATGTTTTTTGTGGTTTGTTATGCAAAGTACATCCTGCGTGTCAGGAGAGAATGGAAAGAAATGTTCACTTGTGTCTTCCGGAAGTCCTATATGTCTATGCAGTAAGGCTACAGTGTTGGGCAAGACCATAAAATGGGCATCATGTCTCCTCTTGCATAATGGCAACCCAAGCACTGTGGGCCAGATGTAGGTAATTTTTATTTTCCGACCTCTTAAATACCGAGTCATACCGGCTCGGTATTTCAGAGGTCGGAAAATAAAAATACCGAGATGTAGGTAATTGCAGATGTGCAATTACCGAATCGGAAACAGTCGGTAATTTCCGATGCGGTAAATACCGACCAGTTGATGCCCATGCATTCCTATGGGCTTTGAAGCCCATAGGAATGAACGGGCATTTACCGGTCGGTATTTACCACATCGGTAAATACCGATAGCCACAAGGGTGCAGGGGGTGTCACTTTGACACCCTCTGGCACCCCCAAAAGAGGCTCGGGTGCCATGTGGCAGGCATACCTGCCCTAAGGGCAGGTCTGCCTGTCATATGGCATAGGTGTGCATGCACACATGTGCATGCACACCTGAAACGGTATTTTACCATCAAGTATTATTTGATGGTAAAATACCGATTTTGTACTGCTTGTGGGACTCAGAAGAGTCCCACCTACATACCAATTTACCGGTATCCATAATGTTACCGACTCGGTATTTTACATACTCGGTAAATTTACCTATCGGTAAATTTACTGAGTCTGTAAATTACAGGGACCTACATGTCAAATTGCTTTTACCGGGTGGTAACGGCCGAATTCGGCCGTTACCACCCGGTAAAAGCCTACCTACATCTGGCCCTGTGCATTTAGAGTGAGTTTATCTCTATGAAGTTTGTAAGGAGACCAGTAAGGAGACATTCCGAATCTTAAATCAGCTAAATTTCAGTCTGGCTTCCCTCAGGTTTTTGTCATGATTGTACATTAACTCAGGCCATTTTTCATTGGTTTAGAGATGAAGAATGGTCTGAGAAGACGGCTAATTAATGTTTCATAAAGGCCAGAGACTAGCCTGCTGTATGTGCATCATTTTACTAGGTAATCAAAAATGGTACATTGTGTTGCTGCTTTTTCATTAGTGCGAAGTTTGTTAGTTATGCATGCCTTCAAATGTATGTAGTTCAAATAAGTTTCCTGTTCAAGCTGAAAATCCGTGAACGTTTTGTGAGACTCGTTTCTGAGTTATTTTGTTTTTGTGTTCAATAAGTTTATTAAAGTTTTAAAAGGGGTAAAAATAGTTAAATACAATACATAATGATACACTTGCTGGAGAAAAAGAAAAAATACAGAAGTGCATTATAATATTCGTTCCAATGACAGAGAAATTGTCATAAATGATATATAGATAAAATATGAAGTAAAATTAACGGAGCCACGTTAATGAACCATAAGACCATCAAAGGTATCATTATCATAAAAGAAAGAAATATAGGGAAAAAGACAAGGAATTAGGAAAGAAGAAAGAGAGCTGAAATGAAGATAGTAAAAATGAGAACGAGAGGAGAGTGAAAAAAGTACTAGGGGGAGGGGAAAGAGATAGGCAAGAAGAAGAGGAAAGGAAGGATCTACTGTAGTGCTACAAAGACACAACAAAAACAAACAACACTCAGGTAGACGACACAAAGGGATACTGGTCCACCAACCCCTTTGAGGCCAAATCTACATACCTGTCTAAAGCTCTCCAAACAGTATTAGAAATAGCGGGGGTAAGATGAGCCACATCAACAGAAGTGTGTGCACTTCTTAAAAAAGAGACCCATGCCCACCATGTATGATATGAGATGGAAGAAAAAGACTTCCATTCCATAAAGGTCACCTTAACAGCAACGTCAATAAAAGATCCAACAATTGCACATCTAAGGCATCCAATGGCACAGGCTCACGGTAAGCTAATGGCCCCAACAAAATCATGGGAGAGGAAAGCTGGAAATTAATTTGGAAAATTGATATAAGATGTTTATGTAAAAGATCCCAAAAGGATTGCAAAAGTTAGCAGTGAAAAAACATATGTGGATAATCACCAGCAGCCAAGCCACAACTCCAACAAAAATCATCATCCTTTAAGTTTAGAGAATGCAAACACAGAGGAGTCCAATGAAGAAGGTTGATAGAAAAGAATTTAGATTGAAACAAAGAAGGAGCGATTTTATCACGAAGAGAAAGCTTACCAATCAACTCTCATGTTTCCGGAGAAATATGTTCAGTAATTTCTTTATCAAAGAGATGTACCCATTTTTGTTGTGCAACAGTAGATAAGGCAGAGGAAGTTGAAGACAAGAATTTATAAATTCGTGAAGCAATATGGCCAGATTTAAGCCATAAAGAAAATAACGCAATTGTGGGAGAATTGGGCTCTAGATGCACCTTAGCAAGGGCAACTTTAATTTTTAAAAAGGTTTAAAAATCCAAGTTAGAGAGCGAAAACTGTTGAGCTAAGGAGGAGAAGGGTAACGGATCATTATTGGAGTCATATAGATGACGAACCAACGTAACTCCTTTAGAAGCCCAATATAGTATTAGAGAAGGATCAATAATAAACTTTTTCCTTCACTCAGACATTATTGTTTATTGATTCCTTCTATTCATGCACCTTTAATATGTATTTTTTATTTTTATATACTTGTTTATATTTATCTTGTATGATGCATTTCTGATGTACTACCCTTTTGTACTTGGTTTCAATAAACTTGAACTTAAAAAGAAAGGAAGAGACTGGTAAAGGAAAAGAAAGATCCTGCTCGATGAACATCCAGGAAGGTATGTGACCAGGGAGAGATGAAAAACACAGAGCTCCCTGAGAGGCTAAAAAAGCCAGTTGGTACTTCTCTCAATCCGGGAAATTACAGCCACCCATGTCGTAGGGCTCCCTTAAGGACTTATATGCGATTCTAGCCCTCTTATCACTCCAGAGAAACTTAGAAGTAATGGAATCAATCCCACGAAAAAAGGAGGAGGACAGCTTCACTGGGAGCATGGAAGAAACAAAATAAATGATAGGAGTAATCATCATTTTTAAGGTTTGGACCCGACCCCATCAAGAAATATGTTTAGGTGACCAAGTATCCAAAAGATGATGAACTTTAACACCATCGCTGCTAGGGAGATTTTCCTCATGTGCTGATTTTACATTTTTCCCATTGTTCATGATGAGCTCAGCTCGTCATGAGCACACGACCAGTGTACTGCATGACGAGCTGAGCTCGTCATGAGCATGAAGGGGTTAAGTAAGGTCTGGGCCTCATTATAAGCCACTGTATCATAAAGAGTACCACAGAACCATATCCCTAGGTATTTGAGTTGTTTAGATTGCCATTTAAAACCAGCTGTACCCATATGTGCTGGGAAACAATAAGCATTGAGGGGAAACATCTCCGTCTTATCTCTGTTAAGAGTATACCCAGAAACCTTAGAAAAAAGAGCAATAGTATCTGTTATCGCAGGGATAGCCGACACAATATCATCGGAAATAATAAGGACATCATCTGCATAAGCCGCTGTTTTTATGCAATGTGAACCAAAAGTAAACCCTTTAATGGCTGGGTGGAGATCAATTAGTTGCAGGAGCGGATCAATAGATAATAAAAACAAAAGCGGGGACAAGGGACACCCCTGACGAGTACCTTGGCGAAGACTAAAAAACTCAGAAGTTGCACCATTAACTCTAATATTTACTCTAGGTTGGGCATAGATGGACATAACCATGTTGACAAAGGAATCCCTAAGATTATGTGCACGAAGAACAGCATGTAGAAAAGGCCAAGAGACCTTATCAAAAGCCTTCTCAGCGTCTAAGGCTAGCGCAGCGGCAGGAAATGTAGACCTCTTAGCTGTACCCAAAATATGGCAAAAGGTACGAATATTATCTCTAGCAAGTCTACCCTTGTTGAAACCTGTCTGAGATGGATGAACCAGGGATGGAATATAAGACTCCAACCGCTTAGCAAGAATCTTAGCAAAGAGTTTAGCCTCCATGGTGAGGAGGGAAATAGGACGAACATTTTTAGGATCAGAAATATCTTTCCCCTCCTTTGGGATTACCACAATAGTAGCATCCGCCGCCGTACCGAAACCGCACTCTCTTGAATAAATATGTCAAAAACAGCTTTAAGGCGAGGAACCATAGAGGGGAGAAAAGTTTTATAAAACATAATGGGAAATCCATCCGGACCAAGGGCCTTGCCAGACCGAGTGGACTTGATTGCATGTATAATCTCACTAGACGTAATCGGGGCACCTAATTTCTCCCCGTCTTCTATTGACACAGATTGAAGAGGAATAGTTTTTAAAAACTCCTGACAATCCTCAAAAGACGACTGATTAGTGGGGGAATACAGGGAACTATAAAAATCATGAAAAACCTGAAGAATCTCCTTAGTTTGACATTTTTTAATACCGGACCTATCAGTATTTGAAGACATTTGAGAGGACTTAAAACTAGATTCCTGAAATTTTAATGTGGTCGCTAGAATCCTACCAGCACGATTCTTCAAGAGTAACCGTTTCGACTTCTGGGCCTGAACCCTAATATGAGCCCTCTTAGTAACAAAAGTATTATATGAGTATTTCAAATTTTTGATGGATTGCAAAAATTGTTTATCTCTAGACTGTCGAAAAAGAAGTTCATGTTGCTTAATACTATCTGATAAATCAGCAAGTTCCTTCTTAATGTCAGCATTTCTCTTCGCCATTACTTTAATGATGTGACCACGAAGCGTACATTTAAATGCATCCCATAAAACTACTGGGGAGCTAACGGAACCTTCATTCTCAGAAAAGAAATGGTTTGTAGGGCCTGGACTTGAGAATCATCATGCAGAATCTCCGTATTCAGTTTCCAAGAGTAAGGCTTTTTCTTAGGAGCAAGGTTTAAGAGAGAAAAAGAAACTGCTGCATGATCTGAGACAAGAATAGGATGAATGTATGGAGAAGACGAAGATTGTACTAGAGACAAATGAACCAAAAGATAATCAATACAAGAAAAGCTAGAGTGAGGAGAGGAGAAGAAAGAAAACTCACTACCAGTAGGAATATGAAGGCGCCAGATATCTTCAAGATTAGCAGAAGGGCACATATTTAACAGTTGTTTATGAGCTCTAGGGGGACGGAAGGAAAAAGCTGAGTTCCAATCCAACACAGGATCTAAAGGCAAATTGAAATCATCACCAACTATTAAATTGCCATCATGAGGCGTTTGGGTGAGTACTTTAATGATCTTTTGCCAAAAAGAAGGATCATCATTATTTGGAGCATAAATATTCAGAACATAAAGATCCGAAACCCCATCAGACAATCGAGATAACAACCAACGACCCTCAGAATCATGTTCAGTAGAAATTACCGATAGCCCAGAATTTTTAGATATAAGTGTTATCACACCATTCTTTTTACCAAGAGCATCTGAACAAACCACATCCAGGACCCATTCCTTCCTCAACCACAGAACCTCCTTACAGGAAACTTTAGTCTCCTGCAAAAGTACCAAATCCGAAGATAAAGATTTACAGTAATCCAGAACTTTAGCCCTCTTGACCGGATGATTCTGTCCCTCAACATTAAGGGAGACCACATTCAAACCAGGCATAGTCCTACAACAAAAAAATTAAATCCGAGCAACAACAATGGTAGAAGAAGCAAGACACCAACGGCCAACAACACAAAAAGAAAGCACCACCAGAAGATCCAAGATCTCGTTTCTTGTGTCATCTCATGTCATCCCGCACACATGCGGACCAGTATAGCTACTTCCCATCAAGCTGGAGTTTTGGGTTTTGCCATAGGGGTGCCTTTAAGTTTAAGATGAGATCCTGCTAGGGGGCGTTGTGACCTGTTATCCATATCTTAATGGTCCCTGTCATTATGTTTTGTCAGCCCTTTGAGAAAGAGTTTTATGGTGAAAAAGTGATGTGCCTGTGATTCCTCTCTGCAGGTGCTTTTCCAACTCAACCCAGTCTGGGGTTTCTAACTCCGTCACGAAGTGGTGAGCTGGTAGTGATACATGTTGAGCTGCATGATAGTTTTCCAGTTTGGGATAGACGATTTCCCCTGCATATACAGAATTTATTTGTGGTCAATAGAGCAGCGTGGCGCTATTTGTATTGGATTTGGTAGCATACTAAAAATACAAAAAATTACAAGTATGGTGCAACCATCATTTGAATTTACCCCAACAAGGATATTTAAAGTTGATCACAGATGAGGCAGTCTTTTTGTGTTTACCTATTCCACTGGACATCAGTCAGAAGAGGTAGTAGCCCCAATCTCCTTCGAATGATTTTCCTCATCGAGGAAAGGGTAACTCATTAATCAGCTGCATGCTGAGATAACCAAATAGGGTGTGAAAGTGGTTGCAGGTGGTTACAAGAGGAGTGCACGTTAACACATCCCACCTAATTCTTGTGTATAGTAATCGTATTACCTTTTGCAATCTGGTTGTCAGGATGTTTGCTACAATTTTGATGTCAGTATTAATCAATGAGATTGGCTGGAAGTTCTCACTTCTCACACTTGAGAGGGACTGATTTGGGGATCAATGGAATCAAGACCCTATTACATTGTACTGGAAGTCCTCCAGTGTCCCTAAACAACTTCCCCAAGAGAGGGCCAATCTGGTGTGTTTTGATTTAATAGAATTCTATAGAGAACCCATCCTCTCCAGGTGCTTTATCCATTGGCATGTTTTGATGGCATCTGCAACCTTCTCATGTAAGATCTCTTCATCAAGAGCTTCTCTGTGTGTGGCATGTATCATATGTATTCACCATTTTAGAGTTGACTTTTTAATTTGACATGACTTTATCCTGGTGTCCTCTGCCACAGTGTCTGCTAATGCATGAATGTGCTGGTTGTATGTGCATTTCTGATAGGCCCTGAAGCCCTGTAGTTTGTACAGTTAATTTCAGGGTCAAAAATGTAGAACACAATGTCATTGTTTTGTTTCTTTCTGTGCTCTGAGCCACCGTTGATAAGAACAGTGTTTTATTACATAAACATCTTCTGTGCCAGAACTCCTTGACAGGAGCATGTTCGGGGTTGCCAACCACATCTGTTACCTTGGTTGTCTTATGCGTTAAATGTGGTACTGTGAACTAGTAAGAAACCCACCAACCCTTACTGATGGTATTTGTGGAGTAAGTATATTCCGAAGTTTGTATGGGCCAAATACACAATCCTGCTATGTTAGAGGGAATCATATAACAGGTGAGCTTCTGACAACTGAGGAAGAGGTAAGGTATCTAAAAATAGCTGTTGAATTATATCAGCTGCAGGGACTGCTGATGTGTACAATGTTGTGTAGAAAAAAGCAAATGCTCCTGTAATGTCTAGAGTGTTTGTTAATAACACCTTAACAGTATTGTAAATGACAAGGATACTACACGCTGCTGCCCATTCTTCCAGTTGGAAGGCCAGGAGTTGCCAGTCCTTTTTGTTGTGTTCCTTATGTGGGTCTTTGATCCGTTGTAGAGCATTTTCTGCCCAAGTCATAAGAATGGTGTTGAGTTCATGTTTCTTCTCTGTGAGAGAGTAAAGTGTAGCATCCGTGGGGTTTGTACATTATGGGGCATATTAGCAAGAACCTCGTTAAAATCACCGCCGTTTTAGCCTCAGGAAACTGCTGCTAAAACTGCAATAATGGGCTTGCTAATATGTATTATAGAATTCCAATAGAAGCAGAGGTTTGATGTGCAGTACATCTAACCTCGGCTTTTTTTGGAATTCTATACCACATATTAGCAAGCCGATTATCGCCGTTTTAGCTCCAGTTTCCTGCCGCTAAAACTGCGCTAATTTTAATGAGGTACTTGCTAATGCCCCTATGTTCGCTAATTATCACTAGATCTGACTCAAGTGATAGCTTTCTCACTGCTGCTGTTTTATGGGAATGTGCAGAATTTCTCATCAATAGTCCTCTGTGATAAGTCTTCCCTGCAGCTCAGAGTGTGTGGAGGATGCCACAGAGTGTTCATTCAAGATAAAGAAATAGTCCACTAACTTTCTTTTCTTCTCTCGGAATTTGAATCTCAGTGTATCCATCCTGCAAGTTTTAGACTTGAGTACCTGTAGTTGAAGATGAAATTCTAGGGTAGTTGGAGCATGGTCTGATACGCATTGCATTCCTATACCGCATGTTGTGCTCTTAGGAAGAGTGTCAAAATTAGAAAAAAACAATTTGATGGACAGAATGTAGATCAATGTCTTACATTCACCCCAGTACAATGATCTGGGCCTAAATCCATCGTTTTTTGCACTCCACACCACCCTGGGTTAGATAATGGCTTTATGCAAATCAGCTCTGACCCTGTGCCCCATGGGAACAGTCCAGTCCGAACTACACAGCCATATCTTTCCCAGACCGGAATCAAGCATCCGAGGACCGGACCGGTTTCGAGGTAACACCTCTCATCAGCCCGGCTAGCTTGACTCCAGTGGTGTGGAGGCTCTGGGACCCACGTCTGAGCTACCCCAGTACACTCAGGGAGAAAATTACAAAAAACAATTTGATGGACAGAATGTAGATCAATGTCTTACATTCACCCCAGTACAATGATCTGGGCCTAAATCCATCGTTTTTTGCACTCCACACCACCCTGGGTTAGATAATGGCTTTATGCAAATCAGCTCTGACCCTGTGCCCCATGGGAACAGTCCAGTCCGAACTACACAGCCATATCTTTCCCAGACCGGAATCAAGCATCCGAGGACCGGAACGGTTTCGAGGTAACACCTCTCATCAGCCCGGCTAGCTTGACTCCAGTGGTGTGGAGGCTCTGGGACCCACGTCTGAGCTACCCCAGTACACTCAGGGAGAAAATTACAAAAACAATTTGATGGACAGAATGTAGATCAATGTCTTACATTCACCCCAGTACAATGATCTGGGCCTAAATCCATCGTTTTTTGCACTCCACACCACCCTGGGTTAGATAATGGCTTTATGGAGTCAAGCTAGCCGGGCTGATGAGAGGTGTTACCTCGAAACCGGTCCGGTCCTCGGATGCTTGATTCCGTTCTGGGAAGGACATGGCTTTTGTAGTTCGGACTGGACTGTTCCCATGGGGCACAGGTTCAGAGCTGATTTGCATATCGCCATTGTCTAACCCAGGGTGGTGTGGAGTGCAAAAAAACGATGGATTCCGCCCAGATCTTTGGACTGGGGTGAATGTGTGACATTGATCCACATTCTGTCCATCACCTGTTTTGTTTGCAATTGCCGCCATAAGTGCGCTGGGGATGCTCAGACGTGGGTCCCAGGCACTCCACACCACTGGAGTCAAGCTAGCCGGGCTGATGAGAGGTGTTACCTCGAAACTGGTCCGGTCCTCGGATGCTTGATTCCGTTCTGGGAAGGACATGGCTTTTGTAGTTCCTACTGGACTGTTCCCATGGGGCACAGGGTCAGAGCTGATTTGCATATCGCCATTGTCTAACCCAGGGTGGTGTGGAGTGCAAAAAAACGATGGATTTGGACCCAGATCTTTGGACTGGGGTGAATGTGTGACATTGATCCACATTCTGTCCATCACCTGTTCTGTTGCAATTGCCGCCATAAGTGCGCTGGGGATGCTCAGACGTGGGTCCCAGGCACTCCACACCACTGGAGTCAAGCTAGCCGGGCTGATGAGAGGTGTTACCTCGAAACCGGTCCGGTCCTCGGATGCTTGATTCCGTTCTGGGAAGGACATGGCTTTTGTAGTTCGGACTGGACTGTTCCCATGGGGCACAGGGTCAGAGCTGATTTGCATATCGCCATTGTCTAACCCAGGGTGGTGTGGAGTGCAAAAAAACGATGGATTTGGGCCCAGATCTTTGGACTGGGGTGAATGTGTGACATTGATCCACATTCTGTCCATCACCTGTTTTGTTTGCTTAGGAAGAGTGTCAGCAGCTGCCAGGAAGTAATCAATCCTAGTTTCTGTCCCATGTGGACAGGAGAAAAAAGTTTGTTAAAGAATGCAGAAGTTGCCATGGATCTATCAACTAGTGGTCCGTCTTAAGGTCTTGTAGAACGCCTATACCTGTGGCCTATCCGCCAGAACAACTGAGGAGATAAATTGCTAAGTTCCAGTCTGCTCCAATTATCATCATCAGGTGCCCAGTTTCTATCATATTCCATTGAGTTTCGCCAAGATCTCTGCTTGATTGAGGATGTGTTTAGCAGCATAAAGCAATGTCTCGAAACGTAATATTAAAGAAATGATTTGCATAAAGCAAAGTTACATAGAAAAAAGTGAAACACCAAGGATGGAATATTGTATTCTGTATTCATAAGTAAGAATAAGAATAAAGTAGAATAGCAATAATATTACTCTTTGGATGTGCAATCGATATAAAGTGGATACATAGTGCTTGTAAATGAAAAATGTGAATGGTGCATGCACGGGACATTAAGGAGTAAAAGTAACAATGAGAGGATATTCATTTAAAATGGTACAAAACATGAATACTGGAAGAGACAATTTTACAGAAGCATGTAAGTGCCAGAGGCCATAAATCCACTGGTTTGTGTCACTCCTTCATGTGCCTCACATGCGATGCTCACATTTTTTGTTCACAGGCAATTAGGGCCCGATTACAACTTTCAAAAAGAACAATTGATTGACAGAATGCAGAATATTGTCATACATTCACCCCAATCCAGAGATATGGGCCAAAATCCATCGTTTTTTTGCTCACCATGCCATTTCAGTTTGGAACCCAGCAATATGCAAATCAGTCTTGACCCTGCGCCCAATGGGAACAGTCCACCCTGACTTGTTAGGCCAGGTCCTCCCTGGACTGGAAACAAGCATCCTGGGATCAGTTTCGGGCTTTCAGCTCTCATCAGCCAGGATAGCTTGACTCCAGTGCCATGGAGAGCACAGGACCCACGTCTGGGTATACCCATCCCACTCAGGGTGACAAATGCAAAAGGAACAATTGAAAGAATGCAGAACACTGTCATATATTCACTTCAGTGCAGAGACCTGGGCCTAAATCCATCGTTTTTTTTCTCACCGTGCCATTCCAGTTTGGACCCAGACATATGCAAATCAGTCTTGACCCTGCGCCAGGATGCTTGTTTCCTGTCCAGGGAGGACCTGACTTGGCATTTTGGTCAGGACTGTTCCCATGAGGCACAGGGTCAAGACTGATTTGCATATGGCTGGGTCTAAACTGGGGTGGCATGGTGAGCAAAAGAACGATGGGCCCGATTCAAAGAACTAATCTGAGACAAAATCCTAAACGTACTACTTTTGGTATTCACAGAATGCACTTACTACTTTTGGTTACACTTACTACTTTTGGTTAAACTTACTACTAATTGCCTTCTGTGAATACCAAAAGTAGTAAGTTTAACAAACTGTAGTAAGTGCCTTCTATGAATACCAAAAGTAGTAAGTGTAGGATTTTGTGTCACATTAGTTCTGTGAATCGGGTCGATGGATTTAACCCAGATCTCTTGACTGGGGGTGAATGTATGAATTATTGAGCATTCCATCCATCATTAGAACTCTGGCACTCCTGTGCCGGCTCTCCAACAGTGTGGCAGCTCCATATCCTCACAAAGACTGAACTCAAAGAGTTGAACTATTGCAGGTGGACATTCCATTAGCCGTTTCTCTGGCAGTGCCCTGAAAATGGACACTGCAATGGGAATGGCAAAAAAGTTCCAGAACAGCACAGCAGGGGCTTTAATGTCCATGCTGTGCTGAAGCTGGGGGTGAAAGCAGACAGGGGCACATATATGCACCCCCATGGTTGTGGGGGTTTGGGGACCCTACAGGGCCCCCTTTGTTTCCACTCCACCAGCCTTTTCATGGCAGTGAGTCTGCTATGATAAGGCTTGGTGGGGGGAAACTGGAAAGGGGAGACCACTCGGTCACCCCGAACGTATGGCTGGGTGCCCCAATCCCCCGGGAAACCGTTGCGGGCGGAGGGCGTGTCCCGCCGGTATGCCCATAGCGGCGTGGTTGGAGCACGCCCCCGCCGCCTAAAGGGGTTGTCCTAAACACCCGCCCGGAAGTCTGCGCACCTCTGGGCAGGATGGGGTCGTGGCCCCGCCTTCCCGCTGCTGGATAAAAGGCGCGGGAATCCAGGGAAGCGTCCTCTTGTTCCTGCGCTCTGAAGGCTTCACCACTCGTCGCTTGTGAGCCCTCAAGGGAACAAGCTGCAGTTTTTTGAACGTGTAATTGTTGTTTTTTCTGTTTCAGTCGTGAAGGCATAGCTGGAGTCCGAGTCGCTACTGAAAAAACAGGCAGAGATAAAGCAGAACGCAGATATGCCTGGCAAGAAGAGTGGAAAGAGCTCCGAGATGGAACGAATGCTGCGCACACTGGTGAACCAAGTGTCGTCGATGGACAGAAAATTCGGTAAAGTAGACCAGCTGGGTCGCGGCTTAGCGGCCCTCTGGAAACAAGTGGAGGCCCTAGCAGGGCCCTCAGGGCGACCAAAGAGGATCGTGGGGCCTTCTTTGCCAAACATTACCCCAGGGGAGGATAGGGGAAAAAAGGGGAAGGGGAAAGCGGGTCCTAGCGAGGCCCCAGTCCCGATGGAGGTCCCAGTAGCACCAGCGTCCAGCCCGGTACCCACACCGGATGGGGGATTGCCAATCCTTGTAGTTATCACACCGCTGGATAACGGCCAAATGCCTCCCGAACTAGCACTTCAGCTGGCGGCTGTGTTACCCTGGTTGAAGAAGGGAGCGGGGGGATCTGCGGCTGTGGAAGACCCGGCCGAGGAAGCTAGGCAGATTGTCGAGCAGCTCAGGCAGTCAAGGGGTGCTGGGACAGCGAACGTGCCTTCCATTTCTCCACAGGTGGCGAATCAGGTCGCGGTTGAAAATCGAAATAAGTCGACAGACACAGCTGGAGGTGCGGCAGAAGCCGGTGAGAGATCACTCCCAATGATGGGGAAGGGCGCGGAACCCTCAAGGCGGGAAATCTTGGCGCAACATATTCCTTTAGCAACTAAGGAAATGGTGTGGGCTAATAAATACATAAACGTGTTTTCATTGTTGACTGATAATCGAGAGTTAGAATATGGCAAGACTCAGAAGGATTTATGGCACCCCAGTGTATGGCGGGCAAAAATGGCAGAATTCAGGGTGGAAGAGTCTATGATGAACTTGAGGAAATATAAATTTTTGGTCAAGTTATGTTCCCTATCGTGTACCCCACCGTCTCCATGTACGAGTTAAAGTGCATGTAACTTCCCTCCTGTGCCAGCTATGAAGACGCAAATACATTTGCGTCCAACGTTAACATGTCCTCTTTCAGACCCACCCTGAATGGGTTGGATAGTCCGTTCCTAAGTATGCTATGCCAACGTCTTTTTGTAGTGTACTCTACATGTTTTTCAGCTCTGGCAAAGTAGGCCCAGAATTTCTGCCATCGAGCCTTTTCCTTCCTTCTGACTCTGAAAGCCTCAGCCCAGGCTGCCCCCGTACCTGTGAACTCTGCCTTACTTCCAGCGCGGCCCACCACGCTCAGCTCAGCCTGCTGCCTGCCAAGACTGACTACAACCTTCGAGTTATCTGTTCCGCTCCTCGAAGATACATTCCTGCCTACTAGTTTCAGTAAACATTCCCCAGCTGCAGAGCCAAAGGGCCGGCCTGTCTCCGTGCAAATAATTCATAGCCTCTGTTACCATGCTCCCATGGAAGGCCCATGCCCCCACGCTTCTCATACAGACACTCAGGCGCTTATACACGCACTCACAGTCAGTATAGAATAGCTTCTGCCCCAGAGACCTTTCCGCCCAGATAGCTCAGTTCCTAAACATCAGATATCAGATATGATAGAAGCACAAGTCGATCTGACATGCCAGACTTCTGTCTCTTTCTGTCATTGCAAATGTCAAGCCCCCTGCACCCTCCAGTTTCACGCCAAATCACACGTCATGCAGCTGCGCGCGCATCCAAGCTTCCGATTTCTGCTGACATTGCAACATTTCTGTTTTAGTGCCACCCACATGTGACACCTACCTGTGACGTTTCTAGAACACACCTCCAGTTACGCCTAGTCCACGCCTTCTGATTACGTACTAGTAACACGTGGATGCTGTTATCTTGTCTACTCTCAGCTGTTACGCCTACTATATTGCTTCCTATGATGTAAATTAAGTATATAAGCTATGTATTGTCAATAAAACTGCGCTCTATCCCTTCCTGAACCCCGTGTGGTTGCAGGAACATGATATCCTATTCCGGAATAATTCCTTTTTAAGGAATAAAACCCCTAAGAACTCTAACACCACGGACTCTGTTTTCTTTCTTTCCGATTGAGTTATTATTGATTAAGTACTTACCTGCATAGAAATTAAGATAGTAAATTAAATATTTACGACATTTTGGCGCCCGAATAGGGACCCCTCCCCCACCTCACGCGCCGGTTGGTGCATTGCAAGCTCTGTCCCCTGCCATCAGTTAGAAGGAAACTACGCGTACCGGCAGGATTTCCTGTATCTCCCTCTGGCCCACGGAGGTGACGAAGATTGCGATCAGTACCCAGACGAGGCGGTGAGGAGTGCGGAGGATCCCGACCAGAGCCTAGCCGAAAGAAGCAAGGTCCGAGGTGTCAAGAGGCCCACCAGTTTTCCGAAGTATCCACGTGTCGAGTCGAGTCGAGTCCGGTCCAGTCCAGTCCAGTCGAGTTTTCCGAGGCCTTCTGTTTTCCGTGCTTCCCGGTGAGTACCATTGCTGGGACGTATCTAGACGGGTTTGGGTACACAAGTCCGGTCTGCACTGTTTTAGGCAGTGTATCTGTACTGTTTAGCAGTACATCCGATGATTCAAGTTCTTGCACTGTTTTTTAGGCAGTGTATCTGTACTGTTTAGCAGTACATCTGATATAGGGGGTAGTCGTATATGTCGCAAATGTCTTTTTTTTGTGATTAATGTCGTGGTATGAGTGTGACTGTTTTTATGTGCATTATTGTGTTCTTGTATAACTAGCTGTATCTAGTATTAAGTAGCAAGGATTGAGCGTTCAGTATCGAGTAAACAAGATGCCGTTTTTCAACAAGTTAAAGCAGATAGGAACTAGGAAAGGGATACTAGAGGAAGAAATCCCTATCCCCCCTAAGGATACTCCTGGAAACTTTATGTACCACAAGCATGGCATAGATGCCATAGTGTATCTAGATTTATGGGCCGACTATACTAAACATCTAGACGAGAGACACAGATGGCCAGTTACTGGAACATGGGATGCCGAGTGCATCATGAAGGTAGAGGAAGCATTATGGAAAAAGAAAGCCAGACAATCTCAGAAAGACGCCATAGAGTTTTGGCGTAAGGAATCACGTAAGCGTGCTGAAAAAGAACTACGTAGAGAGGACAGACTTAAAGAATCAGAGAAAGCCCGAGAAAACGAATTAATTACTGAGGGGATCCGAGTAAAGTCAGAACAGATAGACCGTGCACGAAATAACCTCGTAAACGGTATGTATCTCGCGGCCGAGGGTTCGCCTGAGGCCATTTCAGAAATACCGAAAAATCTACCGTCATCATTGGTTCCAACTAAAGTAACTCACAAGACTACTAAAGACATATTCCTGAACTCCTATCTAGAGGATGTAGCACCCGCTTACACCAATCTGCCTGTCCGCACCCTGCCTAACGACAGGGACGGGGGTGGTAACCCGCCCCAAGATCAGATTCCGCCTGTTCCACCCCCTCCACCGCCTCCCATACCTAAAGTTAATCTACCAAAGCCACGTTTACCCGACCCTGCTAAAGGACAAATTCAAGTACAGATACAGACTCCACAGAGAGATAATGTCCAAGCTTCCGGCTCAGGAGGTGCGATGGGGGGTCACCAGACCCCGCCATCAACACGTAGGTTACAGCTCGGGGACTTGCAGAGTCCCTACACTTACAAATCACCCCGTCTCGATATATTAAAGGGACAACTTACAGTTTGCAGATATGATCCAGTACCCGGCAAAGAGGATAGAATGATAATGGCATCACTACGGTTACAATCTGCTACTGACTTCCTGCTGATGTTTCCAGGAATGAACGAGCACCTAGATAGAATATATCAGTTTATTCAGACTGGGAAAGACCCCGACAGTATTAAGGATGCCATGGAGCATCAGAAAGTTGACGTTCAAGGACAGATACTACGCTTTTTCATAAATTGCCTAATAAGAGAACGAGACAGGCCTGAGACAGATCAGGGTGAATTAGATGCACTCAACAGGTGGGGTCAAAATATATCTGAAGGAAAACACGACAAGGGGACTTGCATAGCCAGTATGTACAAGAAAATAAGAAAGGCAGTGATAGACGTACACAAAGAAGAGAAAGAAAAGGCTTCCTCCGAGGGGGAAGAAGAACCTGAAGAACCAGAAAAGACTACAGACACTATAGCGTATGTAGGTAAGGGAACTTACCTTAGGAAAGGCATCCGTCCAGAAAGCAAGAGAGTTCTTTTCTCTGCCTTGACAAACCCAAATTCTGCTGAACATCAGTTCCAGGAGACTGATAAAAGGCTTCGAGATCGAGTAGGGTACCATGTATTAAATTCTATGGATGAACAAGAACTAGCCTGGTCAGCCATATTATGGACTGAAAACCCAGATATATACAATGATGACACCGTAGCACAGACATTCCTGAACCTTTCCCCAGATGAGCAGAAATTAGCAGGTGTATACATGATTCAGCACCTTCTCACGAAATACAGAAATCAACATTCTGATCCAGGTCCCTTACACGAAACATTAGAAGAACTACTCATGGACAGATGGAGAGGTTTAAGTACCAAATTAATTCAAATAATTCTAGAACAACGCCATAGATATGACACTTTCATAAGCTCCGAATATGTCCCCGCCCCGCCCCCAGAAAGGAAAATGTATCATATGGAACGTCCGCATGGCATTGAAAGTCAGAACCCCTTACGAGAAGTGCACCCAGTTATGGGTGACGATCATCACTTGAAACGAGTGTATGTACACACGCCTCTGACTAAGTTAGAACTGTTAGAAATGAAGAAACTAGTCCCGTGCCATGATAAAGACCCTGCAGGTTTTCATAGAGAGCTTAAAGACATGTTACTGATGGGGGATTATACGTACGAAGATATCACGAAAATGTTAAAGGTATTGCTGCCCACGGGCATTTACGAGAAACTAAAAGAAAAAGAATGGGAGGTGGGAGAGAAAAAGATTGTATGGACAGAAATAGAAGACGAAGAGAACAAACGGGTCCCAGGGGTAGGCCTTGGGGAGAAAACTAAAGCACTACCAGGTCTGATAGTACAGGGTCTGCCAAGATTATTGACAACTAGAAAGGAAGACTGGGATGCAATATCAGCCTGTAAACAGAAACCCGACGAAGATACTAGTGACTTCTATTCAAGATTCGAGAAATGTTTCATTATTAATAGTGGTCTAAAACCATGTAGCGAATCGTACCCGCATCTTTTTGTATCAAAGTTAGTCGAAAATTCCCTGTTAGCAGTTAAAAACCGTGTATACAAGGTCGAGAGTACATGGCAAGCCAATACGCCATCCCAGATGTTACAAATGTTACAATATCATCAGAACAGAATTAGAGAAGAGCAGGATCAGGAGCAGAAACGTATGAAAGACACGAAAATGAAAATGCTAGTAGCCCAATCGGTCCCAACCGATGGCCACAGAAAGGGTACGACCCAGACAGGTCACACGGCAGCTCCCGTTAAAGGGACATGCAACTATTGCAAGCAGCCAGGTCACTACGTACATGAATGCCCAGTTCTGAAACATAACATAGCGACAGGTAAAACTAAAGAAAGACCGCATCCGCCTAGACAAGACCATAATCAGCATCAGTCTTCACAGAATATGCAGCCCATGCAGAATACACCGTCTACGCATGCTTCATCTCCTACAGCACAGACAGTAGCGGTATCACCGCCACAGCCCATTGCCGCAGCACAGCAAGTTTCACAACAGATGTACCAGTATGCCCAGTCCGCTTACCCCGATTATCCACGATATACATGAAACAGCCTAGAGAGGGAGGGTGGCTTGCCTCTTATTGAGATTCCTGTAGATCAAGAGGGTCCTTATGTACACAGTCAAGTATTGGGAAAAGACAGAAAGTTTTTAATTGACACAGGGGCAAGTCGCACCACAATCAGTCATGAGAAAGTTCCAGGGGCACCCCTCTCAGGCTCACAGAATGTTTCCCTTGGTTTTTCAGGACAGCCCATTGTAAATGAGGTATCAGAACCAGTTCCCCTGGCTGTGGGTCCATTATCACGTGTTACAGACTTGTTACTTACGAAATCATGTCCAGAGAATCTGTTAGGAATAAAAACATTGAAGGCTCTAGGAGCCGTGATCTGCTGTTCCCCGGAGGGAGTTAGACTCTTTTTGCGGGATTTCAAGGGTCATTATATGTTACGTGAGTTTGATGTCAGATTGAAAAATGTACCAGATCACCTGTGGGCAAAAGGCCCAACTGATGTAGGTTGTATGCACATTACCCCACACCGTGTTACACTCAAACAAGGTGTAGTTTTACCTAGAATCAGACAATACAAGTTACCACCCGATGCTGTAGTGGCTTTACTGGAAATCATTGAAGAGCTCATTACCCAGGGAGTGGTGGTAGAGACCGACTCCAATATCTGTAATTCACCCATCATTCCGATTCTTAAACGTACTGATCCCAATGCACCGCCAGTATATCGGCTGGTGATTGATCTGAGAGAACTGAATAAATGCATTATTCCACAGTACCCTGTGGTTCCCGACATCTCATCCTTATTGACTGCTATTGATTCAGAAGCAACGTTCTTTACTGTTAGTGACCTCAAGAACGCCTTCTTCAGCGTACCTATTGATCCAGAGAGCCAATATCTCTTCGGATTCAGTTTAAATGGACGCAGTTTCAAATTTTCACGCGCACCTCAAGGATTCACAGAAAGCCCCAGCATCTATAGCCAAGCACTGAAAAGACAACTTGATTGTATCACTATGCCAGTTAACACCGCTTTACTACAATACGTCGATGATCTGCTGATCACCGCACGAAGTGAGCCCGAATGTGAACAAGCATCACTGACAGTTTTACATTTTCTGGCCGACAAGGGACACAAGGTGTCTCCTTCGAAGCTACAATTCTGTGTTCAGCAAGTTGTGTACTTGGGTCACTTGCTGTCCAAAGTGGGGAGACAGCTCACTCCCGATCGCATTCAGTTAATTGCAAATATGCCACAACCTCAGACACAAAAGGAAGTGCGGGCCTTCATAGGCCTCACCTCGTACTGTAGACAATGGATTCCTCAGTATGCATTTCTAGCCAAACCACTCATTCAGTTAACAACACAGGAGGCAGCGACTTCGACTGTCCTCCCCTGGACTCAGGAACATACACAAGCCTTTGAGGAATTAAAGAAAGCATTATGTCAAGCACCTGTTCTAGCGACACCATGTTACAGCAAACCTTTTACACTTTTTGTTACAGAACGTGAAGGTACAGCACTGTCTGTCCTCACTCAGGACCAAGCAGGTTCATACAAGCCTTGCGCTTATTTTTCGAGTACATTGGATTCAGTAGCCCAGGCACTCCCTGCGTGCTTAAAGTCAGTAGCAGCAACAGCATTAGCAATCAGACAGAGTGATTCAATTGTTTTAGGACATCCATTAACAGTTCAAGTTCCACATTCTGTAGAGGTTCTTTTAAACAGAACCCAGACTCAACACTTGACCATAGCACGATTGACAGGTTATGAATTGACACTATTCCAGCCACACATAGAAATCAGACGCTGTAGCATCTTGAACCCCGCAACATTGTTACCTGCGCTTATGACCGATCCAACACCGCATGATTGCATAGAGATCATTAATACAATAACAAAACCTCGACGAGACCTAACAGATGTTCCACTGACAAATCCAGATCTGACACTTTATGTGGACGGTTCATGCATGAGAACAAGTACAGGAGAATTAGTGGCCGCATATGCAGTGACCACTGAAACTGAAGTTAAAGAAACACACCGTATTGACACTCTGTCTGCTCAAGCAGCGGAGCTCATCGCTCTGACCCGAGCTTGTATTCTAGCCAAGAACAGAAATGTTAACATATACACTGATTCCCGCTATGCGTTCGGAGTCGTACACGACTTCGGCATGTTATGGCAAGAAAGAGGGTTTTTGACCTCTCATGGTGCCAAGATTCAACACGGTCCCCTCATTCAAGCATTATTAGAGGCAATACATTTGCCCTCAGGCATATCAGTCATGAAGTGTAAAGCACATACTAAGGTTACAGATGCTGTTTCCCAGGGTAACGACCTGGCAGACCAGACAGCGAAACATACAGCATTGACTCACACCCAGACTACTGATGTGACAAAGACAATAGTACCAACTCAGTGTATGTCAGTCAGGGATCCCACCCTAGACGTAATCGATATCCAGACACATGCCACTTCAGATGAAATAAAGAAATGGACCGAACTAGGAGGGATCCAGACAGATCAAGGATGGGTCACAAAGGGAAAACCTACATGGTTCCTCCCCGACTCCATGGTTCAAATCATGATAAATACAGCACATAGTCCTGCACATCTAGGAGAAAAAGCTATGTTAGACAGTTTACAGAATCTCTGGTACAACAAACACTTACGAGCAGCAGCAAAACAGAAAGTGCGTACTTGCATGATCTGTTGTCAGTTCAATCCAGGTAAAAGCGTCCCCGTAGAGCAAGGTGGATTTCATCCTCCCGATCACCCTTTTGAAGTCCTCCAGATGGATTATATCCAGATGGACCGTTGTCGAGGATTCAAATATGTCCTCGTAGTTGTTTGTGCACTCTCTCGTTGGACCGAAGCCTACCCAGTCTCAGATTACACTGCCCCGACCACTGCCAAGCAGCTGGTTCGAGAATTCTTCCCACGATACGGCCTGCCTCGTGTCGTGTACTCAGATAACGAACAGCCGTTCTCATCCGAACTTATGAAGCATGTCTCCCTTTTGCTAGGATATCAGTGGAAATTCCACTGTGTCCGACATCCCGAAGCCGCAGGCCTTGTAGAGAGGCATAACCAGACACTTAAGATACGCCTTGCTAAAATATGCCAGGAGAAAGGGGTCGACTGGATAGTCGCCCTGCCAGTTGCGCTGTTCTATATGAGAATGGTTGCACATTCGAGATCAGGACTATCCCCGTACAAAGTGGTCTTTGGCAGACCACCGAATATGTGGGGGACGCCCATTCCTAAGAAAATTACCGATGTTGATTGTAACATGTTGACAGATTACCTTGCCTCCTTGATGTCTGCACTCCAATCATGTCGTTCACAGGTTGCCGCAGCATTTCCTGACAACACTGATGTAAAGCCACATGATGTCCGTCCTGGCGACACAGTCCTAGTGAGGAATTTTGACAGGAAAAGCCCGCTGGAGCCCCGCTGGAAAGCACCGAAGACCGTCCTTCTTACTACAAGGACCGCTGTGAAGTTGGAGGGCAGAAAGGGGTGGGTCCACACGAGTCATATTAAGTTATGCAATGAACTGAAACCAGACCTTGACTCGCCCACCCCCACCAAAGACTGTGTTAAACCTAGTGACTTTAAATTACCTGAACGAGAGAAAACTCCCCAAGAGGAGTACCGACTCAAGCTTCGATCTAGCAAGTCAGACAGTTTAATTGTTTAAGTCCTCCCCTAGGTGAATCGGTTAAATAGTTTCTGACATGTATCCCCTAGATCGAGATAGAGAGAGAGAGAGACAATTCAAGAAACGTACATACTGCAAATCACTGCGTAGTCACTGTATAGTGACATTATTAATTATGTTTTTTCTAAGTATTCTGATCATTGTTGCAAGTGTACTTCTTCCAATCTATTGCCCTATTTTCAAGCGTGAACAATCTGCTTACAATGTTTCTGCTGAACATTCTTTTAGCGAGTTACCTCCACATGAACTTTCTTACAGACTTGCGCTGCGCAACAACACATTCATTAGTATGTTACATCACTCCCATCAGACTAATAACGCTACAAATTGCTGGATATGTGGCCGACTCCCTCCCTACCAGAATTACAAGGGAGCTCTGCCCCTCTTTCCGTACCCGTTCACTCATAACGGCTCCTGTGGTGCATGGTTAAAAATAATTAATTCCTTAGATCCTGATATTGCTGTTCTCGACGGGAACTGGGTTTGGGGAAACCTGAACTTAGTCCTGCTCAACGTCTGTTACCCTGATAAGGAGGGACTCCCCATTAGAATAGGAACTGATCTAGAAAATGAAGTATATGGATTAAGTAATTACACAATTAACCTTATGATTCTTACTGTTGAATCCGAAGCTGCACCAGTTCTGCCCGCTATGTCAGTATTACCAGTCACTGGTGAATTATGTGTCAGAAAGAAAGGTTCAGTACACTTAGGTCATAGTAAATGTACTACTGTGGTCGAATTCAGTGATCATGGTAAATCATCCTTTAAAGCTACCCGTCATTCTTACTTTGTTTGTGGTCATACCGCATACATACGTCTGCCTCCAGATTGGGATGGTACCTGTTATATTGCATTCCTTCTGCCACCTGTTTTTCTAGCCCCTCCTGATTACCACAGAAACACAAATCTAGTAAAGAATAGACTCCGAAGAGATCTCCCGCTTGTCGACTATACAGAAACGGCATGGGAACAATACACCGATTTTAATGAAGGATTCTTTTTCTTTTTAGGCCCCGTCCAAAACAGTAAATTAATACGTAGATTAACTAGAACCCTTGAAGCTGTAGTACATGAAACTGCCTCCGCCTTAGGTAACCTAACAGAGGAACAGTCCGCCATGCGGGTTGTTGTCCTTCAGAATCGTCTTGTTATTGACGTCATCTTGGCAGACAGAGGTGGAGCCTGTAAGGTCATCGGGTCAAGTTGCTGTGTTTTCATTCCAGAAAACGCGCCATCTGTATACAAAGCTATTACACGTCTTCACAAAATTGCAAGTTTAATACATCAGACTCCAGGCACCTGGACTTGGTCCGGTTGGTTCTGGACAACGTTGTCCGCTTGGGGATGGAAGATCCTATCCTTCCTAGGCTTCGGCCTTGTCATAGTATTCAGTTGCTGCCTGTGCCTACAGTGTGGGCCGGCGATATGTGGACTGTGTGCCACATCGTGCATTGAACATTCCAGTTTTCTCTCAAACAGACAACGGAAGAGAGACGAACAAATTATGTTACAAGAACAGACTGATCAATTTATGATGATCGATATATCATGAAGGGTCCGTAGGGAACAAGGAGGGAATGAGGAAATATAAATTTTTGGTCAAGTTATGTTCCCTATCGTGTACCCCACCGTCTCCATGTACGAGTTAAAGTGCATGTAACTTCCCTCCTGTGCCAGCTATGAAGACGCAAATACATTTGCGTCCAACGTTAACATGTCCTCTTTCAGACCCACCCTGAATGGGTTGGATAGTCCGTTCCTAAGTATGCTATGCCAACGTCTTTTTGTAGTGTACTCTACATGATTTTCAGCTCTGGCAAAGTAGGCCCAGAATTTCTGCCATCGAGCCTTTTCCTTCCTTCTGACTCTGAAAGCCTCAGCCCAGGCTGCCCCCGTACCTGTGAACTCTGCCTTACTTCCAGCGCGGCCCACCACGCTCAGCTCAGCCTGCTGCCTGCCAAGACTGACTACAACCTTCGAGTTATCTGTTCCGCTCCTCGAAGATACATTCCTGCCTACTAGTTTCAGTAAACATTCCCCAGCTGCAGAGCCAAAGGGCCGGCCTGTCTCCGTGCAAATAATTCATAGCCTCTGTTACCATGCTCCCATGGAAGGCCCATGCCCCCACGCTTCTCATACAGACACTCAGGCGCTTATACACGCACTCACAGTCAGTATAGAATAGCTTCTGCCCCAGAGACCTTTCCGCCCAGATAGCTCAGTTCCTAAACATCAGATATCAGATATGATAGAAGCACAAGTCGATCTGACATGCCAGACTTCTGTCTCTTTCTGTCATTGCAAATGTCAAGCCCCCTGCACCCTCCAGTTTCACGCCAAATCACACGTCATGCAGCTGCGCGCGCATCCAAGCTTCCGATTTCTGCTGACATTGCAACATTTCTGTTTTAGTGCCACCCACATATGACACCTACCTGTGACGTTTCTAGAACACACCTCCAGTTACGCCTAGTCCACGCCTTCTGATTACGTACTAGTAACACGTGGATGCTGTTATCTTGTCTACTCTCAGCTGTTACGCCTACTATATTGCTTCCTATGATGTAAATTAAGTATATAAGCTATGTATTGTCAATAAAACTGCGCTCTATCCCTTCCTGAACCCCGTGTGGTTGCAGGAACATGATATCCTATTCCGGAATAATTCCTTTTTAAGGAATAAAACCCCTAAGAACTCTAACACCACGGACTCTGTTTTCTTTCTTTCCGATTGAGTTATTATTGATTAAGTACTTACCTGCATAGAAATTAAGATAGTAAATTAAATATTTACGACAAACTGGATCAGGGCTTTTTGTATTTTTGTAGTAATAATCGCTGAGCGAACAACAGACCTGTTGAGTGACCTGGCTTGCTACCAGAGCAGGATCACGGGCTTCCATGAGAAGTATGGAGGAGAAGAATGGAAAGGGTATGACACGGCTTTTAGAAAAGCGAAAGAGTTTAATGAAACACTGACTTGGGATTGTTTGGATACTGTATCTTGGCATGCACAGTTCTTGATGGGATCGGCGGGTGGATCAGGGTCGAGCATAAACGGCTCCAGGGCATATCAACAGAAACATCCCCAGCCCTTTCGACCAACCTACGGGGGGGAGTCTCAGCCTAGATCGGTCGGGAATGGAAATAAGCGAGGAGTATGTTGAGGTTTCAATAAGGGAACGTGTAACAGGCCGCAAGGAACGTGTAGGTTCAGGCATGCGTGCTCTAGTTGTGGTAACACCTCCGACCCCAAAACTAGCTGCCGATCCAGAGCCAATGGTACCGGAGGAAAAGGGGGTACCAAGCAGGATTGATACGGGGCCGTGGAAGTCCAAACAATCGCCCGTGGATATTCTGGCTTTGATCCCTTGGCTGAACAAATACCCTGATCATGTGTCCGCTGGGATCCTGCGAGATGGCTTTTCGTATGGCTTCAGGATCCCGGTGGGTGATTTTCGGGGGGCCCCCTCATGTAAGAACCAACTATCCGTTCAGCACAACCCGGCGGTGGCCGCCACAAAGATCGCCAAAGAGGTTGGCTTGGGGCGGGTTGCAGGACCTTTTAGTGACCCACCGACGGCCGACTTTGTGTGTTCCCCATTAGGGGTAGTGCCAAAAAAGGAGCCGGGGGAATACAGGCTCATCCATAATTTGTCGGCACCAAGAGGGGCTTCTGTTAATGAGGCGATCGATCCAGACATTTGCATGTAAGGTATGCATCTTTCGATGACGCAGTGGTAATGTTGAATCGCTTAGGCCCTGGTGCATTGTTAGCAAAATCGGATATTGAATCTGCATTTAGGTTACTTCCGGTGCATCCCCGGGATCAGCACTTGCTGGGTTTTACATTTCAGGGGAAATACTACATGGATATGTGTATGCCGATGGGTTGTTCAATTTCATGTGCCTATTTTGAAATGTTTAGCTTATTTCTGGAGTGGGTGTTCTCGAAGGCCACAGGGCACCAACATGTGATGCATTATTTTGATGATTTTCTGTTTCTCGGCCCAGCGGGCACTCGGGACTGTGCACGGGCATTGCAGGATTTCTGCGTGCTCATGCGGGGTTGTGGGGTACCGTTGGCGCCAGGTAAGACGGTGGGGACGACTACCTCCCTGGAGTTTCTGGGTATCGAACTAGACTCCGTGGAGGGTTAATTCCGCTTGCCGGCAGAGAAGATCGCCAAATTCAGGGCCTCCTTATTGCAGTGTCTTCGGAACGAGAAAGTGACACTGCACCAATTACAGCAAATAGTAGGTCAGCTTAACTTTGCATTGAGGGTTATGCCGATGGCTCGCCCTTTCTCACGATCCATTGCCCAGGCTATGGTTGGCCTCAAGGAAGGGCACCATCGCACGAGACTGTCGGCAAAGGTTCGCCAGGACATGCTCATTTGGCTCGCATTCCTGGCGGATTTCAACGGCCAAGTAGTCTGGAGCAAAGCCCCGGCCTCGTCGGCTGAACTAGGCTTATGGGCCGACTCTGCGGGCAGCGTGGGGTTTGGCGCGATCCTTGGAAACCGTTGGTCGGCCCAAAGATGGCCAGTATGGTGGGAAACGAGTGGTTTGACGAGCAACATTGGCTTTCTAGAGCTATTCCCCATCTGGGTGGCGCTGTCGGCCTGGCCAGAGGAGTTCAGGGACCGCTCGGTGGTATTTTGGTCCGATAACATGACTGTGGTTGAGTGCATTAATCAGCAGGCAGCGCGCTGCAAATGGATATTGTGATTGTTGAAAGAAATTGTGTTGAAATGCTTGAGATTAAACGTGCAATTCAGGGCAAAACATGTGCCGGGAGTACTGAATAATGCTGCTGATGCGCTCTCTTGTTTCAAAATGCAGGCTTTCAGGGATTGTTTACCCTCAGCGGAGCTAGTGGCAGTGCCATTTCCCGAAGCATTATGGCAAATCCACGCCCCGGACTACAAAACCTTGTGGCAGCCAGTTTAGCGCCCAGGACAAGGAAAGCTTATGAAGGGGCGTTCCGCTCATACTGCGCCTTTTTGGGCCCGGCATGGGAGCATAGATGGGGTCAGGAGGGGTCCTTTACCCAATTGTTAGTGGCACTTCAGGAGGAGGGCCGGTTGGCGGCAACCGCCAGTCGGTATAAGGCCGCCATATCATTTATGGCTCAGCTCTATGGGATCAGGGACCCGACGGACTCCTTTGTAGTCAGGAAGGCAGTGCGCGGCTGGCAGCGCTTAGAGGGGCGCAAAAAGGACACCAGGCACACAATAGGATTTGACAGGTTGACCTCCTTATTGGCTAAACTAGAGGAGACATGCTCCTCACCTAGCGAGGTTGTACTATTCCGGGCAGCGTTCGCGTTGGCTTTCTATGGGGCCCTGCAGGTGAGCGAACTAGTGGCTGCAAACAAAAGAGATATGGAGGGGGTCTGCGCAGTGATCGCACGCAAGTAAGGGGAGATTCTCTGCTGAACACGATAGCCAGGTCAAATACGGATCAGGAGGCCCAGAGGAATAGCATTGTGTTACCGCGCGCTCCAGGTAGTCCCTGTTGTCCAGTGAGGCATGTTGAGGCCTTCCTAAAACAGAGGTTGACAACGTGTGGGGGGGGGGCCTTGCTGTGTCCTGCGGACGGCACCCCGTTAACAAAGTTTCAGTTTCAGAGGGTGCTGGCAATCACAATTTGCAGCGGCAGGTTTGAACCCGATTGATTTTGGGACCCATTCATTCAGGATAGGAGCCGCTACAGAAGCAACGGCTCGAGGTCTGCAGGCAGACAATGGTAAACAGTTAGGCCACTGGTCTTCGAATTTTTCAAACGGTACGTGCGGCTGCACATGTTGTAAGTTACTGAAGAAGTGCGCTCACGCTTGTTGTCTTTTGTTTGGATTACAGTTTCATGAGCCTGTGATGCAGGGCGGAAATTGGGTCCGGCCCAGTGTCAGCTAACCACCACTTCAGGAACAAGGAATGGAATACGAGTGGTCTGGGTCGTGGGCCACTCATACGTGAGACGTGCCGGGGACATATTCAAGACAGGTGATGCGATCCACACATCTGAGGAATATGGTTTCAGGGTGTCCTTCGATGGGAAGGGCGGCCTGTGTATTGACCGACTGCACAGTTTTGTGGAAGAATTATTAGGGCGGCACAGGTCACCGCCATCTGTAGTCATAGTGCACATTGGGGGCAATGACTTGGTGAGGTTGGGCAGACGAGCTTTAATTGAGCACACACTTTCTGCAATTAGTTGGTTAGCGAAGACACTCCCGGGATGTACAATAGCTTGGTCTCAAATGATTCAGAGGAGGGTATGGCAGGGTGGTTTGTCCACAACAGCGTTGAACCATTCGGTAAAGAGGGTAAATGTAAATGTAAATGTATAGGCATTTATATAGCGCACTACTTACCCGTAGGGTCCCAAGGGGCTTCGACCGCTGCGAAACCCTTCCTGGCTTCCCTGAGAGATGGTCCCTTAATGGGTATCTCCAGGGTGAGACCAGGCATCCCCGGCGGTCTGGTGGGGCCGTTAGTGAAGATGAGGCAAGCTAATGCCCAGAGTTGCCGAGTGTGATCACTGATCAGAGTGGGCACCGAGGCGAGAGAATTATCGAGTCCGCTGACCCTGGTCCAGAAACCTGCCACGCCGGGAATCGAACCCTGGTCCCGGGCCGTCCTCTGCTCTCGGGTCTGCCGCCTCTAACCAGTGAGCCACACTACTTCACTAGGGTCAACAATAAAATTGAGAAATTGTTTCGCTCTGCTCATCTTCAAAGCATATCCCATGGGTGCATATGGGGCGATCACTGTTATTCAGATGATGGGGTACACCTGTCCAGGGTGGGGAATGACTTATTGATAGGAGACATGATAGCTTGGCTAGTGGGATTGAGGAGACATGACCTATAGGAGGTGTGGGGGGCCAGATAGTCGGTCAACTATCTGGCCTGCGGCGGTAAGGTCATGATCGGTGAGCAGTGATTTCAAGGTCCCTAGGGGGGGCGCCACCCATTATGGATGGGAGCGCCCGGGGGAAGGCGGCCATTGGCCCCTCCCATGGGGGGGCGGCACCCATTACAGATGGGTCGCCCAGGGGGAGACGGCCATAGGCCCCTCCCAGGGGGAGACGGCTATATGCCCCTCCCCAGAATTTCCCGGGGGCCGGATATCCGCTCCGGCGGAAGAGAGTGCGGAGAAAGGGGGGAGTCCACGCTGTCCTTCTTACGGATACCCCGCATGGGAACTCGGACGACCTTAAGATGGCGTCGAGTGAAAGGGGGCCCCTACGACAAGGGAAGTTACAGTTGGCTACGAGGGTAAAGTCCTCTGCGCATGCACCACTCACACGTGAGGGTGGGAATTTGGTGATATGGACCTGACACCGGTTAAGACCTTGCCGTTGGCCCCTAACGTTAGGATATACAAATTCGTATGCAATGCATTATGTCATGATGTTAGACTCGGTTAGGAAATCTTTGTATTAGAGATTTGTTAAGGTTAGCCTGAATACCTGTCTGCATCAAATGTAACGGAAGTTGAATTTGTACATGATACATGAAATACATTTTGTTTCATATTTTAATAAATACGGCCGGAGGGGTCGTGAGGCCCCCCTGCCTTCCAAAAGTTCAAACTGTGTCTGTCTCCTCCCATTGGGATTGGTGGTGGAAGGGGTGGCGGGCATCCCGGCCCATATCATGATATCCTCGGCAGACCATGGCAGTCCAGCCTTGCATATTATGTAGGCCCTCTGCTCTGAGCCACCATCAGGGAAAGACGGTTCCCTGGTGCAGAGGGCACAGTGGCGGTCCTAAAAGCAGCCTCTTAATGATGCGGATGCTGGACCTTCACTGCTGCACTAACAAAAGTCTGGCAGGCCAAGAACGCCAGATGCAAAATCGGGCCCTATGTATCCACTTTTTATCGATTGCACCAGGCAAAGAGTCCAAACGTTAATAGAAATGTCTTTAAATCGCCGAAATTTGAGTGGCATCCTTTTATACTCTGAATGCAGCACTTGCCATTATCATCACCGAGACTTCGCAGATTACTTTGGCTGTAATCGATCGACTGGAGCTTTGACCATAGGGACCCCAGATGGGATTTCCTTAGGTTAATTTTTTAGGGAAACACATACCGGAACGACTGTGTAAATACAGCTATTGTAGACTGCTACAATTGTCCTTGCAGCTGGACCAAGGGTTTTTCCTGTTGTGATTCTGCCACAATACCTTTGTTGATTTATTTTGCAAGGACTACTGTTATTCATCAATAGTGATCGCTGTAACTGACCATTTATACCCGGATTTCTGACCGTGTGGTTCCGATTGGTAATGAGGTCAACATACCGTTTTGGATTTTAACTCTACAGGACCGCAGTGAATTATTGCCCTGAAGAAGTTTTGTTGTAAAGAACGAAACGCGCTGGCTGAGGTTTGACTGCTTGTTTTACTACAAAAGAATAAAAGAAACTTTAGGACATTTCTAGTAACATTTGGACTCTTTGCCTGGTGCACCTTCCTCACCTTTAAAAGCTATTGTTTAGTTTCCAGTGGAGTCTAATTGCGGCAGACTTCGGAGGTGTCATGCAGAGGACATTTATATTTATGGAACGAGGATTGAGGTGCAGAACTAAGGGTCACCACAGTTTTTGGAGTTTGTAAAGTTATATCGATTGCACATCCATACTGTTAGATCTGGGGATCTCTAGTTGGCAGAGGTAGGTACCACTGTCCAAATACGGACCCTTGCTTCTAGTCAGAGTAAGGTGGATACACTCTTTAGATAACCCCTGCTCTCCCCCTTGGTAGATTGGAACGAGCAGTCAGACTTATCAAAGGCAATGTGTAAGTATTTGTACCAACACTCACAGTACAACAGTGAAAACACCACAGATGGACTCCACAACAGTTTAGAAAAATAGAAGTATTTAATCTAAACTAAACAAGACCGAAACGACAAAAATCCAACATACACAGTTGAAGAAAATGGTTTCAAAAGGGTTATTAAGGTTGTGTTAAAATAATCCACAGTTGCGTCACGTTTTAGCCAATAGTACCTTTAGATGTGACGAAAAATCCAAGTGAAAGCTGCAGCGGTGAAAAAAAACAATGCGTCACTCCTGAGACCCTGGGGAGGTAATGCGACAACCCCGCTGGACGCAGCAGACGTGTTACAATGACTCCTGTCTGTATGGGGAGGGATGCGATACCTTGTATGGATTCCGGTGCTCCGGTTTCATAGGAAGTGTCTCGCAAAAGGTACGATGCGACAATCTTCGGAACGGCGATGATCTCAGGTGCGGCGGCGATGCACCTTGCAGCGTCGATCTTCTCCTCTCGCTGCCCCTCAATGCGATGGCTCTGCGACGACTCTGGCAGCGATGTGATGCGGTCCGCAAGAATGCGGTCCGATGATCTCGCCAAGTGACAACAGGCTCTGCGACGCTACTCGCAGCGATGGTACTTTTCCCACACCGGAACGAAGCGTTCGGCAAGCGAAGGATGCGTCGGTTCTTGCAGCGGCAACAGGCTCAGCGACGATCTCGATCTTCGCGGCGGCAAATTTCCTCGCACTGACAGGGATGTGCCCTGCAAGCGAGAGATGCGTGAAATTTATAGAAAGACTCAGCTTCCTCTTTTCCAGCTTCCCAAACACAGGTACAACTTCCAGAGCACCACAACTGGCCCAAGCACTCTAGGAAGGACAGAACTCTCTCAGCAGAGTTCAGAGAAGCTGGGGTTGAAGTCCTTTTGTTCCTGGGACTTCTTAACAGGGAGCCAGCTCAACTCAGGCCCTTGGAGATCTCTTCAAGCAAGGGGACACAGCACAAAGCAAAGTCCTTTTCTCTCCTTGGCAGCAAAGCAACTGCAGGGCACCCCACAAACACACAGCAGGACAGTCCTTCTTCTTCAGTCTTCCAGCTTTCTCCGTGGCAGAGGTTCCTTCTTTATTCTAGGATGATCTCATTTTCTGTAATCTGGCGTCCTATACTTATACCCCTAAGTCATTGTTCCGTTTGTTCAGGAGGGCTCTGAGTCTGGTCTGAACCAGTTCTGGGTGTTCCTTGAGCACTTTGTTTTCCTAGCCTCTCCTTTCCTTTCAGAGAGAGGAGCAGGGTCGTCAGCTGCCCAGCAGGAGGTGGAGCCAGCATTGTGGTAGGCAGGCACAGCCCTATTCAGGCCCTAGTGCTACCCCCTCCCACCACTTTAGATGCAGATGGAGCTATTCAGCCCAGGGATGGCCCACTCAGCCTCTGGGAGCCACTCAGCCACTGTCACTCACAAAGCAGACAGTCAATTCACAAACAGGCCAAGGCACACAGAAAGGTCAGACAAGAGAACAGCCACTTTCTAAAAGTGCTGTTCTCAAACACAGGATTTAAAAACCATCTTTCCTAAAAATGTGTTATTAAATTCTGAGTTCAGGGATAGCAGACTTTTATGTCCTATCTTGCTCCTATGGGACGATATGCAGGTAACCACTGTAGCCCACATTCCCCATGTTAGCCTATGGGCAAGATAACCTTACAATAGTGAAAAATGACAATGGCTGTAATTCACTACCAGAGCATGTCACCTGCACAAGTACATGCTCTACCCTTCACATACACTGCACCCTGCCCAAGGGGGTACCTTGGGTCTTCCATAGGGGCGACCAATGTGTACAGAAAAGGAAGGGTTAGGCCTGGTCAGTGGGGACACTGGCCAGGTTGACATGGCAGTTCACAGACTGCACACAGGCACTGCGGTGGCAGGCCTGAGACACCATTTTAGGGATACTCATGTGGGTGGCACAATCAGTGCTGTAGGCCCACTAGTAGCATTTGTATCACCAGCCCTGGCACACTCGGTGCACTTTACTAGGGAATTCTGGGTGATACAAACATGCCAATCATGGATAACCAATCAGAATAACAATTTATTCAGAGAGCATATGCACTTTAGCACTGATCAACAGTGTTAAAGTGCCCAGAGTCCTATTGCCAACAACCACAGGTCAGGAAAAACAAGGGAAGAAGAAAAAAAAAGTTTGGTTATAACACTGCAAAAAGGGCCATTTCCAACACATACAACAATATTTTTGCTGTCCTAAGTTATTCCTATTTATTACTTATGAATACAGACTGTGATACTCAATTCTTGGCATTTCTTTTTTCCTATGGAATTATTTCATTTTTTGGAAATAGTTTCTTAATTTATACCCGTTGAGACATTGTTGTATGCTACTCTATTCACTTAAGTTTCAACTGGGTATAAGGGTTTTTCTCCTGTTCTTTGCTGATATCGAGGTTGGGAGCATAGACTGATCCCAATACGTGGGTTTTACTTTTGCTTGTGATTTTCACTAAAGCAAACCTGCCCTGGGGGCCACAGCATGTTTTATGTAGTTTTATTGGCTGAGTTTTGTGGAAGAGAATTTTTTTCGATTCCTGCTTTTCATTAGCACAGTGTGGAAGATTTTTGGCCTTTTGAGGGAGCATCTGGTCCAGAAACCATAACCACTGTTCTAACTGACTCCGGACAAAGTCTCAGTGAGTGAAAGATTGGTTTCTTAGATCATAGTCATGTCAGGACTATGATCCAATTAGGTTTTATTTAACCTAAATAGGTCAACAGTTTTTCCTGCAAACATACCTAGTGAGGCGGTTAACACTGAAGGGCCACAATTATAAAGTCCATGTGGAACTCATAATGCTTATAGACATAATATGGTTAGAGCAGGTGATATATATGGACGGAGATGTTCTGGTCAAAAATGGAAAGAGCACAAGCTCTAAACGTATGGAGTATTACAACGTGTTAAAGAACTAAAAGCTGTGACTCTTTTCTAGTAATATAGCTGTTTGTACTGCCTGAGTTAACACTTTAACACTTTATTAACTTTATATGACTGAGCAACTCCTGCAACAGCCATGGACCATGACCACAAATTACTCAGTAATATCTGCGATCAATGGTAATCACAGTAGTTAGAAAGTGACAATGAAATGGAGTGGGCAATTACTGTATGCTCTACTCCAAATTAGTAAATTACTGTTCTATTATGTGGTCCCAGTTTTATACCTTAAGGGTTGAGTATGATTTATATGTCTCCAAAATGGTGGATTCCTTGCGATATGTGTCCCTAGGATTATGCTGAGCTCTATCATCCTGAGAGTCCAAGGGCGCCAGTTTAGTTGGTAAGGCATCTGTCTAACGTGAGAAGATGTCAGCTAGTGGCTGTATCCGATCTTCAAATATACAGATCATAGTACTCATGAGTCTAGTCACTAATGGTTACCAACGTCATTGCTGGGTCCAAGAGGCCATATATGATCCCTTAACGTGGAAGCTGGGGACCCAGAGAAAGGAAATGTTTTCGAAGAATATCCGTATCATTTGGAGGTGAGATGTTTTCCAACCTTCTGGTTGTGGCAATTGCCAGAAACAGTCAGTTGTGCTAAAGATCCTTAGGATTCTAAGGCAGGCTTACTTCCTCAAGTTGTCATCCACACAGGTTTCATTAGATTAGTAGTAACAATGGGGAAATAGAAATATACAAGATTTAATATGATGTCTCCCTCAACTTTTGCAGCAGAACGTCCTCAAATGTCAGAATAAATACAATATATAGCATTGGAGAGACAGTATTTAGGGCATGCTGGGTGCATTAGTGGGACTTCAGCCTACCACCATCCCATGAGAACTTTCACTATGCACCATGAAACTGCTTTGTAGAATATTAGTCTGTGCACATTGGGTTCTGGGCGCAGGAGATTACCTTTGCCCATATACTACCTCCAGTCCCTGTGCCCTAGAAACTATTTTTTAACGAATGCAAACACAAGCTGGACCACAAAACTCAATCAGTGGTTTTTTGAAAATTTAGATAATGATCAATGTATCACTCAGTAGATCCACAGTCTAGCTAAACAAAATTAGTAGCATATAATATTTCATAGGAAACACATTTGAATCTGCATATCAGTATTAAGACAGCTTCAAATGTACAATTCCATTTTGCCTATTACTGAAGGCCTTACTAATTCTCAAAAGGGTGATAGCCACCCTTTCCTGTATATTTGGTTACCAATGTCTAAAGTCCTATTGATCAAAATCATTATTGATATCTGGCTGGCTTCTCCATTGTCTGAACAGAAAGGTTATGTTCCCTGAAAGGACAGTCCATGTAAATCCTAATATGCTGTTTATTACTTGGTGTGTTAAAATAGCAATACCTCCTCCCTCTTCTTAAAGTCACAAGCCTTCACTAAATTAGGTGAACTGCCCTAATCAATCTATCTTGTCCAGGCCTCCTTTTACTAAGTTATGTTCTCCGCCCAGACCTCAGGCAATTTAACTCCGGCCATCCTTCAAATTTCTGCAAGCTCTTTGTTCCATATTATTTCCCAGGGCAGCACACTTTTCTTCAAAACTAGGGGCGGTATAACTTTCTAATTGTACTAAAATGTGTTTCAATTGTTCTTTATTTCTATCCCCCAAAGATGTACTCAAAGCTCCAAATTTGTGATTAAGTATGGTTGACTTTAATTAATAAATGTGTCTAAAATGTGTGTCCAAATTCCTAGAGCCAACTAGCGATAGTTTTGAACACTATAAGATAGGCTTAATTTCTTCGACCCTTATCCCATCTATGATAAAACATTATTTTTGAGAGAATTAGCTTACAGAGCTAAAAGTCGCCACACTTTATTCAATGTATCCCCTTTGCAGCTACTCCTTAGCTTATAAAAAGCTTGCAAAAGTTACATCATTGGATTGTGTTTTCTCAAATCCTGGTAATGTCCTTAATATTATTACATGATACCTCTGGAAAATATGTCATGAGCACTATACGAACCACAAAATTTGCCAGTGTACTGTTTGATACAATTTATGGGTTGTAAAGTTTTCAAGTTCACAAAGTCCTTTATCTGTGTCTGTTCACAGTTAGGTTTTACAACCCCCATCATGCACTTAGATTCAATGAGGAGTTCTCATACACTGCCTGTACATCCACCTTTCATCTATTGTCTTGAACACTGCCAGTTGTCCAATATATTACAGTTACATACATTTAATTTATTAGTCGCCAATGTGCATTGCAGTCAAGCCCCATTAAGCATACCAATTGTACCTACATAGATCTGGACTGCAGAAGTGGTGACCGACTATAGAATAAGCATTTTGTTGATGGCTACCGCTAGTTCTGTTTTTAAGTCCTGTCATTACTGATAGCTGTCTTAGTGCATTCCACATTGTCCACATTCAACTCAGCATTACGTAATATGGACAATCCAGCATAAACTCATATACTCTATTTCTCTGATCCTTTCAACACTGGGTCCTAAAAGAATTTATTACATTAATATTGTGAGAATTATTCTGAATACTACATCGAATAATTACATATTTCAATTCTTTGGACTAGACTTTAGTCTGACATATACCTTTGGAAGATCATACTGATTTTTCTTTCAACAGTAGTCATGTTCCTGGTGTTTGGTTGCTAACTAAAATATCACAAGCTTAATCATTTACTGGCTCTATCCACAGCCTGTAACAATTTTGAAAATATTTCCGCCCATTTCATATTTTTATTAATGAACTCAATTTAGAACATTGGCTGCTTAACATTGACTATAAGAACGCGGATGCCGTCATTAATGCCTGGTCCGTCCACAGTGATCATCAATTATCCCAGACTTTCAAAGTTACCCTCAATGTTTGTGCCTCAGATAATTTCATTGATTGTCCTTCCTCTTCTCGACTTCTGCAGAGGAGGGATCTTTTGTATAATTTGCCTTATTCAAGGTTACATTATGCATATGCAAACAACAATCTGGAGCAGTTTTCGGTAGTCGGCTATGTAATTTACTGAACGTGTCCCCTTAGCCAGATAGCCTGTACAACTGATCATTCCCAAAATGAGCAATGTGGCTAGGTTGCCATTTCAGGTATCTGAACCTGTTTAATGTTACTTTGGCTGTCTATTACAGTTACGTTTCAGTTACAGTTGTACAAACCATAACTTGCACTGCAAATGCAATGCTCATGAGCTAACAATATTTATATTAATAAATAACAACAGTTAAAAGTGAAATGTAAATTAACAACAACACATATTCAAAGCAATATAATAGTAATTTCTCTCAAAGTGGTAAGAGTAAAATATTATATAATCTCATCTGTACAATGATTTACAATATTCTAAATGCATCTGTTTCTTTAAGGGTGAGGTCGTCAGCATTGCATTTGATGTGCAACATATGTTTGCACAGCTCTTATGCTTTTCACCAGAACTTGGGTATTTCCCAGATTTTTCGGATGTAACTTCTAAACATAACTGCACATTAACTCCGCTTTTCCAAGGTGAATTTCCCTGTTTTCTATATAATTTGTAGGTGTTATATCCAATGCTAACCATAACTTCACTTTAAACTTGTAAAGTGCACACTTTTTCTATGGTGAAGTTTTACTAAATTTGAAACTTAGAAAGTGAACATTCCTGCACTATCTAGATATGTGTGCAGACATGGGTATCACTGAGGATTGCAATGAATGAGTGAGTGAATGCAATGCAAGTCAACGTGAAAGACTCTTCAAAAGAGGGAGCCAACTAACATAATGTGTTGTGACACAATTTGCTGTATAGTCAAGTCAAAAATAAAGTTTATTTAGACCGTTCGTCTTTAAACCACATAAAACAAAACATTTTATATAAATATTATATAAATATTGTAGAATAATTACAAATTCATCATCCCGCGCCATTCTTAGAGCCTGATTTTCATATACTTCCTATCACTTTTGTCAAAAATCTCCATTCATAAATTGTATACACACCCATATACCAAATAGTACTAAAATCCCTGTTTTAAAATATTTTAAAATGATAAATATTTGACTAAAATCCCAATACATCATTGCTTTAACCTAACTTACAGTCAGGCATTTCATAATTCATAAGAAGCCTTTTTACAGCCTGCGTATACTTCGCTATGGCTATTCGAATTTCAAGATTTATCATATCAGTGAGAAGTTCAATTGCTTGTATACGTGGCCTAGTACCATATTTTAAGAAAATTGAGCTTAAAAACTGTTTTCGCTGAGCTAACAATTTTTGACAATCCATTAGAATGTGTAAACTATTACATTTCATACCCATCCTACATGTTCATTTACCATCAGGTCGCATCAATTCTGTTCATATTTTACAATTTAAAATAGCAGGATTGATACAAATTCTCAGCCTTAGTACTTCCATTCGTAGCCATTGGTTAGGTAGTGTGTCTAGATAAGGGTATCAGATTTGTTAAACCCAGCTATTTCTCATAAACTTCACAGATTCTTTCTTTCTCAGGAAATCCATATCAATCAATCTAGACATTTCCTTCCCTAAAGATCTGAGTACACTCTTTGTTTCATCTATATGCAGAGTCTGCGGATCGATTTTCACCTTCAAATTTTCAAAAATGGGATTGAGTTTCTTTCTTGTAGCTTTGGCCCATTTTAATTCACTATGCTGAATCTCCTTCATACACCATCGTGACACTTTTGTATCTTCTCCTATCCCCAAACGTTTTAAAAATCTAAGTAGACCCACTTGCACCTGTACATTCCATGAGGTCATCCCTAGCTCCAATCTAATTGCCTGAATCATCGATGAGCTAGGAAGTGACAATAACAATTTTATGCATTTACCTGCCTCGCTATCCCAGGTACTTTTATCGCCTAGGAAGAGAAAGTCTGCTCCATACTGAAGTTGCCAAGGGATCATTGCATTGTAGGCCTTCAACAATGGTCCATGGGACATATCACCATATCTGTGATTACATTTTTTCAGCCCACATACAGATGCTTGGGCTTTTACTTTCTGTGACTCCAAGTGCATACCCCACTTTGGTGACTTGTCAAACCATATTCCAAGATATTTGTACTCATTGACAATATCTAATTTGGTTTGCCCCAAATACCAATTAAACTTCTGATCTGCCTTCCCAAAGCACAGGATTTATGTTTTATCCATGTTTACAGTTAGTCGTTTTGCCACACAATCTATGCTAAAAGCATTTAGTTTCCTTTGTAGACCCATCTCAGTCTGATCGAGAATTACTAAATCGTCGGCATACAGTAGACTGGATAATTGCTTCCCATTCACTTTTTTGCTAGCACTTCTGTCAGACACCAAAGTAGATGGCAGACCTGCTAAAAATAGGGCAAAAAAAAGCAGGGCCATTACACACCCCTCCCTTAGGCCATTATTAATTGCTATTTCAAGTTTCAGGGCCCCCATAGTGTCATCGATAACCTGGGCCCAATTCTGACTATGCAACTCCTGAATTACTATTAGGAGATTTTTAGGGATATCATAACTTTTCAGGGTTTCCCATAGACATTCCCTATCCACCAGGTCAAATGCAGCTCTGAAGTCAATGAAGCAGCAATACAACCTACCTTGCTGCTCCCTGGACTTCTGCGCCACCGCCCATAGGGCGAAGCAGTGGTCAATCGTAGAGTGTCCCTCCTTAAATCCTCCTTGTTCCGCTGGCACAATCAACCACTGCTCCACCCAATCCTTCAATCTGCCAAGAATAATTTTGGGGAAAACCTCCACTCCAATATCCAACAGATTAATCAATCTGTAATTCTATGGAGCCTTCCTATCACCTTTCTTGTGTAATGGTCTGATAACAACCCCCTCCAGGATATATAGGATATGGCCTGAGTCTAATATGGCTGAGAAGATATGGGATAGGAATTCTGTCCACCAGTTTAGCTGTATTTTTATTATGATGGCAGGTAAACTGTCGGGCCCTGCTGCGTGAGTTAAATTTAGCTTCATAATAGTATCTCATTGAGTGGCTCAATGGTTAGAGCGGCAGACCCTGATGCAGAGGTCTGGGCTGGACCAGGGTTCAATTCCCACCTCGGCGGGTCTTGGACTCAATCTCCCCGGACCTGATATTTCTCGCCTCGGTGCCTAGTATAATCATGGGTCCCACTCTGGAACTCTGGGCAATAGCTTGCTTAATCTCCACAACACGCCCCAACAGCGCTAGGATGCCTGGCTTCACCTTGGTGGTGCCCAGGAGTGGGCACTTCACAGGGAAAGGCCAGGAAGGGTTCTACAGCGGTATGTGTACAGCGTCTTGAGACCCTTCGGGGGTTATTTGTGCGCTATATAAGCGCTACATTTACATCCCTTACTATTTCTGCTAAAAAGGATATGTTTAACTCTTCTAAGGTCCCTCCTCAATGAGTTGTTTCCTTACTTATTACTGGTACTTTACCTTCCTCATATCATTCTCCTAAATACTCCTCCCAGGCTGCCTCATCGACTGCACAGCTCATAGTTCCCGGGGTCCAACCCGAAGCATACTGTATCATCTTCCAAAAGCTTCCAACATTTTTAGCTTCTATTCTTTCAGGCAGGTTTGCCCAAAATTTTTCTTTCAAAATCCTCTTCTGATTCCTCACTAACATTTTATATTCTTTCCTTAGTTTAATCAGGTAAATCAGACAATCCTGGTCATACCTTATCCTCAGTCATTTCTCTATTCTCCGTATTGTCCTTTTTTTGTTCTTGCATGCTAGGTCAAACCACCTTAATTGCCTTCCTTGTCTAGATTGCATGTCTGCCGTGTAATTTTTCTTACTTTTTAAGATAACTCTAAGGCATTGTACAAAATGTTCTATTTTTTCCACAAACCATGCTACTTTCTGATCTTTGGCACTTTCCATATAAAATTTGTGTTAATAACTTGCCAATTTCTCTAAATATTCATCTGTTAGTTTTGTGGTCAGGCATTTAGGGTATACCAATTTTCGAGGAAGGACTCTTGTGTGGTGACTTATTGGCCCTTTTAATAATTCACAGTACAGGTGTTAGAAATGGGGGTCTCTAGTTGGCAATAGTTTGCACCTTTGTCCAAATAGGGACCCTTGCTTCTAGTCAGGGAAAGGGTGATACGCTCCTAAAATAACCCCTGCTCGCCCCCTTGGTAGCCTGGCATGAGCAGACCGGCTTATCTCAGAGACAGTGTGTAAAGAATTTGGGAATACTAACAGCTATACAGTTAAAATACTACCAATGGACACCACACAAGTTTAGAAAAATAAGTAATCTTTACTAGACTTAACACAAGACCAAACGACAAAAATCCACAATACTGTAATAAAAATATGATTTTAAAATGGTAGAAATAGCTTAGTTTAATGTAGATAGTAAATGCAACACTTAACTCTCTAAGTACCTTGGATGCGTCTCGCAATGCAAACAAAAGGGTCGAAGGGAAGGTGATGCATCAACTTTTTGCTTCGGGGGAGGTGATGCGTCGGTTCCTTACTGCAGTGCAGGGCAGGTGATGCATTGGTTCCTTAATGGAGAGGAGGTGATGCGTCGGTTTCTTACTGCGTTCCAGTTACGATGTGACAAGATGGCGCTTCCATGCGATGCGATGAACCGGTGCGATGCAACAAAATGGCGTCTTGGATTCGATGCAACAACGTGGATGCGATGCGTGCATGCCCGATGGCCATGCGGTGAATCAATGAACTTTGGAGCCACAACAGGCTTTGTGACACGCTTCTACGGTGATGTGACGGTGCCCTCTGCGATGGCGGCAGCATGCTTCTCCGGTGATGCAACACCCTTCGTCTGTGATGCGATGGCTAACATCTGCGGCAGAGACACGCTTCTCCTCATTGTGTTGCGCTTCAAGCTCCCATGACATGAAGTCTCTCAGAGGGCCCAAAGAACAGCAGGCACCTCTCTGAAGGTGGTGTTCCCAGCAAGGGAATTCAGGGGGAGCTGGTGGTGAAGTATTTGTGTCCCTGAGACTTCGGAACAGGAGGCAAGCTTGGTCACAAGCCCTTGTAGATCTTCCTCGTGATGATAAAGTACGCACAACAAAGTCGTTTTCTTCTGTTCTTGGCAATAAAGTAACCACTGCAGGCTAACCCCAACCGCAAACAGCACAGGTGCAGTAATCTTCCTTCAACTTCTCCTCTTCTTCTCCTTGGCTAAGGTTCGTCTTGATTTCCAGAAGTGATCTAAAGTTCTGGCGTCTGGGCCCCAATATTTATCTGTACCTAGTCAAAACCAGTTTTGTCCTCCTGGATACAGCTTCCTGGCAGAAGGTGGAGACAGCATTGCTTAAGAGCAGACCTGGCCCAGGTAGCTGAAAGGAAACATCTCACCCTACTCTCTATTCTATGAGGGCTCAGGTCAGTGAAAAGAAATCTCCCCCCTACTCTCTATTCAATGCAGGTCATATTCAGCCCAGCCCTGACCCATCAGACTGCTGGAGCAAGGGCCCTCTCCAGCCCCCTGTCACTCACAAACCAGACATGGAATACACAAACCTAGCAGAAGCATGCTGGAAGGTTAGGCAAGAAAATACCTACTTTCTAAAAATTGTATTTTCAAACACAGAATGTAAAAACCACCCACACTAAAAGTTATATTTTAACATTCTGAGTTCAGGCACACTAAATTTGTTTTTCTACCTTGTTCCCTGCGTCAGTTAGATGTTAAAATCAAAACGCCCATTCTGGCCTATGGGAGCAAGTAGCTTTGCATTAGTGAAAAATGAAATTGGCTGTAATTTACTCTCAGGACATGCCACACACATCAGGGCATGTCCTGCCTTTTACATACAATGCACCCTGCCCTTGGGCCGGATCACTGAAAGAATATCGATGACACAAATATAGACTTACCAAAATATCGAATAAAAAATATGGAATGCAAAAATATCGAATCCCTATCTTCAAACAGGTAAGTACAAAAATATTGAATCAAAAATATCGATGTAAAAAATATAGTTAGTCAAAATATCAAATTTTTTAAAATGTCTTAAAAGTAATTGAAAATAATGAAATAATAAATATAATTACCTTATACATACTTAAAATACAATTTAATTTGTTAATACATATATATACATATATATATATATATATATATATATATATATATATATATATATATATATATATATATATATAAACATAATATAAATAAAAAATATACAATATTTTTACCGTAGGATAGCGTGAGGGTTAAATTTACTATTACCATTTCAGTGAGCGCAACAGTAGGGAAAGTGTTGGATAGCGTAGGAGTAAAAATTACTATTCCCACTCCAGTGAGTGCAACAGTAGGGAAAGCACTGGATAGCGGGAGGGTAAACATTACTATTCTCACTCCAGAAAGTGAAACAGTAGGGAAAGCGTTGGATAGCGTAGAGGTAAAAATTACTATTCCCACTCCAGTGAGTGCAACAGTAGGGAAAGCGTTGGATAGCGTAGGCATAAAATTTACTATTTCCACTCCAGTGAGTGCAATAGTAGGGAAAGCATTGGATAGCGGGAGGGTATTAATTACTATCCCCACTCCAGAGAGTACAACAGTAGGGAAAGCATTGGATAGCGTAGAGGTAAAAATTACTATTCCCACTCCAGTGAGTGCAATGGTAGGAAAAGCGTTGGATGGCGTAGGGGTAAAAATTACTATTCCCACTCCAGTGAGTGCAGCAGTAGGGAAAGCATTGGATAGCATAGGGGTATAAATTACTATTCCCACTCCAGTGAGTGCAACAGTAGGGAAAGCATTGGATAGCGGGAGGGTAAAAATGTATATTTCCCACTCCAGAGAGTGCATCAGTAGGGAAAACGTTGGATAGCGTTGGAGTAAAAATTACTATTCCCACTCCAGAGAGTGCAACAGTAGGGAAAGTGTTGGATAGCGTATGGGTAAAAATTACTATTCCCACTCCAATGAGTGCAACAGTAGGGAAAGCGTTGGATAGCGGGAGGGTACAAATTACTATTCACCACTCCAGAGAGTGCAACATTAGGGAAAGTAAAAACTTCTTATATGAATAAAAATAAATTAAATATTAATACCAATTACAAATTAATTAAAAGTAATTGACAATTTTATATAATATAAACCTATTAATACAAAATATTTACCAATTAACAATGAATTAATTAACAATTAAAAAATAATTAAACATTACAACAAAAACCCAATAAATAAATTAAAATATTTAATAATTACAATTAAATTACTTCCCACCCTATTCCCCTATAACCCCACAATCTGCAACAGAAAATAAATTAATAAAATTAGCATAATTATCAATTAATCAATTAATTAAAATTAATTACCAATTACATTTTAATTAATTACCAATTAATCATTAATTAACAATTAATTCAAAATAAATACCAATAAATAAATAACATATGTAATTAATTATAATTAAATTACTTCCCACCCTATTCCCCTATAAACCCACAACCCGCTACAGAATTATATTACGCAAAAATTAAATACCATAAAATTAATTAATTAAAATAAATTATAAAATAAATATACACCTTTCACACATATACTAACATAAAAAACACTTTAAAAAAGTAGATATTTTTAAAAAATGTATATTAACTTGCTTACCTCAAATTCGATATGTTTGTTGTCTATATCTGTCCATTCAATATTTTTATTGTCTATATTCTGTCCATTCGATACTTTGTCCATTCTGTATTTTGAATTCGATATTACTGCTATTCTATTCGATATTTTTGTAGTCTATATTCTGTCCATTTGGTATTGTGTCCATTCTATATTTTTAATTCTATATTAATGCAAATCGATATTTAAAACTCAATATTTTGAGTGTATGCCCCTTGGACCTACATTAGGGATGACTAATATGTCGAAAGGGGAAGGTTTAGGGTCTGGCAAGTGGGTCCACTTGCCAAGTCAACATGGCAGTCCCAGACTGCACACATGCTCTGCAATGGCAGGCCTGAGCAATATTTTACCAACTGCTTCTGTGGTTGGCACAACCAGTGCTGCAGGCCCACAAGAAGCATTTCAATTACAGGCCCTGGGCACACATAGTGCACTGTACTAGGGTCTGACAAGTAAATTAAATAAGCCAATCATTGAGTCACTAATCTATTGCAACATTTTACAATAGGGAGCACTTGCACTTTGGCACTGAATAGCAGTGGCAAAGTGCCAAAGCATCTAGACCAGCAAAAACACAGGAAAAAGCAAAAAAGGTGCGAGGTCTAACAGCGGGGCATTATAATCATTGTCTGTATGTCAGATTACCCGGAACGTTTTAACTGTGGCATAGTTCCAGGCATGTATGAATACATAGTCTATGGAGCAGAAGTGATTACCTATTCCAAAGGTCTGTTTAGTTGGACGGTGGGGTTCCATCCTGCCATTCAAGCTAAATAACACCTTTGATCCTAAAAATTTCCAAAGTGCTTCATCTTGTCTGGTGGAAGTACAAATGGGGAAGTCAGCTGGCATTATATTGTAAGAGCTCAGTATTTCATCGAACCAGGAGTCTAGTTTTTTTTGTATTTCGTTTATGGTTAAAATCTCCCATTATGACCATCAGATAATTTTCATACTTTTCACTTAAAATATTCCTTTCGTCGTTAAAACGCCTCATATCCATTTCATACTCCTCTTGAGAACTCCATTATATATAAACATTTACGAGAATCAAGTGGGCATTCTTCATTTCTGTAACGTGTTGGAATACCTTACAAACCAACAACCATGTGCATGATGTATTTATTAACTTCACTTTTCTCGAAATCCTGGTTGAAGTAAATGTCATGATCCCCCCGGATGGTCGGGCGTATCTATTTTTTACTAGCAGGCTTATGAAGTTGGACAAAACTTTCAATTACAATTTGGTGATAGTTATGTTTGTATTGCAACACAAATGCCAGCCACAACCAGTGAATGCCAGACATAACCTGGGTCCAAGGGTAGTCAAGCTTATGTTAGATCTGTACATCAAATTACCAATTCTAACAGTACTCACTCCGGGAAGCAGTGTGCAGCAGTCAGGACCCACTCATAAGAAATGAGGGATCCACCACAAAGGTGTGTGTCATCATAGTGGAGACTGACTTGCCATGGCCATTTTCCTAGACTAGCATCTTGTCCTCCGACAATCCGATCGACTGGGAGCTTCCTCCGACCACAGTCTGCAAAAATATGGTAACTTGATCTTTAGAGACACCAAAAAGTACACATTGATGCACAAAATGCATGTTGTACCAAAATTTATAGCACAGTTTGAATCTCAGAGAGGATTGGAAATGCATTGGAATAATGCATGTTTGCACTAATATGCCAGCCAGAAGGTGGGTTTCCATAAAATAAGTATTCTGCTGCTCGGCTCATTAATACAGAGTTTTTTTACATGAAAGTAAAACTCTTTTACTAAAATGATGCCATAAGTAACAGTTTAATAAGCCAGGTTAAATTGTATCCACGTGTGTTTTGCAGTTGCACAAAGTTCAACTATGGGGGAGATTGAAAGACCTTATGTTCCCACAGAAACTTAAAAAAACATAACGTGATTAGAAAGCTCATGGTTCCTGCAGCAAATTTCAAAGGAATGATTTAAAAAAATACCATGAACATACATCACTAAGCTATTACGCTTTATAACAAAGCTGTACAATTTAAGTCTCAAATTCAGGAGGTAAATCAGTATGGCAAATTCAATGGACCCAATAGGTTTTTAACAGATACACTATTCATGCAGCATTTCAAATTTGTTTGCTATTCCCTGCCTGAAACTGTCAGATGCGATAGCAAACAACTAAACAATTACCCTCAACCGGCATGGAACAGTTTGTTTGATTGTAAAGTGGAAGCTGTCCCTGTGGATTGGATACTTAATAGTCACTGCAGTGTCATTCGCTGGCTGCTTACGTTTGTTTTGTTTTAAAGAAAGCAGTGCCTGAACACAAGAAAAGGGACAAGGGTGCTTTAAAAAAAGAGTTTGCTGTCATCGAATGAAAATGCAGGAAAGAGGCAGCTATTCACAAGCGGCTGCAAACTGCCTCCTACATGATATATGTTAATGAGAAAGGAGGTTTTATGTTCTTCTGTAAATGTATAGTAGATCAATCTGCTGGTTAGTAAAAGTAGTCCTCCATCATAATGCAGGCACCTAGAACAGGAAAAATAAACAGGTAGGACCTTTGAGGTGGAAACATTCTGGGGCCCTTTATACCAGTAAATTGGCTCACTATTTGGAGTTGCCTGCAGAGAGAGAAAGGTGAATAGAAGGAAGCCATGCAAGTGCAACATTTCCCTTTCTAGTACAATGATTCTGGAATAGCTTTTGTCAAAAACCATATCCATAAAATACAAATTGGACCACCTTGGCCAACATTTAAGAATGGCAACAGTCCAAGAATTCTTGTCCAAGAATTGTAGTCCTGCGCAAGCCACTCACAGGATAGTGCTGTCTGTTACAGATGATATAACCCATACACACTTGAAGCCCCAGGGTCTCCCTACCTGCCCACTTAAAATGTGGCGACAGGTCTCTCTAGCTTTGGATTTGAATCTCTAGAATGTAACTTTCCTTCAGTCCTAGCGTCACAATGTTCTTACTCGCCTTCGAGGACATAGGGGTACAGTCACAGCCAGTAGCATTAGCTTAATGGGCGCAACTCTGAATAAACTGAAAACTGCAGATGGCTCTGTAACTACTGAGGAGAAAACCAGGAAAAGAGGTTTACTTGGTCAGTCCACCCCTCACAACGTTGCCTCTGTGTAGTGTCTGTGTAGTGACTGAAGAGGGTTTTGTGAACCCACGCAGTGGGTGCCACTCCAGGTGAATTAGAGGCAACAGTTGTAAACATACATTTTGCTGTGGACTTGGATTGGAATTGTGGGAAGCCTTGAAGTAATTTGCATGGATTATTTGGAACATCAGGAGCCTTTATTAAACATTTGCCGAATAGGATCCACAAGAATGGAATTATTAGATTTTCTTGTATAAAAGTCAACGTTAACAAATGATTGATCACTTTGATTCCAAAATCCAACTATGTATCCATGTGGAACAACAGCTGGCTCTTCTTCTATCCACTTTTTACTGTGCATTCTTTGTATTCATAAGACAATTTTTCCAACGTAAGACGATAATGAACCATCAACATTTGCCCAATCATGCTTCATCACAGTTCAACAACAAATCGTGTCTAGACTCATTGCCAGCCCTGGATTCTAATGTTTGACAGCCAACACATGTTTCATTCCAGGTAAATTCACATAAAGAGCTGTAGAAGAAAGATGTACACTAGACCAGAATATATGACAGGAGTCGAGAAGGACAAAGAGAAAAGACCCCATGCGCTCAAAGAGGGGGGGATCTATGCACAAAATACACTGGAACAGGCACATGACAAAGATCTAGAAAGTATGATACTTATATCAAAGTACCGTCATCATCATTTAAGACAGAGACAACATTCTCAACCCCATTTATTTAAAACACTTCTCATCTGAACACAAGTCATATAAAATAAGATACTGAGGGTGCAGATGCAGACTACTAACAGTACTCCAAAACCTCGACAAACTGCAATTCTGTCTTTCCTACCTTGGCACTGGATGGCAAGAAACTTTCCTTTTGGGCACTCACTGAAAAAGGGAAAAAATAACTATCAGAGAGATGTTAGAATGTAACGTAGGTTCAAACTCTGAGAAAAAAGCATCGAGGCAGCTTCATAGTGTAAAGATGTTTGGTGCATTTCAACTGCTTACATTTCCTGTTCGAGGAGGAAATAGTCAAGTTACCCCTGTAATGTCCATATGGACTGCTTTTTTTTGAGTTTTGAGAATAGATGTAATACTATGTGTGCTAGGATGAGTTGCACAATTGTGAACTTTTTTTTGCTTCTGAGCTCACTTTGTCAAATATACAGGTTACGTCGCTGAGATTACATATACAAACGTAAATGCAGCCCATCCCAGCTTCTGTTACATATCTTACCTTTCGCTGATTCTTTTCAAAATAAACTTTAGGCATTCTGCTACACTAGTCTGACTCCACTAGACCCCCTAAATGCATCCCCAGGCCACCCATTTTACAGACACTATATTTGTACCGCATTGAAATCACTTTTCAACACAACAGCATCCTGGAAAAGGCCTTCTTGGTGAACACTCATCTCCTCTTCCTTAGATTTTTCCTATACTTTAACATTGTTAAAATTGTAATTAATAAAAAAAATATTAAAATTATAAAATTATTCTTGGTAATTTTGGAAAACACTGTTTACTTCTTTGCATCGTATAGGAGGCCATTCAGGCCTTAGCAGAGCGATCCACTGACACAACACAGACGTTTCCAAAATATCAAAGTGTGATAGAAAGTGGCTCGTGATGATTCCCTTACACACAAGCTACCACCTTACCATGGTGAAAGGATCTCAGTCAGCCGCTTGGCAGTGGGAAGCTGCTTCTCATCCACGCAGAAATACCCCAAGGTCCCGTTAGCTCCGGCAGTCTTTACATCTAGCTCTGAGTGTTGCATGGCCCTGTGACAGACCAGAGAGACATATGTTGTAGGAGTGCTCCCAGATCAATCAATAAAAATACAGAAGTGAGACATGTGAACTGAACTTAGGAGTCACCGCTGCTATCCGTAGGGGCTCCACTAAAGACAATTAAGAGGCTCAGGGCTATTAATAGCTGGAATAAGCCTTCTCTTCCAACATTTTGATGTTTGTCTTTCTGCTTCTATCATTTTAACTAAGAAAATTCCACTGTCAGTGGGTGGAATATTCTAATAGCCTAATAACCCTTCTGTCTTGGGATACACAAGTTAATGTAGGCCTTCTTGTGGTTCTGTAACTCTGAGGGTCTGTGGTTCGGAGATTCTGAACCCGTTCAATGAAGGTCGTCGGATATAGACGATTTTGTTATCAGCGAACCGCAAATGATGAGTGCGGTGTGTACGAGTGTTTTCGTCATAATCGATCAATGAGAACACTACGTATTCAGGGATTTCGTTTGAACCCTCGGGTTCCATTTTGTGTGTGGTTGCCCTCACATAGGCCGATGACTATGGCTGAACGAGTCCTTGGGACACGTACACCTTAGCTGACTCTTGTGCGACCTGGCCGAACTGACTCCCTTGCCCGAGGCTGACCTCGCTGAGCCAGTTCCTTGTTAAGCAGCTGGTCAGATAAATATCAAAGGGCAGGACATTGCTGAGTTTATGGTACACGCACACACCCTTCTATCTTGCTTCTCATCTGTTTCTGTTCCTTCCTTTATGGCTTAATTACTGATTTGGGTTGAGGTCTTTATGATCGGTTTGTCCGGCCCGTTCAAACAGGAATGTTGGATTTCGCCTTGTCATCTCTGGGGGCTGGACAACGGAAAGTGGGATTGTCGTCATGCGATATGTTTGAAATGTCAGTTTTTATGTAATTGATGCTAGCCAGGAATGTGATTTTTGGCATAAAAGACGATGCTCCGCTCTATGAATTTGTGCACTCTCTAGCGAACCACCCGTGTTGTACTCCGTAGATCTCTGTTCCTGGTTGCAGCCAATAAATTTGGTCTTTGACATCATCAAGAAGTGTCCCGTGTCTCTGTTTGCCGAGGCAGGGGAATCCGAAGACATTGTGCGTTATCCCTGGCGCCGCTGGGTTCTGAAACCCGGTTCTTCATTCTCCCTCGCTATAACTTGGGTTCGGGGCTTTAAAATAATAGGTCAAAAAAGTAATTCCCCCTTGGGTAACTTCACAAACCAACATGAGATCATTCATACCAAGGACCAACCAATATCACCAGAAAATAAAATCTAATATGTATTTATAAATATATAAATAACTATTTATTTCTACAGAAAATGTGTTGTATATTGATTAAAACACTATACATGGAATATTGTAATAATCCAAGCATATTTAACATTTCAAAGATCACACTGATCATTCCATCAGAAAGATAATAAAAGCATTCATTAAAACATTCATAAACAGCCCATTAATACCTAGCGGGAGAGTATTATAGACAATAAATTATGTCATTAGAGAGACACAAATCACAAAAAAATCATTAGTTGAAACAAACCCTTATTAAAATGAGGTTCTTATATCCAAATGTTTTAGTTCAATTGAATGTTTAGATGATCTAGTGTACAAATTTTCATAGCATCGGCGCATTTCGGTGGGTTCATTGGATTCTCAACTACCTTCCTCAGGGAAGAACAATATCTCCCAACAACCTTATTCTTTTCTCTTTATATATAAACTCCTTTCCGAAAATTAGGCAATCTAGATTATCCACTCCTCAAACCAGTAGATTTTGTTATATATCCCTATACATTATATCCCTGGTTGAGCTCGACAAAAACCTGGGTTCTTTAAGCTCTAAGAAACTGCATAGCAAATGCTTACAGTGGGATAGTAAATCTCCACTTCTAGTTTAGGTATAGATTTTTTTACCTCCATCAGATTAGGTTGGCCAAAATAGTCTCCATGATGTGCTTATCATTGGGGACAGACCCTATGCGTGTATGCTGCAACACATCGTAGAGGCTATTTTGGCAGCTGGAATCTACAGGGAGGGTAGAGGGGGCAGGTGCGAACGCTCAGAAATTAAAAAAAATGAAACCCTTACCTTACTTGACAGGACCTTCTAGCTCCGGATGTTCTCTTCACTACTGCAGACAGCTGGGTTATAGCTGTTTAAAGAGCGCATGTGTAACTGGCTGTCAGAAGACAGCCAGCCAAAAAGACACGTGCACTTTAAATAGTGCCTACACAGTCGACCCACTCTCCCCCCTGCTGCTGTCACTTAGCAGCCGCCCGCAACCCATCCTGTTGCTCTGTTCCGGATGGGGAATGAAAAATACAATGGTAATGAATTATCATTTTATTTTTCATCCCCAGGGCATTTAGGTGGAGTAATATTCCTCCGCTCCTAAGTAGGAGCTGCCCTTGCAGGTGCTGATGCAGATGGGATACCTAGTAGCTAGTCAGAGTATGACACTGGTTTGGTGGAAGAAAGTCGTGTGAGCATTCCATTAAGTTAATGGGAAAGAGGCAAGGTAAGTGAATTGTTGATACCAGGCGTAGCCCAGTGGAGCCGAGATAAATTCACAACGGTGCTTGGATTGAGACATTTATTTTGTGTTCAAGGCAAGACTGCACACATACCCCCATGACATTCCCATTCCTACCTGATGAAGCCCATCTCTTCACAGCTCAATGTGGCAACCAAGGAGTTTGCGCTTGTAGCACAGACCAGCCGCCATTTCCCCTCTGCCTCATCATAGACAGTCAGTCTGGAGTCTGCAGAACTAACCTGGACTGTGAAAAATACACACAAAATGCAAAAAAAGATGTTCTTAAGGGTCATGGCACAACTGGACTATTGAACCTTAAGGGTTATGTAGGAGGTTGTGACAGAGGGGAACACAAGTGACATTGATATATGGAAAGATGTTGCAGGGAGGGCAAAAAAACATCACAGGCAGAGATTGAAGGGCTTCTCTGCTAGCAAAATCCATGCTTAGCACTGTTCAATCACATTTATGTGGTGTATCCCAAGCATACACATGACAATGCACAGCAGATGACACAAGGAAATAAAGATTAATGATAGAATGGAAGAAGGATTTAATGGTAAGCTTTCTTTGTAGAACTTGTGATTTCCAGAAACATGTCATACATTACAGGGCCATATATGGTGAGGACCATATACTCTTACTAAGCTCCAAGCAGTTAGTTAAGGGGGTAGGGGGTCTGTGTTTAGTTCCATTTATTGCTCAGAATTTGATAGAAGAGATGGGGACTTAATGGTACACATGATACACTGAAAGCATTCTAGGCTCCACTTACTACATGAGTTTTTGATGCTAATCTCAGCTGTCATGGTACGCTCCTGGCACTGATAGGGATTTTATGGTAAGCTCCCTTTTCACACAGTGATATGACCTCCAGGTTTACTTTCTTGGCACTTATATGGATTCAAACCTAAGGTTCATGCACTGTTGAGAATCGCAGGGCACTTCGCTACCTAATGATTCCAGCAACATGGATGAGACATAATGCTTGACACTGCCATCTGACTGATCTGAACGCAAACATTTGAAATTCCAGCAAGGCAGGATCAGAACTTGTCATGCAGTTGCTAGAGATATTATCAACATATTTAAGTTAGCATGAGCCCGGTAGCCATGATGCTGCTTTCGTGCACAACACTGCATTTCTTTATTTTTGCACAACTTTGTTTATGCCTTTCACATGAGAACTCTCTGCTGTGCTCATTCTCTCCCTGTTCCTGAAGTTTAGTCTGAACATAGTTAGAAAGGTCGATAAACACAGCATCTTCTTATTCTGTTCTGGTCAGGCCCTGGTACTCAGACAAAACATACCAACTCAGCTGTTTCTGCTGGAGAATCGTGCCCTGCTATTATGAGGATGTATGTTTAGGTAACACACACTTGGAGAGGGACCGTTCCAGGGAGAAGAGCAACACACGCCTGTGATGTAGAAATACTATTTATGTCCTAAGGTATGTGGTCTGCTGACAAAGGTCAGAGATCTTCTTTTATATAATAAGACTTCTGCTTACCAAGGGGAGGGTGGTTAGGCCTTATAGTCCTTTATCCACTGTATTTATAAAATGATATCTCCCTTCATGATATTTGACCTTGCTGCAATGCTAACTGCATTGAAATTATGCATTTTCCTGCTGGTGGTGGCTCGTATACTGCATTTTAGAGCATGATCGTTAAAATAAATATTTTAAACTAATTTTGTGAGTCTGTCAGATCTTATTGTGGACAAGTACGAGAATGTGAGTGAAAAGGTGTGTCTTGCTACTGCGATTCCTGAGAGATCCGGGAGTGTTGGGTTCTGATGTGTCTAAACATTTGTTTCTCCATTTGTGAGTAGGAGAGCGAGTTAGACTCTATAGCTAGTCGGTCCTGGGTCCGTGGGCACTAAGGTGGTGGGAATGCTTAGTCCCTATACACCAAGGTCCCATTTTCATGCACATAGTTCTGTATGTGCAGAATCCCTGCAACATCCTTAAGCCTTCCATCCAAATTGAGTAGAACAACATTGGCTAATAGTATATGCAGCACCTACAACTAGCAGAAGTATACGAAGAGCAGCTATACAAAAAACATATTATTTACAAGGAAAGGTAGAAAATGATTTTACATGCCATTCAGTCCCAGGATCACATGGCTCCATCTCAAGTGCTGCTCGGTCACGGCAGGATTCGAAGTTTGGGTTATTTTACTAAAGTGATGGTTAGAAGCACCACTGCAGCCATAACTGAATACATCAGCAAATGCTATGCTTTCTCATATGGATCAGGTGATAATGCCAGCAAGGAACAGGCATGACATAATTTAAGGGTCAGCCCGGGTCGCAGATGCAGCCCCTGGCATGACCCTTGTGCCTCCTGCCACTGACTTTGCGACCCATGGCCTCAGAATTGGCAAATTCAGTGGCAGGAAAACAGGAGAGGTTGCGCCTCATTTGTTCTTTTCGTACTGCTTTTCTTTATACTAAAAGTGAATAATAATCTAATGTTCACTATTGGTGTAATGAAAAAAGGAGCACTCTTAGCTGGAACAGGCCCTTTGGTGGAGGCTCTGGTAGGTCAAAATCTTTTTAAGTGTATGTTGTATGCATTTTTGTGGATGAGTGTGAATGTGAGTCAGGGTGTGTGTGTGTGAGTGTGAGCATGTGTTCTTTGTAATTATGTGTGTGATTGCAAATGAGAGCTTGAGGCCTAAATTTACTATTCTTCGACACAAGGCAATGCCGAACCAAAGATGCCGGGCTGCCTCACGTCAAAGAAAGAGAGAAACATAGCAACATATCTACTAATATGTGGTGCAATGTCTCCGTTCATGTGCGTTGATGCACTTTTGGCAGGCACGTGACAATGCACACCCTTGCATCATAGTGCAATGTTATATGTATTATCTGAAGCTTGGAGAAAATCCCTTCCAGCACAAAAATAATTCTTCAAGGTTTTTTTTTCATTTTGCATATGTGCTGCACACTACAACGTTTGAAAAAAGAGGAGAATTGTTTTCATAAGTCTGCCTCAAGAAGTTATAAGACTTTGGATCAAATCCCTCTCCACTAATTCTTGTGGATTGAAATGTGTGTCAAAACCCATGGATGGTTGCATGGGAACACTTATGCAGCATACATTGAACGCCCACTTGATTCAAAATAACTCAAAGCAGGCATTTCGCAATTTTGTGTAACTTTGGGATACTATCAATAGCCAATCAGGATTTGCTTTGGATAGTAAATCTCAATGAATAACAATGAATGCAAGTGGGTGCAAGTGAATATGAATGTGATGTTAGGGTCAGGTGACATGCCCTACTGGAATAATCAGGGTCAAAGATCACATGATGTTACTTCCTATTAAGTCATTATGATCAAAGGGTATGTGATGCCACTTCCGCTACTCCTATCACTTTGGGGAATCGACACCCATGGGAACGGGGCGATTGTGTTATTGTAACACTGCCAGTAATCATAGGAAAATACATTGCGTGGTCACATGTAGATATTTAATAATTTGTTGTCATTTAGTCTTTTAGGTAATTTATTTATTTGCACATACACATGGCAACAGTCATGATCACATTGGACGTCTTAGCAAACTGTATGTGTACATGGAGACAGGGTTGATATATGATGGAAGATTGTTGATGAAAACTAAAGGTCAGTATATCGATGCATCATATATAAAATACATACCGGGTAACTGTGTACTATGGTCTAACATTGACATCCCAAGGTTCTGGTAACATCATAAACCATGAGGCTGAAGGCCGACTGGTTTGCAAATGTCACCAGAACCCTCAGTCGGCAATATATGACAACATTAGGCATAGTTCCAGTCATGTACTTTTCAAATTACATGTTTATTTTGGGGCTGTAAGCTTGTAAACCCTGTTTTCTTCAAAGAGCAGCTAGCAAACGTTTAGGCTTTGTTTACTTTTCTTGAATAAATTGTTAATAAAACAATGGGCAATGGTGAGATTCAGTAGATTTAGGTGATTCTGTGGGTGCACTGGTTACCACATAATTTGCAAATTTCACACATTTCATCAATAAAGATATTTCTATATGAAATGGATCAAAATCATACTGTAATATAATGTAACAGCGCATTTGTAGAGCGCAGCTGTCACTCTGAGGAGCATCCTGGCGCTAAACTATACTGACAGAGAATGTGCTGCATAAGTTGCTGTTTTGGCTTTGGGTCTCTGGTTAAGATGCAGGTAGCGACTAGAGATTCCATGGATCATACCACAAACTCAGATGAATATTGGATTTAAGATATGTATTATGTAACAGCTAGATAATTCATACCAATAAACACAAGTGCAATCGCATTCCACTTGGTTCAAAAGTCATACATTCTTGGCATTCCACATTTTGTTACAATTATTTTAGGCATTTCGCATAGAACAGACCACATAAGGCAGAGTAGCTAGATAGATTTACAAGAATCTCAATCAAGGCCCAGTGAAGCTAGACAGGCAACCATCAAATGGGAACCGACCAATGTCTGCCAGTTCAAATATACCTCTAATGCTTCACCTATGGATGCCATTGATTATTCTGCCTAACACTTTGGTATTTTGGCTTTTCATGGGCTTACAAACATCTACAATGCATATCAATGACGCAGTGGATGAATATGACACGTGGGGTTCAGATGAAATCAGACTACAGAAATTAGGGCATGATGGGTTTGAAACTGTACACACATTTATTATACTATAGATAATTAAAAAAATATACTTATTAAGGTCCAGGGCCATAACACATGTTGCCCAGAAAAACGTCATCTTTGGTCAAATGCTGAAGCCATGATTAAAAATCACGTCTCGAGGTTCCAAGATCAGCAGTTTAACCACTGAAAGTTAACTGTATGTTGGTGCCTATGCCATGTTAACCTACATGGAATAAATTATTCCAACACTTATCTCCTGCATGTATTGTAAATGGAGAGTTTGCTCACACCAGATGCTCAAATTCATCATGGGTGAAGGTGTACAGCGGATCACTGCTCTCTTTCTGCTTGAAAAAGGTGACAAAAGAATGCTTTACCACACTTTCGAAACACAATCAGACACCAATGAACCTTAAACCTATTCTACAAAAAATTGACATAACTGTCCCTTACCATAGTACAGACCTTGATTGTCGCTCTTCAAGACGTACGTCACTGCAAAAACGAAGAGAGAGAGGATGAGATGGTGGAATCTGAAGACAAATGCTGCAGAGCCTGTCTAATGCTATCAGACCTTGAGCCTGCAGATGACAGAGGTGCTGCTTTGCTCTGCTTTGATCCAGAAAAAAAAGATGGAAGCAAGATACAATCTAAGAGTGAAAAACACCTCCAGCCTATCCTGCCTATTCCTTCTTTTCCCTGCAAATTGATATGGAGAGACTACAGCTATTTTTGAAATATGTTTACTTAATGAAGAGCTATTTCAACATAGCTAACAGAGTCAGATGAATGTGGGATTGAACTGGCACTATATGCATAATGTATGTATACATGTGCATGGTATTTCTATAGGGTGAACCGAGGCCAAAAGGCAGAGGAGTGGTGCATAAGGTGAAAGACAAGTATAAAGTCAATAAGTGTTAGTCTCTGCATGGTCTCCCCCAGATTTCTTTTGCCTTTGCCCCTCCTGTTTTCTGAGTCCATTTTTGTTGGCTTATAAGAATCTGTGCACCTTACCACTGTTTAACAGTGCTTAGGAATGTGCACTCACTCCCTAAAAAGGTTAGAATTGGATTACATTTCACTGCCATTTTTACCGTACTTCTAAGTCCCTAGTAAACTGGGATAGCATTTACCCAGGGCCAGTAAATTAAATGCTGCTAGTGGGCCTGCAGCACTTATTGTGCCATCCACTTTAGTTGTCCCTTTAAAGACTTCTCAGGCCTGCCACAGCAGCCTGTGTGCAGTTTTAAACTGCTTATTTGAACTGGCAAAATCAAACTTTTACAAAGCCTAAAACTCCCTTTTTGAAACATGTCAACCCTACAGTAGGTCCAAGATAGGCTATTCCGCAGAGCGCATTGTAGTAAAAAAAATGGACATGTACTTTTAAGTTTATAATGTATTGGTACTGAAAAACTCACAAATTCATTTTTCACTACTGTGAGGCCTACCTCTCCCATATTTAAAATTGGGTTACCTTATTACATTTATAAGTGAAAACGTTTGTTCTGTGAACGGTAGAAATGTCATGTTTGGTGTCTAAGGAATTGCAATTTAAAATTCTCTTTATAAACAATCCTGAAAAATACTACTTTTAGAAATTTTACATTTTCTTGTCCTAACCAATTGGTGCCTGCAGCCTATTTCCCAGATCACATGACGAGGTGCATTTGGCCTTTGTGTAATACCCCCAGATAGCCACACACTATATGAACTTGGTGTTGGCTTGATTGGCCATCCTGACCAGAAGTGGGGGGCTGTGCACAGTCCCACTTAAACTTCGGAGTAGTTACCTGAGCACATGCACAGAGAAGTTCACACTAGCGTTGTGGAACTAGGGCAGGGAGGATGGAAATTCCAACAACATCTTTGGGGGGGAAACTCTAGAAGCTTCTTCCATTTAAAAGCTGGCACCAGGATAGAAATTAGCGGCCACATGCATCATCCCGGGAGTTTGCGAATTCTAAATTGCGAAAAATAGCGATTCGCAATTTAGAATTCGCAAAACGGGATGCATGATTATTAGCGGTAAATTTATGCGATTCGGTAAAAATCGCAATTATTACCGAATCGCATAAATTACCGAAATACAATATGCGAAATCGCTATTCCCATTGGTTCCTACGGGCCAAAAGGCCCATAGGAAGCAATGGGAAGGCATTAGCAAATTGCGATTTTCACTTTGAAAATCGCAATTTGTTAATGCATTTCATGGGTGCAGGGGGGGGTCCAAAGGACCCCCCCCTGCACCCCTGAAATGTATTTTTCGCATCATGTTGCACACACACATGTCCTAAGGACATGTGTGTCCGTAACATGAATGTTTTAAAAATGCATTTTCTGCGTTTTTTACACTTTTTGCAAATTTACCGAGTGGTTCAACCACTCGGTAAATTTATCCCTCTAATTGCGAATTCGCAATTTAAAAAGTAATCATGCATTGCTTTTAAGAAATCGCAAATTTGCGATTTCTTAAAAGCAATCGCAATTTTAGAAATCGCAAAAATGTTGCGATTTCTAAAATTGCTTGATGCATCCAAAAAAGCATTTTTGGAATCGCAAACGGCCGATTTTAAGGAATCGCACCGTTTGCGACTTCAAAAATGCTTGATGCATGTGGGGGTAGGAGCCTCAGACCCACTATTTAGTTCACTGCTGGACCTGCAGAGGACTCGCAGAGGACTGATGTGCTGCCTGTGACCTGCTGTGTACTTTAATGGACTGCTCTGCTACACCTTAGAGGATAGCCCTGCTACCTGAAGCCTGCTTTGTACCCCCAGAATATTACCTTGCTCCTCCAGGATTTCCAAAGTGACTCCAAGAGCTAGTTGGCTGGCCTCCTGATCAGAGCCTCAGTGACAGAAAACACTTTAACCATCTTGAACCTGCAGCTAGACCTAGCCTGAGCCTTGACCATTCAAGTTGTTCCCCTCCAGTCCTGGACCCTTAGAGGTGGTGCTAAGAGTGCCTAGATAGCCCAAATCCAAAACTTGGAACTTTAAGAATTTTCATATAAATAGTGCTCTGAGAACAAAGAGGAGATCAGAAGCTGACCTGTTTCTGACCCGTCCAAGGTGCATCACCAGTTGGCCTGACTTTACTGCAGCATCCACTACGTCCTTCTCTGCAGCAACAAATCCAATTCAGTCGCTCCACGCAGAAGAGGTATCTGGCCTCGTGGAGCCCTTGTCGGCTAGAGCCCAATTCTTCCTGCTGGAGATTTTGGGATCTGACTGAGCGCGATGCACTACTGCTAGATGAATACCAGGGTTTACAAAGGACCCCCCAGGCTCCAAAATATCCCCTGTACTCCGGCCCATCGCCTTGCACTCCACACGCTGCGCCCAGCCACCCCGCATCGAGTACAACTGACAAGAGTGAAAGGCCTATGGGCGAACGCGCATCAGGACAAGTTGCGTATGTCAGCAAGCCCAGGTGGGCCCTCTCTGTGGGTATGGATGAGATCCTGGATGGTCCAGAGGGCAGCAGGTTGTCCAGGATGCCCTGGAACTCAGCATGCAGTTTAAAGAAGGAGTTTGCAGCCAGCAAGGCCCCGAACTCGCTGCCACGGTCATGACGAGGTTCGATTTCACACCGCACTCAACAGTCCACAGTCCCTTTGCAAGTCCTCACATGGTTGTGGAAAGAGGGTGACTGAGCAGAGCACAAATCAGCTCCTTTGCCACCACAACCGGAACGCCCCCGAGGCAGGCTCCGTAAGGTAATAAATCCAAAGCTAACCGATTTTAGGCTGAAACCACGTGGGTCATTGAGGGTCGACCCCGGGCCCCCGCGGCTCAAGAACTTCAGACACACTACACAGCCAGGGCAAAAGAGGACGGTCAGGGGACTCCGCTGGTTGCAGGTTTGACTACGGCACAGTTCTGCATGCAATAAAGCAGTAGGGGATTCTGCACTCATTCGCTCCCCCATGCAGATGAAGCAGAATCAGGACCTAACGCAGTGTATCCTATCAGCCGCAGGGTGGAGTAATGCCTCTGACGCAGTGCAAGGCTCGCGCGCACCGCAGTGGATACACTCCGGGTGAACGAGTTGCGATCTCCGGACACACCACAGCAGCCACCATCAACCCAAGGACACAGCGGTGAATCCCGCCCCCCACGATGATGTGAAAGGGAGTCCAGGGATCTGCAGGGATTGGCGACGGGTTGTATCATGGGTACTGTTCCTGGGCCGGACTGACCACTGGGCAGTTTGGAATGCTGCCGAGCTGGGGGCTTATTTAACTGCGGTGGGGGCAGATTTTGTTCATGGAGACCTACGTGTGCTTCAAAATAATTAAAGCAAAACGAATTTTGTTTTGCACACACAGGTCTCCTTGAACAAAATCAGCCCCCAGCTCAGCAGCATTCCAAACTGCCTGGTAGCCAATCCGGCCCTGCAAAGGCTGCCTGACGTCATATTGCCAGCAGGCGATTCTTGGTCTTGGACTCTGCACGTGCCCTAGGCGATTCCGAAGTTACCAAGCAGGTAGGCAAGGAGCCACAGGTATGAGGCACATAAGCGGTAGCTTTCTAGGGTAACAGGAACCCAATTCATGGCAGGATGATGTAGGATAGAGAGCCCACCCGGCGGAGCTCACTCAGAAAGCGGCCATCTCCCTGCATGGCCAAGCCACGCCCCCATTTGTGAATTTAAGTTAATTTCTTTACAGGTTATTTGTCAAAATGCGTATATGTGGCACTGCAATCTATGCAATACCTCCTCTTTAGAGAAACCCTTAACTGCTGGAGAATCTTTCTCAAACCCAAGGGGATGGGAAAAGAAGGTGGCAATAGCATTAGCTCAGTTATTTTGGTAGTGGGTGATTTAACTCTTTTAAGGAGGTGGAAGATTAATTTGATCTCGAATCTCTGTGTAATGTTTACAGCTATCTTCATTGGAGCACCCTGTTTCAAGGGTCAGATGGGGGAAAACCTTTCAAGATCTTTTATGAAGCATCCCTTAGTCCTCGCTGCAGGGGCATTATATCTGATGTGGGTGCTACGCACAAAGATTAGTCTAGACCACTCGAATACTACAATTCTCAAATGCTGGGCTGAAGACATTCGGGGTTCCATTTACTGGTGAAGAATGGAATCAGATTACCTACTTAATGTAGTCTCCTCTGACCAGCTCCAATTAATGAAGAATTTAGCATTTTTCCAAATATAAGCTCTATTTTACACCTGTCAGACTGCTTTAGTACTAATATTCAAATAAAAATGTACAATGCTAACCTGTATTGGAGATAGGGGGTGCACATTATGGTTATATCCAGCATGAAAGTATTTCTGGAGATCTATAAGTAAGGTACTAAATAATATTTGTCAACCTCGAATACTTCTTTATCTGTGTCTGGCCCTGTTGGGTTTTCCACAAACGTTAATAGATTTAAATAATAAATGTTCAAATATTATATATTTTGGATCCTTGATTGATCGTATGCTTCTGGCAAGAAATTGGTGTTCAACAGAAGCTCAGTTATCTACAACAATTTGCAAAACAATGTTTTATAAAAGAAGATCAGCATAAAACCAAAAATGTTAAATATTGCCCTACTTGAACCCTATGTTCAGGAGTCTTCCAGTACAGAGGATGAACTGTGTGATGTGGCACATTTGGATTTCAATAATTGTGACCTTTATCAACAGTTATTTCTGAACTAATTTATGAGCCTGGGTGATCTATCTGTGTTATCCTCAAATACATATAAAAATAAAAGAAATCTCCTTTAGTGGTACCTATCCTTTAGTGGTGCCAACATGTACTGGGTTTAACTACAGTCTCCAGCTTCATCTTCCGTAGGCACTACATTATCTATGCTAAAGTTGTGGTCTTCTATAGGATATTGACTGTAGGAATGTGGATTTCTTAAACACTAAGGTTAGAGAGGCTTGAGTCTCTATATGATTTGAGGCTCAAGTTCATAGAGCCCAACTTATCTATTTCACAATAGGTAAACAGATTTCAGTGAGGAGTCCATACTTAAAACTTCCTTGCTTGGCAGACATGACAACAAACGAAATGCAATTGGTACAACAACAACACTGAAACAACTTTACAGCAATCTAAAATTCTGAAACCACTAAAGTTAAGAGAAATAATGTTTTATGAGCCCTATGGTACCAGCGTTAATAAAATAGGATTTGAATTCAAGAATTATACAAATGACATAAACTGTTACATAAAAACAGTAGGAAGTAAAATGCAAGCTAAGGGGTCACATTTGACTGCGATATTTCTGCAATCATTGAGGACAACCGCTTATGGAATGAGGCTGGATATAATCAATCAATCAATCAGAGTACTTGTAAAGCGCTCTACTTACCCGTGAGGGTCCCAAGGCGCTGAGAGGAGGGGGGATGATGCTACTGCTCGAAGAGCCAGTCCTCGAGGAGTCATCTGAAGGCGAGTAGGTCTTGGGTCTGCCGTATGTGGGTAGGGAGGGTGTTCCAGGTCTTGGTGGCAAGGTGGGAAAAGGATCTGCCACCGGAGGTCGTTCGTTGGATGCGGGGACAGCGGCGAGGGCGAGGCTGTCGGAGCGGAGCTGGCGGGTGGGGGTGTGGAAGCTAAGTCTGCTGTTCAGGTCGGCTGGTCCGGCGTTGTGGAGTGCTTTGTGTGTGTGGGTGAGGAGCTTGAAGGTGATCCTCTTGTCGACGGGGAGCCAGTGTAGGTCTCTCAAGTGGGGGGTGATGTGGCTGCAGCGGGGAACGTTGACGATCAGTCGGGCTGAGGCGTTTTGGCTGCGTTGTAGTCATCGTAGGTGTTTGGCTGGGATTCCTGCGTAGAGTATGTTGCCGTAGTCCAGTCTGCTGCTGACGAGGGCCTGTGTCACCGTTCTTCTTGTTTCGATCGGGATCCACTTGTAGATCCTGCAGAGCATGCGGAGGGTGTTGTAGCAGGAGGAGGAGACGGCGTTGACCTGCTTAGACATGGAGAGGGAGGAGTCGAGGATGAATCCTAGATTGCGTGCATGGTCGGTTGGTGTTGGTCCTGTTCCCAGTGTGGTCATCCACCAGGAGTCGTCCCAGGCTGAGGGGGTGGGTCCGAGGATGAGGACCTCCGTCTTGTCCGAGTTCAGCTTCAGACGGCTGCTCCTCCAATCGGCGACAGCCTTCATTCCCTCGTTGAGGTTGGTTTTGGCAGGGTGTTTGTCCTTGGTGAGGGAGAGGATGAGCTGGGTGTCTTCAGCCTAGGAGATGATGTTGAGGTCGGGATGGTGGGCCAATTGTGCGAGGGGGGTCATGTAGACATTGAACAGCGTTGGGCTGAGGGATGAGCCCTGTGGGACGCTGCAGATGATGTCGGTGGCTTTGTATCGGAAGGGTGGGAGGCTGACCCTCTGGGTTCTGCGGGAGAGGAAGGACGTGGTCCAGTCAAGAGCCTTCTCTTGGATTCTGACTTCTAGGAGGCGTGTCTTTAGAGTGCGATGGCAGACCGTGTCGAAGGCGGCTGACAGGTCCAGGAGGATGAGGGCTAATGTTTCACTGTTGTCTAGTTGGTGCCTGATGTCATCTGTGGTGGCGATGAGGGCTGTCTCAGTGCTGTGGTGTCGTCTGAATCTGGACTGGGACGGGCCCAAGATGTTTTTGTCTTCGAGGTGGCGGGCCAGTTGCATGTTGACGACTTTCTCGATGACCTTTGCTGGGAATAGGAGCAGGGAGATGGGCCAGAAGTTCTTGAGGTCCTTGGGTTCCGCTTTGGGCTTCTTGAGAAAGGCGTTTATTTCAGCGTGCGTCCAGCTTTCCGGGAATGTCGCTGGTTCGAAAGGAGACGTTGGACCAGAAGGTCAGGCAGTTGGCGCTGGTGGTGTTCACAGGGGAGGTGGAGTCTGGCGTAGTCGGGCGGTCGTGGTGTTGAAACTATCAAGGATGTCAGCGATCTTGCGGTGGAAGAAGATGGCTAGTGAGTCGCACAGTTCTTGTGAGGGCGGGATGTCGGCGTTGGCGCTGGGGTAGGAGAGTTCCTTTATATGCTGTTGGTTCTCGCTGTTCATTCTCCATGGTCAAGAATTTAGAATGAGCAAGATCTATGTGCAAGGTGCTGCTGTGCTTCCAGTGAAAACTTTCAACTTCAGACTTTCTCATTTGTATGAAATGTAACAAAGTTTTAGCAAGGCAAGCCTAAAAGGTGTGGCTGAGCATTGTACCATAAGACATGTTGCACTTTTTTGCAATACAGGTGAAGTTTTGGAATTGATGACAAAAGTTTTAGACTTGGCAAACCATAACATTGTAGCCAGCTAAGGAAATTCAATCAATCACACTTTGCCACCTTTTTCAGACTTATGGTCTCCCTTTGGGTTCTGGCATTTTTTTTCCGGTCAGAAATAATCAGCAGTTTAGGCATTGATGTGTTTCTGTGCAGTACGCAATTAGACCGATACATCTTTTTCACATCTCCACTGGTGACTTTAACTCTGCAGCAGAATGCTCCTAATAAAAGACATGGAATTAGAGTTGTCAAGTTTAAATTTGCTTTCCCTAAAATAAAGCAACTATTGTTAAAGCTCTCATTTTACCTAAAGTCAACTTCAATAACAGCGTCTATATTATCCTTCTCCATCAAAAGACTAAAGTTTGCAAAAAGCAGCAACTAGTGTTAAAAAGAAGAATTCACATCATTTGAAGCTTAGCTGCCTTGGAATGTTTAACAGAAGGGAAATCACTGTGTGCCACTGCTAAGAAATCTCAAGCTGATTACCTACTGATCGAAGTTGGTGGTGGTTGCGGCCTAATGGTAAGTCAAGGGGAAGAAAGACACAGCAACATGGTATGCCCAAATCAATGAAATGTGCACTTTTAGCTTTAAAACTCTGATGCTGTTAAGATGGGAACTTCTTTCTCTTCCTAATGAGTTGTGATCTTAAATTGTTTCTGCAAGGGTATGGTAACAGCTATATCTTTGCTTTCCAGCCCTTGCTTTGTGAATCTTCAGCTGGCCAAGAATACAGCAATGTGTTGCATCTGGCACCTGAAGAGGTTTGACCAGGTCCTTCAGGCATGCAATACCGCACACTAGTAGACTGTAAAGTGGCGAGTTAATTTCATCTGTGCCAACACCCTGCTAATTCATACATGGATCACTTACTCCTCTCTTACATACCTGCAATAACACTTCTATCTGAAACCCTGCTGCTACTACAGAATCCCAGTGTAAAACATATAAGCATGGGAGGTAGTTCAATTATGTTTTTGGGTTCAAAACACTGGAATACATTGCCATAAAACCATAGATTGGTTCATTCCTTATTTTTGGAAAATAGGAATTTCCAGGGGATTCTGCAGTGTCCTCTTAAGGATTTTTGAGGGCTCGGCCAAGACATATTTAGAGGCCCATGTTAGTAATGACTTTGAATATTATTATGCATTTTCACCTTATTGAAGCCCACACTAAGCCAAACAAAAATTTGGAAAAAGTGTTCACCCGAAACAGGTTGAAATATGTTTCCCAGAAACTCACAAAACCTTAAGATGACACTGGGCACAGAGAGACAAAGTTAGAGATAGGCAGAGAGAAAAATAGAAGTTGAAAAAAACATGATCAACACAGGCAGAATGGCCCGTGGATTGTGAGGGCCGTGTGCAGTTGTCCACTTTGCCCATGCCATAAACCCTCTCTATGAATCTGTAACTGTGGGTCCAATTGACCGGCTAACTACTCATTTGCTTAATTTGCTACGGATTACTGCAGCTGATATCTCCAGTTGCAGTAAACAGACTTGTGGTGTACCGGTGGATCCTATAGTTGTGAAGGGGCCACTAACTGTTGCCACCTACCACATCGGAATTACAAAGGACCTCACATTGAGGTCCTAAGTGCCCTGGGGCTTGAAGTTTTTGTTGGTTCTCAAGTACCAAGAATGTGGTGTTGGCATACATTTTGCTTGAAAGAAAATAAAACAAATCAAATCATGGTGTTGAAGTAAAAGCTATCATATTATTTCTTATACATGTGCACAATCAACATTATTGTGTGTCAACCCATAGGCATATGAAATAGACATGCCAGACACTTTGACTGTTCCTGCTGGACTATGTATCACTAAGCATGCTTTTCAATATTCCTCATAATAAAATGCCACCAGAAAAATATGTGGCATCCTCACATTTTTTCCTTTCCATCCATCGTTCATAGATGATGAGCCTGTAGTTGATTATGGACCCTTCTCTCTTACAAAATAGACAACATTCTCAAAAATCTACCATTCTCAAAGGCCCTAAACCCCCATGCTATTCCATTTGAAAACATTCTACCTGCTCTGCTGGATCTAGCCTAAATGTCTTTTTGTGGAACTTTGTAGTTCAAAATATCACTAATTTAATAAAATATTTGTCGATGTACGACAATAACGTTTTCACCAATAAGATCTCCTCAATAGGAAGTATCTGTGTGACCAAATGCTTCATAGTAGGATAACACAATTAGGTACTGTGTCCCTCGCATCTACCGTCACAATTCCTAGCAAGCAGCATTTGGTTCACTGTCCACATATACAATTTTTGTGTTTACCATAAATTGTTAGGTTAAAAATCTTATACAAGCTCTGGGCATCAGCTTACAAATAAAATAATAAATCATCTAAAACACTATTCCTAACTCAAGCCCATTCATGGTGCCTCAGAAAACAGGAACTATTGGTGGTCCCAATGCTCTAACTATTTCCTAATGACACTGCCTCACTACCCTAATAATAGTATTCCATGGAAATCCCAAAAGATTATTATTTGTGATAGACTCTAATAATGGTCTTTCTGGTTCTATTTGTTTAAAGTATTAGAAGCTAAAACAGAAGGGCAGGCTTAAAACTGGTGAAATAATCATATTAGTAGATGCAAGTTTATAGAGAAGGAATGTGGCACATGACATATTTTCAAAGCTTACCTACAGCCCAAGCAGTGCTGCCAATCCCAGCCAGAATGACACAGATGCAGACCATCAGGCAAAAGACTCTTGACTTTGACCAGTATCTCACTTTGGGGTTACCTAAAACAACAGAGGGAGAACAAAAGTATATAGAATTTGATGCATTAAAGGCATAAAAACAGTTATGAACACAAAAGCTGGAGGAAAGTTGATAAGTGTGTTGGGTAGGCCATTTGTGGAGGTTCATACCTCAGGCCTAAGATTCTGCTTGTGATGATGTATAGCAAAGCCTGCCAATACATCTTTTGTACCACATTATTGCAGTGCAGCAGTACTAATATATACATTTTAAGAATATTAACATCAATTGTTGGGCGATGAATGTACACATACGTGGAGAAAGATTTAAAAACGACCAACGACCCCGCCGCCGCCAGAGCCAACCTGCTCGAAGGCATGAAAGAGGTAGCCGAGTGGATGACGACGAGCCGCCTGAAACTGAAGTCAGATAAGACGGAGGTCCTCATCCTGGGCTCCTCGCCATCCGCCTGGGACGACTCCTGGTGGCTCCCCGCCCCGGGCACCGCACCCAAACCGACGAACCACGCACGCAACCTGGGCTTCATCCTGGACTCCTCCCTCTCCATGACCAGGCAAGTCAACGCCGTCTCCTCGTCATGCTTCAACATCCTGCGCATGCTTCGGAAGATCTTCTGGTGGATCCCCACGGAGACCAGGAAGACCCTCACCCAGGCCCTCGTCACCAGCCGACTGGACTACGGCAACGCACTCTACGCCGGAACCACCGCCAAGATCCAGAAGAGACTCCAGCGCATCCAGAACGCCTCAGCCAGACTCATCCTCGACATCCCACGACACTGCCACATCTCCGGGCACCTAAGAGACCTGCACTGGCTCCCGGTCAACAAGAGAATCACCTTCCGCCTCCTTACCCATGCACACAAAGCTCTCCACGATCAAGGCCCGAGCTACCTCAACAACCGCATCAACTTCTACGCTCCCAAACGCCACCTCCGATCTGCCAGCCACGCCCTCGCCGCCGTCCCATGCATCCGTAGAGCCACTGCAGGAGGAAGGTCCTTCTCCTACCTGGCCGCCAAGACCTGGAACTCCCTCCCGGCCGACCTGCGCCTGACCCAAGACCACCTCTCCTTCAGGAAGAAGCTCAAGACCTGGCGGTTCGAGCAGTAGCGGCAACCCCCCCCCTCCCCCCCAAGCGCCTCGAGACCCTACGGGTAGGTAGTGCGCTCTATAAATGTCTTTGATTGATTGATTGATTGAAAAAGGTGGTGAAACATTAGTTAGCCTGCTTCTATTGAGCTCAGTCACCCTTCATTCTGCTAGAAGATCAGTGGTAGAAAACATTGGAGATGTTGCCAGTGAAGTAGGAGAGGGAGATGGACAGACAGATGGTCAAACAGAGAGTGCCTGCTGGCTGCCATCATTGAAATAACTTGTTGAAAGATGAATGGCTCAGAAATTACATAAGTGGAGATGCATGAAAGGGAGAGATGGAATATGGATGACTAGTAGCTCAAGCACGACCCTTTCACCACAAAAACAGAAAGTTTAAAAACACATCACATTGATGTCCGTGGGATCACCAACAATCTGTGGATCATAGAATCATGAATTGGCCTTGCAAGTAGTTTTTGTATTCTATATAAAAACAGCCTTTGGCAGACGTATCAGTGCCAGCATGTATCCCTTGTTGACATTTCAGCATATTATGTCTCAAAAGGTTCTACAGCCTCATGTCACCATTATTCAGTCATTCAGCTCCACTAAGCACACAGGCAGACATGGCAGTCAAACAGTACAGACATCAGAATGCATAGTCCTTCGAGCACATTGTGAGGTGTTGTCCTCACCAAGGCTCAAGACACAGCTGCGATCTCTGTCCACTCAGACTGAGCACCAATGCCCAGGTATGTGCAATTCGGGGCACAAGCCTGGGCTCCTGCCCATGAAAAGATGAAAACATCAAAGCATGCAGCAAACATGGCATGGAACGGCAGCAAACACTGCAAACAATCTGCCCCACCTAGGTCTCTGCCTCATATCCCTAATTGGTAGGCAGACAGAATATTGAGTTAGAAATGTCAACTCACACAAATATCATGTTCAAAATACCGTCATACAGAAACATTGACGGGAAGAATATCATGGTCGAGAATATAGACTTTAAGATAAGCAGTATCGTTAAAAAAAATATTACAGTCATTAATATCGTTTAAAAAAATTAATCTTTTTAAATATCGATATTTTAATTAGTGTTTTGTATTATATATATGTGTTACATTTTTTATAGTTATCAATTTTATTTAATTTTTTTTTTTTCATTTTTTTTTTTTTCTTTTATCTTTTTTTTCTATTATAAACAAAACCCCCAAATCCCCCCTTCCCCCACCACCCTCTTCGCCCCCCCCCGGTGTGTCGCTAAACTGCACTGTGTGGCTGCTGGAACATGACGTCTGTCCTTACCCATCAAGCACGGACGCTCTTGGTTGTGGGTATGTCGGTGAGCCTCAGCAGGCGCTGGTACTTCGGGCATGTGATTTCAATGAATTCTGTGGCTAATAGGTATAGGAAAGGCTGCCAAACAGTAGTAAATGACTCTGATTGCGTGAGGGTTGCCTGGATTCGTTCCATACCCAATATATACCAGAGTCTATGGAGCCATCCCGTGTTTGAGGGACGCCTCGGAGAACCCCATAGCGAGAGGATGTGCTGGACTGCCTGCCACCCCTAGTGTCAACCCGATTTGCTTTCCTCTGATGGGTAAGTTGAAGGTGAGTGCATTTGGGAGACCCAAGAGAGTGTACGCCGGAAAGCGAGGAATGTCAGTGTCAAAGTGTGTGTTTATAGCATCAAGAACCTCTGTCCAGTAGTTTCTCACTTCTACACAATCCTACAGTAGGTGTGTTAGAGTCCCCGTTTCATCACAACCCCTCCAACATGTAGGGCTCCGGCGTGGATTGCTTTTGTTTAGTCAGGCAGGCGTCAGGTACCAATAGGAAGCAATCTTAACCGCTGTTTCTTTACTCGCAGTGTTTCTAGCTGTGTGGTGCACTCTGTGGAAGACATCCCCCAACTTCTCATCCGAGAGGTTTCTCCTTAGCTTGGATTCCCACCCTCTTTGGCCCGCTGATCGGTGTGGAAGTGGCTCAGGACCGATCATTTAATAAAGATCAGTAATCGCCTTACTATCAGTCTTTTTCATGAATAGCCATTTCTCGAAGGCCATGAGTCGCCTACCCACAAGGTGCCGAGTGTCAGGTTGAGTCAGCCAGTGTCTGATCTGAAAATATTGAAAGCACCGTGGGACAGTAAGAGTGTACATTCCTTTTAGGTCATCGAGTTGGATGAAGCCATCTAGGTCAAAAAGATGTCCCGCTGACCTGCAATAGGAAGCCCTCCATTGCTCAAAGGCGTAGGGCTCCATACCCGGTGGGAATGCAGGGTTGTCAAACGGTGGTGTGAGAGGTGAGGGGAAGGTGGTAAGTCCCCCGTGATTCCTACCGCGTCCCACACCCAGAGAATCGTGTGAGTAATGGGAGATCTCTTGAGGTGTGCTGGTCTATCCAAGCGTTTCAGGAATGGGATCTTCCAAAGCGACATCTGGGCCATCGCTCTGTCCTGGAAGAGCCATCTCTTTTATGACTCAGGTCGATTTCCATTCTTTTTCTTTTTTTTTTTTTATAAATTTTTTATTTTAAAACCAAAGCACACATCTTAAAAGAATACAAATTTTCTTCTTACATATGTTCCATTCACAATAGTGAAAAGGAGAGCCCAGATTGAAACAGAAAAATAAGCTCGAAAGAAAAAACAATCAATACATCAATACACCAAAAACATTCCATTGCCATATTTATGAGGGAGAGAAAAAAAAAAAAATAGTAAATCCTCAGCATGTCCTTTCATCCTATCCCTGTTCTCCACTTCTCCAAAGGTCCCCAGATTTTAATACCTCGCGCTCTCCCTGCCCCACCTTTTCTTGCATATATGTGTTTTTCTAAATTATGTATAGAAATAAGGTTTGATAACTATACTTGCATAGCTGGGGGACTCTTATCCAACCATGCTCTAGCTAACATTAACCTAAAAACAGCAGCTACCATAAACAAAAACATTGCATCGCTCGTATCCATTTGGGAAATTCCCGCATCGACTCCCAGCATAATCAAGCTTACTGTAAGAGTTGTCTTTATCCTTAATGAATTGCCTAAAAAATGCTCAATATCCTTAACTACTGTATATAACTGGGGACATGTAGCAAACATGTGGACAATATCTGCCTCAGGGGAATTACATCTAGGGCAGGTAATGCCCTCAGTACCCCCCCATTTTGCAATCCTGGCTGGGGTGTGATACAGCGAGAATAGTGTTTTGTAGTGCTGTGATTGCAAGGGGGCAGAGCAGAGCATTGTCCGACCTAGTTCCAAAGATTCATTAAAGGATTCGTGGGTAGCCTCAATTCTCTCCCCCCATTTGTCTCTATGCTTATTCAAATCATCCTGTTTATTTTTGACCAATACCGCATATATTGTCCTAATAGAATATTCCTCCCCCGTAGTTATCCCTTCCATCAGTTCATTAGGTTGGAAACCCACCGGCCCTCCTTGTTTATTTCTTAGAAAACTCCTGATCTGAAGATATTTAAAAAAATCCCTTCTATTTATTTTATATACATTTACCAGATCTTCAAATTGTACAATCGTCTCTGAATTTATTAAATCCCCAATTTGATGTATCCCCTTCTCTTCCCAGCCCGCCATTACAGAATCTGCAAAGATTTCATCAGGGAATGATTTATTTTTATAGATTTTGGTGTACCTATTGAATCTACCCATACCCATCTTTTTCAAAAAAGAGCTCCAGATTTTTAGTGCCGCCCTAAGGGTCTTGTATGTCTGTCTTCTAAAAAAGCCCAAATCCGTAAAGTACAAAAAACAGTTTTCTATGTTTTGCCCTAAAACCGGTGTATAAGCTTCAATTGACAAATTAACAGTCTTTGATAATCCCCCGCCTCCTCCTATTAATCCCTGCATATACTGGAGAGCAGCAGCCAAATAATACAATCTAAAATCAGGTGCACCCCAGCCCCCTCTATCCCTTGGCAAAGTGATGAATTTATAAGCTCTACGAGTTTTTCTTTGGGCCCAAATAAACCTATTAGCTATACTTTCCAACCTATTAAACCATTTATTCTCGAAAATTAAGGGTATTGACCTGAATAGGTACAAGAATTTAGGCAGGACCATCATTTTTAACACATTCGTAGAACCAACTAAAGAGAGGTGCAGATTATTTATCCTTTCCAAGTCCATTTTTACCTTCCCTATCAGTGGCTCCATATTGCGCTCGACTAGCTCATCCAGATTTGCCGAGATGTTGATCCCTAAATATATTGCACTGTTGACGACTCTGCTGTCCTGACTACTCGCAAACCTATTCTTGATAATCTGAGTTTTAGTTTTATTTAGGCTATAGCCTGAGACCCGCCCAAAGCCATGGGCCTCTACTTCTACTCCCCCTATAGCTATATCCGGATTTGGAGTCAGTACAGCTACGTCGTCAGCATAGGCGAGAGTTTTTACCGTACATCCATTTATTGACATAGCCTGAATTACAGGATTTGCCTCTAGTTTGCGAAGTAGTGGCTCTATATATAGGGCGAAAAGCAGTGGAGAAGACGGACATCCCTGTCGAGTCCCTCTTTGTATATACACTAAATCTGAATGCCCACCATTCACTCTGATTTTTGCAACCGGGTTTATGTATAGGGCCTGTATGGCAAGTATATATCCTGGCCCAATGCCACACCACTTCATAACTTCCCACAGATATTCCCAGGCGACCCTATCAAAAGCCTTCTCGGCATCTAAAAAGAGCGCTGAAATAGGGTCGCCTGTGACCTCTGCAGCATCCAGCATAGTAATCACTGTCCTGATATGCTGTGTAGTGCCTTTCCCTGGTATAAAGCCATGCTGCGATGGGCACACCAAACGTTCGATACAGCCTGCTAGTCTCCTTGCCAGCATCTTTGAATATACCTTGACGTCCGAATTCATCAATGTGATTGGCCTGTATGATCCCGGAAGAGTTAAGGGCTTCCCTTTTTTAGCTATGACAATTATATCTGCCCCTCCCCATGACTCCGGTGGCTGGCCCCCTTGTTGTACGTATAACATAACTTCAAACATATAAATCAACAAACAATCGCGAAATATTTTGTAAAACTCAACCGGGATTTGATCCGGACCTGATGCCTTTCCTGATGGTAAACTGCTTAGTGCCTCAATAAATTCCTCCAGACCTAAGCTAGATTCTAACATTTCTCCTTCCTCCCTTGAAATAGATGCTGGAGCTATGTCCTTGAGATAGTTACTAATTTCAGCTATTCCCCCGTGTCCTCCTGTGCATACAGTTTTTCATAGAAAATTCTAAAGACATCTCTTATCCTATCCGGATCTGTGACCGTGACACCTGATGGGTCCAATATTTCTTTTACTTCCGCAGCAGCCCTCTGTTGTCTAACTTTGACCGCTAGGATGTGTCCCACTTTCTCGCTGCACTCATAGGCTTTTTCTTTTTTAGCTAAGTATTTTTCAGCCAGCTTCCTTGAAAAACTCTCTACTGCTTCTGCCTTCAATTCTACTAGTTTCAATAATATGAGTTCCAAGCTAGATTTACGTTCTACTGCAGCAACTAATTTTCCTTCCTCTATATTTAACTTTTGCCGGATGGTTTCCGTTTTTAACCTCTCCTTCTTGCGCCTTGTCAGTACATAGCAGAGTGTTTCTCCCCTAACCCCAGCCTTGAAGCAATCCCACGTTTGCCCTATGGAGGCAGTACCATGATTGATCTCCCAAAATGACCTAATCCACCCCTCCATATGTTTCCTGTATTCTAGGTCTTGGAGAAGGCTCCTCTCAAAGGTCCATGTTGGCCTCTTGTTCTGCGTTTGCGAGACCTTTATTGTCAATACTAATGGACTGTGATCAGAAATGATCCTTGGTAATTTTTCAATTTGTGTCTCCGCCACCAAAGACCTTGAAACTAAAAAGTAATCTAACCTTACCAAGACTTGATGCGGTGCAGAAAAAAAAGTGCTACTATCTAGCAGTGGATGTTGAATCGCCCAGGGATCTACCAGCAGATTATTATTGACCATGTTGACAATAGCCCTGTTTACCTTCCTCTTTCTGCCACTGTAGACCGCTCCAGAATTCATGAATGAGCTTGTGGGATCATGTAGGTTAAAATCACCACAGCATATGACTGGTTCAGGCCACTGTGCTAATTCTGTGTCTATGAATTGCCAAATCTCCGGATCATCCTCCGTAGATCCATATACTGTTACTAGTGTTAACCTGAATCCTCTAAAACATAACTCCGCGATGGCCCATCTCCCCCATTGATCTTCTTTTTTTCTTTTAACTACCACATCTCTTCTTCTCCCCAGGATTGCAACTCCTCTTGTCCTAGATCCTTGCCTACTGGCTGCCAGTACATCAAAGCCCAGTTGGTTCATTACAAATATCTGCTTTTCCTCTATATGTGTTTCCTGTAAACATACTAAGTCCACTTGTAAGGTTCTAATGTAAGCCGCTACATTCGCCCTTTTCCTTGGGTCATTTAACCCACATACATTTATCGAAGCTAACTTACATGACATTGCATATTGTATAGAAGAAACATTTCTTTAACCATCCTATCCCCTCCAACCTTCCTCATCCTTTCTCTACTCAAAAAAATAAACACCAAACTATATGTGCAAGCAATGTGTGCAATGTGTGCTACAAAATCTAACCAAACAATCCTCTTCCACCGATTTTTACCCTTCCACCCCCTCCCTTCCCTCTCCCCACCCCTTCCCTCCCCGTCCCCCTCCCTGCAGGCAAATAGGTCAGCAATGACCTATGCGTGGACGCTTCCTGGTTGTGTTAGTCGCACCCCTCTCCCACCTTGCCCAGTACCCCCCCCCTTTCTACTAGATCCATCCCTCCTCCAGAGACCATAAATTTACTTTTGAAAAACCTTCAACTGATTTGGCAGGGATCGGACACTTATTTCTTCTCCCTTCCCAACTCTTGTACAAACTCCTGAGCTTTCACCTCCGACATAAACATCCTAACTCTGCCTTTTGTGATCACCTTCAGCCTAGCTGGGAATAACAGATACGCCTCTGAACCTAAAGCCTGAAACTGTGGAATCATGCTTCTAAGCCTCCACCTCCTTTCAACTGTCACATGACAAAAGTCTGGTCTTGAGAAGAAGGTAACCCCCTCTACGGTTCTTTTGCTGTCAGGTCTGATTTTCTGTATGATTTCTTCCCATAGCAGAAAGTTGCCAACATACACGAGTATTGCTCTAGGGAGTGGTGCTTTAGAGCCTCCTTCAGCTCTTTCGGCTCCATATGCTTTACGCTGGACAAAGGGGAATCTATGCGCCCTCTGAATCTCTGCTTCCCACTGCCACTGGGACTCAGGAAAGGCTCCCTTTAGTAGTTTAACAATGAACCCCCTAGGGTCCTGCCCTTCGAGCCCTTCTTCCACCCCCAAAATACGAACGTTGTTCCGCCTCTGGCGATTTTCAAAATCTTCCATCTTCCAAAGGAAATCGTCTGCCCTCTTTTCCTGTTGTGTTTTAAACTCGCTGAAGCTACGAAGATCATCCTCCATCTTGCCTGTTCTGTCCTCTACCTCAGCAACTCTTCCCGACAGGCCTTCGTACAATTTGTTTGTTTTCCGGAGCGTCGTTTGAATTTTCTTAAAGTCTTGTCTTGTTTTACGACTTGTAGATCTTGCTTCAGATTGTATTTGTTTCAACATATTGAAAACCATCCCTAGTGCATCATCTTGCCCTGGATCTGTTTCGTACTCTTCTTGATATGTCTGTGACGTAGCCGAGTAGTCCCAGACCAGTTTTCTCTCTGCACCTCTTGTTGGCGACTTTTCATACCTGCAGCGCCTTATCTGCCTCCTTCTTTGTGTAGAGTCTTTGCCTAGGTCAGTTCCTGAGGAGGTAGATGCTGACAACGAACCCTCTTCATCTTGCTCTTTATCCACCTCTTCCTCTTCCTCTGTCCTTTCCCCTTCTTGTTGTATTACATCGGAGTCCTCATTTACAGAATAGAAATGCTCCCCCTCCAGTGAGCCCACTTCTTCTTTCTCCATGGGTTGTCCAACTTTTCCTGATGCTAAACTTATTGAACTTCCCCATGTGGGATTGGAGGATTTAGTCGATAGCTCAGCCTCCACCTGCATAATCGCCTGCAACATGTCTGCGTTCTCCTGCCCCCTCGGCTCCCCCTTACCGCTTTCCTTCTCAATAGTCATCGTCCTCTGCAGAGTTTCTTCCACTCCATTCAGCTTGGCAGCACTCTGTCCTGCATTCTCCTGAACCAACACCGCTGTGCCCCTATCAGTGATCAGCTCAAGGCTCGCAGACACTGGTTGCTTCGCAACAGCCGGCTCGGCGTCTGACACAGTACCCGTCACGTCTCCAGCTGCTGCTGCTGCCGCTGCGTCCTCGAGGACGCTTCTCTGGTTAGCTCCCGAGGCTCCCGGGACTGCTTCTACCTCATCCGAGGGTTCTGCTGCCGAGGCCGCGGCCGCCGTCTCCGTGCAGACCGGGCGTGTGAACGATTCCGGTAAGGTAGGCTGCCTTAGGGGTGTTCCTTTGTTTCTTCCAAGGGTTGCAGGCTTTTCCAGCATCTTGGTGCGCCCTTTCACCATGTCGCTCTCCTCTCCGCCCAGCGGTTTACTTTTTGGGTCCGATTTCGGATCCGCTTTCTTTTTTGTTAAAAGCGCTGTGCTTTTCTTAATTGCGCCCGGGTTCTTCGCCGGCATTTGCGCTTTCAAAGCAGCGAGTGTCTCTGGATTAGCAGCGGTTGATTTGCCGATCTCCACTCCTTCCTTAGGCTTCATCTTCGTCGATCTTTGTGACATTCTTTCACTTAAATCCTTGAAGCCAAGTACTGTAACTGCCTTAATCTGCCGCAGTAGGCCGCCCACAAATGCTCTCAAAGTCCGTGAAAGCCTGCCGAATTCAGTCAGCACTTCACCTCTGAGCTGACTAGTAATCGGCTGATCAGAGACTGCCCCACGACCTGGACTCAGTAACATGCGCTTCTGAATACCGAATCTGACTTTCAGGGGAACAGGTTCAGCGGCCATCTAGCACTGTCATTGTAGCGCTATACCATTTTGCAGTATCCAGATGGGAGAGAGGTTTTGGTGCGACTGCTCAGCACAACCCACCCGCGGCCATCTTGCCCAGGTCGATTTCCATTCTAACGTTATCAATTTTATTTAAATTAAATTTACTGTTTTTAGTTCTGTATTGGGTGTGGGTTCATAGGGAAATAGGGTGGGAACTAATATTATTATAATAATTGAATGATTATATTTTATTTAGTAATAGTTATTTAATTTAAATTGTATTGTGGGAATTGTGGGGAGTATTTTATTAATAATGAATTAATAATTGGTTGTTATTTAATTAAGTGGTAATTAATTATGGTAATTGTATTATTTTGTAGGGTTGGGTTGCGGATTTATAGGGGTAGGTGTGGGAAGTAATTTAATGATCATAAATTAATAATTTTTTAAAATGTATTAATATTCATTTAAATTAGATTTTATAGTGCTAATGGAAGAACGTAATTTTAATATTAAGTAATTATTGATTGGTTGTTAAATATGATTAAATAATGAATTGGTAAATTATATGTTAATGTTGTCATTTTATTAGGAGTGGATTGTGGGATTTATAGGGGTAAAGGGTGGGAAGTCATTTATTTTTAATTAATTAATAATAATTTGTTAATTAATGCTAATTATTTAAAATTTAAATATGGCTATTGTGTAATTAATTTCAGATGTGAGTTGTGGGGTTTATAGTGATAAAGGGTGGGAAGTCATTTATTTTTAATGAATTATTAAGTAGTTGTTAATTGAAAATAATTCAGCAATGAATAAAATAATTAGGATAATTGTTTACTTTGTGTGTGAGTTTTAGTTTTATAGGGGTAATGTTTAGGGAGTAAATCAATTTGTATCTATTTTAATTTGTTGTCTTAATTAATAATATTTTTATTTGATAGTTATTGATGTTAATTATGGAGGTACATTTTCAAAAAATGTAGATGTGTGTTGTGAATTGTGCGTTAAAGATAGGAAATAAAAAAGATTACATTTATGTCATATGGCTGAGATACCCGCCACCCCCTCTCAACACAATCCCCAAGAATTGGGAAACCGGAAACAGTTCTTGAACTTTTGGAAGGCGGGAAGGGAGTTACCCTTCCCGGCCGTATTTATTAAAATATGAAACAAAATAAAAACATTAAAATAACAGTTTCATATTATGTACAATTTCATTTCCACATTACGATGTTTGGCTAACCTTAACAGATCTCTAATACAAAGGTTCTCCTAGCCGAACTAACAACCTACAAAACATTTGACTTGAAATTGTACATCCTAACGTTAAGGGCCAACGGCAAGGTCGTAACCGGTGTCAGATCCCTAAACCAGACATACCCCCCTCACTTGTGAGAGGAGCGACCGCACAGAGGCGTACCTCAAGTGCATCTACCAATTTCCCTTTGTACTTGACGGGGGCCCCAATGAACTCGACGCCATTTAACGGTCGTTCGAGGACTCGTGTGAGGTGTCTAAAAGGTAGCGTAAACCCCCTCCCGCACCCCACACAACTTACCCATCTGCCGTCGCAGATGTCCTGGCCCCGGGAAATTCCCCAGGAGGGGCCGTAGCCCCTCCTATCCAGGAAGGGGCCTTGACCACCTTTCCTTTCCTTCCGGCGGCCTATCCTTAGACGGGACCGCCTCCCCGTTGAGGGGCCAATTGGCCACCTCCCCCGAGCGCTCCCATCCGTAATGGGTGACGCCCCCTCATAGGGATCTTCCAATTACTGCTCACCGATCATGACCTTACCGCCCAACCAAAATAAATACGACAATTCTACCTAACTTACTAAGATTACAACGCAAACATAACTTATTACAAAGCGTAAATACTGATCAATCCTCGTTCAAAATTACTTTATTTGCAAAACATACTGAAAATAACCATTCTTTATTGCATCTTAAAAATTTCACAACAATCATCACAACCTGTAAGAAAAACAGAGAAAACAAAAGAGATACTATATCAAAACTGTATTCACAACGACTCGCTGTCTTCAGGGGCTGGTGGGTGGGTCAAAATTGGCTCTTCGTTCCGTCTCGAGCTCACGTGCAGCGGGGAGGTGCAGCTTCAGAGCACAGGAACAAGAGGATGCTTTCTTGGCTTCCGCTCCTTTTATCCGTCTTCAGGGCGGGCGTAAACCCGCCCCCGCCTGCCTCCGAGGGCGTGGCCGGCCGCGTCAGTGTCTAGGACAGCCCATTCTAGGGCGGGAAAAAGGCGCGCCCCGGCTACGCCGCTTCGGGCATACCAGCCGAGACTCGCCTCCCGCCCAAGATGGCTTCCCGGGGGGATCGTGGTACTCCACCATACGTTCGGGGGGACCGAATGGTCGCCCCTTTCCATATGGCTGAGATACCCGCCACCCCCTCTCAACACAATCCCCAAGAATTGGGAAACCGGAAACAGTTCTTGAACTTTTGGAAGGCGGGAAGGGAGTTACCCTTCCCGGCCGTATTTATTAAAATATGAAACAAAATCAAAACATTAAAATAACAGTTTCATATTATGTACAATTTCATTTCCACATTACGATGTTTGGCTAACCTTAACAGATCTCTAATACAAAGGTTCTCCTAGCCTAACTAACATCCTACAAAACATTTGACTTGAAATTGTACATCCTAACGTTAAGGGCCAACGGCAAGGTCGTAACCGGTGTCAGATCCCTAAACCAGACATACCCCCCTCACTTGTGAGAGGAGCGACCGCACAGAGGCGTACCTCAAGTGCATCTACCAATTTCCCTTTGTACTTGACGGGGGCCCCAATGAACTCGACGCCATTTAACGGTCGTTCGAGGACTCGTGTGAGGTGTCTAAAAGGTAGCGTAAACCCCCTCCCGCACCCCACACAACTTACCCATCTGCCGTCGCAGATGTCCTGGCCCCGGGAAATTCCCCAGGAGGGGCCGTAGCCCCTCCTATCCAGGAAGGGGCCTTGACCACCTTTCCTTTCCTTCCGGCGGCCTATCCTTAGACTGGACCGCCTCCCCGTTGAGGGGCCAATTGGCCACCTCCCCCGAGCGCTCCCATCCGTAATGGGTGACGCCCCCTCATAGGGATCTTTCAATTACTGCTCACCGATCATGACCTTACCGCCACAGGCCGGATAGTTGACCGGCTATCCGGACCCCCCACAAAAACTCCTACCTAAAGGTCATGCTGTAAACTCCTTAACCAGGCTACGAAGTCTCCTATGAGTAACTCATTCCCCACCCGGGACAAATGAACCCCGTCCCCCAAATACATCCTGTCCCCTTTGATACAACCATGCGAAACAGAATGTAGTGTACTTGAACGAAACAATCTACTCACTTTGTTATTTATTTTCTTTACTGAATGATTCAGAGCAGTAACCGAAATAGCCCCCCGCCACACTTTCTGTGGGATCATATGGGACCATGCAATTGTGCACCCTGGAACTCTTCTTGCCAACCAACTTACTGTGGAAAGCATTGCCTCAAGAAGAAGTCGTCTACCAGTGGCCACCAGATCGTTACCCCCAAGATGGACTATGATTATAGACGGCGGTGACCTTGTCCGCTCTAACAAACCCTCAAAAAAGAATTGAAACTGGTCAATACAGAGCCCGCCCTTTCCGTAGAAGGACACCCTGTACCCGTATTCCCCAGCCACGTGAATCATATCACCTGCTTTGAATACGTCCGCGGCACGCCTCACATATGAGTGGCCCACGACCCACACCTCCTTATTCGCAGACGGTGATTTCTGACCGCTGGTCCCCAGGAGTCGGGTCGACTGTACAGTCCGCCCCGCTTCGTAAGCTTGCGTAACTGAAAATCAAACAGAAACAAGAAGCGTGAGTATATCATTACAGCTTCACAACATGTGCAACCGCACATACCTTTTATAACAGTTCGAGGACCAAGCGTAAATACTGATCAATCCTCGTTCAAAATTACTTTATTTGCAAAACATACTGAAAATAACCATTCTTTATTGCATCTTAAAAATTTCACAACAATCATCACAACCTGTAAGAAAAACAGAGAAAACAAAAGAGATACTATATCAAAACTGTATTCACAACGACTCGCTGTCTTCAGGGGCTGGTGGGTGGGTCAAAATTGGCTCTTCGTTCCGTCTCGAGCTCACGTGCAGCGGGGAGGTGCAGCTTCAGAGCACAGGAACAAGAGGATGCTTTCTTGGCTTCCGCTCCTTTTATCCGTCTTCAGGGCGGGCGTAAACCCGCCCCCGCCTGCCTCCGAGGGCGTGGCCGGCCGCGTCAGTGTCTAGGACAGCCCATTCTAGGGCGGGAAAAAGGCGCGCCCCGGCTACGCCGCTTCGGGCATACCAGCCGAGACTCGCCTCCCGCCCAAGATGGCTTCCCGGGGGGATCGTGGTACTCCACCATACGTTCGGGGGGACCGAATGGTCGCCCCTTTCCATATGGCTGAGATACCCGCCACCCCCTCTCAACACAATCCCCAAGAATTGGGAAACCGGAAACAGTTCTTGAACTTTTGGAAGGCGGGAAGGGAGTTACCCTTCCCGGCCGTATTTATTAAAATATGAAACAAAATCAAAACATTAAAATAACAGTTTCATATTATGTACAATTTCATTTCCACATTACGATGTTTGGCTAACCTTAACAGATCTCTAATACAAAGGTTCTCCTAGCCTAACTAACATCCTACAAAACATTTGACTTGAAATTGTACATCCTAACGTTAAGGGCCAACGGCAAGGTCGTAACCGGTGTCAGATCCCTAAACCAGACATACCCCCCTCACTTGTGAGAGGAGCGACCGCACAGAGGCGTACCTCAAGTGCATCTACCAATTTCCCTTTGTACTTGACGGGGGCCCCAATGAACTCGACGCCATTTAACGGTCGTTCGAGGACTCGTGTGAGGTGTCTAAAAGGTAGCGTAAACCCCCTCCCGCACCCCACACAACTTACCCATCTGCCGTCGCAGATGTCCTGGCCCCGGAAATTCCCCAGGAGGGGCCGTAGCCCCTCCTATCCAGGAAGGGGCCTTGACCACCTTTCCTTTCCTTCCGGCGGCCTATCCTTAGACTGGACCGCCTCCCCGTTGAGGGGCCAATTGGCCACCTCCCCCGAGCGCTCCCATCCGTAATGGGTGACGCCCCCTCATAGGGATCTTCCAATTACTGCTCACCGATCATGACCTTACCGCCACAGGCCGGATAGTTGACCGGCTATCCGGACCCCCCACAAAAACTCCTACCTAAAGGTCATGCTGTAAACTCCTTAACCAGGCTACGAAGTCTCCTATGAGTAACTCATTCCCCACCCGGGACAAATGAACCCCGTCCCCCAAATACATCCTGTCCCCTTTGATACAACCATGCGAAACAGAATGTAGTGTACTTGAACGAAACAATCTACTCACTTTGTTATTTATTTTCTTTACTGAATGATTCAGAGCAGTAACCGAAATAGCCCCCCGCCACACTTTCTGTGGGATCATATGGGACCATGCAATTGTGCACCCTGGAACTCTTCTTGCCAACCAACTTACTGTGGAAAGCATTGCCTCAAGAAGAAGTCGTCTACCAGTGGCCACCAGATCGTTACCCCCAAGATGGACTATGATTATAGACGGCGGTGACCTTGTCCGCTCTAACAAACCCTCAAAAAAGAATTGAAACTGGTCAATACAGAGCCCGCCCTTTCCGTAGAAGGACACCCTGTACCCGTATTCCCCAGCCACGTGAATCATATCACCTGCTTTGAATACGTCCGCGGCACGCCTCACATATGAGTGGCCCACGACCCACACCTCCTTATTCGCAGACGGTGATTTCTGACCGCTGGTCCCCAGGAGTCGGGTCGACTGTACAGTCCGCCCCGCTTCGTAAGCTTGCGTAACTGAAAATCAAACAGAAACAAGAAGCGTGAGTATATCATTACAGCTTCACAACATGTGCAACCGCACATACCTTTTATAACAGTTCGAGGACCAACGCCCCACACGTTTTACTTGTTCCACACTCAGACCCCTGGCTGTAGCCTCAGTAGCAGCCCCTATCCGAAAGGAATGGGTCCCGAACTCGCCGGGGTTCAAGCCCGCGGCCGAAATCGACATCGCAAGCACCCTCTGGAACTGAAACCTCGTCAGTGGGGTGGCGTCAGCGTGTCTCAAGAAGGTCCCCCCCATGCTGCAACCCTCTGTGCCAAATATTCCTCTACGCATACCACAGGGCACATGGAAGACCCGGGAATCCTCTGAATGATTACGCAGTCCCCGATTGCTCCTTGATCGGATTTGGACCTCACAAATGAGACCGTCATCGTCTCCCCCCTGACCTGAATGTGCTCCCGGCACAATCCCCCCATCGTATCCCGCTTGTTCTTCGCCACTAATTCGCTTACCCGCATAGCCCCATGAAATGCTAGTGCAAATGCGGCTCGGAACAACACTGCTTCATACTGGGATGAACACGTTGCCGGGAGCACAGACAATAACCGGGTCAGCCTGTCCAAACCTATCGGGTGCCTCTCATCTACTCTGCGACCCTCAAGGCGTTGCCACCCACGTAGCGCTTTCTGCACAACGAAAGTCGGGTCCTGGATCCCATGAGCCTTTGCCATAAAGGAAATGGCGGCCCGATGCCTCTGGGCCGTAGCTACTGATTTGCCTGCCTGATGTAAAGAGAGCAGAAATTTCACTACAAACTCTTCCTGACCCCACAGCTCCCCCCTAGCAGTACCCAAAAAGGCCCAATAGGAACGGAACGCCCCTTCATATGCCTTCCTCGTCCTGGGTGCTAAACTCTCTCCCACGAGGTTTTGTAGTTCGGGGCACCGAGAGACCAGAGAGCTTCGGGAAAGGGTGCCGCCACCGGGTCTGCTGTGGGCAGAAAACCCCAGAAGGCCTGCATACGGAAACGAGAAAGCGCATCAGCCGCTTGGTTCATCACCCCCGGCACATGTCTTGCCCTAAACAGTACATTCGGTTGCATGCATAACAACACAATTTCCTTGAGCAGTCTCAGAATCAATATGCATCGTGCTGCCTGACTATTGATACACTCAACCACGGTCATGTTATCAGACCAGAACACCACAGAGTGATCACGGAAACCCCCGGGCCACGTTTTCAGGGCCACCAAAATAGGAAAAAGTTCGAGAAAAGCAATGTTACTCGTCAACCCGCACTCATGCCACCATGACGGCCATTTTTGAGCCGACCATTGTGTACCAAATATGGCACCAAAACCTATACTCCCCGCCGAATCCGTCCAAAGCCCCAGCTCCTCAGAGGACACCGCTGGTTTGTTCCAGACAATTCGACCATTGAAATCCGCCAGAAATGCCAACCAAATGCGCATGTCCTGGCAAACCTCTGCCGAGAGTCTCGTGCGGTGATGTCCTTCCTTCAGGCCGACCATGGCTTGCGCAATCGAGCGGGAAAAGGGGCGCGCCATTGGTATCACTCTTAGGGCAAAATTCAACAGACCCACCACCTGTTGCAATTGATGCAGGTTTACTTTTGTTGCACGAATACATGTCTCAAGGGATAACCTGAATTTCAACACTTTTTCCTTGGGTAATCGAAAACAACCTTCTACCGAGTCGAGCTCGATCCCCAGAAACTCGATCAAGGTCGAGGGACCCACAGTCTTACCTGGCGCCAATGGCACACCAAATCGATTCATTAAGACACAAAATTCATGTAAAGCCTGTCCACACTCAGGATCCCCGGCTGCCCCCAAAAACAGAAAGTCATCGAGATAGTGCATAACATGTTGAAAACCTGTCTTCCTTGTGAATACCCACTGCAGAAAACAACTGAACTTCTCGAAATAGGCACATGAAATCGAGCACCCCATTGGCATACATCTATCCATGTAATAGCGACCCTGAAACATGAAACCAAGAAGACGCTGATCGTCTGGGTGTACCGGGAGCAACCGGAACGCTGACTCGATGTCTGATTTAGCCATCAGCGCCCCGGGCCCCAGGCGATTCAACATGGCTACGGCCTCATCGAAAGATGCGTACCGCACTGAACACCCTTCCGGGTCTATCGCGTCATTCACGGAAAGACCACGTGGGGCTGACAAGTTATGTATCAGCCGAAACTCACCCGGGTCCTTCTTGGGGACCACCCCTAGAGGGGAACAAACAAAGTTAGCAACCGGTGGCAAATCGAATGGACCGGCAACACGACCCCGAGTCACCTCCTTCCCAATCTTTACCTGTACCACCGCCGCGTGCTGCAAGACCGACAGTTGATTCTTACAGTTTGCTACACCCTGAAAATCCCCCACTGGGATGCGGAAACCATATGAGAACCCGTTTCGCAACACCCCAGCGGAAGCATGATCCGGGTATTCGTTGAGCCAAGGAATCATTGCCATGGTATCAATCGGGGTAGGTAAAGGCACCCTTCGGACTATATCAGACCTGTTTGGTGCCTCCCTTACCACCGTTATCACCCGTTTTGGCTCTGCACAAGGACTCAGGATGGGATGGCTGCCCACACCCCCCACACTCATGTCTGAATTTGCATGACCCCTGGGGCCTCGTACATTTCCCTCTGTTAAAATTCCAACAGATCCCCCTTTTCCCTGTGTTGCCACTCGGCTTCGAGTGGTACTCGTTACCTGCACCCGTCCGAAAGGGTGTCCCAGAATTTTGGCGGGAAGATTCCCCTCCGTTACTCCCTACCAATGGTACCTTCAACATTCCTGTACTCTCCATTTTTTGCCATGACACGGAGTCGTAACAATCCCAAGTCAACAATGGGTCGTGTTCCTTAGCTTTTCTAAAAAGATTGTCATAGCAGAACCACTGATTGCCCCCATATGCCACAGAATACTCCATAATACGTGACTGATAAATAGGTAACTCGGTCAGCAACTCGGGCCTGCGCTCGCCCATGATGGAGGTAAATATGCCCCACGCTCTGCCCCAAGTACCAATGTTCTCGTCAACCTTAAAGGCGGCCATTTTGCGCGCCAAACACTCGGATGCATGAGCTCCTTTTGGCTCTTCACATGCTCTATCTCGTAATGGTCGGTAAGCAATGAAAACATGTTTACATACTTATCCGCCCAAATCAATTCCTTAATTTCTAGTGGAACATGATGGGCAATCTTCTCCCTTCGAGAAGGTACAGACCCCTCCCCCGCAATCGGCAATGGCCGCTTACCTGAAGTAGACCCTGCACTTGCCGCCGAACTAGGGCCTGCTGCACTTCCAGCCGCCGGAACCTGTGGGGGAACAGAAGATGTTGCCTTCGCAGCCTCCCTAGATTCCCGCAGTTGCCTCATTACTGCCCGGGCGTCGTCAGCCGTGGCGCCCTCGCTATCTTTTCCCAACCACGCTGCCAATTGTGCCGCTAACTCGAGGGCATATCCTCCCTGTTCACGGGGGTGACCACCACAGGGATTGGATTCCCCTCTTTCGGCACCGGGATTGGCTCCTCACGTGGGGTATCGGGAACCGGGGTGTCCCCCCCAAGTGCCCCCCTTTGGGCCTCTTGCTTCTTCCACCGGGGACTGCTCCCTGCAAAGGCCGTTTCGGTCCTCCCTCCCCGTCCCTAGCCTCCACCTTTTTCTTCAAATCGGCTATCTCCTTCATGAGCATGCGGAGCATCTGCTCGGTACCGACCCGCTTTCCGACTTTCTTGGGCATTCTCAGACGGGATAAGACAAAAGAAAGATTACAACGCTCAAAATTGGCTCTTCGTTCCGTCTCGAGCTCACGTGCAGCGGGGAGGTGCAGCTTCAGAGCACAGGAACAAGAGGATGCTTTCTTGGCTTCCGCTCCTTTTATCCGTCTTCAGGGCGGGCGTAAACCCGCCCCCGCCTGCCTCCGAGGGCGTGGCCGGCCGCGTCAGTGTCTAGGACAGCCCATTCTAGGGCGGGAAAAAGGCGCGCCCCGGCTACGCCGCTTCGGGCATACCAGCCGAGACTCGCCTCCCGCCCAAGATGGCTTCCCGGGGGGATCGTGGTACTCCACCATACGTTCGGGGGGACCGAATGGTCGCCCCTTTCCATAATTAATGTTTATTGTTTGTAAATAATTTCTATTTAAAAATACTTATTTGTTTTTAAATTATTTTCAAATGTATTTAATACAATAGTTCTAGGTATTTGTCATATCTATTTAACATTATAATATGTTTCTATTTTTTAGATTTTTTAAATATTTCCATTAATTTGTTTACTTTTTTTATATATATATTTTGTATTGGTGATATTTTGTTTGTTTTTAATTTTGAACTGACTGGAGTGGGAATATTAATGTTTACCCCTCTGCTATCCAACACATTCCCTACTGTTGCACTAACTGGAGTGGGAATAGAAATGTTTACCCCTCTGCTAGCCAACACTTTCCCTACTGTTGCACTCACTGTAGTGGGAATAGTATTGTTTACACCTCCACTTTCCAACAGTTTCTCTACTGTTGCACTCACTGGAGTGGGAATAGTAACTATTACCCCTCGCTATCCAACACTTTGCCTACTGTACACTCATTGGAGTGGGAATAGTACCGTTTACCCCTCCACTTTCCAACACTTTCTCTTCTGTTGCACTCACTAGAGTGGAAATAGTCATTTTACCCCTACGCTATCCCACAGTTTCCCTACTGTTGCACTCACTAGAGTGGAAATATTCGTTGTACCCCTCCGCTATCCAACACTTTCCCTACTGTTGCAGTCACTGGAGTGGGAATAGTAATTTTTACCCTTCCGATAACCAACACTTTCCCTACTGTTGCACTCACTGGAGTGGGAATAGTAACTATTACCCCTCGCTATCCAACACTTTGCCTACTGTACACTTATTGGAGTGGGAATAGTAGTTTTTTACCCCTACGCTATCCAACACTTTCCCGAATGGTGCATTCACTGGAGTGAAAATAGTATTTTTTATGCCTCTGCTGTCCAACACTTTACCTACTGTTGCACTCAATTAAGTGGAAAATGTAAGTTTAAAGACTTGTAAATAGTTCAATATTTTTATTTATAATACGATGTTTTTTTATTAGATTTTATGTTTTTGGTGTATGTATATATATATATTTATTTGAACATGTTTATATATACAATTATAAAATAAATTAAAATGAATTGTTTATTAATTGTTTTAAAGAAAAAAATATATATATGTGTGACATTTTATGTTTGATTTTTTTAATGACATTTTATTGTTATATTTTTTAAAATGTATATTAAACCTAATTTATTTTCGTTAAGTTAATTCTATTGTTTACTATATTTCATATTATTTGTTATACATATATTACAATCAATATTTTGTACAATTATAATTTTTATATCAATATTTGTTCCCCAGTATTTTTTACTTGCCATTATAAATATAGGATGTTGATATTTTTGACATTGATATTTATAACTCGATATTTGTGTATGGGGATATTCTGGGGGTCGATATTCTATCAGTGTATCTCTCTAATTTACTGAACCTCTTTAAAAGGTCAGGAACTGGAGAACTTGGGACCAGGATCAGATACTGTCACAGCTCAGACATGGTTTTTATTTATGGCTGAACCCTGACACACTAGCTACTTTTGGCATTCGGTTCATGCTTCACCTAGGTCTCATGCATATACACAGTTTCCATGCATTTAAGTGACGTACACTGTTTTTCAGACTAGTGATCAGTATGAAAGACCTCAAACTGAGCATGAGTTTGTGTATCAAGCATCTTTTATAAACCAAAACCTCACCTTCGAAAATCATTTTATTGCAAGTGTCATTAAAGCATCACACTCAAGACTTGAAAAAAAATGTTTATCCCTTTCATCATTCACATATGGACTTCTGAAGGTGAGAAATGTCTTACCCCTTGATTACAGTTTAGAGTATGATGCAAGCTGCTTAAAAAGATCAAGTATTTATTATCTTAATTTATGATCAGTGAGATGGCTACCATTTCAGGATACATAGTCCTATTTATTTCTAAGGTCACCTTAACTTGTTGCAATAAGTAAGTCCTCCCTTTATATATTTTGAAATGATATTTCCAAATTGAAATATTATCTATAAGTGAATCCACTGCATATTACCTTTTTCCACGCTTTCCGGGGGCGGCCATCTTGTAAACTGTGGTTCCTCTTGAAGGTGTGCCTGGGACATCAGTGTATCGTGCTCGTGTTGAGCTCGGATAGCTGCTAAGGTTGGTTCTGCTGAATGATTAGGGGTCTGTAAAAATAGGGTAAAAAGTAAACTATTGGTTTTGGCAATGTATAAAAGCAAACATATAGAAGCCAAGTGCACTTGTTCGCTAAAATGTGGTCAAGCCATAATTTTCCAATGAGGTGCATCTGAAAAGGTTAGTGATTTTGTAGCTGGCTACAAAATATATAGATGAGTGAAATTACCTTTTTTCGGTAGAAATCGGTAATAAGCAAATGAGAAACTGCAGGAAATTTTGGTTTTCCACATCCTCATGCTCCGAATTAGAAAAGGGGAGACGTGCAAGTGAATATCCCTGTAAAACGGGGAGTCATAATTTCGAGCATCGAAAAATGAAAAGACTGAGGAATTCCCAGCTACTCAGCACTGTCTGAAACTGGACATTGTTCTTAACCTTATGAGTAATCTGCCCTCAATTTGAAGGAAGACTTTCCATTCAAGTACCCAGATATACTGCCAACCCTTTGATAGAGAAGGAAAGCCACATCACAGAGTTTCTTGAATGGATTTTATCTCAGTTTAAAAGCAGCTTTGAATAAAGATGGGAGAGATCAACCACCCAAGTAAAAGTGAATATAAAAAGTGGATAAACCGAAAGGAAATGCAGGTGAGAGACAGAGGAAGAATGTCCTTGAGACCCATGTAGTCGGCGTCCACATTAATAATAGCTAAAGTAAACTGCCACAAATCTGTATGGAGAAAACAATACAACTAGATACGCTGAAAACGATGAAAATGCTACCAATGTATCACAATCAACAGTTAAAAAAGCAAGCCATTTCTATTGTATTATTTATTAGGCCCTTTGATTGTAAGCTGTCCATTGTTTTGAATCCTATTGAGTTCATTTACCAAAAAACATTTCTTTATTACTTTTTCTTTTTTTTATTGAAATGTATGTCAGCAAACAGATACATGATAGCTCACACTTGAAAACAATAATCTTATAGGTATAATTATTACAAAACAATTAAACAAATTAAATGCATCTTACAAACGATCATCGCTATTACATTACAACATAGCTTTTTATGGCTATAAGTGGAAAAATCATAAAATACCTTAATTTATTTCCAAAATTTCTTCAAATTACGAACCTATCCACATTGCAATAGAATGCCACAATTTGCTCCCCTGATCTTTCCTGCTGATACCCTTAGTTCTATAGAGTGCCATCTCGAGATGATATGTGGAAAGCAGTCTAGTTTGCCAATTAATAAAAGTTGGCGACGTCTCGTCCAGCCATTGAGAGGTGATACATAAACGGAAAATGGCCACACAAATGAAGACAAGTCCTTGCTCAGCGGGCGACCGATCATTCAACATATTTTCTTGACAACCGAATATCACCAATGTTGGTGAAATTTGTATTGGTATACCCAAATTAACCGTGATAAAGACCTCTACATCTTTAATAAATTTAGAAAGCTTAAAACTGGTGAAAAACATGCGAATCGCATCAGCCGCATATAAACCACACTGGTTACAGCTGGTCTCCCTTCCTGTATTCCACTTGGCCAATTTTCCCAGTGTGTAGTATAATCCAAAAATTGACATAAAATGCTGCGACTTTAAGGGACCATTAAAAAGAACATTAGTTGCAAGGTCAATACTTCTTGTGAGATTAACCCCATCCAAGCCTTTATTCGTCCATTTTCTCTCACATACTACTAAATCATCCTCCATTTTAGCCATGAATAGTTGATAAAGGAGGCCCATTTTGGCCCTTGTTCTAAGTGCTTCCACAATCTCAATTTTATTTACTATAATCGCATTCTCTTTTAATTTCTGTTCACAAAAGGTGCGGACCTGAAGGTATTTAAAAAAATCCCTTCGATCTAATTTATAAGTCTTTTGTAAAAATTCAAATGAGGCAAAATGAGTCCCCTGAAATAAATCCCCAAGGTGATGAATGCCCAGATCATGCCATCTTACCATTATATAATCACGAAAAATCTCAGGTAACAAAAAGGAGTTTGGAAGAGGAGTATAGACACTCAAATCCGAACCTATACCTAATTTCTTTTTTGTTTTTCTCCATATTGTGTACATTGCAGTAACTGACTTAAAATTTCGTTTTTTTTAAATAACTTGGCTCAATTATACGATTCAAGCACTGCTTCGCTTCTGTTCCCAAAAGCATCTCATAAATTGAGGGGGCGGCAAAATCTGGCGTTGGATCTTTCGGCAAAATAAACACCCTCATATGTTGCAGTATGGCAATCCAATAATAAAGTTGGAAATCTGGTATTGCCCAGCCTCCTCTCTCTCTAGATAAGAAGCACCGTTTCAAAGCTCGTCTGGCTTGATGAAAACCCCAAAGAAACCTTGAGCACATTCTCTCAATTCGAGCAAAAAGACGGCAGGAATTAAAAATGGAATGGAACTAAATACATACAGGAATTTAGGGAAAATCAGCATTTTTAGGACGTTGCTGCGACCAAACAATGAAAGATGTAGATTATTAGTCCTTTCTAATGTTTTATTAGATGAGATAATGATAGGATCAAGATTTATAGAAATAATATTCTCTACCTTCGGTGTGATCTTGATACCGAGATAAGTTGCAGCCAGTTTGTGAATGAAGCATTTGAGTTTTAGTGACATTTAATTAGTACCCAGAAAACTTCCCAAAAATTCCTGCATCCTCAATTATCCGAGGTAAAACCTCTTCAATATTTGACGTTATCACAGCAATATCATCTGCGTACACAAATACTTTAAAAGATCCTGTGTCTATTCGCACAGGCTTTATTATTCTGTCTCTCTCTAGGGTAGCTATGAAAGGGTCAATATATAGAGTGAATAGCAAGGGGGAACAGGGACAACCCTGTCTCGTCCCCCTTACAATCGCCACTTCACTAGAACCTTCCCCCCTTACACGAATTACAGCTGATGGATGAGAATACAGAGTCTGTATAGCTGTAATAAATTCTGTTGGAAATCCCTTCCAGACCAAGACCGCCCACAGGAACCGCCACGAGACCCTGTCGAATGCCTTTTAGGCATCCAACAGGGCCACGCCATTGGGGGATTTCCCACTCTGTGACCAGTCCAATATAGAGACAATCCTTTTAATATGGTCAGTGGTGCCTCTGCACTGAATAAACCCATGCTGCCTTACTGAGACTAACCCAGGGATCAGATCACACATCCTATTCGCCAAGATTTTAGAATATATCTTGCTGTCTGTATTCAGTAGCAAGATTGGCCTGTATGATCCCAATTCAGTTTCTTTTTTCCCTTTTTTTAAAAAAACTACGATTGTTGCTTTTGACCATGAATCTGGTGCCTTACCTAAGAAAGCCTGTTGACATACTTCCACCAGCTCAGTCTTTAATATGTTCCAAAATGTTCGATAAAATTCTAGCGGGATACTATCAGGGCCCATGGCCTTACCTTGTGCCAGACCTAAAAGTGCTAATTCCACCTCAGAAGAATCCAAAGGGATGGATAATGTTAATTTACAGTGGTCTGACAATGTCTCACAGGTCAAGTCGCTAAAATACTCCTTTTCTTCCCCAACACCTATTCCAAGCCCCGTACCAGACCCCGGATTACTATATAATGTCTGGTAAAATCCTTGGAACGCCTTGAGAACCCCGCCTTAGTATCCTGCAAATTCCCTTGTATGTCCATAATTTTTGAGATATTGTTATAAACTGCTCTCTCCATTAGCCTCTTTGCCAGTAATCTACCGTTGTTTTCACCAAATTCATATGCCTCTTCTTTGTGTTTTGTAAATTTTTCAGCAATCTGATCAGCAATGTTAGTATATGCAAATTATCTTGCAATGGTAAGATCCTGTTGGCCTTTTTGAACTAGAGCGGGCTCCAGACCAAGTCGTATTGAGTCAGCTAGCTTACATTCGGCAATAATAACCTGTTCAAAATCTTGTTGATGTTTCCTCAAAGCCTTCCTACGTTTCAATTTGGAGAAACTAAGAGTTTCTCCTCTGACAATTGATTTGAACGTGTCCCAGACAATCTCCTGTGAAGCTGTCCCATTATTTATATCAAAAAAGTCCTTAATAATCTTATTCATAAATTGAAAATACTCCTTACCAGCTAGTAACTGCCTATCGAAGGTCCAAGGTCGTGGGTCTAGTTGAAACCCTGAATCCAGCTTCAGCTCTAAAACCACTGGATTATAGTCTGATACCAGTTTGGGCTGAATCGAGATATTGATTTTAGATAACAGGGCTGACGCAATAAAAAAGTAATCTAAACGAACACATTTGGAATGTGGGGCAGAAAAAAAGGTAAAAACCAGAATTCTCAGGATGTAATACATTCCAAACATCATACAACCCATGTTCTATTATTAAAACCCGTAATTCAGCATACATTAGCTTCTTTCTACCCGTATAAACACGTGTTGATCGAACATTAAAACCAGCAGCAATATTTATATTAAAGTCACAGCACATTATCAGAGGTTGTGGCCATTGGGCTATTTCAAGATTAATAAACTCGAATAATTCAGCGTCATCCAAATTAGGACCGTAAATATTACAGAGAGTAAATACCTGTTGCCCAATCCTAAACTCCCCAATAGCCCAAAGGCCCCATCTATCTGCTGCTGCCTTAATACAGCTGCCTGCTCCCGTTTTATCAGAATAGCTAACCCTCTTTTCACCCCTGTTTGTTTCGAACATACTGCCAAATCCAGACCTAAATTCTTCAAATATCCCCTATTAGCCCAAGCAACATGAATCTCTTGTAAGCATAGTATATCGATGTGTAATATATTCACAATTTTAACCAATACCTACCGTTTTTTAAAATCATGAAGGCCACATATGTTCAACGTACAGATTTTAATTTTCCTATCCATTATCATTGAATGCAACTTAGTCGATTCATATACTACCACCTCCACCTCTAGGATTATGACACTCTCAAAGCATACAATTTTCCACCGTCCCTTGTTTGGAGCTACATGCTTTTGTTCTGCTGCTGACTTTTCACCCACCCACCACCTACCCACCAAACCCAACCCCTCCCCCCCCACTCCCACCCTTTGCAACCGCCCTCCCCTCCCTGTCTCCCTGCCTAACACATGAGGCCCAGGGACCATCAGTCCCTGTAAGGTATGGAATGCCGTGTCCTACCTCCCACGGATCTCCCCAAAAAGAGAAATATAACGATAAAACAAACAAACCAGACAGTACGCTATACGCTATAACAACATTTTTCCCCAACCCTTTCTCTATTTTATACCCTCAAGATATTCTCTGGCCTTAACTTCAGACATGAAAACTTTTGTTTGCCCCTTAAACATGACTTTGAGTTTAGCCGGGTTCGGCAAATACACCACTGCCCCTTTTTGTTGAAATTCGGGCATCAATTGGCACAGATGCCATCTTTTAGAGAAAGTGGCCTGACAAAAGTCTGGTCTAACAAAAAAATTACAGTCTTTGGCAAATGCTTTCTTGTCAGGTCGTGATCTCAAAAAGATATCTTCCCGAGCTAAGAAATTGGTAAAGCACACTAGAATTTCCCTGGGAAGGTCTTCTTTTCCTTCACGTAGCTGTTTCTTTTTAAAAGGGAAACAATGCGCCCTTTGTATTTCCCTTGACCAATCCCACGTTGTCAGTTCAGGAAAAGCTTCTTGTAATAATTCGACTACAAACTTCCGTATATCAGAACCCTCCTTATTTTCGGGTACCCCTAAAAAGCGTAAGTTATTTCTTCGGGTGTCATTTTCCATCTCCGAAAGTTTATAACTAAGATCATCCCGATGGGCTTTAACTAACTCCAACTCTGTCTTCTGGGTAACAGCCTCATCCTCCACTGCTGAGATTCTGGCCTCAGTTTCCGTAACTCTATCTGCTGTTGCTGCACATGTTTTTATCACTCGTCGAAGAGCATTCTTAACTTTACAGCAGGTAGCTTGAGTACGTAAATTCTCTGCTTTACCCTCTGCTGTATGGCTCATCATAGAGTCATAAATAGTGGCCAAAGTGATCTCCTGGGGGGAAGATTTTTCTTTGTCCGAACTCTTCATATCCATACCAGGGATACCCCCATCCTGCTCCAATTCTGTTACTCCTTCTGTTCCATTAGCCTGTAACTGTAGCGCTCTTTTCTTGCGTTTCTTAACCGTTGTAATACTTGGGCTTGGTGAGGCTAGGTTTACTCTTACATTATCCGTTTAAGTACTATCGTCGCTATCCTCCACCCACTCTCGGCTACCATTTGCACTGGATGGGTCCGACATGGAGTGACATTTGTCAGCAGTCTCGTATATAGGCTTTAAGCCCTGCCTACCTTCGGCAGAAGTGGGCAGGTCGATCTCTGTGTCTTTTATCATAACATTTAACAAGTCTTTCTTACTGCCAAGCAAAATCTGTTTAGTACTGTCAGTAGTTCCGTGACAGACTGCATCCCCCATAATGCAGTTCTCATCACACCTCAAACTGAGATTCAGGACAGTCTGTATTTCTATTGTTTCTAATGACATACCATTATCCTGGTCAGTCCTAGCCTGAGGGGTTATGCTTGTGGGAGAGTCTGTTAAAGTAGACAGAGCTGGTTCGTTGGTAGCAGCCACCAAGATTCAATTACCATCCAGCATACTACTATCCGAAACTGGAATCCCTGATGTGGTTAATGTGGTTGATGTATTCGCTATTACGGCTTGAGTTCCTATGTTCTTCAAGTTCTGGCGCTCAAACATTGCTATCAAATTTTGTGAGCCTTGCTGTGGTAAGCGCGAGGTTGCAGCCGAGACAACGCCTTTCTGAGCATTACTAAGAGAAGTGGTTTGAGTACTCTCACCTCCACTGGCTGCACTGCTTTCATCTCCACCGGCGTTCTCCATCGCCCCCGCCACAGCAGGTTGACCCACGGCTTTACAGCTTCGTGTAGAAACCTTTGTTTGCGTTTTAGGGGGCATTTTTTTCTTGCGCGCCACGGTGCCTCCGCTGCCGGAGGTAATCCGAAGATGAAAACCCAGCAACAACGCTGGGAAACGCCAAAGAAAAACTCGGCAACGACTATGAAACAAGCCGCCCAGCATCAGCCTGTCTCACATTCGGGAAAAGTACCACTCTACCATTTACCACCTCCTGTCTGCAGCCCGCAGTATTTATTTATTTCAATTTGTATAGCGCGTTATCACCCGGGGGTCTCTAAGTGCTATCAGAGTCTCAGAGTCACAGAATACAAAGTTTGCCAGGTGTGTTCAGTCGAGATGAAGCCATACTCTAACACTCCATCGTGGCTCAAATTAGCTCCGGTCAGTTTCTCGGCGTTTAGGCGAGAATTATTGCACCTCGCTACTTTGTTGCCACGGCGTCTTCCTGATCAACGCTGCAGATATACTAAACGCGTTCTCCTTCGAAACAATCTTTCTCCATCAGCCGAAAAAACCAGGTAAGGGTGTAGTAATTAGCCCCTTCTCGGAGAGTCAGGATGGAGAGGTTCGAGCTGCTTACACAGCCCACGCCACGGCCGCCATCTTGCCTCCTAGCAAAAAACATTTCTTATGGTAATGTCAGCACTTGTATTTACAACTTTAAGTTCTGGATTTACAGCTGGCTTATATTATGTTTTTTGTCTTCTAAAAGGACTAACAAAGAAGCTTGATATTTCTAGTTCTTATATTGCTCGGAGAGTCTGATTAACATTTTGATATTAAATTTTGCATACATATAATACCCCATATGGTATTTTCAGAGGGTAGATTCAGCTCTTAATTTCACAGGTGATATAATCTTTTTGTTTAATTGTTTTTCTTACTCTATGCCTCTATGGATGTATAGTGAATTAACCTTTGGGTAATATTATTGCAATGAACTCAAGGTAGGAATATGTGCCTTTAGGTTTGACTTTTACACATTTGTTTAGCACTATTAGCTGTCACCATCTCCTTTATGTGTATGAAAACTTGGTATGCAGAGAAGGTTTGAAAAAATATGTTTGAAATCTAGTGTTAGACATAGTATACCAAGTGTATATTACCCATCTTCTTTGGGTCCCGCCTAGGCTGCGCTTGCACTATCTGTGCAAGACATGCTGTATTAAGGATGTGGGCTTTAAATGCTCAGCCATTTCCAAGGACTGCCACCGTCACGTGGCCCCTGGGGATATTGTCATCTTTCCTATGTTGATGTGAGTATTCTGCAGACTGTCCGCTGCTTTGTGCGCATTGCTACACAAGTTCATTTTGCAAATCCGTTTTTGACATTTTCACATGAGAACCTATCGGTGTGTTCACACTTTGCATGTTCCTGGGATTTAGTCTGAAAATCGGGAGCAAGGTATAACAAAAAAGTCCCTTGTTACTCTGTTCTGGTCAGGCCCTAGCACCTAGACAAAACTTAGAGATGCAGCTGTTGTTTGGTAATACATACTTTAGTCATATGGGAATACAAGGATAGGTAGCAGACACCTGGAGAGGGATCTTTCCAGGGAGGGATCTTTCCAGGGAGAAGAGCATAACAGCACCAGTTATGTAGATATAGAGGTACAGGTCTGCAGATAACACTCAGAGATTTTCTAATATATATATTCATCTGCTTCTGTGCAAGGGGAGGAAGGTTAGGCTGCGCTGTCTCCCACTATGACAGCTCCTTTTATAATATACAGATTACTTGATGTGCTGACCTTTTTTGTGTTATTCAAGTCTCTGCTTATTGTGGCACATATTCTGCATATTAAAGCACGTTACTTAAAATAAATATTTTAAACTTGTTTGTGTCTCTGTCAGATCTTATTGTGGACAAGTACAAGAGTGTGAGCGAAGGCTGTGTCTTGTAACTGTGATTCCTGAGAGAGTGAGGAGTGTGAGGAGTGTTGTGTTTTGGGTCGCTAATCACTTGTTCCTCAGTGAGTGAGTAGGAGGGCAAGTGAGACACTATAGCTAGTCGGTCCTAGGCTCATGGGTACTAAGGTGGTAGGATGACTCAGTACCTATATAATAAGGTCTTATAATACTACGCATAGTTCTGTGGTTGTCCAGAATCCCTGCAACATGATGCCGACAACGTTTGGTCTGCCACTTATTCACGAGACCCACTGAGTAGCGCTTGTGCTTGTCCACATTACCCTCTCACCAGTTCACAGAGACGTTGGTGGTGGGAGGACTTCGCCTCTGGCAGGTGGAAGGTAAACTTATTTCTGTGGTTTTTTAAGCTTGGATTGAAATGGTTTTTAGACCCTTTTCGCGCTACTGTTTTTGTTTATTGCTTACTTATGACATGGCATAACCGGTGGTCATTCCAGCACATAACCGGGTGGCGGTTAGATTCCATGGGGTCCCCAATGTGGGGGCTACCACTATCTTTGTAGTCGAGGCATATCCAGCGTACCTTTATATTCATGGGTTACCTTCCCAGCAGTTGATGCTAATGATAATTTATTTCATTAATTTATTTCATGCTTACATGCTTACATGGTAGCTGCTCCTTCAGCAGTTTATCGTCCTCACGCAATACTTGATGTTCCGTTGATGTCCTGGGAGCATACTATTTGGATTAATGGTGCCATTCCTCACCCTGTCTCTTTTATTCATATTGGTGGCGAGGCTTATATCAACAAACTCGTAAATATGTTCTTTCCTGTGACATTTGTCAACAGATTAAACCTTCGACTGTTTCCTGTCCACTACATACTCAACTTTTAATTTCCAGTCAACCTTTTGGTTGCATGTATCTTGATTACTGCAGTCTTTTGACATCAGACAATGCTTTCAAATATATTTTGGTTGCAGTGGATTTGTGCACTAGGTTCCTCTTTGTTTGGCCACAGTGCTGTGTGACACTCGTACTATTATAAAAGATTTACATGTCTTTGTCTGGACTTAATTCTGTGGCACCTTCCATTCTGACCAAGGTCCGGCTTTTGTCAATAAGGCTTACAGGATTCAATGAAGTCAATGGGGAAGCAGGTGCATTTCTCATCTCCATATCAAACTGGGGGCAACTCTGTTGTGGAGCAGATGAACCATGACTAAAAAAAATCTTTAACAGCAAGGGTATTAGGTGCGGGCTGGTTGACTCATCTCTATGGGGTTCAACGTGCACTTAATAATGTCCGTAGAAGACCTCTGTTAGGGCGGACTCCATACGAAATGTTCTGTGGCATTAAAATGTTTGCTGTAACATTTGACATAGATAACCATTGTGCTATGTTTCAAGATCTACAAAAGAATTGGGATGATCTGGCAAAAACCCATTTGCCCTCACCAACGAATATACCAGTAATGTTCCCGGTTTTTGTCTGGCTTCCCAAAGTTGGTGATCTGATTCGGACAAAAGCGGCAAACAAGAAATAATTTTGTCCCATATACCGAGCTCCGGTTCCAGTTCTTGGTCTACAAGGCACCCACACTGTGATCTTACATCCACTGTCTTGTTGCAAAGACAATAAGTTATTTTCAATTGAACATGTCAAGTTACTGATACTCAATAGTATGCCTACAAGCATTTCATGTCGGGATGCTTCACTCCATCAAAGGGACTCTGTTTCTCCTGAGTCTCCCCTTCATCAAGAAGGGTAGACTGAGACCTCCGTAGATTTGTCAACTGTTTGCCTTCAATGCCTACAACTATAGTAAATGAATATACTTCTTCACCTGTTAAACTTACAGTCGATATCCAGAACCTATGATGCATGCTGCTGCCAATAAGGATCAACTGCCGTTGTTTCAATTCAGCTCCAGCGGTTACTATATGGACCAAGATAACTTTTCTTCACATACATCTTCGTTGTCTTCCTCTATAGAAGTGCCTTCTACACTGATTTGCTTTTTCATCTTGTGGTTAAGAAGAACTTACCTAGTCCCATTATGGACTTACATCTGGGTCGTGTTGTTGATGGAGTTCCTTTTTATGTGGATTGGTTTTGTGAATGTCAATTTCCTTTTGATTGAGGGCTACTGCCTGCCTGAACGCTAGGCAGTGGATCTGGTTGATGGAGCATTGGCCTGCATACTTCTTCACATAAAGTGAAAAGATACCAATCCCTTATTAATATTCCTGCGGTCCTGATCACTGATGGCTTTGTTTGGGACAAAGTGCCATTTTATGTATATGGTCCTACGGATACCCTACAAATTCCATATGTTTTTCGTGTTTTCTTCGGACATGTTGTTTTCCCTGGAATGCATTCAGATGATTGGGATGTCAGTGCTGTTCATTCTTTTTTTTCTGATTTATAATTTGATACTGTTTTTGATATGGAAATCTATATTTAAATTTAGCAAATATGCAGATTTATTTTGTTACCAACATTATGGTCCCCACTTTCTTCACAAATCTAGTATGCAAAGACCCACTTATAATGATAAAGAATGAGAACATTGCCGGACACCATCTAAAATAATTTCCTTTACCATAACATTTGAATGGTCTAGAATGCTATGAAAAATCGAGCTATGGGCAATAAAAACAAGCCCAAGAGATGTTGAGGAAACTCCTGGCACGATGGAAAATGGAGGAAATGATATCCAATGAGGAGTACAAATATTTAAAAGTGGATTTTCCCATAGTACCAAGACTATACTCCATTCCCAAAATCCATAAGAACAGTGTAGCAGTACCAGCGAGACCAATTATATCTGCGATTGGAAGCATGGGGGAACATGTGACTGAATAAGTGGATTATTTCTTACAAGGCTTTGTCAAATAACTCCCTACATATATTAAGGATACTGGTGATTTCTTGACAAAATTACAAGAAGTTAGATGGTCAGAGGACTTACTGTTCATAGCGTTAGATATTGAATCGCTATACACGAGCATCCAACACAACATTGGCTTAAATGCTGTGAAGGACTTTCTAGAGACTAGACCAGCTGAATGTTACAACCATAACAAATTGTTGATGGAACTGATTGCGTGGTGTCTTAACAACAATTTCTTTGTCTTCAAAAATTATATATAAGTTCAGAAGAGGGGCATTGCGATGGGGGCCTGCTACGCTCCCAGCTATGTGTGTTTACATGTGGGCTGGTGGGAGAAGCGGGTCCTCAAACGCATACACTCCATTGAGTACACCAACCATGTACAGCATTGGTTTAGATTCATTGAGGCTATTTTTATTGTTTGGAAAGGTAATGTTAAAAGTGCTGTAGATTTTGTCAATAAGATCACCCAGAACACAGTTAATCTTAAGTTTACCTCCCAGATGAGCAATGAAAGTATACAATTCCTGGATGTTAGGGTGTTTGTGAAAAATGGACAAATTGCTACCACATAACACAGAAGGATCACTGCTGGAAATTCGACACTACACGCCAGCAGTGCACACCCCATACACCTTATTCCATAAAGAGAATTGCTTAGGCTTAAAAGAATCTGTACCAATCATGAGGATTTTACAGTATCTTGTGAAGAAGCTTTAGACAGATGTAAAAAGAGGGGATACAAAGAAAAAATACAGGAAGCAGTGAACAAAGTGAACAAGAAATCTATGGAATCTCTTCTTCCCACACCTACAGAGGCAAATGAATTAAAAGAAGATGAAACACCTAGGCTTATCACCACAAACAACAGACAGGAGAGGAAAATCAGGTCGATTGTCAAGCGCAATTGGCCAATAATAATGACAGATAGTGCTTTTAATCAAAAGGCCGAACAGACCCTATCGATTTGGTTGCTGTGCAAAAAATACAAGGGTCACATAGAGACAATAGACTACATATATTAGGATGGACAGTTGGTGTCAGGATGGCAGACCGGGAAGTGGGTGGAGGGAGGGGGGAGGAGTTGGTTCACTTTGCAACATTAAGAAAGGACACATAGAGACAATAGTCTACATATATTAGGATGGACAGTTGGTGTCAGGATGGCAGACCAGGAAGTGGGTGGAGGGAGGTGTGAGGAGTTGGTTCACTTTGCAACATTAAGAAAGGACACATAGGGGGGCGTGGTCTGGACGCCGGCTAAGATGGTGGCGTGACCCGGAGGCTCCGTCACCGACCTCCGCACCTTATTGCTTTTCAGCTCCTATTCCGCATTTGCAGCGGACATGCACCACCGCTCCTGCACCGGAACATGAGGAGAGCCTAGCGCCCTCATTGTTTCCCGATTTTGGCCACGTCGGAGGTGTTTCTTGACGAAGTCCCGTTCCAGCGTCAAACGGCCGCCATTTTGCATAGCGGCCGCGATATCGAGCAACGGCCACCTGAAGACTTCTACAGGCTCCTGCTCTGCTCCTTCGCCCTCTGGTGGGCGCTTCTCACCCTCCTACTTACGGGTGAGCTTACAGAGTGACTTTCCTCTTTTTCCTGCATGTTTTCAACAACTGCGACTTGCCATTACAGTTATGGGCGCCATTTTGAGGTCCTGGTGATTTTCTTCACGACCTGATGCTCCTCGGACTTACAATATGATCCGCGGTTGTTTCTTCAACAGCTCCCCCGTCAAGCACTCTTTCTGCATGTGCTTTTGACATTGCTTACTTTCCCAGGATACTTCTATCTCACAGCGCTTCAGCACTGTATGACGCATCGCTTTTTGCATCCCTCTTTGCTCCTTCACCTCTGTATTCCTGTATGGATGTGCGCCATGCCTTCTCATGTTCTTCCAATGTTTTCTACATTTAAATCCTTCTGGAGCAACATTTCCTCCCTCATGCTTGTCGCAAACTGTATTCAACTCTTCAATTCAACCATTGTTGTTATGCTAATTTGAAGTACAGTCCTCTCTTCTATCTGCATTGGCTGTATTTACTGCGCTATTTACCACATCATCAGAGGTCTTATTGGTCTATTGACCTTTTCAACTTTATTATTTCCTCCCCTAATATACATGGGGAAATTGCGCAATTTAAAGATAGCCACGACATCGAAGTTGCCTCTTAGTTCTGATTCAGATACTCCTACACAAGATATGGAAGAGAGTATGCTGGCTAAATCTGATTCTCAGCGGGGCGCCATTCCCAAGAGTCAACCCGGAGGCAAATTGTCTACTTCCTCCGTTTCAACATCTTCCAAACGCTTGAAGAAAGACCCACCATCTACTGAGAGTGCCTCATCTGCTGCCTCTGCTATGGAGCTCATTTTGGAAGAGCTACAGGCTCTCAAACCCTTTATGGAGGCCACCACAAGCAACATGCAGGCCATGCAGGAAAAGTGGACAGTACTGGACTCCCGAGTTTCTTCTTTGGAACTCTCCTCAGACTCCTTGCATTCCACCTGTTCACGCATCCCTTCCATAGAATCAGAGATCATCCAGCTTAAACGTCTAACTGAGGATTTGGAAAATAGAAACCGCAGGAACAACCTTCGCCTATACGGACTTCCGGAGCTCACAGAGGGGACCAATCCCACTCTCTTCTTCCAGTCCTTCCTGGCCAAGATTCTGGATGCTCCAAACCTGTCTTCTATCAACATCCAACGCGCTCATCGCCTCGGCCCTAAGACTACCTCGAAGCCAAGGGGCGTCATCATGCTGTTCCTGCAGTTCACTGACCTCTTGCAGGTCCTTTCAGCCGCTAAACTCAAAAAACAAATTATGTGGGAAGGACACCGTCTATACCTCTCTCAGGATGTCTCCAAGGCTACCGCAGATCGGAGAAAGAGATTTTTGGACATGAGGCCTCAACTCCGTGCTCTAGGCGCCAGATATGGTCTTTTACACCCATGTCTTTTCAAGGTTACATACAAAGATAAGACGACCACATACGAAGATCCTGCAGCTCTGCGCGCCTTTCTTCAACAACATGTGACGGATGTTATGGACACCTCCAAACCTGGTTGATTGGCTCTTATTTACTTTGACTCTTCTATGATGAAACCTTGGAGTTCTCTTATTTAGCGTTGTTGCTGTATTGCGTTTCCCTTTCCTCATGGTTTCCTTTCTCCTGACTATCCCTCCTTGTGACAGTTGCGTTGCATTTTCTCCTACTGTTTTTATCCCTGGTTGTTATCCCTACCTGATGTTTTACCATAATGGATGTCAGTTAACTTTTGGCCTTGTTATGTTTTTCGTTCCATATTTTACTTTTTTGATCCTTTTGGATTCCTTCGCCTCTCTTGATTTGTTCTTTCTCATCTTTCAGGTATGTCTCCTTCCTCTCCATCCTACCGTATCCTATAATTCATGTATGCTGCCCATTTTTGTCTCGTACCTTGGAGGGTTGGTGTCGACCCCGGTTGTCACTGTCGCCGTCTCCCGTTTCCGCCATCCCCATTCCTGTTCTGGTGTTTACGTAAGTATGTTTCTCAGTCGTCCGTTCGGACGTGTACTGTCTTCTTGCTCGTTCTTGTTTCTGCTCCTTCTCCTCCCTTCTTCCTTCTACCATTTCTTACCATTTCTGCTTCTTTCTTTTCCCCTTCCTTTTTCTCCCCCTCTTCTGCACTCTTCTTTCCTTTCTTTTGTAATTCACTACTCTCTTTTTTCTTCTTCTCCACTTTTTCTCTGCATTCTTCATTTGCTTGTTCTTTGCACTCGACTACCCTCGTTTTTTCTCTCTTTTCTAAATTTTACAATTGTATCTTGTTCATTACATTTCTTAAGCATGTTTTACTTATCAATCTTTTTATACTGTTTTATTCCGAGTTACAACATGGAATGTTAAGGGATTAAATAATCCCATCAAAAGGCAAAGGGTTCTATCACATTTTGCTAGATTACATACTGATGTTGCCCTCCTCCAGGAATCTCATTTATCCGAGGAAGAGGCTCTTAAGTTGAAACGTTGTTGGGTGGGCCATGTTTTCTGCTCTCCTACTGTTGATAAAAAGAATGGTGTTGTGATTTTGCTTCACAAAAAGTTGAATGTTACCTCTATTTCGCATGAATGTGATGTTAATGGTCGTTGGGTCATTGTTAACCTTTTAATTGATAACATTCCACTCACATTATTCAATGTGTATGCTCCTACAGGAATTGATAATCTTTTTGTCCCTCTATCTCGGACAAGCTTGTTTCCCTTTCTGGGGACTATATTCTCTTTGGGGGTGATTGCAATCAAATTATGGACCCCATCCTAGACCAAAACTCTAAGACTAGATTTATTCCCTCCAAAATGCACTCTCAGTTTGTCAAGACCTCCCAGCACAACGCCATGGTGGATATATGGAGATTATGCAACCCAGATCTCAGGGAATACAGTTTCTTCTCCCCCCGCACCACTCCCAATCCCGCATTGACCACATTTTCCTCAGCAAATCCCTAGCTCAACATGCCATTCGTTCTGAAATAGGATCCATTCTTCTTTCTGACCATGCCCCTGTCTTTGTGGATTTAGATCTTCTCCCCTTCTCCTCACCCTCTGGCAGATGGAGATTTAATAACACCCTGCTTCAAGACCCCAAATTCTGTTTCAAATTCTCTACTTTTGCTAATGAGTTCTTCCTTCTTAATCACACTCCTGATACATCTTTCGTCATGGTTTGGGACTCCTTTAAAGCAGCCTCTAGAGGTTTTATTATCAACTTCGTCGCGCAGTGAAAGAAACTTCGGGAAGCTAAATCGGCTCAAATCCTGACAGAGATTAAACGCTTGGAGCTTGAATATTACTCCTCCTGTTCCGATTCCTCCCTTAAGCGTCTTATTGAAGCAAAGATCTCCTTTAACAAATTCCCGACCGAAGCAGCCTCTAACATGTTATTAAAATGCAATTCCAGATATTATGGTGGTAAAAATAAGATGGGGAAGCTCCTTGCCAACTATTTGAAAATCCGGAAGGAACGTACGAAAATTGAATCTATCCGTACTTCTTCAGGTGTCTCTTGTTTTAAAGATAAGGACATTCTCTCTGAATTTGTCAACTTTTATAATGCCTTATATACCCCTGAATCCGTTCCCTCACCCTCTGATCTTGATTCTTATTTCCAAGCATTACCCTCCCCTCCTACTTCTCATGTTAATCTCGCTTCATTAGATCTTGATATTTCCCTCTCAGAGATTTCTCTGGCGGTTTCTAAACTGCGTCATGGTAAAGCTCCTGGGCCCGACGGTTTTACTATTGAGTTCTACTCCCATTTTGCTTCTCTCCTTCTTCCTAAACTCCTTCTTCTCTTCCAATCCTTTATTTCAGCTTCGGCTTCGAGCGGTTCTTTTCAGCAAGCTCTGATTTGCCTGATTCCCAAGGACGATAAAGATCACTCTCTTTGCAAAAATTACCGCCCGATTTCTCTCGTTAACACGGATTACAAAATATTAGCTAAGATTCTCGCTCTCCGAATGGATCCCCTTCTTCCTGACCTACTTGGCCCGGAACAATCTGGGTTCGTGAAAGGCCGCCTTTCTTCGGACAATGCGCGTGTCTTCCTTAACATTATCAGCAAATCTTCCCGTCTAAATCTTCCCTTTGCGGCTATATCCTTAGACGCGGAAAAAGCTTTCGATAGAATTGGTTGGGATTTTATGTTTCGAGCTCTTCACTGGTTTGGCATCTCTCTAAAATTCATTTCCCTCATTTCCTTGCTTTATTCTAATCTTCAAGCTTCCATTTTTGTTAATGGTATGACCTCTGATTATTTCTCTCTACATAGGGGTGTACGTCAAGGCTGTCCTCTTTCTCCTCTTCTTTTTGTTATGGCTCTAGAACCTTTTCTTACTAAAATCCGTCAAGATGATACCATTTCCGGATTTCATTTTGGCTCCCAGCAGGTTAAATTATCGGTATATGCGGATGATATCCTCTTTTATTGCTATAACCCTTCATCTTCTCTACCTTCCTTTCTCCAACAAGTCTCCTCCTTCTCTGCGGTATCGGGTTATCGATTGAATGTTGACAAATGCGAGGTTCTTCCTCTAAACTCCCTCTGCCTTCATCATCACTTTGCCCAATCCGGTTTTTCGTGGCAACCCTCCAAAATTAAGTACTTGGGTGTCCTATTCGCTCCTACTCTCTCGGAAACTCCTAAGTTTAATTTTACTTATCTTACTAAAACATTGGATACTAATATTACCCGTTGGCATCCTCTCTTTTTATCTTGGTGGGGGTGCCTTAATACTATCAAAATTATGCTTTCTCCCCTCCTTCTTTACACCCTTACCATGGTCCCGATCCGTATTCCCCTTTCTTACTTTAAGAAAATTGATTCTCTTCTTTTGAAATTTCTTTGGCGCGGTAAACGCTCCAGGATCGCTCTTGCGACCCTTCAGCAAGATAAAGCTCATTCCGGCGTCCGTTTTCAGGACTTTAGGCAGTATCATCGAGCTTTCTCTATGAAACAAACTGCTCGGTGGCTCTCGGATATTCCCCCCTTTTATCCTCCAGTATGGCTCTCCATGGAGTCTTCTTTCATCTCTCCCTCCACTTTCCGTGAAATTTTGTCCCTCACCTCTTGCCCGGCCTGCCTCCGTACTCCGAATATATCCCACTGTCGCACTCTTTTCCTTCCCTTCCTGTCTTCATCTTTTCCCTCCTCTCAATCTTTTCATGACCAACCTATATGGTTCTCGTCTTCAAATTCGTAATCGCACAATCTACTGGAAGGTATGGCACTCACGTGGTTTATGTTGGATTTCTCAATTACTCTCTCATGGTGTTCCTTTATCTTTCTCAGTATTACAGTCCTCCTTTCACTTACCTTCCAACACCCGATCTCAATATACTTCACTTTTACCTGCTCTCACCTCCTTTCTTCAGTCTCTACCTCCCTCATATGATCTGCCCATTTTCGTCAGACCACCTCCTCCTTGCTAGAATCTTCTCCCTCCGCTTCTTCTCTTTATAATTCTTTTCGTTGTTCAGCAGATAGGGCAAAATCTAAGCTTGAAGTTACATGGGAATCTGATCTCTCTCAGGATTGGTCCACCCTTTTTTGGGATAAGATCTGGTGTAAACTTCATAGGACCTCTAGAGCTGCTAATACTACCCAAACTTTGTATTTTCTTTATCATAGAACTTTATTTACTCCCCTCTCCCTCTCACGTTTCTCACCTGATACTCCTTCCATCTGCTGGTCGTGCCCTTTTCCCTCAGCTGATCTCAAACACATGCTCTTCGAATGTCCACACATTTCCCAGTTCTGGATTTCCGTTTGGGCCCAAATTCAGAAAATCTTCCACCTCCAAATCCCTTTTTCCCCCATCTTGATTTTTCTGGGATCCCTATCTCCTGACCTACCTTCGTCCTCTGGTCATTATCAACTCCTAGACCTCTTAATTGCTATTGCTTTCCACACTATTACCTCTAATTGGAAAAATGCTGCCAATGTGTCTTATCGTTCTTGGTGGAATGCAGTATGTTTCCATCATCGTTTGGACACAAACTTTGTCACCCCCATCTCACTAGCTATCAAACGGGACCTTTTATGGCTCCCTTTGGTTTCCTATCTCTCTTCCACCGCTCCTGCTTGCCCATCCTTAGCTCCTGATTCTGTTGAGGTTCGCAAACCACCTTGAATCTACCTTGCCTTTTTATTTTATGTCTTTCATTATTTGTATGCAGAACATTTACTTATCTTTTTAATATTGTACATGCTCATATTTCACATGCTCATTGTAATACCTGTTTATTATACTTTGTAACTTTCCTTAAGTTGTAATTATTATTATACCCCTTTGCTGTTTCTTCTTCCCTCCCCTCCTTCCTTTTACCCCTTTTTTCTCTTATTTCAATAAACTCAAACTTAAAAAAAAAGAAAGGACACATAGAGACAATAGTCTACATATATTAGGATAGACAGTTGGTTTCAGGATGGCAGACCAGGAAGTGGGTGGAGGGAGGGAGGAGGAGTTGGTTCACTTTGTAACATTAAGAAAGGACGCATAGAGACAATAGTCTACATATATTAGGAGGAACAGTTAGTGTCAGGATGGCAGACCGGGAAGTGGGTGGAGGGAGCGGGGAGGAGTGGGTTCACTTTGCAACATTAGCGCCGTGTTTATATATACAAGACGTGACAAGTCACAAAAACATATTTTGTGCCCACAGGCATTGTGAAATTAAACATATTAGAAACGTGCGCTAACTCTTTTCTTTCTCTTCCATTTAACCAGACTGAGCCACAGCAACGCTTGACAGGGTACAGCTAGTATGTCTTTCTATCTATATATATAGTTAGGACCTAGTTTCCATAGGAAATCCGCAACATTCTATTGGGAATAACTTTGGCGCCGGTTGAGGAATTTGCATGTAATTTTCCAAGATTTAGGCCAGCTCCACTCCGCTCCTTCCCTGAAAGTGTCGGGCGAATTCGCAAGCGGGGGCCGAGAAAAAAAGGGGGTCCCAAAATGTGTTTTCCCCATGTTAATTTCCATAGGACGTTCAGACACGGCTACAGCCCGAACCGCTGAATGGAATTACACCAAATTTGGCAAAACTGTAGGGACTGGTACGCAGAAGTGCCTTTTGTTTAAATGGTGTAAATCCCTATTGTAGTTCCAGAGAAAATCAAAAGAGAAAAATATATATATCTATAGCAGCTTACTGTAAGATTACTGTAAGCTTACTGTACTCTGTACCTTTCCAAGCACGAGCTGAATGCTAATTGGCTGTCAACTGTCTGTCAACACTCCAAACCAGAAAGTGTTGGCTGCCATCTTGTGCCTCGGTAGACTGAGGCACAGGAAAGCAGAAAAACAAGCATGTAGAATTCCAAAAGCGGGCAGGATAGAAGCACCCTGACCCCCTACGCCTGCTCAGGGGGTCCCACAAGGATAAAAATTTGCGGGGTACGCGTACCGTACAGAGTACAGTAAGCTTACTGTACTCTATACGGTATGCGTACGGTGCGCGTACCCCGCGATTAAAAAAAATAAATACATTTGGGGGTCTGGGGGGTCCTTGTGGGACCCCCTGAGCAGGCCTAAGGGGTCAGGGTGCTTCTACCCTGCTCCCTTTGCATGTTTTGCAACATTGTTTCACTGCTTTCTTGTGCCTTCATTCTACCGAGGCACACAATGGCTGCCAACACTACCTGGTTTGGAGTGTTGACAGACAGTGGCAGCCAATCAGAATGCCTTCCCGAGAAAGCTGCATGCTCATTGGCTGTCAACACTTCTAACCAGGAAGTGTTGGCATCCATTTGGTGCTCGATAGACAAAGGCAAAAGAAAGCAAAAAAACAAACGTGAAAACTCAAAAAGGGGCAGGGTAGATACCCCCTGGCACCCTAGGCCTGCCCAGGTGGTTCCACAAGGACAATAAAGGTCTGTTTTTTAAAAAATTACCCCACGGGGGACCAAAACGCGGCGGCATAGTGATAAAGAAGTGTGGGGGGTCCACAATCCCCCCACACTTCCCGGGGGACTGCCGCCCCCGGGGCAAAGCAACGCAGCCCCTTCGCACATACTGGAGGCTCCTGGTGGGCTAGTTGGCCCCCAGAGACCCCCAGTATGTAGGGGGAATTAGTTCCTACTCTGCAAAAACGACAGGGGTTGCACTGCAGAGAGGTGTAAAAAAGAGTGTGGCCTCATTACACCTCTCTGCAATGCAGCCCCCTGGCGCATACTGCAGGTTCCAGGTGGGCTAGTAGGCCCCCAGGGACCCTCAGTATGCAAGGGGAATTAGTTCCCCCCTAAACACGCCCGGGGCTGCGTTGCAGAGATGTGTAAAAAAGGGTGTTGCCTCATTACACCTCTCTGCAATGATGCTCCCTGGCTTATACTGGAGGCTCCTGGTGGGCTAGTTGTCCCCCAGGGACCCCAGTATGCAAGGGGAATTAGTTCCTCCTCTGCAAATGCGCCAGGGGTTGCGCTGCAGAATGTTGTAAAAAGGAGGTGTGCCCTCTGAACACCTACCTGCAAAATGTAGTAAATCAGTATAAAAAAAAATTAATACATTTAAAAATTGTCATTTAAAAAACCGTCGAAATTCAATAAAAAAAACATAGGTTTCAGGCCTTATATAGTTTGGAATTAGCATTTAAAAAACCTTGCACATTCAATTAAAAAATCCATAGGTTTCAGGCCTTATATAGTTAGGAATTAGCATTTAAAAAACCTTGCAAATTCACTGAAAAAACCATAGGTTTCAGGCCTTATATAGTTAGGATAGAGACACAAGAGGTTGCAAAAACAAAGAGGGGAATGACCAAAAGCGGGCAGGATAGACCCCCTGACACCCTAGGTTTGATGTTGGGGCCATAAAAGGGGCCATAAAAGGGCCCACGGGGCAAAAACATTTTTTTTTTATTTGCGCTGGGGGGAGCGGGCCGGGGAGCGTACCATGGGGGAAAAAGAATGTAGCCTTTTTTTATAAATTGGAGGTAGTTCTGAAAAGATGACCTACTTGTAGGACACCCCCGCGCGCACGGCCACCAGCTGCTGCGTGGGCCCCAGCCTGCCGATTCTGCCTGCCTCGCAGAGCCCTCCTGCCCTCGGATCCGCCCTCAGGCCACGCCCCCCGCCTGCTGTTTCCTCCGCGCTGTGTACCACTGGCTGCCTGTCTCTGCTGTATTGTAATTTTTCTATCTGTGCCCTGATACTTGTTTAGTTGTCCCCGTGCTGCCCCTCGTTCCCCCCCCATGTACTGCTGACCCCTGCACCCCCGATTCCCACCGCCGGGGAGTGTAGCCACGCCCCCTTCCTCCCCGCTCCCACCTCCCCGCTTCCCCTCCCTCCCTGCACTTCGCCATAAATGGCGACCGTGCGCACGCGCAGCGGGCGTGCCGATTGTGCGCCGAAGGCGCGCCAAAGGTAAGCCCGTCTGCGCCCGTCTGCACCTGCACTGCGCCCAGCGCCAGGACCCCTGGCCCCCGCAGACCCCTGCCCACCCGCCGGACGTACGACACTGCCACCCTCAACGCACTCAACGCTGGTCGAGTCCCGGGCTGCTACCGAGCCACCCCGAGACGCACCCACGGACCCTTCTGCTGCAACGCCTGCAAGTTCACCTGCATCCGGACCTGCACCACTCCAGCAGTGCCCAAGACCTCGACGAGCAACAGCAGCAGCCACCTGAGATGCATCCTGCTCAACACCCGCTCCGTCCACAGGCACGCCATCGAGATCTGGAACCTGCTCGACACCACAGCCCCAGACGTCGCCTTCTTCACGGAAACCTGGATGAACGCCTCCTCCGCACCTGACATCGCCACCGCCATCCCAGACGGCTACAAGATCATCCGAAGGGACCGCATCAACCACACCGGAGAAGGCATCGCCATCATCCACAGGAACACCATCTGCATCACGACCAACACCGATGACACCCTCGCTACCGCCGAGCACCTGCACTTCCAAGTCCACACCAACCCCAAGACCACCCTCAGAGGCACCCTCATCTATAGACCCCCTGGACAATGCACACAATTCAGCGAAGACATCGCCGACTTCATCAGCCCACACGCCCTCTGCTCCGCTGACTACATCCTCCTCGGGGACCTCAATTTCCACCTGGAGAACAACAACGACCGCAACACCACCACCCTGCTGGACAACCTCGCCAACCTGGGACTCAAGCAACTGGTGACCACCCCCACCCACTACGCCGGACACACACTCGACCCCGTCTTCTCATCCAGCAAGGACATCACCTTCAGCCACGCCACCGGGCTCCACTGGACGGACCACAGCTGCGTCCACTTCAGCTTCGCAAGGACCACAGTCCACCACCACCAGCAACAGGCTGCATGCAGGAACTGGAACAAGATCACAGCCGACCAGCTCGCGTCCTCCCTGAGCACGAACCCTCCCACCATCACAACGAACCATAGCCAGGCGGCCACCAACCTCACGAAGTGGATCAACGACTGCGCAGACGAGCTCGCCCCTCTGAGTACCCCGCCCAGCAGACCCGGCAGCAAGAAAGCCCCATGGTTCACCGACGAACTCAAGAGCTCCAAGAAGAACTGCCGAGCCCTCGAGAGAACCTGGCGCAGAGACCCAACACCGGACAACATGACTGCCCTCAAGCTCGCCACCCGGAAACACCACCAACTTATCCGCGCCACCAAGAAAACTGCATTCAAGGAACGACTGGACAACAACGCACACAACAGCAAAGAACTCTTCAACATCGTCAAAGAGCTCTCCAACCCCAACGCCGGAAACAACGACATCACCCCTTCGCAAGACCTCTGCGACTCCCTCGCCTCCTACTTCCACAACAAGATCGCGGACATACACAACAGCTTCAGCACCCAACCGACGAGCACCACGACCGAACCACCACCCCCCACCTCCACCCTCCGCGCCTGGACTCCGATCAGCACCGAAGACACCGTCCACACGATGAACTCCATCCACTCGGATCTCCGACCGACCCCTGCCCTCACCACATCTTCAACAAGGCCGACGCTATCATCGCACCCCACCTACGGGACATCATTAACACCTCCTTCGACACCGCTACCTTCCCGGAGATCTGGAAGCACGCCGAACTGAGTGCGCTACTCAAGAAGCCATCGGCTGACCCCACCGACCTCAAGAACTACCGCCCCATCACGCTGCTCCCGTTTCCTGCAAAAGTCATCGAGAAGACCGCCAACAAGCAGCTGGCCGCCTTCCTCGAGATGAACGGATCCCTCGACCCCACGCACTCTGGCTTCCGGGCCAACCACAGCACCGAGACCGCCCTGATCGCAGTCACCGATGACATCCGAATGCTGCTCGACAACGGAGAAACAGCGGCCCTCATCCTCCTCGACCTCTCCGCGGCCTTCGACACTGTCTGCCATCGTACCCTAGTACAACGCCTCAGCAACGTCGGAGTCCAGGAGAAGGCACTGGAGTGGATCATCTCCTTCCTCGCCGGAAGAACACAGAGAGTCCGCCTCCCTCCGTTCAGATCTGAAGCCACCGAAGTCATCTGCGGCGTCCCTCAAGGCTCCTCGCTCAGTCCAACCCTCTTCAACATCTACATGAGCCCCCTCACAGACATCGCACGCCAGCACAACCTCAACATCATCTCCTACGCAGACGACACCCAGCTGATCCTCTCCCTTACCAACGACCCTGCCACCGCCAGAGCCAAACTTCACGAAGGGATGAAAGAGGTAGCCCAATGGTTGAAGAACAGCCGCCTGAAACTGAACTCGGACAAGACGGAGGTCCGCATCCAGGGATCCTCACCCTACGCCTGGGACGACTCCTGGTGGCCCCCCGCCCTAGGCAGCGCACCCAAACCAACAGACCACGCACACAACCTGGGCTTCATCCTGGACTCCTCCCTCTCCATGACCAGACAAGTCAACGCCGTCTCCTCGTCGTGCTTCAATATCCTGCACCTGCTACGTAAGATCTTCCGGTGGATCCCCACCGAGACCAGGAAGACGGTCACCCAGGCCCTGGTCACCAGCCATCTGGACTACGGCAACACCCTCTACGCCGGAACCACCGCCAAACTCCAGAAGAGACTCCAGCGGATCCAGAACGCCTCAGCACGACTCATCCTGGACATCCCCCGTTGCAGCCACATCTCCGGGCACCTGAGAGATCTGCATTGGCTCCCGGTCAACAAGAGAATCACCTTCCGTCTCCTCACCCACGCACAGAAAGCCCTACACAGCCAAGGCCCAGGATACCTCAACAGCCGCCTCCACTTCTACGCTCCCAAACACCAGCTTTGTTCGACCAGCCACGCCCTCGCCGCCGTCCCCCGCATCCGCAGAGCCACCACAGGGGGACAGTCCTTCTCCTACCTCGCCGCCAAGACATGGAACTCCCTCCCCACCCACCTCCGCCTGACCCAGGACCACCTCGCCTTCAGGAAGCAACTCAAGACCTGGTTGTTCGAGCAGTAGCAGATCCCCCCCCCCTGCGCCTTGAGACCCTCTGGGTAAGTAGTGCGCTATATAAATACGATGATTGATTGATTGATTGATTGATTGAAAAGAACTGTTTTTTTTTCTTCTTTTTGTTGTTTAATATTTTTTTATTGGTTTTTTGAATTTTTTTTACTTTTTTTGGCTTTTCTGAACAGTTTTATATATTTTTTGTATTTTTTATGGGGAGAAACAAAAAACAGGGAATTATAAACGGCTCAACTAGAGCAAAAAAAAACAGGAAAAAAATTAGGGTTACTTCGGGCACTTGGGGTTATCACCAGCAATGTTGATGAGGGTAATACTCTTCTCACCATAAGTAATTGTTTTGCCACAATATATGCAAATGAATTTGTAATCACCAAACTTAGTTTGTATATTTGGAACCATCTGACTTGCCTCTGGACCCAATGGAGTGGGTTCTTTCGTTGTTGAGGTGCAGGCAGACGATTGTGGAAGGTTTCTGCACAGTTCTCTCACCTCTGCTGCAGAATAGTTATTGGGGTGCAATCGTTGCAAGTGCCGAATCATTGTGTGATTCCCAAATGAATATTTTTTTGCAGGGTTCCCCCTGGATAGTACAGCGCCACAGATGAGACAAGTCACCTTTGCAGTGTTTACCTTCTTTGCACCCCTTGGGATTTCAAAAAACTCCCATATATAAAGTGCTCCTTAGGTTTATATGGGGCATTGTCTTCAGGCAGAAAATGCCTTCTCTGCCTTCTCTCCTCCTCCTCCTCCTCCTCTTCTTCTTGACCACCAATGTGATGTTGTGGTGGTCCTTATGGTGGTGGTGGTGGTGCAGATGCTCCAGCTGCTGCTGCTACAGTAGCCATTTCCCTAACAATAGAAGCAGGTCTTCCTCACTCAAACAACAAAGTGAGAATGAGGAAAAAAGGTGGGGGCTTTCATCATTTGGAAACCAAAAGTGTTCTGAACCAATGAAAAGTGTTATTTTCAGGTCACATGACCTGACGCGCTTACACTACGCACCCCAGGCCGCGCCCAGGGGCGCGTGGCGTAAGCGCGTCAGGGCGCGCCCTGGGGCGCTTACGTAGCGCGATCGTATGTGCTCCGGCGCTTCCGGGTGCGCTTACGCCGTACGTCATAACATGCATCACGTGGCTACGCGATACGTCACGATGATGTTTTCGTTCGCGGCAATAGCGCTAACGGGGCGCTCACCGGTAGGCAAACCGGGGCACGGCAAAACTGCGCTTACTGGTAAGTGCATCGGTACGCGCCCTGGGAGTGCTCCGGGGCAAAAAAAAAATATATATATATATATACATAAAAAAAAATTGTATTACATAAATATACAATATAAAATTTATTATAAAAAATATTACATTGTATACCAAAAGAGATTTCTGATTAAAAAACCTTTGAAATTCACTGAAAAAACCACAGGTTTCACACCAGTTATAGTTAGGAATTAGCATTTAAAAAACGTATTAAATTCACTGAAAAAACCATAGGTTTCACTCCAGTTATAGTTAGCTGGAAATTTTACTGACATAAAACCATTGAAATTCCCACGTTATAGTTAGTTGGACTCACTATAACTTGCGCGTGCAATGCACTGCTGATGACGTCACATATTACATCACTCATGACATGGTCAGTGACATCACTCATGACATCACTGATGACACCATCCTTGTGACAGAGTGACTGACCTCCTTTCACTGTAGACTAACCCTTGAAACACATATTGAAAAATAAAAACTAACATTTTAAAAAAATTGGACATACCTATACCAGTTACAACAACCAATTCAGTAATTCCACCATTTATATACACATCCACTCATTCACCAACACTTCTATATAGTCACTCATACATATACTCACTCATCATATGTAGTGACACACATACATCTGTTAACACACTGACAGTCTTCCGAAAGTTGCTCACACACATACTCACACATGCAAATAAACTATTGAACATCCATTTATTTGCATATACAGCTATACATACACTACCACTTTACTTCTATGGAAATTTACACATACTTACTCTCTTAAACAATCACTTATAGAAACACATACTTATTTAAACAGGAACTCTTACAATCTCTCGCTCTGACATATACTCACTTATATACATCAATACTCACATATAATAGATTAAAACATATGTAGTTACTGATAAAGACACTAGTGAGTCATTCACTCACTAACACACATATACACACTCATCCACCCATACAGTCCTGCACATATGCTGTCTTCAAACCACATACAAACAGTGAGTCAGTCACCAACCCATGCAGCCACTTATACACAAAGTGAAATACTGATACATATATTTCGATATTTAAAAGTTACTCGCTAATCTATGTATTCACTAAGATACACTTAATAAGGCAGTTAACAAATCATTTTTTTTTAAAACATCCATTTACACACTTATTTAACCATTTATTCTTCCATCGACCTTTACAAATACATGTATAAAACAAATTTATTTTTCAGAAAGACACACATTCACTGGATGGTGTCATCAGTGATGTCATGAGTGATGTCACTGACCATGTCATGAGTGATGTAATATGTGATGTCATTAGCAGTGCACTACACGCGCAAGTTATAGTGAGTCCAACTAACTATAACGTGGGAATTTCAATGGTTTTATGTCAGTAAAATTTCCAGCTAACTATAACTGGTGTGAAACCTATGGTTTTTTCAGTGAATTTCATAGGTTTTTTAAATGCTAATTCCTAACTATAACTGGTGTGAAACCTATGGTTTTTTCAGTGAATTTCAAAGGTTTTTTAAATGCTAATTCCTAACTATATATAGGGCCTCAAACCTATTTTTTTCAGTGAATTTCAAATTTCAAATCTCTATAGGTATGAAATGCAATATTTGTTCTTTTTTTTTTATTTGTTTGCCCCGGTGCGCTCCCGGGGCGCGTACTGATGCGCTCACCGGTAAGCGCAGTGCTATGGCGCGCCCCGGGGCGCGTACCGGTGAGCGTCCCGTTAGCGCTATTGCTGCGAACGAAAACAACATTGTGACGTATCGCGTAGCCGCGTGATGCGTCATATGACGCACAGCGTAAGCGCACCCGGAACCACGCATGCGCATACGATCACAAAACGTTCTGACGCGCTTACGCTACGCGACCCGGGGCGCGCCCCGGGTCGCGTAGCGTAAGCGCGTCGGGTCATGGGACCTGAAAATAACACTCTTCATTGGTTCACAACACTTTTGGTTTCAAAATGATGAAAGCCCTGCTCATGTGACTTGAAAATAACACTTTTCATTGGTTCACAACACTTTTGGTTTTAAAATGATGAAAGCCCTGCTCTTGTGACTTGAAAATAACACTTTTCATTTGTTCAAAACACTTTTGGTTTCAAATGATGAAAGCCCTGGTCATGTGACTTGAAAATTACACTTCTCATTGGTCCAGAACAGTTTTTCTTCCAAATGATGAAAGCCCCCTCCTTTTTTCTTTATTCTGTCTTTGTCCTTTGACTGAGGAAGACCTGTTTGGAGATCTGTCTCTAATATATTCTAATAAAAAATGGCTACAGTAGCAGTAGCAGCTGGAGCATCTGCCCCACCACCACCACCATCAAAAAGACCACCAGAAGATCACATCGGTGGTCAAGAAGAAGAGGAGGAGGTGGAGGAAGAGGAGGGAAGCTCAAGGCAGTTCCTGCAAGAAGTTCATCAACCCTACAAACGAAAAGAGCACTTTGTATGGCAGTTCTACAAAATCCCATGGGGTTTCAAAAAAGTCAACGCTGCGAAGGTGACTTGTTTGATTTGTAATGCTGAGCTGTCCAGGGGAACCCTAACAAAAAATATTCCTTCGGGAATCATACCTTGATTCGGCAGATGATCCGTTGGCACCCAATCAACTATTCTGCTGCAGAGGTAAGGGACCTCTGCAGTAAGCCACCTCCATCATCATCTAGACCCTCAACATCAAAAGAACCAACTCCATCGGGTTCAGAGGCAACAGAGACAATGCCTATCATACAACCCAAATTTAACGATTTTAAAATCATGTGCAAATATTGTGGTAAGTTAATTTGCTATGGTGAGCAAAGTGTTAAACTTATCATCTGTGCTGGGGATAACCATAAGTGCCCGAAAAAACCCTAATTTTTTGCAGAATTTTTTTTGCTCCAGTTGAGCCATTTACAATTCCCTGTTTTTTGATTCTCCCCCAAGAAAATACAAAAAAATATAAAACTGTTCAGAAAAGCCATAAAAAGTAAAAAGTGTTCAAAAAAAAATAAAAAAAATATAAATCAACAAAAAGAAAAAAAACCAGTTCTTTTCAGAACTACCTCCCATTTATATAAAATGAGCGCCCGGTACGCACACGCGTACCGGGCGCTCCCCCCACGCAAATCGAATTTTTTTTTTTTTTCCCCCGCGGGGCCCTTTTATAGCCCCCACATGAAACCTAGGGGGTCAGGGGGGCCTACTCTGCCCCCTAATGGTCTTTTCCTCCTTTGTTTTGGCCACCTCTTGTGTCTCGATCCTACCGAGACACAAGATGGCGGCCGCTCCGGACCGTTTGAAATGTTTACCGACACCCGAGAGCCAATCAGCTTTCTGTGCGCAAGTCGCGTGGCGCGCCCGGAGCGCTCCCCGGTGCACGTATGGGGGCGCTGCCATAGATATATATATTTTTTTGAACCTAAATTACTTAAAATCCACTGGAACACATATCTTGAGACATAGCAAAGGCACATCGGGCTACCAGTCCCTACAATTTTGCCAAGTTTGGTGGAAATCTATTCAGCCGTTCGGGCTAAAAGTGAGGTCGACCGCCCCATTAACATGGGGAAAACGCGTTTTGGGACCCCCCTTTTATCTCGGCCCCTGCTTGACGCATCCCCCCCAAACTTTCAGGGAAGGACCGGAGCTCGACAAGGCCATTTTGAGGAAATTTTCAGGCAGATTCGTCAACCGGCGCCAAAGTTATTCCAAATAGAATTTTGAGATTTAACATTGAAAAAAATCCTAACTATATATATATTACCTACTGGCGGTCACCAGTAGGTAGTTATAGTTAGGATTATTTTCAATACAAAATCTCAACATTCGATTGTGAATAACTTTGGCGCCGGTTGGGGAATCTGCCTGAAAATGTCCTCAAATTTGCCTTGTGGCGCCCCGGTCCTTCCCTGAAAGTTTGGGGGGGATTTGTCAAGCGGGGGCCGAGTTACAAGGGGGTCCCAAAACGTGTTTTCCCCATGTTAATTTTCATAGGGCGGTCGACCTCACTTTTAGCCCGAACGGCTGAATGGATTTCCACCAAACTTGGCAAAATTGTAGGGACTGGTAGCCCGATGTGCCTTTGCTATGTCTCATGATATATGCTCCAGTGGATTTTGAGTAATTTAGGTTAAAAAAATATATACATCTATAAGCGGTCCCCGGTACGCGCACCGGGGCGCTAACCAGTGCGCTACGCGAGTTCGCGCGCGGAAAGCTGATTGGCTCTCGTGTGTCTGTCAACATTCCAAACAGTCCGGAGCGGCCGCCATCTTGTGTCTCGGTAGGATCGAGACACATGAGGTGGCAAAAACAAAGGGGGAAATGACCATAAGGGGGCAGGGTAGACCCCCCTTGACCCCCTAGGTTTGATGTGGGGGCTATAAAAGGGCCCCACGGGTAAAAAAGAAAATATTATTCTTTTTGATTTGCGCGGGGGGAGCGCCCGGTACGCGCACCGCGGAGCGTACCGGGAAGCGTTCCATGAAAAAATAGAATGATAGAGTTTTTAATAAATGTAGCCTTTTTTTAAAAATTGGAGATAGTTCTTAAAAGAACTGTTTATTTCTTCTTTCTGTTGTTTAATATGTTTTTTAATGTTTTTTGAACATTTTGTACTTTTTTTGGCTTTTATGAACTATTTTATATCTTTTTGTCATTTTTATGGGGAGAAACAAAAAACAGGGAATTGAAAATGGCTCAACTGGAGCAAAAAAAAATCTGGAAGAAATTAGGGTTTTTTGGGCCAATTGTGGTTGTCACCAGCAAGGAGGATGAGCTTTATGGTATGTCTTACCACAAAAAATACATGTGATTCTGAATTCCCCAAACCGTGGTTGTATGCAAGGGATCGTCTCCCTCGTCTCTGGTCCCGATGGAGTGGGCTGCTTTCTTTTGGAGGTGGTGGTTGAAGATTCGGGAGGGTTACTGGCCAGTTCTCTCACCTCTGCGGCAGCATAGTTGTTCGGATGCTTGCGCTGCATGTGTCTAATCATGATATTATTACCAAATTATTATTTTTTGTTAGGGTTCCCAATTGAAAGTTCCATGCCACAGATTTGGCAAGTCACCTTGGGCGCATTGACTTTCTTCTTGCCCTCTGGGATAGAAAAAAACTCCCATACAATGTGCTGCCTTGGCTTGTGTGGGGTATTGTCTTCTGGCAGCCACCTTCTCCCCTCCTCCTCCTCCTCCTCCTCCTCCTCCTCCTCCTCTTCTTGACAACCAATGTAATGTTGTGGTGGTCCTCTTGGTGGTGGTGGTGGTGGTGGTGGTCGTGCAGATGCTCCAGCTGCTGCTGTTACTGTAGCCATTTTAAAGTACAAAATATTTCTGTTAGATCTCCAAACAGGTCTTCCTCAGTCAAAGGACAAAGTCAGAATAAGGAAAAAAGGTGGGGTCTTTCATCATTTGGAAAAAAAACTGTCCTGAACCAATGAAAAGTGTTATTTTAAGGTCACATGACCTGGGCTTTCATCATTTAGAAACCAAAACTGTTCTGCACCAATAAAAAGTGTTATTTTTAGGTCACATGACCCGACGCGCTTTCGCGACGCGCCCCCGGGCGCGCCACGGGGCGCGTCACGTAAGCGCGTCAGATGATTACGTTGCGCGATCGTATTCGCTCGAGTATTTACGGGTGCGCTTACAACATGCATATCACGCGGACGCAGCTACGCGATACGTCATGATGTTTTCGTTTGCGCCAATAGCGCTAACGGGACGCTCACCGGTGCGTGACCCAGGGCGCTCCGAAAAAATGCACTTTCCAGTGCGCACACCGGGAGCGCACCAGGGCAACAAAAAAAAATAGTATTATATAAATATACAATATAGGATTCATTATAAAAAATATTACATTTCATAGGTTTGAGGCAATTTATATAGTTAGGAATTAGCATTTAAAAAACCTATGAAATTCACTGAAAAAACCATAGGTTTCACACCAGTTATAGTTAGGAATTAGCATTTAAAAAACCTATTAAATTCAATGAAAAAACCATAGGTTTCACACCAGTTAGAGTTAGCTGGAAATTTTACTGACATAAAACCATAGAAATTCCAACATTATAGTTAGTTGGACTCACTATAACAAGCGCGCCTGCAATGCACTGCTGATGACGTCACATATTACATTACATCACTCATGACATCTTCAGTGACATCACTCATGACATCACTGATGACACCATCCTTGTGACAGAGTGACAGAACTCTTTTTAGTGTAATGTTATCCTTGAAATAGATATTCAAAAATAGAAACTAACATTTAAAAAAAATGGAGATACCCATACCAGTTACAACAACCAATTCAGTAATTCCACCATCTATATACACATCCACTCATTTACCAACAGTTTTATATAGTCACTCATACATATACTCACTCATCATATGTAGTGATACATCTATACATCCTGTTATATACCGACAGTCATCCAAAAGTTCCTCACACACATACTCACACATGCAAATAAATTATTGAACATCCATTTATTTGCATATAAAACTATACACACACTACCTCTTTACTTCTAAGGAAACTTACACACACACTTACTCTCTTAAACAATCATTTATATAAACATATACTTATTTAAACAGGAACTCTTACAATCTCTTACTCTCACATATGCTCACTTATATACATCAAAACTCACATACACTAGAATAAAATATGTGTTGTTACTAAAAAACACAATAGTGAGACAGTCATTCACTCACTAACACACACATATGCACAGCCATCCACCCATACAGTCCTGCACATATGCTGTCTTCAAAACACATACAAACAGTGAGTCAGTCACCAACCCATGCAGCTATTTATACACAAAGTGAAACACTGATACATATATTTTTTCAATATTTAAAAGTTACTCGCTAATATATGTATTCAATAAAATACACTTAATAAAGCAGTTAACCATTCATTTTTTTTTAAACATCCATTTACACACTTATTTAACCATTTATTTTTCCATCAACCTTTACAAATACAAATATTAAACATATTCATTTTAAAGAAAGACACACATTCACTGGCTGGTGTCATCAGTGATGTCATGAGTGATGTCACTGATGATGTCATGAGTGACGTAATATGTGACGTCATCAGCAGTGCATTGCAGGGGCGCTTGTTATAGTGAGTCCAACTAACTATAACGTTGGAATTTCTATGGATTTATGTCAGTAAAATTTCCAGCTATCTATAACTGGTGTGAAACCTATGGTTTTTTCATTGAATATATATATATATATATATATATATATATATATATATATATATATATATATATATATATATATATATATATATATATATATATATATATATATATATATATATATATATATATATATATATATATATATATATATATATATATGTCCTTGCTCGCTGCTCCAAGGTACGGGGCACTCTTACGGCGGGTGCAGTTCCAAGCGCGCGTTGGAGCCTCGCGCTTCAAATATGAAAGCTCTACCCCTCCCGGTCCCGGGTGGGAATAAGGACAGCACACACGGGAATTCTCAGTTAGAAGCAACCTTTTACTTGCACAGACGGGTTTCGGAAGCCACGCTTCCTTCCTCAATGTTTGTTACACCGCAACGCGCATCAAGGCGCCATTTTATTTCAAAATTCACACACAACTCCAGATGATGAACATAGAGAGAGGACTGACGCGTGAGCGCCATGTTGCTAATGCCTGTCATTCTACAGTGGCATAGCTATCAATAAACATTCTACACATTATTTCTAATAACATTCTCCACATTGTTTCTAATAATATTCAATTAAGAGTAAATCTCGCAAATTATAAACGAAAGGAAATTACTTTGTAATGTAGCCGTGGATCGGCAAAGAACCTCTCTCACCTATACGGTAGGTCATGGAATAAAATCTCGCCATGGATCGGCTTGTGGCAACCAAAAGGTTGCCTTTTTAGTCTCCAAAACCCCATATCTCAGTTTTACACATCTATGTTGTATGGTCAATTCCAAGTTATTAAAAAGTTGCAGAATACTTAACAATAATCCTGAAAATACCAAAAAAGTATACTTTGTTCAATCTCAACATTCATCTGAACAATTGTCCTTTTCAATTGATTCATTGACAAGAAAGCACCGTCAATAACAGAAAGATATGCATGGCAGGTAACATTCTCATATCGCTTGTTCTATTTACATGTGTAACCATCCTGAATATACTGCATGCATTCACTCTTGTTCTGTCTTTTAACTTCCTAAATGTACAGTTAATTCTTCCCCACAATTCAGTCCTAGAGGGGCCTTTGTTTGGCAGTCTATAATATATTGAGATTCTAACCTACGAAGTTTTTGTAGTTTGTCTCCTCCCCTGATATTGTCGGAAATTGCGTCCAGGCAATAATATTGTAAAAGACTTCTGTCGCTCTTATGTTTAATGGAAAAATGTCTTGCGACAGGGTATGTAAAGTCTCTGTTAATTATGGCCCGCATGTGTTCCAAAATGCGCAATTTTACGGGGTTTATGGTACTGCCTATGTACTTGAGCCCACAAGGACAAAGGAGGCAATAGACTGCAAATGGTGAAGTACAGGTAAGGAATTGCTTGATTTTCTTTTTAGTTCTACACCCCACAATCTCATATGAGTAAACCCTTTTGCTATTGGCACAGGTCTTGCACCGGCCACAGGGAAAGAAACCTTTCGCATCTTTTAATTTTCCTGTTCTTGTAGGGATAGGTGACAGATGGCTATGTACCAGAGTGTCCCTCAAAGAACGTGCCCTCTTGAAAGTGATTAGGGGGTTTTCAGGTATATCACTCCCTATGATATTGTCACTTTTCAATATATGCCAATCCCTTTTCAAGATTTTTCAAAGTTGTTGACAATCTTGAGAGTATGGTGTAATCATTCTGAATTTTTCTGTATTGGATGAGGGTTTATTCTTTTTGATAAATAGGGTCTGTCTTGGTGGTATCCTTACCCTGTCTAAGGTATTCTGTAACAGTTGCTTGCTATACCCCCTGGCCTCAAATCTCTCGTTACTGTCCTTAGCCGCCAGCTCAAAGTCTTCATTGGTAGAACAATTACGTTTCAACCGTAGAAGCTTGCCATACGGTATGCTTTTGATTAGTTTATGGGGATGATTACTCGACGCATGTAGCGTGCTGTTTCCTGCCGTTGGCTTTCTGTAGAGGGAAGTTTTGATTTTATTGTCAATCACCTCAACTTTTAAATCCAAGTACACTGCCTCACTGGTACTAGCCTGGCCAGTAAAAATGAGGTTACAATCATTCTCATTCAACACTTTGATATATTGCCAAGCTGTCTCCACTGAGCCGTTCCACACTATATACAAATCGTCTATGTAACGATACCATGAGACAATACAGTTAGACCACTGCTCTTTCTCAGGGGCCCAGGCCTCCTGCTCCTCCCACCAGCCCACGAATAAATTCGCGTAGCTGGGGGCGAAGCAGGAACCCATGGCTGTACCAGAGAGCTGTCTAAACAAGGCGTCTTGAAATAAAAAGATGTTATTATGGAGACAGAATGCAATTAACTCCATCAGCATAGTGTTGTGCTGGGCATATTTCAAGGGTCTTTTCCCTAAAAAATAGTCAATCGCCTTCATCCCTTGTGCATGCTCAATGCTCGTATAAAGACTGGTAATGTCAAGTGTCAACAGGCAATACCCTGGATGCCAGTCGACTGATTCGATCTTTTCAATAAAATCGGCAGTGTCTCGAATGTATGACTTTAAACCCAAAACTATTTCAAACAAAAAGTGATCCAGAAACTTCGATAGATTTTCGGTAAGGCTGCCCATAGATGAAATAATAGGGAGCCCTGGTGGTTTGTCCATCCTCTTATGTACTTTGGGCAAGTAATAAAAGGTGGGGGTAATTAGATGTATTGTTTTCAAAAAGAAATATTCTTCAGTCTCAAGCATCTGTTTGTCATGCCATTTTTTGAGTAATCCATGCAATTCTTCAATACTGGACTGATATCTTTGTTTTGTAGTCAATTCATAACAAGACTCGTCCTGCAATTGTCGCATGGCTTCTAGGACGTAATCCTCACGTGACAGGATGACCACATTGCCGCCTTTGTCTGAAGGTTTACAGACTATCGAAGTATCCTCGGCCAATGTTTTTAATGCTGTCCGCTGTGTTTCAGTTAGATTATTTCTACGTCCAGATGGTTTCTTATGCATGCGCATTTTTCTTAGATCACTGATCACTAATTCTGAGAAAGTATCTATCATGTCTGTTTGTGTTGGGGGCACAAATTTCGACTTGAGTTTAAGACCACTGTTAGGAGCCTCCTGTTCAATGTCCACAGCCCTTAATCTCTGAGTTAGGCTGTCTATTGATGGTGGTGTTGTCCCTGCTGTGTTCTCCAATCGTAATTCTTCAAGCAGTTCCAAAGAGGTCAGGTCACTTACTTTCAAAAGATCGGTGTCTTTGAAGCGTGATCGAATTAATTTCGCTTCATCTGTGGTTGGTTTAGTTTTGAAAAATTTGTGCAGGCGAAGTCTTGTAATGAATTGAAACAAATCAATTCTGGTCTGGGTGTATTCAAGGTTACTGTCAGGGCAGAAGGTTAATCCCAGTTTGAGAACTGACTCTTCTGCGGGTGAAAGCGTTCTTGCGGAGAGGTTAATGATTGTAAGATGGTCTGTCTTTTCTTCAGGTCCTACCATCTCGATCCCCTTTTGGCTCTTGTCTTGCGTGCTGGAGCCTCCGCATTTGCCGCTCTCCCTCTTCCCCTTCCTCTTCCGACCACCCCTTCTGGTTTTTCTCCGTCTTCTGGGGGTTTGTTCTTCCCTCCCCTCAACCAGTTCATTCGGATCACTTGAACCTCCTGTTGAAAAGGGGTGTCCTCGGTATGTTTCAGGGTTCTGTTTTCGTCTTCGGATTGTTCTCCCTCTGTGACCTCAGACTCCGATGTATCCACATTCACCGGTGCAGCCGCACCGGCAGCTTTGTTCCTGTTTATCAGATCCTTCCGTGTCTGATCGTACTTCTTAGAGAACGTGAGGACTCGGCCCATGGCATAGTCCCTTTCGTCTCTATCAAATTGTGCTTGTTTCCGAGTGCGTATCTTCAGCTCATACTTTTCCAGTCGTTTCTTCATCTGTGCTCTTAACTGGTCCTGCTGTGTTTTGTCGTCATTGGATGCTAGCTCTGTTTCCATAGTCTCAATTTCTTTGAGGACCTTCTCTCTGTCGCTCCAAGCGAATTGTACTAGGATTTCTAGCATCCCTTCACAGGATTTGGCAATGTGTGCTGCCCAGGTTTCAAGAAGCAGTAGGTCCGGGTGCTCATAAGCGGGGATTGTGAATATCCGCAGACCTCTTGGCACTCTTTTAACTTCTATGTATCCTTGAAGTGATGTGCCTTCCCACTACTTACGAAGCTCACGCTCATATAATTTTTCCAATTTTCCAAACAGCGTGGCTAATGGACTGGGAGCTTCAGTTGTTTTCGTCACTGGTTGGATGGTAATGTCAGGATATTTATTTTTAAACATTCCCATCGCTAAGTCGCGACGTTGCGAGATGTTAAACATGCTGATATTTTGTAATGTCGAGCCCCCCGCTCCCGGGTTGCCCTGGTGCCTTGACGCGCGTTGCGGTGTAACAAACATTGAGGAAGGAAGAGTGGCTTCTGAAACGCGTCTGTGCAAGTAAAAGGTTGCTTCTAACTGAGAATTCCCGTGTGTGCTGTCCTTATTCCCACCCGGGACCGGGAGGGGTAGAGCTTTCATATTTGAAGCGCGAGGCTCCGGCGCGCTTGGAACTGCACCTGCCGTAAGAGTGCCCCGTACCTTGGAGCAGCGAGCAAGGATTTAATTCACGTGGAGCACCGCCATCGCTCGAGGGGAAAAACCGAGTGAGGAGCGCATCACCCTGAAGTTCCTGAAATCGTTATACGGACAGAAAGCACTCAGCGCAACCCGACAGAATCTGGGTAAGCCGAGATATATTCTGCTCGTTTTATGATCGAACTTTACAGTGCACTCCGAACAACGAGAGTGTTTGGCTTCGGCGAAGGGAATCTCAATCGATTTAAAACCACAGCAACAACCAGGGCAACCCGGGAGCGGGGGGCTCGACATTATAAAATATCAGCATGTTTAACATCTCGCAACGTCGCGACTTAGCGACGGGAATGTTTAAAAATAAAAATCCTGACGTTACCATCCAACCAGTGACGAAAACAACTGAAGCTCCCAGTCCATTAGCCACGCAGTTTGGAAAATTGGAAAAATTATATGAGCGTGAGCTTCATAAGTGGTGGGAAGGCACATCACTTCAAGGATACATAGAAGTTAAAAGAGTGCCAAGAGGTCTGCGGAACACGCACGCAACCTAGGGTTCATCCTGGACTCCTCCCTCTCCATGACCAGGCAAGTCAACGCCGTCTCCTCGTCGTGCTTCAACATCCTGCGCAAGCTGCGGAAGGTCTTCTGGTGGATCCCCACTGAGACCAGGAAGACCGTCACCCAGGCCCTCGTCACCAGCCGACTGGACTACGGCAACGCACTCTACGCCGGAACCACCGCCAAAATCCAGAAGAGACTCCAGCGCATCCAGAACGCCTCAGCCAGACTCATCCTCGACATCCCACGACACAGCCACATCTCCGGACACCTTAGAGACCTACACTGGCTCCCGGTCAACAAGAGAATCACCTTCCGCCTCCTTACCCACGCACACAAAGCTCTCCACGATCAAGGCCCGAGCTACCTCAACAACCGCATCAACTTCTACTCTCCCAAACGCCACCTCCGATCTGCCAGCCACGCCCTCGCCGCCATCCCACGCATCCGCAGAGCCACCACAGGAGGAAGGTCCTTCTCCTACCTGGCCGCCAAGACCTGGAACTCCCTCCCGGCCGACCTGCGCCTGACCCAAGACCACCTCTCCTTCAGGAAGAAGCTCAAGACCTGGCTGTTCGAGCAGTAGCGGCATCCCCCCCCCAAGCGCCTCGAGACCCTACGGGTAGGTAGTGCGCTCTATAAATGTCTTTGATTGATTGATTGATTGATTCACAATCCCCGCTTATGAGCACCCGGACCCACTGCTTCTTGAAACCTGGGCAGCACACATTGCCAAATCCTGTGAAGGGATGCTAGAAATCCTAGTACAATTCGCTTGGAGCGACAGAGAGAAGGTCCTCAAAGAAATTGAGACTATGGAAACAGAGCTAGCATCCAATGACGACAAAACACAGCAGGACCAGTTAAGAGCCCAGATGAAGAAACGACTGGAAAAGTATGAGCTGAAGATACGCACTCGGAAACAAGAAAAATTTGATAGAGACGAAAGGGACTATGCCATGGGCCGAGTCCTCACGTTCTCTAAGAAGTACGATCAGACACGGAAGGATCGGATAAACAGGAACAAAGCTGCCGGTGCGGCTGCACCGGTGAATGTGGATACATCGGAGTCTGAGGTCACAGTGGGAGAACAATCCGAAGACGAAACCAGAACCCTGAAACATACCGAGGACACCCCTTTTCAACAGGAGGTTCAAGTGATCCGAATGAACTGGTTGAGGGGAGGGAAGAACAAACCCCCAGAAGACGGAGAAAAACCAGACGGGGTGGTCAGAAGAGGAAGGGGAAGAGGGAGAGCGGCAAATGCGGAGGCTCCAGCACGCAAGTCAAGAGCCAAAAGGGGATTGAGATGGTAGGACCTGAAGAAAAGACAGACCATCTTACAATCATTAACCTCTCCGCAAGAACGCTTTCACCCGCAGAAGAGTCAGTTCTCAAACTGGGATTAACCTTCTGCCCTGACAGTAACCTTGAATACACCCAGACCAGAATTGATTTGTTTCAATTCATTAGAAGACTTCGCCTTCACAAATTTTTCAAAACTAAACCAACCACAGATGAAGCGAAATTAATTCGATCACGCTTCAAAGACACCGATCTTTTGAAAGTAAGTGACCTGACCTCTTTGGAACTGCTTGAAAAATTACGATTGGAGAACACAGCAGGGACAACACCACCATCAATAGACAGCCTAACTCAGAGATTAAGGGCTGTGGACATTGAACAGGATGCTCCTAACAGTGGTCTTAAACTCAAGTCGAAATTTGTGCCCCCAACACAAACAGACATGATAGATACTTTCTCAGAATTAGTGATCAGTGATCTAAGAAAAATGCGCATGCATAAGAAACCATCTGGACGTAGAAATAATCTAACTGAAACACAGCGGACAGCATTAAAAACATTGGCCGAGGATACTTCGATAGTCTGTAAACCTTCAGACAAAGGCGGCAATGTGGTCATCCTGTCACGTGAGGATTACGTCCTAGAAGCCATGCGACAACTGCAGGACGAGTCTTGTTATGAATTGACTACAAAACAAAGATATCAGTCCAGTATTGAAGAACTGCATGGATTACTCAAAAAATGGCATGACAAACAGATGCTTGAGACTGAAGAATATTTCTTTTTGAAAACAATACATCCAATTACCCCCACCTTTTATTACTTGCCCAAAGTACATAAGAGGATGGACAAACCACCAGGGCGCCCTATTATTTCATCTATGGGCAGCCTTACCGAAAATCTATCGAAGTTTCTGGATCACTTTTTGTTTGAAATAGTTTTGGGTTTAAAGTCATACATTCGAGACACTGCCGATTTTATTGAAAAGATCGAATCAGTCGACTGGCATCCAGGGTATTGCCTGTTGACACTTGACATTACCAGTCTCTATACGACCATTGAGCATGCACAAGGGATGAAGGCGATTGACTATTTTTTAGGGAAAAGACCCTTGAAATATGCCCAGCACAACACTATGCTGATGGAGTTAATTGCATTCTGTCTCCATAATAACATCTTTTTATTTCAAGACGCCTTGTTTAGACAGCTCTCTGGTACAGCCATGGGTTCCTGCTTCGCCCCCAGCTACGCGAATTTATTCGTGGGCTGGTGGGAGGAGCAGGAGGCCTGGGCCCCTGAGAAAGAGCAGTGGTCTAACTGTATTGTCTCATGGTATCGTTACATAGACGATTTGTGTATAGTGTGGAATGGCTCAGTGGAGACAGCTTGGCAATATATCAAAGTGTTGAATGAGAATGATTGTAACCTGATTTTTACTGGCCAGGCTAGTACCAGTGAGGCAGTGTACTTGATTTAAAAGTTGAGGTGATTGACAATAAAATCAAAACTTCCCTCTACAGAAAGCCAACGGCAGGAAACAGCACGCTACATGCGTCGAGTAATCATCCCCATAAACTAATCAAAAGCATACCGTATGGCGAGCTTCTACGGTTGAAACGTAATTGTTCTACCAATGAAGACTTTGAGCTGGCGGCTAAGGACAGTAACGAGAGATTTGAGGCCAGGGGGTATAGCAAGCAACTATTACAGAATACCTTAGACAGGGTAAGGATACCACCAAGACAGACCCTATTTATCAAAAAGAATAAACCCTCATCCAATACAGAAAAATTCAGAATGATTACACCGTACTCTCAAGATTGTCAACAACTTAGAACAATCTTGAAAAGGCATTGGCATATATTGAAAAGTGACAATATCATAGGGAGTGATATACCTGAAAACCCCCTAATCACTTTCAAGAAGGCACGTTCTTTGAGGGACACTCTGGTACATAGCCATCTGTCACCTATCCCTACAAGAACAGGAAAATTAAAAGATGCGAAAGGCTTCTTTCCCTGTGGCCGGTGCAAGGCCTGTGCCAATAGCAAAAGGGTTTACTCATATGAGATTGTGGGGTGTAGAACTAAAAAGAAAATCAAGCAATTCCTTACCTGTACTTCACCATTTGCAGTCTATTGCCTCCTTTGTCCTTGTGGGCTCAAGTACATAGGCAGTACCATAAACCCCGTAAAATTGCGCATTTTGGAACACATTCGGGCCATAGTTAACAGAGACTTTACATACCCTGTCGCAAGACATTTTTCCATTAAACATAAGAGCGACAGAAGTCTGTTACAATATTATTGCCTGGACGCAATTTCCGACAATATCAGGGGAGGAGACAAACTACAAAAACTTCGTAGGTTAGAATCTCGATATATTATAGACTGCCAAACAAAGGCCCCTCTAGGACTGAATTGTGGGGAAGAATTAACTGTACATTTAGGAAGTTAAAAGACAGAACAAGAGTGAATGCATGCAGTATATTCATGATGGTTACACATGTAAATAGAACAAGCGATATGAGAATGTTACCTGCCATGCATATCTTTCTGTTATTGACGGTGCTTTCTTGTCAATGAATCAATTGAAAAGGACAATTGTTCAGATGAATGTTGAGATTGAACAAAGTATACTTTTTTGGTATTTTCAGGATTATTGTTAAGTATTCTGCAACTTTTTAATAACTTGGAATTGACCATACAACATAGATGTGTAAAACTGAGATATGGGGTTTTGGAGACTAAAAAGGCAACCTTTTGGTTGCCACAAGCCGATCCACGGCGAGATTTTATTCCATGACCTACCGTATAGGTGAGAGAGGTTCTTTGCCGATCCACGGCTACATTACAGAGTAATTTCCTTTTGTTTATAATTTGCGAGGTTTACTCTTAATTGAATATTATTAGAAACAATGTGGAGAATGTTATTAGAAATAATGTGTAGAATGTTTATTGATAGCTATGCCACTGTAGAATGACGGGCATTAGCAACATGGCGCTCACGCGTCAGTCCTCTCTCTATGTTCATTATCTAGTGTTGTGTGTGAATTTTGAAATAAAATGGCGCATTGACGCGCGTTGCGGTGTAACAAACATTGAGGAAGGAAGCGTGGCTTCCGAAACGCGTCTGTGCAAGTAAAAGGTTGCTTCTAACTGAGAATTCCCGTGTGTGCTGTCCTTATTCCCACCCGGGACCGGGAGAGGTAGAGCTTTCATATATATATATGTGTACATATATATGCAGTTCCGATTCCAAGTATGATAACAGGGTCAAATTAAAGACTCAAACATTGTCGATATGGGACGCATTGGATAATATCTGAGAACTGTGAATTTAAAGCAGATTTTGATCCTACAAGGGACAGAAAGTAATAAAATAACAAAAATTGGAAGTGATGAACTTTATTGATAAATCAAGTTTACACAGAAGTCCTATGTTGTTGTTGATGACTTCAATCTTTAAAAGAACAGAGAAACGGACCCTTGGGTTTTGCATAAGATTAAGATCCAGTGGGGGTCGAAAAGTGTAATGCAAGTTGGCTGTCAGAAATCGACTGATATATATATATATATATATATATATATATATATATATGTATATATATATATATATATATATATAATATATATATATATATATATATATATATATTCACTGAAACAACCATAGGTTTCAGACACGTTATAGTTAGGAATTTGCATTTAAAAAACCTTTGAAATTCACTGAAAAAAACATAGGTTTCACACCAGTTATAGTTAGCTGAACATTTCACTCATACAAAACCATTGAAATTCCCAAGTTATAGTTAGTCGGACTCACTATAACTCGCGCGCCCACAATCCACTGCTGATGATGTCACATATTACATCATTCATGACATGGTCAGTGACATCACTGATGACATCACTGATGACATCTCAAATTACATCACTGATGACATCACTGATGACATCATCCATGTAATAATACGATGCACCTCCTCACACTCTAATCTAACCTTTGATACACCCAGTGTTAAATACAAACTATCATTCCAGAAATTATTGACATACCAATACCAGTAACTACATACGCACTCACTGATTTCTAGGTCTACACACACATCCACTCATTCACCCATACAATCACTCATATATACGGTCACTCATCAATAGAACACTATCAGATCCAGTCATACACTTATATAGACACTTACACACTGACACTCATCCACAGAGTTACACAAACACCTAGTCAGTTATGCAGAGAATCAATCACACTCCCATTTCCTCAACTACACAGTTAACACACTAAACCTTACTTATTCAAATATATAGTAACACATACTTACTCTCTTTTACAATCACTGATACAAGTACACATTGATCTATACAGTCACTTACACAATCACAGGCTCTCATGTATAGTCATTTATATATGGCAACTCTCACATGCACTGTGTTTTACATATGTACTTACTTTGACATGTAGCAATGAGATATCCATTCACTCACCAACACATACATGTACACAGTCAACCGCCCATACAGCTGTTTCCACATGCACTCTTGAACCCATACACCAAGTGAATCAACTGCTCACACACCTATGCACAGAGTCACACACCTCCAACCCACTCCCACTCACACTCACCCTCACATACAAATACTTGGGCAACCAATCCATAACCCATATAGCCACTCATATAGCTATTGATCAACACATGCAGCAGCTAACACAACAACAGACATAATGATGCACACATTCAGACAGTTTACTCACTAACCTATGCATTTAGTAAGACACATTTAATCACTCACTCATACAGTCAGTCACGCACCTACTAAATCCATCATCCAGACACTCATACATCCACTCATTCTTCAATATGTAAAACATATTTTAACTTTACAGAAACACACATTCACTGGATGATGTCATCAGTGATGTCATCAGTGATGTCACTGACCATGTCATGAATGATGTAATATGTGACATCATCAGCAGTGGATTGCGAGTGCGCGAGTTATAGTGAGTCCAACTAACTATAACGTGGGAATTTCAATGGTTTTGTATGAGTGAAGTGTTCAGATAACTATAACCGGTGTGAAACCTATGTTTTTTTCAGTGAATTTCAAAGGTTTTTAAATGCAAATTCCTAACTATAACGTGTCTGAAACCTATGGTTTTTAAAGTGAATTTCAAAGGTTTTTTAAATGCTAATTCCTAACTATAACGATTGTGAAACCTATGGTTTTTTTAGTGAATTTCAAAGGTTTTTTAAAGGCTAATTCCTAACTACAACGTTTGTGAAACCTATCGTTTTTTCAGTGAATTACATAGTTTTTTAAAAAGCTAATTCCTTTGTATATCGACTTTGTAACCTACGATTTTTTTATATTAGCTGTTTTTTATAACTATTACTTTTTTTTAAATTATTTGTTCAATGTTTAATTTTTTTAATCATTTTTTCCTGGTGCGCTCAGGGTGCGCGCACCGGTAAGCTCTCTCGAGAGCACAGTGAGTGCGCTATTTCTGCGTTTGTAAAAAAAAATATGTATGAAAAGTAAATAATAATGCAAGACATTCAGTACTATACTTATAAAAGCAGTATTTTTGATTTACGAAATGAAAATGTTTTTGCGTTTCCGTAAAGCTACCAAAACGTCACTCAGGCGCGCCGCGTAAGCGCCCCCCGAAGCGGCTTCGTTTGCGCCACGTAAGCGCCCCCGGAAGCGCTTTGGTGCGCGCAGCATAAGCGCGTCAAGTCATGTGACCTTAAAATAACACTTTTCATTGGTTGCTAACAGTTTTTTTGACAAAGAATGAAATCCCCACCCATTTCCTTCACTTCTTCTTTCACTTCTGTGATTGCAAGACCTGTCTTTTTGCTCTTGTGTCTTTGTTGGATTACCATGGCTGCCAGACCATCCAGCAGCGATGATGACACTGTGGAATTTATTGATGAAGAGGTTCCTCAGCCCAGGGTAAAAGAACACTTCATATGGAAGTTTTTTTCCATTTCAGATGATAAAAAAAAAGGAAATGCTCCAAAGGTGGAGTGCAAAATTTGTCACACTGTCCTGTCACGGGGTGACCCCACCAAAAAATATTCATTTGGTAACTCCACCATGATTCGCCACGTCGAGAGGAAGCACCTCCAGAACTATGCCCGGGAGAGTGTCAGGGCTCTGGCACGAGAGGCTCCCAGGGAAGGTGCCTCTACTTCAACCGGAGGACCAACTACATCGGTGAGGGGGCGGCCAGAAGAGCTGATCCATAATATTCAGCCTGCTTTTAATGAAGCCGTAATTAAATACAGAAAATGTGATCAGCTACTTTGTTATGGGGAACAAAGTGTTATGCTCATGGTTCGAGCATTAGACAACCACCGCTGCCAACCCCAGTTCTAATTTTGATAATTTTTTTCTGCTCCTGTTGAGCAGTTTCCTATTCCCTGTTTTTGTTTTTGTTCAAAAAAAAGGAAAAAAGAGTAACTGAAGTGGAGTGCTGCGAGGGAAGAGAGGAAAATGAGTGAGAAAGCAAAGAAAGGGACGAGAGGGGAAGGGAAGTGAAGTAGGGGACTGAAAGAAGGTGAGTGTGGAGGAAAGTGAGGAGAAGGAGAATGAACATGGGGAATGTGGATAAGTGAAGAAAATGTAGTAAAAGAACGGTGGTGTGGAAGGGTAAGAAAAGAGCAGTGATATTTAGGAAAAAGTGGAGATACAGACTGGATAAAGACAATTGAGTGTGAGACAAGGTGAGTAAGGCAGTGAAGAAACAGAGAAAGTGAAAGAAAAAGTAAGAGTAGAAGACTGAAGGCCTCATTTATGAGGCCATACGTCACTTTTACGCCACCGGTGCGTCAGTTTTTGTGACGCAGTAAAAAATGCACCTTGTTGAGTCATATTTACAAAGTGACGCATCTAGGTGAATGCGTCACTTTGTAAACCCCTGCGCCACATTATACCTGCACCAGGTGTAATGTATGCAAAGGGGGCGTATTGACGCAAGGAAGGGTCGTAGAAGTGACGCAGTGAAATCTATGAAATTTCACTGCGTCACTTTTAGGACACCGTTGCGTCAAAATCTTGCACCTGCCTCACAACAGGCGTAAAACTGACGCAGGCCCTTTCACATGGGGCTGGCCCCATGTGAAAGGATGCATTGCTGGAGTTGCGTCACTTTTGTGACACACTCCAGCAAAGCATCACTTTTGCACTTACAGATACGTCAGAAATACTGACGTATCTGTAACTTCTTGCGACATAATGCGTCATACATTAAATATGACGCATGAGTAGAAGACTGAAGGCCTCATTTATGAGGCCATGCGTCACTTCTACGCCACCGGTGTGTCACTTTTTGTGACGCACAAGTGGTGTAAAAACTGCACCTTGTTGAGTCATGAATACAAAGTGACGCATCTAGGTAGATGCGTCACTTTGTAAACCCCTGCGCCACATTATACCTGCGCCAGGTGTAATGTATGTCGTGGGGGCATATTGACGCAAGAAAGGGTTGTAGAAGTGACGCAGTGAAATCTATTTCACTGCGTCACTTTTAGGACCCCGTTGCGCCAAAATCTTGCGCCTGACTCACAGCAGGTGTAAGACTGACGCAGGCCCTTTCACCTGGGGCTGGCCCCAAGTGAAAGGATGCATTGCTGGAGTTGCCTCACTTTTGTGATACACTCCAGCAAAGCATCACTTTTGCTCTTACAGATACGTCAGAAATACTGACGTATCTGTAACTCCTTGCGACATAATGCGTCATACATTAAATATGACGCATGAGTAGAAGACTGAAGGCCTTATTTATGAGGCCATGCGTCACTTTTACGCCACCAGTGCGTCACTTTTTGTGACGCACCAGTGGTGTAAAAAATGCACCTTGTTGAGTTATATTTACAAAGTGACGCATCTAGGTAGATGCGTCACTTTGTAAACCCCTGCACCACATTATACCTGCTCCAGGTGTAATGTATGCAAACAGGGTGTATTGACACAAGAAAGGGTTGTAGAAGTAACGCAGTGAAATCTATGAGATTTCACTGCATCACTTTTAGGATACCATTGCGTCAAAATCTTGCACCTGCCTCACAACAGGCGTAAAACTGACGCAGGCCCTTTCACATGGGGCTGGCCCCATGTGAAAGGATGCATTGCTGGAGTTGCGTCACTTTTGTTACACACTCCAGCAAAGCATCACTTTGCGCTTACAGATACGTCAGAAATACTGACGTATCTGTAACTTCTTGCGACATAATGCGTCATACATTAAATATGACGCATGAGTAGAAGACTGAAGGCCTCATTTATGAGGCCATGCGTCACTTCTACGCCACCGGTGTGTCACTTTTTGTGACGCACAAGTGGTGTAAAAACTGCACCTTGGTGAGTCATAAATACAAAGTGACGCATCTAGGTAGATGCGTCACTTTGTAAACCCCTGCGCCACATTATACCTGCGCCAGGTGTAATGTATGTCGTGGGGGCATATTGACGCAAGAAAGGGTTGTAGAAGTGACGCAGTGAAATCTATGAGATTTCACTGCGTCACTTTTAGGACCCCGTTGCGCCAAAATCTTGCGCCTGACTCACAGCAGGTGTAAGACTGATGCAGGCCCTTTCACATGGGGCTGGCCCCATGTGAAAGGATGCATTGCTGGAGTTGCCTCACTTTTGTGACACACTGCAGCAAAGCATCACTTTTGCTCTTACAGATACGTCAGAAATACTGACGTATCTGTAACTCCTTGCGACATAATGCGTCATACATTAAATATGACGCATGAGTAGAAGACTGAAGGCCTTATTTATGAGGCCATGCGTCACTTTTACGCCACCAGTGCGTCACTTTTTGTGACGCACCAGTGGTGTAAAAAATGCACCTTGTTGAGTTATATTTACAAAGTGACGCATCTAGGTAGATGCGTCACTTTGTAAACCCCTGCACCACATTATACCTGCTCCAGGTGTAATGTATGCAAACAGGGTGTATTGACACAAGAAAGGGTTGTAGAAGTAACACAGTGAAATCTATGAGATTTCACTGCATCACTTTTAGGATACCATTGCGTCAAAATCTTGCACCTGCCTCACAGCAGGCGTAAAACTGATGAAGACCCTTTCACATGGGGCTGGCCCCATGTGAAAGGATGCATTGCAGGAGTTGCGTCACTTTTGAGACACACTCCAGCAAAGCATCACTTTTGCGATTACAGATACGTCAGAAATACTGACGTATCTATAACTCCTTGCGACATAATGCGTCATACATTACATATGACGCATGAGTAGAAGACTAAAGGCCTCATTTATGAGGCCATGCGTCACTTTTACGCCACGGTGCGTCACTTTTTGTGACGCACCAGTGGTGTAAAAAATGCACCTTGTTGAGTCATATTTACAAAGTGACGCATCTAGGTAAATGCGTCACTTTGTAAACCCCTGCGCCACATTATACCTGCGCCAGGTGTAATGTATGCAAAGGGGGCGTATTGACGCAAGGAAGGGTCGTAGAAGTGACGCAGTGAAATCTATGAGATTTCACTGCGTCACTTTTAGGGCACCGTTGCGTCAAAATCTTGCTCCTGCCTCACAGCAGGCGTAAGACTGACGCAGGCCCTTTCACATGAATGAATGAATGAATGAATTTAGATTTCTAGAGCGCACATAGCTGCCCTGAGGTGTCCAAGCGCTAAGAATACCAACTGAAGCTAAAATAAGGAAGGTGGAGTGTCAGCTCCACTATTTACGTGGTGAACCGGAGCGTTTTCAGTTGTTTACGAAAGGAAAAGATGTATGGGTTAGATCTTGGATGCTAGGGAAGGGCATTCCACAACATAGCTATATTATAAGAAAAGGAGCGGCCTCCAGATCTTGATTTCTTTATTTGCGGCACAATGGCTAGATTAGCAGAGGTAGAGCGCAGCTGTCTGGTGGGAAAATAAGGTGTGATAAGAGGGAGATTAATTGCCGGACCTAAAGACCAGAAGGCCTGGTGTGCAATGCATAGTGATTTGAATTTTACTCTTTCCCTTACGGGAAGCCAATGCAGTTTCCTTAGTCCGGACTTCACTGAGGATCTGCGGGGGATTTGTAGAAGCGTTCGTGCTGCACAGTTCTGAATCAATTGCAGTTTGCGCAAAGTAAAGTCAGGGGCTGTCCCCATGTGAAAGGATGCATTGCTGGAGTTGCGTCACTTTTGTGACACACTCCAGCAATGCATCACTTTCCTATAAACACTCTACTTTATTTTTTTACTCTATTTTTTTTCACTACCGCCAGTAGGTAATATATATATATATATTCACTGAAAAAACCATAGGTTTCACACCAGTTATAGTTAGGAATTAGCATTTAAAAAACCTATTAAATTCACTGAAAAAACCATAGGTTTCACACCAGTTATAGTTAGCTGGAAATTTTACTGATATAAAACCATTGAAATTCCCACGTTATAGTTAGTCGGACTCACTATAACTTGCGCGTGCAATGCACTGCTGATGACATCACATATTACATCACTCATGACATGGTCAGTGACATCACTCATGACATCACTGATGACACCATCCAGTGAATATGTGTCTTTCTGAAAAATAAATATTAGTGAGTTATGTTTAAATATTTAAATACATATATTAGTGTTTCACTTTGTGTATAAGTGACTACATGTGTTGATAAGTAGCTACATGCGTATGTATATGGGTTATTTGATATTTTTATTAGTATCACTATGAGTGTCTATATGGTTTGGTGGGGGTATTACTTAGCACATAGATGCATGAGTGACTGACTCTTTGTTTGTATGTGTTTTGAAGACAGCATATGTACAGGACTGTATGGGTGGATGAGTGTCTATATGTGTTTGTTAGTGAGTGAATGACTGTCTCACTAGTGTCTTTATCAGTAACTACATATGTTTTAATCTAGTATATATGAATATTGATGTATATAAGTGAGTATATGTGAGAGTAAGAGATTGTAAGATTTCCTGTTTAAATAAGTATGTGTTTCTATAAGTGATTGTTTAAGAGAATAAATATGTGTAATTTTCAATAAAAGTAAGGTGGAAGTGTGTGTATAACTCTATATTCAAATAAATGGTTGTTCAATAGTTTATTTGCACGTGTGAATATGTGTGTGAGTAACTTTTGGATGAATGTCGGTGTGTAACAGGATGTATAGGTGTATCTCTTCATATGATGAGTGAGTATATGTATGAGTGACTATATAGAACTGTTGGTGAATGAGTGGATGTGTATATAGATAGTGGAAGTACAGAATTGCTTGTTGTAACTGATATAGGTATGTCCATTTTTTAAAAATTTCAGTTTCTATTTTTGAATATGTGTCTCAAGGGTTACTTTACACTGAGAGGAGGTCTGTGACTGTGTCACAAGGATGGTGTCATCAGTGATGTCATGAGTGATGTCACTGACCATGTCATGAGTGATGTAATATGTGATGTCATCAGCAGTGCATTGCACGCGCAAGTTATAGTGAGTCCGACTAACTATAACGTGGGAATTTCAATGGTTTTATATCAGTAAAATTTCCAGCTAACTATAACTGGTGTGAAACCTATGGTTTTTTCAGTGAATTTAATAGGTTTTTTAAATGCTAATTCCTAACTATAACTGGTGTGAAACCTATGGTTTTTTCAGTGAATTTCAAAGGTTTTTTTAATGCTAATTCCTAACTATAAGTTTCACTTTATAAATAAGACTGTTAGCACTCTAGTTGTTCTTTTTAACACTCTGGTACATTTTCTCATTGGGCTACAGTTGGGCTACATCTAGTTGAATTTTGGGCTACATTTTCAATTTTTGATCTCTGGTGGCCATCTTTGGGCTACATTGGGCTACTTTGGGCTACATTTGGGCTACATTTTGGCTCTAACATATATTAAGCCCAATGTAGCACAATACATATTTTTCTAAAGTTAATGTTTTTTACAAACCACTTCAGAATAGAGCTACCTGTCCCTACAATTTTCCCAATTTTTTTTTAAAAAATTATTTTGGGGAGCGCTCCCGGAGCGCGCCCCGGGGAGCGCCCCGAAAAGCGTATTTTTACAAAGCGCCCCGGGGCGCGCTCCGGGGAGCGTCCCGTGAGCGCCAATATCGCAAACGAAAACATGATCGTGACGTATCGCGTAGCCGCGACCGCGTGATACGCACGGCGTAAGCGCACCCGGAAGTACTCGAGCGAATACGATCGCACAACGTAAACTTCCGACGCGCTTACGCTGCGCGACCCGGGGCGCGCCCCCGGGCGCGCCCCGGGCGCGTAGCGTAAGCGCGTCGGGTCATGTGAGCAGAAAATAACACTTTTCATTGGTTCATAACAGTTTTGGTTTCATAATGATGAAGCCCCTGGTCTTGTGACCTGAAAATAACACTTCTCATTGGTTCAGGACAGTTTTTTTTTCTAAATGATGAAAGACCCCACCTTTTTTCCTTATTCTGACTTTGTCCTTTGACTGAGGAAGACCTGTTTGTTGCTCTGTCTACTTTTTTGCTCTTTGAGTAATATTTTGTACTATAAAATGGCTTCATTAGTAGCATCAGCTGGTGCATCTGCCCCACCACCACCACCACAACCACCAAGAGGACCAGCTCCAAATTATGTTGGTGGTCAAGAACAGGAGGAGGAAGAGGAAGAGGAAGAGGAGGAGGGGAGAAGAAGATGGCTGCCTGAAGAAAACACACCTTATAAACCCAAACCACACTTCATTTGGGAGTTTTTTTCAATTCCAGAGGGGAAAAAAAAGGTGAATGCGCCAAAAGTCACTTGCCTCATCTGCAATGATGAACTTTCACGGGGCAACCCAAATAAGAAATATTCTTTTGGTAACTATACCATGATTCGGCACATGACAAGAAAGCATCCAAACAACTACTCTCGTGCAGAGTTCCGGGAACTGGCCAGTAACCTCCCCCATTCATCAAGGACCCCCTCCCAAAGAAACCAACCCACTTCCTCGCAACCAGAAACATCTGAGGTGATGCCTTGCATTCAGCCGAGGTTTGCTGATTTTAAAATTACTTGCAAAGCTTGTGGCAAACTTATCTCCTATGGGGAACAAAGTGTGAAACTCATCGTCCTTGCAGGTGATAATCACAAGTGCCCCAAAAAGAAGTAATTTTTTGGGTTTTTTGTTTTTTTGCTCCAGTTGAGCCAGTTTCAATTCCCTTTTTTTGTTTCTCCCCCAAAAAAATACAAAAAAATATATAAAACTGTTTTGAAAAGCCAAAAAAAGTACAAAAAGTTCAAAAAACACAAAAAAAATATAAAACAACAAAAAGAAGAAAAAAAAAAGTTCTTTTTAGAACTACCTCCAATTTCTAAATCAAAACTTCATTTTTTAAACACTCTGTCACCTTTTTTCATCATAGTGCGCTCCCAGGGCCGCTCCCCTGTGCGCGCACCGTGCGCTTCCCCCGCGCAAAACGAAAAAAAAAAAATATTTTAAATGCCCCGCGGGGCCCTTTTATAGCCCCCACATCAAACCTAGGGGGTCAAAGGGGTCTATCCCTGACGCCTTATGGTCAGTTCCCACTTTGTTTTAGCCACCTCTTATGTCTCGATTTTACCGAGACACAAGATGGCGACCGCTCTGGACTGTTTCGAATGTTTACAGACACCCGAGAGCCAATCAGCTTTCCATGCGCACCTCGCGTGGCGCGCCTGGAGCGCTCCCCGGTGCGCGCACCGGTGCGCTGCTATAGATATATATATTTTTTTGAACCTAAATTACTCAAAATCCACTGGAGCACATATCTTGAGACATAGCAAAGGCACATCGGGCTACCATTCCCTACAATTTTGCCAAGTTTGGTGGAAATCCATTCAGCAGTTCGGGCTAAAAGTGAAATCGACCGCCCTATGGAAATTAACATGGGGAAAACGCGTTTTGGGACCCCCCTTTTATCTCGGCCCCCGCTTGACAAATCCCCCCCAAACTTTCAGGGAAGGACCGGAACGCCGCGAGGCCATTTTCAGGAAATTTTCAGGCAGATTCGTCAACCGGCGCAAAAGTTATTCCAAATAGAATTTTGAGATTTAACATTGAAAAAAATCCTAACTATAACTACCTACTGGCGACCGCCAGTAGGTAATATATATATATATATATATATATATATATATATATATATATATATATATATATATATGTATTTATTTTTTTTTCAAATCCTGCACAGCCGCCACGTCTTGATTCACTCGATGCAGGCAAAGTAGGACACGGACCCAGATTTCGTGCACGTTAGATTTTTTTAACCCAAGTGTCAGAGACGCGTTTCGCAGCGCGAACGCCGCTTGTTCACTCGACAGTTTGTTAATACTCAGGAAGCATTTTTAAAGTGACAGTGCATGAATTAGTGAATCACGTGTGTTCATTTCACGATAGAAATAGACAAAACACTCTCTCTGTATTTCATAACTACGCTTTGTGCAAATTAGGCTTTTAGTTGATATACAAATATAAGTAAAATACATTTTTGAATATAAATCAACCATTCTTGTAATCAATAAATAATCATTATCCGATTAAAAAATCTGTGTAAAATAAGTTAGCCCATGAACAGTTGCATATATAGTAATATAGATGTTCTGTCTTTTTTCTAGTGAATACTTGTATGTAGTGCTCATATGTGCAAGTGATTATAAAATCGTTTCAGTGGATTTCATTATTCTTTTCATGTTCACTCATAAACCGAATGGATCTTGGCTCGCTACTGTTGTCATGAAATGTATATAATCCAACTCACATTTCCACTGTTCATTACTGTTAATTATTGCATATTGTTTCTTTTCCTAAATCGCTTATAGCAGCATTCAGTATCAACATCGTAAAATCTACCATCTACCTGTATCGCATCTGTGAATGAATTTTCAACAAATGCATGTTCATTTTGATGATACCAGTATTGCCTTGCTTGCCATCATATGCACAATAATACCTTATAACAATTAATATTATTAGTTTTTTCCCCTTTTTACACAAAACATTATACTTAATTTGATCTACATATATAAAAAATATTTAAAAACATCCTTAGATATTTACAAAAATTTAAAATCATGAGTATAAAAAATCTTAATATAAATAAGGTATTTACCTAAATAAACAAATTTAAAAAATGTATCTATCTATTTCATTTATGTTTTGCGAAAAGTGCGGAATAGTGCATATTTATTTGATTGTATACTGGTTATCTTATTCATGAGCACGGGCCAATTTCCTTATTAATCAATATTCTAGACAAGTATAAAGATCTTCCGTTAGGTTCAATCCATTCGGATGTTTCGAATCTAACAATAAAATGCATCTGGTCTCCAACTTTCTTAGTTTATTCTCCCTATCACCTCCTCGTCTATTGGGAGGGATTGCATCAATGAGATAATATGACAACCCTTTGTTATTCGATCCGTGGCATGCCTTAAAATGTCGGGCCACCGCAGAGGTGTTGTCTGTATTCGTTGTACATATATATTGGTTGCATGTGAACAAGGGCTCTTGAAGCCCGAAACGCATATTGCCCTCCTGTTGTATCAGCTGCAATAAAGTTTAGAACCTGTGAATCCCGTGGTCCATCTCCTACTCTGCCTGCCTCGCCGGTCCTGGGTGGATCTGGAAGTGGCGTTTGTGGAGTTTCGACATACATATATATATATATATATATATATATATTTATTTACATATATATACATATATATATATATATATATATATATATATATATATATATATATATATATATATATATATTCTCACACAGGTTGCCCTCGATGAAAACGCCACCAATAGGAGAGATTGACTCCGTTTATTCACAGGTTGCAAACACGTCAGCTTTCAATCCCCAAGACAGTCTCATAGCCATACGCGTTTCAGAAGACTCTGCTTCCTTGTTCACTGGCAAAAGATGAAGTCACGGCTGCCGTTTGGGGAACACCTGATAAAGATTAACAAAGTCCCGCCTTAGTGGGCGTGTGCCTAATGGCATCATGGTCTTTGAAGTCCCAATATTCAAACCTCCGTGGGTGCAGCCGAATTTTCACAGTCTCTTACCCCAGTGGGTTGCTCGGGAACTGTAAGCCTGTCATGCCTGCATTCTTTTGATCCTGTGAAAGTGGACTCTCCTCCCTCACAGCTCCGGTCATCCAGCTCTGCAGGGCTGCACATAAGCAGCAGGGCGTTTTCGCGGCTAGGCACGCCGCTCAAAACATTCTCACACAGGTTGCCCTCGATGAAAACGCCACCAATAGGAGAGATTGACTCCGTTTATTCACAGGTTGCAAACACGTCAGCTTTCAATCCCCAAGACAGTCTCATAGCCATACGCGTTTCAGAAGACTCTGCTTCCTTATTCACTGGCAAAAGATGAAGTCACGGCTGCCGTTTGGGGAACACCTGATAAAGATTAACAAAGTCCCGCCTTAGTGGGCGTGTGCCTAATGGCATCATGGTCTTTGAAGTCCCAATATTCAAACCTCCGTGGGTGCAGCCGAATTTTCACAGTCTCTTACCCCAGTGGGTTGCTCGGGAACTGTAAGCCTGTCATGCCTGCATTCTTTTGATCCTGTGAAAGTGGACTCTCCTCCCTCACAGCTCCGGTCATCCAGCTCTGCAGGGCTGCACATAAGCAGCAGGGCGTTTTCGCGGCTAGGCACGCCGCTCAAAACATTCTCACACAGGTTGCCCTCGATGAAAACGCCACCAATAGGAGAGATTGACTCCGTTTATTCACAGGTTGCAAACACGTCAGCTTTCAATCCCCAAGACAGTCTCATAGCCATACGCGTTTCAGAAGACTCTGCTTCCTTGTTCACTGGCAAAAGATGAAGTCACGGCTGCCGTTTGGGGAACACCTGATAAAGATTAACAAAGTCCCGCCTTAGTGGGCGTGTGCCTAATGGCATCATGGTCTTTGAAGTCCCAATATTCAAACCTCCGTGGGTGCAGCCGAATTTTCACAGTCTCTTACCCCACTAAGGCGGGACTTTGTTAATCTTTATCAGGTGTTCCCCAAACGGCAGCCGTGACTTCATCTTTTGCCAGTGAACAAGGAAGCAGAGTCTTCTGAAACGCGTATGGCTATGAGACTGTCTTGGGGATTGAAAGCTGACGTGTTTGCAACCTGTGAATAAACGGAGTTAATCTCTCCTATTGGTGGCGTTTTCATCGAGGGCAACCTGTGTGAGAATGTTTTGAGCGGCGTGCCTAGCCGCGAAAACGCCCTGCTGCTTATGTGCAGCCCTGCAGAGCTGGATGACCGGAGCTGTGAGGGAGGAGAGTCCACTTTCACAGGATCAAAAGAATGCAGGCATGACAGGCTTACAGTTCCCGAGCAACCCACTGGGGTAAGAGACTGTGAAAATTCGGCTGCACCCACGGAGGTTTGAATATTGGGACTTCAAAGACCATGATGCCATTAGGCACACGCCCACTAAGGCGGGACTTTGTTAATCTTTATCAGGTGTTCCCCAAACGGCAGCCGTGACTTCATCTTTTGCCAGTGAACAAGGAAGCAGAGTCTTCTGAAACGCGTATGGCTATGAGACTGTCTTGGGGATTGAAAGCTGACGTGTTTGCAACCTGTGAATAAACGGAGTTAATCTCTCCTATTGGTGGCGTTTTCATCGAGGGCAACCTGTGTGAGAATGTTTTGAGCGGCGTGCCTAGCCGCGAAAACGCCCTGCTGCTTATGTGCAGCCCTGCAGAGCTGGATGACCGGAGCTGTGAGGGAGGAGAGTCCACTTTCACAGGATCAAAAGAATGCAGGCATGACAGGCTTACAGTTCCCGAGCAACCCACTGGGGTAAGAGACTGTGAAAATTCGGCTGCACCCACGGAGGTTTGAATATTGGGACTTCAAAGACCATGATGCCATTAGGCACACGCCCACTAAGGCGGGACTTTGTTAATCTTTATCAGGTGTTCCCCAAACGGCAGCCGTGACTTCATCTTTTGCCAGTGAACAAGGAAGCAGAGTCTTCTGAAACGCGTATGGCTATGAGACTGTCTTGGGGATTGAAAGCTGACGTGTTTGCAACCTGTGAATAAACGGAGTTAATCTCTCCTATTGGTGGCGTTTTCATCGAGGGCAACCTGTGTGAGAATGTTTTGAGCGGCGGGCCTAGCCGCGAAAACGCCCTGCTGCTTATGTGCAGCCCTGCAGAGCTGGATGACCGGAGCTGTGAGGGAGGAGAGTCCACTTTCACAGGATCAAAAGAATGCAGGCATGACAGGCTTACAGTTCCCGAGCAACCCACTGGGGTAAGAGACTGTGAAAATTCGGCTGCACCCACGGAGGTTTGAATATTGGGACTTCAAAGACCATGATGCCATTAGGCACACGCCCACTAAGGCGGGACTTTGTTAATCTTTATCAGGTGTTCCCCAAACGGCAGCCGTGACTTCATCTTTTGCCAGTGAACAAGGAAGCAGAGTCTTCTGAAACGCGTATGGCTATGAGACTGTCTTGGGGATTGAAAGCTGACGTGTTTGCAACCTGTGAATAAACGGAGTTAATCTCTCCTATTGGTGGCGTTTTCATCGAGGGCAACCTGTGTGAGAATGTTTTGAGCGGCGTGCCTAGCCGCGAAAACGCCCTGCTGCTTATGTGCAGCCCTGCAGAGCTGGATGACCGGAGCTGTGAGGGAGGAGAGTCCACTTTCACAGGATCAAAAGAATGCAGGCATGACAGGCTTACAGTTCCCGAGCAACCCACTGGGGTAAGAGACTGTGAAAATTCGGCTGCACCCACGGAGGTTTGAATATTGGGACTTCAAAGACCATGATGCCATTAGGCACACGCCCACTAAGGCGGGACTTTGTTAATCTTTATCAGGTGTTCCCCAAACGGCAGCCGTGACTTCATCTTTTGCCAGTGAACAAGGAAGCAGAGTCTTCTGAAACGCGTATGGCTATGAGACTGTCTTGGGGATTGAAAGCTGACGTGTTTGCAACCTGTGAATAAACGGAGTTAATCTCTCCTATTGGTGGCGTTTTCATCGAGGGCAACCTGTGTGAGAATGTTTTGAGCGGCGTGCCTAGCCGCGAAAACGCCCTGCTGCTTATGTGCAGCCCTGCAGAGCTGGATGACCGGAGCTGTGAGGGAGGAGAGTCCACTTTCACAGGATCAAAAGAATGCAGGCATGACAGGCTTACAGTTCCCGAGCAACCCACTGGGGTAAGAGACTGTGAAAATTCGGCTGCACCCACGGAGGTTTGAATATTGGGACTTCAAAGACCATGATGCCATTAGGCACACGCCCACTAAGGCGGGACTTTGTTAATCTTTATCAGGTGTTCCCCAAACGGCAGCCGTGACTTCATCTTTTGCCAGTGAACAAGGAAGCAGAGTCTTCTGAAACGCGTATGGCTATGAGACTGTCTTGGGGATTGAAAGCTGACGTGTTTGCAACCTGTGAATAAACGGAGTTAATCTCTCCTATTGGTGGCGTTTTCATCGAGGGCAACCTGTGTGAGAATATATATATATATATATATATATATATACCTAATTGACCACTATCTGAGACCTTTTGTGGTGGGTTTACCTGCGTATCTTAGGGACACCAAAATTGTATTTAATGGCTATTGATGGTATTTACTGGGAGGACCAATATACACTACTTACCCTTGATGCTAGCAGTCTATACACTTGCATTAATCATCAGCTAGGGTTATAGGCTGTGAGACACTTTTAAAGACTAGATCTATCTCTTTATTTTCCCATTCCGAAATGATTCTAAGCAAGATTGAATTTTGTTTAACCAATAATTTTTCCACTTCTGATGATGTCATCTACAGGCAGTCACCGGGCACAGCTATGGGCACCTGCTTTGCCCCCAGCTATGCAAATATGTTCATGGGTTGGTGGGAGGAGCATATGTTTGTTCAGCTAGAAGAATTTGAGAACAACGTTGTCCTGTGGCTACAATTTATAGACAACATCTTTTTTATTCGGAATGAGCTAAAGAGTTTGTCAGAAACTGAATATATACCTGCACAATCTTATATTCATAGAGCACATCATCAAAACCTCTATTGAGATTTTGTATGTGCTTGTAGAATTTGAAGAACATTCCTCACAAACTAAACTGTTCAAGAAGAAAACAGCTGGGAACAGTAATTTGTGTGCATCCAGTTCTCATCCTCGTAATTTGGTAAACAGTATTCCGTATGGGAAATTACTGCGTGTAAAAGGCAATTGCAGCATGGAAACCGAATTTGTAGCTGCGAAAGAGATAATGTGTCAATGTTTTAAAGAAAGAGGGCATAGTCATAACATCATAACACAAGCATCCAAAAGAGTAGAAGAGGTCACATGAAACGAGTTGTTAGACCTAGTGAGACAAGATACACAGATACATTGAGATTTATAACCTCATTATTTAGGACAAGCCCATGATTTGCACCAGAAACTTACCAAAAAACTGGCATGTTCTTTTAACTAATGAGAGTTTAAAGAAAGGCTTAACAAGCTATCCTCAAATAACTTTCAAGAAAAGCTGTTCTCTCTGAGATGAATTGAGTGGAAATCTTGTGACTAGTGCCAGTAGACAGATGGGTGTGAGTCGCCAAGGTGTTCGCTGCTGTAGAAAGTATAAAGCCTGTATGAATAGTGTTGACTGCACTAAACTTATGGTAGCAAAGTCTAACTGAGAATTTGAGATTAGAAAAGTACTTACCTGTATCACAATATATTGTGTGTATGCTCTCATTTGCCCATGCAATAAGTTGTATATAGGTAGTATCATCCACGGTGCAAAGAAGAGAGCCCTGGAACATGTACGTGCTATACGACATAACAATTGACAATATCCGGTAGCACGTAATTTTTATGACCACCACTTTCAAGATGAAAAACAGCTCAGAATGGTGGTGTTAGATGCGTTGTACAATAATGTGAGGGGAAGCAATCGAGAACTTGCACTTCGCAAACTTGAGTCTAAATACATCATATATTTTGAGACTATGATGCCTATGGGATTAAACTCTAGTGAGGAGTTGGCTGCGCATTTGCCCAATTAGGCTGATTGTGTGTTCTGATTGGTAGAATTTGTATTACTGCTTCTTTTAGGGTATATTTCGTATTTTAATCTTATGTCATTTTCATTTTTTTATTAGGGAAGAGGTCTGTCAATTTCTGTTATTTTTTTTATTTATTTTTTACAGTCACAGCATGAGCCTTGAACTGTACCACTAAGAATCAACTATGCCAGCATCATCACCGCCCACTTGGGCAAATCTCTAATATGTTATTAGATACATATTACTCTGGATTAGTTCTGTTTGCCCACTTGGGCCAAATTGCCATTGTAAACAACTACAATAGGTTTACAAATTTGGGACTAAAAGCTGGACGTAATGTCCGGTAATATTTTAGGGTGACTAATATCATAATGCAATTTTGTGTTATTTGTACCATCAATGTTATCCTCTCACCCCAGCAAGAATATTACGCAAATGTATAAGTCTGATTTGCCCACTTGCGTTGGACTGTCATTGAAACTAAGACATTGTGTAATCCAGTATTATAATGTGTGTATTTTACATGTTTTAATCTGCTTTTGTTTTATAGTAATTGAGACTTAATGTTGCAATGAATTTAATGTGACAACAAGATATGAGATCATCGTGTGATAGAATGCATTGAGCAACGAGCTCTTTACCATGTCAAAATGGCTGCCATGTATGTAGTTGTAAATACTTTGGCTGACAGTCCTCTTTCTATTTTCATCTTTTGCACTATTTAAATGGCTACAATGAAAATTACTTGCTGAAAGCGTGATCAAGGCGAAAGCCGAAACTCGGTTTTGGAGCCATTAAAACATTTTTTCTCACCGTGCATGAGTGTCCGAACGTTGTTCTGTGACTAGTGGGAAAGGATTGTGGAAATTCTGGGAGTGCCGGTAAGCCTTGTTGGGACCGCCCCAGTTAGACTGCCTTCGCTGTACTGGGTTTGTGGCAACATATATATAGGAAAAACGCAGCAGTCTATTCCCAATAACTTTGGTGCCGATTGACGAAATTTTTAAAATTCGTGGGGTGCTCTGGTCTGCTTCTATCCTGAAAGTTTCACAGTGATTCGTCAAGCGGGGGCCGAGAAAAAAGGGGGGTCCCAAAATGTGTTTTTCCCATGCAATTTCCCATAGGAAACTTTAGCCGCAGCTACAGCCCGAACTGCTGAACGGAATTACACCAAATTTTTGTTAAATGATGTAAATCCGTTCAGTAGTTACTGAGAAAATCAAAAGTAAAATCACATATATATATCTATGGCCATGCAGGACTCGCGCACCCTCCGATGACAAGCTGTATGCTAATTGGCTGTCAACACTCCAAACCAGGAAGTGTTGGCAGCCATCTTGTGCCTTAGTAGAACCGAGGCACAAGAGAGCAGCGAAAAAAATGCAAAAAACATGAAAAGTGGGCAGGGTAAAAACACCCTGACACCCTAGGCCTGCTTCAGGGGTCCCACAAGGACCCCCAGGGCCAAAATAAAAAAAGAATCATTTTTTACATCGGCAAAATCCGCTCAAGGTGTGCGTATCCTGCCGATAAAAATAAAGGAAGCGCAGTCTCCCGCGCTTCGATGCTAATTTGCCCCCGGTGGACCAAGTCCCTGGGGCATGCTAAAAAAAAGTGTGGGGGGGCCTTATCCCCCCACACACTGCCCCGGGGACTGCCAGCCCCGGGGCTCGACTTAATTGTTATTGCGGGGGGACACTGCCGCCCGCAGCCCTGGGGGCCACCACCCCTCGGACTTTGTAAAATGTGGGAGGGGGGCCGCGCGGCCCTCCTCCTGGAGCCTTGTCATGGGCCTGGAGACCGGCACCCCCCAAGGCTGGCTCCTGCAGTGTCCCGGGGTGCCTACTCCCAGGACACTGTAGTTTGCTATGGCAGGGCAGGAGCCTCGAGGCTCCCACCCTGCCATGGCAAACTTGGTTTGAATTTTGAACGAGAGAGCAGGAAAACCTTCAATCTCTTTCAAAATACAAATCAAATTGTGTTTCTACATGGGGAGCTGCATCTTAGCAGCTCCCTGCGTGAAAAAGCAATCCTGGCTCCCGAAGGACGAGGGGAGTCGGCGGGACTGTGGGGGGATTGGGTACCCCCCCACGGTCCCCATCAGAGAGGGCCAGCCCCAGGGGCTGGCATCCCCAGGGATACAAGTGGCCCAGCAGGGGGGCCACGTTACTCCCCTCCCCATTTTTAAAAAAAAATTTATAAAATAAGAACAAAGTCCGGCCACGGGGGATGGCGTCCCCGGGGCTATAAATGGCCTAAGGAGGGAGGCAAGGCAGCCCCCCTCCAAAAACAAAAATATAAAAAAATATGGCCATGCCCCGGGGGATGATGTCCTCAGGGCAGATTTTGGCCTCTGGAGGGGGGCCACGCAGCCCCCTTCCCAAAAGGTTGAAAAAAAGGAAAAATTGGGGGGCAGGCCCTGGGGGATGGGGTCCCCAGGGCCAAGAATATTAGGAACAGAAGGGGGTACACACAGCCCCCTTCTTAAAAAAAAGACCGGTATCGTGACGGAGGCAACGCCCCTCCTTTGAACACTCTGCAAACGCACCCCAATGGCACGTTTGCCGATGGGAAACAAATTCCCCTTGAATACTAGGGGTCACTGGGGGCCAGCTAGCCCACCAGGAACCTCCAGTATGCGCCAGGGGGCTGCTTTGCAGAGAGGTGTTCTGAGGCCACGCCCCTTATTACACCTCTCTGCAACACAGCTCTCTGGCACTTAATGGAGGTAGCTTGTGGGCTAGTTGTACCCCAGGATCTTCAGTATTCAAGGGGAGTTAATCCCCCAACTTAAAACACACCAAGGGGCGCGTTTTCACAGTGGTGAAGGGAGGGGACAGGGCCTGAGTTGACGTTTGCTAACACACCCTGTGGCACAGTTTAAGTTGGGGAATTAATTCCTCTCCAATCCTGAGGGTGCCTGAGGGCCAACTAGCCCACCAGGTACCTCCAATAAGTGCCACAGAGCTGCATTGCAGAGTGTTGTAAAAAGAGGCATGGCCTCTGAACACCTCTCTGCAACGCAGCTCTCTGGCACATACTGGAGGTACCTCGTGGGCTAGTTGTAATTCCCCTTCAATCCTAAGGGACCCTGGGGGCCAACTAGCCCACCAGGTGCTTCCAGTAAGCGCCACTGTGCTGCGTTGCAGAGAGGTGGTCCAGGGCATGCCCATATTCTCTGCAACGCAGCTCTATGGTGCTAACTAGATATACCTGATGGGCTAGTTGTACCCAAGGGACACTCGGGATTCAAGGGCACTTTATCCCCCAAATTAAAACGGCCACAGGGCGTGTTTGCATACATCAGTTCAGCCCCCTCCCTTCACCAGTGTGCAAACGCACCCTGTGGTGCATTTTAAGAGGTAGTTTAAATCCCCCTGCCCTGTTATATTCCAGGGGCTTACAGATCATGCTAATCATGCTAATAACAGGGGTACCCCAATGCATAGTGTTCCCTAGTGTATGTAGATGTTTTAACTGTATTCAAAGTGTCTTTGAGCATAGCACTGGCTCTAGGACTGGTTAGTCAGAGTCAGTTATCTCCAGTACCCATCAGAAAAAGTTGAGGGTACAGGATGATATTGCAACAAAGCCTCTTTCTGCTCCTCTGCTTGTTCTTTCTGCACGTCTTCCTTCTTCCTGGACTTTTCTTCGTCTTTGAGGAATCTTGTTGCTTCTTTCTGCATTTCTTTTTCTTCTTTCTGTGTGTTTTTTCTTCTTTCTTCACATGTCCTACCTCTGTAGGCATAGTTAGAAACTAGCATTTAAAAAAGCTTTGAAATTCACTTAAAAAGCCATAGGATTCAGTTACGTTAAAGTTAGAAATTAGCATTTAATAAACCTTAGAAATTCACAGAAAAAAACATAGGTTTCAGGGGTGTTATAGTTAACTGGATAATTAACTTGTACAAAACCATTGAAATTCCACTTTTATAGTTAGTTCAGCTAACTATAACTCGCGCACCCACAATGCACTGCTGATGACGTCACATATTACATCACTCATGACATGGTCAGTGACAGCACGCATGACATCACTATTGACACATAAAATTTAAATCCTCATCACTAGTGGATCATGGGAAAAATATGAGTCACCAACTCATTGCCTAAGGAGATTAGACTGTCCCCAATCAACTTAACAATTTCTGTGTGATATAAAACAACATTACTCTTACTCAAACATTGAGCAAACTAGTGACCAAAAGTGTTCTTGATACCATGGGAAGACTAGGCTTTATCTTTCCTACCTTCATTTCTTTCAAACAGTCTAGACCTCAATAGCTGTATTGTGCTATCACATCTTTACTCTGTGTGGGCTCTATAATGGACTCCTCACCAAAGAATCATTAGACCATGATGAATTCAGGGCAATAAAACACAGTGCAAAACATGTTCTAAACCTGAGCTGACATCTGACTACCAGTTGCAAGATGAATGTCATTCACAGCTGCCTGCATTGCTGAATAAGCTATCAGTGGACAACAATCACCTACCTTGAATGATGTCTCACCTGCGGATGCTGCTGCCGACCAGGTTTTGAAACACACTTTATTAACCCCTTCCGTGCTCCCTCCCCAGTGCTGCTGATGCAGCCCCGCCCAACCTTTAGAACACCCGCACCGCGGGGGGAAACCACCGTGGTTAAGGTGTTAAACAAGCTCAGATTCTAAACAGGAAACTTAGAGTGGACACACTGACCTAGCACACGTATTTGGGGAAACATTTCAATTCTTGTCAAACGATATTATTGTTGTTGTTGTTGTTGTTGTATAAGCTTTATTCTACAAAAAAAATCATAAAAGCTTTAGCTAAAAAATGAATTTTTTAAAAGGAGGAATACAAACGTGCGACATCTTGAGCTTGGATGAACAGGCAGTACGACATGGTAATCAATTGGGCCCTTGGTGTAATAATACATATGTCATATTCAAATGATTAAAAATCAATACAACAGAGACAAATATGCAATTGATTAATCCAAAGGGAATAAACAAAAAAAAGGCAAATTAGACAGTTACATAGCACTTCATCTTAATAATAAATCATTAATATGCTAAGAAAATTGCATTTGTCCTAACATAGCAGCAAAAATTAACAGGTAAAGTGCTTGTGCATGAGAATTTGAACAGATTTGGAGTTGTGACAAATATTTGTCACAATCCAATTTAAATTAAAACTATGCCATTCTTGAAAGAGCCTTCCACCTAATAAGCCATGCCTATCCTAAAAACTTTGCTGTGCAGCATGCAAAAAGAGGTCTAGAATCAGACCTAAGAATTTGCAATGCTGTGTGGTGATCCGATGTGCCCAATTGCTGCCAAGTCAATTTTAGCCATTTAGCCTGTGGGGTGTTATATGCCGGGCAGGCAAACATTACATGGGCAGTGCTCTCTGTCATGGCTTTGCAGCATGGGCAGTCTTTTCAATTGCTTGGGTGCCATTTTGTACTCGTCTCACGAACAGGGAGGGTTCCATACCTAAAATGTATATACAACATCCTGTCCCTAGGGACCTGGATTATATCAAGGAGGAGCTCAAGATTTTTAATTTGAGAGTAAAATGCTGTTGTTAGTTTACCCACATTAGGTTTGCGGTTCTCCTGTTGGTCCACCCATTCCCAATATAGGTGTTTGAGCTCATCTCTCCTCGGGGGTTCCTGGCTATCCCAATAGCCATGGAGTCCACTAGCTGTCAACATTTTTTTTATTTGGAAATCCAGCCTATTTTTCAGCCAGTGTCTAAGCGGATGATCTCAGTGAGAGCTTCAGCACAAGAAAGAAGCTCAGGGGTCCGCCTAATGTAAGCCCAAAAAAGTAGTGGGCGAAACCTAGCTACATCATCGATTGACTGCCTGCCCATGTCCAGCAATAGAGAGATTACGGGAACATATTTAGGTAGTGTTACTAGATCTCTAAAAAATGTGTGTTTGGATCGGCAGAGCTTGTCAAGCTTGTTGAAACCCCAGACCTCTGCTCCGTAAAGAGTAGAGCTAACTTCTTTGGCGTCATAAACTTGGAAGGCGGGGGCTACCGGCCTAGTGTGTGAGAGGCGGTGTTCTTTGTCTTTTTCTCCGACCACTCGCTGGTGTCCCAACAGCATCTTTGCTAAGTGGGGTCCCCAAGACATTTTGTTAGATAGTCTTAGACCTAAGTAATCGAAAGTATCTACCCTTTCCAGGGGTTCCCCACATAGCAAAGAGTCTATCTTGTATTACTGGTGGCAGTTGAAGGATATAGATTTGGTTTTGAGCTGTTTATGACCAGTCCCTGATTATCGTATAAGAGTTGGAATCTGTCATGGAGGCATTGCAACCCAACTGGGGTCTTAGATATCAGCGGGGTGTCATCTGTAAACAACAAAGTTGGTACCGTGTTGCCCACCAGGATAGGCGAGTCTGCAGGCACCTCCTGAAGAAAATCGACCACCCCATTCACGTACAGGGAGAACAAAGTTGGGGCCAGAACACAGGCCTGTCGGACACCTCTGTTGACAGGGATGCATTCTATTAGCTGCCCCTGAACCCCCACCTGACCTGGGCAAAGTTGCCCTTGTAGAGCCGGATCAGCAGTTTAAGGACGAAGGGGGGATGCTCATTTCGCCAAGCGTCATCCACATTTTGGATCTAGGGACCAGGTCAAAGGCAGTCTTCAAGTCGATAAATGTGAGATAGAGACTGCCTTTGCCTAACAGTACTACCTTCCAATAAATAAGGTGGAGTCTAAATACCTGATTCATTGTCCCAGTCTTTCGTCTTAATCTGGCCAGGTATTGGGAAAGGATGGGTTCATACTCAGTCCATAACTGTGTCCTATGCACAAGCACTCGGCCTAAGACATTCTGCAAAGCATCAATCAGGCTGATTGGTCTATAATTGGAAGGATCGTCTCTAGCACCCTTTTTGTAAATGGGAACTACTTCAGCGGCCCGAACAATGACTCTTGGACCGGAGCTCCGCTTGCTATTGTAATTACTAATAATAGGATGTAACGTGCCCAAGGAGGGGGATCGGTCAAACTATATTAAGCAAAAGTAGTGTCTATCTCGGGGAAAAGTTCAGAGGGGATATTTTTATTAAACGCTGACATTACCATCCCACGGGAAAGACATTTGGGTTCCAGGGGATTGATGGACCAGTTCTGTGCTCTTGGGAAATTCCACTTCTCTCCATCACCTCTTGGACATGTGATGGGAGGTAGGCCATACTTGTCCATCATCCGACATCAAGTTAATGTTTAATGTCGATCCTGCCAAATAGTAGACATATCGTCCTGTCCTGGGAACCCCACCAGGAGTCTGTTTGCTTTACTCACCGCCCTTCGCTGACATTTCTGCTGGGTAAAAGTTAATGATCCACCTGGAGTCCAGGAGCAGACGTCGCAATCCAGAATCAGGGTATCGTGACGTTGAATTTGGGCAACACTCTTAAAAGAAAGAGAGACAAGATTATGTTTTATTCCCATGCACCAAAGCTGTAGGCTCAGAATCTAGCCATGTGTTTATGGGTGACACTATTTTATTAATGAGGTTTACTAGAAACTTGCCAATTCTTGGACTGTGCCAACGTAGTTGTTCTGCAACCAGGGTTGACGTCAGTGTAACAAACTAGTTAATGAGCAAAAGGGCAGTGTGGGAACGCTCTGCCAGCACTGATTGTTCTTTGCCCTGTCCCCTTGTCATCGCTTCTCAAAAGGTTGAACTCCAGGTCTATATTTGTATTTATTTATTGATTAATAAGAAAGTATACGTTTATTGTTCTATTGTTAACCGCGAATTTTAGATTGTTTTAGAACTTGAAACTCATATGCACGTATTTGTATATATTTGTATGTGTTTCTCTTTTGAAAATTTCTGCAATTAAGTGGTCGCAGAATCCAGTAATAATGTGTTTGGCATTAACAAATAATGCAAAATAAATACATTCCAGATTGGGTGACAAGTGGATTGAAAAAAGTGGAGATATGGCTTTGGTCGTTTGACATCACTTAAAAACGTGTGGTACAGCACCTGCAAGGCATACACGTAACAGCCCTGGGACCTACTGTCCAGCTAGTGCAAGGTCAAACAGTGGAACAGGGGAAAGCTTTTTTCGTGAGGCATTAGAGGAGGGATTTTGAAGGAATTGGAAACTCCCTGAAAACTGAGATGTTCAATATTTCATTTAATACCCACATAGAACTAGTCGTGTACAAGGCTAAAATCTGAAAAGAGTTCTGATGTATCTAAAAGCTAAGTGAATACATATATTTTAAGCATCGATTTTATTTTGTGAGAAGTAGGTCTTTCTCCAAGAATCTATTCTTTTGTCATATTCGAATATATTTTTGGCACAGAACCCTTTTTTCAATTGTTAAGCTATTGTTTTGGCGAGGTTTGTTTATAGAAGATTCCATCAGATTTTTTTGTGAAAGAAAAGATATGTTTATGCCATTTGTGTGGAAAGATTTGATAGTTTTATAAGCGTATTTTACCGCAATTTACCTAATTTGCCTTTGGGCAAAGACAATTAAGTAAGTATTCCTATTAAACACAATTAAAGGCTGGTAAATTGCTTTTTAAACAATAATAGGGATGTCTTACCCTGTCACATGACTCTCTAAAGACCAAAGAAAGAGAAGCTGTAATTTTCATTCCAGTCAAAGACGCATGCATAAGCACTAGACTGATAACTTAATCACTTGATGCTCCACTTTTTAACAGTAAATTGGAATTGATGAACGTGGTATATAACAATTTTAAAACTCACCTTTTTAAAATGCTGCTGCAAGAAAAATGCGGCTATCTTTTGCAGTTGATGTTTGTAATAACTATGCACACAGTAATTGTATGCACACAGAGGTTGCAAATAGTGCATGCAAATTGCACCCTGACATCGATCATCCTGTCATTTTGTGATGCAACCTATGTACTAATAGGTCACATTGAGCAAAGGACATCTTAATAGGGTCACAAATCAAAACACCTAATGAATATTAAATATTGAGGGGCTTATTTAGAAGCCCATTGTGACACCGGTGCATCACTTTTTATTATGTACCCGCAGCGAGTGTGCCTGCCTATATTTACAAGGCCACGTAAAGCCACCCTGAGTGGCTTTTCATGGCCTTGTAAATATGGATCCCTTTCACACATTACATTGTGTGAAAGTGGCGTTCCATGAGGGTTGCTGTGGATGTTCTAATGCAACATCCGTAGAACCTGACGCATTCCTGGATTTACAAGATTTTGAAGACCTGGGAATGCGCCAGATTCCTATGCCTCGCCACGGGAGGTTTAAGGGTGGCACAACAAGGTAACATACCGCTGTTTCTTCTGGTTTTTCCTTTTTAGGTCGAGCCTGGGCATTGCATGGGCTCTGCGAGGCATGCTGTATTCGAGTATAGATTTGAAGTTCCGCCCACTTGCCACCCATTTTTTTTCATTTGCTTGTGTCATTGTGCTTTCTAAACGTTGGATTCTGATTTGTTAATAGGCTTTGTACTACCTTGTCTTCATTTGCACAACATGCTTTCCAGCAACATTCAGTGCACCATGCGCTCTTTCACTTTCCAAGTAGCCGGAACTACAATGGCTGCTTCTTTGAACTGAAGTAGGTCTTGCATTTACAAGAGCTTGAGCTATTGGCTCCGTAAATGACAATGCCTTTTCTTTATGTTTAATTATCAACAAAGATAAATAAATGCATTGTAATTTACAATGCCAATAGCTTAAACTCTTGCAAATGAAAGACCTGTAGCATTGCAAATGCATGTTCTATGTGTGCTGCATTCACTACCTTCTCCCTCTGAGACTGCCCAACATTTGTGGTCACAAAGCAATAATGCATTCTATTTTGATCCCCATGCAGGCGAGGGGTGCCCGTTCCTATTTATGATTTGTAATGGGCTGCAAAATGCCGTTCACATAACAGACAGACTTTGTTGATTCGTAAAAAGGATCTGCTACGTACAAAAAGGTGTTTCGCTATCACAAACTCTGTGGTTCAGTGAATCAGAGGCTATGCTACCACAAAATTCTTTTGTAAATTAGGCACATATGTTCCTGTCATCTACAACCATGCCACTTGTGTTGATGTCAATAACAGGATGCATTTACTGCGCAGACGACCTCGCCCCGCTGGAGACCCCGCCGAGCAGACCCGGCAGCAAGAAAGCCCCATGGTTTAACGACGAACTCAAGAGCTCCAAAAAGAACTGCAGAGCACTCGAGAAAACCTGGCGCAGAGACCCAACACCGGGCAACATTACTGCCCTCAAGCTCGCCACCCGAAAACACCACCAACTGATCCGCGCCACCAAGAAAACCGCATTCAAGGAACGACTGGACAACAACGCACACAACAGCAAGGAACTCTTCAACATCGTGAAAGAGCTCTCCAACCCCAAAGCCGGAAACAACAACGTCACCCCTTCGCAAGACCTCTGCAACTCCCTCGCCTCCTACTTCCACAACAAGATCGCGGACATCCACAACAGCTTCAGCACTCAACCGACGCACGCAACGACAGAACCACCGCCCACCACCACCACCCTCCGCGCCTGGACCCCGATCAGCATCGAAGACACCACCCGCACGATGAACTCCATCCACTCCGGATCTCCGACAGACCCCTGCCCTCACCATGTCTTCAACAAGGCCGACACTGTCATCGCACCCCACCTGCGGGACATCATCAACACCTCCTTCGACACCGCCACCTTCCCGGAGAGCTGGAAGCACGCCGAACTCAGCGCTCTACTCAAGAAACCATCAGCCGACCCCACCGACCTCAAAAACTACCGCCCCATCTCGCTGCTCCCGTCAACAAGCAACTGGCCACCTTCCTCGAGACAAACGGTTCCCTCGACCTCTCGCAGTCTGGCTTCCGGGCCAACCACAGCACCGAGACCGCCCTGATCGCAGCTACCAATGACATCCGAGCCCAGCTCGACAACGGAGAAACGGCGGCCCTCATCCTCCTGGACCTCTCTGCGGCCTTCGACACCGTCTGCCACCGTACCCTAGTAAAGCGCCTCAGCAACATCGGAATCCAGGAGAAGGCACTGGAGTGGATCATCTCCTTCCTCGCCGGAAGGACACAGAGAGTCCGCCTCCCCCGTTCAGATCGGAGGCCACCAAAGTCATCTGCGGCGTTCCTCAAGGCTCCTCGCTCAGCCCAACACTCTTTAACGTCTACATGAGCCCCCTCGCAGCCAGCGCACACCAGCACAACCTCAACATCATCTCCTACGCCGACGACACCCAGCTGATCCTCTCCCTCACCAACGAACCCACCACCGCCAGAGCCAACCTGCACGAAGGGATGACAGACGTGGCCAAATGGATGTGGAACAGCCGCCTGAAACTGAACTCGGACAAGACGGAAGTCCTCATCCTCGGACCCTCACTCTCCGCTTTGGGACAACTCCTGGTGGGCCCCTGCCCTGGGCAGCGCACCCAAACCAACAGACCACGCACGCAACCTGGGCTTCATCCTGGACTCCTCCCTCTCCATGACCAGACAAGTCAACGCCGTCTCCTCGTCGTGCTTCAACATCCTGCGCATGCTACGCAAGATCTTCCGATGGATCCCTTCCGAGACCAGGAAGACGGTCACCCAGGCCCTCGTCACCAGCCGTCTGGACTACGGCAACTCCCTCTACGCCGGAACGACCTCCAAACTCCAGAAGAGACTCCAGCGGATCCAGAACACCTCAGCACGACTCATCCTGGACATCCCCCGCCGCAGCCACATCTCCGGACACCTGAGAGACCTGCACTGGCTCCCGGTTAACAAGAGAATCACCTTCCGGCTCCTCACCCACGCACACAAAGCCCTACACAACCAAGGCCCAGGATATCTCAACAGCTGCCTCAACTTCTACGCTCCAAAACGCCAGCTTCGATCGCCCAGCCACGCCCTCGCCGCCGTCCCCCGCATCCGAAGAGCCACCACAGGAGGAAGGTCCTTCTCCTACCTGGCCGCCAAGACTTGGAACTCCCTTCCGACCCGCCTCCGCCTGACCCAAGACCACCTCGCCTTCAGGAAGCAGCTCAAGACCTGGCTGTTCGAGCAGTAGCGGACCCCGCCCACCCCCCCCAGCACCTTGAGACCCTCCGGGTGAGTAGCGCGCTATATAAATTCTCTGATTGATTGATTGATTGATTTCAGATTAACCCCTTCCATGCTCATGACGGAACGGTTCCGTCATGAGCGTCGGTTGAGCTGTGCTCATGACGGAACCATTCCGTCATGAGCCGACAGGCTCATTAGAACCTTCAGCACAGCATGAAAATTCGCATTGCGCTGAAGGGGTTAAAGCTTCACAGTTTGCTCCATTGAGTTGGCTTGAATCTACTGTGTCCCTAGATGATCTTCTTGGGGGGTGGAGGCTCTTCATGCTGCCCTGCTATGAACAGTAAAATACCTTAGCCAACTCAGCTGGCTCATCTAAGTACTGTTGCACGGTTCTTCAAATAGTAGCACCTGTGCATCAGTATTGGTTTAATATATTTGAAAGCTGTGCTTCTTTAGATTTCCTCCCATATTTTGCTTGCCATGAAGACCGCACTAGCATATGTTAAGTCTTGTTCTCGCTATGTATGTCTATGCTTTCATTCATTTTTCTCAGTTCTTTTTGGGTGTTCTCAATCAGACGACTTTTTATTAAGTATATAGCTACATACATATATATGTATATTTACTGAAAAAACAAAGGTTACAGGGACGTTATAGTTTGGCTCAAAATTCACTCATACAAAACCATTGAAACCAATGTAATTCAGCAGTTATAGTTATGTGAGCTAACCATGACTTACGCTTCAGCAAAACACTGTTTATTTATTTATTTATTTTGAAGATTGTAAAGCACGCGGCTGCCCCCAACGGGGGTGTCCCGGCGCTACAGACTGAGGCGGTACCAAGGAGTCAGGCAAGGCGTGGCTATAGGTTGGAAAAAAGATATGTTTTCAGTTTGCGTCGGAACACTGGTTCAGATGTGATCAGCCGAAGACACGGTGGGAGGCTATTCCACAGTTTAGCCGTCACCACAGCGAAGGCTCTTCCCCCTGTCCTAAAACGGCAAAAGCGGGGAGAGTAGAGAAGGCAAAGATGGTTTGATCTCAGAGCGCGAGCAGACTGAACTGGCTTTAGTCTGCATCTGAGATAGGCCGGGCCAAAGCCATTAAGTGCCCTGAAAGCCAGCACCAATTGGATGCAATAAATGACTGGCAGCCAATGAAGTTTCCTCAGGTGTGGGGTGATTGAGTAGCGATAGGGAATATTACAGATCAGCATAGCAGCTGCATTCTGCACCAATTGTAGTCATTTAATCAGGTATGCCGTAGCTCCAGCATACAGGCTGTTGGAATAGTCCTGGTGTGAGGTGATTAAAGCATGGATGACAGTCCTGCGTGAGTAGAGGGGGAGGAAAGAAAAAATGTCCTAATCATGCGGAGCTTACCAAAGCAAGCCGAGGTGACCTTATTGATTTGTGTCTCACAGGACAATTTATTGTCAAAATGAAAGCCCAGGTTTCGTACTGATTTAACTGGGACCGGGGGGGGGATAAAGTTTTGATGGCCACCACAAAATGGAAGGAAGTAAGATGCTCTGGTTGAAGATTAAAACCTCAGTTTTATCGGTGTTCAGTTTATGGGTGTTGAGAGTCATCCAGAAGGAAATGTTGATGAGGCAGCATCTAAAGTTGGTAAAGCCGCCGTCAGAGTGATCTCTAAAGGAAAACACAAGCTGAGTGTCATCCATGTAAGAGATCACTCTGACCCCCCAGGATTCCACAACCTCAGCCGGAGAAGAAAGGCAAACATTAAAAAAGAGAGGACTAAGTGCAGAGCCCTGTGGTACGCCACAAGTAAGCAGTTTATCCTCAGAAACAAAAGGCCGAAGGGGGACCCGCTGCGCTCTGCCGGTCAGAAAAGACCTAATCCAGGCCAAAGGGGTGTCCCGTATTCCAAAGCTGGATAGTCTATCCTGCAGGATGGTATGCGAGACGGTATCAAACGCCACGGATAAGGCGAGGAGCACCAGCATGGCCTCCTTGCCTACATCCAAGCATTTGCGAATACTCTCGGATACCTCCAATAGGGCAGTCTCTGTGCTGAAACCGGATCTGAAGCCCGACTGTGAGTCATGGAGTAGTAGTCTGGACTCCAGATAATCAGCTAGTTGCTCTTGCCCAACTTTCTGGAGTATTTTGGCTGGCTTAGGGAGAAGCGAGATAGGCCGATAGTTGCTGAAAACTGAGGGGTCAGCACCAGCTTTCTTCAAAATGGGGATCAGCATAGTCTGCTTCCATAAGGAGGGAAACTGTCCCGAGCGCAGCGATGTATACCATATGGAGAGTAATAGGCCCACCAAGAGGGGGGCCAAAAAGCTGAGTACCTAGGCGATGGGCCGGGTCGAGAGGTGACCCGGACTTACATAATCGAAGCCTAGTCAGTGCAGTGTCCTTAGACAAGGGTTTGAAAGATACAAACCCCTCCTCAACGGGGACCCTGGGGATTGGCAAAGGTGATGCTGAGGTGAGAGTGAAAGAGGCAGAAATATCAGCAATTTTGTCATAGAAGAAATTTGAAAAACCGTCACAGAGGGTTTGACTAGGTGGGATCGGACACAACAAGGCTGAGGGTTTGGCAAATTCCTTCACAATTTTAAATAACATTTTGGAAGTGTTCTCGGCTGCATTAATTTTGCTGACAAAATATTCCCTCATAGTGGCATGCTTAAGTTTATGAAATCTTTTTAATGCGGATCTGTAGGTGGCTTTGGCGACGGTATCATACGATCGTCTCCAATTGCGTTCCAGTTTTTAACAATTCCTTTTTTCTATGCAAAGAACCGCAGAAAACCAAGGTGCAGAGGGCTTTGTTCTAGATGAAGATATGGGTCTTGAAGGAGCAATGGCGTCAATGGCAGAGGAAAGGTTGGAGTTGAAGTTGGAAACATCAGTATTCAGATCATTGAATGTCTGGATTGATTAGAAAATATCGGATCAAGGGTATGGCCTGCGAGGTGTGTCCGGCCCTGTACCTGCTGCTGCATGTTGAGGCCCTGCATGGTATCCAGGAGATATCTAACCTTTGTGCACGCGGTGACGTCCACATCAGTGTTAAAATCTCTAAGAACAATAAAATGGGGGTGTTTAAGGGAGAGATCCGCAATAGAGGCAAAGAGTTCTGTGATAGGAGATGGCAAGTTGCCAGGGGGATTATATAGCAAGATACCAGCTAGAATAAGAGTGGAGGCATCTGGTATGTAAAAATACATAGCTTCGACAGGCCCAAGGTTGGTAAGTTTTCTAGACGTGATCCTCCAGTGGGATTGAAGGATAATGTCGATCTCGCCACCTGCCTTAAGACCCGGGCGATGGATCCCAACAAAGCGATCGTCTGGGGGAATTGCCAGATTAATATCAGGGTTGGAGGAATCCTTGGTCCATGTCTCTGTTAAGAACATAAGATCCCAAGAGTGGGTCGAAAGAGAGAGCCAAATATCTTCTGCGTGACACGGGAGGGATCTACAATTCAGCAGGCAGGCTTTGACAGATTTTGGGGAATTGGGGTGCAGGGCACCTCTGGCCTGTAGAGGGGAAGTTTACTGGAAGGTTTCAGAGTGAACGAATAGTTATCACATCTGAAATCCTCCTTAACAAGTCCAGACAGACTACAGTTTACAGGGCGAGTGCAGTCACCTTGTCTCAAAGACAATAGCTGGGACATAGTCCAGCATAGTCGAATAGTGCGAGGGCAGCCGGCATCATGGCTGGAGCTGGTCACGGAACAGGCGTGGACTGGCGCAGATGGGCTTGCCTTTGGCGCGCATTAAGCGCGCCAGCGGCACGCCCATTGCGTGCGTCCGCTGGGCGTAGGGAAAGACATGTCCGTTAATTGGTTCGAAAGCTAACCCCTCGCTCCACCCTCACAGCCGGAAATGACGCTCGGCTGCCCTCACTACCCTCCACAACAATCGGGCAAGCCCCTGGTGGACCGGGGTAGGGGCGGAAGAGTGAAGGTATGGGGCACAAGAGTAGTCATGACCAGGAATGCAGGTAAACACACACACTTTGTCAAGTGAAAAAGATAAAAACAATTTTAAAAATAGAGAGCAGAGGTAGTGTCCACCTACTACAGCTAGCGCGAGATCGCTCGGTGCAGCGCGCATCCGCTGCGGGTAGGGAAAGGCATGTCTGTTAAGCAGGCTAGAATGCTAACCCCTCGCTCCACCCTCCCAGACAGAAATGACGCTCGCCTGCCCTCACTACCCTCCACAACAATCGGCAAAGCCTTATGACCACACATATTACATAACTCATGACATGGTTAGTGACAACACTGATGACATCACTGATACATCTCAAATGCATCACTGATGAAATCATCCCATGTGTGTGTTTTGTAAACTTCTCTAAAACTTAAAGACAAATACAAATCTGCAGGTAAAGTAAAATTACTATTCTTTATACACTAGTACTTAGTCATAATATATCTAATAGATCTCATCTTAGTGGCTGTGTGACTATCAGTGTGGGAGTAGATTTCTGAATGGCTGTATGGGTGTGTGAGTGGCTGTGTGAATAGCTGTATTGGAGAATGAGTGGGTGTGTGAGTGGCTGTATGGGTGACTGATTGACAGCTGTGTGTTGATGTATGGGTGAGCGAGTTGGTGTGTGACAGGCTTTTCGAGTGAGTAGCTATTGAGTGTGCGTATAGGTACATTTATCTTCCTTCTCTAACTGATCTTGTTCCAACTTCCTCTGTCTACACTTGTTTGTTAGCAAAAATACTTCTATTAGGGTAGTTTTCACACTGAAGCTGGTCATTGTGGAACTTCTGTATGGGTGACAATCTCTGTCTCTGTCCTGGTGGATAATCTCTTAATCCTTGTAGCTTCAATTCTGGGCTGGGGAGCAAAAGTCAGATGATGAATTTGGGATGGCTTCTGTGGTACTCTTGGATCAAAATGTGTGCCACAATTGTGGATTGAGTCTGGTTAATGGGCTCTAAAAGGTATAGCACAGTTTACTGTTTGTTTGAAGTAAATGTGCTATTGTTGCAAGGTAGACCGATGATTGGCAGGCTTTCGGGAAGGCTGCAGTGGAGAATGTTGATGGTGTGGGGATTCTGAGCCTGTATCCTCTCTTGTAGCCTCTTTCATTCTCATGTACACCTATATAAAAGGTGTACAATCTGTTTCTTTTTAACAGGCCAAATGTTTTCCCCTTTTAAAAAACCTAACTCAAACCTCAATAATCAAAGCAATTACAGGCTTATTTCCTTGATGACAGCCCTGTCAAAAATTGCTGAGAAGTTAGTTTACCAGCAGTTGTCCAACTACAGTGAATCTAATATGCTTCCTCACCCGAGCCAGTCTGGGTTTAGCCACAATTCAGTACAGAGACACCGCTGTTTGAAGTCTCTGAACTGATAAAACGCCCTGTAGATGTAGGAGGAATGGCAGTCTTGGTACTGCTAGAGCTTTCGTCGTCATTTGGCATGGTTCCACCCTTCAGGTTGCTCACCCGCCTTTATGACATGGGCACAGCACTGCAGTGGCTTGAATTTTTTCTTGAGGACAGATTCCAGGACCACCTTGCTTGTCTGGTAACAGCTGTGTCTCAATAGTGGTGCCCTCTTTAGGAATAGTAAGTCAATTGCAAAAGATGCCATTAAACTCTTCTTATCAACACATTTTTAATGGAAGAGTTTCAATCAACTGCAATGCAACACAGAGGTCCTTAGCTCTCATTAAAATTTCAGCCCTACCTGCAAGCACACCAAAAAAATTAGGGCTTCTGCGCCCATCCTACAAGCTGACATGGTAAAAACATGGATCTGAACTTTGATAAACAGCTGATACTGCACAAACAAATCAACACAGTAGTCAGAACGTGTTTTGGTCTTGCATTTCCTCTTTAAAAACTGATGGATATCAGTGAGCCTGGCCTTGATTATGTCCAGGCTGGATTATGCCAATGCCCTTGATGCTTTGTCCAGAATGCGGCAGCTCGTCTGGCTCTCAATTTACATAGACAAGCTTCTGTCTTGCTACATTTGAGGGACCTGGACAGCTTCCCTGTTAAACAGAGAATCCTGTTCAAAACCCTTTTCAAAATCCTTGTAATTATGTATAGAGCAATGAACTACTCAGGTGTCATCCAGTATATATCATTGTACTCCTTCTAGAATCGTGCACTCTTCCTGTGGCCACTTGCCCAAAGTTACTAATGTCTGGCTGGCAAAAGCAGGAAGCAGATCATTTTATCTTCTTGGCACACAAGCCTGGAATAGGCTTCCTGCTGAACTGCTTCAAAGTGATGGAGTGTGGCCTTTTAGAGAGAAACTCTAGACTTGGCTTTTCACACTTTAGTCTATCTGCATATTTTCCTATCTCACATTCCACATAGCCCTGGGACACTCTTTTTAAGCAGCTGTGCACTCTACAAGTCTCTGCATTTATTCATTCGTTCCTTGCCACCCCCTTCTTAATATTTGGCTGTTCTGCCTGTCTACTCCTGTTAGAATTTTGAGTTTGCCTAGGCAGGGGTTTGCTGAGCAGTGAGTTTAAAAGTGAATCAGGAGGGTCAGCATGTATGTCTTTGAGCCCCCATGGCTAGCCTTAGTCTCAGTCCTGTCTGCTTGTTCTTCTTGCCATCTGAGTACCCCCCAGTCTCTATGTACTACCATCCTCACTCACCCATTGCTCCCTGATCCTTCAGATTCTACTCCCTATTTTCAATTTGTGAAATATTTATTTATTATTTAGTACCAGCCGACTACAAAGCGCAGCTAGGTCACTTGCTTCTGGCGCTGCCACCCACTTTATTTTTCACTTTTCATTTACTGTTTTAAAATGGTTGTCGTCCATGTTGGAATGGTGAATGAAAATCTGAAAATGGGCACTGGATTATTATGATACTAGCTCGTGCATGGGCACACAGTGGTCACAATCTTGGAATAGCTTCAGGCGCATGCAGGCATCATGAGCACTCACATGTTTCACAATCCATGTGTACACATTGACAGTCATCTTGGAATGGCATTTCTTTAAAAGAAAACTGTTATATGTTGTTTTTTGAATCTTTTATGCCATTTCTTGTTTTCTCTGTAAGTGGTTGAGAGCATGCATTAGTGTATGGATGTTAGATAAATGCATAGCTGCCAAGGTTTCAGATTGCTATGTGTGACATTTTCACAATTTCAGTGTAATTATGAGTGACATTTCAACAACTATGAGTGGCACTTTCCTGCAAACAAAAATCAAGCAATGCAGACGAGGGAAACATAAACATCAGAAATTATACCCTTTTGAGCAACGAGAAACTCCAAGAGGATCTTAAAACTGCTCCAAATGTGTTTTCTTTACATGAGCAAGAAGAGATAAAACATGTAAACAGCACAGAAGCAGCACGGTTTGAAGTCAGGTATTCTGTCCGCTCTGTATTGCTGTTTGAAGCCTGGAGCACAGCAAACATCGAAAAACCTGAATCCAACACTCTGACTTCAGATACCGACATGCCCTGGTAAGTGAAAAAGTAGTCTGTCTCGAGTGACAGTCACGATGCAAGCAGTAGCTCTCTGTGAACTGGTGGCACTGCGCTGCAGCTGTTTGGAGAGAGGCATGCAACCTGGCCTGGTTTTTAACTTCTTAGAAGCGTCGAACGTTCAGCGCCCAGTGCTGAACGTTCGAAGAACGGATGCTGGGCCGTCGGCCAACGGTCGTGCGCAGCACTGGAGAGGTAGTGCTCGTGACGACCGTTGGCCGAAGGCAGCACTTAAGGTGTTAAAGATAATAAAAAACCTCCTGCTCAGCTGTGTTTGTCTCCCAGGATGGGAGCATAGCAAGTCAGACACTGTTAAACGGATGTATGACATCATAACGCATGCTTTTACATCGCATGCTTTTACATCGCAACTTTTACAACGCATGCCTTTACAACACATAGTGTTGAGGGGTGCTGGATAGTGAATAGTTTAATTTACTATTCCAACTCCAGTCCCCGTGGATAGTAGGGAAGGTGTTGGACAGTAAATTAAATCTATTCCCTATCCTAGAGCGCCCCCCAGCGCAATACGTTGTAATGGTTTGCGTTGTAAACGTTGCGATGTAAAAGCACTGCATGGTAAAAATTGCGTTGTAAAGCATGTTTCCCCTGTTAAACAGTGGGTGATAGTGTTGCCAGGTGACAGATACAATTCTGGGGGTCTCAGGTTGGGCAACAAGGAACATGGAACACTATTCTGTTGCCGGGCAGCCTGGCAGAAATTCTGTCAGCTTTAAGCAGCCTAGTAGTATGCCCACTCACTGGGCACCAGGCTCCTCCATGCAAATCAATCAAATGATAAAGGAACGGGAGAAGCTACACTGACCTCCAGGCCACTCTCTCTGTCCTATTCAGGACCCGTGCCCAGACTGTAGCAGGATGTGAGTGGTCCCAAAATGGATCTCAGCTGCCTCAGCCTATACCCTAATTACTTATAGAGTCAGCTGACTTGCGGATAGCAGCCACTGCAGTCTGCATTTGATAGGCATGATTGGGCAAACCTCAGGACAGGCTGTGAGACACACAAAGTACTCAGAGCCAGGCAGGCTGCAATATTGGAAATTACACACCAGTATAAGGAAGTGAGCGTCCCAGGGTTCCGAGGTGCCGCCTGCTACTAGATACTGACAGTTGATAGAGCCAAACTTCGGCCTTGCCTTACCTTACTAATTAAGTTCAGCTAAGATGGTCTTTTATTTGCCTGCTAAAATTTGTTGAGGGGAAAATCAACACATTAAAATTATACTTACAAAGTAGTCATGCTGTAAGGACCACAGACTTCAAAATCTAGTTATAGATTTTTTATTATAAGGCCAGAAATATTTGTATATAAACACACAGCAATATCAATAAATATAGGTACAGGAAAATTAATACAGAGCTAAATCTGCGCATATAATTGATTTGGTAAAAGAGACACAAAACTATAAACTCCAACATTAATACACAGCCCAAATTAGAGGCGGAATCCAACTCTCTTTTCATCAGGAAAGGAAGCTTGAAATTTCTTTCCTTACACTACTCTCATTTATGAGAGTTCTATTTGGTTCCCCTAATTTAGTTCTCAAAGGTGTCAGCACGTGTATACTTCCTTGAAGTACTCACGTCAAATGGGTCAAATAGCTTAAGGCTATGGAGCTCACTCTAAGATACTCCTTCTCCTCCGAAAATCTAGAAGTCTGCCATTTCTGTCCTTGCGCATAATACAAAAAGAGGATAAATTCAGCCCCCTACCAAAGGTATCACTTGACATTTAGTTTCATTTCTGCACAGTTTCGGTGCTTTTTCATGATTTCTTTAATTAAATCTTCCTTGCTTCTTGTGACCTTGGAGGGTAGATAGGCCAGGTATAGACGATGTCCTCCCTTCTCTTTCTCAGACCGTTCAAAGACATTCCAGTTATCTCTTCTCAAAATGAAAAATAATGAGGATACATTCCTTCTACCTTCAATGGAATGAAAACACACTCCTCTAGCACAAATAAGGATACATTTAATTAGTTATTCAGTAGCAGAAGAAGGGAAACTGTAAACACTTTGCAACTCGGGGTCTAGACGCAGGCAACTTTAGAACACACGATTACATTAATATGAATATAGTGTCTTCATAAACGGGTGCATTTGTAGATAATGGTGTCTTCTATTACATGTGAATTCTATATAACATGCACATGACACTTCTTGTCAACGTAGGGAATAAATCCATTTAAAACATAATACACAATGATACTTAAAACATATGCTGGTGCTTTAAACTATGAGTATGATGCACCTCTACAATTAGAGTGCTATATGCGCTCTATCACAGTTAACTACTTGCACACATTATCTGAAAAAGAAATCACTTTTACTTAGTCACTTAGCATGATTAATGTTCTTCTCAGAGTCGAGCAGAGCCATCCACTGCCAATGCTGGGGCTGGGTGCACCTCAGAGGGTCCAGCCCGCAGGATCCATTATACCACCACACTGCAACTGTGGTCAAGCAATGTGCTCAGCTGCACTGCCAATCCGACAGTGCGGCTCAGCAGCTGCGCCATTTACAACATTTGAAATGCCGCCGACTTGCACCCGCCCACCTTATTAAATTGAGTCTGACAACTTTGAGAGACTCACGCTGTCTACCATTCCACTGGACACTGACAATGACTCCTCTCCTGACGTCAGGCTGTGTGGTGTCAGGTGGGTTTACTTTGTGGTACAGGAGCAGAGGAACCAGGCCCCAAGCCAGTCGTAGCGGCATGCATTGCGCTGCCACTGCAGCTTTAATTATTGGTGCATTATAGAGGCTTTGGCTGGGCAGCTGAGAGGTGCTATAATGAGTGACAATGCATTTAAGTGGGGTGATGTGGACGACCACACTGAAATGGGTTAGTCTAACGCCTGATGCGTGGTACTTGGCATGACTTTAAATCAAAGGGGAGTTCTTGGTTCTGGACTTAGTTGTCAGGAGTGGCGCAAGCTGGCGGTTGGTGCTCTCCTACCTGCTACCTGCTATTTCATTAAAAGAGTTTAACTGCATCTCGTCGTTGTGTATTCCTGGATATTCACAACAAAACCCCATTCCAATATGGCTACCAATCAGTATGTTTGTGCTTACCTCGTGAGTTTTTTTAGCACTTGTGGCCATTTTGGGAACAGTTTGTGTCAATACAAACAAGCACTGACAAATCTGATAGCTCAGCGTTTTACAGCTGAGACCTATTAGTTTTACCAATGCTTGTTTTGATTGCATTTTACATCAGTTCTTTCTTTGTTTCTGACTTAGGGAAACAGTTTCACCATGGTAAATGAATAGTGGTTGAGGATAAACACTTTTGGCTTACTGTGTTTTTCTTTAGCCATACATGCTGTTAAAATCTGATATTTGTGTTTTTACAAACAAATGCAGAAGACTTCCAACGTTTTTTAGATTTGCAAAAAATATCTTTGTTGGAATTAACATCCACATAAGAGGCACAATATGCACCAGTCTCAACAGTATTTAAAGATGCGGAGAGTTCAGGGGAATTGTGGGTTTGTCATGACAGATGGAAGATCGGCCTCTGGCTGAGTAGGAGAACGCCCAGGAGGCCAATGGTTTTCAAGAGCTATTTCCATCTGGACAGACTGAGTCACATATCAGATATGACTTTGACAAACTCTTAGACTTCAGTTAGAATTACTCACATACCAGCTACTCACCTGTAGCAGAGTTGAGTCATGTTTTTCACACGTATCTACCAGACTGGTGCAGCTTAGTTAAAAAGTCATATGGTAACCAAACATCAGAAAGATAGGTCTGAAGCAGCTTCGGTGACATGACAGGCGAGCATATGACAGGCAAGAAGCCCCGGTAAAGAGTCATTCATATGTGCTCTTTTGAAAAGATCGACAGGGTTTGTATTAGTGTCATCTATGATAGGCTAGTAGACACGGGTTAAAGCAAATTGCATGTCTGAGGCGAGAAAAGTCAATTGCAATGCCTTTACAACGCAATTTTTACAATGCACGTGCCTTTACATTGCATGCCATTACACCGCATTCCACGACAACGCATGCCATCACAACGCATTATAAGGTTAGTAATGGAGATTTTTAAGTTTTAGGGTGGGTATTGGTTTTGGGGTAGTTGGGAATAGTTATTTTTACCCCTACGCTATCCAACACTTTCCCTACTGTTGCACTAAAAGTATTATGCATTGTAATGGCATGCGTTGTAATGGTATGTGTTGTAATGTAATGCGTTGTAATGGTAGTTTTAAAAAATCCATTGTAATGGTATGCGTTGTAAAGTCATGCAATGTAATGGTAGTTGCATTGTAAAAACTGCGATGTAAAAGCATGCATTGTAATTGTTTCATTGTAAAGCAATATACTTGTCTGAGAATTCTCACAAGGGAGTAAGTTTGAAGGAAATCAATGATATGTCAGACGCACCACTGAAAGGCCAATAGGGCTGTTGGTGAGCCAGTCATTAATCAAGCATAGCTGTGGAACACCAGTAGTTGCACATCTGACATACCATGTGAGGTACAAATATGGCAGACAGAGAGGTTTAGTGAAAGGCTAGTTACATGGGAGGATCATGGGGTACAGGAGGTGCCCTCTGTGTTCTAGGTGATCATAGGGTCTATAGCTGCACCTCTATATAGACTCTACAGGAATTCCACTCATAACTCTCCCATGATTCTCTCTTTCTGCTCGTGCCTTCTGTGCTAAGAGAGGTGCTAGAGTCTTGTCTAGGGGAATGGTCTTAGATTGAAATCTCCCTGATTGGCCCTAGTCAGCTTTAATAATAAACTCCACCATCTCAGCTGTCCGCGAAACACCTCACAGTGGTTTACCATTTGGTGTCCTCATTTACGCCCACTAGAATCTGCCTTCTAACCTCTTCTCATGACCCCCATGTGGTTCTCGAACCAGGCTTTTCGGGTGTTCTCTGAAGCGAGAATGGGGATTGCACTGATACTTTGCCTGTGCACGACATTTTCTCTTTATGAAACAAATTTCATGTAGAAGGTCTAAACCAAAAAATGAAATCTATTTATTCATATAAATAGTTATTTGGTTGGGGTATTCATCTAACTAGAAAAAGATTAATTTATTCCGCAATCTGTTGGAGCAGCCATGCCCTGATGCTTAAGAGCAATAGAATCAACTGATTAGTTATGAACGCATTGCCTCATTGCTTAGAACAGAGTCTCCACAAGTGCTGCAATGCAAAGAAACAGTGATTTGCAAATAATTCCAAATGGGTTCATGGCATCTAAAATGGTAACTAATGGTCATTCTGAGATTCTAATTAGTGATTCCCTATTTCTAATTTCAATATAAAGAATCGCAATTTGAATATACCACAGATTCCCAAACAGTTGCAAAACTAGCATTTTGCATGTGGAGTTTAGTACCAAGTGGAAAAGTGGTAATCAAATTTAAACTATTAAAAGGGCTTCAGAGTACAAGATTATATTCCACAAGGTCTTCTTTGTATGCAATGGCGAAGATGATGCTCATACTGGCTGGACAGCAGAGGAGGAGAATGAAACAGGAACGCATTTTCAGGATTATTACTATACCGTTTGACCAAACAGAAGAGGAAATTTATGACAAATATAGACCCAGATGTAGATCGCCAATTACCGGTCGGTAACGGCCGATTTCGGCCGTTACCGACCGGTATTTGGGAATTGGCATGTAGGGGGAATTTTATTTACAGAATCGGTATATTTACCGATTCGGTAAATTTACAGAATCGGTAAAATACCGAATCGGTAAATATACCGAATCTGTAAATCAAGATGTAGGTGGCACTGTAATCAGTATCACAGGCCCTTACCGAATCGTTATTTACCATGGAATATTATTCCATGGTAAATAACGAATTCTAGTGTACATGCACATCTGTGCATGTACACCTGTGCCATGTAGCACACAGACATGCCCTAAGGGCATGTATGTGTGTCACATGGCACACAAGCCAGAAACAGGGGTGCAACAGGGTGTCAAAGTGACACCCTGTCCCCCTTGTAAATTCGGTAATTTTACCGATTCTGTAATTACCGAATCGGTATATGCTATTGAATCCTATGGGCTTCAAGGCCCATAGGAATTAATGGCAAATACCGATTCTGTAATTACAGAATCGGTAATTACCGAATCTTACAGATTCGGTATTTTTACCGAATTATTTACCTACATAGCAATTACCGAATAGTGAATACCGAATCGGTAGAATTCGGTATTTACCATTCGGTAATTGGCTATTACCTACATCTGGGCCCTAGTCTCAGCAGTTAGGTAATATTTGAACTCATGTTTGACTTGGGTGCTGACCTATGAAGAGGCAAGCTCAGAAGACAGGCCATAACAATGATTGTCCAACTACTCTGCTCATTGCACTACTTGTCCTCCAGCAGCTTCCGGGGTGTCCTAACCACAGGTGTCTGAATATCCTCAAATGTCCTAAACATTTTTTGTTGTTGCAATTTTGTAATTATCTTCATGCCATAGTGCCTAGAACGAACTCCAACATACTATTTCCCAACATCCCACAGGGTTTGCAGAACACCAAATTACAATTCTTAAAAAGTGGGATACAATGGATTGTACAACCGCCTATCAAAAGGAAACATTGTTGATGGATTTTTTACTGTGTAAGTTACTCCCAGATTCTTTACAATAGTGCATATCTGTTATGGCAAGGTTTTCTTGTATTAGGTTTTAACCTCTAATAACTGTTTTAACCCTACCAAAAGAGAATTAGCCCTTATCAGTGTAAGCATATACATAAAATAACATGCCATTCAAGAATAATAAAGTAAAAAGTGGCATTTTTGTACTTCTACCTGAAGGGGCCAACACAGTGTAACTTATTTATACACAGTAGCAGCAAGAACGACTGGTCTAGGATGAGTCTACTTGCATTTAGGTGTTGATGAGCTCCGCTAAGATGCTGTGTCTTTTATCTTGTATTTCTTCCAGTGTTGTGGGCTTGGGTTAAAGGTGTGAGGATTAGAAGCATGTCTCAGATAAGATCTAATTATTTTATTCACTACAGAAAATCTATGAGTATTAAAATCATATCTGATATTTAGCAGTTTAATTCTGTCACTGATTGGTAAAATAGCTTGCTCAGACACCTCTTAGACAATATCTACCATCAAATGTTCACACAGACTCAAATGCGTCAAACTCTTTGATACATCATGTCCCTTTGTTCACACGTCAATAGTGACAGTGTGTCTCCCACCAAATAGTGAGAGGTACCTGTGAAACTGCAATATAACAATGTGCATGGGATTCCTGGGACAGTGGTGAATGCCCACAGTACCACATTATAAAGCAGGGGGAGAGGATGTGACCTAACAGGCTAGGGTGGCCGATCTGAAATCTGGGACGCTGGGTACGAGTCTCTGCAATGACTAAACATCCAGTGACTCTGGGCAAATCCTTTAATCTCCCTGGGCCTAACAAAAATGATTGTAATCATGTGTAACTGGTGCTCATGTAAAGCGCTCTGATACCTGATACCTTCAGGTCAAACTGCGGTATACAATACTCAGAAAAAAAGAATAAAAACTAAAATCATAACTGCAAGATTACCCATTGGTATATGCAAGACTTTCACTAATTCTAGCTTTTTAACAAACTGCAATTTACTGATGGAATTTTTGAGCCCACACAATGTTAGAGGGAAAGTTTCAAGACCCTGTATACAATGTGATGCTGGTTAAAAAGTCAGGACCAACTTAATGTGTCACACTTGATATTTGGGCACTTGGTAACTATAAGTTTCCACACAATAGTTCAAGTTCAAGTTCGAGCATTTGTATAGCGCACTACTCACCCAGAGGGTCTCAAGGCGCTGGGGGAAGGGGTTCAATATTTGTCGAATAGCCAGGTTTCGAGTTCTTTTCTGAAGGAGATGTGGTTCTGAGTAAGGCGGAGGTGGGTGGGGAGAGAGTTCCAGGTCTTGGCAGCCAGGAAGGAGAAGGATCTGCCACCCATGGTGGATTTCCGGATTCGCGGGATTGCGGCGAGGGCTTGATTGGACGATCTTAGTTGGCGGGTGGGTTTGTAGAAGGACAGTCGAGTGTTGAGGCATTCGGGTCCTAGATTGTAGAGGGCTTTGTGTGTGTGGGTGAGAAGGCGGAAAGTAATTCTTTTGTTGACGGGAAGCCAGTGGAGGTCTTTTAGATGTCCGGAGATGTGATCTTGGCGAGGGATGTCTAATATGAGTCTTGCTGACGCGTTTTGGATGCGCTGGAGTTTTTTCTGTAGTTTTGCTGAGAATCCGGCGTATAGTGTGTTACCATAATCCAGTCGACTCGTGACCAAAGCGTGGGTGACAGTCTTTCTTGTCTCGAGGGGGATGCAGCGGAAGATGTTTTTGAGAATGCGAAGTATGTTGAAGAAGGAGGACGAGACGGCGTTGACTTGTCTGGACATCGAGAGAGAGGAGTCTAGGATGAAGCCAAGGTTACGTGCATGGTCTGTGGGTGTGGGTGCTGTGCCCAGAGCGGAAGGCCACCAAGAGTCGACCCATGCTAAGGGGGAAGATCCTAGGATGAGCACCTCCGTTTTGTCTGAGTTGAGTTTAAGACAGCTATGTTTCATCCATTCGGCTACTTCTTTCATGCCGTCGTGAAGGTTGGTTTTGGCGGTGTTGGGGTCTTTGGTGAGGGAAAGGATTAACTGGGTGTCGTCGGCGTAAGAGATGATGTTAAGGTTGTGTTGACGCGCGATGGAGGCGAGAGGACTCATGTAGACGTTGAAGAGGGTGGGACTGAGTGATGATCCTTGTGGTACGCCGCAGATGACTTCCGTGGCCTCTGAGTAGAATGGGGGAAGTCGGACTCTTTGAGTTCTCCCAGCGAGGAATGAGATGATCCAGTCCAAGGCTTTTCCTTGTATGCCGATGTTGCTGAGGCGATGTATAAGGGTACTGTGGCAGACTGTGTCGAAAGCGGCGGATAGGTCGAGTAGGATGAGGGCCACTGTTTCTCCGTTGTCCAGGAGTGTTCGGATGTCGTCGGTCGCTGCAATGAGGGCGGTTTCGGTGCTGTGTTTGGCTTGAAACCCGGATTGAGATGGATCAAGGGAGTTGTTGGATTCGAGGAAGGCAGCGAGTTGGCTGTTGACGGCTTTCTAGATGACTTTGGCCGGGAAAGGGAGGAGGGATATGGGTCGGTAGTTCTTAAGTTCAGATGGGTCTGCTGTGGGTTTCTTCAGAAAGGCGCTGAGTTTGGCGTGTTTCCAGCTTTCTGGAAAGGAGGCAGAGTTGAACGAGCAGTTGATGACATCACGGAGATGGGGTGCGATGATGGAGTCAGCTTTGTTGAAGATGTGGTGGGGGCAGGGGTCGGTGGGCGAGCCAGAGTGGATTGAGTTCATGAGGCGAATGGTGTCTTCAGTGGTGATTGGGTTCCAGGCGCTGAGGTTGTTAGTTGGCGGAGTAGGATCTGAGGGGGGTGGGGAGGGTAGATCGCTGGGAGTATTCTCGAAGCTGTTGTGGTTGTCGGCAATTTTGTTGTAGAAGAAGGAGGATAACGCGTCTCAGAGGTCTTGGGAGGGAGTGATGTCGTTGGATGCTGCGGTGGGGTTGGTGAATTCTTTAACGATGTTGAAGTGTTCCTTGCTGTTATGAGAGTTGTTGTCGAGACGATCCTTGAAAGCTGATTTCTTGGCGGATCGAATCAATTGGTGGTGTTTGCGGGTGGCTGACTTGAGGGAGGCCATGTTGTCGGAGGTTGGGTTTTTTCTCCATATCTTTTCCAGGTTGCGGCATAGCTTCTTGGATTTTTTAAGTTTGTCATTGAACCAGGGAGCCTTTTTGCTGGCTGATTTCATCTGGTGCTTTTTCAGGGGTGCTAATTCGTCAGCACTGTGGGTAATCCATTGCCTGAGGTTAATGGCCGCTTGGTTTGGGTCCATTGAGATGGTGGGAGGATTTTGGTTGAGTGATGTGAGGAGTTGGTCGGAGGTGATTTTTTTCCAGTTTCTCCGAGATATAGGTTGTGGACGGTTAAGGGTCAGGGTGGTTTTGTAGCTGAAGTGAACACAGCTGTCATCCGTCCAGTGGAGAGCAGTAGTGAGATCGAAGGAGATGTGCTTGCTGGAGGTGAAGATGGGGTCGAGCGTGTGTCCGGCTGTGTGGGTGGGGGTGTCAACAAGTTGTTTGAGTCCGAGATTGGCCAGGTTGTCCAGAAGGGTGGTGGTGTTGCTGTCGTGTTTGTTTTCAAGGTGGTAGTTGAGGTCTCCTAGAAGAATGTAGTTCTCGGAGGCGAGGGCGTGTGGGCTGACGAAGTCCGTGATGTCATCGCTGAATTGAGAGCGGGTACCTGGAGGCCTGTAGATGAGGGTGCCTCTAAGTGTGGTCCTGGGGTCGGTGTGGATCTGAAAGTGGAGATGTTCGGCGGTTGCAAGATTGTCGTCAGAGTTGGTTGTCATTTTGATGGTGTTTCTGTGGACGATGGCGATGCCTCCTCCTGTTTGATTGGTGCGGTCTTTTTGGATAATCTTGTAAGTGTCCGGTATGGCTATGGCGATGTCGGGTGCTGATGATGTGTTCATCCATGTTTCAGTAAGGAAGGCGATGTCAGGTGACGCAGTGTCGAGTAGGTCCCAGAGTTCTGTTGCGTGTTTGTGGATCGAGCGGGTGTTGAGCAGGATGCACTTTAGGCGGATAGAGTTGGAGCTGTGATTGGAGGACGTGGATTTGGCGAGGGTCCTGAAGCAGTTGAACTTGCAGGAGAGGCAGGCGAATGGGCCGTGAGTACGTCCTGGAGTAGTTTCGCAGCATAGTGGTGTACGTCTGGGGTTGAGGGCAAGGAGAGTAGCGGCATCATATGTGAATCTAGAGGGTTGGGAGCGGCGGGGACCAGGGGGTCTGGCGCTGGGCACGGTCCAGGCGCAGACGGGCGTAGACGGGCTTACCTTTGGCGCACCTTCGGCACGCATGGGGCGCGACCGCTGCGCGTAAACGCTGCACGATTGTCCAGCTGTCATTAATGGGGGGCAGAGGGGGGCGGAGCATGGGCGGGGCGGCTGGGAGGCGGGAGCGTGTGGGGAGGGACGGGCTGGAGTCACAACCAAATGGCAACAAGCAGAAAACAAAGGCTAACACGCCGATATTGGGGCACAAGTAATGAAAATAAAGCCAATGCAAATTAAAATACTTCCGTGGGCACAGTTAAGCACACAGGCACCATGAAAATCTATAATGAACACACGGCGCAATTATTGTCCAGCAATGCGAGGCGCTATTAGGCAAACACACGGCACAATTAATGTTCAGCAGTGCGAGGCGCTTAAAATGTGTAAATTCAAATTGGCAGCAGTGTGGAGGAGAGCAGCGCTACGATACCCAGAGCTGCAGGAGGCAAGGGGGAGCAACCGCTACGTCCGGAGACAGGCTGGTTACAAGGAAATGTCGGACCGGACGTTCCTTATAGCCAGTGGGTGGGTGGGGCGGCTGGGAGGTGGGAGCGTGGGGGGAGGGACGGGCTGGAGGCACAACCAAATGGCAACAAGCAGAAAACAAAGGCTAACACGCCGATATTGGGGCACAAGTAATGAAAATAAAGCCAATGCAAATTAAAATACTTCCGTGGGCACAGTTAAGCACACAGGCAACATGAAAATCTATAATCAACACACGGCGCAATTATTGTCCAGCAATGCGAGGCGCTATTAGGTAAACACACGGCACAATTAATGTTCAGCAGTGCGAGGCGCTTAAAATGTGTAAATTCAAATTGGCAGCAGTGTGGAGGAGAGCAGCGCTACGATGCCCAGAGCTGCAGGAGGCAAGGGGGAGCAACCGCTACGTCCGGAGACAGGCTGGTTATAATAATATATATTTATTATATAATATATAATAAATAAGTAATAATAGTAGCACCATTTTCTTAAAGCCGGGAAAAGATTACACAAATGGAATGGCAAGCATGCTGAAAGCATTGAGTTTCAAGTTTTTTCATTTTGAGAGCTGCAAATTATTCAGTTGTATTTCAAAATGTTAAACATTCTGCAAGGTCCTACTAATTTGGTGGCAATGACCACCCCTACAATGTCATAAAATGTAATAAGGAGGAGGTGAACAACTCCCCGAATGGTGTTTAAAAATATTTCAATATAACACCTTCTTACTTTCCTAATCCACTAATAGTCCTACAAAGAAAAGCAGAGTCCAGGGAAATTAGTTTGAGAGACAATGAGAAATGAGAGAGATAATGTGCGAGTCTGCATGTGTGAGTTTGAGTGCATTACACAGAGCTCTATAGTTAGCCTACTGAAAGTCAGTGGAGCACACTCCAAGTGAAAAGATAATACATATCCTGCAATACCTCTCTTTTAAAATATCAATCACTGAAAAATGCAGCATGTTTAGTAAATACATGAAAAACACAATTAGTGATTATTTTGGGTGTTAGGCAGTGAATACACACCAATTTCAAAATGTTTGGAAACACTGAGAAAACACCACTGAAATATAAATAATAAACACTGAAAACATGAAAGAATAATGATAACATATATGTATTAGATTTAAATCTTTGGTAGGTGACAGTTACTAAGCATGGCAGCTCACTCTGTACCTAAGAGAAGGGAGAAAATGCAGACCAGAGAAGTCACTCTGTTTTAAAATGTACCTTTGGGCACAATTCAACATGAAATGGTGCAGCAGGACTGTCTGAAGATGCTTAGTTGGATGATAATAAACCCCCATCACTGTATGGAAAGATTCTGCAATGGCTGTAGAAGGAAAAAGCGCAACATGGACTCAAATGGAATAATTTGTGAGATAGCGTCTCAACATGGCACCTAAAAGCCAACCACAATATTACATGTATTTGCTGCTTCCAAAAGTAAAATTTATTTCCATGCACCCATGAAAAAAATTAATTCTAACATTTACCAGCCCCGTAATGTATACAATGAAGTTAAGAAAGGGGGATAAACAATATAAAGAATAAAGACATAACACAATAATGGAACAACACCAATTCAATCAATCTATTATTTATCTTTCTTCGATGATACAGTCATCTCTGATGCTGTCTCTCCAGCAGTCATGACCCATCAACATTCCCCATGGCTCCTGGTCTGCTCTCCCAGCTGTTCTTTTTGAAGAAATGATCAAGCGTAGTACTTGTCCCTCACATTTGCAAAATAGTTGACATCGTATGGAAGTATTGTGGTCCTGTCTATTGGTGCCCAATACAAGGTGCACCATGTAAATGTAAATGTAGTAGTATTTGTATAGCGCACCGAATCGCCTCCCGAAGGGGTAACTCAAGCGCTTGTACGCATACTGCTGTGGAACCCTTCCTGGCTTTTCCCTGTGAAGTGCCCACCCCTGGGCACCCCCAAGGTGAAGCCAGGCAATTGTTGGGGCTGTTGTGGAGATTAAGCAAGCTATTGCCCAAAGTTGCAGAGTGGGATCCATGATTAGAATAGGCACCGAGGAGAGAATTATCAGGTCCACGGAAATTGAGCCCAAGACCCGCCGAGGCAGTAATTGAACCCTGGTCCCTGGGCTAGACCTCTGCATCAGGGTCTGCCGCTCTAACCATTGAGCCACACTTCTCCACCATAGCATCAATGCTGCTCTTAGTGGGGGTCTAGATGGTTTTTAGGAATGCCATTTAAAAGACTGTTTCCACATCAAAGGTTTGATACTATTGATTGCACTATGGTGTTGAAGTTGTTGGTCAGAGTGAAAAGAATGACTTTTCAGAAGGGTCTAATTTGGTGCACATTTTACTATGACATTGATTTGGGAGGGAATATTTAGGTTCTTGTCCAGGTTGAAATCTAGGGATTTTTCAGTCTGAGGGTTCACCTTGATGGTATTTGAGGAGTTGTGATTAGAAGGAATTGGTTAGGGTTTTGTTTTAGGTGGTGTTGAGACATCCATGAATGTAGATCATTCAACACCTTTCCCAGTGTAGTTATGCCTCCTGGGAAGGAGACTTTCAAGTGTAGCAGTGTGTTGTCTGTGTATACGTGGAATGAGCTGTTATATTTGTGCAAGAGAGAGGTTAAGGATGCAATGTATAGGTAGAAATGGGCAAGAGAGAGAACGGAACCTTGTGGGACACCTTGTTACAGTGGCTAGGGGGCTATTATGTCATTAACCTCCTTAAGTGTTGGGAGCTGTTTGAGATGTAGGATTCAAACCAGTCTAGCACCTTACCTTTTAGACCATCTGCTACTTCAGGATTTTTAGCAGTGAGATATGTTTGACTGTGTCGAATGCTGATTATAGTGCCCAAAGTTTTCAGTCTGAGGGTTCACCTTGATGGTATTTGAGGAGTTGTGATTAGAAGGAATTGGTTAGGGTTTTTTTTTAGGTGGTGTTGAGACATCCATGAATGTAGATCATTCAACACCTTTCCCAGTGTAGTTATGCCTCCTGGGAAGGAGACTTTCAAGTGTAGCAGTGTGTTGTCTGTGTATACGTGGAATGAGCTGTTATATTTGTGCAAGAGAGAGGTTAAGGATGCAATGTTTAGGTAGAAATGGGCAAGAGAGAGAACGGAACCTTGTGGGACACCTTGTTACAGTGGCTAGGGGGCTATTATGTCATTAACCTCCTTAAGTGTTGGGAGCTGTTTGAGATGTAGGATTCAAACCAGTCTAGCACCTTACCTTTTAGACCATCTGCTACTTCAGGATTTTTAGCAGTGAGATATGTTTGACTGTGTCGAATGCTGATGATAGATCTAGTAGAATGAGCGAGCAAAATATATCTTTATCTCATAAGGTCCATGAGTGATCTTTCATATGGAGCATAGCTGGTTCGGTGCTACAGCTACCACTGAATCCAGACTTAATGGCGTTGAGCAGATTGTTTTCTTCAGTGAAGATTTTCAGTTGTTTCTCCATGGAGATTTCTACGACTTTTGCTATGAATGGAAGGTTAGATATCGGGCAGAAATTGTTCATGTCTTCTGGGTCGGTGTTGGGTTTCTTTAGGATAGGAGTGATTGGGCTTACTTAAAGATGTTTGAGAACACTCGCTTGAGTACAGGAATTCTTTATCACTCTGGTTTAGAAAGGCATGAAGGTGATTCCTTTGAGGATTCTGGCCAGTATAAGGTCTAAAAAGTGGTTGATGGGTTTGGATTGGCAAAAGTTGAGATTATTTTGTCAGGTGTTACTTCTATGAAAATTGACCATCTCAATGGAGATTTAATGGTTAGTTGTTCTATTGGGGGTAAAATGAATCATCATAAAAATAATATTTCAAAGTAACAGAGGGATTTGAATTTTATGTAGTTATATCATACAGTGGAGTGAAAAAAGAAACATATTTTGCTGTCTAAGATACAACACTTATGCTATAAGCTGGGAAACATTAAGGAAATACTGCCTTAAAATAAGGTACTAAAATTTGTGGTACTGAAAATGAAAGGAGCGGATATGTACCTTCCCTGACTTAAAGATTTACAGAATTTTGAGAGCACAGATTTTGAGCACTCAATTGCTGAGCGTCTTCTCTGCCATTCCAGCCTAACCAAGATGTAGCGCAATGGGCCAGCATGAGGGTGGCACAGAGATAACCTGCAGCCACTACCTCTTGAGTGTGAGCTTTTCTGCCTCTAATACAGATTTTGCTCCTTCTCCTTGGCACCTAGCTCTTGGCACGAAGTGAGTACAGGCACAGTGAGGGTGAAAGAGAAGTGGCTGCAGTAGTTGTAGCAGCATCACCATGAGTGTTATCCAGTCACTACAAGCACATTAAACTAGATGTGTCTAAGTGTGATCCATCCCTCTTTTAGAAACTAATTAGTCTCATTATTTAAGATGAATTCCTTGCATTTTTTATCAACCATTGAGTTTACTAGCCACAAGCCCTAACATTTGTTCATGTCCAACACTATTCCATCTCACTTGATTCATACTGAGGTAAAGAAGTGTTTCTATAGATCAACATTTAACAACATTTTAAATGAACTAAGCAAATGGCTACCATTACAGTAGAAAAAATCCTGACTAGGCTTTAAAAGGCACGGACACTATGTTATCAACTAGTTTACAGATTAACGAGTTTCTTCATTGCCTCAATTCAACAGGTGGGTTTGATTAATAATGATGAATACCCCGCCTGTTATGTCTGTTTCATAAATTGGATCCAGTACCTCATCCAATCTGTTAGATTCACTACAATGTTATTGTTCCGCTTTGTGATAATCCCTGTCAGCCTCAATTTTGTATCTGATGCTGTTTTTTTTCTTTTAAATCTAGACACTGGAGATGTGCTCTGGCTCAAAAACATGGCAAAATTGGCTAATATGCTAATTGGCATATTTAATTTAATCCAGTAATGCCACAGTATATGAAGGAGACACACTAACTGCATGGAAAAGTAAAATGTCACTTGTGGACTGCAGCATATGTTCTGCCATCCACAAAGCTGACAAGGAAACAATGGATTCAGTTCAACTTGTGTAACCTGACCCTTGAAGCTTTTAGACCTGCAGACAGCCTGTCAAAATAACCCTTTTTAAAAGGTAAGGTACCCTACTTTTAACCACTAAATAAGTTGTCACAAAGTAGGACTTTTAGCCCACAAGATAGGGTGCCTAGAACTTAGAATTGGTGTTTACAAGAATTCAATGTTGGCTGTACCTACAGTAAATTGCCCCCGAAGGTTATTTTCACTGTGAAAGGCTGTAGCTTCCCTATAAGTATATCGAAATCTTATTATAAAATCAAAAATCCCTGCTATCTCTAGTTTGGGACATGCCACGGGAACAAATGTTTATTAAAAATCCAATTCAGGTGTAAAGTTGTTTTTTAACATAAATGTAATAAAAGTGAGTTGTAAAAAGTTAAACTTTGCCTTAGCCTTGAGTGGGTAATTGGCATTAGCATATTGGCAGTGGGTACTGCCACTGCTTTCCCTTACTGAGGTGAGAAACCTACTCCCAAAACTGAATCAATGGCATGGGCCTTTTCACAAGAAGACCAGGGCTTGGGGTATGTGTCCCATACCCGCTCAAGAATGGCAACTGAGGAGGGTTCTGGAATTTCATTACCTTAAAAGGGGCCAGGCAGAGTCCTGCCCATTCATACGTAAATGTAAAGGGAGCCCCGAGGAAGAGAGGGACCTGAATGTTTATAACGAGAAGTTAAATAAACACAGTGTTAGTGACATATTGATTGTAAAAAGCATATGTTAACGTCAATAGGCATTTAAGGGTAGATTGTTATTATCTGTATTAAAGCCTACAGATAATTGTTTTGATAAATAGAATCTCACACATTAGCCTTGTAGGCAAGTGTATTTGGTGCTGATTACCCATCTGACAAACTGTGGGTTAGAAGGTTTTTAAGAATCTTTGTTAGACTCTCTTAGTAGATATAGTATTTAGCTTTACCAACTATTAATGTTTATGCTATGTAATTTTATGACTGCATGCCTGACGATTACATTGTGGGAAAGCTAATGCTTAAAAGGAGGCCACAGGTTTTTATGGTGATAACAGCTACAAACCTGATTGTTTCACTAGGAAAAATATTTCTGTATCCATAGGTCAGATCTGTTTATTATGAAAAGTTATGATAAACACATTAGGCTTGACATTTTGATAGTTAAAAGCATATGCTAAAAACAATAGGCATTTAAGGGTGGATTGTTACTTCTCTATTTTATTACATGAAATATCAGATTACCTTTGTAGGGAATGATTTTCACGTTTTCTGCCTGGGACAATCTTTAGTGGGAGAAGATTGGCACTTTATAATCCTAGCTAGAATCTCATCTTCGATGTGTGCCAGAATTCTGTAATACAAATAATTCATTAAATAGTATACACATACTTTATATATCCATAAAGATAGATGTGGTGGCCATGCTTGAACTTTAAAACAATGATATACTATTTACAATACCTTTATAAAATGGACACCTACTGCTATATTTAGTTTTGTTATTAAAAATCATATACCAACCAAGTTTAGAGGGCTGCATATGTTATGTATTTTAGCTATACTCTTTTAATTTATCTTGCATGTGTTGTTGAGTTTGTGTGAGTTTTATCACAGTTTTGCCAGAGGGTGAAAGGAAGGATAAGTCAGTGGATTGATACATGGAGGATGAGTGCAAAGATGAGTGACAGAGTGTGCATGATGAATTATTGAGCGCCTATACCTCAGAATCTGTGACTTTAATAAAGTAAGCAGGTTACAGAGTCTCCTATTGTTTGCTCTTTTTCCCGCAAATTACTCATTTGCTTTTTTAGTATTGCGCTTTGCCAAGTGATGTTTGTTTTTAGCCTTATTCATTTTGTATTGCATTACCAGAACCCTAGTTAGCTGACACATGGTTTTTAGCCCAACTCACATCTAAGGGCTACAGCTCCCTTTTTTTGTTTTCATGTCCGAGGTCCGAGAATATGGTTCTGGACTCCAACGATGTGGCCCCCCCATTTTAAGCATTCTCATGCGGGTTGTAACTTAGACTAAGCCGGTCCCCATTCTTCCCTGGAGCTAACATCTGCAATGAGCTAGGATACTGGCACTTCCCATGTTGCTCAGATGTCAGGGAATGGGGAATGTGAACGTATGATAGTGCCGTCTCATTAGTTGTTTTTACTATGCACTGCTAAAGACATGTTCGGATATTAATTGTATTTTAATGTATTTTCTTTTATTACACTATTATGGTCTATTTATTTAGATTGAATGAAGTTTATTCTGATTCTGAGTGGAAATAACCATCAGTGACAAAAAAGGCACTTTCATTCATAAGTCAGACTGTTAGAAATTAGATTGTCACGAAGCAGTCAGACATAACTTGAAGGTAATATGTAAAGTGCTTCAAATAGTAAAAACACCACACAAAAAGATCCCACACCAGTTTAGAAATATAAAGTAGATTTTAATTCATTAAACATATCCAAAATGACAAAAATCAAATTGGGGAAATTGGAGCTTTTGAATTTCAAAGTTTTAATTTGAAATCGAGGGAAAAAAGCACACATTTTCAACAAGGGATATCAGGTCGCACCAGATTGGAACAAAGTCAGAAGTTCAAGCCAAACATGATGGAGTATGGGTAGGCTACCGGGACCAGTTTAGGCCCGCTGAACAAAGGGTCTTAAATCCTAATTGCGGAGAATTGTGTGGATCTGAGTCAAGAAGCATTGCACAGTTGAGTTGGTTCTAGTTGCGGCAAGGCTGTGGTGCGGGGTTCTGTGCATTGTCAGCGAGGATCTCGTCGGCAGGGCTTGTGATGTGAAGTCTGGCGTCAAGGATGCAGGGGCAGCTGAAGTGATACATCAGTTCCAAAGAGCTGCGAGGCTGTGATACGGAGGCTGGCATTGGAGCTGAGCTGCCATTGATGAGAGATATAAGAAGCTGGGTTAGAGATGCTGTGGTTCTTTGGTGATGCATTGGTTCCAAAGACCGCAAGGGTGATGCCTACTTTCTTCATCAGAAAAATCCACACAGCAGCAGCGATGCACCGGTTTTTCTCAAGGATGTGCAGCTTAGCCGAGAAGATGCAACCGTTCTGCTGGTAAGCACCTTAGGCCCAGTACCAAGGCCGAAGGACTGGAGTGGCTGCCTAGGTAAAATACACAAAGCTCAACTGCCAGCTACACCCAGACATATGCTCTGAGACAGGCTGCAGGCACAAATGGCTGTGGCAAGAAAATGCCCACTTTCTAACAGTGGCATTTGCAGAGTTGTAATGTAAAATCTCACTTCAACTTAAGTTATGATTTTAAATTAGGATTCCAGAGACACCAAACTTGATCTAGGTATATCTTCTTATTTGAAAACTACACTTATAAATAGCAATAGGATAATCCCAAAGTTATCCAAAGAAATAAATAGGCCTTGCAATAGTGACAAGTGAATTTCTGGGTTTTTAACTAGTAGGGCATGTAAAACTTAAAAGTACATGTCCTACTTCTTAAATACATTGCATGTTTGAGGCATTTTTACAGGGATACTGAAGTGGGTGGCACAATATAAGCTGCAGGCCCACTAGTAGCATTTAAGTTACCGGCCCTGGGAAAGACAATGAAGATTACTAGGAACTTATAAGTAAATTAAATATGCCAATTGTGTATAAGCTAATATTACCGCATTTTAGGGAAAGAGCACACACACTTTAGCACTGGTTAGCAGTGGTAAAGTGTGCAGAATCCTTAGGCCAGCAAAAACTGGAGATCTGAAGGCAAATATTTAGGGGAAACCACGCCAAGGGTGCCTGGTCCTGTTGGCATTCCCAATGCTTGTTATAGTAAAGGGATCACCATCCCTTTATTAAGTTGTTTGTCACTAACTGTACCCTTAAAGAGGCATTGATGGCAGCTTAAAGGGACTGCCTATAGTTGGAAAAGCCCTTAAAAGATCTTTTGGGCATAGGTCATCTGATGACCCTGATAAAAGTGTGGATATAATGTAGCTGCAGTACATTTACATGAGGTAGTGAGAAGCCTCACTGGTTGGAGGAAGGAGGAAGCAGTAAAACCCTTCAGCCCATGAACTTTTGGTATCACCAAAAAGCACCAAAAAAGCATGGCCTGGTGCTGGGTAGTGTATATACCTCATCTAGCCTACTGATTCAACCATAGTTGTGAAGACTATCTGTCCTCGCCAGAATATTGGGAGACTGACAGTGTAAGGTATCACTATTAATATACTTGCACCCCTAAGACAGCGCCCTACTAGCTCTACGTGAAAACTCATTCAGTCCTCAGTAACCTATGTGTTCACTTCTTCTGAACGTGTGAAACAAATTGCAGAGTGTGGATTTTAAGAGTCATGGATGTGTGTTAGTGAGAATGGTGTCCTTCCCTATGACAAAGCTCACACTTATCTTTAAAAATATCTATTTAAGATTCAAAAGAAATCAACTAAATATGCCAAATTGTTGTTTTTTTATTTCATATATACAAAAGTCCCATATCAAAATAGCACAGAAATCCCTAATTTGTGTCACCACAACGACAGTTATATTAATCCATTCATACATCCATTCTAAAACCATAAACACAATGCACATAAAACAATTTAAAAATCAAATTTGGGGAAGTAAGCCAGAAGGCATAAGGATCGAAGCAGGAGGGAGGAACACCCTCCTTGTGTTTGACTATAATGATCCAATCTGCTTTTCATAGTAACTATACAGAGCCCTATGCAGCTTTTAATCTGTCTAGGTTTAAGCCCCACTGAAACCATTTCAAGGGACCATCCACAGGACTTGATCAGGGTTATGTATTTATAGGGTACTGAAAAAAATCAATAGTATTTTTTTCTGAACCTTATACAGTAGAGTAAATGTGTTCCACTCCGGAAATAAACCGGAGTCATAAGAGGCAGCAGCACTCTGTTCTAGCCACTTTAATCTGAGTTAAAACAACAGTCCATGTATTTCGAAAATTGGTCCAGATTTTCAGTCCTCTTAATTACAATGCTACTGCAGGTTCACAAGATCCGAAAACACTGTTCAAATGCCTAACAGGTGAGTCAATATGTAATAGATTCAGTCACAACTCAATCACCGTTTTCTTGACACTGCTTTATAGGAATTCACTGTATAAGGCCAAACGTCAAAGTCTACAGTTTGGGTTGGTGGTCTTTGTATGTAAATGTAAAAATGTAAATGTGTTTGTATTTAGATAGCGTCTTCTACCCAGAGGTCTCGTTACGCTGTATTCATACCGCTGTAAACCCCTTCCTGGCTTTCCTGTGAGATGTCCACTCCTGGGCACCCCCAAAGTGAAGCCAAGCATCCAAGGGCTGGTGGGGCCGTTGTGGAGAATAAGCAAGCTATTGCCCAGAGTCACAGAGTGGGACCTATGATTAGACTAGGCACCGAGGTGAGAATTATCAGGTCCGGGGAGATTGAGTCCAAGAGCCGCCGAGGCAGGAATTGAACCATGGTCCCGGGCTAGATCTCTGCATCAGGGTCTGCCACTCTAACCATTGAGCCACGCTTCTCCACTATCCACAACAGAGATGTACCAACAGTGCATAAACCCAGAGAGCCACTGTTGTATCAGACTGAAATCGCAATACCCCATGGTGGTAGACAGTAAAGTGTGCACACATCATCGCTGCTCCACCAATGCATGCCCCAAGCAATGTATAACGTTTACTACAGAGTTGCATTATGGGAGGATGCAGAGTGTTTATGCACTGTGCGTAAGGGACAGTCACCCTACTCACAGCCTGCCCTCTGAAGGATGTATTTGTTGCTCCTCTATTCAATAGATATAACAGGTATGCAGATCAAACATGCTGCATGACAAACAGGCACAGCAATGTGCATAGCTCCAAAGTGTTTCTTATTTGTGGCATACAGTTTATTGACAAACACTCATTAATATGTGTGGTACAGACACAGGCAGTTCACTGGCTGAAATTACACATATAGCAACTGGTTCCACTGTTTCTCTGCTCCGACATACTATACAAAGTCAGTTTAGACATCAACCAAAAACATGGGTCTTTAGCCGCTAATCTTTAGGCAATTTATGAGCCCTCAGCCTACTACAAGAGCCGGGACGTTTAACATGGTAGCTTTGCGCATTGTAAATGTGATTTGTGGGTGGGAGTTATAATTAAAAGAGACACAGTTGAGCCTTAAAACACTTCAGTTAAAGTTCACTACATTGGCACACTGTATCTGACTGATATCCACATTGAAATCCTTGGGAATAGATACTATTTGCCTGGCCATTTAATCATATATTGATTGGCTCCCAGTCATGCAAAAGATAGCTTACAAGGTAATATGCAGGTGCCACAGGGTCTTTAACCAAACAGGTACAGATTCCTGTGAGGAAAATACCTAATACTATAAATAATCTTCTGTTTGGGTAATGCCACATCTATGCTGTACAAGCAGAGAGTCTCCTTGGTTTGGGTTGGCTTTTTATGTCCCTCTATTCCTTAGACCTGGGCTCTCCAAAGTCATCCGGCAGGGCCGGATCCATGCCAGATTTTTCAGCATAACTCATTTAGATAAATGTATTTCTCTTAATAACCAGGCATGGACCCAGCCTTCCGGGACCGGCTTTGGAGAACCCTGCATTGGACAGTACATTTTCACCAAACATGTTTAACTTGTAACTATTTGTAATATTCGACTCATGAATAAATATGCAATTGAGTGAAAGTCAATGTGAAAACGAAACAAAGTCTGATGAAATAGCTAAGGGGACAATATTGGGTTCCCAATGTAGAATCATAATCATCCAAAGCAAAAGGAGGTAGCACATCCCCAAATCTATTATGGAAATTCCACTATAATGAAAGAAACAAATCAGATTGCAGTTAAGTTTCCACCAAAATGGCTGTCTCTTCAATGGGAGAAGTCACTTAAGGGAACTGGGAATGTCCGCCAGAAGTGAGAATACATTGGCTGTAACCACATTCCAGTTCTTTGGAAAATATTGGGGTAAAATGCAAGAATCTCTAGTCACTATATGTACCTATCAATGTAAGACTGTTATCATGGGCTTGCTGAGATCGTCCGTACTGGAATAGTGTTTTTCAGAGTCAGATGAAAGTGTTGGCAATTGTTCTGGAATTTGTTCAGATGGTCAGCACATCACACAGAATTCACTTCAGAAGCGGTGGATGACTGTAGAAATGGGTCCCCAGAAGAATGAAGAGAATTAGAGGTCACAAGCAACAAATAACTATTTGTTCAAAATGTCTATTAGTCTCAGGCTACTGCTGTCTCTGTTTCCCTGTACTGTGCACAAATGCTGCATCTGTTGGGATCGCTGCCAATGGCAGTGTTGCAAATCAGTTTCCGTCTTGCATACGTAATCTGCATCCAGTTCTGGTTCCACTGTTGATCATGCACATTCGAGTGGCCCATGGAGGTCTGCCTATCCAATGCAACGGTAGCTGAATTGGATTATGACTTGACCGTACGCCCTCTTTTGGCCCACGAACAGGAGTGTTACTGGGATACCCGTGCATGGGATGCCTTGATCTTTGGTGTATTTGCTGGAAGTTGTGCATGGGAGATTGCACAATTCCTTCTGCGCAGTGACCACATTGAGGTTCTCCTTTATTGGACTGTGTTGCAGATTGGTGAAACGGCATGGACGGAGCACATCTGCCCGGACCAGTTAATGGATTGACTCTCTCTCATGTTCCTTGAACTCGACAACAACGTACTCTTGGAACAGATTGCACATGAAGCTGCACTCGATTCATGGACGAATAACTACATTCCTACAGCCACATCTGATTGTCACCCACAGCACAGCTCCCAACACCTTGTTGCATCTTGGGGAATGCACACATATCCCACCACAATAGTGGACATGTCTGGCTTCGCCTGGACTCTGAATGCATGTGGTTGGCCTACGGGTGTGTACACACACCTGTACAAGGTGATGCAGTCTCATGGGCGGAGCTGCACACCATCATTTGACAACTGTCCCAATTCGGACACACAGCTGGGGAGAGTGTAGACACATGGCACTGTAGTATGACATGTGACCTTATAGGACCCTTTCACTTACTCACTGTCAGCAGAGCAGAGAATCGGTGCAGTCCGGTGGGACAGCACTATGCCTATCCCATGAGCCATGAGTTGCTTCCCCTGACACGGGGTGAAGAGCAGATGCCAGACATCACATGACTCGTCCAGCAAGGCAAGGTGGGCTGAGTGTGTTGCCATCGCAATGATTTGTGTTTATATTTGCCTCCCCATTTCTTGCACCTCGCCTTGTGCCCATGCTGCGAGTAAGTGTCTTAAGCATTCCCCTGCATGTTGTGACCCTTGCCTTGCCTGTACTAACACGCACTTGCTAATAAAGCCTACGCCACTTCACTACTGTCCAACTGTAATGAGTGTTGATTAGAATGACAAATCGTGTGCCTCAATGAGCATTGTCCGTACACAGGGAGGGACTTACTGACGCATGTACAATGGGGGTGGGTCCCTTTTGACTGCTCCACCTCTGTGAGCGAGACATTGTGTTTGGGATAGTTGTTGGCAGACCTGTGCACCTATGTGTCATCAGCAATGTAACTATGGTATCCAACTTCTGGCCATGTAGAGCAATGATATGCATCAAAACGGACTGGGTCCAGACAGATGTGTTTGAGTAGGTATGCAAGGTAACGTTCTGTCGTCACGTGATGGAAGACACCAGTTCTGGCCTGCTCCCGAATTTGACATTGCTACACACAGCCCAATTCAATACATGGGCATGTGCCTACACTGGGGGGTTGTATGTTTATTGTCCAAGTGCAATGAGGCCACAGCTAGTTCACACCTGCACAGTAATCAAATTGGCCATGTGGTTTAGGGTCAAACATGCACATTGATGTCAATTACCAGGGTGTACGTTCTTGTGCAATCGATGACCCCACATTCATCCATACTTTCATACTGAAGTGAACATAGACATGACAAATCTGTGTGAATTTGAATGTTTTATTCACATTCTGGGGAATGCAGAGCTGGAGCTGTACATGGCCATGCCACGCCACATTACATGGTTGCCCAGTGGTGGGACAATTAGAGTCCTCTGGGGAATGAAAAATGGATTGGAAGAGGGAGCGTGCAGTCCACAGCCTGATTGCTGTGGAATTGGTAACCAGTGAAGATATGACAGTCCATGTTGGTTTCCAGGTGAATGTTGCAGAGTTTTTTGGGAGACAGTGGGAGGTGTTGTCCCAGGGTATGATGCAGAGGGCTGAACCTGGCAGGGACAGGCCATATCCTGGGGATGGATTATACTACCTCCTTCATCACACAGTCATTACCATCCACATCTTACTCCTCTGATACATCTTCTGTGTCCGGTGTGTCAGGTGTGTGTGGTTGTTATGGCTGCATCACTGTGTGCCACTGACACACCAGGGTGTGAAGATGATTGGGCTGCATCACTGTGTGCCACTGACACATCAGGGTGTGAAGGTGTTTGGGCTGGATCACTGTGGTCACATGTGTGCGTCAAAGTTCACTCTGCAGTTATCTGTGACAGGCTCAGTGGCAGCAATAGCAAGATGAGGAACTGCAAGGCATGGAAGATCCCAGCTACGTCTCGGTGGTGTTCAGCCATGGCAACCATATTTGCAGCAAGCATTGGCTACATGGTCTCCATTGTCCTGTGCATCTGTGCCAACTCTACTGTCATCATTGGTGCCTTTCTGAATAGATAAGATAAGAAAGGGGGGTTTTTACCCAAGAAAATACACAAGGGACCTGGGTGCTATGTAGTGTACAAATTGAGGGTCCCTGTGAACTGCTAAACCATTATTCAAATGTATTAAGGCAATGCAATAGTAGTAAAACAATCAACACACTGTAAATTAATCACAATGAGTAAATAATACAATTTATAAAAAACAGTGCTCCAAAGGAAAGGGAGTGAAATAGCGTGATGCTGTGAAAAGAAGGAAGATAGTGAGAGGTTAATAATCGTGACAAATGAATATATCCAATATCATTAGGATTTTAAACACAATTAAACGGCTTCAGATCCCTGAGCCCAAGTGAGGGATCCTTACATATCCCATTGGTTTTAAAATGTCTATATTGACACTGGTATGTGAATATCCAAAGTAATGCGGGCGGTGTCAACTGAGGAAGAAGGAAGGTAGCCATCGACGTTTCGACCCCACGCTACAGCTGTAGGCGTACTTGTGGCCTTACATCGGGGTCTTCATCAGGACAAAGGTGTATACGGGGTGCACTACAATTTCTGTAGAAATGTAAATAATGTAATATAAGTATGGGGAAAAGCGATAACGAATATCAGTTACCGTAGTGAGCGGTAAATTAAATAATTCAGAATTTACCATGGTTTTTAGAGTTGTTTTCATATGGTAATCAGTAGTAGAAATCCATTTTTCATTCGTCAAATCTAAAAGATGAACAATCATCTGCTGTTGTACCATTACTTAATTAAGTAAATATCTTTCTCTATCAATAGATGATATATAATATCTCTTATCAGCGTTAAAAAACACACAAACACATACTCCCGCATGGACCAGGAGTAACCAAGATTCTATCATTAACAAGACTTCCAGTCTTGAATGTCATATTGAGCATAGGTAATAATAATGCAGAGTGCACTGCACTAAATTATAGGGAGTAAACCTTTAGGATGTTCATGGTTGGCACTTAAACCAGGATAATATAAGGAGTAAACCTTTAAATTGGCGTCAAACGGTGAAAGATTCTGTAATGAATGGCACATAGACCAGGAAATAGATAGAGCCCCACTGGTTAGAAAACGAAAAGTCAATATGCTTTCCCTGTCTCTAAAAATCATGGTCATGTATCATAATAATTCTCATGTGGCATTCCTCATGAAACACGATCTAGTGGAACTCTCTTATTGCATTCATCAGAAATACAGACGACATACCTGCAGGTGGCACACCAGAGGCGTCTAATAGTCCCTGCGTTTTAAAACTCAATTCAAGCCGAACGTAAGGAACCCCGACCTGCGAAGGTAGAAAGCAAGGGCTGTGTCGCTCAGATCTTATTAGCTAGAAGACAACAACAAAACATTACCATCATTACGGCACGCTTGGTAAACACGTACCTAAACGGGACTCTTGGAATGCGTCCTAGTCGATCGCTCCCATCAGCCGTATCTGCAAGCGGTAAACGTAGCTATCAGTTTTGTGGAACAACGGGGCTTTTAATTAAAATATTAGGATATTCTGAATCTTGTCTCACCTAATACTGGTGTCGGTTTCACCAAAGCGGGAAGGCAGCCTCTCTGTGTCTACGTTCAAAACCGAGTGAGCATACTGCCGATATAAAGGAAGGACTACCAGTCTGACACATCCGGGTCGTTACTCGGGGCAACAGCGGACTAGCCGCGAGATGTTTCCGGGTCATTACTAATGGCAACAATGAAAAACAAATGTATTTAAAGCTCCGGTTCCGAATGTATGGATGCATTAGTGTGATATATTCAAACTGCTGGAGCGAAACTTCCTAATACAACAGCGTGGTAGCTCATGAATTAAAACAGGCGATCACGATATCGTAATTTTGCACTATAATGGATCGTGTTCTTTAAAGAGCAACATTCATCAAAGAATTGGCTATTAGTGATTGCAAATGGTAAACATTCGGAGACAGGTTACCATGCACCTCTCACACAGGAGGGTGAAGTGGCAGTGTACGTCGTATTTAAAGTAACAGTCTTTTGAAACCAGGAGGAGGCTGTTTAAGAATAACCAGAAATTATTCAACAAGACAATTTCAGTATAACAAGGAACACATTCCCTAAAGTTGAGATATCGATGATTAGATCTGCATCTTGCACATAAAGTTAAGTGGCAGTGAACATCATGTTAATAAGCATTGTGAGGTCGCTATAAACATACCAAATTATTCAGAAGAACAATTTCTCTTGAAAGTACATTGTTAGTAGAGAATAAGGACAAGTTTTACAATACAGTAATCCAATTGTAAAGATGCACCTCTCGAACATGAGGGTGAAGATCTTACAGTTACCTTCTCAACGGTCAAATTTGGCCAACTGTGCATGACTACTTTCAGCCTCATTTAGTCCATTACGGATGGTATCTAAAGTTGTCATCCATTTAGATTCTCTCAAAGTGAGGATATGTGTGATATCCCAAGTTAATTTTCTCCAGGACTACCCACTGCAAAGTGTCTGGAATGTGGCCTTTTCTAGTGCAATGATCTACAAAGGGGGCCCCCTGTACTCCACATCTAATTCGGCTACCATGCTGTAGTATGCGGGCCTTAACTTTTTGTTGAGTTTGGCCTACATATGCCAAATCACATGGGCATTTGATCCAATAAATTACGTTAGACTTATTACAGTTAGTGTGGGATTTGAGTGTGTAGGTCTTGCCCCTGTCTGTTAGATCTTTAGTCTGAATCGTTGTGTCGCATGCTGCACAGGAGCCACATCTAGTTTGGCCCACAATAGGTGGGAGGTGCCATAATGATTGAATTGTAGGATTCTGAGGTATCGGTAAGAATGATTGTACCACTTGATCTCTAATATTGCGTGCTCTTTTAAAAGAGTGCAAGGGTAAGGCATTCTGTCCAATGTCATCTGCCACTAAATTCCAGTGATGATTGATAATTTTCTTGATGTCATTACTGCGAGTTGAAAATATGGTGACACATATGATGTGTTCCATGGCAGAGTCCTCATTCGGCTCAGAATTCAGGAGACTTTCTCGGGAGCTATACCAAGCCCTTTTCTGAGCATGTTTGACTAAGCGTGCTGGGTACCCACGTGCTAATAAGCGACTTGAAAGATCCTGCGATTCAATCATATAGTTTTCTTTACAGGAACAATTGCGGCGAATTCTGAAGAATTGGCCAACAGGGACTAGATAGTTCTGGTATCCGAGGAATGGCCCCAGCGATGTCAGCCACAAATTGTTGGGGAGCATGTTGCGGACAGTGAGTGTCTGTTAGGGACTGTATGTGGTCCCTGATGGGACTCAGACACCCACGTATGGCATCGAGTTTGGCTGCCGCAAGCTCAAAACCCACCCACAGCTGATCAGCCATCTCCTGCTGGCAACCCAACACATAGTGTTGGAATTCCATGTATTATTTGGGGGTCCTGTTGGACGACTGTTGGACGACTGTGGGAGGGTGTGTTTGATGCTGTGTGGTCTGTGCAGGAGGTGGGTCACCTCGAGGCACCTGGCTGCCCTGCTCCTGGGGGTGGGGTGCAGAGGCTGTCCATTAGCCATTGGAGGGTGTCAGAGCATATGTGCAGGATGTCCTCTTCACCATCACTGCTGAGATTTGTGGTCTGATCTGCAGTAGGTGTTGTTTGTCCCTCTGCAATGTAAAATGGAGATGCAGGTTAACTAAGTGTCCCATGTATGTTGACGCTTTGTAGATGTTTACATACAGACTGCATGACAAAGTACATTGTTACTGTTTTGTTGGAGCTGGCAATTTGATGGTAGAGAGTTCAAATTTTGAGTACATGACGGATTTGTGGTCGTACTCGAACATTATCATCTCACAGTGTCATGCAATGCCAGATGTGAGTGACCAGTTACTACGCACAAGCGGAACCTGTTGTGTCCACTGTCCTGTCGTGTAAGTATTGCACTTTGTACCACATTGCTGTCAATGTTGATGGGCTGTGATTGCTATGTGTGTGTGCTGCATTGTGGAGAGTAGCCCCTGCAGCTCAGATTTCGTGGAGCCTTATCCCTTTGAGGCAGTGTGCCTTTGACTTGGGTGCTTTTTGGGGGCTGGGATGTTTGCTACCTGGGTCATTTGTGCTCTTGAACGGGATTTTGTGGTCTTGTGCATTGTTTGTCAGCTGATGTGTCATGGTCATCATGGGTTGTAGGTGCAAGTGGATGTGTCAGAGTGTGACGTGCTCCTTCACAGATGTGGTCCACACTGGGCCACCTCAATGTTGAATCTTGCACCATGTCAATTATTGTGACTTCTATGCTATCGGTCATGCAGTGTCACTTGCATAGTCAGTGTGGCTTACAGAGCCACTGCTTTTCTGTATTCAGCACATATGCATTGGTGGGTTGTGGCATTAATGCTATTGAGGGGGCCATTTATGCACATCGTGAACGGGACATGTTCCACTATCATTGTGCGTGTACAGTGTGCTACTCATATTTGTGCATGTGTGTCATTGTGCCCATCACCCCCGTCCACCAGTACCTGGTGGTTATTCTTCCTGTTGCTGTTGGCTCAGATCATATCAAGCAGTGTCCAGATCACCAACTCCTTTCACAGTCTCCACACTGGTGACTGTGATTACCATTTCTTCCAGCTCATGCAGCTCCTCCTGTGGTGCAGGACTCGTACCTCCATTTGCCTTTGCTGCCTTCCTGTTGACGGTCCTCCATTGTCCTCTGCAACACTCTGACGTTGTTGACGATGGACTGCCATATTTCTGTTTGTGTTGCCAATGATGCCAATGATGCAGTGTTATGATGATGAGTTGTTGGTAGTGTTCTATCACCTCCGTGACAAAGATCCAGTCTTCCTGCAGATAGAACCCCATCTTCCTCTTCTCCTTGCCCTTCCCCGAACACGGGTTTCCGTGGTGCTTGTGGGGTTCGGGTTGTCTTCTGCACTGGGTCCGGGTGCGTCCATGGTGCTATGCACTTTGCTTTGGTTTTGTTGTTTTTTTGTTGGTTTTATATTGCTTTTTCCCGAATGACGCTTGGGAATTGCAGGCCTGTCGCTGGTTGTTGCTGATTTTTGTATCGTGCTATGGGGCATCAAAACTTTTTGGGTGTTCGTATTTCGCATTTTTTGTATGTCGCATTAATTTTTAAGTTGTCATTTGGCGCGTTGTCCTGCTGCTATTGCATGGTACCGCCGGGTTGGGAATTGTACATTAAGATGGCGTTAGTTTGTCACGATAGACTGCTATATGCAAAGTTGCGTTAAGCTAAATTTGAGATGTTCATCACACCTTCTTGAGAATATCCCTCTTGGCGTATTAATTCTCCAAATAGAGTGGGAGATTTGTGTTCAGGACCGAGTGTATCTCACTTGCGGTTCTAGCCACCTGCAATTCAAAGGTCTTTCATGCAGATGTGAGAGCCACTTCTTGTTGAAAGAATAGGACTTTGAGTCTGCTTAGTTTATTGAATTCTGTTTTCAGAGTTGGAATGGAAGGTCAAATCAAACTATTTACAATCCCATGTGGGGTGGAAAAAGGACATTGCTGCAACATGTAATCCTTTGTGACACTGTTACTATATACGGGATGCTGGCTCTCAAGCCACAGCATTAGTTGTTGTTTAAAATAAGATAACTGCCATTTGAAGGCAAAGGTAATACGGGAGAAATAGCTGGGATGGGCGTACCTTTTAAAAAACAAGCCAGATTAGGGGCCGACACGTTACAGGGGCAGGTGTCATTTAACTTATTTACAGATGAGGAAATGTCCTTCTGTGGTATAGCAATCCTCCCCTGTTAGGAAAACTTCCTTATCCGCGCACTGACATCTGTATGTAAAAGGTATAGACCACAATTCATGAATAAATGCACTATCGAGGGGCTCAAACCCTCAAACCCTCCCACAGGAAAGTGTTTCATGCACAATGTAAACTGAAATAGTGAGAAGGGCAGTGAAATAAAACCATGTATTACCCATCCAGCTGAATCAGTCTCAGCTACAGAAAATGGTAACTGTTCTAATTGTTCAATATGTAACAATGTGTAAGTTACGTCTGTTATAGACATTAATTTCTATTTATCAGTCACAATACTTGGTAAAAACAATGCAGAAGCATTCAATATTCACATGAACCTTTTCCATTTGTGAGCATTGGTAATGTTCGGGTAAACTCCCTTACCGAGCGTAATTGATTTTGACCATCATACAGAACGGACACATCATGTTGCACAATATCAATGACAGATGAAAAACAATGTTATCCAATGTATATATACGGGAAGCCAGTGTATTAATGCTATTATCAAACACTGCCAGAACTTTTTCCTAGTGCGCTTGGTCAATTTGGCGGAGACGCACCGCAGCTTCAGTGTGCGACAATTTCCACAATTCAATGTACAATTTATAAATAAATCGTTTTGACCTAGGTGATTTTGGCCCAAAAAAGAAATGAGGCAAATTTATGGCACCCGACAAATGGGACAGGTGTTGTTTCACAGACGACAGTGTTGAGCGTCCTAACTTTTATTTTATTTATTTATTTATTTGAAAAGGTTTATATAGCGCTGGCTAAACCCCGAGGTATCAAAGTGCTTTACATGAAATAGTCCTTTGTTTCAGAACATTGTAAAATGGTTACATCAGTTTCAGTTACATTTGCAGTTACCAGTATATGCTTAGGAGAAAAACGTGAGCTTACATAATAATATATTAGCACATAATGTATCCAAGACACACGTCATATGGGGAATGGAAGGTAGTGGGGGAAAGGTAAACAGGGGAGATTAAAGCAGACAGAGTCAGGTAGATCTGAAGGGGGAAAGTACTACCGTGGGAACAAAGCAGTCAAAGCAGTCAAGGGGAGAGACAGATAAAACCATGAAGACCCATGAAAATCAATGCGATGTCCAGCTGGGTAGCTGAAGGCCGAGGGGGTGACCCAGATCCAGACTCTGCTATAGCTGCATAGGAGAGCTCCACCGGGCAGCAGCAAAGGGTACTTGGGCTCCGCGGTAAGTACAAACAGTTAAATGTTCAGCCCGTGGGGCATCATCATAGCGCCATAGAAGGCATCAGTCCCGGTGTTACTGGGAGGCACCGTCCGCCTCGTCCTCCATATCGGGGTGAGTGCAGGCCAGGTACGAATGGGGAAACTGCGGCCACCATGTTAGAGTCAGGCAAGTACAGATGGCATCTCAGGACCGAACGCCATGAATGGCGGGTGCAGTGCAACAGTCAGCAAACAAATGGTGCCCCTGGTGTTCCATTCGGTGTCAGCCTGTGGATCTTCTCATCAATGTGATAGGTGTAACTCATCGTGGTAAAGGACCAATCTTGCGGTCAGGCAAGAGATTCTGCCCCTAGTGGTCTATTCAGCCAGTCCACTTTTTTCTTTACCCTTTGAATTCTCAGGGGCCCCTAGGGTATTCCCGCTGCTTCTTCAGGCCATCTCAAGGTCAGGCAGTTGGGGTAGGCAGGCCTGAGATTGTGGAGTCCTCCATTGTTCTAGCAATCAAAACCCTTGATGGGGGATAGGCTGAAGAAGAATCATGCAGAAAACCTTCCCCTCATCAGACCCTTGCAGGCTGCTTGATCTCTTTTCATTACATGTGATGATGTATGGGGAGCTAGAACCCCGTCTATAAAGTTCACAGCAGAGCGTTCAGGCAAATGTTGACCATTGATGAGCAAGAAGAACCGTGTTGCAAACCCAATCAACTTGATTAAGAATATAAGTGTGAGGACCATTCATATGTATGTCTAGGTCAGTCTTTTTGAACTGGGCAATGAAAAAACTTGTACATGTAGGAAGGGTTTTTACATAGGAGGATGAAGAATATGAGTCTGACGTAAAACTGGTACGATTCATATATTAACCACTCGTTCCCAAACGAAACAATGGACGGCGTGCAGCATCAGATGGATTATGTATGATATGCTCAGGAATGTCAATGATGACCTCAACTGGCGAAGAAGCATACTCAATGTCTGCATTAGTGGAAGTAGCAGGTAAAACTCGCAAGAAATCAATAGAAGTTTTCAGCTCCTCCATTATTCAGGGAGTAGTCGAGGAAGCTGAAGCCATCGGATTCAGTAAAAAGGTCTCGGCTTGGAATACTCAGATTCATATTATTCAGTATCGCCCATAGGGTGTAGCTTGACATGTTTGATTGAAATGTATTGATTCTCCATACAACCAGGTAATCAAGGCAGGGACACAGTACAGGTGTTTTTTAAGCCAAGGACTCTGACTGGTGCACGTGCGAGGGACCAAATTCTTTTTTGTTATCCACCTTTTCGCGAACCAGATGTCCAACTTTAGGAAGCCAGCCAGAAACCAAAATCATCACTGCTGGATCTGTTGAAGAGGGAAAATGTGCTTTTGTTTGTCAAGTCAAGTCAAATGATCTTTATTCGGATATATAAAAACATCCATAAAAGTACATGTAAATGCAACAATCATCAGATAAAACAATCGAACAGTCCTTAGGCAACTAAAAAATGACAAAGTTGATCATGTGCTGTAAACTTACATAAAATACAGATATCAAGGCGAAATAATGGTTTTACAATGAATGTACAAAGTAAATAGGCTGGGATGCGCAACAATTAAAACAATGGGCAGCACAAAGGAATACTGAGTGCAAAAGAACAACCACTAGTGCAAATAAGCAATGTGCAAACTGTACAAGTGATTAGTGCCAAACAGGTCAGACAATATTCAAAGTAGCTCGAGAGCGAATGGCAGCTTTAAGAAAGCAACTTACTCTGAAGATTACTATCCCCTTCCAGACAACACTAAGTTTATCTGTGGTAGCCACCACATTTTTTGCCCCAATTTCTCTGCAATTCCCCTGTTTTTTATTAGATTTAAGACTAGTTAAAATAGGGTAATGATCGCTGTATGTGGCAATGACAACCTCAGCCTTTAATAAGAGGTCCCGTAACAGGGAGGATATGAATACATAATCTATTGTAGTAGCGCTCCCACGCCCAACATATGTGGCCTCAGGTCCATTATTCACAGTAATATTTGCCTGCTCCATCACATTGACTAGGTCATGTATGGCTAAGTGGTTGAGCAGTTCTTCACCTCTTCTGCAGCTAGGGGTTCTTGGATGGATGTTTGCATTAAAATCTCCTCCTAAGCAGATACCATCAAGTTTACCACATTTTTGTCCATCAGTAATTTCATCAATAAAATCGAACAATCTTATAAAATTAATATTGGGCTGACTTGTAAAATCATTGTTGTAAAAATTAATTAAGCATAGTTTTATCCTGCTGGTATATAACAGCGCCTGGAAACTCTTGTCATTGGTCTGCAATGGTTCGATTTTAGTTCCTGCTGTAATCTTGACCCAGATAGATAGGCCCCCGCTAGGTGGACCCATGGCCGGGATGGGTACAATTTGGTTATAACAACTATATCCTTCGTGCAACAGGGAGCTGGTACACCCGGTTTCCTGAAGCATTAAGATATCGAAGTTAGTGATCCAATCTATCCAATCCCTAATTTTTGTTTTTGCTTTGAGTCCGGCGATGTTCCAACTCAGAATAGTCAGATCATCAGATGGTATAGGGGTAGTGGTAGGGGTGGTGGTAGTGGTGGGGTGGGCAGGTGTTATAAAGTTAAAGGACGACTCCCACCCTCTAGGCCCATTAAGCACCGTTACAGTGAAATAAATTGATGATTCTACCACAGGACCCAATGTATTCTGGTAGTCGCTAGCTACTACATCAGAAGGGATAGCTGGTGGTAAGTCCAAAATGCCTCGCTCAGAAAGTACACTGTACCTAATATAAAGGGGCAATGAGGGAGGTGCTGGGCTAAACGGTCTTTGAGGGGCCTATAAAAGTAACCCAGTGGCAATGGGGTTACAACAGTTGGGGGGGCAGGGTAGATATTATTGCTACTGAGTATAACGTTGACTGTACCAGGGTGCCTGAAATTAATTACAATGCAGTCCCCATTGATGTTTTTACATAGGGGACCAACCCAACTCACCCGGCGGGCTGTCAAGATTTCATTCGAAATGTCTCGGCCTACCACTTTGTGTTTTGCCATCCAGTCAATGCATTTGTTGTCCAGTTGGACCCAAGACTCGCCTTGTCCCTCCCTGAGTGGTGGTACGCCTGCTAAGATTAAAAAGTAAGGGCAGGCGTCGGGGGGCAGGTGAAGGACAGGCCCCTGATGTTTTATAGGCTTATTTACAGCAGTTTGTCCCTTATCTGTTCCAAAGTTTGTTGGTGCCCCTGGTTTCGTAATAGTTAAAGTGGGGCCACCCTTAGGGATATTATTGACCTCAATGATAGGACAGGAGGGCCCAGATACTACTGCCGGGGTATGGTGTGGTATCATTGCAGGTTGGGTTATCCCTGCGAAGTTGCCCCAAGCTACAGTGTTAGGTGTTGGTAAGCTACTGATAGTATTGTTAGACCCACCACCCTGAATAACCTTGATAGCAGACTCGAAATCTTTCAGTAATCGATCGCCCCTCATTAAGTCAAGACTAATCACCCCTTTCCTTTTTGCATCTTCCTTTTTTACAAGGTTTTCCAGTCTATCAAGTCTTTTAAAAATAGTATTAAACTGTTTCGATCATTTGACTTTCAATTTGTTTAAAAATTGTATCAACAACAGTCTCAATAAGATTCCCATTAGGCTTCAGTTGAGTGGTACATTCAATTATAGGCTCAGTCTGTGTGCAGGCAGAGTTATGACCTTCTTTTCGAGGGGTTGAGGGAGTTGCTAAGGGAGCCCCCTCAACAAGTTGTACAAGCTCATTAGTATCGGTATCACTGTCTCCCCTTGATGGCTTTAGGGACCCTTTAGTCCACATACTCTGTGGGGTCGTCTGGCTCTTGTTCCATGGGGGTTGTTTCCTATTGTTTTTAGTTGGTTTTGAGGGGTCTCTTTTCCTTTTCTCACCAACAGTCATGTTGCACGTGGGCAAAGATGAAATTGCAACTTTAGCAACAGGATCGGGTTGGGAGTCAATGATGATAGTAGGGCTACTACCCTCAGTCTACTTTACCAGCGGATTAGCAGGTGGGTTGGGTTTCATGACTGTAACCACGGGGAAAAGCGGCAACACATTACTTGGCCTTACTTGCGTAGGCTCTTGAGGTATATTTGTAAGCCCCATTTACATTCTCCTCTCAGTGTTGGCAATTTCGTTCGTAACCATATTAAATGCATTTTCCAACAGACTTTCAAAAGTAGGCATGAGGGCCGAAGATCCCTCAGGTGTTTGAGTGATGGTACTCGTATTTTGTTTTCCCATACTTAATGTTTTAAAGGCTCACCTTTTATGGCGACTTGGGGGGGTGGCCCGCCCGAGTACTGGTGACCTCTGAGGGCCTCAGAGGGCCCGCCGTTTGCCCGGGCTTAGCCCCAGGCGCTCCCGCGACGCTGGTGCTGCCGGTGGTTTTGAAGGCGCCTCCGGGCGCTCCAACGGCACTACCGGTTCCCGTGCTGGGGCACCTGAGAGATGAAGTCTCCCTCCGCTCGGCGGCCGCGTTGGTGACTGCGGCTGCGGGAGGGAGACAGGGCAAACAACAAGACCTCAGGCAGCTGTGGCACGGTAAGGGCAGAAGGTCCCTTGATTGGCAACAAAACCCGCTCCACCGGTGCTGCAGGTGGTTTTGAAGGCGCCTCCCGGCGCTCCGACGGCACTTCCGGTTCCCGTGCTGGGGCACCTGGGAGATGAAGTCTCCTTCCACTCAGCAGCCACGTTGGTGACTGCGGCGGTGGGAGGGAGACAGGGCAAGCAACAAGACCTCAGGCAGCTATGGCACGGTAAGGCCAGAAGGTCCCTTGATTGGCAACAACACCCGCTTCACCGGTGCTGCCGGTGGTTTTGAAGGCGCCTCCGGGCGCTCCGACGGCACTAACGGTTCCCATGCTGGGGCACCTGGGAGATGAAGTCTCCCTCCGCTCTGCGGCCGCGTTGGTGACTGCGGCGGAGGGAGGGAGACAGAGCAAGCAACAAGACCTCAGGCAGCTATGGCACGGTAAGGGCAGAAGGTCTCTTGATTGGCAACTTTTGTTTGTGAATCACTGACTTTTTGTATATCCTGTAAGAGATCAAAATGGTTATCTACATCAAACATTGTGGCAGCCACCACAATGTCTTGACCATCAAGGTCTGGCACAAACATTTTAATGGCAAAGAGCATTTTGTATGGGGTCCGTCCACCCAGAGATCTTCTTTTGGAGATTATTAAGCACACGTTGGACTCCTTAAACATGATTTAGCCACCCCTGCCAGTAACTAGGACTCTTTCTGTCAAAGACTGCTTTAAGTCACGGTTCATTTGCTCCACAATTGAATTGCCCTCAGGCCGGTATGAAGACGAATATTGTACCTGCACCCCCAGTAACTTCACCGTATCCTTGAAAACCTAGAGGCAAATGCGAGACCTAGGTCAGAATGAAAGGTGTCACAGGAAAACATCCCGACAAAGACACGCAAATCCTTAATGAGAGTTCGAGCTTCTGCACTACGTTGTGGCCGAACCCAAAAGAATCTTTTGCATGAATCCACTGCAACCAAAATATGTTTGAAATCAGTTTCAGAAGACAAAGGACCGCAGTGATCAAGATAGATACAACCAAACGGTTGATTCAAAATGTAAAGTTGAGTTTTCGTGGACAGGCAACAATGGATGGCTTAATCTTTTGAGAAATGTCTTAGGGAAGAACGTATCTATGTGTCTGTTGATATAGACGTCACCACCAGAAACGTTGCTGTAAAAGGGACACTGCAGTTGTCACTCTAGGATGTGCAGAAGCAACGCCTTCATGAGTGGCAACGATTAAAGTCTGCGGTCTTGCTTGGAAATAGGCCGATCCCGAACAGACGGAATAGTGGCAAACGGTACTTGATCAGAGGACATGTGATAGGACCATCCCCTCCTTCGTCGCAGCAATAGCCTCAAAAATATCATTGTTAATTTTAGTCATGGACCTAGTGACTGCTGCTACTAAACAGGTGGCTACTGCAGATTTGGCTGCCTCATCAGCCAGTGAATTATCAGCAGAGTGTGCTCCCACGTGGTGATGGCCCAAAGTATGGATAACATGTGTGAGCTGTAAACGTTCTTTAAGAGCAGCAATTGAACCCAAAGCGTTTTATGCTGAATTGTGCTACCTTTAAAATCACAGAAATAATTTTGTTTCTAAAAGAACAAGTTATCATTGAACAATTGTACACAGTAAAGGGAGTCACAAATGATAAGCGTAGGAACTTCTGGATCAGCAAATTCAATATCCAAAAGCAAAGCGCGTAGCTCTGCCAACTGAGCCACACATTCACCAAGAGACTGTGTATGCCCTGAAGAGGATTTAAAAGCTCCATCAACAATATGTCACGCTCCTATAGCGCAAGCAGCCGAATAGGCATGTTTAGAACCCACTGCCGGCTGCGCAGAAACGTCAGTGTATATAATACATTTGTATTGATCCAGGGGAAGTAAAAATAAAGGTGGAGGATGGACGTGTTCATATTGCAAAAACTCCTGTGTCTGAAGAGAACGGTCAAAGACAATGTCAAAGAACAATCCCATTGTATCCAACATGGATTCAATGCTTTGGAACACTGGCCTTCGTAACTGCCTCTAAGGCAGTTTACCCTGAGCCAAAGAGCGATCCTTCAGGATCGCCATCTGGACAGTCGTCTAAAGATTTTCTGTAGGAGAGAAACCCATCTCAGCAGAAGTGTACAAATGCGACTTATAAGCAATGGGTATTGTGTCCCCCTCATTGAACGTCAAGTAAGTGAAAGCTAACCACCTGGTACAATCCTTATTACCAAATGAGCAGAATTTTCTTGTGTCAACAAGAAATTTGACACAAGCAGATCAGACTGCTTATCGATGGATGTCCCGGAAGCCAACAGGAAGCTAAATAAGTGGGTTTTATCAAAGAATAAAGAGGTATGATATGCAGGGCATAATCAGGAACACATGTCTTCTCAAAATCCCCAAAAAACAGCAAAGATTGCAATAAGAGAGTAGATGGAGGCTACAACTGTGCACATTTCTCCAGAAAGTGGGCTGCCAAGCCCCAACCTTCATTGTTAATCTCATATCTGAGAAAAAGAACTGCAGAAAGGAAATGTGCGACTTGGCAAAGTTGAATTTGTAACCAAAACCAGCAAAATACATTATGATGCGGTCCACATGAACAAGATGTGGTACCAATTCATCATCCATCAAATAGATGTCATTGAGTTATGAGAAGGCATCAGGGTCAATCTGTTAAGTTATGGTATTAAGATTTATACAATGCACGGTTACCAAGCGGTGTCTTAGCGCTAACATTCCAGAAAGCAGGGAGGTGAACTATTCATTGAATACCCAAGTCTTTAGGGCCTTACGAATGGATGGAAGAGATGGAAGATTTCTGATGGAAATGGGGAGGGCGTTCCAAAGTTTTGTAGCTCCTAAGGTAAAGCTTTAGCCGCCCCAGTTAGCGTTACAGAATCTTTGAAGGAGCATCAATTTAGCCCCTATGGACCTAAGACATCTGTTTGGGGAGTACCAGTTCAATGAACGCCTCAAAAACCGAGGGCCAATGTCGTTGAGTGCCCTATATGTGACACATAAGGCCTTATACTTAATGCGACCCTTGAATGGAAGCCAATGCAGTCTCCTAAGGTGATTACCTATCACTTGAAACTTAGGGATCCCCTGCAGAAGTCTAGCAGCCGCATTCTGGATCAACTGCAATCTATGAGTCTGCTTCACAGGCATTCCGAGATAGAGCCCATTGCAGTAGTCCAGTTTGGCCATAACTAGAGAGGTATTCACTATTTTTCTGCTAACTATTGGGATTAGAGGTGGGATTTTCTTGATCCTCTTGAGTAGGAAGAAACTAACCGATGATACTGCCTTGACATGTGCTTCAAAATTTAGTCTCTGGTCTACAAGCACTGTTAAAATCTTTGCTTTGGTGATTTGATGGGTGCTGCTCTCAATTCCTCCGGCCACCACATCTGTGACCAGTTAGGGGAAAAATTCCCAAATAGAATCACCTCTGTCTTTTCTGAATTAAGCTTGAGGCAGTGCGAACTCATCCATGAATGGACTGTCAACATACAATCTCTAAATCTATTTACTAGTGAGATGATGCCTCTGCAGATAGACAGGATGATTTGTGTGTCATCCATGTAGGATGTTAGAGCCATCCCAAAAGATCTGAATAATGCAGCTAGTTCAGATACATATACATTGAACAGTGTAGGACTCATAGAATAGCACCGAGGGACCCCACAAGGGAGAATGAAAGGCGGGGAAACATAATTTCCCAGTGCCACTGTTTGTATCGGATAAGAACAAACAGATCAGAGCTCAAGCAATGTCAGTAATGCCCAGCACATTTAGGCGAGTAAGTAATAATTTATGATCGACCGCATCGAACGCTGCCGGCAGGTTGAGCAGGATAAGAGCCGAAGCACCACCTGCATCCAAGACCACTCTGATTTCATTGGTGGCTTTTATCAAGGCTGTCTCGGTGCTATGCTCTGCCCTAAAACTAAATTGGGATTCATCCAGGAAGTTATGTTCCTGTAAATATTGTGTAAGTTAATTATTCATAACTTTCTCCACCAATTTCGCAGGAAGTGGAAGACGTGAAATGGGCCTGTAATTATTAGTGTCAGTTTCATCCAGACTGGATTTTTAAAAAGAGGCAGAATCGAAGCCCTCTTCCATATAGAGGGGAAAACAACCTGCTCAAACATAAAGTTGAAGATTGAAGTTAGGCTAGAGCTGAGAATCTCAAAAACTTTTTTAAAAATCATCAGGGGAGAGGATCATAAGGAGAGCCATATTTAACCTGATTGATATAGGTGGTGACCTCATCCACTGTTACAGTTCTAAATTCTTTGAAGGTTGGAGCATTAGAAAGTGGTGTGAACGCTGGGTCTCTAGTTTCAGATCTTGCCCTTTTGTCAAAGGTGGTATATATTTGGTGCACTTTGCTTTGGAAATGTTGGGTTAGTGAATTATAAAAGCCCTGAGAGTGAATAATCACTGTTTTACCTGGTAAGGTAGATAGACTAAATACCACTCTGAACAGCTCTTTGGTAGACTTTTCCGCCTCCTTGATTAGTTTGGAAAAGTAGGACCGTTTTTCTGATAGAATTAGATTTTTGTAATTAGCTAATACTGTCTTGTACTTGGCGAGATTGTGATCAATACAATGTAGTCCCCAACATCTCTCTAGCCTTCTACACTCTTGCTTTTTCAGTCTTAAAATTTCTGAGAACCAAGGGGCTGTTGGAGTCTTCCAATGACTTGAAATGTTTTGAAAGGAAGCGATATTATCAGCTGTTTGTTTAAGCCATTGATTATAAAGTAGGGAAGCCTTTTCTGCCTTTTCTGTCATTTTTGTTTGCATGCGCAGAAGCTGAAGTCTAAGCAATAAGTTATTGACTCGTTTCCAGTTGCTGTGGGATCTGACAGGCCTATTAGTTATATAAAGTTGGTCCTTGGAAGTACTGGTAAGCTCAAAAATACCCACAAAGTGGTCAGCCCAGCTCTGACGTAAAATCTCCTTGACTTTGAGTTGATCATTATTAGAAAAAATGCTATCTAAGGTATGGCCTGCCCTATGTGTAGGTCCAGTGATCTTTTGATCCTGGCCTGTTATCTTCAAATAGTCAAGTAAAGAGACTGTGTTTATGTGAGTAGCCACCTCTCGGTGAAAATTAAAATCACCTGAAATATAAAACCTATTTTCGAGAGCCAAGATTTCAAGGAGCGTGTTGAGAAAAGTGAGGAAACAATTGTTTGCCCCGGGGGCTGATAAAGCAGCAACCCCTTAAAAACGGGAAGATGATTTAACTTCAAATTAAAAAAGAATGCTTTGCAATCTAGGGAAAGTACCGTCTTGAAGGAGGCTGTGTAAGCATCCCGATAGATCAGGGCTACCCGTCGCCTTTTTTTGCGGGTTCTGTCGTGCGTGAAAACTGTAAAGCCCAGAGGCACGCAAAGCAGAAATCAGGGTCTGATGCCTGATCAGCACATGTTTCTGTAATGAAGAGCAAATCAAGACACTGAGCATATATCAACTCAGCAATATCCAGTGTTTGTTCAGGCAAAGACCTTGCAAAGAACTAAGTGCTCCTCTGGAGGTTAATAGGGGATTGCTGGTGTCTTTGACAAGGAAGCAATATTAGTGGGGAGGGTGCGAGATTGTGGTAAACATACTAGAGATAAGCCACAGAGGAAACAGAGGAACACTCGTCTACAGACCCCCCAGTCCCCGGGCTCAGTTCAGCGACTCCATCGCCGACCTCACCAGCACCCACGCACTCGCCTCCACGGACTACGTCCTCCTCGGGAACCTGAACTTCCACCTCGAGAACAACAACAACGCCAACTCCGCCACCCTGATCGACATTCTCGCCAACCTCGGCCTCAAATAACTTGTCACCACACCCACCCACGCCGCCGGGCACACATTTGACCCCGTCTTCTCCACAAGCACCCACGTCGCCTTCAACCACACCACCGAACTCCACTGGACCGACCACTACTGCATCCATTCCACCTTCAAGAAACCAACCACGCACCACCGCACCCAACAGCTGCCTGGCGCTACTGGAGCAAATCACCGAAGACCATCTGACCTCCACCCTCGCCCAGAACCCACCTACCGACTCGAACGCCGCCACCCACAATCTCAGACAGGGGATCGACGACTGCACCAACACCCTCGCCCCGGACAAGAAACACCCCAACAGCCACACCAGCAAGAAAGCCACCTGGTTCACCGAAGAGCTCCAGACCTCCAAACGCACATGTCGGAAACTGGAGAAGAAATAGCTCCACAAACGTACACCAGACAGCCAGGCAGCCCACAAGGACGCTACCCACAGACATCACCACCTCATCAGAACAACCAAGAGATCTTTCTTCAAAGCCCGCCTGGACAACAACGCACACAACAGCAAAGAGCTCTTTAGCCTAGTGAAGGAACTCTAACAGCCCAGCACCAACACCAATGAAATCCCACCCTCACAAGATCTGTGAAACTCACTGGCCACCTTCTTCCACAGCAAGATCTCTGAAATCCACAATAGCTTCAAGACCATGACCACCCCGACTACGGCAGACTCCGCCCCCGCAAACACCACCTGCACCAACCACCTGACCTCCTGGTCCAACGTCAACAACAACGAGACACATAAGGTCATGCACTCCATCCACTCAGGATCACCATCAGACCCCTGCCCACACCACATCTTTAACAAACCAGACGCAACCATCGCACCCCAACTACGGAAGGTCATCAACATCTCCTTCGAGACAGCCACATTCCCTGAAAGCTGGAAGCATGTCGAAATCAAAGCCCTCCTCAAGAAGCCCAAGGCGGACCCCAAGGACCTCAAGAACGTCCGGCCCATCTCCCTGCTCCTTTTCCCGGCAAAGGTCATTGAGAAAATCGTCAACACGCAACTGGCCCGCCAACTCGGGGACAACAACAGCTTAGACCCGTCCAAGTCCGGATTCAGATGAAATCACAGCACCGAGACAGCCCTTATTGCTGTCCCAGTCCGGATTCGACGACATCAGGCACCAACTAGATAATGGGGAAACATCAGTCCTCATCCTCCTCAGCCGCCTTCGACATGTACTGCGGCACACTAAAGGCATGCCTCCACGAAGCCGGAATCCAAGAGAAGGCCCTGGATTGGACCAGGTCCTTCCTCTCTGGCAGAACACAGAGATTCTGCCTCCCACCCTTTCAATCCGAAGCCACCAACATCATCTACGGCGTACACCATGGATCATCCCTCAGCCCGCCCCTGTTCAGCATCTACATGGCCCCCTCGCACAAGTAGCCCGCCAGCTCGACCTCAACATCATCTCATACGCCGACGACACCCAGCTCATCCTCTCCCTCACCAAGCACCCAAACACTGCCAAACCAACCCCCACGAATGAATGAAGGCCTTTGCCGAGTGGATGAGGAGCAGCCGTCTGAAACTGAACTCAGACAAGATGGAGGTCCTCATCCTCAGCCCCACTTCCTCTGCCTAGAACGAGTCCTGGTGGCCGACCACACTGGGAACAGCACCGACACCTACGGACCACGCACGCAGCCTAGGATTCATCCTCGACTCCTCCCTCTCCATGTCGAAGCAAGTTAATGCCGACTCCTCCTCCTGCTACAACACCCTCTGCATTCTCCGCAGGATCTACAAGTGGATCCAGACCGAAACAAGAAGAACGGTGACCCAAGCCCTCTTCAGCAGCAGGCTAGACTACGGCAACGCACTCTACGCAGGGATCCCTTCCAAACACCTATGACGACTGCAACGCATCCAAACCACATCCGTCTGGCTGATCCTCAACATCCCCCATCGCAGCCACATCACTCCCCACCTGAGAGACCTACACTGGCTCCCCGTCAACAAGAGGATCACCTTCAAGCTCCTCACCTACGCACACAAAGCACTCCCAAACACCGGACCAGCCTACCTGAAAAGCAGACTCCGCTTCTACACCCCCACCCACCAGCTCCACTCCACCAGCCTCGCCCTCGCCGCCGCTCCCCGCATCCAACGAACGACCTTCGGTGGCAGATCCTTCTCCTTTCTCGCCGCCAAGACTTGGAACACCCTCCCTACCCACCTGCGGCAAACCCAAGTCCTGCTCATCTTCATAAGACTCCTCAAGACCTGGCTCTTCGAGCAGTAGCAGGACCCCCTCTCCTCAACACCTTAAGACCCTCGCGGGTAAGTAGCGTGCTTTACAAGTGATTGATTGATTGAACAGGTGGTGACATTTTTAAAAGAAAGTTTTTTAGGGTTGACGCATGCACATTTATCTGAGAAAATATTGTATAATTTATTTAGTGCCTGTAGTTCCTTGCCTGTACAAGTCATACGGCAAGTAGTACAGCACACCGGACGGGCAGCATTTCTGGCACTGGGCGCGGTCAAGGTGCGGACAGATACAGACAGGCTTGCCTTTAGTGCTGGAAGTTAGTACAGCTAAGAGGATGAGCTCCATCTATCTGCACAGTCGGGAAGAACTGCCGTGGGGTACTGGGGACAGCCAGGAAAAGGTAAAGTGCAATGTGCAATATGCTGCAAGGATTTAAAGCCATTGAGAACGTAAAACAAACAGGTTAGTTATATGAGGAAAAAGCATTCCATCAAGATATCTGGCAATAAATCAAACACAGCACTCTGTTTACTTTATGCTGCGCATCCGCCAACACATGTTGCCTAAATATCAATGAAGCCTAACAACTGCTGGAAGTTGGTGCAGCTAAGGGGAGGAGCTCCGCCTCACTGCACAATCGGCAGGACCGGAGACCGGGAGCGGCCAGGAAAAGGTAAAGTGTATTGTGCAATATGCTGCAAGGATTTAAAACCAATTAAAAAGCCATTTAGAACGTAAAACAAACAGGTTAATTAGCGTGGAAGGGTATACTCAGATTTGAGTCCCTTGCTCACTGCACCATCAGGATTCAAGCAAGCCGGGCCGAAGACGGCTGTAAGGCCAGAAGCTTGTTTCCTTTCCAGTATAAGAATTGGCTTGGTAGTTTGGTCTGCCCTGTTCCCATGATGCACTGGGCCAGGGACAGACTAATTTGCATGTAGCCAGGTTCTGAGCTGGGATGGTGCAGTGAGCTAAAAAACGGTGATGGATCAAGCCCTGATCTGTTGACTGGGTATGAGTGTTCTGTTTAATTCAGATACTCTGTCCATCACCACCCCCTTTTCTGAATCGAATAAATAAAACACGGCACATTGCTTACTTTATGCTGCGCGTTCGGCAAAACATGCAGCTTAAATATCCACAAAGCCTAACAACTACTGGAAGTTGGTGCAGCTAAAAGAAGGAGACACTATACGTGCTGCAAACACGCCGGAGCTATTCTTATATCCTATAGGCAAACAAGTATACCTTTTATGATTGCCAAGGGACCACATTGTGACTGTAGAAACCATTAGATATATCAAGAGTCATTTTATATTTTTTAGAACTAGGTTATCAACCAGCGCAGAGCTCTGAGTGTTCCATACTGCAAAGGTACGAACATGACTGTTCAAATGACAGTAATCCAAAACTATGAGATAGGAACCATCCAGTTTCAATATAGGAAAAAGAGGATTATTCATGGATGGGACACAGGGTTCAACCGCACCCTAATACTCCAACAGGGCAAGGATTTCACTAATGGATGCCTTTGCTTCCCGTTTAATAGGGTATTGTAGTTGTGGCTGTGGCTGTGGCAAAGAGCGCAAAGGAATTTCATGTTCTTGGGAAACCTGATTACGATGAACTGCTAGAGCAAGGGCGAGTCAAAAATGTCTGCAATTTTTGCCTCCTCCAAGACATAACTAGAAAAACTCAGGAGGATAACATCTTCACCTTTGGCAGATGCCAGAACAAATGGCGGAGGCCAATCAACCTTCTCCGACAAAATACCATAAGAAGAAGTAAGGTAATCCTAAAAGACCGCCTTAATTGTGTGTTTATTATCACCTTCAAGTTGGAGACCTATCTTATAAAGACTATTAGGGAGTGCAACTCTTGTGTAAGCTGTTTCCACACAAATGAACTTGTCTGCACTGTCGAGGAGTGTCACCGCCCATCTCCAATCGAGGAGTAGGGTTCTCACCATCTGGGGATACTTTGAAGCCGAAGAGGCAACTTTTTTTTTCTGAAATGGGGCGCAAAATTGAGGTGGTCCCTCCTGTTTGGTTTTGACATCAAAGTGGTGCTGTAGGTCACGACTTGCTTGTGTAGACTCACCTTCTCTGCAATCCAGACGTCTTCCCCCACCGAACTGTTTGTCCTATGATTGCTGAAAGGAACTAGGACAACGAGGATCAGGAACTTGGAACCTCCCTGGTGTTTTACTCTTAGAGCAGCCTTGCAACTCATTTCTACGTTCAGAAGCATCTGGTGGTGGCAAACCAGCACAAGAAGGTGGCTTCTGTTGTTGAAGATGCTGATTTTTATTCCAAGCCTTCTTAGGGAAGACTGGATGACCCTCCTTTTTTATTTTGTACCAGAGTAAATTGTCTTATTCCCAAACTATTGCATCCTAATGACGTATACACATCCGCAATAATGATGGGCAACTCACATTGCTTGTCAGAATCCGCCATCGCCGAAAGGTGTTGACACACTTGCAAGCTAACTGCCTCACCTTTGACAGTAGCCAAAAACATGTCAGAGACAATAGGGAACATGCCCACTAACCTCCTCCCCAACTCCAGGGCTTGACCAGCCCCGCGTTCATCTTGAACATTTTTAAGAACATTCTGGAGAACGCTCATGGAGGGGGTGCCAAATCACAATGTATACACTGCTGCAAACATGGTCTCGCAGGCGGTGCTATCAGCTAAAAATTGAACAATACCACTAGGTAAACTGATTTTAGGGATCCTGTGTTTTTCAAAAGGGGTAGTATTTGGAAACACAGCTTCAAGTTGCTCAATTTTCTCAGCAATCTAATATGAAAAATCATCTCTATTTTGAGGATGTCTGCCAATAACTGAATTAGTCATGATGGGAATTATAAAAAGACCACCACCATGGTCAGGTGGCTGTTGAGCAGCTCCAGCCGGAGCCACTTCGATATTACATGGCATAAACTGAATGACACTTCTGTGTATATGAATCAAAGACGTATGCAATTGACGTAAGATAATTTGGATGTGGTGTGAAACCAAGCCAAGTGGACCTATTGACACATAAGAGTCCTAAACGGACTGCAGAAACAGGGTGAGGAAGGCACCATTAAACCATTTTGTATGCTCCCAAGCTGTCAATGGAATTTCGAGTAACCGAAAAGGGAGATAATTACACAGAACATTCTCAGGTATATGAATGAATTGAATGTATTTGCATTAGTTAACTAAAACCATTGCACTACAATAAAAACATTAAAAGAAAAAAAAGCACAATTCATAGAAGTTAAAAACTATGGTATGCAGACAAAATATCGAAATTAAAATATCGATATACAACAATATCAATGTTTTAATTTCGACAGTATAGAATATCGATGTCCAAAATATCGACAGACAGAATATCGTTTTTTAAGGTATGTATGTTACTAATATCGAATTTTACTAATATCGAAATTTTGTTTAGTGTTATGTATTTTATTATGTTGTTTATATGTTTGTTAAACATGTTTTGTAATGTATGTTTGAAAATGTGTAAATTTGTTTACATTTTGCGTTTTAATATCAGAGCGGGTTGTGGGTTTATAGGGGAATAGAGTGGGAAGTAATTTATTAATAATTAATTAATTAATATATGTTTGTAAATATTTTAATTAATAATTAATTGGTAATTAATCATTATTAATTAGGTAATTATTAATATAATTTTGTACATATTTTTAATGAAAAATTAATTGGTAATTAATTAATATTAATTAGTTAATTACATTAATTAGAGTAGTTTTTTTATATATATAATTTTTAGTTATTGTTAATTAATTAATTGGGAAAAAATAATATTAATTATTAAATAAATAACTTCGATGTTACTAATATCAATTTTTAAATAAATTTTGTGTATATTATATTGTATTTATTATGTTTTATTATTTATTTTAATGTAATTTAATTAAATATTGTCTTTTACTACTGTAGCGGGTTGTGGGTTTATAGGGGAATAGGGTGGGAAGTAATTTATTATGTTAAATTAATTATTAATTAGTAGGAATTATTAATTAATTAATTGAGAATTAATTTTTTATTAATTTTCATTAATTGATTAATTGATAAATATGTTCTGTAGCGGGTTATGGGTTTATAGGGGAATAGGGTGGGAAGTAATTTAATAATAATTAATTAATTATTATAAGTTTGTACATATTTTAATTAATAATTAATTGGTAATTAATTTATATTAATTAGTTAATTAATTAATATAATTTTGTACATATTTTTATTTATTAATTAGTTGGTAATTAATTATTATTAATTAGTTAATTACAATAATTATAGTAATTTTTTCAATATATAATTTTTTGTTATTCTTAATTAATTAATTAGGAAAAATAATATTAATTATTAAATTAAATTAATTACAGCTAATGTGCTAATATATTTACGTTATTGTTATTGTTAATTAATAATTAATTGGTAATTAAATAATATTAATTAATTTCGGGCAAGTATTTTTAGGGTTCAGGGTCAGTTTTGGGTTTTTGGGTAAAGGGGTATTTTTAGGGTTCCGGGTCAGTTTTGGGTTTTTGGGTAAAGGGGTATTTTTAGGGTTCAGGGTCAGTTTTCAGTTCTTGGGTAAAGGGGTATTTTTAGGGTTCAGGGTCAGTTTTCAGTTTTTGGGTAAAGGGGTATTTTTAGGGTTCAGGGTCAGTTTTCAGTTTTTGGGTAAAGGGGTATTTTTAGGGTTCAGGGTCAGTTTTCAGTTCTTGGGTAAAGGGGTATTTTTAGGGTTCAGGGTCAGTTTTCAGTTTTTGGGTAAAGGCGTATTTTTAGGGTTCAGGGTCAGTTTTGGGTTTTTGGGTAAAGGGGTATTTTTAGGGTTCAGGGTCAGTTTTGGGTTTTTGGGGTACAGGGATATTTTTAGGGTTCAGGGTCAGTTTTGGGTTTTTGGGGTACAGGCGTACAGGGTAAAAATAAAATAAATTTAAATTAAATCAATTAAATGAAATTAAAAAAATAAAATTACATTAAATTATTACGTTTTTAATTTATTTTAAATGTATATGTATTAGTTTTAATTTTTTTATTATGTTTTAATGTTTTTATTTAATATTTGTAAAATTATATGTATTTTAAAATTATTTTTACATTATTATTAATACATTTAAAAAAACGATATTTTTAATTTCGATATTTTTGTACTACAATATTAATTTTTCGATATTTTTGTACTTACCTTTAGGAAGATATGACTCCGATATTTTTGATTTAGATATTTTTGTGTCGATATTTTTGTATGTAGATATTCTGTCTGTCGATATTATGTCATACATTCAAAAACTATGGTACGGGGCAATAGTTGAGTCTCAGCATTTGACTCTATGCTTCTTCACATGTTTGCTGTTGACCGTTGTACTTTTTCCCATCCCCTCTGAAGGTAGCAGCCGTTTGGCTCCTCAAGTCTGCCAGGCTTATTTTGTTATCATTCTGCACGCTGATACTCTTCCTCTTATAGAGTGGTTATGCTTATCGACCGTGTTGGGAAGTGTTCTTTCACGGTCCTATGTTATTTAAATTTATTTAAATAGTCCAATATCAGCATTTGGACCTCACAAGGGCTAAGATGGGGGCCAGTTACGGGGTACATAGAACCTCTGATCAGTTGTACAAATCTTCTGCAACGGGCCAGGATGTGATGTTCTTTTTGTGAAAACCATACTGCAGAGGCCTCATGGCAAGTGGGTACTTTTTCTCTCAGGCATAGTTCTCTCAGAAGCATCCTCCTTTCTGTGGTTAAGGTCGGGCAACAGCAGAGAAGGTGTAGCCATGATTCACATTTGTAAGGTATATATTCATGAAAGAGATGATTATTTCATCTACTGCTAGACAGTAACCCAGGAAAGCTGCATCCGCCTCACAACAAAAATGAAATCAGGCCCCGCAACGTGCACGCCACGTGTGGTCAGATAATCTGAAACCGCCGCTCGATTCGGCTGCGGACCGCTGCCATAGTAAATGCAGATCGACAAGTCCTAAGCATGATAGCCCAAAAGTGGGCAACAGAGAAAGAATAACCATTTAAATCACAAGCTTGAAAAACCTATTAACAGACAAATATAAGAGGTAAAGTCCCCTCTGTGAGAAGGTATTGTGGACAAGCGCTAATCAGGAGTCTCGCAAATGAGTACCAGACCAAAAGTTGGTGGTGCCATGTTGCAGGGATTCTGCACAAAAGAGAGTATGCGCAGGATTATAGAACCTTGGTGTATGGGGACTAAGTTATTCCACCACTTTAGTGCCCATGAGCTCAGGACCGACTAGCTATAGTGTCTCACTTGCTTTCCTACTCACTCACTCACTTAGAATCAAATGATTAGACACCCCAGAACAACTCTCTCAGGAATCTTCATAACAAGACCCACCCTTTTGCTCGCACTCTTGTACTAGTATAAAATATGTATTTTAACTAACGTGCCCTAACATGCAGTATATATGCCACAACAAGCAGAAAGATGTACAGTACAAATATAGTACGCATTGCAGCTAGTCCAAAAATCATGAAGGGAGATGTCATCACACAAAGGACAGTGGTGCCTATCCTCCCTCCCCTTGCTAAGAAGCTGTATTATTGCATATTAGAAGATCTCTGGGCTTTGTCAGAAGACCCCATACCTCAGCCTATAGATTGAAGATCTACATCACAGGTGCTGTTTAGCTCTTCACCCTGGAAAGGTCCCTCTCCAACTGTGTGCTACCTAATTTGTGTATTCCACTGAGTCATGTTCAGTCAAAATCCCAGAAACATGCAGAGAGCAAACCCAGAGCTGAGTTTGCATGTGAAAGCAGTCTTTTACATTCTGCCACATAAAGATGTGTAGTAACAGGCAAGCTGCAGCGTGCTCATGCTAAGTTAGTGAAAACAACAATGTGATGGAGGAGTTTTAGCAGGTTACTGGAAGTGGTGAAAGCAATGAAAATGCCATCTAGATGGCAATATCCTTGTGTCTGCTAGTACCGTGAAATTGGTGTCTGATAATATGGCTTGGTTAATTCTGTCAGCTCTTGCTAATATTCATGAACGGATAAATTGGTGGGTAAGGACGGGCTGCTAGGGAAAGCGATGGAAGGTGTTCCCTATCCCATCAAGATATGGTCATATCTTCCTATCAAGCAGTTACTATTTTTACATGGGCACTTTACCTGATCTGTAGAACTGCACATTGGCTTTACTACCTATAGTTTTCCACAATGGCACTTTATCTGTAGATTTACCATTAGCCGCACAGGCAAGTATATATACTCTCGCTAATCAGGGAAAAAGTTACCTTACAAGGAATTTCTTTTAGATTTAAAGGTGGGTGTTGTCTTGGTCTGCCTTCTCTGATCCGTGCTACCCTTTTTTATGCTGCTAATTTTACTTTTATACCAACGAAAGGCAGAAAATACTGAAGATGTCTTCCAGTTAAGAAGTGCAATTGTTGCTTTGATACTTAATAGTTTTTTAAAGATCTTTTTACCAAAAAATGTTATAATGTATGATTTTTGGAATGTTTATTGTTTTTAATTGATTAATAAGTTATTGTTAGAAATGAGGGTCTCTAGTTGGCAATAGTTTGCACCTGTGTCCAATTAGGGACCCTTCTACCTTGTCAGGGTAAGGGGGATACACTTCTAAAATTACCCCTGCTCATCCCATTGGTAGCTTGGCACAAGCAGACAGGCTTATCTCAGAGGCAGTGTTTAAAGCATGTGTGCATACATACATTAATACATTGAAAACACTACAAATGGACACCACACCAGTTTAGAAAAAAAATAATGTTTATGTAAACCAAACAAGACCAAAAATGGCAAAAATCCAACATACAATACTTATAAATAGGTACTTTGGAAGATAACCTTAAAATTGCAGAAATATCTCAAAAACACAGTTCTTCCGAGTCAGTAGCTCCTTCTGAGGCGACCACAATGCTGAAAACGACTGAGTCTAACAGTTCCAGCCAACCGCGCCACTATGGGTCAGCTGTAGCATCAACAGACTCATAGACAGTGCCTTTTTCATTGCTTCCGATCCTGTTGGTGCGAGTCGGTCAGGGCAGGCTTCATAGTTGCGATATGAAGTGAAGCGGTGCAGCGTTTGGTGCCCTTAAGGCATGGTTCAAGCAGCAGCTCAGTGACGGTCATCCAATAGCGATGGCGAGACCAGAGCATCTTGAGAGTAGGGCTGCCATGTGGAGTGAGGCGGGGCTGGCAGGTCACAGTGCAGATGATGGAGTCGGTCAATGTTCCAGTGGGCAGTGACGCTGTCGGTGAGGTCCAGGTGGCAAAGTGAAGCTAGGCGGTGTATAGTGCGGTGCCCACTGGACATGGTGCAAGCAGCCGCTCAGAGACGGTCATCCAATGGCGACAGCGTGACCAGAGTTGTGGTGTGCAGCGCAGCGGTGCCTTCTGCAGAGCCTTGAGGAAATGAATCCAGCGACAGACTTGGTGACGGAGTTGGCTGCTATTTTCCTCTGTGACAACTGAAACCCACGGTTTCAGAGATGGTTCCCAGAAGAATGGTGAAGTCTTTGCTGTTCCTGAGACTTCTTGAACAGGGGACAAGCTCTACTTCTAAGCCCTTGGAGACACTCTCCAAACAGGATACACACACAGTTCCTCTCCTTGGCAGAAACAGCTACTGCAGACCAACACCAGACAGCACACAGCAAAGAGGCAGTACTTCTCCTTCAGCTTTTCCATTTCTTCTCCTTGGCAAGTAATCTAAAGTTCTAGGGTCTGGGTCCCAATATTTATATTCCAATTTCCTTTGTTCTCTGGTGGCAGAGAAGCCCTGTGCTCAGTGCAAACCAGTTCTGTCTGTTTGAGAGAAGACCCATGACAATGATATAGTATTTAGCAGTGGAATGCTATATTACATCCTTAGATCCCGACGTAGCGGGCTTTACCCGCCATTAAAGACCCACTCCATTCGGCTCAGGCCTTTATCAAGAGCGCTGACCTTCAATGGACAGTAGAGCCTGCTACGTGAAGGACTGGGTTCTTTAAGACCCAGCGGTGCCAGGGCACAACACCTGAAACCTTCGTGGGTAACCTGCTCCGGCGTACGAATGACAGAGACACGGGACACTTCCTTCGGCGTCAAAGATTCAAGGTTTATTTACTGCAGGGAACACAGAAATCACGACAAGTACAACTCGTGCAACTTGGGGAGACTGCTTCAAATTGGTTCTGTGGATCGCTCCTTTTATACATAATTTCCCCATAGAGTTACATTGAACACAAAGGTTTATGGCCCGGTTCCCACAATCATCCCCCAGAGGGGTCGTTTTGGTCGCTTTGATACACATGAGGTCCGGAACATAAGTGCGGGAACATTTGGCGGTTCCCAACTGTAAAAAACCCATCTTCCCAACATTAGTGCATTCCAATCGGCAATAAAACAGATCGAAATAGGAACAAAGACAGGTGCAGAGGAAGACGGAGACAGTGGGGAGATCGGAAAGGGTGTAAAAGGGGAGGTATCGGGAAACACGAGATACAGGCATCAAAGGGACGTGCCTAATGAGATGCACGGCTGAGACAATAAGTCCGTGCGGCAAGATGAGCCTCTAGCGGCGCCATCTGCTTTACAGTAGCATCCCCCTCATCATAAAGACACTTACAAAGGACATGTGTCTTCCGCAAATATCTTGGGAGTCCCAGGGTCGCGAAGCGGACAGCGTCCGTTCGCTGGCTACTTGAGGGCAAGAGACAAAATGGATGCCGTATCTAAGATGGAACCCGTGGGTACAGATGAAAAACCCACATAACAAACGAACGGTTTAAGTTAGCACAGCGAAACTGCGCACACTTACTAAACTCGTCATTTGCGGTTCATAGATACTAGACTCGACCATATTCGTGCGAGTCGAAAACATCACTTACAATTGTCACGGAACCTCAGACGCTCCTTTTGCCCTCATGTAGGCAAGCACTAGTCGGAATCATATTCGATATTCATCAAACCATCGAGATGTTGCTGTAGCATAGCTCTGTCCAACCGAGTCCCCTTGGTAACAGGTGGTTGTCTTATACACGTTGTAGCACAGAGGCCACATAAGGCAGGACCACACTGCACACAAAGGCAACACGTGAACAGGAACACCACAACGACTCCGATGATCATCAGAATCTTCCAACCCCAAGTCGACATCAGGCCCCAAAACCACCCAAGTAGCGTCCAATCCCCTACATCCACGTGTATGGATTCGGAGATCTTATGCAACCTCGAGATGGCTTGATAGACAGTAGGAGCGTTATCTGGAATGAAAATGCAGCAGCTCGAATGGATCACCTTACATACCCCACCTCGATCTGCTAAGATGACATCTAAAACCATACGGTTTTGTAACGTCATAAGTCTATCCGCCTGAAGTTCTGTGGTGATATTACCAAGGGCACTGGCAGTAATATTAGCTGTCGATTCTACCACTCGAGTCAACTGTCTCAGGTTCCTACTATTGACCATAGGTCCCCAAAACGGGAGGAAACCCTTGAAAAAGTCTCCTGCCTCTTGACCGGCAGTATCTTCTTCACTAATTACGCCCCGCACAACTCTAGTCTTATGATAATCGGCATCTACAGTGAACGTCGGAGGCAACAAATTTGCAATGAAGCATGAGCCCATGAAGTCAGCGGGCAACCATGCGTATGCACGATCATAACAGATAAAGTAGGTACCCTTGGCAGCCAGAAACACAGGGGACGAGACCATCGGCAGAATGTAATTTTCAGTGCAAGCACTCTCTCCAAGTCGGGCTTTCGATCTTCGGCCACGACCCATAAGACAAAAATTACCAGTGTGGGGTACGACCCATATCGGAGGTGAGCTTTTAAGTTGCTTTTCACTAGCGAACACACTATATTCACCTCTACTTAGGACCCTATAGGCTTGTACCTCTTCTTCAGGAATAAGTGAAGGATCATAGATATCGCTATCTAAATCCTCTATTGCTATTGACAAAGGTTTTTGATACGAAGTAGGACCAGAGTAGGGGGAACGTGGTTCTCGAATGGGGTGGAAACCCAGTGCGCTTCGAAACATTGTTTGAAATGCTCGAGCAGACCCTTGGGAACTATACGGTAACACCAGATATGGAATTCCCTTATCCGTAGTATGTGGCATCAACCCACACACCCAACAATTAGTAGTGTTAACCACTAACTGATGCTGATGAAGGAGCTGAATAAAGGAATTGTTGCGGAATTCTACACGTCTAGCCTGTTCGTGTTCCGGTAACATATGAAAGGAATGAGGAGAAACAGTGGAGATAAGTTTAGGGTCAGGAGTAGGAATAGGCGTAGTAGAAAGTAAGAAGTAAGACATCGTGTAATACACCCCACCCGCCAATAATGCAGAGGCAGTTAAAAACAATACGAATATTTGGAATATAAAACATTTGGTGCGACTGAGTTGTTGCAACTTGAATCTTTGAGCTTGAACTCCTTCCAAATCATTCAGCTTCGAGAATGCCATTCCCTACGACCGTCCGCAACGTTTCTTGACGCACTTCGTTCTGTGTAGCAATGGTCAATCCCTAGGAGTTCCCAGGAACCGACGGCCTTTAACCTAGCGTCAAGACCTACTATCCAGAAGGAAGTACGCGCGCGGCCCTACGGCCTTTAATGCACAATATGTATGTATGCAAGAACAATGTTCCGGCTGTGGAAGCAAAAGGTATAAGGAATAAAGCTCAATGAATATGTACAGAATAATTACAATAATACGAATGTTCAAGACTGATCACGGGAAACGGGATAATGCAGTTGTCAGTGCAGCAAAAACAGAATTTTTTATTTGTCCTTAGTGCTAGATCGCAAAAAGTATCGGGTTTTCCCAGGACGTGTCTGCTCGTCAAACAAAGGATCCGTTGAAGAGACAACGTCCTGTTGATCAGTTGAATGTTCTGGTCTTGAGTCTTTCGATGCTAATTGTTCAACAGTGTCTTTCTGCTGCGCTGAGGATTCTCCAACAGGCTGTGCGTCACTGAAAGGTACAAACGCCGGCAATCCTTCGGTTTCAGTTGATACGATGCCTTTCCTTACCCACGAGTCTGCTGGCAACGGAATGGGGACTTTCTTGGTGTGCGTGGCATGCACCCAATTCTTCCGCCCCTCAAGACGAACTGCAGTCCTCGTGGCAAGGAGAACCTGGTAGGGTCCAGTAAACCTCGGGTCCAGGTTAGTCTTGCGCGAAAAGTTCCGCGTCACCACCCAATCTCCGGGCTGGAGTTGGTGGCCTGGACCCTCCGTCTGCGTCGGCAATGCGTCGTAAACCTGTTGGTGAATTAACCTCAGTTTAGCAGTCAAGTCATGAAGATAATCAATCAACATTGGGTACTCAAGATCAGAGAAAATGCCTGGCCTAGGAACCCCCCAAACATTCGCAGGACGACCGAACACTATTTCATAGGGACTAAGCCCTACCTGGGAGTGTACAGTCGCCCTAGTTGACAGCAATGCTAAAGGTAAAGCGTCAGGCCACGAGAGACCAGTCGTAGCCTGAATCTTCGCTAGCTTTAGTTTAAGGGTGCCATTGTACCCTTCAACCAATCCAGCTGACTGGGGATGATTGGCGCTGTGGAATTTCTGATTAATTCCAAGGCCCTTACACACACTCTTCATCACACTACCCACAAACTCACTTCCGTTATCTGACCACACGACTCTAGGCATTCCATACCGAGGAAAATATTCCTTCAGTAGGATTTTCGCAGTAGACAAAGCAGTATTGTCTTTGAGAGGATAAGCCTCGATCCATCGGGAGAATGCGCAAACCACGACCAAAACATATTTCAGGTTATTGCATCGCTCCATATGGATGAAGTCCAATTGAATCACCTCAAAGGGGCATGAAGGGGGAGCAAAACTGCCAGGAGGAGTTGGGGTTCCTTTGCCAGGATTGTACATCATGCACACCATACAATTCTTCACCAGGCGTTCAGCACATTTCGTGATACCATCATTTTTCCACACAGGGGATAGCAACTTGCAAATACCTTTCGCGCTAATATGTGCTAACCCATGTGCCATTGTCACAACGGCCAGCACATACGCATCAGGCAACATCCATCTTTTCTGATCAGTCAAATCAATCCAACAACCATTCGCATCCAACTTTCCCGTACTTTCTTTCCACTTCGCCTTTTCAGTCTCGGTGGCCTCATTCTGAATTGCCTTCACACTCTCGATAGTGTCCTCACACATGCTCGATTCTGTAGGCCACCTAACCGAACTCGTCACATACATTCGAGTGCTAAGGTTCCGGGCAGTCTCCTTAGCAATCTCGTCCGCAAACGCATTACCACGACCAACATCATCCGTCACTTTACGATGCGCACTACATTTAACAATTGCAACTTGCTTAGGCAACGTCAATGCATCCAAAAGATCATTCACAAGTTGGCCATGCTGAATCTTCGTACCATGCGACGTCAAGAAACCTCTCTCTCTCCACAATCGTCCAAAACTATGTGCAACACCAAACGCATATTGGCTATCGGTAAACACATTCACACGTTTCTCTTTCGCTAACACACACGCTCTGGTAAGAGCAATCAGCTCTGCAGCTTGGGCAGAATTCTGATTCAATCTTGCAGTCTCAACAACAGTATTCAACGTTACAACAGCATAAGCAGTAGTCACATCGCCATTCGGCAACTTAAAACATGACCCATCCACGTACAGTGTACCGTCCGGATCTTCCAATGGGGTGTTTTTAAGGTCCACTCGACCTTTTGTTTCTTCTTCAGTCCTCAAGTAGCAATCATGTTCTGCTACTTCATCTGACTCTGTGCTAATTGGTAACAAAGTTGCCGGGTTCAGAACATTACAACGTTTTATCTGAATATGGCTTGCCAACAGCGTCAATTCGTACCCAGACAATCTCGCACTCGTCAAGTGCTGAGTTTTCGTACGATTCAAAAGAGTATCAACTGCATGCGGAACCATCACCGTAAGCATATTATCCATGACCAATCCTGCTGATTGTCGGATGGAGACCGCTGCTGCCGCTGTTGCTCTCAAACAACTCGGCAATGCTCTAGCTACTGGGTCCAAGGTCGAGGAAAAATATGCACATGGACGTTGCTTACCACCAAAAGGTTGCGTTAAGACACTCAAAGCACAACCTTCCCTCTCGTGAACATATAATGTAAACGGCTTGCTATAGTCAGGAGTACCTAACACAGGAGCCGAACACAATGAATCACGCAGTTCAGAAAAACTTTTCTGACATTCCTCCGTCCATGGTAAAGGAGTCGAAACATCCTTGCACGTAAGAGCTACCAATGGTTTCGCTAGCAATGAAAAATTAGGAATCCATTGCCTGCAGTAGGACGTGATACCTAGAAAGGCACGCACATCTCTTTGGGTTGTTGGCACAGCCATTCGCGCAATTGCTGCAATTCTCTCTGGGGTCAACCTCCTTCCCTCCTTTGACAATAAGTGACCTAGATAGGTTACTTCTTGACAACAATATTGGAGTTTAGAAGGGGACACCTTATGATTCAACTCACAGAGATGTTGCAGCAACGACACCGTAGCAATCTTGCAAATGTCCTGAGTATCAGCAGCCACCAATAAGTCGTCGACGTATTGGATTAAGGCCGCACCAGCCGGCAACCTAAACGCATCCAGTTGACCCTTCAAGGCTTGGCTGTAAATCGATGGACTTTCACAGTAGCCCTGAGGAGCGCGTTTGAACCGGAAGCTGCGTCCACCGAGAGAGAAACCGAAAATGTCTCTGCTCTCCTCGGCAATCGGGATGCTGAAGAACGCATTCTTCAAGTCAATCACCGAAAACCATGATGCAGAAGCTGGAATCAGAGTCAGTAGCGCCGTGATGTCAGGCACAACGGGGAATTGAGGAACCACAATTTTATTCACTTCCCGTAAATCGATAACAAAACGATAAACAGGCGGTTTCGAAGGATCAGTACGTTTAAGAATGGGCAGTACAGGGCTATTGCACACGTTTCCCCGAGTCTCTTCAATAACATCTTTCTCGATCAAATCATAGATGATCGCTAACAGTGCTCGTTCACCATCAAGGGAGATACGATATTGGGGAATACGTGGCAATCGCACATTAGATTTCAACTGAACAACATATGGTGAGATGTCAAGCAGGCCCACATCATTTGGACCCGTTGCCCACAAAGACGCAGGAAGAGAACTCAATTCCGGTGGAAGCTGATCGAGGGACAAGTACATGGGAGAGACAACCCTCTCCCCTAACGTAAGCTTTACACCCGCAGGAGAACAATACAAAGTTGCGTACAAACGTTTAAGCAAATCCAGACCCAAAAGATTTTCACCACAACCCGTAGTCAAAATCAACGGGGCTTCTAGCTCACGAGGCCCAATTTTAAGGGGCAAAGGGCGCGAAACTGGATTGCTAACGGGGGCGCCAGAGAATCCAATGGAAACATTTGTTAAGCCAGACAAAGGTGCGCCAGGGAGTTTCGAATGCTTAATGGAACTTTTCGCTGCACCAGTGTCCAACAGAAAAGGCTCAACGACGCCCGATGTAGCAACTGCGACGTAAGGCCCTCTCTGATCAACCGGAACTGATACCACTCCCTCTCCTTGTCTATGGCTGTCCTAGTAATTACTATCGTCAGTTCCCTGATCGACGTAATAATCGTCTACATTGTACTGCGCAGATCGTCCTTGCGACGATCCACGTTGATCGAAACAGTTATCGGAATTTGATGAGTTATCTGGACGATCGTTCTGAGCTCCACGACCTCTACCACGTGGTGTCTGCTGCGAACCACCACGACCTCCTCTAGATGAATTACCACTATTACGTTCATTCAAAACAGGACAATTGAATTTAATATGACCCTCTTGTCTACAATAAGCACATTGATTGTACCCTAACGAGGGTCTTTGGGAGGAGTCATTACGAGATTGTGATCGGTTCGATTGCGACTGTGATCTATTCTGTTGGGGTGCATTTTGATTTGAACGTGGAGGATACGCTTGCTGAAGCAGCACTTTAGTTTTTAGCTCTTTCGTCTTTTTATCAGCACGGTCGCTCTCTTCTTTCTCTCTGTTCTCATAATATTGTGCCGTAGCCAATATTTGAGCTGAAGTAGAAACGGCCCATGCACTTTCCGAATTCTTTAATTTATTGCTCAAATCGGGCAGTAAATTCGAAACAAATTTATCCACAAACAATCTTTGTCCACCCTCGGTGCTCATATCCTGGCCACTATGGTCGATGAATGCCTCCTCAAACCTCGTGAAGAAGTCGGAAACACTCTCGTCCTTCTTTTGCTTACAAGCTGACAATTTATCCCAGTTTACCCTCATAGCTGGCATAAGCGTTTTCATTAATGTTATTATTCTTTGAGGGAGAGCAGCAATCAACTGTTCAGGCTTAGCACCACCAACTTGCAACCCATCCGCCGCTACAATGGCCGCCCAATCACTACCTAGTTCGTTTGCGTGATTTTCCTGACGAATCTTAGCCCATACCGGTTGCGGTACGACATTGCCAAACAACATATCGATATCGGCAAGATTCATTACCGTAGCATCTACGAGCTGCGATAATTCTTTGTAATACCCTGCAGGATTTTTGCGAGGGTCAGGCAAAGATTGCTTCACCTGTAACACTTCCGATCTTTTCCATGGGAGATGTATCCATACTCTCTGAAAATACGGCGGGACCGGAGGGGCAGCTGCGGGGTTACCTGGCATCCAAACCGGTGGAACTTCGCGCATAGGAAATTGGCCAGATTCATCTGGCTGTCTTTCGACATCCTCAACAAACAAGGCTTGAGGTATGGGAGTGGGACGAAAAGAGAGCAACCGTTCAACGGCACGTCGAACATTGGAATCCACTATCAGTCCAGCTGAAAACTGAAGCTGTAAAGCAGACAACGAGGTCAGCACCTCGTCAGGTGCGTCGGCCGATATCTGATCACGAAGGACCTTGCACATTTCCTCAAACACAAATCTCTGGGTTGGTATATTGAACTGACAAAATGTGTCAAGTACAATACGGGGTGGATTTCTAAGGGGGTGCGTCATCCAACCCATCGCCATATTGTATAGCGAAGCACGCTCCCTATTACCTGGGAGCTGACTACGTCTCTGGGGACCATCTGAACCAGCGGACCCAAGAACAGGTCCGAGCGAATGAAAGAAACTAGCCGTAAGAGGAGAATTACGACTACGAGTAGAGGGAGAAGTATAGGACACAGGACTAACAAGTGAAGGAGTAGAAACAGAAACAACAGCAGGGGTTAACAGAGCAGGAGCAGTAGCGTGAGCAGGAGTATGTGGAAGCGGAGGAGCAGTAGGGATAGAAACAGACGAAGGAGCAGGAACAGTCGGAAGAGCGGGTGCAGGTTGAGGAACAGGCAAGGGAAGAATAGGTACAGGAGGAATAGGTACAGGAGGAACCACAGGAGCCGTGGTACCCTGCACGTACGGAGGTGGCGACTTCATAAGATAAGACATTAAAGGATCCTCAACTGCCTCTTCCTTCTTTTCCGACTCCGTAGGCAAAGCGGGATAACACTTATCTACAGTCATACGCTGTAATCTATCGAACACTTCCTTTTCCCTAACCTCCTTATCATGCTGAAACTGCTCTGCTTTCTTTACAATGGTACCAGCACTATCTCTCTGATTTCGCTTAGTCTGTCTGATTTCTTTCTGTCGGGCTTCTTTACGCCACAACCGAAAGGCATCAAACATGGCCGGCCTTGACTTTTTCGCGAACAACTTAACCTCTAGATTATCTAAGATCGGTGCCTCGAAGCTACCATGTGGTGGCCAACGAAGGTCACCGTCCTTCTTTGTGTATTTAATCCAATAATCGTTAAAAGTGATCGGGCCTAGCCCATGTTTACTGTACAGTTCATAAGTGGGAGTTCCAACCGGAGGTATCGGACACGAGTCCTCCAGTCGGGAATCCATACCACAAGGTCTGAAGCAACTAAACAAAGTACTACGACCAGGCATCTCGCACACTAGCCGAGTTTCACAAACTTCAAGGGTTACGGGATTTACCAAGTCCCAGCAAAGAAACAAAACCCTCGGTTTTTGGCGTCTGCAGGCGTCAAATAACACAACAAAGTACGCTAGCAAAGTGTCACCGACAAAAACACTCACACAGCGTCAACAACAAAAACACTCGCAAAGGTGCATACGACAAAAGCACCAGCAAAGTGTCAACTACGAAGGACTCTGGGAGCGACCCACAAATACTTAACTCAAAGATCGATGGCGTCACCAGGAAGGCCCGTCAATCGTCTCGCTATACCAAGGTCTACGCCAGGCGCCAAAACAGGTCTACAGTCAGGGCAGCAGTCCGTCGCAGCCGTCAGGAGGCGGGAATCTTCGCGGGAAAAGTCTTCGGGCCACTTATTTCGACCACAGGATCGATGAAGCGGAGTGCACCTTCCCTCGGAGATTTCACACGAAGTTCCTCACGATCGTCGGGCTTGGACCGGTACCACTGATGCAGCCCCACGTTGGGCGCCAACTGAAGGACTGGGTTCTTTAAGACCCAGCGGTGCCAGGGCACAACACCTGAAACCTTCGTGGGTAACCTGCTCCGGCGTACGAATGACAGAGACACGGGACACTTCCTTCGGCGTCAAAGATTCAAGGTTTATTTACTGCAGGGAACACAGAAATCACGACAAGTACAACTCGTGCAACTTGGGGAGACTGCTTCAAATTGGTTCTGTGGATCGCTCCTTTTATACATAATTTCCCCATAGAGTTACATTGAACACAAAGGTTTATGGCCCGGTTCCCACAATCATCCCCCAGAGGGGTCGTTTTGGTCGCTTTGATACACATGAGGTCCGGAACATAAGTGCGGGAACATTTGGCGGTTCCCAACTGTAAAAACCCCATCTTCCCAACATTAGTGCATTCCAATCGGCAATAAAACAGATCGAAATAGGAACAAAGACAGGTGCAGAGGAAGACGGAGACAGTGGGGAGATCGGAAAGGGTGTAAAAGGGGAGGTATCGGGAAACACGAGATACAGGCATCAAAGGGACGTGCCTAATGAGATGCACGGCTGAGACAATAAGTCCGTGCGGCAAGATGAGCCTCTAGCGGCGCCATCTGCTTTACAGTAGCATCCCCCTCATCATAAAGACACTTACAAAGGACATGTGTCTTCCGCAAATATCTTGGGAGTCCCAGGGTCGCGAAGCGGACAGCGTCCGTTCGCTGGCTACTTGAGGGCAAGAGACAAAATGGATGCCGTATCTAAGATGGAACCCATGGGTACAGATGAAAAACCCACATAACAAACGAACGGTTTAAGTTAGCACAGCGAAACTGCGCACACTTACTAAACTCGTCATTTGCGGTTCATAGATACTAGACTCGACCATATTCGTGCAAGTCGAAAACATCACTTACAATTGTCACGGAACCTCATACGGAGGTCTCTAAGGCTATTAAAACATTCAGCCCCTAGAGGACAGAATGTTCTTATTTGTAAAACAAAGACCTTATGGAACCCGTAGGGGTTGAATACCCCTCGGGTTCAATGAGACCTTTGTTAACAGCAGCAGCTGTGAACAAACATTGGAATGTTGAATCTCTGGGCTTCTACCGGCCATAAGAAGCCTGGATCACTCCAATGTCTTCAATGGAGTGCTCAACATTCCAATGTTCTGATACTGCACAGAACAGTGTGGCCATAATTGCCAAGAATTGCATGGCAGAGTACGAAACAGGTTATATTCCTTGTTATAGTCCCTGTCCTCTGGTTCAGAGTAATAACTCAAGAACTGAGTCTTTGGGGTCTGGCATAGCCCTCAGCATCAATGGATTGTTGGCTAAGTATGTTTACTGAAGACAATAGCAGAAGATGAATAATGACTGCTGTAGGCCTCCTACTATGACATGCCATGGTTTATTTGGTTCACCCACTTAGATTAATTCCTCCCCAGTGTGAGTTAGTTCTAATAGCAATCAGTCATTACATTTCTTTTTTCCTGTTATTGGCCCAAGTACAGGAAAAGGCAATTAGAAATGCTATAGCCTTAAAGTAGAATACTGGGAGCTCCATTGTAGGCAGTGATGTGGCAGAAGAAAAATTGTGGCTGGTAATGGTAAGCTTCTGTGTACATTCTTATTTTCTAATGAAACATTTGCAATTATTAAGCAGCAAGCTCTTACACAGTAATTGCCCCTCTACCAACAGTGAAATCAGTCCCCTTATAAAGAAGTTTCTCCTCCATTTGAGTGGGGGAGCGTCCTCCCACAAAAAAGGCCCAGGCCGGAGATAAAAGATAAAATGGTAATAAAGTTTATTTATTACCATGTTTTTTTATATCCCCCACCCGTCCCGAACTAAGCCACAGGACAGGGCGGAGGCCGGTGATGAATGGCAGTAGGGAACTGTGCAATAAAGTCAGCCAGCCAAAGTGACATGCACATTTTAAACTTCTCTAACTCAGCTGTCTTTGGTTAGGGGAGCTGACTCCTCCCACGTTGGAGCCTGCCTTGAGAGAAGACCAAAGGAGGAGTGTGTTTCTTTTTTTTGTGTCACCTGCCACACCACCCTCGGTACATGCCCGCCGCCACTGCCCTTAAAGCTTCTCCCTTACTAACTGAATAAATATTGTCAGAGACAGGATTTATGCTATATTTGAAACATTCACACAATTTAAAAAAATAACTATAAAAACATGGTTAATGGAATGGAGAACAGCCTCAAAACTCTGAGCATAGTCAACGTTGCGAAACTGAAATGTAAATCTGTTCCAAAAACATGTTGAGCATTTTTCATCTTGTTTAAGTGCCATCCAAAGTTCCACTCCCAAAATGCCTAGTCATCAAGCCCCTTGCTAGCCAATATAAACAAAGACTGTAGTGACGGTAGCATCCCAGAGTTAACATGCCAACCTTCGAAACTTTTGACCACGTCCTGATACTACTGGAACTCAATGGAGTGTTCAGACTTATGAAAGCAAAAACCCATACAATATTCTTCTAACATGGGGTGTGCAGAGTTTGCATACATATGGGCATTAATATTGCATTTTGCGATTCCTTAGTTGCGAAAAATAAGGAAGCACAATTAAGGAATTGGAAAATGCAATGCATCAAAAAATCGCTCAAAAAATAGCGATTCCCTAAAATTCCTTAATTGCGATTCTCTAATTGAGAATTGCAATTAAGGAATACCACCCCATTCATTCCTATGGGCCTAGAGGCCCATTGGAATGAATGGGAATGACATTCTTACTTTGCGATTCACCATTAGAAATTCGCAAATTAAGAATGCAATTTCAAGAGTGCAGGGGTGTCCAAAGGACACCCTGCTGCACCCCTGAAATCAGCTTAGAAGTACATTTTGCACACTCACATGCCCCAAGGGCATGTGTGTGTGTAAAATGGAACTTTGAAAAATGCACTTTTTTGCATTTTTCAAAGTTTTCGCAAATTACCATGAAGCTCAACTTCATGGTAATTTGCACCTCTTATTTGCGAATTCGCAAATTTAAAAAGTTTGATGCATTACATTTAAGGAATCTCAATTTTAGATTCCTTAAATGCAATCGCAATTTAAGAAATCGCAATTTTGCGATTTCTCAAATTGCGAGAACAACAAAATGCATAATGCATCCCAAAAAAGGAAATTGCATTCGCAAACGGCCGAATTTTGCGATTCGCACCGTTTGCGAATGCAATTTCCTTTGATGCATGTGGGCCATAGTTTATGTCAGTTTCTGGACGTATTTTATTTAAATGTAGTCAATTTCAGACACTTGGTGTTTTTTTTTTAAAACTATCTTAAAAAGTAGTCTTTGCGGAAAAAATTACCTGCTCACATTGTATTTTGTGGGGATTTTTTTTTCTAAATTGTTTACAGAAATTTTGTGAATTTCCTGCAATGAGTAACCTTCACTGAATTTAATCAGTAAAATTGTGAATTCCAACACCTGATTTCAGCTGAATATTTCAGTAGAATTTTAGAGTATGGTACCACAAATTATAAATGTAATATTGTGCACCAAAAATATTGTAGCCACAACATCGACCAAAAAAATATTATCATGGTAAGCACATATAAGTAGATATAGTTTGCTATTCTTAAATCCACACCTATGTATGTTGACGATTTGTATATCATCAATGTGTCGTAAAGGGTCAACATATATAGATGTGGATTAAAGAATAAAACTTTTATAATTACCTATACATATCCACACTGATAACATTTTGATAATTTGTATTTTGGCTATATTATTCTTCAGTCTCGTACTAACATTCATGATATTCTGACATACACCATCCTCAGCTAAAGAAGATTACAAGAACAAGTTTAAGCTACGTAAAGAGAAGCTGAAATATTAAACAGCAAAATGAGTGACAGAAAAATAGAATACTAGCAGAGTGTGGTTATAATTAGTAAAGATTTTCAATAGAAAAGGCATTTTTTTGTTTTCCTAATTACTGTGGAGTCATTTTAAAATTATGCACAAAACTTTCAATAAAAAAGTTACTTCATTCTGGTTCAGAGGTTAATTTGTAAAAAAAAGAAGTGCTGGGGCTCTTGTCAGGGGGTAGCTTGCACCAGCCCATTTCTTCTGTTAGTGCTGCCTAAAACCAAACTAACTTGAAGATTTGGGGCATAATGACCAGAGCTGCCGACTTCAGAGGTGGGGAATCAGGTTTGAATCTAGGTGAAATCGCGTAATCCCCCCGTACATGCCATAATGTGTCCTTAACTGGTATTCATGAAAAGCACTGGTGTTGATGAATAAGTGCAAGTGCTGAGTACCGGAAACCACTGGCTTAAATTAAGCACTGCTCTGGCTCCTTTTTGAAAAGTTTTGTGCTTGTGATTTTATGTTTTATTTTAAGTCCTAAGTGAAAGTTTGTTCTTAGATACATAAAAACCAACAAAATAAAATGACATCAAGTTAAATTAGAACCTTGCGCAGAAACCATCCTTTTTCTTATCTTGTGTAAAACTGGTTACCCGTTTTCATCAAATAAGCATTTTAAATGGGGTTGGACAGGACATGAAGGGCTACCACTCAGAAAGAGTTAGTATTCATTTGTGGAAATACTGGGGTACTAGTACAACTGTTCCATTATTAACAAAAATGATCAAACCTGATTAGCTCAGGGAGCTCTTTCTTTTATCGTCCAATGTGATACAGTGTTCACAAGTAGGTACCAGGGTATAGGAGTGTATGATTACATGGCTGCAATATAGGGATGAAATGTTGCAGCTGTCATTACAGGACTCCTGAACGTAATACTGTAGTCCTGGAAAAGAATAATAAAAGGCATATTACTGCCCATGGTGATTACATACTGTATCCACCCTCATGTGGGGATAGTGGGAAGGGGTGTCCAGGGAAATCCCAGTGATTTCAATATTTTAAGCAATAATACCCGAATACAATATAGTCGTTTTATAATGCTCTTCTTGTGGTACCCAAGGTTATTCGCAATGAGATTGCGTGCCTTAAGAAAGTTTTGTAGATGCTAAATTTAGAATAAGAAAAAAAGAAATTCACTGAAAAAATAAAGGTTAAAGTGGTGTTATAATTTTGAAAGCACAGATTCACTGAAAAAACAAAAATTTGAGTGACATAGTTAATAGACAGAATAAAACGAGAACTAAAAGAAAAAACAAAAACAAAATGGCAGCCCATGGCCGCAATGCTTAATTAAAGGGAGGGGGGAGCATGCGACCCCACTCCCTGACGTTTTAATTGGCACGGGCCAATTTACCCTGGGGCTGGCTGTCCTGCTGCGTCCTGGGAAACCCGCACACAGTAGTTTCCCTGCCCGCATCACCTCGAGCAGGGAAATGTGTGTTTGCTCATGTCTAGCAGGAACATTCTTTTATCTCCTGCCAAACAGGAGCAAACGCAAAGTCTGCTCCCAGGTCGCGGAAGCTTTAATAATGCTCCCACCAGCTGGGAGCAGACTAGTAATCTGTGTCACTGCCTGCACTTATGGCCCATCCCCATTTTAAATATATTTGGTCCTATAGGGATAAAGTTTCTGGGGCCTAAGAAGGCGGGTCAATTGAAACCCCTCCCATTTTATATTTTATTTGACCCTGGAGGATGTGGTCCGTAGGACCTAACAAGGTTTTGGGAGGAGGGCTGTATATAGTGCAGTCATGCCAATGGTATGAGATACGTAGCTCCATACCTGGACAGATTTTTGCAGACAGTGGCCCGAAAATGTCTCAATGTGATCAAAAATGTTTCCACAACCTGAAACAATAGGCCGAAAAGGTGTTTTTTCAGCATCTTTGTGCACTTTGTGGCAGCACTATATACATACATACTCCACACAGCAGGACTAGAAGCTGTGGAATGGGCTTTATTACATATGGATGACATAGACATGGAACAAAAAATCATTTTACATTTCCTGAAATTTTGTTTACAAAACAGCTACTTTGCATGGCATGGACAATTGTTTGCACAACTCACGGGCACCTCAATGGGATTTTCGGGGGCTGCAACATATGCAAATATCTTTATGTCTCAGTACGAGCATGATAACATCATGTTGAACACATCTTGGTGGTAAAAAAATCATTTGTATAGTCGGTACATCGACAATATTTTTCTCATATGAACTACACTACACAAGCATTAGTTACAATGATTGATATATTGAACCAAGTAAACCCACGTATCCAATTTACTTATAATATAAAGGAGAAGAACATACACTTCCTCAATGTTTTAGTGGCATATCTACAGGCAATACATTTGATACAGCAATATACAGCCAACCAACAGATTGGCCTACACAAGTTTTCACCCTAAAAGTTTGACAAAAAACTTGCCATATTCACAGTTCATACGAAATCTCAGAATTTGTTCTGATCCGACTATATGGACATAAAAACTACATGAATATAAACAGTGCTACAAAGAACGGGGATATCCGAATGACATTCTCTAGGAGTGTTTGGATCGGGCCCTAATGAAAGAAAGACAGGCTTTAATGCAACCTCAATCCAGACAGGATGACAAAAGATTAATATTCATATTAACATTTTTAACAGTTTCTCAAACCGTTAAAAGAATTATCAACACACAATGGGAATTGTTAAAAAATGAGGCGGATTTTAATGGACTATTGCAACGGAACCATTATTCGCTTATACAAAAGGGAAAAATCTACAAGCGATGTTATCTTCCCCACAGAGTACTGAGAAGCATGAACTACATGGCACAAGAAGATGTAATAATTGCACTCACTGCAATTATGTAATCATCTGTAACATCTTAACTCATCCTCTAACAGGAAAGAAAATAAAACTCAAACACACCAGTGATGGCAATACCAACAATGTAGTATAATGCATTAAATGCCCTTGTGGCAAAGTATACTTTTGGAAGACAGAACGAAAATTGAAAGTTAGAATTATGGAGCACAGAAGTAGAATGAGAACTAAAAACACAACATTGAGTTTAGCCACTCATTGGGATGATGTTAAACATACAATATCTCAGCTAAGGTTTCAAATCATTGAAAAATTGTTTGTATGTCCTGGCGTTGACATCACGAAAACATTGCTCCGAAGAGAAATATTTTTAATTAAGGCGCTTAACACCATGATTCGAACAGGATTAAATGATCGCATTGATAGGAGTTGTTTTCTTTAGGAAGGTACATGTTTTTGCTTCGAGACATTGTGACACATACATATGTAGGATGGTATTTGTTTTGGGTTGTGAGACATCCAACTGTTAGAATGGTGATATATACATGTGCACATGGTGGTGGAGGAATTATTCTGTTTACAGCATTCTCTTACTTCTGCCTGATGGGTTTAGAATCCAGTACCTTTAGGTTTAGGTGGACGATGATCTGTCACTCTTGTTTTAGTTAGTAGTATACTAGCACATTAGAGTACATGATCTGGCATTTTGATAATCATATCTTTGTGAACACCCAGCGTCCACGTTTGGTGTCCTCATTAGGTAGATCCGATACCGTATTTGTTTAGTTAACGTAGCGCTCTCGCTACATTATTTTACGTCATCTTGGTTTCACCAATAATCTTTGCTTCTTTCCATATGATTTTGTTATACTTGCTCTACCCTTTGGTGGTAAAAAGATACATTACCTTCTTTAATTGGGCATATATTATATTTTTGATTACTGTTCTTATGGGGTATCTTCCATATCTATGAGATTTTTTAGCAACCATACTTGTCTAGACACCTGTATTAGTGCGTGCCCCTCCGCATTTATTTCTCAAGTAAGCAGATGTACTGATTTTTACCATTTATAGGATTTCTTTTCAGTTGATGACGTTGGAATTTTTTTAGTTATTCTAGCCTAGGTTTCTACAGTTTCTTATAATGAGGAGTCCGACAGGTATTTGTATCCTATTCAGCCCGGTTCATCATGGCCGCTTAGCTTTTTACAGACAGTCTGTTTATTTGTTACATTTTTAGATGTTCACAGATTGCGGAAAGTCACACCATTACGGCGTCTCAGCTGAATTCCAAGATAACGGCTCTCTATTTTTGTCACCGGTAAGTGAGTCTTGGAACTTTTTATTTTGCATTACTCTTTTATCGACATAAAGGTTTTAGAGTAACATATTGTGTTTTCACATGTTGCTAGGACATGACAGATCTTCACTTGGTATACACGATCCATTCGAGTGATTCAAGCCCCCACTTGAGGGTGAGTTCTAGTTTCCCCTTATTTATTTTTCATCCTTTTGGCACATGGGTTCAGCCAAAGAACTTAGATTATGGTTTTCTTGTAGACTGTTGTACGCAGGCACATCCACGGAGTCTATTTGGATTTTGAATTACGACTCGTTGATGAGCATCTTATCATCTTTGTATAACAATATCTGGTGATCATATTTTTTGTTAGGGTGTCTTTATGGACTATTATGGTTTTTTCCCACACAGGATAGACTTGATTATTATCAGTTAGCTTGTTATGCCACCTATAAGGTATGCTTTCTGTATTATTATATATCACGAAATAGGTAGGAACTGTTTTCACGGGAGATAAACTGGTGCTTTGTGATGGTGATTACATCTGCGCATTGAACACAGTTTGACCCTGACCGGTGATTAGGTGATCAGTTCCATTTTTGACACTACAGGACAGCAGCTTTTCTCTTTCTTTCATTTTTTCACTACAATTATGGTGTGCACCCACATTTTTATAACAAGCAAAATCAATATGCATCTGCGATTTGGGAATTTCATTTGGGTAATGTCACCTTCCTGCATTGTCGTCTGTTTGTATTCATGGTATCATTAGTGGATTATAATACCACCTCTCTGTTCACAGGTTTCCCCTGAGGAAGGGACGAGTCAGTCCTAAAATGCACTCCAATAATATATATGGAGAAACATGATTAATTACAATGAGAATGATGCAATGACTGTATTTAATGTTGTGATTTGACACGTCATATCTTGTCATGAATGATTTATGTTGATTTAACTGATGTAAGCTCAATATATATTAACAATATAAACAATATAGTTTACAAGACCTAATTCTTGGTGTAGCGTTGATTACTAGGGAAATTCTTTTAAAACAGCATGGTAAACTAGGGTTTGGTGATAACCTTGAGAACAGTACACAGTGAATAAAAGCCTTCAGACTTGTACAATTATTTGGATGTACTGCGCCCAGACTGTTCTGGCTGTGGTCCTGGGGATGTGCTAGGTGGACTACGGGGCTTTACTTGCGCAGACAATTATAGATACTTGCCTGTTTTGTTCTATAAAATGTTTGAAAAAGTGCAATGTAAGATGCACCGGTTGCCTATTTTTCCTCCACATTTCTTTCCCCGAGAATCATAGGTACAGTTTCAAGTTCATTCAGTGCAGTTTAGGTTGACATTAATACATTCTACAAGGATTTTTTGGTATTGCCAGTGACAACGCATGCGCTGCTTGTACTCTTAGTTGCGAGAAATATTGTAAACAACAAGGGGCTTGCAGCTCATCCATTGCCTAACATGTGTTGGCTTCATTGGCAATCTTATGCACTGCCTTCTACTTGGACAGTGCATGCTGTCTTCACTTCCTCTTCTTTCGGCTAGAACATAGCCCAACTCCTGATTGCTGTAACTTGATTACTGTCCTTCAGCTGATTGTGTTAAGATTGATGTACTACTTTTATTTTTTCTTCTTCCTTGTGATTTTAGATTAACCTATTGCCATGTGTAGCTATGTTTTCCTATGCCACACACAATTCAATTATGCCCTTTCCTACTATGAAATGTATTTTTATTGTAGCAACACATATAATCTGCTTTTACAGTGACAACAGATCTGCTTCCAAATGTATTTTCACTAAGACATAGATATGGGCGCATCTACTTTCTTTATGTGATTTGTTGCCAAATGTCATATTTTTTTAAATCTTTTTCACACATGGTGAGATTAACTGATTTGCTCAGAATCACAGGGGTGATGAGACATAACAAACATTGGCAAAGCCAACAGGTCTCACCTCTGAGATCACATGGCTCGGGCGTTGTCTTTGTTCATGCTGAACAGCATGGACACTACTCAACTAGGCAATGATCCATAAACAGGCTATATAGCTGCAAGTATGCTGTGCAGCATGGCTAAATATAATAGTAATAAACAAAAGAAATATAATGAAACCAGCACTAATGCACCTTAAAAATAAAAGCGTATTAGCCTGTTTGCGTCATAGCTCTTTATTAAAATTGGTTTTGCCCACGCTACAAAACATCTGCACTGCTGTAAAGCATGACTACAATGAAAAGAAAGAGAGAGAGTAACCCTAGTACTAGGAAAAGGGATGGGGTAATCAGACTGAAAAAACAAAGTGAGTCCCTTATGAATTTACATAAATCTCAAGATCATGTGTTGAATCTGTAATTTTACATAGTAATAACGGTTATGCAGAAATAAAAAAATTATAGGTCAAAATACTTTAAAAAAAGAAAACTTAAAAAAGATAAACAAGATAAACAAACAAATATGACAGTATCAAAACATGTATAACAATTAAAACAATATGGTCATATATGCATTAAAACATATCATATTACTAATACATTATTTATTATATATAGCACAAGAAAACTAAAAAAGTCAATGCAACGTTCTGGTGAGATGTATCTCCTTCACCTTCTTCAGAACAGAGATTTGAGAAAAAAAAATCTGTTTTGATTTGTTGGAAAACGAATTGGGAGATAATCCTCTGTGGTGTTTTAATTGATAAAATAGACCTTAATGTTAATGATCACTTAAAAAGGGTTACTTTTGTTGGAGCCACCGGTGATAAATCCCTCGGGACGAGTATTAAAATATGAATACCATATCTAAACTGATACATTCATAGGCTACCGGATGTGCCGTGACTTAAAATTTGATTTTTCGGAAGGTATCTGAATTTTTCACAGTTTTTCATAATTGGCAATGAAGTACTGATATGGTTGCTGTGAGAGTAACCCAACAGAGGAAAATTTTATATCTGATAAAAGTATTTCGGCCTCCCTGCTCACAACGAATGGCTTCTGGGTCACACCTGGGTCTTGTTTATCTTTTTAAGTTTTCTTTTTGTAAAAAGTATTTTGACCTATAATTTTTGCATTGCTGCATAACCGTTATGACTATGTAAAAATACAGATTCAACACATGAGCCATAGATTTATATAAGTCGATTAGGGACTCACTTTGTTTTTTCAGCATCACTACAAAACATTGCCAAAGTCAATAGCTCTAGTAGGCAAGACCTAATGGCTTTGCAAATGCTTGTTCAGTTATTGGTTGAGTTAGTAGTTCAGCCCCTTTCTGTCACTAAGCCAGGGCTATTGCAGCAGATCACAAATCTCTGCTACCAGGCTTAGGCCATGGTTCTCTTTCTAAGAAATCTTAATTGAACAGACCTGTCAACCACCATAGTGCCAAGCGAAATCCCAAAGGCTAACTGCTGCTCTTTGATAATAAACTGCAGGGGAGATAACAACAGTAAACAGTTTTCAGGTAACAATTTCTTGTTTCAAAATATAATGTGCAGTAAATATGGAATGAAAGATAGGATGCTTAAGCTCATCGTGTTTCACTGTGACTGGGGGGAAGAGTGTGGCAATGTGAGAGGGACGAATTTGGGAAGTGTTTTGTTGTGTTTAATGCTTGGAAATGGTTGTTCTTATGTTGCTGCAAATGTGTAGCAGCACTTATGCATGGAGTGGAGCAAAGATAAGTCAAAGATTGCTGCATCATTGGTTGTAACTACCACCCTTGCAGAAAATGTTGCTCAAGTTCTTTGGTGGGTATGATACTAGATCCTGTGGATTTCATACTGCTGGACAATGTAGGACTCAGGTTTTATTGGCTTTTGCAATTCTTTATTATCTGTTATCTTGGGGAAGAGCCATGTTTTTGAGGTGGTCTTCAAAGTTGTGTATGATGGAATAGTGTTAAATAAATTCACTACCTGGCTGAAGAAGATTCTACTGATATTTGTCTTATGTAGGGCACAGTGATTAGCAAATGTTGTTGTCCACAAGAGGGACTTCTGTGAATACCTTTTTACCTTGATGAAAGTTTGGCCCAAGCCTTAGGTGGCCTTGTGGACTGCCTTCATGGTAGAGCACCTGTACATGGGTTGGAGGTGAAGCACTTGAAGAGATGTTCTAATATGGTCAGTTAGGCAAAGGTGTAGCAATAATCCAGCTGCATTATTGTGGCTTCTTTGCAGTCTTTGAAGAAGTACAAACATGGCCGCTACACAAGTCTTGGCAATTGTGATAGTCACCTGTAGTTGCTGTGGATAAGAGTTTTCATGATGTAGAGAGTGCTTCTTGTCACTTCTTCACCCTGCCACATGCGGTCTTGCAGTGCTCTTAAGACAGTTATGAGATAACAGGCACTGTGGATTGAAGGCAAGTGCAGTACCAAATTACTCAGCATTAACCTTCCTACTCTGCCTTTCTACTGGGACAGTAATGCTGACAAATATTATTGTTCCTTGACCTCTGTTGTGCAGTTCTAGAGCTGCTAAAGTCCACGTTTCTGCCTAATACCATAAAAGCTCGAACGAAATTGGAGCCTGAGGCTTTCCCACTTTTGCCTGATAAAACTATGGTAAGATTTGCACTTTTTCCTGTGACCCTGAAGCCTCTCTCTCCACTGCAGGCATGATGGGATGAAGAGTGGAGTCAGAGGGAAGGAAATTATCAGGTATGGGTAAGGGCAGAAAGGAGTGGGAGGCAGGTTATAGGTAGAGAGAGGTAAAAGAAGGAACACCAATCTCTGTGCCTGTGGTAATAGTGAATGAATGGAACTATACAAATCTGTACAGCAGTGAGGGGGAACATTTGTGCTTTCATCACAGAAAAATGTCATGCATCCAAGAAAGCAAGTTCCAAATATCCCTCAGAATTTTCTCTCCTTTTAAAGATTGAATGAATTCATGAATATACCTTAGATATTAAACAGGCTTCTGATGTTGCTGGACTGCGTCTCCTGGCCTCTTCTTTCACTAGACTAAAGGCCTGTCTCTATTTCTCCTCCACAAAAGCATCCAGTAATCAAAAGGTAGATTCACCCAGGTGAAAGCCCTCAGCTATGCTTCTATTTGGCCATCATGTATAAATGACAGTCCCAGCCCAACCAGGATTGAAGAGACACTACTATTGTTGGATATGGCCATGTCTCTAGGCAGTGTCATACTCATAAACAGTATTCACATTTCATAATGATGTGAACTAGTTTCTATTTTAGTGATCATTAACTTTATGTATGCATCATTTCTTAAAGGAGAGAGAAGGTCCTGAGTTGTGCCCCTCTAGGGCATCTAAGCCCCCTTGGGCATCAAAACCTGCATCCAACTCTGAGTTTAACCTCTGCCACGTGTGGCCCTGCCATGGAATGATTTCTGCTTTATTTAAGACCACTAAAGGAACTGTTACCCCCCCCCCCCCTATTTGTAAAATTGACAACCTTTGTGAAACATAATTAAAGTCAACAGATTTGACAACTTAGCAAAACTCTAACCTGAATACAACATGGTAGAAGTGACCTCCAGAGCAGGGCCCAAATGCCAGAGGCAGTCTCCATAACTGATCACAAAATGGACACACTGATATTAATGATTGGCCCCTCTGAAGCTTGAGCTAATTCTCAAACTGGGGCCTCTGTAATTGAATACCAAATCAAGATGTTGCAATAATTAACAATACTCCAGATGTCAAATTTAAACCTGTTTCATTTTGAACTCCACATGAAGATGGTAGATATGGACACAATGCACCTTTATATGTTGCTCAGCTTTCCAGGTAGTATTTCAGATAAGATATCAACTAGAGACAGAATGTCAAAGGGGAGTGCCTCTAGAATGTGAGAAGATACACCCAATGAGGCTTCATCAGTAATGTGTACAATGTATAGTGAAAGCAAGCATTAGCTTCAGAACTAAACAAAGAACTTCACTTGTGATCTTCAGAATTAGCCACAAAATGTCACAGGTGTCCCAAAACTTGGAGAAATGTGGTAGCAGTGGGATATGGAACTGGACAAAGTAGTGGTGTACGTAAAAAAATCAAGAATACTAATTCCCTCGGGCCAAAATATCAAGACCTGCTCATGAAGAACAAAACATAATTAAGGTAAGTGCACATAGGTAACTGTAGTAAAGGAAGATAAACAGTCCAGCTGTATAGTTAGATAAACCTTTATTGTAGATTCCTTCTAAGATAGATGAATAGGAGAAGATAGGAAGTATAGGTAAAACCCCACCAGGACCAAGCTCTAAGCAGCTCAGCCTGAGTTGACCAACTGACACTGTGAGCCAGAGAGAGGCACTGTGAATCAGAGAGTCACCCAGGCATTCTTATGATGTCATGAACATTCTATTCAGTGAAAAACAGCAGAGAAGTAGTTTACTACACATCCTCTTTCCTTAGGGAATGAAAGAAGAATAGAAAGAAAGATAGACAAGATACCTCAATTATGACATTTGTATGAAAGTACAAAATGAAGTACACAAAAGAAATAATGCATGCATGTACAGCATGAGGTATCATTAGCATGAGCAGAAAGACAACTAAATATAGCTACTATATGCCTCATCCCCTTCCCTTAGGGTAACAGCATGGTTTAAATGAATGAAGACCAAAGTAGCAAAGAAAGGTGGTCACGCTCACAAGCTCCCCACAGAGTAAACACCCTGGAAAACAAAGACGAGCGTAGACACAGACGCTTGAGAGATATACAACAGGGTAAAATTCACTCTAGACAACTCGAAGAGTGTAAACCCCACGACAAAAATTCACCTGAGAAAAGTTCCCCTGATAAAAGTATGTTGACACTGAAAAATATGATAAAGCTCCACACTCAAAGTCCTACCAACATGAAACCCTTTGCAGCGAATTCCAAGCAGGTAGACTTCGACAGAAGCAGGGTGTCAAAATGAAACGATGTTTAAACAATCTCCACCAAAAATAGGGAACAACGCAGGGTACTAACCCTGTAAAATTACAACCTCCCCTAAATAGGGTACACCACAGGATAGTTATCCTGGAAACTAAAATGGGCATTGACTACCCACAAATACACAACCTCCCCTAAATAGGGTACACCACATGATAGTCAACCTGGGAACTGAAATGGGGCATTGACTACCCACAAATACACAACCTCCCCTAAATAGGGTACACCACAGGAAAATCAACCTGGGAACTGAAAATGGGCATTGACTACCCACAAATACACAACCTCCCCTAAGTAGGGTACACCACAGGAAATTTACACTGAAAACTGATATGGGCATTGACTACCCACAAACACTACCACCTCCCCAAAGTAGGGTACACACCAGGAAATTAACACTGGGACCAAGACTACTACATCCCCTACATAGGGTAAACCATAAGGTTCAACATCACCCTAGGAAACAGAAATGGGCATTGACTACCCACAAGCACACATCCTCCCTTAGATAGAGTAAACCTACACTGGATATACCACCACAGGGTAAAATGCCCTGGAAAAACTGCACTGGAAAATAACACAACCTGCCCTAATAAAGGTATACCACAGGGTAAAATGGCCTGGGAAACCAAAAAAACTAAGATTAGAGGCATTGACTACCCCCACAACCTCCCCAAATAAACGGGTACACTCTATGTGTGAAGACTAAGGCGCTCAGCCCCAACCAAAACAAATCTAAGATTAGAGGCATTGACTACCCCCACAACCTTTCGACCCTTGCGGGTGAGTAGTGCTCTATACAAGTATCAATCAATTTACATTAACCTCCCCAAATAAACGGGTACACTCTATGTGTGAAGACTAAGGAGCTCAGCCCCCCTTGGAACTGACAAAACCACCTCCCCAAGAAAGGGTACTCCAAAGAGTAATCGTAAACGTCACCCTAGAAGAAAGAATAGTACAAATAAATTCAGGAAATGCATTTCATGCAACTGTATTACAATTGTCCAAGTCCCAACGTTTATCTTACTACGACCCTCGTGATGCTGGTGTGGTAAGTCTTTTGCTCCTGCCACTCTCCAGCTCGACAGCAAGCTCAGAAGATATACATATATTCGTTGTGCAGGTGAAAATCCTTGGAGTTTGTGAAAAAATGTTGTCTGTTAAATAATACTTTCTTTTTTCAGGGAGAGCTTTACAGACAGGTCTCGGGGACCGCGATTGGCACCTGCTTCACCCCCAGCTACGTGAATTCATTCGTAGGCTGGTGGGAGGAGCAGGTGGCCTGGTCCGCGGGAAATGCTGAATGGACAGAAAAATTGTCACCTGGTATCGTTATATAGACGATCTCTTCCTTGTGTGGAAGGGATCGACAGAAAGTGCATAATAATATGTAGCCCATCTTAACATTAACAACATCAATCTACGATTTTTGGGCGAAATAAGCTCCGTGGCAATGAGCTATCTCGACCTCAAAATTGAAATCAGGGATAATACAATAACGACAGCACTATACCGTAAGCCAACCGCTGGGAACAGCATTTTACATGCTGACAGCAGTCATCCAAAGAAATTGAAGCAAAGTATTCCTTACGGGGAGCTGTTACGTCTTAGACGCAACTGCTCTCAGGAGCAAGATTTCTTAAAAGCTGCAGGTGAAAGCACAGAAAGATTCTTAGTCAGGGGGTACAATGCTAGACTCCTAAAGAACACACTAAAGAAAGTGGCGAGAATACCCAGGGGAGAATTAAAAAAGACAACAGTAGAAAAGAAAAGGAGAATACATTTTGTATGATAACCACATTCTCTGAGGATACCAATTTCTTAAAAAACACCTTACGAAAGAATTGGCATATACTAAAAACCGATCCAATAATTGGGATGGACATCCCATTGGGACCACTAGTCACCTTCAAGAGAGCTAAGTCCCTTAAAGACAAACTGGTGCATAGCCATTTAGACATTCCACTACCAAGATCAAACTCATTAGCGTCAATGAAAGGTTTCTTCCCGTGTGGAAGATGCAAAGCGTGTACATATAGCAAAAGAGTATTGGGTTATGAGGTCCCTGGTCTAAAAAACAGAAGACCAATTAACAAATTCATCACATGCCAGACAACCCATGTAGTTTACTGTCTACTGTGTCCTTGCAAGTTGAAGTACATAGGTAGTACGATAAATGCAGTTAAACTAAGAATCCTAGAGCACATGCGTGCCATAGCAAACAAAGACATGTCCTACCCAGTGGCGAGGCATTTCGCCATCAAACACCAGAGTAACCGGGATTTGCTCCAATACTTTGCATTGGATCACATCCCAGCTCATATAAGAGGGGGAGACATGAAACTAAAACTCAGAAGACTAGAGTCCAGATTCATTATCGACCTACAAACCAAAATTCCCAGGGGCCTGAACAGTGGGGAGGAACTGGCAGTGCACCTAGGAAATTAAGCCAACCTTTTTCACCCAGAAACTTAAAATCAGAAGTTGAATTAAGGAACATATAAAATATGCCGATACACTGCCTTATTTTGAGAGGTACCTGGCGGCCCCAAAACATTGAGCCGCCAAACGCCGATCCACGGCAAGATCATGGTTCACGAATGTGCAATATGAAACAAAGAAATTGGTTATAGTAATACCAAGTGTATATATGTTTTAACAAATCGAAAGTTCAATATACACGATTTTGTTTTTCAATTAATGTGAAATGATGACATGGGATACTGCTTTTAAAAAAAATGAAATAGTATATGTTTTGCACATTCCAAGATGGCGGTCACCAAATCATGAAGGTGATTAGCCCTACCTCAATGTTTACTTCCTATCTGGGAATACTGTGTAAATACATGCTTCCACAGTTCACACTCTGTGAACACACTGAAGAAGGGAGTTTCCCGAAACGCGTCTGTGCGAGCGTTGTGAATTTTTGACGATCACCCTGCGAGTGCCGTGCTTCTTTCCCGGCTGGGAGAGGGGACTTTCTGAGCGTAAATATTACATGGAGCACCACCGTGTCCTCTGCACCCAACTGGGAGTGCCCCATTGTTCAAGGGTGCAACTGGAGCAGGAATATATTTATATATATATATATATATATATATATATATATATATATATATATATATATATATATATATATATATATATATATATATGCTGTAAGTACTGGATCCCACAAAGTAGAAGGAAGCAGAGACGGCACACCAGGAAACCTTGCACAAAACCCTTTATTGTGCACTCGTTAACCCAAGACGACGCGTTTCGGCGTAAGCCTTTTTCAAGTAACCGCCATTTTGTTTTTTTGCCACATTTATAGTCCCACAACTATTTTCGTGCACAATAGACATAAAGAAAATACTTAATGGTAAAACATTACCGATAAAGGATAAATTCAACAATTTATGTTTCATTATGTCATCAATTCAACATTCATTGTATGCGCGTTGGTGAATGCGTCTAGTGTGGAAAGTAGGCGATGTCAGACTACCCCGCTGCCAAAATTACTGGTGGTCGTAATAATATTGGACAGTGAGCCCTGCCGGGAACGTTAGCAAAATAATATATATTATGCCACGAAAACCCGCATGTATCGGTTTCGAGGTAAATATTCCTCGTGAAGTGGTGCTTACATCAGCTTGAAACCGCTAGGTATCATGGGGAATGTAGTCTGATACCGCGGATCGGGACCTTTATAGTCCCGGGATAATATGTGGGAGCTCCCTGATTTAGATGCGTGGTTAATACCATCGGATAGGGCTATGTCAATAGAGGAGAGCTCCCCTCGTGAATGGACCATCATTTGAGATTTGCCAGGGGGTGATGGGCGGTAAAAGGTCAAGGTGTGAGTGCTTTAATTTAGGATGAGTGTAAAGTGAGAAATTACGATCCAAATGCATGTGTATATACAGTGAAAATTCAAAGAAAAACATAAAAATTAAGTGACAACCAACTCAAATTTAAATCCATTTTCCTGAGTATGGTGTCTTTTTCCTATGTTCAACTATTAATGCATCACATACAATTCAAACAGTGGGGAAAGTGCCATACAGTCTACCAAATCCTAGAGGCTGAGCCACCCCACTAATTGTCTTGCGCATGTCTAAACATAGAATTTTTTTTACAAATAAAACGTGAAAGAGTGTAACACACAAATCATTCATCACAACGCGGGTACACTTCTGCTTAGTCCTGGTCAGTTCTAGGAGCCTATATGGGATGCCAATTCCTCCCCATAATTAAGTCCTTTTGGGGCCTTACTCTCCATATCAATGATTCTTCTGGACTCTCTCATCCTAAGCTGCGTTTCACGGTCCCCACCTCTGATGGATCTAGGTATTCTGTCTATTCCATAGAATCTTAGACTGCCATTGTTACTGCCATGTTTTTCTTCATAATGGCGAGCCATGGGGTAATTGTGGTCTTTATTCGAAATGGCACGAAGGTGCTGCAAAATCCTGATTTTTAGTGGATGCTTGGTGCTTCCCACGTACTGGAGCCCACATGGGCATTCCAGTACGTAGATGGCAAAATCGGTATTGCAGTTAATGGGTTGACTGATGGTACGTGTTTGGCCTGTTCCTGTTTTGTAGCTTTTACAGGATTTACCATTGCGGTCACATTTACAACTCCCACATGTAGTGAAACCATTGGGAATTGGGGGCCATTTCGTGTTTTTATCTTCACTGGAATAGCTTTGGACTAGTTTATCTTTTAGGGATCGCGCCCTTCGGTACGTTATCTGTGGTCTGTTACCTACTAGTTCCCCCACAATAGGGTCAGATGTTACTATATTCCAGTTGGCTCGCATTATTCTTTCCAAGGCCCAGGCTCCCCTACTATAGTTAGTTATCATTCTGGGTGGATTGGGTCGGGTGCTATTCTCCAATTCTTTCCTTCTGGAGTCACTCCTAGAAGTACTGAATAGGACTTCCTCCTGTTTCAAACCTTGGACTTTGGTCTGAGCACTGTTTAGTACCTCATCACCATATCCCCTTTGGGTGAACCGTTCCATCATGGCCTTACGTTCCAGATGGAAATCTGCATCGGTGCTGCAATTGCGTCGAGCCCTCAAGAGCTCTCCATAGGGGATACTTCTCTTCAGGGGAGTCGGATGGTGGCTCGACGCATGCAGGACCGCATTTCCAGCTGTGGCCTTCCGGAAAAGACGTGTTGTCAAATCCCCATCCTTTACCTCTACAGCCACATCCAAAAATTCACAGTATGTTTTACTGATTACATAAGTGAATTTAAGATTGAGGGTGTTATTTCCTAGATGGCTGATGTACTGTCTCGCTAGTGTTTCGGGGCCGTTCCAGATTAAAAATAGGTCATCGATGTACCTGACCCACATGAGAATGTGGTCAGTGTACATCTCAGATCCTTCCGCCCAGACGACCTGTTCCTCCCACCAGCCTAGGAAAAGATTCGCTAGGCTGGGGGCAAAACAAGTCCCCATTGCGGTCCCGGAAAGTTGCCGGTATACCGCCTTTTCAAACAAAAAAATGTTTTCCTGGAGACAGAATAACATCATCTAAATCAGGGAGCTCCCACATATTATCCCGGGACTATAAAGGTCCCGATCCGCGGTATCAGACTACATTCCCCATGATACCTAGCGGTTTCAAGCTGATGTAAGCACCACTTCACGAGGAATATTTACCTCGAAACCGATACATGCGGGTTTTCGTGGCATAATATATATTATTTTGCTAACGTTCCCGGCAGGGCTCACTGTCCAATATTATTCCGACCACCAGTAATTTTGGCAGCGGGGTAGTCTGACATCGCCTACTTTCCACACTAGACGCATTCACCAACGCGCATACAATGAATGTTGAATTGATGACATAATGAAACATAAATTGTTGAATTTATCCTTTATCGGTAATGTTTTACCATTAAGTATTTTCTTTATGTCTATTGTGCACGAAAATAGTTGTGGGACTATAAATGTGGCAAAAAAACAAAATGGCGGTTACTTGAAAAAGGCTTACGCCGAAACGCGTCGTCTTGGGTTAACGAGTGCACAATAAAGGGTTTTGTGCAAGGTTTCCTGGTGTGCCGTCTCTGCTTCCTTCTACTTTGTGGGATCCAGTACTTACAGCATTTAAGGTAGCGGCTGCTGCTACCGACGGCGTCAGCGTTGTTTGGTTGAGGGTCGTTCAAGCAGCAACGTGAACGTGATATATATATATATATATATATGGATAAAATTCTGTTACCAGGATGAACCCACAGAAAATACGGACCACCACACGAGTTGCAGAGTGTCACAGCAGGCGTTTTATTTTACCATTTTGCAGCTGAAATTTGGCATGACGCGTTTCGGGCAGGGTCTGCCCTTGATCACATGACGGACATGCAGTATTTTTTCATTTATATAGTGCACACACTGGTTTTTTTCTCAATTCACAGTGACACCACGTGATCTATGCATAAACATGGAAAATAGACTACAAAGGTGTTATAACATGTGCATATCAATGGGCGCTGATTTTGGGCTATTTCAAATCATTGGCAGAAGAATGTGTTGTACATAGCACCCGCACATAAATATTTGAGGTGACACTTAAGAGCACGTGTACATTTATAACCGCATGAATGCGTTTTAAAACAATGTTTAACAGTGAGCTAGCAGCATAATCCCGAAAGAATGGCTCTTTCTTTTAAAGAAGGGATATTATACACATAACTGTACAGCGAAGCAAATATTTACACCAATGCATCAAGATTTATATAACATATAAATATGTTAAAATTCTAAAAAAGACCCGTATTAAAAATAGTCCCTAATGATTTAAATGCATAAATAAATAAATATTATGCTATACAAAATGTATATTGTGCAGAATTGGCAATGTATTTCGCATTCGCTCAGATAACCTTAGTGTCTCTGGTCCCTTGATTACACCAGGAGCTCGCTCACTCAGTTATTGCATTACATTGTCACCTTTCAATGTGCAAATTTTGCTTATGTTAAAGTGCCGGTGCCAAAACCTGTAAACAGGGATAAGAATCTATCCAAGCCAAACTGGCAATCCTGGAGGGTCGACCACATTGGTTTTGCTCCAACAGCAATTCCCATAATAAAGTGCTAAGTGTAATAAGTGCAACCAAAATTGTGAGGTTAAAAATGATGATTTAAAAAGGAGAGGTACAGTTAACAGGAAAACTTTAATCATGGGCTCGTGGTCAATCATATACGAATCACTAGGGCATTGTCTAGTTAGATCTGGTGCAAGGAACCCGAAAAGAATGTGATATCATGTTGGTGAGACTGGAGAAATGGGCAGGACAGTTCTACCATAGGTTAAAGATAGGTATGTATATCTTCCCTATCATTGAGGCCGTTGGGATGCTTGCTGTTAAGATTCAGAATGTACCTGGTCTCTAACTGCCTCAAAGCCTTGTCCCTATCTCCACCTCGCTTTAACACCGGTGCCTGGTCAATCACAAAGTATGTCAAGCAGTTCACATTCTTATTGTGACTCACCTTGAAATGACGGGCTACTGGGTAAGCCTGATCACAATTAATTATTGCACGAATGTGCTGCAGAATACGCATGTAAACAGGATTTTTAGTACTGCCTACGTATCGCAAGCCGCATGTACACGTGAGGACGTATATAGCGTACTCAGTGCGGCAGTCATATTTTCCCCTAATGGATATTTCCTTTGTTCTGAATGGGGTTTTGTATGTGGCAGTATTGGCTCCGAAGTTACATGCCCTGCAAGTGGAACACTTGCGGAAACCATTGCTCGTGGGCATCCAAGTTTTAATACTGGTGGACCCGGCTGAAGTCTCCCTAGATAGGAGATTGGCCATATTTTTGGATTTCCTAAAGGTTATGCTAGGATGTTCTGGCAACGTGTTTCTCAAGATGGGGTCAGTTAAAACTATGGGCCAATTTTTATTTATGATGTTGCGTATTTTGCGCTCCTGTCTACAATATGTGGTGATGAGTCTAGGTGAACTACTCTCATCCGCTGTGCTTATGTCGCTGTCAGTGGTGTTAGGCAGTAGGGTGGTTCTGGGTCTTTCACTTGTTTTAATCATGGCTTTTTTCAAAATATCCTCGCTATATCCTCTTTTGCGCATGCGCTCTAGACATAATTGACTGCAGACATCAAATTGCTCCGGTGTACTGCAGATGCGCTTCAGCCGTAGCAATTCCCCGTAGGGTATGCTGGCTATTAGGTGACGTGGATGCGCGCTGGAAGCATGTAATATTGCATTACCAGCAGATGGTTTTCTATAGGCTGAGGTAATAAGTGTCTCGTCAGTAACTTGTATCTGGACATCCAAAAATTCCAATTTGGAGTCACTCATATTGGAGGTGAAGTGGAGATATATATATATTCCGAACAGTCCACTCCAATTGCGGCTAGACAAACGACCAGCATACCATGCCTTCAGTATCAAAAAGGTTTATTCAAGCCCCTTCCCCACTCAACAGACGCGTTTCGCCCGGAGGCTTCGTCAGTGTTCACCCGTGTTTGGATACCAAACGCCATTTAAAGCCCACATTTTCATAAACACAAATGACGGTTTGTTGTTGTTTTTTACATTGTGTGGCCGCCATCTTATAGTGTGCAAATGCGCAACAGTATTACATTTCATGGCGTAAGTATTCAGTAAAGTGCTCAGTGCAAAATGTTAAAAAACCATAAGGTGCTCAATGAATTACATTTTCAAAAGTGCATGCAGGTATATATTAAATTGGCAAACATATCGATTTCTGCCTAGTGTAAGTTCAATTCTTTTCGGTTTGTGACTATGTTGTTGATACATCTAGGCAGTACTGCATCCCCACAATTGTGCCCTGAATGGGCTATCCAACCCTCTCTATGTGTTTTGCTTACTTACTGCCCTGGATGGGCTAAGGGAAGGGAGGGAAGGGGGGGACGAGAGAGTGTTCCAGTATATGGATGCAAAAGTATTGACTGAAGTCTTGAAACTGTGTGGCAGTGCAAGGACTGACTTGAGGAGTGTGGAGATATTGAGAAACTCTACAGATCTTATTCCAGGTGTATCCACATCTCCTCATTGTTGTTAAGACCCCATTTGAAGGAAGAGGTGAGAGCGAAAGCTTTAGCAGGAAGAATTCGCCCTCGCACCAATGGAGGCAACAAAGCAGGGCATCTTTGGACTTATGGGTGCACGTCTGTCCACTGGGACATTATCAAGTGTTTACTATTGAACTGCGAGCGCACCCAACAGGGACTTTGATTAATTAACTACAGCATCCAGAATGCCTTGGAATGTACCACGCCCCTCGAGGCAGGTGCTTCAAAAAGACTGAGCACATCGTGCATGCGCTGCTTTTCATTTTAACACACGCCACTGAGGAAGAGAGCATCCTGCTCTCGAAACGCGTCTGGCGGTGAAACTTTGAAAGACGCTACCCTTTGTACTTTAAGCTGCCAGCATACCTCCATTAAACCAAGTGCTGATTGAGAACCTCGTGTGGCTGCTTCAATGTGGGTGTTCTGCAACTGTGTGGATAGTAGCGGCTGTTCCCGGTCGCGAAGCGAGCCCATCCGCTTGTGAGCGGATCCCGAGCGAGCCCTTGAACGGGGGCTTACTCATTTGAAGGAAGAGGTGAGAGCGAAAGCTTTAGCAGGAAGAATTCGCCCTCGCACCAATGGAGGCAACAAAGCAGGGCATCTTTGGACTTATGGGTGCACGTCTGTCCACTGGGACATTACCAAGTGTTTACTATTGAACTGCGAGCGCACCCAACAGGGACTTTGATTAATTAACTACAGCATCCAGAATGCCGTGGAATGTACCACGCCCCTCGAGGCAGGTGCTTCAAAAAGACTGAGCACATCGTGCATGCGCTGCTTTTCATTTTAACACACGCCACTGAGGAAGAGAGCATCCTGCTCTCGAAACGCGTCTGGCGGTGAAACTTTGAAAGACGCTACCCTTTGTACTTTAAGCTGCCAGCATACCTCCATTAAACCAAGTGCTGATTGAGAACCTCGTGTGGCTGCTTCAATGTGGGTGTTCTGCAACTGTGTGGATAGTAGCGGCTGTTCCCGGTCGCGAAGCAAGCCCATCCGCTTGTGAGCGGATCCCGAGCGAGCCCTTGAACGGGGGCTTACTCATTTGAAGGAAGAGGTGAGAGCGAAAGCTTTAGCAGGAACAATTCGCCCTCGCACCAATGGAGGCAACAAAGCAGGGCATCTTTGGACTTATGGGTGCACGTCTGTCCACTGGGACATTATCAAGTGTTTACTATTGAACTGCGAGCGCACCCAACAGGGACTTTGATTAATTAACTACAGCATCCAGAATGCCGTGGAATGTACCACGCCCCTCGAGGCAGGTGCCTCAAAAAGACTGAGCACATCGTGCATGCGCTGCTTTTCATTTTAACACACGCCACTGAGGAAGAGAGCATCCTGCTCTCGAAACGCGTCTGGCGGTGAAACTTTGAAAGACGCTACCCTTTGTACTTTAAGCTGCCAGCATACCTCCATTAAACCAAGTGCTGATTGAGAACCTCGTGTGGCTGCTTCAATGTGGGTGTTCTGCAACTGTGTGGATAGTAGCGGCTGTTCCCGGTCGCGAAGCGAGCCCATCCGCTTGTGAGCGGATCCCGAGCGAGCCCTTGAACGGGGGCTTACTCATTTGAAGGAAGAGGTGAGAGCGAAAGCTTTAGCAGGAAGAATTCGACCTCGCACCAATGGAGGCAACAAAGCAGGGCATCTTTGGACTTATGGGTGCACGTCTGTCCACTGGGACATTATCAAGTGTTTACTATTGAACTGCGAGCGCACCCAACAGGGACTTTGATTAATTAACTACAGCATCCAGAATGCCGTGGAATGTACCACGCCCCTCGAGGCAGGTGCTTCAAAAAGACTGAGCACATCGTGCATGCGCTGCTTTTCATTTTAACACACGCCACTAGGAAGAGAGCATCCTGCTCTCGAAACGCGTCTGGCGGTGAAACTTTGAAAGACGCTACCCTTTGTACTTTAAGCTGCCAGCATACCTCCATTAAACCAAGTGCTGATTGAGAACCTCGTGTGGCTGCTTCAATGTGGGTGTTCTGCAACTGTGTGGATAGTAGCGGCTGTTACCGGTCGCGAAGCGAGCCCATCCGCTTGTGAGCGGATCCCGAGCGAGCCCTTGAACGGGGGCTTACTCATTTGAAGGAAGAGGTGAGAGCGAAAGCTTTAGCAGGAAGAATTCGCCCTCGCACCAATGGAGGCAACAAAGCAGGGCATCTTTGGACTTATGGGTGCATGTCTGTCCACTGGGACATTATCAAGTGTTTACTATTGAACTGCGAGCGCACCCAACAGGGACTTTGATTAATTAACTACAGCATCCAGAATGCCGTGGAATGTACCACGCCCCTCGAGGCAGGTGCTTCAAAAAGACTGAGCACATCGTGCATGCGCTGCTTTTCATTTTAACACACACCACTGAGGAAGAGAGCATCCTGCTCTCGAAACGCGTCTGGCGGTGAAACTTTGAAAGACGCTACCCTTTGTACTTTAAGCTGCCAGCATACCTCTATTAAACCAAGTGCTGATTGAGAACCTCGTGTGGCTGCTTCAATGTGGGTGTTCTGCAACTGTGTGGATATATATATATATATATATATATATATATATATATATATATATATATATATATATATATATATATATATACATATATTTATATATGTATATATATATTTTTTCTCACTCCTTTCTCCAGACAGGTTCCCGCTTTTTCATGTAATCGAAAAAGAAAAAGGCACAAACTCCACTTTATCAGTGCATATGTCTTTATTGCTCTTTTAGTGCATAGCCGCCATGAAGCTTTTCGAACCTCTTGGGTCCTTGATCAGATGACATACCATAGTTTGCTCCAAATATTTAAAGTGATAGGTGCTCATTTTTACATAATGGAGCTGAAGAACAGACTACCCAGCTGTTTTTGCACGCTCAAGGTATCTCTATACTCTGTGCAATGCCATTCTGAATAATATGTAAAAATATCAACACATAATGTGTGAGTTTACATTTCATAAATACTATAAATGTTTGCTTTTATATCTGTATAAATACATTACAGATATATACTCATCAATTGATAATTTTTCAGTCATACTATATTGTGTACTCCTTAAAATCATGATTGATAAAAGCAAAACATCTCTAACAATGTGCAAAATATGCATTAGGTTCTGAAAACTGTATAAATACATTGTTTTAAAAAAAGATGTATCTAAAAATAATAAAATCATGATTTCACATGAGTTCTGTGTAAATTACGCAGTTATGCATAAACATCTGTGGGTTTATTTTACAATTGGCTTGTTCTTTCTACAGATAACACGTGTGTGCAAATAGTGCTTTTCAAAGTGCCGGTGCCTACTGACATTCACCTATGTCAAGTTCTATTTGTGCATAAAATGTTTGTGTTGTTACATGAGCCCATGTATTGCAACTACAAACAGAGAAAAATATTTTGATTTTGCGGGGAGGGAAGGAGATTAGCTTCCTTTATTCTAAAACCTTAACATATACAATTGTGTTCCTATTATCTCATGTTGTGTATCAACTAACACTAGATGCTACTGCTCTCAACTCAGATAACTGCTGTTATACCCAGGTGTGTAGATCTTCAGTCGTATTCAATCCATGCAGCGTTTTGCTATCTAATTCAAGGATGTATTTCATTTTGAACCGGCTTAACATAGCCTCCCTATTTCCTCCTCTCCTTAGTGGGGGAACGTTATCTATTACATAGTACTTTAAATGGTCCAAGCTGCTAGCATGGACCTCTTAAAGTGGCGGGCCACCGGATAATTTATATCTTTACTAGTTATGGCCCGCATGTGCTGGAGTATTCTCTTGTGGGCCTTCAGTTTTGTGCTTCCCATATACTGCAGTCCACAAGAGCTCTCCAGCACATACAAATAGATATATTATTTCATTTTTTTCTGCAGTTTACTGCGTACACCTGGATGCTGGTGGTGCTATGAAATTATGCCACTGCTAGCAAAAGTAAGCACTAAACAGTCACAAAATCCTTCTAAGAGCGAGTCAAAATGGCTCTTTTTAGATTGGGGAAGGCTGGTATTCAGCCGAAATGCATCTTACTTTGTCACACTGCCCAAGGAGACTTGATTTATTAAACAAATATTTTTATATCAAGCCTTTGAGTGCTGACTCGTTCTCCGATGGAGTTTTGGCTGTTCAGTGTTTACTGGCGCTAGCGGTGGGGTAAATTCAAAGTACCATCAGCATTCAGGTGCATGCCAGTAAAGCCACAAACTGTAGGCAGTATTAAGGCAGGCAGGTCTGTGAGTGGCTCTATGAGTGGGTGTGTGAGTGCCTGTATGGTTCTGTGAGTGGGTGTGCGAGTCTATGAATGTGGCTGTGAGTGTCTGTGTGGGTCTGTGAGTGGTTGTGTGGGTCTATCACTGGGTCCATGAGTGATGCTATAGATCTGTGAGTGGGTGTGTGAATGTCTGTGTGTCTGTGAATGGGTGTGTGATAGGTGCTATGGACTGTGAGCATTACTTAGGGCATTTAAAAGGGAGAACCATGGACTCAGCTCTCAGCAGCAGATGACAAGAAAGAACCCCCTCATCACAGTCACTACATGAAAAACTGCGCTCGAAGAAGGCAAGGATGGAAACATGCATCATGGATTACAGATAACTTTATACAATGGACATGCAGAGAAAACACACTTGCTTTGCCTTGGGCATGCGTATACAGTTAGCATGATTAGTATGTTACATAAGTGGAGCTTCAATTCAGGCACCTGCTGTGTTTCTATCTGTTAAATGAGCATTGTGCCAGAATCAATCCTGCCCTGCGTATTTATCCAAGAAGAGGCCACCATTTTATGCAACACCTCTGCCCAAGAGGAGTACTTTCTACTAACTAATTAGTAAGTGCTACTTCGTTGGGTAAATGAATAGTGTGTCCCCTACACTACAGCTGAATACATGACACAGAGGAAATGTTTCCAATGACCTTGTATGTCTGTAACTTTGTCAATGTGATTGTTTGCCAAGTGTCTTCATCAAATAACAAAGTGGAACTGCAGAGAAAACACACTTAGAATATTTGTACTTTTACAGAAGTAAGTGCTTCTTTGTTTGGTGGAGGTATGATCGTATTCCGAGGTATCAAGACTCGGTCTCCAAAATTGGCGGGAAACACGCTCGGGCCTTTTAGTAAGCTGTCTATCATCCTGGGAAAAGGGCGGGAAGATGTTGCATATTGCTAATGTATATGTTGAGGTGTAAACAGGTTGGTTTTCTTAGGCAAGTTTACATACTTTTAGTTTTTAAAAGTTTAGAACACAACCCTGCTCTAAGCAGCACATGACAAGAAAGAACCCCCTCACCAAAACACTATGTGAAATATTGGATGCCAGAGAAGGATTGTGCTGAGGTGAAGAATGTTTGGAGCTGGGTAATCCAGAGTCTTGGCTGAGTGGTGGGGGCAGGAGATCCTGTTTATGTCTGGAGTTCATGACAGCAACATGAGGCATATTTCCGCCTCAAACTAGATGCACTGCATTTGTAGCGCCTACTCGGCTCAAAATTCTAGTTTTTAACCATCAATTCATCCAACTAATCCAATTACTCCTTACTTTGACACAACTTTTTTCTCTATATGTTCGTTCACTGTTCCACTTGCGGGGTTCATATGGCCATTTCCCAAGTTTCTTGTGTTTAAACTGTGTCCATCCAAGCCTCTAGTTTGCACACGACAGATACCAGGGTTCATTCAAAGCAGTGTTTTATTTCATTTGAGACCCAATGCATTTCGGGCGGAAAACGCCCTTTCTCAGGGGACACTAGGAAATAACAAAAATATTGCGCAATTTACATGACTGGATATGACATTCTTGATATACAATATATCACTTGTTGAAATGATTCATGCACTCCACTGATTTTAGATTTTGCGCGCAACTGAAGTACATGATTACTCCACGGGGTTGTCTCTATAAACACTGCCTGCGCACGTTATTTAATGGCGGTTAGCATGCATATTGATACAAAGAGACTGAGTATTAGACCTCTCACGCTGAACACATAGCTACTGACAATTATTTTTAACATTTATCCCGAGCCCAATCAGTTGCATTCCTAAGCCCTCTCTGGGTTATAGTTAAATATCCATGGATGTTGCCCTCGAGTGTCTCCTCTCCCCCGCCAATCACTGGTTTCTTACTGTGATATTACAGCCATATTTTCTCTTTAGGTGTGCATGCTACACTATCCCTACTTTATACAAATCTAAGTAATTAACAAGTAAACCCCCATGCAATCTATAAGCACTCTACCAGTTGCCTAATACTTCCTGTAAACCAACCCATAATCAACATTTACAGTTTCTAAGAAATGTTTATATAAACGTGTCTGTTTCCCTCCCACTAAACATTACTTTTGTATGAACCAGAATATTTTCTCCGTCGATGTGGAACATTTATCTTCGATACTTGTCATCTTGTCTGTACTCTTCTCCTCACGGGTGCGTCCCCTTAAAAAGGCAATTCATGTGGTTAACATTTTGATGTTACATAAGTGGACCTTCAACTCAGGCACCTGCTGTGTTTCTATCTGTAAGGTTTCATATCTGTTAAATGAGCATTGTGCCAGAATCAATCCTGCCGTGCGTATTTATCTAAGAAGAGGCCACCATTTTCTGCAACACCTCTGCCCAAGAGGAGTACTTTCTACTAACTAATTAGTAAGTGCTACTTCGTTGGGTAAATGAATAGTGTGTCCCCTACACTACAGCTGAATACATGACACAGAGGAAATGTTTCCAATGACCTTGTATGTCTGTAACTTTGTCAATGTGATTGTTTGCCAAGTGTCTTCATCAAATAACAAAGTGGAACTGCAGAGAAAACACACTTAGAATATTTGTACTTTTACAGAAGTAAGTGCTTCTTTGTTTGGTGGAGGTATGATCGTATTCCGAGGTATCAAGACTCGGTCTCCAAAATTGGCGGGAAACACGCTCGGGCCTTTTAGTAAGCTGTCTATCATCCTGGGAAAAGGGCGGGAAGATGTTGCATATTGCTAATGTATATGTTGAGGTGTAAACAGGTTGGTTTTCTTAGGCAAGTTTACATACTTTTAGTTTTTAAAAGTTTAGAACACAACCCTGCTGTAAGCAGCACGTGACAAGAAAGAACCCCCTCACCACAAACACTATGTGAAATATTGGATGCCAGAGAAGGATTGTGCTGAGGTGAAGAATGTTTGGAGCTGGGTAATCCAGAGTCTTGACTGAGTGGTGGGGGCAGCAGATCCTGTTTATGTCTGGAGATCATCCATATGAATGATGCAATATAAAAAACATTTATAAACTGCAAACATGAAAAGATCCTTTGGATGCGTCTTTTGAATAAAGGAGCACACTAAACAGCTGTCTCAAACAGCGGTGCTTCCTTCTGATCTCGGGCCTATGGCCAAAATGAAGTTCAAAGCTCCTTTTTCTAATAATGCACATTGCCTTTAATGTATCTTGTATGAAACTGTCCAGAGTCTACTCCAGTCATGGAAGGTTGCACACAAATTCAACTGTAGTCAAAATGTCCAACCTCCTCCTGTTTGGAAAGGCTCCCTTGAGCTCATGAGCTGACAAGCTCTGGTTGGTGCACCTGCACCCAGTGAATGGTACAGAGACCTGAGAAAACTTTGGGCAGCATTTCCAGCACCCCCAAAAAGAATGTATTGCTCTCTACTGAAGAATGACAACTATCCTGAAACACATGTCTAGAAATACACTACACTGGCTGCACTAACAAGGATGAAAAACTAAAGCCTGTCACCGAAGTAGGTGTTATCATGCACTGAATTTAATATGATGCATTGTTGCAAACTGAGTGCTAGGATGTGAGGCAGTGTGCACCCACCTTCTCCTGTATGAAAAGTCTCTCACCTGCCCACTCTCTCTTCTATACACCCCTTACATCCACTCATTCACCTATATAGGCACTCACAACCACTTACCTTAGTATATAAATTTAATACATGTACCTTTTTGATAACTCCCACAATTACATGATGATTTCATCAGTGATGTAATTTGAGATGTCATCAGTGATGTCATCAGTGATATCACTGATCATGTCATGAGTGATGTAATGTGTGAGGTCGTACGCTGTGCATTGCGGGGGCGTAAGCTATAATTAGTTCAGCTAACAAACTGCTGCTTTTCTCAGGTTTTGTATGAGTGAAATGTGAGCCTAAATATATAATGGCCCTGTAACCGTTCTTTTTTTCAGTGAATTTCTAAGTTTTTTTTTAAATTCTATTTCCTAACCACGGCGTCCCTGTAACCTTTGTTGTTTTTCATGAATTTGTAAGGTTTTTTAATGTTCTATTTCAAAGCTATAATGTCCCCTTAACCTTTGTTTTTTCCCAGCAAATTTTTATGTTTTTCTTAATTGTATTTCCTAAGGTTAACCTGTAACCTTTGCGAGTGGGTGTGTGAGCGTCTGTGTGGGTCTGTGGGTGGGTATATGAGTATCTGTGTGGGCCTGTTAGTGGGTGTGTGAGTGTCTGAGTGGGTCTGTGAGTGGGTCTATGAGTGAGTGAATGAGTCTGTGAGTGGCTCTATGAGTGGGTGTGTGAGTGCCTGTGTGGTTCTGTGAGTGGGTGTGTGAGTCTATAAATGTGGCTGTGAGTGTCTGTGTGGGTCTGTGAGTGGTTGTGTGGGTCTATGACTGGGTCCGTGAGTGATGCTATAGATCTGTGAGTGGGTGTGTGAATGTCTGTGTGTCTGTGAATGGGTGTGTGATAGGTGCTATGGACTGTGAGCATTACTTAGTGCATTTAAAAGGGAAAACCATGGACTCAGCTCTCAGCAGCAGATGACAAGAAAGAACCTCCTCATCACAGTCATTACATGAAATACTGCGCTCGAAGAAGGCAAGGATTGAAACATGCATCATGGATTACAGATAACTTTATACAATGGACATGCAGAGAAAGCACACTTGCTTTGCCTTGGGCATGAGCACAAAGTTAGGATGATAAGTATGTTACATAAGTGGAGCTTCAACTCAGGCACCTGCTGTGTTTCTATTTGTAAGGTTTCATATCTGTTAAATGAGATTGTGCCAGAATCAATCCTGCCCTGCGTATTTATCCAAGAAGAGGCCACCATTTTCTGCAACACCTCCGTCCAAGAGGAGTACTTTCTACTAACTAATTAGTAAGTGCTACTTTGTTGGGTAAATGAATAATGTGTACCATACACTACAGCTGAATAAATGACACAGAGGAAATGTTTCCAATGACCTTGTATGTCTGTAACTTTGTCAATGTGATTGTTTGCCAAGTGTCTTCATCAAATAACAAAGTGGAACTGCAGAGAAAACACACTTAGATTATTTGTACTTTTACAAAAGTAAGTGCTTCTTTGTTTGGTGGAGGTATGATCGTATACCTAGGTATCAAGACTCGGTCTCCAAAATTAGCGGGAAACATGCTTGGGCCTTTTAATAAGCTGTCTATCATCCTGGGAAAAGGGCGGGAAGATGTTGCATATCGCTAATGTATATGTTGAGGAGTAAACAGGTTGGGTTTTTTAGGCAAGTTTACATACTTTTAGTTTTTAAAAGTTTAGAACACAACCCTGCTCTCAGCAGCACATGACAAGAAAGAACCCCCTCAGCACAGGCACTATGTGAAATATTGCGCTTGAGAAAGGCAAGGATGCAAACACCTCCATCACTGATTAGAGATAACTTTTTACTGTGGAAATGCAGAGAAAACACACTTGCTTTGCATTGACCATGCGCACATAGTTAGGATAATTGGTACTTTACAGAAGTGGAGCGTCAACTCGGGCACAAATAGGGGAGGGGGCTGCATGGCCCCACTCCCCAGGTCGATTTTGCCCCCGGGGGAGACCATTCATCCATTTCTTTTACCAAAAAAGGTAAAAATATACAATCAAATGAATAAAAAAAGACTAAAACCAAATTCATATATACATATAAAAATATCTAAAGAGAATAAAACATTAAAAACAAGTCACAGCTCTCTTGACAGAGATGTGAGGATTTTAAAATATCCCTAAGGTCCTTTCTTGGAAAATAATTTTCTTGGATTGTAGATACCATGTAGCTATTAAAAATGTACCAATTAAAAAGACAACTGTATGACTCATATTCATTCTGCATACTCTCAGTGCTGTTTATTATCAATAAAGCCCAAAAATTTGCCCAGAGGCCTGATCCAGCACATGCATTGCTTTTTGAATGCTGTGCATAAGAAATAGGATATGTTCAATGGACCCTGGAACCTCGCATGCCATGGGACACATCTTTGATATGCCTGACCTTTTTCTGCCAAAGACAGGTGAAGGAAGCTATCAGTAGTGTGCCAATTCTAAACTTGATCCAAAGTGCTCGTGCAGAGCGTTTGGTAACCATATCTAAATATGTCAAACTCGAAAACACATTTAAAAGAGAGAAAAGCGTTAGTCAGGCTACCCAAAAAAGTCTAGGAAATGTTGTCTTCCAGGACAGAGTCTCAATAGGCCACTTTGAAATTCTCATTGGCGTTGCATGGTAAATCTTGGGGTTTGACCAAAGCTCCCCTACTCAAAGCTTATGAAACCAGATCTTTATGTAAGTACACAAAGGGAACCTATTGGCACATGAACCCTCTAATAAGCCTTGTAGCCATTACCTACAGGGCTCTAGTTCTTCTGTGACCCACACCCGTAACCAAGACTGGATTGGTTTCAATGCTGCAATATCAGAAATGGGTTTCAGAATTAGATCCATAGAAATGGGGATTGTGGGACTGGTTGAGGGCAATTTTATCAGCGGTTTGAGGAATCTATTCTCAGCAATTTACAGCATCTCCATGTCACAGTGGCCCCAGATGTCTGCTCCATGAAGGGCCAACCCACAAGATTGGCTTCTATAGATTTCTAAAGGAGCAGAAATGGGAAAACAAGGAGCGCCATTCACGAACCTTACAATAGACCCTGCGTGCTGTTTTAGGGACAGGGTGCTCTTCTTCAACTGAGATGGCCACCTATGTGAGTCTTCCAGACGAACACACAGATAATGAAGCTCAGAGACTGTAGTAATCAGGTCCCACACAGTAGATGATGTTAAGATGTTTATTTGAAGATATGCAGATAAGATGGTAAAGCAACCCCACCAGGAGCATCCAGCATGATGCTCAGCCCAATGTCAACTGTCAACCTCAGACCCCAGAATCCCAACATTCTCTTGTGCATCATAGCTGCAACATTCTACAAGCTGGACTGGTAGTGGAGAAAGCATGTATAACAAATAAGCAAGATGCAAGAATGCTACATTATCCCCTCTCTTCCACAAAGAAAACCAATAGGAAGAAACACTGGTCAGAAAGAAATGAAAAACAAACAGTAGAACAAACCCATCCTCCTATCCATTAATAACAAGAGAAAGACAAAAACCGAACAAAAGGAAACAACAAAGAAGAAAACTAAGCTTGAAAATACTGATGACTAACCGACAGACACACCTACTGGCCAGACAGGCATGCAAGAAGGAAAGACACAGTACAAGAACAAATGTACGAAATATTCTCTCAAAGATATATAATAATAATAATATACCAAAACACATGTGAACAATATAAAAACATGAGAATATGGATAAAAATTACAACAACAAAAGATGTCAACATTACCCATGTTCCCAACAAAAAGATAAAAATAAACATATAGTTAGAAACATTTCCATGTAAGAACAAGGAAAGAGGGACTGAAACCCAAATTCCTGCCCCAAAAAGGAGGGACTCTAACACAAAACCTGCCCTAAAACAAAAGACCGTAAATGTAAGAATAAGGATAATAGGACTGTAACCCAAATCCTGCCTCTAAAATAAGGGACGGAGAGTGTAAAACAAAAGATAATGGGACTTCAACCCAAATCCTGCCTCTCAAACAAAAGAATTAGAATGTGAAACTAAGGATAATGGGACTTTAATCCAAATCCTGCCTCTCAAACAAGAGACGCTGAATGTAAAACTGAGGATAATGGGACTCTAACCCAAATCCTGCCCCAACGAGGGACTGTGAAGATGCTTCCCATGAAGAGAAACTCCATGTATATGGGACTAAAACTCATTACTAAAAACGTAGGTGGGACTAACCCCCTTAAACACTGAGTATATGAGACTAACACCCAATACTAATTACATAAGTGGGACTGGAACCCCCTAGATACATACACCTGAAAAAAAACAAGTCGTGCTGTTACATGAGCAAATGTAAAAGGTAATATGAGAGTGAGACGTAAGAAAGGCTAAAGCTGCTAGACATACAAAACTGAGGGGAATGAAATCAGTGAAAAGGTGTGCACTACCTCAACTAAAAGAATATAATAAATGTAAGGAAACCAGCTCCTAAACAATAAATCCCCTAAGTAGAAGTCCTAGCGCCAAGAAAATACTAGCCATGAAAACAAACTAATCATCACTTAAACTCTCACTAAGCACAGCGCATGTAAAAACTGACCCAGTGCGCTTACAATGTACCTGAAGAATTATGTATGGCACTCATAACAGCAAGAAAACATGAGAAGTAACTCAGATGCCAAATAACAAAGCAGTAAGTAAGCTGTATGCAAAACATTAAAACCTGTTTAGAAAACACCATATTATAAAATAAATAAAAGCATATGAGCATTTTACATGGTACAGTAAAATAGAAATAAGTACTCATTATAATCTGACAGTAAAACAACAAAATGTCGAAGTAATGTGAAGTAACTGTTCCACATGAAGTAAAGATGTCATGGTGAGCGGTGTCTCACCCGATCTCAAATGGAGACAAAGCATTTCCAGAGTATATCTTGTAAGTACTTTTAGTCAACAGACACGAACCAAAGTACCTATGGAGGATCATTTCTACGATCCAATGCAGAAGAAGAAGAAGTCCTAACAGGAAAAGCAAAATGAATCTTGGTGCGTAGCTACTGCACCGGAATGATCAAATAGTTAATACAGTGCAGGGCTCGAGAATAAATTGAAATTGCTGTCAACGTCGTGCCGGTAACTAAGGATACTTAAAATGGCGGCTTGCGTGTGTGATGACATTCATGCACGATGACATTACGCATAACTCAGTCTAGAATGGCTAACGCTGAGAAAACGGAGCAGCGCAAGAAACGCTTCCATCCATGACCTGCCGAGAAAGTTCCATGACGCCCCAGCTCACCAACATCCTCAGAAGATTCTGCGACGTCATCAGAAATAAACTGAGGCGGCAGGGGAAAGACGACTCCACACGGCAACTGTCAACCGTCACACAACGAAAGAAAGCAGGTAAGACTTTAATTTCGCCATAGTTCTGTGAAAATTTCTCCAAAAAATAAGGTAGGCATCACATAAGCACCACCCAGTGGCTTGAATTGAGTACTACTATCTTCGAGGCTCGATTTATGCCTCTGGACATAAATAAACCAAACAACAATCGATTTGGAACAACTTCACATTCAGGAAAGAAACTGATACCATACGTGGAATACAGTTACTCCTTAATTAAATGGATTCCAAGTCCAGAAAGATCGTTAATTTGCCAGCCTTCAAAGTCATAGTTAATACTGGGTTGATACCAAACAAAAGTGTGAATTTTCACGGCAAGCAGGATAATGTTAGCTAACACACACAGCCCCTACTTACCTTCTATTCTTTAAGTCTGCAAACGTTTCTTTTTGTAGTATAGGGTTTCTTGAGACTTTAAAGGTTTCCGCTTCTTGACAAATTACTAGATGATGTAGCACGCCTGTTCTTGAGCTGTCCGGTGAAGTGGACTCTGGTGGGGCATACAGGCGTGACCTCTCTATTGCTTGTCAGGTTACTCTTTATTTAATTACGCTTTTATTTTCCGTAGGTTTCTTGCTTGAGAGGTGTCTTTTGCTTACTTGCTTTAGAGTAGTTGCACTTCATCCGTAAAAGTGGTAGGTTCGTTGATCCATCGTCACCATAAATAATGTAGTAATCAGGTCCCACACAGTAGATGATGTTAAGATGTTTATTTGAAGATATGCAGATAAGATGGTAAAGCAACCCCACCAGGAGCATCCAGCATGTCAACTGTCAACCTCAGACCCCAGAATCCCAACATTCTCTTGTGCATCATAGCTGCAACATTCTACAAGCTGGACTGGTAGTGGAGAAAGCATGTATAACAAATAAGCAAGATGCAAGAATACTACAGAGACCCTGTCAAGGGTTTCCCCATCTAATAATATAGTTCTTCATGTTTTGCCCTTGCGATCTCCCATAGTGCCTACAGTAGAAACCTCTCAGGCAAAATGGATACGTTTGGAGGTGATTTGTCAAGCGGAGGCTGAGAAAAAAGAGAGGTCATAAAAGTGTTTTTCCATGTTAATTTCCATAGGAAATTGTATCCAAGGCTACAGCCTGACCTGCTGAACAGAACTACACCAAATTTGGCAATTTGGCAAAAAGGTAGGGCTTGATTTGTAAAGTGACCTTTTTTTAAATGGTATAAATCCATTCAGTAATTGCTGAGAAATTAAAAAAATAAGAGTTAAAAAATCAATTTCCCGAAGGAAAGTTTAGGCAAGGCTACAGCCCAAACCTTTTTTTGAAATGGTGTAAATCCGTGTAGTAGTTGCTGAGAAAATAAAAAAATAAATATATCAATATCAATGGCCGTGGTGTGTTTGTGGCCCCTCCCGACCACAAGCTTCATTCTAATTGCCTGCCAACACTCCAAACCAGGAAGTGTTGGCAGCCATCTTGTGACTCGGTAGAACCGAGTCACAAGGAAACAGTAGAAAAAAGATTAAAAAAAGAAGAAAAGAGGGCAGGGTAGAAACACCCTGACTCCCGAGGCCTGCTCATTGGGTCCCACAAGGACCCCCCGGCCCAAAAAAACATTTAGTTTTTTTTAAATTTCAGCAAAATTCATGAATCCCGCCAAAAATGTTTTTAAAAATGAAGGGGCATTGCCAAAAAATTGTAGCGCGGCCATGCGGGGCCTCCACAGTCCCAGAGACCGCCACCTCCCCGGGGCTTATTACAATGTATGCGGGGGCACTACGGCCCTTCGCAGCCCGGGGAAAGCTACCTCCCTGCCATCTCGCCTGGGCTCTTCTGTTTAATTTTAAAAGGTGTGGGGGGTCTCAAGCCCCTTGACGCCCCGGGGACCATCACCTCCTCGAGGCACTCTATATTTAAATTTGGGGAACCGTTATGGACCCCCAGGACCCGGGGAACACCGCCTCCCTAAGGCACTGAAATGTTGGGAGGGGGCCTGCGTAGCACCCCTCCTGGAACCCTTGATGGCCCTGGGGACCGCCACCCCCCGGGCCGGCTCCTGCAATGTCCCGGGGTGCCCACCCCCAGGGCCCTACTGTTTCCTATGGCAGGGAGGGAGCCGTGCGGCTCCACCCTGTCATAGCAAACTCTGCTTTGGATTTTGAAAGCAAGATTGCTTCAAAAATCCAAAGAAGATTGCTTTACTACACGGAGAGCTGCATGTTAGCAGCTCCCCATGTGAAAAGCAATGCCGGCTCCAGCAAGAGGAGGGGAACCAGCAGGGATTGTGGGTGCACTGGGGCTCCCCCCGCAGTCCCCAATGGAGTAGCCAGGCCCCGGGGATGGGTTCCTGGGGCAGAAGTGGCCTGGGAGGGGGGCCACGTGCCCCCCCCTAAAAAAATATAAATATTAAATAAAAGGCTGGCCGGCCCGGGAGATGGGGTCCCCGGGGCCATAATAGGCTTGAGGGGGGGACACATGGCCCCTTCACAAAAATCAAAATCAAAATGGATGGCCAGGTCCCGGGGGATGGGGTCCCCGGGACCATAATTGGCCTTAAGAAACGGCCCCCCTCTCCATACTTTTGAAAAAAAACAAGGCTGCCAGGTCCTGGTGGATGTGGTCCCCGGGGCCAAAAGTGGCCAAGGGAAGGTAGGCCATGCAGCCCCCTCCCAAAAAATAAAAAAAGGAAGAGAAAAAAGAACCAGTAAATCACCAAAGACCCCGCCCCCTCCCGGCACCACTGTGCAAACACGGCCTGTGGTGCATATTACGGTGGGAAATTAGTTCCCCTTGAATCCTGAGAGTCCCTGGGGGCTATGTAGCCCACCAGGTACCTCCAGTAAGTGCCACACAGCACAGTGGTGTAAAAAGGGGCGTAGCCTCGGACCACCTCTCTGCAATGCAGCACTGTGGTGCTTACTGAAGGATCCTGGTAGGCTAGTTGGCCTATTCAAGGGGACTTACCTCCCCACTTAAAACGCACCACACATTTACACATTTTCTTAAATGTTTTACGTTTTACAACCCAGAGTCCCCCTCCCTTTCCATTTTCCCATTGTCACTATCTACAGGCAGCCACAAATATGACAAGACAAATAAGAACAATCACCAAAGAGCTGGAAAAAATACACAGTCTCCTAATCAATAACAAAAATGCCACAGTAGTCAGTAGTCACAGTGCGTTATGCAATTAAAATTAACAGTGAATAGAAACAGTACTTCAGGGATGAAGTATTATAGGGGTGGCCCAGCCCAGTCTCCTCTGGTCTCTGATGGACTTGGGAAGTGGCTTTGAAGCACAACTAGGACCAGCCCCACAAGCAGCTAATGGTGCTTCCTAGCACAAGGTCATCTGGGACTTGGAGTCCCTCCATGAACGGTGGCTGTAGCGGGAAGAGAAATGGTAGTGCCCACTAGAAGTACCAGCCTTTGAGAGCTAAGATTGTGAGCATAGGCCTCCAAACATAGAGAGGAGTCACAGAGTCAATGAGTGAACTTATTGGGGGAGGCACAAGCACAAGAAGGCACACCCAGATATGCTTCATCCCAGGTCCAGCAATGTCGTAAGTGGGGAGGAGCCCACGGTCGCACGGTACATGGGTTGCCTCCTAAGAGCCCATGCCAAACATCTTTAATGGGTCCCACTGCAGCAGTTGAGTCACAGGGACTGCCGAGAACAAGCCAAAACAGCACAGGGAGTAATGCGGAAGGAGGGAGAGGCACTTCAGGATATAGGGCTCAGGAAATGTCAATCCACAGGGCGGAAAGGCTTGCCAGTCGAGGCTGTATAAGGGAGTGCCAGCGCAGGCAGAGCGGAGAGGCCAGAGCAAACGCTCTTTCAGGGTTCTTCACTGCTGGACCCTGCAAGCCTCTGGACCAGGTAGCTTGCAGGCCCCAGGACTCAGGGCATGCTCAGGGCGTATGTCCAGGTACAGCAAGTACAGGTGGGGGGAGTGTCAGTGCAGGCAGAGCTGAGAGGCCCAGTGCTCACCTTCTTACAGGGCGAGGGCTGGGATCTTTTTTTAGTGTTGTAATTATTTTATTGATTGAAACAGTCATTCAACGTGCACACAGTTTGAGATCAGAGCATATAAGTACTACAAAATGCAATACAGTTCACTAATGAGAGGGTGAGGAGAGAAAATAAAAATGTGGTATGGGGGAATTAATGTGCAACTGAAACTAGTATCCATGCAAACCCACCACCCCAGTGCTGGTCAGTCCTTCAGGAGGCAGGTGTTAGGGGGCTGTTGGGCCAGGGGCCCATGAATGGGGGAAGATAGAGAGGTGTACGGGTAGGCAATGCCTGAGAGGAGGAGGAGGAGAGTTGTGTCTCCAGTGGCTGGGTATTGCTGATAGGGGGGCTGGACGGAGCCGTGTTCCACAACGAGGGGAGAGGGGAGGTAGTTCCCACACCCTCCGCATAGGGGGTGGGAGGACTCTTGTCAAAATATAGAGCGGTGGAATGGATTATAGTGATGGTTTCTCATATAGAGGGGTGACCCACAAGCCTGCATGATCAGGGAAGAAAAGGTGAGGGATTGGTACGGGGGAGGGGAGGACGAAAGGGTGAATGAGGAGGGGTATGAGGAAAGAGGGAGGCATGGTGGGTAAGGTAAGGGGGTAGGAGAGGCTTAGGGGAGACAGAAGGAGTGCAGGGGAGGGGTTTACGAGGGATGGGTAAGGGAAGGAAGAGAATAAGGGGTAAACTATAGAAAGGGAAGCCATGAGGGAGAGTGGAGGGGAACTAAGGGGCAAGGGAGCAGAAGGAGGTGTGGAGCAAAGGTGGAGGGAGGGCAGTCAGCGGGGCACGAGTAGTGTGCGGGGGAGCAGGGGCATCAGACCACCCAGCAATGCAGCAAGGTTCGGTTGCACAGTTCAAGGGGATATTGGCCTTGGGGTAGGGTGCCCGCTGCAGGCCTCATTCTTGAGAGGAGGAGCCCACGTATGCACAAATAGCTCTGCCTTGTCCTGTAAGTTAAAACTAACATGCCTGTGCAAAGCAGTTTTGATCGACGCCACAGTGCAGTCTTCCTAGGATGGGGGCACAGGTGACCTCCACTGGCGGAGGATACATGTCTTAGCTGTAGCCAGGGCCATGTGGAAAAGGTGGAACTGTGAGCGGGAGGGATCCGGTGGAGGACCCTGTGTCATGAGGAGGATGACGGATGGGGTGAGTGGAAGCTACAGTGGCATGGAGGCTCCCAGGATGGTTCTAATATACCACCATAAATATGGATCAAAGAATACTCGCAAAGGGGGAAAAAGTGGTCATCTGTTCCCCACCTATCCCCCTAGAGGTCAAGAGGTGTGGAAAGCTCCCCTGTGGTGGCTGCTGTAGAACCATCTCAAATTGAGATATTACCCAGAGACACTGCTGGATTAGGCACAGTTAGACCAGGGAGGCACAGTCGTACCTCGCACCCAACATATAATGGATGTGTTTCTAACAGTGGGCCTATCCCTACCTGCGGCAACTATGGAACCTGTTTAGGAATAGGGGCTGGTGCCCTTATCATCAGTCTCAGCTTTTCCCTCCTTGCTAGTAAAACTACTTCTGGTCATATGGAGTTGCCTCCATCGATTTATATTTTTCCTCCTCAACAGGATCCTCTGAAAGTCCCAGTCTTGGGGACTCATGGGTTAAAATGTCAGTGGTATCTTGGACACCACCAGCCAGATCTCAATCTATTCCGGCTGCTCAATTTCTCTGCTACTGCAGAGTGGTTCTGGCTACAATGGGGAGGGACAGTGCTGAGGCCTTTTTTTCTTTTTCAGACAGTGACCTGGATGCAGATCTGAAACAGGCAACCCAGACCGTAATTGCCTCAAATGTCTGGAGTGACCCTTGCAAGATATTGCCTGAGCATCTCATCCCTTCCACTTCTTTTCCCCAAAGCAGGAGTAAGGCAGATGTTCTCTCTGCGGATTCAGCAGAGGGCCTTGTGATAGCAGTGTTTGATCAAGGTTTATTGAATCTTGTTGTCCCTTGGCAGATGGAAGATGAGCTTTTATGGGACGAAGTCCCTGGTTGTACAATCTAGCTCTGGCTCTAAGGATCCAGTACCTCCCTCTGGATCACCACTTCCTGCCTCAACACAGGACTTCCCCACGTTTGGGGCTATTCACCATCTCCTTCTGTTTACAACAAGAGTAGTATCGTAAGGACTCAACGACATTGAAGGTCACCCACCTTAAGACCCAATTAGTTTGCTGGAAATTATAAAAAAATATGAACATTATTCAGTTACGGTTCGGGGTTGTGGAAACCCCTCAGGCAAATCTTCAAAAGGCAGTGGAATCCAACAACTTGGAGATGGCTCAGCATCAACAGCAAATAACTACTGTGACCTCTAGGGTGGTGGAACTGGAAAATAGGTCACGGAGGAACAATCTATGGGTTTGAGTATTCCAGAAGGTGCAGAAGATTATGACTCCTGGGGCTTCATAGTTTGTTTGTTTTGAGAGACATTTCCAGGTTTGAGTGACTGGGATATGGATTACATGATGCAGCAGGCACACTGCTTTCCCTTGTGTCAGCTAGTAAAACCTCCCGATACCCCCAGGCCATTTTGATTTATATTGGGCACTTTATCCTTCAACAAGAGGTTTTTCGGGCTGTGACTTCTAAGCTGCCTGCCAAAGAATGTGGCATTGATTTTTTTGTTATCTCAGACTTTTGTCAACAAACAGTTGTGAGGCGCTGGCAGCTGCATGAGTTCATTTGGCACTTTCATACCTGGGGGCCACTGTTTCTCCTTTGGAGCCTGCAACTCTACAGATTCGGAAAGATGGCTATACTTTTTAATGTTATGAAGGTCATAAATACTGGAACTATTTACCAAGTGGCAACCAGGGGGATGGTGATGACCTTCTGTTTTTAACATCCTGGTATATTTGTTTTCTGCCAATGCACTTGACCTTTACTGTGCTGGGATTAGTCTCCTATGGTTTTAGGGTTGGATATTTTTTTGGGGGTTATTGGGGTTTTTCTGTTTTCTTGGAGAGGTGCTGGTTGGGTGGACAGTTATGATTTCTCTTTTTATTTCTCTGCTCTTATAAGGTAGTCTCTATTTGTAAGGGTGCTTGTGCTGGCCCCTCTATACTGCTCCCTGTCATAGTTGTGGATTTTCAGGTGGCGGGGTTGGGGCCAATGGCGTGCTCTCTTTGCTCTTCCCTTTTTGTCTATTGATTGGTTGTTTTCTTGATGGGACTCTTGGGCAAGGGGGGGCTAGCCTAGGGCCATCTTGATGGTGGGCTGGATTTGAACCACACGTTAGGTTGGTCCCCTGGTACTTGGGGCTTGGTATGGAGGTGGGTTTGCTGACCCTTATGGGGGAAAGGGGTGGGTCTTGGGGTGGGCTAGGGTTTGGGTGTTAGGGTGGGCTTTGGTTATTCCTCAGAGCATTTGGGGTATCGTTTTTGACAATTTAACCTGGAGTATGGTCACTCACACTACAAGTGGAATGTTCAGTTTGATTTGGCAAAAGAGTCTTGGAGCTAGCATGTTTTGTTGAGAAGTAGCCTGTGGATAATGAGTAGTTATGGCAACAGCTAGTTGATGCTGAGGTCCTGCTCAGCAGCTGTATTTTTCTCATGAAACATTCATGGGGTCAAATAGTTACAATAGCAGAAACTTTTCCAGGAGGAACTAAATAATTTTAGGGCACAAATTCTGTGTCTCCAGGACATTTAGCTGTCTCAGATTGGGGGCCCAGTAATAAAAGATCTCAGATATAGGACCCTATTCCTTTATTGTTATGTATCTTCCCAGAGTGGTGTTACACTTCTGGTACAGGACAGTCATGGGAGGTAGTGCGACAAGTAACAGATTAAGAGGGGACTATGGTTTCTGGCAACTATTCAGAATGACAGGGATCACTTTAGTATTTGTGTTTCTCTAGGGGTCTTATCCAAAAGTTTTTGATTTTTTTGGTTTGGAGTTGCATCTCTGGCCCCCACTCTGTATTGTGTGTGGTGATTTCAATATTATAATCTGCCCAAGGATTTATACGGCATCCCAGCATGGGCCTTTAGATCAGCTCTTCGATGACTTGGTTCACCGGGGAAGGACAGGCAGTGGCCAACCGTGTTATAGCTAATATCCCCTTATGCTTTGGTTGATATTTGGCGCTTTAAGCATCCTTGTCAATCAGGTTTAACGTTCTACTCCACTACTCAAGAGGCCATATCAAGAATTGATATGTTTCTGGTTAGTAATATATTGGTTTCCTTCATTGTTCATACAGCTTAGAGAGGCTACTAAGGTATCTGGCTCTTGGAGCTGGAAATTTGAATGTAGGTTACTCTTGGAAGATGGCTATATAAGCTCACTAAATTTGCATATAATGAATAAATGAATGAATACCCTCTTGTAAAGCGCATGGCTACTCACGAGCATCCCAGCGCTGTAAGACCAGAGGACGTAAAAAGACACTATTGGAACAAGAATGTCTTTAATCGCTTCCTGAAAGCCAGATGGTTAGATTCATGCCTGATGTTGTCTGGGAGTTTGTTCCATCCTTTGGCTGCTTGTAGAGAAAGCCTGCGGCCACCCATCTGAACCAACTTCCCCTAGGTACTACCAGCAAATTACGCTGGTTAGATCTAAGAGATCTCACTGATTGATGGCGACGGAACAGGGGATCAAGAATGGAAGGGCCAGCACTATGGATGGACTTATGCGCCAAACACAAGGTTTTAAACATAATCCTTTCCTGAATGGGTAGCCAATGAAGCGATCGAAGTGAGGCCTTAGCCGAACATCGTTTGGGGACTTTCATGAGCAGACGAGCTGCACAGTTCTGCACAAATTGCAGAATTTTTATGGTGCCAACTGGGGCCCCCATGTAGACGGCATTTGAATAGTACAGCCGCGACAGGACCAGCATTCGTCTAGCTTCGAAGTATTCCATTCTTAGAGCTTCCCTTAAGACAATAATTTGGAAGAGGGTGGGTAAAAGGGGGAGAGCTCAACAGATTACATATTTCAAGAACAGTGAAGAAATGGCACAGATTTTGTCATTTGGGTGAAAGAAGGATCAAGTTCGAATAATATTCAGTGAATTAGGGATCAGAATGGCATATTAGTCAAAGATCCTGTCCTAGTGTCTGAAGTATTTTGCTGGTTTTATCGGGACCTCTTTAGGGAGGAGTATCTCTCCTCTGCTGATGATATCTCTCAATTCACTCAGCAATATTTGGACTGCGGGCACCTCCTACCCAGATGTCCAAGTTAGAGGCCCCTATCACTCTTACTGAGGTTCAAGAGGCCATTAGTTCCTTGGCCAGTAGGAAAGTGTAGGGTCCCCAAACAGAGCCTATCGGACATTTGTGTCACCTTTTTACAGATTTTGTCCCCAGTGTTAATGGATATGTTTCATTTGTTTTATTCTTCAATAATGATCCTGAGCCTTAAAAGAGACAAATATTGTGTTTTTTCCAAAAACGTGGAAGGATCCCACAATTTGTGGATCATATCATCCTCTTTATCTAATTAATTTTGACTCTAAAATCTATGCTTGCATTCTTACAAATCGGCTGTCAGCAACCATCTTGCAATTGGTGGACCCAAACCAGTATGTTAATATTCTGGGCCGGGATACAGCGTTACATGTTAATATGGCAATTTCAGCTTTGGAGGTAGTGATATGTCAGGTAGCTCTATTGGTATGATTTGTCTGGATGCTCAGAAAACCTTTGATCACGTCTCTTGGCCCTTACTTTGGGAGGTAATGGAGTCTGCTGGTTTGGGTACCACATTTGTTTCTAGGGACTTTAACTAGGTCTTAAGGCAAGTGTTCAAAATATAGACCTTCTATCAGAACCTATTGCCTTTCTCCATGGTATCAGGCAGGGATGCCCTATCTCCCTGCAGTTGTTTGCTCTATATGTTGAACCGTTAATTCAATCCCTTAAATGAAAGGAGTAGATGCAACCCTTCAGGCTTCAATGATATGAAGTTAAAATTGTTGTGTAAGCAGATGACATTGCTGTTTTTACGCCAGCTCCAATTGGGGGTTTAAAGACAGTGATGGCAGCAGCCCAATCATTTGGGGAGGTTACTGGCTGCACTTTGAACTCTGAATTTTATCTAATGCAGCCCCACCTGCCCAGGATCAGAGGTGGGTGCAGTCCCTGGTTTACTTTGGCGTAGGTTTAACAATTAATTAACTTGATATTTTGTAGCGGAATTATAGGATGTGGTACCAGCACTCAGCAGTGGTCGTTCTTAAGTGAAATCGTTTGCATTTAGGGCTCACAGTTGTTCTAATCTTATTATGATGACTATCCTTCCACGGTATTTGTTTTGCTGTATCCAACTCTTTCTTTCAGAGGCCTTTTTTGTTACAGTGGAGGCATTATGGCAGGGGTTTATCTGAGCCTACGGTAAATGTCAATGCAGGATTCAGGTTTTACAGCAAACCAAGGAAGATGAGGGGGTATCCCTTTCAAATTATTAGGTATTACTTATTGGCGTCATTTTTTAGAAAATTCCGATCAGTGCAGGGGTGGTCACCTTTGACACTGTGCTGGCATGTTTTCAGAGTTTCTCCCATTGTAATGAATGAAATGAATGAATGAATGAATGAATGAAAAATGAAAATGAAACAAATGGGCATACAGTGACCATTATCCTCAATTATTTATACTAGCTAACATCCAAGAATGGTCTCGGGCATAGCTAACATCCAAGAATGGTCTCGGGCATAGCTAACATCCAAGAATGGTCTCGGGCATAGCTAACATCCAAGAATGGTCTCGGGCATAGCTAACATCCAAGAATGGTCTCGGGCATAGCTAACATCCAAGAATGGTCTCAGGCAGCTAGCGCCCTTACACTATCTACTCAAATCTACAATCTAAAATGAATATCAGAGAATAAAAAACAACGTAGATGCAATCATGGAGTCCTGCTTTGCTTTGTTGGCCCCTACTGATGCAAAACCATGAGGGACAGAGACCTGGAAGGCTTTTCTCAACAGTTTAAACAAAACTTTTTCGACAAAGCCTAAAAGCCAAAAACGTTTCAAGCTAAACGGGGCAGCCTGGTTCACACATAGGCTAAAAAAGACAACTAAATAAAGCTCTCAGACTAATACAAACTCAGAACCTACAACCCACCTGGCAGTCTGTGACAATATTTGAACAAATGAAAAGGGACTTAAAAAAGGAGATTCGTGCAGCACAGCGCACATACAAAGTGCAATTCTGGACAAAAATGGTATATGTCAGCCAGCAATAAAACTCAAAACAGTTCTGGGCACACAATAATCTCCTATCAAATGGAAACAAATGGCACTTTAACTCTGACATAACTGAACATGCATTGAGAGCTCATATAGTAGCCACATTCAACACCCAGACTGTCTCTGGTGCACCCGTTAATAACAATACATCGAAGGCGAGATAGACTGGTACAATAACTTCTAGGGACACTCAAAATAAAGAGACCTGGATGGGCATCACACCAAGATTGACCTCCGAGGCCCCAGTGCCGAGAATCAACTATAAAATAGATTCCACGACCTGCACATAGAAACCGATAAACCACAGCAACTCCCAAGTCAAACAGCCAGAAGGCAAATTCCAGCCAGATCCACTTGAAACATCAGGGTCTGACCCACTAGTATGTCATCTACAGATCACACAAAACAGGTATTGAATGTCATAAAAAAAACAAAAAAGTCTGATGGGGCCCCAGGACCAAATGGCCTGCCCAACGCCTTTGGTCCAACCATTCAACTTGGCTGTTCGCTCACACATTGGAGACTTGCACCCTTCCAGACTCATGGCGAGGAAGCATCCTACAACCAATTTACAAATCAGGAGCTCGTTCAGACCTATCTAATTATAGATTAATATCTCTCATTGATGTTGAGGCAAAGATGTACGTTGCAAATTTGTTGAAAGATATAGAGGACTGGGTCGATAGCACAAAACTGATCCCCAACACACAAAAAGGCTTTCGAGCCAGGATGGGCACTTTAACGAACGTATCCGCTGTCATGCTCCTGGCCAACCAAGCTATTGTTAACTCAAACATTTTGCACACCTGTTTTGTAGACGTCAAAGCAGCCTTCGACAAGGTCTCTAGATCCTTGTTATGGGAAATATGAAATGATGGGGAGCTCCCACAAATCAATCTTTACTCAAAAACATGGGTCCAAAGAAAAATGGGAGGCGGTCGAAACCTAACAAACACAATTATTACCACCAACGGCTTAAAATAAAGGTGGGTTCTTGCCCCACATGTATTCAACATCTACCCAGCTGACCTAGATAATAACCTCTGTCTAATACGAGGGGACCCTCCAAAATTGGGCAATGTCAGAATATCAAGCCTGCAATATGCTAACTACATTGGGTTGCTCTCTCAAACGCATTGAGGCCTACAGCTATTGATAAACCAACTAGTGGTATATGCAGCCTCAGCTCAACTAGTATGAACTTCAGAAAATCTATGGTTATGTGTTTTTCTAACTCACATAAAAAACAACCGAAATGTACCTGGATGACTAACAGTAACCCCTTGGATCAGGTGGGAACGTATAAATATTTGGGTGTATTAGTAGATCAACATCTTAACTATAAGCAATATTTAGAACTGTGGAAAGTCTAAGCAAAGCAGCTACTATTTGCATTTAAAATCTTGCAAAACAAACTTAGTGACTCTTCTAAAACTTAGGTTGTGGCAACCAAATTCTTGCCATCAATCACGTATGGATCAGAACTCCTAAACACAAAGGCCTAAACAATCTTAAATACTGCGCAAGCTAGCCTCTTCAAGAATCTATTTTCAATTCTATACAACATTTCACAAGCCCTGATTAGATTGGAATTCGGGCTAAAAAAACAGATCCCACCAAGACAATACCGCCCTTGCTAAATACTATTGGAGAATGATGGCAGCAGATGAAGACTACCTGGCACACTATTGCTGGCTGGAGGTTGAGAGGCAATCTATATTGAGCAACTCTGTTTACTTGCTCCTAAATCAATCTATTGCAGCTCCAAAGCTAGAGGATGCTTGGCACACAATATCATCTTATTCGGAGTTTAAACGAATAGTCAATAAAACCATCAAGCACCAATCCCAGGAAATGGATAAAGCCTCTTTGACCTCAAAGACCAACTTATGGATGGTGATGCCAACATATAAAATGCTAAAACCTCAACCATACCTGTCAGAACATTTTGCAAATCGCAAAAAGCGGAAACTGATTTTATTGAGACTGGGAGTTTATCCATTGAACGATCTTATCCCAAAATGGAAACAGGCCTGGCCCTCAAAGGATTGCCGCCTTTGTGGACAAGGAGATGAGTTATTGCTCCATCTATTATGCATTTGTCCAGCACTATTATTCATACGGAAAGTACTCCTCCTGCCAACACTGAGAAGAGAACAAAATAGGCTTTGCAGATCTGATGATGGAGAAAGGTGGAGAAACAAAATGTTGTGCACCCCTTGTAAAGTCACACTTCCATAACCATAACTTGAACTAATTGAGTGACGTGTGTAATTAATCAACTTAGAATAAGAAATGCACCTACACAGACATACTTGGGAAACTAATTATGTTTATGTTGCAAATATAATTAACTAATTATGTGATCTGTCATGTCCTAAACTAATAAGCAGCTTTGACATAATGGAATGCGACATAAATGTGCTTTTATTTACGTATTTTGTGGCAAAAAACGAGGATTAGTGATTATAATATGCTTAAATGTGGCTATTTCGCTAGGCATCTACTAATAGGGAAAACCTTTGAAAACATTTGAAAGGGGGGAGGTAAACAGAAGGGTTACATTTTCTAAATTATCGTTCATTTGTCTTTGTTTGTATGATAGTTCCCAATTTTTTACTTGTGAGGCCTAGCAGAAAATGGAGTCACTCGATTACTGTGGCCATAAGAGAAATACGCATGCGTGAATAAAGCCGAGAATGAATGTGAGCTGAATGTGCCTGAACAGCAAGGTTCAAGGCCACCATGTCCCGCGAATACAGATGACTGCCTACAACTGTGGATGTCACTATTGTATAACGTGGCAGCCTACGCAGTGACCCTACATACATGCCTATTCCCTGCTGACCAGAGGTAACAACTTCGAAACACGTGTCCAGGGATGGACAACGCGACAGTGATTTTTGCTCAAGACTCTGGCAGAGGCTTACTCGCTGATGCTTACTTCATGGACCACAATGCTTTGGGGTAGCATGCTGGTTGGACAAGCAGTGTGCGACTAATTGGACTTTCATAACGTGGGAATATGTTTGGATATATCAATTTGAGAACGTGACTAGGCCGGATATTTTCCTAAAACAAAGGACCAATTAGATTTTGCTGACACAGCGTAAGACGAATATTAAAAAGACAAGGTTATGATCATACACCCCTAAATTGTTCAATTAGAACTTGAATTTAAGCTGAAAGTTACTTTTTTAGATAGATAGAGCGAGTGAAAAAGGTATAAAAAGTGCTGATTTTACTGAAGAAAGATCCTTCTCCTCAATTTCCTATGATGTAAGATTTTCTTGAATAAATGTCCATTTCTTTGAATGAGAACTGAGCCTTAGATGAGGGTATTAGTTAGGGAAGTTAGGAGAAAATACTTGCGTTCTGAAGCCTAAATAATAATGTCTATTTTTGATTTTCTGAAAAAAAATGAATATAGCAGTTTGAGATAAAACTTTCTTCTTGAAAATTATTTTGAATAAAAGAAATTAATAAAGTGAATAAAATGTCAGACATGCTAAATTTTGATTTTAATAAAAATTAGATAAATGGAGAATTAAGCTGGTCTTGTATTTTCCTACGCCTAATTTTTTTTACTAGCAGATCCGTCAACCTTAGTGGTGGCGTATCTAATTAAATGTTTATTTAATGAAAACCATGGTGAGCTCATTTAAACTGCTGGTGTAAATAGTATAAATATCCAGTTTTAGTTTAGACACTCCACTATGATACAGGGGCTCTCTTTTGAATTTCACCAATCCATGAAGTAGAATGGAAGGGTTCCCGGAGTGACTCGCAGTGCTATGGGCCCCACTGTCGAGTATATTTATGATTTTGTACTTCGGGGAAAGGTGTTATGGTATTAGAAATTATTTCCGGAGTACCGCTGCATCAGGCACAGAAGGTGAGAAAGTGCAATTGAACACACTGTAATAACGGGAAATCATCAACTCTATCAGCACTTCATCTTAGATCACCAAGTTGAACTTGTTTTTAGCCACAGCACTTCATAAAAGAAATACAAATACAAAGAACTTGTCTTCTAGAACCATATATTTCTAACAAAATGATCACCGTCAACTATATTTGCCTATCACCCTTCGGCTTCTCTGAGAGAACACGTACAATCCTGGCCGTGCATAGCATAAGCAGAAGCTCACAATAAGCATGCCTTTTTTTAGCATGGCTGGCTACCAACAAGTCTGTAGGAAACCATTTTATATTGTCTTAACTAGTTCTATTGTAAATTTTGAAAGAGATTGAAACCAACCAATAAACCAGCATATGCATTTGCAGTCGTGCTGCCCTTTTGTGATTTAAACAAATCAAATAAAAGTAATTTTTTCTCCTTTTTGTTTCCCATTGGGTGAATTGATTGCCCCCAGTTTCGGTAAGTCACCGGGCCGATCTCTGATGTAGCAATATGATGTCCCATTTAGGTTGAATATACCTCGGATCAAGGTACACCACCTTAAATGTATTAATAACTGGTAGATTACTCCACATTTTCTCTTTATTATGAAGCTATGGCTGGATGACCAGTGTTTTCGCTGTGGGTTGGCTTATGGTAATGTAGTTCATGTCTTCAAATCTTGCCCAGCAGCTGTTTTGGCTATTTGTCTTTGGTAAATTGGGGGGCATATTAAATGTGGAAGTTTCTGATGATCTTAAGCTCATCATGTTGGGGCAATCCCCGGCCATTTCCCTCTCCCCCTATTTAGAGAGAGTATAATTCTTTTCCGTCACTTTAGCTAGGCTGGTTTTGGAACATTTCTGGCTTGCTTGCCATATGGTGGCGGGAATTTTTACACACAAACAGGCTAGAGGTGGTGCTGATTGATAATGACCTGCGAAGGAAATGGCGGAGTCGAATCTGGGATCCCGTTCAGACCGAGGCCGTCTCTAGGGCTGGTCCGCCTTTACCTGAACTTTGGGGTCTTATATTGCTTGTCCACAGTGATCTTCTTCTCCTAAGTATAATGTAACATATTTATGTTTTTGCTTTTGTCATATCAGTTATTTTTCTATTTAACCTTAGCGCTTGGGAATTGGCTGCTTATTGTTGTTTAAAATGGAAAACCTAATAAAAAAAGAGCTGCATTGTGTGTTACTGAATGCTGAGTCTCTACCTCCACACCTCTTCCCTGAGTAAGCCTTGGACTACATGACCTGCGACACAAAGAGTCAAGTACTAAAGGGGTGTACTTGCTGAATGACCCTCCGACACCAGAGTCAAACTAACCCAATAACCATGATTGACCCACAGTAACCTCTGTGTGCCCATAGACCCCGAACCACTTTTAGTGGAAAATGTGCCCTATGGCTACACAGTAGAGACCAAGAAAATCTTCAAGGAGCTATTTCTCTGTCTTTGCACCAAGCTGGGGTAACTTGATTTGCTTGAAGACCTAATGCAGTCATCTTTTTAGTCTAAATAGCTACAGCGAGTGTAACCTAGGAAAAGAGCAGTTTCGCAGTCAAACTCTGCACAAATTAATATAGCTTCTTAAATTGAGAGAAAAAATCCAGAAAAGACTAATACCAGTTATTCATTTTGATCTTTTTGTGAGTCAAAATATGCATTCCTGGTGCCTTCGGTAAAAAAAAAATCCAGGCGTGCGATTAGCCCTATTTCTCTGTGCAATTCTCTTTGTAGAAGAAGGAGAGGCTAATGGAGAACCTTAGACATTCAGAAGGATAAATATCTGGGGCCTCATTTATGAAAAGTGACGCATCGCTGCGTGAAAACAGCAATGCGTCACTTTTCATTGCGCCCTCCTTGCGACACCAATGATGCATCATATTTATAGTATGACGCATCATGTCGCAAGGAGTTACAGATACGTCAGTATTTCTGACGTATCTGTAGGCGCAAAAGTGACGCATTGGTGGAGTGTGTCACAAAAGTGACGCAACTCCAGCAATGTGTCCTTTCACATGGGGCAAGCCCCATATGAAAGGGCCTGCGTCAGTCTATCACCTGCTGTGAGGCAGGTGTAAGATTTTGACGCATTTGAGTCCCAGAAGTGGCGCAGTGAAATCTCATAGATTACACTGCCTCACTTCCATGACCCATATGGCTGAGATACCCGCCACCCCCTCTCGACACAATCCCCAAGGATGGAAAACCGGAAACGGTTCTGAACTTTTGGAAGGCGGGAGGGAGTGACCCTCCCGGCCGTATTTATTAAAATATGAAACAAAAATCAAAACCTTAAAATAACAGTTTCATATTATGTACAATTTCATTTCCACATTACGATGTTTGGCTAACCTTAACATATTTCTGATACAAAGGTTCTCCTAGCCGAACTAACATCCTACAAAACATTTAACTTAAAATTGTACATCCTGACTTTTAAGGGCCAACGGCAAGGTCGTAACCGGTGTCAGATCCCTAAACCAGAAATACCCCCCCCACTTGTGAGGGGCGACCGCACAGAGGCATACCTCAAGTGCATCTACCAATTTCCCTTGACTTGACGGGGGCCCCAATGAACTCGACGCCATTTAAAGGTCGTCCGAGGACTCGTGTGAGGTGTCTAGAAGGTAGCGTAAACCCCCTCCCCACCCCACACAACTTACCACATCTGCCGTCGCAGGTGTCCTGGCCCCGGGAAATTCCCCAGGAGGGGCCCGTAGCCCCTCCTATCCAGGAAGGGGCCTTGACCGCCTTTCCTTTCCTTTCGGCGGCCCATCCTTAGAAGGGACCGCCTCCCCGTTGAGGGGCCAATGGCCACCTCCCCCGAGCGCTCCCATCCGTAATGGGTGACGCCCCCCAATAGGGATCTTCCAATTACTGCTCACCGATCATGACCTTACCGCCCGACCAAAATAAATACGACAATTTAACTAAAATTACTAATTACAAAACAACCATAACTATTTCACGTATGATTACTGATCAACACTAGTGCAGAATCACTTTATTCGAAAAAACATACTGTAAATGACCATTCTTTATTGCATAATCAAAATAACACGACAATCATCACAACCTGTAAGAAATAGAGTTACCACATCAAAAACTTTATTTAAAACAACTGGCTGTCCTCAGGGGCTGGTGGGTGGGTCCAAATTGGCTCTTCGTTCCGTCTCGAGCTCACGTGCAGCGGGGAGGTGCAGCTTCAGAGCACAGGAACAAGAGGATGCTTTCTTGGCTTGTCACTCCTTTTATACGTCTTCGGGCGGGCGTAAACCCGCCTCCGCCTGCCTCCCTGGGCGTGGCCGGCCGCGTCAGTGTCTAGGACAACCCACTCCAGGGCGGGAAAAGGCGCGCCCCGGCTACGCCGCTTCGGGCATACCAGCCGAGACTCGCCTCCCGCCCAAGATGGCCTCCCGGGGGGATCGGGGTACTCCACCATACGTTCGGGGGGACCGAATGGTCGCCCCTTTCCATATGGCTGAGATACCCACCACCCCCTCTCGACACAATCCCCAAGGATGGAAAACCGGAAACGGTTCTGAACTTTTGGAAGGCGGGAGGGAGTGACCCTCCCGGCCGTATTTATTAAAATATGAAACAAAAATCAAAACATTAAAATAACAGTTTCATATTATGTACAATTTCATTTCCACATTACGATGTTTGGCTAACCTTAACATATTTCTAATACAAAGGTTCTCCTAGCCGAACTAACATCCTACAAAACATTTAACTTGAAATTGTACATCCTAACTTTTAAGGGCCAACGGCAAGGTCGTAACCGGTGTCAGATCCCTAAACCAGAAATACCCCCCCCCCACTTGTGAGGGGCGACCGCACAGAGGCGTACCTCAAGTGCATCTACCAATTTCCCTTGACTTGACGGGGGCCCCAATGAACTCGACGCCATTTAAAGGTCGTCCGAGGACTCGTGTGAGGTGTCTAGAAGGTAGCGTAAACCCCCTCCCCACCCCAAACAACTTACCACATCTGCTGTCGCAGGTGTCCTGGCCCCGGGAAATTCCCCAGGAGGGGCCCGTAGCCCCTCCTATCCAGGAAGGGGCCTTGACCGCCTTTCCTTTCCTTTCGGCGGCCCATCCTTAGAAGGGACCGCCTCCCCGTTGAGGGGCCAATGGCCACCTCCCCCGAGCGCTCCCATCCGTAATGGGTGACGCCCCCCCATAGGGATCTTCCAATTACTGCTCACCGATCATGACCTTACCGCCACAGGCCGGATAGTTGACCGGCTATCCGGACCCCCCACAACAACTCCTGCCTAAAGGTCATGTTTTAAACTCTTTAGCCAAGCTATGAGGTCTCCTATGAGTAACTCATTTCCCACCCGGGACAAATGGACCCCATCTCCCAGGTACATACTGTCCCCCTTAATACAACCATGCGGAATAGAATGCAGTGTACTTGAACGAAACAATCTACCCAATTTGTTATTTACTTTCTTCACTGAGTGATTCAGAGCAAAAACCGAATTCGCCCCCCGCCACACTTTCCGTGGAATCATATGGGACCATGCAATTGTGCACCCTGGAACTCTTCTCGCCAACCAACTTACTGTGGAGAGCATTGCCTCGAGAAGAAGTCGTCTACCAGTGGTCACCAAATCGTTGCCCCCAAGATGGACTATGATTATAGACGGCGGTGACCTTGTCCGCCCTAACAAACCCTCGAAAAAGGATTGAAACTGGTCAATACAGAGTCCGCCCCTTCCGTAGAAGGTCACCCTGTACCCGTATTCCCCAGCCATGTGAATCATGTCACCTGCTTTGAATACGTCCGCGGCACGCCTCACGTATGAGTGGCCCACGACCCACACCTCCTTTTCCGCAGCCGGTGATGTCTGACCGCTGGTTCCCAGGATGCTTTCTTGGCTTGTCGCTCCTTTTATCCGTCTTCGGGCGGGCGTAAACCCGCCTCCGCCTGCCTCCCTGGGCGTGGCCGGCCGCGTCAGTGTCTAGGACAACCCACTCCAGGGCGGGAAAAGGCGCGCCCCGGCTACGCCGCTTCGGGCATACCAGCCGAGACTCGCCTCCCGCCCAAGATGGCCTCCCGGGGGGATCGGGGTACTCCACCATACGTTCGGGGGGACCGAATGGTCGCCCCTTTCCATTCTTGCTTCAATACACCCCCCTTGCATATATTATACCTGGCGCAGGTATAATGCGGCGCAGGGGTTTACAAAGTGACGCATCTACCTAGATGCGTCACTTTGAAAATATGGCGCAACAAGGCGCATTTTTTACGCCACTGTGTCACAAAAAGTGACGCACCGGCGGCGTAAAAGTGACGCACGGCCTCATAACTGAGGCCCCTGAGGTTTGGACACAGGTGACTGTGGTGGAAGCCTGGAACAGGACTGTTCCAGATCCACTTCCACCAATAGAATGTGAGTGTAATGGATGGTCTCTTGCAGATTGGTACAGTACCATAAAATTCCTATCACAAAACATCTGGTAGGCCCTGCTAGTTTACAATGTACCAGACTAAAAGAAAAATATTAGATTTAAAAGACAGATTGGAGTAAAAAAGACCAGGAGAAAAATGTGAGATGGATAACTAAGTTTGCACCTTAGCAGCATCACTCCCCTTCAAATTTCCAATGCTTTCATGCCAGAAACAAAAGGTTGTTTTAAGGTTAGATGGTATACTTAGAATTGGTTTATAGAATCCATGCAATTTTTAAACAAAATAAAATACTACAGAGCTGTGGTGTTAATGTAGAGGGAACCTGCAGCCGTTTTGTATTTGTTTCCTAAAATTAATCTGTGATAGCAAGCTGTTGTCTAGAAACCAGTACCAGTATGCAGTACGACAGCGGTTTTAGTGAGATGTAAAGTGGAAAACCTAAACTTCAGAGTCATCGACGGTTGTGATGTGGAGGAACTTGGATGAGCGTGCTGGTGGAAAAGGTCCTGCATATAGTCACATAATATGTCCTTGCCAGTGTCTAACAGATTTGCACCAGCTTCTTTAGAGTACTTACTTCTATAATTATCTTTATTTAAATATTTGCCACTCATGCATATTTAAGGTTTTAGGGCCCAGTTTGGAATCAATGATTAAAATGTGCTAAGAGAGGGAAGGTCCGAAGAGGGTTTTTGGAATTTATTTACACAACATTTGCAAGCAAATTGATAAATCATAAAAGTAGATACATACATAGATACACTACAACCCCAATATTAAGATAAAAATAAATTAAACCAGAGACCAAAAAAGTTTCCCTGAAATGTTGGCATCAATCAATGCAAGAAAAGTGCGTCATACATATTGACAGATAACAATCACAGTAATGCATTGTATAATCAGCCAATAGATCTTTGAACATTATAAGCAATAAAGGTTCCTAATGAAATGTGCCCCCCTAGTGAAATTGAGAACAGCTTAGCAAGTTTCATATGATTCCAGTGTATACAAAAGTCGACAACCATTCTATAATGAGATAGGTCTATGGGATCTCAGCAAGGGGAGTACAACAACTCTTCTTACATGATAATAACGGAATAGAACGCGCACTGTAGGTTGTTTTGAGATATTATCCCATAGGCATGGACGAAGACCTTTCAGCCACCCTCCTTGAGTAGGAAAAGCCCCAACAATGTGCGTGGTGCCCAAACGAAATCTTGTCAAATAGAACCTATAGTGCGCTTTTAAAATATAAGCTAATTAAAGTTGCAATACTGGAGGAAGGGGGGGCATGACCAGGACTGATGTACAGGCTGGATTGCCGGGAGATTAAACTCTGAGGTCTGATCAATGCCCTTTCCAAATAAACATCCTTATTTTGACTTTGACCGCGGGTGGGATGTGAGCTGGATTATTTAAAAAAGTCGATATGGACCAGGTCACCGAAAACACGTTTGAGGTATCATAACCATGGGATTTTCTCAAAGATACATAGAGACAGAATTTGCAGAGAACATTTTTATTTGAGGGTGGAACACATTTCAACCCATAAAAGGAGGGGAGCAGGGTCAATACAATCTTCCAGGTAATTCAGACCCGCCTCGGAGCGGCACAAAGGGTTTGCGGTCCTTTGGGGACCCATGAGGTCAACAGTAGCATATGCATTCAGCAGGAAGGTGGAGCGGGTATGGTATGGAGTGGGTGGTGCAGTTCGCAGCGCATTGGCGCAAATATACTTTTAAAGAATGGTGTTGTAATGTACTGTCATTTGCAGGTAGCATATTTTCTATTGAAATAACAAAACAATTCACACTTACATGTAGTTTTACTGATAAAATTATGTAGCTCACCAATGATAAAGTATGGGGTTTGGGTATTACAAATATGTACCGTTTGCACATCATGAAGGAAAGTGTCTTGATTTGTTTTGATACTCTTAAAATCATTGTGTTAATCACATTTCAGGATTACAAAACAGCTGATGTTTTTTAAATGTTAATATATGTGTGCTTAAATGCTCTGTGCTAAAAAACAACTGATCTCACACAGTCTTTCCTTCCACACACCCGGTACCTCGATACTGAGAACTTCCATTGACCCTCCTATGCTAGGACCACCCACCTAATTAAACCTTGTGGTTGCAGATCCCTACAGCGAACCCATACTGCCGTAGTAAACCCTTTGTTTCTAGATCAGATGCATCCAAGACAGTAACTATATGGCTCAGCAGGTCGAAGCTCACCCTTGTCCGTGGTCTGGCAATGCTGCCGCCACCACACTGGTCCTGGCAAGCGTCCAGTGCCTCTGTACTGACTGCAACACAACCGGCAGGTCTGAAACCTGTCCCCAGGGTCACCAGTTGGTCCCCTCTTCCGGAGAACACACAATCCAGTAGCCTCACTCAACTGAGTCACACAAGAGCTTTGAACAAGCTGCTGACCTGCAACCTCAGTATTTACTCTAGGAGCTATGCTGCCACCACCCTGTTGGGATGACTGTACCCCCCTAAGTGAACTCCAGCCCAACCACAGAGTGCTCGTAGATAAGAATCACCCCAAGGCAGTTCCTACCACAGGAATCCCTCACCTGTGGGCTCCCTCCAGCCCCATTGGGTCAACAGAAGTGCTGTAGGACAATCGATGTCATACAATATTCGCAATGTCATGCACATAAGGTGCCCACGTCAATCAATTGGGACTGAGACACGTGCTGACAAGGTTGTAGAATGTCGACGTTTCGACCCCACAGTGTTCAGAGGATCACTGGAAACCTTGCAGGGGGTCTTCTTCAGGACAAGTGATGGGTGTTGGGGGTGGTGGGGCCTAGTAAAAATAACAGTAAGTTAGAGGCTGTGAGACACAATAGTCAAATAATCCCAAAAAGGCCTGAATGGGTTCTAAGAATGAGTTACCGTGATTATTGTATGACATTGATTGTGTTTCTTCTTAAGCTCTGAAAGGAAGCAATACCATTGATATTCAAAATGTGACCAATCTAGGTGATTGCACCCTTTAATTTGCTCTATCCTTTTACTTCTGCACGCCATTCCACCCCCCTTTCCCTTCCTTCACTCTATGGGACTCCTATTTATATGTGCTGAATATACAAATGCATTGTATTGTATGCGTGATCCATTGTGATTAAATAACATTGTACCAGCATCAATCTATTGATTTGTTCTCTGTCCAGATTCCTTTTGCCCATAACGTTATAATTCAGTTTGCAAATATCGGGCTGCAACCTTTTTCTTATCATATATATTTATTTGGAACTTGTACTGGGAACCCTTCTCAATGTACATTACTATACCCAGGTCCCAGTGACTCTAATTGGGTTTACCCTTCGTTTGGTAACATAAAAAAACATGGACTGATTTCTAAGATATTTGGTAACAAACATCTTGTCTCAATTAATCCTCTTATTTTCCAGTGTTGGATGCATTAATAAGTTTACACAGGAGACCCTTTTAGAGGGCCCCTTGAAACATAACCAAAAACTAGCAGGGTTTCTGGCTGGTTTTCACCAGCCGGCCACAACCACACATGTTTCTGACCTCATGGGGTGAGAGCCAGCGCTCTCAGAGGACAGATATACTACCTGTCCTGGGCGGAGGTGTTTAACACCTCCTCCAGGACATGGTGGTCTTGCTGGGCAGGAAGATTCAAAGGCAATGTCGCCTTTGAAATTCAACCCAGGAACATCCAGATAGTGTGGGAAGCCAAACCCTGTTTCCAGCTCCACCTTTGATGGGAGGAAATGCGGGAAAATTCATTAGATGCGGAGCAGTGTCCTCCTCAGCCTACACAATCCCTAGGGTGGGGCAAGTGAGGTGAACCCCTCTCCAAAAATTCCACCATCTTGAGGTGGTGAGAAAATCTCCAATCAGGGCTAGAGTAGGGCCTCTTCGCACAGGAAGTGGTCACTATAGTTTGTAGACACCCTAAAGGTAAATAGCCCATTGGCTAGTACTTGTGTCCCTTGTAACACTCCTAAATTCAGTATTTAGGTGGCTCCCCGAGACCTGAGCCTTAGATTCCATGGACCTAAAGAAAACAGAGGTAAGGAATGTGCTGCTGATCCAGGAACTGAACCCTGCTGCAGAAGAAACCATTGCAAAACACTGCCAATTGCAAAACTGTGGTCTGTCATCCTTACTTGAAACTTCTGCAGCCTCCAAGAACCTGTGGAGTCCTGCAAGCCTTAGCCTATTGACCCCGACCCCCCTTTACACCAGTGGTGCTAGTCCCTGGCTCACCACTGGTAAAGACCACCATGAGGTGAGGAGAGGCACAGACTGTGTTGACGCGATTCACCTCATCAATCAAAAGTTGCTGCAGCCAAGTCGTGTTGGTCACCAGTGAAGTATCTAACCCCTTCAATGCGTCCACCAGCCAGAGGGATCCTCACAGTACCTGCGACCAACACTGGAAAAAGTCCTGCTACTGTGAGCCTGTACCCCTCTTTCAGGTGGCATCAACTGAGTAAAAGAAACAACTTGAGGATGACCGCTCCAACCACAACAGACTGCCCTCTCCACACCTTTTAGCCAAACGTTACCAGTGAAGAACAAATTTTGCATCAGCAAGACCTCTGGCACCTCCGACCCAGGTAACTCAGAACCTCCTGCTGTGCCCAAGCCCTGGGACTTCGAAAACTCTGACTCCCCTGGAGTAGACCTTTCCCTGAACTCTGGGTGGTCGTTGTCCCCCAAAACTCCATGGCAAAGTGGTGCTTCCATCAACCGCAATGATATATGTGTTGGTGGTACTCAGCAATCTAAACCTTTTCTTCTCCTTGACCTCAATGGTCTCTGCATGATGGTAGTGACCACTGTTGCTTAAAATTTGTAAGCATTTGTATCTGGAAGTGCATTTGGTTAAAAATCAACATATAACACATATTCACTGTTGAATGAAAGAACCGGGTTTCTAAAAATATTTGTAAATGTACGACTTTATTTATATCAGTTGGTCTCAGATTTATTCTTGAGGGTGTGTCTCAATTATCACCTCTGAGTGTGACAACAATTCCTTTCACTACCCTCTGATAAGCCTAACTGGTCGTCCACACTACCACAAAAAGAGCATTAGAGTTAAATGTTTTTTCCTCTGCACACCTATTGGGGATCCACTGGACTCTGAACAGGGTAATTCTGTTCAGAACACTATATAGAAAGCCAGCTTCGTACACTGGGATTGCCGCCGCTCAGCACCAGTGTTGGAAATTGGGCTATTGGTTGTGTGGCCAATACCAATTAGAAGTCCATAATTGCCCTAACTAGGAACCAAACACCCCATTGTAGTGCTTCACTAATAAAATATTTATCAATAATAAACTTCTGTTTGTGCATTCTTTTGTGTGTTTGTCATTAAACTACAATTGTAGAAACAGCCCCTCTGGGGCATCACCTTTGCATTGCAACCATACAGTCAGCTAGAAGATATACCAACATGGACATTATAGTAGTGTACTTTTAGGCCTTACTAAATGTTACCATACACATTGCCCCTAAGGGTGTCACACTCCCAGCTGTAGAGAAAAAGCACCACCCATGAGAGTACTTGAGAAGGTATTGAAGATCCAGGGGAGGTGATCATTTTGGAGGTCTACACAGCTTAGAGTGAGGACTCAGAAACTAACCTTCAAAGAAGGACTGCATTGTGGTGAGTGATTTGGTAGTGGTCCTATCATCCTGGGACTACCAGAAACAAGGTAAGGGTGAAAATGTGTTTCAAATCAAATGGTCCCACAAAGCATTATGAGGCAATTTCTCTTGAAGCAATGAATATCAGAAGTCCAATCAATCAATCAATCAGAGTACTTGTAGAGCGCGCTACTTGCCCGTGAGGGTCTCAAGGCGCTGAGGGGAGGGGGTACTACTGCTGCTCAAAGAGCCATGTCTTGAGGAGTCTTCTGAAGGCGAGTAGGTCTTGGGTCTGTCGTATGAAGGTAGGGAGGGAGGGTGTTCCAGGTATTGCCGGTGATGTAGGAAAAGGATTTGCTGTCAGAGGTCGTTCGTTGGATGCGGGTGACAGCGGCGAGGGCAAGACCGGCGGGGCGGAGCTGGCAGGTGGGGGTTTAGAAGCTGTTCAGGTAGGCTGGTCCGGCGCTGTGGAGTGCTTTGTGTGCGTGGGTGCGGAGCTTGAAGGTGATCCTCTTGTCGACGGTGATCCAGTGTTGGTCTCTCAGGTGGGGGTGATGTGGCTGCTGCGGGGGACGTTGACGATCAGTTGGGCGGAGGCGTTTTGGATTCGTTGTACTCGTTGTAGGTGTTTGGCTGGGATTCCTGCATAGAGTGCGTTGCCGTAGTCCAGTCTGCTGCTGATGAGGGCCAGTGTCACCGCTCTTCTTGTTTCGGTCAGGCTCCACTTGTAGATCCTGCGGAGCATGTGGAGGGTGTTGTAGCAGGAGGAGGATACAGCGCTGACCTGCTTAGACATGGTGAGGGAGGAGTCGAGGATGAACCCTAGGTTGCGTGAATGGTTGGTGGGTGCTGGTGCTGTTCCCAGTGTGGTCGGCCATCAGAAATCGTCCCAGGCTGAGGGGGTGGGTCAGAGGATGAGTACTTCCGTCTTGTCCGAGTTCAGCTTCAGACGGTTGCTTCTCATCCAGTCGGAGACGGCCTTCATTCCCTCATGGAGGTTGGTTTTGGCGGTGTGTGGATCTTTGGTGAGGGAGAGGATGTGCTGGGTGTCATCGGCGTAGGAGATGATGTTGAGGTCATGATGGCGGGCCACTTATGCGAGGGGGGCATGTAGATGTTGAACAGCGTCGGGCTGAGGGAAGAGCCCTGGGGGACGCCGTAGCTGATGTTGGTGGCTTTGGATCGGAAGGGTGGGAGGTGGACGCTCTGGGTTCTGCCGGAGAGGAAGGACGTGGTCCAGTCAAGGGCCTTCTGTTAGATTCCGGCTTCTAGGAGGGGTGTCTTTGGAATGCGATGGCAGACCATGTCGGAGGCGGCCGACAGGTCCAGGAGGATGAGGGATGGTGTTTCGCTGTTGTCTATTTGGCGCCTGATGTTGTCTGTGGCTGCGATGAGGGCTGTCTCTGTGCTGTGGTTTCGTCTGAATCCGGACTGGGACGGGTCCAAGATGTTGTTGTCTTTCAAGTGAAGGGTCAATTGTCTGTTGACGATTTCCTCGATGACCTTTGCTGGGAACAGGAGCAGGGAGATGGGCCGGAAGTTCTTGAGGGCCTCAGGTTTCTTGAGGAGGGCGTTGATTTCGGCATGCTTCCAGCTTTCCGGGAATGTCGCTGTTTCGAAGGAGATGTTGATGACCTTCCATAGTTGAGGTGCGATGGTTGCATCTTGTTGTTGAATACGTGGTGTTGGCATGGGTCTGATGGAGATCCTGAGTGGATGGAGTTCATGACCTTGCGTGTCTTGTCGTCATTGATGTTGGACCAGGAAGTTAGGCGGATGGCGCTGGTGGTGTTCGCAGGGGTGTGGAGTCTGGCGTAGTCGGGGCGGTTGGGGTGTTGAAGCTGTCGTGGATGTCAGCGATCTTGCTGAAGAAGAAAATGGCTAGGTGAGTCGCACAGTTCTTGTGAGGGCGGGATGTCGTTAGCGTTGGCGCTGGGGTTGGAGAGTTCCTTTACGATGCTGAAGATCTCTTTGCTGTCGTGTGTGTTGTTATCCAAGCGGTCTTTGAAGGAGGATCTCTTGGCTAATCTGATGAGGTGGTGATGTCTGCAGGTGGCGTCCTTGTGGGCTGCGTGGTTGTTCGGTGTGCGTTCGTGGAGCCATATTTTCTCCATGCATGTTTGGAGGTCTGGAGCTCGTCGGTGAACCTGGTGGCTCTCTTGCTGGCGTGGTTTTGGAGGGTTTCTTGAGCAGGCGAGGGTGTTGGCACAGTTGTCGGTCCACTGTCTGAGGTTGCGGGCTGCGGCGTCTGGGTTGGTGGAGTTAGTGGGTGGGTTCTGGGTGAGGGTGGTGATCAGCTGGTCTTCGGTGCCTTTGCTCCAGCAGCAGCGAGGCAGCTGTTGGGTACAGTGGTGTGTGGTAAGTTTCTTGAAGTGAAAAGGATGCAGCGGTGGTCTGTACAGTGGAGTTCGGTGGTGTGGTCAAAGGCAACGTGGGTGCCTGTGGAGAAGATGGGGTCCAGCGTGTGGCCAATGGCGTGGGTGGGTGCGGTGACGAGTTGTCTGAGGCCGAGGTTGGCGAGGTTGTCGATCAGGGTGGCAGAGAATTGGAGAATGTGTCAATAAATTATGAGTTGAAAGAGATTTATTTGTTAATTAACCTGCAATTGTCAAGGAAAGTTCTAAAACAAAGAAAGTGTGACACATACTCAAAAAGTTTAGAAATTCTGTAATGGCATAAAGTTACCCCATACATCAATTTATAAATGGAAATCAAAAAAGAGTTACACAAAGTCTACTCAGGGGGTCCATGAATGCTTAAAAAATTAAATAATATTAAGAGAATAATAAAGATTATATAAATAAAGAAGCAAAATGTACAACTGAACATTTTTAAATATTCTATAAATGTGAAAGAATTTGAAATGATAGGCTAAAAATTAAATTAGTATTCTGGGATTAATTTGTAGGAGCAGAGCAAGTGCCTCCAACGGATTACAGTATTGACACTGAGTGGCCTTAATTGAGTTTAGAAAAGCTCCAACCTTCCTATGAAAATTTAAATATTGTTTTTTTTGTTTGCAAATTACATACAATGCTTAATCGTTGGTGTATTTGTTTGATGAATGTTAGTTTTATTTTTTATTTTTATGTATTGTTTTGTGATTCCAATCATCAAGAAATCTAGGGTTCCTGGCTTCCTCTTATGACTCAGTGGGGTTCTTCGGATTCCTATGATGATTCAGTGGGGGTCTCAAGGTTCCAGTTATGATTAAGTAGGGGTTCACAGAAATCAAAAGGTTATGAACTGCTGACTGTTTGAAATGGTCATTTTTACAGGGTTATCCCCAAACCTTTTGCTTCTTCCTCCTATTTTTTCCTGACCGGCTGTTGGCTATAGGACTATGGGCACTTTACCACTGTTGATCAGCGCTAAGGTGCATGTGCTCCCTGTGTAAATTTGATATTGGGATTTGCTCTCCCTGATTGGCATATTTGTTTTACCAATTGGTCCCTAGTAAAGTGCATTGAGTGTCCAGGGCTGGTAAATCAAATGTTACTAGTAAGCTTGCAGCACTGAATGCACCACCCACATTTGTAGCCCTGAAAAGATGTCTCAGGCCTGCCACTGCAGTTCCTGCACGCAGTTTGTTAACTGCCATGTCAACTTGGCAAGTGCACCCACTTGCCAGGCCCTAACCATCCCGTATCTTACTTATAGGGCACCCCTATGGTAGGCCCAAGTTATCCCCTAGGCAGGTCGCAGTGTATGTGAAAGGTAGGACATGTGCTGGTGTGTGTAACATGTCCTGATATAATGAAATACTGCCAATTTCGTTTTTTCACAATTGAAAGGCTATCTTGCCCATAGGACAGAATGGGGCATATTTTGTAATATTTTACAAGTATATCGTCAATAGTGATAAGATGGAAAAATTGGGTTTAGTACCCCTGACCTCATTTTAGTACAGATGTTTTTTAAATTCTGTGTTTAAAAATAGCACTTTTAGAAAGTGGCTGTTTTCTTATTCAAAAAGAGTCGACTCAGAATTTACTAAATAACGTGTTAACCTTCCAAAAAGTGACTAAACTGTAGTGAACCATTTGGTTACTAGCATGGGAAAGCAATAAAAAAATTTAAATAACCCTCACCCACCAAAAGGTCTCTTGGCGACATGCTTCATCATCAGGTTCTTCCCGGCCCGCTGCAGGACGGGCGTGCTATGACCGACGAATACCTGGGACCAATTTGGAGTGAAGTAAACTATGTGTATTGGTATGAGAGTGGAATGGGCAGGAATGAGTGAGTTAAAAAAAATACCTGGCTTTTTGGAAAAACTAAACTTTAATGCTCCCTATAGTTGGAAAAAAGGGGAAACAAGGAGGGAAAAAAGCTCTAATGAGCAGCTCCCTCGCTGGTTGACATTTTTTGAAGCCTGCCCCTAAGCTTTCCCCGTTTTTTATCAATACCAGCTACAGGGAGCATTAAAGTTTAGTTTTTCCAAAAAGCCAGGTATTTTTTAAACTCACTCATTCCTGACCCTTTGACTCTCACACCAATATACATGATTTACTTCACTCAAAATTGAGCACACCCGTCCCGCAGAGGGGCGGGAAGAACCCGATAATGAAGCATGCCACATGTACCTTACCTTTTGATGGGTTAGGGTTATTTTAAAAAACTTTATTGCTTTCCCACGCTAGTAACCAAACGGTTTACTTGGGTTTAGTCACATTTTGGATGGTTAGCACTTTATTTTGTAAATTCTGAGTGGACTCTCTTTGTTTTTGCATAACTTACAGAGGAGATTGAGTCCATGACTGATATATCTCTTCACTCCCTTCTTTGTTTTTTGATATTTTCTTATTCAACCCTGCTGTGTGCCTCTACCTGTGTGTGGATTGACTGTCTGGCTTTGGAGTTACAGACGCTGGGGAGGTGCAGTGGTTCCAGGAGACTGCATGAGTCGGCACTAGGCTGGATAGGCCTGATCTGCATTTCGAGTGGTGGGAGGAGTAGCAACTGTACCTGAATGGGGCAGTGCCTATCTTCCACAATGCTGGCTCCACCCCTCTGTGATGTATCTGGAGCCAAGGCTCACACTGACAATGGATGTTTTTGTGCACTTGCAGAGTACCCCCCTGAATTGGTTTGAACTGGGCTCAGAGCCCCTTGCACAAAGAGAACAAATACATTTTGGAGTATAAGTATCATTCCTGGAATTCTAGAATAACCTTTGCCAAGGAGAAGAGCTGGAGAGACTGAGGAGAAGTACTGCCCTTGCTGTGTGTCTGGGTTTGGCCTTCAGTTGCTGTTTCCGGCAAGGAAAGGAGAAGGACTTTGTTGTATGCTATGAACCCTGCTTGAAGGAGATCTCCTAGAGCCTGAAGTGAGCTGGGCTTCCGTTCAGAAGTCTCAGGGACACAAAGACATCACCCCTAGCTCCTCTGAACTCTGCTGTTGTGAGTTCTAACCTACCTTCAGGTGCCTGTGCCAGTTTTGGGCCTCTGGAGGTTGTTGCTGGAAGGGAGAAGAAACTCAAAGATTTACAGAAATTGTTGCATCGCTCTTCTTGCGGCTGTTTTTCTGATGAATCTTCAAGGCACAAGAAGAATTTTTACCCATCACTGTGCCACTGTGGAAACCGTCACAGTGCCGTCATCACTGCAAGAAGTTACGCAACAAGGAATCACGGCTGGAGAGGACGGATGCAGCACCGCGCAATGCCAGCGCATTGATCACCGATGCATCCCGAAGATCCAAGCATCCTACCTGTGCAACACCCTTTCCCGATGCATTACTTGCTGACCTGCACAAAGAATCAACACATCACTACCCATACAGAATGGAATCGACACAACCCTTCCTCTGCATGCAGCAGGACTGTTGCCTGACCCCCTCAGGGTCTCATGAGAGTCGCATCTCTTTGTTTTCCGACACAGCATCTGTTTGGCTTGGTGAACTTTGATGCAACTACAGGTACTTTAATGAAAAGTCACGCATCCAAAGTTTTCTATGGTACAATTTCTTGAAACTTTTTGAAAGTCATATTTTTAACTGTGTATGTTGGATTTTTGTTGTTTTGGTCCTGTTTAGTTTAGATAAAGGTATTTTAATATTCTAAACTGGTGTGGTGTCTTTTTGTTGGGTTTTCACTGTATTACTGTGAGTGTTGGTACAAATACTTTACACATTGCCTTTGGGATAAGCCTGTCTGCTCATGCCAAGCTACCAAGGAGGTGAGCCGGGGTTATCTAAAGTGTGTATCCCCCTTACCCTGACAAGAAGCAAGGGTCCCTATTTGGACAAATGTACCTACCGCTGCCAAATATAGACCCCCATTTCTAACACTGACAAAGGGATAATGTGTAATGCATTTATGCAGTATGAAAACAGTAATAAAATCAAAACACAACACAAGAAAAATCCTAAACCAATTTTGGAAGATAGAGTAAATTGTAATGAATTAAATGACATCAAGACAACAAAAACCAAATAAATTCAACTGGAGATATGAATTGTTAAATTTCACTGTAAAACTATAGCTCAAAATCATTAGGCGCAGCCATGGTGATCTGGTTGCTCTTGACTGGTACCTAAACACAAATTAAAACTGACCGCGGTGTAGTGCAGGTTAGATACAGACATCAAGCTCGACCTGTTCGGAAACTTTACCTTCAGATTTAACCTCTGAAATGGAACTCAAAAATCCTCAGTGGAGCTGTGGCCAAAGAGGACTCCACTTTATCAGAGAGCCACTCAAAGATGTCTTGGTGAACACACTGATGTTTGTCGGGAAATCTTAGAGTAAGAGAAATATACATAATGCCCAAAGAAAGTACTCCACCAGCTAGATAATTTTGGCACCTTCACCCAGTGAAGATTTCTACCTTCAGACTTAGTTACTTGTTTAAAACTCAAATTCTTCAGTGGGTTAACAGTTCAAGCTGTAACCAAAGGGGGCACCATGATGCCGGACATCATCTCCATGAGATCCCGCCAAACTGGATTTGCTGTTGTGGAAATGTGTGAACAAACTGAATCATTTGCCCAGGCCAGTCTCCTAGGCTCCTCTATTTTCACAGAGAGCAGGTGCAGTCCATTTCTGATATTCCACATGTCCATAAAGTGTTCAAAGATGGAGACTGAGGTAACCACATTTTTGCCTGGCACCAGTGAATACGGGAAAATTCCTGACCGCTCACTATCCAACTGGGTCAAAGGTTGCTGGGGGGATATTACCCTCTTTTGCAGCATACCTTTGTACCCTGCTGCTCATGCAAAGGGGCCACCAAAGGCGTTAGACAGTGAAAAGGTAAGTTGCCGAAAGTACCTTTTCCAAACATTTAATATAAATCCAACTTCACCAGTGAATTGGGATTTTAGTAAATATTTCAAAGACACCAAAAATTAAATATGTAGCTGCTTCTGAGCTGGTGATTACATGATTGTATTCAATATTGTATCCCAATGATTTCCTATTGAACAACTATGCTACCTTGAAAATAACTTTGGGGCTTTTTCACTGTAAGGATTTGTTCAACATTAACCTTTTGCATGCCCTAATGTTTTATACCGTGAACCCTGCATTGCATATAGTAAGGCCTACTTAGGTGTGACTTATTATCATTTAAAAGGAAGGCTTAGGCATGTAAAAAGGGGTTATTTTGACAGGTAGAATTTTCAGTCCTAAAACTGCATAGCCAGACTACAGAAGGTAGGCCTGCAGTCATGTTTACGCTGTCACGGATGGCTTAATGGGTACTGCAGTCCACTTGCGACATTTACCTTATAGGCCGAAGATACATTTTGAACCATATAATAGGGACTTAGAGGTAAGTTAGATATGCCAATTAGGGGTATGTCAATTTCATCATGTTGAAAGAGGGCTCATAGGCACTTTAACTTTGGTTAGCAGGGACAACGTGCAGAGACTTCTACAGCCAGAAAATAAAGTTGAGGCAAAACTCTGGGAGTACACAATACGTAATTTCCAGTAGGTGCCATATGGAATTCCTTGTTTTTCTTATAGTATCTCATTTATCCAGTGGAAGAATCTAAAATGTGTTTATAATCTTTAATAATTTATAAAGAAAAAGTGCCCTTAGCCCACTAATGTGATTTGCAAACTTCAGAGTCAATAATCCTTTGGCAGAGGGTGCTATTTGAAACATGTAATCTGCAATATGGCCTTCCAGAATGCTTATTATGAATGCAAAGGAGTCTTCTATTCAGGCCCCTATTGAAGGAAGCTCTTGATTTAGTCAGGTTGCCATTGCCTCAATGCTTTCGCCAGACACTGCTATAGGGTCAAGGCTTTGTATAGCGAGTAAGGACAAACCTGCAAGCAGGTATTTATCCCGTCTTGCAGTGACAATACACCAGGAAGTACTAAGTATAAGAGGGTGCAGTCATGTAGTCTTGTATCAAAGGTAGTGTGATGGAGGATATGTATGGTTGCAGGTTGTTGCATGAAGATGCCCATATGCTTCCTTATAGACATCCTCGAGATGCCAAGAGAGATCCAGGACATTGTTGTTATATCATTTTATGTTATGCAAAAGAGAACTTATAAAGCGCTACTTCACCGGGAGCGTTTCTTGGTACAACAACGCAAAAGAAACTAAAATAAAGCAAAAGGTACATTTGGTGAAAAGAAGGATCTTCAGCTAAATAGAGTATGAAAGGTGAACATTTTAATGTGTTAGGGTAGTGTATTCCAGAGTAGGTAAACCAAAGAGAGATTTGCTGAATGGTGGGATATTATGTAAGAATTTGGTTTAAGTTTGGTAGAATTGGTGTTGTTTGTAGCTCGAAATGTTTAAGAGGAGGAACGTGGTTCTCAATTGGGCATGACCACGGGCACAGTTGCACCAACTGACTTACCTCTTGCAACCCCTAACTCTGCCTTTGCATCCCTTTGGCTCAAGGGTGACAAATGCAGTGTCGAGAACTGAAGGTATACAGTTCTCTGATGAACAATGCTTTCATTCTGGAGGTCCTACTGGGACATACAACTTTCTGTTTGGTGAAATAAATGCCTTCTTCAGTGTAGCACTCTTTTGAATATATCATAAAATGAAACAATTTTAAGAATACAAAACTTGTTTTCATGTTTTATTGTTGTGAATACTTGAAATAAAGCATTGGGAAAGGCAATCGGTCCGGATCTTGGGAGAGGTTTAATTTGTTATTATTGCAAAGATGTGCTAACAAATAAAATGGAAGAAATGTACAGCCTACACATGGTGCTATGTGCTTGCAACACCAATTTTAATTTAAAAAAAGGTCAATTTACACAGTTTTGTTGTTTTGATCCTTCCTACCTGGCATATGCACTTAGAACAATTGAAGAACCCCCTTTAGTTTCTATGACTGTAACAGGAAACTATGGGCCCGATTCACAAAAGTAATCTAAGACAAAATCCTAACTTTACGACTTTCGATATTCCCAAAGGGCATTTAGGAGTAGTAAAGTTAGGATTCCTAACTTTAGTACTCCTAAATACCTTAGGGAATACCAAAAGTCGTAAAGTTAGGATTTTGTCTCAGATTACTTTTGTGAATCAGGACCTATATTTTTATTGCCACATAAAGTAGAGTACTGGGCCCCCAAGTATTGACAAGTAATTTTGAGTAATGTAAAGATGTTGGATAGGACATTTATTAATGCTGTAGTGGAGGGCATTGCAGTAGTCCAATATTGATCCAACAATGCAGACATCATTACTTTTCTGCCCAATAAAATCTGGGTGCGAAGCATTGGCATTACATTTTGCACATGGGAGAAGCAGGCTGATACTACCATACAGTCTCAGTGCCTGTGTTGAGATGGGGGTCTATTTTATCTAGAAGAACTGGCTCACAAATGTAGGAACTAGAATGTCTATGGGTGGTAAAACCATATGTTTTTCTATGAAAACCCTCATCCACCAACCTAGTTGGTGGCATGCTTCATCATCAGGTCCTACCCAAGGTTCCAGGTGCACCTTGGGTGTGCTTTGATGACTGAATTACAGCAGATTAATTGTGGTGTAAGTGTAGGGTGGTGCTGTGCGGGTGAAATTCAAAAACTGTCCTTTTTAACTGGAGGAATTATTTTAATGGTAGGCCCTTTTGCAGTGTTAAAAATGGTGCAGGAGTAGGATGTGTGTCAATATTATGTCTCTTAATATCCTATATTAACAAGCATTTGCAATGCAATAGGTGTTGCATTAGGAAAGTTTGAGCTATTGGTATTGTAAATGACAAATTTTGTATTTATGTTTTGCTTTTGAAAATAGCGAAATTAATAGCTTTGTCATTTACAATGCCAATAGTTATAACTTTCGTAAATGTGACAACTATAGCATTTGTAATGCAATATGTATTGCATTTACGTGACTTACATGTATTGATATTACAAATAACAATGGCTTTTAATTTTTTTTCAATAATTAATACTTGAATAAAAGTTATTGTAATTTATAAAGGCAATAGCTTAAAGTTTTGTAAATAACCTTTGTGAAGATTATGTTCAGTGTATTTTATTGTGATGAAAATCCAAGAATAGAAGTGAAATATTAACATCGTTTTGTTACATTTGTAATAAAGCTTGAAACATTGAGAGAACATATTTGAACCAGGTGTTGTTGAATGGTTGCACAGATTGATGCTGTGGTGGCGCTGAGTGATGTTGTGATGGAGAACGAGTGATGCTGTGGAGTTCAGTGATGCTGTGGTAGCACATAGTGATGTTGTGGTGCCCCTGAGTGATGCTGTGGTGGCGCGGAGTGCTGCTGTATGCTATGCTATTTTTTGTTTTGCAATCCTATGTTTCGTTTTGTTATGCTATGCTATGTTTTGCTATCCTATGCTTTCATTTGTTATGTTGCTATGTTTTGTTATGCTATGCTATGTTTTGCTATGCTATGATTTGTTATGCTATGCAATGTTTTGTTATGCTATGTTTTGTTGTGTTTTATTATGCTATGCTTTGTTTTACTATGCTATGTTTTGTTATGCTATGTTTTGTTGTGTTTGGTATGCTATGTTTTGCTATGCTGTTATATGTTTTGTTTTGCTATGCTATGTTTTGTTGTGTTTTGTTAAGCTATGCTATGTTTTGTTGTGTTTTGCTATGTTTTGTTATGCTATGTGTTGTGTTTTGTTATGCTATGTTTTGTTATGTTATGCTATGTTTTGTTATGCTATGCTATGTGTTGTTATGCTATGCTGTTTTGTTGTTTTTTGTTATGCTATGTTTTGTTGTGTTTTGCTATGCTATGCTATGCTTTGTTTTGCTATGCTATGTTTTGTTATGCTAGGTTTTGTTGTGTTTTATTATGCTATGCTTTGTTTTTGCTCTGCTATGTTTTGTTATGCTATGTTTTGGTATGCTATGCTAGGCTTTGTTATGCTATGCTTTGTTGTGCTATGCTAAGCTTTGTTTTGTTATGCTATGCTATCTTTTGTTTTGTTATGCTATGCTATCTTTTGTTTTGTTATGCTATGCTATGTTTTGTTGTGTTTTGTTACACTATGCTATGTTTTGCTATGCTTAGCAATGCTATGTTATGTTATGTATGCTATGTTTGTTGTGTTTTATTGTGCTATGCTATGTTTTGTTGTGTTTTGCTATGTTTTGTTATGCTATGTTTTGTTATGCTATGCTTTGTTTTATGTTATGATATGCTATGTTTTGTTATGTTATGCTATGTTTTGTTTTGTTATATTATGCTAAGTTTTGTTATGTTAGGCTATGTTGTGTTTTGTTATGCTATGCTATGTTTTGTTCTACTATGCTATGTTTTGTTTTGCTATGCTTTGTTATTTTATGCTATGCTTTGTTTTGTTATGCAATGTTTTGTTATGCTATGCTATGTTTTGTTGTGTTTTGTTATGCTATGCTATGCTTTGTTGTGTTTTGCTATGCTATGTTCTGTTTTGTTATGCTATGTTTTGTTTTGCTATCCTATGCTTTGTTTTGTTATGATATGCTATGTTTTGTTATGTTATGCTGGTGAGGGTGTATGTGTGTGTGTGAGGGTGAGTGAGGGTGAGTGAGTGTGAGGGGGTGTGAGGGTGAGGGTGTGTGATGGTGAGAGGGTATGAGGGTGAGGGGGTGTGAGGGTAAGGTGTGTGAGTTAGGGTGTGTGAGGGTGAGGGGGTGTGAGGTTGAGGGTGTGAGGGTGAGGGGGTGTGAGGGGGTGTGAGGGTGTGAGGGTGAGTGAGGGTGTGTGAGGGTGAGAGGGGTGGGGGTGTGTAAGGGTGAGGGGGTGAGGATGTGTGAGGATGAGGGGGTGAGGTGGTGTGAGGGTGAGTGAGGGTGTGTGAGGGTGAGAGGGTGAGGGGGTGTGAGGGTGAGTGATGGTGTGTGAGGGTGAGTGATGGTGTGTGAGGGTGAGTGAGGGGGTGTGAGGGTGAGGGGGCATGAGGGTGACGGGGTATGAGGATGTGTGAGGGTGAGGGGATGTGAGGGTGTGTGAGGGGGTCAGGGGGTGTGAGGGTGAGGGGTTGTGAGGGGGTGTGACGGTGAGTGTGTGAGGGTGAGGGTGTGTGAGGGTGAGGGTGTGTGAGGGTGTGCAAGGGTGAGGGGGTGTGAGGGTGGGAGAGAGGGTGTGTGAGGGTGAGAGGGTAGGTGAGGGTAGGTGAGGGTGGGTGAGATGGTGAGTGAGGGTGAGTGGGTGTGAGGGTGAGGGGGTGTGAGGGTGAGGGGGTGTTAGTGTGAGGGTGTGAGGGAGGGTGCGGGGATGTGAGGGTGAGGAGATGTGAGGGTGAGGGGTGTGAGGGTGAGAGGGGGTGAGGGTTGGAGGGTGTGTGAGGGTGAGTCAGGGTGGGGGTGTGTGAGGGTGAGGGCGTGTTTGGGTGAGGGTGTGTGAGGGTGAGGATGAGGGGGTCTGAGGGGGATGGGGTCTGAGAGTGAGGGGGTGTGAGGGTGAGGTAGTGTGTGAGGGTGAGGGGGTGAGGATGAGGGGGTGTGAGGGTGAGGGGGTGTGGGGGTGTGAGGGGTGAGGGTGAGTGCGGATGAGAGGGTTTTGAGGGTGAGGGGGTGAGGGAGTGAAGGGGTGAGGGTGTGTGAGGGTGGGTCAGGTAGTGAGGGTGAGTGAGGGTGTGTGAGGGTGTGTGACGGTGAGGAGGTGAGGGTGAGGGTCCGAAATAAATCATCATAAAACAGAGAGAAGAGACTGCTTCATGACTGCGTTGGTCAGTTTCAGAATCAGGAGGGGCAGAGTCAGCACAATCTGCGAGGGATCAACGTGTCTAGAGGCAAAGCATTGCGGATGTAGCATTGCAGCTAGCAAGTCGAGTGTTTTCAAGCTGAGCGTCCCTAGAGAGATGGCAACACAGCAACAGAATTTGAGGAGCAAGGCTACTGTAAACAAGCACGGTAGGCTTTCACTTTTGTCCAGAAAAAAACAAGAAAGGTGCAGAGAATGCCGACCAAAACACGGCTTCACCGCTAAATGGATGCTAAAAAAATGAAGCTCTCGGCATTGCTTTAGCGGGGGGCATGGGGGCGGGGGAGCGGGAGCGCATTCCTTTGAAGTTTGATGCCTAGGCTCAGACAAATGGTGGTGTGCGATGTGCACCCGGGGCGGGGGAGGGGCAGCCTTTGAAGTCTGATGCCGAGGCACAGACAAATGGTGGTGTGTGATGTGGCTGGCTCTGTGCACGTGCATAGTTCACATGAACTGTACGCGATCCACAAGCTAGGTAGATTTTTCTTTTCCGCCTACCATAATCTCGCCTATTTATCCCTGCGGGATATAGTAGGTGAGACCTAAAAAGGTCAGGTCAAAATGTTTCAGCCAGGCTACTACTTATGCTGGCTTTCTTCGGGACCTATGTTCAAGTGTGTTCATGAAGACCAAGTGTGTTGCTTTTACTTGTTTGTGTGTCGCACGTGCTAAGGTGCTGTGATGGAGGGTAATTGTTGCCTCCTTATGCTGCTTAAACCGGTGATAAATTCATCACGAGCAGCATGAATCCCGCGAGGGGAAAGGACCTGTAGTCACACGTTTGTCGAGGTTGTCTGCCCTCTTCTCAAACCTATTGAGGCCTTCTGTTCAGGATTCCAAATCCACAGAATCCTTCTTGATATTTCTAGCATTTCTTTAGAGGAAGTGAACTAGCCCCCACATTGATTCCTCTCTCTCTCCTTGATTGCCACACCAGTCTATTTTATCTGCCAGACATTGTTACTGTGATGGCACTGACACATGATGAAATCCTCCCACGATAACCGTGACCTACCTACTTTATCAAGGGAAATTGTGGATATTACTTGCAAACCATGAAAGAAACCTTTGAGTAAATAACCATAGACAAGAGTGTTGGGACAAAACCAATGCAGCAGTCAGAACTATGTGTATTAGGTTTTGACAGTGTGATGGAGGCAAATTATCACTTTGCCTACGAAGCCAAAAACAGAGCTACTTATGTGCAATTGAAATGCATTGAGAGCTATTAATATTATTAGTGTTATAATCTCGATTTTTTTATATGTATATTAATTCAACCAAGCAAAAGCTTTCTAATTTAATAAGCTGGGCTTCACACAGGTGACCTACTCTCAGGTAGCTGGAGAGCAGCAGTAGCTCATGGGCTATTGGTTGGAGATCACTACGACACACATTCATGTGGGCATGCATTCACATACACTGTCCACATGCATGTGTGTAGTCACACATCACTTCTGGTTAGTGCTCCTATAAGAGCAAATGTCTTCTGCACAGATAAACACACACATATGTGAGGCCTCTTATTTAGTACAGCCATGAAATGTTAAAAACAAGAATTGTCACTGTGCAAATACAGACAGATGGGCCAAAGTCCTGCTTCACCCTGTGTAAACAGGAGAGCGCCTCTCCACCTCTCGCCACCTCCACAGAGCATCTTCTTGTTCCAACTGCTTTGCACAGTGGCATCTCTAGAAGGGAATTTTAGACAGGGCACACATTGGACCACACATAAAACTGCTGGGGCCACCGATTAAGTATACCTGGGATTGGGGCCCAATTGCGCCCCCTCTAGAGACACCACAGCCTTTGCCTTCATTTGCCAACGCTTAATAAAAACCAATTGTTCCCTTAAACTGTCTCTAAAATCTTGCAGCCTAGTAAATTAGCTCCCTAGCCTGGGCTATGTTGCATCTTCCACTGCCGAGAATGGGAAGACAAGTGGATGGGGGAGTGGGAGCAAGGGTTTAATGGCAGCGGGAAAATGTAGGTGCTTCGAAAACGTTTGATCTGTTTAACAAATAAAAGGAGACACACTTACCTGCACAGAATTGACCTGAATTTTACATTCATAAGCTGGCCAAAAGATAATACCCAGCCTACTTAGCCTTTTATTTTCCAAGGGTCATGAATATGGTGTATTTCAAATAGGTAATGAAAAAACAACTATTCAGGCTTTAGTTTGCAGTCTTTTCTATATAATGATAATGTTCTTATATTGCTTTTCATATCACACTTCTGATTCTAAACGTCCAACTAACAGGGATTACCATTACCTCATTTAATGGGACTCAGTTAGCCAACTTCTGAATAAAGAAAGAATGAGTCAGTCTGTGGTACATAAACAAGGATGCGTAGTCCAGGTGTAATAGAAGATCCCTCTTTATTAGCAGGTAGTTAGGTGGCAGGTTACAGGATAGGAAGATACAAGGAGAAACCCCACCAGGAGAGAGCTACCAGCTCCTCAGCCTCTGATGACCAACTGACAATCTCAACACAGTAAGGCACTCAAACATTCCATGATGTCACAGGACATTCAGATAAAGTGGTAGAGAGGGAAATGATACAGAAACCATTTAGCACACATCCTCTTCCGTTAGCAAAGAACAGCAAGTAAGAAGTTAAGACGGAGCAGAAGGATTCAGAGGAGACTGTAGACACAAGAGCTAGTCAAAGGGACAATTTGAAAAGCAGGAAACTCAAGCATGAAAGCCGAAGCATAGGAGAATAAAAAGAGGCATGTAGAAAGATATACATAAGATGCACAAATGGTCATGGTTGGACAAAACCCAAGAATGCAAATTACATAACATGCCCATCCACCCTCCTTAATAAAACAAGGTAGCGAACCTGGCAAACCAAGTAGGGTGAAACCACTAAATGACAAAATGTGTGCAGATGGAAGTAAGCACAACAAGATGAACTAGCAACCTACACAGAAAAAGTGGATGTCTTGCAATAAAGATTAGTGCATGCATTGCACTAACAACCTCCCCTCCAAGGGTACACCTAACAAGGCAACCCTTAAACTGTGGAACAAAACAACTCCCCAGGAAAGGGTACACCAGAGGATACTAACGCCCCTGGAAGAAAGTACACAGTAGCCACACACTGACAATAGTGGCGCAACTACACCAAGAGGTAGCGCTGACAACGCACCCCGACTACCCAGATAGAGTGATGCAACTTAGACCAACACAGACAACCTCCCCTAACAAAAGGGTACACCATTGAACAATGTAGAAATTGTTCAACGCAACATCACCCAATGGCGGCGCTGACCACGCACACCACCTTCCCCAGAAAAGGGTACACAAAGGATAATAAACTTTAGAACATAGTAGTTACATGAAGACAACCTCCCCTAATGAAAGGGTACACCACGTTAAAAGTGTGCAACGTAACTTCTTCAAAGGGTAGCAACACGACCCTAGGAAACAAAATGTAGGCACTGACTGGCACCACAACCCCCCCCTAAGTAAGGGTAAACCATAGATACTAACCCTTAGTACATGGATGGGGCATTGATAAGACACAAACACCCTAGCTGCCCAAGCAGGGTGAAACACAGGATACACACCCTGTGAGACCAAGACTACAACGTCCCCTATATATATATACAGGGTACCCCATAAGGTACAACATCGACCTAGTTTCAAAATATGGCATTGACTAGCCACACGCCCTCCCCTAAACAAGGGTACACCGTAGGTTAAGACGTTGCCTTAGGAACCCAACCCAAATTCCTGATGGTAGGGTACAGCATAAAACAACCACTGACAAAAAAAACACAAAAAGAAAACATACTAACAACCTCCCAAAGGTAAATAGAACAATCCATTATGACCAACACACACACCAACCCACAACATACATTGAAAAACAAATAAGTTGAACCATAAGCATAAGAATAAACAAAAGAATTCAGCTCCGGTGAGCGATATCTCACCCGAGGTCTTTTTAGCCAGAATTGTCCAAAAGTTCAGATGAGAGACTTCACAGCAGGAAACTAAGTAGGGTGACATGCAGGCAAGTCCTGGTAAGTAGATCGCAGGATCCTCCGCTTAAGGAAACAAGAAACTCGAGACCTGTTGTCGATGCACAGATGCGCTGATGCGCAGGGAAAATTATCTTGAGACCTGAAGAGAGACACACAAACAGTGTGTGTGCGGCTGAGGCAGACTAAGTGCGCAGGAATTGCTCGCAGAGATAATTCCAAAACAAACAAAAGCTTTGCGTAGACGCGCTGTGACTGTCGGAGTCCGTTGCTGTGGAAACCGATCGGCGTGGATAGTTTCCTGGAGGCTGGTGTTGCTAAAATGGCGTCCTTGTGATGTGAGCAGATGATGATACGAGATTGGTCAAAGACACAGAGAGAAACGTGTGACGTCGGGAAGAATGAGTAGCTTGCGTAAACGACGCTGATTCATGAGCGTCGTCACTGTCATCCACCAACACCATTATGCATTCCACTACGTCATCAGAAGTGCAGCAGAAAGCGGAGTGAACGGAACAACAGAGGACAGAAATGCAGTTGGGAAGCAGTCATACGCCTGGCGAGAATTAATGCCACTGTAAAGTAGTGAGACGCTCCGCAACTATCAAAACAAGCAGGTACAGAACAAACAGCATTCGACTGATTTTCAGGGTAGAGTCTATAACGTGTCCATTCACTCATGATGGAAGATGCAGGCGAGCTAAAGTACTCAAATCTTGGGCACAGTCACTTAGAAAATAAAGATTTAATCTCTCACCAGCTTGTAGAAAGTTTCCTTACATCTCCATCGATGTTGACCACAATCCCCAGAGTGGGAGAAATATCAGCCTCAAATTCGCAGTCGTTAAGTTGACAGTTAAACTGTCATTGAACCATGGCAACATGTTGAACACCAAAATAGGGAAAGAAAAGTCCCTTAAATCCTGGTAAAACACGCATATCCATACATGCATGTCAGTTCAAGGAGTGGTGGTTGTTGTGAGGAAGAGAGTACTGCTTGCGCCGGGCACTTCCATGAAAGCAGACGCAAGAAGCGCTTACATGAGAAAATGTGCCTACACTGTGGGAGAACACACTGGTCTCACCTGTTTCACAGTAGATGCAAAAAGGGCGAACTGTCACAATACAAAAGTCGTAGAGAAGCAGTAGGGTCATCAGGCCAGCTGAAACTCAGAAGCTTTTGTGGCTGGAGACAGGCAATGTCCAGATGACAGTAAGATGGCAGTTGGCTCCTTCAGACAACAAACGCCCAGGGTACAGGCTGTCCAGAATGAAAAGGACGCTGGTGGGGTTTACTGGGCGTTGCTTTGATTCCTTGAAGTGACTAGTTTTCTTTTGTTTAGAGTTTTACTGGGTCCCAGATCTATCCTTGGTTTCCTTAAAGCTGAGTTACAATCCTCGTTCTGTGCAGCGTAGGTTAGTCCAAGAAAAGTCGCCAAAATGTGGTACATAAACAAGGATGCGTAGTCCAGGTGTAGTAGAAGATCCCTCTTTATTAGCAGGTAGTTAGGTGGCAGGTTACAGGATAGGAAGATACAAGGAGAAACCCCACCAGGAGAGAGCTACCAGCTCCTCAGCCTCTGATGACCAACTGACAATCTCAACACAGTAAGGCACTCAAACATTCCATGATGTCACAGGACATTCAGATAAAGTGGTAGAGAGGGAAAAGATACAGAAACCATTTACCACACAGTCCACATTGTAAATACAGTTTAATTAAGAACCTTACCCAGTGAAATAAAACCTCTCTTTTATTCCTTCACACAGTGTTCAACCGAATGCTAAAGCACACCTTTGTGAAATTAACATAATACACACTAAATGCCGACGTCACTTTACAGAATCCATTACCAATAAAACATTGATAACTTTGTACCAGTTCTCCCTCCTGAAACAAGTGAAACCCTGCCTTCCAGAAAACTTTCAAAACTGCAGTGCAAACCCTGGTCGTCTTAAATGAAGAGAAAAGTAACCTCTGGTCCATGGAGTACTCAACATCTCTCTGTCAACCCTCAAAGACAACCTACACACTCCAGAAAATCTTATCAAGGGCTTAAAGACATGCCACCACCTAACCTAAATGGAGAAAGAACGTAATAGCCCTCTCAAAGCCTGCATCATTTTCAATAGCAGCTACATCACCTACAAAACAAATTAAAACAACAGCCCAACCTGCCTAGACTGAAGTCGAACCAATGCATGTAGGCTGCACCATACCAGCAGCCAAAACTGCACCAGACCGGATGTGAAAATGTGAATGTGAATGAAAGAGGAAACTATAAGGTGTGACTTGTCTGTCTCTCCTCCTCAGATATGGAAAAGCCTCCCCACCAACAGAAGAATACACAAATCCTCCTGCCTTTCATAAGGAAATGGAAGACACATCACTTCAAAGAATAATTTTAAGAAAGTGGATTGTGATATGGGGTGAGCAGTCATTCAAAAGACACTAAATGGCACAGAGCAGACAAGCTTAACTTAGGGCAATGACTAAAGCATTTTTGCAATACCAAAACAGTAAATAATGTCCAAACACCAAGTGATGAAAACCCCAAACAAAATTAGAAAGATATAACATATTTTAACAAAAAGAATGATACCACAACAATAAAAATCAGAGACGGAGAATGAGATATTCATTTTTTAAATTTGAAGCACAAATAGCTCCAAAAAGCACTAGGTGGCATATGTAGTTAGCCGTTTGCGATTCGCAAATGCCGAAATTCGGCGAATTTCGGTGTTTGCGAATCGTAAACGGCGTTTTGATATGTAGGTGCCACTTAGCAAAATAAGGAATCGCAAAATTTGCGATTCCTTATTTTGCTTATAGCATTTAAGGAATCGCAATTTTGTGATTCCTTAAATGCTATGTAGGGCTGCTTTAAAAATTACGATTTTTGCATTAGGAATCGGAAAATACCACCTACTTCAAGTAGATGGTATTTTGCGAATTCCTTCAAAAATGCCTTTTTTTTAAAAATTCAAGGTGCCATGTTGCGCACAGACATGCCCTTAGGGCATGTCTGTGCGCCACATGTACTTACAGGCACATTCCAGGGGTGCAACAGGTGTCTTTGGACACCCTGGCACCCTTGGAATTGCAATTCTCAAATTGTGATTTTCTCATAGAAAATCGCAATTTGAGAATGTATCTCAATTCATTCCTATGGGCCTCTTAGCCCATTGGAATGAATTGGACACTCATTCCTTAATTGCGATTCGCAATTTGCTAATCGCAATTAAGGAATGTTAGAGATTCACAAAAAAATTGCAAATTTTTACCTACATTCCATTTTGCCATTCTCAAATAGTGATTCCGTAAAAATCGCTATTTGGGAATGGCAACATGGAAATTACCTACATATGCCCCTTGGTGCTAAAGATAGTTTTTTCAGGCCAACCCCAATGGAGCGTGGGTCTGATACACCAAGCGGGTTCATACCAGTCTAAGATTTTGCCTTCTGACTTGGTCTTTTTTATAAACCTCCACATCCTTCAATAGGGCAAGACTGCCTGAGGCTGTGCCTGAGAAAGATGCATAGAAATTAAATGCATTTGCCATGAATCTCTGGAGGTCTATGAATGTCACTTTTTTTAAAGTTTCAACATTTTGGGGTTTCTTGAGCAGTTCCTCTGGGTCACTTCTATGGCTCCCAGGACCTTATGGTTAGCACTTAGAGCCCAGGACTCACTCCTGTAAAGATCCCCAGCAGGGTCCAATCCTGGTCTACTTGTTAATGATCAACTGGTCACTACAGGCAAAATACCTCTTGCAGCTCCAGTAGCAATACAGCAGGTCAGCCAACTTGAAGTCCACATCTTTGTCCCACGTTTAAGAGGGGCAAGGTCCAGTCCTTCAGATCTCCTCTCATGTTACATCAAACAGGGTCCAGTCCTCTTCTAATCTTCCGCGGGTCCAGTAAGTTATCTCATCAGGGTTCCTTGGGGTGCCATAGTTATGGATTGCACTAACCAGTGTGTGGGGTGACTCCTGGTCTCTCCTAACAAATAAGGTAAAAGTTGTCATGGGTACACCTAGCCACTTTTTCAGTAGTTCCTGTTTGCCCTGCTGAAAACAAACCCACAGTGTGTCTTACTCCTGAAATATAAAACAGGGGAACCCTTACTCCCGTGTGCAGAGAGCTTTCTGTCCACTTAAAGGAATGGTGGGGGGAATAAACAGTTCTCTCCCCTGCGTCTGCTTCAAACTTGTTGTGGCTAATGTGTGTCTGGGGAATAATGATTTTCCCTTCTCCAGGTTCCACTATTTAATAAACTGTGAACAAAAAGACCTCACTTTTGTCCCTTTCAAGTAAGTTCCTAGATCCTCGACTGCAGTCCTTCCTGAGTTGCTAGGGTCCACATGTCCCACACTCATTCCATCCTGTCATGAGGCCCAGGAAATGTTCACACCTCCTCAAGGGCAAGCACTGGCTGGGCAGCTGTTGACGGTTAATGCATATGAGAGTCCAGGACCTAAAGACTATTCTAGCTGCCTCCTGTCAAAGGTTATAGCTTTACGTTTATTATCATTGCTTTGACATTTTCTAGGATCCAGCTACAACCCTGCCAGTAAAATAGTTTTTTTGGAGCTTGTCACTGTATGAACATGTGAACTTTAATTCCACACATATTCTACTTTTAGATGGCATAGACCATCATTTGTGGACAAGAAGGAAATCATAGGTGTGACTTAATATATACAGGGTTTCTCACCTGTCAAAAAAGGCTGTTTTGACAAGTTTGACAGCAGGCTATTAGGCTGTGCAGGCAGGCTACACATAGTAGACCCAAAGCCATTTTAACAGGCCAAACTTGGGTATGGCACAATAGGTGCTGCAGTCCACAAGTGGCATCTAACGTCCATGTTCAGAATGCATTTTCTACACCATATAGGAGGGTTTATAGGCAAGTTAAATATGTCAATCGGGGTAAACCAATTTAACCATACAGGCACTTTGCTCCTCTTTAGCAGGCATAAAGTACAGAGAACACTCAGTCCAGCAAAAATTGGATTCAGCAAAATGTGAAAATGTGAAAAATCAGGGTTGACTTTGCAGTAAAGGCAGATTTGCTACAACACTATTCTCTAACAAAATAGGGACCCATCTGTCACCTAGCTTGCTGTAACGACCATTAATTGTAACACGGGACTCTTGTCCATTTTACAATGTTACTCTACTTCAGAGGTAGGTTTGCCCTATACAAATACACATACATAAGTATATAAGCATACTTACATCAGTAGTCCTTTCACCCGACTATAAAACACTTTTAACTACTGTTTTTCTTTACAAGCTAACAAGCTATCTAAACAATAGTCTAAGCAGTGAAGTTTGTTATCATTGGAGAACTTCATGTGGGCCAAATTTCACACCTCAAAAGTAACTTTGCTTAAAACCCATCTAAAAGCAGGTCTTGTACGTTTTTTCACCAACAAAATTAACTTTTTGCTTGATTTTTCACCCTTTTCTCACTTTAAAAAAAAACAATACTTTGTGAATTTGTCGCAGATTCCACATTTGAAAAAATACATTTTGTAAAACATGCAAGGTCAAATTCATAGATGTGGAATGCGCCTTATAAACATAGACTCATAGTCCTTAGTCCATGCAATATTTAATCCATAATAGTGAATTTTCCTCCTCCGTGTCACTATAATTCAAGTTTTAGAATAGCTGCAGAACTCACCCCACTGAATTCTCAGAAGAATGTGACGGAAGCGCCTAGTGCGGCCTGATCCATCAATTTAAAGTTATATTTAATGTAGTGTATTGCACATAATGTTAGAAGGGTCACGATACTGTTAGACTTGTAATATAGGATTCCCTATTACACCCAAATGTGTTATCCTGGACACTTCTCCCTCTCTATTTGCTGCATTTTTCTCATCTGCCTAACTCTAATGCATATAGACACAAAATCTTGCATTGAGGCCATTTTAAAATATTGACATTTATATTCACCTTGGTGCTTAGCAGTGTGATCCGGGAAGGAATCACAGCAGCTAGTGAGTAAACCAACAGAAATGTGCACATGACGGAGCCAATTCCTTCACAGTGTCATGGTAAGATTATATATAGGTGGTGGGAAGAAGCATAAAGTACTGTGAATAAGTGCTGAGATGTTGATTGTGAGTAGTCCTGGCAGGTCCTACTAAGTATTTAAGCATTTTGATCAAATATCTTAAGATAGGTAACATGACACACTGCTCATGAAGCTACCATTCTCAATGAAAATTTTATTATTTGAGTAAAGTGAATGCACTGGCAAGTCTATTGATTTTTAGGACACTAAACTCACAGCAGAACCCTCACTACCACATCGCCAAATCCACACCCGATTCCCATCATCGCTGTACTGTCTTTATATACTGTCAAACAAAACAATACTAAAACTTGAACAGGAGTTCCTGAAGCCCGTCACCCAGAATATGTAGTTTAGGGTTATGGACAACAAGTTTCCATATTTACTTTGTCCAGTGGACAAGTAGGGCAGCCTCGACCCTCGGTAGTACAAGCACTTTGGCTACCAGTTTAAAGTACCTCAGAATGTTGTGAGAAAGAGAATTGTCCACCACTAAGAGAAAATGTATATCCACATAGATAATAATTCCTATTTATATATGTGATTCATTAATGCAAACCCTATCAGGGTGAGCCATCTCAAGAAATCCAATGAGCTGCAGTCTCAGCTTGCATGACTTATAGTTGTTCTATTTTAAAGTATACACCTTTGCAAAAAGTAACAATTTGAAGGGATTTATAATACTCCCGGGATGCTCCCTTATTAACACCTTAAGAGCGTCGAATGTTCAGCGCCCAGTGCTGAACATTCGAAGAACGAATGCTGGCCCAACGGCCAACGGTCGTGCGCAGCACTGGCAAGGTAGTGCTCGCGACGACCGTTGGCCGACGGCAGCACTTAAGGTGTTAAAAGCAAAGACAGGAAAAAGCATGAAAGATTAGTGATTATTTGCTTTCAAAAGAACATTTAATATAATAAATGGCAATTTGAAAAAAATGTATAAACCATTGCAACTTGTAATACCATTTCTCTGTGGTAAAGTTTAAGAAAACTGTGTTCTATCCATGAGAATACTAAAAAAATTAAATAAAAAAAATAGCTTTCGAGAATCAGTGTGAAATATTGTGGAAATCTTGAAAAAATCTATCCTTAGGCCTAAGGCCTTCAACTTGTGCAAATGTATACCCAAGCAAGAAAACTCTACGTCCAATTCAGGCATTACACACTACCCCTTAGGGCCTTTTCGCATAAATGGTCTGATAACAAATCACTAGAATGTCCAGCATTTGGGACAAAGGAGGAGTCAGCGCCCCATGTCTTCTTTTTCTGTCCATTTTATAAGAACTTCAGAAAGCGATGGCTTACTCATTTGTGTAGACATTTGGGTCTTAAGCAGTATTACCAGGCACTGAGGATTTTAAAATGTGATACTTCTCAACCAATTGTATTCTCTGTTTCCTGCTACTTACATGCCATGTGGCGAAGGCACTGGTCATTTATTAAGAACTAGTCTTGGGGTCAATATTTTGCCTAGTCCTGTTGGCTGTGTGATATCTTCATTCTGATCTTATCATATTTTTAACTGGTACATATCCTTTTTACCTTTTTTAACTTCCTTTATCTTTTTAGCCTTTGAGAAATGTAATCTGTGTCTTTTTTGCAATTACTCATATTTATCATGATGCTTTTTGAATGAGTGTATTATGTATTTCGCATCTTTTATGGTCTTTGACCAAAATAAAGATCATTTGACTGACTGGCAAAAGTATAACTTTTCAGGAAATCGGAAGAGTTTACACGAATAGTCGTGGAAATCATACTCTTAGCACCTTTTCTGAATTCCTTTTTCACACAAGAATGGAAAGGGGGGACCACTCGGTCCCCCCGAACGTATGGTTGGGGGCCCAGATCCTCCCAGGAAACCATTTTGGGCGGGGGCGTGTCACGGCTGGTATGCCCAAAGCGGCGTAGCCGGGGCGCGCCTTTTCCCGCCCAAGAGGGGTTGTCCTACACACTCACACCGATGACCACGCCCAGTAGGCGTACCTGGGGCGGGTACACGCCCTCCCGAAGAAGAATAAAGAGAGCGGGAATCTGAAGAAGCGTCCTCTTGTTCCTGTGCTTGGAAGGCTGCACCCACTCGTTGACCGTGAGCCCTCGACGGAACAAGGAGCCATTTTTGAGAATGTATAATTCTTGTGTTTCTCTTTCAGCGACTTCAAGGCTAAAAGACCTAGGACCGTTTCTGATCGTCTTAGAGTGAATACTCGAAAGGAATGCCTGGCAAAAAGGCAGGAAAGAAGTCCGAGACTGACCAGATGCTCCGGATGTTGGTTAGCAGAATGACGAAGATGGACCGAAACGTTGGACGAGATATGGCGAACATGAAGAAGCAGATGGCTGCGATGAACAATCCGGGTAAACCGAAGAAGGTAATAGGTCCGGCATTGCCAGGTGTTGCCCCAGAGGGTAGGGGGAAGCGGGTCAGGAATAGGGCCCCAGGGGGGGAGGACCCCGTTACCGAGTTACCCCCGGTGAGCCCTGCCATTCCGGTCGAGGCCCCGGTCCTTCCAGACGCGGGTCAGCCGATACCGGTTGTGATTACGCCCGCTAGCGAGGAGGATATGCCGCCTGAATTGGCCGCCCAGTTGGCTGCATGGCTCGGCAAGAAAACAGGGGGTGCTACGGCACCTGGAGACACGGCCGCAGAGGCTAGGTTACTAATGCAGCAGTTGCGGCAGTCGCGAGATGCCGCAAAGGCGAATTTCCCTCTTGTCCCCCCACAGGTATCCTCGGAAGGACCGGCAGCTGGCGTGGAAAAAATAGCAGGAACGTCAACCGAACCGGGTAAGCAGGCATTGCCAATTGCGGGGGGGGGCTCATTGCCCTCAAGACGGGAGAAAGTGGTTCAACATATCCCGTTGGCCACGAAGGAATTAATTTGGGCAGACAAGTGTGTTAATATGTTTTCTCTGTTAACTGACCATCGTGAGATGGAGTATGCTAAGACGCAGAAAGATTTGTGGCACCCGAGTGTTTGGCGAGCCAAGATGGCGGGATTCAGGGTGGATGAGACTATAACAAATTGGGCCAAGGCCTTTGCGATGTTTACTGCAATTATTGGGGAGCGTAAGCCTGAGGTATTACCCGAATTATCTTGTTATCAGGCACGTATAATGGATTTTGATGAAACATATGAGGGGAACGAATGGATGGGTTACGACATGAAGTTCCGTAAGGCCAAAGAGTATGATTCATCTCTGACGTGGGATTGTCACGACTCGATTTCTTGGCAGAAGCAGCTCCTGCTGGGCACGACAAAGACGTCCTCGCCAGGCGGGAATGGGACGGGGCTTTCCCGCCAACAGCCGGCGGTGCCCTTTCGAGCGGGCGCCGGTGGTGATCACCAATCAAAGACCGGGGGGAATGGGGAAAGCGGGGGGTCTGTTGGAGCTTTAATAGAGGTAACTACTCTAGACCGCAAGGGGCATGTAAGTTCAGGCATGCGTGTGCGGGTTGTGGGAATTCCTCGCACCCGGAAAGTTCGTGCAGATCCAAAAATAGAGGGTCGGGAGGTAAGGGAGGGTCCAAACAGGACTGAGGAGGATCACCGTGTACGGTTACCTACCCCCGTTGATATCATGGCAATAACCCCCTGGCTAAACAAATACCCTGATCATGTCTCCGCTGGGGTGCTGAGGAACGGATTCTTATATGGTTTCCGCATCCCAGCGGGGGATTTTCGTGGGGAATCACTTTGTAGAAATCAATTATCGGCTCGGCATAATCCAGCGGTGGTAGAGAAGAAGATTGGAAAAGAGGTTTTACTAGGCCGGGTGGCGGGCCCATATCAGCACCCTCCAGTGGCAAATTTTGTCTGTTCCCCGTTGGGAGTAGTCCCCAAAAAAGACCCAGGGGAGTTTAGGATGATCCATAACTTGTCAGCACCGAAGGGTCTCTCGGTGAACGAGGCGATCGACCCAGGAGTTTGTTCGATGCGGTACGCATCCTTCGATGATGCAGTCACCATGTTGAATCGCCTGGGGCCTGGAGCGCTGATGGCGAAGTCAGATATCGAGTCGGCGTTCCGGTTGCTCCCGGTACACCCACAGGACCAGCGTCTGTTAGGCTTTGTGTTCCAAGGACGTTACTACATGGATAGATGCATGCCAATGGGTTGCTCCATCTCTTGTGCCTATTTTGAGAAATTCAGCTGTTTTTTGGAGTGGGCGTTCACTGAGGCCACTGGGCATAGCCATGTTATGCATTACTTAGATGATTTTCTGTTCTTGGGGGCAGCCGGCGACACAACATGTGCGCAGGCGCTACAGGAGTTTTGCATCCTCATGAGGGAATTCGGGGTGCCATTGGCACCAGGTAAGACGGTGGGACCATCTACTTCACTCGAGTTTCTGGGAATTGAGCTTGATTCTGTGGAGGGATGTTTCCGTTTGCCGGTAGGGAAAATAGCGAAATTTAGGGCTTCCCTGGAACTGTGCCTTAGTAAGGAGAAAGTGACCCTGCATCAGTTACAAAAGGCAGTGGGTCAGCTTAATTTTGCCCTGAGGGTGATACCAATGGGCCGCCCCTTTTCACGCTCTATTGCACAGGCTATGGTCGGTCTCAAAGAAGGACACCACCGCACGAGACTGTCTGCAGAGGTTCGCCAGGGCATGCGTATTTGGTTAGCATTCCTGGCGGACTTCAACGGTTGAGTAGTGTGGAACAAGCCGCCAGCGTCTTCGGACGAGCTAGGTTTGTGGACTGACTCGGCGGGGAGCGTGGGATTTGGCGCCATTTTCGGCAATCGATGGTCGGCGCAAACATGGCCGACATGGTGGCACACCAGCGGTCTCACAAGTAACATTGGTTTCCTAGAGCTATTCCCTATATTTGTGGCTCTGAGGGCATGGCCGGACGAGTTCAGAGATCGCTCTGTGGTATTTTGGTCTGACAATATGACTGTTGTTGAATGTATAAATAATCAGGCAGCACGCTGCAAGTGGATATTGAGACTGCTGAAAGAAATTGTACTAATTTGCATGAGATTAAATGTACAATTCAGGGCAAAGCATGTGCCGGGGGTACTGAATCATGCTGCTGATGCAGTCTCTCGTTCACATATGCGGGCATTCAGGGGTTATCTACCTACTGCGGACCTAGCGGCGGCACCATTCCCCGAAGTACTCTGGCTACTCGGTGCCCCGGATTACAAGACCTCGTGGCAGCAAGCTTAGCCCCCAGGACAAGGAAGGCATACGAAGGAGCATTTCATTCCTATTGTGCATTTTTGGGTCCGGCAGGGGATCAGACATGGGATCAGGAGGATTGCTTCCTGAGGTTTCTGGTAGCATTACATAGGGAAGGCCGATCAGTGGCAACGGCCAATAGGCACCGGGCTGCCATTTCATTCATGGCGCAGGTGCATGGCGTCAAGGACCCGACATCTTCCTTTTTGGCAAAGAAAGCCCTCCGTGGCTGGCAGCGCCTTGAGGGTCGGAGAATAGACGAGAGGCGCCCAATTGGATTAGAGAGGTTGTCCCTGCTCATGGCGATACTACCCACGACATGTTCCTCCCAATTCGAGGCAGTTCTGTTCCGGGCCGCTTTTGCATTAGCATTCCATGGGGCTATGCGGGTGAGCGAACTGGTAGCAAAGAATAAAAACGATGTGGAGGGAGGTCTGTGTAGGAATCACATCCTGATTAGGGGTGATTCAATGGTGGTTACAATAGCTAAGTCCAAGACTGACCAGACAGCTATGGGAGACAGTGTTGTGGTCCAGCGCATGCAAGGGTCCCCCATGTGCCCGGTAAAGTGTATTGAGGAATATCTGGCGCTGAGGGCGGCTACATGGGGTGGGAGTCTGCTGAGACACATCGATGCCACCCCACTGACGAGGTTTCAGTTTCAGAGGGTGCTAACATTGGCAATCGCAGCGGCGGGCTTGGACCCGGGCGATTTTGGGACCCACTCCTTCAGGATAGGGGCTGCTACTGAGGCTACAGCCAGGGGTCAGAGTGTCCAAGAGGTGAAACTGTTGGGACGATGGTCCTCGAATTGTTTCAAAAGGTATGTGCGGTTGCACATGTTGTGAAGTCAAGTTACATGCACTCACGCTTCTTGTCTTCTGTTTGATTTGCATTTTCTCGAGCATGTTATGCGGGGCGGAATTTGCAGTCGACCCGGCACCTGGGGACCAGCGGTCAGAGATCACCGGCTGAGGAGAGAGTGGTGTGGGTCGTGGGCCACTCATACGTGAGGCGGGCCGGGGACGTATTCAAGGCAGGTGACGCGACTCACGCAGCTGGGGAATACGGGTACAGAGTGACCTTCCACGGTAGGGGCAGGCTCTGTATTGACCAGTTCGAATCTTTTATCGAGGGACTCTTAGGGCGGCAGAGGTCACCGCCATCTGTAATCATAGTACACCGGGGGGGGCAAGGCCATGGTGACACTCGGTAGGCGAGTATATCTCGAGCGAGTTTTGTCTACCGTTAGCTGGCTGGCAAAAAGGATCCCGGGGTGCACGATTGCATGGTCCCACATGATTCCCAGGACGGTATGGCGGGGGGGGCCTTTCGGGAGGGGAATGTCTTACCAATAGGAGACTTCATAGCATGGCTGAGGGGTTTAAGAAAGCATGACCTTTAGGAGGAGTTTTTTGGGGGGGCCGGATAGCCGGTCAACTATCCGGCCTGTGGCGGTAAGGTCATGATCGGTGAGCAGTAATTTCAAGGTCCCTAGAGGGGGGCACCACCCACTATGGATGGGAGCGCCTGGGGGGAGGCGGCCATTGGCCCCTCCCTCGGGGAGGCAGCACCCACTAAGTGTGGGTTGCCCAGGGGAGGAGGCGGCTTTATGCCCCTCCTACGAATTTCCCGGGGCCCGGATATCCGCGACGGCGGATGTGATAGACAGTGTGGGGTGGGAGGGGGAGTCCACGCTGCCTTCTTACAGACACCTTACACGGGTCCTCGGACGACCTTTAAGATGGTGTCGAGTTTAAATGGGGGGCCCCCAACAAGACAAGGGAAATTGGAGTTGGCACAGAGGGTACAGTCCTCTGCGCATGCGCCACTCACACCGTGAGGGTGAGAGTTTTGGTAGTAGGGATCTGACACCGGTTGCGACCTTGCCGTTGGCCCGTAATGCTAGGATGTACAATTTTAATTTAGAAAGTATGCATTTGCAGGATGTTAGACTCGGCTAGGAAAACCTTTGTATTAGAGATTTGTTAAGGTTAGCCAATGAACATGTCTTCATCGAAATGTAATAAATGAAAATTGTACATGATATGAAACTTTAATTTAATGTTTTCATTTTGTTTCATATTTTAATAAATACGGCCGGGAGGGTAACTCCCTCCTGCCTTCCAAAAGTTCAGAACTACGTCAGTCTCCCATCATTGGGGATTGTGTTGGGAGGGGGTGACAGGCATCCCGGCCATATGGAAAGGGGCGACCACTCGGTCCCCCCGAACGTATGGTTGGGGGCCCAGATCCTCCCGGGAAACCATTTTGGGCGGGGGCGTGTCACGGCTGGTATGCCCAAAGCGGCGTAGCCGGGGCGCGCCTTTTCCTGCCCAAGAGGGGTTGTCCTAGACACTCACACCGATGACCACGACCAGTAGGCGTACCTGGGGCGGGTACACGCCCTCCCGAAGAAGAATAAAGAGAGCGGGAATCTGAAGAAGCGTCCTCTTGTTCCTGTGCTTGGAAGGCTGCACCCACTCGTTGACCGTGAGCCCTCGACGGAACAAGGAGCCATTTTTGACCCACCCTCCAGCCCCTTATGGCAATGTTCGTTTTGCAATAAAGTTTTGCTCTGACAACATCTTTTTTCCCTCCGTATAGCAGGAGAATGAATGTCTAGATTAACGATATGCTTTTATCTGTCTGTTTCTTTCAGGAGTAAACAGTTTGAGACAATTGAGTATGCTGATATTTTCTTCCTTAGTAGGTGAACAAACGTCGTATTTATTTTTTGGTCGGGCGGTAAGGTCATGATCGGTGAGCAGTAATTTCAAGGTCCCTAGAGGGGGGCGCCACCCACTATGGATGGGAGCGCCTGGGGGGAGGCGGCCATTGGCCCCTCCCACTGGGAGGCGGCACCCACTAAGTATGGGTCGCCTAGGGGAAGACGGCCATAGACCCCTTCCAGGGGAGGAGGCGGCTATATGCCCCTCCTACGAATTTCCCGGGGCCCGGATATCCGCGACGGCGGATGTGATAGACAGTGTCGGGTGTAAGGGGGAGTCCACGCTGCCTTCTTACAGACACCTCACACGGGTCCTCGGACGACCTTTAAGATGGCGTCGAGTTTAAATGGGGGGCCCCCAACAAGACAAGGGAAATTGGATTTGGCACAGAGGGTACAGTCCTTTGCGCATGCGCCACTCACACCGTGAGGGCGAGAGTTTTGGTAGTAGGGATCTGACACCGGTTGCGACCTTGCCGTTGGCCCGTAATGCTAGGATGTACAATTTTAATTTAGAAAGTATGCATTTGCCTTTGTATTAGAGATTTGTTAAGGTTAGCCAATGAACATGTCTTCATCGAAATGTAATAAATGAAAATTGTACATGATATGAAACTTTTATTTAATGTTTTAATTTTGTTTCATATTTTAATAAATACGGCCGGGAGGGTAACTCCCTCCCGCCTTCCAAAAGTTCAGAACTACATCCGTCTCCCATCATTGGGGATTGTGTTGGGAGGGGGTGACAGGCATCCCGGCCATACCTTCACATGCATAGTTTTTTTTCGACATTCAAGACATTGCGGTATACCTGGATTATTCATTTAAATTAATAGAGAAATGAAACACAAACGAGGATATCACTTCCCCAACCTCTAACAGGAGTGTGTTTGGCACTTTATTTCACAGTTTACACTCCTGGGGTCTATAGTCAGTCATGGTAAACTTATCTGAGAATATTTATCTTGGCAGAATGCACTGTCTCAGTCTTCATGTCCAATGTTCTGATGACTGGTTTACGGGGTGCATGGGGCTGATGAAGCTCCCAGTAATCTGGGTGCCGCGACTGTTGGGCAGAGCAGGATTGGAAATGGATTTTATATGATCCTTAGCTGTAGGGTGCTCTTTTCTCTCTTTCTGTCTCTTCATTTAAATTTCCCATCCTTTCCTTTTCACAGTAATATCTTCAGAATGCGTCTAGAACTCTCTAATTTATGATAGGTTTATTGTCGCTGGTTACATCTTTGGAGCAAAGTGGATTGAATACTGTACAGATGTTGGAATAACAGTTGCTTTTCAATTTTAATAAAATACATTATTTAGACAATAAAGTCTATCAAAGTGCCTAAAATTACAAGTAACATTACATGATGGTTGGTTATCACAATGTTTCAAAGGAATAACAGTTGTTAATTCTCTGGATTTCACACTTAGACTATTTTCCGCGACTTTGTTGAAAACCTGGATTACAAGTTGTAAATGAATAAAGAAATGTGAAATGTGATACCTATATTTCTGCAAAGCCTCTGGATGACATTTTTTCAGTTTTTCCCTGAAGAAATATTTTCCCCATGGAGAAACTCTTTCAATACACTCACACCTTTTTTCTCTCACCCTTACAAAAAATGTACTCCTGCATTTGTCAAGAGAAGATTTCGGCCTTTTCCAGTGTGGAAGAGATTTTAGAGGATTTGGTAAACATGTAAGTCTGAGGCTGTGCTCAAACTCACGGGCATTCCACTGCACAGATTCACAGGACATTCAAGGCATGGGTCTAATTCCTTACAACTACTTCCATCCCTTGCTTATAAACTTTCAGAACAGTGGCAAAATCAGAGCCTTGCTAGAATACAAAACCTGATGTAGTGTGAGCCCTGGCATAATCAAAGAGACTGCTACCAAAGTTCTGATGCAATGAGAAAACCCGCATAATTTCTCACCGGGATGCACAGAATCACAAGGGACAAGTGGATTGCATCACAGGACAAGTGCATTTTTGAAGCATCTTGTCCTATGGACAAGTAGATATTTTATAAAATTCCACACGCCTTCTAAAGGACATTACACAAACATCTAACATTGTTAGCAAACGTACGCAAAACGAATCCTCTAGTACACTTCACACCACAAGCACCTGTACCTCACACACAAAGCCGGCTTTAGGGCGGTGCAACCGGCACAGCTGCACCTGGCGCTATTCTGGGGGGCGCTGTGTGTAGAAATAACTTATGCTCTTTATTCCTTGTATGTCCAGTAGATTTCAGAAACTGTAAAAATGTCAATATATATGTGATGATTAATGTTCCTGCTGAAGAGAGCTAGGGGTTTCGTCTAGTGGCATTTTTGACTCATCACAAGGTAGTGCAGGGGGGTGATATGCCTGCTGCAAAGAATTTGTACCATGCACATCATGGAACTGTATTTTATGAGGATATTACAGTGTGTTACTGATTTGGTTGCAGAGATCCTTTTGTTAATTGCAGTTCGCTGATTACAGTCCTAAAATCGCACAGTGACCTATGAACTGTCCTCAAAGAGCTGCATGCAAACTGCACGGCATCCTGTGATTACTACATCTTGCAACCCTCCCTATCTTATGTAACACTTTCTGTAGACTGGTGTACATGTATGATTCGCTGTCTCTGTATACTATTTGTATGATGTTAAGTCCTCCGACGCCCTACTGTGGTGTGAGTAGTGCTTTAAAACAAAAGAAATGCATGCAAAATACGGTTATGGAGAAACAAGGGCGCTGTCGAAGGGTGGTAGTGAGGGAATCCGTAGAGAAGGATGCCATTGGGGTGCCAAAATATTATTTCGCACAGGGCGCCACAAGAGCTAACACTGGCCCTGCTCGCAGAGGTAAGCCTTTCGAAATACTGCAGAACCCGAGCCCACGGTCAGGTGAAGCCCTTGGCCCGTGATCCGAGCTTTTTAAGGCCCAGAACTCAGAGGGGATTTAAAAAATCGCTATACAGTTTCATTTGTACATTATATTACTGTCCATTACATTACATGTACATTAGTACATTGCAGTCCATTACATTGTATTACATGTACATTAGTACATTGCTTTACATTAGTCTATGCATTAGAAGCCTCAATTTACCAATATTCTCTCTTCTTTAGAAAACCCAAGTTTCCTAACAAATCCAGCATTGTCCGCAGTTGGTTTAACGTTTCAATGCTTTCGCTCGTCGGATTACTTTGCCCTAGATTGGATATCCGAGTGGACAAAAACAACTATTCCGGAAATCACTGGTTTTTAGTTCCTTTTTGTGGCTTTCTATTTAGACAAAGGTGGAAAGCCCAGACGCAGCATTGCTATGAAGGAAGTTGGGAGATATTTTGAGAGTTTGATTCCAGCACGAGTCATTATCATTTCTCAGAAGTGTCTGTCTCTTTGCCAGCCCTTCTGAGACTCAAGACATTGAACCCTTTTTCACCCTTCTGACGCTCGAATGGCATACCAAACCGCACTCTTTTTTGTTTTATAAAAATGTATTTTGGTCAAAAAGTCTTACCGAGGGGCCTTCTGGCTCTGCCACCGCGGACTCTATCTGAAGGTCCCCCGTCGGCGTGAAGTGGTCCGTTCCGGTGAAGTCTCAGGCCAGTGGCAGCCCCTGCCGGCCGACAACATCCCCCTCACCAGCACATTCCACAGACATCTAGGACAGGGGGCACAGGGCGATGGGGTATCAGGCAACGGATGCAGTGTCGGAGGAGCCCAAAAAACAGAAAGCAACTGAAATCCACCAAGAAATCTGGAAACTTAGGAGCCCAAACCAGGAAACGGTCCCACCTTTCGTACCTGTGGGAATGTCGGGTCGGATTCCCGTAAAGCACAGCAGAGAAGAGTCTGAGCAGAGGAGGGAAAGGGGAGGGAAGTGCAGGAGGCGCACTGGTGATTGGGAAACCTGCTCTCGAGGCTAACGCGGCAACTCTATCTGTTCCGCTATCCTCCCTCCCACCTCACACTGCCCACGAGCTACGTATGCCAGCCCAACAAGGCAGAAGGAAGGCAGGGTGCTTTCGGTGGCGGGAGGCACGGCTGCTTACAGATTCATTTCACTTGGCTTTCTCGCTTCTTTTTGTGCTATTTGAAAAGCAGTACCATCGAACAGTCCTTAAAGTACAGGTGGGCCGGGCAGCAAGTTAACAGAAACAGCCAGCAGCAAACAGCATATAATATTATGACAACTACTCTTCTAAATTAAAAAAAGTGTTCCTTTACATTGCACAAGCGTTACGCCTTAGTACATCAGATTATATCACTGTTTTGAGAGGTATTTATTGAAAGTGATAGTTTTTAAACCTGAGTTCAACATTCCTGCCTCAACACCCGCCCTGACGACAATGCCCCAAGTGCACTGAGCCAAGTCAGTTCTCAGATGCACACTATACATGACCCAGATTCTTATTATAAAGAGAGAAACATTATGGTCTATTAGAACGTTGGAATGTTGAGCACACTAAAAACAATAGAGTGCTCCGGGTTTCTAATGGCCTGTAGAAGCCTGGAGCATCAACATTCCAATGTGTAACAAAGGCCGCACGGAGCCCGGGGTATTTCAACCTCCTCAGGTTATGTGAGGCCATTGTTTTACAAATTAGAACATTCTGCCCCATTCTCTAATAGCTTTAGAGCCCTCCTTATCAGGCTTTACCGGCCATTAAAGGCCTGCTCCCTTGTTAAAGGCCCTCGCCACAGGCCTTTAATGCTGGAGCGAACATTTAATGAAATGAAATGAAATGAAATGAAAAAGACATTTCTAAAGCGCACTGCGGCCAAGCGGCTTCCTGGCGCTGAGGAGCACATCAGAATCTACAGAGAGTCCCAGGGAGGTTAGCCGGGGAATGCCTGAAGAAAAAGAAAAGTTTTAAGGGCTTTACGAAAGTGAGAAAAAATAGGAATAGAGCGAATGGAGAGAGGGAGTTTGTTCCAAATCTGGGGGGCCAGCACAGAGAATCGGTTGCCCCCGTGCGGGATTTGCGGAAGCGGGGGACGTGAAGAAGAGAGAGAGAAGAAGAGCAGAGAGAACGGCTGGGGGCATGAGAAGAGATTAGAGAGTTAATGAAAAGCGGGGCAGAGCGAGCATGCGCCCGGAAGGCCAAGCAAGCTAATTTGAACTGAGACCTGAAAAGAACCGGGAGCCAATGGAGGGTTTTGAGGGCCGGGGTGATGTGGGAGGATTTGGGAAGACGAAGGATAAGGCGGGCCGCCTGGTTTTGAATGGCCTGGAGACGGCGAGTTTCGTAGGCGGGAATACCTACGTACAAGCCGTTTCCATAATCCAGGCGGGATGTAATGAGGGCCGTGATAATGGTTTTGAGAGCATCAACAGAAAAGAACCGGGAGATCTTACGGATTAGACGGAGGGAGGAAAAACAAGAAGACACAACGGAACTGATTTGGGTGTGCATGGACAGATCATTGCTGATCTTGATGCCCAAGGTCCGGACAGAGGGGACTGGGGAGGGGGGAGGGCCAAAAGAAAGGGGCCAGTGAGCTGAGGACCAGGGATTAGACGAGCCACCCGTGAGGACGAGCTCTGTCTTATCGGGATTGAGCTTCAAATGATTGAAGCTCATCCACTGGGAAATAAAAACAAGAGTGGAACAAAACTTAGGGAGAGAGTCAACTGGGGATGAAAGATCAAAGACGAGCTGGAGGTCGTCTGCGTAATTATACACAGAGACCCCCAGCTCGAGAAGAGAGGAGATGAGGGGGCGGATGTAAAGATTGAAGAGAAGTGGGGAAAGGGAAGAACCTTGAGGGACCCCACAGGTGACCGGAAGAGGGGGAGCAGAAAAATCAGAGAGGTGAACTGCCTGTGATCTGCCTTGAAGGAAGGACGCGATCCAGGAGAAGGCAGTGCCTTGGATGCCCGCTGCGCTGACACGGTCGAGAAGAATGGCATGATCGACCGTGCCAAACGCAGCGGACAAGTCCAAAAGGACCAAGGCCTGGGGGAGGTTGCTGTCAGCCTTCCCCTTAAGTTCATCCAGGACCGCGAGGACCACACCCTCAGTGGAGTGGCCAGGACGAAAGCCCGCCTGGTGGGAGGCCAAGAGATGGTTCTCCTCAATGTAGGTGGAGAGGCAGGATGTCACGTAGCTTTCGAGAATCTTCCCTAGGTAGGGGAGAAGGGAAATCGGCCTGAAATTAGATGGGAGAGAGGGGTCCAGGCCAGCCTTTTTCAAGATAGGAAAAACAATAGCGGATTTAAAGGAGAAGGGAACACAGCCCTAGGCCAAAGAAGTGTTGAGAAAAGTAAGGGGGGGGATGGGACAGCTGATATAGAGAGTTCTGAGGATCCGTGCGGGAGCACAGTCCGCAGGAGAACCGGACTTGACCTTGACAAGCAGGTCGAGAAAAAGCTCAGAAGAAATTGGTTCAAAATGATCCAGAACAGAGGGAGACAGATGAGAATGATCAGACAGTTCAGGTTGAGACACAATAGGAATATTGGCCTTAATGGTAATGATTTTATTGATGAAATAATCGTTCAAAGAATGACAGAGAGATTGAGAAGGGGCAGGGGAAAGACAGGCGCGATCAGAGGTGGCAAGACTGTGAACTAGTGAGAAAATCTCACGGGATTTGTTGGCCGAGAGGGCCACTCGCTCAGTGAAATATTTACATTTTGTCGCTAAGATGGCTTTTTTATAGTTGTTAAGGAGGGCTTTATATTTGAGGCGGAGGGTAGGGCAGTAGTTGCGTCGCCAATGACGCTCCGAGTGCCTGAGCTCTAATTTCAGGGATTTAAGGTCACTGGAAAACCACTTGTGAGCGTCATGGGGGCGAGCTGATTTGATCTTTTTAAGTGGGGCCACCTGGTCGCAAGCAGAAGAAAGCCAAGTGTTGATGGCATCCGCCTGACTTTCCAAAGGCAGGTCAGTCAGGGTAGGAGCAGATGAAGACAATAAGGAAGAAAGATCGTTAAGATCAGTCTCATTCCAGCTTCGAGCCAGGATGTTTTTAGGCAGGGGGGCTTTCTCAGCTTGACCCAAGTGGATAGAAAAGGAGATCATGGAGTGATCCGACCAGACACAGGGTAGAATGGAGGTGGCCGAGAGGTTACAGCTTAAGGACCAGATTTGGTCCAAGATATGACCGTGAATGTGGGTAGGGACCAAAACGTGAGGTAAGAGATTAAGGCACTGAAGTGTGGCAGAGAAATCTTTGGATGAGGAATCCTCCCTCGGATCACCCGGCCAAAAGTTGAAGTCACCGAGCAGGAGCAGCGAGGAATTATTTACCGCCAAGGTGGCCAGGAGGTCCTGCAAGGTAGACACGAATGATGGCATACTTTGGGGAGGGCGGTACATGAGGACCACCGTAAGGGGTACCGGGAGATTAAGAGAGCGGGCCACCAGAAAGTCAACACTGGGTATGCGGGGGTGCGGAAGAAGCTGGAATTTCATAGAAGAGCGAATTATCATTGCCACACCCCCTCCAGTTTTTCCGTCAGGGCGGTCAGCACGAAGGGTATAGTGGGTACTGTAAAAAGGGGTTCAAAGACAACCAGTAACCAAAGACCCTTTTATGTTGCCCGGCGGTGTCGCCTCTATGACCCACCAATATTAATCAATGAAGAAGCAGGCGCTGGAGACTGGAAGGCAGGAAACGAGGATTTTATTCTCTCCGGAGGAGAACACATCAATTCAGACAGCAAGTATCATCACGAGGTGCTCTAACCACATCTCTGAGGCCTGGCCTCTTATACTAGGGTTTATGACCTTTATTGCACATAACACATTCTCGCAACACTTTGATAGTTGAAAGAACATCCTCGGAATCTCCCCTTCAGGCCCGTTCCCACATGCATTTACAGTTGGATTCCCCACCCCGGTCACAACAGGTGATGGTTGTCGCACAGCAGGGCATTCCGCCGATTCACGGAATGCATGGGGTTGATCGGATCTCATAGGGTGGGGGCTTTGATCGGCTCGAGGGTCTTTTGATGGGGAGGGGAAGCTTCCTACTGTACGGGGTAATAAACAGTATCCGCAGGGCCAGGTGGCGGCCTGGGAACAAGGAAGACAAACGGGGACACAGGAAAAGGGGGTTTGCATCAAAAGGATCTGAGGCCATGAAAGGAATGAGGGGAGGTGTCGCGCTGGGAACAGGATGGGATTCTGTGGTGAAGCTGCGCTGAAGAGGGGTTTATGACCCAAGGCATGAGAGAGCGGGGGTTGTCAGTGTGCGGGGGGGGATGCTTGCGAGGTTAAGAGAGAGAGAGGGACGCGCTGGCTATCAGCGAGGGGCAGGGAGGCCATGGTGCTCAAAATGGCTGCCGCTTACGCGCACGAATGGGCTCGAAAAGGGGCAAGATGGCGCCGATAATGTTGACGTTTGCAGTCTAATCTTTAACAGTCCTCCCTTTTCAACATATCTTAGCCAACTTGCTTATTTAATGTCAATCTTCATCAAATTCCTAACCTCGGCATCATATATTGCTCTCATATGTTCGTTTCCAAAGTCCACAGTCTTAGGGCAAATACAATTTACGCATAATGTACACAGAGGTGGTAGACATTGAATTCCTAAGCATAAACCGCATATTACAACCACAGGAATCAGGATAATGGTGAATAGTCTCCAGCCCCAGTTCTTAACGGTGCTCCAGAACCACCCACCAAGCGACCATTCTTCTTGTTCTTGGTGGACTTCTGAAGAGAGTCTATGAAGATGTTCGATGGCTTTGTACACTGAGGGTGAGTTGTCCGGTATGTACGTACAGCAGCTGGACCCAATAATGCGGCATGCCCCACCACGATCCGCAAGAACCACATCTAGGACAAGGCGGTTCTGGAGGGCCACCAGGCGGACCGCTTGAAGTTCAGCGGTGTTGTTAGCAAGGATACCAGCTGTGATGTTCATTGTTGTCTCAACAGCTTGAGTCAGATGTCGGATGGCACGGCTGTTTGCCATCGGGCCCCAGAGGGGGACAAGTCCTTTCATAGCATCGATGAACTGCGCTCCTGTTGAGTCGGCTTGTTCAATGTCCTTGGCTCGTTTTTGTCTGTGATGATTTGCTGGTGCCACATAAGTCGGAGGAAGGATGAAGGAAATGAAACAAGTGCCCCCCCAGCCTTTGGGGAGCCAGGTGTAAGCCTTCGTGCCGCAGACGAAATACGTGTTTGGAGATGCCACAAAGGAAGGAGGGTCGGTGGAGTCCAGAGTTCTGGAAAACCGGCAAGCACTGTGGCCTACCAGCTGAGTCCCAAGCCCTTCCATGCACATGTGGCCGGTGACGTTGATGACTGACAGGGCCACAGTCAGAGTGGCAGCCGTTCGTTTTCGCAGGTAGGAGAAGGTGGTTCTGGTTGGATTATTGAACACTTGCATTTCAACTTGTTCTTTAGCAGGAATGTCCAAGTGGATTGTGTTGTTGGTGGTCTGCGGGCAGAAGTGTGTCTTTGTTCTGTTCCGCCAGACCCCGTGGTAGAAATGCGTTACGGTTTTGCTGGAGGTGGCATTGTCCTTAAAGCTTTCTTGCAGAAGCATCAGCCAAGCAAGACAGGAGCCGTGAACTGAGAAAGGTGAAGGGATGAATGGTATCGAGTGTCCAGTGGCGTGGGGTAGCAACCCACAGATCCAACAGTTGGTGGCATTGGTGGCAAGGTTGTGCTGGTGAAGTAGTTGTACGAAGGAGTTATTCCAAAATTCCTTTCGCCTCTCTCTGAGTTGGGGAGAGAGCGAAATCAGATAATGTTCCTTCATGGTGGTAGGCTGGGCAGTGGTCAGGAATGTTTCGTGAGCAGGTGCATTTTCTTCCACAATCCAGAGTGTGGTCATGAGGAGAAAGCAGAAAAGGATTGTGATGAAGAGCGCAATTGTCTTTGAACTGTGGAGTCCGTCTGCTTTTGGGTTTCTGTGGTGGGTATTTCCTGTTGCCTTCATCATCTTCTTATTTGGTGCTTCCATCATTTTCTTATCTGGCGCTTCCATCATCTTCAAGGTGCTCGGTAGCGGGCAGAACCACAGATTTTGTTTTGTTTCTCTCCGGGTAACCCTTGGTAGTGTTTAGGTCACCGTTCTGAGATTTAACTCAGTCCGTGGTCTACTTAGCCGAGGCTCCCTCCTTTCGACGCAGGAAATACCCTTCTCTCGATGGCACAGTGGGATCAGAGAATTTTGAAAGTTCGAGCGTTTCGGTATCAGGATAGCAGGTTAGTGATGGTCGGTCCTTGTTCAGGAGCTCTTCTTGGTTGTCGATGTTTTCGGTCGAGGTCAGGGTCGAGGAGACCTTCTTACAGTGGTGTGCATGCAGCCAGTTGCGTTTTCCCTCTACTCGAAGTGCTGTTCGGGTGGTGATGAGGACTTGCCAGGAGCCCGTCCACCGGGGTTCCAGACTCTTGGCGCGCTGAAAGTTCCGGATCAGGACGAAATCCCCAGGCTGGATGGTGTGTCCGGGACCCCTGGAAGTGTCAGGGATGGCATGCAGCACCTGTTGATGGATAACAGACAGTGTTTTAGTCAACTGGCATAAGTAATCAGACATTAGGACGTCCGGGACGTCATGAATGGAAGTTGGTTTCGGTGCAGACCAGACATTCATAGGCCGGCCGAACACAACCTCGTATGGTGTCAAGTGGTGTTTGGTAGGGGTGGAACGCATTGAGAGCAATGCCAGGGGGAGTGCGTCTGGCCATTTCAGTCCTGTGGTAGCTACTATTTTGGCCAATTTTAGTTTCAGTGTGGTGTTATGTCGTTCAACTAGTCCAGCAGATTGGGGGTGGAAGACTGCGTGGAACTTTTGTTTTACACCCAACCCCTTCAAAATGAGTTGGATAACTTCGGCTACGAAGTGGGGGCCATTGTCGCTCCACAAAATTCGACAAAGGCCGTAACGGGGGAAAAACTCCTTTAACAGTACTTTTGCTGTGACCATAGCAGTGTTGTCACGGGTTGGGTATGCTTCCACCCATTTGCTAAATGCGCATACCACAACAAGTACATATTTCAGGCCTTGACATCTGTCTAGTTGGATGTAGTCCATCTGCAGGACTTCAAACGGGTGATTTGGGACCCCAAACCCTCCCCGGGGTACTACAGTTCCTTTCCCGGGATTGTGTTGCAGGCATATCAAGCATTGTTGGACCAGGCGCTTGGCGGACTCTGTGATCTTATCATTGTGCCAAACTCTGGAGACAAGCTCAATCATGGGGGCTGATCCTATGTGGGCAGGGGAGTGTGCCATAGTCAGTATGGGGATCAGATACGAGTCAGGTAGCAACCATTTGTTTGTGTCTTTTGTCCGCCAGCAGCCTTCGTCATCTTTCAATCCCACCCGTGTCCATTCAGTCAGTTCGTGTTGTGTGCTAGCCATTTGAATGTCTCTAATAGTGTCCCTAGCGTCAGACCATTTTTCTGCTTGTGACCTGGTCGCGTACATGCGTGTTGTCGTCCTATTTTCAGCTGTCGTTCGGGCAGTGATGTCGGCTAGTGCATTTCCCTGTCCAATAATGTCTGTCACCCTTTTGTGTGCCTGGCATTTGATGACTGCAAGCTTTTTGGGGAGAAGGACTGCTTCGATCAAGGCGGAGACTAGATCCCCGTGCAAAATGGGGGTGCCGTGTGAGGTCAAGAATCCCCTCTCCCTCCAAAGGAGCCCAAAATGGTGAACCACCCCAAAGGCATACTGGCTGTCGGTGTAAATGTTTGCTGTGGTCCCTGCTGCTAGAATACAGGCCCGCGTCAGGGCAATCAGTTCCGCTGCCTGGGCAGATCGTTGCGTTATGCGGGCTGTCTCGACTACAGTTTGAGCCGTGGTGACTGCATAGGCAGCTGAAGTGGTGCCATCGGGGAGTTTGATGCAAGAACCGTCCACCCACAGCTCTCCGTCGGGGTCGGGAAAGGCCGTGTCTCTGAGGTCAACCCTACTTCTGGTCTGTTCGTCTGTGAGGGTCACACAGTCGTGTACAGGGTGCACATTGGGATCGTTTTCTGGTAAGGGCAGCAGGGTTGCTGGGTTCAGTGTGGTGCATCTCTTCAGAGTGATGTGGGGTGCGAGCAGAGTCAGTTCGTATCCAGTCAGTCGTGCACTTGTCAGGTGTTGCGTTTTGGTTTGGTTTAGGAGGGTGTCAACTGCATGGGGTACCAGTACTGTGAGGGAATTCGAGAGCACGATCCCCTCACTCTGTCGGATAGAGATCGCAGCAGCAGCTACGGCTCGAAGGCAAGCAGGCAGGGCTCTGGCTACAGGATCAAGGGTGGCTGAGAAGTAAGCGCATGGTCGTTGCTTTGAGCCGATGGACTGGGTCAGGACAGATAAGGCGCACCCCTCCCTTTCGTGAGTGTAAAGGGAGAAGGGCTTTGTGTAATCGGGGGTACCCAACACAGGGGCCGAGCAAAGGGCATCTCGTAGTTGCATGAAAGAAGCCTGACACTCAGGGGTCCAAGGGAGTGGGAGAGGGATGTCCTTAGCTAGCAGTGAAAGCAGTGGTTTTACTACAAGGCTAAAGTTGGGTAACCACTGTCGGCAGAAGGAGGTGAGGCCTAGTAGGGAGCGGACCTGTTTCTGGGTCCTAGGGATGGGGGTGTCGAGAATGGTTTGGATTCGGTCAGGAGTCAGTTTCCTTCCGTCTTTGGACAAAAGGTGGCCTAGGTAAGTGACCTGGTGTTGGCAGAATTGCAACTTCTTCTTAGAGACCTTGTGGCCATTTTCTGCAAGGAAGTGCAGGAGTTGAATGGTGGCTGTGACAGCTAGTGGAGTGGTGTCGGCTGCCAAGAGGATGTCATCGACATATTGTACTAACACCACTCCATCGGGTAACTGGACTTGATCCAGTTGTCTCTTGAGGGCCTGGCTGTAGATGCTAGGGCTTTCTGTGTAGCCCTGGGGTGCTCGGCAGAACCTATATGAGCGGGCTTTTAGGGTGAAACCGAAGAGATATCGGCTGTCTGGGTGGATGGGAATGGAAAAGAATGCGTTTTTGAGGTCAATGACAGTGAAGGTGGTGGCAGTGGAGGGAATCAAAGTCAGGATGGTGGTAATGTCCGAGACCACAGGGTACTGGGGTACCACCACTTTGTTGATCTCTCGAAGGTCAATGATGAAGCGGTATGCTTTCTTGTCTCCTTCTCCCTGTTTCTTAATGATGGGCAAGATTGGGCTGTTGCAAACGTTGCTAACTACTTCCTCTACCACTCCTGCGTCTATCAGTGATTGGATGATTTCTACCAATGCCTTCTCGCCCTCGGGCGATATCCGATATTGTGGAAGTTTTGGGAGTGTTGCATCTGGTCGAACAGTAATGTGCACTGGGTCAATCATCATGCGCCCTACATCCGAATCCGTTTTGGCCCACAGATACGGAGGCAGAGTGTCAAGCAGGGAAGTGTCAGCGTCGGTGATGGAAAACATGTGTCTGGGGGGGCAATGTCTAAGCAGAACAGGATTGTCGTAAAGGAAAACTCGGACTCCATCTTGGGAACATCTAATCGTTGCCCGGAAGTGTTTCAATAAGTCGAGTCCCATAATTGCGTCAGGGCTATTGGAGGAAAGCAAAAACGTAGTGTCAGTGGTGTTGTTTTCTAAGTCAAAGAGGATCGGGGCGGACAAAGGGTTAGTGGAGGGCGTCCCATCGAAACCTGTCGATGTTATTAGTGAGCCAGACAAGGGTGCCCTTGGAATCAGTCGTTTAGATAATGCACTACGTGTTGCACCAGTGTCTACCAGGAATGGTGACTTTGTACCCAAGACCTTAGCAGTGACATAAGGGCCTTGCTGGTCAACATGGAGCTCGACTGGATCCCTCCCTTGCCCTAGGCAGTCCTATGCAAAGTCATGAACGTCATCGTAGTCAGATTGCTGGCATTGGTTCTGTCGGGGTCGATCAAATGTGTTTGGCCTACTTGATCTATCATTAGTTGCGTTGTTTGGGGGCCCTCGCTGTGGTCCCCTATTTCTTGGTTCGCTTGCTGTATCTCTAGGATCTCTATTTCTGATGAGTTCCAAAAGAACTGGGCACTGAGATTTCCAGTGGCCCGATCCTTTACAGAAGGCACACTGGTCCTCTCTAATGTCTGTACGTCCAATGTGGGGAGTCGAAGTACGGTCTTTGGGAGGTGCAGTTTTAGGGACGTTCATCTGATGGTTTCCCCGGTATTGGTCTCGTCCCAGAGTCACCCCTTGCAGTTGAGCCATCATCACCCTCTCCTTTAAATCTTTCTTCTTTCTCTCTGTTGTTCTATCGTTTTCGTTTTTCTGATGTTCATAATATTGGGCCATCTGGAGGATAGCCGTAGGTTTGGAGGCTGCCCAACTACTTTCGCTGGCCTGCAGTTTCTGCGAGACCTCCGGTGATAAACCCTTAACGTAATTCTGGACAAAAAGATGGTGTCCGGTTGCAGTGGTCAGGTCCTGGCCACTGTAATCGGAGAACACCGTTTCAAACCGGGAGAAGTATTCCGATGCATCCTCCTGAGGTTTCTGGCGACAGGCCGTTACTATCGACCAGTCCACTTTCTTTTCTGGGATCAGGGTTTTTAATTTCTGTACGATTTTATCCGGGAGGTCTAAAATGGCTTTCAAAGGCTTTTGTCCGGGTTCTCGTTGTCTGTCTATGCCATCGAGTTGTGACCAGTTATGTCCAAACAGCTCAGAGTGGTCGACTTTCCGGATTTGCTTCCACACATCAGCTGGTAGACATAACCCGAAAAACAAGTCGATGTCAGCCAGAGTCATAATCGTCGATCCTAGGGCTGTACCCAACTCAGTATAGAAGGCAGTGGGGTTTTTACGTAGGTCAGGCAGAGATTTCCGGAAGGTCAGAATCTCTTGCCGGTCCCATGGTTGGTAGACCCAATTGTACACTACCCTTCCCTTTGCATCTTTGTTGTTTGCGTCATCGTGAGTTCCTTCACCTCGTGGAGGAACCCAGTAAGGGGCAGCCTCTCGTATCGGCATCATGGTGTTAGATCGTTCAGTTTGTGGTTCGGTTGCTACGGATGTTGTGGATTCGATTTTCGGCTTTTGTTCAGTGAGGTGGCGGAAAACCTCAAGCGTACGCGTAAGGAGGTCCGTCACATCACTCTCACTCTCATCCCCGATATCAACCTTCCGGTACAGAGTCGTTAGGCTCTGGGGACCTTTTTCTTGATATCGGTCCTCGTATGCGTTTAAGACGTGGTAACACAGTTGTACAGTAAAGTGTCGTCTGTGACTCCCTGTATAAGAATTAAACACATCCGTGACGGACTCTTCATCTTCCCTCTTCTCTACCAGTATCTTTGCTATCTTATCGACCCCTGCTCGCTCATTTTTGCTTAGTCTGTATGTTCTGGCAGGACCAACCCTTCGGGCCTCTGGGCCGCCCAACGTTGTTGTTTGCGTAGCATCTAATACAAGGAGTTCAGCCGGCACAGAGGCCATGGGGGCTGAAGCCGTGGTGCTACTCTCGCTTGTACCTGGGGGTAGTGGGTGCTGTGCTAAGGGTTGGGAAGGGGCATATGGAGGGGGCATGTGGATGATCGGAGGACCTAGCAGCAGATCATCGTTGGTTCGCTGTTTCGAGTGTAATTCAGGGTAGAGCGTGGAGGGTGTTCTAACCAGACACTGGCTTGACGTTTCTATTTCTAGCTTCTGTTTGGTATCCTCTCTTTCTTTTATCTCTTTCTCTAGTTTCTGGGCCGCTAGGTGGGCTGCTTTCCGCAGCTCTTTTCCCAACCTACTCTCAGTTCTCTTTTTACGTTGTTCGGCTTCTTTTCGCCACATGCCGAAGCTGTCAAGCATAGTGGGCGTCGTCTTGTTTTTACCAAGGGCTGTTTCTAGTGCGTTTATTTTATCGTCTTCAAAGGATCCTACCAGTGGCCACTGACTTTCTCGATCCTTTTTCGTATATTTATGCCACAGCTGGCTATAGGCTATAGCGATTAATCCATGCTTCATGAACATGTCCTTATTAGAGGTGCCTTCCAGCGGGGCCGGATGGTTCATCTCTAATAAGCGGTCCGGGCTAAACAGGCTACTAACCAGGGGGGAGAAGACAGGCATGACGGATCACAATGGGATAATAGTCAGCACTACCTATCTTATCACTGCTTGCAAAGACTAGACAGAATATTTCTATTCTACGTTGTTTGCAGGTAGTGAATACCTCATGAACCAATCTTGAGCAATCAATGTTAGGTCAAAAATAAAAAATCAATATGGTCAATGGGGAGAATAAGTAGGCTCGCAAAGGTCCGCGTCACCTACCCTTTCACTATCTGCAAAGAGGGGACCTAATCTTCCCTGTTTGTAGACAGAGAATCTCCAGAAAACAATCTATAACAGTTAATCAATGGGGGGAGGGGCAATTGTTCAATGGGGGAGAAAGATAGGTCCGACGGATGCGTACCTATCCTTCGCGGTTTATAAAGGGAGAGCCTGTTGTTTCTCCGTTTGTAGACAGCGAATCTCCAAATAAATTAACAAAAAGTAATACTAGTATTTTCTCATCAATTATCAATCAATTTCAATTATCAATCACTTTCGCAAATCGTCGTGTTTACACGACCTTACCCGGACCGCATGGATAGTTTCTTGTCTTCCGAATCCAGCGCCCGATCGTCCTCTTCTCTTCGTAATCCACGTGGCACTCCTGATGGTTCCCAGTCAGGACCGCAGATCACTCGGGAGAGGTCTGTTCGGAACCAGTGAAGTTCGGATGATCGGCTGTCAGACGAGGGTCTATCGGACAGGGTACCTTCCGATCGTTGCAGTCGTTCACTCTGTCGTCAGGACCTCTCCCACTGGATCCACGAGTCGCTGATGGGCCCCACGTTGGGCGCCAATTGTAAAAAGGGGTTCAAAGACAACCAGTAACCAAAGACCCTTTTATGTTGCCCGGCGGTGTCGCCTCTATGACCCACCAATATTAATCAATGAAGAAGCAGGCGCTGGAGACTGGAAGGCAGGAAACGAGGATTTTATTCTCTCCGGAGGAGAACACATCAATTCAGACAGCAAGTATCATCACGAGGTGCTCTAACCACATCTCTGAGGCCTGGCCTCTTATACTAGGGTTTATGACCTTTATTGCACATAACACATTCTCGCAACACTTTGATAGTTGAAAGAACATCCTCGGAATCTCCCCTTCAGGCCCGTTCCCACATGCATTTACAGTTGGATTCCCCACCCCGGTCACAACAGGTGATGGTTGTCGCACAGCAGGGCATTCCGCCGATTCACGGAATGCATGGGGTTGATCGGATCTCATAGGGTGGGGGCTTTGATCGGCTCGAGGGTCTTTTGATGGGGAGGGGAAGCTTCCTACTGTACGGGGTAATAAACAGTATCCGCAGGGCCAGGTGGCGGCCTGGGAACAAGGAAGACAAACGGGGACACAGGAAAAGGGGGTTTGCATCAAAAGGATCTGAGGCCATGAAAGGAATGAGGGGAGGTGTCGCGCTGGGAACAGGATGGGATTCTGTGGTGAAGCTGCGCTGAAGAGGGGTTTATGACCCAAGGCATGAGAGAGCGGGGGTTGTCAGCGTGCGGGGGGGGATGCTTGCGAGGTTAAGAGAGAGAGAGGGACGCTCTGGCTATTAGCGAGGGGCAGGGAGGCCATGGTGCTCAAAATGGCTGCCGCTTACGCGCACGAATGGGCTCGAAAAGGGGCAAGATGGCGCCGATAATGTTGACGTTTGCAGTCTAATCTTTAACAGTACTAGGGAGAATAGCAAGGAGGTCCGGGAGTGAATCAGAAGAGAACCAGGTTTTGGTAAGGAAAAGAAAATCCGGGGAATCAGTATCCAAGAGATTGAAAAGGGCAGTTTGGTGTTTAACGGCGGAACGAGTATTAAGGAGGATGGCAGAGACGGCTGGGGAACCGGAAATGGGACCAGTGACAGAGAGCGTAGAAGAGGTAGAGGAAGAAGAAGTAAGAGAGACAGGACAAGAACAAGGTGAGTGGGGGACATGGATACCATGCGAAGATAAGTGTTGGACTACAGAGGGAGAAAGAGGGGCAGAAGTAGAAAAGGACAGTAGTTGGGCAGAGGTGTACACCAAAGGAGGGGCAGGGTCAGAGGCCCCTGGTCCCGGCCCGTCGCGGACGGGCGCAGACGGGCTTAACTTAGGCGCAACTTCGGCGCGCCTTCGTCGCGCCCGCTGCGCTCGTCCGCTGCGCTGCCGGGACTGGCCAACCATTATGTAGGGACACATGAGGGGGAGTGGCTAGGGGGGAGGGGCCCAAACGCTGCAACGCTGACCCAGAGCCGCCCAAGATGGAGAACTCGCCCGTCTCAGGAGGAGACGATCAGCGGGAGGCGCTCTGGGTGGCGTGCAGGAGGGAGAAGGTAGAGGCTGCTAAGAGGTGCTGCCGTGCGCGGAAGTCCAGAGCGCAGCTGAGGGGCACAGCGAGCGATGACCAAGGTCAGTGAGGGCTTTAAAAAGTTAACGTTGCTCCCGGCGAAGCCTCGGGAGTTCTGAGTGCTGAGTGGTAAGGCGCGAGGTCCACAGTGCGCCTGAAGTACTGGTCTGGGGGGGAGGGGCCCAAACGCTGCAACGCTGACCCAGAGCCGCCCAAGATGGAGAACTCGCCCGTCTCAGGAGGACACGATCAGCGGGAGGCGCTCTGGGTGGCATGCAGGAGGGAGAAGGTAGAGATTGCTAAGAGGTGCTGCCGTGCGCGGAAGTCCAGAGCGCAGCTGAGGGGCACAGCGAGCGATGACCAAGGTCAGTGAGGGCTTTAAAAAGTTAACGTTGCTCCCGGCGAAGCCTCGGGAGTTCTGAGTGCTGAGTGGTAAGGTGCGAGGTCCACAGTGCGCCTGAAGTACTGGTCTGGGGGGGAGGGGCCCAAACGCTGCAACGCTGACCCAGAGCCGCCCAAGATGGAGAACTCGCCCGTCTCAGGAGGAGACGATCAGCGGGAGGCGCTCTGGGTGGCGTGCAGGAGGGAGAAGGTAGAGGCTGCTAAGAGGTGCTGCCGTGCGCGGAAGTCCAGAGCGCAGCTGAGGGGCACAGCGAGCGATGACCAAGGTCAGTGAGGGCTTTAAAAAGTTAATGTTGCTCCCGGCAAAGCCTCAGGAGTTCTGAGTGCTGAATGGCGGGTAGAGGCAACTACGCAAGCTCCAAGGTTATATTAGGTTTAAAAAGGAAACCAAAACTTTCCTAATGGGCATATTGTTCATTTTACATTTATCTCAGCGAGCTGTTCCACCATCCACCTCAGCATTATCCATGGCTTTTATGGATGATACCGACCCTGCACTCCTTGGCATCCTACCCAAGAGTTGAGGCTGCGTGCCTTCTTGTATAATGTATTTACCTGTCGTTTTTATCCCAAAGATATCCAGGACTTTGTACTGCTTGTTTTCCTTGTATATTGTATCTACCTATTTGTTCCCCACTGTTACCCTCCCCTCCTAAATCTTTTGTATACCACCCTTCAATCTTGTAAAGCGCTCTGATACCCTCACGGGTCTGGTTTGCGCTCTATAAAACTCTAAAATAAAATAAAATATTACAACACATGCAAGACAGGTTTTTGTTCAGTGCACATACTGAACTCAAACATTTCAAGGTGCTCTAAAGTGCAATAGTGAAGAATAAGGAGGCCCTATGAAATTAATTATTTGCCTAGGATCCCACAAGCTGGCCAAGCAGGAAAGCCGAATTGACACCTGGTTTATTTCTCTCTATATCCTGTTTTCCATCAAAGGTAATGCTTTGGCTTTAATTATTGGTGCATGGGTAGCAGGCAGAAGCCACATGAAAGTGCAGCTCATTTTGGGCTTGATGGTCCAAGAGAACCACAAGTTGAGCCAGATGGTTACAGTTAGGAAATGAAATGTAAATAATCATCAAAATTCACTGAAAAACAACAAAGGTTACAGGGACGTTATAGTTAGGGAACAGAATGAAAAAAGCCTTGGAAATTTACTGATAAAAGCAAAGGTTACAGGGACATTATAGTTAGGCTCAAATTTCACTCTTAAAAAGCGAGAGAAATTCAGCAGTTATTGTAACCTGAGCAAGCTATTACTTATGCCCGGCAATGCGCTGCTAATGACCTCACATATTACATCACTCATGACATGGTCAGTGATATCACTGACGGCATCACTGATGACATCACTGTGAGTGCGCCTCCTGAGATCATTCTTGTCTCTGTGGCCACGCTGGTAATATGGCATGAGCTTAGAGGCAAAGGGTTTCCCTCATTTGCTTGGGGCACGCCCCCATGCAAATGAGGAACCAACCCCTTGAAGAAAGTACTGGCGCATTATGTGTGCCAGCGCTATTGGTATTACAGAAGGGGCTGCACAAGTGTCTGTGGCCTCTTCTGTAATACCAAAGTGCCCCTGGGCACGCAAAGAAGGCACAAACTCCAGCTGAACCCCAGGGTCACTTTATGTAATACAGCCCCTGTTGGACTCGACTAACAAAATATTTTACAAATAAAGAAAAACAGTAGGGTAATGTTGTACGATCCATTGTTATGAATTCAGTGGATCTTAGACATAAGACTCAATTTCCCTTGCTACCTCTTGTTGCTACATAGTGATGCTATAGGTCGTAACATGTTTGTGGTGTTTGTTGAGCCGCGGGGCCGGCCCTGAGCATTTGGGACCATGGGGGAGCCCCAATGCCTCCACGTTCCCAGCTGGCTCCCCGCCTCCTGTGGGAGCCAGCATTGCTTTTGCACAAGGGGAGCTGCTCACATGCAGATCCCCTTGTGCAAAAGCAATCTGCTTTGCTTTTTGAAAGCAAGAGTAGGTTTCTTGCTTTTGCGTCCAAAATGCAAGGCAGGGTTTTCTATGGCAGGGAGGGAGCTACATGGCTCCCTCCCTGCCATAGCAAACAGCAGTATCCAGAGGGTGGGCACCCCGGGACATTGTAGGAACCAGCCCTCGTGGGTGGTGGTCACCAGGGCCATCAAGGGCTCCAGGAAGGGCGCTGCCCAGCCCCCCTCTCTTCATTCGCATAGCCCCGGGGAGGTCGTGGTCCCCAAAGTTTGTGGGGGCCTGTGATGCCCCTTTTTTAAAGAAAGCCCCGGGAGGTGGTGGTCCCTGGGGCTTGGGGGGGGCGTGAGGACCCCTTTATTATTTAAAGAAGCCCTGGGAGGTGGTGGGCCCTGGGACTTGGGGGATCCGAGAGGCTCCCCCATTAATTTTATAGCCCCAGGAAAGTGGTGGCCTCCGGGGTTTGTGGGGCCCGTGAGGCCCCCTCATTATATAAAGAAGCCCAGGGGAGGTGGTGGTCACGTTGGCCAGGGGGGCCTGTGTGGTCCGCCCATTATTCAAAGAATCCCCAAGAAGGCGCCCCACATATAATTAAGTAAGCCCCTGGGAGGTGGCTGTCCCCGGGGTTGCGGGTGCCCCACATACATTATGAATATTGCCCGGGACCTGGCCCAACCAGAGGCTTAAGGATAACCTTCGTTTTTTTTATTTTCTCGTCTGGATTCACATACCCAGCGTTAATTCGGCTGATTGGTTTTTTTTAATGATTTTTTGGGGCTGGTAGTCCCTGTGGGACCCCGTGAGCAGGCCTAGGTGGTCATGGTGTTTCTACCCTGCCCCCTTTTCTTGTTTTTCATCATTTTTTTCTATTTTCTTGTGACTCGGTTAACGAGTCACAAGATGGCTGCCAACAATTCTTGGTTTGAAGTGTTGGCAGGCAATCAGAAGTCAGCTTGTGCTCGGTGCTAAGATATATACATTTTTATTTTTTTAATTTCTCAGGAACTACTGAACAGATTTACACCATTTAAAAAAAAAGGTCCCTTTCTGAACCAAGAGCTGCTTTTTTGCCAAATTTGGTGTAATTCCATTCAGCACTATTTTGGGACACCACTTTTTTCTCGGCCCCCACTTGACGAATCACCCCTAAATTTTTAAGACAGGAGATGACTGGAACGCCCCTTAGTTTTGAAAATTCTGTCAAATGGCGCCAGAGATATTGGAAAATCAAAAAATGCTTTTTCTATGGAAAATAGGTCCTAACTATAACTACCTACTGGTGACTGCCAGTATATATATATATATATATTCAATGAAAAAACCATAGGTTATAGGCCATATATAGTTAGGAATTAGCATTTACAAAACCTTATTTTACTCGCATAAAACCATTGAAATTCCATATATAGTTAGAAGCGCTAACTATATATCGCGCACCCGCAATCCACTGCTGATGATGTCACATATTGCATCATTCATGACATGGTCAGTGACATCACTGATGACATCACTGATGACATCTCAAATGACATCACTGATGACAACTCAAATGATTGTATGTGTCTGTAAAGTTTAAATATGTTTCACATATTGAAGAATGAGTGGATGTATAAGTGTCTGGATGAAGAATTTAGTAGGTGCATGACTGATTGTATGAGTGAGTGATTAAATGTGTCTCACTGAGTGCATGGGTTAGTGACTAAACTGTCTTAATTTGTGCATCAGTATGTTTGTTGTTGTGTAAGCTGCTGCATGTGTTGATCAGTAGCTATAAGAGTGGCCATATGGGTTATTGATTGGTTGCCCAAGTATTTGAATGGGAGGCTGAGTGTGTGTGTGGGTGGCTGGGAGGTGCGTGACTCTGTACATAGATGTGTAAGCAGTTGATTCACTAGGAGTATGAGTTCAAGAGTGCATGTGGAAACAGCTATATGGGCGGTTGACTATGCATGGGTGTTTTGGTGAGTGAATGGATTTCTCATTGCTACATGAGCAAGTAAGTACGTATGTAAAACACAATACATGTGAGAGTTGAGATATATAAATAACTGAACATAAGAGCCAGTGAATGTGTGAGTGGCTGTATCGATCACTGTGAGCTTGTATCAGGGATTATATAAGAGAGTAAATATGTGTTATTATATGTTTGAATAAGTAAGATGTGTATAACTGTATAGTTGAGGAAATGGAGGTGTGATTGATTCTTTGCATGACTGACTAGGTGTGTGAGTAACTCCATGGATGACTGACAGTCTGTGAGTGTCTGTTTATACTGAGTGTATGTAAGGTTATATTAGAGTCTGAAGAGGTTCATTGTATTATCACATGAGTGATGTGATCAGTGATGACAAATGAGATGTCATCAGTGATGTCATTTGAGTTGTCATCAGTGATGTCATCAGTGATGTCATTTGAGATGTCATCATTGATATCATTTGAGTTGTCATCAGTGATGTCATTTGAGATGTCATCAGTGATGTCATCAGTGATGTCACTGACCATGTCATGAATGATGTAATATGTGACATCATCAGCAGTGGATTGCGGGTGCGCGATATATAGTTAGCGCTTCTAACTATATATGGAATTTCAATGGTTTTATGCGAGTAAAATAAGGTTTTGTAAATGCTAATTCCTAACTATATATGGCCTATAACCTATGGTTTTTTCATTGAATTTTCAAGGTTTTGTAAATGTAAATTCCTAACTATATATCCACTATAACCTATGGTTTTTTCTGTGAATTTCATTGGTTTTTTAATAGCAAATATGAAAAGCTTTAAAATGTCAAGTACGTGATAGATAAAAACATTTTCGTATTTATGCACGCTGATGTGCTTTGAACGCTGCACCCCCCCCCTCCCCTCTTTTGCCTTAGTAGTACTCTCTCTTTGCAGATACTGAAGGGTAGTTAACGCAGGCCTTTACCCCCGTTGTAATCCGTCGTGCCTCCTTGTCTCTCCATTTGATTGATTGTTGTCCAAGCATTTACTGTTTTAGAATTGGTTCTCTTTGGATCATTCTCTATTTACAAACAAGCACAAAGTCGCAATACTCTGTTTAGTCTTTGCAGATAGTGAAAAATCGTGTAAAAAAATAAAAGTAATCGAGCAAAATCAGTAGGCCACTAATCGGATCTCTTTTTGACCTCGCTAAAATAGAAATATTAGGAACAACCCTTCTTGAGAAATACGAAAATAGTGAGATGAACTGAGCTCCACACCATGAGGGCTGCAAGACAGCTCGGCTCCATCACCCATCCCGCACAAAATAACGACAAACCCTATGCAAATATTAAAAATATAGACAACACACCAACAAAGAAACAGGGTAAAACATTTTATTAAAAAACTATTTACATAACGTTGGTTTATAAGATGATGTCAGTAGTGGACCGATGTGTGAATAGATCGAAAACAGCACAAGGCTCCAAGATCCAGATAGCAAGCTCCTGGATGTTGGGTGCCATAGTTTAGAGTTCTGAATTTCAGCCTTTTTCAATGCCTGTGCTTTGTTGAATCAAAATGGCGGCTTGACACAAAGCTGACTCAAGCGTTGTTACTGATGCTATGCAGACCAAAACTGGTTTTCAGTTTGTACATTTTTCTAGATTTTTCAATCCAAGTTTGGTTGACTTTGTAGAACGATGGCTTCAGATTTTCAACATACGGTGTGGTGGCGCTGACTGGGAGGGGGCGCTTCGCTCCTGCCCCCTCCCCAAGTAAGATTTTCATACGTGAAAGTACGTTAATGGTTTTGGTCCCTGAGATGCTTCGATGTCACTACCATTCTCAAATAGCATAAGTTCTGGATGTTGGGTGCCATAGTTAAGAGTTCTGAGCAGTGCTTGTAACACTGTCTGAAGCTTATTTCCACCTACTGCAGCTTCACTATTCTCAAAGTAAGTGAGTGTCGTTTGTGGACCTGACTGCATTAGAAAACAATGTGATATGTTACCTTCCTAAACAGCTTGACGGAGGCCCCTGAGGGGCGGTGTGATGGCCATGGACTCGGAGAAGACGCTTGGCTCCGACACCCTCCCCAAGTCTTATAGCACTGGTGTAGCCTGAGATCGCCCCCGACATAGGCGGCCGGCTCCCGGGGTTCGGCGGAACTTTTTGCCTTTTGATGACTCTTCAATTCTGGACCTTGTCCCACAATCCGTTTGACCTGAAGACAAGCTGTAGTGGGGCGCCCCTTTATCGTTTTAGTTGCCATTCCGCCCGCTTTTGCTACACTGTGCCTCTTCCGCCATTCAGCTGTTTACCGCCCGCTCTTGCGACTACAGCGTCTCGCTCACCATGTAGTTGAGATGCGCCCGCTCTTGCGGTGCAGCGATAGGCGGCTGCCACAGGACTCTCAAAATGGCGGCCGGCTCTTCGGTTTTGGGCCTGGTCCACTAAAATGGCCCTGGGACACCTTAGAACTCGGACGCTTGTCTGCTAGGGCTTGCGTCCCATTCTCGAAAAGCGTCCCCTCAGCCGTGAAGATTCTACAAAAGTCTTGGGGGCCTCCGACTCCCGCAGGCTTCTGGTGGGGAGCGGCTGCCATGATTGCTCGTGGAATGGCCACGACGGAGCTACGAGATGGTAGTGGTCTCATGCTGACGCCAGCTTTAGTCTGAAACATCCAGAAACACTGTAGACTACCAATTCGATCAGTTCCGGTAGCGCCCCAACATGACCCGGAAGAGAAGAACTTGCCCTCCCCTCTTTGACTGATGGTTCTTGTTGCCTGTCCCCTCTGTTGTCATTTAACAGAACTTTTTGGACTGCTGAAAGGGGTTGTGTTCTGAACGCTGGTTGGTGGAGACATTTAGACTATATTCTTGACCTACGTTGTCGCGTAATGCGTTTTATGACACGCCGCGTTAGCGCACCCGGAAGTGATCCGAGGCGCGGCGCGCAGCGCGTAACGTAAGCATAACAGGTCATGTGACTTGTTAATAAAACTTTTCATTGGTTCATTTTACTTTTGTTAATTTAATGATGAAAAGCTTGGTCATATGACCTAAAAATTACGCTTTTTATTATTTTCGAACAATATTTTTTTTTCAAACATATGTTATAATATTCCAGGCTAATGTACTTTCCCGGAAAATTTACAACTGTCTTGCAAGTAAAATATATTCCTTTTTCGAGAAAAAGGGCGTTTCTTCCTTCCATGACGGAGCCGTTGAGTAAAAGAGATTCGGCCTGCTGTCTTAGTCGCCGATACGCCTGATTATCAGATTCTTATCGATCACTTTATGTTGCAGACATGAAAAACACAACTGCCCTTGACCATTTATCTTTACTGCGTTCCTACATATTATACCTTTTATCCGTCATGTAATTGGACTGCTTTATTTCACTTGCCTTTTACTGATTCGAAACAGTCACTAAAAGTAAAAACTTTACAAATGAAAATACTACTACCGTGTTTTGTTTTAAAAACCTTTATTGTAAAAATGTCAGTATACAAATACGGGCCTACAACCACGTGGGCCGGCCACGGAGCAAACTGAAATCGTATATGATGAGGAGACATTTACACTGTAGAAGAACGTAACGAGCGGGCCATTAGGTGACAAGAACAAAGGTGTCTAACAGTTGCGGAATCGGTGGACGTACATTTTGTAATTAAAATACGACAGGGCCACTTACAATAACATTTTCTAGATATACATTTGCGGGCAAAGAGTTACGAGTCCCATTTATACCGGCGCCATTTTGGGCGAGGCCGGGCAGGTCCAAGATATAGTCAAAATGTCTCCACCAACCATCGGCCAGAGCAGAACCCCTTTCGGCCCTTTATGCTACAAGATGGTGTCTTCCATTCAGAAAATATTGGTGGCAGCATTTTGAAAGGAAACAGAAACAGCCGTTCTCCTAGTGAGTTTCACATTGTTACATTTAGGAAGAATGTTGAAGAGTAGTATGTGGAAAATCTGAAGCCATTTTTCTACAAACTCTCAATCAGACTTGGATGGAAAAAAAAAACCTGAAGAATGTACAAACTGAAAACCAATTTTTGTCTGTATAGCACCAACAGTAACGCTTGAGCCAGCTTTGTGTCAAGCCGCCATTTTCATTCAATCAATAGCGTCCCCCTGCACACATTCAGGGACCTGGTCGTGTCTTCAGATGAAACGCATTGTAGGAAAAGAAGCAGAAAGGAAAAGGAAAAAAGTTCCGCCGGACCTAGTGAAGCTGCAGCAGGTGCAAATAAGCTTCAGACAGTCCTACAAGCACTGCTCAGAAATCTCAACTGAGGCACTCAACATCCAGGACTTGCCATTCGGATCTTGGCGCCTTGTGCTGGTTCCGACCTATTCACACATCAGTCCACTACTGACATCACCTCATAAGCCAACGGGGCACCCCACGCCGACTTTCGGCGCAGCATTGTAGGATGGCCACACCAGTGCGGCAATTTGCTGGACACCACCTCGGTGCCATCCAGATCTCGGCGCGTTCATTCAATCAATAGCGTCCCCCTGCACACATTCAGGGACCTGGTCGTGTCTTCAGATGAAACGCATTGTAGGAAAAGAAGCAGAAAGGAAAAGGCAAAAAGTTCCGCCGGACCTAGTGAAGCTGCAGCAGGTGCAAATAAGCTTCAGACAGTCCTACAAGCACTGCTCAGAAATCTCAACTGAGGCACTCAACATCCAGGACTTGCCATTCGGATCTTGGCGCCTTGTGCTGGTTCCGACCTATTCACACATCAGTCCACTACTGACATCACCTCATAAGCCAACGGGGCACCCCACGCCGACTTTCGGCGCAGCATTGTAGGATGGCCACACCAGTGCAGCCACTTGCTGGACACCACCTCGGTGCCATCCGGATCTCAGCGCGTTCGAGTCACTGTGCCGGAAGAGTGACCGAAACTCAGCTGAACACGCCGTCTTTCGGCGCAGCATTGTAGGATGGCCACACCAGTACGGCAATTTGCTGGACACCACCTCGGCGCCATCCGGATCTCGGCGCGTTCGAGTCACTGTACCGCAACAGTGACCGCAATTCAGCTGGACACGCCGTCTTTCGGCGCAGCATTGTAGGATGGCCACACCAGTGCGGCAATTTGCTGGACACCACCTCGGTGCCATCCGGATCTCGGCGCGTTCGAGTCACTGTACCGCAACAGTGACCGCAATTCAGCTGGACACGCCGTCTTTCGGCGCAGCATTGTAGGATGGCCACACCAGTGCGGCAATTTGCTGGACACCACCTCGGTACCATCCGGATCTCGGCCCGTTGTGCTGCCTTCGGCCTATTCGCACATCGGTCCGCTACTGACGCCGCCTCACGTGCCAACGGATTTTCTACGCTTTTTGTAGCCCTATGTCGCATAACAGGTCATGTGACTTGTTTATAAAACTTTTCATTGGTTCATTTTACTTTTGCTTTCCTAAAGATGGAAGGCTTGGTCATATGACCTAAAAATAACACTTTTCATTGGTTTAGAACATTTTTTTTTCCCAAACGATGAAAGCCCCACCTTGTTTCTGGATCATTCAGACTGAAGCTGGCGTCAGCATGAGAGCACCACCATCTCGTGGCTCCGTCGTGGTCATTCCGCGAGCAATCATGGCAGCCGCTCCCCACCGGAAGCCTGCGGGAGTCGGGGGCCCCCAAGACTTTTATACAATCTTCACGGCTGAGCGGACGCTTTTCGAGAATGGAGCCCAAGCCCTAGCAGGCAAGCGTCCGAGTTCCAAAGTGTCCCAGGGCCATTTCAGTGGACCAGGCCTAAAACCGAGGAGCTGTCCGCCATTTTAAGAGCCATGTGGCAGCCGCCTATCGCTGCACTGCAAGAGTGGGAGCAACTCAACAACATGGTGAGCGAGACGCTGTGGCCGCAAGAGCGAGCGCAACTCAGCTAGATGGCCGCCACCTGGGGAGGCCCGTTCACGCCGGCTCCCCCACGCCCCCCCCCCGAGCCGCCGCACGCCAATTTTCGGAGCAGCATTGTAGGATACCAAAACCAGTGCGGCAGTTTACTGGACATCACCTGGGTGCCTGTCGTACATGTTGTGTCAGCCATGTGACACTGGACACAGACCGCTGCTGACGAGGCCTCCCCCCGCACCACCCGGGACGCCCCACGCTGTTTTTCTGTGCTGCATTGTAGGATCCCTAAACCAGTGCGGCACCCAGGCGACATCACCTGGGTGCCGTCCAGAACTCTGCACGTTGTGCTGCCTTGGGACTATTTGCACAACAGACCGCTACTGACGAGGCCTCCCCTCGCCCCACCCGGGACGCCCCACGCCAATTTTCGGAGCAGCATTGTAGGATCCCTAAACCAGTGCGGCACCCAGGCGACATCACCTGGGTGCCGTCCAGAACTCTGCACGTTGTGCTGCCTTGGGACTATTCGCACAAAAGACCGCTTCTAACCATTGTTGCTTTTTGTGTTGAGAAATGTTTAAATGTTTTTAGTTTTTGTTCCGTTTGTTAAAGTTAGTAGTTAATAAAGTTTTATAACCTTACTTTGTTGGAGTGTTATCTATTTTTTTAAAAACGGGTGAATGGGGCCTTGAATCGGGTTATTGTCATGTGTGGGCTTTGGAAATGTGCTGCTGCAGGATCGGACATTTCAAACTCAAATGCACGTTCTTTTTCTTACCTTTCCGAAGCATGGAGCGCAATAGCAGGCAGAGAAAGGGTGATGCACGTGTTGAACACTACCTGACCTGGCAAGTTGCTGGCAGTGCCCCCCCGTCCGCTCCTGAAAGAGGGCACACACACACCGCCGCCCCGAGTACTTCACAAATCTTTAAAAGACCATGCGCTTGTTCATGAGGCTTAAATGGTTTATCACCTCTTCTAGAACCCCTGCATCGACCCTCTGACGTTTCATGGAAAAATTACCATGTAACACAATACCAAGCCCTGTCGGCTGAAACCCCCAAGGAATCGTGGGGCATATTATCAAGGGGGTTTATCTCCGCTTTTTTTGGCTTTAAAAGCCATGAAAGCGGAGATAAAATTATCTCCCTATTACCAAGCTGTCGCTAACACCAGTTAGTGACAGCTAAAAGGAGATAGCGACCATCTTGGGCCCCGCTTTGCATGTCAGTGATATTTATCACTAATGACATGCAAAGTGGCGTGCCAAGATGTTAGCGACTGGAAACAGTCCCTAACATCGCTACCTTCTATTACCAACTTTTGGAGATATTCGCGCTAAGCGCGAATATCTCCAAAATCTAACACCTGCCCTGAGCAGTTCTTAGCCATGTTATCCAATGGGAGGTGGATAACATGGCTAAGAGCATTAGGTCAATAATACATGAATATCGCTGACTTTTCTGCGATAATAGCAAGGTTTATCTGCGATAAAAATCGCCGATGTGCGGCGATAATTTTTGTCTCTAAACAAGTTAGAGACAAAAATTATCGCTAGTTGTTCGTAATATGCCCCCGGGTTTTTGCTTGCAGAAATCGGGAGGCGGGAGACTAGCACTGAAATCAGTAGTCACACGCCTGAATCAGGAGGATTGGCATGTCTGAATTCTCTACAGCTGGGGCCATAAACTACATCCGCAGGGTTAGGTGATATCCTGGGACCAGCCTGGCATCTAAAATGGCTGCCGTGCACGACAAAATTGTGGCATTCGAAAAAAAGGCAAGATGGCGCAGCCGCTGGAAGAGATGTATCAACATATATCAGCCTCCTCAGCCACCCTCAGGAAACATAGGGGATTAGGATACCTCTCCCGCACCCCCTTATACCTAGTAATTTAATTAACGAAGCACAAAATGGCGAATTCCCGTTTCGCTACCAGTTTGCGGCCCAGTTCGCGGCCCGTGAAGCAAATGGCGAATTCCCGTTTCGCTACCAGTTTGCGGCCCAGTTCGCGGCCCGTGAAGCGCTTCTACCGTGAAAAATCATTTTTTTTTTATTTTCCCCACGGGACCCTTTAATAACCCCAACAACATTCCTAGGGGGTGAAGAGGGGGATACCTTGCCCCCTTTCATTAAATTCCCCCTTAGTTTTTCACCTTTTCTTCTCTCTCGATCCTACCGAGAGACAAGATGGCGGCCGCTCCGGACTGTCACGCAGCAAAAAAAAAAAAAAGCTCACGCACAGCCGCTGGAAGAGATGTATCAACATATATCAGCCTCCTCAGCCACCCTCAGGAAACATAGGGGATTAGGATACGTCTCCCGCACCCACTTATAACTAGTAATTTAATTAACGAAGCTCAAAATGGCGAATTCCCGTTTCGCTACCAGTTCGCGGCCGCGCTTCTACCGTGAAAAATCATTTTTTTTTTATTTTCCCCACGGGACCCTTTAATAACCCCAACAACATTCCTAGGGGGTCAAGGGGGGGATACCTTGCCCCCTTTCATTAAATTCCCCTTTCGTTTTCCACCTCTTCTTCTCTCTCGATCCTACCGAGAGACAAGATGGCGTCCGCTCCGGACTGTTTAGAATGTTGACAGACACCGGAGAGCCAATCAGCTTTCTGCGCGCAAAGTTCCGATAAGCGAAAAGTAAGCGGACCGGATCGCTGCCCAGAGCGCTGTTACAGATATATATCTTGGTTTGAACGTTAATTTCTCAAAAACTACTGGAGCACATATATTGAGACCTAGCAAAGGCACATCGGGCTAACAGTCCCTACAATTTTGCCAAGTTTCGTGCAAATCCATTCAGCCGTTCGAGCTAAAAGTGAGTCCAACCGCCCTATGGAAAAATGAATGGGAAAAACGCGTTTTGGGACCCCCCTTTTTTCTCGGCCCCCCCTTGACGAAACCCCCCCAAATTTTCAGGGGCTGCTCAGAATCAAAATGTGCCATTTTCCTGAAAATTTCGGCCGATTCCGTCCACAAACGCCAAAGTTATTAGACATAGAATTTTCAAAAGTCCCATAGAGAAAAAATTCTAACTATATATACCTACTGGCGATAGCCAGTAGGTAATATATATATATATATATATCTATATATATATATATATATATATAGATATATATATATATATATAGATATATATATATATATATATTACCTACTGGCAATCGCCAGTAGGTATATATAGTTAGGATTTTTTCCCTATGGCATTTTTGAAAATTCTATGTCTAATAACTTTGGCGTTTGTGGACGGAATCGGCTGAAATTTTCAGGAAAATGGCAAAGTTTGTTTCTGAGCAGCCCTTGAAAATTTGGGGGGGTTTTGTCAAGGGGGGGCCGAGAAAAAAGGGGGGTCCCAAAACACGTTTTTCCCATGTTAATTTCCATAGGGCGGTTGGACTCACTTTTAGCTCGAACGGCTGAATGGATTTGCACGAAACTTGGCAAAATTGTAGGGACTGTTAGCCCGATGTGCCTTTGCTAGGTCTCAATATATGTGCTCCAGTAGTTTTTGAGAAATTAACGTTTAAATCAAGATATATATCTGTAACAGCGCTCCAGGCTGCGCTCCGGTTCGCTTACTTTTCGCGAAACGGAACTTTGAGCGCAGAAAGCTGATTGGCTCTCCGGTGTCTGTCAACATTCTAAACAGTCCGGAGCGGCCGCCATCTTATCTCTCGGTAGGATCGAGAGAGAAGAAGAGGTGAAAAACGAAGGGGGAATTTAATGAAAGGGGGCAAGGTATACCCCTCTTGACCCCCTAGGAATGTTGTTGGGGTTATTAAAGGGTCCCGTGGGGAAAATAAAAAAAAAATGATTTTTCACGGTAGAAGCGCTTCACGGGCCGCGAACTGGGCCGCAAACTGGTAGCGAAACGGGAATTCGCCATTTTGTGCTTCGTTAATTAAATTACTAGGTATAAGGGGGTGCGGGAGACGTATCCTAATCCCCTATGTTTCATGAGGGTGGCTGAGGAGGCTCATATATGTTGATACATCTCTTCCAGCGGCTGTGCGTGAGCTTTTTATATTTTTTTGCTGCGTGACAGTCCGGAGCGGCCGCCATCTTATCTCTCGGTAGGATCGAGAGAGAAGAAGAGGTGAAAAACGAAGGGGGAATTTAATGAAAGGGGGCAAGGTATACCCCTCTTGACCTCCTAGGAATGTTGTTGGGGTTATTAAAGGGTCCCGTGGGGAAAATAAAAAAAAAATGATTTTTCACGGTAGAAGCGCTTCACGGGCCGCGAACTGGGCCGCAAACTGGTAGCGAAACGGGAATTCGCCATTTTGTGCTTCGTTTTAATTAAATTACTAGGTATAAGGGGGTGCGGGAGACGTATCCTAATCCCCTATGTTTCATGAGGGTGGCTGAGGAGGCTCATATATGTTGATACATCTTTTCCAGCGGCTGTGCGTGAGCTTTTTTTTTTTTTTGCTGCGTGACGTCTGTTAACGTTCGATTCGATGGAAATCAGGAAGTGTTGACCGCCAATTTGTCACTGCGATAAAATATTTTGTTATAAATGAATCCTTATTGATAAACATTGTCTGCGCCATCTTGCCTTTTTTCCAATGCCACAATTTTGTCGTGCACGGCAGCCATTTTAGATGCCAGGCTGGTCCCAGGCTATCACCTACCCCTGCGGATGTAGTTTATGGCCCCAGCTAAAGAGAATCCAGACATGCCAACCCTCCCGATTCAGGCGTGAGACTACTGATTTCAGTGCTAGTCTCCCGCCTCCCGATTTCTGCAAGCAAAAACCCGGGGGCATATTACGAACAACTAGCGATAATTTTTGTCTCTAACTTGTTTAGAGACAAAAATTTTCGCCGCACATCGGCGATTTTTATCGCAGATAAACCTTGCTATTATCGCAGAAAAGTCAGCGATATTCATGTATTATCGAGCAAATGCTCTTAGCCATGTTATCCACCTCCCATTGGATAACATGGCTAAGAACTGCTCAGGGCAGGTGTTAGGTTTTGGAGATATTCGCGTTTAGCGCGAATATCTCCAAAAGTTGGTAATAGGAGATAGCGATGTTAGGGACTGTTTCCAGTCGCTAACATCTTGGCACGCCCACTTTGCATGTCATTAGTGATAAGTATCACTGACATGCAAAGCGGGGCCCAAGATGGTCGCTATCTCCTTTTAGCTGTCACTAACTGGTGTTAGCGACAGCTTGGTAATAGGGAGATAATTTTATCTCCGCTTTCATGGCTTTTAAAGCCAAAAAAGCGGAGATAAACCCCCTTGATAATATGCCCCACGATTCCTCGGGGGTTTCAGCTGATAGGGCTTGGTATTGTGTTACGTGGTAATTTTTCCAGGAAACGTCAGAGGGTCGATGCAGGTGTTCTAGAAGAGGTGATAAACCATTTAAGCCTCATGAACAAGCGCATGGTCTTTTAAAGATTTGTGAAGTACTCGGGGCGGCGGTGTGTGTGTGCCCTCTTTCAGGAGCGGGCGGGGGGGCACTGCCAGCAACTTGCCAGGTCAGGTAGTGTTCAACACGTGCATCACCCTTTCTCTGCCTGCTATTGCGCTCCATGCTTCGGAAAGGTAAGAAAAAGAACGTGCATTTGAGTTTGAAATGTCCGATCCTGTAGCAGTACACTTGCAAAGCCCACACATGACAATAACCCGATTCAAGGCCCCATTCACCCGTTTTAAAAAAAATTTATAACACTCCAACAAAGTAACATTATAAAACTTTATTAACTTTTAAATATAATGAACGGAACAAAAACTGTAAAAACATTTAAACATTTTTCACCCAAAAAAGCAACAATGGTCAGAAGCTGTCTTTTGTGCGAATAGTCCCAAGGCAGCACAACGTGCAGAGTTCTGGACGGCACCCAGGTGATGTCGCCTGGGTGCCGCACTGGTTTTGGGATCCTACAATGCTGCTCTGAAAATTGGCGTGGGGCGTCCCGGGTGGTGCGGGGGGAGGCCTCGTCAGTAGCGGTCTGTTGTGCGAATAGTCCCAAGGCAGCAGAACGCGCTGAGATGTTGATGGCACCCAGGTGATGTCCAGTAAACTGCCGCACTGGTTTTGGTATCCTAAAATGCTGCTCCAAAAATTGGCGTGGGGCGGCCCGGGGGGGGGGGGCGTGGGGGAGGCGGCGTGAACGGGCCTCCCCAGGTGGCGGCCATCCAGCTGAGTTGCGCCCGCTCTTGCGGCTACACCGTCTCGCTCACCATGTTGTTGAGTTGCTCCCACTCTTGCAGTGCAGCGATAGGCGGCTGCCACATGACTCTTAAAATGGCGGCCGGCTCTTCGGTTTTGGGCCTGGTCCACTGAAATGGCCCTGGGACACCTTGGAACTCGGACGCTTGCCTGCTAGGGCTTGGGCTCCATTCTCGAAAAGCGTCCCCTCAGCCGTGAAGATTCTACAAAAGTCTTGGGGGCCCCCGACTCCCGCAGGCTTCCGGTGGGGAGCGGCTGCCATGATTGCTCGTGGAATGACCACGACGGAGCCACGAGATGGTGGTGCTCTCATGCTGACGCCAGCTTCAGTCTGAATGATCCAGAAACAAGGTGGGGCTTTCATCGTTTGGGAAAAAAAAATGTTCTAAACCAATGAAAAGTGTTATTTTTAGGTCATATGACCAAGCCTTCCATCTTTAGGAAACCAAAAGTAAAATGAACCAATGAAAAGTTTTATAAACAAGTCACATGACCTGTTATGCGGCATAGGGCTACAAAAAGCGTAGAAAATCCATTGGCACGTGAGGCGGCGTCAGTAGCGGACCGATGTGCGAATAGGCTGAAGGCAGCACAACGCGTCGAGATCCGGATGGCACCGAGGTGGTGTCCAGCAAATTGCCGCACTGGTGTGGCCATCCTACAATTCTGCGCCGAAAGACGGCGTGTCCAGCTGAGTTGCGGTCACTATTGCGGTACAGTGAATCGAACGCGCCGAGATCCGGATGGCACCGAGGTGGTGTCCAGCAAATTGCCGCACTGGTGTGGCCATCCTACAATGCTGCGCCGAAAGACGGCGTGTCCAGCTGAGTTGCGGTCACTCTTGCGGTACAGTGACTCGAACGCGCCGAGATCCGGATGGCACCGAGGTGGTGTCCAGCAAATTGCCGCACTGGTGTGGCCATCCTACAATGCTGCGCCGAAAGTCGGCGTGGGGTGCCCCGTTGGCTTATGAGGTGATGTCAGTAGTGGACCGATGTGTAAATAGGTCGGAACCAGCACAAGGCACCAAGATCCGAATGGCAAGTTCTGGATGTTGAGTGCCATAGTTGGGAGTTCTGAGCAGTGCTTGTAAGACTATCTGAAGTTTATTATAAGAATCAGACTAAGTTGAAGACTGTCTGAAGCTTATTTGCACCTTTTGCAGCTTCACTATTGCCCAAGGTGGTGTCCAGCAAATTGCTGCACTGGTGTGGCCATCCTACAATGCTGCGCCGAAAGACGGTGTGTTCAGCTGAGTTCCGGTCACTCTTGCGGTACAGTGACTCGAACGCGCCGAGATCCGGATGGCACCGAGGTCGTGTCCAGCAAGTTGCCGCACTGGTGTGGCCATCCTACAATGCTGCGCCGAAAGTCAGTGTGGGGTGCCCCGTTGGCTTATGAGGTGATGTCAGTAGTGGACCGATGTGTGAATAGGTCGGAACCAGCACAAGGCGCCCTGCACTGTTGAGCTTTTTTCAATGCCTGTTTTTTGTTGTTTCCCCTCCATCAAAAACAAAAAAAATATATAAAACTGTGCAAAAATACAAAGAAATGTTTAGAAAAGCAGTGCTTGTAAGACTGTCTGAAGCTCTTTTGCACCTGCTGCAGCTTCACTATTGCCCTGGAGTGGCCAAAGATCGCCCATGACATAGGCGGCCGGCTCCCGAGGTCCGGCGGAACTTTTTTCCTTTTCCTTTCTGCTTGTCCCACAATCCGTTTCACCTGAAGACACGACCAGGTTCCTGAATGTGTGCAGGGGGACGCTATTGATTGAATGAAAATGGCGACTTGACACAAAGCTGACTCAAGCGTTGCTGTTGATGCTATACAGACAAAAATTGGTTTTCAGTTTGTACATTCTTCAGGATTTTTTTTTCCATCCAAGGCTGATTGAGAGTTTGTAGAAAAATGGCTTCAGATTTTCCACATATTACTCTTCAACATTCTTCCTAAATGTAACAATGTGAGACTCACTAGGAGAACGGCTGTTTATCTTTCCTTTCAAAATGCTGCCAACAATATTTTCTGAATGGAAGACACCATCTTGTAGCATAAAGGGCCGAAAGGGGTTCTGGTCTGGCTGATTGTTGGTGGAGACATTTTGACTATATCTTGGACCTGCCCGGCCTCGCCCAAAATGGCGCCGGTATAAATGGGACTCGTAACTCATTGTTGTGTACTGGTTGAACAACCTTGATATCACGAGATATGAATGCAGTTTTGATGCTCATGGCGGGCGGGGACGAGAATTTAATTGAATATTTCGACATCCCTATTGATATTAAGTTCTGATGTGTTATTGATTACTGTACTATTGAAAGTTCGAATTTCAGTTTGCTCCGTGGCCGGTCCACGTGGTTATAGGCCCGTATTTGTATGCTGACATTTTCACAATAAAGGTTTTTAAAACAAAACACGGTAGTAGTATTTAGATTGGTAAAGTTTTTACTTTTAGTCACTGTTTTCGAATCAGTAAAAGGCAAGTGAAATAAAGCAGTCCAATTACATGACGGATAAAAGGTATAATACGTAGGAACGCAGTAAAGATAAATGGTCAAGGGCAGTTGTGTTTTCCACTCCTGCAACATAAAGTGATCAATAAGAATCTGATAATCAGGCGTATCGGCGACTAAGACAGCAGGCCGAGTCTCTTTTACTCAACGGCTCCGTCATGGAACGAAGAAACGCCCTTTTTCTCGAAAAAGGAATATATTTTACTTGCAGGACAGTTGTAAATTTTCCGGGAAAGTACATTAGCCTGGAATATTATAACATATATGTTTAAAAAAAAAAGTTCGAAATCAATAAAAAGCATATTTTTTTGGTCATATGACCAAGCTTTTCATTATTAAAATAACAAAAGTAAAATGAACCAATAAAAAGTTTTATTAACAAGTCACATGACCTGTTATGCTTACGTTACGCGCTGCGCGCCGCGCCCCGGATCACTTCCGGGTGCGCTAACGCGGCGTGTCATATAACGCATTACGCGACAACGTAGGTCAAGAATATAGTCAAAATGTCTCCACCAACCAGCGTTCGGAACACAACCCCTTTCAGCAGTCCAAAAAGTTCTGTTAAATGACAACAGAGGGGACAGGCAACAAGAACCATCAGTCAAAGAGGGGAGGGCAAGTTCTTCTCTTCCGGGTCATGTTGGGGCGCTACCGGAACTGATCGAATTGGTAGACTACAGTGTTTCTGGATGTTTCAGACTAAAGCTGGCGTCAGCATGAGAGCACTACCATCTCGTAGCTCCGTCGTGGCCATTTCACGAGCAGACATGGCAGCCACTCCCCACCAGAAGCCTGCGGGAGTCGGGGGCCCCCAAGACTTTTGTAGAATCTTCAAGGCTGAGGGGACGCTTTCGAGAATGGGACCCAAGCCCTATCAGGGAAGCGTCCGAGTTCCAAGGTGTCCCAGGGCCATTTTAGTGGACCAGGCCTAAAACCGAAGAGCCGGCCGCCATTTTGAGAGTCCTGTGGCAGCCGCCTATCGCTGCACCGCAAGAGCGGGAGCAACTTAACTACATGGTGAGCGAGACGCTGTAGTCGCAAGAGCGGGCGGTAAACAGCTGAATGGCGGAAGAGGCACAGTGTAGCAAAAGCGGGCGGAATGGCAACTAAAACGGTAAAGGGGCGCCCCACTACAGCGTGTCTTCAGGTCAAACGGATTGTGGGACAAAGTCCAGAATAGAAGAGTCATCAAAAGGCAAAAAGTTCCGCCGGACCCCGGGAGCCGGCCGCCTATGTCGGGGGCGATCTCAGGCTACACCAGTGCTATAAGACTTGGGGAGGGGGTCGGAGCCAAGCGTCTTCTCCGAGTCCGTGCCATCACACCGCCCCTCGGGGGCCTCCGTCAAGCGGTTTAGGGAGGTACCATATAACATTGTTTTCAAATGCAGTCAGGTCCACAAACGACCCTCACTTACTTTGAGAATAGTGAAGCTGCAGTAGGTGGAAATAAGCTTCAGACAGTCTTACAAGCACTGCTTTTGTAAACATTTTTTGATTTTTTTGTATTTTTGCAGTTTTATATTTTTTTTTTGTTTTTGATGGAGGGGAAACAACAAAGCACAGGCATTGAAAAAGGCTCAAACTCAGAACTCTGAACTATGGCACCCAACATCCAGGACTTTCCATCCGGATCTTGGCGCCTTGTGCTACTTCCGACCTATTCACACATCGGTCCACTACTGACATCATCTTATAAACCAACGTTATGTAAATAGTTATTTAATAAAATGTTTTACCCTGTTTCTTTGCTGGTGTGTTGTCTATATTTTTAATATTTGCATAGGGTTTGTCGTTATTTTGGGCGGGGTGGGTGACGGAGTCGAGCTGTCTTGCAGCCCTCATGGTGTGGAGCTAAGTTCATCTCACTATTTTCGTATTTCTCATGAAGGGTTTTCCTAATATTTCTATTTTAGCGAGGTCAAAAAGAGATCCAATTAGTGGCCTACTGATTTTGCTCGATTACTTTTATTTTTTTACACGATTTTTCACTATCTGCAAAGACTAAACAGAGTATTGCGACTTTGTGCTTGTTTGTAAATAGAGAATGAACCAAAGAGAATCAATTGTAAAACAGTAAATGCTTGGATAACAATCAATCAAATGGAGAGACAAGCAGGTACGACGGATTACAACGGGGGTAAAGGTCTGCGTTAACTACCGTTCACTATCTGCAAAGAGAGAGTACTACTAAGAGAAAAGAGGGGAGGGGGGGTGCAGCGTTCAAAGCACATCAGCGTGCATAAATACGAAAATGTTTTTATCTATCACGTACTTGACATTTTAAAGCTTTTCATATTTGCTATTAAAAAACCATTGAAATTCACTGAAAAAACCATAGGTTATAGTCGATATATAGTTAGGAATTTGCATTTACAAAACCTTGAAAATTCAATGAAAAAACCATTGGTTTTAGGCCATATATAGTTAGGGATTTGCATTTACAAAACCTTATTTTACTCGCATAAAACCATTGAAATTCCATATATAGTTAGATGCGCTAACTATATATCGCGCACCCGCAATCCACTGCTGATGATGTCACATATTACATCATTCATGACATGGTCAGTGACATCACTGATGACATCACTGATATATATATGCAACTAACTATATATGGAATTTCAACGGTTTTGTGTGAGTAAAATAAGGTTTTGTAAATGCGAATTCCTAACTATATATGGTCTATAACCTATGGTTTTTTCAGTGAATTTTCAAGGTTTTGTAAATGCTAATTCCTAACTATATATGGTCTGTAACCTATGGTTTTTTCAGTGAATTTTCAAGGTTTTGTAAATGCTAATTCCTAACTATATATGGTCTATAGCCTATGGTTTTTTCAGTGAATATATATATATACATACATATATAAACATATATCATCTGTATATCTATATACATACAAACATAAATACATGCATACATATACTTTTATGCATACAGATGCATGTTATTTACATGAAAGTTGAAAAAACACTAATAAAAGCAAAGCTAAAAAGCCACCTCATTACAAACAGAATGGCTTTAACTTAAACGAGGGCGAGATCTATTGCATTTTCAATGCTTGTTTACTTTGGTTCCATCAAGAAGGCATTCAGATGTGTCACACATTTGCCATAAATTCTGAATGTTAGCACTCTAGTTGCACATTAGATCACTGTAGTAAAGCTACTGCTCACCAGGGACGTCTGCTGCTGGTATTCAAAGTGCATGTTTCAGTCTGCATGTCAGAATTTGTTTAATGAAATAGAAGAGGATTTGAGAAGTCACTCAAAATGATCCCTAATTTTTCTTTCTGAAGCACTAATCATACTTTCTATGGCAAAATTAACCCCCTCATGTTGTTCCTTTTTAAATTGAGTGTTTTCAGACTTACCACTTCATTCCAATCAAGATGGCTTCTGGTGTGCCATACTTTTGTCATAAGTAAGACTGTTAGCGCTCTAGTTGTTCTTTAGAACACTCTGGGACATTCTGTCATTGGGCTATACTTGGGGTACATCTGGGTGATATTTGGGCTACATTTAGGCTCTTTTGTCTCTGGTGGCCATCTTGGGAGACTGTATGTCAGAATTTTTTAATGAAATTGAAGAGGGTTTGAGAAGTCACTCAAAATGTGCCCTAATTTTTCTTTCTGCAGCACTAATCATAATTCATATGGCAAAATATACCCCCTCATTTTGTTCCTTTTTAAATTAAATATTTTAAGAGTTACCACTTTATTCCAATCAAGATGGCTTCAGGTATGCCATACCTTTGTAATAAGTAGGACTGTTAGCGCTCTAGTTGTTCTTTAGAACACTCTGGGACATTCTGTCATTGGGCTATACTTGGGCTACATCTGGGTGATATTTGGGCTACATTTGGGCTCTTTTGTCTCTGGTTGCCATTTTGGGAGACTGCATGTCAGAATTTTTTAATGAAATAGAAGAGGATTTGAAAAGTCACTAAAAATGTGCCCTAATTTTTCTTTCTGCAGCACTAATAATACCTTCTATTGCATAATATACCCCCTCATTTTGTTCCTTTTTAAATTAAATGTTTTAAGAGTTACCACTTTATTCCCATCACGATGGCTCCAGGTGTGCTATACCTTTGTAATAAGTAGGACTGTTAGCGCTCTAGTTGTTCTTTAGAACACTCTGGGACATTCTGTCATTGGGCTATACTTGGGCTACATCTGGGTGATATTTGGGCTACATTTGGGCTCTTTTGTCTCTGGTGGCCATTTTGGGAGACTGCATGTCAGAATGTTTTAATGAAATAGAAAAGGATTTGAGAAGTCACTCAAAATGTGCCCTAATTTTTCATTCTGCAGCACTAATCATACTTTCTATGGCAAAATATACCCCCTCCTGTTGTTTCTTTTTAAATTAAATGTTTTAAGAGTTACCACTTTATTCCAATCAAGATGGCTACAGGTGTGCCATACCTTTGTAATAAGTAGGACTGTTAGCGCTCTAGTTGTTCTTTAGAACACTCTGGGACATTCTGTCATTGGGCTATACTTGGGCTACATCTGGGTGATATTTGGGCTACATTTGGGCTCTTTTGTCTCTGGTGGCCATTTTGGGAGACTGCATGTCAGAATGTTTTAATGAAATAGAAAAGGATTTGAGAAGTCACTCAAAATGTGCCCTAATTTTTCATTCTGCAGCACTAATCATACTTTCTATGGCAAAATATACCCCCTCATGTTGTTTCTTTTTAAATTAAATGTTTTAAGAGTTACCACTTTATTCCAATCAAGATGGCTTCAGGTGTGCCATACCTTTGTAATAAGTAGGACTGTTAGCGCTCTAGTTGTTCTTTAGAACACTCTAGGAGGCTGCAGTAGAACACAAAGGAATCAACTGACAGTCTCTGTCCTTGTTGGATGTACATGTTTTACTGAGCATGTCAAACTTCATTTTCACATGACTGAGAAAGAAATGTGAATTCACAGAAAATATGCTTTCAGTTTAGCTTATAGATCCCCTTCCAAACCACTGTGGGAAAATCATGAGATATTAGTTTTCTTTCAAACAATATTCATGATATCACAGCAGAAGGTTTTTTCACATGGTAAAATCACCTTAGAACCCAGAACAATTCCTAAAACGAGTATGGTACCATCAACAAATGATTTATAATGTAACTAAAGTCCTAAAACCCTCAATTAACTACAATGCTTTTTAATGAGGTGCTATCATGTATATTGGTCCCAAGATGGCTGCCAACACTTCTTGGATGAAGTGCTGACAGCCAATAAGATCAGATGTGTGGTTAGGCTCCGCCCAGATATATATCTTTTTTTGAACCTAAATTACTCAAAATCCACTGGAGCACATATATTGAGACCTAGCAAAGGCACATCGGGCTAACAGTCCCTACAATTTTGCCAAGTTTCGTGCAAATCCATTCAGCCATTCGAGCTAAAAGTGAGGCCAACCGCCCTATGGAAATTAACATGGGAAAAACGCGTTTTGGGACCCCCCTTTTTTCTCGGCCCCCCCTTGATGAAACCCCCCCCAAATTGTCAGGTGCTGCTCAGAAACAAAATGTTCCATTTTCCTGAAAATTTCAGCCAATTCCGTCCACAAACGCCAAAGTTATTAGACATAGAATTTTCAAAAATCCCATAGAGAAAAAATCCTAACTATATATACCTACTGGCGACCGCCAGTAGGTAATATATATATATATATATATATACAGTCCTGCACATATGCTGTCTTCAAAACACATACAAACAGTGAGTCAGTCATTGATGCATCTATGTGCTAAGTAATACCCCAACCAAACCATACAGACACTCATACTGATACTAAAAAAACATCTAATAACCCATATACACACACATGTAGCTACTCACCAACCCATGCAGCCACTTATACACAAAGTGAAACACTAATACATATATTTAAATATTTAAACATTACTCACTAATATTTATTTTTCAGAAAGACACACATTCACTGGATGGTGTCATCAGTGATGTCATGAGTGATGTCACTGACCATGTCATGAGTGATGTAATATGTGACGTCATCAGCAGTGCATTTCAGGCGCGCAAGTTATAGTGAGTCCAACTAACTATAACGTGGGAATTTCAATGGTTTTATGTCAGTAAAATTTCCAGCTAACTATAACTGGTGTGAAACCTATGGTTTTTTCAGTGAATATATATATATAACCTTATATATATATATATATATATATATATATATATATATATATATATATATATATATATATATATATATATTCACTGAAAAAACCATAGGTTTCACACCAGTTATAGTTAGCTGGAAATTTTACTGACATAAAACCATTGAAATTCCCACGTTATAGTTAGTTGGACTCACTATAACTTGCGCGCCTGAAATGCACTGCTGATGACGTCACATATTACATCACTCATGACATGGTCAGTGACATCACTCATGACATCACTGATGACACCATCCAGTGAATGTGTGTCTTTCTGAAAAATAAATATTAGTGAGTAATGTTTAAATATTTAAATATATGTATTAGTGTTTCACTTTGTGTATAAGTGGCTGCATGGGTTGGTGAGTAGCTACATGTGTGTGTATATGGGTTATTAGATGTTTTTTTAGTATCAGTATGAGTGTCTGTATGGTTTGGTTGGGGTATTACTTAGCACATAGATGCATCAATGACTGACTCACTGTTTGTATGTGTTTTGAAGACAGCATATGTGCAGGACTGTATGGGTGGATGAGTGTGTATATGTGTGTGTTAGTGAGTGAATGACTGTCTCACTAGTGTCTTTATCAGTAACGACATATTTTTTAATCTAGTATATGTGAGTATTGATGTATATAAATGAGTATATGTGAGATTGTATTTCCCACATGGGTATGACCCATGCATGGCGTGCAGTTTTCCTTTGGACCTTTCCTTGGACAGGTGGCTTTTAACCAGTCTGTCCTTAAGTGATCTTGTCTTTCTGAGTGTGATCATAGGGTGCTCCTGCAGATCTTTACCGATTACGGCATCGGATTTGAGGATACCCCAGTTTCTGGACATGATGGCTCTTACCCTATTCGCTGCCACCGAATAGTTAGTTATTAATCTGACTATGCCATTGCCACCTTTCATGGTTCTGCCCTTTTTCTCAGTCAATAGGGTTTGCCTGTCTATAGCTTTTGCTTTCCCTTTTGCTTGTTGGAGTACTGTTTGCTGATAGCCGCGTGATTTGAAGCGTTCCACGCTTCTCTCTGCAGCCTCTTCAAAATCTTTTTCCAGGGAACTGTTGCGTTTTATTCTCAACAGTTCCCCATAGGGGATACTCCTTACAAGGGAATCTGGGTGACTACTTCGTCCATGTAGGACGGAATTCCCTGCCGTCTCTTTTCTATAGAGCGCAGTCTGAATTGCGCCTGAATCAACGAAAACTCTCAAGTCCAGAAAGCTAACCTCTTTCCTGCTCATACTATGGGTGAATTTCAGATTCAAATTATTTGTGTTTAGGGCCCTTATGTATATATATATATATATAATATATATTTCCTGAAAAAAGCATAGGTTTTTGGGGTGTTATACTTAGCTGGACATTTCACACGTACAAAACCATTGAAATTCCTCCGTTACAGTTAGTTGTACTAACTATAACTTGCGCGCCCGCAATCCACTGCTGATGATGTCACATATTACTTAATTCATGACATGGTGAGTCACATCACTGATGACATCACTGATGACATCTCAAATGGTTTTTTACGAGTGAAATGTCCAGCTACTATAACACCCCTAAAAACTATGTTTTTTTCAGTGAATTGCTAAGGTTTTTTAAGTGCTAAGCCCTAACTATAACATGTCTGAAATCAATTGTTTTTTCAGTGATTTTCAAAGGTTTTTTAAAGGATAATTTTTAAATGTAATAATTGTTATATTTATTTTTTGCATATTGTTTTAATACATTTTTTAATCAATTCATTTTTAGATATTTTATTTTTTTAATTACATTACACATTTTTAATAATTATTTTTTAAAAAAGTAAAAATATTTCATTTGTAATGTTTTATATTTTTTAAAATATATTTAAATATTTTCTTTATTGTTTTTTCCTTGTTTTTTTTTTTAGTCGTGCACCCACAGTGCACACTTTTCGATCACTGCGCGGTACGTGTCTGCCGTTTTAGCATTGTTGTGTAGGATCCGCGTAGGGTGTGCGACGGGTACGACTTTCCCTACGCAAATGCTATGCGATCGGTACGCAACTTGTGGTGCATGCGCAACATGTACGTATTACGCAATGGTCACGCGGTTCCGCATGACGTCATATGCGTGTCAGACACAGTGGATGCGCGACTCCCGTGAAATTTTTTAATGTCTAAAAACATATATATATATTTAAAAAATATTAAGACAAGACATTATCTGAGCTAATATTAAAAATAATATTCTTTAACTTTTAATAAAGTTAAATTACTTGTAAATGTAATTTTGCGAAGTCGCGCTAGATGCAAGCTTGGTGCGAGCCTTGTGTGAGCTGTGAACGCTCACCCTACGCCGACCCCATGTGACCACAAAAAAAATTTGATTGGTTCATTTAACTTCCTATTCTAAGTATTGAAGGACCCCACCCATTTCAATCACTCTTCTTAGACCCTCCTTAGGAGAAGACTTCTGCTAAGAATTAGGATCTGTGAAAGAAAAGAAATAATAATTATAACATGTAATAATATATTTTCACAGCACAGCATAATTTTAACATTTTACATACCAATTTCTTTGCTTTTTTTGTTGTTTTCAGAATATATTGAATTTCATTAGAAACAGTGATTTCAATCATACTCATCACATAACAGCGGGCAAAAAAAAGAAATAATCAATAAGATTGTTTAAAAAAAAATCCATCCTCAATAAAATACTGTATAATATAAATCAAACATATATAAAATGCTTACTGCTAAGAACATTTTATAACTTACATTTATAAACACTGTAAATGTTGTCGCCTAAAACTGTACACCGAGACAATGTGCAAGAAAAAGTCCATAATTTAAACATATACCTTTCTATGATGCCAAATAGTATTATTGCAATACTTTTGATTTAAATTGTCCAATGGTAAGCCTATTAAATCATAATAATAAATTCTGAATTATCTCCCTAAAACTTTGGCTTCAGAAATATTAGGTAGGAATTTGGTAATTCACTAGGCAAACGTTGTTTGAAAACCAACTGAGCATCATTACAAAGTGTCCAGCCTTTGTCACATTTTAGATAGTTAGTGTAATGTCCACATGTTGTGGAAGTACCATTATGAAAAATTATTGCTACTGCTACAAAAGTCCTTTCTGATATTGATAGCTAAGTTGCTACAAAATGTTTTATTAAAGTGTCCAATCTTCTCCCATCAGTTGTACAATGTTGGATCAATAAAATTATATATTGCCCATATCTTTGTATAAATAACGTTGATATAATTTCTGATTTGCATTTGCTACACTCCATGTTTTGATTTGCTGCTTTAACTAATTTATTGAAAGACACTGATTTACAGTCTGGTAATGTCAGATATAGAAATCTTTCAGTGTCTACATTAGTGCTACATGTATACAAAAATATTTTCTATTTCCACGCCTTCATCTCCCAATACGGTAAGCATATACATAAGAAATTCCTGAGCATCTTATTAGATATTTTTCATAAATTGTGTGAGACCAGAACATACATCCAAAAGATTATGAACATCAAAAACGCTTTGTATTTTACTTGTATCAGTTCTTAATTTTTCATAAATGGAATGCAACAAAGAACAAAACCTTTTTTCCCGATTCTCCATAATTTGCTGTTGCAAACCTTCAAGAAAAAATCAACATTGACCACTACATTAGCATAGCTGTTGATACCTGAACTATTTTGAAACTGATAACCAACAATCTCTTCAACAGTGTCCTTTTTCTTTTTGTTTGCAATAACAACATTATCTTGTTTTCTTATCTTTTGTATACCTTCACTACAAATATTCTCATACCTTCTTTTTCAACATACTACACGCTTTTCAAATACAGGATATTGACCTAAATTAGGAGCATATGTTATTCTTAACTTATTATACTCTTTTACACAGTTTGCATCTGCAGTAACGTTTGTGTCATCAAAATCAATCAAAACCAAACCAGATGTTGTTTTGACTCCCGACAAAGCAACATATGCCATGCCCTCTTTAAACACAGTTTTTCCAATGTTCACCAAAGCACTGTCAACACTTAAACCTTGAGATTTATGAATAATCACTGCATATGGAAACTGTTTTCTACAGACATATAAATCTTTAACAAGCAAAAAACCAACTGAACAACAACCAATTTGTTTCACTTCTTCAATCTGATCAAATTTATTTTTTGATAATTCAATACCATCTTTATTCTAATAATTAGCAAAATCCAAAACTTTGCCCATTGTTCCATTAACTAAACCTTTTTCTACGTCAAAATTATGTCTTAAAATTACCCAACAGTTTCTACATGCATATTGATTCTTTTCTAAACCAGAAGTTTTAGATATCGATTTTTCTAAAGAATCCAATTTTGTCTTCAATTTTTCTGTCAAAATAATAGGGATTCCTTTATGCTCTATTTTATCGATGGCTTCCATTTTTATTATTTCTTCATTTTCCAGTTTTAAAAGATTTTCGTTGAATATAGAACACTTGCGCAGTGTTGGCATTAAGCAGATTACAGATTATTTTTCTGCAATATTCATGTATATTTTCTCAGGAACGATATCTTCATTTGAAAACAAATTGGAAAGTAATCGACTCTGCAAAGCCTCTTTGGCCTGTTCTGCCAGTAGTCCAATTCTTATATCATGAAGAATAGTTCCATAATCAACATCATTTGCCTGTCACATATTTGTAATGAGTTCTTTGTATTCAAAAATACCAAATGTTCACGTTTCCAACACTACCCAGAGACTTTCTGCTGTCTTCATGTGCAAAGGTTTTAAATACTGGTTGTCCTTTTACAGGCGTAAGTTGCAATAGATCTCCAAAAACTATGACATGTTTTCTTCCAAATAACACGTCATACTTTGTTTTAAGAATTTGCTGCATTCTTAAATGCACAAAAGCATGACCATGCTTACCTCATCAATAATCAGAACTTTTATTTTCTTCAGCGCTCTTGAAACTTCACAATAAGCTTCTCCATATAGTTTGTGATGTTCCAATTTGTTTTCATGCTCCACAGGTAGCATTAGTAAACGATGTAATGTAATTCCTTTAATGCTATGTGTTGCCAACCCAGTTGGAGCATGTACAGCACAAGACATATGTGACTCAGTTGTTTTCTGTAGATAACTGGTGATTACTTTAATTAAGAAACTTTTGACTGTTCCATCTTGTCCGCTCACATACATTCCAATAGGTTGAAATGATGTGCATGTGCATTATTTCTTTTCAAGAAGAAATCCATGGTAAATCTGTTGTCTCACTTGCTGATATATTTCTTTCTGTTCAACATTTAATTATTCTTCCAAGTTTGCTAAGTCCATTACATCTTCTTGAGCTTGATGCATTGCTGTTTCTACCTCATTCATGGTGATTGGTGCTTAATTTTCAACAATTGGTTGTCCTAGTGGATCTTCACTCAGCGCAGCAGAACTTTGACTATCTTGAGAACAGTCTCTAGCAATCACAGCTGCAATCGTAGCTTCTTGATCAATTTTATCATTCAACATTTTCACATACGCTGCAAAAGCACTGCATTGTATGGTATCTTTGCAAGGATAGCTCTGGAAATCTCCAAGTAATTCCAGTTCTGAATGCCACGGTTTGAACAGTTGCAAAAGGGCTAAATAGTAACATTCCCTTTTATCAGCAGTCTCGCAACTCAGCTTTCTGTGATTAATCAAATTTTCTTTCTTTTGATTCACCAAACATTTTTTGGAACCAAGGACTCCATATTTTCCATCATTGATGGGTGTTCTCTGTAGTATTCCGGTTAAAAGTGTAGTTTTGCAGCACTTCATAGAGACACATATTCTCAAGATGATGTCTTCTGTTTGGGTAATATGTGTCCAACATATTAGTTTTCAAAATATCTGTACTTTATGGATATTTTTCTGCAAAATATTCAATTTCTTGAACAGATTTCAGTACCCGATTTCGCATTGCTGCAAGACCTAGACTCACCCAAATTATTCTTCTAGATTTGGAGTATAGACATGCAGATGATAAACGATCAGAGCAGTCATATGCTCTGATTTCTCGATGCGATAATATCTTCAAACTGAAACTGTATAATTTCTTACTTAGAGTCTTCTCGTGAGAAATCTCTTTCCATTTCTTTCAATTCTGTCTTTTCTGATTTTGTAATGTAGGACGTTACATATCGAGCAACAGCAATGGAATTGTCCGCAATGTAGTGAATATCCATGTTAGCATGTGTAGTCAATTATGTATTTTGACTCTTTGCTTCTTCTTAAGTTGTAGGTATTTTTGGAGACTTTCTTGTGCTGGTATGTCGCATAGATGACATAAAACTGTTCACTCTTCCTTTGGATAATACAGGACATGGAAATGCAAAATGACATTTGGTATAGAACTTATCCTTAGACGTGTACTTTCGTCCACAGTATTTTCCACATCGATGGCTTTGGAATTGTAAGACTTGTTCTGTTAAGTTGTTTTCTTCTGTGCTTTTGGGTACAGCACATGTGGCATATCCTTCAATAAAAGACAAAACAGTGTCATCCGCATCTGTTCCAAATTTGGTTGGTGTCCTTAATCCATAATAGCATAGGTATATGAGCAGCCCCTCTTGCTTGATACTCCTTTCTCCAAAATATATCCACAAATTCTCCAAGAGGAGGATTTTTTTTATTGCAGATAAAAGACATCATAGCTTGGAATCTATGATTGAAATACCTGCATACTTTAACAGGATCCAAAGAACACAATTCTCCAGGTGTCTTCTATTCAATATTTTTTATATTGGAATTTGCCTCTCAAAGAAATTCAAGTAAATCATCCAAAGCGTACTCAGCACAGCTTAGGGTAAGGAACCATGTCGGAGTTCCTAAGTTCCGTAGCATACATTTCAGTTTTCCATGATGACGGTACTAATATTCATTAGTCCCACGCTGACATGCCATCAGATTAATCAGCTGAGATTCTAAATGATCATCTCTCTGATACACTTTATCCATAAAATCCTTTGCAGATACATTTTTCAAATGTACTCTAGTGTTTAAACTGTGATTTACTGCATATGAAAGTCCAGACAAGTCACTTTCAAACAAAAGATGAAATATATAAGGGATACATTGTCGAAATCTTGGCTCTTCTGCTTATAAACTTGTTGTCCAATATCCAGATGCAGGAATCTTCACAGGACGTTCATCATATTGTCCACCTTTTCCTGTTGTAAACAACTGTGGAAAACAATGAGCTTCCAAGCTCTCGTCCCATACACTCATGGGACTTCCTTTTGCTTTTTTCATTTGGAACAACTCAATAGTGTTCCCCATCACTTCTTTTGAATGAAGTGGATGTACACTGTAAATTCTTCACATCTTGACATGTCCACTTTTTCAATTTGTCCACTTGATGTTTCAGTATCTTCTGCTAAAAGTATTTCATGTTCTCCCATATAAACATTTTCATAGTACGTATTGTTTTTTATCAAATACAAAGTTGCCTTCTGTACTGTAGCAGGGATTTCTGCTCCTATACAGAACTGTGCATAGGGACTTGGAACCTCAATGATTTAGGGTGTGCCAAAACTCACCTTAGTATCCAAAATCCCCTTACCAGATTAGCAATCAGAGTCTCATTGGTTCTTAGTAACCCCCAATGATTTAGACAACCCATAACACGGACTTAGAACACCTCAGGTAACGTGGAACACATGAACACTCTTTCGTTGTACTAACATATCAATCCAGAACGAGGAGTAAATAAAGACACGTGCAAGTTTGAAATGTTTATTTCTAATGCAATGTTCTCAAGTGCAGTATCTTAGCTAATACAAGCAAACATATTATAAGGAACAAAGTTAGCAGCATGGTTACTATTCTGTATTTGCAAATACATAAACAATAACCACTTTTATTCTACCAAAACTTGGAAACAGCATAGGTTTTTAACCTGTTATATATCTACAAACACATGAAACACCCGCAGGCTTCTCTCACAACAGTTCCTAAATGTACACTAACTCACAGTGTGATTCTAGACAAATAACAGTATCCCTTGCACTTTACCAAAAAAATGTAGTACTCTGGAACAGGTGACATAAATGCACACATTCCACATATTTTAGAACACAATCTCACAATGTGATTCTAGACAAGCTAGACTACTCCCTGGACTTTACCAAGAGAAACACATTAACCTTAATAAAAACTAACACACCAGATACAACCTCTCACAAAGTTACCCTTCAAATTGATTTGTAGATTAAGAAACATGTCAGTCACACACCAGATTTTCTTATACAGAATCTCTGTACTCTGCAGCTCTTCGCAAAACCAGAAAAATGGCAAGCTTTCCCTCTCATTCTGCACACAAATACATGAAAATATCAAATCGTATTGCTTCCCACATTAATTCAAAAGATAACACACATTTCTATTGGTTACACATTTCAGCCCAATCCAAGTGACATAAATCCTACCCCCAATCTGCTCACTGCCTGTTACCATAGAAACAATTCATGGAACACTTAATTGAACTCATAGGTCATATGGCTGAGATACCCGCCACCCCCTCTCAACACAATCCCCAAGGATGGGAAACCGGAAACAGTTCTGAAGTTTTTGGAAGACGGGAGGGAGTGACCCTCCCGGCCGTATTTATTAAAATATGAAACAAAATTAAAACATTAAATCAACAGTTTCATATCATGTACAATTTCATTACCACATTGCGATGTTTGGCTAACCTTAACATATTCTCTAATACAAAGGTTCTCCTAGCCGAACTAACATCCTACAAAACATTTACTTGAAATTTTGAAATTGTACATCCTAACGTTTAAGGGCCAACGGCAAGGTCGTAACCGGTGTCAGGATCCCTAACCCAGAAATATCCCCCTCACTTGTGAGGGGCGACCGCACAGAGGCGTACCTCAAGTGCAACTACCAATTTCCCTTGACTTGACGGGGGCCCCAAAAACTCGATGCCACTTAAAGGTCGTACGAGGACTCGTGTGAGGTATCTAGAAGGTAGCGTAGACCCCCCCCAAACCCCACACAACTTACCACATCTGCCGTCGCAGACGTCCTGGCCCCGGGAAATTCCCCAGGAGGGGGCTGTAACCCCTCCTACCCAGGAAGGGGCCTTGACCGCCTTTCCTTTCCTCTCGGCGACCCATCCTTAGAAGGGACCGCCTCCCCGTTGAGGGGCCAATGGCCACCTCCCCCGAGCGCTCCCATCCGTAATGGGTGACGCCCACTCATAGGGATCTTCCAATTAGTGCTCACCGATCATGACCTTACCGCCCGACCAAAATAAATACGACAATGCTAACTAAAGTACTAAATAACTAAATTATGAAAAAGGCAGTAGAAAACACAACTGTATTAACAGCATGCTTTACTGATGCACACTAAAGCAGAATTACTTTATTTCACAAAAAAATAACACAGATTTACCATTCTTTATTGCATACTCAAAATCATCACGATAATAACCACAACCTGTAAACGAAAATCAGAGTTATCCATCAAACTTTATTCAAAACAACTTGCTGTCCTCAGGGGCTGGTGGGTGGGTCAAAATTGGCTCTTCGTTCCGTCTCGAGCTCACGTGCAGCGAGGAGGTGCAGCTTCAGAGCACAGGAACAAGAGGATGCTTTCTTGGCTTGTTGCTCCTTTTATCCGTCTTCAGGGCGGGCGTGAACCCGCCCCTGCCCGCCCCAAGGGCGTGGCCGGCCGCGTCAGTGTCTAGGCCAACCCACTCTAGGGCGGGAAAAGGCGCGCCCCGGCTACGCCGCTTTGGGCATACCAGCCGAGACTCGCCTCCCGCCCAAGATGGCTTCCCGGGGGGATCGTGGTACTCCGCCATACGTTCGGGGGGACCGAAAGGTCGCCCCTTGCCATATGGCTGAGATACCCGCCACCCCCTCTCAACACAATCCCCAAGGATGGGAAACCGGAAACAGTTCTGAAGTTTTTGGAAGACGGGAGGGAGTGACCCTCCCGGCCGTATTTATTAAAATATGAAACAAAATTAAAACATTAAATCAACAGTTTCATATCATGTACAATTTCATTACCACATTGCGATGTTTGGCTAACCTTAACATATTCTCTAATACAAAGGTTCTCCTAGCCGAACTAACATCCTACAAAACATTTACTTGAAATTTTGAAATTGTACATCCTAACGTTTAAGGGCCAACGGCAAAGTCGTAACCGGTGTCAGGATCCCTAACCCAGAAATATCCCCCTCACTTGTGAGGGGCGACCGCACAGAGGCGTACCTCAAGTGCAACTACCAATTTCCCTTGACTTGACGGGGGCCCCAAAAACTCGATGCCACTTAAAGGTCGTACGAGGACTCGTGTGAGGTATCTAGAAGGTAGCGTAGACCCCCCCCCAAACCCCACACAACTTACCACATCTGCCGTCGCAGACGTCCTGGCCCCGGGAAATTCCCCAGGAGGGGGCTGTAACCCCTCCTACCCAGGAAGGGGCCTTGACCGCCTTTCCTTTCCTCTCGGCGACCCATCCTTAGAAGGGACCGCCTCCCCGTTGAGGGGCCAATGGCCACCTCCCCCGAGCGCTCCCATCCGTAATGGGTGACGCCCACTCATAGGGATCTTCCAATTAGTGCTCACCGATCATGACCTTACCGCCACAGGCCGGATAGTTGACCGGCTATCCGGACCCCCCACAACCCTCCTACCTAAAGGTCATGTTTTAACGTCTTCAGCCAAGCTATGAAGTCTCCTATGAGTAACTCATTCCCCACCCGAGACAAATGAACACCATCCCTCAAATACATACCGTCATTATTAATACAACCATGCGAAATAGAATGCAGTGTATCGGAACGGAACAACCTACTCACTTTGTTATTAATTTTTCTTACAGAATGATTCAAAGCAGAAACAGAAAAGGCCCCCCGCCACACTTTTTGTGGGATCATATGGGACCATGCAATTGTGCACCCTGGAACTCTCCTCGCTAACCAACTTACAGTGGAAAGCATCGCCTCAAGAAGAAGTCGTCTACCAGTGGTGACCAAATCATTGCCCCCAAGATGTACTATGACTACAGACGGCGGTGACCTCGTCCGCCCTAGCAAACCCTCGAAAAAAGATTGAAACTGGTCAATACAGAGACCGCCTCTTCCGTAGAAGGACACACTGTACCCGTATTCCCCAGCCACGTGAATCATGTCACCTGCCTTGAATACGTCCGCGGCACGCCTCACGTATGAGTGGCCCACGACCCACACCTCCTTTTTCACAGCCGGTGATGTCTGACCGCTGGCCCGGTGTTGGGTCGGCTGCATAGTCCGCCCCGCCTCGTAGGCTTGCGCAACTGAAAACCAAACAAAACAAGAAGCGTGAGTACATCATTACAGCTTCACAACATGTGCAACCGCACATACCTTTTATAACAACGGGAGGACCAACGCCCCACACGTTTAACTTGTTCGACACTCAGACCCCTGGCTGTAGCCTCTGTAGCAGCCCCTATCCGAAAGGAATGAGTCCCAAAGTCGCCCGGGTTCAGGCCCGCAGCGGTAATCGACATCGCAAGCACCCGCTGAAACTGAAACCTTGTCAGTGGGGTGGCGTCAGCGTGTCTCAACAAGGTCCCCCCCCATGATGCCACCCTTCGTGCTAAATAATCCTCTAAACACTTCACCGGGCACATGGAGGACCCGGGAATCCTGTGTATGATTATGCAATCACCCTTCCCACTTTGATCGGTCTTGGACCTGACAAACGAGACAGTCAATGTCTCCCCTCTGATCTGAACGTGCTCTTCGCACAGTCCTCCCGTCACATCCTGCTTGTTCCTCGCCACTAGTTCGCTTACCCGCATAGCACCATGAAATGCCAGCGTAAAAGCGGCTCGGAATAACACTGTCTCAAACTGAGATGAACATGTTGCAGGGAGTCTGGATAATAACAGGGCCAACCTATCCAAACCTATCGGGCGCCTCTCATCTACTCTGCGACCCTCAAGGCGTTGCCACCCCCGTAGCGCTTTTTGTACAACGAAAGACGCTGTCGGGTCCTGGATCCCATGAGCCCTAGCAACAAAGGAAATGGCAGCCCGATGCCTCTGGGCCGTAGCCACCGATTTCCCCGCCCGATGTAAAGACATCAGAAATTCCACTACCCATTCCTCCTGTCCCCAAAGCTCCCTTCTAACAGTCCCCAAAAAGGCCAAATAGGAACGGAACGCCCCTTCATATGCCTTCCTCGTCCTGGGTGCTAAACTCTCTCCCACGAGGTTACGAAGTTCGGGGCACCGAGAGACCAGAGAGCTTCGGGAAAGGGTGCCGGCTCCGGGTCCGCTGCGGGCAGAAAACCCCAGAAGGCCTGTATACGAAAACGAGAAAGGGCATCAGCCGCCTGGTTCATCACCCCCGGGACATGTCTTGCTTTAAATAGCACATTCAATTGCATACACAATAATACAATTTCCTTGAGTAGTCTCAAAACCCATTTGCATCGTGCTGCCTGGCTATTGATACACTCAACCACGGTCATATTATCAGACCAGAATACCACAGAGTGATCTCTGAGCCCTTCTGGCCACGTTCTCAGGGCCACCAGAATGGGGAAAAGTTCCAGGAAAGCAATGTTACTTGTCAGTCCACTGTCATGCCACCATGTCGGCCATTTTTGAGCAGACCATCGAGTGCCGAAAATGGCACCGAAACCTACGCTCCCTGCCGAATCTGTCCACAGCCCTAGCTCCTCAGAGGACACAGCCGGTTTGTTCCAGACAACTCGACCATTGAAATCCGCCAGAAATGCCAACCAAATGCGCATGTCCTGGCGAACCTCAGCCGAGAGCCTTGTGCGATGATGACCCTCCTTCAGGCCGACCATGGCTTGAGCGATCGAGCGGGAAAAGGGGCGGGCCATTGGTATAACTCTTAGGGCAAAATTCAACTGTCCCACCAACTGCTGTAATTGATGCAGCTTAACCTTGGACTCACTGATACACATTTGCAGGGATGCCCTGAACCTTAATACTTTGTCACCCGGCAAACGAAAACAACCTTCCCCGGAGTCTAACTCGATCCCCAGAAACTCGAGGCAAGTCGAGGGACCCACAGTCTTACCTGGTGCCAATGGCACGCCAAACTGATTCATTAAGACACAAAATGCAGCCAAAGCCTGCCCACATTCCGGATCCCCGGCTGCCCCCAGGAACAAAAAGTCATCGAGATAATGCATCACATGTTGAAAACCCGTCTTCTTTGTGAAGACCCATTGTAAGAAACTACTGAATTTCTCGAAATAAGCACAAGATATAGAGCACCCCATAGGCATACACCTATCCATGTAATAATGACCCTGAAACATGAAACCCAGGAGACGCTGATCGTCTGGATGTACCGGGAGCAGCCGGAACGCTGACTCGATATCAGATTTTGCCATCAGCGCACCGGGCCCCAGGCGATTCAAAATGGCTACGGCCTCATCGAAGGATGCGTACTGCACCGAACACACTTCCGGGTCTATCGCTTCGTTTACGGAAAGACCACGTGGGGCTGATAAATTATGTATCAGCCGAAACTCGCCCGGTTCCTTCTTGGGTACCACCCCTAAAGGGGAACAAACAAAGTTAGCAACTGGCGGTACACTAAACGGACCAGCGACTCGACCTCGAGTAACCTCCTTCCGGATCTTTTCCTGTACTACGGTCGTATGCTGTAAGACCGACATCTGGTTTTTACATTTAGCTACACCCTGAAAGTCCCCCACTGGGATGCGGAAACCATATGAAAACCCGTTCCGCAACACCCCAGCGGAAGTACGATCCGGGTATTCGCTGAGCCAGGGAATCATTGCCAGGGTATCAATCGGGGTAGGTAAAGGCGCCCCTCGGACAATATTAGACCTGTTTGGCGCCTCCTCTACCCCCGTTATCACCCGTTTTGGCTCTGCACGTGGACTCAGGATGGGATGATTGCCCACACCCGCTACATTCGTGTCTAAATTTGCATGACCCCTGGGGCCTAGTACATTTACCCCTGTTAAAGTTCCAACACACCCCCCTTTTACCTGCGTTGCCGGCAGGCCTCGAGTGATTGTCGGTACTTGTACCTGATCGAAAGGGCGTCCCCGCATATTGGCGGGAGGATTCGCCAACATTACTTCCTATCAATGGCAATTTCAACATACCAGTCTCCTCCATTTTGGACCAGGACACAGAATCATAACAATCCCAAGTTAAACTTTTATCATGTTCTTTTGATTTTCTGAAAATATTATCATAGCAAAACCAATGATTACCCTCGTGTGATACGGAGTACCCCATGATCCGTGACTGATAAATCGGCAATTCGGGTAGCAATTCGGGCCTACGTTCACCCAAGATGGATGTAAAAACCCCCCACGCTTTGCCCCAATTGCCAATGTTTTCATTTACCTTAAAGGCGGCCATCTTTGCGCGCCAAACACTCGGCTGCATGAGGTCCTTCTGGCCCTTAACATGCTCCATCTCATAATGATCAGTAAGCAACGAGAAGATGTTTATATACTCCCCTGCCCAAATCTTCTCTTTAATAGCTAGAGGGACATGCTGACCTAACCTTTCCCTTCGAGAGGGTGCCGACTCATCCCTCGCAATCGGCAATGGCCGCTTACCTGCACCGGACGCTGTCCCTGTGACTGAAACGGTCCCCTGTGGATTCTCCACTGGCGCAGCCGGCGTGGATACCCTCGCTGCTTCACGTGTTTCACGCAGTTGCTTCATCAACACCTGCGCGTCGACAGCCGTGGTGTCCTCGCTACCTTTCCCCAACCACGCTGCTAATTGTGCCGCCAGCTCTGGCGGCATATCTTCCCCGGACACGGGGGTGACCACAACGGGAATCGGATTCCCTTCTTCCGGCACGGGAGTGGGTGCTTCGATCGGTGTACTGGGATCCGGGATGCCTCCCCCAGCTGCTCCCCTCCTGGGCCTCTTGCCTTTTCCTCCCGGGGCTTCTCCCGCCAAAGGACGTTTCGGCCCCCCTTCCTCATCCTTGTCCGCCATTCGCCTCTTTAGGTCGGTCACCTCCTTCATGAGAACGCGCAGCATCTGGTCGGTAGTCATTCGCTTTCCCGCCTTCTTCGGCATTCTCCAACAGAGTATCTGGAAAACAAACAAGAACGATTATAACGCTCAAAATTGGCTCTTCGTTCCGTCTCGAGCTCACGTGCAGCGAGGAGGTGCAGCTTCAGAGCACAGGAACAAGAGGATGCTTTCTTGGCTTGTTGCTCCTTTTATCCGTCTTCAGGGCGGGCGTGAACCCGCCCCTGCCCGCCCCAAGGGCGTGGCCGGCCGCGTCAGTGTCTAGGCCAACCCACTCTAGGGCAGGAAAAGGCGCGCCCCGGCTACGCCGCTTTGGGCATACCAGCCGAGACTCGCCTCCCGCCCAAGATGGCTTCCCGGGGGGATCGTGGTACTCCGCCATACGTTCGGGGGGACCGAAAGGTCGCCCCTTGCCACAAGTTCAGCACACAATGTTGCTAATCCAAACAGCAAGTGTGCTTGGCTATTCAAAATATCAGAGTATCCTATGTAATGTTCCTTTCAAATACTTTTTCTAAACCAATAAAAAACATTTTTTTAAAAAACAGATTCATACACCGTACTTTTCAGACTAAAATGATCTCAAACACCCAATCATTTCTTTTCATTTTTCAAAACTGCATCTTATCCACAATTTTAGAAAAATCTCACTTGTCAAACTGCCATTTCACATACAGAGACCATCTGAGTGCATCCAGACCTCCCTTCAAGATGCAAGAGGGTGGATTGTGGGACATAGCTATATTTTCTGGAGCCAAAGGAATGCAGAAAACAGAAACATGGACAAAGACCTAGCTTTACCAAATGTAGACATTAAATGGATTGGACAGAAAGGGTTATAGTGGCTCCAATTGATGCCATTGGTACATACTGATTGCATCTCCAATACCCTGACCTCATAATTGTGCACTGTGGTGGCAATGACCTAGGCATTTTCACTGAGGTAGGTCTGGAAATGCTTATAAAGGACATTTCTACAGAATTGATGTAACTTTTCCCCCAAACTGCCTTTGTCTATTCTAACATATGCCAAAGGCAGAAATGGAACTGGTCCAATCAATTTTGTCCACAGATTGAGAAGGCTAGGAAACATGTCAATAAATCTGTTTCTGCTTTTCTCTGAGATTATAGAATGGGTTCCATTTACCACAACAATCTGAGTTTCAATATGGATGATATCTATAGGAGAGATGGTGTACATTTTACAGATGAGGTTAAAAGAGTCATCCTCTTGAACTTTAGACCCTACATAGGTACTTACTTGTAGGCATCAAAAACTCTCAATAAACACAAGGGCTCTTTTTAGAGCCACCCAAGAACACAAAAGCTTGATGTATGTCTCAAAAATATATATATTTTTATGCTTGGAGTTGCGCACCCTACGCGTCAGAGTCGTGCAACGAACGCGTAGAAGTCAAGCACCAAATGCGTTGGAGTCACGCACCCTACACATTATGAGTCGTGCATCCAATGCATGCACACCAGAGGGCCGCACTGAGCAACGCGCTGGGTGCGCGACTGCTAATTTTACTGTAAAAAAATTACCCCTATCACTAATCTCTATTATCCCCGGGGACCCCATCCCCCGGGGCTTATATAAAACGTTGGGGACTGTGGGTGAAGCCCCAAAGCCCCCACTGTCCCGCCGGCTCCCCGCGTCCTTCGGGAGACGGCATTGCTTTTCCACATGGGGAGTTGCTAACATGCAGCTCCCCATGTGGAAAAGCAATATGGTTTGGATTTTGAAAGAGAGAGCAGGTTTCCCTGCTCTCTCTTTCAAAATCCAAACCAAGTTTGCTATGAGAGGGGGAAAGGCTCAGCTCCCGCCCTCCCACAGCAAACAGCAGTGTCCGGGGGTGGGCCCCCCGGGACACTGCAGGAGCTGGCCCTGGGGGGTATCAGTCCCTAGGGCCACACCAAGGCTCCAGGAGAGGGACTGCACTTCCCCCTTCTAACAATACACAGAGCCCTGGGGGTGGTGGTCCCCGGGGCTTGGGAGGATTGTTGAGACCCCCCAACCACTAATTTTGCTGGGGGGAAGCCTTAGAGCCCCCAACCATTTATTTTGTAGCCCCAGGGGGTGGCAGTCCCTGGGTCTGGGTGGCACCTCTGGGCCCCCCATACATTTTTAAAATTTGCCCCAAAGGGCTAATTATAAAAGAAGCTCTGTTATATTTATTTTTTGTTTACGGTAGGATCCGTGCACCCTGCACGGACTTTGCCCTATTTTTTAAAAATATATATATATATTTTGGCCCTAGGGGTCCTTGTAGGACCCCCTAAGCAGGTCTAGAGGGTCAAAATATTTCTAACCTGCTCCCTTTATACATTTTGAACACTTATTCCACTCATTTCTACCAAGGCTTCTACCAAAGCTTCTACCAAGGCACAAAATTGCTGCTAACACTTCCTGGTTTCGAATGTTGACAACCCCTTGACAGCCAACTAGCATTTAGCGTGTAATCGGGGCGGTGCGCTTAGAGAGTGCTCAGGATGCACGGATCCTGCGCGGCCATAGATATATATGTACATTTAGATGTCATTTTCTCAGGAAATACCAAACAGATTTTCACCATATAAGCAAAAGACACAAGTCTAAACTAAGGACTACCTCTTTGCCAAATTTGGTGTAATTCCGTTCAGCAGTTCAAGCTGTAGCCGCGATGAACGGATATGGGAAAGTGCATGGGGAAAACACGTTTTAGGACCCCCTTTTTTCTCAGCCCCCACTTGTTGAATCCCCCCCAAACTTTCAGGAAAAGAACGGACCGGAGCGCCCCTCTAGTTTCAAACATTTCACGAAGATTCGTCAACCAGAACCAAAGATATTCCAAATAGAATGTTGCGGATTTCCTATGGAAAATAGGTCCTAACTATAACTACCTACTGACAACCGCCAGTAGGTAATATATATAATCACACACATATATATGTATATATATTTATATATATTATACACACACTAACAGTTTTATGCCAAACACACATGTGTGTTAGTGTGTATGTGTGTGTGTATATATATATCAATTCACTGAAAAAAAACATAGGTTTCAGGGGTGTTTTAGTTAGCTGGACATTCACTCATACAAAACCATTAAAATTCTACTAACTATAACTTGCGCGCTCAAAATCCACTCTGATGATGTCACATATTACATAATTCATGACATGGTCAGTGATATCACTGATGACATCTCAAATGACATCACTGAAGACATCACTGATGACATCATCCAGTGAATGTGGTGTGGTTCGATATTTAAATATTTATTATATATATAGCAAACTGCATTGAAGAATGAGTAGAAGTATAAGTGTCTGGATGGAGGATTTACTAGCAGTGTTATTGACTATTTAAGTGACTAATTTAAAGTGTCTCACTATAAATATATGGGATACTGATTAAACTGTGTGAATATCTGTATCACTCTGTCTCTTGTATAAACTACTGCATAAGTTAGTTACTAGCTATGTGAAAGTCTGTATTAGTTATTGAATAGATAAGTGGGTATTTGTATGGGAGAATGAATGTGTGTGTGGTTGGGTGGGAGTTGTGTGACTGTCCAAAGATGTGTAAATAGTTGATTTAGTAGGTATATGAGGTTAAGACTACATGTGGAAACAGTTGTTTGGGTGAGTGAATGTCTTTATGGGTGTAGTGATGAGTAAATATATTTCTCAATGATACATGTCCAACAAAGTAGAAATATAAAAGGGAGTGTATGTGTCAGTTCTATAGAAATAAGTATACAGTGATTGTATGAGTGACTGTATGGATAAATGTATACTTGTATTAGTGATTTTATAACACACTAAGTATGAGTTAGTATCTATATGAATAAATGAAGTGGTGTTTGTATAAGTGTGTTGCTGAGTAAATGTAAGTATGATTAATTTTTTGCATATGTGAATAGGATGACTGCATACATGAATAGGATATATGATGCTGTGTAATGTTGATGTAGGTGTATAAGTATATTTGATAGTGTTCTATTTATCTTTGTCAGGATGTATGAGTGAATCTATAGGTAAGTGTTTAGATGTGTGTGTAGATCTAGGAATCACTGAGTGGGTTTTTAGAAAATTATATTGGTGTGTCAGTGGTTTCAAATATGGTACTCCATATTTTATAATGAGTGATGGAAGGTTATACCAGTCTATAATGAGGTGTATCAGATTGTCACGTGGAATATGTAATCAGTAATGTCATCAGTGATGTCATTTGAGATGTCATTTAAGATGTCATCAGTGATGTCATCAGTGATGTCACTGACCATGTCATGAATGATGTAATATGTGACATCATCAGCAGTGGATTGCGGGTGCGTGAGTTATAGTTAGTAGAACTAACTATAACAGTGGAATTTCATGGGTTTTGTACGAGTGAAATGTCCAGCTAACTATAACACCCCTGAAACCTATGGTTTTTTTCTGTGAATTTCTAAGGTTTTTTAAATGCTAATTCTTAACTATAACATGTCTGAAACCTATGGTTTTTTCAGTGAATTTCAAAGGTTTTTTAAATGCTATTTCCTAACTATAACATGTCTGAAACCTATGGTTTTTTCAGTGAATTTCAAAGGTTTTTTTAATGACAATTTTTAAATGTAATAATTGTTATATTTATTTTTTTGATACCGATTGAATAACTATTTATTTTTACATATTTTATTTTTAAATTACATTACATATTTTTAATATAAATTGAAAAAAATATATTTTTTTAAATATTGAAACTCTAATATTGTTTTTAAAATTTTATATTTATTTTAAATATATTTATATTATTTTCTTAATTGTTTTCTTTTCAAATTTTTGGGGGGAGTCGTGCACCCAAAGCGTACCTTTCTCGATCACTGCACGGAACCTAGATGCCATTTTAGGATTGTTGTGTAGGATCCACGTAGTGTGTGCAATGGATGCATATTTTCGTGAGCAAACACTATGCGACCGATACGCCATACGTCATATACGTGTTCGACGCGTTGGTGCGCGACTCCTGCGAAATTTTTTCATGTCCAAGAATATATATATATGTATTTAATATACATATTAGGGCAAGACATTATCTAAGCTAATCATAAAAATAATATACTTTTCCTTTTAACAAACCTATATTACTTTTAAATGCAATTTCGCGAAGTTGAGTTGGGTGCGTGCTGCCTGTGCGCATGGTGCGTGGATCCCATGTGACCTGAAAAAAAGAGATTTGATTGGTTCATAACACTTCCTATTCTAACTATTGAAGGACCTCACCCATTTCAATCATTCTTCTAAGACCTACTTTGGAGGAACATCTCTCAATTGAGAAGAACCTTTTTTGATTCCATTCCTTTGTGTTATTTACTCAATACAGCACAAAATGGCTTCAGGACAGCAGCCACCATCAGATTCAGACCACACTTCGGATCAAGAATGTCTTCCTGATCCTCCACACCCTCAAAGAGTCACTTCAGTGGTCTGGACATTTTTTTTCGATCCCAGAAGGCCAAAAAAAGTAAATGCAACTATTGTGACCTGCAGGATTTGTGAAAGGGTGCTTTCCAGAGGTCATCCTACCAAAAAATACTCATGTGGTACGGCAAGCATGTACAAACACCTGAAAACGCTGCACCCTGTGAACCTGGCTCATAACTGCAGAAGACTTTGCGAAAACCCTCCACCTGCAGTTGCAAGTACTTCTGGTTCATCGTCATCGCCAAAACATCCGGACATACGTCCACAGTTTGGTCAACTGAAGGTGCACTGTATTAAGTGCAACAAATTACTGTGTTACGGAGAGCAGTCCGTAGACCTAATTTGCAGAGCACAGGAAAAACCATTGTTGCTAGACTTTTTTTTTCTTGAAGTTGATTGTCTTGTTCCTCCTGTTCAATTTTTTTCTTTTGAAAAAAAAAATTGCAAAATCGTTCAAAAAAGTACAAAACAAATATAAAAAGAAAAAAACAAAAAAACAAAAGTTCTTTTCAGAACTAACTTCTCTGGTTAAAAAAAGAGCTATATTTGTATGATAGTATGAGAAAGTTTGGTTAAATTTATGCATAGTGCATAATTAAATGAAAGAATGCATTAGTAGTGTATGGTGAATGTATAAGTGCAGAATCACAAGGAAATGCTGCAGAATGACACTGTAAGCTCTTTAGCTGCAGTGTGCTGTGGTACTTCCGAAGTACAGGGATGCAACATATGTACATAAGTATGTTGCAAGTCTATGCTTCCCTCTACACTGCTGCTTAAACTGCAGCAATGCGGTGACCCAGGCACCCTTGCACCATGGTGCAAGGATATATGTGTCGTATGGAGTTTGTTTGTGTGTAGGAAGACACACCTTCCTGCACAAAAACAATCAGTGAAGGTATTTTCTCCTTCAATGTATGCTGTGCAATGCAGCATATATTGAAAGAGAAAAAATGTGGAGAAATGAAAACAATTCTCTTTGTTGTGCCTTGCTACACCAATTGGAGAATGGTGCAGCATTCAGACACATGTTCAGATTTATGATTTATGATAAATCTAGAGATGTGTCTTGTTCTATAAGTGTTCTGTGCAAACATGCACAGCAACACCTATAGAACGCCCCGTCAATGCAAAGTGGTGTGTATGATGAGGTCGTATTTACATGGAGAAGAAAATCTACACTGAGTGCCTTTTCCTCTCCTTGTAAATATGAAAGAGTGTCTTGCGCCATCACTATTTTGCAAAAACTGACATTTTGTTGGCACAGGATGCTTCTAAATTTGTCCCATAAGCGCTTAGGTATTGGCAGACTGTTACAATAAGAACAAATTGCTACTTCATTGTTTGAAAAATGTTATGAGAGTGATAGGAGGTAAGTACAGAGTTATCTCTCCAAAGATGCTCAAAGAAGAATGATTGAAACGATTGCGGTCCTTCATTAGGTACAATGAGAAATGTTATGAACTAATCAAAGCTTTTTTTTTTCAGGTCACATGGTATCCTATGACAGAGACATTCCAAAACGAAATAAGTATAAACTGGGTATTTTGAAGACTGTATTAACACTTTGTAGTTTTTTGCAGATGTGCATGCATAGTATATAAAGAAATTGTCTTATACTAGAGTTAATGGCTAGGCCAATCCTTAACTATATGACTAATAAGTAGAGTAATTTCAGTACTACAAAGAGAGAACAAGATAAAGTTATAAGTACTTAGATTTTGGCAAAGTGATAGCACATGTTTAGAGAGTGGGGAAGGGAAGGAATGGGGTCTGATGTCACATGTACAAACACACTCTGTGACATGTTTTAAGTTGAGGAATTTAGTCTCTTTTAATCCTGAAAGTCCCTGAGTCCTAATAGCCTACCATGTCTCCTTATTGAACACCATACAGGTACGTTGCAGAGAGTTGGCCCGAAGCCATGTCCCATTTTACACCTCTATGCAATGTAACTCTCTGGTACTTTCTGCAGATATCTGGTCGGTTAGTTGGCCCCCAGGGACACTCAGGATTTAAGGAAACTTTATCCCGTAACTTAAAATGAAGCATTTTTCCACACTTATACACTCCGTCCATCCCTCTTTCTTTACCAGTGCGCAAACACAGCCCACTGTGCATAGTAATACTTAGTTAATCTTACCATCACAGTAATAGATATAAAAAACGCGAAACATTTTTTTCAGTTGTTTTTTATCATTGTAATTTGTGAAAATTTCAAGTTTTAGAATTAGGATCTGGGAAGGAGAAGAAAAATACAGTTATAATATATGATATTATATATTTTAACAACATAGCATAATTTCAACATTATATAACTTTTTTTCTTTGCCTTTTTTGCTGTTCTCAGAATATATTGAATTTCACTACAAACAGTATTTTCAATGTTACTCATCACATAACAGCGGGCAAAAAAACCAATCAATAAGATTGTTTAATAAAAAAACTGAGTCTAAAACATTATTAGTATACTCAACTATTTCTGGACATTCCATAAAAACTACATCTTCAATAACAATCCATATAAAACAAATCACACAAATATAAAATGGTTCATTCTTAGAGAATGTTCTTACTTTAATATGAAAGTACTCAAATAATGAATCAATAAAGAATTATTTTTATAATTTCTGTACACTGTAAATGATGTTCTTTAAAAATATATGCTGTGAGAATGTGCAACAAAAAGCTCATAATTCAAATGTTTACCTTTACTCTGAGCCAAATGGTATTGCTCAAATCCTTTAAACTGAAATTGTCCAATAGTAATCATATTAAGACATTTTAACGTATTTCTAATAGGCTGAATAATGTTCCTAAAACCTAGGCTTTAAAAATATTAGTTAGGAAATTGGTAATTATGCTAGGAAAAAGTTGTTTAAAAACAATTGAGCATCATTACAATATGTCCATCCTTCATCATATTTTAAATAGGCAGTGTAATGTCCAGATGTTGTAGAAGGGCCATCATGGAAAATTATTGCTACTGCTACAAATGTTCTTCCTTATATTGATAGTTGACTTGCTACAAAATGTTTTATTAAAGTTTCCAATTTTCTTCCATCAGCTGTACAACGTTGCATCATTAAAATTATATATTGTCCATATCTTTGTATAAATAATGTTGATAACATTTCTGATTTGCATTGGCTACACTCCATGTTTTGATTTGCTGCTTTACCTAGCATGTTGAAAGACACTGATTTACAGTCTGGTAATTGCAAATATATAAATCTTTCAGTGTCTATGTTAGTGGTACATGTAAACATACAATTTTCACATTGATGTTCGCATTGATAACGAAGGCCAAAAAGATTTTCAATTTCTATGCCTTCATCTTCCAATACGGTAAGTATATACATTAGAAATTCCTGAGCATCTTGTTGGATATTCTGCGTAAATTGTGTAGAACCAGAACTTATATCCAAAAGATTACGAATATCAGAAACGATTTGCATTTTACTTTTATAATTTCTCAATTTTTCATAAACTGAATGCAACAAGGAACAAAATCTTTTTTCCGATTCTCCATAATTTGCTGTTGCAAACTTTCAAGAAAAAAAACAACATTGACCACTACATTAGCATATCAGTTGATACCTGAACTATTTTCAAACTGATAATCAACAATCTCTTCAACAGTGTCTTTTTTCTTTTTGCTTGCAATCCCAACAATATCCTGATTTTTTTCCATCTCTATAACTTCACTACAGATATTCTCATATCTTCTATTTCGACCTACCACACGCTTTTCAAATACAGGATATTGTCCTAAATTGGGAGCACATGCTTTTCTTAACCTATTATACTTTTTTACACAGTTTGCATCTGCAGTAATATTTGTCTCATCAAAATCAATCAAAAACAAACCAGATAAAGTTATGACTTGGGACAAAGCAACATATGCCATACCCTTTTTAAACACAGTACTTCCAATGTTTACCAAAGCACTGTCTACATTTAATCCTTGAGATTTATGAATAGTCACTGCATATGCCGGAGAAAGTGGAAATTGTTTTCTACGGACATATAAAACTTTAAAAAGAAAAAACCGAACTGAACAACGACCAATTTGTTTTACTTCTTCAATCTGATCAAATTAGATTTTTTAAATATTCAATTCCATCTATATTTTGATAACTAACAAAATCCACAAGTTTACCCATTGCTCCATTAACTAAACCTATTTCTACATCCAAAATACGCCTTAAAATTACCCGACAATTTATACATGCATATATATTCTTTTCTAAACCAGCAGTTTGAGATATCGATTTTTCTAAAGAATCCAATTTTGTTTTCAATTTTTCTGTCAAAATAATAGTGATTCCTTTATGCTCTATTTTATCAATGGCTTCCATTTTTATCTTTATTCATTTTCTAGCTTTAAAAGTTGATCATTGAATATAGAACACTCGCGCAGTGTTGGCATTAAGCAGATTATGGATTTATTTTCTGCAATTTTCATAAATATTTTCTCAGGAACTATATTTTCTTTTGGAAACAAATTGGAAAGTAATCAACTTTGCAAAGTTTGTTTGCCATGTTCTGTCAGTACTCCAATTCTTTAATAATAGTTCCATAATCAACATCATTTGACTGTCCCATATTTGTAATGAGGTCTGAGTATTCAAAATATGACCAAAAGTGTTTTAAATACTGGTTGTCCTTTTACGGGAGTAAGTTGCAGTGGATCTCCAAAAATTATGACATGTTTTTCTCCAAATAAGATATCGTACTCTGTTTTAAGAGTTTGCTGCATTCTTAAATGCACGAAAGCAGGCACTAAGATTGAGACAATGCTTACCTCATCAATATTCAGAAGTTTCATTTTGTTTAGCACTTTGAAACTTCATAACAAGCTTCTCCAGATAGCTTGTGATATTGCAATTTGTATTCATCCTCCACAGGTAGCATAAGTAAACGATGCAATGTAATTCCTTTAATGTTGCGTGCTGCCAACCCAGTTGGAGCAGTTACAACACAAGTCAAATGTGAGTCAGTTGTTTTCTGTAGATAACTGGTCATTACTTTAACTAAGAAACGTTTTCCTGTTCCAGCTTGACCACTCACATACATTCGGATAGTTTGAAATGAGGTGCATGTGCATTCTTTCTTTTCATGAAGAAATCCATGGTAAATCTGTTGTCTCACTTGCTGATGTATTTCTTCCTGTTCAACATTTAGGGGCCCATTAGGATGGCGGGCAGGATGCGCCCACCACTGTGGGTGCGCATCCTACTACCCTGAACGGGACCCCCGCCCTTATGGCGGGCAGTCCTAAATTCCGATAGGATTGTGGGCGGACTAAGTCCGTCCATCATCCTAATGACCCCCTAAGTTGTTCCAAATTTCCTAAGTCCATAATGTTTCTTGAGCTTGATGCATTGCTGTTTCCATTTCATACATGGCGATTGCCGCCTCATTTTCAAGAATTGGTTGTCCTAGTGTCAGTCAGTCAGGATATCTTTATTCGACTTATTCCAAGTCATACAAAGAAACATAAACAGTAAAACATAGCATAAAATACATATTTGATGTTGCATGTTAAAAAACGACACACTTCATACACATTAAGAAATACTATGTACAATGATGATTAAGAAGGCGAAATTTGACCAGCAGCTTTCACCCTTGCTGCGGCCACTAAAAAATTTGCGATACAGAAGGTTGTACGTGGATTTGATGCAAGCTGTAAAAAAAGCAGCGCCGGGCGTACCTGAGTAAAACCTGCTTCTTTCAAGATGGGGAGCAAATATTTTTTCCTCTGCTCGTGATATAGGCTACAGAACATAACGCAATGCATTGTGTCCTGTACCGAAAAGTCATCACACCTGCAAGGTGGGGCTAGCTCTGGCTTCTGCCATTGCTTAAAAGAACCCAGGTAAAAATGTATCAGGTTGAACCTGAACTTTGTCAGTAAAAACCTGTGATAGGGATGTGTGACGAAACTGAGATAAGGGGCAAGTGAGGGGGCGCTAACCAGAAGGTTGTGTGCCCTGACTGAGGGCTTCATTAATTCAACATCTTCTCGGCGCGCTGCCTTCTTTTCCATAAATGCCTTTTTTATGTGGACGATGTCCGATGCCTTGATTTTTTCTGGGCTTTGGAAAAGTTCTGGTCGGCCTAAATCAGTAAATGATTTGTTTAAATAGGTCAGCCATGGAATGCTCTTAAATTTTTCTAAGGAGAGAACATCTTTCAGAATAGTATGGTTCAGAGGGAGATCGTCATTCAACCATATTTTCAGCCATAGGATCAGCGGCGCTAGGCTTAATAGATCCGACAGGTAGGGTAAACCCACCTCCTGGTGTATCGAGTAAGTTGGAGCTGACTGGGGTAAGGAGAGGAGAGATCTAATACATTTATTTTCTGCTCTCTGGATGGGCTCAAGATTTACATAACCCCATAGTGGAGATCCATAAAGTGCTATGGCCACGGGTTTACACTTATAGATCTTCAAAAGGGCTTCCGTTGGCCTTGCCCCCAACTTGCCCGCGAAGCCAAGGATCGCTGAAGAAGACCTAGTTACTGCCAACCTTTTTGCTGTTACCTGGGGCCCCCATGTACCCTTCTGGTCAAACAAAACGCCCAAATAGGGGAACGTGGTTACCTTCGAAACAGGAACCCCACTACAAAAGAATGACTTATGACTTTTTTTAGTGCACTCACGCCCCATGACCATCGTATGAGATTTTGACGCGTTCACCTTCAGGTCCAGATTGTCCATAAAGGAGCCGAAGGCGTCCAGTAGGTGCTGCAGTCAGACACCAGTGCGAGCGATCAGCACCGCGTCGTCCGCGTACAGGAGTGCCGGTATTTGCACATCTCCTGCACGCGGGACGTCCGCGTCCTGATCACGCAGGTGTTCCCCTAGGCCGTTAATATACAGGGTGAAGAGCGTAGGGGCTAAAATACACCCTTGCCGTACCCCCTTTAAAGATTTAAACATGGGGGTGCATCTGCCATTGTTTGACACACGAACTGCTGCAAAGAGTTCCTGATGCAACGCTGCCATGAATGAGACCAGAGCTTCGTCAATGCCCAACTCTAACAGGATCGCCCACAGTTTTGATCTGTTTACGAGATCAAACGCCGACGAAAGGTCCATGAAGGCGAGAAATACGGAACCCTCCTTGGCGACCGTGTACTTAGAAATGAGTAAGTGCAGGTTGCTACATTGTTCGATGGTCCCTTTTCTCTCTCTGAAGCCGTATTGCAGTTCGGACAACCCCCCGCATCCCTCGATGTTCTCCCTTAATCTAGATAGAAGTACTCGGCCCAAGATCTTTACAGTTGAGTCCAGGAGGGATATTGGCCTATAAAATACTGGGTCGTCATGCCGACCTTTGTTTTTAAAAATAGGGACGATGATAGATTTGGCCCATGAAGCGGGGACTGAGTTTCCGTTAGCTGCATTAAATACGTTTGCCAGGACCTCGGCCCAGAGTTTGGGTGAAAACAAAAAGAAGTCTGCGGGTACTCCGTCTGGCCCAGGGGCCTTATGTTTAGTGGTTGCCAACAGGGCTTTTTCCACTTCTTGAGGGTTAAAGATGATGTGGTGGCCATCTATGTTCTGCGATGTGCATTTCTTTGATCCTTCATCATCGCCCCCATATACTTTTTCAAAGAAAGACAACCAAGACTCGTCGGTGATCACGCAGTCCATGGGATCGTTGCAGTCGTCTAGAAATAAAGGCTGTTTGATGATTTCCCAGAATCTCCTGCTGTCCTGCAAAACTGCTGCCGAAAGGAGATTATCCCATGTTTCTTGTTTGATATTATCTTTACGCTTCTTTATGGCAGCTTTATAGACTTTCCTTAATCTCACGATATCCTCTTTGACCCTGGGCGCAGATTTAAGAGCCGCCAATAATTCTCTGTGGGCTTTAGAGCATGCGTGGTCAAACCATTGCTTATGACCATCGGCACCCTGGATGGGTTTGGCAAGTAGATCCTTCGAGACCTGGTCGCAAATTGCCTCATAAGCAACAATGATTTTATTCCTTTGGGTGCCCGGGTCTCTACACTGATCCACCTGTGCTTTGATTTTTGGGTAACATTTTTCGTAAAAGTTTTCCGGGATGACTTTAGCCCACTTTACGCGTCTAGCTTGATCAGCGGTCCTCAGGGGATGGGCAGGTTTGGGCTTTGCTGGTGGTGGCCCCAAATGAGCTCCCCATGCCACTTCAAGTAGGACCGGGTTGTGGTCACTGTAAAGTGTGGGGACTGTGCAATAGGCCATGGTCCGCTGTAAGATGCCTGATGAAACAAAAATGTAGTCAATCACTGTTCCCTGTTGAGCGCCAGTAAAAGTTGGACATCTCTGCCCACAGTCAGGTTCGTGTAGATCGAAGTAGGCCAATAGCTCCTCGAGCTCCTGCCCCTCAGCGGAATGTTCGAAATGGGGTCCCCGTGTGGCTGCATCGTCAGCTTCGTCAACATCTTTTCCCTTGCAGGCCAAACCACATGGATGAATGTTAAAATCGCCTAATATAATTAACTCAAAAGGAAAATCGATATCCTGTGAGACTATATTTAAAATATTATCCAGGTTAGCAATATTGCGACCGCTGTAGTCGCTGTTCCCGGAATTGTAGAAATTGACAAACAATGTCCTGCATTCTTTATTGATCACCCTCTCAACTATCAGGATATTGTCGGAGTCAGTGCTAATCTGCCTGTAGATACCTTTTAAGGCTAATGAAAATAGAAACACCAGGCCACCTTTGGCTCTACCCGCTCTGCTGGGTCTTGCAGGTTTGGCGAAACTGGAGAACCCATCCAGCCAAAAACTGTTGGATGTGTCCCACGTTTCTTGTAAGGCGATAATATGATATTCTGAGACAAAGCTCAGCCAAGCTTTATCCTGGCGTTTTGCATTTGTACCTGCTACGTTCCAGCTTATGATCTTACATGGGACGAACGTTGGTGGTTTTAGGTTATTAGCACCTGCTGGGACTTTTTCGACTGTATGTTGTGATACCAAAGCACCTCTTGCTAATGGTGGATCGTTCGGTGCCTCCCTGGCATGCCTGGGTCCTATTTCAAGTCAATCACATATGTTTAAGTCAGATAGGGGGGCAAACCTATTGCCTGTGCTAAAGCCCCACTCAAACGGAGTGGCTACCTGGCCCTGGCCATATTGTGCTGGATTCCACGTAAGTTGAGGAGTGTTTGGGTAATGCGGTAACTGATCATTTCTCTGCCACTGTACTTGCCTAAGACCCCAGGCGTTGCGAACCTCGGCCGGCAAACCCCCGTCCCAGACACTACCTCTTGGCTCTCGTGCCAGGACAGACCTGGTATTCAGGTCAATCAGGTGATACAATCTTCCTGGGTCCTGATAAACTGTAGGCTGAAGCCAATCATTAGGATGTCGAGGTCTGGTGGCATCTCTCCAGTTACTCCTGATGGTATGTCTGTTGTAACCAGTGGGTTTAGGTAAGGTACAAAATTTAGACTTGTCATAAAAGAACTTTAGGGTGAGAGGGACTATGGAGCCTCTGCGTCGTTGAGGTGGAAAGACATTGTTCAGAATATCTGGAAGGACCTCCGCATTTGCGAAGTTTAGAATGACGCAATCCCCTATGAACTTTTTGGGCTTGCTTCCTATCCAGGATACCCTCCTAGACATGACAATATCCCCTGCCAGCTTGTCGTGTCCTTGGGCTGACATATGCATGTTGTTGGTGAGCCAATACAGCGCTTTATCTTTTAAATCCTGATTGGACTCTGTTTTGCCTTCTGCTAAGACAGGGACGTTTGCCAGCACCAGGACTACCGGTGAGGCTTTCAGGATAAATTGAGCTGAAAGATCCTCCTGCTGTGTTCCCACAGGGGCAGAAATTATACTAGTGCCAGGGTCTGCTGCATCAACAACTTGTCCAGGAACAGGCAATAAGGTTGGAAGTGATGAAGGTGGGGGCGGAGATCCCTGTTGAATAGGTTGTGGGTTACTTACACTAGGGATATCCTCCACATTGGTGGGTATTAAATTTGTGACAAGAGAGGACAAATTTTTCACCTCTTCGGCCAACTTACTATGAGCTGCGCCCAGCTTTTTGACCTCAGATGTTAATTTATCCAATTTCCCGATCAGGGGTTTGATTATGGTCTTGATTTTAATGTCCATCATTTCTTGGATCCTATTAAAGAGATCGTCATCATTGTTACTTCTAGGCTCGCTCTCAGTATCAAAATCAGCCTGTTTCCCTAACCGCTTGGGAGGTGGGGTGATGGCCTTTTTTCTACCTAGGTGTTTCCCCCCCGTTTGGCTATGGATTTTCGGCAGGCTCTGACCGCCCGTGTAACGGGCCGCGGTGATTGTGATGCTACTTCCGTAATAGATATCTGATGATTTGAGTCGTTGTTGGCGTTTATTGAAAGATCTGCCGGATCTACTCTATCAGATTGAAGATTAGAGTCAACATCATTGATATCCTCGGATCCGTTAGAATGAAGGGTTAGATCTGTTAGATGTATTGCGGGGTTAGCTTGCGGTGGGTCAGATGCCCCGGTGCTAAGTACGCTTGTGGAGGGACTTTCAGAAGGCATGATGGGTGATTGACTTAAGCCAAGGGATTGCCTTCGCTTGTTATTGATGTCATTAACCACTTGTACCAAATATGAGTCTAGAGTGTTAACTGTCTCAGCCGGTGCAGGTGGCCGTTTTTTCACCATTGTCGTGGCAGTAAAATAAAATAAACAACTTACAGAGGGCTCGTCCTCAGAAATATCCAGAGAGAGAACCATTGTGGCTGAAAATCAGTATCTGTTTGGGTACGAGCCAATCACGTCAAGACAGTTAGGTAAGCAAAGTAGTAGTAAGATAAGAACAGTATCTTAATGATCCAACCGACGGTTGATAGGGAGAGGCCTAGCCTGGCCTTTTCGTGCCTCTGAGGGCCACAGAGGGCCCGCCCTTTGCCCGGGCTTTGCCCGGGCGTCCCGCTCGCGTCCCGCGACGCTGAGGGCTTACAAATTTGTAGCGCCCCTCCCGGCGCTTTTGCCGCGTCGGGGAACGCGCCGCCGCTAAGCCCGATGGGAAGTGTAGTCCCTAGGCGGCGGCGCGACTGGTGGCGGGATTCCGGTGATTTTGTCAGGCTGGTCCGCTGTTCCGCGTTGGTGAAGCTCTCCGAGCGCTCTCCTCTCCTAGCGCTTCAAGGTAGGGCTCTGGGCGTCTAATGTCACTGTGCTTTCGCCTCCCCCCGCTCCACCGAGGGCTTACAAATTTGTAGCGCCCCTCCCGGCGCTTTTTCCGCATCGGGGAACGCGCCGCCGCTAAGCCCGATGGGAAGTGTAGTCCCTAGGCGGCGGCGCGACTGGTGGCGGGATTCCGGTGATTTTGTCAGGCTGGTCCGCTGTTCCGCGTTGGTGAAGCTCTCCGAGCGCTCTCCTCTCCTAGCGCTTCAAGGTAGGGCTCTGGGCGTCTAATGTCACTGTGCTTTCGCCTCCCCCCGCTCCACCGAGGGCTTACGAATTTGTAGCGCCCCTCCCGGCGCTTTTGCCGCGTCGGGGAACGCGCCACCGCTAAGCCCGATGGGAAGTGTAGTCCCTAGGCGGCGGCGCGACTGGTGGCGGGATTCCGGTGATTTTGTCAGGCTGGTCCGCTGTTCCGCGTTGGTGAAGCTCTCCGAGCGCTCTCCTCTCCTAGCGCTTCAAGGTAGGGCTCTGGGCGTCTAATGTCACTGTGCTTTCGCCTCCCCCCCGCTCCACCGAGGGCTTACAAATTTGTAGCGCCCCTCCCGGCGCTTTTGCCGCGTCAGGGAACGCGCCGCCGCTAAGCCCGATGGGAAGTGTAGTCCCTAGGCGGCGGCGCGACTGGTGGCGGGATTCCGGTGATTTTGTCAGGCTGGTCCGCTGTTCCGCGTTGGAGAAGCTCTCCGAGCGCTCTCCTCTCCTAGCGCTTCAAGGTAGGGCTCTGGGCGTCTAATGTCACTGTGCTTTCGCCTCCCCCCCGCTCCACCGAGGGCTTACAAATTTGTAGCGCCCCTCCCGGCGCTTTTGCCGCGTCGGGGAACGCGCCGCCGCTAAGCCCGATGGGAAGTGTAGTCCCTAGGCGGCGGCGCGACTGGTGGCGGGATTCCGGTGATTTTGTCAGGCTGGTCCGCTGTTCCGCGTTGGTGAAGCTCTCCGAGCGCTCTCCTCTCCTAGCGCTTCAAGGTAGGGCTCTGGGCGTCTAATGTCACTGTGCTTTCGCCTCCCCCCCGCTCCACCGAGGGCTTACGAATTTGTAGCGCCCCTCCCGGCGCTTTTGCCGCGTCGGGGAACGCGCCACCGCTAAGCCCGATGGGAAGTGTAGTCCCTAGGCGGCGGCGTGACTGGTGGCGGGATTCCGGTGATTTTGTCAGGTTGGTCCGCTGTTCCGCGTTGGTGAAGCTCTCCGAGCGCTCTCCTCTCCTAGCGCTTCAAGGTAGGGCTCTGGGCATCTAATGTCACTGTGCTTTCGCCTCCCCTTTGTCCTAGTGGATCTTGACTTAGTGGAGCAGAATTTTGACTGTCTTGAGAACTGTCTCTAGCAATCTCAGCTGCAATAGTAGTTCTTGATCACTTTCATTGTTCAACATTTTCACATCATTTGCAAAAACAGTGCATTCTATGGTATCTTTACAAGCATTGAAGGAATCTTCATAGCTCTGAAAATCTCCAAGTAATTTCAATTCTGAATACCACGGTTTAAACAGTTGCAAAAGTGCTAAATAATAAACTCCCTTTTATCAGGAGTGTCACAACTCAGTGTTCTGTGATTAATCAAATTTCCTTTCCTTAGTTTTACCAAACATCCTTCTGAACCAATCACTGCATATTTTCCCTCATTGATGTTTTCTGTATTATTCCGTTTAAAAGTGTAGTTTTGCAGCACTTCATGGAGACATATGTTCTCAAGATGATGACTTCTATTTGGATAATATTTGCCCAACATGTTTGTTTTCACAATATCTGTACTTTCCGGATCTTTTTATGCCAAATATTCGATTTCTTGAACAGATTCAAGTACTCCATTTCGCGTTGCAGCAAGACCTAGACTCACTCATAGGCTCCAATTTCTCGATGGGATAACATCTTCAAACTGAAACTGTATAATTTCTTACTAAGACTGTTCTAGTGAGAAATTTCTTCCCACATTTCTTTCAATTCTGTCTTTTCTGATTTTGTAATGTAGGATGTTACACACCGAGCGACCGCAATGGAATTATCCGCTACGTACTGAATATCCATGTTAGCATTCCACATTGAAAGAATAACCGGATTATAATCATTTATGTATTTTGATTCCTCACTTTTTCTCAAATTGTATGTATATTTTGGGACTTTCTAGTGATGGGATGTCTCAGAGCTGACAAAAAACTGTTTACTCTTCCTTTGGATATTACAGGACGTGGAAATCTAAAAGGACATTTGGTATAAAACTTTTCCTTAGACTTGTCCTTTTGTCGACAGTATTTTCCACATCCATGACTTTGGAATCATAAGACTTGTATTAAGTTGTTTTTTTTTGTTTTTTTTGGTATAGCACATGTGGCATATTCTTCAATAAAAGACTAAACAGTATCATCGGAATCAATTTCGAATGTGGGGGCATCCTTGATCCATATCAGCATATGTATATGAGGAGCACCTCTAGCTTGATGCTCCTTTTTCCAAAAGAAATCCACAAGTTCTCCAAGAGGAGGATTTTTTTTATTGCATGTGTCCGTTTCTGCACTTTCTTGGTCAGGACCAAAGTAACAAAACTCAATTTCATCACAAACCTTCTTCACATCTCATACTGACCCACTCAAAAGAGCACTGTTCAACTCCTTTAATTTTAGTGCTGCACTTTTTGCAAAATACAATCTTCTGACTAACATCCGCATTTGAGAATGATGTACTGCTAACATCCTGAAATGATGAAAAACACTTTAGCATACTTTTCTAGAAAGACAGGCCAGAGAATGACCTTGAAAACCATTATTTTTTCTCACTCTGCAAGGGTCTAGTTCTTGCAACATCTTAATCTTTTGTTTTTTTCACGTTTTTTACTGTATTGTCGTAAGAAATTGCATAAAATATCAATAGATTCTTATCTTAGACTCCAAATACTACTGCAATCGTAAGTGTACGCTTTAGGACGTCTTCCTAGAACTTCATCAGCTAACACTTCTTCTGTATTACTGAGAAACATCTTCTCTTTCTCAATTAGACAACCATTTCCAACCTCATAAGTTTGACCACTGATATCAACTGCATGCAATACGTTATTGGTCTGAAAATAACTCTCTTCATTAAAGAAAGGCTCTGAACTTGAACTGTTTTTCTATTCTCCCAAACAAAATTACAAAAATTAGGTCTGTTAATTACTCTTTTCCTCTTACTTTTGGCCTTCATAAAATGGATTGGTTCATCTAGTGATTAAATTCTAATTAAAACTAAAATAAATAATTTCCTTTTTAATTCAGAAGTTTTTTGAACAATAGATTCAATATGCTTCTTCTTTTTATAAAATAACTTTCTATTTTATATTTTTTCACATATTTTAGCAAGTTAAAAACCACCACTCTTTTTCCTGATTTCTTTATACTGATTTTGCCTTCTTTTACCATTCATTGTGGCTTGTGAATACCATTTTCCATGTACTCCTTTCTTTTTACTCATTTTACTCATATTCTTTTTTCTGGTCGAAGCATTTTTTGTAGTTTGTACAATCTGCACACTATTTCTAGGCTTTGAAAGTTTTTTTATGAATTCTTTAGATGTCTTATCGGAAGACGTTTTCTTTTTGCCCACATGATGTTGGTCATCCAATACTTGTTCTGCAATCGTCTTCAAATAATTGTCCTTTTGCTGTAGGTTTCTCATTCTTGACTTTCAGGCATGATAACTTCATTTTAATGATGATAAACAATTGTAGTGTAGTTCCTATTTTCCCAATAGGCCCTGCGCATTAGAATAACGTAGAAGTGCGGATCTTCCATGCCTCTACTGACTATGCTAAACTTAATTGGGTGTGTTACCAACTCGCTCAGAGGTCACTGGAAACTTTCTTGACTGAATCGGAAGTGATCAGCTTCCCTGGCACAGCCAAGAAGGGATTCAGTTTTCCAACAACCGTGCAACATGACAACTTTGCTCCTCAGATACGAGTCAATCTCTAGAGTTGTGTGAAACAATAGACAGTTTTTTTACTCAGTCAGTTGTTGTGCAGATTACTTTCACAATATGTAGAGAATAGAGAGATGGGCGTTTTTAATAAAAGGTATTATTTATTGAACAGTCTTTCTTCTCATACAAGAGAAATGAATTGCCACAATTGCAAGACTAGGTATTATAAAAAGTGCGTACAGTAAAATGAGTATTGCGAAATAATACTGTAAAAGCATTTATATGGGTTCTTAGCCATACAATGGTTTAAAATGAATAAAACATATATACATTCATATATACATTTGACTAACGTACTCAACTGGTGCTTCTAACTACGCCTACCCCAGTGTACCTGACCTCAGCCTAATACTTGGAAGGGAGTAAGGAAGTAGCAGTTTTAGTTAAGTTGGTTTTGCCAAGGTTTGCTTCAAGAATTCTCTCTAAGGGTTTAGTCAACATCATACCTCTGGAATAGAATGTTGGAGGGCTTGTATCTCCTTCAGGGCTCGATATCCCAGTCACTCGCAAGAGTAGGCTGGAAACCACGGAGCTGGATTTTCTCGGCAGGAGAAAAGACAGTGTCTTTCTCAGCGCGTCAAAGAGAAGGAGGGGCAGCGTCCATGGGCTGGTTGCATCTGCTGGGCTCTACAAGGGACAGCTGTTCTGCCCCTGTATTCACCACACCATCGCTATCATCGATGTTGTCGCGGCAGCGTTTGCTTAAGGCAACATTGGTAATATTTAAACCTGAAAGGTGCCATGTTTGACGTAAGTTTTTGGACATAAGACGTCAATAAAGATGTCACTAGGAAGTGATCATCTCTCAGTGCTCATTAGAGTTCTATTACTAATCAAAACATAGCAAGCGGGGCTTTCCCAGGTTGCTGAGTTTTTATCTTGTTGAAGAACTCGGGAGTGTTAATCTGGGAATCTTAGATAGTGGCTTCTGCTGTGTCATTTACTAATGAGCTGCAGAGGAAGCTGCATAGGAATGTGTCTCTGAACGTGTGAGGTCAGAGACGAGATTCTGAGATTTCACACTTGAACGTTTATGCCATTATATGGGAATAAATGGATTATAGCCGTATAGGGGCATAAGGTCATAGGGTTGATCAGGGTCCTAGATTAGAATGTGACACCCACTCCACAAATTTATGTCCATCAAATTACTAAAACTAGAGCAATAAGATGCATGTGTAACATTGCCCACCCCAAAATACATATTTGCATTTGAAATAGGCGTATTTGAAATACGTGAAAATATAGGTACTGTACGTCTTTAAGCATAGAAATCATTCAAAATTATAGCATATGTGATCAATGAACGATTTTGCAAACAAAAATTACACATGAAATATCTCTTAATACAGAAAAGAAAGGCAAGATAATTTCATCACATATAAATGCATTGCAGTAAAATGTGCTGATGTAAAGTTATTATGTCTCTAGATTTATCTAAAAATAGAAGTAGAAGCTTCTGTTATTTATGAATAGGTCTACTTTAAGCAAAGAATTTGTGCCAGAAAAAGGGGAAATTATTATGAAAAATAGTTCAATCCCAAAAATATTTTCTTGTGAACGGAGGAATAGAGTTCCAACGCTTTTAGCAGTTTTTGTTGATCAAAACTGAAGGCCGAAATCAGAGTTCATGGGAACGCTGTGTGTCGGAATGCTTTTCTAAAGTTATAGTTTCTATTCGGGGGAGAACATCATATTAGACAGGCTCTCAAAAAATTGGTCCACAAAATCAGGTGACAGTTCGACCAAATTCGATAGTGCTGTAACTTGGCAGGTGTGAGAATGATTGCTGTCATCAAAGTCTGGATCAGCAATGCTCACAGAAGGTCATACCTGGGTGATGTTGCTTTTGTCACTCGCTCCACTGTTACCACCTAGTCGTAGTACAGGAGTCTCAACGAATGCCGTCATCAGGATTGGTAGCCGCTGGGGACAACACAATGCGTGAGCCGTTACAGGACTGAGCAAAGTATCAAGATCCATTGGTACTGCTGATGGAAGTGCAAGACAGGTGTCCAACACGCACTCATCTCCGCATAGCATACATCGTAGCACAGGTAAGATGCAGGATTGCCATATAGGTCTGAATGAAAGGAACCAGTCATGTTTAGATCTCTCAGCCTGGCCAATCCAAGGACTCTAGTTATTCTGTCCCGGTAGTGTATTGCTAGGATTATTTCTTCCATTCCCGCCGGAGTCATGTCTGAGCTTTGGCTTGCCATATCGGAGCAGGAGGGTCAAAACTAAAATGCCTGCTACAAGTCCCAAAATCAGGGGTATGCCGCCAAAGACTGAGTGGACAAAATTAGGAATGATTCCTAGAATTGCTTTGAATGGTGTTAGCAGTCCCGTAAAAATCGTCTCAAATATGCCTGGGATGCCTATGGCACTAGACATGTTAAGAATTTGGCTAAGCATTTCTGTGAAATGCACTGGGGGAATTTGTTGATAAAAGGTCATGTATCTCCGAAGCTGTCCTTGCAACTTGGAGATCATACGTCTCTTTTGATGACGCGATGGGCACTGTTGTCTGCAAAAGCACGGACTTCATTCTGCTTAAAGTATCAATTCGTATAGAAGAGAAATTCAAACGAGGCCAAATGGGAGTCTCTATGTCTCCAGGGCCGCTCGGAAACAATGCTTGCATACAGCATTTGACCATGGAAGTTACGCTTACGAGATAGGCTTTCCCTGGCAAAAGGCCACAACAGCTGTGATCCGTAATTAGAATGTAACTCCCATTCGAGAGCTGCATAAAGAAAGGCTCTATCTGCGTTGCAGGTGTGACATGTTGGTGGCATGAAAGGTTGTTAGAATTTCCTTCACAGGCTCCGTGTAAATTAATACCCTGGCACAAAAGTATAGCGCTTAGTGAACATTTACAGTTTTCACCACTAAGAAATACAATTTTGTTGCTGTCACTATAGCATGTGTGTGTGTATGGTAATTTCCATGCTGACTTAATGTAACCTTTACCCAATCGTTCATACTGGCCAGTAGGTATGTATTCAAGGCAATTTTTAAATCAGAAAGTTTTTATCGGAATTGTGATAATCCTGTGTATTATCCATTCAATGACAGGACTTTCTGACATTGTCAATGGTAATCTCTCAAGTTTTTCGATGCTCAGGATCGTATAGTCTGCTCCTTTCTGTGCCCTGCAGGCTTATCGAATGTGATTAGTCTTTCAGTTTGAACCTCTTGGATTGTTGCAAGTTTGGGTATTCTGTTGTTTCTTGGGAGTCCACTGGGCCTACTGTTGATTATAGGCCACATGCTTGTGGTTTTACCAGGTCGATTGATACAACTCTGTTCTCCTTTTTACCAGCAAGGGGCGGTAGTACTACTGATCTTGTTCCGTTGATTGCTAAGACAGGTACTGCTTTACTGTAAGAAGGCCCAAATTCCTTCTTCACCGCAATCTTTTCTCTGACTAGATCCCCAATCTTTGGAATCCAGACAGGCCTTTCTGGGGCTGGTGCTGGTGGTGCCTCGTCAGTGGTAGCTGGCTGTTGCTTTACCTTTATGTTGCTTAAGGATTTTCTTGTTTCATTCAAGTCCTGTAAAACAGCCAAACGGTCTTTGATGTCAAAGTCTGTTTTCTTATCGTCTACCACTGATACCTGACTATCTAAGTCCTGAATTCGCATTCTAGTTCCGAACAATAGTTCGTATGGGCTGAAACCTTTAAGAGAATTTCTTGGCAAGTTGTTAAGACTTAACTGGACACTTATTAAATGTTTGACCCACCCAGCACCTGAACCTAATTCCTTTGCTGTTATAGATTGCTTTATGTTCCGGTTTTTCTTTCTACCACACTGTTCCCTTCGGGGTGTGACGGACAAGAATACCGCAACCCAACTCCCATGCTGGCCATGGCCTCCTTATAAGCTTGAGAGCTGAAAGCAGGACCCTGGTCAGAATGGAACATGGCAATTGCGTATGTGCCGATAAAGACTTGCAGACCTTTTATAACCGTTCTGGCGTCAGCCGAGCGCTCGGGCCACATTTTTTAAGTGTGTTTTGTCTTAATAATTAATAGGACGTTGGATGGCAGGTAGACATCATTATGCCTACCATGGCATTAATGCGCTTGACTCATCGCCGCGATCTCTGTCGCAGTCCGGGCAGTTCTTTACATATTTTTAGTGGTGTAGGCTCATTCCTGGCCACCAGTACACTGATTGTAATTCTTTCAGAGATTCCTTCATCTGTATGTGCCTTGGACCTTCCCCCATGTGTGTGTCTGCTATTAATAATTTTCTCCTGTTCATGTTTGGAATTACCCTATCCCCCACTCCAGGGATTCGAGCAAAAGGGACGGAGTTTGCATCAATTACGTATGCATAATTGAGTGGATAGTTCACGGGTAGTGCTGCACAGTCACCTTTTACAGACGTTTTTACTGCCAGCATGGTTTCCCCGTCTATGTATTTTTCTGAACGCTTTTTTGTGGCTACGGAAGCCGGATTAGTTGCTTCCGCTGTGGCTGTATTAGCCAATGAATTCCCTGCAACGTGAACGCCATCACGTTGATGACTCAGAGTGTGTATCACGTGAGTCTTTTGTAGTTCTTTCTGTAAAAGAGCTACCTGTTTCCAAAGCATTTTATGCTTGATTGTGGCACCTGTGTCATCTTTGTAATTGTTTTCAATCCAGCTCTGCAACTTATTATTGTAAGAGTTGACGCAGAAATGAGAATCGCACACGATTAGTGTCGGGAATTCACGTTCTGCATTTTCAAGCGCCATCTTTAAACATCTGATTTCAGCTCTCTGAGCCGAACAGTATCTAACTGATTCAGTTTTTGTTATTTTTGGTCTGAATTTACCGCACAGCCAACGACCTTTAACAATCGCACAGGCTGCATCATAGGATTTGTTCTTTACGTAAAAATGCTGTACATATCTATCTGTATAAATTATACAGGCGTACTGTGGGAGAGGCAGAAGTTCGATTGGCAGAGGATATTCTTCTTCATAAGTCAAATCATTCAGTTTTTCGAATTGCGGGGCGAAATAGTATTTCACATCTTCCGCTCCAAGAGAATCTACACACTGTATCCATTTCGGATCCAGTGACACTGTAGGCAGGTTTACTGGGCCTAATAGCGCCTCGAAGGCGGATTCCGCTGTGAGGATATTAATCCTTTTACCATGTGCTAGTTCTTGTTCATTCGCTAATGCAGTTTCCACTGCTTTCACAGTATTTTCTGTGAGACTGAATGCTTTTTCTGCTTGTGTGTACAAGTGAGATTTCTCATTAGAGGTCAGGTACGTGAGTCCGCATCTTCCTGGGATGACTCGGATTACAAGATTGCGTGTGTTGTCACGTGTATCTAATTTTGTTTTTGCTAACATGTCTGTTTGCTGTGATTTCAAAATTTCTGTGTGTTTTTGAGTCCAGGTGATTGATTTAAAATCAGGTTTAATTAGTTCGTAGAGAGGTTTAACCCTCTCTGCGTAATTTAGAATGTAGGATCTACCGAAATTCAGGAAGCCTAGAATCGATTGTAAGTTCTTCAGCGTTTTTGGAGCTTGGAGTACAGCGCACTTCTCTAAGAAGTTGTCTGCTAGGCTTTTTCCTTCATTTGATAATTCGTATCCTAAAAATAATACTGTCAGATGGGCAATTCGAGACTTTTTAAAGATGAATTTGTAACCCTCTGCAGCGAACCCAAGTATTATGGTGTTCACTCTTTTCAAGTGAGTATCCAAGTCGTCGTCTGTGAGATAGATATCATCTACGTAAGATAATGCCTCATCATCATACATTTGTAGTAACTCTGTTACTCTAGCTGAGAATAGTCCTGGGCTTTTCTTGAATCCCTGTGGGAGCCTACAGAAATTTTTCTGAGACCCCATTACTGAGAAAGCGGTCAAGTATCTGCTTTCTGGTGCAATATTTTGACAAAAGAAACCATTAGATATGTCTAATGTTGTTTTATATTTTTTCCTAACTATGTTATTCATTAGTGCAGCACTATGCAAATTTTGTACTGCAAATGTTTTGAAACATGCGTTAAGGTGTCTGTAGTCCAAAACTAGACGATATGAATTGTCTGGTTTGGAGACAGGAAACAAAGGATTGTTCATTTGAGAGGTGCATGTTTCAATCACCCCCTGGTATTCATGTTGATCTAAAATATCCCTGACTTGTTTTTTAGCTTCTTGCTTAATGGGATACTGCCTTTGTGCAGTTGGTTGACTTTTTAACTGGATTTTGTGAGGAGGAGAGTCCTCATCCCATCCTACATGATTTTTATATAATGCTGGTGCCTGGGCCACTGCTCATTTCCTTGCATAAGTATATTTTTTTTTAATCGGAATATGATTCGAGAAGGCAGGCATAATCATTTCTTCGCCACGAGGGCACTCCCTGACAAACTCTGGGGGCCAATCTTTTTCAGCTAACAGAATATCATAGCCTTTTGAAAGTTTATCCCAAAATAGACCCCTTATTTTCCTAGTCTTATCACCCTCTATACGCAATGTTATTTCGTATATTTTATGGGGCTCGCTAACTCTGGTGTCGGCAGTTTCAACCTGAATGTATTAATTTGTGTCCACTGTCTCCAGATGACTCATCAGGATCTTGCGGGCTATACTGATTTCTGCTGCACTGTCTAACATTGTCTGTGCCCACTCCCCGTTTTTCAACTGTGTCCTCAGTATTCTCGGCATGTTCGATTACTCTAATATTGGCTACCTTCTTTATTGGAAATTGTAACTTTTTACTTTGAGCAGGTTCCTTGTCTTTGGACTTGGTGTGCTCTCCTGGGTCTGATCGTCCTCTTCTTTCCTATTTCTGCGAAACAGATCGAGAGGGACGTGTATCAATACTTTGATATCTATCAGGCTTCTTCAAATTATCCCTATTTCTAAGGTTATATCTTTTCTCAGAGGGCTCCCTCTGGGGAGACTGGTGTTCTCGAGTCGGAGTTCTTTCCCTCCGTCGAGGAGACATTCCTCTGGACTGGAAAACTTTTTCCTTGGGAGTGGATTGTTCTTTTTAGGAGTGTTTGAATTATTTTTAATAAATAATTTTTCAGGATTTTCGAGCAGTTGGGGCTTTACTGGTTTTCCACCCAAGCTGTCTCTACCTAGTTCTTCATAGCATTTTTCTATGATTCTGGCAAGCTCAATTGGCTGTTCTGTTACATCTGTTTCCTTCAACTTCTGGCGGATCGCCACAGATGCTGCTTCTCCTTTTACATTGGCTAGTAATATAGCCGAGACCTGCTTGAAGTCTTTCAGTAATTTCATACCAAGAGTTAAAGCGGGTTCTGGACCGTATTCATTCTGAATCTGTTTTAGCACATCTGGTATTACCGCCATAGACGGAACACCATGTGTTTTTGTGTAAATGGAAGCAAAGACTGTACCCCAAGTGTCAATGTCCTCCATGTGTGGTGCAACCCCCATAGGAAGGCAGATGGTCAGAATCCTGTGTTTCTCAATAGGGGCAGTATTCGGAAATACTGCCTCTATTTGAGTAATTATCTGCGCTAACCAGAAAGGAATTTTTTCCCGTTTGGTTGGGGTTCGCTGAGCTGGCGGAAGGGTTCCGGCTCAGGGATGAGGTGAGTTGGTCGGTGGTGATCTTGTTCCAGCTTCTGCGGGGAATTGCAGGTGGTGGTGAGTGGTGGTCTTGCTGAAGCTGAAGTGTACGCAACTGTGGTCTATCCAGTGGAGTCCGGTGGCGTGGCTGAAGGAGATGTCGTTGCTGGAGAAGAAGACGGGTCAAGCGTGTGGCCGGCGTGGTGGGTGGGGGTGGTCACCTGTTGCTTGAGTCCAAGGTTGGCGAGGTTGTCCAGCAAGGTGGTGGTATTGCGGTCGTTGTTGTTCTCCAGGTGGAAGTTGAGGTCTCCTAGGAGGATGTAGTCAGCGGAGGTGAGGGCGTGCAGGCTGATGAAGTCGGCGATGTCTTCGCTGAATTGTGCATGAGGTCCTGGAGGTCTGTAGATTAGGGTGCCTCTGAGAGTGGTCTTGGGGTCGGTGTGTATTTGGAAGTGAAGGTGTTCAGCGGCTGTGAGGGTGTCATCAGAGTTTGTTGTGATGCGGATGGTGTTCTTGTGGACGATGGCGATGCCTCCTCCGGTCTGGTTGATGCGGTCTGTCCGGATGATCTTGTATCCGTCCAGGATGGCGATGGCGATGTCGGGCGCTGAGGAGGCGTTCATCCATGTTTCCGTGAGGAAGGCGACGTCTGGAGATGTGGTTCCGAGGAGGTTCCAGAGTTCGACGGTGTGTCTGTGGATGGATCGGGTGTTGAGCAGGATGCACTTCAGGTGGTTGCTGCTAGTGCTCGGCTTGGCAGGTGCGGTGCAGGTCCGGATGCAGGAGAACTTGCAGGCTTGGTAGGCGAAGGGTCTGTGGGTGCGTCCTTGTGTGCCTCGGTGGCAGCCGGGGATCTGGCCGGTGTTGAGTGCGCTGAGGGTGGTGGCATCGTAAGTCCGGCGGGTAGAATGGCATCTGCGGGAGCCAGGGGGTCTGGCCCTGGGCGCGGTCCAGGCGCGGATGGGCACAGACGGGCTTGCCTTTTGCGCGCCTTCCGCACACAATCGGCGCCCCCGCTGCATGTCAACGCTGCACGTCCGCATGCACTCTGCCATAAATGGAGAGTGGGGGGGGGGGCGGGGCGAATGAGGAGCAGCTGGGAGACAGGAGCGGGGTGGCGAGTGGGGGGGAGCCGTGCGGTGATGCTGGAGGGAGCTTGGGTGGGGCCGCGGGGGGAGCAGCGGCAGGGAGCGGGGTGGGTCAGGGAACAAGCAGGGATAACGGGACAGAATCAAGTACAATGCAGGAAACGACAAAGGGAACAAAATACAAATTACAGTACAGTCAACGAGGCAGGCACAGAGGACGATGGAACCAATGAAAAGTACAATGCGGGAAGGATGGCGATACAGTTACCAGAGGGCAGGCAGGGTCAGGGGGCCAAACTAGAAGGGGCAGAACTCTCTGTTCAGCAGGAGGAGGCCAGGCACACTCAGGGTGGGCCACGCGGCGGGAGGAGCGACCAGGTCCGACCAGGTCAGGTCGGGTCACAGCTCCTCGCCCGTGAGCCTCGCCTAATGAACTCTTGTGGGAGGGAGGAGCAGCTGGGAGGCGGGAGCGGGGTGGCGAGTGGGGGGGAGCGGTGCGGTGATGCTGGAGGGAGCATGGGTGGGGCCACGGGGGAGCAGCGGCAGGGAGCGGGGTGGGTCAGGGAACAAGCAGGGATAACGGGACAAAATCAAGTACAATGCAGGAAACGACAAAGGGAACAAAATACAAATTACACTACAGTCAACGAGGCAGGCACAGAGGACGACGGAACCAATAAAAAGTACAATGCGGGAAGGACGGCGATACAGTTACCAGAGGGCAGGCAGGGTCAGGGGGCCAAACCAGCAGGGGCAGAACTCTCTGGTCAGCAGGAGGAGGCCGGGCACAATCGGGGTGGGCCACGCGGCGGGAGGAGCGACCGGGTCCGACCACCGGGTGACCGGCTTCTAATACTACTAAAACTTGTCAACATGCCAGTTTTTAAAGCAGTTTTCGGTCTGCAAAGACATGAAGTAACCAAATGCTTCTCTCACAATGGTTGCCCAAATGCACACAGACTCACAGTGTGATTCTAGACGTGCAATACTATTCCTTGGTCTTTACCAAATACATTCACTAGTGTGGAAGGGGTAAGGTGACTGCACACATTCTACATATTTCAGAACTACACTCTAGTGTGAAAACCTGACTCATTTTGAGAATGCATAAGCAATGACTGGCTTCTAATACTACTAAGACTTGACAACATGACAGGTTTTAAAGCCGTTATCTGTCTGCAAAGACATGAAGTAACCAAATGCTTCTCTCACAATGGTTGTCCAAATGCACACAGACTCACAGTGTGATTCTAGACAAGCAACACTGTTCCTTGGACTTCACCAAAACACATTCACTAGTCTGGAATGGGTAAGGTGACTGCACACATTTGACATAATTCACTACTGCAGTCTAGTGTGAATGCCTGACTCATTCTGTAAATGTATAAGCAATGACCGGCTTCTAATACTACTAAAACTTGACAACATGACAGGTTTTAAAGCAGTTATCTGTCTTCAAAGACATGAAGTAACCAAATGATTCTTTCACAATGGTTGCCCAAATGCACACAGACTCACTGTGTGATTCTAGACAAGCTACACTATTCCTTGGACTTTACCTAAACACATTCACTAGTCTGGCGGGGCAGAGCCAGACACACGCAGGGAGGCGAGCGGTTAGCGCTCTAGCTCTCCCCTACTTGAGGGACATAAAGCAACTCGGTGGCTCAACGCGCAGCGTTGACGCGCAGGGTTGCGCCTACCCCTGCGCCTAAGACGAGCCAAAGACTAGCCCGTCTGCGCCCGTCCGCGACAGGACGGGACCAGGGGCTAGGGGCCGGGGCTATGGGGGATCACTGTATTCGCCAGCACATGTCCCCCAGTAGTAGGCTATCATACAGCCGGCAGGCACTATTGGAAATTAACAGGTACGCTCCCATATCATGCACTAATAAGGTGGGTTGCAACTTGGAGGGGCCCTTCTCATGTTTAGAATGTCAGGAACAATTTTCAATCTGTTCTGATTCTACTATTCACCTGCCTGAAAGGCGGATTTTGGTCCCCATTTCACATCATAGAGGGCTGATTGACATCCCAATAAAGGACCCATCTTTAGACTGTAAAAACATACTATGTAATATCCGCTCCCTAGCTAAACATGCTACACAGGTATGGGACCTCATAACATCTGAGAGTCCACACCTGTGCTTTCTAACAGAAACATGGCTGAAGCCACATACCACACCGGCGATTACGCTGGGAGTCCCACTAGGTTATAAGATGGTGAGATCGGACCGACCCATTAAAACGGGAGGAGGGCTAGCCATTGTATTTAAGCAGGAGCTAGATGTTACTATCATTGAGACAGTGTGTACTCCCCAAATGGAACTTTTATTTTTTAGACTTAACTCTAGCTCTAAAGAAAATAGAAAGGGAGCGGTAGTTTATCGCCCCCCAGGCCCATGTGAAAACTTCTCCATACTGCTGGTTGAGGCCCTGGCACCATATGTACAGGAGAACTCAGACTTTCTTTTGGTAGGGGATTTCAACACCCATAGCGAACTAGATAACTGTGTTGAGGCCATGACCCTATTGACAGACCTAGACACTTTGGGGCTTAAAAAGATCAATCAGGGACCAACACACCGGGCAGGCCATACTTTGGACTTGGTGTTGTCTAATTCAATTGCTATAATATGTACACCTCCCATTCAGGTGGAATGGACAGACCATTCCATCATCACATTTTATACTAGCATTAATCATAAACCGCAACCCACTCAGAGGGTGATGGCAGATACCAGGAGACCCTGGCACAAACTGACATCAGATGGTTTTAGGGGGAAATACATAGAACCCAGCTGTGGCAAATGTACAGCCAACGTAACCACTGCGTTATGTAACTTTGAGGAAGCAGTGACAGTGGCCATAGAGGAGGTTATACCTTTGAGAACTTTTAAATCTCGACCTGCCTCTAAACAAGAAGTATGGTTCACGGAGGACCTAAGATTATTAAAACTAACTACCAGAAAATTAGAAAAACTCTGGAGGGGAACTCACAAGGCAGAGGATAGGGTGAATTATAACACCTCTCAAAATATCTATCACAAAGCCATCCGCGCTGCACGTAAACAACACATAGCAGCACAACTATCAGCAGCAGGAAATAATGCAAGGATTTTGTACCAAGTTCTACAAACCTTCACTAAACCTGCCGCCTGTGAGACCATTGAGATAGCTTCCAAGGAACTCTGTGACAATATATCCCAATTTTTTGATAACAAGATCAAGGGTATATATGATAAAATAATAGCTACCAAAGATAAGAACATAGTGGACAACATGGCCCACCTAGCCACGGGAGCACAGATGGATATTATCCATCCTAATAAGATGACAGAATTCCCTCCTATAACAACAGAGGAGGTAATTACTTTGATCAACCAGACAAAGAGCGGGTGCCCCTCTGACATCATCCCGGCACGCATTATGCCATCCGTGGCTGATGTTTTGGCCACAGGAATCCAGCAGGTGATCAACTTGTCCCTGAGTACAGGGGAAGTCCCCTTAGATTGGAAACGGGCACTGGTAAAACCCCTCAGGAAAAATAATACCATCCCCTGGACTGAATTGACAAACTTAAGACCTATTTCACTCCTTCCATATTTTGGAAAACTGACGGAGAAGTTTGTCAATCGGCACTTATCAAATTTCATCGAGAGTGCAGGGGGGTTGGATCCCTCCCAGTCTGGGTTTAGACCTAGGCACAGCACTGAGACTGCCCTGTTGTCCGTCGTTGACGATCTTCGCATGCTCCAGGATGCGGGCTTTTCTGCTATCCTGGTGCTTTTAGATTTGTCAGCGGCGTTTGACACGGTGTCTCATGACATCATGACCTCCAGACTAATTGACATCGGCCTGGGAGGCAGAGTGCTGTCCTGGTTAAGGAGCTTTCTCACTAACCGTACCCAAAGTGTTACCATGGGGACGTATCGGTCAGAGGAGCTGGAGATCTCCAAGGGGGTGCCACAGGGCTCATGTCTGAGCCCTACCTTATTTAATATCTATGTGGCCCCCCTGGCGAACATCATGAGATCTCACGGCTTTATTCCAGTATCGTATGCCGACGATACTCAACTCCTCTTTCCGTTTAAAACTCTGACATCTGAAGTGCAAAACTCCTTTGCCCGGGGTATGAAAGAAGTGGCCCATTGGATGGCCTCAAACTATCTACAATGCAACGTTTCCAAAACAGAGGTGATGCTCTTTGGGGAAGCCAAATGCCTGTGGACTCCTGATTGGTGGCCGCAAGATCTAGGCCCAGTCCCTGAACCCAAACAATGTGTGAAAAATCTTGGAGTAAAACTGGATCAGGAGCTTTCACTGAAACAACATGGAAACCAAGTGGTTGGCTCCTGTTTCCATGTCATTGGGCTTCTCCGTAGAGTGTTCCCCCTGCTCCCTGATACCACTAGAAAAACCTTGGTACAGGCGCTTGTGCTGAGCAGGCTTGATTACTGCAATGGATTGCTGTTAGCTGCCAACGAGGGGGTCATCTCCAGATTGCAGGTTGTACAAAACACTGCTGCACGCCTTGTCCTTAATGTCCCTGCACGTACTCCATCTAAACCTCTGTTAACCAAGCTTCACTGGCTTTCAGTGAAACAGAGAGTACTGTTTAAGACATGTTGTGTCATCCATAAGTGCCTTACAGGGAAAGGCCCTGAATACCTGACAAAAAAATGTAATGCCTACGTTCCCTCCCGATCTCTTAGATCAGGAGATCAAGAACTCCTATGTGTTCCTAGGATTAAGAAGGCAAGGCAGGGGGGTAGGGCCTTGTCAGTGGCTGGCCCGAGGTTGTGGAACACTCTCCCCAGAGAGATCAGACAATGTAGGGATCATCTTCCTTTTAGGAAGAAACTAAAAACTTTTTTCTTCCAATATTAGTTATATTCCTCATTGTAATATTGTAATATCCATACTTTGCAGGACCTGCTCTGTTCAAAGATGATGCCAGAGGCGCGGAGATACTCCTTCGGGAGTCGATTCCCAGCGCGGTACAAATCTGTAATAATAATAATAATAATAATAAGATGACTGCACACATTCTACATATTTCAGAACTAAACTCTACTGTGAAAGCCTGACTCATTTTGTGAATGGATAAGCAATGACTGGTTTCTAATACTACTAAAACTTGACAACATGACAGGTTTTAAAGCAGTTATCTGTCAGCACAGATTGAAGTTACCCAATCCTTCTCTCACAATGGTTGCCCAAATGCAGACAGACTCACAATGTGATCCTATACAAGCAACACTATTCCCTGAACTTTAGCAGGAGAAACACATTTGTCTTATTAAAAACAAAGGAACCACAAACAACCTCTCACAAATTAATAACTCACCTTTCAAATTGATTTGTAGATGAAGAAGAATGTAAGTCACACAGAAGGTTTTCTTATACAGAATGTCTGTACTGCACGGCTCTTAGCAAAAACAAAACATGGCAAACTTTCCCTCTCATTCTGCACACATATACATGTAAATATCAAATCACATTGCTTCCCACCTTAATTCAAAAGCTAACACACATTTCTATTGGTTACACATTTGAACCCTTTCCAATTAACATAACTTTGAACCCTACTCCAATCTGCTTACTGTCTGTTATCACAGTAACAGTTCATGGAACACTCAACTAAACACACAGGGCACACGTTCAGCACACAATGTTGCTAATCCAAACAACAAGTGTGCTTGACTTTTCAAAATATCAACTTATCCTATGTAATGCTCCTTTCAAACAGTTTTTGTTAACTAATAAGAAACATGCTTTTAAAAAAAGAACATGCACCCTATTTTTCAGTCTATAACATTCTCAACCTTCCAATCATTTCTTTTCTTTTTTCAAAACTGCATCTTAGCCACCATTTTAGAAAAACCTTAGTTGTCAAACTCTCATTTCACATACAGACACCTTCTGAGTGCACCCAGACCTCCCTTCAAGATCCTTAGAGTGTGGATTGTGGGAAACAGCTATATTTTCTGGAGCCAAAGGTATGCAGAAAACAGAGTTATTGACAGAGACATAGCTTTGCCAAATGTAGACATTAAATGGATTGGACAGGGAGGATTAAAGTGGCACCAATTGATGCCGTTGGTTAAATCCTTTTTGTATCTCCAACACTCTGATAATTGTGCACTGTGGTGGCAATGACCTAGGCACTTTGACTGGGGTAGGTCTGGAAATGCTTATGAAGGACACCTTTGGAGAACTGATGTCACTTTTACCCCAAACTGCCTTTATCTATTCTAACATATGCCAAATAAAGAAATGGAACTGGTCCAATCAATTTTGTCCACAGATTGAGAAAGCTAGAAAACATGGAAATAAAGCTGTTTCTTCTTATCTCAGAGATTATAGAATGGGGTCCATTTACAACAACAATTTGTGTTTTAATGTGGATGGCATCTTTAGGAGAGATGGTGTACATTTTACAGATGAGGATAACAGAGTCTTCCTCAACAACTTTAGACTCTGCATTGGTACTTGCAGGTACCAAAATCTCCCAATAAACACAACAGCTCTTTTTAGAGTCACCCAAGATCTAAACACATAAGCTTGATATGTATATGAAAAATAGAACTTTTTTTTGCTTGGAGTCGTGTACCCAACCCGTTAGCAGTCAGCCACCCAACGTGTTAGGAGTCGTGCACCCAGTGCAGGCACGCCAGAGGGCCGCGCTGTGCACCGCGCTGGGGGCACGGCTCCTAATTTTACTGTAAAAAAAATTTGCACCTAGCACTAATTTCTATTCTCCCTGCGGACCCCAACCCCCGGGGCCTATATAAAATGTTTGGGGACCGTGGGGGGAGCCTCAATGCCCCCATGGTGCCAGCTGGCTCCCCGCGTCCTTCAGAAACCAGCATTGCTTTTCCACATGGGGAGCTGCTAATATGCAGCTCCCCTTGTGGAAAAGCAATCTGGTTTGCATTTTGAAAGAGAGAGCAGGTTTCCCTCAAAATCTAAACCAAGTTTGCTATGACAGGACGGGAGCCTCAGCTCCCACCCTGCCATAGCAAACAGCAGTGTCCCGGGGGTGGGTTCCCCCGGGACACTGCAGGAGCTGGCCCTGGGGGGTGGAAGTCTCAAGGGCCATCACAGGCTTCCAGGATGGGGGCCGCGTGGTCCCCCTCCCAACATTAGCAAAGGCCCAGGGAGGTGGTGATCCCCGTCACAGACCCCATATTTGAATATTTAGAGCCCTGGGGAGGTGGCTGTCCCCATGGTGTGTGGAGGTCTTAAGCCCACCCCACACAGGCTATTTTTGTTTAAAACCCCCAGAGGTGGCATTCCCCGGGGCTGCGGGGGGCAGTGTGCCCCCGCAATAACAATTAAGTTGAGCCCCGGGGAGGCGGTCCCTGGGGGTTGGGGGGGCCTTAGAGGCCCCCCAAATCAAGATTCACAGGCCCTGGGAGGTGGCCCTGTGCCCCCTGTAACTAATAATGCTTTGCCCCGGGGGTTGGCGGTTCCCTGGGTAGTGTGGGGGGGATTGGGCCCCCCACACTTTTTTTAAGATACAGCTGCTGGGGTTTTTATTGGGAGGTCTAAGACAAAAGGGGGCGCTCTGCCTGGTGTGTACGTTGAGAGTGTCCCAAAGGCTAGGTAAAGGTATGGTGCGTAAGAGCGAACGGAAAAGACCCCTTCACCGTTCAATTAGAAAATCTGCATAGACTTTCACAACAATCACAAACAGCGATGCTCTCGCACACATAAACAAGGTATAACACTGGTAGTTATGTAACTGTAAGCACAATACATATGTAGCCAATAAGTAGACAGGTGCAGTTTCTTGGGTATATTCTTAAGGTAGGTGGTTTAATGAGTCCACAACCAGCCGACACGTGTTTCGTCGTGTGGGAGTGATTCACAACGACTCTTCAGGGCTGGCAACAAAAAACATAATGGAGTGTATATAGACATTTTTCTTTACATACAGCACATTAATGTAGAAACAACGGTGACTTAAGGTGAATTGTTTGTACACCTATAAAGTGCCGCTAATCACCATAGACCGTTGGTAGAATAGAGGTGGTTTGTGTGATCCGGGTGAAAGTTTATAGAGAAAAGAACAATCAATCTTTGCATTGTTACACGAACATATCTTTTCTCCTGTGCGACATACTTAGTCGATAATATTATTATAGGAAACGCGGAGTTTCAATTATAGCAATAGTAATATGTCATGTGCCTTACTTTTTTTAGCTTGCCCCCAGGACTTGGCCCCCTGGGGCTAATTATCTTCGAAGCGCGGGAGCCCACGCTTTGTTTTATTTTGTTTTCAGGGCAGAATCCGCGTTCCCTGCGCGGATTTTGCTGTTTTAAAAAAAACATTTTGGCCCTGGGGGTCCTTGTGGGACCCCATAAGCAGACCTAGGGGTTCAGGGTGTTTTCTACCCTGCCCCCTTTTTGCGTTTTGTGCACTTTTTTCAAGGATTTCTTGTGCCCCGGTTCTACTGAGGCACAAAATGGCTGCCAACACTTCCTGGTTTGGGGTGTTGACAGCCAGTTGACAGCCAATTAGCATGCAGCTCGTGATCGGCAGGGTGCGCGCAGAGTGCGCTCAGGGTGCGCGGATCCACCACGCCCATAGATATATATGTGATTTTACTTTTGATTTTCTCATCAATTACTGCTACTGAACAGCTTTACACCATTTAACAAAAAGGCTGGAGTCTGAACCAAGGACTACCTCTTTGTCAAATTTGTTGTAATTCCATTCAGCCGTTCGGGCTGTAGCTGCGACTAAAGGTTCCTATGGAAAATTGCATGGGAAAACATGTTTTGGTACCTCCTTTTTTCTCGGCCCCCGATTGAAGAATCACCCCGAGACTTTCAGGATAGGAGCAGACTGGAGCTGGCCAAAAGTTTGGAAAATGTCGCTAATATTCGTCAAACAGCGCCAAAGTTATTGGGAATACAATGTTGCGGATTTCCTATGAAAAATAGGTCCTAACTATAACTACCTACTGGCGACCGCCATTAGGTAATATATATGAATATATATATATATATATATGGACAGATGATCTTAATTTAATAACGCTTGATATAGAAGCTATGTATAAAAGCATTGATCATACACAGGGACTTGAGGCTGTTAAACATTTTCTGGCCAGCAGACCCATTGAATATTATGGACACAGTAAAGTGAGTGTTGAGCTCATCGATTGGCGTCTCAACAATAACTTCTTTCTTTTCAATAATGTGCTCTATAAACAACTAAATGGAGTTGCTAATGGGGCCTGTTTCTCCCCCAGCTATGCATGTTTACATGTAGGCTGGTGGGAGGAGAAGGACCTCAGGCGCAGGCACAAGGCACCTTTTGATAAACACGTTGCAACTTATTTTAGATACATCGATGATGTGTTTATACTGTGGCAAGGAAATATATCTGAGGCGGAAGAATTCATAACAGACATCATCAATAACTTGACCTTCACCTCACACATTCATAAAACACAAATAGAATTTTTGGACATGAGGCTTCATGTCAGAGATGGTAAGCTTGAAAGTACGCTTTTTAGAAAGCCCACGGCTGGGAACATTACGTTACATGCCAACAGTTCCCACCCCAAGCATCTAATAGCAAGCATACCATACGGCAAAATTCTAAGACTCAAGCGTATCTGTAGCAACAAAGAGGATTTTATTAGGTGCCATGAAGATATGCGTAGAAGATTAAGTGTGAGAGGGTATAGCGAAAAAACCATTGGGGAGGCTATTAAAAAAAGCCAACAAGCATCCATGAGACAGCCTCTTTAAGAATGACCACATAGAAAGGGTTAACGCTAGCAATCAAAATGACAACCCCAGACTTATCACCACCTTTTCAAGGCAAGAAAGAAAGATTAGAGCTATCATCCAAAAACACAGGCCAATAGTTTTAACAGACAGTACTTTACAAGATCGGCTGGCTCCATCACCCATCATAAACTTTAGGAAAGGTAGATCGATGGGTATAGATCTTGATAAGAATTCTCCAGAAACCAGAAAAGCGATAACATGGTTGCAACCTACTAGAGGTTTCAGGAGATGCACAACATGTTGTGCATGTAAATTTGGCTGTAACAAAACATCTTACTGTACCCCTTTTGATGCATCCCCTGTCCCCATCAAAGGCAGTTACAACTGCAAAACAGAGTATGCTGTTTATGTTCTGACGTGCACCTGTGGCTTTAACTATGTTGGGAGTACTAAGCTGCAGGTGCAAGTCAGAATATTGCAGCATATAAGAGCCATCCTGCACAATGACCTTGATTACCCAAGGACACTCCATTTTTTATAAATGCCATGACAAGTATATTAACTGCCTTTCCTATTATGTTAGTACTGAGAGGGAGGGGTCCCAGCGTAGGTATAGCAATAAACGTACAGGACAAAGCTCCATCTGTTTCTCTTCAGGGGCTTTAACGGAAGAGGTGTGCGCACCCGCTGACACACTTCTCCAATTTCCATATGACAAACCCGCCGATGGGAGGCTCCGATGAGACTGTGCATTATGGGAAGTGTGGTGCGGAAAGCACACAATCAAGTCCTGTATGGACCCCACAAGTGGGCCCGTCCTCGATCCCATGTACTGCTGCTGTTTCACTTCCGTGACCCCCAAGGATAACGGGGTGGTGCATACTCCGCGGCTGGACTGCCGCGTGTAAATTGTCGCTCCAGGTTGTCCACCTCTTGAGTAGCACACGAGCAGCAGCTTGATTTATGTGTTGGTGAGGACAGGGATCCGCTTGTAGATGCAGCTCCGTAATGGATCTGCCCGGCGCGTTTTGAAGCTCCATCTGCTTCTCTTCAGGGGCTTTAACGGAAGCGGTGTGCGCACCCGCTGACACACTTCTCCAATTTCCATATGACACACCCGCCGATGGGAGGCTCCGATGAGACTGTGCATTATGGGAAGTGTGGTGCGGAAAGCACACAATCAAGTCCTGTATGGACCCCACAAGTGGGCCCATCCTCGATCCCAGGTACGGCTGCTGTTTCACTTCCGTGACCCCCAAGGATAACGGGGTGGTGCATACTCCACGGCTGGACTGCCGCGTGTAAATTGTCGCTCCAGGTTGTCCACCTCTTGAGTAGCACATGAGCAGCAGCTTGATTTATGTTTAGGTGAGGACGGGCATCCGATTGTAGATGCCGCTCCGTAATGGATCTGCCCGACGCGTTTTGAAGCTCCATCTGCTTCTCTTCAGGGGCTTTAACGGAAGCGCTGTGCGCACCCGCTGACACACTTCTCCAATTTCCATATGACACACCCGCCGATGGGAGGCTCCGATGTGAGCACACAACTTCCGTTAAAGCCCCTGAAGAGAAGCAGATGGAGCTTCGAAACGCGTCGGTCAGATCCATTACGGAGCGGCATCTACAAGCGGATCCCCGTCCTCACCTACACATAAATCAAGCTGCTGCTCGTGTGCTCTATGGACAGATTCGAAGTGCCACGCCACCGGATAGGTCTGATCCTTTCCAGATATAGCCCTGAGATGTTGCAATATTCGTTTGTGGGCGGGCAGAAATGTACTGCCCACATATTGGAGCCCACAAGGACATTGCAACACGTAGACCACATACTCGGTCTTACATGTGAGTATATATATATTCACTGAAAAAAACATAAGTTTCAGGCCTGATATAGGGGCCTATTACGGTGGAGGATTTTCCGCATCCTCCGGGCCGGCGGAAGCCACCGCCGGCCCAGAGGATGCGGAAAATCCTCTGCGGACCCACCAAAGACCCACCGCCACATTAGGATGGCTGGTGGGTCCTGGTTTCCATCCGCAGCTTTTCCGCCGCAGTTAGCTTTCAACCGCGGCGGAAAAGCTCTAATATGGTGACGGTGTCTCGCAGACACCGTCAGCCATATTAGGCTGGGATGTGAAAAATGTTTTTCCGCAGTGGGTTTTCCGCCGTGGAAAAGCATGTGTAACTTCACTGCGGGGGCCCATTGCGGGCCCCCGGGGTGAAGGGGGGGGGTGGGGGGTGAACATGGGGGGTACCTATGGTACCCCCATGCATTTGTATGCAGAAATCGGCAGGCACCGCACGGTGCCTGCCGCTTTCTGCATACAAATGCAATGTATGCATTTTTACCATTGTGGCGGATGCAGCTTGAAGCCGCACCCGCCGCAATGGTAAAAATAGAGAATGTGACCCACAGGAGGGAACTCCGCAGGCCATGCGGAGGGTCCCTCCTACTCTATGGTGGCGGACGGACTCAGGTCCGTCCGCCATCATAATCGGGCCCATAGTTAGGAATTAGCATTTAAAAAACCTTAGAAATTCACTGAAAAAACTATAGGTTTTAGGGGTGTTATAGTTAGCTGGACATTTCACTCATACAAAACCATTGAAATTCCTCCGATATAGTTAGTTGTACTAACTATATCTCACACACCCGCAATACACTGCTGATGATGTCACATATTACATCATTCATGACATGGTCAGTGGCATCACTGATGACATCTCAAATGACATTACTCATGACATCATCCAGTGAATGTGGCTTGCTTCGTTATTTAAATATATATTATATATATATAGCATTTTGCATTGAAGAATGAGTGGATATATAAAAATAAATATTTGGATGGAGGATTTAGTAGCAGTGTAATTGACTGTTTACTTGACTAACGTATTGTGTCTCATTAAATATGGTGGATAGTGACTAAACTGTGTGAATATCTGTATCACTTTGTCAGTTGTTGAGTAAACTAGTTCTCAACTAGTTCTCCAGTTGGTTACTAGCTATGTGAAAGTCTATATTAGTTATTGATTAGTTAACTGAGTATTTGTATGGGAGAGTGAATGTGTGTGTGGTTCGGTGGGGGTGGTCGACTGCCCAAAGATGTGTGAATAGTTGATTCAGTAGGTATATGAAGTTGAAACTTCATGTTCTAACTGGTGTTTGGGTGAGTGAATATCTTTATGCGTGTGGTGATGAGCAAATATATTACTCAATGGTACATGTCCAACAACCTAGAAAAATAAAAGGCAGTGTATGTGTCAGTTGTTGTATATAAATAAGTATACATAAGACTCAATGATTGTATGAGTGACTGTATGGATAACTGAATACTTGTAATAGTGATTTTATAATACACTAAGTATGAGTTACTATCTAAATGAATAGATGAAGTGGTGTTTGTATAAGTGTGTAGCTAAGTCAGTATGTAAGTATGATCCATTGTTTGCATAAGTGAGTAGAATGACTTCATAAGTGAATAGGATGTGTTCACTTATGTGTCAATATAGGTGTCAATATAGGTGTATAAGTATTTTTGATAGTGTTCTATTGTTCATTGACAGCATGTATGAGTGAATCTACAGGTAAGTGATTAGATGTGTGTATACATCTATGAATCACTGAGTGGGTTTTTAGATACTTGTATTGCAGTGTCAATGGATTCAAATATGATACTCTATATTTTATAATGAGTGATGAAAGATTTTACTAGTGTATGAAGAGGTGTATGTGATTGTCACGTGGATGATGTCATCAGTGATGTTATCAGTGATGTCATTTGAGATGTCATCAGTGATGTCACTGACCATGTCATGAATGATGTAATATGTGACATCAGCAGTGAATTGCGGGTGCGCGAGATATAGTTAGTACAACTAACTATATCAGAGGAATTTCAAGAGTGAAATGTCCAGCTAACTATAACACCCCTAAAACCTATTTTTTTCAATGAATTTCTACGTTTTTTTAAAAATGCTAATTCCTAACTATATCAGGCCTGAAACTTATGGTTTTTCAGTGAATTTCATAGGTTTTTTAAATGCTAATTCCTAAATATATCAGGCCTGAAACCTATGGTTTTTTCAGTAAATTTCAAAGGTTTTTTAAATGCTAATTCCTAACTATTTCAGGCCTAAAACCTATGGTTTTTCCAGTGAATTTCGAAGGTTTTGTAAATGACAGTTTTTAGATGTATTAATTGTTATTTTTTTTTATACTGATTTACTACATTTTTAAACTATTTATTTTTAGATATTTTATTTTTTTAATTACATTACATATTTTTAATATAAATTGAAAAAAATGGTTTAAAAAAATATTGAAATTGTAATATTTGTTTTTTTTAATTTGATATATTTTTTAATTTATATATATTTTATATCAGAGGCAATGATATCCTATGGAAGGAAATTGAAGTTACTGTAACTACGAATAGATTTACTTTTCAGGATCAGTAGTGGGCTAAAAGATGCAGCACTGAGGTCTCTCCTGATAACAGTTGAGTAAATCAGAATTCGTAGTTCGGCTGGTTTTTGAGGAAGTTTTTAAAGTTCCAAAACTCCCCACTTAGAAAAATTTCCAAGTGAAACCAGTCAATGTTAGCATTTGGAAGGAAATTCAAGTTACTGTAAGTATGGTTACATTTACTTTTCAGGGTCCGTCCTGGGCTCAAAATTGCAGCACTGACATCTCTCGTGATAACAGGTGAGTAAATCAGAATTCGTAGTTCGGCTGATTTTAGAGGAATTTTTTAAACTTCCAAAACTCCACGCAAAACATTTCCAAGTGAAACCAGTCAATGTTAGCCTATGGAAGGAAATTCAAGTTACTGTAACTACGATTAGAATTACTTTTCAGGATCAGTAGTGGGCTGAAAGGTGTAGCACTGAGGTCTCTCCTGATAACAGGCGAGTAAATCAGAATTCGTAGTTTGGCTGATTTTAGGGGAATTTTTTAAACTTCCAAAACTCCAACCAAAAAAATTTCCAAGTCAAAACAGTCAATGTTAGCCTATGGAAGGAAATTCAAGTTACTGTAAGTAGCGTTCAAACTTATGTTATCTGAATAAAGGCACCGTATCAGGGCCTGTCTGCATGTCCTTATTCCACGTACATTGAGCGGTGTTTTAAGTAATGCTCTTCTCTGTTTTAGGAGTTCAGGACAAATACATAATAGGTGGAGAATATTCTCCTCACCCTTTTTGCAAAGTCTACATAATGTTTGTTTTTCCACGTTTTTCCACGGGGGAAGATGACATAGTCCCGACAGAATTCCAAATCTCGCTTTAAGAAATACCTGGGTTTTTTTTTTTCAGTCCAAGGTGTTTCCAAATAATGTTGTATTTCCTTTTTTTTTGTAAGCATTTATAATTGACCAGGCATGTTTTTTCTTTATAGGGATTACTTTGTCGCTTACAGTAGATAATTGGCTTGCAGTTCTATTAATTATTTTTTTTAAAGAAGCATTGGTTATTTTATTTTCCCAGATAAAAGTAACTGCAAACTCATCTATCGCTTCCAAGCAGTTGAGTTTACAATATTATTTATTTCATTCCAAAGTAGCTGTGATATCTCATTATCCTGGTAATTTTTTATTCGGTTCCAAATTACCTTTTCTTGCGTAGCGTTGGTTGGTAAGTCTAAACTCCAAACCCCAACCTAATTTGTGCAGATGATGTATTCCCTGGGAGTTGGAATAGCGCCCTATATGTTCTTGTGAGGGCATTATTTATTACTTTGGTATCCTTTTCCACTGAAGCTTCACTACCATTGCAGAGAGGTGTTCAGAGGGCACGCCCCCTTTTATTAACACTCTGCAACTCAGCTCCGTGGCGTTTACTAGAGGTACCTGTTGGACTAGTTGGCCCCTAGGGGACCTCTGAATTGAAGAGGACTTAATTCCCCAACTTGAAACACGCCACAGGGCATGTTTGCACACATATCACCTCAAGCCCCGCCCCCTACCTTCACCACTGTGCAAACTCGCCCCGCAGCATGTTCTAAATTGGGGAGTTAAGTCCCCTTGCATACTGGGGGTCCCTGGGGGCCAACTAGCCCACCAGGTACCTCCATTATGTGCCAGGGGGCTGCATTGCAGAGAGGTATAAAAAGGGCGTGGCCTCAGAACACCTTTCTGCAACGCAGCCCCCTGGTGTATACTGGAGGTTCCTGGTGGGCTAGTTGGCCCCCAGGGACCCCCAGTATGCAAGGGGAATTAGTTCCCCCTCTGCAAACGCGCCAGGGGGCTGCGTTGCTGAGAGGTGTAAAAAGGGGCGTGTCCTCAGAACACCTCTCTGAAACACAGCCCCCTGGCACGTTTGCAGAGGGGAACCCCCCTATTTCACATATTAGAGTCCCGGGGAGGTGGCGGTCCCCGGGCTATGTGGCGGGGCTTGAGCCCACCCACACTGGTTTTTTTCTATTTTTAAAAACGTAGCCTCAGGGATGCGGGGGGCCGTGACCCCCCGGCATACTACATAATAAAGCCCCGGGGGTGGCGGTCCCCGGGGCTCGGGGCCTTAGGGGACCCCAACATACATATACAAGCTTGGGGGGTGGCAGTCCCCGGGGCTGTGGGGAACCAGTGTGCCCTCCCCACTATTACAATTATTTTGCCCGGGGGGTGGTGGTCCCAATCCCCCCACACTTTTTTCACTATGCCCCCGGGATTTGGTCCCCCGGGGGCTAATTTGAAAAAAAGCAGACCGGGTTTTTTTTTTTCACAGGGTACACGTACCTACACGTATCCCGAATTTTTTTTTACTGCTTTCTTGTGCCTCGGTTCTACCGAGGCACAAGATGGCTACCAACACTTCCTGTTTGAAGTGTTTACAGCCAATTAGCATGCAGCTCATGCTCAGAGGGTACGTAGTACACTACAGAGTACAGTACAGAGTATGGTACTTCTTCTGGAGAGTGGAGAGGTGTGGCTCACTGGTTAGAGGCAGCAGACCCGTTAGCAGAGAATGGCCCGGGACCAGGGTTCAATTCCTGACGTGGCAGGGTCTTGGACCAGGGTCAAAACGGACTCGATAATTCTTGCCTTGGTGCCTACTCTAACCAGGGAACACACTCGGCAACTCTGGGCATTAAGCTTGCCTCATCTCTGCACAGACGCCGGGGATGCCTGGTTTCACCTTGGAGATACCCAGAAAGGGACCATCTCACAGGGAAAACCAGGACGGGTTCCCCAGCAGTCTTCAGCGTCAGGATACTCCATGGAGTCGCAATGCGCTTTACAAGTACACCCACATTTACATTTACATTTCTATAGATATATCTATGATTGTACTTTTGATTTTATCAGGAACTACTCAATGGATTTACACCATTTTTACAAAAAAAGGGTAATCTGCGAACAGAACTCTACCTTTTTGCCAAATTTGGTGTAATTCTGTTCAGCCGTTCGGCTGTAGCCCTGGCTAAAGGTCCTATGAAAAATTGCATGGGGAAAACACGTTTTGGGATCCCCCTTTTTTTTTAGCCCCCGCTTCACGAATCACCCCCAAACTTTCAGGCCATTTTCTTGGAGAATTTTGCGAAGATTCGTTGACCGGTGCCAAAGTTATTCCAAATAGAATGTTGCAGATTTCCTATGGAAACTAGGTCCTAACTATATCTACCTACTGGCGACCGCCAGTAGGTAATATATATATATATATATATATACATATATAGTCGCCAGTAGGTAGTTATAGTTAGGAACTTGTTTCTATTCAAAAAACGTTTTTTCTTTTGCCAATATTTTTGAAGCCATTTGATGAATCTTCGCAACATTTTCAAAACTAATGGCCCACTCACTTTAGCTGCTTTGTTGAAAATGTTTGTGTGATTCATCAAGCAGGACCATGTAAAAGGGTGGGTCCCCCCAAAAAATGTCTCCATGTTAATTTTCATAGGAAACTGTTGACGCAGCTACAGCCCAAACTTCCGGAATGACAACAAATTTGGCAGAAATGTATCTCTTGGTCCAGAGTTCACTGGTGTAAATCCTTTCAGTGGTTTCTGAGAAATATAAACATTTCTCAGATATACAAGTATGGCAGCGGAGGATCTGCAAACCCTCCTGATCTCAAGCCTGCGATCGGATTGGCTGCCAACACTTCAAAGCAAGAAGTGTTGGCAGGGGAGTCAAAAGAAAAAAGGCAAAAAAAAACATTAAAAACTAAGGAAAGGGGGCAGGGTAGAAACACCATGACCCTCTAGACCTGCGGCCAAAAAAAATATTTTTTTTAAAAAATTTGGTGGGATTTGCCCTGCATCCACGATTCCAGACACATTTTTTTTTTAAAACAAATCACAGGCTACCGCGCTTTGTTTTCCTTTAGCCCCAAGGTGGGCCACATGGGCCATGATTAAAATAGATTAAAAAACTCCCTAGGACTATGTATATTAAATGTGGGGGTACCACGCGGACACCACGCAGGCCCGGGGATTGCCACGTCCCTGGGGCCTATTTATTGTACTATGGGGGCTAACCGGCCACCCTGCAGCCCTGGGACTGCCACCTCCACGGGGCGTTCCACCACTTCCCCGGGGCTACAACGTAGATGGGAGGGAAGCTGTGTGGTCCTCCTCAAGGAGCTCTTCATGGCCTTGGGGACCGCCACCCCCAGGGCCGGCTCCGGCAATGTCCCGGGGTGTCTACCCCCCGAACATTCCAGTTTGCTATGGCTTGGCAGGAGCACTGCTCCCGCCAAGCCATAGCAAACTCTGCTTCACTTCCTGGAAGCAAGAGCAGGAAAAATACTCTTGCTTCCAAGAAGCGAAGCAGAATTACATTTGGGCAGAGGGAGCCCAAATGTTTCCAGCTCCCTCTGCCCAAAAGCAATGTCGGCTCCCGCAGGTGGCAGGGAGTTGGTAGGGACCAAGGGTGCCTTGGGGCTCCCCCTATGGTCCCTAATGACCTGGCCATGCCCCAGCAGATGGGGCCCCAGTGGCAAAATCAGCCCAGGTAGGGGGGCCTTGAAGGCCCTGCTTCCCATTTTTTTTTGAAGGTTAAGGCCTGGCCTCAGGGGATGGTGTCCCGGGGGCCACAAAATGGCCTGGTGGAGGGGGGCCGATCGACCCCCCTCCCTTAAAAAAACAATAAAAACTTGGCTGGTCCCTGGGAGATGGGGTTTCATGGGTCTGGAAATGGACTTGGGGAGGAGTACCGATCATCCCACCTCCCTTAAAAAAAATTAATTAAAAAATTGTCTGGTCCCTGGGGCCTAATTCGGCCTGGGGAGAGGGGCCACACGACCCTCCTCCTGTTTATGAGTAATGATTTAAACATAACTCTAGGCCCAGGGGATGGGGTCCCCGGGGCTGAAATCAGATTTGTGAGGGGGTCACACAGCCACTTTTTCTAAATGTAAAAAAAATGAAGCTGGAAATTCACCGGAGGCCCTGCGCCCTTTCTCCACTACTCTGCAATTGCGCCTCCTGGTGCTCTCTTGGTTGGGGGATGAAGTCCTCCTCGCTGCTGAGTGTCTTAGGGGCCAACTCGTTCACCTGGTACCTTCATTAAGCCCCACACAGTGGGATTTCTGAGAAGTGGTTGAAGGCCATGCCCCTTTTTACATCACTCTGCAGAATCGCCTCTTGGTGCACTGCTGGTGGGTGTTGAGGTCTCCTTGCATCCTGAATGCACTTCATCCCTCAAGTAGCAGTGCACCAGGAAGCACATTTGCAGAGTGATGGAGAAAGGGTGTGTGACCTCTGATTACTTCTCAGCAAACCAGCTGTGTGGGGCTTACTGCAGGAAATAAGGAAGGCTAGTTGGCCCCTAGGGGCCCTCAAGAGGCAAGGGGACCTCATCCCCCAGCCAAGAGCACGCCAGAAGGCACACTTGCAGAGTGGTGGAGAAAGGGGGCATGGCCTGCGACCACCTCTCAGCAATCCCACTGTGTGGGGCTTACTGGAGGTAACAGGTAGGCCAGTTGGCCCCTAAGTATGTCCAGCAGTGAAGGGGAGCACCAGGGAGCTGTGTTGCAGAGAGGTGTTCAGAGGCCACGCCCCTTTTTACACCTATCTCCAATGCAGCTCTGCCACACTTACTGGAGGTACCTGGTGGGCTAGTTCACGGACCTTCAGAACTCAAGGGGAATTAATTCCCCAATCTACAACGCGCCAGGTGGCACCTTTGGACAGTGGTGCAGGGAGGGGCGGGCCAGACATAGCAACTTTGGCGTCGTGTGATGAATCTTCATGAAATTTTCCAAACTAATTCGTTGTTCATATCAGCTCCTATGTTGAAGCTTTGGGGGTGATTCGTCAAGGGGGGCTAAGAAAAAGGGTGTCCCAAAACGTGTTTTCTCGATCCAATTTCCATAGGAAACTTTAGACAAGGGTACAGGTCGAACGGGTGAACGGAATTACCTCAAATTTGGCAGGGAGAAGGGTCTATAAAACACGCTTTTGTTTATTTGGTGTAAATCTGTTCAGTAGTTTAGGAGAAATATCAAAATATATAGATATCGATATTTGGAAATTCTGCCATCTGATTGGCTGAGGCGTGATGAGCACGTACTTGCTGCTTATTGGCTGCGACCTGTTGCAACTAGGAAGTGTTGGCAGCCATTTTGTGATTCCGTTGAAACGAGTAAGCAGAAAAAAAGGTGAAAAGAATAGGAAACAGGAGGATAGAAGCACTGTAACTTCTGTGGGTCTGATAGTGCGGTCTGAAAGTGCGGTGTTGCTCAGTGACATAGTGCTGAGAAGAGATGCTGCTACACTCGGGTATGAAACCGAGAGCCTAAACCGTGACCTCATTGCTGTAAAGTGATGAGCTCTGGTCTTTGTAGCATACCTGTGCAAGTAGTGTTAGTAGGGGCTTAAACCATACAGGGAGTGGGATGCAAACTACTGACCCCTACTGTGCGCTTATACTATACTGGAAGTGGGAAGCGAAGTACTCACACCTACCGGTGTGAAGACTCGGGGATCAAACTAAGCTAATTGCTGTAAAGTGATGGGCTCTGGGCGCTGTAGCATACTGGCCACTGTAGTATAACTGTGTCATTGTTAGTATGCGTTTATACTATACAGGGAGTGGGAAGCAAACTACTCACCCCTACTGGTCTGAAGACTCTGGATTAAAGCATGATTCTAAACTGTGAGCTCATTGCTGTAAAGTGATGTGCTCTGGGCGCTGTAGCATACCTGTGGAAGTAGTGTTAGTGTGCATTCATATAATGCAGGGAGTGGGAAGCAAACTACTCACCCCTAATAGTCTCAAAACTCGTGGATGAAACCATGAGCTTTTTGCTGTAAAGTCATGTGCTCTGTGTAGTATTCCAATGTAAGTCATAGTAGAATGTTAGTATGTAATGCTACTAGAATGTAAGTATGTAATGTTAGAAAGTAAGGCTGTCATGAGGCAAATCTTTGGGAGTTTGTACATGGTGCTGGAGAAGACGGTTGCCTTGCTGTCTGCTCCTGTTGGTGGCTGTTTCAGCTGTATTCTTTTCCTGCAATAAATCTACTTATCAGATCCACTGCTGTCTGCCTCTTCACTACATAAATTTGGCGACGAGCGGGAGAAGGTAAAAAGAAGGCAGCATTTCCCAATATTTTGAGCTTCCTTGCGTTCTGCTGAAGACCCGTTTTCTTTGTGAAGCTATTTCTACACAACCCAGGGTCATCGGCTCATCGAACTATGTCATCCAACCTCTGGTAGGATTTATATTTTTTGATTTTGGGAATCCTCTGCCTCTTCACTACACTCTGGTTGCTGTACTACACGTGTGCAAGTAGTGTTAGTATGCGATTATACTATTCTGTAGTTATGCAGTAACCAATGCATCATGGCTCTATGGAGCGCCACCTCCCAGGTGCAGCTCCTACAATCTCCCAGAGTGTGCATACGCGGAACGTTTATGTTTGCTATTACACGGCGGGAGCATGGCTTCCATCCTATGATAGCAAAATCCTTGTTTGCCTTCACTACACTCTGGTTGCTGTACTACACGTGTGCAAGTAGTGTTAGTATGCGATTATACTATTCTGTAGTTATGCAGTAACCAATGCATCATGGCTCTATGGAGCGCCACCTCCCAGGTGCAGCTCATACAATCTCCCAGAGTGTGCATACGCGGAACGTTTATGTTTGCTATTACACGGCGGGAGCATGGCTTTCATCCTATGATTGCCTTGTTCAAGCGAGAGGAGGAAAACCTTGTATTGCTTCAATAAAGCGTATCCGGATGGTAAAAATGGAAAAAAGAAAATGAAGCATGGTCTCACCCGTTCATTTAAATGAGTTCCCTGGTGGGTAATGTTCCGTGGCCAAATCCTATTATTATATTGCGGGGTCTCTGCAACATTGGGGAACTTAATCTCACATGTAAATTAGGCGCGGGAGGGCACAGAGACGTTTCACAGTCTAGGGGATGGCCACCTCCCTGGGTATTTTTTACAAATTGTTTGGGGAGCTTCGAGGCCAACTCAAGTCCGGGGATCGCCACCCTCCGGGGCTTTACTTAAATTTGCAGGGTGGGCCTCGCCAGTCTCTGAATCCTGGGTAGCCCTAGGCAGTACCTTATTGGTTCTGTAATCACACAGGCAGTACTCATGGTGTTATAAAGTGATACACTCATAGAACCCTTGCAGTAGTAGAATTACCCAGGCTTCATTTATGTAATAGTCTGTTGGTTTATATTTGGTAGGTGCACCGCAAAATTACAAATGTTTTCCTGCATAACCTCCTATCAGCCTACAATTTTCACAATAAAGTACAGACAGAAAAAGAAGACCCATACACTCACTTATTTATTGGTAAAAAAAATAACCTTTATTAAAACAACACAAATAAATGGCAACGCTACGTTATTCGAAGAAACAACAGTATAACAGGAAATAAGTGGGTGGGACTCCTCCGGACAGCATACAAAACCTGCAAGACAAAAAAGAAACATAAGTATATGTGCCATGTCCAAGAGAAAAAGAAAGGTAGTCAGAATGAAAGGAAGAAAGTGAGAATGGGACAGAGAGCAAGTAAGTGGAAGGGAGAAGGGGAGGGAGAGTCAAAGGAACAGAGCAAGTTGGAGACAGAGCATCGGCCTACTGCGCCCAGCCTTCACTGTTTACCTCCCGTCACCCGTGTGTCTGGGATGCTGGGGTCCGCGAGAAAGAGGGCAGTCCAGCAAGTCCTTAAAATGAAACAGAGATATGAATGAGGCCAGAGATTACATTATTATCTACGGCAACATCGCTTGCCAGCACCTGTGCACCCAGACTGCTGCACCCCAGCCCCTTCCCCCACACTGTGCTCAATTGCAGCTCCTGTGCACAGAGGCTTCACTGCTTACCTGCCACCATCGGAGTGTCCAACAACGTGCTGGTTCGAGCTCTGACTCCGGGGTACCTCTCTCAGGGTGGCACAGCAGGTCTCTGGTCGGACGGTGTCTTGATACCATGATGGAAGGCGTTAGAATGCCATGGGCATCATCATGGGCTGAGCACCCGCTCCTCCCATTTTGGCGCAACTAACTCAGTGTCTGAAAAGAGAGAAATAATATAATGCTGGAAACGTCGTGAGGTAAATGAAGGTTTATTTCAAGCTCAATAGAGAACACCAGTTGAGTACATCCTTCCTTCTTGAAGTACGATCTACCAACTGTTAGTGCTAATCGTGGTTCAATGAGGAGTTGGAATGTACGAGAATACACAAGGTTAAATAATAATATGTTATGCCAACGTTCACATACAAAGGAACAGAGAGCATGATAAAAGCATAATGTGCATGTGTAATGCAGTGGTGCAAGCCTGTGTGCATGTACACTTAGTAATCAGTTCACTACAGTGCCCCAAAGCCAACGTCACGTGTCTTTAGGGCCCTGCTGCTCGTTGGCTCAGGCCTACAGTACGGTCCAGCAGGTCCTTAAAATGAGACAGAGATGTGACTGAATGAGGTCAGAGATCACCTCATGACGCACGGCAATATCACTTGTTCGCACCTGAGCACCCAGGCTGATGCACCCCACCCCTCCTGCAGCACCGTGCTCAATTGCAGCCCTTGTGCACCCGGCCCCACTGCTCACTTGCTGTCATTGTTGTGTGTCCAAAGACGGTCCTCAGAAGCTTGTTTGCGGTCCAGGGAAGACATGGCTTGGCAGTTCGGGCTGGACTGTTCCCATGAGGCACAGGGTCAGACTGATTTGCATATAGCCATGTCTGAACTGGGGTGGCAGAGTGGGCTAAAGAACGGTGATGGATTAAACCCAGATCTTTTGACTGGGTGTGAGTGTTTGATTGATTCAGATGCTCCGTCCATCACCACCCTCTTTTGTACTGCTTTTGCCCGCCATAAGTGTGGCAGGGTATGCTCAGACGTGAGTCTCTTGCTCACTTTGCCACTGGTTTCAAGCAAGCCGGGCTGAAGACGGCTGGAATGCCAGAAACAGGTTCCCGGAAGCTTGTTTCCGGTACAGGGAAGACATGGCTTGGCAGTTCGGGCTGGACTGTTCCCATGAGGTACAGGGTCAGACTGATTTGTATATGGCCATGTCTGAACTGGGGTGGCAGTGCGGGCTAAAGAACGGTGATGGATTAAACCCAGATTTTTTGACTGGGTGTGAATGTTTGATTGATTCAGATGCTCCGTCCATCACGACCCCATTTTGTACCGCTTTTGGCCGCCATAAGTGTGGCAGGGTATGCTCAGACGTGAGTCCCTTGCTCACTTTGCCACTGGATTCAAGCAAGCCGGGCTGAAGAAGGCTGGAATGCCAGAAACCGGTCCTCGGAAGCTTGTTTCCGGTCCAGGGAAGACATGGCTTGGCAGTTCAGTCTGGACTTTTCCCATGAGGCACAGGGTCAGACTGATTTGCATTTAGCCATGTCTGAACTGGGGTGTCAGAGTGGGCTAAATAACGGTGATGGATTAAACCCAGATCTTTTGACTGGGTGTGAGTGTTTGATTGATTCAGATGCTCCGTCCACCACCACCCCCTTTTGTACCCCTTTTGGCCGCCATAAGTGTGGCAGGGTATGCTCAGACGTGAGTCCCTTGCTCACTTTGCCACTGGATTCAAGCAAGCCCGGCTGAAGACGGCTGGAATGCCAGAAACCGGTCCTCTGAAGCTTGTTTCCGGTCTGGGGAAGACATGGCTTGGCAGTTCGGGCTGGACTGTTCCCATGAGGCACAGGGTCAGACTGATTTGCATATAGCCATGTCTGAACTGGGATGGCACAGTGGGCTATAGAATGGTGATGGATTAAACCCAGATCTTTTGACTGGGTGTGAGTGTTTGATTGATTCAGATGCTCCATCCATCACCACCCCCTTTTGTACCGCTTTTGACTGCCATAAGTGTGGCAGGGTATGCTCAGACGTGAGTCACTTGCTCACTTTGACACTGGATTCAAGCAAGCCGGGCTGAAGATGGCTGGAATGCCAGAAACTGGTCCTCGGAAGCTTGTTTCCGGTCCAGGGAAGACATGGCTTGGCAGTTCGGGCTGGACTGTTCCCATGAGGCACAGGGTCAGACTGATTTGCATATAGCCATGTCTGAACTGGGTTGGCAGACTTGGCTAAAGAACGGTGATGGATTAAACCCAGATCTTTTGACTGGGTGTGAGTTTTTGATTGATTCAGATGCTCCGTCCATCACCACCCCCTTTTGTACCGCTTTTGGCCGCCATAAGTGTGGCAGGATATGCTCAGACGTGAGTCCCTTGCTCACTTTGCCACTGGATTCAAGCAAGCCGGGCTGAAGATGGCTGGAATGCCAAAAAACGGTCCTCGGAAGCTTGTTTCCGGTCCAGGGAAGACATGGCTTGGCAGTTCGGGCTGGACTGTTCCCATGAGGCACAGGGTCAGACTGATTTGCATATAGCCATGTCTTAGCTGGGGTGGCAGAGTGGGCTAAAGAACGGTGATGGATTAAACCCAGATCATTTGACTGGGTGTGAGTGTTTGATTGATTCAGATGCTCCGTCCATCACCACCCCCTTTTGTACCACTTTTGGCTGCCATAAGTGTGGCAGGGTATGCTCAAACGTGAGTCCCTTGCTCACTTTGCCACTGGATTCAAGCAAGCAGGGCTGAAGACAGCTGGAATGCCAGAAACTGGTCCTCGGAAGCTTGTTTCCGGTCCAGGGAAGACATGGCTTGGCAGTTCAGGCTGGACTGTTCCCATGAGGCACAGGGTCAGACTGATTTACATATAGCCATGTCTGAACTGGGTTGGCAGAGTGGGCTACAGAACGGTGATGGGTTAAACCCAGATCTTTTGACTGGGTGTGAGTGTTTGATTGATTCAGATGCTCCGTCCATCACCACCCCCTTTTGTACCGCAAAGACGACAGAGAGCAGGGTTCCCAATTCAAATCGAGTTGTGATTGCGAGGATGGTGTACATGTCCTGGATTCCTTTTTTTTATTGCGCATTGTGATATACGATGTGGATGCGGCCATATCACCTGAGGCAGTGTGGAAGAACTGGGACATTGTGCGTTGTCGTTATCCTATTTATATATGCGCAAAGTGGGCTGGGCTTGCGTACGACAGGCCAGGGTAAGGGTGTGAATAATTATTCCTGGGACCAGAGCATTGTTCAGTTCCTGCTTAGCCAGGAAGTGTACTTATGTGTGTTTACCTGTTGCAGTTTTGACGTCGCACAATCTGCAATTTACACGCATGTCAATGGTGTGCGGTATTTTTTAAAGTGTTGCTATCGCAAATCGCACACATGGGAATGTACTCGGATGGAGGAAGGATCAGCAGTGAGGCTACGTCATACACAGTGATAGCACTCATTACAGTCAAGCAATGCATGTCAAACATGAATCTGAAAGTCTCACAATAGACTCACTACTTTACTGGTGAAGCCCGACAACAGAGCATACTCCAACAAAAATCTACACATTACTCTTAACTGTTTGTCACATGTGAACTAGGATGTGCACTCTGCCCGTGGCTGATGATACCCCTTCAAGCCACCAATACCCAGGCCGAAAGGCAGCACAATAATGCGCACACACACACACCAGGGGCATCGTGTACCACACATTTGTTTTTTTTATTTCAGATGCATGGCCATCACACGTGGAAGGCTACTGTACAGACCACGAATATTGCATTGCTGAGAAATTAGGCCATTATAGTTAGTTCAGCTAACTATAACTTGCGCCCTCGCAATGCACTGCTGATGACGTCACCTATTACATCATTCCTGACACGGTCAGTGACATCACTGATTACATCAATGACAGACCTATTGCCAGGATACCCTTCGCCGCAAACATTTTGGGGAAACTCCTGAACAGGCAGCTGTCCCAATTCTTCTCGGATGGAAACATATAAGACCACTCACAATTTGGCTTCCGAGAGGGACATGGGACAGAAACTGCACTGCTAACGGCGGTGGAAGAACTCAGGAGTGTTCTGGACGACGGAGGGAAGGCCGCCTTGGTTCTTTTGGACCTCTCGGCGCCTTCCATACGGTTAGCCATGCGACACTCCTGACCCGTCTGGCTGAAGTCGGAGTTCATAGCTCGGCGCGCTCTCTATTGGCATCCTATTTATGTAATAGAACTTTCTCAGTAGAGTTGGGAGAGGCAAGATCCAAATCATTTGGGTCACCATGTGGGGTGCCCCAGGGGTCATCATTAAGCCCTACCCTTTTTAATGTATATGTAGCTCCATTGGCAGGAATAATAAGGGAAAGTGGTTTCATTTCAGTTTCCTATGCCGAAGACACCCAGATAGTGGTGTCTATTAGCAAGGATGTTAAAGAGACAGCAAATAAATTCAGATCATGTATGACACAAGTCAAACAATGGATGCTGAATAACTGCTTGAAGCTAAATGGGGATAAAAGTGAGGTACTGGTGCTAGGGGCTGATCCTAACATATGGTCCCCGGAGTGGTGGCCAGACAGCCTTGGCAACTGTCCAGCTTCAGAAGAAAAGGTGAAAAACCTGGGTATGACTCTAGACATCAAACTCTCTTTTGATGCTCTATTTCATACTGAATATGATTAGGAAACTTCTGCCTTACATTCCAGCAGACGTTCAGAAAACGGTGGTGACTGCTCTGGCCTTGTCTAGGATAGACTATGGGAATGCCTTGTACGTGGAGGCCAAGGTCCAAATTCTAGAAAAATTACAATGCCTGCAGAATGCAGCCGCAAGGCTGGTGCTGGACATTCCCAAATATGAACCAATTGCCCATAAATTGAGAACCCTTCATTGGCTCCCCATCACCAAAAGAGTGCAATTTAAATCGCTATGCCTGGATTATAAGGCACTTCACGGATCCGGCTCGCAGTTTTTAAAAACCCATCTTAAACTGTATGAACCTTCCAGGCTTCTTAGATCAAGCCAGGCCAATTTAATCCAGGTTCCTAAACACAGATGGGCCAGATAGGGAGGAAGACGTTTTTTATTACAAACAGCAAAGGTATGGAACCTTCTCCCAATCTCTATTAAAGACAGTCCATCCCTGATCTCCTTTAGAAAAGCAGTGAAAACATCGCTCTTTTCTGCCTGTTAGACTCTGTACTGTCGACCCGTAGTTCTCTGATTTGTCATAGCGCCAAGACGCCCATGGGCATTTGCGCGCTCTATAAAATTATAAATCAAATCAAATCAAATCACTGATGACATCTCAAATGACATCACTGATGACATCATCCACGTGATAATCTGATGCACCTCCTCATGCTCTAATATAACCTTTGATACACCCACTCTAAAATACAGATTACCATTTTCGAAACCATAGACACACCAATATCAGTCACTACATACTCACAGATGCCTAGGTCAACACACATGTCCACTCATTCATCAATTCAGTTACTCATAAATGCATTCACTCATCAATACAGCACTATCATATACACTGATATACCTATACAGACACTCACACACCACCACACATCCATTGTGTTACTCACTTACATAGTCAGTCATGCAAAGAATCAATCACACTCCCATTACTCACCTACACAGTTATACACCACTTCACTTATTCATACAGATACTAACACACACTTCAGTGCTTGGATTTTGGCAGAGTGATTGGATAAATATGTGGTGCTGGCTGGGTGATTGGAAGAGTGCATGGGTAATGACAGGGTAATGGCTGGACTGCATGGGTACTACCTGGGTAATTGCAGGAATGAATCAGTATTGAGTAGGTGGTTAGAGGTCTGCATGTGTAGTACACAGGGGATTGCAGCAGTGCACATGTTAATGCCTGGGTCAGTGCATAAGTACATGGGTACTGACTGGATGAAGAGAGTACTGAAAGGAGAGTGCAAGGTGAATTAATAAGTGCTTGGGTTTTGGCGGAGTGATTGGAAAAGTACATGGTGCTGGCTTGGTGATTGGAGGATTGCATGGGCAGTGCACAGGTGATTGTACCACTGCATTAGTTAGGGCCTGGGTCATTGCGTGAGTACATGGGTAGTGACTGGATTATTAGAGTATTCCAATGAGAGTGCATGGTGAATTTTTTAAGTGTTTGGGTGTTGGAGGAATGATTCGATAACTACATGGTGCTGGATGGGTGATTGGAGGAGTGCATGGGTAGTGACAAGGAAATAGCTGCACTGCATCAGTAGTGCTCAGAGGATTGTAGCAGTGTATGTGTTAGTGCCTGGGTCAATGCATGAGTGCATGGGAAGTGACTGGATAATTAGAGTGCTGCACGGGCAGTGCATGGTGAATATATAACTGCTTGGGTTTTGGCAGCTTGATTGTATCAGGACATGGTGCTGGCAGGGGGATTGGAAGAGTGCTCAGGGAGTGACAGGGGGATTGCTTGACTGCATTAGTAGTGCTCTGGAGATTTTAGCACTGCATGTGTCAGTGCCTTGGCCACTGCATGAGTTCATGCGCAGTGACTGAATGATTAGAAGTGCTGCAAGGAGACGGCATGGTGAATTTATAAGTGCTGGAGTTTTAGCAGAGCGATAAGATAAGTATATGGTGCTGGCAGAGTGATTGGAACAGTGCACAGGGAGTGACAGAGGGATTACTGGACTGCATCAGTAGTGCTCTGGGGATTGTAGCAGTGCATGTGTTAGTGCCTGGGCCATTGCATCAGTATTTGGGTAGGGACAGGATGATTCCAGTACTGTAAGGAGAGTACATGGTGAATTTATAATTGCTTGGGTTTGGGCGGACTGATTGGATAAGTACATAGGGCTGGTTGGGTGATTGGAGGAGTGCATGGGTAGTGACAGTGGGATTTTTCTGGAGTGCATGGGTACTACCTGGGTAATTGGAGGAGTGAATCAATAGTGTGTAGGTGGTTTGAGATCTGCATGGGAAGTACTCAGGGGATTGTAGCAGTGCATGTGTTAGTGCCTGGGCCATTGCATCAGTACATGTATAGTGACTAGATAATACAGTACTGTAAGGAGAGTACATTGTGAATGTATAAGTGCTTGGGTTTTGGTGGACTGACTGGATAAGTACATTGTGCTGGTTAGGTAATTGGAGGAGTGCATAGGTAGTGACAGGCAGATTACTGGACTGTATAGGTAGTCCTAAGGGGATTGAAGAACTACATCTGTTAGTGCCTGGGTCATTGCATAACCACATGGTTAGTGTCTGGATGATTAGAGTGCTGCAATTATACGACATGGTGAATTTATAAGTGCTTGGGTATTGGCACTGTGATTGGATAAGTATACGGGGCTGGCAGGGTGATTAGAAGAGCGCTCACAGAGTGACAAGGGGAATGCTGGAGTGCATAGGTACAGCTCTGGGGATTGTGGCAATGAATGTAATAGTGCCTAGGCCATTGCATGAAGAGTGCACTGGGAGTGACAGGGGGATTTATGGACTGCATGGGCAGTGTTATTGGGATTGTAGCACAGCATCAGTTATTGTCTGGGCCATTGCAAAAGTACATGGATAGTAACTGAGTGATTACAGTGCTGCAAGGAGAGGGAATGGTGAATTTGTAAGTACACAGGCACTAATACTTTAACTGCGATAATCATCAGAGCAGTACCCATGGACTTCAGCATTCCCCCTGTCACTCCGTGAGCACTCTTCCAATCACCTTGTCAGAACTGAGTACTTATCCAATCACTGCTCCAATACCCTAGAACTTATAAATTCACCATGTACTCTCTTTGCAGTACTCTAATCATCCAGTCACTAACCATGTACTTATGGAATGACCCAGGCACTAACAGATATAGCGCTCCAATCCCCTGAAGATTACCTATGTACTCCAGCAATCCCCCTGTCAGTCTTTGACCACTATAGGTGTTATAGTTGTTTGGATTAGTACATGGTAGTGGCTGGGTTACTGGAGGAGTGCACGAGGAGTGACAGTGTGATTGCGGGACTGCATGGGTACTAACTGGGGAATTGAAGGAGGAAATAGGAAGTGTGTAAGCGGTTAAGAGGACTATATGGGTAGTGCATAGGGGATTGTAACAGTGATCAGTCAGTGCCTGGATCATTGCATGAGTACATTGCTACTGACTGAAACATTAGAATACTACAAGGAGAGTACCTGAGTGAATTTATAAGTGCTTGGGTATTGGTAGAGTGTTTGGTTTAGTACATAGTAGTGGCAGAGTGACTGGAGAAGTGCACAGGGAGTAACAGGGTGATTTCTGGACTGCATGGGTACTATCAGGGGAATTTAAGGAGTGAATGAGAAATGTGTTGGTAGTTAGAGGACTGCGTCAGTAGTACACAGGGATTGTAGCAGGTCATGTATTAGTGCCTCGATCATTGCATGACTACATGGGTAGTGACTGGATTATTAGAGTACTGCGAGGAGAGTGCATGGTGATTTTATAACTGCTTGGGTTTTGGCAGAGTGATTGGATAAGTACATAGTGCTGGCTGGGTGATTGGAGGAGTTCATGGGTAGTGACAGGAGGGATTTCTGGAGAGCATGGGTACTACCAGATTAATTGGAGAAGTGAATCAGTAGTGTGTAGGTGGTTAGAGGTCTGCATGGGAAGTGCTCAGGGGATTGTAGCAGAGCATGTGTTAGTGCCTGGGGCATTGCATGACTTCATGGGTAGTGACTGAATGATTAGAGTAATGGAAGGAGAGTGCATGGTGAATTTATAAATGCTTGGATTTTGGTGGAGTGATTGGATAAGGACATGGTGCTCGCTGGGTAATTTAAGGAGTGCATGTGTACTGACAGGGTGATGGGTGGACTGTATGGGTAGTGCTCAGGGCATTGTAGCACTGCATGAGTTAGTGTATGGGTCATTGCGGGAGTTCAAGGGTAGTGACTGGATGATTAGAGTGCTGCAAGGAGAATGCAAGGTGAATTTATAAGTGCTTGGGTTTAGGCGGAGTACACACATCACATTAGGCCCGCCCCCTCCATTCACCACTGTGCAAACGCACCCCCTGGTGGGTTTTAAGTTGAGGGCTTAATTCCCCTAGAATCCTGAGGGTCCCTGGGGGCCAACTATCCCACCAGGCACCTCCTGTAAGTGCTACAGAGCTGCGTTGTAGAGAGGTGGTCCGAGGCCTTGCCCCTTTCTACACCTCCCTAAAATGCAACTCTGTGGTGCTTACTGGACATACCTGGTGGTCTAGTCGGTTCCCAGGGACCCTCAGGATTCAAGGGGACTAAATCCCCCAACTAAAACTGCACCACAGGGCACGTTTGCACACTTGTCACATCAGGCCGCACTCCCTCCCTGCACCACTGTGCAAATGCACCCCCTGGTGCATTATAAATTGGAGGATTAAGTCCCCTTGAGTCCTGAGGGTCCCTGGGGGTCAACTAGCCCACCACCTAACTCCAGTAAGCACCACTGAGCTGCATTGCAGTGTGGTGTAAAAAGGGGCATGGTCTCAGAGCACCTCTCTGCAACGCAGCTAACTGGCACATATTGGAGGTACCTGGTGGGCTAGTTTGCCCTCAGGGACCCTCAGGATTGAAGGGCAATGAATTCCCCAACTTACAACGTGCCTGGGGGGCGCGCTTGCATGGTGGAGCAGAAAGGGGGCAGGGCCTCCGGTGAGTTGCTGGTTCCTTTTTTGTTTTGGGTTTTATGGCAGTGGGTGCATGGTCCCCCTTCCCTGGGCCAGTTTTGGCCCAGGTACCCTATTCCCCGGGGCCTGACAGCCTCATTTTTTTATTTTTTATTTGGGGAGGGGGGCCACGTGCATCCCTCCAAGCCAATTAAGGCCTCAGGGACCCCATCCCCTGGGGCCTGACCAGCCTTTTTTTATTTTTGGGAAGGGGCCGCAAGGCCCCCATCCTCAGGCCAATAATGGCCCCGGGGATTCCATCCCCGGGTCGGCCTTACCCTTTTTTTGTATTTACAGGGGAGGGGCGCCACGTGGCCCCACTCCTGGGCCACTTTTGGCCCTAGGAACCCCACCCGGGGCCTGGCCTCTTTATTGGAGACCTTGGGGGTAGACCCAATGCCCCCATGGTTACGCCTGCTCCCTGCCTCCTGCCTCCTGTGGGAGCCAGTATTGCTTTTCCACAAGTGGAGCTGCATATCTGCAGCTCCATATCTGCATATCTGCTCGGCTTCATGAAGCAAGAGCAGGTATTCCTTATCTCGCTTCAATGAAGCAAAGCAGAGTTTGCTACAGCAGGGTGGGAGCCGTGCTTTGGCCCTGCCATAGCAAATGGCAATGTTATGGTGGTGGGCACCCCGGGACATTAGAAAGAACCGGCCCTGGGAGGTTTTGGTCCCCAGGGCCCGGGGTTCCATAACAGACCCCCAAATAAAAATACTGAGTGCCCTGGGGAGGTGGTGGTCCCCGAGGGAGGTAGGGGGCTCCCATAGGCCCTTCACACATAATTTTATTTAAAAAAGAGAGCCCCCGGGGAGATGGTGGTCCCCGGGATTGCGGGGGTCTGCATGCCCCCGCAAATCATCAGTCAAGCCCCAGGGAGGTGGCAGTCCCAGGGGTTGCGGGACCTCGTGAGCCCCTGCACACATATAATTTCATTAAAAAAGAGAGCCCCAGGAAGGTGGTGATCCCCAGGGCTGTGGGGGGCTGCATGCCCCTCGTAAATCATTATTCAAGCCCCAGGGATGTGGCGGTCCCTGGGTCTGCGGGGGCCCTGCTATTTATTTTTGGGATTGCCCCGGGACCTGGCCCACCCAGGGGTTTATACAAAACGAAGCGCTTGCTTGGAACCCCGTGCTTGGGGGGTTTTTTCTGTCCGGATTTGCGCACCCAGCGCAAAATCGGCCGTTTTAAAAGAAAATGCTTTTTTTTGGCTTGGGGTCCTTGTAGGACTCCCTGAGCAGACCTAGGGGTCAGGGTGTTTCTACCCTGCCCCCTTTTCTTGTTTTTACCTTTTTTGTACTGTTTTCTTGCGACTCAGGGACTGAGTCCCAAGATAGCTGCCAACACTTCCTGGTTTGGAGTGTTGGCAGCCAATAAGAAGGCAGCTTATGTACAAGAGGGGGCGCGACTCCTCCTGCAGTTCGGGCTGTAGCTTTGTCTAAAGTTTACTATGAAATGAACATGGGTAAAATGTGTTTAGGGACCCCCTTTTTTCTCAGCTCCCACTTCATGAATCACCCAAAAACTTTCAAGACAGAGCTGACCAGAGCGCCCTATATTCTTTGAAAATTTTGCAAAGATTCATCAAATGGCACCAAAGACATTGGCAAATCAAAAAACGCTTTTTCTATGGAAACTAGTTCCTAACTAGAACTATGTACTGGCGACCGCCACTAGGTAATATATATACGTACATATATATATATATATATATATATATATATATATATATATATATATATATATATATATATATATATATATATATATATATATATATAAATATATATTCATTTCATGACTTCCGGTCCAAAAGAAACAGGTTGTCATGGGCGGCCCGAGGCGGGATACCGGAAATCCCATGTATTCTCTTCACAAAATCACTGTCAATAACAGGAAACACACAGACTCCTCAACGTGCCGCAATTATCTTTTAATGGCAACTCAAAAAAAAAAAAAAAAAAGTATATATATATATATATATATATATAAATATATATATATATATATATATATATATATATATATATATATATATATATATATATATATATGTATATATATGGAGAGAGAGAGAGAGAGACAGACAGACAGATAGTCAGAAACACAGGGCCTTATGAGAAAGGAAGTGGACTCGAGCAGTTAGTAGGGAATAGGAGAAGAGAAGGCAGAGAAAGAAGGCAGAGAAGAACTCAGGAAGGAAAGTAAGGTAATTTGTACGGAAAGATAAGTGTTAGAAAAAAGTATAAAAAGGGAGGGGAAAGATTGAAAAGATGGAAGAAGGAAAGAAGCGAGGGCAAAGTGATGACAGAAAGGCAATGAAGGGGCTTATGAGGGAGGGAGGGGAAAAAGAGATGGACACAGAGAATTAAAAGAAAAGAGATGGAGGAAGAGGAGGGAGAGGAGAGGGGAAGAAGAAGGGGACGGGAAAGAAGAAGTGAAGGGAAGAAGAAAAAATGAATAGAAGTGAAGGAGAATAGGATGAGAGGAAATAAGGAATACATGGAAGCAGGGTGGAAAAAGGTAAGGAGGACCGAAGGAAATAAGGGAAACGAGGGAGAGTGGTAAGTGAAGAAGAGAGTTCTGTACAAGGAAAGAATAAGTGAAGAAGACAGAAAGGGAAGGACGAAGTCAGGAAAAGGGTAAGACAGATTGAAGGGCATGCAGCACTGTTTTCACGGCATACAGGTCCGCTGTGGCTATACAACGAACAGCACAGCACTACGGATGTACCACACATGTTGCATCCATAGAAGTTGCATTTAAATGATACACAGTATCATATAGAAGCAATCTAGAATTGTTCTTTCTACACAACATACATTGCAAAACTGCATTCATTCCATACCACAAGCAGTACAGCCCTGACACTATGTGGTATGCAGTACGGCACGGCACTGCACCTGTACAGAGCAGTGCAGTACAATATGAATACGCCACATAATGCATTAGAGCAACTATATGGTAAAGTGCAGCACTTCACTGCAACTATATAACTTCCAGCATAGGATGGTCTATCCGAAACAGCACTGTCGACACAATACACAATGCCCTTTGGAACTGTATGGCACACAGCAGTGCAGTCATACGAACAACAGCATGACAGCTGCACAACCAAGCAGAATCAATGGACTACACTCAAACTCACTGTAGTCATACTCCATACTACTACCATGTGCTCTTTCTGATCTTAGACTGTGACTGCAAGGTGCACTGCATGCTGGGTTGGCCATTGAGCTATGCAGGTGGGTGGCAGTAATGTAACATGCCAAGTTGCACCACAGGCCAGAGGTGCAGCAAACCCAACATGCATCATGCAAGAGCTGGAACATGCTAGATGGGCACCTTCACAGCGGTAGAGTGTGTGTGCCAGAAGTGCCCAGATGGAAAGGGCGCATGAAGTGGGTGCGGAGCGGGTGGGGTGGGTGTGATGCAAGTGGCTTGGGGGTCTCTTCACCTCGCGCCTCTTTGGGCACTTGACAAATCCCTGCTCCCCAAAATTCTGCATCGTCGAAACCTGGCAAGTTGTGAATAATTAAAGAAATAAAGTGAGAATGAAACAGCGTCAGAGCCAAATTTGGCGGAGAGACAGAACACACAGGCAGTTCCTGCAGATGACATATGACATCCCTTGTGGGGCAGGGGGCAGGGGAGTGCCGACAGCTGTTGTTCTCCTCTACCTGGCTCACTGCGGCCAGAGTTCGGGAGAGGCACGCCTTGCATTACAGTCTGTACTAGCGGAGAAACAACTAAAAAGAAATAAGTTTACCCAAAGCACACCTCACGCATCCCCTGCTGGACATGAGTTTACCCACTGCACCTTTCAGATACACTGCTCATTTCAAACCCTGTTGGACATGGGAAAGACACTTGTGTAGGAGCCCCCTTTGAAAAGTGCTGGTGCAATTCTTCTGAGAAGTCTGAACTAGCCGCACATGAAGCTTTGTGACCACGAGAAGCAAAGAGGAGTATTGCTGGTATAACAGCGCTGCTGAGACAACTTTTTTAATGCCCCATTCCTGATCATCAGCACCCGTGTGTGTTAGAGCAATCCTGCTCTGCGTATGGGGTATGCTTTCAGTTTATGAGGCAAACAGGTGCTTTCACGCAGTACTGGGCTTTGAAAACGAAGCGCTGCAGGCTTCGTTTTTGTTTTAATTTTCGGACTGATTCGCGCACCTGGAATGATATAATATGTTTTTCAGTGAATTTCAAAAGTTTTTAAATGATAATTTCTAACTAGAATGTCCCTGAAACCTAAGTTTTTTTGTGAATTTCAAAGGTTTTTTAAATGCTAATTTCTAACTATTCCTACAGAGGTAGGACATGTGCAGAAAGAGGAAGAAACGCGCAGAAAGAAGCAAGAGAAATGCAGAAAGAGGCAACAAAAGTCCAGAAAAACGAAGAAAGGTGCAGAAAGAAGCAAGAGATATGCACAAAGAACCAACAAAGGTGCAGAAAGAGGCCATGTTGCAAAGTCTTCCTGTGCCCCAACATGTTTCTGGTTGGTAATAGTAGTAACTGACTCTGACTAGCCAGGCCCGGAGCCAGTGCTATCCTCAAAGACACTTAGAATACTGTGAAAATACCTACATACATATAGGGTACAGTATGGGTTGGCGTACCCCTGTGATTGGCATGACCTCCCCTGTAAGGCCCTAGTATATAATAGGGCAAGGGGATTAAAACTACCTTTAAGTCAGAGTTGCAGATAGAGACAAGAGAAGTGTAGAAATAAGCAACAGAGGTGCGGAAAGGGGCAAGAGAGGTGCAGAAACGGGCAAGAAAGGTTCAGAAAGAGTCAAGAGAATTGCTGAAAAAAGTAACAGAGGTTTAGAAAGAAGCAAGAGAAATGTAGAAAGAAGCAGGTGAGATGCAAAAAGAAGCTAGAGCAGTGCAGAAAGAACCAACATAGGTGAAAAAAAGATGCAGGAGGAGTACTGCAAGAGGTAGGAGAGGTTCAGAAAGAGGCAAGAGAGGTACAGAAGGAGGCAGGAAGGGTACAGAAAGAAGGAAGGGATGTGCAGAAAGAAGCAAGAGAATTGCTGAAAGAAGCAACAGAGGTGTTGAAAAAGGCAAGCGAGGTACAGAAAGAGGCATGTAAGGTACAGAAAGAAGCAAGAGCAGTGCAGAAAGAACCAACAGAGGTGCGAAAAGAGGCAAGAGGTGTGCAGAAAAAGATAGGAGGGGTGCACAAAGAGGCAAGAGAGGTACTGAAAGAGGCATGAAAGGTGCAGAATATGTAAGAGATTGCACAAAGAGGAAAGAGGGGTACAGAAAGAGGCATGAGAGGTAGAGAAACGGGCAAGAGAAGTACAGAATAGTCAAGAGAATTGCTGAAAGAAGCAACAGAGGTGTAGAAAGAAGCAAGAGAAGTGCAGAAAGAGGCAAGTGAGATGCAGTAATAGGCAGGAAATGTACAGAAAGACGGAAAACGAATGCAGAAAGATTCAACAGGGGGTAAAAAAAGCAAGACAGGTGTAGAAAGAAGCATGTGAAGTGCAGAATGAAACAACAGGTGCAGAAAAAGTCATGAGAAGTGAAGAAGAGAAGGCAAGAGAACTGCAGAAAGAGGTAAGAGAGTGGCAGAAACGGGCAAAAGAGGTACAGAAAGAGGGAACAGAGGTGTTGACAGAGGCAAGAGAGGTGCAAAACGGGTAAAAGGAGTGCAGAAAGAGGTAAGAGGAGTGTAGAAATTTGCAAAAGAGGTGCAGAAAGAAGCAAGAGCATTGCAAAAGAACCAACAGAGGGGCAAAACGAGGCAAGTGAGGTGCAAGAGTACTGCATAAAGATGCAAGAGAGTGCAGAAACCGGCAAAAGGGGTGCAGAAGAGGTGTTAGAAGAGGGGTGCAGGAAAAGGCAACAAGGATGCAGAATTTCGCAACAGCGGTGCAGGACGATGCCAGTGCATTGCAGAAAGGACCAACAAAGGTGCTGAAAGAGGCACGAAGGGTACAGAAAGAGACAAGACAGGTGAAGAAAGAAGGAACAGAGGTACAGAGTAATGCATAAAGAGAGAAGAGGTGTAGAAAGATGCAAGAGATTTGCAAAAAGAGGGGTGCAGAAACAGGCAAAGGAGGTGCAGAAAGAAGCAAATGAGGTGCAGAAAAAGGCAAGAGAGCTCCACAAAAAGGTAAGAGAGTTACAGAAAGAGGCAAGTGAAGTGCTGAAAGAGGTGAGAGAACTACAGAAAGAGGCAATAGAGGTGCAGAAAGAGGCACATGAGATACAGAAAGAAGCAAGATAAGTGCAGAAAGAAGCAACAGAAGCGCAGAAAGAGGGAAGACGGTTGGAGAGAGGGGCAAGCGGGGAACAGAAAGAAGCAAGACAGGTGCAGAAAGAAACACAAGAAGTGCAGAAAGAAGGAATAGAGATGCAGAAAGAGGTAACAAGGGTTCAGAAATGCATAAGAGGGGTACAGAAAAAGGCAAGAGAGGTACAGAAAGAGAGAAGAAGAGTGCAGAAAGAGGCAAGTGAGCACAGAAAGAAGCAAATGAGGTGCAGACAGAGGCAACAGACATGCAGAAAGAGCCAAGAGAGATGCAGAAAGTAGAAGAGATTTGCAGGCAGAAAGAGGCAAGAGAAGTGCAGAAAAATAAAGAAATATGGAGAAAGAAGCAACAGAAATGCAGAAAGAGACAGATGGAAGCAAGAGTGGCTTGTACACCATTAGTACTAATTCAACACAAACATATAGCAATAAGTAACAGGTGACCATTCTAGGTTGGCAAAAGGCCTTCCAACATGCTGTAAAAACTTGCCGCTTCATTTTGGTAACATTTGAGCGGTTTGAGCTAGAAACAAGGCTTTTTTTGTTCAATCCTGCAGAATAGGGAGCAGATGATGAATCATGTGACTAATGCGGAAAATGTGCATGTGTGCGAAAATCGGTGCAGCCAAACAGTCGCATAATTCCAGTGGCCCTGCTTATACCTTTGACTAGGTCCAGAAGAGCTCCTCAGTGATTCCTTCTTTTTTTTGTCTCATTGAGTTCATAGTTAAGCTTATAAGGAAACAATGGACACTAAACCTGACATTACCACTCCACAACACGGACTACCATACCACATCATTACTCTCCACAACACATAATCCCACTCTAAATAATTCCTATAAACTAAATACCACATACTTTATATCCACATAATTTCACTGCAAAACTCACCACATAATTCCACTATACACACCACATATATCTACTCCACTCCGAAAAACATAAAAAAAATTACATTTACATTGTCAATAGCTCTAACTCTGGAAAATACAAAACCTATAACATTGCAAACACTTCTTTAACTAGTAGTCGCTTTTGCAGTGTGGGCCTCCGACCAGCACTCAGGAATTCAGCTGCGTAGGACTTACAGGAGGTACCAGGAGGGCTTTTCGGCCCCCATAGTCCCTCAGGAGTAAATTGGACTTCTTCCCCCATACCATACTCTGGCCAGGAGGCGGGTTTGTAGAGTGGTGGAGAAAGGGAGACATGTCCTCCAAAGACGTCTTAGCAATCCCACTGTGTGGGACTTACTGGAGGTAACAAGAAGTGTAGTTGGGCACAAGGACATCCTTGGGGGTAACTACGCCTCCTATTACCTCTAGTAAGACCCACACAGCCGGATTGCTAGGTTGTCATAGCAGGCCACGACCCCTTTCCCCACCACTCTGCAAACGCATTTCCTGGTGCACACTTGGATGTGGATTGAAGTTCCCTTCCCTGCTGGGGGTCCTTAGGGGCCAACTAGCCTAACTGATACCTCTGGGATTGCTGAAAGCTGGACCAAGGCATCGCCGCCTTTCTCCACCACTCTGCAAACACCCCTCCTGGCGCGTTTCAAGCTGGGTGATTAAGTCCCCTTGAATACTGAGGGTTTCTGGGGGACAAGTAGCCCACCTGTTACCTCCAGTAAGCCCCATACAGCTAGATTGCTGAGTGTGCTCAAAGACCATGCCCCCTTTTTACACAACTCTGCAAACATGACTTGTGGTGCACTGCTGCTCAGGGGATGAGGTCCACTTGTGTCCTGAGGTCCTCAGGACAAAAGAGGACCTCATCGCCCCACCAGCAGTGGGACAAGAAGCGTGTTTGCAGAGTGGTGTAAAAAGGGGCATGGCCCAGACCACCTCTCAGCAATCCAGCTGTGTGTGCTTACTGAAGGTACCTGGTGGGCTAGTTGGCCCCCAAGTATTCAAGGGGAATTAATTCTCCAACTTACAACGTGCTGGGGGGGCGTGTTTGCACAGTGGTGCAGGGAGGGGGCAGGGCCACCAGCAAAATGCTGGCATTTTTTTCTATTTGTTTTAGAAGGGGGCTGTTTGGCCCCCCTTCTTTTAGTATTTTTGTGGCCATTGGGACCACATTCCCCCAGTGCCTAACCCCTTTTTCATTTATTTATTTTTAAATGGGAAGAGGGTCACGTGGCCCCCCTACCCTTGGCCACTATTGACCCCGGGAACCCAATCCCCTGGGGGGTTGCCTGCTGTTTTTTTTAAATCATATGGGAGGGTGCTGAGTGGCCCCCTCCCAGGACACTCCTTGCCAGAGGGACCCCAACCCTCAGGGCTGGTCCTTTGCCTTGAGGACCACTGAGGGAGCACCAATGCCCCCACAGTCCCGCCAGCTCCCCACCTCCTACGAGAGCCGGCATTGTTTTGAGCAAGGGGAGTTTCTGACATGCAGCTCCCCTTGCTAAAAAGCAATCCTGTTTTGCTTCATTGACGCAAGAGCAGGTTTTCCTGCTCACGCTTAAAGGAAGCAAAGCAGTGTTTGCTATGGCAGGGCAGGAGCCGTGCTCCCACCCTGCCATAGCAAACAGCAATGTCCCAGGGGTGGGCACCCGGGACATTGCAGGAGCCAGCCCTGGGGGTGGTGGTCCCAAGGGCCATCAAGGGCTCCAGTAGGGGGGCTGCCTCGCCCCCTCCCAGCATTTCAAAGCCGCAGGGAGGTGGTGGGGGGCAGGAGCCCCACCCACATCTTAATGTTTTTAATTAAGCCCCAGTAAGGTGGCGGTCCCTGGGTCTTGGGAGGGACTGTGAGGCCTCTGCATATAATTATACAGTGCATACAACATACATATTACCCCCAGGATCTGGCACACCATGCTGCTATCAGATAAAGAAACACGGTAGCTTGCGCTTCGTTTTTTTTAATTTTCACCGCAGGATTTGCGCACCCAGCGCAAATTCTGCCAAATTCTTTTTTTTTTTACAAGGAAATACCTGTTGGACCCCCTGATCTGCTGGCCCAGGGGGTCTGTGTGTTTGTACCCTGCCTCCTTTTCTTATTTTTCAACCTTTTTTCCACTGTTTTCTTGTAACTCTGTTACCGAGTCACAAGATGGCTGCCAACACTTCCTGGTTTGGAGTGTTGGTAGCAAATCAGAAGTCAGCACGTGCTTGGGAGGAGTCCGGACTCCTCCTCGGTGCTCAGATATCGATACTTTTCTTTTTTCAATTTCTCAGGAACTACTGAACGGATTTACACCATTTTAAAAAAGATAGCTTTCTGGACCAAGACCTACCTTTTTGACAAATTTGGTGTAATTCTGTTCAGCAGTCTGGGCTGTAGCCTTTTCAAAATTCCTATGGAAATTAACATGGGGAAAACGCCTTTTGGTACCCCCCTTCTTCACGGCCTTCGCTTAACGAATCACCCCAGAACTTTCAAGTCAGGAGCTGACCGGAGCACCCCATCAGCGACAAAGATATTGACAAATCAAAAAATGCTTTTCCTATTGAAAATTGATTGTAACTATAACTACCTACTGGCGTCTACCAGTAGGTAATATATAGATAGATAGATAGATAGATAGATAGATAGATAGATAGATAGATAGATAGATAGATAGATAGATAGATAGATAGATAGATATATTCACTGAAAAAACATAGGTTTGCGGGCTGTTCACTCGTACAAAACCATTGAAATTCCTCCATTATAGTTAGTTCTGGTAACTATAACGTGCGCGCCCGCAATGCACTGTTGATGATATCACATATTACATCATTTATAACATGTTCAGTGACATCACTGATGACATCACTGATGACATCATCAACGTGACAATTAGCTACACCTCATCATTCACTAGTATAACCTTTCATCACTCACTGTAAAATACAGAGTACCATATTTGAATCCATTGACACACCAATACAAGTTTCTAAAAACCCACTCAGTGATTCCTAGATCTACACACACATCTAATCACTTACCTATAGATTCACTCATACATGCTGTCAATGATCAACAGAACACTATCAAATATACGTATACACCTTATATTGACATTACTCACCAGCACACATCCAATTCACTTAGGCAGTCCTCCTACTCACTTATGCAAACAATGGATCATACTTACATTTAGTCAGCTACACACTTATACAAACACCACTTCATTTATTCATTTAGATAGTAGCTCATACTTAGGGCCATATGTAGGTGGCCAAATACCGGTCAGTATCACCGAAAACGGGTCGATTTTGGCGTTACCGACCGGTATTTAGCCATGTGAGATGTACGTAATACCGAATGGAATCGATAATAACGAATCGGTAAACAAATACCGATTCCTTTTTTACCGACCTGAGAATACCGAAACAATGAATACCGAATCGGAAATAACTAATCAGTAAAAACCCCTAAAACGCGATGTAGCAAACCTCGTAATTACCGAATATGACCAAAATCGGTAATAACGAATCTGTATTTACCACTTTTCCAGAGCAGGTGGTAATCAGGTGCAGTGCATAAAAACAGGCCCAAAAAGCATCTGTGTGAACACAATGGTGGCCCTCTACCTCATAGGAAGGCGGCTACGCTTGAGAGCAGCAAGAGTGAGGATCTGAAGACGGGAAGAGCGGGTGTACAGACTACGCATCACATTGTTCCAATTGACTGAACCTGAAATCCATGAAAGGTACAGACTGCACCCAGATGCCATCCTTGACCTAGTACGGGACCTTAAACCCTATCTGGAGCATCAGACACCAAGGGCCCACGCAATCTCAACCCATGTCCAGGTACTCTGTTGCCTGTACCTCCTTGCATCAGGAAGTTTCCAGGGTGTGATAGCCGCAGTGGGTGGTGTGTCACAGAGCTGTCTATCCTGTTTCTTCAACACCTTCCTGGATGCCATCATGAACAGAATGGAACACTACATTACCTTCTCCAGTACACAGGCGGAGCTGCAGAGGACCAAGCTGGAGTACTACCAACTTGCGCAGTTTCCACACGTAATTGGCTGCATCGATGGGACACATACACCCATCTGCCCACCTGCAGCAAGTGAATACATCTACAGAAACCACAAGTCCACCCACTCAATCAATGTGCAGGTGATATGTAATGCCAAGTACATTATAACTGACATCGTGGCCAAATTCCCCGGCAGTAGCCACGACTCGTACATCTTCCGGAACAGTGGAATACATACACGTCTGCTTGATGGTGAATTTGGAGACGGATACCTACTAGGTAAGTAAATGTGACACACCCTGATGTACACCCTGGCTCAAGCTGTTGGTCACACATATTCATTGCACTTACTTCTGTACATAGGTGACAGCGCATATGCCCTCCGGCCTTATCTACTCACACCATATCTCAACCCAACCACCCCAAGGGAGAGGAGATACAATGTGGCACATAGGAGCACACGCAATGTGGTGGAGCGCACGTTTGGATTGCTCAAAAGCAGATTCCGTTGCCTCCACAAAACTGGAGGTGCACGTCTGTACAGCCCCATCAAATGTTGCAAGATAATTGCTACATGTGCAATGCTACAAAATCTGGCCACAAAAAAAGGGACAGCAGTGGAACTAACTGACTCAGAGGACGAGGACGAGGACAACCCTCAGCCAGAGCCCTGCGCAGCTGGTGTTGCATATTAACATGATGGGAGACAAAGACGGGCAGAGATTACGACAAACTATTTCTGAGTGAGTAATGAGACAGAGCCAGTAAGAGTTAAATGTGAAGGTGTTTATTAAGCACACCTCCAGTATTGTGATCAATGTGCAATCGGACATGGGTTACATCACCCACCTCATGTATGACAACAGGCATAGGTCTCTACTTCCTGCGTCCACGCGCTGCACGTGCACGTTCAGTAGCTACACTGTCTGGTGTGTTGGACTGTTCCTGTGCAGCCCCGTGACGTTCACTGTGCCTCCTGCACTCGGTGGGTGAGGGTGTGATGCTACCACGGCTGGTAGCCTCCTCACTGCCCCCCCTTCCATAGCGGCCGCCTTAGCATTCTTCAGGAGCTCTAAAGCTGAGGTCATAGACACCATCCCCCTGGCCACATCCCTGCTGCAATGCGCCATCTCCTCCTGCATCTCGATGGACAAGTGACACATCAGTGATGTAGTAGTGGCCAGCCGGTTCACTGACTTGGTAAAGGCCTGTAGCCTCTGCCTCTCCCTGCGCCTGCCAAGACAGTCCTGCTCAAGCTGGCAGCAGAGGTTGTCCACAGAGGTTGCTACTCTCTCCATTCCTGCACACAAGTTGTCTCCCATAGCACTGAGGCCCTTTTCCATCCTGTGCATGTGCTTATTGATGTGTGCCACCTCCCTGTGCATTGATTTCATCTCCCTCCATTGCAGGCGCTGGACCTTCAACATTTTGCCTTCCAGTCCAGCAAAGACACTTCCACCCTGCTCGGATGCTTCTGGACTGTCTGGCCTTGCCCTGCGGCATCGGGATGAACTGTGGGCGCCCTCGGATGGAGTACCAGCCCTCTCCCTGTTGGATCCCTCACGCATTGGACTTTGTTCGCCCACTGTGCCCTCCTCTGACGACTCCTCCATCTGCTGGAGGGTGGCCACGGCATGCCTCCTGCCTAACTGTGGTGGTGGTGGTGTTGGTGATCATCGCAGTGGGGACTGGGTGAGAGGGGATTGCGGCCTTCCCTGGCTCTGTGGTGATGGCTGTGGTGGAGGATTTGATGGCTGTGATGGCGCCGAGCTTGTGGTCCCTGCAGGCATGCTATCATCCTCATGTTGCCTGCCCTCTGGCCTGGCTGACTTAGGTCTGCTGCCCTCTGCTGCACTGCGAGATGACTCGCCTGTAAGGACACAAATGTAGATGTACTCACTGCTCTGTCTGCAGTGGAATTACATTAAACATCAAGCCTACAGAGCACAGTGAACCTATAGTTTTTTTCAGTGAATTTCAAAGGTTTTTTAAATGATAATTTTTAAATTTAATAATAGTTATATGTATTTTTTGTACTGATTTTCTACAGTTGTTTAACTGTTTATTTATAAATATTTTAGACATTAAATAACATTATATATTTTTCTTAAAATTGTAAAAAAATTCAAACTGAAATATTGTCTAATTCTTATTTTTTTAATATGTTCATATTATTTTCTTTTATTATTTTTTTATTTTTCAATTTTTTTTTGGAGTTGCGCACCCAAAGCGTACCCATCACGAATGGTGTACGGATTATAGCCACCATTTTAGAAATGTTGTGAAAGATCCGTGTACAGTGTGCGACGGGTACGTATTTTCAGAGATGTGTGCGATTGCTATGCGACCAGTCCGCGACTCCAGCTCCAGCGTATTCGTGACACATGCGCATTACAGTACGCAACGCTTGTGCGGTGACAAGTTCTGCGTGACGTCATATACGTGTTTGACGCGGTTCATATACGTGTTTGACGCGGTGGGTGTACGACTCCCGTGAATTTTGTAAAGTCTAAAATGATATATATCTGTCTTTAATATACATATTAGGGCAAAAGATTATCTAAGGTATTCATAAAAATAATATATTTTTACCTGTAATAAACATATTGCTTTTAAATGTACTTTCGCGAAGTCGCGTAGGGTGGGTGCTCCATGTGCACACGGTCTGCGGATCCCATGTGACATGAAAAAATAAGATTTGATTGGTTCATAACATTTCCCATTGTAACTATTGAAGGACCCCACCCATTTCAATCATTCTTTTGGAGCATCTTTGGAGAGAGATCTCTGTGCTTTGAAGAACCCTTATTACATTATTATAGGGCAGCAACAGCAGGAGGAGGAACATTCTTCAGAAGAAGAATTTTTGGAAGAGCATCGACGTCCTCAAAGGCCGGAATCCATTGTGTGGAAGTTCTTTACCTTTCCTCCAGGGCAGAAGGTGGTAAATTCTACCAAAGTCACCTGCTGCATTTGTCAAAGAATTTTATCTAGATGAAGTAGTGAGAAGAAGTATTCTTGTGGTACTGCATTGATGTTTAAACATCCGAAGACCATACATCCTGTGAATCTGGCTCGGGAGGAATGTAGATGAGCAGTAAGGAACCCTCCAGCTGCAGTTCTAAGTACTTCTGGTGCATCTTCTGGCACACCTGCACCAGACATCTGACCTGAATTTGCTTTCCTAAAGCAGCACTGCGTGAAGTGTAAAAAACTGATTTGTTTTGGGGAGCAGTCTGTGGAAGCAGTTTGTGCTGTGCAATGGAACCATCGTTGCAGGTTTTATGTTTGCTTTGTTTTTTTGGAATGCAAAATATTTCCTGAAATTTCCTGTTTTATTCATTCTTTTATTTCTTTTAAACACCAAAAAAAATACATAACTGTTCAAAAAAATACAAGAATATATAAAAGAAAAAAGAAGAAAAAAAAAGTTCTTAACAGAACTACCTAATCTGGATAAAGAAAGAACTATAATTGTATGGTAATGTGTGAACATTTAGTTGAATATATGTGTAGAGTATGAATGACTGAAAGAATGTATTAGTAGTGTATGGTGAATTTATAAGTGAAGATTTATGAGGAAGTACTGCAGCGTTACAGTGCTAGCTCTTTAATTGCATTGCCCTGTGGCACTTCTGAAGAACAGAGATGTGACATATGTACATAAATATGTTGCAACTGTATGCTTCCCTCTGCACTGCTGCACAAACTGCAGCCATGCAGTGACATAGGTACTCTTGCACCATGGTGCAAGGATGTCTGTGTTGTGGGGAAATTGTATTTGTACATGAATTTACACCTTCCTACACAAAAACAATCAGTAAAGGTATTTTCCTCTTTCAATATATGCTGTGAATTGCAGCATGCATTGAAAGAGGAAAAAATGAGGAGAAATGAAAAAAATTCTCCTTGTTGTACCTTGCTACACCAACTGTAGGATGGGCAGCATTCACACTCATCTCCAGATTTACGATTTCTCATAAATCTGGAGATGTGTCTTTTTCTATGAGTGTTGCGTGGGAACACCCACAGCAACACGCCAACCACCATGGACCCAAAAACAACCGTCCGCTGGGCCTGTGTATAAACTGGCGGTCAAATTCGGATCAACCGCTAAAAAAGACCGACCACGGCGGTATCGGGTGAATAACAACCGCCAGACACGGGCGGTAATGATCAAAAACCAACAGCGGCGGTCGGAAACCCTGCGGAAAAGCTACAACCCACCGCAAGCATAGTGGAGACACCGCACGGGAAATTAGGAAATTCCCGATGGTCCCGCGGTACGATCCGCTGTTTTCGACCGCCGCAGTCGCACACTGGAGTGAATAGGAGAGCCTGCGGAAGAGCTGCAGCATAGCCACCGCAGTGGACGATCCATACAAAACATGGCGGACGTGCAAAAACACCACAACAAAGGCAAACATTGCACAAACCAAACTAGCCATGCCCCCTCAATACACCAAACACATCCCAATGAAACAAATAAATGACAAACAGAAACATATAATTTCTAAGACAACTCCCACAACACACCTGACAGCAAAACTCCATTGGGACACACCAACATAACTGAGTATAAAACCAGCCCCTTCACTGACCACAATCCTTTGCAACACTCTAGAATAGAAGGGCTTACGCCAGACCTGACAGGAGAGGCAAGAGAACACAGCACACTCACCACCGCCACCACCACCATCACACCAGCACCAACAATCCCAAAGCACATAACACACCTCACACACAAACACCACACCCACCACCCACACCCTTGCACCCACAAACACGTTGCACACTACACACCATAGCATCACAGAAAATGCCTAAATTCACAGAGAGTGAGTTGACGGTCATGGTAAATGAGATAGTCAGAGTGGAACCACAACTGTTTGGTAGCCTGGTCCAACAGACTCCATTAGCCACAAGGACTCAAATGTGGCAAAGGATAGTCCAAAGGGTCAATGTAGTAGGGAACACCCCACGATCCAAGAAGGAGATCATGAAGCAGTGGCATGATCTCAAGAGGGTTGTCAAAGAGAGGAGGAGCAAGAACTGGGAGCTGGCTAACCGGACTGGCAGTGGCCCTCCCTTCCCTCAGAAAACATTCACACCATGGGAGGAGAAGGTGCTTGCCATACTGCATCCTGGGAGTCTCATAGAAGTATCCGGGGGAGTGGAGGCTGGTAAGTACAAAATATTGTTAACCAACACACTGATATGTACTTTCCTGCACAACCAAAACCCCATTGTATTGTACACCCTCACCTAACAGGTAGGTAGCCATCTTGTCTGGGATGTCTGTTTGGGGGAGGAAGGCCTATACCACTATTCCCACCATGCCCCATGTCCCACCCCTAAGAAGGTTGCAGCACACTACACCAACCCAGAAGCAGTTAGGTAGCCATCTTGCCTTGGAGGTCTGTTGGGGGGAGGGAGGCCTGTACCACTATTCCCACCATGCCCCTGTCCCATCCCTAAGCATGATGTAGCACACCACACCAACCCAAAAGCAGTTTGCAGCCATTGTATTGTTCACCCTCACCTCACAGGTAGGTAGCCATCTTGCCTAGGCAGCCTGTTTGCGGAGGAAGGCCTGTATCACTACTCCCACCATGCGCCCTGTTCTACCCCTTAGCAGGATGAAGCACTCCACACCAACCCAGAAGCAGTTTGCATCCATTGTATTGTTCACCCTCACACAACAGGTAGATAGCCATCTTCACTGGTAGGGTGTTTGTGGGTGGGAGGCCTGCACTACTACTCTATCCATGCTCCCTGTCCCACCCCTAAGCAGGATGTAGCACCTCCACACTCACCCAGAAGCAGTCTGCAGCCATTGTATTGTTCACCCTACCCTAACAGGTAGGTAGCTATCTTCACTTGCGGGGTGTTTGTGGGTGGGAGGCCTGCACTACTACTCCCACCATGCTCCCTGTCCCACCCCTAAGCAGGATGTAGCACTCCACTCCAACCCAGAAGCAGTTTACAGCCATTGTATTGTTCACCCTCACCTAACAGGCATGTACGTGCAGCCACATATCTGTCACCAATGAAATGGTGCCATATGCCAACACCAGCCTTCTCCATGCCCAAATATGCACACCGACCCCGCTTGACACGCACATTGTGGACACAGGTAAGCAAAGGGAACAGTAACAGATAACAAAGAGTCACACACCAATGGACATGCACAAGGAAGACGGTGCACAACCATGCACAACACACACTGAGTGCATTGTCATGTGGCCCAATCAGCAAGGAGCATGTAAAATTACAGAAAGCATGTGTGGGCTCATGAATCCAAATATGTACATTACAGGTCAAAGTCATGTAGTACAATACAATGGCCGCTCCGTGGCCATGTGACGTCAGCCAGGGCATACGAAGCAACATTAAGAGAACCAAAAAACCCATTTGTGCTGGTCCCTACATGGCAACTGGTCCCTGTGAACATGATCACAGCACAATTTGCCTGCAATGCATCGACATCTGACAACATGTACAAGTAATGTATGTGCCTCTGCATCATGTCATGAGGCACAGTATTGCACATAGCAAAAGATGTGAAGATCAGTCAATTGTGTACTGTACAGACACTGGATGACACACAGCTAACAGAGTTATTGCTGAGTGCACAACACTGACCATTCCCCATCTAATCCACAGGTGACCAAGAACTCACTGCTGAGGTCATCATCAATGGCCAGCAGAGCCAGTCTCCACCCCCGGTACATAGACTCTCAGATGTAGACTCCCAGGATTTTCAGGACGATGAGCTCGAGGTCGTTCCATCTGGTGTGCCAGGGAGCACTAGGTCCCAGGACCCCATCCTCCCCGCCACCACGTCTGCTGCAACAACCACAGCACAGCAGACCCCTGCTGCTATGGCCTGTGCGTCTACCGCCACCACCACCACTACCACCAGTACCACCTGCAACACCCTCCCTGTCCCAGGGTATGACCAGCCCACACCAACAACTATAGACGGCAGGGAGAGTGTGCGTGGACCCACAGTGACGAGGCTACAGGTCCGTGGCAGCAGGGCAGGTGGGAGGACCAGGGTCACCCCCAGACATCAGGAGGTTTGGACCCCATCCCAGGACCACTTCACCAGAGTCATCGGGTCTACAAACAGGTCCAGGGACAAAGTGGTCAGTCTGACAAACTCTTACGCGAGCTCATCCTGCTGATGACAAATGGTGGACCTCATGGGCCAGCAAGTAGCAATACTGAGGGACAGGACTGCATCCCGAACAACACCTCCACCCCCCTCTGGTGTGCTGCAGGATGACAGTTCACCATCCTCCCCTGCGGCAACTGAGAGGGTTGAGTCCTCAGACGCCACTGGCACCACATCAGGGCCCACCCTAGCGAAATAACCTAAGGGCCATCCAAAGAAGAACCTGGGAGTCTCTTCTAGGCAAAGCACCAACCAAACAGAGCCAGCCCTGATGGCAACCCTCTTCCCCACTGCATTGACTGTTTGGACAGTCCTTCCCCACACTGCTTGGGAATGGCACTTGACTGTTGGACTGGGTCACCACATTGATGTGGTGTCCACTCATTCATCCCATTTACCTCACTGCTCCATCACCACCTTCATGTTTATCTGCCCACCCCTCTCACATGTCAACTTTGTAAATAAAATACCTTACACACTGTCATTGTGTCAGCTTTGTCTTTAGTGCAAGATGAACAGTCTTCAAGATGTCCATAATGTATCAGAAAGATGTACTGTATGTAGGAATGGATATATTTGAGGCACCTTGGGAGACACAACAGAACAACATTCACTGGTGTGAGTGTGGCATCACAGACATTACACTACACAAACCATCTACATAACCCAACATGCAGACAACACAATGGGCAACAAGTGTTAACAAACATGTCCTGATTCATTCACAGATTACATGTCACAATTACACATCCACGCACAGGAGACTTTACATCTGGCTGTCTGTACCATTTGCACATAGCCCTTCACGACACCAGCAATCACACCAGACAATTTACATGTTGTACTTTGTCACCCACATTCAAGTGATGTAGCGTGTGATGAGCTGTTGACGCATGTCACCTCCTTCCTCCTTTCCACTGTCCTCAACACTGGACTCAATTCTTGTGCAGGCGGGGGCCTTGGGTCCTCATCATCATCATCCAAGAGCAGGGGAATCTGCTTACGAATGGCCAGGTTGTGGAGCATGCAGAATTCCACTACGATCTTACACACCTTCCGAGGCGAGTATGACAGTGCACCTCCAGTTGTGTCAAGGCAGCGGAAATGTGACTTGAGCAGACCAAAAGTACACTCAACCACACGACGTTTCCTGCCATGGGCCTCATCGTATCTGATATCAGCCGGGGTCCTGGGATTACGCAGTGGGCTCAGCTGCCATGGACAGCTGGGATATGAGTGTCACCAGGAACGACAAACACACATTGCAATGTTGCACAGGCAGAGGGCAGCAGGTCATACATCCAGCACACCATATGACTAGGCATACTCGACAATCCAAGCACGCTGGGGAAGCAGATTAGCCATCAGCCGGGGCACAATGCTATTCCTCAGGACGAAGGAGTCATGGGCAGAGCCGGGGAATCTGGCACACACATGTGAGATGGTCACACCACCTGCACATTAATCAAGTGATAATGTTTTCTATTGCGAAAAATGTGCTCAGTTGCCTGTGGAGGCACAAGAGCAACATGTGTGCAATCTATGGCACCAACAACATGGGGGATGCCCCCAAGGGGATAGAAGTCTCCCTTCACAGCTGCCAATTCTGCACCCCTGAGAAATGTATATATCTGTCCTTGTGAATCATCCTGGCGGACAGAACATCCCACAGCACCATGCTGATCATGGGTTGAGACATCCCTGCAGCTCCGTCCATGGTCTCCTGGAACGATTCAATGGCAAAAAACGGGAGGGCTGCCATCACTTTGTAAGTTGGGGTGAAAGCTGTTGGGTATGTGCGGCGAGGCTGCAGGTGGGGCTCCAACAGATCACAAAGGGTCTTCAGGGTAGCTCTATTGAGACTGAATTTGCGAATGATCGCTACATCCTCCATGTCCTCCAGCAGTGTCAACTGACGTATCAGATTAGGCCTCCTCCTAGTTGAGATGAAAGTGGACACATATCAATGACATCCATCATGAGATGGCCACAGCATATCCCGTTCAGGATGAAAAAGAATAAACAAACATGACTTGAGGGAAGTGTGACACACCATGTTACATGGGTGGACGTTTGAGCCACACAGAAAGCTCACCTCTCCATTTACAATACACCAGTGCGTAAAACACCACATAGGTCAATGTGAATGCACATATTTCATGCCAACATTCTACATGAGCACGCCTGGGAGCATGGCATCCAGCCATTGTGCAACAAATCAACACAACTGTCTCATACTCATCTGTTGTACCTGTCACACCTCAATGCATCATTCAAACTTTGCACAAATCCACAACACAAAGATCACAGTTGGTGGTGAATTGACAATTGCGGGTATGAGCACACAGATAAGCACAAGTAAGTAACAACATCATACAGTGAGACAATCCTTGCCGTGGTCATCACTGCCCCACAACACATTCATATGTGTTACACATTGGAGAGTCCACCACAACACTGTCCTACCTCATCAACCATCAAATGCATTAGTGACATGTTAGGGACTACAGACCAATGTCTGTCAGACATACACAACCATGACCCATGTAGGCACCTGTGGAGTCAATGGAACTTTGACATTGTCTGCACGATGATGTGCCCTGCACCCAGTGGCCACTGTGCACTGTTGAAGTTGTAGTGTAGTTCCTATATTCCCACTAGGCTCTGCGTATTGGAATAATATATACTATAGATTTGACATAGGACTGAGGTCAACTAGGTCTCTATCGAATATACTAAACTGAATTGTGTGTGTGCCAGCTAACTGAGAAGTCACTAGGAACTTTCTCGAATACACAAGAAGGGATTAGTTTCTGACAACCACATAAACATGACAACTTTGTTTCCCAATAATAAGAATATATCTCTCAGAGTCATGGAAACAATAGATAAGTATTTCACTCAGTCAATCATGCATGCTTCGTTTCTACAGAGTTGCAGAGAAATAAAGAGACGGGCGTTTTCAATAAACAGGTTTATTGAACAATGTTCTGTCTCATGCAAGAGAAGTGAACTGCTACAATTGTTATGCAGACTGCAAAGTATAATGCGTACAGCGTAAACAGTAATATGGAATAATACAGTAAGAGCATTGTATGGTTTCTAAGCCATATAAAAATACAAACATAAATAACATAATACTCAACAGGTGCTTCTAAAATACGCCTACCCCAATGTACCTAACCTAAGCCTAGTACAAGGGAAGAAATAAGTATTGTGTAGCATAGGTTTAGTTGTTATTGCCAAGAATCTACCAAAAGTCTCTCTAGGTTCTAATCAGCTCCATACCTTGGTTTAGAATGAAGGCGGTCTGGTATCTCTGTCTCGGGACTCGATTTCCCAACACCCCGCAAGGGGAGCCGGAAACACTGGAGCAGGAATCACGGCAGGAGAAAGGCAGCTTCTTGATCAGTGCATCAGCTGGAGAGTCTGCTTACTTCTGCGCTTGCTGTAGCGAGCTGCGTCGGGCAAGTAGGTCTTCGAACTGCTCCGAACCACCGTATCTTGCTAGAACAAGTGAAGGTATATTTATACCTTGAAGGTATTTAGGAATGCCATAGTTTGACGTAAAGTCGGGCATATAAACGTCAGGAAAGAACCCCTAGGGAATAGTTGTTCTTTGTAAAGTAACAATGGGCCCGATGTAGGTAAACGCGATTTTCCGATTTCAAAATACCGAGGCGGGCCGAATCGGTATTCTGAAATCGGAAAACGAGATGTAGGAAAAAAAAACCGAATGAATACCGAATCGGTCGGCATCGGTAATGAGATTCGGTACGTTCCGATTCTGCTCGGTCCGAATCGGAAAGTACCGAATCGGCCAACAACGAATCGGAAATCACCGAATCGGCTACCACCGATTCGGATATTCCCGATTCGGCGAATACCGATTCGGTAAAAGCCGATTCGGTAAAATCCGATTCGGCAATCATAGATTCGTAGCCATGAAAACAGACCCATGGCGAAAAAGCCCATAGGAATGCATTGAATGAACCGATTCGGCTTTTACCGATTCGGATATTACCGAATCGGTAAAAGCCGATTCGGCAATAGGCGATTCAGCCAATGAGGTGGCTCCCCCTCCCCCACCCAAACAGGGAGTGGCAACCCTGGCAGGTGCAGCTAATTAAGAAGTTTCTGGAAAGCCTGCCTGAGCCCAACACACACAGTTAGCAGCAGTGGGAGAAGGAGGTTGCAAACTGAACAGGAGAAAATGGCAGATCAGTCTGGAAGCCAGAAGTCCTCCCAGAAGAGGAAGCCCAAGTTCACCACCACCGAACTTCAGGTGCTGGTTGAGGAGGTGGTGAGGGTGCACCGCCAGCTGTTTGGCAAGCTGTCCCTCAACGTGCCAGACAGCACCAAGAGGAGAATCTGGGCCGACATCGCCCAGAAGGTGAATGCTGCGGGTGTCACCCCCAGGTCCATAGAGGAACTGAAAAAAAGGTTTTACGACATCCGCAGCCTCACGAAGAGGAAGCTGGCTGACATTCAAAGGCAGGCTGGACACACTGGAGGAGGCCAGAACCCGGCGCCACCCCTCACCGAGCTTGAGGAAATTGTCTCCAGCACCATCGAGAGGGAGAGTATCGTAGGAATCGGGACCCTGGACAGCTCTGCGAGAGCCACAGCTACAGGTAAGAAGCATGCGCATCATGACACACCCTACCAGACACCTCCCCATTAGACACAATGCATAGGCAAACACCAGCACTGTACTGTCACCAACATACAAGAGACAAGCATCATGGTACATGTAGTCAGCAGAAGTTACCCAAATATGTCAGTGCAGAATCACAAGACAGGAAACAGTGTGACACGGTGTAAGGAGATGCAAGGACATGTGGAATGCCATAATTGTACTGACTGTAATACATCGGCACTCAGTTTACAAATGCTTCTTTGTACCTAGGGGCCCCATCAGGCGGAACACCTGTGACAGCAGAGGGAGCAGCAACGTCCAACACTGCAGTCGCAGGGCCGAGCACCAGCCAGGCTGGCCAGGAGGAGGAGGAGGATGAGGAAGGAGACACCCCAGGGCTAGGAATGGAGGGAGTCCTGGTCATTGACTTCCAAGCAGTGCACTCCCCAGTACTGGCCACCACCCCCCCCCCTGCAATTCTCACCAGAAAACTCCCCTACAAGGCAGACCATTCCGCCTACACCAGCTCCTGCCACAACCGTGGCCTTGCCACCTGTCCAACCTGTCCTGGGAGCAGGGGCTCAGGGACCGGCCAGCACCACACCCCCACCAGTGGCACCCCAGCCCACTCAGCAGGCCGGAAGCAGCAGTGCCCGACGCCGTGCCACCACCACCACTGCTGCACCAGCACGGGAGGGCAGTGTGTTCCTGGGCCTGGAGGGACAGATGGTTAAAATCCAGCGCCAACAGGCCAGATCCACCATGGCCTGCCAACGCCAGCTCCTGCAGCACAACATGCAGATGGGGGAGTTGGTGAAGGGTTTCCAGGCTGTTGTGGACAGCAACAAGGAGGTGGCAGCAGGGTTAGGCAGGCTGACCACTGCCATCACTCACTCATCTGCCAGACAGGAGGAGCATGAGGTTGCGCGCAGGAGGGATGCGCGGGTGCTGAACCGGGCCATGGCCCGCCTTGCAGCGGCGACCGCACAACTGTGCCATCGCAGCTCCAACCAAGAATCTGTGCTCAGTCAGCATACGGCTGAGCTCACTAGGGGGATGGCCAGGATCACCACGGCCATGGAGGCCATGATAATATCAAACACCGCCTCCAATCCTGCCCTGGACCTGGCTGATGCTGGAGACAGCAGCAGCCGCAGCAGCCCGGCCAGCGCTGCATCTGAGCCACGGAGGAGCACCAGGCGATCCGCTGATGCTGCTGGGCATTCGGAGGGGGCCGAGGGACACCCCAGTGGGTCTGCCAAGCGGGGAAAAAAATAGCCTGGCAAGGGGGGATGAGCAAACCAGAACCCTGGACTTTATTTTATTTTACATACTCCATTTTTTGATGCACATCAGTGCTGTAACTGTGGTGCATCACCATTAAAATTTGTTTTTTGCAAGCAACATTTAGCTGTCTTTGCATCTGTACTCAGTCAGAAATAGTTCTCAGTGATCTCCTCACGTCTGTATCTGCCATCACTTGGCGTACACACCCCAGCTGGCTGTGTCAGTGGCACAGCTTCGTCGTCGTCATAGTCCTCGTAGTCAGACACTCCACCTCAGTGCCCTTCTTGACCGCAAGGTTGTGTAACATTGCACATACAGCTATGATCTTGCAGCAGGTGATGGGGGTATACTGCCTTGCACCTCCACTCTTGTGCAGGCATCTGAATCTACTTTTCCAGATGCCAAAGGTCCGTTCAACAACATTCCTTGTGCGTATGTGGGCCCGGTTATACCTCCTTTGGCTGGGTGTGGAGGGGTTGAGGTAGGGGGTGAGTATGAATGAGCGGAGGGCATATGCACTGTCGCCTGGAAGAGAAAGGGGTCACATTAGACACATGCATACATGTATTCCACCTACCTACTATGTGTTATGGGGGTCTGATGATGTGTCTCACCTAGGAGGTATCCTTCTCCAAATTCGCCAGCCATCAGCCGTGCATATATGCCGCTCTGTTGGAATATATAGGAGTCATGGGTACTCCCTGGAAATTTTGCTACCAGGTCTGTGATGGTGCACTTGGCATTGCAGATCACCTGCACGTTGATGGTGTGTGTAGATTTCCGATTGCGGTATATGTATTCGGTGTCCGCTGGTGGGCAAATCGGAATGTGTGTGCCATCTATGCAACCGAGGATTTGGGGAAATTGTGCCATCTGGTAGAAGTCAGCTTTAGTTTGTAGCAGTTCTGCGTGGGTTGCAGGGAAAGAGATGTATTGGTCCATCCTGTCTATCATGGCGTCAAGGAATGTGTGGAAGAACCTTGACAGGCTGCTCTGGCTCACCCCTCCTGCTGCTGCTACTCCACTTTGATAGCTGCCCGACGCTAGCAGGTGTAGGCTGCATAGCACCTGGACGTGCGCAGGGATGGCGTGTGCCCTTGGGGTGTGGTGGTCCAAGAATGGTTTGAGGTCCCTGATGAGCTCAAGTATGGTGTCAGAGTCCAGCCTGTATCTCTGTAGGATCTCAGCCTCAGTGAGCATGAACAGGGTTACCCTCTGTCTGTAGACCTGTTCATTTCTTAGCCATTCCCTCTGTCCTTCCTGCTGTAGCCGTAGCCGCCTCGCAATGACATAGAAAGCTGCCATCCTGCAAGTTGCAATGCATTTTGGGACTGTTTATATGGGTTGGAGTTGGTTACCACCTGATTGCAATCCATGGTAAATACCGAGTGAATTCTACCGATTTTGAGCCGATTTCGGTGTTTCTGTGCCTCCCTACATCTCCCCAACTGTCGGAATCGGGGAATTTCCTGATCGGAGATTCATACGAATCGGCATGTTTTCCGATTCGGATCATGTCCGATTCGGTATTTGTACCGATTCGGTAATTGGACCGAATCGGTGAATTTCCGAATCGGTGTCACTAACGAATCGGTAATTGGACCGAATCGTTGATTTTCCGATTCGGTGTCACTTACGAATCGGTAATTGGACCGAATCGGTGATTTTCCGATTCGGTGTCACTTACGAATCGGTAATTGGACCGAATCGGTGATTTTCCGATTCGGTGTCACTAACGAATCGGTAATTGGACCGATTCGGTCTTTGCATCCGATTCGGTGTTTTTCCGATTCGTTACATATCCGATTTTTGGTATGTACGTATCGGATTCTTTCCCATTCGGTACTCATTCCGATTCGGTTTTCTATCCGATTCTTTCTGTTTTTGGTTCCCTACATCTCGATGGCTGTTTACCGATCGGTAAGGGCCAAAAATCGGTATTTTCGGCCGTTACCGATCGGTAACGCCCTACCTACATCGGGCCCTAAGTTCTTGGACAAATCAATATTCAAGCAAGGGGAAGTTCCCTAACTGCTTAAGCTGGTTCTCCAAGAAATCGTTGTGACGTTTGGTACGGGTGGAAGTAGCCATGCCTAAATTTGGGTAGCATGGGCTATGCCTAAACAAGGGCTTGATTTCTATGCCTATATAAGGCCAATGTGAACTGTACCTATATAAGGGCATGAATCGGGAAAATTCACTCAGAGCTTAAAACGGCACACAACAAAGTGTTCCCGATGGACTTTGCAATTGTATTTGCCCCAACTCGCGGTAGCTACCGCCTGGCCCCGGTGGTGTGTCACCAGCATCCCCCATTCACACAAGTGCAGTAGTCATTGGCATGGAGACATGCCTAAATGGCGGTGGGCATTGTCTGCCACCCAACTCGCGGTAATTACCGCCTGGCCCCGGCAGTGTGTCACCAGCACCCCCTATTCACCACAGTGCGGTAGTCATTGGCATGGAGACATGCCTAAATGGCGATGGGCATGCTCTGCCACCCAACTCGCAGTAGCTACCGCCTGGCCCCGGTGGTGTGTAACCAGCACCCCCTATTCACACAAGTGCAGTTGTCACTGACATGGAGACATGCCCAAATGGCAGTGGGCATGCTTCACCACTGAACTTGCGGTAGCTAACGCCTGGCCCTGGCGGTGCGTCACCGCCATGGAGAATTGTCTACAGGCAATGGAAGCGATTATTGCAGTGGCATGATGCAATTTTAAAAATCGCGATAGGCGTGCTCCTCCACCGCGGAGGCGTACATTGGATGCTTTTGAAAGATGCACCATCACGGTAGCGCACCCCGGGACCCTGCAGTGCATCACCGCCATGGAGCATTGCCTACAGCCAATGGGAGCGATGATTGCGGTGGCATGATGCAATTTTGAAAATTGCGGTAGGCGTGCTCCGCCACCTCGGAGGAAATCATTGGATGCTTTTTAAAGAGGCAGACTTGGACAACCACCTGTTGCAGCTTGGCATCTTATAAACAACCCCAGGGGGCTATATATGTGTGGGAGTGAGCCTCACATTTCCACTGCTCACAGAACCTGCTGCCTGGGACCCTCATCAGCTGCAGCCTCCAGAGCCTGCTGCCTGAGACCCTCATCTGCTGCTGCCTACAGATCCTGCTTCCTGAGACCCTCATTAGCTGATGCCTAGTGAGCCTGCTGCCTGAGACCCTCATCTGCTGCTGCCTCCAGAGCCTGCTGCCTGAGACCCCTCACCGCCCAATTCCACCACAGGTGTTCCATGTCCCACAGGGATGGCAAGGACAGAGAAGGTCCAAGCCAGTGCATTCACAGGCGAGGAGTTAGAGGTCCTGGTGGACGAGGTGCTCGCACAGTACCCAAGGCTGTATGGTGCCCCAAATGTCATGGTAAGTCATCGGAAAGGGAAGTGTAGGGCAGGGGGCAGACATGTAGCTGGACTGCTGCAATATATGCCTGAGGGTGGGGTGTTGTGTCACGCACTAACAAACATGCTGTCTCCAGGGAGAAGGAGTGTGTGTTCCAATGTCATGGGTTTCCCTGCCTGTAGTTGTATGTCTGAGTGGAGTGTGTTACATTATCAGCCATACTAGAAACACAGTATGTTGGACATGCAGGTGCCAGGACAGTAATTGCTTGCATGAATGTCTCTGTGTGCCCCTGTTTTCTGACTCTGTGAACCCAGATGCTCTGCACATTGCCCACCCACCAAGACAAGATCACATCACTGTACTTACTGTGTCCTTCCTTACTCTTGTTCATTCCCACTGAAATCCAAATATGCACCATCTCGGCCCTGTATAATTGCACACAACCACACTGGTCTATATTTCTTGGTGACTCCATGTACCCCGATGCCACACACATGACATATAGATATGGTCACACGACATGCTCATTGAATGCCTCCCAGTCATGCACACAGTAAGTCTACACACAGACACAGGTCAATATGTGATGTATGTAGTGGCCAGAGAAGCATAGGACTGGAGATGTTTGCAAGCAACAGAGGGGGTTCGGTGCAGTCATCCTGCATGTATGTGAGATTAGCAGGGACCCTGTATGCCCTCATAAATGCATGCAATCACAGAGTGGCCGTGTGAGGTGTATCCCAGGGTGGGATGGACAGAGATTACATTTGGCAATGAGTCTGTGTCTTGCTACTATATTGATAGAAGTTGGTACATGACACTGTGTCACTGATCATTTCCCCCTCTTTTCTCTCATGCCTGCAGCTCAAGGTACACCAGCGTAAAGCTGTGTGAAGGGCCATTGCGAGCTCTGGGGGTATCTAACCGACGACGCATCCACTGCCACAAGAGGTTGGACGACACCAGCCAGCTGGCAAAGAACATGGCAGAGATGACCTTGGAGCTGCTTCCACGCACTGGGCGTTTGGCACGGCGCAGTATGACACCACTGATGGGCCACATCTTGGCAGTGACTCATCCTGAGCTGGGTGCACGTCTGAAGGAGCATTGGCAGCAAGGCAGGGGTGAGTATTTGGGGAGGGTGACTTTGCCTGGGAGCGGATGCATGTGTACAGGGCCTGTGGCAGAGGTGGCCTATGTGATGTTTGTGGGTTGGTGCAGTGCTGTGTCATTTAAGTGGCTGCTGTAATGAGTGCCAGTGTCATGCATTAGCCCAAACTGACCTTACAAAGGTGATCCTCCCTGCTGTGCATTCACATAGCCATATGTGTAAGGATCTTCATGGTTATTCAGCATTGGGATAATATGGTCAATCTATTCAGGAGTGAACAGCAGTGTTCACAATCTGAGTGTGTCTTCATCTATGCGTACATTGCATAAACCTTGAATGTTGAGGCCTACACATCTGACAACAATGTGCCCCAGAGTACAAAATGGTCCTTGGCATGGGCTATTCCCCATTGTGGACTGTCATGTTCTAATAGGTGCCTGTGTTCTCACATCCTGTTCCCTCAAGGTCTGTAAGTGGCAATAAGTGGTGTGCCCACATCATGTCCCTAGGTGTGGGCAGAGCAAGTTGTCTGTCTGGTAGACTTCATCCACGGGCAGGGTGTTGTGCTGTGTGGCCTTAAAAGGGCTCAGTCATGGCAGATAATCAGGGTTACAGGCACTGTTGAGGTCAATGTAGTGAGTTGCTGCAATTTGATTGCAGAGTGTGGTGGGCAACAGGTAGACTTTTCTACTGCACCGATTGCATTGCTTTGTCCTGTTGCTGACACTAACCTTACCCTGCATCTCTCTCTCAAGCAGATTCACAAGTGGACACAGAGGGAGAGGAGGGACAGTACCCGGACACCAGTATAGGTGAAACTAGCAAAACAGCTGCACAGGAGCCCAGTGACACAGAGGTCACAAGCGCCTCAGAGGGGGACCGAAGTATGCAGGAGGAATACCTGCCTGAGACCCAAAGCACAACATCATCTGATGCCAGTGGGTATGCATCCATGTTGGAAGGCACTGGGAATGGTGACTCTGCATCATCTTCTAACAAACAGCGGCCAGTGTCTACCCTCCCATCTACTTCCTCTGGTTCTACCCGTGTCCGTGTCAGTAAGAGGGGACGAGTTACATTCACACCTGGCACCCCAGAGCCGGCACCTGTTCCCCTGCTGCCCTCAGTGCTGAGACTGTTGAGCTCCTGTGCCAGCTTTGTGCGGGCCAGACAGCCCTCAATGCCTTCAGTGAACATGACAAAAAATTATGCCAGGTGGTCACCTAAATGGAGGGCATACACTCTGACGTGGGTGGGCTACACTGTACTGTCTAGGCTTTATCATCCACAGTGACGTTTGCCCTTCAACAGGCACATACTCCCATTCCTGCTCCAGTGCCTTTGTACACCCCTCAGTTAGTCGCAACATCTGATGATAGTGACCATGGTCCACATGCATCACAGTCACGATACAGCATGAGAAGCACCCATCAGAAACAACCCAAGCGGGCCTGCCCACAGACACCATCCCCACAGAAGACCAAAGCCAGCCCAGAATGCAAAGGCAAGTGCCCCTCAGGGAAAAGCAAGGCCGAAAATGCAAAGAAGTAGATATCAGGCTCACAAGCCCCAGATGCATCACCAGCGAAGTACTCTCCTGTCCCTAACACTTCACGCAAAGCTAGGCGTGCAATTTCTCTGCCCACTGAGGAGGTGTTGTATGGCAAGGGTACACCTAGGAAGGACTCAGAGCCACATTCTCCCACTCAAAGCTCAATAAAGCAGGGGAAGGAGGGCACTGTAGGGGGTACACCTGCCAAACAGGGGAAGGAGGGCACAGTAGGGGGGACACCTGACAAACAGGGGAAGGAGGGCACTGTAGGGGGACACCTGACAAACAGGGAAAGTAGTGTCAGAGGTATAGCAGGACGAAGTGTTCCGCAGGAACCAGCACATCACCAGTGGGAGTGCCAGTGTCTGCACCTGATGCGGCTCTGTTGGTGTGTGTGCCTGTTGTGTCATCACCAGTTCCCATTAACCCCAGTACAGGGAAGCCATTTCGAATTCCCAAGAAGTGAAAAGAAACCCCTCAAACCTCTCCCACCCACACTGTGTCACAGGTCTGCATGACTCCACCTCCACGTGCCACTACACCACCTGGTCCAACAGCCCTCCAGCTTGCCAAGCCACTGATAGCCCTACATTACCTGGGCCTCTCTCTCCCCAGTCAAGTGGTCCTGCTGTCCCCGACACACAGCCAGCTCCAAGTCTGCCTGACAGCCAATTGTGAGTGCTAGTCCCCCTCACACACCTATCTCTCTCACAGATGGGCCTGTTCTGCCCATTGTCACCCCCTTGACTGTGTTGCTGCCCATGGAAGGGTATAGTCATACACACTCCCTGTGCATATTCTCATGTTCTCACTCTGCACTTTGCCATGCCCACTGGCCTTCCTGTTCAGCCCTTGCCTGTGCAGATTCTCATGTCCGCGCTCTACACTTTGCCATGCCCACTGGCCTTGTCATTCACTGCTGTTCAGCCCTTGCCTGTGCAGATTCTCATGTCCTGACTCTGCACTTTGCCATGCCCACTGGCCTTCCTGTTCTGCCCTTGCCTGTGCAGATGCTCATGTACTCGCTCTGCACTTTGCCATGGCCACTGGCCTTCCTGTTCGGCCCTATGCTGTGCAGCCTCTCATGTACTTGCTGTGCACCCTGCCATGAACACTGGCCCTGTCGCTCTGCAGTGTTGGACTCTCCCCTGTGCAGCCTCTTGTGTACTTGCTGTGCACCCTGCCTTGGACAATGGCCCTGTTGCTCTGCTGTGTTGGACTCTACCATGTGCAGCCTCTCATTTACTTGCTGTGAAAGTTGCCCTGGACACTGGCCCTGTTGCTCTGCTGTGTTACACTCTACCTGTGCAGCCTCTCATGTACTTGCTGTGAATTATGCCCTGGACACTGGCCCTGTTGCTCTGCTGTGTTGGACTCTACCCTGTGCAGCTTTGCATGTACTTGCTGTGACTTTTTCCCTTGACACTGGCCCTGTTGATCTGCAGTGTTGGACTCTCCCCTGTGCAGCCTCTTGTGTACTTGCTGTGCACCCTGCCTTGGACAATGGCCCTGTTGCTCTGCTGTGTTGGACTCTACCATGTGCAGCCTCTCATTTACTTGCTGTGAAAGTTGCCCTGGACACTGGCCCTGTTGCTCTGCTGTGTTACACTCTACCTGTGCAGCCTCTCATGTACTTGCTGTGAATTATGCCCTGGACACTGGCCCTGTTGCTCTGCTGTGTTGGACTCTACCCTGTGCAGCTTTGCATGTACTTGCTGTGACTTTTTCCCTTGACACTGGCCCTGTTGATCTGCTGTGTCGGACTCTACCCTGTGCAGCATCTCATGTACTTGCTGTGCATTTTGCCCTGGACACTGGCCCTGTTGCTCTGCTGTGTTGAACTCTCCCCTGTGCAGCTTTTCATGTACTTGCTGTGTACCCTGCCATGGACACTGGCCCTGCTGCTCTGCTGTGTTGGTCTTTCCACTCTGTAGCCTCTCATGTACTTGCTGTGCACCCTGCCATGGACACTGGTCCTGTTGCTCTGCTGTGTTGGACTCTACCCTCTGCAGCCTCTCATGTATTTGCTGTGCACCCTGAACTTGCCACTGGCCTTCCTGTTTAGAGTTTGCCTGTGCAGATTCTCTTGCATATGCTCAGCATTTGGTGCCTTGCTCTTCTCTACTGTTGTTCTACTGTCACATCTGTGCAATATGTGAATAAGGACAGTTACTCCCGTTGTCTGTTTTGTCAGTGTCCTGGTTTATTAAAGTTATTTTTCTGTGTGCATTTGGTTGACTGTGCCTCATGCTCTATGTGTCACTTCTACATTGCCAAGCTCTTTACCCGCATCACATTTTGTAACAGGGGTGACAGGGACTTCAGTCCATTCAGACACTGATACTTGTGTTATCTGTGGTGTCAATTTTACCTGTCATGCAGTTCTCTTTTTCGTAGGTTGCTATGGTTGGCTACATTGTTCACATGTCAGGTTGGGGGACACTGCCAGCATAGGCTGTGATACTGTGCACAGGTTTGCATGCAGGCTGGGCAATGTCATCCTGTATGTGTGTTATTCCTTTATGTGTGCCCAGCTATGTATGTGTATGGTCATCTTGTGATGGCCCTGAATCCTGGTTCCATGGCCTACATGAGATGTGTGCTCTTGGGTAGTCAAGAGGTGTGCAGTGTGAAGGGTGTGACTTTGTAGGGGGTGAGGATGTGTGTGCTTCTGGATTGTGAATGTCACACATGTCACCCAGGAGCAGTGTGCCCGTTGTTTTGATTGTTCAGCCCAGTGGATGTGGTTGTATGCACAAGTGTGAGTTGTCTGTTGTGCACTGTGCAGTGTGTTGGTGTGTCAGTGCTGTTCTGTCTGACTCCTACTTGTTGTTTTAGTCACTTGTGAGTGTGCAGAGTGTGTGACTTGCACATCAGTGTTGTGTTTGTTTGATCATCCTTGTGTCTTGAGTCTGTTTGTGTAGACTGTGCAGCCCTGCTGCTCCACACTGCCGTTGTGTTTCTCATGAATTGCAATGCACATGGTGCCTTTTATCCTCCTGTATGGCATGGTGTGTGTGGTGTAATGACATCCCCTATGCGTGCCACTTATGCCTACCCATTGTGAGTCTGTATTCCCTCTATTTTTGTATGGTACACCCCTTACATGTCGACTTCTGACATGCAAGACAGTTAACTTCGATGTCAGCTGTTCCCTTGGTTTACATGTGTGTGTGCCTCCCCGTCACTTCATTTGTGACACTGTGCTTTGTGGTGCAGTTCTTGGGCCAAGAGAAAGGTCCACTCTGGACATTGCCCCAAAGGTGAATGTGTGATGTTTTTGTGCTATTTATCAGTCAGGATTGCTCATGTGAACTTCGGCTGTGTGTGCTGCCCAGTGCTCTGGTCAAGATGGTTCTGCTCTTGTATCCCAGAGTGGTGCATCTGTTGTTTTTGTGTTGGATCTATGTGTGTTGACTGTGGTATTGCTTCACTTCCTGGGTGTGCTGTTGTGTTTGTGATATGCTGATTTGTGTTGTGTGTGTTGAGGTTGTGTCAGTCATGTCTGTGTGTGACTGTTATGCTTGGTGTACACACACTGCTTGTTGTGCATACAGTGCTGTGTGTATGTGGCTTTGGCATTGCCTGATGTGCATCCCCTGATGTCCTGCATTGTTTGTTCAGTTTTTATTTCATGTGCATCTGTAGTTGGTTTGATGTGGCAGTGTTGTTCTGTGATGGTGCACTTCTTGTGTTATTTGTGGTATACTGTGTGTGTTTTGGTCTGGGTGATGGGGCCGTGCCCTCCTGTTGTGTACGTGCTCCCATTGCCTTTCCACTGTTTGGCTGACAGGTTATGTCTGTTTCTGATGGGGTTCTGTGTGTGTTTCAGTTGTGTTTTGTGTGTGTGTGTTGTTTTTGGGCAGACATCTGTTCTGGCATCCTTGTGTGTGTGTTATGTTTGTGGCTACACCCAGGGTGTGTGTCTGTGTGTGTATGTACTGGCAAGTATTGGCAGCCTTCAGTGTGTGTGGCACTGATGTTGTGTGCTGTTGTTGTGATGGGGGTATGTGTGTAAATACCTCCTGGTGTTTGTCAGAAATGGAGTATGGGTATGGGCCCTGTGTGTTGTGCTGCAGGTGTACTCCTGTGGGGTTGTTGTATGCACTTGTGGCTGTTCCCAGTTACACTTCCAGGCCTTCTTTCCTTCCTTGTGCCTTTACTTGGTATGCCTTGCTGTCTCCCTGTCTTATTGCACTGTGTTGGCTGTAGTTTGACTTCACTGACTGTAGCAGCCAAGTGTGGTTTGATGGGCTGAGGGAGGTGGTCTGTGTTCCTGGTCTTGGATGAGATGTGCACATGCTTGTTGTGTGTCTCCATGGCCTTCCATTTTTGTACATCCCACTTTGGATTGCTGATTTGGTGTGCTCCATTGCTGTGGACATTTTGGGTGTCTGTGTGAGTGTGTGGTATGTATGTGTGAGTATGTAGGCTGTGTGTCCATTTGTATGTTTGTTCCTTGTATGTGTTTCTTTGGTGCTTGTATTCATGTGTGTTTCCATGTGTGTGGTGGTGTTGTGGTGTGTGTGTTTCCTGGCACTGTGCTGTGTGTTGTGTGTTCCTGTGCCACCAATCCTGCAGTGGCTACTCCCTGGTTGTTTGTTGTGTGGTGCAGGGTGTGGATTGACCTTGCTTGTTGCTGTGCATGGGGGTGCACAGGATGGGCACCTGGCCTGTGCCTTCATGGGGTGTGTTGATGTGTGGTGGGGGAGGTGTGCCCTGAGGTCTTTGTGCCCTGCCCATGGCTTGGACTGGCCCTGCCTTCTGCATTATGTGTATGTATTCACCGCTGTGGTGACTTGACCGGGACATTTTTGGTCGATGTGTGTCCAGGATGCAGAGAGGTGACTTGGTGGCAGGTGGGTCATGTGTGGGTGCCCTTGGGGGTGTGTTGATGCCCTCAGCAGGGTGTCTGTTGTGGATTTGGACCATGTGTCACCTAGTGTGTTGTTTGTTGTATTTGTGTAGTTCCGTACCTGCGGCGACGTCCTCGGCGGCCCATGAGATGATAGTGCTGTAGCAGGTACAGCACCGGGAACACATGTAGAGCTGGGTCCATGGCGGTCGTGACAAGGTGGTGTGGACCGGGACTCTGGTATCGCGCTCTGCTGTCAAGTTTCCGCCGTCTCCGGTTGGGCGGTGTCTCCACTGCGGTGCGTCTGCTTGTTTGGGCCTTCCTAATTCGTAGAGCGGGGCGGACGTCATTCTGCACGGCGGTGAGTCTCCATTTGCTCACACCGCCACGGTGGCGGGCGCACTTTGATGGCAGTGCGCGTCGCTTCGCGGTGGACAGGAATTGACCTATGTTTTGCAATACTAATATTGCGGACGTGTTTCCCGCTGCTCGTGGGCGGAAAAATGCATTTTTCTGCCTCACCAGCACCGCGGTGGCGCCACCGTCCGAAATCCTAATGGGCCCCTGGTATTTAGAAAAGTGTATTGATAATATCTAGCTAGTAAAAGATCTGTTTATATAGTGGACAAAATAATATAGCTGAACTTGTGTTAGTAACTAGGCCATTCCATAAGTTCATGACTAGTAACTAGAATAATTACAGTATTGCAAACACAGAGATATCTCTCCAAAGATGTTCCAACAAGAATGATTGAAATGGGTGGGGTCCTTCAATAGTTACAATGGGAAATGTTATTAACCAATCAAATCTTTTTTTTCAGGTCACATGGGAACCTATAACAGAGAGATTCCAACATTGCATAGGTATTTAGAAGAGTGTATTAATAGTATGCAGCTTGTGGCAGGTCTGCATGAGTAGTATATAATGCACCTGTACTAGGGCTAGTGGCTAGGCCAATCCTTAAGTATATGACTAATAACTAGAATAATTTCAGTAGTGCAAAGAGGGTGCAAGATAAATGTATAAATGTGCGTACTTCTGGGGCAAGGTTGTTCCTAATCTTCGGTGCGATACCTGAGAAAGCTCTGCACCCAGTTCTCTTTTTGTGGAAGGATTGAGGTTTTAGTAGTAGTGAGCTTGAGCTTTGTGAATGTCTGCAACCTCCCGACTGCTCTAGCTTTTGTGCTCAATAGCCGGGGGTGTTGCTATGTAGGGCTTTATGTGTCATGCAGGTGATCTTTAGTTTTTTTTTTCATTATTTATTTGAGTTTTATATAGTGCTGGCTAGACCCGGAGGTATCAGAGCGCTTTACATAAGGTTCCACAAAGTTACAAAATTACATCAGTTACATCAGTTACTAGTAAAACTTTTCAAGATCGTAAAGACGAGATAAAAGTAGTTTAGAAGGGAGAGGGGGTAGGGTAAAGGGGTGGGAGAGAAATAGGATGGAGAGACGAAGGAGAGTCTGCCCAAAGTCCGGCTGGGTAGGTGACGGCTGAGGGGGAAGTCCACAGCCCATCTCCTCTATAGCTATCAGGAAGCTCCACCGGGCATCAGCCAAATAGATAATTCTCAACTGAAGAACATTAAGAAGGGGATGAGAAAAAGGAGCATACAGGGGGAAAGGGGGTAGGGTAAAGGGATGGGAGGTAGAATGCGAAGGCGAGACGAAGGAAAGTCTGCTCAAAGTACAGCTGAGTAGGTGACTGCCAAGGGGGTCATCTCCTCTGTAGCTACCAGGTAGCTCCACTGGGCATTGGCCAAAAAACTAGGTCTAGCGCTAACATAAGGAAACATTGTGTTACAAGTTCAGGAAGGGACCAAAAGTCTAGAGTCCAGAGATGGACTAGTGGAGCTGGGAGAAGGCAGGGAAGGGAAGGAAACACAGATGGGAGATGCAGGAAAACAATGTCATATGTCCGGCTGGGCAGGTGACGACTGAGGGGGTGAACCAGAGCCAGACTCCTCTTTAGCTGCACAGGACAGCTCCACCAGGCATCGGCCAAGGTTGCTCGGGCTCTGCAGTAAGTAAAAAACAGTTATGGTATCTCTCATCATAGTTCCAACAGAAAACACCGGTCCTGATGTTACTGGGCAGTCCTGTCCGCAACGCCCTCCATCTCGGCCCCCGGTCAAAGGTGCTGAGAGGAGAGGTGGAAGCAACTTCTTTACATCTTCCCTCCGTGTATGGAGGAGCCCGCACTTTTTAAACGTGTCACTTCACCTGCATTGTTCCCTCATTTCACCACTTCCTGGAGGAAATACCTACTATTTCAAAGAGGGATAGGCTTGGGCCCCTCCCTAATTCTAAGGACTAGGATCAGCACCTGCAAAGGCCAAGGCAGGTATCCATACTTTCCGTTGGGGGAAGGCAACCTTAAAGCTCCTGTTCACTGCTGTCAAACATCCCCTCCCCCTCCAGTAATCCTGAATGTAGGAACCCGAAGGGGCAGCCAGGTTCAGTTCTGCACGCTGCTTTGGTGTATGGTGGGCACTGTATTTAGGTCAGGCAAGTCTCTTCTGGGTGCCATATTGGAGTCAGGCAAGCCGCAATCGGTCGCCCCGATGTTTACTTCAGCCCCCAGACCTCCCCGTTTCATTTGTGCAGTCTCTGCCCCTCAGGCTGGCCTCTTAAATGTGAGGGGGTCGCTTGCGTTGGGAAATCAAGCTTTCTGCTGTTGGTGGCGGTCATTCTGCCCTAGGCTGGCACTAGCAGCAGCGCATTAACTCCGCCTCCTGTCTTCCCCACAAACCTGAGATCTCACTGCTGCTCTCCTCTGCTAAATCTCTTTGGGAGATGAACTCAGCAGTGGCCAGGAGACTCGGTGGGCGCTGCGAGAGACAGGAGCGGAGATTCCGGGTGCCGCGGCCATTTTGTGGGACGCTCGTCGCGATCTCCACCGCAATGCAGGTAAATGTACAATTTGCTCAGGGCACTCGCCCAGACAGCCAGCAGAAGCAGGCCGCACCCAGCACCGGCTCCCTGTCGCCTCACGCACTCCGCTCTGGGTTGCATATCACGCTACCCGGGCGATTGCCAGCTTGCTCCTTGACCATAAGCCCTCCGAGCCTAGACTCACTGCTCCGGTACTCCTGTCGCGTTGCATAGACGTTGTATTCTCGACTCATAGTGTAGCCAGTTCAGAGCATTCAGGGCCGGGGTGATGTGTTTATTTCTTTTTATTCCGGAGACTAGCCTGGCCGCAGCGTTAAGTTATGCCCTGAGCGGTGTTAGCTTGTATTTTGGAAGACCGCATAGAGTGGTGCTTCCATAGCCCAGTCTTAGTAGTAATAGAGCTTGAGCCGCCATTTTTAGATAAGTCTGTGAGAGGAAGGCCTTAAGTTTCCTTAGGATACTCAACTGATAATTGGCTCCCTTGTTGGCATTATACATTTGTGCCTGCATACTTAAATGTCTGTCCAGGGTGACTCCAGGGATTTTGCGGAGTCGATGATGTATGGGGCAGAATCAAAAGAAGTTAGATACCTTAGCCATAAGTCTATCTTGGGTGTGTGATTGTGAGGGGAGATGAGGAGGAATTCAGTTTTCTTGGTGTTGAGCATGAGGTGGTTGCCATTGAGCCAACTTTGGGTATGATGAAGAATGGCGTATGAGGCAGATGAATTTATCTGTTGAGGAGATTTTCATATATAGTTGAATATCGTCCACGTATAGGTGATATAGAATGTTTGCAGAATTCAGCACATTAGCGAGGGGTTCCATGAGTAAATTAAAAAGGATTGGTGATAGTGCTGATCCGTGTAGAACTCCTAGTGTGACCATGGATGGTTGAGAGAATGATTGCTCCATCTTGGTTATTTGGGTTTTGTTGCTCAGGAAGGAGGTGAACCATTGTAACAATGGACCGGTTAGGCCCATCCTTCGTTCAAGTAGGGACAGTAGATTGTCGTGTTTAACTGTGTCGAAAGCAGAAGGTAGGTCAAGAAGAATCAACAGGCACCATTCATTATCAAGTTTCAAGTTTCAATACTTTATTCGACAGCATTGTCATAAAAGCATGTTTCCCTAAGCTAAACAGAATAAATACTACGCTAGAATTTTGAGATCAACATAAAATACATATTAAATACCATCAAGTTACAAAATGCTGGCGAATACTTCAGTTTATAAAATTCATACGTTATAAAATCCGAGTCACAGTGCAAAGTCCTTGTCAATTTATCCTTGTAATTACATTTTCCATTTTACATGATTAATTACAGTTTAAAGTGTGCGTGCGTATTATCCAGGCCCATCCCAAGTATTTAGCTATGGCGATAGCAAGATTGGGGGCACAATTTGATCTTAATATTATTAGTGCCTCTAGATATTTCCTTATCCCCAAATTCCTACAAACCGGTTTTAGCCATCTACTTCTCGGGGCAGCATATAATGGGCAGGCAAACAGGAAATGTGGGATGTCCTCAACATGTACTTTACAATGACAGCATGTGTTTACATTGCCTGGGGACCATTTTACAGTAAAAGCATTAAGGGGTAGGGAGCCAATTCTAAACTGAAAGTACAGCTTCCTATCTAGGGGTTTAGTAATCAAGTCCCAGTACTGTTCGCATTTAGGGGTTATTTTAGAGTCCAAGAACTGGGATGCCAACATGGAAGGTTGATTGGAAGTCAAAACAGTGTTATATATCATGTTCCAGTACATTTTTTTCAATGATGCTTTAGATGGGAAGGCATGGGGGTCTACTGTAGTCCACAGGTGATCTAGGTGCAATTTTTGGAGCAAGTTCCTAATTTCTTTAAGCCAGGGTATTGTATGAAACCGATCAGAGCTAATGATGTCCATGAGAGCAGATGCATAATGGCCCAACTCAGGAGTAGTCTTTATGCGCCTCCAATATAAAAGAGGGCGCAATCTAGCCATGTCCTCGATCTTTTTCCTCCCAAGATCATATTGGAGCGGGATCAAGGGAGTGCTCTGTGGGACACCAACCATTCGGCGGAGAAATTTGTTTTCTGCGGTAACCAGAGTACTCAAGTTGGTGAAGCCCCATAGCTCTGATCCGTAAAGGCAAGCGCCCAGCACTTTCATACTATAAATCTCAAAAGTTGGCTGAATAGGTTTTGTAAATGAAGATTTATGTTTCTGTGTTATAGCCCCGGCCAATTGATTGAACTTTAGCACCACAGAGTCCATATGAGATTTCCAGTTCATGTTGGCCTGTAAAGAGATGCCTAGATAGGTGAAGGCGTTCACTTCTTCCAAGAAAGACCCATTAAAATGCATTTTTCCCTTGTATTGCTTAGCAGGATTCAGGTTCATAAACTTAGTCTTTGTCGTATTTAGTTCCAAGCCCCGAATCCGACAGAAATCTCCAAAAGCATTGATTGTCTTTTGTAAACTACTGGGGGTCCGCGAGACCAGTAGAGTGTCATCAGCAAACATTAATACTGGGACCCGCTCCCCATCTAATATTGGGGCATCTGTCGAAATTTGCTTTAGAAAATCTACTATGCCGTTAATATAAAGAGAGAATAGGGTGGGGGCCAGGACGCAACCCTGCCTTACCCCACGTTCCACGGGGAAAGGTTCAGTGACGTCTCCCTGCGCTCCCCACCTAATCCTGGCGTAGTTATTTTCGTGCATACGCATAAGCAAAGTCAGTAGTTCGGGGCTTATTCCGAGATCGCGCAAAACAATCCAGAGTTTTTGTCGGGGTACTAGATCAAACGCTGACTTCAAGTCAACAAAAACAGCATATAATGGTCCATTTGTCAGAGTTACATTTTTCCAGAACAAGGTTAAAAAATGGAATACCTGGTCGACAGAGCTAGTTAATGGACGGAAACCAGCTTGATACGGGGAAAGGATATCCTTATCATCTATCCAGGCTTGTATTTTATTTTGTATCACCCTGCCCATCAGTTTTTGTGCCGAGTCGATAAGGCTAATGGGCCTGTAGTTACTTGGTAAAGCCTTATCCCCTTTTTTGAAGACTGGTATAATCTCCGCACCCTTCCATGTTGCTGGAATCATTGCTCCTTGTGCGATAGAGTTCTCAAGCCATACAAAATATTTGCACCAGTTGGCCCTGTCCAATAGAAAAACGTCCGCCGGTATTCCATCAATTCCTGGCGCCCTTCCTCTAGTTACCCCGTCCATTGCCTCATTTACATCTTTCAGTGAGAATATTCTGTGCCTATAGAATACCCTTTCTGGGGGCGATTCGGTTGATAGGGGCAGATTATTAGCGTATTGTGGTTTAAAAAAGTCCACCCATGCTTCCTTTGCTACATGATTTTTCGGGCAGTCTGCTATTCCCCCACTGCCCCACTTTAAGATGGCCCAAAACTCTTTCTGTTGTTTGGCTACACATGCCTTCTTAAGATCTAACCATAGATTCTCATCCCACAGTCTTTTTGCCCTGGTTTGGGCTTTCCTGTAATCATCCCTGGCCTTTAATACTCCTACTTTGGTCCTCAATGCTAAACTGAGGTTCTGTCGCGCCTTTCTGCAAGAGTGGTCATACCACCCTCTTTTTCTCGGGGGACCAGCACCCTTCCCCTGCTGTTTTTTTTTAAGAAAAACCTCTGTAGGTTAGCAAAAAACATTGGCTGTGACTCTTCAATAAGTTGGTTAAAATTTAATTCATTACAGTGGATCTGTAATCTGCTAACCTCTTTGCTAACTACCTCCAATAAGTCCTGCATGTCCCCAGGCTTATCTACCAGAGTTGCCCATTTAATGTGACGGAGATTATTAGTTGGGATAACTTCTAATGTCATAACACCCCTATCCTGGTTAGATGGACTTTCACCTTGATCCAGGTTAAAGAGCAAGCACAACGGATTGTGATCACTCTCCAATCTTGATGGCACTTTCATATCTACCACTTTGTGCCAGTCTCTAACATCTATAAGGATGTAGTCTATCCGACTACTTCACCTCGAATTATCGAAGGTATGCGTGCCCTGCAGGTCTGAGGGGGTGCGGCCATTAACTGCCCTCAACCCCCTAGCCAAGCACAAGCTCTTCACCTGTATTGCCACTTCTGTCCATTTCTTTACCATCTGTAGATCCAATTGGGGAACTCCCCATTTGGTATCTTCCTCTAGGGTCAGTTCGTTGTTCTCGAATCCTAGTGGCTCAAATGTTGTGTTCAGGTCTCCCCCCACTAGGATAGTGTAATGTGTAGGAAGAATCTCCAAATCATTATCCAATGCACCTATCACATCCGAGGCTTTGCCCCCTTGAGTTCCCCTGGCATAGATATTATATAAGACCGTATTTTGGCCATTAGCCCAGGTGATCACAATTGGGAGTAAGTCACAATTGCAAACAAGCCTCTGCTTGACGGTACATTGTAGGGATTGTCGTACCCAGATAATTAGACCCCCTGATGGCCGCCCTTTAGTATTCTTTTTCGCAGGGACATAGAAATTTAAGATTCCCTGCCGAAAAAAAGGTGCCACTGCCCAGGTTTCCTGTAGCATAATGACATCATGGCAATCAATGAATTCACACCATTCAGGAGTTTCTAGTTTGTGGTGAATTCCCGCCAAATTCCAGGAAATAAGTTTAAGACTAGCTTTCGTCTGGGTAGTCCCCTCTTGTTGTGGTGCACCCTGCTTATGGTGGAACAAGGGGAATAAGAGACTACTTTCCTCATTACATACAGTGGTGCAGGGATTTGATGACAAATGCTCTACTATATTAGGGGAATATTCCCTGGGACCAAATGTCTTACCATCACTATAGTTTGTTTCTAAGAGCTCTATAGAGACATCGTTTCCACTTTCTTGGAACTCTGCAACATTATCCTTTTCTATGCTCATCCGTACTTCCAGTCAATCACACTCATTAAGACCAGAAAGGACAGAGAACCTATTTTCAATCGGGATTCCCTAATTATTCCTTATATCAAGGGTTTTGGCTTTTTTTAGTACAGGGTTCCATTTAGTTTTCAACATTGTTGGGTTTGGGGTATTCACTCCTTTTTTCATGTAAAAGAAATCCAATGTTAGTGGCACTATTTCCGTTGATCTACGCTGGGGGGGGTATATATTCGCTAGAATGTTTGGCAATACTTCTGGATCAGAAAGGTGTAACACCACACAATCCCCTTGAATTTTTTAGTGCCACTCCCGATCCATTCAACTCTTCTAGCTTTAACAACTTCTTGCGCCAATTGGTCCCTGCCTCCTGGGGTAAAAGCCATATTCCTTTATAACCAATGGAGTGATTTATCTATCAGGGAAGGGGTGTTCTCAACTTGCCCTGGTTCCAGATGGGGGACATTTGCCAAGACCAATATTAAGGGAGATGCCTCTACAATTAGTTCTACAGGCCCCTTCTCTAAATTAAAATCTACCCTTCTGTCACTTTGACTCAGCCCTTCAGAATCACCCTTGTTGATATCTAAATCCCTCGCCCCCCCCCCTCCCTAGATCAGTGCTCTCCTTGGAGATCAGGGGAGTGTTTTCAAGTAGTTCTAACCTGGGGGCAGTTTGGGTATTTTTCGATTCAACTCTAAGTGTTTTCGGCATTGAGATGTTCACTTTTTCTTCTATTGATTTTTGCAGAAGACCCCCCAGTCTATTCACCTCTTCCGTGAGTTGGTCTATTTTACTTAGGAGCGGCTTGGTTATAGTTTTAATCTTGTTATCTAAGGCATTTAACAACTTCTTGAATTGATCTTCATCCAAGTGTACCTTCCCTCCTGTAACTCCCCTTATATCATCTCCAGTATTTTCCAGGGGGGATGCATCAGGACACTTTTTACTTGATCGGAGACCGCCCCGTTTAGATATGCTCTTCTCCCCTCCCTTAACTACTCTTGGTGCTGGGACCGGTGCAGAGGCCTCGTCTTCTAGGAGTATTATTTCTTCATCTGGTGTGCACTCGGGAACTGAATCGGCAATGGCTACTAAAAGCTGAGTCAGTGAATTATTCTCCGGGGTCTGGAACACCTCATTACTAATGTCAAGGGCAGGAGTAGGTAGAGGCGTATTGTCAAAAGGCAATTCAGGTGAAAGGCTCAGCCCCAATGATGATCTCCTGTCGTTATTAATTTTGGCAACTTTCTGGACCATATAATTGTCTATGGTATTAAGGGGGGCAATCGATTTTGCTTTAGACATGTTAGAAGGCAGCTTTATCAAGTAGCGACTATATTAGTCCATGTAATGTTAATCGTTGAGAGGAATCACAGCCACTTGCAGATATATAAGGGAGTTGATAACTTACTTGAAAAATTTAATCAGAGGTCAGGGCCCTGTCCCTGTCTCTTCCTGCTGATGAGGGCCGTAGAGGGCCCGCCCTTTGCCCGGGCTTAGCCCCGGGCGTTCCGCTCGCGTCCCGCGAAGCTGGGTGCAGCGCTGCTTATGTGCGCCTCCTGGCGCTCTCGCGGTGTCACAAAGCGCGCCGCCGCGTAGGCTGCCAGGAATTGTAGTCCCGGAGCGGCGGCGCGTGTTATCAGCTGTAGAATGACTCCTGGCGGTGGCGGCGTTCTCCCGAGTGTCTGGCAGCCCCTGTATGACTCCTGGCGGTGGCGGCGTCTCTCAGGTAAGTGGCAGCTTGCTCTCGTTCGTCTCCCCCACTCCGCCGGGTGCAGCGCTGCTTATGTGCGCCTCCTGGCGCTCTCGCGGTGTCACAAAGCGCGCCGCCGCGTAGGCTGCCGGGAATTGTAGTCCCGGAGCGGCGGCGCGTGTTATCAGCTGTAGAATGACTTCTGGCGGTGGCGGCGTTCTCCCGAGTGTCTGCCAGCCCCTGTATGACTCCTGGCGGTGGCGGCGTCTCTCAGGTAAGTGGCAGCTTGCTCTCGTTCGTCTCCCCCACTCCGCCGGGTGCAGCGCTGCTTATGTGCGCCTCCTGGCGCTCTCGCGGTGTCACAAAGCGCGCCGCCGCCTAGGCTGCCGGGAATTGTAGTCCCGGAGCGGTGGCGCGTGTTATCAGCTGTAGAGTGACTCCTGGCGGTGGCGGCGTTCTCCCGAGTGTCTGGCAGCCCCTGTATAAATCCTGGCGGTGGCGGCATCTCTCAGGTAAGTGGCAGCTTGCTCTCGTTCGTCTCCCCCACTCCGCCAGGTGCAGCGCTGCTTATGTGCACCTCCTGGCGCTCTCGCAGTGTCACAAAGCGCGCCGCCGCATAGGCTGCCGGGAATTGTAGTCCCGGAGCGGCTGCGCGTGTTATCAGCTGTAGAATGACTCCTGGCGGTGGCGGCGTTCTCCCGAGTGTCTGGCAGCCCCTGTATAACTCCTGGCGGTGGCGGCATCTCTCAGGTAAGTGGCAGCTTGCTCTCGTTCGTCTCCCCCACTCCGCCAGGTGCAGCGCTGCTTATGTGTACCTCCTGGCGCTCTCGCGGTGTCACAAAGCGCGCCGCCGCGTAGGCTGCCGGGAATTGTAGTCCCGGAGCGGCTGCGCGTGTTATCAGCTGTAGAATGACTCCTGGCGGTGGCGCCGTTCTCCCGAGTGTCTGGCAGCCCCTGTATGACTCCTGGCGGTGGCAGCGTCTCTCAGGTAAGTGGCAGCTTGCTCTCGTTCGTCTCCCCCGAACATTCATTATCATTTTTTAAATGTCATCCATTTTATGGGTGAGCACTGATTCGGTATTGTGGCCTTGACGGAAGTCGGATTGGTGGCTATCTAGGAGGTTGAAGTTCTTGATGTGGTTGCAAAGATATATTTGTAAATTGTAAATTGTGTCTTGTAAAGCGCACTGCTACCCGCACCGCAGGCCTCGTAGCGCTATAGACCGCTGGGGAACCCGTCCTGGCTTTCCCTGTGAGATAGTCCCTCCTGGGGGTCTCCAAGGTGAAACCAGGCATCCCCGGCGTTTGTGTGGGGCCGTTGTGGAGATGAGGCAAGCTAATGCCCAGAGTTGCCGAGTGTGATCTCTGGTCGGAGTAGGCACCGATGCGAGAATTATCAGTCCGCTGATCCTGGTCCAAGACCCTGCCGCGTCGGGAATCGAACCCTGGTCCCGGGCCGTTCTCTGCTCTCGGGTCTGCCGCCTCTAACCAGTGAGCCACACCTCTCCACTTTATTGTACACATTTTTCCAATAACTTCGCCAGAGTGGGGATGCTGGATATAGGGCATAGTTGTTGAGGTCTGTGGAGAGGGAGTTGGCTTTCTTTAGTATAGGTGTGACCTGCACTCTTTTAAGGCAATCAGGTATGGAACCTTCCCTCAGAGAGGTGTTAACAAATTTTGCTCATTGGGGTTGAATAGAGGTCTTTATCATTTTGCTATGTTTTTACAACGATTTTAATTAATCAAGCAAAATAAAATATCTTACAGATGGGGTAGGGGATCGGAGAAATGATTGGCAGAGTTGATCGCTAGCAGGGTGTTATAGATTTCTTGTTCAGAGATGTGTGAGAAGGAGTGCCAGTTGGCATTGCTTTTTGGAACTTCGATCGGAAAGCTAAAAAGGTCCTTGGTCTGTGTGTAAAGAATAGACTCATGGTCAGTAGTTTGTTGGGGTTCTATCTTGGATTGAATGTCATTTTCAAAGGTTCTAGTCTTTTCTAGGAAGAATTTGGCAAGCTCGTCACAGTTAGGGGTAGCCGGGTTGCTTGGTTCCACTACGTTTGGAGAGATACGCGATTGTTGTTTTACGATTTCGAATAGTTTTTTGGGATGGTTAATGGCTTGGTTCAGATGTGTTTTGAAGAGGACTGCTTTAGCTTTCAAGATTTTTCTGTTGTAGGTATTTCTCAGTGCTCTAAGTTGGTACAGGTGATCAGTGGAGGGTGCTGATTTCCATGCTCGTTCAGCTAGTCTTAACTTGCGCCGGTCCGAGTTTAGATTATCAATTGAACCATGGTTTGGAGATTTTGGTGGAGACGTTTTTTTTCTGGAGGGGCGCTGTGGTATCAAGGATTTCAAGCATAGTGGCATTGTGAAAGTCTGTGAGATCATGGACGACGGCCATGTCTGTTGATTGGCACATCAAGGCGTTGGGCTTTATATTTTGAATATTCCTTTTCCATTGTTTTGTTTTTGTAGGTTGTCTTCAATTTGGATTTACCTCACTGTTGGAGAAGAAGATGCTGTAATGATCAGTCTAGTCACATGGGGGGATGGATTCTAGTGATATGGTGTTTGTTTTGCTATCATGAGGTCTAATGTTTCCCCCTTGTTGTGAGTTGGGCTGTCGCAGATTTGGGTCAGATCCTGGTCTGACAGAAAGGATTTGACACCGCTTACATCATGATCGCCAGTATTGTTCCAATGGAGATTGAAGTCTTCCAGAAAGATTTGCAGCACTTGTGATTTGGCGTTGGCTGTAATGACTTCCATTAGTTCATCAATGAACTTCAAATTGTCACCTGGGGGGTGGTATATTATGTGAAGTTGGCAGATGATGCCCTTGTAATCAGAGATGTTGGTGCAGAGATATTCACAGGAGGGTAAGGAGATGGAATCTGCTTGTCGCATCGGAACCAGAGCAAAGGAAGAATCGACCATTGCCTTCTCTTCAACCCTTTTGATTGTTTTGCATTACTCATCCCAGGTTCCTTGTGAGTAAAGTGTTGCATTTCATCATCTACAGGTTTATTTTTGCAACAAACCTTCTAAAGACATGCTACTGAGTTTTTGTATGTTGTATTTTTGTCGTTTTGGTCTTGTTTAGTTTAGATAAAGATATTTTATTTTTCTAAACTGGTGTGGTGTCCATTTGTGGTGTTTTCACTGTGTTACTGTGAGTGCTAGTACAAATATTTTACACATTGACTTTGGGATAAGCCTGTCTGCTTGTGCCAAGCTGCCAATGGTGTGAGCAGGGTTTATCTTATCCCCTTACTCTGACTACAATCAAGGGTCCCTATTTGGTCAAAGGTACCTTCCTCTGCCAACTAGAGACCCCCATTTCTAACACTTATCCTGTAGTCTATTTCTCAATTTACTCTTGATAGTGTTCATGAGGCTAAATCCTCATTCACAGTCTACACTGTTAGCTTGAAATGTCACGCGGACATCAACAAGCTGAAACACCACACTATACTGAGCAGCATTGTGCACAGTGAAATTTGCCATGGCTTTGAAGATGGTAAATAACCCACCCTTTCCATGTTCTGCCACCACATATTCATATTCTCTGTATTGTCAAACAACATCTTCTGGTGTTTCACAATCACACAAGACCAAGACATTTTCATATTTTTCAACAAGTCTTTCTACATTCTCAGTCCCAAAATCAAAATGTGACTTTGTTGCTATTGCCTGGACTTCAAAACTTGCCCATTATTACAGTTCATCTCAGGGAACCTTTTTTGCATGTGCTCACAAAGAAGGGAAACAAAAGACAAAAAAGGCCCATTGTCAAACTATTGTCCTTCCTTGTACAGCCCCATCAGATATCTTACTGTGCTGCTCCAAAAGACAGTATTCCCCATGTACTGTTCCTTAATTTGGCCAATCTTTGCTCTTGCATATTATATAGCTTCAACAGTAGTCAAATCACTTTTTTGGAACAGTTTGCATAACAATGGAAATTCACCCAGAATGTCATTAGGTATTGCAAGGGGAATATGGTAGTTTGAGCCTGATAACTTTTTGTAACAATATTTAACAACTGGATCATTCTCATCAACTTGCTCATGCTCAAAGTATTAAAGATCAGCCTCGTAACTACGAATTAGAGCAGCATCTGTAAAATGCCTTGAAAGCCATCAGACTTCATTCAGTGGTCGAATGGAGACCACTTCAAATTCTATGATCAATGCGATTTCATTCAATTTGGACATCCTTGCAGGAGATCTGGAGAACACAGTGTAGACAGTCCTCAATAATGTCTCCATCTCTTTAATCATCGGAACCCGCTTCCAGGCATCATCAGCTCCCAAATCTTCTCGATGGGCGACACAATGCTGGTCAACTACATGAGGAATGGATTACTTAAGGTGAGTAGCAACACCATTATTCTTACCCAGCATCAAAGACGCCACATCCGATGTCAACATGACCATTTTTATAAGGTCCAGTTCATTGGTAGCGTAGAATTCTTTCACAGCAGTAGTGATAGCCTCAGCATTACAGCGATTCAGCTTCACAATGCCCACAGTGTTTTGTGCTCTGTTGATGTTACATTTCAGGACTTGAAGTACAGGATGATTATTTTTGTAACAGAAATATCTGTGCTCTCATCAATTATCAGTGTGATACAAAGAGATACAAAGTTCTGCCTTAGCTTCACAGTGTGTCATGGTATTGATGGCCTCAAGAAACTCAAAGGCGTAGATCTTGCTCCTCCAGCTGTCTGGTATCTTAACATACAAACCTAGGTGGTCATGCATTTTTTGGTCAGACAACATTGAAGTATTCATCTTGACTGCCAGCAACACATTTTTGATGAAAATCTTTAGCTCCTCAGGCAGTTATCTTTGTCGTTCAACCACTTTTATTCTGTTTACTTTATGGGTGACATTTTCTGTCAGCATTGGCGACACTCCATAACCAAACCTGGCAGCAGCACTTCTGTTTCTCAATATCACCAAGGCACACTCGTGAACTTTTCTTATTAGTATTAGTATATAAATGTAATCCAGTTTCCAGCCATCACTCAATTTCTTCCCTGTAGAAAAGTCCCCAACAATCTTGGCTTTGGCACAGGCTTTGCAAATCAAGCCATGTCTGGACTGTATTCAAATAGTTCCCCGAGTTGCACATGAACCTTCCTTCGTGATTTATGTGTCCCAGCCTCCACAGTTTTTTTCATCCACTCTTCCTTGAATACAAGGCAACATGTCTTCCTTTTTGGTGAAGCACCGCACTCTGTAGAAGTTACAGCTTTGATCTTGAACATTTCTGTACTAACCGGTTTTATCCTGCTGTGCTACAAAGCCTCCAAAATAAAGGATCATGGCTAAAGTTGATGCCTTTGCTCTTGAATACAATCTGTCACATAGTACTGAGGGTAAACAGTCTAAATATTGACCTCTGAGCAACGATAATTGCGGGACAAACATTAAAATCGCAAGTTCCGTATACCTCACTTCGCCCAACTACCCGTACTCCTACCACCCGAGCATGGAACTCTGCTCTACTGGTTTTCTGGGTCTTGACCTGGGTGCATCTTGCCATTTTGAGATGGTTTGCATCGATGCTCACGACCTGGGTCTGCCATTTTGTTGATTCTTATCCTTTCCTTTGCTCCATTTAATTCCATCCTGCCGACATTCAGACATTTCTCTTTGGCTGGACTGCCCTATCTCTTGCTCCCCCTCAGGTTCCCCTCTCTTCTCTCACCAAGCTCAGCCTTCGACTCTTCTCCCCCACCTACCACTCTCTACCTCTTTTGATTTTTTGATTTTCTATTTTTTTTCTCTGTTCACTCTGTAAATATGTGATATATACTTGTCCAAGCCTAATAGCTGGTAAAATGTAATCCTGAGAACATCTACTATTTATATATATGTGTATATAGAGATAACTCTAACCACTAATATATGTAGTAGACCTTTGTACTCACTGCCATTCCTATGTGACTCTTAGAGCTTATCCATTTGTATCTCTTCCTTGAGGGACTTTACAACTTGTACATTTGCAATTTTTTATGTTTGTATCTTTTATGTAACTCATGTAATCCTAAATCCTGGTTCTTTTGTAAAGCGCTCTGACACCTTCGGGTAATGTTTGTGCTATATAAAATGGCATTAAATAAAATAAATAAATAAATAAACATAATATCGAAATCAAGAATATCGACGACCAGAATATCAACCTGACGGTAAGAAATATCGCTTTTTGTTATTATCGAAGTTAGTATTATCTATATAAAAAATATTGATGTTATCAATATCGATATTAGTATTAGTGTTATGTATTTTATTATGTATTTTATATGTTTGTGTTTATATTTTTTGTTAATGATTGTACTAGTTTTAGAATATATGTATTACATTTTTAGAAGTTAATAATTTGTTTTAAAGTAAATTATGCAGTTTAGTACTGTAGTGGGTTGTAGGTTTATAGGGGAATAGGGTGGCAAGTAATTTAATTATAGTAAATTCATTAAAAAAAATTAGGAATCAGGAATTATATTTAAATACATTTTGCGTTGTACTTCTGTAGCGGGTCGTGGGTTTATAGGGGAATAGTAATTTAATTGTAGTTAAGTAATTATTTATTTGTATGTATTGGTATTGATAAGTTAACTTTATGTTAAATATTTATTAATTGGTAATACATTTTTATTAATTGGTAATTATTTTTTATTAATTGATTAATGGGTAATTATATTTAGTGTATTAATTTATTATTGAAGTGTGTTGTGAGGTTATAGGGCAATAGGGTGGGATATAATTTAATTGTAATTAAGTATTTATTTATTTTATTGTTGCTTATTGATAAATAATTTATTGTCAATTAAGTTTTAAGAATTGATATTTTTTGTGGAAACTAATGTATTGTTCATCAATTAATAATTGGTAATTAAAGTTGATTAATTGGTATTTATTAATATTTTATTGTTAATTCATTAATAATTGCTAAATATTTTTCATAATCGTTTTTGGTTTTGAAAATTACTTGTTTTCTTTTGTTAATATTTGGTATTATTATTTGGTATTTATTATTTAATTGTATTTATCATCAATGTAATTGTTAATTAATTATTATTTGGTAATATTTTTAATTAATTATTTATTGGTATTGTTAATTAATTTATTGTTATTAAATAATTAATAATTTTTTTCTTCATGTTTTAATTATTATTACGCTATTTTAACCCCTATGCGATCCAACACTTTACCTACTGTTGCACTCTCTGGAGTTGAAATAGCACGTTTAACCCCTACGCTAGCCAACACTTTCCCTACTGTTGCACTCTCTGGAGTTGGAATAGTAATTTTAACCACTTTGCTATCCAACACTTTCCCTACTGTTGCAATCTCTGGAGTTGGAATAGTAATTTTAACCCCTACACTATCCAACACTTTCCCTACTGTTGTACCCTCTGGTGTTGGAATAGTAATGTTAATCCCTATGCTATCCAACACTTTCCCTACTGTTGCACTCTCTGGAGTTGGAATAGTAATTCTTAGCCCTACGCTATCCAACACTTTCTCTACTGTTGCACCCTCTGGAGTTGGAATAGTAATTTTAACCTTTACGCTATCCAACACTTTCCCTACTGTTGCACCCTGTGGAGTTGGAATAGTAATTGTTACCCCTATGCTATCCAACACTTTCCCTACTGTTGCACTCTCTGGAGTTGGAATCGTAATTTTTACCCCTACGCTATCCAACACTTTCCCTACTTTTGCCCTCTCTGGGGAGGGAATAGTAGTTTTTACCCATACGCTAACCAATATTTAGTTTTTTAGTTAATGTAGTGCATATATTTTTTTTGTTTTAATTAGTTATATATAGTTTTGATATTTTTATTTATATTATTGTTGTATGTGTATGTATGTATTTATAATTTATAAAATATGTTTAACAATGTGTAAGTTATTATAATAATTAATTGTAAATATTAATAAATAAGTACATATATTATATTGTATATGTTTAATTTTTTCTTGTATTATATATTACTTATCATTTTAAACATATTTTAACTTTGTTTATTTTAAATATATGTATTATTTATTTTATTTTACATTATTTTTAAACATTTTTTTAAAACAATATTTTTGACAAAAATATTTTTTTCGATATGTTTGTACTTACCGTGATGTAGATAGCACTTCGATATTCATGACATCGATATTGCGCCTCCGATATTTTTGACAATGATATTTTTGACGTCGATATTCTGTCAGTAATTCGGACCGAGGCATGCCCAGAAAAACACAGAGTGTACTTACCTGGACTTTTCTATTCTCAGCCCTGCCCTTGCAAGCTTATATGTAGCCCTGTCCGCACAGCCTGAAATGAAAGTAACGTTTGCTACAGCAAGTTGTGATACAGCAATATACTATATACTATGTACACTGCAAGGTAACTCTACTAAAACAATTACCTGTTGTTTTGCTTGAACTCATTTTTGCCCGTTCAAGTGTGTGTGAATGTATGACGTTTCTACGCGTGCTATTACCACGCGGTAGGTGACAACGCAGACGGTACATCGTCCACGTTGTTACCACTCATGGCTTTACATCACTACTCGTTTCTACGACTTGCACTATATGGCGCGCTGGACTTAGGAATAGTATAAATTACTATTTCTACTCCAGCTTGTGCAACAGCAGGGAATGTGTTGGATTTAAAATCCAACACATTCCCTGGTGTTGCGCGCCATCTAGCACAAGCCGTTGAAACGGCTTACGATGTAATGCCATGCATGGTAATAACGCAGATGATGTAACGCCTGCATTGTAAAAACCAGATATCTATGTACTGGGGTGAATGTATGACATTGTTCTGCATTCTGTCCATCAACTGTGGTTTTTGCATTTGTCACCCCGAGTGGGATGGGTATGCTCAGACGTGAGTCACTTGCACTCCACACCACTGGATTCAAGCAAGCCGGGCTGAAGGCGGTTGGAATGCCAGAAACCGGTCCTCGGAAGCTTGTTTCAGGTCCAGGGAAGGCACAGTGTCAGACTGATTTGCATATGGCCATGTCTGAACTGGGGTGGTGTGTAGTGCAAAAAAAACGATGGATTTAGGCCCAGATCTCTGTACTGGGGTGAATGTATGACATTGTTCTGCATTTTGTCCATCAACTGTGGTTTTTGCATACGCCTGCATTGTAACCTATACGCGTGGTATTAACAGCGTTGTAAACGCTGTTTCCAATGTGTGTGTCGTACTGTCTCAAAACCGGCAACAGAAGAAAACATGGGTAAAGTAATTTGTTACCCTAGAACGTACAAGGTGCACCACAGTTTAACTCTACCAAACAATTACCTGTTCTGCTTGTGCTCATGTATGCCCATTCAAATGTGTGTGGTACTATCTGAAAGAGCTGCCAAGTGAAGAAAACATGGGTAAGGTATATTATTATACGACAACGTACAAGATGCACCAGTTTAACTCTACCAAACAATTACCTGTTCTGCTTGTACTCACATATTCTCTTTCAAATGTGTGTGGTACAGTCTGCAAAACTTGAAACATAAGAAAACATGGGCAAGGTATGCTGTTATACTACAATGTACAAGATGCACCGGTTTAAACAATTACTTGTTTCTTCTGCCTGTACTCGCGTCTGCTGTGCAATTGTATCCATAGTACGGTCTGAAAAATATGCCAAAGAAAAAGGGTGCAGATTGTGATCCCATTTACTCAGCAACCCCCAATCCAACAAGAAACGTAAACAGAATTACCTTGTCTTTTTGGGTACTCACTCCTGACCATTCAAATCCAAATACCTTACAGACTACAAACCCGCAATTGAAGAAAAATCGTTAGCAAAGGCTCTAGGAGTTATAAACAATGAATGGGACTGTTCCAGAGACTCCAATAGGAAAAACGACCAAATAGTTACTTTGGATTTCAGTTTAGGCCAAACAGGCACATGCTCATGTGCTTCATTGTTAGCATCCATTACGTTGAAATGGTCAATAAATCTGCATTGTGTGTTACACGTTTTGTGATGCACCTTTTCCCTGGTATTCAAACTGCGCAAATGGTTGAGTTGGGTGAACTAGGAAATTCACAAGGAGGACTGAGCCGCACACAAGTCATCAAAAGATCCCACATGGACATGATGCAGCAAGTGTGTGATCCTGGGCAATTGTTTTATATCACTTATGCTCTTGCATATCCAGCTGTTCGCCAGAGGTCAGTAGACCACCAATCAGGGGACCAGAGTAGGGGTGCTTCTCTAAACAGCACAATCTCTGTTTTCCTGGTCTTTAGTTGGAGGAAATTGTTCCACATCTAGGCTGATATGGCTATCATGCCTTAACTGAAAGTTGATTGAGTGTTGGGAGAGTTTTTGTCGAACGCCATTAGAAGCTGGGTGTTGTCAGCGTATGAAATTGGGATGAAGCCCAGATCCCTTAGAATATTCTCCAGGGTAGACATATAAATGTTAAATAAAGTGGGACTAAGGCACGATCCCTGAGGCACACCTTTAGTCAGCTCAGATGTTAGGGAGCAGAAAGTGCCAAAATTGATGGTTTGGGTGCGGTGGGTAAGAAAGCTGGCTAACCACTGAAAAGCGGAGCCTTGAACTCCTATGTTACTTAGTCTACTGAGTAGGACGGAATGGGATATTGTGTCAAACACCGTTGACAGATCCAGCAGCACCAATAATGCTGCTTACCCATTATCCAGGGAGTGCCTAAGGATGTTCGTGACTGCAATCAGAGCCGATTCTTTACTAAATTTGGGTCAAAACCCGAACTGAGAGGGGTCTAAGCAGCCTAATACTTCGGTGTGCTCAGAGAGGTACTTGTTGATGTGTTTTTCCAGAAGTATGCACAGATAGGGTAACAGGGAGATGGGGCGGTAGTTGAACATATCATCCTCAGGGGTGTTAGGTTTCATCCAGATGGGGATTACCTGGGCAGCCTTCCATTCTGAGGGAAGAGATCCTTTATCCATGGAAGAATTTAGAATGGAGTAGATAGTAGATGCCAACCGTTTGTAGAGTTGGGAGGACATTTTAGAGGTAGAATATCCTGGGGAGAACCTTTCAGACCGAGCTCATCAGTATGGCTCGGTCGGAAGGGAATCCGGCCCACACATTCCGGGTCAGTCGGAAGGGCTCCGACCATCGTTCGGAGCCCTTCTGGCCAAAATCAGAATCGGCCCCTTAGTTGTTGTACCTGACCAAACAGTCATCCAAATTATCTGAAGCCAGATAGGCATTCGGTGGAAAGCTATTTGCAAAGTGTTCTGGCGTAATTTTATGCCATTGTCTTTGCATATTGTAGGTGGTTTTAGCGGGGCAAAGAGAGGCCCCTACTTTTTTATCTGAAAACGAAGTAGAGAGTGGTCTGACCAAGTGAGGGGGCAAGGAGCCTCAGAACAGATGTTAGGGGAAGAGGTCAGGATGAGGTCTAGAGTATGTCCTGTGAGATTTGAAGGGCCAGTGTTGGACTTTTCCAGCCCTAACGTGGCTAGATCTGCCAGGATAGTCAAAGTGTCTGCATTAGAAGTTTGGATATGTACGTTGAAGTCTCCTAGTAATAAAAACTGTTGGGAGGAAATAATGTGGGGGGCAATAAGCTCCATGAGTTGTAGCGAAAGGTCCTGAAGGGGGCCTGGTGGTCGGTAGATAAGTGCGCCTTTCCAACAATAAAAGGGTTGGGAGTCGATTTGGAACACAAGAATTTCAAATTTATTGCCACAGTATTGTTCCAGGATAGTAATCTTGAAGGAGTCCTTGTTGACTACCGTTATGCCTCCACCGACTTTAGCCGGTCTATCAAGTTTTTGGATGCAATAGCAATCGGGGATAGCCATCGTAATTGCCGGGGTGAAACTTGGTTTGAGCCAGGTTTCCGTTAGAAAACCAATGTCGGTATGTCCTGAGGAGAGTCGTCCGAAATTTCAGTGGGGTGCTTGGGCAGTGATCTAACATTGGCCAAGAAGCAGTTCCATCCATCTGTGGGAATTCTGGTGGAGTTGTTAGGGTGAGGGGGGTGATAATTTGTTTCCCCATGGGGGTATCCCTTGCCTGCAGAGGTGACTCCAGAGTTTGCCTGCTGAAATTACAAGCTGTTAAATTGGCAATTTATACAGGCAAAAGTTCCTTCCATTACCAGGGAGGCCTTTGGAGTGCATTTGGGGGTACCTAGCCTTCCTAGAGCAATGAGCTCCGTAGTAGTGTAGGTATATTTCTGGCTGGGGCTTTGATCTAGGTTGGGAGGAGCAGGGATCCGGGCTCCTGAAGATGGCTAGGCAGAAAGTAGCAGCCTGGCAGGAAGGCACGGGCGGGAAACCCGACTAGGGTTTCCTACTCTACTCAAAGCATGCTGCAGTCACAAAAAACCTGGTTGCTAGATGTGAGGCACACAATCTGCCCTGCAGCCGCTCTCTATTAAGATAAGAAATGTAGCGATCCTACAAACACAGCATGTGCATTCAGATGATTCTGAAAGCACATGGTGTTTGTAGATTTGCTGCATTTCTTTTCTTAATAGAGCGCGACTGCTGGGCAGATTGTGTGCCTTTGTTAAAGTATTCATGTTAATCAGGGACGATTTAAGGCATGGGCAAAGTGGGCTCAGGCCTACGGTGCCAGTCTTTCAGTCTTGCCCTGATGACCTTAAATAATTCTTAAATATATTGTTTTAAATACAGTTTTCCCTTAAATTATTTTTTAATGTGGGTGAAGTGTGAGAGTCTGTTACAGACATTTTACAGATAAATATTTAGTTTTTGATTCATGCAACATCCATAAAAAAGTTATTTTATATCAAAACAGGACCTCACATATGAGAAATGGGAGGGTGTCAAAGAGATTAATTGCAGTAATATTAGTGATCTGCTGCTGTGTTACAATATTAACAGCACACATGGTCCCTGAATATTAAATGAAACACATTTAGAATTTGCACCAATGTGTCTGTGCACTGTCAGTGACTTGTCCAAAGAGTGCATTAAAGAGCTGAAATCGGATCATAAATTGAATGCAGTCCTGAAAAGGGGCCCCCAAAATCCTTAAGATGTTCCTTAATCGCAGCTCTTGCCTGGCACTGCGATTAACATCAATACTTTAACAAAGGCACACATCCTGCCCCACAGTCATGCTCTATTAAGATAAGAGAGTAGCAAGTCTACAAACTTGACATGTGCTTTCAGAATCAACTGAAACAGCAGAGTGTGTTTGTAGACTTGCTGCAGCACTGCCAACTACCACGCATCAGGGGTGAGACTAACGCATTTTAGTGTAGTGGTCATTATCACAGCACTGAAATTCTTAGTCAAGCATTTATAGTGTCCCCTGACACTGACGGCGCTGAGGTGGAGTAGCAAGTGGGGGGTGCTGCTGAAGCACACAAGCAAGCAGAGAGTGTGGACCATGCTCAGCAAGCCAGCCAGCATCAGTGCACTGTACTGACTGCACCCTGATTGTGCAGTGATACCGCCTGTTTAAAAGTTTTACTTTCATCAGAACAACGGATTGCATCAGCATAAAGGTGCATTGGCTGGCTGCATGGTGATGCTGAGAGTCACTGAGCCTGAGCCGGCCACATCATGTGACATTGGCATCATGTGAATATGTCCATTTACCAACAGAAGTCACTAGTGAGGCACAGCTGCAATTATGTTTATTTGTGCATCACTGCCTGTCCTCATGCGTGACTATTTGGAGAGCAAAGGTCGTCGCACAGTCATCACTACAAAGTGAGGCAGGATATCAAAAGATGTGAATGCCTCCAGTGTCTGAAAGATAGAGATCACTCCTTGAGTCGGTCGCTCATGTCTGGTAATCTATGAATTTTGACATGTTAATTTACAACATTAATAATATATGGCAAGAAGCGACCATACAACCTGTATTTTACTAGGGTTTCTGCTTGGTGAATGGCATTAATGATTGAGCAGTTCTTGCAAAGGCTAAAAACCTCTAAAAAAAGTTGCAGAATAAATAAAAGCAAGCTTTTGCAACAGAACTATGTTTAAATCTTAAACTCCAGCTAAAATAAACAACCTTGAATCAGTGCATTTAAAATAAATTGCTGTGCCTGTATCAAGCATTGATGGCATACCAAATTGCATGTGTAATGACAACACAACTTTTTAGTGTTTTAAAATAGTCCCTCAAGAATTCCCAAGGAGGGGAGAGCGGTGTAATTTCTGATATTTATAGTTCCCTCATCTTCATTGCTTTCAAGAAAATGTCACATGTAGTCTTTCGAATGTCACACACAATTACACTTAAATTATGATAACGTCCCACATAGCATTCTGAAACCTTGGCAGATATGTTGCTGCATTTCTTTTCTTAATAGAGCACATCTGTGGGGTAATTGATGCCGTCATGAGCTGCAATTAACATGAAAACTTTAGCAAATGAACCCAATCACCCCGCAGCCCTGCTTTCTTAAGAAAAGAAATACAGCAAGTCTACAAACACAGCATGTGCTTTCAGAATCACCTGAAAGCACACATCGTGTTTGTAGACTTGCTGCATTTCTTTTCTCAAAAGAGCGCAGTTGCGGAGTGATTTTGTGCCTTTGTGAAAGTTTTCATGTTAATCTCAGCGCCCGTCATGACCTGCAATTAATATGAACATTTTAACAAAGGCACACATTCTGCACAACAGTCACGCTCTATTAAGAACAGAAATTCAGCAAGCCTACAAACACGGCGTGTGCTTTCAGGTGATTCTGAAAGCACACGTCGTGTTCATAGACTTGCTGCCTTTCTTTTGTTACTGAAGCGGACTGCAGGGCAGATTGTGTACTTTTTGAAAGTATTTATGTTAATGGCAGCTCGCGATGGGCCCTGCAATTAACATGAATACTTAGAAAAAAGCACACTATGTGCTCCTCAGCCGTTCTCTAGAAACAAAAGTGGTCTCTTCCTCTGCCTTCCACAAACAGGAAATGCCAGTTTTTCACGCCGCTCGCCTTTTAAAAGCAGTGGCGTGAGCGCTCTCACAGGATGTGCTGTGTGTGTGTGTGTGTGTGCGCTTCACACAGGGCACTACGTGCTTAAGGGGACTGAGTTGCGCGCACCTTACAGGAAACGGTGGTCATGAGGATGCTAAAAGATTGCTAAATGCAACAGAACACACATAGACAGTGTTAGAACCGGCTGTCTCTAGTTGGCAGAGGTATACACTTCTGACAAATAGGGACACTCCTTTTCTAGTCAGGGCAAGGGGATCACACCCTTCGATAACCCCTGCTCACCCCCTTGGTAGCTTGGCAGAGCAGAACAGGCTTATCTCAGAGGCTGTGTGTTAAGCAATTATGACCACATACAGTAATAAAGTGAATACACTACAAATGGACACGACACAGTAGTATTATAAAAATAAGTATTTTTATATAAGACTTAGCACAAGACCAAATAACGGCAAAACTGTACACAATCGGAATAAATACGTTCGGGAAGGAAAAAGGATAGGTCAAAGGTAGTTTCTTCTTTAACACAAAAGTCTTTTAGTATCAAACAAATCTTCTTCTTGGAAACAAAGTTCTTAGCAACAGGGTAACTCACACGGGAGCTACACAACGCTGGGGCAAAGATAATCCACAGGTTCGGCGTCGACCGCGAGGAGCGCTGCGTCGGGCCTGGAGCCACACGGACCCCCAACAACACAGCACCTTAGGAAAATGAAGCACACGATGATCAGCGGCGTCGAGCAATCCGGCGTCGCGTCTTCGGTGTCGATCAGGCCTCAGCAGGCGTTGTCGATGATGCAGTTGCACAGAGTGAGCAGCGCTCACGGCGTCGAAGGGCACACGGTGGATGCGATCAGCAGCGGGGCAGACACGAGGTCCTCTGGAGTTAGAGCCGTACTCCTACTCACTGGCGTCGCTGCTGGCGTCGGTTGGGCCCAGCGTCCGGTCGTCGTGATTGCTGTTCCTTTCAGAGGTGCTGGATTCAACCTTCCAGCGGATAGCACTTGTTAGCAGGTGAAGTCTTTTGGCCCTGTGACTTCGGCAGGAGACTGGCACTCTTCCAGTCCTTGGAGATTTTCTTAGCAAGCGTGAGAGTACACACACAGTTCCTCTCTCCTGGTTCCTTGGCAAAAATAAAGAAGCACCGCAGGATTCCCCCAACAACAGCACACCGGCAGAAGGGGTAGGCAGTCCTTTAGATCAGCAGGCTTCTTGTCCTTGGTTACAGGGTTCCTTGTCAGAAGTGATCTGATTTCCTAGTTCAGGGGTCCTTCTCTTATACCCCTTTTCGTCTTTGATCCCTTTGTCTATGCCGGGGATTTCCCAACACCCTAGGTCGATGGTGGGTGGAGCTAGGCAGTAACACCTGGCCTATTCATTGAGCCGGGCCGGGTCCTCAGACGCCCCGCAGGAGGTGGAGCCAGCATCGTCCATGGCAGGTACAGAGCCATCCGTCGCTCGGCAGGAGGTGGAGCCAGCATTGTATCAGGCAAGGCAGGCTATCAACAACTACTCTCCCCCCTACTCTCGACGTAATGTCCCACTCATCCCACACTGACTCATCCAGACCTCTCGGAGCCACCCAGCTCCTGTCACATACACGCAGACCAGCAGAGACCAGATATGGTTAGACAAGAAAATAGACACTTTCTAAAAGTGCTATTTTCAAACCCAGAGTCCAAAAACCATCCACACCAACGGATGCGTAATTAAACCCCGAGTTCAGGGATACCGAACTCGACATTGCACCATGCTCCCCGAGCCAGCTAGGATTATAGCGTTAATAATCCCGGCGGCCCATTCTATCCAACGGAGAGCAGGCTACCTCGCAATAGTGAAGCCCTAAGATGGCGGTACTTCACTATCAGGACATGCCAACTTGGTCAGGCTTGTCCTACCTTACACTTACAATGCACCCTGCCCACGGGCCTACCATAGGGGTGACTAACATGAAGCTAAGGGAAGGTTGGAGGGGCTGGCAGGTAGGTATACCTGCGCAGCCGACGTGACAGTGCAAGACTGCACGTGGGTCTCGCAATGACCGACCCGTAGACATTCGTTTGCAAGGCCGCTCCTGTGGGTGGCACAACACGTGCTGCAAGCCCACGAGCGGTATTTGCATTTACAAGCCCCGGCACTCCTGGTGCACTAGACTAGGGACTGACAGTAAACCGAATAAGCCAAACATGGATACAATAGATACATCATTTTAACAGAGGGAGCACTTGCGCTATGGCACTGATCAGCAGTGACACGGCGCCCAAAGCATATACCAGCAAAACATCGTAACACAGTAGAGGCAAACAGAAAAAATGGAGGAGAGACTCAAGCCAATGATGTCAGGTCTAACACGTGTCCCCTCCAGCTGAAATGTGGGGAGAACTACCCTTAACCTAGGGAGTCCTCATCACTAAGGCGGAAAAATCTGGACAGACCATCAGCATTGGCGTGATCTGTGCCAGGGCGGTGTTCCACCGTAAAGTCCATCCCCTGTAGAGCAATGGACCACCTCAACAGTTTTGGATTCTCACCCCTCATTTGCATTAACCATCTGAGGGGCCTGTGGTCTGTCTGAACCCGGAAGTGAGTCCCAAACAGGTAGGGTCTTAGCTTCTTCAGCGCCCAGACCACAGCAAATGCTTCTCTCTCTATCGCACTCCACCTCGTTTCCCTGGGAAGTAACCTCCTACTGATGAAGGCTACAGGCAAGTCTCGGCCCTCTTCATTCACCTGAGCTAGAACAGCCCCCACGCCATGCTCTGAAGCGTCCGTCTGAACAATGAATTCTTTTGAAAAGTCGGGTGCCTGGAGTATAGGTGCTGTGCACATTGCGGTTTTCAGGGTGTCAAAGGCCGTTTGACAGGCATCAGTCCAGATCACGTTTCGTGGCTGCTTCCTGGAAGTCAGCGAAGTCAAGGGGTGCACAATGTTACCGTAATCCTTGACAAACCTCCTGTAATAACCCGTGAGTCCTAAGAAGGCTCTCACCTGTGTTTGGGTTTTGGGCGGTGCCCAAGCCAGGATGGTATCAATCTTGGGTTGCAGGGGGGCAACCTTGCCGCTCCCTACTTGGTGCCCCAAGTACACCACAGAACCCTGCCCAATCTGGCACTTACTAGCCTTGATTGTGAGGCCTGCTCCGCGCAGGGCCAACAACACTTCCTGGAGGTGACGCACGTGTTCCTCCCAGCTGGCGCTGAACACTGCGATGTCGTCCAGGTAGGCGGCGCTGAATTCCTCCAGTCCAGCCAAGACCTGGTTGACCAACCTCTGGAAGGTGGCAGGGGCATTCTTCATCCCAAAGGGCATCACCCGGAACTGGTATAGCCCATCTGGGGTGGCGAATGCTGACCTCTCTTTTGCCCCATCAGTCAAGGCGATCTGCCAGTACCCAGACGTTAAGTCGAACGTACTAAGGTACCGGGCAGCCCCCAACCGATCGATGAGCTCATCAGCTCTGGGGATGGGGTGCGCGTCAGTCTTCGTGACTGGATTGAGCCCTCGGTAATCCACGCAGAACCGGAGTTCTGGTGAAGCACCAGGCGCTGCAGCCTTCGGGACCAAGACCACTGGGCTGGCCCAAGGACTGCTAGAGGATTCAATCACCCCCAACGCGAACATTTTGGAGACCTCCTCCTTAATGTACGCTCGGACCTTGTCAGTCACCCTGTAAGCCTTGTGCTTCACAGGAGGGCTGTCTCCGGTGTCAACGTCATGGACACACCAATGCGTGACACCCGGAACCAAGGAAAACAGATCCGGGAATTGTCCCAACAGGTGGCGACAATCCTGGTTCTGCTCAAGGGTCAGTGTGTCAGAGAGGACCACACCATCCACTGACCCGTCTTGCTCCTTAGCATACAGGAGGTCAGGAAGAGGCTCACTCTCCTCCTCCGTTCCATCATCTGTCGCTAAGAGCATGCCCACTTCGGACCTTTCTAAGTGGGGCTTCAAACGGTTGACATGCAGGACCCGCAAGGGGTTCCTGGGAGATTTCAAGTCCACCAGGTAGGTGACATCGCTCTTCTTCTCCACAACCTTAAACGGTCCAGTCCACCTGTCCTTGAGCGCACAAGGTTCCACAGGGGACATGACCCACACTTCCTGACCAGGCTGAAGCTCTACCAGAGTGGCATTCCGGTCGTACCATCGCTTCATCTCCTCCTGGCTGGCCTCCAGATTTGCCTGAGCAAGTTCTCTGAAGCGCCGAGTCTGGTTCCGAAAGGCCAGCATGTAGCTGTATACATCCTGGGGAGGTTTCCTGGGAGATTGCTCCCAGCCTTCCTTGACCAGACTCAAAGGTCCTCTTACCGGGTGACCGTATAAGAGCTCAAAGGGGCTGAACCCTAGAGCCTTCTGCGGCACCTCACGGTAAGCAAACAACAGGCATGGCAAGAGGACGTCCCATTTCCGCCTCATTGGTTCTTCAAGACCCATAATCATGCCTTTCAGGGTCCGGTTGAATCTCTCAACCAGCCCATTTCCTTGAGGGTGGTAAGGCGTGGTGAACTTGTAGGTTACCCCACACTCCTTCCACAGGGACTTCATATAGTTCGAAATGAAGTTGGTGCCTCGGTCGGACACCACCTCTCTGGGGAACCCCATCCGGGAGAAAACACCCATCAGTGCCCGTCCCACCACGGGGGCCGTCACTGTCCTGAGAGGGATGGCTTCCGGGTACCTTGTGGCATGGTCCACCAAGACCAGGATGAACCTGTTGCCCAGGGCTGTCTTGGGGTCCAGGGGCCCAACAATGTCAATACCCACCCGGTCAAAGGGGGTGCTGACCACTGGAAAAGGTTGGAGGGGAGCCTTCTGCTTCCTTCCGCTTTTCCCACTTGCCTGGCAAGTGCGACAAGTCTTGCAATGGATGTCTACATCCCTACGCATCTGAGGCCAATAAAAATGGGTGACAAGCCTGTCATAGGTCTTGTCCTGCCCCAGATGTCCAGCTAACGGGACGTCATGAGCCAAACCCAGTAGGAAGGCTCTGAAGCGCTGGGGTACCACCAGCACACGGGCTGACCCAGGCTCAGCAGCCTTAGGCTCGCTATACAGGAGGTCGTTCTCCCAGTACACAAAATGTGACCCTGACCGATCACCTGAGGATTGGGCTGAGGCCTGCTGCCTCATGCCCACAAGAGAAGGGCACTCTTTCTGTTCCGCACAGAATTCCTCCCTGGAGGGACCACCATCCTGCTGCCAGTGGGTCAGCTCGGGCAGATCTCCCAGTTCGGCAATTTGTTCCCCGGTGGGCTCCAGGGCATCCCCCTCAGGGTCTACCTCCTTCTGGACCACGGGAACGACGGGGGCCGGTTTCCCGCGCCTCCTGCCTCTTCTCTTCACAGCTGGGTCCTGGGCCGTACTTTCAGGCTCCGGGACCCCATCAACACCCTTACTCGCTGTCATGGATCGAGTGGTTGCACACACCCACTCTGGCACACCCAACATTTTCAAGTGCGCCGCTCTCTCCACCTTAGCCCAAGGGGAGTCTTCCAAATCATTGCCCAGGAGACAGTCGACAGGCATGGCGGGCCTCACAGCAACTTGAAGAGTACCTGAAACTCCCCCCCATTCAAAGGAAACCTGAGCCACCTCACACTCTTTCTGGGAGTTATCGGCAGCTATCACGGGGTAGAATGCGTGGGGAACCACCTGCTCTTTGGACACCAAGTGACACTTGACAGCTGTCACACTCGCTCCGGTGTCTCTGAGGGCTTCCACTCTATGGCCATTAATGGTCACCCACTGCCTATATTTACTAGTGTTACTAGGCAGAGGGGGTGGAGGGACCATTTGCATGTCTCCTAGCGAGACCAGGGACATTTCTGCGGGACCCCTCCCACCATGGACAACCATCTCCTCCCCTCCCAAGGCTACACTTGCCAACTGATGAGGGGGTGCACGCGGCGGTGCATTCGAATCCTTCTTGGGACACTGGGGGTCATAAAACCGGTGTCCCACCTGCCCACAACCGTAGCAGGTTAGGGGGCCCCTATGAACAGGTTTACCCGTCGGGCCCCTGACTTCTTCTCAGGGGGAGGCTGGGAACCCTTCCCTTGGTTCCCTTGGGGATTACTTTGGGGCCCTTTCTGAGACTCCTTCTGTTTACCCTTGTCCCCCCCACTCTTCTGCTGGGGACCCTGCCCACCTTTGGCTGAGTCTCCCACTGGACCCTTGTGGACCCTGGTACTGACCCAGCGGTCCGCCTCCTCAGCAAGTTTTCTAGGGTTAGATATCTTGCTATCAATCAGGTGCTGGCGCAGCTCTGGAAAACAGTTATTAGACAAGTGCTCCCACGCAAACAAATCATAGAGAGCTTCATAACTTTCCACTTTGCTGCCCTTTACCCAACCATCCATGGCTCTGCAAAAATAAGACACATATTCAACCCACGTCGTACCAGGCAATTTCTTACATTCTCTAAAAGCTTGTCTGTACTGCTCAGGGTTAAACCATATCGCAACATTAAAGCATCTTTCATATGAGCATACGACATCCTATCCGCAACAGGCATGTCTAACAGGGTATCTCTTCCCTCATTCACAAAGCGACCCCACAACCCCGCTCCCCAATTCTTCTCAGGGACCTGGTGGGCCAACAATGCTAACTCATATGCTTTAAACCATTGACCAATATCTTCATTCTTATTGTAATCTTTGATCACATCTTTCGGGAAGTAAAACTTACTTTCTGCAGGCTCGGATGGAATGCTGCCACCAGAGGGATTCAACTCTAACTTTTTAGCCTGGATATCCAGTTCCCTCAACCTGGCTTCACGCTCCAAAGCTAACTTCTCTCGCTCAAACTCCAACTTTTTGATCTCTAAATCAGCTTCCCTTCTACCTCTTGCATTTTCTAACTCCAACTGCCCATTTATCTTTAGCCTTGCCATCTCCATGTTGTAAGCTCGCTCTTTCGCCCTTTCTTCTCTTTCTTCAGGGGAAAGACCTTTGGAGGACACACTGCTTCCGGGAGAGGGTACAGGTCCATTCACTGGCACCTCCTCATCCCCTTCCTCTGTGGGTACCACCACCACATCAGAGGGATTTCTGGACTCCCACCAGGCCTGCAATGCTTTATAAAAATCATCTTTTCTCGAGAGGCCGGTGGTAGGAACTTCAAACTGGTTGCAAAAGTGTTTCAGCTTATCTTTCTTGTATCTTTTTAGCTTACTCCTCTCGAACTCCTCCACAACAACGATAGCAGGGGCAGTGACTCCGTTGTCACTCATGGTTAAACTGGCAGTGTTCAGAAAATCAAGTTTCAGGAAAGCGGAGAACAAAAATAGGATCCTTCCGAATCAGATTGTGACTGCGTTATGGTCTGCTTTCACTACGTAGCGCACACTAATCACTGTACATGGGTCATAAATGCAAGGTCCAAATCCTCACCGCTGCATCCAATGTTAGAACCGGCTGTCTCTAGTTGGCAGAGGTATACACTTCTGACAAATAGGGACACTCCTTTTCTAGTCAGGGCAAGGGGATCACACCCTTCGATAACCCCTGCTCACCCCCTTGGTAGCTTGGCAGAGCAGAACAGGCTTATCTCAGAGGCTGTGTGTTAAGCAATTATGACCACATACAGTAATAAAGTGAATACACTACAAATGGACACGACACAGTAGTATTATAAAAATAAGTATTTTTATATAAGACTTAGCACAAGACCAAATAACGGCAAAACTGTACACAATCGGAATAAATACGTTCGGGAAGGAAAAAGGATAGGTCAAAGGTAGTTTCTTCTTTAACACAAAAGTCTTTTAGTATCAAACAAATCTTCTTCTTGGAAACAAAGTTCTTAGCAACAGGGTAACTCACACGGGAGCTACACAACGCTGGGGCAAAGATAATCCACAGGTTCGGCGTCGACCGCGAGGAGCGCTGCGTCGGGCCTGGAGCCACACGGACCCCCAACAACACAGTACCTTAGGAAAATGAAGCACACGATGATCAGCGGCGTCGAGCAATCCGGCGTCGCGTCTTCGGTGTCGATCAGGCCTCAGCAGGCGTTGTCGATGATGCAGTTGCACAGAGTGAGCAGCGCTCACGGCGTCGAAGGGCACACGGTGGATGCGATCAGCAGCGGGGCAGACACGAGGTCCTCTGGAGTTAGAGCCGTACTCCTACTCACTGGCGTCGCTGCTGGCGTCGGTTGGGCCCAGCGTCCGGTCGTCGTGATTGCTGTTCCTTTCAGAGGTGCTGGATTCAACCTTCCAGCGGATAGCACTTGTTAGCAGGTGAAGTCTTTTGGCCCTGTGACTTCGGCAGGAGACTGGCACTCTTCCAGTCCTTGAAGATTTTCTTAGCAAGCGTGAGAGTACACACACAGTTCCTCTCTCCTGGTTCCTTGGCAAAAATAAAGAAGCACCGCAGGATTCCCCCAACAACAGCACACCGGCAGAAGGGGTAGGCAGTCCTTTAGATCAGCAGGCTTCTTGTCCTTGGTTACAGGGTTCCTTGTCAGAAGTGATCTGATTTCCTAGTTCAGGGGTCCTTCTCTTATACCCCTTTTCGTCTTTGATCCCTTTGTCTATGCCGGGGATTTCCCAACACCCTAGGTCGATGGTGGGTGGAGCTAGGCAGTAACACCTGGCCTATTCATTGAGCCGGGCCGGGTCCTCAGACGCCCCGCAGGAGGTGGAGCCAGCATCGTCCATGGCAGGTACAGAGCCATCCGTCGCTCAGCAGGAGGTGGAGCCAGCATTGTATCAGGCAAGGCAGGCTATCAACAACTACTCTCCCCCCTACTCTCGACGTAATGTCCCACTCATCCCACACTGACTCATCCAGACCTCTCGGAGCCACCCAGCTCCTGTCACATACACGCAGACCAGCAGAGACCAGATATGGTTAGACAAGAAAATAGACACTTTCTAAAAGTGCTATTTTCGAACCCAGAGTCCAAAAACCATCCACACCAACGGATGCGTAATTAAACCCCGAGTTCAGGGATACCGAACTCGACATTGCACCATGCTCCCCGAGCCAGCTAGGATTATAGCGTTAATAATCCCGGCGGCCCATTCTTTCCAACGGAGAGCAGGCTACCTCGCAATAGTGAAGCCCTAAGATGGCGGTACTTCACTATCAGGACATGCCAACTTGGTCAGGCTTGTCCTACCTTACACTTACAATGCACCCTGCCCACGGGCCTACCATAGGGGTGACTAACATGAAGCTAAGGGAAGGTTGGAGGGGCTGGCAGGTAGGTATACCTGCGCAGCCGACGTGACAGTGCAAGACTGCACGTGGGTCTCGCAATGACCGACCCGTAGACATTCGTTTACAAGGCCGCTCCTGTGGGTGGCACAACACGTGCTGCAAGCCCACGAGCGGTATTTGCATTTACAAGCCCCGGCACTCCTGGTGCACTAGACTAGGGACTGACAGTAAACCAAATAAGCCAAACATGGATACAATAGATACATCATTTTAACAGAGGGAGCACTTGCACTATGGCACTGATCAGCAGTGACACGGCGCCCAAAGCATATACCAGCAAAACATCGTAACACAGTAGAGGCAAACTGAAAAAATGGAGGAGAGACTCAAGCCAATGATGTCAGGTCTAACAGACAGCATGAGCAGCAGCTCATATCCGCTAAATTGGCTTTTACAGTAGTTTTTTTCCCCCTGGAATACACTTAATAATGCAAGTGGGTGTAATTGTATTGGTATGGGTTATTATGTGTCAAAGAGTGATGCAGATTTGCTCAAATTACTCAGATTACTCTGGCATGATGGAATTTCCATCCTGGTCTAGTTCTGAGCACATGTGGACGTGGTTCTCCACAGGGCCGTACTGATCGTACAGGGCATTGGGCGTTTCCCCGGGAGGCTGGAAGGGTAGGAGCTGGTTTTGCAGCAGTGGGGGCCGATTGTCTTACTGGACTGGGCTTTCAGAGCAGCTTTGGAGACCAGAATCTTAACCTCGCTTGGCAGTGTGTGCTGGAAAAGTCTTCAAAAAATGGTGCTAGTTCTACATATAAAATGGAAATCCTTGCCACGATGGTGCGTACCACAGCATAACGCTGCTTCTGGCATAATGCTGATGATTATTTGCATACAGTGGACACCCTAGGCATGATGGTGCCGTCTTTTGTTATAATGTTGGCCCAAGCATTATGATAGTAAACTGTTTCATTATGATAGGTATTTCTGGCATGAGAGGAGCTTCTGTGGTATGATGGTGCCAGCCCCTAGCAAAATGCTGTCCTGGCACAGTGTGAGTGGTTCTTGGCATACGGTGGAAATCCATGAACTGATTTTTCCAGGGAATAATTTTGTTAAATCTCAACACACTGTGGGGAACCCACCTATGCCATCATATTGGGGTAATGTGGGCATCCACGCCTTGATGGCACCCACTTTTAGCTAATGGTGGCCCTCTCATCATCAACCTGATGATTTCCACTTATACCGTAATGCTGAATCATTCAAAATTGCTACACTTTTTGACATATTGTAGGCAAGCACTCCGTTACAAGTCAGAAAACCTATAAGTGGGATTTCATAACAAAATGAGATGATCTATGGAACCGAGACCCATTCCTTCGTATTTGTGTGATGCAATTACACGCTCCCAGGCCATATAAACCATAACACACCATACCATCCTTTCATCCATGCAGTTACTCATTCATCAGTATTTCACTCATCAACTCTTTTGTCCATCCAACCATGCATGCTCTCACAGAAAAGGACAGGGCATTATTAGGACCAGGTAAACACCTGCAAATATTGTAATTTAAATATAAACACATAAAAAAACAATATTTCAATCAACATACTGAATGAGGGATCGAGTGGATAGCATTGTAGTACTATACCACAACAGTCAGTCCATCATTTTTAGGCCAATAGATGTGCTTTCTTGCTGCTTATGTCTATAAAGGGTCTGCAGCAGCATCTTCATCTAACCCATTTATCAGAGCCTTCAGGGGTATTCCTAACTATGCCCCAGTCACTTAGATCTTCAAAAAATGTCAGGTCTGATTGACTATGAAGATGTATGCAGGACATATTGTGATCAGTTATCTCAAATATACTTGGAGATAGTATTTTAGTCTCACTTATTGTCATTGATTGGTTTGTGTATCATTCCACCCCCTATGGATTGCAGTCCACGAGAGACTATTTTACATCTGAAAAATATGCTGAGTCATCACACATTCAATTATTTATCTCTACAATGCATTTTAAACATTGCAATTGTGTTTATATATATAGCATTAGAAAAACCTTTTGATGTTTCTAACATTTTATATATAATATTGTTATTTATAGGTGCTTTCTTCCAGCTTCTTTGTCCATTCCTTTATTGTGGAATAATGAAATGTTTTCATCCACTACAGCACACAGCATGGGGCTGTGAGTCAGCTCACTTCAGCCATTGGCTACTCTCACTGTGGGTGATGGAATGCTGCTCTTTCACAGAGAGCACATCCACACACAAAAAGTATCTCCATTGGGTGCAGGGGATTATTATGGTGATTTGTGGTTTAAGAGACCAAAAAAATGTTTTGTTATTAGCCAATGTATTCCTTTTATATTGAACAGGGTCCGATAGCTTCCCAAACATACGATTTTAGAAAATAAATGTCAAAACAAAAGAAACATTGATAAAGCCCAAAGGCTGGCAGCCAGGCCTTTTGGTTTTCCAGTGCTTGTTTTTTACTGCAATATGCTTTTAAAATATTGTTTTGTCAGGATTTGAATACAAGGGATTCCCACCACTACCATTGCTGTCAAGACAAATAAGCGATGTTAGCACCACCGCCACCATTACCAACATCTTTAGGACCACCATTACCTCTATCACTACCATTAGTACCTCAACACAATTTGTTCAGGCCAGTGTTTGCATGCTTAACCACATGCACAACATTACCATTACCAACATCTTTAGGACCACCATTACCTCTATCACCACCATTAGTACCTCAACACAATTTGTTCAGGCCAATGTTTGCATGCTTAACCACATGCACGCCAGACCTGTTGGCTTGACTAGTGCTTGTTTTGTCAATGTTTACCATAAACCTTCTATCCTGTGTCACACCCCAAATTTCACTTATATCCTTGCACCACTTCTCAAATAAATTCCGGGACCTTTCTCTGAAGCCAGTGTTTTGTAATGCACAGTCAAATATGAATACCTCAATCTTACTGTCTTCGGTTTTTGGTATTGACCGGTTACTCACCGGTAATATTCATTACTCCGAGTTGTAGCCCTCCCCATCGAATTCCTAACTACATGAGCATAGCCAGCAACTCTCAAGCAACTTAAAACCCGTCCCTTCCATCCAGGCCACACCCATTCCCTACGGCATATAACCATGTGACCCGCCAATCAACGTCCTGTTCCACCAAGCACAAGAAACCGAACAGGGAGGGCGGGATGGAACCTGGACTGGGTCGGGAGGGCTATGACTCAGAGTAATGAATATTACTGGTGAGTAACTGGTCATTACCTCCTCGTCAGCCCTCCCTGTCCCAGTCCTAACAACATGAGCAGATACCAAAGCAAGAATCGGCTTCACTCAGTAAAAAAAAAAAACTGTATTAAAGCACAGAAAAAGTCACACCACCGGAGCAGAACGCAACACAGCGTACCCAAACCCAGCAGAAGCAGTCCCTCCTACAACCAAACGGTAATGGAACATAAAGGTGTGTGGCGAACTCCAGGTTGAAGCCCTGCAGATCTCTGCCATGGAAACCCCTTAAAAACAAGTCCAGGAAGCCGCCACCCCCGAGTCGACCTTCCCTGAACAGGCCCAGGAGCCAACACACCAGAGGCCTCAAACTCAGCACCCACAGCCCACCGCAGCCAATGACTGAGGGTAGCCCCAGAAGGCTTCAGACCTTGACCAGCTAGTCTAAAGGTCACAAAAAGGGATTCCACCTTACTAAACTGCTCAGTACGCATCAAATAGATCTCCAGAGCACTACGAACGTCCAAACAGTGCAGCCGCACGTCAACCTCCGAAAGAGCACCAGGACAGAAAACAGGCAAAACCAAATACGCAAAGCAGTGAAAAGAGGAAGTGACCTTGGGAACAAAGGAAGCATCAGGCCGCAGAACCACCCAATCAGGAAAAACACATAAAAAAGGAACCAAACAAAGCAAGGAGCCAACTCCCCAATCCGCCGAGCAGAGGTAACAGCCACAAGGAACAGCACCTTGATTGTCAGAAACCTCAAAGACACCTCATGCAGAGGCTTAAAGGGAGCCCCCTGCAAAGCCCCCAAAACCAGAGGCAGATCCCAACTAGGAGCAAAGGACTGAATGACAGGCTTCTGAAGGGAACAACTCTGCAACAATCGGGACACCAGGGGAACCACAGTATCACAGTCCGAACCCCGAAAGGCCCGAACAGCAGCCCACTGAGCCCGCAGGGAGGACACAGCTAGACCCAAGTCAAACCCGTCCTTCAAAAACTCCAAGACATGCACAATATCCACCTCCAACTCAGATCTCCCTCACGCCGTACACCAAGACTGTAACAAAACCCAATGCCTGACATAGGACTTGAGAGTCGAAGGGGGCTTGGACCGCTGAATAAATTCTGCCACTGAAGGAGAATACCCCAAAGCCAAATGGTTCATCCTCTCAACAGCCAACCCGCTAGCCTCAGATGGACCAGACATTTCAGAGACAAATGGGGAAATGACAAGGGACAAGGGACCACCAGTAACCTCCTGCAAGGCCCCACTGCCAACTTCAATACCAGAGGGAACCAAGGCCTCCTGGACCAATCCAGAGCCACCAGGAGCACTGAAGCCCGATCCATCTGGACCTTCAGCAGAACACGCGGAAGCAGAGCAATAGGGGGAAAGGCATACATCAGGACCCCTGCCACCGGAAGAACAGGGCATCCACCCTCCAAACCGTGGCAAACCGAACCAGAGAACAAAACGTCTCCCTCAATTTGTTCTCTGGGGCTGCAAACACCACCGGGACTCCGAACCGGACCATCAAGAAACCAAACACCTCCTGCGACAGGCACATTAACGACAAGGAGGGAAACACCCTGCTCAGGAGTTACGCCTACAAGTTCAAAATTCCCAGTAGATGTGAAGCCCTCAGAGACAACAAGTGAGACTTCACCCAAAGGCCGATACAGTGCACCAACAAATTGAGGGAAGCCACCTTCGCGCTCCCCTGGCGGTTGATATTTCACACCACCACTGTGTTGGCCGACCGTACCATCACATCCCTCTGGAGGACCCAAGGAGGAAAATTAGCCAACACCAACTGAACCGCCTTCAATTCCCTCCAATTCGAGGACATTTCCACCTCCGGCACAGACCAAAGACCCTGCACTGACTCCTGACCCAAGACCCCACCCCAACCCAGTTCACTGGCATCGGTCGTCAGGACCAACCTCACCTGGGACACAAAGGGCAAGCCCTGTAAGAAGTTCCGATCCACCAGCTACCAGGACAACACCCGGACGATGGACACACACCCCGGTATCAACAGCTGGTAATTCAAAGAGGCTGGATCCCAATGTCCCAGGAGATGATTCACGTAGGTGTACAAGTGTAAACGGTCCCAAGAAACAATCATCACAGTAGGTGATATTAGCCCCTGAACACGCAACCACTGGAGGACTGCCCCCCCCAACACCTTCCTCAGTTTGTGCATAAGAGTCAGTCTTCGGTGTTCCGACAGGAAGACCGTTCCCAACCTGGTGTTGAACGCCCCCTTAATGAACAGCAGTTCCTGAGTGGTGAGAAGATGGGAATTCTCCAAGTTCAGAATCTACCCGAACCGTTGAAGGAAACTGCAAACCTCCAGGGAATATGCCTGAGCCTGAAGAAAATAAGAGGAAGAAATCAACCAATCGTCCACGTAAGGGAACACCTGTATATCTTCTGCGCATGCAACAAACCCACCAAGGGTGCCAACACTTTAGTAAACACCCTCGGAGAGGCAGACAGGCCAAATGGTAATACCTGGAACTGGTAATGATCCACCCCTACACAGAAACGCAGAAATCCTTGCAAATCCGCGTGCACCGGCACATAAAAATAGGCATCCCTGAGATTGAGAGAAGCCAGGTAATTCCCCACCGACTGGCAGGGAAGAATCAACTATAGAGTCACCATTTTGAAGGACCGATGAGGGATACACAAGTTCACCGCCTTCAGATCCAGGGCAGGACGGAAGTCCCCATTCAGCTTCTGGATCAAAAATAGGATAGAGTAAACCCCCCGACCCTGTTGACTCACAGGCACCTTCACCACAGCCCCTTTTGACACCAAGTCCCTAACTCCGTCCAACAGAGCACGACATATTTCTGAGACCTGGGGACAGGGGTTGCTCTGAACACATCCACCGGAGGAGTTCCAAATTCTATTCTGTAGCCCAGCCAGACCACCTGCAGGACCCATTGATCCTGAACGAACTCCTCCCGGACTGGAAAAAAAGAGTTGAGGCGACCCCCAACCGGCATCCCCAAGGAACTCCCCACATAGTCATGACTTGGAGGGACCTGCAGAAGAGGAAGCACCCTGTTGGCCCCGGGACTTGTGGAAGGAAGGGACACCCCGGCCACTTCCCCTACCACGAAGGGGCTGGGCTGCCATTTTAGAATGAAACGCCTGCCCAAAAGCCTGCTTATAACCTGCAAACTTCCCCTTTTTAGAAGAGCGGACTGAAGCCAACAATTTCTTGTCTTCAGCTGTCTTCTTTATCAAAGCCTCCTACGGCTCCCTGAACAGCTAAGAGCCCGTGAAGGGAATCTTCATCACGACCGCCTTCTGAGCAGGCTCCGCATTTCAAGACTCAAGCCACAACTGCCTTATAGCAGCAACAGAGGCACCAGCAGCCGCCACCACAGCACTAAGGGAGTCGAAGGACAAAACTGCCATGAAACGCAACTGTTGCTCCAACATGGACAAAGATTCTGAGGGATCCTTATCCTGCAGAAATACCCTGACAGTCCTTAAAAAGCAACTGAACAAGATAGCTGGTGTAAGCTGCAGACCTACTGCAAGATTAGAGGCAGCAAAAGACCACTTCAAGGCCCCCTCAACCTGCTTGTCCCCAGGATCAGAAGGAACCGCATCCTTAGACACCACCAGGCTCTGGATGCCATACCAGCAAGCAGGGAATCCACCTTCACCACGGCCGGAAATTCTTCTGTGAATCCCTGTAAGGGATACCTCTTAGCCAGATACCGGGGAAAGGCATGTTTGTCAACATCCCTCCACTCCCCCTACAGCACCTTCCTCACAGATGTATGAATGGGGAAGCTTTGAGGTTCTTTCTTTAGGTAATTTGCGAAGAAGTCCACAGACTCCCCATCCTGCACGGGACCAGGGAACCCCAAATTGTCTCGAACATGCTGCAGAACACAGCGAAGGTCTGCCCCCTAGACAAAACAACCCTTCACAACCTCATCAGAGTCAACATCTGGATCGACCTCTGCCGAGGCATCCAATTTCTGTCTCTTAGGCCCCTTGGGACCACGAGCCACAAAGGCTGCCACCACAGCAGCCTCAATCATCTTTTGAATATCCGCCATGGAAGGAGCAGTGGAAGACCCAGCGACCACCACCTCATCCTCACAGCCGAGCTCACGCACGTCCGCACCTCTACCCTCCATGTTGTGAACAGGAGAATAGAGAACCAGACCCCAAGATATATCCAGACCAATCAAAGAAAAAATCCACAAGGGCCCACCAGGGAATGCCACCCAGACCCACAGCCAATCCCCAAACAGGACTGAAGGCCGGCCTTCAAACCGGCCAATCAGAGACAACTACAAACCTACAAAAGGAAAAGACTGAACAGGTCCCAAATTTAAGGATACGAAGGAAGCCAGGACCCCCCGCCCCAGGAACCAGCCAACACAGCGGTAAAAAACTCCCCAAAGCCCCAGCAGATCTGCCGGGGAGCAGAGCCACCAAAACACCACAAGAACCCAACAGTCAGCAGAGACTGTTCGAGGATGGGGAAGACTCCCAACCAGGGCATCCTCAAAAGCAGATTAGCAAGAGTCTAAAACCTGAATCCATTAAGCCCCAGCAACTCTCCACCAGCAACTCAAAACGGCAATTCTTATAATGGACCGGAAGTAGAGGGAGCTCTTTTAAAAATAAACGCTGCAGCATGAACATTTATACAGGTGATGAGAACAGTAGAAGCAGGATTGAAACAACAAACTTCGGGCCCCTACTGAATAAACAAAGGAAGCCCCCCTAAACCTAAGATTCCACAAAGGATAGCAGGAAACAATAAACTGGAAAACACTGGCTCGAACCGAAACGAGCACCGTGACACGTATCCGTGGAGAAGTCAAACAGCCATGCCCTCGGCGCGCAGAAAAGCCTGCCGCGCCCAACACACCGCTCCTCCCTCCCTGGGTGTTCCCGCTAGAGAGGTAACGAACCTGGAAGAGGTGAGGCCGCAGCAGGGAGTCACCACCTCACACCAGGCAGTCCGGACCCCCCAACCCTATGGTCCAGCTAAAGCAGGGACTCAAAGCATATGCACAAACAGGCACATAAGACGTTTAAACGGGTGCTTAACATCCTGTTTCACACCTACCCGAAAGGAGGCCAGTTCCAGCCCCCCACGACGAAGTCAGCCCTGAAGTGATTCCGCTGAAAAAATAAGCAGGATGTTGATTGGCGGGTCACATGGTTATATGCCTTAGGGCTGTGGTTCCCAAACTGTGCGCCGCGGCGCCCTGGTGCGCCGTTATCAGGAGCCAGGGGCGCCGCGCACGATCTGGGAAAGGAAGTGTGAAAGTCACTTTCTGAAGCAGAGCATCACGGCAGCCAGCAGGGGGGTGGGGGTGGGCAAATCAACTCTTTCAGCTGCTAATGAGCTGTGAAAGAGATGCTGGTCAGTGGCAGAAAGGAAGGTGTTGCAGCACAGGAGTGGGGTCATGCTCCTTGTGGAGTCATGAGCACCTTCAGGTATTTAGATGCAAATAGCATTGAAAGAGTAAATTAAACTAATTTTTTCATTTTTTTCCCCTCCATTTTTTTATAGAGCAAACCCAACCCAAACATATTGGAGTGCTTTACATGAGCACCAATAACATTTCATGAGGACATGTTCCTTTTTTAGATACGGAGAGATTAAGTGATTTGCCCAGGATCACAGGATGTTGAGCCAAAACCAGAATCAAACCTAATTCCTCAGTTTCAAAGTGGGTAGCTCTGACCTCAAGCTCCATCTTCTCCCCTCCTCTACCCATGCTCAGGACCTGTCCAGGGAGTACACTCTTAATATCTATGTCATACGTCTGTGGTTCCCAAAGTGTGCGACGCGGTACCCTGGTGCGCCATGAAAGGAAGCCAGGGGCGCCGCACCGCTGTGCAGGATGTGGGTCTGAAAAAAATATATAATTATCCTCAAAATGTAGTGAAACTGCGAGCTGCCAATTTTGGAGCTGGGGAACCAGGTTCGACCCTCGACGTCAGCTCTGAATCCGGTTTCATTCTGGGCAAATCACTTAATCTCCCAGCGCCTACAAAAACAGAATACAGGAATGTATCCTTGTGTAATGTGACTGGTGCTCTTTGGGTCGGCTGCAGGATCAGGGGCCTGGTGGAGAGCGTTGGGTGGGTGAGTGCGGGGTCAGGGACCTGGTTGTGAATGTTGGGTAGGTGGGTGCAGGGTCAGGGTCCTAGTGGAGAGCGTTGGGTGGGTGGGTGCAGGGTTAGGAGCCTGGTGGAGAGCGTAGGGTGGGTGCAGGGTCTGGTGGAGAGTGTTGGGTGGGTGGGTGCGTGGTCAGGGGCCTGGTGGAGAGCGTTGGGTGGGTGGGAGGCCTGGTGGAGAGCGTTGGGTGGGTGCAGGCTCAGGGGCCTGGTGGAGAGCATTGGGTGCGTGCAGGGTGAGAGGCCTGTTGGAGGGCATTGGGTGGGCGCCTTATGCCCTGATGCAGCCGCACTCTGCCAGCTTCTGTCTTTGCCTCACTCCTCGTTGGGGGGTCGTTACTCGTGACTGCTGCATGTTGGAGAGTGTGAGGGGAGAAGGGTGCAAGGCAGAGGAGAGAAAGGGTGCTAGACAGAGGGGAGAAGGGTTCAAGGTAGAGGGGAGAAGGGTTCAAGGCAGAGGGGAGAAGGGTGCAAGGCAGAGGGGAGAAGGGTGCAAGCCAGAGGGGAGAAGGGTGCAACGAGGAGGGGGAGAAGGGTGAAAGGCAAGGGAGAAGGGTGCAAGGCAGAGAAGGGTGCAAGGCAGAGGGCAGAAGGGTGCAAGGCAGAGGGCAGAAGGGTGCAAGGCAGAGGGCAGAAGGGTGCAAGGCAGAGGGGAGAAGGGTGCAAGGCAGAGGGGAAAAGGGTGCAAGGCAGAGGGGAGAAGGCTGCAAGGAAGAGGGGAGAAGGGTGCAAGGCAGAGGGGAGAAGGGTGCAAGGGGGATGGTGATGAAGTAAAAAATGTGCCTGCCCCGAAAACATTTCTGCGGATACCCATGATCAGAGCCCACCTCACGTAAACTTCTTGTAACGCCACAGAGCTCCTTGAGCCTTTCTCTAGCCTGGTTACTTTTAGTGCGAGTGCTTTATACTGCTCTATGTATGCATTGAGATGTACTTTATAAGATCTTTGTGATTGCAAATAAAGTTTTATGACAGTGATGGCTACTCTCTGAATCCTTCATCACGTCCAGGCTTGATTCTTCATGTAGACCAGTGGTTCCCAAAGAGTGCGCCGCGGCACCCCGGTGTGCAGGTAAAAAAATTGTGGGGAGCCACGGCCAACTGCCAATTAGGTCAAGGGAGCCACGGGTCAAAAAAGTTTGGGAACCACTGCCTTAGGGTATGGGTGTGTCCTGGAGGGAAGGGATGGGTTTTAAGTTGCTTGGGAGTTTCTGGTGGGAGGAACTATGCTCATGTAGTTAGTACTGGGACGGGGAGGGATGACGAGGAGGTAATGACCAGGCGTGCAACACCCATTGAACTCACTGGGCTTCAGCAACCCCCTCAACCCCCCGCCCCTGTCCCCCCCCCCCGCCCCCCGTCGTGTGTGGCAGCCCGGGATGAGACAGATCCCGGGCACACACAGTGCCGCATCCGAACGTTTTACAGGTCCGTAAAAGACCATTTGAATGTTAATTAGGCCTTGCAGTTGTCTAAGAGCCCCTGCAGCCCCACTCTGCCTACTGATTAACGGTTCAGCCCCCCCCCCCCCCCCGAAATTTTTTCTTAGCCCCGCTGAAATTTGGGTCTAGTTGCGCCTCTGGTAATGACTGTATACATATAGTTCATTTCACCTGCAGGAGGACACAGCTCACTCGCCTTACGCCTTCCTTTATTGTGGTTCAAACATACGAACACGACGATAAAATAATCTAAGATTTAATGTTCATTCGACAAAAGTGGAAAATACGTTATTTTTTATTGCTACAAAAAGTGCCCCTTTGTGGTCTACTCGAGTATACACTGCCTAAGCCAAAGTTCCCGCCATTTTCATGTACTTATGTGTACATTCTTCACATCGCCTCTATGAGAATCTCGAGTGGCCGAACTGTGGCTCTGAGCAGCACAACTGCATTGCTGTTCCGCAGACAGGTACCACACCCCGGTGCTGCTGTGTGGGCCTTTATTACACTCACTGGCTCCAGGAGCGTGCAGGGGCTCGCGGGTCCCTACGGTTCCTGCAGAATACTCATAATGCAATACTGTGGATTTAGAGGAAAGTAAAAGGTGGTGAACTTCTGTGTAGCTCCGGGAGGGGGACGAGGGACAGGGGATTATGGAGAGTCAGGGGACCGAAGGAATGTTCCCAAAGCTGGTGCCTGCCCGGTGCACGTTTCAGGCCCTTCCTGCTGTCATCTCAGAGTTCCCATCAGTTCACAGATGTGTATAATCTCGCGAGCGCAGACAAAGCGTCCCCTTTGTTCACGGAGGGCACAAGTATGCAGCAGGTTGCTGGGCTGGATATCAAAGCCTCAGGGAGCAGCCGGCGGGCGTCTTGCACATCTGAGACCTCGGCGGCAGGGTCAAACGTTAGCAGTTTCTCATCGCCCTGAAAATTGATAAACGCATTAATTTAATTGAAGAAAAGACGTCTTTGTAAAAAGGAGCGTCCACCTAGCTGCCAGCGAGTGAACAAAGAGCTTCTGTGTCTTCTGTGCTTACCTCCATAGACGGTTTCCATCGATCCGTCTCTAAGGGAAATCGCCCAGCGTCCTCTTCACGACTCCTGTCCGTATATTTGTCTCTAAGGGAAATCGCCCAGCGTCCTCTTCACGACTCCTATCCGTATATGTGTCTATTTGTCTCCCTACATGCGGTTCATAGAAATGTCTGCCCACCTGTCTCCCTTCCATAAGGTCTCCTGCAGCCCGACCCCTTCTCGGAAACGTATTCTCACTATGGATCTCTGCCTGCCAGAAGTCAGCCATCCCTCTGAGACCACCTGCGTGCAGGCCACCTTGCTGCCTGACTCCTCCAGCACCGAAGCCTGCCTGCCTAGTTTATCTCTGCCACAAAGGCAGTGGCACGCCTGGGAGCAAGGCTTGGCACCTGTGAGGCCATAGTGGCATGCCTGAGAGCAAGGCTTAGCATCTGTGAGGCCACAGTGGCATGCCTGAGAGCAAGGCTTGGTATCTGAGAGGCCACAGTGGCATGCCTGAGATCAAGGCTTAGCATCTGTGAGGCCACAGTGGCATGCCTGAGAGCAAGGCTTAGCATCTGTGAGGCCACAGTGGCATGCCTGAGAGAAAGGCTTAGCATCTGTGAGGCCACAGTGGCATGCCTGAGATCAAGGCTTAGCATATGTAAGGCCACAGTGGCATGCCTGAGAGCAAGGCTTAGCATCTGTGAGGCCACAGTGGCATGCCTGAGAGCAAGGCTTAGCATCTGTGAGGCCACAGTGGCATGCCTGAGAGCAAGGCTTGGCATCTGTGAGGCCACAGTGGCATGCCTGAGAGCAAGGCTTAGCATCTGTGAGGCCACAGTGGCATGCCTGAGAGCAAGGCTTAGCATCTGTGAGGCCACAGTGGCATGCCTGAGAGCAAGGCTTGGTATCTGAGAGGCCACTGTGGCAGTGGCACGCCTGAGAGCTAGGCTTGGCATCTGTGAGGCCACAGTGGTATGCCTGAGATCAAAGCTTGGCATCTGTGAGGCCACAGTGGCATGCCTGAGAGCAAGGCTTGGCATCTGTGAGGCCACAGTGGCATGCCTGAGAGCAAGGCTTGGCATCTGTGAGGCCACAGTGGCATGCCTGAGAGAAAGGCTGGCATCTGTGAGGCCACAGTGGCATGCCTGGGAGAAAGGCTTGACATCTGTGAGGCCACAGTGGCATGCCTGAGAGCAAGGCTTAGCATCTGTGAGGCCACAGTGGCATGCCTGAGAGCAAGGCTTGGTATCTGAGAGGCCACTGTGGCAGTGACATGCCAGAGAGCAAGGCTTGGTTTTGGAATGAAATGACCCTTTTTGCAGGGTTATCCCCAAACTTTTTGCTTCTTCCTGTTTTATTTTTCCTATCCTTTGGTTGTTGGCAATAGGACTCTGGGCACTTTACCACTGCTGATCAGTGCTAAAGTGCATATGCTCTCTGTATAAATTGTTATTGTGATTGGTTATCCATGATTGGCATATTTGTTTGACCAGTAAGTCCCTAGTAAAGTGCACTGAGTGTGCCCGGGCTGGTGATTCAAATGCTACTAGTGGCCTGCAGCACTGATTGTGCCACCCACATGAGTAGCCCTAAAATGGTTTTTCAGGCCTGCCACCTCAGTGCCTGTGTGCATTTGCTAACTGCCATGCTGACCTGACCAGTGTCCCCACTGGCCAAGCCTAACCCTTCCCTTTCTGTGTACATTGGAACCCCATATGGAAGGCCCAAGGTCCCCTCCCCCCCCCCCCAGGCAACGTGCAGGGTATGTGAAAGGTAGAGCATGTACTAATGTAGGTGACATGCTTTGATAGTGAAATACTGCCAATTTTGTTTTTCACTATTGAAAGGCTATCTTGCCCATAGGCTATAATGGGAAAGGCTGCATATCTTCCCATATGAGCAAGATAGAGAATTAAAGTCTGGCATCCCTGAACTCAGAATTTAAAAACACATCTTTTAGGAAAAATGTTTTTTAAATCCTGTGTTTGTAAACAGCACTTTTAGAAAGTGGCTATTTTCTTGTCTGACCCTTCTGTGTGCCTTGGCCTGTTTGTGAATTAACCGCCTGGTTTGTGAGTGACAGGGGCTGGGTTGGCTCCAAGGAGCTGAGTGAGTCAGCCCTAGGCTGAATAGCTGCATCTGCATCTTGACTGGTGGGAGGGGTTAGCACCTGGGCCTGAATAGGGCTGTACCTGCCTTCCACAATGCTGGCTCCACCTCCTGCTGGGCGAATGACGGCCCTGCCCCTTTCTCTCAAAGGAAAGAAGAAGTCAGGAAAATAAAGTGTTCCAGGACTGACCAGAACTGGTTTTGACTAGGCCAAGGCCTCTCTGCTCTCAGAGAACAAAGAGAATTTTGGCATAAAAAGTGATGCCCAGACCTCAGAAAATTAGATCATCCCGAGTCAAGAAGGAACATCTGCCAAGGAGAAAGCAAGATGACTGAATATAAAGGATTGTCCTGCTATGTGTTTGTGGGCTGACCTGCAGTTGCAATGCTGCCAAGGAGAGGGGAAGGACTTTGCTGTTGCTGTGTCCCCTTGCTTGAAGAGATCTACAAGGGCCTGAGAAGAGCTATCCTCCGGTTCAGAAGTCCCAGGAACAAAGGAACTTCACCCCCAGCTTTCCCCCTGAACTCTGTTGTGCGAGTTCTACCCTTCCTAGAGCGCCTGAGCCAGTTGTGGGGCCTCTGGAAGTTGTTGCCTGATGTTTGGGGAGCTGGAAAAGAAGAACAGAAGATCTACAATTTGCACGCATCGCTCGCTTGCACTTGCGCATGCCTGTGCGAGACGCTTCATACCGAACCTGCTCACCGGAATCCATACAAGGTATCGCATCCCTCCCCATACAGACCAGATTTGTCGCAACACGCCCGCTGCGTGCAGTGGGGTTGTTGCATCGCCTCCTCAGGGTCTCAGGAGTGATGCATAGCTTGTTTTTCAACACCACAGCTTCCGCTTGGAACTTTTGTCGCATCTACAGGTACTATGGGCCAAAAGTGACGCAACTGTGGATTATTTTGACGCAAACCCTAAAACTCTTTGAAAATCATATTCTTGAACTGTGTATGTTGGATGTTTGTTATTTCACTGTGTTACTGTGAGTGTTGGTACAAATACTTTACACATTGCCTTTGATAAGCCTGTCTGCTCATGCCAAGCTACCAAGGGGGTGAGCAGGGGTTATCTAAAGAGTGTATCCCCCTTAACCTGACTAGAAGCAAGGGTCCCTATATGATCATTGGTATCTACCTCTGCCAACTAGAGATCCCCATATCGAACACTTGGCATCTGCGAGGCCACCATGGCACACCTGAGAGCAAGGCTTGGTATCCACGAGGCCACTGTGGCAGTGGCACGCCAGAGAGCAAACCTGGTTTCTACAAGGCCACAGTGGCATGCGAGAGAGCAAGGCTTGTTATATCCGAGGCCACAGTGGCACTGCCTGAGAGAAAGGCTTGGTATCAGGGATGCCACAGTGGTTGTGGCCTGCCAGAGAGCAAGGCTTGGTATTACGAGGCCATAGTGGCACACCAGAGAGCAAGGCATGGTATCTGAGAGGCCACAGTGGCACGCCTGAGAGCATGGCTTGGTATCTGAGAGGCCACAGTGGCAGTGACACACCTTAGAGCACTGCTTGGTATCTGCGGGCCACAGTGGAAGTGGCACGGCTGAGAGCAAGGCTTGGTATCTGTGAGGCCACAGTTGTAGTGGAATGCCTGACAGTACGGCTTGGTATCTGCGAAGCCACAGTGGCACGCCTGAGAGCAAGGCTTGGTATCTGCGAGGGCACAGTGGCACGACTGAGAGCAAGGCTTGGTATCTGCGAAGCCACGGTGGCAGTGGCATGCCTGAGAGGAAGGCTTGGTATCTGCGAGTCCACAGTGGCAGTGGCACACCTGAGAGCAAGCCTTCATATCTGAAAGGCCACAGATGCAGTGGCGTGCCTGAGAGTATGGCTTGGTATCTGCGAGGCCACAGTGGCAGTGATACTCCTGGGAGCAAGGCCTGGTATTTGCAAGGGCACAGTGGCACGCCTGAGAGCAAGGCTTGGTATCTGCAAGGCCACAGGGGCACACCTGAGAGCAAGGCTTGGTATCAGCGAGTCCTCAGTGGCACTCCAGAGAGCAAATCTTGATATATGCAAGGCCACAGTGGCACACCTGAGAGCACAGCTTGGTACCTGCGAGGCCACAGTGGAACGCCTAAGAGCAAGGCTTGGTATCTGTGAGGCCACAGTGGCACGCCTGAGAGCAAGGCTTGGTATCTGCGAGGCCACAGTGGTAGTAGCACACCTGAGAGGAAGGCTTGGTATCTGCGAGGCCACAGATTCAGAGGAATGCCTGATAGTACGGCTTGGCATCTGTGAGGCCACAGTGGCAGTGGTACCCCTGAGAGCAAGGCTTGGTATCTGTGAGGCCACAGTGGCACGCCTGAGAGCAAGGCTTGATATCTGCGAAGCCACATTGGCAGTGTCACGCCAGAGAGAAAATCTTGGTATCTGCGAGGCCACTGTGGCAGTGGCATGCCTGAAAGCAAGGCTTGGTATCTGCAAAGCCACAGTGGCATTGGCACACCTGAGAGCATGGCTTGGTATCTGAAAGGCCACAGTGGCATGACAGAGAGCAATGCTTGGTATCTGCGAGGCCACAGTGGCAGTGGCATGCAAGAGAGCAAGGCTTGGTATCTGCAAGGTCACAGTGGCAGTGGCACGCCTGAGAGCATGGCTTGGTATTTGAGGTCACAAAGGAGCACAGAGTAACAGAGAACATAAGGATTTGTGAACCGACGGCAACCCCCCCATGTTGCAGATAATTCACCAGGCTATTCTCTCACATAGGGAAGAAACGCGTCAGGATAGCCGTAAGGCCCAGGCAGCAATGAGATATATGCAGGGGGTGGTAAGGAAGCTCTCTAAGGCCTGCGCCAATGTGGGAGATAGGGTTTCAAACCTTGAGGAGAGGATTGTAGTGACAGAAACGGAAGTGGCCGCTGCCTCCACCCAAGTTGAGACTCAAAATGCCCAAATTAAGGATATCCAGTGGAAACTGGAAGATTTTGAAAATAGACCGAGGAAAAATAATCTCAGGGTGTTTCTCGTTCCTGAGGGGGCGCAAGGGGCGGACACTAGGGCTTACATAATAGATCTTTTTAAATCTGCCTTCCCGGTGTTGTCCGAGTGGAACTCTTCGGCTGAAATACAAAAGGCACATCGTACCCCGTTTAAGGTTTGAGCATCAAGAGAGGGGGATAAACCACAGGCAATTTTGATATTCCTGGGGAACAGACCCATATCTCTCCTGCCCAGTCTTGCTAAGATCGTCGAGAAGCACGTCCATTCTGTGCTCTCCTCCTTCCTTGAAGACCATGGGTTACTCCACTCTACCCAGTCAGGCTTCCGCTCCAATTTGAGCACTGAGACCGCTCTATTGGAAGTGAACGAAGCCATCAAGGAAGTTCTCGACTCAGGCGGAAGAGCTATGCTGGTAATGTTGGATCTGTCGGCGGCCTTTGACACCGTCCCACATGAGGCCCTCTTGCGGAGACTTCACGAGGTCGGTCTCAGGGGGACGGTGTTGAGCTGGCTTAGATCTTACCTAGCGGGTCGTCGACAAGTGGTCTGGGCGCCCCGTACTCTGCAGAGGTACCGCCGATGGATGTTGGAGTCCCACAAGGGTCGGTGCTTAGCCCGACCCTTTTCAACATCTTTATGACTCCATTGGCGGTGCTGGCGGAGTCTATGGGTGCCCAGATCATATCATACGCTGACGACACCCAGCTGCTCTTCACCTGTAAAAAGGGCACGGAGTTTGATGGGGAGAGCATCCGTGGTTGCCTTGGGGCTGTCTTCGACTGGTTTCAGCGAAGCAGCCTCAAGTGCAACCCCGACAAATCAGAGGTGCTCTTCTTTGGCTGTCAGGTGGACCCGCCTTGGCAGAAATGGTGGCCAGTCAGCATGTCACCCCCTTCTTCTTCCTCCGTGGTTGCAAAAAACCTTGGGATTAAAATCGATAACACCTTATCATTAAAATCCCAAATCACAGGTCTCACCAGCACTTGTTTTGGTCTGTTAAAAATGCTGCGCAAATTCCTTCCTATGCTCCCTTTGGCCCACAGGAAACTGACTGTACAGGCTTTAATTTGTTCCAGGCTCGATTATTCAAATGTCCTCTACCTTGGCTTGCCTGACTACCTCCTGCACAAGCTGCAGGTAGTCCAGAATTCCGCGGCAAGGGCCATTTTTGGCCTACCCCGCCATGCTAGGGCTTCGGAGTTGCTTTTGTCCCTTCACTGGCTCCCTGTCAGGAAGCGGATTACATTTAAGGCCCTCACATTGGCCCATAAGGCACTCCACTTAGTAGGTGCACACTACATTCAGAAACGGCTTTCCCTCTACAAGCCTTCCCGATCTCTGAGATCCGAATTTCTTGGCCTGGCAACTGTTCCACCCATTAGGAAAGTCAGGATAGGTGGACGCTCGTTTAAATATCTCGCCCCGAAACTGTGGAACTCCCTCCCCGTTGATCTGCGCCGTATTCCCAATTTACTGGCCTTTAGAAAGGCCTTGAAAACATGGCTCTATAATCAATAAATGGTATGTTCTCTGCTTCCCTACTTCTCTTTTCAGCTATGGGTCAGAAAGCGCCGGGACACTCCTTGGAGTAGCTGAGCGCTATATAAGACACCCATTAACATTAACATTAACTTTCTCCTGCGGCAGGTGATTGCAGAGAAGGCCAGACATGAGTTAAGGACATCAAGTGGTGGGGTCTCTTTTTTCGTCCGACCTGACTACTGTCATGCAACAGTAGAACAATGCTGGAGGCTGAGGCTTTGAAATCAAGCCATTTCAAGATAAGAATATCCAAGTTTATTTGATTAACCCAGCACAGCTTAAGGTGATTCATGATGGACAGACAAAATATTTCTCCTCTGAAATAAAAGCAACGGAATACTTGGGCACTGTGGGTAACCATAGAGAATAACCACTATTGTGCTGTGGGAAAAGTTTAAAGGCATGATTTAAGATTACGTGGGCTGATGAATATTTATCTGTTGAAGAATTGAAGCATGGTTTGCTACTCTGTGGCTATGTTTTTGGGTTGTTTGGTTTGGTCTTTTAGGCAGGGAGGTATGTTTTTTTTTTTAGTTTTGGATTATTTTAGGAAGGACCAGGCCACTATTTCTGTACACATCACATGCACAGACTTCGGTCTGAGCGCTTTAAGAGGGAAGTGAGTGCAGGGTGGGAAGGAGCGGGGGAGGGGTGGGGTTTAGGGGACTGAGGGGTTTGGGGGTAGGAGGGGTTGGGAAGATAGGAGAGGGGAGAAATAGAAACAGTGAGAACACCTGGTACTTTGTAGCTCTGGCTCTATGTTTGTAGGAGTTTTTATTGGTGTATATGAATCTTGACTGCTGCAGAAGGAAGGCGATAATTTAAAAAGACCATATGGGGAATCTTAAAGTATGCACAATTAACATTGGGGGCTTAAATGATTGGAGGAAGAGGCAAAGGCTGACTCACTTTGTAAACACAAACGGTATTGACGTGTTATGCCTGCAGGAGACCCATCTACCCTGGACAACGAAACGTCTGTTAAATATGAGAGGCTTTGAAGTGATGGCCTGCCCCACAAAGACATCCACAGTTAGGGGTGTAGCAATTTTAGTTAAAACATCATTGGGTGGAGCAAAGCGTCACAAGGCAGATAGCCTAGGGAGATGGGCATTGGTAGAACTAGTTATTGGCTGTACAATTAGTGTGATTTATGGATCTAACCAGGATGATCCTGAGGTGTTTGACTTTTTGGAAAGTGAGCTAGCCAGCTGGCCTACTCCAAGTATAGTGTGTGGAGATCTAAATATATGTGCTGATCTAACAAATAATTGCCCCTAACTAGGGCGGAAACCTAGGGTATTTCGAGCTCTGAGTTCTTTAATAAAGTCACATGAGTTAGTAGATGTCTGGGGAGAAAAGGAGCCTAACAACCCGGGATTTACATATTTTTCATGTCCTTTCCAGAAGTATACTAGATTAGATTATTTTCTAATATCCTTAACAGAATTAAAAAAGGTTTGCACCAAAAAACTGCCAAAAATAATGTCTGATCATAGCCCGTTAATGCTGTATTATGATTTGGATCTATTTTACAGGAAACATTCAAGATTGACGTTCGAGAGAAGGTTATTAGCAGACATTAGGTATATGAAACTTCTAAGGAATTGGACTCAGGAGTATTTCGATGCAAATCGCTTTAGTGCTTCCAGGAACAACGTCTGGGATGCATTGAAAGCTGCTTTGAGAGGTGAAACAATCAGTTTCTCTGTAAGGATTAGGAAAGAGGATCGGTTTGTAAGTGAGAGACTAACTGGGCAGTTAATAGAAGCAGAAGAGCGACACGTCAGAACTATTGTGCAAGGGAAGGAAGGGTCGGAGAGTCAACAGAGGATGGTGGCTATTAAAGCAGAGCTCCAGAAATTGGTAGCCCAGAAAATAGCTAATGAGCACCAGGTTTTAAGGGGCAAGCTCTATGAAACAGGGGAGCAGGCGGGTAAAGCATTGGCATCACGGATAAGGCAAGACAATACTAAGAACATAATTTCTAATATTCAGGAAGACAGACGGAATTGTACGGAACCAACAGATGTCTTGAAAGTTTTAAAAAATTTGTATCAAACTCTCTATAATGAAGAGGTTGATACTGATGCATCTAGGGGAGAGTTTGTTGATGGAGGCCCTCAGTTGGATGAGACGGGAAGGGAAGAGCTAGATAAGGAATTGACAATGAGTGGGATTTGTGATGCATTACAGGAGCTAGCAGCTGGAATGGCCGCAGGGCCAAATGGTATCCCGCTGGAGGTTTACAAGAGCATCCAGAATGAGATTGCCCCAATATTCTTGGATTTATTTAGCTGGATAATATGCACCAGCCTTATACCAGACTCCTGTAAGGAAACCAGCATAATAGTGTTCCATAAAAAGGGGAAACCAAAAGAGTGCCCGGGTCATATCAACCAATATCCCTCATAAATGCGGACACTAAGCTTTACGCTAAGGTACTGGCAAAAAGGCTGGGCGGGGTCATTGGCGGTCTGGTCTCCCCGTGGCAGCATGGTTTTATCCCGGGTCGTGGTACAACTGACCATATTAGATGCACTATTGCGCATTTTGATGCCCATGCTGCCTCGGCGGGTGGATGGCCATGATCCTCCTCGATGTGGAAAAAGCCTTTGACCGCGTAACGTGGAAGTATTTATGGGGGATATTGGAAAGAAGGGGCTTTGACCCTAAAATTATGGGTGTACTTAAGGCCATGTACTGTGATCCCGAGGCTAGAGTCCAGCTGATTGGAGAAAGTTCAGACAAAATCCATATCAAGAGGAGGACACGCCAGGGGTGTCCTTGCTCACCTATACTTTTTTCATTATATATAGATCCGTTGATACAGAGGATCTTAGGTTGTGTAGACATTAAGCCAGTAGTTTTTAACGGATTTGAGACAAAACTGCTGGCATATACCGACGACCTGGTGGTGATTTCCCCAGTTCTTGTTGGGATGAGAAACACATAGGGAGCCGGGCCCTACGTTTCCCATAAGGCACAGCTCTCTACCTGAGGGCTTTATCCAGGTAAACACACCCAGCGTCCATCTTGGAACCACTGCAGAACGCCGTAGACAAAGACTAGGGTGGACACAGGTACGCTACGTTCGTGCCCTCTCTACTTTGTCTAACCAGACTCTCGGCATTCTTCAGACTTTAATTTATTCATCCCGCTATTCCCACAGCGGATGCCGCCACAACCCCGGAGTCACAAGGTGAACTATAAAAGAAAAAACGAAGCTACTCAGCACCGTAGTCGCTAATTTAAGGTATGTTTTCACGGCATACCTGCCGAGTTTGAACTGGTCACATCAAAGGACGTTTTATTTATTTGTCCCCCTTGCCCCCACAGCGCAAACGTCCAACAGCCCAATTGATGCCCGTTAGGGAACACAACTCCAATTCAGCGTCAGCCTTCAGCTCCTCTTAATGCACCAGCTGACGGTATGTCGTGTTACTTTATCGTCATTCCAACTATGTACAGATAAATGGTGGCAGTCTTATAATGGTTCATTCGTTTTTAGGTGGCTCCCCGCCCTCTCCTTGAATGCACAGCGATAAGTTCAACTCTGCAGTCAGACTCTGCGTGCTCTTTCTCACGAATTCGCATCCTCCCTAAACTTGTAGGTTCATTCTAATTTCTGAGTGTCACATAATAGGGAATCGAGTCTATAGTTACAAAGACTAAAATTCGCTACCCTCTCCTTTTCCCAACAGACAGATTAATTGCGCCCTGATGAGATTCCAGGAAATTACTCCCTGGATTCGAAACGCGTCGGCCAGTTAGAAAGGATTAATTGCGATCTATTTTTTTATACCAGAACTTGCTGGTGGCAAAAAGATTTACAAATTGATTTTGTTCCCTTTCTACTTTCCTTTCCCTTTTTTCAAACCTCTTTGCGCTTTATTCATTCTTCACATTTGCAGAAAATTTATTGACCTATGTTGCACATGTTTAAACTGTTCTGTTTGTTTTAGATTTATTTCTTGATTTGCGTTTGATTGTTTTGCTCAGTTTGTAATGCATTTGTATAGAGAAAAGTACAACAATTTTGGTGTAAATATGTAATGTAGAGAAGTGTTTTTGTGTGTCTTTGATTCACTATTTTCGACAAATTTTGATTAATTGAAAAAAATGTTTTGGTATAAATAAAAATACCCAGTTGATTATGACAGCTAGCGTGTTCAACTTTCCTCAAGTGCGGATTTAAATGTAGGTGGTGAGGCAACTTTTTGGTGTGTTAGTTCTTGTTGGGATAGCAGAAGACTTTGGCAGTCAGTCGGGGTATTTATTGAATGAGAGTAAAACTCAAATAATTGGCACTAATAATATCCCCAAAGTAGATGCAAGATATGTGGATTAGGCAGTCTATCTAGGGATTAGAGTAAACGCAGCAACAAATTTAATCATCAAAGATAATTTTACTCCACTTTTAAAATCAATAGCTGCAGATCTGAAAAGAATTGATGTGCTGCATCTGTCCCTAATAGGTAGGGCTAACGTATTGAAATTGACCATGTTCCCTAAGGAATTGTATCTTTTTCGCTCTATACCGTTTCTTATAGAGGAGGGACTAATTAAATCAATAGAGGCAACTTTTATGAGGTTCATATGGCAATATGCGAAAATTAGATGATCAATGAAATATATGTCTTTTCCGTGGGAAAGGGGAGGGTTAGCAATTCCCAACCTAAGGTTTTATCATTGAGCATGCTTGCTAACCCAGATGGGAATGTTATTTGATCCAGCCACGAACATGGCAAATACACCATGGGGTAATCAAAATCCCACCTCTATATGTGAGTTGTTATTGGGCAGAAAAGCTCTGGGACTGCTATTATGGAAAACGTGTCTTCGGTATTATAGGAAAACGCGGTACAAGGTTCTTGATAGTGCCTAGGGGGTCTGGAAACTTGTGCAAAGGGCATTGGCAATTCCCAAAATAATCTCTACTTGCCACTTTGGAACTCCAGTTTGTTTCCACAGCTTAGCAATGGTAGAATGTGGGGGCTCTGGGAGCAGCAAGGAATAAGAACATCAGGAGATATTATGGAAGGGGACACTGTGATGAGGTTTGAAGATATTCAACAGAATTATGGCATCCCAGGCAAACAATGACTTAAATTTACTCAGATTTCTCAAACCTTTCTGGCTATAAGACCATGTATCCCTTTAGGAGTTAGAAATAATTTGTTGGACTACTTAATAAACGGAGGTAAAAAGATTAAAATGTTATATAATTTTTTAATGACAGGGATTCAGAATGACCTGGAAAAAATTGAGGTCTCTTGGACTTCAAAACTGGGAGATCCAGATGTGGATTTGGAAAAAGCCCTGCAATTAAATAAGAAATTATTTTGCTCCTCTAACTTGAGGGTGCAGCACTATAAAATACTTTTTAACCTGTATTTTACACCAGAAAAGCTGTATGATTGGGGTATAAAGGAGAATGACAGATGCCCTAGATGCCGAGAAGGGCCTGCGAATTTATTGCATATGTTTCATCAATGTGAGAAATTAAATTTGATTTTGGGGGAAATTGAGAAGTTCTGGGAGGGGCTGCTAGGTGTTAAGATCAACCTACCCTGTACCCTGATGATACTAGGAAGTGATTGTAAGCTGGGATTGAAAAAAGAGGATGAAGCTCTGGTGTTTATTTCTGTTGCGGTACTTCGGATCCTTATTTAAGCCGGCTGGAAGGATACTGTAGCGCCCTCCTTTCAGATGTGGCTGGCCAGACTCTTGGGGATGCATAATATTGAATCCTGCCTATATGAGCACAAGGGTAGGAAAACCCGGGAAATGGGTCCGAACATCTGGGCCCCGCTCAAAAGGTAGAGGGATTCTAGAATATAAAAGGAAATGCTTGGCAGAGGCCGGCTCTCAGACTTTTGATAGCAGCTGCCTATGAAATATGCTGATTTTATACCAATGTCATGAAATAATCTTGTATGTATGTACATCATGGGCCATGTAGAATTGTTTTTTGTCTTAAATTTATTTATATTGTATATGGTTTTATCTCTCTTTTGATAACTATGCAATGTATTATATATTTATGCATGTTTGTACCAGGAATTCTCAATAAAAAAAAAAGGATTTGTGAACTGACGAGTGGAGATCCCCTGGACTGAGTCAGACTCACTGCATCTGAGAACCATACAGTGCAGAGGGCATAGAGCCAACTCACGCAATGGATGGAGGGCCGGCCTGGGTAGGAAGAGAAGTTGACATTTTAGTGGGGACGGGGGTCATTGCAGTCTGATTCAAGGAGGTGTAAGGAAGATGGGATCAGGCAGGGGGCTGATGGGATGCTAATGATTATGCTGTGGTACATTAAGAGTTGATTACAACGTTTTTAAAGGGAACCTATTAAAACCAAGTGGGATGGAGGAGTTGCTGTAGTAAGTCAGTTATCTCCCTAATGCGCCCCATAGAATATTGGTGCCCCCGGCCTGGGCCCAGCTCACCCATGCCCCAGGCAGCCCTGCATGCACAACTGGTACTATGGGCAGCAGGCTTGGCCTCAGAAACAACACTCTTCCACTGTCAAGGAAACAACCTTCCCCATCTTGTGCTGGACAGACCAGTGCTTCCAAATAGAACCATCAGATCTCCATTAGTCTACTTTATTTATACATATAATGCATGTGGGGCCCATAACACTGTGAGTTACTTGCAATACACTTTCATTCTATTTCATGGATCAGTGAAATTCAAAGGAGAGCTGCTGCATCATGTCGGAGTGTCTAAATCAAAACTAAATATTTATACTATTTACACCTGCAGTTTAAATGAGTTTTACCATGGTTCATTAACAAGACATTTTATTCAGGCACACCAACCATTATGGTTGACGAATCTGCTAGTAAAAAATTAGGCGTAGGAAAATACAAGACCAGCTTAATTCTCAATTAATCTAGTTTTTATTAAAACAAAGTTTAGCATGTCTAACAGTTTATTCGCTTTAATTATTTCTTTATTCAAAGTAACTTTTAAATGGAAAATTTTATTTCAAATAGTCATTTTCATTTATTTTAAAGATTCAGAAATAGACATTATTATGTAGATTTCAGAACACAAGTTTTTAGCAAAAGACAGATAGTTCCCAAAATTCATTTTTTCCTAACTTCCCTAACTAATACCCTCATCTAAGGCTCAGTTCTCATTCAAAGAAACAAACATTTACTCAAAAAAATCTTACATCTCAGGAAAATCAGCAATTCCGACAGCATCTCGGGAAGAAATCGAAGTGAAGCATAATTCTAAGAAAAATCAGGGGCTTTTATACACTATTTCACTAACTTTATCTATCTAAAAAGTATCTATCAACGAAAACTCGGTTTCTGATTGGACACATTTGGGGTGGATGAGCCTCACCTCATCATTTTAACATTCGATTCCGTTATGTCAGCTAAAATTTAAAGGGTCCTTTGTGTAAGAAAGTCTTTAGCCTAGTCACATCCTCCACTTGCAACTTCATGTAGTTTTCTCACGTTCAGTAACTCAAGCGTTCATCCTCTTGGCAGTCATCAGGACTTCCAGGGCATACTGGCCTTGAACTGCCTTCGTTCATGCACAAGCAGCTCGCATTCAACTCGGACTTGGGCTGCGTATGCTCAGTTCATCATCTATTCGCAGTTAATAGAGCAGCCATATTTTCACTAGGCCTCACAGGCTAGAATAGGAACTATCATAGAAACAAACACAAAATAATGTTAAATATAGAACTGTAGCCCTTCTGTTTACCTCCCCCCATACTAATGTCTCCCCGTTAGTTATTACCTAGCAAACAAGCCACATAGATGCAATTTATACTCACTTATCCTTCGGTTTCTGCCACAAATACATGCACAAAAAGCACAATTATGCCGTTTTTGTTCATTTTGAAGCTTTGCATTAATTCACATCATGACAATAACAGTTATTAGTTAGTTTTATTTTCGCCATACAAGCAGATTAGTATTCCCACGTGTATATGTGCGTGCATTCTATTCTATGTTGGTTAATATTTTCCACACCACACAATTAATAAAGGTTACTGTTATGAGGAAATGATTTTATGAGTGGTATACAAAATTTTATTTTCCCACCTCACTCCATCAACTCCCTCCTCTGGTGATTTTATCACCAAATATCTCCCAAGATTTTTCAAATTCTTAACAAAACATGTTTCGAGCTCTTCAGATTAGTATGATTTATACTTTCGTAGCCTTTTCTTTGCTTTCTTTAAAAACCTTTTCTCGAAATTTCTCCATTTCTATATTACAGTTTTCTCTTTCTCGTCTTTCATGAATTGCCTTCTTTATCGATTTTCTCTTTCTATATATGTAACATAATCTTATCATCAAAATCAAAAATACTATTATTGTTACTGGAATTAGTATCTTACAATTGAACTACCTATTTCTTGGAACCAATGTTAAACTGCTGAAAGACTTTTACCAAGTCGGTCAAGAACACCCTCAACCTCCAGTGGTTCGATTTCTTTGTGTAACTCTGTAATGTTTGTAATGTACTTTTCAATGTTTTGACTTTTATCTGGAATATAGGTGCAACAGTGTTGTACTTTTAAAATTCCACAAACTCCTCCTTTTGCTAATATTATATCAAGAGCAAGACGATTTTGCATTATCATAGTTCTCACAGCAACTATTTCAGTATGTACCATTAAGAATCCACCTGCTGTGTCAGTTGACAAACAATCTACTATCGTCGATAATCTTCGAATTCTGTTTGCATTGAACGAAATATCCACTGCTGGTATCAGTGCTCCAAAAATATCATCTATTATTTCTATTACACTCTCTCTTTTTCTACGACTTAAAGGTTTACCTATCTCATGTATTTCATTAGTTTCCCTATCTACACGAAAGATTTTTGGAAAGACCAAACCCACGTAGCATGTCCCGTATCAATGGTCCGGTAATCTATAGTAAGCTTTGTTCCCACAGATAAAATATTTACCAGGGAAAACTGGATCTTTTCGCCCTTTAAATCCCCAACCCCCTAAAATTCTGTAGGTGTCTTTACATTGACTCGCTCCCACAAAATAATTGTCATACACAGTGTTGTATCTTCTTATACAAAATTTCCATAACAATGGAGTATCTATATTTATAGCCACATTCACATTTCTATCATCAATGTTGTCATCTTCAAATGTCCAATATTTTGATTTTTCATGCTTTACCTTTTCACTATGTTTATAAGCAATTCTTCTTTCTTCAACCATATCTAAAAATGCTTTCTTCTCAACTCTCATTTTACATGTCAAATTATTTTTAAAGGCATACTCATGACTCAACTCATCTATTTCCAAAAATAATTCTCCTATTACTTTGGCAGGCTTTAATCTATTCAGGGAACTATACATTTTTAACTTAGCAAATACTTCATCTGAATTTGAATATTGGTATTCTAGCTTCCCTGTTTGATAAAACAGGCTTGCAATCACACTACACGTGACACCTTATGTAAGTGGCAGATGGTGATATGTCACCCCTTTTGAAACAGATGCAGGTAATTTTACACAAACATAGCAGTCGCTGGCATCAATAGTTTTAACATATGCAAATCACAATTTTGAAAATGTGTTCTTGGTAAAATCACTGATAGACCTATCCTGATGCATTTCTGGTCTATATACATGCTGTTTATTAGGCTTTGATTCCACATTCTGTCCACTTGAACTCACATTAAGTTTCGATTCCACTAAGTTATCTTGGAAAGGAATGGCAATAGCTAAGATTATCCATATCAGTATTAGTAATCCTGTACATATTAAACATGATCTACACCTTTTTCTAAAAATGAAACATTTCGTTTTATGATCATTACTAAACATTTTTTTTTTTGCACAGCGATTTTTCTAACAATTTATTTTCGACCTTTTGTCACTTATAGGCTTTTGCCCTCAATGTACAATGTCCCTCTTATCAGGATTTCAGGTTTTATCTTTCACCTTATACCTTTGAGCAATTATCACTTTTCACTGTGATTCAGTCCATTACTCACTTTTCTCTTTTGTCTTTTGGCAACTAAAGTTCTCTTAGCTACTCTTCACTTCTTCAAAACGCGGTAGAACAATATAGGACCACTCAGGTGATTTATACTTCTGTTTTGGTCTTCTCGCTATTTTCGGACTTTGTACAACTTCTATTCTTTTTCCCAATGACTCCTTTTGACTGGTTAGTTCATTTACTTGATCTTCTAGCTATCTTGCTTTGTTAACCAGTTCAAATCTCAATCCATCAGTTTCTTTTAGCCAATTATCTCCTTTACAAACTCTTTTTATCCTAGGCTCTGTGGTGTTATGCTCCACTCTCCAAGCCCCTTTTCTTGAACTTTTTCTCAATGGAGTCTCATCTGCACTGTCGTCAGTTTCACTTTCAGTCTCTTCGACAGTTTCATTTATGACAAACTTTACAATGTCTTTTTCTTTTTCAAGATCAGTTTTCTCTTCTGACAGTTCTTTCACTCTTTTGGGAACAGCTCCATGGCTGGTACTTGGAAACACATCCCTATCGTGAGTTATTTCCTCTTTTCCAGTGTCAGGATTTTCGTTCCTGCTTTCAGAGCTTTCAGACTGTTCTTCAGTATTTTCTTGATCACCAGTTTTATCTTTACCTTGCTCAGTGTTCTTACTGGTGTCAGTCTCTACCAATTCCCGATCTTCAGATGGATCTTCAGAATTTGGTATTTCGACAGTTTCTCCTTCTCCTTTAGACGCAGAACTAACCTCTGATACTTCCAGATGTCGACGTTCTTGTCGAACTTCAATATCTGGACTTTTTTCTTATTCACCTTCCGAGTCAGAATCAGTTGTGCTTTCACCTTCTTCATTTGGATTTTCAGGTTCAGGCACACGGATGGTATGGCTTGCATGCACCCATCTTTTCACTCCAGCACATTTAACTGCAGTGGTGCTGTCCAATATGACCTGTCTTGGTCTCTGCCAGCGAGGCACCAAACAGTTTCTTCTGTGATGCACTTTGATCCGTACCCAATCTCCAGGGACTAGATCATGAGCTGGATTTTTCTCTTTCGTGTTTGATTCAGTTCCCACCTGATGGATCACTCTGCCTATCAAAATCTCATGTGGACATAATCCAGTCTGTTGGTCAGGGATACTTCTCAATGTCATCAAAACAAGTGGTAAGGCGTGAGGTTCTGTGAAATTCTATCTTGTCTTGTGAGGTTATGGTTCCGTCACGGTTTTGGTGATGTTGTACCGTATTTAGTAAGTGCGGCTTATATGGAGTGAATTTGTCGCGTTAACTAGCGAGTTCATTACGTATTCAGAGACTTTGTTTCAAATATGGGTTCCATTTTGTCCGTGCCTCCATTTTGTGTTTACATCACGTAGGCCCGTGGGCCCGTGGAGGTAAACGAACAAACAAAGTCACATGGGCTTCGCTGTTCATGCACTTATTAACTAGGCCTCTTCTTGACTCTTGAGTGAACTGCAAGAAACCGACCTCGCTAAGCCAATTTCCTTGGTTGATCGTTGTCTGAGATTGCCAGTCAATGTTCAGGCCATCGTTAACTTTTAGGTTCTTTACACATGCTCTATCTTGCTCGTTATCTGTTATTGTTTCTTTTCTATGCTCTTTCATTACATGCATTGTGCTTTCAATTATGGGTTTGTCTGGCTTGTGGAGATTGGATTTGGGACATTCCTAATAATTAACTTGTGGGTTGGGGCAATGTAAATTGAGGTTTTTGCTATATGATACTTTGTTTGAGAATGTACCTTATTGGCTAGAATTTTGCGCAGTGGGTGTGTATTTGTAATGTGATTCGTGCCTTACAAAATTGAGCAGTTTCCTGAATTGTACACCGTGTTGTATTTCTAGGACTTCTGTTACTAGCTGCAGCTAATAAATTTGGTCTTTGACTCCACCCAGAAGTATTCCGTGTCTCTGTATACCAAGACAGGTGAATCCGAAGACTTTGGGCGTGCCCCTGGTGCCGCTGGGTTTAAAACCCACTTCTTCAGTTGGCGCCCAACGTGGGGTGACTTCAGCGGTACTGGTCCAAGCCCGAAGATCGTGAGGAGCTTCGTGAGGAAATTCTGGAGGAGGGCCCCAACTTCATCGACCCCTGCATGCCGACTGTGGAACGAAGGTCTTTACTGCAAGGCTTCCCCTTTCCGACGGCTACGAAGGACTGCTGCCTTGACTGTCACCCTGTCATGGACTCTCTTGTGATGAGTTGTAAGGCGAGACGATAGACGGTCTTCTGGTGGCGTGACAGACATTTTGGTTAAGTACAAGTGGGTCGCTCCCACGACTTTGTTTGGTTTCTTGGGTTTCTTTGATTTGGTTGTTGCAATTACCAAAGCCGAGGGGCTCGTATATTTGCGAGAATATCATTTTTGATAACCCCTTGAAGTTTGAAGCTAGATTAGTGAGCTATAAGATGCCTGATCTTCGCAAATTTAGGAAATGGTTTTGCTGTAGTTGTAACAGGGATTCCCGATTGGAGGACTCGTGTCTGATACCTCCGATTGGAACTCCAACTTATGAGCTCTATTCAAAGCATGGTGTGGGTCCAATTACGTTTAATGAAGTATGGAGCCGTTATACAAAGAAAGATGGTGTCTTACGATGGCCCCAACATGGTAGTTTCGAATCAGAGGTTTTAGATAACCTAGACGTTGCGTTATTTATGAAGAAAGCCCGGCCGGCGATGTTTGACTCTTTCCGCCTCTGGCGTAAGGAAGCCAAACAGCGAGAAATTAAGCAAGCTAAGAGAGATAGGAAAGAAAATAATATATCGATAATGCAAGCTGCTAGGCAGTTTAAAGAAGATGAAGAAGATCGTGCGATAAAGTTGTCAGATAGACAACATTGCATGGCCATTGACAAATGTTATCCGGCTTTGCCACCTCTTCTTCTGAATGCGACAAATGACCCTGAAAAGGATCCTTTGATGTCGCATTTGTTGAGATTACCAGCCCCTTATGTGCAGAGTGCTACGGCACCTCGGCGACCCCCAGTTGTTCAACCCCCTGGTGTTGTTCAGCCGCCAGCTGTTCCCCCACAGTTGGTTCTTCCTCCATTGGCGCAGCCTTCTCTAGGGCCGCCAGCTTTGCTACCAGTTCTGCCTCAGACTCCTTTACCTTCCTCTCCTATGCCTTTGACTTCCTTTTCTACTGACCCTATGTCTTTGTCGCCTCAAAACACTTTGTCTCCTGTCCTTATGTCAACTTCTTCTCCTTCTACTCGAAAACGAATGACTGAGACTGTTGCTAGTCTTTTGTCTCCACTCTTTGGGTCACTGAGTATGACCCCGGTTTCGGAACGTAAGCAGAGTCGTAGTCAGCTTCCTGGTACCGAAGAGCGGGCAGTGTTGGATCTTTTGGCTTGAAGATGGGTTTTAAATGTTTCTAGGTATAATTTACAAGCGGTTATGGATGTTTTCTTACAGTGGGATCCGCCTAAGCAAAGGTATGTTTTTAATGTAATGTGTACTTTCCTTTGTGAAGAATGGAAAATAATGGGTTGGGTCCGATTCCGCAGGAAGTGCTTGATGTTCAGTCTGAATTTGCTAAAGGGACGATAGTGGGTCCCGATGTTGAGGAAGCGGTAGAGACGCTTCTTGCGTTTAGGTGTAGACTTCCTTCTCAGTTGTTGTTTGAACATGATCCTTCTGTTAGGCGGAAAGTGAAGCAGTACCCGATGAGAGAGGTTCCTCCTGTATGGAGAGAGGCAGTGGCTGCTGATCTTAATAATGGTATTGCAGCTGCACCGGCTCATTTTCAGCGAGTGTGGGTACATGTTCTTTGGAAGAGAGCAGAGGTCCTGGCTCTTAAGCAGACTTTGCCTGACCCCCGTAAGAATCCTGCTGGTTATTACAAGGAGTTGTCTCAGACAGTTGATGCATGTGTTATGAATTTAGCTAACGTGGATATGTTGTTGGGTAATGTAGTCCCTCAACCTTTGTGGGCGAAGATCCGTCACGAGAATCATGCGGTAGAGTTAGGAGATACGTGGGTTAATATTGCTGCTGCAGATGGTCGACAGGTAGGAGGTGCCAAACCTGAGCCTTTAGTTGCAGAATTACCTGGTAGGATTATTAATTTAATGAAAACCTTGATGCCTCCTATGCGAGTGAATTGGGACAAGTTAGCAGCATGCAAACAAAAGAAAGACGATAGTGTGTCTGATTTCTTCACTAGGTTTGAAGAAACATTCATTGATCACAGTGGTCAGGAAATGAGTACAGAAGGTGTTCAAAGATTGTTTGTGGACAAGTTTGTTTTTAATTTGCTTCCCAAACTTTATAGTAAGTTGAAGGACTCTGAGAGTTCGTGGGCTGTTTCTTCTTCGGCCCAGATATTGGCTACTGCACAATATTACGAGAATAGAGATAAAGATGAGAAGGATAAAGCAGAGAAGAAGACTAAAGAATTGAAGACAAAGGTTCTTTTACAGCAGGCATATCCGCCTCGCTCTAATCAGCGTCAGCAACCTTCCCAGTTTCAGCAGCCCCCACAGTTTCAGAGATTGTTGCAGAAGCCTGAGTCTTTTACTGCGCGACTTCCATTAGGCCGTAATCAGTGTGCTTATTGTAGAGAAGAAGGGCATTTCAAGAATAGTTGTCCGGTTTTGCTACAACGTACGAATGGTGTGTCTGGTGAGAGAGGTCATGGTGGTTTTCAACAAGCGCCTAGGGGTGGAGGACGTGGTACGTTTTCTCAGAATTAACATTCTTTTCCCCCTCAGAATTCTATGAATTATTTTGATCAACAGAATGCTCCGTCTGTTCAGTCTGCTCAGTACTACACAGATGACTATTATGTTGAAGGCGAGAGTGCTGGTTTTAATGATAGCTAGGACAGCCATGAACAAAGAGAGGGAGTAGTGTCAGTTCCAGTAGACCAGAGTGGACCTTATGTTGAAGTAATTACATCAGGTGTCTCAGAACCTTTTCTTTTGGATACTGGTGCGGCTAAGAGTTCTATCATGCACTCTAAACTCCCTGGCGCACCTTTGTCTGGCTTGATGAATGTCTCAGTAGGATTTTATGGCACCCCAGTTCGTAATCCGGTTTCTAGTACTTTGCCTCTTTCTATTGGTCCTTGTGAATTGGAAGCACCCCTTATTCTAATGACAGGTTGTGGTGAGAATCTGTTGGGTTTGGATTTGTTGAAAAGATTGTATGCGACATTACATTGTTCTCCTTCGGTAGTACATCTTACATTGGGTAGGAGAGTGATCTCTCCGATGTATTTGTCTAAAGATCGGCTTCCAATGGAATTGCGTTTGCTCCCTGATACTTTGTGGGCTACAGGTCCGAATGATGTTGGCCTTTTACAGATTCCACCCTACGTTGTTACCCTCAAGTCGAATGCTAAGCTACCTCGCATTCCCCAATACAAGATCTCCAGTGATGGTGAAAGAGCTCTTTTAGCGATTATCTATGATTTGCTTGAGAAAGGTGTGATTGAAGAAACGAGAGGTAATATGTGTAGTAGTCCTATTCTGCCTGTCCTTAAGCGTACTGACTCTGTATCGGTTTGTGATCGACCTTCGAGAGGTCAATAAAATTGTCATGCCACAGTTTCCTGTTGTTCCGGACATTACTGCCTTACTGACTATGATCCCTGCGTCAGCTGCTTGGTTTTCTGTTATTGATCTGAAGAATGCTTTCTTTAGTAGTATTCCAATTACTGAAGAAAGTAGGGATATTTTTGGCTTCTCTTTAGGAGGCCGAAGTTTCCGGTTTAAGCGCGTTCCTCAAGGTTATTGTGAGAGTCCCTCCATCTATAGTCAGGCTTTGAAAACTCAGCTTGATGCTTTTGTCTTGCCTCCTGGTGCGACTCTTATCCAGTACGTGGATGATCTGTTGGTCGCTGCTGATGATGAAGAGATTTGTAAAGCAGCTACGCTTTCTTTGTTGCGACATTTGTCTGACCTTCACCATAAAGTGTCACCTTCGAAGTTGCAGTATTGCCGCCAAGAAGTGACCTACTTAGGTCATCTCTTGTCAAAGGAGGGAAGACGATTGACCCCAGAACGTATTCAAGCGATTGTTCAGATGACTGTGCCATCCACACAGAGAGAGGGTGTAAGCGTTTTTGGGTAGCACCTCGTATTGTAGGCAGCGGATTCCGAATTTTTCTCTATTGGCGAAACATTTGTTGGCACTTAACCTTAAGGATACACCAAATCCTCTTCCTTGGTCTGACGAATGTCTGAAGAGTTTTTCTGAATTGCGTGATGCAATGTGTTCTGCTCCAGTGTTGGGTACTCCCGACTATAGTAGGCCTTTTACACTCTACGTACACGAGAGAGAACGATGTGCGTTGTCAGTGTTGACGCAACAATTTGGAGACAAGCAGCGCCCATGTGCGGATTTTTCAGCTACTTTAGATCCGGTAGCTAGAGCGTTGCTGAGTTGTTTGAGAGCTACAGCGGCAGCAGCTGTTTCTATCCGACAGTCTGCTGGTTTGGTATTGGATAATACATTGATTGTGATGGTCCCACATGCAGTGGATACCTTATTGAATAAAACAAGGACTCAGCAGCTTACTAGTGCGCGTTTGTCAGGTTATGAGTTGACGCTTTTGGCTAGTCATTTGCACATTAAGCGGTGCAACACGTTGAATCCAGCTACATTGTTGCTGATTTCTGTAGAGACAGATGCTCATGAACAGCATGATTGTTTTCTCCGGACAGAGGAGGAAACAAAGGGTAGAGTTGATGTGAAAGATATTCCTCTTGAGAATCCAGATGGTACCCTATGGTTAGATGGTTCATGCTTTAAGCTTCCGAATGGTGATACGACTGCAGCGTATACGGTTACGACTTTGCACACGATTGTTGAAACTGCACGTATTGCACAGAATTCAGCTCAAGCAGCAGAGTTGATTGCACTGACGAGAGCGTGTGTGTTGTCGAAAGGAAAGAAAGTGAATGTGTATACTGATAGCCAATATGCATTTGGTGTTGCCCATAGCTTTGGACGTTTGTGGAGAGAGAGAGGATTTCTTACTTCCCATGGTACGAAAATTCAGCATGGACAATTAGTGAATGAACTTCTTGAGTCACTTACTTTGCTGATACAAGTTGCGATTGTGAAATGCAGTGCACATAGGAAGGTTACGGATGATGTTGGTCGTGGTAATGCATTTGCGGATGAAGTAGCGAGAGAAACGGCGAAAGATGTGACGAGTCGTATGTATGTTGCAGGCCCTGCTAGATGGGTTATGGCAGGAGGAATGTGTGAAGACACAATAGAAAGTGTGAAATCGATTTAGGCAGAAGCTACTGAGAAAAAATTGAGTGTGTGGAGAGAGACTACGGGAACGTTGGATTCAACTGGCTGTTGGGTTGAGTTGTCGGAGCACCAACGATGGTTGTTGCCTGATGCGTATGTGCTCCCAGTGGTTACAATGGCTCATGGATTGGCTCACATCAGTTCAAAAGGAATATGTAAGTTGTTGGCTCCGGTATGGCAGAATGCTGGAATTCTTAAATGTGATGAGAATCTGGTCAAAAACTGTATGATTTGCTTGATGCATAATCCTGGCAAGGGAACCCCAACTCCAGCGGGTCATTTTGCTCCTCCAACGTATCCGTTTGAGGTATTACTGCTGGATTTTATTCACATGGAAAGATGCAATCAACTAAAGTATGTCCTTTTGGTTGTTTGTGCCTTTTCCCGATGGATAGAGGCCTACCCCCTAAAGGATAATACTGCTTTATCTACAGCCAAGGTTTTGCTCAAGGAATATTTCCTTAGGTATGGTTTGCCGAGAATGGTATGGAGTGACAACGAAAGTGAATTTGTGGGTCAGATTATGAAGAAAGTGTGTGTGGGTTTTGGAATCAAACAGAAATGTCATGCTGTGAATCACCCCCAGTCAGCTGGTTTGGTCGAATGCTACTATGGCACTCTTAAGCTTAAATTGGCTAAGATACAAGCGAGCACTGGTCTTATATGGCTCGATGCTTTGCCGTTGGCACTTTTGTCAATGAGGACGACAGTACATTCTTGTGTGGGACTTAGCCCATACGAAATTGTTTTTGGTCGCCCGGTGAATGTTTGGAGTGTGCCGAGGCCGAATGAATATAGTGACATTGAGTTTCCTATGTTGGTTGATTACTTACATGACTTGACTGCTAAATTGCGTGTTCTTCACCAACAGGTGCACGATACTTTACCTTCAGCTTCTGTGGATGCAGGTCACTCGATTAAACCTGGTGACTGGACTCTAGTACGGAATTTCCAGAGGACAAAGAATCTGGAACCGAGGTGGACGGGTCCATTCCAGTGTTACTGACAACTAGGACTGCCGTCAAAGTGTGTGGCAAGAAAAATTTGGTGCATGCCACCCATTGTAAAAGGATACCTTTGCCCTTACCATATGACCAATGGGTCAAAAATGGTCTTGTTGATTCCGAGACTGAAAGGGCCCCAAGATTTGCGCCTTTTAGTAATGCATGTTTGAAATGGACTCAGTCGGAACGTGCGGATGATGAAGTTTTGCAAGAAGCTGTGCCATTGCATTTGAGACTTGATACTACCCAACCAGAGTTGCTTTTTCAGGATCAGACAGTGTCTGGTAAAGAACGTTATATTCTGAGATCTAACATGGACAAATAAAATTCAAATGTTTTGTTTTTGAGAACTATACTCTTTCGGACAAGAAACTTTTTTGTTCTATTTTTTTTTTTGAGCTACCATCCGAGCTCAGCTGCAGGGTCACAGTATAAGTTCTTAAGGGGTGACCCGCGTATTGACACAAGGTATGCGGTTCTAAGGATGTCTAGGATGCCTGGACGCACACTTAAGTGAAGAGGGAAAATTTCCTTGAGCAGCACGTTAGAGGATGGAGTTTTTTGTAACTGAGAGAGTTGTTGATAAAATGGATTTTAAGATGAGATTTTGTACATTAATACATAGCAAATGTTTTATAATATTGTGTTCTTTTATGTTTTTAAGTATCACATTAGCTTGTGTGGGTTGGATTGTTTATGCTACACCACTGAAATCTGAACCCACTTCCCAACCTATGCTTTCCTTTAATACGGTTTCTTTGCACCAATTGTATACGTTGCCTGAACATGAACAGACAAGGAGGTCAGAATTTGTCAACAATTCATTTATACAGCTGTTGCATCAGCATCAGTTGGTAGTAAATACCACTAATTGCTGGGTTTGTGGTCTTATGCCTCATACGACAGATAGAGGTATGCCTTATTTGGTTTTGCCTTTTTCTTTCAATTGGTCTGTATGGGCTCTTCAGACTATGTTCATCTATGCGAATGAGGTATATCCCTTACGTTCCGTGAAAGATAATCCGAGAAATAGTGCCTTGATAAGGGGAATAGTAGATATGATCCGAGATATTGATGCATATAATGCTATCCCTAAGGATGAGGTGCAGGCTTATGTTGGTTGGAACGTAACTGGATACAGTACTAGTTTGACAGAAGGAGAGACGAAAAAGGTCTCCCCCAATTTGGATTGTACCACATCGAGGCCACTTTTGTTTGCAAGGTAGTGGTCGAAATCCGAGAGCTCAGCTAGGTAAGAGTGTGTGTGCTCACACCTATGTTTATTCATCTCAGACTTCTCCTCCGTTCGTGCCAGCTAAAGGCACGTATTTTGTTTGCCACGACAGAGCATATACATGGTTGCCGCCTGATTTTTCGGAGCTTGTTATGTGGCATTTTTGATTCCCCCTACATACACTGCTACTCCGGACTATCATAGGACAAGATATGGTAGAGGTGTCTTCGATCAGGAAGATACCGCAGCACAGGAAGTAGGAGACTTTTTCAAGGGTTTCCTACCGTGTTGGGGTCCTAGGGCCAATAGCAGAAATATACAACAACTTAGGAGAGAGGTTGAGGCCACTATCAATGAGATTGCAGGTGCCCTTAGTAATGTTACCATTGATCTTCAAGCGGATCGTCTTATGACGTTACAAAACCATATGGTTTTAGACATTATACTTGCAGATAGAGGAGGGGTATGCAAATTGATCCAATCTAGTTGTTGTGTTTTCATATCAGACAATGCCCCTACAGTATACCAGGCCATTTCTAGACTGCATAAGGTCTCCAAGTCTATTCATGTGGATGAAGGAGACTGGTCATTGACTGGATGGTTTTGGGGACTACTGTCCAAATGGAGATGGAAGATTCTGATGTTCTTTGGTATGGTTTTAGCTTATTCTCTTCTCTTGTTCTCTTTGCATCCAGTGTGGTCCCGCCGTTTGTAGTCTTTGTGCTACCTTGTGAGTGCGGAGACCTGTCTCAAGAGAAGTAGAGAATAGTAGGATGATGCTCCAGCAACACATTGATGATCTGATGAATATTGATATAGACCTAGATTCAGATTAACGTGAGTTTGGGTTATTGCCTACATAATGGCAAAAGGAGGGCCTGAGGTTCTGTGAAATTCTATCTTGTCTTGTGAGGTTACGGTTCCGTCACGATTTTGGTGATGTTGTACCGTAACTGCTGCTAATATGGAGTGAATTTGTCGTGTTAACTAGCGAGTTCATTACGTATTCAGAGACTTTGTTTCAAATATGGGTTCCATTTTGTCCGTGCCTCCAATCTGTGTTGCCATCACGTAGGCCCGTGGGCCCTTGGAGGTAACCGAACGAACGAAGTCGAATGGGCTTCGCTGTTCATGCACTTATTAACTAGGCCTCTTCTTGACTCTTGAGTGAACTGCAAGAAACCGTCCTCGCTAATCCAATTTCCTTGGTTGATCGTTGTCTGAGATTGCCAGTCAATGTTCAGGACATCGTTAACTTTTAGGTTCTTTACACATGCTCGATCTTGCTCGTTATCTGTCATTGTTTCTTTTCTATGCTCTTTCATTACATGCATTGTGCTTTCAATTATGGGTTTGTCCGGCTTGTGGAAATTTGGGACATTCCTAATAATTAACTTGTGGGTTTGGGGCAATGTAAACTGAGGTTTTTGCTATGTGATACTTTGTTTGAGAATGTACCTTATTGGCTAGAATTTTGCGCATTGGGTGAGTATTTGTAATGTGAATTTTGGCATAAAAAGGGATGTCTTGCCTTACAAAATTGAACAGTTTCCGGAGTTGTACACCGTGTTGTATGTCTAGGACTTCTGTTACTAGCTGCAGCTAATAAATTTGGTCTTTGACTCCACCCAGAAGTATTCCGTGTCTCTGTATACCAAGACAGGTGAATCCGAAGACTTTGGGCGTGCCCCTGGCGCCGATGGGTTTAACCGCATCGCTGCGGCGGTTATTTTTCCGCTGTGCGGCTTTTTTCAAAAAGCCGCGTTAGATGACGAGCTAAGCTCGTCATCCAAACACGACCACCGTGGGTGATGACGAGCTGAGCTCGTCATCAGCAGCAAAGGGGTTAAAACCCGGTTCTTCAGGCGTCTGGCTACTTCAGTTCTGTTGCCAAACACATATTTGCAATTCTATTTTTTATCGTTCCATTCACTTGTTCAACTACCCCTGAAGCCTCAGGTCTGTAAGCACAATGCAGTTTCTGACGAATGTCCAGTGCTTCACAGATCATTTGCATAAGCTCATTCTAAAAGTGGGGTCCACGATCAGTTTCCATTATTATTGGAAATTCAAACCTTGGGATAATTTCATGTAAAAGCAATTTTACAACAGTTAGCCCATCATTTCTCCTCATGGGGAAAGCCTCCACCCATCGAGAGAACAAACAAATGATCACCAGAACATATCTGAGTCGGTTACAAGGTGGAGCTTCAATAAAATGCATTCGTGTAAATGGACCTCCCTTCCGTCCTATGGTTCCCAGACTCACAATTGTTTTTCTGTTTGGAATAAATTGCTGACATACCAGACATCTCTGGTACAGACTTTCAACAATCATCCTGAACTTTGGATTGTACCACGTCTGTCTAAATAGACGGACCATGGCATCCCTTCCAACATGAGCTTGACCATGATACATTCAGGCCATGTTTGAAATCATGCTATCGGGCATTACTGGTCTTTCATCTTTGTGAACCCAGATTTCGTCTTCCTCTCTCTGTCTGCATCCTGCCTTTAACCAGATGTTTTTCTCTTCTTCGTCTGCTTCGTCCTGCATTTGCCTCACTTCCTGCCAAGTCTCAACTACTGTGGTTAGCATTAAAGAACTCGTTACATGCTCCTTTTCCCTGTCCCAATTGATGGATGCAAGATTCTTTGCGCAGTATTTCGCAATTGAGTCTACATACCTGTTACCTCGGGTGATATAATCATCCCCCCTTAAGTGAGCCGCACACTTTACCACAGCAATCTTGTCAGGCAATTGAATTGCATCTATTAACATTCCGACGAATTCAGCGTTACGTCTTGGGGATCCTGCAGAAGTCAAATAACCTCTTTGGGATCACAGTTGTCCGTAATCATGAACAACTCCGAATCCATACTGACTATCAGTCACTCTGGTAACGTTAATCTCCTTTCCCAATTCACATGCTCAAATCAAAGCAATCAACTCCGCTGCTTGAGCAGAACGAATTCCTTTCAGAAAAGATGCTTCCAATACATCTGCCACCGTGCAAACTGCATATGCTGCACTCAGAACACCTTCATTTGTTCTCAGGCACGAACCATCAACAAGCATTATGTAGTCTGATTCAGGCAATGGCTCATCTCTAATGTCTGGTCTTGGTTTAGTACAGTATTCAAGAACATCTAGGCACTTGTGTTCAACCTCATTTTTTACTTCAGTTTCCATGGTATCAGGCAATAGCATAGAAGGATTGACATTTACACATCTAGAGATTGTCACATTTTCTGCTCCCAGAATTCTCTTCTCATATCTTGTCATCCTATTGTTGGTCAGATACTGTGGGGTAGATTTACAAGCCCCTTGCGCCACTTTTGCGTCATTTTTCCCATGTTAAAAATGATGCAAAAGTGGCGCAAAGGGCTTGTAAATCTGCCCCAGTGTTTTTTCCCTTGTGATGAGAATCTCCACAGAATGAGGTACATACACTCTCACAGGAAATCCCATCACTATTCCTTCACTCTGTTCTAGACTTATGCTTGTAGCTGCTACTGCTTATAGACAACCTGACAATGCCTTTGCAACTGGATCCAAAACAGCTGAGAAATATGCAATTGGCTCTTTTTTCCATGCCTCTGAATTAGTACGGACAATGCACATACTTCTCGCTCACTGCAATACAGTTCAAATTCTTTTTCATAGTCAGGCATCCCTAAAGCTGGTGCTTCACACAAGCTTGTTTTTAGCTGTTCAAATGCTTCCATTTCAGTTTTAGTCAGAACTATAGGGTCTCTGATACATGCTCTGGTTAATCTCTGTAATGGTTTTGCTATCAGTGAAAATCCGCTAATCCACTGTCTACAGTAACCTACCATTCTCAGGAACATTCTTAATTGTCTTTGTGTTTTTGGTGGCTGCATTCCCTATATCATTTTAATTCTTTCCGCAGTAACTTGTCTTCTGGTTCATTTGGCAATCTTATGACCTAAGTATTGCACTTCTTTCTGACTAAATTGTAATTTAGACGGATACACTTTATGTCCCTCTTCTGCTAAATGATTTAGCAATGCAATGGTATCTGTTACACATGCATCTTTTGTCTTCGATGCCACTATGAGATCATCAATGTACTGAACCAATACAGATTCTCCAGGCATGCTCAAACTTGCTAGTGATTTCTTCAGTAACTGATTAAAAATAGATGGACTTTCAGTGTAACCTTGAGGAATTCGGCATGATGTCAGAATATGATCTCTGAAACGAAACACAAAAAATTGGTTGACTTTCTGGGTGCAATGGAACTGTAAAGAACGCATTACACTGATCGATCACAGTGTAACATTTTGCATCATGGGGAATTTGATATAAAATCACTGCTAGATTTGGTAGAAATGGACAACATGGGACAACAATTTTATTAACCTTTCTAATGTCCTGTACAATTCTAAATGTTCCATTTGGCTTTTTCAATCCCATTATCGGTGAATTACAAGGACTACTCTATATCTCTCTCAGTATGCCTTGCTCAATCATTTTGTTTATCACCGGTGTTATTCCTTCAATTATTTCTGCTGTCATTTTGTATTGGGGAATGTTCGGATAACTCACACCTTTTATAGAGGATTTTACAGGACCTACATCTCTCATTAATCCTATATCTTCTCCCACACCTTTTCTTTCACTACCTTTTTAAATTCATCAGGTATTTTCTCTCGATCAAACACAGGAAACAATTTATTTTGTTCTGCCTCAATCATGAGCATGGTTATTTTATACAGGCTATCTTCATCTGGAGTTTGCAGTTCTATGCCATCTGGTGAACAGTATATGGAACAGTTAATTTTATACAAAATATCTCGTCCTAACAGATTTACGGGACTACTGTCACACACCACAAGTCAATGCATGTCTTTGAAATTTCCAATTTCTACTTCAACTGGTTGTGTTAAGGAGGTTTTAATCTGTCTATTAGCTACACCTACAAATTGTATATGCTCTCAAGAGAGAGAAAGATTTTGGACTTCCACTGACCTAACAGTAGAACGGGTAGCACCAGTGTCCACTAGGAAAGTTATTTCTACATCATTCACCTTTCCGTTTGCAAATGGACCAGACTGATCTACCTTAAGAGTGGCTTCAAGTACAAACTCTTCTCCCTCTCTCAGGCACCGTCAGAAACTTTCATTCGACTCACTCCCACCTTCCTCTTGAAACCAATACTGGGAACTCACATTCACTCTAGGCGATCTATTTATCTGCTCGCCTCCACTGAATCATGTCTCTGCACTGTATCTCTGTTGATTTATACTGTATGGAAGTGGCGGTTATGGCACCTGACTTTGCTGAGTAACTATCTGCTGCTGTTGCGGTTGCTGTTGAATTACCTCATGCGGCACCTGTGGATTCACTCGGGATTAACTCTTGGTGGATACGTACACTCTTTTCTCCAATGCCCTATTCTGCCGCAATTATGACAAGGGAGTTTTTTCTTAAGCTCTTCTATATTCTCTACCAATTTCATTTTGTTGAAATTTCCTTTAAATTTTCCTTGACTCTCTGGATTTTTATTCTCCAATTGTGCTACTTGGTGTTCAGCTACTTTCACTTGTGCCCACATAGCTTTCCCTTTTAACTTCTTTTGTTTGGCATTGATTTCTTCACTACAATATTTGGCTTTTCTTAAAACATCATCTACAGTACTTGATTGCCATCCTATCATACTTTTTCTGATCATGTCCCCAACTTCTGGTCGCAACCCATACACAGATCTGTATACAAAATGACTCATGTCCTTTTCACTCAGTTCCTCATATCCACTGTATTGCTTAAAGACTAACAACAGTCTTTCATAAAATGAATGTACAGATTCTTTCGGCTCCTGTGTAGTTCTGTCTATTTTAACCCAATCAGTTTCCTTTGGTGGAATTTTATTCTTCATACTTGCGCAATATTTCAGGTGACGGAGCAATTTTCTTCCCTCAGCCAATTTACGGATATTTTACATTTAGTCCATAAGTCTGCTGGCACAACTATATCAAAAATCCATCCAGATCAACCCATAATGCTTTTGAAACTTTTACAAATCTTTCTACCTGTCAATACCATTCTACTGGTTTCTTTCTCAATCTGGGGAAATCATTCATAAATAATAGTATGTCCTGTCTACTCGAAGGAACATGAACATATCCTCCTCCTGGTATTTCTCTCATAGGAAATTCATTTACTGTTGTTTCCATTTTTCTGACTGGGACCGCTAATGTAGATTTATCACTAGCATCTTCTTTCTCCTTTGCCCATTTCATTCTCCACTTTTTCACATCTTCCCATTTTATTAGCAGCACAATTAATTCTTTTATTTGAGTTATTCTTCCAGTTGTATTCATATTTTCAATGTATTTTTTTCTGAAAAGTTGACCCTATATGTCTTCTGCAATGTTTTACATTTTGTGAAATCTACATTTAGTTCACTGGCCCATCCTTCCAGCTGATCATGTACAGATTTTATTTTCCAACTAATACTTTTACACATGAACATCATTTCGTCATCTTGATAGGCTTTTAATCTGTCTGTTCCAATTGTTCCAATAATCAATTCTTCCATATCAACCTTTAATCTAGAGACATCTAATACTTTGGGTTCATTCTCTTTTAATTTCAAAGTTTTAAGCCAATTACTTATTTCTTGTTCCGACGGACCTATCGGGGTTTGTGTTAAGTCTATTTTCTCAGTACTCTTTTCAAGTGTAGCAGAATCTGATTCTGCTCCGGTTGCATATTTATAGTGTGAACTCTGATTAAAAGTAAAATCAGGCGGATTTACATTACTTGCTTGTCTGATTTCTGACAAGTCTGGATAAATATTTTCTTTTACTTTTTGAAAAGTTTGCTGTAAAGGGATTGTTAAACTTGGCTCTTTTATTCTTTGGTTCTCAAACACTGGGATTACAGGTCCTATCGTTACTGGGACTGTTTCCGCTTCTATATTTTTTGTGAGCTCTTGTATCTTTTTGGTCAATTCATTTGTAGATCGTATATACTCAGCAGTACTAGTGTGTTCCTCAACTCGTTTTTCTACTCTATTCAAATTTCCTCTTTCATCATTCTGTTTGGGAGTACCAGTAAGTCTCGTTTCTGTCATTGAGGTGTTTGGGTTATATCTCACTTCTACTCTTACTGGTACATCTCTAAAGTTTGAAAATTGCCTTGGGGTTTCGTTATTCTACCTTCTACCGGTGGAGCATTAGGTGTAGTCCATAAAGAACCTGGTTGATATGGGGGTGGTCTCTTATTTAATATCTCTTCCAGTACAGCATCCTCTGATTCATTATCACCATAACCTGTTTCCACATTTTTCTTCTTCTCTGTACATTTCCGACCTTCATGTTCATCCACTAGTCTAACTGGATACATGCCATCACACATGTCTGCATTTCTCCATCTGTGCATTCTACTCTCATGTGTCTCTCTCCATAATCCATGCATTCTACCTCTTGGTCTGATATGCCTTTCTGAGCTTTCTTGTTCCATTTCATGCATCTCATCTTTCCATTCAACTAGAGCTTCAAATTGAGTCGGTCTAGGTCTTGGCTCGAGCTTCATCATTCTTTCTCTAAAATTTCATAAAACTGCCACATTAAAAGATCCAACCTCTGGAAAAACTAACACACCATAATTTCTGGTATACCTTTCCCAATACTCTAACCAAACACATGTATGGTAACCATATTTCGACAACATATAGGAAGCAGGCGTTTTCGGTGGAGGAAGTCATTTTCCCTCCCTTGTTACTATTACCTTATCCTTCACAAACACATTTTTCAATTTCCTAAACCATGAAGGTTTCTTCTTTTCCTCTTCGTAATAGTAATCAATTTTTTTGTAAATTCCCTGTCTTTCAAAAGATTGCGTACTTCTCTGTTGCTGATCCGTAACACCAACCTGTCACAGCGCGGTTTACACTAGCGTACCAATAAGAACAAGATATATCTTCTTAGTGCTATACCAATAGTTTCGCTGCTTTTCGTGATGCACCAATCTTACTCTGTCTTGGTCACGAGGACCAATCCCTGCACGACACTTTTGACGTCACCAGTGCTCCGGCTTCAGCAGCGCCGACTGACCCCTCCTTTACAAGGTTTATCGATAATCCGTATTTACAAGATATACAACTGGATCAGTTAGTAACTTACACAAAACAACTCCATTCATCTGTTTCGCTAAAACAAAGTGATAGATTTTCAATCATTCAAGTATTCTGTAGAACTACCACAGAATTTTAGACTCGCCGATAAAGTAGCACAACCCTCTACCTTACCCTTCTATCAAACAATACCGAGCCCATTCCTCTAGGAATAAGAGACATACAGAGACCTGAATGCTACTTAGAGTCTAATCCAGAGTTTCACAAGAACTCATATTGCTGTTTCATTTACACACATTCACACGGAAAATCCCTATTCATTCATACAATAATTCTGTATTGCCAGTAGGCAGTACTTACCTCTACCCTACCACAGAATTTCTCTATCGTTAGTAAAGCAGCACAATCCTCTACTTTACCCTTCTCCCAAGCTTGGGTTAAGTCCTATTACTCTCCCAGCAATACGTTTTAAAACAGAATACCCAATAATCCCTATACTTGAAAGCTAAAATTTCATAGACTGCCCTCACAATACATTTATCCTTTCACACCTAGGTCCCTAAACTTGTGATGTGCGATGACACCACATGTGATATGCGCAAATAACAGTGAAGTATGCGACAATACTATCTTTTGAAACAGACTATGTGATGTGCGACTTTGCTTGCCACACTTCCTCTGCCTGCAGACAGAGTAACCAGCTTCCCACAATCCTCGGAAGCCTTTTCAGGACTACATATAACGTAATACAAACTCAACAGACGTTAGTCATAATTCTGTTCATAAAACGCTTATGTCACTTTGTACATAATCCTATCTAATTCTCTAACAATCAATGCTCTGCTACCAAGTTATATTACTGTTGCAGCGCTACTGCAAAAATAATTTCTGAAACAATGTCACCTTTCCCTGAAGTATCAAATCATACATCAACTCATCAGTGGGGCCCATAGCACTGTTACTCGCAATACACTTTCATCCTACTTTATGGATCAGTGAAATTCAAAGGAGAGCTGCTGTATCATGTCGGAGTGTCTAATTCAAAACTAAATATTTATAATATTTACACCTGCTGTTTAAATGAGTTTTACCATGGTTCATTAACAAGACATTTTATTCAGACACACCAACCATTATGGTTGACGAATCTGCTAGTAAAAAATGACGCGTAGGAAAATACAAGACCAGCTTAATTCTCCATTTATCTAATTTTTATTAAAAGCAAAGTTTAGCATGTCTAACAGTTTATTCGCTTTAATTATTTCTTAATTCAAAGTAACTTTTAAAAGGAACATTTTATTTTAAATAGTCAGTTTCATTTATTTTAAGGATTCAAAAATAGACATTATTATGTAGATTTCAGAACACAAGTTTTTAGCAAAAGACAGATAGTTCCCAAAATTCTTTTTCTCCTAACTTCCCTAACTAATACCTCCTCTAAAGCTCAGTTCTCATTCAAAGAAACAAACATTTATTCAAGAAAATCTTACATCTCAGGAAAATCAGCATTCCGACAGCATCTCGGGAAGAAATCGAAGAGAAGCATAATTTTAAGTAAAGTCAAGGGTTTTTATACACTATTTCACTAACTTTATCTATCTAAAAAGTATCTATCAACGCAAACTCGGTTTCTGATTGGACACATTTGGGGTGGATGAACATTACCTCATCATTTTAACATTTGATTCCGTTATGTCAGCTAAATTTTAAAGGGTCCTTTGTTTAAGAAAGTCTTTAGCCTAGTCACATCCTCCACTTGCAACTTCATGTAGTTTTCTCACGTTCAGTAACTCAAACGTCCATCCTCTTGGCAGTTATCAGGACTTCCAGGGCATACTGGCCTTGAACTGTCTTCGTTCATGCTCAAGCAGCTCGCATTCAACTCGGACTTGGGCTGCGCATGCTCAGTTCATCATCTATTCGCAGTTAATAGAGCAGCCATAATTTTCACTAGGCCTCACAGGCCAGAATGTGAACTATCATAGAAACAAACACAAAATAATGTTAAATATAGAACTATAGCCCTTCTGTTTACCTCCCCTCATACTAATGTTTCCCTGTTAGTTATTACCTAGCAAACAAGCCACATAGATGCAATTTATACTCACTTATCCTTCGGTTTCAGCTACAAATACATGCACAAAAAGCACATTTATGCCATTTTTGTTCATTTTGAAGCTTTAAATTAATTCACATCACGACAACAACATTTATTAGTTAGTTATATTTTCGCCATACAAGCAGATTAGTATTCCCACATGTATATGTGCGTGCATTCTATTCTATGTTGGTTAATATTTTCCACACCACACAATTAATAAAGGTTACTGTTATGAGGAAATGATTTCACGAGTGGTATACAAAATGTTGTTTTCCCACCTTGCTCCATCAATTGCTTTGTTGTCTCTAAGAAAAAACTAAAATGGGATTGGGTTACAAAACAAGATATTTTAGTGAGCGAGTGAAACCAACTTTATTTATACAGAATAGTGAGTAAAGATCATTGAATAAAAGTTCCTTTTTTCTGCAACATTTCCCTTATGCAGCATACAGACCCAGTACCAAGGTTTGTATACCCCAGTCTATGTTCAAAAAGGATGCCAAAGGCTTTGCGCTTTGAAGGCTCAGGCTCTTAATGTTTGAAAGATCTGTACACTCGGACTCACATGTTTAAGCTGTCTCTGGATGGAGCACTGTATATAACAATGTTTCTTTCGACAGCTTACATCCTCATATAACTATTTATTTCAGAAAGCCTTCTGCCTCAATATTTCTAAAACATTGCATGAAAAAATTTACCTTGAATTACTTCTGATTTATTGCCTCCTTTCTTTCTTCACAGTGGCCCTCTTTTTTTTCTTCTATCCTCTGCATGCCTTCTATTTCTGAGTACAGAGTCTCTTTTCATTCTCATGCCTGTCTGCCTTAATCTTGCATACTGTAATTCTAATTCTAATGGTACACACCTCATTTCAAAGATCACAACCTCTACTTTTTTTAAATGCCCATTTCTTCAACCTAACAATACCTAACCTCCACCAGCTTACTCATCTCAACAGCCATTTGCTTGAAACTGCATTGCCCAAATAATAGCCAAACCTAACTTAATCTACCACAAAGAACTGGAGTAAATGCATGTTTGTTTCTTTCTTGAGAACATATGACTAATCATGATAACTGACAAGATCATTGGATTAACCACTAAGCTTGGGTTCCAGAGTAGTGTATTACTCGCCATAAAGTGCTTCAATGCATTGTCATGGGTAGTAAGTGCTACATAAATGCTGTTACAATTGCAATTACAATAACACTTGGAGGTATTTTGATATTTTAAAAACGCATATTGTGCATTTAAACGTTGTTTAGGCTTTTTTCTATTGTGTTGTGGTCTGCATTCACTGCAATCTCGCTTCCATTGAAAACCCCTTTCTAATATTTAACAGATATCATCCATTTTATTTTATGAAGGGTTTTTTAAATTACTGTTTATTATTATGTTGCACTATGAATTGCAAGTATTCCAAAACTCATGGCAGTGGTACTCATTTTGGCCATCTCACAATGATGACAAGCTGAGATTTTCACGCTGAGGGTCAGGCGTTTGCCCTGAATGTTGCACGTAGATTCATTAAAAAGGCAACATTCCGAAACATGTACTCAGAGATAAGTTTATCATATACATTGAGTAGAATGCTCGATGAAATATGCTGTTGTTAATTTAGTGTTTTATTCTGTTTTCATGTAACATTCTATCTTTGCCACAAATCTCTTCCTTTCTACTAGGTACCCTGAGTGAAATGTAATGGTGCTAACATTTAAATTTCTTCACTTTCTAATGAGGCAGCTTTAGTCACCGTTTTACTTTAAACTCCACAAAATCCGTCCAATACATTCTTGAAATGGCTGGATGACGTGTTGAGCGTCTTATGCCTGATGTCCTTCACTTCTTTCATGGATCTATCATTCTTTTATTCCATTCCAGAGTTTTGTAGATGTTTGGAGCCCAAGGTACCTTTTCATGCACCTGAAAAACCCTATTCTGAAGTATTTTATGTCAAACTCAGCCAAGCAAATTTATCAATGCAATGACGCTTGTTCCATGTGTGAGCATAAACAGGGGCTCCTTGCCTTTAACATTCAGATTTCAGCTGCTCTGCATGTGCTTATTTCAATCCCAATTAATAAGAAGTATAAAAAACTTTAGAAATCAATCCTTTAGGTATTTCTCGGCTGCATTGTCGAATGAGAAATGCATTACGAAAGAAGGCGGAGAAAATCACAAAAAAGACATCTGATGAAATAGTTACAGCTGTTTTGGAAAGCTAAGTATGGCTCATTTCTCCAACCAATATGAACACTAAGACCAAACTGAACGCTATATTTAAAACTGTAAAATTGGTGATCTGGCCTGTGGCAATCACTTTTCACTTGACTCCTTTACAAGAATTATTAGGATCTTAAACCACATTCTTCTTTGTTAAGGTCAACAATAGCAAAGAAGTCACAGCTCAGGGGAACATTCACAACTTCTGTGTCTCGGTACTGGATCATATGGAAATGTGTCCATATTTCAGGCCCCACTTGGATAAAGTTACACTGCTCTCGATTGAATAGTTTAACAATATGTTGACTTATTTCAAATCTTTAGAGGCAGTAACCAGTCAGCTGCAAAATGTTGTAGAAAGTGATTTTCTTCTTCATCCTCTTCAAACAGGCTTCTTGCCAGGCCTTACTACACAGACTGTAATCTCCTCAGTCTTTCATTATCTCTGGAATCAAGGCAGTGTTGAAGCACTCTTTTATATCTTCAGGTAGATCAGTAGCATGAGTGTGCGGGGGGGTACCCCAAGGAATAACTGTCTGCTAGTCATGTTAAGCTTAACCGCTTCCCTCTAGTCCTTCTCTTGAGGAGGTTAAATCCCTAAGTCCAAGTTACCACAGGAGATACACGTAAAATATCAATGTGATATGCTTTGCAATGAATTCTCTATCTCTGAAACTTTACTGTGCAAAATCTGTTTATAAGGTCGAGCCTGGGCAGTGTATGCGCTGCTATTAGAGGCATGCTGTATTATAGTATGGACTTGAAGCTCCGCCCACTCTCCACCCATATTTTTCATTGGCTTGTTCACTGTCATTTGTAAATCCTGGCTTCTGATTCGTTAATAGGCTTGTTAAGCTCTCCTCAGTACCGTCTTGCCTTTATTTGTAACCTCCCATGAGGACTGGCCCTTTTACTTCTATTGTTACACTGTATGTCTGAGACTGTGTAAGTCTGTAAGCATTATTTTCTTTAATGAGTTTCTCCTACTGCAGGCATGACATGCTTTCCTGCAACATTCGCCACGCCATGCCGGCTTTCACTTTCCAACCAGCCCGGGACAATGGCAGCCACTTCTTTGAAGTAAAATAGGTCTCACGTTTGAGCTGAAGGCATCTTAAATGACAATGCCTTTTATTTGTGTGTTAATTATCAAAACACATTAATAAAAGGCATTGTCATTTACAATGCCAATAGCTTAAACTCTTGCAAATGTGAGACCTATTGCTTGTTTTTAGGGCGAATAGTCCCAATCTATGGGACTCATATCTTTGGCCACCATTAAAGAGCCTTGTCCTCTATTTAAAGAAGCCAGAAACCATTGTGTCCTGCGTGATTTCAATGTATCTATTGAGGAGACAACCTCCCTAGTTATCATGTCTTTTTCCAGCGGCACACATGACTTCTTTGACTGTCTCATAACGTCATGCTTATGAATTACTTTTTGATTCATAGTTGAATTTCTGTAATTCATATATTTTGGTGTGAAGGTAAAAAAGATCAAGTAGTTATAAGTAAATGCAATAGCCTACAGCTCAGCTGATTTTCGCTCTGAGAACAAACTATGGGGCATATTATCAAGGACAGGCGATACATTATCTCCGCTTTTATCGGCAGGAAACTGCCGATAAAGCGACGATAATGGCCTTGATAATATGCTCTATGAATTCCAATCGAAGCCCATAGAGCATATTATCAAGGCCATTATCGCCGCTTTATCGGCAGTTTCCTGCCGATAAAAGCGGCGATAATGTATCGCCTGTCCTTGATAATATGCCCCTATCTGTTTAATAAAAAATTGGCTCCTTCATTGGCATCGTCTATGAAAGAATTGTCTTTAAAGTAGCTTGTATGATATTTAAAGTTGGTCATCTTCCTTTCTTACCAGAGAACTCCCTAATTATGAGGCCTATTAGGATAGTCCGCCAGGGGCAGTCCGCAGGGGCAGTGGCGGTCCCTTCATACCAATTAGGATGTGACCGCCACCCTGGCGGTCACATCCCGTATCTATAACCTTGCGGCTTGAAGCAGCACCCGCCTCAAGGTTAAATATGCATGCTTTGCATTTACATGCACAAAGTGACAGGCACCGAGCGGTCACTTGTGCACCCCCCACCCCTGACACCCTGGGGGCCCAGAAGCAAATCTCCAGATGCTTTTCCACAGTGGAAAAACTGCTGCGGAAAATCATGTTTTCACACACATCGTAATTTGGCTGGCGGTGTCTTGCAGACACCGCCACCAAATTGCGGTCAACACCCCGCGGATCAGCGGCGGACGGACTTGCCGTCCTCCGCTGGTCCCACCGCCATCCTAATGTGGCGATGGGTGTTTCCAATGTCCGTTGCAGGGAATCCGCATCCTCCAGGCCGGCGGTGGCTTCCGCTGGCCCGGAGGATGCGAATTCACCGCCATCCTAATGACCCCCCTTAGTTCTGTCTCAGTTTCTCTGCCTCTCTCACATTTGTCTGGTAAGCTCTCAATTTCTTACTTCAACATCTCAAAATCCTTAAGTAAATATGGGATGGATCACTCCTTGGTTTAATGGATATTAGGATACAAAACCTTTTTCCATGTGCATTAAGAAAAATAATAAATCTCCTTTGCTTTGGGAAGACCATGAAAACCTTCTTTGAGAAAAAGGTCAAATCTCTTGTGGCGTATTACTAGAGATTGTCATGTCCTCCCAGTTATGAATAGTTTCTAGAGATATTCTAAAATGAGAATATGTCTGTTCTTGTAAATATCCTGATAGATTATAAACATAGGGAGCTTTTTACCATTGTATATCTATTATCCAGGCAATTAACAAAGGTAGGGGTTTACATATGTTAACTACTCTTTAAGCAGTGCTTTAAGTGGGCCGGGTCCTGACAGAGCTCAGCACTGGCAGTTCTAAAAAGCAGGTGCTGGAACAGGTCCCTTTCGGCCTCTCAAATTTTGCCCCCAAATATCAGAGTGAAAAACAAATCTTAACTACCACCCTTGACTGCCTTTGACTTAACTTCGAAGAGACTCGTTACAGTACTTTCACAGTCTCATCATTTCAAAAGGGAAGCATTTTCAGTATTGTATACAACAAAGCCATAGTTGTTGCTTATTTGTCTAATGCAACTAACACCTATTGATAAAGGCAACAGTTCTGGCTTGTTGTAGGTGTAATGTTACGTGTGTATTATATACTTAGATGCAATGACAGAAGCAGTAAAATACAAGTCAGATGGGGTACTATACTAAGCACAGATTTTTATTTTAGGTGTTTTTAAGCCACGATCAGCCAAGCCCCTTTGAGAGACTGTTCTACCTTGGTTCATCTTGTGGAACCTGTAAGTTACCTGGGTAACGGAACGTTGGGATGTCGGTTGGGAGTTGGTTATTCTTGAGGTCGGAGGTCCGACTCATCCTGTCATGTTCTTACTTCAATAAAAGACATTACTTCACTTACCTGCATCTTTTCACTGGCGAAGAGTTACTGGGACAGGACAAGTCCCACGTGGTATTCCGGTTTCGACACCTTGCCTCCTTTCCTGCTGCTCTGCTGTCTTCATGGAGGCTGTCGTTTTGCTGGATTGGAGCCTTCACCCTTCAGTACAGAGTACACAGATACACCATTCTTCAGCCTGCTCTGGGGATTTCTATCCGATTGTGGCTGCAGCTGTGAGTACTGTTATTTGTATGAGGCAACGCGTCTCGAGCTTTGTGCCGTCTCGAGTCTGTCTGCGCGGGTCCTCTGACTCCCTCACTGATGACATTTCAGGTACCACATTGCATCAGTTCTCTTCCTGCCATTGAGTTTCCGATATCCTTGGCAACCGGAGCTCCTACTTGTTAACTCTCAGCTGTCCTGTACAGAATCTGTTCTATAACTGATACGCACAGCTCACAGTTGGCTCTACAGTGCGTTCAGTGTTTTACTAGTTTGAACCCACTGGGAAGCGGAAGAGAGCAAAGGAACACTAATAAAGCTGCTCTCCTGGAACATCGCAGGAGCTAAAAACATCTTAAACAATAGTAGAAAAACAGTAACCTGGGACCAATATGACATCATAGCACTGCAAGAAACGTGGACAACAGAGCCAATCGATGTACCGGGAAGAGTATGCTTCCATGAAAGCGCGACACGTCTCCAGTGCTACGGACGCGCAAGGGGGGGTCTTTCAATATATATATCCACAGCACTGAAGATCAGAGCCTCACAAATGGCCACATCAGCATCAGATATACAAATTATTAAACTGGAAAGCACATCAAAAAACAATGCCAGAACAATCATCTTGATCAATTTATACGCCCACCTGAAAAAATCAGCTAAAACGGACCTCTTCGACCGTGTAGTCAATGTAGTAGCCAACATCCGCCTTGAACATCCAAGTTGGGAGATTATTATCACGGGCGATTTTAACATCAACCTTCTACATCCACCAGAAGATGAGGTCAACATCTCTGTAGCAAACGAACTGTGGGAAGTTGAACCCCAGGAGATTATACCTGTTAAGAAGATAGACAAAGTGGGTAGGCAACTGATGTGGGACTTTGAACGCCTTGGCCTACGGGTATTAAACGGAAGAACCTTTCATGACAAACCCCCTGCCGTTACTTATATAGGCCACAATGCAAGCTCCACCTTGGATTATACATTAGTTACACTACCCCTGCTAAGTCTAATTAAAAAATTCCAAATACTCTGCTCATTAGACAGCGATCACTCAATGCAACACATCGAGATGAAACTGAGTCCTTCCAGGCACATAAAGGCACCAACTATCCCAGGCATAACCTCAACAATCAACCTGAAGCGGTTAAGGTGGTCAAGTATCACCCTACCACAAATAGCGTCAGACGCTAAGAAACTGTTCAAACAAACAACTGCAGAAAAGGACTTATGTTCAGAAACCTGGTCTGACTTCCTGGAAAGGCTACCAAGGTCCAATAGCAACGCAAAAAAGAAGACCTATCGGAAGACTGATATAAAACTCACAAAAGCAGCACTGTCTATGAGGAAACAACTTCAGAAGCTCACAAGACGGGCACAAGGATTAAGGACAAACCCAAGTATCTGGCAAGAAGTCCGATCGACAAGGAGGCAATACAAGAAGCTGGTTTGGATGGAAAAAAGGAACAAAGCTAACGAATTCTGGGTCAAATTGCTGCACAACATAAAAAAATCAGACTCCAGGGCGTTCTGGATACAAGTCAACTCCATTAACAGAGCAGCTCAACCTGTAAATATGACATGCATCACCGAAAGCGATTGGGCCAAACACATAGTTGATACATTCTCAATAAACCTAACGGCGAACCAGATCACAACATCAACAACTGAACCTGAAATGCCAAGAGCTATGAACCAGGAAAGAACGACTATTACCAGCACTAATGGCTCGATCATCGGCCAGGAAGACATGGATCAATCAATATGGACAGACGACGATTGCCGAATACTAAAAATAATCAAGAAAGGCAAACAAGAGAGTGCGCCGGGGCCGAATGGCATTCCGCAGGCAATCTACAAAGAAGACCCCAAGTTCTGGGCATGTAAATTCAACATTCTGTTTCGGTCAATTAGCAACTCAGGTCGGGTCCCGGAAAGCTGGAGGGGTGCCATTATCAACCCCATCTACAAAGGCGGAGACCGCAAAAATCCAACTAACTACCGCTTAATAGCCCTGATCGATGCGGAAGCCAAATACTACGCATCTCTGGTGCTAGCAGATCTAGCTCAATGGTCGGATATGCACAGCAAAATCCCGTTAAACCAGACAGGGTTTCGTCGAGGAACAGGCACCATGGCAAACGCAATGGCGTTATGCTTAATTGGTGAAAAAAGCCTACAAAACCACCAGGAACTTTATACCTGCTTCGTTGACTTCAAGGCGGCCTTCGACCGTGTCAACAGGAAATTACTATGGGCCAAATTGAAGCAGCAGGGCCTGCCAGACTCAATCCTAACGCCGATCATTGACCTGTATAGTAACACCTGGATGCAGGTAAAGATCGACAATGGACAGAGGCTAACCCGGAAGATCAATACCTTCGATGGCTTAAAGCAAGGTTGTGTACTGGCCCCTCACCTTTTCAATTTATTCATGGCGGACTTAACAGCAAGCCTTGATCAAATCAATGCTCACCCACCGCGGCTAGGTAATCTCTGTATAACACACCTATCCTATGCCGACGATGTGGTCCTACTAAGCCAGACAAGAATAGGCCTGCAACGTCTATTACAGGAATTGACCCGCTACACCAAACAGAATTTGCTAGCAATAAACAGTACAAAAACCAAGATTATGGTCATAAACCGACGCCATAAAGTGCAACCAACCTTCACTATAGACAATGTCAAACTGGAAGCGGTTGAAAGTTATAAATATCTCGGGATACTACTGGACAAGCGTCTTAACTTTGCTACGCACCTAAACAGCATGGAAAAGAGGAGCATGGTCCTATTGCACGCTTTCAGTAGCTTGGTGTCCGAACTCAGAGGCCCCCTGGTCTCTCCCCTGCTAACAATAATGAAAGCCAAGCTACTTCCAACAATAGCTTATGGGAGCATATTACTTCATGGCAAGAGTGCACAACTCTTGGACAAACTCCAAATGAAAATCTACAAGCGTGTATTTATGTTACCAACGAATGCATCACCCGCACAAGTCAGACTCGAATTCGGTTTGCAATCTCAAGTCCTGCTAAAAAAGTACGAGACCATAAAATTCTGGTACGATGTGTGGATGAATCAAGAAATTGCGCTGTACCGTGCCATGTGGGAAACAATCAGCAAAAGCCCCAACTCGTACTATGCCAAGTACCTTAAATCATCACTTGAATCAACTAACCTGGCTGCACTTTGGGAATCCAAGCTTCCAGTGCTTTCCTTTAAACAGTTGACAAAAAAGGCTGCCAATAGGCATTCGTTGCTAAATGACAAAATAACTTTTAGTCATCGGTCCCATGCCTGGATGACAATTCAATCTTATAAAAAACTAGCACCAGCAACCTACCTAGACCTTGCTTTCTCGACATTCATCAAACGGAAATACCTCAATTTAAGACTGGGCAGCTTACCAACAAATGCCGAGTTACCAAAATGGAAGCCCCTAGAACGTGATGGATGCTGTTTATGTGGCGCAGGAAGACAAGACTTCATCCACCTGATCTGTATTTGCCCGGCCCTGAACCAGGAACGTCGGAGTTGGTTGAAGACCAAGTTTAAGGAATATGGAACACGCACCTGCCGGTCTGCGATCATGCTAATCCTGTGCTCAGTAGATCCGCAACTCATTTGCAGGGCAATCAAATTCATTGACAATTTCGAGAAAAAGCAAAAAAACTGGCGAAGTCTTGAGCCCTGAACACATTTACTTTATTAACCCGAAAGACGCTCTCATTTTTATAACATTTTTTACTCACTCAGCAGTGTAAATTTTCGTGTGTTTTAATGTTGCTGCATTCACATTTTGTAATGGTTTTTACTAACTATACAATAAATATTACTGTTTACTGTTTAGTTTGCTAGTAGAACAACTTGTACAGCTCACAGCTCACAGTTAGCTTTACATAGCATTTTTCGGTGTAATCTGTGTAATCAAGTGTTCTCTCTCATATAAAAGGAACTCGTTCATGCTATACCTTTGAAGCCCTTCAACACCTCTGATGAAACTATCATTATGACTGATGCTAGCCAGAAGGGTTTAGGTGCTGTTCCCATGCAACGCAGAGAAGGCAAGGATGAAGTTGTAGCCTTCGTTGCAAGAAGTTTGAAGGTTGCTGAATCATCTTATTCCATAATCGAATGAAAAGCCTTAGTGTGCTGGTGGGGCATTTTTCATTTTAAAATGTATTTGTGGGGTTCGCACTTTACTGTTCGAGTTGATCAACAGCAATTGCCAAATGGCAGAATAGATTATACTGTTGAGTATGTTCCAGGTGCCAAAAATGTCTTGGCGGATTGCATGTCTCGTTTGCCTAGTTGCAGTGAAGTGGATGAAGTTGAATTATCTGAAAGTTTAGATGCTGATTTGGTGTGCGCGGTGGAACACAGGTGTAACGGTGCCATACTTGAGAGTGAATGGCTTACAGCTTACGATACTGATGTTCCAGATGACTGAAGTGAAAAATTGTATTCTTCAAGGTTGGTCTGAATGGAAGCCTGATGGTGTTAAGAATGATGATTACAAACATGTTTTTGGGGAACTTTCTATCATTGATGGTCTACTTTACCGCTCCAGTTTACTGGTTGTTCCCGAGTGTATGAGAACTAGAGTTCTCATTTTGGCTCACTAGGGACACATTGGTAAGCGAGCCATGGAGAGGAGGATCAAAGAACATTTTTGGTGGCTTCAGTTGGACAGAAGTGTTGAACACTTTGTTAGGGATTGTATCAATTGTGCTGGAAGCAACAAGAGTGAAGTCACTGTTCCCAGTCCTGTCAAAGCGATTGAGGTTCCCAACAAGCCATGGGAGAAGATAGCAGTTGATATTATTGGTCCCATTGTTATCTCTTGAGGGCTACTGGAGTATGGTATTGTTGTCATGGATTTTTTCAGTTGTTGGCCAGAGGTCAAGTTTGTCAAGTCTCCCAGTACATTCAATGTTATTGCATTTTTGGAGTCCATTTTTCTTAGGGACGCCATTCCATATGAGATCTTGTCTGATAATGGCTGTCAGTTCACTTACTCTCAGTTTGCTGATTTTGTCACCTTTTTGGGCACTTAACACACCAGAACTTCCTTGTATCATCCAAGGAGCAATGGATTGGTAGAACGATCTAACAGAGTCATCAAGCATAACATTCAGTTGGATAGGTCTAGTGGTTTGAACAGTAAGGAGGAGTTACGCAAGTTGTTGTGGGCTGTTCGTACCACTCCTAATGCTGACACTGACCTATCTCCGTTTTTCCTTTCTAAGAGGGATATTACCTGCATCTAAGTTAATTAGAGAATGGATGGGGTGTTCCTCCTTTTCCAGGCAGAAAGTGGAGAATGTGATTAAGAAAAGAGCTGTTGCTCAGGATAAGTATATTTGTGTGCGGGGAAGGGAGTCCAAGGTTGCCGTTGGTGATTTTGTTAGAATTAAAGTACCCAGGATCATTGCCATGAAGGATTCCAAGTTCTCCTCCCCACAAAAATGTGTGGATGTGAAAAAGAATGTGGTTAAGTTCCCATCGCTCACGACATTCACAGGTGTGTGGTTGATAAGTCTGCTGTCAGTGATGATGTTCACAGATGTGTTGTTGGTAGGTTTTCTGGTAGCAATAATCTAGTGGCTGGTGGTGGTGAGAAATGTGTGTCCACCTGTGTCAGAGGTCCATCTTCTATGATGCGTGAATGTTAGAGATGTGTATGCCCTTGAGCCAGATTTCCATCTTCTAGGCTGCCTGCTTTTTGTATCTTAATTTGTATTATTTCGTAACACATGCATTTGTACAATTTTTTTATATATTCTGTGTTTGTTAAGTAAGGGGGAAGCTGTGTTAGGTTCTACCTTGGTTCTTCTTGTGGAATCTGTAAGTTACAGGGGTAAGAGAACATTGGGATGTCCGTTTGGAGTTGGTTATTATTGGAGTCAGTGGTCCGACTCATGCGGTCATGTTCTTACTTCAATGAAGGACATTACTTCACTTACCTGCGTCCTTTCAGAGACCCCCAGTTTTTTCATCCCATTTTTACACCCTGTCCATAAGTAAAGGATGTCTGTGCATTAGTATAGGTTAGGTTGATTTGACAGTCATGAATTGACTTTCAATGTATGCAGTTGGTAATAAATGATGTTTTAGGACTGTGTGTAACCCTCAGAAATTTTCCTGGAAAGTTTACAAAAATCCGGGGGAAATTATGTGATGGTGAATACAATGTTTTGGCCTGGTGTCTTGTATGACGGTTCTAGGTGATGGGATCCCTCACATAGAAAAGCTTCTCAAGGTACCGGATTCAATTTTATGCTTTTTAATGATCATACTTCAGACAGTAATGCAAAATATGAGAATTACATGGGATTAAGCCCTTGTAATGAAATTACAAACCTACCTAGTGTTCACACATTCATATTTCCTTGGCCTTCAGCTTAGTTTAGTCTTACCCTTCCATCTTTACAGAATCTACAGTAGGCTTAGTTAAAGAGTGGTATAAAGAGAAAATGTAATGTCCCTTCTTTAAATCCGCAGACAGTTGTTGATATTTGTCAGTTTACTTGTGCTGTAAAATGTCTCCAGGATATGAGCACTATTCATGATAAGGCTTACGTCTTTAGTTCGCAATTTTTATTTGCAATGTGTTAACACAAGATGGGCAGGGAGCAATACTATCCTGTTTAAGTGTATTATTCATCCAATTAAAAATGAAACACATTTCCTTGTTATCTGTCCCCCGTATAATAAAATATGCAGAAGATGATTAAGACTACAGCTTACTGGCTTTTGCATCCGCGGGTGCCTGGGGTTCTGGTAGTAAGGAACAACTCTTTTTCTGTGGGATTAAGCTTCAGGGCCCTTGTGAGGATCCATGACAATCTGAGAGTCAGGCAGATCTCTAGGGACTATTGACTTTGATCCTGTCCGGCTCCCAAAGCTTGTTTTGACTGTCCAGATATCAGCTAATGTATTTTGAGTACATGTAGAATATGGTACCTACTGTCTGAATAAGTCTGGGTAATGGTCTCATATATATATTAAAAAAGGAAGGAGATAATTCCGACCCTTGAGGGTCACCACATATAGATTTACAAGGCTAAAATTCAAAAGGAGCTATGGTGACTCTCAGACCTGTCGGCCATAGGTGGCCTTCCCCTAAACTTTTTGCCAGCTAGCCTCCAATGTTGCTGAATTTGTTTTTGTTGTCCTTAGGACTCTGTGCACTTTACCATTGCTAACCACAAAAAATTCTTTACCTTCAAACAACATGTGATTAGTCAGGGTTTAGGAGCGGACTCAAGTCCAACATTCTCAGATCCTTTAAGGTGAGTCCCTCCCAAAAATTGAGTGTGTTATTCCAAGTTATTCCTGGGTGAACAACTTTTCAAACATTTTTAGTCCGAAGACCCAGACATCGACACACTTTATAGATGCCACACCCATCACTGGTCGAAGCTCTAATCAGGAATTAAGCGGATCTATTGAGGTCTCAGACGTTACCCTAGCAATTGAAAATTGCCCATCCGAGAAAGCCCGAGGACCTAACAGAATTCCTGCAGATATTTTTAAATCCCTACCACAGTTATGGGGTCCCCTAATAACTATTTTTCTAAGCTCTGAAATTATTGGGCCCATGGTTAAAACCTAGGAAGAGGCCACTAATATTCCCATCTTTAAAAAGAGGGATAAAAGCCAGCCACATTGCTATCGACCAATTCCACTCTTGGATAGCATGAAAAAAATTCTAGGAAGGGTCATATTGACTAAATTAGAAAGCTGAGGTGGAACGACTAAGGGGCTATCAAACTTACAGTTTGGGTTTTCGCCAGGCTTTGGAACAGTGGATCAGACTTAAAACCTTTTCCTCATAGTCCAAAAATATACAATGGCAAAAAAAGGTTGTGTTCATCTTGCCTTTATGGACCTAACAAGTGCCTTTGATACAGTGGAACACCCCAGATTATGGTCAATAATGACTGATTCTGGAATAGATAGTGCAATATTTTTTTTTCTCCATAGGCTCCAAGCACATGCCACAGCTAGAGTGTGTTACACTATGAACGGGGATGTCACAGAAGACTTTCCTTCAGTAATAGGGGTTAGGCAAGGCTGTGTTGTGGCCTCATTCCTATTTTTAATTTACATAAATGCCCTTGGTGACCATTTAGTAATGGCTGGAAAAGATATCCCTTAAATCAATTCCCAAGAAATTGCTGTCCTGCTCTACACCAATGATTCTTTCTTAATTGCTCAAACTGCAAATGGCCTACAATCCCTTTTAGATGGTTTTAATAATTTTATGGATCACCTAGGATTTAAAATTAACCAAACAGAGTCATTTATAATGAAATGTTGCCCAAAAATGTCAAAGATCAGGAAGATTTTGCACAGTGGAGAAGAAATGGAAAAAGCTCCCACTTCATTTACCTGGACATTCCTATTGATACTGATTTTGATTGGAGGATTTTATTGAAAGTCAGAGTTTTACAATTTAAATAGGCAATTGATGCAGGTTTTACATTTGCAAATGTTTTTAGATTTTTAGATTTGCAAAAACGACTGGGCCATAAACCCACAAATGAGCTGCTATGTGTTTTTGTTGGACCTGTCAGCCTTACAGCGGTCTCCCCTTACATTTTTGCCCTTTTTGTCTTTCACTTTGACCATACATTTTTGTTGGACTTAGGACTCTGGGCGCCTTACCACTATTAAACAGTGCTAAAGTTCAGGTGCTCTCCCCTTAAAACATGGTAGCATTGATATACTTGCCGCAGGCCCCTGCTACCGCAGTGAGCCCTACCACTCCGTAGGCTAACATTGGGAGCCCCCCTTATGGGATAACTTCTGAATGGGACATAGGAAGAAGGTCGTGTTTGGCATGGCTGGAATTGTAGTGCAGAACCCTCTCTAGTGGTGTATTGTGGTAGGGCATTACTACTTTAGCAATCCTACTTTTTGAAAGTGGACATTTTCCTGCCTGCACTTAGTTTGTGCACTGCAGACTCCTCCTTCCCATCTGCATGCTGATCTGATGTGAGGAGGGAGTGGTGATTCACACCTTTACACTTGAATAGGCTGTCCCCGGCAGCCCCACAATAGACTTAACGACCCTGCCTTTATCACTGTAGACAACCAGGAGCCAGGTCAGGGAAGGCAGGGAACTCCACAGAAACCCCGAGCCCTTCCAGAAGCTTCTACCCCTGTCTAGTGAATGGGCACCAGGGTATAAAAGGGAGGGTCTTGGCCACACATCTTGTTACACTGCTGGGTCAAAAAGATACTCTTCTGGAGTACAGACTGCTGCGCCAGGAGGATTGCCAATCTGCTGGATTTCACTGTTTCCAGGAACAGCTGTTGTGTTCTGTTGAGCTGCCCTATTGCCTGCTGATCTTGCTCTGCCAAATAGGAGACTGAAGGAACACCTCCACAGTGTCTCCATGATTTGCTACTGACTGATAAAATGTAGGGGGAGACCGCCCTATTGCTGACAGGTCTGTTTAGCAGTGGTAAGGCGCCCATAGTCCTAAATCCAACAAAAATAATGGTCAAAGTCGGAGGCAAAAAACGCAAAAATGTAGGGGGAAAGAGCCCTATGGCTGACAGGTCCAACAGTTTTTAAAATCGGTTGCAACATATGGGGCAGGTATTTGGGGACATGTAAATAGTAAAGCCTTCCAGACAGTACAGAACAAGTTTATAAGAGGACTCCTATCTATTCCACACTCTACCCCAACATCATTTCGCCACATGGAGGTAGAGCTAAACTACTTGGAGGATTATATCAAATTACAACCCCTCTTTTTGTTGTGCTGTATTTGGAAAACCAGAAGCCCAATTATGTAGATCAGTGCTATCAGATTGTATGAATCTGAACAATTGTTTAGACATTCCTTTGCTTAAAACTGTTAAAAAGGGTTCCGAAAGTCTGGGTATCCCAGCTTTTTATTATAGCCCCGCCCTTTTGTCAAACGTTTCCTTAGCACACATTAAAAATCTTTTCATCAAAGTGGCAGAAAGCCCGGCAGGATTATAGCCGGAAAGAGTGCGGAGGTAAAGTTCAGGCTCCACTATTACGTCCATTACTGTCCCTCACCACCCCCCTTTTTCTGAATCGTTTTTGTCCACCATAAGCGTGGAAGGGTATACTCAGATGTGAGTCCCTTGCTCACTGCACCATCAGGATTCAAGCAAGCCGGGCCGAAGACGGCTGAAATGCCAGAAACCGGTCCCCGGAAGCTTGTTTCCTTCCCAGTATAAGAATTGGCTTGGTAGTTTGGTCTGCCCTGTTCCCACGATGCACTGGGCCAGGGACAGACTAATTTGCATGTAGCCAGGTTCTGAGCTGGGATGGTTCAGTGAGCTAAAAAGCGGTGATGGATCAAGCCCTGATCCTTGGACTGGGTAGGAGTGTTCTGCTTAATTCAGATACTCTGTCCATCACCACCCGCCTTTTTCTGAATCGTTTTGTCCACCATAAGCGTGGAAGGGTATACTCAGATGTGAGTCCCTTGCTCACTGCACCATCAGGATTCAAGCAAGCCGGGCCGAAGACGGCTGAAATGCCAGAAACCGGTCCCCGGAAGCTTGTTTCCTTCCCAGTATAAGAATTGGCATGGTAGTTTGGTCTGCCCTGTTCCCATGATGCACTGGGCCAGGGACAGACTAATTTGCATGTAGCCAGGTTCTGAGCTGGGATGGTGCAGTGAGCTAAAAAACGGTGATGGATCAAGCCCTGATCTTTGGACTGGGTAGGAGTGTTCTGCTTAATTCAGATACTCTGTCCATCACCACCCCCCTTTTTCTGAATCGTTTTGTCCACCATAAGCGTGGAAGGGTATACTCAGATGTGAGTCCCTTGCTCACTGCACCATCAGGATTCAAGCAAGCCGGGCCGAAGACGGCTGGAATGCCAGAAACCGGTCCCCGGAAGCTTGTTTCCTTCCCAGTATAAGAATTGGCTTGGTAGTTTGGTCTGCCCTGTTCCCATGATGCACTGGGCCAGGGACAGACTAATTTGCATGTAGCCAGGTTCTGAGCTGGGATGGTGCAGTGAGCTAAAAAACGGTGATGGATAAAGCCCTGATCTTTGGACTGGGTAGGAGTGTTCTGCTTAATTCAGATACTCTGTCCATCACCACCCCCCTTTTTCTGAATCATTTTGTCCACCATAAGCGTGGAAGGGTATACTCAGATGTGAGTCCCTTGCTCACTGCACCATCAGGATTCAAGCAAGCCGGGCTGAAGACGGCTGAAATGCCAGAAACCGGTCCCCGGAAGCTTGTTTCCTTCCCAGTATAAGAATTGGCTTGGTAGTTTGGTCTGCCCTGTTCCCATGATGCACTGGGCCAGAGACAGAGTAATTTGCATGTAGCCAGGTTCTGAGCTGGGATGGTGCAGTGAGCTAAAAAACGGTGATGGATCAAGCCCTGATATTTGGACTGGGTAGGAGTGTTCTGCCTAATTCAGATACTCTGTCCATCACCACCCCCTTTATTCTGAGTCGTTTTGTCCACCATAAGCGTGGAAGGGTATACTCAGATGTGAGTCCCTTGCTCACTGCACCATCAGGATTCAAGCAAGCCGGGCCGAAGACGGCTGAAATGCCAGAAACCGGTCCCCGGAAGCTTGTTTCCTTCCCAGTATAAGAATTGGCTTGGTAGTTTGGTCTGCCCTGTTCCCATGATGCACTGGGCCAGGGACAGACTAATTTGCATGTAGCCAGGTTCTGAGCTGGGATGGTGCAGTGAGCTAAAAAACGGTGATGGATCAAGCCCTGATCTTTGGACTGGGTAGGAGTGTTCTGCTTAATTTAGATACTCTGTCCATCACCACCCCCCTTTTTCTGAACCACTATTACGCCCAGCACTTTACCTACACTTTATTGTAGATTAAAAACCAGACGTTTCTACTCACAAGGTTTCGACTACAAATCATACACTTTCTGGTGGCTTACCCCTCCATAGGTACCTGGTTTTCATCTTGACCTCTCTGTCATTGTGAGATACCTGCTGAACAGAGCACTTTGCACTTTACATTGTTTTGCACATTTCATCTACATCAAAGAAGGCAGTACACGCACCCCATATTGCGTACTTTGAATCAAAATCTCACAAAGCAGCCGTTTCTTACTTGCAGTGCCTGGGAATAAAACTGTCACTATTTCTGTTTTAATTACATCTTAGGTTCCCTGAGACTACTATGTAAATATTGAAACCTTTTGGTATCATGCTGCTAGTATATTATTTAATGATCTTATCTGAAGTTTTTATTGTGTATATTTTGTACTGTGTGTATTTTATGATATGACTTTTATGGCTTGTTAGAGCCGAATAAAGAATTTTGATGACTGCTTGATGGAGAGCGTTCGGTACAAAATGCTTTCTCACAGATGACCACCTGGCACACCCAGAAAAACGCAGCGGGAGGGTTCCTCTAGGGCCGACTGCAAAAGTGGTGCAGAGGTTTCAAAGCCAATACATTATCATGTAACAGGAATCACTTGCAATTTATTTAAGAAGAAGAATTCTAAAAGAAACATCTGAAGGGTGGAGCAAACTAAACTCAGCATTGCTGTAAACATTACTTAGACACACTAGTAATTTTTTGTATTGCTTATTCTTGCTCATTCTTGTATGACAAATCTGAATGAAACATTTGTAATAAAATATTCCTCAGTGCATGTATAATCAGATATGATCAGCAGATTGATCCCTGAAAGGTAAATATTCAGTAGAAATATCAAAAGTTAAATGTCCTAATATAATCCACACAGGAAAAAATGTGGGTCCTGCAAATATAACTATGTTGAAATCTGTCCAGTTGATGAAAAGTTGGCAATTAGGTGTGCAATTTGTTTTCACCGATCCAAAATTTATATTGGAACGGAACCAATGACTAGCTAAGAGGAGCTTATCGTCTTTGCATCAGTATAGGTTTGACCAACTTTAGTGTGATTTCCCCCCAGATGTTTGCCTAGACTGTTTTGCTGGCTGCAGAGCTTCATCCCTTTACCCCTGCTAACCAGAGGTAAATTGTATGTGTTCCCTTTTTCAACATTATGAAATTGCTATATACCTGATTGGCATATTAAACTTATCTATAAGTCCCTAGAATAAGGTACAAAGTGTACCCGGAGCCTGAAAGATAAATGTCACCAGTGGACTGCAGCACCTATTGTGCCATCCTTTACAGTGGCAGAGCAAACATGGTTTAAGGCCTACCAGTATACTTTGACTGTAGCAGTGTAAAAAATGTAAATTGACATTTAAAAATAAACCCTTTTGACAGGTCAAAATCTAATCTATTTAATAGAAGAAGATTTAGAAATGTAATGATAACATGTTCTTACCGTGACTAGCCCCTAAAAGCTGTATTTCACTGTGGCGGGCCTAGATATCATATGTAGTAATCCAGAGTACAGATCAAAAAACCTAATTCAGCATCTCAGGAATGGGACTTGCTAGATGAATTGTTTATCAACTATTTCAATTGTTATTGCAATTCCAATTCAATGATGAAGTTGGATTTGTAATAAATATAGAGAAAAAGTAACTTTTAGAATGTAACCTTTTCCCTGCCTGATATTCCTGGAGCCTAATTTGCATTTGCTCTCAAACTTCTCCCAGCTACTGATTAGCATTTGAATAGGTGTGAAAGTCCTTCAAGGAGCAAACAATAGGGTGAATTGAAGGAGCATAGATGAATCATCTGAACTGCCCAGAATATGCAGAGTGGGGCTGTGAGTCTCTTTTTTGATATGGCAGTGTCAATTCCTGCTTGAATGTCAAAGCTTACTTGACAGGTCTGCTTAGTTTACATATAACACTTTGAGGCACACTTGAAAGGTTGAGTTCAGGGTGCCAAGAAAATGCTTGTATATTCACTGTCTGGTTGCTGAAGGACCTGTTTCGTCCCACCAGACTTCTGTTGCTGGGTTTTTTAGGGGTACCATTGCTGCTTCTAGCAACATTTTGGTGTTACATTTAGGAGGAAAGTAGGATTGCCATAGTACACTCCCCACACACACACCTAGCCCTGAAAGCCCAAGTTAGGTGTAACTGAAGTCTTTTGCCATCTTGAAAATGCCAAAAGTAGGTAGAGTTGTCCCCAAGAACATTTACCTGACTGGTTAAGGCATTTCCAGGAGTCATTCCTACCAACTAGCTTATGCCGAGCATAAAAGTGTCATCTCCAGACATTCCTTTCACAACACTATTGGACCTGAGGAAGAACCGAGGCGAACTGGACTTGCTGCCTATGACCTGAGGGAGCCCTGAAGGACTGGACTGGTTTCCTCTTGTACCCTAGGCAAAGAAGTTGACTGCAACTGTCATAAGGTTGACGTATTTAAGATGCAGGGATATAACAAGCTACAAGAGGCCCTTACTGCAGCTGACCAGTGGCACCAGGACTGAAGTGGACCTAAGCTGGACCTGGCTGTTGGCTCAGCCTGACACCCTTTGAGTCTCTAAATCCCTTCCCTGAGGTCCTGGGGCATTTAGAAGTGTACTCCTGTGATGGATTAGGAATTAAAAGGCTTTGCTGAAAGGTAAAATCTTAGGCCCAAGCAAACCTAGTTGGTGTATCCAACGCTTGTTCCGTTGTGGCCTCGCTCAAATTTTGCCTAGGTCTCAGTCTATCTCAGCCATGGAGTGATATTGGCACCTTGTGCTTCTTGGCGCTATTCCTTCTTAAGACTTTTAAAATTCATAAACTCTGGTTCCCCTTATTGGATTTGTTCCATGTTTGTATCATTGTGTTTATTACATTTTCCACTATTTTCTAGCTCTGTTTGGAACTTTTGTTGTTTTGAATTTTGACTTTATTACTGCTGTGGTACTGAGCACATACTTTACACATTCCCATGTAGCAGGGTTTCTGTTCTCCCACAGAACTGTGCATAGAGATCTAGAACCTCAGTGAGTTAGGATGATCCAAAACTCATCTCAGTGTCAGAAATCTCCTTACCTAGCTAGCTACAGTGTCTCATGGATCATTATGGAATGAACCATGTCTTAGACAAACCAGAACATGATCTTTAGAATACCTCAGGAATCGTGGAACACATGAACACTCTTTCATTATATAATCATTTCAAACCAAAACTGGGAGTCAAAGAACACAAGTGCAAGTTTGAAATATTTATTATTCAATGCAAAGTTCTCAAACGCAGTATCTTGTATAATACCAAAATGCAGATTATAAAAATCAGAGTCAGCAGCATAGTCACTAATCCATAGTAAGCAAAAGGTGCTAGCATGTTATAATGCAAAACCTATAGTAATCGATATCACCTATATTTCGCGCACCCTATCTAGTATATTATTTTATATCTAAGAAGGTCTCATTCGGGCTTTAGCAGGGCGGCCCCATACCTCTCAATGTCAGTAGGAGCAGTTCACATCAACAGCTACCAGCTCTCTCCATGCGCAGCACCAAGTGTCTACGTTCATTCCGTGTAACTCTATCTTAAACCCGCGTAGAGCCCAAAATGTTGGCATCAACATTATTTGTGTTATGTCTAATGTGGTGCGAGGATCAGGCCTCTCAGCAACCTTGTGTTAGGTTAATCTTAGAGTGTGTAGCTCTCAGTGTGCAGACAGTTGTACCAAGTGTACCAGGCAAAGCTGATAGCATAGAAATAACATATTATTCTCTAATAAACCACCTCACCGCTTCTAGGGTGAAAGCTACAACAACAAGTATGTGTCGTGTGCAAAACTGAAGCCGAAGGCAAACCGGCTGTTTAAACATGTAATACACTCATGCTAACTTAACGCCATATATGTAATGAAGTATCCATATGACACCCCCCCATTGGTCCGAGCACCGTCAAACATAAGGGAAAAGGCAATACTAAATCAGACACAACAATTGAAAGCAAAGTTCAATGATCTTGAGCTAAAATAAGCTAAAATTATGTATGAATGAGTATGTATGAATGCCTACAGTGGCCTCAAATCTAAAAATAAAAACAAAACTTTTGAACCAAAAGTCATCCACCAGGTCTCAAAAATATGAAACGTAGGACCAGGTTTCATCAATTCAAATGTTTGTAAGAGAAAAAACAGGGCACGTATCCGATTTCCAAAGTCATGTGCCACATTGACGTTATCCCCAGCGATATCACATGATTGTACTCTCCATCAGCTGAACATAGTCCATCCCTCCAATCCAGCGAGGGGAAAGTCATATTTCACAACAAAGCATTCCTCCCAGGCATCTCACGATTGGAAAGTATATGCAAAGAAAGTTGCCACAGCCTCCAGCATGAAATCACTGCCATCATCCGAAAATAGTTCAGCAATCCAATTTAGCAATGGGAAAGAACATACGTGCTCCTCCAGCATCGGATCCTCCTGTAACGTCAGAGGACAACTCGGTGGGTTCACAAGATCGCTGTGTGTCAGAAAGGCATCCGCCGCTGCAGAGATCTCCCATTGGCCCAGAACTCCATTTATCGCTGCCAAGGCCATAACTCTCTCGCCAGAACAGATCAGCTCGTGAGCCACCACGGGACGCATTAGCTGATCAAAATTGACGTCAGGAGCAGTCCTCAAGCATAGGCACAAATCAATGGCCCAATCGAACTCGCAGCTCAGGCAGTGAAACACAGGTTGGACACACGTGAAGTCGGTGAACCGAAATGACAATCTATAGGCCGTGCTTAATGCTGCAAGCGGCAATGTTCCATAGTAATTGAGCATCCGATTACGACACAGGGTCAGGAGGCGTTGAATGGCGTCTTGCGCAGGATGGGCATCCATGTTTTATGAAGAAAAACACCAACAGAAAGCCTGCGGCCACAGCCAGCAAAACCGGTATTCCACCAAACAAACTCGAAAAAATAGTGTGGAAAAACGTGGGAATGATACCAAAAACTTTTTCAAACGTAGTCACGAGGCCACTGCTTACCAGTTTAAAAAAATGTGCAAGGCCAGTCGTTGAAGAAGCATTAAAAATCTGGTGTACCAGCTCGCAGAAATGAAATGGCAAATCAGTGTTTAAGAGCGCCTGCACCTCTGTGCGGGTGTTGGCTATGTGAAGGACATAAGTTTCCCGGGCCGAACTCAGGGTCACTTGTTTTTGAGACAAAAGGGCCCTTATTCTGCTTAAACCATTGAATTTCGCTTCCAAGGTTGGGATTCGTGGCCAGATGGATACATCTGAAGAGCCATGCGTGGGTGGGTATAGAACGTTCTTGCAGCACACTACACGCTCTGATACAGTAACTATATAAGCCACACCAATTAATAAACCACAACATAATTCGTTGTTTAAAAGCAAATAACTACCATTAGCTAATAATGTAAATGTGGGAACTACTGCTGGAACTGGTGTGCCTTTTAAAACACAAGCTAAATTTGGGCGGTCCTGATTACAAGACCCGTGTAACTGAATGTGTCTACATATTAATGAATGGTCAGGTGACTGTGTGCATTCCTCACCATTAAGATTCACTTCTTGTCCATCTTTCAGACATCTGTATGTGTATGGTAATGACCATGCCTCATGTAGGAATGCATTGCCTAGCGGTTCATATCGTCCTATAGCAATATAACGCATACAGTTAGTAAATTTATATAAAGGGAATGGTAATGTAATTAATCCATGAATAAGCCATGTGGCAGTAGTGGTTTCAGCAACAGAGAAAGGCAAGGACTCTAGCTTTTCAATATGTAGCATAGAAAATGAAGCATCACGCATTGAAAGCATGCGCTGTTTCTCAGTAAGATTAAAAGGAGCAAAAAGGGATGAAACGTTCAATGAGGTCCAGGGAACTCGACCAGCCTTAAGAGTCTGTAGCGTCCATGCAAACTGCATTACAGAACGCAATTGATTTTGACCATGGTATAACGTGGACACTTCATCATGTACAATATCAACAACAGAAGAAACAATATTATCCAATGTGTAAATTCTGGAAGAAAGCATGTTAATACTGTTATCGACCACTGCAAGCACTTTTTCCAAATTTGCTTGATCAATAGCTCTCAGGCGTTTTGCTGCCTCAACTTGTGAAAATTTCCAAATCTCATTGTATATAGCATAAAGAAAGCGTTTAGATCTACCCCTAGCTGGGCCTTTTATAAAATCATTTAGATCTATATCTTCATTCAACTGGGACAGATGCAGTTTAACTGCAGCCAAAGTGGAATGTTGTAACCATGTCTGACACAATTTGCCTACAGAATAAGTAGTAACAGTGTGATCTGTTTCAAACCTGGGATCTGGCCTGATGTGTGTAAAACCTTCAGACAAACCCAAAAATCTACGTTGGCAAGCATCAGTGCTTCTTTGCCACAAAAGCCACCCCTCCGGATCAAAATGGGAAATATTAAAGGAGGAATTCTGCAAAAGTGCTTGTATCCCATTGATGGATATTGTAGTGAAATTACTCCAACCTGAATATTCTTCTAAGTCAGGGATAGTAGGGGTATTTAATTTTTTAGATGTAGCCAATCCAAAACACGTTGTTTGAGAAACAGTTGAATTTAAAAACAACATGTGATTCGGGATGAGACATGCACGATGCAAAGCCTCAGTGCCTTGTACCTGCCAATCTTTGGTACCCCAAACCGATCTAAGGTCAATAGCATCCTTCCATAACTCATAGCCATCCACAGATAACCTATCTAAAAAGGACTTTGAATACAGCAATTTTGTATCTGTAAGTCTAACTTTGGGTATGAATTTCTGGTTCACTTTAAAATAAAACGATTCAGGATTTGATTGATTAAAATCTGTAAAATAAGAGTATTTTCCCAGAAATGTACTTGAGCTCCCCTGTAAGGGAGTAGGGCAATGTTCCCACTGAGTGTAATTCACAGGAACCCTCCTGGAACTTGTCTTGTGTAAGAAATGATTCCCATAATGTTGATAACAAAACAAATCACCATAATTGACAGAATCTAAGTACAAATCCTCAGCATCAAAGGCCGCATAATATTTTAAATCAGAGAACAATGCTTCTACAGCCTGAAGATCCCAGTCATCAGAACGAACATTTTGCTTAATCACATCTCCCATGTTTACTCTAAGCACATTAGGAACATTAATAACTTCTGTGGGGCCATGTATCTGAAACCTAACCGCATCCCACACAATCCCATCAAGGACTGGCCAAGCAGTAATCTGTACTGAATGTAAGTCTCTCTTTAGTCTGTGTACTGAATGTGAGGAGGACAGAGGGGCCAATGTTCCATTAAGGTACCTAATTCCTGTTCTTTCTATCACATAATGGCCATCGATCAAGCGGAAAAAATAAAACACAAAACCAATTGACATAAAAAGATAAAATGAAAATAGTATCAGCCAAACGTATGTCCAAGGTGGAATTAGAAAATGTTTTTTAAACAACGTGGCATATTTTGCAATAGTCGATGGTTTCTTTGAAAGTTCCGAATCAGAGTCAAAAGAGAATCTGGATTGGTTAGCCAAACGAGCTTGTAAATCGGACATGGATAAATCAGCAGGATCTGCATAGGTCAGCTCATCAATGTTAGCAAGAGGAATAGTATTTAATAAAGGACTGGATAAAGCAGGCATCTCGAGGGACACCTCCTGATCTGTACCAGATGTAATAGCCAGCACAGAGTTCCTCACCATGGAAGGACAGGATGCAGCCGGTGTCATGCTATGAAGAATCGGCCACCCTGTGTGTCTTGACATTGTCAATAGAAATAAATCTGTTTTCTTTACGACCTGGAAGTGGTGGTAAAATGACTGTTCTTGTGCCCTTCACTCCAAGGACTCGAACCGGCGGTCGATATGAGGGACCAAACTCTTTCTTGTTATCGATCTTCTCTCGAACCAGTTCTCCAACTTGGGGTAGCCAGCCAACTACCGGGATCTGCAACGCATCATCCGATGTGGAGGGCAAGTGTTCCTTTGCAAGACTGTCTCTGGTCTTTTGTAGATCCTGTAAAACATTGCAATGTTCATCTACGTCAAAGGCCGCGGCCTGGGCCTGGCAGTCTGCACCATCAAGGTCAGGGACGTACATCTTGATACCAAAGAGCATTTCGTATGGGGTCCGCCCACCCAGAGACCTTCTAGGGAGATTATTAAGCGCACGCTGCACGCCATAGAGGTGGGTCAGCCAGTTTCTACCAGTGCCTATAACACGGGCTGTCAAAGATTGCTTTAAGTCGCGGTTCATTCTTTCTACTACAGAATTGCCCTCAGGCCTGTAGGGGCTTGAAAACTTCACCTGTACTCCCAACGAAACCATAGCATCCTTATACGCCTTAGAGGCGAAAGCCGGACCCTGGTCCGAATGGAAAGTACCACAAGCAAAGATTCCCACAAAGACACGCAAATCCTTAATGACAGTTCGCGAATCAGCGCTTCGATGCGGCCATACCCATACAAAGCGTGTGCATGAGTCAACTGCTACTAAGATGTATTTATAAGCAGTATCAGAAGAAAAAGGACCGCAGTGATCCAAATAAACGCAACCAAGCGGTTTATTAGAGATGCACAACTGTGTCTGAGGCGGACGCGCAGCAGTAGAAGGCTTAATCTGCTGACAAATGTCACACATAAGGACATAATCGCGCGTCTGTTTGTACAGTCCCCGCCACCAGAACCTCTGTTGTAGCTGAGATACAGTGGCTGAGACGCCCGCATGCGCAGACGCCACACCTTCATGAGCCGCTGTAATCAGAGAAGCTCTGCGATCTGAGTTGGGAACTAAACGCTCTCCAACTTCAGGAATTTTCACATAAGGAACCTTATCGGGACTTAAGTGGTATGTGTACTTCGAAGGGAACCCCGCAGGATATTTACCTCCCTTCGCCGTGGCAGCAACAGCCGCCAAGATGTCATCATCTATTTTGCTTTTGGACCTCATGACCGCTGCAACTAAGTATTTTGATACCGCTGACTTCGCTGCTTCATCAGCAAGCGAGTTGCCAACAGCGTGGACTCCCACGCGCTGGTGGCCGAGAGTATGAATCACAAACACGAGCGGCAGTTTCTCTTTAAGTTCCGCCACTCGGACCCAGATCATTTTATGTTTTATTGTGCTACCTTTGGAATCACGAAAATCATTCTGAATCCAAAAGAACAAGTTCTCATTGTAAGACTGGACACAGTAGTAAGAATCACTTACGATTAAAGTCGTCACACAAGGATCAGCGTACTCCAATGCAAGCATAAGAGCACGAAGCTCTGCCAACTGTGCGGTGCAGTCCCCTAGCGTTTGCGTGTGCACAACACTGGACTTGAACTCATCGTTCACCATGGCACCGACCACAATGGCGCAAGCGGAAACGTAGGCGTGTTTAGAGCCATGCGCAACCTGCGCCGAACCATCCGTGTAAATGATACAATGGAAATCCTCCAACGGCCGCATTGCTAAAGGAGCAGGATGAACAAATTCATACTGTAAATACTCCTGCGATCGTAAAGTGGCGTCAAAAATAAACGTGACATCCTGAGATGTCAAGGATGTAGCCCACTGAATCCACCGAGGGTGCAAAGCTTTAGAATTCGGTACACTGGCTTTCGTGACCGCCTCCAAGGCTGGACACGGGGTGACAACCAACATGCGCTTTCCCTGTGACAGGGCACGTTCCTTAAGAATTGCCATCTGCACAGCCGTTAAAACTTTCTCCACAGTGGAAAAACGCAGTTCAGCCGAAGTGTACAAGTGTGACTTGTAAGCAATAGGTACAGTATCCCCTTCATTAAAAGTCAGGTACGTGAAACCCACCGTCCCAGGGATAATTCTTATTACCAGGTTGGTCTGGTTATCACGAGTCTGTAAGTAGTCAGAAGCTAGCATATCAGCCTGCAAGGACTGCAGAATGGCTGAATGCTCAGGCAGCCAGCATGATTTGGAAAAAGATGGTTGTACCAAGGCATATAAAGGCTTGATACGCTGGGCATATTCCGGAATGTATGTCCTCCCGAAATTTAAAAAACCCAGCAAAGACTGTAATTTTTTCAGCGTTGTCGGAGAGCGCAACTGCACGCACTTCTCCAGGAACTGAGGAGCCAATCCCTTTCCTTCATGGTTAAGTTCATAACCTAGAAACAACACTGTGTACTCCGCAATGTGCGATTTTGCAAAGTTAAACTTGTAACCCAAGTCTGCAAAGTTACAAATTATGCTGTTTACTCGACACAGATGCACCCAAAGCTCGTCGTCTGTGAGATAAATATCATCCACATATGAACACGCAACTGGATCGAAACTCTCTAAAAGAGAGACTATGCGGGCGGAAAACACTCCAGGACTATTTTTATATCCCATTGGGAGTCGATTAAACTTTTTTTGTACGCCGCCGCACGTAAAACTGGTCCATTGGGAACTTAGACCATCTAATCTATGTGCATAAACCCATTGGAAATGTCAAGCGTGGTTTTGAACCGTTTACGCTCAAGACTATTCACTAGGGCAGAGCCGTGAGTATTCTGTACTGCACAGTTACGGCAATGCGAGTTCAAATGCCGGTAATCCAAAACCAGACGATATGATCCGTCCGGCTTGTTAACAGTAAAAAGGGGATTATTCATCGGTGACACACACGTTTCAATTACACCTTGATATTCCAATTGTTCAAGGATAGCCGCGACCGAAGCTTTAGCTTCACGCCGTATGGGATACTGGGGTTGTGGCTGCGGCTGTGACCGTAACGGAATCTCATGGCTAGGGGACAATTTATCCCAGCCACACTGATTCCGGTACACAGCCGGCGCAAGTGCCAGAGCCCACTCTTCTGCAAAATGCAGCGCTTCCACTCTTGGCACAGTGTGCGCGAAACTGGGGAGGATTACCTCCTCCCCTCGTGGAGCTGCGAGAACAAAAGGTGGGGGCCAGTCAGCCTCCGAAAGCAAAATGTCATACGTATCCGAAAGATTCTCCCAAAATACCCCTTTTACAGTTCGCTGGATGTCACCTTCAATTAACAGGACAATTTCAAAAAGTCTTTCAGGGGGAGCAACATGTGTATCAGCTGTTTCAATCACAATAAAAGTCTCAGTCGCTGTCACCTTCAACAGTGGACGGAGGGCCTCTCTCACTATGGTAATCTCCGCCGCGCTGTCCAGCAAGGTCAGAGCCCACGTCAGATTCCGAAGCCGCGTTCTCACTATCTGGGGCATATCGATGCGCCGTTAAGGCAGCGACTTTCTTCTTGGCAAACTGCGGTCTCTTTGGCGTAGAGTCGTCCCGCTGATCCCCTTCACTTCGTGTGCGGGGCTGGCCACGTCCTTGCTGGCCACCCCTGCCTCTGCCGCCCCCTCCACCACCGGTTGACGGAGCCGATGAGTCCTGAAAGGAACGAGGAGAGCGTTGGTCAGATGCCTGATATCTCTCAGGCGATTTAATCGTAGCGCGATCGCGCAATTCATAAACTCGCTCTGACTGCGCAGGTTGTGAAGGCGCCGGACTCGAAACCTGTGTCTGTTGTTGTTGTTGCTTACCCTGATTCTGCTTTTTAGGCCAATTTTGTTTTTTGGACCTGGGCTGTCCACCTGTTTCCGAAGACTGTCCCTGGGGCTGCTTCTTTTCTTTTTCAAGAAAAACCTTTGCGCCCTTAGAATTGCGGCCAACCGTTTTATAAGCCGCCACAATAATTTTTGCCAGCTGACGGGGTTTCTCGGCATCGGGAATTAACGCCAGACCATTGGCCACTTGAAAGTTCACAGCATCCCCTTTTACATTGGCAAGGATAATACCGCAAACTGTCTCAAATGAACCGTTCAGGCGCATACCCAACTCAACCGCCGACTCAGGTCCGTGATCATCTTGAACACGTTTGAGGATCGCAGACAGGTTCGACACTGTCGGTGTGCCAAAGCACCTCGAGTAAACCGCTGCAAAAGTCTTACCCCATGTTTCACAGTCAGCAAGTTCAGGGGCTAAATCCTTCGGTAAACTAAGCGTAAGAATCCGGTGTTTTTCACCCGGAGTCGTATTAGGAAACACAGCCTCTAGCTGGTCGAATTTCTCGGCAAGCCAGTAAGGAAAATCATCCTTATTGTCTGGCTTTCTGCCCATTACGGAATTCACCAAGACAGGACTGATTTTCAAACCAGCCTGCTCCGCTCGAAGCTGCGCACCTGCGGGGGCTGCGCCATGTATATTACGACCAATGTAATGAACAAGCGCTCTAATCACGTCAACCGCGACATCATGCAGACGCCGCAAATCACCCACATTACAAGTGGCGCGATTAGGATGAGGAGTAAATCCGCCCAAGGCGGGCCAAGCTGTGCCCGGAATGGACAACGGACCTAACCTCGGAGCCGTTAAAGAGTGGGGTAGGACGCCACCAAACCAAACTCCGTGCTGCCAAGCATCGATAGGTACTTCCAGTGCCCTGTACGGAGCATAAGCCGCCGGTACAGCCGAGGCAGTGTATGAATGGTAGACGCCCGAATTAGCGTTTACTTCCGGAAACGTCACCCAGGAATAAAACAATTCGTACGGGTACGCGTGTTCCGCACTCACCACTAGAACCACAGCCAAACCTTCCGCCGGGACATTATATGCCCGCAAGTGGTCGCGAACCGCGACGTGGCTATGCTGCGCTATGTCCACGGCCATGGTAGCACCGGAAGTGAAAAAAGGACAAAGAACACTTTGTAGCACAACTGGGTAGTAATTCAAAGAAACCGTTTAAAGTAGAATTCAAGCTTGAAAAGACCTATTTCAAAAATAGGTAGGTTTTTCCGACACCACCGTTTACCGGAAACGGGAATGAAGGTGTTAAGGTTTGAATGATATACTACTCGAGTGTCATGAAATACGGCCAACCAATCCGTTGGGCGCCATGTAGCAGGGTTTCCGTTCTCCCACAGAACTGTGCATAGAGATCTAGAACCTCAGTGAGTTAGGATGATCCAAAACTCATCTCAGTGTCAGAAATCTCCTTACCTAGCTAGCTACAGTGTCTCATGGATCATTATGGAATGAACCATGTCTTAGACAAACCAGAACATGATCTTTAGAATACCTCAGGAATCGTGGAACACATGAACACTCTTTCATTATATAATCATTTCAAACCAAAACTGGGAGTCAAAGAACACAAGTGCAAGTTTGAAATATTTATTATTCAATGCAAAGTTCTCAAACGCAGTATCTTGTATAATACCAAAATGCAGATTATAAAAATCAGAGTCAGCAGCATAGTCACTAATCCATAGTAAGCAAAAGGTGCTAGCATGTTATAATGCAAAACCTATAGTAATCGATATCACCTATATTTCGCGCACCCTATCTAGTATATTATTTTATATCTAAGAAGGTCTCATTCGGGCTTTAGCAGGGCGGCCCCATACCTCTCAATGTCAGTAGGAGCAGTTCACATCAACAGCTACCAGCTCTCTCCATGCGCAGCACCAAGTGTCTACGTTCATTCCGTGTAACTCTATCTTAAACCCGCGTAGAGCCCAAAATGTTGGCATCAACATTATTTGTGTTATGTCTAATGTGGTGCGAGGATCAGGCCTCTCAGCAACCTTGTGTTAGGTTAATCTTAGAGTGTGTAGCTCTCAGTGTGCAGACAGTTGTACCAAGTGTACCAGGCAAAGCTGATAGCATAGAAATAACATATTATTCTCTAATAAACCACCTCACCGCTTCTAGGGTGAAAGCTACAACAACAAGTATGTGTCGTGTGCAAAACTGAAGCCGAAGGCAAACCGGCTGTTTAAACATGTAATACACTCATGCTAACTTAACGCCATATATGTAATGAAGTATCCATATGACACCCATAAGCCACACTTGTCTGATGAGCTATAGCTACCAGAGAGTTGAGCTCATGTTAATTTTGTGACTTTTAGGATTCACCCTGTTAAGGGTTGTGATTAATCTTTGAGGTGGATAGTACCCCCCCCCCCCCAAGTAATAATCCAATTTCTTACAACTAGCAACCATTATCATTTTTCCCCCAGAAGTTAGACAGTGGGACATTGTGCTTTAGGTTTCTGTGTGTGTGGCAATTTGGGGGATGAAACCCCACTTTTCATCTCCAGGATCTAATATAGATGCATCCTTTTCGGAAAAAAACAAAATATGCCGACACAGTGATTTGCCTATAGTTGGGCCCTACTTGTAGTGGTACATTGAGCCAAAACACAATGGATTGTAATTCGAAGTACAATAGTTACCACAGACTGAGATTGAAACATGTCAATAGTAGAGATGTGTAGTAGTACATTGACTGATCAGCTTTATAATAAAAGGGAGGACAAAGATGAGTCCAAGCAGTAACAAAGCAACTATTTAAATCGAAAAGAGACCAGGTTTGAAACATTCTTTTAAATAACTCGAAAGTGTTCTAATTCTCCCTCTGAACATCTCTGGCAGTCGTATCTTCTACTACTGTGGATTGCACCACCTCGCATGAATAACAAAGTACAATATATTAATGGATTAAGAAATGTCCATCCAGTGTTTATAGGGTTTAAAGTTTTCTTTTACCCTCCATAGGTACCTCTTTTAATCTTCTTCATTCATATAAATTTTATCGGGCATCCAATGCATTTCGTTCTTACAAAGAACTTCGTCAGGGCTGTAAAAACATTTAAAAACATATATATAGTAACATATAGAAATAATTTGACAGACAAATACAAACATTTACTACACCAAGACAGGAAGAATCTTTGAACACTATTCAAGATTATGATTTAACATACCACTTAGTAAGTACTCATACCCCAATCACAAGATTGAGGTAACAACACCTATCGCAATCCAGCTTTGGTTACAGAACGCTTTCCAAGTTCATAATTGTGAGATTGCCAGTTGATAGCAGAATGATATCCTTTGGCCAGTCCCAAACATATTGCTTATTTAGACCCACGTATAGGTTTTTCATCATAGTATCCCTATTAGAAGCCAAGCACCCATTGATCTCATATAATTCAGCAGACAGGCAACATATTGGTGCATTATCTATTCTGTAAATGTTTTTTGATTATATATTTCCTAGTCAAAACAATAATGAACAAGAGTAAGAATTAATACAACCATTTAGCTTCATTATTGGATACCATAGTAATATATATGTCTCCACAGGTTGTCCACTCTTTCAGATAATAATAACTCAAGCATAGTTTAGAGTCAATATGAAAACCCCATTTGAGGAATAATTTCTACCTCGTTGTAACATGACAAGAGATGAGTTATAAAAATCTCTGTATATATCCACATAGGCCATAGTGCTATAGTTTCCAACCTAGCACAGCCAAATTTGATATCTATATAATAATTTCTTACGGATATTTTTGTCCGATATTCACATATTTCATGTATGCCTGCAGTCGCGTAATCACTTCATGATAAATGGCTACTGTGCCTGTAATATGTAACAAATAAGCAATGCACTTGATATACTTAGGTATTTATTCTAGGTCCACTTCATATTCTAATGTCTTCTATTCCGTGTTGAAATTGCCTACTCTAACTTAATAAAAAAAAGATGTAGACCTCACAGCCCTTTTTTCCGATATCTCCCACAGAGGCATCAAACTATTAGCAACCGATTTATCATGAAAATCAGCCTTTATTTTTCCATCTGTTCATGCGGTACACACTAATTGCAAACCCATATTGCCACAAAAGTGTTTAAGCCCGCCTATATTCGCTATAGACACCAGAAGCATACTTTTATAGATATAGACCTATCGAGTTTAACAGCACTTGGCATTAGACACCCGGCATTCGAAATTATAACGCGGGTGATTCCATAATTAAAAATTAAAAATACAAATGTCCCGTTTATTAACAAGTCTTAGGCCGTTTATATTTGCTGTAAGCCGTTTTCCCAGTTTAGTAAGTATTCATGCCATAAACGATAATTTAAGGCATTTTCCTCAAGCCGCCCCATATATATAATTAATTCACGGGTTCTTAAGTTTCTATTCTCCCCCATCCTTATTTCAAGCAATCGTTTTTTTCCAACGTGCAGGTCGTTGTATACAAAACTATTTAAATAGGAGGCCCGACCATATAGATATGTTAACACTCAAGTTTTTTCAGTTATCTCTGCCTGAGCGTTCATTCACAGCATTTCCCACAAGCCGCCCGCATCCAAAGTTATTTTGCGGGTTGTTATCATTGCCAGTCCATTCACAGCACTTCCCACAAGCCGCCCTGCACCTAACGTGCTTTCACGGGTTGTTAACATTACCAGTCCTCTAACCACACCTGAACTAATATCTCTTTCCCAGTACATTAATCCTCACATCAACAATAAATTACCCACCAATACACTTTATTCTCAACTCACCCGAATCGCGGCATGTCCTATCAGCAACAAAGTATCTTCTCAAGTGTTCAAAGGAGAACACCCGGGCCGACCCGCTCCTTATATTTGCACGTTGCGTCATCGACTTATTCTCACGCCATAGTCACCGCAAGGGATAGTCTCTAAATTATCCTAAGGTTAAGGTCTGCAACTCGCTGATAAAAAACACCTAATCGATGTTAATAAGGCATTCTGTGTTTGAATTGCTTTATCCCTATTTCTTACACTTGCAACATCATTTCAACTATTAAATTGTATTTTGACCTAAAACCAATTCAACAGTCAGTGGACCTTTTTTACCTCACGCACCTTCCTATTTGTTTGAAATCTCGCTGTGTATTTAATTCATGTTAATCCAAACTTTTGTCTATTCGTTTTGACAACTTGTACAATGCTCCACAATATATTATCTTCTACGTCCCAGTTACCTTATCAATGTATGTCTGCTGTATATGCCCGGATCACTGACAAAATATCGACCTATAAAATATCGACCTACAGGAATATCGATGCAAAAATATCGAAGGCAAGAATATCGACATCCTATCTACAACATGGTAAGTACAAAAATATCGAAAATAAAATAAAGATTTAAAAAATATCGATGTTAAAAATATCGTTTTTTTCTGTAAAAGTATAAATAAAAAATAAAGTAAATAACATTAATAAATAAAATCAACATAGTTATAAATATCTAATAATGTTTAAAATTCATGAATAATACATATATAACAATAATACATTAATTAAACATATACAGAAAATATATAATATATATGCACTTAACAATAAGTTGTAATAATTATTTTAATAATTTATACATTAATAAAAAATATTATAAATTACAAATACATTTACAAACATAAAACAAAAGCATAAATAAAAAGTAAAGAATTATGTTTAATAAATTTAAAAAATTAAATATACTTTTAATATTTTTAAAATTAATTATATAAAACGTTGGATAGCGTAGGGGTAAAAATTACTATTCCAACTCCAAAAAGTACAACAGTAAGGAAAGCGTTGGATAGCGTAGGGGTAAAAATTACTATTCCCACTCCAGAGAATGCAACAGTAGGGAAAGCGTTTGATAGCGTAGGGGTAAAAATTACTATTCCCACTCCAGAGAGTGCAACAGTAGGGTAAGCGTTGGATAGCGAAGTGGTAAAAATTACTTTTCCCACTCCAGAGATTGCAACAGTAAGGAAAGCGTTGGATAGCGTAGGGGTAAAAAATACTATTACCACTCCAGAGAGTCCAACAGTAGGTAAAGCGTTGGATAGCGTTGGGGTAAAAATTACTATTCCCACTCCAGAGAGTGCAACAGTAGGGAAAACATTGGATAGCGTAGGAGTAAAAATTACTATTCCCACTCCAGAGAGTGCAACAGTAGGGAAAGCATTAAATAGCGTAGGAGTAAAAATTACTTTCCCACTCCAGAGAGTGCAACAGTAGGGAAAGCGTTGGATAGCGTAGGAGTAAAAATTACTATTCCCACTCCAGAGAATGCAACAGTAGGGAAAGCTTTGGATAGCGTAGTGGTAAAAATTACTATTCCAACTCCAGAGAGTGCAACAGTAGGAAAAGCGTTGGATAGCGTAGGTGTAAAAATTACTATTCCAACTCCAGAGAGTGCAACAGTAGGGAAAACGTTGGATAGCGTAGAGATAAACATTACTTTTCCCACTCCAGAGAGTGCAACAGTAGGGAAAGCGTTGGATAGCGTAGGAGTAAAAATTACTATTCCCACTCCAGAGTGCAACAGTAAGGAAAACGTTGGATAGCACAGGGGTAAAAATTACTATTCCAACTCCAAACAGTGCAACAGTAGGGAAAGCGTTGGATAGCGTAGGGGTAAAAATTACTATTCCAACTCCAGAGAGTGCAACAGTAGGGAAAGCGTTGGATAGCGTAGGGGTAAAAATGACTATTCCCACTCCAGAGAATGCAACAGTAAGGAAAGTGTTGGATAGCGTAGGGGTAAAAATAACTATTCGCACTCCAGAGAGTGCAACAGTAAGGAAAGCGTTGGATAGAGTATGGGTAAAAATTACTATTCCCACTCCAGAGAGTTCAACAGTAGGGAAAGTGTTGGATAGCGTAGGGGCAAAAACGTACTATTCCCACTCCAGGGAGTGCAACAGTAGAGAAAACGGTGGATAGCGTAGGGGTAAAAATTACTATTCCCACTCCAGAGAGTGCAACAGTAGGGAAAGCGTTTGATAGCGTAGGGGTAAAAATTACTATTCCCACACCAGAGAGTGCAACAGTAGGGTAAGCGTTGGATAGCATAGGGGTAAAAATTACTTTTCCCACTCCAGAGAGTGCAACAGTAAGGAAAGCGTTGGATAGCGTAGGGTTAACAATTACTATTACCACTCCAGAGAGTCCAACAGTAGGGAAAGCATTGGATAGCGTAGGGGTAAAAATTACGATTCCCACTCCAGAGAGTGCAACAGTAGGGAAAACATTGGATAGCGTAGGAGTAAAAATTACTATTCCCACTCCAGAGAGTGCAACAGTAGGGAAAGCATTGGATAGCGTAGGAGTAAAAATTACTTTTCCCACTCCAGAGAGTGCAACAGTAGGGAAAACGTTGGATAGCGTAGGTGTAAAAATTACTATTCCAACTCCAGAGAGTGCAACAGTAGGGAAAACGTTGGATAGCGTGGAGATAAAAATTACTTTTCCCACTCCAGAGAGTGCAACAGTAGGGAAAGCGTTGGATAGCGTAGGAGTAAAAATTACTATTCCCACTCCAGAGTGCAACAGTAAGGAAAACGTTGGATAGCACAGGGGTAAAAATTACTATTCCAACTCCAAACAATGCAACAGTAGGGAAAGCGTTGGATAGCGTAGGGGTAAAAATTACTATTCCAACTCCAGAGAGTGCAACAGTAGGGAAAGCGTTGGATAGCGTAGGGGTAAAAATGACTATTCCCACTCCAGAGAATGCAACAGTAAGGAAAGTGTTGGATAGCGTAGGGGTAAAAATTACTATTCCCACTCCAGAGAGTGCAACAGTAAGGAAAGCGTTGGATAGAGTATGGGTAAAAATTACTATTCCCACTCCAGAGAGTTCAACAGTAGGGAAAGTGTTGGATAGCGTAGGGGCAAAAACTTACTATTCCCACTCCAGGGAGTGCAACAGTAGAGAAAACGGTGGATAGCGTAGGGGTAAAAATTACTATTCCCACTCCAGAGAGTGCAACAGTAGGGAAAGCGTTTGATAGCGTAGGGGTAAAAATTACTATTCCCACACCAGAGAGTGCAACAGTAGGGTAAGCGTTGGATAGCATAGGGGTAAAAATTACTTTTCCCACTCCAGAGAGTGCAACAGTAAGGAAAGCGTTGGATAGCGTAGGGTTAAAAATTACTATTACCACTCCAGAGAGTCCAACAGTAGGGAAAGCATTGGATAGCGTAGGGGTAAAAATTACGATTCCCACTCCAGAGAGTGCAACAGTAGGGAAAACATTGGATAGCGTAGGAGTAAAAATTACTATTCCCACTCCAGAGAGTGCATCAGTAGGGAAAGCATTGGATAGCGTAGGAGTAAAAACTACTTTTCCCACTCCAGAGAGTGCAACAGTAGGGAAAACGTTGGATAGCATAGGTGTAAAAATTACTATTCCAACTCCAGAGAGTGCAACAGTAGGGAAAACGTTGGATAGCGTAGAGATAAAAATTACTTTTCCCACTCCAGAGAGTGCAACAGTAGGGAAAGCGTTGGATAGCGTAGGAGTAAAAATTACTATTCCCACTCCAGAGTGCAACAGTAAGGAAAACGTTGGATAGCACAGGGGTAAAAATTACTATTCCAACTCCAAAAAGTACAACAGTAGGGAAAGCGTTGGATAGCGTAGGGGTAAAAATTACTATTCCAACTCCAGAGAGTGCAACAGTAGGGAAAGCGTTGGATAGCGTAGGGGTAAAAATGACTATTCCCACTCCAGAGAATGCACAGTAAGGAAAGTGTTGGATAGCGTAGGGGTAAAAATTACTATTCCCACTCCAGAGAGTGCAACAGTAAGGAAAGCGTTGGATAGAGTATGGGTAAAAATTACTATTCCCACTCCAGAGAGTTCAACAGTAGGGAAAGTGTTGGATAGCGTAAGGGCAAAAACTTACTATTCCCACTCCAGGGAGTGCAACAGTAGAGAAAACGGTGGATAGCGTAGGGGTAAAAATTACTATTCCCACTCCAGAGAGTGCAACAGTAGGGAAAGCGTTTGATAGCGTAGGGGTAAAAATTTCTATTCCCACACCAGAGAGTGCAACAGTAGGGTAAGCGTTGGATAGCATAGGGGTAAAAATTACTTTTCCCACTCCAGAGAGTGCAACAGTAAGGAAAGCGTTGGATAGCGTAGGGTTAAAAATTACTATTACCACTCCAGAGAGTCCAACTGTAGGGAAAGCATTGGATAGCGTAGGGGTAAAAATTACTATTCCCACTCCAGAGAGTGCAACAGTAGGGAAAACATTGGATAGCGTAGGAGTAAAAATTACTATTCCCACTCCAGAGAGTGCAACAGTAGGGAAAGCATTGGATAGCGTAGGAGTAAAAATTACTTTTCCCACTCCAGAGAGTGCAACAGTAGGGAAAGCATTGGATAGCGTAGGAGTAAAAATTACTATTCCCACTCCAGAGAATGCAACAGTAGGGAAAGCATTGGATAGCGTAGAAATTAAATATAACATACCTATAAATAAATGTTCTAAATAAAATAATTAACATTTTTATTTTTAAATAACTACATCATTTGCAAATCCCCATTGATAATTACTAAAAACATAATTAAAATTAAATAATTATTTAACAATAAATTGAACACTAAAATACTTTTCTAAACAAAAAACATATTAATAATTGAAAATTGATTAACAATTAAAAAATGGTATAAACAGTACATTTATTTTTGAATAAAGTATTTTTTATAAAAAATTATTTACCAATAAAATACATTTCCAATTAATAAAAATTAATTAACAATAAAAATTATTATTTACCAATTTCCAAAAATTAATTACCAATTAAAAAATGCAATTGCCAATTAAAAATTGTAATTACCAATTACAAACTTTAATTACCAATTAAAAAAGTTAATTGCCAATTAAAAAACTTTAATTACCAATTACAAACCTTAATTACCAATTAATAAAATAATTACCAATTAAAATAATTAATTACCAATTAATAATTAATTAGAAATAAAATAATTATCAATACCAATCAAAAATAAATAAGTATTTAAATACAATTAAATTACTTTCCACCCAATTCCTCCATAAACCCACAACCCGCTACAGAACTTAAATGTATAAATTAATTAAAATTAATTTACAATTACTAAAAATGTATAATTAATTTAATATAATTAAATTACTTCCCACCCTATTCCCCTATAAACCTACAACCCGATCTAGTACTAACACATAAAATTAAATTAAAAATAACATTTTTAATATCTAATAAATAGTACATGTATTATTTAAAACAAATAAAATACTTAACAAAAACATATAACACATACATATAAAATACATAATAAAATACATAACAACAAACAAATATCGATATTAGTAACATCGAAATTAGTGACATCGATATAAATGATATTGATATTACTAACTTCGAGATTACTTACATCGATATAAAAAAATTCGATATTACTTACCTTAGGGTCGATATTCTGTCCAACGATATTCTTGACCTCGATATTCTTCACCTTCAATATTTACAACTCGATATTACTGTAGGTCGATATTAGGGAATCGATATTTTGACTGTGCACCACCCCGGAGCCCTTATATAAAAAACACCTCTCCATCAATGGTTTTTCTACCATTTCCTCCTGCAACATGTATAGGGCTCCACAAAATACTCTCTTTTACGGGCCAGATGCCTTAATAATCCAATAGCAATAGCAGTAGCGAATACATCAGTGGCTCATCCTTAAATCCAGTCACAATTAAATATAAAACCTCTCCATAGGTGATTTTTACTGCCATTTCCTCCTACAATATGTATAATGCTCCACTCAATATTCTATTTTACAGGCCAATTGCCTTTCTAATATTTATCTGCTGTATATGCCCCAAGGCCCAGGAGCAATAGCACTAGCAGATATATCAATCACTCCTCCTTTCAGCCTGCATTGAGAAAGGGCAGAGTGTGCATGGCTCGTTTGGGCAGCCCTAGAGGGCCAACAAGACAGTCATTGTGCCCTGAGGAGTGGGCACACCACTCCTCCCCTGCTCGCAGAGCAGCCCCGCTCACCCGCAACTATACATAAAATGGTAATAATGAGAAGTTATTACCAATTTATGTTTCTGCTTCTCGCACTGCGAGAAAGCAGTGGGGCGATGCTCCTCCGCCCTAGTGGAGGAGCCTCCCCTGGTCTGTGGCCTCTATACTGAAAGTACAGATCTGTTGACGACTTCTCTCTATAAACAACAAACCTGAGATTACCATTAGTCGTTAGTCCTCTTACAAAATAAAAATGCTATAAATGTGTAATGCTATATTTAGCTTTTTTCTAACTGAACCGCTACGCATAGAGTTACAACATGAAAATTACGAGCATTCTAATTGTCCAGGCCTGTGCTTTCCTCCTTCTAATCAGAGCCCTGCATGTTTTATAGGTAAATGAGATGACGTACACCAGCACTACAAGTCACAGAGTGCACATGTGCTCCAAATGAAAGGCCGGTACTGTGAAATTCTGACAGGAAGTAATATGATATCCTTCTCTGCGCTGCATTCCGATTAATGATGTCTGTTCTGTATTTATTCCAACATTCCATATCACCAAGGCCGTTGTTACACACACCCAAAACTCCATTCAGTCCAGTCAACCTTATATGCACCAGCCTTGTTTTGACTAAGTACGTCACGAGCTCGCTTCAGGCTGTGAAGGACATTGTGCAACCATCAGTGCTCCCTCATGATGGGCTCTACCCAGCATGCTTTGCTCGGTGCTCCTCCGTCTCTACCCAGGATGCTCTGCTCTGCGCGCCTCTTGTTCTAAATCCAGTGGAAAGGTGGAGGGCTCAGCTGATGCCGGACTTCTCTTTATCTTTCGCATGTCCGAGGGAGCGTGCGTTTAATGATTAGCCACCGAGTCTGTGTGACCGGGTCTGCTGCGAGGACTTTCACCCAGTCATGTAGGTCACTCTGCCATCAGCACATAAGCATTGCCAAGTCAAATGCCGTGCGGCCACATACTTACTGCAAGGGGCAGGCTCGAAGCACGATTACATTGGGGGAAGAAGGTGAAGGAGGCGGTATCACACATGCCCACAGAACTAGAGGCGGGAGACTCGCCATTTTTAAAGCTAAACATGGTTTTAATTTGCATTGTCTCCTGTCCCATTTTATTACAAATCAACGAGTAAGATAAATACCCCCACTTATGTTTTTTTCTTTTTTTTTTTAAGCCGTTCTGCTTTCCAAATGTTGGCGTGTATTTGGTGTAGTAGAGCAGAAGTGCACACTGTGCGCAAGAGAGAGGGGGTGGATTCAGAAAATGTGGCGAGTGTGGAGGACAATGACGGTTTGAGTGAACTGGATGAATGTGCTCTGTGATTTATAAGTTATAAAGTAAAGCTCAGTGGGTAGTATGTGTTTCGAGAAAAAAGTGAATGTGTTTTGTAGGGTTAGTGCTGCCACCTCGGTCCTTGTCATCAGCGCATAATGCCTATCTCTGCTCCTCAAAAGTGCTAAGAAATGGTTTCCTGGAAGCAATGCAAGAAACTTCTAGAGCTTCTAAAAGCGCCTTCCAATCCACTGTCACAAAGGAGCTGAGATGTCCTTGGACTCGCAACACATAATTTAGACTTTCAAGCAACCCTGTTCAAAATCTGTTCATAAATGTGCTAAAAACTGAGCATCTTTCAGAAGTATGTGTGCACTGGAATGAGAAATTGAAGCACTGGACGTGGGAACGAGTGAAAGCAAACAAACAATTGGAGGAGTACCACCACAAGACAGTCTTCTTAGAAAAGGACAATTTCCTTTTCTTGTGCACATGGTCTGGGACTGCCGTCCACCCCCCGCCTTAGCATGCAGGTCAAAGTTACACATTCTATAGACCAACAACAGAATTCTTTGGAAGGCAGGGGGTCTCGAGCCCGAGACCCCCCGGCCGTATTTATTAAAATATGAAAGAAAATTAAAAATTTTAATAAAATTAACATTTAGCGAATTATTAAATGCAAACATCAGCACATTAGATTTTCATCCATTTTGACAGGGTATGATGGGCTAACCTTAACAAGTATCTAATACAGCGTGGTTCCTAACCGAATCTAACATCCTGATATTACATTTGCATTTATAATAATTTCTGGTCGTACGGCAAGGTCGCTAACCGGTGTCAGATCCTTTTAACAGCTACGCTCTCACGTCCGAGATGCGCATGCGCAACCAGGGCCCGTTTACCCACGTGCGCTTCCTGAACTCCATTTAACCATAACAGGAGGGCCCTTACACTCGCGCACCTTGATGACGTCATAGTGTATGTGAGGGGTGCCGCGACGAACGCTGCTCCAGCATTGCTGAAAGGCTGTCCCCCATGCCTCGGGGCCTCCGGATGAAATCCTCCTCTGTTTCGCCATTGTCCGCTCCTCCCCGAGACCACGATCCTCCTCAACTATGCTTGCTCCCCAGGTACGAGACCGCAGACCTGCAGAGGGAATAAAGAAGAAAAGAAATTACGGGCCGCTGGGGGCCCAACAGCGCTTTAGCCGCAGGAAGACTGGGCTGAGAGAGAAAATTAACGGCCCCCTCAGTGGGGCGAGGAGCGAGCCTGGGAAGCGCGGGTGCAAAGAGGAAGCCTCCCGCGTTCCCCAGGCTCTTAACCCCTCCTATGCCGCGGTCCCACCCCCCTGCCCCGGAAGCGCAAAACTGCTTCCGGGGCATGGGCGTGACGCGCAAGCCAACCAGGAACGGCGGAAAGAGGGGGGCCGGGCCCAGCCATGTGCGCGTGGGGGTCGATTGGCCCCCCCTTCTCTTCTCTTCTCTCTCCCCACTTTTCTGAGACCTCGACAGGTCTTGTGGTGGTACTCCTCCAATTGTTTGTTTATTTGACCATTAAGGGGACCAGGAGTATTCCCCTCCACATAGTGGAAATCCCTTTCTCTCTCCTGTTGTTTTACTAACGAGTGAAAGCAAACAGACCTTGAGTGCCACAGAGTGAGCTCAATTCGTCTCGAGCTCACTCATTCTCCTGGCTTGCGTATGCATTTCCTTGGCTTGTATATGAGTAGCTCAACCAGTCCTGATTTTTGCTTGGCATTCTGGGATTTGTAGTCCTGTTTATCTCCATGTGCCAACATTTTAAAACCAAAACAAGGTAGATTTTTAGACTTTGAAAATTAGTAAGAAGCATAGTGATGATGCTACTAGAAATCTTTGTCCAGTCTACACAACTCTTTACAAGGTAAATTACATTTCTGGCAACAGTCAGAGGTTCACAGGTTCATTCTGAACAGGTGGTCTCTGCTCACACACCTGACCACAATCACATTCGAGCCAGGGACTCGCCTGCAAATTAATGGTATTCCCAAGCAGCTCTGCCAGTATGCAGAACTATAATTGGGCAGCAGGTGCAGTTGCACCAGATCTCATTGATCCTTTATAATTGTTCTATTGTACTACCTCGACATCAGTCAAAGTGGCCTTTTTCCTTGCTTGCAACAGGCCACGTGACATCCTTGCTATGCTACTGTATGCATCAATCATGATGTACAGCCTTGAAAGCATGACAAGGTCCTCCATGGTACTAGACCCAACCTGCTCTACTCTTGAGCTTTTAACCTCATTGCTTAATTTAAGTTGGTGACAACCAGCACTCATTTTTGATGGCCCCACTTATTTTTCTGGATCAGACATTTACTGATAACAAGAGAAGGAAAAGCACACAAAACAGAAAAAACAGGAAAACAAAGATGGAAAACTGTCATAAAAGGAGAAAGCAGGAAACTGCAAGAGTTAGATAAGGGGTCCGGTAAGAGTCTGGCAGTGGATTAAAGAGGCGTGAGGTGAAGCGAAGATTACACAGCTTTGTTATCCAGTGTGCTGACATTAACTTCACTGCCGCTGGCTTCTGAGCAGAGCTTTGGTCTCTGGCACTCATTCATTTGCAAACTAACCACTGTGACCCACAATTGCTTACAAGAGTAAAGTGAATCAAGGAAATAATTATTTAAAAGAATTTGGTTTCCTTGTCAAATGTTCCTTTCTCCTTCATCTGCTGAGATGGCTTGCAGCAGCTTCATGAGTATGTCAGGGCTGTCTGGTCTTCCGGAGAAAGAAAAACTCCTTTTTAAGGTTAACAGGATTCAGTCCTTTCAAATGTTTCCTTTTTTTCTGTGATCCAGTGGCCCTAAATAAAATCTGTCTCAACAACACAACCCAACACCATGTTTCTCACCATTGATCATAAACTCTCACAAGGCCCATAAATAACCGAGACAAATATTGGGCAACTGAATCATGTGACCTAATTAATCGGAACTATTCACAAACTATTAACACATTATATATATATAACTGCAGTTTTTCATCATCATTATCATGAAAATATAACGGAAACATTTAATTAAGTCACTAAGGTCAATGAATCAAATAATGGTAACTAGACTAAGAATAAACAAGACCAGCTTGTCATTTCAAAATCTATTTTATTAAATTTTATTTTCAAACAAAGAGTATTCTTTAAAATTTTAATTATTTTTATTAGCATTTTGAAAGCATCTTTTAATTAATTTAGGCACATTAGACTGTCATTTCAAAACAGATCAGCTTGCAGAGAATTAATGTAGTTAAGTTCTCATTCCCTAAAATCTATTTCCCTGTCTAAACTTTAATAAAACCTAAAAGGAAAAGTCATTAGTTCTGCTATCCTTACGTGAGTCAAAAGTCCAACAGCACTTCACGCCCTTCAGGAATCAGGAACGAGCAACCCGCCCTCCTCCCAAGGGGTCAGGTTTTATACCTTTTCTCTATCTAAATCTAACTAAAAGAATACTTTTTCTTCAACATTCAGCATTTTCATTGGCTGTCAATTGTCAGACCATGCGAAGTCATAACCCTTACAATCCAAAATCGTGCCTTTCTAAAACGTCTTTGTCCTTTGACCACAGGCGACATTAGCTTCCTAGGATTTTGCAACATTTTATTAAATAACAGTTCGCTGCTTCCTCAGCTTGGCTGTTCTGCCACTTCCTGTCTTTGAAGTTAAGCAATTCAGAGCACATCTTGCACAGTTCCATTAATTTATTAATTGAAGGACATCTTTGTGGCAAGCTTTTCACGTTCTTTAGCTGTGCTCGGCACATCACGACAGGATTCCAAACACCATTTTAAAAGCTAGGCCTCAGGCCTCTTTCTTGAGAACTAGTATGCAAAGAAACACAAAACATTAATTAATGCGAGTAATGAAGATTATTCTGTTACCCACCCCCTTTGCTAATGTTAACCCATTAGTTTATATTAACTAGCTTTAAGCACAAAAAATGCAGCATTATAAAAACCTTCTTCATATAGACCTCCAGGATCCTTCACAAACCATTGCCACATATAAGACATGACATAGACAAAAGCAAAAATAAGCACATGCTATTAATTAAACAGCCACAATTAATATTGACAAAAAAATAGACAAAGTTAGTTCATTATTTTTCAACGTACTTGCAAGTGCAACAAAGAGCACATAATGTTAAACCCTCATGTAGTGAATGCATTTTATTCTAAGTTGGTTAGTACATATTCGTGCATAAACTCATTAATATGATTAATAATTATGGAAGTTTAACTTCACAAGTCAAAAACATAATTTGTTTCTGAAACTCGCTTCATCAACTCCCCCATCTGGTGATTTCAAAATCACCAAACAATACCCAAAATTTTATCAAAATTTAATTTTAATAGACATCATGTTTTGAACACTCTTTGTGTTAGTATTTCTAAACTCCTGTCTCAGCAGTTTGTCTACAACTCTCATATTGTACTCTTCTAAACTCTTCCGATTCTATCTCCTTCTCCTGTTCTTTTCTGAGTTTATAAATTCTTCTCCTTTCGCTCACATGCTTCTTTCTCTTGTGTATCATGCAACTAATTTTTAACAAAAGCATCACTATGACTATGATTATTACAGGATAAAGTATTTTGCCAAAGATTGAACTGCCAAATTCTCGAAACCAGTTCCCAATTGCTGCAAATCTTTTATTCAAACGTTCTGTAAATTTTTCATCTTCCAGAGGTTCTATTTCAGAATGAAATTCAGTGATGTTTTTAATAAGCATTTCTGTATTCTGGCTCTTGTCTGGGATATATGTACAGCAATGCTGGACATGTAAAATCCCACAAACTCCTCCTTCCTTTGCTAGCAGAATGTCCAATGCAAGACGGTTCTGCATAACCATGCTTCTCGTGGCAACAAGTTCAGTGTTAACTAATTGGAAACCACTTGCAGTGTCTGTGGACAATCTATCTACAATTGTGAAGACTTTCCTGATTTTAATCGCATTCAGGGTTATTCCCACTATAGGAATTAAGGCACCAAATATGTCACCCATGATTTCTGAAAAACTTTCCCTCCTGTATCTATTCAGGTTTTTGCCAATTTCGAATGAACCTTCTGCATTTCTGTCCACATGAAAATTTTGGGGAAAAACCAAACCAAGATAGCACGTCCCATGCCAATGGTCTGGGAGGCTAAAGTAAGCTTTGTTCCCACAAACAAAATAAATTCCAGGAAAAATTGGGTCTTTGCCACCTTTAAATCCCCATCCCCCTATGATACGATAAGTATCCTCACATTGACTTGCACCCACAAAAAAGTTATCATATAAGGTATTGTCTCTCCTAATACAGAATTTTCCACTAACAGGTTCATCTATGTGAATAGCAGCATAACCATTTCTACCATTAAGCTTCTCATCCTCAATCTGCCAAAATCTGGATTTAGTCTGTTTCAGCATCTCATTTCTCTTGTAAATCGCCCTTCTCTCCTCAACCAAGTTTAGAAAAGATTTTTCTTCAGCTCTCATTTTGCAGGTTAAATTGTTTTTAAACGCATACTCATAGGTAAGTTCATTAGTTACTAAAAAGAATTCCCTCATCTGCTTTGCAGGTCTTACTTTGTTCAAGCTATTTACAACTTTCAGGTTAGCAAACATTTCATCATAATCTGAGTAATAGTACTCCAGACGACCAGTTTGATAGAACAAACTAGCTATAACACTGCATGTAATGCCATAAGTGAGGGGTAGCATGTTATATTTAACCCCCTCTGAAACAGAAGCAGGAAGCTTCACGCAAACGTAACAGTCCTTCACATCCATAACTTTTACATATTCTGACAATAATCTTGAGAAGGAATTAGTAGAAAAATCACCAGCAGATCTATCTTGGTTTATCTCTGGTTTGTGCTCAATAACTCTATTAGTTTTGCCTACTACATCATGTACAGCTTGTTTAGTTTCAACTTTACTAGTCATGTTAGCTTTATAATCTTCTTGATCAATCCCAAATGGAAAGATGACTGCCAAAATCAACCAAACCAAAATTATTAGGATCACACAAATAGAAGACATTTTACAGCATCTTCTAAAAATAGCAAACCTTGAATTGTCAGTATAAGGCATCTTTTTTTTTTTACAAGAGTTTTTTACTTAAAATCAAAAACAAAAAATTAAAAATACTTTTTATATACACCTCCCCTTTAAATTTTTTTTTTTTTTAGAAACCCTCTAACAGCTTTTCTTCGACCTTGGGTCTTACATTAATGTGTTTTTCCAGCTAACACAATTTCTTCGACCTTGTGTCACCTAACACATTTTTTTCAGCCTTATGCCAAAAATAAACCTCAACCTAAAAGAAAACAATTCTAATCATTGTCACTGGCTTCTTTTAAATCCTCCTGACTACTGCTACTGATTTCCACTACTGGTGGTATAATTATATAAGTCATTCAGGGGACTTATACTTCTGGTTTGGCTTTAATGGTCTTTTTCCTCTACTGCTAATCACTTCTATTTTCTTTCCTGCTTGATTTTTCTTATTAGAGTAACCCTTTTGACTTGATATTTCATTAACTTGCTCTTTTGACTTGTTCACCAATTTGAATTTTAAACCTTCATTTTCATCAGGCCAATTATCTCCTTTTCTGAATAGTTTTTTCTTTGGCTCAGATTGATTACATTCAGTTCTCCAAGCTCTTTTTCTGAATTCTCTCACTTTTGATTCTTCATCACTTTCATCAGTTTCATCTTCTGTTTCTGAGATTTGAAATCTAGTTTCAGGTGCTTCTTTACTCGGCAGCTTCACTCCGTTAGGAACATCATCCTTATAGCTGGTACTCGGTAATTCGTCTTCTTCTTCTGGAATTACTTCCAACTTCCCAGTTTCAGAATTCTTGTTCCTGCTTTCAGAGCTTTCAATCTGCTTTTCAATACTCTCCTGATCTTGTTTCTCTTCTGGCTCAAATACTTTTTCTGCTTCTTTTTCTAACAGATCTTCATCATTTTCTGAATCTAGAATCACAATCTCTAGATCTTTTTCATTCAATGGCTGATCCGCATTTGAATCATCCAGATGTCGACCCTCTTGTCGATCTTCAGAATCTGGATTCTCTTCAGGTTCTCCTTCAGAATCTGAATCAGTTGTGGTGTCACTATCCTCATCAGGATTATCAGGAGGTGGTACACGAATGGTGTGACTCGCAGGCACCCACCTTTTCAAACCTTTGCATTTAACTGCATTTGTTGTGACTAATATCACCTGTGTTGCTTTTTGCCACCTGGGTACCAAACAGTTCCTTCTCCGGTGTACTTTTGTTCTCACCCAGTCTCCTGGCAACAAATCATGAGCTTGCTCCTTTTCTTTTGAAATCATATCAGTTCCCACCTGATGAAATACAGAAGTTACCACATCGGACAAGTTCTTGCAATATTCCATAATTGCACTTTCATTAATGCTAAGAACTTTTCCAACTGGTACAAATGCTTGTCTCATTACTCTTCACATAAGAATGTCATGTGGGCTTAAACCTGTCTTTTTATCTGGTGTACTTCTCAAAGACATTAGAACAAGTGAAAGTGCATCTGTCCACTTCATTCCTATAGCCGGCAACATTTTGGCTATTCTATTTTTTATCGTGCCACACTGGAGAAGTGTGGCTCACCGGTTAGAGGAGGCAGACCCGGACGCAGCGGTCAGACCCGGGACCAGGGTTCAATCCCCGACGCGGCAGGGTCTTGAGCTCAAAATGTCCACGGACTCAATAATTCTAACCTCGGTGCCTACTCGAATCATGGGTTCACACTCTGCAACTCTGGGCAATAGCCTGCTTAATCTCCACTACGGCCCCACTGTGATGGGATGCCTTGCTTTCACCTTGGGGATGTCCAGTAGGGGTTATCTTGCAGGGAAAAGCCAGGACGGGTTCCCAAAGCAAGCGCATTGAGACCTTACGGTGAAGGGCGCTATATAAGAACGTATGATTTACGATTTGATTTAATTTGTTCAACAACTCCTGATGCTTCTGGTCTGTATGCACAGTGTAGCTTCTGCTTAATGTTCTGGGCTTCACTAATCATTTGTAGCAATCTGTTTTCAAAATGTGTACCGCGATCACTTTCAATTGTAACCGGAAATCCATACCTAGGTATGATCTCTCTCAAAAGCAATTTTGCCACAGTAACTGAGTCATTGTGACGTGTTGGGAACGCTTCTACCCATCTTGAAAACAGGCAGGCAATCACAAGAACATACCTTAATCTATTGTGAGGTGGCATGTCAATGAAATCCATTTGCAACCTGGTAAAAGGACCACCCTCTCGTCCTATGGTTCCCATGCTCACAACTGTTTTTCCGTTTGGATTAATTTGTTGGCAGATCAAACATCTCTGGCAAAATGACTCTGCAATAATCCTAAATTTGGGATTAAACCAGGTTTGTCTAAACAACCTGATCAATGAATCTCTTCCTAAATGTCCTTGGCCATGGTACATCCGTGCCATGTCAGCAATCATGCAATTTGGCATTACAGGTCTGTCATCTTTGTAAACCCAAACCTCACCTTCCTCCCGCTGTCTGCAACCTGCTTTTAGCCATGTGTCTTTTTCCTCATCATCTGCCTCATCTTGTAGATCTTTTACTCCTTGCCATGTCTCAACTACAGATATTAGCATGAGTGAGTTGTCTTTTTCAGGATTAATTGAAAAATTGTTTTTCGCACAGTATCGTGCAATTTCATCTGCAAAGGAATTACCTTTAGTAATATAGTCCTCGCCCTTTTTATGAGCTGCACATTTCACAACAGCAATTTCCTCTGGTAACTGAATGCCATCAATCAATCTTTTGATCAATTTTGCATTCCTGGTCGGTGTTCCCGCAGAAGTCAAATAACCTCTTTGAGACCAAAGCTGGCCATAGTCATGTACTACGCCATATCCATACTGACTATCAGTCACTATGGTAATCTTTTTCCCTTTTGCTCTTTCACATGCACGAATTAAAGCAATTAATTCTGCCACCTGAGCTGAACGAATTCCCTCAAGAGAGGAACCCTCAACTACTCCTGCAACTGTACAGACAGAATATGCTGCTCTCAGAATACCCTCATCTGTTCTTAGGCAAGAGCCATCAACAAAGTAAACAAAGTCTGATTCTGGCAAGGGTACATCTTTTATGTCTTTCCTAGGTTTGGTGCAATAATCTAAAACATCCAAGCACTCGTGGTCAACATCAATCTCGTTTTTGATTTCAGTAATAGCACCATCAGGCAATAATGTGGAAGGGTTTAAATTCACACGTCTTGCAATTGAGACATTATCTGATCCCAGAATAGTTTTCTCATATTTGGTTAACCTATTACTTGTTAGGTGCTGTGTCTTGCTTCTGGTAAGAAGAATTTCAACCGAATGAGGTACATACACTTTTACAGGAAACCCCATTATGATTCCTTCACTTTGTTCAAGACTTACACTTGTTGCAGCCACTGCTTTTAAGCAACCTGGCAATGCTTTTGCAATAGGATCAAGAACAGCTGAGAAGTAAGCTATTGGCTTTCTTAGTTTTCCATGTCTCTGAATCAGAACTGATAATGCACAGCCTTCCCTTTCACTACAGTACAGCTCAAATTCTTTCTCATAGTCTGGCATCCCTGATGTTCACACAAACTCTTTTTAACTGCTCAAAAGCCTCTAACTCAGTTTTTGTTAGGGTAATCGGGACTTTTATGTCTGCTTTTGTCAGTCTCTGCAATGGTTTCACAATTACTGAAAACCCACTAATCCATTGACGACAATAACCTACCATTCCTAGAAACATTCTGACTTGTCTTTGTGTTGTTGGAGGTTGTATTGCTCGAATCATTTTTATTCTCTCAACTGTCACTTGTCTGATTCCCTTTGCAATTCTATGACCAAGATATTTTACCTCTTGCTTGCAAAACGGTAATTTTGCTGGTGATACTTCATGTCCCTCATCTGCCAAACGATTCAAAAGCGTAATGGTGTCTGTCACACAATTTTCTCGTGTTTTTGCAGCCACCAGAAGGTCATCAAAGTACTGGACCAATGTTGATTTTCCAAATAAATCTAGATCTTCCAAAGATTTCTTTAACAACTGATTAAAAATAGATTGACTCTCAGTATACCCTTGAGGGATACGACACCATGCTAAGATGCGATCCTGAAATCTGAACGCAAAAATGTGTTGGCTCTCTGGATGCAGTGGAACTGTAAAGAAAGCATTAGATAGGTCTATGACCGTATACCATTCTGCATCATGCAGAATCTGATATAGAATTACCGCTCGGTTTGGTACAACTGGGCAACATGGAACCACTATTTGATTAACCTTTCTCAGGTCCTGAACTATTCTGAAAGTTCCGTTTGGCTTTTTGATCCCCATAATCGGTGAATTACATGGACTGCTCTCAATTTCTTTCAAAACACCTTGTTTTATGAATTTCTCAATCACAGGAATAACACCTTCAATAGTTTCAGCTTTCATTTTATACTGAGGAATATTAGGGAAATCTACTCCTTGTTTTACAGTGATTTGCACTGGGTCTACATGTTTTATTAAACCCATTTCATCTCCTGTTAAATCCCAGATTTTTGCATTAACTGTCTCTTTCAACTCTTCAGGTAAATTATGTTTATCAAAAGCAGGAAATAATGTATTTTCTTCTTCAACCATTAGCATTGTTAGCTTGTACAGACCATCTTCTTCTAAAGTTTGAAGCTCAATACCATCCGGTGAGCAATATATTTTGCAATTCATTTTGCACAAAATGTCCCTCCCTAACAGGTTTACAGGACTATTGTTGAAAGATTACAAATCTGTGTTTATTTTTGAAATTACCAATCTCAACTTTAACTGGTTCTGTTAAATCTGTTTTAATGTGTTGATTTGCTACACCAACTACTTGGATGGACTCACCAGGGAGAGGAAGGTTTTCTATTTCCACTGATCTAACAGTAGAACGGGTAGCACCAGTGTCCACAAGAAAAGTGATTTCTACATCATTCTCTTTACCATTTACAAATGGACCAGACTGATCTACCTCAAGAGTGGCTCCAAGCACACACTCTTCTTCCTCTCTCAGGCACCGTCATGAGAAATCCTCTAAATCACTCCCTTCATTTTGTTTTAACCAAAATTGTTGAGAAGCATTTGCCACATTTACTCTCGGCGGTCTATTTACCTGATCACCTCTGCAGAATCCTGTCTCAGGACTGTACCTTTGCCCATTCATACAGTTTGGAAGTGGCGGTTGCGGTATTTGGCTCTGCTGATTCACTAACTGTCGCTGTAGCTGTCGCTGCTGACTTATTTCATTTAACTGTTGCTGTAGCTGTTGCAGCTGATTTATCTCATTCTGCATCTGTGGATTTAATGATGTATTTTTAAAATTTCTGGGCGGATTCTTACACTCACGCTTCCAGTGTCCAATTGCGCCGCAATTAAAACATGGGAGCTTCTGCTTGAGCTCTTCAATATTTGTATTAAATTTTGGTTTGTTAAAATTTCCCTTAAATTTGCCTTGATTCTGGTTAACATTTTTATTTTCTAAGGTTGCTATCTGCTGCTCAGGTACCTTCACCTGTGCCCACATTGCTTTTTCTTTAAGCTTCTTTTGTTTGGCATCTATCTCGTCACTGCAGTATTTTGCCTTTCTCAGGATGTCATCGACTGTTAATGATTGCCATCCGACAATTCCATTTCTAATCATTTCACCAATTTCAGGTCTCAAGCCATAAACAAACCTGTATATGAAGTGGCTCATGTCTTTCTCACTTAATCTTTTATAGCCACTGTATTGTTTAAATACCAGCAGTAATCATTCATAAAAAGAATGTACTGACTCTTTTGGTTCTTGATTTGTTCTGTCAATTTTAACCCAATCTACTTCTTTAGGGGCAATTTTGTTTTTCAACCACACACTTACTTTGTCATATAAATCCATGACATCTGCTGAAGGAGCACCTGTTATTTTATCTCGAGCCGGTTCTTCTTTGGGCCAACTTACAGAAATTTTCATTTCTGTCCAAAGATCCGATGGGACAACAATGTCAAAGAATCCATCAAGATCAATCCACAGAACTTTTGAAACTTTAATAAATCTGTCTATCTGGCGATACCATTCTACTGGCTTTTCTCTCAGCCGAGGGAAATCATTTGTAAACAATAAAATGTCCTGTCTTGTCCAAGGTACATGAACATACCCTCCACCAGCTATTTCCCTCATAGGAAACTCATTTGCAACTTCCCCTTTTTCTCTCTTTTCTTCTTCTCTTTTCTTTGTCCATTTCACTCTCCATTTACTTAATTTACCTAATCTTTTTAAAAACACAATTAATTCTTTTACATGAGTTATCCTATTTGTGGTGTTTACATTTTCAATATCTTTTTCAGAAAAATCCACTCTGTAATGTTTTTGCAATTGTTTCTGTCTTCTTAAATCTATTTCTAATTCAGCAGCCACTTCTTCAAATTGATCATACTTATTTTTTGATTTCCATTGAATGCTTTTGCATATAAACAGTAATTCATCATCCTGATACTGCTTTAAATTGTGAGTTCCAATTGTGCCAATAATTATTTCTTCCAAATCTGCTTTCAATTTTGCAACATCAAGTTGTTTAAATTCAGGGATTTGTGAGGTCTGTGGAGTCGGTATTAAATCTATTTTATTTATGCTCTTTTCCGGAGATCCGGAATCCGATCCTGCAACAGATGGTGTCTGATCATTTGTCAAACTTTGATTAAAAGTTAAATCTGGCATTGTTTTTTCTCTATGTATTTCTGACAACTCTGAATAAAAATTTTCAGCCACTTTCTGAATTTTCGCATTTAATGGAACGGTCAGAGCTGAGTGTCTATTTTCTCTTTGATCAAAAACCGGTACAACAGGACCAATTGTTACTAGTACTGTAACTGCTTCCATCCCTTTAGTTAATTGTTGTATTAATTCCTCTTTTGCTCTTAAATATTCTGAAACTTCTGGTATATCCCCAAGTCTCTCTGTTCTTTTTACATTTCTCGGGAATTCATTTCTCTGTTCAGGAATCTCAGGATAATTTCTGTTTTCTCTTGGAGTATTAGAATTACTTCTTGTCCCTACTCTTTCAGGTAATCTTAAAAATCTAGGTGAATTTTCATCAAATTCTCTGGGAGGTGCACTTGAGGAGGCTCCTGAAGAAACTCTCGGGGTAGACTGTGAACAATCTGGTTGATAGGGTGGCGGGTTACGATTTGTAGAATACATTTCTTCGAAAACTGCATCGTCTAATTCTTCATCAATATTATTTTTCTTTAGGGTATTCTTTTGACCTGATGTTTCAGTAATCATCAATCTTACTGAGTACAGACCATCACACATGTCTGCTTTTCTCCAATGACATACTCTATCTTCATGAGTTTCCCTATTAATGTCTAATTTTGGGCCTCTTGTTATACCTCTGGTTTCTCGTTCAAGTTCCATCATTTCAACCTCCCATTCAACTAAAGCCTCAAATTGAGTAGGTCTAGGCTTTGGCACAAGAGCCATCATTTTTTCTCTCAAGTTTTTCAAAACTTTAATATTAAATGACCCATCTTCCGGCCACGCTAATACACCATCATCTTTGGTATATTGCATCCAATTTTCAAACAAAAGTACAGTATGATAACCATATTCCTGCAAATGCTCAGTGAAAGCTAATAGTGACACGGACAGCAGAATGATTGACCCTCAGTCACTCACTTGTAAGACACTTCTAGTCTCACTACACAGAACCCCTTCTTCCTTTATCCACTGGCGTGCTAGGTTGTTTCTTTTTGTTTCACCACAGGAAGGGTTTTCTCATTTGGCTGCACCCAAAGCCATACTAAGGAAACTTCAGGTTGTGCAGAATTCTACACCCCGGATATGGCACAATATTCCCAGACATCAATCTGCCCGTCAGGCTCTCTGCCTTCTTCACTGGCTCCCCGTCGCAAAGAGAATTGTATTTTAAATCTCTCTGCATTGTTCATAGGGCCATACTTCAGGAAGGACGTTTGAATACCCGCTCATTGGTGTTCTCCCATATTCCCAGGATAGTCTTGCATTCTTCCATTGCCCAGCTGGCCAAGTTACCTGTCATCGAGAGGGAAAATATAGAGGACTGGCGGTGAGTCAGAGTTGAGTGAAGGCAGGATTGGTCCGGAGTGCTTTTGCACCCTCACGTGACCTCAGACAAATCCCTTGTCTTAGTCACAAGTCTCAACGCATACCCTGTTCTTCTCCCGATCTGCAGATTACTTCGGACCAATCCTTCCTTCACTTATCTCTGACTTACCGCCCGTGCCCACGCAATCCAAGTATGTTTAATTTAGTTAATACTGTTGACATTTTTACCGCCTAGCGCACTTGTTTCTGACTTACTGCCAGCGCCCATACTATCCTAGTTTGTTTAATTATGTCAATACTATGGACCTTGTTGCCGCTTAGCGCTGTTGTTCTCAGCACGGCAATTAATGAATTAGTACCACCTGCTGCCTTTCCGAATGCCCTTAAATCACCTCATTTTTTTTAGCTGCTTACTCTAGCACTATGGTACTTGAATTTTGCTGGTCTTTAAATGCACAATAGCTATATTAGTAACATCTACAGTGAAACTCTCTGTCAACCCTACCTTTAATTTCCCTTCATGACCCCCTGAAATAATATTGGCCTCCTTGATAAATTGCCTCCATGACAAAAAATGCATGATAAAAATGCTGGTCAAATGTAAGATTGTATTAATTTTCCTTTTAGGGAGCAATTGCTCTTTCACCTAGAATGTACACAGTATTATGTTTGTATACAAGTATACAGGGTTTTAAACAAATGTGTTCTCCTTTTCCTTCCCCATCTCGATTTCAGCTAGCTCACCATTTTCCTGAAGATGAACCCCAATAATTGGGTTCGAAACGCCGCCAACCACCCCACAACATAAACTCCTCATAACATGTATAAATCATTTATGGAATTCCACTATATTGTTGGCAATGCAGTCTTTTTAAAAATCCACTATCACTTTTTTACATCACGCTTTCTTTTACTTATTATGTGAGCACCCCAAAATTGAATTTTTTAAAAATAAATATCTGTCATCTTTTGACCTACATGACCCTTTACAGACTCTGTTTCTTGCTCCCTATTGAATTAATTTCATTTGTAAAAAACAGTGCCCCTCTCTGGGTCACCCCTTTTTGCTTTTGGACCTTTTAGGCCACACTTGAACCATTGTTCTTTAAATATTCCATACCACCCCAGGTTCACATATCAGGGTACCCTTGTCTCCCAAAACCTACTCCAATCGAAAACATTCTGCCCAACTCCAATCCTAAACAACCTGCCCTATTCCAATTCAAACCAATCTGTCCCACTCCAATCCAAAACAATCTGTCCCACTCCAATCCAAAACAATCTGCCCCACTCCAATCCAAAACAATCTCCCCCACTCCAATCTAAAACAATCTTCCTCACTTCAATCCAGAACAAGCTGTCCCACTCTTCTCAACCCCACTCTAATCCTAAACAATCTGCCCTACCCAATCAAAAACAATCTGCCCTACCCAATCAAAAACAATCTGCCCCACTCCAATCCTAAACAATTTGCCCTATTCCAATTCAAAACAATCTGCTCCACTACAATCCAAAATAATTTGCCTCACTCCAATCCAGAAGAAGCTGTCCCACTCCTCTCAGCCCCACTCTAATCATAAGCAATCTGCCATACCCAATCAAAAGCAGTCTGCCCTACCCAATCCAAAACCTTCTGCCCAACTCCAATAGTAAACATTTTGCCCTATTCCAAAACAATCTGCTCCACCCCAATGCAAAACAATGTCCTCCAAAATAATCTGCCCGACCCCAATCCAAAATAAACTGCCCCACTCCAAACCAAAATGTTATGTCCGACTCCAATCCAAACATTCTGCCCTGCTCCAATTCAGAACAATCTGCCCTATTGCAATCCAAATTAATTTGCCCCACTCTAATTCAAAACAATATGCCCCGCTCTAACCCCAAATAATCTGCCCCACTCCGATCTGCCTCACTGCAATCCAAAACAATCTGCCCCACTCCAATCCAAAACAACCTGCCATACTCCAATCCGAAACAATCTGCTCCAAAACAATCTGACTCACTCCAATCCAAAACAATCTGCCCCACTCCAGTTTGAAACAATGTGCCCCACTCCAGTCTGAAACAATCTGCTCCACTTCAAACCAAAACAATCTGCCCCACGCCAATCCATCAATCCTAACCATTCTAACCCACTCCAATCCAAAACATTGTACCCCACTCTAAAACAATCTGTCCTACTCAAATCTGTCCCACTCCAATCCAAAGTAATCTGCCTCACTCCAACTCTTATCTGCCCCACTCCAATACGCCCAACTCCAATCCAATCTGCCCCACCCAATCTAATCCACCTCACTCCAAGCCAATCCATTTGACCACAATCCAATCTATCCAGCTCCATCGAAATCCACCCCAACCCACCCCACTCATCTCAATTCACTCCACTACAATCTGCCTCACTCCAAATTCTACCCACCCCAATCCAATCTACCTCAGTCCAGTCCACCTCACCCCTATCCATCCCACTTCAATCCAATCAACCCCACTTCAATCCAATTAAGCCCTCTCCATTCCAACCCAACCCTCTCCAGTCCAACCTCTCATTCACCCCACTCTCATTCACCCCACTCCAGTCCAATCCACCTCCTTTCAGTCCAAGCCACCCTTATCCAGTCCAACTAACCCAACTCAATCCACCCTATTCCAGTCCAACCCACCACACTCCAATCGACCCTATTCCAATCCAATCTAACCCATCCCACTACAATGCAAGCCAACCCACCATCTCAACTTCATTCCACCACAATCCAGTCCAATCCAATCCAACCCTATCCAACCACCCACACCAATTCACCTCACTTCAGACTAATCCATCTTAATCCAATCATATCCACCCCACTCCAAACCAATTTAATCCACCTACCCCACTCCAATCTACATCCGTCTAATTCACCCCACTCCAATCCAATCCAACCCACTCCAACACAAGGCCAGTCCATCCCATTTCAGTCCAGTACACTTCAATCCTGTCCACTAAAATCCAGAGAATCCACCCCAATACAATCCGCCCACTTTGATCTGCCGCCCTTTAATCCAGCCCACTTCCATTCACCGCATTCCAGTCCACCCCATCCCAATCCAATCCACCCCAATCGACCTGAATTTAAACCACCCCACTCAATCTAATCCACTTCACTACAGTCCACCTCATTCCATTCTACCCCACTCCAATCCACCCCATATGTTCATCCACACTCAATCCAGTCCACTTGACTCAATCCAATCCACCACACTCAATCCAATTCATCCCACTCAATCAAATTCACCCCACTCAATCCAATTCACTTCACCTCATTGCAATCCACCCCACTCCAATACATATCACACAAACCACCTCACCCCACTCCAATCCAATTCACCTTACCCCACTCAATCCAATCCACCCCACCTCACTCCAGTCCACCCCAATCCAATTCACCCCGATCCACCCCACCCCACCCCATCCCATCCACCCCACTCCAATCCAATCCAACCCAGCCCTATCCAATCCAGCCCACTCCAAACCACTCAACTCCACCATTGTATTGTATTACAGTGAAGCCCACCCTACTCCAACCCACCCCACTACACTCCCATCTACTCAAATCCACCCCACTCCACTGCAACCCACCCCACTCTACTCCAAACAAATCCACCCTAACCCACCTCAGTTCCGTCCACCCTACTCTACCCCAATTCAATGCATCCAGAGCACCCAACTCCAGTCCACCCAATCCAATCCAATCTATGCACCCCACTCCAGTCCAACCCACTACGCACCCCATTCCAGTCCAACCCATTCCAGTCTACCTTAATCCACTCCTCTCCAATCTAATCCACCCACCCTACTCCACACCCATCCAATTCACTCCACTCCACTCCTTCCCACTCCAATCCAACCCAGTTCAGCCCAGTCCAATCCACCACATTTCAACCCACTCAAACCCAGCCCACTCCAATCCAATCCACAACACTCCAGAAAATCAACCCCACTTCCCTCCAATCCACCCTATCCCACTTCAATCCCCCTCAATCCAATCCAGCCCTATCCAATTCAGTCCACTTCACTCCAGTCCAATCAACCCCACCTGAATGCAATCCATCCTACTCTAATCCACCTACCCTCGCCCCAATTCAACCCTCTCCACTGAGATTCAACCTAACCCACCCCAATGTGATACATTCCATCCCAATCCAATCCACTTCACCTCGTCCAGTCACCAACACCCCTATCCAATACACCCCATTTCAATCCACTCCATGGTACTTCAATCCACCCCACTTTACCCAATCCACCCCACCCAATTTTAGTCCACCCTACCCCAGTACAGCCCACCCCACTGCAATCATTGATGCCCACCCCACTCCAGTCCACCCCACTCCAGTTCAATCCACCCCACCCTAGTCACCCCACTCCAATCCAATCCACACCACTCCAGTCCAATCCACCGCACTCCCGTCAAATCCGCTCCACTCCACTCCACTCCAATCTAATCATTCCACTCCAATGCCCGCCACTCCATTCCAATTCACCCCACCTCACTCTAGTGCTATCACTTCAATCCAATGCACCCACCTCAATCCATTCCAGTCCACGCAGGCAAATCCACCCTACTCCATTTCAATCCATGCCACTCCACTCAATCCATCCCATTCTACCTTTTTTCAATCCACCTCACTCTACTCCAATCCACCCCAGTACCCCAATCCACTTCAACTCACTTCACCCTAATTCACCCTACATCACTCCACACCACTACACTCTATGACACTCTGCCACTGAACCATTTAAATCTACTCCCCATTACTCAACTCCTCAACACTCTCCTTCCCCTACTCCGCTCCACAACACTATACCCCAACAAATCAACTCTATGACACTCTACTCCCCCACTCCACTCTGCAACACTCTCCTCCCCCACTCCACTCTATGACACTCCAAACCACTAGCTTTTACCTATGTTGAACAGCAGCCACAATGGCCAAATGCTCTTGCATTGGTGGGACCTATTGACTTTGCCAATGCTTGTTAGCGACTAGATGCTGATTTTCAACTGACCGTGCACCGAAAAATCAGTGCCAGAGCTCCTTCCACCAAACACGGTGTTGTCTAATTGTGCTACAATTAGCTACTGACTTTAACACACCTATAAGTCCCTAGTAAATGGTAGTACATGTATCTAGGGCATAAGTGCTAAAGAGGGTCCCAAAGGGTTGCAGTGTATATTATACCATCCTAAGTGACGCACACACAAATTCCACACAGACTGCCATTGTAGGCTGTATGGCAGGGTGCAAACCATGAATGAAAACATGACATAACACACTCCCGTGTGCCAAGCAAAAGCCACTACATCTAATATATGTAAGTCACTCCTATAGCGGATCTTTGAGCCATAAGGTAGGGTGCATTATATTTATTGTCTAGATATATCTGCATGAGCAGATATTCCCCAGTGATGTCTAATTCTAGTACCAGCCATTACAAGTGAGCAGGGAAGCCATCTTAGTTATGTACTGGGCACTGGTCAAAACAAGTTCCCCAGATACATAATGGCTTCACTGAAACATATGGTGTTTGGTATCAAGCACCTTCTGTTATTAAATTCACACTGATTCCAGTAATGGATTTATTAATACATACACCCGGAGTGTACCTTAGAGGTACCTAGTGAAATCTACCGGCACTCTAAGGTGTTGTCTGCCTGGTTGTAACGACCGGATTCTTGGACCAGATGGGATCAGCTCCTCAGAGCACCTCCAACCCAGTTGGAACGTAATCACCTCCCTCCTTAGAATGTATTTACAATAGGTATATATATATATATATATCTTGTACCTAAGGATGGGGAAATAGCAATATACATGCATAGGTTTTCTACAATATCCCACTCATACCAGTTAGTCTCACGGCAACTTAGGCCCAGACTAGTCTACCCTAGGGCAGTTCTGATTAATTACCATTACACACTGACCACAGTCAGTGCTCACTCGGCAAGTCGCAATCCTGCGTGCCTACACACTAGTCTGCAGTCCAAGTGCTCTCTTCCTCACAGCCCGGTCCACAATCCGGCGGACCTAAGCACTAGTGTCCCCCCTAGTGTTCTCTCACTCACAGCCCTTACCGCAATCCGGCGGATCTATGCACCAGTCTCCCACCTGGTGTTCTCATTAACGCCGCTTACCAACGACAATCACTCTCCTATGAATACCTTTGGAAGGAATCTCTCATTAGCTACTCGGGATATGATACTACAATAACAGGAATTACCATAACTTGCCAAATTAAAGCGTGTACCAGCTATTCTTCACATCAAGGGGTCCCTCTCTCCCTCATTGCCCAGTCACCTCCTACCTGACCGGAAATTACATCCGTTCATGAAAACAATGCCTGACTAGAAGACCAGGTTACCCTGATTGAACAAGAATACGAGGCACATGTTGGTTCACTAAGAACTGGGGTATTTTATTACAATGATCATAAAAACACAATACTATACTATAACATATATCCTGCAAAGAAAAGTGAAAGGTTAGATTGTGCACACTATAGGTTATGGACAGACGTAACCTTATGGACACGAAGTCGGGGTTCGGCAGTCATCTAGGTTCCCTTCTCGTCTGTGCCTTGGCTCGTCTTAGAATCACACCTCAGCAGTCACGAGTACACGTCTGCACCGCTATGCTCTGCCTTCTCTGCTTTCCTCCAAGTCACTGGAACCTTCCTTTAATTAACTGCTGTCTCTCTCTCTCTCTGGCCGTTCTGCACTACTTCTCTTTCCTCTTCAATCTTTCTCAGAGAGTATCAGCTTCATGATCTTTCTCGGACTTCAAAATGGCGACTGTCTGCCTGGAAATAATTAATGGCATTGATGCTAACGGCTAGCTGCCGCCTACAGACTGACTGACTCACTGCCTCATGCCTTTGCTAATATGGAAGCTTGTCCTTTCATGGAAAGTTACGGCCAGTAACCTGCCGCCCACCAAATTCTTGTACCTCCCCGTACCAAGGACACGTTCCCAGCCGGCCGGCCTGATATTGTGTCTTCGGAGTGGAGAAAAATACAGTCTTTCGATAAGGGCCAGCCTGAGCCGGTTCTCTCCAAGCGAACAACACTTCGAAACTGAAACATTACACTTGACCGAGAAGCATCTCAAGCTGCCGGGGCAGAAAGCAAGATGGAGTCTCTCCCGTTTGAGGCCTACAAGGCCCGAAATAAGCATAACTCCATAGAAGGTATACTAACACTCTTGCAAAAGGACGGATTATCACTAATACTAATGAATGTATCCCCTAACATAAGTTTGTAAGCCCTGATCTAAGGAAAAGTGTACGAAAGTGCATTACTGTGCCTTATGAATAGGCCCTGTCTGTAGTTCTAATCCCTGCACTAGAATGATAATAGACTAGAGTCACATCTAATCATCCTCCCTCAAAGGAGGGCCGAAAAAGTCGGTCAGAACACTTCACCCTTGACTTTAGTCTAATATTCATTCGCTATATGGAACTAACATCTGTGGAAGAATAATAGGAAACAAAACTAACTGATCTATTCCTCTTGCCGAATCTACAGTATTGGATTAGGGAAGGAATGCACTGAATAAAGCAGCAAATAGCTACTAAAACACTAATAGAAATCATAATACCCCCTAATATTTGTCCATGTTTTAACAAAAGGTAATCAATGGCCGAACGATTTTGTAAAATTGCTCTGCGTTCACCCTGGGCATCTAATAACATATCCGATAAAATGGTAGAAGTTTGATTAATTGATTTGACCATCCAACAGGCCATTTTCCCAATTGATTTGGTGTTATAAACAGCCAATGCTGGGACACCAATAATGGAAATAGCTAAACTAAGGTATTCCGATTTAGAATAAAGATGTAGGGAAGAATCACAGTCCTCATGTAACATCATAGCATCACGAACTATACGGGAATAAGTATTGGGATGTGAGGAAAACATTAATAAACTCAGTCTAGTGATGGCACACGGGCCTCCGGAAATATTTGCGGGAATATAGGGCCAAGAGGTGTTGCCACAAGAAAATAGCCAACCAGAAGGTAACAACATTGTACGGTAATGGCTTGGGGCAACTACTATACTTTTACAGGTCATAATATTTTTAACAGAAGTACATGATTTCGGGAGTCTTCGGGAACACAAAGTTCGTTCATGAGTCGAAAAAGAGGTGGCTGCTTTAATTTTCAGTTTTCCACATTCAGTAATTGCATTAGGATCACAAGTCAAGAAAAAGCACAAGTTGCACTGCGTGATATTATAGGTAGTGATCTGAGAATGAATTGGGGGAATGGAATCTGAAAGAATAGTACATAAAGGGCAATACTCGTGAGCGGCAAAATCGCCGAGAATTACATTGGGTCGGGCATTTGATATATTAAAAATATGCTTCAAAGTCTCTATTGAGGCAGGGACAGCAACCAAGCAGGTCGCTAGAATATCAGTTACTGAACGCATAGGTGTCAGGCAGAAATGCGGAGAATTAGTAACTCGTTTAGCCAGAGTTGTCCAAAAGTTCGATGATGAATCCCACGCAGCGAAGGAACGCGGTACTCGGGTCCTCGAATCAACCAAAGTCTGTGGGTTCCCTCCTCTCCCGACGTAGCAGACCAAAAGGAGTCCAACGCCGGCACATCCTGCAGCAGCAGTCCAGAGAATGATCTGAAAGAAAATCAAATACAGGCATTATTCATTCTCGTAACATTTGTCAGCCGGGACAGCTTCCCAGCTATCTTTCCCTGGTCTCATTACCAATATGGTATTGTCATGACCGGTTGCAATGACTTCAGCTTGTTCAGGGGGATTTTTAGGCGATTGCACCCATATTCTCGCTCCAGGATTGTCAGTAGAGCCAAAACCTTTCTGGCCTCGCACAGTTAGCAATGTTGGGGAAGTGCTTTTCTAAATCTCACCACTGAAAACAGGCATAATTAACAATTGAGCAACTCGGTCAGTCTTTTGAATCGATAAATCAACCTCACTGCTGTTCAGCAGGAGGACCTTAATCTCTCCCTGATAATCACTGTCAATCACTCCTCCGAGTACTTGAACACCTTTTAAGGCAAGGCCCGATCTAGGGGCAATCAGTCCAAAACTTCCAGCTGGTATACAGACACCAACGCCTGTTTCTATAATGATTCGATCTTTACTCTTAAGCACAGTATCATTCATGGCATGCAGGTCCAAGCCTGTGGAACCTGGGGTTGCTCTGCATGGAGCCAGGGCTCCGGGGAAATTTCCCAATACATAACAGTATTGCCAATGGTGTTAGGTTTCGCATTAACATTTGGGGGAAACAAACGCATCAAAGGAGATTCAGCATTCAGAAAAGGACGATTGTTCAGAATCAATAATGCTTGAAACAAATGATCTCTCCAATTTTTATACTTATTGTCAGTTCATTTTCGCAATTGTTCTTTAAGCAAACCATTCATTCTTTCAATAAGGCCTGATGCCTGTGGATAATATGGAATATGAAACACCCATTCAATATTGTTTTCCACACAAAATTCCTGTACCAATCTTCCACGAAAGTGGGATGCATTATCAGATAGAATTTGAAATGGAGCTCCATAATACAATATAATTAATTCCAATGTTTTAATGGTATTCACTTGGGTAGCTTGTTTGCAGGGAAAGGCCACTAAAAGGCCACTGTAGGTGTCGACAATTGTACAAACATATTGACAATTTTTGCTCATAGGGAGCGGACCAATATAATCAATCTGCCAAATTTGAGCAGGCAATTTTCCTCGATGTAAATGACCTTTAACAATTTGTGGTACTTTTCGTTGTCTAGAATGTTGACAGAGGGGACAATGCAGAATAGTATCTTTAATGTAATTTAAAGGAATATAAATTCCTCGATCGGCGGCCCACCTGCTAGTGGCTCTTTCTCCAAAATGTCCTGCTTTCTGGTGGGCCCACCTCGCCAATCCCGCCAAATCAGAATCTTGCATGTCCACCACTGCCTCAGCAATTTTAGATTTCTCATCTGCAATGTTATGAAAGAATTTGTCAAGGGAGTCTATCGGAGTATGAGCATCCACATGAAAGATTGTCACAGTACTCTGTGGGAGCATTTCCCAAATTTCTTGCCATAATTCTTTTTCCCACAGTTCTTTCGAATGCAATTCCCAATTATGAGAATGCCAAGTTGGTAACCAAACCGCCAGTCCATTAGCCGTGGACCAGGAATCAGTAAAAATATGACATGTGCCAGGTAATTCTTGTTTCAAAACTTGGTAAACTGCATATAACTCAGCAAATTGACAACTCTTTCCTTCACCAGTTGTACTCAACAATTTCTGTGTGATCGGGTTATAGGACACTGCCTTCCAATGCCGGTTCTCTCCAATGAACCTCGCTGAACCATCCGTAAACCACACATGTTTTCTGTCCTCCGCGGACAAATCATCAAATGGCCTAGCCCACTTGACAGGAGATTCCTGTACTGCAGGTATGGAGCAATCACTTCCAGTCTCCTTTGATGGCACCAGCGCCACTTGCTCATGTAATGCTGCCACACCTTTCGGACCCACACGTGCCCTGTCCTGAATATACCATTTCCACTTAATCACACTCGCCTCTTGAGCATGTCCAATTCGATGAGTTTTCGGCGAACTCAAAACCCACTGCATAATAGGAATTTCAGGTCTCAAAATCACATCATGACCCAAAGTCAATTGCTCGGTATCCACCAGAGCCCAATAACATGCAAGCAACTGTTTCTCAAAAGGTGTATAACGCTCACCAGCCTCAGGTAAATTTTTAGTCCAAAAACCTAATGGTACTTTTTGTCTGCCTTGTTTTTGCCACAGACTCCAATTTGCATAAAGACCTTGCACGGACACATTCAAATCCACATCACCCTCGCACACAGGCCACAGATCCAAAGCGTACTGAATGGCTTCTTTTGCCAAATTAAACGCATTCTGTTGTGGTTCACCCCATTCAAACACATTCTTTTTGCGAGTGACTCGATATAAAGGAGCCAATATCTGACTCAAATGTGGAATATGCTGACGCCAAAAGCCGAACAGGCCAATGAAGCTCTGGGCTTCCTTCCGATTCCTTGGGACTGCAAAATCTAAAACTTTTTGTTTAACCTGCGGGATCACCTCTCTGTGACCTTCATGCCAATTGATACCTAAAAACTTTACATTTTGGGATGGACCTTGTAACTTATCAGGATTAATTTTCCAACCTTTTTCATGTAAGCACTCAAGGATTTGATCTAATTGGGTCTGAACTTGATCTTGCGTTTCACCTTGAATTAAAATGTCATCAATATAATGACACACCTGAATTTGTGGGTGTACAGATACTTCGGACAAATGTTCTGCCACCAGCCGGTGACAGATCGTAGGACTGTGTACATAACCTTGAGGAAGGCTTCTAAACGTCATTTGACGTCCATTCCATGTAAAACTGAATTGTTCCTGACACTCGGCGGCAATCAGAATTGAAAAGAAAGAATTAGCAATATCAATGGACGCATACCATGTACCTGGATGCTTTTGGATTCTTTCAATTAAGGTAATAATGTCTGGTACTGCAACAGTCAAAGGGGGTGTGTGTTTGTTCAGCTCTCGATAATCAACAGTCATGCGCCAAGAATTATCACTCTTGCGCACGGGCCAGACGGGATTATTCCAAGCAGAAGTAACCGGAGTTATAACTCCTGCATCAACCAAATCCTGAATAGTGGCACTAATCTCTTCATGGCCACCTGGAATACGATATTGCTTCTGAGAAACAACTTTTGTATCTTGAGGGATTTTATGGGGGGCATTCGTAAACGACCAACCCGTACGGGTCTGGACGATATGTAGTGTTTAGTTCCAAATTGAAAACAGCCATCATCTAAATGCAAAATCATTCCTTTTAAAATGTCAATTCCAATTATGCACTCCAAGAGTGGTACAACTAATACAGATTATTATTTTCGGGGAATTCTGCCTATTCTCATTTCAAGTGTAGTTTGCACTGCGGGAGTTTCCTTTCCACCTAAACCAGTAATTGTGAAAAATAGGCCTTTAAATTTCTTTGATTTACCATGAATAAGAGTGGCCTCCGCTCCTGTATCTACCAATGCTCGGGCCCTTTGGATATTACGATGTTTCCAAAAAATTTCAATATCTACATAGGGTCTATTGTCTTTGTGAGCCCACCTGCGTACTGGAGCTTGACCTATTTCCTAGTCATTCTTACTGCGTTCTGTCAACCAGGACAAATCAGGGTAAATGCTCTCATGTTTCTTGGGTATCAAAACATCTTGTTCATATCCCTCTCCATTACGAAATGGATTCTTGTCATCTGCATAATACTGTGAATTACGACCGGAAAGCCTGTGTCGATCCTCCCTTCTCCTCAACTCATGGGACTGATCCCTTTCATCTCTATATCTATTGTAGCCACGATCATCTCTCCCCCTTTCTTTTTCCCCCTCTCGCCCCCTCTCCTTCCCACAACGAGGGGACACATCACGTTCATATCGCCGATCAGCACGACGATCAGAATCAACCCGCCGTTTGTCATCACCACTGTCATCAGAAAAACCACGATCACAATCATTTTTACGCACACGCCGGGCACCCACCTTTTGATCCAAACCACGCTTGCGAAACATGTCCCATAAGCGATTATTAGGCTCACCATCAATGTCCTCCTTTTTCACACCATCATCCAACAGTGCAAGTAACATATCACGTCTAGAGAACTTATAATCTCCAGCAGTACGACCCTCCGGTCTGGACTGTCTCTCAGATTTAAACCAGTCACCCAACTCACCAAGCTGACGGACAGATTCAAGCACCATAGATAAAGCATTGCCAGTTTGATTAATTAACAAAGTCATCATAACCTGCTTATAAGCAACAGGGGAAGAACGGATAATGCGATTCCGCACAGAAGATGTCAATAACCCATCCAACAACCTGTCAGCAGTACTGAGAAAAATCGCAGTTTTCATCACCTCCTCTTTCAATCGCTGCGCCGCATCGCGCAAAGTGTACCACGGCTTGTCATTGACAGGCCAGTCAGATTCAGTAGGGTATTTATGGTTACAGCCATCAGTCGCTAGCTGGAGTAGACTAATTTCGCCAACACCATTAAAATTTCGAAAATGATCTTGTCTAGTAGAATCGGAACTCAAAGAGCAAAATTTCAAGGCATCTCCTGCATCTAACATGATACCTGCAGGAGCCCAATTCATAAAGGCTCACCATCCAAGTAAGTAAGGCCTCACCAGGCCGTTGTCAAAATCGTTGCAAAATGTCACTAACTTCCTGTTGAGTAAAGTCTTCAATACTATCCATATGAATACCATTTGGATTACCAGGAGCCTGTTGTAGTTTGCGTCAAAAAACCGGGTGTGCAGAAACCTCCGGACGAGCATCCGAAGAAGCCCGATCCATAGATTTAGAAGAACAATCAGGATGAGATACGTCATCAGAATGGGAAGAGCGACCACGACCGCTAGAATCATAATTTTTATCACAAGAAGCAGATTTACAATCACGTCCGGAGCGAGAAGGCTCGCATCTATCAGCCTCCTCAGCCGAAGAGCCAGAATCATTCGAGTCCCAGATATTACCATCCCACTCGTCGGGGTTCCAATCCAGTCCGGCTTTCGCCACGACTAGACGCACTTTCCGTTTACAAACACGACCACGACGGTGTCTATACTTATATTTCTCAATGCGAACAGCAGCCCTTTCGGCTATAGTCTGATAAGTCTCAAGTTTGTCGGCAAGCAATTTATTTTGACATCGCAAAAGAGTATGTGCATTTTGCACCTCAACAAACTTCTCCTCCATATCCACAAATCGTTTCTGTAATTTCACAAATTTCTCTCGAAGAATTCTGTATGCAGTCAAAACAATCCAACCTCTGCGTCCTAAAATAAGAAGCTCATCACCCTTCACTACCGGTGCCTTCTGCAAGCAAGAAACCACATCAGCAGGCTCCGCCTGCTCCAAACAAGAAGTCCAATTCTCACTCAAACCAGTAGAATCGGCCCACTCACGGGCCAAGGCCTCGTAAGGCGTTGATTCCCAGCCGGGAATTTCAACAGGCAATTTAAAAGTAGATTTCGATTTTCGCGAAAACATTTTAGCACACAAAAAATATATACACAATTATAAACAAATAATATACAAAAGAAAATACGTACGAGCCGAGCGCAAACCAACAAGATTAAAACAATACAGCGCACACAGGCTTCGTAAACAGTTCGTGACGCCAGATGTAACGACCAGATGGGTCAGCTCCTCAGAGCACCTCCAACCCAGTCGGAACGTAATCACCTCCCTCCTTTACAATAGGTGTATATATATATATATCTTGTACCTAAGGATGGGGAAATAGCAATATACATGCATAGGTTTTCTACAATATCCCACTCATACCAGTTAGTCTCACGGCAACTTAGGCCCGGACTAGTCTACCCTAGGGCAGTTCTGATTAATTACCATTACACACTGACCACAGTCAGTGCTCACTCGGCAAGTCGCAATCCTGCGTGCCTACACACTAGTCTGCAGTCCTAGTTCTCTCTTCCTCACAGCCCGGTCCACAATCCGGCGGACCTAAGCACTAGTGTCCCCCCTATTGTTCTCTCACTCACAGCCCGATCCGCAATCCGGCGGATCTATGCACCAGTCTCCCACCTGATGTTCTCATTAACGCCGCTTACCAACAACGATCACTCTCCTATGAATACCTTTGGAAGGAATCTCTCATTAGCTACTCGGGATATGATACTACAATAACAGGAATTACCATAACTTGCCAAATGAAAGCGTGTACCAGCTATTCTTCACATCAAGGGGTCCCTCTCTCCCTCATTGCTCAGTCACCTCTTACCTGACCGGGAATTACATCCGTTCATGAAAACAATGCCTGACTAGAAGACCAGGTTACCCTGATTGAACAAGAATACGAGGCACATGTTGGTTCACTAAGAACTGGGGTATTTTATTACAATGATCATAAAAACACAATACTATACTATAACATATATCCTGCAAAGAAAAGTGAAAGGTTAGAATGTGCACACTATAGGTTATGGACAGACGTCACCTTATGGACACGAAGTCGGGGTTCGGCAGTCATCTAGGTTCCCTTCTCGTCTGTGCCTTGGCTCGTCTTAGAATCACACCTCAGCAGTCACGAGTACACGTCTGCACCGCTATGCTCTGCCTTCTCTGCTTTCCTCCAAGTCACTGGAACCTTCCTTTAATTAACTGCTGTCTCTCTCTCTCTCTGGCCGTTCTGCACTACTTCTCTTTCCTCTTTAATCTTTCTCAGAGAGTATCAGCTTCATGATCTTTCTCAGACTTCAAAATGGCGACTGTCTGCCTGGAAATAATTAATGGCATTGATGCTAACGGCTAGCTGCCGCCTACAGACTGACTGACTCACTGCCTCATGCCTTCGCTAATATGGAAGCTTGTCCTTTCATGGAAAGTTACGGCCAGTAACCTGCCGCCCACCAAATTCTTGTACCTCCCCGTACCAAGGACACGTTCCCAGCCGGCCGGCTTGATATTGTGTTTTCGGAGTGGAGAAAAATACAGTCTTTCGATAAGGGCCAGCCTGAGCCGGTTCTCTCCAAGCGAACAATACTTCGAAACTAAAACATTACACTTGACCTAGAAGCATCTCAAGCTGCCGGGGCAGAAAGCAAGATTGAGTCTCTCCCGTTTGAGGCCTACAAGGCCCGAAATAAGCATAACTCCATAGAAGGTATACTAACACTCTTTCAAAATGACGGATTATCACTAATACTAATGAATGTATCCCCTAACATAAGTTTATAAGCCCTGATCTAAGGAAAAGGGTACGTAAGTGCATTACTGTGCCTTATGAATAGGACCTGTCTGTAGTTCTAATCCCTGCACTAGAATGATAATAGACTAGAGTCACATCCAATCATCCTCCCTCAAAGGAGGGCCGAAAAAGTCGGTCAGAACACTGGTCCAGTCCAGGCTGCTACCACATATGAGTTTTTGACCCCCAAAGGTGAGAGTCCATGCTCTCAGGAGGTCAGTAGCAATGAATGTTTTACATCTTCTCCAAGAAGATTGGTAAACTAGCATTCCAAGGCAGGGAGCTTCAAAGAGCCCATATATGGCTTCCCTCATAGGTGAGGGGATGCCAACCCCCCAGAGCAGGGCTCATTTGGCACCAGGACAGGTGGGAAAATTAGTAGTCAAAGAGGTGTGTCCACCCTCAGGCAATTTCCACCTCCAAGGTAGGCTAACTGATGTAGATACAGCATTTAAAAGTATTCTGTCTTGGTGATGGCATAATTAGAAACTCCGGGACAGGGTTATGCCAACTTCCCACAGGAAGTTGTCTTTTAGATGGAGTAGTGACCTCAGGGGTAAGTAGCCTATTGGCTATGATCATACACTCCCCTAATGCCCCTAAATCTACTATTTATGGTATAGTATTTAGGGGAGCCCCTCACACCAGGAAATCATATTTCTGCTGACCTAAGAAGAATAAGGACACCAAAGAGCCAAGAGAAGCAAGGACTACGGAGAAGCAACTGACTTGGCACAAACCCTGCTAGCTTGTCTGCTGTTCCCACCATAGTGTGCTAAAGTCATCTCGTCCTGCAGCTGCTGTGCCTCCAAAAATGTGGGAGGACTGCCTCCCTTCAACAAAGACCAAGTAACTCCTGTGGAGAAGCACAGGTGCTTCCCTGCATCCTGCAGTCTCTCCAAAAGAACTGTGAGGACTCCTGACCGCCGCAGACCTTACACCGGAAAGCACCACTGCATTTGTGCCCCGAAGCCTGAATTAATAGGCCAACACTGCCAGCATTGTCCCCGTCCCTCCAGAAACAACGCCCAACTTGGGATTGCCCACAATGGACTCACCGATGCTGCCTGCATCCTCTTTGTGCAGGCCCCCTCTACCCCAAGTGTTTCCAAAGACAAAAACCCGATGCCCCAGAACACCTCTTCACCTGGCTGCCTTGGCCCAAGGAAAAGGTGGTCGAAGATGTTACCACATCCCTGAGCACTGTGAGACTTGAGCCCCCTTGTTTGTTCAGCCTGACTTGTCTTCAAATCCCAACTCGCAGCCTCTTTGCATCCAGACCGTTCCCCATTAAAGTGAATGGGACACCTAATGCCGTTACACACCTTTGCACCCAGATGTCCAAGAGCCTCCTGAGGTGACCTGTTGGTGTGGCATTGGGCTTTGCCCCATACTCATCCTAAATCCAGTAGATTGGTCCTGTAAATCACTGTGAAGTGCCCGAATACAGAACGTTTTACCCCCATGGATAACATTGAGCACCATACGCTGAAAAGCACCTCTGTACACAGCTGCCCTAGTGCCGCCCGAGGTGACCTCTTGGTGCTGCCTTGAACCTTAACCTATGCTTACCTTAAGTTCAGGAGAATGGTCCATTAAGTCACTGTGAAGTATCTGTATGCACTGTATGACTTTCCTCTGTAAGATAACCTTACCACAGAAATTGCAGCCTCTATTTTTAAAAACTGTAAACATTCATAACTAAAAAAGTACTTACCTGATTCCGATGGTTTTGGTATCTAAATTCCTATAAAATGACGTGTTATTTTTATACATTGGTGTTGGATTTCTTTATTTAGTGTGGTCTCACTTACTGCCCTTTTGTGTGAAATACATGCTTATTTCTAAAGACAGTGGTCCCTAGACAAGGATTAATGAGAGCAAACAATAAAGATAGACCCAATCGGTACTATATTTTACAGCTGTCCGGCCGGACAGGTGTTTAATATATAGTTGCTTAAATATACACAAAAATCAGCAAGAAACAAATAAAGTGGGTCCCAGTAGAATTACGACCCACACCCAATACAACAGTTACAGCCAAAAGGGGTGGCAATACAGCAGCCCTCAAGATGAAACCTGGTCTCACGTCTACAAAAACAATGAGAGAGATCTCTTTCTTATTTCGTAGACTAATCTGAACCAAAACGATTGCTGCCAGTCTTTGACATAGAAGTGGGGGTTGCAATTAAGCACTCATAGATACTAGCACCTCTGTTAATGTGACTGATGTCCAACAATACAAAGAGCTCCAAACATTACCCTCTACTGTCGACCACTGAGATACACATCTTTGCATATGGTGGCACCATCCCACTACCGCTGGCGGGTATATTTCTTGAAACCATCCGGCACTACTCAGCTCCCACACTGCCGAAGAGCTAATGCTGATAGTGTTTTCTTAGCCTATCCACAGCATTAAACTGAGCAGCTAATCACAGATTTCACACACATGTTCAAGGAGCTAAGGTGCTTCAAGAATTACAGTGTTAAACTGCGTATTATTGCGATGGTGAAACCTACAACATTAAATCATCAATGTGCCCAGTTCCTTTTCTGGATGGTGAGCTATTGCAGATATTTTATCCTAACAGACACACTGTAAAACCTTACCAAAGCTCATGCCTAGTGGGAGTGGAGGAAGCCATAACAAACAGCTTTCATGCAGGTCAAGGATGCCCTACTCAATGATGTTACCATGGAGCATTTTGACCTTCAGAAAGAAACAGAGTTGATTGTTGAAGCCAGTCCTGTGGGCCTTGTAGCTGTCTTGGTTCAGGAGAGAAGCAAAGAACAGTGACCAGCCTTTGCTAGCCAGACATTGACAGAAGGGTAGACCAGCTACGCACGGATTTAGTGGGAGGCCCGTGCTATAAAGTGGGGTTGCCACCCCTATTACATATACCTGTTCGAGATGAAGTTTAAAGTGGTGACTTTTAACCTAATCCATTACTTGGGCCCTCCCAGCATCCTCCGCCGAGGATAGGAAAGTGGGTGATACATCTGCAACAGTACCAACTGGAAGTTGTGTATTAGCCGGGGCCTGAAAATCCTGCAGATTTCCTCTTTAGACTCACTATACATCACCCGGAAGTAATAGCATTGCAGTCAATAACCACAGAAAAGTATGCACAGTTTGTCACACCAGTGCCATGCCCTGAAGTCTAAACCCATCCATGTAGCCAGCTAAAATGAGAGTATTAACAGATTTACCAAAGCAATTGTGAGAACCAATGGGTGACCTTCCTAGCTAAACTGTGCCAATATGGCAAAGGTCAAGAGAATCCATGGAACAACTGTGGTGAACCATAGCTAACTTTAGCATTACGCAAAATGGTTCTCCGGGACAGATAATCAAGTGGAGGACCTGATTCTGCACTGTCAAAAAATTCAACAAAATGATTCAGTGGGAAACTACGGACCTCATTTATGGGAATATGGTGTAGGGCTGCAAACCAAGGAACCTTGCTGCACTGCCCTACATCAAAGTGAAAGGGCAGAAATGCACTTTATTTGTCGAATATGGTGCATTCCTGTCTTTTCCCCCAGTGCAGGCATTGTTTCCATGGTTCCATGTTGCCGGGGTGCCTGTGTTGATAGCAGGATTGTTTTTGGGTAGGAAGGGGCACCTACCTGCACAAACATAATCCTGGCAGGCTCTTTTCTATTTTGTATGTGTGCTGCAGAATGCATGCACATGGAAAGAGTTACAAACAGGGAGAAATAAAGTTATTTCTCCTTGCTGCGCCACCCCTGGGAAGGCACAAGGTTTTTGGCACATTCCCAGGTCTACATGGTTTTGTAAATCTGAGGAAGTGTCAAAATCTATGGGTGTTACCTGGGAACACCCACCTCAACCTGATTTGCGCTACCTTGCCATACTCCATATCTATGAGGCAGTTCAAAGCCAAGCAAGTGCCTTTGCATGACGTCATAAATATCATTTTGTGATTTGTGCTGCCAGAGCATCACAAAAAGTGACCCTACGACAGCTCAAGGGGCTCATAAATATGCCCCTAAGAATCCAAATGGATGACTAAACACTCAACTTAATTATGGATGGGGGTTGCTCTGTGCTGTATTATTTTACTGAACCATTACAACTCTCTTCATAGACAGTACCAACTGCCCCTTGAAAAAATAAACTCAGGGTGTCATATTTCTGAGCTATCCATTTCATCTTATTTGTGGTATTGGTATATTTATGTCATTTATATTGTCCACCCATGGGTTATTGGCATTATTAGCTATATTTCGTGTGGGGGATGGGTATATGTGCTGGTGTCAGTGAAATTAGAGGACATCTAAAGAATTGCATCCAAATAAAATTTGAGTCATATGGCATAGGCATGCCAGTAGACACAAGTAAGGTACCTGTCGTATCTATCAGAGTACTCTTTCAGTTTAGTCACAGACCCAGGCCACCAAATCTATTCCACTCTATTGACAAAAGATAATGATTAATGTGCCTGGTAGATCGATGGTTCATACTTAAGTGTGGAATTAGTAAATACACTTTTTGTCATGGCTGCATGGAAAACTCTCAAGTAATATCTGCAACATCAATTTCAGAGAGCTTGATGGAAGAAATTCAGACCATTCACCAGTATTCCTATAAGTAGCCTTGTGACCCAGTTCTAAATGAGGAAGTGGGCTGTTTCCCAGGTACTGTGGTTGGTCGAAGCATAATATGAACAATAGTTTAACAGACCAATAATTAAGAGGGATGATTACAAGCCCTTCTTTGTATGTATTTATTTCAGTATAACTTCCCCTCACGAGAAGGAAAAGAATTCCTGGTTTCAGAACTAACAAACTTGATGCAAGCTATGATACAACTACACCTGGCACATACATATGTATTTATTTATGATTCATTTTGATTATACTTGGGTGGCAACAGCTTAATCTGTCTCTAGGCCACAATTATAAAATGACTGGCCTCCAAAGGGAATGTTGTGCTACTTGCATGTGAGCAGAAATCTAAGGTTGGGTTTATGAGGGAACGCAGACAATCCTATATCCTGTAAGCAGCGTTTGTTAAGAAATAATAAGAGAATTTGCAACTGTGATGCTCAACGGCAGACAGTGGTCTCAGGGACCACGGCCTGCCCTTAAAAAACAAGCATTTGCAATGCAATCAGTCTCACCTATGGGACCTTATATGTGTTTAACTATGCAACACATTAGCCTGGGTGCTGAAACATCTACTGTTCTTTTACATGGAGGGAAAGTAAGCACCAAATGGCATGACACATTAGGTATGGGAACACTTGGAGAAAAATATTGCCTTTCAGCGGGAAATGGTATAGTCCAAGGCTCTGTTTTTAATATAAAATCAGGGCCTTCGGTGGTCATAGAACTGAAAATACACGATTTGATAAAATATTATTGTCTAAGGGTGCTAATATTAGACAATTTCCATGGACTGGAATCTAGAGAACGCTAAAGTGATTCTGGTATTTTACTGACCTCTGCTGGTCGTTTTCTATCAAGAAAGTTAAATAGAGACAGTTGCCTGAAAAACTTAAAAAAAGAAAGTCCCACAGCAGAAAGCAATTCTGGTATTTTACTGACCTCTATTGGTCCTTTTCCATTAAGACAGTTAAATAGAGGCAGTTGAACAGAAAAAAAGTCCCTAAGTGGAAGCAGACAGGTCCTAGAGCTGATCTCCAGAGCCCACACAGTACATAGTACACATATAAGTATATACTAAGACATAAGTATATACTAAAGTATATACAAGAGGTCTCGAATGCTCGAACTAATGAAACAAAACGTTTCATTTTTTTTTTAATGCATCCCGTTTTCCTTTGAGGAAAAGAGCCTACATTTAAAAAAGAAAAGCTGCTTTATTTAGAAGCAGTTCCATACATGGTGGTCTGCTGAACCCAGCAGGACACCATCTCTGGGAAGGCCTGTCATTCCTAATGGGCTCGCGAATATCGAGTGGCTCATCATTATTAAAGAGCCACACAATTTACGAACCCCATTGGGAATTGCAAACAGTGTTAAACACACTGTTGTACATGCCAAATAGCGCCTCGAAAATTGCGAGTTGCAAATGCCACACAATTTGCGAGCCGCTATTTGACAGGTCGTACATCTGGCCCTAAATCTCTGTTAATATCTAGGTATGTACAGAGGTGTTCTCTCCAATGTGATTTTTCAGTTGCCAATTTATATCTTGCGTTGTTCATTTTCCACCTCTTAGATATTGAAACTGCATGTCCCAGGTCAAACTCAAGTTTTATCGGGAAATGGTCAGTTATGTACATTCTACTAGGTTTAGCACAATTTCTGTTCTGGAGCACATATATACAATGTAAAGATATACTCTCTATCCCCAGCATCCAGTAGACCATGATCACTAATGATGTCTTCCAATATGGCTATGTCCCTAGCACTGTGTTTGTCAAAAAAGACATTTATGTCTATGATTGCACTCAATGCCAAATGCCAGTCACCTCCAAAAATTATGTTATTGTTTCATGTTTCTCTAAGAACCTTGGAAAGGGTAGCAGGAAATTCAGTTTTGGCAGTATTCGGGGCGGAGATAGTTCCTATTTTCTGCCCAGAGTATGCTGCTTAACAAAGACATATCCCACCTGTGGGCCTGTTCATGTATTAAATACTGTAAGCTATAGTGCCTTGTGTGCAAGGATTGCCAACACAGGTTGTTTTCTTCCTCACTGTTCCCACATTGTCAGGTTCTGAGGTCTGCTGCATTCATGTATGACCACATCCCTTTCCTGCAGTGTTGTTTCAGTCTTGACTATGCCTTTTTGGGACAGGCGCCTGAGTTCTTCACATCTAGCGCCACATTGGTTTTGAAGAGGGAGTGAGAGTAGGGTCCAGAACTTGACCCTGCAGGTGTTGGCGCCCGCACCGTCAGCTGCTTGCTCTTGGGTAAAAATGGCCACTATCTCTCTCAGCTGTATTTACCTGTAAATTATTCCCTGGCTTTTCAAGCTTATTTCTCATTATGGTGGGGGGCGGTCAAAGCTCTAAGATCAGCCACCCACGTTGAGATCAGATTGGCCCCGCCCTCATCGCTACCACAGATGGCATCTGCATGATTGTGGACAGAGGAGACACAGCAGCCCTCAGTCTCCTGGATATCTCTGCAGCATTTGACATGGTCTATCACCCCATCATCATCCAACACTTACACTAAATCAGAATCCAAGGACATGCACTCCAATAGATTAGCTCCTTCTTGCTCCTTCCTGACTGGAAGGAACCAATCAGTCAGGACCGGCACTGTAATCCTTGGACAAATGCAACCTCATCTGCAGAGTTCTGCACTGATCCTCCCTGAGCCTTACCCTCTTCAATGCATACACAATACCTTTACCTAGAATCATTCATTCTTATGACATCAATATCCCCTACTAAAGTGACAACGCATAACTCATTCTCTCCCTCATGGACAGGCCAACCAGTACCTGGATGAAGTTCAATGCCCACATGAGTGAAATCACACAATGGATGAGGACTGTCTACAACTGAACACCGACAATGCCAACATTATGGTTTTCGGGAAGAGCAATCACTTTAGGACTTCCCCTGATGGCCAGCAGAGCCAGGAACAATACCCACCCCACACCACCCCCACTCACGCATAGAACCTCAGATCATCATCGAAAGCAAACTCGACATGACCACCCAAGTCAACGCCATTATCACCTCATGCTTTCAATACCCTGCGAATGTTGAGAAAGATTTTCAAATGACTTACAAGTAGCACCCAGAAAACTGTCAAGCAATTCCTCGTCACCAGCAAGGTGGACTACAGGAGCACCCTTTATGCTGCAATCAACGAATAACTCACTTGAAGGCTGCAGAACATTGAGAACTCGAAGGCCAGAGTCACTCAAGCTCCCATGCTGCACCACACCTGAAGGAGCTCCACTGGCTCCAGTACACAAGTTAGCACAATTTAAACTCCTCATCCACACTTTCAACACACATAACACTACCTTTCAGACCCTTCCACTTGTCCAAATTCCTATTTCCATACATGCCACACATAGGGAAAACAAGATCCGTTGAGTGAGCCTTCTGCTATATCCCTCTCAAAGCTCAGAACAACCCGCCACTACATATAAGAACCTCCTCCTCACTTTTTGAATACTGCAAGAAGCTTAAGATCTACCTTATTGAGGAGCCCCATTAGGCCATAGGTTTAGCTAGACTTACACCTTGTCAGCACCAGAATTCCCTTCCCGGTGATAGTGCACTCTTCATATTCTGCATAACATAACATCCCAACATCTTCATGTATGATGCATTTGTGCTTTTAAATTTTATTGGTTAGTCTTACAGTCTGAATTGTAATAATCTTGTACTTAAAATTTACTGGCTGTTCCAGTTGTCGCTCGGTTTTTGAAGAAACCCACTTTAATGTCTCTTCACTACTAATAAAGCATTTCAAAAACTCCAAGGATCTGGACCGCATACTTTCCACTTTTTGGCATTTAGTAGTTCACGTGGCAGGTCTATATTTGTTACAGACAATTTTGGGGCCTAGGGGTTGCAGTCACACTTTTTTTGGCTACATCATAAGCAGTTGCACTGTGGGGGCTTTATATTGGCCACTGATGTTATTAAACTGGGATTAAACATATTAATTTAATACTGAGGATCAAAACGTTACTGCTGCCTCAAGCCTGCTGCTGCTTACTCATGCTGGTGTATACATATGAGTCTAGGTACGATCTGGCTCCTAGCTTAGATTGTCAGTCACATGGTATGCCTTTCACTATTAACACATTCAAGGTTCCTTTGAGGCAGCTCTGTGACTTTTATTGACTCACACAAGAACTTGGAATCTTCCTGCACTGCTCTTGGTCATCTTCATTACTCCAATTCTTCCTTACTCATCCCAGTACTAACTGATGAGTGAGTGTACCAATTCACCACTACTGCTCACCATTTCCAAAAGCTGCTTCCTTTTCTATCCATAACATAGAAATTACCCATAAATCCCCTGCCTCCTCCCAACTCTGCTGGTTATCCACCAAAAAAAAGCGACAAATGTAAACAGGGTTGGAGAAAAGGTCATAAATATGGGACGAGTATGTAAGAATCAGAGTAATGAAGATTACTGGTAAGTTATCAGAGCAGTACTTCCTCTTCTTCCTCATTCTAGTCCTCACTGATTATTTACGGCCAAGTAAATCCAAACTCCTGATGTAGTCAAGCCCAACAAATAAGGAAAAGAAAAGGTAAATCGTCTTTAAGCTAACGTAGATCCCAAAATACCCTAATATTGTAAAATGAATATAGAAGCCGAGGTCCATGTTGCAACCTTACAAATCTCTCTAATTGAAATCCTTACTAATTCAGCCCAGGAAGCCGCATTCCTCTAGTGGAATTAACACTTACTGTCTCCAGGATCTCCTTGCCACAATCCTGGTAAGCTGTGGAGATGACTGTTCTTAGCCATCATTCCAGAGTAGAAGAAGCAGGTTTTCCCCCTCTTTTAAAAGGGCCGAAATTTATGAGGAGTGTATCTGAGACTCTCTACTCTGTCTCTCCAATGAGTTAGATTTTATTAGCCCCCATAGTACATCCGAGAAATTGATCAAAGATTTGTAATTGAACTTATATGGAGGGAAAAAAGAGAGAACAATCTCCTCACTTCTATGGAAACTAGGATGAATTTTAGGAAGAAATTTGGGATCAAGTGACACTACTATAGACCTCAAATTAGGGATGTTGAAAAACTAGAGCACCTGAGTAACTCACCTAATTGTCTAGTGACAAGAAAGAAGGCATTGACAGTAAGAAACGTCTCAGGGGATGAATCCCATGGTTAAAATGGTGAATTCTGAAGAAAAGACTAGACCGAGGGAAGATCTGAAGCTAGGAAAGGATTTTGAATCCTAGGTCTTAAAATCTCACTACCTGTAATAACTTGGATACTAAAGGTTCACCTGAGGACAGCTTATTTCAAAGGGATCTGAACACTTGTATTGCAGACCACTGCAAACTAAAGTTGCCTATAGACAACTCCTTCACAAAGCCCTTCTGTAAGAACTGAAGAATATTTGGAACTGGAGTCCCAACTGGAGAAAACAACCTTTTTCTGCATCATGAGACAAAAGAAGCACAGTGATGGCTGAAAGTTGTATTAGTGGACTCTCTTCTGGAAGCCTGAAATGATTTGGAAACAGTGTGAGAGAGAGACCGCTATTTAGGAATCTTTTGCCTCAATCTCCAGATTGGCAGTTAGATGGGCCGGGGAACTCAGGCAGTAGAGGCTGTAATAGGGGGATGAGGGAATCAATAAAGGAAGAATCATTTCCTGTTCTACTGCACACTTCTTTAGGAGCAGAAACCATGGTTTCCTTGTCCTGGAAAGGCACAACCAAGACCATCTTTGCTGACCCCCCTTGGAGTACTGCTATGACTCTCAGAATAAATGAAATGGGGGAAAAGTGTAAAGAAGTCAGTTTGGGCAAGAGCTGGTCAGACCATGTATCCCCACAGGTCACTGATCCTGAAACCTCATGGTATAAACAAGTTCTCTACTTGGCAGTGGCTTGCACCCTGTCCATGTAGGGACCCCTCCTTTTAGTCAGGGGAAGGGAGTTACACACCTAGGATAATCCCTGCTCACCCCCTTGATAGCTTGTCATGAGCAGCGAAGCTTAACTCAGAGGCAATATGTAGAGGATTTGTACATATCACACACAGTAACACAGTGAAAACACTACAATGGACCCTACACCAGTTTAGAAGCATAAAGTGTCTTTATCTAAACCAAACAAGACCAAAATGACAAAAATACAAGATACATATATAAAAATATCACTTTTAAAAGGTTTGAATCAGTTTAGTTAATAGAAAACTATGATGCATTACTTTTAGCACAAAGTATCAGGCTTGCGTAAAAAAGACAAAAACATGCACATCGGAGGTGAGGTGCCGGAAAACAAATTATTGTGCCGGTTCTTTACACTCGGGGAAGGTGATGCGTCGGTTTCTTACTGTGTGGGGAGGTGATGCATTGGTTCTCTGCCCACAGAGCCTCTGTTCCTTACTGGCGCCCAGCATCAATTTAGACTTGGCGGACAGGTGCGGTGTGCGGAAAATCCAGGGTGACATTCCAAAAGCTGCAGTGATTTCCGCAACTGCAGACAGGTGATGCATTGATTCTTCCATCCACACAGCAGGGCCTGCATCAGAGTCAGCATGGTGGTCTTGCACTTTGGAGACACAGTGCGCTGAACTCAGATTTGAGTGGTTTTCTTAGATCGCGGGCTGGCACTGAGTCAATTTCTTCAGCACGGTGGTGCTGCATCAGAAAACAGCAGCTGGAAGGGCGATGCATGGATTTTCAGCAGCAGGAGCAGCAAATCAACCTCCAAATGCCCAGAACTGGAATCAGCACCACAAGGCAGTTCAACACTCCTAACAGTGGAGTTCAAGGGTGCTGCATGTAAAGTCTTTGTCTCCCTGCGACTTCTTCAGGAGACAAGCACACCCACGCCCTTGAAGAAACTACACAAGCAGAATATGCAGCAAAGTACAGTCCTTTTCCTCTCCAAAGCAGAAGCAGCAAGTGCAGGCCAACCCAGCAAAGCAACACAAAGATCTTGATCGAGAAGTGTTCTAAAATACTGGGGTTTTAGGTCCACTACTTATACCCCTGTTGGACTTTGAAGTTGGCAAAACCTCAAAGAAAGTTTTTGTTGTTCACAAGTTCTTGCTTTTCCCAGCCTTGACTCCAGACACACTCCTAAGGGTGGAAACAGAATTGTGAGAGAACAGGCACAGCCCTGTTCAGATGTCAGTGGCACTTCCTCCCCCCACTCTAGCTCAGGAGTACCCATCAACCTGATGATGGCCCATCAGGATATGCAGAACACACCTCAGCTCCTTTGTGTGACTGTCTTGAGTGAATACACAAACAGCCCCTGACAGTCTAAACCAGATATGGAATCCACTGGTAGGCAGAGAAGTAGAATTGGGAAGCACGAACATGCTCACTTTCTTAAAGTGACATTTTTAAACACACAATTTAAAAAGCTCATTTATATCTCTTCACAATTGAAAGTTAGACTTGTAACATGTTACAAGAGAGCTCCAATGATAACCTATGGGGGAGACAGGCCTAGCAATGGTGAAAAATTGAATTAGTTGTATTTTACTACTGGGTCATTTAAAACACACCAGCAAATGTTCTACCATTCCCATACATTACGCTCTACCCAGGGGGCTTCTTTGGGCCTACCATAAGTATGCCTTACATGTTTGAAAATGGAAGGGTTGTGCCTGGCAGGTGGGTGCACTTCCCAGGTTAACATGGCAAGACCCAGACAATTTTTCAGGGCTACTCCTGTGAATGGTACAACCAGTGCTGTAAGAATGTTTTGCCATTGTGCAACATTCCATCCATCATCTTGTGTGTTTTGCTGTTCACCCTATGTGGGAAGGGTATGCCCAGACGTGGGTCCCTTGCTCACTAAGCCACTGGAGTCAAGCTATCCTGGCTGAAGACGGCTGATAGCCAGAAGCCAGTCCTAGGTTGCTTAATTCCGATCCAGGAAAGACATGGCTTGGCAGCTCGGGCTGGACTGTTCCCATGATGTACAGGGTAAAGACTGATTTGCATATGGCCATGTCTGAACTGGGGTGGCTTGGTGAGCAAAATAACGATGGATTAAACCCAGATCTGTGACTGGGGGTGAATGTTTTCCTATTGTGCAACATTCCGTCTATCATATTGTGTGTTTTGCTGTAGGTTTACAAGTAGCATTTGATTTACAAGCCCTGGGCACACACAGTACACTTTACTAGGGACTTACCAGTAAATCAAATATGCCAATCTTGGATAACCAATCATAATCACAATTTACACAGGAATCACTGGCACTTTATCCCTGATTAGCAGTGGTAAAGTGTGCAGAGTTCAAAAACCAACACACATGAAATGCAGCACACAGTCAAAAGTAGGAGGCCAGGATCAAAAAGACAGGGTAACACCTTGATATCTCAAGTCTCGGAGGCAGCACATTTTGGAAAGCCACAAATATGTGTAGCAACTCCTGCAAATCTCACAAAAAATTGCAGGACTGCAGACAACCGTCTGGGAATTTGGGAAAGTTCTACTCAGATAATCCATGAATGTTTAGGAACTCTCCACTAAAAATGGCCTTGAAATGTAATAGATTGTGTACAACCCAAGCACAAATCTATTGCATTACCTGGTTAAAATAGGCCTGATTCAGAGAGGCTGTAACCACACTGAACTGGTGGTTAAGGTAAGGCATTGCTACCGTATAGTTGGTAAGCACCACCACCACCACCAGACATGCAAAAAACGGAATTACTCTTCACACAACTGTTTGTTCCCTCGAGTTGTACCATCTCTTTAGCTCTAGACCCTTCCAAAGATCCTGAATGGTCTGAAATGTCTGCCAACACTGCCCTCCAACATCTGCTGCTGACATCCGAACAGGTCTGGGGTAGACAAAAATAATTCCCCTGTCCAAGGCTGGGGGCGTAATCCACTGTGAATAGTCCTAAAAATTAGGGAGATACTGGAAATAACTGCTCATAATCTTCTTAAGTGCTGTGGCAACCAGTCTGGGGAGGGGGTATTGAATGGCACTGGATTTAAGATAGCCTGGCTCATGAGGGGTGTCACCCTGAAACCAGTCCCAGGATGCTTGTTTCCGGGTTAGGGAGGACCCAACGCTGCAAAAGAACAATGGATTTAACCCACATCTCATGACTGGGGTGAATGTTTGATTAATTCAGCATTGCGTCCATCATTTGTTGCCTCAGCACTTTTCGCCCTAAGTGAGAAGAGTATGCCCAGACATCGGTCCCTTGCTTGCTTTGCCAATGGATTCAAGCTAGCCTTGCTGATGAGGGGTGTTACTCCAAAATCGGTCCCAGGATATTTGTGTCCAGTCCAGGGAGGACCCAAGTTGGCAGTTCAGGCTGGACTGTTACCATGAGGACCAGGATCGAGACTGATTTGCATATGGTTGGGCCCAAACTGGCATTGTGTAGAGAGTAAAAGAACAATGCATTTAATCCAGATCTCTTTACTGGGCGTGAATGTTTTATTCATTCAGCATTCCATCAATCAGTTGTGCCAATGGATTCAAGCTAGCCTTGCTGATGAGGGGTGTTACCCCAAAATCGGTCCCAGGATATTTGTCTCCAGTCCAGGGAGGACCCAAGTTGGCAGTTCGGGCTGGATTGTTACCATGAAGACCAGGGTCAAGACTGATTTGCATAAGGTTGGGCCCAAACTGGCAGCACTTGTCACCCTAAGTGGAATTGGTGTGCCCAGCAATGAGTCCCTTGCTTGCTGGGCCACTGGATTCAAGCTAGCCTGACTGATGAGGGGTGTTACCCTGAACTCCGTCCCAGGATGCTTTTTTCTGCTCCAGAAAGAACCCATCTTGGCAGTTTGTGCTGAACTGTTCCCATGAGGAACAGGGTCAAGTCTGGTTTTTATATGATTGAGTCCAAACTGGGGTGGCATAGTGAGCAAAAGAACAATAGATTTAACACAGATATCTTGACTTGGGGTGAATGTTTGATTCATTCAGCATTCCGTCCATCATCTTTTGCCGCAGCATATAATCTTCTTGGAGCATCATCCAGTGATTGAGAATGTGAAGCACCACAGGACCCAAGTCGAAACATGCTTATGGAACAATGTTCAGAGTTGCAGCTTGTGAAAAGGAGAAAGAACAGTAGATATATAGTTTTTACTGGAAACATATCTAGTAAATACTTATAGCTTACCATATTCTTTTGGACTCAAAGCCACTCTCTTGCTGATGCCTCTCATTTGTTGACCTTTGAGGACTCTGAAAGATCCCCCATCCCCTGAAGCATATCGAATATAGCTCCTATGCACTTCAACCTTGGAGATAGATTATGAAGCAACTTCTGCCAAGGGATTTGAACAAAACGTGTTTTTGGAAAATCTGGAATAGCCTCTATGTAATAGTACTGAGAAACAATCCATTAAACCCATTTGTCCATAATACATTCTTTCCAAGTTTGATTAAAATGTTGCAGTCAGCCCCTACCAGACTGGTAGAGGTCCCAGCTTAGTCATGAGCCATTTTTGTATTTCCTTTCGAGCAGCTTGAATAGAAGAGGAGCAATAATGTTTCCCATTAGGCTGAGAAGGACCCTTATTCTGAAAGAGATCATTTTTCTTCATATAATGGTCAAACCTATTTCTGCCTTTGTCCCAAGACTTCTGTTTATGGTGCATAGGCTGAGTATGCCTGACTTTTTAGGGATTTATGTAAAGCTTCTTCAAGCTTTTCACCAAGGAGCTTAGCTCACAAATAGGCCATGCTCAGCAAAACAATTCTTCTGGGCTGCCTCCACCTTTCCCATCCTGAGGTGTAAGTGATGCCTTGCCAAATGGAGCACACAGAAGCTATACGTGATCCTCTCAGGTTGTCAGACATAATATCTGAGAAGAAACAAGTCTAAACCTCAATTCTCCCCAATAGCGGAGAGAAATCTTCACCCTCCTGAATGCAGAATGAAAGGGACTGGAAATCCATGCCCAATGACTGGGAAGAACATACTCCATAGATCTCTACCCTTAAGGCAAGAATAAGCCCTACATGTTCTCTCTTCAAGACACCCTCAACTTTCTTATCTACAGGATCTGAGAGTTAGAAATCCTCAGAAAAAGGAGAAGGTTTGTCTACTTTATTTGCATGAAAGGGGACCACCAGTAAGGTCTGCAGCAGTTCAGATTCTTCCTTGGCAAAAGCACTAAGTCTCCCTACTAATCTAGGAACTGAAACTCTGTCTGAGTTCCTTCATTCTCTCTTTAAGAGATTTTGTATAGAAGGAGTGACAGGCTCCCTGGGAAAGGAGGGTCTTTGGATTGACAAAACCACTCCCCACTTGTGCTAAACTGATCCTCCTCCACAGCATCTGATAATTGGAAGAGATATACAAAACCACCTGCTTCTCGTCCTCTTAAAAATATATATTTCCCGCTGAAATCGCTGAAAGCATCATCTGGGAAACCTGTCACCTCTTCATCATTTATTGAGTCAATTGCTTTCAAGCACAAGCACCTCTCTCCCTTACTCCGACTCTCCTCATGGGCCGGGGCCTCCCGAGGAGCTTCTTTACCCGACCTGCAGTGAATCGAAAGTAACCCCCGCTCACCTGCGCAGCAGCCGCTGTCTCTGCTGCTAGTGCCCCGGAACAGGAAGCCAAGCCTTCCGATTGCTTTCCTGTGGGCCGCTCTCGCCTTCCCAGCCTCCGCCCAAACTCCAGGGAAGCTCGCGCTGCAGTCCGATGCCTCTCCCACCGAAGACGCAGCCTACAACTCCCTCTCGTCGTGCTTCTCTCTCGCCGGCAGTGTCTTCACAAGCAGGTAACCTACCATCCCAGTAAGAGTCAATCAGCGTATCTTTGCGTATCTTTGCTGTAGTTCCCGTGGGTTTCCGGAGTTTTCTCCCTGGTACCGTCTGCTCAATTTACGATGCTAGCAGATTCATATCTCTGTGTTAACGTTGTTCGCTGTTTATTTCTTTAAGTGAAACCGGAGACGTTCTTTGTACTTTCCTTTCTCGTGTTTCTTGTTCTCACTTTGGAAAACCTCTACTGCATGTTAGCGCCGCATTACGTCGTATACTCTGATTTCCAGGTGTCTTGATTGAGGAGCTCATCGACTGAGCGTCCTACTCAGCCGCCATCTTCCCCATTATGGGATAAGCTTAGCTTAGTCACCTCTTCATCATACGGTGGTGAAGCCCAAGAGGAGCATGATCTGGAAGATGATACTGGTAAGCCAGATTCACCTGAGGATCGAGGAGAACTCTGAGGTGATTGACTATTCCTACAAATACCACTATTTTTTCTTGTATAGCCCTACTCATCCTAATGCAGGGTGTCAGAGCGCTTTACATCAACAGGTGCATATTACATGTACAATACATTATATAAGTTTGTAAATGAATGTACAGGATGTTTTACATAAAACTGGGGGATTGCAAGTTGTAGAAGTCCCATATCGTCCATAGCTCACTGTGCTAGTATCCTTGCAAAGTGCTCAAATGTACACATGAAAGACCTGCTAAACATATATGTGAGTTATTTTCAAAGAACAAGGGAGACCCAAAGGAATATCACTAGGGACCTTGGGCAGTTACGTATTTCAAAAGACAGTGGTCCCTAGTAGTTCAGGGATTAGGCAGAATTGATGGACATACACTCAATAGTCAGTATGACCTTTGTCCAGCAGGACAGGTTTTTATTTTAGGAGATATGGAAAACATAAAAGGATTTTTTACAAGGTGGGTACAACCAGTAACCCACAGGGGACAAGAAAAAACAGGGGGGTAAACTTGACGCAACAAAGGCGGTCTGTGCTAGTATCTCAGTGAACAGACAATGGTAAAGTACAAAGCATCATTGTGAACAATTTTCTATTTGTAGGGTACATATGATGCTACTATGTCGACGGCGTTTCGATGCCTACACACAGATACATGGCATCATCTTCAGGACAAAGAATTAATTTGTTTGTCTTGAAAGCATAACAGTGTTTTGGGGCCTATGCTTTTGGAATCAAAGCAAGTAAGGAAATTGAAGGGTTTAGGAGCACAATAGTATCCAAACCAGGGCAAGGGAGCCTCTAAATACGAGACCGGACCAATCGTGTCTCATTCCTGGTTTGGCTGCTCCTTGTCTATGCAGGATACAAAATGGCGGGAATCATATATATATGTGAGGGCTTTACATCTGATGTCACTTCTTGTGATGCCACTTTCTGTAAAATAGTGGCTTATGATGTCACTTTCTATTATGTCAATTCATGTGATGCCATGCGTGATGTCATGCTCCGTAATGTTGCACACTGCTTAACTAGGTTAGTCTCCCCACTTCTTTTTTTATCACTTGTGCCCTGGTTGCCAGTAACTTAAAAATAATTGATAAGTATATGGCACAATCAGCAACCGTAACATAAATACATACACAGCACCCACAAAATATACGCATCTAAGCAGCACCACAAGCAGTTACATTTAATCAAAAAATAGCGCCTGTGCAGCCGTGATCTCTGGAATGCAAGCGGCGATGAAGCAGCCTTGCCTAATCGTATTCCTTAAACGGTACGCTTTTCTTCCGCAGGTAGGGTGACCAACCGTCCGTAAATTTCACGGACCGTCCGTAATTTAGACCTCACGTCTGTTGTCCTTGAGGATCTTTTTTACGGAGACCTTTTGTCCGTAATTTTGGGCATCTAAGGGAACACCACTGTTCCCTGCATGAAGCCTCAGCTCCCTGATAGGGCTGCCTCGCACTCATCATGCCAGCACAAGGTCAGCCCCACCTGCCCATTGGCATTTTGTCTGTGGCTGATTGCCACATACAGAATGGCAATGGGTCAGTCTAGAGTGTTACTGCATGCGGTGGGCCTCCTCCTGCCTCGGTCTAAGGCAGCGCATTTTGTTAGATGGAAGGAATGTGCAAACACGCAAATGCTGCTACAGAATCCAGTTCATTCTAATATGCTGGTGAAACAAGTTGAAAAGAAGAGGCCCGGGCTAGAGTTCTTTTAGTCTCATCATTTTAGAAAAGCACAGTTTCATTATTATATTCAACAAAGCCATGGTTGCTGCATTTTTATTTATTGCAACTAACAACTATTGACAAAGCCAATAGTTCTATCTTGTTGTAGGTGTAACGTTACTTGTTGTTATTTATCTGGATACAATGACAGAAGAGGCAAAATACCAGTCCGGTGGCACACTATGCTAAGCACAGATTTTTAGTGTAGGAATTTTAAGGTCCGCCCTTAATTACATCGAACACCCCCTTTTGAGAGACCCCTCACCCCTTTTTTTCATCCCGCTAAAAGCCCTGGAAACTTCACCATGTCACAGTCACCTCACGTCCTGGCACTGTGCATCATGCATGGCTCATGACTTCCACTTTTTCAGATTGCCTATGTGCAGGGGCATAGTGAGCACTCATCCACCCCTTGCTTTAGGAACTACAGGGAGGGTGACATTCTTGATGGGTCTCAACTGTCTGCAACTCTGCAGACAAAGGCTCAGCACATAATTAACATGAAAAGGTGGGGAAGTGAGTAAGTGAAGGGATGGGTGGATGGCTGGATGGATTAGTGGAAGGGTGAATGGATAAATGAAAGGGTGAATAGATAAATAATAAGCTAAAGGATGGAAAGATGAGTGAAAGGGTGGATGATAGGTTACTGAATGGGTGGATGGATGAGTGAAAGGATGGATGAGTGATAGGGTCAATGGATGGATTCATGAGTGGATGAGTAGAAGGATGGGTGGATGAATGGGAGGATGGCGAAGTGAAAGGGTCAATGGAGAGAGAAAGGGAGGATGGGTGGATGACTGAAAAGGTGAATGGGTGGAAGGATGAGTGACTGGATGGATGAGTAGGTGAGGAGATAGCTGTATGGGTGAAAGGGTAAATGGCTGGATGGATGAGTGGATGGTTGAATGGAAGAGTGGATGGATGAGTGTATGGATGGATAGGGTGAACGGGTGGATGGATAGATGAGTGAAAGTGTGTATGGTGGGATGGGTGAGTGAAATGATGGCTGGAAGGATACATGATGGATAGGTTTGCAAATGGATGAATATGTTTGGATATAAATGGGATTACTTATATACTATTGCGCAACCTCCTTTGATGTGTCTGTAAAATGTACCTTTCATCCTAAAGTTTTGTCCCGAATTTTGACCACCTGTCCTGAATTTTTGTCCTGAATTTTGACCCTTTGTCCTGAATTTTTACACTCACCGTCCTGAATTTGCACCCATGCCAGTTGGTCACCCTAGCCGCAGGGCAACACAGAAGAGAAATTAAGAGTGCCCAGGTGGACAAATTCAGAGTCCCTGGCGACAAACACAGCAATACTTCGAGCATGGCCAGTATAAAATAGCTCATACCCGAACGGAATCATGAGTAGAGGGGCCCCTGCAGCCCCTGGAAATAGAGTAGCCACCCCTGAAATACTCCCTCCAGCCTTCATGAAGGATGTTAGAACTAAGGGAGCAAAAAACAGCACAGGCAAAATTGGGAGGAGGCAGGGTAAGATAGGGAAAACAACCGTGGGAAGTTGTGAGCAGCAGATTTGAATGGGTCCATTCACTTATCGGTAAGAAATGGCGCGAGGAAGGAGAAGAGGAGGTAATACGGCGCTTCCGCTCTTGTCGGTGACAGCTGCGAGCCAAATGGGGCGTGTTACAACAAAATAGTGCTAATACAAAGCTTCTACTGAGTTGGCGCTACTTTTTCCTTAAGAAGCACTACACATCTTATCACCGCTTGAAAAATATTTTTTCCATCTACTGGCGAGGTCAGCAGGGGCGTAGCTACAAATGGCGTTGCCGGTGCCGGGTACCAGGGCCCAGAGCCTGCCCCTGAGGGGCCCATTCAACACGGATAATTGCTGGATATTACTATCCCAACATCAGTATAACGGGGCATTTTTCCTGTTTTGTTCCAGGGCCCGTGACACCCTTGCTTTGCTTCTGGAGGACAGTTTGTGTGCATTGCCGTTCATCTTTATATACACTCTCGACACGTCATTTCCAGATTCCAAGTCATTGGATTATAGCGCCATCTACCGAAAATTGACTGCATCGACATTGTTTCACGAAGCTGGATAAATCTTGCTTCTAGATATCAGTGCCGCCTACTCATGCACAGGTGCTCTCCGTGTCAACAATGATTGTTACATCTTTGCCAATCATTGGTGCGTTTTATGTAATTTATGATTTATTTAATTTGCTCAGCCATTGGCACACTATTGGAAGACATCTGAATTGTTAAAGCTCACAATTGTAGTGTTAACTGTTGTGTATTTTTGGATAAGGCAATTGTCACAGTTAGATGTGCTAACCTATATGTTTGTTTCACAAGTTTTATTTCTTTTGTTTCAGAATGCAATCTCTAGTGCTACCTCAATGAATATTTAGATGCCATTTATGGACAAAGGACCAGAACAGACTCTTGAGGGTAGAGGGTTAAAATGGCTTTGATCATTTGCTTGATTATTCACCCCCTCAACATAAAGTATTCTTTCAGTTTCAACTTGCCAGTAAGCAGCTGGAAACATATTTTGAGGGAAAGGGGAATTTAGTAGTTGACCATTATAAACTCTACACCAGATTTCAAGAACTGAATAAGCCTATGAAGTAATTTATTACACTGTGGTAGCATTCTATTGTGAACCCCAAAGCTTTGTCACATCTTATTCATTGTTATCTGGTGGCTGAGTATTATGCTAAAAAGTGAATAAACGACTTTTAGCTTGTAAAATGTTGTCCTTAGATAAGACCATTGATATCGCTAAGAGAATTGAGAATTCTTATGAGGATGCTAAACACTTAGAAGCCCCTGCCCCTTCTGTGCCCATAACTACAGTAACCTCATTATAACATTTAGGACCATCCAGAACCACCATAGTTAGGGCAGACAAAGAGTCTTCCTGAATGGTATGTTTTAGATGTGATTGGTCTTCACACTTTTGCAGTGCAAAAAGGTCTCCTGCTTTGTGACTGGAATGTTGGAAATTCAATAGTGTTAATCCTTTTAGCAAAGTTTGTAGAGGGAAAAGATAATTATTTCAGCTCAAGATATGACAGGACATGGAGAACATTTATGACAAGCTTAATTAGTGGGTGTTCCCTTTTGAAATTGAGGAAATACGAAGGGCCCGGTTCACAGAACTAACTTAAGACAAAATACTAAACTTACTACCATTTTGGTATTCACAGAAGGCACTTACTCATTTCGGTATTCACAGAAGGCACTTACTCATTTCGGTATTCACAGATGTTATGAGTCCTAACTTTAGGACTCCTAATGCCTTCTGTGAATACCAAAAGTCCTAAAGTTAGGATTTTTCTCAGTTTAGGAGTAGTAAAGTTAGGAGTCCTAACTTTAGGACTCCTAAACTGAGAAAAATCCTAACTTTAAGAAAAGGAAAGGAAGCAGGTTGGAATATTCAGAAGAAAGTAGCAGGCCCTTCCTTACACACAACTTAGTGTTTTTTGTGGGCATTCACTAAATTAGCATGATGGTAGTGAAGGTAAAGCGTGTTGTGCCTGGTCACCACGAATAGATGAGTATAAATTATCCTGACCTTGACTTTAACTTTTGTTCCTCTACTTCGAGGGGAGCTTGTATCCTCCCATATTGTCCCTATGCTAGCCAGCCTCGAAATGCTCACACTCCCCACCCCCCACACACACTTCCTGTCCAGTTGCTGGGCTAGGAAGTAATGTAGATTGCCCTGGCTGTGGAGCTGGGAGTACCTTGTGCTGAGGTTCAAAACATCCTCACGGCATGACTATGCAACGTTCCAAGACGCAGATCAGCTTCATATGGTCTCAGTCCAAGAGCTGCTTTCCAGCACATTCAGAAGCTCAGAATTTCTAGCCAATTTCTACGGAGTTAGGACTTGGGGCAATTGGAGCTGGTTTCTACCTGCCATATGGTTTCAGAAAAGGTGGGTCCGAGACTCTAAGTCTGATGCTCAAATACACTACTTCCTCTGCCTTGAAGAGGTCATGGTGCTATTCTCAACAACTTTCAGTTACATGGTTATTCCTGCATGTTGTACTGCTTCTATGTTTGCATATAGCACAGTACAATAATATTCTATACTTGACACAATGTGAAATACTGTCATGATAAGATTGGTGATAATTATCGCACTGAAAGAGCTGGAATATGACACATGTATTCTGCATAATACTTTTTTCCTCTTACACTCCAAGATGGCCGCCATGCTTTTGCATATTGTGTTGCTGTATGACTTTCCATTCTGTTGTTTGTGTTTATGTTTGACAACACTGCATTCACATGTGGTTACTGTTTTGCATTAAAAAATATATGTATCAAAATGACCGCATGTGTGATCAAGGCCGTATGGCTGAAGCGCTTTGCAGGGGTGAAGAGAACTATGAATAAATCCTTTCATCTCATTCCCTCCTGAGTGTGCGTGATTGATTTGCTATCGAGTATCTTTATTGTAATTCACCGAGTGCCGCACTTTGCACCATGCAACATCTTTAAGAGGTATTTTGTTCATGCTGAAAGTAGACTTTCAATGTGTCATATATATGTGGCATAATTTCATTGAAAAATAAGTGACTGTTAATTTTTACCCTTTGCACTGAGTCACTTTATATGTACTACACTAAACAACATTATGGGCTTTGAAGGATTACTGTTGGCCAAGTGCTCATTATGTTCAGATTAAACTACGTTTGCCATGATTTTAATCACATGTGATCAAGGCTATTCAAAGCCGAAACGCTCAAGGAAAGACTTGCCAGCATGTCCTTGAAGTTGGGCTATGAGTACTTTATAAGTGCTGTTTTTGTGATATATATATCTATATATATATTACCTACTGGCAGTCGCCAGTAGGTAGTTATACTTAGGACCAAGTTACCATAGGAAAAACGCAACATTCTATGCCCAATAACTTTGGCGCCGATTGACAAATCTTCACGAAATTTTCAAAACTTATGGCCTGCTTCGGTCTGCTCCTACCTTGAAAGTTTTGCGGTGATTTGGCAAGCAGGGGTCGAGAAAAAAGGGGGGTCCCAAAACATGTTTTCTCCATGCAATTTTCCATAGAAAACTTTAGACATGGCTACAGCCCGAAGTGCTGAACGGAATTTCACCAAATTTGGCAAAAAGGTAGCCCTTGGTTCAGAAAGAGCCCTTTTTGTTAAATGGTGTAAATCCGGTCAGTAATTTTTAAAATATTAATGGAAAAAGAAATAAATATATTTGGGCGGAGCCTAACCACACATCTTATCGTGAGATCTGATTGGCTGTCAGCACTTCATCCAAGAAGTGTTGGAAGCCATCTTGGGACCAATATACATGATAGCACCTCATTAAAAAGCATTGCAGTTAATAGAAGGTTTTAAGACTTTAGTTACATTATAAATCATTTGTTGTTGTCACCATACTCATTTTAGGAATTGTGGTGTGTTCTAAGGTAATTTTACCATGTGAAAAAGCCTTCTGCTGGGATATCATGAATCATGTTTGAGAGAAAACTATTTTCTCATGCTTTTCCCACAGAGGTTTGGAAGGTTATCTATAAGCTAAACTGAGAGCATATTTTCTGTAAATTCACATTATCTTTCTCAGTCATGTGAGAATGAAGTCTCACATTCTCAGTAAAACATGTACATTCAACAAGGACAGAGACTGTCAGTTGATTCCTTTGTGTTCTACTGCAGCTTCCCAGAGTGTTCTAAAGAACAACTAGAGTGCTAACGGTCCTACTTATGACAAACGCATTGAACACCTGAAGCCATCTTGATTGGAATAAAGTGGTAACTCTTAAAAAAATTTATTTAAAAATGAGCAAAATGAGGGGGTTCATTTTGCCATACAAAGTATGATTAGTGCTGCAGAAAGAAAAATTAGGGCACATTTTGAGTGACTTCTCAAATCCTCTTCTATTTCATTGAAAAATTCTGACATGCAGACTGAATCATGCACTTTCAATACCAGCAGCAGACTTCCCTGGTGAGCAGTAGCTTTACTACAGTGATCTAATGAGCAACTAGAGTGCCAACATTCAGAATTTATGGCAAATGCGTGACACATCTGAATGCCTTCTTGATGAAACCAAAGTAATAAACTGAAAATATTTCCGACTGAGGAGACTGCAGTAAATGAGGAATTACGAAACTTCATAACAAATAAGTCTCCCAAGATGGCCGCCAGAGACAAAAGGGCCCAAATGTAGCACAAATATGATCCAGATGTAGCCCACGTATAGCTTAATGACAGAATGTCCCAGAGTGTTCTTAAGAACAACTAGAGTGCTTACTATCTTACTTATGACAAAAGTATGGCACACCTGAAGCCATCTTGATTGGAATGAACTGGTAACGTTTAAAACATTTAATTTAAAAAGGAACACAATGAGGGGTTAAATTTGCCATAGAAATTATGATTAGTGCTGAGGAAAGACAAATTAGGGCACATTTTTAATGACTTCGCAAATCCTTTTCTATTTCATAAAAAAAATCTGACATGCAGACTGAAACATGCACTTTTAATACCAGCAGCAGACTTCCCTGGTGATCAGTAGCTTTACTACAGTGATCTAATGAGCAATTAGAGTGCTAACATTCAGAATTCATGGCAAATGTGTGGCATATCAGAATACCTCCTTGATGGAATCAAAGTTAAAAACTGAAAGTATTTCCTGCTGAGGAGACTGCAGTAAATGAGGGAATTAGGAAACTTCATAACAAATAAATCTCCCAAAATGGCCACCAGAGATTAAAAAGCCCAAATGTAGCACAAACATCACCCAGATGTAGCCCACATGTAGCCCAATGACAGAAGTGTGCAAAACACTTTTTATTTTTTGTGTTTTTGCAGTTTTATATAGTACAGACTAGTGCTTTACATGAGCATTGGTTACATCACAACAAATTTATTTTGGTTTTAGATATAGGGAGATTAAATGATTTGACCAGAATCACAGAAGGTCGAGCTGAAGCAGAAACTCCAACCTGGTTCCCAAGTTGCAATTTCTACAGCTCTGGAAGTAACACCACATCCTCTCCCCCAAGTGCAACATTTAATCAAGTGGTCCACTGGAAAAAAATACATAAAGATAACAAATAATTTAAAAGTCCTCTGTCGCTATTTGAAAACTCAGAAATTATACCCTAATTTTAGTTTTTTAGATCACTAACCATAATTCCGGTGCAAATAAGATTCTCTCATATATGTAATTTCTAAAGGAAATGCTCTAGGTATTACATTTTTGATTACATCAAGATGTCGTTAGACGTTCCACACTTTTGTGATAAATATAGAATATTAGCAATCTAGTTGTTCCTTAGGATACTGTTTAGAGGCAGAGGCCAGGGGCACGGACTCTGAAAATTGAAGGCAGGTAGGAGGGTGCAGAGGGAATAATTTGACCACACTGGGCAGGCAGGAAGGGCAGTGGCAGCACAACAGACTATGGAGGGCAGTGAAAAGGGGGGCAGGGGCATCAAATCAACAATACAGGACTGGCAAGAGAGGCTGTGGAAATATAAGAGACCATTGTGGGCAGAAGGGAGAGGCAGTGGTAGTACAATCATACATGCCTACAGACCCGATTGAGCCAGGAAATGTCCAATGTTTTAAAGCCCAAATGGGCTTTATTTGATCTGTCTCCTGTCTACAATCTCCTCTTCTTCAGTGTAAGTCAAATGGGAAAAGCAATACCCCAGGTTTTTTTTCAAAACCTCCTTCTTACAAAGTTCAAAATGTTAGCAAGTATGGTACATTGGATCATGGAAGGCAGGAGTAATTGGGGTAGGGACATGGACACGGACATGGACACGGATAACAAAGGACAGAAGGGACATGAAGAGGTGCACCAAACTGACCCTACAGGGCAGGCATCCGCACAATACACCACACAAGGCATGTGGGATAGGAGTGCAGCACAACAATCCATAGAAAGCAATAGGGAGGGGACATGGCCATGCACATGAACAACAGAGAACAGAGGGGAAAGAGGCAATGGTAGCCAGCTAACCACCATAATGGACAGACAGGAGAGAAAGCTGCAGCATAACGGACCATAAAGGGCAGGAGGGACGGATCAGGGGCATTACAATGAACAGACAATCCAGGAGGAAGGGAATAGGTGTCTGCAAATGGAAAGAAGGGGCTGGGGCAAGGAGGCAGGGCAGGAGCAGCAAGATGACCATGGAGGTCAGGCAGGATGGGCACTCGAAGCAAGACACATCATGGAGAGCAACAGTGAGAATATAATGGCATACACACAGACCATGGAGGGAAGGTTGGAGGGCGTCAGGGGCAGCTAGCTTACCACACAGGGAAGGTGGGAGGGCCCATGGCAGCACAGAAGACCATGCATGGCAAGCGGAAGGGTTAGTGGCAGCACAATGGCTATGATGGGCAAGAAGGAGGGTGCAGGGGCATGCACAAAGGACCATGAAGGATGTAAGGGAGGGTCAGGACCTGGGCACAGACAAGAGAGTTCAGGGGAAGGGGCCTCACAACAGACCATGCGGGGCAGGTAGGAGGAGCAGTTGCAGCACAACAGACCAGAGAGGGCAGAAGGGTGTGGCAGTAAAATGGACCATGGAGGACAGAAGGAAGAGGATAGGGGCATGGAATGTGGACAGGCAGGGTGGAGGTGGCAGGGAAAGGTTACAGTCATCTGACAATTCTAGCAGGTGGGAGGGGAGTGGCAGCTCAACAGAACACTCAGAGTAGATAGGGGTGGCAGGTCCATGGAACATGGTGGGCAAAAAGGATAGAGCAGGGGCATGCACACAGACATCAGAGGGCAGGGGGAAGGAGAATGGGGGAAGCAAGCTAAGCACAGAGGCTAAACAGGAGGTCAAAGATGGGGCATAGAAGTGGGCAATGGAGGACAGGAGGAGTGGACTGGTACATCATGCTAAATGGAGGGCAGTGGCAGCACATCAGACCATGCATGGCAGGAGGAAGGAGGCTAGGAAGGAGGCTAGTCCATGGATTCAGACAACAGAGGATAGGAAGGAGGTGGATGGGGCAGCAAGCTAACTGTTCAGAGAAGGTGGGAAGGCCAGTTGCAGAACAATGGCCACACAGGGCTGTAATAAGGGAGCAGGGACATGGACTTGGACAATGGATGGCTAGGAGGAGGGAAGGCAGGAGCAGCAAGCTTGAGTGGGGGCAGCACAAAGGCAGGCCCTGCTTCCAACCCCCCACCATCCATTGTGATATGAATCTTACTTAACGTTAAGAAAAATCTAGAAATTTGCTGAAAAAAAAGATTACAGGGACAGTATAGTTAGACTCGGATTTCACTCATACACAACCAGTCAATTTCATCAGTTATAGTTACTTGAGCTAACTATAACTTATGCCCCCGCAATGTACTGCTAATGACCTCAGAGATTACATCATTCATGACATGGTCAGTTACATCACTCATGACATCACTCATGACATCTTAAATGAGCTGTGAATGGAATGGAACTATAATTGATAGAACTTTATTTAGGGATAGTGTTTGTATATTAACACCGTTTTTTTTCCTTTTCTTTCGTTTAAGAACCATTATAATACGCAACATGCCCAGATTAATATGGCAGATATCCTTTCACTTTAAAGTGATGTGTAGTCCATTGTTTACGTTGATGTTTGCAATCCTAAGTATGTTTATATGAATAAGTCACGTTGAACATACAGGTATGACGGTCACAGGGCAAGATATGCTGAAATTACATTGTGTGCATATTAACACTTGTATTCTTTTCTTTATTGTTTCTATTACTGAATTTTCACATCATGACTAAGTGTGGGCGAATTTTGCGAATTCACGGTTCGCGAATTTGCCCAATAATTTGAGAATTCGCAGATTTCCATCACAGTGGGGGAAAGGGCGGGAAGAGGTTGAATAGCCTAGTGTGTGTGGGGCTGGGCTTTTATGCAAGTTCACATGCCTCTTGTTTATAAAGCGTCAGAGACCGATCAGAGCAGCAGATGAGGAGAAAGCGGTAAGTGCTACCTAGTTGGGTAAATATATTGTGCTTTTCCTACACTACAGCTGCGTGCAGGCCCGGAAGACTTGTCTTCAGTGACCACGTGTGTCTGTAACTTTGCCACCGCGTCCATAGGCGCCGAGGTCCCTTGAGTGAGCTGTCCATCACAGTGGGGGAAAGGGCGGGAAGAGGTTGCATAGCCTAGTGTGTGTGAGGCTGGGCTTCTGTGCGAGTTCACATGCCTTTTGTTTATAAAGGGTCAGAGACCGATCAGAGCAGCCGGGGAATTAAGTCCGCTTGAATCCTGAGGGTCCCTGGGGGCCAACTAGCCCACCAGGTACCTCCAGTAAGCACCAGGGAGCGGCATTGCAGAGAGGTGGTCCAAGGCCATGCCCCTTTTTTACATCACTCTGCAACGCTGCACTGTGGCGCTTACTGGAGGTCGCTGGTGGGCTAGGTGACCCCATGGACCCTCAGGACTCAGAGGAATTATTCTCCCAAGTTACAAGGCACCAGGGGGGGCATTTCCACACTGATGCAGGAAGGGGACATGGCCTGTTGTGAAAAGGATGCAAACGCGCCCTGTGGCCCGTTTTAAGTTGGCGAATTAAGTCCCCTTGAATCCTGAGGGTCCCTGGGTGCCAACTAGCCCACCAGGTATGTCCAGTAAGTGCCACAGAGTTACGTTGCAGAGAGGTGTAAAAAGGGGCATGGTCCCAGACCACCTCTCTGCAACGCACCACTGTGGTGCATACTGGAGGTACCTGGTGGGCTAGTTGCCCCCTGGGGACCATGAGGACTCAAGGGGACTTAATCCCCCGATTTACAATGCTCCAGGGGGTGCGTTTGCACAGTGGTGCAGGGAGGGGGCATAGCCTGATGTGACAAGTGAGCAAAAGCGCCCTGTGGCACTTTTTAATTTGGTGGATTAAGTCCCCTTGAATTCTGAGGGTCCCTGGGGGCCAAATAGCCCACCAGGTACCTCCAGTAGGCACCAGGGAGCTGCATTGCAGAGAGGTGGTCCAAGGCCATGCCCCTTTTTTACATCACTCTGCAACGCTGCACTGTTGTTATTACTGGAGGTCGTTGGTGGGCTAGGAGTCCCCCATGGACCCTCGGGACTCAAGGGGACTTATTCTCCCAATTTACAAGGCAACTCCGAACCCGCCAGATGGCGCGTCTGCACAGTGGTGAAGGGAGGGGCGGGCCTGATGTGACATGTTTGTACTTATGCAATCCGTCTGCCAAAACCCAAGCACTTATAAATTCCCCCTGCACTCTCCTTGCAGCACTGTAATCATCCAGGTACTACCCATGCACTCATGCAATGACCCATGCACTAACTGATGCACTGCTACAATATCCTAAGCCGTACCCATGCAGTCCAGCCATCGCCCTGTCACTACTCATGGACTCCTCCAATCACCCAGCGAGCACCATGTACTTATCCAATCACTCTGCCAAAACCCAGGCACTTATACATTCACCATGCACTGTCCTTGCAGTACTCTTATCATCCAATCAGTACCCATGTACTTATGCAATGCCCCAGGCACTGACACATGCACTGCCACAATCCTCTGAGCACTACCCATGAAGTCCAGCCATCGCCCTGTCAGTACCCATCCACTCCTTCAATCACCCAGCCAGCACCATGAACTTATCCAATTACTTCACCAAAACCCACGCACTTATATAAACTCACCATGGACTCTCCTTGCAGTACTCTAATCTTCCAGTCAGTACCCATGTACTCATGGAATGACCCAGGCACTAACACATGCACTGCTAAAATCCCCTGTGCACTACCCATGTAGACCTCTAACCACCTACACAGTACTGATTCACTCTTCCAATTACCCAAGTTGTACCCATGCAGTCCACAAATCCCTCTGTCACTACCCATGCACTACTCAAATCACCCATCTAGCATCATGTACTTATCCAATCACTCCACCAAAACCCAAGCCGTTATAAAATCACCATGCACTGTCCTTGCAGCACTCTAGTCACCCAGTCAGTACCCATGTACTCATGCAATGACCCAGGCACTAACACATGCACTGATACAATCCCCTGAGCACTACTGATGCTGTCCAGCCATCTCCTTGTCACTACTCATGCACTCCTCCAATCACCCAGCCAGCACCATGTACTTATCCAATCACTCCGCCAAAACCCAAGCACTTATAAAGTCACCATGTACTCTCCTTGCAATACTCCAATCACCCACTCAGTACCCTTGTACTCATGCAATGACCCAGGCACTAACTCATGGCAAATACAGAGGAGGTCATGCTAATCACAGGGATACCCCAACGCATAGTATTCCCTAGTGTATGTAGGTGTTTTCACTGTATTCTGAGTGTCTTTTAGTTTAGCACTGGTTCCGGTCCTGGATAGTCAGTCAGTTACCACCAGTACCTGTCAGTAAATTGTTGGGGGCACAGGAGATCTTTCTGCACATCTCTTGCTTCTTCCTGCACTTTTGATTGTCGTTCTGCACTTCTGTTGACTCTTTCAGCATTTGTCTTGCTTCTTTCTGCACTTTTCTTCCTCTTTCTTCACATTTCTTACCTTTGTAGGCATAGTTAGAAATTAACATTTAAAAAAACCATTGAAATTCACTGAAAAAGCCATAGGTTTCAGGCACGTTATAACTAGAAATTAGCATTTAAAAAAACATTGACATTCAATGAAAAAAACATAGGTTTTAGGGACGTTAAAGTTAGTTGGACATTTTACTCGGACAAAACCATAGAAATTCTCGGTTATAGTTACTTCAGCTAACTATAACTCGCGTCCCTGCAATACACTGCTGATGACGTCACATATTACATCATTCATGACATGGCCAGTGACATCACTGATGACATCACTAATGACATCTCAAATAACATCATTGTTGACATCACTGATGACATCATCCATGTCAAAATCTGATGCACCTCCTCACACTCTAATATAACCTTTGATACACCCACTGTAAAATACAGACTACCATTTTTGAAACCATCGACACACCAATACCAGTTACTACATATGCACTTCCTGATTCCTAGGTCTACATACACATCTACTTATTCACCCATACAATCACTCATACATACAGTCACTCATCAATACAACCCTATCATATGTACTCATACACCTATACAGACACTCACCCACCGCCACTTATCCATCGAGTTACTCAAACACCTACTCAGTCATGCAAAGAATCAATCACACTTCCATTTCCTCACCTATACAGTTATACACACATCACCTCACTTATTCAAACATATACTAACACATACTTACTTTCTTATACAATAACTGATGCCAGTACACACTCATCCATACAGCCACTCTCACAATCACTGACTCTCATGTATAGTCATTTATATATTCCAACTCTCACATACACTGCCTTTTACATATATAGTTACTTGGACATGTACCACTGAGACATCCAATCTGTAACTAACACACCCATACACACACTCACCCGCCCATACAGCTTTTTCCACATGCACTCTTGAACCCATACACCCAGTGAATCAACCACTCACACATCTATGCACAGAGTCATACACCTCCCACCCACACACACACACATTCAGTCTCCCATACAAATACTCAGGCAACCACTCAATAACCCATAGAGGCACTCATGTAGCTACTGACCAACACATGCAGCAGCTTACACAACAACAGACATACTGATACACACATACCAACAGTTTATTTACTAACCCATGCATTCAGTAAGACACGTTTAATCACTTATTTATACAGTCAGTCACAATCTACTCAATCCTTCATCCAAACACTTATATACCCAACCCATTCTTCAATGCACCTTGGGATATATACATATAAAATATATTTAACATTTACAAAAACACACAGTCACTGGATGTTGTCATCAGTAATGTTATTTGAGATGCCATCAGTGATGTCACTGACCCTGTTATGAATGATGTAATATGTGATGTCATTAGCAGTGCATTGTGGGGGCACGAGTTATAGTTAGCTGAACTAACTATAACGGGGAAATTTCTATGGTTTTCTACGAGTAAAATGTCCAATTAACAATAACGTCCCTGAAACCTATGTTTTTTTCAGTGAATATATATATATATTCATATATTAGCATGAGTGACTATGTGTGTGAGTAACTCTATGGACGAGTGGCGGTGTGTAACAGGATGTATAGGTATATGAGTATATATGATGAGTGAGGACATGTATAAGTGACTATATAGGACTGTTGGTGAATAAGTGGATGTGTATGTAGATCTTGGAATTACTGAATAGGTTGTTGTAACTGGTATTAGTATGTCCGTTGTTGTGAAAATTTTATTTTCTATTTTTGAATGTGTCTATCAAAGGTTATATTAGGTTGAGAGGAGGTCTGCCACTCTATCACAAGGATGATGTCATCAGTGATGTCATTTGAGATGTCATCAGAGATGTCATGAGTGATGTCACTCACCATGTCATAAGTGATGTAATATGTGACATCATCAGGAGTGCATTGCAGGCGTGCGAGTTATAGTTAGCTAAACTAACAATAACTGCAGAATTTCAATGGTTTTGTACGAGGGAAATGTCCAGCTAACTATAACGCCCCTGAAACTTATGGTTATTTCGGTGAATTTCTAAGGTTTTTTAAATGCTAATTCCTAACTATAACGTGCCTGAAACCTATGGTTTTTTCAGTGAATATATATATATATATATATATATATATATATATATATATCTATACAAACATACATATATTACCTACTGGTGGTTGTCTGAAGGTAGTTATATTTGGGACCTAGTTTCCATAGGAAATCCTCAACATTCTATTTGGAATAACTTTGGCGCTGGTTGATGGACGTGTGTGAAATTCTCAAAGAAGATGGCCTGTTCCGCTCTGCTCCTTTCCTGAAAGTTTGGGGGCCGAGAGAAAATGGGTCCCAAAATGTGTTTTCCCTATGCAATTTTCCATAGGGACCTTTAAGATGGGCTACAGTCCGAACTGTTGAACGGAATTACACAAAATTTGGCAAAAAGGTAGAGTTTGGTTTGCAGATTACGTTTTTTGTTAAATGATGTAAATCCGTGCAATAGTTCCTAAGAAATCAAAAGTAAAATCATAGATATATCTATGGGCGAAGTACCATCCAAGGATTATATGCATAGCCTTACAAGCACGAGCTGCATGCTAATTGGCTGTCAACTGTCTCCAACACTCCAAACCAGGAAGTGTTGAAAGCCATCTTGTGTCTCGGTAGAATCGAGCCAAAAGAAAACTGAAGAAGAAGTGTGCAAAAGACGCAAAGGGGGCAGGGTAGAAGCACTCTTACCCCCTGGCCCACAAGGACCCCCAAGGCCAAACAAAATTGCGGGATTATGAGTCGTGCATCCAGGGCATGCACAACAGAGGTCTGCACTAAGCTGGGTGCGCAACTTTTACTTTTTCCGTTAAAAAATACCCCCTATCAGAACTTTCTAATATTCCAGGGGATCGTATCCCCCGGGTGTTATCAAAATGTTGGGGACCTTGAGCGGAGCCACTATGCCCCCAGAGTCCGGCCGGCTTCCTGCGTTCTTCGGGAGCCGGCATTGCTTTTACACATGGGGAGATGCTTACTTGCATGTGGAAATGCAATCTTGTTTGGATTTTGAAAGTGAGAACAGATTTCACTGCTCTGTCTTTCAAAAAGCAAACTAAGTTTGCTACCTGAGAAAATCAAATGTAAAATCATAGATATATATATATGGACGAACTACCGTCCGAGGATTATACGCGTACCTTTACGAGCACGAGCTACATGCTAATTGGTTGTCAACTGTCTGTCAACACTCCAAACCAGGAAGTGTTGGCAGCCATCTTGTGTCTCTGTAGAATCGAAGCACAAGAAAATTGAAAAAGAAGTGCCCAAAGGGGGCTGGATAGAAACACTCTGAACCCCTTGGTCTGCTAAGGGGGTCCCACAAGGACCCCCAAGACCCCCAATTGTTTTTTTGTTTTTTTAAATCACTGAATTATGAGTTGTGCATCCAGGGCATGCACAACAGGGGTCTGCACTGAGCTGGGTGCGCAACTTTTATTTTTTCCATTAAAAAATAACCCCTATCAGAACTTTCTAATATTCCTGGGAATGGTATCCCCGGGTCTCATAAGAAAAAATTGGGGACGCGTTCTTTGGGAGCCGGCATTGCTTTTACACATGGGGAGATGCGAACTTGCATGTGGAAATGCAATATTGTTTGGATTTTGAAAGTGAGAACAGATTTCACTGCTCTGTCTTTCAAAATGCAAACTAAGTTTGCTATGGGAGGGCGGGAGCCGCAAGACTTCCACTTTCTCATAGCAAACAGCAGTGTCCCAGGGGTAGCAACCCCGGGACACTGCAGGAGCCGGGTCTGGGTGTGGCGGTCTCCAGGGTTCTCGAGGGCACCAGGCGGAGGGCCACGCAGCCCCCTTTTAACACCATCGCTGCTGCAGCAATTCCCCTCCTGTGCTGCATGATGCTTATTCCCAGTGTTCATGCCGAGCTCAGCCCGTCATCAGCACAGCTCAACTGTGCCTCATGACGAGCTGAGCTCGTCATGAGCATCGAAGGGGTTAAATACAGAAATCTCCAGGGGGTCGTTGTTCCTGGGGTTTGAGGGGCGTCATTGAGGCCCACACACTTTTAATTTTGTAGGGGGGCCTTGGACGCGAAAGTGGTGCAAGGGGGTTGTAAATCTGCTACCCAGTGTTTTGTTTTACTTTGCTTTCCTTTCTGTGTTGTAGAGAATCCAGGGTAAATATAACATTTTTTGTACAGCAGACCTTTCAACCCAACCTCCAAACGGCTTTCTACCTGTTACCATAGTACTTCAAATTATAAATATTATTTCTATTGGGGACCGCTACCCCCCCAAAAAAAAGACGTATATACTTTTTTTAAATTAACTTTTATTAAAAGAACAATAAATAACTGGAAACGTAACTTAAAGATAACAATACAATAAAGAACTAGAAACATAACTTTAATAAAACAATATAATAAACAAAATGTGATGTGGACTCCAATAGACGTAAGGTAGGTAATCTGCAAAACAAAAAAGAAAATTAGTGTTTAAAATTAGATCGATGTGACTAAATGAGGTCAAACATTACAAGTCTAGGTAACACTAGGATTTTACTTGTGCAGTGTGCCTGGTACATTTCACTTGTGTCATAGGCCCGCGTTAAAGCGGTGTCTGTATGGAAGTGCCTACTTCGTTAATGACGCAAAAGTGGCGTAACGGGATTGTAAATAAGTTCTTATATTTCTAATGCATTTAATCGGAGGCATTGTATATCTAGACCGCTCAGCTTTCCTTGTGTAAACACTGTGACCAGCAGAATTCACAACTTCAACTTAGCTTTGGTTCTACACGTCAGAGTAGACAGCAACGTCCATAACTTTAAAAGAGGAAGAGAAATTATGTGAGAGAGAGTAAGAGAGAGAAAGAGAGAGAAAACGACATTAAAACTGTGAGAGAAAGTCATAGATGGAGCAGTTAATACTTGAGAAAATACTCATAGCTCACCTTTTGCCTCCGTTGTGCGTCCACGGATGTACTGCTTCAGATTGCATCCTCCAGTTTAGTGATCTGAAAGATAGTATAAAGAGTTAGTAATAGCATAGTCCATACAACTTCACATGTATATTTTTACTTTATTTTTTTGCACACTCAGGATACTATATTACAACAAGTTCTGTGCGCTGTTTTTCTTCCAGCACAGTATATCCCATGCACACCCACTACATAGCAGTGAGTGCTCAATATTGCATACCTAGACTGTTGCACCCCATTGACTCGCAGATTCTGGAAGTGAATGTTTTTTTTTAGAAGTCAGAAGCAGATTTACAAGCTCCTTGTGCCACTTTTTCCATGTTAAAAGTGACACAAAAGTGGCGCAAGAAGTTTCTAAATCTGTTCCTCAAACTGTCTATTCTCACTGCTCGGAGGTAATTGTATATTCTACACAGTCAAGCTGCTGCAAACTACCTTCTCTCTCCTTTCACAGATAACTTGTTGTTGTTTTGGAAACAAGTTTCTTTGCTCACCTAGTGCCACTGGTGTGATTCAAAGAGGGTGCACTACGTGTCGAAGCAGGCTTCATTGTGGCCAACTCAGCTAAGGTTGTACACAGCAGAGTGGACAGCAGCGTCCATAACTTTAAAAGAGAAAGAGAAACGATGAGAGAGAGAGTGAGAAAGAGAAAGAGAGAAAAAACGACATTAAAACGTGGAAGAGAGAAAGTTATAGATGGAGCCGTTAATAGTGCAGAAAATACTCGTAGCTCACCCTTTGCCTCCGTTGTTTGTCCAACCATGTGCTGGCTTATAGTCCACCCTCCAGTTTAGTGATCTGAAAGATAATATATAGTGTTAATACATAGTACACACAACTGCACACGTATTTTTTGCTTCATTTCTTTTTACACTCAGCTAAATATATTTTATCAAGTTCCACTGTAAGGAGATGTCTGTGCCCTGTTTTTCTTCCAAAGTAGTATATCCCATGCACGGATGTATGACGTTGCATCGCAAACTATTACAACGCACACCATTACAACGCAATTTTTACAACGCAGGATCCTTTACAACGGAAGCCTTTACAACGCATGACATTACATAGCAGATGCTATAACAACGCATGCCATTACAACGTAGGTCTAGGTAAGTATATTATTTTTAAAAAAAAATAATAATAAATATTGACTTAATTTTATTTATTAAATTAATTTTTTAATAATATATTTTAAAATATATTTAAATATTTTTTTTAAATAGTGTAGGTGTATAAAAATAATATTTAAAATCCAGTTAGTGTAAAACCCAAACCAGCCCTGAACCCTAAAAAAAGCCCTGTACCCCATAACCCAAACCCAGCCCTGAACCCTAAAAATGCCCCTGTACCCCATAACCCAAACCCAGCCCTGAACCCTAAAAACACCCCTGTACCCCAAAACCCAAACCTAGCCCTGAAACCTAAAAATACCCCTGTACCCCTAAACCCAAACCTAGCCCTGAAACCTAAAAATACCTCTGTACCCCAAAACCCAAACCTAGCCCTGAAACCTAAAAATACCCCTGTACCCCAAAACCCAAACCTAGCCCTGAAACCTAAAATTACCCCTGTACCCCAAAACCCAAACCTAGCCCTGAAACCTAAAAATACCCCTGTACCCCAAAACCCAAACCTAGCCCTGAAACCTAAAAATACCCCTGAACCCCAAAACCAAACCTAGCCCTGAAACCTAAAAATACCCCTGTACCCCAAAACCCAAACCTAGCCCTGAAACCTAAAAATACCCCTGTACCCCAAAACCCAAACCTAGCCCTGAAACCTAAAAATACCCCTGAACCCCAAAACCCAAACCTAGCCCTGAAACCTAAAAATACCCCTGTACCTCAAAACCCAAACCTAGCCCTAAAACCTAAAAATACCCATGTACCCCAAAACCCAAACCTAGCCCTGAAACCTAAAAATACCCCTGTACCCCAAAACCCAAACCTAGCCCTGAAACCTAAAAATACCCCTGTACCCCATAACCTAAACCTAGCCCTGAAACCTAAAAATACCCCTGTACCTCATAACCCAAAACTAAATATATACTATTACTTAAATAAATGTATTTAATTTAAATTTAAAAATAAATGATTAAATAAAATGCCATACTTACCAATACTTACATTGTAATGACATGCGTTGTAATAGCATCTGCTATGGAATGTCATGCGTTGTAAAGGCATGTGTTGTAAAAGATCCTGCGTTGTAATGGTGTGTGTTGTAACAGCATGCGTTGTAAAAGTTGCAATGTAACTGTTGTTTCCCCCATGCACTCCCACTGCATAGCGAAAGTTCTCAATATTGCGTACCTAGACTGTTGCACCCCATTGACTCGCAGAGTCTGGAGGTGAGTGTTTTTCTTGAGAAGTCAGAGGCAGATTTACAAGCTCCTTGCGCCACTTTTCTCGTGTTAAAAGTGACACAAAATTGGCGCATGAACTTGTAGATCTGTTCCTCAAATTGTTGTAACCTATCTATTCTCACTGCCAGGAGGTAATTGTATATTTCTACGTAGTGAAGCTGCTGCACACCAGGTGGTCAACTAGAGGCAAATTTCGGGGGGGGGCTGAAAAATATTTTGGGGGGGGGCAATTCTTCCAACCATAGACAGAGTGGCTGTAAGAAGGGGTGAACACACCACAAAAGCCTCATTTACAAGTAAATAGCCTTTTAAAGTCCTGTTAAGTACTCGGGTGCGGCTGCAATTAGATGCTCACCAGTCCGCAAAACGGTCTACGCCTGGGCTGACACACAGATGGGGGGGGCTGAAGCCCCATGCACCCAATGGGTGTTGCGCACCTGCTGCACACAAACTACTCTCTCCTTTCACAGATAACTTGTCGTTGTTTCGGAAACAAGCTTCTTTGCTCACCTTGTGCCAATGGAGTGATTCAAAGAGGGTGCACTACGTGTCGAAGCAGGCTTCTCAGTCGTTGTTACAATGGCAACTCATCATCGCAGAATACACAAACGTAGAGCTTGGTTTTTTTTGGAGGGAGGTGACCCGAATTGTTGAAACACAACCTGTAAGATAAAAACAAAGTTAACATTGTGTGTTATTGTTTTAGCAAAGGAGAGGAAGTGAGAGAGTGATTGCAAAGAATATTCGTAGCTCAACTTTCTGTCATCAGTGTGTTTTTTACTACGTGCCGGGATATAATATACTCTGAAACTCTACATCTAAAAGATAGTAAAAGAAAGATGTTATGATTGGTGATTGTTACTATCTTAATGTGGAGTTGAATAACATCGCCCTTTTGCACATGTTTCTGCTCACATTTATAAGAACTATTTGTATAGTTTATATTCCGGACATTTGAGCAATTATAAAAACATTCCACTATTGGAAAAAAAATATATACATGTAATTTGAAACACTTGATATGATTGTTTCGTCTAAATCGCTGCGTCGCTTTTTTGTATGCAGTCTGCTACAGCCTTTTGACTCACTCCGAAGCACACCCAGGCCTCACTGCTCACCTTTTCGTGGACAGGATACCTTCTACATCATGTAGTCGCGATCTGCCACCAAGAAATCTGACATACGGTGCAGAGTTTCGATAGCTAACGACATACTCGTGCTCCCATCATCATCATCGCAGGTTCTTCACCCGCTCAGTGCTTCGGGTACTACTAACTCAGTGACTAAAGTGGCTAGACACGTGGTAGTGTGCCCCTTTGTTTGGTAGTTCGGGCCTACAAGAGGCGTCCTAACCACTAGGATGAGCCATCACAGCGGTGCGGATGGGAGCAATTCTAAAATGGTGTACAGCAAGTGCCTTTTTTTATCCCACTGTTCTGCTGTTTTGTCTTTTCATTCAATTTTGTATCATTATACATGTATTGTATTCACATTATTTCATGTCCTATATTGTTTTAGATATTATTGTTATTCACTGTAGCCTTGCCACTCTATGTGGTTTTTATCTTTCATGTATATTTATTTTTTAATAAATGACCAATATATATTTTTTAAACTTACTTGCCGTTATTTGTTCAGTACACTGTCATATTGATTTAACATGTGTTTATGTACCTGACAATTGTCAGGAACCTCACGTTGCCTAGGATTTGTTATATTTGAAGAACAGCAAGTGCCCCCTGTCGTTTTTATAGGTAGGGTCACGTGTGTTGTGACGCATGTGCTGGATGGGTTTGGTGTGGGTGTATACCAGTCATGAGGGAGAGTGTGTGCCGTTCTGGAACTAAGAAATCACTTCAATGAAAATCTGGGCCATGTAGTGTTGTTGTGTTTTCCTGATAGCGTAAGCGGAGGGGGCTGGCCTGACGTACACCAGTGCTGCGCGAGGCTCTGAAGCATGATTCTGGAGCTATGGGCATGGTTACTTCGTGATCTATATGAAAAATCATGTGATTCGGGTGTCCGTTTTGTAGTGCTGACATCACCCGGGTCTTAAAAGTAAATGTGTCATTATATCTGTAAAGCTCTATAACTTGGCAAACGTGGACGGTACAGGGTATCACTGACTGTATATTCGTTTATAGTTGCACACATAAAATATGGTAGACATGACGTATTTCTGTGATTATGAATGTTTAATGTACATTCAGAGAAGTGTTGTAGTTGTAGTAATATGGGGCTGTGAAAGGATAAGTTGTAGTTTTTGGCACATGAAGGGCGGCTAATTTATTTACGTATGTTCTCATTCAAGTACACTGCACAACTTGATGCTGGAAATCAGTGGTCGAGTGTGGGAGTTGCGTGCACATCCTGTTACTGTAGAGTAATCACACAATGTATGCGTACCCCGTGAAAAAGAAGAAAAAAAACGAAGCATGATTTATAGTTAATAACCCCCGAGGGGGGCCAAACCCTGGGGGAAATGTACTTATTTATAATGGGGGCCCCAGAGGGGCCCCCCTACCCCGGGGACCACCGCCCCGGGCCTTTGACATTATGTATGCGGGAGGCCGCATGTCCCCCCTGCAGCCCTGGGGACCGCCACCCCCCGGGGCTTTGACATGTGTGCAGGAGGGCTCACATCTCCCCCGCAGCCCCCGCGACCACCACAACCCGGGGCTTCTTTTTTATAATAAAATAAAAAAATACCTGTGTGGGGGGGCTCAAGCACCCCCCACACATTCCGGGGACTGCCAACTCCCGGGGCACTACATTTTTAAATTGGGGAGTTCGTGACGGACCCACCAGCCCCTGGGACCACCACCCCCAGGGCTTTTAAATATTGGGAGGGGGGGCGCCCTACTGGAGGTTTGTGAGACTCTGGGGACCTCTGGTGTGCATGCTTTGGGTATGCGTACCGTACCCCGTAGGCTACCTGGTTTATAAGGCGTCCCGTATGTGTATGCAAGCAAGAAATAGAAAAATATTTTTCAGATATTTATCAAGCTTATGTGTTTAGATGTTGAGTGGCTCTAAAAAGAGCCCTTGTGTTTATTGGGAGATTTTAGTACCTACAAGTAAGTACCTATGCAGAGTCTAAAGTTCAAGAGGAGAACACTGTTCCCTTCATCTGTAAAATGTACACCATCTCTCCTATGGATGCTATGCATATTGAAACGCAGATTGTTGTGGTAAATGGACCCCATTCTATAGTCTCGGAGAAAAGCAGAAACAGATTTATTCACATGTTTCCTAGCTTTCTCAATCTGTGGACAAAATTGGTTGGACCAGTTCCATTTCTGTCCTTGGCATATATTAGAATAGGCAAAGGCAGTTTGTGGGGAAAGTGCCATCAATTCTCCAAAGGTGTCCTTCATAAGCATTTCCAGACCACCCCCAGTCAAAGTGCCTAGGTCATTGCCACCACAGTGCACAATTATGAGGTCAGGGTGTTGGAGATGTAAAAAGGATTTAACCAATGGCATCAATTGCTGCCATTGTAACCCTCTCTGTCCAATCCATTTAATGTCTACATTTGGTAAACCTAGGTCTTTATGAATTCCTTTCTGTTCTACGTACTTTTGGCTCCAGAAAATATAGCTGTGTCTCACAATCCACACTCTATGCATGTTGAAGAGAGGTCTGGATGCAGTCAGATGGTACCTGAAAATGAAATGGCAGTTTGAGAAAATTAGATTTTTCTAAAATGGTGCAAAAGATACAGTTTTGAAAAAAGATAACAAATGATTGGTTGTTTGAGAACATTCTACACTGAAAATGAGGATGCATGTTTCTGTTTTTTAAAAGTATGTTTCTTATTGGTTAACAAAAACTGATTGAAAGGTACATTACATAAGATAAGCTGATGTGTTGAAAAGTCAAGCATACTTGCTGCTTTGATTAGTAACATTGTGTGATGAACTTTTGACCTGTGTGCTCAGTTAAGTGTTTCTATGGTAACAGGCAGAGGGCAGAATGGGGGTAGGGTTCAAAGTAATGTTAGTTGGATAGGGTTCAAAAGTTCAACCAATAGAAATGTGTGTTTGCTTTTGAATTATTGTGGAAAGAAATGTGATTTGTTATTTACATGTATAAGTGAGTAGTATGAGAGGGAAACCTTGCCATTTTATGGTTTTCTTAAGATAAGTGAAGTACAGGGATTTTGTATATGATTATCTGCTGTGTGACTGACATTCTTCTTAATCTATAAATCAATTTGAAAGGTGAGTTGTAAACTTGTAAGGGGATGTATGTGATGTATTTTGTTTTTAATAAGAGTAATGTGTTTATCGTTCTAAATTGCACAGAGTAGTTTAGTTGAGTAGAATCGCATTCTGAGTTTGTCTGCATTTCGATAACAATTGTGATAAAAGCATTTGGTAAGTTAATGTAGTTGGTAAGTCACCTTTGTACAGTAAACTGCAGTACTAAAAAATGAAGAATGTGTGCAGTGTCTTTTCCAGTTGAAGGGTCGTTCAGCACCCTGCATCTTCTGGCTGGGCTATGCACCCATGGGCTTTCCTGGGCATAGTGTTTCTAACTCACATGGGGCATTCAGCACTGTGCATCTTCTGGCTGACATGCTCTGGTGTGTTTTCTTTGGCCTAAGGTTTTTTTAGGGGTATATGGTTAACTTTCCTAAGTATTTTGGGCTATGAACCCATGTGCTTTGCTGGGCATAGTGCTAATTGATGTTGTTACAGATCCGTGGTGTAGTGGCCCGGTTGATGGCAGTTAAAGCAGAGTGTAGGTACTTCTTTTACTCTTCTCAGCAGTGTCTGAATATCTTTCTTTGGAGCCCCATTACAACGCGTGACAGCAAGTGCTTGAGAGTGACAGATGATGCTGGATATAGAAGTTTACAGATGGCAGATGCAGTGTGGATGAATGATGGATGTGTGAAAAGGTGGATGGATGGATGGATGGAAGGATGCAAGGGTGGATGGATGAAGGATGGATGTATAGATGAGGCATTAGATGGATGTATGGGATTACGCATTGGCTATCTTAATGCACATTTAAATATTTACACTGTGCGGGATAAGTCCCTCTTTATCAGTTTATAAGAAAAATTAAATATTCATATAATCATATACAATGCAATCTTTTTGCTTTTCTGTGCTTATCCTCAAGAATCTGTTTCTGAGTTGGGAAACATTATTTGTTGGAATCAAATCGTTAACTGCAAGAACTGCAACTGATTTTACATAGAGATGCCACGTGACATTGACAGATTGCCGCACACATTTCATCTCTAGCGATTGCGCTGAGTTAGAGTTTAGTCTAGGACACTTTGCTGAAAGAGGCTGAAAATATCCATAAACTGTCACATGGAAATTATGGTAGCAAACGTATTTGCATTATTTCCTTCCTCACAAATCTCTTCCGTTGGCCAAACTGAACAAATTATTTAACCTTCGTTCTCCTTCACTTGCTGTAAAAGCCTGTGAAGAATTGCGCTCGCATTATGTATATATGTTTATGCTACTGTAGCCTATACCAGTGTCCCAACCTAACCTGCACAAGATCAAACTTACATCGATGCTAGTATGACAGGTGCGTGCAGAAGATGTTTCATAGCACATGGAAATGTGCTGCTTTTCATTTCGACTGCTCAAACGGCGAACACCCATCACTGCCGAGCGTGTGTTTTCGGGTTAAGGGTCGGGTCAGGGGGCCATAGTGTAAGGAACGAATTAAGGATCTAGGAGTACGGGTTAGCGGGTGTGCTCTTGTTGGGGGTAGTGTGTGTTATTTCGGTGGAAAATACGATGTTAAAGCATGCGGGGTGTTTGTGAGCGTAGTGGTTGTGTTTTGTATGCATTTCAATGGTGAAGCGAAGTAATGGGTTGCGTTGTTTCAGCGTGCTTTGTGAATGTGTGTCTTTGCAAAGACGGCGATGTGAATGTTTGCGATGAAAACGTGTGTGGTGTAGCATTATATATCCACCGTTTCTAGACTAGTAAATGTGTTTTGGTAAAATGCAAGGTCTAATATTTTTGTCTGAATCACACTGTGCGTCTGTGTGAATTTAGAAATGATTGTGAGAGAAGCATTTTTGTTTGTTTTGTGTTTGCAGACATGTAATTGTTCAAAAATCTATCATTTTTTCAAGTTTCAAGAATTAGAAACCAGTTATTGCTTTTGTATTTGGAAAATGACTCATGGTTGTACAGTAAAATGCAGTATTTATATTTCTGGAATGTGTACAGTCATATTAGCACTTCAAGAGTAATTAATAGTGTTTCTTGTCTAGAATTAGACTTCTATTTCATATCTACAATTTCTCAGTCAGTATACATACTGCTGCATACAGTCTGGGACAGATTTACAAGCCCATTGTGCCCCTTTGTTGTTCTATTGTGTCACTTTTTTAGATGTAATGTTCGCGCCAATAACCCTTTCGGTGCGCATGACAAGCTCAGCTTGTCATGAGACACAGGGCTTGTGTGCTCATGACGAGCTGAGCTCGCCATGACCACACCCATTTCTATTATGGTCCATCACGGCAGGGGAATATCTTAAGTAGCCAAGGTGTTAATGCAGAAAATTGGTTATGTATTTGCAAAATTAATCAGGATTGTGTAGTAAAATGTAGCAGTCATATATATAGAATGTGTTCATTCACTTTACTGTATCTAGACTAGTAAATGTGTTTTGGTAAAATGCAAGGTCTAATATTTTTTGTCTAGAATCACACTGTGCATACTTGTCTCCTTGTAGAACTGTAATCATTCAGTCAGTAACCAAGTACTCATGCAGCAAAGTAGGCCTTAGGACATGCACTGCTTCAAATCCCTATGCACTATGCTTGCAGGGGTATCTGCCTGCTCACTTGTCTTTCACACCTTCAATTCCCCAGTCTATATCCTTACATTTTCCCCAAGCACTCTATCACTGCTGTTGCACTGATGTAGTGACTCATTTAGAGGTATGTACTAATCCATTCACTACATTAAAACACTAACACTTAAAAATTCACCCAGGCAGTTTCACTAGCAGTGCAGAGGGAAGCATAGACTTGTAACATATGTATGTGCATATGTTACAATCATAAGCTTCTGAAGTGCTACAGTATACTGTAAGTAAACACCTTATAGAGTTATGCTGTAGCACTTCCTTATAGTTGTGCACTTTCACATTCACCATACACTACTAATGATTTATTTCATTTATTTATACACTACACATTCATTAAAAAAAGTTTACACACTATTGTACTAATATAGCTCTTTTTTTGAGCAGTGAAGTTAGTTCTTAAAAGAACTTTTTTTGTAGTTTTGTATTTTTGGGGGATTTTTTTAACAGTTTATTTTTTTGTTTCTTTTTCAAAGGAAAAAAGGAACTGCACAAACAAAACAGTCTGCAGCGGGAACAAATAAACAAAAAAAAAATAACGGCCGGAGAAACGGTGCTCCTGTTTGCACCCGCAAATCAAATCAATAGACTGTTCGCCATAACATAATGTCTCTTTACAAAATTTTCAAAGTATGATAAGGTCTCCAAAATCGTGACAGATGTCCAGATGCGGACTTGATGGTGCTGTGGAAGTGCTGGCTACAGCTGGTGGAGGGTCTCCTGCATCCTTTCACATGCAGCTCTCGCATAATTGCGGGGATGAAGATTCTTCACATGTCGTACCATGCCGGCGGTGCCAAATGAATATTTTTTATTCGGATCACCTCTAGTAAGTGTGGTCCCTCACACCTTACAGGTGACCTTGGCTGCATTGACTTTCTTTTCTCCGTCCGGAATAAAAAAGAAAAATCCAGATCAGAACTCCCTTCCTTTTTGGATGTGCATCCTCAGCAAGAAATTCTTCTTCTGATGAGTGTTCAGAAGTATCTTCCTCCTGGCGTGCAACCATATTAAAGATGTCTTCCAAAAAAACACAGGAGCTTCAGAAAAGAGATGGTTCGTCAGTGAAAGTCAAAGAAGAATGATTTAAATGGGTGGGGTCCTTCAACAGTTAGAATATGAAGTATTATGAACCAATCAAATCTCTTGTTTTGAAGTCACATGTGGTGCGCGTACGATGCTCTTACTGTGTGCATACGTACAACGTACACCGCGATTTGCGTAATTGCTTTTAAAAGTAATATGCGCTTATTAAAAGTAAATTAATACTATTTTTATGATTTTCTCAGATAATGCCTTGCCCTAATATTTACATTAAATACATAAATATATATTTTTAAACAATAAGAAACTTTCGCGGAGTACGCGTACGGTGTGCCTCACAAACATACATGACGTCACGCGGAAGCGCCGATGCGTTGCGGAACATCAAAACGTATTTGTAATGTAAGTGCAGGTATGCATACAGTACGATTACAGATACAAAGGATGGTGCGAGGACGGTACGTTTACCACAAAAAAAAAGAAAAAATATATATCAAAATTTTAATATATTGAAAAATAAAATTAAAAAATACATATTTTTGAATTTTGTTTTTTATTATTTTACATTAAAAATATATGTAATGTAATTTAAAAAATAAAATAACTACAAATAATAATAAAATTTTTTGGAAATTAGTATAAAAAAAATAACAATTAATACATTTAAATATTGGCATTTACAAAACCTATGAAATTCACTGAAAAAAACGTAGGTTTTAGGCACGTTATAGTTAGGAATTAGCATTTAAAGAACCCTGCAAATTCACTGAATAAACCATAGGTTTCACACCTGTTATAATAAGCTGGGCATTTCACTCATACAAAACCATTGAAATTCCTCTGTTATAGTTAGTTCAGCTAACTATAACTCACGCACCCGCAATCCACTGTGTAATCATATGACATGGTCAGTGTCATCACTCAGGACATCACTGATTACATCTCAAATGACATCACTGATGACATCATCCTTGTGAAAAAACTGACAGACCTCCTTTCATCCTAATATAACCTTTAATACACACATTGAAAAATAGACACTAAAATTTTCAAAACAATGGATATACAAATACCAGTAAGAACAACCTATTCAGTAATTCCAAAATATACATACACATCCACTCATTCACCAACACTTCTATATAGTCACTCATATATGTACTCACTCATCATATTTACTCATAAACTATATACATCCTGTTACACACCTACACTCATACATAGAGTTACTCACACACATACTCACACATACAAATAAACTATCAAACATCCATTTACTTGCATATACAACTATACACACACCACTACACTTACTTCTACAGAAACATACACATACTCTCTTAAACAATCACTTATAGAAACACCTACTTATTTATACAGGAACTCATCCAATCTCTCAATCTCATATATACTCACTTATATACATCAATACTCACATATACTAGTTTAAAACATATGTACTTACTCATAAAGACACTATTGAGACGGTCATTCACTCACTAACACACCTATGCACACACTCATCCACCCATACAGTCTTGCACACATGCTGTCTTCAAAACACATACAAACAGTGAGTCACTCGTTTATGCATCTATATGCTAAGTAATATCCCCACCGAACAGACACTCATACTGATACCGTAAAAACCAACTAATAACCCATTTACACACTCCTGTTGCTACTCACCAGCCCACGCAGCCACTTATACACAAAGTGAGACACAGATACAAATATTTAAATATTTAAACATTACTCGCTAATATATGTATTCACTAAGATATACAATCAATTTTACAAAAATACCCATCTATTAGACACTTATTTACCCATTTATTCTTCCATCGACCTTTAGAGATACATATATAAAAAGATTTATTTTTTAGAAAGATACACATTCACTGGATGATGTCATCAGTGATGTCATCAGTGATGTCGTTTGAGATGTCATCAGTGATGTCATGAGTGATGTCACTGACCATGTCATGAGTGATGTAATATGTGACGTCATCAGCAGTGGATTGCGGGCGCACAAGTTATAGTTAGCTGAACTTACTATAATGGGGGAATTTTAATGGTTTTGTATGAGTGAAATGTCCAGATAACTATAACATGTGTGAAACCTATGGTTTGTTCAGTGAATATATATATATATACATACATACATACATAAATTACCTACTGGTGGTCGCCAGTAGGTATATATAGTTAGGATTTTTTTCCTATGGGATTTCTGAAAACTCTATGTTGAATAACTTTGGCGTTTGTGGACGGGATTGGCTGAAATTTTCAGGAAATTGGCACATTTTGTTTCTGAGCAGCCCCTGAAAATTTGGGGGTGTTTGGTCAAGGGGGGGCCGAGAAAAAGGGGGGTCCCAAAACACGTTTTTCCCATTCATTTTTCCATAGGGCGGTTGGACTCACTTTTAGCTCGAACGGCTGAATGGAATTACACGAAACTTGGCAAAATTTTTTGATATGGTTTTCCCGACGTGCCTTTGCTATAACTCAATATATGTGCTTTAGTGGATTTTGAGAAATTAACGTTTTAAAAAATATATATATCTGTGACAGCGTCCCGGTTAGCGCCCCGGTTCGCGTACCTGGCGCGTAACGGAACTTCACGAGGAGAAGCGGATTGGCTCCCCGGTGACTGTGAACATTCTAAACAGTCCGGAGCAGCCGCCATCTTGTGTCTCGGTAGGATTGAGACACAAGAGGTGGCAAAAACAAAGGGGGGAATGAGCATAAGGGGGCAGAGTACATCCTCCCTGACCCCCTAGGTTTGATGAGGGGGCTGCAAAATTTGCTAAAACGCTCGCAGCCGAGCTGGCCGGTCCATTGTGCTCCATCTTAAATAGCTCCATCATAGAAGGTAAGCTCCCAATGGAATGGAATGGAATGCAGCTCAGATCATGCCCATCGTTTTTTTGCGGGGGAAGCGCCCGGCACGCGCACCGGGAAGCGGTCCGGGTAGCGTAATATAGGGAAAAAAGAATGAAAGAATGTTCAAATATTGTATGTTTATTGATTGTTCTTTTTGTTGTATTTTTTTTTTTTTTTTTTATTTAAGTACCAACATGTAGGTACTAATGCAGAGTCTAAAAATAAATATACACCGTCTCCTTTGTAGATATCTTGCATGTTGTTTCAGAAGTTATTGTAGTATATGGAATTCATAGCACAGTCTGTGGGGAAAGCAGAAAGAACATGGAGGCAGGAGATGATAAAGAGATGCTAAATACACATTGGAGATAATATAGTGGGAGAAAGGAAGTAACTATGAGCAAACTTACTATGTAACACAAAAAAGTTGCACAGTATATTTTAAGTCTCACTTTATATTTTATCTTTTTCGGTACTATTTCATAATTTTCATATTAAAAAGAATAATGTCTCAAACAATTTTAACTTTTAAAATGTAAATTTATTGTTCTGATTTTTCAAAATCTAAGAGAATTTGTAACAGTAAATCATCAGGTATGTCCTCCTTTTCATTCCAAGAATCACATTCTTCAGCACATTTTATTAATTCTTGGTCTACTGTTTCATCCATAAAGTCTACTTCTTCTTTTTCTTCGTTAGGATTGTTTTCAATCTTAATTTGAAATGAAATTGTATTTTCTTTTTGCTGTGCTTCCATTTTCTTGCTGTAAATTGCATAAAAAATAAATATATCAGTGGAGATAGGGCACTGTTGGGTTTAAGTTCAGACAGGTACTTGTGAGTTTTTGACAGTGAAGTAATCTTTGGGCAGTGCATGGTTTCAGGCAGGAAGTAGAACTATTAAAAAGTGCCTGTGATGAAGCCTAAGTAAATTCATAATTATTCCACAGAAGCCTAACTCAATCAATAATTTAAATAATTAAGTCTTTCTCAATGACTAACTCTTATGGAGGGACAGTATGTAACTATCTGAAAACGTTTTCCTAAATTAATTTAAAGTGCTTAACATAGTTCTCCTTTCAAATTTTTTAAATTATATCTTACCTTTGAAAAAGAAGTTAAAGTTGTCAGTGAAAATGCTCTTGAAATGTACTTCAGGAAGTAGTAGTCAAAATGGCTGTGTTTCTCTCTCTTTCTTTATATATATTCAGGTACATAACCAATCAAATGTCTTGAAATAATAGTAGAAAATGAAAGTCACATTTTAATTGGTTGTCAATTCTAACACTTCATATGTGTTTTTGTCATGTAATTTACCTCAGGATATTTAGTCAGGCCTACAGCATAATTTTCTTAATGGAATTCCATCAAATTTGGGTAAATGGTAGGGACTGCTATGTAGTAGGGCCTATTCCATATTTGATGAAAGGGTCTCCAGTGGTTTTTCTGTAAATTACTTTCCCACCTTTTTTTAGCGAGCGCTCACCGGTGCGCGCCCCGGTACGCGTACCAGCAGCGTTACGGGAGTCCTCCATTTTGTGTATCGGTAGAATTGGGACACAAGATGGAGGGGAAACAATGTTCGGAATGGGTAGAAGGGGGCACGGTAGACACTTTCTGACCCTCTAGGTTTTCTGAGGGGGCTTAGGACGCTCATATAGGCAAAAAAAAATATCGCGTGGAGAGCGCTCGGTATGCGCACCGGTAAGCGAACCGGGGAGCGTACTTTGGTGAAAAATAGTGAAAAAAGTTAGAAAAAGATAAACGTTGTGAATGATCAGAGGTAGGGTAGCTCTGAAAAAAGCTATTGGGTTCTGTGGCTAATTTAGGTACCTACAAGTAGGTTCCAATGCACAGTTTTAAATTCAGGAGGAATATTCTATTCCCCTCATGGGAGAAGTGCACACCATCTCCTCTGTAGATGTCTTGCATGTTGTAACGCAAGTTATTGTTGTATATTAAACCCATTCTAAAGTCTCTCATGTAAGCAGAAACAGATTTATTCACATGTTTCCGTGCTTTCTCAAATTGTGGACAAATTGGTTGGACCAGTTCCATTTCTGTCTTTGGCATATATTGGAATATACCAAGGCAGTTTGCGGAAAAAGTGTCATCAATTGATGAAAGGTGTCCTTTAAAAGCATTTCCAGACCAACCCCAGTCATAGTCCCAAAATCATTTCCGCCACAGTGCACTATTAAGAGGTCAGGGTTTGGCAGATGGATAAAAAAATTATATTAAAAACATATAAAATATATTTTTCCTTTAAAAGAATAATACATTTTACAGCTTTTGATATTTGCTATTAAAAAACCATTGAAATTCACTGAAAAAAACCATAGGTTATAGACCATATATAGTTAGGAATTAGCATTTACAAAACCTTGAAAATTCACTGAAAAAACCATAGGTTATAGACCATATATAGTTAGGAATTAGCATTTACAAAACCTTATTTTACTCACACAAAACCATTGAAATTCGCATATATAGTTAGTTGCACTAACTATATATCGCGCACCCGCAATCCACTGCTGATGATGTCACATATTACATCATTCATGACATGGTCAGTGACATCACTGATGACATCACTGATGACAACTCAAATGACATCACTGACATCATCACTGATGACATCATTCATGTGATAATACGATGAACCTCTTCAGACTCTAATATAACCTTAGATACACTCAGTGTAAACAGACACTCACAGATTGTCACTCATCCATGGAGTTACTCATACACCTAGTCAGTCATGCAAAGAATCAATCACACCTCCATTTCCTCAACTATACAGTTATACACACCTTACTTATTCAAACATATTCTAACACATATTTACTCTCTTATACAATCACTGATACAAGTTTTCAATGATCCATGCAGCCACTCACACATTCACTGGCTCTTATACACAGTAATTTATATATGTCAACTCTCACATGTACTGTGTTTTACATCTGTACTTACTTTGACATGTAGCACTGAGATATCCATTTACTCACCAATACACTCATGTACACAGTCAACCACCCATACAGCTGTTTCCACATGCAGTTTTGAACCCATACATCTAGTGAATCAACTGTTCACACATCTATGCACAGAGTCACACACCTCCCATCACCCACACACACACTCACTCTCCCATACAAATACTTGGGCAACCAATCAATAACCCATATAGTTAATCATATAGGTACTGATCAACACATGCAGTAGTTTACAGAACAACAGATATAATGATGCACAAATTAAGACAGTTTAGTCACTAACCCATGCTCTCAGTGAGACACATTTAATCACTCTCTCATACAGTCAGTCATGCACCTACTAAATCCTTCATCCAGACACTTATACATCCACTCATTCTTCAATATGTAAGACATATTGTAACTTTACAGAAACATACAGTCACTGGATGATGTCATCAGTGATGTCATCAGTGATGTCACTGACCATGTCATGAATGATGTAATATGTGACATCAGCAGCAGTGGATTGCGGGTGCGCGATATATAGTTAGTGCAACTAACTATATATGCGAATTTCAATGGTTTTGTGTGAGTAAAATAAGGTTTTGTAAATGCTAATTCCTAACTATATATGGTCTATAACCTATGTTTTTTTCAGTGAATATATATATATATATATATATATATATATATATATATATATATATATATATACACAAACATATATATATATATATATATATATATATATATATATATATATATATATATATATATATATATATATATACATACACACACACATTTCCATGCTGATCTCTATGATCAAGTTGTGCCTAACTTGTAATTTTTTCCGTTTCAAGAACAATACTTACCAACAATTGCGTGGTGTGGCGATGGGCTCGCGTTTTTCCCCCAGTTACTCATGTCTTCATGTGGGTTGGTGGGAGGAATACGAGCTCAGAACCACACACGCACATTGGTCACCATGCATTGCGCATTATTGGCGCTACATTGACGATATCTGCATCATTTGGAAGGGCACAAAAGAACAGGCCCTTTCATTCGTATCTGACTGCAATGCCAATTCCCTAAATCTTAAATTCACCGCCAATGTTAGCACTACTGAAGCGGAATTTCTGGATGTGCATCTGTTTATCAAAGATAACATACTTGAAACCAAACTGCATCGCAAAAGCACCGCTGGCAATGCCATCTTGCATGCACGCAGCTCTCATCCAGCACACACCATCCGCAGTATTCCCTATGGTGAATTCATTAGAATCCACAGAATCTGCAGTGACCGTGCTTCTTTGACTACATGCCTTGAGGAATCTAAACAGCGTTTCCTGAGAAGAGGTTACTCTAGAACTATCCTAGATCAAGCCTTGGCCAAAGCATCACTAATAGATAGAGTTTCACTTCTCACACCCAGGGAATCTACCATTGACAGTATTAAAAACACTCAGGATGGCACTCAGTGTACAGTCAGATTAATAACCACTTACAGCTCACAGGAGCGTAAGATTAGGCGCATCATTGGCACCGAATGGCCCATCATTCTGACGGACCCTATCCTTGGTCCCATGCTACCAGAAACACCCACCATTACATTCAGACGTGCGCCATCGATGCGTGACGCTCTTGATAGATCAGCACCTGAGAATCCACCCAAACTCACCAAGATTAACAAAATGGGTTTTTACAAATGCACATCCTGCCGTGCCTGCAACTTTGCCACTAACATCACTGAATATGTCACCGCATTTAGCGATACACCCATTCCCATCAGGGAATATCTGACATGTAGATCGGAGTTTGTTGTCTACAAGCTCAGATGTACATGCAATCTGGAGTATATAGGCAGCACCAAGCTGCCTGTTCACCAAAGAATACTTTAGCACATCAGAGCCATCGTTAACAGTGACAGCAATTACCCCGTGGCAAGGCATTTTGAGGCAGTCCATGATAAAAAGCTTAAGGATTTGCAATACACGGTCCTCTGCTCAGTACCTCAACCTAGCCGTGGTGGGGACCGTGAGAAACTACTAAGGCAGCTAGAATCCCAACTCATTTTGTCTCTTGATACTAAGGCTCCAAATGGGCTTAATCTGAGTGAAGATTTGAAAAGTATCCTCTAAATATCTGTATTGTGAATTATTCTGTTCTTGGTCTCTGTCTCTCTCTTTCTATAACTGCAATTACCTTGTTTCTCTTATTTTCTCTTGCTCGGTCAATGTGTCACCTATTGGTCTAAGCCTACTGCTACTCATTTATTTAGATGCCGTTTTATAGTCACTTTATGCAATTGTTCTGACTAGGCATCCATGTCCCTTTAACACACCTAACCTCATATGCTACAATTTTTCTTTTGCTTCTATCTGGATTTTTCTTTATTACACATATCCGGTTGGGCTTCTGTATCTATTATTATTTCTTCACTTTCAAATTTATTATATTTTCTCTACACACAGTTACTTTATTTTTTGGCACTGTTTATGCAGTACATGACTTGTACCATTTCCGGGTTTTTTTCTGTGAATATGGCAGTTCTTCGTTTAACAACAGTAGCATTGTTGTGGTATTCAGACACTATGTCTTGATTTTCTGGTGTTTTAGATTCTGCATTACTCTGCTGGCTTGTACAATTTTCTTTTGCCTCATGTTTGAAAGCACATTATATTGACTTTGGCACTATGCCATTATACTTGCAATTTTGTTTGTTTCAGTGCTTCATTGATGACTATTTACTATTTTTTAGCCAGGCTTTCTGAAATCTATCCACCCATGACCTATGCTTATATTTCAGCATTCCTCATTATGTATGTTTACCCAACACACTGTATATAAATTTGTTCACAATTACCATGTCTAAATTCATTACCTGAACACCCAATATTAGGTGCTTGTTTCTGCATATGTGAAAAAAACATTTTTATTTTGTGCACTGTTTTCTTTTTCTTTCTTTTGTGCGTGTTCCCCCAACCAAGCCCCTCCCAGTGTTATGTATATATACTCCCATTTTTTTGTTGAGTGTTTATGTGAACAAGCTCCCCAGTGGAGCGAAACGCGTCATTTTCTAATAAACGTTTATTCCTGCTACTCACTCGAGTTGGATCCTTTGTGAGCTTCGCTTTGACTGTTTGCTGTGGCGTAATGAGGTCTGCACCCTGATGTTGCCTGTCATCCACTGACGGGTTGGGATTGCTTTTTCATATATATATATATATACATACACACACACATATATATATTTTTCACTACCCCTCCCCCATTCATTAAGGATGGCCGGTATAATTATAACCTCCACGTTTTTAGTGACATCCACTTCTTCACAACACTTGGAGAAACTACATTTCATGTCTAGACCAGAGGCTATCATTATACATGTTCAAAGCTGTGAATAGCAACAGACGAGACATATTCCAAAGGTTCCAAATAAAATCATGCGAACGCATTACCATTAGATCAACCAGTGGTTTTTAAAATCTCTGCCCCCAGAAGAAAAAAAATGTACTTTGCTATTGCACCACTCACTGAATGTGCCCCAAATCTTTCCGATCAATATCAGCTTGAAGCATACATAGACTTGCATGGAATGGTTTCAGAATTTACAGGATTATAAAGAATAACATAAAATAATAACAACTGAGTCACTCCATCTCTCTAGAAATCATTCATCCTGTGTTCATACTCCTTCAGGCACCACACCACACATAACTGAATACATTGAAAATTACATAGTCTTCGTCCTTTTTGGAAATGGGAATACAACCCTATCTGGGTTATACAATCAATTACCTATCTCCAAAGCTTCAACATCAGAACTCTCCCAAGGGAAATCAAACACAATATAGTCACCCATTTACATAACTGTCATAAAGTCAAATCCCTATGAGAAGGCCAACTCTCCATTTAAAAAAAAATCAAATCCACATCCCAAAATTCCCCAGCCACCTTGTCAGGGTGGCCCATCCCTTCCACACCTAAGCTCTTTTGAGTTATATGAGCAAGGACACTGGTAGAAAGGCACAGTTGGTTGGGACAAGAAAATGGTAAACATTTGAATGTGGCATTTTCAAAACTGTAACCTAAAATCCAAATCCACTATTAAAGAGGATGTTCAATTACAATTTATTTGAGTATAAATGGTATATCTCTATCATCTCTCCATAAAACGTTAACACCTATTATATGCAATAAATAACCAAGTGTTAGGTAGTAGGAGAGGCAGGCCTTACAACACTGACATTTTTTTTTAGGGGGTTTTGACTGTCAGGACATGTAAAACATTTTAGTACACGTGTCCTACACTTTAAATAAAATGCATCATGCTCTGTGAGCCTTTATGGCCTACCTTACAAGTGACTTGTAAGTATTAAAAAGGAAGGTTTAGGCCTGGCAAAAAGGCTTACTTTGCCAGGTCAAAATGGAAATTCAACATTACTCTAAAGTCTGCAATGGCAGGCCTGAGAGATATTTAAAAGGCTATTTTAGACGGTGGCACAATAAGAGCTGCAGAATATTAGTAGCATTTAATTTACAGGCCATAGGTACATGTAGTTCTATTTATTAGGGACTAATAAGTAAGTTAAGGTGAAGATCAATTTTGCCATGTTTTAGAGAGAGAGTACAAGTACTATACCACTGATTAGTAGGGAAAAAATGCAAAGATTCCTACTAGGCAACAAAAGCGGGTTCAGCACAGGAAGGCAGAGGAAGGCAAAATGTTTGGCCCAGATCCAACAGAAACATTCAACTATATTAGTAATTCGGTGCGTTATTAGAAATTAATTAAACCTGAATGTATACTCTGTTTGGCGAAGGGCACAGTAGATATTTTTGAAAATCTGAATGACGATATGGGTCAGTAATTTCAGCCTGTTGGAAAAGTAATTAACAATGTTACTTACTGGGGGAGGAGCTACGACAGCAACTAAGATGGCTGCATAGTCTCCCGGCTCCGCCGACCTCCGTCTTTTGCTTGACGATCCTGTCATCTTTCCTGATATTCCGCCCTATATCCGTGTTTATGAACTAATCTGCAGTCCGATGGAGCAATCCCGAGACTTTTCGGACATTGTGGAGTGGAGTAATGTCGAGGTTTGACTTGAGGCCTAATCCAGTCTTGAAGCCGGGGTCTCGATTACTGGTCCAGACGGGTCCTAGTTGAACAACAGCGGACCGGTGAGGGCGGCAGGGTCCGGTCCCTGGAACTTTTGACATCTTTTGGACTGCTTTGCTGCCGATCTGCTGCCTGGTCTTGTATCGAAGGTGAGGAGACGAGTGACGCCCGAGGCGGTGTGGCGGGGGTCCCTGACCCGGAGGCCTAGCGTTCGCATCGCCGGTGCCTTTGGGTTGGGGACTTGGCACGCACGAACGCAGGTTGACGATCTGTCCCTCGCGGTTCATCTCTGCTCCGCCTAATCTTCCACCGGGGAGAGCGGCTCTCCGAGGGGACCACTATGCCTGATGCTATGCGAGACCTGGCGGAGCGGGCTGAGTGCGGCCCATCATTGCGGTTAGTGCTGGCAGCCCTTGAGGCACTTCGGGTGACTATGGAGGCCCAGGTCTGGAAATTGATGTTGGCAGCAGATGGAATCAGATCAGGACCGGACCCCGATTTGTCGCTCGGGACTCGGCGGCCAGCTCTACTCCCGATAGACACCTCAGCGAGGCATTCTGGCCCGGTGCATGGAGCTGTGCCTGTCCCTGCAGAAGTGGAACTGATTGAAAATGCTTAGATCTGTGTATCGACTATATGGTTTGAATCTTTGGCTTCTCTACCAGTGGATCATTTAACTGCTGTTCCCACTCTGGAAACTTCTGGTCGAGACTGTGAACTGTGTTGGATTGTGTCGCACCCCCTTCCCAGCTGGTTCATTAAGATGGCGGAGGGGACAGTGTCTGGCCTTGGAGTCGGGGAGGGGCATAGTTGGAACCAGCCATGTACTTTGGGGTTTGCTATCCTTTCTCCATCTAGCAGACTATATTTCGGCAACTTCTATGTATATTTTGACAATTTGTGGATGGGGCTCTACTTACCAGAGGGAGTTAGCAAGTTTGATCGACGGGTCAAGGCTGAGACTGTTGTTTTGGGTTTACTATTGTGGTTTCATCGGTAACAGGATTTGCTTTAGTAGGTTAACAGAGACCGGGCGGGGTTTATAGTTCCCTCCGGTGTAATCTTCTATTGTGTTCTGCTCGATTGCGTCAGTTTTGTGGGGGATTCTTTGTTAAGGCGGTGGGGGGAGACCAGGAATGTGTACGATAAAGCCGTCCTCCATTTCTACTTTTAGTGTAGGGGTTTCGTTATTCTTTTATTTCTCTTTGTTCTTCCTATATTTCGGGTTTCAGTTATTTGGGGCGACAGGCACGCTGCTAGGGGGGTAGGCCGTAGTCCTCTGCTGGGGTGCAGGGTGGGGGGTTGGGTGAGGGGATTTTTTGTTTTGCCTTTATTGTTTCTATGGCCTTTTTTCTCTTTCGTATCTTTTCTTTTGCCTTTTCTTTTGTTTCTTCCTTTTTCGGGTCAGTGTAGTGGGTCCTCTCTTGTGTCTATTATTGATTTTTCCTTATCTGTGCCTATACTTTCTATAGTATATCAGTATCAATGGGCGGGCGCTTAACTGGTGCGAACTGTGATTGTCTGCTTGTTTATCCTGAATTGTATGCCTTAGCGCCACTGTTCTAAATGTGATTGATCTAACTGTGGAAGTCCTACTATTTTGCCCGCCCTTTATGTGACTCTGTGATATTGTATGGCACCTGATCCTTTCATTTTTATATTGTAAAATGGAGCCTTTCGAATCCTGTCATTTGCTTGGTATGCCTGATAGCCAGTTTCAACCGAATTTGTGGTACCTTCGCTTCCCGGGCTGCTGAGGCGTGTCCTAACTGACTTGCTGTGATGAAACTGATTAGCAGCCGGCCCTGGTGGTTGTAGGCCCATATTTGTAACTGGTTGAAATAACAATAAATGTTTTCCCAAAAAAAAAAAATGTTACTTACTGAAAAAGTACATATAAAGTGTAACCGAAGATCAATGGCATCTACCTATTCTTGTGCAAGTGTCAACAAATATGTGCTAACATTGGGCTGGTTGTATGCGGATGGGAGCGAAATTAGGACTGCTAGACAGTCATACGGCAAAAAGTTTCTTATACTAATATTGTGATTGCTGAGAGGGTTTGGCACTAGCTCCATGTCTGATGAAGGACTGGCTATGTCTGGTTAGTATGAGGTTTTCACAGAGAAATTGGTGGTAACTGATTGGGCAATAGAATATTTTGGGCCTGCAATGGCTAGCCAGTTGTGATGTCTAATAGTTACGAAGCTTATTGACTCTGAAGGTCAAGCCCTAAATATAAATAATGTTTAAATCCATTGAGCTTAAACTGATGCCAAAAGTGTTTAATATGCACCATGTTAATATTTTTTCAAGCATCCTTCTTCGAGGCCCGACTAACCATACTGGGCAGCAGATGTTTCCCCGGGAGACTGGAATGTTGTGGAAAATGCAGTCACTTTTATATCTAGGGGCCAGTTTTGTAGCAGAGCAGCAGAGTTCAAAGCCCTGCAAAGTTCCTTATATATTCAGCAGTTATCCGGTAACAATAAAAGTGGCAAGATGACTCTAGTGGTTGGCAGTTTTGCCGCATCTAAGGTATCGCAAGGGGTTAAAATGCCTACTGCAAAGAACATGCCGATCACTGAACTCATAGCTCATTGGGTTACTGTTTTTGTCAGAGAAATCCTTTTGTTACTGTGCAGTTCACAGTGGCAGCCAGCACGGATCTGGGGTGGTGAGGCAAAGATGTGGGATGAGGGGGTATGGAGGTATAAGCGTAAAAAAAGACAAATTTACTTACCTCCTCGCCACTGTGCCCCACGTCGTCTCTCCTACGTCAAACAGGTAGCATACAGGCTCCCCTGAGCCAATTCCAATGCTGCAATGAAGCGTTGTGATAGGCTCCCCTAAACAGACCACAGCGCTGCAATGCAGTGTTGTGATTGGTCTGATTTGTGATTGGCTTCCCTAAACCAATCACAGTGCTGTAATGCAAATTAAATACATGTGAGAGAGGGGCTATGGGGGAATTACAGGCACTGTTGGAGGGTGATGGTAAGAGTATCATTGAAGAGCCCCAACACAGATTGTTGCATCCTGGTGCATTGTAACCTACTATGCGTTAAAAGCGAATACAATTGAATATATAATGAAAAATGTGCTGTAGAATGCACCATTCGGGCAATGCCATGCTAGGTGAATAAAGTCAGCGTCTTCTTGCCTGCAGCGCTTACACCTAGAATCTGCACTTAGACCATATCTATGGAGCCTATGTGGCGTATAATACATTATATGTAAATACTTGTAGTGAATTATTCTCAAATTCCCATTGGGAATCAGCATGTTAGTCAACATACACGGTGCAGTCCATTCCTCTGTTGATAAAGGTTCAGACATTATAGTGCTCCATTTGCTCCTCATAGGTTCAGTGTTGCCTGCAGTATACTCCTGTATCCTAGCATATAGTCTCGATACTATGTGTGCTTCAGTGGGTGACGTCAGTATAGACTGTAACGATGCCATTTGTTGGGGTTCCTCAGGATACGTCATATAGTGTTCTTTTATTGCTCTTTGTAAATGGTAGTATGTGAAGTTGAATAATAGTGTGGGAATACTGATATAACTGAGTTTTGTTAGTGGTTTGAATACCCCTTCATGATATAGATCACTCATTGCATCTATGCCCGCTTGACGAAGCAGGTCCATGCCCACAGGCTCTTGAGTGTCCGAGAGTGCCGGGTGATGTGCCAACGGTAATTCTGGAGCGTTTAATGGTAGTTTACCCGCTTTCTCGCCCATCAGTCGCCAAGCTTCATTAGTGGTGTATATTGTGTTTATGTTGTGATCGTGCAATTTCGGTCGCTTATGAGGCAGTATGGCTGATAGCGGGATTGGGAACGCATCACCTGTCTCGACAGCAATATGGGACATGAATGGTATTTTGTGGTACCAGTAGTGCACAAATTGTGCCTGCGCACAGAGATAGCACAGCAGGAAGTCAGGCACCTTGAAGCCCCCCTGTGCATACGGCAACGTCAACGTCTGCAAGCTCAATCTAGCTTGTTTGTAGACTAGGACTAGCTTGTTTATATTGCGGTACACTTCCGCTGGCGGTTTAATGGGTATGTTATTAAATAGATAGAGGAGCTTGGGCAAAAGCACCATTTTGACTATGGCAGTTCTATCTGCCAGCAACAGTGGCAGCTTGTTTCATCTATTTACTTTTTCCTCCAGTGCGGAAATGACCCTGCCATAGTTTGTGCGGATAACTAACTTAGGATCTCTATGGAACCATACTCCTAAGTAGCGAGTGGGTTCCTCTTGCCATTCTAACGGGAAGTCTAGCGCAATGGGGACTGTGCTATCTGTCAGTGCAAGAATGAGGGACTTGGCCCAGTTTATTTGCAGGCCCGAGTGTTGGCCAAATTTAATATATTCTCACAATAGAGGGTTGAGGTGTTGAGCCGGACCCTTGACGTAGAGTACCATGTCATCCGCGTAAAGAGAGATATGAAGGGGGCGTGGGGGAATTGGAGGGCCGAGTAGTGAAGATTTTGTCTGATTTTGCACGCAAGGGGTTCTAACACCAGAGCGAACCGCATTGGGGATAAAGGGCATCCTTGCCTGGTACCACGGCTAATTTAAATTGGATCTGAGACGTAATTATTTATTTTTATGCGGGCTGACAGATCAGTGTATAGCATTGATATCGACTGTGTGAACATAAGGGGGAAGACCATGCGCATCAGCACAGCATGGAGGAATGGCCATTCAATTGTGTCGAAAGCCTTGGCAGCATCTAATAATACTGCCACAGCCTTGGTCTCAGGTGTCAGGTAGTGAGACAGTGTGAACAATGTGCGTGTGTTGTGTGTCGTGGATCTTTCTGGAATAAAGCCAGATTGGTCTGGCCTCGCCGATAAAGGCATTAAAGGCTTAAGTCGCGCTGCAATCACACTCACGATAATTTTGGTGTCTACGTTGATAAGGGACAATGGTCTATAAGAGTCACATTGTTCTTGGTCTTTTCCCGGTTTCAGCAGGGCTATCAGCAATGCTTCCCGTAGTAACGGGGGGAGCGCTTGCTTGTCATGTGCCACTCCGTACAGTCGCACAAGGTGTGGGGCCAGCAGATCTACAAATGCTTTATAAAATTCGCCCATGAAACCGTCAGGCCCTGGTGCTTTGCCATTTGGAAGACTTTTAATTATATCAGTGACTTCCTCCACTGTGACAGGTCGGGATAAGTACACCCTCATGCGCGTCAGATAGACATGCAATTTCAACGTCCGCCATGTAATGCAGCATGTCAGTCGTTGGCATAGTCGGGCGTGACTCATACAAACACCCATATGTGGCCATAAATTCGTCCAATATGCCCTTAATGTCATGTTTAAGGTTGCCTGTAGGGTCCCTTATCGCGTCAATGTGTTGTGGTGTATGTCCAGTGCATATTTTCTGTGCCAGAGCACGCCCGGGCCTACCTCCCTCACCATATGTTCTTGCTACCTTGCGCTTCGAGATATAGTTAAGCTCATCCATAGCGTACTGCTGATGTTCTGTTAGGACCTTTTGAATTTCTCCCAGAATGGTGGGGTCTCTTATGTGTTCACACCTTTGTTCTAGTTCACGCAGTTTACTTTCTCGATTGTGCAATTGTTGCCTTATATCTTTGAGGATTCCCGCTGCTGTGCTAATGCACGTCCCCTGACCGTCACTTTGAATGCTTCCCATAAGAGTCCTGGGTTGTCAGTCGTGGGATAGTTGTGTTAAAATTATTCCACTATGGTCTTATGGATGGTGTCCGTGTACACTGAAACCTGAAGAGCCTTGGCATTGAACCTCCAAGCAAAAGGTGGGGGTACATAGCATGGTATTTTCAAGGTTAGTATCACGGGACTATGGTCAGATAGTGTGCGTGGCAGATGTTTAACAGAGGTAGTCCATGAGGATATTTCGCCCGTTCCCAACCAGTAGTCTATTCTGGACCAGCTGTTATGCGCTGCAGTGATGTGCGTGGCTTCAGTGTGAGTAGGATGATATACCCTCCAAATGTCAAAGAGATGTAGATCTATCATAGCATCTTGTACAGCTGCTCGTGCTCGTTTGTGCGGTTCTGTAGTATTAGGTGAACGATCCAGTCCCTCCCTCAGAGCAATGTTAAAATCCCCTCCCCACACAAGATTTGCAACCTGCAATTCTGAGATGGTGCGCAACACTTTAGTATAGAACCCAGGGTTGTCTATGATTGGGCCATATGTGTTTATAATGCTATTTGTTGATTTCGCACATTACCTATCACTATGACACTTCTGCCATCCATGTCTTTCAGGACATTTATGACCTTAAAATGGATTCCTTTATGTATAAGGATGCTTACCTCCCGTGAATGTTAGGAGTAGTGTGTACTATGCACCGACTCGGCCCATCTAGCACCTAGTGTTGTTGTGGTATTAGCTGCAATGTGTGTTTCTAGGATGAACGCCACATCTACCTGCAACCTGTCAAAATAAGCAAATATTTGGCGGATTTTCTTTGGGTTGTTCAGGCCCCGTACATTCCAAGTGATAAAGTTTAACTGAGCAGGTCTTGTCACATTAGTAAGTATTGGAACAGCAACATAATAACTGGAACAAACACTTCCGCCACGTTTCGTGAGGTGGTGTACAGACATGTTTACAGCAATCATTACATATTGATATCTCTAGTGATTTGGAGTTTGCAATGCTTCTCAGGTACAGTGATCTAAAGGTAACAGTCCCCAAGTCCCTCCCTCCCCCCACCCACTTTAGCATCCCAACTTTGCCAAAGCCATGTCCCCGAGTTAACCAAACAGTAGAAAGAACTGCTGCAGGGGAACACCCACATGGGGGGTTCACAAGGTACACACGTCTCCATCCACAGTGTGGATATGGACGGGTGCCTATCGATGATCATGTAACATTATATTTGTGCTATAACTCGCACATCAATATGTACTATGAATAGTTTTCAGATAGGCGTTATGATATAGTTCGATCCGCAGAGATATACACACTGCAGCGGCGCCCGTAAGGGGGTCCGATTATAAGGTACATCACTTGCTAATTGCATTCGGACGCCATGGTCTATGTTAATTAGAAATAGAGTCAGCGGGCGCAGTGAATACGCACCTCAATGGAGTGTAGCAGAAGGCAGCTGCACACAAGGAGCCACACATTAGGTCACCCCATTATATAATAAATCAACTTTCCATTGTTTCGATGAGAGGTGGTGGGACCCAAAACGTGTATTCCCATTAGCCTCTACAGTCGAGCCCCTATCCGATAGGTGACAGCGTCCGTTAGAAAACAACTTCAGTGGTCACTAGGACCCTACACAAGTATCCCATAGGCACCTAGGCGCATGCATGTGCAACAGGTCGCCTTAATTGTCTAGTTTAGTCTGCTACATGACTGCTAATGACACTTAAAGCGTATTCTTGTAACCTAGTCTGCCCATACAATGGATGACACGTACCTCATAGTTACACAGTCCAGCTTGCCCAGTTAAAGAACAAAATTACCTCCATAGGATCACTCAGTCCTCGTCACTTTGTATGTCGTCTCTCCCATTCATTTTGCGTCTGCGGCCCAGCTTCTTGATGTATTCTTGAGCAGCTAGCAGCGTAGGTAAGATCGTGGATCTGCCTGCATGGGTAACTTTGAGCTTCGCCGGGTAAAGCATGGCATATTCAATTCCTAGATCTCTTAGCTTTTTCTTTAGCGGACTAAACTCTTTCCTGGCTGATTGGACTGCCATGGTGTGGTCCGGGTAGAACTCCAACTTGTTGCCCTGATGGTTAATGTCACCCTTCTCTCTTGCCAGTCTGAGGACCATGTCCCTGTCTCTATAATTCAGCATGCGTGCCATTACGATGCGCGGGGGCGCACCCGGTTTCGGGCGAGGCTTCAGGGATCGGTGCGCGCGTTCCACGAGGAATACCGGCGACAGCTCCTCTACGCCGAACAGGTCTTTGATCAGGGTTTCCACGTAGTGTTCCATTTTACCCGTGTTGGTCGATTCCGGCAGGCCCGCTATTCGGACGTTATTGCGTCGGGACCTGGCTTCCCGATCCTTGATTTTGGCGCGCAATACTTCCATAGCTTTTTCCATGCTGGCACAGGCCTTAGTCGTGGACTTGGATTCATCCTCTACCGCTGATATTCTTGTCTCCGCCTCCACCAACCGCTCTCCGTGCTTGTCTAGTTTGGCCGCCATGTTGTCCACACGTTGCATCAAATTGTCTAATTTGCCATTCATTTCCTGCAGGCTGTGCTGTATTGCGCGAAGTACTCCTTCCATACCGCTCCCCTCATCCGTTTCATTGTCCCCCTCAGCCTCTGACAGCGCAGTGGCATTTTTTGATTGTTTTTTCGCTTCAAACTGAAGCTTCGTCTGCTGTTTCTCTGGTTTCCCCATCGCGCTGTTGTGTGGTGCAAGGCCTCTACTTCTGCTCGTGCATGTGGTGTTGATGGGAAATGCACCACAGGCTGTGATCAGTGTTGCTCTGTGCAAACGGCTCGGCTCCTAGGCGCACTCGTGGGAATGAGCACGAGGGGGTGGGAGCATGTGTGGCAGTAAATGTATTTATGGCCACAGGTCTTCCTTGGCGCAAAGACAGTAGAGTGAGGGCTAAGTCCAACACTTCTCATCCGCGATGTCGGTATCGTTTAGCGCAATGGGCACCGCTACCATCAAACAGCCCGCCGGCTCAGCATGTAAAATGGCCCAATTGTTGTCTCACATTAGCCCCTATGCCAGGGAGTTGCGGGAGCTATTGGCGCCTATTCTGCTGAGGAGAGAGGATCTGGTGTGCGTCACTGGGGATTTGGTCCGATTTCAAAAACCAAATCCCTATCTGCAAGAGTCTGTGTCACTGCATCCGCTTTAGCGATAGTCCTGCCTTCAAACTGGGGCCGACAAACAGTCAGATTGCTGCCACGTTAGTGTAGAATCGCCTGTTCGTGCATCTGGGTGATTCAGGTATAGCGCGGTCGCAGCGCTTGCATTGTAGGCATAGTCTGAAACCCACCTCGCTCGTGCTCGCCCTCCCGGAGGTAGCAACATGTGAGGGGTAGTGCTTTGAAGTGCTACGGTCTTCGCCACCCACCGCAGCCCAATGTCAGCAAACCCTCATGCTGTGCTTGTCTGCACAATGCAACACTTCTCCCACAATGCAGCGGCGCTCAATGCAGCCTCCGTGCGTTCCACCGTCACTGCCATTTTAGCCCTCCCATGCACTTTCCGATCTCGCCAATTCGTTATTCTTTGCATTCCGCTGCCATACGCGGCCACACGCTTACTGTTGCAGGTACCTGTGGGTGGTTTAAGGTCGTCTTTTGCCGTCATTCAGGCACTCTTCGCTTCCCGGTCGCAGAGCGCCAGCGCCGCCATCTTGCGACCTCCAGGTGCGATCTCCTTAAAGTTCGTCAAATTAATGTTCAATGCCGCAAACGGGGTCGGAAACTTGCTCACATTAGTGCCCCAGCATTCCGGTTACGATATCTGCCGCAAAACTCTGCCGGAGTTGCCATTAAATCCACTTTTTACGCTAGTTCAGGCACCCATCCGGTGGAGCTGCCTCAGGAGCCAGCTATCCCGCTGTGCGCCCTCTAGCGCCCCCAACTAATAGCCGTTGTTGAAGACAGGGACACAAGCCACACTTCCCATTGCGGCAGGGAATCGCAGGAAGCCGCTGGTTGTCTTCGTGCCAGGAGGTGCTCGTTAAAAGCTCACCAGGGCTCCTGCAGAGCGGGAGCCATTGTTGCAGCCAGGGATGGACCATATGCCCCAGTTCCCACAGTGGCAGGAGCCGCAGGACATCGCCGGTTGTCTTCACGCCAGGAGGCTCTTGTTAAAAACTCACCAGGGCTCCGGGAGCATGAAACACACAAGGGACACGCCCAGGTGAGCTCCCAGGACAAGAGCAGGCCCGTCTGCGCCCGTCCGTGCCTGTCTGAGGCTGGCATGGGCCTCATCTATTTATTTTGCTGAAAGGACTAAGGTGCTGTGTGTTTCTTTTTTGATCTGTGCTACTATTTCACGCTTTCACTGCCCTTTCCCTTGAGCCCTGTGTAACTTGCCAAGGGGGGCCATTTAGACTCTGAGAGCCTTTAAGAGATCTGGTTAGCATTTGTTGCACGCCTGGATAATGGGCAAAAGGAAATCACCTGATGGGGCAACAAGGAAAGCTAATGCCACTACTATAGACTCATTCTTAATTAGGGCAGTCAATGTTATTTCTAATGAGATAGCCCTGACTGAGAGGAGGCTATCACTAGTAGCAGACAAGATTAGCCAGGATCTGCTGTCATTAGATAATCACTATATGGATAAGAGTGCAAAACCTGGCACTGGGACTCCCGTCTGAGCATACCCATCCCACACCACTCGACACCACTGGAGTCAAGCTATCCTGGCTGAAGACGGCTGATAGCCAGAACCCGGTCCTAGGATGCTTGATTCCGGTCCAGGAAAGACATGGCTTGAAAGTTCGGGCTGGACTGTTCCCATGAGGCACAGGGTCAAGGCTGATTTGCATATGGCCATGCCTGAACTGGGGTGGTGTGGAGTGCAAAAAAACTATGGATTTAGGCCCTGATCTCTGTACTGGGGTGAATGTATGACACTGTTCTGCATTCTGTCTGTTAGACTTGGCCCTTCTGGCAGGTTCACCCCTAAACTTTTTGCTTGTAATGGTGACCGGGTGATAGTGATTTCTGGTCTTTGCACACTTTGACACTGTGGCGCAGTGTAAAGTGCGTGCGCACTCTGAGTGCGTGTGGTGAGATAGGCCTGCACTCCCATAGGAATGCATGGGGAATGTATGTGTCCCTGGTAGTTCCTGATGCATGGGGTGTACAGGCTCGAGTTTGGTATGTGCGAACTCGTGTGATTGAATACTGCGAAATGATGTATGCGGCATGTATGTGTCTAGTGTGGAAGTGCCACTTCTAGACATAGCTGTGCATGTGCTGTAAAGGTGCTGACGTGTGATTGGCTGGAGCTGGCTGGGATGCCCTAGCGCCTGAGGAGCGCTCTATTTGTACTTTTGCTGGACTGGTGACCTTTGGTTGCCTATAGCGCTGGGGGCGCTTTATTTTCTCCTTCTAGTGCTTGGGAGCGCTTCATTTCTGCCCTAGCGCTGAGAGCGCTTTGTTTGCCAGCCGGTGCCCACCCGGCATTTGCCCCGTTCCTGCTAAGGTTTCTGGGCCCCCAGCGAGTGCCTACCTCACTTTATCTCTCATTTAATCGATTCTCAAGGGAGCCTACCCCTCGTCATCCCCCCGAGTTTACCGCCGCTGGCCCGGGACCCCTCCTGATGTCCTCCCCGGGCCGCGCTGGGATTGGCTGCCGTCCCGGGATTCCTGCATGACGTCACTCCCCGGGCCGCCCCGTGATTGGCTGCCGGCCCGAGAAGATTCCTAAGCCCAGCCCCAGTGGAGAGGAAGAAGAAGCAGGTAGCGGCGGGAGCCTACTCCGCGCACCTGCATGGCCTGAAGTGAAGCCACCGTCCCCCTCCCCCCCCCTGGGGCTCCCTAGAGCGAGGGAGAGCCCCGGAGAGCGAGAGGAGGCCGCATCGTCAGAGAGCCCCCGATGAGCAGGAGCTCTCATGAGAAGCCGCTGGAGACACGACCCGGTGAGTGGATAGAAGTGGAGGAGAGGTGTCAGGGCACATTGCCGGTGCCCGCCCCTCCCCTCCAGAGCGAGCGCCTGGGTGCAGAGAGGCCCTTGAGGCCTCCAGTGATGCCGAGTACCCTGAGAGGGACTCCGCCTACCCCCTCCATTGTTTCAGGAGCCCAAGAGGCTCCCCGGTGCCCCAGTGATCTCGAGTCTCCCGGGAGGGACTCCGACGAAGGCCCCACATGGTTCCAGAGTCCCGAGAGGCTCCAGGCACCACCGTTGTTTTGACGAGCCACGAGCCTCAGAGGGCATTACAGTTGTTTTGGTTGGGAGAGCCTGCGAGGCTCCCACCTTGCCCCACCTTTTTGCTCAGAGCCCACGAGGCTCACGGGAACACAAGTGTTTATTCAGAGCCTGCGAGGTTCCCACGTTGGCCCCATCATCTACAGCTGCCCAGCACTTTGTGGGCAGCTGCCACGTTTAGGTGTTCTTGGCTACCTGCAGCCTGTCCTGACATTGCGACATAGGGTGTCTTAGCCCCAGTGAGGCCAGTTGGCCTGGGTATAGTTATACGTTCTGTGCTAATGTGATTTCTGCAAAGTGTTCTTTGCTACACCTCTGAATGTGTTGTTTATGCATCATGTGTTTCTCCTACACCTCTGAATGTGTTGTTGATGCATCATGTGCCTTGTTCCTTACACCTCTGAATGTGTGTTTATGCATCATGTGTTCTCCTGTGCTGCACCTCTGAATGTGTTGTAGATGCATCATGTGCCTTGTTCCTTACACCTCTGAATGTGTGTTTATGCATCATGTGTTCTCCTGTGCTGCACCTCTGAATGTGTTGTAGATGCATCATGTGCCTTGTTCCTTACACCTCTGAATGTGTCGTGATATATCATATGTGATATGTCTATACCCCTACAGGTATTTTGATACTTAGGTGGTTGTTTTCTTGCTAGTACAGGTGTTGCTAGCGAAGCCCAGGTTCCCTGTGTAATATTCTCCTAAGGTGGTTAGGGTTGCATAGGTGGTGCTTACCTGGTACCAGTAGTTACTGTTTGTGTGCTACATGATTATTTGGTGTTTAACTATCTCCAAGGGCTTGATAATGAGCTCGACCCTGACCAGAGTCCCAGGACCATTGGACTCTATTGCGCCTTCCCTGACAAATTGCTGGGACTTGTCTGATCTCCTTGGGCCACTGGGGCCTCGCCTGAAGTGTGCCTCGCTCACTCCCCTCGGCAGCTCGTGCCCGGCCGCCCGCTCACGCCTCGAGCCACGCTGCTCTCCCCTGAGTCGCGCCGCTTCGCTGGGCCGCCCGCATCCTGCCCCCCTCCTCCTCCAAGCCGCACACATTGGTCGCCGCAGACAAACGCTTGTAGCTAGCCAGCCGCCCGCTCAATCCTACTAAGGAGATCACTCGCATTATCCCGCGCAACCAGGACGGAAGGTACTGTCCGATAGGCCCTATTTTCTAAGTTCTAGGCCTACAAGTATTGTATTCTAAGTTCTAAAAGTGTTATTTCTTTACCAAGTGCTTGTTCCTGACAGGGGTCCATATGGCCCTGTCCCGTGTACATATAATCCCTTGTAAATATTGCCTGTGCCAGTTGGCACAATGTACAACCTGTGATTATGATTCTAATGTGTTTTTCAATACAAAGGCTATTTTTACATATACCTTGTGTGGAGTTCCTTTTGTGGGGGGGCCTTGGATGTTGTTTGCTGGTGGGTGCGTGCGCAAATGCTTTACACATCGCCTCCGAGATAAGCCTGACAGCTCGTGCCAAGCTACCAAGAGGGTGAGCAGGGGTTGTCTTGGTGGCTGACTTCCTTACCCTACCTTAGGAATGGTGGTTTCTGCCTGGCTTTGGCGCAAGCCCTAGCCAACCAGAAATCCCATTTCTAATTGGAATGGGCGGATTTTGCGGATTCGCAATCCGTGAATTTGCGGATTTGCGGATTTGCGAATTTGCGGATTGCGAAATTTTTTTTGTGTTTGCACAGGTTTCTGCAAGTTCGCGAGGGTTTTGTGCAATTTCGCAAATTGCGAACTTACTTGTCAGGTCACCAGTTTTGCGAACTTGTTGTTTCTACGTGCCCAGTCTGTTTGCAAGCCTTTCTTCATCACTGCCACCCTCTGTCACCACTGGCACTCTCTTTGTTCACACATGCCACCCTCTGGCTCACCCATGTCACCCTCAGTGTCATCACAGCACCCTCTGGTTCACCAGTGTACATTATTGGGGCAAAGCAAAGCACTGCCATCCTCTGTCAACACTGGCACTCTGGTTCACCCATGCCACCCTCTGGCTGGCACACCCATGCCACCCTCGGTGTCATCACAGCACCCTCTGGTTGACCAGTGAGTGTACATTATTGTGGCAAAGCAAAGCACACCTGCTAAGTGCTTTAAGTTTTGCAAAATTAAATTACAACAACACCTGCCCTGCCCCAACTGACATTAATGAAGGCTGGCACCTGCTTGTCTGCTCCCTTTCCTTTCCTTTTCCTGTTTGTTGCAATGTAATTTTTTTTAACAGGAACCTAACCGAATTCTGGAGGGCCCCTTCAGGAAGCACTACAGGGAATGGTTACAAATGATGAGGTTGAACTTTTGCACCTGCTCATTGCTTTTGCTTTTGCAAAAATCATTTTTCTGTAATTTCGCGCTATTCGCGAGGCGCGGCGTCGTGCGAAATCGACCGTAGAAGCCGCGAACTCGTGCGAATTACCCCGAGGTCGAGTATGGGCGCCGCCATTTTGTTTGCGTGACGTATTTCCGTTTCCGCCCGTGAAGTGTAATCTCGCGGAATGAGCGCCTTGCGAATACAAGTTTGCACGAGTTTGCGAGAGAAATCGCGTGCGAACTTACTTACGCGCACGTGATCGGGCCGCCATCTTGTTTTTCATTCATTCCTATGTGTCTGGGCATGGTGTTTCTAATCCTCTCTATATCTCTGCCATCCTTTGCTTGTTATAATATTTTTTGAATCTATTTAAATTATTATCTATCACTCTAGTTTTTTAGCTTTCTATTTTTATGTTTTAGGCTACTTTTGTTTACTTTTCAACTACTTTTATAAACTTTTATTTTCTTCTTCCCTAGTCTTATTCTTTTTCATTTTTTCTCCTTGTTGCTACCACCTGCCCAGACCATGGTGAAGCCAGCAGTGAAGCTGCCCAAGACGGGCCCCGCAGCCTGTGCCCGGCTCCCGTGTGGCCGTTTAAGGGCGGAAATGGTGGTGCCCAGGGAGATCTTCAGCCCTGAGGAGGTGGGCGCACTTGTTTTCTATGTACAGCGCCGCCTCCCCAGGACCATCGCGGCAGGCGGCAGAATCGCTGCTGGCTACACCAACTGCCAGGAGCGACGGAAGCGGTGGGAGCAGGTGTGCCGGGCCCTGTTTGACATCTCTGGGGTCCAGCGCACCTACAACCAGGTGACCCACCGCTGGACGGATATCCTGGACAGGGAGCGCGACCTGCTCGATCTGCTGGGGGTGGAGGTCCCCGGGCTTGGTGAGTAGTAGTAGCAATTTTTTCATCACTCACTACTCTGTTTTTTCCCCTGCTCTGTGTGTTATATTGCAAATGTTTGTTTTAACTTTTTTACAAAGAGCAATAATGCTGCCGATTACATTGATAGTAGAGGTAAATTAATATTTCAAAATCTTCTGTGCATTTCAGGTGCACTGCTCTCCTTCTCTGTGGCGGTGCCACTGCTTATTTGTTTTCTATTTTGTGTTCATTTAATTGGGCTGAGTAATGTATGAGTGTACTTTACAGAACTGCGTAATGCTAGACACAAAGGGGCAGATTTACAAGCCCCTTGCGCCACGTTTACGCTGCCTTACCTGACGCAACAGCGACGTAAACGTGGCGCATCCCTGCGAGTCATGTACAACGTGATGCATCTAGGGAGATGCGCCACGTTAAGGCCTGGGCCTGCGCCACAAGGGGTGCGTTCCCACGCAGGGGGGGGGGGGGGGGGGGCGGTCAGGCAGCTTTGCGCCTCGCAAAAGTGCCTGTGTGAAATCTACAAGATTTAACGCAGGCACTTCTGCGACGCTGCTACGTCAATTCTTTATGCCTGCTTGCTTGAAGCAGGCGTAAGGACTGATGCGGTATGTTGAGTATTGGGCAGCCCTGAGCATTGCTAGAGTTGCATTGCGCCTGCGACGCGACTCTAGAGATGCGCCCCTCTTTCGTCACGAGATGCGTCACGCATCTGCCTACCCTTGTGCCTGGGTGTGCCGCATTGTAATTGCGGCGCATCTGCCGTGACGCAAGGTTAGTTTTGCGTTACGCATTTGTTCTGGTGCACCTCTGGAGGTGTGCAGCCCAGAACTCGTAAGTATGCCCCTAAGTGTCAGATTTGTAATTACCTGCGCATCCCTGCAAAGTGTGCGGCACGCCAGCACCACCCATGGTGCGCCGTATTTACAGTGTAATAGTTGAGGTAGTTAGGTAGTTACATAGTAGTTACATAGTTACATAGGTAGGTCAAAAAAACATGAGGTAGGTCACAGGTGAGGTAGTGTTGGTACAAGGTGCATAGTCAAACAGTTGTGCCAATAATATAAAGTACAAAAATAAGGACCATATACTTGCTTAATCTAACACGACATAGAGCTTAAATAAACAAAGAACCCCATAGGGGGAAGAGAAAAATCTTGTGCGGCACCAAAGCAGACGACCTGGCAACTACATTAAAACAGAGGGAGAAACAAAAAATGCCAGAAAAAAACAATTCAATCTAAATCAGGAGGATGTGGTTATAGAGCATGGGTCCTCACAAACTTTCTCTCAGGGCCAAATTGACAGTGTGGTTTGTGGCCAAGGGCCGCACCGAAGGGGGCAGGGTCAGTGAAGGAGGGGGGTGGATCTAGAGCAACAAAAAAAACTATGACCATGAGGTTGAACTCATGCCCCTGCAGCGGACGCCTTCGTCCACTGAGCCACCAGACCTGGCATACACACATCTTTCTTTCTCTCTCTCTCTGTCTCTCTCTCTGTCTCTCTCCCTCCCTCTCTCTCTGTCTCCCTCCCTCTCTCTCTGTCTCCCTCCCTCTCTCTGTTTCCCTCTCTCTCTCTCTGTCTCCCTCTTTCTGTCTCCCTGTGTCTCCCTCTACCTCGCTGTCTCTCTCTCTCTCTGTCTCCCTCCCTGGCCCTCCCTCTGTCACCCTCTGGCTCCCTCCCTCTCTCTCTCTCCTTCTGTCTTCCTCTCTGTCTGTCCCTGTCTCTGCCCCTATCTGTCAGTCTGTCCCTGTCGCTATCTGACCCTGTTTCCCTTTCTCTGTCTCCCTCTCTGTCTCTCTGTCTGTCTCTGCCTGTCTGCCCCTTTCTCTGTCTCTACCTCCATCTGTCTCTGTCTGTGTCTCTCTGTCTCTCTCTGTCTCCCTCCCTCCCTTTCTCTCTCTGTCTCCCTCCCTCTCTGCCTGTCTCCCTCTCTTGCTTTCTCTCCCCCTCTCTCTCTCTCCCTCTGTCTCACTCACTCTGTCCGTCTCCCTCTCTCTCTGTCTCCCTCCGTCTCCGTCTCTCTGTCTCCCTCTGTCTCCGTCTCTCTGTCTCCCTCTGTCTCCGTCTCTCTGTCTCCCTCCCTCCGTCACCCTCAGTCTCAATCCCTCTCTCTCTCTCCCTCGCCATCTCCCTCTCTATCTCTCTGTCCCTGTCTCTGCCTCTATCTGTCTGTCGGTCCCAGCCTGCTGTAATTACCATATTGTAATTTGTCACTGGGCCAGCACTGGATGGACCTGCGATCCGGGGGGGGGGGGGCAAGAGCCCCCCCCCCCTCCTTGCCCCTCCCTGCGGACGCCCATGATACTGGCCTCAATAGTTTTGTACTGTGCTGGCTAGTGGCTAGTTGTACTGTGACACAACTTTCTGCTGAATCATTTTGTGTTAATCATATTCTTAAAGAGCATTGGTTACAGATTATGTCTTTCTTTCTTCATATAGTTGGTAATACTAAAACATCAAAACCAACAAGGAGTATGAAGGCTCTACTGGCCCGGCAACGGAGGCTGGATGCTACTGTTGCCCAATATCGGCGGCTGGTGGAACTGTAGGGGGAGGACACGCAGTCCAGTACATCGAATGGGACACCTGCATCCTCCTCCGTGACCCCACGTTCTGCCGGTCAGCGCAGTGCTCCGGCGATACGGAGCCGGGCTGGCAGACGCCACCGCCGAGCAGCAAAGGCTGCCCCTCACAGTACTCTAAAGGCTCGCTTGCGCCGTGCAATGCACAGAGTGTCCGACCTGGACGTGGAGGTCCGGAAGTTGAAAGAATATCAACATTTGTTGGAGGGCCTCCGCTTAGACCACGCCATCCTCCGGGAGAAGTACGATGCCCTGGCCCTAAGGCATGATGCCCTGGAGGCCAAAGTCCACACCATGCATCCCTAGAGTGTCCCTTGCCCCTTTTTTAGAGACTTTTGGGGGTGGGAATTGGGAGTTGGGGTTTTTGGGACTTTTGAAGGACTATTTATTTGTTGGGGTTAGGGAGGGTCTTGCGGGAGATTATTTTGTTAGGGATATAAAAATATACTTTTTCAAACTTTATCTGAGCAAACCTATTTTTTACTACTTTTGAGCCTGGTGGGTGGTGGTTTTGCAGTAAGTTCGTTTTACTGAACACTGTCATCGTGTTGGTTCACGTGTAATTGGCCAAATGTTTTCCAAAGTAAATGCCTGTCACAGAGTTTGTTAATTCAAGAGTCCTAGGACTTTACTAGTACCACTGTCACTCTCTCGCCTCTCCTAATACTCCATTATACTACCTCCCATCCAAACGCTTATCTTACCTGTAATTTGTGTTTGAGGGCTGTCTCCACCTGGAATTCACAGTGTCCTAAAGCGTTCTGCAGCAGGGCCCCAACTGGAGTTTCCCGGCCTGGATTTTCTGCAAAACAAAAGCAATCAACATTAGAAATGTGGCAGCCGTGCTCACAGACCCCAAATCCCACACCCAAAAACCTAGAAGCCCCACAGACAGCACCCCTAAGACATGCAAGCGAGCAATAATAACGCCTAAACGTTCATGTGTAATTGGCCAAATGTTTTCCAAAGTAAATGCCTGTCACAGAGTTTGTTAATTCAAGAGTCCTAGGACTTTACTAGTACCACTGTCACTCTCTCGCCTCTCCTAATACTCCATTATACTACCTCCCATCCAAACGCTTATCTTACCTGTAATTTGTGTCTGAGGGCTGTCTCCACCTGGAATTCACAGTGTCCTAAAGCGTTCTGCAGCAGGGCCCCAACTGGAGTTTCCCGGCGTGGATTTTCTGCAAAACAAAAGCAATCAACATTAGAAATGTGGCAGCCGTGCTCACAGACCCCAAAACCCTAGAAGCCCCACAGACAGCAACCCTATGACAGGCAAGCGAGCAATAACGCCTAAACGTTTTCACCTCCCATTTCCTCCTAACCAATTTCATCCCTTAATAGACCTTGCCAGCAATGGCCCAGCCAAGACCCATTAACCCAAGCGCAAACAAGTTTGACACCCCCCAAACAGCCAAAAAGCAAACCCGGGAAAAAAGCCACACTTAGCAAAATGTATTTAAATGAGGACTCACTACTTCCAGTACCTCTTTAGGGGACTCGTCAACGTAAGTTTCTTCATTGTGCGGAATCCAGGCATCAGCATTACGGGAAATGGATAGGGTGAGTCTGGAGGAGGAGGATAGACGACCAGGACTGAGTTCTTGGCAACTAACTTGTGAACCTGACGAATGCTGCGGCATCAAAATCAAGACAGTTCTGCTGATGGGCTTGTTGTTTGATTGGGTGATTACAGTTTTGTTGTGAAGGGGATCAAGCACTTGCTAAACAAAGAAAGACAGACACACAGGAATAAAAGTGAATAATGACGAAAAATAAAGTTAATGAATCATTGACTCAATTTCAGAACTCGCTGTCAGGGAAGCAGAACTCGTCCTCATACTCTGCAAATTCAGTCGGTAGTACTTCTGGTAACTGAGGAGAACTTTCCTCAGGTAGGTTGGTGTCCTCTTCTTCCTGCGTGCATTCTCGTACTTTGTAATCTGGTGGTATGAAGTGCTGGTTCATCTTTATCATGGTGAGCCGCTCCACATTTGCGGGCAAGAGGCGGGACCTTTTGGAAGTCACAATGCCACCAGCAGAACTAAAAACACGTTCTGAAGACACGCTTGCGAGTGGGCAAGACAAGTAATTGATAGCCAGGTTGGTGAGCTCTCGCCATATGTTTCTTTTCCCATGCCAATACGCCAATGGGTCCTCAGTAATATTGACCGCTGTTGAGTCATCCAAGTAGGCCTGCACCATTGAAACAATGTTCTCCCGGCAGTGGCGGCTGGTGACATTTGAAAGTGGTGGGGCGGAAACTGATAATCATACTGCACCGTAGCGAGCGAGCCCGAACCCCCTAAGGAGGGTTCGGGGGGATTTCCCCCCGAGAAAATTTTGAAAAAATAGTGGAAAAATGGTGCATTTTCAAGCAAATTTGAGAAAGCAGGAAGGTTAATAAAGCAATTGTGAAAGTGCAGGTATTACATTATTAAAGAGCTGTCATATAACATAGGTAGCTGCTTATTCAATAGAACCACAGCCACAGAGCTTTCTAACAGCCTTCTGTGCTACCTTTCCATGAATCAAAACTTCAATTAGACAAAAAACTCTGATCTCTCTCTCTCGCTTGTGCAACTTAAATGTGGCATTCATCAGTGGTAAAAGCAAGAGCGTGAGGGCTGCACTGGTTTCTCTTAGGCCAAACACTGAAGGATTTGAGTTCCTCATGTAATGCAACTGGTGCTATGTAAAGCGCATTGATACCCTATATAAAACTCTATAAAAAAAGAAAAATACAGACCAAATAAATAAGAGATCCAGAATGGAAGACCGCTCAACAGAATCACACACAGTGTGAACCTAATCTGCTTCTGGGCACGCAGCACGGTGCCCACAGTAACACCATAAACTGGGGCGTGGCAAGAAGAGCACGGTGGATGCACATGGAGGAGTGGCTCTTGACTGTGGTATATTAATATAAATTAAGTAAACATTTTACTTGAGAGCAGAAGCCGCAAAGCTGTCGGAAATAAATGAGCACGTGGGCGGAACTGCACATAAACCACAGACCCAAACTGACAGCGTAAATCAAATTTATTTGGACAACAAATCTGCAGCTGTAGTTCAAAAACAGTGCCCATAAAATTAAAAAATACCCCAAGCCATAATTTCTACATCGTCATTTTCCATCTCACAACCATGCTTCACTAACCCACCCCTCACGAGCCACAAACATATCAAAATGACACAAAAACATGCTCCGCTGTGCTTGCAGTGTATCTAGAAGTGGACAATCGGCCAGAATGTTACTTTGCAATAATGTTCATGCTAAGAGCATTCACTGAATTTTGGTGCAAGGATTCCACACTCAGGACACCTGCCCGTAGCTGTCCATGCGCAGGAGGCTGCCTAAAGGAACCAGATGCTTCCTTCCCTCCAACCTGCACTAAATGTGGATGTGTGGCTGTAGGTAAACTGCCTTCCTCTCTCTCTATTTCCACATTTGTTTGCTCTCCTAAACATAGATGTCCCACTCTACCTGTGCTGCTTCCCCTTATCCCTGTATCCTGTTGCGTACCAAGGGTTCAGTGAACCACAATGCAGGAAGGAAATCGGACCCTCACCCCACTGACCACTGTCCCATAGTAAAAAACACAACCACTAACCGCGGTGAACATTCCCGTTCCCTCACCACTGGCGCCGCTGCACCTGCAGCACGTAATGAATAGCCCTCTAAGTCCACAGTTGAATGATGCATCCAAAGATCTCTCCTTTGATAACTTGGCATCGACTTCCACTCTAGATCACTCTTAACATAGGAGCAGAGAAATATAGGTACAGGGGTATGCAAGGAGAGTAAGACACAGACATGATGGAGGCACACGGACGTAGAGGCACACATGAGGGAGGCACAGGGACGCGGAGACACTGTGAAACAGAGGCACGGGCACTGAGAGTTGTAGGTACTGGAGGAATGGACATAGGGTGGAATAGAATTTCAGACATAGCCGGCGATGCATTAATCCTGTCAGTCATGGGTCATTCCTGTTACAGACGCTGTGGGTAGGTAGACACAGGCTCTGTGAAGACACTGACACTGTAGGCCACCTTTAGTAGTTTATTAGCAGTGGATCACAGATAACTTTTACACTGTACCCTCTTCAAATCTGCACATAACTTTGCATTTTTTATAAAAAATGGCAGTGTTGTTATTTTATTCTTTGTCAGCAAGCCTGCACTGTTCAGATTTTAAAACCTAGGGTTGTTTTTCATCCCAGGACAGTGAGACTCGGAGACAGACAGTCACAGGGAGATACAGGGAGATGCAGGGATCTTGGCATTTGGGGAGATACACAGATGGGGGATTTGTGAATGAGATTGCTTGGATAGTGATTAGGGCTCCCGGTTTTCCGTTTTTACCGATATTTACATATAAATACAGACGGAAATCTATATTTCCTTTGTCTGTATTTATATATAAAAACGGCAAAACACTAGCAAATGTTGCTGCAATGCCGCTGCATGCAGTTTCCTTTGCACGCCGAAATTAATTTAAATCCCTTCCAATCAGGGTCTTTTAACGCCCTCATGTGGACCTATTGGCTCAGGGTCTTTCAAGGACGGCCGATCATCCCCTGAGCCAATCTGCAGCAAAGGGGTTAAGCAGGTCCCTGTGGGGCGTGAACGCCACACTGGACAACCTTGGCTTTTCACGTGCAAAAAACAATAAAACAAAATGGAAACAAAAGAAGAGAAGCCTGTGCTGTCATCACTCAGCGTGTTTGCTCTTCGGGTTTAGCTGATGTGTTGACAGCTCCTGATACTGAAGTGAGGGGCAGCTGAGGTGCAAAATTTCTCACGCTTGTGCCCGAGACATTGCGTGCCTCCCTGCTGTATAACGCGTTGTTTACAGTGTGAAGACCAGATATAAAAGTGTGCCATCACCCAGTTTCAGGGCACCTGTACAGCTTGCAGGCGGTGGGAGTTGACGGCAGAATATGTACACGAAGTGAGGGTACCAGGGTTGGGCACGGTTCCAAAAGAACAACCTAAACAATGACAAATGTGCATCAGTTGGGCGGAACAAACTTTTGAAAAAGCCTATTACAAGTGTGACTCCAAGGATGCATTTTTTGCTGCCAAATAATGCACAACGTAGAGTTATGGCCAGTACTCTATTTAACAGTCAGGACTGGTGTTCTTATTTTAATGTCCATTAAGAAAATTGGGAAATTAATTGACAGCTTAACTTTTGCACCATTGTACCAAAACATATAATTGTACCAAAACATATAAATGAAAAAAATCTGAAGTAGTGCTTGGAACTGTTAAAATGACATGAAAATTGCTATCAATGCAGGTGGAGCCTGAATGGCCGTGCATTAGTACAGAGAGGCTTGCACCAGTTACGATTTACCCCTCCACACCTTCCATAATATCGAAACCCAAATAAATAGGGGCCTTTTCCCAATCAAAAGTGAGAACAATGGACTGTAAATTCTAGAGGGGGTGTTTGTAAGGCGATCTTTTTGAAAACAGACTTTCTTTGTCACTGACTCCAGCAGTGGACTCAGGAGCAGCACAGCATGGGATATACACCAAAGGCCTCCACCCCGTACATCAAAGAGGACAGGGATTGTTTTGCAGTCCTAAAAAAAACATTAATTTATTTCAGTGCATGGCTGTCCACGCCGCTGCGGAGGTCCCAGTCTCCAGCCTCTACTGTGCTATCTGTAGGGCTGGGTGGAGCCTGTTGTTCGTGCTGGATTAAACCATGTGGAGGGCCCCAGGTAGCCTATGCTAAAAAAAACATAAGAGGCAGCAGGGGGTTCCTTTTGGCGATCACAGGTCACTCCTTGGCTGAGCAGGGACTGCTCCCTGAACATAAACATCACCAGACCTCCCTTAGCGTACCCAGAGCACCAATTGCTTATCTCATTAGCTGCCTTATGCTGAGGATGGTTTTGTTGATGTGTGCCAGCAGGGGTGAAACAGTGAGGGAGGGCAAGGGGTTATTGCAGTGTTAAAAACATTGTCCACAGTACGATAGTGTAGGATTAAAACCACTTACTGGCAAATGAGACAGAAACAAGCTCTTAGCGACACTGACAAGGCTGGAGCAAGACTACGGAAGTGGCGCTGTTAGCATGACCTTAATCCACAAAGCACCATGCGCCCCTCAAAATATTGGCGCCCGGGGCCTGGGCCCAGCTCGCCCATGCTGAAGGCCGGCCCAGCTGGGGTGCATCAGTTTGCACGACACCATAGAGTACACCTCTGTTGAATAACTGAGAATGAGCGGGGAGCAGCGTGCAATGGATAGAGGAAACTTGAGCATTCAATCCAGCAACGTTGTTTGAACCCCCTCACCAGTAGTTTAACATCACTTCCAAAACCATTGCCTTTAATCAGATTTTTGTCTTTTTAAAACTTATGGAGCTGAAGAATATTTTTGTGTGCATTGTTTTCTTTAGTTTTATTGTGCACACTGTGAAGGCCATCCATTTCTTGCACTCTGCGAGCTTCACCAAAATCCACTAGAAGTGTCAAGGTGACCATCGGGCATAAAGTAGGTTTTTCAATCGTACTTGTTAGGTCTGGTGGCTTAGTGGTCTGATGTGTCCACTGTAGAGGCATGTTGTTGTTCTCGTGGTTACAGGTCCAAATCTGGGTTGGCCCACTCAGTCTTTCATCCTTCTGAGGTCGATAAAACAAGGCCTGTTGGGGAACAATAAACATCTGCTATTCGGTGGCGCCTTTTGCGTGTGGCAAAAATAAATGTGGATAAATACAGAAAAAATGCCCAAAAAAAAAATATGGATAAATACAGACGGAAATGGCCAAAAAATAAATACCATAAAACCGGGAGCCCTAATAATGATTCACACAGGCATACAGGGGCAAAGGAGATGTGAGATTTTGTAATGTTAGGAGAGTGTGGATGGGCAAACGTGTGGATGGGAGGTACGGAGGTAAGAATTCATTTGAATGAGGAGGCATATCAATGGAGATGATCACTGATCTGAGAAGTGCATTATTGAGGCATAGGGTGCATGCAAAAGAAGCCACTGACGCAGGTTGGCACAGAACCTGCACATTGAAGAATGTGAGTTATAGAGACACAGGGTAAGTGGAGGATTAAATGACCCATCTCACTCGAACAACACACTGCAAATGTCTGTCGCAATCCAAAATGCCTCAACCTGATAGAAGTACTACGAGCAAGAAGACAAACAACCTGTACATGGCACTGACCACAATCATTTGGGTCAGGTCTGTGGAAGGTCAAAAGACCTCAAGGATAGAATGCAGAGTCCAAATGCAAGTCAGCCATCGCAGATACACAACAGCATGGAGGGCCCATAGAACTGGAAAACACAAATCTATACACAAATTGTTCTTTAGTATTAGTATTGCAAGGGTTCGTCATGATTAAATGTGGAAAATGTCCCTATTACAGTGCTCAGGAAGGAGACTGAAGTGGAAGGAGGAACAAAGAAGAGAATGACGGTAGGTAGGCAAGTAGGAAAGGAATCTCAAAAGGAAAAACAGCTAAAATATGAAATACAAAAATAATAAAAAAAGGTAGAAGAGTGCAAGAAAAGGGAAAATACGAGAAAAGAGAAGAGATGAAGGAAGGAGGTCCGTGAATACTCCTCTCGCTCGACAAATAGCCAAAAATCTACCAGTTCTGTGATTAAATTAGTGAACTAACTCATGTTTTTAATTGCGTGCATAGAATTACTGGCATATTGAAGTTCATACTGTGCTGCCCCACAGGTTAGCGTCATTGATGAGTATACAGTAGGAAATTCGCTTTGCTGTGACTTAAATGGCCATCTGCAGTATACCATAGACATACGTTTTAAACTTGCAACTTGCAAGGGTCATGAAAGCCTGCTTGGAAAGTCTGCTTAGAAGCTACTAATTACAACAAATCGTGGTATTTTCAAGCATATTGTGATACAAGCTGTCATCCCATCAGAACAGCCAGTATTTACTTGTTTTTAATGTGCATTGATGGCTCTAGTGAGAGCAGTTCTCATACTAAATAAATAGGAGCTGCTTCTCTCATCCATTGCATCAAGGTTTGTAACTGAAGTCTGTCTAGACTGCTTTGGGTTGGCATCTGCATAAAGTAACTGACAATGGGTGCACAGTAATCTGCGATAGTAACACATTTTCCATATGAAGCCACCCATTGCACTTTTTCGACTGTGCCTCAGAGTAGATTTGAATACCTGATTGGGACAACATTACACAAACCTTGGACCGATGGAGTTGGACTTTGTACACCAATTGGCATGCTAAGCCCAATCAATTAAAACATTAATTTTTGCATTTACTCGGCAACGTACATATTACTTTTCGGTTAGAAATTGCCCAGTTCCGGTAATTTGTATTTTTTTTCTATACTTCATATCCATCAATTACAGGTTTGTTAGTCACTCGCTCTAATAGTGTCAATACTGGTAGCACGAGATGGCGCCTTCCTGTGCTGACTAATACATTTGGCCTGGACCTGTCCTATGCAGCGATCAAACTGTATAAAAAAAGTAATGGAAGTATGATCCTGTGCGCAATGATAGTGGGGTTAATGCGTGAGGGACAGGGTCAGACACATAACTAAAAAGAACGAAATAATAGGTATCTAGGCTGTTGGACTTTCATTTAGAGAGAACTGCATTATGACGCACACACCTGAAATTAAAAACAAGTGCAAACAAAGGTAAATTAAACTAATGTTTTCAGTGCAGCAAACCCCCTCATTACAACCTGAGGAAACGAACGAAAGGTTGCAATTAACCGTAGTGGAATGACTATTCTTCCGCAAAATCTATGGGAACTATATTGGCAAAAAAAAAAAATCTTAGATGCATCGATCGTTCCCCATGGATACCTGCCCCCCCTACCTTTGATTCTATGTTGCTATGTTAGTGGTCGGAGTCGGACTTCTTGGTGGAACAGCCTGTAATTAGTCACAGACTCGGCTCTGTTCTAAAGTACATTCCTGTCTTTGCTGCTTCCTCAGAGAACAGCAATCTCCTCGAGTCTGCAATGTGTGTCTTCGGAAGTTCGAAGCTTCCCGCCTGCCTGCAGCCTCTACCCCACCCCTTCACAACTCGTCATAGGGCAGGTGCCACCCCCTGTGACGAATTGGGAAAGGGTGGGGTGACCATCATCTTCACTCCTTGACTGACGTGGATCCCCGGTGCTACAGGGCTTCAACCTGAAGCGCCCGGGGCAAACTCCATCCACACGTCATCAGGGGGTGGAGACTGGAGCTCGAGTGTATGTATTTGCCGAGCTGATGACCTCACAGGCCTCAGGGCTGTGAGCTCTTCCGCCGGCAAATACATTAGACTCAAGCTCCCGGGTCCGCCCTCAGGCAGAAAGTTAAGGAATGTATCGGACTCGCTGGCAGTGTCAGCACATCGACAGCCCTGCTCCCAAGAAACGTGTGTAAATTATTTTTATAATAATAGATTTACAGAGGTTTTTTTTACTTTAGCAATGCCGACGCTGGGGGGGATGAAAGTAAAGGGGGCGGAGCCCCGACGCCCTTTATCAGAAACCGCCCCTGTCTCCCGGATTCCTGTACTTTGCACTTCTGTGTCCTTTCTGGGACAAGGAAACCCTAGCTGACTTAGCCAATCCTCTTCAGACATTTCGCCTGGGCCTGGTGCAGATGATACGGTTGCTGGTGTGGTTAACGGCTCAGAGGAAAAGACACTCACTTCTGCCACAGGCACAGAAGTGCTTTTTTGGGACGCCTGATGGCCTGCTGATTCACTAGTACTGTCTTCTCCTACAGTTTCCTTCCACTCTCTTTCAAAACGAATGGCTGACTGAGCTAGCCAACCTTTGTACTCTGTAACATCTGAAGTTTCAAAAGGAATTAATACTTTGCCAAACAATGGCTTTTTGTAACGTGGATCCAGAATAGTAGCACAAATGTAGTGCTGTTGTTTCTTGATATTTACAAGCCGTTCATTGCTAACTAGGCGTTGTAATAATCTCTGCGCCAACTCATATGCTTCATTCTTTCCAGCATCCTTTAATTTGGAAGACACCACCTTGACTTGGTGCTCGAGCTTCAGCAACAATGGGATAGCTTTGCTCAAAGAACAGTCCTCCCTGCTGACTTCACGCGTGAAGACCTCAAAAGGACGAAGCATGTCTGTCAGGTTTTTAACTAGCTGCCATTGCTCCACTGCTAGCATCATTTCTGTCGTATCACCACCCAGGTTGTAGAAATACTCATTGACTACTGGAAACAGCTCATGCAGACGCTCAAGCATGTAGAAGGTTGAGTTCCAACGTGTTGCCACCTCCTGGATAAGTGCTGTCACTGGCATTCTACGTACATTTTGCTGGCGCCTCAGCTCCTTCCGGGCCTTAAAAGAATGGTTGAAATGTGTGCATATTCTTCTGCAGATGGTCAGTATTTTCTCGACTGCAGGTTCTTTTTTCAAGAACTTTTGCACAACCAGGTTCATACAGTGCGCCAAACACGGCACTCTGAAATAGTCACCGTCCTCCATGGCCTTAACTACATTGCTGCCATTATCAATAGAAACATAACCAACCTTGCAATTTCTTGGGGGCAGCCATTGCGAGACCTTTTTGTTAAAGTCATCCAAAATGTTGTCTGCAGTATGACTTTTCTCCAAGCCAAACATGGCTAATGTTGCATGTTTACGAGCACCCTTAAAAATCTCGACCAAGTCACCACCTGCATTTATCTGTTTTGCAACCCCTGAAAAAGAGACCCAGTGTGCAGTGATGCACATGTAATCATTGGCTGCGCAACTGGTCCACATGTCTGTTGTCAGGTGTATAGTGTGAACAGCACTCTTCTGCAAAGCTGCCCCAACCAACTCAAGCACCTCTTTATGTAGTGCTGGAACAGCAACCCTGGCAAAATAGAACCGGCTAGGAACCTTCCATTTAGGGGCCAGTGCTGCAACGAGTTCAAGAAAACCCACAACTTCGACAAACGAAAAAGGGAGAAGGTCCACCGCTAGCATTTTAGCCAGCTTAGTGTTATACAGGCGCACAATTGGGTAGTTGCGTTGAAATGGCGCATCTGCGGAGAACATGGCTGTAATGGTGCGCTGGACACATTTACTGGATGATGCTGATGACTTCTTCGACCCAGTTCTGCTCAGTGTTGACATTTTCCGCATTGGTGTGTCTCCCAGACTCTCAGTGTGCCTCCTATGTGTTGCGGAGGGTGTGGTGCTGCCAGGGGTACTGGGTGCAACCGGACAATTGTCTGACGCTTCTACCTCCCCGTCATCTTCAGATGAAACATCTAGTATGGGTTTATTTTGGCCACTTGCCCTTTGAGATTGCTTTCCCTCGATGTTTGCTAGGTGCGCAAACCATTCGACAGCGTGCCTTCTTTTAAGATGACCTATCTGGCCTCCGGTACCATAGTTGGTACCAGTCTTACCACGTCTAACTCTAGTCTTACAAATGGAACAAACGGCTAAGTAATCATGCTTTGCATGGACACTAAAAAAGTTCCAAACTGGGGACTGGAAACTTCTGGTTTTGCCGCACGAGGTGATACTGCCAATGCCAGATGAAGCAGTGGTGGATGAGCCTTGCAGACATCTACTGGGTTGTGCAATTATTGCAGCAACCCTACTTGAGGGAGTCGAGCTGGATGGAGGTCCCCTCTGGGGAGAAAATATGGGAGCTGTAGGTTTTGTTGAACTTGTTGTACTACTTGACTGCGTTGGTGGTGCTACCAGTGCCACGTCGCCAGGGTCACGCTCAGCATGACGTCGGGATAGGGTATAAATGTCTGTCTGCTGCATGGCCGGTGTGGCTGGAATGGCATGTGTGATGACTAGGTCATTGCTGTCATCCTGTTCATCAACATCAGAATGCACCACTTCATCAAGTCCGACGTTCGGATCCATAAGTATGAGCTTTCCGGGGCCCTTCCTTTTAACATTTGATACCTTTCTCAGCTCATGGTGTGCCTCCCTCTCAGACGTCGGAGATAGTTGCCAATCTGGATCCAGATCATCTGATGGAGCGGGGCTTGAAGAGGAACTTCTACACACCCTCCTTGATCTTTTCCTTGCTGGGGAGCTGGGAGAAAATGAATCATCAGGAGGAGTGGCTTCGTCTTCCTGACATGATACCCCGGCTCCAAAGTCAATTTCCTCCTGTGCCCCTACTTCTGGAAGAACAACCATTGTGGGCACTTGCACCGCTCCATGCGCCGCTACATGGGCCTCTTCACTGACCTCTACTTGCAACTCTCCATGGACCTCTCCTTCTCGGCCCTCTCCTTCTCGGCCTTCTCATTCTCGGCCTTCTCCTTCTCGGCCTTCTCCTTCTCCTTCTCGGCCTTCTCCTTCTCGGCCTTCTCCTTCTCTGCCTTCTCCTTCTCGGCCAGCTGCTTCTCGGACAGCTCCTTCTCGGACAGCTCCTTGCGCATGTACTTGTTCTTGTACTAGTAGCCCATGCAGTTGTTGTTGCGGCTTTGGTTGTTCATTAGTACTTGTGAGATGAGTTACAACCTGTGTTGATTGTGTGCTGCTACTTTCTTGCGATGAGCCAAAATCACTGGTCGTTGGTGATTCAACCACTAAACAGGCTACCTGTGCAGCACTCATGGTGGACTTTTCTTTTTTCCACAAAAATTTAGTGGTCGAGGCACCAGTCTCCTTGGTAAGTGGTATCTAATAAGTCACAAAGTGCGGGCCCCCCGGGGTAGGATGTGAGGCAGATCTTCGGGGGAAAGAACAGTCAAATTACATAAAGGAAAAAGTAGATCTGCCCCGTATTTGATCAGGTATCGGCTCTATTAGAGACCAGAATCTTCAATAGTCACCCATTTTAGCGCTCACCAATTAGTCAAGGCCAGATACAGTTTAGACAGAAGCACTTTTATAGAAAATGTATCATTTTTATTCTTGTTTACTTCATATATTTTTATGCATAACACAATTATACAAGGTAATTTTTTAGAAAAATTTCACGATTATAAGGTAAAAACATATGTATATATATACAACCCATCAACCTTCCAGCATTCAGACTTCACCAAGTTCATACATCGCAACCAATCATACTCATACAAGGCTCATTCATACAATCTACTCAATACGTTTTGAGACAAATTGCTCTGAGAACATCCTGAATATTCATCTCAGCCATAGGCCGGGGACAGATGGTAATATGTTCAGGGTAGATGGTTTCAACGCCGACGCGCGTTTCGGTGCCAGGCCCCAAGATAGGCCGCACCTTCGTCAGGGCAGGGAAGGGGGAGGAGGGGTTGTGCTCAACAGTAGGATTAATACTTCTGATATCCAGGCACTCTGTAGAAAGAACACATCTTTTAGTATAGTGTTTAACCCCCATTCCAAACAACATTTTATAGTAATATATTCAGTGTTAATCGCATAATAACTAATCACAGTGAAGGATCCACATGTACGAGAGACACTCATAGGTTATCCTCATCCTTTTCCTTTTTAAACTGTTTTCAGTATATCAATACATAGGAGAGCTAGTTCCGTGATACTTCAATACAGTGGTAATATCATACATAGGGGGCATTGGTGAGCTCGAGAAATGGATGACATACAGGATAGGGCTAAAGAACAAACAATTAATAGTAAGCATTCAGGAAATCTTCAATACCTATGCAGTGGACCCTCACACATACGCTAATTCACCTGTTGCATTTCTTTTATACAGTAAGCATAGCTCATATGAGCATTCATTCATTCATCTATCGTTTGTGTGTATAGATATACATACTTGCGTAACCCATCACAGGAGGCCTGGTTTTTAAGACGCTAAGTCTTTAAGCATGTTTCTCAACCCCATTGCACATCGCATGCATTTATTGGGGGCGCTATCTGGCATTCAAGTATACATCCGCATGTAGCGTGCTGTTCAAGCATGTTTCTAAGGTCCATAGCATATAACATTTGTTTATATAGCGTTTTAGCGTTACCTGGCATTCAAGTAAACCTCAGCATATAGGGTGCTGTTGGAAAATGATGACCAGTCTTTTTCAATAGATGGCACGTTTTCAGCGCCTTCCTGGGGACCTACACAAAAGTGATTATCATTTCTCAGAGTCAGGTTTACCGCATATTGAGCCGCTATTCTCTAAGATTTAAACAAATCCCTTCTTACCTAAATAAATGTTTTAGTGGGCGAGAAGCGGGGTATAGAGACAGGTTCGGATCGATGGTCGCGTTCTGCCTAAAAACAGAGAGATCAGTTAAACACCCCTCCTTTCCAATGCTGAGATAAAAAAGCATAAGTGGTTGGGGGTCAACGGCTACCTGCTAGAAAGCGTTTTGCAGTTTAAGTGATTACATAGCTTTTCGTCTTCTATGGACCAAGGTGCTCTGGCAGTTAGCAGCTCACACTACGCATCCGCGTTCTGTTAGAAAGACAGCCCAAGCGGCGATTTCACCAGGAGGTGCCGTCAGAGTCTGCCGGGAAAGGTGTTTAAATAGAGATTAGCAATTACGCTACACGTTGTCATGCAGATGCATGTAGAAACATAATTTAAAAACACAGCGACTCACTACACTCTGGAGTTGGCATTGCTCGATAGAATGAGTAAATGCCACACCTTCAGTGAGCTTAAACTGATCTGGATTTCAAACGCTTGACCAGAGAGAGCTTCAGCGCGTGGTACTTACACGGGTGGTGCTTGTGGGGATTCCTCTTCGTTTCACATCCGGCAACCGGTGGACGACAGCTCAGCCCCCCGCTTCCGCCTTTTTAAAGGGTGGAATCAATGCCGAGCGTTTTACAGGTGCGCTCAGACAATGAGCGGTACATGTGAGTTAGAAAATCCGGGTCGGATTCCTGGTTTAACACAAAACCCGAGATGGAGTATACCAATCCGGATCTTTATTTTGATTTCACAAAGTGCTGGGGTAGCAAGCAGAGTTTTAGAGAATCGTATTTTTCCACGTGCAAGCATCAGTTAGGTCTGATTTTGCCACAATTCGGATTTTTATTTAGATTTTACTTAATGCTATAGGTAGCATGCAGGATATTATATAGTGCTAAGGTGGTAAACGGGGTTTTAGTAAATCGCGTTTTCCCACGGGCATGCCTCATTCAGGCCTGTGTTCGCCGCATCCAATAAAAAGATCCAGAAGACCTCCCTCTTTTTCCGGATGCAGGTAGTGTTCTTGCCTGGGACTTCTCGGATCTTTTCTAAGATGGACCATCTTATGTCATCTTCAGTGTGTTTCATTTTGGTCCAGTGGGCAACGAGGGGGGCACCCTGCCTTTCATTTCAAACGTTTCCTTTGTGCTCGCCCACTCTAGTTCTACATTCCCGACTGGTTTCGCCCACATATGGCAATCCGCAGGGGCAGATGATCACATAGATTATGTTGGATGATCGACAATTACTCATGGAGTTCAGTTTTATCTGGCGATGTCGAATTTGTTGAGAGATTCGCCCACAATGGCATTAGGGCATATGTGGCAACTGCCACATTGGTGGTTTCCTTTTACCGGCAGTAGGCCAAATATGCCTCATTGTTTTGGGCCATCTTGGCTCCGAACTGTACCTTGTACAAGATGATTCCTCAAATTCTTGTTACGCCGAAAGGCAAAAATCGGTTTGGTGAGAATTCCCTCTCCCTCATTGCCATTCAAAATATGCCACTGAGAATTTATGGCTTGGCGGATTTTGTCATTCACCGTAGAATGGTTGGTGATGCAGACCAGTCTGTCTAGTTCACCTTTTGTTTGGGTCTGGAACATGCTTTCACGGTTAAAGTATCTGGCCCTCTTAAAGGACTCTTTGATTAAACGATGGGGGTACCCTCGTTTCATGAGTTTGATTTTCAGAAGGTCGGATTGTTCTAAAAAGTCACTCATCCGGGAGCAATTTCTTCTTAGTCGTAAGAACTGGCTGAACGGGATGGAGTCCCGCTGACAGCGGGGGTGGTAGCTTCCGTACTCTAGGAGCGTGTTTTTGGCGGTGGGTTTAATGTATAGTGACACATATAGGCATTCGCCATGGTGTCTCACCCATACGTCCAAAAACTCTACTTGTGTGTTGCTCGCCTTGGCAGTGAGTTTGATATGTTCATCTGCTAGATTGATCCATTTGATGAATTCATCTAAAGAGTCCTGGTCGCCACTCCAGATGAAAAAGATGTCATCTATGAAGCGCGACCAGGCTCTCACATTTTCCGAAAACGGGGCCATTTCGTTGTAGATGTTTTTGTTTTCGAATTGACCCATGTACAGACAAGCTATACTCGGTGCGCATGACCCCCCCATGCTCACCCCCTTGACCTGGTGGTAGAACTGTTGGTTAAATTCAAAGTCATTTTCGTTCAGCACGATTTTTGAAAATTCGATAAGAAGCTGGGCATTGGGTAAGGCATCTTCCTTCAGAAGGGGAAAAACCTCTAAAGAGACTCACTGCTTTGGGGAGTCAATGGAAACAGAATAGGATCAGTCTCTGTTTTTGGTTACATACACATTCACACAACTGTTGCACATATATACCTAACTACACTTACACCAAACATCAGATGTTTCAAACAGTTAAGGGTTGGTAAGTGGTGCCACTTGCTTCTTCTTCTCCTTAGTAGAGACATCTTTCTTGCAAGAGGAGCTACGGCCACCTCTTTTTGGACCCATCTTCTTCAGATGTCGGAACAGCAGGCCGCAGCAGGACTTCTTCCTGGCACTGATGCTCAACGATAATGCGGAGTTCTTGACTTTGTGCACCTAAAAGCAAACGAAGACAGAGGAACATCAGTTAAATATATGTAGCATATGTAGCGCTTCAATTAATAGTTTGCAAGTAGGCATTTATGAATACACACGTGCACACCACAATATGGAAATATCAAAAATAAAAATTGCTAAATTTTTGGGAAACAGGAATTTAACATTGATCCAAGAGAGCCCACAGAGAGGGTTGTAGTTTCATGTACCACTGACTCCCCCTGGGCACAATGGATGAAAGCAAGGCAAAATGGGTGCAGGTATATGTCACAAAGCTCACTGCCTGCCTTCAAAATGGCCGCTTGACCCCCATCCACATGGCCAGGACCATGCCACAAAATGGCCCCCACCAACATAGCCAGCCCCCAACCCCTACTCCAAAAAGTCAAAAAACACAACACAAATCACCACAATCCAATGCCATCCATCAAGTTTCAGAAGGTTTATGCTAGCTGCCTGCTGGTGGTTTTCTGGTGCAGAATTGCAATTTTTGCAATTTCCCCAGTGCGAGATTGTTGCTTCACGACGCGAACGTGGCGAAAGACCCGCAAAATACACGAACAAACCGATTCTGGGCCCCCTGGGCATAATGAATGAAATCAGAGCACACTGGGTGCAGGCCTATGTCACAAAGCTCACTGCCTGCCTTCAAAATGGCCGCTTGACCCCCATCCACATGGCCAGGACCATGCCTCAAAATGGCCCCCACCAACATAGCCAGCCCCCAACCCCTACTCCAAAAAGTCAAAAAACACAACACAAATCACCACAATCCAATGCCATCCATCAAGTTTCAGAAGGTTTATGCTGCCTGCTGGTGGTTTTCTGGTGCAGAATTGCAATTTTTGCAATTTCGCGAATGCGAGATTGTTGCTTCATGACGCGAACGTGGCGAAAGACCCGCAAAATACGCGAACAAACCGATTCTGGGCCCCCTGGGCATAATGAATGAAATCAGAGCACACTGGGTGCAGGCCTATGTCACAAAGCTCACTGCCTGCCTTCAAAATGGCCACTTGACCCCCATCCACATGGCCAGGACCATGCCTCAAAATGGCCCCCACCAACATAGCCAGCCCCCTAACCCCTACTCCAAAAAGTCAAAAAACACAACACAAATCACCACAATCCAATGCCATCCATCAAGTTTCAGAAGGTTTATGCTGCCTGCTGGTGGTTTTCTGGTGCAGAATTGCAATTTTTGCAATTTCACGAGTGCGAGATTGTTGCTTCACGACGCGAACGTGGCGAAAGACCCGCAAAATACGCGAACAAACCGATTCTGGGCCCCCTGGGCATAATGAATGAAATCAGAGCACACTGGGTGCAGGCCTATGGCACAAAGCACACAACCTGGCTGCAAAATGGCCGCTTGACCCCCATCCACATGGCCAGAACCTGCAGGACCATGCCTCAAAATGGCCCCCCACCAACATAGCCAGCCCCCAACACCACCCCAAAAAGTCGAAAAACACACGCCAAAATCACCACAAACAAACAACATCAACTTATCAACTTACTTGTGAAATCAAATTTCGAATCCAAAAGTAATCCAAAAGGCCTCAAATCCAAATATCCAGCAGCATCCACAAAAAGTAATCCTTCCCAGTCAAGATCGAAATCAAAGTGGCCAGGAAATGGACTAAGCAATGGGAGGAGCTTGCTGGACAGGAACAGGAAGTTGGAGACTGGGGCACTTCCTTCACCCCACCCCAATGGGAGGAGCTTGCTGGACAGAAACAGGAAGATGGAGACTGGGCCACTTCCTTTACCCCTCCCCAATTGTAATTTTTGTAATTTCGCGAGTGCGAGATTGTTGCTGCCCGCGCCGCGGGCCGCGAGCAGTGCGAACACAAGCAAAAAATCCGCAGCGCGCGGATTTTGCGGGAAATTTGCGAATCTCGCGGATTCCGGATTTACCGAAAATCCTCAAAATCCGCGAGCGGAGCGGATTTTACGCCCATGCCTAATTTCTAACACTGTCCATCAACTGTTGTTTTGCATTTGTCACCCCGAGTGGGATGGGTATGCTCAGACGTGAGTCTCATGCTTTCCACACAACTGGAGTCAAGCGATTCTGGCTGAAGATGGCTGATAGCCAGAAACCAGTCCTAGGATGCTTGATTCCGGTCCAGGAAAGACATGGCTTGGCAGTTCGGACTGGACTGTTCCCATGAGGCACAGGGTCAAGTCTGATTTGCATATGGCCATGTCTGAACTGGGGTGGTGTGGCGTGCAAATAAATGATGGATTTAGACCCAGATATCTGTACTGGGGTAAATGTATGACATTGTTCTGCATTCTGTCCATCAACTGTTGTTTTGTGTTTAAACTAAGCAGGCCAACCCCCAGGTATAGACAGTCACAACACTAGGGAGTAGTTCCTACCTATAGCGTAGAAGAATTATGCCAGCAATGGTTAGAACATTTTACCTTATCAGCAGTTAAAGACCACTTATCCCTCCTTTCAGATTATATCGATTTACAGGATTTTTTAGTGGGTTCAATAGGAAAGTGCCTCTCTTGACATGGTAAGACCTACATATTGCCTGATGTATGACCTGGTTCCCAGTGCCAGATCTCTTTCCTACAACTATACCATGATTGGCACAACTTCAGCCACCCTTGAAAGTACCTAGGGCATTGGAACTGAAGAGCATCTACTGGGGCTTTCTCACATATTGTGCCACCCCAAAGATCCCTCATCAAGGCTATGCAAACTGCCTTTGCAGGCTGCTTGTTTTGCTGGAGAGAAAACTGAAAAGGTGACATGGCACAGAGCCCTGTGAGCCATGCCCCCATACACTGAATGAGGTATAGGTAAGTCACCCCTACTGCAGGCCCTACAGCCCTAAGTCAGGGTGCACTATTTTCCATGTGTGTACATATCTGCATGAGCAGATATGACCCTGTAATATCTGAGACATTCTTGGATAGTATAAGCTGAGTCAGGGGGTACCGCAGGGATCGACCCTGAGCCAAGCTCTATGTGGCTCCCATAGCGGAGATTGCTAATGGGTTTGGGATCAGGATTGTATCCTATGCTGATGACACTCAGTTGTTGGTTTCCCTGACTCAGGCACCAGAGGCGGCTGCCTACAACTTCACTGCATGCCTGCAAGAACTGGCTGCTTGTGGTGGGAAGGGCCCCGACGGTGTGGTCCTCAGCGTGGTGGCCCCATCTGGGGACGACGCCCATGCCCTGTGCGCAGGCAAAGAATTTGGGAGTGTGGTTGGACACCAACCTTTCGTTTGACTATCAAACCAGGCGGGTGGCAGGCGCCGGATGTGGGGTCCTGAAAGCCCTGTGGAAAACACTGTACCTATTGCCTGCAGTGACCAGGAAGACTATGGTCCATGCCTTGGTGACATCGTGCCTGGATTATGGTAACATTCTGTATCTGGGTGCGACGACCAAATGTATGCTCCAGCTCCAAGGAGTGCAGGATGCGGCAGCCCGCTTGACCCTTATGCGCCCAAGAAGGACATCTGAGAAGGCAGCACGGGCTGCGCTACACTGGCTCCCGATAAAGGAAAGAGTCTTTTTTAAGGCACTCTGTGTGTGTCATGAATCCTACATTGCACTGCTCCGTCGTACCTGTCTGATCTACTTACCCCCTATGTTCCAACACGCCAGTTGAGGTCAGGTGGGGTGGGCTTGGTGTGCGTACCCGCTGTCAAGAGAGCTAAGATGGGTGGACGGTCTTTTTGCCTACTGGCTGCTAAGCAATGGAATGCTCTCCCGGTGGGCTTCTGAATGGAGGTCCAGGAGAGCTGCTTTAGGAAAAACTTACAAACGTATCTCTTCCCCCGAGATAAGTAGGGTGGCAGAGGAGGGTAGTAGAATCTTGGGAAACGTTGCCACAGCACGGGGACACACTGGCCATAGTGTAACTATTGCGCTTTATTAATATGCCTATTATTATTATTTTATAAGTGAGCAGGGAAGCCATACAGGGTGCATAGGCTTCATATTTGTCATTACAAGTTTCCTAGCTCCATGATGGTGTCACTGTACCCTAAGATGTTTGTTACCAAGCATCTTGTCGTAATAAATCTTCACTGATACCAGTGTTGGAATTATTAATAAATGCACACAGTGGATGCCTTAGAGGGCCCCCTGAAAACCTACAGAGCACTGGGGTGGTCTCTGAGTAGTCCTAGCCAGCTTGTCACCACAAGACATGTTTCTGACCTCATGGGGGAAGAGCCAGTGCTCTCATAGGCCAGGAAAAGAGCCTCCTCTGGGGGAAGGTGTTTAACACCTTACCCAGGCCAGGAAGGCCCTTCAAGGCAGGAAGCTTCAAAAGGTTCTGTTGCCTATGAAATGTGACTCAGGCATCACCAAATATTGTAGGATGCCAACCCCTTTTTTCGCTCCGCTTTTGGCAGGAGGACAGATGGGAAAACTGGGTAAATTAGGAGGGGGGTCCCCATTTAGCCAGCACCACCCCTAAGGTGGGACGGACAATGTGGAGCCCACTTTTCATTTCCCTCCAGGAGGCCGGCATCCAGGGTACCGCCCTGGCCTGGGTCCGCTCCTTTCTGACCCAACGCCATCAAGCTGTCAAACTATCCCAGTTCTCTGCTTCCCAGGTCAAACTTACCTGTGGTGTCCCGCAAGGCTCTTCCCTATCCCCCCTCCTTTTTAATTTGTATCTTTCCCCACTTATCCGTGCCCTCCGGCAGTTCAATGTCACAGCGTTCAACTACGCTGATGACATACAACTAATTTTCAACATTGATTCCTCTGCTGATTCCATTTCTACTTTCCAAAACACCCTCTGCTTTATCAGCAATTGGATGAGCTCAAACCATCTGAAGCTCAACCCCGACAAGACCGAGCTGGTTCTTGTCGGGGGCTCTTCCAACCCCTGGGACTCCTCCTTCTGGCCGGTCAGCCTCGGAAGTCCACCCCGCCCTGCCAACTGTGCCAAAAGTCTGGGAGTCGTCATCAGCAGCGACCTCTCTATGACGCCCCAGATCAGCGCGGTAGTCTCCTCCAGCCATTTTCAATTAAGGAAAATTAGGAAAATCTCCCGGCTACTTACTTTCGAGGCCCTTACCCTAGCCCTGCTAGCGCTAGTAATATCGAGGCTCGACTACGCCAACGCGCTCTATGTTGGCATTCCAGCCTACCAACTTAGGCGGCTTCAGCTGATCCAGAATCAGGCTGCCCGCCTGATTCACTCTCTTCCAAGAGATCAACATGTTCGCCCCCTCCTGAAAAGCCTTCATTGGCTCCCGGTAGCCGCCCGTTGCAAGTTCAAGTTGGGCTGCATCATTTTCAAATCCCTTGCCGGTCAGGGCCCCCACTTCATCTCTTCCCTCCTTCAACCCTATGTTCCCCCTCGCACTCTCCGGTCTTCCCAACTGGCCCTGTTATCCACTCCCAGATACAAGAGGAAGAAACACGGTGGGCTTAAGTTCTCCTTCCTGGCCCCCACTTTTTGGAATTCCCTCCCTCTGCCTCTCAGACTTTCCACTCCGTACCCCAAATTCAGATCTTCTCTCAAAACTTTTCTTTTTACTGAATCTTACCAATAAACGTCCTCTGTTGCTTCTTCATCTGCTCTCTTCATTATGGCGCCAAGAAACCTAATGGTGTTAGTTGCGCCTTATAAATTTGTTTAACATAACATAACATAACTCCATCTTGGTTTGTGAGGGAATTATACAAAACACACGAGAGCAAATCAAGTCAAGGGAATGTGTGTGTCTGTAGTATCAACGCGCAACACCAATGGTGAGACGTGAAACAAGGGTACCAAAACATGAAACCTCTTGGCGGCACGTGGCTGATAAAATTCCCATCAGACCACCCATGTGGTGGAGTTTACGTCATGTGGGAGTTTCATGATCATGCCATCCAAAAACCAACCAATCAGTGTCGGTACAGGCAAAAAAATCACAAACCTGTGATCATAAAGTGTATCTTTAAAGTGGTGCAAACTGAAAAAGAGGGGAGTAACAGTGCTCTAAATAATTAAAACTGGCTACCCAGATTCCAGAGGATGTACTAGGAGTCTGAGTGTCAAGGAATAAAAACACGCTAGGTAGTGAGACTACCCTCTGGCGCTAGATAATGTGATCAAAAAAGGTGGTCGACATGTTTCAGCCGTCAGGGCATCTAGCCCGGCTTTCTTCAGGACCTCTATATAACAATTCTTACTCCTGCAACACCAAATAAGACGTCACAGTGAGGAAGTGACAAACATGTACTATAAGAGTTACAACCATATCTAGAAAACTTAGAATACTCAAGCATCCACTCAAGAGGAAGTGATATTTCTTAGCGGAAGCTCGTTATTACTCTGAGGCACCGACGGAGAGAGCGGGGCCTCATACTCCCGAGCGGTTGCCGGGTGAGGTGAGGCCATCACCCACACAAAGCTGGGAAGAAGAAATATCACTTCCTCTTGAGTGGATGCTTGAGTATTCTAAGTTTTCTAGATATGGTTGTAACTCTTATAGTACATGTTTGTCACTTCCTCACTGTGACGTCTTATTTGGTGTTGCAGGAGTAAGAATTGTTATATAGAGGTCCTGAAGAAAGCCGGGCTAGATGCCCTGACGGCTGAAACATGTCGACCACCTTTTTTGATCACATTATCTAGCGCCAGAGGGTAGTCTCACTACCTAGCGTGTTTTTATTCCTTGACACTCAGACTCCTAGTACATCCTCTGGAATCTGGGTAGCCAGTTTTAATTATTTAGAGCACTGTTACTCCCCTCTTTTTCAGTTTGCACCACTTTAAAGATACACTTTATGATCACAGGTTTGTGATTTTTTTGCCTGTACCGACACTGATTGGTTGGTTTTTGGATGGCATGATCATGAAACTCCCACATGACGTAAACTCCACCACATGGGTGGTCTGATGGGAATTTTATCAGCCACGTGCCGCCAAGAGGTTTCATGTTTTGGTACCCTTGTTTCACGTCTCACCATTGGTGTTGCGCGTTGATACTACAGACACACACATTCCCTTGACTTGATTTGCTCTCGTGTGTTTTGTATATGTAAGACTGGGGAGCGAGCAAACAGGTCATTAAACTTTCCCCCTGACCCTCCACACATCCTGCTTGTTTTTTGTGAGGGAATTAGCCAATTAGGGTTGAGTGAGTGCCTCATCTCACAGGAAGTGGTCACTTAGAGGGTGTACATACCCTAAAGGTATGTAGCCCATTTGCTACTATCTGACACATCCTTTAACACTAAACAAAATAGGATAGGGGGGGGGGGCCTACAGGGAGTTTAAAGACCTAGCAGTGACATGTTCCCTTACAGACTAGAAGTACAAATTATGTCACCGGGTCTGAACAAAAATGTGGTACTACTAACAGTATGTGAGTGTACTTACATCTATGTGTTTGTAAGATTAAGTAGGCACCTTGTGAGCCTTAACAGGGTACCCATCAGTCACCACTCGGAACCGCCCTTCATCATTTGGGATTCCTGTATAGCCATTTGTTAGGAACAGCACAGTAGAGGAGATGTTGAACCTCTGATGTTACTAATGCCGTCCTGTATGGTCTGAGTCTCACAGGCTATTTTGAAGCTGGAAACAAGAGTGAGAGTGACTGAATGTGCAGCGCATGTGGTGAGAGTGAAAAGTGAAACTAAAATTGGGTGAGAGGGCAAAAAAATGTCTTTATTCCATGTTTTGCTCGCTCCTCCAATGTTAAAAAGCAGTGGGGTAAATTAAACAAATATTCACCCAGATGTATTGGTCAACATGTTTCTGCAATTAATGGACCACAGAGTCCGTTGCATTCATCAGGACCTATCTTAAGCTGAAGCTACTGCAAAATTGTGAAGTAATAAAAAGTGACTACAAATATTAATCTGCGACCTTAGTTGAGATCACCTGGATCCTTTAGGTGTCATCTGATTCCGCAGTTGTTGTATGTCACTGGTGACAAAACAAACATAACAGAAAATAGTAACCACATTGATTTGCGTGCAGTTAGAATGTGATGAGTACATTTATAACTATATACCAAATTCCTTTTTCAAAGAAGTCTTTTTTAGGCTTATTAGTTTATCTATCACATAAAGACATCTAATGATCTTTTATGGCAGGTTACTTTATCTTACCATTGTAGACAAAGTGGAAGGCTGCGCCTCGCCTGGCAACGGCTCAGGATACGAGGGAAGCACCACTCTAGAAAGGGGGAAGGAAGCAAAAAACAGGGGATGTCATTGCTCCTTTTGTTTGTCCGATAATGGGGCAAAAGGCAAAACCAAGGCTTTATCAAATTATTTTAGAAATGAATGACAACTAACCGCTGCGTCCGTGTGCCCTGTGCAGCATATTGCTGTTGGTTATTACCCGGTGTAGTGGATTTGTTAAATACTACACACAAAGAGCGCCATCGCGTCCTGCACGGCTGGCTTGCAGTCGGCAAGTAAACACCCATTATGAGCGTCTGTCGGTAAGGCACGGTCAAAGCGCAATGGTCAGGCAAAGCTACACGGAGTCAGCAGTCAAAAATTAATGGTTGACGTTCAGTCATAATGCTCACCTGTCCGTCGGTACCTCGCCGCCTTCCTCTGAGCCGATGGGGAGGTAGCGAGGTACCGCGGGCTCTCTGGTTAAAAGCGCTACAACGATTGGTCCGGTGACGATCACATGGTGTCAACGGACCAATCAGCATGCATCTACTGTCTTTGTCTAGGTAAGACAGTGCGCGCGCCGTGATTGGCTGGCAGGGAGTCACGTGGTCCGACACTATGTCGAGTTCTTCTATTGGTCAAGCCCTCGTTTCTATGAGAACATGGGTTAAACATAAACAAAGGCTGTTTATCTTCGTTATGTGAAAACAAGAGTGGTTTTACCATGGTGATAAATAGAGGCTGCAAGTCTTGTTAGCCCGCGGAGGCAAGGGGACAAGCGTCTCGTCGTGTAAATAAAACGATCACTTAGGTATTTTGTAAGATGTTTTAGTCGGTTTTAGCCCTGAGGTACCATTGACTGGCATGACGTTCTATGGCTGCAGTCACAGAGCTATCTAGGATGTATGGATTTAACTGTAGGGGTATTCAATGAAATTTTATATGGCCCGTGGTTGATACTGATTTTTGAAGGCACTTTTCTTGATGCGTCTCTGACCAGTGTATATGTACAGATAAATGTGACTGTAGTCACCAATTTAAAGGGAGGACCAAGGAATCTCATCATTGAGTCCACTCCTATTTGTACCCAGCCTAAAAACCCACTTTTGTTCCTTGCGCATGAGAAAGGTAGTGTGGTCTGTTACATGTGGTGGAATATATGGCTGTTCAAGAACGGTCCACACAAATGCAGTCGGGTCGTGTTGTTTCTCTAAAAAATGATTCGTCAGCTTGGTGGCTTGTCTTTTCCGACGGATCGTACTTTTGTGTTCGGAAATTCGAATTTTTACTTTTCGAGTAGTCATTCCGACATACTTGAGACCACACGATACAGGGCCGCAATTGGTGACTCTGGCTAAGGTCTCTGAACCTACAGAATTACACACTAGTATCCAGCTATTTTTACTAAATGGCGGAGAATCATGGTCTGGCTTTTGGCGAGGAGGATATACAACAGGTTCGTGATAAACATCCGAACCTGTTGGATTCCATACCTGCAGCCGCCAACAACAACACGGACGACTGGGGTAAAGTCCTTGCTTTAAAAAAATCCCAAACACGCACGACTCTACATGGGGCAGTCATGGCTCAGTATCTAAGGAAAAACTGCGCACCATCAGGTCTGATTGTCACCAATACTCCGAGGCTATTCCTCACTGAGAAAGAATTCCTTAAAAATTGGTCCTTGATAGCATGGATATGCACAAGAGACTGGTTGGTGTTGATTATTCAAACATCACAGCGAATAGCAGACACTATTCTCATAGAGATACAGGTCCTTGAATCCCAGATTAAAACTACCTTAACATCTAAACTCTTTAAACAGGGCCAAGATGAGTCTAATAAGAACAACCAGGAATTCAAAGAATTTACTCTATTCACCAAAATGGAAAAATTCAAAAAAGATCTTGAGAAATTCAGCTTCGAGAAAGTGTACCCCTACACAAGTAGCTCTTATGTACCTCCAGATTCAAATAACAAAGGTAGAAAAACAGGATCCTCATATGGGTCCAGCTCCTCTGATGACAACTCCACAGATTCAGACTCCTCTAATCAAAGCAATTTTCAACAAAGGACCCGAGGAAAACGATCACAGAGAAACTGGAGAGGGAATCAATACCAGAACCAAACATGGTGGCAACCAGCTCCCTGGCAATTCGGAAGTCCAATGTTTCCACAAATGGGTCCCTATCCTCAATGAAATGGGACCATTTCCTCCACAACAGTTTGGAAATGGATTTGGAGGCCAACCGCCTTTTTTAGGGTTTGGCCGAGGGAGATCTCGAGGACGGAGAAGAGGTGCACAGCCACAAGTTCACTTCAGTCCACCGCCAGTAACGAGGAACCTGAGGAGTGCAACATCGAAGACCAAGACGACAGCACAAACGAACATGGAAGCGGGCTCGTCATCAATCTGAGTGCCCATTCTATTACCCCGATTGAAGAACAAGTCTTGAACAGAGGGTTAGGTTTTGTGCCTACAATGAAGAATGACCACTTTGAAACAAATATCGAGATGGCAAAATTTTTCCGCAAGATCCGCCTACAATTTCTCTTCTCAAAAAATAACCATGGTGATCAAATACAAGAAGAAACCAACACAGGTTTAAAGAAAAAATCGAAATTCAATCCAGGACCACAGATGGTCCCTGTACAAGTTCTGGCATTTGAACAAGCCGTTGAGAAGGATATTGAGATTATGTTCTCAACCAACAAAGAAACCTACAATAACTTTTCCAAGATCGAACAACAAGCTCTAAAGACTTTGACTGCCAACAATGAGTTAACCATCAAACCGGCCGACAAAGGCGTTGCAATAGTCGTTATGAACACGAATGACTATCGCACAGAGTGTCTGCGACAACTGGACAATATAGAGGCCTATTGTCCCCTTGAACAAGATCCGACCCCAGACATACAAAGGCTGATCAAAGGAATGGTTGAGGAGGCACTGGCAGAAGGCTGGATAACTCGAAATGAAGCTTCCTTTTTATGCACGGAACATCCGGTAATGCCCTACTTCTATTGCCTCCCCAAGGTGCATAAAGAGCAGAGACCACCACCCGGACGGCCAATAATCTCAGGTATTGGATCTGCCCTAGAGCCGCTTTCCACCTTTGTGGACCACTTTTTGCGTCTAATGGTTCTCGAGATGCCCACCTATCTCAGAGACACTACCGATGTGCTGCGCCTTCTTCCAGAAATTGAATTCAATGTAGGCACTGACCATCTAGTCTCATTTGACGTGGAGTCGCTGTATACATCCATACCCCAGGATGAGACATTAGAAGTCATCTCCTCTCTCCTGAGGGAAAGGGATCTGAACAGTATAACACCTGTCAGTTTCATCATGGACTGTGCAACCATAGCCATGAAGAGAAACTTTTTCAGATTCGAAGAAACAGTGTATCTCCAAACGTCTGGTACCAGTATGGGGAGCGTTTTCGCCCCCAGCCTGGCGAACCTTTATGTTCATCATTTTGAACAGAAGCATATCCTGAATGATACCAATCCGTATATCGCTTCCATAATCATATGGAAGCGGTATATTGATGACATACTGGTAATTTGGAGAGGGACACATGAAGATCTCATGACCTTTCACCATTGGCTCAACAGCAGAAACAATTTTCTACGCTTCACAGTAGAAGCGAGCAAAACTGCCATTGCATTTCTAGACCTGAAGATTTTCTCTACCCCGGAAGGCTTACAATCGGAACTTTACAAAAAACCAATGGCCAAAAATTCTTTACTATGTTTTGACAGTCACCATCCCAGATCTCTTAAAGAGAATCTGCCATATGGACAATTCTTGAGAGTGCAGAGGAATTGTTCAACCAGAGAAGGCTACCTAACACACTCAAGAGCCCTACAACAACAACTGGTAAGCCGGAAATATCCTCCAAAGTTGGTCAAAAAGTCAATGAAACGTGCTGGCAACAACAATAGAATGGCCCTTCTAGAACCACCCGTAGAAAAAACCACATTGAACAGACTCACATGTGTCACCACGTTTGGGACCCTATCAAATGACCTCCAGAAGATAATTAAAAAACATTGGTCTATTCTCAATTCAGGAAAAGACACCATTGAGAAACTGCTGTTTTCCTTCAAGAGAGGTCCAAACTTAAGAGATCGTATTGTCCACACCAGACCACGGAACAACACACCTAGGCTCTAGGAACGATCTGGAATTTACCGCCAGTAACAGGCCACCATCCGTGTGGTACATGCCAAGCCTGCCCCCAAACAACTAAATCAATGGAGGTTGACATTGGCACTAACAGACCATGGAGACAAGAAAAATTCACAAATTGCAACAGTGACAACTTAATTTACTTGATCACATGTCCGTGTGGTCTCAAGTATGTCGGAATGACTACTCGAAAAGTAAAAATTCGAATTTCCGAACACAAAAGTACGATCCGTCGGAAAAGACAAGCCACCAAGCTGACGAATCACTTTTTAGAGAAACAACACGACCCGACTGCATTTGTGTGGACCGTTCTTGAACAGCCATATATTCCACCACATGTAACAGACCACACTACCTTTCTCATGTGCAAGGAACAAAAGTGGGTTTTTAGGCTGGGTACAAATAGGAGTGGACTCAATGATGAGATTCCTTGGTCCTCCCTTTAAATTGGTGACTACAGTCACATTTATCTGTACATATACACTGGTCAGAGACGCATCAAGAAAAGTGCCTTCAAAAATCAGTATCAACCACGGGCCATATAAAATTTCATTGAATACCCCTACAGTTAAATCCATACATCCTAGATAGCTCTGTGACTGCAGCCATAGAACGTCATGCCAGTCAATGGTACCTCAGGGCTAAAACCGACTAAAACATCTTACAAAATACCTAAGTGATCGTTTTATTTACACGACGAGACGCTTGTCCCCTTGCCTCCGCGGGCTAACAAGACTCGCAGCCTCTATTTATCACCATGGTAAAACCACTCTTGTTTTCACATAACGAAGATAAACAGCCTTTGTTTATGTTTAACCCATGTTCTCATAGAAACGAGGGCTTGACCAATAGAAGAACTCGACATAGTGTCGGACCACGTGACTCCCTGCCAGCCAATCACGGCGCGCGCACTGTCTTACCTAGACAAAGACAGTAGATGCGTGCTGATTGGTCCGTTGACACCATGTGATCGTCACCGGACCAGTCGTTGTAGCGCTTTTAACCAGAGAGCCCGCGGTACCTCGCTACCTCCCCATCGGCTCAGAGGAAGGCGGCAAGGTACCGACGGACAGGTGAGCATTATGACTGAACGGCAACCATTAATTTTTGACTGCTGACTCCGTGTAGCTTTGCCTGACCATTGCGCTTTGACCGTGCCTTACCGACAGACGCTCATAATGGGTGTTTACTTGCCGACTGCAAGCCAGCCGTGCAGGACGCGATGGCGCTCTTTGTGTGTAGTATTTAACAAATCCACTACACCGGGTAATAACCAACAGCAATATGCTGCACAGGGCACACGGACGCAGCGGTTAGTTGTCATTCATTTCTAAAATAATTTGATAAAGCCTTGGTTTTGCCTTTTGCCCCATTATCGGACAAACAAAAGGAGCAATGACATCCCCTGTTTTTTGCTTCCTTCCCCCTTTCTAGAGCGGTGCTTCCCTCGTATCCTGAGCCGTTGCCAGGCGAAGCGCAGCCTTCCACTTTGTCTACAATGGTAAGATAAAGTAACCTGCCATAAAAGATCATTAGATGTCTTTATATGATAGATAAACTAATAAGCCTAAAAAAGACTTCTTTGAAAAAGGAATTTGGTATAAAGTTATAAATGTACTCATCACATTCTAACTGCACGCAAATCAATGTGGTTACTATTTTCTGTTATGTTTGTTTTCTCACCAGTGACATACAACAACTGCGGAATCAGATGACACCTAAAGGGTCCAGGTGATCTCCACTAAGGTCGCAGATTAATATTTGTAGTCACTTTTTATTACTTCACAATTTTGCAGTAGCTTCAGCTTAAGATAGGTCCTGATGAATGCAACGGACTCTGTGGTCCATTAATTGCAGAAACATGTTGACCAATACATCTGGGTGAATATTTGTTTAATTAACCCCACTGCTTTTTAACATTGGAGGAGCGAGCAAAACATGGAATAAAGAAATTTTTTTGCCCTCTCACCCAATTTTAGTTTCACTTTTCACTCTCACCACATGCACTGCACATTCAGTCACTCTCACTCTTGTTTCCAGCTTCAAAATAGCCTGTGAGACTCAGACCATACAGGACGGCATTAGTAACATCAGAGGTTCAACATCTCCTCTACTGTGCTGTTCCTAACAAATGGCTATACAGGAATCCCAAATGATGAAGGGCGGTTCCGAGTGGTGACTGATGGGTACCCTGTTAAGGCTCACAAGGTGCCTACTTAATCTTACAAACACATAGATGTAAGTACACTCACATACTGTTAGTAGTACCACATTTTTGTTCAGACCCGGTGACATAATTTGTACTTCTACATCCTTTAACACCCCTACATTTAGAATTTAAGTGGTAGCCCTGGACCCTGAACTTTAGATTTGATGGACACAGTGAAGAAAAAGACAAAGAAGAGCTGCTGGCCCAAGGACTGAAGCCCTGCTGCAGATAAGTGCCGTAAGGACTCGACAGTCATAGTGTGCTGCCTCATCCTGCAACTGTGAGGCCTCCAAGAACCCCAGACCATCTTCAGCCTTCTACAAATTGCCAAAGAACTCCCTTGGAGTGGAGGTACTGCTCCCCTGCAACCGTCAAGCGCCGAAAAGCTGAATCTGGTTTTACCAACTTGCTACTTCCAAGTGATTAAGTTGCAGACCCAAACTAAAAGTGGTACAACAGCTCTGGAGGGGTAGAACTGTCTCGAAAAATAAGTTTGGAGACATAAGTACCTACCGGAACCGTGCCACGCCAATACCTGGGGCACCTCGTTCTACACATTTTGTATATGCCACTTATAATGAAATTTGGAAGATTTTGCAACATAAACCTGCTGAATCGTTAAGACAAATTGATAAGAAAAATTTGGAAAAAGCTTTGGCTGTTGTCAAAAATAGCATGACTACAATTTCAATTCATATTTATTCATTAATAAATGTTGTACAGTGGTAAAGCCGCTGCACAGATTTAGTTAGATCTCAGTGCAGCATTTGATACCATAAATCGCAACACACTCCTACAAAGTTTAGGGAGGACGGGAATACAGGTTATTGCCCTTCAACAGCTGAAATCCTTCCTGCACAACCTCACTTTTCATGTCCACTCTAACCAACATAGGTGAAAAGCTCATGCTTCAGCTTCTGGTGTGTCCCAGGGATCCACTCTGAGCCCAATGCTCTTTAACTTATATGTTAGACCATTGGCAGAGACAGTGGAAAATTGTGGCCTCACACTTTTTCATATTCAGATGATACACAAATTATAGTAACTCTGTCAGCCAATGAACAATCAGAATGTGACGGCCCTTAATTCTTGTCTCATCCAAGTTTCATCATTGATGAGTGCTAACTCCCTGATATGAAATAGTGAAAAGACTGAGGTTCTGCTGAAGGGCAATCCCCACACTCCTTTGGGCTCCTACCAGTGACTTGGTTTGGCATTCTGAAATAGCTTAGAAGATTCTCCATTGCCTCCCTTCCTCTCACCAGAGAACAGTGGTCCAGGAAATGGTAATTTCAAGGCTGGACTAAGGGAATTGTTTATATCTGGGGCAGCAAAAACACTACTTAAACACTTACAGATTGTTCAAAATGCTGCTGCACTGCTTTTGCTCTATCCTCCTAAATTCATCTCTACAGCTAGCATGTTAAGGACCTTACACTGGTTACCGATTGAGCACTGTGTGCAGATTTAAGCACTGTGCTATATGCACAAATGCCTTCCAACCATCCGACCATTAACCACCAGACCTGCCTATTTAAGATCTTTGGTGCCTCTGCATTCTCCTTCATGCTCTTTGAGCTCTAGCCCTTTTAGTCTGGTAGTAATTCCAAGAATCAGACAATTCCTCCAAGAATGACGGGCATTCTTTTTTCTCTGACCTAGGCTTTGGAATCATTTGCCTCCAACTCTGAGAAAGTGTTAGTCACTCTGTCTGTTTCACAAATCTTTAAAAACTATGGGCATCATTTATTGGTTTATTGCCGTGCGACAGCACAGCAGGCCTTGAAGCTGCAATGCTCTACGGCAAAAGAAAAGGGTAGGAATGCACCATATCTATTAGATACAGCGCATTCCTGTCCATTTCCCCTGCCACAATGGGCTGCCCCGCGCCACGATGTTGCAAGGGTGTCTGCTTTGCAGGGATGACTTTTGTGCGGAAAGGAAAACCTTTCTGCGCAAAAACAATCACAAGAGGCTTTTTCCAGACTGCAGCACACAAAGAAAGAGGAAAAACAAGGACAAATAAATATATTTCTCGTCGTTGTGCCTCCATTACGCCTCCCCAGGGAGACCTTCCTCAGTCTTACAATTTATCATAAATCTAGGGCAGTGTCAAAAAGTCATGAATGTTGCTGGGAACGCCTCCAGAAAAACCCATGGAACACCCCTTTCACACTGTTTCTGCCTGAAAGGGGCATATATTTAAAAGGCCATGAAAAACCACATAAGGTGGCTTTACGTGACCTTATAAATATGCACATTGTGCCACTGGAACATCAATAAAGTGATGGTCCGGCATCGCAATAGTGCAGGTAGGAGTCGTTTCAAGCCCAGTATGTACTTTATTCGAAACGCCATATATGGCTATCTGGTATGATCCTTTTTCCGTATTTTAGCCTAGTGCTGGGAAATAATTTCTAGGTTGAAATATGCTGTACAAAATATGCATAAAAATTATAATAATTGCCACAGTGTTTGGTGAGTTTGCACACTGTATTTTCAATGCTTCTAACACTGTTGGAGTGGCACCATTTTTTTTACTGATTGGGTTTGGATTTGTTTCCACGTTTCAGATTGTGCTTGACATACGTTGCTTGGTTGCTGCTTGACATTGTTGATTAATCTGTTTAAAAAATATGTATATATATATTTGTGTTTTATTTTTTTATTTTGTTATTACTAATTGCTAACAGGTAAGTAATCCTAAAAGTTTTGGATTTTAATGTTTGAACACAGTCACTGTTATGCACTTGCTTGTTTTGTAATTACTCTATTTCTGGAGTGAGAAACAGCCTTCTTAATCAGGTTTTCTCTTGGTTGTGCCTTTACCAAGCATTTTTACCATGCATGTTCTTTACCTCAAACATGCCTTTAAAACGCAAGATTTTACCACATATTTAAAGGAAGATGGGGCATTGGGGGATGTAGGGGGGTCTCCCACCACAAATACATTGTTTTTATATTAAAATAACAATGCGTGGTTATGGTATGATGGTATGCGTTGGAAAAGCATTTTTGAGCTAAAATCTTGCACAAAAAAAGGCAGGGTAAAGTCATACATTGTCTTTATCTGCGTGTTAAATGCTTGTTTTAAATTTTATCCTAGTCACTGGTAAGCACTTGCTTGTTTGGTAATTACTCTCTGCTTCTGGAAGGGGAAGCAGCTTTCTCAAAGTGGTTTTTATTTTGTAGTGCTTTTACAACGCATGTTTTTACCACATATCTAAGGGTAGATGAGGGTGTGGGAGTGCTCTGCCCACAAATACATTGTTTTTATATAAAAAAAATGTGTGGTAATGGTATGCGTTGTAAAAGCATGTTTGAGCGAAAAACTAGAGTTGGAAAAAGCTGTGGTAATGGCATACAATATTTTTAAAAGTCGGCTCTTACTTTTTATTCATCTAGTTTTTTTTAATCACAGTCTCTTTCATTTTTAAGAGATTTCCAGTTACTTGCAGTGTATAGCTGTCTTACTTTTTGTAGATGTATATAGGCTGCTGCTTTTTTGGTTGTTCGAATGAAGGATATGAAGGGTATTTTAGGAATAGATTTCTGAAAATAGAAAAGAAATGGTTAAATACGAGATTTTTTCACAGCTAATCTGTGTTGGCTTCCTGGGCGAGTTAGCATTATTGTTTTGGATCTTAGTCACTGTCCAACTTCTTCACCCAGGTAAATTGTTTTTTTTAGATGGTTTTTAGACTTACTATCTAGATATTGGATTGAAATTTGTTTTCTGGCTTGGTTTATCTAGGGGACATATGCTTTTACCAAGTATTTAGGGGGAGATGGGGGTGTGTTGGGGGTCTCCCCCCACAAACATGTTGTTTTTATATTAAAAAAACAAGGCATGTTTATGGTATGTGTTGTAAAAGCATGTTTGAGCTAAAAACTTGTGCAGTAAAAAGGCATGGTAAAGGTATACAATGTCTTTATCTGCGTTGTAAATGTTTGTTTTAAATTTGATCCTAGTCACTGGTATGCACTTGCTTGTTTGGTAATTACTCTCTGTTTCTGGAATGGGAAGCAGCTTTTGCAACATAGTTTTTATTTGATAGTGCTTTTACCATGCATTTTTTACCACGCATGTTTTTTAACCTCATACATGCTTTGACAATGCATGCTTTTACCATGTATTTAAGGGAAGATGTGGGGTGTGAGGGGTCGTCCCACCCCATTACATTGCTTTTATATAAGAAATACAATGCGTGATAATGGTATGCATTGTAAAAGCATGTTTGAACTAAACACGTGTGTGAAAAAAGGCATGGTAATGGCATGCAATGTTTTTAAAAGTCAACTCTTACTTATTCTTCATCAAGTTTTCTTTGATCACAGTCTCTGTCATTTTTAAGAGATTTGCAGGTACTTACTGTGTATAGCTGTTGTACTTTTTGTAGATTCATATAGGCTGCTGCTTTTTGGTTGTTTGAATCAAGGATATGAAGGTTATTTTAGGATTCGATTTCTGTAAATAGAAAAGAAATGGTAAAATAAGTAAGTTTTTTCACAGCTAATCTGTGTTGACTTCCTGGGTGAGTTGTATTATTGTTTTGGATCTTAGTCACTGTCCAACTTCTTCTCATGGGGAAATTGTGCTTTTTTAGATGGTTTTTAGACTTGCAATCTAGATACTAGATTGAAAATCATGTTCTAGTTTTTTTTGTACAGTGCATAGTACTCTGCAGAGTTTAATTGTAAAACTGTACTTCACCCACTCTTCAGCTCCTACCATTTGTTAAGTATCAACTTGTTACAGGTAAAAAAGAAATTTGCTTTCATTTTACATGAACTTACTGTTCTTTTATTTCCCTTTATATTTATCTCTTGTTATGAAGTTCTGCACTTTCCTTGATGCTTGTTTTTTCAAAGTTTTGTTTGAGTGCGGAATGTTAATATTAAAGTTACCATAACTTGTAAAGCGCAAAAGCTGTCCAAGCAACGGGGTGTCCCGGTGCTGACAGCAGAGCAACTGACACATACAGATGGAGCATTGGCACATGCTACACTGCACGGAACATGTGTGTTTTAATGACCTTCCTGAATTCTAAGTAGTTGTTGATGCCCCGGATGTGAGTAGGGAGCGAGTTCCAGAGGCATTCAGCCCTATAGCGGAAGGAATGGCCTCCAGCCCGGACTGCGTGTAGTGTTGCCCTAGTGAGCGGAGATGACATGCGGGGACATAAGGTAAAAGCAGGTTGGCCAGGATGCCAGGGGTAGTGAATTTCAAGGCTTTGAAAGTGATGCAGAGTGCCTTGAATTCAATTCGCCTGCCAACTGTTAGTCAGTGCAGCCGACAAATGGCATCTGATATCGGACAGGACCTGCGCAGGCCAAAGAGGGTTCTTGATGCTGTGTTATGGGCCCTTTAAAGCCTCAAGATTTCTGCATTGTTAGAACCCAGAAACAGAGAAAAAGCATAGTCCAATCTTGACATTATTGATGCCTTAATGATAGTCTGAAGTATGGGTGGATCAAAGAATCCCAATAGGGGTCTGAGCCCCCGCAATAACCTGAAGCATGTACCTGCCACCTTTTTGGTTTGAACTAGGTAGCTAAGGGATGAATCCAGCCACAACTCCAGATTTTTTATGACCTGCTTGGGAGGGGTGGCACCTCCATGGCTTTCGGGCCACCAGAGATCACTCCACTGACCATGGTCCTTCCCTACCAGCAATACCTCCGACGTGCTGGCATTCAACTGGAGTCAGTTGGTGGTCATCCAATAGGCGGCTGCCACCAAATCGCCCTGAAATTTAAGGGCGTCACGCTCGGTGTTATTCGATAGTGGCACCACCAGCTGAGTATCTTTGGCTTAGGAGACCATGTTCAGCCCTCTGTTTTTAGCCACCGCGGCCAGAGTTTGGACATCCAGATTAAATAACAGAGGACTAAGGGAGGACCACAGTGGTACCCCTTGTTTAGAGGGGTGTATGCCCGAGGCATAAGGAGGGACTGCTACCACAAATGACCTCTCGTGGAGGAATAAGGTGAGCCACTCCGAGGCTGAGCCAGTAATTCTAGCCTCCCCCAGGTGTTGTAGCAGTATGGCGTGGGACACTGTGTCAAACGCAGCACTGAAATCCAGAAGTATCAGTGATGACATTCGCCCAGCATCTAGTGTTGACCAGAGGTGTTCTGTCACTGCCAGGAGAGCAGACTCCGTGCTGTGGCCTGGCCGAAAGCCATTCTGGGAGGGGTCCAGCATGTTGTTCAAGATCAGGAAGTCTGACAGGACGGAGTTAACATATGGCCTAGTGATCTTTGCCGCCCAGGGGAGTAAGGAAATAGGGCGGTAATTTTCTGGTTTGGCAGGGTCCAGTGAAGGTTTTTTGAGCAGGGGTATCACGTTGGCCTGTTTCCAAGCCCTGGGCAGGGTTGCCGCAGCAAGGGACATGTTGATCACCTGCCTCAGAGAAGCTATAATCACAGGAAGCATTTTCCTAAATTGGTGTGGTTTAAGAGGGTCAGCAGGGGAACCTGACTTAATTTTCCCACACAGAGCAAGCAGCTGGTCTGCAGGGATTGGGGGAAAGGCATCCAAGGTATCAGTCCATTGATCACAACGTGCTACTTGCAGGTTTGAAGGTGGCCAGGTCCTCACACTGCTCGGTGGACTTAATAGTTGGCCCTGCAGTGACCTGCTGTGATGTAAGGCTGGAGAGTATCGAGAATATGCACTCGGCTAGATTGTTGCTCTCGCGGATTTGATTGGCATAGAATTTTGCTTGTGCCAATTGAATGGCCCTATGGTACCTTTTAATCGCCGCCCGATAGATATCCTTAGAGGCGGGGATAAAGTCTCTTCTGCATGTACGCTCCGCTACAATATTTCTACAATGATACAAAAAATCATACAGTTTTTGATTACCCACCATCTTTTTTTCAAATGGTTATTTTCTCTTTCCAAAGTTTACTTTTTTCTCCATTTCTTTATTTATCTACACATATTTTTAAGATGATATCTTTTATTACTAGTTTCTATTTTTGTTAAAAATGTGAAAAGAAATGTTTTGAACATATTTGAAGTAAATGGACATCTCTTTACTCCTCGGTGACTTTGATCAATTGCAGATGTTAGAAGTATATCTGAAATATTTTACAAATAAATATTTATTATGTGTTTACATATATTTACATTTGAATTTTTAAAATAATTGTATTCAGGGTGTAGAAGAGGGTGAAGGAAAGTAACTTGTGGATGGAGGGCGGATCAGTCATATTCCTATATTTATTTAATTTAAAATTCTCACTAGTATATATGTTTTACTTTATTAACTGGTTCATGTTCTATTCATTTAATAGTCATTCTGTTTAATTTATGTTGTCACTTACTATGCCTGACTCAATAGGGTATATAGTCTGTTTCCAATTGTATTGAACACATTTCTAAATAATATTTTTCTAATTAATTTAATGTAATCATTTTCTTCTTTAGTTAGGCTGTAGACTGAGTAGATTCGGATTGTATTTACCTTTTTATGCCAGTAGATGGCACTGTTGGTTACTTTATCACTGTGGTGAAGCTGTTCTGTGCTCGACTGTTCTCTCTGGCTGTCACAGTTGAAATGGTAACAAAATGATGGTTGTCTGTATTCTATATGGTTTATTTTTGTAGAATCATTTTGCATTTGAAAATATGTTCTGCAATCCATTTTTTAATTAATGTTTATTTCTTTGTGAACCTGCATTTTTGTCATCAATTTTAAAAGTGTATTTCTTCCTTTTTTTCTGTTCATTATTCCACCATTTCAGTGAGCACTGTAGTCAGTAGAGTAAAAATAGATGATGGACTTTTATTTGAATGTCTTCATTTTAGCATTTATTATTGACTTTTTGTTGTTCGTCGGGTATTGAAAAATATGACAATCTATTAGCATATACATTAATGTAAGGATTCTTCACTAAAACTTGTTAATTTAAATATTCATCTATTATTGCATATCTTTTTTTTAAAATGTCAAAAACATGCTGATTTAAAAGAACAAAGTGGAGTTAATGGGTAATGAGCAATTAAAATATTTTTTCTGGTTTATGAACTCGTTGTAAAAAATGTGTTGGTTTGAGTTTGTTTGTTGTTTAGCCTTCGTGGTTAACGGATTCATTGTTTAGGCAGTAGTTCTTTAATCATATATCCACAAGAAATATGCAGATTGGTATTTTGTTTGTTGAAGCAATTGGTTTGTGTGTAAAAAACAAAAGCTACAATTATTAGCAGAAGGAAACAAAGCAATATTACCATCATTACAAGAATGGTGAAGAATTTGAATATTTCAACCATTATAATGTTGCAGTGATTATATGCATATATGACTATATATCACAATGAAAACCCTATCTATTCTGACTTTACTATAGAGACCATGATAAGAAGCACATTCTTCCAGATCTCTTGAAGCAGCTTATCTCCCCATTTACCTGTATGAGTAATGTGTCAGGAAGCCTGCTTGGTGTGTAATGGGCCTCCGCCATTTTGCAGGATGGTTACAGAAGTCAGCAGGGCTGTAAATCAGGTTAATTCAGGACGTGCTCCTCTGATGAAGATACATGTCAGAAGCAGTTTATATAATAAAAACTGGCCTCATTTGCACTGTGCCTAAGGTTCTTAGTAGTCCAAACAAATAACAACAATATGTAAGGGCAGTGTGCTCAGTGTACTTTATCCTTAATTAGATTGTACAGTGTTGTGATAAAATGCTTATGAAGAAATGTGCCTGCAATCAGAACATTTTCTGAGTATGTAATGATGTCCTTGCAACACAGGCAAAAAGTCACTTGTCTAAAAAGATATCAAGTTTAAACGTGAACATGTAAAAGGAAAGCTTTTGTGCATGGGCCCTGTTAAACATGACAACAGGATGGATGAGTGAAAAGTAGTATGCATGGATGGCTGAATGGAAGGGTGGATGGATGAGTGAAAAGGAGATGGATGGATAGATGATTGGATGGGTGGGTGGATGGATGGATGGAATGTAAGTGTGGATGGAAGAATGAGTGACAGGATGGATGGATGAGTGAAAGAGTGGATTGATGGGTGCAAGAAAGAGTGGGGTGATGCATGATTACCAGGAAGGATGAATAGATAAGTGAAGGGGTGGACAGATAGTTAGGTTTGATGTATAGTTAGCTATGAATGGTCAGACAGATGTATGGACAGTATGCTGAAAGACTGAACGATGGATAAAAGAATGAATGGGTGACATACTGTAAAAGTGAAATAGTGGATATCAATGGGTGGATGAAAGGACGAATGGATAGATGCTTTGAAGGAGACAAGACAACTCTTATGCGGGGAGTTGGGATCATTTGATTAACCTGCTTGGTGCTTTGGTTCAAAGTCAGGGCAGAGGACATTTACATTCTCTGGCTAATCCACTGCTACTTCCTCTGGCTTGAAGAGGTCATGTGTCTGTCTCTGTAACTTAATCCTACATGATTATTCATGCATGTTGTACAGCTCTCATGCCTGCCTATACCAAACTACAATATTAATCTGCACGTACATTTTTTTTTACCTGGTTCTAGTGCCTACACAAGACAGATCATTTATCTGAACAAAGGAGTACTGCTTTTAGTTACTCAGAGACAGTCGCATTAAAGGCTCTAGGGGTTGGAATTGAAAGAAGAGATTACTAGTACTGGAATCTGGAAACTTGACCAGGTGGCCATGCTACACATTTATGGTGAATCTGGACCCGATCTGATGGCGATTAACCGCCTGATTCATCAACGGGCCGTTTTGCGAGCCCCTAATAGCGAATCATAGCGATTCGCTATTAAGGACTCGCAAAACGGCATTCATGTAGGAATCGCATAATAAAATGCGATTCCTACTGATTCCTTATTTGCTATTAGCAAATTGCTAATCGCAAATAAGGAATAACTCGCCATTCATTCCTATGGGCCAAAAGGCCCATAGGAATGAATGGGGAGTATTCCTTATTTGCGATTAGCAATTAGCTAATCGCAAATAAGATTGCGATTTGAAGGGTGCCAGGGGTGTCCAAAGGACACCCTGTAGCACCCCTCAAATGTAATTTCACACAGGTGTTGCACACACATGTCCAAAGGACATGTGTGTGTGTAACATGCAACTCAGAAAAATGCATTTAAAAGCATTTTTCTGAGTTTTCGCAATTTACCGCGAGGTTTGACCTCGCGGTAAATTGCGTCCAAAAATAGCGAAATCGCAATTTTATATTGGGTCATGAATATCATTTAAGGAATCTCAAATCGAGATTCCTTAAATGTGATCGCAATTTGAAAAATCGCAATTTTTTGCGATTTCTCAATTTGCGAGTACATGACCCAATGATGAATTTCTAATGCAATTTTTGCGGGCGCAAACGGCCGAATTCTGCGATTCGCACCGTTTACGCCCGCAAAAATGCTTCATGAATCTGGCTGCTAGTCATTAACTTTTCTGTTCACAGTCTCCAGTTTTAGGGAAGGAAATAACCGCCTGATTCATCAACGGGCCGTTTTGCGAGCCCCTAATAGCGACTCATAGCGATTCGCTATTAAGGACTCGCAAAACGGCATTCATGTAGGAATCGCATAATAAAATGCGATTCCTACTGATTCCTTATTTGCGATTAGCAAATTGCTAATCGCAAATAAGGAATAACTCGCCATTCATTCCTATGGGCCAAAAGGCCCATAGGAATGAATGGGGAGTATTCCTTATTTGCGATTAGCAATTAGCTAATCGCAAATAAGATTGCGATTTGAAGGGTGCCAGGGGTGTCCAAAGGACACCCTGTAGCACCCCTCAAATGTAATTTCACACAGGTGTTGCACACACACATGTCCAAAGGACATGTGTGTGTGTAACATGCAACTCAGAAAAATGCATTTAAATGCATTTTTCTGAGTTTTCGCAATTTGCCGCGAGGTTTGACCTCGCGGTAAATTGCGTCCAAAAATAGCGAAATCGCAATTTTATATTGGGTCATGAATATCATTTAAGGAATCTCAAATTGAGATTCCTTAAATGTGATCGCAATTTGAAAAATTGCAATTTTTTGCGATTTCTCAATTTGCGAGTACATGACCCAATGATGAATTTCTAATGCAATTTTTGCGGGCGCAAACGGCCGAATTCTGTGATTCGCACCGTTTGCGCCCGCAAAAATTGCTTCATGAATCTGGCTGTAAATGCCAAGTATACTCAACACACTGGTGCTTAGGCAAGGTGTTGGTTTGTTTTATAAACACGGAAGTCAGTACATTATGCCTAGAATGTGTATTGCTGCCATAGTAAGAAGTAGCTCAGTACATTAGTGTTCCAGGAAAAGAGAACTGCTTATTGTTTACTGCTGTCGATATTTCGAAGGCTGCGGGCTAAGTGTGTCAAAGTCTTGGCATAGATGTTCTCTGCTTAGTTATATATCGAGCAGTCTTGAGATATTGCCATCTATATGTGAGGCAGACTCAACAACACTCTTTCAGCATAGGTTGCGGACCAATAAATATCACTCCTTCTCCCTCCACTGTGCACTACAGGCAATACCCATTAACTGTATTACGTTTGGACGTACCTGGGCTAATAAAATGGGGAATATATTACCTGATTTTTGCACATTCTCCAGTTTGCAGGCATTTGCGTTTGGCTGACGTGGTTGATGAGGTTCTATTGCATTAGTAATGAGGGATGATGACACCAATTGTCATTGTCAACAGCAAAACTTTGTGCAATTGCGAGAGGAAAAATGTGCATAACTCTAACATTTAAAATCTAAAATCACCTCGCAGAAATGTCTTCTTGACTATTTGGTATTAAACCTCTGTAGTCGTCACCACCCTCCAAGTACTCAGAAGATGAAGAGTGTAATAAGCAGGTATTGTGCGGCCTGCCTCGATAAATGGTGAGTCCTCCTACTCCCTCACTCATTTTGGTTAGTGCAGCTTTATTGAGCTTTATACTGTATGTCAATGAACACAATGCTGCAGTATTGGCCGTTCTCTTCACAAGCCTTTGTTATCTGGTACTTTAATCCAATTAGTTTCATTAGTGGGAATCAAGCATACCTCCATGAACATGGATTGGTTGTTATAGAAGTCCAGAATAGAACATTGTGTCCACTGGGCCGAGGAGTGATTTATGACATAAAGACTCATCTACACATAGATGGTTCGGTTGAGGTACCACGGTTGACCCTTCCAACCCAGCCAGTGCCACATAATCTAAACATTTCTATCTTGGTAGTCGACAGCGAATACAAACATGACGGGAACCATTTTGGAGTAAAAATAATCCTTGACAGCTGGTTTTCCAAATCATGATGCCATGTGATGACCCCAAAATGGAGGAGCATTTCCTGGAATGACATAAATAATGAGTGTTAAACCAACAGTGTCTCAGACTGAAAACTCATCACATTGTCACAGTATTCTGTCCAGGAACACCATGTAATACATGAGGCAGGGGTGTAGATGTTATAGTATCAATAAGCCTGCGGGCATGAAGGGCCAACTGCCGTCCAAAAAGTTGCCTTTTTCCATTAAGAAACCAAAGGATGGGGGCTGTGGGGCAATTTTCTTTGTGGCATTAGCACTCATGCACACTTGCTACACCACTGATGTGAGGTCCGCCACAGAAATGCCGTCCGGTTACCTCCGCCGGGTGGGTGTTGCCATTAGAGAAGCCCGGGGCAGCTCTATGGTATTCCCAGCTTTTGCCTCACAGCTACATGAGGCCCACCACAATGGGATCAGGGGTATAGCTACCATTAGTGCAGCAGATGAAGTGGCACCAGGACCCAAAGCACTGAGGGGACCTTTGACCCTGGTAATTATATTTTACAATCCTAACAGCAGTCACAGCGGCTTTTTTTCCTTGCTTACTTAAGGGCCAGTGGCATTCTTGCCACGAAGTTGGATGGGGGATGTCTGGTGGGCAATCTGGAAAATAATTATATTTTGAGGATGCAGGGCTAGGCTGAGATCCATGGGTCCCCCTAAGCATAGCACCCTGGCCAACAGGGCCGAACTGGGAACACAAACAAGCCCTGACAATTCTGCTGGACTGCCCCAATGGGGGGTGGTAGTGAGAAGCAGCACTGCTGCCGGTGTTGTTACCAGGGGCCGATATGGCAGCACTGGTGCAAAACCATTCCTCATTAACAAAACTGGCCCCCACTGCTGGAAAACTGGCCCTCACCCTTCTGGTCCACTGGGAAAACACCCAGTCCCCACTACGGCAAGTCCAGCCGTGCTGGCCAGAGAGCTCCTGAGTGAGTCTGGAGGGGGACCCCTCCATGTACTTTGCAAGGGGGACCCTTAAAGTTTCATTATGCCACTGATCATAAGTTAGTTTTAGGCTTTTCTAGGTGTGGTAACATCAGCTTCATATATGTTTCCCTCTGCGCCCGGAAGTTGTTCGTTGTTCCTGTGCCTCTGCAGTGGTTTCAAAGCATTGGAAGTATTTAAGAAAGCTGTGTCCATCTTCGCAACATGGTTGCAGCACTTTGAAACCTGACTCAAACATTAGCCTGATCAAACATTAGTTTGATAGTGTGTAACTGACGAATTCTGCAACATTGTGTGGCGGGCAGACCTTAGGGCAGAGGTCTTCAAACTTTTTGATGCCGAGACCCCCTTGTAAAACCTTTTTAGGCGTAAGGACCCCCTTCCGACAAACGTTTTTAGAAACTGGTACTCCTCATCATCAATTTTTGACAACCATAAATGCACCTGTTAGACCTCATCACATCCCTCCATCATTCATCCACCCACACTTTCACACATCCATCCATCCACCCTTTCATCCTTCCATCCATACATCCATCCTTCATCCATCCACCCTTCCTTCCATCCACCCATCATTCATCCCCCCACCTTTTCACACATCTATCCATGCATCATTCATCCATGCAACCTTTTATCCATTCATACATACATCCACCCTTTCATCTTCCCATCCATACATCTATCCTTCATCCATCTACCCTTTCATCCTCCCACCCATACATCCATCCTTCTTTATCCATCCATCCACCCACCCTTTCATCCATCCATCTACCCATCATTCATCCCCCAACCTTTTCACACATCTTATTTATTTTATTATTTATTTTATTTTTAGCATTTATTAAGCGCGAACAATTACCCGCAGGCGTCTCGGCGCCATACATCCTTCATCCGTCCACCCTTTCATCCTTCCATCCTTACATATATCCTTCATCCATCCACCCTTTCATCCTTCCATCCATGCATCCATCATTCATCCATCCACCCTTTCATCCATCCATTCACCCATCATTCATCCACCCATTCACCCATCATTCATCCACCCATCTTTTTACACATCCATCCATCCATCCATCCATCATTCATCCATCCACCCTTTCATCCATCCATCCTTCATCCGTCCACCCTTTCATTCTTCCATCCATACATCTATCCTTCACCAATCTATCCTTCATCCATCCACCCTTTCATCGTTCCATCCATACATCCATCATTCATCCATCCACCCTTTCATTCATCCATCCACTCATCATTCATCCACCCAACTTTTCACACATCCATCCATACATCCATTCACCCATCCTTTACCCATCCACCCATCATTCATCCACCCACCTTTTCACACATCCATCCATCATTCATCCATGCAACCATTTATCCATTCATACATCCATCCACCCTTTCACCTCCCATCCATACATCCATCCTTCATCCATCCACCCTTTCATCCTCCAATCCATACATCCATCCTTCATCCATCCACCCTTTCATCCTCCCATCCATACATCCATCCTTCCTCCATCCACCCTTTCATCCATACATCCATCCACCCACCCTTTCATCCATCCACCCATCATTCATCCCCCCACCTTTTCACACATCTATCCATGCATCATTCATCCATGCAACCTTTTATCCATCCATCCACCCTTTCATCCTCCCATCCATACATACATCCATCCTTCATCCATCCACCCTTTCATCCTCCCATCCATCCATACATACATCCTTCATCCACCCACCGTTTCATCCTCCCATCCACCCTTCATCCATCCACCCTTTCATCCTTCCATCATTCATCCATCCACCCTTTCATCCATCCATTTACCCATCATTCATCCACCCATCTTTTTACACATCCATCCATCCATCATTCATCCATCCACCCTTTCATCCATCCATCCTTCATCTGTCCACCCTTTCATTCTTCCATCCATACATCTATCCTTCACCAATCTATCCTCCATCCATCCACCCTTTCATCCTTCCATCCATACATCCATCCATCCACCCTTTCATCCATCCATCCATTCACCCACCCATCTTTTAACACATCCATCCATCCATCCTTCATCCATCCACCCTTTCATCCATCCATCCTTCATCCGTCCACCCTTTCATTCTTCCATCCATACATCTATCCTTCACCAATCTATCCTTCATCCATCCACCCTTTCATCGTTCCATCCATACATCCATCATTCATCCATCCACCCTTTCATTCATCCATCCACTCATCATTCATCCACCCAACTTTTCACACATCCATCCATCCATCATTCATCCATCCACCCTTTCATCCATCCTTCCTTCATCCGTCCACCCTTTCATTCTTCCATCCATACATCTCTCCTTCACCAATCTATCCTTCATCCATTCACCCTTTCATCCTTCCATCCATACATCCATAATTCATCCATCCACCCTTTCATTCATCCATCCACTCATCATTCATCCACCCACCTTTTCACACATCCATCCATCCTTCAGCCTAACATCCATCCATCCACCCATCATTCATCCACCCACCTTTCTGTGCCTCTCTCATGGGGGATCAGTATCTCTCTGCGTCGTTTTCCTTCTTCTTTCCCGCTCATGGGAGGGCATCTCTGTGCCTCCCTGCTGGGGGCGGGGGACGTGTCACGGGACCCACAGCTCCAGGTGCGCAACATCCATTGAACTCAAAGGGCTACACTACAGCCACTGCCCCAGCCCCCCCCCCCTCCCCGACCCCCCAGCTCCCCCCAGCACGTGTATGTGAGCGGCTGTAACAGCTTCAGGGACACACACACAGTCACACCCAAGTACTTGAAAGGTCTTTAAAAGACCTTTTACTTGTTAATGAGGCGTTGATGTTTTTCACACCTCGGTGTGAATCAGGCCTCCGCCGTGAGCACCCTCGATCAGCCCAAAGCCAGGAACTGCACTCTGCAGAACTGCGACCCCCCTTCCCAGGACTCCACGACCCCCCTGCGGTTCACGCCCCACAGATTGAAGACCGCTGCCTTAGGGGGAGAGCAGCGATGATCAAGGTAGTAAGTGCTCTGTTGCCACCTAGTGGTAAGAAATAATAATCAATTTAGGACCAGTTTCACCCCAGTAAGGCATTTGCAAATGACTTGATTTTTAGGAATCAGAGCTTCTAAATTCTGAGTGGCATGCTTCATAACCTGTCCAGCTTTTTCAATGTCTCCTTAATTAATGGTGCACGTAAAAGGCAATCAGCTAGGGACTGATGCCAATACTCCTGCCCCCGATAGTGCAGCAAAGCCACTAATGGAGCTTTCTGTTTCATAAATACTCTGGGCGCTGATTTTAGACTTAAGAGCAGTACTTGATAATAAGAACATTGTACACTAAAGCGAAGATAGCTCTGTTGCTGCTTTGCTATTGGTGAATGAAAGTATGCATCTTTAGACTTATTGGGATACTGAAATCCTATTGCTAAATCAGGGTATAACCCTCTGTAATGTAATGTAATTTTACATGTATTTATATAGCGCTTTCTACCCCTCATGAGACGTTGAAGCACTTTTTTGGCGAGTAGCATGCAACTCTGGAACCCAAAAAGGATTAGTGGTGAATTTGTATAGGGAGATATTAAATTAATTTCAGTGGTAGATATGTAAGTTTGTTATTTGGATTAAAAAATAATAGTGGAGGGGTAGAAGCGGGAAGGGTTTGCATTTATATAGCGCTTCCTACCCATGATGAGGTGTTAAAGTGCTTTCCGGCAGGTAGCACGCTACACCGGAACCCAAAAATATTAGTGGGGAATTAGTATAGGGAAATATTAAATTAATTTGAGTGGTTTGCCTGTTAGTTGGAGTGAAAGGCATAGATATTTAATTCAATGTTCCTCACTGGTATTTATCCTGCCATTTGGAAAAACACTTAATTCAAATGGATGACAGAGAATTGCCTTAAGCTTAACTCCGAGAAAACGGAGGTTATGATTTTTGGCAAATTCCATCCGATCTGGTCCAGTTCCTGGTGGCCTGCTGACTTAGGCTCTCCTCCCAATCCAGTTGCTAAGGTGAAAAATCTTGGAGTTATTCTGGACGAAAAGCTTACGTTTGCTGTTCATGCAAATACCATTGCATCTGCTTATTTTTATAAAATTAAAATTATCAAAAAGATCTTACCTTACTTACCTCCTTGCTCAGGCAGATCATTGATCACTGCTTTTGTAATGTCCTCATTGGATTATTGCAACGGGTTGTTCATGAACACCCAACAGAAAGCGATTTGTAAGTTGCAATCAGTGCAGAATGCGGCTGCCAGAATGCTCTCAGCAACTCCTAAGTTCATGCCTGTCGCCCATGTAATAAAAAGTTACCATTGGCTTACTGTGAAAAACAGAATAAAGTTCAAGGCTTTGTGCATTGCTTATAAAGCAATCCGCAACCAAGGACCTCGCTTTCTTTCAAATGCCCTATCATTTCATGTCCCCAATAGACCACTACGGTCTGCCAATGCCTTGTTGATGTCCGTGCCTAGAACCAGAACGGCTTCCTGGGGTGACAGACGTTTTGTGGTGTCTACCACAAAACTATGGAACCCTGGAGGTGCGATCCTCCCAATCCCTTATGATTTTTCGCAGAAAAATCAAAACATGGTTATTCAATCAATAACTCCCAGCTGCTCGCCTTCTAGAGTCTTAGTTTACTGTTACTAGCGCCGAGACGCCCTTGGGCATTTGTGCACTTTATAAGTTTCATAAATAAATAAATAAATAAATAGTGGGGGGATAGAAGAGGGAAGGGTCTAGAAAGTGTTTTTTCCTTTTTTTTTGGAGCGCATAGCAGTAGGAGGAGGTTTGGGATAAGTGAATGGGGAGCTGGAGGGGGGAAGATATACTATATAATTGGCTGTGGAACTAGAGACTGCCCGCACTCTTTTTAAAAATGTATTTTCTCAAGTTTGTAAGGAGGAGGTATTGGCCCTCCCCCATATAGCTGCCCCATAGCAGACATTTGTGACACACTTACTCCTATACACGGCGAGAATTTCCTGTATAGGTTTCTGTAATGAATTCGCTATTTATGTGGATAAATAGCTTGATAATGACCATCTCCCATCACCATCTCAGCCTTATTTAGAATATTTTGGCTTTATATAGTGATGTGTAGGCCTGCCTAGTAAGAACAAGCTATGAAGTAGGGCTTGACTATGTCCCTTTCTGTTTCTGACTTTATCTTGCTTAACGACAGTGCTTGCTATTGGCTTTGGCATGATCTTATGCCGTCTTGCATACTAATTTTGATCTTTTGCGTGAATAGTGGCTTATTCTCGAGTGACTCCATTTTCTGAGCTGTTGCCATTTTCTGAGCTTCACTTGTTTTTCGCACTTTACTGACTAGAGAGAACTGGTTCTTGTCAGAGGAATGTGCTCTCTCTGCTCCAAAGCCATAACAGACGCCTGGCCAGCTGAAGCTGTGGCCTTGGTGCGGAGTAGTACAGATTCTGATGGTAAAAGGGGGCGAGGCTAACCAGGAGGTTTGTCTTACGTTTCCACTGGTACTAAAGGAGGTGTCTTCGTTCTGTTTAGCGGAAGTTCAGCACAGGGCAGACGTGCAGCAGTGGCGGTAGGGCGTATAGTGTCACTACTGTCTCCTAGCTCGGCCGAAAACCAGGACTCACCCTTGGCGAAGTGGAGACGGATGGACAGACAGTTGGTGAGGTGTTCCACTAATTTCTAATTTTCCTACTGTTCTTATATAACTTTATTTTCATGTTTCATACATTTGCATACATATCTTTCTAAATGTGTTTTCCTGATTGCGTTTAATAATCGCCTAATTGCTAGTTGGTTGTTGGCTAGAAGTGGTACAGATTGGCCTACCGTGTATCATATACTACTAATAAAATTCACCCCAGAATTTACCAATCAGTTTCTTTTCCTTGTGTGAGAGGTACTGTGCCTGTTGTATGTGGTTTTTCCTAGGTGAGTTTTCTGTGGCAGAGAGGATCAGCTAATTGCCTCATGTGCAGCGCTTGTCACCAGGAGAATTGATATTGTATAAGTCCTCTCAGCAAGTCACAAAGTATAAGTGTTAGTTTCATTCCTGCCTTGCGTAAGTATTGTAGAGTGCTGTATTTTTGGGTCCCAAGGGGGATGTGCCTGCATGACCTGATTATTGGCAAAAACCGGGTCATTACAGTTTATTTCCTATTTGTGCGGAGAATCTGAAGATACCCTCCGTTGTTCTTAAAAATTTCAGATTGCATGAGTCTATGTGTGTGCTCCAGGTACCGCTCCTATTAAATAGTAATCCCAACTATGAAAAAGTTGAGACTCGAATAATTACAGCCCCTCCCACATGATGTTGTCTATTCTTCAGTGTATTACTCCTGCATGTCATGACAAAGGTGTTGTTAAGATTCAACTGAAGGTCTTTTTCAGTCATGAACTGCGCAAATTTTTCTATTAAACCATTAATTTTCAACAACTTTTACTCATAGCGCTTTCTGATAGCCATGGAAACTTTCATGAAATTAGCTACCGTGATGCAGATATCAGGGGTAGCCAGTGTGTGCAAGAGGTTAAAAACATCAATGTATGTGCAGGAGTGAATTTTCCTTAATAATGAGGCTCAAAAGGTCCTCCTTGCGATTTTATATAAGGTGCAGAATAGAACAAAGTGCATAGTGCTTTGGCTTGTAAAGTTACCGGATTACTCCTATTGTCCTTTTTAAATTTAGGGACCACTATTGTTTCCTTTCAAGTTGCAGGCACAGGGCCAATGATAGCTGCCTTAAAAACATTTGTTAACAATGGTGCCCACAGGTTAAGGTTACTTTTAAACAGGTCAAGGGTCACCCCATCTGGACCTGGGACTTTATGGCAGGTCTCCTGTGCTGAAGCCTCCTCGACTTCAGATATGCTAATGGATAAACCGAGTTGGGTGGCTATTGTTGAATCTACAGACAAATCCCTTGGGTTCTCCTCTATCCTCTTGAGCTGCGGCGGGGTAAAAATGCCAGTGAAATGAGCTTCCCAAGCCTCCCCCAGGATCCGTGAGTCCATCTGTCTCACTTCTTCAGTGAATAGAGGAAAGTTGATCATTTCCCAAAATTTGTTGGTATCTTTTAGGGATCCTGCTCTCTCTATTTCTTTCCAGGCCAATTTCCTCAATTCTGCTTTTCTACTTTTAATCACGATTTTCTAATTATGCTTTGTCTCCTTGATTAGGTCTCTGTCATGGGAAGTGGCCGTTTTTAGTTCCTTATGGGCCCTGGAAAATTCTTGATTTAACCATCGGGCTTTTGGGGTTACCTATGGTGGACACTTATAGTCAACCTCTTGGCTACATCAGAACAAAGTGACCCAGATTCTCGCACAAGGTCAGCTGGGGAAGAATCTAACTGCAAGCACCCCATTACTGAGTGGTAGTTTTCTTTAATAATATATTCCTCAAATGGGAAGGATTTATCGGAGCCCAATTTATTCTGACTCCTTTAGTCAGGTGATAGTGGATCAGACATTCATCACCCTCGCCTGCCTGGATCTTTAGATTGAGGGAGACAAGGAGGGGGTTGTGATCACTGGCACAATAGGGTTTCACCATTAAATCACAAACAAGCATTGTGAAATTCCTTGATATTAACATAAAATCAATTAACCTAGCCCTGCCACCACAAACATATCTAGGGCACTGGGGTGGAGAGTCACAGACCAAGTTATTTATAAAGCCTTAGTCATTGTCTACAAGAAATTATTTTGAGGCTTCGCCTTGGGGTGAGTGAATTAAATGGGGATGACGATCATTGTCTTCCAGCCCACACACACGTTGGGAGCTATACTTACAGATTGTACAATTAAAATCCCCAGCCCAGAGGATGCAATGCGGCTGCCACTTCCCTGTGACTTGAGTAATCTCCATTTGGAAGGATTCTATTACATGACAGTAGTTTTGATCAAAATGTTGTATTACAAATTCACCAATAGATCTTTAACCTTAGTTAGGGTGGAGATCATAGTCAATTAATACCAGGGTGATGAGCTTATACAGTTGGCTTTTATAGAACCATATTTTACAGATAAAAGTACCACTATTCCTCCCTTGGCCGTTCCTGCAGGTGATGGTATTGCAGGGAGACAGAAAGATTGATAACCATCTATGACAATATCATCTTTGGACCAGGTGTCCTGGAGACAGATGATGTTGAAACCTCTGATATACCCCAGCCAGTCCTCGTATTTAAATTTAGAACGCAGACTAGTGGCACAGGCCCTTCTACTACAGGTTCTTCTTTATGTGAGTTTCTCCCTAGGTTATTGCACAACTGTGCCAGACCTCCCACCTCCGCTGCCTGGCTAGAGTGAACTTGCAGTCAATAGATGTCAATAAGCCCTAAAAGAGTTTCATAGTGATTCGGGTGAGTAAGCAACAATGGCAGCATGTGAACATGATTTTTCAAGCCTGTGTGGAGCAACCTGTGACTCAAGCTATTTCCCCTATAGGGCTGATAGAAAAAAAAACAGTGGCCGGGCCCTTATGGGTCATTCTCTCCAAGAGCGTCCTTAAGGTGCATCAGGAGGAAGCGCACACACCTAGGGTCCCTAAAGTTAAGACCCATGCAGTCCCGTCCACAGATTTTACCGTACGGCACAACCAGCTCACCCACCTAGGCATAATGATGTTGTCAAACAAATTTGCCTGGGGCAATGTTTTGGTATGGCAGTGGGCTGCTTTGTTAATAAGACTTTAAAGCAAAAACAACAGTTGATGGACAGAATGCAGAACAATGTCATACATTCACCCCAGTGCAGAGATCTGGGCCTAAATCAATTGTTTTTTGCTCACCATGCCATTCCAGTTTGAACCCAACCAGATGCAAATCAGTCTTGCCCCTATGCCCCATGGGAACAGTCCAGCCCGAACTGCCGAGCCAAGTCCTCCCTGGACTGGAAACAAGCATCCTAGGACCGGTTTTGGGCGTTCAGCCCTCATGAGGCAGGATAGCTTGATTCCAGTGGCATGGGGAGCACGGAACTCACGTCTGAGCATACCAGTCCCACTCGGCGTGACAAAAGCAAAAACAACAGTTGATGGACAGAATGCAGAACGTCATACATTCACCTCAGTACAGATCAGTTGACTGGGGGTGAGTGCTTGCAATGTTCAACACTCCGTCCATCATCCCCTTTGGTTTTGCTTTGTTCGCCCGAAGTTGGCAGGGTATGGCCAGACGTGGGTCCCTTGCTCACTTTGCCACTGGATTCAAACTAGCCTGGCTAATGACAGCTGATTAGTCAGATACCGGTCCCAGATGCTTGTTTCCGGTCCAGAGAAGACATGACTTGGCAGTTTGGGCTGGACTGTTCCCATGAAGCACAGGTTCAGACGGGTTTGTATATGGCCATGTCTGAACTGGGGTGGTGGAGTGAGCTAAAGTATTATGATGGATTAAACCCAGATCAGTTGACTGGGGGTGAATGTTTGCAATGTTCAACAGTCCATCCATCATCCCCTTTGGTTTTCTTTGTTTGCCCTAAGTTGGAGGGTATACCACCTCTGTTCTCTTCCTCATCCCCTCTGTTGCTTGTGGAGATCGACTCTCATCTGAGTATATGATTAGAATCATACACGTTTCTAATGTCTTTGGCAAGAGAAACATAATTGCCCTAATTGTCACAACGGGCGAGAGTGGTGCTGGACTCCTGTAATCAATGTCTGCCACAGTAGAATCGGTACTCGCATCTGCAATGGCTAGAAGGGGTGGGGCTGGGATTTAGGGAGTGCGTAGGTTTCTGATTTCCGAGGATGTTTTATCTCTTTTTTCTCAGTTTTTCAAGAAGGTGTATCTTTTGTTGGTATTAGGATATCAAAAGCTTCCTCTAGCCACTCATATAGTTTTTGAATGGAATTTATTTTGTCTAGAACTGCACTGGATCTTAGTTGTGTTTCTAAGCGTTCAAAATTCAGTTTGTTCTACTACCGATAGATAGATGCATGTAAGGTGTTTTTCGGTGTGTTGCTTTGGGTTGCTTTAGGTTGCAAAGCAAGCAGATGGTGGTCTGACCATGTGACACATAGGATGTGTCCAGTGATATGCATGGGTTTGCGTAGGTTCAGTGCGTCTAGGCCACTGATGATTGTTTTCGGATGTGGCATATTGGGTTTGTCAAACCAAATGTTTAGGTCAACCAGAATGCATAGGGGGAGTATAGTGGTATAAGGTTTGAAACTGTGTCTAGGAATGTGTCTGGGGATGTTGCATTGCTAGGTGAAGGTCTGTAAAGGAGCAGGAAGTTACAGGAGAGAGATTGTGTAGGGTTGCATCTGGTGAAGAGGACCTCACAGTCTGGTATGGAAACGCCAACAGGTTTACTGAGATGTATTGCTTGCTTAGAAATAATAGTTAGTCCACCTCCTCATTTGCCTGTACAATTTTGTTTTTTTGATACACTGGAGACATGACATCTCCCAACCTTGATTCAGTTATGAAGAGAAAGATAGGTTCTGTGTCAGTGAGAAGGTCGTGGTTGTGATACTTGTTTGTTGAGAGTGATTGAGCATTTATTAGTAGGCAGTTTAGAGAATGTGCTTTGGTGATGGTGTGACTTTATGTTGTAGAGGAGAGAGCAGTATTTTGTGGGCTTGAAGATTTGTGTCCTTAGTGGTGGTATTAGCCGTATGGGAATAGCAATAGTGTCAAAATGGTGTATACCCGCACAACCTTATTCTTAACTGAATGTTTATTAAGTATAAATGTGATTTTTAAGAATTAAAGGAATTTTAGGTTGCTCCCAGGGTGGCGTTTACCGTCAATAACGCCAAGCGTGCTTAGTCACAAATCCCTTTGTGGGGCACTCCTATAGGTCAATAGGCTCCAAAAAAGTTCATAAACACTTTACATACTTCAGTAAGTGATTTATTCATTCAATGCTTCATTTAAATTCCTGCATATTATGTAGCATATACAATTTTTTGAATGAAACTTGCAAAATCATCAATTGAAATCTTTCAGTCTCCAATGCATTTCGAGCAACCCTGTGCTCTTCACCAGGGAGTCAAACTAGAAAGGTAAATAGATAATATAATGCTTAATCCCATAATGTTGAAACGTCATATATTAATAACACATAAATGACAGAATTCAAATCAAGATGGTCAGTGTGGTTAGTAAGCACACGTGATTCAAATGTATCCAGAAATGTCAGTACTCACTTATAACAGCATAGTTAATACCAATGTTCCAATGATTTTTGACCGAAAAACTGTTGAAAAGATAAAAGAAACTCATGGTCGAAATTTGATATCGTGCGCTAATGTGGATGAAACTAAAATACAGGTAAGTGTACCATATAAATGAAAGTATCAGTCATGCTACCATTCTTAACTAGTACTTGACAGTACACGTTTAAACTAATAGCGTATCCGATAGCTACAAACCAACATGTTACATAACGGCGCGTAATGCGCTTTACAAGATTGTCGTTTTCTCAAATCTTACCATTATATCTTCTTATAGCGGGATATAACTTTTCCTGTTCTACGCTAGTTCATGTTGTGAAGTTCCTGGCTTGTGACATCTATATTAAGGGTGTGACAAATAACGCAAACTACTATAGTTAAAAACTAAAATAGGACTGGAGTGTAGATAGAGGCGGCCATCTTCTAAATGTCAGCGCTAGTTATTAATACCAGGCATCAAACCTAAAGAGTGAATTAGAGTTAATAGTAAATCGTAATCAAGAATAAATAACGAATAATGAATGTCCTAATGAAATATAAACAAATGAATTGTTGGAGTAATATGACATTATCAAAGACTCATGTTATATAATCGGCATCTAATCACAGTCTATGAGCAAAATAAACCCACAAGGGGCGTATTTACAGGTAACAAAAATTCACTCCGATCGTTCAAATCCAATGGTTTCATAGCTTCCAATAGGTAAATCCAGTAATTTTCACGCTTGAGTAGATATATATTGTTGGATTGGTGACGTTACAACGCAGGCTATTACAACGCCTGCTGTTACAACGCGGTTTTTACATCGCATACCATTACAACGCATAGTGCTTTTAAGCGCTGGATAGTGAATTATTTAATTTACTATTCCAACTCCAGTCCCCGTGGATAGTAGGGAAGGTGTTGGATAGTAAATTAAATATATTCCCTATCCTAGAGCGCCCCCCAGCGCAATGCGTTGTAATGGTTTGCGTTGTAATGGTTGCGTTGTAATGGTAGTGCGTTGTAATGAATGCGTTGTAAGTGATGTTTCCCATATTGTTGTCTCTACCCTCAACTTTTTCAATGACTTCCAGTACTTGAAATCTGAGTTGGGCTATATTATGCTTGTGTTAAAAAAAATGCATAGCCACTGTGGACCTTGGGTTTTTTGTTCTTATGTTCGATGTATGTTCGTTGATACGTATACGTATTTTGCGCTCTGTTTTTCCAACGTATATTTTCCCACAAGGACATTTTAAAAGGTAAATCACATTGGAGGTTTCACAAGTAGCTGAAACATGTAACTTAATTTCATGTCCCTTCATGGGGTGTCGTATGATAGTTCCTCGCATGATGTTATTACAGTTCTGACAGTTTAAGCAAGGAAGAGTGCCAGTGTGTTTACTTATCTTCGGTTTCTTGCTTTTTAAGATTTCTCCCAAATTTCTGTTTCTAGTGTATGCAAACAAAGGAGGTTCCTTGAATAGATTCTTAAAGTCAGGTTCCATAGTGAGAAGCTGCCAATGTTTGTTAATTATCCTTTTTAATGAATGACTTGTTGTAGTGTATTTAGTTACCACCACCATCCTGGTAGTTTCCTTTTTGTTGCTGGGGATTAAAGAAGTTTCCATTGTGGTTGATTGACATCTTTGACTTGCTTTATCGACAATAGTGTGTGGGTAACCTCTCTGTCGAAATCGTTTCACCATTTCTTCAACTCTGAGTGTTACTTTAGTTTCATCTGATACTATTCTCCGTATTCGCAACATTTGGGATACAGGAAGATTATTTTTAAGACTTGGTTGATGGTGACTAGTGTAGTGAAGGACACTGTTTTTGTCTGAAGGTTTCCTATATATCAAAAGAACAAAAAGGAGGAGTACTACCCGATGAGGGTATGTGAAGGCTCTTGTCTAAACTCAGGAAGTATTATTCCTTTGTTAGGAAACCCCTCACTCACCACCTGGTGGTGACTTGCTTCATCATCGGGGCCCACCCAAGTGGCCTAGCGTCACTTGGGTGTGCTTCAACACCTGCAACTGCAGTGGAGCTGGTAGTGAAATGTGGGGTGCAAAAAAAGGAATGTGAGTGTTAAAAATGTCCTGGTATTCTTTAGTATAGAGTTTTAATAAAAAAGATACTGGACAGAATTAAAAAATGAGATTGAGATAGTAGTGGGGGAGTTACGGTCCACTCATCTCTATTTTATGTGTTGGTCGACATGTTTCTACCATTAGGGGAAATCCCCGGTATTCCTCAGGACCAAAAACCAAGGAAGTGGGTGGTATGTGCCCCCTAAAAGACACACCCAGTCCTAAATCCTCGGACAACCAGAAGAAAAATCAGCTTCTGGGACGCACACCTTAAATGGAGGGTGCTTTGAAAACAGTGCTAAAGCTCAACTTGAGCTGCATCAGGCAGGAGGGGGGCGCTACGCCGGTATCAACATATTAGTTTTCAGGGCGTGATCAGGCAGTTCACCTACTGCCCCGTGCTCGCTGCTCGGTACCGGAGGCACGGGGCACGGGGCAGTAGGTGAACTGCCTGATCACGCCCTGAAAACTAATATGTTGATACCGGCGTAGCGCCCCCCTCCTGCCTGATGCAGCTCAAGTTGAGCTTTAGCACTGTTTTCAAAGCACCCTCCATTTAAGGTGTGCGTCCCAGAAGCTGATTTTTCTTCTGGTTGTCCGAGGATTTAGGACTGGGTGTGTCTTTTAGGGGGCACATACCACCCACTTCCTTGGTTTTTGGTCCTGAGGAATACCGGGGATTTCCCCTAATGGTAGAAACATGTCGACCAACACATAAAATAGAGATGAGTGGACCGTAACTCCCCCACTACTATCTCAATCTCATTTTTTAATTCTGTCCAGTATCTTTTTTATTAAAACTCTATACTAAAGAATACCAGGACATTTTTAACACTCACATTCCTTTTTTTGCACCCCACATTTCACTACCAGCTCCACTGCAGTTGCAGGTGTTGAAGCACACCCAAGTGACGCTAGGCCACTTGGGTGGGCCCCGATGATGAAGCAAGTCACCACCAGGTGGTGAGTGAGGGGTTTCCTAACAAAGGAATAATACTTCCTGAGTTTAGACAAGAGCCTTCACATACCCTCATCGGGTAGTACTCCTCCTTTTTGTTCTTTTGATCCTTGACCAGGGAATCAGGAGTATTTCCCGTCCGACGTTCACGGACAAAACTCCTTACTCTCCTATTTGTTCTCCAAAGGTTTCCTATATATGTCTGTATCCAAGTGTGTACCTGCTTTTTTTAGTCTTATATGCAAAAAAGTAATTTCAGTATCTGATATTTCACACGTGAACTGTAGATGTTCATTAAAGTCATTCCATGATTCCAAAGCCTCTTTAGCACTCCTTTTATCTCCTTTCCATAGTACGAAGATATCATCGATATATCATTGGTAGAGCAAGATATCGGGTTTCCAACTCACATTAGAGAGAATGTTTTCTTCCTCAAATTTTTCCATAACTAAATTTGCATATGATGGAGCATTGAATGAATAAATCACTTACTGAAGTATGTAAAGTGTTTATGAACTTTTTTGGAGCCTAATGACCTATAGGAGTGCCCCACAAAGGGATTTGCGACTAAGCACGCTTGGAAGCACACATTGTTGAATAGCAATAGTGTAGCGGTTCTTTACTGTATTCCACGTCCAGCAGGCTAAGAAGGCATTTTGATGGGTCTGCATGTGTAGGTGGTGGAGATGGTGTCTGAGAGTGAGTTGGTGATTTGTGTTGTTTTTGTAGAGTAGCCTTGTGCATAAGACATGGAGATGAAATGTTGTGAAAAGTGGCATGTTGCTTATTTTGTTTGTATCTGTTTAGGGTGGACGGTGTATGAGTTAGAGGTGGTGGTGCAAGATGTGCATAATTTTGCAAGGTTATAAATTGTCCAGTTTATGAGAGGTAGTTCAAAGAGAGTTGCTGTATATGTGTTAGCTGTGGGGAAGAGAGAAAGCTTGGCAGTGAAGTTGGTTTAGGGTGTGTATATTATTTGTGTAATCAGGAAGGAGGTATTTGGTGTATGTTTTGAGTTTGTGACAGAAAGTATTATGAGGTGTGGTGTGTGTGAGATTAGTTTGTGCTGGTATGTGTGTTGTGTTCTGTTTTTGAGGAGTAGTGAGGGGAGGTGATGTTGGATTTGATTTCTGTGGAACATTTTGATGTAAAGTATTGTTGGTGAGTGGAAGCTGCAAGGTAGAGACAGTGTTTTGGAAAAGAGTGTATTTAGTATGTGAGAGGGGATGGAAAAGAGTTAAGAGTGTTTGTGTTAAGTTTGATTGCTAAAAGAAGCAATATGTGTGGTGCATCAGAGTGTAAGGGTTGTGTGGTTGTGTTTTTGTGGTAAAAAGAAGAGGAGGGTGTTGGTGAATGAAAAGATGGTAGGCTGAGTATAGGTTTGTTGGTGGCAAAAAGCTTTAAGCACATGGATATCGGGGCACGCTTGACCGGGTCAAATCCAAAAGTTCAGGCCAACCACAATAGATTGCGGGTCGGATGCAGGAACAAACCTTGTTAGGCTATAAAAGTACCTTGATGCGCCATTGAAAGGGCCTGAAGTGTGGAGCAGAGTTGATGATGCGTAGTATTCGATACCTCTTTGCCCTCAGCTGTGATTCATCGCAGTCAAGGGGAAATACATGGGTTCAGACCAGTCAAAGGGCGGTGATACATCTATTTTTTTAGTTTCAGTACAGAAAATTCACTTCCAAAGGCCAAGTACTAGATTTACTAGATTGGCACCACTTGGCAAGGCAAGTTTCACAGTTGGCAGAGTCCAGGTGCTGTTGCAGGGTTGTTGGTAGTCTTTCATGTCCCTGAAACCTCAGAACAGGTCATTGTAGTCACTTTGGTTCTGGGGTGTTGATATGAAGATCTTGCCCTCCTCACTTCCACACAGGGAGAGCAGCAGACAGCAGGCAGCAGGACAGGTACATCAGAGGAGTCCAGCACAGTGACTGTTCTTTCAGCAGCATAACAGTTCATTATTTTAGCAGAGAATGATCAGGCCTAGAAATGTACTGGGTTGGTGGTGTCAGAGGTCCAGTTCACCTTTGATGTGGAGGAAAGAGAGGCCTTTGAAGTGCACAGCATCCCTGCCCTTTGTGCCATCGCTCCAGACTCACTACAGGGGGGTATGAAGCCCTTTGTGTGGTGACAAGCACAACCTATTCAAGTGTAAGTGTGAGCTGCTCCCTCTCATCCTGTCCAGTATGGCCCATCAGAATGTGGCTGGCCCATTAGTAACACCTAAGCTCCCTTTGTGTGTGGCTGTCTGACGGAAATGGACAACGTCCAGCTGTCACCCACCCCAGATGTGTATTCAGAGACAGACAGAAGGCACCAAATGGTTAAAGTAAGAAAATGCCAACTTTCTAAAAGTAACATTTTCAGAATTACAAAGTAAAATGTACCTTCAGCATAATTTAGGACTTTAAATTGTGATTCCAGAGACACCAAATTCGGGGGTCTCATCCCTTCTCAATTGAAAATGTATGAGATGAAATAAGGTAATCCCAATGTTAACCTATGGGAAAGTTAGTGAAAAATGTATTTAAGAATTTTTCACCACCAGAGCATGTAAACTTAAAGGTACATGTCCTACTTTTTAAACACATTGCACCCTGCCCTTGAGCTGTTCAAGGCCAACGAGATCCTGAGACCCTCCAGAGTCAAACCCCACCTTGTGTTTGCCAAGGCTGGACTTCCAGTCACTGCCTGCAGCCTCTTTGCGCAGGCCACTTCAACCGCAAGTGTTGCAGCACGGACCCGACACCTAAAAGCACCACTGCACTGAGCCATACAGCCCGAGGAGAAGTGGATAGATGGTGTCCCTACCTGCTCAAGCATCCCAAGTACCCAGCCCCCATGTGAGTCCAACTGGACTCAGCCCACATTCCCAGCTTGTAACCTCTTTCTTCTAGGACCATTTCCCTTTGAAAGCAACGGGGCACTTGATGCCAAAAAGCACCTCAGCACCCAGACGCACCAGAGCCTACCAAGATGACTTGTTGGTGCTGCCTTGGACCTTGCCTCATACTTACCTTAATTTGAGAAGATTGGTCCTGAAAGTTGCTGCTAAGTACCCGTATGGAGTATATGTGTTTTCCTCCATAAGATAACATTACCGCATTAGCACCGTTGCGCGGAGGGCGAGAAAGGGTAGAGACAGGCACTTCTGGTTGGCTGGGGGGCCGGTTAGCGGTCTAGTCACCATTCACGGCACAGTCTTTCAGGGATGAAAGGCTATGCTCAAGCGACGCGCGCAGCGGGCTCGTCAAAGGCAAGACCGTCTGCGCCCGTCCGCAGCCGTGCGGGGACCGGGGCCAGGACCCCTGGCCGGACTGCAGTCAGAATACAATATGACATGGCGGAGCTGCAGGCATTGTGCCCCCTTATAGATAGCGCCTGCAGGCACAGCATGTTGGTTACTCAAGATGGTGCCTGCAGTCACTGCCCATTTAGGTGGAATATTGATCACATAAGGCAGGTAGGGAGAGGTGTTCTCTGCTGTGGGCCACTGAATTGTAGATCTCTTAGTAAACACAAACTCGAAATCTCTGACTTGCTTTCGGACACAAAGCTTGATCTCCTGTTTCTCATGGAGACCTGGCTGGATTCCAATTCTGAGCTTGATATCCTAGAGGCACTTCCCTCAGGCTATACAATAGCCAGAATTGATAAGGCGATCGGCAGAGAAGGTGGGATAGCGGTGATCTTTAGACCTCCCTCTGAATGCTTTCTTGAACCATTCACGTTATGTGAAAAGTGAGGCCGGCTCCTTTACGCTGAACATCAGCCCCAACCTTACGGTGAAAGGGCTTTTGGTCTATAGACCCCTGGGTCCCCCTACATGCTTTGTGCCCAGTTTGGTTGAGGTTATTGCTCATCTGGCCTTAAGACATGATAAGTTTTTAGTTCCGGGTGATCTGAATCTTCATTTGGAGGACCCTTTGAATAAGGGGGTGTTAGAACTGGCTATTTCTGGTTGGCTAAGGCTGACGCCAAAGCCAGGCAGAAACCACCATTCTAGTCATGGCGAGGGAGTCACACGCCAAGATTACCCCTGCTCACCCCCTTGGTAGCTTGGCACGAGCACACAGGCTTATCCGGGAGGCAATGTGTAAAGCATTTGCGCATGCACACAACAGCAAAAACATCCTAGGCACACCACAAAAGGAACTCCACACAGGTTATATAAAAATAACTTTTGTATTGTCAAAACACATCAGATAGTAATCACACAATATACATGGTGCCACCTGGCACGAGCAATATTCACAAGGGATTATTTACACAGGACAGGGCCACGTGGGCCACTGTCAGAATCAGCACTTAGTAGAAATAGCACTTCTAGAACATAGAATATAGGATATAAAATAACTGTAGTACAAATTAGCTAACATAGCAAACAACCAGTAACCACTGGTAACAGCTAAGTACCTCCTACGCAACCCTAACCACCTTAGGAGAATGTCACGCAGGGAACGAGGACCTCACTAGGACCACTTGTACTAGAAAGAACAACCACCTAAATATCACAATACAATTAGGGGTATAAGCAAGAACACATTACACATGATGCATCACAACATTCAGAGGTGTAGGAAAGGAAAACACATGATGCATAAAACATACATTCAGAGGTGTAAGAACAAGGCACATGATGCATAAAACATTCAGAGGTGCCAGACCACAACTCAATAGCGCAAAAACATTCAGAGGTGTAAGATCAAGGTGCGTAATCATATTAAATGCATTACACTTCCTAGCAACACATCACATTGCGCAAAACTCACATTAGGCAATTACCATCATAAACATAGCAGGTAACCACATTAAGCAAAATCACCTTAGGGCCTTGCGCCCTATTCACCTATCAGCCCCCAGGCCAACTGGCCATACAATAAAGGGACTAAAGAGCCTTGTGTCCAAAATGTCAGGGCGCGCTGCCAAATGCAGCGCCAGTCAGGGGTGCGCCACCGGCGCACAAACCTAAACGTTGCAGCTGCCCACTAATTGTTGGGCAGCTGAGGACAATCCCAAGCGCCTAAACGGTGCAGCTGCCCACTAATTGCTGGGCAGCTGTGAAATAAGAAAACTGCGGCATGGGCTCTCAGTAGCCCTTCAAGTAAATTGCGCCACATGTTGGAGCCCCACAGGCTCTGGGACGCTCACGCGCTCTTGGCGCTTCCGGCCGCTTCTAACGTACTTCAGAACTGCCCCAAAAGCGCTCCGTGAGCAAAATGGTGCATCGGCCACGTTTCCGGCTTTGACACAGACGTTTCTCACTCTACGTGAAGGACTCACCAAGATCCGGGCAGACGGCAGACATGCAATGCTCCCGGGCCTGAAGGTCGGCTTCTCCTCCAGCATCGCCTCTCCGGGGGAGACGCGAGTGATGAGCCAATCTCAGCGCGGCTCTCTCGGACGACCTCTCTTTGATGCTGTAACTCCTGCGGGCGTCTCGGCCAATCAGAGCGCGGCTCCCAAGGACAGGCCAACAGCAGTGGCCAATCGGAGCGTGGCTCCTACTGACAAGCTTCCAGCGGCTCCGTGATCAATTTCAGGCCCCGGACCGCAACGGTGAGATGCGGGCAGGTTACTTCAGCGCGCCCAGTCAGCAGGCCGCTTGTGAAGCCGCTAGTCCGTACAGGGGGATCTTCTCACGCTGGGTGCGCTTACAGCAGGTGAATCTTAGGCGCAGAGTCGGGGGCTTAGCAGAATGATCTCGGCCCTCTTGAAGTCCTCCGGGGTGGCGGCGATGATAAGCGCGCCACTCTCAATCGAGTCAGAGAGCAGCCAGAGCGCCACACGGGACAAAGGGCATAACGTCCGTCCTTCAGCACACTGCAGCCCGCGATCTCTTCAGCACACAGCAGCCCACGATCTCTGCAACACACAGCAGCTTCAGGGGACACAGTAGAGTCTTTGGCAACCTTTCCGTCCCTGGGTTGCAAAACAGGAGGCCAGCTCTTCTCAGGCCCTTGGAGATTCAGAGACACAGCACACAGCAAAGTCTTTGTAGGTCAAGCAGGCAGGGGCACAGCACACAGCAAGCCCTTCTTCTTTCCTTCAGTTGAACAGCAGAACAGGTCAGCCCTTAGAGCACACAGCAAGGCAATCTTCCTTAAGTTCCTTCAGCAGTCCTTCTTCTGGCAGAGGTTCCTCTTGATTGTAGAATCTGAAAATCTGTTGTCAGGGGTCCTTCTCTTATACCCCTAAAAGTCTTTGAAGTCTTTGTGCAAGTGGGCCCTGAGCCCTGTCTAAACCAGTTCTGGGTGTTGCTGGAGCACTTGGGCTTCCTGGCTTCTTCCTTCCATTCACTGTGAGGGGCAGAGGTGACAGCCGCCAAGCAGGAGGCAGAGCCAGCGTTGTGGCAGGCATACACAGCCCTTTTCACTCCCTGGTGCTATCTCCTTCCACCACTCTAGTTGCAGATGCAGTCATTCAACCACTGGCTGACTCAGACAACCTCCTGGGGGCTCCCCAGCCCCTGTCACCCTCAAACCAGACAGTCAATCCACAAGCAGGCCCATCCAGACTCCTGGAGCCAGGCTTCAGCCAATCACGTGCCAGCACACTCACTACACACGCACACCCATTTCTAGAAGTGGCACTTCCACACTAGACACATTCTTGCCACATACATCATTACGCAGCATTCAATCTCACGAGTTCGCACATACCAAACTCGACCCTGCACTCCCCACACAATAGGAACTACCATGGTCACACATATTCCCCATGCATTCCTATGGGAGGGCAGGTCACTCACCACACATACACAGAGCTCACGCACTTTACACTGTACCACAGTGAAAAAGTGCGCAGAGGCCTAAAATCACCAACACCAGGTTCCAGAAACAGGCTAGGAAAAAGCAAAAAGTTTCGGGGTGAACCTGCCAAAAGGACCAGGTCCAACACAACCCCTTCCAGCCAAAACGCAGGGTAGACCAATCACTCCCTTGATGGGCTTCCCTGCTTTGGGCGACAAAACACGGACACGGGCCCGCACGGCAGGGACACCCACCGGTTTTGCGCCACTCTGAACCCACATGGATTTCTCTCAACAAGAGCTCTCTGGCACAACTAGGATACCCCACTGGTACTCCCTAGTCATCCACTGCCAGGACCAGGCCCTAGGCCATCCGAATGTCACAGGTCCTAACCACTTCACAGAGTGGGGGGCAGTAACCCCTGGCACACAATAGCCATTCACCACTCTCCCTCTCAGTGTAGCTACAACTACCACTGATCCATCAACCTAGGGACCACACCCTCAGGCTGGCCAGAGGTCACGGGCAAGAATGCCCCACCCTACCTCTACTTCTGGGGTTCCGCACCCTTCCAGGGAAGCACCCAGCAAAACACATCTCTCCCACCAGATCAGGACCTCACTCCATCACTGGTCTACCACCTGGGATCTGGAAGCTATTTCACTTGGGAGGTACAAAGCACACAGCACAGTCCCTCTTGAAGCAGGTGGGGAGACACAGCACACAGCAAAGTCCCCTTTCCTCTACCTTAGTGGAAACAACAAACTGCAGGTGAGCCCCAGATCACACAACAAGGGAAGCCCCCTCAGTCTCTTCAGCTGATCCACTTTGGCAGAGATTCCTCTTGACCTATAAGTTTCCTAATCTCCCAACCTAGGATCTAAACCCTCAGGTTGCACCGGGGTCAGAGGTGAGGACACCGTTCCTCTGCACCCCCTTCCAGAGTTCTGCACCCTCCCACCTTGGAGTGGTACCCCTGGAAGCCAAACTGGTCAAGACACTGATTACAGATGCCCTTCCCTCCAGATCAGGCTGAACCTGAACCTGGCCTCCCCCCTGCTCGGGGAACGACCTCCAGAGGCCCCACAAATGGTCAAGCACTTTAGACGGTCAAATGCATAGCGACCCAGGACTTCTGCACCCTCCACTTAGGAGCGGTACTGCCCAACACTAGGATCGCCGGAGTTCTGGTTACAGACACTCCCCGTCCTCCAGACACAGGAAGATCCTGCTCAAATGACCTGTAAGTACAGCCTAGGCCCCTGACCTGGTGCTCCCTTAGGGAACCCTCCAGGCCCTGAGGCAGGGTTTTGGGCCAATGTGGGACACACCGTCCCACACTCACTCCGTCTCCACTGAGACAGGACGTGAGCCCCTACACCCCTACCATCCTACTGGGACCTAGCTGGGTTACACATGAACCTCTTCCCCTACACAGGATCATCAGATACACAAGCCACTACTTTTAGAATCACTCCCTAATGCCTCTGCAAGACATCTAGCCAGACGTCCAGATGTCCACCTTCTTGTCCAGTGCCTCTGCAGGACCACCTGCACACCACCAGAGGTACACCTCCCATGCAAGCTCCTTTTTAAAAAAACTCACACCAACTCCTCCAGTTCAACACACCACTCTTCCACACACTCCCCCTCCAGACTGGTGAGACAGTTCCTCACTGCCCCTGACTCTCAACCTGTACCCCTCTTACTGAGCACCAGGCACCATACTCTGGGAACTGGGAATGGGACTTCACACACTGGACACATTTTAGCTGCCACCACTGGATCCTACCATACTGGGGAATCCAGACACACATACTACACTCAGGGGATTACCACCCTCCCGAGCAAGCCATTCCTCCTCAACACTCCTGCTCTTCAACCTACGCACACAGGGACAGGAACAGAGATTGGGCACTGGACCCAGCAAGGGATTCCTTATCTATGGGAACCTCCCCCTCTAATGGCGTTCCGCCCTGTCATTTTCTCTATTCTGCCACTAAACATAAAAGCGCAGGAAACACCATCTGAAAATGACACTCTTGAGGAAAAACAAAATCAAAAACAATAATCCCAAACATGTGACTATCTAGAATGCAGAGTTTTGTAATGTAGCCAGCTGACGCTGTGGTACTGCGCAAACACAAGTCCTAATCCTCACTGCTGTCCACCAATGTTAGAACTGGCTATTTCTGGTTGGCTAAGGCTGACGCCAAAGCCAGGCAGAAACCACCATTCTAGTCAGGGCAAGGGAGTCACACGCCAAGATAACTCCTGCTCACCCCCTTGGTAGCTTGGTACGAGCAGACAGGCCTATCCCGGAGGCAATGTGTAAAGCATTTAGGCATGCACACAACAGCAACAACATCCTAGGCACACCACAAAAGGAACGCAAACACAAGGTTATATAAAAATAACTTTTGTATTGTCAAAACACATCAGATATTAATCACACAATATACATGGTGCCACCTGGCACGGGCAATATTCAAAAGGGATTATTTACACAGACAGGGCCACGTGGGCCACTGTCAGAATCAGCACTTAGTAGAAATAGCACTTCTAGAACATAGAATATAGGATATAAAATCACTGTAGTACAAATTATCAAACATAGCACACAAGCAGTAATCACTGGTAACAGCTAAGTACCACCTACGCAACCCTAACCACCTTAGGAGAATGTCACGCAGGGAACCAGGACCTCACTAGGACCACTTGTACTAGAAAGAACAACCACCTAAGCAGTGCTTAATTTGTAAAATATTAAGTGCAGGTGATAAACGTTTTGTAGGAGGCCACACCCACTTCCCCAGCTCCACCCACTTCTTACACTGGCTCCACCCACTTACTATATTGGCTCCACATCCGTCCTCAACTGGTACTGCTGAAGACATATGAGGCAAAAAGGCATGCATCCGAACAGGAGGTGGTGGAAGGGACAGGTAGGTATATTACTTGGCCATTCACAAAGGATATAAATCCAATAGCCCTGGCACTGTCAAGTAAGTGCTGATGCTTGGCACCGGAAACCACCTGCACAAATTAAGCACTGTTGAAAAATGCTGAAAGGCCTGAAGTCTTTCTTTCTTCACTAAGTAAACAGCTTGCACTCTCCATAAAGCACTGACCTGTGATCTCTTAATTCCTAATGCAGTGATGTTATTCACACACTCCCCTTTACCTGCTAGGAGCTCTGGAGCAGGTGCAAGTCAGTGCAAGCGCTATATAAAAATACCCAAAGGCAATTAAATTAATAATAATGACCGCTAACAGGCCCTGCAACCTCCTTTACCCTGTAAAGCAACGGCTGCCTGGTGTTTATCGTCGTTGGTGTTGCTCGGTAATTGTTATCGCGATTATTTGGGACAGTTGAGCAACGTGTTAAAGCGTTTTGCTTTCACGTCTGGTTGACTTGATGCTTATAGTATTTTTTTTTTAAACAGGACAATGGTCCCTAGACAAGAAAATATTTTGCGAAATAAATATAGATTAGATAGTAACTATATTCAATGTCCAGCCGGAAAGTATTTAATTTCTGATAATTGGTTATAAAAAGGAATTAGTGTGATACAAGCAGGACACCAGCCGATGCCCAACTAACACACTTAAAAAGAGACAAACAGGAATTTTACAGGCAATTCATAAAGTCTGTGTATCACAATTCACAATCAGACAATACATTTGTCTAACCTAGAACCCATCACAATCCCCTGCTTTTGTAAATATGAAAACAACCAACTGACTGGCATTGATGGTCTATTGAAACTTGAAGGAAGAGAGGCCAGAGCCAGTAGGGAATGTTTAGGCAAGGCAGCCAGGGTTATTACCTGACGTCAGAGTATGCCCGGCGCCAGCCCAGTACCCAGCCATTTGCTGAGTGACTGAGACCAGACCACCACGCAGAAACGAAACCAAAAGCAACCCACACTAGACTGCACCACTCTCCACACAGCACAGTGCAGCCCAGTTCCCACACCTGACTGCAAAACCTGTCATGCAGCACCGGCTAGAACACCCTCCACAGACCAGGCTTCAGCACCCACCACAGACCAGGCTCCAGCACCCTCCACACACCAGTCTATAACAAAAACCATACACATAGGGCTGCACTGCAGCACCCTGGCCTCCACACACCATGATGAAGCAAAATCCACACAGACGCGTCTGCCTGTAGTCCAAACTGCGTTTCATCGTGGTGGAACGGCTCGAAAAGTGAAGAGTCAAGTCAAGTGAAGTAATTCGTGCTCAGCCGCACGCCATTTTGGACTACAAGTACAACACCGGCTGCTGTGCTGACACGCCGGGTAGGGTCTGCCCCGCCCTTGGCTTTACACTACTGCGCCAGGTCCTATCGAAAATCAAATTGGTTAGGACTAGGAGGAAGGTTAAACAAAAGTGTGTTTATAACTGTATACCACCTACTACGGCTGGCGGCGGGCGCCGCGGTGGCTACAAGGCCAGGGCAGGCAGGCACAGGCACTGGCTGGCAGTCAGTGAATCTGGATCGCGTATTAATAATCATATTCAGTTAATCAATCTCATGTGGGGCCAACGGATGGAGGCTAGCTGCCCCGCTGGGCCGCCAGTACCTGCCACACCACCCCTACCACCACGATGATTAGGTGACCCGACCATCAGTCGGGTCGGTTCGTCACGGCCGTCACGCCACCCCCATCACCACACACTCCAAAATTAAAACGTGCATATATACATTAATCTGACTCAGAAGGAAAGGAGCAGCCATGACACGGTCCCAGAGACAGGCTAGCCTTCTAACCATGTCTCAGTGTTCATTGGATGTCTCTCCCACAGTAAGCAGCACTGTATAAACCTAACTCTGTGGGTGGAGAGGACTTAACTTCTGCCGAGGGTCACACCTAGAGCTGCGCACACTCTGTAGGATGCACATCAAATGATGCATAAATTGGGTCTTGTGGCATTGTACGGGGCCCGTGTTTGGCCTTGTAGTCACAGGTTCAAATCCTGGCGGACCACTCAGCCTTTCATCCTTCTTACGTCAATAAAATGAGACCATTGAATTGAGTACCAATAAACATCTGCTATTCTGCGCTATACACGTTATGTCAACCTTCAGGGACCTGGCAGTGCAAAACTTTCACCTGGCGGGGATCTCCAGGTCAGGGATAAATGTATTTATATCCAGACTTTGTGTTGGTCGGACATTACATAAAAAACACAACCATCTTCCAAATGTGTGTCCCTGAATTATCATAGAAACTGCAAATAGATAGGCAGCAAGGGCAATGCCTGAGCCAACATTTGTAATCTGTAGGAGCGTCTCTGCTCAGCATTCAATTCCATTATTGTATCTCTTCTGTCCCATTACTGAAAGCAGATGACCCGATGCAAGGCAGCCTCGGCCCTGCCTCCAAAAAGCAGTTCATCTTGACTTGTTGGCACATTAACTCGACATAGGAAGGCAAGCGACCCCAAATGCCATGCCTTGTACCCCTAGATACAGTGAGCTTGGGCACATTTCACCGTGGGAGACCCTGAGACATCTAACGAGTGACTAACTGAACTGTTGCAGCCAGCGCTTCTAAGCACTCAGGGGCAGATTTACAAGGCCCTTGCGCCTCTTTTGCGTCACATTTCCCCATGTTAAAAGTGACGCAAAAGTGGCGCAAGGGACTTGTAAATCTACCTCTCGGACTCTCCATTAGTGGCATTCCATGCCGTTGTTTTTGAGCTTGGTTGTGCTGCTGAACACCAGTCTCGACTCGACCTAACCCCTAAACATCAGTCACCCTAACCTTCAGGCGCAGAGGATATCTACATTAAAATGAACAATTTCATAAATGGCAGTAGGCCCGCAGTAGTCATAGTAGGACGAGGGGAAAGAAAGCCGGATCTTCTGTCCTTAAAGGCCCCGAGCACCTCTGAATTTCCAAGAGCCGTGACCACTAGGACAGGACAAAGTTACGAAAATGGACTCAACTCCGCCTTCCTTGTCAATATTACACATTTGGGAAAGTTTGTTTTCAAAATCACTGCGCAGACAAGTGTTACACAAACCTGTTGTTGTTGGACATATTTCCCATAAAAATGAATTTGTAGGAAAACTTACCCTCAGCAAAGTGGCAATGTATAGTTTGCTCCCTCATGCCAGCGCAGTCACCACCACTACCCCTTCTAGGCACAGTGCCACAGGCACTTAAAAGCAGCGTTGGTTTTTATGGCAACTAGGCAATGATGGAATATTGGCATAGCTAGTAGCAGCTACTAGAAAGGTACAGTACTACTACTAAGGTAATTTAGTACTTAACTTACCATTACTTATGGTGGGACAGCCGGCAGGGACTCACTAGGGACAGCGGGAGGCGAGGGGCACACTCAAACAGGACTGCACTCACACCGGCTGCACGGGCACGCACAGCCTTTTCTTTACTGATTTTAGGCCTGCCTAGTGCTGCTTAATAATATTAGTTACTACCAGTCAGACACTGGTCCTGCACAGAACTCTAGTCTAGTGGACTGATGTGGTTGATCGATGCCCACCATAACGCCAAACTGGGTCGTCATCGGGTCGGGTGTGGCAGGCCGACTTGATGCGATAATACTCTCTGTTGCTGGGGCATGGCACGCAGCAATGTGAAAAAAATCTACGCACTTCGTTGTCGCACAGCCCGCCCCTATAACCAACAAAATCTGGCCCAAACCAGTGTCCTCCGGCCCGCCCACCACAGGCAAGTGGCTAAGGCTGCCGCGGCGCGCAGTGCGGTGCCGCCATTAACAGGTTATTGATGATCATGTGAATCTCCTCAATCTGGGGGCGGGGCTCGGGCAGGTTTAGTGTCCTACATGGCAGCCATGTTAACCGCCGGAACCGGCTGACTCACTCGGGACTAGAGATGTGATGTGAAGCACACGATGTGGCTGCACGATCCTCGAGGAATTAAGTAGTAGTACAGCTAGAAAGTGTACAGTACGTTAAATTGAAAAATATGACGTGCACGGTTTGCCTCGTGCGCACAGCGCAGCAGATGCATGCAGAATCAAAGTCAGACTGTAGACCCGGCCCTGTGAAGTAAGTGCCGGTGCTAAGCACCGGAAAGCACCGGCACAAATTAAGCCCTGCACCTAAGTATCACAGTACAATTAGGGGTATAAGCAAGAACACATTACACATGATGCATCACAACATTCAGAGGTGTAGGGAAGGAAAACACATGATGCATAAAACATACATTCAGCGGTGTAAGATCAAGGCACATTATGCATAAAAACATTCAGAGGTCCCAGACCACAACTCAATAGCGCAAAAACACATGATGCCTAAAAACATTCAGAGGTGTAAGATCAAGGTGCGTAATCATATTAAATGCATTACATTTCCCTAGCACGACATCACATTGCACAAAACTCACATTAGGCAATTACCATCATAAACATAGCAGGTAACGACATTGCGCAAAATCACCTTAGGGCCTTGCGCCCTATTCACCTATCAGCCCCCCAGGCCAACAGGCCATACAATAAAGGGACTAAAGAGCCCTGTGCCCAAAATATCAGGGCGCGCTGCCAAATGCAGCGCCAGTCAGGGGTGCGCCACCAGTGCACAAACCTAAACGTTGCAGCTGCCCACTTATTGCTGGGCAGCTGAGGACAATCCCAAGCGCCTTAACTGTGCAGCTGCCCACTAATTGCTGGGCAGCTGGGAAATAACAAAACTGCGGCATGGGCTCTCAGTAACCCTTTAAGTAAATTGCACCACATGTTGGAGCCCCACAGGCTCTGGGACGCTCACGCTCTCTTTGCACTTCCGGCCGCTTCTAACGTACTTCAGAACTGCCCCAAAAGCGCTCCGTAAGCAAAATGGTGCATCGGCCCTCTTCCGGTGTTGACACAGTAGTTTCTCCCTATACGTGAAGTAATCACCAAGATCTGGGCAGACGGCAGACACGCGATGCTCCCGGGCCTGAAGGTCGGCTTCTCCTCCAGCAGCGCCTCTCTGGGGGAGATGCGAGCGATGAACCAATCTCAGCGCGGCTCTCACGGTGAGCCCCCGGTGATGTCATCAGTGTTGACAGGAGCTAGCCACTTGCAGCTCCTCTCGGACGAGCCCTCCTTGACGCTGTAACTCCTGCGGGCGTCTCAGCCAATCAGAACGCGGCTCCCTGGGACAGGCCCACAGCAGTGGCCAATCGGAGCGCGGCTCCTACCGACAAGCTTCCAGCGGCTCCGTGATCAATTTCAGGCCACGGACCGCGGCCGTGAGATGTGGGCAGGTTACTTCAGCACGCTCAGTCAGCAGGCCGCTCGTGAAGTCGCTAGTCCGTACAGGGGGATCTTCTCACGCTGGGTGCGCTCACAGCAGGTGAATCTTAGGCGCAGAGTCGGGGGCTGAGGAGAACGATCTCGGCCCTCTTGAAGTTCTCCGGGGTGGCGGCGATGATAAGCACGGCACTCTCAATCGGGTCAGAGAGCCGCCAGCGCGCCACACGGGTCAAAGGGCAGAACCTACGTCCTTCAGCACATGGCAGCCCACGATCTCTTCAGCACAAAGCAGCCCACAATCTCTGCAGCACACAGCAGCTTCAGGGGACACTGTAGAGTCTTGTAGTCCTTGGCAACCTTTCCGTCCCTGGGTTGCAAAACAGGAGGCCAGCTCTTTTCAGGCCCTTGGAGATTCAGAGACACAGCACACAGCAAAGTCTTTGTAGGTCAAGCAGGCAGGGGCACAGCACACAGCAAGCCCTTCTTCTCTCCTTCAGTTGAACAGCAGAACAGGTCAGCCCTTAGACCACACAGCAAGGCAATCTTCCTTAAGTTCCTTCAGCGGTCCTTCTTCCGGCAGAGGTTCCTCTTGATTGTAGAATCTGAAAATCTTATACCCCTAAAAGTCTTTGAAATCTTTGTGCAAGTGGGCCCTGAGCCCGGTCTAAACCAGTTCTGGGTGTTGCTTGAGCACTTGGGCTTCCTGGCTTCTTCCTTCCTTTCAGTGTGAGGGGCAGAGGTGACAGCTGCCCAGCAAGAGGCGGAGCCAGCATTTTGGCAGGCAGCAACAGCCCTATTCACTCCCAAGTGCTATCTCCTCCCACCACTCTAGTTGCAGATGCAGTCATTCAACCACGGGCTGACTCAGACAACCTCCTGGGGGCTCCCCAGCCCCTGTCACCCTCAAACCAGACAGTCAATCCACAAGCAGGCCCAATCAGACTCCTGGAGCCAGGCTTCAGCCAATCATGTGCCAGCAGACTCACTACACATGCACACCCATGTCTAGAAGTGGCACTTCCACACTAGACAAATTCATGCCACATACATCATTACGCAGCATTCAATCTCACGAGTTCGCACATACCAAACTCGACCCTGCATTCCCCTCACATCAGGAACTACCATGGTCACACATATTTCTAGGCATGGGCGGATTTTGCGGATTGGCAATCCGCGAATTTGCCGATTTGCGAATTTGCGGATTGCGAAAATCCGCAAAATCCGTGAATCCTCGCGGATTTTTTTTTTTTATGTTCGCACGGGTTTCTGCAAGTTCGCGAGGGTTTTGTACAATTTCGCAAATTGCGAAATTGTACAAAACGCTCGCGACCTTGCAGAAACCCGTGCGAACACAATGTGCCCAGTAGGGTATGTGCCTCTTGTGTGTATAAAAGGTCAGAGAAAGATCAGTTCAGCAGATGAAGAGAAAGAAGCTCCTGAGTCACAGGAACAGCACGGGTATTGCGCTTGTGAAAGTCAAGGATGCAAAGCCTATCCAGCATCACAGCTGATTTTCCAAGGTAGATTTGGGAAGAAGGCACACCTGTCCAGCCTCGACGACGCTCACGATTGTTTTTGGGCTAATGAATGAGTCACTGAATTTGAGCATCAACTAGTTCGAGCGACCATGTGTGTGTGATTTGATTTGATTTAGACTTGTAGAGCGCATGGCTGCCCTAGAGCGTCCCAGCGCTAATCCTAATCTGAACCAGGTGAACTCAAGCGAAAGCAAGATTAGAAGGTGGTAGGGAACAAAAAGGTTTTAAGTGCTCTTCTGAATTTCAGATGAACCGGTTCCATTCGGAGTTCTCTAGGGAGGGCATTCCATTTGTTTGACACATTCAGAGAGAACCCTCGGCCTCCTGTTCTCGCTTTCCTCACTCGTGGGACAATGGCAAGATTTTCTCCATCCGAGCGGAGGGCCCTGGACGACTTGTAAGGTCGGATCAATCCTCTCAGGGCTGGAGGGCCTTAGCATTGCAGGGTCTTGTGTGCAATACAGAGGGATTTGAAAGAGACCCGCTCTTGGATGGGGAGGCAGTGCAGGGCTTTCAGCAATGGTTTGGCTGAGGCCCTTCTCGGCGCCCCCATCAGCAGCCTAGCTGCGGCGTTCTGAGCTCGCTGAAGAGTCTTGATTGTAGCAAGGGGGGCTGCGAGGAAAAGGGAGTTACCGTAATCCAGTTTGGACAAAATCAAACCCTGGATTAACAGCTTTCTTGATTGAAAGGGAAGGAGAGGAAGTACCTTCCGGGCTGCCCGAAGCAGGCCGAAGCAGCCTCCAACCACTTTCTGCGCATGGGTCTTGAATGTAAGTTGGGGTTCGAACCAAATCCCTAGGCTTTTTATTTGCTGCTTAGGGGGTGGAAGATCTCCCATACAAGCAGGCCACATCTCAGGGGGCAGAGAGGTAAATTGATTGCCTAGGAGCATGATCTCCGTCTTAGATCCATTTAATTTAAGTTTTGAACTGGACATCCAGGAGGAAATGGCTGTGAGACAGTCTGGGAGATCAACCAAGCTGCCCTCATGTTGCGACAGCGAGACGACAAGCTGCGTGTCGTCGGCATAACTTATAGCTTTAACCCCAAATGGGGCTATCACCTTCTCCAACGGGGCCATGTAGACATTAAACAGTGTGGGGCTGAGGGAGGAACCCTGCGGCACCCCACACTGAAGAGGGAAGGGCTCTGACATGGACCCATTCTCCCAAATCCTAAAGGATCTCTCCTCCAGGTAGGACTGCAGCCATTTGAGGGCTGATCCTGTAATGCCCAGCAGGGCCAGTCGTTGGGCCAGGACAGTATGATGTGTTACTATGCAATCGCCCCGAAGGGCGCAGGGGTCCCTTGAGTGAGCTGTGAGCTGTAACTATTTTACAATGGCGCCAGCAAGCTGCCAGCGCCGTTGTAAAATAGTTACAAAGTTAGCTTACACAGGAAGCACTTAGATAAAATAAAGCAGCACCTGCTTCGTTTTATCTAGTGGTTCCTGTGCAAGCTAACTTTGTAACTATTTACAACGGCGCTGGCAGCCTGCTGGCGCCATTGTAAAATAGTTCCATGAGTGGGGGTTCAACTTTTGAACCCGTTACGTCCGCGGATTTTTTTTGCGGATTTTGCGGGAAATCCGCAAAATTTGCAGATTGCGGATTTCCCAAAAATCCGCAAAATCCGCGGGCGTAACGGATTTCCCGCTCACCCTTACATATTTCCCATGCATTCCTATGGGAGGGCAGGTCACTCACCACACATACACAGAGCTCACACACTTTACACTGTAACACAGTGAAAAAGTGCGCAGAGGCCTAAAATCAGCAACACCAGGTTCCAGAAACAGGCTAGGAAAAAGCAAAAAGTTTCGGGGTGAACCTGCCAAAAGGGCCAGGTCCAACAGGGGGCATTCAACCTACGCCAGGATCTTCGGTCACTCCACTTGTGCCTGAAATCGTGCGTCCCTACTCATCAGCACGGACACCTACTTGGTCCGGTGTTTGCTAGCTGGGAGAATGTAGAAGTATCCACCCCTTCCCTGTTCCCTGGTCAGATCATTTTCTGGTTCCCTTTGTGATAAGGGTGCCAGGGGTTGAAATCCTGGAATTAGCCACTTGCAATCACCCGCGCAAGAAATGGAATTGTTTTGTACAGGATGATTTTAATAGAGAGCTGACAGTGGGTGGGCCCCCAGGTGGCACAGACAGTGAAACTGCCTGTATGAATCTGGAGAGGCGTATAGAGAACGCTCTTAAAAAAACGATGGGCAGGGTACATAAATCTGCACCTTGGTTCACCCCAGCTCTACATCTCCCAAAAGCTGAATGTAAATGCCTGGAGAGGCAGTGGAGAAAAGCATTTTTGTACCAGGCTAAATTGAAATACAGTGAGGAACAGAGAAAATGCTATGGTCTCATTAGGCAGGCTAAAGCCACCTACTACCAGGCCAGATTTGGGACGGTGGAAAATTCCACAAAAGAACTCTTTAAAATATACAAGGAGATCTCTTCCTTCGCAATCTACGGCCGTGCCAATTGTGGGTTCGGCTGAGGGATGCAATTGGATTGGGAATTATTTTTCGGAGAAGGTGAAGGTAACCTACTCATCCTTCTCAGGGACCGTAAGGAGGGGCGTAGAATTTGAGGAAAAGGCGGGAGAAACTGAGGTAGGTCAGAGACTGAACAATTTCATTGTTCCTTCTCCGGAGACTCTTAGTAAAATCTGTCTCAGCATTAAGTCTGGTTCTCCCAGAGACCATGCCCCACCTAAAGTGGTGGGCCAGAGTTTGGAGATTCTTGAGCCGTACATCAGGCATGTTTTGGAGGTCTCGTTCAATTCACACACGGTGCCAGGAAATTGGAAACGAGCTATTGTTCTCCCAGTCCAGAAGAAGACAAATATTAATCAAGACAAATTAGAAAATGTGCGACCTTTCTCGCTCCTGCCATTTTTGGCAAAGGTAGCAGAGAAGGTGGTAAATCGGCAACTCATGACGCATATGGAGTATTCTAGCCTCCTACATCCGTCACAATTGGGATTCCGGGCTGGTCATTCTACGGAGTCCGCACTACTGCGTGCCACGAAAACCACCAGACAGGGGGCTGACGCTGGGCACACTATGGCTCTGATCATGTTAGACCTGAGTGCCGCCTTTGACTCTAGGACATCCCACCTTGCTGCAGTGTCTGAATAAGGGCGGTGTATCAGGCCCGGCCCTGAAGTGGCTGCAGTCCTTCCTGGTAGACCGTAGTTTTCAGGTTAGACAAGGTGCACACTACTCCAATGACATCAAACTGGAGCATGGTGTGCCTCAGGGCTCTGCCCTGAGCCCTACCCTGTTCAACCTGTATATGACTCCTTTTGCGGAGATAGTACAAGGTTTTGGGGTTGGGGTCGTCTCTTATGCCGACTAAACCCAGCTGATTATCTCCCAGTCCCAGGCACCGGATGTGATTACTGTCTTTGCATGTGGTTACTACAGTTTAAAATTGCAGTTTTGACCTGCCTGTGATTGCATATTTTTTCACCTGTTTTGTGTTTTAAACTTGTGGTTTTCCCTGCCCATGATTGCTTGCATTTAACGTGTTGAATGGTGGGATTTGCAGTCCAACCCCTGTAGTGTGTCCCTCTCATTCCTTGGTGACAAATCTGTTTTCCTTCCAAATTTCTCCTTTGCTCTGTGCTAAGACCTGTGTGTTAAAACAGTGCACCCCCAGCCACCATTTTTGTGTTCACAAACCCTGTTTCTCATCCTGTGCATCTATCAATATATTTAATCTAAATATACTTACTTCCTTTATGTATCTATATACTTTCAATGTACTTATGGATCTATATATTTATCACTTTCTTCTAATTTAGCATTTCCACTGCACTAGCCTATTTCTCAGCCTATACTTCGCTCAATATATCTTCTAGCCCAACCTTCTGACTCATCTCAAACTTCTTTCTACTACTCCTTTCAATGCACTACCCTATCTCTCATCCTATAAATCTATCAATATATCCTCTACATCCACTGTCTCATTTATCCCAAACCTCATACCACTACTATGATCGCCAAAATAATCCTTTCTAGACTCTCTCCTGCTCTACCCCTCCTTGCATCATCTGACACCCTTTTACTACACAGATCCCCTAAAACAAACCTTTCTAAACTCTCCCCTCGGACTCCCCCCCTCCTAAACTCCTTTTTACTAATCCAAAAGCCTCTTCCTACTGCTAAGACCTAAAATAAAAATAAAAAAAATCCTTCACTCTTTTATCCCTCCACTATCCTTTTCAATCAAAATTAACAGACTAACATGTTCACTTCTCAAATTCCATATTCAACTATACTAATATACTGCCCAAATAACTGAATAACATATCTACTACTCAAATGACTTCATATTTATACTATACTAATTTTCACCAATAACCCTTTATGGGTTCCGAAGTGGCGTGCTACCCGCCAGAAAAGCGCTTTAGCACCCTTCAGGGGTAACAAGTGCTATATGAATGCAAATCTTTCTTCCCCTTTTATCCCTCCGTTATCCTTCTCACCCCAAGTAACTGAGTAATGTCCACCACTGAAATTACCTCATATTTAACCATATTAATTCACCACTAATACTTTATAGGCTTTCTGAATGCGTCAACAAGTGATAAATAAATACAAACCTTTGTCCTCCACTATCCTTCTGCTATCATTCCAAATCCAAATAACTGACTAACCTATCCACCACTTAAAAAGTACTTGCATGTTTCACTATACTAATTTAACACTAATCCTCTATGGGTCCCGGAGTAGCGTGCAACCCGCCGAAAAAGCACTTTGACGCCTCGTCAGGGGTAGTAAGCGCTATATAAATGCAATTACAATACAATACAATACAATTACAATACATGTAGTGCACTTTACAGGGGACATATAAGTAAATTAAGTATGCCAATTTTGGATACGCTAAAGTTACCATGTTTAAAGTAGAGGACGTAAGAACTTTAGCACTGGTTAGCAGTGGTAAAGTGCCCAGAGTCCTAAAGCCAACAAAAACGAATTCACCAAAAAGGGGAGAAGAATAACGAAAGGTTTGGGGCTGACCCTGCATAAAAAGCAATTTCCAACAGGCACAATCATACTCAGTGAGAAGGTTTTTAAAATAAATGTGTCATTTCTTGATAATGAGCAGGATCTCCTTGCAAGACAGTGATGCTACAGTCATTGGCCACAAAACTCTTGGACATTTCATTTGTGGTCCAATAACCTTGTGTGACAAAACTGAGGCTCTTGTTTCCCAATTTATGTATGGATTGTGCCTAGGCAAACCATAGAATCCCTAATATTATAACATGATTACGTGTGGTAATGAGGTTGATGGAGAGAACTTCATGATGTCTTCCGAAGGTTAACTTCAAAGGAACAGTCATCTCTTCAACCTGACCAGAGACCAATGGTGTACCATCAATGGTATGGACGTGTTCTGGAGATTGTTTTGATTTTTGGTGAATTTTTCTTTCATTAATCAAATTATTATGCAGATATAGTCCACTGGCTCCACTAGCCAATAGTGCCAATACCCTTTCAGTCATCCAATTAGGGATTTCCAACTGCAAAGGCAAAAGAAAAAGTCAGACCAGCAGTTCTCTAGAGGTGCAGATGAAAAGGTTACATTGCCTTTCCCCGAAGCTTTCTGGTGGTGAATTTGGCACGTATTAATAAAGTATCTGGGAGATCTGAAATACATGCATAGCCCATGTTTCCATCAAAGTTCCTTTTCAGATTCTAAAAGTGTTCCCGGAGGTATACAAAATTGCCCTGGTTCTTCACTGGACGGTATGGAAGATTCTGTTAGAGAGGCTAGAGCTCTTCTGGCTGGTGGTCGAGCACTTGGCTAATGCAATTGAGTTTTTGTTTTGCATTTCTCAGACCTAAGTTTGTATAGGCTATGTTCAATTGATGAGGCTTGGTCCATCAACACTGAGATTGTATCAGCACAAATTGAAGGCACTAGCTCCTCCTTTACCTCTCCCTGGAGACCCCTGCGAAAAAGAGTGACAAGAGTCAGCTTGACCCAAGTTGTTTCAGTGGCCAACTGATGAAAGCTGATGATGTTGGATACAACATCTTGGTTGCCTTGCTGGAAATCACAGGGACCTTCAGTGGAGTACTCTTGCTGAGGTCTCTCGAACATTCGATTAAAGGATACGAGGAAGGTTGAGTCATTGGAAAGGCTTTGATCTTCAGTGGCTTCAATAGGGGTCTCTCAGGCGAGGGCTAGACCAGACAGCACAAATGAGGTATCCTACCTTTTAGACTTGACAACCCTAGGGTGGTCTTCTCCCCATCTTTTTTGCCTTACTCCACTTTATCTAACCTTGTTTTTGCTGGTATTACAACTCTGCACTCTTTTCCCTTGCTAACCGGTGCTGAAGTGCTTATGTTCTCTCCTCTAAACATGGTAATATTGGCTAATCCCCACTTGGAATATTTAATGTACTTGTAAGTCCCTAGTAAAGTGGCACTACGTGTGCCCAGGGCCTGTACATTAAATGCTAATAGTGGGCCTGCAGTACTGGTTGTGCTGCCCACTTATGTAGCCCTTTTAGAAAGTTGCCATTTTCTTGCCTTAGCCATTTGGTGTCTGCAGCCTGTCTTTGCCCACATGACTGGGTGTAGTTGCAAGTGGATTTTGGGGCATATTACCAAGCAATAGCGATAATTATCGCTATTGCTTGGTTAGAGACAAAAATTTACCGCAGGCTGCGGCGATTTTTACGGCAAATAAACCTTGGTATTACCAAGGTTTATCGCAAGTGCGATAAAAATCGCCGCAATGCATGAATATCGCTGAAAAGTCAGCGATATTCATGCATTACCGAGCTAATGCTCTTAGCCATGTTATCCACCTCCTATTGGATAACATGGCTAAGAACTGCTCAGGGCAGGTGTTAGCTTTTGGAGATATTCGCGCTTAGCGCGAATATCTCCAAAAGTTGGTAATAGGAGATAGCAATGTTAGCGACTGTTTTCAGTCGCTAACATCTTGGCACGCCCACTTTGCATGTCATTAGTGATAAATATCACTGACATGCAAAGTGGGGCCCAAGATGGTCGCTATCTCCTACTAGCTGTCGCTAACTGGTGTTAGCGACAGCTAGGTAATAGGGAGATAATTTTATCTCCGCTTTCTTGGCTTTTAAAGCTAAAAAAGCGGAGATAAACCCCCTTGATAATATGCCCCTTTGTGTATTCCAACTAGACAGCTACACACAATGGAAGCTTAGGTGGTTATCCATCGGCCTTTACTAGCAGGATGGGAGGGAGGAGATGGGCACAGCCTCAGTTACATTTGAATAGGCTGTGCCTTGTCCCCACATATGGGGCTGCATACCCTCTGTGGATAGTCTGGAACCAGGTCAGTGAAGGCAGGATATCTGTGCACTTCAATGCCATGTCTTTTGAAGTCTCCCACACTTCCATAAGCTTTGCTGGGTATAAATACTAAACCTCAGACATTTCAGTACACTTCTGGACCTGTGGATACTCTGCCAGAAAAAATGACGACTGTGTTGATGAAGGACTGCCACTTTGCTGAACTATGATGGACTCCTGATTTGCTGTGTTGATCTGCTGGCCCCTACCCTCTTGCCTGGATGAAAAGGACTGGACCTGCATATCTTGAACCCAGAATCCTTGGGCTAGTTGGCTGGTCTCCTGATCTGTAGTGTCAGGGACATAACAGACTTCCAGCCTCCTTGCATCTGCACCTGGGCTCTGCCATATGTGGGTCTATGCTGCCAAGTGGTGCCATACCAGTCTAAAACCATTGGAGGTGAGCCTAACATGCATGCAGGTGGAACTGATGCATCGTCTCTGCTTAAAGATGCATTGCCAAGCAGTATAGATGCAACTCCTTGGTTAAGCGGTTTATCATTGAGCAGGACTGATGCATCACTTCTACTGTGTTGATTGGAGCCATTGTAAAAGACTCACATCACTGCCACAAACCGCATCTTGGGACCAACACATTGCCTTTAGAAACGCTACTGCGTGATGATCTCACCTGCGTGGCTCCTCGCATCTCTCATCAATTGCAGCCTTAACGGTGATGCCAAAACTCCGCAAAGCAGCTTAACTGCTGATCGGGATGGACACATCATCTCAAATGCGCATCGCATCCCCAACTTCGGACTTCATATTACAAGCTCTGCTGACTGGATCCTCAACATCGGCGCAACAGGACCTCGCACTGCAGCCTCATGCCATATTGTGGAACCGAAGCATCGCCTCGGCTGAGCGGCGCATCTACAACGCTGACCCATGCAATGCTCCACAAACAAGATTTAAGGTAAGCTGATCAGCGGGCCTGGCTGGGTTCTTGTAGCCGGCCTGTGCACTATTGCAGTCGGACTGAACTTGTGAATTTGTCCTGGTCAGGTGTGGCCAGGTATCCCCAACAGTGCATTTCACTGTTTGGCTCTATTTTCATTATAAACTTTTGAAATTCAAATCTCTGTTTCAACTTATTGGACTTTTGTCATTTTGGTCTTGCATTATTTTATAAAAATTACTATAGTTTTTAAATCTGTTGTGGGTTTCTTGTGGGGTGTTTTCACTATTTAACAGTTTGAAGTGTTGCACAAATACTTGACACAATGCCTCTAAGTTAAGCTTGACTGCTCTGTGCCAAGTTACCAGAGAATGAACACAGGTTATGTTGATGTTTGTTTGTGGTTTACCTTGACAAGGATTGTGGTTGCTGCTTGACCAGAGCTTGCACTCCTCTTGACCAACAACCCAATTTCCTATGTCATCTTGTGCGAATCTAAAGTAGATTGTGTGACGAAAGGCAAATAACACTGTCAATGAATTCCAAAATTCCATTAACTTATTTAGATCTCCTGAAAATTGAAGAGTAGCTGAAGAAGCTATAGGAACATCAAAGGACCAAGCTGTAAGTACATGACAAAGTGCTACATTCTCTCTTGATAGTTCTCTTGATAGTTCCTAGGCCTGTTGTTGGACCATCTGAACCAAGGCTTGCACCAGTTTGGCCTGTTCTGTTTTAGTTAAATTTTGTGCGGACTCCATGCTTTAAGAGTAAGGGCTGGAACCTGGGAATCGCAATCTGTCTGTTCTTTCATATGGATAACTTCTGTATACAGAACTCAGTTGTCAAGAAGATCTTAGACCCCAGTTTTTGACAGTCTTGGTCTGCCAGAGGTAGGGGTGATGCCTTCCAGTACCCACTATAACACTGACACTTTAAGCGCTTAAACAAAAAGTGCTAACTGAGAAGGTGCCCCAAGAAGGAATAACCCTGATGGAAATAAAAACTCCAACGAAGTCAGTAAGGCTCCAAGATGACAAGGCAGTGAAGATCGGTCCAGCAAGATGCAGGATCAGAACTGCAGTCACAGGGAAGAGGTGAAGCCCACCAACAGGAACAAGAAGCCTCCAGCAGATGTGAGGTACCATCGGCAGGAGCAAAGATACACACCAGCAGGAATAAGGAAATCCACCAACAGGAGCAAAGAAACACACCAACTGGAGTGAAGTGCTGTGAGACAAGGATGAAGAGAAATCAAAATAATTCACCAGAACAGGAATTTACCTTATGGATCATAGAATGGTGCCACCACCTTGGATTGGGAAGGTTCCAAAGAAAACACATAGAATAGCTGCTACCTTGGATAGGGCAGATGAAAAACCCAATGAATCCTCCCTAAGGGATTCTATAAAGGAGAAGGGGGGAACTATTGTGTCTTCAAGAGTGGCACCCTGGGAGAGGATCACATGAGACTGCTCTGGCCAGCCAGTTTGAGGGAATGCCTATAGGTGAGGCTTCACTGCTGCTCTGCGGGTGAATGAGAAGCACATCCCGCTATGTAAAGGAGGACAGGAGGGAAGCTATTGGGCCAGGCGCAGGCAGCATTGCAGTCCACGATATAACAGGAGAGGGGTGGGGTAGAAAAATTCCTCAATAGGCTTTTTCTGAGCGGCAGGTTTTACACTGTACTTAGGGTTAGAAACATCAGCTTGTGGTAGTAGGGGGTCAGTTAGTTCATAGCCATTAACACGTAAACAGGTCACATTGGCTACAAATGTTGAGGAGAGACAAACAGGAAATTGGATCATTTTGGGGGACATTTGAGCTAAACCACAAGGAGAACTTTAGAGGAAGGGGAGGAGCAGCGTTGTGCAGGACATGTATTAGTGAGGTCGAAATTATAAGTTGTAAAAGTCCATATTAATGTGCATCTGTCTTATTAAAGTTGTATTTTGCACACAATTAATGTGTCAATTGTAAATATGTACATAGTGTCTCATTGGATGAGGTGTTGGGGAGCAGGGGGCTGGGAGCCTTGCCCACTGGGGTCTTTACTTGAGTGGTGCTGGCCAAAGGTCTGCTAGTCAGGGGTTGGTGGTAGGACAGACTGGGCAAGGCCTGAGGGGTAAAATGTATAGTCAGTTAGGGGAGGAAAATGATTATGATGCCACACGGAGGCAGTTTCCTCTTCATGAATCTTTATTAGGCAAGTAGGTCAAACTAGAGCAGTCAACTGCCCAAAAACCACCCCAGAACCCCTGACCTGGCATTATAACCCAGGTGCATCACAGAGATGGACCCAGCCAGCCTAGCTGGAGGTTTCTAAGTAGAACACAACACATCTCCCCTGAGGTTCTGTAATTCTCGAGTCTGACTCCATTTTGTTCTGTGCCACCATTTTGTGTTGCCCTCACGTAGGCCTTTGAAGTTAGCCTGGTGAACAAAGTGGCCTGGCCTTCTTAGTTCATGTATACATTAACTAGTGTAGTGTAGTTCCTATTTTCCCTATAGGCCCTGCGCATTGGAATAACATAAACAGCGTAGACGTAGGACTGAGGTCTTCTAGGTCTCTACTGACTATGTTAGACTTAATTTTGGTTTGCGCCAGCTAGCTCAGAGGTCACTGGAAACTTTCTTGACTGAATAGGAAGTGATCAGCTTCCCTGGCTCAGATAAGAAGGGGTTCAGCTTCCGAAAACCGCATAAACATGACAACTTTGCTCCCTCAGAATAAGAGTCAATCTCTAGAGTCGTGTGGAACAATAGACAGCTATTTCACTCATTCAGTTGTGCATATTTAATTTTCACCAGGGTGCAAAGAATAGAGAGACGGGCGTTTTCAATAAAAGGTATTATTTATTGAGCAGTCTTCCTTCTCATGCAAGAGAAATGAATTGCCACAATTGCAATACTTAATATAAAGTAAAGTACGTACAGTAAAATGAGAATTATGAAATAATACTGTAAAAGCATTGATATGGTTTCTTAGCCATAAGACACTTTAAAATGGATAAAACATATATACATATATACATAGGCTAACATGCTCAACTGGTGCTTCTAAAATACGCCTACCCCGGTGTACCTGACCTAAGCCTAATACATGGGAAGGAGTAAGTAAGTAGCAGTTTAAGTTAAGTAGGTTTGTTGCAAAGGATCTGTTCAAGAATTCTTTCTAAGGGTTTAGTCAGCACTGTACCTTGGGAATAGAATGTAGGAGGTCTGGTATCTCCCTCTCAGGACCCGATATCCAAGTCACCCGCAAGGGTAGGCTAGAAACCCCGGAGCTGGAATTTTTCGGCAGGAGAAAACACAGCGTCTTTCTCAGCGCGTCAAAAGAGGAGGGGCAGCGTCCGTGGGCTTCTCGCTTCTGCTGGGCTCTCGGAAAGTAGATTAGCTGCTCTGCTCCAGAATCACCACTGCGTCTTTGCTTAAGGCAACATTGGTATATTTATACCTGAAAGGTGCCAAGTTTGACGTAAGTTTGGACATAAGACATCAATAAAGATGTCACTAAGAACTGGCCGTTCTTACAGTGCTCGCAGGAGTTCTATTACAAATCAAAAGAAAGCAAGCGGGGCTTTCCCAGGTTGCTGGAGGTTTGGTGTGTCGAAAGAACTTGGTGTGCTCTCTAGGAATCCAAGGAAGTAGCTTTTGCCGAGCCTTGGACTGCAAGGGCGATTTACTGAAATATGGATCTGATTATTATGTCATTATAGGGATATTCTTGATTATAGCCGTATAGGGGCATAAAGTCACAATATGGAATCGGGTTCCTTGATAAAACACATCACTAGGTTTCTTTTTGACTCTGAAATGAACTGTAAGAAACTGACCTATTCACCTGAAACTGACCTCGCAAAGCCAATTTCCCTGATCGATCTTTGTCTGAGATTGCCAATCAATGTTCAGGACATCATTAACTTTTTAGTTTCCTTGCACATGCCTTATCTTGTTCAGCATCTGTTACTGTTTCTTTTTTATGTTTCTTCATTACATGGGTTATGCTTTCAAATATAGGTTTGTCCGGCTTGTTGAGATTGAATTTGGGACATTCCTAATAATTACCTTTTTTGGTTGGGATACTGTAAATTGAGTTTTTGCTATGTGATACTTTGTTTGAAAATGTACCTTATTGGCTAGAATTTTGTGCATTGGGTGTACATTTATCATGTGAATATTGGGTATAAAAGGAGACGTCTCGCCTTAGTAAAATGAGCAGTCTCCAGAGAATTTACACCGTAATGTATTTCTAGGATCACTGTTACTAGCTGCAGTTAATAAACTTGGTCTCTGACGCCATCCAGAAGTATTCCGTGTCTCTGAATACCAAGACAGGTGAACTCGAAGATCTTAGGCGTGCCCCTGACGCCGCTGGGTTAAACCCTGGTTCTTCACCCCATCTTATACAACAAATCAGAACCTAAGGATAGAAAACAAAGTGAAAAAAAAGCGAAAACACTGAGAACATGAGGAAACAGGGAAAGATAAAAGGAAATAGAAACTAGAAGGAATTTGAGAAAGGATGAAATTAAACATTGTACAGAGTCAACCCAAAGCAGAATTCCTCTTGACCGAAACAAGGGTACATAGAAAACGTTACTGAACATAATCACCCAAACAGGCAGGAGGTCTCCTTTCCCTTGCTTCCCTCGTAGCATGAGGCGCATACACCAACCCATCTCCTTCCCCTGAAAGTACAACATCCGAGACACCACTTGTCTCACCCAAAGCATCAGAATCACAATCCAACGGCATCCCCAAAAACCTACATTCACTCATCATCAGCCAGGGTGATGTGACATCTGTCAAACATCCTTCACCTTACAATAAAGAGCAACCTACCCCAAATTATACGTTTGGCCATTCTCCAGTTTCAACCAGTTACCACCAACCACTTTGACTTTGAATGGCCCTCTGAATTTATTCAACAATCTTCCGCACCCACCAGATTTCACCTTCACCAGGTCACCCACATCAATGAAACGTTTACAGTCATTTTTCACAACGTCACTATGCTCAGTCTTGCCAGAAGAGAGCGCTTTCATCCGCATCCATGACGGAACAAGTTTGGTACCCGGAGCCCTGCCACGCATCCTTTCAAATGGACTCTCACCCGACTCGGAGTTCCTGGTGGTGCGATAAGCCCAGAGCATTTCACTCACCGCTCCTTGCACAGACAAACCAGCACTCATTGCCAATTACATAGTGCCCTTCACCAATCTGTTATCCCTCCCAACTAAACCATTGCCACGTGGGTTGTACAGAGAACAACATGAGTGCTTGACACCAATAGTCTCCAAATATATGTTCATCTCAGATTAAGTTAACTGCGTACCATTATCAGGAAGGAGGACCTTAGGAAATCCCTCTCTTTTAAAGACATCACTCAAAATAGCAATGGTAGAGGAGGTGGTAACACACCCCATAAATACAACCTCAACCCACTTTGATTTTGCATCAACCAAGACAGCTGCAAATTTTTCTCCTTCAGGCAGAAAACTGAAAGGCCCAAAAAAATCAAGATAGACTTTCTCCCAAACATTCTCTGCATGCGAGACATGTTGGCTCACCTCTGAAATACCAAGACCAACCCTCTGACGGTTCTCTGAATCCTTACAAGCCTCACACCTCACCACCCAATCCTTAACCTGTTTATCCATCAAGGACCACCAATAACATTCCCTCAACCTCTTAACGGTGAGAGTCTGCCCCAGATGACCTTCATGGGCTAGACTATTCAGTCTGGAATGTAAACCAGAAAGTGGAACAAAACGTTCTTTTCACATTATCAATCCATCAGTATTCATGGTAAGCTCATCTACAACATTTAAAAAGGCTTTGACCCCCTCGGATAAACAATTCTCTCTAATCACTGTGACTTTAATCATTCGTATAACTCCTTTTAAAAGAGAGTCATCATCCATAGCTTTGAGCCACAACTCTTTTGAAATGGCACTCTCAAAATTCTCTGTGGCATCGTCAACATTCGCCACTACTTCCTCAGATGGCAATTTCCGACACCACAGCAAGTTTATCAAGCAATCCTCAGCCCTGGGACAGACTCAAGTCTACAGTCAAATTCCTGTAGTTCAACAGCAATTCTTGATAATCTCCTAGAGCAGGTCTTAGTACCACCATCGTCCAAAACTTTGAGAAGCGGTCTGTGATCAGTTCACAGGATAAACGAACCGCCCCACAAAAACACTCTGAAATAGCCTGTGGCCCATGCAGCAGCCAGAGCTTCATGCTCAATGACTGAGCAGTTGCGTTCAGCTTCAGTTAAGGAATGTGAGGCAAACGCAACAGTCTTCTAATTCCCTACTATGCTTTTCTGCCAAGACACCACCAATTCCTACAGCACTAGCATCTACAGTGACAATAGTGCTGAGGCCAGAGTGAAAAGGGGTTCGCACACCAGAATGTGCAATATCAGTCAGTCAAATAACTTTATTTGATTCATTCGAATCATAAAATGTTGGCATACATACATAAAATAGTTAAGAATCCATAAGAGAACGTATGCAAAAATTAGACACAGAAAACATATATATGTGCAATTTAATCTTTGATCATGGTAAAAGAGGACTGCTGCAAATCACCCCAACAAAATTGTTTCTCTTTCCTTAATAACTCCCTCAGAAGTTCAGTCTTCATGGCAAAATCGTGCCCAAACTTTGAAAAATATTCCACGAGCCCCATAAATAACCTCAGGGACTCCCTGCCGCAGGGGACTTGTGCATTGACAATGGCACTGACCAAATTGGCTTTAGGTTTATCACCCTCTCCTGACACCAAGTGCCCCAAGTATTCAACTTCATGCATCATAAACTGGCATTTCTCTTTGCGCAACGTAAGGCCAGCCTTACTAATGTGTGCTAAAACCTGCTAAAACCTTTGATTGTGTTCTTGCACGTCTTTGCCAAAGACGAGAATAACGTCTTGGAAAACAAGCATCTTGTCTATGCCTTACAGGACAGAACTCATCAAACACTGGAACGCACTGGCAGCTGAACAAAAACCAAATGGAAGCCTACAAAATTGAAAAGTTCCTTTATTAGGAGGTGAGATGTATAGAGTGCTCACAAAGTTTGACCTTTTGATATGCACTCCTCAGGTCCAACTTTGAAAAAAACTTAGCACCAGACATCATGAGTATTATCTCATTAATATTTGGGAGCAGAAAATTGTCCATGATCACACTTTCATTAAGGCTGCGCAGGTCAACACAAAACCTAAGTGAGCCATCAGCCTTCTTAGTGATGACAACCTTAGACAACCACTCAGCCGCCTCAATAGGTTTTATTACTTTGTCATCCAAGAGCTGTTGAATTATTTCTTTTACTTTGCCCCTGGCTACCATAGGTACCCTCCTGGCCACATGCTTAATAGGTTGCACATTTTTTTGTTTTATCTCATGTTGGTAATTGAGGGCTTCGCCCAACCTTGTCTCGAAAACCCTCCTATGTAACTCTCAAATGCCTTTAAAGTCTAGATCATCAACAACCATGACTTGTACAGTTCCACAAGCTTTTACCATAATATCCAGGTGATATTGGTGTAACCACCCTAAAATGGGTGATCCTTCCTTTGCCACATAGACCTTTCCGACAGTGCGCCTGCCAGAAAAAGAGTTATTAACCTCCAATAAACCTGGGACACTTTTATTGCAGCCCTGGTATCCCTTAAGAACCACATCAAAAGTGGTTAAATTCTCTTCTGGCCATGTTTCTTTAAAGAGATCTTGAGGAACAATGGTGTACAGAGAACCTATGTCCACCATCAAAGACACCAAACAGCCATTTATGTCAAAGTCTGCTCTTGGACGTGTTTGTCTTTTGAGGTCATTCTAGCCGACATTTATAACAACATTTCCTTGTTGAACAGCAAGGAACCTGTACCCAGTTACTTCCTCCTCAACAATGTCTACTTTCCTGTCGGTCTGTTTCCACATGCGTGCCAGATGCCCCTTCTTTCCACACTTGAGACAGGTCTTTCCAACAGCATAGCATTGCTTTGAGTCGGCCAGATGATAGCTGCAGCCACATCTGGGACAAGATCGCCCATTTGGCTTTCCAGGTATATTGGTAAATTTGTTTTTATTACCACTACCGGCTACAGATCGAGGTTTGTTCCTGACTACATTGACACCTTCTGCATCATCACCCAGATATGTAACTTCATTCTCTTTACTGCCACCATTGGAGATTTTCATTTAACAGATGCATCTTTCTGATTCCTCCACCACTTTTGCAATTGCAATTGCATCTTTGAGTGTAGAGTTACTTAAAGCCCACAATCTTTCCTGTATCTTGTTACTGCCACACAGCACAATGAGCTGATCTCTGATCATTTCATTTGTCATTGCACTAAATTGGCACTTGGATGAAAGTTCCATTAGCCTTGCAACAAAATAATCAAATGACTCATTGGCACGCTGAAGATGAATCCATTGTGCTTAGCACACGTGGATTTGTATCCCATCCTCGTTGCCAAAATTGGTATGATGCCTCACGCAGACACGGAGGCAGTTTCCTCTTCATGAATATTTATTAGGCAAGTAAATCAAACTAGAGCAGTCCTTCTCCAGATGCAGCTGGACACCAGCTGCCCAACCGCCACCCCAGAACCCCTGACCTGCCATTACAACCCAGGTGCATCACAGAGAGGTATCCAGCCATCCTAGCTGGAGGGTTCTAATTAGAACACAACAATCCTCTTTTGTGGTAAGTATAGATGCCCATGAGAGAGTAGATAAGGTGATGGTGGTCTTTAGTGCAGCTCACCTACCCTGTATAAGGGCTTGAGAGTGGATCTTTTGAAAACAATATGTTTGGTGTTGAAGGTGTGATTTTTGATCACACAACACAAAAGGAACACTGGGTCTAGCAGGTAGGAAGAATGCAGAAAGGGGAGGGGTTTCCTTTTATAGTGTGGTTTCCTTCACCCACCCCAAAGGTGGCATTCTTTATCATAGGGTATTCTCCTTGTTCCATGAACCACATCATAGTGCGGGCTGCAACCCCATGTCTGAGAGGGAAGAGCGCAGGGATGTTTTGTTTATCTGACAGAGGTATACTAAATACCTTCTGTGAAACTGGTATGATGAAGGAGGTGGGATGTGATCAAGAAAAAATATAATGTGTGAGCGAAAAATAGTTAAGAAGTATGCAATTAATTTTATTCAGCGTTCCCTGACTAGGTTTAAAAGCAAGCTATGACAGAGAGGAATGAAATCTGTCATAGAGTGCAGTAGTGGTCATGGGTCGACATGTTTCAGCCTAATACCCTCATAGGAGGTGTGTCAACCTTCATCAGGGCCTCGTAAATGTTACCACAAGTGAGGGTAAGAGCAATGTAACGAGAAAAGATATATAATCCAATCCAAAACCAGTGGTTGGACTGGAATGCCACTCAGTCAAGGATCCACTGGTCAGGATTACCTGCAAATGTCAGGCAACTAACCCCACCTTGACCTTGGCGCAAAGCTCAAGGGAGCACTAAGTCCTATTTTTTCTCTGTGTCTCACTGCACACAATGCATCACGGAAGGGACTTTTTGCTCATACATGTACATTGTGATATTTTGATGGGTATGAATTGGCTTTAAGATGTCACAGATGAACAAGTGCAGGCAGGTTTTACTCTCTAGGTAACATTAGAAACAGGGTTGGTTTCACTGCAATATGGTCGGATCAGCTTGGAGGACAAGAAGGTTAGTGATATTACAGTTGTTTACAGGGAATCAAATCAAACTGGCCACAGTAGAAAGACAAACAGAAAATTGGATCATTGTGGGGAACATTTGGGATAAACAAGGGAAACTTTACGAGAGGGAAGGATTGTGCATGAACACAATGTATTAGTATGATCTAAGTTATAAGTTGTATTGATTGGTAAATTCTATATGTGATGCACACCTGTCTCATTAAAGCAGATTTTTGCACACACTTAATGTGTTAGTAGTAAATTGGTATGCACCGTCCAGCCCAATGCATGCTTCCCAGTGCGAACCTCTAGTAGACTGTGAAATGCTGCACAGGTCTGAGCTCTGGTTGTTGCAGATATATTAACCATCAGGAAAAAAGAAAATGGCAGACTCTGTGAAGACTTCCGCAAAAACTGAAGCATTTTCATGAGTAGGGTTATTCCAAAAGGGCCGTTTTCTTCAGTTCAAATGTCTGTAATTCAACATTTGTTCAATAGCATGACAGGTTAAAAGACAATAACTGAGGAATCTGACATGGCCTTTCTTTTGGTTGCTCGTCTCTCCACCATATCTCCAAAACACAAATCTGACATGGAGGAGAGTGTGAGCCCCGTTGGAAAAAAAAGTTAGATACTTCCCTCATTACTGGTTGCATAGCAACCAAGCCTCGCAGCTGCTGCTGAAACCAGGAAGTGCCACCGCCATGTTTGTAAAGGCATGTGGCATAAGAAAGATGTGGCATATGAAGGACGGATGCCTCTTACTTGCTGTGCATGAGCATCCACCTATGCATTTTGGAGCATTCCCAGAGTTACCATTAGTGGTAGACCTGGACATGTGTCAAATGTGCCTTCCCAGGGGAGGCATACCGAGGAAATATATGTTTATTTTGCCTTGTTTTTTCCTCTTTCTACGCGAGCTGCATTTTGCAGCATACGTAGAAAGAGGAAAAAGCCTCACTAGAGTGTTTTGGAGCAAGAAGGAACAAACCCAATTCTGCCTGCAACGCAGATACCCTTGCAACGTAGTGCAAGCTTGCCTGTGTTGCTGCTAGGCAGCAGTTAGTGGGTCACCTGTTGCCTGTATAAAGTGAGTCACTGGCTTGTGCTGCTGCTTCCCCTCTGAAAGTACGCTTTGCAGCATCTGTTGGAGACCCTGGAGCTGGTTCAACCCGGAACATTCAGCGTCAGTGCTATTAGTTCTCTGAGGAGACCGTGTGAGAGAATGGGAGTGAAGTAAGTATTGTTTTTCAAGAGCTGGCAGAGCACAGGCACTGGCAGTCGGGCCTAGAGCTCATCTCCTACTCAGTGGCTGGTCACATGAGATAGGAAGAGACTTCCGCACAGGTAGTAGTCTAATAAGGGGCTGTTTATCGCAAAATTAGCTGCCATTAGTAACATTGACTCTTTAAAAAAAATAAGCATTGGCTGAGCTAACAGGCCGGCTAGTTTTTGTTGTATTTGTTCTTTGTTTTAATGAATTTATCTTTAGATTCACTAACACAACACACGCATGCATTCATAAGCATATAAGCAACACCTAGATGCTCTCTTACACACGCATACAGTCATGCACACACATGACGCTGACGCACTTAATGCAGACATAAAAAACACTTACAAACATTTACCAACAGGTGGACATTGGTTGAATGCACCTATAGATTCATCGGTTTCAGTTTGTACTCAAGGATCAATGGATGGTTGGAGCGTTGAGGGAGCATACAGTGGTGTGTGTGGGGTTTGCATTGCTGGATGGATGCAAGTGTGGGTGTGTGAACAGATGTAAATGTGCCTAAAGAAGGGTGAATGGATGGCATAGACTAACCTGGAGGGGCTTTTGAGGTGAACACCGGCTCAAATTAAGCACCGAGCAGTGATCTAAGTTTTGTTTGCGCATTGGAAGTGTTCTCCCTACTTCAGTCTGTGCTTTACTGCCGGCTCTGCATCGCGATGTTTATTCATCATGTTATCTCAATGCCATTCCACTGTGGTGCTTTGAATATTTGCATGCACTGCGATGAAAGCACTTCATGGGCACACCAACATACCTAAATCACAAACGGAGGGCTAGTTCGAAAGAAATAATCACGTGGGCTCATGCAAAATGTGAATGGCACTTTCTGCAGCAATCTCTGAGTGGTGGCTGAATGGGCTGCACCACAGTACCCTGGTTAATAGGACCTGACTAAAAAACCCTCTGTTCTCTACATATGTTTTTCCTCGTGTCCATGACAATTGCTCTGACTGTCACCAAACTGTAACAGATTTCAATCCGGCGGAATGTTTTGTCATAATATGTGCACCTTGATAGAAAAACTGCAAAGTTTGACTGATCACCTAATCCTTTAAAGAAATGTTGGAGAGAAAGAAATACTCCTTTGCACTAACGCAAAATGTGGATGACTGACCCTGTATGACATATGGATGCATGATGTTATTCATGGTCATTGAAAATATTATTTTTAAGTCATAAGTACCTCTTAACACACACGTGCACGAACATTCACACACATACACGCCCCTCCCGCCCAAACTCCTGCAGGTTCGTTTTCCTTACTTCAGTCACGATAGATGGAAAACAAAACAAAATGCCCACTCTGACATATCGTTTGCAAGGCAGATATGCAGGAGAATAGATCCATACTGTTATGTCCCGCCCATCAGATGTTTCTTGGCAGAATGGTTAGCTGCTTATGAAATCCCCCTTCTGGGCTCTCAGGCTGCATTGCTTTATGTTGGGTTTCGTCACTCCTTAGATGTTGTTTTCCTGTTCTGAGTAACACTCTTGAGCTCGAAAACAGATGAGTCACTTTCTTAACCACACAATGATTGCTGAATAACTCTATGAGTCATTTTCCATTAATAATAATATATCATTTTGAACAGAGCGGACCTGTAGAGAAAATGTGTGTATTTAGTTTTGATGTCATCAGTTGTTTTATTGACATTGATGTCTGACAGACTGCAAGCACATCCTAGGTAGTAATAGTTGCCCACCATCAAGCAACAAGTAACAAGGGTGAATGAAGGAATGCATGAATTAATATCAGCCACTGGCAATCGCTTGGGCCATATTCCAGTCCATTGTTTTTTGCGCACCATGCCATTCTACACAATTGCCGGCCTTATGCAAATTAGGATTTTCCATGCTCCTCATGGGAACATTCCAGCCAGAACTGAGACTCTGTCTTGAAGGGAACATAAGTAACAATATTTGGAGTCTGTGAAAAGATGCTTTAAGGTGGGGGAGTTTATTTGCACATGAGGTTGGAAGTGATAAGTAAGGAAAGAATGCTGAAATTTTCTGCGCCCAGAAATTCTAGCTGTATATAATGGCTTTTCGGTCAAAATATTGGCCCTGATCACGACTTTCTTCGGACGAACATCCGACCAACATGGTAGCAGGGACGGGTCTGTCTGACAAGGAGTCGGTGGTCCTGCTCCCACTATTACAATGTAACCGCCTTCATGGTGGTCCGAAAGTGTATTTTATCTATTGCAGTTTGTGCTGTGGGCTACATTACACGCCGCTATAGAAAAATACACTTTTAAAACATTTATGCACCATGTGACAGGCACCATGCAATGCCCATCACACAATGCATCGATGTTTGGGGGGCACCAGATCCTCATAGCAGAGACCACAGTGAGATGGGGGCCCTGCTTTGAGCCCCCAGAGTCACTTTCTGATAGCCTTTCCACATCTGAAAGGCCGACATGGAAAGGTTGTGGGAAAAGGATACATAATCCCGATGGCGGTGCCTGAGCAGGCACAGCTGCCATTTGGGGATTATCTGTCCCACTGTTGGATGGCTTTCCGCCCAACATTATATTCAGGCCCATTGCCTAAAAAATATTGTGATGCAAAAATATCATGTCAAGAATTTCGGGATGTCACAAGTACCATTGACAGGAATATCGAAGGTAATAATGACATTTTGAGTGGTGTTTTTAAAATTGTTGCAAAAAAAAATGATTTAGAAAATATCTTTGTATATATAATCATTTATAAGTGTTACTATGTAGTTTTTTTGTGGGTTTAATTTTATATTTCTAATATTTTTTATTTGTGTGTTTAGTAAAATATTGTATTAATGATGGCATTTTTGTAATTAGTATTTTTAGTTAGTATTATATAATTTACATATAATTATTTGGGTTAATACGTTTTTAAAGTAAGTTTATTTTGTAGATCAACAATTATGTGTAAGTATAGAGTATTAATTACGTAAATACATTTTGTAGTGTCCAGCACCTTACACAAAATGTTTTAAATGGTAGTGGAAAGTGTAACTGTCACCCTTTTAGTATTTAAAACCTTCCACAAATTCATTTAGATTGGAATGGGGATCGAAAATGTCACCTCTTTGGTGTCCAAACCCTTCTATGAATTGGTTTGGATTGGAGTAGGAGCAGTAAATGTCACACTTTTAGGAGGATACTTACAAGCCCATTGTGCTGCCTTTGTGTCACTCTTAATATGTGAAAAAGTGAAATACCAATGGTGCAAGGGGCTTGTAAATAAGCCCTTTAGTGTTTAACACCTTCACTAAATTGGTATGGATTGGAGTGGTTGTAGTAAATGTCACTCTTTTAGTGGCAAACAGCTTCCCCAAATTGGTTTTGCTTGGAGTGGAAATAGCAAATGTCACCCATTTGGTATACAACAGCTTTCCAAATTGGTTTAGATTGGAGTAGAAATTGTAATTGTCACCTCTTTAGTGTTCAACACCATTCCAAAATTGGTTTAGATTGGAGCAGAAATAGTTAATGTCACCCCTTTAGTGTCTTACACCGTCCCCCAAATTATATTCGTTTTTAATTTATACTTTAAAGTGTTTAAACAGCTCTTGACAAAATATTTTGACAGGTTTTACATGTTTAAATTCTTTTTCCACTTTTTATTACATTCATTCAATATCTTTAACTAATTTTCCTGTTTAATTCTAAGGGGAATAGTATTTTCTTTAGTTTCATTTAACAGTCATTTTGTTCTACAGCTACCTTCTATTCGCTAGTCTATTTGTATCATTTATAGTCTATTTTCCTGTAATCGCGGTTGCAGTAAGGTACTGCTGTTCATCATGACAGATGTCATTTTTAAAGGTTTTTGTTTAAGGTTTTAAGGGTTAAGGGAAGCTAGAGGGGGTAGGTCTGGTGGTTAGGTGAGTTGTTTGTGGGTATTTTGTACATTTACTTGTATTAATCGTGGTGTTTTTCACTAGTGTGTAGGTTTGAATTTTCGTACACTCCTTTAGTAATGTATCAATATGTTATGTTATATTGTGTTATTTTACTTGCATTATGATGATTAAGAGCCTGAATACGAGTTTTGGTGGTGCAAGGGTAGGCGGTACTCCAATGCCACATACTCAGCACTGCCGAGACTGGCTGCCATCCGTCCGGCAGAATACAAGTTATTTGCAGTCTGGGGCGGGGCTTTTCTCAAAGGCTGCGCCTCTATTTGTAAAAGGCACCGCAATGGGAATGCCTCACAAGGTTCCTGTACGGCATGGACAGGAAAGTCCATGTCATGCAGGAACTGTTGTGCATGCACACAAGGGGGACGCATGTTATCCCCCCGCCTCTCTGCATGCACAAGTGGAGGAGGCACAAGGGGCTCTTTAGGGCCCTCTTTTTTTTCTGCCATGGTTGACATCGAGAAGGAACCTCCATGTCACAGCCGGCAGACAGGAAACTCATAATATGCTTGGCAGGACTATGACTATTGCGCCATGCATATTGTGACCTCTTACAACAGCTCCACCTGCAGGGAACGGTGGTTCCCTGGCATCTTCGGTGGTACCAGGGCGGTCCAACCACCCAACTCATAATGGGGTGGTCAAACCACGGGTGCAGCAGTGGCTGAACCACCACCACAGTAAGTGTAATGCATATGTACTTTTGGGAATATAATGTTTTTTGCAGGTGGGTTTTGCAGGACTACAAAGTGTCCTATGAGAATGTGGATCCATAGTCTTTTTTCAAAAGATATGTCTTTTGGTTTATAATAATCCAATAGCTTTAACATTGATTTAACTTTTGTCGGGCATCCAGGAGTGTTTCTTTATTCAAAAACACATTTTTTTTTGTTTAATGTTCTTATGTACTTTAGATTCCTTCAAGGGATATCAATTGGATTGGTTTTATTTTTGCCCTTTTTTGGCTTTTTTGAAAATGTTTTTCCATTTTTGGTGGATTTTAATTTTTGACTATAGCAACATAGGTGATACCCTGAAACAGGTCACAGGATGCTTTTTGCTGACCCACGGAGGACCTGCCCTGGCAGTTTGGGCTGGAATGTTCCCATGAGGAGCAGGGTCAAGACTAATTTGCATATGGCTAGGCCCAAACTGGGGTGGCATGGTGAGCAAAAAAATAATGAATTAAACCTAGATCTGTGGCAGGGAGTGAATATTTGCATTGTTCAGCATTCCGTCCCTCATCTGTTCTTTTTGCTTTTGTCACCCTATGTGAGAAGGGTATGCCCAGATGTGGGTCCCCTACTCACTGTGCCACTGGTTTCAAACTAGCCTGGATGATGAGGGGTGATACCCCAAAACCGGTTGCAGGATACTTATTTCCGATGCAGGGGGGACCCGGCCTGGTAGGTTGGGATGGACTGTTCGCTTGAGGAGCAGGGTCAACACTGATTTGCATATGGCAGGTCCAAATTGGGCTGCCGTGGTAAGTAAAGAAATAATGGATGAAGCCCAGATCTGTGTCTGGGCTGAATCTTTACATTGTTCACCATTCTTTCCATCATCTGCTCTTTTTGCTTTTGCAGTCCTATGTAGGGAGGTTATGCCTAGACATTGGTCAGTTGCTCACTGTGCCACTGGATTCAAGCTAGCCAGGCTGTTGAGGGGTGATTCCTCAAAATCGGTTCCTAGATGCTTATTTACAGTCCAGAGAGGGCCTGGCCTGGCAGTTCAAGCTGGGCTGTTCCCATGAGGAACAGGATCAATACTGATTAGCGTATGACTAGGCCCAAACTAGTGTGGCATGGTGTGCAAAAAAATTATGGATTACATCCAGATCTGTGACTGGGGGTGAATGTTTGCATTGTTCAGCATTCCATTCATCATATGTATTTTTTGCTTTTATCAATTTTGACTACATGGTTACAGAGGATGATCTGTAGCTACAGAACAGTAAGTCATATTTCATTTATTTGTTTTGTGTGGGAAATGTTAGATTTTAATATTTATGTAACTATTATATGATTGTTTTTTGGAAATGTATATTTTATATGAATATTTTACTTAACAGATTGAGTTTGTTCTTTTAGCTTTTGGCTTGGTAAGGTTTAGATTTTTTATATAAATAATGTATATATTTCTTGAATTTATGAGTCTAATTTAAGATTGTAGTTTTTTAAAAAGATGATGGCCCAGGTTCTCACTTCTATGAGGGTGAACCTGCTGTTTGTACAGGAGACCCATATCGCATGGAAGAATAGGAGATGGCTAAAAGATTTGTGTATGGAATTGGTGGGCTGTACGCATCAAGGCTCGACAACAAGAGGATTGGTTGTTCTGAAAATATTTGGCTAGGGGGTGTGTTAGCTGGCAAAAGAAGACCTGTATGGTCGATGGGTGATTATCAAGTTGTGTTTGGAAGGTCTTTCACTGACCATTTGTTCAATTTACGGCCCCAATTTAGACAACCCAGATATGATGAATCATCTAAGTATTGAGCTCGCGGCTTGGCCAACACCAGTGATTTTTTGTGGGGACTTTAATCTCCATTTGGAAGGGAATGTTGATATGACAAGTGATCGCATTTATGAAGGGAAGAAAAATAAGGTTTTTAAGGCCACCAGAGGAGTCGTCAAAGAATTTGGGCTGACATATGTATGGTGTGCGAAAGTAATGGGAGCTCCAGGGAGTACCTTTTATTCTGCACCGCATCAAAAGCATATGCGTCTAGATCATTTTTTTGTTACTGCAGAATTTGTGTTTAAAGCTAGGTTTGACATTCAGCCCAAAATAATTTCTGATCATAATCCTATTACCTTACAACTAGACATTAGCTATAGATCGAGAGAAGCAAGTGGGAGGGTCAAAGGGGAATTTTTAACGACCACGGTAGCTCAAACCCCTATGCCTATTGAAAAAACAAACAAGAGTTACCTGGTCCAAATGATTGCTTGTGTGTTGTGTCGCGCAAAAAAAACGCTAGACCAACATGTCATCACTATGATAATGCTGGGTTGGAAAAAATTCCCATCAGCCCACCGTTATGGTGGAGTATCGTCATGTGGGATACATATCATAAACCCAAATCTCTCCCAGCGCACCTGGTAATGATGCGGAGATGGATTTTGAAAAATACTTTTCCAAACCACAGTATTTCAAAGGTAGGACTGATGGAGTGCAGTGCTCGTGAAAAAGAAGGTAAAGTGTAGATAAAATTGGCTCCTGAGACAAAAAATATGTTTATTAGGTATTATCTCAGGGTCAAAAGTTAAAAACAACGCCTAATAGTCTTAAAAAATGACTATATAACGGCGCAGTGCATGGAGGTCGACATGTTTCAGGAGTGGAGTGCTCGGACGCTGGCCCAAGAGGTACCGACGGACAGAGCGGGGCCTCCTTCTTCCCGAGTGGGTGCCGGGTGAGGTGAGGTGTTCTCCCACAAAAGGCTGGGAGAATAACGAATAGTTGGATAAACACCAGAGAACATTTGGGCTCAAAGTTCTGGTAGGATTAATCCAAATTGTCAATGCACCTAGTTTTCACAAAATGCAGTCGCTTAACATCATCTGGTCCTGAAGAAAGCTTGGACTCACTGTCCACATAAGCTGAAACATGTCGACCTCCATGCACTGCGCAGTTATATAGGCATATATAGGCCAAGACTATTAGGCGTTGTTTTTAACTTTTGACCCTGAGATAATACCTAATAAACATATTTTTTGTCTCAGGAGCCAATTTTATCTACACTTTACCTTCTTTTTCACGAGCACTGCACTCCATCAGTCCTACCTTTGAAATACTGTGGTTTGGAAAAGTATTTTTCAAAATCCATCTCCACATCATTACCAGGTGCGCTGGGAGAGATTTGGGTTTATGATATGTATCCCACATGACGATACTCCACCATAACGGTGGGCTGATGGGAATTTTTTCCAACCCAGCATTATCATAGTGATGACATGTTGGTCTAGCGTTTTTTTGCGCGACACAACACACAAGCAATCATTTGGACCAGGTAACTCTTGTTTGTTTTTTCAATTAGCTATAGATCTCCTGTGAGGGCCTGGACTTTCGAACGTAAATTACTGGTTGATCCACTTTATTGTGATCAAATGGCTAAAGGGATAGCTGATTTTTTTTAAATTATTCGTGGATCTGCCCCCGGTCATACGGTGAGGGATGCATTTATGTCAGGTGTTCGGGGAGAAACATCAAGCTATTACATTAATAAACAACGGAAATTACAAGAAGTGTTAGCGGATGAGATGAAAAAACTTTGCGAGATAGAAATTCAACTAATAGCGGCAGTTAGTAATGGTCAGGATATTGATCAAATTTTGAGCGACTTAGCCATTCAAAAGGCGAGGCTGTATCAGAATTTTACCACAAAGCTAGCAGTGAAAATTGCTGTATATAGATTAGAGATCTATGAGGTAGGAGAAAACTCGGGCCGAATATTGGCCACAAGACTGCGTCAAAAAGAGGTTGCCAAAAGGATCGATAGTATTCAGGATGAGCTAGGTCCAATCCATGATAAACCTGTAGAAGTGTTAGACTTTTGTTGTAAATTTTACAGTAAACTATATAGGGAAGAGGTTATTTGTGGGGTCGAAGATAAAGTAGTGGAATTCAGAGCTGAAATTGAAACTTGCACACTAACACTTGACCAAACTAGAACTAGACACAGATATCACTTGGGAAGAAGTGGAGGCAGCTTTATTGTCATTGGGGGTTGGTAAAGAGGTGGGCCCTGATGGTATCCCTCTTGAGTTTTATAGAACCTTTCGGCATGTTTTGAAAGAGGAGCTCATGCTGCTTTTTTTGGATGCACAGAAGGGGAATGCACCTTTATCTTGGCAGAAATCCATTTTCACCTTTTTTTTAAAAAAAAGACAAACTAGCCTTATTGCCCTCATCATATCGGCCTATTTCGCTTATCAATGCAGATAGTAACATTTATTCCAAGATATTAGCATCACGCTCATCTGAAATAATTTCATCTTTGGTTTCACAATTTCAGCATGGTTTTATTCCTGAGTGCGATACTGCCGATCATGTTCGGCACTTGCTCGCATTTGTGGATTGGGCACAAGCAGCTAATTCCACAATGGGGGTAATCCTGTTGGATGCCGAGAAGGCATTCAACAGGGTGTCCTTGCCATATATGTGGGAGGTGCTAAGACTGAAGGGATTCGGCCCCTCTGATGCGCTTGGCATTGAAGGTTCTGTATTCTTCCACAGTTGCTTGTATCTGATTAGCCGGCCAAGAGTCGGGTTTGTTTACAATCTTTCGTGGAACCCGGCAAGGATATCCGTGCTCACCGTTATTATTTGTTTTATACATAGATTTTTCTTTTATTAAGTTAAATCAGCCTGTGAATATTAAACCTATTCAATTATGTCATATAGATTATAGATCTCTAGCCTACGCGGATGACATTGTAGTTGTCACCGCATTACCGGCCATTGATGAATTAGCAGCTCGTTTTGGATCTTTCTCTGGTTATTAGCTAAATATCTCCAAAATTCAGATTCTTTTTATTGGTGAGGTACCTCCCGGCAATGTAACAACTGTCTCAGAAGTCGTCTATTTATGAATTAAAATTTCTCTACCAGTCTGCAATATCCCCGAGTTAAACATGAATCCTGTGCTTACTAAAGTAAACTCAATGCTGGAGAGACTGGATCATTTGCATTTATCTTTATATGGAAGATCAAACGTTTTAAAAATGATGGTACTACCTAAGCTTTATATATGTTCGAACGATCCCGCTTGAATTTCCTGTCTCATGCTTCAAGAGATTAGAGAGGATCAGTTCCGATTTTTGTGGGGATATATGTGGCAGAGAAGGGCCTATAAAAAGATGGTACTGGCGAAAAACCATGGTGGCTGGGGCATACCATACTTTTTGTTTTATTATTGGGCAGCGGTGCTGGAATTTATTAGCCCATTGATAGTGCGGGATAGGGCCAGAATTTTGCCTTGCCATAGTCCTTCTATTTATGAATTTGGGTTGGGTGATGCTGCTAGTCGGTGTTTGGTTAAAATAATAGCACCTAACTATTTTAGGAAAACAAAATTTAAAATTCTTAAAGCTGCATATTCAGTTTGGAGACTTGTTAAGCCCTATTTGGGGGTTCCCAAGGTGAACGCTTACACCCTGTTTTCAGCTGCCGGTGTACTCCCATTGATCTTTCGGCATCAAATCTCCATTAGATGGTGTCTAAAAGGAATTCAATGTTTAGGGGATCTGTGGGAAGACGGGCATCTAGCATCCTTTATTGAGCTACAAAGTAAGTTTGGTTTTGCTAAACAGGATTTTTTTAAGTTCCTCCAAATTCGTAGTTACCTGAATACGGTAGGCCCTGAGCCAGAACAACAACTTAGGAAATTTCCCCTTATTGAAAGTATGCGGAAAAAAACTCTGATTGGTCAATTCTATTCTTATCTGACTGAGTCACTCCCAGATGATCTTGAGAACTGCCAAGATAAGTGGGCAATCAAGCTAAGTCAAGAGGGAGTTAACATTACTGAATCCCTAAGGCTAGCAAATTGTGTTTTGATTACAGGGAGGATCCGTACTCAGCATTACATGGCCATATATGATTTGTATTATACCCCAAGAAAGATATCTAAATGGGGAACTTCTGTTGGGACTAATTGTAATAGATGTGGTCAGTTTGCCGCGGATGCTGTTCATATGTTTTTTTCTTGTCCCAAATTATCTGAACAATTTTCTTCCATCAAACAATTTTTAGGATTAATAATGGAGTTACCAGTGTGTATAACTGGGGAATTGGGTTTGATTGGTGTTAGCTCAGATACCTCTGTTCATGCAAGATCCAATGCTATGATATCCTTTGTGTTTATTTGTATGGCTGTGGTACGTGCCTGTATTACGAATGACTGGATTAATCCAGATCCTCCTTCATTTTCGAACTGGCGAGCGAGACTACTTGCTATGTAAAATTTGGAATTAGCATATACAAGACTAAGGGTTGAAGAAAGAGGTTTATGGGTGCGAAGATATGGGCTGCTATAACTGATTGGATGTAATGCCCTCAAGGGGATAGCTTGTGGTAGAAACTTTTTTATATGCTATGTACTTTCATTTTATTTCTCTAAACACATTGGATAGATATGGAATGGGTATTAGTTCCCAATGTTTTGATTATGTATGTATTTGCTGTGTTTTTTCTTTTGTCTTTTCCATGTTTTTTCCATGTTATGTTTGCTGGGTTTATTTTATTTGTATAACCTGGGCTCTACATTCTTTGCATATAATGGGAGATAAATTTTTAAAAAAAGGAGTTTTTTAAAAAGATTTGATTGCTAAAATATTTTGTTTAATATTTATATAAAAATGAATTGTCATGTTTGTTAAGACTTTGTTATAGTTTTGTGGATGTTTGGTAGCTTAGAATGTATTTTATATTATGCTTTAGGCCATTATTGCTAAGTAATATACTCCTTTATTGTTTATGAAGAATTTGACTTTAAATTGTAGCATGTCGTATCTGTATATTGTTTTGGTATGTTTGCCAAGTTTAGGTGCAATTTGGGTTACAAACTGCTCCATTTGTAGTTTTTGTTAGCTTTGCTCTTTTTGTAAGTCTTCTATACATTTATAGAGTTTAGGTTGGTACACTGCCTATTGTTGATTAGAAGGCATTATGCCATCCCAGCACTGTGTCATTTGTTTTGGCATCCTGTGCCAAGGTGCTGTCATAGACGTTCCACCAAGGTATTTGGAATTGGGTTGACATCTGTGTCTGAAGCGATGTAGTTTGCCAACCCAAGTAACTTCAAAATAATCCATATGGGGGTTTAGTTTGTGTTTGTTTCATTGGTAGAACGGGCTTTCTATTAATACGTTGTTTTAGTAACTACCTCTGTGGCAGGGACATAGGCTACTGCTAACAGTTTTTTTAATATAATTTCAAATGTAAATTGACTGTTGGTAGCATATTCTACACTTAGTCCAAATTACTAGAGGCTTCTCCATATTTTAATTGAAATAGTAGCAACAGCATTGAATGACTGTGTAGGGTACTTTTTTTAAATGGACTGAATCATTGCTTATTCAAAGGCTATGATAATTATTTTGGGGGGTAATAGTTATTTATTTGATATTTAATGTGGTTTAAGGGTTTGTAATGAGTGATATTTTGTTTATTTGGTAGTAGGACATATATGAAAGGGATATTTTTGTTTTCACAGTGTCTGGTGTATATCTGAGTAAAAGGTTTCAAATATATTTTAAGGTTCTATCTGTGATCTAGGTTTGACAATGGCTTAGTTTTTGTAAATTATCTGCTGAAGAAAATATTAGGATTCGTCTATCATTGTTTAGGTTGTCACTTAACAGGAAGTATTCGTCATTCTGTGTCATTTTCAAGTGTTTAGGTATTTCTAGGTGGAGGAGGGCTATCACTAGTTTGGTTCTTGTAATGAAACTTGGGTATGAGAGGAAAGGGGTCTAAGATGCATTCAGGGACTTTAGGATGTATATCTTTTTGGAGTTTTGTTGTGGGCTCCTGGAAGCTAGTGCTTTTGTCTCTTATATCCTGCTATATTGCTTGGATGTTGCGCAGGAACAGAACTATGTTTGGGACCATATAACATTACCATGTAGGGACTGATTCACATACCACCTAATGATCTATGATCCCAGGTCCAACTAACTATAGTGCCTCACTTGCCCTCCTAACCATTCAAGAGAAACAAGTGAGTTGGCACTCCAGAACACAACACTCTCGTCCCTCTTAGGGAGCGTGGTAACAGGACACACCCCTCCGCTCATACTTATCCACAATAAGATAAACAAGAGACATAAAGGAAGTTTACAATATTTATTTGAACTATCGTTAACAAACCATATACTATGAAATGCCCTGTCATATTATAAGACAGCTTAGCATAAACCCATCTTCCCTTTCTACTGAAGCTAAATTTTTATATATTATAGATCTCTGGGATTCATGGCAGACCCCAACCTTAGTATACAAACAATAGATGTTTTACAGGTGTGGCGCCGCGGCCAGGTTGACTGACTCCGGAATCTGGGGATCACGGTTCGATCCCCAGGGCCGGCAGCAGATTAGCCCAGCACCATGTGACTCTGGGCAATAGCTTGCTTAATCTTCCAGACGGCCCCCAGCGCCTAGAGACCCTTACGGGTGATTGTGCGCTTTACAAATGTGGAATATTATGGAATATAGCTGACACAGCACTCTTACTTTCGGATCTTCACTCAGTGTGTATTTTTTCAAAACCCCTGTCCTCAGTTATATGACAAGATATGTGTGCTCACAAACAACAGCTGCATTTTCTTGTGATGTCTAGGTGCTAATTTCTGACTAGAGAGAACAACAATGTTGCTTGGCCTTGTCTAGGGTGTTCAGACCAACTCCCAGGAATAGAAACAAAACATGAAAACATATGTGTAAAAATACGATGTGGCACAAAGGCAAGTGTGCTATGTAGTAATGTGTACAAAACAAAAGCATCCTAAAATGTGCACAATTGGGCTAACATAGGGAGAACAACAATGTTCCAGGCAAGAAACACACAACACTCTGCCTTTGGTCAGTATAATAGCACAGTAGAAAGCACTAATGGACTGATTATGAGTTTGGTGGCTTACAGATGCCCAAACTCACTGTGGCACGATGGTGGCAGTCAAGCCACCGCCGCACTGGCGGTCTTATCGCCTTATTAAACTTTGGCAGTCGGACCGCCAATGGAGCTTCATAACTGCCAGGGAACTGGATTCTCTGGCAATTGTGTGAAGGTCAGTGATTCACAATATGCTGGCAGTACCGCTGCGGCACTGCCATGCATAATACGAGATTCCTGACTTCCAGAGGTCTCATGGACGTACTTACTCCATGAAACTGCAGGTGGTCAGGGAGCAAAGCGGGTACTACAGGGTCCCCCTTGCCTCATTCATGTTGATACATGCATGTGCCCTCCTGTGTGCATCCACCCCTAGTTCCAGCATGGCATGGACTTAATAGTCCATGTTGTGCTGGAACGTGCAGTGGCTATCCCGCAGCAATGCTACATTAAGATTCACAAATGAGCCTTTTTACAGCACCGCCATGAGATCGTCACCCTGCCAGCCCTCCAGACCACAATTACACTCATAATCTGGCAGGTGATGGCCCTGTTTGGTGGTGTGGGAACGGGTGGGGGAGTGGCAGCCTGCTCCCACACTGCCAAACTTGTAATCGGGCCCTAAATGGTATGAATATTAAAAGATAACCAATCTCAAAGCATAGCTTGAAAAAGTCATTTTCAAAAAACTAGAAAAGGAATTGCTAATTTGGAAAAATAATCAAATCATGGTGCTTCAGAGAAACCCTTTGTGTAACTCAATAATTTGTAGGGCCAGGGACTCCATAAAGGAGACTGAGTCTGCAAAAGATTACTGATTAACAACACAAGTCACAAAATCCGAAGAACAGACATGATCGTCAGTCCCAGCCAATGCTGGAATAATTACCGGGCAACATTCATCCATGTTAACAGAGCCTGTATTCTGTGATTCATGTGCTGATGCACATTTTTCCTCGAAAGTGAGTGCCTCAAGCCTGGCAATGTGGAGAAGTTGCAAACCCAAAGAACAGTCCTGAATTTAGGTCGATAAGGGACTCATTAGAATTGTAATGTACAAGGCAATGGGTGTCTTTTGTGCCAGGTAAATATCGAGGGACCATTGAAAGGGGAACCAGAGGCAGTGGAACACGTGTACACAGGTAAACCAGGCAGGTCAGAATGTTAAGGATCAGTCAAAATCCATCTCTTGCAGTAGAAATATTCCAAAGATCTGAAGCACACGCTCATAATAGTGTTGGAGCGGTTGTAGTTCCAGAGGGCCTGCTAAAGGAACATCCATTGCTGAGAAGCAGAAATAGGATGAGAATGCCGCAAATGAGAAATAAAAGCAGCAGAAATCCTCCAAATACACTGGAAAAAATGGAATGTATAAAAGCTAAGCATGGGCGAATTTTGCGAATCTGGCGTTCGCGAATTTGCGGATTTGCGAACTCGCAATCAGCAAATTCCGCGAATTCTCGTGAATTTGCGGATTTTTTTTTTTGTGTTCACAAGGATTTCTGCCAGTTGGCGAGAGTTTTGTACCAGTTCGCAATTGCGAACTTACATGTCGGCTCGCAACGGTCGCGATTATGTTGTTTCTACGTCTGGTTCATCATCACAGGTTCCCAGCACCCTCTGTTTCACCACTGCCACCCTCTGTTTCACCCATGCCACCCTCTGGTACATCAATGCCACGCTCTAGTTCATCATCACTGTAGATTATGGGGGGAAAAGCAAGCACACCTGCCCTGCTTCAACTGACATGAATTAATTTGGGGTTGATTTATTAATGTGTCACTGTTTTAAAATTCCAGTCTGCACCTGCTTCCTTATCTGTCATTTGCTTTCTGTTGCAGTGCAATTTTTTTTCCAGGACATTTGTGGCCTACTTGTAGCTATTCTATGATCCGGCTGTGAGGGTCAGAGCAGGGTCATACAATTGTTGCAACTAGCAACTGAACTCTGGAGGGGCCCCAGTCAGAAAGCACTACAGGGAATGGTTACTAATGATGAATTTAAACTTTTTCACCTGCTGCTGAGTGCTTTCAGTTTAGCAAAACTCGTTTTTCTGCAGAACAGCAAATGTAATGCCAACAAACTTACTTGTGAAAGTTTATTTCTAATCCAAAAGTGATCCAAAGAAAGTCAAAAGGCCTCAAATCCAAAAAAGGGCAGGCAAATGTCAACCTAAGGAGTTATTCTGATAAAAATCATCATTTTCAGAAGGTCTATGCTGCTTGCTAGTGGATTTCTTGTGCAGAATTGCAAATTTTGTCATTTTGCGAGTGCGAGATTGTTGCTGCCCGCCGCACCTACATGTTCGCAATTGCGAACTTACACCGCACGCCGCAAAATTGTATCACCAAGAAAAAAAAATCCGCTGCGTGCGAATTTGCGGATTTTCGGTAAATTCGCGAGCGTTCGCAGATTGCGAATTTACCGAAAATCCGCAAAATCCGCAAGCGGAACGGATTTTCCGCCCATGCTTAATAAAAGCCAGTATTATTCCAAAGACAGTTTGAAAAAAACTGATAAGACCGGAGCCAACAACTTTAAAAAAGTGAGCAAGATCAGCCATATTAACAGCATGAAAAATTTGATGTACTAATTCTCCGAAATGCAGAGGAAAGTCTGTATTAAACAATGACTGAATTTCACTAGAAGTTCTAGCCAAATCAAATTCGAAGGTTTCACAAGCAGATGTGAGCGATATCGCATGTTGGAACCATAATGCTTTGAGTCTGCTTAGCTTGTTGAAGTCTGCTTTCAAAGATGGAACGGAAGTCCACAACAAGCAATCTACGATCCCATGTGGAGGTTGTTGCAAGAAGTGACAAGCTGGGAAATGGACAACACATAGAGGACTCCAGCTTGTGCAGCGATCTTTATTGCTAAGCATTATATTACCCCCCTTTGAAAGAACCGTGACAAGGGGAAGAATTGCAGGAACTGGTGTTCCTTTAAAGTAACAGGCCAAATTTGCATTACATGCGCACATGGATTTTAACATGTTTGTAAACAAGTGAATGTCCAACAGAAGAGTCACATCCTGTCCAGTAAGGAAAACGTCCTTATTGGCCTGTTCAAAATGATATGCAGAGGGAAGTGTTTATAATTCATGAATAAAGCTGGTGCCAAGGGTTCCATATCTACCAACAGGAAAATGTTTTATGCAAGCTGTTAACTGAAATGTAAAGATAGGTAAAGAAATAACGCTGTATATCAACTACACAGCCAATGGTGTATTAGCTATAGTGAATGGAAGTTGTTCTAATTTCTTTAAATGTAGCATTGTGTTAGTTGTGTCTTTCATCGCCATCAGTTGTTGTTTGCTTGTTAAATTAAAGAGCAGGAATAAATTACTACAATTTATGTAGCGGCATGGCCCGCGCCCATTTTTAAGGGTTTGAAGCAACCAGCTAAACTGCATAATAGATCTCAGCTAATATCAATTACAGACGATACTATTTTGTTTAAATTGTAAATACAAGAAGACAATGTATAAATACTATTATCAACAACAGCAAGCATCTTAGCCAAATTATCTTGGTCAATTTGTCTTAAACGTGAAGCAGCTTCCATCTGGGATGATTTCCATTATAGGTAGCATAAATACATATTTTAGAATGTGGAGATTTGGGACCCAAAAGAAATCTGACAAATTCATGTCTTGGGACAGGACATAAAAATGTTGTTTCGCTGCAGATAGTGTAGAATGTTCCAACCATTGTTGGCACAACTTTCTCACCGAATAGGTGGTAGTAATACCACAATGTCATGATTGAGAGTATCCGGGATCAGCTCTATATGATTTAAACCCAGGTGTGGAATTAGGAAAATAAGCATGACTACCATTAGTGTCTACTGGCCGCACTAACCACCCTTTAGGACCTGAAAATGTGAAATTGAATGTACCATTCTGCACCATTCTATTTAGTTATTCTTTGGTATAATTTGTCAAACTTTGTTAGTTATCAAACCTGGCAATAGAGGGAATTGCTGAGGCATTCATTTCTTTAATTTTTGCCAAACCCAGACATATATTCTGCTGTATAGTGTCATGCAAGAAAATTATTTGCGTGGTAATTAAGCGGGCTCTAAATAAGGTTTCCGTACCCTGAACCTGCTAAGATTTCATTCCCCAAATTGATTTCAAATTAATTGTATCCTTCCAGTACTGCTGGCCTTTAAGGGCTAATTAGTTTATAAACTAAGCTGTATATATGAGCTTGTCAGTGTAATCATTAAGCCTGGGCAGAGTTTGAGGAGTTCCGCTATTCAGAACTCCATGAAGTGACAAAAAAACTCTGCCCTGCTACACAGAGTTCCGCAAGTGGAAAGGGGCGACTACTCGGTCCCCCCGAACGTATGGTTGGGTGCCCCGATCCCCCCGGGAAACCATCTTGGGCGGGGGGCGTGGCTCGGCTGGTATGCCCGAAGTGGCGTAGCCGGGGCGCGCCTTTTCCCACCCAAGAGGGGTTGTCCTAGACACCCGCACGGAAGACCACGCCCAGTAGGCGTACCGGAGGAGGGTACCCGCCCTCCCGCAGAAGAATAAATAGAGCGGGAATCCGAAGTAGCGTCCTCTTGTTCCTGTGCTCTGAAGGCTGCACCCACTCGTTGCTCGTGAGCCCTCGACGGAACAAGCGGCAATTTTGAGAACTTGTAATCTTGTTGTTTCTCTTCCAGTTATTTGGAGTACGAAGGATCCAGGACCTCGTTGATCAACTAGAGCAAGAGTTCTCGAAGCCATGGCCGGCAAGAAAGCAGGAAAGGGCTCCGAGATGGAGAAGGTATTGCGCCATTTGTCGACCCGAATGGCGAGCATGGATCGAAAGCTCGGTAAAGTTGACTCAATCGGCCGGGGCTTGGCCGAAGTTAAGAAACAGTTAGCGGCCCAGAACAGCTCAGGCCGCCCAAAAAAGGTAATAGGCCTGGCCTTGCCGGGATTAGTCCCTGAGGGTAGGGGGAAGCGTGTGAAGAGGAGGGCGGTTTCTGGGGAAGTTCCGGTTCCCGAGGTACCCCCAGTCGCCCCCATTACACCAGTGGTCAGCCCGGTGCCAAACCCAGATATAGGTTTACCAATCCCGGTTGTAGTTACCCCTGTTAATGACGAAGAGATGCCCCCGGAACTGGCCATCCAGTTAGCGGCAGTGCTGCCCTGGCTCAAGAAGAAAGCGGGGGGCAGTGGCCGCGGGAGACCCGGCCGAGGAAGCTAGGCTAATAATCGAGCAGTTACGGCAGTCGAGAGAGGCCGCGACGGCGAATGTTCCTCTTGTTCCCCCACAGGTGGCGCCGGGAGGACCTGCAGTTAGCCGGGAAAAGGCGGCAGACACGACGGTCGAACCTGGTAAGCACACATTGCCAATGGCAGGGGAGGGTTCATTACCTTCAAGGCGGGAAAGGGTTGCTCAGCACATCCCTGCGGCCACGAAGGAACCGATATGGGGAGAGAAGTATGTGAACATGTTTTCCTTGTTGACTGACCATCGTGAGATGGAATATGCGAAATCCCAGAAGGATTTATGGCACCCCAGTGTATGGCGGGCCAAGATGGCGGAATTTAGGGTCGATGAGACTAGCGAATTGGGTCAAGGCCTTTTCGATATTTACGGCGGTCATGGGGGAACGCAAACCAGAACTCATGACTGAGCTGACCTGTTATCAGAATAGGATTATGGATTTTTATACCATGTATGAGGGGGATGAGTGGAAAGGATATGATATGAAATTCCGAAAAGCGAAAGAATTTGATGCGACTTTGACCTGGGATTGCCTCGACTCGGTGTCATGGCACAAGCAGCTCTTGCCTGGGGCGGCAGGTACGTCCTCGCCGGGCGGGAGCGGGTCAGGGTCAGTCCGCCAAAAACCCGCGGTGCCTTTTCGAGCGGGCGCCGGTGGGGATTATCAGCCTAAGACCGGCGGGAATGGCGGCAAGCGGGGGGTTTGTTGAGGCTTCAATAGAGGCAACTGTAACAGGCCCCAGGGTACATGTAGATTCAGGCATGCATGTGCGGGCTGTGGGAACTCCTCACACCCAGAGAGTAGCTGTAGATCTAAGAACAGCGGAACGGGTGGAAAAGGGGGGTCTAAGCAAGAGTGAGGTGATGCTTGGCAACCGATTGCCTACACCTGTCGATATCATGGCTCTGACTCCTTGGTTGAACAAATACCCGGATAATGTATCCGCTGGGGTGTTGAGGAATGGATTCCTATATGGCTTCAACATCCCGGCGGGGGATTTTCGGGGGGACTCCTTTTGTAAAAATCAGTTATCTGTCCAACACAACCCAAGCGTAGTTGCAAGGAAGATTTCCAAAGAAGTCAGCCTGGGGCGGGTGGCGGGTTCCTTTTCATCGCCCGCCAGTGGCGGATTTCGTGTGTTCTCCGCTAGGGGTGGTCCCAAAGAAAGACCCGGGGGAGTTTAGACTCATTCACAACTTGTCTGCCCCAAAAGGTTCTTCGGTGAACGAAGCCATCGACCCGGATATTTGTTCAGTGCGGTACGCATCGTTCGACGATGCCGTGGCCATGTTAAATCACCTGGGCCCCGGAGCACTGATGGCGAAAATCAGACATCGAATCGGCATTCCGGTTGCTCCCGGTACACCCGCAAGATCAGCGATTGCTCGGTTTTGCTTTTCAGGGGAGTTATTACATGGATAAATGCATGCCTATGGGTTGCTCTATTTCTTGTGCATATTTTGAAATGTTCAGCTGTTTTTTGGAGTGGGCATTCACCGAGGCCACAGGGCATAGGCATGTTATGCATTATCTGGATGATTTCTTGTTCTTGGGAGCAGCCGGCGATACGAAATGTGCGCAGGCGCTGCAGGACTTCTGCATCCTCATGCGGGAGTTTGGAGTCCCATTGGCATCAGGTAAGACGGTCGGACCATCTACTTCACTGGATTTTCTGGGAATTGAGCTCGATTCTGTGGAGGGATGTTTCTGTTTACCGATCGAAAAAGTGGCCAAGTTTAGGGCTTCCTTGACACAATGCCTGGGCAAGGAGAAGGTGACCCTGCACCAGTTACAGCAAACAGTCGGTCAGCTTAACTTTGCCTTGAGGGTGATACCAATGGCCCGCCCCTTCTCACGCTCTATTGCACAAGCTATGGTTTGTCTCAAGGAGGGACACCACCGTACGAGACTGTCGGCAGAGGTTCGCCAGGATATGCGCATTTGGTTGGCATTTCTGGCGGACTTCAACGGTCGAGTTGTGTGGAACAAGCCACCAGCCTCTTCAGAGGAATTAGGTCTGTGGACGGACTCAGCTGGGAGCGTGGGATTTGGCGCCATCTTTGGTAACCGATGGTCGGCGCAAGTATGGCCGACGTGGTGGCACTCCAGCGGTCCGACAGGTAACATTAGGTTCTTGGAACTGTTCCCCATTTGGGTTGCGCTGTTGGCATGGCCAGACCATTTCAGGGACCACTCAGTGGTGTTTTGGTCTGATAATATGACTGTAGTTGAGTGTATTAACCAGCAGGCAGCCCGCTGCAAGCGGATCTTGAGATTTTTGAAGGAAATTGTACTACTTTGCATGAGATTGAATGTACAGTTCAGGGCAAAACATGTGCCAGGCGTACTGAATCATGCTGCTGATGCACTCTCTCGTTCACATATGCAGGCTTTCAGGGGATATCTGCCCACGGCGGACCTAGTGGCGGCACCGTTCCCCGAAGCACTATGGCTAATCGGTGCCCCGGATTACAAGACCTCGTGGCAGCCAGTTTAGCTCCCAGGACAAGGAAGGCATACGAAGGAGCGTTTCGTTCCTACTGCACATTTTTGGGTCCAACAGGGAGACAGAGCTGGGGGCAGGAGGAATCCTTCCTGGGGTTCCTGGTAGCGCTGCACAGAGAAGGCCGATCAGCGGCAACGGCCATTAGGCATAGGGCGGCCATTTCATTCATGGTGCAGGTGCATGGCATAAAAGACCCGACGGGTTCCTTTTTGGTTAAGAAAGCGCTCCGCGGCTGGCTACGCCTTGAGGGTCGCAAGCAAGATACGAGGCGCCCGATTGGCTTAGACAGATTGTCTCTGCTTTTAGCAGAGCTGGATGAGACGTGCTCCTCCCCTTTCGAAGCAGTTCTGCTCTGGGCAGCTTTCGCCTTAGCATTCCATGGGGCTATGCGGGTGAGCGAACTCGTCGCAAGGAACAAGAAAGATATGGAGGGAGGCTTGGGCAGGGATCACGTCCTAATAAAGGGTGATTTGATGGTGATCTCGATACCCAAGTCTAAGACCGACCAGGGAGCTATGGGAAATAGTGTTATCGTGCAGCGAGCGCGAGGGCCCCCCACGTGTCCAATAAAGTGTTTAGAGGAATATTTGGCACTAAGGACGGCGACATGGGGGGGAGTTTGCTGAGGCACAAGGATGGCACCCCACTGACGAGATTTCAGTTTCAGAGGGTGTTAGCACTGTCAATCGCTGCCGTGGGCATGGACCCGTGCGATTTTGGGACCCACTCCTTTAGGATAGGGGCTGCTACGGAGGCTACAGCCAGGGGTCAGAGTGCGGAGGAAGTAAAACAGCTGGGCAGTTGGTCCTCGAATTGCTTCAAAAGGTATGTGCGATTGCACATGTTGTAAAGATCAATTGACATGCACTCACGCTTCTTGTCTTTTGTTTGAGTTACAGTTTCGCGAGCCTGTCACGCGGGGCGGAATTTGCAGTCGACTCAACATCAGGAGACCAGCGGTCAAGAATCACTGACTTGAGAGAGAGTGGTATAGGTCGTGGGCCACTCATATGTGAGGCGCGCCGGGGACGTATTCAAGGCAGGTGACGCGACTCACGCATCTGGGGAATACGGGTACAGAGTGACCTTCCACGGGAAAAGCAGGCTCTGTTTTGACCAATTCCAAGCATTTTTTGAGGGTCTTTTAGGGTGGCAAAGGTCACCGCCATCTGCAGTCATAGTACACCTTGGGGGCAATGACTTGGTGAAACTGGGTAGACGAGTGTTATTAGAACACATCCTGTCGGCTGTTAGCTGGTTGGCTAAAAAAGTCCCGGGGTGCACGATTGCCTGGTCCCACATGATCCCCAGGAAGGTATAGTGGGGGGGCCTTTCGGTGTCAGCGCTGAACCACTCAGTGAAAAGGGTTAACAATAAAATTGGTAAATTGTTTCGCTCTTCGCAGTTGCATAGCATTCCTCACGGGTGTATTCGGGGGGATCACATGTATCTGAATGATGGGGTTCACCTGTCCAGGGAGGGGAATGACTTACTCATAGGAGACTTCATAGCATGGCTAAGGGGTTTGAGGAAGCATGAACTTTAGGAGGAGTAGGGGGGGCCGGATAGTCAGTCAACTATCCGGCCTGTGGCAGTAAGGTCATGATCGGTGAGCAGTAATTTCAAGGTCCCTAGAAGGGGACGCCACCCAGAATGGATGGGAGCGCCCGGGGGGAGGCGGCCATTGGCCCCTTCCACGGGGAGGCGGCACCCACTAAGGATGGGTCGCCTAGGGGGAGACGGCCATAGGCCCCTCCCAGGGGGGAGGCGGCTAGATGCCCCTCCTACAAATTTCCCGGGGGGCGGATATCCGCGACGGCGGATAGAGAGTGTGGGGATGGGGGGGAGTCCACGCTGTCCTTCCTACAGATACCTCACATGGGAACTCGGACGACCTTTAAGATGGCGTCGAGTGGAAAGGGGGCCCCCACCACGACAAGGGAAGTTACAGTTGGCAATGAGGGTAGAGTCCTCTGCGCATGCGCCACTCACACCGCGAGGGCGAGATTTTGGTAGTAGGGATCTGACACCGTTTAAGACCTTGCCGTTGGCCCTTAATGCTAGGATGTACAATTTTAATTTAGAATGTATGCATTTTCAGGATGCTAGACTCGGCTAGGAAACCTTTGTATTAGAGATCTGTTAAGGTTAGCCAAAGAACATGTCGTCATCGAAATGTAATAAATGTAAAATTGTACATGATTCATGAAACTTTTATTTAATGTTTTAAATTTTGTTTCATATTTTAATAAATACGGCCGGGGGGGTAACTCCCCCCCGCCTTCCAAAAGTTCAAACCTGTGTCCGACTTCTCCCATCCATTGGGGATTGGTGTTGGGAGGGGGTGGCGGGCATCCCGGCCATATGGCAGATTGCATTAGGATCATGCCGTTTGTGGTGATTTTCAGTGCCATTATTTGTCCCATTGAAAATCATTGCGAGCAGCACTCTTTCTCCTGCTCGGCAGATATTATACCCAAGCTGCAGCTTTCTCAACATGAATAGAAGGTTACTCAATGCGAGTGTTCACAAGCATACACAACCATTCACATTGAGAAATCCGACTGCCCGTGTTAATAAATCTCACTGGGAGGTTGATTTTCCTCGCTCGCGCTCGCCAGCTAGACCTTGATGAGTGCGCGCAAGGAAAAATCTCGACGGGAGTTGTATTTTCCTCGCTCGTGCTGTCCAACTTGACGTTGATGAGCATGAGCAAGGAAAAAACTCTGCTCTGGAAATCAGAGTTTTTCGAGACTCCAAGAGCTCTGCGGAAAGCGGAGTGCAGAAAACTCTTCAAACGCCATGAGCAGAGAGGAGTTTACCGCCCAGGGTTAGTTAGCATATATTTTTGGGTGAGGTAGGAATTATTTAGAAATATTATGATGTGTGTTCTGAAGTATTCATATTCTGTAAAATACGTGAACTTGTCCTTGTACGTTTTGGAACTCCCTTGAAGGGGAGTCAGACAGTGTTCCCATTGTGTATAATTAAACGATGTACATTGAGTACTGGCTTTGTGTTGAAAATGATGTCTATAATGGTGATAACAAAACATATCAGCATAGTTAGCAGAATTAAAATATAGGTCCTCTACATCATTTTTTTTTTTTAAAGTATTTTTATTGAAGAATGTTTCCCCATTTTGTTCCCCTTATAACATGAGCAGGGCACAATAGGGTTCATAATCGTAGAGCACAAATTCAAATATACAACAGAGATATAAAACCATATAATACAAAATCATACATAATTATTCCAATATAAACAATATTCAGTAAATTAAATTCTCCATTTTTTTCAGTGATCGGTTCCTAACTTCCACCGAATAAAAGAGTCCCAAATTTGCATACCCAGTTTCTTACCCTTTTTTGCCCTTCCTAGCATAGATAGCAGTTTCCAATTTTTGTATTGATAATACCTTGCCCAGCCATTGATGATATGTGGGAGGGTTAGGATCCAGCCATGCCGAAGCAACTAGCAATCTAAGAATAGCCATCGCTACAAATAAAAAGTTTTCACAATTTAACTGTTTGTCGGGGCTAACCCCCAATAACATAACAGCTGGATTTAATTCTATTGTAGTTGATAGTGCGTTCTGGAAAAAATTCCTGATATCCTGTTTTACCCTATCTAATTGTGGACAGAGCGAGAAAATATGTATCAGATCCGCCTCTGCACTACCACACATAAAACAGGTAGTTCCAGATAGAGCCCCCCATTGAGCAATTTTTCCAGGTGTGTAGTACAGATGATATAAAATCTTATAGTGTTGGGCCTGTAGGGATGATGAACACAACAATTTTCCTCCCATTTCCAATGACTCTGTGAAAATATCCCTAGCTATGTCCAGATCTGTAGACCATTTATCTTCTATTTCTCTAAATCATCTTTCTTTAGTTTTGTCATTTCCAAATAAAATCTCTTTATAGTGCAATCAGAGCCATCTTCTATAAGATCCATCATTATAGTTCTTTCAAAATCCACTGATCCCCCTTTTTTATTTGATATACAGCTTCTTATTTGGGGGTATTTGTAAAAGTGTTTTGTGTTCAAAGTATATCTGTTCTGTAAGTCTGTAAATTGTAATATGCCATGACCTCCCAACATGTCTCCAATCTTTCTTATCCCCCGCCTCTCCCAGTCTTGAAATACAGCTCCTGAGAATACCATGCTAGATAAGGAGGGATTATTTTTAAATCTAGTGTATGCGTTATATTTCCCATTTCCAACCTTTTTGGAGATTCCTTTCCATATATTATAGGCAGCCATTATTGTCTTAAATCGTGTTCTTTTGTAGTAACTTTCCTCCGTGAATCTCAAAAAAACATTTTCTGCATTTCTACCCAAAACCAGACCATAAATAGCGAGGGAGCCAATATTATCCCAGGCATCCACCCCAGCCCCCCGACTAGTCCCAGCATGTTTTGTAATGCAGCAGCCCAATAATACAACTTTAGATCTGGTAGCGACCAACCCCCTCTCTCCCGGGGTAATGACATACACCTCAGTGCCCTGCGTGTCTTACCTTTGGCCCAGATAAAACGATTAATCATTTGTTCACAAATTTTAAACCATTTGTTGTCAACTAAGAGTGGTACTGCCCTAAAGATATACAAACATTTTGGCAACACCATCATTTTAATAATGTTAACTCTACTAAAGACAGGTGTAGGTTCTCATAACGATCCAAGTCTTTCTTTGTTATCTATTATTGGGACTATATTTTTTTCACCAAAGTATTTATGTCTGCTGAAATAATAATTCCTAAATAAGTCCCTGCCTTAACCACTCGGTTGTCATCACAAATAGTCGCTGAATTTTTAATAATCTGAGTCTTTGAGGCATTTAAGGCGTAGCCCGAAACTTGTCCAAATCTACGAGCCTCTACTTCTACTAGTTCAGTCACCTCCGTGGGGTTTGGTGTTATTACCGCCACGTTATCAGCGTAAGCAAGTACCTTACAGGGTCCCAGTAATGTATGTAGTGGAGTGATCTCTGGACATTAATCTATCCTGCGGATCAGTGGATCCATATACATGGCAAATAGCAGCGGGGAACATGGGCAACCCTGCCGTGTACCTCTTTTGATCGTAAATTGTCCCATGATGCCCCCATTCACTCTTAAGGCTGCGACCGGTTCCTTGTACAGGGTCTGTAAAGCTTTAATGAAGCCACCCTTAAATCCAGCTCTTACTAAAGTGTGCCACAAATAGTCCCAGGAGACCCGATCGAATGCTTTTTCAGCATCCAGCAACATTACTGCCATCGGGTCTCCTGTGACCTCAGCAGCATCAAACAAGGTTATAACTTTCCTAGTGTGGTGTGTCGTTCCTCTTCCAGGAATAAATCTGTGTTGGTTACTGCTAACTAAAGCACTTATCACTCCCGCAAATCTCGTTGCCAGGGCTTTTGAATATATTTTGGTATCATTATTCATCAGCGTAATGGGACGATATGATCCTGGCTCAGTTGCCGGCTTCCCTTTTTTTAATATTAAAACTATGTCCGCACCCCCCAAGACTTTGGGATAGACTCACCCAACTGAGAATCTTGAAACGTTTTGACTAAGTCTTGGCCCAGACTTTCCCAGAAAGTTTTATAAAACTCTAAGGGTATCTGGTCCGGACCAGCTGCCTTTCCTGAGGGGAGACTGCACATAGCCTCTTTAATCTCAAGGTTATCTAACGGGTTTTCTAATCCTTCTGCGTCTTCATTGGAGACCCTCTCAACCGGGATATTCTGGAGGTATTCCCTTATCTCTTCATCACTACAAGAAAGTTGGGTATCATATAATGACTGGTAGAATTTCCTAAACACTTCCCTGATTTCTACAGAGTCTGAGTGCAATTTACCATTTTCATCCCTGATTTCCCTAACCGTCCCATCTGCCGCTATCTGTCTAGTGCGCATGGCAAGGACATGCCCAACTTTTTGGTTATATTCGTAGCACCTCTCCCTTCTAATAGTATAATATTGTGCTGCCTTTTTCGCCAGATCTTCTTCAGCTTCCATTTTTGCTTTCATTAAGTCTACAATATATTGTTCAGTTGGTTCACCTCTAACAACACAGTTATTAAGCTGTTCTTCTGTATCTGACACGGCTCTTTCTATCTCCCTTTGCCGGAGCCCTTCTACTTTTCGTTTATAAGCACTGTAACTGCATGTCTCTCCACGTACACCCGCCTTGAAAGCATCCCATATAACTCCCACTGGAGCACTCCCTCTATTATTTTCAAAAAACTCACTGATCCATTTTGACATATGTAATATATAGTCATCATCCAAAAGTAGCTTTCTTTCAAATGTCCAAACCCGATTTAATCTTGTTCCTCCTTCTAACTTCATCGTTAATACTAATGGATTGTGATCACTGAAAATTCTTGGAAGTCTGTCAATTTTAACTCTGGTCATTAGATCCTTGGATATCATAAAGTAATCTAATCTAACACAGATTTGGTGTGGTGCAGAGTAATATGTGTATCCTTTTTGTTCCGATCTAATTGTGCCCCAAACATCTTGCAAATTATTATTTTCCAAAAAATCCACAAGAGCCTTATGTACTCTTTTCTTCCGACCTTTGTAGCTTCTAATCTGTCCTATTCCCAATCCCTCCGCCCCATTGATATTCAGGTCTCTTCCTATAATGACCTGTGGGGACCAGGTAGCTAACTCTGAATCTAAGAAGTGCATTATTTCTGGATCATCCTGAGTTGAGCCATACACCGCCACTAGTGTTGTCCATACTCCTTCTATCAAAATCTCCGTCATGGCCCACCTACCCCATTTATCTTCTAATTTTTTCCCAGTTATCACATTTTTACTCCTTGACAGGATAGCTACCCCTCTATTTTTTGTACCTTGTTTGGATCTTGCTATTAAGTGGAACCCCAACTGGTTAAGACAAAACTCCTGAGTACTCATTATATGTGTCTCTTGCAGGAATACAAAGTCCACATTCACCTGACGCAGTCGGACTCCTATCTTCTGTCTCTTTTGGATATCGTTTAAGCCACATACATTCCACGTTACAAGTCTAAGAGACATGTTTAGGTTTTTGGGGACTATCGGCTACCTGCTCACTTTTGTTTATCAAATTATCAGATTCATTCGTTACTACATCTATTGCACAGATTACGCAGCCTTTATTTTTCGTGTTCCCTTCCTTACAATCACCATGGTTATATATCCGTTTCAGAGTGTGCTCTACATAATCCCAATGTATTTCAGTACCTTTGTGCCCTTTGTGCCCTGCCCTTGTACTCTCCCTCCCCCACCCCAGGAAACCCTCCCTCAGGAACCCTCCCCCCCTACAGGCAAATAGGTCCGAGGGACCTATGTCTGACCGACGTTTGCCAACAGGATGTCACACCCTCTCTCCCCTGATTTTCCTAAATTATATATGCTACTAAAAGTGCTCTACCCAAAATAATCTTAAGCCCTGTTCACCAGTCTATAACTACTAGTACATGTCAAAGCATCAATATATCAACACATCTAAACCGGCCTACATAACTCTAAAATTTCAGAAAATAACACATTAAGGATATGCCCTCTTAACTCCGGTTTCAGAAATCTAACTCATAATAATATTCTGTTTTTCCACAACCTTTGTAGCTTCTAATCTGTCCTATTCCCAATCCCTCCGCCCCATTGATATTCAGGTCTCTTCCTATAATGACCTGTGGGGACCAGGTAGCTAACTCTGAATCTAAGAAGTGCATTATTTCTGGATCATCCTGAGTTGAGCCATACACCGCCACTAGTGTTGTCCATACTCCTTCTATCAAAATCTCTGTCATGGCCCACCTACCCCATTTATCTTCTAATTTTTTCCCAGTTATCAAATTTTTACTCCTTGACAGGATAGCTACCCCTCTATTTTTTGTACCTTGTTTGGATCTTGCTATTAAGTGGAACCCCAACTGGTTAAGACAAAACTCCTGAGTACTCATTATATGTGTCTCTTGCAGGAATACAAAGTCCACATTCATCTGACGCAGTCGGACTCCTATCTTCTGTCTCTTTTGGATATCGTTTAAGCCACATACATTCCACGTTACAAGTCTAAGAGATATGTTTAGGTTTTTGGGGACTATCGGCTACCTGCTCACTTTTGTTTATCAAATTATCAGATTCATTCGTTACTACATCTTTTGCACAGATTACGCAGCCTTTATTTTTCGTGTTCCCTTCCTTACAATCACCATGGTTATATATCCATTTCAGAGTGTGCTCTACATAATCCCAATGTATTTCAGTACCTTTGTGCCCTTTGTGCCCTGCCCTTGTACTCTCCCTCCCCCACCCCAGGAAACCCTCCCTCAGGAACCCTCCCCCCCACAGGCAAATAGGTCCGAGGGACCTATGTCTGGCCGATGTTTGCCAACAGGATGTCACACCCTCTCTCCCCTGATTTTCCTAAATTATATATGCTACTAAAAGTGCTCTACCCAAAATAATCGTAAGCCCTGTTCACCAGTCTATAACTACTAGTACCTGTCAAAGCATCAATATATCAACACATCTAAACCGGCCTACATAACTCTAAAATGTCTGAAAATAACACATTAAGGATATGCCCTCTTAACTCCGGTTTCAGAAATCTAACTCATAATAATATTCTGTTTTTCCACAACCTTGTTACACTTGTTACACTCTCCCCTTTTTATTTTTTCCGGGGTATATCTCTGATAGCAACAGTTTGTATATCTTGTCCCTCAGGAACTTGTGGTGAGTCTTTTGTTGGCCTCTGTTTTCGCGCAAGTAGTTGAGGTATTCTTGTGCCATGATTTCAGAGTAAAAAACTCTAAAATTTCCATTTAAACCAACCTTTAACCGTGCGGGAACATAAGATAAGCCTCACACCCCATATTTTGAAAAGGGGTAATAAGCTGCCTCATCCGCCACCGTCTTTCCACGGTGGTATGGCAGAAATCAGGGCGAGCAAAAAATTCAATATCCTTATAGGTACGTTTAGACTGAGGTTTTGCCTTACTGATTATCTCTTCACGCAGAAGGAAATTCCCAACATAAAACAATATTGCGCGAGGCTTACCCTGTGTTTCTTTCCGCGTAAGCGGAAATTGATGTGCTCTTTGTACCTCATATTCCCAGTCCCATGAAAACAGCTCTGGAAAAGCACCTTTCAACAATTCAACAACAAAGCCCCGCACGTCTCCTCCCTCCTTTCCCTCCTGAATTCCAAGTAGTCTAACGTTATTTCGCCTTTGTCTATTTTCAAAGTCCTCTAGCTTCCAGAGCATATCCGCCGTTGTCTTATCTTGATCTCTGCTAGCATCTTGCATTTTAATGAAGTCATCTTCCAGTTTTCCCGTTCTTGCCTCTACCTCAGAAACTCTCCCTTCCATTTCTTCATACATTTTGTTAACTTTATGCAGAGAAGATTGTATTTTTTTATTTGCATGCCTGGCCCTCCTGCTTGCTCTCTGGCTCTCAGCACGAGCCTCGCCTTGTATCTGTTTTAAGGTAGAGAATAAAACTTCAAAGTTAGAGGTGCCCCCCTCGGATCCTTGAGGGGTAGCCTCATGGGTGCCTATATCTGCGCTCACGAGCTCTCCCATGGGTGGCACACCACTCTCCAAGGTATTGTCCCAATCGAGTTTCTTTACAACTGTTTTCACGGGTACTTTGCGGTACGTTCTAACTTGATCCTTACGCCTGAGATTATTTTTAATTTTGCCCTTATGTTTAGATTTATTGTTCACAGATTTATTCATCTCTTTGGCAGTAGTTTTTGCTTTTGTTTTTATAATTTTTTGAACAGTCTCTTGCGCTGACTCAATAGGTTCTGTGTCGCTGCCTGAAGAAATTGAAATACTATCAGATTTAGACAAATTGGTTTCTGAGCCTGAACCTGCTACGGAGTCTACTGAAGTGCCCGGTTCCAAATCCGAGTCTGAATCTGAAAGAGACTCCTGAACGAAGCTGCTGTTCTCACTTTCATCCTCTTCATCATCCACCTCATCATTTCCAGTAAAGAAAACCTCCTCACTAGGAGATGCCAATATAGATCCTGAAACAAGTTGTGCATTCCTGTCAATTCTGTAGTCTATAAGTATATTGGCATTTGTATTTTGACTGATAGGATTATTAAACTCTGATTGTGCTGGTTGTGCTGAATCGAGCGCTATCTCCTTATCAAGTACTTTTTTGAATGGCTGCTCTGTCAACACATCCCCATTCTCGTTAATTTTCCCATTGTAGTCGAGGTGCTCATTCATTCCATTCACTTCAATGCCTACGGCTGGCTCTAAGGAAGTACTTGTCTCTTTAACTACAGGGGAAATGTCAGATATCTCCTTCCCCTTTAAGTGCTCAGCCCCGCCCCTTACCGTGGCTGTAGAAAAGGTAGTTACTCCCGCGGGCTCTGTAACTTCATTCTGGATCGGTGTCTCAATCGCGCTGCCTGTGTTCTCGTTGGCTCCGACCTTCTCTACATGTGCAACGCGCTGTTTCTCCCCACACAAGGACACTAATGATGGAACAGAAAACACTCTCTGTGATGCTGGCTGAGCGCTCGTTGCAGCGCATATCACTGGTGAGAATGTCTCGACTATTGTAGTCTGTCGAAGCGCTACCTCTCTTCCAGCCATTTCCCCGGCAGCAGGTTGCACTTCGTTATTTCTTTTTATTGTTGAGACTGATGCCATAATTTTCTTCTTTTCCACTTCCTTCTCGCGTAGCTTCCGTGTTTTAGCCTCTTTAGCAGCTTCCCGCCTCAGCTGCGCCTTTGATCTTAATTTGCCTCTCAGGTTAGAGGCTGGAGCTCCAGGATCTTCTATAGATGCCTCCTCTTCATCATTCCCAGAAACATCCCAGTCATGAGTTTTCTTAGATGATCGCACTAATTTAGAAGCCATTATTTTTGAAAGATACCTCCAATGAGCTCGCCCCGACTGACAGGACCGTGTAATTAAATCAGCAATAGTCCCAAGCAGGGTCTTGTCCTTGGTCCGGTTCTTGATTTGAGGCAAACCCTCTATCAGCGCTGGCATAAGGGTGAACGCTCCAAGCATCACAGTCAGTAGCTACTGATAGTCGACAACCGTCAACTCGCAATATACTCGCCGTATTCTCTTTGCACTGCGATGCCCACACAATCTGATGTCTTCTCTCGATAGCAACCGATATAGTTTTAGTTCAATAGGGCATTGCTAGGATATACAGGCGATTTTACTAGTCACAGTATAAGCCAAGGGTGAGCACTGCGTATTCGATCACGCTGTCATCAGGAGGAGAGCTTAGGTGCGACTATCCTCTACGGCGTCCCGGCGGCCATCTTGCCCCCAGGTCCTCTGATTCAAAAACAGCATAATACTCCAGCTCTGAGAGGATAGAAGTTGTGGTTTCAACATCCAAATCATCTGAATGTAACCCAGGTACAATTACATCACCCACAGAAATGTTAATACATATGGGGCCTCATTTATGAGAAATGACGCATCGCTGCGTGAAAGCAGCAATGCGTCACTTCTCAGTGCACACTCCTTGCGACATTCCTGATGCATCATATTTAATGTATGATGCATCATGTCGCAAGGAGTTACAGATACATCGGTATTTCTGACGTATCCGTAAGCTCAAAAGTGACGCATTGCTGGAGAGTGTCACAAAAGTGACGCAACTCCAGCATTGCGTCCTTTCACATGTGAAAGGGCCTGCGTCAGTCTATCGCCTGCTGTGAGGCAGGCGCAAGATTTTGACTCAACGGCGTCCTAAAAGTGACGCAGTGAAATCTCAAAGACTTCACTGCGTCACTTCTACGACCCTTCCTTGCGTCAATACGCCCCCCTTGCATACATTATACCTGGCGCAGGTATAATATGGCACAGGCGTTTACAAAGTGATGCATCTACCTAGATGCGTCACTTTGTAAATATGGCGCAACAAGGTGCATTTTTTACGCCACTGGTGCGTCACAAAAAGTGACGCACCGGCAGCGTAAAAGTGACGGACAGTCTCATAAATGAGGCCCATGGTACCTGCAGGATCTCTGCAGTGCCGAATAAATCAAATGGAACTTATCCCATACAATCCCATCAGTCATTAGAATGGCTGGAATGTTGATGAGAGACAAGTCTCTTTTCAGTTTATGCAAAGAAGAATGGGTCACCAACACTACATCAACGCTTTCTGTAGCAGAACATTCCGGGAGATAGTGGCCATTGTTCAATAGGACTAACACAGTCATAAATCCAATCCACATGAACAAAAAAAGATAAGGAGAGCATGATAAAGACATATATCCAAGGCGGGACTAGATAAGTGTGCTATAAAAACACAAATCCATGATTGATGCAAAAGAGATGAATTGTCTGAACAAAAATACTTCTTGATCCATATAGTACCCGGAGGTACTTAGCTGAAACACTGGAGGCTGGGATTCAATAGTAGGACTCAAAGAATACAACACAGAGAGATTCACCAACAGTGGATCAATATAAGTAAGATCAGCAGCAGAAGCATTGGTAATGAAAGCTGGAGTCATTTTGGTTGTTTTTTTGGTTGAGGACTCAGCTTCCCCCCTTATCCAAGCAGAATCAGCTTTGGTGGTGCTCATGTGCTGAAAAGAAATATCTCATGGAGGAGCACGAGCTCCCTGTGGCCTACGATGTATAATCCGCCACATAATGTAGTTTGACATGTGCGATGGAGACAAAGCGTTTGTCTTTAGAACCAGGAAGCGGTGGCAAGATCACAGTTCTTTTCAATCATCACCTTCTCTGGAACCAGATCCCTGACTTTTGGAAGCCAGCCGGAAGCTATAGTATGCATGTCTGCACTTGGAGAGAGAGACATGGGCACGTATTTGCTTGATTGTGCATCAAAGAAATTTTGTAGGATCTGCAAGACAGCACAATGGTTATCTATGTCAAAGGTTGCAGCAGCCGCCACAATGAGTGGACCTTCGAGGGCTAGAACTTACATCTTGATGCCAAAAATCACTTCACAAGAGGTCCGCCTACCCTGAGATCTTTTTAAGGAGGTTACTAAGAGCTTGTGAAACCCCATAGAGATGGTTCAACCTGCCACTCACAGTAAGTAAAACTCTAGCCGTTAAGGACTGCTTTAAGTTAGAGTTCATTCTTTCCACAACAAAATTGCCCTCAGGCCAATATGGAGAAGAATAATGCATCTGTACACCCTGGGACGTCATCGAATCATGGTACTCTTTGAAAGTGAAAGCCAGACCATGGTCCAAATGGATTGCGTAGCATGCATAAGTAACGATAAAGACTTGCAAGTCTTTAATAACAGTTCAAGCATCAGCTGAGCACTGTGGCCAAACCGAAAGAAATCTAGAGCAAGAATCAACTGCAAACAAAAAACATTTAAACGCATTATCTGAAATTAGTGGCCCACCATTATCCAGGTAACTACAGTCGAAAGGCTTGATGGTAATTAAAATGTATGCCTGTGGTGGATGAGCCATGGCTTAACCTTTAATTTGCTGGCAGATGTCACAACACAGGACATATTTCCTGGCCTGCTGGTAAAAGCTATGCCACCAATAACATTGCTGAGCAGCAAAAGTGTGGCTGCCACTACTGCATGCGTGGAAGCAACATCTTCATGTGCTGCTATAACTAAAGCATTCCTGCTGTCTTGCTGGGAATCTATTGATCCTCAACCCCAGAAATAATTGCAAAGGGAAAAGTCTGGCCATTTAAATGATAAGAGTATTTAGAAGGAAACCCTTTGGTAAAGTAGTGCTGTTTTTAAATGCATTCACATCAGTCACGATATTGTTATCTATATAAGCTTTAGAGCTTTCAATTGCTGCTAAGTGGCTGAGGCAACAGCAGATTTGGGTGCTTCATCAGCCAAAGAATTCCCTAGAGCATGTGCTCCCACAATGCATGTATCACATAAGTTTGTGGCAACCGATCCTTAAGGTCTGCCTCTTTAAACCAAAGCAGTTTATGGTTAACTGTACTACCCTTTAAATCCTTTCACCATTTTGTTGTCAATAATGTAGATTACCAATAAATGACTGTACACAGTAATTTGAATCATACACAATAAGAGTGGGGAATTCAGGATCTGTATTTTCAAGTGCAAGACACAAAGCTTTCAGTTAGGCCAATTGCTGAGTGCAATCTCATAAAGACTGCATGCAAGTAATTTGAGGATGGAAAAGGCCATTCAACATAACACCAATAACTATGGCAAATGTGACTGAATATTGCTGCTTAGAACATATGCAGGTTGAGTTGAACCGTGAGTGTAAATAATATATTCATACTGATCAAGAGATGGAACAGTAGATGGAAAAGAATAAACATGCTCATACTATAGAAATTTTTGTATCAGCAAAGAAGTGTCAAAGGAGAAGTCTACATCAACAGCTGCCAATGGTGTAGGCTATTGAATCCATCTAGGATGGAGGGCCTTAGCGTTAGGGTTACTAGCTTTGGAAACAGCCTATCAGGCTGGCACAGGAGTAACAACAATAAAACAAAAATGCATTTCCCTTGAGCACATGGCCTTTCGTTAAGAATGCAAACACAAGGAGATGATGGACGGAGCGCTGAAACTTTTCAGACACTCAACCCCAGTCACAGATCTGGCTTTAATCCATTATTCTGACCCAGCCCTATGAAAATCGGTCATGACCCTGTTCCTCTAGGAAACTGTCCAGGCCTAACTGCAAAGCCAGGTCTTCCCTGGACTGGAAACAAGGATCCTGTGACCAGTTTCAGGGCAACACTCACCATCACCCATGCTAGCTTGAATCCAGTGGCAAAGTGAACATGGGACCGACGTCTGGGCATACCCTGCCAACTTAAGGCTGTAAGAAAGTAGCATCTGCTTTCATGGTTACTCCCACTTTTTGCTGGTGTCATAACTGTTTTCTTACTAATCTGACTGGGATCCTGATAATCAGGATTCCAGTCACTGTGCATCCTCCCTAATTTGGCTATGGTGTGTAACTGGTACATTCCTATTTGGCTACTGAGGCACACTTGTTAGTCACTAGTATATGGTACTGAGGTACCTAGGGCATGGGTACCCCAGGGATCCCCCGGCGGTGCGGCATGCAGCATGTATTTTGCCACCCACGAGGGATCCTCCAAACTATGACTGCAAGGTTGGTGCGTGCACCTCTCATAATTAATATAAGTTTCCTTATATCTAAGTTCACTGCACTTGGTACCTGTAAGTCACCCTTCTAGCAGGCCTTTCAGTCCTAAAGGCAGGGTGCTCGGTTACGAGTGAGAGGGTGGCCCTCTATGAGCAGCCCACCCATAGAAACCCCGGAGTCCATTCTCCGAGCTTTATAAGTAAATCTGCTGTTTGGATATAGATGCCATGCATTATTACACAATGACCACCTCTAAACTGGCTGAAATTAACCTGGGCATGTTTGATATCAAACATGTTGGAATCATACCCCAACACCGTATCTGGTGTTGGGGCATGATTCCATCCAGGGTAGGGCCCCTCCAGGGAGCCCTCCATGCTTCCAGGACCAATGTTACAGAGCCTGACAGCAACCTAGTGCTGCTGCATCCCCTGGACACACTTTTACCCTCCTGCTGCTTTGCCAAGCCTGGGCAGGGGAAGGTAGGACAATAGGTTTCTTGTCACAGGAAGGTGTGACCACCTCCCAGACAAGATTTGGTGTATTAGGCCAGGGTGGAGACACTTTCTAGCGCAACATTGTCTGCTGAAAGGGCACATTTGGTGAACTCCTTGTATACTCCAGTTCAAACAGATCAGGAAGCCCTTAACTCACCACTCTGATGCAAATCTGGACAAAGTGCATGGGAGTATCTTCCTCACTGTCTGACGCCTCCTCTGGGAGGGACCCCTGAATCGTCCCAACCTTCACCTTAGAGTACTTAAGGGCTTACCTGTGAGTGACTCTCTTGATTAGTTTCTGGATTCAATTCAGATAAAACTCCATTTCTACTTCGACCGTCTGGGTACTCTGGACTCTGCTGAACTTCGCCCTGGTCACTGAGACGGCACCTAGGATGATTCCTGCAGCTCAAGCCTCCCCATCCTGCAAGCTCACTCAACCCTCCATGCCCATGTTCCGTACAGGTCTGTCCAAGTCCTGTGGACATCAAAGACAACTGAAGAAATCTCCCTTGGGGTGAAGGAATCACTCTCCCTCATCCACAAGCACAGCAACACAGCTGACCGGTTTACCGATTCTGGGCTCCAACGGACTCCAAAAGGCTCAACAACACAGGTGGTGGTCTGGCACTCCCTCAAGGCCTCAACTGTTCTCTCATTGAGTGTTGAGGCCAGTATCCCTCATCGAGGTCTGTACAACCGAACCCCTGTGCACTGCTTGGCTTCATCGCTTCAACGCACAGCAACCGCATAGGTCGTTTCGACTGACTTGTACCAACTGCATGCATATCAAAAGGTTCTGCCAATGAGTCTCTCCCCACTATAACTAACCGGCTCCGATGCAGTTGGTTGGAACTGATGGACTCTGTTGTCTTCAATGTCATGGTAGCTTGTGCAGAGCTACCGACTTGGTGCGACAGTGTTTAAATCTTCTCATCATTTTTTTTACCTGCATCCTTGAACTGGAGGAATCTTTGTCTTCCGTTCCTCCTGGTCACCCCTGAGTGGTAGAGACTCTGTCCCCTCTGCTTTCAGGTATTCTTCAACTAAAACTCGTTTCTGGCTTCCAACCAACAGTTTCGTCCATCTGTGGTAAGACCAACCACAACGTACCCACTGATCAGTATTAAGTACACAGTTGTGTATCCTCTTTGCACACAACCGTCATGGGGTTCCTAGACTCTCACCTGGGGTGGTTGTTTGGGTCCCCGACTCTTCTACGTCTCCTGGGTCCAGTCACTACTTAGGTCGTGGTTCGTAATCCTCTATCTTGATATTTGGTCTGGTCTCCCCTTGGGGACCACTGTGTATTGGTGCTACTGACTGTTCAATGACCAAAGTATTTTGTACATTGTGTATATCTCTGGGTAGGAGATACCGTAAAGTGTTAGTGAGTGATTGTAATAAATATCTATTTTATAAGTACACTATGTGGTTCTTTTTCATTTAGCCTATACTAAAGAATTAGATACTGGTAAACCTAGCTGCTTTGCACTCCTCCTAGATTAAGCCTGAAGGCTGCTCTCCACAGCTACCACTTAGAGAGCGTTCTACGGTTATCTCAACCATTAAAATCACCATAAGGGTCACCTGGATTAGTTCAGGGTGCTACACTTACATAAGTGAGCACCATATACTAACTCAGCTTCTCACAAGGGTGAACAAAGCAAACAAGGAAAAGATCAACAGAACACTGAAGACACTCACCCCAAACACAGATCTAGGTTGAATCCATCATCATCCTAGCTCACTTCGATACGCCTGTTCAGACCCAGCTAAATGCAAATCAGTTTTGACCCTGTTCTTCATGGGAACAGTCCAGCCCAAACTGCCAAGACAGGTCTTCCCTGGACCAGAAACTGGCATCCTGGGACTGGTTTCAGGGTATCACGCCTCATCAGCCAGGCTAGCTTGAATCTAGTGCCAAAATGAGCAAGGGACCCACGTCTGTGAGTACCCTGCCAACTTTGGATGAACAATGATGGTGGATGGATTCAAACCAGATCTGTGACTAGGGGTGAGTGTCAGAAAAGTTTCAGCGCTCTGTCCATCTTCTCATTGTGTTTGCTTTCTTTAAGAATGGCCATCTGCATGACAGTCAGTTTTTTCTGGAAGCAAAACGCATTCCCTCTACAGAATATAAGTGTGATTTATATGCAAAAGGCACTGCTTCACCTTTGTTAAAGGTGATGTATGTAAACCCAATTGCACCCAGCAAAATTTGGATGACCAGGTTCTTGGGATTGACATGTGTATGTAAATTGCGTGTTTCAAGAAAGTCAGATTTTAATAATCTAAGTGCATCTGTGTGTTCTGTTGTCCAGCATGAAGGCGGTAAAACCAGGGCGTGTTAATACATAAAGAGGTTATATGAATTGTGCATATTCAGGAATGTACATTCTGCTAAAAGTCAAAAACCATAGAAGGGACTGTAATTTTTTTGTGTGTTTTAAGGTTGCAATTATGCACATTTGTCCACAAAATTAGGTGCAAGTCTATTTTCGTCATGTGTAAGTTCATATCTTAGGAAAAGGACACTTAAAAAAGAGCTATATTCAATTTTTTTCAAAGTTGTGCCTTGTATGCATGTTCAGCCATGTGGGGATTTCATTCATTGTCCTTCAAGGAAATATCATCTACGTAGGACTAAGCATCAGGGTCAATGTCATGAAGAATCTACACAACTTGTGCCGCGAAAACTCCCGGTCTGTTCTTATAGCGCATAGGAAGTCCTGCTTAGTGCATTTGAAAACTTGGGGCACTAAAGTGAACCACTCTTGGCTCTCAGGAGCCAAATTTTGACTGAAAACACGATTGCAACTATTCAATGTTGTTTTCTATTTTTTTTGCAGACTAAGTTATTAATGAGTGCCTATTTGCACGTATGACCATTCAAATGGCTATAGTCTAAGACAATACAATAGAAATTATCTAGTTTTATAAAAGGTAAAGGCGGATTGTTAATTTGAGAGACACAGGGTTCATTTACTCCCTGGTACTCCAATTGGGAGAACATTTCTTTCACGGGCGCCTTAGTGTCCTGTGTAATAGGATATTGTGGTTGCATCTGTGGGGTGGACCATATAGGAATAATATGATAAGAGGATTGCTTTTCCCAACCAACATGATTATGGCAAAGTGAAGAGGCCAACGCAAAGGCCCATTTGGATGCATACATTTGTTTGACTTCATCAGAGACAAGGTGCAAAAAGGAAGGAAGAATCACATCCTCTCCTTGGATGACGCGATGGCAACTGGTGGAGACCAACCAACCTCTGACAAGAGGATGTCATAAGATGCAGTTCAATATTCCCAGAATATTGCTTTAATTGTGCATTTAACATCACCTTCAGTTTGAAAATCTAAGTCATATAATGTACCTCGAGGGGCTAGGTGGGTATCTGGGGTTTCAACTGAAACAAAGTTATTAGTTGCTTTAGCTGCCAGAAACTCCTGGAGATTATGGCGTACTATGATGACTTCTGTCACACTGTGGAGGAGATTCGCTGACCGACTCCTGTTCAGGAGGAGGGTTCTCACTGTCTGGCATATTTAGCAGTCAAAGCTCCTTCTTTCTTTTTCTGAAATGGGTATTTATGTTGAGGAGTCTTGTTCTCCTTCTTTATCTTAACATTGTGTCTCCTTTGTTGGTTTCATGTACTCTTCTTGCCTGCACTCAGATTTCCCTTCTCTATCGTTCTGCTGGTCAAACGATTCCTGAAAGGAACAAGGAGAACATTTATCAGGAATCTGATACTTGTCTGGAGTCTTGATTTTAGTGTGATCACAACAATCGTATTGTTTCTCAGAGGACTCCAGGGGGTGGAGAACCTCAGTGAGGTTTACATTCCTGTCGCTGTTAAGATTTATCCCATGGTGTTTTAGCTAACACTTGGGTGGGTCTGGCATCTTTTTTAGTGCTAGGCTTGACAAGTGATGGTACTGAAGGTTTGGTACCCACATTATTTCATCCTATAGATGCATGAGCAATAATTATAGGCAACTCTTGTTCGCGGTCGACAACTGCCCCTGCTGAAAGTCACTGGTGTATGCAGAGTTGCTACTTCACCATTAACATTAGAAACAATAATTTCAGAGACTGCGGTAAGATTACCCATTAGTTTCATCCGCAAATCTAGGGCAGGACATGCCATATGTTCATTCTTTATCTGTTTGAAAATGTTTGATAGAATGGCCTATGAGGGAGAGCTCTGACAGAGAGTATAGACTACGGCAAAAACAGTCCCTCATGTGTTGTAGTCTACAAGAGTGGAAAACTTTCCAGTGGGTAAGCACTTAGCTAAAATTCTGTGTGTGTCTTGTGGTCCTGTAAGTGGAAACACAACTTCAAGATGATCAATTCTTTGGACAATCCAAAAAGGAAATTACTCACAATTAGTGGGTCATTTGCCCATAACTGAATGAACAATTACAGGACTAATAACAGGCGCTGCAGGCCACTGGGCTTGTGCTTGCAGTCCAAGTCTAGCTGGACCAGTTAATTAAGTACGTGAAATAAATTGCATCAGACATCTGTAGAAGATGACAAAAACTTTGTACAAACCCCAGGTTTGTACGAGATTTGAGTTGCCTAAATCTGGATATGGTGTATATCCAGCTAATGCCATCCAAGTAGTCCCTTCATTACTGAGAAAACCTATTTGAAGTGGCCCAGGCACATGGGGAAGGTAAATTGTTTGTGTTGGTATCCACAGCTGGAAATGTGACCCAAGAATAAAAAACTTCAAAGCAGAATGCATTGTATGCTTCTACTACAGAGATTACAGGAGCATTCGCATTAGAGCCTCCATGTTGGGCTAAATGTTCATTGACTGCTGGCCGGCATTTGACTGCAATAACAATATGTTGGGCCATAAGTAATCAAAAATGGATTAAAAGTGTAACACAAACAGGGTGTAAACCTTTTCATATTTAAGCTTGAAAAACCAACTGAACTAGGTGATCTCTAAAAACTGTGCGGGATTAATCCCTAACAACTCTTGTAAAAGGTGCATGATAATGTGGACAAGCACAATCACTACTAAGGATTCCCACAAATAAGTTCCTGACCAAAACATTGGTGGCGCCATGTTGCAGTGATTCTGTGGAGAAGTGTGGCTCAATGGTTAGAGCGGCAGACCCTGATGCAGAGGTGTGGCCCGGACAAGGGTTCAATTCCCGCCTCGGCGGGTCTTGGGCTCAATTTCCCCGGACCTGATATTCTCGCCTCGGTGCCTATTCTAATCATGGGTCCCACTCTGCAACTCTGGGCAATAGCTTGCTTAATCTCCACAACGGCCCCAACAGCGGTAAGATGCCTGGCTTCACCTTGGGGGTACCCAGGAGTGGGCACTTCACAGGGAAAGGCCAGGAAGGGTTCCACAGCGGTATGTGCACAGCGCCTTGTGACCCCTTCGGGGGTGATACGTGTGCTATATAAAAGCACTACATTTACATTTACATTCTGCTTAGGAACACAACTTTGAATTGGACCATAGAACATCAGCATGTAGTGTCTGAGTCACCATAACACCTCAGTATCTATGACTCCAGGTGTGACTAGCTATAGTGCCTGACTTACCCTCCTAACCTTTCCAGAGAAACAAGTGAGTTGGTCCCCCAGTACACAACACTCTCGACCCTCTCAGGGATCGCGGTAACAAGACCATGAAAAACCTTGTAATGTAATAAGACAGATTAGCCTGAGCTCCCAAACCCTTTCTACTGTAGCTAAATGATTATATATTACTAGCAGCCCGTCCCGACCTTGTCCGGGAGCAATCAGGCTTCCCCAACCCCTGCCTGCCCCGAAAATGTCCAGCATTTCGGGCCCCCGCCCCGTCCCCCGCCTGCCCCGGCCCCCGCCTGCCCCGACATTTTCCCCCGGAGCCTTAAAAAGGCGACATATGATAGTCACAGCAGTGCACTATAATGTAAAACCGTCTCACTGTATTGCAGCTATTACTCCAGCCTTCGCCTGGAAATTACCATTTCCATGTGTTTAGAGTGGGGATAAACCGAACCAGAATACCTGGCTTTCCTTCAGGCTGCTTGCTTTCCCCGTCCCCGCCTGCCCCGTCCCCCGCCTGCCCGACCCCCGCCTGCACCGACATTGTCCCCCGGAGCCTTAAAAAGGCGACATATGATAGTCACAGCAGTGCGCTTCCGGCTGTTTGCTTTCCCCATCCACATGAAAAGTACCACGAAAAGAAGGTACATTTAAACACGGCTCTGAGGTTGACGGATCACTTTCGCCTGTGGGGTCTCTTTGAGCGGGGTTTACCCTTGACGGAGCTCGGCGTGCCGAGATTCCAGCATGGTATCATAATGCCCGCGTGTCAACCTAAACCCTTAAAGCTAAAACGGTGAAACGCTGGCGCTCTGCAGTTCAACTTCCTGAGCTGTGTTTGAGGTAAAATTAATGAGCGTGATCGTGGTAGTTTGGAGCCTTACATCACCCCGTCCCCCCGCCTGCCCCGACCCCCGCTGCCTTACCTCAGCCTCCGCTCCTCAGTCCACCGCTCCTCGCCGCTCGTCACCACGACTCCCCCATGCCATGTCCGCCGCTCCTGGATGCCGCTCCTCCCCGTGCTCCTGACGTCCGCACGCAGGTCGCGGCCGGCGCTACTTCGAGGAGACTACTTTTTTTACAATGTAAATTTTTTAAATATAACATATTTTTTTACTTTATATAGCCTATGTCCATCTGCACACCCTGAGGATTCCAACGATGTATCGGGTGTGTCGATTGGCGCTGTGGTTCCCGAGTTTACCCGCCTCAAAGCCTCAAAGTTCTTCCTTTATAATAGTAGTATAGATAGATCTCTGAGATTTGCGATAGACACCATACATTAGCATGCATAACTGGATGTTCTACACTCAGCTGATGCAGCACCCTTGCTTCAGGACCTATGCTCATTGTGTGTTTTTCAGAACCCCTGTCCTCAGTTATGTGAAAAGATATGTGTGCTCACAAACTGCAGCTGCATTTTCTTGTAATGTTTAGGTGCTAATGTCTGACCAGAGAAAATAACAAGGGGAAATAATGTTTGACCTTGTCTCGGGTGTTCAGACCAAATCCCAGGAATAGGACAAAACATAAAAAACATGTGCAGTTTCTATATGAAAATACAATGTGGCACAAAGGCAAGTGTGCTATGTAATACCTTGTACAAAACAAAAGGGGCCTACCACCTGCACAATTAGTTTAACATTGGGAAAACGACATTTGGATATGTAAGAAAAATACAACAGCAATACCTCCCTTACATATATTTCTGTTGTATTTGGGGGTAGTTGTGTTCCATTATATTAATTACAAAATCAACTTTTGTAGTGGCCCTTCCATGACATGAATTAGAATATTATTTGGCAAATTTCCAATTCACTGAGTAATTTCTTTCCTTTCAGGAAGACACACTCGTGGGACTACATGCACCAGGAGCACGAGGGCCCCCGAAGTGGTCCTGGAGATCACCAGCACCTATATGGTTTGGCACTATATAGTGTGTTCATGAGCCCCACTGCCCAGGAGTCCAGGAGACTGCACTCACGGGGCTACATGAACCAGAAGCACTAGCGCCCCAGGAGGGGGTCCTAGTGATCACCAGCACTTGTGTGGTTTGGAGCTATATAGTACAATTGTAAGCCCCGCTGCCTGGGAATCCAGGTGACAGCACTCATGGAATATTCACCAGAAGCACTAGGGCTCCATGAGGTGATCCTAGTGATCACCAGCACCTGTGTGATTTGGCACTACAGAGCGCACTCATGAGCCCAACTGCCCGGGAGTCCAGCAGACAGCGCCCATAGGACTACATGCAGCAGAAGCACTAGGGCCCAATTAGGCAGTCCTAGTGATCACCATCATCTGTGTGGTTTTCCGCTGTATAGCGAGTTCATGAGCCCCACTGTGCGGGAAACATGCAGGTGAAGCCCGGGCCAAGGGCGGGCCCATCTGCACCCATCCGCAGCCAGATGAGGCTGGGCTGGGCTCCATCGCTTTTGTATAACTAAATTGGTGTTATAGAGGTGAGTGACTCTTACGTGGACTTCGTTCTACCAATGGCTTTCGGTTTTCCCCATCATTGCTTCTTTTTTGCTTTGGTGGATTAATGTATGGTCGCTGCACATAAGGCATCTGCAGAAAAACTCCCATTGCCTCTTGTCTGTCCTTTGGCTGTTGTCAGTGATATAATTGAGGAGATCCCTCCCACTGGTTATACGAACGGCTCTCTGTGTGTCATCTCTACTTGAACATTGGGGAAAAGGAAATGTCCAGGTAGGGCTCGGTCAGTCTCACTGCCTACAAAAGCAACATCTATCGATAGAATGCTCCAGAGTGTCATGGGGTGGTGGCCACTGAAATAGAGCTGACTGAGAGATGCCTCCCCTAAATATTGATGTCTATTGTCCCTCATTGTCTATGCAGACTTCTCCCCAAGATAGTTCAGTTCTAATCGAGAATATGGCCTAAACAGACACTGCTCAGATTTAAGTAGCTGACTCATGGATGGTTGCAGCTAATGGGAATTCTATGCTAGAGGAAAGAGGTATGGAACCTCGACAGTCAGCTAAGAGCAGACGGAAGGGCTCTTACATTATTAAGAATATTTAAGGAGGTGAAGAAGAGTTCCAAACATTGTGTACCTTGGACAAACTGGTATCTGAACCATTAGCAGGGGAGGGCCACAGGGTAGCAAACTTTGTGGCGGATATTGTAGCTCAAGTCAAATCCTTTTTAGCTACTGAACTCTCACCACTAATAGCGAGTCTATCAATAATGGAACAAACATGCAAGGACTTTCATAATTTTTGCTCAGCATCATTGGGCTCAAAGGGAGCAGACGAAATAGGAGACAAAACCGATCCTGTGACCTTCCTTCCCCCCCTGCAGCCACTGATATGTGCTCGCTCGGCTATTAGGAGGCCACCTCGGGTGCCCACACTGGCTCCACCAGCTTAAATCATTGAATATATCAGATATATGTGCTGGAAGGAGGCAGTCAAAGGTCTCTCAGTCTTTGGTTAATTGAGAAATTGCCTCCGGCATCTTGCCCTCATGCTGTGATTCTATCAGATGTACCTGAGCTAACTATGGTCCAGAGGGAATCACAGGAAGATCTGACCAATAAATATTTACATTGGCTTATGATGAATAGAAATTTTCCCACTGCATTGGCTGGCAGTATTCTTCTTATTCAAAGAGTAAGTTGGATAGGGCAGGGCCACATTGATTGTCCCAGTGACTGTGTTATTATTTATTTTGAAAGTTTGTTTCTGGCCCACAAACTCTGGTGAATCATATAATCAGGAGCAGGTGTAGCCATAACACTCTTTCTCCTGGGCTACTTATACAGACTTTTGTCTTATGCAAAAAGCAACGTTCGGCCCAAAGTCTTTGAGTTCAACATCTTTAATGGGGCACCCCAACTCCCAAGTGTTATGTTTCATATAGGTACCCTAATATGTGCCCGGGGAATATCATACTCACAACAATAGCGTTCTATGACTTCATCTTTAAAGTGACACAGTACGAATGAATATTCATAAGGGTTCTTGGAAACCAGGCAGGGGCTACATCATCCACCTGCATAATATCTACGTATAAGGTTCATCCCATACGTCATTCTCAAACCCAACAATGGCTAATACAAGAAACAAGGGACAAAGGACCCCTAGATACGTCTCTGTATAAATACAGCACCTCTTGCTAGTATTAGTTAGAAGGAACTGAGACTTCCCGGCCGACACACTGACCAGAGACGCTGAGGCCCCAGCATGCAGACGCTCCAGCTGACAGTGGCCAGTTACATTAGGGAAACCCTAAGAATCATTGGTTGAGGTAGCTTGTGGGGCAATCCTGCAGAAGCTTGTACTATAATTTCCAAAGGGGAACTTGCAAAATACTACAAGAACCATAAGTTGACAAGTCTCCTAATGAGTTCCTCATTGGAAGCGGTGGCTCTTAGATTTATAGGGCAAAAGGACACCTATAAATTGAAAGTGATCTTGGATGAAATCCAACCTGTATTGGCAACAAAGCTTTATGTGCAAGTTAGGCTTTGAACTCTACCAGTGCATACGTTCACTAAACACTGGAGTCCCAGGCATACTGAATTGGAGAACAAATATCTGTCCTGTGATGTTGCTGAGGAAACCAAGGACCCTGCCTTCTTCCCTTGTCCAGCTTAAAAAAGGGATTGGTCTAAATTGCTAGTGACACTGTGCAGGAATCTAGGAACAATGCATCACGCTAAGGGCCTTAGAATTTTGAAATCAAGGGGCGCTAGAGGGCACCTGCAAAATGGCTGCACTTGCCTGAGGCTCTTGCCGTTAAGGGTCACAAACCATCAAAATCCTGCCCATATTCCAGAATAATTGAAACGCAGCTGCAGGTCGGGAGTCTGGGGCATCACAAGAGCCCACCAGAGCTGTGAAGAATAGCTGCTATATAAAGACATCAGACCCGAAGGCTGGAGCTCCAGGGCAAACCACACGGGCTACATACATGACAGGGAACATTGGTCTGCTGTGAAATGCTCACAGACGGCCTAGGTGAGCTGAGGCAAATTCAACAAGCTGTGGGCAGGCACAGGAGCAGGATGAGGGCACGAATACTACAGGGAAACAGTCAGATCGCCGAGCTGAAGCTCAGTGAAATTAAGGCCTGAGCATTTAATAGGAACAGCAAAATTAAAAGCCACATGGACTGATGAAATGGAAAGATGAGCACCACCCAACCTGCAACGACCTTGCAGGGGCTTCAAAGGAACAGTAGGCACTGACAGACAATAGACTATACAACAAGAGATGCACAAATATAAATTAAAGGAAGTGGCAGAGTAGAGACTAACGCAAGACCTACAGGAACAATCAAGTAAGACGCCAAACAGCCACGAGAAATATCCGGAGCCAGAGCCTGCACATACCCACAAGCTAATGGCACAAGAAACACTCCCATTGAACCATGCCTTCCAGCTCTCTCCCTCAGGCAATAGGACAGCACGTAAAAAAAACACGGAGAAGTAGAAAGCATGAGGAAGGCAGAGGGGAGGCAAACCAAACTACTCTTCGACACTCGCAAGTCTGCCCGAACACTAGATGACTCAAAACATACAATGGCAGACGGGCCAAGCTCAGACAGCCAGAACTCTGTAGATGATCTTAAGAAACTCCTACTTTCTATGAGACACAGCCTCAACTCCAAAGAGGCCAAAATGGATAATATGTGTAGATGCACGGACTATATTGCACACAAGTTTGACCAACATGATGAGCTACTCAAAGAAGTAGAGAAGCACATTTCTGACCTGGAGGCCACTCCTCTGGCCGTACGGAACAGCTACTAACATGGAACACCTCTTAAAAGTTATTGCTGCCAAGAATGAGGACCTTGAATCCAGATTGCGGCGGAATATCCTACGAATTCTGCGGATCTCTGAATCCACCATTACAGGAAGAATGGAGGAGTACGTAGAGTGCCTACTCACAACCGTGTTGGAGAAGACTGCTTTCTCAACAATGCTGGTGGTAGAAAGAGCTCACTGATCGCTTGCCGCTCGACTGCCGCCTGGTGCCCCCCACAACCGATAATTGCTAGACTGCTCAATTATCGGGATCGGGACACCGCATTGTGTCTAACAAGAGAAAAACAAACTCTCTTTTTTGAAGTAACGAAACTGGCGATCTACCCGGATTTTACTATGGCGGTGCAAGAAGCTCCAAAAAATTCATACCAATTAAAAAGAACCTTCAACAGGCCAATATTGCTTACGCCATGCTCTTTCCGGCACGCCTCCGAGTCATGCACCAGGGCAAACAGTGCATTTTCAAACATCCACAGCAAGTGGCTGAATTCCTAAAGACAACTGCCCTAGGATCACCCCGACACGGAGCCGGCTCTAGCCCATACAGGTCCACATGCTGCTCTCTCTGACATTGAATGAGAAGATAGATAAACAATGACAACCAGCCTATCGGAGAAATAGACAAGATACTGCATGAGTGGAGAAACTTTGATGCAATCTTTTATTACACACTGTACCCCAGACACTGAACCAGTGAGTGGTGTTACAAATGGACTGAGAATGCCTCAGGAGGTACAAACGCTACCGGCAACGTTCCCTGATCTCTCTACGGACGAATCAGATATATGGGACTCAGACTCATGCCCTGAACACCCTTGCATCGCGAGGACGAACCAGTGCCCTCCTGCACTACCCCAGAAGGACATCCCAAATATGACAAGTGATAATCGTTCTATTGTTAAGATTCAGCAGGATTCCTATGAGGACCAGGTTAGAATGTTACAGGGTGGGATAGAGGGGGAAATCATCACCGCAGGTGTGGGCTGCTGATGTGGGCAGAGGGAGGGGGGAATGGTTGTTGGCGATACTAAGAATCGCGGCAAACACAGGCATAACCGCAAGCTACTACACTACCCAGATAAGGAGCTTTTAGAATGCTTGCTATGCACCATATAACCTGTGCACAGTGAATGGCTCGCCCAGGCCCACCTAACTACAACTTTACCACATGGAACGTGTGGGGACTTGGGAACCGTAGGGGATATGGCAGACCCACAAGGCCGATGCTGCATTACGTGGGGGAAAATGGCATCCCAGTCAACAACAATTGCATGCTGCTACCGTCCTGATATTTATGACCCCAGGTTCTTCAACAGCCTGTGGGGGAACATTTTAGATAGAGGCTCCACTCATGTGGTATGGGGCGGAGATTTTAATGTCACCTTAGACCCGACAATGGACCAGCAGCACCTACAACCCTATCATTACATGAGCACCCAACGCCAGTTACTAGAGATAGTCACAGAATATGGGCTGTTGGATGCATGGAGGGGCCTACACCCAGCTGATAGAGAGAGCACATGTTACTCTACAACGCATTCCTCATGGTCACATATAGATGGATGGTTACTGCCCAAGGGTTAAAAACTGGCGGAATCAAGACATTTACTGTGTACATACTCTGACCATTCAGCCGTACTGCTGACCCTCACCCTACCCTGCACAATGAGGCCCTACCAATCTTGGAGACTGCCAATGAATGCTTTGCTTGATATCCCATTCCAAACGGAATTAGAACAAGAAATAACGGAATTCTTCCCACGCAACATTGACACAGTGCCCCAGGTCTCCACAGTCTGGGAGGCATTTAAGGTGACCATTAGGGGAGTATGCTTTGTTAGGGGGGGGGGGGGGAAATCCTGAAAGACATCCATAACATGCTGGAGACTCATTTGCAATGTCACCCCCAGCACTGACCTACAAAGACAGCTCATGGAGAAGTTGACAGACTACCAGGAGACAGCAGAGAGGGAATGCAAATTTCAGGAGAAGTACCATTGCACCCGACAATATGGAGAAGGGGAACACCCAGGAAAGGCTCTGGCAGAGCGGACCTGAAAACCAAGATTTTCCAGCATCTTGGGAGTTATTGGTCGAGATGGCCAAACAAAGAGAGACACCCCAGACATATTAGAGACAGTCCATGCATTTTATAATACCCTTTACACAACGCATAGAACGCAAACAATAGAGTTTGAGAATTACTTTGAAGATATAGTACTGGAGTGGCTGGGTGACACCCAGAGAGAATTTCTACTGGCAGATTTTGAAGACGCTGAGCTACGCACGGCAATCATGCAGCTACAGTCTGGCCGGCTCCCTGACCCGGACGGCCTACCTGCAGAATTCTATAAAACATACAGCGATGCCCTCATCCCGATTCTAAATTTTTTTTTTTGAAGAGGCACTAGAGACAGGCATACTCCCACAAACAATTGTGAAAAGCACCTATTATATCTATATTGAAGCCAGTGAAACAAGGCGACAGATGCGACTCATACAGGCCACTCCTGCTCAAAAATTGTGACACCAAGAAATTTCTGGCAACACTACTAGCCAAACACATAATTTCTCTGATGTCTGCTTTGGTATTTCCGGACCAGTCAGGCTTTATACCCGGCAGAGCGACGCCTCGCAACCTCCGCACTCTCTTTGCCCTTATGCAAGACATTGACCCATATCTCGCTGTGTGGGCTTTCTTCCTGTATGCCATCAAAGCATTTGAGTCCCTTTAATGAGATTACCTGTCAAGCATCCTGAAATGCATAGGCTTCCCCCTCCCCTTCCTAGCCTGGACCCAGCTGCAGTTCTCTAAACCGCTGGCCAAGCTGATCATGAAAGGAACATGTTTCCCAAGTTTCACATCACAAGAGGACGTGGCAGGGGTGCCTACTTTACACCCTTCTATTTGCCTTTTCCATGGAGCTGCTGGCAGCTAAGCTCCATCAACATCACTGCATACACTCTCTGCAATACCCAAAAAGGCAATTTCTAATCTCCCTATACGCTGCCAACCTCAAACTATACCTATGCGATCCTGAGGAGAGTCTTAACCCTATATTGCATGCATTTTTGCAGTTCAGAAGGTATTCAGTGATCAATATTTCCTGGAGCAAGTCACAAATCTACCCCCTCACAGATGGGGTCAAGAGATGCCTCCTAGACTAATCCTTAACCTGGTGCGATAGTGAAAAAAATTACCTTGGTATAGTAATAACTAGAGACAGGGAAAACCTTATGAGAGTCAATTATGGTAGCGTGTAGGACACATTAACTGATGGATTGCTATGCCTCTCTTACTAGCAGGTCGGGTGTCACTGACCAAATTCGTAATTCTCCCAAAGCTGCTCTACCTTTTTATAAACATTCCCTGTGCACCCAGCAAATACTTCTTCAAAGCCCTCAAATCTCAACTTATATGACTGACCTGGGGGAGCAAACAGCCCAGGCTAAGGTGTGAAACATTGACTCTGCCCTGCGGGTTCGAGGTGCCAGACATGGAACTGTACTTCTGGTGCGCCCAGGCACATTTTGCTGCATACTGGATACATCCCCCACCACACATGCCACATCTTGCAGTAGAAAACTGGCCCACGGTGCTGACTTCATACCGGCAGATATAAGCGCACCGACTAATCCTAACTGTAAGGACTCAACCACAGTGCAATGCACAAATAGAGCATGGAAGGCAATAGCAAATTGACTGAAAGTTGATACGATATACTCTCCCCAGCTGTCATTACCAGGCCGCTTGGATATTCCAGTCATACAAGAGGGCAGATGTCGACAAATGCTTCGTAAATTCAAAACACACACCTCGGGACACTATACGAAGGGGGGGTTTTTTCGCACACGAGAACAGTTTTTTAAAGATTACCAGCCCACTACAATTGAGCTTTTTATGTATGTAAGGCTCCGCCACGATGTCAAGTCTGCTACCCCTGACTTTCCAACCCTAGTACCCCATTTTGGCCACATTACACACCTTGCCTCAATGGTTCACTCTGGCACAGGTGGTGTTCCTGCTGTACCGGACCACCCAAGCAGACAGCCCACACACTGCCCAGACTGCGCAATCCAAGTGGGCGGAAGACCTAGATACCCCTCTTAGTGATGATCAATTGACATTTTGCTGTCAGCAAACTGGGAGAATATCAGCCAGTAGCAAACTGCGTATCATACACTTCAAATACCTCCACGCTCCACCGCCTCCATACTCCTGTAAAAATATTCCTTTTTCATCTCAGGGATAATAACAATTGCGACAGATGTGGGAAGGAGGGAGACAATTTTTTACACATGGCCTGGGAATGCGCCACCATTAAGACATACTGGGATACAGTACGAGAAGCCCTCTGCCAGAAGGCAGGGATTCATACAGCTAATACCCCTCTCACCACACTAATGGGGTGCACAAAAGATCTTGAAGCCTCACTCAGAAGATACATATCGTTAGGCTTACTCCTGGCTAAACGCAGGGTGGCCCGCAGATGGGAAAGGGGATGGGCACCCAAGTTTAAGGAATGTCTATAGGATCTTATATTCTGCCAGGAACACCTAACTATCTACGCAGAATTAATGCCGGGACATTTGAGAGCGCTTGTGAGCATACCTACAGGCACGATCTGCTGATGTCGAAGCAGCAGAGGAAAGTACTGAAATTCCATAGGTCACACAACCAACTCTAGGATGGACATGGGTATGGGCGGAGGGTAACTGCAAGAGATGTATAGCGTGCAGCCGAAAGGGCATGCACGACTCCTGTGAGATGTAGCTAGCAGTTAAGTAGATGCAAGGTGGATAAGAGATATGTAAACTATTGTGGATATTATGCCTTTTTCCTTATTGATTACTTTGTGTTGCATTGTATTGCTGGGTTAAGCTGGCTTATGCTATTTTCCTGCTGAAGAATCAGTAAAATAGATGTTGAAAAAAGAAGAATTTTGAAATCGAACACTCAATCAACCTATTGTTTTTTTCAGTTTCTAGATATCTCTTCTCAGTTTGGTGCATAAGGAATAGGTTTCTGTGACTGTAGCCATTTTGTTAAAACTGATTCAGCATAGGAGCTGTCCAGGGTTGTCACAATTTAGTTTGTATCTTGAGTTATTTCATCCTATTTTTAGAGAACTAACTGGTTTTATTTATGTTATTGCATTGTATCTTTCCTCCTAATGATGAGATATGATATTACCTTCTCTTTATATTTTATCTGTATTGTAAAGAATTATGCATCTAAAAGCTACATGTTTCATAAATGTTACGTCTTTTTTGTACTTTTATGGTTCTGTGAACTAAAATAAATTGATTGAACTGAAGCTTTCCTTTCTGAGATGTTTCTGAGATGTTATGTATCTTGCACTTTCTGTCACAGTGTCTGAAAGTAGTGTAATAATTAAGGGTGGGGGGAGTTCGAGGAGCTGCATAATGCAGAATTCCGCGAAGTTACATAAAAGCTCTGTGGAAGGGGATATTCATTGTTTAATTTACTTACGGTGTGAGGATCAGCAATTTGATTTCTGGTCCTTCTACTCTTCATGACTGGTGGAGGTTCGGGCAGCACTTACAAAACTGGTGGCCCAGGACTTGTCGGTCAGTGATAATCACAGCCTCCTTGATGTCCCTGAACACCTCAAAGTACTTCCTGAACGAGGTGTCAGTGTTGCAGTAGGAGAGCCTACCCACAAAGATTTTGGTCACAGAGTCACAGAGCATGTTCATGGCGGCTGGTTGAGTGTGCAACAGCAGGCGGTGGAGCACAGACTGGGGCACCCATGGACGGCAACAACATACAGGGAAGAAGAGCTCCGAATGGGCAGGGCAGAAAGTAGGTGCTGGAAGCAGTGTACAGGCAGCTCGGGTACTTATTCTCTTGTGGCGTGCCCAACCCGGTGTGTACCACTGTGGGGCTGCATGAGCTCTACAAGTTTTGTACCGAGCGGGAGCACACCCCTGCCTGGGAGGCCATGCCCACACCCCTGCACCGTCACTGAACCACAGGGATAGAGTAGGGCACGCACACCATGGGACCATGGGAGCTGCAGTTCGAAGAGGAGAAAAACTTGGCATGGCATTATGGGTCTGCGGTGGAGGCAAACTCCACCACCCAGTTGAAACAGAGGTTTTTGCCTAACTCCGCTTTCCCAGCAGAGGGCTGAGTAGGCAAAACTCGCAAACTACGCTGGCGAAGTGGAGTTCCCCACCCACCGCTAGTATATATAATTAAATAATGTAAATGTAAATGCAACATTTTATAATGTTTATAAGTTTGTTATTTACACATAAAATTATGCAACTACTTTTATTATTTACGCATACATATTGTTCTTCTTAGATGTTTCACTCTTTTTTGCAGCTGTTCCGTTTGGGGCGTTGTAATGTGAAGCATGCAAAAAACAGAGTTGATGGACAGAATGTAGAACAATGTCATACATTCACCCCAGTACAAGGATCTGGGCTTAAATCCATCATTTTTTTGCACTCCACACCACCCTGGGTTAGACACTGGCTATATGCAAATCAGCTCTGACCCTGTGCCCCATGGGAACAGTCCAGTCGAACTACCAAGCCATGTCTTTCCCAGACCGGAATCAAGCATCCAAGGACCGGTTTCTGGCTATCAGCCTTCATTCAGCCTGGATAGCTTGACTCCATTGGTGTGGAGAGCCTGGGACTCACGTCTGAGTATACCCAGCACACTCGGGGTGAAAATTGCAAAAAACACAGTTGATGGACAGAATGTAGAACAATGTCATACATTCACCCCAGTACAAGGATCTGGGCTTAAATCCATCGTTTTTTTGTATTCCACACCACCCTGGGTTAGACACTGGCTATATGCAAATCAGCTCTGACCCTGTGCCCCATGGGAACAGTCCAGTCCGAACTACCTAGCCATGTCTTTCCCAGACGGGAATCAAGCATCCAAGGACCGGTTTCTGGCTATCAGCCTTCATTCAGCCTGGATAGCTTGACTCCAGTGGTGTGGAGAGCCTGGGACTCACGTCTGAGTATACCCAGCACACTCGGGGTGAAAATTGCAAAAAACACAGTTGATGGACAGAATGTAGAACAATGTCATACATTCACCCCAGTACAAGGATCTGGGCTTAAATCCATCGTTTTTGTGCACTCCACACCACCCTGGGTTAGACACTGGCTATATGCAAATCAGCTCTGACCCTGTGCCCCATGGGAACAGTCCAGTCCGAACTACCAAGCCATGTCTTTCCCAGACCGGAATCAAGCATCCAAGGACCGGTTTCTGGCTATCAGCCTTCTTTCAGCCTGGATAGCTTGACTCCAGTGGCGTGGAGAGCCTGGGACTCACGTCTGAGTATACCCAGCACACTCGGGGTGAAAATTGCAAAAAACACAGTTGATGGACAGAATGTAGAACAATGTCATACATTCACCCCATTACAAGGATCTGGGCCTAAATCCATCGTTTTTCTGCACTCCACACCACCTGGGTTAGACACTGGCTATATGCAAATCAGCTCTGACCCTGTGCCCCATGGGAACAGTCCAGTCCGAACTACCAAGCCATGTCTTTCCCAGACCAGAATCAAGCATCCAAGGACCGGTTTCTGGCTATCAGCCTTCATTCAGCCTGGATAGCTTGACTCCAGTGGTGTGGAGAGCCTGGGACTCACGTCTGAGTATACCCAGCACACTCAGGGTGAAAATTGCAAAAAACACAGTTGATGGACAGAATGTAGAACAATGTCATACATTCACCCCAGTACAAGGATCTGGGCCTAAATCCATCGTTTTTTTGCACTCCACACCACCCTGGGTTAGACACTGGCTATATGCAAATCAGCTCTGACCCTGTGCCCCATGGGAACAGTCCAGTCCGAACTCCCAAGCCATGTCTTTACCAGACGGGAATCAAGCATCCAAGGACCGGTTTCTGGCTATCAGCCTTCATTCAGCCTGGATAGCTTGACTCCAGTGGTGTGGAGAGCCTGGGACTCACGTCTGAGTATACCCAGCACACTCGGGGTGAAAATTGCAAAAAACACAGTTGATGGACAGAATGTAGAACAATGCCATACATTCACCCCAGTACAAGGATCTGGGCTTAAATCCATCGTTTTGTTGCACTCCACACCACCCTGGGTTAGACACTGGCTATATGCAAATCAGCTCTGACCCTGTGCCCCATGGGAACAGTCCAGTCCGAACTACCAAGCCATGTCTTTCCCAGACCGGAATCAAGCATCCAAGGACCGGTTTCTGGCTATCAGCCTTCTTTCAGCCTGGATTGCTTGACTCCAGTGGTGTGGAGAGCCTGGGACTCACGTCTGAGTATACCCAGCACACTCGGGGTGAAAATTGCAAAAAACACAGTTGATGGACAGAATGTAGAATAATGTCATACATTCACCCCATTACAAGGATCTGGGCCTAAATCCATCGTTTTTCTGCACTCCACACCACCTGGGTTAGACAATGGCTATATGCAAATCAGCTCTGACCCTGTGCCCCATGGGAACAGTCCAGTCCGAACTACCAAGCCATGTCTTTCCCAGACCAGAATCAAGCATCCAAGGACCGGTTTCTGGCTATCAGCCTTCATTCAGCCTGGATAGCTTGACTCCAGTGGTGTGGAGAGCCTGGGACTCACGTCTGAGTATACCCAGCACACTCAGGGTGAAAATTGCAAAAAACACAGTTGATGGACAGAATGTAGAACAATGTCATACATTCACCCCAGTACAAGGATCTGGGCCTAAATCCATCGTTTTTTTGCACTCCACACCACCCTGGGTTCGACACTGGCTATATGCAAATCAGCTCTGACCCTGTGCCCCATGGGAACAGTCCAGTCCGAACTCCCAAGCCATGTCTTTCCCAGACCGGAATCAAGCATCCAAGGACCGGTTTCTGGCTATCAGCCTTCATTCAGCCTGGATAGCTTGACTCCAGTGGTGTGGAGAGCCTGGGACTCACGTCTGAGTATACCCAGCACACTCGGGGTGAAAATTGCAAAAAACACAGTTGATGGACAGAATGTAGAACAATGTCATACATTCACCCCAGTACAAGGATCTGGGCCTAAATCCATCATTTTTTTGCACTCCACACCACTCTGGGTTAGACACTGGCTATATGCAAATCAGCTCTGACCCTGTGCCCCATGGGAAGAGTCCAGTCCGAACTACCAAGCCATGTCTTTCCCAGACCGGAATCAAGCATCCAAGGACCGGTTTCTGGCTATCAGCCAGAGGAAGTTCGATTATAGTTCTTTCTTTCTTGAATTTTTGTGGTTGCAGCAACAGGGTGCTGGTGCTACTGGATGCTCTAGAACCACAGAAGAGTTTCAGTTTCTGAGTGAGGTACAGCGGGGTCTTGAAGTGGATGGCTTTGTGTGCCATGCTTGCAATTTTTAACTTTACCTGAGCTTCAGTTGGAAGCCAGATTAGGTTCTGCAAGTCCGAAGGGATGTGGTGGTATTTTGCCGTGACAGTTAAGAGCCTAGCAGTGGAACTGAGGGCAGCCCTAAGAGAAGCTGTCTTCACTCTTAGCAAGCTGCAAAGTGGTGCACTACCATAGTCCAACTTTTTGATCACTAATGCTTGTACTGCAACATTTAGGTCAGGAGCAGGGAGAAAGGGTTTGAGTTTCCAAAGGATGCTGTGTTTGATTTTCGTTCTTTTGGTGAGGGAACTGATGTGCTTCTGCATGTTCAGACATTTGTCTAATATAATACCCAGAGAGGATGCCAAATCCACGATGTGAAGTCTACAGTCAAACATTGTTCCATGACCAGAGATTGTTTGTGGAGTGAGATTAGGAGGAATTCCATTTTTAGAGCATTTAGCTTCAGGTGATTACGCATCAACCAGTTTTGTGTCTCCGGCAGGACAGAGTTAAGGGACTGAATGTCTTCAGGGAGGCGATATTCAGGTATAGTTGGGTATCGTCCGCATATGATAGTGAATGTTAGATGGTTTCAGAATTTCTGTCAGAGGCTCCACAAACAGGTTAAAGAGCGTGTGAGACAGTGCTGAACCTTGGGAAACCCCCAGGGTGACCAATGCAGGATGGGACAGGGAGTGGTTCACCTTGAAGCTTTGGGATCTGTTCGGAAGGAACAAAGATAACTAGTTTAATACAGGCCCTAACAGTCCCATCCTGTGTTCCAGGAGGTCAGTTAAGTTCTCCTGTTTGACGGTATCGAATGCTGACGAAAGCTCAAGAAGGATCAGTATGCATGACTCATTATGATCCAACATTCTTAGTGCATCATCCACGATGTGCGTTAGCGCCAACTCTGTACTTTTGCCTGGGCAGAAACCAGATTGGCATTGGTCCAAGAGTTGAAAATTGTCAATGTGTTTACAAAGTTGGGTTAGCACACATTTCTCCAGGAGCTTTGCCAAGGTGTGGATGTTGGTGATTGAGCGAAAGATATGTAGGTCTGTGGGATAAGCAGTTGGTTTCTTTAGGTTTGGGTAACTTGACCTGATTTAAGGCAATCCGGAAGAGCACCTTGCTGAACTGATGCATTGACTATCATCGTCCAAAGTGTTTGTAAAGATATCTCACTTCTGGGAAAAGATTTGAAGGCAGAGGGCTGTTGTAGTGATTAGAAGGTTTCAAAGTCGACAACATTTTGGGTATAGTGCATTCATCCACGGTTTGGAACAGACTACAGGATGCATTGCTTTTGGGGAGGTAGGGCTGTGAAGGGTCAGTGATATCCAAACCTGAGGGGAGGAGGGTGTTCAGTGGACTGATTGAGAGGTTTGGATCTTAATTGTCTTATCCGTTAAGAAATCAGCAAATACTTCACAGCTCGGCAATATCCCTTGACCCTGTGACGAGAGGTTAGGATGACTGTTAGCTTGGGACTTGATTAGTTCGAACAGTTTTTTGGATGGTTTTTTGCTTGATCTAGTTGAGTTCTTTAAAAGGTGGCCTTCGAGCATCTGATGTATTTATTGTATATGCTTCGCAGGGATCTGAAGTGACAGAGATGTTCAAGGGAGGGATATGATCTCCACTTCCTTTCTGCAAGTCTTAAATTTCTTCTTTCGGAATTAGGACTATCATTGAACCATGGTTTGCAGAGTTTAGAGGACATTCTTTTAAGCTGAAGTGGTGCCACTGAGTCAAGTACATTAAGCATTGAGTGGTTATAGTGGATCGTAAGGTCGTGGACATCCAATATGTTCATGAGGGGCAGGATGTTATCACACAGCGCAGTCGAGTCTTGTGAGTTTATGTTCCGTAAACATCTTTTCAACTGTTTTGGGTTCATAGGCTGGGCTCTGCTTGTTCTCAACAATTCAAGGATGAGGAAGGTGATGCAATAGTATTGTGTCCAATCACATGGGGGATGACTCCAGGAGGATTGAGTTGGGCTCACCAATGACAAGATCTAAGGTAGCTCCTTTGATGTGAGTAGGAATATCACATATTTGGATTAGGTTATGGTTAAGTAGGAAGGATTTAAGGCTTTTGACCACCACATAATTTATATCTTTCCAGTGGAGTTTGAAATCAAATCTCCCAGGAAGATCTGAGTGCCCTGGAAATCGCGTTGGCCGACATAATGTCCATGATCTGTTCTGTGAAGAGAAGGTTGTCGTGAGGGGGGTGGTAGAACGTGTGGAGTTTGCATGAGTGATTGTTGCCCCTAGTCACTTTAATGCCAAGGTATTCACAAGATGGCAGGAGATGGGCATGAAGTACTTTCACCGTTAGATTACTACAATGTAAGCATACGATTCATCCACCTTGACCACTGGTTCTGTCCAACCTAATGATATCAAAGTTGGGGGGCATTAAGCATTAAAAAGTACAGGATGGGAGTGGCTGAGTCATTTAACCAGGTTTCTGTCAACATGACAAGGTCAAGATCCTGGTAAAGGATGAGGTCGGCAATGTCCACAACGTGTTTAACAGCCGACCTACAGTTTAGGAGCATGCATTTGAGTCTAACGTTGGTGTCCGTTGAAGCAGGTAGAGTGGTGGTGACTTTCGTGAGGTTGTTCTCATTTAAAGATCTGGTGTTTGGCCTAGGTACCCTGAAGGGACCAGTAGGGATGGATTCAATTAGTTGCAAGTTTGATGTGGTGGAGGGACGTGCCAAACCATATGAAAGTTGGAGGGAATGAATATCTCTGTCAGATAGGGAGGCTCTACATCTGGAGGGGCGAGAAGGGTCGTTTGGGTGTGGAGCAGAGGCCCAGCTATGGGGTTTGTGGGTGATGTGGGATGGTGACCGCTGAGTATAGGGGGAAGGAAGCCAGGTACAACCTCTATCCGGGAGTGAACGTAGATGGTGATTGGCCATACCAGAGCGGCTACCAGAGCAGCTTAATCTGGAGTTAGCTGACAGATCCTCAGTGATATGTTATAGGCTACGTACCTCTGCCTTAAGTTGTTGGAGGAATAGTGCAATCTTCTTAAGTCTGGCTTACAATGCAGTGTGTGAATGGGAATGGTAGGCGAGGTCCATTGAAGTGTGTGAATGGGAATGGCAGGCTAGGTCAAGGGACCCTGTGTCTGTGGCAAGCTAGTGGAGGGAGGGGAAAGTAGGGCAGGGGGTGAGTGAGTGGGCCCGGGGAAGGGATTCTGGGAAATTACTGCGTGCTTGGAGGAATAGGTAGGATAGGGGAGGAGGGGACAGACAGATGGCGACCTTTGAAGGCCTGTGGGAGCAGGTCAGGATTGCGGCTTGGGCTGGGGGAAGGGATCCTGGGAGAATCTGGGCAGCGTTTTGAGCAATGGAGCTAGGGGAGTTAGAGCTAGCGAATCATGAAGGGGAGCATGTAGAATATTGTGATGATTGTGCTGTCGCGGCTCGTTCACAACGGGTATTGAGGTGGAATTGTTATTCTAAATAAAGGTAGATAGAAGGGGGCCCTTCGAGCAGAAGGAGGGTTAGCTTATGGTGATGACTAGGTAGGAGATAGACTTTGTGAAGACTGGGGAACCGCAGGGGAGCTAGCCCCTCCGAGGGGAGTAGCACTGAAGTTGACCACTGTATTCATGATAGTGGGGAAGAAGTTGTCAAATACCACTAGATTGCAATCTGAGGCTTGGATAAAGATGGTTCCCTTTTTGTAACGGGAGATGGTGGCTTCAGCTCTGTAGGCTGAGGAGGGCGCAGCTATCACTCTGAGACCATGATGAGTTTTCAGGGAAGTGGAGATCTTGACCAGAGAGTAAATGGCCTTCAGCCATTGAGCATGACGTTTAGTGTAGAAGATGAGATCATTTAAGGTACCACTCTTACTGATGGAGAAGAAGGGGTCCGAGAGAAGAGTTTCTGGAGGGGTTTTAAGTAGTTTGTATTTGAAATGTTTTGCAGAATTTTTGGTTCAGGGGATCCATGATTCGGAAAGCATTCTGGCCAGCTGGCTCTAGGTTGGGAGAGTGCGTTTTGGAGGTTTCAAATCCATAATATCATCCGCCTTGTCTCCGAACAAAGGAGTTGTAGGTAAGCAAATAGACTGGGCAAAGGTCTGCTCTGACCATAGGAGGTGCAGGTAGGCTAAGAGTCTGGGCATAGGTTGGGGACATGTCGAGGGGGTTCAGTATGATCACAGACAGAGAGTTTCCTGGGGTTAAGTTGGGATAGGCAAATTAATGACTTTCTCTAGCAACGCACCCACGGGTTCCTTTTGGAGCACCAATATGAGAGCCAGATTAACCAGGGCTAAAAGACAGGAGGCTGGTGTGCAATTGAATCTCATTTTCTAGCTAAGCAATTGAATCACACTTGATAGCTACGCACCCTTTAGGTACCTTTGGGTAGACCAATACCTATGAAAGACAGATTATCCAGGCTAAAAGACAGGAGGCTGGGCTGTAATAACTAAAAGGCAGTCTCTGGATTTACATCTTCATATGGTAGGAAGTTCAGGCAGGCAGTTTTATGCACGACCTTAAGTGAAATAACCATCTCTGGTATTGGGGCAAACTAAGTAAGGCCCATGTGTGGGATATATGTAAAAAAAACACTCCAATATGGTCGCCAAATGCTGGGAGTGGAGCAAGCTCATTTCTCGCTCCATGTCCGGCAGTACATAAAGATCATGGAAGGGGCCGCCCCTCTTCAGCTCCCGTAGGAGGAGGGCAAAATGGATGCCCAACAACACTATAAAACCATCAGAGGCAAACAAAATGGGCTCCCATCCAAGTACAAAACTGAGCTCCGGGCACTCAGAGCTAGCCAGAACAGCCCAACAGAAATCCCCAGAACCAACCAGGTGTGCATGTCAACCAAAGTCTTAATACAGAATAGACCTGTAGCCCCTAGGCCCACCTCTCTCCTCACTTGGTCCAGGAGAGACGAAAAGGCAGCAGGAGGAATCAAACAGGATCCCAGGAGATCAGTTGCAGCATGTGCATCAAGCCTCAGCCTTCACCTGACCTCAATGTGTTCCTCTTCACCATCCAGAACCAACGAGATGCTCTGGAATCCCAGCCAGCACGGGGCTCTTTCGCTGCACCTTCGGAGGCACAGACATTAACCTCCTAGTGCGGTGGCAGGCAATCTTGCCACCGGGTGGGTCCGTCACGGTCCCATCAAGCCAGCCGCACCAGACTGAGCAACGCTCTGAATCACCAACGGAAGCAGTGCTCATGAGGCAGCCCCTCAGGAGCCAGGGCACTAAACAAATCGGAGGCACGAAGCAACGTCGCAGGGAGAATCGGACCCTCGAGCTCCAAGATCCTGAGCTCGCTCACTGGATGTGTGAGTGGCTAAAAGGCTTTGTAAATAGGGTAGTAACTGTATGGGTGGGTGAATAGGTGTGCAAGTGCATGTGTAACTGACTGTCTTAGTGCTGGGTACATGAATGGCTGCACAGGTGTTTGAGTGGGTGTGCCTGTGCCTGTATGAGTGTGTAGATAATTAGGTAGGTGTATGTATAGGTGAGTAAATAGGCATGTGAATGGTTTGATGGGTGTGTCAGTCACTGTCTGGGTATATTAGTGGTGGGTACATAAGTGCTCCTATGGGACATTAACTGGGTGTGTAAGTGCCGGACTGACTGTGTGAGTGGGTGAAAATTTCATAATAATAAATTACGTACTATAAGCAAACACCCAGATCCAGTTTCAAACACATTCATTCAGATTGGCTTATTAAAATTATCATATTTTCAGTATTTTTAGTCAGTTCCTAAGAGAGGGGCAGGGAGACGTCAGAGGCACCTGAGGTATCAGATCAGTGAATCTCATACTTCAGGAGAAAGAGCCCTCCCACCCTCCAAGAGGTGTCATGCTTCATCATCAGGCAGCTCCTCGTTAGGTTAGCCCTGCAATGCCCAACGTGCGCCGCATGGGGACTCTTTGCCGGAGTTCTTTTGATTTGTTGTTAATTTCTGTATAAGCAAGAATATCACATAGGCAAAATGCAAGGTTTTTTAATATTGCCCTCACCCACTTGTAGTGACAAGCTTTGTCATAGGGCTGCTACAAAATCCCTGAGCAGACCAAAGCCTGGGATGGAGCAAAGGGGCCTGGGGAGACAATACATCTATATATAAAAAACGAAAGTATGTCTGTCTGTTTGTCCTTTATGCATTACTACACCATTCATTTGATCGCCATGATGCTTTGGGAGGTTGTTGAGTACACTCCCGCAAAGGTTTCTGTCAAATACATTTTTTAAAAATCGGCCCCCCAGGCTCCCCATAATCTTTCGAATACTGAAATAGACAGCGAATTTGCGAGCATCGTCAACAGTTATGACCCCCAAACGGAAATCAATTGGTAAATCTACATCAGAAGCACAAAAGAAAAAGGCATTATGAGATTCAGAAACAGACGAGCAACGGGAAGCAAGATTAGAAGCTGTTCGAATACAAACTGCTCAAGCCCGTAATTCTCAAACGAACGAGCAACGAGAATCAAGATTGGAAGCTGATCGAGTATGCACTGCTCAAGCCTGTTCTTCTCAAACGAACAAGCAACGAGAATCAAGATTGGAAACAGATCAATTACGCACTGCTCAAGCCCGCTCGAATGAAACAGAAGAGCAACCAGAATCAAGATTGGAAAACGATCAATTACCCACTGCCGAAGCCCGCTCGAATAAAACAGGAGAGCAACCAGAATCAAGATTGGAAGCCAATCGAGGACGCACTGCTCAAGCCACACTTAGAAATGTTTTCAAAAATAAAATGAATGAGTTTCAATAACAATGACACAATGTAAATTTAATGTTATCATAACGAATTTCCTTGAATTTCCTTTCTTCTGAGATAGCAGCAACACGCGACGGGTGAGCTAGTACATGTATAAAGGGATCTACTCTGCACAACAATAAACAAAGTTGAGATTAAAACTGCATCTTAGATGGCCTAAATGCTGTTTATTATCGGACTCCTAGGATAGGATGAAAAAATATAGAGGGTCCCCTTCATCCCTCCTTTCTGCTCTCTCGGCAAAGTTATAAGCAAATCAAAAACAATTCTCCTATGGAAACTAGGTACTAACTATAACTACCTACTGTATACAATGACTCCTTCGGACTATCATTTCCTTGATGTGAGCATCAGCCACACCTAGTGACTGCTACACAGATTGTCGACTCTGGAGGTATGCACTGTTTACGGGTATATTCATTTATTTAATCATGAATTCTAGCTCTATATAAAATGGAAGCCAACCGGGCCAACCCGTTTACGTCACATAATAGTTTTTCTCCATGATAATTTGGTCCGCCAAATAGACCCCTAACCTCCTCACAATTGGAACAGTCACTATGTCTGCGCCATGATATTCAACATGCCACCATAAATAAACAACGATTTTCTATTCATTGCACAGTTTTTACACAATATTTTAACTTAGCGATTCTCTATAGTAATGTACAATTCCCATATTGTAGGGGCAATGTAGTTAACTCTCACATCCTATTTATAATATTTTTATATTCCTCCCAAAATCTTTTCTTTTTTTTGTCTTATCTTTTTTCTTATTTCTATTTACCCCTCAAGTAACATGTGCTAATGTGCAAAACCTTTAAGTGCAAAAGTTTAAAGGGTATATATGTATGTTTTGATTGTTGTATAAACATTTGTTTTGTATGTAAATAATTGATTTTGCTTATATTGTTGTGAACATATTTATGTATTTTATTGGCATGAATTTTTATTATTTTGGTAATGAAATATTTATTTTTTCAATTCAAACATATGTATATGTTGTTTAATGTAATTATTTGCTTATGGTAAAACGTTGTTTTTTATGTTTATTAATGATACTGGTTATTATTTTGGCAATATTATCGTAGTCAATATTGGGTGAGGCAATATTTTTGAAATATCATATGTTTATTTAAAGGTAAAGGGCTGGAAGGTTAGCCGCGCTTGCCCCTTACTTTTCTCCTGATTATGCTACTTTACTGATCATTTTTGCTGCAATATTGATTTTAAGTGTTTGTGTATGTTTAGGCTCTCGGCTCTGTGATTTTAACTGTGTCTTAATTGTGCTTACCTCCCACATCGAAACCCCTTGCTTTTAATTCGTCCTCTCACCTTGCCCTGCAACTGTTCTTTTCTCCCAGGCCTACCACAGCTCTTAGGGGCTGATAGAGTCGAGGGAGGGAAGGCGGGGGAAACTTTCCCTTCTCCCATTATTCTCTTCCGGGACTAGGGAGGTTGGAGGTGTAGTTGGTGGGTTATGTCGGGATCGGCCGGCTCTTCCGCCACGCCTGCCATATAAACACAGTACTGTTCTGTCGCGCAGCGGATGCACCAAAGGCAAGCCCATCTGACCCTGTCCACTCCTGGACCGCACCGAGGGCCAGAACCCCTGGTCCTTGTCGGCTAGGAATGCAGACATGTTTTATGCCCTATACAAGTAAGCAACTTAGGAATATCAACAATGATGGCAATCAGTGTAAACAAGCTTGTGTCCACCACATTCTAGCGGATCTTCCTAAAAGGTCCACAGTGCTGTGTCCTACCTGTGAGTTTAGATTGGAGGCCCCTGAGAGGGTATATACTAACCAGGTAGAAACTGTACTCAGCAATACAAAGCCTAAAAAGTTTAGGGTAAAGAACGATGTTTATTCTGCCCTGATTAATGCATGTTCTCTCCCTAAACACAAACATGAAATAGTGGAATTCCTTGACAATGACCATCTTGATCTTCTATTCATTACAGAAACTTTGGCTGACCCCTCAGCAGGTCCAAATTTCTGTATCGCCACCCGATGGCTTCTAATCATATAGATACGATAGAGCAAAGAATAGAGGGGAGGACTGTCTCTCATACATCAAAATGACTTTTTAGTCAAGATAGAAACGATTCCCTCCATGATTTGCAAGGTTTTTAATTTTAACATAATGCTCACCATTCATAAGTCATTTAAGGGGATCCTCTTATACCGTTCACCAGGCCCCTGGGGAAACTTTCTATCAGCTATTGGAAACTTACTGGAACCCATGGCTGGTGAATTCAATGTTACCATTCTTGGTGACTTCAACTTTCATATGGAAGTCCCTGAAGGTAAATATTCCATAGCCCTTACTTTGGACCTATAGGTGGTAGGACTCTCCCAAAAGGCCATTAGCCCTACTCATTTGTCAGGGCACACTCTGGATGGTCTGTTCATGAATAATGAGCAGATCTCTATAAAAGAGATCTTCCATCTAACGTGGTATGACCGCTTTGCAGTATTATTTGATATTAAGATATTACATCCTACACCCTTCCACCCCAGTTCCATCCCCCAAACAGTTTAAGGACTGGAACAGTATAGATCAGGTCCCTCTTAAACAGCATCTCATGGATACCTAGCCTGAAGATGTGTCAGACCCAGAATTGGCCTCCACAAATTACACAGAATAGCTCCAAAATTCTTTTGCAAGACTAGTGCCACACAAAACAGTGTCCAAAAACAAGAAGGCTCCCTCCTCCCCATTGTTTTCTGAGGCACTGAGATTGGAGAAACAATGATGTAAGAGACAAGAAAGGTGCTGGTGACAAGAATATGACAGCGAGGAGAAATCCCGCTATAGTGTGGCACTAACAAATTATAAATGTCTCATAATTGCTGACAAAAAGTAATTACTATACCAGGAAAATAAAGACTGCACACAACTCCTCTAAACAACTTCTTCAGGTAGTTTCGAAGCTGGCAGAACCAGCGGACTGCTTCATTAAGTTGACATCTCAATCGCTTTGTGACTCTCTGGCTAGCTACTTTCAAGATAAGGTGGAACAAATTTACTTTAACTTCACTGCCATCGCGGTGGGCTGGAACCAGATGCTTTGAAATTGCGAGAGTAGAGATAGCCCCAACTTCATGGAATTTAGACCAGTTTCAGTGGAACAGAACTCTGATCTAATCAATCGAGTCAAATCATGCTCTCTGTCCGAGCCATGCCCTCCCTTAGTTCTGAAACTGATTCCAGATATAATAGGCACTAACCTGACTAGCATCTGCAATTCTATGTTTTGTTCAGGCATCTATCCCTCCCTATGGAAAAAGGCTATCATTGTGCCACTGCTAAAGAAACCTAATCTTGACCCAGGAGAAACCAAAAACTATCGACCATTTCCGAGTCTCCTGTTTCCAAGTTAATTTATTGAAAAGATTATGAATATACAGCTGGCTCAATTTATTGAGGTACATAAGCTGCTGGATGACACGCAGGTTGGCTTCTGCAAAAACTATAGCACTGAAACCGCGCTCATCAAAGCATCCGATTAAATTAGGTCTGTGCTTGATAAAAGTGGTGCTACGGTACTGGTGCTATTGGATCTATCAGCAACATTTGACATGGTTGATCATGCCAAACTTATCAATCGTGTCTCTGCCATAGGTATTGGGCACAAGGCCAAAGCCCTTCTATCCTCTTTTCTTTGTAACGCCACCCAGTCAGTCAGTTTGGGTGACTTCAATTCACCAGGTTAATCTCTAAGTCCGACGTTGTTCAACATTTACGTAAATGACTTAGCACGAGTAATTAAATCATTTGAAATGGGACTTACATCATATGCTGATGACACGCAACTGGTGTTGGTGGTGCATAAAGATGGAGACACAGTAGCAGCCAGCTTTCATGATGGCATGTTAGCCATTTGTACCTGGATGTCTAATCAATGCCATAAATTAAATTCGGACAAGACAGAGGTAGTGGTCTTTGGTAACCGTGCCCCAGGATAGTCCCGTACCTGGTGGCCAGAGAATTTGGGAGTAGCCCCAATCCATGTTAAAAAGGCCAGAAATCTGGGTATCATCTTTGACGATAAATTATCTTTCATACATCATGCTAATGCAGTGGCTAACTCATCCTTTTATGTTTTCAGAATAATGAATAAACTGCTACCTTTCGTCCCAGCTAGTACCGGGAGAAAGCTAATTTGTGCTCTGGTCATGTCGAAGGTTGATTACTACAATGGCCTTTTAATCAAAGCCCAAGAAAGAGTTCTGGGCAGACTGCAGCTGGTACAGAACGCAGCCGCTAGGATATTATCGGGTATCCCCAAGTTCAAGCCCATATCCAATGTGGTGCAACAGCTTCATTGTCTGCCCCTAAGAAGTAGAGAAATAATTTCGAGGCTCGCTGCATTGCCTTTAAGGCATTTCCTGACATCTGACCAAAATGTTTAAAGAAAGCCTTACGAGCTTATACACCCAGCAGACCTTTGCGCTCAGTAGATGCCAATCTGCTGATCTTCCCCAGAACTAGGAAACCAACTGGGGTGACAGAAGCTTCATAGTGGCCACATGGAAACTGTGGAATTCTCTTCCCCTGCAGATAAAGGCTAGCCTCACGCTGATATCATTTAGAAAACAAATTAAAACCTGGGGCCTTATTTATGAAGGCCTTGCGCCACAAGTGCGTCACTTTTAACATGGGAAAAAGTGACGCACCGGTGGCGCAAGGCCTTCATAAATAAGGCCCCTGGCTTTTTAACCAACAGGCTTCCAGCCAGCCTTTGCGTACCTCCAGCTCATAGCGCCGAGATACCTAAGGGTTTTTGTGCGCTTTATAAATTGTTAAAATACAGAAATGATAAATATTTGTTTACAATATTTGTGAATTAGATCTAAGTAAAAATATATATTTTTAGCAACGATTTTTGTGTTCTCAATATTTGTCCATTATTTATTCAAGTATAGTAAAGGATTATTATTTTAGCTAGCAATATTTATTTTTCTTTATTTTTGTGTTTCGAAAGTGTATGCATCAATATTATGTCAGTGATTTATATATAAAAGCGCTGCTGTTTTAGATGAGGGTAAAACTGTAACATGAAAAAAATAGCTTGATGAATGCGAAAGGGTCTGGGTGAAACTGTGAGAGAACAAACACCACCTGAATATTCAGGCTACATAAAAATTTCAGGAAACCAAAATGTCATATCCGCTAGTTAACCCACTGTAAGAAATGCAACAAAAAAAGGCTCCCTCTAAAATCAATTTAGTTGAGTACCTTAAATAAGTAACACTCAATAATTGAGTTGTAGATCGTGGAAAGAACAATTCTAAGTCCCAAATGAGCAAAACACACACACACACACACACACGCACATCCACACACACACACACCTCCGTCAGGTTAGCAATTTCTACTTCATTCAGTAAAGAAGAATAAAAACAATATACTCGCATAGACATAACGTTTGTCAAGGTAGATATGCAAGAGTATATAGATCCACACAGTTAAGTCCCACCCTTCAGATGTTTTCTTGGAAGAATAGTGATCTGCTGATGAAATTCCACTGCTAGGTTGTCAGGCTGTTTTGTTTTATGTTCGGTTTCATCACTTTGTAGCTGTTGTTTTCTTGTTCTGAGTCACACTCTTAAGCTCAAAAACAGATGAGTAACTTTCTTAGTCACATAATGATTGCTGGAACTCTATGAGTAATTTCCCATTCATAACATATCATTGTGAAAGTGTTATATTGCTACTAGAAAGAGTTCCTGTCTTGGTTTTGAAATAATGAACGCATGCCTTTGGTGTTTATTTACACACTGTGCAAAAAAAGATAGACGGTTGTATTTGAACATAATTATTGTCTTTTACCATGGATGTTATTGTATGCATTCTCAATTGTCTATTTAGTTATGTTAAGATGTGATTAATTGTTTTACAAGCAAACCCTAGTCAGTTATAGCTGCCTGCCATCAAACAATAACAAATAACAAGCGTGATGGATGGAATGCATGAATTAATGTAGTCACTGTTAATAGCTTCGTGTGCATTCCAGTCTATTGTTTTTTGCGCACCATGCCACTCTACACAATGGACACCCTTATGCAAATCTGTACTTTCCGTGCTCCTTATGGGAACAGTTGAGCCAGATCTGAGACTCCGCCTGAAGGGAAGAAAAGCAAAGATATTTGTGGCTGTGAGGAGATGCTTTAACCCCTTCACTGCGGCGGCTATTCCGCCGCAGTGCTAAGGGGGCGGGGCGGCCGCGTGGCGGCCGCATGCTGGTGACGGAACCGCTCCGTCACCAGCGTCGTTACACTGTGCTTATGACGGAGCGGTTCCGTCATGGCCCGCCCTGCTCAATGGAACGCTCAGCGCAGGCGCGGAATTCGCGCCACGCAGGCGTTCCGAGCGGGTCATGAAGGAACCGCTCCGTCATCAGCACAGCGCCATCGCAGCTGATGACGGAGCGGTTCCGTCATCAGCAGGCAAGGGGTTAAGGTAGAGTAGTTGGTGTTGGAGCAAAATTGGACAACAAAGGCACCCTACCAGACACCAATTTAGCAGAGAACCATAAACAAGTGGCACAGATCACTCAATAATTAGGTTCTAGATCAGGGAAAGGTTAACTCTAAATCGTAAATGAGCAGTAAAATCAGAAAGAAAACGAACAGCATCCCAAGTGGAACAAGAAAGTCTTCTGGCTCACCCCAAAAAGGGAGGTTCTTATATTAATTAATAAAATCAGATTCATCATTATGATCTGATCATAAGTAACAATAGTAAGTAAGAATCCTTCAACAAATTAGAAGTGAAAACATTATTAGCTAATATATATGCACTATCCTATTTTAACAAAACATCCAGCATCTTCAATGCTACTGCCATCCGGAGATGTCTGAACAAACTATGAAACAGATCTACAATATCATTGCATACAAACAAATTAGACCAATTTACACAGCAAACTACAGCAGATGAGCCTTAGAAAAAGCAATATATCAGGAACACTAAAAAGTACTGTAGGAAAGTGCACTTTATGACCTGCTCAACCCCCCTCGCACACTTTTTGCATTGGTATATGATGTGATTTTGACTGGAAGTGCACTGGGTTTTGATAACTGGGTCCCCAGTGCCGAATCTCTTTCCCAAAACTGTGCAATTGTTTTCCCCAATTGTGAATATCTGCATTCTGCAAGCACCCGAAAGAAGACTGAGGGGCTGCAACAGCAAAAGCCTGATGCCACAGAGCACCACTGCATCCGCAATTCATAGCCCAAGCTGAAGTGGGTGAGTGATGTCAGCGTGGTCGCCAAACCCTGGAGAGAAAGAGTCTACTTTGGTTTTGCTCCTTGTGAATTCTCCAAAGTCACCTGCAGCCTCCGTTTGCAGGCCCCCGCTAACGCAAGTGTGCCCAGTGATAAAAATCTGACCCCTGAAGACACCTCTTCCCCCATCGCCCCTGGTCCATGGGGAAGAGTAAAAAAGGTATCCGCCAGGAATTGTGAGACCTGAACCCCCTAGGGGTTCAGATGGACCAAGCCTGCAGCCTCTTTTCGACTTGGTTGATCCCCTTAGGGTAACATTGGGCCCCTGCTGCTGGAAAGAACATCTGCACCCGGCCTTTACCAGTGCCACCCTAGGTGACCTGTTGGTGCTCCCATGGACCTTGCCCCATACTTGCCTTAAGTGCAGGACTTTGGTCCCGTAAGTCGTTGTGAAGAGCCCAAATGCAGTACATGATATTCCCCCAATAACATTTGGGACCCGACGCTGAAAAACATTTCTGTCCCCGGTCACCACAGTGCCACCCAAAGTGACCTGTTGGTGCTGCCTTGGATCTGACCTGCCTTGGATCTGACCTTAAGTCCAGGAGATTAGACTCATAAGCTGCTGCACTTTACCTGAATGCCATTCTTGTTTTGCCTCCCAATAGCATAACATTGCAGTTTCTAAAAAATAAACTGTGTTGACTTTTTAAATGCAAAAGGATTTCTCTTGAAAAACCTACTTACCTGTTCATAATGATTCTGTTGCCTAAAGATATATACGAATATGTATTATTTTTATACATTGTTATGGATCTCCTTTTTGAGTCGTGTGCATCATTTATTGACTATTGTGTGTATTTGCAGGTGTCTAGCAATCCTCTCTGATAAGCCTAAGGCTGCTCAACTGCACTACCCCCTAGAAGAGCACCTGGGCTTGCTAGAGCACGCCCCTGTCCACTAGAATGGTAATACCTGGGCTCTTTCCATGGTATACCTCTTTTGGGTATACCATTTAAAGAGTTGGCTTCCTACATTGGTGGTGCAGCGGTGGGGTAAAAGACTTAGCTAATGGGTAATTCCACCAAGGAATCCAACATTTTCTTTTGGTTAAAAAGCTTTTTTTCTTTCTATACTTTTTCGAAAATGTTTAAACTAACTGTTAGGTCCTTTTGTTAAGTGCCCTAGTCAAAACAGTTCCGAATTTAAAACGTATTACTAACTAGGCCATTATTTTTATTTTAGAATTTGTTTTTGCCGTTTTCTAAAAAGGTCCCTGCTTTAGTAACACTATCTTCTGAAGAAGATCTGGTGCATGCGCTTAACCTGACCCCTTACCTGAAGCCTCCAATGCAACAGTTATGGATCCTCTGTAAAACTAACAAAACAAAAAAGGCCCTTCTCCTACCAAGGGAAAGCTCCACGAGCTCTTTGAAAAGTATAAGAAAAACATTCCGGAGGATGACACAGATCTCCCTGAGGGTCGGAGTGGAGACAGTGGAAGTGAGTAGACAAGAGACCCTCCTTCCCAATGTGACACCTATAGCATTTGTAATGCAATATGTGTTGTATTTACGTGACTTACATGTATTGATATTACAAATAACAATGACTTGATTTTTTAAAAATAATTCATACTTAAATAAAAGTTATTGTAATTTATAATGGCAATAGCTTAAACTTTTGTAAATAACATTTGTGAAGATTATGTTCAGTGTATTTTATTGTGACGAAAATCCAAGAACAGAAGTGAAATTTTAATATCTTTTTGTGACATTTGTAACAAAGCTTGAAACATTGAGAGAACATATTTGAACCAGTTGTTGTTGAAGGGTTGTACAGATTGATGCTGTGGTGGCGCTGAGTGATGTTGTGGAGGCGAGCGAGTGATGCTGTGGCGTTCAAGTGATGCTGTGGGAAGCGCATAGTGATGTTGTGGGGCTCCTGAGTGATGCTGTGGTGGTGCTGTGTGATGCTGTATGCTATGCTATGTTTTGTTTTGCTATCCTATGCTTTGTTTTGTTATGCTTTGCTATGCTATGCTTTGTTATGCTATGCTATGTTTTGTTATGCTATGCTATGTTTTGCTAATTTTTGTTATACTATGCTTTGTTTTGTTATGGTATGCTGTGTTTTGTTATGCTATGTTTTGCTGTGCTTTGCTATGCTATGTTTTGTTATACTATGTTTTGTTTTATTATGCTATGCTTTGTTTTGCTATGATATGTTTTGTTATGCAATGCTTTCTTATGCCATGTTCTGTTATGCTATGTTTTGTGATGCTATGCTATGTTTTGTTGTGTTTTGTTATGCTATGCTATGCTTTGTTATGCTGTTTTGTTATGCTATGCTATGTTTTGTTGTGCTATGCTATGTTTTGTTGTGTTTTGTTATGCTGTTTTTGTGTTTTGTTATGCTATACTATGTTTTGTTATGCTATGTTATGTTATGCTATGTTTTGTTTTGCTATACTATGTTTGCTATCCCGGTGTGTGGTTGTGTGTGTGTATGGGGGGTTGTGGGTGGGTGGGGTTGTGTGTGGATGGGTGGGGTGTGGGTGGGGTTGCGTGGGGTTGTGTGTGTGGGGTTGTGTGTGTGTGGGTATGTGTGTGTGTGGGGTTGTGTGTGCGTTGGGTTGTGTGTGTGTGTGGGGTTGTGTATGTGGGGGGTTGTGTGTGTGGGGGTTGTGTGTGTGTGGTTGCGTGTGCGTGTTCGTGTGTTTGTGTGTGTGGGGGGGTTGTGTGTGTGAGGGGGCAGTGTGTGAGTGGGCAGTGTGTGAGTGGGCAGTGTGTGAGGGGGCAGTGTGTGAGGGGGCAGTGTGTGTGAGGGGGCAGTGTGTGAGGGGGCAGTGTGTGAGGGGGCAGTGCGTTTGAAGGGGCAGTGTGTGTGAGGGGGCAGTGTGTGAGAAGGGAAAATGTGTGTGGGGGCAGTGTGTGTGAGGGGGCAGTGTGTGAATGGGCAGTGTGAGTTAGTGGGCAGTGTGTGTGAGGGGGCAGTGTGTGTGAGGGGGCCGTGTGTGCGAGGGGGCAGTGTGTGTGAGGGGGCTGTGTGTGTGAGGGGGCAGTGTGTGTGAGGGGGCAGTGTGTGTGAGTGGGCAGTGTGTGTAAGGGGGCAGTGTGTGTGAGGGGGCAGTGTGTGTGAGGGGGCAGTGTGTGAGTGACTAGAACCCCAATAAACTGTAAGCAATGGGCTGATGCAAAACACCCTGCAAATAATGATATTGTACACAGCAGGTATTCATCTAAAGCCCAGAATGCATTTTCACTGTTGAGTGCAACGCCAGTGATTGAAGCACGCAGTGTGTGTGGTGAGCTGTGCTCGTTATGTTGCCAAGTTAAGTGGGTTTGTTGGGAGCTATTTTTTGAAGAGGTGCTTTTTGGGCGAGAGTCAGTCTCTGTGGGGGTCCATGGAAGAGACTCGTTCTCGGAAGGAAAAGGGGAGAGGAGGGAAGCATGACTTAGGCAGAGGAGATCAAAATGTGGGGACAAGAGGCAGAGAGCGAGGAGAGTGGAAAGAAAAAAGCTGGATAAAACAGAGAGATATCTACTGCTTGTGACCACTGAGACAGTAGAGCCCTGCTGTGAAGACTGCAGGAGCTATCAGCCATCTCTTCGTGCGAGGGTAGCATGCCACTCAGATTCCTATAATCTGAACCAAATCACAGATGCACACTCTGTTGTTCCGATTGTGAGAGGGAGGCAGACAGTGGAATTAAGCTGGAGATCTTTCATAAAATATTCTTGAGTGACGCTGTTGAGACCAGACTATGAAACTAAACAAAAGGGGTAATTTCTGAAGCGGATTTCATTGAATAGATATACAGCTACTTTCTGTTTGAGATAAAGTGTCACATTGGCACTAAAATGTTACACGGAATCATCCCTAAAACAACAAGCTCTTGGCATTTCTGTGGGGAGGGGGGAAGAGGGGAGGAGAAACGAGAGACACGGCCTGGCGGCCGTGAAAGTGAAAGTACGGCCGGCCGGCTGTGAATAATTAGGGGAGGAGAAATGCATGGCCTGGCGGCCATGAAAAGTGCGAAATGATCCCTTTCAAGTGAAGCTGCTGGCGGCAGACAGTAAAGCCCTGCTGTGAAGACTGCAAGACGCAGTGGCTTGCCGGAGTCAGAACCAGGCAGAGCAGGTAAAGGAGTCTCGGACTGGTGCAGAGTGCAAGAGTGCAGCACAGAATTTATTCTGCATTATGCTTTTCGCATCTTGCAACCTCTCCAGCTCTTCCCTTGGCCTTAAACTGAAGAGCCTGAAATGCAGAACTCCTTCAGTGAGCTGCGTCTCTTTACCCAACAGGCCACATAAGCGAAACTGCAAATCCCAGAATGCATTTTCACTGTTGAGTCAAACGCCAGTGGTTGAGGCACGCAGTGTGTGTGGTGAGCTGTGCTCATTATGTTGCCCACAAGTTAAGTGGGCTTGTTGGGAGCTGTCAGCCGTCTCTTTGTGTGAGGGTAGCATGCCACTCACATTCCTATAATCTGAACTAAATCACAGATGGGCACTCTGTTGTTCCGATTGTGAGAGGGAGGCAGACAGTGGAATTAAGCTGGAGATCTTTCATAAAATATTCTCGAGTGACGCTGTTGAGACCAGACTCCCACAAGTTAAGTGGGATTGTTGGGAGCTATCAGCCGCCTCTTTGTATGCCCCATGACTCAACACTTACTGCAGCAGAGTGCAATAAACAACCTTCTTGGTGGATTTAAGACTTTCATAAATCATGCACATGAGGTGACAGTAATCCAACAGAGGCCTTCCATTCTTCACATGACCCAAAATGTGGTTTCACTGTATCTTATTTTTTGAAGAGGTGCGTTTTGGGCGAGAGTCAGTCTCTGTGGGGGTCCATGGAAGAGACTCATTCTCGGAAGGAAAAGGGGGGTGGGGGGAAGCATGACTTAGGCAGAGGAGATCAAAATGTGGGGACAAGCAGCAGAGAGCGAGGAGAGTGGAAAGAAAAAGGTAGGCGCTGTCTACCACCGACAGATGTTCGTGGCTTCAATTTATGAGGCGTAAATGAGGATGTGAGTAACGGCCTGGCACGGACAGGCTGGGGTTAATGCGAGTCACGGCCTATCAGCTGTGAATGCGATTCACGGTCTGTCGGCCGTGAATGTGAAGCAGTGGGCAGTGAAGGGGGGGCTGGCCAAGAAAAGAGGCGCAAATGCGAGTCACGACCAAAGTGGGCAGGGAAGCCCAGGAGCAAATGTGTCTGATGCAATTAAGCACGCTGGGGAAGCCTGTAGGGCAAGTGCGCGTGCTTGTGATTCGCGTGAACTGTTGAAAATCCGCTTGAGAGTCTTTTGAGAGCCTTGGAAGAGCCTTTGGTGAGCCTTTGGTTTATGTAGTGGTTTAGCTGCATTAGACTCGCATATTCATTCCTTGCGGAATGGAATAGGCGAGACCTAAAAATGTCAATGATAAAAACCTTAAATCTACGAAAGTTCTTCACCGATTGATTTGAAATTTTGACACAACGTTGAATTCGAATAAGCACATGTTTGTATATACACAACGTTGGATTAGAAGAATACACATAGAGGCAATAGTCTGCATATATTAGGATGGACAGTTGGTGTCAGGATGGCAGACCAGGAAGTGGGTGGAGGGAGGGGGGAGGAGTTGGTTCACTTTGCAACATTAGCACGTGTTTATATATGCATAACGTTGGATTAGAATACGAGTGTGTCCAATACGCGCGTGTTTTAAATTGAAAGGCCGAACAGACCCTATTGATTTGGTTGCTGCACAACAAATACAAGGGACGCATATAGACAATAGTCTACATGTATTAGGATGGACAGTTGGTGTCAGGATGGCAGACCGGGAAGTGGGTGGAGGGAGGGGGGAGGTGTTGGTTCACTTTGCAACCCAAACAGACCCTATCGATTTGATTGCTGTGCAACAAATACAAGGGTCGCATATAGACAATAGTCTACATATATTAGGATGGACAAAAACATATTGCATACCCACAAGCATTGTTAAATTAAACATATTAGAAATGTGCGCTTGCTCTTTTCTTTCTCTTCCATTTAACCAAACTGAGCCACAGCAACGCGTGGCCGGGTACAGCTATTTAAGGAATATAGGAACAAGTTCAGGGAGACTAAAAACAAAAAGAGTCAGACCCGGGTAGAGTTTGCAGACTTTTCTGTGAAACACTAGGTGGCTGGTTGAAAGGTAATTCAGTGTACGACTATGATGGGTTTTTAGATCTTATTATGAAAGAAGATCTGTTGAGTAATTGTGTTCCAGAGAGATTACATCAGAACCTGGTAGATCTAGGTCTACTATCTCTTCAAGAGTTGACGAAGAAGGCAGACCACTGGATTAAGACAAGGGTCACCAAGACAACCCATGGTGGGAGACCAAAAGAAAAGGGTCGCAAAGCCCTCCCATGGGAAAGATTGCGACCAGTCAAAAAACAAAAAACAAGTGTCTTCTCAAGGCCCCCAAAAACCTGTTCAGGAGGGTGAGCCTCGAGCCAAATCAGAGTCTAAGAGCGGGCAGCAGGGTAAGAGCTACGATCCCAAAATGCTTGGTGCTTTAATTGCTAGGCCAATGGGCACCACACTAAAGACCCTAGCTGTCCAAATATAAAGACGCCCCGAGTTCACTTGCAGTGAATGCAGTGCTAAGTCTCCAGATTACATCTCAGGTGAGCCCTGACCATGTCAGAGAGCTCAGCAAAGCAACTTTAGTCTCAGAGGGTATGCTGGATGTAGCTGCCCTGGCTGTTCGGCCCATTAACATGGACACATACAGACAACAGTCTCAAATAAATGGGATCAGAATTGAAGTACTGAGAGACAAAAGGGCAAGTGTCACTATGGTGACTGAAAAAATGGTATCTTCATAACAATACTTGACTGGTGAGACATTCACAGTCCTCTATCCTGATAATCAGGCTAAGTTCAATCCCATGGTGATGGTGTCCTTAGAATGGTAAGTGGTTACTGGTCAAGCAAAGGTGGTAGTATCATCAGCAATTCCTGCAGAATGCCTTCTGGGCAATGATCTGGAGTCCTCCTCTTGGACTGAGGTCGAAAGTCAGACTCGCACAGCTATGCTGGGTACCTGAATGGGTGTGTGTAAAAACAGAGCACAATGCAAACCCCAGGATGAAAAGGAAGAATTGGAGCCTGGAAGAATGCCCCAACCCTCCCAGAGAAAAGGTGGAAAGACTGGGAATCCAGATTAAAATCAGCCACAAGTTCAAGTACCCTCTCCTCAAGGAGAGGAAAAGACCTGTCAGCCCAAGAGGGAACTGAACCCGAGTAACTTGGCCCTCTAGGACCCTCTAGGGAAGAGCTGTAACAGTGGCAGAGGACCTGTCCCACTCTTGAAAGCCTGAAACGGCAATCTATTGATCAGGAAAAGGGAGATGTGAGTGGCTCCCACAGAACTTATTGGGAGGAAGGACTCCTCTACACTGAGGACAGAGACCCCAAATATGGGATATTGGTAGTGCCTCAGATATATAGAGTTCACAAATTGCTGTTTTGCCGATTGTGTTGTGCCCAGGTCACTTTATCTTAGCACCCGCATACTTGCACTTTAAAGAATTACAGGAGTACTTTAGCTCCTTTCTCACATTACCCTGATGTCTTCGTTTTTTAACTTTTTTTAGCGTCTTAATTGTGTTTTTAACCTTATTGCTGCTACTTACTTGTTTAGCACTTTGCATTCAAGTATTTTCGTGTGGCCCGCGTCTCACCGGTAGTCCCTCTTCATTTTCAAAGGCTCAGGTAGAGCGCTATCTTTGATGACGCGCTAGTTGTTCTGTCCTGCTATTTAAGAGGGCAGATGCTAGCGCGCAGCCTCTTAGAGTTCACAAATTGCTGTTTTGCCGATTGTGTTGTGCCCAGGTCGTTTTATCTTTGCACCCGCATACTTGCACTTTAAAAGAATTAAAGGAGTACTTTAGCTCCTTTCTCACATTACCCTGATATCTTCGTTTTTTAACTTTTTTTAGTGTCTTAATTGTATTTTCATTCTTATTGCTGCTACTTACTCATTTTGCCCTTTGCATCAAGTATTTTCGTGCGGCCTGCATCTCACTGGTAGTCCCTCTTCACTTTCGAAGGCTCTGGGCGAGCGCCATTCTTTGTTGACGCGCTAGTTGTTCTGTCCTGCTATTTAAGAGGGCAGATGCTAGCGCGCAGCCTCATGGAGTTCACAAATTGCTGTTTTGCCACTTGTGTTGTGCCCAGGTCGCTTTATCTTTGCACGCGCATACTTTCACTTTAAAAGAATTAAAGGAGTACTTTAGCTCCTTTCTCACATTACCCTGATATCTTCGTTTTTTTACTTTTTTTAGCTTCTTAATTGGCTCTGGTGAGCGCCATCTTTGTTGATGCGCTAGTTGTTCTGTCCTGCTATTTAAGAGGGCAGATGGTAGCGCGCAGCGTGCGCACGTAGTGGGTGTGCCGATGGCGCGCCAGAGGCAAGCCCGTCTGCGCCCGTCTGCGCCCGTCCGCGCCCTGCCGCGCCCAGCGGCCTGAGACTCTGCCCAAAACCCTGTAAGTAACATCCAATGGATGAGCTACACGCCCATTGATTTAAAGTTACCTAGACACAGACCTTCTTCTAAGTGCAAGATATGTGTCCTCTCTATGCATGGCTTTAAATGCTTGTATTGCGGATTTTCACTCGGTGCGATGATTAAAAGCAAGATAATTCTTGAAGCAGGCCCCCAGGCTGGAATCAGTCGTAAAATACTGACTCCTGCTCGTCATTGTTTCCGTTTGTGGAGAATTAATTGTAGGTCCCTCCCCAAACATAAAGACAATATCTTTGACTTCCTGAACGCAGAGAAACCTGATGCTTTGTTTCTTACTGAAACTTGGCTGCATGTCAGTTCAGGACCCGATGTTGCTATTTATTGCCCTTTCTCCTGACTATGTTATAGTCAGGAAGGACAGAGATATAGGAAAAGGAGGAGGTATTGCGGTAATTTTAAAAACTATTTCTGGCTGCAAACTTGAAGCCCTGCCTCTCCAGGGCTGTGAAGCTGCCCAGTTCAAACTTGCAGTTAATCCGCAGCTTACCCTATCTGACCGCCTGATATATCATTCTCTGGGGAACCCAGGTACTTGGGCAGCTTCCTTTTCTGGTGCCATTGCTCCCCTTTTGCTGAAAGCCACACATTTTACCATTCTTGGGGATCTTAATTTACATTTAGAAAATCCTCAATGTAATGTCAGCAATGTTTTTCTGTCTGACTTGGAGGGCCTCAATATCTCCTTATGTAATTCTGGACCGACACACGCGGTAGGTCATTTGCTTGATCCCGTTTTTTCTAATCTCTCTTTTGACTGTAGTTTTCCTGCTCTCCCTTTGGAATGGTAGGACCATTTTGTGGTTCAATTTCATCTGGTGACTTCTGGGGTTGAGAACAGGGTCTCCCCAGATTCTCATGAGAGTTTCAGATGTTGGGGCAAATTGAATGTTGAGGCCTTTCACATTCTATTATCCAAGAATTTGTCGGACACTAATCTGCCACTGTCCTAATTGATCCTGCCGTATCGAATTGGCTCACTGCAGCAGTAAATACATCTCTGCCTCTTGTGTCTAAATACACCATGCCCCACCGTCCTCCGGCTCCGTAGTTCACGGAAAACCTTAAAGCCATTAAATCTAAGTGTATAGCCCTTGAGAGGAAATGGAGGCCATCTTACTCTCCTGCCCGCAAAGCCAATTATAAAAGAACCTGTTAAAGAGTATCACAAATCGTGCAAATTGGCCAGAGCCACCTACATTGCTAGCATTGTCACGTAGGCTCAAAATTGCCAGAGTACCCTTTTTTCGGTGGTAAAAAAGTTGACAGGCACTGACACTGCTCCTCCTCCTCCGATCCTCGATGAGGCCCAATATGATAAAATCGCTGATTTCTTCATCGAGAAGGTTGAGCTTATCTATGGTATTTTGGGCTCCTCTCCCCTCCCCGTCAAATCTATGTTGACTTCTGTCTTCACTCACGTAAGTGAGCCTGACTCTGCAGCCAAACTATGCAGCTGGCTACTTTTCAACGAAAAATCCTTTTATGACTGTTTGGCAAGTATTAAATTGGGTTCTCCACGTGACCCTTTGCCTATTAAAATATTGCGTCAATTCCGCCCTGACTCTCAATGTCTTAAAAGAGCTGCTTAATTCCTCACCTGGCATTCCTCCATGCCTTTGTTCTGCCTGAGTGGAAACACGCAATGGTTATTCTACTCTTAAAAAAGGTTGAAGCTGACCCCTCGTTTTTGTCAAATTATAGGCCTATCTCTCTACTTCCTGTGCTTTCCAAGATCTTGGAAAGACATATCAATATTCAGTTAACTCACTATGTGGAGAGTTTGGGTTTCCTGCATCTGTCCCAATCAGGCTTTAGGGCCAACCACTCCACAGAAACAAATCTTCTCGGAGTCACTGAGAGACTGCGTCATTGTATGGATCGTGGAGAGACATCTGCACTCATATTACTAAATTTGAGTGTGGCTTTCGATACTGTGTTGCATTCCATTCTCCTTGCCTCTCTACGGTCTTTGGGAGCCGAGGGTCCTGCTTTGGCTTGGCTTGCCTCCTTCCTTAGTGGCCGCACTTTTCAGGTCTTCTCCTTGAAAGCTTCCTCTAAAATCTGCTCCTAAGCGTACGGAGTGCCCCAGGGGTCTATCTTGAGTCCTCTACTCTTTAATATCTATCTTAGACCCCTGGCCACCATTGTGGAGGAGGCTGGTCTCTCTCTCTATTTTCATACGCTGATGACACACAAATCATCTTTTCTCTTTCCGCTGTGGAAGACGATAGCATCTCAGTCCTCAAACAGGGACTGCATAAAGTTTCAGAATGGATGCGTAATAACTTCTTGAAGCTGAACGGGGACAAGACTGAGGTCATCAACCTGGGCAAACACAATGACCTATGCGGCCCACAACATTGGCCCCAAGAAATGGGCCCTCTTCCTCAACCCGTTGCCCAAGTTCGCCACCTTGGTTTTCTTATTGATGAGAACCTCTCTATGTGGCAGCAGGTGGTGAGGGTGGCCACCACATGTTTTACTATCTTGGGATGGCTTCATAAAATTCTCTGGATGCTCCCTGACTCTCCACAAAGGACGGTTGTACAGGCCTTAGTTATCTCGCGCCAGGTTTATGGCAAAGTTCTTAATCTGGGGTGGGCCAGGAAGCTCTTAGAAAGCTTCAGGTTGTGCAGAATGCGGCTGCACGACTTTTATGCCATGTTCTGTGCAGAGTCTCCATTTCCCAGTCGCTCCTGGACCTTCACTGGCTCAGGATTGCAAGCAGAGTTAAGTTTAAAGCTCTTTGCTATATATTTATGATCAAACAGGGTATTGCTCCTTTATATTTACCGGAACTCATTCATACGTATTACCCCACATGTTCTCTCAGGTCTTCCTGTAAAGGCGACTTTGTGATTCCCAGATTTAAGTTGGAGAGAATGGGCGGTCGCTCGTTCTCCCACTTAGGCCCGAAGATCTGGAATTCCCTGCCTACCTCATTGAAAACTGAAACCATTTATCTCAACTTTCGTAAAGGCCTCAAGACATGGCTCTTTCTGCAATAATTTGCTTTTTGTTCTCTTTTCATTCTTTTAATCAATCCCTTAGCGCCGGGAAACCCTGTGTGGGTAGCTGCACGCCTTAGAAGTTAAATAAATAAATAAAATAAATAAATAAATATAGAGAGTTCTTACTCACTTTGACTCATTACATCCCCTTAGCTGGGCATCTTGGCCAGGCTAAAACTTGGAGTAGATTAGTTATCCACTTCTACGGGCCAGGTATGTCCCAGAAGGTGAAGGAGTTTTGCAACTCCTGTGTTACCTGCCAAGCCAGTGACAAAGCAGTTGGCCACCAAAAGGGCCCCTTAATTCCACTTCCAGTGGTTGGGTTTCTGTTTGAAAGGGTAAAGGTAGAGTAGGTAGAGTTCTAACCAGAGCAGAAGGTAAGGGCTTTGGAACCTGTGACTCCTAGGGCACCCCAGTACAAATGGGATTCATCTATCTGGTGGAACTTGGTACTTGCAGGAGCCTCAAAAGTGTCATCCATGTAAAACGCCTTAAACTCTATCATGACAGGGCTGAGGTTGTCGTGCTTATGGTCATTGATGAGGATCAGGGGACGAGAATGAACCTCTCCCCCAACCCTAAAGGTGGGTTAGTGGAGGGAGTAGACTTTTCAGACATCCTCTATGCCCAACTGCATGCTGACTGCAGGGAAGTCCTGCACCAGTATGTTGAGCTCTTCTCTTCAACCCCTGCTAAGGCAAGCCGGTGTACACATGATGTGGACACTGGAGACATTGGGTGCTATTTAAAAAATGCAAATCTACAGGCAGTCTGATCATGTCAGAGAGAGCATCAAAGCTGAAGTAAGCAAGATGTTGAAATTGGGAGTCATTCAACCTCTCAGAGCCCCGGGACCAGCCCAGTTGTCTTAGTCCCCAAACCTCACACCCGGGGTGTTAGAGCTAAGGTTTTATATGGAATATATGGGCCTTAATGCAGTAAACAAAACTGATGCACACCCAATTGCTAGGCCTGACAAGTTGATTGACCGACTAGTGGCAGTCAGATATCTCAGTATGTTGGATTTTACATCAGAGTACAAGCAGATTCGTGTGACTCCAGGGGCAAAAGAGAAATCTGCATTCTTTCTCATCCCCCTATGGGCATTATAAGTTTACTGTTATGCCCTTTAGATTATAGAATGCCCCTTCCAAAGGTTGGTGAACAAAGTCCTTACTGGGCTGGAGTCCTTTATTGCGTCATATCTTGATGATCTTGCTGTCTTTAGCTCCAATTGGCAGGACTACCTGATCCACATGGGAAATGTCCTTGAGGCTCTGCAAAATGCAGGCCTCACTATCAAGGTTAGCAAGTGCCAGATAGGCCAGGGCTCTATTGAATACTTGGGCCACCAAGTATTCAATAGAGCAGAGTTTAACCCTTACAACCCAAGATCAAGACACTTGTGGACTGGGTAACTCCAACAACCCAGACTCAGATCCTGGTATTCCTTGGCTAGACTGGGTAATACAGGAGGTTTGTATCCCCCCACACAGAATTGACCTCTAAAACATTCTAAACAAAGTGAATTGGACAGTGTGCTGTCAAAAGACTTTAAACACTCTGAAAGAAGCAATGTGCTTAGCACCCGTTCTGAAAGTTCCAGAATTTTCGAAGTCGTTCATAGTGCAGACAGATGCCTCTGATTGCGGGTTAGTAGCAGAGCTATCCCAAACCAATGATTATGTCCAGGATCACCCTGCTGCTTTCATTAGCAGGAGGTAAATTCCCACAGAACAGGGTTCGAGTGACGTTCAGAGGAGAGCCTTTGCTGTGGTTAGGTCCCTGAAGAGTTGAGGCCATACTTATTTGGCTTTCACGTCCTTATTCAAACTCAATCAATCAATCAATCAGGGATTTGTTAAGTGCACTGCTCACCGTGAGGGTCTCAAGGCGCTGGATGGGGTAAGGAGAGGGTAAGCAGAGGATAAGCAGCTCTTGTCAGTCGAAGAGCCAGGTCTTGAGGGTCTTCCTGAAGATGTGCAGAGAGGGGGAGCGTCTGATGTTGAACGGGGGCTTGTTCCATTTCTTGGCCACGATATAGGAGAAGGCTCTTCCACCTATTCTCGCTCTGCGGATGCACAAGGTTTCAGCGAGGCGAGGTCGGCAGATCGTAGGTTTCTCCTGGGTACTTGGAAGGATATTCTTTTGTTGAGGTACTGAGGTCCGGTATTGTGGAGGCATTTGTTGGCAAGGGTGAGTATCTTCAAGGTTACTCTCTTCTCAATTGGGAGCCAGTGGAGGTCTCACAAGTGTTCTTGTCTAGGGATCCTGAGGACGTTTCTGGCTGCTGTGTTTTTTATGGTCTGGAGTCTGCGGAGCAGAAACTTGTTGATCCGGGCGTAAAGGGCGATTCCCTAGTCTAGTCTGCTGGTTATGAGTGCGTGGGTGACATTGTTTCTTGATTTGGGGGGATCCAAACTGACCACAAAATCTCAGATGCTAATGCAAATGAAAGGTGAAAACCCCAAACAGTTAAGATGGTCCATCTAACTACAGGATATGGACTTCTCCGTGGAACACAGACCAGATACTGTCCATACCAATGAGTATGACCTTTCCAGGTTCTTTCACTTAGGCAATGAAGACTCTCTTGGGAAAGGTTAGTCTCATCCCCTTTCATTTGAGAGAGGGTTATGTAGGAAATTTCCCTCTTTGAGATGGTCACGCCCCACCTTTTGCCTGGTATATGAGGTGATTTTGACTGGAAGTTCACTGGGTTCCTAATAACAGGTCCCCAGTTCTGTTTCCCAAAACTGTGCACTTGTTTCCCCAATTGACAAAATTTTTAGTACCCTCTGTGAGTCCCTTGTAAATGGCACCCTTGTTACCTAGGGCCTGAGGCACTAAAGAGGGTTCCTAAAGGCTGACATATGAATGGTGCCAACATAAAGGACCACACAATGAGCTCACGCAAACTGAGACTGCAGTCTGGGTGTCTTGGTGCAGCCAAACGTAAAAACACACTATGACACTCATCCCTGTGTGCCATGTCCCCTAACACTGCATACAATATTTGCAAGTCAACCTTATATCACATATGACGACTGTTAGAAATGGGGGTCTCTAGTTGGCAGTGGCTTGCACCCTGGCCAAGTCATGACACTTCCTTCTAGTCAGGATAAGAGAATTACACACCCAGATAACCCCTATTCACCCCATTGGTAGTTTGGCAGAAGCAGTCAGGCTTATCTCAGAGCCAATGTGTAAAGTATTTGTACATTGCACACATTAACACAGTTAAAACACTACAAATTGACACCACACCAGTTTATAACAATAAAGCATCTTTATCTAAGCCAAACAAGATCAAAATGATAAACATCCAGCATACACAACTCAAAATATGACTTTTAAAGGGTTTAACGCAATTATATCCACAGAAAACTATGGATGCTTGATTTTCACCCAAAGTACAGCAAATGCATCAAAATCCAAAAAACAAAACAACTGCGGAGGAGGGAAGAGTCAGAAAACACAGCAATGCATCAGTTCCTGAACCCTTGGGGAGGAGATGCAACACTTTTTATTTTTTTCTAAACATTTTTTGTCCTCATCTCACCAATAAGCTTCTGCGGGTCTTATGAAGCCGGTATTTCGATCTGTGGGTCTCCTGGCTTACCGCACTTGCTTAGGATGCCCGACTGGTCCCGTTTGTGAGGGGACTTGGTGTAATTATAGGACCAGCTATGTCAATCTTAAGTTATGACCCCACCAGTTGAGGGGCAGCCAGATGTTTGTCAAACTGTCCCCTTCCGCTTCATGATCCAGGTGAGCCATTGTAAATGTGGTTTTAAGCCTGTCCTCTCTCTTCAGAGGAAGAGGGTCTTTCCACTTTTTGCAAACCCCCCTCCGTGCAAGTAATTGACTTTAAAAATATCTTGAAGAGTGTCACCAATCTCCTTCCAGAAGGTTTTTAGTTCAGGGCACTCAAAAAAATGTGAAGGCCATTGGCAATAGGCGTCTTACATCTGGGACATTTTGGTGTTGGGGTTGGAGCAAACTTGGATATCTTGGCTGGAGTGTAGTAAAGCCTATTGATGACAAAAAAGTGAATTTTTTTAGGCTAGCAGGTTTGATGCATTTTTATAGTACTTTCAATGAAGGCTCAAAAAGGGCATCTATTAAGGGTTCAAGGGGGGTTTGATTCCAGGCCATGGATAAAGATAGAATCTCCGAATCTTCAGCTTCTAATAGGTGGTTATACCACAGTTATGTCTCTTTCCTTATTGGATGTACAGATTGACACAGACTTTCAATATCCCAGTTCCCTCTTACTTCCCCTTTTTCTGGACCAAACCATGATACCAGCTGTAGATACTTAAATCTGGATAGCCCTGTTCCAATCCTGGCCCTCAGATATTCCCAGGGGTGAATCCCGTCTGAATCTAACAAGACGGTCTAGATATTTATGCCCACTCTCTTGATTGGTACCGCCAGACTGTCTCTAAGATAGCAATGTGTTCCGGGGAATCCCAAATAGGAACCAGGTCTGAATAGTAACCTAGCCCTCATTTGATTCTGACTATGTACCATAATCCCAAGGCAGCCCTGAGAACCTTCATGCATAATTATTTGAAGTATTTTGGAGCCCCAAACGTATATAGAAAGGCCTCAACACCTCCTCCTTCTTCAGTTCTTTCCATCTCTCCCAGCAACCTGCCTTAGGCTGAATCTTCTGGTTTCGCAAATAACATTCGGACTCCTTTAATCTGAAATGCTACTGCATACCAGCTAATATCAGGAAGAGCCAGCCCCCTTTTGTTGAGTCTGTGTCTCAGTTTCTTTCAGGACAACCTGACCCCCTTGTCCACCCAGATAAAACTCCCAATCTTGCTCTGTAATTTGCTAATACTCGTGTGTGGAAAGGCCAGAGGTATAGTAGTAAACAGGTAAGAAAACTTAGGGAGAATTACCATCTTTACTAAATTGACTTTCCCATAGATGGTTAAGGGGAGGTTCCTCCATCTACTAAAGAGGCAGTCTATTTCTTTGATGGTTCTGTTTGGATTGATCTGGGGGATATTTCCCAGGTCTTTAACAATGGAAATGCCTAAGTATCTTAACTTTGTACTAGTTATCCCTCCCATTGATCTAGGTTCCAGCACATCACATCGGTCCATGATGCGTTGACTGAATACCCTGACAGGGACCCAAACCCATCCAAAAGAGCCTCCACACAGGGAATAACCACCTCAGGATCATTGGTGTATAGTATTAGGTCATCGGCGTACAGAGCTAACTTACTTCTGTAAAGATGGGACTTAATGGGGTAAATTGATTCATCTAACCCGATGGCTTGTGCCAGTGGCTCAATCTGAATGTTGAAACTTGAGGTCAGTAAGCCATTCAAAAGAATCCGAGCAGAGGTACCCTGATAAGAATTCCTCAGGGTTTGGATAAAAATAGGGCCAAAGCCCATTACCTTGAGTACTTCCCAAAGGTACACCCAACAGACTCTGTCAAAAGCCTTGGCCGCGTCCATGGCAACTATGGCCAATGGATCAGATCTTTCGATGGCCAGGTCGATATTACCTGTTAACAGTTGTGTCTGTTCCTGGATGTACCTTCCTGAAACAAAGTCCTTCTGATCAATATGAACCAGCTTGGGGACCAATTTCGCCAATCTCCCCACTAGAATACCCATGAAGATCCTGTAATCTGCATTCAGCAGAGAGATTGGAGGATATGAGTCAGCTTTTAAAGGGTCTTTGCCTGGTTTTAGAATCAGGACAATTATGGCCTCCTTCCAGGACTCTGGGACTTTACTGATTGCGAGGCAATAAACTGAGTTAAAAGTAGTGGCCAGTACAGGAGTCAATTCCTCAGCTAGAAGTTTACCACTTCGTTTGGAAGTGAATCCATGCCTGCAGCCTTTTTGTTCTTAGATTTTTTAATTTGCTCAGTTATCTCCTCCAAAGTGATGGGGGCGTCTAAGCTGTTTTGACTTTACTCTAATAGGGAAGGCAAGGATTTGGTCCTCAGCCATGATTGCATGGAACATGGGGCGGAGCCAAGTGTTCTTTATAAAGGTCTGAAAAAAGGGAAAGTAGACAAGTTTGCATATCTTCAATGCTACTTGATTACTCCCCATTGCAGTTAACTATCAATTTGTTGATGTTGTTCTTAGAGCGATCAGCTCTTGCTTTCCAAGCCAATAAGGCTCCTGCTTCTTCCCCATATTCAAAGTTTTGCATATTCTTAGTATGCCATTGTGCCCTGCACTTTGCATCTAACCTGCCCCTATATTCATGTCTTTCGTCGTCTAGCTCTTTTAAGACTTGCGATAGATGCTCTATATCCCCATAATTTTATCTATTCCTCTCATTCTCTAGCTGGCGTATTTTTTCCTCAATCAAATTTAGAGCCCTTGCCTCTTCCCTATTCTTGGAGTATATGAGACCATGGAGCCTCCCCCTCAAGTTTGCTTTGTAGGCGTCCCAGATGAAATTCATGGTTGTGGAACCCATGTTCAGAGAAAAGAATTCTATAGAGGAAAACTTAACAGCTTGGATAATTTCAGAATCCAGAAGCATGGCCTGTTAAGCGTCCCTCTTGTCTGCAACGGGAGTCCTTTACTTTGATATGAAAATTGCACTGGGGCATGGTCTGAGAGGTGGCTTAGCATAACTGAGATCCCTTCCAGGCCAGTCAGAGTGGATCTGTCTGTCAGAATATAATCATTCCTGGAGGAGTGACTATGCTTTTTGCTATAAAACGCAAAACCCTGTAAGTCTCCCTTCTTTGCCCTCCATACATTAAACCAGAACCACGTCTTGTAACATATTTAACAGAGGGCGACGTATCCTACGGACCCCAACAATAGTAACTCAAATTGCACCTGTCATTTGATGGGTCCAAAAGAACATTAAGTCGCCTCCAATAATGAAAGGGGTGTTTCCATAGTCAATATTGATTGAAATTTGCAGATGTATGTTGGGTCATCTACATTTGGACCATAAAACGATCCTGGGCCAGTTGCACTACCAACCACCTCCCGGTCTGATCTGATTGCGAATTCTTTATGGAACAAGGGGCACCACGTTTTATCAAGATTGCAACATCTCTGCTGTGAGTCGTCTGTTGTGACGTACAGTAACTTTTGATCCATGGCACCCTGGAAAAAATGGAGCGACTTTCCGTAAAACTCAGATGTGTCTCCTGTAAAATACAAACTTCGGCCGAGGAGAGTTCTGAATGTTTTAAGATCAATCTTTGCCTACAGGGACACTTTAACCCGTTAACGATCCGGGAGATAAAGATGGTCTTTCTAGCCCTTAAGCCCTGATTTCCTGCCATTGACCTGCAAGACTATCACACCGGCTTGAAGGAATTTCCTTAAATCTAAGATGAAATGAGGTAATTTTTTTTCTTTTTTAGCCGCTGCTCCCCACCCATGATATCCCTCTCACCACCCGTCCCAACACTCCCAGTGACCCCCCTTCCTGTGAGGAACCCTCCCTTCCAATAGGCTAGCCTATTCAGCCCCCACCTCCCCCTGGGATAAAAACTGCAGTTGTTGCTAGGGTTTTGCTATCACGAAAAAAACAAATGCCTCTCCTTTCCCTCAGTGTCCCCCTCCCCCCCGCTCAGCTTTAATTTTCACTGTGAGGGCATCTTCTTCCTCGCCAGATCTTATCAGATGCATATGGTTATTCCACATCACGCAAAGTTGTGCAGGGAACTTTAAATGCGCCTTGGCCCCACTGCTATTCAACTCCTCCAACCTTTTCCCCAGCTCCAACTGTCTAGTTGCAGTCATGTGGGAGATGTCTAATCTTATTTGGAAAGAAAAGGGGCTGGTACTATTGAGGGTTATAGTGCCTTCTTTAAGAGTGGAGGACAGAATTAGCTCCTTAACAGAATACGTTAAAAAGTTAACCAGTATCATTCTCGTTTTTTGTCTGGCAGGGTTCCTTTTGAAGGGGTCGCGATGTACCCTTCTGGCAAATTCTTTAATACTGTCTCTTTTAACACAGATATCACAAACCCCTTTATACCAGGTCGCTCCAAGGCTTCCGGTACATTTAAAAGCCTTAGATTATTCCTCCTGGCATGATTCTCCAGGCACTCGAGACTTTCAAATCTTTGTTCTGAGCAGATAGCCTGGCGAGCTCCACTGTGGTAGTGCGCTTAGTATCCCTGATTTTGGAAATTTCCAATTCAAATACCTCTGTTCTTAACGTGACTTCATCTAGTATTTTAGCTAGTACTTCACAGGAAGCTTGGATTGCTGCCTGGTTTGCTTTGGAGACTAGAAATCTGTTGGTCATTTCAGCTTGATTTGACTCAGATACAGTGAATCTGTTGCTTATTTCATCCTTTATAGCAAGTAATATGTCATCCAAGGAATGCTTTGCTGTGTCTGATATATCCATAGTTGGAATTTCATCTATGGTGTTGGGGGCCTTCAGTGACTTCGCAGGCAAGCCTTGAGGTTCATTATTAGCCAGAAGGGAATATCTGTTTAAGAGGTTCACTAATGAATGAGTGTTTAAAGTCCTAAAAGGAGCTGGTTCTGGTGTATTCAATATGTTAACTGCCCTCTCCTTGGGAGAGCTGGGTGCCTCCTGGAGGCTGCCCCGATCCGTGATCTTTAAAGTGTTCCCTACTGAGGCGGTTGGGGTAGAGGTTGTAGTAGAGGTGCACATGACTTTGTAATAATTTTTGAGCAAGGGGGTAATTTTAACCTTAGATGAGGGCCCCGTCTTACCCCTTCCTCTCATTTTACCAACGTCAGCCTCTTTGCTCTTAGGATCTGTGCCTTTGTTCATTGTGTCCCCTTTAGGGCTGCGCTGTCTTGTGAGGGCCTTTACTTCAGAAATTACGGGAGAGACACGCGGAGGATAAATAGATTTGGTAATGTTGATATTTGAAGAGTGGACTCTACTGCTGGGCCTCTCCTATCCCAATACACTTTCCTGATGCCATAGCATGTGCCTCTATTGTTTTAACACTCAAGGTTTGTGCACTGTACATACCAAGCTTAGGAGATGTCCCCAAAGAAAAACAAATTCCTTCCTACCTTCGTCATTGCTCCTAAACGTGGCGTCCTCTGGAGGAGTGTAAGACCAAAGTCGACGACTCCCTACCTGGAGACCAGCGTCAGCTCCTCGAGGGCCGCTAACACTGGGGACTGGGAACGCGCACACACTTGTGCTAGCTCTGCCACCCGTGACTCGGAACAGGAAAAGAGCCGAGTATGGTCTCTGTCCAGTACGAGTCGCCTCTTCCCAGCGCCAGCTGCAGATTGCGCCATCTACTTCGCCTGCTCTGCTCTCTTCACCACGTGCACCTGGAGGTCCAAAGCCGAAGGGGGCCTGCTCAAAGCGCATATCCACAGGTGGGGGGAGGTGAGGGTGCGGGGGCAAAAAAGAAAAAATAAGCAGAAAGAAGGCTTAAATTAAGTCCACTAGCGAGCACCCAGGATTATTAGGAAGACCCAGGGGGGAGCCAAGACGCTGCCGTTTAGCTAGCGGCCGCCATGTTCGTCTCCTTTTTCAAGATGCCACAGTTCTGCTGCATGCAGGAGAAGTGAAGTGTCGAATTCAGACTGTAGGGGGAAGTGATGTGTTGATTTCAAGATGGTGCTGATCTGTGGGTGCTGCATCGGAAAAGTTGCCGTACAGGTGCGATGCATGGTAATCCGGGATGTGCTGGAGGTCGATGCTGCAGCAGCAAACAGCTACTGCGTGGATTTCTTCAGCTGGAGTCCCACAATATGTAATTTCTTTCAGCCACAAGCAGGGCCTATGTTGAAGTCAGTGCGGTGGTCTTGGACTTCAGAAACACGGTGCTCTGAACTCGGTGTACAGCAATTCTTCGGGCAACTGTAAGGTGCAGTGTCGATTTCTTCGCCACAATGGGCTATGCATTTAGATTTCCTCCAGCACATAGGTGCTGTGTCAAAAAACACAGCCACAAGAAGGGCGAAGCATCAATTTTGTAGGTTTCTTTACTTCTTCAATAGATCTTTGCAGCAGGAACAGCCTCCAAGGGCACAGACCTGGATTTGGCACCACAAGGCAGGTCATAACTCCCAGTAGTTGAGTTCAAGAATGCTGCAGGTGAAGTCTGTTTGTCCCTTAGACTTCTTAACAGGAGGCAAGCTCTATCTCAAGCTCTTGGAGAATCTCCTTTAAGTGGCTTACCACAACAAGGCAAAAATTCAGTCCTTTCAACTGCCCACAGACAGCAGCAGCAACTGCAGGCCGACCAAGTATAGTAACTCACAGCAAAAGGGTAGTACTCCTCATAGCATCTCTTTTTCTTAGCAGGGTACTCTTAGTCCAGGAGTGTTCTAAAAGTCTTGGGTTTTAGGTCTAATACATATACCCCTTTTTCCCTTTGAAGTCTTTATACGAAAAGTCTCTCTTGCTCAGTAAAATAAGTTATATCCCCCCTGGTCCAGGCACACTACAACGGGTGGAGAAAACAATGTGCAAGGCAGCCACAGCCTATTCAGATGTTAGTGACAACTCCTCCAACCCTTCTAGCACTGGGAGAACCATCAGCATATGCAGTGCACACCTCAGCTCCCTTTATGTGAGTGTCTGGCGTGAATACACAAACAAGCCCCTGTCAGCTTTAACGAGACATTGATTCCACAGGCCAGCAGAGGCACAGGATGGTTAAACAAGAAATTGTCCACTTTCTTAAAGTGGAATTTTCAAAATCACAATTTAAAACCACCTTTACAAAATATGTGCAAATAAATTCTGAGCTCAGGGAGACTAAACTCCAAATTTCTAGCTGTTCCCCATTGAAAGTTACACTTTTAAAATGTTACAAGGCAGCTCCAATGATAGTCTATGGGAGAGCTAGTCCTGGCAATAGTAAAAATTGAAATTGGCAGTATTTCACTATCAGGACATATAGAACACCAGTGCGTGTCCTACCTATCAGATACCCTGCACCCAACCCCAGGGGGTTCCTTGGGCCTCCCTTAGAGGTAACTTACTTTTAGGAAAAGGGAAGGTGAGGACCTGGCAAGTAGATGCACTTGCCAGGTCGACAAGGCAGTTGGAAACTGCACACACAGACACTGCAGTGGGAGGTCTGAGACACATTTGAAAGGCTATTTGCGTGGGTGCAAAATCAGTCCCGCTATTAGCATTAGCATTAGCACACACAGTGCATTTTACTAGAGACTTACAAGTAAATCAAATATGCCAATCATAATCACAATTTAAACAGGGAGCACTTGCACATTGACACTGATCAGTGGTGGCAAAGTGATCAGAGTACCAAAACCAGCAAAAACGAAATCCAGCGCACAGTCAAAAAATACAGGAGGTAGAGGCAAAAAGCCAGGAGAAGCCATGCCAAGGATTACAGGTCTAACAAGGACATACCTGCATGAGCAGATATGCTGCTGTGCTGGTCAGTACTATTACTACCAGTGCAAGTGAACAGGGAAGCCATTTTTAAATATGTGCTGGGCGCTAGTGAAAATGACTTCCCCAGCTGCATGATGGCTTCACTAAAAAGAGGGATGTTTGGTTTCATACATCTTGTATTAATAATACCACATTGATTCCAGTGTCAGATTTAGTAATGTATGCACACAAAGGGCACCTTAGAGGTGTTCCCTAAAAACCTATCAGCCCCTGGGGCTGACTAAGTTGCATTACTCAGCCTGACACCAAAGACAAATGCCTGACCCCCAGGGATGAGGGCCTCTGCTCTCTGGGGGCCATAAAGCAAACCTGCTTGAGTAGGGGGTGACTTGCACCCCTGCCCACAGTTTGACCAGTTGATTAGCATTCCAAGGCCGGGGAGCTTCAAAGAGGCCTACTGCCTTTGAAACACAAATCTTGTTTCTCTCACAGGAGAGGAAATCGACTCTCTTGTCCAGAACCTCTCGGCATGTGGACAGGCTGAGTAATTGGAGTAATGGGAGGCAAGACATTCATGTCTTGCCTCCCACTATCTGGCAAGCATCACCCGTGAACTGGGCTACCTGAAGTGGATGGGACTTTTCACAAGGGGCCATCTTTGTGATAGCAAATTTATGATCTCTGGGACACGGTTGTGCCCACTTTACCAAGGAAGCGGTCACATAAAGGGGGTAGTGTCCTCCAGGGGTAAATAACTCATTGGCTACTACCCTAGACTCCCCTAACACCCCAAAATTCAATATGTAGGGGAACTCCTGCACTAGGAAATCAGATCCTGAAGATACAGAGAGGAAGAACAATGAACAGCTGCAAAAGCAAAGAGTAAGGAAGAACAACCGACTTGGCCCCATCCCAGCTGACCTAGCTGCTATATCCCCGTCCAACTGCATCATTGTCATCCTGACTTGCAAGCTGTTGTGGCTCCAAAGCCTGGGAGGAAGGCCTGATTTCAATAAAGACTCAAGAACTCCAGTGGAGTAGCAGAACTTGTTCACTGCATCCTGCAGGCACCCCAAAGAAGACTGAAAGGCTGAAACCGCAAAAGCCCTACACCCCAAAGCACCACTGCACCAAGTGCTTCCGATCCCAAGCTGAAGTGGGCCAATGGTTTCAGCATGGTCCCCAAGCTCTCAAGAGACCACTTTGGTTTTGCCCCTCGTGAAGTCTCCTGTGCATCCTGCAGCCCCTGTCTGCAGGCCCCCTCTAATGCAAGTGCTCCCGGTGATGACAATCTGATGCCTGAAGACATTTCTGGACCTGTCACCCATGGAGAAGAGGACCAAAGGTGTCCCCACATCCCCAAGCATCATGAGACCTGAGCCCCCTTGTGGTTCAGACCGACTAGTTTCCCAGTCCAAGCCTGCTTCCCCTTTTCACCGGATGGATCCCATTTGGCAACATTAGATCCCCATTGCTGGAAAGGACCTCTGCACCCGGCCGCCCCAGTGCCGCCTGAGGTAACCTGTTGGTGCTGCCTTGGACCTTACCCCATACCCACTTTAAACCAAGGAGATTGTTCTTGTTAGTCACTTTGAAGAACCTGAATGCAGTACATGTTCTTCCCCCATATGATACCTTTGGGCACCCGATACTGAAAAGCACCCCTGCACCCGGCCACCCCAGATGCAGCCCAAAGTGACATGTTGGTGCTGTCTTGGGCCTGGCATCATACTCAACATCAGTCCAGGAGATATAGCTATACTGTACCTAAATGCCGTACATGTTTTTTCTCCCGTAGAATAACATTGCAGTTTCTGAAAAATGTAGTATTGACTTTTTAAATGCAAAAGTATTCCTCTTGAAAAAATTTACTTACCTGATCATATTGATTCTGGTGCCTAAACATATATAAAGGTATGTGTTATTTTTTTACATGTTCGTGTGGACTCCTTATTGAGTCGTGTACATCATTTATTGACTATTGTGTACATTTGCAGATGCCTAACACTCCTCTCTGATAAGCCTAAGGTTGCTCGACCACACTAGCCCCTAGAAGAGCCCCTGTCCACTAGATGTTACCATATAAAGAGCTGGTTTCCTAAAAGTACATTCTAAGCTTTGTATTTGGTGCAGAACAAATGCTTCAGACTCTTTATACTTCTCAAATACATCTCAGGCACTTAACAGACACACAGTTTGAAAGTGCACTTAGCACAGGTATCTTGTATAGTTAAACAAACTAATGAAAGTGTTGCATTTAACATTGTTACTAAAGAGTGTCTACACTGTAGGATTTGAGAATGTATTTCTATTCATGTGTTTTGCTATAACTAAGCGTGACAAATAAACCATCCTCGTTTAGTAGATCATGTACTCACTATAAATATGAAATGTGTGCTACATCACATGAATACCATTTATTATTTGCAAACTAAACAGAAAGCACAATTATCTATGAAAAATTTGATTTTATTTAAAACAATATAATATTTATGTAATATGTGCATTAATATTTCATATATTTCATTTAAATGTAGTTCATAAATGCACTTACAACCGGTTACTTTGAAGACTTACTGAATGTTACCCGTAATGTGAACTCTGGTGCATCAGAAGCTTACATTCATTTGTGTTTAAATGTGCACACAGGTATTATATGTGCACCATTGAGTTAACGTTTATTTTGTGCAATGTAGGCCTCTATTTCTCCATTGTGCCTAAAGCTGATTTAATTTTTCTGCTAACTCGACATTTCTTACAGGCATTCACATGCATTGTTAGATGTAGAAATGATACGTTAATGTACTAAAGAAGAAGACCTTGACAAAGAAATATGGACAACTAGAGCGTCAACTGGAATACCGATTGAGTAAATGTTGTCATCAAATGCGTACGTGAGAAAGTGATGTCATTCCCATGTTTAGTTTGAGACTTTTTCCTGATGTAACAATTTCAATCTGAGAATCAGACTGAAACAGTGGACCCCTGATGATGCATGCACAGCTGCAGTGTTACCCAATAGACGTTGTGTGTTATACTATAGTGTTCAACCCATTAGACTTTAGAGAGAATACCTTTCCTAGAGATGCTGTAGGAGGTTTCTTTCTAGCTTTCTCTGCCCTTAGGTTTAGACCTCAATGCCTATCTGATTCTATCCTAAGTGTGGCTTAGGCTAACACTTTTCTATTGACACATAGAAGACCCCGGACCAAACTTCTGAAATGCTGACACCTTCTAAACCTAATTGTCTTTGCTCCATTCTGTATCCCTGTGTGCAATTCTCCGGTTTTTGAGTCTCTATGCTTTGCCTGGAACTTAAATGTTTGACTGTAGATTTACCTTTGACTAGAAATCAAAACTTGAGACTTTTCTCTAACCATCAAGTGATTTCATTTATATTTTGTATTGTGGTGACAGTATTTCTTGTTTGTTTACTTTTGGTACGCCTAAACATCTTTAGTAGGATGTAGTTTCTTGTTGTTATTCTGTACCTCTATAGCATGTGCTGCCAGCAGTGTATGTGAACTTAACTTTGGATGTGTAATAAATCTTCTTACCCATTTTGATTGATGTTAAAACTAACTCCCATCACCTCTCATTTGGGTAGAAAGGTCTGTCAGAGGACCAATGGTAAGTAAGTGGAACCAGAAAACACTGAATCAAATCCACAACAGTAGGAACAGCACATTACATCAATTTTCTTTCTCCTGCAAAGGTCACGAGTAGAGAAGATGTGCAGGGGATCCATATGGGAGGGAGTGACTACAGGAATGACTACAGGAATGAATGACAGAAACAGCATCTATTTTATCCAATATGCGCCTTAATACAACTGTGGCCTAACTAAATTATATTAATAAACTAATTTCCATACATCAAATTAAACTTTCATTATGTTAGCCCATTTTATGTTGTATCCTTATAGGATACAACATAAAAATCATTTGTTACACAAAGTAATCCGCAAATAACTGGTGAAATTAATGTGGAGGAAAATATTGGAAGTGCAAAGAAAGACCACCAAGGACATTTGATGATTTTGCATTTTGTAGAGCATATCTGTTTTCAGGTTTTTATAATTTATTGCTGCCTTTTAAATCAATATTTTAAATCGTCCTAAAAATGCCCACATTGTTTCTTGTATATTCTGATGTGACATTTGTTTAGAATGTACACATGTTCCTGAAGTTGATATTGTATTAATGTATTGTTTATCCTTACGTTTTATAAGAACATTTACGGAGGAGGTGTGTTAGGTTTTGGTTATTACTTATTCCAAAATTTGATGCTTCATATTAAAGATCTGTAAAGTACTTTGCAATGGTGTGGTTCAAAATTATGACGCTGTAGAAGGAACAGTCACCTTTATGAATCGGGTGATGAAATCTCATAGTTTTTATTTTCAATAACGTGTTGCATCATTAAGCTTCATTTCTGATTACTAATCTATTTTGTCATTCACTGAGATTCCAATTCCTCCTGTTGTTATGTGCATGTGCAGATTTTTCTTGCATGTGTTAGTTTAGTTTAAAACAGTCACTAAGAAAAATGTTGTATGCCAGTTCATTGTAGTGTATCTACTTTTTCTGAGTACTCACAACCTTGCTCAGCTTTTATTTTAGACCTGCTCTGGTGTTACAGGCAGACCTGAAGGTAAGCACCTATAATAAAGGAGCTGGGCTTGAATGTTCTTTACAGCCTGCTACTGCGGTCTATAAGCGATTAAAAGACTACACCCCATGAGGGAAATCAATCAATCAAGAAATTTGTATAGCGCGCTACTCACCCAGAGGGTCTCAAGGTGCTTGGGGAAGAGGGGTCCGCTACTGCTCGAACAGCCAGGTCTTGAGTTGTTTCCTGAAGGAGAGGTGGTCTTGGGTGCGGCGGAGGTGGATGGGAAGGGAGTTCCAAGTCTTGGCTGCCAGGTAGGAGAAGGATCTTCCTCCCATGGGTGCTCTACGAATGCGTGGAACCGTGGCGAGGGCTTGGTTGGTCGATCGCAGTTGGCGGGTGGGAGTGTAGAAGGTCAGGCGGCTGTTCAGGTACCTGGGTCCCAGGTCGTGGAGGGCCTTGTGTGTGTGGGTGAGGAGGCGGAACGTGATTCTCTTGCTGACGGGGAGCCAGTGCAGGTCTCTCAGGTGTCCGGAGATGTGGCTGTGTCGGGGGATGTCTAGGATGAGTCGTGCGGAGGCGTTCTGGATGCGTTGGAGTCTTTTCTGCAGTTTGGCTGTGGTTCCGGTGTAGAGGGTATTTCCGTAGTCCAGTCGGCTGGTGACGAGTGCTTGGGTAAACGTCTTCCTGGTTTCGGTGGGGATCCATCAGAAGATCTTCCGGAGCATTCGAAGGATGTTGAAACACAATGATGAGACGGCGTTGACTTGTCTGGTCATCGAGAGGGAGGAGTCCAGGATGAAGCCCAGGTTGCGTGCATGGTCCGTAGGTTTGGGTGCGCTGCCTAGGGCCAGGGGCCACCAGGAGTCGTCCCAGGCGGAGGGGGATGATCCAAGGATGAGGACTTCCGTCTTGTCTGAGTTCAGTTTCAGGCGGCTGTTCTTCATCCACTCGGCTACTTCTTTCATCCCTTCGTGTAGGTTGGTTCTGGCGGTGGCAGGGTCGTTGGTGAGGGAGAGGATCAGATGGGTGTTGTCGGCGTAGGAGATGATGTTGAGGTTGTGTTGGCGTGCAATGGCTGCGAGGGGGCTCATGTAGACGTTGAAGAGGGTGGGGCTAAGTGATGATCCTTGCAGTATGCCACAGATGACTTTGGTGGCCTCGGATCTGAACGAGGGGAGGTGGACTCTCTGGGTTCTTCCGGCGAGGAACAAGATGATCCACTCCAGTGCCTTCTCTTGGATACCGACGTTGCTGAGGCGTTGTACTAGGGCACAATACAGATATGAGGGGGCAGATACAAACTGGCAGCGGCAGCGGATACCGGGCATCCTCGGGGTGGGCCACTCGGCGGGAGGAGCGACCGGCTCTGACCAGGTCAGGTCAGAGCCGGGCAGAATATCTAATTTTGAAGAACCAGTCTTTCATGAGACATTGGGGGTTTACCTTTGCTCTACCAAAGCTAACTCCAAAGTTACTTTCATAACTCCTGCAGTGTGTGTTGGACAGTTGCTGCCACAAGCAGGGTCATGGCAGTAACTGCATAGGTCAAACATGCACAGCATGAGCTCGTAAAAGAGGCAGAAGTCAGCTCTGTTCTCCCTGAGCTCAGCAAACTGTTTTACTTAATTTGGTGGTGCCACAGGAAATATGCGAGTTGATGAGAATTTCTCTTTCCCTCCTTCCACATTTTCAGTGACACCGTGAACTTAGAGATGTGGCAGGTAGAAAGATTAACTATATCTTATCATCCATAGCCTCTGTATCTCTCATTTTCATGTACAATGCACATATCATGATGAGAGTCAGAGGAAAGAGAGGCTCAGTGGCTCTAAAATAGTGTTTTGCCTTGTTGACAGCAGCTTGCCTATACTAGTTCTCATAGTCAGCTGCTGCTCCATTCCCAGTATCTTCAACAGAGGTGTCAACATTCCAATATTCTAATAACTTGCACAAATATTCCTATATCTTGAAAAGTTAATATGAAAAATCTAATTGATACAATCACAAACAGAAGTCTTGGTTCACTTGAGTGAATTTAGCGTATTCAATTTTGCTACAATTCCAAACTGGGTAAAGGATTAAGCACAAGGGAACTCAAATAGCCTTTTTTTGCAAATAGACGTCAAAAATGTAATTCATCCTTCCACAGAAAGTTGTCAAGCATTGTTTTTGCCAGTTTTATCAAATTCTCTTGGTACTGATGTAGCGCAAATGTGCTCTTTCATTTGTAGGGGTGCATTATAATCATGGATATTCCGCACCCATATATGATCCTTTGTTGTGTTAACTTAGGACATGAGATTGTGAACTGTAATCACATGAGTGTTGATGTATTAAGGATAATTTAAATGTGAATGTGAAGAAAATAACATTACAATTAGATGTGTTGAGTTGAAAACATTAACGTGCAGAACTCGTACATGCTACTTACAATTATTCACGTATATGATGTTCTTATGTAACGTGTTAATTATGATATGCTCAGTAAATAATGTTCATTTTTGTGTGTAATTTGATGTGGCCTTTTGCCAATTTCTGTAGGCCTGAATTGTATTTTTCCCCTGGAAGCTCTTGCACTAGATTTACTAGTGAATCTCATGTGCATGTTGGATTTGTTCTTTCTCACGTTTGTGTTGCAGTTGCAGAATTCGTCTTTGTTAGCTAGAATAATGTCTTTGATTTAGGAGTTAGGCTTCAGGAGCAGAAGACATATTGAACATTCAAACTGATAATAAAGAATGGTTGTACTTTCTCATCGGAATACGACTGGGAATCAAGGTCTTCTCGCCAAGGCCTGGGAGCATCGCTGCCTAGTGGAAATTCACCTGCGAGGAGGTGGCTTGACTTGATGGTGTGATGATGCAATGCATCTTGGGATACTACCTGTAATATTGATGTATCAAAGTTGGGGAAAGGGCCGGAGGATTTCTGCTTTGCCTTGAGAGAAAGAGCATCTTAGAACGTGGTTTTATATTACTTGACCCATCTAACGTGAAGAGACTTCTTAGGAAGACTTCACACACTGACACCTTAATGGATCTTGCCTTCGGAAATGCCAAGTAGGAATGTCATGTAGTTGTAGTGCAGGGACAGGCTAATGCTTTATACCCACAAACTTCCAATGAAGGGGAATCTCAATGTCTGGGCTGTCATCTTCTGTATTCTGGTCTCAAACTGATTATCCTGTGCATGCTGCACCAACTTATCTTCACCCGTTAGTTTGGCTTTGTATTAGTATCAATGTATTTCTACACCCTCATACTGAGGTGTCTGTATGTCCAACTGTTCTTGGCTTTGTAATAAAGTAACTAAACTTGACCAGGAGACTGTTATTCTTAGGTGTCATGGTAAATTGGAACTGAAATGTTTGATTGGCTAACCATTTCTGTCCCCTCCACGCTTTCATGCTGATAAAAAGAGCCATTGACCTCGGTTCCAGAGCAGGTCTAGAACGTGGGGCCCTGCTCCTTCAGTATCAAATTCCAGAATATCTTCCCATAGTACCCAGGGATACCTTTAGGCTTGTCAGCCCACCTCCTGCGTTGTTCTAATTAGTAATGTAAATTAGTTTAGCTTCAACAGTGACTTTAGATATTAAAGACCCAAAGTGATTTCACATATTATTAGTGAATAATTAAGGGGTATATTATGATGGTGGGTGGATCGTCCCCGACATGCCGGCGGTAGACACCGCTGGCCCGGCAGGGCCGACCTGCCCACAATCAATGCCCGATTGACCCTCGCCATATTAGTATGGCTGGGGGGTCTGCGGCGGACGGAAAGACCACCCGCCGCTTTTCCCCCAGTCGACTCGACGACTGGGCGGAAAATGTGTTTAATATGGTGGCGGTGTCTGCAAGACACTGCCATCCATATTATGATCATGGCGGAGAGCAGCCTTTCCAATGGTGGCTTTGCCGCCCTGGAATGGCATACTTGTCACCATTTGGGGACCCATTGCGGGCCCCCAGGGTGTTGAGGAGTGGGGGTGCACATGGGGGGTACCTATTTGCAAGCACAAGGTGGCAGGTACGCACGGTGCCTGTCACGTCAAGTCAGTTGTTTCAGTTGAATACGTTGTGATTATTCTTATTTTTTCTGAGGTCCTCTTTCTTTAATTTCTCTTGTTTCTTGAGCATTTCCGTTCTGGTTGTTAGTTTCACCTTCTTTAAGCTTTTCTTGACCACTTTGTTGGGATAGTTTCTTTTTTCAAACCTTGCTTCCATTCTTCTGCTGTGAGCTTCGAATTCATTATCCGCCAAGCAATTTCTGCGTACCCTTAGGAATTCTCCATAAGGTATATTCCATTTTTGGTTTATGGGGAGGCAACTGTTTGCATGAAGAACTGCATTGGTGGTTGTTTTTTCCTGAAGAGAGTGGTATGCAAAGTGCTATCTTTTACATTTATTTCAATGTCCAAAAATGATATTTTGTTTGGGCAAATTTCATATTGAATTGAAGTTTTGCCTCGTTTTTGTTTAAGATCTGAAAATATTTGGCAAAATCCTCTTCTGTTCCGTCCCATATAATAAATAAATCATCAATGAATCTCCACCAAGCAACGTTTTTTGCAAGTTTGTCATTTTTCGCAGTTCCAAGCTATTTTTTGTTCGTACCAACCCATCACAAGATTAGCAAAGTTCGGAGGAAAAGGAAAGCCCATGGCTGCACCTTTCATTTGTCGATAATGTTTTTTATTGAAGGAGAAAATGTTATTGTGAAGACACAGAGATATCATTTCAAGCAACATTGTGTTATGCTGTTGATATTGGATATTCCTTATACCTAAGAAGAAATTGCATGCTTTTAAACCTATTTGATATTCTATGTTTGTATATAGCGAGACTACATCCATTGAAATCAACTTGTATCTTTGATGCCATGGTATCCTTGCTAATTTCTGAAGTAGATCTGTTGTGTCTCCCAGGTAAGATGTAAGGACCTTTACCATTGGGGTCTGGAAATGATCAATGTAATTTGACATTGGGTCCATTATTGATCCATTTGCAGTTATGATTGGTCTGCCAGTGGTTTATATAGACGTTTGTGCACTTTAGGTAGAAAGTAGATTGTCGCTTCCACTGGATTTGCAACTGTTAGATATTTCTTCTCATCCTCGTCTAACAGACCATTTTCTAGCCTTTCATTTAGGTGTTTATTTATGGTTATCTCTATTTCCTTTGTTGGGTTTTGCTCCAGTAACTTATAACATGACTCATCCTCTACCTGGATATTTACTTCCCATATGTAGTCTTCTTTGTTTTGAATGACTAAATTCCTGCCCTTATCCGCAGGTTTAATTTTAATTAAAGGGTTCTATTGCAAATTTTATAGTGCCATTCTTTCTAGAACAGATAGATTGTCTTTGACTTTTCTTTGGTTGAGTTGGTATAGGTTATGTATTACTGCTTCGTGGAACACATCGATCTTATTACCCGGCGGTAGGGTTGGGTAAAAATTAGATTTCATTTTTTTGCCACTTGCTCCTGCCCCCAATGGAGGCAATAATTTCTCCGTGCATGTCTGTGTGATCTCCTAGTTCCACGTCTCCCATTGTCAGTAGTGTTATCAATGCTTGTTCATCTTCTGCAAATAGTTCACTATTTAAAGTTTTTAGGGGCTTGTCAACAATGTTTTTTCCGCAAAGATTTTAGCCAATTTTATTTTGCGAATCTACTTATAAAGATCTCTCCATGTTTGAGTGATTTCCAAATGCATGTTGGGGCAAAAAATTAAGACATTTCTTTATTAGTTGTTCTTCCGCAACGGGGAACATCCTTTACGACGAAACTTTAACAACGCAGTACTGTTACCACGCTTCTTTTACAACGCAAGTCGTTACAACAACTTGCGCTGGGGGGCGCTCCAGGATAGTAAATAGTTTAATTTACTATCCAACTCCTTCCCTAGAGTACACGGGGACTGGAGTTGGAATAGTAAATAAAACTATTTACTATCCAGCACCCCCAACGCAAGTCGTTGTAACGACTTGCGTTGTAAAAGTAGCATTGTAACGGTACGCGTTGTCAAAGTACGCGTCGTAACGTCATACATCCTTCCGCAACTGTAAGTTGTCCGTCTGAGAGGCTGATGACATTAAGTTCTTGTGTGTCATCTTTATTTCCTTCAACTAGACGGTTGTTTTTTTCTTGTTCTGTTTCGTCCTGCAGCGTGTCTCCATTGCTTGGTTGCCTCCTTCCTTGCCCTCTTTGGCCTCACCTTGTTTTCCAGATCCTCCTCTGTCCTGTCCTCTTCCCCTTTCTCTGCAACAGCCTGCCGGTTTTATCTTTTCTCAATTCTGTTGCTGCAGGGCCAGGCGCATTTCCATTAAAAAAGGAATTTTCTTGTTAATTGTAGGGGTTGTGGTGCTCTGGCACCTTAATTTTCCCTTGCGTCAGTGCTTATTAGGGATTCATAGCTGGAAAACTGGCCACTGTAGGTTTCCATTTGCTCTTTGCTCTTCTGTTTTGCAAACTTTGTAGCGAAAGTGAAAATGCGCCCTTCTTCAAAATCTAACTTATCCCTCTGGAATTTAAATCGTTCACATTGTTTGATACGTTCTTCGTGCAATCCAGATTTTTAATAATTTCTTCTTTACGTTTTTGATGTTCTTCTGATAAGGTTAGTTTGTCCAGGGACTCTTCTAGCTCACTTAGCTCCTTTTGAATATCCATTAGAGCTTTTTCTGTATGTTTAATTAGGATTGTTATTAGTCCCATTGAAGAGCCTAGCAGATATTCACCCCATTCCTGGAGTAACTCTCCACTTGTATCCTAATGGCTAGGCATGAGCGTCAGGCGAAGGCCTCTGGGGATTCTTTTTACTTTCAACCTATTTCTTTTAATCATCAGTTCCCACCATTTGTTAATTTCTTTTCTGGACAATCTCTCCCAGTACCTAAGAGTTTCCCTGTTATCATTGAGGGATTTGACATTAGGGGGCCGATTCCAATTCGGGAAAAGCCACTCCGAATAGCCGTACGGAGCGTTTTTCCCGTACGAATCGTACCCTGCAACGTCCCCGTACGTACAATGAAGTACGATTCGTGCCAGGAGCAGGACTCCGTACGAATCGTACAAAGACCGTACGACTCTAATCTCTGCATGATTCTCATCATAACACTGTTCTGTGTACATGCCCAGCAAAATCACAGGTGACATGTGAGGGAGTACTTGCCAATGTTTCCAATCAAATTCAACAACATGGCATGTGTAGTCAGCAGTGGGGTAAAGGTTACATTGGAATTGAGTGCACAATCTTGTGCCATGAATCATGTGTACACTGTGCACTGTACATGTGCACTGTTGAGACCTGGCCATTGGCCATTCACACTGCATGAATGAATGAAGGAAAATGATTTATAGAGCGCAGACTTATCCCAAGGGCATCAAGACGCTACCTGCAAAGAAACAGGATGCAGTGAAAAAGAGAACATGCTCAAACTGATGTATCCAAGAAAAGCCAGGTCTTTAAGTTTTTATGAAAAAGCGGGAGGGACACCTGACTGGCATTTGCATTCCTGGACTATTACTGTAGTTATCCGTTTCCAGTAGGGCACAAATATCTGACATTTTGGCTTGGAAGAAGTTCAATATTTTGTCGCAGAGCTCCTGTGAAGCGTCAGAGGAGTCAGTGACATGTGGGGAGATGAGAGAATTAATGACCATAAATAGATCTCTAGGAGATTTTATAGAGGCAGTAACCCTGGAATAGTATAGTCTCTTTTCCTCCATAATGGCCAATGTATACTCTTGCAGGCATTGTTTATGCCGTTTCCTACTAGAAGTTCTAAGTGCGCACACCACAGCCTCTCTTGTTTGCGGCAACCCTGTCTAAGCTTTCTAAGTCTCTCTCTGAACCATGGAGCCGAGAGCCTTGTTCTTGCTGAGTAGTGCTCCTTAACCGGAGCAAGGGAGCCCATTGCTGCTGCCAGTAGATGAGATAGTTCTGCGGCAGCTAAATTAGCATCAAGGTGCTTAGTGGGCTCCAGACTGTTACAGAAGCTAGATAGAACCTCATTGTTTATATGCGTATAGTTCCTTCTTTCCACCAAATTCCTGTCGCTAGAAGCCAGCAGCACTGATGCCTGGAAGTGTAAATCAAACGGGACGGCGAAATGGTCTGACCAAGTAAGGGGGATAGGTTTTCCCACCCTTACCCTGGGATCATTGGAGAATACACCATCAAGGGTATGCCCCACTATATGAGTGGAGCTTCTAACCAGCTGTGAGAGACCACAGGAACTTTCAAGGAATCCTTGGGTGTCCCTATATAAGGCATTTTTTCTAGATGAAAATTAAAATCCCCCAAAAGAGTTATGTTTAGTCTCTCAACAATATATGGTTCTGCCAGCCTGCTAAGGTCCAGACTGAGTGATGCCCTGGGGCCCGGATGCTTATAGCATTCATACTGCATGACGTGTCCATAGGTGCTGTGCTGTCAAGGTGATCTGACACCCAAATCACGGTCTTTCATAGCAATGTATGGCACACATATTGCGGTAGCTACCACCTTGCCTGTGCTCATACCAGAGGGTGACACTCTTGGTGGTCATTCACCTATGACACAGCAGAGTGTCATACATTTGTGCACAGCCCCCTCCATTTCCACCAGCATGTGTACTGACTGGCATGTGTAGGGACTGTTTATGCTCTCAATTTGTCCCTTCATGTGACATTTCTGATCCCCAACGTTGGACCTCAGTGTGATCCCACCTGACCTGCACAATAACTGCCCAATCTGACAAGGACACATCACTGAATGTACGGAGTGTAACATGTGTGATGTTTCCGGACTCTCCATCAAAGAGCCATCTCAGCCCTGTCGATTGCCCACAACAGGCTGTGTGAGAAGGGTTTGGGATTGTAAGATCATGTCCTTCGATGTGACCTCCATGACACAGTGAGCCATTCACAGGGCAAGGAGATTGTTGGCTGCGCAGTGTTGGGCACAGTGAGTCTGGCCCTAGACATATATTGAAATGTGATGTATGTCTTTCTCACCTTCAAACTGGATAGTAGACGTGGGCAGCCTACACGTAGCTTTCTGTGCTGCATGTGTCTGAGATGGGCAGGTACCCTCATGCATCCATGCATTTTCTTATGATTCTCCCATGCTAATGTGCCATATGAGATGCAGTATTGTCTCTGCTTGACATGTCTGTGAAGTTGGGCTGATTTAGTATCATGCACCTGTCCTGAGAGATAGTGGTACATAACACTGTGTCACTGATTTTTCTCCCTCTTGTCTCCCATGTCTGCAGCTCAAAGTCCACCAGCTTATGGCCGTGTGGAGAGCCATTGCATGCAAGGTCCGAGCTCTGGGTGTCTCTAATCAATCAATCAATCAATCAAGCATTTGTAGAGTGAATACTCACCTGTGAGGGTCTCAAGGCACTAAGGGCAGGGTGGGGGGAAGCTGCTACTGTTGGAACAGCCAGGTCTTGAGAAGTCTCCTGAAGGTCAGCAGGTGGATGGGGAGGGTGTTCAATGTCTTGGCGGTGAGGTGGGAGAAAGATCTGCTGCTGGAGGTCGTTCGATGGATGCGTGGAACAGTTGTGAGGGCGAGGTCAGCGGATCAAAGAAGGTGAGTCGTTTGTTGAGGTATGTTGGTCCGGAGACGTGGAGTGCTTTGTGAGAGTGGGTGAGGAGCTTGAAGATGTTCCTCTTGTTGATGGGGAGCCAATGCAGGTCCTTCATGGGGGCAGTGATGTGGCTGTGGAGGGGGATGTCGAGGACGAGGCGTGCGGAGGCGTTCTGTATGTGTTGAAGTCTTTTCTGGAGTTTGGCCGTGGAAGGCGTTGCCATAGTCCATCCTGCTGGTGACGAGGGCCTGGGTGACCGTTCTTCTGGTTATGGTGGGGATCCATCTGTAGATCTTGTGGAGCATACAGAGGCTGTTAAAGCAGGAGGAAGAGACGGCGCTGACTTGCTGGCAGACTGTGTCCAATGTGGCCAAGAGGTCTAGGACGATGAGGGCCGTGGTTTCGCGATTGTCAGTGGGGTCCTGATGTCATCGGTGGTGGCGATGAGGGGGGTTTTGGTGCTGTGGTTTCTGCGGAATCCAGAATGGGACGAGTACAGGGTGCTGTTCTCTTTAAGGAAGTGGGTCAGTTTTCTGTTGATGATCTTCTCGATGACTTTTGCCGGGAACGGGAGCATGGAGATGGGACGGAAGTTCTTGAGGACCTTTGGTTCTGACTAGGGTTTCTTTAGAAGGGCGTTGATCTCTGGTGTTTCCAGCTCTCTCGGAAGGTGGCAGTCTCGAAGGAGCTGTTGAAGATCATCCAGAGTTGGGTTGCAATAATGGAGCTCGCTTTGTTGAAGATGTGGTGAGGGCAGGGGTCTGAAGGTGAGCCGGATTGGATGGTGTCTTCGTCGTTGACGTGGTTCCAGGAGAGCAGGAGGTTGGTGTGACTGGAGGGCGGTGAGTCTGGGGTGTAGGTGGCTGTCGAGGGGGTCTGAGTGTTGAAGCTGTCGTGGATGTCTATGATCTTGCTGTAGAAAAAGGTGGCTAGAGAGTCGCAGAGGTCTTGTGACCACGGGATGTCATTAGAGATGGAGCTGGGGTTGGCGAGTTCCTTCACAATGTTGAAATGCTCTTTGCTGATGTGTGCATTGTTGTTGATGCGTTCCTTGAAGGAAGTCCTTTTGGTGGTTCAAATGAGTTGGTGGAACCTGCGGCTGGCGTTCTTGAGGACTGCGTGGTTCTCCGGTGTCTGTTCGTGGTGCCAGTTCTTCTCAAGTCATTGGCAGGTCTGCTTGGATGTCTGAAGGTGGGTGGTGAACCAGATGACCCTTCTGTTGGTGCACCTATTGGAGGGTTTCTTGATCGGGCGAGAGTGTTGGTGCAGTTGTCGATCCATTGCCTGAGGTTGCGGGTGGCTGTGTCAGTGTTGTCCTGGTTGGTTAATGGGACTCGGACGAGGGTGGTGATTAGCTGGTCTTCGGTGACTTTGTTCCAGCTGAGGTGGGGGATTTGTTGCAGGTTGTTGTGTGCAGTGTTTTTCCGAAGGAGAAATGGATGCAGCGGTGATCAGTCCAGTGGAGTTCAGTGGTGTGGTTGATGACGTGGTTGCTGGTGGTAAAGATGGGGTTGAGCGTGTGTCCGGCAGAGTGGGTGGGTGTTGTGAAGAGCTGTTTGAGTACGAAGTTGTCGAGGTTGTCGAGCAGGGTGGTGGAGTTGCTGTCTTTGACATTCTTGAAGTTGAGGTAGAAGTTCAGGTCTTTGAAGAGGATGTAGTCTGTGGAGCCCCAGGCATGCGAGCTGATGGTGTCTGTGATTGAGTCGCTGAACTGGGGTCCGGGGGGTCTGTAGATGAGGGTTCCTCTGAGGGTGGTTTTGTGATTGGTGTGGACCTGGAAGTACAGGTGTTCAGCGGTGCTGAGGGTGTCTTTGGTGTTGGTCGAGATTCAGAGGGTATTCCTTTGGACGATGGAGATTCCTCCTCCCGGTTTGTTGGTGCGGTCCCTGCGAGTGATCTTGTAGCCATGCGGGATGGCTATGGCAACGTCGGGTACCGATGAGGCACCTGCTCCCTCCAACCGTCGGCACACACACTGCCACAAGAGGTGGGATGACATCTGCCGGCTGAGCAAGAACGTGGCAGAGATGACGCTGTGGCTACTCCCTCTGACTGGCAGGTTGGCACGTAGGAGCATGACACCACTAATGACCCGCATCTTAGCTGTGACATAGCCTCAGCTGGATGCACGTTGGGGGTGAGTATTCTGGGAAGGGTGACTTTGGTTGTGAGTGCCTGCATGTGTTCACAGCCTAGGCCAGTGCTGGGCTCTGTGATGATGGTAGTGTGCTGCAGTGGCTTGTAAGTGGCCTCTGTGTTGTGTGCAGCTGTCATTCATTTGCCCTACCTACACTTTCTCATGTCATTGGAAGAATGGTCCTTTATATTGCATTCTGAGTCGTGTTCTTCTGGCATCGTCTGCATTGGGGTAGTCAGGGACATCACATGGAAGGGAGCAGCAGTATGCATCATCTGAGTGTGCTTTCCTCAATGTGTGCATTGCCTGATGTCAGAATTGTGAGGGCTAGACATCTGACACCAATGTGCAACTGTAGTTGTACCCCAAAGAACAACATGGTGGATGGCATGAGCTCATGGCCATTGTGGACTGTCATGTTGTAGTCTGTATCTGTGCTGTCCCCTTCTGCTCCCTCCAGATGTGAGAGTGGCAACATGTTTAGAGGTAAATCTTTTCCCCCCTCAGGGCCCTAGGTGTGCTCCGAGGGATTTGTGTGTCTGGTTAAATGGAGCCACGGGCAGGCTATTTGGCTGTGTGGTTATCACATGGCTCACTTATGCCACGTTTGAATGATGACATGCAAAATCCGAGTTTTGAATTGAGGTTGCACAATGTTACTGCACAGGGTGGTGTGCAGCAAGGGGATATCATCATCTTGTTTAGTGCTTATGATGGTTGTGTTGATGCCACTGAACAGACCCTGCGTCTCTATCTCTTGCAGCACCTCCCGTGGGCATGGAATGGCAGGGGACAGACACCAGTGGTGACTGGTGAGGCATCAAGCCCGACTGCTACACACGAGCAAAGTGACATGATGTGACCAGCGCCTCAGAGGGGGACAGGAGTCTGCTTGATGAATCACTGCCAGAGACACCAACCTCAATGTCACCTGATGCCAGCGGTGACACATCTATGTTGGCGGGCACAGGGAACGGGGACTCTGCCTCCTCTTCCACCACACAGTGTACAGGGCCCACAGCTCCCAGCTACTTCCACTGTTGCTGCCCGTGCTCCCACCAATAAGAAAGGAAGAGTGTCCTTTACCCCAGGCACCACTGCCCCTGCCCCTGCCCCTGTCCCCCCTGCTGCCATCAGTCTGTGAACCTTTTGCGCCAACTGTGTGTGGGACAGACAACTCTCATCAATGCCTTCCTAGACCATGATAAAAAGCTGTCACAGGTGGTTGCTTTCATGGAGGTCATTCATACAGACGTGAGTGGGCTACACTAGACTGTCCAGTTTTTGTCCTTCGCAGTGATGGCAGCCATTCAACTGGCACAATCTCAATGTCCAGTTCAGTCCCTTTGGCCACCCACCCCCTGCCAGTGGCTACATTTGACGATAGTGACCACACACCACAGAACTCAAGGACAAGATACAGCACATGCAGCACACAACAGCACCAGCCCAAGTGGTCCAGCGCACAGACACCATCCCCACAGAAAACTAAAGCCACCCCAGAGTGCAAAGGCAAAAGGCCTTCAGGCGACACCCAGGGCCATAAAGGCAAGAAGCAGGCCTCAGGCTCACATGCCTCAGAGGCATCACCAGCCAAGGACTCTCATGTCCCAAAAGCGTCTTGCAAAGACAAGCAGAAAGTTGCCGTGCCCCCTGAGAAGCTGGTGCCTGCTAAAAGTACACATAAAAAGAGCTCCAAAGGTGATTCACCCACAACATCAACTCCCATCCAGAGCCCTGTAAAGCAGGGAATGGAGGCCACTGTAGGGGGGACACCTGGTAAACAGGGGACGGGGGGGGGAAGACAAGGTCAGGTCAAGTGCACAGCTCCATCCCGCAAGTCTCCAGCATGAGGGCCACCGGCTGCACCTGATACAGCTTTGGTGGAGAGTGTGCCTGTTGTGCCCACCCCACTTACCACTTCTACCAAGACAGTTCTTGACTATCGAGTCCCCAAGAAGTGGAAAGGCACCCCTCCACATTCTCCCGCCCACACTATACCTCACAACAGCATGACTCCACCTCCATGTTCCACTGGCCACTGGCCTTGATGTTCACTGCTGTTTGCCCCTTCCCTGTGCAAGGTCTCATGTACTTACTCTGCACCTTGGACTGGCCACTGGCCTTGATGTTCACTGCTGTTTGACCCTTCCTTGTGCCGGATCTCATGTACTCACTCTGCACCTTGGACTGGCCGCTGGCCTTGATGTTTGCCCCTTCCCTGTGCAGGATCTCATGTAGCTACTCTGCACCTTGGACTGACCACTGGCCTTGATGTTCACTGCGGTTTGCCTCTTCCCTGTGCAGGATCTCATGTATTCACTCTGCACCTTGGACTGGCCACTGGCCTTGCTGTTTGCCCCTTCCCTTTGCAGGATCTCATGTACCTCATCTGCACTTTGTACTGGCCACTGTGCTTGATGTTCACTGCTGTTTGCCTCTTCCCTGTGCAGGATCTCATGTACTCACTCTGCACCTTGGACTGGCCACTGGCCTTGATGTTCTCTGCAATGTTCCCCTTCCCTCTGTAGCTTCTAATGCACCTTATCTGCACTTTGTCCTGGCCACTGGCCTGGCTCTTGTCTACTTTGGTGCCTATCTGTGTAATATGTGAATGAAGACAAGGCAAGGTTGTCTGCCTTGTCAGTATCCTTGCTAAATAAAGGGTTTTCTGTGTGGGTATGGTTTACTGTGACACATGCTCTATATGGCACTTCAACGTAGCCAATGGCTTGTTTAAATTTTTCAGGGTTTTTACATAGTTGACAGCCACTTCAGTTCTTCTTGACTCTGAGGCTTGGGGGTACACTGATGTTGTTTTGTGATGAACTACTGGTACCATAATCACTCTTTGGTCAGGTTAGCTATATTGTACACATGTCATGTCTATATGCACTGCCAGCACAAAGTGGGATTTTATCCACAGTATTGCAGGCTGGCTGGCCAGGATCATCATGTCTGTGTGATCTTTCTTCATGTGTGACCAGCAGTGTTGGTGTATGCTCATCTTGTGATGGCCATGTATCCTAGTCGCATGGGCAATTTTCAATGTGTGCACTTGGGTGGTCAAGAAGTGTGCAGTGTGAAGGGCCTACCTATTGATTCTGCACTCCATCTATTTTAGCATGGGGCACTCCTCACCTGTCCACTACTGACGTGCACACCACTTCACTCTCTTGTCAGCAGTCCCCTTGGGTTGCCAGTGTGTGTGCCTCCCCATCACTTCATTTGTTACACCATGCTTTGTGGTGCTGATCTGTGCACAGGACCAATGTGCCACTCAAGACAGTTTCCCAATTGGTTATATGTGATTTTCTTGTCTTGTTTGGCAGCCATGGTTGCTCATATGCAGGTCAACTGTTTGAGCTGCACAGTCCTCTGGTCATGTTGTTGTCACCTGTGAAGCCCAGACTTGTGCATTTGTGGGTGTTGGGTTAGCTGTATGTGTGTTTGCTGGAGTACTGCTTCCCTTCCTGAGTGTGATGTTGTCTTTGTGCTGTGCTGATTAGTGTTGTGGGGTTCATGGTGTGTCACTCATATCTGTATGGAACTGGTAGGTTTGGTGTGCACACACTGCTTGTCGTGCATGCAGTGCTTTGAGTGTATGCTGCCTTGTCCTTGCCTAGTGTGCATCCCCTGATGTCCTGCTGTGTTTGCAATGTGATGTATTGGCATGTGCCTCTGTTGTGTGTTTGATGTGGATATGTGCAGTGTTTGGGCTGTGTTTTCTCTTGCAGCTGACAGATGTTCTGTGTGTGGTGTTCTATTTGCATGTCTGTGTGTGTTTTGTTAAGGTGTTTTGATACATTCAGATGTGTGTTGCCAGTGTAGTGTGCTTTACTTGTTTGTCTGTCACATGCACTTATAGCTATTCTTGTTCCTGGACTTTGTTTTGGGTGCATCCTTGGGGTTTTCTACTCTCATATGTGACCTGTCATTTGTCTGTCTTTGTTGCATTGAAGGTCCATTTGTCCCAGTTTGTGTACATGATTGTTTTGAGATGATGCACTTCTTGTCTGGGTTGGGGTATGTTATATGTGCATTGTTGCTGAGTGATGATATTGTGTTCTCCTGTTCTGTCTGGGCTCCGATTTCCTTTACACAGTTTTGTTGCACAGGTCGGGTCTGGTCTTGTTGTACTTCTGTGTACGTTGTTATTGAGTTTTGTGTTTGGCTGTTGTTTTTGTGACAGCATTGGTTCAAGCATCCCTGAGTGTGTGTGTGTTGTTTGTGGATGCCCCCCAGGGAGTGGGATTGCTTGTCAGTGTATTGACTGTACATTATTGGCACCTGTCTGTGTGTTTGAGACTGGTGTTGTGTGCTGCAGGTGTGAGTGGGAGTGTGTGAAGGATCCTACTTGTGTTTGACAATCATGGAGTGTAACAAGGGGCCCTGTGTATTGTGCTGCTGACATACCCCTGTCAAATAGTTGGATGCAGATGTGTGGCCGTTCACTGACTTCAGGGACTTCCTTTCATCTTTGTGCCTATACATGGTTTGCCTTGCTGTCTCCTTGAGTTATTGCACAGAGATGACTGTGGTTCAATTTCACTCACTCTGCCAGCCATGTGGGGTTTGATGGGCTAAGAGTGTTGTTATATGTTCCTTTTATTACATGTGATGTACACATGCTTAGTGGTTGGCTCCTTGGCCTTCCATTTGTGTGCACCTCACTTTAGCTTTCCTATTTGTTGTCCTCCATTGCTGCTGGCATCTGGTCTGAGCATGTGATTGTGGGGTATGTCTGTGTGACTTGACAGGCTGTGTGTCAAGTTGAGTGATTGTTCCTATTCAGTGTGAGTGTTCATTTTGTGATTGGCTCAGTTTGCATGACATGAGTGTAATGTGGGTGTGGTGTGAGAGTTGCCCTGGGTCTGAGTTTCTGTGCTGTGTGTTTCACTACAGCCCCACCTGCCAAGACTGTCTCCCTGGTTGTTTGGTGTGTGGTGGAAGGTGTGGGTGCATGGTGGAGCACAGGAGGGGCAGATAGCATGTTGTTGTAAGGCGGTGACCCCAGGGGTCAAGATGACTCTCCTTACCACCCGGGACCTCCTCTCCCATAAATACTGCCGAGTCTTATCGAGGGGGAGTCCCCACCGGGGAGGACTGATCGTACCCACTGTCGACACACCACACTTACGAACGGACACCACACCGTGAATCTTTATCAAGTATGAACTTTTATCAAGATAAAAATGAGGATCAATACAGGGCGAACGAGGGTTCGCGAAAGTCTCGTAGCAAGGGAACGGGGAAGCGGGACAGTCTTAGAGGGCCAGCTGGCATGCCACGCACCCTGGCACAGTTCTCAATCCTCGAACTGGGGGGTACGGGGGCTGGCGATGGGACTTACTGTCCTACTCACTTCGGTTTCAGATGGTCATGAGGGTAGCGTCGATGGTCCAGCCGGACCAGAGAGTTCTTCAAGCCGCGACAAGGTCAGCAGGGCCTGGTCAGGAGTACTTCGTCGTACTCGTAGGCAGGTGGAGCCGCGACAGCGTCCGCAGGTCTCTGGATGGTAGCAAGTGTATCTCGTTCTCAAGAGTGGGCCGCAACAAGGTCAGCAGGGCTCCAATGGTTCAGGTCTTGCTCTTAGAGAGTGAGCCGCGACAGCATCAGCAGGGCTCCGATGGTTATGTTCAGTAGATCCGAGGATGAGCCGCGACGACGTCAGCAGGGCTCAGTGGGTCAGAGTCTGTTCTCCTCAAGGTCAGCCGCGATCAGATCAGCAGGGCTTTCTTGTCCAAGATACAACTGCCGACTAGATGGAAGGCAGGCTGTCTTATAGTTCAGGAGCTCTTTGATGTCCGGACCCTCAGAGGCAGGAGGCCGGAGGTCCGAGGGCCAGGCGCCTGATTGTCTGGGCGGCGGTGTCTTTGATGCTTTTGGACCATGCGTCCCAGGAATCCCAGACGCCCATCAAGGCCTGGAGCCAGCTCACTAGGAAGCCAAAAGGTGCGATCGAAACCAGCCCCCAGGGATGGTTCAGAGGTGTGAGGACATCCAGCTCCTCTGGAGGTGGCCGGAGGTGTGATGGAAGCCTTGGTTTCGGGTACTTGGTGAGTTGTTCACCCCCCTGGGCGAGTCGGGCGCGCCGGAAGCGCACACCTAGCTGCAGCCGGGAGCGGCCAGAGGCTGCCGAAAGGGAAGAAGGCGGCCAGCTGGCCGGGGTGGCCAAACATGGAGTCTGCCGGTCACGTGCATGGGGGCAGGCACGCGGTCTGGAGGTCACTTTAGGTCCGATGTAGGAGTCCCGTGTATAGTTCTGGGTGGACGGGAATTAGTTCTGTCCGTCATTCTGGGTTATGGGGGGTCAGCGAGGGCTATCCCACGAGGCCGGGTCCAACATGCGTCCCCTCCAGCTGAAAGACGAGGAGAACTGCCCATCCTCTTGGGGGTTCTCTTCGCTGAGGCGGAAGAAGCGGGACAGGCCGTCGGCGTTGGCGTGGTCGGCACCAGGCCTGTGTTCCACAGTAAAATCCATCCCTTGGAGGGAGATGGACCAGCGTAGCAGTTTAGGGTTCTCTCCTCTCCTCTGCATGAGCCACCGGAGAGGACGGTGGTCGGTCTGGACCAGGAAGTGGGTACCGAACAGGTAGGGCCTCAGCTTCTTTACGGCCCAGACTACGGCGAAGGCCTCTCGCTCGATGGTGCTCCATCTCTGCTCCCGGGGTGGTAGCCTCTGGCTGATAAAGGCTACTGGATGATCAATCCCCTGGTCGTCCACCTGGGAGAGCACGGCTCCGATGCCATGTTCGGAGGCGTCGGTCTGGACCGCGAACTCTCTGGAGTAGTCAGGGGCCTGTAGTACTGGAGCAGTGCACATGGCCTGTTTCGATTCCTCGAATGCCTTCTGACAGGCGGGGGTCCAACTAACCTTCTTGGGGTTGGCCTTGGCTGTCAACTCTGTGAGGGGGCCTACAATACTCCCGTACCCTTGATGAATCTACGGTAGTACCCTGTGAGTCCTAGGAAGGCCCGCACCTCGGTCTGGGTTGTGGGGGTCTCCCATGCAGTGATAGCGTCTATCTTGGGTTGGAGGGGGGCTACGAGGCCGCTTCCGACCTGGTGCCCGAGGTATACCACGGAGCTTTGTCCTATTTGGCACTTGCTAGCTTTAATGGTGAGCCCGGCTCGACGCAGGGCGTCCAACACCTCGCAGAGGTGGTGCAGGTGCTCCGTCCAGTGAGCACTGAACACCGCAATGTTGTTGAGATAGGCTGCGCTGAAATTTTCCAACTGGCCAGGACCTGATTGACCAGTCGCTGGAAGGTGGCGGGGGCGTTTTTCATGCCGAAGGGCATCACTCTGAAGTGGAAATGGCCATCCGGAGTGGAGAAAGCAGACCTTTCTTGGGCCCTCTCCGTGAGGCCGATCTGCCAGTAGCCACTGGTGAGATCGAAGGTACTGAGGTACTGAGCCGATCCTAGGCGGTCAATGAGTTCGTCGGCTCGGGGGATGGGGTGTGCGTCGGTTCGGGTGACTGCGTTGAGTCCGCGGTAGTCTACGCAGAACCTCAGCTCAGGAACGGTGCCGGGGGCGGCTGCCTTCAGAACCAGGACCACGGGGCTAGCCCATGGGCTGTCGGAGGGTTCCACCACTCCTAGGTCCAACATTTTGTCGACTACGGCCTTGATGCAGGCTCGAACTCGGTCAGGGACTCGGTAGACTCTGTGTCATACCGGAGGGCTGTCCCCGGTGTCCACGTCATGGACGCACCAACTGGTGACGCCGGGGGTGAGGGTGAAGAGGTCTGAGAATTGTCCCAACAAGTGGCAACTTTCTTCATGCTGCAAGGGGGTGAGAGAGGAGGGGAGACTCACTCCCTCTACGGAGCCATCTTGATCCTTTGCACACAGGAGATCTGGTGGAGGGTCCGTTTCCTCTTCCTCTCCGTCGTCGGTGGCAAGGAGTAATCCCAACTCAGAACGCACAAAATGGGGTTTGAGCCGGTTCACGTGTAAGACTTTCAGGGCGTTCCTGGCTGATTTCGTATCAACGAGGTAGGAGACCTGGCTCTTGCGCTCTATCACCTTAAAGGGTCCAGTCAACTTGTCCTGCAAGGCACAAGGTTCCACTGGGGACATGACCCAAACCTGTTGGCCTGGTTGAAACTCGACCAGAGTGGCATTCTGGTCCTACCAGCGTTTCATCTCCTCTTGGCTGGCCTCCAGGTTGGCCTCGGCCAGCTCTCGAAACTTCCGCGTCTGGTTCCGGAGGGCCAGGATGTAGGAGAACACATCGGTGGGTGTGCTCGGGGGGGCTGTCTCCCAGCCTTCCTTGACCAGGCTGAGGGGACCCCGGACGGGGTGCCCATAGAGCAGCTCGAAAGGGCTGAACCCCAAGGATTTCTGGGGAACCTCTCGGTATGCGAACAGGAGGCAGGGCAGGAGGACGTCCCACTTGCGTCGCAAGGGCTCCTCGAGACCCATGATCATCCCTTTCAGGGTGCGGTTGAACCGCTCAACCAGGCCGTTACCCTGGGGATGGTATGGGATGGTGAACCTGTACGACACCCCACACTGTTGCCAAAGGGACTTCATGTACCGGGAGATAAAGTTTGTGCCTCGGTCGCTCACCACTTCCCGGGGGAATCCCACCTGGGAGAAGATCCCCATGAGGGCCCGGCCCACGACCGGGACCGTCACGGTCCGGAGGGGGATGGCTTCGGGGTATCGGGTGGCGTGATCGACTAGAACCAAAATGAACCGGTGAGCTAAGGAGGTCCGGGGGTCCAGAGGTCCGACGATGTCGATCCCCACCCTTTCGAAGGGGGTACTGACAACTGGAAAGGGCTGGAGGGGAGCCTTGCGCTTGCCTCCGCTTTTGCCGCTAGCCTGACATGTGGGGCAGGACTTACAGTGGTGTTCCACATCGACCCGCATGCGGGGCCAGTACAAATGGGTCACTAGCCGTTGGAATGTCTTATCTTGGCCCAGGTGTCCCGCCAGGGGCACATCGTGGGCCAGGTTGATTAGGAGGCCGCGGAAATGTAGGGGTACCACCAGCACGCGGGCTGACCCTAGTTCGGCGGTCTTCTGTTCACTGTAAAGTAGGCCGTTTTCCCAGTAAAGGTAATGGGAGCCAGACTGGTCTCCAGCGGCCTGGGCTGCGGCCTGTTGCCGGAGCCCCTCAAGGGCAGGGCAGGAGGTCTGCTCTCGGCAGAACTCCTCTCGGGACGGTCCTCCTTCTTGGCGCCACTGGGCCAATTCAGGGATATCTGCTAGGGTGGGGACTGGCTCGATGGCGGGTCCAAGGGGACCTTCGTCGGATCTGCTTCCTTCGATGGAGGGTTGGTTGAGGACTGTGGGGTGCTCGTTTCCCTCGGGGACATCAGGGGCTGCACTGGGGAACTCGGGCTCTTCGTTCCCGGGGTTGGGCATTCTGGCGGTCATGGCTCGGGTGCTCACACAGACCCATTGGGGCAGACCCAACATTTCTAAATGGGTCCTTCTTTCTACCTCTTTCCACTGGGAACTCTCTAAGTCATTCCCCAGGAGGCAGTCTACAGGCATGTCCGTGCAGACCGCTACCCATAGATCGCCCGAAACTCCCTCCCACTCAAACAGGACCTGTGCTATCCTGCAGGTGCGGACGGAATTATCAGCTGCTATCACTCTACAGGAGGTGTGGGGGATGATCATGGACTCGGGGACTAGCGTGTATCTAACAGACGTGATGCTGGCTCCTGTGTCTCTAAGGGCTCCTACGCTGCACCCGTTAACCTTAACTGTCTGGCGATATTTTTCTGTGTTGTCGGCCAGGTAATCTCCTGGGATCATCTCGCTATTCCCCAGGGAGGCTAAGACCATGGCTCCGGGCTCCCACTCCCCCTGTTCCTCTATCTCTTCCTCTTCTAGGGCCACTGAGGATATCTGTCTGGTGGAGGGGCCAGTGGGAGTGGATTTCGGGGTCATGGGACATCGGGGATCATCGGCATAGTGCCCGGGTTGCTGACACTTGTAGCATGTGGAGCTGGGGCGGTGCCCCGGGGGTCCTGCACTCAGACGGCTCTCGTCGCGGGAGGAGAGCGTGTGGCCTGGGTTCTGGGGGGACTACGCTGGGGCCCTGACTGGGATCCTTGATGTTTGCCTCGACCTCCCCCACCTCGCTGGCAGGAAGATCCTTGGTCGTTCTGTGGGGGGTCTCCCCCGGGCCCCTTCTGGACTCGGGTGGCCACCCAACGATCGGCTTCAACAGCCAGTTTCCGTGGGTTGGCGAGCTTGCTGTCCAGGAGGTGCTGTCTTAGTTCCACAAAGCAATTGGCGGACAGATGCTCGTAAGCGACTAGGTCGACTAGGCCTTCGAAGGTGGTCACATTGCTGCCCTTGATCCACCCATCGAGGGCCCTGGTGTAGTAGTTCACATAGTCTACCCAGGTGGTGCCAGGAATCTTCTTGCACTCCCTAAACCGCTGGTGATACATTTCCGGCGTTAGGCCGTAGCGGAATAGGAGAGCGTCTTTCATGTGGGGGTAGGCGTTCATGTGTGCGGTTGGGAGGTCCAGCAGGGTGTCTCTTCCTTCGCTGAGGAAGCGGCTCCACAGGCCGGCCCCCCAGTCCTTCTTGGGGACCCGGTGAGCGGACATGGTAACCTCGTAGGCCTTGAACCACTGCTGGATGTCGTCTCCTTTGTAAAACTCCTTCACAACGTCTTTGGGGATGTGCACCTTCGTTTCTTTGGGGACCACCTGCTCTCCAAGTCCCGGTGATCCGGTTGCTTCTGTTCTGGCTTTCAATTCGAGTTCTTTGAGGCTGCGCTCGTGCTCGAGCTGAAGTTTCCGACCTTCATGCTCCCTCTGGAGCTTCTTCTCCTCTAGCTCTCCCTAGAGCCGCAACTGCTCAACCGCCAACTTCTTTTCTGCAAGTTTGAGTTCGCCCTCCAATTTGAGGCATGCCAGTTCGAGCTCATGGCTTCGGTCACATTCTCGGTCGGCCCTCTCTTCCGAGGACCGATCTCTCCCGGTTGCTGGGCTCCAGGTCGGTTGCTGGATTCTCTCACCGGCCGGTGTACCGGGTTCGGTCTGGGGCCTCCCTCCCTCATCGTCTTCAGTTGGGGGGAGGGGTGCTCCGGACTCTACCCAAGCGGTTAGCGCTTTCTGGAAATCTTCCTTAGTACTTAGTCCGGTAATCGGGATACTCAGTTCTTTGCAGAACTGCTTTAGCTCTCTATGGGTGTAGTCTTCCAAGAAGTCTTTATCGAATGTCGTCTTCACACCAGATTCTGTGGGCGTCATTATTGCTCTTTCTTTCTTGTGCGTTTGCTGCGTGTGGGTTCAGGTAGTGTATCAGTGGTACGATCTTTAGACGTAGGTCCGTATCGCGTCGCTGCCACCAATGTTGGAAGCCGGTGACCCCAGGGGTCAAGATGACTCTCCTAACCACCCAGGACCTCCTCTCCCACAAATACTGCTGAGTCTTATCGAGGGGGAGTCCCGGCCGGGGAGGACTGATCGTACCCACTGTCGACACACCACACTTACGAACGGACACCACACCGTGAATCTTTATCAAGTATGAACTTTTATCAAGATAAAAATGAGGATCAATACAGGGCGAACGAGGGTTCGCGAAAGTCTCGTAGCAAGGGAACGGGGAAGCGGGACAGTCTTAGAGGGCCAGCTGGCACGCCACGCACCCTGCGCACAGTTCTCAATCCTCAAACTGGGTGGTACGGGGGCTGGCGATGGGACTTGCTGTCCTACTCGCTTCGGTTTCAGATGGTCGTGAGGGTAGCGTCGATGGTCCAGCCAGACCGGAGAGTTCTTCAAGCCGTGACAAGGTCAGCAGGGCTTGGTCAGGAGTACTGCGTCGTACTCGTAGGCAGGTGGAGCCGCGACAGCGTCTGCAGGGCTCTGGATGGTAGCAAGTGTCTCTCGTTCTCAAGAGTGGGCCGCGACAAGGTCAGCAGGGCTCTGATGGTTCAGGTCTTGCTCTTCAAGAGTGAGCCGCGACAGCGTCAGCAGGGCTCCGATGGTTCCGTTCAGTAGATTCGAGGATGAGCCGCGACGACGTCAGCAGGGCTAAGTGGGTCAGAGTCTGTTCTCCTCAAGGTCAGCCGCGATCAGATCAGCAGGGCTTTCTTGTCCAAGATACAACTGCCGACTAGATGGAAGGCAGGCTGTCTTATAGTTCAGGAGCTCTTTGATGTCCGGACCCTCAGAGGCAGGAGGCCGGAGGTCCGAGGGCCAGGCGCCTGATTGTCTGGGCAGCGGTGTCTTTGATGCTTTTGGACCATGCGTCCCGGGAATCCCAGACGCCCATCAAGGCCTGGAGCCAGCTCACTAGGAAGCCAAAAGGTGCGATCGAAACCAGCCTCCAGGGATGGTTCGGAGGTGTGAGGACATCCAGCTCCTCTGGAGGGGGCCGGAGGTGTGATGAAAGCCTTGGTTTCAGGTACTTGGTTAGTCGTTCACCCCCCTGGGCGAGTCGGGCACGCCGGACGCGCACACCTAGCTGCAGCCGGGAGTGGCCAGAGGCTGCCAAAAGGGAAGAAGGCGGCCGGCTGGCCGGGGTGGCCAAACATGGAGTCTGCCGGTCACGTGCATGGGGGCAGGCACACGGTCTGGAGGTCCCTTCAGGTCCGATGTAGGAGTCACGTGTATAGTTGTGGGTGGACGGGAATTAGTTCTGTCCGTCGTTCTGCGTTATGGGGGGGTCAGCGAGGGCCACGCTATGAGGCTGGGTCCAACACATGTCTTTTGATGGGGGGGGCTAGTGCATGAAGGGTGGAGGTGTGGCGCTATGATCTTCGTGCACTGCCCATGCCTGGTGCTGGCCCTGCCTTCTGCTTCGTGCGCATGTTTTCCTGCATCTTCACCGCTGCGGTGACGTGACCGGGACATTGCACCAATATAGTGGTTGGTGGGTGACCTGGATGCGGAGGGGTGATTTTGTGACAGGTAGGACATGTGCGGGTACACTTGTGGATGTGTTCCTGTACCCACCAGGTTGTCTGGTGTGGACAGGAACCCTATATCTGCCCACGTATTGTGTGTTGTTTTTGTGTGCGGAGTTGTGTTCTTGCGTACCTGCAGCAGCATCCATGACAGTGCATAAGTTGCTGGTAGTGTATAAGGTACAGCACTGGAAAGACGTGTAGAGCTGGATCCAATGCGTTCGGGCGGAAAGGGCCGGGACTCTGGTTTTGCGCTCTGTTGTCACGCTTCCGCCGTCTCTGGTTGCGCGGTTTCTCCGCTGCAGTTCGACTGGCTTTATGGGGCATCCTGATTTGTACAGCAGATGGGACGTCACGCACGGCGGTGGGTCTGCATTGGCTCTCACCACTGTGGTGGAGGTTGCTTTTTGATGGCGGTTCGCTCCGCACCGCGGCAGATGGGAAATGGCTATGTTTGGCCATACTAATATGGCGGGCGTGAGGACCGCTGCTGGTGTGTGGAAAATGGCATTTTCCACCACCACCAGCACTGCGGTGGTACCTCCGCCCGCCATCATAATAGGCCCCATAGATGGGGGTGTGTCTCCCCACTAATGAAGGAAACATTTTGCCTCTGCACTCACAGTTTATTATCGACACAAGGAGACCATCAGTAGGTGTGCCAAAAGAGAAGGTTGCACTCACTGTCCCTGTTTGCACCCAGCACACCTCGTGAAAGGTGTGTCACGGCGCAAATAGGCACAGTGTTCCTAATGCGATATGGGACAAACATGGGACAATGTAACTATCCATGAAATTCTATGACCTTGATGGACAGCTCATCCCAACAATGGAAAACCATGGAAAGCACATGCGAGCCAATGGCTGAAAGAGGCTGGCCTAAAACACACCCTCGCTCTATACTTTTTTGTGTTTTTTAAGGATTGAAAGTTGTTAGTAGCCAAACATAATAGGCATACTTGGAGAAACATTGCGTTCTATATTTCTATGAACCAGATTTGCAAACAGCACTTCACTGGTTTATGACATATTATTCATTTTTTCATTTCATAAACTTTTATTCGATTATCAATAGTATAATCATAAAAAGTACATACAATAGAAAAGGCTTTTCAGCGCATAAATGAGTTTAAAAATGAGTCAAGATATAAAAGAACATACTAAGAATAAAATTTGCAGTTTTGTATGCTTCTAGTTAGCTTAGAATATTTTGACGTATTATTAAGACTGCTTTAAGAAAAGTCACTATAAGTTTAGCTTCATGTGGCGTGTTCAGAGACTGCAAAAAGAGAAACGCAGAATGGCATTGTCTATGGCCACTAGATCGGAGAAGTGGAATAATCCACGTTTTTCGTGGAAATTTGTAATATTTACAAAATAGAACAACGTGGATCGTTGTCTGTTGGGAAATTCCATCACATGGACAGTTCATCAAATTGCGGGACCAATTTTGAGTTTCCGGAAATGAAACTAAACGGAAAAAGATGTTAAAACGAAGTCTTGTTAATAAAAAAATGTCGTGGTTTGATAAGAAATACGTCAAATATGCTTGTATGCCTTTGCCAGATTGTTGTGCACAGAGTTTTTCGTTAGATGGTTTTAAGATCTCAGCTTGGTTCCGTAACTCCCTCATGTGACTCAGACACATTGATTTCAACTGTTTCCTGGAAATATCTTCTATCGAAGCAGGATCTTCGAAGTAGGACTCGTGGTCCAGGTCTTTGAAGAAGTTCCATATGTAGGTTAGCCAAGGAATTTTTCGCCAGTTTGTCAAGGCTAAACAGTCTGTAATAAGGGAGCGAGTTAAATGACATTCGGGGTTGGTCCATATTCGATGCCACAGTAAAATTGGCTGGCAGCGAATAGTGTCAACGATATATTCCATACCAAGCTCACGGTGCGAAGCTAATATTGGGGAACTTTGTGGGAGGGCTAAAATGTATTTTATGAGGCCATTCTCCGTTACTTGTAGCTGATCTATGCGTCCATAACCCCAGACTCCAGCTCCATAGGTAGCCACGCTATGGCACTTTGCATAATATATGGTCAGGAGTTCGGGTGGCGCTGGTTTCCCCAGTTTCCTCGAGAAAGAAATCAATGCCGATGTTGCCCGACGGAAGTGAAGGTTTCTAGCGTCAATTGCCTTGCTCCATTTCACCGCATCATCCACTAAGATTCCCAGGTAGGGGTAGACTGAGGTTTTTTCCAGTTTCATTTTATCGACCATTATTGGTTTAGGGTTTTTTACCCTAGGACCAATGTGCATTATGAAGGTTTTCTTTATGTTTATTTTGAGGCCTAGTGAGTTCATAAATGTGGCATATTTGTTAATTTGTATCTGAAGTTGGTTCAGGGTCCGTGCTAAAATGACTGAATCATCAGCATACAGCAATGTGGGTATCGGACGGTGATTTATCTGGGGTAAGTCCTGGCTCCCTTCCAACATAGCCTGCTCAAGCCCGTTTGTATAAAGGTTGAACAGGAAGGGAGCCAGTACACATCCCTGTCTTACTCCCTTCGTTATTTGAAATGGACGGGACAGCTCACCACTGGTACCAAATCTTACTCGCCCTACAGCGTTAGAATAGAGTTCACGTAGGAAGGCTATTAATGGGGGGTCCACTCCAAGATCATTCAGTATTTGCCAAAGTTTTGCATGTTGGACGCAGTCAAATGCCGCACTTAGGTCGACGTAGACAAGGAAGATGTTACCTCCTTTGGCGCCAACATATTTCCCTGCCAGAAGGACAAGATTAAGGGCCTGTTCCATGGTCCCAAGCCCCTTCTGGAATCCATATTGCAGGTCGGTTATGATGTTGTTCTCCCGGGCCGAAGATTGTAAACGGTCCAGGAGTACTCGACCCGCGATCTTACCCATGGAGTCCAGAAGGGAGATTGGTCTGTAGCAAGCAGGGTCGTTGTGGTCGCCTTTTTTAAAGATGGGTAAAAGGGTTGATGTCGACCATGACTGGAAAAGCCCGACCGAGGTTACAGCTGACATAACCCGGGTGATTAACTGTGACCAAAAGTCTACATTGTGGAGAAAGATGTCCATTGGAACTCCGTCGGGGCCAGGAGCCTTGCCAGATTTAAATGCCCTGATTGCTTTGATAACCTCGCTGAGGTGGAAATGAATATTTATCGGATAGATGTAGTTTCGCACTGAATGGTCCTCGTTTGTTACTGAACCGTTATCTACTGCAAAATCCGGAGGTGGGCCAAAGATTTTTGAGAAGTGGGTGACCCAATCTTCCTCGGTTACTGCCACGTCTAGGTGTTGGGTTTCTGTGCTATTAGCCAAGAAAGGAGATCTTATGACTTGCCAAAATGAGGTGCTGTCCTTTCTTTGGGTGCTGTCGTGTAGTTGTGACCATAGTTCTTGTTTGATTTGTTTTTTGCGGTCCCGTCTGGCAGAGTTATATGCTTTTCTTAAGTTGGAAATTTCCTGGGAGTCTCTCGTGGGTCTATGTAAGGCTTCTTTAAGAGTAGAAAGTGCCTTCCGACAAGCGGTGTCAAACCATCTCGTGGTAGGGGACTTATTGTTTTTTTTTTGCTTGACAAATAGTTCATTCCTTATTGTTTCTTGGATGCTTTGGAAACTACTAACGATCATTTGAGGTGACGTCTCCAAGGACATGCATTCAGATATCCAGTGTTTGGATTTTTCAAAGACCCTCTGCATCGTCTCTTCTGGGTCGATCTTAGCCCATTTAACCGTGTAGCCATTCAGTTTATTCATGGTGAGTGTTTGCTGGTTTAGAAGGCTCGGCTTTGCAGAGTGGCCGTTCCCCAGTTTGAAGATGATTCTTATACTGAGTGGATAGTGATCACTCGTTTCGTTAGACCCAGTTTCAAAGTTTGCTAGTTGCCCTTTAAGTGAATGGGAGGCTATTATGTAGTCTATGGTTGTTGAGTAGCCTCTTCCATGGAAGGTTGGTAGAAAATCCTGCTGCGGATCTACTAATTCGTTCACGAAATCCAAGTCTAAAGAAAATATAATGTCATTCAATTTACTTCCACATGTCGAGTGCACAAAGTGGGGTAAGGGGTTGCCAAGCTCGTTTTGCAGTCCACAAGTTTCTCTTTTGTGGTTTGGGCACAAAGGGAGATTGAAATCGCCACCCCAGATTAAATGAGTTGTAGTTTTGTTGTTATCGTTTTGCTGTGAAGATAGGAAAGTAGCGATCTCTACTAAATTTGACCAACAATCCGAGATGCCAGAGTTGTTATAATAATTGGTGAAAACATAATTATTACCATTAGTGGTGATTATCTGCATAATTTGATATGTGGGAGACTCCTTTAGCAGTTTCGATCTAAAGGGAAGAGTATTGGCGACATAGATCATGAGCCCCCCCTTTGGTCTGCCCATATTTCCCTGCACTGCTGGGGTGAAGAAAGTTTTATATCCCATAAGGTGTATTGGGGTTGTACACCACGTTTCTTGAAGGCAGAGTATCTGGTGTTCCCTGGCTGTGTCAAGCCATAGCTCTGATGTTATTTTTGAAGACAGACCTGCGACGTTCCAGTATGCAATGGAAAGACTCAGATTAGTAGGTACAGAGGATGCGTGAAGGAGAGGTATTTCCATCGGGGTACTCACGGTCGGAGTGTCTATTGGGTACTCTATCTGGGTCTGCGAGGGACATATTATTCAGTTTCTGCTAAGTGAGATTTAACATCTCTGCCCATTCATATTGTTTGATAAATTTAAATATGTACAGCTCCTCATTCTATGCGGTGCTTCTTCCATAATATGTTAACTTTTACTTATGCTTAAGAATATTTTGATAAAACGACAGAAGCCAAAACGACTGACATTGCCAATGCTTGTGTTTTATAGAGCATTTCAAAGGACAGTTTTGTTCGGTGAGGTGGCCTTGCACATACACAAACGTGTGACTTGCAGGTCAGCATGTTAGCTCACTGAGACTTCTTGTGGATACGTTATCTCACCTTGGTGATGATGATGTGGAGAAAGGGAACATAAACATACTTTTAACTTGCATTCTGTTAGTTCTTTGAAATTTTGTGAGGGTATAAGTCAGATTTATTTTTTTCTTTGTATTTAACTGGATAAGTCAACGCGGCTAATGGGGCTTGCATTTTTGTTGAACAGATACAAGCAATGCCTCTACTCTCTCACACTTCAGAGTGACCAGCAAGTAAGCGTTCCATGGAGGGGCACTGTGTTGCCAAAGCTTGTTAGGTCTCTGCACAACACCCTTGTGATTCGGAGCAAATCAGTTAATCTTCCTACGTGTGAAAATGAAAAAAACAAGACACTTGACAAAAAATCCTATAACACTCTATCCCATAAAGAAAGCAATTACGCTTATGCCTATGTCTTAGTGAAAATACATCTGGAAGCAGATAGCATCTGTTGTCCCAATTAAAACAGATAACATCTGTTGTCACAATGAACATTTATTTCAAAGGAGAGAAGGGCTTCCTTTATGTGAGGGTGGCATAGTGAAACATAGCTACAAACAGGAAGAGGTTTGACACAGGAAACAGGTAAGAAAAATAAAAGTAGTATCTCAATCAGCACAATTAGCGGAAGGGTAGCAACTAAGCTGAAGCAGGGGCGGCTCTAGGCTTAAGGTGGCCCTGGGCAGTGAGCGTAGGTAAAGGGCCCCGGAAGAGGGGGTCTGGGCGGGGCGGAGCGCGGAGGCCAGTGAAGAGGGGGGTTTCAGGGTGTTTGGAAGTGGAACAGAGCCGGAGGCCCTCAAATCCCTGCCAGGGGGCGCCACGCAAATATGTATCCATCCTCAGAGGATTAATATATTAAGGATATATATTGGCGTGGTGGCCCCTGGGGTTTGGTGGCCCTGTGCAGGTGCACAGCTTGCACATGCCTAAGGCCGCCCCTGGCTGAAGTAATCAGTGCTTGGTCCATGATATAGCCGAAAAAAAACAGGAAGTGAAGCCAGCATTCACTGACCAATTAGAAGGCAGCAAGTAAGAGTGACAATGCGTTTAAAGAACATTTGACTACAGTAACATTCAGATTGTTGAGCTGGAATTGTGCTCAAAGTTCTTTTGATTTAATATGCAATGCCCAAATGATAAAACTTAAGGAATCGATTTGCTGTGGTGGCTATGCTGGTGACTGTGGAATCTGAGAACTAGGCATGCGTGAAATTTAAATGATGGCGTCATAATGCGGGTAATCTGGGCAATTCCAAACTCCGTTTATTATGTGAAATTCACTAAATTAGGTAAAGGGCGTAATTACACTGCTGTTCCTGCCAAAATTATTGCTTGGGAACACTGGAACAATACAAACAAACAGAACACATGTGGCTATTGTTTGTAGCATTTGTTTCTTGTGCTATTTTTTCTCACAAAAACAGGTTCTTGACTAAAGCGGCTGCTACCGGACCCGGGTGCTCGGATGAGGGCACGAGCAGGGAGAAGGGGGAGCCGAAATACACTTACCTGTGACGGCAGCCCACCTGCCACTTCTCCTCCATCCTCTTCTTCCTAACTCCAGTCCCACAGTATGATGCCGGAAACAGCAGGACGCACCTGGCTCCCAGCCTCCCGATAGCCAATCACAACACTGCAATGTAGTGATGTGATCGGCCTGAACACCATAGATCAGTGCTCATCCAGTAAATTTGGGCCTGGGCATGTTCTCCACGTAGGCTGTAATGCAGCATGCATGGAGAAGATGCGAAGTGCGCATTAATGTTGGGCCGGCCAGAGAGTTCCGGCTAAACAGTCATGGGCACTTAGGAGTGGGTAAACCACTCCTAACCTGCTCCTCTGTCATTAGAGCAGCCCCGCCCCAAATGCAAAACTGCAAAGAAAGAAACTTAAAATGACGATGACGCAAGTTATTATCATGTTATGTTTCCTTTACTTCACTGCAGCAAAGCCTTAGCGGAGGATCCGCCACTGGTTCTTGTGTCAAAAATAGAGGCAAGTACGCATTTTAAAATATTGTGCTAAATGATGGAATTTTTTTTCACAAAATTAGGTGGAATTGCACTTCATTTTCACAAAGTTTTGTGGAATTTTGATTATTTCGCAAACCTGTAATTAGGACATAGATTCGAATTCCTCCTTCAGCACTTGATGAAAGGTCTTATGGTTTTGAGAAAATGGCTCAAAATTCCTGTGTCTAAAAAAATGAACATATTAAATGTTACTGTGTCTTGATGTACCTAATCTTGTAGTCTACCAGCACCACTATAATTAACAGCGGGAAAGATGTGGCCAAGAGTTGTGCTGCACCTCACATTTAAGAGCAAATTTCCAAAGGTGTATTTTTAAAATAGCAATGTGATTCAATGTAAACTAGAATACTGACCTCTAAACAAGCCTTGCCTTCTAGGACGTGTACATTAAGTCCTTTCATTCTGACTATGCTTCACTTCCCCTTTACTAGTCATGAGTATAGTTCAGAGTCCTACAATCGCAGCTTAACAAAGCATTTTGGTAAAGCCATCTGGAAACCATACAATACCACCCTTCCACACTGCTACTCAGACCCTCTTTTGAGGTTGACAGAAACTGTCAAAAAGACCATAAAACATGTTGCAAATAAGTGCTTGTGTCCAAGTTCAAACTCCGACTGCAGGCAACAATAGCGCTTAGACCTGTGACGTTTCTACTTGCCTATTTCACCTGATAATACCATATAAACTTTGCTTAGAGGAAAAAAGTCTTAATTCGGAGCCTTGCAGCTTGACATGAGAGACAATATGTCAGTTTACTAAGTAATAAACCTAAAACTAAGGGTACATTTATCAAGAATGTAGCGCCACAAAGGAATATAAAGTCTTTAAATGGTATTCACTTTCCAGTGCAAAACTTAATTTTCAGTGGAAAGTTGGCCTTTTTTATAGCGCTATGCACCATGTTGCGCTACTTTGAATCAAGTGGGTATTTTTAAAGATGGAACGTGGGCATTCCAGGGCAGACACATGCAATGTCAAGTCTACAAAGATTATCAGATCTGGTTGTGCATCAAAGGGGCAAAGATTTACCTCTCATTGTTCCAGCACGTCGCAGCATAAGGGGCTGAGAAGTTTTAATTCTCATAACAATTCTGGTGTAAGTTAACAATGAAGCCCCATAAAAACAAATGCACTCGTTTAATAAAGTTTGCGGTACACCTTGTGCGATGCGCACCTGGGCCTTTGAAAACATGATTTTAGCTCCTCCCGCTCGTCATTTCTGAGAATTCAGAAAGGCAGTGTCTGACTCACGCATATCTGAAGGCCGCCGGGGACGCTGGGATACCGCGTCCAGGCTGGCGGGTGCCAAGGAATGGTATCGCTCGACCACCCCCTCCCCTTCCTCCCGCCTACTCTTCCTGTGGTCTGTGGTTTGCACACGCGCTGATATATAAGCACTTGTTTTCTGACCGCACTCATAAGCAGAATTGATTACCTAAGTAACCACTTTTACCAAAGATATTTTTTCTGCTTCCGTTTCATTTTCATAGCTCTGAGCCTTTTGCAGAAACTTGAGAAAGAGGTTTGTGGTTTTTTTTACACACATATCATACGATATTACCTTTATTGCCAACTATTGCGTTTAAAGCCTACTAAATAAATGTTGCTTGCTGGATAATGTCCTTTTAAACAAAGGACCCAGAGCCAGCATGATCTAAGATTTCCTCTACGCATGCCTGGACAGACCGCTCACCCTCTGCACCCCACTACTGAGGTCTCTTAAATCTATGTGTGGTGCGTGTTTTGAATCTAGGTCTTTGATGGGACATTAACATAATACCATGAGACATGGACGGTCTATCCACAAAGGTGACTTATCTTTGTGAATAAATTACATTGATAATTTACTATTAGACTTTTGAGTAACTTTACTACTTATGAGTATACACAACATTTGTAGGTTAAGTTACTCAACGTCTACACTTGCATGTCTCCACACCCTGAGAAAGAGGGTGGAGCCAAATTTGCAAGAGCAAGGTACTACTGCCAAAAAGAGACAGTAGTAAGGGCCAGATGTACGACCAAGTAAATTGCGCCTCGCAAATTGCGACTCTTTTGCGAGTCATAATTTGTGAGGCGCAAATTGACTATGTACAACAGTGTTTTTCTCACTGTTAGTGATTCCCAATGGGGTCGCAAATGGAGAGGCTCATGAATATTAATGAGCCTCTGACAATTTGTGACCCCATTGGGAATGGCAGGCCCTCCCAGGTATCGTGGCCTGCTAGGTTCATCAGACCACCATGTCTAGAAATGCTTTTTAATAGAGCAGTTTTTTTTAATGCAGCCCGTTTTCCTTGAAGGAAAACAGATTGCATTAAAAAAAAAAATGAAACGTTTTTCTTTCTTTTTGTTAGGGCAGGCAGTGGGCCCTGGTTGCTAACCCCACCCACCCTCCTGCCAAGGGCTATAATACAAAACTCAATTCAACAAAAAACAAGAGCAACCCATATGTCCCTGTGAACTAGGTATAGCTAGTCAGCTTCAGCACAATTGTTCCCAATGAACTCATTTAGAGCAAAATTTGTTATTTTACACAAGTTCCTTATATCTTGCAGCGTTTTAAGCAAAGTTAGCAATTGATACAGCCAATACGTTTAACACTTATCAGTTTCTTTTAAGTTCTATTTAGTTTATTGTGCAGGGATGATGCATGTGGAATTGGTTGGTTTTCATGAGAGCAGTAGCTGAAAAGCTGAACCTGAAGAATGCTGTGACACTGTTTTAGGTCGCTGGCCGAAACATGTTGATCTAGTATTCGCAAAGCTGCCTCTAAAGACAGCACCTGCAATTACCAGCTTTTCACTGCTTTTAATCCTGACACTGGGTAGCTGAATAAATGTATAGCCTAGCTAACACTGTAGCCAGTTTTCACTATTCACATCACAGCACTGCACTTTTTCGCACATGCCAGACTCACATAGGGTTTTAGTACACCCGCCATGATATATCAAAAAACATCCCTGAGCTTCTACATCGCAAAGATGGGGGTTGTACCCCCCGGGGAGACTAGGTCTCTCACGCGAGGAGGCACCCCTATGAAGAAACATGACACCGCTGGTGTTTGAGGGGAATCGTTCTGAAAAGGGAAACTCCCCTCACGTGGTAGAATACACTCACTCGGTCATATAATCTCCTTCGAATTCAGACCCATGGCTTTTTCCGTGATTTAAACAATTAGTGGGGAGGTGGCTCACGCAGGTCCTAAAAAAACTCCTCCAGCCCCCTAGTGTGATTACTTCTCAGTGCAGCGGCTCAGCTGCAGGCTTCTCGCTTAACCGTTTTCCTTCTCACTACTTCTGACTGCCTAATTCCCAGACGTCTAATAATGGCTGAACGCACAGGCCTAACACATGACCATGATGTACTAGCAGACATTCTATCAACAGCGAGCATTTTGGAAACACCACTCACCCAAACCAGGGCTACCTCTGATGATTGGAACAAACTGACAAATCTTAAATGACTGTACATGAGAACAACTTCACATAGCTCCATCATGATCGGATACCTTTGGGACAATTGTGCCCCCACCGGACTCATAGTCACCAATATCCCTAGGCTATTTCTCCACAATCCCTCCTTCCTAAAAGACTGGTCCCTCATTGCGTGGCGATGCACGAGGGACTGGCTAATATTGATCATACGTACAGCGAAGAAGGAGGCTGAGAAGGTCTTAATTCAAATTCAGACACTGGAGGCTGAGATAAAATGTATCAATTTTCTGAAAGAACTTAGATGAAATGAATAAAACATCTAAAGAATACAAAGAGACCCTCTTGACAAACAAGATCACCAAATTCAAGAAACATTTGGCAAAGTTCTTGATGGAGAAAGTCTACCCTTATACCAATGCCTCATACCAACCTCCAGAATACCATAGGCAGCAAAATATATGGATTAAACTATTCGTCATCTGACAGAGATGAAACATCCAGCGACTCTGATACAAGCCAAGACAACGCTAACCAAAGATCACAACACCAGAATCAGAGGAGTGGGCATGGATCACAGGGGAAAGCTGACAACAACCAATGGTGGCCCCCTAATCCTTGGAGCTACCCCGCTCTCCCCTAATTCGGACAAGACCCAACTGGTCCACTGATGAATTTCCAACAACACCCACCAGCAGGGTACAGCCAGCTGTTTTTTAGGGCAAGACCGAGGCCGCTCCAGGGGCCGCCGGTGGTCTCAACAATAGGTACAATGGAGCTCCCCGATCACCCAACGGAATATGAGGAGCATGACGAAGACCGGACAACAGGCGGGCCCAAGCAGGGACCCAGTCTGATTGTCAACTTGAGCAAACGTGAATTAACACCTGTAGAACCTGCAGTACTTAACCGGGGCCTAGGGTTCGTACATTGAGGAAATAGAAATTTTATGGTCAGGAATGTTCCCTAACGTGTACCCCACCGTCTCCATGTACGAGCTTAAAGTGCATGTAACTTCCCTCCTGTGCCAGCTATGAAGACGCAAACACATTTGCGTCCAACGTTAACATGTCTTCTTTCAGATCCACCCTGAATGAGTCGGATATTCCGTTCCTAAGTATGCCTTGCCACCGTCTTTGTGTGGTGCACTTTCTGTATTCCTGGCTCTGTGTGAGCTAGGCCCCGATTTCTGTCATCAAGCCTTTTTCTTTTCCAAAGTCATCTCTGCCTCCTGAAACTGCAATGTGGGATGCCCCCATGAACTCTGTCCTACTCCCTGCGAGGCGAGTGGGGCCTGGCTCGGCCTGCTTGCCTGCCAAAGACAGTATTTTACCTTCACGTTATCAGCATAGCCAAGCTCAGCTTCCCGAAAACACATTCCAGTCTAGCAGGGTAGATACACAACCCCTCAGCTGCAGAACAAAGGGCCCGGCCTTTCTGTCTCCATGCAAGTAATTCATAGCTCCCGTTACCATGGTAGGCCCATGGCCCCCTCGCTTTACACACAGACACATAGGCACCTATGCACGTATTCATAGTCAGTATAGGATAGCCTCTGCCCAAGAGACCTTTCCTTCTAGATAATATGGTTCCCAAACATCAGATATCAGATATGATATAGGAACGAGTTGATCTGACATGCCAGACTTCTGTCTCTTTCCTCTAGTGTAAATGTCAAGTCCCCTGCACCCTCCAGCTTCACGTCAATCACACGTCATGCAGCTGCGCGCGCATCCAGACCCCAGATTTCTGCTGACATTGCAAGATTCTGCTATGTACCCACCCACTTGTGACACTTTCATGTGACGTTTCTAGCACACACCTCTGTGTACGCCCTGGTTCACGCCTTCTGATTACGTATTGCTAACACGTGTGTGTTCTTATCTCGTTTCTCTCAGCTGTTACGCCTTCTGTATTGGTTACCATTCTGTGCATTAAGTATAAAAGTTATGTATTGTCAATAAAGTATGCTCTATCCCTTCCTGAACCCCAGCGGTGTCAGGAACATGATATCCGGTTCTGAACCATTCCTTTTTAAGGAATAAAACCCCTTAGAACTCTAACACCACGGACTCTGTCTCTTTCTTTCCGACTGAGTTATTTTATAGTACTTACCTGCATAGAAATTAGGACGGTAATTAAATATTTACCACAACATACTAACAGTGGTGACCTATTTAAAATCCAACAGGAAGTACACCAATTCTTCAGGAAAGTAAGATTGCATTTCTTCTTTGCAAATAAAAATGAATTGACCAAGATCCAAGAGATTACAAACACTAATTTACGACCAAGGTCAACCTTCAATCCACCGATTGGATCAGTTCCATCGGAGGTAGCTACCTTCAAGAAGGCTGTTGTGAAAGATCTGTCTACAGGACTATCGTCGCCACTGAAGATCTACAACAACATACCAAAAAAACTAACAACCAGCTCTTTGCTCCATGACTTTGGACAAAACCATCACCATCAAAGCTGCCGACAAAGGTGGCGCTATTGTAATACTAGACACTGATGTCTACAGGGCAGAATGCCAATGACAACTGAATGACAATATCGCCTACCGGCGCCTTGACAAAGACCCAACAGAGATGATCACTGAGACCATCTCCATCATGACTAAGGAAGCTGTGACAATGGTTGGATCACATCAAGAGAGGCTGATTTTTTCAGTACCAAAACACCTATAACAGCCTACTTCTACATATTACCCAAAATACACAAGTCACAGAGGCCTTCACCCGGTAGACCTATCATTTCAGGGATCAGATCAGTCCTGGAGCCACTGTCACAATTCATCGATTTCTTTCTTAGACCGTTGGTCAGCCAAATGCATACCTTAAAGACGCCACGGATGTCCTTCGCCTGCTAGATGGCATGAATTTTGACCCACAAACCTACTATCTCGTCTCGTTCGATGTCGAATCATTGTATACCTGTATATCTCAGGACCAAACCCTGGACAGAGTTGAGCAACTTTTGACGGAACATCCACCCGAAACCATCACGCCAATCACCTTCGTAATGAAATGCACAAAAATGGCAATGAAAGGAAACTTCTTCCAATTTTAAACACAACTTTACCTGCAAATCTCAGGAACTTCCATGGGCAGCACCTTGGCGCCTTGTCTAGCAAACCTTTACATGCACGAGTTCGAAGAAGGTGTTGTCCTAGGGAGGGACAACCCATTGCTCACGCACATAATCCTTTGGAAGAGGAACATAGATGATATCCTTGTCATTTGGCGAGGAGACGATGCAACGATTATTTGCTTCCACAACTGGCTGAACACTAGGAATGATCATCTACGCTTCACCTGTGAATTTAGCAAAGAAAAGTTTGCACTCTTAGATCTTTGGATCTATCCAGCAGGTGGCACTCTGGAAACAGAACTTTATCAGAAGCCCATAGCCCGCAACGCTTTACTCCAATATGAGAGCTATCATCCTACATCCTTGCGGGACAATCTGCGCATATGGGCAGTTTTTAAGACTCCGCCAGAACTGCTCTAGCACAGAGAAATACAACGAACATGCTGCAAGACTTAAAAATAACTTACTGGACAGACATTATCCTATCACATTAGTCAGAAAATCCGTGAGATGGGCCCTCAATAACAACCGAGAAGTCCGATAGGAACAGCCATCTGCTAAACAAACATCATCGAAACTAGTATGTGTAAATACTTGCAGTTCCTTTTTTAGCATAGTCAAGAAATCGATATAACAAAATTCGAACCTTCTCAACAAGGGACAGTTGACACTCGAGAAACCACCGTTTGTATTTAATAGAGGTAGCAATTTGAAAGACATCTTGATTCACACTAGTCGTCTAATGACTAAGCATGGGCGAATTTTGCGAATCTGGCGTTCGCGAATTTTGCGAACTCGCAATCTGCAAAATTTGAATTTGCGGATTTTTTTTTTGTGTGTTCGCTAGGGTTTCTGCCAGTTCGCGCGGGTTTGGTACCAGTTCGCAATTGCGAACTTACTTGTCGGCTCGCAACGGTCGCGACTATGTTGTTTCTACGTCTGGTTCATCATCACAGGTTCCCAGCACCCTCTGTTTCACCACTGTCACCCTCTGTTTCACACATGCCACCCTCTGGTACATCAATGCCACCCTCTGGTTCATCATCACTGTAGATTATGGGGGGGAAAAGCAAGCACACCTGCCCTGCTTCAACTGACATGAATTAATTTGGGGTTGGTTTATTAATGTGTCACTGTTTTAAAATTCCAGGTCTGGCACCTGCTTCCTTTTTAGTAATTTGCTTTCTGTTGCAGTGCAATTTTTTTTCCAGGACCTTTGTGGCCTACTTGTAGCTATTCTATGAGCCTGCTGTGAGGGTCAGAGCAGGGTCATACAATTGTTGCAACTAGCAACTGAACTCTGGAGGGGCCCCAGTCAGAAAGCACTACAGGGAATGGCTACTAATGATGAGTTTGAACTCTTGCACCTGTTGAGTGCTTTCAGTTTTGCAAAACTCGTTTTTCTGCAATTTCGCGGGATTCGCGGTGCGCGAACTTGCACGAGATCAAATTCGGAAGCCGCAAATTTGTGTGAATATGCGATTTGTTTTTTTGCAGCGTGTTAGTTCGCAAGGTTTTGTGCGTTTTAGCGAGGCGCTTGTAGCACAACGGCTCGAAGTTACCCTCGCGCTCGTTCATGGGCGCAGCCATCTTGTTTTCATGATGTATTTCCGTTTCCGGGCGCGATGTGTAATCTCGCAAAAGTGCGGCTCGCTAGTACAATTTCGCGTGTGTTCGCGAGGAAAATCTCGCGCGAACTTACCCGCGCGGTCGTGAACGGGCGCGGCCATCTTGTTTCTCATTCATTGCTATGGTTCTGGGCATGCTTTTTGTATCCTCTCTGTATCTCTGCCATCCTTTGCTTGTTTGAAGTTTTTTTTAATCTATTTTACTTATTATCTATCTCTCTATTTTTCTAGCTCTATATTTTTGTGTTTTCTGCTACTTTTGGTTAATTTTAAACTACTTTTTTAAACTCTTTGCTTTTCTTCTCTTCCCTATTCTATTTACTTTATTATTTAGCTTCCTTTCTGCCCAGACCATGGTGAAGGGAGCCGGGAAGCATCCCGAGAAGGGGAAGGGTCCCGCATCCCCCCCGTGCCCGGCTCCTGTGCGGGCGTTTGAGGGGGGAGCAGGTCGCACCCCGGGAGATCTTCAGCCCGGAGGAGGTGGCCGCACTAATTTTTTATGTTCAGCGCCGCCTCCCCAGGACCATCATGGCAGGCGGCAAGATCACTAGCGGGTACGGGATCCAGGAGTGCCGGAAGCGATGGGAGAAGGTGTGCCGGGCCATGTACCACCACTCTCGGGTCTGGCGCACCTACAACCAGGCCACCCACCGCTGGACGGATGTCCTGGACCGGGAACGCGATCTGCTCGACCTGCTTGGCCTTGCGATCCCCGGGCTTGGTGAGTAGTAGCTATTTCTTTACTATGTTTTCTCCTGCTCTGTGTGTTATTATCTTGCAAATGTTTGTTTTTTACCAAGAGCAATGATGCTGCTGATTACATTGTAGGTAAATTATATTTCAAAATCTTCTGTGCATTTCAGGTGCACTGCTCTCCTTCTCAGTAGCGCTGCTACTATGCGTATTTGTTTTTGATTTTGTGCTCATTTCATTGGCCTGTGAAATTATGCATGAGTGTAGTTTAAAGAACTGCCTAATGCTAGACACTAAGGGTCAGATTTTTAATTACCGGCGCATCCCTGTAAAGTAACAGGGATGCGCCAGTAATTGTGCGCCACGCCACCACCACCCATGGTGTGCCGTATTTACAATGCGGCGCACCATGGGCCCAAAACGTCACCAAAGCATTACGCATCTGTGCCGTAAAGGCGGCGCATTGCTGAGTTGTGTCGCAATGATGGCGCAGCTCCAGCAATGCTCTGGGGTGCCCTATCTCCCCAATGCTGCGTCAAGCCGTACGTCTGTTCAAGCAGGCGCAGGGTTTAAGTCACGCATCATTGTCCTCAAAGTGACTGATTGAAATCTTGTAGATTTCCCTCAGCCACTTATAGGATGCGTTCCTGCGCAGGAACGCCCTCCCTTGCGCCGGAACGCCCCCTGATGGCGCAGGGCTTTACAACGTGATGCATCTCCCATATGCATCACGTTGCTAATATACGCCGCACCATTGCGCCTCTTTTGTTCTGCCGCTGCGTCACAAAAGTCACGCAACAATGGAGCAAAAGAGCCGCAAGGGTCTTCTAAATCAGCCCCTACAGACTCAAGTCCAGTCCTTCCTTTGTACACATGGCGATAAGAAGAAATAGTGGTGGTGGATTGATAGTTTGGGTATTTTAATGACTGGTTAATGTAGTAGGAAACTTTTTAGGGTTGTCGCTGATCTGCAATCACGATGGACTTTGTCTGTCACTTCGCATGCAAATCAAGCAATACTAATAACGTACTAGACCACATGAGATCGGTCAATATATCCCGTGGAATAGTTGTCTATTTGCTATTTCGCCAAAATATTTTGTTATTGTTCTTTTGAAATGTTTGATTTGGTTGACAAATCTCACCCATGTTTTCTGGTCTTTCTTTCTTTGATGTTGTATATCAGCTCCCCCCAGGGGCAAGAGGACACAGGAGGAGGAGGCTGCTGTTCGCCAGGATGCAGGCCAGGATCGGGCAGGCGAGGGCTCCTTTGCTGGCCCCGGTAAGTTTTAATTTTAATATAGAGTACCTATTTTTTCCTAGCGTTCCTCATTCGATTTTTTCTAAATCGTCTTTGATCTTCTTGTAGACTGGATCTAAATTCTTATCCTGCCTCGACTATGACTTCCTGTGGTATTACTAGATTATTCTTATTAGTCTGTCTGTGTAACTAACTAAGATTGCACATTTGGCAATTCCATTGGACTCCCATTCTAGTCAGCAATAGCTCTATGCACTGAGTGCAGTTCTCCGGGATTGTCCATACTGTCTTTTCAAGTCTTCTAAATGTTAATGCTTTGACAATTGCCAACAACAAAAAGGTGAATGACCACCAAGAAATAATAAGATACTACTTTACTTTTGGTTTGGATAGGAGGACAATCCATTCTTCTACTGTTGCAGGGACAAATCTGCAGAAACAGAACTATCAGCCTGATTCATCAATCTCCCGTTTTGCGAGCCCCTAATAGCGATTCATAAGGAATCGCTATTAAGGACTTGCAAAACGGGATTCATGTAGGAATTGCTAAATAAATAGCGATTCCTACACAATCCTTATTTGCGAGTAGCAAATTGCTAATCGCAAATAAGGAATAACTCCCCATTCATTCCTATGGGCCAAAAGGCCCATAGGAATGAATGGGGAGTATTCCTTATTTGCGATTAGCAATTTGCTACTCGCAAATAAGATAGCGATTTAAAGGGTGCCAGGGGTGTCCAAAGGACACCCTGTAGCACCCCTTAAATGCAAATTGAAACAGGTGTTGCGCACACACATGTCCAAAGGACATGTGTGTGTGCAACATGCAACTTAGAAAAATGCTTTTAAAAGCATTTTTCTATGTTTTTGCTATTTACCGAGAGGTCTGACCTCTCGGTAAATAGCGGCCCGAAATTGCGAATTAGCAATTTAAAAATGGTTGATGAATTGCATTTAAGGAATCTCAAATAGAGATTCCTTAAATGTAATTCCTCGCAATTTAGCGAATTAGCAATTACCGATTTTTACATTTTGGATGATGAATCCCAAATGCAAAAATAGCGCTCGCAAAGGGCCAGATTCTCAGAATCTGACCCTTTGCGAGCCGATTTCGGCTTGATGAATCAGGCTGTATGGACACTAAATAATGCATTGCTTAGCTTATCAATTATAATAGACGCTGTTAGACTTTCCACATACCTCAGTGATAACAGACTTTGTAGTTGAACCCCCAATCTCCTTACTGACTAGATAGTGTGGCAGAGTCATTTAGCTCCCAAAGTCACCGATGATTGATCCCCAATGATGATTAGTTTATCCAACGCAGGACAAGAGTACGGAGTCAGAGTCAAGAAGTGTCAGAGGCACGGACTCATGCTTGCAAAAATTCCAAAACCTTTAGCTCAGCCACTCTATTCTGGAGGACCAAAAACCACAGAGTCTATTCAAGTTTAAAAGCTTTATTAAAAGTAAACACATTTATTAAAATCAAGTTTGTCATAAAAGTAAACGTTTAACTGAAAATGGAAAAGTGCTTAGTGCTGACGATTAATTGGACACATTTCTTGTGATCGAGCCGAGCTCTCACCTGGTTTGAACTTCATCTTGCTCGTGTTCTTAGAAGTCAAGCTTCTGTCTGTTAGGAGAAAAAGTGGTGCGTGTTAAAAAGTAAAAAGCAAGCATTCATCAGTTGTGCCAAAAAGTGCAGCAAGACAACAGCCTTCCCTGGAAAAAGGGAAATTTTTACTTTAGAGTAGACAGCCACAAATTATTACATTGTTTGCTGTTTTTTTAACATTTCTTTATTCCTAGACCAAATATTATATAGTAGTGAGTGGTGTATTCTAACATTCCTAAATGTTCTTTGTAGGTGGAACATCTGGTGGCGGAGCCAGCGCGGAGGTGGTGGTGGTGGATGAGGGGGACAGTTCTGGGGAGGATGCAGTGCAAGTGCCGGACGACACCAGTGTGCCTGTGAGGGTTCACACGGTGGTGGCGGGCAGAGGTAAGCTATATATTCCTTACTTATCGAGATTGAAGAATGCAGAGTGTGCTATCTGGGGCTCTGGGAGGGGGAGGGGGCGCACCAGCAAGTGCAAGGAGCCTGCGCCCGCTATCTGCACGGGTGTATTATAAATCAACCAGGTAGTAGCCTCCTCTAAATGTACTTCGACTTAGCTGTGTAGTTTTTGGCTGGAAGAATCCCAATCAGGTATGGTGCATGGCTGGCTGAATGATGAAGCAAGGATGGGTGGAAGGAGAACAGCCTGGGTGGGTGAAACAGAAACTGTATGTGTGCATATACTTTGAATGGATGGATGCCTGGATCATGGTACTATCTGACTCTTAGATAGCATATGTGTATCTAGAGAGAGTAGACGGTCACTGGATGAACTAAGTGTTACTTTGAAGAGCATGTAACACCGCACCCGCATGTCCGTTCCAGTGTATGAAAGGCAAGGAAAAGAAGTTGTAATTTTGTCCAAATACTACCATGAATAGTAGCAGTAGTTTGTATTGCAACTGCAAGCACAGCATATATCCGGTTCTTACGGTGGACACTCCCTACCTCTCTTAATAACTTTAGTTTAGTAGTAGTAAGTCATTCATGTGTGGGTGTATCACTGTTCACTCAATAATAAGCAAAGCACCTGAAGTCATCCCATATGTAATCAAATACATCCCATGTGAAGTGATAGATAATCAGATTATTTAGCTTCTTCATTTTCATTTTCTAGTACTCATTTGCACTGTAGGGTGAAAGCCTAATTAAGCAGTAGCCCTTTAAACAGAGTATTCTCAGTGCCACCCGTAATAGAAAAGTAAGAGCTTCACTACCTGCATGTACTGGACCGGTACAGTAACGCAAGTCTGTCTCACTCATCATGGTGTTCGTCTGTTTTTCTCGGGTGCAAGTTCACTGCGCTGGCATTATGCCGGCTTGCATAAGATAACGTACCAATTTTTCCTAAATAAGAGAGAAGAAGAAGAATAAGACTGGTGTACTGTCATAGTCGACTGTAATGGAAGTCCATAGTGCTCGTAGAACTTGTTCCTTAAACTCCCACTAATGTTAGAGCAAGGATGAAGAAGTGGGAGGTTAGATAGATACTGTCTCCAATAGTTATGTACTGTGCTTTCAATTTGCTACTTGTACTGTGACACAACTTTCTGCTCAATCATTTTGTGTTAATCTTAAGGAGCATTGGTTACAGACTATGTCTTTCTTTCTTCATATATTTGCTCCTTCCAAATCAAACAGACCATCAAGGAAGGAGCTGGCTCGAATGGCCAGGCAACGGAGGCTGGATGCCACTGTCGCCGAATATCGGCGGCTGGTGGCCCTGGAGGAGGAGGACACGCAGTCTACCGGGACCACATCCACTGGGACAGCTGCATGCTCCTCCGTGCCCCCACGGCCAGCCAGCCAGCACAGTGCTCCAGCGGTACGGAGCGGGCTACCAAAGCCAACCGCCACCGCCGAGCAGCAAAGACAGCAGCTGCCCCCCACAGGCGTTTCAAGGCACGCCAGCACCGCCTATCCCTCAGAGTGTCCTACCTGGGGCAGGAGGTCCTAACCTACAAGACCTTGGTGGAGGGCCTCCGCTCCGACCATGCCACCCTCCGCAAGGAGTATGATGCCCTGGCTGCAAAAGTGAACAGCAGCCTGCCGTAGTGTCCCTTGCCCCTTTTTTAGAGACTTTTGGGGGGAGGGAATTGGGAGTTGGGTTGTTTTTGGGACTTTTGAAGGACAATCGTTGGGGTTAGGGAGGGTCTTGCGGGAGAATATTTTGTTAGGGCTACAAAAATATACTTTTTGAAATTTTATCTGAGCATACCTGTTTTTTACTGCTTTTGAGTCTGGTGGGTGGGGGTTTAACAGAAAGTTTGTGTTCCTGAAACTTAAGGCTGTGTCATTTTCTTCCTTTAAGTGTAAATGGCTAAATGTTTTCAACACTAAGTGCCTCTCACAGAGTAAGTGAATTCAAGAGTCCTCGGACTTTAGTAGTACTACCGTCAATCTCTCGTCTCTCCTAATACTCCCTCCAACCAAACGCTTATCTTACCTGTAATTTGTGTTTGAAAGTAGGGCTAGGCCCAGGGCTGGCTCCACGGGAAATGGCGATTAAGGTTGGCAATCCTGGGCTGATGAAATGCCCTCCTCATTGCGGTGGTACTAGTGGTGTGACACAGTGGCAGTTGCATGCCTATGGAAAAAAAGAAAATGAAACGTGGTTTGTCCTTACTGTAGCATTACAATGGTACGATGGAGAATATAGCAGGTGACAGTACACTAGAACAGTGCCACAATGTAGCTAACAAATGGTAAAGTATTGAAAGTATAACTAGTACTTGCGTTGAATTTCTTTGACATTGGCTACTACTACAAGAAATAGTACTGAAGCTGAGTAAGTCTAGAATATATCCTGGGATTCCTTCACCAGCCTGTTGCTATGACTTTATCCTCCCCAGCAAGTGTGTGGAATTATTGATGTCATTTAGTCACACATCAAGCAAAACCACACAGCCCGGGGGAAGAGGGTTAGGGTTTGGAAAATGGATGGGAATGGGGGTTTCTTTTTAGCTAGGTTTTGTTGAGAGAAGAAAAAAAAAGCACAGCATGGACAAACAATAATTGAAGATAAAGAAATCATTGGGTACAAAGCTAACCATAAATCTTTTAAGTGACATAAAGGAAGTGCATGCACTACTGCATGCATTGTTACTGAAAAGTAAGTAGTACTAGAATGCGACAGTACAGGGCTGCAGCGTTTTCACTTGCCTATCTCTGCACTCAGAGAAACACTTCTTACATTAAATTAGGTTTAAAAAATAGCCAAAGTAAAACCTATAGAATGGCTGTAGGGATCAATTTAGAAGCAGAGAGAGATCCAAGAAATGCAGTCACACTCATAGAAGAAAACAATTGATACTGTATCTGTATGTTGTTGTAGTTGTCCTGTTGAATTTGGTAAGTAAGTTGCATGCAGCAAACAATTCCTCTTATTAGTGGCACTCCTCCATTCCAGCTGACGCTTCGTCCATCAATGTTGGTGACCAGAAGACACCCTGTCCACTGCCTGCCTGGCGGATGCTGAATTGCGGCTCGCTAATGTGAAGCCTGACTCCATCCTTTTTTCCCCATTGCGCAGACTGAAACCCGGCCTGTAATTATTGAACGAAAAACAGGAAGTGATATCAGAACACCACTGATAAATAAATATAAGGTATGTACGCTGTGTAGTGCAAAAAGTCACACTTTGAGTTTCCTAATAGACAGTACAATATTTTTGAAAGTGCGTACTCTGTCTGAGTCACCTTTTGAAGGATAAATAAGTATGGGCAAATTAATTTAGCGGATGTTTCCCCTCAAGCTAGGTGTACTGTAAACTGTGTTTTAGAACAAAATTAGACCTTCCCAGCAGTGCTCGCACCCAGACCCTTACTAAAGCCAGTCGCAAAAATGTAGAAGACCCCCAATCAGATCTCAAAAAACGAGGCCTAGCAGAAAACTGGTGACAAAACATACTTTGAAAGTAAACGTAGGCCCAAATACCCCCTTACTCACAGTGGATTGTATTCAAACCACTTGCAAGCAAGCAAAAGTATTCATAGCCAGCATCGCTCCAAGACTCGAAAACCCCCCCACCCAAACACATGCAATAGAAATACTGCTAACCCTAACAAGCCCTAAGTTAAGAATAGTGGCAAAGGCTTTCTTTAACTATGCCAAATCCCCCCTTTCCCACCATGGATTTTCTTCAAATGACTTGCAACCAAAATTACACATTCTCACAAGTTCTCTAAGACCCCAGAACTCAGTTTCAAAAATCTAGAACACCCCGAAACACAGGCAATCCTGCTGCTAGGGCTAACCCTAACGAACGCTAAGTTACAAAAAGTGCCAAAAGGTTTTTCCTTATGGATTTTGTCCAAACCACTTCTATCCGGTATTAGACCTTCCCAGGAATGCCCCAAGACCCGCCAACCCTCCCGCAAAAAAGCACAACACCCCCAAACAGCCAAAAAGGAAAATCTCATACTTACAATATTTCTCGGCCTTCGGTCCAAACGCGCTGTGCAGCTAGGTCATAAATCCAGTTTTCCACCACGGATTTCCTGAAAAGCAAATGCAATCAAGATTAGACTGTCCCAGCAGTGCTCCCAGACCCCAAAACTCACCCACAAACACCCAGAACCCCCCCAAAGAGCACCTCAAAGGCAAGCAAGTCAGCAAAAAAGCAAAAAAATGTCCGCCTCCGATTTGGTCCAAACCACTTGTATCCGGTATTAGAGCTTCCCAGCAATGGCCCCAGAGCCGTCAACCCAGGCGAAAACTAGAAGAAGACCCCCAAACAGCCAAAAATCAAAAGTACAAAAATGGGGACTTAGTCATTTTCTTGCCAATTTCCAAAATCACTCCGCGCGCGCTCTGCAGCTAGGCCCTAACTCCCCTCTGCCACCATGGATTTGCTTCAAACCTCTTGCAATCTAAAGTATCCATAGCCAGCAGTGCTCCCAGACCCCAAAACTCACCCACAAACACCCGGAACCCCCCCCAAAGAGCACCTCAAAGGCAAGCAAGTCAGCAAAAACGCAAATAAATGTCCGCCTCCGATTTGGTCCAAACCACTTGTATCCGGTATTAGAGCTTCCCAGCAATGGCCCCAGAGCCGTCAACCCAGGCGAAAACTAGTAGAAGACCCCCAAACAGCCAAAAAGCAAAAGTACAAAAATGGGCATTTTCTTGCCAATTTCCAAAATCACTCCGCGCGCGCTCTGCAGCTAGGCCCTAACTCCCCTCTGCCACTATGGATTTGCTTCAAACCTCTTGCAATCTAAAGTATCCATAGCCAGCAGTGCTCCCAGACCCCGAAACCCACGCACAAACACCAGGAAGCCTCCCAAACAGGCCCCCGAAAACGCTACATTGAGCAAAATGTCAGAAGTAGCAAAAAAAAATTCTGCATGGATTTTGTCCAAACCACTTCTATCTATTAGACCTTCCCAGGAATGCCCCAAGACCCGCCAACCCGCCAACCAACCCACCCGCAAAAAAGCACAACACCCCCAAACAGCCAAAAAGGAAAATCTCATACGTACAATATTTCTCGGCCTTCGGTCCAAACGCGCTGTGCAGCTAGGTCATAAATCCCGTTTTCCACCACGGATTTCCTGAAAAGCAAATGCAATCAAGATTAGACTGTCCCAGCAGTGCTCCCAGACCCCAAAACTCACCCACAAACACCCGGAACCCCCCCAAAGAGCACCTCAAAGGCAAGCAAGTCAGCAAAAACGCAAAAAAAATTCTGCCTCCGATTTGGTCCAAACCACTTGTATCCGGTATTAGAGCTTCCCAGCAATGGCACCAGAGCCGTCAACTCACCCGCAAAGAAGTAGAACACACCCACAAGTGCAGAGTCTTTCTTCATTGGGCGTAATGCAGCCCTCTGCTTTGAGGGAAATAGGAGTCTGGAGGAGGAGGATAGATGAGCATGTTCTTGTGATCTTGTGAACCTGAGGAATGCAGACTGCGGCACCTTCAAATCAATAAGCAAACAAGTGAAGACAGTTCTGCTGATGGGCTTGTTTTTGTGATTAGGTGATTAAAGTTTTAATTATATTAACTGTGCAAAACAAAGAAAGACAGACACACAGGAATAAAAGTGAATAAGGACGAAAAAGAAAGTTATTGATTCATTGTCTCATTTTCAGGGCTCGGTGTCAGGGAATAAGAATAAGAGTTCGTCATCATACTCTGCGAATTCAGGCAGGGTGAGGTCAGTGTCACCGAACAGAGAACAAATTCCCACATCTACCTTGCTGTCCTCCTCGTCTTCATGCGGCGTGCTTTCTCGTACTTTGTAATCTGGTGGTATGAGGTGCTGATTCATCTTGATCATTGTTAACCTCTCCACATTTTTGGGCGAGAGGCGGCTCCGTTTGGGGTTACAATGCCACCAGCAGCACTGAAAACACGTTCAGAAGACACGCTTGCGAGTGGGCAAGACAAGTAGTTTATATCCAGGTTGGAGAGCTGTGGCCACAATTCTTTTTTCCCATGCCAATACGCCAATGGGTCAGCATTAACATAGACCTCTGTTAAGTCATTTAGATAGTCCTGCACCATCGACTCAAGGTCCTCCAAGGTTCTTCCACTTGGCTTACTTTTTTTTGTGACCTTTTGAGAACCAAACCCAAGTCGAGTTAGCCAATCCTCTTCTGCATCCAATGTTACTGTTGTGTCTGGTGCAGATGATCCGGTTGCCGGTGTCTTTAACGGCTGAGAGGGCACTTGTGCCACAGCCACAGGTGCAGAAGTGGATTGTTTTGACTGGGGATGGCCTGCTGATGCTGATGTACTGCCTTTTCCTTCAATGTGCTGCCGTTCTCTTTCAAACCTCTTGGCTGACAAGGCTATCCAACGTTTGTACTTTGTAACATCTTCATCAGCAAAAGGAAAGAATGCTCGGCCTGCCAGCGCCTTTTTGTAGCGTGGATCCAGAATAGTAGCACAAATGTAATGCTGTTCTGAGTGGATAATTTTAAGACGTTCATCACCACGTAGGCGCTCTAATAATTTCTCCGCCAAAAGAAAAGGGTCTTGGTTTTTTTCATCTTTTTGAAACACAGAAGACACCTCCTTCAGTTGGTGCTCCAGCATGCACAACAATGGGATAGCTTTTCCCAAATTACAGTCCTCCTTGCTGACTGCACGCGTGAAGACCTCAAAAGGACGAAGCATGTCTGTCAGGCTTTTAACTAGGTCCCATTGCACCGCATCTATCCTCAGGTCCTTCTGAGCTGTACCCAGTGTTAAGAAATAGTGATCGAGTACCGTATACTGCTCATACAGACGCTCAAGCATGTAGAAGGTTGAGTTCCAACGTGTTGGCACCTCCTGGATGAGTGCTTTCACTGGCATTCGACGTTGATGTAGCAGGCTCCTCAGATCCTTCCGGGCCTTAAAAGAATGGCTGAAATGGTTGCACATTCTTCGGCAGGTGGCCACTAACTCGCACGCTGGACTGTCTTCATCACTCAAGAATTTTTTAACAACCAGGTTTATACAGTGCGCCAAACATGGCACTCTGAAATAGTGACCCAGCTACATGGCCTTAACTACATAACTACTTAACTGCTGCATTGAGAAGCGCCCGTTAAGCGAAGCACTTGGCTCGCCCCGCCACGCCTTATTTTTGGCGTCAGATCATCCCTCCCACTGTGGAATTTTAGTTTACGAACTGAACATCATCTGCGCCAGCTTGTCACCCATGTACAACGTGCACGACAACCATTTTAGGTATCATGGTCTCCCTGTCCACGATCGATTGCCAGCGTGCCCCTCTGACCCAGCAGGCATCCTCCGCGCACCCTGGATCCCCCTCCCTCCCTCTCATGAGCATAACCCTTCTGCATGACCCTGTCCTTGGGAGTCACGCCTGCGCCTGACCAGCATCTCCTCTCCTCCCATGAATGCCCCTCTGTTGATAAACCTTCCCTCCGCGCTCGACTGTCCACGCGGCATGAATACCACTCCTTTGATGACCCCTTCCCCCGTGTCCAGCTGTCCACACAGGTCCGAGGCCATCGCCTAAGCTGGGAGATATCTTTTTCTGCCCCTTATTGTATGAAGTCACTCTTCTTTAAAGGACCCTCTATTGATCAAGACCTCCCCACCCCCCGGGATATGATCAGGCGCACACATCCTAAGAATCGGCAGAATACTCAGCTGCGTGATGACCCCCTCCTCTTATCAGCAGGTCGAGGACCTCTATTGTGGAAGTGTATGAGGGTGGGATTGACACGAGGATTACGGGGATGTCTTTTTCCTTACTTCACAATGTTCTGATTGTAATAAAGAAAAGTCACATGCCATAAACCAGTGTATAAGAGGCCAGGCCTCCGAGAGGCTGTTAGAGCACCTCGAGACGATACCTTGTTGTCCGATCTGATGTGTTCTGCTCCGTCGGAATAAAAACTTCTGTTTCCTGCCTTCTGGTCTCCGGCGCCTGCCTCATTGCTTGGTAATTTGAATGGTACAAAGGCGGTTAGCGCCGGGCAAATCTTGAAAAAGGTCTTAGCCCTACCCTTTTTCCACAATTGGCGTCCCAAAGCGTGGGGCCCATCAGCGACACGTGGATCCAGTGGGAGAGGTCCCGACGACAGAGTGAACGACTGCAACGATCGGGAGAGCTCGTGTCCGATAGACCCTCGTCTGACAGCCGATCATCCGACCTTCACTAGTTCCGAACAGACCTCTCTCAAATGATCTACGGTCCTGACTGGGAACCATCAGGAGTGCCACGAACATCACGAAGAAGAGAGGACGATCGGGCGCTGGATTCAGAAGACAGGAAACCGTCCATGCGGTCCGGGTAAGGTCGTGTAGACACGACAAACTGAGAAATGATTGTTTGGTTTGGATAATACTAGTATTATGCTTTGTTGAACCCTCTGGAGATTCACCGTCTGCAAACGGAGAAAACAACAGGCTCTCTCTTTGCAAGCAGTGAAGGATAGGTAACGCAGACTTTTGTCCCCATTGTAATCCGTCGTGCCTATCTTCCTCCCCCACTGTTTTCCCGAACTATCGTTCGTGGATTATTGTCTGGAGATTCTTTGTCTGCAAACAGGGAAGAACAAGGTCTCTCTTTGCAGGTAGAGAAAGAGTGGGTAACGCAAACTTTTCGTACCCACTTATTCTCCCCACTGATTGTTTGATTGACCGAACACTGATTGTTCGGTATTGGTTCTTTTGAGGTATTCACCGCCGGCAAACAATGGAGAATAGAAATATTCTGTCTAGTCTTTGCCCGCCGTGATAAGATAGGTAGTGCAGACCTTTGTCCCCGTTGTAACCCGTCATGCCTATCTTCTCCCCACTGATTGGTAGCCTGTACAGCCCGGACCGCTTATTAGAGATGAACCATCCGGCTCCGCTGGAAGGCACCCCTAATAAGGACATGTTCACTAAGCATGGACTAGTCGCTATAGCTTATACTAAGCTATGGCATAAATATACAAAGAAGAACCCTGAAAGTCAGTGGCCACTGATAGGTTCCTTCGATGAAAATAAAATAAAAACATTGGAAATAGCGCTCCAGAAAAATAAGACCACGCCCACTATGCTCGATAGTATAGGCATGTGGCGCAAAGAAACGGAACAACGAAAGAAAAGAGAAGAAGCAAAAATAGGGAAAGAATTGCGACAGGCAGCCCACCTAGCCGCTAAGCAACTAGAAGAAGAAATAAAAGAAAGAAAGGAAGCTACACAAAACCAAGAATCAGGGTCGACAGGTCAATGTCCTGTTAGGACCCCCTCTACGCTCTACCCTGAATTGCCCTCCAAACAGCGGGCGAACGATGAGTTACTGCTAGGTCCCCCAATCATCTACATGCCCCCTCCATATGCTCCCTGCCAACAACACCTGCAGGCCCTGAGCACGAGCGAGAACGGCCTTAGCGCTAGTGCACCAGCCCTCACGGCCTCCGCACCAGCCACATTAGCAGCACCAACAGACGCCCCCGAGGCTAGCGAGCACCCACCAGCCAGATCAAATAGGTTGAGCAAAGATGAACGGGATGGGATTGACAAAATAGCAAAGACACTAGTGGAACGAAGGGAGAGCGAAGAGTACACAATGAACATGTATAACTCGCATGCCGATAGCCACAGACGGCATTTCATTTTGCGATTCAGCTACCACACCCTGAACGCATATGAAGATAGGTATCAAAGAAAGGGCCCCGCTAAACTGACCACGCTGTATAGGAAGATTGATGTCGGAGATGGGACTGAATGTGAGGCGACGGAACTCTTCATGCAGACGCTTGAGGTCTTCCGCCACCTCACGGAGCAAAAACCAGAAACCAAGGTTACAGTCCCTGAAACAACCTCAGTAGAAGTAGCCAATACTATGATGCCCATCAGAGAAGCGGCCCCTTACTGGATCCCGCCACGTGGCCTGGGAACAAGCGACGATATTAATCACGCAGATGCAAAAGGGAGAGTTGTGTATAATTGGGTTTACCAACCATGGGACCGACAAGATATCCTAACCTTTAAACAAACTCTGCCCGATTTGAGAAAGAACCCGACAGCATTCTATACCGAATTAGGCACAGCCTTGGGTTCGACGATAATGACTTTAGCGGACATTGACTTGTTCTTCGGGTTATGCCTGCCAGCTGACGTGTGGAAGCAAATCCGGAAGGCTGACCACACGGATCTGTTTGGACATACCTGGGACCAACTCGGTAAACTAGATAGACAGCGAGAGCCAGGAAGGAAACCAGTAAAGGACATACTGGAACTCCCAGACAAACTAGTTCAGAAGTTAAAGACACTGATCCCAGAAAGAAAGGTAGACTGGTCGATAGTCACGGCCTGTCGACAGAAACCCCAGGAAGATGTGTCAGAATACTTCTCCCGATTCGAGACAGTGTTCTCCGACTACAGTGGCCAAGACATGACCACTGCAACCGGACAGCACCTGTTTGTACAAAATTATGTAAAGGGCCTAACACAAGAGGTCTCCCAAAAACTGCAGACGAGTGAGAGTAGTTGGGGGGCCTCCAAACCCGCAGCTATCCTTCAGATGGCTCAGTATTACGAGCACCAAAAGAATGAGAATGATAGGGCGTCCGAGAAAAAGAAGAAAGATTTAAAGGAAAGGGTAATGATAGCCCAGATACAAGGTATAGTGGTAGGACGGGAACACCAAAGGGGGAACTACCAATCGACCACCCCCAGAAATCTACCTCCTAAAGATCACTCCCCAACACCACACACTGGACGTAGAGACATTAGCAATGACCAATGCGCCTTCTGCAAAGGATTCGGCCACTGGAAATCCGAGTGTCCGGTTCTGCTAGAGATGAATAGAAATAGGGACCCCAGGGATGTGGCAGGTGGTCAGAGAAACAGAGGACAAGGACGAGGGCACACAAATGACACCAACAATGACAGATCAGGGAGATTGAACACATTTGACCGCCCCCGACAGAACCAATATCAACTATCCGATGGTGAGAATGCCCCCGATTTTGCATAGGACTGCCAGGGGCAAGGGAGGGATCCAGTCGAGCTCTGTGTTGACCAGCAAGGCCCTTATGTCACCGCTAAGGTCCTGGGTACAGAGTCTCCATTTTTGGTAGACACTGGGGCGACACGTAGTGTGTTATCAAAACGACTGATTCCAAGGGCACCCTTGTCTGGCTCACACATTACATCGATAGGTTTCGATGGGACGCCCTCCACTAACCCTCTGTCCGTACCTATCACCTTTGACCTAGAAAGCAACACCACTGACACGACATTTCTGCTCTCCTCCAACTCCCCTGACGCCATTATGGGCATTGACTTACTGAAACATTTTCGAGCTACCATTAGGTGTTCCCCAGATGGAATCCGAGTCATCCTGTACGACAACCCAGGCATGCCCAGATCCTGCCCCTCACGACACATGTGCTCCATAACTGACGCTGACCTGTCCTTGCTTGACACCCTGCCTCCGTACCTGTGGGCCAAAAATGACTCTGATGTGGGACGAATGATGATTGACCCTATTCATATAACTGTAAGACAGGACGCTATGCTCCCGAAACTCCCACAATATCGGATATCCCCAGAGGGCGAGAAGGCACTGGTAGCGATCATTCAGTCTCTGGTAGATGCAGGAGTGGTTGAAGAGGTGGTTAGCAACGTCTGCAACAGCCCAATCCTACCTATTGTTAAGAAGCAAGGCGAAGGAGATGAGAAAGCATACCGCTTCATCATCGACTTGCGAGAAATTAACAAAGTGGTTGTACCCCAATACCCTGTAGTCTCCGATATCACCACCATTCTGACCCTCATCCCGTCCACTGCCACCACCTTCACTGTTATCGACCTTAAGAATGCGTTTTTCTCTATCCCCATCCATCCAGACAGCCGTTATCTCTTCGGCTTCACTTTAAAATCCCGCTCGTACCGATTTTGTAGAGCTCCCCAGGGGTACACTGAAAGCCCCAGCATTTACAGCCAGGCCCTCAAAAGACAGCTGGATGCCTTCCAGCTACCAGATGGAGTGGTGTTGATCCAATATGTCGATGATATCCTTTTGGCGGCCGACACCACCCCACTTGCAATCACAGCCACTATCCAACTCCTACACTTTCTTGCAGAGAATGGCCATAAAGTTTCCAAAAAGAAATTACAGTTCTGCCAGCCACAAGTGACATACCTAGGCCATCTCCTGTCCAAAGAAGGGAGGAAACTCACGCCTGACCGAATCCAAACGATCCTAGACACCCCCGTCCCAAAAACACAAAAGCAAGTCCGCTCTTTGGTTGGCCTAACCTCTTTTTGCAGACAGTGGTTACCTAATTTCAGCCTCATTGTAAAGCCCCTACTTGCCCTGTTGGCCAAAGATGTCCCCTCCCCGCTCCCTTGGACCCCTGAGTGTCAAACATCCTTTTGTGAATTACGAAATGCACTCTGTTCAGCACCCGTCCTAGGAACCCCGGATTACTCCAAACCCTTCTCCCTCTTCACCCACGAAAGGGAGGGGTGTGCATTGTCTGTCCTGACTCAATCAACTGGTCCTAAGCAGCGCCCTTGTGCCTACTTCTCCGCCACTCTTGATCCTGTAGCCAGAGCTTTGCCTGCCTGCCTTCGAGCAGTAGCTGCCGCTGCTGTCTCTATCCGTCAGAGCGAGGGAATCGTACTTTCCAACTCCCTCACTGTGCTAGTACCCCATGCTGTCGACACTCTTCTGAACCAAACCAAGACTCAACATCTGACTAGCGCACGACTGACAGGGTACGAACTGACGCTACTTGCACCCCACATCACACTAAAGAGATGCACGACTTTGAATCCTGCCACATTGTTGCCCCTGCCTGAAAATGACCCCGACGTTCCTCCCATACACGACTGTGTGACCCTCACGGACGAACAAACTAGGAGTAGAGTTGACCTCCGAGATACTGCTTTCACTGACCCCGATGGAGAGCTATGGGTAGACGGCTCATGCATCAAACTCCCAGATGGCACCACTTCAGCTGCCTATGCAGTTACGACAGCCCGAACAGTAGTTGAGACAGCCTGCATCACACAACGATCTGCCCAGGCAGCAGAGCTGATAGCCCTCACACGAGCATGCATCATAGCCACGGGGACCACGGCGAACGTAAATACAGACAGCCAGTATGCCTTCGGGGTGGTTCACCATTTTGGGCTCCTGTGGAGGGAGAGGGGATTCCTGACGTCCCACGGCACCCCTATCCTCCACGGAGATCTAGTCTCCGCCCTGATTGATGCAGTTCTCCTCCCCAGACGATTAGCGGTGATCAAATGTCAGGCACACAAAAGGGTGACAGACATAGTCGGACAAGGGAATGCACTGGCCGACATCACTGCACGAACCACAGCTGAGAATAGGACGGTGACACGCATGTATGTGACCAGGTCACAAGCAGAGAAATGGACTGACACAAGGGAAATGATCAGAGACATCCAGTCGCCAGCACCCCTCACGAACTGATTAAATGGGCAGGGGTGGGTTTGAAGGATGATGAGGGCTGCTGGCAAACAAAGGATGCCAACAGATGGTTGCTACCTGACTCATATCTGATCCCCATACTGACGATGGCACATTCCCCTGCACACATAGGATCCGCACCCATGATCGAACTCATTTCCAAAGTCTGGCACAACGACAAAATCCCCGACTCAGCCAGACGCCTAGTCCAACAGTGCCTTATCTGTCTGCAACACAACCCCGGGAAAGGAACTGTGGTACCCCGGGGAGGGTTTGGGACCCCCAATCACCCCTTTGAGGTCCTGCAGATGGACTACATCCAACTAGAGAGATGCCAAAGCTTGAAGTATGTACTAGTCATCGTATGTGCCTTAAGCAAATGGGTAGAGGCCTATCCAACCCGTGACAACACCGCCATGACTACTGCCAAAGTACTACTGAAAGAATTCTTCCCTCGCTATGGCCTTTGTCGAATTCTATGGAGCGACAATGGCCCCCACTTCATAGCTGAGGTTATCCAATTCATCTTAAAGGGGTTGAGGGTGAAGCAAAGGTTTCATGCGGTCTTCCACCCCCAATCCGCCGGCCTGGTGGAACGCCATAATGCCACACTGAAGCTGAAATTGTCAAAAATAGTGGCCACCACTGGACTTAAATGGCCGGATGCCCTCCCACTGGCATTGTTATCGATGCGCTCCACTCCCACCAAACATCATTTGACCCCCTACGAGGTTGTATTCGGGCGACCGATGAACCTCTGGACTGCTCCCAAACCAACCTCCATTCATGACGTCCCGGACGTCCTACTGTCTGATTATTTGTGCAAATTAACTAAAACGTTGTCTGTCATTCATCAACAGGTGCAGCAGGCCATCCCCGATGCTACCAGGGGCCCCGGCCACGACATCCAGCCGGGAGATTTCGTGCTAATACGAAATTTCCAACGGACCAAGAGTCTGGAACCCCGGTGGACGGGCCCCTGGCAAGTGCTGATTACCACACGGACGGCGCTTCGAGTGGAGGGGAAGAGGCACTGGCTGCACGCGCATCACTGCCGGAAGGTCTCTGCAAACCTGGCCACGACAGAAAACGTCAACACCCAAGAAGAGCTCCTGAACAAAGACCGACCGACATTGAACTGTTATCCCGATACTGAGGCACTCGAACTTGCAAAATTCTCTGATCCCACTGTGCCATCCAGAGAAGGGTATTTCCTGCGTCGAAAGGAGGGAGCTTCAGCTAAGTAGGCCTCGGACTAAGTTGAATCTCAGAACGGCGACCTAAGCACAACAAAGGGTTGCCGGGAGAGAAGCTAAATGAAGTCTGTGGTTCTGCCCGCTACCGAGCCCCTTGAAGGTGATGGAAGTGCCAGATAAGAAGATGATGGAAGCGCCAGATAAGAAGATGATGGAAGCAACAGGAAATACCCACTATAGAAACCCAAAGACTGACAATTTGCACAAATCAAAGACAATCGCCCTCTTTATTGTCTTCCTCTTCTGCCTGCTCCTCATGACCTCCTTCTGGATTCTGGAGGAAAGCACACCGGCTCATGAGGCATTGCTACCTACTGCACAACCAACACCCCTGAAAGAGCATCACCTAATCTCTCTGTCGCCTCAGCTCCGAGAAAGGCGCAGGGAATTCTGGAACAATTCCTTCGTGCAACTGTTGCACCAACACAACCTTGCTGCAAATGCTACGAACTGCTGGATCTGCGGGTTGCTCCCGCATGCCACTGGACACTCCATCCCCTTCATCCCTTCTCCTTTCTCAGTTCACGGCTCCTGCCTCGCCTGGTTGATCCTCATGCAAGAGAGCCACAAGGACAACGCCACTTCCAGCCAGACAGTGTCGCACTTCTACTCTGGGTTCTGGCTGAACAAAATCGGAAAGACCTCTGCTCCCCTGTGTCCTGCGCTCACAGGCGCCACCTTCCTTAAAGACATCCCAGCCAAAGAACGTGTCGAAGTACAGGTGCTCCACAATCCAGCTAGATCCACCTTCTCTCATCTGCAAAAACAAACTACTGCCACTCTGACGGTGGCTCCGTCTGTTCTCAATGTCACAGGTCTTGTGTGTCTCGAAGGCCAGGGAACACAGCCGGTGGGTCGCAGTTCCTGCCGAATCATCAGAACCTTGGACTCAGCCGACCCCCCTTCCTTTGTCGCTTCTCCAAACATGTACTTTGTGTGTGGCACCAAAGCTTACACCTGGCTCCCGAAAGGTTGGAAGGGTATCTGTTACATTGCCTTCGTTCTCCCCCCCACGTATGTAGCCCCTGCCAACCATCACCGGCAGAGGCGTGCAGATGACATTGGACGAGCCGACTCCACTGGAGCACAGTTCCTAGATGCAGCAAAGGGACTTGTTCCTCTGTGGGGCCCAATGGCAAATAGCCGCGCTATCCGACACCTGACCCAGGCAGTAGAAACAACGATCAACATCACGGCTGGCATCCTCGCTAACAACACGGCTGAGCTTCAGGCGGTCCGCCTTGTGACCCTACAAAACCGCCTTGTCCTAGACGTGGTCCTAGCCGACCGAGGAGGAGCATGCCGCATCATCGGATCCAGCTGCTGCACCTACGTGCCAGACAACTCGCCCTCAGTCTACAAGGCAATTGAGCACCTCCACAGACTTTCCTCGGAGGTTCACCAAGAACAAGAAGGATGGTCGCTTGGAAGCTGGTTTTGGGACACTTTGAAGGACTGGGGTTGGAAGTTATTTTCTTTCGTACTGATACCTGTTGTAATATTATGTGGGTGTTGTTTAGGTATTCAATGTCTACCCTCCTTATGCAGCCTCGTTTCTAACTGTATGTGCCCAAAGACTTTGGACTTCCGAACTGAGCACATGAGTCCCCTCTATGAAGTAGAAATACATGGCCTTATGGGGATAAATCCGAACTGACAAGTTGGCGAGACATGTTAAAAGGGAGGACTGTGGAATTTTAGTTTACGAGCTGAACATCATCTGCGCCAGCTTGTCACCCATGTACAACGTGCACGACAACCATTTTAGGTATCATGGTCTCCCTGTCCACGATCGATTGCCAGCGCGCCCCTCTGACCCAGCAGGCATCCTCCGCGCACCCTGGCTCCCCCTCCCTCCCTCTCATGAGCATAACCCTTCTGCATGACCCTGTCCTTGGGAGTCACGCCTGCGCCTGACCAGCATCTCCTCTCCTCCCATGAATGCCCCTCTGTTGATAAACCTTCCCTCCGCGCTCGACTGTCCACGCGGCATGAATACCACTCCTTTGATGACCCCTTCCCCCGTGTCCAGCTGTCCACACAGGTCCGAGGCCATCGCCTAAGCCGGGAGATATCTTTTTCTGCCCCTTATTGTATGAAGTCACTCTTCTTCAAAGGACCCTCTATTGATCAAGACCTCCCCACCCCCCGGGATATGATCAGGCGCACACATCCTAAGAATCGGCAGAATACTCAGCTGCGTGATGACCCCCCTCCTCTTATCAGCAGGTCGAGGACCTCTATTGTGGAAGTGTATGAGGGTGGGATTGACACGAGGATTACGGGGATGTCTTTTTCCTTACTTCACAATGTTCTGATTGTAATAAAGAAAGGTCACATGCCATAAACCAGTGTATAAGAGGCCAGGCCTCCGAGAGGCTGTTAGAGCACCTCGAGACGATACCTTGTTGTCCGATCTGATGTGTTCTGCTCCGTCGGAATAAAAACTTCTGTTTCCTGCCTTCTGGTCTCCGGCGCCTGCCTCATTGCTTGGTAATTTGAATGGTACAAAGGCGGTTAGCGCCGGGCAAATCTTGAAAAAGGTCTTAGCCCTACCCTTTTTCCACACCCCCATTGCGGGCAACACTACCCAGAATCTACTTAGTTCAATTTGGGATTATAATTTATTTCCTTAGGCTCGTCCCTCCACGCTTCACTGTTGGCGCTGGAATAGCCCTCCCCCCATTGCGGGCAACACCACCCTGAATCAACTAAGCACTACTGGGGATTATATTTGATTTCCTCCGGCTCCCCCACACGTGACTTCATTCATAAGGAGATCCCTTAATCCTCCCGCACTGCAACCTTCCAGTAAAGCAACGGGGTATCCCTTTGAACGTACCCCCCACTGTTCTATTCGAGCAGCACTTTTTACGCCATCTCTAAATAAGGCTTTCAGGGCTTAATCCGCCCTGATTTCACAGGCTATTGTGTAATGCAATTCTTAGGCACAATACTTTTGTCCTGATGATGATTCCTTGCATTGTGGTTATGGAATCGAAACGTCGTCGACCTCTTGTCACACCATATATGCAAATGTATATTGAATGAGATATGCGACAAATGGTGTAACTGAATTTCTGTTATCCTTTCATTACTCAGAAATCACTCACTTTTTGCCTAAATTATTTCCTTTCTTTGCCTTTCACTATCCCTCAACCTTGCCAATTTGTAAGCGTGAAGGCACAGGCTTGTGTCTCACTCTTTGTGAATGTAAGATCATTTTTCTGTTGAAATTGCTGAATAGTAAAAGATTTTTGTGATCACTGTCTGGCTGGACAAATCACACCAACCAATATAGTTCCATTGTGTCTATATTTATCCTGATTTATCTCTACCTATGCATAGGACCACTGTTGTTAGATATAAACTATGTTCCCCGAGGTCCTGTGCTGACTCGTTGGGTGCCCTTGTTGTTCCTCAGCCACTTAACTACATTGGCGCCATTATCCGTGGAAACATAACCAATCTGGTGTTTTTTGGGGGACAGCCAGTGCAAGACCTTTGTGTTAAACTCATTCAAAATGTTTTCTGCTGTGTGACGTTTCTCCAAGCCAAACATGGCTAGTGTTGCATGTTTCCGAGCAGCTTTAAAAACTTGGTCCGGGTCAACACCTGCGTTTAGCTTTGCTTTAACCCCTGAAAAAGAGACCCAGTGTGCAGTGATGCACATGTAATCAGCGCCTGCGCCACTGGTCCACATGTCTGTTGTCAGATGTATAGTGTGAACAGCACTCTTCTGCAAAGCTGCCCCAATCACCTCCAGCACATCTTCATGTAGTGCTGGAACCGCAACTCTGGCAAAATAGAACCGGCTAGGAACCTTCCATTTAGGGCAGAGCGCTGCCACTAATTCTAGAAAACCAATCCCTTCTACAAAAGAAAAAGGGAGAAGGTCCAGAGCTAGCATTTTAGCCAGCTTAGTGTTATACAGACGCGTCAGTGGGTGGTTGCGTTCATATGGCGCTTCTGTAAACAACATGGTTCTAATGTTGCCCTGGACCAAGCATTTACGGGATGATGATGACTTCTTCGACCCAGTTACGCTCGCTGATGAACTTTTTCGCATTCGTGTCTCACTCTCTCCCACACTCTTAGTGTGGCTCACATGGGGTGTGCTGCTGACAGGGGTACTGGGTGTAAGTGAAGTGTTTGACACGTCTTCTTCCTCCTCGTCATCATCAGATGAAACATCAACGTTTTCTTGACGAGAAATTCGGGCTTCCTTGATCTCCTTTAGGTGCGCAAACCATTGGACAGCGTGCTGTCTCTCAAGATGACCTCTCTGGCCTCCGGTACCATAGTTGGTACCAAACTTACCACGACTAACTGCATGCTTACAAATGCTACAAATGGCTAAGTTTTTCTTTTTTGGGCAAACACTAAAGAAGTCCCAAACTCCAGACTTGAAATGTTTTTGGGGGCCGGAGGAGGCGGCGATACTGGTGGTGGTGGTCCTGCTGCTAATGCCAGATGAAGTGGAGGATGTGGATTGCCGAACTTTAGTACGTTGTGCACTTTCACCACCACTAATTGAGGTTGAGGTGGATGGAGGTCCCTTCTGGCGAGGAAGAAATATGGAAGCGGTACGTGTTGGTGTACTAGTTAACTCCAATGATTGTGGTCTTTCCATTGCCTACTCGTCGACAACATCATCACGCTCAGCAGCTTCTTGGGCTAGGGTCAAAATGTCTGTTTGCGGCATGCCCGCTGGGGCTGCAGTGACCTTTATGATGACTGGGTCGTCGTCGTGAGAGTCTTTATCAGCAGCAGTATACGCCACTTCTTGTTGAGCCTCATCACACTCCATAAGTATGAGACTTGGGACGCGCTTCCTTTTACGCTTAACTACCTTTGTCAGATCATGGTGTGCCTCACTCTCAGATGGCAGTGGTGCTGGTTCCCAATTTTGATCCGTATCATCAGAAGGAGGTGTGCTTGAAGAAGATGTAGACACCACCCTTGATCTCTTCCTTGCTAGGGGTGTGGAAGATAATGAATGATCATCAGGAGGAGTGGCTTCCACGAATGATACCTCGCCTTGATTGTCGATTTCCTGATGTGCCCCTACTTCGGGAGGAACAACTATTGTGGGCACTTGTGACCCTCCATGCACCTCTGCTTGCGCATCTCCTTGCGCTGCCTCTCCTTCCACTTGTACTTGGTCTTGTACTTGCACATGTGGTTGTTGTTGCGGCTGTGGTTGTTCAACACTCGTCAGATGAGTTACAACAACCTGTGTTGATTGAGGGATGCTGCTACTTTCTTGCGATGAGCCAACATCACTGGTCGATGGTGATTGAACAACTAGACTGGCTGCCTCTAAAGCACTCAAGGATTGGACTTAAGTTGGCGTGGTGGTGGTGGCACTGAACCCAATTGAGCGGGGGTGCTGCTCCCAGCTTGGTCCCCAGCAGATCCCACTGCTGCTGCAGGCGTACTTTTTTTTTTTCTCCCAAAAAATGTGGCGGGCGGCACACCAGTCTCCTTGGTAACTTGCTTCTTCTGCTCCTTACTGGCAACTTTCTTGCTAGAGGAGCTACGGGGAACTTTTTTAAGGCCATCTTCTTCAGAGGTCAGAACAGCAGGCCGCAGTTGCACGAGTTGCAGAGTTGTCTGTGGCCAGACGTGACGTCGCGTGACGTTATGCTGCACACACACACCGCTGCAGGACTTCTTCCTGGCACTGGTAGTTCTCTTGAGTCTTGTGCACCTAAAAGCAATGGAAGACAGAGGAACATCAGTTCAGTTATACACCCCCAAAAATCGAAAATCACAGAAAAATCAGCACAATCCCATGCCATCCATGCCCTCCGTGATGTTTAAATTCAAGGCACCCCACAGAAAGACTAGGCTCATGCACCACTCACTACCCCTGGGCATAAAGGTTGAAAGCTAGGCAAAATGGTTGCAGACCTAAGAACACTGCCTGCATTCAAAATGGCCCCCTGCCTCCCAGCACATGGCCAGGGCCTGCCTGTAGCAGCACTCAAAATGGCTCCCACCCACATAGCCTGTCCCCATGAACACCCCAAAAAAACGAAAAACACAGAAAAATCAGCACAATCCCATGCCATCCATGCCCTCCATGATGTTTAAATTCAAGACACCCCACAGAAAGACTAGGCTCATGCACCACTCACTACCCCTGGTGAAAAGGCCACAACAACAGCCCAAAAAAACGAAAATCACAGAAAAATCAGCACAATCCCAAGCCCTCCATGATGTTTAAATTCAAGACACCCCACAGAAAGACTAGGCTCATGCACCACTCACTACCCCTGGGCATAAAGGTTGAAAGCTAGGCAAAATGGTTGCAGACCTAAAAACACTGCCTGCATTAAAAATGGCCCCCTGCCTCCCAGCACATGGCCAGGGCCTGCCTGTAGCAGCACTCAAAATGGCCCCCACCCACATGGCCTGTCCCCATGAACACCCCAAAAAATCAAAAAACACAGAAAAATCAGCACAATCCCATGCCATCCATGCCCTCCATGATGTTTAAATTCAAGACACCCCACAGAAAGACTAGGCTCATGCACCACTCACTACCCCTGGTGAAAAGGCCACAACAACAGCCCAAAAAAACGAAAATCACAGAAAAATCAGCACAATCCCAAGCCCTCCATGATGTTTAAATTCAAGACACCCCACAGAAAGACTAGGCTCATGCACCACTCACTACCCCTGGGCATAAAGGTTGAAAGCTAGGCAAAATGGTTGCAGACCTAAGAACACTGCCTGCATTCAAAATGGCCCCCTGCCTCCCAGCACATGGCCAGGGCCTGCCTGTAGCAGCACTCAAAATGGCCCCCACCCACATGGCCTGACCCCATGAACACCCCAAAAAATCGAAAAACACAGAAAAATCAGCACAATCCCATGCCATCCATGCCCTCCATGATGTTTAAATTCAAGACACCCCACAGAAAGACTAGGCTCATGCACCACTCACTACCCCTGGGCATAAAGGTTGAAAGCTAGGCAAAATGGTTGCAGACCTAAGAACACTGCCTGCATTCAAAATGGCCCCCTGCCTCCCAGCACATGGCCAGGGCCTGCCTGTAGCAGCACTCAAAATGGCCCCCACCCACATGGCCTGTCCCCATGAACACCCCCAAAAATCGAAAAACACAGAAAAATCAGCACAATCCCATGCCATCCATGCCCTCCATGATGTATAAATTCAAGACACCCCACAGAAAGACTAGGCCCATGCACCACTCACTACCCCTGTTGAAAAGGCCACAACAACAGCCCAAAAAAACGAAAATCACAGAAAAATCAGCACAATCCCAAGCCATCCAGGCCCTCCATGATGTTTTTATTAAAGAGACCCCACAGAAAGACTCAGTCCACCCACCACTGAGTACCCCTGGGCAAAAGGCCCCAACAACAGCCCAAAAATTGAAAATTCCAAAATTGTAGTTGCAGCAACTGTAATGCCCCAAACAAACTTACTTGTGAAATTTCTAATCCAAAAGTGATCCAAAGAAAGTCAAAAAGGCCTCAAATCCAAATATCCAGCAGCATCCACAAAAAGTAATCCTTCCAGCTCCAGATCCAAATGAAAAGTGACCAGGAGATGGACAAAGCACTGGGAGGAGCCTGCTGGACAGGAACAGGAAGTTGGAGACTGTGGGGCACTTCCTTCCTCCCACCCCCCCTCCCCAAAATGGACTCCTTGCAAAAAAAGTGCAGGCAAATGTCAACCTGAGGAGTTATTCAGATAAAAATCATCATTCTCAGAAGGTTTATGCTGCTTGCTGGTGGATTTCTTGTGCAGAATTGCTAATTTTGTATTTTCGCGAATGCGAGATTGTTGCTGCCCGCCGCATCTACTTGTTCGCAATTGCGAACTCACGCGATACGTGATCACGGCGTACTCGCATTGACAAACTCTCGCTGTGTAAGGTGGCAAGCCGCGATGACGTAATCGCGGTCGCCAAACTCCCACGGGATCCCGCAGCAAGATCCAAAATATTTAACAACAAGGGGTGGTGATGGACAGAGTTTCTGATTTAAGCAGAATACTCTCACCAAGTCAAGAGATCAGGGCTAGATCCAACACCGTTTTTTAGCTCACTGCACCATCCCAGCTCAGAACCTGGCTATATGCAAATTAGTCTGTTCCTGTCCCATTGCATAATGGGAACAGGGCAAACCAAACTACCAAGCCAATTCTTACACTGGGAAGGAAACAAGCTTCCGGGGACCGTTTTCTGGCATTTCAACCGTCGTCGGCCCGGCTTGCTTGAATCCTGATGGTGCAATGAGCAAGGGACTCACATCTGAGTATACCCTTCCACGGTTATGGTGGACAAAATATTTAACAACAAGGGGTGGTGATGGACAGAGTTTCTGATTTAAGCAGAATACTCTCACCCAGTCAAGAGATCAGGGCTAGATCCAACACCGTTTTTTAGCTCACTGCACCATCCCAGCTCAGAACCTGGCTATATGCAAATTAGTCTGTTCCTGTCCCATTGCATAATGGGAACAGGGCAAACCAAACTACCAAAATGGCGCAGCACTCGCAAAATATCGAGAAAAACAACTCGGCAAACGCTGAATGACGGTAAGTGAACGCCGCACGCCGCAAAATGGTATCACCAAGAAAACAAAATCCGCTGTGTGCGGATTTTGCGGGAAATTCGCGAATCTCGCGGATTGTGAATTTACTGAAAATCTGCAAAATCCGCGAGCGGAACGGATTTTCCGCCCATGCTTACTAATGACACGACAGCACAAGACCTAATACACTCTGGAATCTGCCTGCTGTCCAGGGGCTCTATCCATGTGGGTCATGTGCTGCTTGCGCCAAAACACAAGTGACAAAGAGTATAGATATAGGTACTTCTAGACCCTGGGTCCTGCAAAAACACAATAACTGCAACAGTGAGCGCGTGGTCTACCTCATTACCTGCCTTTGTTGCTTGAGGTATGTTGGGAGGACCACCAGAAAAGTACACACTAGAATCCTCGAACACAAAAGCACTATCAGGTGTGCTAAACAGATGACAAGACTGACCAAACACTTTTTTGACATGAAACAAGGAGCAGATTCTTTGAGTTGGGTGGTCCTCGACAAACCCAACTTTAACGCAAACCCTCCTGGTCTGACAATAAAGCTCCTTAGACTGGAGCAGAGATGGGTTTACAGGCTGGGTACCTCGGGTGCGGGGCTCAACGATGAGATCCCATGGTTGGCGCTCTCTTGAGAACCAACCCATTCCATGTTGTGGCACACGCGTAATCCCCGTTCCTGAGACAATTTGTATTCCATATGCCCCACACTGGCCTGCATATATTGGCTGCCTGGTCTATGATTTAATCTAATCAGGAGGTAACCTGTCTCACTGCTTCCCAGCCCCCAAAGACCTCTGCGAGCCCCAGGGCTCCCACACCCCTCCTCACTGGAGGGTATGTGCCACACCTGGTGGCTCATATCACCAATCTACCATTTTAACAAACCACAACAACTGTTTCCTCAGGGGTATACTATCACTGGCTTGCATAGATTTAAAGCCTTGCCTTTAATTTAATTTTATTGAATTTACCCCCAAGGCAAATGGTGCCACTGCTTTCCTCATCGCTCCTACATCCTTTGGCAATCCAACCCCCTCTCACAAGAGGGTATGTGCCACAACTCGTGACTGACATCACTAATCTACTTTTGAAACTACCTTTCTGTAGGTGGTTGCACATCACTAGGCATCCCCTAGATGCATCCCAATGCCTTGACATACACTTATGCCAGCAGCCGCACATCAATTTTACTTCATTGAAGTCTCCAGGCAGAGCCCACTGTTACTACAATTCCCATCAGCCTCCAGCATCCGGCGGACATCTGGCCGCTTTTCAAACTGCTCAGCTGCTCCGCTTTTTCTCCGCTGGTTATGAGGGGCAAGACTATTTAACGGGAGACCCTTCAGAGGTCTGGGTTTTCCTGCCCCCGGACCTGCGCTGGATGCTCAGTTGACTACACAAGTTGTGGTAAGTGCTGCTGCCATTTACTGTACTTTACTTTACTTTACGAGCCTAAAACCACATGCCCCACCACCCCCGCGGCAGTCCTGGTCTCCACATTTTGGAGGTGCTCATTCCCTACCTACTCTTAATTGCCCAGGGGAGACACTTCCTCTCCTGTGTCCTAAAAAAACCTTGATAGCAAATCCTTTCCATCATGCCTTCGCCATTAGCGTGGAGCTTGCTTCAATACCTCCCAGCCTAGCAGGTGCAACAACGCACAAACAGTGCCGGCTCGCCTCTTCCAGCCGCTGACACCTCACAGCTTCACCAGCAGAAGTTTCCACACAACCACGCTCTCCCACCATTTTGTCACACAGGTGATTTGACCACGCTTCAATTCTTCAGACCCCCATACATTCCTGGGTCCATTGCTGTGTGCTGACCCACAGTATGGCCTTCTCACCCAGGTCATATGTTGCTTCTTTGACGCAGCCACGTTTGGCATCTGTTGTCTTGTGCACCCTTCTCTGCTCAGACTTTGATCCCTTGAGGACAACAAGTTTACATACAATTGCTGTACAACTCCCCCCCCTTCCTTGATGCTTGAAGATAAACTATCTATAACTGCGCTCTATCTCAATGTCCCTCTCTTGGGGTTTCTGTTTTTAATGCCATTAACCTTTCCTGTTAGGTTCTGGTGCATGTACCATATGGCTAATATGTACATTTGTATGTTATTATGATATGCTGCCTTGTCTCCATCATAGGTTGCAAGCAGAACATACTGAACAGTCAAATCCACTGGTTCAGTATTACACCATTTTCTTACTCAAGTGCTTTTTAGGTTTTGTTTTTTTCACGTTGATTGCACTTATTGACCGCAGTACCTGAAAAACGGACCCTAAAGAAGGCCATGACACTGTTTTGGGTTGTTAGCCAAAACATGTTGGTCTAATATTCGCAAAGCTGCCTCTAATGACGGCACCTGCGATTACAAGCGTTTCACTAATTTTAATCCTGACACGGGGTAGCTGAATAAAGGTATAGCACAGCTAACCCCGTAGCCAGTTTTAATTATTAACATCACAGCACTGCAATTTTTTTTTCTTTGGTCCTCATTTTCTATCCTGGTCAGGTTGTAAGAATAAGTCGAGAGTGACACACAACCTCAGTGATCTGGTTTGGAAGGCATGGAATGAACCTGCCCACCAAATTGTGAAATCAAACTCTCCTAGACCTACTCACAGAGACCTTAGGGGTGATGTTTTGCTGCACGGGAGTACCCACAACCGAGGCGCAGTCTAACCAGTCTGGGTTCTGCCAGCAGAGATGAAGGGGATAACCAAAAGCAGTGTAATCATTGGACCAAACGGGAAACCCCCCCCAAAAAAAAACGTAATTGGTTGTGAACTATGCCCAATTTAGAAGATGCCAAAATGCTCTTTTATTAAGCTTGCAAGATCTTAGTAGGTCAAGTCTTGAAACTTGTAATATAGAAGCCTGCCAGTTGAAAAAGGAGGGAGGTGCAAAGTCTTTCCATTTAATACAAATTTCCCTCCTGGCCAGAGGATTGCATAAAAGAGCAGGCTTTTGGAGAGACCAATGACCCCTTCCGTGACTCCAAACATTATTAAGGCAGGGTTCAACGTAACCGGGCAACCCAGACTGGCTGTAAGACATGTACCAATGGAGTGCCAAAAAGGCGTTAAGAGTGGATATTCATAGAACATGTGTAAGTCAGATGCTGCAATTGCCCCACATCTTGCACAGGAAACTGGACGGTCTGTCGAAAATTTAGAGAGCCTTTGGGGCGAATAGTAGGCCCTATGCAATACAAAAAGACGGTTTCTTCGGAGCCATGCTGGTTTGACAATGTCCCATAACAATTTAAAAGAGGAAGTCCAAAGACTTCCCACCTCTAGATCTGGAAAAGATGTCGCCCATAGAGTTTCAAGCAGTTGGAAATCACCATCTATCTCCTCCAGAATTAAATGATACCAAAATTATACCGCCTTCTTTGCTGGAGTTTTGTCAACAAGTTGGGATTCCACCCAAGTACCTCCACCTAGTTGATATTTAGACCTAGGGGTAACCAGTGTACGTGCCCAACTAGCTATTTTGATGTATTTGAAACTAGCGAGATTAGGGCCAACTGTAGCACTCAAGGATTCCCAGGGAATTAGAACTCCATCAAGGAACAAATCGCCCCAGACTACCAAACCGGCCTCCCTCAAAGGCAAGGCAAGACTATCCATGAGCCAACCCAGGCTCCCCGGTGAATTCCATAAGGGCGCTCTGCTTGAAAAGTAACCCGTCTTTGTGATAGTATTGACCTTAGCCCAAGTTCTAGCCAGGACCTGCAAGACCATCAGTTTGAAATTTTTTTTTCATTTGGGATTTCGACACTTAAAAAGGAACCCTTCCTGTGCAAAACCTTCCCGATTGAGCATGGCACTAAACATGCCCCCAATCCCACAACTAGTGGGTACTTTTTATTTTTTATTTTTTTAAAAGACCTTTATTATACAGTTCTGAATGTACACAGCATACAGCCTACAACCCTTAGGGCCGGCAGCATCAAATACCATTTTCGTGCATTATCAACGGAATAACACAGCCCATTTGCCGACAACCCGGGGGTCCGGCAGCGTTGTGGAGTAGTGTGTGTGCGGAACCTGCGTTGTACATCGGATAACAGTTAGGTCCATTTTCTTGTTTTTAAGAAACATTCTAACTAAATGAACATAACAAAAAAATATAAAGCAAAAGGCAGACACATCGGTTCGAGCACTTCACCCATCTAGTCCTGTGTGTGACACGTAATGTCTCAGGGCAAACAGGGGTTTCTCACAACAGTTTGGTTGGCTCATATCACGCACACATGTGGCCACCTGCTCGGGTGCCACGGCGGATTAGGCCTACAGACCCCCCCTCCCACCCCCATCGTGTTGCATGTCTGAGTTTTAGGTTGGGGTCGCTGTGCCAGCCCACTCCACCCACTCATGTCTCAATCTTCCTCCTCCTCCTCATCCAAAGTTAATGGCTGGCTTGTCCTCCTGCAGCGGTTCGCATATCTCCCCCCGAAATACATTCCAGTGGGTCCATATTCTGTTCCATTTGCGTGGGCATGCCCTTGCTGTGTATGCCGCCCTCTCCGCAATCATCGCCCTATCCATATTCGAGCACCATTGTGTCAACGTGGGGGCCTCTGCCGCACCCCATTTCTGTGCTATATCTCGTTTCCCTATGAGCACTCCTATCGTGGACCATATTTGGCCATGCCTGGTGAGATGATTCGGTTCTCAGACATTCAGCAGGCATTTGCGTGGTTCAGGGATAAGGGACAACCCTAATGTCTGTGAAATGGTGCGCATTATTTGTCTCCAGTATTCCATTATTCGAGGACATTCCCAAATGGTATGCAGAAAGGTACCCTCCTCCCCACAACCTCGTAGACAATAAGGATGTTGCACCCGCTGTATCTTGTGCAGGGTCGTTCTTGTGTAGTACACCCTATGTAGGATCTTAAGCAGCACTAAACGGAATCTGGCTGATATGCCCACCTCCTTCGGGGAAGCCAGTGCCTCATTCCACTGGGTTTCATCCATGTCCCCTACCTCCGCCATCCATTTCTCTCTCAATTTCAATGCAGGGTCTGGCAAATTGTTAAGCAACTTACGATAAGTGAGAGAGGTAGCCCCTTGTTGCATGTAGTCCGTTAGGAGGCGGTCCTCAAGGGGAGACGCCTCCGGGATCTCTGAGTCGGGTGGTAGGACTGCTAGCAAGGCGTGTCGAATCTGCACATATCTATACAATTCTGTTTCCCCTAACTCATATTGCTGTCGCAGCTGAGTAAAAGGTATCACTGTGTCTTTGTCCCACATGTCTCCCACTGTTGATATCCCAATGTTGTCTCACTCTGTGGAGCCCTTACAGTGTTGTAGGCTCCCCAGTGCTTTTGTGTCCCACAGCAGGGTGAGTTTGGTAATACGTCCGGTCCACCCAAGTTTAGTCTGTGCTGTATGCCACAGAGTAGCCGTAAGCCTTGTCGGCCCCACCAACTTATACACGAGACTCTTGTTGTATAGGGGAGCTAACAAACTGTTGATGCCCAGCTGCGCCCTGTCTGCCCTATATGCTGGGTCATCCTGTGGAGCGTGCAGCCACTGATTTATGGGCCTTAATTGAGCACCCAGTAGTACAATTGGAGGTTCGGCAACGCGATTCCCCCTTCGCACCAACTCCTATTCATTTTGGCCTGCGCAATGCGTGCTGGGCGGTTACTCCAGAGCAGATTGGATACCAGCGCTGCTACCTGCCCAAAATATCTGGGTGTGACCAGGAAGGGTGTGTTTTCTAGAACGTAGAGAAAGCGCGGCAGTGACATCATTTTGTAGAGCGCCGCCCTGCCCAGCAGTGTCAGAGGCAAGGTCGCCCAAAACTTAACATCTTGCTTCAACTGGTCTAACGGTGGCTTCAGGTTTTTATCGAAGAATTCCAGTGGGTCTCCTGTGACATGTATGCCTAAATATTTGAATGAAGACCCCATGAAGCGCAAGGGGCAATCAGTGGCAAGAACGGGCAGTGGACCACACAACACATACAGTTCGGACTTTGCCCAGTTAATTGTGTACCCCGAAACCCTTCCATGTGCATCACTCAGGGTCAGAAGTTCTGGTATACTACGCTCCGGGTCCGAGAAGTATACAAGCATGTCATCAGCGTAGAGCGAGAGGCGGTCCTCCCACCCTTCCGCCCAGGAGATTCCTTTCAGCAATGGAGTGGAGCGAATTAGCGTCGCCAGCGGTTCCAGTGCTAGCGCAAAAAGTAGCAGAGACAAGGGGCATCCCTGCTTCGTACCTCGCGGTAAGGGGAATACCGGGGAAAGATGTCCGTTCGCCACGAACTGTGCTACGGGGTTGGTATACAGCAACCTCACCCATGCTATGAAGTTTGGACCAAACCCCATATGCAACAGCACCTCGAAGAGGTACTGCCATTCCACAAAATCAAAAGCCATTTTCACGTCAAGTGCCAATATGACTGCTGGGGCAGAGTGTGATGTGGCTTTGGCCAGCACTCCATGTACTCTCCTCAGATTGAGGGCCGTGTTCCTGTGGGGCATGAAGCCCGACTGGTCTGGGTGTATCAGTTGTGGGAGGTGAGGGAGCAGCCTGGCGGCAAGAGTTTTGCCAAAATTTTAGTTTCCACATTAAGAAGGGAGATGGGGCGATACAATGTGCTCTCCGCAGGAGGTTTACCGGGCTTGGGGATGGCCACTATCGTGGCAGTCCGCTGGTCCAGCGGAAGTTCATCCATAGACAGACTCTCGGTATACATATCCAGTAAGGGCCCACAGAGCTGTTCAGACATGGTTTGATACCATTCTATCGGCATACCGTTAGGTCTCGGTGCCTTCTCTGCTTTTAGTGCATGTATGGCATGTCTGATTTCCTCAGTCGTAATGTCAGCCTCCAGCTTCGTAACTGCCTCCGGCGTTAGTGTTTGTGTGACTATGTGGCTAAGTGAGGTTCGTGCCATGTCTGCTGACACCTCCACGTCCGGAGTGTATACATCTGCGAAATGCTCTGCAAGGGCCCGCACTATCTCCTCGGGATGTGTTAGCGCCACTCCCTCCGAGTCGTGTACTTCTTGTATCCTGTGAGCGCTTCCCCCTCTTTTATCCAGCCAGGCCAACATTTTCCCTGCCTTATCCCCAACATCATACACTCGATGCGCGGTCGCGGTAATCTGCTCAGCCGTCAGGTGTTGTAAGTGAGCTTTATACTGCTGCTCACGCAGGAGTACTGTGTGCAATGTTTCTGGCGTCGGGTCCGCCATATGTGCCTCGTTCGGGTCGTGCACTGCTAACTCTAACTGCGACAATTCTAGTTGACACTCGCCCTTATGTCCCGTGATGGACGTTATTGCCTCACCCCTCAAAACCGTCTTATACGCCTCCCACAAAATAACGGGGGACTGTACTGAATTCGTATTTTCTTCAAAATAGTGTTTAGTGGCTTTCCTAAGTGCCTTGCGAATTTCTGGGACCTTGAGATACGATGCGTGTATAGGGTAGATTCTTTTAGGTGACTTCTCCTGAGTGGAGAGGGTCAAAACTACTGGAGAATGATATGATATCCCCCTAGGTAGGATGTCGACCTTCTGGGCTTGCTGCAAACCATTTCCTAACGCCAGAAAGTAATCTATCTGTGACAAACTGTTGTATACTGTAGAGTGATAGGTGTATTGTTTTGCATTCGGATTCGTGTGTCTCCATACATCTACTAAACCTATGGCTGCCAAGAAGCTGTGAAAGCGAGAAGGCCCAGGGGCCCGAGCCATGACCGGGAATCTATCCACGAGGCGTCCGCTGTAGCATTAAAGTCCCCTCCGATAATTGTATCCCCCGCTGGTAGCGACAAGAGAAAAGCACCCAATGCTGGTAGTGTGACGGAGTGAAGTGCCGGGGGGACATATACTGAGACAACGTTCAGGAGCTTCCCCTCCCACTGCCCCTGGATCGCTGCGAAACAGCCCTGTACGTCGGTTTTTGTACTCAATATGATGAAAGGGAATGATTTCTTAACTAGGATACCCGTCCCCCTGGAGCCTGAGGTGAAGTCTGAGAGCACCGCCATTGCGTAGACCCTTCTGTCCAGCGCTTTGGAAGCCCCCCCAGTGAGGTGTGTTTTCTTGCAGGAGTACTAAGGTGGGGCCCTGCAGTACTAATCCTCTCTTGATTTTGTCCCCCAGCCCCCGTACATTCCAGGTCATAATGTGAAGGGGGGCAACTGTTGACCTCGGTACCTCCCCCTCAGGAGGGTTGGATTGGGAGCCGTGCACGTTCGCCATCGTATCTGTCTAGGTGCCCACTGCGTCCCAGCATCTGAGTGTATCGTCTGTCCCAGAATCCTGTCTTGAGTGTGTGCCTAACTATGTGTCTAGCCCTAACCTGCAGTACCTGCATAACAACAAAACAACCCCCCCGTGGCACCCCCCTCCCTGCCTCCCTGCTCAACGGACCCGGAACAGCCCGCCCCCCGACTTAGCAGAGTGCTTCACCCTTCCCATAAACAGTGTACTTGCTTGCTGGGGTGAAGTGTCCCCCGGAGCAGGCGGCTCCCCTGCCCTCTCGGTGTCTCCCGGGTCAGTGTCCAAGCTCGATCCCACCATTTAAGTTGCTTTGAGGTATCACCCTGTGGTGTGCCGGAACTCACCACCCCACACCTTCTACTGCTTCAAAGTGTGCCTGCCCAGGCGACCGGCCCGCGCCGCCTGTGCCAGATGTCTGCGACCCCGCATGGCTGTCTCCTCGTTGGCTCTGGTTAGTCCTGTTGGAGCGGCGGGGCAACCCTACTTATCTCCATCCCTCCAGCCAGTCTCGGGCCGGGTCCGGCGTGTCAAAAAAACAGACTTTGTCTGCCACCGCTCTTAGTCTTGCCGGAAACTGCATAGAATACGACAGTTCCTTTGCTCTCAGCTCCTTCTTAACTTCAAAGAAAGTCCTCCTCCGACGTGAGACCTCTGCAGTGTAATCCGGGAAGAAGGCGAGTGTGGAGTTTTGAATATGTATTGGTGCAGCCACCCTCGCCGCTTGCAGGATGGCGTCCCGATCACGAAAGTTAAAGAGCCTTGCCAATATTGGTCTCGGAGGGGCCCCAGGTTTGGGCTTCCCCCCGGGGACTCTATGTGCTCGTTCAACGGAGAAGAATTGCGAGAGCCCCTTCAGTTTGAGTTACGTTTTGATCAGTTCTTCCACATAAAGGTCCATGGCACGAGTGCCTTCTGATTCTGGAATCCCAATAATCCTGACGTTGTTCCTTCTCGAGCGCCCATCCTGATCGTCCAGCTTTCCCCTTAGTGCTCTATTCTCGGCCTCAACACGCTCCATCGCTATTTGTAGTTCCGATACGTCCTCCACTAAGGATTTTGTGACCACCTCGACCTGCTTCACTCTCTCGCCCATTTTGTGGAAGTCCGCACGCAGTAGGGTGACCTCCATGGCCGTGCATCCCACCGTCGCTTGAACCTGTGCCAGCACTCTCATTACGTCTTCAAGCGTCGCTTTCTTGGGCCCCTCACCCTCCGTTGTCTTCCCCATGGACGTACGAGGTTCTGCTTGAGAGTGCTTGTCGTAGGCGAATTTTTCCAATCTGGATTGCGATGGGTTATTTTTCGTGCCTTTGCCTGCCATGGTGCCTTCCGGTGGTGCCCGTTTATCGCTGCCCCTCTGTTTTGTCTCCAGGAACGCCTCTATCAGGCCGGTCCCGGGCCGCTCCGCAGTCCTGACGTCCCCCCGCCTCCCAGGCTCTCAGAAATCCTGGCCTCTGGTAATGTGGCGTGGCACTGTTGGTGGCCGGTGCCGCAGGTCTTGCCCAGCCGTGTATTGTGGTCTATGTCCGCAGCCCCCTCCTCACAAGGGGTGTCTAGGGCCTCCTCTCCTGTGAACGCTGCTGGTGGCGCACACAGCACGTGGGAACTCCTCACCGCTAATTTGTTCCGGCCGCTGGATAACACTGCAGTCCAGCTTGCCGTGTCTGGTCGCCTTGAGCCCCTGCCATGTCGTTTGGGGCCCTCGCCTCGTGTTACCACAGTCTCAGCATCTTCCTACGTACAGGCACCAGCTGGGCGCGAGCCAGTAATAATACCAGGGCGGGATGTTGCTGCTTGAGTATTCCAGGGGGGTGCTCCTACGGTACTGCGGTGTGCTTCGTCACCGGCCCCAGGCTATTATGTGCAGAGGCGGGGCCAATTCCTAATGGAGTCAACTTAATCCCCTTCCTCCGGCGTCAGGGGCAATAATGTGTGCTGTATAGACCGCCGTTGTAGTTAGCGGTAATAATCCAAAAAGAAAAAAAAGAAAAAATTCTGCTGGCCTCTCTCACCGGGTCGGCTGTTTGCTGATCACACTCCCGCCGCTGCTGCGAGTCGCGCTAGGCTGCGCGTTCTCAAGTGGCCCGCTCGGCATTGTGTCGGGCGCTCCACCGTGCTCCTCCCACGGTACTACCCGCGCTGATGTCAGCACTGCAGGTAGTGTAAGGCACTCGGGGGGGAAAGGGAGGATTCCTGTCTTCGCCCCCGCCAAGGTGTAGCGAAAGTTCTCCGCCAGCACGGACTTCCGGCGTCCCTCTGCCGCATCTCCTGCACTTCCGCCTGGCCTCAAGGGGTACTGGTGCTCGGTGTTTCACTCGTTTTAGGCCCACTTCAGTCGGAGCACTTTGCGTCGTGTCCCGGCTTGCGATTTTAACCAGAGTTTCGCCGGTCGGACTCCGCTTGGTCCTGGACCCAGGTTCTTCCCGTCTGAGGCTACAAAGTTCGGATTATTGTACGGATTTTAGTGGGGAAGCCGTCTCACCCTCGGAGCCTCACAGCTATGCTGCCGCCATGATCGGCTGCTAGCCACGCCCCCCTATTGGGTACTTTTAATAACATTCGAGAATGACTAAGCTGAAAGCTTAACTTTTTCCAACTTATTCTCGAAGCGTGCTGGGCCCAGATAAAAGAGTTGATATCACTCTGTAGTTTAACAAACAATGAAGGTTCAAAATAAAGAGGAATGGTATTAAACAAAAAAGTGATCTTTGGCAAGACCGTCATCTTGATGAGGTTTTCCCTTCCTATAACAGATAATGGGAGCGAAGCCCAGGACCTCATAAGTTGTCGACACTTCTTAGCAATACGAGAGAAATTGACGTCGACCATTTTATTGATGTCCTGAACAATATCCATCCCCAAGTATCGCATTTGTAAGCTTGGTTGAACCCCAGCTGGTAAGGGCTTATGGTTCCAAATCATAATCTCTCTTTTAGAGGCATTAACCTCATATCCAGAGATTCGCCAAAATCCTGAGCTATCTTGATGACAACCGGCAGGGCAGAGCTAAGGTCTGATGAAAAAATGAGGATATCGTCAGCGTACAGGGCCACTCTCTTATCCCAACCCCTGTAACTAAAAGATTTAATGTTAATATCGTCCCTCAATCGCTGAGCGAAGGGCTCGATATACAGGTCGAACAAAAGGGGGGATAGAGGGAAGCCCTGCCGTGTTCCACGCGAGATGTTAAAGTGGTCTGTCAGTGTAAACTTAACCAACAGAGAGGCTGTAGGGTTCTGATAAAGTAGTCTCACTGCTCAGCGAAAACCCTCTCCAATGTTAAATTTATCCAAGACCCCCGACAGGTATGACTAATTCACCCTGTCGAAGGCCTTGGTGGCATCGAGGGTGAGAACGGCTAGTGGTAAACATGCGTGAGAGGCAATATCAATGGCCCTTATAAGGTCGTATTTTAACTCAAAAAGATATCAGCCCTTAACAAAGCCTCTCTGGTCCTGATGTAGATGTAAAATATCCCAGGCCACCTAACCCAATCTATTAGCGAAGATGGAAGCAAATAGCTTATAGTCAGCATTTAAGATCCAAATTGGTCGATATGACCCGCATGACAATGGTAATTTGCCTGGTTTTAAGATTAGGGTTATTGAGGCGTTATCCCAGGATTTTGGTGGTGCCATCCCTTCCTGAAATATTTGATCAAATAATATAGTTGGAAAAGGCGTAACCACCTGTTCAAGAACACTATAAATCTCAGTAGGGAGGCCGTCCAGACCAGCCGCCTTCCCCGACCTGCTAATCTGAATAGCTTTTTTAACTTCTTCCTGAGTGATCCTTTGGTCTAATGAGATCGATATTTGTAGGGTCAGTGAAGGTAAAGAGATCTTATTTAGCCATTCTTCAACAGACTCCTGATTAATAGTCTTATCCGCAGTAAAGATTTCTTCAAAGAATGATCGGAAAATTGCCCTAATATCCTCATCTGAAGAACCCCCTCCCCAGGTTCTCCCATAGGTGGGACCCTAGAGTTAGTCCAACCCCTAAACTTACTATAAGAATAGGAACCCAGTCACTAGGACTTTATATTACCCTGGCCGAAAATCTGAAGAACAAATCATGGACCTTCGACATTTCATTTCGACTGAAAGACTGAAGAATCTCCCTTGAGGTCGAGGAGTGACCTCCCTGTTGAAACAGGCACCAAAGTAACATCTTTGCAGGTCTGCATTTTAGGAGGCTCCCTTTCGATCCCGAAGAATCTGTGACACAGGACACGGGCTTCCAGACATCTCTGAAGCTGACACGAGTTCCCAGCAGAGCTGAGACCTGTAGCTGATACTGAGGTTCCGTGACGGTTCCGTGACGACTTGAACCCGTGTTTTCAAGTTTGTCGGAAATACATAAAAATGGTATCAGTGAACCGCAAATGATCCATTTAGTATATCCTAGTGTTTTCGCTACGCTACGAGCAAGAGCACTCCTTCCATTGACATATTTCTGATATACCCACGGCATCCATCTTAGATCATGACCGCCATTTTGTGTTTCCTTGCCCTCACATATGCAATAGCCTCTGATCATTTCATTTACTCCACTTTGATTAAGGACACGTAGCCTTAGCCGGAGATTCACCTCTTACATGACACGTGCACCTTAAACCAGATCACGCTGTAGCTGCATGACTCGACAAAGGCTGCCTCCTCTGCCCAAGGCCAGTCTTGCCAAACTGGTCTTCGTGTCCATTGTACCTGATCATGATTAGGCGGCCGAAGCCGGTAGCCTTGCCCATTTACGACCTACAAACATCCCTTATCCCACTTTTCTATCTTCCACACCTGGCTCTGTTTCTTTCTTTCTGAATCTTTATTAGGGGGAGGTAACGAACTTTACGATGAGGCGGTCCGGGTCCTGAATGCAATATTGACAGGGGATTGTGATGAACTAGTGGGAACCCCTCTTCGTAGATGTTTGGTATCAGATTTTATCGACGGTTCCTGTGTAACGTCAAATATTTATTGTTTAGAGACACAAAGGTTTGGGAATGTACCGACATGTGAAATATTTGCCTAGAGCACAATTTTTAGTATATAAGGAGCGACCCACTTTGTACAAATCGAACAGGCTCCTAGTTTCTGCCCGTGCGTAGATTCTGTGACTTCTGTGTCCCTGCAGTAATAAACCTTTGGTCTTTGACGCCACCATCGAGAAGCCCGTGTTTCTGTTCATTTGTGCACCAAGGCAGGTGGAACTCCGGGGTCTTTGGGTGTTGTACCCTGACACCTCTGGACGGAACCAAAAAGTCCAGAACTCCAATTGGCGCCCAACGTGGGGCGACGTCATTCGGTACCGGTCCAAAAGCCTGAAGAGTTCGAGAAGCTTCGTGTGAAGATTCCTGAGGGAGGCGCCCCACTTCATCGATCCCGGCATATCGCAAAAGTGGCCCTGAAGTTCTCTTCCACGAGGGTTTCCCGTTCAGGACGGCTGCAGTGGGCCGTTGCCTTGACCGTCGCCCTGTCTTGGACCCGAAGTGGTGCAGTCCTTAGTACGGCGAAACGTGACGGGTTTCTCCTTGGTGACGTCTTCAGTGCCTCAGTTAAGTATTTAGTGATAGCTAGCTGGTTACTTTGTGAGGATTGTTAAAAATCCTTGATCGGTTCTTGGTTTAGTTTGGTTTTGTTAGATTATCATTGGTTGTTCTAGTTACGATAATCTATTTGGTTTAGTTTTGGGTATCGATACATCAGTTCGTTTTGGTAGGCCTAAGTTCTTGGTTCGAGTGCACATATTTGTTCCGTGTTTTGTTTGTTTTGTGTTCCGGACTGAAAATGGTAAGTCGGAAAATGTTGTCTTGTTTTAGTTGCAACAGTGACTCGCGATTGGAGGACTCTTGTCTGGTTCCTCCGATTGGGACTCCCCTATATGATTTATATTGTAAGTATGGCGTGGGTCCTATAAATTATAATGAGATATGGGTCCGTTATTGTAAGAAGGATGGTGTCCTTAGTTGGCCACTGCATGGTAGTTTTGAACAAGAGATTCTCGACAATTTAGAAGCGAAATTGTTCAAGAAGAAAGCCCGGCCGGCAATGTTTGATTCCTTCCGTTATTGGCGGAAAGAATCCAAACAGAGAGAAATGAAAAGGTTGAAGAAAGAACAGAAAGAACAAGAAGGGTTAACTCTAGAGCAAGCGACTAAACAGTTGCAGGCTAACGAGTGTGAGAAAGCCATAGATGTAGCCATTAGAGAGCGTAACTTAGCGATTGACAAGTGCTATCCTGCCTTGCCATCGAAAATGGCTAAGATACTGGAGGATTCCGAAAACGATCCTCTGCTATCTTATCTGTTACGGTCGCCTCCACCGTATGCACAAGGTGCTACGGCTCCACTCATCCCGAATGTTCAATTGCCGGTTGCTGGACAACCTGGTGTTCCTGCTCCTGTCCCTCAGAACCAAGTTCCTATACTTCCTGTGGTGAATGTAAATGTTCCTACAGCTCCTCCTCTTCCTACACTGCCAACTCTTATACCTACCTCTGTACCTACTGCTCCAGAAGCTATTTTCCTCGATACTCCTACTGCTTCCTCATCTATTCCTACCTCTACTGCATTCTCTATGTCTGCGAGTGTACTAACTCCACTTTCTGTTCGTCGAAGAATCACTGATTCAGTTACTAATATGCTGTCTCCTATATATAAAACCCTGATTAAGACTCCTACTCCTGACTCTGTACAGAGACGGAGTCAGCTTCCTAGTACTGAGGAACGGGGAGTTTTAGACTCCACGGCTCTCAGATGGATTTCGAAGGGTAGAAGATATAGTACGAGAGATGTGTTAGACACATTTATGCAATGGGGAGAACCAACGCAACGATACGTCTTTGATGAGATGTGCTCGTTGTTACGTGAAGAGATAGAAGAAGACGATGTCGAATCAGATTTGGAAGATTTAATTAGGGTTCAAAAGGAGTTTGCTGCTGGAATGATAGTGGGTGAGAAAATAAAGCAAGCGATGGAACTCATTTTAAGTTTTAGGAATGATCCATCTCTTCGTTCCCCGAGAGATTTAGAGAAAGGTAGAATGAAGTCAAGTCGCCAATATCCTATGAGGGAAGTTCCTCCAATTTGGCGCGAGGCAGTACAACGTGATGATAATGCGGGTATTGCAGCTGCTCCAGCACAGTTCCAAAGAGTATGGATACATATTCCGTGGAAGCGAGCAGAAGTGTTAGCAGTGAAACAGGCCTTGCCAGATCCACGTAAGAATCCAGCCGGATATTACAAGGAATTGACACAGACAGTTGAGGCTTGTATAATGAACTTAGCCGACATTGATATGTTATTTGGTAACGTAGTTCCGCAACCAGTGTGGGCTAAAATTCGTAGAGAGGATCATCAGGCTGCTTTAGGTGGTGATTGGGTAGCTATCACTGCAGCAGATGGTCAACAAATAGGTGGTGCGAAACCCGAACCTTTGATCGCTAATCTGCCAGGTAGAATAATTGATCTAATGAAGACTCTGATGCCAGCATTGCGTGTTAATTGGGACAAGTTGTCAGCATGTAGGCAAAAGAAAGACGAAAGTGTCTCGGACTTCTTCACGAGGTTCGAAGAGACTTTTGTAGATCATAGTGGCCAGGACATGAGTACAGAAGGAGGGCAAAGATTGTTTGTCGATAAATTTGTGCATAATTTGTTACCTGAATTATGCAATAAATTAAAAGACTCAGAAAGTGCGTGGGCTGTATCTACGACAGCGCAAATACTTGCGACTGCGCAGTACTACGAAAATAGAGATAAAGAGGAAAAGGAAAAATCAGAAAAGAAAACGAAAGATTTAAAAACTAAAGTTCTTTTGCAGCAGGCGTATCCGCCTCGCGCGAACCAGACTAATACGCAGCAGAACTCATACCAAAGGACAGATTATAGTACATCAAGACCTCAATATCAATGGAATCAATGCGCGTACTGTAAGAAAGAGGGTCACTATAAAAATGAATGTCCGATCTTAGCGCAAAATAATGCAGCAGCAGCTCAGAGAGGTCGTGGTGGTTTTGTGCAGAATTCTAGAGGACGAGGACGAGGTGCTATGCCTCCACAAATGAATGATCGTCCATCCAATCACTTTGATCAACGAAATGGACAGTCTGTTCAGCAAAATAGATCTCAGCAATATCTTGTTGAAGATTATTGTGAAGTAGAAGAGGGTTTTCAACAAAATGGGTACTAGGACAGCCATGGACAGAGAGAGGGAGTAGTATCAGTTCCAGTGGATCAGAGTGGGCCTTATGTCGCAGTAGCAACATCAGGTGTAGTCGAACCGTTTCTGTTGGATACTGGTGCCGCAAAAAGTTCTATCATGCATGCGAAACTCCCTGGCGCACCTTTGTCTGGCTCAACAAATGTTTCCGTAGGTTTTTCAGGCGCCCCTGTGTACAATCCGATATCTGGTCCTTTGTCTATTTCTGTTGGACCGTGTCACTTGAAAGCACCCCTGATTTTGACGACAGGTTGTAATGAAAATCTGCTTGGTTTAGATTTGTTAAAGCGACTATATGCGACATTGTACTGTTCTCCGGAAGGAGTACAGCTTACACTGGGAAAAAACATCACCTCTCCGATGTACTTGTCAATGGACGCACTCCCGCCGGAGCTACGTTCACTCCCTGATTCTCTTTGGGCGACTGGTCCCAACGATGTAGGTCTCCTAGAAATTTCACCGTATGTAGTAACTTTGAAAGCGAATGTGAAATTTCCAAGAATTCCTCAATATAAAATATCGAATGAAGGTGAGCGTGCACTCTTATTGATTGTGCAAGATTTGATTAAAAAAGGTGTGGTTGAAGAAACGCGAGGAAATGTTTGTAATAGTCCTGTATTGCCGATTTTGAAACGAACAGATCCTACAAAGCCTCCAGTCTATAGGTTTGTCATAGACCTTAGAGAAGTTAATAAGATTGTAATTCCGCAGTTTCCTGTAGTGCCAGACATTACTGCCTTGCTAACATTGATTCCCGCTACAGCCAATTGGTTCTCAGTCATCGACTTGAAGAATGCCTTTTTCAGCATTCCGATAGCCGAGAAAAGCAGAGATATTTTTGGCTTCTGTCTAGGAGGTCGCAGTTTCAGATTTAAACGCGCTCCACAAGGCTATTGTGAAAGTCCATCCATTTATAGTCAAGCTTTAAAAAGTCAGCTAGATTCTTTTGTCCTTCCTCCAGGTTCTGCCCTAGTACAATACGTAGACGATCTTTTAGTGGCTGCCGATGACAAGGAAACTTGCAAAGCAGCTACAATTTTACTATTGCATCATTTGTCTAATTTGAATCACAAGGTGTCACCTTCCAAAATGCAATATTGTTGCCAAGAAGTAACCTACCTAGAAAAGCAATTACGCAGATGAGTGTTCCACGCACACAGAGAGAAGTACGTGCCTTCATAGGTATTACCTCTTACTGTAGGCAGTGGATCCCAAATTTTTCTCTTTTAGCAAAACCGTTGGTAGCTTTGACTGGGAAAAATGTTCCGAGTCCGGTGCCATGGTCTGATGAATGCCAAGAGAGTTTTACTGAATTACGAAAAGCATTGTGTTCAGCTCCTGTATTAGGTACACCTGATTACAGCAAGCCATTCACGCTCTACGTTCACGAAAGAGAAGGTTGCGCGTTGAGTGTCTTGACACAGAAGTTTGGTGATAAACAACGCCCTTGTGCGTATTTCTCATCAACATTAGATCCGGTAGCTAGAGCATTGCCTAGTTGTTTGAGGGCTACAGCGGCAGCTGCAGCTTCCATTCGACAATCTGCTGGTTTGGTGATGAGCAATATGCTAGTGGTCATGGTTCCTCATGCAGTGGATACACTCATGAACCGAACGAAGACTCAACACCTTACTAGTGCGAGATTATCTGGTTACGAGCTGACGTTATTAGCGAGTCATATTCAGATCAAAAGATGCAATGTATTGAATCCAGCAACATTGTTGCCGACTGATCAAGAGTCGAGTGATTCTGAGCCACATGACTGTTATTTCAAAACGGAGGAAGAGACAAAAGGACGTATCGATTTAAAAGATACTCCCCTGTCCGACCCAGATGGTACGCTGTATGTGGACGGGTCATGTTTTAAATTGGAGAATGGTGATGTGACTGCTGCCTACGCGGTAACGACTTTGAAGACGATTGTGGAAACTGCAAGAGTGAGTCAGAATTCTGCCCAAGCTGCAGAATTAATAGCTCTAACGAGAGCGTGTGTTTTAGCTAAGGGAAAGAGAGTGAATGTGTTTACAGATAGTCAGTACGCATTTGGCGTGGCCCATAGTTTTGGCCGGTTGTGGAGAGAAAGAGGTTTCATTACGTCCCATGGGACTAAGATCCAACATGGTCAGCTAGTTAACGACTTGTTGGAATCTCTAACCTTGCCGACTGAAGTTGCGATTGTGAAGTGCAGTGCTCATAAAGCAATCACGGATGATGTTGGTCGTGGGAATGCCTTTGCTGATGAAACTGCTAAACAGACAGCTAGAGACACGATGAGTAGAATGTACGTTGCTACGTCTGCAAGATGGATTGCTGAGTCTGGAATGTGTGAGGACACTATGGAAAGTGTGAAAGAGATTCAGAAAGAAGCGACTGAGGAAGAGAAACGTGTATGGAGAGAAAGTACGGGCAAGTTGGACTCGAATGGATGTTGGATTGATTTGACAGAACAGCAGCGTTGGATGTTGCCTGATGCATATGTGCTTGCAGTAGTGACGATGGCGCATGGAGTGGCGCATATAAGTTCTAAAGGGATATGTAAGATGTTAGCTCCGGTTTGGAAGAATGAGGGAATCAGTAAGTGTGCAGAGAGAGTGGTGAAAAATTGTATGGTATGCTTGATGCATAATCCTGGCAAGGGAACTCCAACTCCAGCTGGTCATTTCGCTCCTCCTTCCTGCCCCTTTGAAGTGATTCAGTTAGACTTCATTCACATGGAACGCTGCAACAATTTAAAATACGTCCTGGTGGTAGTTTGTGCTTTTTCCAGGTGGATAGAAGCATACCCATTAAAGGACAACACTGCCCTATCAACTGCCAAAATTCTTCTCAAGGAATATTTCCCTAGGTTTGGAATGCCACGGATTGTATGGTCAGATAACGGAAGTGAGTTTATAGGGAAAGTTATGCAGAGTGTGTGTGCTGGTCTAGGATTGAAACAAAAATTCCATAGTGCAAACCATCCCCAGTCTGCTGGTTTAGTCGAGGGTTACAATGGCACTCTGAAGCTTAAGATAGCCAAAATACAAGCATCCACAGGTTTAGCCTGGCCAGACGCACTTCCTTTGGCTTTGTTATCAACGAGAGCAACAGTGCATTCTAGAATAGGGCTTTCTCCATATGAGATTGTGTTTGGCCGTCCGGCAAATATCTGGGGTGTGCCGAGGCCTAAACACTTTTGCTCCATTGAATATCCTATGTTGATAGACTACCTTTACGACTTGACTGCTAAATTGAGTCTTATTCATCAACAGGTCTTTGATGCTTTGCCAAAACCTCCGGAGAGTCCAGGGCATCAGCTGAAACCCGGCGACCACGTGGTGGTCAGAAATTTTGCGAGGACAAAGAATCTTCAGCCTCGCTACATCGGCCCCTTCCAGGTCCTGCTGGCGACGAGGACAGCTGTACGTGTTGCTGGTCGCAAGCACTGGATCCACGCTTCTCACGTAAAGCGTGTTCCACTGCCGCTGCCTTACGACGACTGGGTGAAGAAGGGAATTGGTGCCTCCGAAGCTGAAACAACTCCGAAATTTGTCCCTTTCAGCGATGCCGATTTGATTACTGACACTTTGAAACTTGACTCCCCTCCTGAAAAGACTGCTTTGAACACTGAACATTTGTCTCCAGCATCACAAGAAACTTTGCTATCTGCGAACTTAAACTCTACAACAGCTGCTAGTGATACACTATTTTCCGATCAGACAGTACCAGCGAAGAAAAGATACAACCTTAGAAGCCATAAAAAGGACTAATAAAGCAGGCAACTGCATACTGTGATTTTGATATATTTATATATATTTTGAACTTTTGCCTTCAGCCAGGAAGTTTGCTATTGTTTATTGTTTTTAAAATTGCCTTGCCGTCTGGGTAGCCGTAGGGTCGTGGCTGTGTGCCTAGTTTGAATTTGCAGGGGTCTGACACAAGGTCGATCTTTCTGTTAGTACTGGGAACTCCCAGGGCTGACAGAGGCATTTTCATCTACGTACACATCATCAGTGGTCGCGAGCGGATTGTAGAAGATGGAACTTCCTGCGCTGCAACGAGAAAATGTGATTTACGTTCGCAGAAACAGACTAAATAGAATTCTTCATAGCAAATGTTTCTTGATGCAATGTGCCATTACATTTTTGATTGTTTTAGCAACACTGGTGGGTGGAATTGTCTTTAGCATAAATTTGATTTTTGTGCCAGTATCTACAGTACCTCCCCTTGATCCTGCTATTTCTACTGTTTCTTCTATACACTCTTTTCACTCGTTTCCGGAACATGAGCAAGCTCGACGCTCAGAATTCATTAATAATACTTTTGTCCAGCTCTTGCACCAACACCAACTGGTAGTTAACACGACAGACTGTTGGGTGTGTGGCTTGATACCCCACACTATGGATAAAGGTATTCCCTATCTGGTTTTGCCTTTCAGCTACAATGGATCATTTCAGGCCCTTCAAACCATCTTTGCTTATGCTCTTGAGACCTATCCTCCACGCCCACCACGCTCCACTAAATATAACTCTGCCAACAAAGCTTTAGTCCAGGGAATTATTGACATGATCAAAGACGTCAATAATACTCCATCATACCCTAGAGACGAATTGCGAGTATATTTAAGTTGGAATACTTCAGAGTATCGCCTTAGTTTAGGAGAAAGCAAGCGTAAAAGCTCAACTCCAATCTGGGTCGTACCTCACCGAGGTCAGGTCTGTTTACGTTATACTTGCAGATCGAGGTGGGGTATGCAGAATGATCCAATCGAGCTGCTGTGTCTTTATTCCTAATAATGCTCCAACAGTCTACGAGGCGATCTCTAAGTTGCACAAGATTTCGGACTCCATTCATGTAGACAAGGGAAACTGGTCCTTCATGGAGTGGTTTTGGACTCTGATCTCAGCGTGGGGATGGAAAGTTCTAATGGTCATTGGTGTCATCCTAGTATTCCTATTCTCATGTTGTCTGATTATCCAGTGTGGTCCTGCTCTGTGTAGTCTTTGTGCTACGACTTGTCTCAGAAAACCACCTGCGTTTGGAGAAAAGACACGAGAAAGGATGATGATACAACAGCATGTCACTGACCTGATGAGCATAGAACTAGATTCTGACATAGACTGAGTAATTGCCTATGTAAGGGCAAAAGGAGGGTCTGAGGTTCCGTGACGGTTCCGTGACGACTTGAACCCGTGTTTTCAAGTTTGTCGGAAATACATAAAAATGGTATCAGTGAACCGCAAATGATCCATTTAGTATATCCTAGTGTTTTCGCTACGCTACGAGCAAGAGCACTCCTTCCATTGACATATTTCTGATATACCCACGGCATCCATCTTAGATCATGACCGCCATTTTGTGTTTCCTTGCCCTCACATATGCAATAGCCTCTGATCATTTCATTTACTCCACTTTGATTAAGGACACGTAGCCTTAGCCGGAGATTCACCTCTTACATGACACGTGCACCTTAAACCAGATCACGCTGTAGCTGCATGACTCGACAAAGGCTGCCTCCTCTGCCCAAGGCCAGTCTTGCCAAACTGGTCTTCGTGTCCATTGTACCTGATCATGATTAGGCGGCCGAAGCCGGTAGCCTTGCCCATTTACGACCTACAAACATCCCTTATCCCACTTTTCTATCTTCCACACCTGGCTCTGTTTCTTTCTTTCTGAATCTTTATTAGGGGGAGGTAACGAACTTTACGATGAGGCGGTCCGGGTCCTGAATGCAATATTGACAGGGGATTGTGATGAACTAGTGGGAACCCCTCTTCGTAGATGTTTGGTATCAGATTTTATCGACGGTTCCTGTGTAACGTCAAATATTTATTGTTTAGAGACACAAAGGTTTGGGAATGTACCGACATGTGAAATATTTGCCTAGAGCACAATTTTTAGTATATAAGGAGCGACCCACTTTGTACAAATCGAACAGGCTCCTAGTTTCTGCCCGTGCGTAGATTCTGTGACTTCTGTGTCCCTGCAGTAATAAACCTTTGGTCTTTGACGCCACCATCGAGAAGCCCGTGTTTCTGTTCATTTGTGCACCAAGGCAGGTGGAACTCCGGGGTCTTTGGGTGTTGTACCCTGACACCTCTGGACGGAACCAAAAAGTCCAGAACTCCAATACGAGAGACGTGGGACCGGAACTCCTGGACATCCTGCAATTTTGCAACTGCACCTACTTCTTGAGGTATACCAAAGTTGTGCATTGGGTATTTAAAGCCTCTGCCCCGAGCACCTTTTGCACCAAAGTAGAGAAGCCAGCACTCCACGAGTGACCCATGAGTCCCCTTTCTTCACTGCAGCATTGAGGTCCTGACGCTGTATTCACATTGAGACTGCACATAGTGTGGTTGCAAACTCCCATTTCTCTATGGAAGATTCTGCTGTGGCCGTAAACCAGCCGCAGCAGAAGCTCCCACAGAGAAATGGGAGATTCTGTGAATCCCTGCAGCACAGGGAGAAGTAGACACTGCAAGGGTCCCCCAAACTTGCTTTCCGACAGGCTTTCCATTGCCGGGCCTTCCAACATGGAAAGCCTGGCGGAAACCAAGCATCGTAATCTCAACAGCAGAAAAGCCATCCATTGGGATTACATGCCTGTCCCTGACTGGCGAACGGGCTCCTTGAGGATGTCGGAATGCAGCTGGAATGACCATGCAGGCAGTTTTGAACGCCTGCATTGTAATGCAGTGGTTGGAACTGAAACGCGATGAGGCTCAGAAATCCTCCGCCCTGCGGTTGGAAGCTTTCCGAGCATCATCATAATCGGGCCCAATGTCTGCTATTCTAAGTTTACTTTATATTGTTTCCAGTTATATAAATATATTTTTGGTTATTTAAATGTATAATATTTATAATTATGAATTTTTTTAATAACATACATTTTTAGTAAAGAGTACATTTTTATTTTGTTTGAGCTTTTTATTTGTAATTACAATGGCTTGTTTTTTAAATATTTTATGTTAAAGGACATATATATATATATATATATATATATATATTTATTTTTTATATTATTACATTTAAAAAGTATAAAAAAGCATTATCAATTACAAATTTAGTAAATCTATTTTCTTTTAATAATAATAGTATAAATGTTATGTAATTACTATTGATGTTTTAAAGGAATATATACTTAAAAATGTGATATTTTAGACAACTATATTATGAAAACAACATTTATTTTCAATATTATATTATAAGTATTACTTTTCAGCATGCATCCCCAACTCAATCTTATTTATGAGAAGGGGCACTAAGTTGATAGGAATAGTGCAACCAGTCATAGAATTTTACACAAAGCCATGGCTACTAAAATATTGTGATGTGGCTTTGTGTAAAATCCTAGCACCAAATGAAACAGGAGCATAGCATGTCATTACTTTCACCGCTGAGCACTTTCTAAATGTATATTTATTCCGCTATAGCTCTGTCTCATGTTACATTGAATATTTTGCTCAAGACAAACTATTTCTTTTATATATATGGTCTCCCCTTACATGTATTTTTGTATACAGTAATTGAATCTAAAAATAGATGGCTTCACAACTATCTTCCAATCCAAATACTATTTGTTTAAAACGAAACCTGCTTTAACGCTGTTGTTTATACCTTGGGTCCTAGTATCTCAGTTGTGTACCACTAAACACAGCATACACATGTTCAGTTTTGCTTGTGTAGTTGGGTGAACTGTAGTAATATGAAAATCCTGATTAAGGCCGAAGTTATCTGACTTTGTCTGAGTCGCAGTTTTGCCTTCACACGGTGTATCCATTGCAGCTTGAAGTCCTGTAGGACAGCCAGGTGCAGGGGCAGTGTTATTCTCTATCACGCAGGCCTATTTTGGTTCTGAATTTTAAGATGGCTCAGAGGCCTGGGTCAGTCTCTTAGAGAGGGTATTTGATTGCTGTACGTGATACTTTATTCGTGTATGCTTATGATTAGGCCTCCTGTGTTTATGCAATTTTTGTTAGCGATATAACCAGATTTTCTAAGCCAAGACTGAGAATGAACATCACCATATCACTGTTTTGCGTATGTCTAAAAACAAGCACTGGAAAAGCCAGTGTGACATGCTTTTGTTAGGAAAAGGTTGGGCAAGAGCCGGCTGACTTTGTGTGATGTTCCCCAGCTGTCCGTGAAACAGAATGTCATGATAAATCAAACTCTAGTAAGTGGTGAATTAAAGAGTCATACTAAAGAAAATATTGAAAGGTGGATACTTTTCGCACCAGGGCAAGTATTGCTATTACAGCTTTAAGAAAGCCTACGTGTGGGCAATTTTTTAATTTGTTAACAAAAAAAAGTTGTAATTCCAAAACATATTACCATTGTGTCTTTATGATCAGTCTTTTAATTGGCAAGAACTCCGTAAACAAACAGTCCGAAGCCAGCAATAAGAGTATTGCTATATCACCGAAGTTCAGACATCAACGAACACACGCCTGGACCAAAAATACATATAGAGCCACAGACGTCCAACATGCATTTGATTCCCTTTCTGTAACCAGGGACACTGTGATACAGACACCACCGGCGCTGTTCCCTCATTAAGATGGGGTTGTGACACCACACTAATGAAGGAAACATTTTGCCTCTGCGCTCAGCTCACATCATATTATCGACACAAGGAGAACATCAGTAGGTGTGCCACAAAGAGAAGGTTGCACTGACCATCCCTGATTGCACCCAGCACACCTCGTGAAAGGTGCACCAAGCCACAAATAGTTACAGTGTTCCTAAGTGTTATGTGGACCCTGTAGTTTGCCAAAAGATCAAGATGCTCCATCAATAAAACCAGATGGTACATACATGGGACAATGTATCTATCCATGAAATACTATAACCTTGATGGACAGCTCATCCCAGGAAGAATTGGAAACCATAGAAAGCACATGCAAGCCAACGGCTGAAAGAGGCTGGCCCAAAACACACCCTTGCTCTATACTTTTTTGTGTTTTTTAAGGATTGAAAGTTGTCTGTAGTTAAATAGAATAGGCATATATGGAGAAACATTGTGTTCTATATTTCTATGAACTAGATTTGCAAACAGCACTTCACTGGTTTATGACATATTATTCAGTTTCAGCTAAGTGAGATTTAACATTGGCAGAAAATCCTATAACATCCTATCCCATAAGGAAAGCAATTGCGCTTATAAAATACTAAAAGGGTCCCTGAGTGACAGGTGGGGCACGAAACCAGGGAGAACTTCCCTCTATACTCCTCAAAATGTAGGAACTAGTCCTCCCAACTTCAAAATACAAAAAGGGTTTCAGCGCTCTATGCAATGATTTCAATATTTCCTGTTACAATCAACAGTTAAAGAATTCAAGTAGTTTAGCACATAAGGAAAAAAGTATCCAGGTCCAGAGTATATTTTTCTTGTTCCAGTGTTATCTTTATTTTTCACAAACAGATTCTTCCTTCACAAATTCATTCTTCATAGCCAACGCGTTTCGTCTCTTGGGAGACTTCTTCAGGGCTTTCAGTGTATGGCATATAGTATATTCACCAAACAAAACGCAGTGTTTCAAGAGCCAGTATAAATAAGGTATTTGTGCAGTGTTCAGACAATCAAGGAACGGCCTAATAACCGCATGCAGTCTGGTCTGTGTTTAAGTATCACACACAGTTTGGTGACAAAACGTGTTGGCTATGATGAATGAATTTGTGAAGGAAAAATCTGTGAAAAATAAAGAGAACACTGGAACAAGGAAAATATACTCTGGACTTGGATACTTTTTTTCGTATGTGCTAAACTACTTGAATTCTTTGATTGTTGATTGTAAGAGGAAATATTGATATCATTGCATAGAGTGTTGAAACCCTTTTTGTATTTTAAAGTTGGGAGGACTAGTTCCTACATTGTGAGGAGTATAGAAGGAAGTTCTCCCTGGTTTCGTGCCCCACCTGTCACTCAGGGACACTATTCACGTGTTGGGTGCGGTTCTTATCAGCCTCTGCCCTCAGTTTTGTTGCTTACAGCAATTGCGCTTATGCCTATGTCTTAGTGAAAATACATCTGGAAGCAGATAACATCTATTGTCCCAATTAAAACACATAACATCTGTTGTCACAATGAACATTCATTTCAAAGGAGAGAAGGGCTTCCTTTAAGTGTGGGTGGCATAGTAAAACATAGCTAAAAAACAGGAAGAGGTTTGACACAGGAAACAGGGACGAAGAAAAAATAAAAGTAGTATCTCAATCATATCAAAATTAGTGGAAGGGCAGCAATTAAGCTGAAGCAATTGGTACATGGTCCATGATACAGCCGAAAAAAGAGAAAGTGAAGCCAGCATTCACTGACCAATTACAAGGCAGAAAGTAAGAGTGACAATGAAGCCAATGAATGATAAACAATGGAAGGGTTGCAAGTCTAATCCCAGATTTGCCAGTGGTCAAACACCTTTACCCACCACTAGTACGTTTCTGATATGGATGGTAAATGAGGGACTAATCTGTCCGGAGGCAGGAAGGGCTTAAAGTACATTTGACTACAGTAACACTCAGATTGTTGAACTGGAATTGGGCTCAAACATCTTTTGTTTAATATACAATACCCAAATGATAAAACTTAAGGAGTCGATTTGATCTGGTGGCTATGCTGGTGACTGTGGAATGTGCGAACTAGGCCTGAGTAAAATTTAAATTCCGAGTCATAATGCGGGTAATCTGGGCAATTTCAAACTTAGTTTATTATGCGAAATTCACTAAATTAGGTAAAGGGCGTAATTACACTGCTGTTCCTGGCAAAATTATTGCTTGGGAGCACTGGAACAATACAAACAAACAGAACACATGTGACTATTGTATGTAGCATTTGTTTCTTGTGCTATATTTTCTCGCAAATCTTGTTCTTGTCTGTAGCGGCTGCTACCGGACCCGGGTGGTGGGATGGGGGCAGGAGCAGGGAGATTGGGGAGCCGAAAAACACTTACCTATGGCGGCCGGCCGCCACCTCTGCTCCATCCTCTTCTTCATTACTCCGGTCCTACAGTATGATGCCGGAAGCAGCAGGAAGAACCTCGCTTCCAGCCTCCCGATAGCCAATCACAACACTGCAATGTAGCGTTGTGATTGGTCTGAACACCATGGATCGGTGCTCAGCCAGGAAATGGAGGCCTGGGCTTGTTCTCCACGTAGGCTGTAATGCAGCCTGCATGGAGAAGATGCGAAGTGCGCATTAATGTTTGGCCGGCCAGAGAGTGCCGGCTAAACAGTCATGGGCACTTAGGAGTGGGCAAACCACTCCTAACCTGCTCCTCTGTCGTCAGAACATCCCCGCCCCAATACAAAGCTGCAGGAGAAGGAATCATAAAATGATAATAACGCAAGTTATTATCATGTTATGTTTCCTTTACTTCACTGCGGCAAAGCCTTAGCGGAGGATCCGCCACTGGTTCTTGTGTCAAAAATAAAGGCAAGGAAGAATTTTAAAATATTGTGCTAAATGATGGATTTGTTTTTCACAACATTAGGTGGAATTGCACTTCATTTTCACAAATTTTTGTGGAATTTTGCTTATTTCGCAAACTTGTAATTAGGACATAGATTCGAATTCCTCCGTCAGCACTCGATAAAAGGTCTTGGGGTTTTGGGAAAATGGCTCAATATTCCTGTGCCTTAAAAATATTAACATATGAAAAGTAACTCTGTCTTGATGTACCTAATCTTGTAGTCTCCCAGCACCACTATAATTAACAGCAGGAAACTTGTGGCCAAGAGTTGTGTTGTACCTCACATTTAGGAGCAAATTTGCAAAAATGTATTTCTAAAATAGCACCGTGATTTAATGTAACCTAGGAATACTAGCCTCTAAACAAGCCTTGGCTTCTAAGAACTTTCATTCTGACTATGCTTCTCTTCCCCTTTACTAGTCATGAGAACAGTCAAACTTCAGAGTCCTACAATTATACAAATCATTTTGGTAAAGCCATCTGGAAACCATACAGGTTGTTCACTACCACACTGCTACTCAGACTCTTTTTTGAGGTAGCCAGAAACTGTCAAAAAGACCACAAAAAATGGTGCAAATAAGTGCTGGTGTCCAAGATCAAACTCCGACTCCAGGCATAAATAGCGCTTGGACCTGTGAAGTTTCTACTTGCATATTTCACCTGATAATACCATATAAACTTTGCTTTGAGGAAAAAAGTCTTAATTCGGAGCCTTGCAGCTTGACATGAGAGACAATATGTTAGTTTACTATGTAGTAAACCTAAAACTAAGGGTGCATTTATCAAGAATGTAGCGCCACAAAGGAATGCAAAGTATTGAAATGGTATTCACTTTCCAGCGCAAAACGTAATTTTCAGGGGAAAGTTGGCCTTTTTTATAGCGCTATGCACCGTGTTGCGCTACTTTGAATTAAGTGGGTATTTTTACAGATGGAACGTGGGCATTCCAGGGCAGACAAATACAATGTCAAGTCTACAAAGATTATCAGATCTGGTTGTGCATCAAAGGGGCAAAGATTTACCTCTCATTGTTCCAGCACGTCGCAGCATAATGGGCTAAGAAGTTTTAATTCTCATAACAATTCTGGTGTAAGTTAACAATGAAGCCCCATAAAAACAAATGCACTCGTTTAATAAAGTTTGCGGTACACCTTGTGCGATGCGCACCTGGGCCTTTGAAAACATGATTTTTTAGCTCCTCCCGCTCGTCATTTCTGAGAATTCAGAAAGGCAGTGTCTGACTCACGCATATCTGAAGGCCGACCAGTCTGGCGGGTGCCAAGGAATGACCGGTTACTCACCGGTAATATTCATTACTCCGAGTCGTAGCCCTCCCCGTCCCAGTCCTAACTACATGAGCATAGCTCCTTCCACCAGAAACTCCCAAGCAACTTGAAACCCATCCCTTCCCTCCAGGCCACACCCATACCCTGAGGCATATAACCCTGTGACCTGCCAATCAACAACCTGTACCCAACAAGCACAAGAAGCCGAAACAGGGAGGGAGGGATGGGAACCTGGACTGGGATGGGGAGGGCTACGACTCGGAGTAATGAATATTACGGGTGAGTAACCGGTCATTACCTCCTCGTCAGCCCTCCCCGTCCCAGTCCTAACTACATGAGCAGATACCAAAGCAATAATCGGCTTCACTCAGTAGCAAAAAACAGACTTTATTAAAGCACAGAAAGTCACACCACCGGAGTAGAACGCAACACAGCGTCCCCAAACCCAGCAGAATCAGTCCCCCCAACCACCAAACGATAATGGGACATAAAGGGGTGCGGAGAACTCCAGGTAGCAGCCCTGCAGATTTCAGCCATGGAAGCCCCCTGAAAACAAGCCCAGGAAGCCGCCACCCCCCGAGTCGACCTTCCCTGAACAGACCCTGGAGCCAACACACCACAGGCCTCATACGCAGCACCCACAGCCCATCGTAGCCAACGACTGAGGGTAGCCCCAGAAGGCTTAAGACCCTGACCAGCCAGGCCAAAGGTCACAAAAAGGGATTCCACCTTACGAAACGGCCCAGTACGCAACAAATAGATCTCAAGAGCCCTCCGAACATCCAAACAGTGCAGCCGCACCTCAACCTCTGAAAGAGGATCAGGACATAAAACAGGCAAAACCAGATCCGCAGAGCAGTGAAAAGAGGAAGGGACCTTGGGAACAAAGGAAGGATCAGGCCGCAGTACCACCCGATCAGGAAAGAAACGTAAAAAAGGGGCCGAACGAAGCAAGGAGCCCAACTCCCCAATCCGCCTAGCCGACGTAATAGCCACCAGGAACAGCACCTTGATCGTCAGAAACCTCAAAGACACCTCCAGTAGAGGCTCAAAGGGAGCCCCCTGCAAAGCCCCCAAAACCAGAGGCAGATCCCAACTAGGAGCAAAGGACCGAATGACAGGCTTCTGAAGGAAGCAACTCCGCAACAAACGGGACACCAGGGGAACCACCGGGTCACAGACCGAACCCCGAAAGGCCCGAACAGCAGCCCACTGAGCCCTCAGGGAGGACACAGCCAGGCCCAAGTCAAAGCCGTCCTTCAAAAAGTCCAAGACCAGTACCGGATCCACCTCCAAAGCAGACCACCCACGCGCCGTACACCAAGACTGAAAAGAAACCCAATGCCGGGCATAGGATTTGAGAGTCGAAGGGCGCCTGGACCTCTGAATAAATTCCGCCACAGAAGGAGAACACCCCAACGCCACAAGGTTCATCCTCTCAACAGCCAACCCGCCAGTCTCAGGCGGACCAGACACTCCAGAGACAGAGGGGGAAATGACAAGGGACAAGGGACCACCGGCAACCTCCAGCAAGGCCCCACTGCCAACTTCAACAACAGAGGGAACCAAGGCCGCGTGGACCAATCCGGAGCCACCAGGATCACCGAAGCCCGATCCAATTTGACCTTCAGCAGAACACGCGGCAGCAGGGCAATAGGGGGAAAGGCATACATCAGGCCCCCCCTCCCACCGGAAGGACAGGGCATCCACCCTCCAAACCTCGGCAGAGCGAACCAGAGAACAAAACGTCTCCCTCAAGGCGTTCCCCGGGGCCGCAAACAGGTCCACCACCGGGACCCTGAACCGGGCCATCAGGCAACGAAAGACTTCCTGAGACAGGCACATGTCCGACAGGGAGGGAAACACCCTGCTCAGGCGATCCGCCTCCGAGTTCAAAATCCCAGGCAGATGTAAAGCCCTCAGAGACAACAAGTGAGACTCCGCCCACAGGCCTATACTCTGAGCCAACAAATTGAGGGAAGCCACCCTCGCGCTCCCCTGGCGGATGATATAACACACCACCACTGTGTTGTCCGACCGCACCATCACATCCCTCTGGAGGACCCAAGGCAGAAAATGAGACAACGCCAACTGAACCGCCTTCAATTCCCGCCAATTTGAGGACATCTCCGCCTCCGGCACAGACCAAAGACCCTGCACAGACTCCTGACCCAAGACCGCACCCCAACCCAGTTCGCTGGCGTCGGTCGTCAGGACCAACCTCACTTGGGACACAAAGGGCGAGCCCTGTAAGAGGTTCCGATCCACCAGCCACCAGGACAACTCCCGGGCGATGGACACACTCCCCGGGACCAACAGCTCGTAATTCAGAGAGGCCGGATCCCAATGCTCCAGAAGATGATTCACAAGGGGGTATAAGTGTAAGCGGGCCCAAGGAACAATCATCACAGTTGCTGACATCAGCCCCTGAACACGCAACCACTGGCGAGCCGTGGAAGACCGAGCCCCCAACACCTTCTTCAGTTCGTGCACAAGAGTCAGTCTGCGGGGCTCCGACAGGAAGACCTTCCCCAACCTGGTGTTGAACACCCCCCCAATGAACAACAGTTCCTGAGTGGGGAGAAGATGGGATTTTTCCAAGTTCAGAATCCACCCGAACCGTTGAAGGAGACTGCAAACCTCCCGGGAATGTGACTGAGCCTGAAGGAAAGAAGAGGAAGAAATCAACCAATCGTCCAAGTAAGGGAAAACCTGTATACCCTTAGCATGCAACAAACCCACCAAGGGCGCCAACACTTTAGTAAACACCCTCGGAGAGGCAGACAGGCCAAAGGGCAATACCTGGAACTGGTAGTGATCCACCCCTACACAGAAACGCAGGAACCTCTGGGAATCTGCGTGCACTGGCACATGAAAATAGGCGTCCCGTAGATCGAGAGAAGCCAGGAAATCTCCCACCGACAGGAAGGGAAGAATCAACTGCAGAGTCACCATTTTGAAGGACCGATGAGGGATACACAAGTTCACCGCCTTCAGATCCAGGACCGGACGGAAGTCCCCATTTGGCTTTTGGATCAAAAACAGGATTGAGTAAACCCCCCCGACCCTGTTGACTCACAGGCACCCTCACCACAGCACCCTTTGACACCAAGTCCCGAACTCCGTCCAATAGAGCACGACATCTTGCCAGAGACCTGGGAACAGGGGTAGCTTTGAACACATCCACCGGAGGAGTCCCAAATTCTATACTGTAGCCCAGCCGTACCACCTGTAGAACCCACAGATCCCGAACGAACTCCTCCCAGACAGGTAAAAAAGAGGTGAGGCGACCCCCAACTGGCACCTCCAAGGAATCCATCACATAGTCACGACTTGGAGGGACCTGCAGAAGAGGAAGCACCTTGTTGACCCCGGGACTTGTGGAAGGAAGGGACACCCCGGCCACGTCCCCTACCACGAAAGGGCTGAGCAGCCATCTTAGATTGAAACGCCTGCCCAAAAGCCCGCTTATAACCCGCAAACTTCCCTTTCTGACAAGAGCGGACCGGAGCCAACAATTTTTTGTCCTCAGCTGTCTTTTTAATCAAAGCTTCCAACGGCTCCCCAAACAGCTTAGAGCCCGTGAAGGGAATCTTCATCACGGCCGCCTTCTGAGCAGCATCCGCCTTCCAAGACTTAAGCCACAACTGCCTCCTAGCAGCAACCGAGGCACCAGCAGCCGCCGCCGCAGCACTAAGGGAGTCGAAGGACAAGTCAGCCATGAAACGCAACTGCTGTTCCAACATGGACAAAGACTCAGAGGGATCCTCTTCCTGCATGAGCTGCGCAGAAATACCCTGACAGTCCTTAAGAAGCGACTGAACAAGATAGCTGGTGTAAGCAGCAGACCGAACAGCCAGATTGGAGGCTGCAAAGGACCGCTTCAAGGCCCCCTCGACACGCTTGTCCCCAGGATCAGAAGGCACCGCATCTTCAGACACCACCAGGCTCTGAGACGCCATACCAGCCAGCAGAGAATCCACTTTCACCACAGCCGGAAACTCCTCCGCGAAGCCCTGCAAGGGATACCTCTTAGCCAGAAACCGGGGAAAGGCATGCCTGTCAACATCCTTCCACTCCCCCTCCAGCACCTTCCTCACAGACGTATGAATGGGGAGGCTTTCCGGATCTTTCTTCAGGTAATTGGCGAAGAAGTCTTCAGACTCTCCACCCTCCACAGGATCAGGGAATCCCAGATTGTCTCGAACATGCTGCATAACACAGCGAAGGTCAGCCCCTTGGACAAAACGACCCTTCACTTCCTCATCAGAGTCAACGTCCGGATCTACCTCAGCCGAGGCATCCAATTTCTGTCTCTTAGGCCCCTTGGGATCATGAGCCACAAAGGCCGCCGCCACAGCAGCCTCAATCATTTTTTGAATATTCGCCATGGAAGGAGCAGTGGAAGAACCAGCGACCACCTCCCCATCCTCACAGCCGAGCTCATGCACGTCTGCACCTCTACCCTCCATGTTGTAAACAGGAGAACAGAAATCCAGACCCCAAGATATACCCAGACCAATCAAAGCAAAAAATCCCCAAGGGCCAACCAGGGAAAGCCACCTAGACCTGGAGCCAATCCCTACACAGGACCGAAGGCCGGCCTTCAAACCGCCCTATCAGAGAAGACTACCAAACTACAAAAGGAAAAGACTGAACAGGGCCCAACTGTAAGGACACGAAGAAACCCAGAAGACCCCGTCCCAGGAACCAGTGAACCCAGAGGTAAGAACTCCCCAACGCCCCAGCAGAACTGCAGGAGAGCAGAGCCACCAAACCCCACATGACCCTCACAGACAACAGAAACAGGCCAAGGACAGGGAAAAACACCCTAGGGCCCCTCCACAGCAGAGCAGCAAGAGGCCAAGACACGAAATCAAGCCCCATGCAAATCCCTCCAGTAAAAAACGGCAATAAAGCAAATTGGACCGCCAGTAGAGGGAGCTCCAACAACAGAAACGCGGGGAAGAGAACACTAACCCAGGAAACAATCATCAAAGTCAGACTGAACCTAAATATCGGGCCCCCACGGACCAAACAAAGGCAGTCCCCCCCCCCTCCCCGCAACCCCAGACTCCACCAAGGATTGCAGGAAGCATAAATAAAAAGGGGGAAAACACGGGCTCGAAGAAACGAGCACCGAGAGTATGGAAAGACAGAGAAGCCAATCCGGCACGCCCTCGGCGCGCTGAAAAAGCCAGCCACACACCCCCCCTCCCTCCCCGGGTGTACCGGCTAGAGCAGGGAACGAACCCGGAAGAGGGGAGGCTGCAGCATGGAGTCACCACCCCACAGCAGGCAGTCCGGACCCCCAACCCCACGGTCCCGCTACAGCAGGGACTCAAAGCAAATGCCTTCAAGGTAAAAGAAAAACAGGCACAATAGGGGTTAAAAACGGGCGCTTAGCATCCCGTTCCACACTTACCAGATAGGAGGCCAATTCCAGTGCCCCCCTCGACGAACACTGCTCGGAAGCGATTCCGCAGAAAAAACAAACAGGTTGTTGATTGGCAGGTCACAGGGTTATATGCCTCAGGGTATGGGTGTGGCCTGGAGGGAAGGGATGGGTTTCAAGTTGCTTGGGAGTTTCTGGTGGGAGGAGCTATGCTCATGTAGTTAGGACTGGGACGGGGAGGGCTGACGAGGAGGTAATGGTATCGCTCAACCACCCCCTCCCCTTCCTCCCGCCTGCTCTTCCTGTGGTCTGTGGTTTGCACACGCGCTGATATATAAGCACTTGTTTTCTGACCGCACACATAAGCAGAATTGATTACCTAAGTAACCACTTTTAACAAAGATATTTTTCTGCTTCCATTTCATTTTCACAGCTCTGAGCCTTTTGCAGGAACTTGAGAAAGAGGCTTGTGGGAATTTTTACACAGATATCATACGATATTACCTTTATTGCCAACTATTACGTTTAAAGCCTTCTAAATAAATGTTGCTTGCTGAATAATGTCCTTTTAAACAAAGGACCCAGAGCCAGCATGCTCTTAGATTTCCTCTGCGCATGCCTGGACAGACCGCTCATCCTCTGCACCCCACTACTGAGGTCTCTTAAATCTACGTGTGGTGCGTGTTTTGAATCTAGGTCTTTGATGGGACATTAACATATTACCATGAGACATGGACGGTCTATCTACAAAGGTGACTTATCTTTGTGAATAAATGACATTGATAATTTACTCTTAGACTTTTGAGTAACTTTACTACTTATGAGTATACACAAAATGTGTAGGTTAAGTTACTCAACGTCTAGACTTGCATGTCTCCACGCCCTGAGAAAGAGGGTGGAGCCATATTTGCAAGTGCAAGGTACTACTGCCAAAAAGAGACAGTAGTAAGGGCCAGATGTACAACCAAGTAAATTGCTCCTCGCAAATTGCGACCCTTTTGCTAGTCACAATTTGTGAGGCGCAAATTTACTATGTACAACAGTGTATTTCTCACTGTTAGCGATTCCCAATGGTGTCGCAAATGGAGAGGCTCATGAATATTAATGAGCCCCTGACAATTTGTGACCCCATTGGGAATGGCAGGTCCTCCCAGGTATAGTGGCCTGCTAGGTTCAGCAGACCACCATGTCTAGGAATGCTTTTTAAATAAAGCAGTTTTTTTTAATGCAGCCCGTTTTCCTTAAAGGAAAACAGATAGCATTTAAAAAAAAAAAAATGAAACGTTTTTGTTTAATTTTGTAAGGGCAGGCAGTGGGCCCTGGGAACACTTGCTAACCCCACCCACCCTCCTGACAAGGGCTATAATACAAAACTCAATTCAACAAAAAACAAGAGCAACCCATAAGTCCCTGTGAACTAGTCAGCTTCAGCACAATTGTTCACAATGAACTCATTTAGATCAAAATTTGTTATTTTACACAAGTTCCTTATATCTTGCAGCGTTTTAAGCGAAGTTAGCAATTGATAAAGCCAATATGTTCAACACTTATCAGTTTCTTTTAAGTTCTGTTTAGTTTATGGTGCGGGATGATGCATGTGGGATTGGTTGGTTTTCAAGAGAGCAGTAGCTGAAAAGCTGAACCTGAAGAAGGCTGTGACACTATTTTAGGTCGCTGGCCGAAACATGTTGGTCTAGTATTCGCAAAGCTGCCTCTAATGACAGCACCTGCAATTACCAGCTTTTCACTGTTTTTAATCCTGACACTGGGTAGCTAAATAAAGTTATAGCCTAGCTAACCCTGTAGCCAGTATTAATTATTCACATCACAGCACTGCACTTTTTCGCACACGCCAGACTCATACAGGGTTTTAGTACACCCACCATGATAAATCAAAAAACATCCCTGAGCTCCTCCTTCGCAAAGATGGGGGTTGTACCTCCCGGGGGGACTAGGTCTCTCACGCGAGGAGGCACCCCTATGAAGAAGCATGTCACCTCTGGTGTGTGAGGGGAATCGTTCTGAAAAGGGAAACTCCCCTTACGTGGTAGAGTACACTCACTCGGTTATGTAATCTCCTTTGAATCTATACCCGTGGATTTTTCAATGATTTCAACAATTAGTGGGGAGGTGGCTCACGCAAAGTGTTGGATTGCAGAGGGGCAAAATATACTATTCCCACTCCAATCAGTACAACAGTAGGAAAAGTGTTGGATTGTGGAGGGGTATATTTTTCTATTCCCACTTCATTCAATGTAACAGTAGGGAAAGTGTTGGATTGCGGAGGGGTAAAATTCACTACTTTCACTGCACTCTATGCAGCATTAGAAACAGACTATTTCACCTCAAGTAAAATACATATTTTAAAAACGATAGTAAATAACAAAAAATCTAAATTTTTTAATATTAAAAATATATATTTTTTAATTCAACACATTACGTATTTATTAAAATGTTTAATAGATAATATAAATTAATACAAATATTATTTTTATCAAAATACAAAAATCAAATGTCAAAATAATAACAACCAATAAATACAATATGATTTAAAATTAAAAAGCATAACACAATTAACACATGCAATAATAAATTCAAATAAAACAATATTACTATTTTTCATATTATTACTTAAATAACTTTCTACCCTACAGCTCTACAAGCTACACACCACACACCTAAAATTTATATTCACATTTTACATAATTACATTTCCATTAAAACGTTAATACTAATTAACCTCTTCCATGCGTCGGACGTGCAGGAGCCTTCCGATGCAAAAGTGCTCATGTGCGTCGGATGGCTGCTGCGCATCCGACGCCATGGCACATGGAATCCCTTTGGTGCAGCCACCAGAGGGATTTGCTGTCCCCCAAGCAGCGTCTGGAGCTGGGGAGGAGCTTCCCCAGCTCCTGAGGCTGTTTAGTTGGTTTCCCTGAAATGGCGATCAGCTCGCACTTCGCGCTGACTTCATTTCAGTGAAACCGGAACAGAAATGATCCGAGAGGCTAATTTCAGTTTCACTTCGGATTGGTTTGGCTCCAGGACCAATGCTCTCCTGCCCCTCGTTTGTTCCAATGTTCTGGGATAGGTGGTTGTGGTGTGTGGAGGCCTTGTATCTGAGGTGGACTCAGTGTTTTCTGTATGCCTTCGCTCCCTTTCCTCTCATTTCAGCATTTCTGTTGAAAGTCCTGCGGGTGGAAGCCAATGTGGTGGCGGTGTTGCCCTACTGGCCCCAGAGTTCGTAGTTCCCATGGTTCACTGTCAAAATGTTGACTACCAAAATATCTACATACAAAAATATCGATACAATAATATCGATTTTTAAAAAATCGATCCCCTATACTTATATATGTGCTTGTGTGGCTATCTCCCCCCCTTACCCCCCCCCCCCCGAGCACGTAAAAAGACAGCAGAGGTATCACTGGAAAGTGGAGAATCTCCCTTTTCCAAATGTAACCCTCCCTAGTAGATCCCTGCTTGGGGATCACTTCAGGAGGGCGATCCCCAAGCAGGGATCCACCCACTGGACAAGGGTCTTTGTTCCTCCCAATTACATTAAGCATATGCAGAAAGTGCACTAGGCACCAGGAATTTATTTTTAGGGAATATTTAGGGGTGAGGACTGCTAGTGGGGGGGAAGAAGCCAAAGCCTCCACCCCCCCCAAAAAATCCACATCATTTCTGCCTCCCCCTGGATGCAGATGGGGGCATTAGCCCCTGTTCTGCCCCCTGGGGGGGGCAGAAGTCTCATTAGGCACCCGGGATTGGGTTTTGTTATACGGAGAGGTAGGGCTGCCAAAAATGGGCATGTCAATGCCCCCAACCCCCCACAAAAATTGCCTCAGCCTTTCTTCCTGCCCTGGGAGGCAGATGGGACAATAGCCCCCGATCTGTCCCCCCAGGGGCAGAAAGCACATTAAGCACCAGGTATTTCTGTTATGTGTATAAGGGTGGGGGCTCCCCCAAAATTTCCACAGTAGTTCTGCCCCTTTCGGAGGCAGATTGGGGCAATAGCCCCTGATCCGCCCCCAGGGGCCCACTAGGCACCAGGAGTTGTTTTTTTGTATACATAGAGGTGGGGGCTGCCCACAATGGGTTTGCCATGGTCCAACCCTTCCCGCAAAGTTTCACAGTATTTTGCCCCCCAGTGGGGGCATAAAGCACATTAGGCACCAGTAATTATTTCTATGTGCATAGGGGTGGGGGATTCCAAAAATGGGCATGCCAATGCTCTCCCCCAAAAAACATCCACAGTCTTTCTGCCCTCCCCAAGAAGCAGATGGGGTCAATAGCCCCGGATCTTCCCTTCGGGGTCAAGGATTGTTTTTTGTATACATAGATGTGGGGCTGCCCAAAATGGGCATGCAAATACCCCTACCCCCTCTTGCAACATTCCACAGGCTTCCTGCCCCCAGGTGGGGACAGAAAGCACACTAGGCACCGGGGATTTTTTTAATGTGTATAGGGGGGCTGCCAAAAATGGGCATGCCAATGCTCTTCCCTCAAAAAACGTCCACAGTCTTCCTGCTCTTCCCAGGAGGCAGATGAGGTCAATAGTTCCTCATCTGCCCTTCAGGGGTCAGAAAGCCAACTAGACACTAGGGATTTTTTTTTTATATGTAGGTGTGGGGACTGCCCAAGATGGGCTTTCGGATGCCCCCACCCCCTCCTACAAAATTCCACAGTCCTTCTGCACCCCAGGTAGAGGCAGAACGCACACTAGTCACCAGGGATTCTCTTTTTATGTGTATAGGGGTGGGGCCTGCCAAAAATGGGCTTGCCAATGCCCTCCCCCCAAAAAACTTCTCCACAGTCTTTCTGCCCTCCCAGGAGGCAGATGGGGTGAATAGCCACTGATCTGCCCCTCGGGGTCAGAAAGCCGACTAGGCACCAGGGATTGTTTTTTTTTATATGTAGGTGTGGGGGCCGCCCAAAATGGGAATGCAAATTCCCCAACCCTGCCAAGAAAATAGCCAGAGTCTCTCTGCCTCCCCTAGGAGGCAGATGGGTGCAATAGCTACTGATCTGCCCCCCGGGGAGGGGGGGGCAGAAAGCCCATTAGGCACCAGGGAGTATGTTGCTTTTTTTGTATGTAGGGGTGGGGCCTGCCCAGAGTGGGCATGTGAATACCCACATCCCCAAAAATTGTTACTAGTCTTTCTGCCCCCGGGAGGTAGATGGGGCAACAGTCACCTATATGCCCCTCGGGGGGCAGAAGCAAACTAGGTACCAAGGATATGTTAAGGGGCATGCCAGTGAGAAGTCCCATAAGCAAGGGTCGCTCTCTTTTTTAGGTGCACATTTTGGTTGTTTCAGTGATATTTTTAGTTTTATCTGCACCCAAGCACATCCAAAAAAACACTAGAAACCATGGAGAGTTTGTGTGTGTGTGTAAACTGGAGTTTAGCTGATGATCTGTGTGTACTGTCCTTTGGCTGGCATTTTGCTGGCAGTGTGTGTGGACCTGCACTTGGCTAACGGTGTGGGTAGACTTTCACTTGATGACGGTGTGTGTAGATTGGTGCTTGCCTGGTGGTGTGCATGGAGTGGTGTTTGGTTGGTGGTGTAAGAGAATAGGTGCTTGGCTGTGGCTGTGTGCATGGATGGTGCTTGACTGCAGGGGTGGACTGGCCGTAGGGGGCATCGGGTGATTCCAGAAGGGGCCAGAGGGATGGGGGTGGTTTTATGGCCGTGGGGGCCTATTTTGTCATTGGGGGCCAGTTTTGCAGCAATGCTGCAATATTGTCCCCCAGTAACAAAAGGGGTAGTGGTGCATTTTACTAGCATACCCCTCCTTCCCAGTGCTGGTTGAGTAGCAGTCCAGGGTTGGTTGCTGTTCCCAGTCTGTCCCTACTTGGCTGCGTAATGTGGAGATGGTGCTTGGCTGGTGGAGTGCATGTGTGGTGCTTGTCTGGCGGTGTGCATGGAGAGCATGGAAAGAGGAGAACCTCCCTTTTCCAATGGTACCCCACCCTAGTAGATCCTTGGGGATCGCTTCAGGAGGGTGATCCCCAAGCAGGGATCCAGCCACTGGAGACCAGGGAGGGGGAGCGAACCCTTGGGTAAAGTCATTTGCTCCTCCCAATTACATTTAGGCATATTCAGTCTTTCTGCCCCCCCCCCAGAGGGCAGAAAGTGCACTAGGCACCAGGAATTTATTTTTAGGGCATATTTAGGGGCGAGGACTGCCCGTGAGGGGCATGCCAAAGCCTCCACCCCCAAAAAAAATCCACAGTATTTCTGCCTCCCCCTGGAGGCAGATGGGGGCATTAGCCCCTGATCTGCCCCTTGGGGGGCAGAGGTGTCATTAGGCACCAGGGATTGGGGGTTTTTTTATATGGAGAGTTAGGGCTGCCAAAAATGGGCATGTCATTGCCTCCAACCCCCCACAGAAATTGCCACAGCCTTTCTTCCTGCCCTTGGAGCCAGATTGGACATTAGCCCCTGATCTGCCCCCCCCCAGGAGGGCATAAAGCACATTAAGCACCAGGTATTTTTGTTATGTTTATAAAGGTGGGGGCTCCCCAAAAATTTCCACAGTCGTTCTGCCCCCTCAGAGACAGATGGGGGCAATAGCCCCTGATCTGCCCCAGAGGGGCAGAAAGCTCATTAGGCACCAGGAATTGTTTTCATTATACATAGGGGTGGGAGCTGCCCAAAATGGGCTAGCCAAGGCCCCAACCCCTTCTGCAAAAGTCCACAGTCTTTTGCCCACCCAGTGGGGGCAGAAAGCACACTAGGCACCAGGCATGTTTTCCTATGTTTATTGGGGGCGGGGCTTCCAAAAATGGACATGCCAATGCTCTCCCCCAAAACACTTCCACAGTCTTTTTGCCCTCCCCAGGAAGCAGATGGGGTCAATAGCCCCAGATGTGCCACTAGAGGGCAGGGATTGTTTTTTGTATACATAGATGTGGGACTGACCAAAATGGGCATGCATACACCCCTACACCCTCCTGCAAAATTCCACAGGCTTTCTGCCCCCCTGGTGGGGACAGAAAGCACACTAGGCACCAGGGTTTTTTTTAATGTGTATGGGGGGCTGCCAAAAATGGGCATGCCAATGCTCTCCCCTCAAAAATCTTCCACATTCTTTCTGCCCATTTCCAAGAGGCAGATGGGGTCAACAGCCCCTCATCTGCCCTTCAGGGGTCAGAAAGCCGACTAGACACTAGGGATTGTTTTTTTTTATATTTAGGCTTTCCGATGCCCCACCCCCTCCTTCAAAAATCCACAGTCGTTCTTCCCCCCAGGTAGAGGCAGAACGCACACTAGTCACCAGGGATTTTTTTTATGTGTATAGGGGTGGGGGCTGCCAAAAATGGGCATGCCAATTATGAGAAGTTGGCCTGGCATATGATGTCCACTATTCTAGTGGGCACCTTGAACCAGTCCAAACAACCCTTATTGATGGTAGGTTTAACGTCAACCTTTATAGAAAGCTATCCTAGTGGTAGCTGTGGAGAGATCCTTCAGGCTAATACTTAGAGGCGAGTTAAGCAAGTTGTATTACCAGTCTATAATCTGTTGACTAATCAAATGAAAGTACACCACACAAGGTATATATGGATACATGTATTTTTTCTAAACACAACCCCTCTGGTCTCTTTATGAGGTCAGAGGTAAAAGTACAATACAAGGAACTTAATTAGCGTACCATAAGTTGTACAGTAAACCTTATGGCCTGGGGGCCTCACAAACCATATACTAAAATAGTGGTATAAGAACCACGTGAGTGTTAGAAATCAGGCCTAGGGCCTCTAGAACCACTGGGACAACCAAGAACCACCCAAGGTAGGGACACAGGAGACCCACGGGGGGCGCGTGCAGTGTCTAAACACAGCCGCTAATCACCTTTGACTTTCTAAGGAGAACGAACATGTGACAATTTGAAAGATTAAGGGCACTTAGAGGTGAACTACGATGGAACCCTTTTAGACTTAGACACTTCGAGAGTCAAGACCCACGGGAGCACCGGAGTGCTTGTGTTACCTCACCCAGGGAAGCTGGGTGCATAGGTTTCTTTTGGTGTCTGGTTTCGTTGTCGATTCCAATAGAGAGCTGCGAAGAAATGCTGCAGGGGACCAGAGGAAAAGTGTCCGGGTGGATCCAAGGGTGGATCAACGATGTGAAGAACCTGAAAGCAGAGGGGACATAGTCTGGGTCACTAGCCAGTGACCGGGATGGCGACAGGAAGATGCCAGGCAATGTCAGGTGTTTTCAGGTAAAGTAGATGTAGATTGACTCATCAGCCACAAGGACCAGGAGGCATCGACGATGACCAGGCGCTGGATTCGAGCTGCCCCATGAAGGATGTCGAGTGCTGTAGCGTTGGAATCAGGATTGGACCCAACAATCCTTGGCAACAGCAACCCACGCAAGATGACAAGATTGGCTTTGATGCAGACCAGCAAAGTCTGAGGGACTCCTCCTTTGGAGGGGAGTCAGATCACACCTGGAACAACCAGGAAAGCTCAAGAAACAAAGGATTGGCCTTCGTGGGGGCTCACTAGCCAATCGACTAGGCACCGCGAAGGAGCCTCAAGCTGCGGTGAAGAAAGGGGACTCACGGGTCACTCGTGGATTGCTGGCCTCTGTACTTCAGTGCAATGGCTTCAAATACCCCAATGCACAACTTCGGGTTACCTCGGGAAGTAGATGCAGTTGCAAAGATGCAGGAAGTCCATGAGTTCTGTTCCCACATCTCTTGTGTCAGCTGTAGGTCTCAGCTCTGCTGGGAACTTGTGTCAGCTTCAGAGATGTCTGGAAGTCTGTGTCCTGTGTCGCAGATTCTTTAGGATCCAGCTGGAGTCTCAAAAATGCAGAGCACCAAAGATGCTTCTTTGGTGCCTGTTTGAACAGGGAGGTCACTCCTTGACCTAAAGGGAGATTCTTCAGTCTTTCAGTCAAAATGAAATGTTGAAGGTCCAAGATTTGTTCTTCAGAGTTTCGTCCAGGGTAATCTAAAGTCCTAGTGACAGGGTTCCCAGTCTTACAGTAAGTTTAGGGGTTGGACTAACTCTAGAGACCCACCTATGGGAGGACCTGGGAAGGGGGTGGTCACACCCCTTCCCCTTTCTCCAGTTTCGAGCCAGACCGGAGGCTGAGCACCCCAGAAACCAGTTTGCACTGTGAAATGCATGGAGCACCTTCTGTTCCCCAGGCAGTGTGTCAAAAGCATTCACTGAATGCAACCCACCCTGCCCCAATACACTAAAGCCTGTCTGGGGAGGGGCCAGCACCTCCCTAGACACGAAACCTATTGTCCAGGCCTACCCTGCCGGAATTTCGTCTAGCAGCAGGAGGGCAGACTTGTGTCTGTGGCAGCAGCATCCATTTTGTGATGCTGGGGCCCTGTTTAACTTTAACCGGGTATACCAGTGTGTACATGTCTTTTCCCTCTAGAAGGGTGGAATGCTACCCTCGCCGCCAGAATTGGCGGGGTAGTATTCCAAAGTGTTTGACACCTTACACAACATGTTTTGATAAAGCCAAACCAAAGTGAGCATTAACCGCGAGGATTATAATGCACTTAAGAGTATATGGTATGGCTATATCATAGAACAGCTTTGAGGAGATATTTCCGAAAGCGGCAGAGGGGCTCAGCTCATGCCAGGGCACCCTCTCACACAAATCCAAGCACTCTGCCTTCAGGATGGTCAAGGCCTGCCTTAGGAGTGACTTATAGGTTACTGTGTGTCTATATGTAATGGTAGATATAGGTATACTATATCTAAGTAAGGGGTGCTTATACCACCTTACCCAGGCTGCAAGTGCAGACCGGTGGTGTTAGTTTGGCTGGCTAACCAGGGGTGGCATAATGCATGCTTCAGCCCCTGGTAGGCCTCTGGGGTACCTATGCCCTGGGGACCTAGGGTACCAGCTACAAGGACTCACAAGGGTGACCCAGTAACCAATCTGGTATGTACCTAAAGTACATGGTATCAATTTAGAGAGAGAACAGCTGGTCCTGATTAGCAGGGCCGCAGCCAGACTAAAGTCGAAAAAACAGTGAAAAACACCAAAAAGTGCGGGTAACCATAGGTAGCAGACCCTACTCTCCTACACCAATGCCTTCCCCTCAAAAAACTTCCAGCCTTTCTGCCTCCCCCAGGAGGCAGATGGGTGCAATAGCCACTGATCTGCCCCCCCCCGGGGGGGGAGGGGGGCAGAAAGCTCATTAGACACCAGGGAGTATGTTGATTTTTTTGTATGTAGAGGTGGGGCCTGCCCAGAGTGGGCATGCAAATATCCCCACCACCAAAAATTGTTAATAGTCTTTCTACCCCCAGGAGGTATATGGGGCAACAGTCCCCTATATGCCCCCTCGGGGCCAGAAAGCCCACTAGGTACCAAGGATATGTTAATGGGCATGTCAGTGAGAAGCCCCATAGGCAAGGGTCACTCTCTCTTTTAGGCGCACATTTTGGCTGCTTCAGTGATATTTTTAGTCTCATCTGCACCCAAGCAGGTCCAAAAAAACACTAGAAACCAATGAGAGTTTGTGTTTGTGTGTAAACTGGAGTGTGGCTGATGATCTGCGTGTACTGTCCTTTGGCTGGCATTTTGCTGGCAGTGTGTGCAGACCAAAAATATCAACAAAGGGAGTGAAGAGGTGGTGCAACAAGGCACCGCGGTGGGCTAATCCTCCTCTTATGAACGTCTAAATAATCAACAAAGACCACCTGAAACAGACATACAATACATATTCCGATGGTGTTGGAATACACTCAGTGTGTTAAAATACCACTCACACACCAAAAGGGCCCTTGGTGTCATGCTTCATCATCGGGGTCTTCCCGCCCCCGCTGCGGGACGGGGCAGTGCTGCGACAAGCGGCTACGCCGGAGCACCTTTTAATTGTGAGTACTATGTGAGTGATAATGGAGTGAGTGTCAGTGAGGTCAGAAGTGATGAACAGTGAAATTAAAGTTAAAAAATACCTGGCCTGGTGTTTAGAAAAAATTATTTAATAGGCACTGGCTGGTATCGTTAAAAGGGGTGAGGCGGAGTGCAAGATCGGGTTACTAGTCTTGCTCTCCTGTGTGGGTCAACATGTTTCGGGGCGACATGCCCCTTCGTCAGGACCGGGATGTATAGATCCCCCTGTCACTCACTAATGCGCTCCCACAGATAGAGAGTGTTGTGTTTGATCAATGTGTATAAATAATTTAAATACACGTGAAAGAAGCTCGGTCAGTAATACTGATGATGTAAGCCTGCAAGGATAAGAACACAGGATTTTAGAAAGAGCGCGGATCCCAATGCGCTTTACTAATGAATACCTGTAAGGAATGAAAATACACATAGGGGAAGAAAACACACTTTAGGCTGTTACATGTCACGCCAAAGACTTCTTAGGGGGACCTGGATAGCCGGATATGGAAAAGACAAAATATATAGAACTGTGGAGAAAAGCATTCATGGGCTTATTGCCTGGCTGGCCGAGGATTTCCCGGAGGGGCCAGGTAACTTCACAGGGTGCAAATGGGAAGGAAAAAACACACATAAAAATGTATACATACATACACACACCAATATAAAGCATCAAAAACTAGCAAAGAGATGCTTATTCACTTTTTATACATACTTATTGAATGATGAGACAATGCCCCATGAGCCAAGCTGGGCGAAGGGTATAGAGGGTCCAACTGTGGGGAGACATGGAGAGATAATGCCAGGACCTAGATTAGCTTTTTACCCTGAGTGAATTAAGGTAGTGTATACCAGGTCAGGACTGTCGGCTATGCCGTACTTACTCAACCCCCACACCTCAGTGCTTCCTCCTTCGTCAGTGGCTTCCGTGGTAATGGTAAGCCGGGGCAGGGCGGGTCTTATATAGTGAGGCCGTGGCTTGTTAGCAGAGCCTTAATTAATTAACTCGAAACCGATGTGCGTGTTCGGTCGAGTGGTTTGGGCGTGTGACCAGAGCGGCCATTGTTAAATGTCCGAGGTCGGCTGGGCCGGGATAGGTATTGGCAAGGGTCGGTTGCATTTCCCTTACGATAGGTAGTAGTTGGCGGAGGGGGTGGGTAGAATGCTAGGATACATCCCAGGTCCGCTCTGATGCTAGTATCTGCGTGTCAGGCGACACATGCGCCTGCGCGGTGAAGTGTCTACACTCCGCGCATGCGCAGTAGAGCTGCATAGTGACTATCTTGTCGCGCATGCGCGGGAGGGAGGTGTTCCTCCGCGCTGCTCATCAGGAGCCTGGGGGGGTTTTTTTTGCCAATGGAAATACGGAGGGACGCTTATGAAGATGTATAAATCATTGTCAAAGCGGAACATGTGTTATTTACCAACTGTCCTGTAGGCAGAGGTTGTACATGGGTGAAGACTGATATTCTCAAATTATGTTCCACTTACTTATAGGTGGGAAAATAAAGAGGCTCTTGTTAGGTTACAGCTATTCAGAGCGAAAAACTCTTATTTTTTGCACACAGTTTGTAAAAAGGAATAAATAAAATAAAAATTCGAGATTTTCATACATATTTACACATCATGTCGGCCAGGACCACATTGCAGGTTTCTGTGACTGCTGGTGGGACACGATGGTGTTGAGTTTTATATTAGTACTGTATTAAGGTCCCGAACTATGGAACTCGCTTAGGTTTTAATCATGCCTTAAATTGCGACCAAGGAATATCGTCATTTAATCCTGTGAGATGCGTGCCCAAGCGATAGACCCAACGTTGCTCTTTTGCAAGAAGGTCCTTGTCACTCCCGTAGGCTTCTATGACTGTCCATTGCAGATCGTCTATACTGTGACCCATTGTGGCATAGTGGGTGGCCATTCTTGTGGTAGTTTTTTTGCAACGTACGTTGCTTCGATGTTCGCCCATTCGTATCTTGACCGGTCGTGTGGTCATGCCAATGTACTCTTTTTTACATGGGCAGGTGATCAAATAGACCAAATTCCGGCTATTACAGTTGGTAAAGGAACGTTGTTCCCATGTGGATTTGTTAGAAAAAGTTATGTTACGACTTTTTTTTGTATATTGACAGGATGTGCACGAGCCACATGGGTGGTGCCCTCCAATGGTTGAAATGGCAGAGGGTCTCTCGTTCGTGAGTTGTTTAGGTCTCGTGTGGACCAGCAGATCCTTCAGGTTCTTACCACGCCTGTGTGCAAACATTGGTTTTGGGAAATCTAGTTTTCCGCAATTCAAAATTTTCCAGTGTCTGTTCACAATTTTTGTGATCTGGTTCGAATTGGTGTTGTACGTTGTGACACAAATCGGGCGTTGGTCTTGTTCTTTTTCTGCTGTAGTTTCCAAAAGGGCATCTCGGTTGTTGTTCCGTGCTCTCTTAAAACCCTTGTTGACTACCTTGCTAGGATAGTTCCTGTTACTGAGCTTAGTTTTCAAATCAGCTGCTTGGGTTTTAAAATCTTGGATAGCGCTGCAATTACGCCTAAGGCGAAGGAACTGGCCATAGGGTAAATTGTCACGTAGATGTCGTGGATGGAAGCTACTATATAGTAACAGACTGTTTTTAGCCGTGGGCTTGAAATGAGTACATGTCTCTAGTTTGCCATTAGAGGGGTAGATATTCAAATCAAGGAAAACAAGGTTTTCATTAGAGGCTGTGTGGGTGAACTTGAGGAACCGATCTTGTTGGTTCAGCCAAGTCATGAATTGTACCACAGAGTTTTGATCACCCCTCCAGATGACTAATACGTCATCTATGTATCTTTTCCATGCGACCACATGGTTCTTATAGGGGTTCTGGTCGTTCAGGATTCTGGTGGCTTCGAGATGGTGCACATAGAGCCCTGCTAGGCTCGGCGCACAGGTGCTGCCCATACTCGTGCCGTGTTTTTGTAGGTAGTATGTGTTTTCATACATGAAGAAATTCTTTTTTAGGGTCATGGAGATGCATTCAAGGACCACTTGCCTCGGGGTGTGGTACGCCCATGGGGTTGAGAACAGGACTTCCTCAATACAGATACAGATACAGGCCTGAAGAACAAATCCTCTTTCACACCTCTAGACTCTACGCTACCGGTTGAACTGTTAACCTTTGAAAAGGCAGTTATGGCAGATCTGGAAAAACTAACCACTGACAGTGGGGATGTCTTTAACAACACCTCCACAGCTGAGAGAACGGCCTTGTATGAACTGGCTAATGATGAAACGATTGTAATCAAGCCTGCCGACAAGGGCGGAGCGACGGTGATACAAACATATACCAACTATGATAAGGAGTGTAGGAAACTACTTGAGGACAGACGCAATTATCAAATACTGAGGGAAGACCCGACTGAAGAAGTCAGGATCTGTATCCTCATAATGATTGAGGAAGCAATGGCACACGACTGGCTCACAAAACAAGAGAGCGATTTTCTGATTCAAAAGAATCCAAAAACTCCGTATTTCTACACCATCCCCAAGATTCATAAGGACGCCCCATATCCACCTGGGCGCCCTATAGTATCGGGAATCCAGTCAATCCTTGAACCCTTATCAAAATTTGCGGACGCTTTCCTTAGACCAATAGTACAGAAGACGAGTACTTATCTAAAAGACACGAAAGCAGTCCTACAGTTGGTAAAAGAGATACCTTTTGACCCCGAACACGACCTCCTGTTGGGACTGGATGTAGAGAGTCTCTACACGAGTCTCCCCCACCGAGAGACTCTAGAAATTATTGAGGAAGTCCTGTTCTCAACCCCATGGGCGTACCACACCCCGAGGCAAGTGGTCCTTGAATGCATCTCCATGACCCTAAAAAAGAATTTCTTCATGTATGAAAACACATACTACCTACAAAAACACGGCACGAGTATGGGCAGCACCTGTGCGCCGAGCCTAGCAGGGCTCTATGTGCACCATCTCGAAGCCACCAGAATCCTGAACGACCAGAACCCCTATAAGAACCATGTGGTCGCATGGAAAAGATACATAGATGACGTATTAGTCATCTGGAGGGGTGATCAAAACTCTGTGGTACAATTCATGACTTGGCTGAACCAACAAGATCGGTTCCTCAAGTTCACCCACACAGCCTCTAATGAAAACCTTGTTTTCCTTGATTTGAATATCTACCCCTCTAATGGCAAACTAGAGACATGTACTCATTTCAAGCCCACGGCTAAAAACAGTCTGTTACTATATAGTAGCTTCCATCCACGACATCTACGTGACAATTTACCCTATGGCCAGTTCCTTCGCCTTAGGCGTAATTGCAGCGCTATCCAAGATTTTAAAACCCAAGCAGCTGATTTGAAAACTAAGCTCAGTAACAGGAACTATCCTAGCAAGGTAGTCAACAAGGGTTTTAAGAGAGCACGGAACAACAACCGAGATGCCCTTTTGGAAACTACAGCAGAAAAAGAACAAGACCAACGCCCGATTTGTGTCACAACGTACAACACCAATTCGAACCAGATCACAAAAATTGTGAACAGACACTGGAAAATTTTGAATTGCGGAAAACTAGATTTCCCAAAACCAATGTTTGCACACAGGCGTGGTAAGAACCTGAAGGATCTGCTGGTCCACACGAGACCTAAACAACTCACGAACGAGAGACCCTCTGCCATTTCAACCATTGGAGGGCACCACCCATGTGGCTCGTGCACATCCTGTCAATATACAAAAAAAAGTCGTAACATAACTTTTTCTAACAAATCCACATGGGAACAACGTTCCTTTACCAACTGTAATAGCCGGAATTTGGTCTATTTGATCACCTGCCCATGTAAAAAAGAGTACATTGGCATGACCACACGACCGGTCAAGATACGAATGGGCGAACATCGAAGCAACGTACGTTGCAAAAAAACTACCACAAGAATGGCCACCCACTATGCCACAATGGGTCACAGTATAGACGATCTGCAATGGACAGTCATAGAAGCCTACGGGAGTGACAAGGACCTTCTTGCAAAAGAGCAACGTTGGGTCTATCGCTTGGGCACGCATCTCACAGGATTAAATGACGATATTCCTTGGTCGCAATTTAAGGCATGATTAAAACCTAAGCGAGTTCCATAGTTCGGGACCTTAATACAGTACTAATATAAAACTCAACACCATCGTGTCCCACCAGCAGTCACAGAAACCTGCAATGTGGTCCTGGCCGACATGATGTGTAAATATGTATGAAAATCTCGAATTTTTATTTTATTTATTCCTTTTTACAAACTGTGTGCAAAAAATAAGAGTTTTTCGCTCTGAATAGCTGTAACCTAACAAGAGCCTCTTTATTTTCCCACCTATAAGTAAGTGGAACATAATTTGAGAATATCAGTCTTCACCCATGTACAACCTCTGCCTACAGGACAGTTGGTAAATAACACATGTTCCGCTTTGACAATGATTTATACATCTTCATAAGCGTCCCTCCGTATTTCCATTGGCAAAAAAAAACCCCCCAGGCTCCTGATGAGCAGCGCGGAGGAACACCTCCCTCCCGCGCATGCGCGACAAGATAGTCACTATGCAGCTCTACTGCGCATGCGCGGAGTGTAGACACTTCACCGCGCAGGCGCATGTGTCGCCTGACACGCAGATACTAGCATCAGAGCGGACCTGGGATGTATCCTAGCATTCTACCCACCCCCTCCGCCAACTACTACCTATCGTAAGGGAAATGCAACCGACCCTTGCCAATACCTATCCCGGCCCAGCCGACCTCGGACATTTAACAATGGCCGCTCTGGTCACACGCCCAAACCACTCGACCGAACACGCACATCGGTTTCGAGTTAATTAATTAAGGCTCTGCTAACAAGCCACGGCCTCACTATATAAGACCCGCCCTGCCCCGGCTTACCATTACCACGGAAGCCACTGACGAAGGAGGAAGCACTGAGGTGTGGGGGTTGAGTAAGTACGGCATAGCCGACAGTCCTGACCTGGTATACACTACCTTAATTCACTCAGGGTAAAAAGCTAATCTAGGTCCTGGCATTATCTCTCCATGTCTCCCCACAGTTGGACCCTCTATACCCTTCGCCCAGCTTGGCTCATGGGGCATTGTCTCATCATTCAATAAGTATGTATAAAAAGTGAATAAGCATCTCTTTGCTAGTTTTTGATGCTTTATATTGGTGTGTGTATGTATGTATACATTTTTATGTGTGTTTTTTCCTTCCCATTTGCACCCTGTGAAGTTACCTGGCCCCTCCGGGAAATCCTCGGCCAGCCAGGCAATAAGCCCATGAATGCTTTTCTCCACAGTTCTATATATTTTGTCTTTTCCATATCCGGCTATCCAGGTCCCCCTAAGAAGTCTTTGGCGTGACATGTAACAGCCTAAAGTGTGTTTTCTTCCCCTATGTGTATTTTCATTCCTTACAGGTATTCATTAGTAAAGCGCATTGGGATCCGCGCTCTTTCTAAAATCCTGTGTTCTTATCCTTGCAGGCTTACATCATCAGTATTACTGACCGAGCTTCTTTCACGTGTATTTAAATTATTTATACACATTGATCAAACACAACACTCTCTATCTGTGGGAGCGCATTAGTGAGTGACAGGGGGATCTATACATCCCGGTCCTGACGAAGGGGCATGTCGCCCCGAAACATGTTGACCCACACAGGAGAGCAAGACTAGTAACCCGATCTTGCACTCCGCCTCACCCCTTTTAACGATACCAGCCAGTGCCTATTAAATAATTTTTTCTAAACACCAGGCCAGGTATTTTTTAACTTTAATTTCACTGTTCATCACTTCTGACCTCACTGACACTCACTCCATTATCACTCACATAGTACTCACAATTAAAAGGTGCTCCGGCGTAGCCGCTTGTCGCAGCACTGCCCCGTCCCGCAGCGGGGGCGGGAAGACCCCGATGATGAAGCATGACACCAAGGGCCCTTTTGGTGTGTGAGGGGTATTTTAACACACTGAGTGTATTCCAACACCATCGGAATATGTATTGTATGTCTGTTTCAGGTGGTCTTTGTTGATTATTTAGTGTGTGCAGACCTGCACTTTGCTAACGGAGTGGGTAGACTTGCACTTGATGACGTTGTGTGTAGATTGGTGCTTGCCTGGTGGTGTGCGCAAAGTGGTGTTTGGCTGGTGGTGTACGAGGACTGGTGCGTGGCTGGCTGTGTGCAAGGATGGTGCTTGACTGAAGGGATGGACTGGTCTTGGGGGCACCGGGTGATTTCCAAGTGGGCCGGATGGATGGGGGCTGGTTTTAAGGCCGTGGGGGTCGGTTTGGTCATTGGGGGGCAGTTTTGCAGCAGTGCTGCAATATCGTCCCCCAGTGACAAAATCGGTAGTGGTGCATTTTACTAACATTCTCCTCCTTCCCAGGGCTGGTTGAGTAGCAATCCAGGGTTGGTTGCTGTTCCCAGTCTGTCCCTACTTGGCTGCGTAATGTGGAAATGGCGCTTGGCTGGTGGAGTGCTTGTGTGGCGCTTGTCTGGCGGTGTGCATGGAGAGTGCTTGGCTGACTGTGTGCATGGATGGCATTTGACTGGCAGTGTACGTGGATGGCGCTTGGCTGGGGTGTGCATGGATGGCGCTTGGCTGGCGGTGTGTGTGGATGGTACTTGGCTAGCAGAGTGCGTGAATGGCGCTTGGCTAGTGATGTGTATGGATGGTGATGTGCGTGTACTAACTCCTGGCTGCCGGTGTGGCTTGCATGGATCCCGCAGAATTTTCAATTTCAAGTTCAAGTTCAGGAATTTGTATAGCGCACTACTCACCCAGAGGTTCTCAAGGCGCTTGTGGGAGGGGGTGCATTATTTATCGAATAGCCAGGTTTTAAGTTGCTTTCTGAAGGAAATGTGGTTCTGTGTGAGACGGAGGTGAGTGGGGATAGAATTCCAGGTCTTGGCCGCCAGGTAGGAGAAGGAATCTTCCTCCCATGGTAGGTCTGTGGATGTGCGGAACTGCGGCGAGCGCTTGATTGGAGGATCTTAGTTGGCGGGTGGGTGTGTAGAAGGACAGTCGTGTGTTGAGGCATTCGGGACCTAGTTTGTAGAGGGCCTTGTGTGCCTGGGTGAAGAGACGGAACGTTATTCTCTTGTTGACGGGAAGCCAGTGGAGGTCTTTCAGGTGGCCGGTAATGTGAGCTTGGCGAGGGATGTCCAATATGAGTCTGGCTGATGCATTTTGGATGCGTTGGAGTTTTTTCTGTAATTTGGCTGTGGTTCCGGCGTAGAGGGTGTTTCCATAGTCCAGTCGGCTAGTGACCAGTGCATGGGTGACCGTCTTTCTTGTTTCGGTGGGGATCCAACAGAAGATTTTTTTGAGCATACGAAGTACGTTGAAGCAAGAGGATGAGACAGCGTTAACTTGTCTGGTCATCGAGAGGGAGGAGTCTAGGATGAAGCCTAGGTTGTGTGCGTGGTCTGTGGGTGTGGGTTCTGTGCCAGGGCCGATGGCCACCATGAGTCGTCCCAGGCAGAGGGGGAAGATCCTAGGATGAGAACTTCCGTTTTGTCTGAGTTAAGTTTTAGGCAGCTGTTTTTCATCCATTCGGCTACATTTCCTCACATTTCTGTGTGAATAAGCTGTAGGATCACTGCACAGGCACAAATGTCTTACCACCCAGCATTTCCCTTGGTCTCTCGAGGAAAAGGATACCTCACTTGTGCTGGTGCCCAAAGTAGCGTCGACCTAAAAACGTATAAACAAACTGCCCTTTTGGAGCCGCTTTGGGCTCCCCTCAATCTCTTCAAGTTTTTGTCCCTTCCATGTCATAGGCACTTGGCCCATCCATACAAGTAAGGTATCATTTTTATCAGGAGACTGAGGGGAACGGTAAGTGGTAGGAAATTTGTGCCGTTCCCGTTCAATGTTCCCACAACTTTCCCATACATATATTAGAGGAAAAGGTGACTACTTTTTTGCTAAATGTGAGGTTTGCAGCGGATCCTGGGAAGGGAAATGTGGGGTGGTCAATGCAAGCCCGACCTCCCTGGACTCCCACAGGTGTCTAGTTTTCAGAAGTGTCTGGGACCAAAAACACAGGTGCCCACCTATCACAAAACAACCTAATTTTTTAAGGGGGGCACCTTGGTTTTTGTCTTAGGCTCGGTAGCCATCTAGTGAATTCTACCAAACCCATACATTTCTGAAAACTGAACATGTTAGGGAGTCCGGGGATTGGGTAGACTTGCACTTGAAGACGGTGTGTGTAGATTGGTGCTTGCCTGGTGGTGTGTGTGGAGTGGTGTTTGGCTGGTGGTGTACGAGGACTGGTGCTTAGCCGGCTGTGTGCATGTATGGTGTTTGACTGCAGGGGTGGACTGACCTTGGGGGGCACCGGGTGTTTCCCAAGTGGGCCGAATGGATGGGGGCTGGTTTTAAGGCCGTGGGGGCCTCTTTTGACATGGGGGCCAGTTTTGCAGCTGTGCCCCCAGTAACAAAAGCAGTAGTGCTGCATTTTACTAGCATACCCCCCTTCCCAGGGCTGGTCGAGCAGCAATCCAGGGTTGGTTGCTGTTCCCAGTCTGTCCCTGCTTGGCTGCGTAATGTGGAAATGGTGCTTGGCTGGTGGAGTGCATGTGTGGCGCTTGTCTGGCGGTGTGCATGGAGAGTGCTTGGCTGACTGTGTGCATGGATGGTATTTGACTGGCAGTGTACGTGGATGGCGCTTGGCTGGGGGGGCATGGATGGCGCATGGCTGGCGGTGTGTGTGGATGGTACTTGGCTAGCAAAGTGCATGAATGGCGCTTGGCTAGTGGTGTGTGTGGATGGTGATGTGCGTGTACTAACTCTTGGCTGGCGATGTGGCTTGCATGGATCCCATAGCATTTTCTGACCTTAGCTCCCCTGCAAACCTCAAATTTACTTACAAAGTCACATTTTCTTCACATTTCTGTGTGGATAAGCTGTAGGATAACTGCACAGGGACAAATGTCTTACCACCCAGCATTTGCCTTGGTTTCTAGAGGAAAAGGATACCTTAATTGTGTGGGTACCCAAAGTAGCGTCAGCCTAAAAAAGTATAAACAAACTACCCTTTTGGAGCCGCTTTGGGCTCCCTTCAATCTCTACAAGTGTTTGGCCCTTCCATACAAGTAAGCTCTCATTTTTATCAGGAGACTGAGGGGAATGGTAAGTGATAGGAAATTTGTGCCGTTCAATGTTCCCACAACTTTCCCATACATATATTAGAGGAAAGGGTGACTTTTTTGCTAAATGTGAGGTTTGCAGCGGATTCTGGGAAGGGAAATGTGGGGTGTTCAATGCAAGCCTCACCTCCCTGGACTCCACAGGTGTCTATTTTTCAGAAGTGTCTGGGACCAAAAACACAGGTGCCGACCTATCACAAAACAACCTAATTTTTTAAGGGGGGCACCTTGGTTTTTGGCCCCGGGCTCTGTGGCCATCTAGGAAATCCTGCCAGACCCATACATTTCTGAAAACTGAACACGCTAGGAAATCCAGGGATGTATGGCTTGTATTGATCCCCCAATGTTTTCCTACCCAGAATCCCCTGCAATTTTCAACTGTAGTTGAAAAATCTAATTTTTCTCACTTTTCTGTGTGAGAAAGTTGTGAGATCACCTGGCTGACACATATTTCCTACCACCAACCATTCCCCCAGGTTCCCTTGCAAACCTCAAATATAGCTGAAAAAAATCAAATTGTGCTCAAATTTCTGTGTGGGAAATTTGTGGGATCACTGGAATGACACAAGTTTCCTACCACCCAGTGTTGCCCTAGGTGTCCCGATAAAAATGGTATCTCACTCGTGTGGGTTGGACAGGTATACGCAAGAGGCAAGGGCCCAGATGTGGAGACATCAGAATTACCTATCACAAAACAACCTGATTTTCAAGGGGGGGCACCTGCGTTTTTGGCCCCAGGCTCATGGCCATCTAAAGAAACCTACCAAACCTACACATTTCTGAAAACTAGACACCCTTTGGAGTCCGGGGAGGTATGGCTTATGTGTATCCCCCAATAATGTTCTACTGAGAATCCCCTGCAATCCTCAGATTTAGCTGAAAAAAATCAAATTTTTCTCAAATTTCTGTGTGGGAAAGTTCCGTGATAACATAGCTGATACAAATTTCCTACCACCCAGTGTTCCCCCAGGTCTCCTGATAAAAATTACACCTCACTCGTGTGGGTGGGCAGTACCCATGACAGGCCCAAAAAGTGTTGTGGAGACATCAAAATTACCTATCACAAAAAACCTGGTTTTGCAAGGAGGGTTACCTGGCTTTTGCCCAGAATCCCCTGCAAACTGCAAATGTACCTGAAAGAAAATCAAATTTTCTACACATTCTGTGTGGGGTCACCGTGCCGGCACAAATGTCCTACCACACAGCTTTCTCTCAGTCACCTGAGTAAAATTATGCCTCATTTTTGGGGCCCTTCCCTTGTCTTATCCACAAAAGTGAGGTGCTATTTTTATCTGGAGACTTTGGAAAAAGCAGTGTGGGTGGAAGTTTGTGAATGCAAATGAGATTCCAAACTTTCCATCATAGAAATGTGAGATTTTTTAAAACATTTTTTTACAAAGTTTGAGATTAGCAAGGGATTCTGGATAACAGATCCTGGTTAGAGGCACACTTGTCACCCCATCCTGGATTCCCTTGGGTGCCTAGTTTTCAATAAATGTATACGTTTGATAGGTTTCCCTAGGTGCCCACAGATCTAGGGTTCAAAACCAACAGCTCAGCACTTTGCAAAAAAAGGGTCAGTTTTCACTGTATGTGTCCATGTTGCATTTATGGCCGTTTCTGGTCATGGGCACTAGGCCTATCCATACGAGTGAGATAGCATTTTCATTAGGAGACTTTGGGGAATGCAGGGGTGGTTGTAAGTTTGTGGATCCACACAGATTCCAGAACTTTCCATCATAGAAATGTGTTTTGTTTTAGAAAGTGTGAGGTTTGCAAGGGATTCTGAGTAACAGAACCTTTTAAGAGTCACACAAGTCATCCCATTCTGTATTACCCTGGGTGTCTAGTTTTCAAAAATGTGTAGGTTTGCTAGGTTTCCGTAGGTGCAAGCTAAGCTAGGGTTCAACATCCACAGCTAGGCACATTGCAATAAAAGGGTCCTTTTTCACTGGAAGAATTTTATGTGTCCACATTACGTTTTAGGCCATTTTCTGTCGCGGACATTAAAACTACCCACACACGTGTGATAGCATTTTTATCAGGAGACTTAAGGGAACACAGAATAGTTGAACGGATGTTATTGCCAATTGACTTTCTTTGCATTTCTGCCTTCCAAATGTAAGACAATTTATAGAAAAATAAGTAATTTTGAAAGTGACCTCTTATTCACATTTGTATGGGTACCCACAATTTTGGAGATGTGCAAAAAACCACTGCTTATAAATTCCTATTTTGTTCCCATTTCATAAATCTATTGGTTTCCTTGGTACCTATTTTTCACTCTTTATATTTTACCAAATGATTTGCTTTATACAAGGTACACAATGAAAAACCATTGCAAGACGCAGCTCAGTTGTGGCTCTGGGTTCCTCAGGTTCTTGGTGAACCTACAAGTCCTATATATCCCCACAACATGAAGGGTTGAGGATGTAACAGTATTTTGCTTTAAAACATCTATCAAACTTAGAAGAAGTTACAGGTGAAAACGTTGGCACAAATTATTTCAATATTTTCTATTTTCAACTGCTAGTTTCTATAAACAAAACTTGCAGGAACTACACAAATTACCCCTTGCTGAATTCAGAATGTTGTCTAGTTTTCAGAAATGTATAGGTCTCTGGGATCCATTATTGGTTTTACACCCATTTCTACCACTAATTGAAAGGAGGTTAAAAGCATAAAAAATAGGAAAAATAGGCTTTGTCCTAGTAAAATGTCAAAACTGTATAGAAAATGTTGGTTTACTGGCAAAAATCTGACTGTCCCTGAAAGCTGAGAATATGGTGATTTCAGCACCACAAACTCTTTGTTGATGCAATTTGCAGGAAAAATAACAGATATTTTTTTCTGCAGCACTTTTTCAATTTAAAAAAAGAATGTAGCTGCATTTTGGCTAATTCCTGGGTCCCTCCAAGGGAATCCACAAACCCTAGGTACCTTTATAATCCTCATGGTATTGGGAAAAATGGGCGCAAATGTTATGCTGATACCCTAAGTGGACATCACCTTACAGGGGCCTAAGCGCAAACTACCTCAAATAGCCAAAAAGATGGCTTAGCATAGGGGTGAAATTTCCGAGCAGCGAAGGGGTTAACTACTAATAAAATAATTACATTTAATAACCTTTCCACCTTCTAGCCATACCAAAACAACAACACACATCTAATATATAAATGTAAAAAATCATTAATTAATATATGTACATAATAATAATCAATTAAACAATTGATATTACAAATTAACAAAGAATACATTAATTATATTTGATTACCTTCCCACCCTTTCCCCCTACAAATGCAACACACATGTATAGCTTAAACAATATTTTAATTACACATTAACACAATTAATTATCTTTTAACCAATTATTAAAAATTAACAATATGTACTCATTATTGTAATTTCCTACACATCCTTTACCTATACAATAGGCATTTGCAATGCAATAGGTCTTGCATTTGCGAGTGTTTAAGCTATTAGCATTGCAAATGACAATGCCTTATATTTATCTGTTTTAATAATTAACGCATAAATAAAAGGTATTGTTATTTACAATGCCAATAGCTCAAGCTCTTGTAAATGCGAGACCTATTTAATTTCAAAGACGGGGCCTCCATTGCCCTGGGCGACCTCTCATAATCTCTGGATGCTTTTTTCTATTCTACTGAATGTGGATCCACAATTGGCACTAGTGGCGGTCTTCCTAGACGCCACAAAGGCCTTTGATTCAGTAGAATGGGACTACCTATTTAACATACTACAGTGTAGGGGGTTCCCCATGTTTTTTTTAGCCTGGATTAGGCTCCTCTATTCTCTCCGAAGATTAAAATAATGATCAATGGGCATGTCTCTCCCTTGATTTCCCTCTCTCAAGGCACCCAGCAAGGATGCCGTTATCTCCTCTGCTAGTCGCCCTCGCCATAGAACCTCTAGCGGCTAAGCTCCGGCAACACCACTAGGAAAAAGCACTTTGCTGCTTTCTTCGCCCAATCCTCATCTCCCTGTATGAACATTACGTCACCATTTATGTCAAAGAACCACAACAGAACCTTAATCCGCTCCTTCGAGAGTTTGTCAGGTTGGTGGCCTCTCCGGCATCCACATAAATTGGACCAAGTCTCAAATCTTCCCACTAACTACTTCTGTTATACCGTTCGACACAGATTTTCCCATTGAATGGTGCTCTACCGAAGTAAAATACCTCAGAATACACATCAATTCAGACTGAGACGAACTGATGAGGTCCAATTACGGACGTACGCTGGATCATGATACTGGTTGCATAACTAGGTAGAATGCGCTCCCCCTCCCTATGGCAGGCCGCATCTGTCTTATCAAAATGGTGATCCTTCCCAAATTTCTATATCTGTTTTTAAATATCCCATATGAACCAGGTCAACATTTTTCCTCCTTTCTTCGAACAGAGTTGATTCAATTAGTATTGGTTGGCAAGCAACCGCGCATACAGTGGGAAACGCTTACACGCCCTTTCTCCCATGGAGCATTTGATATCCCTAACTTTAAATTGTATTACCTATGAGAGCAAGCACATTACGCCCATTACTGTTTCCATCCTCCTAGGTACACACCCCACGTAGCGACTGAACATTGGCTCGCAGACCCTATCCCGCTAGAAGGGGTTATCTTGTCCACAGTCGCGCCACGTGAAACCTGTCCAACCTAAGTAGATTGCACAGTTAAGGCATGGAATAGTATAGCAGACCGCCTGCAGGTGCCCTTCTTATACTCCCCATTACTTCCACCTACATATCATCCACAGATGTCTTTACTACAAGATTTGGTATTTAAAAGAGTCAAAACTTCACACACACTCCACTGCTGGGGAGAAGTATACTTACATGGCAAATTTCGCATTCTCCAACAAATGTATTCAGATTCCCCACCCTACGCCAAGGAGACCTTCCTTTATGTCCGTCTACATCTTGGAATAAAAGATTGCACCCACATACCCTCTTGAGCCCTCGCTGGAAACCCCTTTGCACCATGTACTACAAGCACAAACGGCATCTCATTTGGTGTCCACACCTTATCATAGTCTATATACCGACGCCAAATACCCTCTTTGTGCTGCTCGGGATGAATGGTCGGCTGAACTAGGTCAAGACATCACTGATTCACAATGGGCGTTCTGCTGCAAACAAACTGAACAGGTCTCTTCCAGTAGTCGACTACGCATCACTCACTACAAATTCTTACATCGTAGTTATTACACCCCGGTGAAACTATACAGATATGGGTTGCTTGACACATCCAGATGTGACAGATGTAAAGCAAAAGCTGCTGACTTCCTTCATCTTGCTTGGGGCTGTGTGGTAGTACATACCTATTGGCAAAAAATCTTCACAGCACTCGATCTCATGACTTCCATGACCCTCTCACACTCTCCTCTTTTAGCTTTACTCAGGTAAACAGAGCAGATACCGGCTACGTACCGAAAATGTTTTTCCTTTAGTCTAGTTTTGGCTAGACGGCGAATGGCCTGTAGATGGGATCGCAGAAGGGCACCCAAATTTAAGAAGTGGATTGGGGACATGACACTATGGCAAGACCAAACATGTACATATGCTGAGCTTCTCCCAGGCCCATCCCGCCCCTGGGATATCTGGGGCCCATTACAGTCATACCTCCTAAATCAGCCTACAGAAAATGATCCTGATTCCCAATCCACATCCTGAGTAGTCTGTAGTATGGCCTAAACGCTACACACTATTGTATATTGCTCATGTCAATGTATATATTGTTATCTTATATTACATACTGGGATATGACATTTCTCATTGATGAGTTCTGTTCAAAATGCAATGCTTCTAATAACTGTACCTGGCGATTGATCTATGTGTACTTGTGGATGTGATGTCTTTATACTGCATGTCAATTTCTTTAGATTGTCCTTATCCCATTGACCGTCTAATACATCTACTGTACTCTGTTTATGTGCATCATCAATAAAATGAAATAAACTTTAAAAAAATATTTTTATTATAAATGTTTTATTTTGAGATAGTTTGTTAAAAGTATAATATAATTGTATATATTTCTAACTATATTAAATGTATTGTTATTTAACATTATATCCTATGGATTTTTATTTTAAATCCCTACCTCCATTATTTTTAGCAGGAGGGTGTTGCAGCACCAGTAGATGGTCATGTGTGGTGCAGGACCAAATCCAGCTACGCCTGTTTTGGGTCAATTTTTAGCTTAGTATCTTTAGAAGTGCAGCTGGTGAATAGTAATGGACGTACTCTTTTGTGAGTGACTGTTTGTCCCTCCCTAAAACACTCCCTAACTTCTTTTGAACCCCTCCTTACTTCTCCCTAAACCACTCCCATTTAATTAAAAGTATTGTCCTTTTTCCATCCACTCTGCTGGCTCCTTTCCACATTAACTACTAAGGGCCCTATTCCGATATTGGTCAGAGTAGCATCCGACTGACACCATCTCAGTGGGGGAACTGTCCAACCATATCTCAGTGGTTCCAAACCCCGGATTACAGTGCGACTACACATGGTGCGATCCCAAACTCCCATTTCTCTATGGGACATTGTGTGGCAGTTGGAAACCGCAATCAACACAAGCTTCCATAGAGAAATGGGAATTTTCTGTAAATCCCTGCACTGTGTGTCAAGCACCTTATGGTTTGGATTTACAGGGGGACACAATAGGTTCCTCCCAAGCCAACAACCTTAGGCTGCTGAGGGGTAGGGAACGTGCTAGGGGCTCCCAAAGTTGGTTTCCGACAGCCTTTCCATGTCAGAAAGGCCGACATGGAAAGGCTGTCAGATAACGACATTATAATCCTGACGGCAGAAACGCCATCAGTAAGAGATTATGATAGGTATCCAACTGACCGACGGGCTCCATGACCAACTGGTTTAAACTCTGACCGCAGACATTGAAATTCGATTGTCGGACTGTAAACCTATGGTGTCAGTCGTAACCATACGACGAGCGGTCAGAAGCTTACCGACCAACATCGTAATGAGGCCCTTTAAAGTAAACTTATATGTGTGAGGCTCTCCTCATAGAAAAGACTGGAACAGTGGATGTGGAGTTTTACACTTGTACGTTTGTGAATAGCATTTTTTTGTACTTTAATAGTATTGTTGTACTACTAACCCTACTGCAAAATGCAGATCGTGAATAAGGTCCAGAGAGTTTCCCTCCTGACATTAACTATTTTTCTCTTGGATGATGAGCCATCTTCTTTTGATACCCTTCAGATCTAGACAAGACTGGCTTTAAAGGAGGATTTTTGAGCCATGATTTGCTAAAGGTTGACAGCATTACCCTAAAGAGTCCTATGTATTTTTACTGCAAAGGGTTGAAATTAAGACCCTTATTATGATGTCAGCGGATCGTTGGGGAATCGGGACTGACCGACCTCCGGTTGGTGGTCCCGACCGCTGCATTGTGATGTGACAACCCATGGTGTAGTCTCATACTCTCATTTCTCTATGGAAGCTTCTGCTACAGCACAAGCTCCCATACAGAAATCAGAGAATCTCTTCATCCCTGCAATGCGTGGCAACAGGGCAGAAATTACCTCGGCCTCCAACCAGAGACCACAAGGTGAAGGGGGCCCTGCTAAGGGCCCCCAGTGTCGCTTTTCTTCAGCCCATCGGAATCCAGCCGGAATGACCGGGCGGTTTCACTTTCGACTGCCTGCCTCATAATGCAGCAGTCAAAAGTGAAACCCACGATGAGACCCGGAAAGCCTCCGGCCTCAGGTCATAGAATTTCTTGGTCTCATCATAATGAGGCCCTAACCCTTTTTCCCAGCTAAGACTAACCTAAAAAGACATTATGGATTTAGCATCAATCTTCTATTAAGCCGCTTTCCTGCATCTTGCAAAAGATATCTTAGGACCCCATATAAATGTTTTGTTTTCACTTGCCATTTGCATCATGGGCTGGATTTTTACAGCATATGTTAAATGAATACAACTAATAGCCATTTTTGAAGGTTTGTCTTTGTGTTGTACACTGAATTTATATCTGGTACTGACTGGTATGTACCCATTCTTGAGGAACTCTCCTTGAAATAAAATTTACATTATTAATGATAGCTACAGAGTCATTGTCTCTGATACTATATATACAAACCAGGCTTCCTCTTGGGGTTATGGGTATAGACCTGCCTCTAGTTTAGATATTGAACTAAGCAGCATTATTTTGATACATAACCTTCATTGTGCTGCATCTACTCCCGCCTGTGACGCAACCAGCCAGCATGCAGATTCTTCAGAATACTGCAGTAGTATGTTGTACATAGCAGTGAGACAGGCAAAGAGAGGAGGCTGGCGATTGAGTGGGTGTGAAGCTCGAAGGGTGGATGAGGTGAAAGGTATGAATTTTATTTCTTGTCTTGAAAAGTGGCCTGATGTCTCATTGGACGGAGACATGCTCTCGACCTGCATGAACATATCAACCAATCAATCAGTATTTGCAGAGCCCAGCACTGTCACCCCTAAGTGTATCTGGGTGCTGGGGTGCGAGGTCTCATTCAAAAAGCAAGGTCTTGAGTTTTAATCCTTAAGTCCACGAGGGTGGGTGCTGTTTGGAGGTGGAGGGTCAAGTCGTTTCAGGTCTTGTCAGAAATGTAGAAGTAGGAGCAGCCCCATTGTGGCAGATTCAGGGAGTGTGAGTGAGGGCTACTAAGGAGGAGTGTAAGTGTCTGGTGTGTTGGTGGAAGTTCAATCAGTGGTTGATGTAGGCTGGTCCTTAATTGTACAAGACCTTGTCGGCATGCGTGAGTATCTTGAACGGACATCTCTTCTGGATGGGGAGTCACTGGAGGTTTCTGAGGAGCAGGCTGATGAGGGCCTATTTGGGGAGGTCCAGGATGAGATGAGCTGCCGCATTCTGTATGGTCTGGAGTTGTTTGAGGAGCTGGGTGGAGACGTCATTGTATAATGCATTGTTCTAGTTGAGGTGGCTAGTGACAAGGGCCTGGGTGACGTTTTTCCTGGTGTTGACTAGGATCCACCTGTACATTTTCTGCAGAGCATGCAGAGGGTGTGGAAGCAGGAGGAGGCTACTACAATAATTTGTTGCTTCAAGGTTAATTCACTGTCTAGGATGATTCCGAGGATGCGTGCATGGTCTGTTGGTGAGGGAGTGGGTCCAAGTTTGGATGTCCACCAGCTGTGGTCGCATATGGATGTGTTTTTCTTGAAGATCAGTACTTCTGTTTTGTTGGAGTGGAGTTTGAGGTAGATTGTTCTCATCCAGTTGGCTACGTTTGTCACGACGTTGCAGAAGTTTGTTTTGGTGGTGAAGGAGTCTTAGTGAGTGAGAGGATGAACTGTGTATCATCTGCGTAGGATATGATGTTGAGACTGTGGGATCTGATGATGTTTGTTACAGGGGTTCACATAGGTGTTGAAAAACATTGGGCTGAGGGATGATCCTTGGAGTATGCTGCATATGATGCACTAGGGGGCGCGGAGGGAGGCAGCCGGATACTCTTAGTACATCCTGTCATGAAGGAGGCAATCGATTGAGGGCATTTTTTCATAAACCCATGTTGTGGAGTCTGTGGATGGGGGTATTGGTGGTAGATGGGGTTAAATACAGCTGAGAGGTCGAGGAGCATCAAGGCCGCAGACTCTACAGTGGTCAAGAAGTGTTCTAATGTCATTTGTGACTGCAATGAGTGGGGTATTCATGTTGTGGATGGTGCGGAATCCTGATCGGGAAATATCAAGCAGGTTGTTTTGTTTCAGGTATTCTGTGAGCTGAAAACTTATGGTCTTCTCAAGTATTTTGGCACTGCAGGTGAGCATATAGATTGCGGGATATTTTTTCAGTTTGTTTGGGTTGGCAGATGGTTTCTTTAGGAGGGATCTGCCACCTCCTGCCCTGGGGCCCATTTGGCACCAAAGTAGGTGGGAAAATTAGATAGTCAGAAGGCATGTTCACTTACAGACTAGTTACATTCCTAAGGTGAGCTACCGGAAGTGAAAAATGAAACAAGGGTTTCACCATCTTAAATTTGGTGAAACTAGGAACCCTGGGCCAGATTTATGCCCACTCTACCCAGGAAGAGGTCATATGTAATCACCCCAGAGAAAATTAGCCTGTTGGCTACTGTCCTATACTCAACAATCAGAGGGGGGAGAGAGAGAAATCAGAATGGATTCATTCTCCCTGGGCATATTTAAATAAACAGTTAGAATCCACTCCTTGAGATTAAGGGTGTCTCCTCCACAGTGGGAAATACCTTTATGTTTTTAGGTCTCCTCACACACCAACAGGCCCCTTGGTGTCATGTTTCATCATCAGGGTCATCGTACCCCTCTACGGGGTACAGTGTGCTGCGACCTACGGAGACGTGGGAGCACTTGTTAGACTATGTGTGGTGTTGGTGAGGGGGTATTTTGAATAAATGTGAGTGTATTGTGGGGTTTGGGAAATAGTGATAGTTAAAAAGAACCTGGCTCGTGGGGTGACTAAATATTATTTAATAAGCCCCCGGGCTGGTGCTGTTAAAAATGAGGGTGGGAGGTCACTACGCTGACAATGTGCGTTAACTCCTTTTTGTGTGCGTCGACATGTTTCGGTGCCAGAAGCACCTTCTTCAGGACGAGGTGCACAAATCCCCACCTTACTCACGTTTCTCTAACTAATACCAGAATTTTCTAATAAAAGTGAGGAAAAATTACAGTGCAGGTAAAAGTAATGTACCTAGCAAACAAAGACGTTGTCTATTGATCAACCTGTAAAGGAAAGAAGACAAAAAAAAATTTCTGGTGGTCTCTCTCTCCATATCCATAGGTAAAATGTCCAGTGGTTACAGGTGACATACTATAGCTGTATTCCAGTGCTTATAGTGGGATAAAAATATTTGACAAAAAACACACTAGACTCACTGACACTTTGTCCTTTCCCTCTTTACCAACAATAGTGTTACGACCAGGAAATGATTTGAAAACATCTGATCAAAAATGTCCTCATTTAGGGGCCGATTATGATCGCGGACGGACTTGCGTCCGTCCGCGATCATTGAGGAGGAGGGGACGTCCGCTTGGGCTGCGGAGTCCCCTCCTGTGCGATTAGGATGTGACCGCCACCCTGGCGGTCACATCCTCTATTTTTAACATTGCCGCGGGTGCAGCTTCAAGCTGCACCCGCGGCAATGTTAAAAATGCACGCATTGCATTTGCATGCAGAAAGAGGCAGGCACCGCGCGGTGCCTGCCGCTTTCTGCATGCAAATGCAGGGGGGTACCATAGGTACCCCCCATGTGCACCCCCCACACCCCCTTCACCTAGGGGGCCCGCAACGGGCCCCCTAGGTGAAGATCCGTATGCTTTTCCACGGCGGAAAACCCGCCGCGGAAAAGCACTTTTAAAATCCCATCCTGATATGGCGGACGGTGTCTGAGAGACACCGTCACCATATCAGAGCTTTTCCGCCGCGGTTGTAAGCCAGCCACGGCGGAAAAGCTGCGGACGGAAACCAGGACCCACCAGCCATCCTAATGTGGCGGTGGGTCCTTGGTCAGTCCGCTGCGGTTTTTCCGCATCCTCGGGCCGGCGGTGGCTTCCGCCGGCCCTGAGGATGCGGAAAAACGCAATCCTAATGACCCCCTAAGTGTGTGTGCTCTATGTTGTGTCTTCTTTCCTTTACAGGTTGATCAATAGATAACGTCTTTTTTTGCTAGGTACATTTGTGCACCCCGTCCTGAAGAAGGTGCTTCCGGCACCGAAATATGTCGACGCACACAAAAAGGAGGTAACGCACATTGTCAGCGTAGTGACCTCCCACCCTCATTTTTAACAGCACCAGCCCGGGGGCTTATTAAATAATTTTTAGTCACCCCATGAGCCAGGTTCTTTTTAACTATCACTATTTCCCAAACCCCACAATACACTCACATTTATTCAAAATACTCCCTCACTGTGGAGAAGTGTGGCTCACCGGTTAGAGGAGGCAGACCCAGAAGCAGAGGTTGGCCTGGGACCAGGGTTCAATTCACGACGTGGCAGGGTTTGGAGCCCAAATGTCCACGGACCTGATAATTCTCCCTTCGGTGCCTACTTGAATCAGGGGTTTACGCTCTGCAACTCTGGGCAATAGCTTGCTCAATCTCCACTACGGCCCCCGCTGCGGGATGCCTGGCTTTCACCTTGGGGGTGCCCAGCTGGGCTATCCCACAGGGAAAAACCAGGACGGGTTCCCAAAGCAAGCGCTGAGATACCCTTTGTGGTGATACGTGCGCTATATAAGAAACTACATTAGCATTTTTTTTTTTACCAACACCACACATAGTCTAACAAGTGCTCCCACGTCTCCGTAGGTCGCAGCACGCCGTACCCCGTAGAGGAGTACGATGACCCTGATGATGAAGCATGACACCAAGGGGCCTGTTGGTGTGTGAGGGGACCTAAAAACATAAAGGTGTTCCCCACTGTGGAGGAGACACCCTTAATTTCAAGGAGTGGATTATAACTGTTTACTGTCCTATACTCCCCTTAGTGTTTAGGGGCTCGCCTGACTCCAGGAACTTAGGTTTATCTACTGCGAACTGAAAGAAGGACAAACAAGAGCAGTCACCATGAAATTTGAGGACTTTACCACTACTTGGTGCCAAACCTTCCTTAATTGTGGAACCTGGACAATTGAAGTAACCCAGCTCATCCAAAAGCTGAACTCCTCCCAAAGCTGAGGAGAAACAACTAGCAACAACCAAGCAGCATCTCCCATGAGGTGGAGGAGCGATCTGCCTGCATATGCATACAACGAAAGCATCTGTCCTGTAACCCTTGCTGATGGGCATCTGTCCCACTGAAGGAGCAGCACAAAAGAAGGAGATCCCTGAACCTCTTGGAGATCAGCCCCGTCTCTCTAGTGAGTTTCAAGATGCTTGACCCTCCAGGAGCCCTCCTTCACAAATGCCCTGGCTACCAGGGCACTTGGGCCCATCAAGGAGTGCTTGTGACCAGCCAGGACGCAACCACCACAAACACTTACCTGCATGTTGAGAGTGGCTCTGCTCTGTTTTATTTCCCTCTTCTGCTGGTATACAAAGAAGTGGGAGAGCCTCCAGAGCTAAACCCGTCAGCCAGCACCTCTGCATCCAAGTGCTGAAGCCCGAGTACATGACTTCTGCCTTGGTCCCCTTGGCCTAGGAGTCCTGTAGGAGCTGAGCACCCCTTTGGGTTCCAACAAACTTGTCCCCAATTCCCCCTTTGGAGACTGGTCTCTATAAATTTTGACAGCTGATCTCACTCGAAGCTACCATTGTGATCACCACCTCTGCACCCGGACACACCAGGGCAGGTAAACCCGAACTGCTGGTGGTACTTTGGGCCTTGGCCCCCAAACACCTGAAGTCCTAAAGGGAACCCTCTAAAACCATTTGCAATTGCCTGTATACAGTACATGAATTTCGGTTCCATAGGATAACATTACTGCATTTGAAGTTTATGCTTCAAATCTGAGAGCGTTGCTATTAACTGTTTTACTGTGTAAAAACAATAACAAACTAAATTACTTACCTGGTACCGTATATCTGGTGCCTAAATATTATATAAAATATTGTGTTCTTTTTCAAAATTGGTCTCAGATTTCGTATTGAGTGTGTGTCGCATTTATTGATACTGTGTGTTTAGCAAATACTCAAAACTCCCCTCTGATAAGCATAAACTGCTCGTCCACACTACCCCGAATAGAATACTTTGGGATTGTTGAAACAAGCCCCTGCAAACCAATAAGGGTCGTCTGGCCTAGTTGCCTGGTGTACCCCTCGTTGCTACACTACATAAATAGCTAGCTATCAAAATTAGTGCGGTTTGATACTCCAATGGTGTGTTTAGAAATTAAAGCACGACGGTGAACTGTGACTCACATTGAGCTGCATGCACTTGTCACCTTTGAGGCAGTTGTTCTACTGTTTTCTTTTTATCTGTAAAAATATATACATGTGTCAGGCCCAAAGATTTTCATAACAGTTGACTGCTCGCCAGGCTCATCCAATACTGGAACTACACAGTTCCACTGCCAGTGACACTCTGGATTTTATGTTAGCCCTTCTGATAGATACAGTGCTCCTTTGTCCCTCAGATACCTTTCCATAGAGCTATAGAGACACTGATTAATACATTGCTTTTTTTTGCGTCAAACAAATAGCATTTCACATTATGCAGAATTGGATTTATCCCAAGTTTGCCAATATTTGGTATGAGTTCCCTGTACAATGTTGCCTTGCATTTGAATTCTCGTATTTGTAATCCCGTGTTTTAATAGATAAAAAGCAATTTTCCAGAATTTAATGAATAAACATGGATCGATAGATTATTTTTACGTGACAACTATCTCCTATTCATTTTAACTTGGGTTCTAAATAAAAACATAAATCAGATGATAGCAATGCAGGCCCGTCACCAGAGGTAGATGTTTCAGAGAACTGGGCCCTAAGGGACAACTACAGAATAAAAAGGGTATCGGAGGGGACAGCTGGGTTGTTCTACCCACTATATCTTTCTAAAAAATTGCATGATATAATGGGATTTTCAAGAAAGCAACATATCTTGTGGTATTTAAAAAGAATTAGCATATATTTGTGCTTATCACTTCTCTCATTGTTTGCCAATTTTTGGACATACATTCTATTTTCCTTTCCTTCAACTTATTTTTATACACAAGTTTTGCCACAGAAAGGCTCTCTATTGTTTCCTTATCCTGTCTTTTTCTTAGCTGTCTTTCCCGTTTTCGTACCCTCAATTTTAGGCTCCTACACTCAATATTAAACCAACAAATTGTTTTCTCTCTTTTCTAGGGTGCGGGTCCCTGATTTTACATGTATCCTTATCCAATTTACCACCTGCTCAATTACCTGGGTGTACCATGTTAGGGTTTTCTCTCTTTTCTCCGGATTACCAAACGACATATACTCGATCATCAGGTCATTGACCAATTTCAGGCTGTCCTTGGTTATACGGGTGGTTATGCGACTAGGGTTTTCTATCTGTAAAGGGACCACTTTTTCTCTTTCCTACTCTTGTTCTACACTAATTAAAAATTGTAGGGGCCAGTGGTCACTGCCTTCACTCTGCAATACCTCAAATCCTGCATTGGAAATCCTGTTTGCTGCTTGCTGCCACATTAAAGGGAAGAGGAGGGGCAGAAGGACTACCAGCTCCAGCCTCCCCTACGGCCACCATCACCACCGATGCCACACTGCGCCCCGAGGCGCTTTAAAAATTGCAGCGGGCTCAAGCTGGAAGCCCGCATTGGAAATCCTGTTTGCTGCTGGTTGCCACAGCAAAGGGAAGAGGGAGGGGGCAAGGACTACCAGCCCCAGTCTCCCCTGCGGCCACCGTCCCCACCAATGCCACACGGCACCCGGATGTGCTTTAAATATCGCCGCAGGGCGAGTGCGGGCATGCCCGTGCCGCGCCTGGGCAAAGCTCGGGCCAAGGGCGGTCCTGTCTGCGCCCGCCAGCAGCAGGAAGAGGTGGGCGGGACACGGTCTCTTGGCTCTCGGAATCTCGACTCAGCACATCCACTGTATTGGTCTGCTCCTCCTGTTCAATTAAGCACACCCTTTTGTGCAATTCATTCTCACTGGAATGGCACTAGATCTGAAATCACTGGGGCGAAGGCGGCCATGCCAAAAACTCTGACCAACTCTACACTAGATTGCATTCTACTTCGGTCAGCACAGGCCATTGGCCAAGAAATCCAGGTCACAGAACGCCGGTTATCAGTGTGAGGGCGCTCGGCTGGTCCTATTATTGATTGTCCTATGATTGGTTGATGCACAGGCTGCCCAAATGAATGATACTGGTAAAACTAACTGTGCATTGACGAGGGATCTAGTTGTCTCATTTCCTGCACAGCAGCCTTGTTCACCACCCCCAGTTTCACCAGCACGTGACAAGTTAGGCAAAAGGAAAAACATAGGTAAAACACTTGGAGCCCACACGGTGTACAGGGACTAGATCTAGGAAAACGTCTCCACTGAACCATTACAAGGATCACCGATAACGAATGGCTCCAACTTACCATTGCCCTCTCACCACGAGGAACTATCCCCAGTATTCACTGTGGCTTTAACATCCGTTTTGGAGGACACAGTTACCAAGAACTTTGTGCCTATCCTAGCCAGACTTGACAAACTGGAGTCAACAGTGGATCTTTTGCACTCTTTGGTTGTTGATATATATTTAGGGTTTGGGGATAAAAGGAAAGTGCCAGCTGGGGGACCAGATCATGGGGGGGTACAAACTCCGGTAAGTGGCCCTCAGTAACACGCAATGATCGCTCAACCAGTGCTGTGGTTCAAATGGTCCTCCTAGAAATGCTACTAGTGTTACAGTACAAGAGCACCCAGGACCCGTACGCATTAGACACCAGGGTAAAACATGCTCACCCCCTGGTAAAATCTGGTCTAGTCCCCTACCCGCAACTACTACTGGGATCAGTGATTGCCCCAACCAACAAACACCTTCATAATTCCCTCACAAAAATGGATTAGTTAATAGAGATGACAAGGTGACCCTGTATCTTCCACATGAGTGCTATCCTTACGTGGCAATTCGTACTAATGTTCCCCTGTGGCAGGATAACCAAATTGAAACACAGACCCAGTTGAAGAACAGAGTTTGCCACTGGCTATCACAGAACACAAATTTGTTAAACACAAATTATCATGCATTTTCTTACTAAGGCGGGTCAGCTGAGTTGGCCTGTTATGCAAGTCCTTTTCTGGGGACTGTATTGTCATTAACTGCATATCTCCAATTTTAGCTAGTCGTCAGCTTGGTTAGGGGCCACACTCTACAAACCAGAGGTTGGGCCTAGGGATCGACATTCATTCACTTGGGTTCTTTTACAGGCATCTTGAAAGCAGAGGGGGGAACACTATGATTACTAAACCACCTAGTAACATGCCCTCTATGTACCAGGAGGTTCCCCCTCTGGAAACAAGAAATAGATACCATTGTTGGGTCGATCTAAATTCCCAACACTGACTACCCATAGTACCCTCACTTCCATCAGCCACCTTGCAGGAACCATTCGCCGTGCAGTCTGATGAAACCTTTGAGTTCCACACTGACAACGTTTTTCCCCGAACGACCCAGCAATTGATAACTCACACTACCACCATCAATCAGAGTCTGGTGGAGGAATCAACAGCTTAGGACACACTCAGGAACCTATAATAGAACTACAGGATCTGAAAATCTTATCCTGGAATGTTGCAGGTATAAAGTCCAAGTTAGTTGACCCCGACTGGTGTAAGCTAGTGGATGGCTTCCATTTATGCCTACTGCAAGAAACCTGGGAGGTAGGTCATGTTCATAGGTTGGGTTTCACCACATTCAGCATTGAAGCCAAGCAGTCAACTGTTGGCTCTAGCCTGCAAAATTGGGTCCTATACCTCGGCTCTGAGGAGATTCTTGGGCTGGAATTATCCTCTTGTAAATGGAACTTTCAAGTTAAGTTGTACGACATCTAAAATCGCTTTAATAGTCCCCATAAATCATGTGGCACAATAACAGCGCTAACTAACTACCTTGAATCAGCCAAGGGTAATCACCAACTCGTAGTTGTAGGCGATTTCAATACAACATTTGAACCTGTTGGTTTCATAGAGGACCTTATTTCAGATGGAGACAAAGCCAGGGGCATTGCAAAGCTCTAGATAGCATCCATTAAGAAATATACTAGGGTTGGGCAATAGGTTTTATCATTCACTATTAGTTTTGGGGTCCGAGCCTGCAATGGCCGGACAGATTCCGACAGAGAAGTATGCCACACATTTAAAAGAGGGACAACTAAGATTATATCCTCGCTGATCTGGAACTCTGACTAGTGTGAAAGATATGGTTGTTTTAATTATAATACTCTGGTTCTCACACTGCCCGGTACAGCCTTATAGTAAGAACACTTGTGGCATACGAGCACCCCAGTAATCACTAACAATAACAACAAAAGAGTTAAATGGCCCATGATATTGGCTGATCCAAATGCTCTTCCTGAAATATTTTCGGAGGTAGAGCAAACTCTCATAGATCTGAGTAATATTGCCAATCGGATAGTTGACATCATGGCCACATTCCTTTAACTGACCCCACAATAAGACCATTCTTTTATAATCAATGTAATCGACTTAGGCGGAAAATAGCACCTTGGTTTAATAAGGCCTGCAAAAAAGCCAAGTATGATCTAATTGTGGCGGTGAAGCTGAAAACTTCCACAGACATAAAAAATTGCAGGAAGCTATATAAACTGCAACAAACAGAGGCAAAAAGGGACTGGAAGTCATAAAACTGGAGCCTGCTTGTAGAAGCCTTGAAGCCAAAGAGTAGCCAACTGTTCTGGCACCTTCTGTCAAAAGGCTCACCCAACATGGAAATAGGAACTGATTTCCATATACAGCCCCATGTGTGGGAGGAATATTTTTAGCAGTTATATGCAGGACATTGGGTTCCATACGACCCAGGCCTACAAAGGACACTTTTAGATTCAGTAATAATTGAGGAGAATGCCATTACTCTAGCCAAAACCATCCTAGCCATAAACTTCTTACAGAATGGGAAAGCACTGGATCTAGATAAGCTCCCAGGAGACATGTACAAGGCTGAAGCAACAATATGGGGACCCCTGCTCCATGTGGTTTTCAATGCCATCTTGTTAGGTGATGAAATCCCGGCAATCTGGAGGGGTGCTGAGATCATTCCAATCCATACAAAGGGCACTAAAGGGTCTCCCTTAAACTACAGACCCATCAGCCTTATAGATGTCCCCCAAAAAATCTTCTGTAAAATTATTTTAACTAGGATCCAAATTTGGATCGAGGAAAATAACGTCTTGTCAAATTTACAGGCAGGATTCAGGGCCTTCACCAGTACCACTGACCAAGTTTTTATGTTTCTTTTGTTAATCTGGAAGGGAGTGACCATCAGAGGAGGCCATTTATTATGTCGTATTTGTGGACTTAAAAACGGCCTTTGACTCTATAGACTGTACTCAGCTATGGCTAGCACTGAGCGAACTAGGACTCCCATCTTACTTACTTAATATCCTGATCCGGCTACTTCATGACACATACGCAAAGTTCAGGTGGAACTCCGATGGTTGTCTTACAAATGATATATCGGTTCAGAAAGGTGTCCACCAAGGTTGTGTCCTTGCCCCAACACTATTCACTCATAACTGGCCGAATAGAAGAAGTTGTATAACTGCGGTGGCGATTCCCCAAAACTAGCAGGCAGTGTAGTGCCATGCCTGCTTTTTGCAGATGATACATTACTTAATGCTAGCACCCCTAAAAGGATCCAGAACCTCCTGAATAAATTTGAAAAAGCATGCAAGGAGAGGGGGCTAAAAATTAACTGCTCCAAGACTAAATACATGACTTTCAATCCCTATAAATCGCACAGGGGTAAACTTTTGCTGGGCACGCAATCCCTTGTGCAGGTAAATTCTTTCGATTACTTGGGAGTACGTATTAGCGATAGGCTGGCCTGGACATTAAAAATTGAGAAGAGCACTCCAGCATGCCGATTGTGCAATAGTTCGGAGGGCCAGGGCGTCTCAGTACCAGCCGATTCTAGAACTTCACAACGCTAAAGGTCTAGGAGCAGCCCTTTATGGGGCTGAGGTATGGGGGTTGGAAAATCTGAAGGACTTAGCCCTTGATGAAAATAAATTTGTTAGAGCGATTCTGAACCTGCCTGCGAATACTCCCCTATTGCTACTAAGACTTGATCTTGGTAGAAAACCCTTCACATGTGTGACATTATACCCTTCATAGGTGTGACATTTTACCCTTCACAGGCGTGACATTATACCCTTCATGGGTGTAACATTATACTCTTTACAGGTGTGACATTATACTCTTCACAGGTGTGACAATATACCCTTCATAGGTGTAACATTATACCCTTCATAGGTGTGACATTATACCTTCATATGTGTGATATTATACCATTCATAGGTGTGACATTATACTCTTCATAGGTGTGACATTATCCTCTTCACAGGTGTGACATTATATTCTTCATAGGTGTAACTTTATACCTTTCATAGGTGTGACATTATACTCTTCACAAGTGTGACATTATACCGTTCACAGGTGTGGCATTATTCCCTTCATAGGTGTGACATTATACCTTTCATAGGTGTGACATTATGCTCTTCACAGGTGTGAAATAATAACCTTCATAAGTATGACATTATACTCTTCACAAGTGTGACATTATACCCTTCACAGGTGTCACATTATTCCCTTCTTAGGTGTGGCATTATACCCTTCAAAGGTGTGACTTTATACCCTTCACAGGTGTGACATAAAACCCTTTATAGGTGTGACATCATACCCTTCATAGGTGTGACATTACACTCTTCACAGGTGTGACATTATACCCTTCATAGGTGTGATATTATACTCTTCACAGGTGTGACATTATAATCTTCACAGGTGTGACATTATACTCTTCATAGGTGTGACATTATACTCTTTACAGGTGTGACATTATACTCTTCACAGGTGGGACAATATACCCTTCATAGGTGTAACATTATACCCTTCATAGGTGTGACATTATACCTTCATATGTGTGATATTATACCATTCATAGGTGTGACATTATACTCTTCATAGGTGTGACATTATCCTCTTCACAGGTGTGACATTATATTCTTCATAGGTGTAACTTTATACCTTTCATAGGTGTGACATTATACTCTTCACAGGTGTGACATTATAACCTTCATAAGTGTGACATTATACTCTTCACAAGTGTGACATTATACCGTTCACAGGTGTGGCATTATTCCCTTCATAGGTGTGACATTATACCTTTCATAGGTGTGACATTATACTCTTCACAGGTGTGACATAATAACCTTCATAAGTATGACATTATACTCTTCACAAGTGTGACATTATACCCTTCACAGGTGTCACATTATTCCCTTCCTAGGTGTGGCATTATACCCTTCAAAGGTGTGACTTTATACCCTTCACAGGTGTGACATAAAACCCTTTATAGGTGTGACATCATACCCTTCATAGGTGTGACATTACACTCTTCACAGGTGTGACATTATACCCTTCATAGGTGTGATATTATACTCTTCACAGGTGTGACATTATAATCTTCACAGGTGTGACATTATACTCTTCATAGGTGTGACATTATACTCTTCACAGGTGTGACATTATACTCTTCATAGGTGTGACATTATACTCTTCACAGGTGTGATATTATACTCTTCACAGGTGTGACATGATACTCTTCATAGGTGTGACATTATACTCTTCACAGGTGTGACATTATACCCTTCATAGGTGTGATATTATACTCTTCACAGGTGTGACATTATACTCTTTATAGGTGTGACATTATACTCTTCACAGGTGTGACATTATACCCTTCATAGGTGTGATATTATACTCTTCACAGGTGTGACATTATACTCTTCACAGGTGTGACATTATAACCTTCATAAGTTTGACATTATACCGTTCACAGGTGTGGCATTATTCCCTTCATAGGTGTGACATTATACCTTTCATAGGTGTGACATTATACTTTTCACAGGTGTGACATAATAACCTTCATAAGTATGACATTATACTCTTCACAAGTGTGACATTATACCCTTCACAGGTGTCACATTATTCCCTTCTTAGGTGTGGCATTATACCCTTCAAAGGTGTGACTTTATACCCTTCACAGGTGTGACATAAAACCCTTTATAGGTGTGACATCATACCCTTCATAGGTGTGACATTACACTCTTCACAGGTGTGACATTATACCCTTTATAGGTGTGATATTATACTCTTCACAGGTGTGACATTATAATCTTCACAGGTGTGACATTATACTCTTCATAGGTGTGACATTATACTCTTCACCGGTGTGACATTATACTCTTCACAGGTGTGACATTATAACCTTCATAGGTGTGATATTATACTCTTCACAGGTGTGACATTATACTCTTCATAGGTGTGACATTATACTCTTCACAGGTGTGACATTATACCCTTCATAGGTGTGATATTATACTCTTCACAGGTGTGACATTATACTCTTCATAGGTGTGACATTATACTCTTCACAGGTGTGACATTATACCCTTCATAGGTGTGATATTATACTCTTCACAGGTGTGACATTATACTCTTCACAGGTGTGACATTATAACCTTCATAAGTGTGACATTATACTCTTCACAAGTGTGACATTATACCCTTCATAGGTGTGACATTATACCCTTCAAAGGTGTGACTTTATACCCTTCACAGGTGTGACATAAAACCCTTTATAGGTGTGACATCATACCCTTCATAGGTGTGGCATTATACTCTTCACAGGTGTGACATTATACCCTTCATAGGTGTGATATTATACTCTTCACAGGTGTGACATTATATTCTTCATAGGTGTGACATTATACTCTTCACAGGTGTGACATTAGTCTACAATCTCAGCTAGAGACACAACCTGGAGAAGACTCATCGAAAGCATCTGATGAACAAGGAGCATTGTGTTTACGCCGGAAGACAAAGTTCATGCCACTATCTGTCGTCAAAGGGCCCTTCAATTGTGGAGTATCTGCTAAGCACTCAGCATTTCTCTCAAACAGTACAGCAATATACCCTTCACAGTTGTGACATTATACCCTTCATAGGTGTGACATTATACCCTTCACAGTTGTGACATTATACCCTTCATAGGTGTGACATTATACTTTTCACAGGTGTGACATTATACCCTTCACAGGTGTGACATTATACTCTTCACAGGTGTGACATTATACCCTTCACAGGTGTGACAATATTCCCTTCAAAGGTGTGACATTATACCCTTCACAGGTGTGACATAACACCCTTTATAGGTGTGACATCATACCCTTCATAGGTGTGACATTATACTCTTCACAGGTGTGACATTATACCCTTCATAGGTGTGACATTATACTCTTCACAGGTGTTACATTATATTCTTCGTAGGTGTGACATACTCTTCACAGGTGTGACATTAGTCTCCAATCTCAGCTAGAGACACAACCTGGAAAAGACTCATTGAAAGCATCTGATGAACAAGGAGCATTGTGTTTACGCCGGAAGACAAAGTTCATGCCACTATCTGTCGTCAAAGGGCCCTTCTATTGTGGAGTATCTGCTAAACACTCAGCATTTCTCACAAACAGTACAGCAAGCACCTAAGGCTTCACTAATTGCAAACAAATGCAGAAAACTTTTGAGAATAAAAAGTTCAAGTGTGCAATGCACAAGAATGATTCATGATTCTCATTTACCATTATAGATTGCAAAGAATCAAATTCTGATCCCTGCAGCTTGCTATGGAAAGAAGGCAGCAAATGAGTGGTCCCCCATTGTGATTCACAATTGTGTCAACAAATGCTCCGAGTCTGTCATCGTGGTACTAAAGCATGAAACTGGCAGGTAGTAACCATTTGATACATATAAGTTGTCAATACTTTGCAGTGCCTGTACCACGTTGGGACAACAGAAGGTGTAAATGTGTTGCCACAGACACTGCATGCAGTACCCAATTACAAGTTCACAATGCGATTCATGTCTTGTTATGATCCAGGAGTTGCAATGCAGGTACAATTCCCATGCAGGCGTACATCACATTATTCACATTTTCACAATAAATAAATCACAATCACAATATAAATCTGATTCATAACACATGAATCTATATGAGGTGAAAAGTTTGCAATGGATTTTGCATTATGTTCGTTTGTATTCTGAGGGACTTGACAATACTTCTCACTCCAAGGTATGAGGGTGGTTTCAGCACAATGTGTAACAATGCAATGCCATCATCTTCTTGGTGTGTGACTCCTCTTCAGAGAGCAAGTTGTCGAAAATCTGGCAATACAGCTTTTGAATATCAGAAAAACTATTTTGAAATGCATGGACTAAAATGTAAATCTATGCTTTAGGAATCCTGGAGATATTGCTGGAAAGGCATTTAACTATTACTCACAGCCTTGGACAGTGTTTGTAGTTTGAAACAATCCAAGGGTGACAATGCAACGCCGAGCAAGAACGAATCAAAGTAGATCATAAAAACTGAGCCTTTGAGCCCAGAATAGCTTAGGTCTCCAATGTCCAGTGGCAGCTCATTGATGTATTAGCTGTCTCACCGGCCTCATGTTTTCAGAGAAAGCCTAATAAATAAGTATACCAATGCCTTGTATTATTATCTGCTGATAACGCAATTGTTTTGCTTGTACTGGTTTGTTTTCAAGGTAAGTGACCTGGCTCATTAGAAACCCTCTTGGATCGTTTCACACATATAAAGGGGCCACCAGTGGTAAATGAATGAGATGAACTAGCGGATCAGTGAATTTATCAGTGTGGAGATTCTATTTTTACAGTTTGTTATGACTTCCCACATATACCGTTCAGTAGCTCAGTCTCAGTGTTATTCAGTGGAATCTCAAGCTTTCAAGTGCGAAACGCTGGTGTAAGGCTTGAATTGGTAGATAGGGGTGCCTATTCTCGTTTTGATAACATTATCACTTCCGTCTTCCGCTGTCTGAACACTCAGCCAGTAAGTCACATACTCAGTCTGCATCCATTCGTTCTAATGCCCTTCCATCCAGCCTTGTATGCGTCCTTGCACTTATCATTCATCCATGCATGAACTCGCCTAGCCTGCTGCCTGACAATCACTTATTCATTCATCCATTAGTAAAGTCAATCATCCCTCTGTTCATTCATCCTCACATTCGCCCATTCAGATAGCCATATAACAGCACACGCAAACTCTGTAAGAAGTGGCTGAGCACTGACTTATTAAATGGCCTCACCTATTGGCTTTACCAATGGTTTTTATTTCCGTTATGGTATTAATAGTAAGAGCGCCACAGATAGTCTGCCTCAGGCTGGCTGGTCACGCACATCTTCACTTCCGCACGTGCCTCCCAGGCAAGGTGTGGTAGGCACATTTCAAGCGCTCTGCTGTGTCAGAGAGCTAACGCGCCAGGGAGACGAGCTTGACATCCCCGAGGCTCGTGACTTCATCAGCGAGCCAAAGCCTCTGCCCCCTCCCTTAAGGGTCTCCTCACCTCTGAATCTATCCGGGATTTATCTCTGCGGTACCCGGGGCTGTCAATCAATCACAGCAGCTGCCTGGACCAACAGGCCTCATTGCTAACCATAACCTGGGATGCTGACTGCTAGAAGCTGGAACCGAGTCCCGTTTCGATCTTCTAGTGGTTGTGGTTACCTCAGAAAACCACCCACCGCTGGATTTGCATCAGGCTTCTAGGGAAATGAAGCGTGAACATATTTCAAGCAGAATAAACTGCTCAAGGCGCGTGCCCTGGTTACAGGCAGAGGGGAGGAGGCGCCGTGGGCCGCTCCGTGGAGCAACGGCCTGAGGGAGGTGTTTACTTACAACCTAAACTTTTTTTTTTTTTAATTTCTGTAATTTTTTATTGTATATAAAAAAATATATATTTACATGGAGCATACATGAGTGGCGGAAAGAAAGAAACTTTGACAGTTAAGCTGCAGCCTCGGGCCCACCCCTGACTTGTACCTTATGTTTCATGCGCCCCACGTTCAAGACACGCACGGGTAGACAGCTCCCACACACTCTATTTTCACCGGGTGGACGCCGTCTCCCTGACCAGAAGTTGGGCCCTAATAAAATACACTAAACTCGTCCCAATGCCATTTCAGACACAGCTACCAAGTTTATATATTTGTGACATTTTCATGCTTTCAGTGTACTTATGTGTGACATACCAAGGCCGATGTGTGACATTGTGACTGACACAATCAGAGCCTAGCAGCCAGGATACTTAGGGCCGATTTAATTATTGGCGGGTGGAGTATCCACCGTTCGCCTGGCGGAGGACCTTAGGACCACCAGGCTGAGATCACTCCACCCCCTAATGTATAAATGACCTGGAGGTCATTTACCAAGGAGTGGAAGGAATCACGTCATAGCAGCACCTGTAAATGCATTTTCCTGTTTGCTATAGGTCTCAGTCAGCAGGTGGAGCTGTGTAGCAAACAGGTAATTTTTTTAATTTTGAAAAAAATAATCTCAAAATTGAATTTTCTTTTGGAAAATCATAAATACAGTGCTGCCATCACCATGGGGGTCCATCCCATGGTTTGGGGAGCATTTATCAGCTTTCAATGGTTCTTCTCGCCAGGGTTGTACTGGAGGTGAAGGGCAATGAAAACTCACCTGTCATTCCTCCCATCTAAATTAGGTGGGCGAGATGATAGGTCAGCCTCCCCCGGCCCTTACTCAATAGGCAATGGGAGGGTGTTAATCACGGCGGAGAGAAAGTAGTGCGGTGATTAACCCTAAGGTCCTCCAGCATTTAATTTCAAAGTATTTTATTAATTTTTTATAAACAAGTACATTAGCATTTCTGTTGCGAGGTTCCGGCCAAACATCGTTTGTGTTGCAGTAATTACAGGTACTTTGGTATACATGTTTAGCTAAACCCCTCTACATTGACTTGCTGGGTAATTAGGCAAAGGATGATAGAAAGAGAGAGAATAGGAAAGAAAGGGTGGAGATAGGGTACAAGAAGGGTTCTATAGCAGTGAGCCTAGTCTGGGTTTGTAGCCATGTGTCAAAACCAACACCCCCATAGGGAACCCCCGTGGCCTCCAGGGGGGTTCGTAGGACTCTAGATACGTGTCAAGTGACTTCCAAATCCGCCTGGTAGCTGGCCTCCAGGGTGACTTTTGCAGGGTAATGCTATTTGCACCTCCGAGGTACGTCACCCAGTTGACCCAGCTTTTGTATGAGGTCTTAGCTGTGTCCTTCCAGTTGGACAGGACAAGTTTCACTGCTACGGTCAATTGGAGGTTTAGCAGATCCCTGTCATGCAGTGAAGCAAGTCCTGTGGTCATAAATGCGGTGGTGAGTGAAGAGAATTCAGGAGTTAATGTGCAGCCTAGAACCTTTTATATTAAATTAAAGATTTTCTCCCAGAACGTTTTGAGTTTTGGGCAGTAGAAGATAAGATGTGCTAGATGCCCCTTCTCCTTGCCGCATTTCCAGCCTAGATCGTTTTCCCTGAGGCCTAACGAGGCTAATCGAGCTGGGTCCAGAACGCCTTGTGGAGTAGCCAAAAATGTGTTTGTGATAGTACCAGGGAGATTTTATTACGCGAGGGAGTGGTCCAAACCAAAGCCAGTTCTTGCTCATTAAGTGAGATATTGCCTTGCTTTACCCAGTAGTTAGTTGACTTATTGTTAAGTTTGGTGGAGTTTGGGCGTAGAAGTAGGTAGAGGTGCGATACCTGATGACCTAGTCGGCTGATTTTCGCCATGTACTATATAATAGACTGGTTGGTCGGTGATAGTTTGGCTTTGGTTAGGGCTGTTTTGATTTTTATGAAGTTGTAGAACTTAATGTCCGGTAGGTTATGTCTATCTTTCAGTATGGCAAACGTGATGGGGTGGCCCTCTTGATGGGCTGAGTAGGAGATGCCTTTCTCCATCCATGTGTCAAGGGTTAGGCATTTCCCCTAGTATTTGATCTTTCTGTTGGCCCAAAGAGACTCCAATTTCGAGTTCTTTATGCTGTTCTCCATTTTCTTGTCTATTTAAAGTAGGGCAATTTTTTGTGTTTTTGAAGATTGGGCTAGAGGCGTGAGTGTGGTTGTTAGCTGTTAGCAGCACCAGCGGGTTGAGGTTGTTTAATATGGCTCTCTCGACTAGTAGCCATACCGGCGTGTCTCCTTGAGGGGGTGCCATCCAGCAGGACCTTTATTTTGCTCGGAATGCGTTTTGAAGGTTCTAAAGCCTGCTAGATTTAACCCTCCCAGTTGTTTATCCAGCCTTACTTTTTTTTATACTTATTCATGCTTTCTTTCCACACAATAGGAATTTACTAATCAGGTTATCCACTTTGTGATGGAAGTCATAGTGGTAGCATGCTCAACAGGTAATTGATCATTGGTGTGATCATCATCTTGATTGTTTCTATTCTGCCCCACCAGTTTATAATTTGGGGGACAAGGACTCCAAGAGTTTCTTTATCTTTTCTATCAATTGCTTCTCATTTTGGTCTAGTGTGGTCATGAGGTCGTTACCAAAGTGGATACCTAGATATTTGATGAACCCTGTTTGCCAGGCCAGGCGCAAACCCCTCAGGGTGTCCCTAGTGCTGTGGATGTTGAGGGGTTTGCATTCTGATTTGTCCCTGTTGAACTTATATCCTGAGTATATCTCTATGGTTTCTATCAGGGCCTCAATAGAGGTCTTAGGTTGGTCTGTCACAATAAGAATGTCATCTGCATACGCGGCCAGATTTATTTCCATGTCATTAATATTAAACCCTTTTATTTTCGTGTTATCCTTAATGTCGCTAATCAGGGGCTCCAATGCTAGCAGAAATAGTGAGGGAGACAGTAGGCAGCCCTGTCTAGTACCACGTTGTAGTGTGAGTGGTTCTGAGAGCGATACATTAATGACAATGCGTGGTCTTGGGTCCTCGTACAGTGCCATTATCTTCCATATGTAACCTTCCCCTAGGTTGCATTGCACCAGGTAGGTCCATGAAACTCTGTTGAAGGCCTTCTCGGCATCAAGGGTGATAGCCACAGCTGGCTCTGCTAGTTTAGTGGTATGTTCTAGTATGTGGCAGAGGAGACTTATATTGTAATTAGACATACAGGTCTTTAGAAAACCTACTTGTGAGTTGCCTATTAGATTGGGTAGGACGGTGTTCAGTCTTGTATCCAGGGTTTTTGCTTGAATTTTGCAAATCCACATTAATTTAGGATATGGGCCTGTAGGTCTTGGGTAGCAGTTGATCCTTGACTTCCTTTGAGATGACAATAATGTTGGCCTTGGACATGGATTGTGATACCAGCACATTCTCCGCACAGTGGTTGAACACCCTTTTCACGGTGGGTTTCAGGTGCTCAAGAAAGGATTTGTAAAAGATGGCTGTTTACCCGTCCGGACCTGGGGCTTTATTGTCCTTCATAGACTTGACCGCCATTTCAATCTCGACCGTACTGATTTATTGCCCTAATCTCTGTGCTTCTACATTGGTTAGCTGTGGGCGGCTGAGTCTGTTAAGGTATTTTGTGCACTCCTCCAGGTCTAAGGTCTGGTTATTTTTATAGAGTTCCTGATAAACCTCTTGAAAGGTTTTTAAGATGTCTTTGTGTCTTGTATGGGTTTTGTTGTGTGAGTCTGTGATGGATGAGATGGTAAATTGGTTACGTTTGTGTTTTAGGTAGGAGGCTAGGAGTTTCCCAGCTCTATTAGCCTCATAAAGGTAATGGCCTTGTATTTGTTGACCAACAGTCCGGCCCTCTCACTCAGGATTTTGGTATATTCATACTTTTTTCTGGTTAGCTCCGTTAGGGTTCTAGTATCATGTGTGGCCCTGGTATGGGCAGTTTCTAGGTTTTTGATGTCCTGCTCGAGCTGGGCCAGGTGTAGGTTTGTGTTCTTGTTAATTTTGAATATTGTGCCTCTGACTGTAGCCTTGAGTGCATCCCATAAGATAGTGGGGCTGGTCTCCGGCGTATCATTGTGTCTAAGGTATTCTTTTATGGCCTCCTCAATCTTTTTTTGTTTCCAGGGTCAGCCATCTTCGGGGGCTGTCTTCGTTGTGGCATCCCTCAGCTTTAGGCTGATGCATGAGTGGTCTGACACTAGCCTAGGTGCTATGTCAGAATGTCCTATAAGGTGTGGGTGAGGGCCTGTGATTAATATGTTATCTATCCTACTGTACAAATTGTTTGGGTTAGAGTAGAAGGTGTAGTCTCTAGTGTCCGGGTGCTGCAGTCGCCATGGGACGCCATGGGTCCTTGAGGTTGAATTTGGAGCAGATGTTCTTTAGCGTGGAGTGTGTGCTTGTGGATTGCGAGTGGCAGAGTAATTGACTGTCCAGTATGTGGTCCAGAGGTATGTCAAAGTCCCTGCCACCACTCTAAGGTCGTCCTGTGGGAGGCTATCACGTTTGTGCGATACCCCCTTCCAGAAGGCGGGGTTGTCTATGTTTGGGCCATATATGTTGTCAACATGAATGTACTCCTCCCCCTTTTCAAGTGTGTTATCTAGAGTCTTCCTACCTCATCGTGATATTGTGATTCTATTGTTAGGTTGGAGTTTTTAGATATCAGTGTAATTACCCCTCGTTTCTTCCTTTCTGCTGGTGAACACGTCACCTGTAATATCCAGTTACCTTTCACTAGTTTGACGTCACCCAGCGACAGTTTGGTTTATTGTAGCAGGGCCACATCCCCCTTACTTTTAGTGAGGTAGTCTAGTATCTTCTTGCATTTTATGGGGTGGTTGTACCTCTTGACATTGAGGGATACTATCTTTAGATCAGACGCCAGGTTGAGCTTGTTGGCGGGGGCCATTATCTATGGTGAGTCATGTCTGGTAAACCTAATCTGCGCCCCCAGCTCTCGTTTGTTGTATTTCCTCTCCTCCCGCTAGTCCCAGCCATCTGTTGTAGGGCGGGTGTCTGTCCTGTGCAAGCCCCAGTGTTAGGTCTTTCACTTCTGAGTGTTACGCGGGTCAGAGTGTACCTTCTTGTAAAGAGATGTGAGAATAAAGCAGTGAAGATAAAAAAGACGACAGCGACAAGAGAAAAAAAGAAAATCAGTGCCCCCCTCAGGTCTCCCCACCACCCTACATAAAAACATCGTATGCTGAACGTGCGACGACAAGGTCGCCATTCCGTCTCCCTGGGAGTTGTTAGTTATTGTTCTGTGTTTTGCCTGTCCCAAGAGTGCATCCTTACAGTCTCTTTGCAGTGCAAAAGTCTGTGTTAGTGTTAGTATTAACCCCCTCCCGCCCTTTTATGTTGGTATGGCAGATTAGGCAAAAAGGATATGGTGATAGTTATCGATTCCGTGCGAGGAGACAGTGTGTCAATTATGCCGCTTGCTCCTTTGTACTTCGAGTGTCTGTTGTCCTGGGCATGGTCACGTCATGGTAGTGTGCAGAGGTCCCCAGCAAGGTAGTTAATGTTGTAACCGTGATCTGTGGATGAGGGGTATTTGCGCAGGGATGAATCATTGTTCGCCTGCGCGGTGCGCCGCAAATGTTCCCTCTTTTGCTAAGTCACTGGTCGGGGTTGTAAGACAACACCAGCTGTTAGTTGTCGGTCAACGGGCTTGAGGTGAATGGTCAGTTGTGGCCCGTAGAAAGGGTAAGCTGTTTGTGGTGTAGCGGAGCATCCCTATGTCCAAGAATTAAATCCGCCCCTTAGTTGTGGGCAACTGAGCACCATCCTACTTCTGCAAGAAACGCCGGCACTGGAAGAGAATCAACCAGTGGAATTTCCTTCATAGCTCTATGCCTATGTTGTCGGAAAGCTCAATCAGTAGCATATCCTTAAAATTAAAAGGTTTCTCCCTTACTACTCACTTCTAAATCAGGACTCTAGACTGGTAGGGGACTGAGATAGGGTCTCCCCCAGTAAGTAGCAATAATTCCCTTATTACAATTCCCGTGACTGAAAATCCCTTACACATTCTCTGCTTCCTCTCTTCTCCATTTGCCATTTATTCTTATCTTTCCACCTTTGTTCTCTTCTCTCCATTTTGCATTCCGTGCTTTCTATCTTTCGTTTTCCCTACCCTCCCATTACTTTTCCTCTCAGTCTTCCTGTTCACCTAGTTCCCTTTTATCTTCTCTGCTTCTGTGTCTCTGCTCCTAATCTATACCTCTCCTTTTCGCACATTTCTGCTGTCTCTCCTCTCTCTTATAACCAACTCACCCCTCCTTTTATCTATGGCCTGTCCTGTGCTCTACATCTCCTTTCGTCTCTCTCCTCCCGTCATGGTTGTTTCTCTCCTTTAGTCTCTCCCCTCTACTCATCTCCTTTCGTCTCTCTCCTCCCGTCATGGTTGTTTCTCTCCTTTAGTCTCTCCCCTCTACTCATCTCCTTTCGTCTCTCTCCTCCCATCTTGGTTGTTTCTCTTCTTTAGTCTCTCTCCTCAACGTATCTCCTTTCGTCTCTCTCCTCCCATAATGTTCCTTTCCCTTCTTTAGTCTCTCCCCTCTACCTATCTCCTCACTGTTGTTCCACCGAGACTCCTATATAGCAAAAAACCTTATTTAAACTTTCAGGTGCTAGTGCTTAAAAACTGAAGCGCCCACAAAGATACAAAAATGCAAAGTGGACCTGTGACTTTTGATCAGTTAAGACAGCAATTATTTACACTGGATCGTTGGGTGTTCTCATGGTTGGATTGGGAGGTGGACATTCAGCCAGTCGTCAAGGCTAGACGTGGACTTTCTTTTCGTCCTGAGCTGCAGCCACAGACATATTGTCAATCTGCATGTGGCCCATTGTCACATACAGACGGTATTCACCTGTTACAACGCATTTTTTACAACGCACTACCACTACAACGCAGGCATTACAACGCATACCATTACAACGCATGGCGCTGGGGGGCGCTCTAGGATAAGAGGTAAGTTTAATTTACTATCCAACACCTTCCCTAGGGTCCACGGGGACTGGAGTTAGAATAGTAAATTATACTTACCACTATCCAGCACCCCAAAGCGCTATGCGTTGTAGTGGTATGCGTTGTGAATACCGCGTTGTAATGGTATGCGGAGTAAAAGTATGCGTTGTAACGTCAGACATCCCATACAGACTGACAAAGGGTCAGCCCCAGCAGGCACAGCATACCCTGTGCCTCCTCTTGTCCTGGTCTTCTGGCATTATAGGCAGGATTTGCCTCAGGAGATGCTGCTTCTGAGCAGAAAAGTTAACACTCATCTCGCAAGGAAGTTGGTGAGGAATTAAGGCCCACATGCATCAAGCACTTTTTCATTCGCAAACGGTGCGATTCCTTAAAATCGGCCGTTTGCGAATGCAAAAGTGCTTTTTGGGATGCATGAAGCAATTTTAGAATTCGCAACATTGTTGCGTGTTCTAAAATTGCGGGTGCTTTTAAGAAGTCGCAGATGTGCGACTTCTTAAAAGCAATGCATCATTACTTTGACAAGTGGAAATTCGCAATTAGGGTTCCAAATTTACCGAGTGGTTGAACCACTCGGTAAATTTGGAAAAAGTGTTTAAAATGCTTTGAATGTTTTTTTTTCAACATTCATGTTTCACACACACATGTCCTTAGGACATGTGTGTGTGAAACATGATGCGAAAAATACATTTCAGGGGTGCATGGGGGGGTCCTTTGGACCCCCCCCTGCACCCATGAAATTTTCTAAGTGCCACTCGCATTTTGCATTGACTCCTATGGGCCTTTTGGCCCATAGGAATCAATGGGAATTGCGAAAATTAACTTAAGAATTCGGTATTTCTTTGGGATTCGGTAAAAATTGCGATTTTTACCGAATCACAAAGAAATACCGAAAAAAGTGATGCATAGCATTTTGCACTTCTTAATTTGCGATTCCTTATTTTTCGCAAATTAAGAAATGCAAAATGACACAATGATGCATGTGGGCCTAAGCACTTTGGGGCACATGCATCAACCTATTTAGGAAGTGCAAACGGTGCGAATCGGTAAATTCGGCCGTTTGCACTTCCTAAATATGTGTTTGGGATGCATCAAGCATTTTTGAGTAATTCGGTATTTTTACCGAATTCCAAAAATGCGATTGCTTTTAAGGAATTGCAAATTTGCGATTCCTTAAAAGCAATGCATCATTTAAAAAAAAATTGCGATTATTCAAATTGGAAGTGCAAATTACCACGAGGTTCAACCTCGTGGTAATTTGCGAAATTGTTTAAAAATGCTTGAAAATGCATTTTTTAAACTGTCCAGTTACAGACACACATGTCCTTAGGACATGTGTGTGTGAAACATGCACTTTCAATTGCATTTCAGGGGTGCAGGGGGGGTCCTTTGGACCCCCCCCTGCACCCATGAAATTTTCTAAGTGCCACTCGCAATTTGCTACTGCCTTCCAATTGACTACATTGATTCCTATGGGCCTCTAGGCCCATAGGAATCAATGTAATGCCATTCCTTAATTGCACTTCACAATTAAGGAATCGCAATTTCCGAAAATTAAGAAATCCTAAAAACTTTTAGGATTTCTTGATGCATAGCATTTTGCATTTCCTAAATAGCGATTCCTTAATTTTCGCTATTTAAGAAATGCAAAATCCTAGATTGATGCATGTGGGGGTTTCTGCTTTTGTTCAGGGGCCCAGCAGCTAGCATTGCTGCAGCCTGTGCAGTGCACCGGTGCCTGAGGCAGTCATCTTCCCACCCCACTTGCAATGGCTGCTCTTACTTTAGCCGCTGTTTAATCCTACTCAGAGCAAACTTTTAAATAAATGGATCCAACCTTTTAAATAAAAGCTTTAAGGAGGAATGCCACTGGCAGTACTGCAGAAGCAGATTGTGTGATGATTTATAGGAAGGCATAGCATATAAACTGAAGGTTTTCACTTTAATGTAATATGAGGTAATATTAGCAAGGCCAAAGGGTGTCCCTGGACCTAAAGAGGAGCCCCAGTTGCCCAGTAGATGAGATGCAGTGGAAAAATTGTGTTTTAATCACTATCAAATGTTACTGGCCCTCCAGGGTATAAAGGCTTAATATACCACAATGTTGTTCTCACAAAATTAGCCCGATACTAACCAAGTAATGCTTCATGCATGGTTGTGATCTGCAAGTGTGGGACCCTTTTTTTAGGGTGCCCAGGCCTTGTTCAGTTTGCAATCTGTATCTCGGTGTTCTGTGACTCCGTAGTGTAAAACACAATGCTGGGATGACACAGGCTCAATTTTTCTGCGTAAAAAAATCATTCAATATGAGACTTAGACTGCAACTGCTTACTTGCCAAACCTCGTGCCGCAGGCATGATGTTCCTGAACCTAAAGGCTGCTGTCCCTTGTTGAGAGAGGATTATAGAAGTGAAATGTCCCTTGCTTTTGCTTTGGAGGCCAGTGAATTACAAAGTGACCTAGAAGCAGCTGCTTCTGTGGCAAGCTGCATCTCCGACCGTAGGTGGTCACTGGTATTTCAGCTGCCTGAGTGACCAACACAATCTCCACAGTCGGTTCAGTCATACCATTCAAGGGCCACTAAATCTTGAAGCAAGCATCTCCTGCATGAGTTTGCAAACAACATCACTGACTGTTGATACAGGAGGAAGCATGCTTGGACTGGCCTCAGACTGTACTTTTTAGTAGTTTAGCTTTTTAGTGATGCTTGAGGTAATGGACGTTTCCAAGACACTTGGAGTGAAGGATGTTTAGTGGAAACGCACCAGTGGAAACCTAACTTAAATAGACATCATCCAAAAACTTTATTTCAGTCATAGACCATAAAAGTGCAAATAGAGTAGATTTCATACAAAGCAATTTAAAATCATAGGAAAGTACATTGAAAGCCTATTATAAAATATCAATCGAAACATTATCTAAAATTCATTTTAAAATTTTAGTAGCATAATTATCCAGATGGAGCCAAGACAGCAAGATATTTTCTATCCCCATTAGGGCGACATGTCCTGCTTTGCTTGCTGGATTCAAAGTATATTTACATACTCATAAATGATTAGGAATTTCCAAATCTACATGAACCATAGCAGCTGGATTAGGTAAAAAAAATGCATTCTAAAAATTGTTCGAACAAAAAGAATATCAGCATGTGTAATGGTCTCAAACTTTCAACAAATGCCTTCTAATTGCCCACATACATCCTAAAAACTTAGAAACAGAGCAAACAATTGCCGCACTAGTATCTGATCTTAAAATGCGAAGGGCTTCAGCACAATGTCTTGTGCCCTGTTGTTCACAAGCCATTTTCTTCTTTGGTAGAACTACTTGGGTCAACCAAAAAAGATGTGGGCAATAGATTCCATTACAGAAAGACAACTAGGGCAAGACTGGGAGGTAATGGTGACCTGCCGCCAGGAACCATTAAACGATTTCAGAGAGAGGGAACCAAATCTAAACTGTATGTAGAGCGTCCTATCCTGGGGGCTGGTGATTGTTTCAAAATAATATTCATTTGAACCAATCAATTTAAAGTTCATAAACTCCATAGTTAGGTGTCCCTATGAGGAACTGGTTAGTGAGCCCTGTGTTAACCAGTCACAATAGTGCATCTAAATTGTGCCTGCACTAGGTAACAGTAGTGGATCCTCTGAGACCCAATAGCCCTCTAGACCTATTGCACCAATCTTCCAAGATAGTTGAGTGCAATGACTTCCTTAAGTGCAGCAGCGTACGAGGACAAACTCTGGGTTGGAGCTTACACGCAGCCAAAACAGTAAGGGGCTTGGCTTAGCCTTCTCAATAATGGAGGCTCTGCCCAAGTCCAACCTTAGCAGAGGCAGCGGCGTGCTCCATGGTAGGGAGACCACGGACCTAAGGAACTTGTTCCCAGAGTTCAAGAGCGTGTCCATCTTTTCAAAGCCCCACAGTTCGGGTCTGTACAATGCAGAGCGTACTGCTATGGCCCCGTAGATCTGGAGTGGGGCTGCCACCGGTTTGCTTAAAGAGGTGCTCTATTCTTTTATCAAGGACCCTACAATTTTTCTATACTTGAGGGTCTGTTTGGCTACTTGGGGCTTCCATGAGATATCTTCTGAGATGGTAATACCCAGATAGTCAAATGGGCTAACCTTCTCCAAAGGGGCACGTGATATTTTGCTTCTGAATGTCTTATGGGAATTAAGCTGTAAAAGCTTCGTCTTTGAGGTGTTGACCTCTATGACCCGGGATTCACAAAAGATTTTAAAGTGATCTAAAAGTAATTGGAGCCTATTCGATGTTTTAGAGACTAGCAGGGTATTGTCTGCAAACAATAAGGTTACGATTTCTTCTCCCCCCAAGGTCGAGGAGTCTGCTGGAACCTCTGAAAGATGCTGGACAACACCATTTTCAAACAAAAAGGAAAGTGTAGGTACCAGGACACAGTCCTGATGTAGTCCCCCTATTGATTTCTATTGGGTCTGTATCCTGACCCTGGCGACCCCAATGAACCCTAGCAAAATTTGCCTTATGAAGGTAAATAATGAGGGAAAGAATCACCAGGGGAGGTCCATGTCGTTTAATACTTGCCAGAGCTTGCTCCTAGGAACAAGAACAAGAGAGGTCTTAAGGTAGATGAAGACTACGTAGAGGCTCCCGCGACCAATGACCACAGTCTTCCACGTGAGAAGAAGCAAACGAAACATCTGGTCAATGGTACTCGTTTTTGGCTAAACCTAGCCTGGAATGGGGACAAGATGTCATGGTCATTCATCCAGCACTGGACCTTTACGAGACGTGTTCTGGAAAAAACCTTTTGGATACAGTCTATGAGACTGCTAGGTATGTAGTTACAGGATAGAGATCTGTCACCTTTTTTCAACAGAGGGATCACATCTGCTCCCTTCCAGGAGGGAGGAATTGAGGCCCCCTTGGCAATTGGCTAAGGCTAAGACATAATTTGCCAAATTCTCACTGTCATGTACAAACACATCACCTGGGATGTCATTGGGACAGGCAGATTTAGCCGTTGTGATAGAAGAAATGCAGGTCCTAATTTCACCTAAAGAGAAAAAATCTACTACTGCGACAGGAGCAAAGCCATGGGTGTGGTCGTCTGCATCCGGTACACAGGGCCCAGAGTATAATAGAGAGAAAGGGTTGTACCATGCCGTAATTGAGAAGTTATTAGTAGGCTGTGGAGCCCTAGTTGAATCCCCCTAGTAACAAGGAGGCAGAACTTCTGAGAGTCCTTCAAATCACAGGTCTCCCTGATCAGCGCCCATCTAGCTTCATCCCAGTCCGTTTTAGCTCTTTTTTGTGCCAACCTGTACCACCTCCTCAATTCCCTCACAGGAGTCATGTTATTTGCTCTGATTGCCTGGGCTAGTTGGCTTTTAAGGGCTCCTCACTAATTATTAAACCAAGTCATCTGGGATAATAACGTCTGGCCTGATTTGCACAAATGGAGTGACTAGGTAAAGTATCTTGCTAACTGCTCAAAGAGACCAGTATGGTAAACTGGAATCTTGGATTTGGAAGGTTAGGCGGACCCTCCCAGAGTGACCGCATCAAGAGTTGCAGGGTATTGTGGACTCTGTCTACTGTAGAACCCACTGTCACAGCCACCACTCCATGCCGTAGCTTAAGGACTACCAGAAAATAATCAATTCAGTTTTATTTATTTATTTATTTTTAGAATTTATTAAGCGCGAACAATTGCCCGCAGGCGTCTCGGCGCTGTATTGTATTACTCACTTGTTGGATACTGAGGATGTTTTTCAGAGGTTAAACAGCCAGGTTTTCAGTTTCTTCCTGAAGGACATTAGGTTCGGACATAATCTTATGATTTGTGGGAGAGAATTCCACAATCTTGGGGCGGCAACTAGGAAACGTCTGTCTCCCCAGTTGACCAGCCTAGTCCGAGGCACTGCCAAGTCATTCTGTCCTGCTGATCGTAGCATTCGAGTGGGAATGTATGGGACAAGATGGTCGCGCAGGAATTGAGGTGCTTGTTGATGTAAGGCCTTGTAGACGATACAAAGTGTTTTAAATTTAATTCGATTCCTGACCGGGAGCCAATGAAGACTCCTCAAGGATTCTTGTATTGGCTTAAATTTAGGAATGTTCAGGAGAAGTCTGGCTGCCGCATTCTGGATTGTTTGCAATTTCTTTATTATCCTGACTTGTGCGTTTGCAAACAAGCCATTGCAATAGTCCAGTGCTGACAATACCAGAGCGCTGACCAGTGTCTTTCCCACATTAGTAGGAAGAAAAGGAAGAATCTTCCTAACCAGACGTAGTTTGTAAAACGCCGTAGAGGCCGTCTGATTAGCATGAGCCAGAAAATTTAGCTTGTCATCGAAGATGACACCCAAATTTCTTACTTTCGTAACTGGTTTGGGTACGGCTCCAAAAGATGATGGCCACCAGGTTGGGGACCAGCTAGGACTGAGGTGGCCAAAGGTGACCACCTCAGTTTTATCAGAATTTAATTTCAGACAGTTTGCTGACATCCATTTTCCAATGGCCAGCATACCTGTCTTGAAATTTTCCGCCACTGTTTCCCCATTGTTCCTGACAGCCAGTATCAGCTGTGTATCATCCGCATATGAGGTAAGGTTCTCAGCTTCTGTTGCTGGTACTATTAAAGGCGTTAGCACCCATAATATCTGCTGTAGTATGGCTGTTTGCTGCCCTTAGTCCAAACTAAAGGGAGAGGGCATTCAGTTGGAGTGCCGCTTAGGTAAATATTTGTATAGGGGTAAATCAAGGTGGGGATCATGCCACATCTCATCCACCTCTCTAACCCCGCAAATGTCCTCCCTTTCCAGCGACAATCAGGTGATGATGAGGCCCTGTCATCTAAAAGTGCCTCCAGGTCATCCAACGTGGTTGACCGCCTTCCCACCCTGGTGCCTCTGGCATAGACATTATAGATGTTGAGCAAGGCATCATTCTGGCCTTTAAGTTGCACAGCTAAAATGTCTTCTGCTGTCGGTCAAAGCTTCTGGAGATATGCAATGGAGTGCAATCCGGACCCAAATTACCACCCCAGATCGACCTGGTTTGTTAGAGGATGCTGGATGAAAACATGTTGCATAGCCAGGGATGTAGATGTGAGAGGGACTCCATGTCTCCTGCAATATGCAAATATCAAATGTTTCAATGAATTGAATCCAATGCAGGAGGGATAGTTTTGATCTTACCCCAGCCACATTCCATGATAATATTCACAGCGTACTACCCACTTCCTGACTACTAGTAGTGTTTAGTTGTGAAGTATCTAGAGGATTCCCTAATGGCACATGCAGTAGGGCTTTGTTGGTCAGGGAAACTCCCATAGTCGTTCTTCTATGAAAGGAAGGAAACGCGTTGGAAATCTGAGTGCCATTATGTGAGAGGGGTATAGGATAGACTGCAGGAGGGCTGCATCTATCGACAAGAGGGGAGTGGATGTTTGGGAAGTCTGACATTGAAGCCTTTAGGCATATATGGTTATTTAAACATTTGAGTCAGTCATTGGCTGCTAGAGAGGAGTCTATACCCAAAAGAGTTACAGGGGAGTGGACAGTGGCATGTGGAGAGTTCAGTGGTAATCTATTCCTAAATTGAATACACATAGGTTTAGGAGAGCTAAATCTGGCATCCATTGCTATCAAATTATATGCCACCTTTCCATCTGCCCAGCACAGTTCAATACAATCCATGTGATTGCTAAGGTGGGTGAGCCTATTGGCTTCTTTGATGTCATCTCTTATTACTGAACAGAACCCTCTCACATGGCGGATCCACTGAATGGATTTAATTATAAGTGTGTCTTCCTCTTCATATCTTTGGTTAGGCAAGAGTTTTGGGGCATTGATCATATGAATGCATTTGGGAGGCAATGCGGGACGCTCGCTAAGTAAGCCCTTGGATATTATTATGAAAATGGGAGTACCTAGGATGTGTAGGTGGATGTTCATGGGTAGATGGAAAGTCCCTTTGCACTAATGGGCCCCTTTTAGGCTGAGGCTTAATTCTTTGTGCCCCTGATGGATCATTTGTGTCAACTATATTTTTAGCGTTAGCAACTCTTGCTTGGATTTGAGCTGAGTCTGATTGTACTAGGGAGGATGAGGCTAGGGAGGATTAGGTAAGACACTGACTACAGGACAATGTGGGGGGATGTGTGTTGCTTGCACTTGTAGCTAGTAGAAGATGAACCTGACCTGTAATATCTTTAATAGCTGATTTCAATACACTAACTTCCGCTCTCAAGTCGATTATGATTCTAAGAGCAGAGGAATCGAGCAGAGATGCCCCTTCGCATAGAGGGACATTGCAATCTTCCCTTCTTGCCCCCGATGTCCCAATCTCCCCCCTACTATCTACATCATGCTCATCCCTTCGCTCTGGGTCGCCACATTGGTCTTGAAGGGAAGCAAACCTAATATTAAGGGAGAGGCCGGTGTCCCCAGACTCAGAGTTTATTTGGGTTTCAAGTCACAGTAAGATATGCTGTTACAAATGGGGGAGGTTGAATCCGCTTGCTACTGTGGGAGGTAGCCTTCCTAAACATTAAGGGGATACGTTTAAGGGCCTTTAGTTGAAAAGCAGATTGGACCCCCTCCAATGGGCGGGATGGAGCCGACCTTGTAAGAGATAGGATCTCCTCGCATTTCACCAGTAGGTCTTCAATGCGATCAATCACACAGTTACTCCCAGCATTCTTGTGGGGCTGTTTTGCATTGCTAGATCTTGTGTGAAACCCCTCCTCCCTTCCCCCCGCCCCCTGCACAATCCACAGATTTTATTTTCCCCATATAAGGCTTTGTAAACGAGTAAGGACAGGACCTACGGCGGTCTTATAACAGTCTTCAGGTCTGACATGGGTAATTATCAAATATTGCCTCTGTATCAGGAGTATCCCTCCCATAGAGCATCTCCCTCGCCCTCTGGCCACAGACAAACACTACGTGGCATCAATATATGACAAATATTGGCAGTGAGTGGTCCCGGAAGGCTTAGTAATCAACACGCCGAATCAGCTAGCCTGTAAAACGGGTTACCAGCTTTGACGTCCTGCTCCGATTTATTATATCGGAAGGGGTATAGGGACACCAGTCTCGCAGGTCTTGGAGGAAAAATAGGAAAACACAGTACCTTGTGAAGGAACAGCTGATACCAAGAAGGTTCGAAATGGGGGTGGCCCTGTCTCTTCCTGGCAATGACGGGCACATCCCGCACAGCGGGAGATGACAAGCGCTAAAGAGCTTGGCTAATGTCAGCGGCCCCTCCCTTGGGGCAGAACAGGATCTTGGGACTCAGAATCCGTCCAGGAAGCAGTTTTTTTGGTACTATGCTGAAAGTAAAGGCACATTTGGTGTAGCTCTATTATAGGTGCCCATTTATCAAAAGAAAGACATAGTAAAAGGGCACTGTTGTATTGCACGGGAGTAGAGCCAATTACAGCATATACTAAGTCTGCATGGGTTCTTTGCAGTGCTTCAGGGCCTGAGCCATGACATCGCAGAATGGCAATGAGGCGGTCAGCCTCTTGCTCACAGATGCTGCTTTGTTGATGTGAGGGGGAGATACTCTCACTATGTACACTCTGCTGTGTCACATATTTGCTGCCCCAGCAGGCGGCCCTGTGTCTCTTTCTGACCATGGAAGGCACCTTACTCTGTGTAGTGAGGCACTGTTACATAAAATGGTGTTCATGGGCCTCTGGACCACATTCTTGGGCATTACCACAGTGATAACAACACGGTCCTACTGCCTACTGACACCCTGCAGTGTAGCAACGCAGTCTATGGTGACCCCAGCATCCAGCATAGCAGGCGCCAAGCAGAGCACAGTACCCTCATGTGGTCAGCACCAATGTCCAAGCACAAATGCTGCCCTCTAAGTTCTTGTTTTAGTCACATGATGCTGCATTGATTCTGCCAGATACTTTGGCCAAGGCTTCCTGCTGATCTGTCCAGTTTCTGACAACTAGTGACCACCCTTCTCACCCCCACTGGGCTGGTGCAGCTCCAGAATAGGGTAGGTTACCTAATACTCCCGTCCACTACAGACGGTCTTCATGGTGTGACTAAGCATGCTCCCATACACAGGACTGAGAAGGTCTCCAGTCGCATTGGCATAGCTCCCAGCAACTGAGCCCTTTGTCATGACCGGGACTTCATCCACATGAGCCTCTAAGATGGAAGCTGTAGGGAGAGGATGTGGCCTATCGGCTAGGGCAGTGGAACTAAATTCTGGGGAACCGGGTACAAGTCTTAGCAACAACACTCAACATCCTGTAATTCTGGGCTGTTAGAAATGGGATCCCTGGCTGGCCAGGGCTTGCGCCACAGTCAGTCAGAGACCACCACTCCTAAGTCAGGGCAAGGGAGTTACACGCCAAGATAACCCCTGCTCACCCTCTAGGCAACGTGGCGGGAGCAGCAAGGCTAAACTTGGAGGCGATATGAGTTAAGTATTTGCGCACGCACCCCAGCAACAACACCCAAGGCCCACCACAAAGGAAACTCCACACAAGGTTATATAAAAAATAGCCTTTGTATTATAGTAAAAACACATTAGATAACACACAAACTTTACAATGCGCCAACAGCCACGGGCAGAATTTACAAGGGATTATGTACAGGACAGGGCCACATGGACCACTGTCAGGGGTAGGCACTTGTTAGAAATAATACTTGTAGGTATACACTTAGCACATAAACATATAATGACTGTCACCAAAATAGTACATGTAGCACACAACCAGTAATCACTGGTAAAGAGTAAATACCTCCTACGCAACCCTAAACACTGTAGGAAAATCACGCAGGGAACTAGGACCTTATCATCAGGACCTAAGAAAGGAATACCATCACCTAAGCAGGTCCCTTTTAGCAAAGGGAAGGAAACCTAAACAATCACCTAAGCAGGTCACATTTAGCAAAGGTAATAACACATGAACAATCCTCTAAGCAGGTCACTCTTAGCAAAGGGGATAAAACATAAACACATTGCAAATGAGGCCTTAAAACACATTCAGAGGTGCAGGTAGAACATTTGCGCAGGAATCACATACATCAGTAAATTACAATGCGCAGGGTGCATATAGCACAACACTAGAATTGTCCCTCAGGCCAACTGGCCTCGCAAGGGGCTGAAATGCCCTAAGTCCAAATTGTCAGGGAAGGCTGCGCAGGCAGCCAAGAACACAAAGCCTAAACGTAGCAATTGCCCACAAAGTGCTGGGCAACTGGTGCAGGAAGAGTTAGAGCAACGTTGGAGCCTCGTGGGCTCAAGAACAAGGGTGGACAACGAGCCTCTCAGGGGCTCGCACAGCAAATGTGGCACCTTAGAGCTTCAGCGCTCTAGACACATATGGGCGCTCAGGAGCCTTTCTGGGGCTCTAAAACCAATATGGCACGCAGGAGCCTCTCTCAGGGCTCAAGGAACAAGGGTGCCGGCAATCAAGCCTCTCCGGGCTCGCAAAGTAAGGAAATGCCCCCAGAGCCTCTTCGGGCTCTAAATTAAACTGGCCGGCTTCGTTGGAGTCCCTCACGGGGGACTCAGGATCAGATAATGCCCGGAGCCTCTCGGGCTTGAAGAAATGCCTCCCAGGAGCCTCGGGCTCCACACAACAAGAATGCGGGCGTCGTGGGAGCGGCCCTCTCCCAACTGGGGCCGCTCGGGATACAAAGAGAAACGCCCCCACACTCACCGGGTCTCCTGGGCCGGATGCGTCTCCTCTCCTGGTCGGCGCGGGGCTCCCTTTCACTCGGGAAGCCTCGAGGACAGGGCCGGCTGCTTCCTTCATCTCCCGCCTGGCCTTGTCTCGCTGCACTCCGCCTGACTTCCGCTGGGGCCGCCAATGGCAGCGCGGCCCCGGGTCACATTAGGCAGCGGCCCGGCAACAGTTTTCAATGCTCCTGGGCTGCGGCGGTGATCACGGGGCAATGCCGGGTGGGCACCGGCTCGTAAATAACAAAATAACAACGGGGCAATGCCGGGTGGGCACCGGCTTCCAAATAAAATATAAAGCGAGGTGGGCACTCGCTCTGCCGAAAATCGGCAATTGAAGTGGCAAATGCCGGGTGGGCACCGGCTGCACAGAAAGCGCTCCCAAGCGCTTAGGGACAAAGCACACGGCAAAAATGCGGCGTGGGCAGCCGTGAAAGTCAAATAAAGCGCTCCACAGCGCTAGCAGGCAATTAAGCGCTCCCAAGCACTAGGGGCATGAAATTAAGCGCTCTTAAGCGCAAGAGGCAATCCACAAAGCTCCAGCAAGGTCTGGAGGCAGGCAGGGGGGCAAGGCAGGGCCAGAGCCAGCTCACTGGGTCTCCAGGCAGGGAGACAAGCCAAGTGGCGGTCCTCCTGGCCCCAGCAGCAGCAGCAGCCCCCTCTGGCAAGGATCCTGGAAGAGAACAGAGAACCAAATTGTATGGGGACACAGCCCCTTCTTATATTATAAAATCCCTTTGTCTGTAGGTGCAGGGTGGGGGAAAACCAGTCGCAGCTGGTTTTGAAGTACCCTTGATAGCTCAACCACCCATTTAATTCACTGGCAGGGCTAGGGACATCAGTCGCACTACAGGGGGTGGAGCCAGCATTGTGTGGGGAAAGTCCAGGCCCATCAGGGACCAGGTGCACTCCTCCCAAGCCATCAACATGCTAATCTCACACTCACCACCGGGCAGACCCATCCAGCCTTCCTGGAGCCAGGCTCACCAGCCAGCTCCAGCCAATCACACGGCAGGCATATTTTACATTAATATGCCAACTCCTAGAAGTGGCATTTCTACAAATGACACACACATGCCACATACACCATTGCGAAGCATTCATTCCCACGAGCTCGCATATACCAAATTCGAGTCTGCACTCCCCACGCATCAGGAACTACTAGGGACACAGACATTCCCCATGCATTCCTATGGGAGAGCAGGCCAGCCTAACTACATGCACGCACTTTACTCTGGGACACAGGGAAAAAGTGCACACAGACCAGAAAATCATCCATACAGATCACAGATCTAAAGCAAAAAGATTAGGGGTGCACCTGCCTTAAGGGCCAAGTCCAACATGGGCAAATCACTTACTCTCCCTGTGTCTAACTAAAACATGAATGTGTCCTTGTGTAACAGCTGGTACTCATGTAAAGTGCTCTGATACCTGATAACTTTTGGTCAAGTTCGAGCTATATTAACCCCAAAAAGAGAATTTAGAGATGTACTTTGTGGCCATGGCATTTAAAAATGACTGGAAGAGGCTCATTCTACTCCAACGGGTAGGGGAAAACATTTACACACTTTACAGGAGCGTCATTGAGGTAGGACTACCCTTCATATATGCTTTGATAAAGACTTCACTCAGCAACTACTTTACTGCAATAGGCAATTCTGATTATGAATGATTCCTACTGCACCAATCCAAGCAAGAACTGAATGAGTTGGTAGATGCTTTTGGTACACATTTTTTGATACACAAAAACAGGTTCATCCCGTCTGGGATGCCGATAGTATCAGGCATTGGCTCACTCGTGAAGCCATTATCATGCTTTTGTGATTTCTAATTAAATTCACTTGTATAGGGCACCTCAACATATCTAAAGACCCAAAGGACCTCCTGATTCCACTGAAGGATAGGGATTATGGGCCCGATGTAGGTAAAAGGGATTTTCCGATTTCAAAATACCGAGGCGGTCCGATTCGGTATTCTGAAATCGGAAAACGAGATGTAGCAAAAAAAAGGTGAATTAATACCGATTCGGTCGGCATCGGTAATGTGAATCGGTACGTTCCGAATCGGCACGGACCGAATCGGAAAGTACCGAATCGGCTACCACCGAATCGGAAATAGCCGACTCGGCTACCACCGAATCGGAAATTGCCGAGTCGGTAAAATCCGATTCTGCAATTAAAGAATCGTAGCTATGAAAACACACCCATGGCCAAAAAGCCCATAGGAATGCATTGAAGAAACCGAATCAGTAAAATCCGAATCGGATAATACCGATTCGGATTTTACCGATTCGGTAATATCCGAATCGGTAAAAGCCGATTCGGCAAAAGCCGATTCAGCCAATGAGGTGGCTCCCCCTCCCCCACCCAAACAGGGAGTGGCAACCCTGGCAGGTGCAGCTAATTAAGAACTTTCTGGAGAGCCAGCCTGAGCTGAACACTCACAGTTAGCAGCAGTGGGAGTAGGAGGTTGTGAACTGTACTGAAGAAGATGGCAAACCAGAGCGAGAGCCAGAAGTCCTCCCAGAAGAGGAAGCCTAAGTTCAGCACCACCGAGCTGCAGGTGTTGGTTGAGGAGGTGGTGAGGGTGCACCGCCAGCTATTTGGAAAGCTGTCCCTCAATGTGCCAGACAGCACCAAGAGGAGGATCTGGAGCGAAATCGCCCAAAAGGTGAATGCTGTGGGTGTCACCCCCAGGTCCCTGGATGAGCTCAAGAAGCGATTCTATGACATCCGCAGCCTCACAAAAAGGAAGATGGCAGAGATCCAGAGGCAGGCTGGAGGCACTGGTGGAGGCAGGAACCCGGCGCCACCCCTCACAGACCTCGAGGAAATGGTCTCTACCACCATTGAGAGGGAGAGTGTTACCGGAATTGGGACCCTGGACAGCTCAGCCAGAGCTACAGCTACAGGTAAGAAGCATGCGCATCATGACACACCCTACCAGACACCTCCCCATTAGACACAATGCATAGGCAAACCCCAGCACAGTACTGTAACCAACATACAAGAGACAAGCATCATGGTACATGTAGTCAGCAGAAGTTAGCAAACTATGGCAGTGCAGAATCACAAGACAGGAAACAGTGGAACACATTCTAAGGAGATGCAAGGACATGTGGAATGCTTTAATTGTACTGACTGTAATACATCGGCACTCTATTTACAAATGCTTCTTTGTACCTAGGGGCACCATCAGGCGGACAAACAATGTCAACAGAGGCAGCAGCACCATCTGACACTGCACTCGCAGGGCAGAGCACCAGCCAGGCTGCCGAGGAGGAGGAGGACGTAAACACCATAGGGCTTGGTATGGAGGGAGACCTGGTGATAGACTTTGAAGCACTGCACTCCCCACAAATGCCCAGCACACCCCCCTTGCAGTTCTCCCCAGAGAACTCCCCGACAAGGGACCTCCTTCCACCTACACCAGCTCCTGCCCCGACCATGGCTTTGGCACCAGTACAACCTGTCCTGGGAGCAGGGGCTCAGGGACCGGCCAGCACCACACCCCCACCAGTGGCACCCCAGCCCACTCAGCAGGCCGGCAGCAGCAGTACCCGGCGCCGTGCCATCCCCACCACTGCAGCACCAGCACGGGAGGGCAGTGTCTTCCTGGGCCTCGAAGGAAAGATGGTCAAGATACAAAGGCTGCAGGCGAAATCCATGATGGCATGCCAACGCCAGCTCCTGCAGCACAACCTGCAGATGGGGGAAATGGTAAAAGGATTTCAGGCCTTCGTGGATTCAAACAAGGAGGTAGCAGCAGGTTTAGGCAGGCTAACCACTGCCATAACCCAATCATGTAGCAGACAGGAGGAGCATGAGCTGGTGCGCAGGCGGGATGCCCGGGTGCTGAACCGCTCCATGAGCCGCCTTGCTGCGGCAACGGCACAACTCTGCCAGCGCAGCGCAAACATGGAGTCTAGCCTCACACAAAATACGGCAGAGTTGACAAGGGGAATGGCCCGCATCACCACTGCAATGGAGGCCATGATCATCTCGAACACTGCCGCAAATCCTGCCCTGGACCTGGGGGATGCTGGGGACAGCAGCAGCCGCAGCAGCCCGGCCAGCGCTGCGTCTGAGCCACGCAGGAGCACCAGGGGCTCCGCAGATGCCGCTGGTCATTCTGAGGGGGCTGAGGGACACCCCAGTGGGGCTGCCAAGCGGTCAAAGAAATAGCCTTGCAAGGGCGGATGAGGCAACCTGGACCTTGGACTTTTGTTTTCTTTGCCATTACACCTTTTTTTTGTTGCACATCAGTGCAGTAACTGTGTTGCAACAGTATTAAAAAAAATTTCCCCAACAACCATTTAGCTGTCTTTGCATCTGTACTCACTCAGAAATAGTTTTCAGTAATCTCCTCACGTCTGTATCTGCCATCACTTGGCGTACACACCCCAGCTGGCTGTGTCAGTGGCACAGCTTCGTCGTCGTAATGGTCCTCGTAGTCAGACAACTCCACCTCAGTGCCCTTCTTCACCGCAAGGTTGTGTAACATTGCACATACAGCTATGATCTTGCAGCAGGTGATGGGGGTATACTGCCTTGCACCTCCACTCTTGTGCAGGCATCTGAATCTACTTTTCCAGATGCCAAAGGTCCGTTCGACAACATTCCTTGTGCGTATGTGGGCCCGGTTATACCTCCTTTGGCTGGGTGTGGAGGGGTTGAGGTAGGGGGTGAGTATGAATGACCGGAGGGCATATGCCCTGTCGCCTGGAAGAGAAAGGGGTAACATTACACACATGCATACATGTATTCCACCTAGCTACTGTGTGTTATGGGGGTCTGATGATGTGTCTCACCTAGGAGGTATCCTTCACCAAATTCGCCAGCCATCAGCCGTGCATAGATGCCGCTCTGTTGGAAAATATAGGAGTCATGGGTACTCCCTGGAAATTTTGCTACCAGGTCTGTGATGGTGCACTTCGCATTGCAGATCACCTGCACGTTGATGGTGTGTGTAGATTTCCGATTGCGGTATATGTATTCTGTGTCCGCTGGTGGGCATATCGGAATGTGCGTGCCATCTATGCAGCCAATGATTTGGGGGAATTGTGCCATCTGGTAGAAGTCAGCTTTGGTTTGTAGCAGTTCTGCGTGGGTTGCAGGGAACGAGATGTATTGGTCCATCCTGTCTATCATGGGGTCAAGGAATGTGTGGAAGAACCTTGACAGGCTGCTCTGGGTCACTCCTCCTGCCGCTGCAACTCCACTTTGATAGCTGCCAGACGCCAGCAGGTGTAGGCTGCATAGCACCTGGACGTGTGCTGGGATGGCGTGTGCCCTTGGGGTGGGGTGGTCCAACAATGGTTTGAGGTCCCTGATGAGCTCAAGTATGGTGTCAGAGTCCAGCCTGTATCTCTGTAGGATCTCAGCCTCAGTGAGCATGAACAGGGTTATCCTCTGTCTGTAGACCTGTTCATTTCTTAGCCATTCCCTCTGTCCTTTCGGTATGTACGTATCGGATTCTTTCCCATTCGGTACTCATTCCGATTCGGTTTTCCCTCCGATTTTGAGTTTTTTCATTGCCCTACATCTCGATGGCTGTTTACCGATCGGTAAGGGCCCAAAATCGGGATTTTCGGCCTTTACCGATCGGTAACGGCCTACCTACATCTGGCCCATGACCCTTAAGGAAATCTACTACTGAGTCTGGCTGAAGAGAGTTTGTACACAAGCCTCCCCCAAGATGACTCGCTCACAGTGATCAAAGATGCTCTGAATCAAGAAGAATAGGATTTCATCGTGCCTAAACACTTCATTCTAAAATGTGCATAACTTGAGCTTAAGCCATGAGCAGCACCTTCACCCTGAGTGTGGCCTGGTTAAATGTATTTAGTTTTGAAACCAAGCATACTACTAAATGACAACCTTTTCAGCAACAATATAATCCTGTGGGGATGCTACATTGACAACACCCTTATAATTTGAAAAGGAGACCAGGGGACTGTCACACCCTTCATGATGCGGAAAAATGAGTGGTATCCAAACCTGAAATGTAACCATATGGTGGATAATCAATCAATTACCTTCCTGGACGTGACAATCTTTGCTGAAGATAGGAAACTGAGCAACAGGACCTACCAGAAACCAACTGACAGGAGCACTCTTCTTAAGAATGATAGCTTCCACCCAAGGACACTAAAAGAGAACCTTCCATATGGCCAGTTCTTGAGGTGAAGAAGGAACTCTATTAAAAAAAAATCAGACTTCAAGAGGCAGGCAGCAGCCTTGAAGAATAACCTTAGATTGTTATTACCCAGAAAAGATCAGGAACGCATGCAAATGTGCGATCAACCAAACAGGGAAGCCTTGATGGAAACAATCACCCGCATAGATACAGCTGCTCCTCTTACATGGGTTTCTACTTACAACACGGTCTCAGACGAGGTGAAGAAAATAATTAACAAGCATTGGAGTATCCTATGTACAGGTAACCTGGATTGGGAGAAAGCACTTTTTTCATTCAAAAGGGCAATGAGCCTTAAAGACAACCTCATGTCCACATGCTCACAGAAGAAAAACACCCAAAGAAAGACCAAAGTTCTGAGAAGTTAGGGCTTACTGAACTTACAGGCCACTATGACTGCAGGTTTTGCAGTGTATGCCACCTCACAAGCACAACAAAGTTTCTAAATATGGAACCGGGCAAGGTATGGACATCAAGATAACATACTAATTGTAACTCCTCCAACCTTGTGTACCTCATAACTTGCCCGTGCAATCTCTGATATACTGGGATGACCATGAGAAAGGTGAAGACACAGATCTTTGGGCACTGCATTAACCTATATTGCAAACACCAAAAGGATGACTGATCACTGTCTGGGCGCTTGACATACCAAAAACGACATGGGATGGGTGATGATCGAACAAGTTGACCAGATCTCAACAAATACGGAGGGTACACTACAGAAAAAGAGAAAAGATGTATATATATTGCGTGTCTACCAACAAGACAGGATTAAATGACAACATCCTCTAGCACACAGTACTACAACAATGATAGCACTGGGGACCTTTTCACTTTGTCTGCTAAACAACTCTCAGAAGGCTTGTAGTATCACCGATTACACCATTCATGCTTATAAAGTTGCAGTACTGTGTTCATTGTGAAAACAGACAGAGAAGCAGTTTTAATATGGTGGACACTGGCAACTAGAATTCCTAATGCCAGTGCACCTTATGCCAATGCACCATGTTCAGAAGGGCTGGACCTCTCCATTGGGGGCAGGGCTGGTGTCACTACCAAGGCTGTACCAGAGACACACTTTCACTTTGATGGGTAATGGATTTCTCGCCCACTCCATGTGGGGAGCTCTGTGTGTCCTCAGTCTACCCTCTCGGCACTGGCACAGCGCCTCGCAGTTCTACCCTTTTTGGCACAGTGCTTTGCAGCTCTCCCTGCACCTATAGTTCTTGGCCACAAAGTCTGTAATTCTGTTACAAATCAGATTTACTCCTTTCTCTAATTTTAAACCAAGGCCATTGCATTAAGTATCATTTCCTTTGAACAAAAAAAAAGCAAAACTGCCTTCAAAAACCCTTAAAGGAAAGAGACCATATCTCGTGATAAATCTGGAAGAGGATGTAGCCTAACGGTTAGGGTGGTAGACTTCATATGAGGAGAACGGGGTTCGAGTCTCGGCAACAATGCTATATTTTTTTCACCTCTTACATATGCTCCTCATTAACCCTAAAAAGCTTTGATGCACACACAGAGGCACACAATCAACATGCTGCTTCTTACAAAGAAAAAAGGCCTTGTGTTGCACTCACAATATTGTGCTGCCCTTCACTTGAAAACAATGTACACACACAGATGTGCACTGCTTTTTGACAACTGCAATGCATTGCTGTGCACAATAGGGTGAGTGCCCTTCTTCTTGACTACAAAGCCCTGCTGTGTAGCCGTGAGCCTTTTTCCATGCCTAGCGCTAAGAAGCAATGTGTGAGTGCAGGAGCCACAGCCTTCCTGGCACGCACAGAGCCTCGCAGCCCTCCTCTCTTCGGCACAGCGTCTCTCAGCCCTCCTCGGCACAGCACCTCGCACCTCTCCCTTTTTAGGCACAGCGCCTCGGAGCTGTATATATAAACATATATACACACAAATAATGGGTTTTACAGACATTATAGTTAGGAATTAGCATTTAAAAAACATGTGAAAATAAAAAAAAAGTTTTCAGGGACCTTATAGTTAGTTGGACATTTGACTTATATACAACCAGAGATGTCACCAGTGATGTCATCAGTGATGCCACTGACCATGTCATGAGTGATGTAATATGTGACATCATCAGCAGTGCATTGCGGTCATGCAAGGTATAGTTAGCTCAAGTAACTATAACAGGTGAATTTCTCTGGTTTTATATGAGTCAAATGTCCAACTAACTATAATGACCCTGAAACCAATTTTTTTTGGGTGAATTTCGAAGGTTTCTTAAATCTTAATTAATAGTTTATATAACTTATATTTTTTCTATTTTTTTGTAATATTTTGGAGCTTTTTTATACTTCTTTTTTTAACTTTAAAAATTATGTAATGATTTATATCTTCCTCAAACAATATGTATATCTTTTTTTTGTTGTTGAGAAAACTGCAGTCCTGTACCGGTAGTGTACCAAGCTCCATCACCACGCGAATACTATCTGCCATATTGCTAAACTCATAATGATGTGCATTTCGTATCCGACGGGTTCTTGGCACCGCGTCCCGTGTAACATCATATACGTATAAGGTCGCGCCAGCTGCTACTTTGATATCCGATGGGTACGCAGTACCAAGCCACGCATTACATCATGTACGTATGGGGTCGCACCCGCTGCGCATGGTGTATGCGACGAGTACACGCTGCCAGGCCCTGTGTTACATCATAGACGCATGGTGTCGCGCAGGGTATGCAATTCCCTCATTTTTTTTATGTCTCAAAACTATATATAAATAACTTTAAACTGTATATGGCAGCAAGCGATAATCAAAAATATTTTAAACATTTGTATATTTCTAACTGTAATAAACTGATATTATGATAAATATATTTTCACAAAATCACGTCGGGTGCGTCCTCCTTCCGCCCTCGATGCACAATTGCCATTTGACCTTAAAAAAAGCATTTGATTGGTTCATAACATTTCCCATTGGAACAGTTGGAGGACCGCACCCATTTTAGTCATTCTCTGTACAGCGTTTGATCAGACCCACCCCTTCTGCTTAGAGAGATTTTTTGAAAAGCTTTTTTGCTGTGTACACATATCTTATACTACACACAACATGCAATGATCATCTTGATCAATATTCATGGTCTGTACATTAGCCTTCCACGTGTGATTGCCATGCATCTGAAACGTTTTGCACGATGCTTCTGGTGTGTGTGCACATTATTGTGCTGCCTTTCGGACTGGGTATTGGTGGCTCGAAGGAGTATCATCAGCCACGGGCACATCTAAGATCACATGTGACAAACAATAAAGAGTAATGTGTACATTTGTGTTGATGTATGCTCTGTTGTCAGGCTTTACCAGTATAGTAGTGTGTCATATGTGAGACTTTCAGATTCATGCTTGCCATGCATTGCTTGACTGTGATGAACGTTATCACTATGTATGACATAGCCTCACTGCTGATCCTCCCTCCAACGAGCACTTTCACAAGTGTGCGCTTCGCAATAGCAACACTTTCAATAATACTGCACACCAATTACATGCATGTCTGCACATATACACAAGCTTGACAACCACATGTGATGTTGGCCATTCAATGTTTTCGAACAGCATCTCATTAGTGATAGTTGCCGCCCTCCCGGTACATGCTACATTAATGCAAATTGCGCATTCTGCGATGTCAAAACTGCCAAAGGGATACACATAAGTACACTTCCTGGCCAGGCAGGAACTGAACAATGCCCAGGTTGCCGGACCAATTATTCACATTCCCTACGCTGGCCTGGCGTACGCAACCCCCCAGCCCACTTTGCGTATGTATAAGTAGGATAACGACAACGCCACATGTCCCAGTTCTTCCACACTGCCTCAGGTGATATGGCCACATCCACCTCGCATATCACAATGTGCATAAAAAAAAGAGATCCATAAGGCATACACCATCCTGCCAATCAACACTGGACATGAATTGTGAACACTACGGGACATCGTGTTTCGAAAGGGATCCATGAGGTGTACACTATCCTGCAGTCAACACTGCATCTGAATTGTGACCACTGATGCCTGTCGTGTTTGGACACACAACAATGACAGCAGGTGAGCAGTGGGGCCTGGGTGCCCAGGGGTTGCAATTAAGCGGGGTGCTGCAGGAGGGGTGGGGTGCATCAGCCTGGCTGCGCAGGTGTGAACACAACAAGATTGCAGACATCCACAACAGCTTTGACAACCAACCCGGAAATCAACCCACCCTACCATTTGCTGATCATTTTCCCCCCGTGAACATTCTCAACGACTGGAACCCAATCTCCACTGAGGACACCATCTGCCTGATGAATTCAATCCACTCAGGATCCCCCACAGACCCATGCCCTCACCACATCTTCAACAAAGCAGACTCCGTCATAGCTCCGCACCTCAGAGACGTCATCAACTGCTCCTTCAACTCCGCCACCTTCCCGGAAGACTGGAAACACGCTGAACTCACCGCCCTTCTGAAAAAACCAACAGCGGACCCCACCGAACTCAAAAATTACCGCCCCATCTCGCTTCTCCCATTCCCGGCCAAAGTCATCGAGAAAGCTGTCAACAACCAGCTCGCCACCTTCCTCGAAGCCAACAAATCCCTCAACCCCTCACAATCTGGCTTCCGAGCAAAACACAGCACTGAGACCGCCCTCATCGCAGCAACAGACGACATTCGAACGCTACTAGACAATGGAGACACAGTCGCCCTCATCCTCCTCGACCTCTCCGCAGCCTTTGACACAGTCTGCCACAGCACCCTCCTACAACGCCTCTATAACATCGGAATCCAAGGAAAAGCACTTGAATGGATCACCTCGTTCCTCACCGGAAGAACCCAGAGAGTCCGCCTTCCTCCATTCAAGTCCGAGGCCTCTGAAGTCATCTGCGGCGTACCACAAGGATCCTCACTCAGTCCCACCCTCTTCAACGTTTACATGAGCCCCCTCGCGGCCATCGCACGCCAACACAACCTCAACATCATCTCTTACGCGGACGACACTCAGCTGATCCTCTCTCTCACCAATGACCCCAGCACCGCCAAAACTAACCTACACGAAGGAATGAAAGAAGTTGCTGAATGGATGAAACAAAGCCGTCTAAAACTGAACTCAGACAAAACAGAAGTCCTCATCTTAGGTACATCCCCCTCTGCATGGGACGACTCCTGGTGGCCGGAAGCCCTCGGAAAAGCACCCATCCTGACAGACCACGCACGGAACCTAGGCGTCATCCTGGATTCTTCACTCTCAATGAACAGACAAGTCAACGCCGTATCCTCTTCCTGCTTCAACATTCTTCGCATGCTCAGAAAAACATTTCGCTGGATCCCCTCCGATACAAGGAAAACAGTCACCCACGCTCTGGTCACGAGCCGACTGGACTACGGAAACACCCTCTACGCGGGTACCACCGCAAAACTCCAGAAGAAACTCCAACGAATCCAAAACGCCTCAGCCAGGCTCATACTAGACCTCCCACGCAACGAACACATCTCTGGTCACCTTAAAGACCTCCACTGGCTACCCGTCAATAAGAGGATCACTTTCCGACTGCTTACCCACGCACACAAATCACTCTACGACATCGGACCAGACTGCCTCAACTCACGACTGTCCTTCTACACCCCCTCCCGCCAACTACGTTCTTCCAACCAAGCCCTCGCCATTGTACCTCGCATCAACAAGACCACCATGGGAGGCAGATCCTTTTCATACCTGGCTGCTAAAACATGGAACTCACTCCCCGCTTACCTTCGCCTTACCCAGAACCACCTAGCGTTCAGAAAGCAACTTAAAACGTGGATATTCGACAAGTAATCATCCTCCCCTTCCTAAGCGCCTTGAAACCCTCTGGGTATGTAGTGCGCTATACAAATCCTATGACTTGACTTGACTTGACTTGACATGTTGCAGTGCGTAACAATGTGATCTTTTTTTTTACAGCGCAACAGCTACCCGTAGGTTTCCCGGCGCTTGGGATCGCTAAAAAACTGAGGGGCAAAGAGCAAAGAAAGAAGTGAAAAGTTATTGATTGAACAACCATGTTTTAACTTCCTTCCGGAATTTGAGAAAATATCGCTCAGTGCGCTGATGATATGGAAGCGAATTCCAGATCGAAGGAGCCAGACAAGAAAAGGAATGTCCGCCCATTCTCACTCGTCTAACTCTGGGAACCTGAAAAAGATGCTGATTGGATGACCGGAGCGTGTGAGATGGGCAGTATTGATGGACTAAAGTCTTTAAATACTGAGGTGCATTGCCCGACTTAATCTTGTGCATATAGCACAAAGCTTTGAACTTTGCACGATTATCAATACGAAGCCAGTGAAGATCACATAGCTAGGCTGAGATCGGGGTTCTGTATGGGAGTTTGCAAAGTAAACGGGCAGCAGAATTTTGTACAACCTGTAGCCTATGTAATACTTCCTTACTTGCCCCCAGAAATAATACATTACCATAGTCCAGCCTAGATGATATAAGGGCATGAACTACAGTTTTCTGGGTAGGCAGAGGAAGCATCCATAGGATTTTTCATAGCCACTTAAGAATCACAAAACAAGTGGAAGCTACTTTAACATCTTGTTGCTTCATCGTCAGCTGATCGTCAACAATGACGCCCAGATTAGGGGCCGATTGCACTGGAATAGGAGGTGGTCCCATCTTAGGGGGCCAATGTTGAGGGCCCAAGAGGGATTTGGTATTGCCGAAAAAAAGTAATTCGGTTTTACCCCTGTTTACCTTAAGTTTGTTAGCATACATCCAATCGGCAATGCTAGTCAGTCCAACACAGAGTCCCGAAATATCATGCTTTGTTTTGGCCGAAAGTGAAAAAATAATTTGGGTGTCATCGGCGTAAGAATACACCGTGAGCCCAGCTTGCTCCGCAATTCTAGCCAATGGAATTACATAAATATTGAAAAGTAAAGGGCTGAGTAATGAGCCCTGAGGGACTCCATACCGAGAGGCATGAATTTTAGAGCTAGAGGTGGCCGAGAAAACCTGAAAAGTTCTCTGCCGTAGAAATCTAGCTAGCCACTCAAGTGCCAGTCCAGTAACACCATAAGATTGGAGGGTGTTGAGAAGGATGGAGTGAGAAACAGTGTCAAATGCGGCACTTAAATCAAGAAGAATAAGTGCCACAGTTTCACCTCTATCTAATTGTAAGCGGATGTTTTCCGTAACATCCAGCAGTGTGGATTCCGTGGAGAACCCTGCCCTGAAACCCGATTGTGAGGAGTGAAGGACATCATGAGACTCCACGAAACTAGTCAGCTGGGTGTTGATATGCTACTCCAAAATTTTTGAAAATAAAGGGAGAAGAGAAATCGGACATAAAAATTGGATGTCTCCTCAGGGTTCAAATTAGCTTTCTTTAATAAAGGCACAATAATGGCAGGTTTCCATGCTCCTGGGACCGTGACTTCAGCTAAAGAAATGTTCAGTAACTCTCTAATGAGATTAAGTGAGGGCTGATTCAGAGCTTGAAAGACTGACGGAGGGTACGGATCCTTCGGAGATCCAGATTTAATGCCTCTTAAAATGTCACAGAAAGTGGTAGCATCAAGTGGAGCCCATTTATCTAAAACTATGGTATTAGCAGTTAATGTAGGAGCCTGCGAGGAAGGGTCCTTACAAGAGCCGTTGGTAGAGGAGTTTGTAGAGGATGTATCAATCTGTTTATCAAACTCAGCATACATATTGGCAATTTTATTACTGAAGAACTCAGCCAGCTCTTCAAATTGTTTGGAGTCAAGTTGGGGGGCTTAGGCTGACAAGCAGCTCCAGAAAGTTCTTTAATATATAATTATATATTAAAGTTCTTTAATATATAATTATATAGCCGATAAATGAGAGTCCCTGAAAGAGTAAAATTAGGAGAGAGCAGTAATTTAAAGAGGCCCGCCTCACAATCAGGGAGAGCAAGATCATGCCATTTACAGGTATATATGTTCTTAAAAATAATAGCTATCCCTCCTCCTTCTTTGCCAATATGGTTTCTACCCAGTAGCGAATAATTAAGGGGGAGAACCGTATCAATACCCGGACCGGAGCTATCACTTAGCCATGTCTCCGTTGAAAAAAGATGGCATCTGGCTGTGATCCTTCCAGTCGGTCAAAAATGTCTCTTTTATGTTTTTGGAGCGACCTACAGTTAAGACAAAAAAATTTGAAGCCTGGATCATTAAGGCGAGATTGTACAGACCCTCCAGTGCTAATTTTGACTTTCCGTCTGGGGGATAGGGATGGAAAGCCGCAGTCATGACAGTAAAATGGACTCTGATCACAGTTTATAGGAACCTCATTAGAACAATCACTATATCGGAAAGAAAGAAGAGCCTCACGAGAATAACAAAGAATACCTTGATGCAAATGACCAGGGGTTCTGGCCCCAGGCCCCAGCCAGCCGCGGACGGGCGCCGACAGGCTTGCCTCTGGCGTGCCATCAGAACACCCTCTGCACGCGTCCGCTTCGCATCCGCGTTAGGAAAGTCATAAGTACTCTATGGCCTGTATGGCCCGGAGCACTAGCCCGCCGACCTGCCCTCACTCAAAATGGCGCCCGCCCAAACTGCGATCCATACGAGGCAGTAGCCTTGTCCTCAGTCAGCCCTAGATCGACAAACACGAGACCAGCAGGGTGAGTAAGTGTAAAAAATAAAATGGGAACACACAGCAATTTTAAAAATCAAATGCAGAACAATTATGCCAAATTTAAAAGCGTCCCTAAAGATTCTCTGCTTTCCGCCTCAAGAATCAAACTAGCGAAACTAGTCTCTTACCTCATTCAATCACATGCCTGTCTCATTTTATGGACCTGATGGACCGTACTGTAGGCCTGAGCCAGCGGGCAGCGCTGCCCTACAGACACGTGGCTTTTGCTTTTGGAACACTGTAGTGAGCTAATTACTAAGTGTACATGTACACAGGCTTGCGCCACTGCATTACACCCGCACATTATGCTTCTAGCATACGCTCTGTCCCTTGTATATGAAAGTTGCCATAGCATATTATTATTTAACCTTGTGTATTATCATGCACTCCATCTCCTCTTTGAACCATGATTACCACTAACGATTGGTAGATCATATTTCAAGAAGGAAGAATGTACCTCAACTGGTGTTCTCTATTAAGCTCAAATAAACCTTCATTTACCTCCAGACGTTTCCACCATTATATTATTTCTCCCTTTGCTGACACTGCATTGGTTGCACCAAAATTGGCAGAGCGGGTGCTCACCCCGTGATGATGCCCTGGGCATTCTGACGCCTTACATCGTGGTATCAAGACACCGCCCGACCGGAGACCTGCTGTGCCACCCTAGAGAGGCACCCCAGAATTGGAGCTTGGACGTGCACGTCGTTGGACACACCGGTGGTGGTGAGTGAGCAGCGAAGCTTCGGTGTGCAGGAGCTGCAATTGAGCACAGTGCGGGGGAAGGGGCTGGGGTGCAGGTGCAGGCAAGCGATGTTTCCATAGATAATAATGTAATCTCTGGCCTCATGCATATCTGTTTCATTTTAAGGACTTGCTGGACCACACTCTTTCTCACACACGGGTGACGGGAGGTAAACAGTGAGGGTTGGGTACAGTATTCGACGCTCTGTCTCCTCCTCCCTCTGTTCTTTTGACTCTCCCTCCCCTTCTCCCTTCCACCCACCTCCTCTCTCTCCCATTCTCACTATCTTCCTTTCATTCTGACTACCTTTCTTTTTCTCTTGGACATGGGACATACACTTATGTTTTTTTTTATCTTGCAGGTTTTGTACGCTGCTTCCGGAGGAGTCCCACCCACTTATTTTATGTTATAGTGTTGTTTGTTAGAATAAAGTTGTGTTTCCATTTATTTGTGTTGTTTTAATAAAGGTTACTTTTTTTACCAATAAATAAGTGATTACATGGCTCTTATTTTCTGACAACACTTGCCTCTAGTTTCTTGTGAAAATCGGCAGTTGATAGGAGGTTATAAAGTGAAGTGAAGTGAAGTGAATGCTTACATAGCACAAAACTGTCACCCTACGGGTATCCTGGTGCTTAGAATGAAGAAAGCCAGTGTAGCGGCGGAGATAGCTATCTGAGAGAAGAAATATTGTTTGCTCCTAGGGGACAACCAGGTTTTCAGGCTCTTTCTGAAGCATGCAAGAGAGCAAATCTGTCTGGAATTCTGGGGTAACTCATTCCATAGGCGGGCAGCCGCCACGCCAAAGGCTCTGCCTCCCAGCCTTGATCTCTTGAAACTGGTGGCCGTGATCAAATTAGCACTGGAGGAGCGAAGCTGTCTCCCGGGATTATACCAAGTAAACCTCTCCTGCAGAGGAACAGGTCCCAAACAATGGACCGCTTTATATACAATGCAGAGAGATTTAAAGCATATTCTCTCCTTGAGAGGCAGCCAATGAAGATCACTCAAGGCCAAGGCTGTAAAAGACCGACGCTGTCTCTTAAGCACCAGCTCTGCGGCCATAGAATGGACTCTCTACAACCCCTGCAGAATATATTGCTGTTCTCCTAGGTATAGGGAATTGCAATAATCCAGTCTAATTAAGAGTATGCTCCTCACTACCAAGGAACGAGAGTCATTTGGTATTAGCGGAAGGATCTTCCTTAGCATGCACAGTAGGGAGAGACAGACACTGATAGTTTTATTGGCCTGTGACTCCATTTGGAGATTGCCATCCACCAGGACCCCGAGGTTACGCACTGTTTTGGCAGGGGTCAAAGGCTCATCCTCAGGGATGAGCCTGAATTCTGTTGATAGAGGACGGGACACTCTATTAGCAGGACAAAACACCACCTCTGTTTTCGTCCGTTGAACTGTAGGGTGTTTTCCCTGAGCCAGCCAGCAGTCTGACACATGCAGTCCTGGAAGGTCTCCATAGATACCACTTATTTTCCTTCCAAGGAGAACACCAATTGAGTGTCATCTGCATAATTGACCAGGTCAATTCTAAAGGATCTGATCATGGGGAACAGGGGACGCAGATATATATTAAAAAGAATAGGTCTGATCGCGGAGCCCTGTGGGACTCCATGATGTACTATTGATTTGACCAAAGTAAAAGGCGTCAGAGACACAGCCTGTTGTCGTCCCAACAGAAAAGATCATAGCCACTGCAAGGCCTGTCCTTTTACTCCTATACTCCCTAGTCTTTCCACTAGCACTGCGTGGCTCACCGTATCGAATGTGGCTCAGATATACAGTAATAGTACGACCAAAGAGTTCCCACTGTCAACAAGCATTCGTAGGTTGTCAATTACTGACGCCAAAGCGGTCTCCGTGCCGTGTCCTGGATGAAAGCCAAATTGGTCCTTATCCAGCAACAAATTGTCTTCCAGATAACATGACAGAATTGTCTTTTCTAGAATTTTAATGGGATAGGGCAGGAGGGATATGGGTCTAAAATTCGCTGGAGTTGTAGGGTCCAGAGAAGTTTTTTTTAACAGGGGAGTCTTCCATATCTCTGGCACCTCTCCTACTTCCAGAGACTGACAGCAGATCTGTGGGCAAGCCAGGGAAAAGTTTCCTGCTCAAATGTTTTCCAGATTTTATGTGCGAGGGGGTCTAGGGGAGATCCTGAGGACACACTTTGGGCAAGCTGAATAAAAGATTCTTCCGTAGGGGTTTGAAAGTATTCCGGGGAGTTGTCTACCGGGGATCCCTCATACACCTTCCTGGGAGACTCATCATGGTTGCTATGACCCGTGGTCTGAAGTTCCCCAACAATTTTTTTAATTTTCTCTTCAAAATAGGAGGCAATCTCATCACAAAGTTTCTGCGTAGCAACCACCTTGTTGCTCATGCAGACAGGACTAGAAAGATCTCTGAAAATATTGAAGAGCGCATTTGTGCTGTTGGGTGCTTGCAGAATGGATTTGCAAAAACTACAGCTGATGGACAGAATGCAGAACAATGTCATACATTCACCCCAGTACAGAGACCTGGGCCTAAATCCATCATTTTTTTGCACTCCACACCACCCCAGTTCAGACATGACCATATGCAAATCAGTCTCACCCTGTGCCTCATGGGAACAGTCCAGCCCGAACTGCCAAGCCATGCCTTCCCTGGACCGGAAACAAGCTTCCGAGGACCGGTTTCTGGCATTCCAGCCGTCTTCCACCCGGCTTGCTTGAATCCTGTGGTGCGGAGAGCATGGGACTCACGTCTGAGCATACCCATCCCACTCGGGGTGACAAATGCAAAACACTGTTCTGCATTCTGTCCATCAACTGTTGTTTTTACCTTTGTCACCCCGAGTGGGATGGGTATGCTCAGACGTGAGTCCCATGCTCTCCACACCACTGGAGTTAAGCTATCCTGGCTGATGACGGCTGATAGCCAGAAACCGGTCCTAGGATGCTTGATTCCAGTCCAGGAAAGACATGGCTTGGCAGTTCGGGCTGGACTGTTCCCATGAGGCACAGAGTCAAGGCTGATTTGCATATGGCCATGTCTGAACTGGGGTGGTGAGGAGTGCAAAAAAACGATGGATTTAGGCCCATATCTCTGTACTGGGGTGAATGTATGACATTGTTCTGCATTCTGTCCATCAACTGTTGTTTTTGCCTTTGTCACCCCGAGTGAGATGGGTATGCTCAGACGTCCGTCCCATGCTCTCCACACCACTGGAGTAAAGCTATCCTGGCTGATGACGGCCGATAGCCAGAAACCGGTCCTAGGATGCTTGAACCAGTCCAGGAAAGACATGGCTCGACAGTTCAGGCTGGACTGTTCCCATGAGGCACAGGGTCAAGGCTGATTTGCATATGGCCATGTCTGAACTGGGGTGGTGTGGAGTGCAAAAAAACAATGGATTTAGACCCAGATCTCTGTACTGGGGTGAATGTATGACATTGTTCTGCATTCTGTCTATCAACTGTTGTCTTTGCCTTGTCACCCCGAGTGGGATGGGTATGCTCAGACGTGAGTCCCATGCTCTCCACACCACTGGAATCAAGGCATCCTGGCTGATGAGGGCTGATAGCCAGAAACCGGTCCTAGGATGCTTGATTCCAGTCCAGGAAAGACATGGCTTGGCAGTTCGGGCTGGACTGTTCCCATGAGGCACAGGGTCAAGGCTGATTTGCATATGGCCATGTCTGAACTGGGGTGGTGTGGAGTGCAAAAAACGATGGATTTAGGCCCAGATCTTTGTACTGGGGTGAATGTATGACATTGTTCTGCATTCTGTCCATCAACTGTTGCTTTTGCCTTTGCAGAATGGATTTAGCAAAAAAGTTTGCTTTGGCCTTAGCGATAGACAGCTTATACTGAGACTGTAATAATATTAGATCAGTTTTATCTGTCTCAGAGTAGGCCCTCCTGCATTTTGTCTCAGCCTTTTTGCATGCTATACGTAGCAACTTCAGCTCCTCATTATACCATGGGATGGAAGTCTTTTTTCTATTCTTGTGTTTTTACTGGGACCAGTAGGTTGCGAGTATCGGCTACATAGGTACAGTAAGTTTGGTAGTTTTCTTCTACGGAGACAGAGGGGTCAAAGGGATTCTGATTCGGGGGTGGCATACGGGTCCTGTTTTTCACTAATTTAGCCCATTCTCTTCTCTTTTGGTAGGTTGCCTGTCGGTTATTGCTATCTTCTACACCAGATATCATGATGCCAAAATGAATAAGGGAGTGGTCAGTCCAATTTTGAGGTAATACCTCAACCACCTTGCTCTCATTCTGGTTTGCAAACAGAAGATTTGGAGTTGTCCTCCTAAGTGAGTCATCAGATGAACTAATTGTTGTAGGTTAGAGCTCTCTGAGGTATGACTTAAGTCTCTCAGATGACTGTCTGGCTTATTGTTATCCAACGATTTAAAATCCCCTAGGACAATCATTCTAGAGTGGGTTATACTCAAGTTAGTAATGGTGTCAAATAGGGTTTGATAGTGGGTATCTAAGCCCGGGGGTCTATAGCAGGCCACTCCTGTGAGTATCCTACCTTTGGCCTCTTGAAGTGAGAAGCCTAGCAATTCAATCCCTATAACATCATCTACCTGTAGAGGTGTAAAATTCCACTTTTCCTTAAAAATTAACCCGACCCCCCCTCCTCTTCCAGCAGCCCTCAGTTTGTGGAATATTTTGTATCCAGCTGGGCAGTCAAAGCACATTTTTACCAATGATTCCGGACTGGTCCAAGTTTTTGTTAGAAAGAGGACGTTTAAATCCATATTTTTTAGCATATTGGACACCTCTGTATAGTGCTTTATCAGGGATCTGCTGTTAATCACCCAACAGTTCAAGGTCTCTCCGTCTAATCCCTTAGCAACAGGCAATGGGCAGTTCCCCCCCTCGTCCCTCTTACCAATGTAAAGTAGCTCTTTCCTAGAGTATTGTATTCTGCCACTGCCAGCATGGCTGACGCTGAGCGCGGTTGGTGCGCGGACGGGCGCAGACGGGCTTGCCTCTAGTGCACCATCTGTGCGCCCGCTGAGCACGATGCACGCTTGCATTTCCTGTCTTAAGTAGGCAGGCAATTGCTAGAGCCCAACCACTAAAGCGCGACCCTGGGGAAACAATAATCCTCCCCAAGATGGCGCTGAGAAAACACAGCGATCCTCGATACTCTCTAAAAATGCGAGATGAGAGTGGCAAGGTTTTATGTGCAGGTATGCGGGCAAAGTAAGTTTCTAAAGATTGGCAAAGTGAATTTAACAACAGTGTGGCAATTTTTTAAGATAAAACATTTTTTTTTAAATACGAGAGAAAACATTTGTAATTTTTCAGTGCACCTACCAAATATAAACCACAGACTATTACATAAATGAAACCCGGGTAATTCTACAACTGCAAGGGTTCCATGAGTGTATCACTTCATAACACCATGAGTACTACCCATGTGATTACAGAACCAATTAGGCACTCCCTAGGGCCACCGAGGCTTCAGGGACTGGCAAGGCCATGTGGAAAATTAATACGGTTTGGTGAACATTATCTACGCCATCTTCCCTTTTGCCCCGATGCCGCACTCTTCGTCACACACACCCACCACTTTAGCTGCCTTGACCAGAACCACCCTCTGCACACCCCTGACCCCCAACACGGTTCCTCACCTACACAAGCACCTCCACGCACTGATCACTCCCGCTTTCACATGCCTTGCGCGTAAGCGGCAGCCATTTTTAGCACCATGGCCCCTCTGCCCCTCGCTGATGGCCAGCGCGTCTCTCTCTCTCTCTCTCTCTCTCTCTCTCTCTCTCTCTCTCTCTCTCTCTCTCTCTCTCAACCTCACAGGCATCTCCCGCACGCTGACAACCCCCTCGCTCTCACATGCCTTGGGTCATAAACCCCTCTTCAGCGCAGATCGGCCTCGGAATCCCATCCTGTTCCCAGCGCGGACACCTCCCTTCATTCCTTTCATAGCCTCAGGCCCTTTGATGCAAACCCCCTTTTCCTGTGTGCCCGTCTGTCTCCCCTGTTCCCAAGCCGCCACCTGGCCCTACGGACACTGTTTATTACCCCCCCGTATAGTAGGAAGCATCCCCCTATCAAAGGACCTTCGGGTCGATCGAACACCCCTCACCCCATGAGATCCGATCAACTCCACACATTCCGTGAATCGGCGGAATGTCCAGCTGCGCGATAATCACCACCTGTTGTGACCGGGGTAGGGACTTCAACTGTAAATGTGTGGGAACGGGCTTGAAGCGGGGATTCCTAGGATGCTTTTCCAAACATCAAAGTATTGACGAATATGTGTTTCATGTAATAAAGCAATAAACCTGCGTATAAGAGGCCAGGCCTCAGAGATGTGGTTAGAGCACCTCGTGACGATACTTGCTGTCCGATTTGATGTGTTCTCCTCCGGAGAGATTAAAACCCTCGTTTCCTGCCTTTCAGTCTCCAGCGCCTGCTTTCTTCATTTGATTAATATTGGTGGGTCATTGAGGCGACATCGCCGGGCAACACTAAAGGGTCTTTGGTCACTGGTTGTCTTACCCCTTTTACAATTGGCGTCCCAAGCGTGGGGCCCATCAGCGACTCGTGGATCCAGTGGGAGAGGTCCTGACGACAGAGTGAACTACTGCAACGATCGGAAGGTACCCTGTCCGATAGACCCTCGTCTGACAGCCGATCATCCGAACTTCACTGGTTCCGAACGGACCTCTCTCGAGTGATCTACGGTCCTGACTGGGAACCATCAGGAGTGCCACGAGGAGTACGAAGAGAAGAGGACGATCGGGCGCTGGATTCGGAAGACAGGAAACTATCCATACGGTCCGGGTAAGGTCGTGTAAACACGACGAATTGCGGAATAATTGATGATTGATGGAAAATACTAGTATTATTCTTTGTTAATTTATTTGGAGTTTCGCTGTCGGCAAACGGAGAAACAACCGGCTCTCTCTTTGCAAGCAGTGAAGGATAGGTAACGCACCCGTCGTGCCTATTTTTCTCCCCCACTGATCAATTGCCCCTCCCCATTGATTAACTGTTACGGATCGTTTTCTGGAGATTCTCTGTCTGCAAACAGGAAAGAATAGGTCCCCCTCTTTGCAGATAGTGAAAGGGTAGGTGACGCAGACCTTTGCGGGCCTACTTATTCTCCCCATTGACCATTTTTTATTTTTATTTATTGACCAAACACTGATTGCCCGATATTGGTTCTTGAGGTATTCACTGCCTGCAAACAACGTAGAATAGAAATATTCTGTCTAGTCTTTGCACGCAGTGATAAGATAGGTAGTGCTGACTATTATCCCCATTGTGATCCGTCATGCCTGTCTTCTCCCCACTGATGGATAGCTGGTTCAGCCCGGACCGTTTATTAGAGGTGGACCATCTACCCCCGCTGGAAGGCACCCCTAATAAAGACATGTTCACAAAGTATGGATTAATCACCATAGCCTATAGTAAGCTATGGCACAAATATACCAAAGCAAACCAAGAGAAACAGTGGCCACTGATAGGATCCTTCGATTTAGACAAAATAGAAACGGTAGAAATAACCCTTCGTAATAACAAGACAACCCCTATTATGCTCGATAGTCTCGGTATGTGGCGCAAAGAAGCTACGCAACGAAAGGAAAGAGACGAAGTCAGAGTAGGTAAAGAAATGCGGCAGACAACCCTCCAAACGCCTGGTAGGCGAAAGGAAGGGCCAGCGACGACACAGTTCCGAGGATTAGATACAAAAAGAGAACGGTGTAATGGGATGTGTCAACAGGACAAACCCGAGACACAACGACCCAAAAGTAATCCCCCGACACTATACACAGGACGAGCAGATTTAAGGCAAAACCAATGTGCTTTTTGTAAATGTCTCGGGCACTGGAAAGCCCAATGCCCGACTCTACAGAACATAGGTAAGAGCAGAGGGTCGACAGAAATGACAGGCCGGCAGAAAGGGAAAAGACGCGAGATAAAAACAAATCAGACTAACACGGACAGGACGGATAGAACCACCACGTTTGATTATGCTCGATGGCACAGATTTCGTCAGACCAATTTCAACGACATGTCTGAATTCTGGGACTGATTGCTCCCTGTTGCCCCCCCCACTCTGAAAAACAAAAGCAATTACAGGCCTGCGTAGACAACCCCCCGGTAGAAAAAGGACTTAAGGAAGCCAAGCATCTGTTATATAATTTAGGATTTAATTACGATAAAGATAACCCACAACCAACGATAAATAGAAAAACTAGTAAAACATTCTTTAAAGTAAACTGTACTAATAGGAACAATACAAAACATATTACGCTCACTCCGGAAGTTCTCAAAATGTAACAAGTCAACGGTCCCGCCCATCCGGAAGGTGAAACACACAGCACGTGTGGGGCGGGGCCAGCCATCAGCCATAGACCAAAAGAAATCGCAGACGAGAAGGTACAGGAGACTCCATGGGCCGACATGAAATGGTCTTCCCATACTCTCCTTCCTGGGGTGACGTCCCCCGGGCCACGAGTAGGGAGGGGGCGGATGCAGGTGACCCCCTCCCTCGTATCTCCTGGTCCGGCCATCACGAATTCCTCCATCGAACTGGTGCAGGGGGACTGGGAGGGAGAGGCGACGCGGACGAGCCTCTCCCACCTCCACAGGTAGGAGGTTTCCCAGCCCCGGCCCGGCGCCGAAATCCTCCAGCCGGGCGACGGATATACCTGCGCAGCACCGAACATACAATGTCTGACGGACCTATTTTCTCAGCATAGAACATACAATGTCCAACGGGCATACTTCCGTAGCACGGGACATACAATGTCCGACGGGCATATTTGCGTAGCACCGAACATACAATGGTCCCCCAAGAGTCGGAGTCAGGGGTGTAGGGTGGTCATCATGTGCACCCCTGATTCGAAGGGACGGCGTGGGATGCGCTGGGAGAGGGAGGCGGCGCGAACGAGCCTCCCTCACCTCCCCAGGTGGAGGCTCCACAGCTGCACCCTGGCGCCCCGAACCAAATGTCCTGCTCCAACAGCATGGTGTTCTGTCTTTGTCGCCACAAGAAGTTTCTTCCACTCCTGAAAGACACGACGAAGGGCGGCGGCTGCAGGGTCTCAAAATGGCGTCTGGGCCCTCTGGAAGGCGGGTCTAGGCCGCTGGAGTAACTTTGTCCGGTATTGCAACTCGGGCGCTTGCCCACCTGGGCACAAGCCCCCACCTTCGACAGCATCCCCACAGCTTTGAAGATTCTACCAAAGTCCCAGGAGCCCTCGGCCCCTACAGGCTTCCGGTGGGGAACGACTGCCTTGATCACAAATGAAACGACCACGACATAGCCACAAGATGGTGGTGCCCTCGTGTCAGCACCAGCTTCAGTCTGAACAACCCAGGAACATTATGGGCTAACGAACTCGAGTAAGTTCCGGCTGAACATCAACGTGACCCGGTAAGAGAGATTCTACCTCCCTCCCCCCCTTTTTGATTGACGGTCCACACCACCAGCCCCTCTGTTAGCACAGGTTTTGAACTGCCGAAAGGGACTCTGGTCCAACCGCCAATCGTCGGAGACATATTGCCCCTGATGATACTTCCGGACTAAACCGGCCTCGCCCAAAGTGGTGCCGGTATCAATAGGAACTAACGGACACCTCGTGGTGTTCTTTAGCTAATGAGACTTGATGTACTAAGATATATGTGAACATTTGCACACTTGACGAAAAAGGGAGGAGGGTTCACTTGGCGAACATTTAAAAGGGGTCCCGTTAAAATGTTGATTTCAATGTACGATTTATTATGATATTTATTGTGACCGATACATAATGTAGCTTGTGACGCACGCCCACGATATACATCTAGGAAATGTGATTGCAATTAACCTGACTGTGTTTACATTTATGAACTAAAACGCCCCCGATCCCTCATCACTTAATGAGACGTTTTTAGTTACTAGCAAATAATTAATTAGGCCTTTTTAACATGTTCTTATGCTGCAAAATAACGCCCCCTACTGTATGTGCTCCAGCCATCACCATGTCCGACCGAATACGATTGCATTCACAAATTTACTTACTGAACAATTATGCAAATAAAGGTTTTCCAAACTATGAACAGGTATCGCATACTTTTGTAAATGTGGGAATCGGCGGGAGGGCTATTCTGTGCGCAACCGTTTCGCTCTCTTTTCAAGGTTATTAGAAAATGGTTGTTCGGCCCTGGATTAATGATCGAATCTAAAGGTATGATACGCTGCCTCCAAATATGCGACTAAGCTCAGGAACTAACGCATGAAAAAGGACCTCGACTTCTGAGAATGGGTAAAGTAAAGCGGTGTGAATGATAGAATGTTATAAAGGTATGGTGCTCGAAGGCACTAAGGGACAGAGTTGACCGAAGAACTAATATGCATTAGAACATCACAGCTTTGGGAATGATTTAAGGATCCCGATGACTAGATACATCTACAAAACCAGGTACCTCGCACTAGGCGCCTCCGATTTCTCTTTTTAGCGATTCCCTACACACGATCTATAATGCCACCCTCAAACCCCCTCATGAACAACCTATCACACTGCCCCCCCCCCCCTTGACTTCAGAAACCAAGACCCTAGGGATTATATCCCGAGGGGATAAGTACGGGTATGTGGTAAGTAAATAACTTTCGTGCCCGTACATTTGATATGCTCGAATGTTGTTCCCCCTCCCTTTTTCCCTCTTTTTCTCCCTCTGCAGGTTACAATGGAATCACGATTAGGGTATCGTAACAGATCTGGAGCCACGTCACGTCCGATACATGAAACGGACTAACGCTGCAAGATGACACCAAAGGGCGCCCAACTCAATGCACGTCCTTCTTGTACCTGACCTAATGCTCTTCCGTCCCAAACTGCATGCCTTCTACATTCTAACACGAACCAAAAAAAATGTCTCATGTTGGGTAATGCACCGAATAGCCTAAATAAGTACATGGCCACTCTCCATGTCACCCGTGTACTATTTAGCCTATTGTTGATCTCTCTCTCTCTCTCTATCTGTCTCTCTCTCTCTCTCTCTCTCTCTCTCTCTCTCTCTCCTCCACTCTTTCACTCTTTCTAGCAAATGGCACCTAATTGACGAACCACTACCCCTGGTGCACCACCTGATTGGCTCCAAAATACCACAAGTATTTGCACAAATTTGTCTTAAATGAAAATTGCATCGATACCACGTTACTACCTCTCCTTTTCTGCTAAATATTGATGAAACCTAGATTGGCCGAAAAGAAAGGGACAGGTAAGACGACTAAGGTTCTCTAATCCGACCCATCTTGAGGGAACTACTTGTCAGTGGCTTCTATGATAAAATATCTCTGGTAACGCGACCTTCCCCGTCCCAAATTGTCTCAATGCCCCAATCAGTAAAAGCGATCGAGAAATACCCGCCTTCCCAGGACACCATCAGTTTTGTATCGGCTGCCCCAGACGAGAATTTGAAAAATGTCCTTTGCTTCAATTCACTGTGTTCCTAGTTGTTTTCCATAAGACCCCACTCACCCCAAAGATGAGTTTAATGGTTATCGCAAGCCCCCGAGTTTTTTTTTAATAAAGTAGCCAGGTTGTGAGAAACTATGTAGAATTTAGAATAATGTTTGCAAAGTTAGAATTAAGTCGAAAATGAAAGAACTTGTTGCAAGTAAACCTGTTGAAAGTAAAATGTTTAGACGAAAGATAGGATGCATTGACATAATGGAGAATCGTTTAGCCTATGTTCATTCCTCAGAAGGATGCCTATCTGACTATGGTGAATAAAACGTTGCACTTTTCCGTAAAATACAAAGCCCTGAAGACCGGTCTAGCCTTGCAAGACTCGTACTAGGGAAATGGGTCTCTACCAGGAGAACTGACATAACTGTAATAAACGAATGCAATGAATGGGTATCGGACCTCGTACCACGACAAATGAATGTAATAAATCGACAAAACGCCAAAGAAATAGCCACGAAGGGAAGTTGTTGGGAACCCAGCAAACCCATCATCAATTGTTTATACGTTGGCTGTAGACCTCAATGTAGCGGATGTTTACCCCAGTTGCTTGGTGTTGGGAGAGAAATAGATTTACGTAATTACCTTCCTCTGCAAAATCTCTAAAGACTGTCTTTTCAAACTCATTTAAGGGTACCACTGTCGGAGGAGAAAGAGACCGGATGTGGGAGCATGCGGCCTGACTGCAGATCGTGGAACCCCGGCGACGGAGGCCAAGGCGAGACCACAACAGTAAGGAGACGCAGGACGAGGCACTGTTTCCGCCAAAACTAAAGGAAAGGGCTGATCTGAGGCCCCTGCTCTATGATCGACGTGTGCCGAAAAGTCCCCGCTCTCTGAACATGATTATGGACCCGCCTGTCTAAAATTTTCCGTCCCCCTGGTCTGTTCCCGATCTGGCCCTGCTCCATCCCCTCCTCCTCCGACCTGCCATAAGGACTATTCACACACACCCCCTCCCTCCACCTGAACTTTCAAAATCCTCTAAATCCTACTGTGCCATCCGGAGAAGGGTATTTCCTGCGTCAAAAAGGAGGGAGCCCTGACTAAGTAGACCACGAACTGTGTTAAATCTCAGAACGGTGACCTAAAAACACCACCAAGGGTCACCCCAAAGAGAAGCTAAACGAAGTATGTGGTTCTGCCCGGTACCGAACACCTTGAAGATGATGGAAGCAACAGGAAATACCCACCACAGAAACCCAAGAACAGACAGACTCCACAACTCAAAGGCAATTGCACCCTTCACCACAATCCTTTTCTGTCTCCTTCTAATGACCACACTCTGGATTATGGAAGAAAATGCATCTGCTCCAAAACCATAACGCATTTCTCCCATGAGGTCTGGCGAAACAAAACAAAGACACTCTCCTGCCCGCAGACCTCCAACGGCTCAACCCACATGGACATTCCTGCTAAAGAACGAATTGTAGTACAGGTGCTCAACAGTGCCAACAGAAGACGACAAAGAATGCTGAGAACTCACTAGTAATGGTCCACGACCATAAGACACTGGGAACCCTGATTATTGTTTTTACTATGTCTCATTTCTCTCCCAACCACCATTGAATTGACTATGCTCCAACCGAGTACAAAAAGAACTTACTTACGTGGTAACCTATCGGCTCCTATTCCGAATGACTACAAGCATCTATGATCTGTACCCAACGCTCTCACTGCATAATTTTTGTCTGATATTGCATTCAACAAAGCTCAACGATGAGCCCGCCCACCAGATGAAAAGATTTTAAAATGTGATGTTTATGTACAGTTCCTTCACCTGGGTTATCACTTCCTTACTTATGACCATAACAGTAGACATAGATAGGAAATAGGCCAGCAAGATGTCTTAGAAATGTTAAAGGGAGGACTGTGGAAAATTAATACGGTTTGGTGAACATTATCTACGCCATCTTCCCTTTTGCGCCGATGCCGCACTCTTCGTCACACACACCCACCACTTTAGCTGCATTGACCAGAACCACCCTCTGCACACCCCTGACCCCCAACACGGTTCCTCACCTACACAAGCACCTCCACGCACTGATCACTCCCGCTTTCACATGCCTTGCGCGTAAGCGGCAGCCATTTTTAGCACCATGGCCCCTCTGCCCCTCGCTGATGGCCAGCGCGTCTCTCTCTCTCTCTCTCTCTCTCTCTCTCTCTCTCTCTCTCTCAACCTCACAGGCATCCCCCGCACGCTGACAACCCCCTCGCTCTCACATGCCTTGGGTCATAAACCCCTCTTCAGCGCAGATCGGCCTCAGAATCCCATCCTGTTCCCAGCGCGGACACCTCCCTTCATTCCTTTCATAGCCTCAGGCCCTTTGATGCAAACCCCCTTTTCCTGTGTGCCCGTCTGTCTCCCCTGTTCCCAAGCCGCCACCTGGCCCTACGGACACTGTTTATTACCCCCCCGTACAGTAGGAAGCATCCCCCTATCAAAGGACCTTCGGGTCGATCGAACACCCCTCACCCCATGAGATCCGATCAACTCCACACATTCCGTGAATCGGCGGAATGTCCAGCTGCGCGATAATCACCACCTGTTGTGACCGGGGTAGGGACTTCAACTGTAAATGTGTGGGAACGGGCTTGAAGCGGGGATTCCTAGGATGCTTTTCCAAACATCAAAGTATTGACGAATATGTGTTTCATGTAATAAAGCAATAAACCTGCGTATAAGAGGCCAGGCCTCAGAGATGTGGTTAGAGCACCTCGTGACGATACTTGCTGTCCGATTTGATGTGTTCTCCTCTGGAGAGATTAAAACCCTCGTTTCCTGCCTTTCAGTCTCCAGCGCCTGCTTTCTTCATTTGATTAATATTGGTGGGTCATTGAGGCGACATCGCTGGGCAACACTAAAGGGTCTTTGGTCACTGGTTGTCTTACCCCTTTTACAGCCAACCCTGCTTATTTAATTAAAGCCCCAGAGGGTGGGGATCCACGGACTTCAGTTGGCCTCGAAGCCCCTGGAACAATTAGTAAACAATACCCGGGGAGGTGGCGATCCCCAAGCTGCGAAACATCTCCTGCGCCTAAATTACATGTGAGATTAAGGTTCCCAGACATGCAGAGACACCGCAATATAACAATAGGATTCGCCCCGGAACATTACCCACCAGAGAGCTCATTTAAATGAACGGGTGCAACCCGGTTCATTTTGTATTCTCCATTTTTACTATCCGGATCCGCTCTATTAAAGCCAGTGGTGGCTGGTCCATAGGGGTGCCGGGGCAGCGCCCCACTTGGCAGAATCAACAAGAAAAACTGCTCACAGGCAGCAAGAAATGTAAGCAGACAGCAGACGCAATTCGTCTGTTTACATTTCCGGCCTGTGCTGGCAGCTGCTTTACAGCCTCATGTTCTCTTGAGTCATAGTCAACAATAAACACACATGCACACATGAAGGCGAGAGCAGCAAGAGTCCAGTACTGGACTCCGACTGCGCATCTGCGAGAAGAGCGCTTTTAATTTCAGCACCCCACTCCATTGATATTACATTAGGTATGCTGCGCATGCCTAGTGTAGTGCAGGAGTCTCAAGATAGGATCCTGCTCGGGCGGTGACGTACATTTGCCCCATGCCCTGTCCGATGGCATCCAGACTTATGATTTGCCAACGTCTGTGAGAGGACTCGGAGACGTGGTGCGACGCTGGACCGGCGGAGGAGATGCCTCATCCTGGTAAGTTTATTTGTTTATATTTTATTTAATTAAACCATTTAAATTCCTCCCCTTCCCGCGCATGACCCCCCCACCTACACCCACTCCCCCCCCCCCAGTCATGCCGGCCGCGACTTGACTCTTTGAAACTATCACTTTTTAGCAAGTGAATATGGCAAGTTGTGCCGTCAAACACATTTGCCCGGTTAAAAAAGCAGTGCTCAGGTTGAGGAAACTCCCTCAAACTGTCATCGAAACAGTTGGCCTGTTTTCAGCTTCCACCTCCAACTGAGAAAATCACAGTTCCGAGGATGTGCTGTGTATGTCCACAGGAAAGAGCAGTTTGATGAGATGTGGCGTTTGTTTGTGTGTGTGTGGATACTACAGCAATGATCTGAGGGAAGTGTATGCAAACGTTGTTGTGGAGTAAGGGTGTGAGGAGATTGAGCTTCCTTTACGCTGCACATCTCGTTCTTTTTCAGTGAGTCCAGTATTTAGGAGGCAGGTGGGGTAAAGGGCTTCATGGGGATTGATTGGAATGTGTTCAGGTTCGTTCTCTGTGTGTGTACTAAATCCGAAGCTAATCGTAGATTAACGAAGCTAAGAAATACTCATTTTAGAATTAGAAAGCATTGGAATCTGCAGAGCTGTGTAACTTGCCCGGGGACATGTCAGTTCATGAAATATGTTAAATCTTGACTTTTCTGTGAGTGCTGATAGCAGTCAATATTTGAAGCAGGCTCTACAACCTTGAATCAGCTTGACAAGAAACATAAAGTAGAGCCAAGATAAAGAAAAACAGTCGGAGCCACATTATTTCTTTCAATTAGTTCGTAGGTAGGGATACTGCTTGTATTATGTCTTTTTTTTGGTAAATTTCTGTATTCTTCCATTTTTTTGCTTATCGTTATTAATATGTATGTTTTCTTTTATGTTAAAAAAAATATGTCGGTACACTCTAACTCAGATGCTGGCCAGATTCTAGTACCATATGCAGTCCTGTATACTGCACACAAACAGACATTTGAAAATATTCACATTTGCAATTCAAACAGGTGCACCTTTTTTTTTTTTAAATGGAAATTTCATTCTTTTTTAATTCAATTTGCAGTAGTGTTGCTGCGCATAGATGTTGGCCTAGCATTAGTGATCGACAGCAAGGGTGCTCATATAATCATTTCCTGCCTGCACACAGATAACGGACCTCATACCTGCCAGAGGGATTCCTGAGACACCGGCACTGCTGCCTACGACGCTGCTCCACCGCTGCCTGTAATCCCCCTGCCGCAGCCTCACACCAACAGCGCTGCCGCAGTGTGGGGGAGACAGAGAAAAACTACAACACCCAGAGGCCTCCGCGACCGGAAGTCGCGTCGAGGCGGAGCACGCCAGGAGGCGCTATAAACCGGCGCTTACCTCCAGCGTCGCGGGAGCGCGCGGGACCGCGCCGGGCTAAGCCTGGGCAAAGGGCGGGCCCTCTGTGGCCCTCAGGTGCCTGAAGAGGATGGGACGGGCCACCCCCTTAACATCTCCCCATAAGACACCCTGCAACAAGGTAACCCTTTTACTAGTTTTACGGTACACAGTTATATGTTTATATCTTAAGGATGACCAAAATAAAGAAAACTCCGATGGCAACGAGAGCCACATCAAGATTAAAATCTGTGAGCACACCACTACCTACTATAACTGCCATAGACCTTATGTTACAAAAAACTATTAGCGTAGTGGCGGACGCTATCCAGGACACAGAGAGACGACTATCCTTGACCCCAGACCTGTGTTTCCCAAATCTCTCCTTGCACACTACTGATAACATAAATATCCTGGATGCCACATTTAACTCTCAGGAATCATTATTAATGCAGTCATTTACAGATTTGCCAGGGTCGCATATTAAGAACAATACCCCAAAACCCCTGTTTACATGCCCTGCAGGGAACACCATGGAGTGTAGTCCTCTGGTGTCGACTAGCCATGGTAGCAATGTAAACTGCCTGCATACATCGTTATTAGATCTAGAGGTTCAACTAGTGGAGGGCCAAATGCCTGCTACTCAATTGGCCCGGCGATAACTCATGACTCAACAAATATAACTCAACATCATAAGAAAAAACGAAAGACAAAACACCTGTTGAGAAAAACCTATTGCCCAATAGTCAAATTGAAACATTCAATTAAAGACATGTGGCAAAAACTTAGACAGGGAAAACTTCTGCAACAACCACAATTGGGACATCTCTGACACCTACTCAAGACCCGGATACACTCCGAAATGAGAAGAATAATATTGAGAGCATCTCGGTCAAAGATCAGACAAGGCAAATAGATCAGATATCCACAATGAAAATATCCCTCCTGAGTGAAATAGAATCTATGGTTAAAACTCTCTTACAGTCCATCAGTAAACGAGTTATCAACATAGAGAAGACTCTAGGAAAATTTGAGAGAGCACAAAATGAAGTATCCTCTAGCATTCTTAAGATGCTAAAAACCCCAAATTCAACTTCTATCTTCGTTCCAGCAAGCAAAACCCTCAAAGCTAAAAACACTAAAACTGTGAAAACCATTAATGACGTAACAAATAGTATTGTCAAACAGACAGCACCTCAGCGACAGGGATCCTCAGCTACATCTAACCCAGTAATAACTACACAAGTAGTGACCAACCCACCACAGGTAGTAGACACACCTGTGAATAACACACAAATCACACAGGTGCATGATGAAGCTGATGATAGTGAATGGGCTGCGGAGGGTCACTCTCCAGACTCAGATATAGTAAATGTGGAGTCATCAAGGCACCCCACATTATTAACGGCAGGGACAAATCAGCCTAAACCGATGATACCAAAAAGACCTATGCATATAAATCTTCCACCTGAATCTAACGCATACACAATTGTCATGATTGGAGTCCCCAAACTGGTAGATAACAGGGGGGAGTCTTATGCGGAACTAAAAAATAAGGTCATGCAATGGTTAACCACACACAGGCCACTTCCTTCCCATATAAACAGGACCATTTCTCATGTGAAGAGAGTAGATTGGGTGGGCTCAAGATGTAAATCAACAGAGGGAGATTGTATCGTAGTTAATTTTAAAGACAGACGAGTAGCGAAATTCATCATTAACTGGACGAGTCCCTCGACAAACAGCCTGATTCGCACAATGGCTTTAAGTTACTTCTACCCCTATAATACAAACGGGCAAAGTAAAAATCCCCAACCTTATCATGGCTATGATGGGTCTTTGGAGCCCCAAGCCCATCTTCAATCACGGGCACCCCCTCTCGCTCTTAGTCAGGGGACGCCCTTAGACTTTGAACAACAAAGACATGCACAATCTTGGGAAGGTAGATCATATAACCACCCCCCTCAAGCAATGTATGAGAGAATGGAACCCGCACAATATACATATCGACGAGATTCCACATATCCCTACCTGTCTCAAAATAATTTTGAGGTTCCAACATTAAATTGATACGATGCCCTGTATTCCTATGACTATTTGGACGAGGTGGATTGACTGACATTTGTCCTGCCCCCTAGTACTTTACCTGACCTGTCAAATTGCATGGAACAAACTAATATAATAAGTACTGATGACCCAACAAGTACTTTAGCCCTCTCAAGAGTGGCACCAGCCATCAATATAATAGAGCCCGTAACACCTTTCCTTGAGAATCTTTCCTTACAAGTAGCACCTACTCTTTCCACTCTCGATTCAGGCAGCTCTTCTTCTATTATAGCCCATAACCTGCTATACAACACTAGAAACCAATCAGTAACAAGCCGATTTAACCAAAACCCATACTTATTTCTTAACCCAACCCAAGAGCTACCGAATGATCACGATATACTTAACACCATAAAAATCCTGTCGTGGAACATTGCAGGACTGGCCGCAAAAGTAAATGACCAGACGTGGATGAAATTTATCAGGAAATTTGCTATACTGTGTTTTCAGGAAACATGGCTCACAGTTAATAATGTCTTCATTGAGGGGTACCAGAGTTTTTTTGTCCCAGCAACTCCATCATCCAGTGGCAGATCAAAGGGGGGCCTGGCAACATTCATCAGTCTCTCCCTCATCTCCCAGGTCAAAACCAAACAAATGGAAAACAGGAACATTCAGGTTCTGGAGCTTAGGAAGGGTAAAAAAGCACTAACCTTGGTCAACTTTTATAATTCAGTAACATCATCAGGAGAGTGCAATATCATTAAGCTCCACAATTACCTGCGAGACGAATCGGTAAAATTGCCACGGAATAAAATAATTATTGGTGATTTTAATGCACATATTTGTGGAAATCCGACCGAGACAACCTTGGACTCTCTGGGATGTGGGAACAGATCAGGACTTCATTTTGTTCACTGTCCACGAGGTACTAATGTGAATAATTTAATAGATGACCTGAACCTGAGTGTCGCTATGTCCCTGAAAGAAGATTCCTTCATCTTTGAAGTACCAACTTATAAAGGATCTGAGCATGGCTCTTTCATAGATCATATTCTTCTTTCTGTTGATCTGGCAAATTTGGCTTTAAATTTTAAAATACACGAAAGCATCTTTAGTGACCACAATCCAATTTCAGTTGAACTAGGAGAGGGTCTTTTTGAACTACGGAAAAATCATAAAGACAAGGGTGCTTTAAAGTTGATCAACGGAAATCGCCGTTTGAAATGGTCCATGATAAACAGTGAAACTTTGTATGAGTCTGTTAAAATGAGTTGCAATCAGGAACTTAATTTCTGTGTCTCTGAATCCACGTCATCTGAAACTATTTTATCTGCTTTTGCTGCTGTAGTTCAAAGGATTGACCAACTGCTATCTGTTCCAATAAAAGGCCCAACTGTTTACCAGCCAAGATGGTTTGACCACGCTTGTTCGGCAGCTAGTCGAAATCTGAAAATGGCTCTCAAGAAAAAGCCAAGGGATCCCGCACATATTAAAATCTTGCGATCTGAATACAAATCAACCTTGGCATCCCGTAAAAAGGACATAAAAACAAACATCTGGGAGTCTTTGCTTGACCCAACTACCCTGAATAACAGCTCCAAGTTCTGGAGCATAGTCAACAAGCCGATGTTTGATGACCCTAATGCTGCCAGTCTTGGAACTAATATACCTGAGAATGAGTGGGTTTCTCATTTTAGTTTAATCTTCAAGAGTGATGATCCGGACATGATACAAGAAATTAAATTCCCAGAAGAATCACCCTTGCAATTCACAGTTAAAGAAGTCGAAAAGGGGATCCGTGGTTTAACCAGTAATAAGGCCCCGTGCCCAGATGGCCTTCCACCAGATTTATTTAAATCAAACATCTCACTTTGGGCCCCAATCCTCATTGCGGTTGTTAACGCTGCTGTCGCAATCGGGAGCCAAAAGTACTGGGGGGTCTCAACCATAGTACCCGTTTATAAGAAGGGTGACAGAAGCAATGCAGCATGTTACAGGCCCATCTCCCTGATAAATTCAGTTGCTAAAGCAGTGGGAGGAACAATTTTAAATAGGCTGACCATGTGGGCTAAAAATAACAATGTAATGTCACCCGTTCAATACGGCTTCAGACCAGGGCACTCAACAATAACTCAATGCCTGAATTTATACCTAATCAGTGGCAAGTATACCCTGGCCAGAAATGGAACTTTATATATGGCCTTCATGGACCTTTCATCGGCCTTTGATTGTGTGGATAGAAATAGACTCTGGGACGTCCTATTTAAAATGGGGGTCGAGAAGAACTTGATTAACTTTTTAGCAGACCTCCATAGTGATACGCGAGCAAATGTTCGCTATACCAAAGACCTGAAAGTTACTAGAGACTTCAAGATAAATCGGGGGGTTAGGCAGGGCTGTATTTTAGCGCCATTTCTTTTTAATTTATATATAAATGGTCTTGAGGAGCATCTTTTAAATACAAAAACTGACTATCCACACATAGGGAGAAAGGGCGTACCTGTTCTGCTCTACGCAGACGATGCAGTCCTTATCTCCAGAACTGCACTAGGCCTTCAAATATTACTTGACTCTTTCTTTCTCTTCATGAAATCACGGGGCCTGAGCATTAACAATACTAAATCATTTGTTATGAAGTTAGGATCTGGTTTAAAAAAGTCTTATCCCTTCACTGTCAATGGGAAAGAAATACCAATAACAAAGACTTTCTCATACCTTGGTGTATTGTTTGACCACAAACTCACATGGGGTCCTGCAGTAAGGAAGAAGAAGGGAGAAATAACAAGGACTAATGCTGCAATAACTGACTTTGTGCGTAAAATGGGAAATACGCCAGTGGTTGCTTTGATGAAACTGTACCAAGCTAAAAGCACTGCTGTGGCTTGTTACGGGAGTGACATTTGGGGTTTTGTCCCTGTGGGTGAACTTGTAACATCTGAAAACAATTTCCTAAAACAAGTATTATGCCTACCTAAAGGCACAGCCAATTTTTCTACTCACGAGGAACTGGGTATGCCTTACCTAGGAGACAAGATTGCTGTAAACCCCTTGTTGTGCTGGTTAAACTGCTGGTTGAATGATGATATACCATTTACCCAAAATATCCTTCTCAAAGCACTCAACTGGGAAGGGAAATTTAAGATACCCTGGTTAAAATATATTAGAAACTGTCTTCATGATCTGGGTCGGTTGGAACTCTTACTAGCACCTCAGCAAGTATCCAAACATGACGTAACTTATGTGAAGGACACTTTCCTGTTGAATCGACAGTTTGCTAGGGAAGAGTTAGAGCTAAAAAAAGGTAGTGTGAGGAGGCATGTTTTGACAAAATCGTGTATGCAAATTGAACCCTACCTATCCTGGTCTATTTCTAGATATGAGCGTTTCCTGTTGTCCAGATTTCGCTTTGACTTATTTCATTTGATGCTAGCTGTGCCTAGTGGGGCCCACAGGGGACAAGTGTTGCCGGCTTGCGGCTGCGACAGTAAGTCTCCGCAAGATCTGGCTCACTTTTTATTTATATGCTCCTACTACATGATACCACGAAAATTGTTTTTAAAACCCCTTTTTAAACAATTGAACTTTGCGCAAACAAGGCCTGCATTACTTTATCTTCAAATGCTACACTGTGAAAGCACCTTGTTTCTATGTTACTTCCTAAAAACAGCCCTGAAATTTAGAAAAAGTATGGAAGGTTAACCGCTATTTGAATCATTCCACCCCCGGAAATATGTTTTAGATAAATAGTATATTTATATTTGTTTTAGAAATTATATGCTCTCTTGTGATTTCTTGCTCTTGATGAAATTTTTTTTAACACTGTCATGTATACATATGTTTTTTATCGTACTTTTATGACTGCATTGCATACAGTCGAATAAAGGAATTTTGAATTGAATTGACAGCAAGGAGAGTAAGTTACACAAAAGAAGAACTACTTTTCGTATTTTTCCGATTTAAAAAGTAAATACACTCAGGGAAACCCAATGTTATATGTGTGTACTAGTAGGAAAACCTGTAAAAATAGAAACACGAGTGCTAGGAGCTTGCATTATAAATTTATACAAGCTGGCATTTTAAGAGAACTGGAAAGAGTTGCATGCCATAAGTTACTTTGCTTTAGGATGGTGTGATTATTCCCCGGTCTCCTTCATTCTCCTTTCTCCCTGTCCTATGCAAGATGGGTAACAGTAATGCTCCGAGTATTTGAGAAAATGTCAGGAACCACATCCCATTGCCCTCGCATGCTGTGCATATGGGGTCTATAGCTCACAGTCACTGCTTGCAAGCATAAGGTTCGCTAGCGCACTTTAATCTCTGCATTTCCATAGTTTTTCCAGATTTGATGGTGTTAGTTGCTTTGATGAGTATAAAAGGGGCAACCCATCTATACTACCTGACCTGGGTCAACATGTACAGTACAAAAAAGGGTGGTCTTGGTAGCAAACTTATTTTAGAGAAAAAAATGAATGGTAGTAGCAAGACTTACAACTAATTCAGAGGAGCATAAATGCAATTTATTCAAGTTAAACAAAGGGGTAAAAATCCCCAATGCGATTTAATTCAAAGCATTAATGACAATACAGGCAATCCTGTTGCTCAAAATGATTCACAGTGCAATATATTTACAGTGCTCTGGGTGCAAAAGGGGAGGTAGGAACGGGGTAGGTGTTGAGTGATAATGTGTTGGAATCGGGACAGGGAAAAGGTGATTGTGACATATGTACATCAATATTTCATTGTATTCGATTTTCCGCCTTAGATAGGTCAAGAGTTCCCAGCGAAACACATAACTCAGATGGACATGTAATTCTTTCACTGGAGTCTGTGTTGTGTGGGTATTGTCAACGTTTAGGCCTCTTGGGGGCAGGACTGAGTGTGGCCCTTGCTACGGGGTCTTCTTCAGGACTGGAGTGAGCACTATATTGGAGGATGACTGGTACCCTCCATTGGTCAATCAATAGAAAGGGCCTGTGCAGGCTCTCAAGAGAGAAGGAAAGTAGTGATTGCAGCGCGGTGGGCTTGCAAACACCAGCGAATAATCCAATCGTTCTGGCTCGTAGGGCGTGACGCTCAGAAGTCAGGATTCCTGATGGAGGGTACACGTCGCTGCCACCACTGTTGTCCTTGGCCATTCGGATTCCCTCTGCCTCCGGGTGGCGAGGGGAGTCGAGCCCTTTGCCTCAGGCCTTAAACTGACGTCGCTCAGGTGCTTTAGCCGTTCCACAGGCCTGGGGGAGTGATTCTTCCTTGATCGGGCACCATTTCTCCCACTGGCTGCAGCAGTACTCTTAAATCTCTTGCCTCGCCCGGTGGACGCCCCATCCTACCTCGGCATGTTCTTCTGGGGCGTGAGGCGGCAACAGGACGCTCGCCCGACTCCGAGTGCTTCGCCATGCTTGATGCTCTTGTGGAGCTTAGGGAGAGATCTTACCTCCGCCCCTCCATACGGCGCAATGGTCATCTCCCTCACAGGGCATGTTACTCGAAAATCCTTCTGCGCCGCTCCCCAGCTCCACGATGTAGTGACGAGCTGCAGTGTGGGGAACGGCGTCTTATCATCTCCCACAATTTTCCTGCCATGAAAGGGGCGGTTGCTCCGTTTGGGGGAGGGTTAAAACTCACCTGACCCCCCAATGGCCAGGTGACTCTGCGCCATCCTGGCAAGAATTCTGCCGGGATGAAAGTGCCCCTTCTGCTTCGTGGCGCTTTCCTGCGGCTGGAACTGGATCCTTTCTGGGCTCTGGCATCCGTTATGGCGCCGGCCCTCGAGGACCCCTTCAGGGGCGGCCTCTGCAATTTTCAGTTGACATACGGTTACAGGCTAGTTTTAGTGAACAGTGTGTTTTGACTGCGAGTTGTATCCAGACATTTATAGTATGCAGCGTTTAGTTGTTTTTTAATCAGTGCCCTACGCAGCTCGTGCTACTTAAGCTCTGATTAGATGAGAAGAAGGGAACTGGTGGCAAACCGGACCTCAATGTAGAAACGTTTTGGTGTGCAGCGGCCAGGAGGATGTGTGCATTGCGGAAGTGGATGGAGCAGGGCTACACTCTTAAAGTACCAGCTGTAAGTTTACTGGGGCACCTTCAATCCAGTTTTAGCCTTGACGTTTTTGTACTTTTACTTTGATTCTTGTATAATGACTTTCACACTGTAATAAGGAAAATAATGCTTTTCACGAGACTGACACTGCTGACCCCATCTAAGAGATTAGGGGATTTATGGCATCAATACTTCCTGAATCTCGTATCTCCTTGTTTGCATCATTTCATTACCATTTGCTCTCCCTGTTTCAAACGGATCACTGAAATAATATCGACCTCAAAAATATCGAGTTGCCATAATATCGTTGACAAAATATCGATGGACAAAATATCGACTGGCTATCTTTAAACAGGTAAGTACAAAAATATTGACTCTAAAATATCGAGTTACTAAAATATAGACTGTAAAAAATATAGTTTTTTTTAAATGTCTTTAAATTAAGGTAAAACTAATGTAGTAATAAATATATTTATTATAAACTTACTTAAAATTATTAAAATAATGTTATATTAAGAAATATTTATTTTAAATTAAAAAAATATATAAAAAAATAATACATATATATTTATATAACATTTGTTTATTAAATAAACATATATAATAATTTTACCGTAGCATAGCAAAATAGTTAACAATTATTGTAACAACTGTAGTGAAATCTACAATAGCTAAAGCGTTGGATAGCGTAGGGGTAAAATTTACTATTCCCACTCCTGTGGGTGCAACAGTAGGGAAAGCGTTGGATAGCGTAGGGGTAAAATTTACTATTCCCACTCCAGTGGGTGCAACAGTAGGGAAAGCGCTGGATAGCGTAGGGGTAAAATTTACTATTCCCACTCCAGTGGGTGCAACAGTAGGGAAAGCGCTGGATAGCGTAGGGGTAAAAATTACTATTCCCACTCCAGTGGGTGCAACAGTAGGGAAAGCGTTGGATAGCGTAGGGGTTAAAATTACTATTCCCACTCCAGTGGGTGCTACAGTAGGGAAAGCGTTGGATAGCGTAGGGGTTAAAATTACTATTCCCACTCCAGTGGGTGCAACAGTAGGGAAAGCGCTGGATAGCGTAGGGGTAAACATTACTATTCCCACTCCAGTGGGTGCAACAGTAGGGAAAGCGTTGGATAGCGTAGGGGTTACAATTACTATTCCCACTCCAGAGGGTGCTACAGTAGGGAAAGCGTTGGATAGCGTAGGCGTTAAAATTACTATTCCCACTCCAGTGGGTGCTACAGTAGGGAAAGCGTTGGATAGCGTAGGGGTTACAATTACTATTCCCACTCCAGAGGGTGCTACAGTAGGGAAAGCGTTGGATAGCGTAGGGGTTAAAATTACTATTCCCACTCCAGTGGGTGCTACAGTAGGGAAAGCATTGGATAGCGTAGGGGTTAAAATTACTATTCCCACTCCGGTGGGTGCAACAGTAGGGAAAACGTTGGATAGCGTAGGGGTTAAAATTACTATTTCCACTCCAGTGAGTACAACAGTATAAAAAGGCAAAAGTACATAATTAATTATAATTTATAGAAAAATTAGTATCAAGTAAATTCATTTTCCTATACCAATTACTTTTATTTACCAATTATTTTTATTTTCATGGACAATTATTAATTAATTAAACAATTTAAATAATTAACTCAATTAATTAATTATTTATTGTTTTACTTCCCACCCTATTCCCCTATAAACCCACAACCCACTACTGAAACTAATTTACTATAAATTAATTATTTATCAATTAAACAATTATTATGAATTACCAATTATTTTTTAATTAATTACCTATTAATATTTATTTTACAATTAATAATAATTTACATATTTAATTAATTATATTTAAATTACTACCCACCCTATTCCCCTATAAACCCACTACCCGCTACAGAAACTAATTTCCTATACATTAATTATTTATCAATTAATCAATTAATATTAATTACCAATTATTTTTTATTTAATTACCAATAATTAATTATTTGACAATTATTATTAATAATTACATAATTAATTAATTCTATGTAAATTACTTTCCACCCTATTCCCCTATAAACCCACTACCCGCTACAGATTTATATTACACAATTATTAAAAAGTAATAAAAACTTACCTTATTTTCCATTTTCTTTTGTCTATATTCTATCTAGTCGATATTACGTCTAGTCTATATTTTTGATTCGATATTTTAGCTATTAATATCGATATAACTCGATATTTTTGTAGTCGATATTATGTCTGGTCGATATTTTGTCTAGTCTATATTTTTTACTCGATATTATGTCCTGTCTATATTTTGGATTCAATATTATGTCTGTTTACCGTTTCAAACAAAGGTACTCAACCGTAACTAGTCTTGCAGATGGGAGGATCATGGCACTTGAACGCAGTCAATCTGAAATATTGTTAACGGGTGTCCATTCTTTTGAAGTGCAGAGGGTAAAGTGTACCCTTCCTTGGTCTAAACAGGTTCGATCCATTGCAACAATTTAACAAAGTGTGGCTATTAATTAGGCATGTTGAATGAATCAATGTGCCCAACTAAATGAGAGAATTATGTTTCTGCAGTACATGATGCCAGTTAGTTTCTTTATTGCAATGTTTACATTCTTTCTATAGGTGCTTGTTCCTGAACTGCTGTCACTTTCATTGTTATCCTCTCATGTGGCCCTCTGTCTGAAGTTGGTGTTTCTCATAAATTCAAACGTTTTCATTGTTGTTTACCTATGGTACTCGCCTCCTTTCCTATTTCACTTCTAGTTTAGTACTTTTGATTTGTGGTAGTTGAAAACTTACCAGTATTTAGTGTTACCTTTGAGGATCAAGTCACAGCCACAGGTATTCAGTAGTGCTTGGGGAAGTGGGAGCGCAACCACAGCAAAACTCCATTCATCTATCCCTACAAACAGATCATATTTTGCTGTTGCAGAACTACTGTCATTTCAGCAGTGACAAACATCGCATACAGGGACATTCAACTGGTATAATTGTTTGGGTTCATTTGCAATAGGTCTTGCATTTAAAAAACTTTCACCTATTGGCATCGTGAATGGCAATGCCTTTTATTATTGCAGGTTTTTTTCAACAAGTAAATAAAAAGCATTGTCATTTATAATGCCAATAGCTCAAAACAGCGCAAATGCGAGACCTATTGCATAGCAAATGCTTGTTTTCTTGTGTCGTGGTTGTATTAGATTTGTTCTCTTGATTTCTTGGGTGTTTAGTAGGAATTGGAGTCCGGATAGAATGATAAGAAGGGGTTTGACAAGAGGGAATTTGGAGTAGGGATAGAATGATAGGAGTGGAATTGCAAAGCAGAAGTAGGGTTCATTCATTTCAGATTTACAGTTTTATTAAACATTTATAAAACGCTTAACACTTTTAATGCTAATAGAAAGAGTTACAATGTATTAAATATATTTTATTCAAAAAACTTGTTGAGGTGAAAGCACTGCTGCCCTGGGCAGTGGCGGCTGGTGAAGTCTGAAAGTAGTGTAGGCGAGTCCTCAAATTCCTTGGTAGTGCAGTGCCAGTGTCGACGCAGACCCCAGCTGAGGGGCTGGCTTAGATCTGAGAGAACGCAAAACTGTGTTAGAAATTGTAGGGGTGCATCATGTTCACAAATAAGCAGCACCCGCATATATAGAGGATTATAATCATGTTTAAGTGTGACGCAAAGCTATGAACTCATGTACCAGAATTTACATAGCTGTAACGTGAAGTGCTTTTGAAATACTAATGCTATGTTAACCTAGAAAGGTATTTGTGGAGTAATGCTAATTTAGTTAAAGGATGCTTAAATAGGCATTGATGTATTCTAATGCATGTTTAGAAATTCACTATTGTATTTCATGTAATGAAATAGAAGTGTTTAGTTAAGAAAATGTATTCTTCCTTTTGCTATAATGATGTAGGCCTAATGAACGAAACTGTTTGCCAATGTTAGGGGGTGACATCTCGAAAACGTGCAGAGGCCCAGGTGAGGAGAGAGGATTGTGTAGGCCGAGCTAGGAATGTTTCTCTTAACATTAAATCATGAAACTGCCTTTTCCTAGAAGGTTGCTTTAGAGCATTAATTGCAAGTAGCATGTTAATGTGAATCGATTCATGTGCGTTCCTTTGCAGGTGCAAGGTTAACCAAAGATAGTAGAGAAGGGCCGATTGTGTATGAAAGTTAGGATGGTAGTTCCAGACCTGGAGGAGTGGCTGTGGAATTTTAGGGAAGCAACTTCAAGAGGAGACGACTGTGGGACCCAAGGCCATTTTTTAACGAACAAGGATGAAGATGTCGTAACGAAGCCACTTTGAAAACTAATACTTTTGAGAGGGGCGTCCCTCAGGGCGTGTCATCCGAATTGTGGGTTTCGTATTAGGGACAGCACCCCGGGGAGGAGAGCAGAGCAGAAGCGCACGAGGGCGAAGAAAGATGCTGGGTAGGCAGAGAGCGTTGCTATGCGAAGATGGGTTCATAGACTAAGTTTGAACGAAGTGAGTGAACTTCTTTGGAAGTCACCACGGCTGACACCTTTTGTTAGGAGAGAACCTGCGATGTAGGGATGTCATTTAGTATAGCGTAGGGACAGATTTATCCAGATGTATTTCTTCTTTTCTTCAATGCCTACCAAGACCCAGATTTTAGCAATCCTTGCAAGTCTAGTGGTTTTGGAACTCATACTGGTGTTGTTTCTTAGTCGCCTGAGGCTTTTCCGTAGGATTATGTTTGTATTAGTACCCGTATATTTACTGAATCTTTTACTGAGGTGTTTATATACACAACTGCTTTTGGCTTTATAATACATTTTCAAACTTGACTTTTTGTCAGTGGTTCTTTGGGGAAGGCGATGGAGGTAGTTCGAATTGACATGTTGAAAAAGATTACCTTCTACACTCTATGACAGGTAAAAAGGTCTAGTCGACCTGTGGCGGGATTCTAGAGTTCTGATTCTGATTCTAGAGTAGAAATCCCACCTTTCCAGTTGGTAGCAGAGTTAGATGGTTTATCTTCTGGAGTGAAGGTAATCCAGATAGGCTAAGATTTCCCCAAGGCCCATAATGATCTGGAGATGTGCGTCCATAGAGCAGCGGACGAAGGATGGCGTTCCACGGAAGATGACGGAGAGTGACGGTGCGGCAGAAAGCAGCAGGTCTTAGGAGAGTGAGTATGAAAAGGGTCATGCGTGTTAGATTGCGGTGTGTATTGTGTTGTTAAAATTGTATTGTCTAGCGGAGTTGAGTGCCTGTAGTGTAAAAGGAGAACAGGTTGTGAGCGCGCGCAACCGGTGAAAATCTTAAGCTCAAGGAGAGCTTAAGTGGTTCGGGTGTATCGAAAACCTACAGTAATTGTCGACCATTGAAAGGGGATCATGAGGTACCATTGATCGCCCGCAGGACCGAGATAGGGGGAATGAATGTGTGAATACGTGGGTAACGGACGCTTGTCGGAAGTTACCGTGTGTATGAAACCTATCAGAGAGGCGATTGTTTGGTCATTAAGTGGACAGACATTTGCCAGTCGGTGACAATTACAGTCAGACTGTGGACGTACAGTCAGAGAAGTGGTTGCTTGGTCGGAAGTAATCATTTCAAATTGTATGATTGGGACGCATGCATGACCGAGAAACGAGCAGAGAAAGGAGGGGAACTGCTGCAAAGCGGAGGAGAGTGACGTCAGGAAGCACCGCGCTGAGATAGGACGGTTAGCGTGGAGCCGCGCTGAGATTGGGCGGTTGGCGAGAAGCGAGTGACGTCAGGAAGAGCCGCGCTGGGATAGGACGGCCAGAGTGAAGCCGTGCTGGGATTGGTTGATTGTCATTGTGAAGTGAGCGAACGTAGTAAACAAGGAATTGTTGTGGATTTCATCATGAAATGTCTAAAAGGGTTGCGAAGTTGTTTTTCGGGAGAAAAGAAACTAGAACCTCGGTGTGGAGAAGAGGCTCCACCCGAGGATACGCCAGCTCATTATATGTCTACGAATGTTGGGTTACATACTATATTGTTGCTTGAGAACTGGTGCAAGGTGACTGAGGGGAACGAGGAATTGAATTTCCCTAAGTATGGGACATTCAGGTTAGAGGTGTTGAATCAATTGAAAGCTATCATGTCCTCGTTGCGACCTTTGCCTAGGCCAACACAGTTTGAAGCATTGAAGGCGTGGATCAGGGCAGCGCACGAAAAAAACAGGGATAGGAGACAGGAAAGAGTGAACAGATCAGTTAGGGCGGTGCAGGACGCGAGGTGGGACGCACTAGCCAAGAGATGGAGAGTACAGACCATAGAAGGAGATAGGTTGTACCCACTGTTGGTCAATGAAAAGGAAACACTGAAAAAGAGTACAGAGGATGATGACAGTGAAACAGAAGATAGTCTGATAGAGAGGCTGTTGTCGGACAGACCACCTCCATATAATCCAGAAATAGAAGGGAGCTCACCACCACCAACAGGGAGAGAGACATCGACAGTGGACGGAGGAGTCCTAAGGTAGAGCGACTTGGGCCCAGTAGGGAGCAGGGCTGGTAAGGTGGAAGGTGAGGGGGTACCTCAACGGACCCCGGAAGCAAGGGTAGTGGGAAGATTCACTGTACAGCAGGTACACTGTGAAGAGGTGGCCAATGCTCAGAGGCTACCGGATGCCCTTACGGTACCTGTTACCATAGGTCCGATAGTGTCAGTATACAACCCAGAACAGACGCAGATTGAGAGTTTGCCACAATTAGATAGAGAAAGGAACGTCAGCGAAAATAGGAGTAACGTGGCGGATGAGTGGAACCAATGGTCCCGACCTATAGAGAGGAGCACCCCTTTAGCAGCATCGGCAGATTCTTCTAGGCAGCAAGGGGGCTTAAGGGGACCGATGGATCTGAGAGGACCACGGCCTCGGTCGATTAAAGAATTGAGGCCAGATTTGAGGACTTGGGAGACAGTCGCGGATACTCAGAGCGACAGGTCAAGAGACGATTGTAGACACTGGAGTTCAGAAAATAGGGAGGTGTCACATTGCAGGTCTAATGAAAGCAGACAGGAAGGGGACCGTGGGAGTGAGGAGAATAGGGGTACGTATACCCATGGAACTGCAGAGAAAAGACAAGATTGGGACTGCAAAAGATGTGAGCGAGGAAGTGTTCCTCATAACACCCCTGAGGAAGACAGAAGAGTGAGTCAGGAATGTAAAGGGAAAGACCTGAGTGAAACCTCTAGTCATGGCACATTGAGAGCGGTGATAAAGGCAAGGAGAATAGATGTGCTGAGACTCAAATCGGAGGTGGAGGAGATAGTGGAAGGTATGATACCTCTAGAAAGAATAGAACTTTACGAACGGATGAACTGTTGTTTGTAGCGAAAGATGTTACTCGCAGAGCTAGGACAGCTCACGAGAAGCTAACGGAACTAGCGAACAAATACTCAGTGGATCTGACCAGGACAAGGGCCTTGCAGGGTGGCCATAGGCTACAGTACTCAGATCAAGAACTAGACGAGAAGAGGGCGATCGGATTAAAAACCCACATTAGAGAACTAATAGTGGGAATTCGAACATGGGTTCAACTGGACAAATGGGAGGAGAGGTGGTCAAAAAAGAAGAGTATTAGGCGGAGCACTATAGAGACCCCTCCAGGAGCAGGGCTAATGCATGCAGAAGCATACCCCTTGAGAGAAGTAGCCCATGGAGGATATATGCACGTACCCTGGAGTAGGGGAGATTTGGCTGCTTTCACGAATACATTCCCCAAGTTGAGAGAGAGCCCAGTAGAGTGGTACAAGCAGGTAGACAGGTTTGTCAAAATTTCAAAGGTACTGTGGGTTGATTTAAACACATTGTTTGACATTGTGGTTCCGGGAGATTTGTGGGTAGCATGTAAGACCAGTGTTGAGTGGCCCACAGAGGAGTCAGAACGGGATGCACTTACAAATGGACCTTCACCAAGAGTAATGATAAAGTACGAGCAAGTGATTACGTGGTTGAAAGCCAAGGTGCCACCACAAGACATAGATTGGGTAAAAATAGACCGAACTAGACAAGAACCGAAAGAGACAGTTCATGAATACTATGAGAGACTGTTGCAGATATTCAAGCAGTGCAGTGGCCTGGACGTGATGGACCCAAAGGACATGGGACAGTTTGTGTCCAAGTTTGTTTTGGGACTGAGGCCCAAGATCTGTCTAATGATACAACAACATTTGATTTGTTGGCAGAACAAACCTCTAGATGAGATCTTGAGGTATGCTAGGTACTGCAGTGATGAGATAGATTCGAAAACAAAGAAGCTCAAAGATAAACTGATGCTAGTCCAGATGCAACCGGGAGGACAGGGTCAGTCTGGAAGTGGAACATTGGGGAGAAGATCGAGCGGTCAGAAAAAGGACAGTGAGAATGGTCCAAGGCCAAGGGTAGACCGAGCGACTCTGAAAAAGACAACTAGGTGCCATCAGTGTCACGAGATCGGGCACTGGAGGCGTGAGTGTCCCCATAACCCAGAAAATCAAGTACAGGAGGAGGAAGAGGAGAGTCAGGCTCCCCAAGCTCCGAGATCAACAGTAGTCAAGCTCAAGGTAGCAAAAGGGGGGACTTCCGCTCCTAGAGCTCCCGTTCCCCAGCCACCGAAGATGAAGATCGGAGCAGGGAACAAGATATACCAGCAGATGCCTCTCCTGATAGACGGAGACGAATACTATGCCTTTAACCCAGTGACAGGAAGGTGTCTAGACGGGGAGGAAGAGTGCACCTTAGGAGCAGCATTAGAGCTAGATCAGAGAGGGCCCTTTGTAGAAGCGGAAATAGCCGGACACCCCACTACCTTTCTGGTGGACACGGGTGCGACTCGTTCTACTGTACGGTCCGCAGTGGTCCCTAACTTGCCTCTTTCCGGACAGACCATTCAAGTTGTGGGAGTAGCAAATAGGAAAATGACGAATCCACTGACCGAGCCAGTTCCAGTAAGAATAGGAAACTTCAGGGACAACCATCCCTTTGTGGTATGTGATTCTAGTCCTGTGTGTCTGCTAGGAAGGGACCTATTATGTAAACTTAACTGTACTATCTATTGTACTCCCAAGGGAGTAGAGTTAGAGACGAATGATGATGATGCTGCCTTTAAGGTTGCAAACACACGTCTGTGCAAAGAATTGTATCCTGCACTAACAGTGGAGGAACTCCCCTGGGACTTGAGAGAGACAGTCAGACAGGAGGTTTGGGATTTTACAGGAGAAGAGATTGGACTGATCAACGGTGTAGAGCCAGTCAGGATACAAATGAGACATGATGCAGAATTTCCAAGAACACCCCAGTACAAGCTGACTTGAGAAACAATTGCGGGAATAAAACCTGTGATTGAATCCATGATTAGACAGGGAATCCTAAAAGAGATAATGGGCAGTCCGTGTAACTCTCCGATCATGGGCTTGCAGAAGCCTAGCGGGAAGTTCAGGATTGTGCAGGAATTACGAAAGGTGAACAACATCGTCGTTCCATGCTGTCCAGTGGTACCAAATCCATCAGTAATATTGTTTCAAATTCCAGCACAGGCTGAGTGGTTCACTGTGATTGACCTATGTCAGGTATTTTTTTCAATACTGTTACATGAGGAGAGCCAATTTCTTTTCGCTTTTAAGCTGGAAAGCCGTGTATTAACATGGTGTCGTATCCGACAGGGGTATACAGAAAGTCCATTGATCTTTAATCAATTATTGAAGAGGAATCTTGAAAGTCTAGTACTGCCCCAGAACTCGGTTCTTGTACAGTACATAGACGACCTCCTTGTTGCGTCAGAGACAGAAGATGCCTGTAGAATAGACGCCATCGCTTTGTTGAACCATCTGGCAGAGAATGGGCACAAGGTATCTCCCAGCAAGCTACAATACTGTCTCCCAGAAGTACAGTACTTGGGACACAGAATAGAGAAGGGAATAAGGAAGGTGTCCCCAGACAGAATAGAGGCGATAATGAAAATGATGGTGCCTACCACACAAAGAGAGGTTAGAATGTTCCTGGGAATGGTTGGCTACTGTCGCCAGTGGATTGCCAATTTCTCACTAAAGGCGAAGCCTTTACAGAAACTGACGCTCAAGGATGTGAGTGATCCGGTACCATGGGACACAGATTGCATGATGGCTTTCCTTGCGTTGAGAGAGGACTTATGTCGTGCTCCGGCTCTGGGAATGCCTGATTACACCAAATTGTTTTCATTGTTCTGCTGCGAGCGGGAAGGTTGCGCATTAGCAGTTTTGACCCAAGATCACGGAGGTGCCCGTAGACCAGTTGCTTATTTCTCGGCTACTTTAGACCCAGTAGCCACAGCGTTGGCCGGATGTCTCAAATCCGTTGCTGCAACAGGTGTCAGCATTGAGCGATGTGAGAGCATTGGTGGTACATGCTCCACACTCAGTAGAATTGGTAATGACCAGAACCAAAACACAGCACCTGACTAACAACAGGCTCACACGCTACAAGCAGGTTATACTTGCTGCAGAGAATGTGACCCTAAAGAAGTGCTCAGTTTTAAACCCTGCTACACTGATGCCACTGCCAAATGTCTTAGATGATGATTGTGAAGAGCATGACTGCCTTGAAGTGACTGAACTGTGCACCAAACCGAGACCAGACATTGTCGATGAGCCTCTGGAAGACCCAGATGAAATTCTCTTTGTAGATGGCTCATGTATAAGGGACAATGCTGGACAGTTAAGAGCGGCTTTTGCCGTTTGCATGATCCATGGGATAATCGAAGCCGCCTGTTTAGAAGGGGTACACTCCGCTCAGGTGGCTGAGATAGTTGCGTTGACGCGTGCCTGTTTGGCAGCCAACAAGATTCAAGTCACCATATACACCGACAGCAGATATGGGTTCGGTGTGGTTCATGACTTTGGTCAGTTGTGGTCTCAAAGGGGTTACATGACGTCATCAGGTTCCCCTATCAGGAATGGGGAATTTGTCAGGTTACTGCTGGAGGCTCTGCAGGGGCCAGCAGAAATTGCAGTGGTGAAATGTACAGCTCACAGCAAAGGTGCTGATTTTGTGTTACTGGGAAACAGATATGTGGATGAGGTGGCACGTTATTGTGCCGAGCAAGCTTACTCATTCACCGACCAGGTTGTTGAGGGAATACACAGAGGGACCGAACTAAACATGGTACTTGAAGTGGCAGATACTTGGGATGAATTGAGGAAAATGCAAGAGCAAGCGTCAGACTTCGAGAAAAGAGTGTGGGTGACTTCTGGCGGTACAAAAGGGGATCTGGACTTGTGGATTTCGGCAGACGGGAGAGCTGTGTTGCCGAATGAACTAGTGAGCCCGATGGCTCGACAGATACATGGCTCTGTACATTTGGGAAGAGATGCAATGATACGAGTGTTCAGGCAGACTTGGTATAATCCCAAGTTCAGGACGGCTGCAGAAGCGGTGTGTCAGAGGTGTGTTACGTGTCAACAGATGAATGTTGGAAAGAGGACACCAGTTACGTTAAGTCATGTGGGGAGGTCTGGAGGGCCTTTCAACAGAATGCAACTGGATTTCATTGAGATGCCAAAGTGTAACAGCCTCAGATATGTCTTGGTAATTGTATGTGTGTTCTCTAGATGGGTCGAGGCATATCCCACTCGTAGGTGCGATACACTCACAGTAGCCAAATTATTGTTGAGGGAATTAGTGCCTAGATTTGGGGTCCCGACCTCTTTGGAATTGGACAGAGGGACACATTTCAACAGTGAAGTTGTGAAGATGCTCTGTTCTGCACTGAACATTGATCAGAGACTGCATTGTAGTTATCGGCCAGAGGCTTCTGGCATAGTGGAGCAAATAAATGGAACACTCAAGGCACGAATGGCGAAAGTGTGTTCATCCACGACCCTGAAATGGCCAGATGCTTTTCCGTTGGTGTTAATGAGCATGCGTAGTACACCAGACAGGAGAACGGGACTTTCACCTCATGAGGTGCTGATGGGAAGAGCTATGAGATTGCCGTCCGTCCCATCAGCGGCCTTGCTGAATATCACAGATGATCTGATTCTTGATTACTGCAAAGGACTATCTGACGTCATCCATTCTGTGTCTCTTCAGGTGCAGACGGCAGAAATCCCGACTTCTAGAGACCTCTGTCATGACCTGTGTCCCGGAGATTGGGTTCTAGTACGGAAACACGTGAGGAAGAGCTGCCTGGACGTCCGCTGGCGAGGGCCGTTCCAAGTCATCTTGGTGACGAACACTGCTGTGAAGTGCGGTGGACTGCCAAATTGGATCCACGCTTCTCACACCGAAGAGTCCCAGCGCCCCTGGAAGAAACAGCTCCTCTTGTTGAAGAAAATCCAGCTGTGGAGGAAGATCCACAAGAGGGGACAAGTCAAGCTGTGGGGGTGTCTGAAGAGGCTGGTAACTCATCCGACCGAGCTGAGGAAGATCACAACGGCAGTGACACTGAATCTGCCTCAGAATGGGAAAGCTGCTGTGAAGGTGATCTCAACTCTGAAAGAGCTGAAGGTAGGGATGAGCAGGTTGTGCCGACGAGGAACAGAGGAGTGAAGGGCACCGAGGCAAGTTGGCCTGAAAGACGGAAAAGGCTGAATGTGAGGCTGACCCCTGAAAGAGATCTTGAACCTGTATCTGAAGAATCAGACCCGGAAGGGGAAAGCAAAGAGTCAGAGGAAAAGGGTCCGAGGAGATCAAGGAGGGTAAGAGTACCTTGCAGAAGATACGCCACTCCGGAGTGGACCTACCCTTTGACAAATGCCAGGTGTACTGAGATCCGGGAGGGTGAGGTCGGTGCTGGTGACCGATACGGCTCCTAATTATAAGTTGGAAGTGATACTGTTGGTGCCTGGACTGGAAATCGAAGGTTTACTGACAATCACTGTTCCTAACCCCCCTCTCCTAAGCAAGATAAATGACTCGATCTTAAATAGATTGACTTTTCCTACATTTGGCCCTGAAATACCTGCCTATGAATCAATAGTCCTTCACATGGAACTCTTGGATTACGTACTCTGTGCACTTGGAGAAAATCTTATCATTGATGCGCAGTAAAGACTTTGTAAATAGCTGCTAAAGTTACTTAGAGCCGAGTGGAAGAAGAAGAAATTTAGGGACATCCCTTAGAGGACGGAGAAGGGTAGGGTCACCTGAATACAAAATGGAAATGAAGATTTGAAAGGGGATCTCTGCTTTTAGGTGTGGTTCGAGAAATTCATAAAGCCAAGCAAGAGACCTTGTACTGCTGAGACTTTGTGTTGCTGCTAGAATCGAATCATACTGTCTGAGACCATGGAGGCTGGGAACCCGACTCGTAGTGTATAGGTACACTAATAGGGTTAGTGATTTTCTTTATATTTGTAGTAGTTTTCGTTTCTTATTTAGCACCACAAGAGCAGGAAGCGGAGGTCAAGGGAACACCTACACCTACCACTCCTAGCCAGAAAGAGTTAAACATAGGAGCAGAGAAAGCTTTGCTAGCAGAAGAAAGCCGTAGATTACATGCTGATTTGTCCAAAGGAAACTTTGGGAAGAATGCTTACGCTAAATTGTTGTATGAGTATATTGATGCGATGGATGCGAAAGATTGGTATGTGTGTATGCAATTGCCAGCTTCAGTAGACGAGGGTATTAGATACCATCACCTGCCATTAACGTATGGAATTTCATGTAGTTTGCTGCTTAGCATATTTTACGGGAGATCTCATTTTGAATATTTCTTTTCAAATTATGATGCTGTGTTACCAGACGTCCCAAATTATAAGCACCTGAACAAATGGGATTATTATAAATCAGAGGATAGACTTAGATATTTTTTCATTCCAATGAAATTCATAGATACCTCATACGCACACCGACACAATTTGACCTGCTCATTGACAGAGGTAGAGAAGAAGTTCGTAGAACAGGTTGAAGACAGATATCAAAAACAGAAGCAGTTACAGACGTCAGGTCAGGGCAAAGTAGATAGGACGGATGAAGAGCTTGGACATAAGTCAAAGGGAAGCTATGGTCCGATAGCCTTAGACGTAGTACAGAAGGGGAAGTTGTGTTTGCATAGGCCAAAGACGTATTACGAAAACGTGTATGTGGGTGAGACAACTTGTGAACACACTTTCATAATTGAATATTACACCAAGGACTTTCTGAAGAGCGTGGTGCAAGTGATCCCTACGGTGTATTTTGTTTGTGGAAGAAATGCGTACGTGAGGTTGCCGGATAAGTGGTATGGGACATGTAACCTGGCGATTATCTTTCCGAAGATATATCACACTGAGGATTTTGCTCAGGTGGAGGGTGGCAAATTGACAAGGGTGAAGAGAGGAGAAAGCGCTGGTGCGATAGTGGGAGATGTGTTTGGAGCTGCGATACCAATGTTGGGAGTGATTTTAAATGACGTAAAGATAAGGAGATTAGCAACAGTGGTGGATGAATTATCGATGAGTACGGCAAAATCACTGGTGTTGATCCATGGTGAGATGTTGTCGATAAGGGCGATGGTTTTACAGAACCGTCTTGCCTTAGACGTTCTTTTAGTGAAAGAGGGCAGAGTCTGTAAACTTTTAAAGGTTCAGGAATGTTGCATGTATATTCCGGACAATTCCAAGGATTTGAAGAAATATATACGCAACATTACTGCAATCCACTATGAAATTAACGATTTGACACAAGAGAAAAGGTTGGCAAGGGATTTGGAAGTGTTGGAAGTTGGTTTGCAAACCTGGGAAGGAGTTTTCTTGAATACATATTGGAACCCCTTGTCATCATAGTGGCATGTGTGATTGGATTGTGGGGTTTGTTGGGATTGTACAGATGCTATAGATCCAATAGAGTATCTAGATCGATGAGGGTACAAGAGCAAAGAATGGAGGATTTGCAGGACAATCAATATCGAAGTCTAAGGGCATTAGAAATGCTCAGGCGAGGAAATGTTGCGACAAGTGCTGTATAGATCGGTCCCTACCCTAAGGAATGTGGGTTGGTGATGATGACACAGGTCATCAAAGGGGGGACTGAGAGAGCGCAAAACTGTGTTAGAAATTGTAGGGGTGCATCATATTCACAAATAAGCAGCACCCGCATATATAGAGGATTATAATCATGTTTAAGTGTGACGCAAAGCTATGAACTCATGTACCAGAATTTACATAGCTGTAACGTGAAGTGCTTTTGAAATACTAATGCTATGTTAACCTAGAAAGGTATTTGTGGAGTAATGCAAATTTAGTTAAAGGATGCTTAAATAGGCATTGATGTATTCTAATGCATGTTTAGAAATTCACTATTGTATTTCATGTAATGACATAGAAGTGTTTAGTTAAGAAAATGTATTCTTCCTTTTGCTATAATGATGTAGGCCTAATGAACGAAACTGTTTGCCAATGTTAGGGGGTAACATCTCGAAAACGTGCAGAGGCCCAGGTGGGGAGAGAGGATTGTGTAGGCCGAGCTAGGAATGTTTCTCTTAACATTAAATCATGAAACTGCCTTTTCCTAGAAGGTTGCTTTAGAGCATTAATTGCAAGTAGCATGTTAATGTGAATCGATTTATGTGCGTTCCTTTGCAGGTGCAAGGTTAACCAAAGATAGTAGAGAAGGGTCCATTGTGTATGAAAGTTAGGATGGTAGTTCCAGACCTGGAGGAGTGGCTGTGGAATTTTAGGGAAGCAACTTCAAGAGGAGACGACTGTGGGACTCAAAGCCATTTTTTAACAAACAAGGATGAAGATGTCGTAACGAAGCCACTTTAAAAACTAATACTTTTGAGAGGGGCTTCCCTCAGGGCGTGTCATCCAAATTGAGGGTTTCGTATTAGGGACAGCACCCCGGGGAGGAGAGCAGAGCAGAAGCGCACGAGGGCGAAGAAAGATGCTGGGTAGGCAGAGAGCGTTGCTATGCGAAGATGGGTTCATAGACTAAGTTTGAACGAAGTGAGTGAACTTCTTTGGAAGTCACCACGGCTGACACCTTTTGTTAGGAGAGAACCTGCGATGTAGGGATGTCATTTAGTATAGCGTAGGGACAGATTTATCCGGATGTATTTATTCTTTTCTTCAATTCCTACCAAGACCCAGATTATAGCAATCCTTGCAAGTCTAGTGGTTTTGGAAATCATACTGGTGTTGTTTCTTAGTCGCCTGAGGCTTTTCCGTAGGATTATGTTTGTATTAGTACCCGTATATTTACTGAATCTTTTACTGAGGTGTTTATATACACAACTGCTTTTGGCTTTATAATACATTTGCAAACTTGACTTTTTGTCAGTGGTTCTTTGGGGAAGGCGATGGAGGTAGTTCGAATTGACATGTTGAAAAAGATTACCTTCTACACTCTATGACAGGTAAAAAGGTCTAGTCGACCTGTGGCGGGATTCTAGAGTTCTGATTCTGATTCTAGAGTAGAAATCCCACCTTTCCAGGTCCAAGAGCCTGATCACAAGCTGAACAGTTCACATATTTGTGCCATTATGTCACTTGAATACTGCCTGAGCTGGTTAGTTCCCCCTGCTCTTTTCCCAGGACGTGTGCCCTGCTCGTACCTCACAAAACATAAGCAAATAGTCTTCAGGGGCAGCCACTTTTCGGGCACCTGCCTTCTGATCGCTTTAATTCCTGGTAAATCAGGCAACAAACGTTATGTTAATGTAGGAAAAATAATTCATGTTTAAAACAGGGTATTTTTTGTAACATGTCAGTGTTTCATTTTAGTACATTAGATACTATCACCACATTCAATTCAATTTATTAAAAGTGTCAGTTTCTAATCATGAGTTTAAAACCATACCTGAGCACCCCAACTCTGATGATGGCACCCTTGGAGAACCAAGAGCCATGATGGGCGAATGCACACCTCAGTCTGTTATCGTTGGATTACCCTATATGCCTATCAAACCATGTCCAGGAAGAGATTTTGAACCCCGCCCATACAGAAATGATGCATTCAGAGTGCTCTCAAACAAGATTGAAATTTTCGGCTTTATCAAAAAGTTAAAATTGCAGAAGTTCTTCTCTTTGAAAACAGCCAAGGAGAATGGGGACTTGGAAAAGGATACAGTTCCCACCAATATTGAAAATGTGTTATCCTCTGATGTGTCGACTCTCCTATTGTTACATGACCTCAATACAGCCACTGCATCTCAACCATTGGTTCCAGATGTAGATCTAGCTACGTAAGCACGTTTGAATAAAATTACCATCACACAAAAGGGCGCAGGTCTAAGCCCTTACAAATCAAAATCAAGTTTTATTTCTTTGATGCCAAAAGATGCATTGGACACTTTTCACGACTGTGTCATTAATGATATTAAACAACTATATCAGCATGCTAGGAGCAAGAAATATAAGAAAATACACTATAAAAAGATGGAATATGCAAACCTGATCAAAAAACTTAGCAACAATAATAAAATTCGACAAAGGAGGAAATTTGGTAATGTGGCCCAAAAAGGATTACATTACTGAGGCCAAGAGACAATTAAGTGATGGAGATTGTTATACTAAAACAACATACAAGGAATATTCGAAAGCAAAGGAGACTGTATTTAAGCAATTGTCTGCATGGCGCAGCGAGGGGTTAATTTTGAATGATGAGTTTAAATTTATGAACAATGAGTTCGCAGTCCTCCCTGTCCTATATTTAATACCCAAAATACACAAAGAGATCATACCTGTCCCCGACAGGCCAATAATATCAGCAATTAAAAGGACTGGGGAACAGGTGAGTCGTTACGTGGATTTTTTCCTCCAAGATCTAGTTAAGGAATTACCTAGCTATGTGAAAAACACCAGCGATTTTTTAACAAAGATTAATGATTTGAGTTGGAGTGACGACATGTTGCTTATAATATTAGACGTTGAGCCTCTTTATACCAGTATCAATCATGTACAAGGTTTAGTTGCCTTGGAATATTTTTTGTCTAAGAGACCTGGTGAGTTTTATGAACACAATAAGGCTTTGATTAAACTCATTGAATGGTGCTTGTATAATAACTTCTTTTAATTTGGTAAAGACCTGTATAAACAACTAAGAGGAGTGGCAATGGGATCCTGTTTCTCCCCCAGCTACGCGTATTTACACGTAGGCTGGTGGGAGGAACAGGTCCTTAAAACTCAGCATAAGGCATGGGTTCGAGAAAAAATAATGTTATCTCCGTTACATTGATGATATTTTCATCCTATGGCAAGGAGATGTATGTGAAGCCCGAGCTTTTGTGGATGAAATTAACCAAAACTCGCTTAATTTAAAATTTAGTTCCCACATAGATAAAAACAGTGTGGAATTCTTAGATGTGAAACTCTACATCAAGAATGAAAGAATAGAGACTTCCTTATTTAGAAAACCCACAGCCGGGAATGCCACCCTCCATGCCACGAGTCTGCACCCAAAGCACTTAATAGCTAGAATACCTTATGGAGATATTTTGAGGCTAAAAAGAATATGTAGCACAGAACCTGATTTCAACAACTGTCTCGAAGAAATGCCAAAACGACTCAAAGCACGGGGTTACTCTGAAGTTATTTTGCAGAATGCAGTAGAAAAGGCAGAGTTAAGACCTAGGGAGAGCCTCTTTGAAAATAACGAAGTAGCTGCATCTTTTGAATCTAATAAAACCCCACAAGATGCTAGCATGAATGGCAATACTAAAAGTCCAAGGCTAATAACATCATATAGCAATGAAGAGAGAAAAATTAGGGCCATTGTGAAAAAAAATTGGCCGATCTTGTTGACTGACAATGTATTGGGTGGAAGTCTACCAAGTTGTCCCACTATAACTTTCAGAAGGGCGAGAAGTATGGGGACTACTCTAGATAAAAGCAGTCCTGAGAAAGTTGCTAGCAGCATGTGGTTGAAAGCACCGTCAGGTTTCCATAAATGCTCTAGCTGCAGAGCATGCAAGTTTGGAGTAAATACTACGCATTACCAAACACCTTTTAGTACTCAAGAAATAGCAATTTCAGGAAGTTATGATTACAAGATGGAATTTGCTGTGTGTGTCCTGACGTGCACCTGTGGATTGAAACATGTTGGGAGTACCAAGCTACAGGTGCACGTCAGGATTTTGCAGCATTTGCGTGCAATTTTGCATTCTGATCCGGCCTACCCAGTGGCACGCCACTTTAAAAGACATCACTATAATGATGTGTCGTGCCTTCAATATTTTGTGGTAGGCGCCATCCCCAAACTACGGAGGGGTAGCAACCGTGAGCGCAGCCTGCGTCAGCTCGAAACAAGGATGATCTTAGAGTTTGATAGCAGGTGGCCAAACGGTTTGTATAACACTGAAGAGATGCAGAGCTTTTTATAGCAGTTCTATAGATATTGAGGTTCCCTGGTATCTATAAATGACCAATATGATGAGGGTATTTGTTTTCATCTGTGAAATGTTGAAATACATCATTGATGTTTGGTACTATTCCGGTGTGGTTAGTAATTTTTTGATTTGCATGATATATAGGTTCCCTAGTATCATAGCAGTGTATATATTGATAAAAAATAATTCATTTGTATGTATTCTACCAGGTTACAATTTCCAATTGTAGCAGCTAGGCTGTTGCAAATATATGAATTTTTTCTCGTTAATTTTCCTCCTGTTTTGCACAAATTTTACTGTTATGATGAATTTTAAACACCAGTTTATTTATATTTTTAACCATTTGTATCCAATATTATTGGTTCATGATTGTTGATGATATTGATGGATGGTATTTATCATACGGTTTGCACTTTCTGATAAGCTAGTTTGCACAGTCTTTGCACAGTTTTGCACAGCAAATTTTTGCACATACAATCCACATGCATTCAATTAAATACAATAAAGCAGAAGTTTTTTGATGTTAAGGATGTTATTACCTTATTGACTATTAGGTATTGATACAAGAATAATTTTTGGGGTGTCTTTGTTCCATAGAAATGCAATATGTGATACACTCAAGTATTTATGGTTATTTGATGTATTTATACAGTTATAAACTTAGTTGCAAATGGGATCATCGTCTCACAATGGATAATGTTTTGAAATGAGCAGAAGATATAATTTGGGCAAAAAGATCCGTTTTGTATTGAAACATTTAAATGAACTGATATTGCTGCCGTGCTTTCGTACATGTATTTATACTATTATTTAATAATTATTTAACTTAACCGCACTATTATGTAGGTGATTGGTTATATATGCAGTAAAGTGGATTTCACGTAGGATGTTTTCACTGTTTATGGTCATGTGACCATACATGTGGTGTTGGTGGGAGTATTCAATTCCCCTTATATAAAAAAGAAGAATTTGCTGTGACCGTTGTGTGATCAAGGGCATCCGTGCCCGTAACACGTCACCATATGCTGATTTGGAAATAAAGAAATTTACTTGCCGAAGATAGTGGTTTGTTCTCCGTCTTCGCCGGTTTCATTGGGACTGGAGGTGGCTCGGAGAATCGCCTTTTGATGTATATATACATATATATATATATACATATATATGCTGATATAATATTGATCTCATCAAGATGTATCAATGTGACAATATATGCATTTTATGCAAACACTGTGTAATGCCATCCAGAGATATGTAACTAATGTGTCCTTTATATATATATATATATTCACTGAAAAAAACGTAGGTTTCACACCAGTTATAGTTAGCTGGAAATTTTACTGACATAAAACCATTGAAATTCCCACGTTATAGTTAGTTGGACTGACTATAACTTGCACGCCTGCAATACACTGCTGATGATGTCACATATTACATCACTCATGACATGGTCAGTGACATCACTCATGACATCACTGATGACACCATCCAGGGAATGTGTGTCTTTCTGAAAAATAAATATATTTAATATTTTAGTTTCTATTTTTGAATATGTGTTTCAAGGGTTACATTACAATGAAAGGAGGTCTGTCACTCGGTCACAAGGATGGTGTCACTGTTTTTTTATTCTTTTTTGTTGTTTTATATTTTTTAGTATCAGTTTGAGTGTCTGTATGGTTTGGTGGGGGTATTACTTAGCACATAGATGCATCAATGACTGACTCATTGTTTGTATGTGTTTTGAAGACTGCATATGTGCAGGACTGTATGGGTGGATGAATGTGTATATGTGTGTGTTAGTGAGTGAATGACTGTCTCACTAGTGTCTTTAACAGTAACAACATATGTTTTGATATAGTATATGTGCGTATTGATGTATATAAGTGAGTATATGTGAGAGTGAGAGATTGTAAGAGTTCCTGTTTAAATAAGTATGTGTTTCTATAAGTGATTGTTTAAGAGAGTAAGTATGTGTAAGTTTCCTTAGAAGTAAGGTGGTCGTGTGTGTATAGCTGTATATGCAAATAAATGGATGTTCAATAGTTTATTTGCATGTGTGAGTATGTGTGTGAGTAACTTTTGGATGACTGTCGGTGTGTAACAGGATGTATAGGTGTATCACTACATATGATGAGTGAGTATATGTATGAGTGACTATATAGAACTGTTAATGAATGAGTGGATGTGTATATAGATGGTGGAATTACTGAATTGGTTGTTGTAACTGGTATGGGTATCTCCATTTTCTTGAAAATGTTAGTTTCTATTTTTGAATATGTGTTTCAAGGGTTATATTACACTGAAAGGAGGTCTGTCACTCTGTCACAAGGATGGTGTCACGAGTGATGTCATGAGTGATGTCAATGACCATGTCACGAGTGATCTAATATGTGACGTCATCAGCAGTGCAGTGCAGGCGCGCAAGTTATAGTGAGTCCAACTAACTATAACGTGGGAATTTCAATGGTTTTATGTCAGTAAAATTTCCAGCTAACTATAACTGGTGTGAAACCTATGGTTTTTTCAGTGAATTTAATAGGTTTTTTAAATGCTAATTCCTAACTATAACTGGTGTGAAACCTATGGTTTTTTCAGTGAATTTCATAGGTTTTTTAAATGCTAATTCCTAACTATAACTGGTGTGAAATCTATGGTTTTTTCAGTGAATTTCAAAGGTTTTTAAAAAGCTAATTCCTTTCTATATCGAGTTTCTAACCTGCGATTTTTTTATAAATTTGCTGTTTTGTGTAAGTATTAATTATAATTTTTTATTTTCTATAATATTATTTTTTTTTAATCATTTTTTCCTGGGGCGCTCTGGGTGCGCGCACTCCGGAAGCGCACTCAGAGCGCTACTTGCGTTCGTGAAAAAAAAAAATATGAATGAAAAGTAAATAATAATGCAAGACATTTATTACCATACATATAAAGCAGTTTTTTTGAATAAGGGAATGAAAATGATTTTGCATTTCCGTGAAACTATCAAAACGTCATTTATGCGCGCCGCGTAAGCGCCCCCGGAAGCGCCAACGTTTGTGCCGCGTATGCGCCCCCGGAAGCGCCTACGTTCGCGCCGCATGAGCGCCCCCGGAAGCACTTCAGTGCGCGCAGCCTAAGCGCGTCAAGTCATGTGACCTTAAAATAACACTTTTCATTGGTTGCCAACAATTTTTTTTACAAAGAATGAAATCCCCACCCATTTCCTTCACTTCTTCTTTCACTTTTGTGAATGAAAGACCTGTTTTTTGCTCTTGGATCTTTCTTGGATTACCAAGGCTGCCAGAGAATCCAGCAGTGATGAAGACAGAGAGACATTTATTGATAAAGAGGTTCCTCTACCCCGGGTAAAAGAACACTTCATATGGAAGTTTTTTCCATACCAGAAGACCAAAAGAAGGTAAATGCTCCAAAAGTGGAGTGCAGGATCTGTCACACAGTCCTGTCATGGGGTGACCCCACTAAAAAATATTCTTTTGGGAACTCCACAATGATTCACCATGTGGAGAGGAGGCACCCCCAGAATTTTGCCCGGGAAAGTGACAGGGCTCTGGCACAAGAGGCCTCTACATCCACCGGAGGACCAACAACATCGGTGAGGGGGAGATCACAAGAGCTGGTTCCGAACATTGAGCCTGCGTTTAATAAAGGCATCCTTAAATGCAGATACTGTGATCAGCTACTTTGCTATGGGGAGCAAAGTGTTCTGCTCATGGTTCGATCATTGGAGAACCATTGCTGCCGTTCCCAGCCCTAATAATTTTTTTTTCTCCTGTTGAGCAGTTTCCATTCCCTGTTTTTGTTTTTGTTCTGAAAAAAGAAAAAAGAAGAAAAAAAAGTTCTTTTCAGAACTACCTCCAATTCTCATTAAAGAGCTATGTTCTTAAAAAACTGAAAAAGAGTAAGTGAAGTGGAGTGCATTGATAAAGGAAAAGAAAATGAGTAAGAATGAACAGAAAGGTATGAGAGGGGAAAGGAAGTGAAGTAGAGAAACTGAAAGAATGTGAGTGTTGGGAAGGAAAGTAAGGAGAAGGAGAGTGAACATGTGGAATGTGGATATTCAAAGAAAATGTAGAAAAGGAACAGGGGTGTGGAAGGGTAAGAAAAGATGCATTGCTGGAGTTGCATCATTTTTGTGACGCACTCCAGCAATGCATTACTTTTTCGCTTACAGATACATCTGAAATACTGATGTATCTGTAAGTACTTGCGACATAATGTGTTAATATGACGCATGAGTAGAAGACTGAAGGCCTCATTTATGAGGCCATGCGTCACTTTTACGCCACCGGTACGTCACTTTTTGTGACGAACCAGTGCTGTAAAAAATGCACCTTATTGAGTCATATTTACAAAGTGACGCATCGAGGTAGATGCGTCACTTTGTAAACCCCTGCGCCACATTATACCTACGTCAGGTGTAATGTATGCAAAAGGGGCGTATTGACGCAAGAAAGGGTCGTAGAGATGACGCAGTGAATAAACTGGGTTTTCCACATGCTACGCTCCCCGGTCCGCTCCCCGGTGGGCGTACCGGAAGCTCCACCCGCGCAAATGGAAAAAAAATATATTTTTTTATGTCCCCCACATCAAACCTAGAGGGTCAGGGGGGTCTACTCTGCCCCCTTATGGTAATTTCCCCCTTTGTTTTTGCCACCTCTTGTGTCTCGATCTTACCGAGACACAAGATGGCGGCTGCTCCGGACTGTTTTGAATATTTACAGACACCCGAGAGCCAATCAGCTTTCCGCACACAAGTCGCGTAGCGCGCCCGGTCCGCTCCCCGGTGTGCGTACCGGGGCGCGCCTTTAGATATATATATTTTTTTGAACCTAAATTACTCAAAAACCACTGGAGCACATATCTTCAGACATAGCAAAGGCACATCGGGCTACCAGTCCCTACAATTTTGACAAGTTTGGTGGAAATCCATTCAGTCGTTCGGGCTGAAAGTGAGGTCGACCGCCCTATGGAAATTAACATGGGGAAAAGACGTTTCGGGACCCCCCTTTTATCTCGAATCCCCCCCAAACTTTCAAGGAAGGACCGGAGCGCCGCAAGGCAAATTTGAGGAAATTTTCAGGCAGATTCCCCAACTGGCGCCAAAGTTATTCCCAATAGAATGTTGAGATTTTGCATTGAAAAAATCCTAACTATTACTACCTACCGGCGACCTCCGGTAGGTAATATGTGTATATATACATATATATATATATATATATATATATATATATATATATATATATATATATATATATATATATATATATGAAGGAAACATTAGTTACATATACACTAGTATCAATCATTTGGATGGAATTCGAGCAGTGGAATTTTTTTTACGCACTAGACCTGCCTTAATGTTACAACACAATAGAATGATCAGTGATATGATTCAAGTATGTCTCTATAATAACTACTTTTTCTTCCAGAGTCAAATCTTTCAACAATTAAGGGAAGTGGCGATGGGGGCCTGCTTCTCCCCCAGTTACGTGTGCTTGCACATGGGGCTGTGGGAAGAGCAGGTCCTCAGAACCACGTTTGAAGAAACTATGTCAAACAATGTTATAGCATGGTATAGATTCATAGATGACCTCTTTATAATCTGGAGGGGCTCGGAATTGAGTGCAGAGACATTTATTGAGGGTATCAATGTGAATAATATGAATCTGAAATTCACTGAACATGTGAGCAGGTCCTTGGTAAACTTTCTCGATGTGGAAGTTTACATTGAGAATGGCAAGCTTGAGTCAAGGTTACACCGCAAAGACACGGCGGGAAATACTGTCCTGCATGCCTCAAGTCATCACCCTGGTCATCTGATTTGCAGCATCCTCTATGGGGAGATGCTGAGAATCAGGCGAATATGTAGTACGGATGGGGAGTGCAGGCAGGCCCAAATGAGCAGTAGGGAGAGATTCTTAACTAGAGGGTATTCGGTATCAGTGATTGATAAAGCTATCACAAAGGCCAATCAACAGCAAAGTTACTTATATCAGAGGAAAGGCACTTTGGAATTAGAAGTCACTGACACGACGACCACGGATCAACCGAGGCTCATCACTACATACAGTAGGCAGCACAAACAAGTGCAAAACATCATTCGTAAGAACTGGCCTATTGTTAAGGGTGATACCGTTATTGGTGGAACTTTGTCCACAAAGCCGGCAATTACATTCAGCCGAGCTCGGTACATGAGTGACATGATCGTGAAAAGCAGTCCAGAAGTGTTAAGTGGTAGCTCCTGGCTACGAATCAAAAAAGGCTTTATTAAATGTGCCTTGTGTAAGGCGTGTAAGCTGGGGAAGAACAGGACACCCTATACCACTCCATTCAGTGAAGTGCCAGTGCCCATCTCCAAGAAAATAACATGTAAATCAGACTTTGTCGTATATGTGTTGGAGTGTGTGTGTGGCCTGCAATACGTGGGGAGTACGTAGTTTGAGGTCCACAAAAGCATACTCCAGCACATGCGTGCGGTCACCAATCGAGATGAGGCTTACCCAGTGGCAAGGCATATCAATTCCTGTCATGATAATGACTTGGGGTGCTTTAGCTATTTTGCGATTGATATGGTTCCACCACTACGTAGAGGGGGCGACAAGGAGTCCCAATTGGGATTATTGGAGACAGAACACATCCTCGAGCTCAATTCCAAGACACCTAATGACCTGAACATTAGTGAGGATATGCATACATGTCTCTAGGGGTCTGGAATTTTTCAAGGTTGATGAAGAGTAGAAACAAAGGTTCAGGGCACAATGGTAGTTGTTTGCCTAAGCTGTGATTTTGAATTTAGAAAATGTAACTGTACTTAACAAGAAAAAGAAAAAAAGTAATTGACACACTAGTATTTGTTTATATTTTAGGTACACAAGGGTTGGGCTATGGGACTTACATGTAGATGATAGTATTTATGTGTATATATTTCCCTTCTTTTTTCTTTCCCTTTTTTCTTTGACTCTGAGTAATGCATAGTACTGACAAACCACAGTAGAAGGGCAGTTGGGACGCAGTAATTTCAGGATAAGGATTTGAGCCCACTGGGGCTATATTAGAAAACCACTACCTCAATCAGAAACTTTCACAGCTGTTACCTGCATATTTGTACAACTTTAGCACATTTTTGCACACATACTGGCAGATTTGCACATATTATTGTTGTAAATAGAATGATGTATATTTATATATTTATATATGTGTTTATTTATGCATTTCATTTGAATCTATTTAAATTGGCGGAATTTTGCACAAAATAAAATTTTACACAATAATGGATTAGCAGAACAATTAGTGAATTGTTTAGAGATGTGGTGTTGATTGAGAGGTTTCACTACGAAAGTATTTTGATATTTTACTTTATACAAATACCTCGTTTTAATAATGAGTCTCAAATTAGGTGGAAGTCTGGTTTTTATGTCCTTAGGCCCAGTGACCAGGTAACTTGCATTTGCACTTTATAGGTTTGGGCTTGTTAAACAATGTCATGTGATCAAGGGCTCATAGGGCCGGAAACGCGTCATGGCGGTGATTGTGTTGCACGAGAAATAAAAATTGAGCAAATTACCTACATGGGTCCGTGTTCGTTTTTCTGGAGGATTACAGAGGAAGATGTAAACGGAGTTCTATGAATATACATATACTAGCAGCCTGTCCCAACCTTGTCCGGGAGCATTCAGGCTTCTCCTACCCCCGCCTGCCCCGACATTGCCCAGCAGCCCGTGCCCCCGCCCGTTCCGTTCCCCGCCTGCCCCGACCCCCGCCTGGCCCGGCATTGCCTTTCCTCTAGCGATCTTTTTTCCTGCCTGGCCCGACCCCCGCCTGGCCTGAGTCATGGGACAGTACTACCTGCAAAATGTTCCCGCCTGCCCCGACATTTCCTTTCCTTGTTATAACTCCCCGCCCCCGCCTGGCCCGACACCCGCCTGCCCCGACATTGTCCCCGGAGCCTTACCTCAGCCGCCGCTCTGCTCCTCACCGCCTATCCTCTGCCGCTCCTCCCCCGCGCCATGTCCGCCTCTCCGCTGCTCCCACCGCCACTGGCCTCACGTCACCGCTCCTCCCCCGCGCCATGTCCGCCGCTCCTCGGACGCCTCTCCTCCCCGTGCTGATGTGAGCACGCACGTCGAGGGCCGGCGCTACTTTGGGGGGGACTACTTTTAAAAAATATATAAATATTGTCAATAACGGTTAATTTTGACATTTATAGAGCCTATAACCATCTACACACCCAGCCGATTTCAATGATGTATCGGGTGTGTAGATTGGCGCAGTGGTTCCCGGGTTTACCCGCCTCAAAGCCTGAAAGTTTCTACTTTATTATAGTAGTATATATATATATATATATATATATATATATATATATATATATATATATATATATATATATATATATATATATATATATATATATTATATATATTCACTGAAAAAACCATAGGTTTCACACCAGTTATAGTTACCTGGAAATTTTACTGACATAAAACCATTGAAATTCCCACGTTATAGTTAGTTGGACTCACTATAACTTGCGCGCCTGCAATGCACTGCTGATGACGTCACATATTACATCACTCATGACATGGTCAGTGACATCACTCATGACATCACTGATGACACCATCCAGTGAATGTTTGTCTTTCTTAAAAAAAAAATTTTTTTTATATGTATTTGTAAAGTACGATGCAAGAATAAATGGTTAAATAAGTGTGTAAATGGATGTTTGTTTTTAAAATAATTGATTGGTTAACTGCCTTATTAAGTGTATCTTAGTGAATACATATATTAGCAAGTAACTTTTATATATTGAAATGTATGTATCAGTGTTTCACTTTGTGTATAAGTGGCTGTATGGGTTGGTGACTGACTCACTGTTTGTAAGTATTTTGAAGACAACATATGTACAGGACTGTATAGATGTATGTTAGTGAGTAAACGACTGTCTCACTATTGTCTTTTTCAGTAACGACATATGTTTTCATCTAGTATATGTGAGTATTGATTTTTAAAACTGAGTATATGTGAGAGTGAGAGATTATAAGAGTTCCTGTTTAAATTAGTATGTGTTTATATAAGTGATTGTTTAAGAGAGTAAGTATGTGTAAGTATTCTTAGAAGTAAAGTGGTAGTGTGTGTATAGCTGTATATGCAAATAAATGAATGTTCATTAGTTTTTTTGCACGTGTGAATATGTGTGTGAGTAACTTTTGGATGACTGTCAGTGTGTAACAGGATGTATAGGTGTATCACTACATATAATGAGTGAGTATATGTATGAATGACTATATAGAACTGTTTGTGAATGAGTCGATGTGTATATAGATGGTGGAATTACTAAATTGTTTGTTGTAACTGGTATGGGTATCTCCACTTTTTTGAAAATGTTAAATACTATTTTTGAATATGTGTTTCAAGGCTTACATTACACTGAAAGGAGGTCTGTCACTCTGTCACAAGGATGGTGTCATCAGTGATGTCATGAGTGATGTCACTGACCATGTCATGAGTGATGTAATATGTGACGTAATCAGCAGTGCATTGCAGGCGCGCAAGTTATAGTGAGTCCAACTAACTATAACGTGGGAATTTCAATGGTTTTATGTCAGTAAAATTTCCAGGTAACTATAACTGGTGTGAAACCTATGGTTTTTTCAGTGAATTTAATAGGTTTTTTAAATGCTAATTCCTAACTATAACTGGTGTGAAACCTATGGTTTTTTCAGTGAATTTCATAGGTTTTTTAAATGCTAATTCTTTTCTATATCGAGTTTCTAACCTTTTTTTTTTTTGCAGCTAATGTTTTTGCTTGGATTAAAGATGTGGTCTCAACGCAACACCAGGTATTGTGTGGAATGGTTGCGGGTGTATGGATGTACACCGTGGCTGGAGTGCTTCCCGAACCTGTGGGGAACTCGGAGCTTTCATGTACACGCGGGAACCCAGCCATAAGGGGAAGCACCACCGCATGAAGGCAAGACAGCAGCGGGCCAGCGAGCAGGAAAACTTACCCTGGTCTTTTGGAGCCACGGCACCTATGAATTACCACGCATGCCTCGGGCCCATTGGAGGGTCTTTTAAAGACATTTCCATATGGAACTGTACATGGTGGACTACATATCCCAGAATACCTACAGCCTATCAGGAGGCATTTAAAGACGGCCTATCAGAAGGCAGCTAATGTTTTTGCTTGGATTAAAGATGTGGTCTCAACGCAACACCATGTATTGTGTGGAATGAAGCCTGTGAAGAAGAATTGAATTTCGAAACGCGTCGGCTGTCTGAGACGTGGTTGCGGGTGTATGGATGTACACCGTGGCTGGAGTGCTTCCCGAACCTGTGGGGAACTCGGAGCATTCATGTTCACGCGGCAACCCAGCCGTAAGGGGAAGCACCACCGCATGAAGGCAGGACAGCAGCGGGCCAGCGAGCAGGAAAACTTACCCTGGTCTTTTGGAGCCACGGCACCTATGAATTACCACGCATGCCTCGGGGCCCATTGGAGGGTCTTTTAAAGACATTTCCACATGCAACTGTACATGGTGGACTACATATCCCAGAATACCTACAGCCTATCAGGAGGCATTTAAAGACAGCCTATCAGAAGGCAGCTAATGTTTTTGCTTGGATTAAAGATGTGGTTTCAACACAACACCATGTATTGTGTGGAATGAAGCCTGTGAAGAAGAATTGAATTTCGAAACGAGTCGGCTGTCTGAGACGTGGTTGCGGGTGTATGGATGTACACCGTGGCTGGAGTGCTTCCCGAACCTGTGGGGAACTCGGAGCTTTCATGTACACGCGGCAACCCAGCCGTAAGGGGAAGCACCACCGCATGAAGGCAGGACAGCAGCGGGCCAGCGAGCAGGAAAACTTACCCTGGTCTTTTGGAGCCACGGCACCTATGAATTACCACGCACGCCTCGGGCCCATTGGAGGGTCTTTTAAAGACATTTCCACATGCAACTGTACATGGTGGACTACATATCCCAGAATACCTACAGACTATCAGGAGGCATTTAAAGACAGCCTATCAGAAGGCAGCTAATGTTTTTGCTTGGATTAAAGATGTGTTCTTAACGCAACACCATGTATTGTGTGGAATGAAGCCTGTGAAGAAGAATTGAATTTCGAAACGCGTCAGCTGTCTGAGACGTGGTTGCAGGTGTATGGATGTACACCGTGGCTGGAGTGCTTCCTGAACCTGTGGGGAACTCGGAGCTTTCATGTACACGCGGCAACCCAGCCGTAAGGGGAAGCACCACCGCATGAAGGCAGGACAGCAGCGGGCCAGCGAGCAGGAAAATTTACCCTGGTCTTTTGGAGCCACGGCACCTATGAATTACCACGCACGCCTCGGGGCCCATTGGAGGATCTTTTAAAGACATTTCCACATGCAACTGTACATGGTGGACTACATATCCCAGAATACCTACAGCCTATCAGGAGGCATTTAAAGACATGTGGTCTCAACGCAACACCATGTATTGTGTGGAATGAAGCCTGTGAAGAAGAATTGAATTTCGAAACGCGTCGGCTGTCTGAGACGTGGTTGCGGGTGTATGGATGTACACCGTGGCTGGAGTGCTTCCCGAACCTGTGGAGAACTCGGAGCTTTCATGTACACGCGGCAACTCAGCCGTAAGGGGAAGCACCACCGCATGAAGGCAGGACAGCAGCGGGCCAGCGAGCAGGAAAACTTACCCTGGTCTTTTGGAGCCACAGCACCTATGAATTACCACGCACGCCTCGGGCCCATTGGAGGGTCTTTTAAAGACATTTCCACATGCAACTGTACATGGTGGACTGCATATCCCAGAATACCTACAGCCTATCAGGAGGCATTTAAAGACATGTGGTCTCAACGCAACACCATGTATTGTGTGGAATGAAGCCTGTGAAGAAGAATTGAATTTCGAAACGCGTCGGCTGTCTGAGACGTGGTTGCGGGTGTATGGATGTACACCGTGGCTGGAGTGCTTCCCGAACCTGTGGGGAACTCGGAGCTTTCATGTACACGCGGCAACCCAGCCGTAAGGGGAAGCACCACCGCATGAAGGCAGGACAGCAGCGGGCCAGCGAGCAGGAAAACTTACCCTGGTCTTTTGGAGCCACGGCACCTATGAATTACCACGCACGCCTCGGGGCCCATTGGAGGGTCTTTTAAAGACATTTCCACATGCAACTGTACATGGTGGACTACATATCCCAGAATACCTACAGACTATCAGGAGGCATTTAAAGACAGCCTATCAGAAGGCAGCTAATGTTTTTGCTTGGATTAAAGATGTGTTCTTAACGCAACACCATGTATTGTGTGGAATGAAGCCTGTGAAGAAGAATTGAATTTCGAAACGCGTCGGCTGTCTGAGACGTGGTTGCAGGTGTATGGATGTACACCGTGGCTGGAGTGCTTCCCGAACCTGTGGGGAACTCGGAGCTTTCATGTACACGCGGCAACCCAGCCGTAAGGGGAAGCACCACCGCATGAAGGCAGGACAGCAGCGGGCCAGCGAGCAGGAAAATTTACCCTGGTCTTTTGGAGCCACGGCACCTATGAATTACCACGCACGCCTCGGGGCCCATTGGAGGATCTTTTAAAGACATTTCCACATGCAACTGTACATGGTGGACTACATATCCCAGAATACCTACAGCCTATCAGGAGGCATTTAAAGACATGTGGTCTCAACGCAACACCATGTATTGTGTGGAATGAAGCCTGTGAAGAAGAATTGAATTTTGAAACGCGTCGGCTGTCTGAGACGTGGTTGCGGGTGTATGGATGTACACCGTGGCTGGAGTGCTTCCCGAACCTGTGGAGAACTCGGAGCTTTCATGTACACGCGGCAACTCAGCCGTAAGGGGAAGCACCACCGCATGAAGGCAGGACAGCAGCGGGTCAGCGAGCAGGAAAACTTACCCTGGTCTTTTGGAGCCACGGCACCTATGAATTACCACGCACGCCTCGGGCCCATTGGGGGGTCTTTTAAAGACATTTCCACATGCAACTGTACATGGTGGACTACATATCCCAGAATACCTACAGCCTATCAGGAGGCATTTGAAGACCTGTGGTCTCAACGCAACACCATGTATTGTGTGGAATGAAGCCTGTGAAGAAGAATTGAATTTCGAAACGCGTCGGCTGTCTGAGACGTGGTTGCGGGTGTATGGATGTACACCGTGGCTGGAGTGCTTCCCGAACCTGTGGGGAACTCGGAGCTTTCATGTACATGCGGCAACCCAGCCGTAAGGGGAAGCACCACCGCATAAAGGCAGGACAGCAGCGGGCCAGCGAGCAGGAAAACTTACCCTGGTCTTTTGGAGCCACGGCACCTATGAATTACCACGCACGCCTCGGGGCCCATTGGAGGGTCTTTTAAAGACATTTCCACATGCAACTGTACATGATGAACTACATATCCCAGAATACCTACAGCCTATGAGGAGGCATTTAAAGACAGCCTATCAGAAGGCAGCTAATGTTTTTGCTTGGATTAAAGATGTGGTCTCAACGCAACACCATGTATTGTGTGGAATGAAGCCTGTGAAGAAGAATTGAATTTCGAAACGCGTCGGCTGTCTGAGACGTGGTTGCGGGTGTATGGATGTACACCATGGCTGGAGTGCTTCCCGAACCTGTGGGGAACTCGGACCTTTCATGTACACGCGGCAACCCAGCCGTAAGGGGAAGCACCACCGCATGAAGGCAGGACAGCAGCGGGCCAGCGAGCAGGAAAACTTACCCTGGTCTTTTGGAGCCACGGCACCTATGAATTACCACGCACGCCTCGGGGCCCATTGTACGGTCTTTTAAAGACATTTCCACATGCAACTGTACATGGTGGACCACATATCCCAGAATACCTACAGCCTATCAGGAGGCATTTAAAGACATGTGGTCTCAACGCAACACCATGTATTGTGTGGAATGAAGCCTGTGAAGAAGAATTGAATTTCGAAACGCATCGGCTGTCTGAGACGTGGTTGCGGGTGTTTGGATGTACACCGTGGCTGGAGTGCTTCCCGATTCTGTGGGGAACTCGGAGCTTTCATGTACACGCGGCAACCCAGCCGTAAGGGGAAGCACCACCGCATGAAGGCAGGACAGCAGCGGGTCAGCGAGCAGGAAAACGTACCCTGGTCTTTTGGAGCCACGGCACCTATGAATTACCACGCACGCCTCGGGGCCCATTGGGGGGTCTTTTAAAGACATTTCCACATGCAACTGTACATGGTGGACTACATATCCCAGAATACCTACAGCCTATCAGGAGGCATTTGAAGACCTGTGGTCTCAACGCAACACCATGTATTGTGTGGAATGAAGCCTGTGAAGAAGAATTGAATTTCGAAACGCGTCGGCTGTCTGAGACGTGGTTGCGGGTGTATGGATGTACACCATGGCTGGAGTGCTTCCCGAACCAGTGGGGAACTCGGAGCTTTCATGTACACGCGGCAACCCAGCCGTAAGGGGAAGCACCACCGCATAAATGCAGGACAGCAGCGGGCCAGCGAGCAGGAAAACTTACCCTGGTCTTTTGGAGCCACGGCACCTATGAATTACCACGCACGCCTCGGGGCCCATTGGAGGGTCTTTTAAAGACATTTCCACATGCAACTGTACATGGTGGACTACATTTTCCAGAATACCTACAGCCTATGAGGAGGCATTTAAAGACATGTGGTCTCAACGCAACACCATGTATTGTGTGGAATGAAGCCTGTGAAGAAGAATTGAATTTCGAAATGCGTCGGCTGTCTGAGACGTGGTTGCGGGTGTATGGATGTACACCGTGGCTGGAGTGCTTCCCGAACCTTTTGGGAACTCAGAGCTTTCATGTACATGCGGCAACCCAGCCGTAAGGGGAAGCACCACCGCATGAAGGCAGGACAGCAGCGGGTCAGCGAGCAGGAAAACTTACCCTGGTCTTTTGGAGCCACGGCACCTATGAATTACCACGCACGCCTCCAGGCCCATTGGGGGGTCTTTTAAAGACATTTCCACATGCAACTGTACATGGTGGACTACATATCCCAGAATACCTACAGCCTATCAGGAGGCATTTGAAGACCTGTGGTCTCAACGCAACACCATGTATTGTGTGGAATGAAGCCTGTGAAGAAGAATTGAATTTCGAAACGCGTCGGCTGTCTGAGACGTGGTTGCGGGTGTATGGATGTACACCGTGGCTGGAGTGCTTCCCGAACCTGTGGGGAACTCGGAGCTTTCATGTACACGCAGCAACCCAGCCGTAAGGGGAAGCACCACTGCATAAAGGCAGGACAGCAGCGGGCCAGCGAGCAGGAAAACTTACCCTGGTCTTTTGGAGCCACGGCACCTATGAATTACCACGCACGCCTCGGGCCCATTGGAGGGTCTTTTAAAGACATTTCCACATGCAACTGTACATGGTGGACTACATTTTCCAGAATACCTACAGCCTATGAGGAGGCATTTAAAGACATGTGGTCTCAATGCAACACCATGTATTGTGTGGAATGAAGCCTGTGAAGAAGAATTGAATTTCGAAACGCGTCGGCTGTCTGAGACGTGGTTACGGGTGTATGGATGTACACCGTGGCTGGAGTGCTTCCTGAACCTGTAGGGAACTCGGAGCTTTCATGTACACGCGGCAACCCAGCCGTAAGGGGAAGCACCACCGCATGAAGGCAGGACAGCAGCGGGCCAGCGAGCAGGAAAACTTACCCTGGTCTTTTGGAGCCACGGCACCTATGAATTACCACGCACGCCTCGGGGCCCATTGGAGGGTCTTTTAAAGACATTTCCACATGCAACTGTACATGGTGGACTACATATCCCAGAAAACCTACAGCCTATCAGGAGGCATTTAAAGACATGTGGTCTCAACGCAACACCATGTATTGTGTGGAATGAAGCCTGTGAAGAAGAATTGAATTTCGAAACGCGTCGGCTGTCTGAGACGTGTAGCGGGTGTATGGATGTACACCGTGGCTGGAGTGCTTCCCGAACCTGTGGGGAACTCGGAGCTTTCATGTACACGCGGCAACCCAGCCGTAAGGGGAAGCACCACCGCATGGAGAAGTGGAGAAGTGTGGCTCAATGGTTGAAGCGGCAGACCTTGATGCAGAGCGCTGGCCAGGGACCAGGGTTCGATTCCCGCCTCGGCGGGATTGGGCTTAAATTCCTCTGACCGGATATTCTCGCCTCAGTGCCGAATCTAAGCATGGGCCCCACGCTGCAACTCTGGGCAATAGCTTGCTTAGTCTCCACAACGGCCCCCGATACACAAGGGATGCCTGGTTTCACCATGGGATGCCCAGGAGTGGACACCTCACAAGGAAAAGCCAGGAGGGGTTCCCTTGTGGTAGGAGTACAAGCGCCGGGATGCTTACGGGTTACTGTTCGCGCTATACAAATACAACACACATGAAGGTAGGACAGCAGCGGGCCAGCGAGCAGGAAAACTTACCCTGGTCTTTTGGAGCCACGGCACCTATGAATTCCCACGCACGCCTCGGGGCCCATTGGAGGGTCTTTTAAAGACATTTCCACATGCAACTGTACATGGTGGACTACATATCCCAGAATACCTACAGCCTATCAGGAGGCATTTAAAGACAGCCTATCAGAAGGCAGCTAATGTTTTTGCTTGGATTAAAGATATGGTCTCAACACAACACCATGTATTGTGTGGAATGAAGCCTGTGAAGAAGAATTGAATTTCGAAACGAGTCAGGTGTCTGAGACGTGGTTGCGGGTGTATGGATGTACACCATGGCTGGAGTGCTTCCCGAACCTGTGGGGAACTCAGAGCTTTCATGTACACGCAGCAACCCAGCCGAAAGGGGAAGCACCACCGCATGAAGGCAGGACAGCAGCGGGCCAGCGTGCAGGAAAACTTACCGTGTCTTTTGGAGCCACGGCACCTATGAATTACCACGCACGCCTCGGGGCCCATTGGAGGGTCTTTTAAAGACATTTCCACATGCAACTGTACATGATGGACTACATATCCCAGAATACCTACAGCCTATGAGGAGGCATTTAAAGACAGCCTATCAGAAGGCAGCTAATGTTTTTGCTTGGATTAAAGATGTGGTCTCAACGCAACACCATGTATTGTGTGGAATGAAGCTTGTGAAGAAGAATTGAATTTCGAAACGCGTCGGCTGTCTGAGACGTGGTTGCGGGTGTATGGATGTACACCATGGCTGGAGTGCTTCCCGAACCTGTGGGGAACTCGGACCTTTCATGTACACGCGGCAACCCAGCCGTAAGGGGAAGCACCACCGCATGAAGGCAGGACAGCAGCGGGCCAGCGAGCAGGAAAACTTACCCTGGTCTTTTGGAGCCACGGCACCTATGAATTACCACGCACGCCTCGGGGCCCATTGTACGGTCTTTTAAAGACATTTCCACATGCAACTGTACATGGTGGACCACATATCCCAGAATACCTACAGCCTATCAGGAGGCATTTAAAGACATGTGGTCTCAACGCAACACCATGTATTGTGTGGAATGAAGCCTGTGAAGAAGAATTGAATTTCGAAACGCGTCGGCTGTCTGAGACGTGGTTGCGGGTGTATGGATGTACATCGTGGCTGGAGTGCTTCCCGAACCTGTGGGGAACTCGGAGCTTTCATGTACACGCGGCAACCCAGCCGTAAGTGGAAGCACCACCGCATGAAGGCAGGACAGCAGCGGGCCAGCGAGCAGGAAAACTTACCCTGGTCTTTTGGAGCCACGGCACCTATGAATTACCACGCACGCCTCGGGGCCCATTGGAGGGTCTTTTAAAGACATTTCCACATGCATCTGTACATGGTGGACTACATATCCCAGAATACCTACAGCCTATCAGGAGGCATTTAAAGACATGTGGTCTCAACGCAACACCACGTATTGTGTGGAATGAAGCCTGTGAAGAAGAATTGAATTTCGAAACGCGTCGGCTGTCTGAGACGTGGTTGCGGGTGTATGGATGTACATCGTGGCTGGAGTGCTTCCCGAACCTGTGGGGAACTCGGAGCTTTCATGTACACGCGGCAACCCAGCCGTAAGGGGAAGCACCACCGCATGAAGGCAGGACAGCAGCGGGCCAGCGAGCAGGAAAACTTACCCTGGTCTTTTGGAGCCACGGCACCTATGAATTACCACGCACGCCTCGGGGCCCATTGGAGGGTCTTTTAAAGACATTTCCACATGCAACTGTACATGGTGGACTACATATCCCAGAATACCTACAGCCTATCAGGAGGCATTTAAAGACATGTGGTCTCAACGCAACACCATGTATTGTGTGGGTTGAAGCCTGTGAAGGAGAATTGAATTTTGAAACGCGTCGGCTGTCTGAGACGTGGTTGCGGGTGTATGGATGTACACCGTGGCTGGAGTGCTTCCCGATTCTGTGGGGAACTCGGAGCTTTCATGTACACGCGGCAACCCAGCCGTAAGGGGAAGCACCACCGCATGAAGGCAGGACAGCAGCGGGTCAGCGAGCAGGAAAACTTACCCTGGTCTTTTGGAGCCACGGCACCTATGAATTACCACGCACGCCTCGGGCCCATTGGGGGGTCTTTTAAAGACATTTCCACATGCAACTGTACATGGTGGACTACATATCCCAGAATACCTACAGCCTATCAGGAGGCATTTGAAGACCTGTGGTCTCAACGCAACACCATGTATTGTGTGGAATGAAGCCTGTGAAGAAGAATTGAATTTCGAAACGCGTCGGCTGTCTGAGACGTGGTTGCGGGTGTATGGATGTACACCGTGGCTGGAGTGCTTCCCGAACCTGTGGGGAACTCGGAGCTTTCATGTACACGTGGCAACCCAGCCGTAAGGGGAAGCACCACCGCATAAATGCAGGACAGCAGCGGGCCAGCGAGCAGGAAAACTTACCCTGGTCTTTTGGAGCCACGGCACCTATGAATTACCACGCACGCCTTGGGGCCCATTGGAGGGTCTTTTAAAGACATTTCCACATGCAACTGTACATGGTGGACCACATATCCCAGAATACCTACAGCCTATCAGGAGGCATTTAAAGACATGTGGTCTCAACGCAACACCATGTATTGTGTGGAATGAAGCCTGTGAAGAAGAATTGAATTTCGAAACGCATCGGCTGTCTGAGACGTGGTTGCGGGTGTATGGATGTACACCGTGGCTGGAGTGCTTCCCGAACCTGTGGGGAACTCGGAGATTTCATGTACACGCGGCAACCCAGCCGTAAGGGGAAGCACCACCGCATGAAGGCAGGACAGCAGCGGGCCAGCGAGCAGGAAAACTTACCCTGGTCTTTTGGAGCCACGGCACCTATGAATTACCACGCACGCCTCGGGGCCCATTGGAGGGTCTTTTAAAGACATTTCCACATGCATCTGTACATGGTGGACTACATATCCCAGAATACCTACAGCCTATCAGGAGGCATTTAAAGACATGTGGTCTCAACGCAACACCACGTATTGTGTGGAATGAAGCCTGTGAAGAAGAATTGAATTTCGAAACGCGTCGGCTGTCTGAGACGTGGTTGCGGGTGTATGGATGTACATCGTGGCTGGAGTGCTTCCCGAACCTGTGGGGAACTCGGAGCTTTCATGTACACGCGGCAACCCAGCCGTAAGGGGAAGCACCACCGCATGAAGGCAGGACAGCAGCGGGCCAGCGAGCAGGAAAACTTACCCTGGTCTTTTGGAGCCACGGCACCTATGAATTACCACGCACGCCTCGGGGCCCATTGGAGGGTCTTTTAAAGACATTTCCACATGCAACTGTACATGGTGGACTACATATCCCAGAATACCTACAGCCTATCAGGAGGCATTTAAAGACATGTGGTCTCAACGCAACACCATGTATTGTGTGGGTTGAAGCCTGTGAAGGAGAATTGAATTTCGAAACGCGTCGGCTGTCTGAGACGTGGTTGCGGGTGTATGGATGTACACCGTGGCTGGAGTGCTTCCCGATTCTGTGGGGAACTCGGAGCTTTCATGTACACGCGGCAACCCAGCCGTAAGGGGAAGCACCACCGCATGAAGGCAGGACAGCAGCGGGTCAGCGAGCAGGAAAACTTACCCTGGTCTTTTGGAGCCACGGCACCTATGAATTACCACGCACGCCTCGGGGCCCATTGGGGGGTCTTTTAAAGACATTTCCACATGCAACTGTACATGGTGGACTACATATCCCAGAATACCTACAGCCTATCAGGAGGCATTTGAAGACCTGTGGTCTCAACGCAACACCATGTATTGTGTGGAATGAAGCCTGTGAAGAAGAATTGAATTTCGAAACGCGTCGGCTGTCTGAGACGTGGTTGCGGGTGTATGGATGTACACCGTGGCTGGAGTGCTTCCCGAACCTGTGGGGAACTCGGAGCTTTCATGTACACGCGGCAACCCAGCCGTAAGGGGAAGCACCACCGCATAAATGCAGGACAGCAGCGGGCCAGCGAGCAGGAAAACTTACCCTGGTCTTTTGGAGCCACGGCACCTATGAATTACCACGCACGCCTCGGGGCCCATTGGAGGGTCTTTTAAAGACATTTCCACATGCAACTGTACATGGTGGACTACAATTTCCAGAATACCTACAGCCTATGAGGAGGCATTTAAAGACATGTGGTCTCAACGCAACACCATGTATTGTGTGGAATGAAGCCTGTGAAGAAGAATTGAATTTCGAAATGCGTCGGCTGTCTGAGACGTGGTTGCGGGTGTATGGATGTACACCGTGGCTGGAGTGCTTCCCGAACCTGTGGGGAACTCAGAGCTTTCATGTACACGCGGCAACCCAGCCGTAAGGGGAAGCACCACCGCATGAAGGCAGGACAGCAGCGGGTCAGCGAGCAGGAAAACTTACCCTGGTCTTTTGGAGCCACGGCACCTATGAATTACCACGCACGCCTCGGGGCCCATTGGGGGGTCTTTTAAAGACATTTCCACATGCAACTGTACATGGTGGACTACATATCCCAGAATACCTACAGCCTATCAGGAGGCATTTGAAGACCTGTGGTCTCAACGCAACACCATGTATTGTGTGGAATGAAGCCTGTGAAGAAGAATTGAATTTCGAAACGCGTCGGCTGTCTGAGACGTGGTTGCGGGTGTATGGATGTACACCGTGGCTGGAGTGCTTCCCGAACCTGTGGGGAACTCGGAGCTTTCATGTACACGCAGCAACCCAGCCGTAAGGGGAAGCACCACTGCATAAAGGCAGGACAGCAGCGGGCCAGCGAGCAGGAAAACTTACCCTGGTCTTTTGGAGCCACGGCACCTATGAATTACCACGCACGCCTCGGGCCCATTGGGGGGTCTTTTAAAGACATTTCCACATGCAACTGTACATGGTGGACTATATTTTCCAGAATACCTACAGCCTATGAGGAGGCATTTAAAGACATGTGGTCTCAACGCAACACCATGTATTGTGTGGAATGAAGCCTGTGAAGAAGAATTGAATTTCGAAACGCGTCGGCTGTCTGAGACGTGGTTACGGGTGTATGGATGTACACCGTGGCTGGAGTGCTTCCCGAACCTGTGGGGAACTCGGAGCTTTCATGTACACGCGGCAACCCAGCCGTAAGGGGAAGCACCACCGCATGAAGGCAGGACAGCAGCGGGCCAGCGAGCAGGAAAACTTACCCTGGTCTTTTGGAGCCACGGCACCTATGAATTACCACGCACGCCTCGGGGCCCATTGGAGGGTCTTTTAAAAACATTTCCACATGCAACTGTACATGGTGGACTACATATCCCAGAATACCTACAGCCTATCAGGAGGCATTTAAAGACATGTGGTCTCAACGCAACACCATGTATTGTGTGGAATGAAGCCTGTGAAGAAGAATTGAATTTCGAAACTCGTCGGCTGTCTGAGACGTGTAGCGGGTGTATGGATGTACACCGTGGCTGGAGTGCTTCCCGAACCTGTGGGGAACTCGGAGCTTTCATGTACACGCGGCAACCCAGCCGTAAGGGGAAGCACCACCGCATGGAGAAGTGGAGAAGTGTGGCTCAATGGTTAGAGCGGCAGACCTTGATGCAGAGCGCTGGCCAGGGACCAGGGTTCGATTCCCGCCTCGGCGGGATTGGGCTTAAATTCCTCTGACCGGATATTCTCGCCTCAGTGCCGAATCTAAGCATGGGCCCCACGCTGCAACTCTGGGCAATAGCTTGCTTAGTCTCCACAACGGCCCCCGATACACAAGGGATGCCTGGTTTCACCATGGGATGCCCAGGAGTGGACACCTCACAAGGAAAAGCCAGGAGGGGTTCCCTTGTGGTAGGAGTACAAGCGCCGGGATGCTTACGGGTTACTGTTCGCGCTATACAAATACAACACACATGAAGGTAGGACAGCAGCGGGCCAGCGAGCAGGAAAACTTACCCTGGTCTTTTGGAGCCACGGCACCTATGAATTCCCACGCACGCCTCGGGCCCATTGGAGGGTCTTTTAAAGACATTTCCACATGCAACTGTACATGGTGGACTACATATCCCAGAATACCTACAGCCTATCAGGAGGCATTTAAAGACAGCCTATCAGAAGGCAGCTAATGTTTTTGCTTGGATTAAAGATGTGGTCTCAACACAACACCATGTATTGTGTGGAATGAAGCCTGTGAAGAAGAATTGAATTTCGAAACGAGTCGGCTGTCTGAGACGTGGTTGCGGGTGTATGGATGTACACAATGGCTGGAGTGCTTCCCGAACCGGTCGGGAACTCGGAGCTTTCATGTACACGCGGCAACCCAGCCGTAAGGGGAAGCACCACCGCATGAAGGCAGGACAGCAGCGGGCCAGCGAGCAGGAAAACTTACCCTGGTCTTTTGGAGCCACGGCACCTATGAATTACCACGCACGCCTCGGGGCCCATTGGAGGGTCTTTTAAAGACATTTCCACATGCAACTGTACATGGTGGACTACATATCCCAGAATACCTACAGCCTATCAGGAGGCATTTAAAGACAGCCTATCAGAAGGCAGCTAATGTTTTTGCTTGGATTAAAGATGTGGTCTCAACGCAACACCATGTATTGTGCGGAATGAAGCCTGTGAAGAAGAATTGAATTTTGAAACGCGTCGGCTGTCTGAGACGTGGTTGCGGGTGTATAGATGTACACCATGGCTGGAGTGCTTCCCGAACCTGTGGGGAACACGGACCTTTCATGTACACGCGGCAACCCAGCCGTAAGGGGAAGCACAACCGCATGAAGGCAGGACAGCAGCGGGCCAGAGAGCAGGAAAACTTACCCTGGTCTTTTGGAGCCACGGCACCTATGAATTACCACGCACGCCTCGGGGCCCATTGGAGGGTCTTTTAAAGACATTTCCACATGCAACTGTACATGGTGGACCACATATCCCAAAATACCTACAGCCTATCAGGAGGCATTTAAAGACATGTGGTCTCAACGCAACACCATGTATTGTGTGGAATGAAGCCTGTGAAGAAGAATTGAATTTCGAAACGCGTCGGCTGTCTGAGACGTGGTTGCGGGTGTATGGATGTACACCGTGGCTGGAGTGCTTCCCGAACCTGTGGGGAACTCGGAGCTTTCATGTACACGCAGCAACCCAGCCGTAAGGGGAAGCACCACCGCATGAAGGCAGGACAGCAGCGGGCCAGCGAGCAGGAAAACTTACCCTGGTCTTTTGGAGCCACGGCACCTATGAATTACCACGCACGCCTCGGGGCCCATTGGAGGGTCTTTTAAAGACATTTCCACATGCAACTGTACATGGTGGACTACATATCCCAGAATACCTACAGCCTATCAGGAGGCATTTAAAGACATGTGGTCTCAACACAACACCATGTATTGTGTGGAAAGAAGCCTGTGAAGAAGAATTGAATTTCGAAATGAGTCGGCTGTCTGAGACGTGGTTGCGGGTGTATGGATGTACACCGTGGCTGGAGTGCTTCCTGAACCTGTTGGGAACTCGGAGCTTTCATGTACACGCGGCAACCCAGCCGTAAGGGGAATCACCACCGCATGAAGGCAGGACAGCAGCGGGCCAGCGAGCAGGAAAACTTACCCTGGTCTTTTGGAGCCACGGCACCTATGAATTACCACGCACGCCTCGGGGCCCATTGGAGGGTCTTTTAAAGACATTTCCACATGCAACTGTACATGGTGGACTACATATCCCAGAATACCTACAGCCTATCAGGAGGCATTTAAAGACAGCCTATCAGAAGGCAGCTAATGTTTTTGCTTGGATTAAAGATGTGGTCTCAACGCAACACCATGTATTGTGTGGAATGAAGCCTGTGAAGAAGAATTGATTTTCGAAACGCGTCGGCTGTCTGAGACGTGGTTGCGGGTGTATGGATGTACACCGTGGCTGGAGTGCTTCCCGAACCTGTGGGGAACTCGGACCTTTCATGTACACGCGGCAACCCAGCCGTAAGGGGAAGCACCACCGCATGAAGGCAGGACAGCAGCGGGCCAGCGAGCAGGAAAACTTACCCTGGTCTTTTGGAGCCACGGCACCTATGAATTACCACGCACGCCTCGGGGCCCATTGGAGGGTCTTTTAAAGACATTTCCACATGCAACTGTACATGGTGGACCACATATCCCAGAATACCTACAGCCTATCAGGAGGCATTTAAACACATGTGGTCTCAACGCAACACCATGTATTGTGTGGAATGAAGCCTGTGAAGAAGAATGGAATTTCGAAACTCGTCGGCTGTCTGAGACGTGGTTGCGGGTGTATGGATGTACACCGTGGCTGGAGTGCTTCCCGAACCTGTGGGGAACTCGGAGCTTTCATGTACACGCGGCAACCCAGCGGTAAGGGGAAGCACAACCGCATGAAGGCAGGACAGCAGCGGGTCAGCAAGCAGGAAAACTTACCCTGGTCTTTTGGAGCCACGGCACCTATGAATTACCACGCACGCCTCGGGGCCCATTGGGGGTCTTTTAAAGACATTTCCACATGCAACTGTACATGGTGGACTACATATCCCAGAATACCTAAAGCCTATCAGGAGGCATTTGAAGACCTGTGGTCTCAACGCAACACCATGTATTGTGTGGAATGAAGCCTGTGAAGAAGAATTGAATTTCGAAACGCGTCGGCTGTCTGAGACGTGGTTGCGGGTGTATGGATGTACACCGTGGCTGGAGTGCTTCCCGAACCTGTGGGGAACTCGGAGCTTTCATGTACACGCGGCAACCCAGCCGTAAGGGGAAGCACCACCGCATAAAGGCAGGACAGCAGCGGGCCAGCGAGCAGGAAAACTTACCCTGGTCTTTTGGAGCCACGGCACCTATGAATTACCACGCACGCCTTGGGGCCCATTGGAGGGTCTTTTAAAGACATTTCCTCATGCAACTGTACATGGTGGACTACATATCCCAGAATACCTACAGCCTATGAGGAGGCATTTAAAGACAGCCTATCAGAAGGCAGCTAATGTTTTTGCTGGATTAAAGATGTGGTCTCAACGCAACACCATGTATTGTGTGGAATGAAGCCTGTGAAGACGAACTGAATTTCGAAACGCGTCGGCTGTCTGAGACGTGGTTGCGGGTGTATGGATGTACACCATGGCTGGAGTGCTTCCCGAACCTGTGGGGAACTCGGACCTTTCATGTACACGCGGCAACCCAGCCATAAGGGGAATCACCACCGCATGAAGGCAGGACAGCAGCGGGCCAGCGAGCAGGAAAACTTACCCTGGTCTTTTGGAGCCACGGCACCTATGAATTACCACGCACGCCTCGGGCCCTATATCAGACTCTGCACACACCTTTCCCCTCCTGAGGCGGAAGCCGGGAGGTCTTCTGCTTTTCTTTCAATTTTAAACTAATTTTCGTAATTTTACTCGTTTTTTCACCTGTGCTTGCTAATTGTATTTTCTAGCCTGCAGCAGTGTGTAGAGACCCCCCAGCGCTCAGCAGCGCTTAAAAACTCTTTTTTCCCCCCTCCCTGCAGCTCCGGTCCCACCCTCGGCTGAGTGTTGATGCCGAGGGCTGGGCGTCGGTTTTGGCGGCCATCTTGGTTTGGGCTGGGTTGGGGAGGCCATAGACAAGGACTATAAAAGGCACCTGAGACTTGGAAAGCGGTAATATCAGACTCTGCACACACCTTTCCCCTCCTGAGGCGGAAGCCGGGAGGTCTCCTGCTTTTCTTTCAATTTTAAACTAATTTTCGTAATTTTACTCGTTTTTTCACCTGTGCTTGCTAATTGTATTTTCTAGCCTGCAGCAGTGTGTAGAGACCCCCCAGCGCTCAGCAGCGCTTAAAAACTCTTTTTTCCCCCCTCCCTGCAGCTCCGGTCCCACCCTCGGCTGAGTGTTGATGCCGAGGGCTGGGCGCCGGTTTTGGCGGCCATCTTGGTTTGGGCTGGGTTGGGGAGGCCATAGACAAGGACTATAAAAGGCACCTGAGACTTGGAAAGCGGTAATATCAGACTCTGCACACACCTTTCCCCTCCTGAGGCGGAAGCCGGGAGGTCTCCTGCTTTTCTTTCAATTTTAAACTAATTTTCGTAATTTTACTCGTTTTTTCACCTGTGCTTGCTAATTGTATTTTCTAGCCTGCAGCAGTGTGTAGAGACCCCCCAGCGCTCAGCAGCGCTTAAAAAACTCTTTTTCCCCCCTCCCTGCAGCTCCGGTCCCACCCTCGGCTGAGTGTTGATGCCGAGGGCTGGGCGCCGGTTTTGGCGGCCATCTTGGTTTGGGCTGGGTTGGGGAGGCCATAGACAAGGACTATAAAAACAGGCACTTACGGCGACCAGCGGATGCGCCGGACCTGCGCCGGAGTCGTGCCAGAGTCCTGCCCGTTCGCGCCCAGGCGGGCCCAGGGCCTGACACCATGCCTCACACAGTGACGCCTGTCACCTCCAGGTTACAATACGGAAGAGACGCCCTTATCGCCTTGCGTCCGCCCCACCCTACTAGTTGTAGCTTTGCACAGATGAGGATTATCCCATTTTTACCGTGCAGAGCGTGTTCCTCCGGCCACAATTCAGTGGCTGTGAAATCCGTTCTATCCATGGCTTTACTAAACTGCCGGTCCTTGCCGAGCCATGCCATTGAAATCAATTCACTTATCCTAGACCACGAGCTCGATGTGTTATTTCTCACGGAGACCTGGCTCTCCCCCAGCTCTGGCCCTGACATGGTCAGAGCACTCCCCCCAGGCTTTCATATACTCCACCTTGATAGACCTAAAGGGAGGGGAGGAGGAACTGCAGTTCTCTATAGAGACACGCTCGCCTGTAAGATCCAGAATGGAGGGGTGGCTGATTGTGAGAGCTTACAGTTCTCCCTTCGGTTGTCACCTACAGTGTCTCTGGTGGGCTTGTTGATCTATCGCCCTCCCGGACCTTTGGGTAGTTTCCCTAACTCTCTCTTGGAAATTACTGCACTTCTTGCCTCTTCAACTGCCAACTTTGTTGTTCTCGGCGATTTTAATATCATTCTTGAGGACCCAGCCAATGCCACAGGAGTCGATCTGCTCGACGATCTCAGATCTTTTGGACTCAATTTGGCCAATTCGGGCGCGACCCATGAGAAGGGCCACCTGCTTGATCCCTTATTTTCTAACCTGGACCATCTTACTCCATCTCCGGCTCTTGCCCTACCTTGGACAGACCATTATTTGGTGTCCGCGTTATGGCAATTCGACAGCCGAGCTGCGGTGGTCCCACGGGTTCACACCCTGGAGAGAGCCTGGTCGAGGCTCCCAGTTGACACCTGGGCGGCACACTTGGAGGCCACGCAGCCCTCTCAGGGAGCCAACCCGATAGTCGCTGACGCGAACTTCCACACCTGGCTCGTGGATTCTCTAGACACTCTCCTACCCAAAAAGAAACAACTTACGAGGGGGAAGAGAGTGGGCTCGGCGCCTTGGTATTCATCAGAATTAAGAACTCTGAGGAAAGGATGTAAGAGGCTAGAGCGGTCCTGGAGGAGAGACTGGAGTGAGGCGAATCGTAAAGAATATCGTGCGGCCCTGAGCAGGTACAAATCCGCTATTCGGGTGGCAAAATCAGGATTCTTCGAAGAGCGCATTGGCTCTGCGGCCAACTCTTCCAAAGAGTCATTTAGGGTCATTAAGGAGCTACTCAATGCCTCCGACCCTCAGGTTTTCCACGAGGACCCTCGCAAAAAATGCACAGAACTGGCCTCGTATTTTAAAAGTAAAATCGACAACATACTGGCTTCCCTTCCCCGGCTAGGTGAGATCTCCTCTTTGGAGGACAATCCCAGCTCCCAACCTGAGTTACCATTGGCGGAGTTGGCTTCCCTCGGTCCAGTTACTAAGGAGGAAGTCCTGTCGGTGCTGAGATCTATGAAGAGCGGCTCCCCGAAAGACCCAGCACCTATTAAATATCTTAAACAGGTGTCATCTACTATCGTTGGCCCTGCTACGGACTTGATAAACCTGTCTCTCGCCCAAGGGGTGGTCCCCCCCAGTTGGAAAGGGGCGGTGGTTAAGGCTCTTTTGAAAAAGCCTAACCTCGATCCCGCCGATCTCGCCAACTTTCGGCCTATCTCTTTGCTGCCGGGTATCAGTAAGGTGGCTGAGAAGCTGGTGAATAGCCGCCTCTCCAACTTCTTGGAAGCCAACTCCCTCCTGGGCGACTCCCAAACGGGTTTTCGGCCCGGTCAGGGGACCGACACCGCCCTGCTGGCGGTCGTGGAGAATGCGAGGAGCATGCTGGATTCGGGGGGATCAGTGGCAGTGATCCTCCTGGACCTCAGCGCTGCTTTTGACACCATGGACCATCAGGTGCTTCTCCAACGGCTGTCAGGGGTCGGGGTCACGGGTTTGGCCCTCAAATGGTTCGCCTCCTTCCTGGAAGGTCGTACATTTGAGGTGTGGGAAGGCCAGGAAAAATCATCTTCTACCCCTCTCCAGTGTGGTGGCCACAGGGCTCTCCATTGAGCCCTACCCTATTCAACGTTTACATGGCCCCCCTGGAGAATGTGGTACGGCCGCTGGGTATCAAAATCATCAGTTACGCTGATGACACCCAGCTGGTGGTAGGCCTCTCCCAGTCGGCGTACCATCCCAACCGGCTGCACACGTGTCTTGAAAAGATCTACACGTGGATGTGCAGCTCAGCCCTAAAGTTAAATGGCTCCAAAACGGAACTGATGCTGTTGGGGAACTCCGCTCCATCTTTGCCCCCCAGCAGCTGGCCAGACTGTTTGGGACCGATGCCCCCCCCAAGCAGGAGATCAAGAGCTTGGGGGTATGGCTGGAGCAGGACCTATCATTTAAAACCCATGCCAAAAAGACTGCTGGCGTGTGCTTTGGCCTGCTCCGTTCAGCCCAGAAGATTCTGCCCTTGCTCCCAGTGGCCACTCGAAGGCTTCTCATCCAGGGACTTATCATCTCGCGGCTGGATTTCAGCAATACGCTTTTCCTGGGCGCACCCGAATCTACCCTGAACAGACTGCAGCAAGTGCAGAACGCGGCTGCTAGGCTTTTGACGGGTCTCCCTAGGCGGCAATCTGCCCGCCCGGCGTTGAGGGCACTGCACTGGCTCCCTGTGAAGGACCGGGTGAAATTCAAGTCTCTCTGCATCGCCCACAAAGTCCTGCACGGGGTGGGTCCACCTATTCTTGAGGAGATGGTCCAGCCCTATAAGGCCTCTCGTTCCCTCCGCTCTGACCACCAACATCTCCTTCAGGTTGGCAGGGTGAAAAAGGCAAGAACTGGGGGCAGAAGGTTTTCAATAAATGTGGCCTCCTTGTGGAACTCACTGCCCCTACAACTGCGCTCCGAAGCCAGTCTCTTCAGGTTTCGTAAACTCTTAAAAACTTTTTTGTTCTCTGTTTAATCCTTGCATTCTTGTAGCTGTGTTATGTTCTGATAAGCGCGGGGATGCCTATTGGTAACCAGGCGCTATACAAAACTCGGAATAATATACAAAACTCGGAATAATAAGGGGAAGCACCACCGCATGAAGGCAGGACAGCAGCGGGCCAGCGAGCAGGAAAACTTACCCTGGTCTTTTGGAGCCACGGCACCTATGAATTACCACGCACGCCTCGGGGCCCATTGGAGGGTCTTTTAAAGACATTTCCACATGCAACTGTACATGGTGGACTACATATCCCAGAATACCTACAGCCTATCAGGAGGCATTTAAAGACATGTGGTCTCAACGCAACACCATGTATTGTTTGGAATGAAGCCTGTGAAGAAGAATTGAATTTCGAAACGGGTCGGCTGTCTGAGACGTGGTTGCGGGTGTATGGATGTACACCGTTGCTGGAGTGCTTCCCGAACCTGTGGGGAACTCGGAGCTTTCATGTACATGCGGCAACCCAGCCGTAAGGGGAAGCACCACCGCATGAAGGCAGGACAGCAGCGGGTCAGCGAGCAGGAAAACTTACCCTGGTCTTTTGGAGCCACGGCACCTATGAATTACGACGCACGCCTCGGGGCCCATTGGGGGGTCTTTTAAAGACATTTCCACATGCAACTGTACATGGTGGACTACATATCCCAGAATACCTACAGCCTATCAGGAGGCATTTGAAGACCTGTGGTCTCAACGCAACACCATATATTGTGTGGAATGAAGCCTGTGAAGAAGAATTGAATTTCGAAACGCGTCGGCTGTCTGAGACGTGGTTGCGGGTGTATGGATGTACACCATGGCTGGAGTGCTTCCCGAACCTGTGGGGAACTCGGAGCTTTCATGTACACGCGGCAACCCAGCCGTAAGGGGAAGCACCACCGCATAAAGGCAGGACAGCAGCGGGCCAGCGAGCATGAAAACTTACCCTGGTCTTTTGGAGCCACGGCACCTATGAATTACCACGCACGCCTCGGGCCCATTGGAGGGTCTTTTAAAGACATTTCCACATGCAACTGTACATGGTGGACTACATTTTCCAGAATACCTACAGCCTATGAGGAGGCATTTAAAGACATGTGGTCTCAACACAACACCATGTATTGTGTGGAATGAAGCCTGTGAAGAAGAATTGAATTTCAAAACGCGTCGGCTGTCTGAGACGTGGTTGCGGGTGTATGGAAGTACACCATGGCTGGAGTGCTTCCCGAACCTGTGGGGAACTCGGAGCTTTCATGTACACGCGGCAACCCAGCCGTAAGGGGAAGCACCACCGCATGAAGGCAGGACAGCGGCGAGCCAGCGAGCAGGAAAACTTACCCTGGCCTTTTGGAGCCACGGCACCTATGAATTACCACGCACGCCTCGGGGCCTATTGGAGGGTCTTTTAAAGACATTTCCACATGCAACTGTACATGGTGGAATACATATCCAAGAATACCTACAGCCTATCAGGAGGCATTTAAAGACATGTGGTCTCAACGCAACACCATGTATTGTGTGGAATGAAGCCTGTGAAGAAGAATTGAATTTCGATACGTGTCGGCTGTCTGAGACGTGTAGCGGGGGTATGGATGTACACCGTGGCTGGAGTGCTTCCCGAACCTGTGGGGAACTCGGAGCTTTCATGTACACGCGGCAACCCAGCCGTAAGGGGAAGCACCACCGCATGAAGGCAGGACAGCAGCGGGCCAGCGAGCAGGAAAACTTACCCTGGTCTATTGGAGCCACGGCACCTATGAATTACCACGCACGCCTCGGGCCCATTGGAGGGTCTTTTAAAGACATTTCCACATGCAACTGTACATGGTGGACTACATATCCCAGAATACCTACAGCCTATCAGGAGGCATTTAAAGACATGTGGTCTCAACGCAACACCATGTATTGTGTGGAATGAAGCCTGTGAAGAAGAATTGAATTTCGAAACGCGTCGGCTGTCTGAGACGTGGTTGCGGGTGTATGGATGTACACCGTGGCTGGAGTGCTTCCCGAACCTGTGGGGAACTCGGAGCTTTCATGTACACTCGGCAACCCAGCCGTAAGGGGAAGCACCACCGCATGAAGGCAGGACAGCAGCGGGCCAGCGAGCAGGAAAACTTACCCTGGTCTTTTGGAGCCACGGCACCTATGAATTACCACGCACGCCTCGGGGCCCATTGGAGGGTCTTTTAAAGACATTTCCACATGCAACTGTACATGGTGGACCACATATCCCAGAATACCTACAGCCTATCAGGAGGCATTTGAAGACCTGTGGTCTCAACGCAACACCATGTATTGTGTGGAATGAAGCCTGTGAAGAAGAATTGAATTTCGAAACGCGTCGGCTGTCTGAGACGTGGTTGCGGGTGTATGGATGTACACCGTGGCTGGAGTGCTTCCCGAACCTGTGGGGAACTCAGAGCTTTCATGTACACGCGGCAACCCGCCGTAAGGGGAAGCACCACCGCATAAAGGCAGGACAGCAGCGGGCCAGCGAGCAGGAAAACTTACCCTGGTCTTTTGGAGCCACGGCACCTATGAATTACCACGCACGCCTCGGGCCCATTGGAGGGTCTTTTAAAGACATTTCCACATGCAACTGTACATGGTAGACTACATATCCCAGAATACCTACAGCCTATTAGGAGGCGTTTAAAGACAGCCTATCAGAAGGCAGCTAATGTTTTTGCTTGGATTAAAGATGTGGTCTCAACGCAACACCATGTATTGTGTGGAATGAAGCCTGTGAAGAAGAATTGAATTTCGAAACGCGTCGGCTGTCTGAGACGTGGTTGCGGGTGTATGGATGTACACCGTGGCTGGAGTGCTTCCCGAACCTGTTGGGAACTCTGACCTTTCATGTGCACGCGGCAACCCAGCCGTAAGGGGAAGCACCACCGCATGAAGGCAGGACAGCAGCGGGCCAGCGAGCAGGAAAACTTACCCTGGTCTTTTGGAGCCACGGCACCTATGAATTACCACGCACGCCTCGGGCCCATTGGAAATCTTTTAAAGACATTTCCACATGCAACTGTACATGGTGGACTACATATCCCAGAATACCTACAGCCTATCAGGAGGCATTTAAAGACATGTGGTCTCAGCGCAACACCATGTATTGTGTGGAATGAAGCCTGTGAAGAAGAATTGAATTTCGAAACGCGTCGGCTGTCTGAGACGTGGTTGCGGGTGTATGGATGTACACCGTGGCTGGAGTGCTTCCCGAACCTGTGGGGAACTCGGAGCTTTCATGTACACGCCGCAACCCAGCCGTAAGGGGAAGCACCACCGCATGAAGGCAGGACAGCAGCGGGCCAGCGAGCAGGAAAACTTACCCTGGTCTTTTGGAGCCACGGCACCTATGAATTACCACGCACGCCTCGGGCCCATTGGAGGGTCTTTTAAAGACATTTCCACATGCAACTGTACATGGTGGACTACATATCCCAGAATACCTACAGCCTATCAGGAGGCATTTAAAGACATGTGGTCTCAGCGCAACACCATGTATTGTGTGGAATGAAGCCTGTGAAGAAGAATTGAATTTCGAAACGCGTCGGCTGTCTGAGACGTGGTTGCGGGTGTATGGATGTACACCGTGGCTGGAGTGCTTCCCGAACCTGTGGGGAACTCGGAGCTTTCATGTACACGCCGCAACCCAGCCGTAAGGGGAAGCACCACCGCATGAAGGCAGGACAGCAGCGGGCCAGCGAGCAGGAAAACTTACCCTGGTCTTTTGGAGCCACGGCACCTATGAATTACCACGCACGCCTCGGGCCCATTGGAGGGTCTTTTAAAGACATTTCCACATGCAACTGTACATGGTGGACTACATATCCCAGAATACCTACAGCCTATTAGGAGGCATTTAAAGACATGTGGTATCAACGCAACACCATGTATTGTGTGGAATGAAGCCTGTGAAGAAGAATTGAATTCCGAAACGCGTCGGCTGTCTGAGACGTGGTTGCGGGTGTATGGATGTACACCGTGGCTGGAGTGCTTCCCGAACCTGTGGGGAACTCGGAGCTTTCATGTACACGCGGCAACCCAGCCGTAAGGGGAAGCACCACCGCATGAAGGCAGGACAGCAGCGGGCCAGCGAGCAGGAAAACTTACCCTGGTCTTTTGGAGCCACGGCACCTATAAATTACCACGCACGCCTCGGGCCCATTGGAGGGTCTTTTAAAGACAATTCCACATGCAACTGTACATGGTGGACTACATATCCCAGAATACCTACAGCCTATCAGGAGGCATTTAAAGACATGTGGTCTCAACGCAACACCATGTATTGTGTGGAATGAAGCCTGTGAAGAAGAATTGAATTTCGAAACGCGTCGGCTGTCTGAGACGTGGTTGCGGGTGTATGGATGTACACCGTGGCTGGAGTGCTTCCCGAACCTGTGGGGAACTCGGAGCTTTAATATATATATATATATATATTTTTTTTTTTATTTTTTTTATTTTTTTTATTTTATTTTCTTTTATTCTTTTTTTTTGGTTTTACACTAATGTTGGATAGGTCTATCCAAAAGGGAGGATTTTGAACAATATATATGAGTAGCCATACAAATTCATGTGCATGCACTTAAAAAGATATCATGCTTAGATAGATCACATTAACATGAGGCCTGGAGCTCAAAAGGGCTTCCTATCTGACCTTGACTGGACAAGCTTCAACAAGCTATTCTGTACACCCTTACAGGTCACCTTGCTTGTCCTGACTACATGATATTTCTTAATCTGGTTGTGCAAGTTGCTTACACAGTGCAGAGCCAGCCTTCCTGGTCTGCCCATACATGGCTGTTTGTAATTTGCATGGTGCAGACATTGCACATCCATGTTAGCCATATTTGGCTTGGTGCCTTATTCTAGTTCCTCTGACATGGCATTTCAACTGTATATAAACACCTAGAAACTTGTCACTCGGGGAAGAAGCAGTCTGAGATCCCTTAAGGAGGCAGATCTGACTTTTTACTTGCTAATTAGCAATGATGCATGCTTTTAGTACCAATAAATAAATGTCACTCTGTTTCTGAGCAAACCTGCTATGTCTGGTGAGTTTCATTAATTTGCTCCTGGGAGGGTGCCAGTATTTCCCCATCCATTACCACTAGTTGAAACCTGTAGGTAACTTCTGGTCAAAACAGGAGTGAATATAAATTGTGCTGTATTCATGATAGGCGCTAGAGCAAAATCTGTCACAGACAATGTTACAAATGTATTTCCATTTTTTTAACTATTGGAGATTTGAAGGGTAAGAACGGCCCTGTAGTTTATAAAAGTAAGAGCCGGTGTCAAACCCACTCTACTTCAACAGGAATTGGTTCCCAATGCTTGAGGGGTCTCAGGTCTGTTCACTTCCTGCTCAGACCCTGGAAGAGAAAAAGGCAGCAGTAGGGACTTTCAAAATCAGCCATTATTGACAAAATCTGATTATCTGGCTTTGGTGCCTGCCTTCTGTATTCGTATCTAAGGCTGGTAGGTTGACTCAGGCACTGCTTAATTTGAGCCAGTGGTTGCCGGTGTGAGGAACTGACACTCATTTTTGGGGACACATACACATACACAAACCTGAAAGCAGAGGAAGAGCAAGGCAAAAGAAAGTCATTAAGGGAGAAAGCAGGAACCTGCAATGGTGAATGAAGGGGAAGGGAGTGTCTGGTAGTGCATTAAAGGGTGTAAAGGTGGATTTAAGAGCACGCAGTCTTGATATTCACTGCTTAAACACACTGGTCGCAGGCTTCTGGGAAGAGACTTTCATTCTTTCACAAATTAAGCACCGCTCTCAGGCATTTAGCAGTTGAGGGAGTGCTCTGGGGAATACTTGACTGTGCAAGTGTGAGAGCACAACTCTGCACTTTTCAAGGGTAATTGTGCCATCTTTCTTCATTTTTGCAGTTGTGGATGTGCTTGGCACTAAAAGACCCTGATAAACACCAGCCTTCGAGTATGTATAAAGGAAATGTGCAGTATTGTACAATATATAGTGTTTTCATCCACAGGCACGTTGGTATTCTGTCATCCATTCATTCTTGTATCCATCATTCAATCTTTCACGAATTCATCCATCCACCTATCCTATCCAAGCATTCATTATCTATGCATGCATGCATGCGTCCATCCTTTCACTTACCCATCCCTCAGTAAATTTCATTCATCCATTCATCTCAGATTTCCATTTACTCTGCCAACCTTTTACCTGTCCGTCCACCTATCCATTCATTCATCCTTACTCACCCACCCATCCAACCACTCACTCATCCCCAAAGTCCTTTTATTTCAAACGAGTTCTCTTTCATAATGTACAATGTGTACTGTGTGCTTTGCTTTGAGTGGGGTGAGAGAATTACGGGGTCTTTAAATCCGGCATGGCTGTCGCCACTGAGCGAGAGTGGTGAGCAAAAAAAAAAAAAAGCATTAGCAAAGACAATAAGTAGGTCTGGCCTTAGTGGCATGCTGGATCTACCAATGTTTTTGTTCATGTTGTACAGTGTGAACAGCAGAGGAAACAAGCATTTGCAATGCAACAGGTCTCACATCTGTGAGAGTTCAAGCTATTGGCATTGTAAATGACAGTGCTTTTTATTTATGTGTTTGGAAAACCTGCAAGTGCTGCACAAACGTGTATTTTGTACTTATAGTGGTTACTTATGAGAAGAAAGGCTGGCAGTATCTGCATCTCTTTTACTGCCTGCCTTGGTTCTTGTAAGCAAGGGCTATAAGTACAAAGTGTGTGTTCATGCACCGCTTGCAGGTTTTGTAAACACATAAATAAAAGGCATTGTCATTTACATTGCCAATAGCTCAAACTCTCACAAATGTGAGACCTATTGCATTGCAAAAGCTTGTTTGATTGGTCGGTTACAAATGTTGCACATTAGCTCATTAGTTTTAATGCATACAAGAGAAGCCAGTCACTACATATGTTTATATGACATTTTATGGGTGTATCAGCAGAGGAGCATGATTAAAACTTGATTTTAAATATGTATTACAATCGGCCCCCGTTTAAAACCATATTAAATTGTGACATTATCATGCACTTGATATTTTACACTAGAGGGAGTGCTCAAGATGCCTCAATGGTGATCCACAGAATTCACTCCTCTCAAATGTCGGTCACCAAACAGCGGAACAGTCTGACTGCAGCACGGGAAGCCGAGCGCTGGAACCTGCCCAGTGCGTCATCAACAGCCGGGGTGATAAACTTCATAGACTCCAATATTCAGCTTGCCACATGCATCTTCCAACCCCGCCCTTCCACAACTCGTCACATGGTTTGGAGGCGTCACTGATGTATCTTCCAACCCCACCCTTCCACAACTCGTCACATAGTTTGATGGCGTCACTGATGCGTCTTCCAACCCCACCCTTCCACAACTCGTCACATAGTTTGGTGGCGTCACTGATGCGTCTTCCAACCCCACCCTTCCACAACTCGTCACATGGTTTGGTGGCGTCACTGATGCTTGCTGACCCAACCCCACCCTGTGAAGTGTTGTAAAAAAGGGTGGGGTGAGTTTGCGCCTGTCCCTGATTGACGAGAAGCTCTTGGCCCTGCAGGGTCTAGCCTGCAGCACCCAGGGCCAACTTTAATACCACATAATCGGGGAGTGGAGTTTAGCCCAAAGACAGGGCTGATGACGTAACAGGCCTCATGACCTGATTATGACTGATTCAAGCAGCCAGCCTCACTGATAAGACTGTGTCTGCATTTCAAATCATCTGGGACTAGTGTTAGTGCTACCCTCAGTACATTTTACTTTATTTGTTATATCTATTCAAAATCAACTTTGAGGAAAGGAAGAAACAGCCAGCGAGCAGGAAAACTTACCCTGGCCTTTTGGAGCCACGGCACCTCTGAATTACCACGCACGCCTCGGGGCCTATTGGAGGGTCTTTTAAAGACATTTCCACATGCAACTGTACATGGTGGAATACATATCCCAGAATACCTACAGCCTATCAGGAGGCATTTAAAGACATGTGGTCTCAACGCAACACCATGTATTGTGTGGAATGAAGCCTGTGAAGAAGAATTGAATTTCGAAACGTGTCGGCTGTCTGAGACGTGTAGCGGGGGTATGGATGTACACCGTGGCTGGAGTGCTTCCCGAACCTGTGGGGAACTCGGAGCTTTCATGTACACGCGGCAACCCAGCCGTAAGGGGAAGCACCACCGCATGAAGGCAGGACAGCAGCGGGCCAGCGAGCAGGAAAACTTACCCTGGTCTATTGGAGCCACGGCACCTATGAATTACCACGCACGCCTCGGGCCCATTGGAGGGTCTTTTAAAGACATTTCCACATGCAACTGTACATGGTGGACTACATATCCCAGAATACCTACAGCCTATCAGGAGGCATTTAAAGACATGCGGTCTCAACGCAACACCATGTATTGTGTGGAATGAAGCCTGTGAAGAAGAATTGAATTTCGAAACGCGTCGGCTGTCTGAGACGTGGTTGCGGGTGTATGGATGTACACCGTGGCTGGAGTGCTTCCCGAACCTGTGGGGAACTCGGAGCTTTCATGTACACTCGGCAACCCAGCCGTAAGGGGAAGCACCACCGCATGAAGGCAGGACAGCAGCGGGCCAGCGAGCAGGAAAACTTACCCTGGTCTTTTGGAGCCACGGCACCTATGAATTACCACGCACGCCTCGGGGCCCATTGGAGGGTCTTTTAAAGACATATCCACATGCAACTGTACATGGTGGACCACATATCCCAGAATACCTACAGCCTATCAGGAGGCATTTGAAGACCTGTGGTCTCAACGCAACACCATGTATTGTGTGGAATGAAGCCTGTGAAGAAGAATTGAATTTCGAAACGCGTCGGCTGTCTGAGACGTGGTTGCGGGTGTATGGATGTACACCGTGGCTGGAGTGCTTCCCGAACCTGTGGGGAACTCGGAGCTTTCATGTACACGCGGCAACCCGCCGTAAGGGGAAGCACCACCGCATAAAGGCAGGACAGCAGCGGGCCAGCGAGCAGGAAAACTTACCCTGGTCTTTTGGAGCCACAGCACCTATGAATTACCACGCACGCCTCGGGCCCATTGGAGGGTCTTTTAAAGACATTTCCACATGCAACTGTACATGGTAGACTACATATCCCAGAATACCTACAGCCTATTAGGAGGCGTTTAAAGACAGCCTATCAGAAGGCAGCTAATGTTTTTGCTTGGATTAAAGATGTGGTCTCAACGCAACACCATGTATTGTGTGGAATGAAGCCTGTGAAGAAGAATTGAATTTCGAAACGCGTCGGCTGTCTGAGACGTGGTTGCGGGTGTATGGATGTACACCGTGGCTGGAGTGCTTCCCGAACCTGTTGGGAACTCTGACCTTTCATGTGCACGCGGCAACCCAGCCGTAAGGGGAAGCACCACCGTATGAAGGCAGGACAGCAGCGGGCCAGCGAGCAGGAAAACTTACCCTGGTCTTTTGGAGCCACGGCACCTATGAATTACCACGCACGCCTCGGGCCCATTGGAGGGTCTTTTAAAGACATTTCCACATGCAACTGTACATGGTGGACTACATATCCCAGAATACCTACAGCCTATCAGGAGGCATTTAAAGACATGTGGTCTCAGCGCAACACCATGTATTGTGTGGAATGAAGCCTGTGAAGAAGAATTGAATTTCGAAACGCGTCGGCTGTCTGAGACGTGGTTGCGGGTGTATGGATGTACACCGTGGCTGGAGTGCTTCCCGAACCTGTGGGGAACTCGGAGCTTTCATGTACACGCCGGAACCCAGCCGTAAGGGGAAGCACCACCGCATGAAGGCAGGACAGCAGCGGGCCAGCGAGCAGGAAAACTTACCCTGGTCTTTTGGAGCCACGGCACCTATGAATTACCACGCACGCCTCGGGCCCATTGGAGGGTCTTTTAAAGACATTTCCACATGCAACTGTACATGGTGGACTACATATCCCAGAATACCTACAGCCTATTAGGAGGCATTTAAAGACATGTGGTATCAACGCAACACCATGTATTGTGTGGAATGAAGCCTGTGAAGAAGAATTGAATTTCGAAACGCGTCGGCTGTCTGAGACGTGGTTGCGGGTGTATGGATGTACACCGTGGCTGGAGTGCTTCCCGAACCTGTGGGGAACTCGGAGCTTTCATGTACACGCGGCAACCCAGCCGTAAGGGGAAGCACCACCGCATGAAGGCAGGACAGCAGCGGGCCAGCGAGCAGGAAAACTTACCCTGGTCTTTTGGAGCCACGGCACCTATAAATTACCACGCACGCCTCGGGGCCCATTGGAGGGTCTTTTAAAGACAATTCCACATGCAACTGTACATGGTGGACTACATATCCCAGAATACCTACAGCCTATCAGGAGGCATTTAAAGACATGTGGTCTCAACGCAACACCATGTATTGTGTGGAATGAAGCCTGTGAAGAAGAATTGAATTTCGAAACGCGTCGGCTGTCTGAGACGTGGTTGCGGGTGTATGGATGTACACCGTGGCTGGAGTGCTTCCCGAACCTGTGGGGAACTCGGAGCTTTAATATATATATATATATATATATATTTTTTTTTATTTTTTTTATTTTTTTTATTTTATTTTCTTTTATTCTTTTTTTTTGGTTTTACACTAATGTTGGATAGGTCTATCCAAAAGGGAGGATTTTGAACAATATATATGAGTAGCCATACAAATTCATGTGTATGCACTTAAAAAGATATCATGCTTAGATAGATCACATTAACATGAGGCCTGGAGCTCAAAAGGGCTTCCCATCTGACCTTGACTGGACAAGCTTCAACAAGCTATTCTGTACACCCTTACAGGTCACCTTGCTTGTCCTGACTACATGATATTTCTTAATCTGGTTGTGCAAGTTGCTTACACAGTGCAGAGCCAGCCTTCCTGGTCTGCCCATACATGGCTGTTTGTAATTTGCATGGTGCAGACATTGCACATCCATGTTAGCCATATTTGGCTTGGTGCCTTATTCTAGTTCCTCTGACATGGCATTTCAACTGTATATAAACACCTAGAAACTTGTCACTCGGGGAAGAAGCAGTCTGAGATCCCTTAAGGAGGCAGATCTGACTTTTTACTTGCTAATTAGCAATGATGCATGCTTTTAGTACCAATAAATAAATGTCACTCTGTTTCTGAGCAAACCTGCTATGTCTGGTGAGTTTCATTAATTTGCTCCTGGGAGGGTGCCAGTATTTCCCCATCCATTACCACTAGTTGAAACCTGTAGGTAACTTCTGGTCAAAACAGGAGTGAATATAAATTGTGCTGTATTCATGATAGGCGCTAGAGCAAAATCTGTCACAGACAATGTTACAAATGTATTTCCATTTTTTTAACTATTGGAGATTTGAAGGGTAAGAACGGCCCTGTAGTTTATAAAAGTAAGAGCCGGTGTCAAACCCACTCTACTTCAACAGGAATTGGTTCCCAATGCTTGAGGGGTCTCAGGTCTGTTCACTTCCTGCTCAGACCCTGGAAGAGAAAAAGGCAGCAGTAGGGACTTTCAAAATCAGCCATTATTGACAAAATCTGATTATCTGGCTTTGGTGCCTGCCTTCTGTATTCGTATCTAAGGCTGGTAGGTTGACTCAGGCACTGCTTAATTTGAGCCAGTGGTTGCCGGTGTGAGGAACTGACACTCATTTTTGGGGACACATACACATACACAAACCTGAAAGCAGAGGAAGAGCAAGGCAAAAGAAAGTCATTAAGGGAGAAAGCAGGAACCTGCAATGGTGAATGAAGGGGAAGGGAGTGTCTGGTAGTGCATTAAAGGGTGTAAAGGTGGATTTAAGAGCACGCAGTCTTGATATTCACTGCTTAAACACACTGGTCGCAGGCTTCTGGGAAGAGACTTTCATTCTTTCACAAATTAAGCACCGCTCTCAGGCATTTAGCAGTTGAGGGAGTGCTCTGGGGAATACTTGACTGTGCAAGTGTGAGAGCACAACTCTGCACTTTTCAAGGGTAATTGTGCCATCTTTCTTCATTTTTGCAGTTGTGGATGTGCTTGGCACTAAAAGACCCTGATAAACACCAGCCTTCGAGTATGTATAAAGGAAATGTGCAGTATTGTACAATATATAGTGTTTTCATCCACAGGCACGTTGGTATTCTGTCATCCATTCATTCTTGTATCCATCATTCAATCTTTCACGAATTCATCCATCCACCTATCCTATCCAAGCATTCATTATCTATGCATGCATGCATGCGTCCATCCTTTCACTTACCCATCCCTCAGTAAATTTCATTCATCCATTCATCTCAGATTTCCATTTACTCTGCCAACCTTTTACCTGTCCGTCCACCTATCCATTCATTCATCCTTACTCACCCACCCATCCAACCACTCACTCATCCCCAAAGTCCTTTTATTTCAAACGAGTTCTCTTTCATAATGTACAATGTGTACTGTGTGCTTTGCTTTGAGTGGGGTGAGAGAATTACGGGGTCTTTAAATCCGGCATGGCTGTCGCCACTGAGCGAGAGTGGTGAGCAAAAAAAAAAAAAAGCATTAGCAAAGACAATAAGTAGGTCTGGCCTTAGTGGCATGCTGGATCTACCAATGTTTTTGTTCATGTTGTACAGTGTGAACAGCAGAGGAAACAAGCATTTGCAATGCAACAGGTCTCACATCTGTGAGAGTTCAAGCTATTGGCATTGTAAATGACAGTGCTTTTTATTTATGTGTTTGGAAAACCTGCAAGTGCTGCACAAACGTGTATTTTGTACTTATAGTGGTTACTTATGAGAAGAAAGGCTGGCAGTATCTGCATCTCTTTTACTGCCTGCCTTGGTTCTTGTAAGCAAGGGCTATAAGTACAAAGTGTGTGTTCATGCACCGCTTGCAGGTTTTGTAAACACATAAATAAAAGGCATTGTCATTTACATTGCCAATAGCTCAAACTCTCACAAATGTGAGACCTATTGCATTGCAAAAGCTTGTTTGATTGGTCGGTTACAAATGTTGCACATTAGCTCATTAGTTTTAATGCATACAAGAGAAGCCAGTCACTACATATGTTTATATGACATTTTATGGGTGTATCAGCAGAGGAGCATGATTAAAACTTGATTTTAAATATGTATTACAATCGGCCCCCGTTTAAAACCATATTAAATTGTGACATTATCATGCACTTGATATTTTACACTAGAGGGAGTGCTCAAGATGCCTCAATGGTGATCCACAGAATTCACTCCTCTCAAATGTCGGTCACCAAACAGCGGAACAGTCTGACTGCAGCACGGGAAGCCGAGCGCTGGAACCTGCCCAGTGCGTCATCAACAGCCGGGGTGATAAACTTCATAGACTCCAATATTCAGCTTGCCACATGCATCTTCCAACCCCGCCCTTCCACAACTCGTCACATGGTTTGGAGGCGTCACTGATGTATCTTCCAACCCCACCCTTCCACAACTCGTCACATAGTTTGGTGGCGTCACTGATGCGTCTTCCAACCCCACCCTTCCACAACTCGTCACATAGTTTGGTGGCGTCACTGATGCGTCTTCCAACCCCACCCTTCCACAACTCGTCACATGGTTTGGTGGCGTCACTGATGCTTGCTGACCCAACCCCACCCTGTGAAGTGTTGTAAAAAAGGGTGGGGTGAGTTTGCGCCTGTCCCTGATTGACGAGAAGCTCTTGGCCCTGCAGGGTCTAGCCTGCAGCACCCAGGGCCAACTTTAATACCACATAATCGGGGAGTGGAGTTTAGCCCAAAGACAGGGCTGATGACGTAACAGGCCTCATGACCTGATTATGACTGATTCAAGCAGCCAGCCTCACTGATAAGACTGTGTCTGCATTTCAAATCATCTGGGACTAGTGTTAGTGCTACCCTCAGTACATTTTACTTTATTTGTTATATCTATTCAAACTCAACTTTGAGGAAAGGAAGAAACATTTTGTGGGACAAAATAAAGGGGGCTTAGATTTGACACTGAAGTGGTTGCGACACCACTGGCCCTGTGCATTGTGCATGGTCAGGAAGCACTTAAGGGCCATGTCAGGTGTAAACAACAGACCAGATTTCTTTGTTTCTGCAAACGTCAATGGGTTCATCAGCTTGAGTGTTCTGTGGTATGGTCAGGGTATGATATAAAGTCGCCTTTGGGTCACCGACGTAGGACACTAGACGCACATAATTATTACGAGACTAGGTTATGGGACTGCGCTGTACGATGCTTTTAACAGCTAGCTGGCTTTGACTTTTACGGGAGAAGTTGTACAGCTGTAATATGTTGCAATGTTTTTGTTCAACTAAATGTTATTGACAATAATGTGTTTTAGCTCATTTTAGTTGTATAGCATAGTATGGTATTGTATTTTTCACATGCTCCCTTGTCAATATTGTTTCCTATGCTGTATATAAGCCCAACGATATGTCGCCTCATTCCAAAAATTGGCGTACGTTCAGGTCTAATAGAAAAAACATATGATTTGCACTCATCCACTTTGACACTTGAATCAACATCAAAGATGTTTTGGGGGATGTTTTTAACTAGTGAGACAATAGCCCCAGGAGTGCATGTTAGGGCGACATGTGCAATCTGTGGCATTAATTTAAAATATATGTTGTGATATATATTACTATACTTATGGGCACCCGCTGACGAATGCACGATTTTACCCTATTTTATATTTACATTCCGTGGAGTAGAAGCCCTGAACGCCCCCTTCCGACGCTCGGGCTCGTTCGCTGTGCTTGTTCACATATTTAAAATGTATGTTTTATTTCTTTCACCACTTCCAGATCAATCGGCAGCCGGTCCACGCTCAGCGCTCGCGGGGAGACCGGGCAATGGTTGTGCATTCCTGGGTAGGTGGGGTTTCCTTGGCCGCTGTGTGTGCTCCGTTCAACAATGTTTGTAGAAGAACAGGAAGAAGGCGGCCTGCCCGAGGGCTAAGACAGGCCCTCGAATGAGTCATCTTCCTTCAGCATGAAGTCATACTGTGCTAAATGTAATTCTTCATGTATTGCATCCTTAAAGATATGGAACACTTTGACCGTCCACATTGCAAAGGTTGCTGACCTTTTCTGCCAGATGGCTGCACACATTAAATACAACTTAGGTTCGGTAGTGAAGGCATGATACTGCCTTAAGATTGTCTGTTTTAAAAACACACTTTAAATAAAATTGACTCTGATTAGCGTCTGTTGTTTTGTACTGTCTAATGTCAAGATTGGAAGTGTGCCCCGCCTGTACTAAACAAGAAACTACGGGTGCCGGGAGCTGCCTAGCACAGCACCAGGTAGAGAGGGGCGGCCATTCTAAAAATAAAATCTAACAGTCAAGACTTGGAGCCATCGGAGCTTTTCTGTTAAAGGCCTGATTTCAAGGAAATCACGTGGTTTGACTCGGGCACAGAAGTACATGTAATATTCAATTTGCTCACGTTTTACACAGGAGCCTAGTAACAGCTCCCACGCCTCTCGTCTCCCAGCCAATGTCGTGCAGCCTGATGCCTTCATTCTAGATGCATTCTTGTGGTCAGATCTCTTAGAGCAAAGCTATCTGCTTTCAGGGGAAGATTGTTTAAGTACAGGAAGCATTCCATTCCTGCACATAAACAATATCTAAATGCCGCTTTGTAACTTCTGTGTGTGCTGAATATTGCAGCACACACAGAAGTTACAGAACATGATTGTTCATGTGCAGGCAGGGTGACCTTCCTGTACACAAACAATTGTTGGCCTTTTGCTTTTCTCATGTGTGCTACACAATGCAGAACACAAGATAACAGCAAAAATGAGGAGAAATTAAACATTTCTCCTTGTTGTGCCAGGGTCAGACCTGGTTTTAATTCTGGCGCTGCCTCCTTTTTACACCTCCCTTGTGAATAGGAGTCAGAGTCAGAATCAATGGGTGTTGCGGTGGAACGCCCACAGCAACAAGCATAGAGTGAAAGGGGGCCTTATTTAAAAGGCAGCATTAGGCCTTGTAAAGTGCCTTAACACTGCCACAAAGTCCTAAAAAGTGACCTTCCAGTGGCGATAGGGGCTTGTACATATGCCCCTTTATTTCTTGGCATATTTGATGAACATCAAATTCCTGCATATTGAAGCATTTCTTTGGAGACTGGAGCAATGGTGTGAATAAATGTCTCGGAATGACTGTTCCACCAGACTTACCCTGCGCTTATAACTATGTCCAGAGAAGTTCTCCTACATGTTTCCACTTTTTGGCTCAGCTTGAGGGGCTTCTAATTTTAGTGCCCCCGCAAACTACACATTAGATGGTCAACAGATGCCACCCTAGTGCCGACTGAGATAGCGGAGATTATAATCTGGTCTGCTTGACCCATTGAAGTTAAGAAGTGTACACCCTTAACTTACTGCTACATGTTGACTGATCAAAGCATTTACATAGTTTTGGGCTGCAATAGCTGAACTCAGTGGTAATATCTACTGGCTTAATGTGTAACATTTTCTAATGCATGGCAATATTTGTGGTCGTTATATGTTTCCAGTTACTGTAATGATCTTGAACATCAAAAAACTTCTGGGTGAACAAGTTATCATAAATATATCTGGTTAGGCCCATAGCCTCATGTATATTTTTAGAGGGGCATGACCAAACATCAAAGCTGTGCTCAATACATGCATTGCTTCCCAAATACTGGTCGTACAACTAAATATCAATCCTGTGAGAAATTGGGCTACTGGTTGAGGGAGTGAAACCCTACTCAAGAAGCAACAATAATCTTTGTCAGGTTATGGCACAAGCAACCTCAAATTAACCTATGCTCAACCTTTGCACAGAGCATTCAGGCTTAACTTAGAGGCAATGTGCAAAGTATCTATGTAGCACTTCAAACAGTAACAAAGTGAAAACACAACCCCACACCAACTTAGAAAAGTATCGTAAACTGTAATAAATAAAACAACACAAATATGACAAAAATTAAATAAGTAGAACCAGAGATATGCCAGAAGGGGTCAGCCTTCTTCTAATAAAAGCAATGGGCTGGTCTTGACCATCTATATTAAGTTGTGAAAGCAGAGCTCCCACCCCCAACTCAGAAGCAGCTGTTTGGACAATAAACTCTTTGGAGTAGTCAGGACTCTTTAAGATAGGTGCAGAGCACATGGCCTTCTTCAGGTCATCAAATGCCCTTTGACAGCTTACTGTCCACTGAACCTTCTTTGGCCTCTTCTTGAAAGTCAAGTCATTAGGAGGAGTCACAATGGACCCATAGTTCTTAACAAACTTTCCGTAGTACCCAGACAGGCCCAAGAAAGCTCTGACCTGTGTCTGGGTGGTTGGAGGAGTCCATTCTTTGATGGTCTGGTTCTTACTTCCCAGTGGTTGAACCTGACCCTTGAAGTGAGTGCCAAATAAGTAAGATTTCAGTGAAAATAGTGCCAAAAATCTCAAAGCAACAACCGTGGATATAAGGTTGCACCAGACAAGGACAAAGTCACTATTTCAGGATGACAGCGATAGAGCACAGGGTGCTAGTTCGCCGGTCTCCCTTGACCATGGGGATGTCTAGGCGCGTTCTCTCCGAAGCCTCCACGTGTCCCCAAGTGCACCTGGCTGCTGTGGTACTGCTCTGCATGGGACGAAGGCGCATTCAGAGCTGGACTCAATCTTTTACAATGCAAGCGCCGCGTGTTCTGAGGACTCTTGTTAAAACACTTGCATACTGTAAAGTAAAGCAAAATGTTTTCCCTATGGGAGGTATTATTTCCTGCTCCTAAATCAGGACTCAAAGTGACAAAATCAATCCACAACATTCATTCATCTTGCATTTTGTTGGTTAGGAAAACACTCACCAGAAGGGAACAAAAACAATCTGTTTATAAAAATATACAATTTATTTTAAATAAAAAACATATGAATTCCTATGTATAGCAGGTTAAAAACAATGAAATACACAAATAAAACCACCTAATGTGGATATGGAGAAAGTTTTTCAAAAAAGACACTGTTATCTGTCTTAGTTATGTCATTTCGGACCCTCGTTTGACAACAGTGGGGGAAAAATTATTCCTTTAACCAGGTTGTTTGTTGACAACACCGAATATGACTGGATGTAAGTGCGTCGACGCGTTTCGGAAGCTTAAGTTGATAATGGCTTCCTTCTTCAGGACAGTCTCTATATGTTTTCTCCAACAATTTTTGTTTCACACCTAATGCACAAGAAAATATATCGCTATTAGCTCCTGGTTTAACAGTTACTGTCTGCACATGTTTCAATAAGATCTTGTAAGAGCAGCCGAACAAAATTAGCCAGCATATGTCGCAACTGATACTCAAATCTATATACAGAAAAACATTTCTATCTATAAACAAGGGGCCTATATATACTCATAGGTGGCCTATGTATACTAGCCGGCCATTTATGTTTGCACAATCCCCTAAATGGCAACATCCTAAACATCTAAGGTCAACTTCATACTTTTTCTACACTGCTGTTAAACCATTGTGTATTTAAACATATTCCATGTGTCGCATTTCTAAAAAAACATACATGTCTAGTTCTAAGAAAACGTACATATAAAGATTTCATTAATGGCCTATGTGTACCAACAATATTTGCTATTATCATCTTTCTAAGAACATGTATGCTAAAATCAAGAACCATCTGGTTAGTGTTGTCCGCACCTTTCTGGCAGTCATGCAAATCATTCATACGAACCATTTATACACCATTTATGTTGCAATTTATTGTTACTGACCAATGCAGTTATGTTGCAGGGAGAAATCTACGTGGTTCGTAGTATTCCTTTAGTGGTCCTCTTCTATTGTTCGCGGACTACCACAGTCCTGTGTATAATTAGGGAGAGTACAGCAATAAGTATGATTTTGTGGCGTACCCAGACGCAATTCGTTAAAAGGCATTTGTCTATTACCTCAATATATTAGAGAACTTCAATTTCAAGTTCTTTAAGGCTGATTTAGCTGTCGTATCATACTCAAAATCCTACATGGGTTAGAGAATTCCGGTTAGTTATTTATATAGTGCCTTTAGTTATATACTACACAGAGCTCAACTTGTTATGGAGTTATCTAAATTTACCTTGTACAATTCTCATGGGGCGTATATATTTTGATGCCTCCAAGCGAATGTCTGTTCTTTATTGATAGTGAAAAAAGATACATTTATTTTTAGAAGGGGCGTCTACTGTCATCATTGCTATATTGCAGTTATCTTATTAAAAGGACCTTACCGGTAATAAAAACGATAAGATTCGAAAAGGGGGTTCTTTCACGCAGCCGGGTAATATTATGCACGTGGCTGTATAACAGAATACATTTGTGTCAATATACATTCGACACATGTTACATACAGTAAGTCATGATTACTCAGTCCGCCCTAATGGCTTTACGCGTGGGTTGATTATCTTACCTATTGATTGCACACGGCTGTCTTTCCCGGACTGCAAAACGTGGCCTCTTTACGATCACCGCTCGTATAGTGGTTTAAAGACTCACGGAGCTCAAACTGTCGCTTTTAAACCACGTCATGTTATCACGTGGTTCACGATTCTATCGTCACAGCAATCTGTCACTGCGTGCTTTCTTGTTTCCCTTTCTTTTTTTAAAAAAAAAGAGAGGCAAGTTGCGTATTCACTCTAACCAAAACTTTATTGTTCCTTATTTTTCAGTATGTGCTCGTGCTCTAGTGCTATATCTATTTCTTCTTATAAACAGTTTTACACTACTATTCTCATCCAATCCTCTTTGGTATTAAGACCTCGATTAACAGTGTCTAGCGTGGAAATATACCACTGTTCTCTATTTTTCCTTTTTGTATCAAGGTTTCCTCCTCTTTTGGACGCTGTAATTCTCTCTATCACGAACCACGAGAATTCAGTATGTTTGTGTTTCAGTTTATTGAAATGATCAACCATGGGGGCATTTTCTTTGTTCGTTTTGAGTGCGGATCTATGTTCCAAGAGGCGCAATCTTATTTCTCTGCCCGTTTCTCCTACATAAGCCAGCTTGCAGGGGCACAATATTATGTATACAAGATTACTGCTCCTGCAATTGTTCAATGTTTTGCAGGTCATCTTGTAGGTATTATAAGTCAGAGTTTTTGTCACAATGCAGTTTTCGCATATTGAGCAATTGCTGCACTTGTGGTTTCCTACTGCTTTGGTGCCATTAATTGTAAGCTGGTTTGTTTGATTATGTTCCCTATATGTGTGGACTAAATTATGACGAATATTTTCATTGCGCCTAAACGCAAAGATAGGTTTCAGGAGTTTGACCTCTTTTCCATCATTTAAGATGTGCCAGCTTGAATGAATTGCATTTTTCAATTTATTGCTGATGTTTGAAAACTGGCTCACGAATACTAATTTAGAGTCAGTCACAGATTGTTTCTTTGAGACAGATTCTGGATGTATCATGCTGTCTCGGTTATAAAATCGTGCTCTTTCACAAGAATTCCTGATGAGTTTTTTGGGATATCCTCTATCCTGTAGTTTGTCACTCAGTTTATTTGCATGTTTTAGGAAATCCTCCATATTGGAGCAGTTCCTCCTGAGCCGAAGGAACTGCCCAAATGGGACATTGTCTCGTTGGGAGCGAGGGTGATAACTGCTGTAATGCAGTAGGGTGTTTTTGTCAGTGGGTTTGGAATACAGTTCCACCTCTAAAATGCCATCTTTGTTTTTTATGGTGATGTCAAGAAAATTTACTGAGTGCCTATCATACATTGCTGAGAATCGGAGGTTATCGTCTCCCAAATTTAGCCATTTCAGGAATTCCTCAAGGGTGTCCTTTTCTCCTTCCCAAATAAAGAAGATGTCGTCAATGAAGCGACGCCATAATGAGATGTTCTCAAAGAATGGCGACACCTCATTGAACACATGCTTCTCCTCGAACCTGGCCACGTATAAGCATGCCAGGCTCGGCGCGCAGGTGGCCCCCATGCTGGTGCCCTTGCATTGGAGGAATAGCTCATCTCTGAATAAGAACATGTTGTTTTTCAAAACTAGGGTTATGCACTGCATAATGAACTCCAAGTTAGCACCCCTAAGATCTGCATTCCCAAGTATCTCTTCCACTACACCAATGGTATCGTTCTGTGGTATATTGGTGTACAACGCCTCTATATCGAGGGTCACCATGATCTGATTATTGGGGTTGTACGCCAGTCCTTCCACTATGGAGATCATATGTGCCGAATCTCGCACATATGATTTTTGTTTTAATACAAGGGGTTTTAGAAAGGTGTCCGCGTATTGACTTAGCGGTTCAAGACGTGAGCCAATGCAACTAACTATCGGTCTCATGGGGGGATTATCAATATTCTTGTGTATTTTAGGGAGACCGTATATCGCTGGTATCCTAGCATCTTTACAGTATAAGAATTCAAATTCTGCTTTACAAATAAAGCTTTTCTCAAAAGCATTCTTCACTATTTCCAAAACCTTTTTATTTAGGGTCTCCAATTTGCTAAAGGGAACTCTCTGATAATGTTCTTTTACTTCTAGAAGATCCAACATTTTCATGTTGTAATCTTCTGTATTAAAAACCACCACCCCTCCGCCTTTATCGGCAGGTTTGATGGTAAGTTGCAGGTTGTTTTTAAGGTCTATCATAGCTTTTCTATGTTCCTTAGACATATTGTTCTTATCCGGGTATGTGTGTTCTAAAAATTTTTTCACCTTAGACTCTACAACTTTTTCAAATGTTTCTACATTTTTGCCAACCTGAGAAATAGCTGGAGTGAAGGTAGATTGTTGTTTGAGACCAGAGATGTTAGTGGGTGGGTTGTAGTCCCTCTCTTCAAAAAATTCTTTTAATCTAATTTTACTAAAAAATGCTTTTAGATCCTTCTCTAAATTAAATTTGTTGACATTGGCCGTGGGGGCAAATGTAAACCCTCTCTCCAGGAATTCTAATTCAGTTTTATTCAAGGGGTAGCATGAGAGATTAATGATTGGAAATTTATTTGTGTCGTTGGGGACTATTGACGATATCGTTGACTCCTTGTATTGGGATATTCCTGAGGGGCCTGGTTGTATTGGTAATTCGTCCTGTGCCCACCCCTTGGGGCCTGATATTGTTTTCTCTGATACTGTCCTCTGTATTGGTATGGTTTCCCCGCTCTCCTTTGGCGGTTCTCTAAAAAATGGTTTCCCCCATTCTGTTCACTGTTATAACCACCATTCCCTGAGGTGGAGCCTTCATCTTCACTGCCTGAACCAGACGTTTCAAAAAATGTGACACTTTTCTTGGTTCCCCTATTGTATATCGGTCGGTTCTCAACATTTCTCTCCTCCCTTGGTTGTTGGAAGTAATCCTTATTTAAATAGAGGTAGACTAATTCTACACTATATTTGTTAACATCCTTTATAAGTTTTATAGTTTTTTTGTTTATCAAATAGTCTTTGTAACCGTCCATTTCCGCATTTAGTTCATCTAACCTCTTTTTTGCATCATCTACCGCTGACATTTCCTGGAGTGCAAGTTCTAATTTTTCTATTTCTTTCCATTCTAACACTACCCTCTCTTGTGCAGTCTCAATAATTAAAAGGATCCAGTCCCGGCTACACCTATTTGCAAAATGTGTCCAGGTTTCCAGAAACTTTATATTATCAGTAAAGAGCCCCGGTTCATTACGAACCTGGAGTCCCATGGGTATAAGCCCTGATCTTGCATATTGTATCAAGAACTCAGCATGGAGTTCAGTCCTCACTGCTTTTTTCTTAAGGTTAAGTATATTGCCCCATTTGCCATTATTACCTGTGACAACCACAATTTTGTTGGTATTGTTGGTTGTAGAGCCAACTATTTTACTAAATTGGTCTTCTGTAAATCCGAAGATTTTAAAGGGGTCCATAAAGTATCAAAGGGGTATAAATTTAGTGGTGAGTCACTAAAAAGTGATCAGAAATTTCTCTCCAGCGCAGGGCTGTACCAAGTAGGTGTAAGTGAAAGAGAGGGGCTCGTAATAACCCGTAGGGAAATAGAGCACCAATATACTGTAAAGTAAAGCAAAATGGTGGACAGTGGTATATTTCCACGCTAGACACTGTTAATCGAGGTCTTAATACCAAAGAGGATTGGATGAGAATAGTAGTGTAAAACTGTTTATAAGAAGAAATAGATATAGCACTAGAGCACGAGCACATACTGAAAAATAAGGAACAATAAAGTTTTTGTTAGAGTGAATACGCAACTTGCCTCTCTTTTTTTAAAAAAAGAAAGGGAAACAAGAAAGCACGCAGTGACAGATTGCTGCGACGATAGAATCGTGAACCACGTGATAACATTACGTGGTTTAAAAGCGACAGTTTGAGCTCCGTGAGTCTTTAAACCACTATACGAGCGGTGATCGTAAAGACGCCACGTTTTGCAGTCCGGGAAAGACAGCCGTGTGCAATCAATAGGTAAGATAATCAACCCACGCGTAAAGCCATTAGGGCGGACCGAGTAATCATGACTTACTGCATGTAACATGTGTCGAATGTATATTGACACAAATTTATTCTGTTATACAGCCACGTGCATAATATTACCCGGCTGCGTGAAAGAACCCCCTTTTCGAATCTTATCGTTTTTATTACCGGTAAGGTCCTTTTATTAAGATAACTGCAATATAGCAATGATGACAGTAGACGCCCCTTCTAAAAATAAATGTATCTTTTTTCAGTATCAATAAAGAACAGACATTCGCTTGGAGGCATCGAAATATATACGCCCCATGAGAATTGTACAAGGTAAATTTACATAACTCCATAACAAGTTGAGCTCTGTGTAGTATATAACTAAAGGCACTATATAAATAACTAACCGGAATTCTCTAACCCATGGGTCTCCAACCGGTCGATCGCGAGCTACCGGTAGCTCGCCAACAACCTACCAGTAGCTCGCGGTCCGATGCTCACTTTTGTACCCTGTCCTTGTCATTATGTTTTTTAGGCCTTTTTTTCTCTTATCTGTTGTTGCTGGTGTTACGTGTGCACTCACACTCCTTCCATTGGCTATTATGTTAGCTAGGGCGGGAAGAAGCGGGTGATGTCAGATTGCCTACGGAGAGTCGGAGACTTAAAATGCACATTACAATTTGTACACGCTGTGGCCTTGGGGCTGGCTGCGTGCGTGCGTGATTCAAATCAAACAGAGATTCGCTCAGTCCTGCTGTGGCCTTCTTGATACCACGTGGCCTGTCACAGCATGGCCATCACTCAGCAGTGCCCACATATGAATCGGAGGGGCGGTGTTTTGCCTTTTATTTCTTGCAGGGCGCGCCTTTCCACCCATGAACACGCAGAGTGTTTGCAGTGGACAATGGTGACAGCAGCTTAAATTTGCCATCCCTGGTGCCGCTGCTGCTATGCTCAAGTCAAGTAGCACCTTCCCACCATGTGGGACAGAGGGAGTCGTGCTCTTTGGTGATGCATGGACTAGGCGTCAGAAGATGTATGTTTTAGTTTTCAGTCCGCCCCCCCCCTCCCTCCCCCCCACAGCACTGGCAGACAGTGATTGCCACCCAGTGAAAACAGGAGGAACACTGACCTGAGCCCTCATGTGGGAGGTGGCGGGTGCGTAAGGCATACTGTTGCCCACAGATCATATAGATCAGGGGCCCTCTCCTGACAGGCTTACAGGTCGGATAGAATTGTGCACTCACCTGTTGTATAATTACACCGTTCCCTGCAGCGCTGAGCTGTCTTTAAAAGACTGCTGCTGCAGTTTGAATGACTCCTCTGCATTGGTAGGCAGCATGCGGTCTGTGCACTCTCCGGAGCCCCAGGCCCAATCAAGAGAGAAGTTTATTCATCTTTACCTAGCGTGATGCCAGCAGCAGAGCACCAGCATATACTGAGGCCACAGAGGGAAGAGTGGTGCCTGTAGCCAGCAGTGTCCTTGCCATGAAACCACTCGACATGCAGGAGCATGCCCCCTTCAGACAGAGCGCCTCTGCCCCTGTAGTATGCGTGTTCCCAGCAGATCAGCACAGCAACCGCCAGCAGTAGGACCAACCTATGGTAAGTGTTCAAATAATCATCTGGGTGCACTTTGTGGAGAACCAAATAGGGAAGTCATATGCTTAGCCTTAGTTCATAACAAGTCTTAAGTAGTTTGAAAAACCTTGGCCATGAGATGCAGCCTACATCTGTAATCGTTTTTGATTTACACTTGGCTTGAGGTCGCTGTGTAGTATTGCACAGAGAGGCATCTATATCTATAAATTATTAAACATTGTATACTTAAGAACACTCACTCACTCGCAGATAAAACAAATAACCTGTCAAATGTGGTAGTGAGTGTTTGTCCAATTTGAACCTTCATTTCAAACGCCTTGGGCTGACAAAATTGTTATTTAATAACAGCATCTCAACCTTTATTTATCCTGTTTTAAAAAAAAAAAGAAAATACAGTGTCGCCTTCTACTAATGTTCTGAAGACCATTCATTTTGTGCGGTGAGTTAAGTCGATGACCAAACTACTTTATTTTGACACTACTTAAAAAATATACTTTCCTCTTTAAAGGGAGAGCATATAACTGAAGTTATTTGAACCGTAGGTTAGGTAATATTTTAAAATAAATTCGAGGCCTTCTCTGTTTTAAGGTCAGACACTGTGGTTCGTGACCAATGTTCCCTCTAATTTTTTTCCTCTGTGTGCGGCAGTGGAGGGTCTCTGTGCGCTGCAACCATGGCTATGTGCGCCAGGAACCAAACCGCGCGTGTCTGCGGCGCCAAATGGCACTCCAAAATTTTACTTTAAAAAGTGAAAAGATAGTGCATTTTCACACATACGGCGCCACAATAAGGGTCTTAAGGGCAGTTTGCAAATTGGATATGCACACCATGACATGAATTGGTTACACTGGCAAGTACACTTCAAGTGTAGAAAAGCACAAGACTTCAGTGGTGGTACCATCATAAGATTTTAATAAATATTCTTAACTAGAGCACAGTTCATTGGGTGGGGAAATGTTGCAAGCCTATACAATATCTTATATACACAGTAAGGGAGAGGGCTGTTCAGACAAGTCAAGTGCCATCACTAGATGGGTGACAGGGTTGCTTCTCACGGCGATCCTTGCCATTTTTCCAGTGCTGATAAACTCGGTCTAGGTCAACTTTCCCATTCAGGAGGTAGGCCTTTGTCCTCATCAGCATGTCCAAATGCTTCTGCTCTAGTCTATTCCTCAATTTGCTCTTGATAGTATTCATGAGGCTGAATCCTCGTTCACAGTCTGCACTAGATGCTTGAAATGTTGCACAGACATCAACAAGCTGAGACACCACACTATACTGAGCAGCATTGCGTACAGTGAAAGTCACCATGTCTTGAAAGGTGGTAAATAACCCCCCCTTAACATGTTCTGCCACCACATATTTATAGTCTCTGTACTGTCGAACAACATCTTCTGGTGTTTCACAATCACCCAGGACCAAGACATTTTTATACTTTTCAACAAGTCTTTCAATATTCTCAGTCCCAAAATCAAAATGCGATTGTGTGGCTATTGCCTGGATCTCAAAACTTGCCCATTCTTTTAGCTCACCTTCAGGGAACCTTTTTTGCATGTGCTCACAAAGAAGGGAAACAAAAGGCAAAATAGGCCCACTGTCAAACTCTTGCCTTTCCTTGTACAACACCATCAGCTCTCTTACATTGCTGCTCCAAAATACAGTGTCCCCCAAATACTGTTGCTTAATTTGGCCAATCTTTGCTCTTGCATACTGTACGGCTTCAACAGTAGTTAAAGAACTTTTTTGGAATAGTTTGCACAAAGATGCAAATTCACCCAGAATGTCATTAAGTACTGAAAGGGAAATATGGTAGTTGGAGTCCGATAGTTTTTTATAACAATATTTAGCAATTGGATCATTCTCCTCAACTTTCTCATGCTCAAAGTACTTAAGAACAGTCTCGTAATTACGAATTAGTGCACCAACAGCAAAATGCCTTGAAAGCCACCGGACTTCATTCAGTGGTCGAAAAGAGACAACTTCACATTCAGTGACCGATGCAATTTCATCCAGCTTGGACTTCCTTGCAGGAGATCTGGAGAACACAGTGTAGACAGTCCTCAATAATGTCTCCATCTCTTTAATCATTGGAACCCTCTTCCAGGCATCATCAATTCCCAAATCTTCTCGATGTGCGACACAATGCTGCTCAACTAGATGAGGAATGGATTGTTTAAGGCGAGTAGCAACACCATTATTCTTCCCCAGCATCACAGATGCACCATCAGATGTGAACATGACCATTTTCATGAGGTCCAGTTCATTGGCAGTGTAGAATTCTTTCACGGCAGTAGTGATAGCCTCAGCATTACAGCTAGTCAGCTTCACTATGCCCCCAAACTGCGTTTTGTGCTCAGTTGATGTTACAGGTCGGAACTTGAAGTACAGGATGAGCATTTTTGTAACAGAAATATCTGTGCTCTCATCAATTATCAAGGTGTGATACAAAGCTTGCCGAAGTTCTGTCATAGCTTCACAGCGTATCACGCTATTGATGGCCTCAAGGAACTCAAAAGCATAGTTCTTGCTCCTCCAGCTGTCTGGTATCTTCACATACAAAGCTAAGTGGTCATGGATGTCTTGTACAGATAACATTGAAGTGTTCATCTTGATTGCCAGCAACACGTTGTTGATGAGAATCTTTATCTCCTCAGGCATAGATCTTTGGCGTTCAACTACTTCCATTCTATTTGCTTTGTCAGTGGCAGTTTCTGTCAGCATTGCCCGTACTCCAAAACCAAACCTGGCAGCAGCACTTCTGCTTCTCAATATCATCAAGGCAGACTCATGTACTTTGCTAAGTAGATGGCGTTTCATGTAGTCCAGTTTCCAGCCATCACTCCATTTCTTCCCTGTGGAAAAGTCCCCAACAATCTTGGCTTCGGCACATGCTCTGCAAATCAAGCCCACATCTGGACTGTATTGAAATAGTTCCCCGAGTTGCATGCGGACCTTGCTTCGTGACTTCTGTGTCTCAGCCTCCACAATTTCCTTCATCCACTCTTCCTTGAATAAAAGGCAACATTTCTTCCTTTGTGGTGAAGCACTGCACTCTCCCGAAGTTACAGCTTTGCGCTTGAACATTTCCGTACCCGCCGGTTTGAGCCTGCTGTCCCACAAAGCCTGCAAAATAAGGAAACATGGCTTACGTTGACGCCTAGCTCATGAATGCAAACTGTTATACTACAATGTTGAAGATGCACCACAGTTTAACTCAACCCAACAATTACCTCTTCTGCTTGCACTCACGTGCGCCTCTTTAAATGTTTGGGGTTCTGGCTGTGAAACCTGGCTGTGAAACCTGCAACAGAAGAAAACATGGGTAAGTATATATGGTACTACAATGTTCAAGATGCACCACAGTTTAACTCAACCCAACAATTACCTCTTCTGCCTGCACTCACGTGCGCCTCTTTAAATGTTTGGGGTTCTGGCTGTGAAACCTGCAACAGAAGAAAACATGGGTAAGTATATATGGTACTACAATGTTCAAGATGCACCACAGTTTAACTCAATCCAACAATTACCTCTTCTGCCTGCACTCACGTGCGCCTCTTTAAATGTTTGGGGTTCTGGCTGTGAAACCTGCAACAGAAGAAAACATGGGTAAGTATATATGGTACTACAATGTTCAAGATGCACCACAGTTTAACTCAACCCAACAATTACCTCTTCTGCCTGCACGTGCGCCTCTTTAAATGTTTGGGGTTCTGGCTGTGAAACCTGCAACAGAAGAAAACATGGGTAAGTATATATGGTACTACAATGTTCAAGATGCACCACAGTTTAACTCAATCCAACAATTACCTCTTCTGCCTGCACTCACGTGCGCCTCTTTAAATGTTTGGGGTTCTGGCTGTGAAACCTGCAACAGAAGAAAACATGGGTAAGTATATATGGTACTACAATGTTCAAGATGCACCACAGTTTAACTCAACCCAACAATTACCTCTTCTGCTTGCACTCACGTGCGCCTCTTTAAATGTTTGGGGTTCTGGCTGTGAAGCCTGCAACAGAAGAAAACATGGGTAAGTATATATGGTACTACAATGTTCAAGATGCACCACAGTTTAACTCAACCCAACAATTACCTCTTCTGCCTGCACGTGCGCCTCTTTAAATGTTTGGGGTTCTGGCTGTGAAACCTGCAACAGAAGAAAACATGGGTAAGTATATATGGTACTACAATGTTCAAGATGCACCACAGTTTAACTCAACCCAACAATTACCTCTTCTGCTTGCACTCACGTGCGCCTCTTTAAATGTTTGGGGTTCTGGCTGTGAAGCCTGCAACAGAAGAAAACATGGGTAAGTATATATGGTACTACAATGTTCAAGATGCACCACAGTTTAACTCAACCCAACAATTACCTCTTCTGCCTGCACGTGCGCCTCTTTAAATGTTTGGGGTTCTGGCTGTGAAACCTGCAACAGAAGAAAACATGGGTAAGTATATATGGTACTACAATGTTCAAGATGCACCACAGTTTAACTCAATCCAACAATTACCTCTTCTGCCTGCACTCACGTGCGCCTCTTTAAATGTTTGGGGTTCTGGCTGTGAAACCTGCAACAGAAGAAAACATGGGTAAGTATATATGGTACTACAATGTTCAAGATGTACCACAGTTTAACTCAACCCAACAATTACCTCTTCTGTCTGCACTCACGTCTGCCTGTGCAATTGTCTTTGTAGTACGGTCTCACGAACCTGCAAAAGAAAAAAGGGTGCAGATTGTGAATCTATTTACCCAGCAACCCTCAACCCAACGAGGAACGTAAACAGAATTACCTTGTCTTTGTGGTACTCGCACCTGACCCCTGTAATCCAAATACCGTTCAGACTGGAAACCTACAAGTGAAGACAAGTAAGTCAGCAAATGCCCGAAGAATTACAAACTGTGCATGGGACCAGTCAAGAGGCCCAAGACGAAAAATTACCAAATAATTACCTGGGATTCCAGCCTAGGACAAACAGGGGTATGCCCATGTGTTCCATTATTAGCATCCATTATCTTAAACTGGTCTATAAATCCGAATTCCCAGGGGAAAGCGGCATCACAGAAGGTGTAACACAAAATACAAACTGCAAATGGTTGAGGTGGGTGAACAAGGTAACCCACAGGATGGCTGAGAAGCACACAATCCATCAAAAGGTCCCACCTGAAGCTGCTGCAGTGCCGCGCAATAAATATGATTGACTACGTTCAAGCAATTTTCAGGCAACCATAAATATGTCAAGCTAACTGAAGAATTATGGACCTGCTGCAGAGAGATCTAAGTTTTGCCTACTGGAAGTTGACTCATTAAGTAGCTGAGGAGGTTAAAATGCCTGATGAAAAGCTGGTGAACCATGCAGATCAAAAATCACATTCAATGTAACTAGGTCAGTGAATTACTGCTTCTGTCAGAAAGCTCATTTTGTTACTTGCAGTTTATAACTTTAAACCCTAACCCTTTTTGAACAGTAAATAAAACATTTATAAAAACGCAGCTTTAAATTTAAAAACCTGCATCAAGAGGAATACCCTTAAATCTTGTTTTACTTGCAGAGATTTTTATATATTCTTCAGGCTACCTCCAGCACTGCTAAAGTATGGGGATTGGCTACAGGGCCGACTTTAGCACTGGTGGCTCCTGGTACAAATCTTTTGGCACCCCCTTCCGATGGCCACTTTCTCCATACATTTGTTCACTACCACTCTAATTGTGCCCCTCATCTCTCTATAGCCACTCTCTGACACACATACATATATATATATATATATTTGCTCAAAGCACTACTCTTAGTTCACGCACATGGTTTTGTAATCTGTATGGTACACATTCTTTGCAGGAAGCACATTATCCCTCTGTGCTACTTTATGAGTATAAACTGCCACTTCACAAATATATGATCTCTCAACAGCAGTAACATTAATCACCAGGGTTATCTTGACATTTTTGTTGTTGGCTGAAAACTGTTGGACGCAGAAATAAGTTCACGTTTAACTCCCAGCATCAAAGTCAGCGCCAGTTATGGCTGCACCAATCGCACCGACCAAAAGCTGGCATGGATTGGCTAATATCAAGGCTGCTTAGCCCTAGTTCCATTGCATGCCTCTTTATTCCACCACCCTGCATCTTCTGGAAGATGTTTTTTCCCCAGTTTTCCTGTCTTTCACATCCTTGTTTCTCCACAAATTCCCCAAACCTTAAAATAAGTTCAGGTGAGCCCCATGCCTGACAAAGCTCATTGGTTTAAATACAAAAAAAAGGAAGAACACAAAACTAATGTTCCGAGTGGCCAAACAGGAAAAAAAACGGCATGTCAAGCCAGTAAATGTTTTAAAATGTGCAAATCTGAAGAAATTCTTTTTTTGCATATAACTGAAATAGCTTTAGTTATGTGCAGCTGTAGAAACGTATATAACTGCGGCGTTTCAGCTATAACCAGTTTTGAACACACTGCTTAACCATGCATTTTTTATTCTGTAGTCCACGGCAGCGTTTTAAAACTGTTGTTGCAAAAGTAAGGCAATTGTTGCGCTTTCAATATTGGGCGTAGGCACAGTTTAGAAAAAATGATTTCAGCCTTAAATCTTACAAGGAACACGATTGATTCCCATTTTTGGTGATCAGTGCTCATACGCGGACTCCATGAAAATTACAATTAGTGCAGCAAGGCGGGCATTTCAGGCTGTTGAAAGAAGGATGGAGAATAGTGGTAGATCACCGCAGCAAAATGATGACCGTCCGCCACTGATGCGAGGCTGTGGGGGAGACTGTGTGGAAACGCAGTTAAGTGTCCATGTTAATCGCAGCCCTTTCACGAGCTGCGATGAACATGGATATTTAAACAAAGCACTCAATGTCCCCCACAGCCTCGCGTTACTAACAAAACAATCCAGCAAGTTTACAAACACGGCATGTGTTTGTAAAGTTGCTGGATTGTTTTGTTAGTAACGCGAGGCTGCGGGGGACATTAAGTGCTTTGTTTAAATATCCATGTTAATCGCAGCTCGTGAAAGGGCTGCGATTAACATGGACACTTAACTACGTTTCCACACAGTCTCCCCCGCAGCCTCGCATTGTGAAATAACTGCGAGGAAATAGTGTGTGCCGTCTGAGGGGGTACAAAAGCGCCAGGAACAAAAGAAGTCAAGGGGGCACATAGCACTTACCTCCGCTCCCGACACCCGAGTGACACGTTTCACCGCCACCTCCGCAATCACGAAATGCCCGATTTTCGCGCAGCGCGCTTTTTAAAAGCGGCGGCGCGAATACTCTCGCGGGATGTGCGCGCTCCACAAATGGGAATGCGCGCTCAGGGGTTTGCAAGTGCGCGCGCGCGCGGGCGCGCGCCTTGCTGGGAACAGTGTTCGTGACCTTCCAATTCAGGGTTTTTATATTAGTTTCAGGGCTTTGCCTGAACTTTTCCTGTCTCAGAAGTGGGTAATTTGTGATATTTATTTGTTTCCATGGATGTTATTGCTTAAATGTCAAATTTAAGCAACCTGAAAACTTGGCAGCTGTGAAGTTGTTCTTGGCCACAAATCGGACCCATGAACATAATTTTACATTTATTTTCAGTAAAATTTAATAAAATGATGAGAGAAATATATATTTCCTGTCTTCTGTTTGTGCCTAGGGACAACTTGCAAGAGGTAACTTATTTTTTTAAAAATCCCTCTAAAACTCTGCTTTAATTTAATGAAATAATGGGAGAAATTTAAAATGAAGTGTTAATTTTATGGCACAATGAACAGAAGGCTCAACACTTAAATGTATCCCATTTGAAAAAAGTACCCAACCCCCGTTGTGGCTATATTTTTCTGCAGCCAATGAGAAGCGAAAGTTGAGACATGAACTAAGCTTAGGTGTATGACCCCTCCCTTGCACGTGCATAGGTTTGGAAATATTGAAAATAATGACACAAAAGGCATACAAAAATAGTATAGTTGAAACAATTACCATCTTTTATTTCTCCAACATGGAGAAGCATTTCATAGGAGCGTCAAATTACACCACTGCATTAAGAGGCATTTTTAAAAGTGATCGTTTTTAAACCTGAGAGAGTCATGGACTGCCACCGTCCTTTATGACAATGCTATATTAACGTACTAAGAGGCAAGTCATGTGTAACAATTTTATAGTCTGTTAGGGGAGAATTTTGTACAGTGCTCACCCTGAGCTCAAGCATTTCAAGTTACTGTTGTGTGGTAATGAAGAAAAAGAAGGCATGATGTCATAAAATAGTTGTATCACAGCATTTATGTATATTTAGAGCTTATTACCCTTTTCTGGGGCACTGAAATACTTACCTACATGGCCAGCAAGCTATGTCATGAAGGGTGTGTGGTTTGTATAGTGTTGTCATTGTTTTGTGATCCTATGTGGGAGTGTTTCCATGTCATGCGCGATGATCACGGAGGTGCCTTTACCGTGTTATGGGACGGAGCAGTGTAGTGGATGACCAGGTAGGGGAGACAGACGTTCGGTTTGTGTTTTTAGCATGTTAGTACCTTTACATAGCTCTGCAGGTTCCTGTATAATTTCTTATGATTGTAGTGTACTTAGCTGGTGACTACAGAGGCCAGGATCACACTATCTATCGAAGAGGGAGTCTGGGATAGGTTTTCTGGTTTCATGTTGTGCTTTGCACATATATGCTAAATGTTTTTTTTTTCTCTGTAGAGGCCCTTTAGTTAATGAAGCTGGGCGTTGGGGGTTTCTGGTAACAATTCGCGAGTTGTTTGGCCTTTAGTAGCTCACAATGATTTTCACTGATCAGAAGTAGCTCTCACTACAGAAAAGGTTGGAGACCCCTGCTCTAACCCATGTAGTATTTTGAGTATGATACGACAGCTAAATCAGCCTTAAAGAACTTGAAATTGAAGTTCTCTAATATATTGAGGTAATAGACAAATGCCTTTTAACGAATTGTGTCTGGGTACGCCACAAAATCATACTTATTGTTGTACTCTCCCTAATTATACACAGGACTGTGGTAGTCCGCGAACAATAGAAGAGGACCACTAAAGGAATACTACGAACCACGTAGATTTCTCCCTGCAACATAACTGCATTGGTCAGTAACAATACATTGCAACATAAATGGTGTATAAATGGTTCGTATGAATGATTTGCATGACTGCCAGAAAGGTGCGGACAACACTAACCAGATGGTTCTTGATTTTAGCATATATGTTCTTAGAAAGATGATAATAGCAAATATTGTTGGTACACATAGGCCATTAATGAAATCTTTATATGTACGTTTTCTTAGAACTAGACATGTATGTTTTTTTAGAAATGCAACACATGGAATATGTATAAATACACAATGGTTTAACAGCAGTGTAGAAAAAGTATGAAGTTGACCTTAGATGTTTAGGATGTTGCCATTTAGGGGATTGTGCAAACATAAATGGCCGGCTAGTATACATAGGCCACCTATGAGTATATATAGGCCCCTTGTTTATAGATAGAAATGTTTTTCTGTATATAGATTTGAGTATCAGTTGCGACATATGATGGCTAATTTTGTTTGGCTGCTCTTACAAGAACTTATTGAAACATGTGCAGACAGTAACTGTTAAACCAGGAGCTAATAGCGATATATTTTCTTGTGCATTAGGTGTGATACAAAAATTGTTGGAGAAAACATATAGAGACTGTCCTGAAGAAGGAAGCCATTATCAACTTAAGCTTCCGAAACGCGTCGACGCACTTACATCCAGTCATATTCGGTGTTGTCAACAAACAACCTGGTTAAAGGAATAATTTTTCCCCCACTGTTGTCAAACGAGGGTCCGAAATGACATAACTAAGACAGATAACAGTGTCTTTTTTGAAAAACTTTCTCCATATCCACATTAGGTGGTTTTATTTGTGTATTTCATTGTTTTTAACCTGCTATACATAGGAATTCATATGTTTTTTATTTAAAATAAATTGTATATTTTTATAAACAGATTGTTGTTGTTCCCTTCTGGTGAGTGTTTTCCTAACCAACAAAATGCAAGATGAATGAATGTTGTGGATTGATTTTGTCACTTTGAGTCCTGATTTAGGAGCAGGAAATAATACCTCCCATAGGGAAAACATTTTGCTTTACTTTACAGTATATTGGTGCTCTATTTCCCTACGGGTTATTACGAGCCCCTCTCTTTCACTTATACCTACAAAACACTTGCATAGTCAGATCAAAAAGATTCACCTAAGTGCCATTCAAGCAAAATATTTACATATCGTATAGTGAAAGGGGGAGAGTTCTGTACTAAGCATTCTATGAAGCTGGTGTGACTGCCACATACATTGCATTTATTTATTTATTGCATTTGTAGACCGCACTGTCACCTGTCAGGCATCCTGGCGCTAAAAAGTGGATGAGCTGGCCTACCTCCTTCAGGACCTCAACAACCCCTTAGATCTTAGGGAATAGCCATGTTTTTAACTTCCTTCTGAATGGCAGTAGATCATTAGTTTGTCTCAGCTCACCCGGAGTAGTGTTCCATAGTTTCGCCGCAGCGACCTCAAAAGATCTGCCACCAGCTCTGACTTTTTTTAATCTGGGTATTCTTACCAGATTTGCCCCAGAGGAGCACAATGTACGGACAGGAGCATACCACTCAAAGTTGCGCTGCAAGGAAATAGGACCAATTCCATGCAAGGCCTTGAATACCAGGCAGAGTGATTTAAACTGGATCCTTTGTTTCACAGGCAACCAGTGTAACTCTGCCAGAGCCAAAGAGCCCGAGGACCTACTGGACCAGCCTAATGCTAGTTTAGCTGCAGTTGACTGTAACCTCTGCATCCTGGCCAGCAGGAACCTTGGGGACTCAAGGAGGAGGGCGTTGCAATAGTCAACTCTGCTAAGTGTCGTGCTCCGAACTATCAGGGAGCGCGCCAGAGGTGGCAAGAGTGGAAGGATCTTTCGAAGGGATCGAATGATAGCCAAACAACACCCTACTACCTTCCTCACATGCGTCTCCAAGGAGAGTTCACGGTCAAATGTCACCCCTAAGTTACGGATTGAGTTTACCGGCTGAACCACGTTAGGGGGTCAGAGGGCCAGAAATTACTGGGCAGCCCAGAGGAGATCCTTTCTGGGGAGCAAAAAAGCAACTCCGTCGTAGAAGCATTGAAGTGCAGCGAGTTGTCCCTCAGCCACACTGTAGTGTCCCGCATACAGCTATGAAAATCGTCAAGAGAGGTTGACTGAGCTCCCTCCAAAGAAAGAATAAGTTGAGTGTCATCCACGTAATTAACGATCTCAATATTATGATGCTTAATGACACTCTACAGAGGTTTCAAGTAGATGCTGAACAAAATAGGGATGATGGCCGAGCCCTGTGGAACACCATGGGAGACACTAGTAAACACAGATTGAAAAGAGGAGAGGGAGACTGCCTGCCTGACAGAAATGATTGAAACCACCTCAGGACACAGCCCTTCACTCCCACCTCGAGTTCTCTCAACAAGATACCATGGTTAACCGTGTCGAAAGCAGCAGACAGGTCAAGCAGGATAAGTACGGCTGCCTGCCTGCTGCATATCTATGCTGTGAGAGTACCTTCCAACCAAGGCTCTTGCCGCAGAGTTCTGCACGCGCTGCAATCACGCTATCTCCACTTTGTTGGCGCCCAAAAGCAAGACATTGGCATAGTCTAAGTGGGAGAGGATTGTGGATTGAACAATGAGTTGGCGGACTTTAGAGTCAAAGAATCCGAGTATCGGGTTGAGGCTCCTCAGCAGGCCCACACAAGTAGCTGCCACTTTTTTTGTGTGGGTCTGGAAACTAAGCGAGGAGTCCATCCAGACACCCAGATTTTGACCAAGGTTTTAGGTGGTGGAATGGTGCCCAACGACGAGGGCCACCAGTGTTCATTCCAATAACTGGAGTTCTTCCCGAGGAGCAACACCTCTGTCTTGCCTGCATTAAGCTGCAGGCAATTGTCCATCATCCACTGGGCTACTGCAGCCAGGCCATACCTAAATCTCGAGGCCGAGGTGGACGGGCCTTCGGTGAGAGTGATGACCAGCTGCGTGTCATCTGCATATGACACCAGCGTTATGCCCCACACTTTAGCCACTGCCGCAAGTCGCTGCACATATAGATTAAAGAGGGATGGGCTAAGTGCAGAGCCCTGAGGGACGCCTTGGCCGATGGAGTGGGACTTGGAGAGAAATGGGGGAGCTGACACCCGAAAGGATCTATCCTTCAGGAATGAGCGGAACCATTCCAGGGCGAGACCTGTGATCCCTACTGTCGCCAGGCGGTTTAACAGAATGTTATGAGAGACCGTATCAAAGGCTGTGCTGAGGTCTAATAGAATCAGCGCAGCACTCTGACCGGCATCGAGGATTGTCTGGAGATGTTCAGTCGAGGATAGGAGGGCAGACTCAGTGCTGTGGCCCGGCCTGAACCCGTTTTGAGATGGGTCTAAGGTGTTATTATGGTCCATATGTTGGGACAGAATGTTGTTTACATGAGCCTCCGCAAGTTTAGACAGCCATGGGAGCAGCGAGATGGGTCTGAAATTTTCCAGTTTGGAAGGGTCTAAGGTGGGTTTCTTAATAATGGGGGAGACCCAGGCTTGTTTCCAAACAGTCGGGACAGTAGCCAAGGAAAAGGAGAGGTTGAGTATAGAGGCCAGGGAAGGTAGAAAAAATTCTAAAGATTCAGTAAATTGAGCCGGCCTCATAGGGTCTGCTGGGGAGCCAGACTTAACCTTCCTGCAGAGTTTAGTTAGGTCCTCGTAAGAGATTTCTGGTATAAGCCTCAACGTGGTGCCATCAATAGTGAGGTTAGTGGAGTTAGGCGGGTCAGAAGAGTGCTGTGGGAAAGATCTGTAGATTTTTTGCACTTTTTCTACGAAGAAAGTGGCAAGGTTCTCACATTGCTGCGCGGAGGTAATGCTGGAGGCTGGGGTTCTGCTACTCTGCAGTTCTTGCACCAATTTAAAAATCACTTTAGTGGGATTTGGGCTAGAGTTGATTTCTTCTGCATAAAAAGATGCGCGTGCGGTGCTAATAGCTTTATGATAGAGTTTTTGTTTGGCTGAATAAGATGCTTTATCCCTATCATTGTAGTCCCTTCTCCAGATTCGCTCGGCTTTTTTGCTTTCTTTTCGCATGGATTTCAACGTATCATTGTACCATGAGTTGGAGGGGGAGCTGTGCCCCTTAGTCCATTTGGCTGGGATGAGGGTATCTAGTCCTTTAGTGATCCAATCATGATAGGCAGCGTATATCATATGGATATCCATGTTTGCCTCATGTTGGAATTCTCTTAGACTGGTGTGGAGGTCGCTGGTTAAAAGATTATGCCACAGCCTCTTCTTAAGCGTCGAGTTGGCTCGTCTTTGTTAAACCTTTTCCTAACCATCATGGTGATTTTGATTAGGTAGTGGTCTGTCCATCCCATAGGTTTGGGCGCTTCTGTCCTAACCTCCGGGATGCTAGTGAAGACAGGGTCTAATATATGCCCAGCCGAGTAACATGAGCGGGGTACATGCACATCAAATTAACAAAAACAAGCTACTGACTACATTTTGAGCTGAACATTGACAACTTGTAAGCTGTCTTCTCCTGCTGTGGACTCTAGTCACATTAAAATCAAAGTTAACGCTGGGACAGGAAATGGCACAAGCGCCTAAATTAAAGTAGAATGCAGAGAACCAGATGGCTTAAAAGGAAGCTCAATACCAAACAAATATCATACCAAAAAAGCCCAAATAACGGTGGACATCGAAAAGTGTAAAAAGGCAAAACAAATACAAGCAACGGAGCAAGAGGTAGAGCGTGGGAGGAAGCACTAACGCAACTGTGGCATTAAGAGGAGGTGGGAGGGAGGCATGCTATATTCACTTGTAGGCAGCTATGGTGTGGACGCTGGACACAGGCCAACAGTAACATTACAGGAAACTAAGAAAAAAATAGTTTCCCAAATGACAGATAAGGAATTGTAGTGGAATACAACTGTACTTAGGGGGTCATTAGGATCGCGGACGGACTTGAGTCCGTCCGCGACCCCAGAGCATGAGGGAACGTCCGCATGTGCTGCGGCGTTCCCTCCGTGCAGATTAGGATGTGACCGCCAGGGTGGCGGTCACATCCTCTATTTTTAACATTGCTGCGGGTGGAGCTTCAAGCTGCACCCGCGGCAATGTTAAAAATGCAAGCACCGCATTTGCGTGCACAAAGCAGCAGGCACCGCGCGGTGCCTGCTGCATTGTGCACGCAAATGCAGGGGGGTACCATAGGTACCCCCATGTGCACCCCCACCACCCACTACACCTAGGGGGCCCGGAATGGGCCCCTGCAGTGCAGTTACACATGCTTTTCCACGGCGGAAAAGCCGCCGCGGAAAAGCATGTTCCCAAGCGCATCCTAATCTGGCTGACGGTGTCTAAGAGACACCTTCACCATTTTAGGGCTTTTCCGCCGCGGTTGTAAGCCAGCCGCGGCGGAAAAGCTGCGGACCTAAACCAGGACCCACCAGCCATCCTAATTTGGCGGTGGGTCCTGGTGGGTCCGCAGAGGATTTTCCGCATCCTCCGGGCCGGCGGTGGCTTCCGCCGGCCCGGAGGATGCGGAAAATCCTCCATCCTAATGACCCCCTTAGTCCCTGCTGTGTGGGAGGAATGGAATAGATAAGGTGGAACAAAGAGGCAGGACTCACCACTAGCAAGCAAGGATTTTTAAAGGACTCTTAAACAAAGAAGTCAAAATCAGGGAGATGGCTTTAATCCTGCACACTCAGGCGGAAGTGGCAGACCTCAGACAGAGAGACAGTGCTACTTAAGTTGGTGGCGCAATCAGTGCTGCAGGCCACTATAAACATTTCATTTACTGGCCCGGGGCCACTAATTGCAATTTGGAATAATTACATTCTACCATGTTTAAAGGAGAAGGAAAAGGCACTTTAGCACTGGTTAGCAGTGGAAAAGTGTGCAAAGTTCTAAGGTCAGGAAAAACAAAGTCAGGAAAACAAGATGATTGAAGGCAAAAGGTTAGGGGGAAAACCATACTACGAAAGCCGGTGTAACAGATAGTAGTATACCCCGAGGCCAGAGAATACCTGGTGTTAAAACAACCTAAGCTAGATTATACCCGAGTATATTGTGGTCTGGGCCAATTTATACGCTGGGGTATATTGTTGCCTAGGCCAAACCATACCCCTCTAGGCCAAATTAAACCCCCATGATATCAATAGTGTTGCGCGTTATACACATGAATTACTACATTTTTTATCATTTTATTTAAAACTGTAAACCCATAGAATTTGATTGCTTCAACCAGAAAAACTTTAATCGCAAAAAATAATAAACTTCCACAAAGATCAATGATTAGTACCATACTTCTCAGTAGTTTTAACTCATTAAAATAAAAGTACATAAATAACACTCTATAATGCTCGCTCTAGTATGAATATTCAAAGTTAAACACTGATAACATCATCAAAATGACCATGCTTGTTTTCAAGATAAAGTGCATGTTCTGTTGTTGAATCCAGATTGAAGCTTGCGGGATAAGTTAACCAATCCATGGAGTCACCGGCTTTTGTGCGAATGACAATGTTACAACTCAATAGATTCCATAGAACAATTAATTATAATTAAAAGGTTAATTATAACTAAAAGGTTTGGTTTTCTGTGTTATCTTTCAGATGGGGCATTTTCTCGCCTGGTGGGGTACAGTCTGGCCCAGTCTTTTTAAAACTCTCGGGTATAGTTTAGCCTAGGATACTTCATCCCCCGGTTATACTCTGGCCTGGGCCAAACTATACCCGGGTTTAATCTGGGCAGGGGTATTTTGGGCCTGCAACACCTGGTCTAACACGTGTCCGCCACAGCTGAAACTACCCAACCACTGGGGAGTTCTTATTAGGACAGAATCAGAGCCGATCAGCATTGGGATGGTCCGTTTCACTGTAAAATCCATTTCCTATAGGGAGATGGACCACCTCAAAAGTTTGAGATTATCAACCATCATTTGCGTTAACCGCAATGGCGACTGGTGACATTTGAAAGTGGTGGGGTGTAAAAGTTCTAGATGAGTGCCCAGTGGCAAGAGAGCATAGTGAGCAAACCCTGAGCACGGTAATGGCGGGTTCTGGTGCATTGTCCCCCCCAGGAAAATTTGGAAAAAAGAGTGGGCAAATGGTGCTTTTTCAAGAAAATTTGAAGAAGGTTAATAAAGCAATTATGAACATGTTGTTACAACATCAATAAAGATATTTCATATGATAATGACGTATGTAGCTGATGCTTCAGTAAAGTCACAGAACTTCATAATATACTTCGGGCCAAAAAGGTGGGTGCAGCACAGACCACAGACTAGCTTATTGGTGTGAAAAAGGCCGCTTTATTGGAAACAGGTGCACCTTACCTCCAAATTCCGTTGGCCTGTGCCGTACAAAAATAAACCTCACTAAATATTGTCAGTCTAATTTACCCCCCCACTCCCACCCCTAAAAAGGTTCCCCCCTGCAAAAATTCTAACCCCAAACTTGCAAGTCCTAACTTCTCTTCACCTATCTATCTACATAAACTTCCTATGCTCTTTCTCCTTCCTGCATGCTCCCGGAGTGACCTTCCCAACCAATAAAACTGTAACTGTACCCCTTTAAAGGAGGCTGGGATGCCTTTACAAATTCTCGCTTTTATTATTAAATTATATGAGGTAAACTATGCCAAAGTAGTAGCAATTTACAATGGGAAAATAAGATGGTCCATGGTTTATGGCACTGAACTCTGGGGCCTGGAAAACTTAACTCCCCTTGTTTTAGCACAGAATAAGTTTTTAAGATCCTTGACCGCCTACCACAATCTACTCCCATGAAGTCCCTGTTATTAGATTTAGGTTCCACCTCCATTGAAGAGGTTGCAAGCTTTAGGCCTTTGGCTTACTGGAGGCGACCGTGGACCACTGTTGAATTGGCTCCGTACGCCAACGCAATGTTGTCTGTAAAGAATTTAAATTCGGCCTCCAAAATTAAATGACTCCAGAAGATCAAGCTTAACCTGTCTGAAATGGGCCTCAGTCATTTATGGGTCGACTCAGTAGGGAATTTGTTTCCCAGTCAAAATCGATATAAAGAGCTTTACTGGGACATGATAACAAAGAAGAACCTGTCTAAGGCTAGTAGCTCGTCACTTACAGGTATCTTCTACGACCACAAGTTTATAATCAAAGCAGAACCGTATTGGAATGTGATTACTAAAATTGGTGATAGAAAACTTTATCACCAATTTAGAGTGGGCACCCTCCCATTAAGATCATTTGTAGCTAAATGGGACAGGGCTTTGATGCCCGATTGCCCCTTTTGCTGCAATAGGGAAGAGTTAATAATGCACTTGCTCTTTGAGTGCCTGGTGTATCAGGATCCTCATCGGAGGTGGCTTAAACCACTGTGTATTAATCTTGGCACGAGATCCTGCAGGATAGTTATGCATATTTTAGTCACAAATACTCGTCCAGATATAGTTATAGCTATAGCAAAATTTCTGAACTGGGCATGGGTTCTGAGAAAAAAAAACTGACGGCTGTGGAGGACTCAGCTTAGTCTTTAGTAGTGGCACCTTAGTTAGTTTATTTAGAATACCAGAATGCATTGATTTTAGCTTACATATGTGGCCAGGATCACCGACTAAATATCGAGGGACAAAATATAGACTACCCAAAATATAGATTCCAAAATATCGACAGACAAAATATCGAATTCTTATCTACAAACAGGGAAGTACCAAAATATCGAACCCAAAATATTGCTTACATATATATACTTTGTAAAAATGTCGAATTGTTTTTAAATAATGTAAAATTAAAAAAATATTAAAAAGAAATAGCTAAAATATACTTAAAAATACTTAAATTACCTTAAAATTATTAAATAACGAATTTAACTTATAAAACAAATATACAATCATATCTGTTAAAACATATATATATTAACATAATATTAATAAAAAATACACAAAATTATTACCGTAGGATAGCGTAGGGGTAAAACCTACTATTCCCACTCCAGAGAGTGCAACAGTAAGGAAAGGGTTGGATAGCGTAAGGGGAAAAATTACTATTCCCCCTCCAAAGAGTGCAACATTAGGGAAAGCGTTGGATAGCGTAGGGGTAAAAATTACTATTCCCACTCCAGGGAGTGCAACAGTAGGTAAAGCGTTGGATAGCGTAGGGGTAAAAATTACTATTCCCACTCCAGAGAGTGCAACAGTAGGGAAAGCGTTGGATAGCGTAGGGGTAAAAATTACTATTCCAACTCCAGAGGGGGCAACAGTAGGGAAAGCGTTGGATAGCGTAGGGGTAAAAATTACTATTCTCACTCCAGAGAGTGCAACAGTAGGGAAAGCTTTGGATAACGTAGGGGTAAAAATTACTATTCCCACTCCAGAGAGTGCAACAGTAGGGAGAGGGTTGGATAGCGTAAGGGGTAAAAATTACTATTCCCACTCCACAGAGTGCAACAGTAGGGAAAGCGTTAGATAGCGTAGAGGTAAATTTTACTATTCCCACTCTAGTGAAAATAAATTAACATAATTCACATAATTATCAATTAATCAATTAATAAAAATTAATTATCAATTAAGAATTAATTAATTATCAATTAAAAATTAATTACCAATGAATTCAAAATAAATACCAATAAATTAATTAACATATTTATTTAATTATAATTAAATTACTTCCCACCCTATTCCCCTATAAACCCACAACCCGCTACAGAAAATAGATTATTTTAATTCACATAATTATCAATTAGTCAATTAATAAAAATTGATTATCAATTAGGAATTAATTAATTTCCAATTAAAAATGAATTAACAATTTTTTCTAAATAAATACCAAATAATGAATTAACATATTTAATTAATTATAATTAAATTACTTCCCAACCTATTTCCCTATAAACCCACTGTGGTATTGGGTTCTTCAGACCTACATACTCTGCAAAACCTCTATGACACCATAATGTAGAAATTGGCACGGAAACTGGAAATGCAAAAGACAAGTTTTTTAAGACCCCATGGGGTGGTGGTACATTCCTACAGCACCCTTCGGCAATGCAAGAAGTATCACACCGAACATCGGTGCAAGACCTTTTTTATACAGTTTTACAGTAATAAAAAGAGTGGGTGGAGCACATTTGCTCAGTTTAGGTACATATAAGGACATTTTTGGAACACAGCCAGTTTGTGGGAGGAGTTTTAACACCACTGGTCAGTTTGGGGAACATTCCTAAGCGATGACTGTCCACTAATGCAGAGGGTTTGACTGCGCATGTGCAAGCTTGACCAGTACTAAAAATAGCCTGTTGCCGGGCAAGTTAGATGTTCATTGGTACAGAGACAGGACAAAAGGGCATGCTGACCACGAGGCAGCATGTTCATGAAAATGGAAGCCATTGAATACAAAATGGCCTCCGAAAACGTGGTCAAGATAAGGAGAAATTTGTGTAGCTGACCTAAATGCTAACCCAATCATTATCAAATTACGACAGACGACCATTTTAGCATTTAGCTGAAGCTACCTCATAACGGAAGTAATCAGGATATTCATCATCAGTATTAATTAACATAATATTCGTTATCTCTCGATTAATCATTTGCTCATTCTTAGCAATAGCTCGTTTGGATGGAATACAAGCAGAAATACACATAGAACATAACATAGGGCCACATTGAGTACATAGGCAAAGGAAGAAAAGTATCCAAATTATTACACATAAAATTGTTAACAGTTTCCAACCCCAAGTACTGAGCAAAGTCCAGAACCAACTCGAGAGTGTCCATGTACCATTGTCAGGATGTATTTCAGCAGCTATTTTATGCAATTTAGAAATAGCATCATATAGAGAAGGTGAGTAATCAGGGACGTACACACAGCAACTACTTCCGATAATGCGGCATGCACCCCCACGATCAGCTAACACTACATTTAGAACCATACGGTTCTGGAGCGTTACAATTCTGGTAATTTGAAGTTCCTCAGTCAAATTCCCTAGAGCAAAAACTGTTTCATTAGCAACAGCTTCCACAACACATGTCAATCGTCTTATTTTTCTGCTATTTAGAGCAGCACCAACAAATGAAAAGAGGCCTAAATTAAAATCAACATATTGCTGCAGGGAGGTGTCTGTTTGATCGATCTCGTCAACTGCTAATGTTCTCTTCACTCTGTTTAATATAAAATCATGGTATAACACAAAGTCATTATGATACATGGGTGGGGCAATAAACACAGGGGGTAATACATGTAGGAGAGTAGGGTCTGCAATCCTATGATCACCCCAGATTTTTGCTTTTTGCTTCACTGGTTTACAACTTTCCCTGGCTGTGGGCCTGCTAATCAGACCCAAAGCCTAGCTGTTCTCTCTCTAAATTGACACACATGTACCTTAGGTGCATTTACCAATTGGTACTGGGCCACCTTATCAGTCCCTGTACAGTATACCTTAGGTATCCAGGGCATAGGTGTACCCAGGGCCTACCAGGGGCTGCAGCATGTATTATGCCACCCCTGGCTGGCCATCTAAATCTGACACAACTGGCTGCACGACAGCTGGGGCAAGGTGGTGTAAACACCCTTTGCTTTAGATATAGTATCCCTATATCTAACCCTAAAATGGACACATGTATTCCTATCAGTCACTCCTATGGCAGGCCTTGACAATCCTGAAGGCAGAGTGCTTGGAATTGTGTGAGATGGTGCTCTGGCATGAGCTGAGCCCGTCTGCAGCTTGCGGAACCAAGTCCTAATAGCTGTTCTATGATAACGCGTACCATATACTCTTAAGTGCATTATAATCCTTGCGGTTATTTGCTATCTTTGGTATCGCTTTATCAAAACATGTCGAGTAAAGTGTCATACAAATTGGAATACTAACCCCTTGCCAATTCTGGTGAAGGGGTTAGCATTCCACCCTTCTAGAGGGACACGACATGTATGTAACTGTGAACCCCGGTTAAAGTTAACTCGAGCCTCAGCATCACAAATTGGATGCTGCCACCACAGACACCAGTCTGACCTCCTGCTGCTGGGAGTCCTTCCAGCGAGGAGAGCTTGGACAAAGGGTTTCCTGTCAGGGGCGGTGCTATCACTATCCCAGACAGGGTTTTGTGTATCCCAGGTAGGCAGGGCTGAGAAGGAAGGTGACTGCAAGTGGCACCCTGGTGCTCACTATGCATCTGCCGGTTTGAACCAGTTCCAGGGGCACACCAGCCCCTGAGCTGGGGAAAGTCCGGACAAGGGAGATGGGTGTAACCACCCCCCTCCTGGTCCCACCCATGGGCAGGACCTAGTTGCGTGCCTGCCCCTTTCTTTAGTATAAAGGTAGGAGCGGGCCCCCTTCCCAAATTAGATAATTCTGAATCTTGACTACTTTCCACGAAAGAACTCTTGAACATTTCTGAAGACTCTCCCTTGTGGCTAAGGAGTAGCCACCCTGCATCAGCGGGAACCATCTAAGCGCTTGCGGTTTGCTGCACGTCCATCCTCCGGATCAAGACTGCCCAGCTCAACGAGACCCGGATTCCCTGGCATCTCTGACCTCTACCTACATCATCAGCCCAGCTGAGATTCGTGGGTGCGACGAGACCTGAAGGGACCGGCCATCTTCAAAACTGCATGACCCTTATCCAGCACGACCGCCGAGGGATCCTCGAGTGAGTGCTTTGGGGTTTGAGAAGCCCTAAATCCTGAGCAGCTCCAGCACCGAAGTCCAGCACCCCAGCATCCACGAGATCTGTGTGGGGCCCTTCTGCTCTTTGCTGCTCACCGTGTTGTCCGGTCACTTGCCTGCTGGCTAGTGGCCCTCTTGACGACGAACCACGACCATTACCTCACTGGTTTGGTTGCTCCAGACTGGCCCTTGCTCCCTTTCAAGAGAGGAGCACCGTGGACCCTCCTGGTCCACTCCAGACGCCATCTTGACTCCACCGCGTGGGCTTGACTTTGCCAAGGTTTGTTGCCCCAATCCTGGGTCCAGCATCGCCGACAGCAGACACCTTCATGGGACAGCTCGTACCTCCATCCTGGTTGCCGACAACGCCTCCTGGTCCGAGAGACAGCAAAGTCCAGCGTCGCCCACTCACCTTGTCGAGGTGACTTCATCCGGTGCCATCCTGGTGCCCACCTAATCACTGGCTAGTGATTAAGAACTGAGTCCCCTCTGCTTTCAGGTCGTCTCCATCTTCGATCCAGGCTTGGATCACTCCGGACATCATCACTGGTCGCCTGCCAGCAACTTCTTCTTTCAGGCTCCATAGACTGCAACGAGGATTCCCGCCGTCTTTTGAACCCTATGCAGCCGCAGCCCCTGGGCTAGGTAACTTGAGCATTTCGGTGCTCCAACGTAGGTTCACTATCTAAGTGTCCAGATCCTTTTTCGTTTTCAGCCTACCTAGTCGGATTCGTCCGATAACACTAACTTTACGATTACTAGCATCCATAGACTTTGTCCCGCATCCCGTGTGAGAGTGCACACTCTGCACCCGATCTCCCTAGGCCTCCTGCTCCTAACCTGAAGGTTCAGTAGTGTAGTCCAAGCGATCCTAAAGCCTCTGGATCTTGTTACTTACCTGCTAGTATTTCGCATTCCACTTTGGTAGTATATGGTTTTTCGTGCCCCTCGGGCATTTGTGTAAATTGTGCAACTTAAAGTATTTTCATAAGAGTTTTGTTGTGTGCTTAGCTCCCTGACTCATAAAGAGATCAGGGTAGACACAACCAAAAGCAGAAAGTGCCATCTGACACTAACATCAGTAATAATTGTCACAAGGGGCCTGCCTGCAAGCCAACGGGTAGGACGAGGCAAGATGGCCGCTGCAATGCTGTAGGGAGCAGTCGCATTTTGCTCTCTCTCCTGCCACATAGTATCATGTGGGTAGAGTGAAGAAAAGGATGCTCATGCTGGGAGATTGGATCCAGAACGTTACTGGCAGAGGTACGGAAAAAAGACGCTTCGCACAGACAACTTTGGCGACTATACAAAAGTGGAGAAACTGGATCAATAGAGCCCTACATCAAAGACTGTCAACGATGTCTCAGCCCAACAAGGATAAGCAGCTTGGGCCGAGCAAGGGGGTGCCAGTAGCCTCAGCTACGGGTGCTATTCCGAAGGCGGCTGCCTCAAGTAAGAAACAGACTTCGGCACCAGTGATCGCTATCTCCAAAGCACAACAAAGGAAAAATGAGCTGGCTGAAAGGAAGAGTCAAGCGACGGATGCTGAGGCCGAGGCTGAGGCTTCAAAACTACAGAAGGAGACACCAATAATCAAAACGACGCTCACGAAAGAAAAGGAGAAACACAGAGCGCAGAGGATAAACCCCCTCCCCCTCCCCTCCAAAGACGTGACGGGCATGAGGCAGCCTACCTTAACGGAATCCTTCTCCTCCAAGTCGAGTCACTGAGGTCAGCAGCAGGCAGAGAACGAGGTTACAGGCATCAGACCTCACACGCCGAATGCGGAAGTGAAAGACGTCCTCGAGGACGCAAGTGGGATAGTTGCCGGGCAACCAGCGAAGCCCTTGCAATCTAACACGCATCAAGCGGGAGCTGCCGGTATGGAAGGGAAAGAGGCAGTGACGATCACGGTGAGCAGAGGGGAGAGTGGGGAAGTGAATGGGGAGCTGGGGGCGCTTGAAAGCCTTGAAAAAAGGAATAACACACAGATGATGGATGCTCTACTGACAGTAGAGGCTGGATTAAATGTGGAATTGAACAGTAATTGCAAAGCTAAATGGGGCAGTCTGGCGAGTTTAGACTCACAGCAGCAGGCTAAGATCGGAGGCGCTAGAGGGGGATCTCCAGAGTTTTATTCTGTTAATGAAGGATCAGACTCGACGGATTTAAGCGAGCAGGAGGGGGGCAGTACTACTGAGGTCACCACCTCTGGTTCAGATTCGGATAATTCCGGACACTCAAGGGATAAAAATACTCAAAGAAAAAAGAAAACAGGAGCAAGAAGAAGTGGAGAGAGTAATAAAAATAAAAAGTTGTCTTGGGATTATTCAGCAACCTCTGGGATTTATCAAGAGCCTGGTGATGGAAATGGGGCCGGTGGGGGGTCACCAGTAAGGAGTGCATCCCAAAATATAACTATGGAGATGATGTTCGGTACTTTAAAACAGATACAGTCTGAGGCCAGGATGGAAAGTCGGAGGGCAAGGCGGGATACAAAGAAAATACAGGCGTCAATCAGAAAATTGAACAGGAAATATGAGGTGGTGGAGGAGAGGGTGTCAGAAGTGGAACAGAGGACAGGAAGAATGGAGGATGAGATGACGGACTGGCAGGACTTTAAAAATGAACAAGGGAAGAAAATTGAAGATCTTCAATGGAAGATAGAAGATTTTGAAAACCGGCAAAGACGGAACAACGTAAGACTACTTGGTATTGAGGAAGGACTGGAGGGGCAAGACCCAAGGGGTTATGTTATCAAACTATTGAAAGGAGCTTTCCCAGACTCCCAGTGGCAGTGGGAGTCGGAAATTCAAAGAGCTCACAGATTCCCGCTTATAATGAAGAAAAATCATAGGGCCCAGCAGAGTGCATTGCCAAGAGCAATGCTTGTGTTCGTGGGGAACTTTCTTGCTAGACAGGAGATTATGGACAGAGCAAGACCAGACGCCAGGAAGACTTATGATAATGTTACATTCTTTGCTAGACCTGACTTCTGTCATGTTACAGTTGAAAGAAGATGGAAGCTACGGCAGTTGATTTCCCCCTTTCAGAAACTAGGTGCAGAGGCGTATTTACTCTACCCAGCAAGATTAAAGATTGTTAATCGAGGGCAGATCAGGGTGTTTGCGTCAGAAATTAAAGCAGCAGAATTCTTGGCTGAGCTTACGGAACAGAGCAGAGGGGGAAAAAATAATAAAGAAAGAAATACACCTAAAACAACATAGAATATGATACTATTAAGCAACAGGCAAGGGCAGGAGAGAGAGGCGATCCTACAGCTGTAGAGGCCACACATAGGTCAGGATTGACCTATTTGCCCGTAAAAGGGGGGGAGGGAGACAGGGGGAGGGGGGAGGGGTGGGGGAGGAGAGGGGGGGCAGGAGGAGTTGGACATATGGTTAAATACAACACGCAAAGAGGAAACAAAGGGATACAATGCATTTGAGAAAAGAGTACTTCAGGCAAAAGCTTATGGGAATAGAATGTGGTATCAATTGAAGGAAAAATATAAGACCTGGCGATGACTTTGAGGATTGCCTCTATAAATATTTGTGGCCTCAATAACGGAGGGAAAAGGCAGAAAGTAGCAGCAATGTTAAGAATGCTTAAACTGGATATAATTTGTCTCCAAGAGACACATATTGAAGAAAATAATAAATATCTACTTGAGCAAATGGGATTTGAGGTATTAGCTTTTACCAGACAGGATACCAAGACCAAGGGAGTAGCTATATTAGCTAAGAAGGGAGTCTGTAAAATAAAAAGAAAAAAAGAAGATCAGGGGGGAAGATGGGTTATAATTGAGGGAGAAACTAGTGCAGGATGCTATACCTTAGTCTCGATTTATGGTTCTACAGAAGACGACCCAGAGGTTTTCGAATATTTGGATCAGGAATTGTCTTTGTGGCCAGAGCCAATTATCTGCTGTGGGGATTTGAACATAAATGGGATGAACGGTTTGGGTAGGACGGGTATGACGGGTGGAGGGACATACGGGGGGAGGAAGAAGAGGGTTTGTAAGGCTGTATGTGATCTTATGAGACATAATGCGTTAATCGATCTTTGGGCACAGAGACATCCACCTGGAACGGGCAGTACATACTATTCAGCACCTCATCGACTGGTTGTCAGATTAGACTACTTTCTGATCTCTAGCTCACTAGTAGGTGTTAGTCAATTAGAGAGGCTGCCTAGGATGTTATCAGATCATAACCCGCTAGTATTGACACTCCCACAGAAGATAGCAGATGAGAGGAAGACTTATAACTGGACTTTTGAGAGAGGACTCCTTAAAGATGAGGGATATGTGAATAGAATGACAGCTTGGATTAAACAATTCTGGGAAACTAATAGAGGGACAGCAACAACTGCTATGGTTTGGGATGCCTTTAAGGCAGGCATCAGGGGGGAAACTCTCTGCTTCACGCTTCAACGGACTAAAAAAGAGAGAGAGGAAATGGAAACAAGGATAAGGGACTTAAAAGAACTAGAAGACCTCCTAATACTAGCAATTACCAAGCAAGATCGGTTGGAAGATCTACTGTTAAATATAGAGTTAAAAAAGGCAGAGGCAAGTGAAAGCGTAGCAAGGAGGGCTGCGGCCAATTATTTAGCCAAAAGAGAGGAAGGATATGAGTACAACGAGAGAATTGGGCATCTCCTCGCTATTAAAACTAGACAGAAGTCAGCAGCGAGGGAGATCAAGGAAATTAAAAATGAGTTAGGAGTAGTAGTAAATAAGGTAACAGACATACAGGACGTGTTTAAGAGATTCTATACGAAACTTTATGAACAGGATATAACTAAATCAAAATCTGAGATCACAGAATACTTAAATATTATAACGCATCCAGTATTAGAAGAGGACGAGAAAGATAAATTGGACCTTAAATTCACACTACAGGAGATTCAGGAAGCTGTGAATAGTCTCCCCTCTGGGAAAGCTACCGGCCCAGACCAGATTCCAGCAGAATTTTATAAAACATTTTGGGACATATTAGGGAAAGACATGCACGAAACTTTTATTCAGGCACAGAGGGGAGATTCAGTACCACAATCTTGGGCAGGGGCTGACATTATTGTAATTTTAAAGAAAGATAAGCCTCCCCTTGAACCTGGGTCATATCGCCCAATAACACTTATGAATGCGGATGCTAAAATATACACAAAATCACTTGCACATAGGTTAAGTAAGGTTATAGAGCACTTGGTTAGCACATCACAGCACGGATTCATTCCAGGGAAGGGCACTACACAACACACAAGGCAAATGATTACGATTCTGGACGCTATGGAGGTTGCAGGAGATCCTGTCGCGGCTATATTTCTGGATGCAGAGAAGGCCTTCGACAGGGTCTCTTGGGACTACCTATGGGAGGTAATGGAGTGGTATGGAATTGGCAGAGGGTACATTAGAGCAATACAGGCTGTGTACTCTAGCCCTACGGCTAGAATAAGAATAAATAAAGGGTATACCAAGACAGTACAGATACAACGAGGGACACGACAGGGCTGCCCAGCATCACCACTGCTATTTGCCCTCTATATAGATCCCATTTTACGGAGACTGGAAAAAAACAATAGGATTACCCCAATCGAGTTACATGAGAGAAGATATAAAGTATTTGCGTACGCAGATGATGTGGCTGTCATCACCAACAAACCAGATATAGCAATACCAGAGATAGAAAGAGAAGCATCAAACTTTGGAGTACTTTCAGGATATAAAATCAATAGAGGGAAAACACAAATAGTACAAAATAACTATATGATATTTCAGGATAGTAGAGTCGTGAAGGAAGCAACATATTTAGGAATAAAAGTCACGGCAGATCTGGATATGCTGGTAGATCTTAACATCAGACCCCTATTAAGTAAAGTTAAAGAGAATACAGAAAGGATGCATAGATTACATTTGACATTGATGGGACAAATAAATGTAATCAAAATGATAACATTCCCTAAATTCCTATACCTATTTAGGGCAATACCGCTATATTTTGATCACATATGGTTTAACAAGATAGAAGCTATGGTAAATACATTTATTTGGGCACATGGTAAAACCAGAAGAGCATATCGACATCTTACACTTCCAAGGGAAAGAGGGGGGTGGGGGGCACCTGACTTTAGATTCTATTATTGGGCGGTAGCTCTGCAGTACTTTCAGGGATTAATTGGTGGTGGCAATACAGAACAGGGAGTTAGTTCACAAGGGTTTTTCAATGTTTACACGGTGTTGATGGGGGACGGGGCACTAAATGGATTTTTGAATACAGTTGATTTCAGCTATTTCAAGCACACAAGATTTAAAACTCTTAAAGCTGCTTATACTATCTGGAAGACGATATCAAAGAAAATAGGGATAGGAAGATATAACAGGTACACACGGTTGTATACTAACAGATCTCTCCCGGGGGAGATATTTAGATATTCAGTAATGAAGGAATGGGATGATAAAGGGATCAAGAAAATCGGGGACTTACTGGACCAACAGGGTGGAATCATGCAGTTTCATGAGATCCAAAACATTTTTATGGTAGGAAATAATAGCTTCTTTAAATATCTTCAGGTTAGAAGCTATCTTTCAAATAAACAAGGTGGATCTTTGGGCTTTGGCTCATGTCGTATAATGGATTATATAGAGAACAGCACTCATTGTACAATTCGATGTCTATATGCAGAATTGGGTAAATACAAAAGTGATGATAGGTTTAAATATGTGAGGAAGTGGGAGGAAAAAATTGGTTTACAACCAGAGGGTTTTCAATTATCGCTTGATTTGGGTCGAACAACTCTATGCTCTACAACCTTACAGTCACAGCACTACAAAACCTTGTACTCGTTGTACTATACCCCGGCAAGGATCGCACAATGGGGAGGTACGACAGGAACTACGTGTTCCAGGTGTGATGCTAATGATGCAGATATAATTCATGTATTTTCAAAATGTCCGCAACTGTATTCTTTGAAAAACGATATTGAAAAATGTATTGATGTTTCACTAGGTTATAAAGTTAACCTGACTGATGAGTTACTATTGTTGGGGGTGGTGACAGGGGAAGATGATATTCCTACTGAGTTTATGTTTATGGTAGCCGCGGTATATCGTATATGTGTTGCAACATTATGGCTTGATAGGGCACCACCAACTTTTCAAATGTGGATTGCTAGACTATTGTCAACATATAACCTAGAAAAAGCAATTTATGATAGGAAAGGGAAAAGAGGTAGATCTTTGGGTAAGAGGATTTGGAACCCAATTGAAAACTGGAAAAACAGGCCGATAACGTAGGAAGGGGAGGAGGTTGTGAGGGCTTATAAAGTAAAAGATATTAGTTGGTAAGATTTGAAAGTTAAAAAATATTATTAGTACTGTTTATTTGAATTTGTATGTTTATATTTTTCTTGGCGGGAAAAGAAATATGTCAGTATTGTAAAAATATAATTGAGTAATGCGTGTTGTAAATGTAACTATGATTTCTGGAGAAAATAAAAAAAGTTTATTAAAAAAAAAAAAAAAAAAAAAAAGAGATCAGGGTAGACTTGTTATAAATAAATATCCTTTTTTTTCATAACAACTTGTGTGGTGTCCTTTCACTTGGTGTTCAAGGGGTATATGTGATGGTATAACAGCTGGCTTAACACGCCCTCTAGAGTTTAGCCTAAAGACTGCTCTTGTCCATGCTACTAGGATAGCTGGTCTATAAGGTTGACTTACAACCAATCATCAATAAGGGTTGGTTGGAATGATACACAGTGATCACTAGAATAGTGAGCACTACATATCAGGCCAACTTCTCACATTGGTGAGCAGCGGTTGGGATTTGAGCTTGCTGTTGTTTTACCACACGTATCCTAAGAATATCATTTGAAAGATCACATAAGTACCAAGGTACATATAACTTAGCTTAGAATACTCTGAGTTCTACTGAACCAGCTGTTGTAGTTCAACAGGGCCTAGCACACCCTGACTACAACTCTTAGCAAGGGATCAGTAGGCAAACAAATGGTGTAGGTAAGTGCACCACTTACACCTCACTAGACGCATGTCTAACCATGGAGAGTCTGCAGAGACCCCTCTTGTGGTTATTGACCCTCCACAGGTCAGGTCAAGATATGCAGCTCTTTGCTTCCAGGAGATGAGACAAGTGTGTACCTCCAGGAAGCTAAAACAGGGTTCTAACCCTACTATCCCTTTTCTGATAGGTCTCTTAGAGACTTATGATGCAAGGAGGGCTTCTAACACAGGCCCTTCTAATCCAGATGGGAATATGCCCTCCTTAGAGGGAACCCTTGGGGACCCTGACCTCAACCTCAATGGAACAGTGAGTGAAGAGGAGGAAGAGGATCAGGAGTTGTCAGGGGATGAGGCAGACAAGGGTCAGGTAGAAGTCAGTAGACTCACCAGGACCAACTTAAGCAGGCATGAAAATGGACTTGGGGGACCCCCAGGCCCACTCTCAGGCAGGCTTAACATTGGGAATGGACGAGTTAGGTCTCTATCCAGAGGCTCTAACAGATCCATTCGAACCAATAGCTCTCAGACCTCTTCTCACAGAGGGATGACATCCCCTCAGAGAAGAGAGCATGAAGCTAAGATGAGGAAAGTCAATCTGATGATTGAAAGGGAAGAACTTGCACTGGCCTAAGAGAGACTTGCCTTTGCTAGAGAGCAGAAATTGAGTGGGGCAGACCCCACTGGTGGCAGCATTTTACCTAGAGAAAGGGACAGGAGTTTAGACACTAGACACCTGAGTAAGATAGTGCCCCCCTTTAAACAAGGGGATGACATCCACAAATGGATGACTGCTTTGGAGAGGGCCTGCACTGTCCAGTGCATCCCCCAGAGTCAGTGGGCAGCAATCTTGTGGCTCTCCTTTGAAGGCAAAGGTAGAGATAAGCTCCTCACTACTAGAGCTGAGGATGCTAACAATTACCAAGTCCTGAAGAATACACTGATTGATGGGTTTGGCTTAATAACTGAGCAGTACAGGTTGCTGTTCAGAGACACCCAGAAAACTCAGTCTCAGGATTGGTCTGACTTTGTGGATTGTGCCACTAAGGCTTTGGAAGGCTGGTTGCTGGGCAGTAAGGTTATTGATTACACAGGGTTGTACAATCTGATCATGAGAGAACAGATTTTAAATAACTGTCAGAACCATTTGTTGCATCAGCACCTTGTTGACTCGGATCTGACCTCTCCCCAAGAATTGGGAAAGAAGGCAGACAGATGGATCAGAACAAGGGTCAAGCAGAACCAGACTCAGAACCAGGGTGGTCAGAAGAAAGCAGACCAAAAGGGTAGTAACAAGAGTGAACAAAATGACCAGAAGTCTTCGACAGGTCCCCAACAAACCAAAGAGGGTGGGGGTCAGGCTTCACAGCAGAAAAAGAAGACTCAAGAAGGCCAGTCAAAAAGGTGGTGCCAATACTGTAAAAGTAAAACTCACTGGTTTAGTGAGTGCACCAAGAAAGGAGGGCAAACTCCTACCACTACAGCCCCTAAGGCACCTGCACCCCCTAGTACAGTCAGTAGTGGTAGTGCACCTCCCAAGGGATTAGTTGGGTTAACCTTGGGATCTGAGGGGTATGACAACTTAGTTGGCACACTCACTCAGGCTGTCCTTGTCTGTACAGGGGATGTGGATATATCCCCTGATGCAAGTCCCAATACTTTGGGCAAATACAGGCAGACACCTTTTATTAATGGAAAAATGGCTCAGGCCTACAGGGACACTTGTGCCAGTGTCACAATGGTGACACCTAACTTTGTGGACCCTGGACAGATCATGCTAGGTACAGACTACCTAGCGACCGATGCCAGCAATGTCACTACCCACCATAGTATGGCAATTGTTGATTTCTCCTGGGGAGGGGTAAGTGGCCAAAAGAAAGTTGTGGTTAGTTCAGACCTCTCAGTAGAATGTTTGTTGGGCAATGATTTGGAAACATTACTATGGTCAGAAGTGGAGAAGAGGACTCACATGGAAATGTTAGGCTTGCCAGCACATGTCCTTGCTGTGCTAGGTCACAGGCCAGAAGATGCCCCACTGAACAGGTGCTGGATCCTGGAACAATGGACCAGACACCTTCCAATAGAAAGAGCAGTAGGGTTAAGGCATTGCCTTCCCCCTTGCCCCAGGTTGTGGATCACGTCTCAGAGGAGGCTGACCTCAAAGAACTGAGGGAAACTGAGCCTAAAGAACTTGAACCTGATCAGGTTGAGTTTCTGGGTTCAGGGGGACCCTCCAGGGAAGACCTGGGGCAGGCACAGTTAGACTGCCCTTCACTTGAACCCCTCAGACAGCAGGCTGCTGCTGAGGCTGCAGGGAACGCCACAGGTGCCCACAGGGTATACTGGGATGATGGACTCCTGTACTCTGAAGCAAGAGACCCCAAACATGGTGCAACCAGGACGCTGGTCATCCCCTTGTCACAGAGAGGTTTCCTTCTTACCTTGGCCCATGAGATTCCCCTTGCAGGACACTTAGGCCAGAGTAAGACTTGGGACAGGCTTGTCTCACACTTTCACTGGCCTCACATGAATGAAGATACCAAGGAGTTTTGTCGCTCCTGTGTCACTTGCCAAGCCAGTGGTAAGTCAGGTGGCACAACAAAGGCCCCCCTTATACCACTACCTGTGGTGGGGGTACCCTTTGAAAGAGTGGGGATTGACAATGTTGGACCAATGGAACCCCAGACAGCATCAGGGCACAAGTTTATACTGGTGGTGGTGGACCATGCCACCAGGTATCCTGAAGCTATTCCCCTTAGGACCACTACAGCACCTGTTGTGGCAAGAGCCCTAGTTGGAGTGTTCTCCAGAGTGGGCTTCCCTAAGGAGGTTGTCTCTGACAGAGGTGCAAACTTCATGTCAGGATATCTGACCGCTATGTGGAAGGAATGTGGTGTCAACTACAGGTTCACCACACCCTATCATCCACAGTGCAATGGGCTTGTTGAGAGATTCAACAGGACCCTCAAAGGGATGATTCATGGACTACCTGAAAAGCTCAGGCGTAGATGGGATGTCCTGATACCCTGCCTTTTGTTTGCTTACAGAGAAGTCCCACAGAAGGGGGTTGGCTACAGCCCTTTTGAACTTCTGTATGGGCATCCTGTAAGAGGACCCCTTTGTTTGGTGAAGGAAGGATGGGAGAGACCTCTCAAAAAGCCTGCAACCAACATTGTGGACTATGTACTTGGTCTCCGCTCCAGGATGGCTGAGTATATGGAAAAGGCATCTAAAAACTAACCCTGGGCGAAGAACTACGCTCCGTTCGCGGAGTTTGCGGAGTTTCGGCAACTCCGCGCTCCGCGGAGAACGCGAAGTTGTCGATTACTCCGCAAACTGCTGCGTAGCGTAGTTCTCACGTGCTCAATAGCATTTTCGCGTGCGCGAGGATGCTTGTCGGTAAGATTGAGTTGCCGAACACGCAGAAACTGCAATCTGGCACAGAATAACTCGCGAACACGTTAGTAGTGACCGGAAATAAGGGGACGTGAGCGGGCGGGACATACCTCATGGGTAACTTCGCGCGCTACACATCCCGAGCATGCAGGCAATCAATCAATCAATCAATCAGGATATTTGTATAGCGCGCTACTCACCCAGAGGGTCTCAAGGCGCTTGGGGGAGGGGGGCCCGCTACTGCTCGAACAGCCATGTCTTGAGTTGCTTCCTGAAGCAGAGGTGGTCTTGGGTCAGGCGGAGGTGGATGGGGACGGAGTTCCAAGTCTTGGCTGCCAGGTAGGAGAAGGATCTTCCTCCCATGGTGGATCTTCGGATGCGTGGCACGGCGGCGAGGGCGTGGCTGGTCGATCGTAGCTGGCGGGTGGGAGTGTAGAAGGTCAGGCGGTTGTTGAGGTACCTGGGGCCCAGGTCGTGGAGGGCCTTGTGTGCGTGGGTGAGGAGTTGGAACGTGATTCTCTTGCTGACGGGGAGCCAGTGAAGGTCTCTCAGGTGTCCGGAGATGTGGCTGTGTCGGGGGATGTCCAAGATGAGTCGTGCGGAGGCGTTCTGGGTGTGTTAGAGTCTTTTCTGGAGTTTGGCTGTGGTTCCGGTATAGAGGGTATTTCCATAGTCCAGTCAGCTGGTGACGAGTGCCTGTGTGACCGTCTTCCTGGTTTCAGTGGCGAGCCATCGGAAGATCTTTCGGAGCATGCGTAGGATGTTGAAGCATGATGATGAGACGGCGTTGACTTGTCTGGTCATCAAGAGGGAGGAGTCCAGGATGAAGCCCAGGTTGCGTGCGTGGTCCGTTGGTTTGGGTGCGCTGCCCAGGGCAGGGGGCCACCAGGAGTCGTCCCAGGTGGAGGGTGATGATCCAAGGATGAGGACTTCCGTCTTGTCTGAGTTCAGTTTCAGGCGGCTGTTCCTCATCCACTCGACTACGTCTTTCATCCCTTCGTGTAGGTTGGTTCTGTTGGTTCCTGGGTCGTTGGTGAGGGAGAGGACCAGCTGGGTGTCGTCAGAGTAGGAGATGATGTTGAGGTTGTGTTGGCGTACGATGGCTGCGAGGGGGCTCATGTAGACGTTGAAGAGGGTGGGGCTGAGTGATGATCCTTGTGGTACGCCGCATATGACTTTGGTGGCCTTGGATCTTTACGGGGGAGGCGGACTCTCTGGGTTCTTCCGGTGAGGAACGAGATGATCCACTCCAGTGCCTTCTCTTGGATTCCGATGTTGCTGAGGCGCTGCACTAGGGTGCGGTGGCAGACCGTATCAAATGCTGCGGAGAGGTCCAGGAGGATGAGGGCCGCTGTTTCCCAGTTGTCGAGCAGGGCTCGGATGTCGTCAGTGGCTGCGATGAGGGCGGTCTCGGTGCTGTGGTTGGCGCGGAAGCCGGACTGCGAGTGGTTGAGGCTGGTTGGGCAAGCGCAATTGGTGATCTACTGTGTGAGGTTGTTGGCTGCTTGGTTGGGGTCCCTTGAGCTGGCGGGAGGGTTCTGGCTCAGTGAAGTGGTGAGCTGGTCGGTGGTGATCTTGTTCCAGTTCCTGCGGGGAACCTGTTGCGGGTGGTGGTGAGTCATGGTCTTTCTGAAGCTGAAGTGGACGCAGCTGTGGTCTGTCCAGTGGAGTCCGGTGGAGTGGCTGAAGGAGATGTACTTGCTGGAGGAGAAGACTGGGTCAGGCGTGTGTCCGGCGTAGTGGGTGGGGGTGTTCACCAGTTTGCATGAGTCCGAGGTTGGCGAGGTTGTCCAGCAGGGTGGTGGTGGTGTTGTTGTTGTTGTTCTCCAGGTGGAAGTTGAGGTCCCCTAGGAGGATGTAGTCAGCGGAGGCAAGGGCGTGCGGGCTGATGAAGTCTGCAATATCTTCGCTGAATTGTGTGCGAGGTCCTGGGGGTCTGTAGATGAGGGTGCCTCTGAGTGTGGTCTTGGGGTCGGTGTGTATCTGGAAGTGAAGACATTAAGCGGCTGTGAGGGTGTCGTCTGAGTTGGTCGTGATGCGGATGGTGTTCTTGTGGACGATGGCGATGCCTCCTCCTGTCTCGTTGACGCGGTCTCTCCGGGTGATCTTGTATCCGTCCGGGATGGCGACGGCGATGTCGGGCGCTGGGGAGGCGTTCATCCATGTTTCCGTGAGGAAGGCGACGTCTGGAGATGTGGTGTCGAGCAGGTTCCAGAGTTCCACGGCGCTCCCGAAGACGAAAAATGGCTCGAGAACGGGTCAAGCAAGCTACTACGCATGCTCGCGGAGCTATGCGTAGTTCGCGGAGTGCAAGTGCGTCTTCGCGTAGCTCCGTGGAGTGCGGCTACGCGAACTACGCCCAGGCTTACTAAAAACCTTGAGGCAAGCCAAGAACTACAAAAAGCTTGGCATGTCAAGCGTACCTTCACCAAGTTCCAGTTGTTTCCGTCTTGAAGATGCTTGGCGCTGTTTGATGTTTGGCGCTTTTCTCTGGAAATATTTCTGGGCTGCTTGTCGTAGTTTGCAACACTTTAAATATCAAATATAACAAGACTATTACTAAACCATTCTAACATCAATGCTTTTTCCTTGGAGTTATCTAAGCATTCATAATTATACATACCAATAATATTATCCGCCCATTCCTATACTTCTTTACAAGGACACAAGAAATCTTGATACAATGTCATTGCACCTTGCTAATGTTTTCTTAAGCTGTATTTGGGGGGTCTGTAAAATAGTGTAAACAAGAAAGAACAAGGCAAGTACGTGCAATTCCTTAAACAAACTTCACAGTCAAGAAATCATTACACTTGTCTATTACCTAAGATGCAGTTTAAAATCACTGCTAATATGTTCCCCAAACAATGCGAATAATCACTCTTAGTATTTGGTATATACACAGTATGAAGTCTTTCAATCTCTATCCTTGAGATTATTGTCCTAGCGAGGCACTGAGCTAAATAGTCTTGCACCGTTTGTCACAAAGTATCGTTTTCTAAATACAAATCAATGTCCGAAATTGCATTTACCAAGGTTTGTTTTTTCCTCTAATACTCGATTTCCTTACTGTCTCTCCAGGTACCGGAAGAAGAACTGCACCGGGGCTGGAATCGTCCTTGAACAGGTCCGGTCGGAAAAGTGTTCCGTGAAGAAACCGGAAGTTCGGAAGTGAAGCTCCGATGAAGGTTTCTCCAGCGCCGACTCCTTCAAGACTCCGTGATGGCAAGGAATGAAGATTAAGCAGGTAAAAGGGAAGCGGGAGGGATACTAGACTGACAAGGGAAAATCAGGAACTCCACTGAAGCTGGAACTCTCGTGAGGGACGCAGCAATTTCCAAGCGAAGCGTCTTTCACGAGCGAGGCTGAGCTATTTATAGAATTCTTCAAGCGTGTGTCAACGTGAGCCTCTTGTCATCACGTGTAATGTCAAAGCAGTTGGAATGAGGCTTCCACGTGTACATCTTATGAATATTCATCAGCAACTGCAAATCTCATAAACCCTATCTAGGCAACATCTCTTGATGCAAAAACGAACAAGCATTGCTAAAACCGACTGAAACAATCAGTGTACACAAGAGTAACATAATGTAATGAATTAAGGAATCTATTGACTGATATGACTCCTTTCCTGACCTATCCTGACTAACCCTACTTACTCATAACATGGCATGACCAAAAGGCTGTCCTGACTGTGTACAAGCCTGGACAGAAGGTGTGGGTGCTGGAGCCAGTGGCCCAGCAGCACTCAAAGACAAATGGTCTGGGCCCCACACAATCATTGAGCAAAAGGGAGAGGTCACCTACCTGGTGGACCTTGGAACTCCCAGGAGCCCCCTCAGGGTGCTCCATGTAAACAGGCTCAAAGCATATGTCGACAGGAAGGACATGAGTTTGCTCATGGCCACAGATGAGGGACAGGAGGAGAAGAGTGACCCTCTCCCAGACCTGCTCACTCAGAACCCTGATGATGGGTCAGTAGATGGTGTTGTCTTTTGTGGCAACCTCTCTGAGCATCAGCAAAAGGATTGCAAACAAGTTCTTCAATCCTTTAGACATATGTTCTCTCTGACACCCAGCTAGACCAATTGGTGTACCCATGAGGTTGACACTGGGGACAGTCTGCCAGTTAAGAGTAAAATCTACAGACAGCCTGATCATGTCAGAGACTGCATTAAGACAGAAGTGCAGAAAATGTTGGAGCTGGGAGTCATTGAGCCCTCAGATAGCCCTTGGGCTAGTCCAGTAGTTCTAGTGCCAAAGCCTCACACCCAGGGTGGTAAGAAAGAGATGAGGTATTGCATAGACTACAGAGGCCTCAATGCAGTCACTAAGACTGATGCCGACCCAATAACAAGGGCAGATGAACTTATAGATAGATTGGCTTCTGCCAACTACTTAAGCACATTTGACCTGACAGCTGGGTATTGGCAAATCAGGTTAGCTGAGGAAGCCAAGCCCAAGACAGCATTTTCTACCCCTGGTGGGCATTATCAGTGTGTGGTAATGCCCTTTGGTTTGAAAAATGCACCTGCCACCTTCCAAAGGCTGGTGAATCAAGTTCTCACTGGGCTGGATGACTTCTGTGCAGCATATCTTGATGATATAGCTGTCTTTAGTTCCACCTGGGAGGATCACCTGGTCTACCTGAGGAAAGTGTTAGAGGCACTGCAGAAAGCAGGTCTCACTATCAAGGCCACTAAGTGCCAGATAGGGCAGACACAGGTTGTATACCTGGGCCACCTTGTAGGTGGAGGCCAGGTTCAGCCATTGGAGAGCAAGATACAGTCCATCAAGGACTGGGCTCCTCCAACCACCCAGACTCAGGTTCGAGCTTTCTTGGGCCTGACTGGTTATTACAGGAAATTTGTCAGAAATTATGGATCAATTGTGACTCCACTTAATGGCCTGACAAGTAAAAAGATGCCAAAGAAAGTTCAGTGGAGAGCAAGCTGTCAAAAAGCATTCGATGACCTAAAGCAGGCCATGTGCACAGCACCTATCCTAAAGAGTCCAGACTACTTCAAAACATTCATTGTCCAAACAGATGCTTCTGAGTTGGGCGTGGGAGCTGTTCTATCTCAGCTGAATTTTGATGGTCATGACCAGCCCATTGCTTTTATTAGCAGAAGGCTGACCCCCAGAGAGAAAAATTGGTCAGCTATTGAGAGGGAGGCCTTTGCTGTGGTTTGGGCCCTAAAGAAACTGAGGCCATACTTGTTTGGCACTCATTTCAAGATTCAGACCGACCATAAGCCCCTCTTGTGGCTAAATCAGATGAAGGGTGAAAACCCCAAACTACTTAGGTGGTCCATTTCCCTACAGTGGAGCATAGGCCTGGCACTGATCATGGCAATGCAGATGGGCTCTCCAGGTATTTCCACTTAGAGCAAGAAGACTCACCTGGTCAAGGTTAGTTTATTGTCCCAAAGTTTGGGGGGGGGGGGGTCATTTAGGAGAGTAGGGTCTGCAATCCTATGATCACCCCAGATTTTTGCTTTTTGCTTCACTGGTTTACGACTTTCCCTGGCTGTGGGCCTGCTAATCAGACCCACAGCCTAGCTGTTCTCTCTCTAAATTGACACACATGTACCTTAGGTGCATTTACCAATTGCTACTGGGCCACCTTATCAGTCCCTGTACAGTATACCTTAGGTATCCAGGGCATAGGTGTACCCAGGGCCTACCAGGGGCTGAAGCATGTATTATGCCACCCCTGGCTGGCCATCTAAATCTGACATAACTGGCTGCACGACAGCTGGGGCAAGGTGGTGTAAACACCCTTTGCTTTAGATATAGTATCCCTATATCTAACCCTAAAATGGACACATGTATTCCTATCAGTCACTCCTATGGCAGGCCTTAACAATCCTGAAGGCAGAGTGCTTGGAATTATGTGAGATGGTGCTCTGGCATGAGCTGAGCCCATCAGCAGCTTGCGGAACCAAGTCCTAATAGCTGTTCTATGATAACGCATACCATATACTCTTAAGTGCATTATAATCCTCGCGTTATTTGCTATCTTTGGTATTGCTTTATCAAAACATGTCAAGTAAGGTGTCATACGAATTGGAATACCAACCCCTCGCCAATTCTGGCGACGGGGTTAGCATTCCACCCTTCTAGAGGGACACGACATGTATGTAACTGTGAACCCCGGTTAAAGTTAACTCGAGCCTCAGCATCACAAAATGGATGCTGCCACCACAGACACAAGTCTGACCTCCTGCTGCTGGGAGTCCTTCCAGCGAGGAGAGCTTGGACAAAGGGTTTCCTGTCAGGGGCGGTGCTAGCACCATCCCAGACAGGGTTTTGTGTATCCCAGGTAGGCAGGACTGAGAAGGAAGGTGACTGCAAGTGGCACCCCGGTGCTCACTATGCATCTGCTGGTTTGAACCAGTTCCAGGGGCATACCAGCCCCTGAGCTGGGGAAAGTCCGGACAAGGGAGAGGGGTGTAACCACCCCCCTCCTGGTCCCACCCATGGGCAGGACCTAGTCGCGTGCCTGCCCCTTTCTTTAGTATAAAGGTAGGAGCGGGTCCCCTTCCCAAATTAGATAATTCTGAATCTTGACTACTTTCCACGAAAGAACTCATGAACATTTCTGAAGACTCTCCCTTGTGGCTAAGGAGTAGCCACCCTGCATCAGCGGGCACCATCTAAGCGCTTGCGGTTTGCTGCACGTCCATCCTCCGGATCAAGACTGCCCAGCTCGACGAGACCTGGATTCCCTGGCATCTCTGACCTCTACCTACATCATCAGCCCAGCTGAGATTCGTGGATGCGACAAGACCTGAAGGGACCGGCCATCTTCAAAACTGCACGACGCTTATCCAGCACGACCGCCGAGGGATCCTCGAGTGAGTGATTTGGGGTTTGAGAAGCCCTAACCCTGATCAGCTCCATCACCGAAGTCCAGCCCCCCAGCATCCACAAGATCTGCGTGGGGCCCTTCTGCTCCTTGCTGCTCACCGCGTTGTCCGGTCACTTGCCTGCTGGCTAGTAGCCCTCCTGACGACGAACCACGACCATTACTTCACTGGTCTGGTTGCTCCAGACTGGCCCTTGCTCCCTTCCAAGAGAGGAGCACCCCGGACCCTCTTGGTCCACTCCAGAAGCCATCTTGACTCCACCACGTGGGCTTGACTTTGCCAAGGTTTGTTGCCCCAATCCTGGGTCCAGCATCGCCAACAGCAGACACCTTCGTGGGACAGCTCGTATCTCCACCCTGGTCGCCAACAACGCCTCCTGGTCCGAGAGACAGCAGAGTCCAGCGTCGCCCACTCACCTGATCGAGCTGACTTCATCCGGTGCCATCCTGGTGCCCACCTAATCACTGGCTAGTGATTAAGAACTGAGTCCCCTCTGCTTTCAGGTCGTCTCCATCTTCGATCCAGGCTTGGATCACTCCGGACATCATCACTGGTCACCTGCCAGCAACTTCTTCTTTCAGGCTCCATAGACTGTAACGAGGATTCCTGACGTCTTTTGAACCCTATGCAGCCGCAGCCCCTGGGCTAGGTAACTTGAGCATTTCGGTGCTCCAACGTAGGTTCACTATCTAAGTGTCCAGATCCTTTTTCGTTTTCAGCCTACCTAGTCGGATTCGTCCGATAACACTAACTTTACGATTACTAGCATCCATAGACTTTGTCCCGCATCCCGCAAGAGAATGCACACTCTGCACCCGATCTCCCTAGGCCTCCTGCTCCTAACCTGAAGGTTCAGTAGTGTAGTCCTAGCGATCCTAAAACCTCTGGATCTTGTTACTTACCTGTTAGTATTTCGCATTCCACTTTGGTAGTATATGGTTTTTCGTGCCCCTCGGGCATTTGTGTAAATTGTGCAACTTAAAGTATTTTCATAAGAGTTTTGTTGTGTGCTTAGCTCACTGACTCATAAAGAGATCAGGGTAGACTTGTTATGAATAAATATCCTTTTATTTTCATAACAACTTGTGTGGTGTCCTTTCACTTGGTGTTTAATGGGTATATGTGATGGTATAACAGCTGGCTTAACACGCCCTCTAGAGTTTAGCCTAAAGACTGCTCTTGTCCATGCTACTAGGATAGCTGGTCTATAAGGTTGACTTACAACCAATCATCAATAAGGGTTGTTTGGAATGATACACAGTGATCACTAGAATAGTGAGCACTACATATCAGGCCAACTTCTCACAATACAAAGGATATATAACATGTTCCTAACCATCCAATAGGAAGACGGTGATAACCTTTATTTCCACAAATGAAGTAAGTGTTTCGTGAAGCCACAAAGGCGATACCATTTGGAGTGTCAAAGGTGAGAGTAGTATTACATTCACTTCTCCCTACTGGGATAGTACCTTTATTTCGGACACATAAATCAGCTTTGGTATCAATAACTGTAATCACATGTAAACTAGACATATTTATATTTCTTTGGTTAGTGTATACTCGAGGCGATGATACATTATCTGGTTGATATTCTTCCCATTCGAATTTAGTTCCTTCTGCTTACGAGTATCCATCTCTGTCATTATAACAAACTTTGTTAAGCCGAAAAAGCAGTCCACCTTTAGTTGGCCATCTCAAAGTAAACAGAAGAGTGTACCAAGCGTTACAAGAACCATTGTGAGAGAACGGAAGAGGAGTGCCTCCTTTCTTTTGATGTCCAGGCAACATTCCACATACCCAACAGTTCGAAGTGTTCGTCATATTATGGGTGTGATGTAAAATTTGAATGAAACTGTTATTTAGATAAGTCTGTCTATGTCGTTCTTCATGATAAGGCAAAGTGAAATGAAAATGTTCAGATGGAATTGGGGTAGTAGGCAATAAGTACTCTCTTGCCGAAACCAATCGTTCTACAACCCAAGCTATTACTGCTATTACCACTATGGTCGTAACAAAAAGCACCGCACCCAGAATTCTCTTATTTCTTATCGTAGTAGGTGCCATAGTTCAAAGTACAAATGTCTAAAAACAAAAACAACAAAAAAATAAAAATATGAGTGCTGAGCTCCGAGGTAGCCGTTGGTTTCTTCTCCGAGATTCAAGACGGGTGTCGCTACACTTGGCAGAACTGATCCCCCCCCCTTGATATTCCCGGCTTCCATGTTCACAAACCTCAGAGCGGTAACTCAACCAGTCTCGCACAAAACAACTGCTTTTCTTGGCCGTAGATTGTATCTTTCTCCACCAGAAACAGTGTGGTCCGGGAAGGATCCCTCCGATTCAGTAGACGTAGCAGCTGGGCTCTTCTCTACGTCCAAGATGTCTCGATAATCTGACAGCACAGTGGGATTCACCAGATCCGGAGAGACACGACGACAATGAGTAGAATGCACCCACCGTTTCTTGTTCGTGACTCGCACAGCCGTTCGAGTCGCCAGCAACACCTGCTCAGGGCCACGCCACCTCGGTTCCAAGCTGCTGGTTCTCTCAAACGAACGGATCATCACATAATCCCCAGGACGAAGATTATGAGCCTCTCCAATGGAATTGTCGGGGAGCGCTTCTCGAACCTGTTGATGAATAGAAAGTAAATCATTTATTAATTGTGCCAAATAATCGTTCATCATTATACAAGGCACATCATGTAGCAAACGAGGCTTAGGAACTCCCCATATGTTCATGGGCCTTCCAAACACCACTTCATAAGGTGTGAGGCCAGTTCGGGAATGGGGTACTGATCTAATAGATAGCAATGCCAGAGGCAGAGCATTCGGCCATTTCAAAGACGTAGATGCCACGATCTTTTTTTTTTTTTGATTTCTGTAATTTTTTATTGTATAAAAAAATATATATTTACATGGAGCATGGGATATACATGAGTGGAGGAAGAGGGCAGAGAACGAGGAAGAAGAAAGAAAAGGCGCCAGGGGGAGGGGGGGGGGGGATTTGGCCATCGGCCTTCCGTGTCTTTGCGATAGTTCGATTGTCAGTTTTCCAAGTTCTGCTTGTCGTTGTCTTCTGCCACCCCCTTCGCGATGCTTGGTTGGTATCCTTGTCCCACGCCCGGACGATAGAGAGGATAGAGAAGGATAAAGGTCGAAAATGAAAGAGGAGAGGAGCCTTGCATACTGGTTTCCTTTTGTAAGTGCACGGATCCGCAGAGTGTGCCACCTCTATGGTTGTCTAGATTCTGCGCCATGGGTTTATGCGATGATAGGTAGAGGTCTAGGGGCTGCCTGTGAGTTTTCGGTGAGAGTTTCGCTGTGATGTTATCTGCCCCCCTTAGGAACGTGACCCAGTTGAGCCATGCCTGGGGCGCAGCTTTCGAAGTGTCCTTCCAATTACTTAGGACTATTTTGACTGCAGCCATCAGCAATAGGTCAATGAGGTCTCGATCTTCTGTCATTGTGATTGACGGGGATGCAAAACCTAGGACTAGACTTGGGAAATCTATGTGTATGGCTACTCCTGGGATCTCATTGATAAGTGTTCCAATTCTATCCCAGAATTCCCAGATCTTAAGACAGCTGAGCAGAAGGTGTTCTAAGTCTCCCTTCTCTTTGCCACAATTCCAGCATGCATCACTCTCTCGGATCCCCAAGGAGGCCAGGCGGGCCGGTGTCCAGTATGCCTTGTGCACTAGCCAATATTTGGTCTGGTTGAGCGCTGCCGTTATCTTTTTCCTAGAGGAGGATCTCCATAGCTCTGCTTTCTCGACCTCACTTAGCTCCCTCCCTTCTAAAGCCCCCTGGAGTTCTGGACTTTTTGGTTCCGTCCAGAGGTGTCAGGGATAACACCAGAAGACCCCGGAGTTCTACCTGTCTCGGTGCACAAATAAACAGAAACACGGGCTTCTCGATGGTGGCGTCAAAGACTAAAGGTTTTATTACTGCAGGGACACAGAAGTCACAGAAACTACACACGGGCAGTATCTAGGAGCCTGTTCGATTTGTACAAAGAGGGTTGCTCCTTATATACTAAAAATTGGGCTTCAGGCAAATTCTTTACATGTTATTACATTCCCAAACCTTTGTGTCCTAAACAATAAATATTTGGCGTTGCACAGGAATCGTTGACAATATCTAATACCAAAACATTACGAATGAGGGGTTCCCACTATTCCATCACAAGCCGGACCGCCTCATCGTAAATTTCGTTACCTCCCCCTAATAAAGGGCCAGAAGGAAAGGGGCAGAGCCAGGTGCAGGAGATAAAAAAACAGGATAAGAGATGTTTGTGGGTCGTAAATGGGCAAGGCTACCAGCTTTGGCCGCCTAATCATGATCAGGCCAACGAACACGAGAACCAGTATAGCAGGGCTGGCCTCAGGCAGAGGAGGCAGCTTCTGTCGAGTCATGCAGCCACGGCGTGTTGTGTTCTAAGGTGTACGTGTCACTAGAGAGGTGAATCGTTGGTCAAGCCTACGTGTCCTTAATCGAAATGAAGTAATCAGAGGTCATTGCGTGTCCATTGTCTATGTGAGGGCAAGAAACACAAAATGGCTGCCATAATCTAAGATGGATGCCATGGGTAGATCAGAAATGTGTTTGCAACAGGAGTACTCTTGCTCGCAGCATAGCGAAAACACCAGGATATACTAAATGGACCATTTGCGGTTCGCTGATACCAAAATTATGTATTTACGACAATGTTGAAAACACGGGTTCAAATCGTCACGGAACCTCAGACCCTCCTTTTGCCCTTACATAGGCAATTACTCAGTCTATGTCAGAATCTAATTCTATGCTCATCAGGTCAATGACATGTTGTTGTATCATCATCCTTTCTCGCGCCTTTTCTCCAAACGCAGGTGGTTTTCTGAAACAGGTTGCAGCACAGAGACTACACAGAGCGGGACCACACTGGATAATCAGGCAACACGAGAACAGGAATACTAAGATGACACCAATGACCATCAGAACCTTCCATCCCCACGCTGATATCAGAGTCCAAAACCACTCCATGAAGGACCAGTTTCCCTTGTCTACGTGTATAGAGTCGGAAATCTTATGTAGCTTAGAGATCGCCTCATAAACAGTTGGAGCATTATTGGGAATAAAAACACAGCAGCTCGATTGGATCATTCTGCATACCCCTCCTCGGTCTGCAAGTATCACGTCTAGAACCATACGGTTCTGCAACGTCATGAGTCGATCCGCCTGAAGCTCAGCTGTCAAGTTGCTAAGGGCACCAGCAGTTGCGGTAATAGTAGATTCAACTACCCGTGTTAGCTGGCGTATGTTTCTACTATTGGCCATAGGCCCCCAGAACGGAAGGAAACCTTTGAAGAAGTCTCCAGCTTCCTGACCAGCGGTATCTTCTTTGCTGAAAACACCTCTCGCTACTCTGGTCTTGTGATAATCAGATGAAGCAGTGTATGTTGGAGGCAACAATCGAGCAATATAACATGAACCTGAAAAGTCAGCAGGCAGCCATGTATACGCTCTGTCTTGACAGATGAAGTAGGTACCCCTAGCAGTAAGAAAAGCAGGGGAAGAGTTAGACGGAAACACGTAAGTCTCAACGCACTCACTCCTCCCTAGCTGGGCTCTCGGATTTCTCCCATTTCCTTGCAAACAGACTTGACCTCTGTGAGGTACGACCCAGATTGGAGTTGAGCTTTTACGTTTGCTTTCTCCCAAACTAAGGTGATACTCTGAAGAGTTCCAACTCAAATATACTCGTAATTCATCTCTAGGGTAAGATGGAGTATTATTGACGTCCTTGATCATGTCAATAATTCCCTGGACTAAAGCTTTGTTGGCAGAGTTATATTTAGTGGAACGTGGTGGACGCGGAGGATAAGTTTCAAGGGCATAGGCAAAAATGGTCTGAAGGGCCTGAAATGATCCATTATAGCTAAAAGGCAAAACCAGGTAGGGAATGCCTTTATCCATAGTGTGGGGTATCAAGCCACACACCCAGCAGTCTGTAGTGTTAACTACCAGTTGGTGTTGGTGCAAGAGCTGTACAAAAATGTTATTGATGAATTCTGAGTGTCGAGCTTGTTCATGTTCAGGAAACGAGTGAAAAGAGTGCATAGAAGAAACAGTAGAAGTAGCAGGATCAAGGGGAGGTACTGTGGTTGCTGGCATAAAAATCAAATTCACACCAAAGATGGTTCCACCCACCAACGTTATCAAAACAATCAAAAATGTGATAGCACATTGCATCAGAAAACATTTGCTGTGAAGAATTCTGTAAAGTCTGTTTCTGCGAACATAAATCACATTTTCTCATTGCAGCACAGGAAGCTCCATCTTCTACAATCCGCTCGCGACCACTGATGATGTGTACGTAGATGAAAATGCCTCTATCAGCCCTGGGAGTTCCCAGAACTAACAGAAAGATCGACCTTGTGTCTGACCCCCGCAGATTCAACTAGGCACACAGCCACGACCCTACGGCTACCCAGACGGCAAGGCAATTTTAAAACAATAAAAGCAATAGCAAACTTCCTGGCTGAGGGCAAAAGTGTCACAATTCAAATATCACAATAGGCAGTTTCCTGCTTTATTTGTCCATATTACGTGACCGTGAATTGTATCTCAGTTTTGCAGGAGCTGTTTGATCTGGAAACAGTGTCTCATCAGCAGAGGTTGCAATGTTCAAGTTCGCAGAAGGCAAAGTTTCTTCCGATGCAGAGGGTAAGTGTTCAGGAGTTAAAGAAGTGGTTTCAGGAGGAGAGCCAGAGTTCGATATGTCGGGTATCAATTCGGCATCGCTGAAAGGGATAAACTTGGGCGTTCGTTCAAACTCAGAGGCACCAATTCCCTTCTTTACCCAGGTATCATAAGGAAGCGGCAGGGGCACACGTTTGACGTGCGTCGTATGGATCCAGTTCTTGCGGCCAGCCACTCGAATAGCAGTTCTCGTTGCTAGAAGTACTTGATAAGGGCCGACAAATCTGGGTTGAAGGTTCTTCGTCCTCGCAAAGTTCCGCACTACAACGTGGTCGCCAGGTTTCAGCTGATGACCTGGACTCTCCGGTGGCTTTGGTAATGCATCGAAAACCTGTTGGTGAATAAGACTTAATTTAGCAGTCAAGTCGTAAAGGTAGTCAATCAACATTGGATATTCCAGAGAATAAAATTCTTTTGGCCTAGGCACTCCCCAAACGTTAGCGGGTCGACCGAAAACTATCTCGTAGGGACTAAGCCCTACTCTAGAATGTACAGTCGCTCTCGTTGATAACAAAGCCAAGGGTAGTGCATCTGGCCAGGATAAACCTGTGGATGCCTGTATTTTAGCGAGTTTTAGCTTGAGGGTGCCATTGTAACCCTCAACTAAACCAGCAGACTGTGGATGGTTTGCACTGTGAAATTTTTGCTTGATCCCTAAACCGGCACATACACTCTGCATAACTTTCCCTACAAACTCACTTCCGTTATCTGACCATACAATCCGTGGCATTCCATACCTAGGGAAGTATTCTTTGAGAAGGATTTTGGCAGTTGACAGGGCAGTATGGTCCTTTAGTGGATATGCTTCGATCCATCTGGAGAAAGCACAAACTACCACTAGGACGTATTTTAGGTTGTTGCAGCGATCCATGTGAATAAAGTCTAACTGAATCACTTCAAAGGGGCAGGAAGGAGGAGCGAAATGACCAGCAGGTGTGGGGACTCCCTTGCCAGGATTATGCATCAGGCATACCATACAATTTTTCACCACTCTCTCTGCACACTTACTAATCCCATCATTCTTCCAGACTGGAGCTAACATCTTACAAATCCCTTTAGAACTGATGTGCGCTGCTCCATGCGCCATCGTCACTACTGCAAGCACATACGCATCAGGCAACATCCAACGCTGTTGTTCCGACAAATCAATCCAACATCCACTCGAGTCCAATTTACCCGTACTTTCTTTCCATACAAGCTTTTCCTCCTCAGTCGCTTCTTTCTGAATTTCTTTCACACTTTCCACTGTGTCCTCACACATTCCAGACCCTGACATCCATCTTGCAGACGTAGCAACATACATTCTACTCATCATATTTCTAGCTGTCTGTTTAGCAGTCTCGTCAGCAAAAGCGTTCACACGACCAACATCATCCGTGATTGCTTTATGAGCACTGCACTTCACAATCGCAACTTCAGTCGGCAAGGTTAAAGATTCCAACAAGTCGTTAACTAGCTGACCATGTTGAATCTTAGTCCCATGGGACGTAATGAAACCTCTTTCTTTCCACAAACGGCCAAAACTATGGGCCACGCCAAACGCGTACTGACTATCTGTGAACACATTCACTCTCTTTCCCTTTGCTAAGACACACGCTCTCGTTAGGGCAATTAATTCTGCAGCTTGGGCAGAATTCTGACTCACTCTCGCAGTCTCCACAATCGTACTCAAAGTCGTTACTGCGTAAGCAGCAGTCACATCACCATTCTCCAATTTAAAACATGACCCATCAACATACAACGTGCCATCTGGATCTGACAATGGAGTGTCTTTTAAATCAATTCGTCCTTTTGTCTCTTCCTCGGTTCTGAAACAGCAATCATGGGGTTCAGAATCACTCGACTCCTGATTAGTCGGCAACAATGTTGCTGGATTCAATACATTGCATCTTTTGATCTGAATATGACTCGCTAACAGTGTCAGCTCATAGCCTGATAATCTAGCACTGGTAAGATGCTGCGTCTTGGTTCGGTTCATGAGTGTATCCACAGCATGAGGAACCATGACCACTAGCATGTTATTCATCACCAAACCAGCAGACTGTCGGATGGAAGCTGCAGCTGCCGCTGTAGCTCTCAAACAACTAGGCAACGCTCTAGCTACCGGATCTAATGTTGATGAAAAATACGCACACGGGCGTTGTTTATCACCAAATTTCTGTGTCAGAACACTCAACGCGCAACCTTCTCTCTCGTGAACGTAGAACGTGAATGGTTTACTGTAATCGGGCGTACCCAATACAGGAGCTGAACACAGTGCATTTCGTAACTCAGAAAAACTCTCCTGACATTCAGCAGACCACGGCACCGGACTCGGAACATTTTTCCCAGTCAAAGCTACCAATGGTTTTGCCAAAAGAGAAAAGTTTGGGATCCACTGTCTACAGTATGAGGTAATACCTAGAAAGGCACGTACTTCTTTCTGTGTGCGGGGAACATTCATCTGCGTAATTGCTTTTATTCTCTCTGGGGTCAACTTCCTTCCCTCCTTTGACAAGATATGACCTAGGTAGGTCACTTCTTGGCAGCAGTATTGCATTTTGGAAGGTGACACCTTATGATTCAAATTAGACAAATGATGCAATAAGGAAATTGTAGCTGCTTTGCAAGTTTCCTTGTCATCGGCAGCCACTAGAAGATCATCTACATACTGTACTAGGGCAGAACCAGGAGGAAGCACAAAAGAATCTAACTGACTTTTTAATGCCTGACTGTAAATGGACGGACTCTCACAATAGCCTTGTGGAGCACGTTTAAACCTAAAACTTCGACCTCCTAAAGAGAAGCCGAAAATATCTCTGCTTTCTTCGGCTATCGGAATGCTGAAAAAGGCATTCTTCAAGTCGATAACTGAAAACCATGTGGCTGTAGCAGGAATCAATGTTAACAATGCAGTAATGTCTGGAACCACAGGAAACTGTGGAACCACAATCTTATTGACTTCTCTGAGATCGATAACAAACCTATAAACTGGAGGCTTTGAAGGATCAGTACGTTTTAAAATTGGCAATACAGGACTGTTACAGACATTTCCTCTAGTTTCTTCAATCACGTCTTTCTTAATCAAATCTTGCACAATCAATAAAAGTGCACGTTCACCTTCACTAGAAATTTTGTATTGAGGAATTCGTGGAAATTTGACATTTGCTTTCAAAGTGACTACATACGGTGGAATTTCCAAAAGGCCTACATCGTTAGGACCTGCGCCCAAATAGTATCAGGGAGTGAACGCAGCTCTGGTGGGAGCGCATCCATTGACAAGTACATCGGAGAGATGATTCTTTTACCCAATGTAAGCTGTACTCCTGTCGGAGAACAGTACAATGTTGCATATAGGCGTTTTAACAAGTCTAAACCAAGCAGATTTTCATTACAACCTGTCGTCAAAATCAAGGGTGCTTTCAATTGACACGGCCCAACAGAGATAGGCAAAGGACCAGATACAGGGTTGTAAACAGGGGCGCCTGAAAAACCTACTGAAACATTTGTTAAGCCGGACAAAGGTGCGCCAGGGAGTTTCGCATGAATGATAGAACTTTTTGCGGCACCAGTATCCAACAGAAACGGTTCGACTACACCTGATGTTGCTACTGCGACATAAGGCCACTCTGATCCACTGGAACTGATACTACTCCCTCTCTCTGTCCATGGCTGTCCTAGTACTCAATTTGCTGAAATCCCTCATCAGCCTCGCAATAGTCTTCAACATGATACTGTTGAGATCTAGTTTGTTGGGCAGACTGTCCATTCCGCTGATCAAAATGATTAGAAGGGCGATCATTCGTTTGTGGAGGCATAGCACCTCGTCCTCGACCTCTAGAATTTTGCATGGAACCACCACGACCTCTCTGAGCTGCTGCAGCATTATTCTGCGCTAAGATTGGACAGTCATTCTTATAATGACCCTCTTTCTTACAGTACGCACACTGGTTCCACTGATATTGAGGTCTCGGTGAACTATAATCTGTTCTTTGATATGATCCTTGCTGTGTATTAGTCTGATTCGTGCGAGGCGGATATGCTTGTTGCAAAAGAACTTTAGTTTTTAAATCTTTCGTTTTCTTATCTGATTTCTCTTTCTCCTCTTTATCCCTATTTTCATAATACTGTGCAGTTGCAAGTATTTGCGCAGTTGTAGAGACAGCCCACGCACTCTCGGAATCTTTCAATTTATTGCTGAGTTCTGGCAGCAGATTGTGTACAAATTTATCGACAAACAGTCTCTGTCCTCCTTCTGTGCTCATATCCTGACCACTGTGATCTACAAAAGTCTCTTCGAACCTTGTGAAAAAGTCGGATGCACTTTCGTCTTTCTTCTGCCTGCATGCGGACAACTTGTCCTAGTTAACGCGCAATGCTGGCATCAGAGTCTTCATTAATTCAATTATTCTACCTGGAAGATCAGTAATTAGAGGTTCGGGTTTGGAACCACCTATTTGCTGACCATCTGCTGCAATTATAGCTGCCCAATCACCACCTAGGGCAACTGGATGATTCTCTTTACGAATTTTAGCCCAAATTGGTTGCGGGACTACATTCCCAAATAACATGTCAATGTCCGCCAAATTCATCACGCAAGCCTCAACTGTTTGCGCTAACTCTTTATAGTATCCGGCGGGATTCTTTCGCGGATCTGGCAATGCCTGTTTAACTGCTAACACTTCGGCTCGCTTCCATGGAATGTGTATCCACACTCTCTGGAATTGCGCCGGAGCGGCAGCAATACCACGGTTCACATCAGCTGGCACAGCTTCGCGCCAGATTGGAGGAACCTCCCTCATTGGATATTGGCGATTCTGCTTCGTACTACGTTTTTCTAACTCTTTCGGAAAACGAAGAGATGGATCATTCCTATAGCTTAAAATTAGTTCCATCGCTTCCTTTATATCCTCACCAACTATCATACCTGCAGCGAACTCTTTTTGGACATTAATTAATTCTTCTAAATTCGATTCAGAGTCGATTTCTTCTAATTCGTCACGCAGAAGAGAACACATCTCATCGAACACATATCTTTGTGTCGGTTCTTTCCATTGCATAAATGTATCTAATACATCTCTCGTACTATATCTTCTACTCTTCGAAATCCATCTAAGAGCGGTGGAATCCAATATTCCCCGTTCTTCAGTACTAGGAAGCTGACTACGTCTCTGAACAGAGTCAGAGGTAGGCGTCTTAATTAAAGTTTTATAGAAGGGAGACAGAATATTAGAGACAGAATCAGTGATTCTCCGACGAACAGAAAGCGGAGTCATAATACTAGCAGAAGCAGAAAACACAGTAGCAGTTGGAATAGATAGAACGGGAACAGTAGGAGTATCAGGTAAAGTAGTTTGTGAAACAGCAGGCGTAAGCGAAACAGGTATAGGTAAAGCAGTCGGCAACCCTGGAAGAGGGGGTGCCGAAGGAACATTAACATTGCCCACAGGAGGTATAGGAGCTTGATTCAGAGGGGCAGGAGCAGGGACACCAGGTTGTCCAGCAACTGGCAATTGGACATTCGGTAAAGGTGGAGCCGTAGCACCCTGAGCATACGGTGGGGGTGACCTTAACAAGTAAGATAAGAGAGGATCGTTTTCGGGGTCCTCTACTATCTTAGCTGTACTCGATGGCAAGGCAGGATAGCACTTGTCTATTGCTAAATTACGCTCTCTAGTAGCCACCTCTATTGCTTTCTCAGACTCGTTGACTTGCAGCTGTTTAGCAGCTTGTTCTAAAGTCAATTCTTGTTCTTTTTGTTCTTTCTTTAACCTTTTAATTTCTCTCTGTTTAGATTATTTTCACCAATAACGGAAAGAATCAAACATTGCCGGCCGGGCTTTCTTCTTAAACAACTTCACTTCCAGATTATCAAGGACCTCGGGTTCAAAACTACCATGCAGTGGCCAACTAAGGACACCGTCTTTTTTGGTATATCGGACCCATATTTCATTATAAGATATAGGACCCACACCAAACTTACAGTATAAATCATATAGAGGAGTTCCAATCGGAGGAACCAGACATGAGTCCTCCAACCGGGAATCACCGTTGCAACCAAAACACGACAACATACAATTTTTCCGACTTACCATTTTACAACCCGGAACACAAAACAGACAAAACACAAACAGAAGGTGCGCACTCGAACCAAGAACTTAGGCCTACCAAAGCGAACGAATGTATCGATACCCAAACTAAACCAATAGATTATCGTAACCAGAACAAACCAGTGATAATCTTACGAAACAAAACCAAACCAAGAACCAAAAAGGATTATCCGAACAGGAGTAACCCCTACGAAGTAACCAACTAGCAACCACTTAATACTTAACTGAGGCACTGAAGACGTCACCAAGGAGAAACCCGTCTACGTCTCGCCGTACTAAGGACTGCACCTCGGGTCCAAGACAGGGCGACGGTCAAGGCAACGGACCACTGCAGCCATCCTGAACGGGAACCCTCGTGGAAGAGAACGTCGGGCCACTTTTGCGATATGCCGGGATCGATGAAGTGGGGCGCCTCCCTCAGGAATCTTCACACGAAGCTTCTCGAACTCTTCAGGCTTTTGGACCGGTACCGAATGACGTCGCCCTACGTTGGGCGCCAATTGGAGTTCTGGACTTTTTGGTTCCGTCCAGAGGTGTCAGGGATAACACCCGAAGACCCCGGAGTTCTACCTGTCTCGGTGCACAAATAAACAGAAACACGGGCTTCTTGATGGTGGCGTCAAAGACCAAAGGTTTTATTACTGCAGGGACACAGAAGTCACAGAAACTACACACGGGCAGTATCTAGGAGCCTGTTCGATTTGTACAAAGAGGGTTGCTCCTTATATACTAAAAATTGGGCTTCAGGCAAATTCTTTACATGTTATTACATTCCCAAACCTTTGTGTCCTAAACAATAAATATTTGGCGTTGCACAGGAATCGTTGACAATATCTAATGCCAAAACATTACGCACGAGGGGTTCCCACTATTCCATCACAATCCCATGTCAGCTTTTCATTCAAGAGCCGGACCGCCTCATCGTAAATTTCGTTACCTCCCCCTAATAAAGGGCCAGAAGGAAAGGGGCAGAGCCAGGTGCAGGAGATAAAAAAACAGGATAAGAGATGTTTGTGGGTCGTAAATGGGCAAGGCTACCAGCTTTGGCCGCCTAATCATGATCAGGCCAACGAACACGAGAACCAGTATAGCAGGGCTGGCCTCAGGCAGAGGAGGCAGCTTCTGTCGAGTCATGCAGCCACGGCGTGCTGTGTTCTAAGGTGTACGTGTCACTAGAGAGGTGAATCGTTGGTCAAGCCTACGTGTCCTTAATCGAAATGAAGTAATCAGAGGTCATTGCTTGTCCATTGTCTATGTGAGGGCAAGAAACACAAAATGGCTGCCATAATCTAAGATGGATGCCATGGGTAGATCAGAAATGTGTTTGCAACAGGAGTACTCTTGCTCGCAGCATAGCGAAAACACCAGGATATACTAAATGGACCATTTGCGGTTCGCTGATACCAAAATTATGTATTTACGACAATGTTGAAAACACGGGTTCAAATCGTCACGGAACCTCACCCCCATAAATTTGTGACCTTATCGTTGAGTTTGGTGTTTTTGGGGCGGAGGGCTTTGTATAGGTGTGCTACTTGGTGTCCTAGTGTGTTGAGATTGGCTGCAAGTTGTATGAGCGATGGCGTCCGGCTGTTGAGGTTTGCCTTCCTGATTGCTACTTTAATTTTCAGGAAGTTGTAGAGTTCTATGCTTTGTAGGTTGTGAGCTTCCTTGAGGGTGTCAAAGGTTGTGTACGCGCCCTGTTTCTGAAGGTCCTGGGCAGTGGAGATGCCATGTCTGTACCATTCGTGCATGTCTAGAACCTTATCCCTGTATCTTAATGTGGGGTTGTGCCAGATGGATTCAAATTGGCCTCCCTTGATGCTTGTTGTCAGTAGTTTGCCGACACTCAGAAGGGCTGTTTTCGTGTTCTTCAGGACGGGGTTGTCCTTGACTGCTGGGTGTCGGGTGGCGGGGAGGAGGGTGATGGGGTTCATGCCCTTTAATAGTCCACGCTCGAGTGTTAGCCATGCTGGGGTGTATTCCTGTCTTGGGTCCATCCAGTGTAGCCCCTGTCTGGCTGTGCATGCTACCCGGAATCGTTTGAAATTTGTTATGTTCAGACCGCCCTGATCTTTTGAGAGCCTAAGTTTGTGTAGGCTTATTCTGGGTTTTTTCCCTCTCCACAAGAAGGAGTTCAGTATCTTGTCTAGTCTCTTGTGGAAGTCTTCTGTGTTAATCAGTGGGAGCCTGGTTAGCATATAGTTGACCATCGGTGTGAGCATAATTTTTATCGCTTCTATCCTTCCCCACCATGTTGTGAATTTGGGGGACCACCCTTCTACTTTATCCTTAATTTTCTGGATTGTTGCTTGTTCATTGTGTTCCAGTGTTGTTCTTAGGTCTCTCTCAAAGAGGATGCCCAAGTATTTTATGGGCTTCTGTTGCCATGTTAGTCCGGACATTCCTAGTACCGTTCTTGTTGTGTGGGTGTTTAAAGGTTTGCACTCTGATTCGTCTTTGTTGAGTTTGTACCCCGAGACCTGGGCGTATTTTCCAATAGTGTCAGTCAGTGCTTTAATGGATCTTTCTGGGTCTTCTATGACTATTAGTACATCGTCCGCGTAAGCCGCTAGCTTGAAGGTTTCTCTCCCTATTGGTATCCCCACTATATCTTCGTTTGTTCTAATCATCGTGAGGGGCGGTTCTATGGCTAATAGGAAAAGGGCTGGTGAAAGTGGGCAGCCTTGTCTCGTTCCCCTGCCCAGGTTGAGTATGTTCGATGTGCCTCCGTTGACCACCACCCGCGCTTTGGGGTTGTTGTATAGGGCCATCACCATCTTCCTATAGTTTGGTCCTAACCCGAATTTCCTCATGCATTGATCTAAAAATCTTTGCTAGCTTCAACTTCAGAGCAGCATTATACCTTTCTACCAAACCTGCTGACTGCGGATGGAATACAGCATGGAACTTTTGATGAATCCCCAACCCTTTCAGGACGTACTCCACTACTTTCCCAACAAAATGAGGACCGTTATCATTCCACAAAAATGTACAAACACCATAGCGTGGGAAGTATTCTTTGAGCAAACCTTAGCTGTTGTCAGCGCTGTATTATCCTTTGTGGGGAAGGCCTCAATCCATTTACTGAAAGCACACACCACCACTAAGACATACTTAAGGTTATTGCAATGCTCAAGCTGGATGGAATCCATTTGCAGTACTTCGAATGGTGCAGTAGGCGGAACAAACCCTCCTTTCGGAGTATAAGTCCCTTTAGCAGGGTTGTACTGCAAGCATATCAGACAGGTCTGCACTACTCTTTTGTCCGTACTGTCAATCTCAGGATGCTCCCAAACCCATGTAAGCAATTTAGTAATTGCAAGAGCTCCAACATGTGCCAATCCATGTGTCATTTGAACCATTGCTTGCAAGTAAGCGGCAGGCAATTTCCATCTCTCCATATCCTTGCTCCTCCAGCAACCTTCATCATCCAACACTCCCTCCTTTGCCCAGGTTGCGAGTTCTGCTTCGGACGCTGATTTCTGAATGTCTAAGATCTCCTCTCTAGCATCATGCCATCTCTCAGCCTGCGATTTCACCACATATATTGGCGAAACATTTGGTAACATAGCAGTTTCCCTCGCTATGCGATCTGCAAAGGCGTTTCCTTGTCCTACTTTGTCTGTCACTTTCTTATGTGCACTGCATTTTATTATTGCTACTTTCTTTGGATGTAATAGCGCATCAGGAGGTCACGTACTAATTCTCCATGCATAATGAGCACTCCATGTGAAGTCAAAAATCCTCGCTCCCTCCAGAGCAGGCCGAAGTCGTGCACTACTCCAAAGGCGTACCGGCTATCAGTGTAGATATTCACACATAAACCAGCACTCAATTCACATGCTTTTGTTAAAGCTATCAATTCAGCTGCTTGGGCCGATTCCTGCGGTATTCGTGCTGCTTCTACCACTGTCTTAAGTGTCGTGATCGCATATGCTGCAGAAGTTGTACCATCTGGCAGCCTTAAACACGATCCATCAACCCACAGTTCCCCATCTACATCTGGAAGTGGCGTATCCTGTAAGTCAATACAACCCTTTGTTTGTTCTTCAGTCAGGAAAACACAATCATGGTGTTCTTCCTCCTGGCCCTCAGCAACTGGATACAGCAATAAAGTAGCAGGGTTCAAAGTGACACATCTCTTCAGTGTAATATGTGGCGCCAACAGTGTTAGCTCATATCCTGTTAAATGTGCACTCGTTAGGTACTGGGTTTTTGTTTGGTTTAACAGAGCGTCTACCGCATGGAGAACTAACACCAACAATTTGTGTGACAATACTATTCCCTCACTCTGTCATATAGCCACTGCTGTTGCTGCAACTGCTCGAAAACACCCAGGTAATCCTCGTGCTACGGGGTCAAGTACTGCTGAAAAGTACGCGCAAGGTCTCTGTTTATCCCCGTGTGTCTGCACTAGGACTGACAATGCACACCCATCCTTCTCTTGTACATATAATGTAAAAATCTTTATATAATCTGGTGTACCTAGTACTGGTGCAGAACAAAGGGCTTGTCTCAATTGTTCAAAAGCATTCTGACATTCATCTGTCCATTCAAGGGGGATCGGTGTAGTTTTGGACAACAATGCTAACAAAGGTTTTATAAGGTGTGAAAACCCCATTATCCACTGCCTACAAAAAGACGTTAAACCTATAAAAGCACGAACATCTCTCTGAGTGCGAGGGACTGTGTATCTAATATTGCTTGGATTCGATCAGATGTCAATGCACGTCCCTCCTTAGACAAAAGATGACCGAGGTAGGTCACCTTTGGTCTACAATATTGTAGCTTTTTCCTAGAAACCTTGTGATTATTCTGAGCAAGAAAAGAAAGCAGAGCAAGACTACTCTCTTCACATTGTTCCTGCGTGTCTGCTGTGAGTAGAATGTCATCAACATATTGAATGAGAGCCACTCCAGACTGTAAATCGAAAGAATCAAGCTGTCTTTTTAAAGCCTGGCTATAAATGCTAGGGCTTTCTGTGTAACCTTGAGGAACTCGACAAAATCTATATGATTTATTATTTAATTTGAAGCCAAACAGATATCGGCTATCAGGATGGATGGGAATTGAAAAGAAAGCATTTTTCAAATCAATGACAGTGAAGGTAGTGACTGTGGGCGGAATCAAAGTAAGTAGGGTGGTAATATCAGACACCACTGGGCATTGAGGTACTACTATCTTATTAATTTCTCTCAAATCAATAATGAAACGATAGATTTTGGTGTCTGTATCTTTCTTTAAAATCGGAAGAATAGGGCTGTTACAAACATTATAGGGGACTTCTTCTACCACGCCTGCAATAATCAAGTCATGTACATTATGCATCAGAGCAATTTCACCTTCCCTGCAAATTTTATACTGCGGTACACAAGGCAAAGACACCCCCTCCTTAACAGTGATACGTATAGGAGGGATAATCATCTGTCCCACATCTGTATCTGAAGTAGCCCATAACGTTTTTGGAAGAGAGGCTAATGCCTCAGTCTCTTGCATGAGGCACACTCTCATTACATCTGGGTAATTCTCATTCAAAATGACCCGCACCCCTTCAGGAGCGCAACGTATGGTTGCTCGAAAATATTTAAGCATATCTATTCCCATGACATTATCTGGAGTGTTTGGTGACAACAGAAACGGACATCGGGCAGTAAATTTATCAATGTGAAATGTAATGGGTTGTGACAATGGGCTAAGAGAGGGTGTTCCATCGAACCCTATTGACGTAATTATTTCGCCAGACAGGGGAGCCCTTGGAACCAAGTGTTTGGACAGAGCACTACGAGTAGCTCCTGTATCGACCAGAAACTGATCAGTAGAACCCAAAACATGCGCTGATACATATGGACCCCTTTGATCTACTGGTACTTCAACTGATTCCACACCCCATCCTACGCAATCCTATGCATGTACATAATCCTGGGACTCTATAAACTCACCCTCAGCTATCTGATACTGATTTCGTCGATTAAAAGTATTATAATCAGCCTGACCACGACCCCTCGCTTCACACCTGCCACGATCATTCGCCCCGCCCCTCGATCCTGTATAACTATTCCGCGTCCTTCCACTTCCTCGACCACGCTGATTACGCTGTTCTCGAACCACCGGACAGTCTGAAGCCCAATGTCCAAACTGTTTACAGTATGCAAACTGGTCCTCAGAAATGTCGGTATGAACGTAAGACGTACCATACGATCCACGCCTACCCCTATCATTCCCTCTCGTCTGGGTCGCATGAACCTGAGCCAACATCACCTTCGTCTTTAACTCCTTCGCTTTCTTATCACTACTTTCCTTAGCCTCCAATTCCTGTCGTTCATAATACTGAGCCATAGTCAATAAAGAAGCAGGGGTCGCTGTGGTCCAAGAACTTTCACTAGCCTTTAAATGTTTCGCAATCTCCGGCAGGAGATTAGCCACATATTTGTCAACGAACAAATGCCTGCCCGTATTTTCTGTTAATAATTGCCCACTGTAGTCATGGAATGCTTCCTCAAAACGCGAAAAGAAGTCAGAAACAGATTCATCCTGCTTCTGTTTGCAAGAAGCTAACATAGTCCAATCAACCTTCTTAGGGGGAACAAGCGTTTTCAATTTATTCAAAATAGCCCCCGGGAGATCTAAAATTAATTGACATGGCTTACACACAGGCTTCCTATCTAAATGGGCTTGGGCTATTTCTTTCCAATCTGCACCCAAAATCGCTCGATCATCAAATTTACGAATCGCTCTCCACATATCAGGAGGTAATATCAATCCGAAGAAAAGATCAATATCAACTAAGGTCATAACGCACAAAGAAATAGCCCCTTCCACTCCTTCATAGAAAGGTGCCAGGTTTTTACGAGGGTCAGGCAAAGCAGTCTTAAGTGCCATAACATCTGTTCTATTCCATGGTGTGTAAACCCAATTGTATATAAAATAACCCTTTGCATTCACAGACGTTTTATCATCATCTGTACCTTGCCCTTTAGGAGGGACATATAAAGGTGCAGCTTCTCGCATAGGCATAATATGAACTGTAGAACTCTTATCTGCTCCAAAGATAGGACACTCTTTGGAATTCTCCGTCGATCCAGACGCAGCCAAGTCTGATGCCTTTTTCGCCGCCCGTAATTGTAACGCCTCATCCCGCAGATGGACCAACCGTTGGAAAAATGAATCCGCATTTGTAAGAACAAAAATACCTTTACGCAAATTCTCACGACCAACTGATACATCTTTTGGTTCCAAGTCAGATGAATATTTTCTAAACCGTTCTACAACTTCGTCTCCAAAATGACTCAAGAAATACAACCGTTCTTTCTCAGACCACTTACGCATCTGATCATCAATTTCCGAAATAGTTATAGTTTTAAGATTAAGTTTTCGAGCAAACCCCCGCAATTCCGCAGCCCGATCAACACTTAGCCTGGTATGACTATGCCCTTCATCATCTTCATCCGATCCCTCATGCGGGGCCGTAGGTGAAACATACGGAGGCGGGCAACGGTCTAGCAATGAAAAACCATCAGGTTCATTAGTAAGGACAGGGTAAAGAGGACATTGAATAGGAAATTGACCATTAATTTGCCTCCCTCTCTTTCTTTATCTGCAACTCTTTCTCCTAAAGCTGTAAAGCTTTATCACGGGCAGCCTTTCGCTGCTCCTTGTCCGCCAAGGCTTGTTCACGCTTCATTCGGTCACGCACCGATTTCTCCCACATACGCACACAATCAAACATATCCTTTCTAGACCTGCGCTGAAACAAACATTGCTCCACATATTGAACCTTTCGTAAATCAAACGACCCATGTAGTGGCCATTGCAATTCACGATCTGTCTTGGTATATTTATGCCACAGCATACTGTACATAATAGGGGAAGGCCAAATTTAATATACATTTCGCGATTAGGTGTCCCCTCTGGGGGAGCCGGCTGAGATTCATTTAATAGATAATTGGTACCTTTTCCAAGACAGCACATTCCTCGAAGTGTGCTTAAAACAGGCAGGTCAAAATATCACGAAAACGCGATATTACCTAAAATGGCACTTAATATACTTTACACATGGTGTGCCGTTCAAACAAATACAAAATCGGAGAAATATCTCCACACTGCCTGCCTATGTGAGGTGCACTCCACATATAACTCAAAATCATAGAACCAAATGTTAGCTAACTCAAACAAATCAAAAAGCCACAGTAAGTGTCCGTAGACTATCTTACCAATCACAAGCTTACCAAATTCTCAAGTATCCAGGTTCCAGCTGCCAAGTTCTTTAATCGAATCAGCCAAACAGGCACTGTACGACAACCCAACCGATCAGGAACTCAGTCGAGGACCGGCGCGACCTGGAAGGTCAGATCAGAAGGAAAGGAAGAAAACACTGTGGGTGCCAAGACTCGGGTCACTCAGTGGCAGCGTACGCGTCCATGGCGAGTTTCCAATCCTTCGTCACGACCTCTCCTTCGGGCATCCGAGTCGCCGATGAGTCCCTTCGTGGTCGCCAATTTGTGGTATTGGGTTCTTCAGACCTACATGCAAAACCTCTATGACACCATAATGTAGAAATTGGCACGGAAACTGGAAATGCAAAAGACAAGTTTATTAGGACCCCATGGGATGGTGGTACATTCCTACAGCACCCTTCGGCAATGCAAGAAGTATCACACCGAACATCGGTGCGAGACCTTTTTTATACAGTTTTACAGTAATAAAAAGAGTGGGTGGATCACATTTGCTCAGTTTAGGTACATATAAGGACATTTTTGGAACACAGCCAGTTTGTGGGAGGAGTTTTAACACCACTGGTCAGTTTGGGGAACATTCCTAAGCGATGACTGTCCACTAATACAGAGGGTTTGACTGCGCATGTGCAAGCTTGACCAGTACTAAAAACAGCCTGTTGCCGGGCAAGTTAGATGGTCATTGGTACAGAGAAAGGACAAAAGGGCATGCTGACCACGAGGCAGCATGTTCATGAAAATGGAAGCCATTGAATACAAAATGGCCTCCGAAAACGTGGTCAAGATAAGGAGAAATTTGTGTAGCTGAGCTAAATGCTAACCCAATCATTGTCAAATCACGACACCACAACCCGATACAGAAAATAAATTAATTTAATTCAAATAATTATCAATTATTCAATTAATAATAAAAAATATCAATTAAGAATTAATTAATTACCAATTAAAAATTAATTAACAATTTATTCTAAATAAATACCAATTAATTAATTAAAATATTTAATTAATTATAATTACATTACTTCCCACCCTATTCCCATATAAACCCACAACCCGCTACAGAATTAAATTACGCAAAAATTAAATAACATAAAATTAATTATTTGAAATAAATTACAAAAATATATACACTTTTCACACATATACTAACATACAATTCAATATTATTAAAAATTCGATATTTTTAATGAACTATATTATGTACTTCGATATTTTGACTGTCTATATTTTTAAAATCGATATTACATTACTTATCTTCAAAACGATATTCTTGATGTCTATATTCTGTCCATTCGATATTTTGTCCATTCTATATTTTGGAGTTGATATTTAGGTTTTACATTTTGTATGGTTATAGCATTTACTGCCAGTTTTAAATGGTGTTGGTTTTTATGACACTTTTATATACGATTATGTGTCTTTTATGATTATAAATTATCGAATAAAGACTAATGAATACTGAATACTGATATTTCATAAGATAGTGATGTACGTAGCTGCTGCTTCAGTAAAATCACAGAACTTCATAACATACTTCAGGCCAAAAACTTTACAAAAAATAATCTACTGAGGAAATACACGTCATTGTGATTTGTCGGACTAGACACAATGAGACAGCAATTACTTGCACTTTTGAAAGCGCCTGTAGCAAACAAGTTTATTTAGGATGCAAGCCATTTGTCTGGCCATAAAGACAGCACAGAGCACACAGGGCTGAGGGCTCAGTTCAGAAGTCAGACAGGCTGTAAACTGTTGGGCAAGGAAATCGTGGACTGTCCCAGTTCTTTGTGAAAATTTGATTTATAATTACATGCAAGTGGGTGTCGAGCCTGCAAGCATTACAGATCCTCCTACAGAGAGAGACACGGGTTGCGGCTGATCTTCCTCTGCATTCCAAAGACTGCTCTTTCTGTGGTTGGCTGCACAGATTGCATATGAAATTGTTCTCTTTTTATCGTTATTCAGTGCACATAAAATGCAGCTGAAAGACAGTGCAGTTTCTCAAAACTGCTTATGGTACACATAAAGTGTAGCTGATTCGCTCAGTGTGTAACTTCAAAAAGCCACTTCCTATGACTGCCGACATTATACATGGAGTGTACTTTATTCCAAATACATATTGTGCACATGGAATGCAGCTGAAGATCTTCCTGTCAATTCAAACGACTGCAGTTTCTGTCATCACATACACTGCACCTAGGATATCGCTGGTGGGCTTCAGCTCTCCCAGCAGGCAGTGCATAAGGAGTGCGCTTGCGGACAATTCATAGTGAACTTGGTTTGCATCTGTGGCTACCAATAATTAAGAAGATTACATTTTTGTCATATAAGAGAGTACCTACAAAAGTGCACCTTTACCTTCACACATAGTGCACAGGGACTGGCACAAAAGGGTTTCCTGAGTCCCGACCATATTGCACTACGTGTATGTACATGCACCGTCTGTAGTTGGTGCCCGCCAGTCCAGCCCTGATCACTAAGTTGCGCTGGAAGACAAAGCATTGGGACCCGTATATACTAGGGACGCTTAAGCAGATGCATGACACACATGTTCTTGTTATTGCTATGTATGAAGATCAACACATCTGGGTTGAGTGTAGGAGCAGATCTGGCTCGTACGGTACACGGATGGGTGCAACCATTGTATTTACACATAAAGTATGAAAAAGACAAATTCGAACAAAAGACATTCTATGAATTGGTTTCTATGAAAAGGTGAATTAATGCCGTTCATTCTGAATTAAACAATTTAGGTGAAATGGTTTCCCAGTGATGGCATTTCATGAAATCATTTTTCTATTAAATCGCATACAACCTGGAAAAAATTGGAGGAGCTCTAGTAGTCATCAATACACAAATACTACACATAATAGTAGATCTCACTACAGACGGCTGTGAATCCTTGATGAAATATCAACCTACTCCATCTATTATGTATTCCTTCCTGGCTGGAGTGAGCTATATCAAGAGCAGCAGCGGCCCGTGGAGGGAGATGCGGTGGGGCAGGCAGGCGGGGCGGAGGAGGTGCAGAGTGGGGGGTGATAAACAAAGGAATCGGGATGATTGCAGGTAAGCAAACAATTAAATTAATAAAACGAATTTCGTAGCGCACCCTGCATCGCATTTTGCATGCATGTTCACCCAAAAGGGCCTCTTGGCGCTGAATAACAGATGTTTATTGTGTTTACTACGGTGTTCATTAACGTTACTGCGCAAATGTTAAAATTGTCAGTAACCCAATTATGGCACGCTCGGACAGATTTGGCATCAGCCTGCTTCTTTGTCTCTCAGCCACAAACCGCCTGGTAATTGATTGGCTCAGAGTCCGCCCTTATGTTATAATCATCGCTATTTAGCAGACTGCAGGTTCCTTTGGGGCGGTTCTATGCAGGGCTTAATTTGTAAATGGATAAGTGCCACGTGTCTCGTCAGAAGACCACTGCAGCTTGTGCCACACATTGCCCCTGCCCTGCTGCCAGTAATAGTAACAAAACAACTACTAATCCTCACACTCTTACAAGTTTGTAAATTCAGACTATTCCAGGCACTCAAAGATGTAAAAGTGGCATGGGTGGCAGGTAATAGTCGTTTTTAATATAGCTTGAATTAATAATTGACTGTTTTTGTGGTCATCTGAGAAGGCGCCACGTTGTGGCAGACTGTTCCAAGTGCCGGTGCCGAGCACCAGAAACTACTGGCTCAATTTTAGCACTGGTACCATACAACTAATCCAACTTGACCTAAATCTAACATTTTAAAAACGCTAATTTAAAACTGACCTATAAACAAAAGAATTATCCCTTTAGCACAAGGCTTTCAAGAGAACAACTCCACTCTGGCCTATTGCTTGTTCCTTTGAGCTTTTTTCCAGGAGGTCCTTTTTAGTAAATGGTAAACTTTGCTGCTGCTTTGTGGTCTCCCACTACACGTTTGATTTAGTCCAACGCAACTTGGTTTAGAATAAACTATTGCAATATGAAATTCTTCCCAATCTCCTGATGAGGTTGCATATTTTGCACTCTTACAGGTCCATATCAATTACAGCGATAATATGTTATGTTATGTTATGTAAAAGGACTTATAGAGCGCACATACCCCCAACGGTTTCTTGGCGCTAATCGGCAAATAAGGAGCAGAAACGATAATGGATAGAGGGGCAGCGGGGAGGAAAAAGTAATGAAAACCAAAGGGGACCCTAGTTATAACTCTTACGGAACAGGTGAGTCTTCAGGAGGGACCTGAATTGAATATAGGAGGAAGTGAGCCTAAACTCCAGCGGGAGCGCATTCCAAAAGGAGGGGGGGAGAAATGAAAATCGGAGCCCGCCATGTTTCTTATGTTTGAAGGTGGGAGTTTTAAGCAAAGCCAGATGGGAAGATCGAAGATTGCGTGAGGGAGTATAATGACACAGGGAAGAGAAAATAAAAGCTGGGCCAAGACCAGCCAGGGCCTTAAAGATATTGCATCCCAGTTTAAAGTTGCAGCGTTCAGCCACAGGGAGCCAATGTAAAGACTTTAGCAAGGGGCGAACGTGTTGGTGCCTGGGCTGATGGAAGATCAGTTGTGCGGCCTGGTTCTGAACCAGCTGTAATCGGTTCAGCTGGTTGGCAGGAATGCCCACATACAGCGAGTTGGCATAGTCAATTCTAGACATGACCAAAGCTAGAAGAACCAGAGTGAGGGCCTCAGTGGTGAAAAAACAAGAGATCTTCCGGATTTGTCATAAATAAAAAAAACTAGAAGACACCACGGTGGAATTCTGGGGTTTCATAGATAGATCATTGGATATGGTCACTCCAAGGCTTTTGGCAGAGTTGGCAGGGCAAGGGGGGGAGCCCAGGTCTGAGGGCCAGAAGTTGGAATTCCACGGATTGGAGAGGCCCCCGATAAGCACCAGCTCGGTCTTGTTGGGGTTAAGTTTTAAGTGATTAGCCCCCATCCAATCACTAATGTAGCGCAAAGTAGACTGGAATGTGCCAAGTGATTGGTCCGAGGAGTCAATGTTAAAAATGAGCTGAATGTCATCTGCATAAATAAAGGCAGTGACATTACTTCCTCGTAAGGACCGGATCAAGGGAGTGAGGTAAAGATTAAAAAGAAGAGGGGAAAGGGAAGAGCCCTGTGGGACACCACATATTAACCTGACCTTGTCCGCGGTGAACTGGGAGAGGCGGACAGCCTGGTGACGGTTACTCAAAAATGAGCGGACCCAATTAAGGGCGGCTCCCTGGATACCGGCCTCCTCGACACGGTCGACCAAAATATCATGGTCAACCGTGTCGAAGGCCGCCGATAGATCCAGGAGTACCAGAGCCTGGCTGATGTTAGAGTCCGCACCCCTCCGTAGCTCTTCCAACACCGAAAGAATAACCGATTCGGTGGAATGGAAGGGTCTAAAACCAGCCTGTTGGGGATCAAGGACCTGCGTACGCTCAATAAATGAGCTCAAGGTGGAGGTAACATGGGCCTCGAGGACTTTACTAAGGTAGGGGAGCAGGGAAATAGGGCGGAAATTGCTCATGAGCGAGGGGTCAGCGATGGGCTTTTTAAGTATAGGCACCACTTAAGCTGTTTTAAATGCGCTGGGGAAGCAGGCCCCCTTTAAGTGAATTGTTGAGGAGCGTCATCGGAGGAATGGGACAGGCAGTGAATGACTCACGCAGGACCTGAGGGGACAGCAGTCCAAAGGAGAGCCAGAGGTCACCTTGTTTAACAGGAATAAGAACTCCTTCTCTAAGATAAGTGGTATCAGCGTGATTCTCTGTGGGTTAGGGTTAGCAGGGATGGGTACAGGAGTGGAGGGGACAGGGGAACGGATACAAGAGATGCTCTTTTTAATTAAAGCAATTTTATTAATAAAAATCAAATTCAGGGAATCACAAAGTGCCTGGGAAGGGAGGGGTTTCAGAGTAATCCTGTCTGGATGGGAGAGCTCATTTACAATGGAAAAGATGTCCTTTGCCTTAGAAGCAGAGTCCAAAATCTTTTTCAAGAAATAAGAAGTTTTAGCTTGCAGGATTGCCAGCTTATATTCCCTAAGCAGGGAAGTAAATACCAGCTTTTTGTTGGGCGTAGTCACGCTGCCAGCAACGCTCTGCCTGTCTGAGTTTAAGTTTCTGCCCTTTGAGCTCACCAGAAGACCATCTTTGCGCATTGTGAAGACGTTTTAACCTGATTTGTTTAAAGGGCACCACGCTATCGCTGGCTGATTCAAGCCAGCACCGCAGGGCAGATGCCTGAGTGTCTAGGGAATCGTACTCCATGGGAGGAAGAAAGGCTCCAAGGAGAGTAGCAAATTCCCCAAGGTCAGCCCTATTCCAATTCCTGGCTGAAAGATTACCCTCTAAAATACAACTGACATGGGAAGGGATAGTAAAAGTGAAGGAAATAATAAAATGGTCCGACCAGGGACATGGGAGAATAAGAGGGCAAGAGATCTCTAGGTTTGATGACCAGACCTGATCGAGGATATGACCCTTAATGTGGGTGGCTGAATGAATGTGTTAAAGGCAGTTCATACCTGTCAGGGAATCAGAGAAAGTAGAAGAACAAGCACCCTCTCTGGCATCCGAAGGCCAATCAGAACTTTGGAGTTATCAATGATCAATTTGGATAGCATATCGCTGAATAGGGATGGAAAGTTGGGCATGTGGTGAGGAGGCCGATATGCCAAAACACACAAGAATGGTGCCACAGGAGATTCCAGCCTAAGAATGAGGCAGTCAACGAAGGGCATAGTAGTCGCTTGTAAAGCAGAAAACCTAATAGGATCTCTAAGAAACGCTGCAACCCCACCCCCATGCTTGCCTGAGGCTCTGTTGGCTTGAAGGATGTAGTAACCTGATGGGGCTGCTGCAAGGATATCCGGGGAGGACTTTTCATTCAGCCAGGTTTCACTAATAAGTAAAATATCGGGTTGCTCGGAGTCAAGGAGTTGAAAGATCTCTAGCTGGTGCTTGACCAGCGAGCGTGTATTTAAATAAATCAGGGAGAATTTAGAGGTAGTGAGTTTCTTGTTGGGAGGGGATGACGTAGCTGCAGATCGCAGGGTAGCGGAAGCATGGACTATGGCCAGGGGGAGCTTAAGCTCGGGAAAGGAATTGTGGGGGCTGAAAAGTCCCAATGAGTCTAATCTGGGAGGGATGGAAGGGCAAAGAGGCCAATTAGCATGCAAGCGAGTCAAGTCAGAGGCGGAATAAGGGACGGGTTGGGCAAAGTGACAGGCACCTGGCCCCGGCAGGCCGCGGACGGGCGCAGACGGGCTTACCTTAGGCGCGCCTCCGTCGCACCCGCTGCACTCGTCCGCTGCGCGTCCGGGTGGCCATTGCAATTTATGAGATAGCCCCACCCCCAGCTAGACCGCAGGCAAGCGGCACCGCCGGGATCCAGGCCCTCCACTACAAGCGGCACGTAAGCCATGATGGACCGGGGCAGGGAGGCACACCCAAGGGAGGAGGCAGGTATTAAATCATCCGCAGTGCTACCCAGATTAAGTCAGGCCCTAAAATGAAGTAAGTGCTGAGTTTTTAAAAAACATGCAGAGCGCTGCGAAGTCCGCGCTAACACAAGGATAAAATGCAGGGTGAAAACTGGGAGGCAGAGGAGGAGCTGCACGCTGCTACCATATCGCAATCTGTCCCAAAAGTGCACAAGCGGGTCTTCGCGAGTGCTGCCACCACCCTTTCAGATACCGCAAGGCGCCCAGCGCTCTTGGTCAATTTATGAGATAGCCCCACCCCCAGCTAGACCGAAGGCAAGCGGCACTGCCGGGATCCAGGCCCTCACCAAAGATGGCGTCTGCCCTCCACTACAAGCAGCACGTAAGCCGTGATGGACCGGGGCAGGGAGGCACACCCAAGGGAGGAGGCAGGTAATAAATCACCCGCAGTGCTACCCGGATTAAGTCAGGCCCTAAAATGAAGTAAGTGCTGAGTTTTAAAAAAATATGCAGAGCGCTGCGTAGTCCGCGCTAACACAAGGATAAAATGCAGGGTTAAAACTGGGAGGCAGAGGAGGAGCTGCACGCTGCTACCATATCGCAATCTGTCCCAAAAGTGCACAAGCGGGTCTTCGCGAGTGCTGCCACCACCCTTTCAGATACCGCAAGGCGCCCAGCGCTCTTGGTCAATTTATGAGATAGCCCCACCCCCAGCTAGACCGCAGGCAAGCGGCACCGCCGGGATCCAGGCCCTCACCAAAGATGGCGCCTGCCCTCCACTACAAGCGGCACGTAAGGCGTGATGGACCGGGGCAGGGAGGCACACCCAAGGGAGGAGGCAGGTATTAAATCACCCGCAGTGCTATCGGATTAAGTCAGGCCCTAAAATGAAGTAAGTGCTGAGTTTTTAAAAAATATGCAGAGCAGTGCGAAGTCCGCGCTAACACAAGGATAAAATGCAGGGTTAAAACTGGGAGGCAGAGGAGGAGCTACAGGCTGCTACAATATCGCAATCTGTCCCAAAAGTGCACAAGCGGGTCTTTGCGAGTGCTGCCACCACCCTTTCAGATACCGAATTAATCTAGGATTCCTGTGGAAAATGGGCTGAAGCGAGGTGCATTTGTGCTTATTTGCTTTTCAATATGTTCCTTTTGGCGTTCCCCCGAGTAATGTCTGCTACCCATTCACTCTCTGCAAGAATAGGGGATATACATATTCCTTGCCTTATGTATGCAGACGATCTTGTAATCATTAATTACACCTTGTAGGTCTGCAAGAGAAGAAGAAGCATTTAGTGAATATCGCAAGACTAAATGTATTTTAATAAATACCTGGCATGTTCAAAACACTCCCATGGAACAAGCAGGTTCTTGGGATTACATTTTACAGAGAACCTCCACTGGAATGGTGTTCTAGTTCTATTAAAATTCAAACGCCCCTTGACAACAAATGATTCTATTGAAGTATGGTGGTGTTTCTCATGCTCCTTTGATAAAAGTGGTGTTAGGGAACCTAGTCCCTGAATCTCTAAATGGATAGCTGTTGCTTCTGGACCCATGGGTGGATAACTCTTTTATAGAAGTCAAATATGTAAAATTACTCTTTTCAGTCCTTTCTTCCACTATGAATCAAGACATAAACCTCAATGCAACTCATCGATTTCAACCAACCATCCAATGTTGGAGGTGTCGGAGATACCCACAGTTTACATATCTCCCAACTCGCTAAAAGGACAGCAGAGAATACCAGTTTTGCACAGTCTTTAGTAACAATACACTGGCATTCCAAACCTCAAAAAATAACCAATACAGCGCTTACCTTAATCTGCAGCTTTAAAACGCTAGCCAGGCAATTACTTACGGCCTCCAAGAAGAGCTTCAGATCAGGGAAAAATGAAATACGAATTTTGGACTCCCTTTGTGTCTAGGGGAAATTTATCAGCGGGGAACTTGAAAAATCGGTCCAATTATTAAGCCTTCTCCTGCCTCTGCTGGTTCTAGTCTTTTTGGGGTGAGCAGATGGACATGGGGACATGGGGCTGATGGAAGGAGGGGGTCTCTTTGAAAAATGGCAGGGATGCTGTTTTGTGAGCCTTCACCTTATCACCCCTCTTCCAGCGCATGAGGTTTGATAACCCAAGGTTGGCACCGTTAGAAGGAAGAATGGTGAAAATAAGGCAAAGGAGGACAACAAATATTTTAAAAAAATATATTCTTAAGCCTCAAATTGAGTTTAATCAGTGGCGGCTCGCATAAGGCGTGTGAGGGGCAGGTCTTGGGAGGGCCTGGGTGGGGTAGTAGTAAACTTGGACATACAACAGAACGGAGGAAAGTAATTATTATGTGCCTCCGTTCCGTTGTAAGTCTGAGTCTACTACCCCACCCACCCTGCCCCACCACCGCCCCGCCCCACGGCACACCCTATGCGAGCCACCACTGGTTTTAATTGCTTTGGATGTTATGGCTGAGGCACAGAGTCTACATTTCCTATATGCTTTGAAGTGTGGGCATCACACTAAGATGTTTAAGCAATGGTATGTATTGTTCTATTATCAAAAAGGATGTCATGTCCTTACAGGTAATTAACCTTACATCCAGTTCCTGTCCTGGTGTAGTTATACTAAAATGGGGAACCCCTGTGACACTGGCTAAGGTTAAAAGTCTTGATTTTAACTTCTCAGAAATCAACAAGGGTAATGATGATGAGTATATGTCCAAAACAGCTACTTCCCTTGATTGGTATAGAAGGTTTTTGTGTGATCTTTCAAACAAGCAACTGCACTTAATACTTTAACAGGTAAGAATCAGGTCAACCTCCCCTGGAAAACAGCGGCCTGATGATAAATATAAACCTAGATGGGAGCCTGTGTATGTGAACTTGGGGTTGAATAAAATTCTACTTGTATTGTTTTATATTGCTTATTATTTTTGAAGGAGAAAAAGGACATTCTTATTTCATTATTTTTCATATAGAAGGTCTTTCTTCTTTTCTTTTTTTTTTTATTTAATACATTTTTATTGATAAAAAATATAAGTGGAATATACATTTGGCAATTTGCATTTCTTGTATACAGTACATTTGTGCTTGCTTTCGTTCTAGGCTTGTTTTGGTATGCTCCTTTCCCTTTAGTGTGAGTACTTTGGAATTTTAAAGAGCTCTTGCACTTTATTTAAACAGATCCCAAAAAGATTCTTTCAAATGGGATTTTGTTAGATTGTTTGTCTTGATGAAATTCAAAATGTGTTTGAGGATTGAGAATATTTATGTTGTTTTTAAGCTCTTATTATGAAATTGTTGTTTGTATATGTGTTTCTATGCTACAGTGTTTTGGAACTAAATAAATAAGTATTATATTAGATTGAACTTTTTACTTTTCTTTTTCACAATTGTAGTTTTATTTCTTTATTTATTAGCTTTTATGTTAACATTATTAACATTCCCAGCAAACAGTGCATCCTGCCAATTATTTTGTCTAGGAGTAGAAGATGTAGTACAGTTCGTTTCTAATTTGTGCTTCAGTCTTATCTGCTTCATGTTTAAACAAATAAACATAAATATAGAGTTTGCAGTGCTGTCGAGGGGAGGGGATATTATCTAAAAACACATGCTCATTTCAGTGAGCATGTTCCCATGAAGATAGTGGGCTCTGATCTTTAATGCTATCTTACTCTACCAAACTGAATGGATGGTTAGATTAATTTGTTCTGGCATTAGCCATAACAAAAGTCATTTAAAATACCCAAAACTCACATAATAACAATAAAAACATCAATTTCATACAACTACACAACCTTAATGTTTAAAAAAAAAAAAAGAAAGAGTCCAAAATGTTTGTTGTTGGAACCTCTGTTAAAGGGCCCCGGGGTTCGCAGGGGCTATTGCGCCCAACCATGGTGGTTGAGGCTGTTTACTCCTGATGAAGTGTAGATACAGGCTAGTGAACATGACTCATAACTCAAAGTGCACTTAGTAAAGTCAATAAATTAATGTCCAGTTAAATATCTGTTCTTATATTGAAGAGAATTTTTTAATTAACTCTATGGATTCAAAGAAGTATTATGGCATTCGTAATCCCCTTGATGTTGGTTCTCCGGTGTTTAACCGGAAAACCCCTATCCCACCCTCGTCTTGTAATGTGGTCAGGGTTATTCCCCATTCACCCGCATCCAGGGAATACTTATTCATAGGCCTTACTAAAGAATCCACTCCGACTCCTAGGAGATAGTCGAAAGTGTTCATGGTGCCATAGCACCTTTTGCAGCGAGCGACACAGAGCCTGGCAGGCCTGTATCAAGTCTTATATTACAACAACAAAAAACAGTGCCCCACACCCTTGAAAATATTTTTTCCCTAAATGGATGAATGTCCCCAACATCGGGGTTCACTGTACAGGGACCAACCTGTGTAATCATCTGGTTCAGAAAAAGAAAGGGGTGCTACGGCTGAGATACAAAGCATTTACAAAATTAGGTGCGCACTGTCTCAGCTAAATAAAGTATAACATAGGAGTCACTTCACATAAGCTTCCACCAAGAGCCATTGGGTAACAATCCCATTAGCTTCGGCTCATCATCATAGGCAGAGCTCCCTCAAGCAGGGAAAGCTTTCAAACACTCGTGTCAAAAACCTTACTGTGAGCCTCAACCAGCAGCTGAATCTGACCCAGTAGAAAGGTAATGAGTAACCTATACAATCACTGCTAAAATAAAAAAAACCTTGTTGATGATTCATCAAGAGGCAATCTGATAGATCTGGAGTGCACACCTTACACTCAAAGAAAGGTTAGAAATGTGTCCAGAGAATTGTACCATTCATTTATTTAGTCTTCCAGACCCTGACACATAATTAAAAACACACATTAATGTTCTGACCAAAAATGGTGACAGGTCAACGAGTTTCATTATCACCATGCTTTTAGGCAAATTCATCAGGGCCAGAGGGCCAGGCAAACACCCTTTTTGCACTGCAACTATATAAAGAGAGTAGACAACAAAGACAAAAAATGCCAGTTAGGGTGGTCAAACAACCGTGTGACATAATATTTGTGAGCGAATCTCACCAAGCATGATCTGTAACAAATTTTATTTTTACCAAATGTCCCCCAGGATGTACATAGCAAAAGACACTGGGAAAAAATGTTTTTTTTAAAAAAATTTAAAATTTCTTTATTAAGTTTTAAGTCAGTTACGGGAATACATACATCGTGTAAACTACATAGCACTTTAGTCCACCTTGCAAGACATTTGAGCTACTGATACAGAGCATGTGATTTCGAGGAGTCATTTGTGTTTGTGCTCTTTGTGAGTGATTATGGTTTCCCCCTGTGGCCCTCTTTGAGCCCCCTGCAGCACGCTGTGGAGTTCAAATGGGTGCTTCGGATTGGTGCTTGGGTGTGCTGCATTAGATTAGTGGCGGACCCTACCCCAGTATCTTGCACTGGGTTTCTACCTTTGCTGTGCTGCTCCTCACCCTACCCAGGGTATGCTCCATCCCCTCTGGCCATCCCAGACAATCATGTGGGGCTTCCACTTACTTCTTCCCTCAGATAAGTTAGTAGGGGGTCCCATATGTGTGGCAGTCTAGAAGCCATTGGTAAAAGCTTGGCGTATGTAGTCAGTTGTTCCCTACATTGTGTGAAATCGTTCAGCCATTCTTTGAATTTGGGGTCTTGTCCTCTACTCAGGGCTCGAGTCGGGGTACCACGCGGGTGGACGGCGTCCCCCCACTTATTTTACCGGGTGGACGCCGTCCCCCATGCCAAACAGCTGGACTTGATTCTTTGGCCTCTCTGGGACGAGATTGGAGCTCACAGCACGCCTCTCATGCGCTGACTTCTCAGATGCAATTGCACCTAAGGGGTGAGCAAGGGGAGACAATGAGCCCGATGGTGCAAGCCACCTTTCGTGACTACCCTTCTGGTGGCAGCGTCCCCCCACTTCTTTTTTTAGGACTTGTGCCCTGCCTCTACTCCATCGGCATGCTACTCCGCGTTTCATCAGGAGCATTCCCAGCGAGATATATTTTTTGTGGGTGACTATTAGTTTGTCAGTGTAACCTAAGAGTGCCAAAAGTGTAGTAGGGGGTAATTGGCGCACCCACCATTTGGGATAGTGCCTGTCACCTCCATCTAGTATCTATGCACTGCTTCGCATTGCCATGCTAGGTGGAGGAAGCCTGCTCCCTCCTGTCATCTGCTCTGAAGTTATGGGACGTGGCTCGTCCCAGTATGAAGCCCGCAAGGTCCGGCAGAACCAATCCTTCCATTAGTAGGCTAAGCCTATTGGCCAATACCTTGGCTAGTATCTTTGCATTGCAATTGATTAAGAAGAGGGGCCAATAGGATTCACACGTGGTGGTAAGTTTTCCTGGCTTTGGAATGGCAATGATCAATGCTTCATGCATGGTGAGGGGAAGGCTTCCTGAAACTCTGGCCTCTTCACATACGGTCTTTAGGATGGGAAATAACGTTTCCGCATAGCATTTATAAATATCCACCAGTAGGCCATCAGGCTCTGGAGCCTTGCCAGTGCTCAGTTGCATTATGTCTGCTCGTATCTCCTCCTCCTCAAGGTCTGCAGGGAGAAACACCATGTGAGCATCGTTGAGCCATCCGAGGGCTATGTCCTCGAAGTAGTTGTCCACTTCAGGGTGTCTAGCCCTACACGTGGTGAAAAAGGATGCATAGGGCAAAATATTTCTGGGTTTGCTGCTGCCACAGTTCACTAGAGAAAAAAGAAAAAACTGTCATAAAATAATGACTTATCGACACCAAACATTTTGAATAACACACAGCAAACACCACAGATTGCACAGATACTCAGCATCTTGCTACCCATAGTGAAGAATTCAAGAAAAATATTGCATACCTTCACAGGAAATGAAGAGACATGGGAGCTACTTATCATTGTGTACCCAACCAGCCTCTTACCACACCAACCCACAAGGCACTCAAACACTGAAACTCATCCCCCAATTTCAAATGGAAAAAATAGCAGAGAAAAGTGTAAGGGCATTGGTCCAAATAGAACCCCAAATAACTACCTATGTACCCCCATAGACACCTATGTGCACAAATCTTGCGGTGTAACCACCCCGGTTAATGCACCTAAGCTGCTGTATCAGCAGCTACATTGAGAAAACAGATCCCCTTTAACACGCATGAATGCTACATCTCAAACAGAAGTGATGGGCTTCCTCTAATTCAGGGATCATTGCGGATAGCTAGAATGGCTTCTACAAGGGCGCCACCTTAGGGAAGGAGACTTAACAATACCCCGGGCACCATTGTGGCAAATCATAAGGGGGACTTTAAACCTAAAATTAGTAGAATCAAATATTTCAGTTAAGTATTATTTTCTCAATCAACCCCTAGAATTAGAAACTCAGAAAACATCCCACAAAAGCAATCCTTGTTCATTTGATAAAGTGAAAAGGGCATATAGACTGGAATCTAAGAAAAGAAATGGGACAAATAACCCAGGGTTCTTCATGGAAAACTAGAGTGTCTCCTGCGGAGGCACGGTCTTGGAAGGGAAGATTTTGCCACAATGCAGACGCCATTACTGCAAATAATAGCTATGTGGTTAAATCCAATTCTAGAAAAAATTAAGGAGGACCCCTCTTATGTTAAATGATCAGTTATATGTTTGCTTTTATTGTTGTTTTTAAACATGATGAAATGATGAAATGTGTATGAAATAAGAATACATTTGTATATTTTTTACCAAAAGTTATCTGTTTTAGTTTACATTTTTTGTCACCTGATAATCAGATGTAGACACAGTTATATTATTTTGTCATTTTTGTAATTATTTCCATAGAATTCAGTGATGATTTGTACATCAAGTTTACATCAGATACTTGTTGCTCATTGTTGCTAACCCCACGAGAAAGATTTAACCCAGATCCCTTAGCAGTCAGAGGTATACCTATTACTTCCATTGGTGAACAGGTCTTTCGGCCTGTACAAACGGGACACCCCATACTTTTTAAATCCAATTCTATACATTAAACACCCTCAATCAAATGTTGTTGTTTATTCAATCAGTACCCACTATGATGTACTGAGAAGGCCACTACACTAACAACCCTTGTGAACTGATGCTCAATTCTAAGGGTACTAGTCACACTTCAAGGAAAATAATAACAGCTTATAAACTGAGATCAAAACTGAAAAAAGAAGGGAAAGAATGCCTTTGACCATGACTTCATACAGACTAACATAGAGTATCCAGGAGACCCTGGGAAGCCTCATGGTGTCTGCCACGCCCAATGCTTAGAAGGACATCCTAATTGAGTGACATAGGATAAAACTGTGGTTTTATACTGTGCCACTCAATAAGAGCACGAAGATCAGGCTTATCAATATTTTCAGACAAAACATAGCACGCCTCTCTTATTTTCAAAGCCGCCTCCAATATTCCTGGGTCTAGTTTTTCTGAAATTGCCCATTAAAAGTACATTGGATCATGCCCCATATCTCTAAACCTTTGAACAATTTCATGGTAGATTTTCTAGCCCTGAAGGTGCTGATATGTTCCTGCATCCGCACCTTGACTTTCCTTGTAGTCAGGCCACTGTAAAAGGGGGTACATGGGCGTTTCAGCAGGTAAATGACAAATTAAGAGTTACAGTTAGTCATATTATTCTGATTCCAAATGTTGACATTGCATATAGTAATTTCACTCGTTTGCAAACATTGCAACCTCCACAATGGAAATGCCCTCTCACTGGATCCAGGTGCCTGTCACAGTTACTATGTGAAACCCATGGCCTAGTGTGGGCAAGCTTATCTTTCAAATTGGCTGTCCGCCGGAAGGCAAAACATGGTCTTGGAACAGGGTTAGAGCCTACATTCAGGGTGTTCCAGTGTTTCCAAATAATACTCCGTATTTAACAAGACAAAGGATCGTGCTTCAATATCACTGAGACAAATTCATCTTTTGTGTGAACCATTCTCCATTAAGGCAGCTCTAGCCGTATTCAACGTCTACTTCATAGCCTGATTTCCCTAGGGTAAGCTTGCATGATCATGCTTTCTTGTAGGGCCTTAGACTGTTTCATGAAAGTATCATGCTCTATGCAGTACGGTGGTAATGAAATAAACTGTCCTACTGGAAGGTTATCCCTCAGTGCTCGTGGATGAAAAGAGGTGTAATGTAACAGCAAATTTCTATCTGCAGGCTTCTGGTGTACAGATGTTAAAAGGTGTTAGTCCCGTGCCTCAATGTCTAAATCTAAACATGCAATTTAGTGACAACTCACCATCCCTGTGGAATGTACATGTGAATCAAACTGGTGAACCAGAACAGAAAGGAGTTCATTTCAACTTCAGTCCCACTCCATGTGGAACGCTTCCTCAAGGAAAGGTGGGGACCATATGGGTTCGACTCATTGAAGATGTAATGAGGTTCAAGCATTTCCACATATGCAGGCAACACTGGAAGCAAAAGGTGCCCCCCATCGAAGTCTCTGATACTTGGAGGAATAGCTGATCTTTGTATTGAAAAAGATTATGCATGAGTGCCTGTTCAATACACTGTAACATAAAGGTTTGAGCAGTACCAAAGAACCTTTCCTGTGAGACTAAGGCTCTAGTCAGCGCCCCCAGATTGGCATCCTGGGAAATGTTAGCTTACACTAATTCAATATCCAAGGTTACCAGCAACTGCCTCTGAGGCTCAAACTCCATATCCTGTAACAGCAGCAAGAGGTCTATAGTATCCTTTAGATACTCTGGTTGTATCAAGTCTTACCCACTCCAGAAGCAAGGTAGCATTCAGTGTTGCAGCTGGTGCCCGACAGTGGACACTCGCAATGTTTCAGTCCTGTTTAGTCGGGTCTGTCGGGCCGCGAGATGAGCGGCAGCATCTGGCAGGCACAGGCTCTTTTCTGAGTGGAGCTTTTGATTTCAACAGCAATCGTAGGTGCTCCAGGTTTCCATTGGTGTGGTAAGTTCAACTTTTCCCACACAAGGGGCTGGGTTAATTTTTAGGCTCCTGACCAGGTCTCAGCGACAGAGCAAGGCCCTCTCAACATCTTCCAGAGACCACAGGGTGGGTCAGAGGGCAGGTTTTGGTGTTTAATTCTGAAATGCTGGTCACAGCTTCAGTTTTCCTGGGTGACGGTCCAAGCTTTCAGTACTCGCTACTGGCAGCCCCTCCTGGAATATGTGGTTGCTGCGGTACCTTAACCCCTTCAGCGCTGATGACAAGGCCATCTCGTCATGGGTGTTACCTGCCCTGCGCTTATGACGAGCTGGCCTTGTCATGAACAATGGGAAATAAGAGCAATCAGCACCCAGCGGGAAAACCCTTAGCACCCAAGGTGTTAAGGCAACATGTCAATCTTTACTGTGCAGCCACCTATACCACAGCGAACCCTCTTGGAATTTGGAGTTCCTGCTAATGTTACCACAGGTCTTGGTGCTTTGTCTGCAACAGTCACTTCTATGGCAGCCCCTCCTGGCATACCTGGTCACTGCATCAAGGCACTACAGACTTCATGCTCACCGCTCAGCACTTGATTCACAGCTTAGTCCATGTCGCCATCTCTTGGCATACAGGGGAGGATGATTCAATTCTCCAGATGGGCATTGACCCTTTCAGTGCACAGCCATCTCCTCACACCTCGCCCCGGGAGTCTCTGAAAGGCTCCCACGGGACCTTGGTCCCTCCAACGCTCTCCTCTTCCTCAAAGAGCAGACTAATCTTGGCAAGCAGGCAGGCACTGGTGCTCCAGGCTCCAGGGCTGGTAGCCTTGGTTTCACTGGGCCATGTTCCTCACCCATCAGGGAATCTAGTAGGTCTTGACCCCCAGTCCTGGTCACAGGCAGAAATCTGGCAGAGCTTTCCCTTTTCATACAGCCAGTCTAGCTGCTTGGCAGATGACAGCTTTTGGGTTCTCAACCTCCCCTTTTTATAGGGCATTTCCATGTGCCAAATGTCATGTAATGTCTGGATCTTATAGTGTTAAATTAAGGTTCTGCTTCTTTTGAATTGTACACTGTCCCCTCTCATCTTCTTCTTGAAAGGTTGTCTGACACATGTAGGAGAGAATCCAAAGCTGATAGTCCCACAGCACAGACCATGGGAGTGGCTAGAGTTCACACCTGAATGTCAGCCACATTGATATGTGCATCGAAAGGGTAATCCCAGGCTCCCATCCCTACTCTTTATGATTCCCTTATCAGAACCATTGTCTTCCTGAGTTGTGTCTAGATCCTTTCCTTCATCTGAATCTAAGACCATCTTTTGAGGTGTACAGGGGGAGTCTCTTGCTCCCTTCTTGAGTGTGTTCCACCCATCTCACAGGAATACAGCAATATACATCTGTCTGGGTAGATTCCTCTACTCCTTATTTCTTCACCAGGCAGGCCTTAGCTTCCCAAAATAGAACCCAGGGTCCTTCATGTAATGTATAATTGCAGGCACATCTGCACTCAATGTATGGACAGAGCATATGTTATTCTCAGTACTGTTACTTTCATTTTTTTTTTATCCTCATATTGCAAAGTTCTATGTGTTTGGAGTTTCAGGTTTCTACCTCTGATTCTCTTTACTGGAACTGCCCCTTAGTCTCTCGTATTTGGGGAGTTTACCATCTTCTCGATGTTTTCAGAGGAGTACCCTTAAGCCATTACATAGTAACAAATCTGATTTGGAAATGCGGGGAGAGATAGCCACCTTGGCTACTCGACGAGTATCATACTCGTCCACCAGATGTTGTTTCCCATTAATCATAGGACCATGTGTGCCAACCCTATATTGGGATTTAGGTGATTTTCCAAGATTTCCCAATATTTGAATCTCTTACAGGTATTTCCCCTCCTATCTAGTTTATTAATCCTTAAGACAGAGTTCATCCAATCTCCATGTGTTGGAGGGGATGTCCCAACCCAGTTGATGCAGATCTCCCTCCTTGCCAGTACAATTAACACAAAGAGTAGATTTCCCTGCCTGACATTTAGTTAATCCCCCTCCATCTCTTGTGTCTTCAATCCCAAAAAGAGTAAAGGTTGTACTTACAGTTAGCTGTTTATGCATGATCATGCTCATGGTCTTACCAACTTCTTTCCAGTATTCTTCCAATAGGGGGCAGTTTCTGAACATGTGAACATCATCTGCCTTTTCTTCCCCACATTTCGGACATTTTTTTACGCCTGCGTTTTTAAATTTGGGCAGTTTTTTCGGTGTCCAGTATGCACGGTGTATTGTATATAGATGATTTCTTTTCAAAGCCACTGACTTTAGAGTTGACCAGCATTTTCCTACAGATTTTTCCCATATTCTGTCCAGATCGGCTATTTGTAGATCTCTCCCCCAGATTTGATCCTCGATCTGTGTGTCTCCATCTCCTGCAGCTATAAAAGCCCAGTACCACTTTGCAACCTCTTTGTTAATGGGTGAGTTTTTTACCATTTCCTTTTCCGGTTTTTCATTCTCTTGGTTATTTGCAGGAATAGTTCTGGCCCAGCTTAAAATTTGGTAATATTTAAATTTGGAGACCGACTCGTTGGTGATTCTTTGAAGTTCTTCCCATGTAACCAGAGTTGATCCTTTTTTACTAGTTGACCCCAATAGTTGATATTGGCTAGTTTCAAGGGGTTTGCCATTGAGTCTTTTAGGCATTCTGGGGTTCCTGGTGACTCCCATATAGGGGCCATTGCACTGTAGTATTGAATGTTCAAAATTGCTCTGATTTGCGCCCAAAACTTAGCTGCCTGTTACTTTCATGCATTGTGATCTCATAGACTTACAAACATTCAGCACGGACATTCGCTCTGTGCACTGTTAGTACTGTAGCATTTCTGTGTTGTTCCATGGTGTGATACTTGCAAACATACGCACCGCCAGAATGCACATTCCTCACCATGCGCGCACTGCACAACACTCAACCTTTCTGTTGTTTGACGTAACAATACATGCCTTAACAACGAATACCTAAACAATGCAGTCTCAACCACAACAGCGTCTTTACCATGCATGCCTTTACAACAAATGTTGTTGTAAAGGCAAGATTGGCAAAGGCATATGCGTAGTAAAGATCAGACCCCAGCCCCCTCACCCTAGGCCCTAAAACCCAGCACCCAGTCCTGAAAACCTCCCTGCCCCCAACCTAAAAACCACCTGGCTCCCACACTGACCCCTGAAGTCCGGCCTCCAGCCCTAATAACTTCCCCGATGTCGACCCCAGCTCCCTTGTCCTGAGCCCTAAAACCGCCCCAGCCTTAAAACCGCCCCACCCTGAGTCCCTAAAAACTGCCCTTTTCCCCCTCCCTGAAACCTAAAGAAAAGTAAAAAAACTACTCACTAAGCCTCTGTTCCTAAGAATGAAGTCTGCAGGAAGGCTCCAACATGCCCGCGCACTCATTGCAATGCTAGACCGCTAACTGCCTTTACCATGCATATGTGTGCTTAATGCATATGCGTGGTAAAGGTATATTCATGGTTAAGGCAAGCTTTCTTCCGCTTGCATTATAATGGCAAGCCTAGCTTAGCCTACATAGTTAATGCTGTTTCCTAACCTTTCATGTATTGTACTTTTTGGAAGCACATATACACGCAGCACATGCTTCCACTGCACATGCACGGCATTGTACTTCATCCTTCATGTAATGTATTTCTCACAGGCATACATGCACTTAGTACATGCACTCACCATTTATGTACTGCATAGCACTGCTCTGTCCCTATACTGAACCCTTTCCAGGCACACATACTTAAAGTGGAAAATCAGCACTCATGCGCAGCACTTTACATCTAACTGATGTAGGTCAAGCACAAGTTAAGCACACAGCAGCAACACCTTGAAAAGGTGAGTGAGCCTGTAGGCCTTACACCAGTGACGCAGGGTAAAAAGGTCCTGTTCACTACTACTGATTTCTACACAATATGCTGTCACCACCGTCCTCGTGCTGCTTAACCCCTGGAGAAAGCAATAGACCTCCACCACTATTAGGGTAGTGCTTTGGGTGCCTGTTCTGGTTTAATAAGATCACAATCCATGAGACAGGCCTACATTATGGTACACAAGAATGATCTGTGTTTGCCTCTGACAACAGAGAATAAGCTTTAGGGATCCAGACAAAGGTACAGTAGGGCACTCAGGGCAGGGACACACACCTTTTATTATGCAGAAGACTTTTCAGTTCGAACATGGGTTACATATAAAGTAAGAGGTTTGTTTCTAATGTTCATCTTCACCATAAAATCCTGGATAGGAGTGCCCATACTAATCACCGTATTTACAGCCCCACTATTTTCTTCTCAGAATATGTCATGCAGACCATAGATGACCAGCTGCAGTGATGTATATGATGGGGCAGTCTGATCTATCACTTCAGTATGTAAAGTGTGACATGCTTCTGTGTTTATCCAATCATGGAGAGATATGTCAATGAGGGAACTGTGGGTGTCAATAAAGTTTTTTAACTTCTGGGAATTTGAGTAAATGTCTAGTATAATGGAACATCTTAAATTATCGCATATTTTGCACAGGCAATGTCCACCCTGATTGCCAGGTCAAGAATCCCCATTGCTTGCCTGAAACCTGCTTTTGCATCAATTATAATACATTCTTAATCAATCAAACTCTGTAGTTGATTTAGCAGGAAGTGGCCAAATACTTTGCCAACTCCATCTAATAAGGAAGAGCCATCTATCATTTAATGGGGGCCCCAAGATTACTCTTCATACGAGGGGAACAATGAGTACTGATTGTCACTAAAGGGCTATAGGATTCGATGCCAGTGCAGCATTAAAAATATTTGTTAACACCTGGTCCCACAGTTTTGTATCAGAGCAGAAGATATCAACAGGGACAGTGTCAGGTGCTGGGGCGTTATTCCTCTTCTGACGAGTAATGGCTCTTTCTTTCTCAGGACTGTGAATGACTGGAGCAGGGATATGAATTTGATATTTTTATTAGATTTTACTCCCCCGCTACTTTCACCAAAGAGCTTTGAAAAAACTGGGAAGCCCATGCATTTTTCACTGTTGTGATGATCCTGCCTACTTAGATCTCCTCAATATCCAATGGATACAAGATCGAAGAATCTTTTTGCATTTTTACATCGCTGGCAAGTTTTCGCTTGTTCTAGAGGAGTTTGTAGCCTTTGCGCATTGATAACTCTTCCTAAGTTCTTTACAATTGGAATCATTGGTGATGATGCACAGTTAGAGCTATTAACAACTCTTGCTTTTGTTTGTTACATTCTGCATCGAACCATACATATTTAATATTTATAACTTTCCTGGGTAGTTTATTATTGGACCAGACTCGAGACATCTTTACCATTACCAAACTAAATGGATCTAAAATAATCGTGTCTTCCCCCGCCTTGCTTCAAGGGTAGACTTGAGGGTTCCTGCCATTTTGATACTTGTCCTAGTTATATTTCAGTGCCCTCCTCTTGCTTGTTGGGGAAATTACCGGGTCATAAGGGATAGGACAAGGCTCTGGAAACTTTGCAAGAAGGCTAGCCACCAAAGGACTCTCCAGGCATTCCATAACTTTCATATCTAAAACACACTTCCAGTACTCAACATTGGTTAAAATGTGGTCTATTAGTCTTGATCCACTCCCAGACTTAAAAATTAGAGAAGCTGGATTGTTGCAGGCAGTACAGCCATTTAGAAAACCCAAATCACAATTCAGCATCATATTGGTGAAAATTGACCTCACCGTTTTTTTTTTTTACCCAGACCAATATTGCAGCCCATCCTGCTTCTTCCTCGATAAATTCCCTTCCATTAGCTCCTGCGGTGGGGTATTAAATTCACCATAGATGATGATGTGTGATAGTCTGTGAACTATGCAGTAAATTTCGATTCTGATATCAACATCTAGTGTGCACGTGAGTCGCTGCCTGGAGAAATGTAAATGTTCACAATATCTATGATCTCCTGCGGTGGATCATTTCCTACCAGTCTAGAATAAAGAAAGTTTGCTGGAGCATTAGAAATGAAAAGCGTCTGAACTCAGCAGTAGAGTTTCAGAGAAGCCCATGGAGGTAAGCCACCCCCATAGGTCTTCCTTTTGATAGTTAGTAGGCAGCTGCTGGAAATTCCGCTAAGCTGTCTAGAATTAAATTTAACCATGATTAAGAACGCATCTCCTGGAAGCAACAAGTTATGTTATATTTGGTCTTTTTATAGCGCACGTCTACTCCTAGGAGTGTCCCGGCGCTTTATTGTAAACCTGTAGCAGAAAACATAACAAGGAAAATAAAAGGACCAGAAATCAAAAGAAAAGAACGTATCTAAAGAGTAAAAAGCCAAGTTTTAAGGCCCTTTCTGAAAGCCAACAGATAGGAGGGACTGCGCAGTGCCACGGGCAGAGTGTTCCAGAGCTGTGGCGCCAACAACCTGAAAGACCGGCCCCAATGCATGCCCTTTTTACTCGAGGGACCACGGCAAGGAACAAAGACTCGGATCTCAGGGAACGGGCAGGACGGTACAAGGCTAGCCTCTTTTGGAGATATTTTGCTCCAGAAGCGTGAAGAGCCTTATGGGCCAGGGTCAATGCCGGATAGGCAGCCAATGAAGTGACTGCAGGAGGCCAGAGGTTCTAACTCGCCCGTAGAGGCCAAAAATGGCCCGTGCTGCCGAATTCTGGACCACCTGCAGCCGTTGCAAGAGATACTCCGGCAAGCCAAGATAGAGGACATTGGAATAGTCCAGTCTCGAGCCAATTAAGGCCTGAACCGTCATCTATGATCTTCCGGGAGCAGAGGAAGAAACTTGCAGAGCATCCTGAGGAGGCCAAAGCATGTACCCGTTAGGCCCAGGATCTGTGATCTCAACGTCAGGCCATTATCAATCTTAATCCCCAGATTCTTGGCTAGCTGGGAGGAGCCTGCTGGAGGAAACATGTTGACAGGCCACCATTCCTGCCAATCTGGGTCCGACCGGCAGCCGAAGAAGAGTACCTCAGATTTATCTGAGTTGCACTTGAGGCTGTTAAGCTGGAACCAAATAAAAACAGCCCCAAGGCACCCGAGGATACTCTCTCCGTCAAAATCTGCTTCTTTCCCACACGTAAAGAGGAGCTGGGTATCATCGGCATAGGATACGATCTGGGCCCCAAACGACTCCGCCAGTGCCGCCAGAGGGGTCATGAAGATGTTGAAAAGAGTCGGGACTCCGACTCCCAATGGCGGCATCACGGCAGAGCAAGGAGAGGCCCAGACCGTTTGTCGGTGGCCAGCCAAAAAAGATCTAAACCAGCTGAGCACCGTCCCCCTCAGACCGATCTCATGAAGTCTGGCGAGGAGACCCTCATGGGGGACGGTGTCATAAGCCGCCGACAGGTCAAGCATCACAAGCATAGCTTTGTCTCCCAAATCCAGTACCTCCTTGATTGCCTCTGAAACTTCCAAAAGTGCAGTTTCGGTGCTTAAGTTGGTACGGAAGCCTGATTGGGTGGAATGTAGCAAATTGTGGGATTCTAGAAAGTTGGAGAGCACAATATGCGCATGCTTCTCCAGGATCTTAGCAAAAGCGGGCAGGAGAGAGATGGGCCTATAGTTGGCCAAAACCTCAGGATCTAAACCAGGCTTCTTGAGTAGAGGAATGATCATCGCCTGCTTCCAGGCCTGCGGGACCACCCCCCACTCAAGGAAAGGTTCAGAATGGGATTCACCATAGGATTAATGACTTCCGCCACTTTCGCCAAAAATTTGGCAGGGCACGGGTCAAGAGGTGATCCAGATTTAAGTTTGGCCATAAGTTCCAGAGACGAGGGAACTGAGAGTGGGGGAAAGTCTGCCAAAACCTGATCCGAACAAGCTGTTAAATCTGACCCACCCTCAGTGCAGATACAGCCACCCTCAGGGGGAAAGAGTCCTGGATCGATTTTATCTTGGTGGTAAAAAAGTTGGCAAGGGCACTTACCCACGGCTCAAAAGGGGCTGCCTGGGTCGAAAAAGTGCGTGGGGCCGTAAATTCCCTCACGATAGTGAAAATCTCTTTGCACGAACTAGAGGCAGTCTCAATCCTCTTTGCAAAGTAACCTTTTTTTTCAAGGAGGATGTCACAATGGTAAGCTTTAACAGACGTCCTGTAAGCAAGCCTGGCCGCGGAATCATACTGTGAGCGCCAAGCCCTCTTTGCCACCTTGCACTGCCGTCGCGATGCCGACGCGCTTCAGTAAACCAAGGGGCAGAAACCCGTTTGGCCACGCTTGCAGCGACTCTAAATCCCTTTCCAGGTCTCCTGTCATAGGACAGGGATGATCCAGACATGCCTGGGCCAGCATTTCCGGAGTCACCCGATGATATGCCCTAGGTGCTTGACACGACTGCCGAAGAGCAGCACTAGATGTTTTTTTTGCCCCCAACACATAAAATTTGACCAGCCTGTGATCCGACCAGAGCACCGGCAGAGGTGCCAACATCTCTATGAAAGTAGTGGAGAAGACCTGATCCAGGGTATGGCCTTTTTCATGCGTCGGTCCAGAGAGATACGGGGAGAGGCCTAGAGGAGCCGTAACATCAATCATTTTGATCGTGTCTGGGTCCAGTCCATCGTCCATATGGAGATTAAAGTCCCCGGCCAATATGCAGTGCTCGGACCTCAACACCAGTGCAGAGACTACCGACTGGAGCTCTTCAAAGAAGGAGCCTACCGATCCAGGGGGCCTGTAAACTAAAAGCCCTTTAAAAGATTGGTGAGGCGATATTGCTATGGAAAAGGCAAGAGATGCACATCCTGTGATGACATCCATAGGGATAGTGGAACAGGTGGCGAGTTTATTCACCACAAGTGCCACGCCACCTCCCCTCCCTTTCAATCTATCTTGCCTGAAGATATTATAATCAGGGGGAATTGCTGTGGCAATATCGGGATTAGAAAACTCCCCTAACGACGTATCTGTCAGCATCAAGCATAGAGGCTTTTCCGTGACCAGGAGATCGTAAATATCCAGAGCATGTCTGCTCAGTGATCTAGTATTTAAGAGCAGGCAAAGATGCTTCACGCTGTCTACCTCCCTGTCAGATATAGTGGCCGGGGCATTGCCTGGTGACCACCCGCAGCCAGGACACCGCCTCTTACCCCTATATCAACCCGGAAAGACTTTGTGACAGGAGCACGCAACCTTTTGCAGGGACCGGAGCTCCACCATTGTATATCGGAACATAATGGCGGTGGGAGTAGATATCACACATAGACCAGCGCAACCCGTCGCACCGGTCACCTCCGGGACGCTGACGGGTGCAGACGGGCTGGACTCTGGCTTGACTCCGGCGTCACTACGGCAAGAACGCTGCGCGTAAAAGGGTCGCTTTATATGCAGGCCAGCGTGTCCTTGTGACAGCTGGTCTGCTAGCACAACTGGCGCCGCCAGGCGTCCAAGAAACTACCCCCAATATGGCGGCCAAAGTTAGGAGGAAACCGGGGAATCCAGGGACCCGCCAAAGCGCGGTGTAATAAACAATTAGAGTGCAAGTGAGGGACGACGCTGCTGGCTAAAAACAAGGTACAATGCAACCAAAAACAAAATTAAATGCAAAACGGGGTCAATTAAAAACGCTACTGCGTAAATCGCTGCTATGCGCTAAAATGCGCTGTTGGTATCCCAGGTAGTTGTAGATGTTGTTAGAAAGGGAGCCCGCCTTAAACGCCCTCTTTATATGCAGGCCAGCGTGTCCTTGTGACAGCTGGTCTACTAGCACAACTGGCGCCGCCAGGCATCCAAGAAACTACCCCCAATATGGCGGCCAAAGTTAGGAGGAAACCGGGGAATCCAGGGACCCGCCAGAGCGCGGTGTAACAAACAATTAGAGTGCAAGTGAGGGACGACGCTGCTGGCTAAAAACAAGGTACAATGCAACCAAAAACAAAATTAAATGCAAAACGGGGTCAATTAAAAACGCTACTGCGTAAATCGCTGCTATGCTCTAAAATGCGCTGTTGGTATCCCAGGTAGTTGTAGATGTTGTTTTATCATATGACATAGTAAACCTAACATTAAAGGTATTGTCATTAAGGTACACTCCCAGGGAATTGCTTGGCCAAGACCCTGTGTGAGGAGACCCTGAGAGAGGATCCGTTGGATCCCTTGACTGCTTCTACCATTGACCCCTGTAGCCTGGATCTGACCCAGAGTCCCCCCCTCCTGCTCTGCCCTGGGTCTGCCTCCTCTATCATAGCTGTCACTTGAAGCTCCAGTGACTCCCAGGGAGGGGTCTGGCCAAGACCCTGTGTGAGGAGACCCTGGGAGAGGATCCGCTGGATCCCCTGCTTGCTTCTACCACTGGCCAATGTAGCCTGGGTCTGACTCAGAGACCCCCCTCCCCACCTCCTGCTCTGCCCTGGGTCTGCCTCCTCTATCACAGCTGTCACTTGAAGCTCCAGGGAGGGGCCTGGTCAAGACCCTGTGTAGGGAGACCCTGGGAGAGGATCCGCTAGATCCCCTGCTTGCTTCTACCATTGGCCCATACAGCCTGGGTCTGACTCAGAGACCCCCCTCCCCACCTCCTGCTTTGCCCTTGGTTCTGCCTCCTCTATCACAGCTGCCACTTGAAGCTCCAGTGACTCCCAGGGAGGGGTCTGGCCAAGACCCTGAGTGAGGAGACCCTGGGAGAGGATCCGCTGGATCCCCTGCTCGCTTCTACCATTGGCCCCTACAGCTTGGGTCTGACTCAGAGACCCCCCTCCCCACCTCCTGCTCTGCCCTTGGTTCTGCCTCCTCTATCACAGCTGTCACTTGAAGTTCTGGTGAATCCCAGGGAGGGGTCTGGCCAAGACCCTGTGCGAGGAGGCCCTGGAAGCTTCTACCATTGGCCCATGTAGCCTGGATCTGACCCAGAGTCCCCCCCCTCTCCTGCTCTGCCCTGGGTTTGCCTCCTCTATCAGCTGTGTGCACCCCAGGGCCACAAGCTCATCAGCAGACGCTGCGTCACTTCCTGAAGCTGCTCCGTTTGGAGAGGAGCCGGTGCATAGTCATGGATGCGCTCCTCCTTCTTTTTACACACCGTCTGACCTGGTTTGTCGAGACTCAGAGGCCTCCCCTCCCCTGACGAACTGAGGGCCCACGCTCACTTGAGCGGACAGACCGGCCTCCCCCGTCCTCTCCCGGTCAGAAACAAGTATCAAGTATCTTGTAGCTTAATAAAGCTAGCTAGGATTTACTTCCACTGAACTCCTTCCCATTATAGGGTAATTTCTACCTTCAGAGACCGATGATGTGGCAAGTAAGGCACTAGAAATGATGTTGTGATTTGCTATTGCCTTTACTACCTCCTGCACCACCCAAAAGCAGCTTGGTGCCATGGCTAGGTGTACTACGCCTGAGTCTTGATGTAGGTTTTGTCTACCAGAGTAACTGTTGGGGGAGAAAAATATGCGGAATCATGCGTGTTATGTGTAATTGATCCCCAGTATCCATAATATGATTGGAAATAATAAGAGATGGAAATTCAACATATCAATTATGTTGTGAAGCTGTAAAGACGTACGATGTAATTAACTTTATGGTCTGGGACGGCTCCTCTGTAGGAGCGTTGACCCACTTAAATCCCCAGCACAAAGCCCCCGAGATGAAAAATAAAATGGCAATGTATTACCATTTTATTTTCCATCCCCTGTCCCGACCAGAGAGTCAGGATGGGGCAGAGCAGGGAGGAGGGTAGACTGGCTATGCACTTTTCAACATGCTCGTATCCCTTTGGCCGACCGACTTGCGCCAGCCAGCCAAATATGTACAATTTGAAACCTCTAAAACAGCTTTCTTAAGACGGCTGGGTTAGAGTGAATACAGACCTCCAGGATACTGTGGATGGCTGAGAGAGGCTGCTCCCTCCAATCAGAGCTCTGCAGTCACAGCATGAGAGCAGTGCTAGGGTTCGTTAAGGGAGATTCAGCATCCAGTTCCTGCAAGCGTTTGTGAAGGAAGGGCTCCGAAGCTGAGGACGTCGTTCAGTAACTCTTTTTAATTTAATATTGTGCACGTGTCCCCCCACATGAATGAATGAATGAATGAATGAAGGTAATCTTATATTGCACAACTTAGCCCAAGAGGCATCAAGGCGCCTAACAAAAATATAACATAATATAGGAGTAGAGTGCCAGATTACAGATAGGCCTCTGAGAAGAGCCACGTTTTTTGTGCTTTCCTGAAGAGCACGATAGAGGGTTGTGCTCTTCATCCCTCCCAGTAGATGCCAGCCACCACTGTTTAGGGTTAATCTATGAACATGTCTGTGTAGAACATCCCACTATTGTGATACATCTCAATGCGGGTGGCAGTGTCGTGTCCCGAACACAACACCCACTAACCAAAGTATCAAAATGAAATTTATGTGCTCTTGCAGACTAAGCCAAAGGTAAACTGTGGAGTACTCTTAACCCTGCTACCCAAAACTATTCTTGTTATCCCTGATAGACCCGAGAGAAACTAGAAAGATATCTCCCTGGACAAAAATAAAGATCTGGAAGTAACTTCCACTCTCATTGATATGTCCTTTGATCCTTTACAAAATGATGACTTTACCATTTTTAGGTCTCGCCTGTCGATGCGCATGCGCATCGAGCAAGGCGAGAGTATTGCGAGTTATCCACTCTTTATCTACACTGCAAGGAATCGTGGCGATTCCTTGCAGTGCCCGTGACTTTTAAGGTCAATGCGCATGCGCATTAAGCTTATGCGCATGCGCATTGACCTTAAAAGTCACGGGCGCGTGCATGTCCGTCTTTGTTTACCCGCTCCGCCCCCTTCCCGCCGTCTCGCATTTCCCCCTGCCGCATCAAAGGCTTTCACGGCCGGCCGGCCATGCTTTCAGTTTCACGACCGGCCGGCCGTGTCAATTACATTTCTCTCCCCGCTCCGCCCCCTGCTGCGGCCGTGTCGCACTTCTCCTCCCCCCCCTCCCCACAGCAATGCCCTCCGTCTTGTTTTCCTTACCTCCTGGCCTGCCTGGCCTGCACCATCTTTGCGGCGACAAACAGATGTACTGTTTGCATGTTTGAGCCACATAGATCCGTGAACTTATTTCTACTTCACGTTCTGAGCGAGGTTTTGAACCTTTTACTCAGTGAGTCACTATGATTACATCACTGTCACGGCATTATGAGGCGAATTTTGACCACCAGAAAATAGTTAAGCAGAACCCAGTTTAACAGTCACTTAAAATATTTAGTCACTTAGAGATAATTTGTGACTTATATATTTGTTAGCTTCTAAAAAAGACGGGCGTTTTTTGTAAATCTAGAAGAAACGCACTTCGAATTGCTGATTATCTGTTTTACTGTCTAGGTCCCTGATTGCAGTGTAAAGTGGTAAGGTTCTGTCTAATTGTATATCAGAATCGTTGTTATTTAAAAAGGCTTTCACGGCCGGCCGGCCATGCTTTCAGTTTCACGACCGGCCGGCCGTGTCAATTACATTTCTCTCCCCGCTCCGCCCCCTGCTGCGGCCGTGTCGCACTTCTCCTCCCCCCCCTCCCCACAGCAATGCCCTCCGTCTTGTTTTCCTTACCTCCTGGCCTGCCTGGCCTGCACCATCTTTGCGGCGACAAACAGATGTACTGTTTGCATGTTTGAGCCACATAGATCCGTGAACTTATTTCTACTTCACGTTCTGAGCGAGGTTTTGAACCTTTTACTCAGTGAGTCACTATGATTACATCACTGTCACGGCATTATGAGGCGAATTTTGACCACCAGAAAATAGTTAAGCAGAACCCAGTTTAACAGTCACTTAAAATATTTAGTCACTTAGAGATAATTTGTGACTTATATATTTGTTAGCTTCTAAAAAAGACGGGCGTTTTTTGTAAATCTAGTAGAAACGCACTTCGAATTGCTGATTATCTGTTTTACTGTCTAGGTCCCTGATTGCAGTGTAAAGTGGTAAGGTTCTGTCTAATTGTATATCAGAATCGTTGTTATTTAAATGTATGGTTAAGAAATTCCCAGTTCCGGTAGAAAAGATGCCGTCCACAAGACTGGCTCATATATTATCTGCCCAGCTGCAAACATTTCACTAAAGACTGATCTTAAACCGGTCACCAGTGAAGCTGGAATAAGGTCTGTGCAGAGGGCATCTGATATTACATTGGGACCAAAGAAAATTGCCCTCGCTGCGAATTTGTATTGTAATTGAAATAATAAATCATTTGCATCGTTAATATTTAGCATGTATAATTTTAAGGGCTATTCTTGTTTTTTTTAAACTTTGTATGAATTACATTTTTAGTCCTTGTTTTATGGCCAATTACCCTAATAAACAACACTGCTATTAAAATATTGCTCATGGAGGCAGTGCTTTATTCACTTTTGTAACTGGCTCGTCAGAATCTTGGTGGTTAGTGAGTGAGTCGAGGTAATAATGTGCTTGAAGCTGGCTTGCAGTGTTCAACACTAACTGGAACATTCACTCTAATCTGGGGTGGTCAGGGCTAGTAATTTTAACTCTGAGAGTAGGCTTATTTTAACTCCATGTTAGGCATGGATCAGGCAAAAGCGGGTACACCCCCGTTGCCTTTTTAGATGAACTGTGCTTTGGACAATACATGCACCTGCATGGTAGGCCTAGTTTTTGGAAATCCTTGCAGGTGAGTATTGTCATTCGTTGTCACACATTTAGCACCCAACAACCTCTCAACTGTTACCTGGGTGTATGTACGTCAAGCATCTCTACATTTGAAATTAGAGCATACAAACAACACTTTCTACAAGATTTATATTGTATCTGAAAAGCCTATTGTTTTCTGCACTCTAGATCGTATTTTTCACCTAGCGTTGATTAAGCCAATTTCTTTGGCCAGTGCATGGCCACAAAAAGTTTATTTCTTTTACTCTATGCCACGTTTATGAATGTTGTGTTGCTCTCTTTGTACGGAAATCTGTCTGGTTTTTATTGTACGCTCACGGTTATGCGTAGAATGCAACCTTCATTCAAAAATTAATGTGTGACTGCTGACTTGAGATTATCGCTCAGCAATGAACCCGGCAGATCAACATGATACATTCTTTACTGAAAGCGTTACTAAGTGCCACTAGCATGGATATGGATGTAATGTTAAACCACAATCATCAATAAGTGGGATGGATTGCCAGCTCCTAATCTCATCCATGGCAGTCTGTTTTTTTCATCGTTTTTAGGTCTCGCCTGTCGATGCGCATCGAGCAAGGCGAGAGTATTGGCACTTATCCGCTCTTTATCCACACTGCAAGGAATCGTGGCGATTCCTTGCAGTGCATGATAAATTTAAGCTCAATGCGCATGCGCATTGAGCTTAAATGCGCGTGCACATGCCCCCAGCCGCCTACTCTCTCTCTCAGCCTTCCCACAACTCCGCCCCCTCACTACTTGATTGCACGGCCGCTAGGCCGTGCCTCCCCTACTCTCCTCCCCCCTCCTCCTCTCCTCCCATGCCTGCCTGCCTGCCTCAACTCTCCGCCTCCTCGATCTTCTGTAAAGAATAATTGAAGTATACTCATTAAACCAAACAAGGAACTTACACGTCTATCAAAGCTAAATTAACCCGTAAGAATAACACACAGCGTGTCATTCGTATATTACCAATCCTTACCGAATAATGGGACCGTCTGATTTAAAGCGTCCCGAGTCGATCACATTTTTTCAATGGGCTCTACACAGTCAGCGCAACTCAAGTCACTGCTGGGTAGAAGATTAAATCCAACGGGGAAGGATCACACGGTAAGAGGATTCCCTCCCGTCAACAATCCAGAGTAAAAGTTTGCGTTTAGGCGTTTGTCTCTCGCTCCATATCAGGGCTTAGAAATAGAGGGCGGACCAACTAGACTTAAACCGGGGCACACAATCCCAACTTTAGAGCGGAAACTAAAAAAGGACTAGCGCCGCGAATACCTCTAAACTCACTCATCATGGCAGTGCTCTAAGTAAAGTAATATATCCAAGTTTATAACACGCAAATACTCGAATATGCCTCAGTTTACCCAGAATGAATTTAAAAAATCTGAATTATACCAAATATAAACACATAAAAATAAATTGTTTGTCCTAGTATCTTATTTATATACTTTCAACACAGCGAAGTGTAAATAATAGTCACCCCTTATAACCCAGTGTGTTGCCTCAACCCCTTACATTCTGCAGATTTTGTAATACATTTGTCAATTGATCAATACATAAAACGATTGATTTCAAGTACAGCAGTAGTGCAAAATATACACACAAACAGGTATATCTATATTAATATTCAAGACCCTCAACCCCTCACCCTCACCCACCTTCACTCACCCTCACCCTCACTCACCCTCACTCACCCTCACTCACACTCACCCTCACTCACCCTCACTCACACTCACCCTCACCCACCCTCAACCCCTCACCCTCACTCACACTCACCCTCACCCACCCTCAACCCCTCATCCTCACTCACCCTCAACCCCTCACCCTCACTCACCCTCAACCCCTCACCCTCACTCACCCCCACTCACCCTCAACCCCTCACCCTCAACCCCTCACCCTCACTCACCCTCACCCACCCTCAACCCCTCACCCACCCTCAACCCCTCACCCTCAACCCCTCACCCTCAATCCCTCACCCACACTCACCCACACTCACCCACACTCACCCACACTCACCCACACTCACCTTCACCCTCACTCACCCTCAACCCCTCACCCTCACTCACCCTCAACCCCTCACCCTCACTCACCCCCACTCACCCCCCCTCACCCTCATCCCCTCACCCTCAACCCCTCACCCTCACTCACCCTCACCCTCAACCCCTCACCCACCCTCACCCTCACTCACCCTCAACCCCTCACCCACCCTCAACCCCTCACCCTCAACCCCTCACCCTCAATCCCTCACCCACACTCACCCACACTCACCCACACTCACCCACACTCACCCACACTCACCCTCACTCACCTTCACCCTCACTCACCTTCAACCCCTCACCCTCACTCACCCCCACTCACCCTCATTCACCCACACTCACCCACACTCACCCACACTCACCCTCACTCACCTTCACCCTCACTCACCTTCAACCCCTCACCCTCACTCACCCTCATTCACCCTCAACCCCTCACCCTCACTCACCCTCAACCCCTCACCCTCACTCACCCTCAACCCCTCACCCTCAATCCCTCACCCTCACCCACATCACCCACACTCACCCCCACTCACACTCACCCCCACTCACCCACACTCACACTCACTCACCCTCACCCTCACTCACCCTCACTCACCCTCACTCACCCTCACTCACCCTCACCCTCATGCTAAAGATTTACAAAAAAACCCATTAACAATTCTAAAAGCACTAACTCTAATGCTGCGAGACCTATTGCATTTCTAATGCTTGTTATATGTGTGTTCCAAAAGCCGAGTTTAAGACACTGAACAGAGTCCTCAAAGATTTTCTCTGATGCAATCTATTGAGTGAAGATGGATATAGTAACTTTTCAGACCTTAGTGGCCAGGTTGGTTTTTGATGACTACTGTTAGGTCGCATCTGCAAGTGATGTCAACCTGGTTTCTGTACTGTACTGTTGACTTGCCCCTTTTTGCAACGTCATCCCTGAGCTTTTTGCCTTCCTCCTAGCCTTTTTTCTGACATGGTGTTCGTGGTTTTAGGACTCTGCACACTTTAGCACTGCTGTCCAGTGTAAAGTGTGTGTGCTCTCTGTGGTAAACATGGTAAGATTGGTCTACACCTGTTTTGCGTATTTAATTTACCTGTCAGTCCCTTGTAAAGTGGTATCTCAGATACCCAGGGGCAGTAAATTAAATGCTACTGGTGGGCTTGCAGCGCTGCTTGCTCCACCCACCAAAGTAGCCTTTCAAACCAGTCTCAGGCCTCTGCCATTGCAGGGCCTGTGTGCGCAGTGTTAGAGCCGCTGTGACATGGCACATAAAGTGTGTGTTAACTGCATGTCAGTCACCCCTAAGGTAGGATCTAGCTAGCCTGTTGACAGGATGCATTGTATGTGAAAGGTAGGACATGTACCTTAAGTGTGTGACATGTCCTGGTAGTGACAAACAGCCATTTTGGTTTCTCACTGGTTCCCCCAAGCCCTGTGCCAGGGCAGTCAAAGAGAAATTATGTATATATTCTGGGGCTGTGACCACATGAACGTGTGTTTCCTTGTGCTGTTTTTGGTGCTTAAACTGCTGGGCCCCAGGAGGAACTACCACGAGGGACAACATCCCTGCTGGGGAGCCCTGTGTCCTGGTCTGCCTGGGCTCAGCTTTGCTCCCCTGGAGCTCCTGGATTCAATCTTTACTGCAGGAGCCCCAGAGAGGGGGACGCCAGTCATGCCAGGAAAAGGAGAGTGCTGGAGCTCTGCAGTGCTGGCTGGGACTTGCTCAGAGGGAATCCCGGCGTGGGGATGCCCCCGTGCTCCTGGAGGTCAAGCAGGAGCCTTCCTGTGATTCTTCTGGGGTCCAGAAACGGAGCGGGAGCTCACCCCGTATTGGTGTGTAATGTGTGAGAGGACGCCACACCACGAGCGGCGACCCGTAAGACAGGCAACCTGCCTGGTTGTAGGAGGGACCCGGAGAAGCCTGCGTGAAGACTGGAAGTTGGCGCATGCCTGAGTGGGGATCCCTTGAGGAGAGGGAGAGAACCGTGCGTTCCCTGGGGACCGGAGGAGTGAGAGGAGGCCCCAGTAGCGGCGGCCTGTAGGGCACATTGTGGTGCTTGACTCTGGCCTGAGGAGAGGTGATCCGGAAGTCAGACGAAGGCCGCCTGACCGTGGGCGGGGCTCCCGTGGGCGGGGCTCCCGTGGTCGATGAGAGCCCCGCGGACAGAGCAGGCCCAGCTTGGAGAGGAGACCGGAGGCTTGTGGGCTCTCTGTGGAAATCCTGTGGGTTGCTGAGGGGGGAACATCCTTTACCATGCGGATTTTACTCCGTGGTACCCTTTCAACGGGTCTTTTACAACGCAAGTCGTAACCACGACTTGCGCTGGAGGGCTGGAGGGCGCTACAGGACAAAGAATAATTTAATTTACTATCCAACACCTTCCCTACTGTACGTAGGCTGGTGTTGGAATAGTAAATTAAAAAATTCCTAAGTCCGCACCCCTACAACGCAAGTCGTGGTAGCTTGCGTTGTAAAAATCGCATTGAAATGGGATGTGTGGTAAAACCATGCGTCGTACCGTCGTACATCCCGGAGGAGCCCCGGTAAAGGGAGCCCTCAAAGGCACGATTGGGTTGCCAGTACTTTGTCTCTACAGCTGCACCGCAGAGCGTGGGCAGCTGCAGCAAGGGGGCACTTTGATTACGTTTAGTACCAGAGTGGGGCTTCAAAGTCACTGTTAGTGCCAGTGCTCATCTTGCATCAGCTGCACCATGAGAGAGCGGGCAGCTGCAACACGGGGGCATTTTCTTTTCTTGATGAGGAAGGGGTGAGATGCACTCTCCTGCCCCAGTGTGCTACGCAGATAGCTTTTGCTGCCAAGGCAGCCAGAGGGCAGTGGAAGGTCCTATAATTGCGCCCTGACTTTCAGGACAGAGGGCATTTGAACCCCAGAGAAGGCCAGTTGGCCTGGGCTCATTTTTATGGTGATGCCTAATGCGATTGCCTAATGTGGTTATGCTGAAGGTGATGAATGCACAAAGGGAAATATTACTACTGTGCACTTCTAAATGTGATTTATTCATATTGTGTTTATGCCTTATGTGATGCAGACATAATGCGTTTATGTTGCTACAGATAATGCTGAGTACAGAATTTTACCAGCAGTTACTGGTTGGGTTATTTTTATTACTTGTGCTTTCTAATGGTTCTGACAGTGGCCAGATTGGCCCGGTCATGTATATAATCCCCTGTAAATTATTATCTGGTGCCAGTTGGCACAGTGTATATGTGTGATTATGATTCTAATGTGTTTTGGATAATACAAAGGCAACATTTTTTGATAATCTTGTGTGGAGTCTCTTTTGTTGTGTGCCAAGTGTGTTGCTGCTGTGTGTTGCTCAACTGCTTTACACTTTGCCTCTGGGATAAGCCTGACTGCTCGTGCCTAGCTACCAAGGGGATGAGCAGGGGTTATCTTCAGTGTGTAACTCCCTTGCCCTGACTAGAGTGGTGGTTTTTGCCTAGCGTAGGCGCATGCCCTAGCCAACCAGAAATCCCATTTCTAACATGTACTGTAACACCCTCAATAAATGTAGACTTGTCACAGAGTATTCAGCATCAACACACTCTGGACGGTTACTGTACCTGACCTCTTAGCAAACTACTGCAGTGAAAAGCCAGTAAATTCCCTTCGCACCCTATCACATTAAGATATTTTGCACTGGAAAGGTGACCCTTTTCAGGTGCAGAAGCTCTTCCTGGGGCAGAATAGTACAAAAAACGTATAGGGTTGGTGCAAAACCTTATTTACCGTGATAGCCAGACTGTTTTTTTCTTTTACACAAAAACTAACGCCTTCCTGAAGTAGACATAAAAAATGAGAAATATGCTTATCTGTCCAAAATATGAACATATCACATGTGTGCTGCACTGCCCAGTAAACATTATCTGTGTTGAATCATTCTGAGTTTGTCTAGGTGTTGAAATGAATGCTGGAACGGTATGAATCCACTACATATCCCATGCTAGAACAACCTCATCTCTGCAGCATGATGTGAGGCTGTCCCTTGTGAAAAGCAGCCGTGTTGGCTCTGTGCTGTGTTTTTCCGCTTGCACAAAGCCTCATCCTAAGTTTGGTGCTCTTCTACACATCCAGAGAACACGGGAGAATCATTTAGACTGCCTACTGACTATAACAGATGGGGGATATTGTTTCACAAGTATATCCCTTGAAATCATATTTAGAGTTCGCTTTAAAACTATTCTTAACATTCTTCCCAACTTGCTATCCTGTGAGTCCATACCTTTTAAAATTAACAGTCACTATTCTTTCAATGGACTTCTCATTTACTGATGGTCTGGCACTAGAGCAGCTTTTACCCAATCCATTGACAGTCTTATAGAACTAAAAGTTGACGCCGTAGATTTCACTATTCTAGGCTACTTTAACTTTCATATGGAAAACTTGATTTGTCCAGATTCTATGAATTTACTGAATCATATGGCTGGTGCAAGTCGAACGCAGATTGTTCAGGGCCCCTCACACAAAGCTGGTTTTCTTCTTGACAGCATTTTTACAGAAAATGTACAGCTGAACTGGACATCCTCTCTCACCTTGACATGGTCTGACCATAAGGTGATCATGTTTGAGATAACTGGGCAATCCTGGGTAGCAAAATCCTGACAACAAATTGGAAGTACCACTCAACGCTTGTGGACCACTTTTGATAATAGTTAGCTCAGTTTCATCTCTTATAAAATCCACTACGTCAGTTAGCCCTGATTTGGACACAGCTGCTCGTAATTATCATCAATGGCTGGACGTATTGCTAACCCAGTTAGCTCCAGCAAAAAATTCTCATAGTTATAAGATTAATCCTTCTGAACCATGGTTTAACGATAATCTTAGACGGAAAAAACAGGAATGTAGGAGATCATAATGTAAATGGAGACTCAAATATAAATCAGTAGACAAAGAGACATCTACAGGCCTACAAAAAAATGTCTTCTAATTGAGAAAAATAACTATTTTGTGGCGAAAACAGAAGGAGCTGTGAATTCCTCTAAGGAATTATTCACAACATAAAAAAAATTGTCAACACTTCCTGATCCAAAGAACCCTAATATTAACCAACAATTCTGCAGCAAGCTAGCACTCCATTTCCAAGACAAAGTCAAGTCAGTTTATGATTCTTTCTTAGATGCTAGTCAAACTGATGATTTAAGCAGTATATCGCCGAATGGAGAAGTGTGGCTCACTGGTTAGAGCGGCAGACTGAAGCAGAGATCAGGCCTGGGACCAGGGTTCAAGTCCTGACGTGGCAGGGTCTTGGGCGCAATGTCCGCGGACTTGATAATTCTTGCCTCAGCACCTACTCTAATCATGGGTCCCACGCTGCAACTCTGGGCAATAGCTTGCTTAATCTCCACAACGGCCCCTACAACACTGGCTTCACCTTGGGGGTGCCCAGGAGGGCCATCTCACAGGGAGAGCCAGAAAGGGTTCCACAGCATTATGCAGCGCCGGGACGCCCCGTTGGGGCGGCTGTGCGCTTTACAAAATACACTACATTTACATTTACTTGACTAACATTTCCTAATAAATTGGTCAAAATAATTGCCAACCAGGAATTGACAATCTTGCTATACAAAACCAAGAGTCTTGATTCAAAACAGTTTGGATTTCATAGTCACCATAGTACCGAGCTGCATTGATCGCAGCTACGGAAGAAATCTGACAGATAATAGATAGTGGAGGAAATGCCGCCTTAATCCTTTTTAGGGCTCGTCTGCTGATGCGCTTGCGCATAGCTGGCGAAGCTCTATAGTGGCTTATCCAGAGTTTAACCACTGGATAATTCCACTGGCGATTCCATGCAGTGCATGTGCTTTTTAACTCATTGCGCAAGCGCAATGAGTTAAAATGCGCGTGCACAGCATCAAATCGTCAGCTTGGTGCCGCCAGCCCAGCCATTCTCCTCCCCTAATTGCACCCTGCTGCATCAAAGGCTTTTTCATGGCCGGTCGGCCGTGCTTTCAGTTTCACGGCCGCCAGGCCGTGTCTCTCGTTTCTGCCATTTTATCCTCTCCTCCATCCCTGCGTCTTTCCTCCCCCCTCCCACTCCCCAGTGGATAGCGCATCATGCCGAGATGCTCTCTAGCCCGGGACGTCTCCCGCCTGCCTGTGTGTGAGAAGTTAAAATTACTTTTTTAAAGCATTGTACAAACGGCACATGTAAAGCTTGTAACACTCTTCCGGGTTGCAAGGCTTTCGAGTTCCTGAGCAGTATGTACCTTGACTGACCTATTTTAAACCTGCACCATAATCACACAGGCCTTACTTACCCCGGCAAGGCATAATTACAGTTCACATATTTAAGGTCAAAGTTTGGCCTCAATTGTCAACATTAAGTTTGCTTTGCCATTTTAGCGTTGAGGCCTTAGACTCCCAGTAGCAAAGCTGCCTTTCGGGCTGTGACCTAGGTTTTGAAATCCCACATGTGTGTGGTGCAGGTTCAATCGTCATCCCACATCGAACTCTTGCCCTCTCAGGCGCTGGCACACGTTTTGGCCCTTTTGGCCTTGTCCTTGGCCTTGAACATGAAAATGATCAAGCAAAACCGCTTGCCCTCTACGCACTGTTGCGATTCCAACCTTGGATGTTAGCTTAATACATAAATATAAATATGACAAATATGTAACATATGTTTAGTGCATAAAGACACTTAAACCTTTTAGTTTTCAAATGTATGTTTTTACTGACATATCGATTTCATCAGACATATTATGCATTTGGTATGGGTAAATACCACGAGTTCATATTTTTTCGAAAATATATATACACATTGATGTTTACATCACATCAAGATAGTAGAGATTTATCTGACAAGTTTGCCCTGCCCAATGCATTTCGGGCCACTTGGCCCTTCGTCAGGGGCGGTACCTGAAATGACACAAAAATAAGACTCTATCATTTAAATGAAACAGGTTCTTCAGCTGCAAAGTTCATAGATTGTCACAATCCTAAGTTTATAAACAAATAACTTTCTTTTCTTGAGAATTCCTGTTGAATCAATTGCAACATCATAAATAAACTTGTACTGTATTTCGCACTCACTTGTATGTGTAAGGAAGAGAATGATGAAAATAAAAAGACCGGATCCGGCAGCTGAAGAACCTGTTTCATTTAAGTGATAGAGTCTTATTTTTGTGTCATTTCAGGTACCGCCCCTGACGAAGGGCCAATTGGCCCGAAATGTATTGGGCAGGGCAAACTTGTCAGATAAATCTCTACTATCTTGATGTGATGTAAACATCAATGTGTATATATATTTTCGAAAAAATATGAACTCGTGGTATTTACCCATACCAAATGCATATTATGTCTGATGAAATCGATATGTCAGTAAAAACATAAATTTGAAAACTAAAAGGTTCAAGTGTCTTTATGCACTAAACATATGTTAAATATTTGTCATATTTATATTTATGTATTAAGCTAACATCCAAGGTTGGAATCGCAACAGTGTGTAGAGGGCAAGCGGTTTCGCTTGATCATTTTCATGTTCTAGTTCATTGGCGCAACATGGACATTGCGTCTTTCTCCACAGCACGCGTAATTTATTGATGTCTATAAGTTTAGTGTTGAGTATTGATTTGTTGTAACAAAAGGAGTGCCTCTCCCATCACTAACTGTTGTCTTGTCCTTGGCCTTGCCTAAAAGCCAATATATCCAATCACTGTGTGCTAGGGGTAGAGGTGCAGTGCGCGATTGTTAAGCAGTCTCCCATGCCCAGAGTCAGATCCAGCTGTCCGTCTATCCTCCTCTTTCCCCCCCCCTCGAACCCTTTTTTTCTCCCTGCCCGCCACAGCTGCATCGGAGATTAAAGGGTGTCTAACGCTGTTCCTGCAGTGCTCGTGCGCACCGTACAGGTCTTAAATTACACAGCCTGCACTCACACCCTCCAGTTTCCTGAGGCCAAACTGTGGTCGCCGGGAGCAACAGCAAGCGCTTAGACATGAGAGGGGTGATTAATCAAAGTGTCCCGAGCCGCGAGCAGCGATATACAACTGCTGCTTTGCACAGGGACGGTAAAGGACACGCAGCCGCTTACACAAGAGAGGCCTGGCACTGCACCCATTGCTGGTACCACACGTGCAGGCTTCTCTGCTCATTAAAAACATTATAAGAAAAGTATCCTTCTAGTTCGTGCCATGCAACCAATCCAAGTTCGTAAAATATAGCAAAACAAATCGTTTCTTAATATTATTTATAGAAAAACTGTAAGAGAGCAGCAGTTGCACTCATTTATAGTTTTCAGCAGTCTTCCTTATTTTAAAATACGTTCTGTTGTATTCTGAATGCTTTCAGCAATACAATGAAGCAGAGCGCCAGAGTGTGACTTGATTTGTAGCCAATAACATCCAGTCAGCCAGGAGAGGGGTTGTAACACCAAATGATTTCAGGATGGACACAGCTCGGTTTCTTCTAACAAACATATGCCATTGAAACATACATCTTTGTAATATTCTGAAGACTACTTCTATCTTACTGCAGAATCATCACTGTTCGAATATCCCAAGGCGCTAGACTGGAGCCGGAGAATTCTTCAGCAATGGTCTTGTGCCACTAGGTGGTTACAGTGACTGCTGTGCCTGCATACTGCTCCTGAAGGTAGAGAGGGGAGCTCCATATATGCGCCAGCCCTGCGCACTGACGTCTGTTCGAGTCTTTCCATGCCTTTCAGAGTGGGTTCAGTGCTCTATTTTCAACTTCATCAGTCCTCAGATCGCTCCTAAAAGGTGTCAGAATACCTAGCTTGTTTCTAACAGTGTGATATAGAACAATGTCCCTGGCAAAACAACTGGGTTCAAGCCGTGCCGAGACTACTGGAAGCAGATGTAGGTCACAGAACTCAACTAGGTATGTCTGAGGTGCTTGCGCTCAGGTCACTACTTTTTGGGGCTCGCCTGCTAATGCACTTGCGCATAGCTGGCGAAGCTCTATAGTGGCTTATCCAGAGTTTAACCACCCACTAAGCTCCACCGATGCACACAACACTCAGCGCAACCACAGCATCACTCAGCGCAACCACAGAATCACTAAGCACCACCACAGCATCACTCAGCGCATCCACAGCATCACTCAGCGCAACCACAGCATCACTGGTTCAAATATGTTCTTTCAATGTTTCAAGCTGTTTTCAAGCTTTCGCGCTTTATTACAAATCACAAAAACATGTCAATATTTCACTTTTGTTTTGGATTTTTGTCACAATAAAAAACACTGAACATAATCTTCACAAAAGTTATTTACAAAACTTTAAGCATTGCCATTACAAATTAAATAAATTATTTAAGTATTAATTATTTAAAAAAATTAAAAGCCATTGTTATTTGTAATATCAATACATCTAAGTCACATAAATACAAAAGATGTTGCATTACAAATGCTATAGGTGTCACATTTGCGAAAGTTATACCTATTGGCATTGTAAATGACAAAGCTATTAATTTAGCCATTTCAAAAAATAACATATAAATTTAAAAAAAAATGTATAAGACCAATAGCTCAAACTTTCCTAATGCGAGCCCTATTGCATTTCCAATGCTTGTTTATCCATCAGCTGCATTTGATACTGTTAATCACACTCTTTTAATTGACCGACTTGAATCAATCGGAATCAGAGACAGCACTCTTACGTTTATCACCTCTTTCCTGCCTGACTGAATCCAGATGGTCTCTCTTGGCGACTTTACCTCATCAGCCTTTTAACTGCCTTGTGGGGTACCTCAAGGCTCATCCTCGAGCCCCACTCTATCTTTATGTTACCCCACTTGCAGCTTTAATTAGATCTTTTGGCTTCTCTTTGGTTTCGTATGCGGATGACACGCAGATTGTTGTGTCTGTCACTGACAATCCTGGAGCCACAGCAAAACAGTTTCACAACTGTGTGCTTCATATTGGGAAGTAGATGAGCAGCAACTGCTTGAAGCTAAACTCATCAAAGACCGAGTTCCTGCTGTTTGGCAATAATCCCTCTTTTTGGACCTCCAACTGGTGGCCCCAGGAACTGGGGCCTATGCCTAACCCTAGTGGTAGAGATAAAAACCTTGGAGTAATTATTGATACCATGTTATCCTTTGAAGAACAAATAAATCACATCACCTCCTTGTGTTTTTATATTTTGAAAATTCTTAGGAAATTGCTGCCTTTCATTCCACTGAGCCTACAGAATCCTTTGGTCTTTCTAGATGAATCTGTTTTTAGAAAGAGGCTCTTTAATGGCCTTTGAAATATGTTGAAAAGCTGTTAAAACCCTTTCATATGTAGGAATGGCCGTTATCTCTTCCAAAGTAGATTATTGCAACACACTTTTTATTAATATTCAAAAGAGTTTCTTACATAAGTTACAAACGCTGCAGTATGCCGCAGCACGGTTATTGCTCAGCATTCCAAAATACAAATCCACAACTCAAGCATTGCTCCAACTACACTGGCTCCCCTTAGGCAAACACATTCAGTTTAAGGCGCTCTGCATTAATACAGCATTTTCAATGCTATATCCCAGCATGCTCCTTGCGCTCCTCCACCAGTGGTAATCTTGTAATTACTGGATTCAAGAAAGCTAACTGGGGTGGGAGGGGACTTATTTCATATACTTCAAGGCTGTTAAACTCACTCCCGACACAACTAAACCTCAAGACAAATCTATTAGAATTCAGGAAGAATCTTAAAACCTCACTTTTCAGCAAACAGTCTTAGCATCTTCTAAATCTTTTCCAGCTTGTCCTTTTCGGTTTAGCGCCTAGCTATCCCTGGGTAATTGTCGCGCTTTAAAAATGTTATTTTCATTTCATTTCAGAAACGCCTCAATATGTGCCAGGCATAAACGTATCTAAAACAAATTCATGTACACAGCGCACATCACATCAGTAGAGGGACACAACTAGACCTGAACTTCGGGGGGAGCTAAGACTCTCAGTCTGGGCTGACCCTAGAACTGCTTGCGCTTGGTAGAACAGTATTTTTTGGCGCCTTACCCCGTTTCTTCCTTCTCCATGAATTCTCTCACCACCAATCACCAACAATGCACTTCATCTCTCTATAGCTCCTTTCTGACAATAATTTCATTTTTTTTATAGGGCTACTCGTAGTTTCCTCACACTCTATGGGAAGCCGTTCATGTCAAAATTACAGATCCCCTTATAAGACACCTCCTGAAATGCATGGAGTGCTCCAAAATAAATTTGACACACACCAGAATGAATGTAAAAAGTGTCTAAACAAATATGAAACATGGCAGAGTGAATATATTACTTAGTGGACAATAGGAATAACACACTCTTTGAATTGGATAAAAGGTACACCAAGATGTATAGCAACTACGCTGAAATGAATATGACTGTTGCTGAAAAGAATACAACAAGATCTCAAGTGAATATAAACCCTAATGAAGTGATATAGAATGGTGATGGAATGAATATGACCCACATCGGAACGAATATGGCAATATTGAATTGAATCTGACACGTTTTAAAATGACTGTGACACACATGAAATGAATGTCAGACATAGAGCAATGAATACAAGCCATGTTCAAATGAATAAGACACATGTTCAAATTAATACAAGATAAGGTGAAATAATTATGACTAGTGTCAGAATGAATATGACTAACACTTAACTGAATAGGACACGTTATTATAAATATGATTCCAGTTGAAATAAATTTAGTGTGAAATTTAAATGAATATATCCCACACTGAAATGAATATGAGAAGTCTTAAACTGAATACAACATGCATTGGAATGAATGAAACATGTCATAATAAACATACTATCTATCGCACAATATGAATAATATACTTTGAATTGGATATAAGATACACCAAGATGTATAGCAACTACGCTGAAAGGAATATGACTGTTGGTAAAAAGAATACAACAAGAACTAAAGTAAATATAAATCTTATTGAAATGATATACACCGGTGCTGAAATGAATCTGATTCACACTGGAAGAAATATGGCACATATTAAATTGAAATTGACACTCTTTAAAATGACTGTGACCCACATGAAGTGAATGTCAGACATACAGCATTGAATACACGCAATGTTCAAATGAATATGACACATGTTCAAATAAATAAAGATCATTTGAAATAAATATGACTATTCTCAAAATGAATATCACTAACACTGAACTGAATATGAGACATCTTAATATGAATATGACTGCATTTTAAATGAATTTGATGTGCATTAAAATGAATATGGCCCACACTGATATGAATATGAGAAGCTTTGAACTGAATACAACATCTATTAGAATCGATATGGCACATATTACATTGAATATGACGCTTATTTAAGTGACTGTGACACACATAAAATGAATGTCAGACAATCTGCAATGAATACAAGCCATGTTGAAATGAATATGACACATGTTCAAATCAATACAAGATAAGGTGAAATAATTATGACTAGTGTTAGAATGAATATGGCTAACACTGAACTGAATATGACATGTTAATATAAATATGATTCCAGTTGAAATACATTTGGTGTGGAATTTAAATGAATATGGCCCACACTGATATGAATATGAGGAGCTTTAAACTGAATACAACATGCATTAGAATCAATGAAACATGGCTGAATAAACATACTATCTATTGGACAATATGAATAATACACATTGAATTGGATATAAGATAAACTGAGATGTATAGCAACTATGCTGAAATGAATATGACTGTTGGTGAAAAGAATACAACAAGCACTAAAGTGAATATAAATCTTATTGAAATGACATACACCGGTGCTAAAATGAATGTGACCCACACTGGAACAAATATGGCACATATTAAATCGATTTTGGCAGTCTTTAAAACGACTGTGACACATGAAGTGAATGTCAGACATATAGCAGTGAATACAAGCCATGTTCAAATTAATATGACACATGTTAAAATGGATAAAAGATCATTTGAAATAAATACGACTAGTGTCAAAATGAATATCACTAACACTGAGCTTAATATGAAACATGTTAATATAAATATGATTGCAGTTTAAATTAATTTGATGTGCATTTAAATGAATATGGCCCACACTGATATAAATATGAGAAGCTTTGAACCGAATACAACATCCATTGGAATCAATATGGCACATATTACATTGAATGTGACACTTTTTCAAATGACTGTTCAAATAATATGATCTAGGCTTGGATGAATATGGCCTGGTTTAAGATTCACATGACACACATTAAATTGGATGCATTGAAATAAATATGACCTAATTGGAAATGGGTATGACACATTTTGAAATTATATTGACCTACATTAAATCAGTTTGACACATCTTAGAATTAGTATATCACACTCCACACAAATAATAAAGTCAAATGAAGTAAATACAATCTGGACTGACATGATTATAGCATGGACTGAAAGTAATGTGTAGTTCACCTAATCAACTATGACGTCCTATGATTAAATATGATATGCACATAAACTGAAAGGGACTGCTACAGTTAACCAACAACTGGCTAATTAAATACATATTACTGAGTTGGCTGATTCAGTAGCACTGGAAGTCACATGACATTGTGGCCCAATTAGAATGCAGGACAAGTCAAACAGGAAAACCAACTTCTGAAAATGCTCAGTCCTTGAGTTTTTAGCCCTTAGTGAGCATGGCTTTAACAAATGCCTCTACATTTAGTTTTTTGCTCATTTTGCTTGCTTGTTTCTTAAATGAGGCATTATCAGACGATCTTGTGGACTATCTCACCTCTTTAAAATCATGCTTTTTTGCTTTAGATAGAGCTTTGTTGTGTGTTGATATTAACTGTTTGGAACACCTGCATAGAAAACTGGAGAGCCATTTGGAAATTTTAATTGCTATATTAACGGCCTACAATCTTTCTGGAAGTGCAACCATCACTGTGAGCTTCATTTTGGAAGAGTTGTGTAGGCTCACTTCTGTTTCAATGACAAACATTGAAAACAAGATCACCAGTTTGTCAACTGTTTCTGCAAGTAATTTCCATACACCTGCAGCAAATCAAGGTGTAGGAAGGCCAAGGTAAGTTCAATTTCATTATTTCAGTTGCACTAGTTCAAGTTCAAGTTCAGAAATTTGTATAGCGCACTACTCACCCATAGGGTCTCAAGGCGCTTGTGGGAGGGGGAGCATTATTTATCGAATAGCCAGGTTTTAAGTTCCTTTCTGAAGGAAATGTGGTTCTGTGTGAGGCGGAGGTGAGTGGGGAGAGAGTTCCAGGTCTTGGCCGTCAGGTAGGAGAAGGATCTTCCTCCCATGGTGGATCTGTGGATGCGCAGAGCTGTGGCAAGCGCTTGGTTGGAGGATCTTAGTTGGCGGGTGGGTGTGTAGAAGGACAGTCGTGTGTTGAGGCATTCGGGTCCTAGTTTGTAGAGGGCCTTGTGAGCGTGGGTGAGGAGACGGAACGCTATTCTCTTGTTGACGGGAAGCCAGTGGAGGTCTTTCAGGTGGCCGGTAATGTGAGCTTGGCGAGGGATGCCCAATATGAGTCTGGCCGATGCATTTTGGATGCGTTGGAGTTTTGTCTGTAATTTGGCTGTGGTTCCGGCGTAGAGGGTGTTTCCATAGTCCAGTCGGCTAGTGACCAGTGCGTGGGTGACCGTCTTTCTTGTTTCGGTGGGGATCCAACGGAAGATTTTTTTGAGCATACGGAGTACGCTGAAGCAAGAGGATGAGACGGCGTTAGCTTGTCTGGTCATCGAGAGGGAGGAGTCTAGGATGAAGCCCAGATTGCGTGCGTGGTCTGTGGGTATGGGTGCTGTGCCCTGGGCCGATGGCCACCAAGTCAAGTCAAGTCAAGTCAAAAGATTTGTATAGCGCGCTACATACCCAGAGGGTCTCAAGGCGCTTGAAGGAGGGTGGGGAGTTACTTGTCGAATATCCACGTTTTGAGTTGCTTTCTGAATGCTAGGTGGTTCTGAGTAAGGCAAAGGTGAGTGGGAAGTGAGTTCCAAGTTTTAGCTGCTAGGTAGGAGAAGGATCTACCTCCCATGGTGGTTTTGTTGATGCGAGGTACAGTGGCAAGGGCTTGGTTGGAGGATCGTAGCTGGCGGGAGGGGGTGTAGAAGGATAGTCGTGTGTTGAGGCATTCGGGTCCGATTTCGTAGAGTGCTTTGTGTGCGTGGGTTAGGAGCTGGAAAGTGATCCTCTTATTGACGGGGAGCCAGTGGAGGTTTTTCAGGTGATCAGAGATGTGTTCTTTACGCGGGATGTCTAATATGAGCCTGGCTGAGGCGTTCTGGATGCGTTGTAGTTTTTTCTGGAGTTTTGCGGTGGTGCCGGCGTAGAGGGTGTTTCCGTAGTCCAGTCGGCTCGTGACCAGAGCGTGGGTGACTGTTTTTCTAGTTTCGGTAGGGATCCAGCGAAATGTTTTTTTGAGCATGCGAAGAATGTTGAAGCAAGATGAAGAAACGGCGTTGACTTGTCTGTTCATCGAGAGTGAGGAATCCAGGATGACGCCCAGGTTCCGTGCGTGGTCCGTCGGGATGGGTGCTTTTCTAAGGGCCTCTGGCCACCAAGAGTCGTCCCAGGCGGAGGGGGAGGTACCTAAGATGAGGACTTCTGTTTTGTCTGAGTTCAGTTTCAGACGGCTGTGCTTCATCCATTCGGCTACTTCTTTCATTCCTTCGTGTAGGTTGGTTTTGGCGGTGTTAGGGTCTTTGGTGAGGGAAAGGATCAGCTGGGTGTCGTCAGCGTAGGAGATGATGTTGAGGTTGTGTTGTCGCGCGATGGATGCGAGGGGACTCATGTACACGTTGAAGAGGGTGGGACTGAGTGATGATCCTTGTGGGACTCCGCAGATGACTTCGGTGGCCTCTGATTTGAAAGGGGGGAGTCGGACTCTCTGGGTTCTCCCGGCGAGGAATGAGATGATCCAATCTAATGCTTTTCCTTGTATGCCGATGTTGCTGAGGCGTTGTATGAAGGTGCTATGACAGACTGTGTCGAAGGCGGCGGAGAGGTCGAGTAGGATGAGGGCAGCTGTTGAGGGCAGCTGTTTCTCCGTTGTCCAGTAGCATTCAGATGTCATCTGTCGCTGCAATGAGGGCGGTTTCGGTGCTGTGTTTGGCTCGAAAGCCGGACTGTGAGGGGTCGAGGGAGTTGTTGGATTCAAGGAAGGCGGCGAGCTGGTTATTGACGGCTTTCTCAATGACTTTGGCTGGGAAAGGGAGGAGGGAAATGGGGCGGTAGTTCTTAAGTTCAGAGGGGTCAGCTGTGGGTTTCTTCAGGAGGGCAGTGAGTTCGGTGTGTTTCCAGCTTTCTGGGAAGGTAGCGGAGTTGAAGGAGCAGTTGATTACACGGAGATGGGGTGCGATGATGGAGTCTGCTTTGTTGAAGATGTGGTGGGGACAGGGGTCGGTTGGCGAACCTGAATGGATGGAGTTCATTAGGCGGATGGTGTCTTCAGTGGTGATTGGGTTCCAGGCGTTAAGGTTGTTAGAGAGCTGTTTGGTTTTGGAAGTGGGTGGGGTGGGCTGTTCTTTCGAAATGTTCTTAAAGCTGTTATGTATGTTGGCGATTTTGTTGTAGAAGAAAGAGGAGTAATGTCGTTTGAGGCTGCGGTGGGGTTGGTAAATTCTTTTACGATGTTGAATAGTTCCTTGCTGTTATGGGCATTGTTGTTTAGTCGATCCTTGAATGCTGATTTCTTGGTGGCGCGGATTAATTGGTGGTGTTTGCGGGTGGTTGCCTTGAAGGTGGTCAGGTTGTCAGTGGTTGGGTTTTTTCTCCATGTTTTTTCGAGAGTACGGCATACTTTCTTGGAATTCTTAAGGTCATCGTTGAACCAGGGGGCCTTTTTGCTACCTTGTTTGATCTGGTGGTTTTTCAGGGGTGCTAATTCGTCAGCGCTGTGAGTGATCCATTGTTTGAGTTTGGTGGCAGCTTCGTTTGGGTCTGATGAGAGGGCGGGAGGGTTTTGGTTGAGCGATGTGAGCAGTCGGTCGGTGGTGATTTTGTTCCAGTTTCTTCAAGGAATAGGTTGTGGGGGGTTGTGAGTCGTGGTAGTTTTGAAGCTGAAGTGAACACAGCTGTGGTCTGTCCAATGGAGAGCTGTGGTATGATTGAAGGAGATGTATTTGCTGGAGGTGAAGATAGGGTCGAGCGTGTGTCCGGCTAAGTGGGTGGGGGTGTCAACAAGTTGTTTAAGTCCGAGATTGGCCAGGTTGTCCAGAAGGGTGGTGGTGTTGCAGTCGTTTTTCTTTTACAGGTGGAAGTTGAAGTCTCCCAGTAGAATGTAGTTCTCGGAGGGGAGGGCATGTGGGCTGATGAAGTCAGTGATGTCTTCGCAGAATTGTTTGCAGGTTCCTGGTGGTCTGTAGATGAGGGTGCCTCTAAGTGTGGTCCTGGGGTCGGTGTGGATCTGGAAGTGGAGGTGTTCGGCGGTTGCAAGGTAGTCGTCGAAGCTGGTCGTGATTCTGATGGTGTTCTTATGAACGATGGCGATGCCGCCTCCTGTTTGGTTGGTGCGGTCTTTTCGGATGATCTTGTAAGCGTCCGGGATGGCTATGGCGATGTCAGGTGCTGATGATGCGTTCATCCAGGTTTCTGTAAGGAAGGCGATGTCCGGTGACGCAGTGTCGAGTAGGTCCCAGAGTTCTGTGGCGTGTTTATGGATTGAGCGGGTGTTTAGCAGGATGCATTTCAGGTTGTTGGAGTCAGAGCTGTGTTTGGAGGTCGTGGATTTGGTGTGGGTCTTGATGCAGGTGAACTTGCAGGAGTGGCAGGCAAAGGGACCGTGGGTACGTCCTGGGGCAGCTTCGTAGCATGGTGGTGTGCGTCCGGGGTTCAGGGCTAGGATGGTGGCGGCGTCATACGTAATGAGTGTGGAGTGCGGTTTGCGGGGGCCAGGGGGTCCGGCGCTGGGCGCAGTCCAGGCGCAGACGAGCGTAGACGGGCTTACCTTTGGGCCACCTTCGGCGCGCAGGGGGCGCGTTCGCTGCGCGTGAACGCTGCGCGCAAATGCATCGGTCATATGAGGATAGTGGAGGGGGAGGGGCGAGGGAGGATCAGCTGGGAGGCGGGATGGTGGTGGAGGGGCCGGGCTCCTATTCACAACAACAACAACAATGGCTGGCGATTCGAAACCGGGACAGGCTGTGCACGTTATTAATTAATGCGGAGGCAATGCGAGTCAATGAGGGCACACAAAGCGAGCACCACACCACAGCAGCTGAGAGTTTACTAAATTATGGCGGATGCAGCTGAGGATGAAATGCGAGCAGCGCAGGCTCCAGGAGAAATTATAGTAAATTACAGGAATAAATCGGCAGCAGAGTGTAGCGTGCAGCGCAGGCACCAGTAAAAATAGTAATAAGCAGGGTAAATCGGCAGCAGAGTGCAGTGAGATACGATACCCAGGTGGGACCAGGGGTCGTGGGGAGCGTCCGCTTTCGAAGCTGCAACCAGCTTTTTACAGTCTATTTTAATTCTTTTTCTGCAGGTTTATTGTTTCAAAAGAAAATATGGAGTACCTATGGGAGATTGGATTTTCATGGACATCGATTGCATCATGTTTGAACATAAGTTCCTCAACTCTTTACAGACGAAGAGTTGAAATGGGTTTGTGCACATCTTCTGAAAACAGATTTACCAATATAAGTGATGCAGAGCTTGATCAACAAATCATAAACATTTTAAGTTCAACACCTGATTCGGGACAAAGTTATGTATGTGGAAGCTTGAGAAGTAGAGGACTAAGAATTCAAAGATGGAGAGTGAGAAATAGACTTCATCTTCTTGACCCTGTTGGTAGAGCAATTAGACAACGTACAGCTATTCGACGAAGGGTGTACCATGTGCAAGGTCCAAATCATTTATGGTAAAGCATTGCTATCTATCTATCTATCTATCTATCTATCTATCTATCTATCTATCTATCTATCTATCTATCTATCTATCTATCTATCTATCTATCTATCTATCTATATTTCTATCTGTCTGTCTATCTATAATATATAGGTTACTTCCCTCTCTACAAGTGTCAGTAAATTCACTTTAAGAATGTTTGATAAGTGATTTATTTAGGCCAAAACTAGAAAATGCTATCCAAACTCTTTGCCCTTCAGAAACAACTTTGAGTTTCAGACCATGCTCTGTTTCCAGAGATTTTGAACTAAGGCCATGTGCCCCTAGTAATTTTTCAAATCCTCCAAACCTATTGCACATGGCTGTGTTGAGTGTTGTTTAACAGTATTGAATCTTGCAGTATTAATGTTTTCTGTTGTGTTTGTGTAGTTTTGTTCGGTGTAGTGTTGCTGTGTTGTTATGTTTGCTGTTTTGCTTTCATTTTGTGTTTTTGTGCCCGCTAGAGCTTCTGTTGTTTTCTGCAGTATAGCTCCTTTTTGCTGTGTTCATGTGTGGTTCAATTGTTTTTATATTTTGAGACTATCCAAATGTATGGGTATGGTCAAAGGCACCACTCCTGCAAACCATAGTGAGGTTGTTCGAAGTTGAAGGCTTTGAGAACTGGCTGTACACTGGAGCCCAGATTTATTTTTCTTTCATACAACGCTGACAAAAAGACAATTTTCTTCACTGCCTTGGGCGAAAGGGTGAAAACAAAAAAGCTCTATATTTAGAAAAGATATGGAGCATAAGCCCTTGAGCTTACAGCCCCACATGCAACCTATGTATCCCAAATTACTTTATTCCACAAAACACTTCATTCATTTATGGTGCAAAAGGCCATAGTTTTATTTACATATTGTCATATACAAACATCATAACACTTCAAACAATAATGCAATTCCTGCCTCCTTGCTTCAGTTTTGACAGCACAACCCTTTTTGACAGTACCCTGAGCGAATACCCCCTTTGTCTAACCGTTTTTTGTGGGCTCTAGGCTACACCTTGCTGCCAAGTGTTGAAGGGTGGCCCTCATGCCTGACCCGGGCTGCAAATGCCATGTCCTCCCTCTGCTGCCCCATGCTGACCTGTCGCCTGCTCCCTGTGCCCCTGACATAAGACATCCCAAGGACAAGGGTTTGAGCAGCTCCTCTTTGGTTATTCAGATCTGACTGCTGTCCCTCTGTGCTGCCTGAGCCCTACCTCTGCCTGTGGCTGCGACGCCCGCATTTCAGGTGTGGGTGGGTGGGTCAACGGCAAATGCACATGTTCTTGGTGAGTTACCCCGCCGCCCTTAACACCTGGTGTGTCCCAAAGGGGCTCCCTAAACCTCTCACTGCTCCTCCCTAAACTCCTCCCTAATTCCTCCTCTTTAGTAGTAAGTATGCTGTTTTGTCCATCCACTTCCCTGTCCCTTCCAAATTTACTACTAAAAAGTATACTTACCTGTGTAGACACTTCACTCTCAGGATGGAGATCTATGCCCAGAAAAGTTAGGAGCATTAGAGGTGGAAACTATGCACTGAGGTTTGTAAATTCCATTCTCAGTATGCTAGTAGTGCTACTGTAGTACTACAAAATGCACTTAATAACTAGCCCTCAGGGCAGTGGCGTAACACAGGCTCCCACAGCCCCGTGGGGGCCCCCTCAGCACAGTACTCAGGCCTGAGAGCTCTGGATTAATCCAGTGAGGGGGCCCATCAATGTACCTTGCAGGGGTCCCCCTCAACTTTTGTAAAGCCACTGCCTCCTGGTGTCTAACATAGCTGAATCTAGATAATTATTTGCAAACCCTCTCGGAGAGGATCACCTCACATATCTATCCGGTTAAATATCATTTTGAAACTAGGATTTTGAGTTTTTTTTTAAGGCATTAAAAGATGTAATAATTCCCATTGAGGGGGGGTTAAGTTTCATATTCTAGCAACACTCTCTGAGAAAGCCTGGGTGAGACTTCTGTTTTTTTTAAGGCTAGAGTATACAGTAGGAGAGAGTCTGCACTCTGTAGTATACTTGATCGCCAGAGATTACCAAATTGTCGGCTAGATAGCTGGGGGGAGGTGTTGGGTATAGACTTATGGATAATGAGGGCTAATTTGTAAATACTTCTGTTTTCCATGTAAATCTGTTTGAGTGATATGGTATGATCAGACATTGACCCATCTTCAGTGTTGACGTCTGCTTTTAATAGAGCAATATTCAGAAAGCAAGGAAATATTATAAGAAACTTTCGAGTCTGTTTTGGTGGTGAGCTTTTTGAGCTTGGGCATCGATGTGATCCTGTAAGTGCCTTTATTTCAAGGGTCAAGCAATCATTACAATTGTTTTTCAGTCCTGCATGTTTAGTTTCATCTAACCATGTGTTCACTGGAGTGGTGCATGTCAATGTAGAGAAGAGAAGAAGAGGAGCTAAATGTTTGTAGGGGTTTACCTTTATGTGGTGGTGATAAAATGACTTAAGGAATTTCAGTGTCTCACCCACTTCAAATAATGTCTTCTAGTGAGGAGACTCTCAGACAGAGCAGCAGTTGTTCACATACAAGCAAAAGTAGATGTTTGAATGATTCAGAAGTGAGAAGAGGTGTTCTGTGTATGCACTAAAGAGTGTCAGGAAAAACATGGACTATTAGCGTACTCCTTGGTAGTTAGGCTTAGGGCCTGATTATGACTTTGGCAGTCCAACCGCTGTTGGACTGTGTCTGTGAATGCTAGTACACTGCTGTGCTGGAGCTTTCCCGCCTGCCATAGCATGAGTTTCCTGGGCGGCCAGTGGAGTGGCTGCAGCTGTGGGTAGTATATCCCCATACATATCGATGCATAGGTGTTCATTTCGACTGCATATGTGTTGAATGCATATATATGCAAGATATATATATATGGTTAGATACCATCTACCCATTGCTCTGAGCCATATGTGGGCAGTCTCGGCAATGGGTATTTGTTATGATATGCACTTACCTGTATTTTGGTATCCTTTTCCTCAGGGTGCAGATCCACCTCGAAATCTCTATGAAAAAACAGAACAGGTGTAAGTATGCACCCCAAACCCTTCCTTTCTGCCTTCGAAACCATGATGGTGAGCTGGCAGAAGAGTAAACTTGTAATACGGTCAGCGGTCTTGCTCCGCTTGACCGTCCAATGGGGGCTGCCTTTGCGTGACAGCCGGGCCGGCAGTTGACCTTGTGCTGGCAGTGCCACCGGTTCAACTAAGGTCCCAGTACAGCAACACTGCCAACTCATAATACGGCAGATGGACCGCCACCCTCAGACTGCCACCACCAGCCCAGCAGTCTATGGAACGCAAACTCGTAAATAGGCCCTATGTTTTTTGACAGGAAGTTTGCTAGTTTTATTTCCAGCGATCAGTTTTTCTCAGGGTTGGGGCACAGATTCCCAATCACTGTTAAACTGTTCTCAAAAGGATGGCATGATTCACTATATTAACCCCTTCCACGCTCATGACGAGCTGGGCTCGTCATGGTGTAGCCTCCTCGCACGCTCATGACGAGCCCAGCTCGTCATGTAACATGGGTTTTAGAAAATCTCAGCATACGGCCGTAATTACTATCGCGCCCATGAGGTTAAGTAACTCTGACTGTGATAAACTGGGAAGAATGAGTAAAAATCATTAGAGTAGGATGTTGACAGCATCATCTACTATTATTACCACAGCAGTTGTTGAGTTACAGCCAGCACGGAATGTTGATTGAAGATCATAGAGGAGCTGGTTTGTTTTTCATTGCTAAAAAGCATTGATTATTTCATGATGTAGCTTTCCAAAACTTGTCTAGGAAAGGGATTTTGAAAAATGGTCAGAAATTATCTTGATTTTCTTAATCGGATCACTGTTTTCTGAACACAAGAATGACTTAGCTGATTTTTAAACAGGGAGAAACTGACAAAGATTGTTATGTATGGAATGGCTGATATGCTTTATTCGCTTCGCTGATATCTAGTGGCAGAAACGACAGGAGGGTCTTAGATTACCAACAGTCTTTGTCAAAACTGCCTGTTTTATCTTATAAAACAAAGATCATATCAGTGCGGACTCACAGACTATTAGGAATGAGAGTATCTCAGGAGTGTCAACTATGAGAGTTCTACTTCTCTTATTTTTTTACTGCAAGAAGGTAGATACTTTTTCGCACTGTCTCTTGGATTCTTTGATGGCATGTAACAACATTTGGGATTTTCTATAGTTTTTACAATTTCAAAAAGCTTCTTGGGTTAATTTTGAGCTAACCTTTCCCTGTTTAAAGTGGTAGTGTATCACCTTCATATTCTGTCTGTTGTGCAAATATTTTTCTTTTTTTCATATAATTATTTGCAAATTAGTGCAAAGAAGAGGGATTATTTTGTCTTTTTTTTTCGAGAAACAATTTCATTAGCCATATCCATCATGGATTCATTATAATGTGCTGTTAAACAAGTAATGTTGGTTTCATTTATGTGGTTGGTTAATTTTATAATGATCTTCTATTCAAGATAGAGCAGTTTGTGTCCCGGAAGTTTTTTCTTCAGATCGCCTGTTTGTTTATCTGACCCATGACATATGTTTTAGTATTTAAAAAGGTGAAAGATAGTGGGAGGTGTAGAAAGAAGTCAACCGCAATTGGGGTTTCGCTCTTGATGCAGCCTTTTTTGACTATTGGGAAGTTGATTGTCAAATTTTTACATGAATTGGTGCCAAGCAAAAAGGATGTGTTGTATGTTATGTTACCAAGAATTTAAATTGCACACATACACCAAAAAGGTTTCATGGCGCTGGTGCAAAAGATGCAAAGGACTCGGAGCTTATCCATAACCCTGTCTAAATAGCCATATTTTAGCAAGGTCCTAAAGCTTCTATGGGAAGTTGTGACTCTAATGAGTCGTGGAAGAGAATTCCACATGCAAACCTTAGGCACTCAGTATCTTTTTGTTGTACTTGGGAACCCCAAGCAGATTTTGATGAGATAATCTAAGATTACGTTTTGGTGTATAGTCCTGAATTTTGGAGTTCACAAAGGTAGCATAGTTGCCATTATGAGATTTAAAAATAATGTGCCCAGTTTTAAATAAGGACCTTTGGGCAAATGGATGGCAGTATTATTTTGCCATCAGAGCTTTAGTGTGGAGCCATACAAGCCTGGTTTGGAACCAGCTGCAGCTTCTGTCCCAGTCCCTTAGGAAGTCCCATATAGAGTGAGTTTGCATAGTTGATGGGGACATGACCAAGGCGATTATAATCTGAGTAAAAGCCTCAAGTAAAATATTATCTGATTTTTTAAAATTTTCTAGAGCTGAAAAAAACCAAGATAAAGTTAGTGCACTTATCTGAGGCTTCATAGATTGATTTTATCATGACCCCAAGGCTCTTGACCGCTTTTTGGGGGGAAGGAAGTTCACCCATCTTCACTGGCCAAATGGAAGTGTTCAAGCTATGCATTTTGTTTTCAGGCGTCACAATTTCAGTCTTATATGAATTAAACTTTAACTCATGACAACTCATTCAGTCACAGATGTATAAATGGTGCTTCAGAAACATTCTGCAGATTCTGTGTCATCGATGTTGAAAAGCAACTGCATATCATCGGCGTACTTGTATATGTTCACCATCTGTCCCCGTAGGGTGCAGGCTAAGTGGCGGATACTGAGGTTGAAAAGATGGGTGGTACTCCTCAGTTAAGTTCTACCTTTGACAAGGAAAAAGGAGTGAGATTTACTGATTTTGAACAACCAGAATTACTTTATCCAGTTTAATGCCGACTCCTGCACACTTGCGGCCCTGACATATTCGATTAAGATGTCATGCGCTCTACTGTCTCCAAGGCAGCAGATTAGTCTAAGAGGACCAGTGCCTGGGTCACTCCTGTGTCTGTTTCTTTCATATTGTTAATTACAGAGAGAATAACTGTGTCTCTGGTGTGAGCAGGGCAAAACCCTGCCTGGTGGTGATTGAGAAAAGATAAGTCCTCTAAGAATGTGCTTAAAGGTTGGGTAATGTATGCCTTTAGTAACTTTGCTAAGTAAGGGAGGAGTGAAAGGGCTATAGTTTTTCAATATGGAGGGACCGTCCTTTTTATTTTTAAGTGGGATGACTACCGCCTCCTTGAAGGTATGGGTGACAATGCCTTGACTTAGGGATATGTTGAGCAGAGAGATCACAGGATCGGGAAAATGTGAGAAGATTTCTTTTAGGATCCGTGGGGGGGCAGGTCTCTTTTGGAGAGCCAGATTTGACCTAAGTCATCAATTTCCACTTGTCATCTATAGTGATGGCCGGTAAAACTGATAGTGTTATAAAATTCACATGTTCCGAGCCAGTAGTGCTAGTCAGGAGGCTGGGACGAATACTGTATTTCATCAACCTTATTTTGTCAATGAAAAAGAAGCTCAAGTAGTCATACTTGAGCGATCGGGGTTAGAAAGTTCGCTGACAGTATCAAGTATTTCTTTTGTTTTGTTGCCAGCATGTAGGATTTGATTTGATAAATATGCATATTTAGCCCCCCAAATTGATGTCTTGTAGGTTTTTAGTCGCACCATGAAAATGTCCTTATTCTCCGGAGTAGATGGTTTCTGCCATTTTCGCTATAACTGGCATTGCTCAAGTTCAGCTTTTCTCAGTTCCTCTGTATACAATTGTGATGGTTCATGGAGGTGAACTGGTTTGTTTTCTGTTTCAGGGCGTATACGTTACTGGCTTCCTTGAGCCAGGAGGATATGGGTGAATCTAGTTTAATTGTAATGTTCTCTACTGTTAAAATTGGTAGAGGAGTAAGTTTGGTAAAATAGAGTGAGTCATTTAAAATGTTTCCTTTGTATCTCTCTACTTATGACTGAAGCAACCTATGAAGATGTATTTTGTAGTTGAATGTATTCATCCCCCCCTTTTCCGTAAACATCTTTTCCACCTCTGAGCCTTCCTTGTCTTCAAAATTATTTCTTACTATTGGAGAAGTTAATTACATAAAAAGAGAAGGTTTGATTTAATCTCACCTTTACTTATGTATTAATCAGCAATCAGTGTTTCCAGTAATTCTTTTTGGGCACTAAAACACATAATCATTGATTTTAGTATGGGGATAGTGGCCACAAGAGGAGATCCAACCCGTAGATATGCACCTAAATCCGTTCAATTCATCATGAATGTCATTGTGTTTTTTTTTGTTTTTCACTAATGTATGAAATATTTATTCACCATTATAAAGTGTTTTTGTTTGTTTTATTTATCAGGCATATTGACAGTAATCACAAACTGATACGGTGGAGGTTTGTCTTCCATGGCTGCATCGATGGCTTCAGTAGAGCAATTATATATGTGAAATGTTGCAACAATAACCGTGCAGGCACCGTTCTTAACCTTTTCAGAGATGGAATATCCAGATTTGGACTGCCATTAGAGGCGACATGGGTGTTGAAAATGTTGATGTGGCACGTTACATGATATGTAGAAGAGGATTAAACAGAGGCAGTTTTATTTGTGGTCGAAGTGTTCACAATCAACGTATTGAGCGATTGTGGGCAGAGTTAAACAGAGTTGTTATTCGTTACTTCAAGGATTTGTTCTTTTGGATGGAACAAAATGGAATATTAGATATTCAAACTGAAGTCCATCTTTTTGCACTGCACTTTATTTACCTAAAAAGACTAAATAAAGCAGTTGCTGAGTTTGTGAACCAATGGAATAATCACCATTTGCGTACAGAAGGGCACTTAACTCCTTTACAGTTATGGACTGGTGGTATGCTCTGTGCCACCTCAATGTTAGACACCTTTTGTGTCGGAGATGATTATGGTGTTGATGACTATGGACACACATTTACTGCTGAATTAAACAATTCTGTACAGGTCCCTGACAATGTTTTAATTTTAAGTGAAGAAAACAGGGTGGCACTAGAGAATTCAATGGATCCAGACACCAATAATTCTAATCATGCAGTAGACATTTTTATAAGCACATGTAATTTTATTGCAAATCTAAATAACAATGTAGACAATGCTTAAATCTAAAGTATTTCGTTTTGCTCTCCGATATGTTACAATGTTTTGTTGTCTTTTAAAAAATACTTTTCTCGTTTTTATGCATCATTGAGCAAGGTATATATCAATTTCTTTACTAATGTAAAAATGACATATTTTGTACAACACTTAAAGTATTTGTGATGTCAATGTTTGCATTCCACACTGTGGACTTACAATTACTGGATCAAAAAATATATTGTTATTCAACATGGCCTTTGTTGGTCTCATTATTTTAAATAATAAACTGTGGAAACCCTGAGATGGACAGCAAGTGGAAACAGTTTTAAGCTTTAAAGTGTTGGTGCTAGTTGCAATTGTGTGTTTCAATGACCACTAAACATGCAGTCATTTTAAATATGTTCTGAATGCAAAATCATTTTCAAAATATTGTCAGCAGAGGATGTAACTTAAACATATGCCTTTCATGATAAAATGAGTGATGGCACATTATACCCTTGCAGAGGTAAAGTTAAATAGAATAAAATTAGTGCTACGTAAATTATTACAACTACGAGGATAATGTTCAGCCACTGTAAGTCAAAATAAAATACACAAACATACAAATATCATAGTGAACATTAATAGCTTAATGTATTGGCTTAAAAGTACAGGACTTGAAATAGTTATACCATGGAACATATGGAAAAATAGCAAATTCTTGGTGAAAGATTGGATACACATACAGGATATATGAGCCCATAGACAGTTGGAATTATTTCTTTTTTCCTCATTAGAAATTGGTGTTTGGAGGCTCAGTTGCAGAGATTATGTTGGTTGGATACATATTCATACTTCCAAATTGTCAGCAGTGGAGCATCACTTCACTTTCGTATGGTTATGTTCGTATTACACTACACTTGAAATTATTTTTTGCAGATTGTTTCCTTGTTAATTATTGTCAGAAATGCCCCTCTTAAGTGTAGGTGATACCTTGTTTTGGCCTCTTCAAAATGAGAAGACTCTTCTTGCACAATAGCCATCGGCCAAGAAGACACTATTTACCGTTACCCATGGAAAAACACATATCCCAATATTATTCCTATGCATATTGTTACACATTTGTAATTTACATGTCTGCCTATCTTCATTGGTATTATTCAGGTGATTGCTTTCATTTGATGCCTGATACAGTGAAAGAACACATTGTTAATACTTTCTACTGGGACTGAACTGGAAAAACATTACAAGCAGGGGTCGAGTGATCAACAACTAAGGTGACACTTTCAGAAATGTCCTCATAAAGTGTTTACATGTGCATTAGTGTACCTACAGTGTTCAAATGCTTAATTTGCTGCAAGAAAGGGTCAAGTTGGACATGATGAATTGCTCCTCTTTACATGCTCATCTTCTTTTTGGCTGAATATATTGCTTTTTTAGACTCTGCACAACATGGCACTGCTATCAATGCCCAGTGTATGTGTTCTGGACCCTAAAACTTTTAGACATTGACTAATCATTTATTGCCATGCCAAGGCCATAGTGTATGATGTAGAAACTGCACCCAAGGAATGGACTGCCGCACGTATTGTACACTCCACTAAGTAGGACAAAGCAAAAAAACATGACGTTGGGGCTACCATTGTAACCTGACTGCTGCAGTTTAATACTTGCAGAGTAAACTGTTATAATAATCTTTTTTAATAGGTAAAAAGCTTCCTTTGAAATATTAGGAAGTCACCCCTCTGTGTTGTAGCCAACACGCTTGGTTGGATGGTATTTAAAAGTGCCACATGTGGGGGGCGTAGCCAAGATGGCGGCCTGAGAGGACGCGACTTGAAGAGGCTCCTCGTTCCAAACCCCCATTAAAAGCGTAAACGCACACTATTTCGCCCCCTGCACGCTCTACCGGCTGCCAGATTTGAGCGGGATACCTGCTGGGGCCCCGGACGAGCTCACACGCGCCGGATACCGGGGCGCAAGTCATTCAGCGGCAGAGAAAGCTGTCCCCGGCCGGGGACAAGAATGAAGCAGCCCGGCCCACAGAGCGATAGCGGCTGGCGGGGCGCTCCGTGGCGGATTTACAGACGTCGCACCACAGCGTGACTGACCTCCGCTCACAAGAAGCAAGACGTGAGGTGAGGAGCGAAGGATCGGCCGCCGATCGCCAGTGAAAGGCTCGCAGAGGGCAGAGCCGGGTGGCGGGGGGCACTACCCGGGGACCCGGCTTAGGCCTACTCGGCGAGAGTAGCAACGGCCGCTGTGAAGAGCAGGCGATGCCCCGCACGGAGGTGAGGAGCGAGCCGGTGGGGCCCACAGGGGCTGGAGCTCGGGGGCAGGCACTCGAGCCCCCGGCGTACAACTGACCAAAGCCTAAAACACTGAGGCCCTCCAGCACACAGCCACGCTACTGGGGGCAGTACCACGATGCAGCTCTAGGGCACAGCAGCAACCACACATCCACACAGCCAAGGCTTGAAGAATTTCTCCTCACTCACTGCAGATGGACCCTGGGGTTCCCTACCACTGGGCCAGATCAGGGGGCTAGCTTAGGACACCTCACCCAGCTTAGGAGGCAGCACCTAAATCCTGTCACTCCCAGTAGCAAAGGTTCCTAACTAGGCCCTCCCGCCTAAAACTCCTGCGTGGGTTCCCCACGTCAGTGATGCCCCAACTGACTAGAAAAAGTTCCCTCCCTTGCTTATATATGCCCAGGTCAGGTGACCACTCTCTAAGGCGGGAAAACCTAACTCCGCCTTCGTTCTGGAAGGTTCCAGGAGCTTCCCCACTCTACCTATGGACAGGGGCTGGGTGGCTGGTATTGCAACATTGTATGGGGATCTAGCCTGCTCCTGACAACTAGGGTGCTACACTAAAAGACCACGCTGCAGTAGCAGGGGCTAGTGGCAGCCATGTTTGAAGTAGAGAGCACCTGCACACTAACACAGATTAGCTATGAAAAGGTGCCCGAAGACCTATGGGCCAACAAAAAGAAGGTGGGAAAAATGAGGCAAGGGCAAAAAAATCACAGGGAAAGACCACCCTAGGGCTGACAGGTCTAACACAGCCTCACCCAGATTGAAAGGGAGCGGCATCGGGGGACAGACTCCGAGTCTCCGGGAAGGGCCGGCAAAGTTGAAGGTGGCAGGTCCTGGTGCCGAGGGTGCAGGCTCGGGGACGTCAGTCGAGCCCCCGGCAACCAGTAGCAACCTGAGAGGCTCGCAAAGGGTGGAGCTCGGCCGGACGGCAGGGAGCACTACAGGGGCCCCGGCTTGGGCCTACTCAGCGGGAACAGAAACGTCCGCAGCGGGAGGCAGGCGATTACCAGCACGGAGGTGAGGAGCAAGCCGGTGGGGCGCCTAGGGGCTGAAGCTCAGGGGGCAGGCACTCGAGCCCCCGGCGCGAGACGGACCAGGGCCTAAGAATGGAGACCCCTCAGCATACGGCCACGCTACGGAGGGAGACGCCACGAGGCAAAGCCTAGGCACAGCCGCAACCGCACGTCCACACGGCCTCACCCAGGCCTCAGTAGAGGGGCATCGGAGGACTGACATCGAGTCACCGGGGAGGGCCCGCAAGGTCGAGGGGGACAGGCCATGGTGACGAGGGAGTAAGCTCGGGGGGCATCAATCGAGCCCCCGGCAATCAGCGGCAACCCAACACGCAGTGAGGCAACAGTCCAGTTGACAGGGCACAGCTGCAGGCCCAACGTTGAGGAAGGCTGGCCCGGGAGGCCGCCGGATAGCACAGCCATAAGCCCCTTGCCGGTGGACACACGGGGTCCATCGAAACGCAGTGCAACCCGCACGCTTGACACATCGCCTCCCTCACAGGCCTGCCAGTGACCGTGGACTCACTAAGGGACACAGCAAGCGCATGGGGCACTACCGGACTCGTAAGGGAGTAGAGCATGTCATCCACAAACCGCAGAGGAGGCCTCACCATCCCAGAAATGATCGCTAAAGGAACATCTAATTGGGAAAAGAGCCCCGACAAACCGACACAGTCGATTCAGCCTAAAGAGAAGGACCGGGGCGAAGGGGAGGCCCCAGCAACAAAGTCGTTCATGGAGGCCCTATACACCTCTCTCAGGGAAGACATTCAAACCCTGAAGCAAGACATGGCAGGAGGATACAAAGAGCTGCGCCGCGACATAGACAACATTGGAGAACGAGTGGCAGCGGTCGAGAACACTGGGAGTGAAGAGGTAGAACTCCTGCAGCAGGAAATCATCAGGCTCCATGAACAACAAACAGACCTGCAGGCCCACACGGAAGACCTAGAGAACCGCTCAAGACGCAACAACATACGGGTCCGAAATGTGCGGAGGGGGAAGACGTCACGGCCTACTTGCAGTGTCTGTTCCGAGAACTACTGGAGGAGAATGAGGACTTCATGATCCAAATCGACAGGGCCCACAAGGTGGGCCTCGCACGCCGAGCGCCAGCTCCCCCTCCAGACATTCTAGCCTTCCTGCCCGATTACCCCTCAAAGAGCGTATTCTGAAGGCAGCCTGCCAAAAACAACCCCTTCGCTTTCAGTGTCACACGGTGGAGTTATTTCAAGACTTGTCAGTGATCACTCTGCAGAAGCGACGGGCATTCAAAGTGGCTACCACCTTCTTGCGCGACAATGGGGTCCCGTACTCTTGGGGACACCCATTTAGACTTATTTTCAAAAGGAAAGGGGCCCTTCACCAACTCTGGTCCCTGTGAGACACCTGCACCTTGCTAGGCATTCCCCATGAGGGGGACGCATCAGACGACGACTCCGGACTGCGGCCGTCCCAGTCAAAGTCCCCACAGATGACAAGAGATGGCTGGCAGAGAGTGAGACGTAGACGCTCATCCAAGAGAGGTCTCAAACCAGATCCCGAGACTGTGGCGCAAGAACACGCAGCGGCGATACAAGAGGTCTCCAAGGACACAAACGCTGGATCATGAGAAGACACAAGCGGGGGTGTTATCTTGCATAGCCGCAGCACTACGATGGGGGGTGGGGTGGGACGGGGGGCCTCAGGGCCGCCATTGCCACATTTTCCCTTCACTCGAAACTCTACCACAGGCCTGGACTGACGTTGTATAGGCCTGGGACAATGTTCACCAGTTGGGTATTCACAGGGGGGGCTGAGGAGGGGAGGGAGGGACGGGAGTGAGCGGGAAGGGAGGAGTCTATGGTGGTAAAGGCAGTTGGGGTTCAGGGTAAAGGGGTGGGGACTGGGAGGGGGGTGGGCTCCGGTGTGTTCCCGTCAATCAGACAGCGTGCGCAGGGGCACAGGGTAGCTTCAGACCAGTGCACAGAGGGACAGGGCACACATCACCTCATGGCTGACGAGTCCATCCAGGTTCTCACCCTCAATGTTAAAGGGCTCAACAACCCAGTCAAGAGAAGGGCAGTGCTCTCCTATTTAGAAAACTCTGGGGCGGCTATATGCCTGCTCCAGGAGACGCACTTGCTGGCCAAAGACTGGCATCGTATGAGGTCCAGGGCTTTCCCGAATCAGTTTTACTCCTCCACCACAGAGAAGAAAGCGGGGGTGGCCCTTCTGTTCGCTAGACACTTTAAAGGACGGTTGGGAGATAAAGTGGCAGAAATCAAAGGTAGACTCCTGGCCTACACTGTCCTTATTGAAAACCTGTCGGTTACAGTGGGGTCCATGTATGCTCCCAACACCAAACAAGAGGCTTTCCATAAGGGGGCGCTATCAGACGTAATAGGCACAGACACAAAGCACATTTTGGTAGGTGGGTACATAAATCTAGTCATGGACAACAATAGAGATAGATCGGGTCGAAGGTTTGGCGATTCCAGAGCACTCTCCACTGAAGGGAAGCGTTGGCTGGCCAGTAGGGGGTTCCTCGACACATGGAGAGAGATTCACCACACAACTCTAGGGTACACCTTTTACTCACATGTGCACCGCACATATGCCAGGATAGATCATTTTCTAAGTTCCACAGAATTGGCCCCCATGGTTCGGGACGTAGAGGTCGCCCCAGAGGCTCTATCGGATCATGATGCGGTGGTGCTTTGCCTTTTGGTCCCATGTATACAGTCGCACAAGGGTAAATGGCGCCTTAGAGAAAACTTGCTTTCCCGCAAAGGGGTCACACAGCAACTTTCCCAGAGCATCACAGACTATTTAAGCCAAAACGACACAGGGGAAGTGGCCATGACAGCGGTCTGGGGGGCGCTCAAGGTGGTCGTGCGAGGGGAACTATTAGCGATCTCGGCAGCGGACAATAGAGAGCGGAAGCAATGACGCCAGGAGCTGGCAGAGCAAGTACTGGAGCTAGAGAGAGTTCACTGCCGGACATGGGCCCCCAGAATCTGGCGCAAATTGAAGGCAGCCAGGGCGCAGCTCGCGAGCCTCGATTTAGATCGGGCAGAATATGCGGCACTACGTCTCCGTCACACATACCACGTAGGGGGGGTCAAGACCAGCCGTCTGTTGGCTAGTAAACTTAAAGCAAAAATTGTCCGTTCCAAGATCCCGGTCATTCGCGCGGAAGACGGAGGGGAGATCAGAGAGGACGACCACATCGCGGAAGCGTTCAGGCATTTTATGCCAAGCTCTACACGGCTGATCCGACCTTGGATGATGCGGCGGGGACAACGTACCTAGAGGACGCAGAAGTTATATTCCTCAACGAGGCGATTGTCCTAGTCCTAGATGCCCCTATACGCCTGGATGAGGTGATCTCGGCGATAGCACGTCTTAAACCGCTGAAAGCGCCGGGCCCTGACGGATTCTCCGCTGGCTTCTATAAAACGTTCTGCCCCCTCCTGGCCCCTATACTAACAAAATTATTCAACAACTTTCAGGACCCGGGTTCAATCCCACAAGAGATGCTGGAAGCAGACATTATAGTCCTGCCAAAACCAGGCAAGGATGCGACCCTTTGTGCGGCCTATGGACCGATCTTGCTCCTCAACCTTGACTTAAAGCTATTTACAGGAATTCTAGCCGCGAGGCTAGGCCCTTGTCTCCAGGTATAATAGAACCGGATCAGGCAGGCTTTATACTTTCCCGTCAGTGTGCAGACAACACCAAGTGCCTGATGCATGTAATCGATAAGGCACACTTTAACGCTACGAATGCAGCCCTCCTATCAGTCGACGCCGAAAAAGCGTTCGACAGGGTGGACTGGAAACATCTAGGCAAGACGCTAGCGAGGTTCGGCATGGGTGACAGATTTCAAGCTTGGGTGGCTAGCTGTTACGCGTCATTCCATGGCAACAATCAAGGTGAACGGGATCAGCTCCATGCCATTTGACATCAGACGAGGCACGAGGCAAGGCTGCCCACTCTCGCCCCTGCTGTTCGCCATCTATATCGAACCATTCGCCCAACACATACGGGACAACAAAGCCATCACAGGCATCAAATTCGGGGGTGAAGAACAAACTATCAGCCTCTATGCGGACGACATCCTTGTCGCCGTGGACAACCCTAGGGTATTGATACCTGCCTTTCCGGAGGAAATGGAGCTGTTCGGGAGGGTATCAGGCTTCAAAATGAACATCTGGAAGTCCGTGATTCTACCCCTGGGGAGCAACACCTGCCTGGCCAACAGAGGATTGTTACAAATGGGGGGGCTGACCACGCAAATGGCGTTGTCATACCTGGGGATTGATTTGACGCCCACAACAGCCCAGAAAGTCGAACTAAACTACTCTAAACTTCTGGCACGCGTTCAGGGGGATGTTCTAAGATGGCGACAACAGCCACTCTCCTGGCTTGGGCGGGTGGCAGCTGTTAAAATATCCCTATTGCCAAAGGTGCTCTACCTTTTCCAAACAATCCCAGTCACCCTCCCTATAGGCATGATTAAAAAGCTGCAGGACACAATACAGCAATACATCTTGGCCGGTAAACGTCCTCGGCTGAGGCGCGACTTGGTCACGCGGGTGACGGCCGAGGGCGGGCTCGGCGTGTCCAGGTTTGCTCCACAGAATCCGGTTGATGTATACAATGGTCCATGTCCAAACGTCACAAACACTCTTGTTGTAAATACACAGAGTATTTGAGCCATTAGGCGAGGAAAAAAACAGGAAGAACGGAAGGAAAGGGAAGGGACAGCAGGGAAGGGATAAACCTGTAACGACAAAACATGTACTTATCAAACAGACATTGCTCATCAGGCTACACTCATATGATCTCGCTAATAACTCTGTATACCTGTTAGAATAAAGGAAAGAGACCCTGGGCAGAACGTATCATCAATCACCACCTGTCTTGGCTGATAGGCCTGATGAAACATAAGCAAAGGTCATAAGTCATACATACTCCCATAGGAAACAAACATATAGGTAAGCAGACATCCTTTCCCTGCGTACCATAACAGAGGTGAAAAGATACTGTGTATGAATACTGGATTCTGGTAGCAAGACCTCCCCTGCTGGGTTTGAACGATACCAATTATTCCTCTTGAAAAGGTTAAATTATAACAGCACCTTGTAATCCCAGAAACGGTGGTGTGTAGGGAGCAAGAACCACAACACTCCGCTCTGTATACAATGGAGAAAGAGAGTCTTTGTATTTCAACCCTGAAATGTAATAACTTATAAGCATCTAGCTCCTGGTAAGCAATAAACGCCCAACGGGTGCATAGGTAACTATGTCCGAGAACTTGCAGGCACGGCAGTGAGGAGACAGGGCCCCTTCACTCCGCTCGCATGTAGAATAATAGAAATAAGAAAAATGTCACCCACACGGTAGCGTGTAGTTGCGACCACTACTGCGCTCCGCAGGGGGATTCAGCTAATACAGACACTCCGCCGATATCAAGATTCAACCAACCAAAAACAGATCATAGAAGTTCAGGCACTTCTAGATCGTAGAACGGTAACGCGTGGCCTTGACCACCGTGCTCCGCTCGTAGAACTCAATGTACAAACGTCCGCTGAAGCGCTACATGAAGCTAACGCCAGAATCGCGGAAATGCTTCCCCGAGCTCCTCGGTCCTAGCTTGATGCGGGGACCCGGTCAACAGCACCAGAACGGAACACCAAAGCCGCAAAGTCCTTGCGGCGTGCAGTAGCTTCCTTTCCTCCTGACAAGACGGAAGTCGATAGAAGTACACGCAACACGAAGCGTGTCGACTGTCCTCAAATACCTCCCTCCTAGTCTGGGAGATGTAGTTTTGTTATCGGTTCATGGTTCCTTGCTATGCTTGATGCGTAGAAGACTTACATATCGCACAGTCATGCAGGTGCAACTAATGTGAACCTGACACGGCGTGCCGGACCTGCAGCGATACTTCCAGGCATCACAACTGCGATACCTTTTAGAATGGTCCCGGCCGACTTCAGAGAAACACTGGCTCTTTCAGGACAGGGCCATGGCAGGCATGCCGCACTGGAGAGTCCCATTCATAGCGCGCCAAGACAGGCCAGCCTACCTCAAAAAGTCACCCATCACCAGGACGATCCTCAGGTATGGGACAAAGTGGCGGTCCCACGGGGCCTCACGTCCTTTACTTCACCGATGACACCCCTGCTAGATAATCCAGCTTTCCCGCCAGGTCTGGTCACCGGTTCCTTCCCACAGTGGCGACAGACGGAGTGTCGATCGGCTGGGCACTTATTTGACCTACAGGGCTTCATGACGTTGGACGTCATAAGGGATGTATATGCGATTGACAAACCACAACGCTTCCAATATTTTCTGCTTCGGCACTGGCTTACCAACAAGGATACTGTCCCTCATGTGAGCCGCCCACTCACACCATTCGAAAAGTGGCTTTATACCAAATCCGCAGATACGCGGGCGATCACTGAACTGTATAAGCTGCTGTCTCCCCCCTTGCCCGTGGAAAGATCTGCAGGTCAGAGACGATGGGAGCGACAACTGGGGCGCACACTCTCGGACAAGGAATGGCAGGACGTTTTCGATTGGGCGCACCACATGGCTCGAAACATGGCCAGTAGAGTCTCGATGGTCAAGGTGGCCTATTACTGGCACTTGACTCCGGAGCGGCTACACCGGAGTAACCCTAGATGAGACCCCACATGCTTGAGGGGATGCGGACACACGGGGACCATGCTTCACCTGCTATGGGAATACGCAGCGGTGCAAGAATATTGAGAGATGGTTCTCCGGGACATAGACTTACACTTTGAGATGGAGATCCCCCATTTCCCTGCATACACGATCCTAGGCCTACCCAACAAACTCACGTTCCCACTCAAGTCACTACGGGGGAAACAAATGGGGTTGGAAATGGGGGCAGCGACGCAACACATCCTCTCACTATGGGGCACCTCACGGACGCCCACACATCGGTGGCTTCACCGGCTCTGGTATATAATGGGGATGGAAAGGATACAAGCCTCTCTCACACAAACATCGGACACCTTTAGAGAAACGTGGTTGCCATTAGTCTCCCTGTTAACCCAAGAATTCAATGAGCTTACCTGCCCCAAATACCTATAGGTCCTCAGACTAGCGGAAGAGTTCCATAAGACACCACCAGGAGATAAGTGAGACACTGTCTAAATCGGGTCCATTTGGTTACCTTGCGACGACTCAGCAGAACACACCGGAGAGGGGGGTAAGAATGGGGGGGAGGGCACCAGGGGAGGGGGCAGTTGGGGTTAGGGAGGGCCACGAGGGGGGTTGGAATAAAGGAGCTCCAATATGCACTATCTTGATGGGTAGCGACCTCACCAGCTTACATGGACACATGGCATCTATCCCCAAAGCTCAGATCTCTAACGCAGGTGTAGAAATGAGGATTGAAGGGCACCTACACCATAATGATTGTCTACATGTTACCTTGTATTTTACTGCTGAGCTAAAAAAAAATGTGATAAAAAAAAAAGTGCCACATGTTAAAAATTAACATGACAATGTCCCTAAAGCAATAAGTCCCTAAAGGCTATTATCAGTTTGCTGTTCTATGTGTAAAACCAGAGTGATTTCACATTTTTAATAAATAGAAATAATAAATAGAAAGTTAGCATTAATATGCCTGAGCATTCGAAAAGTTAAATAGCATTATCCTTTGTCAACTCCTAGCCTCTACTCAAGCCTAGCTGTAGGTTTTTAAAAAAATGTGAACTGCATCCCAGGAGCAAACAATAGGCTGACCTGCATGGGCAGATGACCCATCAGAATTCCATAGAATATTTACAGAGAAGGCTGTGGGCATCCTGTTGACACCAAAATGTCAATCCTGCTTAACGTGTCTGTGAAGCCACATCTAACACTTGGCAGTGAGAGAACAGGTTGCCAAGGCAATTTTGTGTACTTAATGCCTTTTACTGAAAGACCCTGCTTGTGACCTACCAGGCATCTGTCTCTGGGTTTGTTGTGTGTATAGTGAGTGCTTCAAACTGAACGTCATTATTAGATGTGGAAGGTCACTAGGATTACCAGGGTACACTCCCCATTCACATCCCCAGTCTCAGAGCCCGAGTTTATTGTGGCCAGAGACCTTTGCCGTACAGAATTTGCTCTAATACACATTGCATTTTTGGGCAGTTTACAGTTAGGTAAACAGGAACTACTGCAAACATAGTTTTTTTTCTACTGCTTGGGAATCTTTACTCCATTGGTCATAGAGGAACTAGGGGTGTCATAAGGTGTAACCATTCCCCCACAAGCTGATAAACCAAATAATTCTGGACCCTCATCCAGCCTTTCTCTGAAAAATGGCAGACTTGCTAAAAGTCTTAGTCTGCTGCACTCTGCTTCTGTGACCTGTTAGAAGATCTTGAAGAGTTTGGACCCCCACCTTCATTAAACCCAAAGACTGAAAGGTCTCCAAAGATCAAGGGGCTGTTCCCGTGGGCGGCTCCAGGAACCAAAACAAAACATTAAAAGAACGTTCCTGTGAAGAATGCCAGTTGACCAGTGGCAACTGGACCTGGACTGAACTTTGCTGTTTCCCTCTGACAGACATCCTGAGGGGCAGATTTATCATTATTTTATGCAGTGTGGTGCAGCAAGCCACCATGCTGCACTATGCTGCGGGAAAGAGAATGGTCACAATTGCACCGTATTTAACATGAAACTGCGTATTCCTGCACTTTACTTGCACTGGAGCACTATGTGCTGCCTTGCAGACAGGAGTGTTTTTAGCAGGACACCTTCCTGCACTAAAAAAATCCCCTGAAGCATTTGTGCTGTGTGTGCTGCAGCACACATAGAAAGCGGAACAAAAGAGGAGAAATAGAGACATTTTTCCTCCTTATGCTATACCTGGGAGGCTTAGTAATTAATCTTTATTGTAGTGATTATTTAAAATCTTACAATATTACACATCTAAAACGAGAAAACAGTAAAAGCTATGTTCAAATATAAAAACACTTAAAATACCATTACATCGAATAAATTCATTTGGTTTCGTAGTAAATTACATAATAAAAGTAATTATTCTCCTAATTTCTTTTTAACTATCAATAAGAACTTTACAAAGGTAGCATTCAAAATTATATCACTTGATTGTAGGCACCTAATCAGGGCCTACCTGGGAGGCTTAGCATTTTTACCCATTCCCAGATCTGACAGTAATGGTATATCTGGGAATGTGCCAAAATGCATGGTAGGATGCGTGGGAACACCTAGGCTACATTGGTTGCACCCCCATAGATATGGGGTATGTCCCCCGGGCTCCATGAAATCCTCCTGCGTGGAAGGTTCAATAAATTTGTGCAATAGTTTGTCTGTTTGAAACTTGGGGCCAGATGTATCAAGATACCGTTTTGCGATTCCTAAATAGCGATTTTTGGCAAATCGCTATTTAGAATTCACGAAACGGTATGTATGTACAAAATCGCTATCTTTTAGCGATTCATTATTATTCTTTATTTGCGAATTCGCAATTTGCAAATTCGCAAATAAAGAATAATTTCCAATGCATTCCTATGGGCCAGGAAGCCCATAGGAATGATAGTGCAATAATTCTCAAATTGCGAATTCGCAATTTGCTAATCGCAATTTGAGAATTATTTCAAGGGTGCAGGGGTGTCTCAAAGACACCCTGCTGCACCCCTGAAATCTACATGTGTGTGCATGTGGCACACACACATGCCCTATGGGCATGTATGTGTGTCACATGCCACCCTCACAAATGCCAAATAGGGCATTTCTAAGAGAAATCGCAAATTACCACCAACTACAAGTTGGTGGTAAATTGCGATTTCTTAACACAATTTCGCAATTCAAAAATGTATCATACATATCATTTAAGGAATCGTAAAATTTGCGATTCCTTAAATGCCATGGCAAAATAAGGAATCGCAAATTATTGCGATTCCTTAAAATGCGATTTTTTGATACATAGCAAAAAATGCAAAAAGGCCGTTTGCGAGTCGCAAAGGCCGAAATTCTGCAAATTTCGGCCTTTGCGAGTCGCAAAAGCCTTGATACATCTGGCCCTTGGCGTTTTATTTCATCATGTTTTCATCACATGGATGGAAAGTTCATAACTTTTCATTTTAATCCATGAGCAAAAATGTTATCATTCCCAATGCATTTCGGCATATGAAGTGCCTTCTTCCAGGGGATATCTCTATAAACATAACAGAATAATGCAACATTCAATGTAAATCCTACATGCTATATATACACGGTTAATCGTTAGGCCCAGAGCTCTGTACCGAGGTGAATGTATGACATTGTTCTACATTCTGTCCATCAATTGTTCTTTTTGCATCTGACCACCTGTGGTGTGCTGAACCAATTTCACTCTGGTGAGAATTGTCACACGGGTCTATTTGAGACCGTTCATAATGATAATCACCACCTGACTCTTGATACTAACACTAGAGAGCTCGAACCCAGAAGGATGGAAACACCTGTGAGAGGAGGACTAGGGCACAAGGCACAGTAGCTCAGTAAAATATTTGTAGCTATAACCTGTTCTGTGAAGCATTAAGTTTTACATTTGTATAGAGTTATTTTTCATAAGCAAAGGAAATCTATGAGTTACATGATCAGTTACTGCTTTGAAGGCCAATAGATGACTTTCGAGTTTACATACCCTCACACTACCTCACTGATAAGCCTGTAACTGCTTGCCATTGCTACAACTGAGAGTGAAGTGTTAAAGAGATTGTACATAGCCTAGTTTACACAGCCAAAGGTTCACTGTAGCCTTTTACATCAGAGGTAAATTACCACAGGCCTCAGGCCCAGTAGCCCCTGCTTGCCCAGTGGCCACCCAAACAGGGTCTAACACAAGACACACTAAAAAGATGAAACCAAGAACTCAGTCAATCTGAAAAACTTCTATTTATTGTCAACCAATGTAGTTTTATTGGTAAAGATGGTTTAGAAAAAAACTTTATTAATCATTGCAAAAAACAAACATTGACAAAGTTTCAGGAAAAATATTTTTTTCAATACATTTTCTAATTTGCCATGATGAATACAGGAATGGGAATAAATGTGCTATTATCAAGGCACAGAGACCTGCCCTGTGGCAATGAGTTGATTTCACAGAAGTCCAATGCCCTTGCATTTCGTATGCTGCCACAAGACTCTCACCTTCCGCGACAACAGCATGATCAATCCTTTGTATCCATAACTACTTTGTCATATGTATACATTATACCGCTCATTTCAATATGATCATTAGGCTCGTCCAAACCCTGGAGAATTCAGTATCCCAAAGTCCATGTTTTTTTTAAATTCTTCATACGAAATTAAAAGGGGGAGGCGCAACACATTTCCACAGGTGTTTGCCTCTGGAAACATAGACATTTCGACTTGGCCATCGCATGCATGCAGAAAGTCTATTGATGGCTGGGGATTAAAGCCAAGTGGTGGAACTGTGTTAGCGCCAGTCACAAAACACAGAATGTCCTTTAATTTGGCTTCACATGCAAGCTCTAAAAGAAAAAAGAAATATTTGTCAAACTAGTAAAATTGTGATTACTGCAACAATTGTGATTTTTTTATTTCATCTAATAAATAAATACTTCAGTAATGGTTGATATGTGAATAATAAAACCCCTGCTGATTTGCTGTGCTTCATTTCACAAACAACTCCTCAAATCAAGATTATCTGTTGTTAACAACAGATAACACTGATATCTGTTGTGAGAGTATGTTACCATTTCCACAACACTGCTCGCCTTACTCTCCCTTTATTAGAAGTCTTCCCATTGTTCAACATGGAGTAAGCATAGGTATTCCATGCAGCTAGACCTGCATCTGACACTCTCTCTGAATCTTCACACACACAAACCACTGTTTAGACAAACAACTGCGACAAGCCACAAAGCTTCTCTTAAGGGCTGGAGGTAACTGTAATCTCCCCTGTGAAAAGGCTTTACTCTGTCAGAGACCCACACAGCAGACCCAACCATGCTCTATATTGATTTTTATTACTTTTCCTTGATGCAGTACATGTAGCTTCATTCTAATGGGGTAGCTAACATTTTACTGCCAGGACACTACAATTAAGTTTGAACAACATTAATAATAGACATATCGTGCAAAATGAAGATTGAAATAAAGCAGGCATAGACTTTACAATTTTGGATGCATTATCCTTTTGTTCTTATTATAGATTTTACTCGGTACAAATAAAACGGGTTGGTCTGTTCCTCCTTAACTCTCTTTCTCTACATTATCTCTCTGTAGTCTTCGACACCATGTTTCCCATTTTAGGCTGGTTTAAATTATAGTTTCAACTGATGTGTCTCATCAATAGTTGAACTGTAACATAATGAAAAAATTTAACTTGCCTTCACAATCTTGGAGGTAATCTCTCCAGTAACCAATGATGTGTTCTTCCTGTAACCGGTGGTTACTGCCAGATGAACTGAATTGAATGTTAAACATTCCATTTATGATATCAGTGGTGATTTTGTGTTCCACCCAAATGAATGCCTCTTCAAAAAGCTGTTTATGAATTTCCATGGCCTGAAGTACTCCCAGAGTTTTTAACCCCTCCTTTAATCTGCAATAAAGAATAATCATAAATAGACAAACTATTGGTCAAATTATAATGTAAAAGTTATTATAAAATTAAGGTATGTCTATGAAACATCTAAAAATCCTTCAGTGCCCTATGTTCGAGCTTCAGTCTAAATAGAAATATTTGAAGCTAGCGGTTGGAGAGCACTGACAAAGGCAAATTCTCTTTCTCCTGTGGTCTTGTGAGGATTTCCTAGCAGCAAGGTAGCACATGACCTGCAGCTTTCTTTAAAAGAAAGTAACCAAATCCAGCATGCACATTAGTAAAGGACAAACTGTTGATTTTCAGATCTTTTTGGCAGCCAATTTTCGACTTCAAACTGTGGAGCCTTTGGAGTGTGTGAATAGGACCTTAGAAACTGTGCTTGTACTTTTAGCAAGGCCTGGCCAACCCTGCATAATACAATGTTATTTTATGCATTAGATGAAAAGACCACCTGGTTTACAGTCATAAAATGTTGAAACATCTTATATTGATTCAGTATTTTTTAAGTGACGCCTACAATACACTGCTATAAAATATCAAATTTGTATGGCATCACAAACCCATTTTAGGAATTTTTACAGAATATTTTAATCCCTGGCCTTCGTTCTGCTGAGAAGTGATAGTTAGTCACCCTGTCTACTGCTGGAAGGGGGGATAAGTAGAAAATACCTCAGCTGCAGGCTGCCTGTGTCTGACCCTGTTAAGATGGCGCCCTGTGGCTGGGTAATGTAGAGGGCTCTCTGAGGCAGTCTTCACGGGAGAGCCTGTTGATCATTAAAGGCGCTTGGTGGATTGAAGGGACTGATATTTAGCATGGCTGGGATCAGCAGTGACCCGAATTGGCTGAGCAAAGATATTGTGATGAGGCAAGACAGCATGGCGCAGTGATTGCTCTGAATTAAATCTACAAATTTGGGCCTGCCTGATGCTCCACTGTAAAGAGAACATACTCATTTAAATGAGGATATAAGCTTCTGGTGCTGGAGCAAGGGTTTCCCCGTAAACACAAGTGCAGACTGGGGTACGTTTTGTACACTGAACTCCCTGAGATTGTCGGACTGACAGGGGATAGCTAATCAGTTCAGAGTTAACACAGCGGTATTCGAATATAGAACCTCTTGCCACCTAATAGAGCAATTAAGGAGCTTAAAATGCACAAGGCCCCTGGGGCCAACTGCATTACAAGTGATTTCTTGAAGACACACCCACCGGTGTTGGTACCAGACTTCACAACCTTATTTAATAGTATCCCGCAAAATAGCAAACTTTCAATAACAATGAGTGAAGCCCTAGTTACAGTAACACCTAAACCAAAGACATTTCACCAGCTCTGCTTCCTTAGACCGACACTCTTGTTAAATCTTGATGTTAAATTTTGCTCTGGAATTCCTGCAGTAAAGCTGAATAGCTCTGTTTCACAGCACAGTCAGGATTTGTCTAATTAAGACAGACATATGATAACAGCTGGTGGAAAAGGTCAACATAAATAAGATCCTGGTCATATAGTGGCCTTGGACACGAGAAAGCTTTCGACTGGGTGGACTGGGTCTTCCGCATTAGGACTATAGAGAGGTTAGGTCCCAGATTTATAGCATTGGTTTGGCTGAATTGCAATAATCCTATGTCCCAAATCATAGCGAATTGCAGAAGAAAGAGAGGGTAACAATGGGTCGAGACAAGGAAGGGCTACCCACTCTCACTGCTTCTTTACGCTCTAAGCTTAGAACCCTGTGAAGCACATTATGGCTGACAAGGAGGTCGGAAGCATTACCTTTGGGCAGGAGATTCATAAAGCATTCTTGTCCGCTGATGATGTCCTCTAATCATTTACTGATCCCTCAAGATTTTTCCCTTGAATTCAACACCTTCTTACTCGCTTTGAGGGAGTATAAGGCTTCATTGTAAACATAGCAAAGTCAAGAATTTTCAGGCTTACACTATCTTGGGGCAAGGTTGAGGAACTAGCACTAAACACCCAGTACCAATGGAGAAATAAGGCAGGCACATACCTGGGTGTTATATTAACTCCTAAGATTGAGGACCTTTACAAAGCTAACTTTCCACCACTTCTTCAGGTTATATGAGAGGACTGTCGGAGGTGGTCCTCTCTGTACCTATCTTCATTGTGGAGGCTCAATTCAATTAAGATAAACTTAGTTCCTCTAGTTCTCTATCTTTTCCAGGCACCTGCTATAATGGTCTACAGGAAACTGTTTGCATCCCTTAATCATTCGAACAGTTGTTTTATTGGGCTGGCAGAAAGGTCTACACTCTGATAAACAGGCATAAATATACATGACTACCGAACCATGTGGGCAACTTGCCCTACCAGGACTTGCCCTTATACCACAGGGTAGCCCAAATGAGGGCGATAGTAAAGTGGTTGCTCTGAAAAACACAGATGAAGAGAAGCATTGGCCACATATGAAAAGGCTGGTGATAGGATGCTACATTTGGGACCTGTTCTGGAATTCAAAATCTGATCAACCCTTGAATGCATACTTAAGCACCCTCAAAAAGGCAACGTTCATAGTCTAGACATGGTTATTAAGAAATCTGCATTGACAACATTCCCCCACGCCATTGATTTGAATACATCATTTAAACCTTCAATAGATCCAGGTCCCTTTATTAACCTGTAGGAGGGAGTGGCTGCCATTCTATCTGTTAGGTTTCAGGGGAAAGAGATACTTTTACTGTTGGAGCCTGCAATAGAAAATTATTGTAAATGTACAAAATACACTCAATGATCTAATTGGTCTCTCCAAACCTGAACAAATAAGCAGCTTCCAGAGATTTAAAGATCTCCTTTCAGTTGAGAAGTTTGTGCAGGAGGGCCTAGGGTTAGGATCACCTTTCTAAATATTATACTACTCACCTCGGTCCGAACTCTTAGTTTGCCTCTGCAAGAATTTTAAGATAACATTGAAGGCCTTAGTTAGATAGTACTGCCCCGGTCTACGCAATGGCGCAATTCCCAAACAGTCTTGCACACGCTAGCAGGAAGGGAAGCTCATTATCAGGTGATATTTGATTGAGATCTATATCCTACTCAGTTTGAAAAATAGGGCAACACTCTTTGTTGGCAGTTTGTGGATTATTATGAGGCTTTAAACACATATGGTGGTAAAGTCCTCAGGTTCCCCTCTTTCTGGAAATCATTACAGAATTTAAAGTGATACTTGGATATACCAGGTTTTGCTTTGTAACTATGCTGTAACTTGTTAAAATATGAAACAATTGCTGATAAATTGAATATGTGTAATTGTTTGGGTTCAGATAAAACAACACTGGCGGCGGATCTGAATGAAGTCGACCCTCCACCAGTCTTAATGTGATATCTCAGACTATTCGGACAACTGTTAGACTGTTCAATGCCTGGTGGATACATTTAGAAACGTTGAGGAAATGTGTGGCCTGGTGATCAAGTTTTTATTCACGGGCTGCCGTTACTTTTCTATCCCATACACATGCAAGCCCTGAATCTGTTACATTTTTAGAACTCCATTTGGGCTGCCAAGACTTGAATATGAGAAGTCCAATACCTCTGATGCTCTGCTTTGTATGCTGATGCCCATTGTGACTGTGAAAAGAAAATAGTTGTTGGATAATATTTATTGCAATTTCTATTTGGGGAAGTTGGAGAGGTGGGAAGGCCTTTCTTTTTTTATGTCTTCCTGTTTGTTTTCTTTGTTTTGATTTGTGCTGCGTGGGCTGAACCTATGGGATTGTTGGGATTCCTGTAATTTTTGTTAGCCTTCTATTTATGCCCTCTGGAGGAAGGACTGCACAAGTTGTATTGTAAAATGCCAATAAAAAACTGAAACAAAGTAAATGTAAAATATATTTGAAACCCATGATGTGCTTGATTTCACAATCTGTCTTTGGGACATTTCTGAGAGTGTGAATATGTATGATGCCATTAGGATGGACAGTGATTTATAGTAATTACTTTTTTCTAAATGGACATGCATGTATTGCAAAGTCAAAAGGATATTGATTTATAGTGCATATGCATATAAATATCACTGTACCTAACCAGTGAAGGAACAGTCCTCCCCACAATGTACCAATTGATGATATCTTCCAATAGTTCTTTTTTGTCATTCAGAGATTTAAATGGACGGAAGCAACCTGCCACACTTAGAATTGTGCTGTGTTTTTGAATCAATCCTTGAAGAGTTTCAAGAGACGAAGCATCCTCAATCTATGGAAAAATTAAGATTGTGATATTTTTATTAAATAGTAACAACAAATATTTTCACTGTAACAAAAAAAACAATAACTAAACCTTAATGATGCAGAATAATTTGTCTTGGCCATCTGCTAAATATACATATTTGTTCGGTAAGTTTACAAAAGTTTAACAGTCAATGGACTAAAACAGCATCAACTGCTACTGTAGTTAATGCTACTGTAGTTTTACACTAGCTACACTCTCTCGCTGAATGGAACACCAACTGGGAAAGAGCGCAAGAGAATTATACAAAGATGACTAGCACAATGGCCTAATGTACCTGATTGTGTTTGGCAGTAGGTTTTCTTTTAATTTAATTGCAAAATTCCACACTAAGGGGCCGATTAGGATGGAGGATTTTCCGCCTCCTCCGGGCCGGCGGAAGCCACCTCCGGCCCGGAGGAGGCGGAAAATCCATTGCGGGCTCACCAAAGACCCACCGCCACATTACGATGGCTGGTGGGTCTTGGTTTCTGTCCGCTGCTTTTCCGCCGCGGTCGGATTACAACCGCGGCGGAAAAGCTCTCATTTGGCTGGCAGTGTCTATCAGACACCGCCGGCCAAATTAGGAAGCATTTGAAAACATGCTTTTCCGCGGCGGTTTTTCCGCCGTGGAAAAGCATGTGTACTTTTGATTTTGGGGGCCTGTTGCGGGCCCCCAGGGTGTTGGTGGGTGGGGGGTGCACATGGGGGGTACCTATGGTACCCCCCAGCATTAACATGCACAATGCGGCAGGCACCGCGCGGTGCCTGCCGCTTTGTGCATGTAAATGTTACACATGCACTTTTAACATTGCGGCGGGTGCTGCTTCAAGCAGCACCCGCCGCAATGTTAAATATCCAGGATGTGACCGCCAGGGTGGCGGTCACATCCTAATCGCACATGAGGGAACGCCGCAGCCCATGCGGACGTTCCCTCATACTCTGGGGTCGCGGACGGACTCAGGTCCGTCCGTGATCCTAATCGACCCCTAAGTGTATTAATCCAGAATACAGATATATAGGTCCTCTCCTATATCTCATTGTTTGCAGAAACACGGTCAGGAAGGCCTCTTCTATTATGTTATTAGTCATTGTTGAAAACTGTAGCAATTCCAGGGAAGTCTCATGGGGCAACTGCAAGTGGTAGATGGTATGACTCTAGTTATGTGCCTGAAACTTTGTCTTCTTGTAATGTGAAGACTCTAACATATCAAGAACATATCACATACTTTTGATTTGGTGGTATCACCAAGAAATATAGAACAACATCGGGTTAACAGTATGACATTCTTGATTGATCACTGATGCAAGAATGTGGATTTGTGTATGGCAGTTGAGAGAGTAGCAAATACGTAGAGGTTGCCCTGGAAACTTTAAAACAGTGTGGAGGACGGAGAATAGACATTCAGGATTGACCCCATTCCATATCAAATTGATGAGTGTATTTCTTTTCATATTCGTTTCTAGTACGTATGGCAACTATACATAAATCTAAGGTGCATGAATAACTATTACCACAAAATTAAACGCAAATGATTTGCATGTTTTTGACTAATAGACCCTCAACTATGTGAAAACAAAATAATAAAAATTGATAAAGATTCATCAGCACAAATGTTTACTATCTATTGCTTACCTCTTGCAACATGTCTCGTGTATCCGGATCTACCACATCTACCAAACTGCAATTCACATTTTTTGCATCAGAAACTAAACATTGATACAAAACAGGCGACACAAAATTTGGAGCAGGCCCCCCGTGAACTAGGGAAACGGCCAGGGCTTGCCCAGCCAGGTAATAGTCATCATTTTGCATACCTTAAACAAGAAAAAATAAATTAAATGTATTGCGTTCTGCTTATCTATAAAACATTTATTATATATCTCTGAAACTAAATTTATTGCATAAAATCTAGAAAACATATTATCCAAGAATACACAGCCTGATTCACGAAGGTACTTACGTGCAGTAAGTCAAGCATGCAGAGTTTCGGCATTTGTGGCGGAGCCTTTTCACACAAGGGTGTTTAATCATTGTACTTGGGACATAGTCTCCGTACTCGGTACAGAATCTCCACACTGCAGTTCAAGACTCCGCACTCTTAACAGTAACTTCATAAATCAGGACCCCAAATATATTTTTGAGAGAACAAGAGTTTTAGACGGATGGCCTGATTACAAGTTTACCTGTTACTTTAGGCACCAGATAAATAATTTTACCATAGGGTGCATTAAATATTGGTTGTGATACATAACACGTATTGCTAGTTTGTGGAGAATAGCATGTAGATCTTGGTGTTTAAAACACCAAAATCTGCATGATATAGTAGATACCCTGTGTTTCTCTCCCATTATCTTTCGACAGGTTTTGCATGCTAAAATGTAACGACAGTTGAGTTTTTATTTTATATCCAGTAATGATCAAATGCAAGATCCTGAAGAAAGACCGCTCCACCCGCCCCACTCGCCAGCATCCACAAAAGCTCCCTCTGCATGACAACCACTGACTCGGACGATGCCTCGCCCACATGGAACACATCCACTTCCAGACCAACCCCAAAACGAACCTCAGCGGAACCATTGCCTACAGACTGCCTGGCCCCATGTTACATTCACCAATGTCATTGCTAACCCCATCACATCCCACGCACTCGCCTCCACAGACTACATACTACTTGGAGAACTAAACTTCCACCTGAATAACCACCACAACCCCAAAATCACCGCCCTCCTAGAGAACCTCAGCAACATAGGACTGAAGCAACTTATCTCTGCCCCCACTCACACAGCAGGACACACACTTGACCCTGTCTTCGCAGAAGGAAATAGCATCTTCCACTGTCACATCATGGAACTGCTCTGGGCTGATCACCATTGCATCCAATTCTCCTTTAGAAAACGTACCACACACAAGCACACGCGTCACCTCCCATGCACAATGTGGAACAAAATCTCAGAAGAACACATCACCTCCGCCTTCACCTGCACTCCATCCTTAACTACGAACAGATGCCTACACTGTGGCAAGCAACCTCCACCAATGGATCGCCAACTGAACAAACACACTCGCTCCCCTCCAGAAGACTACAAGACGACACAACAAGAAAGCAAACTGGTTCACCACAGCACTCCAAGAATCCAAGCATGCCTGCTGTTGACTGGAAAAAACATGGAGAAACAGCAAAACTCCGGAAACATGCATCCCCTACAAAACAGTCACCATGGCATACCACCAACTCATCAAATCCACAAAGAAGAATTTCCTCAAAGACAGAATACTCTCCAACACCCACAACTCCAAGGACCTCTTCTCCATCATACAGGAATTTGCCAAACCCAACAGCGAAACAACAGATGCCTCTCACTCCCAAGACCTCTGCAACAGACTCAGCTCCTTCTTTCACCTCAAGATCAAGACGCTCTATTACAACTTGGACGACCAAGACCTCGGCACGACCTCAACCCCCACCCCCAGCGATGTCACCCAACAGACCCCTGCCCGCCACACATCTTACACATGGCTGCCACAGCCCTCGCATCCGAGCTACGTTCAACCATCAACTGCTCCATTGTGACCGTCACATTCCCTGACAACTGGAAGCGCACCTAAGCCAACCCCCTCCAAATGTAATCCTCGCAGACCCGGCGGACCGTAAGAACTTCAGGCCCATCTTGCTGCTTCCTTTCACAGCCAAGGTCATCGGAAAGGCCATCAGCACCCAGCTAACAAACTTCATTGTAACCAACAACATCCTAGATATCTCCCATTCCGGATTCCGCAGCAACCACAGCACCCAGACCACCCTCCTTGCCGCCACAGATGACATCTGCACACTCCTTGACCAAGGCCAAACGGAAGCCCACATCCACCTGGACCTATCAGCGGCCTTCGACTCTGTCTCCCACTGCACACTAACCACCAGACTCCACAACACCAGCATCCAAGGAAAAGCCTTAGACTGGATCCGCTCATTCCTCATGGACAGAACACAGAAAATAAGACTTCTTTCTTTCCTTTCACAACCGACAGAGACCAGATGCGGAGTACCCCAAGGATCCGGCCTCAGCCCCACCATCTTCAAAGTCTACATGGCGCCTCTCGCAGGCATCATCAGAAAACATGGGTTCAACATCATCCCTCTACGCATTCGACACCCAACCCATCCTCTCCCTCACTAAGGAACCCGACATCACCAGGCACAACTTCCAATAAGGGTTGAAAGCTGGCAAAGTTAAATTCCTTGGAGGATGATTGTTGGGGACATGTGTTAATAACCCAGATTAAATGTCTCCACCTCGTGCTTATATATGTAGTACAAGATTAAAAGGTACAATTCCTGCCCAAAGATATTCACAACATGGTGTTTAACCAGGAATAGAATACTATATACCATTTTTGGACCTTCCAGATGTTTGTTTCTTTTAGCTGCAACATATTCCGAACTTTATCATAAATAAGGTGCTGCACCCAAAAAGTTCTGCTTTCGCAAACCTCCTAGAAGATGTCTTGATGGGCTCCAGTGGAGGAAAGAGTCTATCCTTAGAACTTGTTTTTTAAAAAGATCTGCATCTACAATGGACTGGAATTTCTATGCACAACAAAAACTCCTACCTTTATGACCCGACCAGTGTCTCAAGTCCCATGTATCTGACTAATTCACGCAGTGGGTTATTGCCTTTGATATACGGGCCTATGTTTCCAAATATGCAGGATGCATCTGTACAGTTTGGGTGATTAATTCATACACACTGCTGCACCAGAGCATCAACTAAGATGACCTAATGCAGAATCTCTAAAGTTAGCCATTGTTTGAAGTACTTGTCACTGGAATTTTCTCTAAATTGATAACAGTAACTACTGCCGGAAAACCTTAGCCCCTCATTTAATGCAAAGCAAACATAAAATATATAATGTAGTACATGCTAGCAAGGTTGTTTTTCAAACTGCAAGGTATATATTCAGTGGGTGGAATTGAAATCAGTCTGCTCTTGCTGCATAAATGAATAGTATAGTTCAGAATTCCCTTCACTATTCCACTTTTAGTTAAAATTCTTTGAGAATGCCTGATCAGTGGTATCAAACAAACTTTGAAGACGTCAGTAAGTAATATAATATAAACATTATTTACACTTTAAATAATTAATCTTTCCCTCTAGAATTTGAGCAGTTAAGAAAGGTTGGAATGTAATAAATGTACGGTACCTTGGGCATCACAACTGAGTGTCTTCCTGTTTTCGGGTCCCTCAAAGAGTTTGCTATGCTGTAAATGATGCATTAACAATCGCAAAAATTCCCGTGTTGGGCCGCCAAAATCAACAGCTCCTTCAGAGTTACCAGAGGAATCAGTAAACATGACAGATATACGGTTGGTTGCTTTATAGGTTTTGCGAAGGAACGCACGACGTGCTCCATCCCAAATGTTTCGCCGATTTATGTTGAACGTGCATGTCTTTTCAGAGTCAATTTGTAAAGCAAGGTTTAATAGTAGATCCTTCAACGTTATATCATCGCTCTCACTGAAATACAGGAAATAAAGCTAAGCTATCAAATGTATTAGTTAAAAATGAAACGTATAAATCAGAATTAAAACTTATAAAATTACCTTTCGTGCGCCTCATTTTGTTCAGAAATATTGATATTTGAGGTATCAAACTCTTCATCATCAGGAATCTGCGCATTATCAACCAACAGTTCAGTGTAACATCTAAAACAGTAAGAATATTGTCAAATATTATTATGTTAAAACAAACAATCAAAGTATCATCCTATGCCTTCCTGTTACAAGTCACCTTTATACATGACTTATAGGGCAACATGTATAAAAGTTAGAAATAGCCATTTGCCAATTGCGATTGACTGTGAATTTTGAAATCGCTATTCCTAATGTATGGACGTCTTTTGAGTTTAATTACTGATTTGTAGTGGGTTCAGGTAGGTCACAATTTGCAATCCATTAGGTATCGTAGCCATCACAGGGATGGTGGCCTGTTGGGGTCAGCAGACAACCATGTCTGTGATTGCATTTAAATAAAGAAACTATTGTTTTTTTTCTAAATGCAGCCCATTTTCCTTAAAGGAAACCATGATGAGTTTAAAAAAGAAATAAATGAAACTTGGAAGTTTCAGTTTTTAAGAGCAGGCCAGTGGCCCCTTGAATATTTTTCAACCATTCTCAGAGGTGAAGTGGTCTCTTGGAGACCTCTTCACATTTGTGAATGGGTTACCAATTGGTTGTAAATTGATAATGTTTTTGCCACCGTATTTCAGTCGCAAAACATTTGTACATACCTTTCCAATTTTGTGTTAGGAAGGGATGCCCTCCTCATGCCCCTTTCTAATACAGAATCACAGAACCCAAATTGAGATTCCATAAAAGTGTTTTTGCTGATGCAAATGGCCTGATGCTGTGAATAGGGACATTTGCGACTACATGTACATGTTCCTAGGTTTGGATTACTAACGTTTTACCAAATTAAGCAACAATCATCAATAGAGAACTCATCTAATTTGTGCACACAAGGTATGATCATGTAACCAAACTGAGTATTTTTAATGATTAATTATGCTTAATTGTGTAAGCCAATTACTTTAGACTTGTAGAAATCGCCATTCTTGTTTTTGCCCTCCACATTTATTTAGGAAAGTAGTAGTGCAGATTACAATTGCACCAGCAATGCATTTTAATAGACAGAAGATGGGTTAGTGGTAGCATATAGTTAAGATCCATACAATATGTAAAACAAGAACAAAACTAGCTCCATGCCACACACCAAGGGTGTTATAGTTCGGAAGTACATACCTGTGGTACTCCATATTGACTACTAGGGCCCTAGACATTTAGTTTTACATCTTTTAAATTAAGAATGTTGTCATTCTGTCTGCATGCTAAGATGCCATGACCAACATACTACATTATGCCATACAACTACTGCTTGGGATTGTACATTTTACATTGTTGCATTCCTGCATCATTTAAGTGACTGCTGACATACCATTACCTGCCTTGATATACTATTTTCTCTTTAAAAAGTATTTGACCACTTCAGATGCATTGTACATTAACTGCATGATCCAATAGCCTTACATCACAGAAAAGAGCTGGGAAAACACTTCTTCATGGTCCTGCATTACTGGGCTGCTCATGATAAAACTTGCAAGACAATAGCTTTTTTTATGAAAGCCAAATACTTTCAAAATGATATAACAATATTGAAAAAACAAGCAAATCTCAAATGAGTATCTGGGTTGAGAAAAGCAGTACCGATAATGGTCATCAAATCCTTCGCTAATGAGAGTGGGAGAGGGCGTTATCTGAAATGTATGTTCTTCCGAAGTGTTAGCAGGAATTGGATTTGCTGTAATGTTGCAGACTTCCAATGGATCTGAACTACTCAGGTATTCTGTTTCAGCAGAATTATTGCTGAAAGTTTCTTCACTTTCCAGCCACATCGTACATAGTACAGTATTTTACTTCCTGCTTTAGATCGATATTGCTACGCTATAAAAATATTTTTCTATCCAACTGCACTAGCAAGAACATGCAATATAAAAACGTTATGGGAATATGGAAATGCATGCATATTTATTAATAGATATGTTTCCTATACCTTTCAAAAGAAACCACAGAGCATACTTTATGCAAGTATTACTTACAGGCCCCTGGGAATCAGGAAGTTGAAGAATTTGCCTTGATGGTTGTAAATAGACTGATTTCTGTTTGAAGAGTTTTGAGATTATAAAACCTGACAGACTCTGTTTGTCCATTAGCAATGGCTGCACTAATTTGTTATGGCATGGCATCAGAAGTTTTATGCTATAAAAACAAAAAGTGGAGTGTTAGTTTAACTAAACATGAACTTTAAAATTATACATTTAAACATATCTCAAAATATCAGAAATGCTAAATCTGTATCACTCAGAATATCATCCATGAACGGAGAAGTAAACCTGTTTGACAACAAGCTGACCAATTTTTAGCAATGCTGACAAGAAAACAAGTTACTTACCTGTAACTTTGGTTCCCCAATATTGGTAACTTTCATAGATTCCCATGATTTGTATCATTCCCAGTCGTCGAATGGGAGCCTCGGTAAATAGAAAATACCATAGTAGTAAGCACAAAGTGAAAAAATAGGCTTAGGCCTCATCTCATTTTGTAGCTTATCCACCTCTTTTTGTAAAAGAGACCAAACTTCTGCAGTAGCCAATCAGAGCAGCCTCACCCCATAGAACCTTCCTGAGAGAAGCTCAGAGCCTCAGATTTTCGTAGCCGTTGTGAACAGCTATCCACCAAGACAAGAAGACTGAGCTTTCCCAGGGGAGGCGGGTGGGCGCATGGGAATCTATGAAAGTTACCAATACTGGGGAACCAAAGTTACAGGTAAGTAACTTGTTTTCTTGCCCCAGTATTGGAACTTTCATAGATTCCCATGCTTTGTATCAGAGTAACCAGCAGTAAACAGAAAAGCATATTTTGCAATATATGAACCTGAAAATGCACACACTTCTGATCAGAAAAGTAGAAACACATTAGGATCATAAAACATGACAATAACGCAGTAATACAAAATATGCAAACAGGAAGGCGGGATAGAAAGGAAAGCTCACCGACTCATTGGAAAAGATTCCTCAAAACTGCCTGGCCCACTGCCGCATCCTCTTTCACAGAAGAATCCAAACAGTAGTGGCGAGTGAAGGTGTGGACACTGCTCCATGTCGCTGCTCTACAAATGTCCTTGATTGGGACACCTGCGAATAGAGCTGTCGATGAAGCCACTGATCTTGTAGAGTGAGCACGAACTGCTCGCTGCAGTGGTTTTCCAGCCGCCTGGTGGCAAAATTGTATAGCACTGGAAATCCAGCGGGAAATACAGGCTTTAGAAACTGGAAACCCCTTGCGTGGAGCACTGAAAGAAACAAAAAGCTGTGAAGACTTTCGGAACTGTCTTGTCCGCCCAAGGTAGAATTTCAGACATCTGTGAATGTCCAAAGAGTGCAAAGTTCTTTCCGCGGGTGTGGAAGGCTGTGGAAAGGACAGTTTTAAGACCACTGGCTCATTTAGGTGGAATTCTGAAGGTACCTTCGGGATAAATTTAGGATTCGTTCTTAGGATCAGAACATTATTCTTGAATTGCAGAAAAGGTTCCTCAATTGTGAAAGCTTGGAGCTCACTTACTCTTCGAGCCGATGTCAGGGCCAAGAGAAGAGCCAGTTTCCAGGAAAGAAACTTAAGGTCAGACTTATGAACAGGCTCAAAAGGGGCTTTCATGAGAGATGACAAGACTAGATTCAAATGCCAGGCTGGTGGTGGCGGCCGGACTGGAGGAAAGACCCTGAATAAACCCTTCAGAAATTGTTTGATAATTCTCGCTGACCATAGGGAAGGACCTGAAGATGAATGTCTGAATCTAGAAATGGCCGCCAGATGTACTTTCACAGAAGATGGAGCCAATCCAGATTTAGCCAGAGAAAGTATGTAAGGCAAGAGTTGGTGCGGAGCAGAAGTATATGGGTGTAAACCTTCCTTCCGACACCAAACACAGAATCTCTTCCACTTAGCCCGATAGGTCTTCTTGGTACTAGGCGCTCGGGCCTGGGCCAAAATGTCCCTACATTCCCCTGAGAGATTTAAACCTTGGAACTCTCGGAACTCAGGAGCCACGCTGTCAATCGCAGCGACTTCAAATCCGGATGTAGAACCTGTCCGTGAAACATTGTTAACAGTGTTGGAACAGGATGCAGGAGAACTGGCTGGTCCTGGGAGAGGAGAAGAAGTTCCGAGTACCAAAACTGTCTGGGCCATGCTGGAGCGATCAGAATCATTCTGCACGGTTCCACCTTGAGCTTGCTGATCAACCTCGGGATCAGCGGAATGGGAGGAAAGGCGTAAACAAAGGCGCCTGACCAAGCAATCAAAAGCGCATTTCCCAAGGATTCCCGATGGTGAACCCTGCTTGCGAAGGACTGGCATTTGGCGTTCTGGGGAGTTGCAAACAGGTCGATGGATGGTGTCCCCCATCGTGCAAAGAGCTCCTCCAGAACGGTCTGGTCTAGTTCCCACTCGTGAGAGACAGTCCTTTGGCGACTCAAAGCGTCTGCCCTGACATTGAGTGTCCCCGCTAGATGTTCCGCTGAGAGGGAGACATTGTTCTGGATCACCCAATTCCACAGCGTCTGGGCTTCCCTGGAGAGGGTGGAGGATCTTGTTCCGCCCTGTTTGTTTATGTAGTGCATGGCTGTGGTGTTGTCCGTACGAACCAGCACTGCACGTTTGCGAATCCTCGGAAGAAAAGCTTGTAGAGCCAGACGGATAGCAGGTAGTTCCAGAAGGTTGATATGGAACTTGACCTGGACTGGACTCCAATGGCCGCTGACCTTTAGCTCTTGGAGGACCGCTCCCCATCCCTCCATGGAAGCATCTGTTGTCAAAACAATGGGAGATGGTGGAAGTCGGAACGATAAACGCCTGGAAAGATTGTCTTTCAGCAACCACCAGCCGCCTGCCTTTCTCATTTCCGGGGTAACGACAATCCTGTCGTCGAAGGATCCTGTGACCTGTCGCCATTGCTTGTCCAATTGTTCCTGCAGTGGACGCATCCTGAGTCTGCAGTGTGGAACTAATGGTATGCAGGATGAAATCGATCCGAGAAGCGATTTGTACCTGCGAACTGTCAGTGTCTTTCGAGATTGAAGAAGCCAAGCTGAACAAATCAGTTTGTTCTGGCGCTCCTCCGATGGAAAGGTTAGGCAACTCTATGTGTCCAGGATGGCCCCTAGGAACCTTGCTGTCCTGGAGGGGCATACAACAGATTTTTCCTTGTTGAGTCGAAGACCTAGTTGCTCGAACAGTGCTTTGCATGACCTGACTGCCTTGGACGCTTCTAGAGCAGATGGAGGCTTTAGCAGCCAATCGTCCAGATATGGAAAAACCTGAATAGCTTGCCTCCTGAGAAAGGCTGCTACTGGAGCCAGAATCTTTGTGAAGATCCGCGGAGCGGACCGGAGACCAAACGGTAGTACTTTGAATTGAAAGTGGCTCTTGCCCACTGTAAATCGAAGATATTGCCTGTGAGCTGGATGAATAGGAACGTGGAAGTAAGCGTCTTCCAAATCTAGGGTCGCCATGTAATCCCCTGGATTGAGAAGACGGAGGATGTCCTGAAGAGTGACCATCCTGAAGGACAACTTTACGAGATAAGTGTTGAGCTGCCGTAGATCTAAAATTGGATGCCACTTGTCCTTTGTCTTCCGAACCAGGAAGAACCTGGAATAGAACCCTTTCCCCTTCTGAGAAAGGGGTACAGGCTCTACCGCCCCCTTGGTGAAAAGTTGGTGGGCTTCGAGATGAAGGAGCCATGAGATGTTTGGGAGGAAAGGCATCCGGCGCTCTTGTTGGAGGAAGGTCTTGAAACTCCAACGTGTGTCCTTCTTTGACGATATGTAGGACCCACTGATCTGATGTAATGATCATCCAGTTGTTGAGGCAATGGGCAATCCTGCCCCCCACTGATGTTAATGAGGGAACAGGAACAGTGGAAAGAGCCACCTGGCCGCTATTGTTTCCTGGTGTTGTCTCTCCTTTGCTGCCCCTGACGTCTGGCTAGACTGTGAGCCGGAAGAGTAGCGATTCTGATTTCCTCCTCTATAAGAGGAGAATCCTTTACCTCTAGCTCCCCTGAAGGGTACTTTGCGATACTGCAATGTTCCTAAGGACTTGGCTGTATCGGTGTCCTTTTTTATGCCCTGCAGGGCGTCATCGACGTGCTTGCCAAACAGCATTTCTCCGTCGTTTGGCAGATCCAAGATTTTATTCTGCACTTCTTGCCTAAACCATGTGGCCTTCAACCACCCTTGGTGTCGCAGAACCGCCGAACCGGCAAGTGCTCGAAATGCGGTGGTCGCTATATCCATTGCAACATCAATGACCTCCGAGGAGGCCCGCTCCCCCTCAAGCAACATTTTCTTCACTTCTTCTTTAGAAGAATCCTGCAATTCCTCTATAAATGGAGCAAGGTCGCACCACATCTGGCGATCATAACGTCCCAGAATTGCTAAAGCATTGGCTGCTCTAACCAGAAGACTGGCCATTGCTGAAAATCTTTTACCTACATTGTCTAGGCGCCTGCCCTCCTTATCTGGTGGTGTAGTCAGTGGCGTGGAAGGATTTTTAGAATTGCTTTGGGCGGCTTGAGAAATGACCGAGTCCGGTTTTGGTTGGCCAAGCAAGCATGCCGGACTGCCATCAGGTGCCTTGTACTTTTTCTCTAGTCTTGGTAGCACCGGGAGGACTGTGGCCGGGTTGTGCATAGCCTTCAAGCCCTCAGACCAGACATGCTCAATGATTGGTATGGACCGTACTGATTTCCTGAATGGTTCCTTAAAGTCCTATAAGAAACATTCTGATTGAACCGTGGTCACTGGGAGACCAAATCTTTTGGAAGCCCGTTCCATTAGATTGTGAAAACCTCCAACGTCCGCTGGAGGCGAGGAAGTGTTGTCTGGATCTGCGATGTCTGGATCCGTCGGGTCAGTAGGATTCCAAGGCGCCTGTTGATCCTGATCAGGATCCGCTTGTTGGTCTGCATCCGAAGAAGCAGTGTCATCATCGGTATCATGCACTTGCACCACCTCATGTGGGCGCTCTTCCGGTGCAGTGGTACGCTCTCTTGGAGGTAAAGAGTGGTCTGCCACAGGTTGCAATGTTTGAGGTGGAGGTGTCGGAGGACGCACTCGTTGAGCTTCTTGAGGAGTAGGGAAACGTTTCCGGTAGTCCTGCAACATAAGTTGTAGATCCGCAACCAAACTGGACGGCATCGCCACCATCCCTTCTGGTACCTGACGTGTAAGCTGCTGCAAAGGCATCTGCCTGGTAGTAGCGTGCTCCTCCTCATAGTAATGTTCCGGAACATAGTGCTGGCGTTCCATCTCTCCTTCCTCAGAACTAACATCCTGAACCTTAACCTGTAGGTCAGATGGGCTATATGCTTGTCCGAATTCACTAAAAGTCTCTTCATCAGAGTCGTCCTCCAACAGAAGACTAGGTGGAAATTTCTGAACCTGTTGCGGAGACGTCATCTCTGGCGTTATTAGCTTCTTTCTACGTGAAAAAACAAGTTTTTCAGATGATTCCGTCGTCGACGACATCGTCGACGAGGTCGTCGTCGACGACAGCAACTCTTTATGGGACTGCGTCGATGATGAAAGCGCCGACGTAGACACTGTTCTCGTCGTCGAAGATTGCGTCGTCGACGAGGTGAAACTCATCGTCGACGATGGTGGTAGCGTCGACGGGATCGTCGACGAACTCGTCGTCAGCAACATGGTAACTGGCGTCGTCGACACCGTCGTCGTCCTCGTCATCGACGTCGACGCCAGCTTCGCGGTCATCGTCGTCGTCGTGGAGATGGTCATTCTCGTCGACGACGAGCAGGAATCAGGAGCTTTGAAAACCGTCGACGGCGCAGGCGTCGTCGACGCAGCCGTCGTCGACGAGCCCGTCGACGAGGCAACTTTCACAGAGCTGTCCTTTTTTACACTCGTCGTCGACGTACCTGATAGTTTAACCGTCGACGACCTCAGCTTCTTGTCCGAAGCGACCTCCTGAACAGAAGTTGAAGGCTTCTTGACCCCTCTATACTTCTCAGAGGGAGGTGAAGAGATAGTTGTAGACTTTTTCACCTTTTTTGAGGGTTGTGACTCCTCAGGCTTACCCTGCCTCTCCTTTTCACCGTGGTGAAGAGATTTTAGGGAAGCAGGCCTGTCAGACCTATCAGAGGTCCCTGGTAAGGCCTTGTGACGGGACTCGCCTGAAGTAGAAGGGGGAGACCTACCCCTCTTCTGAGACTTCTTAGATGACACCATCGACGAGGAGCCCTCACTGTCCGAAGACATAATGTCCTTCCGGTCCTTCATCTTTTGAAGCCATGTGAGGAGACGTCCTTCCCTGTCCCTCAAGGTCTTTGCTGAGAAGGTTCTGCAAATCGGGCAGCTTGTAGGTTTATGGTCCGGATACAGGCAGTAGATACAGTCCATATGTTTGTCATCGACAAACAACCTCTTTTTGGAGCAGGTGGCACAGGCTCTAAAAAGGGCTTTTTTCTCCTTGTCAGACATGACGAAAAGAAATCCAAGTTGTTGAAGAAATAGTCAGAAACTGAGCAGAGCTCAATGGAGACTCCCTTGCACAACGTGCGGTAGAAAATCTGAGGCTCTGAGCTTCTCTCAGGAAGGTTCTATGGGGTGAGGCTGCTCTGATTGGCTACTGCAGAAGTTTGGTCTCTTTTACAAAAAGAGGTGGATAATCTACAAAATGAGATGAGGCCTAGGCCTATTTTTTCACTTTGTGCTTACTACTATGGTATTTTCTATTTACCGAGGCTCCCATTCCGACGACGGGGAATGATACAAAGCATGGGAATGTATGAAAGTTCCAATACTCGGGCAATCTGTTATACCTGTCAGTCTTTGAGTGGTTTTCGTTCCCCCATAATTTTTGCTTCTTTACATCCACTTTTTAATGATTGTGTTGGACTTTGGACTCTGACCACTGCTGACCAGTGCTAAAGTGTGCCTGTGCTCCTGCCATAAACCTGGTTTATCCACAATTGGTATATTTAATTTACTTGTAGGTTCATTGTAAAATAGTATTCTATATACCCAGGGCCTGTAAATGTAATGCTACTAGTGGGCCTATAGCACTGATTGTGCAACCCACTCAAGTAGCCTATCAGACCTGTCTTAGGCCTGCCACTGCAGGGCTTGTGTGTGCAGTTTACTGCCACTCCAACTTGGCATTTAAAATCCAAGCTTTAAATATCCCTTTTATTACAAATATGTCACCTCTAAGATAGTCCATAGGTAGCTCATAGACCTGTAACAATACTGTCAGAAGGACTGCCGTGAGGCTTCAAGGACTGTCACTGTTCTGGACTGCTGATCCTGAAAACCTGTTTTTCTGCTGTGCTGTCCTTCTGCCTGCTGCTCACTGCCCCTGCTGAGTGACAGCTGGACTCTGCCTTGCGACCAAAGTGTTTTTCAAGGGCTTATTTGATTTCGTCCTGTTGCTTGCGACTCAGCGATATCAAAGTATATAAACTTGCTCCTGTGCCTGGTCCTTTGGAAGTGGACCCAGATACTTGCTCCAGAGAAACGAACCATCCTTAGCTTGTATGAAGCAGAACCCAATGCATTGTCCTTGTGACAGGAGTAGAATCGGCAGATCACATCAGAACCAATGCAACACCTGTGCAAACTGATGTTCGGAACATCACACTAAAAAACAAAGCACCTCGTTTCGGCACTTCGTCTTCGGAACCGACGCATCGCCACCCATGGGGGATCGACATGCTGCTCCCCTGCGCTCCGTATCTTGCTGTAGGATCAATGTACTATGTTTACTGGACCTGGATGGCTCTTGTCCCTGGTCTCCGATCTATCACGTCGGCCTGAGCTGTTGAATTTGCCCCAGTCCAGCGTGATCATATAACCCCAATTGTTGCATATTGCTTGTAAAGGCTAGTCCTCTTTTTATTCTTTATGAATTCAGAACTCCACTTCTACTCTTTCAATTTATGTTGGTTTGTTCTAGATTAATTTATAATATTATTGCCTGTTTTTCGAAACCTAAGTGTGGTATTTTTGTGTTTTCATAGTGTTATTGTGTGTTGTGTAGCAGAAATACTGTACACATTGACTATTTTGATTCGACGGACTGTTCTGTGCCAACCTACCAGAGGTTGAGCATAGGTAAACTTTTAGTGTGTATCTGAGATACCCTTAATAGGATTGTGGTTCCTCTTTAGACATGGTGCATGCCTTTGCCAACCAGAAACCCAGGGTCTTATTTACAAGTCCCTTGTGGCACAACTGCGCTGCCGAAGCATCACTTTTGTGACCTTCCAGAGGCGCCATGTGCAGATCTAAATCTACGAGGCCATTAGAAGCCACTTTACATGGCTTTTCATGGCTTCGTACATATGGAGTAAAGCAAAGAAGTGCAAGTTGCTGCCTTGCCTTACTCTGTGTCAAAGAGACAGTCCATTCTCTAGAGAATGCGTAATGAGGAGAAATGTTTACATTTCTCATTTTTTCCACTTTGCATCTGTGCTGCATTCTGCAGCAAACATAGAACAAGGTAAATGCCTCTAATAATCGTTTTTATCCAGGAAAGTGCCCCTTTCTGCACAAAAACAAATCACTCAAACAACGCAGACACCCTTGCAACATGATGTGAGGGTGCCTGCGTTCGTTTATGGCTGGATATTGTGTGCTGGCGTGGTCTGAAAGGACAGTAAATGTACTGCTTCTTGTATATACAGTGCATTTCCTGCCCTTTCAAATTGGTGTAGGGCGCTGCAGAAAAATGGCTTGCGGCACTGCCCAACTCCAAATCTTTAAAAATAAGCCCCACAGTTTCCAACACCATCTATATGGTGGATGGGAGGTAGCGCTGTGGATAAGAATTGAACAGACGGAACTGCTTATCTTACAGCATTCTAATTGTCACTATATTGATTTTACAATGTGCTATGCTTTTCCTTCACGTCAGTTGTCCTGATTCCTCCGGATCTGAATGTAAGGAATATAAGCATCTATATGTTAGACCACTAGCACAATTATTGAATTATTTGTACTCCTCCTTTTAAGAATATCACTCCATGAACTAATCTTATACGTGTAAAAAAAGGATTTGTATCAATTGACACCTGCAGTTAGTTTCCTTGCTCTGTCTATCTGACCATTGACACTCATTATTTCTTACATTTTTATGTATTCATAAGTTGTTTTCCATACACATAACCAAAAATCTCTTAATACATTGAAAGTATATGGCTTTGATTTACAAAATAGATTAAATGCAAGACTGTTACCTAATTAAGTGGAAATAGACAACAATTACATATACAACTTGCTGATGTTTTTAAAATAGTAATGAATAAAAATATGCGAAATGAATATTGACTTACTCAATATTGTCAATTTTGGGGCTAAAAGCCACATGGAGTTGGTCCTGCACCTCATGGTTAGTCCATAATTTGTTAAATTCAAATGTTGTGATGATATGTCCACTCTCATAAAGAAATTGCTTTGTTCCTTGCTTCACAACAATCTCATTGTGAGGACCAGATAAAAGAATTACTTCCTTAGTGAATGTAGGAGGCCCACGAAAATGCCTGAAATGCAAAGTCATGTCCAGATGTCAATTATATATTTAGAAATTGAATATAATTCTACACTTTGTACTATGTCACAATTCAAAAATCAGTTGATGTGAAGTATCAAGAAAAAAACAACATTAGATCAGAAAAAAACAACATTTGATTGGCACAACGGTCCTGAAAGAGCAAAGCGTTCATAAAGCATAAAATAACAAGTTTAAGATCTTATTTTTAGAACTGTTACACCACCTCTAGCCCAATCAGGGTGCGTGTTTATTGAGTAAACCATTTTTAGGGAGTTCTTGGACTGTGCTCATCATTTCTTTATTTCTCTATCTATCTATATATACATATATATATATATAATCTTCTCATTGCCCCTTCTGGAACGGTGAGACCCATGGCAAGTGGCGTGCATGAACCATTGTGCTACATCCTGTGAGTGCGCTTTCCTGACTTTTGCATTATATATATATATATATATATGTGTTGGTTCTTGTGCGACTGAGCTTCGCCTTGGGCAACTTGTGGAACCTAGTTTCCGTAGGAAAACCTTACTTTTCTTTACTAATAACTTTGACGCCGTTTGACAAATCTTCACAACATGTTTAAAACTAGTTGACCACTCACCTCAGCAGCTATTTGCAAAGTTTGAGAGAAATTTGTTTTGTGTGGGGCATGAAAAAGGGAGGGTCCCAAAACGTGTTTTCACATGCAATTTCCCATAGTGATTTTGAACATGACTACAGCCTGAACTGCTGAACAGAATTACACCAAATTTGGCAGGAAGCTAGATCTTGGCCCCGAAAGATCTCTTTTTTTGTCATTTGGTGGAAATCTGTTCTGTAGTTTTTTAAGTAAATCCTTATTGTTCTTTATTTTGTATATGTAGGGACATGGAGGTTCTGCGGATCCGACAGATCTAATGGTAAGATTTAATTGGCTGCCACTTCAACCAGGAAGTAGTGGCAGCCATTTTAGGACCCTGGATTATAACATGCGCCTTTGCAAAGGTCTGCTAATTACCCCACATATTACATCACTCATGACATCTTCTATTAAATCATTGATAATATCAGTGAAACATTTGCTGTAAAAGTATTGTTGACAAAAGTATGAATGGTGGGGATGAAAGCTATAGTTTATTTAGGGCCTGAGTTATAGTAACTAGAGATAACAAACTATAAATGCTGAATATCTATGGTTTAGAGTGAGTAAAATTGTGAACTGAACTGTAACACCCCTGTGACCTTTCACTTTTTAGTGAATTTCTACTTTTCTTTTCTACTTCATAACTATAGCGTCCCTGTAACCTTTGGTTTTCTATGATATATATATATATATACATATATATATCACAACACAGGAAGAGTTCTCGATGCTTCAAGTCCGTAAAACATCAGCTTTATTCAAATACACAGAGTCAGCATTTCATTGGAAAGGATATCTCTTCCTGTGTTATGGTTTTAAAGGTCGGGAGACTCCTTGCCTGTTCATACGAGGCCACCCTGCAGGGACAGGGGCTCCTAGCAAAGTGGAATACTGTGCTTGTATTGTATTGTATATATATATATATATATATATATATATATATATATATATATATATATATATATATATATATATATATCCTTTTCCTTGGTTCTCAGCTACCGTGTCATGCAGCGGGTTGGGGATTCATTTCCCTGCGGCGGAACCAAGCCGCTCCATATGTCAATTCGAAATCCCTCGCACCGGAGAGATAAAAAAGGGACGAACTCTCGTGTCTCTTACTTTTTACACGATCGTGAGCAAGGAATCTGGACATTTCGAAACTCGTTGATCATACTTTGCCTACTAGACGCATGCTGAAGGAAAAAAAAGTAAGAGACACAAGAGCTTGTCCCGTTTTTATCTCTCCGGTGCGAGGGATTTTGAATTGACATATGTATATATATATATGTATATATATATATATATATATACAATATATGTGTGTGTAAATATACATATATGTATGTATTAAAAAATATATGTATTGAAAAAAAAAATTGGAAACCACAAACCACAAGTTCAAGTGTTTATTTCAAATAAAGCAAATAAAATAAAGCAAATAAAGCAAAACAAATGCTGTACATTAACTATTGCATAGCACTCCATTGCATTTTTTGCAAATGTGCTCCTCTCCAGTAGGCTCTTTTGTTAAATCATAACTGACACAACAAGAAACACTACATTTGGCAAGTGAGACATTCTGGGTCTGAGGAAGGAGAGCATCCACCACCCCAGTGGTTTGTAGGCCACACACCCAATGTAAAATGAAACTCATTTTGAAATTTATTACAACAAAATTATTTTGGAGACAATGAAATCAATGAAATAGTATATCATATGTAATCTAACCTCCGAGTATATTTTGGCTGTTGCATCCTTTCACCATTCTGTCTTCCAAAGTTGCGTGTAAAGTGAAATATTGGCGATTGTGTCATAGAGCTTTGCACACGTGTTTCTGAATGTTCTTGGGCTGACCTGGAAGATTCCATTGGGTTTGAAGAACACCTTCCTCTTGTAAAAACGTGTCTTACTTCTTCGTCCACCTCTTGTCCTCTGTTTCTGTATCGTGTATTGTAGTTTGATCTAGATATACTTAGACTGTTAGAATTGGCATTACTACTTCCCGAAAAGGTTTGATCGGACCTAATATGGGTCGGATTCCTTGGTACATCTAGAGTGTGGCTTATTGCCTCCAAAATTGATGGCTGAGCTAAAAGGCTATCAACAAGGTCACACACTACCTTTGACTCTGCAGCCATCTTTTTAGTTTGATCTGGAAAAAAGAACATATCAGTATGTAAAAACAGTGTAAAAAACTCATATCATCTGACAAATTTACAAGTTTGATAAGGTATGGAAATTAACCCATCCAAAAGGATTTTCCCTGCACGATTTTTGCAAAGTATAATAAATATGTGTAAGAGAAAAGTACAATTATTCTGAGGTTTCAACAAGTAATGTGGGAAAACAAATGGTATTGCCCTCCTCGATTCCCCATTCAGAGGTGCGGGACTTCAAAAGATTCAGTTATACTGCACCCTTCATAAAACACCACATTCTCTAGTATTACATGTGTAGTCAAAATGTATACATTTAATTCAAGAATTAACTTGTGGCCTCCATTTGTCAAAATATACTGCAGGGGCACCTTTAAGGAATCACTTTTGTTCACACCTTAGTTCCTAGCAAAGCAATTCTGAATGGTTGTAAATAAACCTGAAATACATATTGAACCACGAATGTCTGCTAATAATACTCTGTAGAGAACTATGTTGTACTGCACATTTTAAATTACCAATCAACTTTTAATGTTATTTGTAAAAAAGTCTAAATAAGCAGTTGCTTCCATTTATTTTTTTCTGTTATATCATTGTGACTTAGATGCACTGCGTATTACTTAGCACCTATTACATGAAAGCCTGTAGTGGGGTTGCTTGGGAACTACCCAGAGTTCCTTGCTTCTCATTTTTGCATATATAATACACACACACTCACTAGCAGGGCTGGGAATACCATTGCACAAGGGACCCATGCTCAGCACAACTTCTGCTATATCTGCACGATTACCTTTTTAATTGCCATTGTTGAGGCCCCCTCATTACATTTTGCAGGGGAGCCCGAGTCCAACATCCTCTCACTTATGCCTGAGCTGCAATCTACTCAGCCTTTCATTTATACATACTTAACGCCCAGTCCACAACCTCTCATTTATGCACAAGCTACAAATCTACAGCCTGTCATTCATACATGTAGATACTGCAGCCCAATCCACAGACTTTCAATAAATAGTTAGTCCATTTGCCAGCGTTTATGTACAATGCTGTGAGTTCATAGCCTCACATTCATGCAAACTGCTGCCAAGTATCGTATTGTAGCATGGTATTTCTGTAGCGCTTTTTTAAACCTTGACGAATTGCCAAAGCACTTTCAGAATGGTCCAGTATGTGGCACGTCTATTTGTTTCACATGGTTAGAGAAGGATGTCGGTTGAGGTGTGAGCTGTGAGTATATGTGCTTTAGACTTGTTGCAGCCGCACATTAGAGTTTTTTTATGATTTTTAAATGGATCTTGCTGATCCCTAATCTCTTTGGAAGAGTGCTCCAGGCCTTGCATGTCATGAAAGAGGAAGAGTTTCACCAGAGGAGATTATGATGTGGAGGCATCTGGAAGTGACATAAACCCAACCACTGATGTCACTGTTAAAGTGGTCACCACTACATACTATATGGTATGCACCCATGTCAGATATAAGCCCAGCATCTTGAAGCACAGTCAAGCCACCAGTAAGTACTTCACAGAGTCCACCCAGGAATGACAGATGTCCAATCTCTCAAGGCAATCTAAAGCAATGTAAGTATTGTACAGAATCCACCCTGGTGCTGAATATGCCCAACCTCTATAAGCCTCCAAAGAGCTTTAAGTACAGACTACTGAGTAATCCTTTGCGTATAACCGAATAATGACTGCCTTAACAGCAAGCATACCACAACAGCAGATTAGACGCTGCTTGGGGGACCGCCATCTTAGGTGAGGAGCAGGAGCAGGGATAGCAGTCTAGTGCTAGGCCCCTCCCGCACTCCCGCCCTCGTCACTACAAAAAGCCCTTCCGACCACACTCCAATGATTGCGATTGTGTGTGTGGTGTGTTAATTAAATCGTCCTGAGGAGGAAAGCCGGGACTAGTAGAGTGCAATTGCTGCTGTTTTTAAATCGCCGGATTTAAATTTACATTGAATGCGAGTCTGCAAATATTTTCTTGCATTTGTTACTTACCCGCCTAAATACCGCTGGACCTTAGCGGTTTATCCTTCTCTACCAACGGACTGGTGCAGTAAATTATCGGGCCCATTTGGCTGTGAACCCTCCCGGATCATCCCCACTGCAGCAGATTAGACGCTGCTTGGGGGACCGCCATCTTAGGTGAGGAGCAGGAGCAGGGATGGCAGTCTAGTGCTAGGCCCCTCCCGCACTCGTCACTATAAAATGGAGCCTTTATCCCGGAGGTGCAGCGGACGGGCGCAGCGGGCGCGCCAAAGGCAAGCCCGTCTGCGCCCGTCCACGACGGGCCGGGACCAGGGGCCACAACCCCAGCTCAACTGACCAGCCAGACATTGAAAATGACAACGAGAGCCATTACATATACAAGCAGCGAGCTTAGGAAGCTTAACAACTTTGACACAAAACACTCTGCGTCATGTGTACAAGTAGGACCTCTTAACACTATGGGGCCAATCGGGTGCCGGAACTGCAAATGGGAGAGCAATCCCTGGTATTGTCCGGTCAACACAAGTATCCCAGGTCTGGCATTGAGATGTATCTACCTCAATGTAAGATCCCTCCCAAAACATGCAATCGAAATCTGGGATATTCTGAATACCGATCAACCGGATTTGGCCTTTATCCCTGACACTTGGCTTGATAATCACAGCACCCCGGATATTGCAACGGCACTCCCAGCAGATTATAAAATTCTTAATCTAAACAGGGAAAAAAGAAGGGAGCTGGGGTAGCAGTGTTGTTTAAAGACTCCCTCATGTGTAGACAAGAGGCGATTACACAGGCCAACAGACATGAAGCTATGGCATTTTCAGTGTCTACAAATACCAATATTTTATTTGGTGGGGTGATTATATACAATCCCCCGGGCTGTACGTCTGATTTCAGCACTCAGCTTCTTGCGCAAATCATGCCGGTTTGTCTAAAAAACAAAAATATTCTACTTCTAGGGGACTTTAATATTCACTATGAGAACAGCAATAATCCCCTAGTCAGACAGTTAGAGGAGAATATGGAAATCCTACAGCTGTTTCAAAGAATTAAACAACCAACACATAGGGCAGGACACTCATTAGATCTGATGTTCTCTAATTTAAGTTCAATCCTCATTAAAGGGATAAATTCAATGACTTGGACAGATCACTCCATGATTGAGTTCATCATTAACCTACCTGTCAAAAATACCAGGCCGTCTGATCCGGTAGTGGCGATTAGTAGGAGTTGGAAATATTTCACAGTAGAAGCTTTCCAGCAACATTTCACATACTCTTACACAGTAAAAACTAGTATTAATGATGAAATAAATCATCTCCAGAACCATATCATGAACGCACTGGAACATTGTTCAGTACTACACACTAACAACAAACCCAGGCGTACCATGTCAGAAAATTGGTATGGGCCAGAATTAAAGTTTTTAAAAAGGAAATGTACATCACTGGAGCATAAATGGAGACTTTAAAAAACTCAAGATGCTAGAGTGTCATATAAGAAGGAACTCTTACTATATAATAAAGCCATTAGGAAAGCAAAGAAAGAATGCTTCTCTCGTAGAATAACAGAAAACAAACATTTGTCCAAAGAACTTTTTAAAATAGTCAGAGAACTATGTAGTCCTGCAAGCCTTTCATCAAAACTGACCCCCTCTCAAGTAGGCTTCAATAAAATGAATGATTTTTTCTGTGAGAAAATTGACACAATTTATTCCTCATTTTCACATACTAAATCAGATTTTTTAGAGGCCCACAAGTTAGCCATCCCTCAGACTAGTTGCTCCGGCTTTGGCCCATTCTCGGAAGAAGAAGTGGGTAAAGTCATGTTAGAAATAAAATCAGGTTCCCCGCTGGACCCATGTCCACATCACATTTTTTCGCAACTCACCCCAGTAATATGCCCAGCAGTAACACAAGCATTGAATCATTCGCTGGAATCTGCTGAATTTCCAACTAACTGGAAGAATGCCATAGTTACCCCACTACTAAAAAAAGCAGGCTTAGACATCGAGAATCCTGCTAATTACAGACCCATATCTCAACTACCCTATCTAGCTAAAGTTTTAGAACAATTGGTCAACAGGCAATTGTCCAATTTTCTTGAAACTAATAATCTATTAGATGTTTCGCAAACGGGTTTTAGGGTCTACAATAGCACAGAGACTACTCTCCTGTCTGTGCTGTATAACATCAGAATGCATGTGGATCGGGGGAAAACAGTCGCCCTGATATTATTAGATCTCTCAGCGGCGTTTGATACCGTACCTCACAACCTGCTATTAAGAACTCTTGCAGCAAAAGGTATCCAGGACAGAGCATTGGGATGGCTGCAATCGTTTTTGGTGGACAGAACACAATCAGTGCGTATGGGTAACTTATCATCCCCACACCGGTACATCAAATATGGGGTGCCGCAGGGGGCCTCATTGAGCCCAACGTTGATCAACGTGTTTGTGTCCTCCCTGGCAGTGATAGGAAGAAAGTGGGGTGTCAAAATCTGTTCTTACGCAGATGACAGCCAAATAACCGTTATTCTAGACGAGAATGATGACCCTAAAGACAGGTTACTAAACTGTCTCACCGAACTGTCTGACTGGATGTACTGTCACTTGTTAAAATTGAACGCAGACTAATCAGAAATACTGCTGTTCGGTGGACATACTCAACTGTGGAATAACAGCTGGTATCCGGCGTCCCTGGGCACCCCTCCGATCCCCACCCTGACAGCAAGGAATTCGGGAGTCACAATTGACACCACTCTTTCTATGAAATCCCACGTGTCAACAATCTGTGGCAAAGGCTTTGCCTTGTTAAAAATGCTTAGAAGAGTCTTCCCCTGGATTCCTATGGAGTGCAGAAGGATCCTGGTCCAGTCACTATTGATGAGTAGACTGTACTACGGTAACTCCCTATTTGTAGGTATGGCAGATTACCTTTTTGCCAAACTACAAATAGTGCAGAACGCGGCGGCCAAGGCCATATGTAAGAAAAGAAAATACAACTCCCCCAAGAGAGAACTCCATTGGCTGCCAATGAGGCAGAGAGCAACTTTCAAAATGCTGTGTATAACACACAGAGCACTGCATAACACTGGCCCACTTATCCTAAGAAACAGGATCCAGTTTTATGTACCATCTAGAAATCTCTGCTCCCAAGTTACTGCAAGAGCGAGAACAACTCGAGTGAGGAGAGCCAGGGTGGGAGAGCGAGCTTTCTCCCATATAGCCGCAACCCAGTGGAATGAATTGCCCGTGGCTCTCAGTTACAGACTGCCACATATCATTCAGGAAACAATTGAAAACTCTCCTTTTCCCTAAATCAGATTAAAATTTTAAGTTTCAAGTTATGCCACCATTCACTATAGTCGCTGCAGCGCCGTGATATCCTATCTAGTATGATTGTTAGCGCTTTACAAGAAAAATAACAAATAACAAACAGTGGCTGTGTCAAGGCCCCCATTGGTAAAATGAATTAGGTTAAATAAAAATGGATGGAAGGTGAGAGAACGGGGGAAATGGTAAAAGGACTGTGGGCGGGCCCTAAACCATAACTGGCCTTTCCAAGCCTAAACTAGATAGATGCCACAGGAAGGTCCTTAAAACATTTACCCTTAACCAGGACATCCTGGCCCGTCACTGTTGGAAGAGGTGTTATCTAAAGTCTGTGATCAGGAGACGTCAGATGGATAGGCACCACCAACAGGAAGAAGGAGACAACTGAAGAAGGAAAACATAAACAAATTAGGCAGAAGGTAAATTTTTATGGACAGTAAAATGATCTACATAGCAGCAAATACAGTATTTCACTTTCATTACATAGCCTCTCACTCATGCGCACTGGCACCCAGACTGCAGCCTCACTTTCACGCACACTGGCGCCCCGATCACAGTTTGTCTTTCCCACACACTGACACCTAGACCACAGCTTCTCTGTCACACACACTGCCACTTAATGCACGCCTTGTCAGTGATGCACACTGCAGCCTAGAATGGACGTGCTTCTCAGACTATAGCCCAGGGGTCTCCAAACCGGTCCTGGAGTGCCGGATCCATGCCAGATTTTTTGGATATCCCCATTGAAATACATGTAGTAATTTTAAAAACCTGACATGGATCCGGCCCTCCAGAACCGGTTTGGAGACCCCTGCTATAGCCTCTCATTCATGCATGCTGTGCTGCTACCCATTCAGTAGCCTCTCATTCATGCACACTGAAGCCCAGTCACACCTTGTCATTGAAACACTGTCTCCAAGCCCAGTTTCTTAATCATGTACACTGCTGCACATTCTACAGCCTCTCATTGATGTACCCTACTGCCCAGTTCTCAGCGTCTCATCCACATACCAGCCAACCTGATGATTATCAAGTGAGGCTCTAAGCCCTTTGTGTACTTGTCAAGTCACAACATGCCTTGCAACAGACAGTGAATGCTTTGTGTACTAGGCTCGACCTGACAACAATATAAATGAGGGTGAAGTCCGATGTTTAACAGTTTGAACCCATTACAGTGAATGGAAAATATACAGTTCTGGGAGGGAGAAATATGTTTGAAAGGACAATGACCTACCTCCCCATTAGTCGATGAACATGAGGGGGCTGAATAAGAGTCAAAAGGGGGTGGAACCCGTCAGTGAAGGTGAGTTGAAATGTGCATTCATGCACAATGATGCAGAGTCCACTATTTCTCAATCATGTACAGTGCAGCCCTGTCACACCATCTCATTCATGCACACTGATTTCCACCCTACTGTCTCTCATTCATGCACACTGATGTCGGTCTCTCATTCATGCACACTGATGTTCACTCTACTGTCTCTCCTTCATGCACACTGATGTCCACTCTTCTGTCTCTCATTCATTCACAGTGATGTCCACTCTACTGTCTCTCATTCATGCACACTGTTGTCCACTCTACTGTCTCTCATTAATTCACACTGATGCCCACTCGACTGTCTCTCAGTCATGCACACTGATGTCCACTCAACAGGTTCTCATAAACACACACTGGCTGGCCCAGGTCCAAAGGTGAGCACTGTGCCCGGTCCATTGCCTCAGATTCACACACTGATGCCCAGACGACACCCTTTGTTTAACACACGCTGATGCCTAGACTACATTCATACACAAAGCAACCTAGACACAGGCTTCTCGTGCATCCACACTCACTCTTGCCAAAATTCTGAGAGCAATGAGCAGTTGTCGAAGTGGGGAAAAAAGTAGGGGAACTGTGGGAGGAGAATCAGAGAGTGGGAATAACTTGAGGATTAGATCAGTGGGTGGAGTCAGAGGTCTGTCCAGAAAGCACATCCAAAGTTTTAGTATTTGTTTGGCATTGCAGTGACTAGTTAAAGTTTATTCTGTTATTGAATTCAATCAATGTACACACGTTTAAGGTTTAATATGAGTTATTGACATTAAAATACATTCACAAAGTGGGATACCTTACCAATCACAGAATGTCCCAAATATGCTTAAAAGTGGCATCACAAGCCCTTTGTCTCCGAGCCATTGAGTTTCTGTCATCAGCACTTCTCCTCCCCTTTTCAACAAGAGCAGTTCAAACATGACTGGCAAAATATCCCAGTTGGCAAATGTTTTCCACAAAATTATGGCTTTGACATACCTGCCACATAATGCATAATCTGACGATTTTAGCTAACAGCTTTTTGTAGTTCAAACAGATCAAAATGTACTAAAAATGTATTTGATATATGTTTCTGCAAAGTGGAAGGCCCTTTGCAAAGGTTAACTGGTCACCTTTCTCACTGCCGCATGTGTACGTTACACTGGTTCTAATAGGGCAAACTCTTTGTTGTTAGTATGTGTAAAAAGTTACAAAATAATGAAGTATCAGAAAATGTACTGCATTACGCTGCTGACTTTATTTTGGTGTATAATTTAGTCAACACTGCAAGATAGGTTTGTCCTCTATTGCAGCATAATCCCAGTGGCCCCAAAACATGCAGCACATGTTAAAAGTGCTTGTGCATGAAGCAGAGAGACTGTAAAGTTTGCAAAGTTAGAGGCATATTTAGAAAGGAGTAACAGAGCGTGGTGTTTGCCTGCTTGGCTTAACACTGCACTCCGTCACTTCTGAAACGTGGGGCTGCATCGTATTCACAACAATAGGGTGCAGCCCTGCTTTTCCACTGCGCTGGTGCTAAATTTAGCTGCCTAGGGCTAACGCAGGCACCCTTGCACCATATAGTGCATGGGTGCCTGCGTTGTGGGGAATGATTGTTTATGTGGAGTAAGGTGTGCCTTCCTGCACATAAACAATCTTAAATGGCGATATGTAACTTGTATGTGTGCTGCTTTGTACAGTACACATAGAAGTTGAAACTCATAATTATAAAAAATATTAATTTATGTGCAGGAAGGGACGCATTCATGCACATACACAATGGTGGTTTGCTGTTTTTATGTGTGCTGCACAATGCAGTACACATAAAAACAGCAACAACGAGGAAAAGTAAAGTGTTTATACTGATTGCGCCCTGTTAAAACCAGGTTTTCCCTAGTCTTAATTTTGGCACTGCACAATATTTACATCACTCTTGTAAATTTTGGGCAGCGCCCAAATTAATGGTGCTGCGGCAGAATGCCTACCACAACACCCATTGCCCACCCTTTGCACAATAAGTATAGTGTAAAAGGGTGCCTTATGTACAAGGCAGCGTTAAGCCACAAACTCTGCCTTGCAAAGAAGGCAAAGCCTGTTTAGCCACCACAATGTAAAGAAAATGACTTCTGTTGGCGAAAGGGGCTTGTAAATATGCACCATAGTTTGGTGTGCTACTGCTGTAACAATGATAATAGTGGTACCATTGTGTTGGACCCGGCCTCGTGGCATGGTCACCCCTGACCCAGGCATCTCCCCAAGACCCTGAGCCCCCCGAACCTTCCCGCCATGTCATACTTCCCCGACACTGGGCTTCCCGTCCTCCTCCCCCATTTTCCTGATAACCAAAGCTGAGGCCCATGTCCCTGCACCTTAGATGGCCGCCCCGGCCCCAGCCTGACCTCGGCCGACGGCGCCATCCCCAGCCAGGGGGTAGAGCGCTCCCTGTGAGCGAGAGAGGGAGGAGTAGCTTGGTCACACCTTCCACCTCCCCTCGAGAGATGAGTTTCGATCACCCATCCGGCCTCCCTGAGGGCTGGCTCCAGGCCTGCTGAGTGTCTGGGATCCCTCCAGACCCCACTTGAAAGGATGAAAGGAGCTGCCGAGGCGGAATCCCCAACAACCAGCCCCCAGGTGCTAAGACCTCCGCCTGCGAGGACTCCGGACATCAAAGGAAGGGAGTCCTATATCAAGGGTGGCTCTGGAACGATCAGGCAGTTGTATCCTGGACTACGAGATCCCTGCTGACCTTGTCGCGGCTCCTTTTGCAACCGAAGAGACTACCGAGCCCTGCTGACCTCTTCGCGGCTCTCCTGCAATCTGAAGAACTATCTGAGCCCTGCTGACGCTGTCGCGGCTCCACTGCTACCAAAGAAGATTACCGAGCCCTGCTGTCGCGGCTCCACTGCTACCGAAGAAGATCACCAAGCGCTGCTGACGCTGTCGCGGCTCCACTGCTACCGAAGAAAACCACCGAGCCCTGCTGACGCTGTCGCGGCTCCCCTGCTACCTTGAGAACTCTTGAGCCCTGCTGATCTGATCGCGGCTCTCCGAAACCGCAAGACGACGACCTTCTTGCTCGAGCCCTGCTGATTCGATCGCGGCTCAGAGACTATTCTGGTCCGGCTGGACCCAAGACCACCCCGTATCCCCCAGCTCGAGGATTGAGAGCTGTGAGCCGGATACTTTTGCCTTTGAGACTGTCCCGCTACCCTAGCCCTACCAAGACTCTTTGAGCCCTTGCTCGCCTGTACTTGAGAAACTGCGGATCATAAAGATCCATTTTTACTTGAAGAGATAAAGAATACATTCTCTTAACCTACGGTGTGGTGTCTCTTTGTTGAGTGGTGCTAGCGCAGCGCGCACGATTCTAGATTCGGGATCCTCACCCTGAGGGTCTCCCGCCAGTGCTCGGCTGTGTTCTTAGGAGAGATGGGTCCCAGGGTGGTCAGGTGCGAAATTGGCCTTCCCCTGAGATCGCCCTTCTAACACATTGGGTGAGGCATACTGGTCTAAAAGGACCTGAGACTTCATTGACAAGAGTCGCTGTTGCTCTAGGGCATGGGTACTCACAAACTTGGTGTGGTTTGTGTCCGTGGACCACACCAGTGGGGGTGGGAGCAGTGGGGAAGGGGACGGGGCTAGAGCAACAAAAACAACTGTGACCATGGGGTTGAACACAGGTCCCTGCAGAGGATGCCTTCATCCACTGAGCCACCAGACCTGGCATACACACATTTCTCTTTCTCCTTCTTTCTCTCTCTTTCTTTCTCTTTCTATCTCTCTCCCTCCCTCTTTCCCTGTCTCCCTCTGTCTCACTCACTCGGACTGTCTCACTCCCTCTCTCCAGGGGCGGCTCTAGGCTCATGGTGGCCCTGGGCAGGAGTGTAGGAAGGGGGCCCCTGGAAGAGGGGGTCCGGGCAGGGCGGAGCGCGGAGGCCAGTGAAGGGGGGGGGGGTGTCAGAATGTTTGGAAGTGGAACAGAGCCAGAGGCCACCAAATCCCTGCCAGGGGCCGCCCCACAAATATGTATCCTTCCTCAGAGGATTATTATATTAAGGATACATATTGGCGTGGTGGCCCCTGGGATTTGGTGTCCCTGTGCAGGGGTACAGCTTGCACATACCTAAGGCCGGCCCTGCTCTCTCTCCCCCTCTATCTCTCTCTGTCCCTCTGACTCCCTATATCTCCTTTCCTCCCCCTCACTCTGTCTCCCTCTGTCTGTCTGTCTGTCTGTCTGTCTGTCTCCCTCCCTCCCTCTGTCTGTCTCCCTCACTCAGTCTGTCTCCCTCCCTATGTCTGTTGCCCTCCCTCTGTCTCCCTCCTCCCTCTGTCTGTCTCCCTCCCTATCTGTCACCCTCCCTATCTGTCGCCCTCCCTCTGTCTGTCTCCTTCTGTCTCTCTCTGTCTCCGTCCCTCTGTCTCCCTCCCTCTGTCCGTCTCCGTCCCTGTCTCCCTCTCTCCATCTCCGTCCCTGTGTCTCCCTTCCTCTGTCTCCCTCCCTCTGCCACTTTCCCTCTGTCTCCCTGTGTCTGTCTCCCTGTGTCTGTCTCCCTCTGTCTCCGTCCCTCTCCCTTTCTCTGTCTCCGTCCCTCTCCCTTTCTGTCTCCCTCTGTCACCCCCCCTCTGTCTCCCTCTGTCTGTCTCCCTCCCTCTGTCACCCTCCCACTGTCTCCCTCCCTCTCTCTTCCTCCCTCCGTCTGGGACACACCGCCTCAAAACGCCTTCCCTGTCGTCCTCCGGTGCTGTATGTTGGTCACAAGGGTTGTGATGTCACTGACTACCAGGCAGGGGGTTGCACGACTCTGGGCTTGTGTCCACTGCACACCCTGGTTCCACTTGTTGGTCTAGTGGGGGGTAGGTAGCAACCCCCTCCTCCTCACTCCTCAGGTTGCTGATGTGGCCCCCTCCCATGCTTCACAGGTACGAGCAACAATTAATCACTGCCTTTATGCCCCCAGGCCGCCTAGTCTCAGGCTATTGCTATCTTGACGATGTGCAGCTGGACGAGGATTGGCAAGGTTGCGATGTGTAAAAGTCACTCCAGGGCCCCTTGGCATTTTGCGTGCAAGGCAGCGTTATCTCCTAGCTCACAGTAATGATTGAGCGGTTCCTGTGGTCTTTTGTAGGTCTGAGCTTGGCCCACTGTATTGTCAATGGTGCTTCACAGGAGGACACGCCACTCAGATGGAGGGAGCACTCGCGTCGGGCTGGGACATCGCTCCTATTTTATGCCTTCTTCTGTTGCACAACGAGGAGGGATCCCGCTGCGCTCACACAGATCACACTGTGCCATCAAGATCCCCGGAGTGCAGCCGCGAGCTAAGCTCTCTGGCCAAGAATTGCTCCGGAACCACCCTCCTCCCCAGCGGGCCCGCATTATCCTCCGCGCTCACTGGTCTTGGCGGGGGGCACCTGTAGAACTCCATATTCTTCCTGACCCTCGCTTTGTAGAAAGCATCACGGAGCAGCAGAGAGGACTGGGCCACCTCACCAGCCAGCAGGGGGTCTGGATCTGCATTGGACAGCCCCCAGACTTCTCGGGGCGATCTTCTCCCGAAGGTCCCCTCCTAACAGCCGCTCCTGGGTCGGGCTCCCACTGGGCTCCGCATGACCCTGAGTGCCTGCCGGGCATTGCCTTCCGCAATTGCAGCAGTTCTGCCCAGTCCTTTTTCTGCCGCCCTGCCTGTGTGTTCCCTGGCTGAGACAGCTTCAGGGGCACACACACACACACACAGCCTCTGCACCCAAGCACTTCACAGGTCTTTAAAAGACCGTTTGCATGTTAATGGGGCTTTGTTGCATTTCACCTCTTCTTAGGCCCCTGCAGCGGCACTCTATCACTGGAATAGCCCCGGCCCTGCAGCAGTCTCTCAGAGTAGCGCTGCTGAAACCCTCAGTGTTTGCAGACACTCTAAAAAAAATTTTTAAAAACACAGGTACGATTTCTGCAAAGTCCGCGGGCCGCTAAGGAAGGCTTGGCGGGCCGCTCGCGGCCTGCGGGCTGTACTATGAGTACCCATGCTCTAGGGTGTGTTGCTTCATAGGCCTGCCCGCAAGACTGGAGGTGAACTCAAGTATGGATTGTGGTGGACAAGCCTTCATGGTTAACTCACACTATTAGGGCCTAGAAAAGAAGGCTTTTGAGGTCTTGCATTGGAATGTGGTCCCTCAGGACAGTGGTCTGGTGGACTGGTCATAAAGGCTGAACCTGGTTCTCCCGTTCCAAATTTTGCCGCTATGGCCATAGCGCCACATCTTTCCCCCACGGAACACCATACTGCTCCACTGAGAGAAACTTGCACTGCCTTCAGCTACAACCCAATTGTGACCCGCTATAAACACCCGGATGTGACTTAATTCAAAATATGCACTAGACTTGAGTATTACGCTGCCTGAAACAAACAATAACATCCTGGAAAAAGAAAACACTTATAGGGAATGAAAGATTAAGTATAGCATGTGAAATGTAAGCAGGTACAACACTTTTAAACTCATCCAGAAATTAATTCGTGTTTTTGCCTGAAAAGTTAAGGACACGACTACAGGGCCTGGAAGGAACAGGTTTCAATGTTAATTGCTTATGTACTTACAAAATGGAAGCAGTATAGTTTAAAAAGACCAACGGCCACATGCATCAACCTATTTAGGAAGTGCAAACGGTGCGAATCGGTAAATTCGGCCGTTTGTGATTCCTAAATAGGTTTTTGGGATGCATCAAACATTTTTGGCAAAATCACTATTTTTAGCGAATTCCAAAAATGCAATTGCTTTTGAGGAATCGCAAATTTGCGATTCCTTAAAAGCAATGCATGATTGCTTTTAAAATTGCGAATTCGCAATTAGGGGGTGCAAATTACCACGAGGGTGAACCTCGTGGTAATTTGCGAAAAAGTATTAAAATGCTCAAATTTGCATTTTACACAATGTCATGTTACAGACACACATGTCCTTAGGACATGTGTGTGTGAAACATGCACTTTAAAATACATTTCAGGGGTGCAGGGGGGGTCCAGGACCCCCCCTGCACCCATGGAATGCATTAACATTTTGCGAATCGCTAATTGAAATTCGCAAAATGTCAATGCCTTCCCATTGATTCCTATGGGCCTTTTGGCCCATAGGAATCAATGAGAATTGCGAAATCGCAAATTAGAATTCGCATAATATTTGCGATTTGGTAAAAATTGCGATTTTTACCGAATCGCAAATATTATGCGATTAAAATCATGCATCCCATTTTGCGATTCCTTATTTGCGATTCCCTAAAAATCGCAAATAAGGAATCGCAAAACCATGCAATGATGCATGTGGCCGCACATCCCTGAACACACAGCTGCCTTACACATTTCCTAAACCAAAATAAGAAAAACAGCTGATAAGGATCACATTTAAACATTTAGCTTTCCACTCCATGCATCAACCAGATATTGCAATACCTCCAGTAACAGTGCACTTCCACATCCAGGGAAAACAATGCTGTTCAAAGAAAGAGGAGAAAATGAAAGAAGAGCTTCACTGGCAAACTCTGTCACGTGGCGCTAAGGCGTTTGGGTGTCTTTTAAAACGAAGAGGTGACTTTAAAACCACTCTATCTTGCTTTATTTCACTTTTTCCGTACGTTAAACCTGTATCTTCTCTCCGTCTCGAGGCTGCCATTTGATACAGAAAAACGTCTGAAAAGTACTAAAGTTTCTGAAAAAGTGTTTCTTCTTTTCAGATTCTTTTCTCAAACAAACCAATAAAGGAGAGAAAAGAAAGGGTGAAACCGTGTCTTGAAGTCACGGTCTTCAGCAAATGAGGAAGCGTGAGACCTGGAGAAAATAAGAGAAAGAAAAAGAGAAACGCTGGTGGTAGCTGCCAGAAGTGGACACTGTCCTTTTCTTCTCTGGGCAAGAAAGGAAAGAGAGTTGTTTTCTTTCTCTGAGCACCCGCCCTTCCCCGAAAGGCTATGTCTTATCTAAAGGCCTTCGCGAATTCTGCCGTCCTGGGACACAATTTTGAAAAAGACAAACAGGTCTCGGCTATCACTGTACATCAGGAAATGCGATGTCTGCGATGTTCCCCATACACGAGGTGTCTGAAAGATCCCCGGCACATCAGGCATCAAGCACAACGTAATATGTACCCGGTGTATCAGACAGTTGGGTCTGTAATATGCCCTTATCTTAACGCGAGTCTGTAATATATAGACTAGCTCGTCTCCACTGTTTCGTCCGTGACACACACAGTACGATGTCTGCAATATAGCCTCCGAAGATCCTTCGGTGTGATGTCTGTAATGTAATAGGACCCTTCCACCCAGAATTAGGCCTGTAATGCGCCCACCTCTGACCTCTGAATATCTTTAATATGACCCAAGTGTATGTGACACTAGGGTATGCAGTATGACCACATCTATCATATTGTATATTTTCAGTCTGCCAAATTGTGAAAAAAATGCCGCCAATTTCGGATTAGAAAGTGTGGCGTCTTTAGAGTGACAGTGTGTGTGCGTGCTTGCCTGCGTGTGTGGTGTGTGTAAGGTGTGGCTTGAAGAGGGCAGTAGTTTCACTGCTCCTGAGGTGCAGCAGTGAGGGAGCTTGCAGGGTGTGGGTGACGATAGATGTGTTGATCACAGTGTAAGAAGAGCACACGTGGTGTCATGTCTTTTTCCCTGCATTCTTTGGTCTTTAGCTTCTTGGTGTTACTCCTGTGAGTGGCATGTAGCTCCCTGAAATCTCCCCAAATGTGCGTGAGGAGTGCTCGAGTTTACGCTTCATGCGTAATATCAGTCATTGAGGAGGGGCCGTAGTAGGTGTGGTGGTACTTAATTGGGGGTGGGGTGGCGGGGGGGGGGGGATTCTGGCAAAATTCCTAACACCCCCCTGATTAGTGGAGCAGTGGTGTAAAGGGCGTTCTGGAGGGCTTCAGTTTGAGGTGGTGGCTGTCAACGTTCTCCCACTCACAGCACCCCCTCTTCAAGGGGTGGCTGTAAGACCATCTTTTGGGCACCTGGGGTTCGAGAGAGAGGCCATAGGCACTTGTGACGGCACAACAAGGCGTCGGATGACAGTCCCCAATTTCCCGCTGCTCTCTCTCGCCCCTGTACACAGCTTGCCAGATGCCTCTGGCTGGAGACGCAGGCACGGCCACCGCCCCCGCGCAGGTCACTCAGCCCCCAGGCCCATCCGAGTCCTAACCACACTGACGCTGCTCCCCTGCTCAGCACGGCTCACCCCACTCAGAGTGCACACCTACACGCCCAACCTCCCACACCCGTACTCTTGGACATACAGGCACTGGTCACAAGCACAGCACGTGGCCCGCCCCACTCACCGTGCACAGCAGTCCGTCATTTTCCGAGCTGGTGTGCCGCGCCATTGTGCGCGAGATGCACATAGTTAAAGCGTTCAGTAGAAATCGCATAATTATCTGTGTCTGTGCCAAGGACCCTGCCCAATCCGCTGACCGGGTAACATAATTACCGGAGGCTCCAACACGCCCGAACCCACCTCACTGGTGGCACCAACGAGCCCTAGGTGCGTACAGGCTTGCACTCCTGACACCTGCCTGCTGCATCGCTGCGCACTGCCTGCGCCACAGACCCCTAATTGCTGGCCAATCCCCTCTCTATCCGAGGGTCGCCTGCTGTTCTCGCCGCCGGCTCAGCTTTCCTCGGCGCCATTCGGCCTACGCACTGAGCTGCTGCCCCCAGAATGGTACAACGGCGCTGCATGTGACGGAGTCTGGGCTCTCCCACGAGACACGATTGTTGTTGCCCACACCACCCTCCTCCCTCACACACTTTACACTGCGGCCTCTGGGAAAGGGCTGAATCCAGTCTACGTACCGTGTATTCCAGTCCTAATTTCTATCCTTTATGCTGCGACACAGCACCGGGGCTGCAGGGCTCAGCTAGGCTGATGCTGTGTGCGGCTTTTGGGCACTGGCAGGCAGCTGATCAGACCACGCAGTTTTAAGCGTAAAAGGCCATTTATTAGACCAGAACTGCGCATAACAATAATTCAACAATAACAATAACAGCAAACCCCCATTCACACTTCCCCCCCATTCGTTTCATTCATCCATGTCATCACTGAGCCCTAGCGGCTCCAAACACCCTTCTCTTGTCCGTCAATCACCCTTCCAGCCCCCAGTCATTGCAAACTTCCAATCAAACTTCGGTCCGTCCTGTGCCAAGTCCCCCCCCAAGGGATGGGTATGCCCGCTCTTGACCCCCTATCCCTTCGAAACCTGCCTACCGCAGCTCTGGCCTAAACTGGCAACGCAACAGACCGGCCCAAGAAACCACCTCCAGTTGCCGGGTGGGTGGGCGGCCTTTCGAGCTCCCTCCCGATGGTGCCAGGAGCAGAAAAGAGGAAGATCCCTTCCTCCCCCGCGCTTAAGTACCCACCCCCTAACTCCTCCCCTTCCCCTGCCTGGACAATCCCCTGCGCGAAAGACCCCGGGGAAAGACTAGTCTGCGACTCTGCTTTCCCCGGGGCCCGGCATCGCGCAATAAACAGACCACGCAGTTTTAAGCGTAAAAGGCCATTTATTAGACCAGAACTGCGCATAACAATAATTCAACAATAACAATAACAGCAAACCCCCATTCACACTTCCCCCCCATTCGTTTCATTCATCCATGTCATCACTGAGCCCTAGCGGCTCCAAACACCCTTCTCTTGTCCGTCAATCACCCTTCCAGCCCCCAGTCATTGCAAACTTCCAATCAAACTTCGGTCCGTCCTGTGCCAAGTCCCCCCCCAAGGGATGGGTATGCCCGCTCTTGACCCCCTATCCCTTCGAAACCTGCCACCCAGTGGACCCCCTGTAGGGCGGTACACTGCCCCACCCCCCCACTAAGGGGCCGTCCGTCCGTCACTGCAAATTCACTCCCTCCGGCACCAAATCGACTCGTTCCACAACTTGCTCACCACATCCCTCAGCTCCATCATATACCACGCATTCCCCAGTCGAGACAGATGCACACCGTCCTCCCTAAAAGCTAGAGGCTCCTCCAGTCGAATCCCAGGATGCGAAATGACTTTCACCCCCCTGTCCACACAGTACAGTCTCATTGCCCGATTCAATTTCCTCCGGGCCTTTTCAATAGCCCCGTGTTTCATGGCCCCCCTCCAAACTTTCCGGGGGACCAGCTCCGTCCAGGCAATGCAGGCCCCCGCCATCCTTGACTTCAACACATCCAAGTCCCTCTGCATGAGTTGCAACAATGCCAGTCCAGACAATTGCACCAGGTCGTTCTCGCCCAAATGAATGATCAACAAATCCGGGCATCCCCTTTGTGGGACCATCTTCGCGAGCCAGGGCAGTAGTGCCCCCCATTGCATTCCGCTCTTTCCCCACCATTTCACCTCGTGCAATTGTCCTTTCAGTCCCAGGTTACGGCCGTAAACCTGCTGGTCAGCGTATTTGGATGCCCAGTGCACAAATGAGTGCCCAACGATCCACGTCACCGTCTTACCACCCGGGCCACCCACGCAACCTACGAAGAAAAGAGATGTTAGAACAGGCAAACAAAACAGTGCAACACCAACAAACCTGCCTGGGACCCCAACTACTTCCTCACATACCGCTCGCAACAGCGCGACTTCCAACGCCCAATCCTCCTAATCCTGTCCCAGGACCAACCTAGCCGCGCTGCCGCAGTCGCAGCCCCAATACGGAAAGAATGAGTACCGAAACCAGCCCCATCAATCCCCAGGCGTCCCAAAGCCACACGCAACACCGCCAGCAACTGGCCAGCCGACACTCTCGCACCAGAGGCATGGCGAAAAATCTCACCCCCCGCGGGCCCCCCGCCCCGCAGAAGGAGCGCCACTCCAGCACTGGGCAAACCGCCCCACCAGATTCATTCAGCCACACCCACGTACCAAGTCCCACTTGATCAGTCTTCGAGCGGCCCAGCCATATCCCCAAACGCCCCGCATCAACCCGCACATCGTCAAACAACCTTCCGGCCCCCCGCCTCGTGCCCAGCAATTCAGACACCCGAAACGCCCCAAAAAACATCCACACCATGCACAGACGAAACAGGCCCACCTCGGCCCCGTCATAGCAACACTCCGGCAACACCCCAACCAGCCAGACCAACAGGTCAAAGGTCACCGCCTCCCGCAGGCGCCCCCTCCCAGCGCCCCTCTCTCGGCCCCACCCCCGCAACATGCGAGCCAGTACCACATCCTTGGTGGGGTCGAAACCCAAAAACAAGACACCATAAAAGGAAATGCCTGCCAATTTTCCAGAAATCGTAGCAGCAGTCAGGCCACGGTCCATACAAGAAAGCACATATCCCCTCAAACCCTCCAGCACCTCCGACTCCCCACTCACCACACCATCCACCATCCAGCCCATAAAAGAACTAAATTCAGACCATGCCAGTCGATATGTTCTCCTTGTGGACGGGGCCAACGAACACTCCACCAGACCAATCATCCTCACTCCCCCAAGGCCCAGATGCCGGCCGGCAGCTCGGTCTTGCAGGCGTCCGCTCCCGGCGCCAGATGTCGGAACCGCTGCCACTGCGAACGAGACAACGCATCCGCAATGTCATTATTCCCCCCAGGGACATGCTTGGCCCGAAACACCACATTCAACTGCAGACAAGCCAACATGAATCTACGCAACAGCCGCAGCACTCGCAGGTCCCTCGCCCTTTGGTTATTAACCAGGTCCACCACCGTCATGTTGTCAACGTGAAAGAGCACTGTCCTGTCCCGAAAGTCATCCCCCCACACCACCAGAGCCACCAGCAACGGGAAGAACTCCAAAAACGCAATGCTCCTGCCTTGCTTGATCCAGGAGGCCGGCCAGCTCTCCGCACACCACCGACTATCCCAAAAGACTCCAAACCCCGCTGACCCAGCCGCGTCAGAGAAAATCTGGCATTGCCACACTGCCCTCTCCTCATCAAACTCCAAAGGCACCCCATGGAAATCCTGCAGGAACGTAATCCAAGTCCTCAAATCCGTCCGCACCCCCAGCGAGATCCTCACCCTGTGATGCGGAAGCACTGCCCCCGACATGGCCATGCCGAGCCGCCGACAGAACGTGCGCCCCGCCCGCACCACCCTGCATGCGAAGTTAAGGAAACCCAGCAGCCTCTGAACCGCCCACAAAGGAATCCGCCGTTCCCCCACAGCCCACTCCAGACACGCCAGAATCTCCTTCACCTTAGTCGCCGGCAGGCGCGCCAACCATTTCACTGAGTCCAGTTCGATCCCCAAAAACGTGAGGCAACAGCTGGGACCAGCCGTCTTCTCAGGCACTAGAGGCACTCCAAATTGCACAGCCAAGGCCTGGAAACGCGACAGAGCCCTGCCGCAATCCCCCGACCCCGCCCTGCCCAGAAAAAGGAAGTCGTCCAGGTAGTGAGTGACCTCGCGGCACCCGCTCACCCGCACCATGACCCACTGCAGAAACGTGCTGAACAGCTCAAACAACGCACAGGAAATGGCACAACCCATGGGCAGGACCTTGTCGACATAGATGGCACCCCCGAACTGCATGCCCAAGAGCCCAAAATCCGCCGGGTGAATCGGCAAGAGCCGGAAAGCCGACTTGATGTCACACTTCGCTAGCTCCGCCCCAGGACCACAGGAACGCACTATCCGGACCGCATCGTCCACCGACGCATACAGCACCCTCGAGTCCTCCTCTGCAATGAAGTCATTCACCGACCTCCCCTCCGGCCAGGACAAGTGGTGAATCATCCTGAACTCCCCCTCCTCCTTCTTCGGCACCACCCCCAGCGGTGAAACGATCAGGTCCGGCAGCGGCCAGTCAACAAACGGCCCCGCCGACACCTCCTTCTCCAACTTTGCAGCCACCACACCCGGCAACTCCTTAGCCGACCTCAAATTTTCGGCCCACCGCCGCTCCCTGGGACCCTGATAACCCACCCGAAAGCCATCGGTGAAACCCCAAAAGAGCCGCGCCGCGGCCTCGCGATCAGGATAGCACGCGAGCCACGGGGCCATCGCCTCCACCTTAACCGGAGTAGGCGCCCTTCGGGCCAGGCTGCCCCCGTCCCCTAGCGTTCCGCCACTGTTCAGAAGGGGTGGCGAGCGAGAGACATTGAGTAATGGGGTGCTTCCCTCCGCACTTAGAGCACTCATGTTTGAACTTGCACGGGTACCTCGAGCAGAAACCCCGACTGTAGCTCCAACACACCCCCGTGGTGGCCCCTCCCGGTTTGGGCGGCTGACCGGACACAATGGTGTTGGGCACAGTTCTGCCCCCCGCCCCGCCCTGGGCGGGACGCGTTGGAAAAGACCGATACAACACCGGTAAACCGCTGGCCGTATGCGTAGAGGCAGACGAGTGAGAAGACGCCATCCACTGCATCCAAAGCTCCTGATCCACCTCCCCCCAGCTTTTCTCCGGATCGGCGCTGACACGGGCCCGAAACTCCTCATCATAGCTCAGCCATGCAAAACCACCAAACTGCATCTGGGCCTTACGAATGATATCCATGTATTTGAATAGCGCAATCGCCCGGTCCAGATACTTCTGACAATAAACGCTAGCATAGATCAAAAAGGCAGAAGTCCAATTCTCCATAGTGATCGGCACCCTAGGCCGCCTCGTCAGCTCCCACTCCTCCTCCTTGGAACCCTCCTTCGCTTGAACCTCCCGGTGCAACAACTTAAAAACATCCACAAATTCATGTTTCCAAACCTTCTCCCTCATTTTCTCGGACAAATGTGACCCCAACGGCATTGCCAGCCCCATGTAAGGCATTTTCTTCGGGACCTTCACCCCTTTTTCATCTTTTCCATCACATTTGTCAGTTTGTACCCCCAAAGTCACCGACTTACCATCCACCTTCTTACCATCCACAGGTGGACCGCCCGAAGGCGCCCCCCCTCCCTCACAGACCCATCTCCCACTCCCACCGACCTACAGGCCCGCTTTCTCCCCTCCCCACCCCGGGGCGCGTCATCCCAAACCGCCCACCAGGCACTCTCACCTGTTAGTGCCTCCGTCCGCTCCCGGGGCCGTCCTCTGGACTCCTTTCCACGGGCCTTCCCAGTTCCAGTCTTCTTCCGCGACCCGGGGTCGACCTGTAACACACCAAGGTCGTCAACCCCCGCTGCGCGGCCTACGCCTTCCAGGTCATCCCGCACCTCCCCCTCTTCCAACTCCTCGCTGTAATCCAGTTCAAGCACCGGTTCCTGATCCACACCTTCGCATGAGACATACTTCACTGCACGTTTCACTCCCTTAGGCGCACACTCGCGGCCACGCGATCCGGTGGCGCTACCAGTATCCGTTGCCCGATCCCGCGGAGGAGGGACAGCCGCCGCGGACTGCCCTACTTCTTCCGGCCTGCGTCTCGGAGCCGTAGTGCGCCCCGCAAGGCCCCCCTTTGCTCTGCCGACAACCGCCGACTTGGATCCCTTCCCGCCCCCCAGGTCGCTCGAACCTGGCAGGGCCCCGGCACCACCGGGCCTCAAAGCCGTGCTGGCCGTCCCTACCCCGGCCGCGCCCTTGGGAAGGTGGGCGGTCGGGCCTGACTTTCTCAACCTCGCCTGCCGAATCTCTTCCTCCTGCCTCTCCGCCTCCCTCTCCTCCTCAGAGGTGGGGGTGGGGGGACCCTCAATGTCGTTGCCCCAAACAGCACCCACTCTGGCCCTCGTCTCCTCAGCCCACCTGACCTCTTGAATCTGCTCCAGGATACGCTCACCTCGGGACCTCTCCTCCCAGGAAACGGAACCCCAAATCGGGGGGGGAAGGGGTGGTCCGTGGCCAAAGAATTCGCCCCCCCGGGGGAAGAAACCCACCTGTTGGAAACCCTGCACCCAGCCCGGGCCGCCGATGGGAACCAGAGCAGGGGAAGCGCTCCAGCCCACCGTAAACCCAGGCACCAACGGCCGCACTACAGCCGGGGTGCCCGCCCTAGAGCCCCGGGACAAATCAATAGGGGCCCCCCCAGACCCCTCCCCTGGCTCCCGCAGCTCAAGCTCAGGCCCATCCCCCCTAAAAGAGGCTTCCCCCAAGCGGACCACGGGCCCGGAGGCCCCGCCGCCACCCACCGACCCCTCCAGGCCCGGAGCGGGCCCGGCCTGGGCGTCTCCTAGCTCCTCCCCCCGCGTGGCGCCGGCCGGCGCCAACAGGGGCCCGCGGAGCGGAAGCGCAGCAGGCGCGGCCCTCACGGCCGCCCCCGAGGCCCCAGGCAAAAAATCCAACGGGGGGAAGGGGCGCGCGGAGGTTGTCCTGCGTTTCCCGCCCCGCGCCGTATCCTTGGGAACACCCCCCCCTCTCCTGGCCTCAGGCCCACCCTCCAGAACCTGGTCATCCTCCAAGCAGGCGAAAACCGCTGCATGCACCCCGGCCGAGGCAGCCCTCGTGCCCCTGGTGGCCCCTAACCAGGCCTGGTCCATGACCCCGGGCCTAATCAGGTCCTCGCGGCCGGCCCTAGCAAGCAGCAACAAGGCCTCACGGACCTGCTCCGCAGACACACCAGACATCCTACCCGAGCCAAAAAACAAGAACAAGGGACAAGATAAACCCCAGCTGTCGTAAAACAGCTCCGAGCACAAAACCAAAAACAGCACTAGGCCTCAACTACGCACTAACTACAACTCCTTTTGAGCTCCCTCCCGATGGTGCCAGGCGCAGAAAAGAGGAAGATCCCTTCCTCCCCCGCGCTTAAGTACCCACCCCCTAACTCCTCCCCTTCCCCTGCCTGGACTATCCCCTGCGCGAAAGACCCCGGGGAAAGACTAGTCTGCGACTCTGCTTTCCCCGGGGCCCGGCATTGTGCGCGAGATGCACATAGTTAAAGCGTTCAGTAGAAATCGCATAATTATCTGTGTCTGTGCCAAGGACCCTGCCCAATCCGCTGAACGGGTAACATAATTACCGGAGGCTCCAACACGCCCGAACCCACCTCACTGGTGGCACCAGCGAGCCCTAGGTGCGTGCAGGCATGCACTCCTGACACCTGCCTGCTGCATCGCTGCGCACTGCCTGCGCCACAGACCCCTAATTGCTGGCCAATCCCCTCTCTATCCGAGGGTCGCCTGCTGTTCTCGCCGCCGGCTCAGCTTTCCTCGGCGCCATTCGGCCTACGCACTGAGCTGCTGCCCCCAGAATGGTACAACGGCGCTGCATGTGACGGAGTCTGGGCTCTCCCACGAGACACGATTGTTGTTGCCCACACCACCCTCCTCCCTCACACACTTTACACTGCGGCCTCTGGGAAAGGGCTGAATCCAGTCTACGTACCGTGGCTTCCAGTCCTAATTTCTATCCTTTATGCTGCGACACAGCACCGGGGCTGCAGGGCTCAGCTAGGCTGATGCTGTGTGCGGCTTTTGGGCACTGGCAGGCAGCTGATCAGTGCCACTGCCACCAAAGGCTTCTGCTCCTCTTAGCTGAGGCCTAAAAGGGAGCTCGTGCTACTACCAACGAAGAAGGCCTGAATAGAATTATGGGTTGGAAAGTGGGGGCAGGACCACCAAATGCAGGGGCCTCATTGGTAGAGCTTTGACTTCAGGAGATTGACAGCCCTGTGATCCAAATAGCACAGCAGAAAAGGGTGTGACTGGACTGTGTTCTCCTTGCTTCTGCACGTGTTTTTCAATGTGCTCCTGTCCACAACCCCTCCTCTTGCGGAGCTTGCCTTGAACTCCTCTGTAATTGGCTGTTGGTGTCATGTGCTTTTCAGTGTATGTTATACACACAATTCACCATATCCAATTCACTCACACTCTTATCCAGTTCATGAAGTATGCTACACAACCCAATGTGATTCTTTTCCTAGGTCAGTAATGCCCATATTCATTTTGAAAACAGAATTATTTGTGTCACTATTATTGATATCAATTTAAACATTTGTCATATTTAAACCAATCTGTAAGGGTAATGGTTTTTAAATTGTGTGCAAAACAGTACACTTGCCTGCAGTAAATGACAGCACCTTAACACATCAAGCTGTATATCATTTAATACCCTACCAGTCCAGCAGTAACCCTTTTTCCACACATCTTTTTGATAACCCCAGGATATCTCCTACAAAGGAAAGTGGAAATAATCTAAGATGAAATGTGGCCGAGGTGGCACTTTGTGTACTATTACATTTAGCGCTTTTGTCCAGCAATGTGTGTATAGACATTCCCTTCAAGCCTCCATTCCTCTTCTATTTTTCAACTTTGGCCAAATTTTTTATCGGTGTCGATGCTATTGATAAGCCCTGCCAAGTGGCGCACATCTCTCATTAAAATAACGCACTTTCAGTAATGTCCCCGCTTTATCGCAATGCCTGAGTTTGTCATCCAAAAGTGTTTCTCCTCGCAGAGCTTTGCACAACTATTCAGATTAAGGTTTGCGTGGAACCATGTTGCGAAGTGCCTTACAGCAGTACACAGTCCTCTCTCTTCCTCTGTTTAGAAAGAGCTTCATGCTTTTCTGTACAGCCAGTTTGAGTTGATGGGCGGACATTATTCTATGTTTCACTGGAGAGACTGGTCCCTTCTCTCCAGTGGCGGTGCGTCCATTGTGGGCGCTGGGGCGTTGCCCCACCAGCCATATCGCCCTAAATTCGTGCAAGCAAATCAAAAGAAGCAATTCTGAATTCTCTCAACTCCTGGACCTCCACTCTTGCGCTGCTGGGACACACACACACGGCAATCGGCCACTGAAGGAGGTGGGGGAGGGACTGCGGCAGCACTCAACTCAGTTTGAGTGACAGTCAGAGTGTCACTGAGAGCGGCGCGTAGTGCACATGTTCTCTGAGGCAACAGTCCGACCGCCGCATTAGCATACATTCATTCCGAGTGATGCCTGCGGTGGGAATCCGATCTGCCGATCTGCCTCCAACAGGCTCAAGGAGACGTTGGGACTGATGGCGGCTCGTAATCCCCAAAATGGAGGAGGTGCCTGCTCAGGCACCACAGTGGTGATTATGATGCACATTTCCGGCACTCTTCCTATGGTGGTCCGACTGCCATAGAAAGGCTGTCGGAAATGGACTTTGGGGGCCCCCCGAGCAGGGCCCCTGTCTCTCCACACCATTCACAATGAGGTCTGATGCCCCCTCAAACAAAAATGCATCGTGTGGCAGGCACCGTATGGTGCCTGCTACATGTGTATGGATGTTTAAAAAGTGTAATTCTCCTATTGCGGCTTGTGCTGTAGCCCACGGGACAAGCCACAATAGGAAATATTCACTTTCTGAATGTCGTGAAGGCAGTTGCATCCTAATTAGGGATGCAGGACCACCAACTCCTTCTCGGGATGGCCAGTTTCCAACATGATGCCGACGGACACTCGTTCAACCGGCATTGTAATGAGGCCCTTAGTAACTTTCTAGCTTGGTGTGGATGGAACTCCACATATCCTATGCTTAAACACTTTCCTAGAAAAATGTAGATTTGAGGTGAGCAGATTTGGTGGTCGGTGGTGGTATAGAGTGCTCCATAGAAAGGAACTGGTCTCCACGTAAACTTGGGAACTACCCAGAGTTCCCTGCTTCCTTTTATGCATAATTTATGTGGCACTCTAGTCCTGAAACGATAAAGATATATACATATTTGTGTGCACACACAGATGTATATACATATATATATATATATATATATATATATATATATATATATATATATATATATATATATATATAAAGAGAGAGTGATTCCACCTGACGCTGCTTTCCGCGGTTCCCTCCCTTCTGCGTCGGTGCCAGCCGGCGGCAGCAGCACCCGCTTGAATTTTTTTAGGATTTCCTGAGTAGACGCCCCAATCAGCGATTACACAAGGGGCGGCACACCAGGAGACGGCACAATCATTTATTGTGCCGTCTCCTGGTGTGCCGCCTCCTGTGTCATCGCCGATTGGGCGTCTACTCAGCAAATCGACCCCACCCCCCCAAAAAAATGTATATATACACACAAAGGAGCTCCAATCCCTGCAGGGCCGCTTCACAGAAACGGGCATGGAGCATTCTGTGATTTGGCACACCAAATAAAAAGATAAGTGAATACCAACTTGATAAATCACTGGCTTTATTGTGTCTCAAGGGTGGCAGAGCATCAATCGTTAAGTTTTTCGGGCAATGGCCATGGCCTTGCTCACAGGTGAGAAAAGACTCATTGAATAAACTAGCACTATTTAAATAACAATGATCACGTGACCCGGTGCAATCCTACAATTTCTAAATTGCAACCGGGGTGTTGTTGCAAACTGTGGTAGATGTACAATATTACTGTGTAGCGCCTTGATCCCAACGTCTGATTAAAGTCATTGCCCAGTGCATAGACTGTGACGTGATGTAGATCTTGCTGGATAGCACACCAAATCACAGTTTAAAAGTCTGAGTGCACTGTAATGTTCAACAAAATGCGACATATAAATTGTGCAGCGTTTACCTTTCATGTTTAAAATCCTCATGATGTACTGTCCATGGTACCACCATATCTTTGAACACAATGCCAGAGAGTCCAAGTGGGCAAGAGGAGACGGAAGACCTCTAGTACTCCCTTTCGCACTGCAGTGCAAAAATACATGGGAAATAGTTTTTGTCTGCACGTAGGCGCGCAGGACATATATGTATCTATGCATATATATAAATATATATGTGTGTGTGTTTATTTTTTGATGGAGAACCCCCTTTTTTCATTCCTTACCTCCTTTTACCTCTACCCACTTCCTACAACCAAAAATTATCCTCATCTCCCTTTATCTCTAACCACCTTTAAACCCTAAAATCATCCTTACTTCCCTTTATCTCTATGTACACATAAAAAAATATCTTATTTACTAAAATACTTACCGGCCTGTTAAAGTACTGTGTGACAAATGTAGACATACTTTACTGTGTGGCAAATGGATGCATCTAATAGATGCATGCTAAAGGCTGGTTCCTGTGTGTTATATTAATTTTAGTTACTTTGTTTTAGTCCTTATCATTTCCGTTCAGAATATGTTATATTATTTAAACATGTAATATTCATTTTAAAACTGATCAACATAAGTTCAATGCAAGCCATATTCATTTAAACATGGCTTGTGTTTATTTTGATATATCGTTTATTCATTTCAAATCATGCTACATTTATCTCACATAGTTTCATATTTACTTCAAAAAGTGCCATAATAATTTAAAAAAATGTCATGATAAGTTTGATGTAGGCCATATTAATTTCACCAGGTGTCATATTCATTTCAAAGTGTGTCATATTCATCTTAACAAGTGTCCTATTCCTTTATTGAATGTAAAATGTATTTCAATGAATGTCATATTCACCTTAATACTTGCCATATTAATTTTAACATGGGTCATATCCATTTCAACATAGGTCTTATTCATTGTAGTACATGCAAGATATATTTTGATATGTATCAGATTACTTTTAAAGAATAATATATTCATTTTGACAAGTTTCAATTTCATTTCAGCATTGGTCATACTCATTTTAAGACATGTTGAATATATTTCAATGGGGCTCATGTTGATTTCAGTCCATGTCATAGTCATCTTAGCACGTGTCATACTTTTTTCAATAGATGTCTCATTCATATTAACCCATCATATATTAATTCTAACATGAAACATATCCATCTCAACACATATGATAATCATGTTTATGTGTTTCATATTACTTTCAATGTAACCTGTATTCATTTTGATAAATATCATTTTCATTTGAACGTTACTTGTATTCATTTTAAAACATGTCAGACTAATTTCAATAAAGCTCATATTCATTTAAACACATATAGGGCCCGATGTAGGTAGGGCGTTACCGATCGGTAACGGCCGAAAATACCGATTTTTGGCCCTTACCGATCGGTAAACAGCCATCGAGATGTAGGGAACCAAAAACATAAAGAATCGGATAGAAAACCGAATCGGAATGAGTACCGAATGGGAAAGAATCCGATACGTACATACCGAAAATCGGATATGTATCGAATCGGAAAAACACCGAATCGGATGCAAAGGCCGAATCGGTCCATGTACCGAATCGTTAGTGACACCGAATCGGAAAACCACCGATTCGGTCCATGTACCGATTCGTTAGTGACACCGAATCGGAAAATCACCGATTCGGTCCATGTACCGATTCGTTAGTGACACCGAATCGGAAAATCACCGATTCGGTCCATGTACCGATTCGTTAGTGACACCGAATCGGAAAATCACCGATTCGGTCCATGTACCGATTCGTTGGTGACACCGAATCGGAAAATCACCGATTCGGTCCATGTACCGAATCGGTAGAAAGACCGATTCGGACATGAGCCGAATCGGAAAACATGCCGATTCGTATGAATCGCCGATCGGGAAATTCCCCGATTCCGACAGTTGGGGAGATGTAGGGAGGCACAGAAACACCGAAATCGGCTCAAAATCGGTAGAAATCACTCGGTATTTACCATGGATTGCAATCAGGTGGTAACCAACTCCAACCCATATAAACAGTCCCAAAATGCATTGCAACTTGCAGGATGGCAGCTTTCTATGTCATTGCGAGGCGGCTACGGCTACAGCAGGAAGGAGAGAGGGAATGGCTAAGAAATGAACAGGTCTACAGACAGAGGATAACCCTGTTCATGCTCACAGAGGCAGAAATACTACAGAGATACAGGCTGGACTCTGACACCATACTTGAGCTCATCAGGGATCTCAAGCCATTCTTGGACCACCACACCCCAAGGGCACACGCCATCCCTGCGCACATCCAGGTGCTATGCAGCCTACACCTTCTAGCGTCTGGCAGCTATCAAAGTGGTGTAGCAGCAGCAGGAGGGGTGAGCCAGAGCAGCCTGTCAAGGTTCTTCCACACATTCCTTGACGCCATGATACACAGGATGGACCAATACATCTCTTTCCCTGCAACCCACGCAGAACTGCTACAAACCAAAGCTGACTTCTACCAGATGGCACAATTTCCCCAAATCATCGGTTGCATAGATGGCACGCACATTCCGATTTGCCCACCAGCGGACACCGAATACATATACCGCAATCGCAAGTCTACACACACCATCAACGTGCAGGTGATCTGCAATGCAAAGTGCACCATCACAGACCTGGTAGCAAAATTTCCAGGGAGTACCCATGACTCCTATATTTTCCAACAGAGTGGCATATATGCACGGCTGATGGCTGGCGAATTTGGAGAAGGATACCTCCTAGGTGAGACACATCATCAGACCCCCATAACACTTAGTAGGTAGGTGGAATACATGTATGCATGTGTCTAATGTGACCCCTTTCTCTTCCAGGCGACAGTGCATATGCCCTCCGCTCTTTCATACTCACCCCCTACCTCAACCCCTCCACACCCAGCCAAAGGAGGTATAACCGGGCCCACATACGCACAAGGAATGTTGTTGAACGGACCTTTGGCATCTGGAAAAGTAGATTTAGATGCCTGCACAAGAGTGGAGGTGCAAGGCAGTATACCCCCATCACCTGCTGCAAGATCATAGCAGTATGTGCAATGTTACACAACCTTGCGGTGAAGAAGGGCACTGAGGTGGAGTTGTCTGACTACGAGGACCATGACGACGACGAAGCTGTGCCACTGACACAGCCAGCTGGGGTGTGTACGCCAAGTGATGGCAGATACAGACGTGAGGAGATAACTGAGAACTATTTCTGACTGAGTACAGATGCAAAGACAGCAAAATGTTGATTGGAAAAAAGCAAATTTTAATTGTGTTGCAACACAGTTACGGCACTGATGTGCAACAAAAAATGGTGTATGGGAAATAAAATAAAGTCCAAGGTTCAGGTTGCCTCACCCGCCCTTGCAAGGCTATTTCTTTGCCCGCTTGCCAGACCCACTGGGGTGTCCCTCAGCCCCCTCTGAATGCCCAGCAGCATCAGCGGAGCGCCTGGTGCTCCTCCGTGGCTCAGACGCAGCGCTGGCCGGGCTGCTGCGGCTGCTGCTGTCCCCAGCATCACCCAGGTCCAGGGCAGGATTGGAGGCGGTGTTTGAAATAATCATGGCCTCCATAGCAGTGGTGATCCGGGCCATCCCCCTCGTGAGCTCAGCTATATGCTGACTAAGGACAGATTCCTGGTTGGCGCTGCGATGGCACAGTTGTGCCGTCGCCGCAGCAAGGCGGCCCATGGCGCGGTTCAGCACCCGGGCATCCCGCCTGCGCACCAGCTCATGCTCCTCCTGCCTGCTAGTTGAGTGGGTGATGGCAGTGGTTAGCCTGCCTAACCCTGCTGCCACCTCCTTGTTCGATTCCACGACGGCCTGGAATCCCTTGACCAACTCTCCCATCTGCATGTTGTGCTGCAGGAGCTGGCGTTGGCAGGCCATAGTGGATCTTGCCTGTTGCCTCTGAATCTTCACCATCTGTCCCTCGAGGCCCAGGAATACACTGCCCTCCCGTGCTGGTGCAGCAGTGGTGGTGATGGTACGGCGCCGGGCACTGCTGCTTCCGGGCTGCTGAGTGGGCTGGGGTGCCACTGGTGGGGGTGTGGAGCTGGCCGGTCCCTGAGCCCCTGCTCCCAGGACAGGTTGAACAGGTGGCAAGGCCATGGTTGTGGCAGGAGCTGGTGTAGGCGGAATGGTGTCCCTTGTAGGGGAGTTCTCTGGGGAGAACTGCAAGGGGGGTGTGCTGGCCATTTCTGGGGAGTGCAGTGCATCGAAGTCAATGACCAGGACTCCCTCCATACCTAGCCCTGGGGTGTCTCCTTCCTCCTCCTCCTCCTGGCCAGCCTGGCTGGTGCTCGGCCCTGCGACTGCAGTGTCGGACGCTGCTGCTCCCTCTGTTGGCACTGTTGTTCCGCCTGATGGGGCCCCTAGGTACAAAGAAGCATTTGTAAACTGAGTGCCGATGTATTACAGTCAGTACAATTATAGCATTCCACATGTCCTTGCATCTCCTTACACCAGGTCACACTGTTTCCTGTCTTGTGATTCTGCACTGCCATATTTAGCTAACTTCTGCTGACTACATGTACCATGATGCTTGTCTCTTGTATGTTGGTGGCAGTACTGTGCTGGGGTTTGCCTATGCATTGTGTCTAATGGGGAGGTGTCTGGTAGGGTGTGTCATGATGCGCATGCTTCTTACCTGTAGCTGTTGCTCTCGCAGAGCTGTCCAGGGTCCCGATTCCACTGACACTCTCCCTCTCAATGGTGCTGGAGACCAGTTCCTCCAGCTCGGTGAGGGGTGGCGCCGGGTTCCTGCCTCCTCCAGTGCCTCCAGCCTGCCTCTGTATCTCAGCCATCTTCCTCTTCGTGAGGCTGCGGATGTCATAGAATCTCTTTTTTAGTTCTTCTACGGACCTGGGGGTGACACCCGCAGCATTCACCTTCTGGGCGATTTCGGCCCAGATCCTCCTCTTGGTGCTGTCTGGCACGTTGAGGGACAGCTTGCCAAACAGCTGGCGGTGCACCCTCACCACCTCCTCGACCAGCACCTGAAGTTCGGTGGTGGTGAACTTCGGCTTCCTCTTCTGGGAGGACTTCTGGCTTTCTGACTGCTCTGCCATGTTCCTCAGTTCAGTTCAGTTGGCAACCTCCTACTCCCACTGCTGCTAACTGTGAGTGTTGAGCTCAGGCAGGCTCTCCAGAAACTTCTTAATTAGCTGCACCTGCCAGGGTTGCCACTCCCTGTTTGGGTGGGGGAGGGGGAGCCACCTCATTGGCTGAATCGGCGTTTGCCGAATCGGCTTTTACCGAATCGGTAATATCCGAATCGGTAAAATCCGATTCGGTATTATCCGATTCGGTAAAAGCCGAATCGGTTCCTTCAATGCATTCCTATGGGCTTTTTCGCCATGGGTGTGTTTTCATGGCTACGATTCTCTGATTGCCGAATCGGATTTTACCGAATCGGCTTTTACCGATTCGGTGTTCGCCGATTCGGGACTATCCGATTCGGTGGTAGCCGAATCGGTAAATTCCGATTCGTTGTTAGCCGATTCGGTACTTTCCGATTCGGACCGTGCCGAATCGGAACGTACCGATTCTCATTACCGATGCCGACCGATTCGGTTTTCATTCGCTTTTTTTCCCCTACATCTCGTTTTCCGATTTCAGAATACCGATTCGGCCCGCCTCGGTATTTTGAAATCGGAAAATCGCGTTTACCTACATCGGGCCCATAGTATTCATTTTAACATGTGTTACATTCATTTCAATTAATGGTATATTTATTTCAATGAATGCCATATTCATATTAACGCTTGTCATATTCATTTTAAGATGCACATTTTTCATTTTAGCAAATATCAAATTCAGTTTAATATATGTCATATTCATTTCTATGCATGTCATATTCATTGTGACAAATGCCATGAGAATTTCAGCGTTGGTCATTCTCATTTTAAGGTGAGTCAACTTCAATTTAATGGGGCTGATAATCATTTCAATACAAGCCATATTCATTTTAAATCATCATCTGTTTAATTCAGTATATTTCATATTCATTGCAATGTGAGTGACATTCATTTCACCACAATTCATAATCATTGCAATATGTCTGATGCTTATTTCAGTTTATGTTACAATATTTTCAATGTGCATTGTATTCTTTTCAGGATATAATATATTCATTTCAAAAACTTATTTTCATTTTAATCTGTCATATTCATCTCAATGCACGCCGTATACCTCTTGCCATATGTCAGTCACTTCAAGAAATTTCCCATTCTGTCTGATGCACATTGTATTCGTTTCAGTGATAGCTATATTATTTACAGTGAGGCCCATATTTATTTCAGTATGATTGATATATATTTCAGTACTGCCCTCATTCAGGTGGAGTGTGTTTTATTCATATAAATTACTAAGTAGCATTTTCAATCTGCCAGGTTTCATATTTATTTTCAATTAAAGTCAGATTCACTCTGCCGGGTGTCATAATAATTTTGACACATATCACATTCATTCTGATGCGTGTCGTTTTCATTTTGCAGCACTCCATGCATTTCAGGAGGTGTCTTATATGGGGATCTGTAATTTTGACATGAACGGCTTCCCATAACACTCAGTTCTGTGATCTACACGGTACATGTTCTGTGTATGAATGGGATCAATGAATGAATGTATGGTTAGTGATGGGCTTGTTTGAGGTGTGCTTATGTGACTGCAGGGTAGGTGGAGGGAGAACGGTGTGAGTTCATGGCAAGTGGCATTAGTTATGTGTGGTCATTGTGAGTGCAGGGTGAAAGGCGTGTGTGCATGGTGATCAGTCTGAGTGCATTGTGATCACTGTGAGTGCAGGGTGAGTTTGAAAGTGATGGGCAAGACTGAGGAGTGAGTTGTCTGAATGCGGGGTGCATTCCCAGACACTTAAAGTAACTCAACATGTTATTGAGGGCTGGCGTAGGGTTTCATATATCAGTTAAACTATATTGCTATTATGGCATCTATTCATGAACAGGGCTGGATTGGCGGTATCGGGCACCTGGCATTTTCGCATTGGGTCGGAAGAGTGGTTGTCAGTTTTCGACCGGTGGGTGCCGTTTTTGATACAGGGAGACGGTTGTTCAGGGATCGAGGGTAGAGGAAATAAATATTGTGCTCATCCTGCAACAAACTTCAAATCTTGTGATTAGGGTTTCCAGCTCATTATATTGATGTACCAGACATTATAAAAATAAGCAGTCACCTTAAGCCTATTTTCAGCACTTATCTGTGCATACATGGAACAGAAAATATAATTAGAAAGGGGAGGGGGTTCTCAAAGCCCTTTCAACCCTTTGGGCACTGCGCGCCTGCATCAGTATAACTCCATGCCAGGAACCGTTCAATATTTGGCAGGTGCTGCATTCCACTGTATGGTGGGGGAATGCCTGAGAGACACCTGTCCTTGAGCCACTGAGTATATTTGCAGAAACTCCTGTAGCTTCAAGGTGATGTTCTAGTCCCAAGACAAACCACCACCTGTTGAGAACATATGGATGTAGATGATTTAGTCGTGCCCAACAGCATTGTGCTGAGGCAGGTGAGGGCGGCAGAGGGAGTGCAGATTACTGTGCGTAATCCAAGTGATGAGTTATGCTGTCAGCCATTGGCTGCTGCTCTGCTTGTGACGTCATAGGTGGGGCAGTTTGCATTGTCGAATCCTTGGTGACCCAACTGTGAAGGCCAATTATACACAGATTAGGATAATATGTCACTCAGGCAAGTTACTCATTTAGGAAGGAGGGGTAGAACAGGCCTTTTATACCTCGGTGAAGCGTTGACACGGAACACAGAAGTAGATGACAGCCGTGAATAACACATCTGCTGCAAAATAACTTGTGGTCACCTATACCCTTTGCTATGATTCGTTTAACTTGTCTCTCTCTTTCATGGCCTACAATATTAAAGGGTCGTTAATGATGTAGGCAATCAGCCCACAAGGAAATGGAGAGTGAACGTGGCATACAAACTAGGAACAACATGCCCCACTCACTACTAACATAGCATGTACTTTTGTCCACGTATCACCCGAAAGTCTCAAGGTGCTAAATAACAGATGCATATTGTTACCCAACTCAATGGTACTAATTTTATCGACCTCAGATGGATGAAAGGCTGAATGGACCCGCCGGGATAAGAACCTGTGACCATGAGGTGGAACTCAGGCCCCTACAGTGGATGCATTTGTCCACTACCCACTAGACCCGGCTGGTCTATATATTGTATATAATTTTTATATATATATTTCTATGCAGTTTTATATAGTGCAAACTTTACCCAAAGGTATCAGAGCGCTTTACATGAGCACCAGTTGCATTACCGAGGGACACACTCATTCTTAGACAAGAGTAAGTGATTTGCCCAAAATCACAGGATGTTTGAGCTGACTCCGAGACTCGAATCTTGTTCCTTAGCTTGAAAATAGGCCACTCTAGCTGTTAAGCCACATACCCTCAGCTGCTTGGGTGGCGTGAAATTCAGCAGAGGTTAGATATTGGAGTACAGTATATTAGAATTAGCATAGGCAGACTTGAGGTGCTTACATCAAGAGGCAGTAGGGGGTCCTTTTTGGAGACTCTGGGTTACACGTAGGAGGTCTTGGAGGTCCCTGGGATCAGTTTGAAAGCATGGTGCTGTAGTATGCACTAGAAGAGTGGTCAGGGGTGGTGCAGAGTGTAATGGGTGACGAGCTACTCTTGTGGGGGAGGGCCTTTGCGTAGAAGGATCATGCCAGCTTCCCTTCTGGATGCACTGTGCCTACTCGATATGTGGGGTCTGTACAGCCGAATGCATCGGTTACTGGAGGTGCTTGGCATAGTTGTAGCACCACCCAGGGCTTTAAGTGGGCCAGGTCTCACTGGGTCTGAGCACCTGTAGTTTTTTTAAAGGAGGGCGCAAAACGGGTCTCTATCGGGTTCTGTTTTGTGCCCTGGCACAGGCGGTCCGTTTTTTTCAGACAGTAGTGACAGCAAGCACATCGATGTGCGAGTGCTCACACTGCTCATTTCTCACTAGTGGAGAAGTTACGGCATGGCGTCATGCCAGGTGAGTGTTGTGGGGGAAGGGAAATCCTTTAAAGAGAGTCATTTTCTCTCTGGATGTCCCTTCATTTTTTGAAACTCCGGAGCAGCAACATTGTTGTGGTGTCACCAGGGTTTTAAGTCCAAGCTTTTTTAATATTATATACAAGCTATAGTTGCTGCTTATTTATCTTATGCTACTAACAACTACTGACAAAACCAATAGTCCTGGCTATTTGTAGGTATGATTTTACTTGTTGTAACACATATATAGATGCAGTGACAGAAAAAGCAAAATACAAGTTAGAAGGCACACATTGCAAAGCACAGATTTTTAGCATACGTGTTTTTAAGCCACAACCTTAATTACATTGGGCACACCCCTTTGAAAAAAAACCCAGTTTTTTCGGCCCACTTAAAGCCCTGGCACCACCACAAAGGCTGCCAGCCCTGCAGACCCTCGAAGCTTCTGCTCTTAACTTTGCCTCCAGACAGCCCTTTACCTCTGGCTGCTCTCATAGTACTAGTGATAAAGAGAGGCCAAAGACACATCATTAACCTTTTACCTGCTATGCTCAAACCTTAATGAGATGTGATTCTTTCGCAAGCCTTGTGCAACACTGACTTGTGACTGACACTGACTGTTATGTGGGTGCTAATAGTGTCAAGTGACCAGAAATGTCATTGATGATGTCATTTGTCATGAATAAATTACCTATGGTTTTTAAGGGAATATATATGTATACATTTATGCATATGAGCATAGACTTAACTCAAGGAATAGGATTATCTATCTATCTATCTATCTATCTATCTATCTATCTATCTATCTATCTATCTATCTATCTATCTATCTATCTATCTGTCTATCTATCTATCTGTCTATCTGTCTGTCTGTCAATCTGTCTGTCTGGCTGACTGGTTGTGTGGCTGTTTGTCTGGCTGTCTGCCTGTCTGTTTGGCTGTCTACCTGTATGTCTGTCTGTCTGCCTGTCTATCTATATAGATATATGTGTATAGAAAAAACAAGTGTACTAATAAACACACATTCATATTTTTATTATTACATTGCAAATGACAAATTCCGGTTAATCCACAGTTCAGCAAAACTGACATGACAGAATCACATTTTAATAGTTCAAAATATTACATGCAACAATGACCTTATACAGGTTAACAGCTCTCCTAAGAGTTGTGAGGCCTATTCAATGAGATTTTACCTTGGTGTTCAAATTTAGCCCCTTACATCGTATTTTTGGGTGTCCGGTTTTAGGTTTAAACCTATCATAACTGATAAAACCCCACTGAAAGAAAAAAGCCCTCACCAGTGAAAACATATAAATACTGAATAAACACCTGCACAACCACAAACTAAATGTCATTCACAGAAAGGAAAAAGAGAGTAACAGTTATTTTTTTTCTTCCTGAAGGGTCCAATACAATGTAACTTTTTTATACAAGCTAGCAGCAAGAAAGACTGTGCTAACATTATTCTGCTTGAGTTTTGTTGTTTAGGGATGCAACTCAAATATTATATCTTCTTCCTTTTTCTTTTTTTCAGTTTTGTGGTCTTTGGTCTAAAGATAGAGAGTTTAGAAGCATGTTTTAGGGCTTGTTTAATTATTTTATAAACTGCAGCGAGTCAGGGAATATCAAAACCATATTTGATATTTTGGCTACGTTTGATTCTTTCACTGATAGGAAAAATAGCTGGTTTCATAAGAATATCCCCTAATATGTGTAATCACATTTACCCACAGAGAATGGGTAAAAACCGTTACTACATCAGCCCCTAGTTTCTAGTGAGTCAATATTGATAGTAGGTGAATTGCCAACACCTCAGGCTTTAAACATTCAATGCAAGGTATAGTGACAAGTATATGTGAAAAGAGCGCTATCACCAAGCATCTGTGAAAGTGGTGAAAACATAACACCAGACTTTTGGAAAACATGGAACGCAATGTCACTTGGAATGCTCTGCAAAAAAGGTTCTTTCCAAGTTCCATAAAGATTGAAGTGATATTGTTTGTGTTTGCAGTGATTCAGCTACGTATATGAAAAAGTTGTGTGATGACCTGTCAAAATTGATACCTGAACTGAAGTGCTTCCCTGTAAGAGATCCTTGCCACTTGTTAGATGGTATGCTAAAAGTATCTTTACAATCTTCAGAGTTAATGAGGAATGCTGACTTTTTAGTCCATTTTGTTTTCTTATGCACAGGAATTAAAACACAAATATTTCTCATTTTGTACTTTGTGGGGCATCAAAGAAAGAGTCATCCCAACTGTTTTCCTCAGCTGATGGTTCTCAGTCCAAGGGGCTGTGAATGCTATATTATCCATGTGGTAACCGTTTACAGACTTTTTGATGAGTAATGATGCCAAAAGCAAGAAATGTGAGGATCTTTGGTCGCAAATTGATAGTGATGTGAAAAAAAGTACACACTACTGCATTCTTAACAGGAAAACATAACTGCTGTAGCGGACATAATAAAAAAACTAGAGTCTGAAAACACCCTTGTCTGCCACCTGTTCAGCATAATTGGCGTAGATGTGAAACATCTCCTTGAGAGTAGCCTGGGCGACACCTTTGGTGACTTTGGTACTGCAACATGTTCTATGTTAAAGTGCTTGCCACTTGGTAAGCAAAGCAATGTTAAAGAGCAATTCAGGAACTTTTATTTTACAATGTATGAGAAATGGCTTGCAATGATGCATAGAAATGTCCTTTCACCAACCATGGAATTTGAAGTCAACGTAACCTCACTGTGGTACTCTGTACAAGTTCTAGATCTCTTCCATAAAGGGAATTTCCTGTGTAGTTTCAAAAGTGCTGCTTCATTTTTGAACGCTTCAATAACTCTGGGGGAATAAGCACCCAGCTCAACGCAAATTTTGCAGAACCGTGAGAATCGCAATTTCAAGTACACCAGTATTGGAATGGAAAGCTATGTCAGTGGCCAAAATTTACAAATTGTGTACTGGCTGTTTTGGCGTTGCCTGTCTGAATTGCCAATGTTGAAAGGGCTTTTTCACAAAAGTTTACCTGGGAAGGAAAGAGCGAGCACACATGATCAAAGACTCACTGAAGAAGTACTGCATTGTGTACCACAATAAGTTTAATTTGCAAATATCTATTTGGACCGCATATACACTATACATACACTGTCTATATACCATGCACTATCAGTGCAGAAAGCAAGCAATAAGAAAAGCAAAACATTCCATAAACACCGGAAACACTGTTTTTGTTGTTTTTAATTGCGCTAAAATGTGTAACAACTGATAACCACTGTTTTTTAAGATATTGAAATCACTTGAACACCACCAGAATTTACCAAAAATAGAAACTGAAAACAGGAAAGCCTAACTATAGAAAATCAGCATTTTCTCCATGGTCACACCGTTTATTTGCTGGACCCTATATATTTTTTTCAGGTGTCAGACCTCTGTGCACTTTACCCCTGTTAGCCAGAAGTAAAGTGCATGTGCTTCCCTTTAAGCATGTTTAAATTTGCGTAATCATAATTAGACTATTTAACTTACCAATAAGTATGGGTGGGCAGAACTCACAGAATTTGAAACCTTAGAGTTCTGCCAATGGACGGAAACAGGCACATCGCATTGCTCAAGCTTTGTTTTAGAGCCAGGAGCTCAATCTCTGGTGAAAAATAAACGCAAATGGGTGCCATTTGCATTGCATTTTCAGCACAGAATGCTGATTTTCAGAGGGCGTAGCTACTTGAATTGATTTTATTTGCCACTTGAATAGATTTTCTACTCATGGGCAGTCTTCTGACAGTGAACAGTCACAACCACCCAAAACTGACCAAGTTGGAAAAATCTTGCCAGATGTCTTCTGAGCAACTGAAAATCGCGCTAGGGGGTGCCAAATCTTGCTCGCCCTTATCAACTTACTGTTTTAGAGCTGGCTGCTACAAAAAATTCCAGCACTCAACAATTAAAAAAATTTGGCAGGAACTCTGCTAAACGCCACCAAACTTCCACCAATTCCACTTGGGGAACAGAATATTTCTCCTACCCCTACTAAGTCCCTAGTATATGGTACAAAGTCAGGAACGGCCCATGCAGGTAAGAGAGGTGGGGCAGGGTTGGTGGGATTTGACAGATGACCATAAGGGAAATTAAAATAAATAATTAATGTTCCCTCGTCACTGTCCGTCATAATCCCCTTCTCCCCTTGCCCCTCCACACTGCTCTTACCTGCACCGGCCAGGGCTGTGGTAAATAAATATTTACCGTCTGAATTTCTATGCAGTAAAGTTCAATAAAATAACTCAGTCGAAAATAAGAGGCAAAATCCGTGATATCTGAGTTTCAAAATGGGTTTTATTCCATAAGATGGAATGGTTCGAACCAGGGTATCATGTTCCTTTCAACATAACGGATCAGGAAGGGTTAGAGCATACCTTATTGACAGAATACAACTTTTATAGTTAATGCATATAATGGTGATGGATACAGAAGGCGTAACAGCTGAGAGAAACGAGATAAGAACACATGTGCGTAACAGAAAGGCGTGCACGAGGGCGTACACAGAGGTGTGTGAAACGTCACATGAAAGTGTCACAAGTGGGTGGATACATAGTGGAATCTTGCAGTGTCAGCAGAAATCTGTAGCAAGGATGCGCGCGCAGCAGCATGACGTGTGACTGACGTGAGGCTGGAGGGTGCAGGGGACTTGACATTTAGCACGAGAGGAAAGAGACAGAAGTCTGGCATGTCAGATCGACTCGTTCCTAAATCATATCTGATATCTTGTGTTTAGGGAACTATATTATCTAGAAGGAAAAGGTCTCTCGGGCAGAGGCTACTCTATACTGACTATTAATGCGTGCATATGTGACTACGTGTCTGCGTGTAATGCGAGGGGCCATGGGCCTACCATGGTAACAGGAGCAATGAATTACTTGCATGGAGACAGAAAGGCCGGGCCCTTTGCTCTGCAGCCGGGGAAATGTTTATCTATTCTGCTAGACTGGAATGTGTTTTCGAGGAGCTGAGCTCGGCTATACTGATAACTTGAAGGCAAAATACTGTCTTTGGCAGGCAAGCAGGCCGAGCCGGGCACCGCTCGCCGCGCAGGGAGTAGGACAGAGGTCAGGGAGGCATCCCACGTTTGCAGCTTTCAGGAGGCAGAGAACAGAAAGGGCTCGATGGTAGAAATCAGGGCCTAGCTCTGCAGGGCTAGGAAAAACGTGAAAGTGCACCATGAAAAGACGTTGGCAAGGCATACTTAAGAACTGAATTATTGATCCATCCATGGTGGATCTGAAAGAGGACATGTTAACGTTGGACGCAAATGTATTTGCGTCTCCATAGCAGGTCGAGGAGGGAAGTTACATGCACCTTAAGCTCGTACATGGAGACGGTGGGGTTCACGTTAGGGGACACAATTGACCATAAACATTTATATTACCTCATTCCCTCCTTGTCCCCTACGGACCCTTCATGATATATCAATCCTCATTAGTCCATCTATTTGTTCATATAACATCATTTGCTCTTCCTTTTTCAGGCGGGATTTAGAACGTGGACTGGGATGAGGAAAACACGATGTGGCGCACAAGCCGCAAATCGCCGGCCCACATTGTATACATAGGCAACAACTGAATACTATGAGAAGGGCTATTCCGAGGAAGGATAGGACTTTCCATCCCCAGGCTGATAACACGCTCCAGAACCAACCGGACCAAGTCCAGGTACCTGGATTCTGATGTATCTGACTTGCAATCTTATGGAGACGCGTTATGGCTTTATATACTGACGGTGCGTTTTCTGGAATGAAAACACAGCAGCTCGATCCGATGACTCTACAGGCTCCGCCCCTATCGGCCAGGATGACGTCAAGGACAAGACGATTTTGAAGGACAACAATTCTCATAGCAGACTGTTCCTCTGTTAAGTTGCCTAGGGCGGAAGTAGTTTCATTTACCACTGCTTCAAGGGTTCTGGTCAAGTGACGTATTGCTTTGCTATTGAAGATAGCTCCTAAATAGGGAAAGAAACCTTTATTGAAATCGGTATATTGTTCCAATGCCGTTTCAGTATAGTCGACAATCGGGAGATCTCTCTTGTGTCTATTAGGTACTAACCGGGAGTTCTTATGATAATCAGGTGGAGCTAGAAAAACGGGTGGCAGAAGGAATGCAATGTAACATGTCCCATCCCAATCTAGTGGTAAACGTATATAGGCTGTATGACCACAAATGAAATAGGAACGTCGGGTAGCTTTGAATGTAGACTTGCCTTTATCACTGAATTCGATCACAGTAGTACATTTACTATGACCTAGAGGTACTGAACCATTCTTTCTGACACATAACTCGCCTTTGACGGGTAATACTGACATAGAGGGTAAGTCTGGTCCTGTATCAGACTGAACATTTAGAATCATGAGGTTAAGTGTATAATTACCTAATCCATATACTTCATTTTCTAGATCGGTCCCTGTCCTTTGTGGAAGACCCTCCTTGTTAGGGTAACATGCTTTATGCAAAACTGTGTTCAGATTTCCCCATACCCAACTGCCTTTGTAGACTATGGATTCAGAGTCTAAAGAATTTATTAAACTAAACCAGGCACCACAGGAACCATTATGTGTAAACGGATACGGGAAGAGGGGCAAGACTCCCTTGTATTTCTGATAGGGAGGAAGTCGGCCACATATCCAACAATTGGTAGCATTGCTGGTCTGATGAGAATGATGTAACATACTGATAAAAGTATTGTTGCGCAGCGCAAGCCGGTAAGATAACTCATGCGGGGGTAGTTCGCTGAAAGTATGCTCGATAGTGCTATTTGGAAAGAAATGTGCATGTATGGAAATAGGGAAATACATGTGTAACAGCAAACTTGCAGCAATAATCGTAAGACTCAGAAAAAACATAATCAATAATGTCACAATACAATGACTACGAAGAGATTTACAATATTCTCGTTTCTTGAGCTGTTTCTGTCTATCTCTCTCTCTATTGGGATCTGGCTTGTACATGTCAGGAACCTGTCTAACCGCTTCACCTAGGGGAGGACTTAAACAATTAAACTGTCTGACTTGCTAGACCTCAACTTTGAACGATACTCCTGTTGAGGAGTTTTCTCTGCCAGTGGGGGTGTTATATCAGTCTTTAGGATGGGGCCGGGCTGGGAGTCTAACTCTGGCTGCAGTCCATTATATTTTTTTATATGACTCGAGTGGAGCCAGCCTTTGCGGCCCTCCACCTTCACCGCTGTCCTTGTAGTCAGTAAAACAAGCTTCGGCTCTTGCCAGCGGGGCTCCAGCGGACTCTTCCTGTCGAAATTTCTCACAAAAATGAGGTCCCCCGGTGTAATCTCGTGCGGCTTCACCTCGGTATTGTCGGGAAAGGCTGCAGCTACCTGTGAACGACAAGATTGTAGTGCAGACATCAAGGAGGCAAGGTAATCTGTCAACATGTTACTATCAACATCGGTTATTTTGCGAGGCAGAGGCGTCCCCCACATATTCGGTGGCCTACCAAAGACCACCTCATACGGGGATAGCCCTGTTCTAGAGTGTGCAACCATTCTCATGTAAAACAATGCAACTGGCAAGGCGACTATCCAGTCTACCCCTTTCTCGGCACAGATCTTGGCAAGGCGTGTTTTCAGTGTCTGATTGTGGCGTTCTACGAGACCTGCTGCCTCGGGATGTCGGACGCAGTGGAACTTCCACTGATATCCTAGCAGGAGTGAAACCTGCTTCATTAATTCGGACGAGAATGGTTGGCCGTTATCTGAATACACGACACGAGGCAAACCGTATCGTGGGAAGAATTCACAAACCAACTGTTTGGCAGTGGTCGGAGCAGTGTAATCTGGGACTGGATATGCTTCTGTCCAACGGGAAAGTGCGCATACAATTACGAGGACATATTTGAATCCTCGACATCGTTACATCTGGATATAATCCATCTGGAGGACTTCAAAAGGGTAATCGGGAGGATTGAATCCACCTTGCTCTACAGGGGTGCTTTTACCTGGGTTGAACTGACAACAGATCATGCAAGTACGCACTTTCTGTTTTGCTGCTGCTCGTAAATGTTTATTGTACCAGAGATTTTGTAAACTGTCTAACATGGCTTTTTCTCCCAAGTGTGCTGGGCTGTGTGCAGTGTTGATCATAACTTGAACCATAGAGTCGGGGAGAAACCATGTGGCTTTTCCCTTCGTCATCCATCCCTGATCTGTCTGGATCCCTCCTAGTTCAGTCCATTTCTTTATTTCGTCTGGAGTAGCATGTGTCTGTATGTCAATTACATCTAGTGCGGGATCCTTAACTGTCATGCAATGTGTCGGTGTCGGAACTATTGTCTTTGTCATGTCAGCTGCATGTGTATGAGTCAGAGCTGTGTGTTTCGCGGTTTGATCGGCCAGATCGTTACCCTGGGAAATGGTATCTGTAACGTTAGTATGTGCCTTGCACTTCATGATAGCTATGGCTGATGGCAAATGTATTGCTTCCAGTAATTCCTGAATGAGGGGACCATGTTGGATTTTGGCTCCGTGAGAGGTCAAGAAACCTCTTTCCTGCCAGAGTACACCGAAGTCGTGTACGACTCCAAATGCATAACGTGAATCTGTGTATATGTTAACATTCCTGTTTTTGGCTATTATACAAGCTCGGGTTAGAGCAATGAGCTCTGCAGCTTGAGCAGACAGTGTATCAATGCGGTGTGTTTCTTTGACTTCAGTTTCAGTGGTCACTGCATATGCGGCCACTAATTCTCCTGTGCTTGTTCTCATACATGAACCATCCACGTAAAGTGTCAGGTCTGGGTTAGTCAGTGCAACATCTGTCAAGTCTCGTCGGGGTTTTGTTACTGCATTAATGATCTCTATACAGTCATGTGGAGCTGGATCTGTAATGTTCGAGGGTAACAATGTGGCAGGATTGAGTATGTTACAGCGTCTGATTTCTATGTGTGGTTGGAACAATGTCAATTCATAACCTGTCAGTCGTGCTATAGTCAAGTGTTGAGTCTGTGTTCTGTTTAAAAGAACTTCCACGGAGTGTGGAACTTGTACTGTCAGGGGATGTCCTAACACTATGGAATCACTTTGTCGGATTGCTAAGGCTGTTGCTGCAACTGATTTTAAGCACGCAGGCAGAGCCTGGGCTACTGGGTCTAATGTACTCGAAAAATAAGCACACGGCTTATGTGAACCTGCTTGGTCTTGTGTGAGGACAGATAATGCTGTGCCATCACGTTCGGTAACAAAAAGTGTAAAAGGTTTGCTGTAACATGGTGTTGCTAAAACTGGTGCTTGACATAATGCTTTCTTTAATTCATCAAAAGCCTGTGTGTGTTCCTGAGTCCAAGGGAGGACAGTCGAAGTCGCTGCCTCCTGTGTTGTCAACTGTATAAGTGGCTTGGCTAGAAATGCGTACTGGGGAATCCATTGCCTGCAGTAAGAGGTGAGGCCAATGAAAGCCCGCACTTCCTTTTGTGTCGTGGGTTGCGGTAAGTGTGCAATTAACTCGATGCGGTCAGGTGTTAGCTGTCTCCCCCTCTTGGACAGCAAGTGCCCAAGGTACACCACTTGCTGAACACAGAATTGTAACTTTGAAGGGGACACCTTGTGTCCCTTGTCAGCTAAGAAATGCAAAACCGTCAGTGATGCATGTTCACATTCAGGTTCGCTACGAGCGGTGATCAACAGATCATCGACGTACTGCAGTAGGGCAGTGTTAACTGGCATGAGAATACTGTCAAGTTGTCTTTTCAATGCTTGGCTGTAGATGCTGGGGCTTTCTGTGAATCCTTGAGGTGCGCGTGCAAATTTGAAGCTACGGCCATTTAAACAGAATCCGAAAAGGTATTGGCTCTCCGGATCAATGGGGACACTGAAGAAGGCGTTCTTGAGGTCAATTACAGTAAAGAACGTCGCTTCTGAATCAATAGCAGTCAATAAGGATGAGATGTCGGGGACCACAGGGTACTGTGGCACAATGCATTTATTTAATTCTCGCAGATCAATCACCAACCGATAAACTGGTGGTGCATTTGGGTCAGTACGTTTAAGAATCGGAATGATAGGGGAATTACATAGATTGGAGTCGGTTTCTACAACCACTCCCTGTGCAATGAGCTCTTCAATGATTTCCAGTAAAGCCACTACAGCATCGGGTGGTAACTTGTATTGTCGGATTCGGGGCAGTACAACTCCGGGCTTGAGTGTCACTCGGTATGGCGTAATGTGCATACAACCTACATCAGTTGGGCCTTTCGCCCACAAATGTTCTGGTACATTTTTCAATCTGACATCAAAATCTCGTAATACATAGTGACCCTGGAAGTCACGTAAAAACAATCTAACTCCTTCCGGAGAACAACATATTACAGCTCCTAGAGCTTTCAGTGTCTTGATGCCTAACAGGTTTTCTGGACATGACTTCGTGAGTAGCAAGTCTGTAGTGCGTGACAATGGACCAACTGCTAGGGGAACAGGTTTCGATACTTCATTAACAATAGGCTGTCCTGAAAATCCAAGGGAAACATTCTGTGAGCCTGAGAGGGGTGCCCCTGGAACCTCATCGTGACTTATTGTTGTTCGACTTGCCCCTGTGTCAATCAAAAACTTTCTATCCTTTCCTAATACTTGACTATGTACATAAGGACCCTCTTGATCTACAGGAACCTCAATGAGAGGCAAGCCAACCTCCCTCTCTAGGCTGTTTCATGAGTATCGCTGATAGTCGGGGTAATCAGATTGTGCATACTGGTACATCTGCTGAGAAACTTGCTGTGTCGCAGCAATGGGCTGTGGACGTGGTACCGCTACTGTCTGTCCTGTCTGTTGTGGAGCAGGCATTGGCTGGACGTTCTGTGGAATATGTTGCTGAACTTGGTGTTGGACCTGGTCCTGTCTAGGCTGACGTGGTCTCTCTTTAGTTTTTCCTGTTGCTATATTGTATTTCAAAACCGTACATTCATTCACATAATGACCTGGCTGTTTACAATAGTTGCATGTCCCCTTAACGGGAGCCGCCGTATTATTTGACTGTGTCATACCCTTTTTCTGACCGTCAGCTGGAACTGACTGAGCAACTAACATTTTCATTTTCGTATCTTTCATACGCCTCTGTTTGTGGTCCTGTTCTTCCCTAATTCTATTCTGGTGGTACTGTAACATTTGTAACATTTGGGACGGTGTATTTGCTTGCCATGTACTTTCTACTTTCAAAACACGGTTCTTAACTTGAGGCAGGGAATTCTCGACTAATTTTGATACAAAGAGATGCGGGTATGACTCGCTACTTGTTTTCAGGCCACTATTAATAATAAAACATTTCTCGAATCTAGAATAAAAATCACTAGTATCTTCATCGTGTTTCTGCTTACAGGCTGAGATTGCGTCCCAGTCTTCCTTTTTAGTTGCTAACAGTCTAGGTAAAACCTGAACTAATAAACCTGGTAATGCTTTAGCTTTATCCCCAAGGCCTAAACCTGCAGTACGACCATTTTCTTCAACTTCTAATGCAGCCCAATCAATCTTTGTGTCTCCCACCTCCCATTCTTTCTCCTTCAGTTTCTCCTAAATTCCAGCAGGCAGCAGTACTTTTAACATTTTCATTATATCTGTATACGTGTAATCGCCCATGAGTAACATATCTTTAATCTCTCGATGAAAACCTGCGGGATCTTTATCATGACTGGGCACTATTTTCTTCATTTCTAATAATTCTATTTTAGTGAGGGGTGTATATACAAATACACGTTCTAATGTGTTATCGTCTTTTCTGACCGGATGTACTTCCCGTAGGGGATTCTGTCTATCAAAGTAAAACATTTTTCTTTCTGGGGGTGGTGGAGCTGACATAAACTGTGGTTTCAGAAAAGCACTATACTTGTGTCTATGTTCCAGAATTTCCTTAATTAAATCAGTACCTAGGCCTCTCCATTTATTAGAGAGCAGTTCTACTAATATGTCCGGTAAGGGACCTGGATCAGAATGCTGGCTCTTGAACAACGTAATGAGATGCTGAATCATGTATACACTAACTAATTTTTGTTCATCAGGGGAAAGGTTCAAAAACGTCTGATCTACTGCATCATCATTATATGTACTGGAATCGTTAGCCCATTGTACTGCAGACCGGGCTAATTCTTGCTCATCCATGGAATTGAGTACGTGGTACCCCATTCGAGCTTGAAGTATTTTATTGGTAGCCTGAAACATATGTTCAGGAGAACTCGGGTTTGATATAGCAGAGAGAAAAATTCTTTTGCTTTCCGGACGTATTGTTTTCTTAAGGTATTTTCCCTTACCTACATATGCTATCAGCTCTTTGTCTGACTGTTGTGATGTTTCTGCTACATTCTCTGTTTCCGCCTCCTCTTGCGAGGAAACTGGATCGTCTAATTCAAAATCTTCCTCAGGTTCTCGCTGGGCATGTATGTCTATTATTTCTTTACGGATCTTTTTAACCATAATATGTATACTGTTCTCCTTCTCATGTTTACCCTCCGCCATGTTCTGGCTCCATTTAATCAGTCTTTTCATCTCAGTTTGCGGAAAGCCTGCCTGATCTTGTTCTCTTATTAAACAATTAACCAAAAATCGCATTATAAAACCTTTAGTCTCAACTTTCTGACGTGACATGGCGTCGGCAACAGACTCCGGTCCTTCTCCTGTTCTAATAAAGAAATACAATTTGTCTAGATGTTCTGGCATTTCGGGTAGTAGCATCAAATAATCTGTAACGCGTCTCAAACGTATGGACGCTAACAACATGGGTCCTGACGTACCAGGCACTGAGTCATATCTGCAATCTGTAAGTTCTCTTCTAAGTTGTTCGGTCGAAGCCGTTTTCGGTGTTCGAGCCTTTGCTCAATCTCTCATTGTAACTCGGTGTATCTGTGGGGGTGTTCGATAACCTGTAGCACCTCCTGAACCGGAGGCTTGGGCATAACCTGGCTGTACTTGCTGTAGCTGGGTCGGGTCCTGGACCACGCCAGTCCCAAAAGGATTTAATGGATGCAGTTGTTGAATACCAGGGGGGACAACGGGAAGGGGTGCGGGTAGCGGGGCTGGAAGGATCTGCTGTTGCGGAACTGGGGGCGGATGATCTTGGGGTAGGAGACCGTCAGCAGGTGCAGGTTGTGCGGGTACATGGGCAGGTGCAGTAGTATAGGTAGGAGCTGCATCGTCTAAATAGGAAGAAAAAAAATGTCTGCTGCGGTCTTGTGACGTAATTTAGTCGGAACCAATGGAGGGGCAGATCTTTTGGTATTTCCGGAGTGGCCTTAGGTAAACCCTCGGCCAAAAGAGGATACATACCATTCACAAGGGTGGTTCGTTGTCTGTCTACTTGCTCTGCTTTTACTCGTATTCCTTCTTCAACTAGCACGTTTTCTCGGGCTTTATCTGAATCTTCTCTATGTTTCTCTGCTTTTCTGAGTTCTTTCTCTGTACGTCTATGCGATTCTTTACGCCACAATTCTATAGCGTCTTTCTGAGATTGTCTAGCCTTCTTTTTCCATAACGCTTCTTCTACTCTAATGATGCAATCTGCATCCCATGTCCCTGTAACGGGCCATCTGTATCTCTCGTCTAGGTTCTTAGTATAATCGGCCCATATATCTAGATATAAGATGGCATCTAAGCCATGCTTATGGTACATAAAATTTCCGGGAGTATCCCTAGGTGGGACAGGAATCGCTTCCTCTAGTATCCCTTTCCTAGTTCCTATCTGTCTTAATTTGGAAAACAGTGGCATCTTGATATTCGGTACTTGATACTTACTTGAACCTGAACACACTTTTGACACAGAAACACAGTAATGTATATCAAACAGTCACTCATACCACGACATTAATCACATAGAAACATTTTGAACACAGATTAACTAGGCTTGAATTCTATAACGAAAACAAAAATCGAACTGTTAAAGGCACTAATTACTTGATATACTGCTAAACAGTACAGATACACTGCTAAAACAGTGCAGACCGGGTCTGTGTACCCAAACCCGTCTTGACCGGATGCATAATAATGCACCCGTCTAGATGCGTCCCCAGCAACGGTACTCACCGGGAAGCACGGAACGGAAGGCCTCGGAAAACTCGTCTGGTCTGGACCGGCCTGGACTTGACTCGACTCGTGACGTCACAGGCACGTCGGAACTGGTGGGCCTCTAAACACCTCGGATCTTGCTCTCTTGGCTAGGCTCTGGTCGGGATCCTCCGCACTCCTTACCGCCTCGTCTGGGTGTCGATCGCAGTCTCAGTCACCTCCGTTGGCCTGAGGGAGATACAGGAAATCCTGCGGGTACGCGTAATTGTCCGTCTCGGCTGTGGCAGGGGGCTAGATTTGCAACGCACCGCCGGCGCGTAAGGTGGGGGAGGGGTCCCTTTTCGTGCGCCAAATTAATGTGGTAAATAAATATTTACCGTCTGAATTTCTATGCAGTAAAGTTCAATAAAATAACTCAGTCGAAAATAAGAGGCAAAATCCGTGATATCTGAGTTTCAAAATGGGTTTTATTCCATAAGATGGAATGGTTCGAACCAGGGTATCATGTTCCTTTCACCATAACGGATCAGGAAGGGATAGAGCATACCTTATTGACAGAATACAACTTTTATAGTTAATGCATATAATGGTGATGGATACAGAAGGCGTAACAGCTGAGACAAACGAGATAAGAACACATGTGCGTAACAGAAAGGCGTGCACGAGGGCGTACACAGAGGTGTGTGAAACGTCACATGAAAGTGTCACAAGTGGGTGGATACATAGTGGAATCTTGCAGTGTCAGCAGAAATCTGTAGCAAGGATGCGCGCGCAGCAGCATGACGTGTGACTGACGTGAGGCTGGAGGGTGCAGGGGACTTGACATTTAGCACGAGAGGAAAGAGACAGAAGTCTGGCATGTCAGATCGACTCGTTCCTAAATCATATCTGATATCTTGTGTTTAGGGAACTATATTATCTAGAAGGAAAAGGTCTCTCGGGCAGAGGCTACTCTATACTGACTATTAATGCGTGCATATGTGACTACGTGTCTGCGTGTAATGCGAGGGGCCATGGGCCTACCATGGTAACAGGAGCAATGAATTACTTGCATGGAGACAGAAAGGCCGGGCCCTTTGCTCTGCAGCCGGGGAAATGTTTATCTATTCTGCTAGACTGGAATGTGTTTTCGAGGAGCTGAGCTCGGCTATAAAATAACTTGAAGGCAAAATACTGTCTTTGGCAGGCAAGCAGGCCGAGCCGGGCACCGCTCGCCGCGCAGGGAGTAGGACAGAGGTCAGGGAGGCATCCCACGTTTGCAGCTTTCAGGAGGCAGAGAACAGAAAGGGCTCGATGGTAGAAATCAGGGCCTAGCTCTGCAGGGCTAGGAAAAACGTGAAAGTGCACCATGAAAAGACGTTGGCAAGGCATACTTAGGAACTGAATTATTGATCCATCCATGGTGGATCTGAAAGAGGACATGTTAACGTTGGACGCAAATGTATTTGCGTCTCCATAGCAGGTCGAGGAGGGAAGTTACATGCACCTTAAGCTCGTACATGGAGACGGTGGGGTTCACGTTAGGGGACACAATTGACCATAAAAATTTATATTACCTCAGAAAGTTAAATTTCCTGAGTAGATTGCATCACCTATTGTACAATCCACTACAATGACAGTGTAAAACATGGTTTCATGCCCACCAGTGTGGCCTGACTGTATCAGTGTAAAAACTGCAATTTGACCTGCCAAAATAAACCCCTAAATCTCCCTTTTAAATATTGATAGGTCGATCATGTGTAGGCCTACAGGGTACAAGGTATCTAAAAGTACCTGTCAGTCTTAAAGTAGTCTTCCCCCAAGCTTTTTTACTTCACCATTCCTATATTTGCTGATCTCATTTTAGTTGGCCGTAGGCACTTTGCCACTGCTAACCCATGCTAAAGTGCTTGTACTATTTCCTCTAAACATGAAGCGAAGAGTAATGTGTAAAAATATTTTTCTTTTTATTAGTTTTTTCTTTTTTCAAGGTGCACAAAACAACCAACGCGTTTCCCTACCCAGCCTTGGGAGCTTCGTCAGGGCAGGATCAAGTGAACTGAAGCCTGTATAGATCTTAGGATCGGATAAAGGTAGTCCATTATAATATATGTTGACAGGCGTTATACATGGATATATAGTTCAAACAAAATCCAGTAAGATAGAGTGCTCAGAAAAAATTGTAAACGTGACTGAATAATCCACGTATGTGTACAAGTGCATCAGGGAGGTCGTAAGTCACTTCAATCAGAAGGTGACAATATGTAGAAACCTATAGAAGTCAAATGTATTAAATATTCATATTGGCCAAAATGGGTGACGTTATAACGATGTGCAGTCCTTGATAAGCTGCAATATGTTTTAAGTCTCACATCAAGATAACAAACGTTGGCGTTTTGCACGGGGGACGGTCCTTTATAAGGTCACCCATTTTGGCCAATATGAATATTTAATACATGTGACTTCAAAGCCCTGGTTCTCGAACGCCCTGAAAGAACTGAAACAGGGCTGTAAAAAACTGGAGCGCAGCTAGAGGAGCGGATATTGCCCCTTGGCTAGCCGGCTCTTCGTGCTGCCCAGAGGGAATACTATTCTGCTATCAAGATATCTAAAAGTAATAATTATGCTGGAAGGATCAATAAGGCCAATAACAACAGCAAGGACATTTTTGCTATTGTTAAGAGCTTTCTCTGCCCCTGTGCCGAGCAATCGATGCTGCCTTCCTCGGATCAGTGGTGTGGGAACCTGCTTCCATTTTTGTTGACAAAATAGCTGGGATTCAGGATAGCCTGTGTGCTGCTCTTTCCAATCAAAGGAGTGCTTCCTTGGCATCCCACTGACCCCTAGCCCCCTGCCAACCAGTTTAGGCATTTTCACCGCCAGCTGAGTCTGATATTCTAGCTGTTCTGAAATCCCTGAAGTCCGGGTCCCCTACTGACCCCTGTCTGGCTCGTGTTTTAGGTGGGGTGGCAGAGTTGGTTAGCTTAGAGGTTACTGAGATCATCAATCTCTCCCTTCAGATGGCCACTGTTCCTACGTGCTTGAATCAGGCCAAAGTGCTACCCCTTCTCACAAAATTAGGGCTCAATCCACTGGTTCCATCTAACTATCGTCCCATTTCTCTCCTGCCAGTGTTGGCAAAAGTTTGTGAGAAGGTGGTATTTCGACAGTTGGAGGCCTTTGTGGAAACATCAAATGTGTTGCACCCTGCTCATCTGGGTTTCGTGCTTCATACAGCACAGAAATGTCTGAGGCTATCAGGGAGTGCCTAGATGGAGGCGGCAGGGCGTCCCTGATTTTGCTGGACCTCTCTGCCGCCTTTGATACGTTGCCCCATAAACATCTTCTTGCCCGGCTGTCATCCATCGGTATCATTGGCCCTGCTCTGGAATGGTTAACATCGTTCTTGGACATCCGGACTCAGCAGGTCTGGTTCCCCCCCTATTCGTCCTCGGCCAGGCAAGTCTCTACTGAAGTGCCTACTTTAAGTCCTTTACTGTTTAACATTCACCTGATCCCCCTGATTTTTTTAGCTGAGGAACTGGATGCAAAAATTATAGCCTATGCGGACGACACTATTATTTACTTGGCAGTGCTCGGATCTGAATACTAAAATTGCTCAGACCTGCCTCCCATCGGTCTTCCGCAGGCTTGCACTTGCCCAATTTAAGTGCAACGAGGGAAAATCGGACGTTCTCCTCTATGGGTAGTTCCCTGCCACTTTTAGAGAATCGCTGTGGCCTCCCAATGTGCCTCGCTCCAACTCCGTGGGAGATCAGGCAAAAAACTTGGGGGTCTGGTTTGGGGAAAACTTAAGGTTTGAAGAATATATTAAAAAACTAACCGGAGTATGCTTTGGCACCCTCAAGGCTTTTCAAAGGTTTTTTCCTCTGCTTCCGAGGGAGGCCAAAGAAATGGTAGCAAGTACCCTCATCCTCTCTTGCCTTGACTATGCCAATGCCTTGTCATTGGCATCCCGGCATATCTGGTCAGGCATCTCCAGATCATACAGAACGCCATGGCTATACTCCTATTAAACATCTCGCGGAGATCTAGTGTCCGGCAGCATGTGCGTGATCTGCACTGGCTCCCAGTGACCCAGCGGGTGCTGTTTAAGGCCCTCATTTTATCTCACGGCGTCATTCCTGGTCAATGGCCAGTGTATCTGAGGAGACGCTTCATCCTGTATACGCCGAACCGCCCCCTCTGCTCTTCCACTCAGTGTCGGCTTGTCATCCCACGGTTCCGAAGGGTGCGCTTAGATGGGCAGTATATCTCGGTGAGACCTGCGGCTGCCTGGAATTCCCTTCCCATGGAGTTTCGGGACATTCAGGATTTCAAGCGTTTTAAAAAATCACTCGACTCACCTCTTTAAAATGATTAAGTAACTCTGTTCTCTTTCTTCCACTTTCTCACTGTCTGTGCACACGCCAGGACAATCTTGAGTATATGAGCGCGCTACAAAACCCTCTATAACATATAATTTAACAAAGTCCTCCGCTGGGCACTCTCCTAAAGGGTTTGACATTAGTCTATTGTGACCCCAGACAATCTGGGGCCAGGGCAGGGAGACAGGAAATTCCAAGCACCTATTGGGGGTGGAAACCTCTAGAAACCTCTCCTACTTCAAACTAGGCACCAGGACCTCATACCCCAACTCTTCAGTACACATATGGACCTGTTGAAGACGCAGAAGAAGGATTACAAAGCTGCTCTGCTGCAAGAAGGACTGCCACTCGGTTTCCCTGCTGCCTGAGTAAAAGGTCTGAACTTGCATCTTGAACCTAGAACCACCAAAGTGACTGGGTGGGGGGGATTTTTAAAGTAGATGATGAGGGAAAATTGACTAAATAATTAACTTTCCTTCATCGTCGTCCGTCAAACCCCCCCCACCCGGCCCACCACCCACCGCTCTTACTTACACTGGCTGGATTTGAACGCAGGACTCTGCATCTCTCCGCAATCAGGATCCATCAACGTTGACTTGTGACTTTGTCCCAGTCAGCGGCAACCAGATATGCATCATCATCATAGCTTTATTTCGATTATAGAAAAAAATCTTAAAAGCATTTTGCAAGTTATATAAAACACATTTAAGAAGGATACACATGAAAAGTTATATCCACATTTGAGGCTTTGTGCTTTTTGGCACTAGTTTTCACATAAATCTTTACAATTGCATATCTCCAGTTCTACTTATTGGATGTTTGTCATTTTGGTCTTATAATATTTGTTGATCTTTACTCTATTGTTCTAGATTGGCGTGGGATTTCTCTTGTGTTGTGTTGTCATTTCATTATTGTTTGAAGTGCTGCATTAATACTTTCCACATTGCCTCTAAGTTAAGCCTGTATGCTTTTGTTTTTGTGCCAAGCTACCAGCGAGTTAAACACAGGTTAACCTGGGAATTTCTTGTGACTTCACCCTGACAAGGATTGTGGTTGCTTGCTGCTTGAGTAGAGTTTCAAACCCCTCTTCCCCCCTACCAACACCAGTAGCCCAATTTCCTACAAGGAAATGCAGAAATGTTATGTTAATATGGTCTTATATTGACTACCACCCAAAAACTATTTTTCACAGTGTTAAGCATAGCTGTCATAAGTAGAAAACCAGAGTACAGATTAAACTCCTACTACTGTATCTCAGGAATAGCCGTAGCTTGAAAACTAAAACCTTTTTAATAATTATTAAAATCCAATTCAATGGTTAAGTCTGATTGTAATAAATATTGAGGAAAAGTACTTTTATAAAATTACCTTTTCCTGCTTGAAGTTCATGGAAGCTACATTTGCATTTGCTGTCCCACTTCTTACACCCAGTGATTAGCATTTGAAGTGGTATGAAAGTGGTATTGGCAGGATGACCAGCAGAGTTGGGCCTAGGAACTGTATTACCTTCAAAGAGGCCTCCCTTTTACAAAGTAATGTATGCTGACACCTGGACAGCGTCCTTCCATACCCCACCCCCAACCCTAGCCAAGCAGGCTCCAATCACAGTGGGCCTTTTTTGACATTATAGTGTCAATGTTTGCTGGAGTGTAAAATCCTCCTTGACAGATCTGCTGGGTGTTTACAGATAAGGCTGGGGGTGCACTTGAAATAACAAGAAACAGGATGGCAAAACATGTCTTGCTGAGAAACCCTGCTTTTTTCTACTAGATTTATAGCTCTCAATTTATTGAGGGTACAGAGACATTCTCGAATGGGATTTGAGTGTTGTGAGGACACTACGATTATTATAGTTCAGTTCACACACACAACCCCCAGCCTTCATAGCCCAAGTTTATTGTGGCCAAAGACTTTTTGCCATTTTGAAAATGCCCAAAGTGGATAGGGTTGGCCCCAGTAACTTTTACCCCATTGATTACCGTGCACCCAGGAGGGATTCATGCCTAGTAGCTTGCACCAGGTATTAATGTGGCACCCCCAGAGACCCACTTCACAACACTCCTGGATCTGAGGAAGATCATAAGAGGAGTCAACCAGATGTCTGAGATATCAGAATAGCCTAGAAAACTTGATCTACTCTCCTGCTTGTAGCCAGGTTAATGAAGGTGCCTCCAAGTGTCACAAGACTGACTTTATGCTAATGCTACAGGGACACAACAAGCAACAAGAGGTCATTTTCTGCAACTGCCCAGCTGAGCCTTGGCAACAGTAGCTGGCCTGGACCCTGCTGTTTGACCCTGTGCTTGACATCCTGTGAGGCTCTAAGTACCTTCCTAAGGCTTTAATGGGTACTTTTGTTGTGGATTGGGACTTAAAGAACTAAGTTAGAAGGTAAATTCATTGACCAGGATGAACCAGACTGGTGTATCCGATGAATGCGCTATTGCAATCAGCAACAAACTACACCTTGATCCCCTTCTACCAAAACCACTGACTATCATTCGCACTTTGGTATTCTAGGAGCTATTCCTACTGAAAACTTTAAAAATTATTGGATGTTTGTTATTTTGGTGCCATTGTGTTTATTACACTTTACTCTAGTTTTCTAATTCAGTTTGGGATTTTTATAGTTTTGCATTTTAAATGTATTACTGTTTTGATACTGCATAGCTACTTAACAACGTTCAGCTTGTCTGCTCTGTACCATAGCTACCAGGGGTTTGAGTTCAGGTTAATTTTGGGACTATGATGGTTCACTCTGACAAGTGTTGTGATTATTCCTTGAGGTGGGTAGCCACCCTCCCCCAAGCAATAATCCATTTTCTTACAAATACATTTTGATAACACAAATACAGATGAAACAATACCTTGGTATAAACCATAAACGCAGATGTGCAGAGTATAATATGCGACATATTTCCTATGTTGAGGAGTCAAGGATCCCCCTCGTACCTAGCAATGATAATAAATAGCATATTACACTTTGTACATCTTCTTCATTCACAAGTTATGGTGTGAGGCACACAATGCACACCATATATCATGCCCCCACCATGTTTAGTACACCCCTTAGCCAATGGTGTGTAAGAAACTTCTACAAAAAGGCAGAACATGACGGGACCATAAACAATGGTATTCTGCATTGCACATCAAGCTTTTTGTTTCTGTTTGCCAAACCATACCTGATATTTAACTATAAACACATATGTACTCCTTTACACATTATTAGAAATGTGCCCTGCGATTTTGTTGGCCACTAAGTTTATTTTTGTAGGACACATTCCCTTATGATCACACACCTAAAAACATTGCTAGAAATATTAATGTGCTGAGCAAAACCACACAAAAAAATATTCAAAGGAGTGAAGTGAAAAAGTTCCTTTGTATCATGAAAAGAAAAATATTTGTACAAAAGTACATGCTGATGTTTATTTTTTGTGGTTTAACTACTTGCTTTTTGCACTTTCTACTAGTGCACACAGAGGGTCCGATTCATAGAACTAACTTAAGACAAAATCCTCAACTTACTACTTTTGGTATTCACAGAAGGCATTTAGTGGTAGTAAAGTTAGGATTTTGTCTTAAGACTGTCTTATGTCTGTCTTAAGTCTGTCTTAAGTCTGTCCTAAGTTTGTCTTAAGTTTGTCTTAAGTCTGTCTTAAGTCTGTCTTAAGTTTGTCTTAAGTCTGTTTTAAGTCTTGTAAGTCTGTCTTAAGTCTGTCCTACTACATTTGGTATTCACAGAAGGCATTTAGTAGTAGTAAAGTTAGGATTTTGTCTTAAGTTTGACTTAAGACAGACTTAAGACAGACTTAACACAGACTTAATACAGTCTTAAGACAGACTTGAGACAGACTTAAGACAAACTTAGGACAGACTTTGGACAGACTTAAGACAGGCTTAAGACAAAATCCTAACTTTACTACCACTAAATGCCTTCTATGAATACCAAAAGTAGTAAGTTTAGGATTTTGTCTTGAGTTAGTTCTGTGAATCTGGCCCACTGAGCATGAAAGTAACAAACTTAAGGGGATGGCAGTAGCTCTTGTACACAGCGCCTAATTTGTAAATGAAGGGTTACAGGCGATCAAAACTCCACCAAGAAGCCCATGGCCCGAGCAAATAAATGTTGGCATGCCAAAAATCAAGACTTCATAGTCTTAAATCCGCCTCATCCCTCTTCAATTCATTGCCAGATACTCTCCATCCATTTATCTCAGTCTTGCTGGTTTATGCTTTCTCCCACTGACATATTTTTCGTCTTTTTCTTCCACGGTCCTTCCTTCTTTCTTTTGTTTTTCTCTGCCTTGCTATTAGTAAATGTCTGATCATTAAAAATAAGTGTTGGTCCCCAAAAAAGAGTGCCTGTGGTGCGCACCGGCAACCACCAGCTCAAATTAAGCACTGCTTGTAGAAGACAAAAGGAGTAATTGGGAAGAAGTTTAAGACGCGCATCACACAATATCAAAATGTAATACTTTTTGAGCTGCCTTGCTTTGTAATGTTTGCCAGCCAAGTGAGGGTGTGGTCTAGAGAAGATCCAGAAATGTTATGATACATGACAAATGGAAGGGCAAATGTAGCAAGAGTGAATATGCCATCCTAAAACCTCCAAATTAAAGAGCAGCTGATTACGGCTGAGCTGTGGGAGGAGGGCGTGTGGTGGGGTGACTTAGTTGGGCTTATGGCAGGTTCCTGTCCTGTAATTAGTTCTTGTTTTGAGCACATTACAACATAACTTAATCTGCATTATTCTTCCAAGTGGGTCAGTGAGGGAGTAGTCTATTTTTTGGTGGGGCACAAGGGACTTATGCCCTTGACCTTTGACAACGACCATAGATGGCCATTGGCATGTTGCATGTGGGGAGGCTCTGAGTCAGGAAATTTAGTGCTATTGTTGGCCTCAAATGATACCCAAAACTGGTGCTTGAGGGTGGCCATGGCATTAAAATATTTTTGACGCTAGTGAGTTTTTTTGCTAAATAATTCATTTTTTCCCACTGGGATGTTGGTTATTAGTGTCAAAGTGCACAGAGTCCTAAGGGCAACAAAAACCAATTCAGCAAAACTGGAGGGGTGAAGGCAAAATATTTGGGGGTGACCCTTCAGAGAGGGCCTGGTCCATCAGAGAGTATTGTACCTAACTTAAAAGTCTGATGATTCAACGAAGATAGTAAGGCTGTGGGAGGCTGAGAGAACTAACTGGCCTTCTAAGAGGTTAGTTTGAGACTAACCATCATTCTCCATCTTAGGACTGTACATCAAATTATTAACTGCTTTCTTGCTTTATACACTTTGCTGTATGCAGAAGCACCACAAATCTGAACCAAGCACTACTTCACCGGCCCCAGTTTTCCACACCGTTTTCAATACAAAACTAGAACTTAAAGAATGATGTTTCACTACTGAAATTCTGAAGTTGGGTAAGCACCTGTGGGGTGACTTGTCCCATGCCTTCTGGGAACAGTCAATAATCCCTATTCTCTTCACCCCACGCATCAATAAAGGATAACTTTAATATTAAACTACTGGAGAATAGAATAGATTTAATTTACCTACTCAGATTAAAGCTAAAAAGCTTCATGCAACTTGCTTATCCTCCACCCAAATTGAGAGTATGTGTTCCGATTCCACAATATGAATCATCCACAGCTATGGCCTGCTAGAACTTTGAAAATCATTTCAACTAAGTAGACTGGTGGTAGATGCTTTACCCAGTGGGTTGTACTGCTGTTGCCCAGTGTATTTAGTTATAACTCACCTATTATATCCCACAGCCTTGAGCCAAGACCTTGTATGTTTGTCATACTAATGGAAACACTCTTGTCGAGATTTCACCTAAATACTGCCCAGTGGTGGTTCCTTCTAAAGGGCAGAGGAGCATTGCCTCACCTGCAGTGAGCGCAGCAGTAACTGTAAATTAATAAAATAGCTGGACATTACCATTTTATTATGATGTGCCGCATCTAGCCCACTGTTCTAGTGTGAGTATGAGGGCTGGGCTGATTGGCGGCAGTAGCAGGATGACTTGCCAAGTGTGCCAGTGCTGAGTGCGCATAACAGATTGGCCAGCTGTCTTGCAACGGCTAGCCCGACATATGCACTACCCACCACATCAATCTGAGCTGTGTTAAACAGCCAGGAAATGGCAGGCAGAGGCCCCGTGCCTCAAAAGGAGCCCTGGGGTAGCCTGCTCCAACCAATCCTGGTGCCTCTTTCATGCTCAAAACAGCATGAAAGCAGCTCTAGGATTGGTTAGGTTTGCGTTGGCATTTGTAGGAAATTAACCAACCACCTTCTTTTCCTTCCCCTCCATTTTGAACTTGGACAACTGCTCTCAGAACACAATTTACATACAAATATGGGTTTCCTGTACATAAATATCACACCCTTTGTCTGCTGCAGTACACAGAGTGAATGTGACCTCCTGGTCCCACTTTTCTCGCTCATTTGTTGAACCTCCAGAAGAGTGAACACACCCTTATGATCTCGAGTAGACACCCGATGGCATCATCAGAAAGTTTTTGGACATCTCGCCACTACATATTGTGATTCTGAGGATGCATTATGAGCACAAGTTGGGTGTTTTTTAACTTGGGAAAAGTCAATGGATTAGGTTATTAATTTTTAATCAAGAAACAATTGCACTTATGATCGCTTCCACATTTATGCCAAACCACAGGAGGCGGCTGCTCTGAGAATCCAGATACACTGTGGGAGGAGCGCAACGGCAACAATCTTTAAGGAGCTATAGCTCCTTTGATCTGGTTGGCCATGGGATGGGACATCCCAGGTCAAACTGAATGACTTTAGAAACCTTCCCAGAATCATTGAATGATCATCCAACTACTTTAGAAGTCATTTCGTCATCATCAGACATCATCAATCTCTTGAAGTCATCAGCTGAGTTTAGAAACTCAGCTTGATGATTTCAGGATGACTTGAAAATGACTGCCTGATTACTTTAAAGGGTGTGATTGATCTTGATGACTTGAGGATGATTTAGAAATGAGTATCTGATGTTATGATAAAGGGTAAACCTATCTCATGTATAACAGGGAGATATGAATACAAAGTGCACTCCAGTGCTTTTGAAAAATATGCTCTTTCAGTACATACTGTTCGAAGTGTTCCCCAACATGTAATTACTATTTTTTCATTGCATTGAAGAACAGGGTAGGTACTGTTATTGGTATTACGCTTCTAACATCCAGAGTAAAACAATGTGTCTAAATCAAATAAAAAGTTGTAATTAACATTCCCCATGAGTCTAAACTTCAGTGCTCACAGATGCCCTCTCCACTGCCCTCCTGGTGACGCCCGGCCTCCAGCTCTGCACCACTAGTCACTCCCATGTATTACCTGCAGCAGGTGGTGAATGGCAGCGATAATTTGCAAGCAATAGGGAATTATGTGTGTCATTTCAACGGAGAGAATCTGGTTCGCATACTTATTCCTCATTTCGTGGGTTTACCACAACATAATAAACCAAGAAACTGTGTGTGTGTGAGTTATTTTTTTTGGGGGGAATGGGGAATTGTGCTCTGGGAGGACAGGGGTGAGACTATATTTTGTTTTGAGAAAACAGGCATTGGTATGTTTTTTGTTTGTGCGGGTTGACATCTGCATTTATTTAAATATAGTAATACAAAATTGCACATCAAAATGTTCTCAAACTATAAAAATAGATAATTTTACACAAATATACATATGCATAAAATCGAGAAACATTTACAACAGACAGGTTATATAAACATATTAAGGGGTATAAACATGTTCGCGCAAGAAATCACTGTCCACACTTCTTCAAGGAGCAAGAAAGGCCACTTTATTTTAAGACAGGTGCATAATACATTCTTGAACACATTCATTATTTATTTATATCATAAAATTCCAATCTACACATTATGCCTAAACTCCCTACCTAACAGAACCCGAAACTAACTCTTGACTAATACCCCCAGGATTAACCAAAGACGAGCTACCCTTCAGGATGGCCAACCCGCTCCAGGCTGCCCACCCCACTAGCAAAAACCGCCTCCTAAAAGAACAAAGACACCTGTCCTAAAAGTGGCAAGGCCCGACGACCAGAGCAGCGCCTAGAGCACCGCCAAGTAAAACCTAACTAAAGGAATAAAGGGAGGGTGGGTGGGGCAAAAAGAACCTCCCTTCCCCTGCCTCCCGCTACGCAGTACCCAACCGCCAGCCTGACTTCCCTTTATTACCTCCCCCTAATCACCCCCACCTGTTCCAGCTCCCTCGCGCGAACGTACCCAGGGAAAGACCAGCTCGCGCCTGGCTCTCCCTGGGTCCCCCCTCGCGCAAGAAATCACTGTCCACACTTCTTCAAGGAGCAAGAAAGGCCACTTTATTTTAAGACAGGTGCATAATACATTTCTTGAACACATTCATTATTTATTTATATCATAAAATTCCAATCTACACATTATGCCTAAACTCCCTACCTAACAGAACCCGAAACTAACTCTTGACTAATACCCCCAGGATTACCCAACGAGCTACCCTTCAGGATGGCCAACCCGCTCCAGGCTGCCAACCCCACTAGCAAAAACCGCCACCCAGGAAAACCTTAGCGTTTTCCTGCCCCACCCAAAGAAGGAAGGGAAGGAGCACACCACCACTGCACCTGAAGAACTGTGGCAATTAAATCTCTGAGCTCCAGAAGGTAAAAAGAAATGCCTAATGTAGACAGATGGACCCCGTCCTCACAGAATAAATGCTTCTCTGAAACTTTCAAATGATGATGAGCCAAACTGTATATACATAAATGGTTACAAAAAAGTCGCATTGTTCTATTCACTTTGCGTCTTGCCTTCTCCATGGCGGAATAGCTCCTTGCCCCAGTCCATTGCAATCGAGGCACGAACTCAGTCCATATCACCATGGTGCTCACCCATGTGGTCTTGATGACTTCGAGATCTTGTTTCATAAACTTTAGCAAAGTCAAACCTGATAGAGAAACTAAGTCGTTTTCCCTAAGATGCAGCACCAGTAGATCCGAAGGGCCCCCCAACCCTTTGAAACCATAGAAGCCAAGGCGGGAAAAAGACCGCCCCAGCGCATGCCCCCTGTGCCATGCCAGGAGACTTCACGTGTCAGACTGCTTAAACCAAGAGTTCTCCCACAAAGCTGACGCGCAGCGGCTACAGCAGCCCGTTTAACAAAAGAGTGCCCCAGGATCCACACCCTCCTTTTGTATCCAGCGACTGAGGGCCAAGGACCTAGGAGAAAAAGAAATGTTAGGCAAAGCAAAGGCGGACTACTTTCTCACATACTTCTCACAACATCTAGAACGCCAACGCCCAATACGACGAATTTGAGACCAATCCCACCCCAACCTGGCGGCCACGGTCGCCGCGCCAATCCTGAAGGAATGGGTGCCGAACTGAGAATGATCCCTCCCCAGGCCCAACAAAACCTTGCGGAGGACAGCTAACAACTGAGAAACAAGGATGGGACTGCCATCAGCATGACAAAAAATTGCCCCCGGGATAAAATGAGAAGACACAAAAAACCTCCCATTCCCCCACAGGGCAGCATGCAGACACACCGCTCCTACCCAGAAACACCCACCTACCCCTCCCCATCTGATCAGTTTTGGACATCCTCAGCCACAGGCGTACCCTGTCATGTTCCACCACCACCTCGCTGCTGGTCATTCCCACTCTACCCCTCAAACCCAGCAGTTCAGAGGCCCGAAATGCCCCAAAGAATAACCACACAAAGCACAAACGAAATTTGTGGCACTCCAAAGCATCATAGCAGCACACCTCCAAGTGCGATAAAAGCAACTGAAGCAAATCAAAGGTCACCGGCTGCCGTAGCTTCTGACCACCAGCCCGAAGCCTACCCAACCCTTTCAGAACTTTACGAACCAACACCCCCCCAACCGGATCCCTCCCCCACCAAAGCTGACCATAAAAAGACACCCCGGCCTACTTGCCCGAAATGGTCGTGTGAGAGAGGCCTTTGTCCGCTAAATGTAAAACAAACTGCAATAAGAATTGTTCATCAGATAACCCAGCCCTGACCGGACCTGCCATCTCCTCACCAAACTGCAAAAAACTCATGCCAGGCCTTCAAATAACTCCGCCATGTAGAGGCAGCTACTGAATGTTCGACCAAATGGTGGACCCTCAATCCCCCAAGTCCCATACGTACTGTGGGATCGCCGTTGGTTCCAGGTCCGCCCCGGGAGCCAATTTGCGGAATTCGGACCACTGAAAGCGAGATAAAGAATCAGCGATACAATTAGTGGCTCCAGGAACATGCCGAGCTTTAAAGACAATATTCAGTTGTAAACACCGCAACATGAAGGCGCGCAGGAGCTTTAGTACCCGCAAATCGCGGGCCCTTTGTTGATTAACAAGGTCAACTACTGCCATATTGTCCACGTGAAACAATACGGAGCGATTCTGAAATTCCTCCCCCCAGATACACAGAGCAACCAACAACGGGAAGAGTTCCAAAAACGCAATGCTGCGACCCTGTTCTTTCCAGCGCACTGGCCAGCCAGCCGCGCACCAACGACCTTCCCAAAAGATGCCGAAGCCGTGAGCTCCTGATGCATCCGTGAAAAGCTGCACCTGCCACACCATGTCCTCATCCGCAAAAAACAAGGACATGCCATTGAAATCTTGCAGGAAACGCAACCAGATATTCAAATCAGCACGGACAGCAGTTGTAATGCGCACACGATGATGAGGAAGGCTGGCGCCGGACATCGAGAGGCCCAGACGTCGACAAACGTCCTACCCGCCCGAACAACCCGACAAGCAAAATTGAGGTACCCCAAAAGCTACTGGACTTTCCGCAGCTCCACTTTGCGGTCTCCCAACACCAAGCGTATGAAATCAGTCATCTCCCGCACGGTAGCAGCAGGCAGCGCGCCACCATAGTCGTGGGATCAATTTCAATCCCTAAGAAAGTCAGTGATGTACAGGGACCTTCGGTCTTATCCGGCGCCAGAGGAACGCCCAAATCCCTGGTCATAGCCTGAAAGATTGCCAAAGCCGCCTGACACTGCCCGGACTGACCCCCACCAATGAAAAGAAAGTCATCAAGGTAATGGCAGACCAGGACGTGGCCGCTGACAAAAGTGAAGCGCCACTGCAGAAATGGACTGAGGGTCTCAAAGAGGGAACATGACACCGAGCAGCCCATGGGTAATACTTTATCGACATAAAAACATCTCCCAAAATGCATGCCCAAGAGACCAAAATCCCACTGATGGATGGGAAGGAGCCGCAAAGCCGACTGAATGTCACTCTTTGCCAGCAAAGCCCCAACGCCTGCCCTGCGAACGAGCCGTAAGGCGTCATCCACTGAAGCATATGGCACGGTTGAGTCAGCTGGGTCAATGAAATCATTGACGGATGCACCCTCAGGCCAAGACAGATGATGGATGAGGCGAAACTCCCCCACCGCCTTTTTTGGGACCACCCCCAGCGGAGAGACGATCCAATCAGGGAGAGGACAACTCGAAAAGGACCAGCAATCCGACCCGCTGCAAGCTCAGCATCCAACTTCTTCTGCACAACCTGAGGGCACTCCTTCGCAGACCACAGATTGTCAGACCACCGACCCACCCGGGGACCCTGATATCCAATCCGGAACCCAACCCTGAAACCCCAGGACAAAGTCGTAGCAGCCTCAAAGTCAGGATAGTCCACCAACCACAAATACAGAATGTCCTGCTTAATAGGAGTAGGAGCCCTCATGTACAAAGTGTGGAGGTTGTCCCCTACCCCCTGAAACCCCTCCCCTGGTCTCCAACACGCTGTCCGGGAGAACACTGTGTGAGAGCATGCCGCCCCCCACACTGCGCACACTCATGGCAATCTTTTTGGCAGGATACTATCCTCCGTAACCGGTTTTGGAACAGCCACAAAATCCCCAACTGTAGAAAACTTCCCCTGTAGTTTGCATATTAGAAACATTCAAAACCACTGGCCGCTCAAGCCTCGGTGTCAGAGCGACTCGCTCACCAACAATCCCATTCCCCGTACCAATTGATCTTGTACTCTTAACAGGGAGACTCTCCCTTGGTTTCCACACAGCCCACCATCCATCCTTACCTCTTGGCAACTGTGCCGACTGCTTCTGAAAATCAACATGATCCCCTTTAGAAGGTCTAGTCCTCGCTGCCTCACGTACCGCTGCGTGACAGGTTTTTCAGCAGCCACCCCATCCCCAACTGTAGAAACATCCCCTGTAGGTTGCACATCAGAAACATTCAAACTCACAGGCCGCTCAAGCCTCGGTGCCAGAGCGACTCGCTCACCAATAACCCCATCACCCGTACCGATTGATCTGGTACTCTTAACAGGGAGACTCTCCCTTAGTTTCCACACGGCCCACCAACCATCTTTACCTCTTGGCAACTGTGCCGACTTCTGCTGAACATCAACCTGATCCATTTTAGCTAGCCTACTCCTCGCTGTCTCACGTACCGCTGCGTGGTCCGCACATGACTCCTGGAAAATACGAGAAACAGGGGGTTGCCCCAGCCCACCCCTCTGGGCCCGTGCTGCCAAAAGCCCAACCTCCTTATCCCTCAACTCCCCTTCTTCCAAGTCATCATCTTGTACATCCAAATAGAAAGCTTCCCCAGAAAATAAAACTTTTGCACTGCCACTTGGCAGCGCCCCATCACCAATTCCCCCATCATAAAACTGCCAGTCAACGTCATGAAAGCTCCGTGCGCGCAAAACTGCAGAAGAGAGATCCGCTCCAGATAACTCTCCCGTGATCCCACCACTGGAAACAGCCGTAGGGACAGTTCCCAAGCCCGAAGAACCAGGCAACAGCCGCCCAGCCGGAGGAACAACTTGAAAAAACTGCGGCCGCTCAAGCCAGACTGTGAAGAATCAGCAGAAAGACCCCCCCCCCCCCACAGAGGCAAGGGAAACATCCCTTAAAGCCCCAGCAACCGGCGCCAACCCAGAGACACCACCCGACCCGGTCGCCAAACCACCCTGAGAAGCACCCGGCTGGACCCGAGGGGCCGGGAACAGCACCTGGCTGGGGACAGAGGGCGCCCCCCCGAGATCCATACACAACCCACCAGAGGCCAGGGACTGCTGGGAAACAGGGGGAGGAGGGACAAAACCAGGAGCCATGGACCTGGAGGCCAGGGGGGGTGGAGGGGGGGACACCTCACCAAAATTAACAGAGTCAGTGGCCGGGGGGGGGGGGGGGCAGCTCTGGGCAGCCCTGAACCAAATCACTGGGGAAGTGGGGGGGGGGGGCTTGACCCAACACAGGGGTGGCGGGAGACAGCAGGTAGCACTGCCCATTTACCCATAAATAGGGCGAAGCCCCGTCTTGCAAACCATACACAGCAGGGGAGGGGCCCCCGGGAACAGTAGCAGCAATATGGGCCCGGGCGGAGCACTTCGAATCAAGGCTCCGCCCACGCTTTGCCCCAGAAACCAAAGAAGGCTTCCTGGTATTGACAGGAGGAGGCCCGGTCGAACGCAGGGCCTGCAGGCCCAAAGAGCGCCCCCGCCTTCCCCCCGGGCGCCCCACACAATCCAGCACTCTACAATGGTAAAAGACATTATGTTGTAATGGTTAATTCCCCTCTTCTTTCTTCACATCAATGCTCTCTCTGTTCAGCCTGCATGGCAGGAGTATAATGTATGATGTCATGGAATGTTGGTGTGTGGACTGGTGGAGAGCGTCAGTTGGAGGATGAGAGGCTGAGCAGAGGGAGACTGCTCCTGGTGGGGCTGTACATCTTTACTTCTATCCTATTTACCATCCTACCTTCATCTTCTACAACTATAACTGAAACTAATAAAGGAACTACTTGGAACTACCACCTGGTTTACACTTTGGACTATTTATTTACAACATTTTGGCGACGATTGGACTCTTGAACCTACTTATATCTTCTACAAGGAACATTGAAATATCAACTAAAGAATCTACTAAAAGATCTGCAACGTACGTATTACAAACTTTAAGCATATACATGAATATTTAAGTACTTTCTAATGGAATTGGCAGCTTCAGCCCCACCAGTGGCCTTTCACACCGGCCAGCCTTAAACAACCCTGCCAGATTCTATACTATTTTTCTCTATCTTATACGTATTGGGACTGCTACTAATTGCTCTGGGATAACATGTGAGCAAAGACGAGTTTTGGGCACTAGCAACAGTGATTTGATTTATGAGGACAACCTACACCCCTGGTGAGCACTTATGATGATTTACGGGATGGTTGTGCCTTTTAACCTGCTGTCTGAGCTAGCGTATTTAACAATCTAAGCATTGCTGAAGGCGAGTGATATATCTTAACTCAAAATCATTTGGAATATATAACGCACAGCATAACTCGTATAAATTAATACAAACAACCGAGCAACTTAGTGTGAACGAAATGAGTGGCTAGCTGGAAAGGAAACTGTCAGTACACGTTTTTCTCTATTTGGAAATGACAACACTTGTGCTGATTTATTTCTGAAGCATTGAAGCACTTTTACATCTACATGGAGGTCTTGTATACAATGACCGTGGTGTTTTGGACAGATTTGCTACTTTTATTTGCTGGGTTAAGTGCATCGTTAAACTGTCTTAATGTATTTTTAAAAAAGGCTAACCACAGCTCGCGCTGCCTCACCTGCTCCTCGAGCCTTCCTTCTATCCTCTATGACGTCTGCCTACACCTTCTACAGACGTTTTGGTGCACGTATTCTCCTCCAGCCATCCGGCACGCCTGCGCCTGCGTCCATGCAAAGCCTACCACGTCACTTGAATACCTGCCTTGTACACAGACGGACATTATGCTGCTGCTGCAGGTTTTTCAGTCTTTCATGTTCTTCGACGCAATCTTGGAGGAGTATTTGGTGACTGTAGTGTTAAGTATTCTTGCTGTGAGGTGAGCGTTTTTCTTCTACTCACAATATTATATTTGACTTAACAAGCACGATGTCACCTTTCAAGACTTTTCCACCATGATTCTATAATAAATGCCATTGCCTCAGTCTTCCATCGACCCCAGACTACGGTGACTACGTTTTATTATTTGAATTTATTCTTTTGTCTATATGATGTTTTATTTTGTTTGGACTTCCAGTTTCTTATTTATGCTATCACTTTGCTTAGCTGTTAAGAAATGTTCGGTTCAAAGTGGGGTCATGGTATTTAACTTTTAACAGAGTTTAAATGTTATTTAAAGTAGGTTGAGTTTGCCATCTTTTGGCATGATTTAGTTTTGCATTACATTATCTTAACTTGTATTTTATTAAAGTGTTGATATTCGTGCATTTTAAGTAAGTGCACATGAGATGATGACATGTTACACTAGTTACTGTGCTATTCTGTATTTCTTGAGTTCCGGTGCGCACAGTGTAATTCTGGTATTTTTAGGGTGAGTGTATCTCATTGCTTGAATGTTTGGGTGAGTGTATCTCATTGCTTGAATGATATTATTTACGAGTTAATGCATATTTACACAGGTGAGGGTATCCTGTAATTTACTATTATCACGGGTGAGTGTATCCCGTTACTTGGTATTTATGTGAGGTGTATCCCTTTTTTCCATTGGTGTCTTCTTTATTGAGTACTAATTGTCACGCATGCATTTTTATACATTCTGGTTATGTTCCAGTCCAGTTTCAGCGCTGGTTCGCTGTTTACTCAACGGCTCTTGTTTATCCATCTTTCTTTTGTTGCCGTTGATTGGATCTTTGATACATAGGGGAGTCTGAGACGTCAGGTTCACTTATGTTGTGCGTGTGTTTCTCTTCTTCTTTCTTTTGCTTGTGACGTATTGTCTCTTCGGTGTGGGTATTTTCGTGGCACAGGTCTTGTTTTGCCTTCCTTTGAGAGAAATGGGGATGGTGTGCGTGCCATTAAGTTGTTTATATTTCATTGTGCATTCATTGCTTGCATTTTCATTATTATTACATTGCTTTTCATTGTTTTGCATTATTGCACTATGTTTCATTTTATATCATCGCACTATTGCATTCCATTGTTGCAATGACTTTGTATTCCTTCTGTTTCTTTACTTCTTATTTTTCTATTGCCTTTTGTTGTGAAGAGAGAGGATATGTTGTAATGGTTAATTCCCCTCTTCTTTCTTCACATCAATGCTCTCTCTGTTCAGCCTGCATGGCAGGAGTATAATGTATGATGTCATGGAATGTTGGTGTGTGGACTGGTGGAGAGCGTCAGTTGGAGGATGAGAGGCTGAGCAGAGGGAGACTGCTCCTGGTGGGGCTGTACATCTTTACTTCTATCCTATTTACCATCCTACCTTCATCTTCTACAACTATAACTGAAACTAATAAAGGAACTACTTGGAACTACCACCTGGTTTACACTTTGGACTATTTATTTACAACACATACCTGCTGGTGGGCGCCCGGGTCAACCGGCGGGGGCCCCGAGTCTGTGGGAACCTGGGCCGGCAGCGGCAAGACCGCCGGAGTGGCAGCCTCTCCATCCTCGTCCACGTCCGGGTCGGGTGACAAGCAGGCAGTCACCGCCCGCGACACGCCCCCAGCAGCCTTACGAGGGGGGGGGGGGCAGCCCCACCCACGCCCCCGTCGTCACACCGGGCCGCAGAAGGTCCTCTCGTCCTGCAGTGTACAGCAGCTGCACCGCCCTCCGCACCTTGGCCGCCTCCTCCATGGCCCACTGAGGTAAACAAGAACACGAGCCGGCAAAAAGAACCTCCCTTCCCCTGCCTCCCGCTACGCAGTACCCAACCGCCAGCCTGACTTCCCTTTATTACCTCCCCCTAATCACCCCCACCTGTTCCAGCTCCCTCGCGCAAACGTACCCAGGGAAAGACCAGCTCGCGCCTGGCTCTCCCTGGGTCCCCCCTTTTCACACATAAGAAAAGCACATAATAAAAGTAGCAACATAACACAGCTGTAACTCTTTTTCATTACTAAATAAACAAATTAAATGTATCTTTGGGAATCAAAATTTGTCAGTGGGCTATCAAGCCTACTGTCGTGCTGCACAGAGCCAACTTTTAAGAGAAATCTCCTGGAATGTGTTTTGTAGTTTTTTGGCACCTCTGCAACTGGCTTGAAATTGCTTTTTATTGTGAAATCTGTTCTTAAATTATTAGAATTCAGCGGGCGTGGCTTTGGCGTCAGCGAGGAAGGCGGCGTGAATCCAGAGCTCAGGTGCCGACCTCCGCTACAGTGCAATTTTCGGCAGTATCCTGGACGGCCCAGCCTACTCACAAACTTCATTGGGGATCGGAATATGAGGTGAGCCCAGCGCCCTCATTTTCTTCTCGTTTTGAGCCATTTTGCAGGACTTGCTCGTCTCGGCTCGGGCGTCTCGGCCCCAGCCGCCATTTTACGTGCGCTGCGCACTTCGCTGTATGAGGTGCCCGCACCGCATATGGCTATTTACGGGTCTGCTGAACATATGGACAAGCTTGTTTTAATGTCCGGTGAGCCCAGCATATAGGGAGCTTTCTTCTGGAGACTTACTTCATCTTCTTTTTGCCGCAAATCGGAGACAGCTACTTCAGCCGTCATTTAGTGAGTGATACTTGCTCTCTGCCTCCAATAATGCGCCCATTTACCGTCTGTTGATACTTTTGGCTATTTTGGCAAGCCTTAAGTGAGGAATGAGGCTTCAGCGTGCTCTTACATGTATCTGCACACTTTGGTCTGTTGTCTCTCAAGCGCAACCAGGTTCTGCAACCCTATCACCTGTCTCTCTGTGCCTGCCTGATGCTTTTGGCAATATGCCTCCTCAGATTTTTATTTATACTGCTTGAAATGACTCTGTGCTTTCAGTCCTCCTCTCAGTACTGCCAGATGGTTGCTGATATCTGCATACTCATGTCCATTTACCCATCCTGCACTTCTCTTTTGGACTAAGGTGTTTTTTTAATTTTTTCTTTCAGCAGTAGGATGTTGTGGGCTCTTTTTCTCCGTTTGTTAGGGAATTAATGCCCTTCTACACACCCCATCAAGTACATTCACCAAGTTCCTCTCATGCTTATCCATTGCTGAATTTCTTGCTTCTCCATTTTGGTTAGTTGCTCCCTTTTCAACTGTTTCTTTGAGTTTTACATGGGGAAACTCCGCAACTTGAAGCTTTGTACAGTCACTAAACTACCTGTTGGCTCAGACTCCTATTCTCCACTTCAGGATATGGAAGAAGGTACAATGTCAAAGTCCGACATATCACATGGTGCTATCCCTAAATCTCAAAATGGCGGCAAACTACCTTCCACCTTAGCTTCCTCCAAACGTCTTAAAAAAGATCCTCCCTCCCCTGGAAACGCCACATCTCCTTCGTCCATGGATCTCATTTTAGAAGAATTGCGTGCTCTCAAACCTTTCATGGAAGCTACCATTAAAAATATGCAGGCCATGCAAGACAAATGGACATCCCTGGACTCCTGTGTTCTAATCCTGGAACAATCAACGGAATCTCTTCAATCCTCCTGCTCTCACATCCCTTCATTGGAGGCTGAGATTAGCTCAGACATCAATCTCGCCAATTCTGAACACCTTCACTTCCAGATCCACATTGACCCCAAGACCACACTCAGAGGCACCCTCCTCTACAGGCCACCAGGACCCCGTGCACAATTCTGTGAGGACATCACGGACTTCATCACCCCACACGCCCTCCCCTCCGAGGATTACATTCTCTTGGGAGACCTCAACTTTCACCTTGAAAAGAACAACGACCGCAGCGCCACCACCCTTCTGGACAATCTCGCCAACCTCGGACTTAAACAACTTGTCACTACCCCCACCCACATCGCAGGCCACACACTCAACCCCATCTTCACCTCCAGCAAACATGTCTCCTTCAGCCACACCACTGCTCTCCTTTGGACGGACCACAGCTGTGTTCACTTCTCCTACAACAAGACCACAACAAACAACCATCCTCAACCTACACTGCAAAGAAACTGGAACAAAATCACCATCAACCAGATCGCCTCATCGCTTCTTCAAAATCCCCCTGCCCACTCCTCAAATCCCGACCAAGTAGCCATTAACCTCACCAAATGGCTATCCAACAGCGCCGACAACCTAGCACCTCTGAAAAAACGTCATACCAAACTATGCAGTAGGAAGGCCTCCTGGTTCAACGATGATCTTAAGAAATCTAAGAAACTCTGTCGCTCCCTTGAGAAGGCCTGGAAAAAAGACCCTAACAACAGCACCAAGGACGCCTTCAAAAACGCCACACGTATACACCACCAACTGATCAGGAATGCCAAGAAAGCCGCTTTCAAGGACCGACTAGATAGCAACGCCCACAACAGCAAGGAACTATTCAACATCGTCAAGGAATTTACTAACCCCTCAGCCAACTCCAACGACATCACCCCCTCTCAAGCCCTCTGCGACTCCCTAGCTTCGTTCTTCTACAACAAGATTGCTGACATTCACAACAGCTTCGACAACAGGTCCGTAGACCAACCCACCCAGCCTTCTGCAGGACCCCCACCCCCCTTGAACATCCTCAATGACTGGAAGCCAATCTCCACTGAGGACACCATCCGCCTTATGAACTCCATCCACTCAGGATCCCCCACAGACCCTTGCCCTCACCACATCTTCAACAAAGCAGATTCCATCATCGCACCCCACCTCCGAGATGTCATCAACTGCTCCCTCACCTCCGCCACCTTCCCAGATAGCTGGAAACACGCCGAACTCAGCGCCCTTCTGAAAAAACCCACATCTGACCCCACCGAACTCAAAAACTACCGCCCCATCTCGCTCCTTCCATTCCCGGCCAAAGTCATCGAGAAAGCTGTCAACAACCAGCTCGCCGCCTTCCTCGAAACCAACAAATCTCGACTCCTCAGAATCCGGCTTCAGAGCCAAATACAGCACTGAGACCGCACTCATCGCAGCAACTGACGACATTCGAACTCTGCTAGACAACGGAGACACGGTCGCCCTTATCCTCCTCGACCTCTCCGCAGCCTTTGACACAGTTTGTCATAGCACCTTAATACAACGCCTCAGAAACATCGGAATCCAAGGAAAAGCACTGGAATGGATCACCTCGTTCCTCGCCGGAAGAACGCAGAGAGTCCGCCTCCCACCATTCAAATTAGAAGCTACAGAAGTCATCTGCGGCGTGCCACAAGGATCCTCACTCAGTCCCACCCTCTTCAACATATACATGAGCCCCCTCGCGGCCATCGCACGCCAACATAACCTCAACATCATCTCCTACGCTGATGACACTCAACTAATTTTATCACTCACCAAAGACCCTAACACCGCCAAAACCAACCTTCATGAAGGAATGAAAGAAGTAGCCGAGTGGATGAAGTACAGCCGTCTAAAACTGAACTCTGACAAAACTGAAGTCCTCATCCTTGGTACCTCCCCCTCCGCCTGGGACGACTCTTGGTGGCCAGAGGCCCTCGGAAAAGCACCTGTCCCGACGGACCACGCACGGAACTTAGGCATCATCCTGGACTCCTCACTCTCTATGAACAGACAAGTCAACGCCGTCTCATCTTCTTGCTTCAATATTCTTCGCATGCTCAAAAAAACATTTTGCTGGATCCCCACCGAAACCAGAAAAACGGTCACCCACGCACTGGTCACGAGCCGCCTGGACTACGGAAACACCCTATACGCCGGCACCACCGCAAAACTCCAAAAAAAACTCCAACGCATCCAGAACGCCTCAGCCAGACTCATACTAGACATCCCGCGTAAAGACCACATCTCTGGACACCTGAAAAACCTCCACTGGCTCCCCGTTAAGAAGAGAATTACTTTCCGCCTCCTAACTCACGAACACAAAGCACTCTACGAACTTGGACCCGAATGCCTCAACTCACGACTTTCCTTCTATTATTATTATATTATTATTATAGAGGCTTTTGTAGCGCGCTCTGTTACTAAAAAGTATAGTATCCTGGCGCGAGGGAAAGTGGAGACAGATCATATTACATGCGGATTAGAGAGACATCCATTAGGCAGTGATGTTAAAAAGGTGGGTTTTTAGGCCTTTCCTGAACGCCAAGATGGATGAGGATGTTCTCAAATGAAGCGGAAGGGTATTCCAAGCTCTCGCTGCTCTGACAGAGATGGATTGGCCGCCGAGCCTGCTATATTTAAACTTTGGCACAGTCATTTGGTGGAGGTTGCTTGATCTAAGAGGGCGATTCTACACCCCCCCCCGCCTCCTATGATCCTCCAACCAAGCCCTGGCAACTGTACCCCGCATCAACAAAACCACCATGGGAGGCAGATCCTTCTCCTACCTGGCAGCTAAAACCTGGAACTCACTTCCCACTCACCTTCGCCTCACTCAGAACCACCTTACATTCAGAAAGCAACTTAAAACCTGGATATTCGACAAGTAATTCCCCTCCCCTCCTCAAGCGCCTTGAGACCCTATGGGTATGTAGCGCGCTATATAAATCACTTGACTTGACTTGACTTGACTTGTAGGAACAACCTCCGCCTGTACGGTCTTCCTAAACTTACAGAGGGATCCAATCCTATTGCTTTCTTTCAAACATTTCTCTCAAAGATCTTGGAAGCTCCGGGCGTAGCCTCCATTAACATTTAGAGAGTTCATCGCCTAGGTCCTAGAGTCTCTGCTAAACCTAAAGGAGTCATCATGCTGTTTCTACAATACACTGATCTCTTGTAAGTTCTCTCAGCCGCTAAACTCAAGAAACAAAATCCTTTGGGAGGGCCATCATCTTCATCTGTCTCAAGATGTCTCCAAGGCTACTGAAGATAGACGGAGGAGGTTCCTGGACTTGCGCCCGCAACTCAGAGCCCTCAACGCTCGATATGGTCTTCTCCACCCCTGTCTTTTCAAGGTTACGTACAAAGACAAGACCACCACATATGAAGACCCTGCCGTCCTTCAAGCATTTCTCCGCCAGCATAGTCCTGAGGTTATGGATGTCTCCAGACCAGTTTGAATGGACCTAATGACTCTTCAATTTTGCTGATGTTGTTCTTTATTTGTAGTTCTTATTATTGTTGTCATTTTCACCTTCGAAATTTTACCTCTGCTTAAGTCCTTTTTCATTTCATGTTCTTCCTCGACTCATACATTTACCCCTTTCTTTTTCTTCTATTCACAGATGCTTCCCTCTCTTTATCTTCCCCAAAGTACCCTACTGTTTCTGTATGCTGCCCTTTAGAACTGTGGTATTGGAGGTCTGGTGCTCGCTCTTGATGTTGTCGCCGTCATCTTTCGACGCCACCACCCTCGTCTTCGTTTTGTGTTTTCCGTTTTCGTAAGTATGTCTTTCAGTCGTTCGTTCTGGACATGTACTGTCTTCTTGATCTTTTTTGTTTCTGTCTTTTTTCTTTCTCTCTGAATCTTGGATTTCTGTCAGCATTTCTCTTCCTTCCCTTTTCTTTTCTTCTTCTGTTTCTTCCTTTTTTGTTCTTTTAACACTTCATCTCTTCCCTCTTCTTTCTGGTTCGGTATTATCTTTGCAATAGTTTCTTCTCTCTTTACTTTTTTCTTCTTTTCCTCTTTCCTTTCTTCTTCTACCCTCTCTTCCACTTTACTAATTATACATTTCCCTAGTTTTTCTCTGCATTTGCATTTAATGAGCATGTTGTTGCTAGTTGTTTTCTTTTGCCATTCCATTCCGTTCCGTGTTACGTCATGGAACGTTAAGGGGTTAAATAATCCCATTAAAAGGCAAAGCGTGTTATCTCACCTGGCTAGACTCAAAACTGATGTTGCCCTCCTTCAGGAGTCTCATCTCTCGGAGGCAGAAGCATTAAAACTTAAACGTTGTTGGGTGGGTCATGTTTTCTGCTCCCCCACTGTTGCCAAGAAAAATGGTGCTGTGATTTTGTTGCACAAAAAGTTAAATGTTTCTTCAGTTTCTCATGAATGTGATGTTAATGGTCGTTGGGTCATTCTTAAATTGCTTATAGATAATATTCCAAATATTCTCTTTAATGTATATGCCCCTACCGGAGTTTGGCCCTCTATTTCTGACAAATTAGCTTCCCTCTCTGGGGATTACATTCTTTTTGGTGGGGATTGCAATCAAATTATGGACCCCTTCCTTTATCGCCACTCGAAAGTTAAGTTTGTGCACAGGGCGCGCTGGCGGCTGCAAATGCTGCCCCTGTGGCCTCCCCCCCTCTAATCTATACTAAAGAGCAGCTCCTCAGCTGGAAATCTCCTGATATAGCTGGCCTTCAGCCCCCTACACCCATTAGATGTCATGAATCCTTGTCCTATGGCTTGCTAAATGTGAGATCACTCTGCAAGTATTTCAAGGAGATAGCGCTACTCATTGAACAACATGAGCTTGACACTCTCTTCATGACGGAAACCTGGTCCAGGACAGACAGTGTAGTGGAGCTGGGTCAAGCCTGCCCCCCAGGATATAAGATCAGACACACTCCTCGGGTGGGGGCTAGAGGAGGAGGCATAGGATTAATCTACTGGGAATCGCTGGATTTTTCCCACCTGGAAATCAAGGAGATCCCAGACTGTGAGTTGATGGGTTTCTCCTTGAAGGGGCGGAGTGGGGTCCTTTACACCGGCTTACTGTGTTATCGACCCCCAGCCTGTGCCCTGTCCGCCGTGACTGAGCTCACGGACCTGATCTACGACCTCTCGAATTCCCACGCCAGATTGGTGGTGCTAGGGGATTTCAATCTGTGGCCAGACGGGCCAACAGATTTAGCTTTTAAATACCTGATCCAGGCCTGCTGTAACATTCAATTGGAGCAGTTAGTTCTTTCTCAAACCCACCAAAAGGGCCATGCTCTGGACCTGATTTTTGCCAACACTAGTCAGGTGTCTGTTGGAAATATTCTACCACAATGTTTGACAGACCATGCCCTTGTCCTTTTCTCTATAGCTCTCCCAGATGGCTGCTCAAAGATCAGTAGCTCAGGAGCGGCTAAGACTGGGAGACAGTGGTCGAGGCTTTTGAAATACACTAGTTTGCCAAACTTACTCCCAGGAACCTTCATGCTGGGAGGTAAAGCGGATGAAAGTTACAACTCTCTTATCCGGCAAATAACCGCCTCCTTGGACAATCTAGCTCCGCTGAGGAAAACACGAGATAGAACCAAAACCGCTATGCCCTGGTTCTCGAGGGAGCTTCTTCAGCAAATATTTCAGTGCAAGCGCGCTGAGCGGGCATGGAGAAAACAGTACCTTGAGTCTGACAAACTCCTCTTTAAACAGGAGCTGGCGACCTACAAGTCGCAGATTAAGTGCGCGAAGGCCAGATTCTTAGAGGAGACTTTATTGTCAGCCTCAAACAAAGCCCAGGCCTTGTTTAAAATCGTTAAAAATCTATCTCGCCCGACCTGTGTCAAGACAGCTATCCCAGCTTCTCAATTGCTATGCGACTCGTTGGCTAAGGCCTTCGAGGATAAGATCACGACTATTCTGAGCAATTTGAGCCCGCTGGCACCGGTGACTGTTTCTCTACCCGCTTTCGAGTTGGAAACCGGGAAAGCCCGGCTGGATAGCTTTCCTCTCCCTTCCTTTATGGAGTTCTGTTCTCTAGCGGATGGGGTAGCCTCTGGCTCTCCCCTTGATGTGCTTCCACATAAATTCTGGAAGCTGTTCAGGGATGAGCTTTTCCCTCCTCTTTATGCTATCTGCTGTCAGTCTCTTGGCTCTGTCCGAGTCCCGGATAACTGGAAGCTTGCGGTAGTCTCTCCACTGCTGAAGAAGGAATCGCTGGACCCCTTGTGTCCCGCAAACTACAGACCTATCTCATTGCTCCCCTTTCCGATTAAAATCATGGAAAAACTGGTCACAAAACACCTGTCCAGTTTCTTGGAGACTAATGATTGTCTGGATTCGGCGCAGTTCGGTTTTAGACCAGCCCACAGAACTGAATCCGCCTTGGTGACTGTCCTGAATGACCTTTGCTCGCGTGCTGACCAAGGCCAAGCAGCATTTTTAGTGCTGCTCGACATGTCGGCAACGTTCGATACGGTCAGCCATGCCATCTTGATCAGGAGACTGGAGGAGGCCGGGGTTACGGGCCTGGCCCTGGACTGGCTGGTTTCGTACCTTGCCAACAGACATCAGGTAGTTGCCCTGCCTCCCTTTAAGCCTTCCATCAAAAGGGTCGAGCAGGGTGTACCACAGGGCTCGGACGTCAATCCCATCCTTTTTAATCTTTACCTCCTACCCCTTATCAAGCTTATTAAATCTTTTGGCATCACAGTCACCAACTACGCCGACGACACACAACTTATCTTCTCTTTTGAGTGTAAGAATGCAGTGTCGCAGGAGACCTTCCATCACTGTATGGTCAGTACGGCGGAATGGCAGGGTAATAACTCCTTACAGTTCAATAGCTCTAAACTGGAGGTGCTCCATTGCTCAGCAGATCGTATCCCTCGTCCTCTCCCGCAAGACTTCTGGCCCCTATCCTTTCAGGGCACGGTATCAGCTGTTGAATCTGTTCGAAACTTGGGAGTGACAATGGAACCCAACCTTCAACTAGATGGTTTTGTAAATAAAACTGTGTCCACCTGTATGGTGCTGTTGTGCACCTTACGGAAGATCCTCCCACTGCTCCCGACCGACGCCAGAACAGAAGTGGTGTGGAGTATCATCTTAAACCGACTTGATTACTGCAGTGCACTGCTTCTGGGGGCCCCCGCCATCTTGCTGGGCAAATTGCAGCGGGTTCAGAATTTCGCTGCAAAACTGGCACTCTTTCACCGACGCCTTGATTCCTCTTCAGCGGCACTCAAGGACCTCCATTGGCTGCCCATCTCCCAGCGCGTTGAATTCAAGGCTCTATGCTTGGTCTACCGGGCTCTTCAAGGCCTGGGACCGATCTCTTTGCGGGAGATGTTCTCCTGGTACAATCCCACCAGATCCCTTCGTTCTGCCTCAGCCTATATAGTGGCAGTCCCTAAAATCCGGAGGATACGGATGGGCGGTCGCTCCTTTGGCTACGCGGCATCCAGGTTGTGGAATGCGCTTCCACTGTCTCTCCGGAGTATGGGAGACCTTTCTGCTTTCAAAAAAGGACTAAAAACTCACCTTTTCCCAAGGATAATATAGATGGCTGTTAATGTAATGTCTCTTGCGTTCAGGCCTTGAAAGATCATAGCGCCAGGATACCCGTTGGGTGACAGCTGCGCTTTACAAGTGTGCCTTACAATACAATACAATACAATACAAGATGCATTCTCAATTTGTCAAAACTACTCAGAATAAAGTTTTAGTTGATATCTGGAGACTATGTAACCCCGACCTTAAAGAATATAGTTTTTTCTCCCCCCCCACCTCCACCAATCCCAATCCCACATTTTCCTTAGCAAATCCCTGTCCCAACATGCCATCCGTTCTGAAATAGGCTCCATTCTACTCTCTGACCATGCCCCTATCTTTGTGGACCTAGATCTTTTTCCGTTCTCCCCTCACTCAGGCAGATGGAGATTCAATAATGCCCTGCTTCTTGACCCCACTTTTTGTTCTGATTTCACTACCTTTACCACTGAATTTTTTCTTCTTAACCACATCCCTGACTCCTCTTTTGTTATTGTTTGGGACTCCTTCAAAGCAGCCTCTAGAATTTTTATCATCAATTTTGTGTCACGATGCAAGAAACTCAGAGAGGCCAAATCAGCTCAAATTCTGGCTGATATTAGGTGCTTAGAACCTCGACTACCACTCTTCCAATTCGGACGCTTCCCTTAAAAAACGTATTGATGCGAAAATTTCCTTCAATAAATTTACAACTGAAGCTGCCTCTAACCTTTTATTAAAATGTAATTCCCGATATTATGGAGGTAAAAATAAAATGGGGAAACTTCTTGCCAACTACCTAAAAATTAGGAAGGAGCGTACAAAGATTGAATCTATACGGACTTCCTCCTGTGAATCTCGATTTAAAGACAAAGAAATTCTTACCGAATTTGTCAAGTTTTATGAAAATCTCTATACCCCTGAACAGGTTCCAGATTCTACAGATCTTCTTTCTTACTTCCAGTCTCTTCCCTCTCCCCCAACGTCCCATGTTAATGTCAAATCTTTGGATTTGGTCATATCGCTTTCCGAAATTTCATATGCTGTTTCATAACTACAGCACGGGAAAGCTCCCGGCCCTGACGGCTTCACTATCGAATTTTATAGTAATTTTGCTTCCCTCCTTCTTCCTAAACTTCTACTCTTATTCCAATTCTTTCTTGCAGCGGGTTCTTCGAGCGGCTCCTTTCAACAGGCTTTAATTTGCTTAATTCCCAAAGAGGATAAAGACCATTCCCTATGCAAGAATTATTGCCCGATCTCCCTGGTTAACACAGATTATAAGATACTAGCTAAGATTCTAGCATTGCGAATGGACCCCCTCTTGCCGGATTTAATTGGCCCTGAACAATCGGGTTTTGTTAAAGGCCGTCTTTCCTCCGACAATTCGCGAGTCTTCCTTAACATTCTCAGCAGAGCTCCGTTGTTAGATCTTACTTTCGCAGCTATCTCCTTAGACGTGGAGCAAGCTTTTGACAGGATTGGATGGAATTTTATGTTTCAGGCTCTCCGTTAGATTGGCATCCCTCCCAAATTCATCTCTTTTATCTCCTTACTTTATTCTAATCCCCAAGCTTCCATTTTTGTCAATGGTATGACCTTGGATTATTTCTCTCTACACAGAGGTGTTCGACAAGGTTGTCCACTATCCCCTTTATTATTTGTTTTAGCCTTAGAACCCTTTCTTACTAAAATTCGTCAGGATGACAATATATCAGGTTTTCACTTTGTTTCTCGTCAGGTTAAGCTCTCGGTTTATGATACCCTTTTTTATTGCTCCAATCCTCTCTCTTCTCTACCTTCTTTTCTTCAGCAAATCTCTTCTTTTTCCGCTGTATCTGGATACCGCCTAAACGCCGATAAATGTGAAATCCTCCCTTTAAACTCTCTTTGCCAGAAACATGTTTTTGCTCAGTCCGGCTTCTCTTGGCAACCTTCTAAAATTAAATATTTGGGTGTTTGGATCGCTCCTCTTCTATCTGAAACTGTCAAGTTGAATTTTGATTATATTTCTAAGAAAATGGAAGCGGCTATCCCACGTTGGCATCCACTCTATTTATCCTGGTGAGGTCAGCTCAATTCTATAAAGATGATGCTTTATCCCCTTCTTCTTTATACTATTTCTATGCTTCCAATGCGCATTCTGGTTTCTTACTTCAAAAAGATTGACTCTTTGCTATCAAAATTCCTATGGAATGGGAAACGTCCTCGGATAGCTATCGCTTCCTTATGAAGGGATAAGGCTCAGGCCGGTGTCCATTTTCCTGATTTTAGAGAATATCATCAAGCTTTTTCTCTGAAACAAACAACTCGCTGGCTTTCTTCTGATCTTCCTTTTTATCCTCCCATCTGGTTAACCATGGAATCCTCCCTTCAATTTCCGTGAACTTTTGTCCTTCGAGTCCTATCCAGCTCGCCTTCAAACCCCTATTATCTCTCATTGTCGTACTCTTCTTCACCCTTTCTTATCCTCGTCTTATCCTTCCCTTCTTTCCTCTCACGAACAACCTATTTGGTATAATTCACATCTTAAAATTCGCAACCGCACCATTTACTGGAAAGTCTGGCATTCTCGAGGATAGTGTTGGATCTCTCAACTGCTTTCACATGGTGTCCCTCTTTCTTTCTCAGAACTTAAATCCTCTTATTCTTTACCCTCTACTGCTTGTTCACAATATGATTTGCTTCACCCTGCTCTCACTCTTTATCTCCAATCATTATCATCTTCCAATGATATTCCTTTAGATCGCAAATCCACTTCCTCATTACTAGAATCTTCTCCCTCTGCTTCTTCCCTTTATAATTCTTTCCGTAATACCTTTGTTAGAGTAAAATCCAGAGATGAAGTTGCTTGGGAATCTGATCTCTCTCAAGATTGGTCGGTTCTTCTCTGGGATAGAGTCTGGACCAAACTTCATAAGGCCTCTAGAGCTGCTCACAATACCCAAACTTTATAATTTTATTTACCCCACTAGCTCTGTCACATTTTTCGCCAAAGACTCCCTCTACTTGTTGGTCTTGCCCCTGCCCATCTGCAGACCTAAAACACATGCTGTTCGATTGTCCGCCTATATCCAAGTTTTGGAACTCAGTTTGGACTCAAATACAAAAGATTTTCCAATTTCAAACTCCCTTCTCGCCTTCTCATATTTTTCTAGGTTCTCTCTCACCTGACCTCCCTCAGTCTCCAAGTCATTACCAGCTCCTTGACCTTTTGATAGCTGTTGCTTTCCACATTATCACTTCTAACTGGAAGCAAGCTACGAATGTTTCCTATCACTCTTGGTGGAATGCAATCTGTTTTCATCATCGACTAGATACCAACTATGTTTCCCCCATCTGCCTGGCAATTAAACGGGATCTCATTTGGCTTCCTTTGGTAACTTATCTCTCCTCCTCTGCTCCAGTAAGATCCTCCCTGGATCCTGACGCAGTTGATGTACGCAAACCACCATGACTTTCCTGTTGCCTTTTTCTTCAAATTTTAATTTCCAATGTTATTGTAAGGTGCATTTGCTTTCTACATATTTACTTTGTTCATGTAATTTTCATGCTCGTTATACTTGCCTTTTATGAGGTTTTAATGCATTGCTTATTTCCTTTTATATATTTTATACTTGCTAATGTTATTCTTTTGTCTTATCCATTTTCCTGTTTCTTCCTCTATCTCCCCTCTCCCCTTTTTTCTTTCTTCAATAAAATCAAACTTAAAAAAATAATTATTAGAATTCAGGTGAAGATTATTGCGTCTCTTGTAAATTCACTTACAAGCTCGTTATTGCAATGTGTGGTGTTTTCCTTTGCTGCATGTTTGGGCTGTTCATTTCGGGTGGAGTTGGCCTGCCAAAGAGATCTATGCTTTCATCTTTCCTATGAAGAAAGCCTGCTGTTAAACTCTGCCCAGAGCAAGGCTGCACTTGTGTGTCTGCGGTCCATACGGAGTTCTCTCAGTCAGTAGCGGCCAGTGGTGGGAGTGCTGCTGGGCGCTGATGTGGGGCGGGGAGGGACAGGGTGGGGGACAGTAAACTATGGATTACTGCCGATCAGAGGTAAGTAAACATATAAATAAATTAAACGAATTTCGTTGCGCGCGCTGCATCGCATTTGACTTCTCACTGGTATGTTTATAAATGCGAAGTCACACGCACGCCTTAGCGCGCTGTTTTGAAATACTGGCCTTGCTACAACTGTAATTATAACTTTCCGATACTATCCTTTACAGTAGTAGCGCGCTTACCCCGCACGCCCTCTGAGGGAGCCCATTGAGGCCCTGACAAAGGGATTTACTAATCTTCAACCACTATTGCCACTACTTGGTTTAACTCTTGAATGCAGTGTAATTAGTTTTTTAAAACCAGCATGCTGCCATGAGCAGACTATCGATCGCCACAGCAATCAGCCTGTCAACAAACAGAAGGCACTTTACTTTTAACATTGCACGAGACTTGCCACCCTCCCATTGTGTGCAATAAGAGCGTATTTTCCATTCTTCCACAAGTGCAACTCTACAGCATGCACCTGCTACCACGAGGCTGCTAATTACGTAGTTTGTCTAAAAATAGATGGTGTGATTTTTATCTCTAAACTGTAACTGGATACCCATTTTTTGGTTTCTTTAAACATGAAAACCAACGTCAGCAGAAGCCACTGCACTCAAGCGCATAACGACAGCGCATTTAACATGATATTCCGACCCCCACGCTCCATGATCACTACAACCACCATTGCACCGTTTCTAAAGTAAGATCATTATGACCCTTAACATAATCAACACGTTCTCAGCCATTTCTGTTATGTTTTGTGCAGTGTTATTTACAGTGTTTCTCAAACAAATTACAGGCTCTCAAGGAGCATAATTAGCATCATTATCACAGCAGGATGTCACAATTAGACCAATATTGCACTGATTACATGTATATGCTGTTATGATGGTCTTTTCTCCCTCTCCACAGATATAGGTATAAGTGACCCTTAACAAAACAGTGCATAACCCGACGACCACCTGACCAACCACCTCTTTACACAGGTGCCATAGAACAGTAGCCCTTCTATTTAGGGACTACACCTTCTTTTTAACCTTGCCCCAACCCTGACAGAATAAATCCTTACCAGGTTACTGGAGGCAATTTTAAATTCAACTACCCTCACTCTCACTATTCCTGATCACCGATGCCCTAAGAAGAGGGGTAAGAGCAATGACATACCTGTGCAGGTCACACAGTAATGATATGTACACCCAGTCCTGAAGAAAGCCCTCAGACCCAATTGGGCACCCAAGGGGCTAAAACATGACGACCGCCTGACCAACCACCTATTTACACAGGTGCCATAGTACAGTAGCTCTTCTATTTAGTCACCACACCTTCTTTTTAACCCTGCCCCACCCCTGACAGAATAAATCCTTACCAGGGTACTGGAGGCAATTTTAAATTCAACTAACCTCACTCTCACTATTCCTGATCACTACTGCGAATAACCAGTTGGTCTCCCTCCTGGTGAAGGTATGCACAAAGAAGACCCACGGATGATACTGCTCACGTAATAGACCAAGCGGTAATAGACCAAGCGGGTAATCAAGATATAGCGCTATGACAAGCATTACGTGTATGAGGGTTTTTTAGACTAGAAAACATTTAGACCCTGGCAAAACAGGACAAGTGATCCATTCTCCCTTGATTATCCGAAGTGCTTTGATATAAAATTCTGTTGGCGCCAGAAGTAACGTAATGTCAGAGCGTCGGGCAGTCATTAGGTCAACACGCGTGGGTCAGCAAGATATTTACAAAAGTGGACATAGAGCTTATTCAGCCTTTTCTTCTAGAGTATTGCAGATGTCTTCAGCACTTCCCGACCATTTGCATGTTGTTGTGGGGGAAACCTTTATCGGGACGGGAGCAAGAGATCGAATTACCTTTTCTCAGGTAATTGAGGCACATGTGTTTTTGGTGGTTCAGGTAGGTTTTGCTTTGATTAAATCAGCCCTTTAATGAAAAATGCTTACATCAGCAAAAGCTGCCGTTCGGTATTTCTTAAGCACTTGCTGGGCCTAGAAGTAAAAGACAGGGAAACATTTAAAAAATAATCTGAATGATATCCAATTTTAAAGCCAATGCGCTGCACTCAGCAGCAATACGGAGATAAATATTGTGCTGTATTTGTGTAAAAAAATAAAATAACTCAACATCTTAGCCTCCAGATTGACCTGTAGTTGTGCGCAATGCAAAGAGAAACAAGCATTGACATAGCCAATAGGTCTCACCTTTGGAACCTTATAAGTAATTAGTTATGCAGTACAATATCTTTGGTGCAACAACATCAACTGTTGCATGTCTAAACACTAATAAGGTCCCAAAGGTGAGACCTATTGGCTATGCCAATGCTTGTTGGCTAGGTTCTCACCATAGAAATACCATATACTTACATCTATACAGAAAGAGGAACAATAGGAAAAGCATACATAACAATGCTTCTCCTCCCTGTCCAAAATGTAAAAGCTTACATTACCTCCAGCCAACCAACTCCACCACCCTCAGTGCTTTTTCTCCATTCTCTTGTCAAAGCCGTACTCTCGGATCTCCATCAAAACAGAGAGCCAGTGGTGGACAAACAACCTCTCAGAGAGGCCTGTCAGAGCACTGGAATATCTTTATGGTGCAGCAGTAGTGGGAAACAACTTTTGTTACCCAGTTAGCAGTGAATAATCCCATTTTGAGTCAGTTATTCACGATGAGAGCCTTGCATAACATTTACTTTGACCTACATTGACTTATGCAAGCTGTAGCTTCTAGCTAGAACAGTTCAGGCGTGTAATGGTGCAGCTGAAGCAATGCTTTTAAAATATTCCTTGTATGCTTTTGAGTGCACACCACATCTATCTTTAAATCACTGGTACCCTTTTAGGATATATTACATTGGCTTTATTAAAAAGTCATGTACACCAATAAGAATTAACCATTGCTACTATAGGGTAGAAAGAAACACTTCCAAATGCTTAAGCTGCCTCCTAGAATTCCGAGAAAAGTGTGCCCATCCACCGAGTAAAAAAAAAATGGGCGACCACAGGAAAAGATGGACATTTCGACAGCTGGCATTAAAAAAACGAGTTAGTTACTATGAAAATCCACTTTGTTCTACCTTTAATAAAACTATATTTGCTGTGGGGATTTCGTACAGGGTCTTCTAACGCACTAGAGTTTCATCTAAAAGCAATTTCCAACTCGGCCAGAGAATTTTCATGTTGTTAAATCACTCATCGAGCCCAGACCTGATAGATCTGTACCTGAAACCATGGTAGCCTGGTGTAATGATCCAGACAATTAAAATGAAATATATATATATATAACAGATAACTGTCATTGTAGTGTGGGAGCTAAGAGCCCACATAATGTCAATGGTCAGGGCAGAAATTGCTCTTGTTATGCACACTCACTCAGGGCAATAATTGGCTGGTGTTTTTTCCCATTTTATAAATATTTATATATTAGTTTACAAACATTAGGAACCTAGAGGTCCATAGGAATGATCTTAGGGGGAGCTTAGGTATTTGAAACGTAGGATGTCAATAGGGAGAGTGTGACAAGATGATATGACACACACAGAGTGACAGCTGCAGTGTAGAATAACCACCATAACTGGCTTTCATACAGCACTTCCTATTACAGTACTGTTGTTTCTATGCGGTAAGCTCAAGGTCTTAATTTTATTACTTCCATTGGTACTCAGATTAACAACATCAGAAGGGAGGGAAAGCTGCTTCAACCTTGCTGGGATTCAAACTCATATCCGGCAGCTCACAGCAGATGTCAGCAGTGAGCATGAACTTACTCAGCCATACTCGTACATATCCAAGTCACTTGTCACATTTGACTGCTGAAGTTGATGAATCAAAAGTCAATAATGCCTTCATAAAGGGTTATTAATGAGACCAGCCAGTTGCTTGCTTAGCCGTTATTTTGTTGCAGGTTTATACCCGAAGAGCAGTATCCCTAATTAACCAATAGTTTGAAGTTTGAGAGGCCTAGTTGTTTATATGAAGAACACCTAACTTACCCTAGCCTCATTGTTACGAAAGTCCTTTTTTTTTTTTTACTCTGCATGAACAAGTTGTCCCAGTAGATGCAACAGCGTCTTTTGCTGAAATGGCAGTGTTTGTGCTCATGCTTAACAAGCCTGGGAGTCCGTGCGTGCGTGCTCTAAAAGGATTTTTTTAAAAGCATGGTGAAGGTGCGTGCGCACACTGCCTGATCTTTTTCAAAGCACATACTCTCTCTTGTTGCGCGCCGCTGCGCATTCCCTCAGGGCGTATGCCGCCACAAGCACGAGTAGGTGCTTTGAAGTAGAGCTGCACAACGACTAAAGGTCTCCTATGCAGCACATGCGCGCTGAGCTGGCGAGACCTAAAAATAATTACTTTTCCGGGGAAAGAAATAACTGGCCTGCAAGAATATATTTCTCTCACAGTCTGCATTTGTGGGGCTACGGAACCGTGCATAACAGAGAACAAGCATTGGCATAGCCAATAGATCTCACCTTTGAAACCTTATAAGTGTTTAGCCATGCAACAGCTGATGTTGTTGACCGAAGGATATTGTGCTGCATAACTAAATACTTATAAGGCCCCAAAGGCGAGACCTATTGGCTTTGCCAAAGCATGTCATCTTTTAGGCACAAGGAGATTAAGTGATTTGCCTAGAATCACATATAGTGGCCTAGAACACATATTTGCTCTCCGATAGCAGACAACTGAATTCAATAGCATTGTATCTTGGGAGAAACAGCAGTATCTAATTCTTTGTAAAGAATGAAAGGAACGCAGCAGCAACAGCAAATAACGTTGACTTGTGTTTCTGAAAAAAAGAAATAGTTACTTGGTTTTGTTGTAAACTTGAGGGACTGCCCATTTAACAGCCACATTTGGTTTTCAGCTTTCTACATTATTCCTTTGATCTAGAACTTCACTCAGAGGCGCACTGACTAAAAATAAAGTAGTGAAAAGCTCAAACGTCTAAACTACTGAGGCATTCTTTATTGCAACACGTTGACTGAATGATTGACCGATTGGTTTGTTGATTGGATGATTGAAAGGAGGCGGAACAAAAGCCACGAGACATGAAGGGGCCATTTGAAGCAATCGGATAGGGCTGTAGATTCCTGCGCAGCTTGGGACAGGAATGTGAAGTGCACAAGTCAGACGAGGCTGTGCAAACCCCGGGGGCGGTGACATTTCAAGGGCCACATAACAAAAGCAGGAGGAGAAAGCCTAACAGTTAAAGACGCCATCAGGCCGTTCAGATCTGAAAGGGGAAGGAAAAGTGCTGATATTCTTGGTATTGTTTGCAGAGGTGGTTAAATTAGCAGGCTAACAAGCGGAAGAGGCAAGAGTTGGAGTGGCAGCAGAGGAGGCAGCCATGAAAGTCAATTCACCAAAAGGCTACTGGTAGCGGGAAGTGACATCAGATGACGTGCTCAATTTGTTAAAAAAAAAAAGCCGCGCTCTCTGCATGTTTCAACAACAAACTTTAAATAATGGTTATGCGACCTTGCTGCAGGAACATCGGGAGTGTCTTTAAAACCACCCATGTAACAATAACTAAATGCTGATTTAGTGCGTGCGCTGTAAGGGTGCTCGCAAGCGATATAAATAGTTAATGATAATATTTTAAAGCACACTTCATGCAGGAGTAAATTACTAATGCTGATTTGGTGCGCGCGGTGTAACGGTGCCCACAAGCGATATAAATAATTAATGATAATATTTTTAAGCAAACGCAAAAATAAAAGCTGTGCAGGAGTAAATAACTAAATGCTAATTTGGTGCACGCACTGTAAGGGTGCCCGCGAGCAATGCGCTTGAGCGATGCGCTTAATGAGGAAGAGATAGGAAAGCCAGATGGCGGCTGTGCGCGTTACCGCGCGTGTAACCGCAAGCTTTAGGCCACAAGCAAAAGCAAGTGGTTGGACTTTTTAAAGCCCACTTACTAAATGTCTCACCAGAGCAGTACATGCGCTGGCTCAGGCGAGACCTAAAGAGTGGGTTATTTCCGGCAGACCACCAGTCTTAATGATAACCGGCTAAAGGGGGATTTCATGTAGTTAACACTAAAACTGGGAGTAGTTCACGTAGTAGCACTACGCGAAGTGCACTTCGCACTACGCGAGCTACGAGTAGCTACGGGAAATCCGTGGTGCACTGTGAAAAATGCTGTTTACACTGATTGCACAGTGCCGGATGCTTGCCTGCACTGTGCAATCAGTGCAAACCGCATCTTGCACAGTGCAAGTGGTTGTTTTCTGCAGCTCGAGTAGATTTCTACTCGAGCAGCTGCTTTCTCAACGCGCACTGGTAGTTTCTCATCGCGAGCGATCGCAAGCATATGCGACCATTCGCAATGATAAACCTGACCTTCCTGCGTTGAGAATCTCGCCAGGAGGTTTATTTTCCATGCTCGCGATCGGGAACTTGATTTTGCTGATCACGAATGAGGAAAAAGTCTCGTCGGGATGTCATTTTGCTCGCTCGCGGTCATCAACTTCACGTTGAGGACTGCGAGCAAGCAAAAAATGACCGCTACGCTACGCGTGTTTGTACAGTGCTACGTGCAATTTGCGTATTGCGAAGTAGCGCAAACTACCCGAGCGTAGCATAGTACTTCACCCAGGGTTAGTCAACAACATGTTCTTTAGCCGTCATTCTGTAGGAGGGCATTGAATGTTAAGTGCACCTTTTTATATGATTTTTAGACACTTTGTTTTACTCTTTTTGTCTCTTAGGCACTGAAGCCCCTCTGCTGCATTATCTAGCTAACACAACATGCACTTTGGTCTGGACAAGGAAGAATGGACATTAACATCTGGGTTTTGTTCTGTGACAAGAAGTAGAAATTACATATCTCGAAACAACGATCCTGCAACATTACTAAGCGTAATGTTTAGCATTACATGGTTTGATATCAGCGTATTTAGACTCTCTTCATCCAGCAAGCATATTTGATGCTTTCATTGTGTTATATTCGAACTTATGGCCTTTTAGGTACTTACGTAACTGAGACCAAAAGGACCTTTCGGTACCAGTTATGTTGACACTTGAATGTAATTATCACGTCATTCACTCTCGTATGCTTTTTCATGGACACCTTTTAACGTGCTCTTCTAGGGATATTGGAACAGTGGAGACCACTTGTTGGCATAACTTAACCATGGGCTTTAGCAGTTTCCCATAAGTAAATTATAAACCAGTAGTGCTAGAGAAAATGTTGTAGGATTTAGAAAAGTGAGGATGTGAGGTATCACATATTCTGTGTTGCATTAATTATTTAATGGCCTCAATATACATTTTTGTTGCTGAACTGTTCTTTCTCATCATTGATAACTTGTGACGGGAAAGTTTTGAAATGGAAAACTATGAAGGTCCCCACCGAAACAAGAAGAACGGTCACCCAGGCCCTCGTCAGCATCAGGCTGGACCACGGAAGCGCCCTCTATGCAGGAGCCCCGGCCAAACTCCTGAAATGTCTACAACGTATTCAGAACACCTCTACACACCTGATCCTCGACATCCTGTGCCGCAGCCACATCACACCCCACCTGAGAGACGTGCACTGGCTCTCCATCAACAAAAGGATCACCTTCAAACTCCTCACCCACGCACACAAGGCACTCCACAACACCAGACCAGCATACCTCAACAGTCGACTCACCTTCTACACCCCCAACTGCCAGCACCGCTTGGCCAACCTCACCCTCGCCACCGTCCCCCGCATCCGAAGAGCGACCCCGGGCAGCAGATCGTTCTTCCACCTCGCCGTCAAGACCTGAAAAACCCTCCCCATCCTCCTACAGCAGACCCAGGAGCTGCGAACCTTCAGAAGACTACTCAAGACCTGGCTATTCGAGTAGTAGCAGCACCCCTCCCAGCGCCTTGAGACCCCCACGGGTAAGTAGTGTGCTTTACAAATGCTCTGATTGATTTATTGATTGAAGGTGGCAAGGAACTACTAGTGGGAAGCATTAGTTATTTCTCAGTTCTCTCTCCATCCTTTTATAACTCACCTCCCTCTTGCCATTTTTACAGCTCTCATTCAACTAAGAGAGTATGGAATTCGCATAATTTTCTTTTAAGTAATTACGTGAAATTTCAAGAACATTATGTGAAATGCAAACCTGTCATTTATTTTTTGACCGAAGTGTAATGTGAAATTTGAAAAATTGCAAATGATTTAAATTTAACCCAGGCTTGTTTTTGACCCTCCACCCTCTCAAATGCAAATGTTATGAGCATTTTTGATTGGAAATGTGTTGTCTTTAATGGCATTGGCTATCACACCATACATACTCCACACCATGCCACTCCACTTTATACTACTCCTCCATACACCACTTTACTCTGCTCCACTCTGTGCCATGCCACTCCATGACAGTTTAAGACACTTTACAACACGGCTCTCCACTCCACTATACTCTACTCTGCTTCCCCACTCCACTATTTCCAACTCCACTTCACTAAAATCTACCCCACTCCAATCTACCATACTCTAATCCACTCAATCTACTCAACTCCACTGTATCCCACCCTAACCTAAACTACCTCAGTCTATCCCACTCTACACCAATCTCCCCACTCCTCTAATCCACCCAATCTACCACACTTCACTCTGCTTTACTTCAATCCATTCCATCTACCTCTCCCTAATCTTCTCTACCACACTCCACTCTGCTGTACTCCAAGCTACCACACTCCAATCTAACTAGCTCCTCCCCAATCTACCCCAATACAAATTTCTGACTTCAATCTAATCCACCCTACCCCACTACACTCCTGTCTACCCCACTTCAAACTACCCCACTCCAATCTTTCCCAGTCTACCCACTCTACCACAATCTACCTCACCCTACTACAACCTACCCCACTCCATTCCAATCTACCCATCTCTAATCCACCCAATCTACCCGACTCTATCTGCCTTACTCTGCCCCACCCTATTTCACTCCACCCCAATCTACCCAATTCCATTCTACCCCAATGTACCTCACTCGACTCTACCCTGATTTACCGCACTCTAATCTACCGCAGTTCACCCACATGGACTCCACTACAATCTCTAATGATCTACAATGATCTAATCTACCCAATCTACTCTAGTTCAATGCACCCCACTCCATCCTAATCTACCTCCACTGTACCATACTACACTCTACCCCAGCCCCCCACACTCATCTCTATTCCACTTCAATCCACCCAGCCTACCTCACTTCACTCTAGCCCACCCCACCCTTCCCAAATATACCACACTCCACTCAACCTCAATCTGCCCCACTCCACTTCAATCTATCACACTCCAGTCTACCCCTTCAATCTAGCCTAATCTCATTCCACTCCACTCCTCTTTACTCCACTCCACTCTACCCTGCCCCATTCCACTCCATCTCCTCTAACCCAGTCTGTCCTACTCCACTCTACCCCCTCCATTCCAATCAACCCTGCTCTAATCCACCTAATTTACCTCACTCCCAGTACCCCACTCTTCCCCACCATACTCACTCTTCCCCTAATGCACCCCATTCAATTCTACCCCCAATATATTGCACTCCACTATATCCACTCCTATCTACCCCAATCCTCCCAGATCTATCTCACCCCACTGTACACCACTCTACTCAAATATAGCCCACTAAATGTACCCCACTGTTCACCCAAGTTAGCCCACTCTACACGACTACGATCTACTCCACTCCAGTCTACCTCACTCTACCTCAATATACCCCACTACAATATAGCCCACCACTTTTAACCAATCTACCCCACTCCATGCTACCCCAACCTACCCTACCCTACTCTAAACCAATCTGCTCCAATCTATGTTACCTCAATATACCCGAATCCTAGTATCCCACTCCAGTCCAATCTACCCTACTCCACTCCAACCTACTCTACTCCATTGCAATCTACCCTACTGTAATTCACCCAATCTACCCACTTCACTTAAATCTGCCCCACCTCACCCAAATCTATCCCACTCCAATCCACCCCACTCTTCCCCAATCTACTCCAGTATATCTCACTTTACTCAACTCCAATCTACCCTACTCCGCCCCAATGTACCCCGTTCCACCTTTTCCCCCTTCTAGCCTACTCTACACCACTACTGTCTACCCCACTCCATTCTAATTCATGCTACCATACTACAATGTAATCCACTGTATCCCACTCCACTCTAAACCATTCTTCCCTACTCTATGCTAACCCAATCCACTCCACACTATTCTAAATCAACCTACTCCATTCCACTCTACCGCACCCCAATAGCGTTTTAGCCATGCTGAACAGCAGCCACACTGGTGTACATTTATATAGCGCTTACTACCCCTGACGAGACGTCAAAGGGCTTTGCCGGAAACCATAAATGATTATTGGTGAATTAGTATAGTGAAATATGATTTGAATGGTGGATGTGTTAGTCAGTTACTTGGACTGAGAAGGATAGTAGAGGGTAGAAGAGGGAAAAAGGTTTGTATTTACACAGCGCTTGCTATATACATATGTCTGATCTTAAAATTATATACTAAGCTTCTGAATTCCACAAACTCATTTTTAGTGTAATTTTTCTATGAACATCTTTTGAGTGCCTGGCAGCAGCAACTAAAATAATAAACTAAGTTTTAAAATAATGGCCACAGAGTGATTGGGCATGTGTGGGGATGCTGTGGCAGCCATACTGCTATGCAACATAATTGCACATACGTGATGATGTACGCAAGCGTATTTCCCCCCAGTGCTGTTTTGTATTGGCAAACAAGCAAGCTTTATTTGTTTGTTTTTCGGCTTTGCAGAGCACCATCTGCAAAAGACTTTGCAAAGTCGAAAGGCCAGGTAGCACCATTGAACACCAGGACCTGTTGACTTTGCCAATGCATATTTATACTTTCAATCATTCAGCTTGTGTTAGAAAGGACGGAAATAAGGTAGATTGAAAATACCAATGAAAGCAGGTACCATCACTGAAGAAGGGATTTCAAGGCAATTTTTATTTTCCAAGTAACTGATAAGTAATGGAATTGCCCAAATGTACATTTCACCAATGTAACTACATAAAACATGTGTTAAAACCAGTGGAAATGAAGGTGCAGTAAATATTAATCAAGTCAAAAAACACTTTATTTCGGCGTAAAGCCATTAAAGCACAGTTTAAAAAACATACATAGGACACCATATTTCAATTACACGATAATTTAAACATTATGTTTATGGAGTATTTAACAAGACTACAAAAGCAGAAAAGTGCAAAGTTGTTGAATCGTTTTAGGCCCAATAGTGGCACATCTCAAAAAGGACAAAGAAGTTTCAATCAAACAGGGCAAATATACTAGGTAAAAAAATTGATTAAAACAATAAATAGTATTTAAAACCGGTAAAAACAAGTTAAAAAGATTAAAATGAGAAGCGGTTATCTATACAGATTCCTTCATGGGTAATAGTACAATTTATGAACTAGCATCAAACTCATTGAATAGGCAGGCTTAACTTGTACCTGAACACTCATTCTCTATAATGGCCCTGCGCATATACCACATTGCAAACAAGAACCTAGAAATTGCAAAAACAAATAATAGGTGTGGGTCATGTTTTAATAGCCTATAGGCCTCAGTGTGTTCTCTAATTACCATGTTTCTACACAACTTGAGCACCCATTTAGACCTTGGCAATATGTAAGCGGCGCAGAAGAGAAGAACATGAAGTTCGGACTCTTCGGTCGACCTACACCCATGGCAGTCCAACTTGGGGTTTCCCTTCCATTTATTAGTAAATGCTCTCAGGGGAAGCACACCATGTATAAATTGCAAGAACAATTTCTTGGCAAAGAGTGGTTGAATATTGTTGAGTACTGGTTCAAGCTTATATTGCTGTTTGACGTCCAGAAACCTGGAAGTCAGAGACCAGGAGTTAGTACTCTGCGAGAGTTGAGCTAATTTGTGTTCTTTGAAGGGGAATTGAAGGGTTTTCTTTGAAGTGGAGGAGCAGGTCTCCTCAGGCAATAGCCACAGGTTTACTCTTTCCAATGTGAGACATGTGTTGCAAATATACAATAGCCATGGGATATTCCTTGCTCCTGAATAGCCATTACATCCTTCAATTCTTCCCTATAGTGTAGTAGCTCAGGCATACTCCGAAAGTGGCGCCAGAATAAGAGTGGACGGGAAGCAATTAAGTTGCTAAACGGATCAATCCCTAGATCCATCCTCAGCGGAGTCAAGGGAGTGCTTTTCGGTAGAGTCAAAAGTTGTCTAATAAAAATATTCTTGGTTATAGAGATAGCATTAGAGGGGCAGAAACCCCACCATTCAGCACCATAGAGGGATGCTCCCCTAGCCTGTATTTTATAGATTTCAGCAGGTGGTCCTACAGATTTTTGGGTACGACTTTTATAGACTTTAAGAATGCCTCCTATAGATTGTGTGAGTTTTAAATTAGCTTTCTTTACCTGGGTCCCCCAGTCCATCTTATCATTGAGGGTAAGGCCCAGGTAGTCAAAAGTTGAAACCCTTTCTAGGGGCATGCCATTCATTTGTGGCCGAGGGCAATGGCTGGTATTTGCATGAAATACCATATATTTCGTTTTTTGGATGTTTATCTACAGATCCCACTTTTTACAAAATTTACAGAACTCCTCCAATACAATCTGCATACCCATTGAGGTCTTAGAAAGTAGCAGGGTGTCGTCCGCGAACATAAGCATGGGTATATTACGATTAGCTAACCTTGGTGAGTCAATGTTTTTTTCCACCAGCAGGGTATCTATTAAACCATTTATAAAGAGGAAAAACAGGGTCAGCGCAAGCACACACCCCTGTCTCACCCCTTTCTCTACTGGGAAGGGGGCTGACAATTCCCCTTTTTTCCATATCTAATTCTCGCATACGTATCCTGGTGCAGAAGATTAAGCAAACGGCATAAGTACTATGGAACTCCAATTTTCTGGAGGATGCCCCAGAGCTGATCACACTGCACCATATCGAATGCGGATTTGAGATCCACAAAGGTTAGGTAAAGACTACCTCCCTCCAAAATCACTGTTTTTCAGTGGATCAGTTGCAATCTGAAAATCTGATCAATGGTTGAGGTTTTACATCTCAAACCTGCTTGTAGAGGTGTTAGAGCATTTTTTTCCTCAATCCAAGACTGCAATCGACCCAGGAGAACGTGGGCAAATAGCTTTTGTGTCACATCAATTAAACCCTTCAGTGCTCCTGACGGAGCGGTTCCGTCATGAGCGCCGGTTGCGCTGTGCTGATGATGGAACCGCTCTGTCATGGCCCCGTCCGCTCAATAGAACCTTCAGCACAGCGTGAAAATTTGGGCCGCGCTGAAGGAATTAAGCTTATTTGGCGGTAGTTAGCTGGATTAAGCCAAGAGCCCTTCTTGTAAATCGGGATGATTTCTGCGCCTGCCCAATTCGTGGGTAGCCCAGAGATAGGGTATCCACACAGATCCTTCATTCTTAAATAAGTCCCCAGGAATTTTATCCAAGCCTGGTGCTTTGGCTGGAAGCAATTTCCCGAGTGCTGCAGTAACGTCCCTTATAGTGCAGGTAGAAGCACTACTACACAGGGTAGAATTGTAGGTGGATGAATCCCTAGTTGGTCGGACTTGATCCATAGGTCTCGAGTATAATGATTTAATGTGCATCCTCCAGACTTCCTTCCCCAAATTCGGTTCAATTGCCAAGTTGCCTTCGGACTTCCCAGTTCTCACTAGGTTCCAAAAGCCACTCATATCTCTATTCTCTAGAGCCTTTTTGATTGCTTCCCATTTGTCTAGTTCCCATGTTAACTTTGCTTCATCCACAGTTTTGTTTGTGTACTGCCCTGGCGTCTTTGATATATTGGTTGTCCTTTTCTTTAACCACTAACACCAGGGTAATTTTTGCATCCCTACATGATTTATTATACCAGGAATGTCTATTTTTGTGATCTAAGCGTTTTTTTTGGTGCTCTGTTAAAAAAAACATTGCTAGTTTAGAGAGCATATCCTGGTGATTCTTGCCTATTTCCTGCAAGGATTCTAAACCTTGGGCATTTGCAAATATATGAAAGGCAAATTCCAAATGGGGAATGATTTGTTCATAAAGTAAATATTAATGTACTCATGCCTCCAAACACACCTTGGAACCAGAAATAACATAAGAATATTTTTTTTAAGGGTGCTTTTATACTTGTTCCACTACTGTAATGTAAACTATTTGTAGACATTACAGCTCTATCGCAGTGCAGCATTTTTTCCAGTAAGATTTGTTGAATCTGAGGGTACTTTCTTTTTGAGAAAGTCTATACTGCCATATCTCACTTATAAACTTTTCTCTTTAATAATCAGCACCTCACCTCTATTTCCCTGGCATTGGCCCTATTTTCAACAATCCCATACAGGTAATTGGCATCTTTGTTGTGCATTTTGTGCCCAGTTTTGAAGCTAAATTGTAGCTGTCTCCTAGTCACTTACTCAAATCAAGGATGAAAGACGAAACCATGCCGTTACCACACAGTGTTATAAAAATATTTTCTTGCTAGTTGCAGCGCACTTTTCCACCAAGTTATGATACACTCAACAAGTGTTTGCACACCCAGATGTATTATGGAACACAATCCACCTTCCACTATATACAACAACCTTAATTCTGCTCTCACTGCCATTACTGTGGATGTGAACATTGTTCTTCTCTACACAGGCCAGTTTAGAATCAGGGAGGTTAGTGACCATGAAGTAAGCTGATATAAATGAGTGGGCCAGTTGCTGGTTATTGTATGGTATCAAGCCTGCGCAACACTCATTGTCCATGACAGCAGTTCTAATAAGTCCATTTATTAATTGTCTTGGCTACTTGCCAAAGAGAAATATAAAAGAGAAAAATGCTTGCTCTACACATTTAATGTATGTTTTATGTTTGCATCTTTTCCAGCTCATACAGCTCTTGCCAGTTGTTTCAGATGCAAAAAAGGGAATCACCAATTTTTGATACTCAATTATTCAAACTCATTTGTTTTCTGTTTTAGGAGCTGGTTTATAGCTCATTATGAAAAATGATGAAAATGACTACTCTTTAACCCCTTCGATGCTTATGACGGAACAGTTCCATCATCAGCGTTGGTTGGGCTGTGCTGATGACGGAACCGTTCCGTCATGACCACGCCCGTTTTTAGAACCTTCAGCACAGCGCGAAAATTCATGCCGCGCTGAAGGTGTTCATGGTTTGTCTTGCAACCCATTTAAATGATTATGTGCTACTACATGTTAAGCGACATTTCTCCTATTATCAAGGATATCGCTAACCCTGTTAGTGATAAAAAAAAGCAACGCTAACCGCGTTTAGCACTGCTTTTTTTACACCTGGTATTTTCCTGACTTAGCCATGATAACCTATGGAAGGTGGATATCATGGCTACGTTTGTGAGCCCCTATCATCAAGCTAACGCCAAACTTCGAGAGATTATCGTTGGTTTTCCAGCTAAAAGCACGCTATCTCAGTGATAAAAATCCACGCTACCCAGCAATAATTATCCTAGCGCTAAGTGCGCTTAGCGATAATTATCGCTGGGGCTTGATAATATGGGCCACAGGGCGTAAATGTACAACACTGTTACTATGCATATATGTTCTGGTTCACCAAATGTGTCACCTATAAAAAAAATATATATATTTCATTTTAACACAGTTAACACGCATGCAGAAATGGCTATGGATTTTCCATCATGCATTTGAAGGCAGACGAATTTGCTTTGGCAATATCAAGACTGGTGATGAAAGCGAGTCAGAAACATGTAGTGGATCAATTGTGGTACTAAAGGTGACTTGCTTTATTTTCCTCTATATTTTGTGCACATTTAAATCTGAAATAAATCCATCACCTTGTTATGTTTGTAAATGACAATTTAATTTACTGGAAAAGGAAACTGTACACTGAAGACTTGTAGATATCCTTTTGACATAGCTGCTATTTTCTGGAAACAGTCATTCCTAATCACTGCTACTTATGCTGTTTAAAAATGTCAGTAAACCAGCTTTAATTGACTTGCATTTCATCTTAAAATACGGGTGGTAACTTGATAGCATGTGTAATAATGCTTTGTGTTTAGCTTCTGTCTGATCTGCAAAAGCAACAAAGGATTGCTATAGTAACTGCCAGTTCGGAAAAGTCCTTTATGCGGAAAGCGAATTACTTGGCATCCTCAAGAATTGAAAGGCTGCCATGAATGCTTCCGCAATGTTTCTCCTCAGTGGTTAAAGAGAAATTATTTTTCCACCAAAACAACTTGTATCTTTTCAAAATGCCATAAGCTCTACTTCTCAAAAGCAAGAAGCACTGTGTAAACATGCATGTGTGTCAAACCATTGAATTCAACACTGAGCAGAGTTTGGAATCCACCCTAATGTCTTTTCTTCTGAAAAACAAAACTGAACAAAGAAGCTTGCTTATTGACTATATCTGACTAACTCCTAGACTGATGTCCTGAATCTACAACTTAATCCATCACACTTAAGAGTTTGAAAAGGAATGGTGGTAGAGGAGTTAATCTCACACCAGGGGCCCGATGTAGGTATCGAAATACCGGTCGGAAACGGCCGAAAATACCGATTTTCGGCCGTTTCCGACCGGTATTTTGATATTGATGTGTAGGGGCATTTCAAAATACAGAATCGATAATTTTACCGATTCTGTAAAATACCGAATCAGTAAAAATACCGAATCTGTATTTTGGAATGTAGGTAGCACTGAAATCACTGCTACAGGGGTGTAAGAATTCATAATTTACCACCAACTAGAAGTTGGTGGTAAATAATGAAAACCCTCTAAAAAGCATTTTTTTTGCTTTTTAAACGGTGCCATGTTGCAGACAAACATGCCCTTAGGGCATGTATGTCTGCAACATGTGCACCTATACATAATTGAGGGGTGCAACAGGGTGTCAAAGTGACACCCTGCCACCCTTCAATGTTTCCTTAAATTACCGAATCGGTAAATACCGATTCGGTAATTGGCATTCATTCCTATGGGCCTCCAGGCCCATAGGAATGAATGGCAATTACCGAATCGGTATTTACCGATTCGGTAATTACCGAATCATTCCGATTCGGTAAATAATTTGGTAAATATACCTACATCCCGATTGCCAGTTCTTAAATACCGAATCGGTATGATTCGGTATTTAAGAATCGGTAATCTGGGATTACCTACATCGGGCCCTATGTCTCTTAACAACACCACCACATGCTACCTTCATTGTTCCACTCAGAAGTGCACTCATTATTAAATCATCAACTCTTGAAACAAAACTTAAATCATCATATCAGGCTCACAGTATGATGTAAAGGGCTGCACTAATTTTTGAAGACTGGCTTGCCCTATAAAAAGGTAAAATAAAGTTGTGGAGACCCGAACTAATTCATGCTTTTTTTTTTCTTTCAGTGTATAAAATATCTGTAAAAGATCAACACACCATCAATGGACAATCTATTAGTCTGGAGCTTGCCGTGAAGATCTTTCAATGTGGAATAGTTGAAAAGAAAGTCTGACTTTGTAAACACAAATGAAATTGCTTGTGTTTGTTGGCCTTTTTCTATGTGTACTTTTCGTGTTATCTTCTGCAGGTTCTTTGGGCCAAGCATGTTGCAAATAAAATAACATCCACGTTAACCATCCATTTTAGTACTCATTTTGTTTCATATTAATATTCATTTTTGCCACTGAAGGCCACCATTTGTAAAAAACAAAAGTAAAAACCTGTACCCCAACTGAAGACAAAGCCAGTGAGTCTGACTCAAGCTTTAAGCTGCTGTAGAATGCAAGATAATACATTCTTGAAACACTTACTTTCCACCCAGATTCATTTCATGCCACAGTCCACTTTTTAGCATAGAGATCCAAAAACACACAAAAAAATCTGATTCTTTGTTATTTATAATTCAGCAGATTGCTAAAATAAGGAGGTTGTATTATATCTGATTACTATTTTCTTTTGTATAGGGATGTGTAAAGTGGTATTTAGTCTGCGAAGGTACTCCTTAATGAATTAACGTTCCCAAATTCCAGCTCAGTGACAGAGTGTAATTACATAAAGTAGTGATACAAACAAAACAATATTTGAACATTCAGGGGTAATCCATAGCCATCAAAACTTTTAATCCATACTCATCCTGAAGTTGTCCTGAATTGTCCTAGAGTAATCCACACTCATCAAAAAGATATCATGAAATCATCCAAGAGAAATCCACACTCCTCGTGGAGTTGGCATGAAATCATCCTAGGGTATTCCACACTCATCCTTAAATTATCAGCTAGTATTTCTGGAGTAGCAGATCATCATCCTGCATATTCAAATGAAGTAATAAGGACACCATCCTGGAGTAGTTTTTGTGATGACCAGTCATCTCATTTAAATATTATGCCTTACAGGGCCGGACTGGCCGTTGCGGGCCCCGGGCAATCCCCGGGTGGGCCGCAAGGCTTGGGGGCGGTTTTGGGCCCCTGGGGGCTGTTTTTAATACAGGGCCGTTTTTGCAGCATTGCTGCAAAAACGGCACCTGTAACAAAATCGGCCGAAAGCCGGCCCTGGCAAAGAGCGCGGTCGCACCCCCAACCCCCCGGGGGAGGTGGGGGCCAGCCTAGCACTTTGCCAGGGCAAGTTTTGGTGCCCAGTCCGGCCCTGATGCCCTATATACATATTGGAGGATGGTTTGGGATGACTTCCCCAGCTAATTACAGTTTACTGGAGGATGTAGTCATCCAATGACTTTAGAATGACTCCAGGAAGATCTTCCTTTTTGACTTGGGATGTCTGAGCAATTTGTGCTGTACAGCTATCCTAGACTTCAAGAGCTCAGGAGTTGCATGGCCTGTATTCTTTAGTCAGCCAAGACTTCAAGGAGCTGCAGCAAGCGCCTTAAGTTCTGTAGCTAGGCAGTTTGGGCTTCAAGGTGCTGCTGAGGCCTCCGTTCACAAGGTCATGAGATGCGTGAAAGAGCTGCAACGGCCTGCCTTCCAGGAGAGCCAGCAGCCTGAGCTCCCTGCACTACACAGGCTTCTTAGGGATGCGGGGACTTGCAGCCCTCTAGGCGCAAGGGCTTCAAGGAGCTATGAGACCTGTGCTCAGTCGCCAGCAAAGGGCCTTAGTGAACAGCACAGGCCTCAAGGAGATGCAGCATTGGTCCTCAATAGGCTGCTGCAAGTTCAAAGAACACAAATGCCCAGAGCCCTCTAAGCTACATGTGACCCTGCAGAACCATGTTTTCTATGCACCCTGGCTTCAAGGAGCTGCAGCATTTTGTGCTCTTTGCTGAGGCGGCTTGCATTCGCCGGACAACATAGGTTTGCCTGTGCCCTCTAAACCAAACTTCTAAACATTATGGTATTGTTTTTTTTAACATGTTTATCATTTGATTAAAATATTCACCTATAAAGTCACTAACAATGGAAGAAGAAAGTCGGTATGCTTAGTTTTTGCATAGAAAATTAGAAAGTACAGTGTGAGAGCAGTACATTAGAAATGTACTGGTGATGGTTTGAATGAGCTGCACATGAACACACCCTAAAACCTGTTTGTAAAATACACGCCATTTGTCCAGTTCCCAAGCTTTAAAAACCAGATTATGCCTGCTTTGCTCAGAAACTGTTTAGATTAACTAGATAGAAACTACAAACCTGTATTTCAAGAAATGTTAGGTGACCCGAGAAATGGAAGCGTTCTTTTTAAAGTTTTTGTGGTGCGTTTCTGGGTGCTTTCCATAGTTGTGCACAACTTAATGAAATTCTGTGCTCCGTGCAGTGTGTCCATGACTACAGGGGAATAACAGAGGCCCCCGCAGCCCCCGTGGTGCTGGGGGGGCCCCGGCCCCATGTTCCAGGAACCAGGGGCAGGGGCAGCCTTAGGCATGTGCAAGCTGTGCACCTGCACAGGGCCACCAAACACCAGGGGCCTCCACGCTAATATATATCCTTAATATAATAATCCTCTGAGGATGGGTACATATTTGCGTGGTGGCCCCTGGCAGGCATTTGGCGGTCTCCGGCTCTGTTCCACTTCCTAACACCCTGACCCCGCCTCCTGAGCTCTGGGGGGCTCTGCCCTGCCCAGAACCCCTCTTCCGGGGCCCCCTACCTACGCTTCCTGCCCAGGGCCACCATGAGCCTAGAGCCGCCCCTGCCAGGGCCCCCGCCCCCTTACTCTCAGCAGAGGAAGACGGCTGCAAGCAAGGCAGCAAGCCTAAATTAAACAGTGCGCACCCGCCACCACGAAAGGTGACAGCCTCTATAAACATTAAATTACAGGGGGGTGTATTAACAGAGACTTCCCCCGCAGGGGGCCCCAATGCTCCAAGGGCCCCCTCACATCTCTCGAAAGAAGACGACTGCAAGCAAGCCAGCCAGCTATAAACAGTGCGCTTGCCGCACACCATGGACGATGCCGGCCTCTATTTAACCATTCATTATAGGGGCATATTAACACAGCTCCAGCAAGGGGCCCCCTCACTCTCAGTAAAGGAAGACGCAGAAGCACGGCAAGCCAGGCCTATAAACAGTGCGCGCACCGCCACCGACGGTGACGTGCCTCCTCGGCCTCTATTTTGTTAAGCACTAATTATGGTGCCGTGCGTGTGCACCCCCTGCTTCAAGCTGTATTTGTAAGCTCCCCTCTGAAGTAGGGGGAGACCAAACTAATGGGGAAGATGAGCTAGTTAGAACACCTGCCTGTCTGAGCCTTTAAATTATTTAAATAGTTGGCGCGCACTGAGCACAACAGCTCTTTAGTCTTATTCACATAATTTAAAATGGTCCGTGCTCGTGGTCGTGGCGGCGCGCAGTTGTTGTCTATGCGTCTACGTGCCACGGTGCCGCAGTCTTTTGGGTGTGGGCGGGGCTCGTGACCAATGCATGCCAATTTTGTCATGCGCATTGTAAAAGTGTGCATGACTTTAGAAGAAGCTAGAAGAAGGGTGCGGCCGCCGTGGTATTAAAAGAGTACTACTAGCCCATGCCTGGCCCTGGTGCTAGCCTCGCCCAGTCAGTCGCCCCCTTTTTTCTGCTGCTCAGTGTCCACCCCACTCGCCTTCAAAGCTGCAGGCCAGCCAGGCCTAACTAAGGTGAGCTAATATGTTGTGTCCTGCTCAGGACTCGGATGGAGGATCTAATGATAATGAAGCCTGCCCGCTATGCATTCTCAGGGCAGGAATAGGTGGTATAGAGAGGGCTGAGGGCGGCGCAGATTGCAGAAGGGAGATGGTACCATGGGAACCATTAAAGAAATATCCCTCTTAGCACTGTCAGGGCTGGACTGGAGCCTGGATGTCGATGAGATGGGGGAGGGGCGAACGAGTACCGGTCCGGTAGTAGTGCTGAGCCTAAAAGCAGTAGAGTAGGTGTTACCCCTCAAGTCAAGTGCCTAAGAGATGAGAGGCCCCCAGCGCGAGGCCGCGAGCATGGGCAGAATGCTTGGTATGCAAAACCAGACAACTGTCTGAGGACAGGGTTAACTTGCACACTTCACACAGAGGATGTTAAATTAGTATTGTCGGTCATATAACACAAAAAGAGGCAGAAATAAAATGCATGTCACACAAGCACACTACTTACCCTGCACTCATGTCACACTTCACTCACCTGTTCCCCTCACTGCTCAATCTGTAATCTCACTCAAATAAGCCTACTACTACCCATGCATTCTTTTGTTCAACTCTGCACTTACATATGGTCACCTCACTCACCCTGCAGTCACTCCTATTACCCAACTCCAGTGGCGGTTTCTCTTTGAGGGCATCGGGGCTCCACCCCAGTTACATTTTGTAAGAGATTTCAACGTTATAAAATCCCCCCAATGAAGATTTAATTTTAGAAAAAATAGATTCCCAAAGAAGAAAACGGGACATTGTAAACACGGGGAACTGTCTCTGCGAGTCTGCCCCACTCACCACAGCAGTTCTGCTGTTGTCACTGTCACTCACGTGACTGATTGCTTTGCTCCCGGGCCCAAAGAAGCCTCCTACGCTACGTGTTTGCAGGGCAGACAACCTCACAGCCCTGAAGGCTGTGATGTCATCAGCTCGGCAAAGACTTAGCCTGGAGGCCCAGTCTCCACCCCTGATGGCGTGGAGGTAAAGGTAGCCCCGGGATAACAAAACCTCCACATCAATCAGAGAGTGGAGGGGAGCTTGTCACAGTGTCACCCCATCCCTTTCCAACTCGTGGAAAGGGGAGACCTCTCAGTCACCCCGAACGTATGGCTGGGTGCTCCGACTGCCCGGGAAACCTTTGCAGGCGGGGGGCGTGTCCCCGGCCGGTATGCCCAAAGTGGCATGGTTGGAGCACACCCCCGCCGCCTAAGAGGGTTGTCCTAACACCCGCCGGGAAGTCCGTGCACTTTTGGGTGGGATGGGGATGCTGCCCCGCCTTCCCGCCTCAAGATAAGAGTCGCGGGAATCCAGGCAGGCATCCTCTTGTTCCTGCGCTCTGAAGGCTGCACCACTCGTGAGCCCTCAAGGGAACAAGCTGCAGTTTTTTGACCCACCCACCAGCCCCTGTTGCAGAAGTTTGGGAATTAGCAAAGTTCTGATTCGCAATTGATTGTGATGCATAAACATCATAGATTATTCCAAAAGTGTGTATGTAACTGAATACTTGTCTAGAGGCCTTTTTTCCTTTGTAGAAGTGTAATGGACAGTATGCAATAAAATCGTTTCTCTGTTATAGGACCTTTTTTCCTTTGTAGCAATGTTTGTAGTATGTTGGATACTATCTTGGGACGTCCGCTCGACAAGGGCGGGAGTAGCAGTGAGGGATATATCTAGCTGTAATATAAGATTAAGCATAGGTTTTTTCCCATTAGTAGGTAACTAACTGACGTATTTATTTAGTCTTCGGTCGGGCGGTAAGGTCATGATCGGTGAGCAGTGATCTCAAGGTCCCTAGTGCGGGCGCCACCCATTATCGATGGGAGCGCCCGGGGGGAGGCGGCCATCTTTCTTTTTCATGATTTTAACATAATTTGTGCATGGGATAGAATTCCTTGTGGGAACTTTGAAACTGGATGTGAGCAAAGGTCCAGTCAGTGTCAAACAAAAATACACCATTTAGGGGCTGTTTGCGCATCTTGTCTCCACTGTGCCGAAGCTACAATTTCAAACTCGAGCGGACCATTTGGAGACCCTGTGCCCTTGAACACAGAGCCGCATCCAGCTCCTTGCGTCTTGACCACACACCTACTCCCCCCTATGTGGCAAACACAACATAATGCATAGGAATCAACAATAAAACTAACACAGGTGCCTACGTAGCTGAAATGAAATTTCAAGCCATGCTGTGTATTTAAAGACATCGTGATTAGCAACCACCCACCCCCAGCCACAATAGTAAAATGAATACAGAATCATACAAAGCTTTAACATGTTTAGCCCCTGAAGGTTTGCTTAAGCAGGGCTTTAAATGGGGTGGTCGGCGTGAGGTGCCTGGTGTCCTATGTTTTCCGCAACCTCGCTGCACCCTGGTAATAATGCGACCCCCGGTACCCTCGGGTTTTGTGCCCTTTGTCCCGGGCCTGTGTCCATACGCTTTCCCAGACCATGCAGAGGCGAGGGGTTTCTCCATCTGCCACTTTCTATGCTGAACCCTCCTCAGGTCGTTCAGGCGCCCTCGCTACACTCGCGCGCAACGGTGTGGTTCATTACTAATTTTATGGTCCACCACTAATTTCGCGCCTCACCACTTTCAAATGTCACCAGCTGTCACTGCCCTACTCTCCCACTGTTGCATCACTCACCGTGTACTCTTTAATCTATGCCTACTCAGGACCATTAACTTTAAACACTAGGCATAGTATTTTCAGAATGGACGACTCCGTGCAGTATTCACCAAGGTGGGATTATGAACAAAATATATACCATAAAGGGACCTGTATAGATGAAAAACAAAATAGTGTGCACATCTCTCACCTCTTAAGCTATTGCTAATCCCTGCATCCCATTGCACAGTAAGCTGCACGCACCCCATTCAGTAGTCCTCATGCACAACATGGAATGGGAACACTTCTAACATAGCATCAAATTCAAAACAAATACAACGCCCTTCCAACCACACACCCTACTCGTATAGTTGCTTGCTACTCATGTAGGCAAGCGCTTCAGAGCTCCACATAGGGGTAGTAGGCCCTCTGTAAATATTGCAATACAATACATTCTAGACCGCTCCCTCCCCTGTCTTCTTGGCTCTGTCCTTTGGCTCCTGCCTCCTTGCAGCCGTCCATTAAGTTAATGCCTTCTTGCATCTGCCTTCAACTCCTGCATTCTTCGCTCTCACCATCCTCATCCAACTGTTGAACGATTACCTCCTCAATCCCATCCTTTCTGCTATTTCCTTCTTGGTTTTTTTTCATTTTTTTTTACAGAGTTTTATGTAGCACAAACTTGACCCGAAGGTATCTGGCATCAGAGCGCTTTACATAGTACCAGTTGCGTTACATGAGGATACATTCATTTTTGTTAGGCACGGGGAGATTAAGACATTTTCACAGGATGTTCAGCGTCCTTGCCGAGACTCAAACCCAGTTCCTCAGATTCGAGGTCGACCACCCTAGCCGTTAGGCTAACTCCTCTCCTCTCTTGTATCTCTCCACTGAGTACTCACCTTGTTGCATCCATTCCTCCAGTGCCTGCCTTCAAGTATCCCTTACGTTAACTCTCTACATCAATAGTTGGTATGGTTAAGCTACCGTAGTGTTTAATAACTTTGTATTTTCCTTCCTTTTAGGCAGTATTGGTGGAATAAAACCCACAATTACAATCTTTGTGGTGTACACAAAATATTCTTACTGCTACCTTCATATTCATGGACTCTACTACTACATTGACTTTCTACAATTACTTTTTAATCAATGAAATGAGCAAACGGCCAAGAAAGTATTCAAGCGGTGCTCAAAAGCGGCAAATTAAATCAAAACAAGCGCAGTTTGAAGACAAATTTATGAAAATTGACTCTATCTTTGTGCAGGTGATCATGACGCATCATCATCTCATGCATCATTACCAGAAAGCGATACAGCTGCATCATCAACAGGAGACAAAGCAGCATTGCCACAATCCCAATTGGTCCCACCACATGACAAAACATTACAGTGCTGTGATCAAACCACAGCACTACAGGCAACAACAACCACTATAGGAAACATAGAAAGCAAAAGTAAAAAAGCTGTGTCAGCAGTGCCTCCATCTATTACAGAAGGAGTCAGAGAAAGTGTAGGTACACCGGCTAGGCCTACACTGCTACCAGTGACTGAAGGAAGCTCAGAGACTGAGAATACACCATCAGCAGATGAATCTCTGAGTCAAATATTACAAACAAGTGAAGGAAGTGCTGAAATTGTAAGTGCACCAGATGTATCACTGCTGCTACCAGTGGCTAAAGAAAGTGAAGAACCTTCAAATGTGCTACTTGTTTCTGAAGTATTGTCAAACATTGAAGAAGAAACTGAAGACATTATGAGTAAGGATGTGGAATTTCATTTAGAAGAACTAGAATCGAGCAGTACCCAGTTTTGCCAGGATTTGTACCCGAGTGATAGAGGTAACTTTTTAGACAAACCTTCGCATGATACCAAGTTATGAAGGTTTGTCATTAGAAGTGGCGCATGCAAGCCTAGAGGACCCTTCCCACAAGATAATAAAAACAGGTGCTTTTCCACAAATGACTACTACAAGGAAAATAGGACCGGAGATAAGACTCCAAGACTGTCGTTGTGCTACTTTTTAAAAATGGACAGTGCATACTGTGAACCTTGTTGACTTTTTGGAGATAGAAAACTTTCATCCTATCAGCAAGCATGGGCTAATGATGTAAAAGACTGGCAAGGCTTGTCTTGAAAAATTAAAGAACATGAAATGATGCGCTCACATTTAGAGGCTTGTGCTGTACATGGAAGATGGAGGCAGGAGGAGACAATCGATAGACAACTGGAATCCGACTACAAAGAGCAGGTGAACTATTGGACACAAATTCTGAGTAGGATCATCAATGTTACACTTCTGTTGTCAACTTGCAATTTACCTTTCAGAGGACATAGAGAAAACCTGAAAGAAAAAAATGATGATGGGATCTTTCTGTCATTAAACTTTTGGCCACATATGATCCTGTTTTAAACCATCTTATTACAACAGAGAGTAGAGTTAAATACTTGAGTCCTACTATTCAAAATGAGCTGATTGAAATGTTTTCAAATAAAGTGCAAAATGAGATAGTAAGTGAAATACAAAATGCACCATTTTACTCTGTTATAATGGACACAACACAGGACATTAAAAAAGAAGACCAATAAAGCCTGGTTATCCGATATATATCACTGTGCCTTAATACTGATGAAATTCCAACTGAAATCAAAATTAATGAAAGCTTTGTTGGTTTCTATAAAATTACAAACCAAAGTGCTGAGGGGATAGCAACAGAACTCGTAAACCTTTTAGAGGACAAAGGCCTAATGCTTAATAAATGTAGAGGTCAGAGATATGATGGTGCCAGCATAATGAGTGGTATATATAGTGGAGTGCAAACCAGAATACAACAGCAAGAACCCAATGCAGTCTATGTACACTGTGCAGCTCATAATCTAAATTTAGTGTTGAATGATGCCTGCATGCACATTCCTGAAATTGCAGAATTGTATGACATTATACAGAAAGTGTATTTTTTTTTCAGCCAAAGCATCAAACGGTGGGAACTTCTTACGATTACAAAAGAGAGCACAACTCATTCAAAGCCAACACTTAAGAGACTCTGTCCAACACGTTTGGAAAGGGGCGACCAACTCGGTCCCCCCGAACTTATGGCAGAGTGCCTCGATCCCCCCGGGAAGCCATTTTTGGGCGGGGGGCGCGTCTCGGCTGGTATGCCCGAAGCGGCGTAGCTGGGGCGCGCCCGTTCCCGCCCTAGAGTGGGCTGGCCTAGACACTGACGCAGCCAGCCACGCCCTCGGGGCAGGCAGGGGCGGGTATACGCCCGCCCTGAAGACGAATAAAAGGGACGCAAGACCAGAAGACATCCTCTTGTTCCTGTGCCTTGAAGCTGCACCTCCTCGCTGCACGTGAGCTCGGGACGGAACGAAGAGCCAATTTTGAGCGTTTTAATCTTTCTTTTTGGTTTCTAGATACTTCGTTTGAAAGATGCCCAAGAAAGGCGCGAAGGGAATGACGACTGACCAGATGGTTCGGGTCCTCATGAAGGAGATGTCCGAAATAAAGAAGCGGTTGGCGGAGCGAGACGGGGAGGAGGGATCGGGGCGTCCACCGGATGGAGGGAAGCCAAAGAGGCCGAGAAGGGGGCCATCCGGGGGAGACGTCCCGGTCCCCTGTTCCCCGCTCGAGGCGCCAGCCCCGGTACCGGCCCCGGTACCGAAGGAAGGGAATCCGATTCCCGTCGTAGTCACCCCGACATCCACTGAGGATATGCCCCCTGAGTTGGCGGCACAGTTAGCAGCGTGGTTGGGGGACAGTAGCGAGGGCGCCACGGCGGCCGAAGCGCAAGCACTGATGAAACAGTTGCGCGAGAAACGTGATACAGCCAAGGTACCCGCGCCGGCTGCGGTGATAGACAAGCCACGAGTGGCGGAAGCAGCGTTCGGTGCAGGTAAGCGGCCATTGCCGATCGCGAGGGATGAGTCAGCACCCTCTCGTAGAGAAAAATTGGGGCAACATGTTCCTTTGGCAATAAAGGAGAAGATTTGGGCGGGGGAATATGTAAACATTTTCTCCTTGCTTGTTGATCATTATGAGGTTGAAACTGTTAAGAGTCAAAAGGATCTGATGCATCCAAGTGTTTGGCGCGCAAAAATGGCCGCCTTTAAAGTAAATGAGAATATTGGCAACTGGGGCAATGCATGGGGAATTTTTACGTCAATTTTGGGGGAACGTAGGCCTGAATTGCTCCCTGAGTTTCCAGTATATCAGTCACGAATTATGGGGTACTCGACATCGCACCAAGGTAACCAATGGTTCTGTTATGACAACCTTTTCAGGAAAGCGATGGAGCATAACAAAAGTTTAACCTGGGACTGTTATGATTCTTTGACATGGGATAAAATGAAAGAGTCAGGGATGTTGAAAATGCCGTTGGTGGGGAGTACTGTTGGTGAATCCTCCCGCCAATATGGGGGGACGCCCTTTCGGTCGGGTACGGGTACCGACGATTATCCAAGACCCGCCGGCAATGCAGGGAAGAAGGGTTTCTGTTTCAATTTCAACAAAGGTAAATGTACTAGGCCCCCGGGATCGTGTAAGTTCAAGCACGAATGTAGTGGTTGCGGGGCACCCCATCCTGAGTCCTCGTGCAGAGCCAGAACGAGTGAGAACGGGGGTAGAGGAGGCGCCAAACAGGTCTAATGTAGTCCGAGGGGCGCCTTTACCAACCCCGATTGATACCTTGGCGATGATTCCCTGGCTCAGCGAATACCCGGATCGTACTTCTGCCGGGGTGCTGCGGAACGGTTTTTCATATGGTTTCCGCATCCCGGTGGGGGACTTTCAGGGTGTCGGGACGTGCAAAAATCAACTTTCCGTCTTGCAGCATACGACTGTAGTGCAGGATAAGATCCGGAAAGAGGTTACCCGAGGTCGGGTTGCCGGCCCGTTTAGTGTTCCCCCGGTACAGAATTTTGTCTGTTCTCCTTTAGGGGTGGTCCCCAAGAAGGACCCAGGTGAGTTTAGATTGATCCACAATTTATCAGCTCCTCATGGCCTTTCTGTAAACGATGCAATTGATCCAGAGGTATGTTCGGTGCGGTACGCATCATTCGATGAGGCCGTAGCCATTTTAAATCGCTTGGGGCCCGGGACGCTGATGGCGAAATCAGATATCGAGTCAGCGTTCCGTTTGCTCCCGGTACACCCGGACGACCAACGTCTTCTGGGATTCATGTTTCAAGGTTCGTATTACTTGGATAGGTGTATGCCGATGGGGTGCTCTATATCTTGTGCATATTTCGAGAAATTCAGTAGTTTTCTACAATGGGTTTACACGAAGGAAACGGGTTTTCGAAATGTGATGCATTACCTTGATGACTTTCTGTTCCTTGGGGCCGCTGGGGATGACGAATGTGCCCGGGCCTTGACTGAATTTTGTGTATTAATGGATCGATTTGGCGTGCCATTGGCACCAGGTAAAACTGTGGGTCCCTCGACTTGCCTCGAGTTTCTGGGGATCGAGTTGGACTCTAGTGAGGGTTGTTTTCGTTTACCAGCTGCCAAAGTGTCGAAATTCAGGGCAGCCCTGCAAATGTGTATAAATGCATCTAAAGTTACGCTGCATCAATTGCAGCAATTGGTGGGGAAGTTGAATTTTGCCCTGAGGGTGATCCCAATGGCCCGCCCCTTTTCCCGTTCAATTGCCCAGGCGATGGTCGGCCTAAACGAGGGTCATCATCGCACGAGATTATCGGCTGAGGTCCGCCAAGACATGCGTATTTGGTTAGCATTTTTGGCGGATTTCAATGGTCGAGTCGTCTGGAACAAACCAGCCTTGTCCTCTGAAGAGCTCGGTCTATGGACGGATTCAGCGGGAAGCATGGGCTTTGGCGCCATCTTCGGAACAAAACGGTCGGCACAAAGGTGGCCAACATGGTGGCATGAAGGGGGGCTGACGAGTAATATTGCTTTCCTTGAACTGTTTCCCATTTTGGTGGCCCTCAGAACCTGGCCCGATGGATTCAAAAATCACTCTGTCATATTCTGGTCTGACAATATGACCGTTGTAGAATGCATCAATAGTCAGGCAGCACGTTGTAAAATGATTTTAAGGCTGCTTAAAGAAATTGTCTTACTGTGTATGCAACTGAACGTGGTATTCAGAGCGAAGCATGTCCCAGGGGTGATGAATCAGGCGGCTGATGCACTGTCTCGTTTTCAAATGCAGGCTTTCTCGGGTTTCCTTCCCTCAGCGGACCCAGAGCCGGCACCCTTTCCCGAAGCTCTCTGGTCTCTCGGTGCCCCGAACTTCGTTACCTCGTGGGAGAGAGTCTAGCACCAAGGACGAGGAAGGCATACGAAGGGGCGTTTCGGGCCTATTTAGCCTTTTTGGGGACTGAGAGAGGGGGGCTTTGGGGGCAGGAGGATTGGGTAGTGCATTTTCTGATGTCCTTGCGTAGGGCTGGGAAGTCGGTGGCTACAGCCCAGAGGCATCGTGCTGCCATTTCCTTTGTTGCCAGGGCTCATAATATCCAGGACCCGACAGCGTCTTTTGTGGTACAGAAAGCGCTGCGTGGGTGGCAACGCCTTGAGGGTCGCAGAGTAGATGAGAGGCGCCCGATAGGTCTGGATAGGTTGTCCCAGTTGCTGGCCACACTCCCCGACACATGCTCGTCTCAGTTCGAGGCCTGTTTGTTCCGAGCTGCTTTTACGCTTGCATTTCACGGGGCGATGAGGATAAGTGAGCTGGTGGCAAGGAACAAACAGGATGTGGTGGGGGGTTTGTGCCGGGAACACGTTCAGATCTGGGGTGAGACGATGACTGTATCCTTTGTCAAGTCCAAAACCGATCAAGGTGGGGTAGGGGACTGCATAGTCATTCGCAGGATTCCAGGGTCCTCCATGTGTCCGGTAAAGTGTTTAGAAGACTACCTAGCACGAAGGGTGGCATCATGGGGAGGGACATTGTTGAGACACGCGGACGCCACCCCACTGACGAAATTTCAGTTTCAGCGGGTGCTCGCGATGTCGATTACCGCAGCGGGCTTGGACCCGGGCGAGTTTGGGACCCATTCCTTTAGGATAGGGGCTGCCACTGAAGCTACAGCCAGGGGTCTCAATGTGGAACAAGTGAAACGTGTGGGGCGCTGGTCCTCCAATTGTTATAAGAGGTATGTGCGGTTGCACATGTTGTGAAGCTATGATAATGTACTCACGCTTCTTGTTTTTTGTTTGGTTTTCAGTTACGCAAGCCTTCGAGGCGGGGCGGACTATGCAGTCGACCCAACACCAGGCCAGCGGTCAGACATCACCGGCTGTGAGGAAAGAGGTGTGGGTCGTGGGCCACTCATACGTGAGGCGTGCCGCTGACGTATTCAAAGCAGGTGACATGATTCACGTAGCTGGGGAATACGGGTACAGGGTGTCCTTCTACGGAAGAGGCGGTCTCTGTATTGACCAGTTTCAGGCATTCTTTGAGGGTTTGTTAGGGCGGACGAGGTCACCGCCGTCTATAGTCATAGTACATTTAGGGGGCAATGATTTGGTCACCACCGGTAGACGACTTCTCCTAGAGGCAATGCTTTCCACTGTAAGTTGGTTGGCGAGGAAAGTTCCGGGGTGCATAATTGCGTGGTCTCATATGATCCCACGAAAAGTGTGGCGGGGGGCTGTTTCGATTCCTGCTTTGAACCATTCTGTTAGAAAACTTAATAACAAAGTGAGTAGGTTGTTCCGTTCCAGGACATTGCATTCTATCTCGCATGGTTGTATTAATGATGACAGTATGTATCTAGGGGATGGTGTGCATTTGTCTCGGGTGGGAAATGAGTTACTCATAGGAGACTTCTTAGCATGGTTAAAAAACGTTGAAACATGACCTTTAGGTAGGAGTTTGGTGGGGGTCCGGATAGCCGGTCAACTATCCGGCCTGTGGCGGTAAGGTCATGATCGGTGAGCACTAATTAGTAGATCCCTATGAGTGGGCGTCACCCAACACGGATGGGAGCGCTCGGGAGAGGTGGCCATTGGCCCCTCAATGGGGAGGCGGTCCCGTCTAAGGATGGGTCGCCGGAAGTAAAGGAAAAGGCGGTCAAGGCCCCTTCCTTTGTAGGAGGGGTTACAGCCCCCTCCTGGGGAATTTCCCGGGGCCAGTGACATCTGCGACGGCAGATGCGGTAAGTTGTGTGGGGTTGGGATAAGGTCTACGATACCTTCTAGATACCTCACACGAGTATTCGAACGACCTTTAACTGGCGTTGAGTCTTTAGGTGCCCCCGTCAAGTCAAGGGAAATTGGTAGTAGTTGCACTTGAGGTACGCCTCCGTGCTGTCGCCCCTCCCAAGTGGGAGGGGTAAGTCGGGTTAGGGATCTTGACACCGGTTATGACCTTGCCGTTGGCCCTTAAACGTTAGGATGTACAATTTCAATATGTCAAGAAAATGTTTGTAGGATGCTAGTTCCGCTAGGAGAACCTCTGTATTAGAGAATCTGTGAAGGTTAGCCAAACATCGTAATGTGGTAATGAAATTGTACATAACATGAAACGTTTAATGTTTTAATTTTGTTTTAATAAATACGGCCGGGATGGTCACTCCATCCCACTTCCAAAAACTTCAAGAACTGTTTCCGGTTTCCCTCCTTTTGGGGATTGTGTTGAGAGGGGGTGGCGGGTATCTCGGCCATATGGAAAGGGGCGACCAACTCGGTCCCCCCGAACTTATGGCAGAGTGCCTCGATTCCCCCGGGAAGCCATTTTTGGGCGGGGGGCGCGTCTCGGCTGGTATGCCCGAAGCGGCGTAGCTGGGGCGCGCCCGTTCCCGCCCTAGAGTGGGCTGGCCTAGACACTGACGCAGCCAGCCACGCCCTCGGGGCAGGCAGGGGCGGGTATACGCCCGCCCTGAAGACGAATAAAAGGGACGCAAGACCAGAAGACATCCTCTTGTTCCTGTGCCTTGAAGCTGCACCTCCTCGCTGCACGTGAGCTCGGGACGGAACGAAGAGCCAATTTTGACCCACCCACCAGCCCCTGAAGACAGCCAGTTGTTTGTAATAAAGTTGATTAATTTTGCTTCCATTTCGTTTACAGGTTGTGGAGTCCTGTTGATGTTGAGTATAATAAAGAATGGTCGGTTTGAGTGCTTTTTTGCCATTAAAAAGATTCAGATATAGTGTTGGATTTTAAGCATGCTCTTTCGGTCATAGTGGCCAATGTATTCTTAGGTTTTGTTAGCACTATCTTTGTTAGCACTGTCGTATTTATTTTGGTAGGCGGTAAGGTCATGATCGGTGAGCACTAATTAGTAGATCCCTATGAGTGGGCGTCACCCAACACGGATGGGAGCGCTCGGGAGAGGTGGCCATTGGCCCCTCAATGGGGAGGCGGTCCCGTCTAAGGATGGGTCGCCGGAAGTAAAGGAAAAGGCGGTCAAGGCCCCTTCCTTTGTAGGAGGGGTTACAGCCCCCTCCTGGGGAATTTCCCGGGGCCAGTGACATCTGCGACGGCAGATGCGGTAAGTTGTGTGGGGTTGGGATAAGGTCTACGATACCTTCTAGATACCTCACACGAGTATTCGAACGACCTTTAACTGGCGTCGAGTCTTTAGGTGCCCCCGTCAAGTCAAGGGAAATTGGTAGTAGTTGCACTTGAGGTACGCCTCCGTGCTGTCGCCCCTCCCAAGTGGGAGGGGTAAGTCGGGTTAGGGATCTTGACACCGGTTATGACCTTGCCGTTGGCCCTTAAACGTTAGGATGTACAATTTCAATATGTCAAGAAAATGTTTGTAGGATGCTAGTTCGGCTAGGAGAACCTCTGTATTAGAGAATCTGTGAAGGTTAGCCAAACATCGTAATGTGGTAATGAAATTGTACATAACATGAAACGTTTAATGTTTTAATTTTGTTTTAATAAATACGGCCGGGATGGTCACTCCATCCCACTTCCAAAAACTTCAAGAACTGTTTCCGGTTTCCCTCCTTTTGGGGATTGTGTTGAGAGGGGGTGGCGGGTATCTCGGCCATAGGGCATCGAGACATGATGATCTCCATGCGCTATGCTATCATTTTATGGACATCATGAAAGCACTCACTACCATGTTACTGCATTCTAAACAGGTTGAGGAGCGCACAGAAGCTCAGGGTCTTAGGAAGTGCATGGAAACTTTTGAGTTTGTGGTAATTGTTGTAATCCAGTCCAAAGTGCTGGAGACAATATATATTGTGTCCAAACTGCTTCAGTCTAAAGATCTGGACCTATTACAAGCATCAAATATGTTAAGTAGTGCAGCGAAAACATTTGCCAGTTTCAGAGAACAGTTTAAAGATGTTAAAAGCTCAGCATCTTTACTTGCAGCTGCATGGGGAATTCAATTGCATTTTACACAAAAAATCCTTTTGCTGATATGAACACCATAATGCAATGCTTTCATTTCACGATGCCTTCAGAAATCCTAAGAGCTAGTGAAGAGGAGTTATTTGAAGCAGCCATGACCCTGGCAGCTCATTACGAAAAAGTGGCACAATAAAGGATCTGCAGTCCAGCCAAGTATCACGCATCAGACCTGAAGCTAACGCATTTCGGTGCGGTGGTCCGCATCACCGCACTAAAATGCAAAATCACGCATTATAGAGCCTTCTCTGCTGACAAGCAGAGCGGTACTATAACGCATGACTGAGCTGCAGCCGGTGATACTCCCGTAGGCTAGAGGGCTGCCTCTAGATCTTACCCGCAGCTCTATTCTGCTCGCTGCAATGTTTCTATTGCAGTGAGATACCCCCACCCCGGAGTCCCGAGTTCGCATGCGCATAACTGCCATCGACCTTACAGGAGTCAGTGCCCATGATTGACTATAAGTGAGCGCATCAGAGACAGACACAGTCTAAGGTGGGGAATGAGTCACAGGTCCACCATTGCCCTGCTGAACTCAGCTGCCGCCCGCAGTGCGACAGGCAGCATTATATTAAGTTTTTGCTGCACTTTAGACGGCGCCGTAATTCTGAACTGCGCAGCATCCTGAGAGCCCGCTTTGAGCTATTTGACGCTGTTGCGTTGGGGATCTTGAGGTTTGTCACGATTCTTGCGCCACCCTGGGACAGCCAGGCCCAGGCAACGCCGGCCGCAGCTGAATTGTCTTTGTGAACGAAGTAGGAGCTGATCAAAGCTGCGCAGGATGATGGGATCTCGCCCGCCCAGCGACTGAACCCTTAACCCCAGGCCTATCTGTGGTTTACCCGAGTGAGGCACCTGGCAGGCCTCATGATTTGCCAGTGAAGCAGTGCAGCAATAAAGGAGCAGAGCTTGCTAACATCTGACTTCCCCGAGTGGATCCGATACCAGCTTGCTGTCGCAGCAGGTGCAGCCGGGCTCAGCTGCCCCAAGAAGTCATTGGTCATCAGAATGAAGTAGGTACCAGAGCGAGAGAGTGCCGGTATGTTTTAAAATGAACACTTCTGTGCCATATGTGTGTTTTTAGACTACCTGCTGCATGACACACACTGGTGCAAGTACTCTTAGGTAGTGGGGGTGACATGCCACTGAACCATGGCCAGGGCTGACGGCTGCACACCTATTTATGAATATTACTGCTCACTCTCTCAAAAAGTGTATATTTTAGATAATACAGCTTACAGTCGAGCTCTGAACTAGGCTATGTGTAGCTCAGTCAGCCTCTCCTCATGAGGCTTACCCTGCCCCCCCTCCAATGCCTTACTGAGTCGTATGGTAATGGCTTAGAATAGCAATGCAATTTATTCTCAGCCTCAGGTAAATAATAAATAATGAGCGGGGCTGCGCACCCCGCTATAATCAGCGAATTGATTTTTAGTAAACTGCTCAGTGTGTCTTTTTGAAATAAAGTGCAGTATGCGTCCGGGTTGTGACCCCTATGGGTGTAATTTCTGATATTTATCTTTCCCTCGTTTTAATTGCATGATTTTGCTTGTGGAAAAAGTGTCACTCATAGTTGTTGAAATGTCACTCATAATTACGCTGAAATTATAAAAATGTCACATAAAGCAATCTGAAACCTTGGCAGCCATGGATCTGGCTGACTTTTTATTTTTGTGACACCAAACCATGCAATTCTGCCCAGTGTTTTGGATGTTGCAACAGCACTGAAACTTTTTCTAACCATTCCAGTTACTGTAGCCAGTGCAGAAAGGTCATTTTAAAGTTAAAATTAATCAATAACTATCTCCGAAGCACAATGACGAAGGAAAGGCTGTCAGGGCTTTCAACTTTAAGCATTGCGAGTGATCGAGCAAAAATAATAAAGGTGAAAGCTTTAACAGAAGACTGCACGAAGAAAGGCCAAGAGGCAAACATTCTTTCAGTCAATTACATCTCTCCAATTCCGTGAACCAAGCTTTAGTAGCCTTCAGCCACCGGTCTAATTTGCCAGTCACTCTTCCTGGTGTAAGTAGTCTTCAGCCTTATGTTCACTCTTTAAGTATTGTTTTCTGCTGTACCAGCCTTCAAACTCTGCAATACATTTCATCAGGCTCCTGCAACTACTGTTCCTACTTCAAGTCTGATTTTCTAAATGTATCTGTCCTTTGAGTCCCATGAGGAAGCAGTAAGTAATATGGTATTCTGCCAGTATATCATACTTTAACCCCTTCCAAGCTGATGACGAGCTGGGCTCGTCATGGTGTAGCCTCCTCAAACACTGATGACGAGCCCAGCTCGTCATGAAACAATAGAAAATAGCAATTCCCAGCACAGGAGGGGAATTGCCTTAGCAGCCATGGAGTTAAATATTGTTCGCTTATATATAGGCTACCTCAATATTCTGAACATACGTTTATAGAGGCAAAAATAAATGTATTCAGTTTAACCTGACTTATATGCACCCCCTTGACACTTTTCTTTTGCACAGACAAAAGGGGCATTATTTGAGTAAACAGCTTTCTGTATTTTGCTGCTGAACTTGTTATTGTTTTTGCCGGTCCCTTAAATATTGGCGCCTTTATGCACAAATGAAAGGGGCATACTTTGTCGAAATTGGCTTAATGTTTATGCTCCTAAACTTGTTATTGTTTTTATCACTCACGCTGAAATATTTGCACCTTTATGCACAAATAAAAGGGGCATTGTTTGACTGGATGGGTTTGATGTTCATGCTGCTAAATTGTTATTACTTTACCAGGCACTTTGAAATATTTATGCCTTCATGCACAAACAAAAGGGGAATTAATCTGATTAAATAGGTTTGATTTACGTATGCTGCTGTCTGCTTTACTTGTTACTGTTTTGCTAGTCACTTTGAAATATTTGAGCCTTCAAAAAGGGAATTGTTAGTTAAAACTGGTTTGATTATTGAATGTGCTGTATTTGTTGTTTATCAGTTGCTTTGAAATATATGTGCCTTTATGCACACACAAACGGGGAATTGTTTGACCAACCTGGCTTCATTTTTGCATATTGCTGGACTTGTTTTTACAATGCACTTTGAAAGTATTTTCACTTTGATGCAAGAAGAAAGTTTGATTATTTTACAAAACATGCTTTCTTTTTGTATATTGCTGGACTTGTGATTGCTTTATTTTGTACTTTGAAAGTATTTGAACTTTTTCTTTTCCTTTACCAACTACAGTTTTTATAGATTGGCATTAGGTACTTGCTGATATGGTTTGTTTTTATTCTACATGCAGTGTTATTTATGGTGTTTCTTGCACTTGTCTGTAATACGTGTACCTTACATCTTGTATTTAGCATTGTTTATACTACAGAAATTATAAATTAAAACAAACATCTGCATCAGTGTTCTGAAGCATCCAAACAGTTTTCTTCCTCAGCCTTGTTTGCCTGCTTGTTTTGCAGTGCTTACTAATAAAGACATTATGATTGAAATTGATTCCTCCGTTCATGTTATTATCATGCACAACCCTTGACAGTCGCTAGTGTGTAGCATGGAGATAATTCACCAGTCTATTTCTCTTGACTTTCGCAGGATACTGAGTTAAAGCTTGTGTGTTTATGGAATTGCAGGTTTGGGTTTGTCTTTCAAAGTTTCAAGGTATTTTCAATTCTATTTTAGACCCTTCATAGTTGTTCTTCAGCCATAGGCAGTTTCTGAGACAATAGGATCGCTCCTTGGCATTGTTTTGACTGTTGCCTCAGTTAAATAATCTGCTTTTGACAGTATTGTTACAAATGGCAGAGCTTGTTTGTTAAGAGTGTTTTCCACTTTCTCATTAGAACTTAGAGAAAGACAATATAAAGGCATTTCATTTAAATGTTGGAGGTTTCAAATCAAAATATGCTAGATTTCTGGGTGTTAGGGCAAAGTGGTACATGGTGGGCCAAGCCGCCGAAGGGGGGGGGCTCCATGTGCTTTGCAGGGGGCCCCTCAAGTTTTGTTACACCACTGCATGACTAACACTGTGTATATACATCCTGAGTGGAGGTAGAGACGTGTTTAGTGGGGCACCGCTAGCTGTACTGTGTCTAAGTGCTCCTTTACTGAACAAGAAATGGTAGGATGGATGGAAGAGGTTTGTATTCAGTTTATTTCTATAAACTGGTTATTTGCCACTGTGAGGATTTATTTCACGGTTTCAGAGCCACTGAGCCCACATATGTAGAGTACACTGGCATGCTGGGGAGTGTTGGTGCTGTAAGACACAGCCATGGTGGAGAGAGGGCTTGTACGGTAGGCAGCCAGTTATGAGATGAGGAGCCAGAGCTCACCACTATTAAATATCACCAGCCAACACTGAATTACTGCCCATTATGTTATGTTATGTTATGTTATGTTATGTTATGTTATGTTATGTTATGTTATGTTATGTTATGTTATGTTATCGGTATTTGTTATGCGCACAGCGGCTCCAGCGAAGGAGCGTCCTGGCGCAGTGACAAGGTAGGACATAACATAACAAGGAACTGAACAGGGAAGGACCACTGAGAAGACTCACTAAAACAAAAATGTTTTAATAGCTTTCCGAAAAAGCAAAAGGTCCTCCAACAGGCGGATTTCAACCGGAAGGGAGTTCCAGATGGTTGCAGCTTTGACACTAAATGAGCGTCCACCTGCACGACAGAGCCTGAATCTAGGGACCACAGCGAGAGCCTGGCCTTGAGAACGCAGGGTGCGTGTAGGTACATAAAAGGACAGGAAGCTAGACATAATCTGGGGACCTATACCCTTCAGAATTTTAAAGGTCAAGCAAAGGACCTTAAAATGGATTCGCTTCCTCACTGGAAGCCAGTGCAAGGAGCGGAGGACATTTGAGACAGGACAAAATCTGGGCAGGCCGACAATCGCTCTAGCCACAGCATTTTGTACCCGTTGTAAGCGGGTGATTTCTGCCAGGTTGGCCCCCACCAGGAGAGAGCTGGCGTAATCCAGGCGAGAGATGACAATGGCCTGGGTTACCAGCTGCCTGGTTTGGGCATCAAAAAATTTGAGGACAGGTCTTAAGCCCCGAAGGAGGCCAAAACAGCACGCTGCTGTTTTCTTGGTGTGGCCAACGAAGGTGAGACCAGCATCCAACCAAACTCCCAGGTTTTTCAGTTCCGATACCGGAGTCGGAGTCGGTCCCAACTCTGACGGCCACCATTGGTCACCCCATAATTCCACTCTCTTCCCGACAATCATAACCTCTGTCTTGGTGGCATTGAGCTGGAGACAGTTCCCCGTCAACCAGCTCACAAGCCTGCTGTTCACTACCTTGCTTCACTGTAATCTCTATTTTTAACGATTGTTGATGTCACAAATCCTGACATTTTGCCAAATTTTGTACTTATGCTTTTTTGCATATTAATGAATGGGACACAATATCTATAACACAAATAACAATGGTTTGAGTTACTACCACTAGGTGTACAGCCTTGGTGTAGTTTAGAAAGTAATAAATTCCATATCCCATGCCTCCCTTGAGTACATTACTATATTCGGATGTCAACAAATGACCTGTGAGTTATTTTTATTTTTGTAACGTAAATCTGCAGATTTGGAGTTGCCTTCGAGACTTGTTGAGAACAATAATGTACATAGATGCTATTTTGACGCAAAACAATAGTAACATTAGGAACATTGTAAGGAGGTTTTCAGTTTAAATAGTTTATTTAGAAAAATACATGGTTTTCAAATATTCTTTTGTGTCTCAATTCTTTATAAACTTTTTTCGAAATCAAACATGCAATGATCAATAATCAAATACCTTCATAAAAACAGAAAAAAAGAAGCACCAGTTATACAATATTAGATGCAAGCAATGACATAGATACCAAAAAGAAATAATAACAAAGCAGAAGGAAAAAAAAAACAAGCAAAGTACAAATACAGATATTTTTTGAAGTGGCTGTGCTAACCTCACGCTTTAGCAACTAGGCCCTCCCCGCCTCCCCCGGCCCCTTCCCAGATCTTTCCTGGAGTAGGGGCTGTCCCACAGTTTGAAGGTCTGTCAGGAGTCCAGGGGAACAGCTGCCTCCAATAGGCGCTTCCAGAGCCAGGCTAGACACAAAATAAAAGTGGCCCCCATTTGTGAATTAGAAAGATAAAAAAAAACAAGTGGCCCATGTTTACAAAGTGGGGTAGTTTTGAACTTGTAAAGACATGCTGTGTAAATGTTTTGCAAAGTATGGAAGAGTGAAGTGATTTAAGCTTGCTGCGGCAATGTTTGTTTAAATATGAGGAAAATATTTGTGTGTTGCAAATTTAATAAAGAAATCTAAACCATAAATATGAGGAAAATCAACTGTATAGACCTGCTCAGTAGACCATAAAACAGGTCCACAGACAGCTAGAAGACTTGCCCACACACTGACTTTTCAGGCCGGCCCATTGGGCACTGCCTGATTGCTTCATAGGCCAGTCCAACCCTGGGCGCTGCCATCAAGAACAGCGTGAGTGCTATACAGCCATCAAAATCTAATGCCACAAAATCAACCCACATGCCTTAAGCGGGTGTAAGAGGCTTTCTTACCGCTCATCTGATGATGATGTAATTTTATGTGAGGTCATCAAGAACAAATCTTGTGTCACTTCCTGCAATATCTTCAAAGGGAGAGTGTATGCTGCAGTAGGAATTAAGGAAGGGAATGTCTTGCTTATCATTAGGGTGTTAAAATGGCTGCAGCCAGAAACGTAAGAAGGTATAGTATGGGATAAACACATTAGATTAAGAATCTATCTTGGCCTCTGTGTGGCACTGCAGCCTGTTTACTGCTGGTGGGTAATTGGATAGACTCGAATCCTGGTGGCTTCTCACCGCAAATGTCTTTATCTAATCAGTTGAGGCATTACACGGCAGGCTCGCTTTCAGACTGGATTTTATTTCATCGCTTATACCACAAACATCCTTGAAATCCCTCTGATAGATTACCATGTTGTAAACGCTGGTGTGACTGAATAACCACATGTCATGCTCTTACCACAAAAGCCACACAAGCTCATACCGTGTCAAAAGAAACACACCCAGCATAAGTAATGTGGGAGGTCTTCAGTGAAAGGGAATGACTGATGTAGAGCTCCACAGAAGAAAGAATTTGCAAAGCCAACAGACCTGGGTTAAGTGTGTTATTGTGTGCAGTTTAATCACATTGAAGGCGTACAAGAAACACAAGGCAGACTGATTGAAGGCTCCCAAGCATTTTGTGATAGTCCAGTGGTTTTTTGATGTTTGAATGGTGTGATGTACTATACTTATGAAACTGTGCTACAGAAGCACTCCGAGGCAGCCGCGGCCTATGACAGGTATGAACGGTGGGGCCGGTGAGGAGCGGGGGAAGGGCGGAGGGAATTATAATGCCAAAAGAAAATTAAATAAATAATTATTTTGCCCTCGTCATGGTCTGTCTAAATCCCCCCAGCCCGCCGCTCCGCAGTTACCTGCACAGGCCGCGGCTGCTCAAAGGTTACTCGGATGTGCATTATTTCTTGTTATTGGCACACAGGAAGTCACCAATGGCACCCTGCTAGTGATTGCCATGAGTGTACCTGCGCTAGAGGGGAATAGCTATAAGAGGGCTAAAAATGGTGAATCAAACAGAAAACGATAGTTACTGAAGGCATCAAAATATTTAGAGCTGACCCCAGGTACACATATGGGGGCCTGCCCCAATTACTGTACAAGTAGCCATATATGTATTTGGTCTATACTACATTCCCTACAATATATAAGGTCTGTCTTTTATGGCCCTTAAAATGTGAAGTCTATTCTGAAGTTCCTTTCACCTGTTCCGCCATGAGAAGCAAACCAAAGACCTCTTTCAGGTATTGGTGTCTTACCCATGGGCAGTGTGAGCTGAGCTCAAAACCAACAACCCTTCCTCAGGTCGACCCGGTTGATGACTACTCCAAGGTGCACCCGAGGTGCAGAATGACTGCACTTCAGCCCAGTTCTTGATATCTAAAAGAATATGTTCCAGGGCTCAAAGTTTTGATCAGAAGTTTGCTACTGGTGCTATCCAGGCAGGTAACACCAAGTGTGCGTTGTCTTGATTGCACTTCATGTCTCTTTCATCCATCACAAGCCACTCCATGCCCCTTTATCTCACTCATTTACATGACTTTTTCATCCCTGCTGTCTTTCTTGCTTTCTCACTGCTTTCCCATCTTTCTCTCGCTACTTCTTTCCTCTTATTGTGTTTTCTCTCTCTTGCTCTGGCTCAAAGTCTGATGAGGAGAAATACATGTGGGTTGTTGCCACCTGCAACCACCAGTTCAAATTAAGCACTTGGGGTGTCTATTGATGTTTGTCAAATTTAGCACTTGGGGTTCCAATTGATGTTTGTCAAATTAAGCACTTGGGGTTCCAATTGATGTTTGTCAAATTAGGCACTTGGGGTTCCCATTGATGTTTGTTAAATTTAGCTCTTGGTGTGCCCATTGATATCTGTGGATCTGCCTATGGGGCGCTTTCAACACTAAAAAGGTGGGCCTCATAGACCTTTTACTGAGGTATGTGTGCAACCTCTTGAGTGGTGCCTTCAGGACTTGAGCTGGGCCTCACAAACCTTTAACTAAAGTACCAATGGTTCTCTTTGGATGGTTCCTTCAAGGGGTTCGAGATGTGCCCCAAAATATTAAGCCGGTATAATTTAAGGCACACATGGGCTTTTCAGTGGCGTAACACAAAATGAAGCCTCCCCCCCCACCCTGCAGTAGGTGTTGAGGTGGCCCCTTGTATCCCACATCTCACAGATATACATTGCCTTCAGCCAAATGTGGGTCCCCGACAGAATTAGGTCCCTTAAAGGATTGGGAGGCCCCCTCTGATCCCAGGGCTGCATGAACCTGCGTGCACCCCTGGGGCCTTCTCAAAACTGGATTGGAGTAAAAGTCTCGAGGCTTACATTTATTCCTGTGCCAATACATACATTGAGCATCATGAGCTAAATGTACATACCAATATAGGCACAAAGTACCCAGGCTTTATGTGCAATTTTACATAAAGAAAGCCTATTAAACAGCCTGAAGGGAAACCCAATAGAGATGTCACAACAGATTTTCACCATTGCCCACACAATAGTGCATGTACTGGAGCCTGCTCAGCTCAGTTAGCCGCAATGCATGGCCCTTTGTGTTTCTGAGCTGAGCACTCTGCAGTCAATTTGTGTTTGTTAACGCTTTACCCATGTGCTACAGAAAGAGGGCTACACTTTGAAACAAGAACAAAGCTCCCTTCTGCATCTGTGTGCAGGTTCCAACGGATAGTACCAGGCAATATCGAAGTCAGAATATCGAAGAAACACAATATTGTGAGCAGAATATTGAGGGACATAATATCATAGAGGTAAAGGCACAGTGGGGGTATAGATTTACCATACTAATTTAAAACATCTCTGTTTAATGAGTTTTCACATTTTTGTAACTATATTTGAAATTAGATTGAGACTTAACATCAACAATTATGTGTTTACATCATTGCAGGACGTACAGATCACTGCCCTGAGACTAATTTCTCTTCAGCTACGAAACATAACAATTTACTCTTGGGCTACAGTGCAAGCAGCCTGCCCTTAAAATCACCCCACTGAGTCTATTGTGTCTCCAGGTGTAACTAGTCTAAAGGTGTTGAAGTGGTTCAATCAGGGTTCTAAGATCTTGGTGTGTTTCTCTGGACAACTCTTCAATTTGTATGCTGCCAACTCTTCTGTAGTGGAGTATTTATCCTGTAATTACTATTCTTTATTTCAAGTCATTTTTATTGAGTAATAATAAATGAACAAATGACAAATAGATGCTGGAACTCAAACACCTACCTGCCGTGAGGGGAATGGCCATTGACGCCATCATTTGTCTGCTGTGAGGGGAACGGCCAACAAGTCCTTCTCGCCGCTGGGGTGACTACATCCCCCAGCAGCCCCTCAGCGGTGCCTGCCGTGACGTCTCTCCCCACGCCTGGAGGCGCATAAAAGACCAGCCATCCTCCAGCAGCGCGTAGGGTGACCAACTGGCATAGGTGCAAATTCAGGACGGTGAGTGTAAAAATTCAGGACAAAGTGACAAAATTCAGGACAAAAATTCAAGACAAAAGGTCAAAATTCAGGACAAAACTTCGGGACAAAAAGTACGTTTTACAGACACGTCAGAGGTGGTAGCGCAATAGCATATAAGTAAGTAAATAGACAACCATCTAAGTACAAGTCAAAATAAGTTTATATTAGGTTGAGAAAATCATACACTTCACGTTTTTTCAGTATGGCCGCAGCTTGCTACCTTAGACGATTAAAAATGTGCATCTCGCTCCAGCAGGTACATTAGTCATTAGACAATGATGAATCACACCAGAATATAAGTGAGCCCGCTTTTATTGTTGATTGAAAACTACTGGATATACAAGGAACTTTGCAGTACCAGCCCCCAGTAACAAAACCGCTCCCCACCCTTTCCAGCCTCCCAGGAAAACAACAGATGCCCGGTCCGGCCAGTCCTGCCTTGCTACCACCCTTCAATGGTGCCCCTCATCTTCACTTAGACAGTCTCTCATGTGTATTTAATTTCTCTTAGTGGTACTCATCCCAATTATGTAGGGCAGGGTGTCGGAGTGCGTTACATCACACACATTATACATAGACAATGACTCATATTAATGTGAAAGTCAATGTATAGGAAATGTTACTTAAGATAATAGGTGCCACAAGGTGTAATCATTCTTTCATCCTCCATTCAGTCTTTCACCATTCATTCTGTCCTTCCATCTATCTGCCCATTTATATCCAAACATATTCAACCATTTACAAACCTATCCACCATATATCCTTCCATCCATCATTTCACTCATCCATCCCTCATCCACCCTTTCACTCATCCATCCATTATTCATCTACCCACCCTTTCACCCCATCCATCTGTAGTCATCCATCCAATCTTTCACCCATCCATCTATTCACTCGTCCATCCAGCCATTTACCCTTTTACCCATCCAGCCATCTATTCACTCACTCACCCATCCACCCAGTCACTTATCCATCCATCCATCCACCCATCCACCTACTCATCCATTCATTAATTCCATCCATTGATCCTATGACTCATCCATCCTTTCACTCATCCATCCATTCTGTCATCCATCCACCCTTTCACTTCTTCACTCATCTATCCATTCTTTTGTCCATCCATCCACCCTTTTACTTATTAATTCAATCCATCCTTTCACTCATCCATTCACCCATTCACTCGCCCATCTAAGCTTTCACTCACCCATCCATCCTTTCACACACCCATCCACCCTTTTACCCATCCATCAACCCTACCACCCATACATACATCTTTTTACCTTTTCTCTCATCCATACTTCCACTCATTCATCCATCCTTTCATTTTTTATCTATCCATTCACCCTCTCATTCATCCATTCATCCTTTCAGAAATCCATCCAGCCATTCACACATTCCATCACTTATTTACTCACCCACCTTTTCACATTATGAGCTGAGCCTTTGTCTGCAGAGTTGTAGACAGAAGAGGCCCATCAAGAGCTTCACCTCGCTGTAGTTCCTAAAGCAAGGGGTGGGGTGGGGTGGGGGAAAGTTCACTATGCCCCTGCACATAGGCAGTCTGAAAACGCAGAAGTCATGAGTCATGCATGATGCACAGTGCCAGGATGTGAGTTGACTGTGACATGGTGTTTCCAGGGCTTTAAGTGGTGTAAAAAAACTGGGGTGTCTCTTCAAAGGGGGTGTTCGATGTAATTAAGGACGTGGTTTAAAACACCTAGGCTAAAAATCTGCGCTACGTAGTGTTCCGCCGGACTGGTATTATGTTGTTTATGTCATTGTATCCAGATATATAATACGGCAAGTATCATTACACAAACAACAAGCCAGGACTATTGGCTTTGTCAATGGTTGTTAGTTGCTTAAAATAAAAGAGCAGCAACCATGGCTTTGTTGATTATAATATTGAAAATACTTCAGTTCAAAAATGATGAGGCAGTGCAAGAACTATAACCCGTTCTTTTTAACTTATTTTACAGGCTTCTTTATATGAAATGTTTTCCAACGTTGCAGCATTAGCATTTCTTTTTTACATTTTATCAATCAGATTGCCCTGCTGTACACTGAGGCAGGAGGAGGCCGCCACATGCTCTAACACCCTAGACAGACCCATTGACATTCTGTATGCGGCAATTAGCCGGCATACAGAATGATAATGGGGGGTGTGGGGGGGGGGGGGGGCTGCTCTTGTGCAACAGGAAGAGTGTGAGGCGCCAGCACCAAGGGTCTGAGGCCTCTCACAGGGAACAGTGCTGTTCCCTGCAAGGCCAAAATTACGGACAAAAGGCGTCCGTAAAAAGGATCCTCACGGACAACGGACGTGAGGTCCAAAAAACGGACTGTCCATGAAATTTACGGGCGGTTGGTCACCCTAGCAGCGCAGGATGCTGGAACTCAGCGCACTTGCACTTTGCCATTGCTGTTAGGGGAACGGCCATACAAACACCTAGCTGCCGTGAGGGGAACGGCCATTGACGCCATAATTTGTCTGCCGTGAGGGGAAAGGGCAACAAGTCCTTCTTGCCGCTGGGATGACTACATCCCCCAGCAGCCCCTCAGCGGAGCCTGCCGTGACGCGCACTGGTGTGCCCGGGCCAAGGGCAGGCCCGTCTGCGCCCATCAGAGGCCGAAGGAGGCCGGGCAGGGCCACATTATTTTCAGCTTCCACATCGGAAGCCACCTTTGATAAGCACACAAACTTAAAAGGTACTGTTTGAACTTGCGGTGGGTTGTTATTGATATTATTGACACTACTGACTTTATTTATTGATTTTGGTATAAAGGAAGATGGGAAAGTAAATCATGTCAAAAATAAAAGTGGGACAAGGAGTAGTTGGCACGTTGATGCATTTTTACTAAGAGCAGATACCGCTCTCATTCACGAAATAGAGTTAACAGAGCGCAGCCTGTCTTTGAATCCCCCATACTCAATCAGTCTGTAGTAACCAGGGAAGGTTGGGTGACTGGCAACTTCAACCTCCAACCAGTGGGCTACATTCATCAAGCCCAATGCCTAATAATGGCACAGTATAGATAATTGCATGCATAGGCCAATCAGGACTATGGATGGGCCCGCCGGAGGGGATGCACGGGCCTTGATTTCCCCACCAAAAGTGATGTTACAGGTTGGGCTAGAGGGCTCATTTGTACGATGTTGAGCTCTCATCGCAGAGTCAGGGTCTACTCCGAAAAGATGGAAAGGCCAAAGACTCTTTAAATTTGCAGTCTGTTGGCCAGGTTTATGCCAAACCAGATAATAGACCGCAAAGCCAAAGGGGCATATCATCAAGACGATTATCGCCGCTTTAGCGGCCGTTTTTCGACCATGAAGTGGCTATAATCCTAATGCGGTATTAGCAAGGGCATGCTAACCGGCTTCAGCATGTGTAACCTTATGGCATAGCACATTTCACCAACACCTTGCATCTCATCGCTAATGAGATGCAAGGTAGGCGTTTCTGACATTCACTACATGCCAGAACATCGATAACGCGGCTTCCTGCTATCAACAAGGATGGCCCATTCCCGCGTTGCGACCATGAAAGTCGCACAAAGAGCCGATTAAAGCTGGTTCCTTACGCCAGGTTAATTGCTGACTTAGCCATATTGCCCTATGGGGGGTGGATTATCATGCTGAATCCCCCATGGCATATCAACAAGACCTACCCTATAGCTGACATGTTATCGCTGGATTACCAGCGATGTTGAAGCATTTTGCCGCTATCACTGAATATATTATCGATTTGGAGATAGCCGTTGTTGATACGCGGTATCTCAGTGACAATATCCAGCGATAGCATGCGATAACTTCAATCGTGCTAAGCGCGATTAGCGATATTTATTGCGGGGCCTTGTAGATATGCCCCAAAGTACTTTTGTGAGTCAGCAAATAGATGATTTAATTATAAGTGGCACTGATATTAATTTGCACCTTCCCTCACAAAGTACACCTTACATTATTGTGTTAGCCAATGTTCTTCCGTTGCGGTCTGGCCAGAGGGAACACTGGTATTCTCTGAGAAATAAGGCACTGCACTTTGTAAATATAAAAACAGGGTTTGATAACAGATTCTTATTCTCAGCATTCAAGATGGCTCGCAGGATTGGGTGGGTAGGTGCAACTTATAAGAACCTTCCAGGGGATTATGGTGTGCTGACCTTTAGATCCCCAGGCCTGGTAAAATCAATATTAGACATGATGGTTAATAAATCGGAGAACAAGCACACAATTTCTGTATTACCGCTGGGTTTGTTCTATCCACCACCCAAACCTGTAATTTATAATATGGAAGAAGAGAGACACCCGATGATAAATCAGCACCTTCAGCCCCAACCCTGGTTTCATAGAAATCAATTTGCACCATTAAGCGATATAGCAGAATTAGATTCATAAAAGGGGGTAGGTCGCATGAAAATTCACATGATTCTTTCAATGATTTTGCCAACATCCCCATTACAACTGGGAATCTACGGGTACCTTCATTCCCCAGGATTACCAGGCCAACATTTGTTTTAATCCTGAATCTGCTCAGCAGCTAAGTGCATCCCTGTCTTTAGGTGCAGTGGAGGAGGCCCTGCGAAAGGGTATTGATTCCAAAGCCCCAGGGACAGATTGGGCACCCTTGGACTTCTTTCAAAGAAATCCAGTGACATTGGGCCCCTTGATACCAAGGGCCAGATGTAGGTAGCCAAATACCGGTCTGTAACGGCCGAAATTCGCTAATTTCGGCCATTACCGACCGGTATATTGAAAAGGAGATGTAGGAGTCAAAAATCTACAGAATCGAAAAATATGAGTCGGTATTTTACCGATTCGGAATTTACTGAATTCATAGTTACCGATTACTTATTTACCGAATCGGTAAATAAGAAACGGTAAAAAATGTCAATTGAGATGTAGGAAACCAAAAAAATACCGAATTTCATGAAATTCGGTATTTAGGAGTCAGTATTTACCATGGATTGAAAGCAGGTGGTAACCAGGTGCGGGCTATAAAATAAGGCCCCAAAATGCAACAGTGTAACCAGAATGGCGGCATTCTACGTCATAGCAATGCGTCTACGACTACAGGCAGCAGGAGAGAGGGTATGGAGAAGGGAGGAGCAAGTGTACAGGCAGAGGATAACACTCTTCCAATTGACGGAGCCAGAGATACTGCAAAGGTACAGGCTACACCCCAGAACCATCCTGGACTTGATCAGGGACCTGCACCCACTCCTGGATCACCCAACACCAAGGGCGCACGCCATCCCTCCCCATGTGCAGGTGCTGTATAGCCTACACCTGCTTGCCTGTGGTAGTTACCAGAGTGTGATTGCTGCAGTACGTGGTGTGTCCCACAGCTGCCTGTCCCGTTTCTTTAGGAAGTTCCTTGAGGCCATGATGCACAGAATGCATCATTATATTCGGGTCCCTGACACACCTGCGGAACTTACGAAGACCAAAACTGAGTTATATGAACTGGCACACTTCCCTCACGTGATAGGCTGCATAGATGGCACCCACATCCCAATCTGCCCACCTGCAGCCACAGAACACAAATACAGGAACCGGAAGTCAACGCACTCCATCAATGTGCAGGTGATATGCAACGCTGGCAAAATCATTACAGACATTGTGGTGAAATTCCCTGGGAGTACCCACGATTCGTACATATTCCAGAACAGTGGGAACTACGCACGCCTTGTTGCTGGAGAGTTTGGGGAAGGATACCTGCTAGGTAAATGACTGTGACACAACCTGATAGTTATAGCAGATGAATGTATCATGAGAATGTAACTAATGGCACTCTCTTTTCCACCTAGGCAATAGCGCATATGCCCTGCGGTCCTTCGTTCTCACCCCCTACCTCAATCCATCTACCAGGAGTGAGAGGCGTTACAATGCGGCTCACAGATCAACTTGCAACATTGAACGCACATTTGGACTCCTCAAAAGCAGGTTCCGCTGCCTCCACAAGAGCGGAGGTGCACGCCAGTATACTCCAATCCTGTGCTGCAAAATGATAGCGACCTGTGCCATGTTGCACAATCTTACTACCAAGGAAGGCACAGAGGTGGAGCTCACACATCATGAGGACATTGATGATGACACAGAACAGGCAGAGCCCTATGCAACAGGAGCAGCACCAGCAACAGATGGGAGACTGAGACGGGCAGAGATCACACGCCGATATTGCTAAGTAAGTAAGGAGACACAGACAGGCTTAGTTTTTGAAGTACGTAGTTTAATTGTCACTACGACATTTAAATGATACCACACCATGGTACTACAATGTCTATTTTTCTGACTGGGTGGTCACAGTTAACCTCACCGTGACCTGTCCTGTGGGTTGAGGATATGTTCAATGTTTGCGCCCACGCACTACAGTGGGGGATGCACGAGTCTGGGGCTTTCGGTGGTACCTGGGTTACCAGATTGGCGCCTGCTGCTCCTACGCATGTCAGGAACAGGAGTGCTAGAGCCACTCCTGCTTGTGGAGTCTTCTGTTTCCCCGACACCTGTGTCTCCAGCATTGGCTGCTTAGTTAGTGAGCATCAGCTCCATAGCAGAGGTGACTCTCCCCATCTCCCTTGACAAATCTGTGCAGCAGTGCACAATTGCATCCTGCATGGCGACAGAACGCCGGCACAGCAGGGAGGTTGCTGTAGCAAAGCGGTTCAAGGCTTTTGACTGTTGCCGCATATACTGAAGATTTCTGCGCCTCTCACAGTGGTCTCTATCTAATTTGTCGCACAGAGCATTCATGCACTGTGTCATGTCTGTCATCCCCTTTGCCATGGACTGCATGCTCTCAGTCTTGTTGCCAATGCCATGGTCTATGTTTGACATCTTTCAATTTATACTGCGTACCTACCTGTACACTGCTAACATTGCCTTTGCCTGCAGGCGCTGGACTTTTACCATGGTGGCCTCAAGACCATAGAAGACCCACTCTCCATCCTGGCCTTCGCCTCTCTCCCATGCCCTTCGGCCTCAGACACTGGCCCGCACAGCTCCTGAGGTAGTCTGCTGCCCAGCGTTGATAGCCACAGGTGGATTACTTGGAATTACACCCTCCTCATCTTCCTCATCTGACGTTTGCAAAATCCTGAGAGGGGGCACACCAAGCCTCCTTGCCCTTCCCTGCACAGATGACTGTGATGTTGGTGTGTGGGAAAGTGCTGCTGGTTCCAACTCTTGGGTCCCAAACAACAGAGGTGTCTGATGCTGTGGTGTGGTAGGTCGCTCAGGTGTAGTGGCTTCCTGCGTTGTGGTGTTGTCTTCCTGAACAGCGCTATGACCTGCTCTTTCTTTTGTCTTCTCCCTCCTCTCAGTTGTCGGTGCCCTCTCCTCCCTTGCCTGTGCTTTACTGCGCGATGACTCTCCTGTGGACAGATATGGACATTGAGTCAGTGGTGTAGTTCACCTGTGTGTCATGATTAAATCACACTTCTATCACACAATTGCCTAGTCTTCATCAGCTTCTGGAAGTAGTGTGTGGCATGCCTTGCTGAATGCTATGGTCACTGCATTGATGAATGTACCTATGACTACGTCTCCCATGATGCATTGCTGGACATAAGTGCAACCTGTTCTGAAGGGTGATGCTGACACACACAGTTGAGTTGAGTTGAGTTGAGTTGGGATTTATAACGAGCGTAGCTACCCTAGGGCATCCCAGCGCTGACATGATCTTAGATCCAGAGAAGAAGTAGGAAAAAGAAGATTGAAGGTTAAGGGAAGAGCCAGGTTTTTAATTGCCTCCGAAAAGTAAAGAGGTTATGTTCTCTCTTCATAGCAAGTGGGAGGGTGTTCCACAGTTTTGGGGCATTGTAAGAGAACAAGTGGCCCCCGGATCTGGCCTTTCTTATTCTTGGAACGCTGGCGAGGGCGAGAGAGTCGGATCTTAATTGTTTGTTGGACTGGTGAGGTTTCATCAGGGGTCTCAGAATTGGGGGGCCTTTGTCGTGCATTATTTTGTGGGAGATGCATAAGGTCTTGAAGGTAATTCCTTCTTTCACTGGGAGCCAGTGAAGGCTTCTGAGAGCTGGTTTGGCCGAGCATCTCGCTTTGGTTCCAGTTAGGATTCTGGCAGTCGCGTTCTGGGCGCACTGCAGTCTGTGAACATCTGATGCCGGAGCCCCCAGATACAGGACGTTGCCGTAGTGCAGTCTGGAGTTCACCAGCCCCTGCATCAGTAGTTTCCTTGATTGGAAGGGGATCAGATGGAGGATCTTTCGGGACATACGGATGAGGCCAAAACAGGTGCCGGAGGTTTTTCTGGCCTGAGTCTTAAAGTTGAGGTCCTGGTCCAGCCAAATGCCAAGACTTTTGACCTTGGGTTTGGGGGTTGGAGGCGTTCCCATGCATGGTGGCCAGGAGAGGTTTGTAGGGAGCTTGTGTGGGTTTCCCAGGAGAAGTATCTCCGATTTATCTCCGTTCAGTTTTAGTCGAGATTCACACATCCATTGAAAAACCCTATCTAGGCATATAGCCAGGTTGTCTAGGCTATTGCTCAACTGGTTAATAGAGACCACCAGCTGGGTGTCATCGGCGTACATTACTGTTTTGATGCCAAAAGGAGCAACAATGTCCTCTAAAGGGGACATGTAAACGTTAAAAAGCGTGGGGCTCAGGGAGGAGCCCTGGAGTGGCAGGGCCTTGGACGTGGCGGTGCCATCCGACACTTGGAAGGATCTTTCTTCCAGGAAAGATTTGATCCAGGACAGGGCGGAGTCAGCGACTCCTATCAGACTTAGCCGGTGGATGAGGATGGCGTGGTCCACCCTGTCGAAGGCGGCACTCAGGTCGAGGAGGATCACTGAAACTGATCCTCCTGCGTCCATGATGCTTCTAGCCTCTTCGACCACGGCTAGAAGGGCGGTGTCGGTACCCTGTCCAGGTCTGAACCTGGTCTGGGATTGACGGAGCAGGTGATTGGCTTCCAGGAAATTAGAGAGTTGATGGTTGGCAATACGTTTGGCCACTTTGCTGATAGCAGGGAGAAGCGATATGGGTCTGAAGTTGGTTGGGTCCATGGGATCGAGGTGAGTTTTTTTTAAAAGAGCCCTGACCGTGGCTTTCTTCCAGTTGGCCGGAACAGAGCCCAATTTAAAGGAGACGTTATTGAGGTTGGTGAGAGAAGGAGCCACCGTGGAGGCGACCAATTTTAACTTGCTGATGGGAGCTGGGTCTGAAGGGGAACCACTTTTTACAGTTTGTAAGGTGGACAGAAAAATCTCTGTGGTGATCTGGGGGAAGGTTCGTAGGCGTGGAGCCTCTGGGAGGGGGGTGGAGTAATGGTAGCTTGTGGGGGAGTGGGGGCCGGGAGTGAGGTCAGAATTTTGTCGATTTTTGAAGAAAAGAACTCGGCCAGCTGATTGCATCTGGCGCCCTCTGGGTCCGGAGTGGGTAAGGGGTCTTGAATTTTCGTGAGGAGACGTACAATGCAGTAAGTTTCTTTCGCAGGATTGGCTGCTGCTGCTATCTTTTCCTCAAAAAAGATAGCCTGTGTTTTTTTTATAGAGTTTTTATAGAGCTTGATGGTGGCTCTACTCTTTTTTGCTTTCCGTCGTCCAGTTTTTTCTCCATAGGCGCTCGAGTTTTTTACATTTTTTTTTGAGATTTCGTAGTTCCTGGGTGAACCATGGTGATTTGGCGGTTTTCTTAATACTGGGGAGGGATTTGACTGGCAGGGTGATGTCTAGAGATTGGTTGATCCACTTGTGTAGTTGGACATCGGCTCTGGAGGGATCTGGGTCCAGTACTGGTATGGTGGAATAAAGTACTTGGGCCCAGGAGTTTATGTCCAAGTTTTTCCACGGGCGGTAAGGTGGTTGGGGGGGGTGTCTGTCAGGGGCCTTGACCAAGAGTTTTAGTTTAAAAGGGACTAAGAAGTGGTCTGACCAGGGGAGAGGGATGGGGGACTGAACTGTCAGTCTCGTGAGATTGGAAAATATGGGGTCCAACAGATGTCCCTTGATATAGGTGGGTAGGTTGCTTTGTAGTTGGAGACTTATGGAGCCTAGGTCTGCTTTAAGATCCGCAGCTGGCTTGATAGACAGGTCATCAAAGTGGAGATTTAAGTCTCCCAGGATCGTGAAGTTCGGGGATAAGCATGCGAGGGAGGAGATAGCTTCAATTAGGGAGTCACTAAAACGTCGTACCGGCCCAGGTGGGCGATACACTAGTATCCCTGATAGGGTAGTAGAAGGTGGCCGGTGGATGGAAAAATGAACATTTTCGCAGTCCAAGATAGGGCTTTCTTTGAACTGGCAGGACAGGTAGTCTCGATATATGATCGCTATTCCCCCTCCAATACCTGCGGGTCTGTTCTGAAATTTTATAAGGTAGCCAGGTGGTAGTGTTTGGATGATGTCTGGCTCCGAGCCTGAAGTGAGCCAAGTTTCTGTAAGAAAGAGTGCCTCGATATCCGAGTCCTTCAGGAGTAAATTGATTTCAGTCTGGTGCTTCGGGAGGGATCTGCAATTAAGCAGGGCCATGCCGAGACAGATTGGTTTGGGGGGGGTGTGGGCTGAACCTGTAGGTGCAATTTGGACAGCGTGAGTGTCCTTCCTCTAGGGCAATAGTACTATTACATGGGGTGGCTGGGAGGCCTCTTAGTCTATGCAGAGTTTCCTGGGAGTATTTGAAGTGTAGTAGAGTGGGTGAGTTAGGGGTTGTGGGCTCTGGGCTTGGTCTGGAGCGGACGGGCGCAGACGGGCTTGCCTTAGGCGCTCCCGCTGCGCTCGTCCGCTGCGCTTCCGGCCTAGGCACATTTTATAGGCGGTTGCTGATGGTGATGGGCAGGGGGCGTGGCCTAAAAGGGGCGTGGCCTGAGTCCTTGCGGTGCTCGTCGAGAGGAGTGAACAAGGTCCGTGGGGAAGGGGGACAGTGAAATGAGTGGGGATTAATGTCCATGCATCTTACCTTGGTTCTTTGCAGCTCTGGCAGAGCTGTCAGCGTCCCCAATCCCATGGATGCTTTCAGGCTCCAGGGTGGATTCTACCAGCTCCTCAAGGTCTGTCAGTCTTGGGGCTCTGTTTTTCCCTCCACCTGTGGCTCCAGCTTCTTATCTCAGTGCAGCAAGTTTTTTCTTGGTGATGATGCGCAGATCGTACCATCTTTTTTTAAGGTCATCTATGTCCCTGTTTAAGACCCCAATGGCATTGACCTTGGACTGGATGTCAAGCCAGGTGCTACGTTTTTACAGACTCTGCAACATGCAGAGACTGTTTTCCAAAGATTTTGGTGTGGTGTTTCACCACCTCCTCAACCAGCACCTGCAGTTCTGCTGGGCTGAATTTGATTTTCCTCCTGCGCTCAGCTGTATCCTTCTGGCCATCCTGGGACTCCATTCTGCTGATCAGGTATGCTCAGGGAAGCCAGCTCCTCTCGGTTTCCTTCTGCTCTCCAAACAGTTCAGTTGCTTTGCACCTGCATGGGTGTTGCCACTCCCGGGTACTGGGGAGGGGTGGTTGCATCTGATTGGTTGGTTCCTCTGTGGCTTTGTTGTGGGGTGTGGTGGGTGTTCCTGATTGGCTCACAGGCTCACATGGGTTATTTTTCGAATTACCGAATTGGTATTTTCCTAGGACTGGTTTCTGGCATTACAGCCGTCTTCAGCCAGGCTTGCTCGAATCCAGTGGCAAAGTGAGCAAGGGACTCACGTCTGAGCATACCCTATCAAACTTATAGCGAACAAAGCAGTACAAAAGGGGGTGGTGATGGACAGAGCATCTGAACGAATGCCAGAAACCGGTCCCCTGAGGCTTGTTTCCGCTCAAGGGAAGGCATGGCTGGGCAGTTCGGGCTGGACTGTTCCCATGAGGCACAGGGTCAGACTGATTTGCATATGGCCATGTCTGAACTGGGGTGGCAGAGTGGGCTAAAGAACGGTGATGGATTAAACCCAGATCTGTTGACTGGGTGTGAGTGTTTGATTGGTTCAGATGCTCCGTCCATCACCACCCCCTTTTGTACCACTTCAATTAATTCAAAGCATATGGCAGGAAAGGCGCGCGCGCTGCACCACTCACAAGCTTCTTTTTTTTTTTCATCCATTTCACGGCCGAAGCAACTAAACGCTGATGTCTTGTTCTTTTCTGTTTAGTCTCTATGCGTGCACGTCTTATCTTCAGTACCTTTTTATCTCCTTAGCGCATTCCTATCTCCTCATAACTCACGATCTCTGACCTTGTCTGCCTACTGGGCCACCTCTTCTCTACACGCCTGGGTCCTCTTGTTTCACCCTCCCTCGGCATGCGTGCCCCCTGCATTACTCACCTCCCTATGTCTCCTTTCGGTTCATCCTCTCTGTGCAGTGTGCACGCACGCCTTGTCTTTTGTATCTCTTTTCTCTGTGCATGCCTGCCTCCTTTACTTTCACCCTATCCTACCGATTGCATTGCGCACTCCTCTTTCTCTTGACCTCCACTGTGGGGGATGACTGTCTCCTGCACTCCGCTCCTCCAGGCGAATGACCCCAGGTTTGATTGCATACATTTTTTCAGCTGCACAGCGCTGCTAAAACAAGGATGAAAAGCGACACAAAATGTTCCCTTTAATATTCATTTCAGGCAGTGGAAGAACCAGAAAACTGCTTATTATCCACGAGAACAAAGGCGATTTGGACGATTCTCTGTGAGACGTAAAACAAAGGAGAGTAGAGGAAGCAGAAATGTTTCCAAGCAATGGGGAGGGATATAGCACCCCCCCGCCCCCTCACCCACACACCACACCCCTCATCCCTACAGTGCACATAACTTGGATGGGGAGGGCGATCCCTAGAGTTGTGATTTTTTGCGCTTTGCGGGGGTGGCATAATTTAGTTAACATTCTGAGTAGGGCCTTCTCAAGACTAACCAGTAGTTTAATTAAGGGGTGAACATTGAGCCACCTGAAAGATTATGCACACACTGGACCACATGCTGTCATCAAATTCCGTCAAAACGTTGAAGTTGAAATCATTTCAGACGTTCAACACAATTTCCCCTGTAACATGAGTTGTGGACATTGGAATATCTGACAGCAGGGCACAAGTCCTAAACAAGCATTGCCATAGCCAATAGGTCTCACCTTTAGAACCTTTTAAGTGTTTAGCCAGGCAACAGGTTATACTGGGTGCTAGAACACCTATTCGTACTGCACTAGTAGTGGGCTAAAATGACTGCACCTAGCCAACACGCTAAATAAAATTAGTAATTTCCAGGAAAGTGCAGTAGCTCCGCGCTCATGGGTAGAAACGTTGCAATACAATAGTCAAGATGAGAACTAATGATGATATGTGATAACGTGATTCTCTCCCACACCTTCCCACCATGTATAAAAACAGCCACAACTCTGCCACAAAATATTTAACTATACATAACTCCTAACTTCACAAGTGACAGCAAATCCCTTTTCAAAATGGCCACAATACAAAACACACAGTTTACCAACCACGCAGAAGAGAGTGGCCGCTTGCGGTCTCACCCTGAAAGCAATTGAGGTCTCATGCATGGTAAAAATGAACTAAAGAAAATAATATGATATGACATATTACCTCAAGTGGTAGGTTGTATTATGGGAAATACCAATGAGCACTTGCCAGACAACCTCGGGCCCAGACTATTGAAACCATTAATTTAGAAAAGCTGTGTCACCCTCACACCCCTCACCCTCACACCCTCACACCCCCTCACCCTCACACCCTCACACGCCCTCACCCTCACACACCCTCACACACCCTCACTCACCCTCTCACCCACCATCGACCCACCCTCTCACCCTCACCCACCCTCTCACCCTCACACACCTTTTCATCCTCACACACCCTCTCACCCTCACACTAACACACCCTCTCACCCACCCTCACCCTCACACCCCCTCACCTTCACACCCCTTCACCCTTACACACTCTCATCCTCACACACACCCTCACCCTCACACCCCCTCACCCTCACACACCCTCACACCCCTCACCCTCATACCCCCTCACCCTCACACTCCCTCACCCATCCTCACCATCTCACCCACCCTCTCACACTCATCCACCCTCTCACCCTCACACACCCTTTCACCCTCACACACCCTCTCACCCTCACCATCACCATCACACACCCTCTCACCCTCACCATCACACGCCCTCTCACCCACCCTCACCCTCACTTCCCCTCACCCTCAAACCCCCTCACCCTCACACCCCCTCACCCTCACCCTCACCCCTCACACCCCCATACCACCTCACACCCCTGCAACCCCTCACACACTCACACACACCCTCACACACCCTCACTCTCATACCCCGTCACCCTCACACCCCCTCACATCCCCTAACCCTCACATCCCCTCACCTTCCCTCAAACCCTCACCCCCTCACCCTCACACCCCCTCACCCTCACCCACCATCACCCACCCTCACACCCTCACCCTGTGGAACAGAAGCCCAGATTACTACCGATGCCCAGGCCGCTGGCGCAAACCGCCTCTTAGTTCCCATGTTGAATAGTTACCAAATAAAGAGACGGGCGCTGGAGGCAGGAATCAAGAACAGAGTTTAATTCTCATGAGGAGAGCCAGTCATTTCGGACACGAAACACGGTGTCTTTCAGGAGGTGCTCTAACAAGTGAGCTGAGACTCAACCTTTTATACCTTACAAAACACTTGGCATTACAGTCACAGCATTGTGAAACGAAGGAAAGATAACCCTATAATCCTCGTGTCAATCCTACCCCACATGTGTTCACTATAGGGACCCTTGACCTGCTGATAAGAGGGGAGGGCAATCACGCAGCTGAGTGTTTCATCAACAGTTTAGGATGTGCGCGCCTAATCATAGCCAGGGGGTGGGGTGGCCAGGATCAATAGTGGGTCCTTTGAAGAGGAGTGACTTCATACAATAAGGGCAGTAAATGGTATCTCCTGAATCAGGCGATGGCCTCGGACATGTGTGGTCAGCCGGACTCGGGGGAAGAGGTCATCAAAGGAGTGGTATTCATGCTGCGTGGACAATCGAGCGCGGAGGGAAGGCTTGTCAACAGAGGGGCATTCATGGAAGGGAAGGAGGTGTTGGTCAGGCGCGGCCGTGGCTCTTCAAGGACAGGGTCTTGCAGAAGAAGAAGGTTTATGGCTTGCCCATGTGAGGAGAAGGGAGGGGGAGCCAGGGTGGACACGGGGACAGAGTCACATAGAGAGAGAGAGAGATCTTATGACCAGTACAAGAGAGAGCGGGGGCAGTCAGGTGCAGCTGGGGAGGGCTATGCCAGCTAAGGCGAAGGATGCCTCTTCAAGAGGGAATGGGGGGGGGGGGTTTTGTGCGGGTCAAGCAGGAGAGTTGCCTTTCACAGCAGGGTCGCGCAGAGGGAGAGGGTTTCATGGTCTATGCATGAGAGAGGGGGTTTAAGATACGCGCAGGAGGGAAGCCGGGGATTCCAATGGGTAAAAGGCCATGGTGCCTAGAATGGCTATACATATGCATAGGGGTACGGGTTCTTACTGGCAGAGTGTTATGGTCAATAATTTACGGTATTCATGGTGCTCACAGGGAGAGGAGTGGGAGAATAAGGGAAATGAATGCTGTTCATGTACATCAATTTCTTCAATTTCTACAGTCGCCCCTTTTTACATTACAGCAGTCATTTTTGTAATTGATGGGGTTACAGGCAGACAAGCATCGTTGATGAATTAGCATTTTGTCGATACTAACATTTGGCGTACGATCATAGACAGTTGAGGTGATGGGCAGAATGCAGCACATAGGAAATTGCATTTCGTTGTGTTCCTGACAATTAAACGCACTACATAGCATAAATCTTTCTAAAAAAATGTGACCAATGAACAGTTTTTACCAGGTAGTTGAGAGTGGAATTCAGTTCAATACACAAGGTTTCTTCATCACAGTGTCTTTTTGTCATTGAGCCATCACTGGTAGGCTCTAGTCCGTGTACTTTCGTTGGCGCTGTTGAGCACCGGCGGTGGAGCTATAGGTCCAGCTCGGTTCTATCCTTACGCGTTGCAGGGTGCGGTCAGTCCTCTGCTGTTAGACCACAGTCCTGTTCCCTAAACAATCCGCTTGGCGGCGCCTTATGCTCGGCACCTATATTTCCGTGGCAACACCCTTTTCCCATATGAATGCAGTTCTTCCTTTTGGCAAAAAGTCACGTGGAAAAGAGGGTGAGTGCGGTTCAAATAGTCGATAGGAGAGAGGGCGGAGTTGGGTCAGAGTTCCTGGGACACACAAAAGGGACCAAGGGAGCAAAGGATAACAAGCAGGCAGGCCCATCAATCGGGCCCAAAGAAGGGGGACGGAGACTCCAGGCACATGTGGGTTAGCAGACGGAGGGCTTCAAGGCGGCCCGTCATTTTTCATTTTCCACGTTGAAATTGCGGTCTCGTCCCGTATCTTGTTGCTCTGCAGCTCCACCTTTGGTCGAGGTCACACGTGTCCCAAGATCTGCAGCCAGGCTGTACGTCACATCTGACCCTTCTCCTTCGGTGATCGTGAATCTTTGAATAGGTACAAAACAAGCTTTAGAGAACTGGTCAGGGGAAGACATTTATGCATGTGAATTCCTCTCTCAATCCAACACACTTGGGAGATACGCCCATTGGTCACAGTCAGAAGTTCATTTACCAAGCAGTGCATATGTCGGCATTCCTACTGGGTGCATGCCAAGTTTTATTCATGGTCTACACAGGTCACATATGGAGGAAAGTCAGACTCTTATCAACTGTGTATTTCATCAAACTCTACATTTCGGAGCCTCCAGGGAGACTCGTCTTTCTAACCTGAGCCGTAACAGTCTAACATTTCCCTTCAAGGCTGGCTAACTTTTTCAAACAGGGCGGGGGCGCTATCATCGAGAGTCAGGGTAAAACAGTTTTTCCTTTTTCGAGGGACAACAGTTGCGCATGGTCATCATGTTTATATCCGGGACAGCAGCTGGGGTCTATCAAGATGGGGGCGGGGATGCTTCGGGCGATCGCGCTTGGGTACAAAGGGGGTGGGGCAATCTGGACGTTTGGGGGTCAATCTAGACGCTGGCGTTCGTCTCTGATGATGCTATGAGGTGCCATTGACATACAGTTCCCCTATAAATGGCCAGATTTGGGGGACCTTAGTCGTCTTACCTGTCCTTTCCTTCTCAGCCAATTCAAGTTCATTCATTTTGCAGAAAGGAGAGGTAGTAATATGGCGAGATACAATCTTTTTAGTTTCGGTCAATTTCGCTGAACACCTTCGCGTTCAATATGTATCAAATCAGACTGGTGCCGGTGGGGCACAATTTTACCAAAAAGAGGGAGAGAAAATAGGGAGACTCTCATAGAGAGTGAGAGTCGTCCGCAATCTAAACGAGCCATTCGGTACACGTATGACATGTAGAGAGAGGGAGAGAGAGAGAGAGAGAGAGATAAGGGGGTGGTGAGAGAGAGAGAGAGAGAGAGAGAGAGAGAGAGAGAGAGAGACGTGTACGAAAATAGGTCATTTAGTGCGCTCACAACACAGAACAGCAAAGGTTAGGTAACACGCAAATACAGACAGAGGGAAGACATAAATCCGTACGTTACACAAACTCAGACAGGGGAGACAGCACATGCATTACACATATATAAGACATTCGCGACAAGACAGTAAACAATTGTTAGCCAACAAGATCTGTTTTATATCCTACGTATCTTTACTGTCCTATTTATCTACGTGCTTAGCTCTTTTTACCCTTCCCTCCTTTTCTTTCTCGCCCGTTATCTCTGTGAGTGTTCTCAATTGCCAATACTTACACCTCGGTTGGTCGGTCAGAAATTAACCTGGTCGCGCTATTTACCCATGGTTGGATCTTAAACCATTTTTCAGTTCCTTCCTTTGGTGGGAAGTTCTCCAGGCTGAGGCAACGGCAAGTATTGATCGGGAGAACAGTCGGACAGCTTGGCTATATCTATAAGAGTGTGAGAAAGGGGGCAGTGCATTTTGAACATCAGCAACATTTCTAACTTCCCAGACGGGTGGTGCCGTGATAACCCTTACCCGTATATATTTTTCTTCGTCCTTTCCCTACCTAGTCAAACGTCCAGTTACATTATTTAACGCGTCATTTCTAGTCAATTTTTCGTCATTCAGTACCTGTCCAGTTTCTATGTCAGTCCATCCTCCCAGTTGCTATGTTCTAAGGAGGAACAGTCATGTTTAAGTCTACGTCTTTTAAAAACTTATCGTTATGAGGACTATGCACATATTCCCTCCTTCCCTTTTCGTCGGTGGTTCGACCATCGCTCTCCCATATTTCAGCCGACGTTCTGACGTGACCTGCAGAAGGGAGGGAAAAGAAGGGGTGGGGGCAGCATTCAAAGTACATCAGCATGTAGTAGTCCGAAAATGTTTTTACCTACCACATACTCGACCTATCTCCACGTACTGCATTTCTTTACCATCTCGGCGTTTAAGCCCAGAGGGACCAGTAATGTCAGATAGATAATCATTGACGATCTGCGTATCTACATGAGTTACTTGGTCGTAACCCTCTTTGTCGGGTGCAAGGGTGACGGTCAGGTGGCATTTCTGTGGTGTCGTTTTAAGGGTGTCTAAAACACTTTTCTGGCTGCCTGTGACACATAATGTAGCTGCTAAATATCTGATCCTTTTTGATCTACATCTTTCATCATACTTATTCTTCGCTCACAGTAGTAAGACATCCAAAACTCATTAATGCAACTGCTACAACCATGCTTTCTTTTTCAAAATACTTTTAATAAAAAGTGTTGAGGTACAGATACAGGCCTACAACTCAGTGGGCCGGCTACGAAGCAAATTGAAACTGTACATAAGAAGAACGAAGTTGGTGGCAGTTCATTGCATAAAGTGCAGCAGTGCAATAAAATCGTATTAAACTTCCCTACAGAGCAAGCATGATGCATGTCAGTAATTCATCTTTAATAAATTCATAAATTCATTATCCTATGTTCATTCATTACCTAAATTACACCAATTCATTTTCCAAATCATAATCAGTACCCACCCTAAGTCAGTTCATTGTTCAAGCACATACTCAATATCCTTCGTATCTACTTTCATTATCCAAGAAAACTACATACATATCCCGGGGCAAAAAGCTGCGTGGTCAGGGTGCAACAAAGTTTATTCAAAAAGTCTCATTTTGTGTCGCCATTTTGGGTGGGGTCAGGCGAGTTCCAGTACAGTCAGAATATCTCCAATGACTCGTGGTTGGACCAGAACCTTCCGTTGGGAGTTCAAAAAGTTTTGAATCATGTGGTTAACAGTTCTAACAATATGGACCATTAGTCAAAGAGTGGGGAGGGCGGCAACAATTTTCCTACCGGGTCATTCTGGTGTTCCACCGGAACTGAACAAGTCTGTGCCGTGGCTGCATTTTAGCCATTTCCCATCCGAGGCTGGCGCCGGCAGGAGTTGCACCGATGTTGTGGTTCCCAGTGAGGGGGCGGGGGCACCCATGCGGAGGGATCGGGGTGCCCCCCGGCTCTCATAGAATCTTCAAGGTTGAGGAGAGAAGGCATGGGATGCGTGCCCGTCCTAGGCAAAAAGACCGCTTTTTGATGTGGACCCTCTTTAAGCAAAGAGTGTTGGGGTGTCGCTGGAAGCCTCCACCTGGAGGGAGGTGGGGGAGGCTCGTTCGCGTCACCTCCCCCTTCCAGCGACCCTGCGCCGTTCCTCGGCTCCGTTGCTTCGATATCGGCCGTGCTGGCTATTGAAGATGGGGGGGGTGGTCGGCGGCTGAGGCAAGACAGCCCCCCCCTTCCTTTTCGACAGGTGGCGGGACTACCTCCAACTCTCCAGGGGTGGACATGTGGCGGGACTACCTGTAACTATGCAGGCGAGGGCATGTGGCGGGACTACTTGCAACTGTCAGGCGTTGGGTGTAGTTGCGGCCATTATAGCTCAAAGAAATGCCGTCATCCTTGCTTTGGCTTCGGCCTTCGACGAAAGCCGAATCGGGTGAGAGAGAGAGGGGTGGTCGGTGGCCGAGGCAAGACAGCCCCCTCTCTCCCCGCGGCCTGCAGGGCGGCAGAAGAGGAAAAGGTGGAGAGGTCCTTATTATTCTTTTGGGCCGCCTGCCCACCAGCATCTCCTACTGACCGCGGTCAGGCGAGCCCCGCATGCCTCGAGGCCTCGCCCTCCGGATGGGCGTAACCGCGGACCTGTTGCACTTCGGGAGCTTCCGGAATGGGGGTAGGTACCTATTGAATTGTTTCTATTTCATGTGACCGTTATTTGGGCGTGGCGGGTAATGAGGCAGACATGTTGGGAGCAGGAATAGGCAGTGAAGCCTAGCTACCACGTGGTTGTCTTTGCTGTCAAACTTTTCGCCATTTTATATTTCTTATTACGAACTATTTCTAATGTTTCTTATTTTTAGTGAAGTCAAAAGCTCATCAGGGGGTTACTGACTTAGCCTGATTTCTTTTTATTTTCTTTCTCTTCCTTAGCGTGTTTCGAGCTAAAGTTTTCTGTTAGTAGGGAACGGTGATCACTTCATATTTTTATGTGTCCTTTTCACTAGGGGGTACTTCTGGACGGACCAGACGAGTTCCCTCCAATAAATGGTCCGGGGTGGAACTAGATTATCGATCAAAAGGGGAACATATATTCCTTCATTAGGGTATCATCCTGGACAGACCGAGCGATGTACTTCCACTTACTAGGGTAGCCTCCTGGACGGACCAGATGGTCTACTTCCACTAAATGGCCCATGAGCGGGGAGCATATGTCCTCCATAAGGGTAGTCTCCTGGGCGGACCATGCGAGCTACCCCCCAAATAACCAAACAGTGGGGAGTGGGTAGGACTGACGAATTCACAAAGGGGCATAACCTACCCTTTACTACTTGCAAAGACTAGACAGAATATTTCTATTCCACGTTGTTTGCAAGTAGAAAATACCTCAAACTAAACAATTCCTGGAACAACAATGTCCAGGCAACCAACCAATCAGTGGGGAGAAAAACAGGCATGACGGATTACAACGGGGACAAATGTCTGCATTACCTGCCCTTCGCTATCCAAAAAGGAAGACAGAATATTTCTACTCGTCTCAGTTTGTAGACAGGGAAGATCTCAAAGAGCAACATTCGATTATTAATCGATTTCAAACAATCAGTGGGGAGAAAAGTAGGCATGACCGATTACAACGGGGACAAACGTCTGCATTACCTACCCTTCTCTATCTGCAAAGAGGGACGACGTTCCTATTCGCCGCTGTTTGCAAACAGAGAATGTCTCGTTCTCCAGAAGAGAACCAATATGTCAAGTAGCCTTCAAAGCTAAATGAACCAATACCAACAATATCAGTATACAAATACCGATTCCAATACAATCAATCAATCAATCAGGTGGATAGAACCACCCTACCAATCAGGCGTAAAAACACCCTACTTAATCTTACCCGGACCGGACCATACGGACAGTTCTTCGACTTCCTCCTCCAGCGCCCGATCGTTCTCTTACTCCATGTAGCATTCCTGTGGGATTCCAGTCAGGACAATAGGTCACTCAAGGGAGGTCCGTTCAGAATTGGCGAAGTTCTTTTGATCGGCAGCCGGGCTAGGGCCCTCTCAAGGCAGGTATACTCCGATCATTTTAGATGTTCGCTTCTTCGTCTGGATCTCTCTTACCGAACCTTATGTCACTGATGGACCCCGCGTTGGGACGCCAATTGTGGAACAGGAGCCCAGATTACTACCGATGCCCAGGCCGCTGGCGCAAACCGCCTCTTAGTTCCCATGTTGAATAGTTACCAAATATAGAGACGGGCGCTGGAGGCAGGAATCAAGAACAGAGTTTAATTCTCATGAGGAGAGCCAGTCATTTCGGACACGAAACACGGTGTCTTTCAGGAGGTGCTCTAACAAGTGAGCTGAGACTCAACCTTTTATACCTTACAAAACACTTGGCATTACAGTCACAGCATTGTGAAACGAAGGAAAGATAACCCTATAATCCTCGTGTCAATCCTACCCCACATGTGTTCACAATAGGGACCCTTGACCTGCTGATAAGAGGGGAGGGCAATCACGCAGCTGAGTGTTTCATCAACAGTTTAGGATGTGCGCGCCTAATCATAGCCAGGGGGTGGGGTGGCCAGGATCAATAGTGGGTCCTTTGAAGAGGAGTGACTTCATACAATAAGGGCAGTAAATGGTATCTCCTGACTCAGGCGATGGCCTCGGACATGTGTGGTCAGCCGGACTCGGGGGAAGAGGTCATCAAAGGAGTGGTATTCATGCTGCGTGGACAATCGAGCGCGGAGGGAAGGCTTGTCAACAGAGGGGCATTCATGGAAGGGAAGGAGGTGTTGGTCAGGCGCGGCCATGGCTCTTCAAGGACAGGGTCTTGCAGAAGAAGAAGGTTTATGGCTTGCCCATGTGAGGAGAAGGGAGGGGGAGCCAGGGTGGACACGGGGACAGAGTCACATAGAGAGAGAGAGAGATCTTATGACCAGTACAAGAGAGAGCGGGGGCAGTCAGGTGCAGCTGGGGAGGGCTATGCCAGCTAAGGCGAAGGATGCCTCTTCAAGAGGGAATGGGGGGGGTTTGTGCGGGTCAAGCAGGAGAGTTGCCTTTCACAGCAGGGTCACGCAGAGGGAGAGGGTTTCATGGTCTATGCATGAGAGAGGGGGTTTAAGATACGCGCAGGAGGGAAGCCGGGGATTCCAATGGGTAAAAGGCCATGGTGCCTAGAATGGCTATACATATGCATAGGGGTACGGGTTCTTACTGGCAGAGTGTTATGGTCAATAATTTACGGTATTCATGGTGCTCACAGGGAGAGGAGTGGGAGAATAAGGGAAATGAATGCTGTTCATGTACATCAATTTCTTCAATTTCTACAACCCACCCTCTCACCCTCACCCACCCTTTCACCCTCACACACCCTCTCTCCCTCACCCACCCTCTCACCCACCCTCACCAACCCTCACCCTCACACACCCTCACACCCCCACCCTCACACACCCCTCACACCCCCTCACTCACACACCCCCTTACCCTCAAACCCCTCACCCTCACCCACCCTCACCCTCACACACCTCCTCACCCTCACACCCCTCACTCTCACACCCCATCAACCTCAACCCTCACCCTCACACACTCTCACACACCTTCACCCTCGCTCACCCGCACACACTCTCTCACCCTCACACACACTCTCACCCTCACACCCCCTCACCCTCACATCCCCTCACCCTCCCTCACACCCCCTTACCCTCACACCCCGCACCCTCACACCCCATCACCCTCACTCACCCTCTAACCCCCCTCACCCACCCTCTCACCCTCACACAGCCTTTCACCCTCACACACCCTCTCACCCTCACTCACCCTCTAACCCACCCTCACCCTGATACCCCCTCACCCTCACACACCCTCACACACCACCTCATGCTCACACCCCTCACCCTCACCCCCTCACACCCCCACACACCCTCACACCCCCGCACACCCTCACACCCTCACCCTCACACCCTCCCCCTCACACACCCTCACTCTTACACCCCCTCACACCCCTCACCCTCACACCCCCTTAAATCCCCTCACACACCCTCACCCTCACACACCCTCACCCTCACTCACCCTCACTCACTGTTTCACCATCACACACACTCTCACCCTCACACACCCTCACCCCCACCCTCACACACCCTCACTCACCCTCTCTCTCACACACCCTCACACCCTCTCACCCTCACACCCTCTCACCCTCAAACACACTCAGACCCCCTCATCCTCACACCCCCTCACCCTCACACCCTCACCCTCACACCCCCTCACCCCCTCACCCTCACACACACCCTCACACACCCTCTCACCCTCACACACCCTCACCCTCACCCCTGTCAGCCTCACCCCATCACCCTAACCCTCCCTCACCCTCACACCCCCTCACCCTCACAACTCCACATCCTCACCCTCACACCCCCTCACAAACCCTCACCCTCACACCCCCACACCCTCACACCCCACACCCTCGCACCCCTCACCCTCACACACCCCCTCACGCTCACACCCCCTCACCCTCACACCCTCTCATCCTCACTCCCCCTCACCCTCACACCCCCTCACCCTCACACACCCTCACACCCGCTCACCTTATCACCCTCTCACACTTTATCACCCTCACACCCCCTCAGCCTCACACCCCCTCACACCCGATCCCACCCCTCACCCTCACACCCACTCACCCTCACACACCCTCACACACCCTCACAACCCTCACCCTCTTACCCTCACACACCCTCACATACCCTCACACCCCCTCACCTTCACACACCCTCACCCCGTCACCCTCACACCCCTTCACCCCCTCTCACCTCACACAGCCGCACTTACCCTCACTGCCTCATCCTCACACCCCCTAACCCACTCACACCCCCTCACCCTCACCCACCCTCACCCCCTCACCCTCATACCCCCTCACCCTCACACCCCCTCACCCTCACCCTCACACACCCTCACACCCCCTCACCCTCACACCCTCTCACCCTCACACACCCTCACCCTCACACCCCCTCACCCTCACACACCCTCACCCTCACACACACTCACACCATCACAAGCATAGCATAACAAAACACAACAAAACATAGCATAGCATTACAAAATATAGCATAACAAAACATAGCATAATATAACAAAGCATAGGAAAACATAGCATAGTAGAACAAAACATAGCATAGCATAACAAAACACAACAAAACATAGCAGAACAAAACATAGCATAACATAACAAAACATAGCATAACAAAAAATAGCAAACCACAACAAAACACTACAGAACATACCATACATAACAAAACATAGCATTACAAAGCATAGCAAAACATAGCATAGCAAAACAAAACACAACAAAACATAGCATAGCATAACAAAACACAACACAACATAGCATAGCATAGCAAAACAAAGCTTAGCATAGCATACCAAAACAAAGCAATACAAAGCATAGCATAGCATAACAAAATATAGCATAACAAAACATAGCATAGCAAAACAAAGCATAGCATAATAAAACACTACAAAAGATAGCATAGCATAACAAAACATAGCATAGCATAACAAAGCATAGCATAGCAAAACACAACAAAACATAGCATAGCATAACAAAACAAAGCATAGGATAGCAAAACAAAACATAGCATAGCATAACACAACATAGCGTAACATAACAAAACATAGCATAACAAAACACAACAACACATAGCATAACAAAACATATCATAGCTTAACAAAACACAACAAAACATAGCAAAGCAAAACCAAACATATAATAGCATAGCAAAACATAGCATACTAAACACAACAAAACATAGCATAGCATAACAAAACATAGCATAGCAAAACAAAGCATAGCATAATAAAACACAACAAAACCTAGCATAGCATAACAAAACATAGCATAGCATACCAAAGCATTGCATAGCAAAACATAGCATAGCATAACAAAACATAGCATAGCATAACAAAACACAGCATAGCATAACATAACAAATCAAAGCATAGGATAGCAAAACATAGCATAGCATAACAGAGCAATACATAGTATAGCAAAACAGAACATAGCATAGCATACAACATCACTCCGAACCACCACAGCATCACTCAGGGGCACCACAACATCACTATGTGCTACCACAGCATCACTGAACGCCACAGCATCACTCGTTCGCCATCACATCTCTCAGCACCACCACAGCATCAATCTGTGCAACCATTCAACAACACCTGGTTCAAATATGTTCTCTCAATGTTTCAAGCTTTATTACAAATGTAACAAAAATATGTTAATATTTCACTTCTGTTCTTGGATTTTCGTCACAATAAAATACACTGAACATAATCTTCACAAAAGTTATTTACAAAACTTTAAGCTATTGCCATTATAAATAATTGATTATTGAAAAAAAATTAAAAGCCATTGTTATTTGTAATATCAATACTTGTAAGTCACGTAAATACAACACATATTGTATTACAAATGCTACAGGTGTCACATTTGCGAACGTTATAACTATTGGCATTGTAAATGACAAAGCTATAAATTTCGCTATTTTCAAAAACAAAATATAAATAAAAAATGTGTCATTTACAATACCAATAGCACAAACTTTCCTAATGCGAGACCTATTGCATTGCAAATGCTTGTTATTTATGTGTTGTTTTTGAAAACAGATAAATAAATGGCATTGTCATTTACAATGCCAATAGCTTTATCTCTCGAAAATGCGAGACCTATTGCCAGCATTGTCTAGTGCCACGGGTTACGTCAATGTTAAAAATGGGGGACGCTCTATTATACAGGCATTGATTCCCCTATGCAAAAAAATATACTCACGTAGTGAGCACAGTGTAATTAGCAGGTGCACAATCTTCTCAAAGGCGTGGGCAGTTTTGCTGTGATAGAGAAAACATGCTTCTAGGCTCTGTGACGATTTATAAAGATGCGGAATACTAAATTAGCACCTCTTCGGAACGGCCTGTAAACCCATTTTAGCCAGCATACTTAAAATGTGATGTATACACCACCACGTAGCATAATTTTTTCCAAACAAAGGGAGAAAGATTCCTGAGGGGGAACCCCCGTGAACCCTCGAGGGATGACCCAGGTCCCTTCCCATGTTGGCCTCTGTGGAACAAGTTGCATCTTTTATCCAGCGCCGGGTATGTCCGCAAGCTGCTTTCTTGTCCTGCATTGTGTGTAGCACACAAATAATTAAACACTCTGCATGTAACGTGTACCACCGTTAACCAGTTCCATGAACCGATGTAAGTAGTGCATATAAAATGTCTTCTGACCTTCGCGTACTTGCAACAATAACTATAAAAATAAATACATATTGGTCATAAAGTTAAGAGCAAGTGGGCTTTTGAGTGAAACTTCTTTTGTGGTGCTTACGATATCGGTTACTCCCCACTGTTCTCATTTTGTACACAAACGTAATTTGATATACCTTTACCACGTGAGGGTGGAGTCACCAGCAAGGAAATGCTACACCAGGCATGCACATTCATAACATTTTATTGCTTGTGTGATAGAGCTGCAGACCACTTGTGTAGCGTCACTTCTCCTCACAAAGGGTCTGTACTGTAATGGGAAGTGGCGTACCCCCCTGATCAAGGTGGCTGCGGGGGGCTTGTGTTACGCCACTACGTGAGTGAACAACTACTTCTCATTGGTGTTAATATTATTAATAGCCATCCTGCGTGCAGACAGGCGCTACAAAGCCAGGCTGGGTGAGTAGGATTGAAATGGATACACTATCTCCTGCCCTTATCCGCCCCGAGGGCAGGAACTACTCTCAGACGCGGGAGAGCTGCCAATGACCCACGGATATATGAAGTCCACCCATCAAAGCTCTAGACACACTGGCGGAAGCACCCTCTTCCATTGTGGGGCCCCGCGGCGCAGTGCACTTCAGGGGTAGCCCAGAGCGGCTCCTGTTCCTCGACCCCCCTACCCACCCCATTGTGGGCAGCTGTAACCTAAACTGACGCAGTGATGCTGGTCGGTGGAATTCATTTGTCGTCGCTCGCAGCCATGCGAGACAAAACATTTGTAAGCCAAGCTGTGAGTGAATGAAAGCACTGCCCTAGTTCGTCACTGTGACTTCTTAACTCTTTAGGCAGACCGCTCCAGCCCCTAGCACACTCCAAAGCCTGGCTTGTTCTAGTGCTGGCACCCTCTTGTAGTCCTGATCTGTTTTAAATAGGGCTTCAGGTTTCGTGGTCTGTTTGTTTATTTAAACATTTCCGTGTACTATGTATCCGTGTTTATTTGTGCTCATCTTATAGGTGTTTATCCATATTTATTTTGTGATATATAAAAACTGAAGTTGGAGCTGGTATAGTTGTGCATTTATTTATCTGATAAATACGCACTCATCCTGAGATATGTGTCCTGTATGTGCACTAACATAATAGTACAAATGCATGAGCACATCTCCACTTATGTAAGGAAACCGCCTTACTTTTGAAGGTATAATGCTGCCGATATCCTGGGCAAATGTAAAGGTTAGTCACTCCAAAGACCTCTATTAGTTTTTTCCAGTTTTCAAAAATATGCACAAAGAGGGAAGTACATTGTATGCTCTCTGCATAAGAGTAAGTAAAATGGAAAACTGAGAGCCCAACTCCTAAGCTCTCATGATACACGCTCAAAAGATGAAGCTTGTGACCAAAACCCAGTTACTCTGCTGTAACCCCCGTCCTTTTCAGACTGGGGGGCGTGTTTTTGACTGAGGACGTCACTGAGAGCAAGAAAGTAAAAAAAAACGCCCCTCAATCCGAATAAGACGGGACTTAGAGGCAAAGAAGAACGTCACTGGGACCTCTTCTCCAATGGCTGGCCGCCATTTAGGAGGCCAGTCAATGGAGAAGAGGGGCGGGGTTAACCCTCGCTACTGAGAGACATTGAGTATCGCTGGCGAGACTGCGCATGTGCGCAGCCTACGCCAGTCTCGACCTAAAAATAGGTATAAAAGATGCATATCGGTCCGATTTGAGAATATCACACCGGGCTATGGAAAGATTGGACTGTTTTCTGCCAAATCTGCAACAATTTTATTTGTCTTTTACCCAGCAAGCTCATTCAAGTTTTTTTATGACCAGATTTTGCTTAGGCACTTTGCACTTTCTTGTAGCTTCTCCAAAACAGGCGGGGTGATGTGAGGGACTACCCCCCTATTCGTGTAATAATTTAGCACAACAAAGTACAATGCGCAATATGCTATTTTGCACATTATACATAGACCCCAGGATGCGTTTCCTTACACCGATTTTAAATACAATTCGTCCGTCTTCTTATAAGGAGGGTTTTAATTATTTATGGTCATTATCAACTGTTTCTATCTGCAGCTCTGTCCTTAGTTTTATCAGAAATATTGTATAATAAGGAAACGTGTGCAATGTAAAAGTAATTTACAGGGGTCATGTGATTAGGCTGCAATCTGTCTTTGTCCTGTATATTTTAAATTTTGGTGTAGAAATTTTTATTCTTGAACGTATGTTTTTTTTGGTGAACTTTTATGATTCATTCGAATTGAATAAAGTTATTTGACTGACTGACAAACAGAAATACAATAAAACATACAATAAGACATACCCTAAGTTATAATAGTACAAGTCATGAAGCACCGGGAAATCATGATAATAATAATAATAATAATGGTAATAACAATAATAATAATATTATTATTATTAATAATAGTACTAATAATAATAATAATAATAACTACTATTCTTAACTCCATATCTACATACCTTGAATATATATAAATATATTAAGAAGATGAATATATGTTGAATAAGGTATAGAAAATCTATACAAACCTACCTTTCAATATTATGTTATTCGATATTCTGGTCATCATACTGTGACCCTTCAATTCTCTTTATTCAATATTCCCAATCCGGGCTGTGCCAATCGAGACATAATACTGGCCAATATATTTAAACCATAAGCGTACAGTTACCAGATAACTCCAAGCTATCTAAGACACCCATTTGCAGTCTTGGATTTTCAGCTGACAAACAATACATGCGGGGAGCTTCAGTCCTGATAAACCTCAACCGACACAATTGGACTGATGCTCTAAATTATGAGTGGCAGAGAAATACAAATTTAGACTGGAGTCATCCCTCATGACATGGAGTAATCTGGTAACATTATTCCGGCCAGCTTTGAATGGCCACTGCGAGACCAAATCACATCAAATCTGCCATACTACCCGCACTTATCGACTTGCAGTCACCGTAACCATCCCTGGTGGGCTCGGAGAGTAACAGGGCACAAATCACAACCATTCTATCAAGGAAAGTAGTCCACTATACTTACAACAGAATGCCTACCACACCCTAACTGGTGAGCAACAATTACATGTAATCGACTGTCAATCCGCACCACTCTGCCCGTCCCACCCTACGGTCTCAGTATCTCTCGCTCTTCACGAACCCTCTAGTACATGGGTACTCACAGATATTTCTCTGGGGACCACAAAGTACTTTCTGTGGATTTCCAAGTGCCGCACCAATGCCAGCAGGAGAGGGTCGGGTGTTGAAAGGTGGGCGTAAAGTAGATTCATAATAAATACAAGTTGTGGAGAAAACATTCTTTGCTTCTATACCTTCAGTTTAGTTAACCTGCAAGTAAAGAATGCAGGTTCCACAGCTTTCTGAATGCTCTTGTTCTGTCAAGTGAACAACTGCCCACTGCTGCTGTTCACCAGGGGGCCAAACTTAAAGGTCAGGAGGGCCGCATGCAGCCCACTGACCGTACTTTGAGTATCCCATCTCTAGTAGGACACCTAAAAACATGTTCAGTTGGATGGAGGGAAAAGATGTGAGGCTGCCATTGATGATGGAGGAAAGATGACAAGGCAGAAGAGAGTACAGATGGTAAATAAGGCTCGCGGTATAAAGAGAATATGTAAGGGCATAAAATTAACACATTCTCCTAGTCCTGAGCACAGCCATAAGTGATTCTAAGTGAGAAATATTTCTCATTCCTTGAATTCTGTAAATGAATAGGGGCCAGATGTACGACCCGTTTTTTCATGCGCAAACGGGTTCCCGACCTGTTTGCGCATGCAAAAACCCTACAGGGCCATATGCACATGCTAATTATCGAGTCGCAATTTATTTGCGACTCGCTAAATAGCATTTGCGACTCACAATTAGGAAGGGGTGTTACAAGGGCGTCCCTTCCTAATTGCGACTCTGAGCCCTATGTATGACTGTTCTCCAACCGCAATTGAGGTCGTAAAACTGTCACAATTTACTACTGAATTCAAGTAGGTGGTAATGCAGTCCCAATTGGGAAGGGGTCTCAAGGGGACCCCTTCCCCTTTGCAAATGCATGCGAAAAAATTTTTTAAGGGTAGGCAGTGGCTTGCCTTAAAAAATAAAACAAAAACGTTTCATTTTTTTTAATATGCAGCCCGTTTTCCGTTAGGGAAAATGGGCTGCATTTTTTTTTTAAAAAGCTGCTTTATCTAAAAGCAGTCCCAGACAAGGTGGTCTGCTGATCCCAGCAGGCCACCATCCCTAGGAGGGCTAACCATTCTCAATGGGGTCGCAAAATGCGAGTGCCTCATAAATATGGATGAGCCTCGCATTCTGCGACCCCATTGTGAATCGCTAACAGTGCCTCTGACACCGCTGTGCATTTGGGTTTGCAACTCGCAATTTTTTGCAATTTGGAAGTCGCAAACTCCAAATGGTTATACATCTGGCCCTAACTCGCATTGTGTTAAGAGGTGACCACACACCTGATCAAGAACATGCTAATAGTCGTCATGCCGGCAGCACACGTTAGGGTTAAGTTTGTAAAAAAGTCTACGTTAGTGTATCCTTTTCTTTTTTCTTTCCACGCTTTTAGCTCCGGGTCTTAACAATGCAGCCATCACGCAAACTGTATGCAACCAAAATGCATTGAGTTGGCTTCGGGTCCACCAATTCCATCCATTGGCTTTCTTCTACCAGCCTCTTTCAGCTATAACATTGAGACAAAACAATTAAGACGTGGCTCAGCACCTCTTATCTAATTCTGTAGGCCATTTGGGTGGATCCTTTGGCCTCTAATTGACTGCATGATAGACAACTTTACAAATACAGCCCTCTCCGTGCACTCCTGCTGGTGTCCTCACGTGTGTCTCTCTAATGTGTCTATGCTGCATGCGTTAGCACATTAAACCCACTCCAATTGGCTGTGCAAATGCATGGTTATGTTTGGTGTCTTGGGCATTTTAAAGTGGCCACATTTCACCATATTGTAGCTATAGAAAAACATTAAGGGCCAAATTAATATAGAAATCATGCAACACTGCGCAGCAACCAAGTTACTTTGCTACTTTGCGTGAATGGGAGAGAGCAGGAGAGCACCATATTTGCTATGATTTGGTGCTGTTGCTCTCCCCCTTTCCAATGGTGCACTTTAGGCCTTGCCTTGTGCCACAAATAGCCCTGTGTTGCCTTGTTTAGGTTTTGTACTTACCCTTACAATACAACAAACTATGCTTAGACATAGTTAACACTTTCACAACTTTGTATGTGTGCTTCACAGTGCAGCACTCACGTAAAGTTTTGAATGTTTGGAGAAAAGAAAACATTTCTGCAAATTTACACTTGCAGCATATATTTTTGGTGCTGAGCCCTGCCTACAAATGTTAGTAGTTTAAGCTTTCTCAATATCCATGCATGGTTGCACAGGAACACCCATGTACCACCCCTGGGACGCCCCTTTGATGCAAAGTAGAGCAAAGCAGTGTACAGCACTACTTTATGTTATTTTAGGGCTACTTTCTAGTGCATCACAAGTTGCACTGGAAAGTAAACCTGAAATCAACACTTGACTTTACCGTTGTCTTCTTCATTTTTGGTGCCACTAATCCGGCACAAAGTGTTGAGAAATCAGTGCCTAAAAATGTAATAAAAATCAGTAGTTCAATATTCTATTGAACTTGTGGAACTGGACCCATCTTTGGAAGGATTGAATTTCTGTGACAACAGATAGGTAAAAAACACTGAACAAATATTTTGCCTCTGGATAGGAAAGTGGTTCAGCTTTGTTTTGCCTACAAGAGAACTCCTGCGACATAAGAACTTTGTTCCTTTGTGCATTGTTGGTGGCACAACACCAGTACTTGGCTAGAAAGTGTAAGGTACGTGTTTAATTGTCCCCTTAGGCTATAGTAAATACTCGACATAACATATGAATCATTAAAGGCATAATGCCTTTTAGTACAAGACCAGGAGGTGTGAGCTTCACAATGGCACCCAGCCATGTACCATGGTCTTTGCAATTGAAAGATATGTGTAGAGGTTTATTATTAATCAGTGTATACGTTTTGTAAGGAACTACATGTCCTCCTCCCAGTACTTTACAGTTTTCCAGCAGGAATGCAACTTTGTGGGGGGTTGAGGTAAACAACCCCCTAAAACGTTCTTAGTCAGTCTTGGCTTGGCAGTGTAAATCGGATGGCTGTCTGCAGCAACAGTGGTGTTAGTCACTTTGGCTACAGACTGGGTAGAGGCGAGCGAGCCAACAGATTAGTAAGGAGAGTAGAGCCAGCATCAACCAAGGGCGGCACTTGGCTCTAAAAGAAGGTACACGAGCTGAGACATGAACATTTTTGGCATGTAAATCATGCAACAAACATCATGGGAAAAAATGGCAGTCATTTTAAAACAAGTGTATTTCATTAACATGCAGATGTGTTCGACCAAAGTACTTCGGATGTTATCACTGCAATAGGTGGCATTTACTAGAGGTGATAAACTTACAAATATTCATGCCCCTTTCCCCTCGCCCTGATGGCAATGCTACTAGTCAAATCAGAGGCAAGTCAGTTGTCATGTGTACCCCATATGTGGCCAAGATGTCTATTATAAATGGAGAAATATTATAGTCTGTTTGATCAAACTCAAAAGGTTTTTTTACAGCGTACTTCCTGAACGTACACATTTGATGGTCTCATTTGAGATAGTGAAGAAAAAAGAGGCTCAATAAAATAAAATATTTGCCTAGGGTCACACAATTTGTTCAAACCTGGAAGCTGTGATTGACTCCAGATGTTCTGGTTTCACAATGTGCAATTCAGCTACTAGATCGGTATCTCTTTCACCAGCCCGTGTTTCATCAAAGGTCGGTGCTCTGCCATCAGTTTTTGGTGGGTGCAGTTAGAGTTTGGAAGCAGGCAGACACCACATGAAAGCTCAGCTGGTGTTGGTGTGAATGGTAGAAGAGGACCTTGAGAATTCTGAAGCTTGTTCACCTCTATAACTGGGCCTGGGATTGCGGAGTGACCTTCAAAGATGTGTGTGATACATTGGCATGGTTGAGGACATGGATCTGATTGCTCCACTGGCCATCACTCACTCTAAAATAGACGGCTACCTACAGGGCTGAAAGTGGTTCGGGTACTGCCAGATCTCAGATGAAGCAAATCCAAAGGGGATGATGGATGGAGTGTTGAACATTGCAAGAACTCACCTGGAGTCAACTGATCTGGGTTTGATGTATCATCATTCTTTAGCTCACTCCACCACCCCAGTACAGATATAGCCATATTCAAATCAGTCCTACCCTGTACCTCATGGGAACAGTCCAGTCCGAACTGCCAAGCAATGTCTTCCCTGGACCGTAAACAAGCATCCTCGGACCAGTTTCTGGCTAATCAGCCGTCATCAGCCAGACTAGCTTGAATCCAGTGGCAAAGTGAGCAAGGGACCCAAGTCTGGGCATACCCTGCCCACTTATGCGAACAAAGCAAAACCAAAGGGAATGATGGACTGAGTGTTGAACATTGCAAGCACTCACCCCCAGTCAACTGATCTGGATCTAATCCATCATCATTCTTTAGGTCACTTCACCACCCCATTTCAGACATAGCCATATACAAATCAGCCTGACCCTGTGCCTCATGTGATCTCCAAACTAATCAACATCTACATAACACAGGGTATTGTGCCCCAGAGTTGGAAAAGGGCCACAGTAAGGGCACTGCTAAAGAAAAAAAACCTCGATCCAAACGAGATGAGCAACTACCGCCCCATCTCGCTATTACCAGGAATTAGCAAGGTGGCGGAGAAATTCATCAATCACCAGCTCTCTGCCTTTTTGGAGTCTGGAGGACACTTACACCCCCCCAGAATGGGCTTTCGCCCTGGCCAGGGCACTGAAACCGCGCTGATAGCAGTTGTGGAAGAGGCAAAAAATATTCTTGATTCAGGAGGACCAGTAGCCGTGATCCTTCTGGATCTGAGCGCAGCGTTCGACTCGGTGAACCACTGGATGCTGGTACACCGGCTAAAGAGAATAGGAGTCACGGGCTCAGCTCTATCTTGGCTGACATAATTCCTGGAAAATAGAAAGTTCCAGGTCTCCGAGGATAATATACGATCGTGAACGATTCCACTCTTGAGTGGGGTCCCTCAGGGCCCATCCCTGAGCCCCACCCTTTTTAACGTTTATATGTCCCCACTGGAGGAAATAGTCGCCCCTTATAGTATCTAACTGGTCACCTATGCAGATGATACGCAACTGGTTGTATCTCTGAACCAGTTTGACCAATACCGGAGAACCTGGGTTCCTGTCTTGGAGAATTCACCAACTAGATGAACACAGCCCACTTGAAGCTTAACGGCGAAAAACTGAGCTCCTGGTCCTGGGCAACCAGTTGAGATTTACCCCAAGCTTGATGTGGCCGACCTCCATAGGTCCTGCCCCCACCCCGAAAAAAGAGATCAAAAGCCTGGGTATCTGGCTCGACCAGGAACGTACCATCCATACCCAAGCTAGGCAGGAGCCTGCTGTGGTCTACTCCAAACCGTGTGGAAATACTTCCCCTCCTACCTGCCAACTATAGAAAACTCCTCATGCAGGGGCTCATTCTCTTAAAACTGGAGTATGGCAACGCCCTTTATCTTGGTGTTCCAAAAAAAGTCATCTCTAAACTCCAACTAGTCCAGAACTCCGCAGCTAGGCTTCTTACAGGTACAAACTCCCGGTGCTCTGCTAGGCCCGCTCTAAATTCCCTGCATTGGCTTCCGATTCAGGAAAGAATCAATTTTAAATCTATCTGCATGACACATAGAATTCTTCAGGGCAAGGGCCCCGCAATTCTGCGATCATTGATTTAACCATACAAAGCCAATAGAGAGCGTCGGTCTGACCATCTTTACTTAGCTGATGTACCCAGAGTCAAGAAGGCAGGCACAGGGGGGCGCCTTTTCTTTCAATTCCCGCAGACTCTGGAATTCTCTACCACTCAGCATTCGTAGAGAAACCAACCTATCCACATTCGCAAGCTCCTTAAAACATGGCTTTACCCATAATCTTCTCGGGCCCGTTAGTCCACAAGAGCTGGTAGCCATGTGCTATACAAATCCAATCCAATCCAAATCCAAATCCGTGGACCTGTTTCTGGCTCATCAGCGGTCATCAGCCAGGCTAGCTTGAATCCAGTGGCAAAGTGAGCAAGGGATCCACGATGGGGCATACCTGACAACTTAGGGTGAACAAAGAAAAACCAAAGAGGATGATGGACCGAGTGTTAAACATTGCAAGCACTCACCCCCTGTCAAAATACACCCCTGCACCCGGTGCCCCACAGCCCCCTGTGCCCAACTCCTGGGTGCCTAACTATCCTCCAAGATCCCAACTTACCCCTCGAAGTGTTGGTCACTCCTGAAGATCCACCATCCCCGAGCCTGCAGCCTTTGTTCCCTTTTCAAGATCCTCATTGGATAACATTGAGCGCCCGACGGCTCAAAAGCATCCTACACCCAGCCGCCCGAGTGCCCCTGGCAGTGCAACCTGTACCCTATTCTACTTCCCCATTTGCCCTGAGCAAGTGACCAGGAGCCCAGCTCCCACAGCCGCGTGGCCTGCTAGCCAGCAGCCACCAACCGGAGGCCCCCTTTCCCTCATTGGATAACATTGGGCCTAACTACCTCTGCACCCAGCCGTTCCTGTGCTGCTGGGGCTGAACCAACTGTACTTACCTGACCCTGGAGGACCCCTGAGTCTAAGCCCAAACCTTAACTTCACCAGTCGAGGACTCACCTGAAAACCGATGGCTAACTTTCCTGTCATAGGATAACATTGACTGGTTTGACTCGAAAAATCTTCTAAGTGTGAAGTTTTGAAATGTTAAAATATTCACCTAAAATCAGCCGAATATCAAAATCCGAAGTACTCACCTGTAATCAGGAGAGAAGCCAGTATTGTACCTTGTAGCCCAGTACTGAACCGCAAAAGTAATCACAACCGTGTTTGCTAGTAATCTACATTTCTGCCATAGGAAACCATTGACTATTTTTCTGTGAAATTTCTTCTAAGTGTGAAGTTTTGAAGTGTTAGAATATTCATCTAAAATCAGCCGAATATCGAAACCCAAAGTACTGACCTGTAATCAGGAGAGAAGCCAGTGCTGTATCTTGTAGCCCAGTACTGATCCGCAAAAGTAATCAGAATCGTGGTAACTAGTAATCTAAATTTAATCCGTAGGAAACCATTGACAGTTTTTCTGTGAAATTTCTTCTGTCTACTTTTGAAAATGACAAATATTCCTTAAAAATGGTACCTACTACTGAAACGTAATTGCTTACCTATTTGAAGTAGAGGCCCCAGTGCTGGACTTAGGAGCCAAGTCCTGGATTACAAAAGTAACGAGAACGTACTTTAACCGCGACTTGATTTTCCTCCCATTGGATAACATTGCCAGATTTTCATTGAAAAGTTTTGAAGTATGAACTTTTCAAATAGCTTTATATTTCTTAAAAATCATAGCAATAGCCAAATCGTTTTTGCTAAACTGGTTCCAGCTTAGACCCCAAGAATGAATGTATGATCCAGTCATGGGACTACAAAAGTAATCAATAAAGTAACTAGCTGCATTTATGTAGACAACCCATTGAGCTCAATGTTAAATGGTGTTTAGAATTGTATTGCCTACTGCAACCATTTTACCTATTGTGTTTACAAAGTTTATTGCTTCTTTGCAAAGTAATTATATGAGAGTACTCATATCGAGAAAAGTAAATTTTTATACCTGTTGGTTCTAAAAATAAAACAACTATATCTTTTGATATAAAAACAATTGGCCCAGAGTTCAGTCTTTGAGTGTGTGAAACCTTTTGCTGACTGAGTGTGTACAACAAATGCTATACACTGTCCTCTGGTACTGCCTTACTGCTCGACCAAGCTACCACTTTAGAGAGTAGGTTCACACCTGGCTTTAACCTCTGTTATACCTCTGGGGTTTGTGGACTCCATACACACTGTACCTTATTCTGGTCCAGTACATATAGAGCCACTTTCTCACAACATGTCCCCCAAAACATATACCCAGGTGGTGATTGTAGCAGAGTCTGACATGGACAAAAGGGAACTCTTAGTTACCTCAGGCCTCATAGATGCAATTACTGATGTTTCAAGAGGTGAGGGCAGCACCAAGACCAACAAGTACATGGTGTGTGTGGTAAAATGTCACGACGACTGGACAAGGCCACAGAGTGCTGCTTTCTCATTGCATGCCAGGGCCTGGTGTTGCGCGATCACGCCAGACGCTCCTGTTGTTTCCTTCTTGATGCCGTTAAGTCCCAACTCCCTTTTGCACTAGTAACTCAGCAAGGATTGTGGAAATGCTTGCTAAATGACTCCTCCTCAAGGGAAAGGGGAAGTGGATAGAGAAACAAACAAAATAACACTGGTCTTCGTCCAGTCGCAGTTTCTCTTGCAAGTGTTCAGGGCCGGAGGTATCTTGATTGATTTCACGTGGTTCTCTGAAGTTACACAAACATACAATGACCTGGTATACTATGCCTTTGTTGAAAAGCTAATATAAATATCATCCTTATTGTAAAATGTTTAGGGATGCCAGAATCTACGTTGGTAGCGTAGTGAGAGATCTTTTCTGAAACAATAATTCTCGGGGAATCAATCTCGTCTTTCTCCGAGAAACCTAGTTTTCCGACTGTATATGAGAAACTGAATCTATCACTAAGGCCTTTTTCTGCACGGGTTTTATAGTACAGTTTCTAGCGAAATGTCCGGGCTTTCCACAATAAAGGCACAAATTCCCTTTGCACCTTCTTTCTTTTTCTTCATTAGTTAACGGCCCTTTGACACCTCAGATTTGCATGGGTTCCACTGCAGAGGATTTGTATTCAGTTTCTTTTTTATCTTTTCTAAAATGTAAATTTCTTATGTCTCTCCTGGGTCTTTCATTCCTACGCTCCCCTAATCTGCGATCTAATTTTACCACTAGATCTTGAAATCCAGCGAAATCGTCAGGTAGGTTCACAATGTGTGCTAATGAATCCTTCAGATCATCTTTTAATCCTCTGTAAAATAAGGAAATTCTTTTCCCCTCGGGCCAATGTGTTTTAGCTAAGAGTCTGTTAAAAGTGGTGACATAGGAGATCAAATCCTTTGATCCCTGTCGCAGATTTAAACGTCCGTTATCAGAAGCCTGGATAAACACGTGTTTAGCAAATAGATTGGACATTGCTGCCTTGAAGTCTGTTAAATTATGGAGAAGAGGATCATTAGTGTCAACCAAGGGCATAGCCCAGTTGGCAGCAACCCCCCCACCCCCCTAAATAAGAAATGATGAAGGCAACCTTGGAAGTGTCATTGGCAAAAAACCTAAGGTTTGCACATAAAGTGCAATTGGCATTGACTTATAAAAGTAGTATATTTGGTACTGTCTCCTGTGAACCTTTCAGGGTTGGCCAAAGGGACTGGATTAGGGGTAACTACTGTGACCTGTACTGGAGACTCAGTGGACTGGTTATTAGGGGAACTTGTCTGAAATGCAGTGGAACCAAATTTGGGAGGAGCTATGATTGTTTTTTTCTCCACAGAGGTATCCCTCCATGAGGTAACCCCTGCTTTAGTTTTATTCAGTTCCTGTCGAAGGAACTGGTTTTCCAGCAAGGATTGTGGAAACGCTCGCTAAATGACTCGTCCTCAAGGGAAAGGGGAAGTGGATAGAGAAACAAACAAAACAACACTGATCTTCGTCCAGTCGCAGTTTCTCTTGCAAGTGTTCAGGGCCGGAGGTATCTTGATTGATTTCACGTGGTTTTCTGAAGTTACACAAACATACAATGACCTCCTAGAATTCCTTAAAATCTGGTTCACAAAAGAAATACTAGAACATGCACAACAACTGTACCAACCGTTTGAATAACCGGCCCTTGTATACACTTCACTGGGTTCTGAGTTTGGAAGATTATCTTGACTCTTGGTTACCTCTTAAAAAATAATGAACAAGAGATTCTCAAAAGCTGTCTACTATGAATGATGAAACTAGGCTAATATGGGTTAGTTGTGAATTAGTTTGAAAGAACATTCACTCCATGCACATACCTTGAAACCCAGATTGTATGCTGGAAGATGGGTTCTGTAAATAAAAGAGAACAAAAGAAAACAAAGCACCCTGCTCTAGAAGATTCGTGCAGAATGTACTCTTCTAAATGATTCAGCTTATGAGGTACATAGGCTGATTATACACTCTGGTTTTGATCCTAGACAATACTCAAACCTTGGATTGTCTTAGGCTTGTTTTCTACTTAGATTGACCAAAGCTTGTTTACTACTTGAATTGTCTTTCGACTTGAATTGCCTTGGGGTTGTTTTCTAACATGCAATACAATTGTGCAATACAAAACTGTTGTGCTAGATTCTAAACATACACGATTTTTAAAAGAACATTCAGCTCAAAAAGTCTTTTATACAATTAAACAACGTCGTGTTTAGTTAGAGTTCCGAGTTGCTAGGCAACCGTAAATCTTACTGTCCTTCTTTCCTTTTGTATTCTAGAGTCCGAGTTCCTGTGGGTGCGGCCGCCGACGGGGCTTCCGGAAGTTTGTGACGACGACCGCCGATGTCAGGAAACTCCAAGGGGATGACTGAAGAAATGAAGAAACCCGAAGCGCAAGGTGAGGGAGTCGGAAAAGGGAGGTTTTGAAAGGAGGGAGGCGGAGGTAGCTGGGAGGAAATGAAGGCAAGGATTTTTGAATCAAGAAGCTGGATCTCTTGAAGAACCGGCAGGAGCGCTTGTCGTGACAGGTGCAAAGGGACGAAGCACCGTCTCGATTGAAAGTCTCGCTTTTATACACTCGGCAGGCTCACAGTTTAGACATTTGCATATTCCACACGCGGAGCCCCAAACACGTGTCATTATTCCAGAACTTGGCAGAATGGTTGCTACGAGGAGACTATACTAAGATACTAGCATCAGGAAACAAGCATTGGTACCAACAAATTCACAAGTATTAACATTAAGGAACAAGCATTGGCAATTTAACTCATACCCATAAACAGTGTGTTTATTCAAGAACAAACAAACAGTGTGCTATTGACGGCATGAGTTCTTGTTCCCCTAACAGTTCCCTCCCCCCAAAGTTCTTCCCACGGGGCGTGGCTTGTCAGGATGTAATGCATGAAATGATCTTACTAGTCTAGGGGCATGTACATCATTTGCTGGTTCCCATGACCGTTCTGAGGGGTCATTGACTTTCCACTCAATGAGGTAAAAAAGATGACCTTGTATCCGTTTGGCATCTATACATTTTTTTTACTTCATATTCGAGGTGGTCTCCTACTACAATTGGAGGAGGAGGATTATCTGGTCGTGTAGTGGGTTCATACGGCTTCAGGAGGGAAACGTGAAATACAGGATGAATTGCATAGTCTTCAGGGAGTCACAATCTTATTGATACTGGGTTTACAATCTTATCAATGGGAAAGGGACCAATATACCTTGGTTTCAGTTTTTTGGGACCTTCTACTTGAATATTTCTAGTGGATAACCAAATCATTTGCCCCTCTTGGTACACAGGTGCGGGTATTCTATGCTTGTCAGCAGTATGTTTCATTTTATCTTTACTTTTTATCCGCTGTCTTTTCGCACGCTCTTGAACATCTAGTAACTTAGTTAATCTGTCCATTACTGCTGGCATGATTTGTTGTTTATTAGGTAGGAAGATGGGAAGAGACCGGGGATGTTGACCCGTAAGGAAATAAAAAGGAGAACAACCCAAGGCTGAGTGTGAGGTATTATTGTATAAAAACTCTGCCCAAGGTAACATCTCGTCCCACTGCGTGGTTGTGGTGGACAATAGACAACGCAAACCTTGTTCAACATATTGATTAACTTTCTCAGTTTGTCCGTCCGTCTGTGAGTGAAAGGAGGACGACAAAGCCAATTCTATTCCTAAATGTTTACTGAGTTGCGACCAAAATCTGTACACAAACTGAGGGCCTCTGTTCGAAATGATTTTGCTTGGCAAACCATGCAATCTAACAATGGTGGATAGGAAGATGGTACTAAATTCTGTTGTGGTCGGTAGTTTCAACAACGGAATGAAATGTCCCATTTTAGAAAGCACATCTACAACAACCAAGACTTTAGTTTAACCATTAGACTCTGGTAGATCGGTGATAAAATCTAAACTAATGGTATGCCACGGTTGTGGAGGAAGATCTGTTGGATGAAGTAATCCCATGGGAGGTTTATGTAATGATTTCTGTCTTGAACAAACAGGACAAGCTCGGATGCATTGCTGGATACCCGGAATCATTGGTTCCCACCAGAAATATCGTTGACATAATTCTAGTGTTTTATTTATTCCTGGGTGCGCGGCCATAGCCGAATCGTGATTCCATTGTATGACTTTTTCCTGCAAGTCTCTGGTAGGGATGAACAGTTTGTCTTGATGAAAGAAAAACCCTTCATTAATCGTATTGTTCTTTTTAGATAACCATTTTTTAGTATCGTTGGACTCAAGCTCTTTTTTGACTGTGTTGAGAAAACTACTTGTGTCAACTGCTACCACTATCCTTTCTTTTGGAAGAATACTTGGTGACTCTTTAGTCTGGTCATCATCTCTTTTACATACTAAACGAGACAGAGTGTCAGACAGTAATTGTTCATTTCCTGGTCGATAGGTGATTATGAAATCAAATTCACTGAAGAATTGTAACCACCGCATTTGTCTTGGAGTGAAGGCTTTTACTGTGGAATAAAATTGTAGATTTTTATGATCCAAGTATACTGTTATGGTATGTTTGGCCCCTAATAAATGGTGTCTCCATTCCTTAAAAACATCTTTGATTGCCAATAGCTCTCGTTTGGCTATTGTGTAATTCTGTTCAGCTTCTAGCAATTTCCTGGAATGGAAAGCTACCGGATGTAAATTACCAGATTCAGGATTTTTTTGTAGAAGGACACCACCTAGTGCAGTTTGAGAAGCATCTGCCTCAACATAAAATGGTCTGTCAGGGTCTGGATGTACCAAAATGGATGCAGAAGTAAATGCTTTTTTTAACAAAATGAACGCGTTGTTTGCCTCCTCAGTCCAGAGAAAAGATTTTCCCTTTTTCAATAGTTGCATGATGGGTACCACTATTTCAGAAAAATGTGCAATGAATCATCTGTAGAAGTTTGCGAACCCCAAGATTCGTTGTGTGTCTTTAACTGTCTTTGGTGTTGGCCAATTAAGAATAGCATCTACTTTATTTGGATCCATAAGGATCCCATTTGGAGATAAACAATATCCCAAAAACTCCACAGTAGTTTTGTCGAATTCGCACTTTTCTAGTTTTACGAATAATGAATGCTCTTTTAACCTTTGTAGAACTGAACGAACATGTTGTGTATGATCTGCTGTATTTTTAGAGAATATCAAAATGTCGTCTATTTACACAATACAGCAAATGTCCAGAAGATCGTATAAGACTTCATTAATGAAATACTGGAATGCTGCTGGTGCATTACAGAGACCAAACGGCATGACCGTATATTCATATAGACCAAACTTGGTGCGGAAGGCAGTCTTCCTCTCGTCTCCTTCTTTTACACAAATCAAGTGGTAGGCCCCTCTGAGATCTAACTTAGTATAAATACTGGAGCCTTTGACCTGATTTAGTAATACTGGAGTAAGATGAAGTGGATATCGGTTCTTGATTGTCGCCTTATTGACTGCGCAATGGTCTATGCAAGCCCTCAAATCACCCATCTTCTTCGCTACGAAGAAAAGCGGCGATGAAACTGGAGAGGTTGAATGTCTATTAAACCCAAGTTCTAATAATTCATCAAGATATTTTCCCAGATACTCGTTTTCTGGTTCTGTCAGAGCGTAGATTCTACTACACGGTAGTACTGCTTCAGGAACCAAGTCTATTCGACAATCGTAAACCCAATGAGGTGGAAGTTTGGTGGCTTGTACCGGATCAAAAACATCAGAGTAGTCATTGTAATTAGTTGGAAGGCTACTGGCTTCAGGAGTCATTGTGGCACAAAACAAAGGCATTACCGGGTCTTTGGTTTCTTGATAGCAGTGTAACCTACAATGAGAAGAGTCCAGGGTCACGGTCCTTTTTTGCCAATCTACTTTGGGGTTATGTAATTCCAACAAAGGAATTCCCAAAATAACTCCAAAGGTGGGGGTATCGATTAGATCAAATACAGTGTGTTCTGTATGACCGTTATCAGTACCTATAGTCAAAGGTTCTGTGTGGAACCGAATTAGACCAGATGACAGCGCAGACCCATCAACTGCCCTTACTGGCTCTGGTTCCTTCTTAGGGACTTGTATCAAATGTAATATGCGAGCGAGTGCCAAATCAAAAAAGTTTCCAGTGGCACCTGACACTAGAAGCACTGGTATACAATGCCTTTGTTAAAAAGATAATATAAATATCATCCTTATTGTAAAATGTTTAGGGATGCCCGAATCTACGTTGGTAGCGTAGTGAGAGATCTTTTCTGAAACAATAATTCTCGGGGAATCGATCTCGTCTTTCTCCGCGAAACCTACTTTACCGACTGTATATGAGAAACTGAATCTATCACTAAGGCCTTTTTCTGCACGGGTTTTATGGTACAGTTTCTAGTGAAATGTCCGGGCTTTTCACAATAAAGGCACAAATTCCCTTTGCACCTTCTTTCTTTTTCTTCATTAGTTAACGGCCCTTTGACACCTCAGATTTGCATGGGTTCCACTGCAGAGGATTTGTATTCAGTTTCTTTTTTATCTGTTCTAAAATATAAATTTCTTATGTCTCCCCTGGGTCTTTCATTCCTACGCTCCCCAAATCTGTGATATAATTTTACCACTAGATCTTGAAATTCAGCGAAATTGTCAGGTAGGGTCACAATGTGAGCTAATGAATCCTTCAGATCATCTTTTAATCCTCTGTAAAATAGGGAAATTCTTTTTCCCTCAGGCCAATGTGTTTCAGCTAAGAGTCTGTTAAAAGTGGTGACATAGGAGATCAAATCCTTGGATCTCTGTCGCAGATTTAAAAGTTCGTTATCAGAAGCCTGGTTAAATACGTGTTTAGCAAATAGATTGAACATTGCTGCCTTGAAGTCTGTTAAATTATGGAGAAGAGGATCATTAGTGCCAACCAAGGGCATAGCCCAGTTGGCAGAAACCCCCCACTAAATAAGAAATGATGAAGGCAACCTTGGAAGTGTCATTGGCAAAAACCTAAGGTTTGAACATAAAGTGCAATTGGCATTGACTTATAAAAGTAGTATATTTGCTACTGTCTCCTGTGAACCTTTCAGGGTTGGCCAAAGGGACTGGATTAGGGGTAACTACTGTGACCTGTACTGGAGACTCAGTGGACTGGTTATTAGGGGAACTTGTCTGAAATGCAGTGGAACCAAATTTGGGAGGAGCTATGATTGTTTTTTTCTCCACAGAGGTATCCCTCCATGAGGTAACCCCTGCTTTAGTTTTCTCTAATTCCTGTCGAAGGAACTGGTTTTCCACTTGCAACTCCTCCATTTCCGCACTTAGTTTGTGTACTAACTGAGTGAGTTGCGGAACGTCCATGGGAATGAGATAACGGAATCAAGAGGAAACAAGGTGTGGCTTCGTCTTCTGTTGCACAATCACGCCAGACGCTCCTGTTGTTTCCTTCTTGATGCCGTTAAGTCCCAACTCCCTTTTAAACTAGTAGCTCAGCAAGGATTGTGGAAACGCTTGCTAAATGACTCGTCCTCAAGGGGAAGGGGAAGTGGATAGGGAAACAAACAAAACAACACTGGTCTTTGTCCAGTCGCAGTTTCTCTTGCAAGTGTTCAGGGCCGGAGGTATCTTGATTGATTGCACATGGTTTTCTGAAGTTACACAAACATACAATGACCTCCTAGAATTTCTTAAAATCTGGTACACAAAAGAAATACTAGAAAATGCAAAACAACTGTACCAACCGTTTGAATTACCGGCCCTTGTATACACTTCACTGGGTTCTTAGGTTGGAAGATTATCTTGACTCTTGGTTACCTCTTTAAAAAATAATGAACAAGAGATTCTCAAAAGCTGTCTACTAAAAATGATAAAACTAGGTTAATATGGGTTAGTTGTGAATTAGTTTGAAAGAACATTCACTCCATGCACATACCTTGAAACCCAGATTGTATGCTGGAAGATGGGTTCTGTAAATAAAAGAGAACAAAAGAAAACAAAGCACCCTGCTCTAGAAGATTCGTGCAGAATGTACTCTTCTAAATGATTCAGCTTATTAGGTACATAGACTGATTATACACTCTGGTTTTGATCCTAGACAGTACTCAAACCTTGGATTGTCTTAGGCTTGTTTTCTACTTAGATTGACCAAAGCTTGTTTACTACTTGAATTGTCTTTCGACTTGAATTGCCTTGGGATTGTTTTCTAACATGCAATACAATTGTGCAATACAATACTGTTGTGCTAGATTCTAAACATACACAATTTTTAAAAGAACATTCAGCTCAAAAAGTCTTTTATACAATTAAACATCGTCGTGTTTAGTTAGAGTTCCGAGTTGCTAGGCAACCGTAAATCTTACTGTCCTTCTTTCCTTTTGTATTCTAGAGTCCGAGTTCCTGTGGGTGCGGCCGCTGACGGGGCTTCCGGAAGTTCGTGACGACGACCGCCGATGTCAGGAAACTACGAGGGGATGACTGAAGAAATGAAGAAAACGGGACTGAAGTGCAAGGTGAGGAGTCGGAAAACGGGAGGTTTTGAAAGGAGGGAGGTAGAGGTAACTGGGAGGAAATGAAGGCAAGGATTTCTGAATCGGGAAGCAGGATCTCTTGAAGAACCGGCAGGAGCGCTTGTTGTGACAGGTGCAAAGAGACGAAGCACCGTCTCGATTGAAAGTCTCGCTTTTATACACTTACAGTTTAGACATTTGCATATTCCTTCCTAGCCTTACGCACTTGACAGACAGAATAAGCTTTCCTTAAATCCCTGAAAACACATCTATTCTCCTCTTAACAGTGGAAATCCGACCCCATGACCTCTATTTCTCAGAGTTCTCAGCGCCAGGACGCCCCGTTGGGGCCGCTGCACGCTCTACAAAATTCTCAAATAAATAATAAATAAATTCCACACGTGGAGCCCCAAACACGAGTCATTATTCCAGAACTTGGCAGAATCGTTGCTACGAGGAGACTATACTAAGATACTAGCATCAGGAAACAAGCATTGGTACCGACAAATTCCCAAGTATTAACATTAAGGAACAAGCATTGGCAATTTAACTCATACCCATAAACAGTGTGTTTATTCAAGAACAAACAAACGGTGTGCTATTGACAGCATGAGCTCTTGTTCCGCTAATACCTGGGATATGATTTGTAATTGTTCCATTCGAGGAGGTATTAGGAATTTATCGAGTGCATTAATTATCATCTGGACCATGTGTTGGTCTGAAAATGGGGAATAAATAAATAAAAATACAAACAGTTATTTATTGCTGCTGTCTCATTAGAAGAAGTCAAAAGAAATAGTGTATCTACAGAAAGCTGACACAGCAATTCTGTAAGTGTCCTTTATGTGATTCTTTGAGCATGTACTTAATAACTACAACGGATTAAAAATCTTTTTTAGTACATTAGCATAGTACGTTACTTTGTAGCATCAACTGCTATATAGTGCGGAGACCTCGGTACACATGGGCAGTTGGATTCATGCACATAGGAGTAAACCATCAGTTATTGCAAAAACATATTTCTCTATATAGTTATGTCAATGCTTAGTAGCAAAATTAATTTAGTATGATTGAAGTTAGTTACTTGCTTAGTTTGTATATCGAGAGGTAAGCAAGTTTAAGCACATAATGTTCAATATTCAGGCTACTGTGGCAACTAAATGAGACATACAGTGCCTTGTAAGGTGCCCTACTGCCCTTTAATGTCTATTCCTTGCTCTATCATTATGTCCTGTCCGAGAAATCACAATAACTTGTATTTCATTAGTAGATTAGTTACATTAATTTGTAAAGGTATCAATAAATAAGGAAATTTGTGCGGTACTCACTACTGTTATCTCAAAGTATGTTATAAAGTTCTCTGGTTATACTGAATAAGCAGCTACCATTATGCTATTCATTCTCATTATCAATGTCAATACTGCATTTTTGCAAGTGCTTAATTAACCTTTGAGAAAGCACAAATATGCTTGAAAATTCACCATTTGCCCTCTCTTTATTCACAATTGTCTTGTGGATGCACTTGATATGCTCACTTGCCACAGGTCACTCATATAGAAATTTTACACACACCACTTTCAAATGTAATTAGCCGCCACTCCCAAGAGTGACTCCAAGGGTCTGTTAGCTGACCTCCTGTGTGAGCTACAGGGAGATAACATGTTTCAAAGGCTTTCCTGCAACTGCCCAGCTGACCTGTTGCAAAGTAAAGCTATATCCAGTAGACTATTTAAAGTAGTGTAACACAATGTAAATGTAGGTGTAAATGTAGGTATACTTATATAGCGCAACCTGTCACCACAAAGGGCATCCTGGCGCTTGCCTAGGGAACCCGTCCTGGTATTCCCCTGTGAGAAGCCCCACAGGGTGTCCACAAGGTGAAAGTCAGGCATCCCGCCGCGAGGGGCCGTTGTGGAGATTAAGCAAGCTATTGCCCCGAGTCGCAGAGTGTGAACCCGTGAGTCAAGGAGGCACCGGGACGAGAATTATCGAGTCCGTGGAATTTTTAGCCCAAGACCCACCGGGGCGGGGAATTGAACCCTGATCCAGGACCGATCTCAGATTCCGGGTCTGCCGCCTCTAACCCCTGAGCCACACTTCTCCATTATTAGGGGGAACCTCTAATTCAAACATCCAAAGGCTGAAGATCTTCCAGAACAGGAGAGGTAGATTTATGAAGGAGATACTACTTAGAATATGCGTTTGATCTGTTCCAAGAAATTTATGTTGGCTGGAATTTCAAGAAAGAATTCAGCTCAAGTCCCTCACAATTCACATAAAGGTATTATGGCTCAGCACCAGGTTTTCCTAAAGAGCAATTGAAGACCAAAGAGAGTTGAGATCTTAAAGGGAGGTTCTTCTAAAATAAAACTAAGCACAGAAAACAAGTTCTGGTAGTAGATTGTTATTATGTTATGTTAAACTTTATTTGTAAAGTGCACGTACACCAGATTGGTTTCATGGCGCTACTCTAAGGGTGCTAGTCCTGGGATGGTACTCGTATACCTGTCTAAATAGCCATGTCTTTAGAAGCATTTGAAAACTCATGAGGTGTGTGCAGGATCTGATTTCTAGAGGCAGGGAATTCCAGTATCTGGGGCCTAGTATGGCAAACCTTGTTTCACCAAAACGCTGCAGTTTGAAGTAAGGTATGGTAAGGAAATGCATATGGGCAGATCACAGATTGTGGGTCGGATGGAATCTTTCAATAAACGAACAAGGAAGTGAGAGGAAATGAGAGCTTGACAATTTTGGTCACGTGACAGACGAGCGGAGTGGACGAGCTGACGAGCAGAGTGAGCCTCTGAGCTCAGAGCCCCTGGAGCTGCGGAGCGTGGTGTGTCCGGTCAACCAGTTCAGACAGGATCAGAAGCAGCAGCAAGGCAGTAGGGCGACGGAGTAGGAGTGGGAACGACGGTGAGGCCATCGCTAGCGGTAGTGGTAGCAGGCTGGGTGTAGGCTAGCTCTCGAACCTGGGCTTGGGTGTGAGCCAGTTTTTAAAACATTACGGCCATAGGTGCAAAGGGAGCCGGTCATTTTCTCAGCTCTTCCCAGCCTCCCCTGCCTCTGCCTCCCCACGCCCCTCCTCCTCCAACTCGCAACCCTGGTCTCCCCCAGCCACATCCTCCTCTTCCAGCAATCATTTAAACCAACACAGTGGTCACGGGCCACAGGCTTCTGCACTGACCAAGCTACAGGACACTCTACGCCACGATTCATCAGTAGGGCAAGCTCGGTTGCCATTTAGCAGGCAGCCGCACCGAGTGAGAACCCCTGGCTAGCTGCTAAGGCGGCCTGTTAGATCAGGTCTGTCCAAAGCCTGCAGTAGCCTTATGAGCCCTGCTTGCAAAAAGCCATACGTGCACCCGCACCTACACCTGAAGCCCTTTCATCAACCTTCAACTACTTATACTACCTAAAATCCGTCAGCCTTCAGCTTACAGTTTTTCTGTCTTAGGAATGGTTTTAAAAAACTGACAAGAACCAAGAGTCAAGAATCTTTACTTTGAAACACCTCATTACCTCGAGTCACTTTAAGCATGCTATTACATCCAGGCCTGGGGGTTTGCCCTGGGGGTCTGTAGTGCCTCACAGTCCGGAGCAGTCTGTGGTTTCCAGAAGAGCCATGGGGTATCAGGGACAATAGCAACAGTCAGAGCGCACCTTATTTCATACGTCAGAGCCTGAGCTGATCTGCGAGGAGTGCTCTGTGGCGTGCGCTACCTGGGCTGCAGCAAGAGCAGCCGGAGCTGAACTGTGAGCTGAACGCCCTCTGGGGAAAACGCCGACAACGCCGCCCTGCATCCGGAGAGACACTGACCATGGGGAGTGTAGCGCCTACCTGGGGACTTTGGGGGGGCCGGCGGTAGAGAACTATAGTGCGGTAGTTTGATTTTTCAGGGCTTCTTACCGTACTCAGAGCAGTTTGGAGCTTGTGGAAGTGTCAGAACCTGGGCAGCAGCAGGAGCGGCTGATGCTGTAAAAGCTGTATAAGGTTTGCTGGGCACGGAGGCCGCAGCCTGAGTGATCTGAAGGGTAGGCCTTCAGGGGGGCCTTAGTGCTGCTGTGGGGGTCGCATTGATTGATTGATTTTCAGAGGCTGGTGAAGGCCGGTGAATAAAAGCACTGATTATCCACATTTAGGTTACCAAGTGCTTCCCCGAACAGGCCCTGCGAATCCTTGGTAGAACGTCATCCTTCCTACCTCCTTATCCTTCTCTATCCTTGATTCTTCAACAAACGGAAAAGCACCAAGAGTAAGTGTCTTCTAAGTCTTGTAAGCAATGGTAATCCCATCTAGGTGTTTGCGCTCAAATATAAAAGCAAAATCAGTAGTAGACTCAGAAAGTTGTAACTTGAGAGATAAGAGTTCCCTTAAGCCCCAGAAAACCATTAGTCGCCGGAGAAACGGGGATCATCTTTCACTCCTGAAAACATACCCATTGGTGATGTCAATGTTTTCAAAATGGGTAAGAAGCTCTAAGCGAGGAAAGGGGTTAAAAGAGAAAGAGATAAAGAAGGTTTCAGGTGAAGAAGCGATGGACACCCATGTAATAGCGGGAATAGGGTGGAGAGCCAATTCATAAAAACGGAAGCGCTTTACCCCGCTGTAATCGTACATCAGAATTACGGGGGTGAATTTCATGTGTTACTACCTCCATGTGAAATGGATGTACGGCAAGTAGAAAAGGATGGTAGTACTCCGGAAATGGAAAAAAACTCATCGATGGGAAAGGTAGAGGGTTACCCCCTGGAGAAGAATGTTGAAAAAATAGGAAGTCATCCTATTATCACCAGTGGCAGGATTGGTAACCCTCTTGGATAATTCAAGAGGCACACAGAGATCTGTGCCGGGCTTTCTGTCGACTAAATCAAGTGATCTTTCTTCTAAAGTACAACAGCGGATAGAATCCAGCTTTAGATCTGGGCAGGCGAAAACGGAGGATTACACCTTATCGGACATTGCTAATCAAATGGAAAAGAATGCACAACTAATGATGCAGCTGAAAAAGTCTGGCACTTTGGAGATGGATCCTCAATTGTATCCAGATTCAGAAGAGTACCCGGCCCCAATTGGAGCTCAAACACATTTGCCTACCATGTACAGCAGTACACCTACCAATTTATCCCAAGCTGCTAATTTATTAGACCTCTCTGTTGAAAAGATATCAGGAGTTTCAGTGGTTGAGGATAAAGGGGCAGGGAATTTTCTGAATGTAAGTGAGAATGCGTAGAAAGAACCCTCTCCGTAAATGTTATCTTTGTTGGAGAAAAGTACATTAAACACTGATCACATACTGGAAGTCCTCTCGCCCATATTAGTAGGGGTTCAAGATCTTAAACAATTCAAGCAAGCCCTAACAATCCCTGAAAAGGCTCTTCTAGTACCCAGTCAAGCATGTCAAATACACAATTGGATGCAAAATATTGATACAAATTCAGTGGTGGGGGAAATAAAAGAACTGTTTGTTGGTCCTGAAAGTGCTTCTCCCGAAAGAAATCAAATTATAAGCTCACTCCGAGCTAATCTTCACGAGTGTGCAAAGGTCACTACAATAGGGGAAAACTTAAAATTAAAGGTTTCCTCAGCTCTAAATCCATTACATGTTTACCCAATTTTTAAAAAAATTAATCCGAAAGAATCAAGACTTCAGGTACCTGATGAATTAGTTAACATCTCAGTTAGTGTACCTTTGAAAGAGGTCTCAACATGAGTAAAGGAAACGCCAAAAATGGCCGTAGGGGGAAGAAGACGATGAAGAACTGCTGTTTCCCGAAACGTAAACAGAAAAAACTGTGGTTCCATCCTGAAAGTGAAATAGGAAATAGCTATACATCCCCCTCTATCAAAAAGAATACAAGGACTGTGGGTCAATCAATTATGAATGCGAGTCAAAATCATGGGCAGGAAAATGATTTTCAGCCGAATAGTCCAACTTTTGTGTTGAACGCCCCTTCGTATCAAGAAGGTAAGGAAGAAAGTGGGCTAAATTATGATACAAGCAGTGACCTTAGTTTAAGAAGTAAATTGGATAATTTAGATGACCCTGTAACAGATCCAACTGTAGCTCCAGGAGGTGCGTACGACACCCCTGTGGGCAGGATCTGTCCCCAATGAGGCCTGAATCTAGCCAGGGGAGAGGTGGGGGCTGCGAATGATTACGGCTGTTAATAGTAAAGGGGGTCAGTTAGAAAGAGATTTACCCTTAGGACAACCAGGTATCAATAAAACTAGGAACACTGGTATAGGTGCCGGGCAAGCGAGTAGGGTTTTAACTTTTATCTCCTTGTTCGATGCCGAACCAATGCTATTGAATAGAAGTGCCCTCCTCAAGACACTATCTGAACTAGAGGATCTGGGGTTAATCACTAGTATAGATTTTGAATTGGTACACTTAGATTGGAGCAGCGAACCCCCTAGAACTAAAGCTACTTTCTCATCAAGGGTAGTGGCAGCACTGGTTTTAGCAAACGTTGACAGTTTTAGGAGAAGCGGAATAGACGTGATCCCTAGTGTAGTCCCTTGTAGCATACCGACCAAAAGCCTTGGAACAATTTATCAGGCGCAAGGGAATGGCTCCACTAAGTATGAAAGTGTAAACACCCACATAAAGTATGAGGACATGGAAATAACAGTAGGAAGAAAAAAGGGTGTTAGAGAAATTAATATTTTAGCACCCGAGGTTCGGTGGGCTCCTAGTGCAAACGGGGACAATGATGTGACAAAGTGGAGCTGGGTTGCAGGTACTTTGAATGGGTCAAAAACATCCACCATAAATCCCACAGAGCGGGGTAGCCAATTGGGGAACATTATATCATGGAAGGTGGCTGGGTTAGGTACATCTAGTTATAATTGATTGTGAAGCCCAAACTCTGGAATCAGAGGAATGAAAATTTCACTTATTCTCGAAATAATGGCGGTACTTGTTGGTCATATAAGGCGCTTCCAAACTTTAAGAGGGTTTTCAAGAAAATTGCTTTTAGCCCAAGTCCGGAGATTCCGGTTCTGAGGTATGAGAGGGTTTTGGCAGCATTTAGAAGATTGGGAAGAAATAAGCAAGGTGTGAGAGTCCCCCCAATAGTAATCACATCATGGGAAATAAAAAAAATTGAATGAGGGGATTAATGGTTTAATTAGAGACCAATTTAGAGAGCCCAGATTACAAAGGCAGAGAGAGATATATAGGCTAAAACAGGTTCGGAAAAGGAAAATAGCATCAGATCGAAGGACGGCTGAAGATGAAAAATGGGTTAATTTTTGAGAAGTGGCTTTATCCAGGGATACTAGAAAGTATTGGGCATTGATAGCAAAGTTTTGTGGTGGGAGAGAAAAATTAGAACCCATTTTAATCTCAGAAACCGAATGGTTTATTTATATTTCCCAACTTTATGCTCCAAATCAACTAGCTGATCAGTTTGAAGAGGTTGCTAATGCTTTTATAACGGGGGGTGATGTAGGAGCACCAACATGTTTGGAGATTGAAGGATACATTAAAGGGGCAAGATACTCTAGTGCAAAGGGGCCAGATGATGTTCCTGTAGCTATAATAAAACAGGACTGCGAGGATTGGGCTAAATTTTTACATCCGTTGTTTGTCCACTGTTATAATGATGGGGACATCCCCCGATCTTGGAAGGGAAGTATATTAGTCCCATTATATAAGAAGGGCCCAAAAAAATCCCCGGCCAGTTTTAGACAAATTTCCCTTTTAGATGCAACGGGGAAACTGTTTGCAAAGAGTATCATTGGCCACTTGCAAGAGTGGGCATTCAGAAATAATTATATACCTTTGGAACAAACAGGATTCCGTTAGAATAGTGGCACACTGGATAACATCTCTGTTCTGCAAACCTTAATTGAAAAATATCCCGTTGGTCGGGGGGTCCCGTTGTACTCAGCCTTTATACATTTCTCCACAGCGTTTGATAGGGTAGATCGGGGGACGCTGTGGAGGAAATTGGTTACAATGGGTATTCCAGGGAACCTTCTAAGATTAATAATTGCTCTCCATTCTTCGACCTGGACAAAAGTTTTATTGGGGGGAACACAAGGCCTCTCAAAGAAAATAAGTACACATAACAGGCTGAAGCAGGGGTGCCTTCTGGCCCTTTTACTCTTTTCTATTTATATCAATGATCTGCCGAGTAGTGTAGGTCAGAGTAAAGGGGACCCTCCTCAAGTAGGTAACCTAAAACTGAGTTGTCTGTTATATGCAGACGACAATTGGTTTGCAAAGACGACTGACAGAGCTAGTTAGTTATACAGAAGTGTATTTTTTTTAAATAAATATTTTAAAGAGTAAAGTTGTGATTTTTAGTTATCAAGGTTGTACGGTTAGAAAAAATTTGAATTGGTTTCTGGGAAAGGAAAAACTGGAAGTAGTAACCTTTTATCCATATTTACGACAAATATTTACTAACAGGTGTTCAGCCTATATACACATGGATCACTGCAAAGGTAAAGCGATTTCACAAGCCTCTGCAATTAATCGCCTGTACATGCAATGTGGGAAAAGACATTTCTCACATATTATTTCAGTTCATAAAATAAAGATCCCACCGACTTTAAATTATGCTAGCGAAACAATAGATGCGCATGAGTGGGCCAAATTTGAGAAAGTGGAAGGAAAGATCTGGCGCCAAATATGTAATCTGAACCGTGCAGCGCCGATCGCAGCGCTTAGATTCGAATTTGGTCTTCTTTCTACATATGTGTTATCAATGGCTGCCTGTTTAAGGTGATGCAATGCTCTGATAAACGGTTCCGACAATTTACTAAGGGCAGCGTTCCACAGGGAAATATTTGTAAACATATTGGGAAAAAGTGCTATTTTTAGAAAATATTTAAAAGCATTAAGCATGTTTGGTTTAGATATGGACGGGGCAGCGGTTTTATGTAAAATAGCCTTAAAGAAGATAATTAAGAAAACAATATTTGTGGTTTCTCGTGAAAGAGATTTGAAATTGTGCTCATTGAACAGAAGTATGGATTGTATTGTTGGGGGCTCCATTGTTAAAAATCCCCAACCTTATGTCCTATGGAACCTAAAACACGTAGTACGTAGGGTGATTCTGTTATTAAGATTGAATTTATTACCTCTAAGAATTGTAACAGGTTCCTGGGAGGGTATTCCCAAAAATTAAAGATATTGTCAGCTATGTAATTGTGGTATACAAGATCTGAATCATGTTTTGTTTGTGTGCCCTGCACTCCATTCAATACGACGTAGATATTTAGGGATTGTTTTTCTAAAGTATAATATTTCCACAGCAGAACAGGCCAGTAACAGCCTTCTGTCCCCTCCATCCGAACTGATGTGTTTTAAAATTTTTTGCTTTTTTAAAGAATTTTTAAATATTTATTGAGATCGTAAAATGTTATGGTGATTTGAGTGTCCATAGTACTTCTATGTTAGATCATTTACCCTGCTGCTAGGGAGGTTGGGAAATAATCTCCCAAAAAGTTACACAGAGCACTTGCACTTTTTTCGGACGTGTTAGCCGTCTTGTTATGTGCACCTTATGAGATACTTTGCTGCTAGTTATTCATTGGTGAAGAGTGTTCTGTAGAGGATGCTTAGAGCATTAGCACTTTATTGAGCACTTTATAACACCTTTTTGCTGCTAGTATTCAAAAGAAGTTGCACAGAGCACTTGCACCTTTTTTTGGACGTGTTAGTCGTCTTTTTAAGCTCTTATGTGAACCTTATGAGATACTTTTGCTGCTAGTTATTCATTGGTAAAGAGTGTTCCGTAGAAGATGCTTAGAGCATTAGCACTTTATTGAGCACTTTATAAAAACTTTTTGCTGCTAGTATTAATTGGGATAATGTTTCCAAAAGAAGATGCACAGAGTCCTTTAAGCTCAGGTTTTTATGCTTACAACCAACATGTGTATCTTTTTAAATGTTGTGAGTTGTTTGATATGTATTTTTAGACCACAACTGTATATTAATTCTTCTGTGTACCTCACTTAATCAGGTTTTCCCGATAAACCTTAGTGTGCTGCAATTGAAAGGAGCCTGTATATCTTGAAAGACATTCTGTATTGATATGAAGTTGACCACCGTAGAGTATAGCTTAGTGAACAGAAAAACTGTTCTCTTTTAATTGAATGTTTTTAGCATAGAATTAGCCTAAACAATTTGTATAAATTGGTAATAATTTATATATGGTAACTTTACTACCTAACGCTCATGTTTTTTTTTTAATGAAATGCGAATTTGTAATTTTATTTGAATTTTTTGGTGTATGGAATTGTGTTTTAATTATGTACTTTATGTGGAATTCCTCGGAATTCTAAATTATAATAAATATTGAATTGTGAATTGTGAATTGTGGAATCTTTCAATAAGACTATCAATGAATTTGGGGCTTCTACCATTCAGGGACTTAAAGATAATGCATCCTACCTTAAAGGTGCATCTCTGAGTTATAGGGAGCCAGTGCGCCTGTTTTCCTGACGAATCAGTCTAGCTGCCTGATTCTGTACCAGTTGAAGAAGGTGGGTGAGATAAACAGGAATGCTGAAGTATAGAGAATTGGCGTAATCTATATTGGATGTCACCATAGCAAGGACTGCCTGTATTTTTGCTTCCTAATTTTCCTTATTTTTCTCAACTGGAAAAAGCACGTTGAGAATACAGATCCTATTTCAGTTTTCATTGTGAGGTCATTCTTAATTATGACCCTAAGGGGGCTGTCCCAGCTCTTTAGGCCAGAAACTGGTGACTCCAAGGTTTTAAAGGACCTCCTGTTAGGATCACTTCTGTCTTATCTGGATTTAAATTTAGATGGTTGCCTGTTCATCCAGTCGCGGATGAACAGCATCGTAGTCTGGAATTCATGGATGGATGTAGGAGAGTTACTAATGGAAAACACAAGTTGAAAATCGTCCTCGTAGTTAAAGGTGTGAACTTTCCTTTCTTTCAGGATGTGGATCAAAGGAAGAAGGTATAAGTTGAATAAGTGAGGGGAAAGTGAGGAGCCTTGAGGAACACCACATGTTGCTCTCATCTTGGGGGTTGTGAACTGGCCTAGGCAGACCACATGAAATCGATTTCCTAGAAAGGAACAGATCCATTCACGTGTCAAATGCAGCAGAAAGGTCCAGGTCAGCCTCCTCCCTAACGGTGTCCAATACTGTCAGTTTAACTGACTCTGTGGAATGGGCTGGACGGAACCCTGCTTGATGTGCGTCCAGATAGTTGGACCGCTCCAGAAAGGCTGATAGACTTCTCGCCACAAGGGCTTCGAGTAATTTGGCCAAGTAAGGTAATAAAGAAATAGGGCGGTAATTGGTTCGAATTTTAGGGTCTGCCCCTGGCTTCCTCAGGAGGGGGATGACAGTAGCCTCCTGAAAGGTGTCAGGTACATAACCCTGGGACAGTGACTCATTTAGAAGGGACATAGCTGGACCAGGGAGAGCAGTAAAGGCTTCCCTTAAGATCCAAGGAGGGGGGGGGGGGGGGGGGGGGGGTTGGGCAGCAATCCCTAGGTGAGCCAGATTTTACTTTTATCAACAAGTCTAAAAATACTTCTTGACTTCTTACTGGAATCTGTTCCAGAATGCAGGTATTCTTAGGTATTGTTGGACATGCGGGCTCGAACATATAGGGATACTAGCTTTAATGGCTTTGATTTTATCGATGAAGAAGTTGTTTTGAGAGTCGCATAATGTCTTCGAGGGTGTGGGTTTTAGTGTCACTCTGTCGGAGTTAGATAGTTCATTACCATCGAGAAAATTTCTTCTGACCAATTTGAGGAGGTGACAATTTTTGAGGAGAAATATGCAGCTTTTGTGACCAGGAGAGATTTTTGGAATTTCTAAGTGCTGCTAAATAGGTGCCTTTATCATCAGGCAAGTATTTACTTCTCCTCCTCCTTTTGGCCTGTCGCAGAGCTAGTTTTAATTGCTTTAAATCAGAGGAAAACCATCTCTGGGCCTCATTGAAACGTGATCCATGTACTCTCCTAAGTTGGGCAAGTTTGTTGCTAGCTGTCAGTAGCCAGTCGGATAGGTCTTACTCACTATGGTTGATTGAAAATTGGGTAGGTGGAATGGTGTTGGTCAGTGTTTCGAAGAATTGACTTATAGTGTTCCAACTCCTAACTGATCCAACATCAGGTAAGGGTGTTTTAGACCTGGTGAGATTATTAATAGCAAATTTGATCAAATTATGATCATACCATTTACAGGGAGTGACCGCTGGGTTGGTCATAGCTAGGTTGGCTGACCATGCCTGGTCAAGTATGTGCCCTTTAATATGTGTAGCAGTGGTAATATGCTGAATGAGATTGAGCCCCGTGAGTAAATCCATTACTTCAGCTGAGTGAGGACCACCTGATGTTTCATTTGCCCAGTAATTAAAATCACCAATCAATAATATTTTTGCATAGTTTGATATTAAATGTGACAACTGTTCGCCCAAAGATTGTGGGAATAGTGCCATGTTCTGGGGTGGTCTATAAAGTAGGACACAGACCAAAGGGGCAAAATCATATTCCAATTTGATCACCAGGTTGTCTACTAGTGGTAAGTCAAATCTGTTGCCTTGCAGATTAACACCTCTAAAGAACAATTTTGTGGAGTGCCATAGCCTATGTTCAAATTTGGTCTCCTATAGAAAAGCATTAAAATCGTCCCTTTTCAAATCTCCCTTTCTAAGAGCACTTGGATGCTTCTAGGGAGTAAAGCACACATGTATACTAATGATAATTATGATTTGATTATGTAGTCTTGATAGTTATGTGAGTCGTAGTGTAGACAAGTCCATTACTTCATACTCAAAAAGAAAATGGCTGTGTGAAAATAAAGTGACTCTGTCTACCAAGTGGAATTCTAAAAAACAAATGATTAATTGAGACGCTGAAGGTAGGGTGGCTAAAATGGTTTGGTATTAAGCACTGTAGCCCTAGTGATAATAGGTTGACTCCTGAAGACTGGAAACACATTGCTACTTTATGGGCAACTTTTGTATATTCTTGTATTATATTCTTTGTCCTTACTATCAAAATCCAATTATAAATATTTGCAAATTTCTGCAAAGTCACTCTGTGAGTAGTTCTAAGTCCAACACATGTTTTATGCCTCAATGATATACTCTAAAATAACAGTGAAGAGAAGGACATCTACGGCAACCTGTAGATTAAAGCTTAAAACACATTTTGTGTTTGCATTTTCTACAAGCTGCGATAAAGGAGGTGGCATTGTAGTTATCGACACTATCGATTATGAAACTAAAATGAATACTATGCTTAGTGACAATGCTTTTTACAAGAAAATTGCAGTTAACCCTAGACTAGCCATTTTCAAGAAGATATTCGATCTTACCTGTACGGCCCTTCACAATGGAGAAATTAACAATAAAGAATTTGAATTTTTGAACTTTAATAAGAATAAAACAGCATGTATATATGGCATGCCTAAAGTGCATAAAATTATGATAGATCCACCATATAGGCCAATTGTATCTACCATTGGGACGAATATGGAGCCCCTATCTAAATTTGTAGGCCACTATTTACGTTCATATATTCCTAAAATACCGTCTTATGCCAAAGACACAGGGGAGATGATGAACAAGGTGGAGAATATTGCCTTCAATCAGAACACTGACATATTAGTCACATTGGATGTGGAGGATTTATATAATAATATTCCCCTGATAGGTGCTATGGAAGCAACCAAATGGTTTATTGAAACATACCATATAAATTGTCCTAAGTTATTTATCTTAGAGATTTTAAATATTGTATTGTCTGATAACATCATTGAATTTGGTCATGATTTATATCGCCAGATTAAAGGCATTAGTATGGGGGCATCAGTGGCGCCTTCTGTTTCAAAAATATATATGGCAGCATTTGAACAACGTTTCATACACAATGAGATAGCACCGTTTTTTGAGTCAGTCTCCCATTGGTCCAGATATATTGATGACATCTTTCGTGTCTGGACCAATGGGAGGGATGCCTTACTCGAATTTCTTGATTGGCTCAATGCTACTGATCCAAATCTGAATTTCACTGCCCAAATCAGTGCAAAAAAAGAATTTTTGGACATATTGATCTTTCAAAGTCAAGATAAATTAAAAGTGGATTTATATGTAAAACCCCCTGCATGAAATACAGTTTTACATTTTAGCAGTTTCCACCCCAGGAATCAGAAGCAGGGCATCCCCTTCTCCCAATTCTTAAGAGTAAGAAGAAACTGCACTGTCCTAAAAGACTTTGATCGTCAAGCTGCAATTATGAGGACAAAGATCTTAGCATGTGGGAATCCCCACCGTCTTATAAGAGAGCTAGATTTTTTGACAGCGACCATCTCCTCAAATCGAAAAAATGTACAGAGAATACCCAATTACTATGTGTCACAAGACATTCGACATTGGATGCAAAGATAAAACAGATTGTAAATGCCAATTGGCATATTTTAAATAGCAATCCCACTGACAGCCAGAAACTAGAAAAGCCTTTGTTCACCTACTGGCGAAATAAAAATTTGAAAGATCTGGTTGTACATTCCAGATTTGAAGGTACTAACAGGATAACAAACTAAGTTCAAAGATCTCTTGACAGTGAGCTCCAATCAGGGGCACAAAGAAATGTTCCATGTGTAAATCAGGCAGTTCCATTTTGGAAGAAGAAACCTTTGTTCACGATAAATATAGTACTCGTGCAACAGAAATGTGGAACTGCAAAACTTCAAATGTTGTTTATTTTTACCTTTGCCCATGCGCTTTAGGTTATATAGGAGAGACATCCAGACCGATTCAAATTCGGCTCACCGAACATCGTTCTGCGATCCGTACCAAAAAACTTCTGTCACCCATGGTCAAACATTATGTAGAGAAAGATCATAAACCAAAAGACTTCAAGTGGAGGATCCTGGAAAAGATCAGGACCCCAACTAGTAAAGGAGGTGATAAGATCGGAAAGAAGTGAGAAGTTTTTTGGATTTTCTCACTTGACACTCACAGAAGATCCCTTGGGAGAATGCTATCATCTAGATATAGTATAGACTCAGTATACTTGGCACACGTTAGGTATTATGCTGTACCCACAGTAAACAACAGTTTTGTACTATAGGTACAATTTTGTTACTATTAATAGTGAAAATAAGACTTTTAACAAATGTTTGTCTGTAATTATCTTTAACATCTTAGGATACTAATTTGTCTCGAAATTGTCATCTCTTATATTTTAACTTATACTGTGAGATAGATTGAACCTAACCTCAAATCGAGATTTAACCTCGTTTAAGGTCCTTGGTATTTTTTGCCTGAAGAAGAAAAATATGAAGGCAGAATTGAAACATCGATTATAAATCGAATAACCATATATAAAAGAACTGTCAAATAAAATATAGCCCGGGACAAATCTATTACACTGTAGCCCCAGAACCTGTTCAGACATAGTCTGTTGTCTATGTCCACATGAATATGTTAACATTAATCCGTTCCCGCAAAAAACAAAAAAAGAGATAGGAACATACATGTAGGTCTTTATAATAATAAAATGACTATGTCTTGTATATTAATAAGATCGCATATTAGTATCTCCAGACCCGCTATCTGCGATCGTTTATGTTAGCAATCCGGGACAGATTCAGTTCCGTAATCACATGACTGCTCACTACCAATCAGCAGCCAGTACTTAAAGCGGCCGTTCGACGGGTTGAAGTGTTTGACTTCCTTATCCTGTGACGTCAGACGCCACCAGCGGACGAGTCTCCTAGATGAAACTTTGTATCACTAACTCGCATGTAGGTACTTTGATAACCATTCAAAACTCTGGTATGATAATATGGAATTTCATAATAAATTAGATTTAGTCATTTACGTTGCACTCCTATTTGTTTTTTCTTTTTCATTAAGGAGCGTAACGATTTTTAAAAGCAGGATTCAATGTCGACTATATCTAGTGTGTCAGTTAAGCAATTGGTGTCTTCGTTGCACCTATAATATTGGGAAAAAAGATATGACCTAGCTAGAAGACATAACCTAAGTCGAATGTCTATACTAGGCGAAATACAAAAGTCAGACGTTCTTTGACCAGTGTAATACTATTGATCACGCTTTACCATTATCTATTCCTCTAGCGTTGCTGTGCCCAATTTTAATAGATATCTACAAGGAGATGTTATCAAGCCGCTTCTATGATTATACTTATATGCTAAACAAGGTTATTTCGTATACAGGTATGAGTAGCGCTCCTAGACCTATATGTAGTAAAGTGTGCTGTATAAATATAACTGGCAATTACAGAGAATCCAGCCCTTTTAATTAAATAATCCATACCGATTAAGTAAGCTAGATAAATGCTGATTTTCTACCTATGGTATGTTCGATGCGTTCATTGTAGAAAAAGAGTAAATATAGGGTGATATTACAATTACAAATTTTTATCGTTACAACACTGTGTACAGGGTGATGCTTTTATTATAAATATATCCGATAATTTTAAGCATATATTAGCACATGTGTTATAAAGTATTCCAGAGAGAGAATAAAAGATATAATTATCCATGTAGATAATCAACGTAGACAAGACAGGTTTATTCATATCCCTGTGTTTTACTAACAGGATACCCTTGGATTGACCTTTTAATAAAAACCTCTTATCTTCATATGAGTTTTTATGATCCCTATATCAATGAAAGTGGGACCTTTTAGTAAGTACTATATATTCTATCCATATTAGCCTATCTTGCAGTTTACATCCCAACAGACTAGTATGGCTAAAATTTCTTTATAAATGTATATTTCAGAAAAAACTATTGTAAAGCCAACAGAATTACGAACACAAGCGTCTTTATTTTAACGTTTGTCAAGGCTCCACTTAAAAATAAGTAAGTAGATTTAAAAATCCATCTCTGTAACAGGTTAAGAACTACTCTTTTTTCATATTCGCCTCCTTTTATATATTCCCCCCCCTCTCTTTTTTTACCTATCTATGATCCAACTTTGCTTTTTGATCCTTGGGTTTATTTGGTGTAACCCTTCTTCCTCTCGTTTCACTACTTATCCTTTACTTCATCTGATTTAATCTGTATACCGCAGTGATTTTTGTTACCTGCATTGGAGTATTCAGACTATTTAGCGTCTATACACTGTTTAAGTATGGAGTTTGGAGTCATTATTATCGAATAGGTTATATCCTATTGCATCCAAGTGATGGAGTACTTTACTATTATTAGATAAGGGCTAGTTTTATCATTGTATGTTAATTTCATATATGATTAATGGAGTGGTATCGCTCAAACAGACAGTACACATGGATGTCCATAAATGAATAACTGCATAGAGTTCGCCCATTTTTAGCTATTATAACTGTACAGTCCATAAAGATAGGTAGTCATATTGTGGATTATCATAGACTAAAATAATCAATGATCAATAATTGTGATGTAATTATTTGATTATGTTGTGGTTATGTAAATATATAAAACATTTACAGATTTGTAACAATATTTTTTATGTTGTAGGTTTTGTTGTAGTAATTTCCAGAAGAAGGCGTCCACTACGCCGAAACGCGTGTCAAATTATTACTACCTGATTTATTATTGATTGTATAATTGTATTGTTTTTTGAGCGGATTATTATTATCAGATTTATTATTGATTGCATCATTTTATTACCTATTGACTGTAATTTTTACCTGATTTTATTATTTGAAATATTGAGTTATGATTTGTATATATTATGATTATTGTTTATAAATAGTGATGTATTAAAAATATGATACTTACCTTTACAGACATTCTTTATTGTCCTTGGTTACTGTGATACTCTCCGCCTATATATTTGTATCTACTAGGATTGCCTAGGAATTGTCTTTTCACATATGCTTTATTCCCTGTCCTAGGAATCACACGATTAGAGTTCAGGGGGCCTTTGTTTATTCCCTACATGACAGTACAACTCAGCAGCCATGAGTGGACAAGAGGGGAACTATGCAGCAGGAGACAAACTATTTGAAACTGGGCTAATGTTTAAGATCACAGGTAATAAGCTGAAGAGATACACTAATTTGGATTAGAGGGAACAGATTTTTTCATACATAAACAGAGCCTGAACGTATAATGTAGTTTGAGGGCAAAGTATGTCAAGCTGCATGGATCAGTGAGAGTGATAAAGCATAATGAATGTCCCTTCTGCATCAGAAAACTACATATCTATCATCATTTCAGTGTCAGAAGGTCATGCACTACTTATCAAAAGGCCACCAAATTAATGAGAAAACATCTAGGTCCTCTTTAGCTTCACCCTCACTTATGAGACTGTTTCCTAATTTCCCTGGAAAATCTATATGGATACCTAACACAGTAAACTTTTTCTCTTTCCACCAACACCCCTCAAAGCTGTGCACAGCAGTAGCTATCTACTGCCTCAACTCTGCTCTATCTTGAGAGCCCCCTTTGCCAAGTTTGTCGTCACTACAACATTTTGACCTTACTGTTTAGTCTGTGTTTTCCAATATAGGTTGTCATTTACTAATCTATGGGCTCCCCAAAACCTCTTATATGTATATATTTTATTTTTCTAAAAAACATTTGATTGAGTTTTTTTATAGGCAAAAGCACAAGTGCTGCATTTACAGGATAATGTTGTACAGAAAATGTGTCAGGTTGGTCAAACATCAGCGTGGAGTGTAGCAATTGTCTGTGAGCTCCACCCATGTCTGTTCCCCCACGTGTTGTAAATTTGCAGCGGTTGGGTTGGCATTAGCAGAAGCCATCCTGTATTTAGAGGTATCTTATCCGTTTTGTGGAATCCATTTTGTATTTCTGGCAACCATCTTGTTTGCCATGTGCTACCACGTGTGTGCCATGTGCTCTGTCCTACCTTGCTGTTGTCTGCTCTTGAAATCTACCTAGAGACAGGTTATATTTAGCTTCTTCTGCTTTGCACATGCTCAGTTGAGCTTGCAGCTGCCAATGCAGCTGCTTTTAGTCTGTAACTGTCAGGATGTGTTCACCAGAATTAGCAACTGTTAGCTCCTCCCACTTGTTGACTGTGCATTTAACATTATATGTGCCTAAAACCTTCTTGTTGTACTTGTACCGCCTTCTTTTGAGCCCCAGTGTGGGTATAAAAGGACCAAGCTCCTTCCATTCAGTGTGCTACTTCAAACACTACCGAAGGGTGTTGTGTGAATGTAGTTCCACCTCATGAGGTCAATAAATACTTTGTTTTCTATTCCAGTTTCTGTGCCAACTTGTATCCTATTGGTCTGAGGACTTGTGCAGAGAAGGGCGAACCCCTAGCACTGGTAGGCCTTGCTGAGGTCCACCACTACACATTGGTGCCCGACACATGGGGCTCATTTGCGATTCGGATGCCTAAAGGAGTGCTCGAAAGGAAAGATTGGAATCTCGCTTTGGACAATAACTACCCGATGAGACCCGCGTCTTGGCAACCACGGCGTTTTTCCTCTTTTGCTGATCTGACCCTCCAGGTGGTGCTGGTCCTCAAATGAGATCTCTTCTGGTGATTCGCCGTGTGTCAGACTCTATAAATCTTGTCTAATTACTCTAATATTTCTTGCCATGTAGCCGCACAGGAACAGAGATGCTGGGTCCCAAATCCCACTAGCCAATAACCCAGAGCTCAGTAGTACGAGTCTCTAGTTTATTTGCATTGGGGGAAGGGGGAAGTGGATAAATTAGCAAAAGAGAAGAGACTGGTCTTGGCTGGTTCCTCTCGTCCTAGTCCGTCCTGCAGACTTCTTGTGTATTTTGAACCTGAGGAAAAAGAGTAAAATTAACAACCAAATCCTCTCTACACTCTTCTTTCCTAACTTCTCTACAATGTTCACCTACCAATTATCTTCAAAAGCTAAACACCAATTCTGGTCTTGCTGTTTGCTTTCTTGCTAGTTGCTAATTGCGCCAAATTAGTTTTTACCTGAAATTACAAACAAACTTTTAAGTTTATTATTGCCTACTATTAGCCTCTTTCTTTATTTCCTTCTATTCCTAAGATTACTCACTTCACTATTTAGACACCTTCTTATTATTCCTGTTCTCCTTCTTCTAAGTGTTCTCCTTTTAGTCTTAAGACATATCCTGTTTTCAAAAACATACCTTGTTAGTCAAATCCTAAGTTATCTTGCCTATTTAAGCATTATCTTACTATGTACTTCACTTACTTATCCCTTGACTACTGAAGACTTGTTTATCCAATCTTGTCTTTTCCTTTTTATAACGTGTCTAATACATTTGTCTTTCGTTTTTCACGGGTTCCTCCTAAGATACACTGCGTATCTTGTAGTCACGAAGAAATGAATTATGTCTTTTCCTTACGGGAAGTAATAGCAAATACCTTTAGCGTGACATGTATTCTCCTTATTTAATTAGCAAATATCTTTTCACTTAGCTTAGTCTTGCTCTTGCATCTCTTTTCTCCTCAGGAGTTTTCTCTCTCTCTCTGCACCTTCTATTTGCCAACTCGGTCAGTAAGGCGCAGTCTGTGAATGAAGTATTCCAGGAGGACTATTCCATTTTTCTATCTCTCAGGATTCGTGTTGCGATGAGGATTCACGATGTCGAACCTTTTCCTCACTCATCTTTGAACTAAAACTACTTGAAAATGAACTTTAACTATAGACTCTCTGCGACGCAACTTCTCTCGGCAAAATCCTCACTGAAGTGCGCAGTTCAATTCTGACGTGCGCTTCTCCTGGATTCCTGACTGCTGCCTGACCAAAGACTACACCGCTGACTCGAACTCAGAAGCGGCGGCCATCTTACTGTGCCGAACTCGAGTCAAATCAGACCAGGAAGCAACCGGTGACAGAAATTTACCTGTCGACCTTTTACTTAGATTAATTACAGGCACTAGAGACCTTGGGGTCCTGACACAGTGCAGTGACCATTTGGTCGATTTTGAGAACTTGGCAGTTGGAACCTGGACACCAAGTGATTATGCAACACTTGCTGTTGGTTTTGATGCCTGGGATTGGTAAGGTAGTTTAGTAACGCTTACTGTGGCTTTGGAATTTTGGAATTGGGTTGGCCAACTTGGATTTGTATGGGATTAATATATGAATTGCAATTTATATAGGCAGGTAATGAGGAGAATTTTCTCTATTTGAATTGATTTAAACGGCACATTGTACCAAAGGTACCTTAAGTGCTACTTTGGTTATAATACTGCATATTCTGCACTATTTTTGGCATGCCTGTTTCTAGCACACTTCGTAGGATGTATTGCTTTTGTAGTGGTACCAGTTTGAGACTTGATGAAGCACAACCGGCTCCCCCGGAGGGGGCGCCTAATAGGGATATGTATATTAAATATGGTATTTCTTCTATAATGTACAGCATGTTATGGAATAAATATACTCATAAGGATCCTGAGTTGCGTTGGCCTATGCATTGGTCATTTGATTTAGGAAAGATTCAGTATGTGGAACAATGTATGTCTGAGCGAAAGACTAGGCACGATGTGTTTGACTGTGGGAGAAAGAAGTGCGTGAACGAATGAAGCATGAACAAGCCTTGATTGAAAAAGAACAGCGAAAGAACATCCATGCAAAAGCATTAGAAATGAAAAATAAAGGAACTAAAAGAGAGAGAAGATAGGGAGCGCCATTTACAGGCAACTGGCCAATAAGCTGATCGGCGACCACTCTATCCTATTCTGAATAAACCGCAAGATGATTTTTTGTTATTAGATCGTTCTCTGCCTCCGTATATTTTTTCTTCTGCTCCTTATGAGTCAGATGAGGATGCTCCTACAGATCAGGATAAAGCACGAGCAACTCGCTCTATGTTGACCACTGCGCGTTCTGCTGAGCTTAGATCTGCTGCTCGCAAAGCCGCCCATTGTACTGCTTCTGCTTCTGAACTTTTAGACGACTTAAAGGATTGGCAGGAAAGGGAGCAAGTATATTTTACAGAGGTGTTTGCAGCAGAAGTTGTTGAACGGTTTAGGAAACATTCTGAGTATTTGGAGCCTGTTGATGTAGCAAATGATTGCAAGCAAATGCGTGATGGCCTTTTTGTCTTTTCTCAGGTGGCTGACTCAATCAGGCGACTGGATGTAGAGAGGGAACCTGCACAGAAACCATGTCAGTTAATTTTAGATCTTCCAGCAGCTGTATTAGTTAAGTTAAAAACGATTATACCCCCTAAAAAGAAAGATTGGACTGTATTAGTGTTTTGTAAGCAAAAGGCAGATGAATCGGTTTCTGACTTCTTTACACTCTTTTAGTGGCCAGTCATTGACAGATGACAAAGGCAGGCCTCTGTTCATCGATAAGTATGTCGCAAACCTGTTGCCTGGAATAGCTCGTCGCCTTAAGGCCAGTGAAAGCTCATGGACTACCTCTTCTCCGGTTTCTCTTTTGACTATGGCTCAGTATTATGAACGGCGGGAATTAGAAGAAAAGGGTAATGAGGATAAAAAGACTAAGGAATTGAAGACAAAGGTTATGTTAGCTCAGGCCTATGGCCCTCTAGAGGAAATTATAGAAGTAATGATAGAGGTGGACATGAATCTTATGGCTCGTCTTTTTCTTCTTATACTCGTTCAAATTTGTCCATTGATCAGTGTGCGTACTGCAGGAAATTTGGACATTGGGCTTCTGATTGCCCAGCATTGCGTGCTCAGCAGTATCCACGTGGTCGGGAACAAATGAGAACTCATTCAGGATATACAGGGTGTAGAGGAAGCACAGACGATAGTGCTATGTTTGATTCTAATACATGTGGACAGGATGGGTTTAACACTTTTGATAGACAGAACCAATATCAATTGTCAGACTATGTGTGGTCTGATTTTAAAGATTCTGCTTAGGCATAGGATTGCCTAGGATGGGGTAAGGAATCAGTTGAAGTTCCAGTAGATCAGAAGGGTCCCTATGTGACAGCACATGTTTTGGGTTCTACTGATCAGTTTCTGGTTGATACAGGAGCTACTCGTAGCGCCTTTTCTAAACAATTGGTTCCAAGGGCTCCCCTGTCTGGCTTAACCATTACATCGATAGGTTTTGATGGAACCCCTTTCCACTATCACAGCCACTTGCATTCTATATTGATAAATTTACTGCTCCATGTCCGTTTTTGCTCCCTCCAAGCACACCAGACAATATTGTGGGACTTAATATGCTCAAATATTTCAGGGCTACCATACAATGTTCTCCTGAAGGAGTACGTGTTATTTTAAATGGCAACTACCCCGTGATTGGGAGATCTTGTCTTGTTAAAGAGGATATTGCATTACCTTCACTTCCCAATATGTTGTGGGCTACTTCAGACACAGATGTAGGGCAAATGGTTATCCCACCAGTGCATATTAGTGTCAAGGAGGGCACTTCATTGCCACAATTGCCTCAATATAACATTTCTCAGGAAGGGGAAGAAGCACTTATATGCCTTGTCCATGATTTGATTAACGTGGGGGTTGTGGAAGAAGTTCCTTATAATGTTTGCAACAGTCCTATTCCTGTTTTGAAAAAAGACACTGACACTAGGATTTACAGATTCATTATTGATTTGCGAGAACTTAACAAGATTATATTACCCCAATACCATGTGGTTTCTGACATAACGACACTTCTTACTTTGGTTCCCCCGACCGCGACTACATTTTCTGTGATTGACCTGAAGAATGCTTTCTTTTCGATTCCTATTCATCCTGATGGCCGATATTTGTTCGGCTTCACTTTGAATAATAGATCGTATAGACTTTGTAGAATTCCTCAAGGGTAAACTGAGAGTCCTAGCATTTACAGTCAAGCATTGAAGAGACAACTTGATTTTTTCGGTTTGCCTGAAGGAGTAGCTCTCGTACAATATGCTGATGACATCTTGTTGGCAGCCGATACGCCAGAACAGTGTGAAGAATGTACTTTGTCTTTGCTTTCTTTTCTTGCTACACACCATCATTAAGGAAGAAATTGCAATATTGTAGACCGAAGGTAACCTATTTAGGGCAGCTTTTGTCTAACGAGGGCTGTGCATTGACACCAGATCGCATTCAAGCAATTTTAGATACACCAGTGCCTTCCACTCAGAAAGATGTTCGTGCATTCATTGGTTTGACTTCCTTTTGTAGGCAATGGATATTAGGGTTTTCACACATTATTAAACCCCTGCTAGCTCTTTTAACTAAAGGCACTCCAATGCACCTTCCGTGGACAGATGAATGTGAGAATGCTTTTTGACAGTTACGACAAGCTCTATGTTCTGCATCAGTGTTAGGTACTCCAGATTACACAAAGGCTTTCACACTCTATGTACACACGAAAGATGGGTGTGCATTGTCGGTTTTAGTACAGACACACGGTGACAAGCAGCGTCCCTGTGTATACTTTTCAGCAGTTCTTGATCCTGTTGCTCGTGCATTTCCTGGATGCTTCCGTTCAGTTGCAGCAACAGCTGTGTCCATACATGAAGGGATAGTTTTGTCATATAAACTGTTGGTGCTAGTACCCCATGCAGTTGATGCGCCATTGAATCAGACTAAAACGCAGCACTTAACTAGTGCTCACCTGACAGGATATGAATCAACACTTTTGGCCCTTCACATTACCCTAAAGAGGTGTGCGACTCTAAATCCAGCTACTTTGTTGCCATATCCTGTGGCTCAGTCTCAAACAAAAGAGCCTCATGATTGTATATTCCTTAAAGAGGAACAGACATAGGGTTGCGTTGATTTTTAAGATACACCCCTTTCAGATGTAGATGGGGAACTGTGGGTTAATGGGTCCTGTTTGAAGTTACCAGATGGCACGACCTCAGCTGCATATGCAATTACGACACTTAAGACAGTAGTGGAGACAGCTCGGATACAACAGAAGTCGGCTCAAGCAGCTAAGCTAATAGCTTTAACACAAGTGTGTGAACTTAGCACTGACTTGCGTGTGAACATCTATACAGACAGCTGCTATGCTTTTAGAGTGGGCCATTATTTTGGCCTGCTTTGGAAGGAAAGAGGCTTTCTTACGTCCCACGGGATGCAGATAATGCACGGAGAACTAGTGCATAATCTTTTGACTGCACTAACGTATCCAAAGAAGATAGCTATTGTGAAGTGTAGTGCACACAAGAAAGTCACTGATAAGATAGGACAAGGTAATGCTTTTGCAGATCGCGTAGCTCGTGAGACTGCGATGCAACAGAGCACTACATCCATGTACAGAGTGAAGTCACAAGTTGAGCGTGGGCATGATGCTAGACATGAAGTGTTGGCATTCAGAGATCTGCTTCTGTAGCAGAACTTGAGCAATGGACTAAAGAGGGGATATTGGACGATGAGGGTTGTTGGCGCAACAAAGAAATTGATAAATGGAAACTGCCTGCAGCCTATTTACAACCTATGGTTCACATGGCACGTGGGCTGGCACATGTTGGAGCTCTAGCGATAACGAAATTGCTTGCGCGAGTTTGGGAGCATCCTGAAATTGCCAGCACAGCTAAGAGAATAGTACAGTCCTGTTTGATCTGTTGGCAGTATAATCCTGGTAAAGGGACACGGACTACTACAGGAGGGTTTGCTACACCGACTGCACCTTTTGAAGTTTTGCCGATGGATTACATCCAACTTGAACGCTGCAATAACTTGAAGTAAGTCCTAGGGGTGGTATGTGCCTTCAGTAAATGGATAGAGGCATACCTTACAAAGGATAATACAGCTCTCACTACAGCGAAGGTGCTTCTAAAAGAGTTTTCCCTAGATATGGTGTTTGCAAACTTATGTGGAGTGACAAAGGACCTCATTTTATTGGGCAAGTTGTTGAATATGGCCTGAAAGGATTAGGGATCAAGTAGAAATTCCATGCAGTCTTCCACCCACAATCAGCAGGATTAGTGGAGAGGTACAACGCTACTCTGAAACTGAAATTAGCGAAAATACTGTCTTCCAGGTCTCTGAAATGGCCAGATGCACTACCTCTGGCATTGTTGTCCATAAGATGGGTGCCACATTCACGATCTGAACTTACACCATATGAAGTGGTATTTGGGAGACCGATGAACATTTGGGGAGTTCCTAAGCCACGCCCCATACATGATGTACCTTGTGTTCAGATGAATGATTATTTGGCACAGTTAACCAACAGTTTGATCTCTATTCATCAACAGGTTCAAGGAGCTCTACCTGACAGATCTACAGGTGAGGCTCACGATCTCCGGCCTGGGGACCAGGATATGGTCAGAATATTTGAGAGGTCGAATAGCTTGGAGCCGAGGTGGCAAGGACCAGAGCAAGTGCTCCTGCCTATGAGGGCAGCAGTTCGAGTGACGAACAGAAATAATTGGATCCATAGAATACACTTCAAATGTGTGTCGACTACCTTGGTGGAACCTGCTGTGCTTGAGCGACCATCAAGAGATTCTGGACACAGAGAAAAACCAAGCAATCCCACCTGACGAATCTGAGGAAGTCTTCCCGGACCACACGATTTCTGGAGCATCGCGATACCAACAGAGACCGCGGAAAGAGCCTGCGTTTTCGAAAAGGACTGGTTGAGCTACCGCCCTGGGTTAGTGAAACAGAGTGCCGATGTGGCAAGGGGGGATCACTCCTGCGAAGTGACACCCGTGTTGACCCTCTGTGAAGAAACCAACGGCTGCCCAGGGCTAAGCGCTCCAACGATTGTTTCAACGATGAGCTGATCATGTCTGCAGAAAGATCGACTGTTGCTGTTGCTAAACCTAGTGCTAAGAAGATTATTTGTGCTGAAGGGTTTGTTGTTGCTATGGTGGTTATGGCAATAATAACTTGGTTTATTGAGAAAGTGACTCCTGCTCGACAGCTTTTGATCACCACTACTCCAGTGCCAGTTGAGCACCATTAGTTTACGCTTACCTACCATGAGCAGAAGCATCGACAATCCTACCTAAATAACACGTTCATTCAGATGCTGCATCACACTCATAATGCCACAAATACTACCAACTGTTGGGGTATGTTGGATGATACCTGCTAACCAGAAAAAGGGAGGAACACCTTTCATTCCTCTTCCATTCTCGTACAATGGTTCTTGTTAGGCTTGGTTTGTGCTTTTGTTTGCTTCTGGAAAGCCTTCAGTAAGTGGGATTAACTTTCACCTCAATAAAGTATGTAAAGATGGTTATCCTCAAGGTAAAGGAACTAAATGGGAATGGGAAGTATATCAACCTGACAATATTTCGACACCATATTTCTTCACGAATATGAGAACTATTAAGAACAATTGACCTTTTGTGATTTCTGTGACCAGAGCTAAAGCAGATTTATGAATAGGCAGTGTTGGGAGAGTCCCAGTAGGAAGGAGTGGGTGTACAGTGGTACTGACTATTGAAGGTCCCAATAAGAGCAGTTTCACGGCCTCACATAATACCTACTTTGTATGCGGCAACAAAGGATATTATCAACTACTTGTTGGTTGGTCTGGCGTATGCCACGTGTCCTTCCTGTTGCCCCCTGTGTTTTTGGCACCTGCATCATATCATCGTGATTTCCGACTGTACAACGATGTTTCCAAAAACAGAAATAAGATGTAAATGTAAATGTATGTGTCTTGTAAAGCGCACTGCTGCGCTGAGACGTCGTGGCGCTGTAGACAGCTGGGGAACCCGTCCTGGCTATCCCTGTGAGATGGTCCCAAATGGGTATCTCCAAGGTGAAACCAGGCATCCCCGGCGAATATGGGGGGCCGTTGTAGAGATGAGGCAAGCTAATGCCCAGAGTTGCCGAGTGTGATCCCTGGTTAGAGTAGGCACCGAGGTGAGAATTATCGAGTCCGTTGACCCTGGTCCACGACCCATGCCGCGTCAGGAATTGAACCCTGGTCCCGGGCCGTTCTCTCCTTCCAGGTCTGCTGCCTCTAACCAGTGAGCCACACCACTCCATAAGAGAACAATAAATATGGATGAAGTGGACCAGACTGACACCACTCTGCAACAATATGTTGATTTAAATTTAGGCTTGTTTTTCTTTTGTGGGTGCTGCATTAAACAGCAGGAAAATAAGACAATTGACTAGAGTTGTGGAAGCTGTTACTAATCAGACAGCTATGGCACTTGGGAACATTACAGCTGCAAGGATTGTAGCACTCCAGAATCACATGGTGCTTGATGTGATTTTGGCTGATCGATGGGGTGCATGTTCCATCATTGGGAGCAGTTGTTGTGTTTTCATTCCGGATCACTCGCCTTCAGTACATGATGCAATCTCTAAACTACATATGTTTGCTGCAGAGATTCACCCAGAGACTAGTACATGGACTTTTTCGAACTAGATATGGACTCTCTTTTTTACTTGGGGCTGGAAGCTACTGACTGTTCTATATACACTAATGGTGATACTATTTACATGCTGTATATGTATACATTGTGGTCCTATGCTTTGCTATATTTGCATTACTGCTTGTACACCTGCCAAGAGAAATGTTGCAGAAATGAAAGCCCAACAAATGCTAAATAAAGAGGTCACTGAACTGATGAGCATCGTTGTACAGGATGCATATCTAGAATACCCCAGATGAATGAATGTCTTCAGCTAATGCTAAAAGGGTCATCTGTTGTAAATTGGCAGCAATTGGGTTAGAATTAGCGGAAGCCATCCTGTATTTAGAGGTTATCTTATACATTTTGTGGAATCCATTTTGTATTTCTGGAACTTTCTTGTTTGCCATGTACTACCACGTGCGTGCCATGTGCTCTGTCCTACCTTGCTGTTGTCTGCTCTAGGAATCTGCCTAGAGACAGGTTATATTTAGCTTCTTCTGCTTTGCACATGCTCAGTTGAGCTTGCAGCTGTCCATGCAGCTGCTGTTAGTCTGTAACTGTCAGGATGTGTTTCCCAGAATTAGCAACTGTTATCTCCTCCCACTTGTTGACTGTGCATTTTCTGTACCTAAAACCTTCTTGTTGCACTCGTACCGCCTTCTATTGAGCCCCTGTGTGGGTATAAAAGGACCAAGCTCCTCCCATTCAGTGTGCTACTTCTTTCACTACCGAAGGGTGTTGTGTGAATGTAGTTCCACCTCATGAGGTTAACTTTGTTTTCTATTCCAGTTTCAGTGCCAACTTTTGTCCTATTGGTCTGAGGACTTGTGCAGAGAAGGGCGAACCCCTAGCACTGGTAGGCCTTGCTGAGGTCCACCACTACACATGTCCTTGGGTTACCCAGGGAGAGGGGGAACACACCAATATATTTATCCATATCCCAAGATTTTCTCGGTTTCGCAAATTGTGCTATATAAACATCCTCCATAAAAAAGTAAATTGAGGCGAGTGATGTTGTTGGTGTATGGGCTATGCTCCAATAGGGTCCTCAAGAGTTTATCGGAGGTTGGGAAGTATTAACAAACTTGTTGGACCTGACATTCTTGGAGTGGTTTTCCTCCAACTGTTCAATTTCCATACTCATATTTTTGCTCGCCTTTGGACTCTGTACACTTTACCACTGTTAACCAGTGATAAAGTGGCTGTACTATCTCCTTATAGGTCCCTAGTAAAGTGGAACTATCAGTAACCATGACCTGTAGTTTAAATGCTGCTAGCATCCCTTCAGCCCGCATGCCCTCCCCTCCGCTCCGCTGACTACATCCTCCTGGGGGACCTCAACTTCCATCTGGAGAACAACAACGACCGCAACACCAGCACCCTGCTCGACAACCTCGCCAATCTTGGACTCCAGCAACTGGTGTCCACCCCCACCCACCTCGCCGGACACACACTCGACGCAGTCTTCTCTTCCAGCACAGACGTCGACTTCAGCCACGCCACAGAGCTTCAATGGGCGGACCACAGCTGCGTCCACTTCACCTTCAAGAGAACGACGACCCACCACCACCAGCAACAGGCCGCCCGCAGAAGCTGGAACAAGATCACAGCAGACCAGCTCGCCACCTCCCTGAGCCAGCACCCTCCTGCCAGCTCAGCGAACCCCAGCCAGGCCGCCGACAACCTCACGAAGTGGATCAGCATCTGCGCGGACGAGCTCGCCCCGTTGAGGACCCCGCCCAGCAGACCCGGCAGCAAGAAAGCCCCGTGGTTCACCGACGAACTCAAGAGCTCCAAGAAGAACTGCCGAGCCCTCGAGAAAGTCTGGAGAAGGGAACCTACACCGGACAACAGGACCTCCTTCAAGCTTGCCACCCGGAAGCACCACCAGCTGATCCGCGCCGCCAAGAAAACAGCATTCAAGGACCGGTTGGACAACAACGCACACAACTGCAAGGAACTCTTCAACATCGTGAAAGAGCTCTCCAACCCCAGCGCAGGAAACAACGACATCACCCCATCGCACCACCTCTGCAACTCCCTCGCTTCATACTTCCACAACAAGATCGCGGACATACACAGCAGCTTCAACAACCAACCAACGCACACCATGACCGAACAACCACCCCCCACCACCACCATCCACGCCTGGACCCCGATCAGCACCGAAGACACCATCCGCACGATGAACTCCATCCACTCCGGATCACCGACCGACCCCTGCCCTCACCACGTCTTCAACAAGGCCGACGCTGTCATCGCACCCCACCTGCGAGACATCATCAACACATCCTTCGACACCGCCACCTTCCCTGAGAGCTGGAAGCACGCCGAACTCAGCGCTCTACTCAAGAAACCAACAGCGGACCCCACCGAACTCAAGAACTACCGCCCCATCTCGCTCCTCCCGTTTCCAGCCAAAGTCATCGAGAAGACCGTCAACAAGCAGATGGCCGCCTTCCTTGAGACGAATAGATCCCTCGACCCCTCACAGTCCGGCTTCCGAGCCAATCACAGCACCGAGACCGCCCTCATCGCCGCCACCGATGACATCCGAGCCCTGATGGACAACGGAGAAACAGCGGCCCTCATCCTCCTAGACCTCTCCGCGGCATTCGACACTGTCTGCCACCGCACCCTAGTACAGCGCCTCAGCAACATCGGAATCCAGGACAAGGCGCTGGAATGGATCATCTCCTTCCTCGACGGAAGAACACAGAGAGTCCGCCTACCACCGTACAAGTCAGAGGCCTCATCTGCGGCGTCCCTCAAGGATCATCTCTGAGCCCCACCCTCTTCAACGTCTACATGAGCCCCCTCGCGCCATCGCACGCAAACACAACCTCAGCATAATCTCCTACGCCGACGACACACAGCTGATCCTCTCCCTGACCAACGACCCCGCCTCCGCCAGAGCCAACCTGCACGAAGGGATGAAAGAGGTAGCCGAGTGGATGACGACCAGCCGCCTGAAACTAAACTCTGACAAGACGGAGGTCCTCATCCTGGGCTCTTCACCCTCCGCCTGGGACGACTCCTGGTGGCCTCCCGCCCTGGGCACCGCACCCAAACCGACAGACCATGCACGCAACCTGGGCTTCATCCTGGACTCCTCCCTCTCCATGACCAGGCAAGTCAACAACGTCTCCTCGGCGTGCTTCAACATCCTACGCATGCTACGGAAGATCTTCTGGTGGATCCCCACCGAGACCAGGAAGACCGTCACCCAGGCCCTCATCACCAGCCGACTGGACTACGGCAATGCCCTCTACGCCGGTACCACCGCCAAGCTCCAGAAGAGACTCCAGCGGATCCAGAACGCCTCAGCCAGACTCATCCTCGACATCCCACGAACCAGCCACATCTCCGGACATCTGAGAGACCTTCACTGGCTCCCCGTCAACAAAAGAATCACCTTCCGCCTCCTCACCCACGCACACAAAGCCCTACACGACCAAGGCCCGAGCTACCTCAACAGCCGGATCAACTTCTACGCTCCCAAACGCCACCTCCGATCAGCCAACCACGCCCTCGCCGCCGTCCCCCGCATCCGAAGAGCGACTACAGGAGGAAGGTCCTTCTCCTACCTGGCCGCCAAGACCTGGAACTCCCTCCCTCCCGACCTGCGCCTGACCCAAGACCACCTCTCCTTCAGGAAGAAGCTGAAGACCTGGCTGTTCGAGCAGTAGCGCCCCCCCCAGTGCCTTGAGACCCTACGGGTAGGTAGCGCGCTCTATAAGTGTCATTGATTGATTGATTGATTGATTGATTGTGTCACCCACTTAGGTAGCCATTTAAATGTGTCTAAGGCCTGACATTGCAGCCTGTGTGTGCAGATTAAAACTGACACTTTGACCTGGCAAGAAAAGCCAGTTGTCAGGTCCAAAGCTCTCTTTTTGATACCTGTGAGTCATCTCTAAAGTAGGCCCTAAACAGCCCAGAAGACAGGGTGCAGTGTATTAAAAAAGTTGAATGTGTACTTCTTAGTTTTACATGTCCTGTGGTTGTGGAAAACTCTTCAATTCATTTTTCACTACTGTTAGGCTTACGACTCCCATGGGATAACATTGAGTTCCCTGATTACATTTAATAAGTGATAACTTTCCATTGAGAGCAGATAGGAAAATCAAGTTTGGTGTCTATAGAATTGTAATTTAAAACCCTCTTTAATGGTAAAGTTGGAAAATTCCACTTTTTGAAAGTTGTCTTTTTCTTGTCTTTTCAATTTGGTGCCTACAGCCTTATCCTGGATCACATGACTAGGTGTAGCTGACAGTTGGACTTTGTGTGTTGCTCCCAAACAGTGGGAAGAAGGGGGAATTGATGTTTACAGGATGGACCCTCTCCAAATGTATGAGGAGCTCTCACCTACCACACTTGCACATCACAAAGCTTCTGTCTGAGCACACTCAAGAAGGGTTTGACAATAGCTTTTTGTGACCCCAGGCAAGCTGGGCAAGGGCAGGGAGGCAGGATATTCCAAGCACCTCCGGGTGTGAAAGACTCTAGAAACTTCTCCTCCTTCAAACTGGGCACCAAATATTAATATTGGACCCGCAGACCCAACTCCTTGGTACCTCGTTTGGACCTGTGAAAGACATAGAAGGATTGCTGTGCATCTCTGCAAGAAGGACTGCCATGCTGCAGTCCTGCTGCCTGAGAGCAAAGGATTAGACCTGCTTCTTGAGTCCAGGACCATCTTAGTGACTGAAAGCACTAGATGACTGGCATCCAGATCAAAGTTTCAGGGACAGAAAAGGCTCCAACCACCTTGAACCCAGCACCTGGAATATACCAGCTGTGAGTCCTATCCCCCAAGTGGGGCCACTCCAGTCCTGGACCCTTGGAGATGAGCCTGAAGGTGGTCTGCGAGCTCAATTGTGGCCCCTTGAGTAGAACTGATGCTGCGTGACTCATCGCCTCGCAGCTCCATCCGAACCACTGCATCCCCGAACATGACCTCACATCACAGCCTGCAACCTCCTCAGAACCGCTGATGTTCCTTGACACAGGCCTTCACATCACAAACCCCTGGCTGACAGCATCCTCGACAATAACTCAAGTCTCCACGGCACAGCCTCCACTGAGCGCTCCAACCTCGCTGTGGAATCTCATAATTCTCCACAAAGGCGAATTTAAGATTCTTTTTTCAGCAGGCCTAGCTTTGTCCCCGTATACAGCCTGCACCCAATTGTGGTCGACCTGAACTTCTGACTTTGTGCCGGTTTAGCGCGACCAGATAACCACAGTTGGTGCTTAAATCTTTCACTTGAATAATTAAACCTGCCTATTAATTGGATTTTTGTTGTTTTGGTGCCAAATAATTTATGACATTTTCCTCAATTTATCTGAGTTGATGTGGGATTATTCTTGTGTTGTGTTTTCACTTTATTACTTTTCGAAGTGCTACATTAATACTTAACATATTGCCTCTAAGTTAAAATGAACTTTTGTGCCAAGCTTCCAGAGGGTTAAGCACAGGTTAATCTAAGGTTTGAGTGTGTTTCACCCTGATAAAAATTGTGGTGTACTACTTGAGAGGGGCTTCACCCCCCCTCATGCAATCTCCCAATTTCATACATGAAGAATCCCTATAAAAGAACAGTGAGAAGTCCTAACCCATATTGCACCTTTAAATACCTCTATTATGTGTCCTAGTCTTCCTGTACTGTATCACAGGAATAATTTCAAGACAAAAAAAGTGTACTAAAGATGTGTCCAGGGATTTCCCCCTAGCTGAAATAAATTTTGGGGACTCACTTATATTTCACAGGTTACGAATGGAAATTAGCATGATTCAAAGTTTTCCAGTTATAATCCAGGAAAATCTTTGTGAATTTAAACTATGCTGATGTATTTCTACATACACACTGTAGATTGTGCACAGCTGTGTATGAATAAATGCGATTGTATTAGTGAAATGACATTTTTCGTGCATATCGACAGTATCTTTCTCCATGTAGAAACCTTTTTCCTACACCTCCATCAAAGTTGGAGGTATTACCATACACTAATGAAAGAAATTGATCAGTTTCTGGACAGGAGTACATTTCTAACCTTTTTAAGGGAGGGAAAGGGCTGGAGGAAAGCTTTAGAATAACCACAAACAAGTACGGTTGGTCAAGTGAATATCTCAGTTTGAGTAGATCCTTTTCACAAGTAAAAAGCGAACCTTTTGAATTCCAAATGTGTTATCTATACTACTATAATAAAGCAAGAACTTTCAGGCTTTGAGGCAGGTGAACTCGGGAACCACAGCGGCAATCTACACACCCGATACACCGTTGACATCGTCAGGGTGTGTAGATGGTTATAGGCTATATAAATTTTAAAAATAAATGTTACTTAAAAAGTTATATTAAAAAAAAAGTAGTCCCTCCAAAGTAGCGCCGGCCGCGACGTGCGTCCTGACATCAGGAGGAGCGGTGTACAGCGCGGGGAGGAGCAGTGACGATCAGCGCGGGGAGCAGCGGACATGAACACACGATTGGAGGGCAGGCAGTGAGGAGCGGCTCCGGGGAGGAGCGATAGGGTGAAAGCAGAGAGAAGCGGTGAGCGAGCGACAGGAAAAAGAAACGTGTCCAGGTAAGTGGAGCGGGTAGCAAACAGCCCATTACAGGAGGAAAAAGCGGCGGCGGAGAGGTGGGCAGTGAGGAGTGTGCAGGTTAAGAAACGTGTGCAGGGCGCCAGCGGCCGTGGAAAAAGAAACGTGGAGCAGCTAGCAAACAGCCCATTACAGGAGGAAAAAGCGGCGGCGGGTACGTGGGCAGTGAGGAGCGTGCAGGTTAACAAATGTGTGCAGGTTACAAAAGCCTCCAAAAGTAAACATACAGCCATAATACTGCACTACGTCAGGGCGGGCGGGGGCCCTAAGCCATGATTGCTCCCGGACAAGGTCGGGACGGGCTGCTAGTATAGTCATAAAAAGACTATTTGCATGTGTATGTGGTCAAGTAGCCATAAAAATGTGGCCTGTGATTTTTACCCTGACCCCCCGTACATATTCTAGATTTTTGTTATCTATGCATTTTATTTTTTGAATGTATGAATATTTCTTACCCAAGTAATAAGCACTTAGGGCCTCATTGACAATGAATTGGCGTAGGGCAGCGCCGCAAGTCTTTTTGCTGTGCTGCCCAACGGCAATTTAAAATGCAGGATTGCACCGTATTTACAAAATAAAGTGCATTCCTTTCCTTTCTGTCTGTGCCAGTGCACAATTTGGTGCCTAGAGTCAACGCAGGCCCTCATGCACCATAGTAGTAAGAGTGTCTGTGTTGTTGGTAGGATTGTTTTTTGTGCAGGAAGGGATGCCTTCCTGCACAAAAACAATCCATAGTGGATTTTTCCTATTTTTATGTGTGCTGCATAATGCTGCACAGAAGAAAGAGGAAACAAGCATTTACAATGCAATAGGTCTCACAACTGCGAATTTTGGAGCTATTGGCATTGTAAATGGCAATGCCTTTAAAAAACTTCAAAGCCATTGTTATTAACCAAACCAAAAACAACACCTATTGCAATGCATAGCGCGTGTCCGTTACTGACCATATCTTGTAAGTAGGGATTGTTCGTCTTTTGGTCGTGGCTCCACACAAGTGTTAATATTCAGGACTTCAGACCCTCACAGTTAGTGGGAAATGGGTCTGTAGTGCGATAGCAAAAATCTACACCATTCCTCAAGCGGTAAAGATGTGAACACAGGCTTTGAATACAGTCTGAATTCTGGAGATTTATCGGGGTGTGGGGTAGGGAGGGGGGTTAGCGGATATAAACTGCAAATCAGTTCCTCAGATGGACAGCATATTTGGCAAGAAGGAGTGGTTTGGGTCCAACACTGAGAGCAGACGTGTCCGTGTTTTTTGCGCCTTTTGAGATCTACTGCTGGGAATCTACGTTTGGGAATAACTAAAAATAACAACACGGGCACACTTGGATTGAACAAACTGTTGTTCGAGTGATTTAAGTATATTTACAATAAACTGCCGGTCACATAAAATATCAAAAGGGCCCTGTGAAACACTGCTGAGGCTGGGGTGGGTGCTGGTGGGATTTTGTTGTCACAGCTCCTTGCAGCCGCTTTTCGTAGCTGTGCGGAATGATAGAACCGACATGGAAGTAGAAGTCAAAGGCGCGCGTCCCCCGCACAGTTTAGTAAGCAGGGCATTGCAGCATTATGGAAGTCTATGCTGACATCACACATGCAAGGCGCTGCTTTTGTCTGGCCAGTGACACCCTTGTTTTTTTCAGAACCCATAATAATGGAGGGGTCCCTGGAGTTCCGTATGCTCGAAGATAAGTAGACAGCGGTATCCGTGGCCAATAGAAGGTGAGCCTGGGGGAAGGGGTGTGTGAGTGTGTGGGGGGCAGGGCACAAGTCCTAAAAAAAGAAGTGGGGGTACAGGGTCACTGGAAGTGACGTCATGACAGGAAGTGGCATCACGAAAGGTGGCTTGCACCATCGGTCTCATTGCCTCCCCTAGCTCACCCCTTAGATGATATTGTATCTGAGAAGTCAATGTGTGAGCAGTGTGCTGTCAGCTCCGAGCTCCTCGTCCCAGAGAGGCCAAAGAGTGAAGTCCAGGTGTTTGGCAGGGGGGACGGCGTACACCCAGTAAAATAAGTGGGGGGATGCCGTCCACCCACGTTGTGCCCCAACTCGAGCCCTGGTGGGGGGTTGGGGGGAGGTGGAGATTACTTGGTCCGCATGGGTCGGACATTAAATGCTGCTAAGTCCTAATATTTCTGGCAAATTGGCGCAGTTTGAGCATACCATTGTCATCAAAATGGACGGGCTGAGATCCTGACAGACGCAATATCACGCCTGAGGAATTCCCGAAGCTCCACTGCGCACCCAGACTGGCGGAGACCCTAGTGGACATGTTCTTTGTGTGCAGGCTCAGGGATACAAACGCTCAATGTAAAGTACACACTGTCCGATGTCTGCGTGCATGTACAAAGATGTCAACAAACACATGATCAGGTCTGCATTGTGGAGCTGCGGTGCTACGACTCACTGAATGACATGTTTATGCCTGGAGACCACGAATATAAGTTTAATCTATACAGATCCGTTCCAGAAGGTCACACAATATGTTGCCAGCGCTACTGTTAATTTCGCAGTCACGTATTTTGATTTTGCTTCATGCACTAATGGTTTTCTCCAAACTCAGTTTCGTCAGCTGTATTTACCAACAGAAAACAAACATTTCTGAGCAGTCCCGTCTGCGTCTGCTTAACCCATTTACCGCAGCCTTTATTTCGGCACAGTGCAGGCGTTCTTAAGAGTGGGCGGGCCGCATCTGCCGTTGGACTTTCGCAGCACCAGCCAGGTAGTGCTCGCGATGGCCAACGGCCGACGTGAGCACGGAAGGAGTTAAATAACACTGTTTACCATTTTTTTTGCAGCTTCTATTCGTACTTCTATATGACAAAAGTAATTTTTCTTTCCATCCCCTGTTTTGCACTCAAATAAACTGTAAGGTTAAAAAAAGATAAAGTTGTATTTCGTTGTCCTTACTTTGGTGGTGTTTTCATGTTTATAAAGTGATTGTTGAATGTAGTATTTACTGAAACCCTGAACAAATGTTTTGTGCGTTTTTGAAGGGCAGTCTGTGAACAGATATTACGTTCTTCATTTTGTGTGAAGTCATCTGACTCAGAAAAAAGCAACACTGCGCACTTTAAATAAAGCAGCTGGGAAATATTAATTTCACTGAATCCGTTCTTACAAACAAACACATGGGCACTCATACACTTATTGTGATGCCTCGTATTTAGATACTGTTTTAAAAATCTATTTTTGTATGTAGTAAATCTGAGTATACCCCAAGTAAATTTTGAATATCATAAAATGACAATGCAGGGCGGTGGGAATGGGAGGGCACGAAAGTCTTCCGATGGAAAGCATATAGGGGAGACAGCCAGTTTCGGACACAGCAGAGAGGGGTGACTATTCACACATGCTCGCAGCGCTCTTTATTAGCAGTATTGTACGGGGGAATGCTCGCTGGGGATGTGCAGTGCGCAGTGACACTGCCGCCAGGCTTTAAGGAAATGCAACATTGTTGCACAGGGGTGTGCTGAAAATATTTTAACAGTGTGGACAGAGGTGTGTCTCGTCCCAGGGGTGATGGAGGGGGGTCTCTGTTCCTGCAGAGGAAGAGCTGGAAAAGCAGCAGGCTGTGCACACTTCATGAGAGAGTATCTGGGTCCCAGCCAACCTGTCTGGGCAAGGGAATTGGTGGCAGTGGTTGCAGCATCGACCTCGGTGTGAGTATCTGGGATTACTTTTATTGAAGTTGCAGATATTTCCAGCTGTTGAGGTAGCAAGCTCTATGTGTTGTCATATTTGTAGCCCCCATTACTGTGGATGCAACGAGCGGTACTGGGAGACATGGAGGCAGGGTGCGGGCTGTCTGGAGAATCCCATGGGAAACCTTTGGGGGTGGGGGGCCTGCAGCTGCTGAGCCAGTAACCCCTCCTTTGATTGAAAAACACAGCATCTGGGGGCCATCCCCACATATAGCCGCCCCTCTCAGCAAAGAGGCCCGCTGCCCCGCGGTCTGCTTCCTGCCCTCGGGTCATGGAAGGGACTCTGCCGAATGTCACATCCTTACGTCGGGTGGAGCGCTTTGGGAACAGGTGCTGTTGCGTCAAACACAAAACAAGCGCTCACCATGTGTTTTCACTCAACCGCTTGTTTATATTTGCAACGTGCTTTCACTTTCACTTTAAGAGAAAGAGTCATGCAAAAGTAAACACGGGGCTGAGTGAAAACAGATGGAAAGATAAGAAATTGATTTGCGACAGCAGCAAAGCAGACAACCCTGTCCGGATCGGCCGGACTAAAGGGAGAAAGGGCAGTGGCATGAAAATCTAATTTCAATGGCAGGCCACTGTTTAGCATAAACAGTGACACCAGCCAATGGAAATGATGGACGGGGCGCAAGCCCCCTTCTGAAAGTCCTCATCCACAATATCTCTCGCCAGTGAGCAGCGCATGCGCTGCAACGCTAGGCGAGACCTAAAAACGAGGAGTAATAAACATATTTCTCAACATTACTCCTCCCCTAGAGAGGTGTACAGTTTTGAAGCCTTTGCATGTTTACAGATCCTTGTGAATCTAAAAATGTGTCAAGACCCTTGGGTGTTGGATGGGAAACCCCACCACAACACCGATGGAACTCCTCAAACCGAGGCAGTGTGAGGCAACAATCTAATTCTTCGAACTGTTAATTAATACATTTTCAAAGTTCCCGTTTTCCTTTTTAAAATTAAGCGCATGAAATGATCCTGAACAGCCGACACGTGTTTCGCCCTACAGTGTCAATCGGACCAGGGCTTTTTCAAGGCTTTTACAATAATGGCTTCATCATGTTCATCATGTTCAGATCACACTTGTAGGCATACAATAGATTCTGCACTAGTAATCTTAATGTGGTCTTTGTAATTGCAATAATGGTGTGTCCGTTCAGGAGCAGTATGTGCATGACGCACACACTGCTCGCGAACGGACACACCATTATTGCAATTGCACAGGCCGCATTCAAATTACCAATGCAGAATACATTATGTGCCTACAAATGTGATCTGAACATAAAGTCATTATTGTAATTAGAGTCCCTCCTTTGTGATTGGCCATGATAACCACACCACATGGCTTTATATTGCCTCTTAGATATGGGTGTGCACTCAGCACTGCCAGACCATCATCATAAAAAGTGGTGCGCTGCAAGGCACTTGTAAATAGGCCCCTTAATGCACAGGGATTCCAGGATCCTAGACTATGGCATGTAAATGTGAATGTAAATGTGGCGTATTTCTATAGCGCGAACAGTGACCCGGAGGCATCCCGGCGCTTGTACTCCTACCACAAGGGAACCCCTCCTGTCTTTTCCTTGTGGGGTGTCCACTCCTGGGCATCCCATGGTGAAGCCAGGCATTCCTTGTGTATCAGGGGGCCTTTGTGGAGACTAAGCAAGCTATTGCCCAGAGTTGCAGCGTGGGACCCATGCTTAGAATCGGCACTGAGGCGAGAATATCCGGTCAGAGGAATTTAAGCCCGAAACCCGCTGAGGCGGGAATCGAACCCTGGTCCCTGGCCAGCGTTCTGCATCAAGGTCTGCCGCTCTAAGCATTGAGCCACACTTCTCCACGGAGCATGTGCTCCATAGATCTTCAGGGATCAGAGATGGTTCAGGAATTACCTTGCTCTGATTAAACTACTGCTTAAGATCCCTCACTTCTCCACACTCACGGGGTCATCACTTCTGATTTCTACCCATGAGGAGTACATATTAAGGAAAATCCAGCTTGTGAAAATGTAGGGCCCCCAAAGACAGAAGGACTTCCTCACAAAGGACAGAAGCTATTGTATCATTTTATCAGTAGTTCCTGTATAGTTATTTTAGTAAATGTTCTGCATCGTGCAGCTAAAGCAAACTAAGCTCATTCCACTTGGTAAAGGAGGTCGCTTTATGAACCAACTAGACGCAATCAAGAGGAAAGGGATGCTGATAGCTACCACGCTTAAACAGCTAAAGTCTAATCTGAATGGTCCCACTCTACTCCCACTGCTCTGTGTGGCACAAGTCAAGCTAGAGTCATCTATAACATACGGCAGTAAGGCTCTAAAAGGCATAGATGAGAAATTGCTGGACACAACCATTGCAAAGGCCTACCGACTTCTCTTTAATCTGCCAGCCTACACCTCACAAGCCCAGATCCGGTTAGAGTTTGGACTGACCTCCCAAAAGCTTGCAAGAAGAGGTTCATACATAAAGTGCTGGCAGAAAATAAAGAACTCGCCAGAAAATTCACTGAACCATCTGCTATGGCTAGACCTAAGCAGCTCTCTTCAACTGCCGCCGAAAACTTTTCTAGAGGAATCCCTGACTGTCACAGGTCTAAAAGAACTATGGGAAACTCCTTTACCGCATGTGCAATTCAAGCGTGTTGTAAACAAGAGCATAAAAAGTCAATCGCACCTGGAAGATAAAGCGACCTTTTCACAAAGGCGACACGCATGGATGACTTTGTCCACATACAAATCGCCTGGGTTACAAGCATACTTTGGTCTGGGGTATGGCAGGAAATCAAAAGAAGCCTTCTTAAAACATAGGTTAGGAATTCTACCCTGTATTCCGCATCTGCAAGGGGTTGGGGGACAAAATGCAGGCTGTGCAGGGTAGAGTATGAAGACTTCGAACATCTACTATGCACCTGCCCAAGGCTGAAAGAGGAAAGAGTAGCCCTGTTAAAAACTGCCTTCAATGAACAAAAAATCTTCACACGCAGACAAGCGGTTCTTGCTTGTTTTGACCCAGGCCTTCCCCCATTAAATGGGAAGATGGTCAAATTCCTGAAATGTCTGGAACTGAAACTAAAAAATCTGGAAGATGGCACCAGACCGGACTAGTTGAATATTGTCCAAGACACCACACTTGGACCTCACACCTGCACCAAACTGTTTTTATCAAAATTCTCTTGTTTTAAAAATAATATATTTTTCTAAAAAACTTTTATCCGAAGGTATGAGCTATCAATGTACTTTTGTAATGGTTTTAATTAACCTAAAACAATATAATTACTTACTTACTTACACTTGGTAAGTCAGAACATTGGGAGTAACTACATTGTATTTTCGTTGCAGCCACTCTATCAGGGACCACGACATCAGGAGTACCATCGCGTGCCAAAAGTCACATTACTTTCTAGGTTAGTTAAAAATCTATTTTTGTTTATTTCCATTTGGAATTTTGCTCTTTGCTACAACAAAAACTGCTGAACAGATTTCAACCAAACTTGTCTGAAAGAATTTCACTCAGAAAGTGTACTTGTGGTTTTATGAAAATTCATTCAGTAGTTTTAGTGCTAGCAATTAAACAAATGTGTAATGGGGGCCTCACACAGGGCACAGTGTCTTTTGGCACAGGTTTAAGGATGTAATCTCAGGAGGCCACATTAAGCTCGCCTAGAGACATCATTCATTTTATTTCCAGGTTGAGGGGCCTGTCCATTCTTTTCAGGTGCTGCGTAAATGATCTTGTCTCCCTTCCTTTCTCCCTTATCAATATCCCCCTCTGCCTCTCCAAGGGCATCTTAAATCTAATTTAGCAACTGAATAGGTGATGCAGGTGAAGGGAAGGAGGTGACCAGACCTGTAACCACAAGCGCCCTGCACACCTCACCCCCTCTATCTTCAACACCAGCAGCAATGACGTGGAGGCACTTCCAGATAAGGTCAGTGGCAGACTGCCAGCGGTGAGAGTCAACACTCACCGGCTCTTTAGTAGCCCAGGTGCAGGCCAGGAGCTGCCGTGGTGCAAGGCCTCCACTCTTCGCCATGCAGGCGGGAGACTGAAGACCTCTGCCATGCTCCCATGAGGCGCAGACTGGCCTTCTCTGCTGCAAGTAAGTAGTTAGTGACCCAGACCTCTGGCTTGCAACACCTGTGTTGATTGTGCTCTCCCTGCCCCCTCCTGCTCCCTGTGCTGCTTTACCCACCCCCACTGTCCACATAACCCTTTGGTTCACCTGCCACGCTGTCTGTTCTGCTCCCTCCCCCTCCACCGCACCTTCTTCGGTGTGGCTTGTTATTCACATGGCTTAAAGTTAAAAACAAAAAAAAGTGCTATGACGCAGTCAATGCTAGCCACGTAGGTGCGTTTGTTTTTTTTAAACTTTAAGTTATGTGCACAGTAGAGAAGCAGGTTAACTTTCTTCTGTAACATCCCACAGTCTACTTTGGGATGCCAGCATGAAGGGCACTGTGCTGACAGTCACTGACCAGCAGACCTCAGTCACACAGGTACAGCACATGAATGATTGGCAGAAGCTCCTCTCCCTCGCATACCCATGGCTACTGTCCATTCGACCACCATCACCTCTGCCTCCTGCATCACTGAAAAGCTTGCGATATCATTCGGTGGACATACCTTAGGCCTTGGGATACTGTGCGATCTCCTATTATGCCTGATGCCTGTAGTGTCCTGCTGGACACGGTCTAGTTGTTTTAGGTGATGTAACCCACACTCTACACCCATCCACCACTGGTGTCACCAGTCACGTGACCCAGTTAATAAAGGGGGCCGGGCGCTCGTGCTCGAGGCCAGTTTGCTAACCCACTACCGGGTGTCCGTGTCTCTCTGATCTCTGCAATGAGGGCCTATGGCCCGACACGACAATGCCCGATCTAGCAGACTCCCGGGCTTTTCCCCCCACCACAGGGATCTGGGCTCGCAGCACCTCTCAGTTGTGTTATTGTCGGTAGGAGGCATGGGAGCTTGTGTCCTTGCACACATCAGAGGTTATGGTACACTCCCTGATTCGTTTTCAGGGGCCTCCGCATAGTTGTTTCATTCCACAGTGTCTGTGATTCACACTGAACATTGGAATTGTTCATTGTGGGTCTTGATTTCCATCTGCCCTGTCTTCTGAGCATCATAGTGTCACTGTCTCAGGGCTTGTGTTGACAGGTGAGGGGCAACGAGCTCAAGGTGTTGTTATAGTGCGAGTCTCACACGTTTTATCAGAATATACAGAGCTGCAGAACGGGATGGACCGGCTCGTCAACATAAATTACCATCTATCGCTGGGGCAGGGAATGCATATTCTGTGGCTATGGCCTGAAATGTAATGCTTTATTCACAAATTTTTTATACACTAAAAAGTATTAAATTGCATTTGAAAAACTGAGGTATGACTTGAGGAAAAGGTGACGCGTGCCGCACGATGTATCTTGCTAATCCCAGAGAGCGCTAATGGCAGCATAGTTATTGAGATTTCATGAAATTAAATGCCTGGGTCTATTATGCAAACCTTTATGTTGCCACCTATCATCTCGTCATTTTACACCTTTTGTTTATCTTTGTGTTAAAATATTATGCGTATATAGGCCTTATACTAGATTTTCTTAGTTTTTGAAGGGTTCAGGATAGTGATTAGAACTGATTCCCATTAGGTTTGCATTGGGTTGAGGCACAGTAAAAACAATATTAAGTAGCATTCGTGTACAGGCAAACATGAGCTCTGTGTCCCAAAGTTTATCCTTATGTAAATTTAGACGTCTGCCAGCATAGTGGCCAGAGCGGCGACTTTTGAGCTGGTTAACCAAGCTCGAGTCTAGGCTTCGGCTCAACATCCTGTGATTCTGGGCAAATCACTCCCCGTGCCTGTAAAAACCAAGCATTTGCAATGCAATCAGTCTCGCCTTCGGGATCTTGTAAGTATTTCGCTATACAGCACATTATTGTGGGTACAACAATATTAACTCTTTTACTGTGCACGAAGCAGTGTAAGGGTGCAGTACCACAGGCTGTCACCAGGTGTACATTGGGACCTTTTTTGGCAACATAAGATACTGCACCCTACAACATGGACAGGGAAAGGATATGGTGCAGCGGAGAGAGCTGCCAACTGGGGAGCTGGGGATCCCTATTCAGGTCTGGTGTCAGCACAACATGAAAGCTACTAACTTAAAATAAGGATAAGAAATCAGTGCAGCGATCTCGGAGGTGGTCAAGCAGTGTTGTGCAAGGGGAGGTGTTAGACTTGGGCCTTTTTGGCAGGTTCACCCCTAAACTTTTTGCATTTAGCCTCTGGCATGGTGGTAGTGATTTTAGGCCTCTGTGCACTTTAGCACTGTGGCCCAGTGTAAAGTGTGTGCTCACTCAGAGTGTGTGCTGAGAGTGGCCTGCCACTCTCAGCACACACTCATAGGGGATATGTGTGTCCATGGTAGTTCCTGATGTGTGGGGAGTGCAAGGTCGAGTTTGGAATGTGCGAACTCGTGATAACAAATGTTGCGCGATGGTGTGCGCAGATTTATTGTGTCTAGTGTAGAAGTGCCACTTTTAAAAGTTGGCATGTCTGTGCAGTGAATGTGAATTGTCTGTCTGGGTTGTGATTGGCTGGAGCTGGCTGGTGTGCCTGGCTCCAGGAGTCAGGATGGGTCTGCCCGGTGGTGAATGGGGAGATCTGCATGTTGATGGCAGGGATGAGCTGCACCTGGGACCTGAATAGGGCTGTGCCTTCCCTCCACAATGCTGGCTCCACCCCCTGTGGTGCATCTGATGTCCCTGGCCTGTCTTGTGAATTGGGAGAGGGGCTGAATAATACAAAGTGCTCCAGAACCAGTTACATCTGGTTTCCCCTTGCCTACATTGCTACAATAAAGGATTTCTGTGTATAAAAGAGGGGCTGTGACCCCAAGTAAATGTTCCTGTCTTGGACTGGAATCTGCCAGGGGCGTGCTGCTGCTGGACCTCAGGGAAAGGCTTGCCTCACTGGGCTCTGCCCAGACCCTGGATGCCTGAAGGACTTATTGGGACCCTTCTGCCTTGCCCTTGATGCATGGAAAGACTTCTGAGACCTTTGGCTTTACTTTCCTTGCCCCCAGGACATTTTGCAAACCTTTTAGTGCCCTGGGAGCACTGTGCTTATTTCCTTGGTTAGCCTTTTAAGAAGGAATCCCCAGTGTAGGGATCCACCCCCTGGACGATAATGGCGGCGGGTGCCCACCCCGCTTATTTTAATGTTTAATCTTGTAGGTGCCCACCCTGCATTATGCCTGCTTATTTTTTTGTTACCCCGTGCGCAGGTGCCCACCCTGAGTCTTTGTTTTATTACATAATTAATGCGGGTGCCCACCACCCCGCGTATTTGTTTTCCTTAGCAGGTGCCTACCCAGCATGCCAGCTTATTTTTAAACTCGAGGGAGCCTACCCCTCGCTTTTCACACTAAAAGATCACTGCGGCGACCCAAGTATTGAAGAGGGTGGAAGTCAGGCAGCAATGCACCTGACGGCGGGTGGGACTTCCGGTTTCATGAAGGAAGTCCTGCGCACGCCGCCAGAGAAGCCACCCGGAGAAACAGGAGATGCGCCGGGTTTCCATGAGTGAGGGAGAGCCCTGCAGGCGCCACCAGGTGCAACAAAGAGACGGCGGGGGCTCAAGGCACATTGCTGGTGCCTTCCCCCACCGCATTGACGGAGTGCTCCGCCAGCGTAGTAGAACCCGGTAATTGTGGCTCGCCGAGCGAAGGGGGCAGTACTCCCAGTTCCAGAGTGGGACTGCTTACTGGTACCATTTTTTCCAGAGCGGTCCCGATGGCAGCGGGCCGCTCCGACCTTTACGGCCATTAGTTAATAACCGAGCCCCGAGTGGCTCCAACATGGGTGGCATTTGTTTTCGGGCCCCAGGTGTGCCCAGAGTTTGCGCGAGGCCCCGTCACTGGGGACATATTTACTTTAAGGCCCCTATCGTTTCCGACATTTCTGCCGTATTATTTTAAGAGCCTGATGGTACATGATTTATTTACTGAGCTTAGATGGCTCCAACAGTTTGCTGATTGATTTGTAGAGCCCCTTGTGGCTCCGACGTTGGGCACAATGTATTCTGAGGGCCAGTGAGAGCCCATGTCGTAGTTTTGGCTTCACAGCTGCCCAGCAAGTAGTGGGCAGCTGCACCGTTTAGGTTCTTCTTTATTTCAGGGGACATGTTCTTGTAACCCAGGAGTGAGACGCACTCCTTCATCCCTACCTTGGCCTGCACAGCTGCGCAGCACTTAGTGCCAGCTGCAACGTTTAGGCCATTCATTTCAGTTTTTCAGCTCCCCAGCAAGTAGTGGGCTGCTGCCACGATTAGGTTTGCGCCAAGTGCGCCCCAGTGACTGTCGCTGCTTAGGCAGCAGCCCTGACTTTGTGGCCAGAGGGCATTTGAGCCCCTTATAGATGGCCAGTTGACCCTGGAGACTATTAAGGTTTTGTATGGCGCAAGGCCCTAGTGTACTTTTTATAGGTGCTGCAGGTTATGTCATTAAGTGTATTTCCTGATGTTTAGGAGATTTTGGTTTATCCTATTTTAGCTTGTGAGGTTGTCGCAGAATAGAGTTCTCACCTTATGTGATACTGTGCCTGTATGATTTATGTGACAGGTTGACGCTGAGTATAGTGTCTGCCAGTGTTTCATGGCTGTTTTCTAAGTTCACAGATATTTTTACTTTACTATTTATTTTACCAAGTGCTACTTCTGACAGTAGCCCATGTGGCCCTGTCATGTGTAAATAGTCCCTTGTAAATATTGCCTGTGCCAGTTGGCACAGTGTATATTGTGTGAATACTATCTGATGTGTTTTTATTATAATACAAAGGCTATTTCTTTATAACCTTGTGTGGAGTTCCTTTCGTGGTGTGCCTAGTGTGTTGTTACTGTGTGTTGTGCAAATGCTTTACACATCGCCACCGAGATAATCCTAACTGCTCGTGCCAAGCTACCAAGGGGGTGAGCAGGGGTTATCTTTGGTGTGTAACTCCCTTGCCCTGACTAGAGTGGTGGTCTCTGCCGGGCTTTGGTACAAGCCTTAGCCAACCAGAGATCCCCAGTTCTAACAGGAGGAAATTATTTTTCCTGCTTCTATCGTAGTTGCTTACTCATACCTACCCCTTCTGTCGTTGCTTGAACGTCCCACCTGCCCTTCCCCTCACTTGTGCTTCTTTAACTTAAAGCTGGAACATTCTCTAGCATATGAGACTGTCTGTTCCAGTGGTATAATTATGCATTTTTATGGCTCATGCCGGGACCCAGTCCTGGGTGAGCAAAGAGTCATTGTGGATGTGTTGGATTCAATAACATTTCAGGGTGCAGTACTATATGTGGCCAAACGATGTCCCAAGTGACACCTAGTAACAGCCTGTGGTACTGTACCCTTTCCCTGCTTTGTGCATTTTCTTTTATTGCTTATACTACTGCTGGTAGTCCAAGAGTTGCTTATGTCCCACACAGTAGGACAATATTGCTATACCCACAATAATGAGCTGCATGGCTAAAAACTTATAAGGTCCCAAAGGCGAGACCGATCGCATTGCAAATGCTTGTTGTTATGTGGTCCCACTTAACAAATGCAATATATGAAGATAATTTGGGCTCTAAGCCAGCAGTGTGCTGGGACGTTCAGGCCCCAAGTTGGTGGTCTGCACCAGTCTTCCCTAATCAAAGAAAAAAATAGATGTACTTAATCAATTTAAAGGTAACATGTGTGATGCCCAAATAAAATAAATAGACACCTTCTGTGTAAAAAGCGATACTACAGGTCCCAGAATGCAAAGTGTCACTAACTAAAGTACCATTGCTGGCTGAAAAGAATAGTGAGCTAGGCAACTTGGCTAGGGCAGTTCCCTTATCTTTCACCGTCCCTGTCCCAGACACACACCCCGACAATCACAGTGCATGTTCAGATCTGGTGTCCAGACCAAGCTCACTGATGGCAGAGCAATGTTTCAAAATTCATCACTCTAATTAAATTAAATTAAAACAAAACTACAACTCCCAGAATGCAATGATTTGTAAAATGGCCTGACTGGAACCTTATTATTATGTCACAATCCTACTCCAAAAGTTATGTTATGTTATGTTATGTTATTTATTGTCTTGTATAGCGCACGGCTACTCAGAAGAGTGTCCCGGCGCTTTATTACCAACCTGCATCACAACATAACGGGCAGAAAGAAACAGAAAAGTGGAAGAAACCCTAACTAACAGTCAAGATTGCTGTCTACAAAGTGAAAGGCCAGGTTTTAAGGCACTTCCTCAAAGCCAGTAGATTTGCAGTGCTACGCAGAGTCACTGGCAGAGTGTTCCAAAGCTGCGGAGCCAGCAATCTAAAAGAACGACCTCCTATGGGTGCCCTATTAATCCGAGGGACCACGGCAAGAAACAAGGATACCGATCTCAAGGATCTAGCAGAGTGGTAAAAAGCTAGCCTTTTTTGTAGATATTTTGCTCCAGAGGCATGTAGAGCTTTGTGGGTCAAGGTCAGGGCCTTGAAAATTATCCGCCTCTGAATGGGGAGCCAATGAAGTGACTGCAGGAGGCCCGAGGTTCGAGCACGGCCAGGTAATCCAGAAATGGTCCGTGCTGCCGAGTTCTGGACCACCTGCAGTCGTTGCAGCAAATACTCCGGCAGGCCGAGATAAAGGATGTTAGCCTGCACCGTTATCTTCCTGTGATCCTCCGATAGTATAGGAAGAAACTTACGGAGCATCCGGAGCAGACCGAAACAGGTGCCGGTGAGACCAAGAATCTGGGATCGCAGTGTCAAACCATTATCGATCTTAATACCCAGGTTCTTGGCTATCTGAGAGGAGCCTGCAGGAGGAAACATATTCACAGGCCACCATTCCTCCCAGTCTGGATCCGACCAAAGTGATGGTCGTCTCTAACTGTCCTTAGCACACTCTGGTTGGAACCAAAAACCGTATTGTCGAATTTAAAAATGTAAGTTCCAGTTCAACAGGAAGAACAGCTGTTCACGTGCCAAGAAGGCGGCAGCCACCTCGGGCCCAGATGCAAAAAAACCACAAGAAAGTTTGATTTTTTGCCGTTTCAAGTTTGTTCTGGTTTCTTTCCTTCCATGTTTAACCAGGTGGCTGGGGGTTCTTGCTAATAAGTGTCTGCACCCTTCTATGCAAGGCCTGTTTATCGAGGCTTAACAAAATGTTTAGAGAGTTGTAAATCTTTTCAGTGACTCTTTGTGCATATAACCAACCTCCTCTTACTTGTCAGTGATCAAGCAGCCTCCCGAGTGAGAAGAGGCCAACAGCACATTTACAACCAGTGACAGCGTGAGAGAAGCTGCGCTCCCCTTTCCTTTCAGAAATACATCCTCATGCTGCATGGAATGCCTCTCGTGAGCTGGGGCCGGTGGTGAAGGGGGAGCAGAGCCTCTGAGGGGGTGTCCGCAGGGACCGACTGGAAATAAAGAGAGAGAGCAGTTAATAGCTGCAACTTGTTCAAGAGGCATAGTATCGTCATTGGCATTCTTTTCCAACCCCCCAAGATAATATACATTTCCCAAAAATAAAGACACAACACATTTTTGGTTTGGGTAAAGTAGCTGCAGGTTTATTGCATACACCGTTATGTAATAGGTGGGTTATCTTATAGGCGATCCAAGGGCAGGCAACCAACTCGGCCGCCTGCCCGCCTGATGAGCCAGGCAGCACTGGGCCGAACCCTGCCTATGCTGCCCTTTCTAGTGATCCTCTCCTGGATCACGTGACCGTTGGTACATTACTCACGCCCCTCTCAGGGCGTAGTGTCGCACAGCAAACCCCCCGTTGTTCAGACCCACAACTGCCAGAAGGACTAGCGGGGCGCCAACACGGTTTCAAGGACCCTCCCATGAGGCTCCTCAGATTTGGCTCTGGCACCCACCATGGTGCCGCACAGAGGTACCCTTCACTATCCTATTGCTTTCAAATCGCCCAAACTCGGCCTGCAATAAAAAAGGAAAAAATTACAATATTCTCTGCCACCTTCCTGCCACCACCATGCCGGGTAAGCGGTAGGGAGGGAGATAGCATGTACAGCGATCAAAGAGATCGCCAAAATGTTGGGGGAGGGATATATAGGATAGGATAGGATAGGATGTGCATTTGTAGAGCGCGAATTGCTGCCCGGAGGCGTCCAAGCGCTAGGAATACCGTAAATCCGCCCAGTGGCTCAGGAGGGGAGAGGAAGGAGATTAGTTAGACTGGATGAAATAAGAAGGTTTTCAGCTGGTTACGAAAGGCCGTGAGGTTGGGGTTGGCTCTTAGATGCAGAGGAAGGGCATTCCAGGCCCTGGCAGCATTGTAGGAGAATGTCCTGCCTCCAGATCTAGACCTTTTAATTCTGGGGGCCAATGCAAGAAAAGTCTGACTAGAACGCAGGCTTCTATTGGGCGTACAGTGAGTAATTAGGTCCTGTGTGATCCTGGGACCAGTGTTCCAGAATGACTGGTGTGCTATGCACAAGGCTTTAAACATTACTCTCTGGCGCACCGGCAGCCAATGAAGGGTTATCAGTCCGGTCCTTACTGACTGTCTGCAGGGAAGGTCGAGTAGAATACGTGCTGCGCAATTCTGGACTATCTGAAGCCTTCTCAGAGTGGATTCAGGAGCGCCGAGATAGAGTACATTGTTAAAATCAAGGCGTGACTGGATCAGACCTTGTACAGCTGTTTGTTTGGCTTCCATGGGGAGGAGGGGGAGGATTTTCTTTAGCATCCTCATGATGCCGAAGCAAGTGGCTGACAGTTTTGTAGCTTGTACATTGAAGGACAGAGATCTGTCCAGCCAAATTCCGAGACTCTTAATGCTGTTTTTGGGGGTAGGGGGGGACCCAGACTGGGCGGCCACAGGCAAGCGGGGAAACTAAGATCCGGGTGGCCTAAGACCATAAGCTCGGTTTTGTCTCCATTCAGTTTTAAGGACGATAGGGACATCCAGGTCTTCACTTCCTCCAGACACTCTCTAAGCCCGCCCTGTACAGGTGGATTGGCTTCCTGTGTCAGGGAGACCACCAGCTGCGTGTCATCCGCATAGGAAATGATCTTGATCCCAAATGGGTGGACGACAGCGGCCAGTGGCCACATGTACAGGTTAAAAAGTGCAGGGCTTAGAGAGGAGCCCTGGGGGACTCCGCATTTCAAAGGTCTGCTGGTGGATACAGACTCGCCATCGAACACACGGAAGGATCTGTCCTCTAGGAAAGACTGGAACCAAGACCAAGCTTTGCTCTTAATCCCGACCTGGGACATACGGTACAGCAGAGTGTCATGGCTGACCGTGTCGAAGGCCGCGCTGAGATCCAGGAGGATCACTGCCACTGATCCTCCCTGATCTAGGATTTTTCTGGCCTCCTCAGTGACCATGAGCAGGGCGGTCTCGGTCCCATGTTTTGGTCTAAAGCCAGTCTGGGTGGGGTCCAGTAGGTGGTGATCTCCCAGAAAGTTTATGAGATGTTGGTTTATATATTTCGTTTTAACAATGGGGTTTTTTTTTACCAGGTAATATTTATTGACCTAGCATTGCTACAATCCCTAACGTACTTACAAAGAACAAATAATAGCAACATGTCAAAACAGGGTATAACTATCTATAGAAACCGTGTAGTCACAACAGGGTACAATCACGAAATCCAGGTAAAGTAATTTGTGGTGAAAAATGTGTTCCCATCAGATACCCATCCTGTACCGCCCTACATCATTTGGGATCCTTCACCCGAAGGAAGTGGATAAGTATCCACTGTGGATTAGGTAGATTGTAGCCTAACCTATTCGAAGGATACACAGATGTAATGAAGAGAAGATGGTATCAGGGGGGAATCGAGGTCGATTCCATCTAAGTAGTCATTTGTTATATACTACTTTGCACTGTTTTTATTCTTGGGTGTGGATAGGATCTCATTAAAATGTACCTTCCATTTCCGCAACCCAATCTTAACTGATTCACATTTTTTGCACACAGCACTTGCACTAATTTCTTTGCACTGCTAGTCAGATTTCCCCCTGATACCATCTTCTCTTCATTACATCTGTGTATCCTTCGAATAGGTTAGGCTACAATCTACCTAGTCCACAGTGGATACCTATCCACTTCCTTCGGGTGAAGGATCCCAAATGATGTAGGGCGGTACAGGATGGGTATCTGATGGGAACACATTTTTCACCACGAATTACTTTACCTGGATTTCGTGATTGTACCCTGTTGTGACTACACGGTTTCTATAGATAGTTATACCCTGTTCTGACCCATTGCTATTATTTGTTCTTTGTAGGTTTATATATTTCTCCAAAATCTTGCTTGCCCAGGGGAGTAGGGATATGGGGTGGTAGTTACTCAGCTCCGAAGGATCCAAGTTGGGCTTTTTCAGCAAGGCAATAGCCTGCTTCCATGCGGTAGGGACTGTGCCCGAAGAGATGGAGGAGTTTAAAACCTCCCTTATGATTGGCAAGGTGGTGTGTGAGGCTGCCATTATTATGTCTGGTGGTGCAGGATCATCAGGGGATTCGGATTTAACTTTCTGTGCTAAAGGTTCAAGAGTGGCGAGATCTAAAGGAGGAAAGTGAGTCAGCGTGGGTAGCTGTTGGCTGGAGGGGGGAGCTGAGGGATAGAGAGGAGGGGCTAAGGGAGTGGAGTTTTTCGGGGGAAAGGCAGCATAGATCGAACTTATCTTCTGATGAAAGAATTCGGCGACATTATTGCAGTGGTTGGTGGACTTGTCCGCTTGTACGCTAGGAGGTTGTTTAGTTAGTTTATTAATGATTTGGAAAATTTCCTTAGGTTTGGATTTAGCAAGCAAAATTTTCTCGGAGAAGTATGAGGCCTGAGCCTCTTTTATCAGAGTTTTGTATTCACCAATAGCTTCTCGGTAGAGGGTTTTATTGTCTGTAGAATAGTCGGATCACCAGCGTCTTTCCGATTTCCTGCAGAGACGTTTTTTCTCTCTAAGAGTCTCCATGAACCACGGGGCAGTTTTTTGGGGGCGTTTGAGCGTGATTTTCTTTTTGGGAAGGTCAACGTCAAGAGATTGGGTGATCCAGTTGACCTATGCCTGATTTGCTAGGCTGGGATTATTTTTAATCAGGGGAGGATTCTCAGCAAGTTTGTTAGTCCAATTGTCAACTGCTAGGTGGGACCAGGCTCTCATGAGTCTTGTAATAGGTATTGGTTCAGGGGGTTTAGAAGCGGTCCAGTTAATGGGGATCAAGAGATGGTCCGTCCAAGGCAGGGGAATGGGTGGACTGGTTAGAAGGCCAGGGCAGTTGCTGAAGACCGGGTCCAGCAAATGGCCCTTCACGTGGGTGTGAGAGTTAACCCTGCTGGGAGAGTTGCAGAGCTGCTAAATCATCTGCTAAGGTCATGGCAATGTGGTCTGAAGATGAATCGAAATGAAAGTTAAAGTCGCCTAGCAGGATGAAGTTGGAAGTGGAATTAAGACGTTCAGCCACGTTTGAAGGTAGGCTGACGTGGAACTGCCTCTCCCCAAGTCCTAGGCACCCAGGAAGTGACGCCCCCTGTGTGCCGCTAAAATGCTGAAGAGGTGGGGGGACTCCAACCAGAGTCCCTGCCCCTGAAGGGGTTGGGGGGTATGGGGTGCCCAGGCGACACTAGAGAGCTGACCTCTCTAGTGGCTACCTATGTGTGCCTCGGCCAGCTGCATAGTATTGTCATTGGCATCCTTTTCCACCCCCCCAACATAATATAAATTTCCCATAAATAAGCACACAACACATTTTTGGTTTGGGTAAAGTTGCTGCAGGTTTATTACATACACTGTTATGTAATAGGTGGGTTATCTTACGGGCGATCCAAGGGCAGGCAACCAACTGGGCCGCCTGCCCACCTGATGAACCAGGCAGCACTGGGGCGAACCCCGCCTGGTATATAAAACTACCTATAACATTGCTGTACCCAAACCATTTATGTGGGTTGAGAGTTGATGCAAACTTAGATTTCACAGTGTGGTTTTCAATACACAAACTGGAACTTTCATGCCAAAATATGTGGGTCTGAGTACGGTATAAATATATTGTTTGCATCGTTGTTAACCATCTGCTTCTCAGTGGATATTTTTGGGCATCTCCACATCAGGAGTACCTAAAATGGCATTTTTAGGTCTCAGCACAATCAGCGATAGATATTGTAAATACAATTATTTAATAAAGCGCAACTGTGTAACATGTCTATGCGTTGAACGCATCATACTGCTTTTTCTTTACTTTAAGACATGGTACACAGCAGCTAGTGCTGCTATGTAACATATTTAAAAGCATTGACAAAAACATGAGTTTGCAGAGACAAAACCAATTGCCTTTGCCAATGCTTGTTTATTTCTCCCGTGATGCGGGTGTTTGTATCCCATACTTCACCCTCACCCTCCTGTTTGGAAGGTTTGAACATTTCATTAACGTGCATGGCACATTGACTAATAGATTGTTAAATATCCACCCTTCCCCTTAAAAGTACATTTCAAGAGTTGAAAAAAAAAGTGGTGAAGAAAGGTGCTGTATACTTTTTGATAAGAGATAGACCATGTGATATTGGATGGGTAAGTTCAAATAACCCTGGGAAGTGCCATGTTTAAATAAGATTGCACATAGCACGAATTTAGCCAGAGAGTATTAGAATGCTTTAAATGTACACCAGATTGCATTATAAAAGGTTCGATTCATTTTTTTTGGGGAACAGGGAGATCAAGTGATTTGCCTAGAATTACAGCATGTTGAGTAGTCACGGAGATTGAAACATGGCTCCCTAGTTCAAAAATTAGCAGCTCTGACCTTCAGGCCATATGTCTTCCCCTCATTACCTAAAGTCTTGCATGGAACACCAAAAAAAGTATTGGTATATTTCCTCAGTTCCCCTTCAGAACCTCTGGCTTTTTGACCATTCATGTATGTGCTGTAAAATACACCATCTGGTGCACTTTCTTTCCAAGCATTCTTGGTGTTGGAACTGAAACAGTGGGAAGTGTGGTGCTGGATCGGTGGATGAAGTGTGCCAAGCATTCCTGGTGTTGGAACTGAAACAGTGGGCAGTGTGGTGCTGGATCGGTGGATGAAGTGTGCTACATCAGAGTCAAAGGTGGGCCGCATACTCCTAAGAAAAACTTTGGACAATTGCACTTCTATTTTTTTTTATAAATTAAACACTGAATACATGTAACTCCTATTATGTATAGCAGTTTGAAAAAGGAAGTGAAACTCTTGGGGAAAGAGAACTGCAGGGGGAGCAGAAAGGGCGCCACATTACATTTCGCAATATTAGCATAGACCAGTGCTACACAAAAGAGCTATCATTTAGAGATATCGTGGTCATTTAGGTCATAAAGTTGCCTCTGAACATGGGTTCAAGGGCAGGTGCATTACACAATCCAAAAAAGAAGAGTCCTAGGACAAGGAAGCATCTTTTCCCACCGTCAATTTCAGGTCCACTGGAGGTTTCACTTGTGGCTGTCAATAAAGGGTGTTGGGCTTCGACTTCATATCCTGCAAAAGAAAATTAAGAGTCATAAGGGGGAAGGAAAAGCATCCCGTAACACTCTGCCTCATTGAAGAAGGATGAAGTTTTTAAATAAAATATTTTTTATTGTGAGGTTTGCATACCCTATGATCGGGTTTGTGAACCCAGAGTTCTCGAACGCGAGTTTGAGGGCAATTGAAGTACCCAAATAAAAAGAGATATCCAAAAGTGATATGATAAGAGAGAATTTTGTACAAAGCACATGATTGGGTTTGGAACCCAGAAAATCCTTTGGGTTTGCGAACCCAGTCCCGGGTCTGACGTGTGTCCAATCCTGACATGCACGGATGAGGCTGTGTACAACAGAGAAGGCCTGGTCGGTTTTCCATCTGCAGGGCCTGGTCTAAGAATGGGCCCTCTAACCTATCCCTACTTCGCACGCATAAAGGCCTCTGGCCAGGTCCTGCCCCCTACCTTGACAAGGAGGCTAACCAAGCCTATGTTCAAGGTAGTCCGCCATGTGTAGTGGGTTTGGCCACAGGCTACTTCACAGGTTATAGAGGTTAATAGAGGCAAGCTCTTCCATTCAGTTTTGCATGTAGACATCAACAGAACAGTTTTTTGGCGGTGTTTTTTGATGACTTTCTTCGCTTTTTTGGTTTTTGTGCGTTTTTGTACTGAAGTTTGGTGCAAATGTGGTGACAACAGCAACTTACAAGGTTTCAACATGTTATAAGTTAAGCACTTTTTTTATAGTCACCTCCAATCTTCTTAATTGCGATTCTAGAATTCTGCTCCCCACATCCTATTTGTTTTACACCACATGCGATATAAGGTGAAGATTTTAAGGTGTGGAGCTGTTGTCATCAGCTTGTAGCAGCACCTGTGCAGGTACATTTTGCTGTGTTTCTGCATTCTGTCATTAAACCGTTTGTGCTTTTCTTTCTTGTTTCCATAAAACTTGAAATACTCCTTTTAATTCTTCAAAATGAGGTGTTGTGCCATGGTGGAAGTGCCAAACGAGGACAAACCTCTTTGCTCCTTGCTTTTTATCTGTTCACTAAACTTGCAGGTGACCCTCCTTCTAAACTGTGAAATCCTTGGTGTGCTTTTCCCGCTCCACTCTCTCCCCTGTAAAAGTCACTTCTTCCTCAGGAGAAAAAGGTGATGGTCCTGGAACCTCCTCTTGGCGCTAGCTAAACCTAGAAATGCAGCAGTGACTGCTAGTAGACTGCAAAGGTCTCTTACTTTTCACAAAACTTTGCTATTGTAAGGATACATAAAGTGACAGCCAATAAAAACCCAAGATGCTCTCAAAGGTTCCCAAAAGAATGGGGACTGGAGAGATGAAATCTGGGCCATGGTGCTAGGGGCACTGAGTCCATGGACTCATACCTGAGTTCACTGACTTGACATAGTTTTGAAAAGTTTCATTTGACTAAGATTGCACCACCGGTTCACTAAAGACGTTATGTGTGCCAGTAACGAGTTGCATCAACATACAGCAATCAATGCAACATATCATCAGAACTATATCAGCCATTTTGTGCACACTCCCACTTTTAAAGGCCTTAGGCCACAGGCAAGAGCCACATGGATGATACATAATCCAAACATATGCCTCCCGCCCCCCTGCCCCCCCCTCCCCCGGTTCATTGCGATTCAGTAATATGGTATTGGTCACAAAGTGTAGGAGTGAAAATGTACTCTCTGTACTGTAAGAACGTGATTTAGCAGTCTAGTAGTTGGTGGGAGGAGATGTGGGAGGGACAGGAAAGGGAGGAGCGGGGGCAAAGGAAATGGGCAGTTAGTGTAGGGACGAGTAGAAGAAGGGTGTGAATGAATAAAGCTCTGTTAGAATCATCACTGATGTCGGACTCGTCATTGTGAGGATGACGTGACAACTGGCGACGAAGATGGGACGGTAGCGCTGTGCAAGTCGCCGTCACGACGAGCGTGCCCCCCCCCCTTCTGTCTCTGAGAGCGCGGGCCGTGTGAGCGAGGAGCCCCGGTAGCGCGTCTCTGGCCGAGGCTCCGCGACTTGGAGGTCGTGTCGAGCGTGGCACTGTGAGCACTGCGTGAGCGCTGAAGCATGGGTGCCCACCCCAGCTCCAAAAGGGGTCGGCGCGAAGACACCGAGGACGGGAGCCCACCCCGATCCTACCTGTATCTGAGAGGTTTCTGGGGTCTGCCAGTGTGGAGGTGAAGTGGTCCTGGCATTCGCGAGTGGCCTGCTGCCTGCAACCCGGTGGTGAGTGAGCATCGGCATGGAAATAAACGGCAAGCAATACTGAGCCAAAATCTCGACGAAAACGAGATTTCCACAGCAGCGGCCATCTTGGAGTCAGGCATTCTGCTCCCATCCCATGTTAAAGATACTGAGCGGCCATTTGAAGCCAGGCAGTGGCAAAAGTAGACAAACACAATCAAATACAAGAGATAAAGTCAACAAGCACAAGCAAATGCAGGAGCCCAATTCAACAGGCATAAGCAAATGCAAATCCCAAATGCAATAATCACAGGCAAATGCAAAGTTTAAAATACAACAAGCACTAGGAAATGCAAATCCTAAACCCAACAAGCACGAGCAAATATAAATCGTGAAAGCAATAGGCACGAGTAGAGACAAGACCTAAAGGCAACAAGCAAATGCAAGTCTCAAATGCAACAAGCATGAGCAAATGCAAGTCCTGAATGCAACAAACACAAGTAAATACAAGTCCCGAATGCAACAAGCACAAGCAAATGCAAGTTTTGAGTGTAATAAGCCCAAGCAGATGCAAATTCTAAATACAACAAGCCCAAGTAAATGCAAGTTTTGAGTGCAACAAGCACAAGCAAATGCAAGTCTCAAATGCGACAAGCAAAAGCAAATGCAAATCCCAAGTGTAAGAAGTACGAGCAAGTGCAAGTCCAGAAATACATTTTCAGCACCAAGTAAAGATAAGTAACTGAAACTAAAGGGAGAAAGAAAATAAATGATCTAGAAACACGAGTAAACAAGTGTCAGGGAAGTTTTCTCTCATCAACCACAGTGGCTAGTAACCCACATAAGCCTTGAGAAAAAGAACAAGATGTCGACATCGCCAAGTACCAGTGCTGAGGAAGCATAAATCACCTGCAGCTGAGTGGCGACCATTTTGAACTCAGGCAGTCCAAGCCTAACTCACTGAAGCCTACTGAGACCGACATAAAAGCTGGAACATCTTTATAAGGAAAGGTGAAACTGGCGGATAAAACACAGTGGTCACCTGTGAGTGAGTTTTTCCAAAAATCAAAGGAAAACAATGATACGCAAGATCTCGACAGAAGAGGGCCAGCGAATGATACAGAAAGCCAAGTGAGCAGTCCTGTGATATTATCATACTAGAACTTTCCTCCATCATGTTGGTGGGAAAAGAAACACAAAATTCTAACCCCTGCATTGAAGTGCCACCCCCAGTGACACAGACCGGCATCCAAAGTTTGGGTCCCAAATGGAACCGGTGGCTGGCGTCACTGGATGAATTTCTTACAACAACTGGTGAGCGAAGAGATGGAAACTGTCTACTACTTCTACTTCAGCTGGTGGGTCATGAAGGCCGACGCTTAATGAGAACATTTTCAGCAAAGGACACAGAGACATATGAAAAACTTAAGGAGACACTACGTGCCCATTTCAACACAAAGGAAGACGTGGATCATGAACGCATCATCTTCAATGCAGCACGGCAGGAACCAGGGGAATCATTACCAAACTTCATTACAAGGTTGCAAAGTCTGGTACAATGCTGCCATTTCAACAAATTCACAAATGAGGAAGCAATTCCACTCCGGGTAATCGAGGGCTGTTCAATACCTGACACAAAGCGCAAGATCCTTCAAGGGCAGTTCCCTCTAAAGGAAATCATCAGGAGGGCCAAAGCTGGAGAGCGGGCCAAAGCAAGAGAATTATCAAAAAAATTGCACCCGATTGCAAGAAACGAAGATAAAAGAAAGGAGATATCTCTCATGTCTATGAATAAAGCCCAAGAAACAAACAAAACCAGAAAGAGGGAGGGAGAAGGCAGACAAGAGATAAGACAGCAGGAGAGACAAAGTGACATGAAATACTCTGATTCAACAATACAAAAGACAGTGGAGGATGGCAAACAAAAGACCTGGATGATCCAGGATTATGACAGCCTCACTGATATAACCTCGAGGAGTTATTCAACGTCAAGGAGTCATTCAACAAACGTTACAAACTATTCTGAAGAAGCATCAAGTGGGACAGACCACACAAATGGAACACATGACAGCCTGCTCGACAAGTATGAAGGAAAGACAAACTACAGAAGACTGGACCAGTCATGCCAACCCTGGAAACTGGTACACAAACACACCCGAGCAACCCACTGTTCATCAAACTTTGTAGACGAGTCCGAAGAAGCATCAAGCAATGGGAGAATTCACACCCATGGCACAGACGTCAGTGCACCCAACAAGCGAGAAGAAGAAACAAACCGCATAAGACGGGGTGATTCACTCAGACACCGGAAAGGGGTAGGCAAATACACTCAAGACACCTGTGACAAAGCGCAAACTGAGAGGAGACAATTAACATCATACGAGAGAGGCAGAGACAAAATGTCCTGGGATCAAACAAAAGAAATAAACGCGTGGCTATCAAACAATCTCTCCATTGCAATAGCACAGACGACCCTTCGAGAGATGTATCCAAAGAAATGTCCCAAAGATAGCTCCGACTCCAAGAGCAGTTCGTCACAGCCTACCAGCTCAAGAAACCTACCAGTCAAGACACACCCAAAAGAAAGTTCTCAGAGGAAATCAGTAAAAGACTCCTCTGATTCAGAAGGCATGTCTGTACAGTCACCCGGGTCAACAGAATCAAGGTCACGAAAGCGTCCCTGGCATCGATCACCCGAATGCACAATGGAAACAGAGAACGTTCTCCCCGTCCAGAGCAACATATCTCATGCTGATGACACCGAATATTCGATCACCCCACCACGAAAAACATCATGTCAGTCACAGTCATATCAAGACATGAATACTATACCGTCAACCCGAATGGGGTCAGCGAGGCTGACTCAAAGGGCTTGCAGAAGGAAAACGAATATATGGGACATTACCCACCATGTTAGGAAAGGACTGTCTCATCACTCTGCATGGAAGGCAAAATGTGTTGACAGAGATAGATCATTCTCAAAACAAAAAGGGATGAGAGAGGAACATGCACATGCCTGGATGGTCAAAGAGTTCAACATTCCCAAACACGAGTGGGAGTGGGTGAAACAAACAGAGCCATCAAATGAGTCCCAGAACCGAATAAGGACACCTATTTCAGATAATGCCGTACCGTCTGATATGCATGATTTTGAACATGAGGACATTGCTGACTCTGACCGGAAAAGATAAAAAGAAGTGAAATTACATGCGGATGCTCGGAAGAAAGCCAGAACCCCATCCACTCATGAAGGAGATCGAGTGTCAGTCGAACAAGAGCTACAAAGGAAGACAGATTGACGCTATTGAGCTGGGTCATTAATAGTCACCCACCAAAAGGGAACTATAATCGCATCAGAGTCTAAAAATGAGTGGATTGCGAGAAACGTGTCATGTTTCTAAAAGTGCCCATCCGCAGTAAAAGACGCCCTTGCCAATCCTTCGAGGAACCTGGTTTGTGAAAATTACACAGCTGGTAATGTTTAGCCGAGACCCGATAATCTCGTTGAGTCTGAAGTCAAGAACTCAGAAACTTATCGGAAATCGCAACGAACAATTCGAAAATATGCACGGCTGATTGAAGAACTGTAAATATGTCCACACCCTCACCGAAGTAGCAAGCTGTTATCAGCATGATTGCCTGGTGCATTTGTTCAAGAAGAGGGGAGATGTAAGAACGTGATTTAGCAGTCTAGTAGTTGGTGGGTGGAGATGTGGGAGGGACAGGAAAGGGAGGAGCGGGGGCAAAGGAAAGGGGCAGTTAGTGTAGGGACGAGTAGAAGAAGGGTGTGAATGAATACAGCTCTGTTGGAACCATCACCAGTGTCGGACTCGTCATTGTGAGGACGACGTGACATGTACGTTGTGACATGTTGCAATGTTTGCAAATGTAGAGTTGTTTCATACATTAGGCACTAATTTATATATGATATGCACCTCAGTGGATCTAAAAAATATTTTATAGGAAGTACATAACTTTTAAAATTCCTTATTACTAACATGTGTGTGAACTTCACAAATATTATGCAAATAAATGGGTATGTTTCAATATTTTCATGCTAACTCCACATACATTTACTAGGACCTGAATATGTCTTTACATATATTCTATTAATCCTATATGAACCTCACATATATATTTACTGTGAAAGGAGTAAATCTTTATGTTCCTTATAAATGGAATTTGGCTGGAACTTAAAACTATCTTCTGTGGAACAGGTTAACGCTTTTAAGTTGCTTTTAAATCACACATTGATGAAGTCTGCTAATATTTGTAATTAAATTAATAATCTTCTGTGTTTTTCGAATTCAATTCAGGGTAGGCCGTCACAAAAATCTCTGATGGATACTACCTGCAGATGGACCTTATAAATAGCGTCTTTAGAAAAGAGTCACGGTCTAGATTTAATAATCACACTTAGGCTGATGTCATTACTATGTTCTTTGGAATAAATTAACTCTCTGGCTCTGTATCAGTTTCCTGGGTGTACCTCAACATTTTCTTGCAAGAATTTATTATACTGCTTGGTAAAATAAGCTAAACAGTTGCTAGCTGAAATAAAACGTTTAAGAAAAGAAAATCAGGGGATGCTGACTGATACATAAGGTGTCTGTTGCTACAGAAATAAAAAAATCAACACAACACATGATAGAATGTAAGAGTATGAATTACAGCAATGAGGATGCCACCTAAATGAGCAGAATGGTGGTGAAAACACACTTTTACGTACGATTAATTTAGCAAATGCTAAGAGCACCTAAAGATTTGTTACAGAGGAGAAGCAAAAAAAAAAAAAGAAAGCGAGGCTGATGAATACTACACTTCCAAAAACAGATATGTCCCAGCATTCGAAGAATATAGGAACTTCACACTGAACAATATGAATGTGTCATTCCTGATGGAAGACAGTATGCCATTATTATTAAGGTGTACTGATGACTAAACGCCAGCCGACCTGAAGGGCTCTCAAAGTGGATGATCTGAAGGTCTTCATATTTGTACCATCAAAGATTGTGAAAAAAGAAGTACCTTTTTTGTGGGATTTAGAAAACTGTCACAGATACCGTACTTTAGAAAAAAATGTGTGGCATATTCATTCTTGGAGAAGGATGTAGATTGCTACTGACCTCTAAGTAATAAAGACGAGAGTTTTCATCAAACAGAATGGAAGGATGCCAAATAAACTGATTTCCTGGAGAAGGGCAATAGCTTATGGTACCCTGAAGGAAAGTAGTAGCAAAAATAAAAAGACCAGAAAGACACCCTCTTCCCCTCTCCATTTCCAGGACATGACTCACAGAATGGGGACAGAAGTATAAGAAAACGGAAGTAGAATTAGAAATGCTGAGTTTGGGATTAATACTAAGGGCCTTATTTATGAAGGACTTGCGCCGCCGGTGCGTCACTTTTAACATGGGAAAAAGTGACGCACCAGCGGCGCAAATCCTTCATAAATAAGGCCCTAAGTGTTTTGATTAATGATGGATTGTAATGGTTCTGAAGAGTGTGGCTATTACTGGGAAGCTGCCGTCCAACTTTTGAGACTACTTTCCAAAATGTCCATCAAACACCAACTCACTCCAAAATTCTAGAGTGTTTCTTCCAAATTTCAACCCCTCCCTGTCTGGTGGTTCCAGTTCAGAGTACAGCCCTTCCTAACAGTTCTGGCTCCAAGAGTGCATACAAGGACCAAGAGCAAAGTACCAATGTTTCTCAACTCCCCGCCTTATTCCTGCTGTTAGATTCTGCTTATATGCTCTACTCTCCTTTGCTCCAGTCCTGCCAGCTCCACCTTCTATGCGACTCAAGTTTATGCTCTGCTCCAACCCCTGGTCTTACTCCAGCTCCTGCTCCGCTCACTTTGATCCTATTTGGCTCCCACTTCCTGCTCTTCTCCTGCTCCTATTCTGCTCCAACTCTCCTCCAGCTCAGGTCATTCTCGAGGTCTATTCTATCCCACCCAGATTCGCTCCAGTCCTGGTCTTACTTCAGCTCTGCTCTAGGCCTGCGGTCTCCAGCTCTTCTACAGTGTAGGTCTTACTTAATCTCTGCTCCAGTCCTGTCAGGTCATGATATGCTGTAGTCCTGGTTTTATTCTGGGCATGCCAGCGTTAGCTCTATTTCAGTCCTAGTCATAATTCAGCTCTGCCAACCTGAACTACATTTCTGCTTCAGTCCCGTTGGCAACACACTTCAATTTCAGCTCAATTATCCTGCAAACCTAGTTACATAGATGTATGTTTTACAGGAAATGAGCCTGTGTTTGTTTTCCCGAAATGAGGAGGCTGCCTGTGGCTAAACTGCATCATCCAAGGGCCCCTGCGGCAGCAAAGAGAAGGAAGTTCTGGCAGACAAAATAAAAAGCGTTCAGGGTTCCTCGTGGCGCGGGGCGCATGCAGGACTCGCCTGGGCGATGACCAGGGCAACAGCTGGCTTGTCTGCACCCGTCATTTTCTTGGCACCTTAATGTTTGATTGTCCATTGTCTAAGTAGGCACTATATATCATCGACAATCGGGAACAGAAAAAACAATATTGTGTCATGTGCGTAGAGCGCCACTCTTGTTGGTTTTCTGCAGTGGGCAGTAGTAATAATTAATGAAGAACAGAACTTTCAGAAAGAAGGTTCTCATATTCCTTTCCTTCATCCCCTCTTTTGGTGCCAGAGATAGACATTCAGTTCGGTCAGGAGAGACTTCAATATGAGAATGTAAAGACAGATCCACTTTCACCAACTGTGATAATTGATAACCAGGTTATAACTTTGGATGTGGTCAATCATGTTCTAGCCCAGATTAGGGAGACTGAATTAGCTTCTGACCTTAGGATGGTGAAATGCAAGAAGGCTGAAGAAGGCCCAAACCCAAACAAATGCTGCAATATTACAAAAAAGGCCCAAAAGGGTCCACCCGGCCCAGTTCCTATGGATCATTCTAGATTCTGCCAGGTAGGAGAGAGAGGGATCCTTGGACTCTAGAGAAAATGTATGAACAATTAGGTCTTCTTATTTTAGATGCACTAAACCCTGTTATGATCCATTTGGGGAAGATTGAGAATAGGTTGCTGTTGTTAAAGGGTTCTAACAAGGAAATACATGGTCTAACCTGTAATGAGGAGGTTATTTCTCATCAAAAGGTTGAGGTAGGCAAAAGTAATATAACTCAGTCATTATCCTGGCTAGAGGGACTTCTAATGAACTTAGCCATGCCACCTTTGATAATCCTAGAAGACCCCCTTCTTTAAATCTATTGTCAAGGGGGTTGACTGGGTTAGCGAAATCAGTACTGGCACCAACCTGCTGAACCTGAAGAGATAGTGAATACTACCTCTAGGTCTGATGATCTCCGCATATGTTTAAAAAAAGCACGGTTTGGAGAGAATCCTTCGATTGGAGCCACAAGTCCCCCCATAGGTACAGCACTATTAGAAGAAACCCTAACGGCTCCTCCTATTTGTGATCGTTGCTTCTCTGTTTTATCCTGGAATGTAGCAGGTATGAATTCAAAGTTGAGGAACGATGACTTGATATAATTTGTATCTAGACACAATTTAGTTGGTTTTCAAGATACTTGGTCATTAACAGACTTTCATATAGATGTGTTCCTTTCCATTTGTACACAAGCAATCCCAGCAACCTCAGGAAGAGCAAAGGGAGGTTTAGCAATGTTAGTCTCGCTTAAACATACAGAGATTGAGATCAAATTAATTTGTTCCTCACCTTGGTATCAGTTACTTGTCATTTTCCAAAGCTCATGCTGTGCCAAGGGACAAAAATCTAGTGAAGGTCCTTCGAAAAGAATATAAAGTAGTTATAGAGAACCCAGAGCCCAGCAATAGATGGGGTAATTGGAGCCCATGAGATAGCTTTGCAAGCACACCCGCGTGAGTCTTGAATGAGCCCAGCTGCCTTAGTGAGATTGATTAGGGAAGCGGGTTGTTGCATAGCCTAAAAATTATCTCATGGAATATAAATGGGTATATAGGGCAAAGATTGAAAGCATAAAACTTGTCTCACTGCAGGCAGACATCATTTGTCTGCAGGAAACTTGGCTATGCGACAACACCCCGGTAATCGAGGGGTTTGTAAAACACAATAAACCAGCTAATAAAAAGAGATTGGTTCGACCAGCTGGGGGGATTATGACTTTTGTCTCCACTTGGATTGCAAAAAGAGTGAAGTCAATAACAACATCCTGTAAATGTGTGTTGGTTAGCGAATTAACCCTATTGGATTCAGAAAGGTCAAATGAACGATTGATTCTGTTGAATATCTATATACAATGGGGCTCTCAAGAGGAGTATGAAAGGGAAATGGGGTTATTTAGGGATGTAATAAACTCTTTGAGCGATAAGTATGGAAATGATTTGTTGCTTAATATGGGGGATTTTAACCATAAATTAAATCCCCAAAAATGTGACCCTTGTCTCAATGAGATTGAAAAATCATACAACGTAATGACAGCTTGGTTCCCCAATAGTAAAAAGAATAAACAAGATGCGTCCTAGGAAAATTCCTGGGATCAAAGGGGTTAATTAGTCTAAATTGCAGGATGGAATCTGACCGCCCAGCAAATCAGACATTTAGAAAAAGTGACCAACATTGTCCTATAGGTTATGTGCTTGGGCACGCCTAGAATTATGCCAGGGTAAATATGTTTAAGGTAATATGGTGTAAAGAAAGTGACCATAACGCTCTGTATTGTGAACTAACATGGGGACCTATAAGACATTGTGAAAGAGTCCTTCTGCAAGGCTCATCCCTAAGTCCGACACTATTTAACCTCTATGTGTCGGACCTTGCTAGTGTCATCAAAGCATATGGGATGAGCCTAATCTCATACGCAGATGACACGCAATTTGTGTTGGCCATCAAGGGTGATGGGCAGGAGGTGGCAGAACGCTTCCAAAACGGAATGACTGCGATTGGTGAGTGGATGGCAGGTAACTGCCTAAAGCTCAATTCCAATAAAATGGAGGCGGTCATCTTTGGAACTCTCTCCCCGGCCTGGTCTGCAACCTGGTGGCCTCCAGCCTTTGGTACCCCTCCAAGTCCTACTACTAAGGTCAGGAACCCGGGAATAACCTTTGATGACCATCTTAACTTCATGGCACATGCAAACAAGGTAGCGGCCTCCGCCCACTATAAACTCAAAATGATAAAGAAAATTACTCCTTTTCTGCCGGACGTGGCCGCCCAAACTCTGGTCACATCCTTGGTTTTAACATCCTTAGATTACTGTAATGGACTTTTTCTTAATGCACAAGCCCGAGTCACTAAAAAGCCGCAGACTATACAGAACGCAGCAGCACGCTTGTTGTCCAGAACACCTAAATTCGCTCCCATCTCAGACACCTTGAGGACCTAACACTGGCTGACCATCCAAAACAGGATTAAGTTTAAATCTCTCTGCACAATCTATAAAGCACTACATGACCAAGGACCTCGCTTCCTCAAGGACCAGCTTACTCCTTACAACCCGGTTAGACAGCTCCGATCCACATCCCTTAATCAATTAGTGGTTCCACGTTCCAGAACAGTCTCTTGGGGCGATCGCCGCTTCTTAGTTGCGGCTCCCAAAATCTGGAACACTCGGCCACAACACATTAAAACCAGTGCTTCACTCTTACAGTTTCGAAAAAGACTGAAAACTTGGCTATTTAACCAATAACATGGCATATCTATCTGTATGAGTTTCTAAATCTGGGGAGGGACATCTCTGTAGTCTAGCGCCGAGACGCCTACGGGTATTCGTTCGCGCTCTATAAATGTCAGAAAATAAATAAATAAATATGTCAAACCCAAAATGTTTACAAAATTAACGGATTAATGCTTAGAGAAACTAGCTAGTGTCCAACAGAATGTAATCATGGAGTAAGCAAGGGAACAAAAGGTTTCTTGGTTTGTGGTTTGAGGTCAAAATCAATCAGGTTGTGCAATGCCTCAGAACTGACTTAGAAAAATGGGAATAGAGTAATAAACCTATTCAGTTTAGTCGAAGAAAGCAAGTAAATTGGTTCGATTCTGTGTGCAGAGAAAAAAACAGGACAATAACCAGAGTTGAAAGATCCTTGCGCCTAAGGTACGAATTAAGGAAAGAATATAAAACATTAGTAAGGTCCAAGAAGAGAATTTTTGAAGAAAAATGCTGGGAGAATCTTCTGGAAACAATGGAAACAAAAAATGTTAAAGGTTTCTGGAAGTTGATTCAGGATACCTCGAGTCGAACCCCAGGAACCATGAGCTGTGTAGTCGAAGAGGCATCCTGGAAGGATTACTTAGGCCAATTATGTAAGGCAAATTATGCGCCTGCAATAAGTAAGGAAAGAGCCTTCAGAGGAAGGGTTGCAAAATAGTTAAAGCCATCCTTTTCCCCAGAAATAGTGAAGGAAACTATTAGGAAGCTATATCTAACCCAAGCTTCAGGGCCAGACAACCTACCAGCTGTTATAATAAAAACACACCTAGACTGGTGGGCACAATTTTTCTCCCGGAGGTTTGTAGCGGTCTTGGATTCAGAAATGATCCCAAAATCCTGGACAGGGGCAGTGATGAGGCCCATTCATAAGAAAGGCGACAGGAAGGACCCTAAGAAATACAGATTATTCAATCTGCTTGATATTGTAGTGAAAGTGTTTTCTAAAATAATTCTTGGCAGATTGAAGGACTGGGTGGAGCAAAACTCAATAATGCCTGCAGAACAAGGTGGTTTTAAGGAGGGGCACTCAACAATAGGCCACTGTTTTGCGTTCTGGGCTGTAGCGCGGAAATCCATGGATCAGTAAGGAAAATTATACTGCTGTTTTGTGGATTTTCATGCAGCTTTTGATTTAGTCGACAGGGAGTGTCTCTGGGAGACGTTGGGAAGTTACAATATCTCCGAGGAACCCTTAGCGGTAATTAAGGAGTTGCATAGTCAGAACTGTGCTCAGGTCATTAAAGATACGTTGGGGAGTTTGACTCCGGAAAAAGCGATCACTAATGGCCTAAGACAGTATTGCGTATTAGCCCCATTGCTCTTTTCAATCTTTCTTGCAGACCTACCTTCCTTTCTGATGTCTGATAGAAGTGCAAGTCCAAAAGTAAATGGGAAGCATTTGTCTTGCCTTCTGTACGCAGACGATTGGGTGATCCTGGATCACACAGAGTTGGGTCTGCAAAGGAAGTTGAATGCATTCAGTACTTACTGCAAAACCAAACGTCTCACAGTGAACATGGACAAAACAAAAATCCTGTGTTTTGGGAATGTTAGAGCTGGGGTCTCTATTTGGCAATGGTATTCACCTTTGTCCCAATAAGGACCCTTACTTCTAAGTAAGGATAAGAGGATTACACTCCTTATTAACCCCTGATCATCCCCATGATAGCTTGGCACGAGCAGACAGGCTTATCTCAGAGGCAGTGTGTTAAGTGTTTGTGAATATACACAGTAAGACAGTGAAAACACTACAGATGGACACAACACAGGTTTTATAAAAATAAGTATTTTTTATATAGACTTCAACACAAGACCACAAATGACAAAAATCCACAATACTACACTTAAGATTACTTACAAGATGATTAAAGTTGCTTAGTTCAAATTGATGATAAATGCGACAAAGTTCTCAACAAAGTACCTGGATGCGTAGCGCAAAGTAAACAAAAGGCTTGCAAAAGGGGAGATGCGTCGGTTCCGTGACCCGGGGGAACGGTTGCGTCCTGCCTCAATGCAGTTCTTGGTGCAAAGAGATCAGTTTGCATTCTTCAGGTCCAATACTTGTGTATCTTCACCTTTTCTTCAGCCGGTGTAAACTATAATGAAGGGAGGCACTGATTTACGATCAGGACACACTCCATCTGAGGCCAACAGCAGGGTTCAGGCAGATCCAGTTGGTGCTGATCATCTGGGCAGCTGCAAGGAGCCATCTGGAACTTTGTATTGTCCCTGTAGTTCAAACAGGAGGTCAGCCAACTGACTCTTGGAAAATCACTTCTGGAAAGCCTGGGTTCAGGGTAAACAGGTCCAACCTTCCTTCTTCAGGCAGTAGGGGAGTCCTTCTTCTGCATCTTCCTAAGGTTTAGGACTGTTCAAATGAGAGGTTCTGAAGATCCAAATTTATTTCATGGTGCCAGCCTTTGTGTGGGGGATTTCCCTGACCTACCCCCAAATTGATTCTGGTTAGATCCTCCCCTTGGTTTTGGCTTCAAACTGACTATGGTGACTAAAGCAAGCAAAGATTGGGTGTGAGGTTCCTTTGAGTGTGTTGCAGGCAAGGCTCTTTAAAGTGTAAATATGGCAGGGCCCAACTCCTTCCCAGCCATCCTGTCAGGAAGACACCCTGCCCTCACACCTAGGCCTCTTTTTCCTCACTATCTGGAAGGAATACACACCCACAATAGAAGGGACAGTCCATTCATGTGACCTAGGACACTGGCCGAAAGGCACAGTTATTTTGAGCACAAAAATTTTAACTTTCTAAAAGTGCCATTTTTACAACTGTAAGTTAAATTCTGACCTGACCAGAAAAGAATATTTTAGATTACATTTCTCTATCTGGTCCTAAACTGAGGTTAGTACTTATTGATTGAGATAAACTAGCCTAATGTTAGTCTATGGAGGAGATAGCATTACAGGAGTAAAAGAGGACTGTTATGCATCATGCACCCTACCCTACAAGCCTTTATGGCTTAATTTAGGAGTTACTTATAAGTATTTAAAAAATGGTTTTGTACTGGCAAAAGGTTTATTTTGCCAGGTTGAAATGGAAGTTTAAAACTACACTACAGGCTGCAGTGGCAGGCCTGAGAGGTTTAACTTTGCTACTTAGTGCATGGCACAATGAGTGCAACATCCCACTGGTAGCATTTAATTTACAGGCACGGGGAATGTGTACCACAATTTACTAGGGACTTATGAGTAAATTAAATGTGTACATTTTAGTTCAGGCCCATTTTACAAAGAGAGCACAAGAACTTTGCCTCTGGTTCACAGAGGGAAAGTGCACAGACCCCCAATGCAAACAAAAACAAATTTAGCAAAACTTCAGGGAGTGAATGCAAAATGTCTGGGGGAATACCGCAGGTGTCAAATCTAATACTGACACTCAGAAACGAGTTGCTCTCTAAGGATGGCCTCTTGACTATTAGCATTGGAGTCAATCAAGCATATCCTTTTATGTTTCAAACCTCAAATACAGGAAGGGCTGCTGGGGAGACCTAGAGAGAGGGCTTTTGAATTCCAGAGCACAGTGTAGCCATCTTGGTGCCATTGGGCTGGCAGGGGGCGTTTGTCCCAGATCCATTTCGGTATATTTGAGGCAGAAGGGAATGCTAATATCTATAGACACCGGCATCCTCCATGGGCATAAATGTGATAGTTTGCAGTGAAGCGAAAAGTATGTACTGCAACAGAAGGAAGGGTAGACCCTAGCTACCTTTGCTTATTGGCTAGGTAGTTACACTCATCCACTGTCTAATGAATCTTGCAAAAGTGGAATCTCACCCCAGCTGACCCGAACATATCTGGACATTCAGAAGAGGTCCTGTGTGGAGACCTGAAGGGAAGACCTGCTTCTACATGTACCCAGGATTAAGAAGTTGTCTCCAAAGGTCTCCTTCTTGGCTACATGCATATGACACGCTAGAAGAGTTCTTTTCCTGCAATGACCACCTTACCAACTGCAACATAACATGGACTAGACCCTGCTGTGGTCTCTGCTGTAGTGAGACCAAACCTGAAAGTGCTGTCACTGTGGTCCTGTAAGCCTTAGCAAAGACCAAAAGGAACTGCTCTGATTGGCTTTCTAAAATATTTTGAATTCCAAGACCTGTGGAGTTTCCTCAGGACCTCATAGTAAAGGTATACAATTTCAAGAGCACTCCGTCAGATACATTTCATACTTCACATACATTTCATACTTGCCAGCTGGATACAGATTTCATACACTCCGTCAGATACATTTCATACGTCAGATACATGTCATACTTGCCAGCTGGATACAGATTTCATACTTGCCAGCTGGAGCATTTATTGCTCCTAAAATTAGATCGCGTTTGAAGGGCAGAAATCTTGACTGGTAGAAGGTGCGAAAAGTATCTGACCAATGATAGAATTTCAACGCTGCCCTACTGAAGGATGTCGACTTCCATAAAAAAAGACTAAGGGACTATTATAACTTTTAGCAGTGCTGGAGCAGGCGGCATGCCACCACCACGCTCCCACAATGTCAAGACTCATCGCCGCCCACCAGCTAGATTGCAAGTATTTTTGGGGTCTGACGGGTGGATGACATGGCGTTCCTGCCACAGTGTTGTTTAAAGGCTCATAGTGAGCCTTAAACAGCACCGCTGCAGCACCACCAGAGCATGCATTAATTTCTGGGCGGGAACTAGGGGTGTAAAAATACAGGGGGCACAATATGTGCCCCCCACATGCACCCCTGTGCCCTGTAGAGCCGCCTTTCTTTCCTAACTACCAACAGTTGCATGGAGGAGGAACCTCCACGACCGCTGACAGTGAGGAAAGTTGTAATATGCTTTGTTGTGCTTCATGGCACAACAAGCATATTTAGGCCCTCAGACCGCCATGCCACCACCAGGGAATGTGGTTCCCTGGTTGTTGCAGTTGTGCAATGGCGGTGCGAACCCACTAGTTGTAATCTGACGGTCGGACTGCTGCTGTAGCGGTGGCTGGACTGACACCGCCGCACCACAAAAAGTTTGGCACTCATCGGACCGCAAACCTCTTATTCAGCCATAAGCCAGAAGGTAATTAAGTGAATTTATTGTTGGGTAATTAAAATCTGACAATTCACATTAATAAAAAGAATGTACAAAAATGTAATATTTAAATCATTTAAAAGTACATTCAAATTACACTGTAAATTTAATTTAAAAATCATGAAATTCCAGCCGCCACATTTCTGCACATGACAAAATTATATATTGATCTTCTTTGTGGGCCCTTAAGTTCAGTTCATTAATACCAATTATATTTTTGCCAACTGTATTTTTCAGCATGTATATGATTATCAGCAATAAAATAAATGATGTACCCATATTCAATAGTATGTCCTACAATATTTTCCACAATAATATGGTTAAATTGCATTTTTTTATTTGATATTATGGTATCGTACCGTGTCATGCTATATCCGTTGGAATCAGAGATTCTTCTCATTAGTATTATGCCTTTTTCTTGGGATGTTTCATGTTTGGGTCCCACTCATGGGTGTCTGCCTCACTCCTGCCAAGCATGCTAGAAATCTGTGTGCCCTTTTAATAAATATTCTAAAATAAATACATATATAAAATCCTGGTGCCCGCTTGAACTCAGACCTGTCAGTTTCTTCTCAGATCACCACAATTTCCAAAACCTTGTTTTTGTCATCTGCAGTACCTCCCATTTGTATCCTTTCCACATAGGTTCATGAAAGTAAACACTTTAGCCCAATACGTTCTAGATAACGATCTAGATTACTAGATTACAGTATTTCAGCCTATCCATGTCCCTAAAGAAATCTTTATATATAGTTTAGTCCATTCGAAATACTGCAAGAATTATCTTTGGCCTTAACAACTTCGCAGGCTTCTTGTGTGCAAAATAAATCTCTTTTAAAGCATCTTGTTCTCTAAATCACATTTCCTACTGGGCATGTCCTTCTTTTGTGGCTTCCAAAGAATAAATATAATCTGCGCGCCACCTCTTGCATTCTTCTATAATTGTTTTGGCAGTCTTGACATTTTACCATGACAAGTGGGGTGGTAGATCCACAACCTAGGTTCAAAGCTTTTGAACATTCTTTTTTATCCTTTTTCTTAAGATTTCATAAGAATGTTTTAAAAGTGACAGCTTACAAACAGATAGATAGAGAGATAGAGAGAGAGATAGATAGATAGATAGATAGATAGATAGATAGATAGATAGATAGATAGATAGATAGATAGATAGATAGATAGATAGATAGATAGATGGATAGATAGATAGATAGATAATGCTAAGGAAGCCCCGAATATGTCAAGTGTGCATAAATATGTCAATGAAGTCAATAGTATGTCAGGGATAGCTCTCATTGGATGTATGACGTTACAATGCGTTATTTTACAACGCAGACCGTTACATCGCAATTTTTACAACGCAGGATCCATTACAATGCATGCCTTTACAACGCATGTCATTACATAGCAGATACTATTACAACGCATGCCATTACAACGTAAGTATAGGTAAGTATATCTTTCTTTAAAAATGTAATTACGTTAATTTAATTAATTTAATTTAATTAATTTAGAAATAGTAATTAATTTCATTTAATAAATGTTATTCTATTGATTTGTAAATTGTAAAGAATATAATTTAATTAATTTAATTTAATTTAATTATTTCATTAATTTAATTTATTTAAAGTCGTTTTTTTAAAAAAAACTGAACACTAAAAATACCCCTGTACCCAAAAACCCAAACCCAGCCCTAAAACCTAAAAATACCCCTGTATCCCAAAACCCAAACCCAGCCCTGAAACCTAAAAATACCCCTGTACCCCAAAACCCAAACCCAGCCCTGAAACCTAAAAATACCCCTGTACCCCAAAACCCAAACCCTGCCCTGAACCCTAAAAATACCCCTGTACCCCAAAACCCAAACCCAGCCCTAAAACCTAAAAATACCCATTTACCCCAAACCCAGCCCTGAAACCTAAAAATACACCTGTACCTCAAAACCCAAACCAAGCCCTGAAACCTAAAAATACCCCTGTACCCCAAAACCCAAACCCAGCCCTGAAACCTAAAAATACCCCTGTACCCCAAAACCCAAACCCAGCCCTGAAACCTAAAAATACCCCTGTACCCCAAAACCTAAACCCAGCCCTAAAACCTAAAAATACCCCTGTACCCCAAAACCCAAACCCAGCCCTAAAACCTAAAAATACCCCTGTACCCCAAAACCCAAACCAAGCCCTAAAACCTAAAAATACCCCTGTACCCCAAAACCCAAACCCAGCCCTAAAACCTAAAAATACCCCTATACCCCAAAACAAAAACCCAGCCCTAAAACCTAAAAATACCCAAACACCCCAAAACATATACCTCAGTACCCCAAAACATATACTCCAAAACTCATACTTATTTTTAAAATTACTTACATTAATATATTTAATTTATAATATAAAAAAATAAATATATTTATTTATTATTAATAATAATTAAATAAATTAAATAATATTAAATAAAAAAATAAAAAATGATATACTTACCTATACTTACGTTGTAATGGCATGCGTTGTAATAGCATCTGCTAAGTAATGTCATGCGTTGTAAAGGCATGCGATGTAATGGAACCAGCGTTGTAAAAGTTGCATTGTAACAGAAGTCCGTTGTAAAAGTTGCGATGTAACGGTGCAATACCCACTCATTATCTCAAGAAGGCCCATAATAATAATGCATCAAAGACGGACACCCTTATGCCATGATTATTCTGAAGATTGCTCAACTTCTGGCCATGGATAACAACAGTTATGCCTTGGATGCTCACAGTATATCAACGATTAGCACCATTCGGTCAGGTTTAACATAATTATGTCAAATGAAACCACAGTATGCCAAGGAGGGCACCATCAATATCCGCCCATATCTGTGACAGTCACAATTATGCCTAGGATGCTCAGTATGTCTCTAGTTGGTCAGGTCTAAGCATATATATAGAGGATTTTCTCCAATACCTCATGGAGGGCATCTAAGCAGAATTTGTCTTAAGATAAGAAAAACACTTTATTCTACTTATAGCATAATAGTGCACTTCTAATGCCGTTGGTGAAAGTAGCAGCAGTCTAAGTAATGTAATCCGAAATTTGTGGTTATCATTCATGGAATGTTTCCAGTGATTATGTGAATTTCCTATCTCTGCTCAATATACAAAGTTATCCAAATACATTGTGGTACTTGCAGTAGTAATTTAAATCCCCCCCCCCCTCCGTACCTTCTTTCCTACTTCCTGATTATGCAGGTCAGACTTGGCCATTAAGAGTGTTCTCAGTATCCTAGTGTTACCCGACTGTGGCATGTAGGACAGTAACATAAACGAGCAGGGCCTTCCTTGCCTAGCTAGCACACAAAACTGTACGCAGCATTCCTTGGTAGAAGAGTGAAGCAGGAAAAATGTAATGGCTGTTCTTATACTTGAACATTACCTCTGTCTTCCGCCTTGCTTTTCCAGGAGCCATTTCCACTTCAAATGACTTCTTCTTCTAGGGGTTCCTACAATTCCTATCCCTGTCTGGCAGGCCATCTCCATCTCCACCCTTCATTTTTTTGTTCCATACCATACACACATGATTTCCTGTCTCACTGGAGTCAAACAAAGTAAACACACATCACACATATTCCAGAGTGATCATATGTGCCATCCATGTCCTGTAAGGACAGATAAAAAGGGCTAGTTTGAGACAAACAGCTAGACCATTTTGTAACATTTTACATGTAACAATTATCAAGGCCTGTTCCTACAGCTATAACATTTGGCTGCCACCACTGTCAGTTCTTCTGAAAGGTCAGTAGTCACTCTCGTTAGGGACTGATTATGAGTTGCTTGTTATATTCCGACCCCTGCGCAAACACCTGTTTCCGCAAGGGTCGTAATTAAGAGGTAAAATGTATTTAACTTGCTCGATAATAATTGAATGTGTTGAATGCCACAAGCTTTGTTAATTTTAACAGGGGAAATATATATGGTATTTACTGTACCATGCGGATTTTAGTGTGTTCAACACCTAAATCCGAATTCTATTTCCCAATAACTCTTATTCGGTGCTATTTAGCGCACTCGATAAATAAATAACTCCTGGTTATCGTTATTTTACCCAGTGTGCTAAATAGCACCTTTACTTGTTATCAGACCATTAATATGTCCCTCCATACAACCGAGCCTTGGTCTTGGGCTCAATCTATTTTCTGTTGGCGCTCAGAGTACCTTTGTAATTCTTGTACGTGCATCTTTGAAAAATCTCAAATGCACAGACATTTACTATACAAGGGATACAGAGCAAAGGTGCATGCTCGATTCAGCCGTGCACGCGACAATCCCATTCCAACAGAAGGATAGCTCTAATTTGGTCAAAATATATCGAGTGTGCGCGGAATAGTTCAGTGGCGCAATACTTTTACCAGGACCATTTTAACAGTAAAGGCTGCTATATGAGTTGCAGTTTATGCCAAGGCCAATATCATGCTAGTTAGTTACAATTATGCTCAAAATGGTCACCATATGCAGGGCTACTGAATTATGCGGCATGGTAGGGCCAAATAATGCAGCACGGTTAAGTAAACTATTTGGCGTAATGTGGCATATTTTGTAATAGCATTACGCCATTTTTTTGTCATTTTTACGCTTCATAACCCTGCTGGCGTTCTTTGAACTTGTTAGTACCAAATATAGCAATAAGCAATGGAAAGGTGATCAGCCAACCTTTGAAAAAAGGGCACTCTACTGCTTGGCAACATGCTTTGCAGTGTTTTTAGTAACTTTTGAACCACTTGACCTAGAAACAAATGATTTTTTTTGTTGTTAAAATCTGCAGATTATGTAGCAGATGATAGATTATGTGGTAAACACTGCATAGCTATAATTATGCAAAAAATCAGTAATGGCTACCTTCGAGTGAATTTCATGGTTCTGTCAGTAACAGGCTGAGCAAATATACCAGTCCAGGCTGAACTTGAGAGATCAGAACCCTTGGTAGACTTAGTGGCAAAGTGCCTGTTCTCTGCTTTTTTTAAGGAGTTTTATATAGCGCAAACTTGACCCAAAGTTATCAGAGCACTTTACAGAAGCACCAGTTGTGCTACATGAAGACACATTCATTTTTGTTAGGCACAGGGAGATTAAGTGATTTGCCCAGATCCCGAGAATTGAGGTCGACCGCGTTAGCCATTATGCCACATCCTCTCCCAAGTCTGCCCATATCGGTTGGACTTGGCTATTGGACAATCAGGCAGTGCCCGATAAGCTGGTGTGAATGATCATTCCGTGGGCCACTTTTTTTTCAGCTTCAGGTGTTATGGGCTGGTGTGCCGTTGTTTACTGTTGGCTTCAATAATATTACCATAAACATTTCCTGCAGCAAACACACATTCATGAAGTATCCCATGTCTTGGAAAATACCCAGACAGTGTGTCTTTGAAAGTTCAAAACTGACCTGGTGGGCGGCTTTTTTAGGTATCTGATTCGCTAATGGGGGCTATTTTTAATTTGGTGTGGGGCCTGTTTTTAGTCCCAGGTCTATCCCAGCTTCTAATAGAGCACAGGACCATGATTTTCTATTATCACTCCAAAGGGGCAAAATATTGTTTAAATTACATTTAGGCATAATATTTAGGTTAAACATTTGTGACAAGATCATTCATACAAGCCCAATGATAATGGCAAGCTGCACTGCCTGACACTTGGGGGGGCATGACTTCTATGTACTGTGCCCACGTGATGGAAGCACCACTATGAATGTTCCTTACATGTATGCAACAGTAATCCCTCCTCCTCTGTTTACCACAATAAATATTGTTCCTGAGAACAAACAATCCAGCAGTCTGTGAGATTTGTTTTCACAAAACTGTGTTACAACAACTCTGTGTAACTGTTGGTAGGGCGACGATCTGTCACCACATATTGACAAGCCACCAGTGCTTTGCACCCTCTTTCCAATCGTGGCTTGAGAAATTTGCATGAGGCTCAAGGCCACCCTGGAAGTGGTGGGAAGATAATAAATGCCAAAATAGACGATAAATAAAGGTGAGATCAACATCTGTAATCAACACTCCAAAGGTGCCCTCGCCTGCAGACTGGAGGGAAGGAGGGCAAGCTAAAGCTGAGGAGGCCCATGTCAAAACCATCAACAAAATCATCATGCCCAGCACCCCCAGCTATCTGGCTGACATGTTCACCATCTCTGTGGGATCCGGGCACACATTGGACAGAAACAACAAGGAAACAGGGCATCTCCATCCATGCACCGAGCAGTAGTGCTGTGCTCAAGGGGGCGGGCCCACTTCCCTGATGAAGTGTGGGGCCAGCAGACCTACTCTGCTCATTGTATTTGAAGGCTGGCACAAATTCACTCTGCACTGTGAAGGGTGAGGCCAGAGGAAAAAATTCTAAGAATATGTGTTCTCTCTTAAGCTCTAAAGCAGCTTCTTGGTCCCAACAGGGAAGATAAGGGAGGGGCAGGCATTCCATTTGCAAGTATGGTGACCAGATTTTTTAAACATCACTTATGGGCTGGCTGTAGACACAGGAACCGCCACTTAACCATAATTATCTCCCCAGCACCCGTGATTCTGGTGGGCTTAGTAAATAGCGTTACTGGACCTATCAGAATTTATGGATCACTCATAAATAGGGCCACAGTGGCTTTCGACTGTGAAGATTGCAGTGTAGCATTTGTGGAAAATTGTATTAAACTTGATGTCTTCAACCATATGCTTTCTGTCTGTCCAGTGCATTCCCCCTGCTACTTTTAATAGCTCTGCTGTTGATGTCACTGGTTTAAATGATCATGACTTGGTGGATAGGGAGTGTTTGTGGGAGACTATGAGAAACTATGAGGTTCCACCCGATATTTTGATGGTGGTTCAGGAGCTACAGAGACATAATTGGGCACAAGTAATTAAAGATACATCCGGCGGCCTTACACCAGAAATAGCAATAAATAATGGTCTTAGGCAAGGTTGTGTTTTGGCCCTGCTCCTGTTTGCCATATTTCTAGCAGACCTGCCAAGTACTCTGAGCTCTGCTAGAGGCGCAAGCCCAAAAATAAATAGAAGGCATTTGTCATGTTTGCTGTATGCCGACGATTTAGTGATATTGGACCAAACTGAGCTGGGTCTACAAAGAAAGCTAAATATTTTTAATGCATACTGTACGGCCAAAAGACTAACAGTAAACATGGAGAAAACAATTTTTTTCAGGAGGAATACGAAGTGCAATTGGTATTTGAGCCAAGCAAAACTAGATATTGTAAACAAATATAAATACCTTGGAATATGATTTACAAATTCCATGAAGTGGGGTGTGCACTTAGAGGCACAGAAAATAAAAGCTCAGCTGGCAGTAGGCGGGCTGAAAAGATTCAATCATAGTTATGGTAATATGTCCCATAAACCTTTACTGATGGCCTATATAGCAATGATTCCCCTGCAATTACAATATGGTTCAGATATCTTCTGTATCAATGGTAAAAGCTCTTGGGATAAAGAGGAACGGAAATGCCTAAAATCTTTATTGTCCCTGCCAAGCTCGGTAATGTTCCAAGCTATCAGACTGGACTCAGGGCTGATAGCATGGAATATACAGGTGCAACAAAGTCTTCTTAGATTTTGGAATTGCTTGGGTCGTGAGGAGGTCACAAAGGTATCTCAATGGTGTTTGAAAGAGATCCAAGTAAGTGAGTTAAAATGGGCTAAAGCCACAAGAAGCAAACTTCAGACCATCAGTGACCACCTGAAGGTGAAAATTGACCCGAAGACACTACAAACTACTGTAATAAAGTGCGTACTCAAAAGGCAGGGAAAAGAACTGTCAAGAGCAAGAGACCTAGAGTATCTGAGTAAGAAAGATTCTGTAAAATTTATGAGCAAAAGCTGGGAGAAAAATATAAGTTATCCCTAGCTTGATATGTTACCTAATCGATGGTTAAGAATGAAAGTTTTAAGGATACGAATTGGAATAAATATGATGTAATAAATAGTGCAATAAAAACAGGCATAGTGCAACCCGATGGCAAATGCATGTGTGAGTTGGGGATGAAATGTAACATTTTACACATTTTATTGGATTGTCAAAATGTTTTAAAGTTACGTAATTTATTTCTTCGCCCGATCTTTTTAAAGTATGAGGTAAAGGTGCGCTTGCAGGCATTGGAACTTCTCGCAGATATGGAAAACTTAGTATGGCCGGGATGCCCGTTACCCCCTCCCAACACAATCCCCAAGGATGGGAAGTCGGACGCAGTTCTGAACTTTTGGAAGGCGGGAGGGAGTCACCCTCCCGGCCGTATTTATTAAAATATGAAACAAAATTAAAACATTAAATAAAAGTTTCATAATCATGTACAATTTTACATTTATTACATTTCGATGAAGACATGTTCTTTGGATAACCTTAACAAATCTCTAATACAAAGGTTTCCTAGCCGAGTCTAACATCCTGCAAATGCATACATTCTAAATTAAAATTGTACATCCTAGCATTAAGGGCCAATGGCAAGGTCTTAACCGGTGTCAGATCCCTACTACCAAAACTGTCGCCCTCACGGTGTGAATGGCGCATGCGCAGAGGACTGTACCCTCATTGCCAACTGTAATTTCCCTTGTCTTGTTGGGGGCCCCCCTTTCCGCTCGACGCCATCTTAAAGGTCGTCCGAGCTCCCGTGTGAGGTATCTGTAGGAAGGACAGCGTGGACTCCCCCCCATCCCCACACTCTCTATCCACCGTCGCGGATATCCGGGCCCCGGGAAATTCGTAGGAGGGGCATATAGCCGCCTCCTCCCCTGGAAGGGGCCTATGGCCGTCTCCCCTTAGGCGACCCATCCTTAGTGGGTTCCGCCTCCCAGTGGGAGGGGCCAATGGCCGCCTCCCCCCGGGCGCTCCCATCCATATTGGGTGGCGCCCCACTTTAGGGACCTTGAAATTACTGCTCACCGATCATGACCTTACCGCCACAGGCCGGATAGTTGACCGGCTATCCGCCCCCCCAGACTCCTCCTAAAGGTCATGCTTCCTCAAACCCCTTAGCTATGCTATGAAGTCTCCTATGAGTAAAACATTCCCCTCCCGGGTCAGGTGAACCCCATCATTTAGATACATGTGATCACCCCGAATACACCCATGAGGAATACTATGCAACTGTGCAGAGCGAAACAATCTACCAATTTTATTGTTAACCTTCTTCACCGAATGGTTCAGTGCTGACACCGAAAGGCCCCCCCGCCATACTTTCCTGGGAATCATGTGGGACCAGGCAATCGTGCACCCCGGGATTCTTTTTGCCAACCAGCTAACGGCAGACAAAACTTGCTCGAACAATACTTGTCTACCCAGAGTCACCAAGTCATTGCCCCCCAGGTGTACTATGACTACAGATGGCGGTGACCTCTGCCGCCCTAAAAGACCCTCAACAAAAGATTCGAATTGGTCAATACAGAGCCCGCCCCTTCCATGGAAGGCCACTCTGTACCCGTATTCCCCAGCTGCGCGAGTCGCGTCACCTGCTTTGAACACGTCCCCGGCCCGCCTCACGTATGAGTGGCCCACGACCCACACCACTCTCTCCTCAGACGGTGATCCATGACCGCTGGTCTCCTGGTACTGGGTCGACTGCAAATTCCGCCCGCATGATATGCTCGCGAAACTGTAATTCAAACAAAAGACAAGAAGCGTGAGTGCATGTCAATTGACTTCACAACATGTGCAATCGCACATACCTTTTGAAGCAATTTGAGGACCATCGTCCCAATTGTTTCACTTCCTCTGCACTCTGACCCCTGGCTGTAGCCTCAGTAGCAGCCCCTATCCTAAAGGAGTGGGTCCCAAAATCGCACAGGTCCATGCCCGCAGCAGCGATTGTCAGTGCTAGCACCCTCTGGAACTGAAACCTCGTCAGTGGGGTGCCATCGTTGTGCCTCAGCAAACTCCCCCCCCATGTATCCGCCCTCAGTGCCAAGTATTCCTCTATACACATTATCGGGCACGTGGGGGACCCTCGCACGCGCTGCACAACAACACTGTTTCCCGTAGCTCCCTGGTCAGTCTTGGACCTAGCTATTGTGACTACCATCGAATCACCCCTAATTAGGATGTGATCCCTGCACAAGCCTCCCTCCACATCTTTCTTATTCCTTGCGACCAGTTCGCTCACCCGCATAGCCCCATGGAACGCTAATGCGAAAGCTGCCCGGAACAGAACTGTTTCGAATTGGGAGGAGCATGTCTCAACTAGTTTCGCCATGAGTAGGGACAACCTTTCTAAGCCAATCGGGCGCCTCTCATCTTGCTTGCGACCCTCGAGGCGCTGCCAGCTGCGAAGGGCTTTTTTCGCCAAAAAGGAACCTGTTGGGTCTTTGATGCCATGCACCTGCGCCATGAATGAAATGGCCGCCCTGTGCCTATTGGCCGTTGCCGCTGATCGGCCTTCTCTGTGCAGTGCTACCAGGAACCCTAGGAAGGATTCCTCCTGACCCCAGTTCTGATTCCCTGTTGGAACCAAAAATGCACAATAGGAACGAAACGCTCCTTCGTATGCCTTCCTCGTCCTGGGGGCTAAGCTTGCTGCCACGAGGTCTTGTAATCCGGGGCACCGATTAGCCAGAGTGCTTCGGGGAATGGTGCCGCCGCTAGGTCCGCTGTAGGTAGATAACCCCTGAACGCCTGCATATACAAACGAGAGAGTGCATCAGCCGCATGATTCAGTACACCCGGCACATGTTTTGCCCTGAACTGTACATTCAGTCTTATGCAAAGCAGCACAATTTCTTTCAACAATCTCAAGATCCATTTGCAGCGTGCTGCCTGTTGGTTAATACATTCGACAACAGTCATATTATCAGACCAAAATACCACCGAGCGGTCTCTGAAATCGTCTGGCCATGCCATCAGAGCAACAAAAATAGGGAACAGCTCCAGGAACCCAATATTACTTGTGAGACCGCTGGAGTGGCACCACGCCGGCCATGTTTGCGCCGACCATCGGTTACCAAAAATGTCGCCAAATCCCACGCTCCCCGCCGAGTCAGTCCATAAACCCAGCTCGTCTGAAGACGCTGGCGGCTTGCTCCACACTACTCGACCGTTGAAGTCCGCCAGAAATGCCAACCAAATGCGCATATCCTGGCGAACCTCTGCAGACAGTCTCGTACGGTGGTGTCCTTCTTTGAGACCAACCATAGCTTGTGCAATAGAGCGTGAGAAGGGGCGGGCCATTGGTATAACTCACAAGGCAAAGTTAAGCTGACCCACTGTTTGCTGTTACTGGTGCAGGGTCACTTTCTCCTTACCAAGGCAAAGTTCCAGGGAAGCCCTACATTTAGCTACCTTTCCCACCGGCAAACGAAAACACCCCTCCACAGAATCGAGCTCAATTCCCAGAAACTCCAGTGAAGTAGATGGTCCAATCGTCTTACCTGGTGCCAATGGGACTCCAAACTCCCTCATGAGGATGCAAAAGTCCTGTAGCGCCTGCGCACATTTCGTGTCGCCGGCTGCTCCCAAGAACAGAAAGTCATCTAGATAATGCATGACATACCTATGCCCTGTGGCCTCGGTGAATGCCCACTCTAAAAAACAGCTGAATCTTTCAAAATAGGCACAAGAAATGGAGCAACCCATCGGCATGCATTTATCCATGTAATAACTCCCTTGGAAAGCAAAACCTAGCAAACGCTGATCCTGTGGGTGTACCGGGAGCAACCGGAACGCTGATTCGATATCTGATTTTGCCATCAGCGCCCCGGGGCCCAGGCGATTTAACATGGTGACGGCATCATCGAATGACGCGTACCGCACCGAACAAACTTCTGGGTCAATAGCATCATTCACCGAGAAACCCCTTGGAGCAGACAGGTTATGGATCAGCCTAAACTCCCCCAGTTCCTTCTTCGGGACCACCCCTAATGGGGAACAGATGAAATCCGCCACTGGCGGGCGCTGAAAAGGCCCTGCCACTCGCCCTAGACTCACTTCTTTTGCAAGTTTTCTCTCTACCACACTTGGATTCTGCTGCGCTGATAGCTGGTTTTTACAAAAAGGTTCCCCTCGAACATCCCCCGCCGGGATGTGGAAGCCGTATAAGAATCCCTTCCTCAACACCCCAGCGGAGACATGATCAGGGTATTTGTTCAACCAAGGAGTCATAGCCATGAGATCAACAGGTGTAGGCAATTGGTCACAACGATCATTCTCACTCCTGCTTGGAGCCTCCCTTTCCTCCCCCCCCGTTATTTTTGGATCTACATGAACTCTCCGGGTGTGAGGAATTCCCACAGCCCGCACACACATGCTTGAACCTACATGTTCCTTGCGGTCTGTTACAGTTGCCTCGATTGAAGCCCCAACAGACCCCCCGCTTTCCACCATTCCCGCCGGTCTTCGGCTGGTGATCACCACCGGCGCCTGTTCGAAAGGGCACCGCGGGCTTTTGGCGGGAAACCCCCGACCCACTCCCGCCTGGCGAGGATGTCCCTGCCGTCCCAGGCAGGAGCTGCTTATGCCAAGAAATTGAGTCGAGGCAGTCCCATGTCAGAGAGGAATCATACTCTTTCGCTTTACGGAATTTCATGTCGTAACCTTTCCATTCGTCCCCCTCATACATTTCATAAAAATCCATTATACGAGTTTGATAACAAGACAGTTCAGTCAATACCTCGGGCTTACGTTCACCAATAATCGCAGTAAACATTGCAAAGGCCTTCCCCAATTCGTTATCGTCTCCTCCACCCGAAACTCCGCCATCTTGGCGCGCCAGACGCTCGGGTGCCACAAATCTTTCTGTGTTTTAGCATATTCCATCTCTCGATGGTCAGTTAATAACGAAAACATATTGACATACTTGTCTGCCCATATCAATTCTTTCATGGCAATCGGGATATGTTGTACCACCCTCTCCCGCCTTGAGGGTAATGAGCCATCCCCCGCCAGCGGCAAAGCGAGCTTACCCGGTTCGGTCGTTGTTCCCGCCGTTTTCTCGCGACCAGCTGCCGGTCCTTCGGATATCACCTGTGGGGAAACAAGAGGTAGATTCGCCTTCGCGGCATCTCGCGACTGCCGCAACTGCTGGATTAGTAACTTGGCCTCTTCGGCCGTGTCTCCGGGCGCCGTAGCACCCCCTGCCTTCTTATTGAGCCATGCGGCCAACTGGGTGGCCAGTTCAGGAGGCATATCCTCATCGTTAGCGGGCGTAATCACAACCGGGATCGGTTGACCCGCGTCTGGGATCGGTACCGGGTCATTAGCTGGTGTGACCGGGGGAACCTCAGGGACCGGAACCTCCCCTGCAACCACCCTCCTCTTGACCCATTTCCCTCTACCCTCGGGGACGATTCCCGGCAAGGCCGGGCCTATTACCTTCTTAGGGCTACCAGGCTTGTTCATTGCAGCCAGTTGCTTTTTGACGACCGCCAAATCTCGACCAAGCGCTGGGACTTGTCCGACTTTTCGTTCCATGCCCGCTATTCGGTTCACCAACATGCGTAGCACCTTGTCTGTCTCGGAACCCTTTCCTGCCTTCTTGCCAGACATGGTTTTGATTATCCGCTCCGAGTCGATCAACACGGTCCTGGATTCTTCGCCTTAAATCACTGAAAGAGAAACACAAGCATTAAAAGTATTCAAAATTGCCGCTTGTTCCGTCGAGGGCTCACGAGCAACGAGTGGGTGCAGCCTTCAGAGCACAGGAACAAGAGGACGCTTCTTCGGATTCCCGCTCTATTTATTCTTCTTCGGGAGGGCGTGTACCCTCCTCCGGTACGCCTACTGGGCGTGGTCATCGGTGTAGGTGTCTAGGACAACCCCTCTTGGGCGGGAAAAGGCGCGCCCCGGCTACGCCTCTTCGGGCATACCAGCCGAGACACGCCCCCCGCCCAAAATGGTTTCCCGGGAGGATTGGGGCACCCAACCATACGTTCGGGGGGACCGAGTGGTCGCCCCCTTCCATATTGCTGGGATGCCCGTCACCCCCTCCCAACACAATCCCCAAGGATGGGAAGTCGGTCGCCACTTTCCAATATAGCGATAGCCGTTGGGAAATATATGCAGGGTGTATATAAGTTCCTTAACTCATTGGAGGCTTAAGCGCAAAAAAGTGTTTCGCTATTTAAAATGAAATATTACTGTTTAAAAATTTTAGGAATTAAGTTTTAAGGATTATATGATGTTTATATGGTTGTGAATAAGATCTTTTAATGTGTAGACTTTAAAAAAAAGTTATTGCATGAACTGTTGTTTAAAGAATAAATGGTCTAAATAAACTTTAAGTTTGAACTGAACTGGTCATTCGTTACGGTCAGGCCATCCCCCAACACTGGGAATATTTGAAACTTGTCTCCATTGGTACCAAGGATCTGGACTGATTTTCCCTTTTCCAACGTGGCCTCGCAGACCCTTCTTTAATTTAGGAAAGAACTGAAGACGCACATCTTTAAAGAAGATTACATTATATTGAAGAAAATATTTCACCCGGACTCCCATCTTGAATTACTCTGTGAATGTGTGACTGCCTTCAGTCTGTGCTGCGCTCTACTGACTTATAGCTAGATTTGTTCTAGGCAAATACCACATACATCCAATGTATGTCCCTTATGCAGATCTGCTGAACTGAGTGATGGAAGCCTTAATGCCTCAAATAAAGTGCTTTGCTGTTATACAGTTAAAAAACTGTTTTCTAAGTATTAATGTCCAAAGACTATGTCAATAGTTTTATCATAGAATTTGCATTGATCATTTTACCCGAACGCCTGGCAACCACTTTGCCGTAGAACAAATGTGGTAATTTATCCATGCCCATAACATCTTACTTAAGAGATGTGCATTCATTATGTTATGTATGGCTGTCATAGAGAGCCTCTTTCATTTATGCCACATGTATGAATATAGCATTTTGTGATTCCCTAATTGCGATTCACAAGGACTTGTAATTAGGGAATCACAACATGCAATGTATGAAGGTGTATAGTACCCCTTTTCCGATTTTAAGGGGGTCGCAAATGAGCTACCCCATGAATATTATGAAGGTAGGTTGCAATTTGCGACCCTCTAGGAATCGCAAAAATCACTGGGATGGTGGCCTGCTGAGATCAGCAGACGACCACGTTCGTGATTGCTTTTAAATAAAGCAATCGTTTTTTTTGTAAAGCAGCCCGCTTTACAAAAAGAAAAATGAAAAGTTTTCTTTTCATTTTTTAAGAGCGGGTAGTGGTCCATGGAACCACTGCGTGCTCTTAAAAATGGTTTTACATATGTTCAGAAAGGGGAAGGTGTCCCTAGGGGCCCCTTTTCCATTTGCGAATGGGTTACCACCTACTTGAAGTACGTGGTATAATGCAAATGGTTTGCGAACGCAATTGCGGTCACAAAACTTTCGTACACACCAATGCAATTCGGTATTAGGTAGTGACGCCCTAAACATGCCTCTTCCTAATACCGAATCACAAACCCATTTTACGCTTCGGTAACAGGTTAACGAATCGCAAAATTAAGTTTGCTACATCGGAAAAGCTAAATTCTGCAAATCTGCCCGTTTGGTAATGCAAAAAGGCTTGATACATCTGGCCCCAAATAAGATAACTCACTGCTATGATGTAGCAACAGTTGATAACAAAACTCTTCTCCCGCTGTTGCTATGTCATTAAGACCTTACAGGCCAGGTGACAGGACTCTGAGAGCTTGTCAGCACAGCTCTGCTTGTCTGCTTTGAACAAAAGTAGAAAGCACAGCTGCAGGAGGGGGAAGGAAGGCAGAGAAAATGAAGATTGATCAAGGATGGCATGTAAGGTATTCCTTTTTTTTTACCTTTGGGACAGGAATACATAGCAGAGAACATGCTATGTGAAAGCGGGGGCAGATGAGTAACATAACAGACAACTCGAGATTCGCTCTTGTTGTTTATTTAAGGTCACTCAGAAACCCTTAATGAAAAACATCCCTGAAATTCACTGTTAGTCATCTAGAATTCATTCTGTTATGTATGGCTGTCACTGAGAGCCATGAGCACGAAAAACTAGATTCTAAATCCACTAATTCACTGCCATGATGTAGTAACGGTGGGCAGCAGAACTTGTTATCAACTGTTGCTACGTCATAAAAGGAATTCAAGGTTGCCTTGGCTGGGATCCTAAGAGCCCCAGAGCACCGAGCACAGCTTCTGGATGAGAGGGCATTTGTGGCTTAAGTCTCTCCGATTATTCCTCTGCCCATCCGCAGCAATTAAAAGCAGGAATAGATTAATGTGGGGCATACATAACATAAAATTAGAGATGAGTTAAATGTGAATTACACTGATGTATTCCACCTTGGGGTTCTGAGTGACATCACAGACAACTCAAGATTCACTCTTTTTGTTTTTTTAATGTTGCTTTGATCGCCATCTATAATTCTATATATCATACTGTTTGCAAGAGATTGTTTCTATTTGCTAACCTTTGCCTCTCTCCTTTCGTATCTGACTTTCTTTCTTCCTCTCCTCATATTCTCTTGCCATTTCTCTCCTCTCCTTTGTCGGATTTCTAACTAATGTATATCTCTCTCTCTCACTTGCCTGCCTTGTCCTTCTCTTGTAATGTGCCCTGCCTCTCTCCTCTCCCTGCCTTGTCCCTTATCTCACCACTCCACCTTCTCTTTTTGTCTCTCAAGTGCCATGCTTTCTGTCCGCTTGTGTCATCCTCCTATCTCTAGTGACTGGTCAGCAATGACAGTGCACAAACTAACACGTTTCTCTTTCCCCCTATGCTTGCTGATTTTCTCAGAACAAGAACGGTGTGATCTTCATACTGATTTTGGTGCTCACGATAGACCTGTCTGTCCTGTAATGAAAATTCAGTAGTGTCTTGTCTCCTAATCACACTAGAGTCTTTAAGTGTGATAGACATGATGGTCTTAGCTTTAAACATTTACTTCGAAAATATTCAAAGTACAAAGGCACACATTACAGATAGTAAAATTGACATTCAGTCAAGGTGCTATTCCAAGAAAACAGAGAATCATGAGTTCAGAGACGAAACTGACAGAGATTTGCCTTCGAAGAGTGGGGACAGGAAACCTTGCTCCATTGTAAAGTCACACAGTTTTAACCCGTTTAGAGCGTCGAACGTTCAGCGCCCAGTACTGAACGTTCGAATAACGGGTAGGGCTGCGTCGGCCAACGGACGTGTGCAGCACTACCAAGGTATTGCACGCAACGACCGTTGGCCGACGGCAGCGCTTAAGAGGTTAAAGGGCTTTATACAATAAGGCTGTCACCAGGAAGAAGCTGAAGACCTGGCTGTTCGAGCAGTAGCGGCACCCCCCTCCCCCCCCCAGCGCCTTGAGACCCTACGGGTATGTAGCGCGCTTTATAAGTGTCACTGATTGATTGATTGACCTACTAGCTATGGAACAGCAGCACAGCGGGAGCCACCGAGAGGAGAACCAGGACAGAGCAGAGGGCCATGCAGGGACTGCATGGCTGCATCACCCTTGGTGGCAGCATGGTCCCCATGGGCACCTCAGGAGCGGGGTCCTTCTTAAATCCAGCAGCTGGGTCAACGCCACTGTGGAGAGCAGGGCGAAATCTCCACTCAGTTCCAGGAAGAATGTGGCTTCCCTCGCCTTGCACTCGGCTACCAGGGTTCAGGGATTCTGCACTCCAGCAGGCGGCCTTCTATGGGAATCTTACTGCACTGCCCGCTCACCAGGTGCCCACCGGCCGGAGTGTGTGGGTCTTCTCTTCATCAGCGCCAACCCCAAAGGTGAATGAAGAATAGGGGAGGAGGACATCCTTGGGGAAGGCACAGGAGGAGATGTACTCTAGTCCCTAAACTGCATCCTGTGAATCAGAGGACATGGCATTTAATCTTGGATCCCTTCATTCTGTAGACGTGTGTGATCCTGGGCATCTCGCTGTTCCCATGCCTTAGTTCCAGTGATATTATGTATAGGGCATTTCTGTGCCGAGGGTACAACTTAACACTTCTTTCGGGTACTTGCACCGGTCCCAAATGCTCAATAGATTCTCAAAACATAAGAGGGATGTAAAGTTAAGCAATACTTAGGGTGGCTGAGCAATACTACGCCCACAAGCAGCACTCAGCTGAATTCGGCTGAGTTTTTTTGCAACTTTGTGGAATTCCACGATCACCGCCCTTGCCAAAAACAAACCAGTAAAAGATCACTGTTGCATGTTGCAACTATTAGCAGGTTGTTTTCATGCAGCACACTCTCCCGCACTCACATAGCACCCCACACACACAGTTGCAAGTTCAGTATTAATGCAAGAAGTAGAATGGGGCACTACTATCGATGCACCCTCCATCTGATGGTCGCAACCTGTGAATCGGACACCGCAATGAGCATGCAGTAGACATGTCACACTAGAGATCTGCAGCATGGATGATGAAGCAGGCCACACGGAGTCCCACAACTGGTGAATCCACTGACTACCAACAAAATGCATATGCGTGCTGAGGCCCCACAATACAGGGTTCACACTACTTAGATGCAGGTGCGGCTTGAGGCTTTTTGCAAGGCAATCTGGTCTCCTGGCACAATACTGAGCTCCACGCTCACAATTCGCTGCAGTCAGGATCCAGCAAACAAAGTAGGTGCTGGAGCAGGCCCTGCTCTCCAGCTGAAACACGTAGACAGCGTAGGTCCTGCAGGGAGGTCTTTGATGTCCCCGAATCCTCCTCAAAGAATGGGGGAAAGCCAAAAAGCCTTTGGAGAGCACACCTCGTGGCGCCACTCAGCAGCTGGTAGTCAGCCTAGGCTAGCACCTATTCAGGCAGGGTTCACTATCCCTTACAATGGCATTCTCCTCCTTGTGCACAACAGATTACTCTGGCAGTGTACACCATGCAGTCCAGGATGTCTGACCCCGCATCCCCATAAGTGCATCTCTGCCCTGCTGAAGTATGGCACCAGTACGTATACTGTAGTGTGCCTTTGACGTTGGAAGAGGTTCAGAGGATTCCCTTTTGAACCACAGATTCTCTCCTCTAAATGTCAGTCCCAGCTGCCATGAAGCCTTGGAATGCACATCTTAATATTTCATGGGGCATAATCTAGCATGACAGAGGCCAAGTGTCAAAACCTCTCCCCCCATCCATCCAGCCAAGTCCACAAATGGCAGAGGTCAGTTGTTCGAGTTGCAAGCCCAAAGCGTATGGCTGTCTAGGGGAATGCACAGATATACTACCCCAGCCTCCAGTTGGGACTGGAGTCAAACTAAAGGGCCCACAAAAGAATTTAGCACAGAGAAAAGCCCACTTCCTAGAAGTGACACTTCTAAACTATTAATGACAAGTCATTCAGCAAATCTCACATGTAAACGCTTGAGAAGAGAAGACCTCCTAGGCAGGTAAACCCCACATGGGTATTATTCATGACCTGGGCAGGGAACACACATGTGTACCTGCCTTGCCTTTCCTTTACTACTTGCCCCACCCCTCAGGGCTTACCCAAGGGGTGCCCTGTTGGTAGTGAATGGCCCATTCAGCATTGGCTACTGATTTGGAAAGGCCAACCTCAGCATAAGTGCAACTGTGCACACACAGGCCTGCAATGGCTATTCTTGTGGGTGGCACAAGTAGTGCTGCAACACACTAGTAGCCAGTGCAGCACCCGCCCTAGATATCTGTTTACAGAGTACTCTCTGGTACAGCACCTAAATAACTCAGGTAAGCATCACTTCGTAGCATGTGTAGGAAAGGCGGGCATGCGTTCACACTGCATTACAGTGGTACAGTGCTAAGAATCCTAAGGCCGCAAAACAGAATCCACAACAAAAAAACAGGAGGAAAAAATCTGAACGTTTTAGGGAATTCCCTAAGGAGTGCCATGTCCAACATACAAAGCATACTGCATCGTAAACCTTATAAGGCAACTCATGTCATTTTGTATTTCCTTAAAACCAGTTCTGGAAAGTAGGGGGATCCTGAAAGATCCCCGTTCCAGCAGCTATTCTGACCCCCAGGGAACCATGCTGAATTTGTCCTTCTGTCTTTTTCTGACACCAGGAACCATCAGGGAAACATGCTGAATTTGTCCTTCTGTCTTTTTCTGACACCAGGAACCATCAGCACACACACGTTGTCTGCATGCAGGTGTGAGTAGCAATGTGCAAGCATGGAGGGGGCTTTCTTATTTACTCTTCCAGCTGGTCCCAGAAAAAGGCCTGATTTAAAGGGCTATCAGCCCTTTGTTTGTTCAAATAACATCATGGCTGGGAGCCATCTGGAGCCTACCACCTAGATGCCAATGCAATGGAGGAAAACAAAGGGGCAGAGCTTATCACTTCACAAGTGATTATGAGAAACTTTGACTTCGAGGAAGGTTATTAACTTTGTTCAACTACTTCTATAGGAAGTGTGCTTACACTGTAAAAATGCAAGATTTATCTGGGTGAGTAATTACATAACTATTGATTCAAATGGCACAGACTTCTTTTTTTAAATTTAATTATTTTACAGTGCTACTCATTCCAGTGCAGGGCGTCAGAGCACTTTATATTACAAACAGACACACAATAAATCATACAAGCCTGTAAACCATGGGTTCTCACAAACATATTCCCGGTGGCCAAAAAGTTTGGTCTTTGGTATGACCGAGTGCCACACTGATGCCAATAGGGTGGTAGTGAGAGGAAGGGGGACATAAAGGTGTCGTAATAAAAGCGAAGCATGTACATCTACTGACTAAACTAAATAGCACAATGCAAAACCCAGAAAATTTCGGGCGAATCCTGGCTTCCCCCTTTAACAAATTGTGTGATCCTGGGCCATTGTTTTTCCTTTCAATTTCCCTCCATTTTCTTCATTATCACATGTAAGAGGACATCGAAATGCTTGATGTCAGGATGCATGATGTACAAAACCTTCTCCTGTGTTTTGGCTTTAATCACTAATGGACTTGTTGTCAAGGGGGTGGGAGGAAGCATAAACGTTTTTAAATTCATGTTTGAAAACTATCACTTTTAAAAAAATACTTCTGAATGCACTGCTATAATCTGATTTACTAAGGTGAAATGGCATGCAGGCTAATATAGTGCGGTTTTTGAATTTTGAAGAGAGTATCATATTTTTACACGTTTGCTGCCTTTAAAAATATTGTTGTTCCTAAAGTTAAGTAGTGCAGTACATATTAGTAGCTTCCTTTCTTTAACAGCAATTAATTTTTAAATAAATGCTTACTGTTTATTTAACATGTTATTAATGGTAGTGCTGAGCCCAGTAAACAGCAGCCCAAAGCTTCTGTTTCCCAGAGGGTGCATGTCAAGGTCAAAAGTGCCGCATGCAGCCCCCGGGCGGACTTTATGCGTATTAGTGGTGTAAACCAATGTACAAGAAATGTTACATAAGACAATGAGCAGTATAAGGTGTAGGAATCGTTTGTTTGAATACTCTTTAGTTTTGTAATATACCATAAAAGAGAAACAGAATAAAATTGGAATAAAAACCAAACATTAAGAACAACATAAACATATTAAAAGGTAATAAAACATAGCACCACTACTTTAAGGTTCCAATATGAGTACATACATGGCCACTACAGAATTGCATAGAGAGTAATTTCTACTCAGATTATAACTTTGTTAAGAAGTGCAAGAAGAATTAAATGAACAATTGTCCCCATATCAAAGAGCATCAGGGACTTGCACTGGCTGCCTGTCCAGGCTAGGGTGAAATTTAGGCCTTTTGCATCGTTCACAGGGCCCTCCATGGTTCTGGCCCCACCAACCTTCAGAAGTCGCTTAGGTGGCATGTCCATCGACACAAATTTAGATCATCCACCTCCCAATTGATGGTCATCCCCAGTGCCAAGATGACAGAGTGAGGGGGCAGAAGTTTTTTCCACTTGGCCGGTAAGCTGTGGAACAACATGCCATTTACATTGAAGTCTCAAACAAGTAGGATAGTGTTCAGAAAATCCTTGAAGACGACTTTTTGTTTGGTGTGCAGTGACGGCTGGTGACCTTTCATAGTGGTAAGCATAAAAGTTGCGGGCAGAGCACTGTGGCGAGTGAGAGTAGTGAGCAAATGTATGAAGAGGGTTTGAGGGGGGTTCTCCCCCCGAGAAAGGTTTGAAAAAAAGCGGCCAAATGGTGCATTTTCAAGGACATTTCAGAAATCAAGAATGTTAATAAAGCAATTGGGAAAGTGTAGCAATTACATCAATATAGAGATTTTGTACAATAATATAATGTAGGTTGCTGCTTATCAATATAACCACAGATCTTCAATGCAGACTTAAAAGAATGGGTTCCTGTTGCCCACTCACATGCCAGTGGTTAAATGCACATTCTTACTAATACTTCTGTCACTTTGATTGTGTGCTCCGTGTTCCCCTGCAAACGCCCTGTAAGTACTTGTCCCGTAATTTATTTAATGGTTTTGCCAGGTGCTGCACTGAACAAAAACCACCTCAGCCGGAGCGGCAGGGGGAAGGCAATCACAATAGAAGACAAACATGAAACGGGTACAGTCTAGAGTTAATCTAGGAATAGACCAAGTGATTGCATGCCAAATACTTAAGTTCAGAGTCCTAGAGATACAAAGCTATCCTGCAATATAGTTCATTACACTGAGTTTTGACACAAGCCAGCAGACTGAAAAAAAACGGGAAGCAGGATGTGATATTGTGGTAGTCTAATGAAAGTTTTACTGGGCAAAGGCAGGATGGACGAGATGCATTTTTAGGATTTTTTCTAAATCTAACAAAATTCTCTTTTTGTCTGGAGCATTGTCACCCACATATGATTAAGATATGTAATAGTGTTAGTTTATATAGCGCAAACTTGACCGGAAGGTATGGGAGCGCTTTTACATGATAACTAGTTACATAATGTTCACAAAAGGACACTTTCATTTTTAATTGGCATGGGAGATTAACCCCTTTACCGCTGCGCTAATTCTGCCGTGCGGCGTTTCACTGAGTGGGCGGGGCCGCGTCGGCCAACGGACGTGCGCAGCACTACCGAGGTAGTGCTCGCGACGGCCGTTGGCCGACGGGCGCACTTAACGGGTTAAATAACTGAGCCAACGCTGAGGGTCGCCTCGAACTCGGTTCCTCAGCTCCAAAGTCGTCAGCAGCAGCTTTAGCCGCTGTAAGGCTACGGTATCCTCTCTTGTTCTGTTGCAGCATGATTTACCAATCCTAACATGTCTTATCTTTGTTCAGTTTCAGGCAGGTTTCAAATTGGTCTCAAAAATGCGCTTTCCCTCTCTCTCTCCATTCACAAACAATTTTTTCGCGCACGATTCGGAGCGGGAAAGTCAGAGAAGATACCCTGGGGCTTGACAAAAAATCTAACAAGTACAACTAAACAACATCTCATTAATTAGCAGTAAAGTTACATTCTAGTTTGGGCCTCTGGGATAACTGGACTACATTCCAATGCCAGGCCTGTGCTTCACGTGTGCCAATACAATAATAGTACATAACATTGCCTTGATTAAACTGTAAGAAATAGAAATGTACTTATAAGTAACACAGCGTGGGTGCCTTTGGTGGAGTATTGGAGGTGGGGGTCAAAGCATTACCAAGTGCACCTTGTAATATCGACTAGTGCGCATATCAGAATGGCTGCATAGTAGTACCTATACCCAAACATGCTTTGTTATTGGTTTGTGACTTACCGCGCGCTTGTCAAGTTTTCCGGGTTCCACAAGGGAGGTGTAGGTCCTGTGAGCAGGGAAGAGTGGTGGCTAAGATGCTGTGGTGAACTGCCCAACTGGAAACAAACATCCCCATTGAGGCCTTGATTTTTGGGCCCAGAAATTCCAAGGACTTGAAGTTCTAAGAACAACGGAGCTGTGTGTTTTCAAGACCCCCTCACTACCAGGACAGAGAGGTGCTTATTGAGGGCCTCTCTTGTCCCAAGTGGGGGCCAACAAGAGCTTCTGCTTTCGTTGTTGATGATCTTCAACCTGTGTTGCTTTCTTTTGAGTGGTTCCTGGCGAGTCTCCTCAACATGCCATCCTTGTCACCTTCTTCTACACTAAAGGAGGTCCATCAACATCTGCAGATTTGCAGCTGTGTGTCCCTCTAACATGCATTGCTCGCTTCTGCAGGGGAGCTTACATTATTATACCAGATGAGCACGAAATTCAGCCTCCTTGCTTGTAAATGTAGAACACTTAGCTGAGCGGTCAGGCAGAGAGGCGAGCGGCGCTTAACGAGGTGCTACTCCCTGCAGCCTCAGAATGAATACACCCCCAACTCTTCCTACACCCCATCAGCTGAGCAGAGACCTATCTGAAATGTTGTTTTTCAATCTTGCTGGGTCTAGAACTCACAAGGAAGCAGCTCGCTTAAAGGCCAGATCTTACCAGTATGTGCAGCAGGCACCATGGATGTCTAACATAACTTTCATGTTGCCTGTACATACACACCTAAATAAAGTTTACATTCAGATTCTGTTTGTCCTTCATTTTGTAAAAAGCACTGTTTCTTAAAGTGTGCTAGAAGTGCACCTGGTTTAAGTGTAAAAGTCAGGTTCGATTGTTGCCAGTCAAGAATCTGGAGACATTTTTCGAGATCACGTGCTGATACTGCCAAATCAGAAGACTGAATGCGACTGGAGAGGCTGACCCTTTTTTAGGTCTCGCCTGTCGATGCGCATGCGCATCGAGCTTGCGAGACTATGGGGGCTTAACCACTCTTTAACTAACTTGCAAGGAATCGTGGCGATTCCTTGCAGTGCCCGTGACTTTTAAGCTCAATGCGCATGCGCATTGAGCTTAAAAGCACGTGCACATCAGTTCCCTCAGCCGCACTCCAGGCCCCTGCTGCTTTCACACCCTCTCCCCGCTCCGCCCCCTCCCCTGCCCGCCGTGTCGCATTTCTCCTCCCCCTCCCCTTATCTGCCTTCCCTCCGTCTTGTTAAATAATTGTATTTCATTGACTTTTGAAAGTTATGCAGAGCATCTATGTGTAATCATATACCATACACCACAAACGCGAGGTTTAAACTGCTTTGTTTTTGTGACGAAGTGCGATAACCCTCTCCCCGCTCCGCCCCCTCCCCTGCCCGCCGTGTCGCATTCCTCCCCCCTCCCCTTATCTGCCTTCCCTCCGTCTTGTTAAATAATTGTATTTCATTGACTTTTGAAAGTTATGCAGAGCATCTATGTGTAATCGTATACCATACACCACAAACGCGAGGTTTAAACTGCTTTGTTTTTGTGACGAAGTGCGATAACCCTCTCCCCGCTCCGCCCCCTCCCCTGCCCGCCGTGTCGCATTTCTCCTCCCCCTCCCCTTATCTGCCTTCCCTCCGTCTTGTTAAATAATTGTATTTCATTGACTTTTGAAAGTTATGCAGAGCATCTATGTGTAATCGTATACCATACACCACAAACGCGAGGTTTAAACTGCTTTGTTTTTGTGACGAAGTGCGATAACTCGGTGTGAATACCTCAGCGTGAGACACAAGGGGAGTCCCCGGGCTTTGTTCAGCTTGGCCGCGCGCGTGTTTTGTGAGGTGTTCTCTTCAAACATGGCGGCGCCCCGATCACGGGTTCTAAGCAGGCGGGATTGTTTGTCTGCCACTTGCTCGAAGAATTCTTTGGTAGACCACAGCTGCTGGACCAGAAACTAATATACTCTGAAAGGTTTATCATTCAGTGCAATATAGCGTCCCACTGACACCGTGGGAGTTTTGTTTCATTATCAACTCACGAGTACTAGGAACACACAGACACACATGCGGACTGATCCATTTTTGCAGACCTCGGGTGAGTTTGCTGAAAGTCGCTACCCAGTGACATGATTGTGCCTCCCCTACTCTCCTCCCCTCCTCCTCCTACTCTCCTCCTCCTACTCTCCTCCCCTGCCTGCCGTGTCGCACCTCTCCCCGCTCCGCCCCCTCCCCTGCCCGCCGTGTCCTGGTTAGCGTGGGAGTTTTGTTTCATTTCTCATGACAGACGCTGAACACGTACTCTTTTAGATCTTTTAGAGCAACCAGTGCTGTTCTACAGGTGTACCCAGGGATCCCCTTTTGTATGGCCCATGCCCAACCATGCCTATTTTATATGCCTTAAACCGAGTATTTTGTTGATTGAGTTTAGACCCATACAGTCCTTAATGATTAATCTAGGAAGCATAGCCTCTTGTTTGGACCATACAGTTCGCCATGATAAAAGTGGCTGATAGTAAGTCAGCTCCCACTTCCCAATGAACAATCGGTTCCGACATTGAACGGGGTACAGCTGTAATCCTCCTTAGAAATGCATTATCCCCATGCCCCAAATCCCTGCACCGTATGTTGCAGCAGAAATTGTTTTAGTGTTATATAGCAGCTCTGCAATGGGTTTGGTACTTAGCTTAGAGGCAAACCCAGTCAAACCTTCATTGTTTCTAATCATATTAGATACACAGATTTTCCTGTGGCGCTTCTATTCCAATTTAGAGGCAAACTGAATTCCTAATCCACGATTGATTCACCAGATGTGGAATCAAGAAGACAAAATCAATAAAGGTTATCTGCAAAACAAAGAAAGGTTGTTAATAAACCCAAATAAAAATATTAAGGATTTGAATAATAAACAATCAGCTAAATAACAGTCCTGAAAAGGAAAAGAAAGTAAACAGTCCTGCAAAGGAAAAGAATGTAAGCTAGTAAGTAAAATATTCAAATAAGCATATCATATCATAAAAATCAACCTGTACCGTAATATATCATATAATCAACCACCCAGGGAAAGGGTGGGAGGGATAATGTTAGCCTCCGTGTCTTTAATGAAATCCAGATTCTCTGGTCATGTTAATAGGAGAATCGCAATTTCATTACAAGACCGGAGGCTACCATTATGCATGTTGGTAGCCATGTAAAACAACATCAGACATGTGAGATACAGGTTTGCAATAATGATGAGCAAAGGTTCTAGCATTAGACCAATCACCAGCCTTTAGAATATCATCTAACTTACCACCTGACCAGAATGACTTACTGGCCATTGTGCCTCTAATAGAATGTGATTTAAAAATATCCAGATTGAATCCAGCAAGCTTCATGACTGTCTTAACCCATCTAGCAATAGAGGAAGAAGAAATTCCTTTGTGGGGTTTAACAAAAGAGATGAGTAATTGAGATACATTCAAAGGACGAAGAGAGTTCATTCTAACATTGTATTCTTTCATACATTGAACAACACAAAGTTTAGTGCAACTATCAAAACGAGGATAGAAAATAGAATCTGACATAGTTTTAGTTCTTCTATGTATTTCAAAATTAACCCCAAACATATCATAAGATCTATAGGAAATATCAAGAGCTTTAACATCAGAAACTCTTCTGCATGAAATTAAGCAAAGAAGAGTAGCTAATTCGATAGGAAGATTCTTCTTGCTGAGAAGAGAATTAACTGGCCAAGAACAGAAAAGGTCGAGAATTAAATTAACATCCCAAAGAGATTGATATCTAGGTTGAGGAGGTCTTCTAAGCCTGATACTCTTAAGTATTCTACAAATAATAGGATTTTTACCTACCGTTTTATTGTTAATTAGAGAATGTCCAGCAGAAATAGCAGATCTAAAACAATTGAGAGATCTGTAACTTAAACCTCTGTCGAATTGTTCTCCAAGAAAATTAACTATATCAACAATAGGTGCCTCTACGGGATCCAAGTCCCTTTCCAAGCACCAACGTTGACCAGACTTTCCAAATGTTGTTGTACCGGTAATGTGTCCCAGGGGCCCACGACTCTCCAAGGAGAGTTGAAGCTGTTGACTAAAGTCTTGCGAGATCGTTAGATCTCCTGACACCTTCCAAGCAAGAAGGTTCAAATTCCCTGTCTGAACAAGAGGGTGACTTTGACCGTCAGGTAAATTAATAATAAAATACTAATCTTAAACTCTAAAATATAAGACTTTTCATGAGCTAATTAGGAAGTTGACTTATCTTGCTTGGAGCCGCATTTAAAAGATCTGTGTTCGCTGCTCTGACACAGATAAGTACTACCTTCTAGCATAGCATTTTAACTTATTTATGAATATTCTGATATATTACATGTATTTTATGAATTTCTATGATTACTAAATATCCTTTTACTTCATTATCAACATTTACCAAGAACACTACTTTAATATTGTTTCTTTCCATATTAGATGTCCCAGTCCAATTTATGGTCGGGATTAGCCTTTTCTTAGGATTAGTCTTCTTTATATCACTTAACTAGAGATTAGTTTCATGGTAAGTATTAGTCTGTAGTTCTGTTACCACGTTATTGTTGAACTCTGTATGGTGAGTATTAGTAAATTGTAATAGTACATTGCTGCTTCATTGTTGAACTCTATATGCCACAATAAGGACCCCTAAATGTTTTTCATAGCGTAGACCTTGTTATAAAAAAAAAAAAAAAAAAAAAAGAAAACGCTAAAAGCAAAAGCGCCGACATATACACTTAACCCCCGTGTCTCTTAGCAACATAGAGACACGGGTACACAGTACCTTAACGTCCTGCGCATGCCCCATTATGATATGAATGCCTCACGCGTCTCCTAGCAACTAGCTAGGAGACGCGCTAATGAAATTGCCCTCGCGCTTACATGCGCGACTGAGATTTGTGGAAATCTCACGAGGATCAGCCTCGCGCCTTCAAATCTGTTTAAACTCTCTTCCTGGTCTCCATGACTACATCTCTCTAACGAGACTGTAACGGAGACGGAGCACGAAGAGCCTTTACGAAGCGAACCAAAACCATTTTAAAACAATAACAATATTCAGCATAATATTACTAGTAAAAGATTCACTTCTGACAGAGGATCGCCATCTACTGGCCTTTTTTAGAATCGACGCAAGAGCTTCTCTGAGATAAGTGATTAACTCACGCCTAATAAGAGTCTTTTCCTGGATTTTTTTCAAGCATACCAAGCATACTACTTTATAATAACCCTTGAGGGGATTATTTAAACCTTATAATTAACCCTTAAAAGGATTTTTTAGACCTGTAAGGTGTTTACTTAGAAACATATAACCAATCTGTGTTTTTTACTACATTTATCGTCATGGAAGACAATACCAGTGATGTTAATGTATTTCCTAAAGAAAAACAACCTTTGCCTGACAATATTAAAGACCTACTTAGAGAAGAATTTAGATCTTCTATTAAAGAGGCTGTTGAGACTGCTCTCTCAAAGAGAAAGAGAGTCTCGCCTACAGAGGAGAATTATTTCTCCCTATCAGATGGGGAATCCCCTTCTACATCTGCAGGGCAAAAAAAGGGTAAAGTACTCCAAAAGAAAAATCATTCTATTGAAGCATCCAAAAATGCATGTGAGTTTGGTGGCCCTCGCGCCACAAGAGTCATTGGTGCTCCTTGCAGCACAATAGATAGACCTCAATTACTTGAGGCAAGGAGAAGAGGTGTCCCTAGCGGCACAATAGAAAGCGGTACCCTCTACGGGACAAATGATTTTAATGACTATTTGGAAAGTCAATCAACAGATTATGATGACTGTGACGAATTTATATTTGACCCTCAAGACTCTTTTGAAGATATTGACGAGGATTTAGAACAACCTTCTACTTCTACCTCAGTCAAAGATCCGTTTGGCGGGGAAATGTTTAACCCCACTACAATCCGTCATCCTCGTAGCACTGAATGGTGGCCTATGAATCATGTTGGGAAATATTTATCACAATGGGTTAGAAAGCCCCTTGATATCAATACCCGTAATCTCTTAAGAAATGAATGCCCTCGCCCCTCTTCGGAGGACAAGATTTGTAATACACCTAACCTTGATCCTGAGCTAATCACCTTCCTGTTCAAATCAGGAAGGGACCCTAGAAAAGGAATAGAAAGATGCCTTAAACAGGCTCAGGATAAACTGCTTGATGTAATGGGACCACTTTCTAAAATTCTGGACATGACGGAAGAAGCTAAAGCTAATGACTCACCTATAGACATCGAAGTACTTCGAGGATGGTCACAAAGCGCTGTTTGCCTTATCGGCAATGCTAACGCGAATCTAATTAGCGAACGTAGAAAAGCTGTCCTATTAAGGATGAACCCGAAACTAGCTGATCTCTCTGCTAGTGAAGATATGTCCAACACCAAAGGGCTCTTATTTGGAGACAACTTTGCTAAAACACTCGGGAAGTATGTCTCCACCTTCAACGCCTTTAGTAGGGCACAATCAAATATGCGTAGAGTCTTTGGCACTCGACCACTTTTTGGAAGGGCTGACAGAAGGGGACAACCTGTCAGCCGCACCTCGTCCCGGTCCCAGTTTTATCAAGACAACAGAAGCTATCGTCCCAATAGAGGTTTCCGTGGAAGCTCAAACTTCTATTCACCAAGAGGAAGAGGCCCAAGATCCCGTGGTGGCAGACCTCGATCATCCAATCAAGCAAACTACGGTAAGATTAACCCCTTCTATCCCCCTAAAGGTGGCAGGAAGATTGAGACAATTCGAAAAGAATTGGCTTCGAGTTACCCAAGATCCATGGGTTTTAGAAACTGTTGTGGGATTCAAAATAGAATTTTGGGAAGAACCCTTTCAGGAAAGAGTTCCCAGAGAACTAATTTTAGACGAGGAAAATTCGAAATTAATAGAGACAGAGATCTCCCAAATGTTAGAGAAAGGGGCTATTATAAAAATCCCACTTTCAGAGTTAACGAAAAGCTTTCTGAGTTCTATTTTTTTAGTCAAAAAGAAAGACAAGGGCTGGCGACCTGTTATAAATTTAAAGAATCTGAACAATTTCCTAATCTACAGACACTTCAAGATGGAGGGTATCCATCTTTTGAGAGACATCCTTCAGACCAAAGACTGGTTGGTGAAATTGGATCTGAAAGATGCCTATTTCACTATTCCCATGCACGAGGATTCTCGCAAATATCTCCGATTCACTTGGAAAGGAACTCTCTACCAGTTCCAATGTCTTCCCTTCGGTTTATCTTCAGCCCCTTGGTGTTTCACCAAGGTTCTTCGTCCGGTGGTCAGTTACCTAAGGGAAAGAGGGATTCGTCTTATAATTTATTTAGACGATATCCTCATCATGTCTCAAGACAAGACAGAAATTCTGAAACATTTAGATATCACTATGAATCTCCTTCGAGACTTGGGTTTTATCATAAATTTGGAAAAATCTATTTTAACCCCAACTCAAGAAATAGAATTCTTGGGTTTCAAAGTCAACACTATTCTATCCAACCTGATTCTTCCCCACCAAAAGGTTGTCAAGATCAGGAAACATGTCTCTTACGTCCTTTCAAAAGATATTATCCGTTTGAAAGACCTAGCCAGGGTTTTGGGTCTCCTTTCATCTTCAATTCAAGCTATCTCTCCGGGCCCACTTCATTACAGGGGCTTGCAGAGATTGAAAGCTCAAGGCCTGAGAAAAGGTCTCTGGTACGAAGATTCTCTTCCCCTTTCAGAAGATGCTCGAGAAGACCTGCATTGGTGGTTAAACAACCTCCAAGCTTGGAACGGAAAAGCTATATTTGGAAATGTACCAGATTTTATCCTAGAATCAGATGCGAGCAACCGTGGTTGGGGTGCTCGTCTGAACGACCTAGAAACCGGTGGGAGATGGTCTTTTTCAGAACAATCCCTCCACATAAACTCTTTTAGAAATGTTGGCAGCCTTAAATGCCCTTATGAGTTTCAAAGAAGTTCTGAAGAACTCCAACACTTTAATCCGTTTGGACAATTTTTCAGCCGTCTCTTACATAAATCGATTGGGTGGCGCGAAATCCAAAAATCTCTCGGATATCGCAAAGAAAATTTGGTATTTCTGTTGGGAGCACAAAATCACCCTCAGGGCAGATTACATTCCCGGTTCGTTGAATCTGAGAGCAGACTGGAATTCACGTTTTCTCCACGATTCCAGCGATTGGATGCTGAATCCCAGATTCTTTCATCTAATTCAAGAAGTTTGGGGCCCAATCCTGTTAGATTTATTTGCCAGCCGGTTGACGAACCAAGTTCAGAAATACTTCAGCTGGAGGCCAGACCCAAACGCGTCGGGAGTAGATGCCTTTCTCCAACCTTGGGAAGGGACGAAGGGCTACTACGCCTTTCCTCCTTTCTCAATGATTCAGAGATTGTTGTGGAAAGTGAGACTCGAATCATGCAACATAATTCTGGTGACTCCCTTTTGGAAATCCCAAGTATGGTTCCCCGGTGTAATGGAACTGGCGATAGACTTCCCATGGTTAATCCCTTCTTGCCCGGGTCTTCTAATAGGCCCAGACGGAGAAGAACATCCTTTAGTCTTGGAGGGCAAAATGAACCTTCTTGTTTGGAAGATATCAGGCATTCAGGGAGATATTCTGAACTTTCGGGAGAAGCTAAAATCTTACTGGAAGAATCATGGGCCCCTGGGACCAGAAAGAGATACAGAGGAATTTGGAACAAATGGTCTGGTTGGTGCCTTGAAAGGGATTTGGATCCCGTTCAATGTCCTTTACAATACGTAGCTAATTACCTTGCTCATCTTTTTGAGTCAGGTCTTTCTTTTAGAACCATCAACTGTTACAGGTCAGCCATCTCTTCAGGTCATTGTTTGATTAATAACCTTGCTATCGGAAGTAATCCACTAATTAAAAGGGTCATGAAGGGTATTAGACTTAGGAGACCTCCTAGAGCTCGCTATGAATCCCTTTGGGATGTTAATCTTATTTTTAACCTTTTCATGTCCTGGCCTGTTAATCAGTTACTTTCCCTTAAAAGAATTTCTATGAAATTAGCAACCCTATTGTGTTGAATTTCCTTCAGGAGGGTGTCTGATATTAAAGCTCTTGATCTTTCCTACAGGTTTTATTCTTCTGAAGGTGTTCATTTCGATATTTGGAAAAGAACGAAAACAATGTCAGAGTCTGTCTTCTATCCCTTCTTTCATGAATGTGAAAAATTGTGTGTTGTTAATTGCATGAAGTGTTATGAAAATAAGATTTCAGTCTTTAGACCTCTTGGATGTGATCAACTACTTTTATCTTTTGTTAGACCTTTTAGGCCAGTGTCATCAGCAACTTTAGCAAGATGGATACGCCTGATTATGCATGAAGCAGGTGTAGATCTATCTAGGTTTGGTGCTCACTCTTCTAGAGGTGCAATGGCTAGCAAAGTCTTTTGGGCTGGAGGTTCTCTACCCGAAATACTTAAAGCCGCAGATTGGTCTAATGCAAGTACCTTCTCGAAGTTTTACTTGAGACCGATAGAACATGTTAGCGGTGCAGCTTTGCATGGCTTTAAACATGCATAATGGTAGCCTCCGGTCTTGTAATGAAATGTCGATTCTCCAATTAACATGAAGAGAGAATCTTGATTTCATTAAAGACATACGGAGGCTAACATTATCCCACCCTCCTCTCCCTGAGAGGTTTGGGTTGATTAATGTCAAATGTTTTTTTCGTATTATATCTGAAAACATGATATTTTTCTCTTACCTTTTTCACTATATGATATTTTTTTGTTCCTTCTCAGATAACAATCTTAAGGAATAATTGTTTCGATGAAATTTCTTCAGTGTACTCCTGTGTCATCGCAGCCCACGAGGAAGATAGGAGCCTGCTCATCCTAGTTGTTATGTGTTAAAGTTCTATTTATTGTGATGTAATAGTATTCTTTAAAGGGCTGCATGTTTGGGCAGCAAATAAAAGTATTTGCATAATGTTAGCCTCCGTATGTCTTTAATGAAATCAAGATTCTCTCTTCATGTTAATTGGAGAATCGACATTCCTAACTAGCTAAAGGTATTCGTACATTGTAGTTTCCTCCCATTGATGAAATGCATGTTATGTTTCCCTCTTGCTCGACCACAGCTCATGGTGTAAGTTTTTGCGCTATTAATTTTCATACCTCTCCCTTCCATAGAGTCTATTAAAACCTGCAGACTGTTTGGAGGGAGTGCCACAATGGCGGTTTCATCTGCGTACAAGAGTATTGGAATAAGCCGCCTCCCAATCCAAGGGGTATCCACACCAGCTGCCTGGAGCATTTCTTCCCCACCATTTATGTATAGGGAGAAGAGGAAGGGTGCCAATATGCATCCCTGCCCACTCATGAAGTGCTTAAACCTCACATATAGCATCGTGCATGACATGTTAAATGATGTCATTAATGACATCATCCAAACACTGCAAGTTTCCAATTTGCTTCCACCACCACCGCATCCACCACCACCGCATCCACCACCACCACCACATCCACCACCACATACACCACCACATCCACCAACACATCCACCAACACATCCACCACCACCATATCCCCCAGATCCACCACCACCACATCTATATGTGTGTGTGTGTGTGTGTGTGCCTCTGTGTGTGTGTGTAGGTGCAAATGCAATGTTCTTGGATTTTCGTCACAATAAAATACACTGAACATAATCTTCACAAAAGTTATTTACAAACGTTTAAGGTATTGCCATTATAAATTACAATAACTTTTATTTAAGTATTAATTATTTACAATAATAAAACCCATTGTTATTTGTAATATCAATACATCTAAGTCACGTAAATACAACACACATTGCATTACAAATGCTATAGGTGTCACATTTGCGAAAGTTAAAACTATTGACATTGTAACTGACAAAGCTATTAATTTTGCTATTTTAAAAACCAACACATAAATAAAAAAGTGTCATTTACAATAACAATCGCTCAAACTTTCCTAATGCGAGACCTATTGCATTTCCAATGCTTGTTTTACTTGGCTGTATCCTGGCATTTGACAGGGCATGGGGCGACCTTGTCAAAAACACCTTACCGCCCGAGCAGGATGCTATCTTCAGACATGCTGCACTACACTAGCCATGCGCAGCATGTCTAATGCCTTGTCAATGTAAGACGGAGCTGAAATGAGGAGTACTCCTCTCTCACATGCGCAGTCAAACCACCTTCTGGACTCCTCCTGCTCTCGCCTTTGCTGTGCGTTGAGATGCGCACTTTCACTTGTGTGAAGGACAGGCCGGAAATGAAAACAGACGAATTGTGAAAGCTGTCAATTCATCTGCTTACATTCCTGTTGCCCAAATTGCAGTGACTTTCTTTTTGTGTTGATACGTAGTGAGGCAAAGCTCCAGCGCCCCTATGGACCAGCCGCCACTGAGTATTTGCCTCCCTGCTTTTCATATTGAGAATAGCATTCCCTTGTGCTAAAATGCCATGGCATTCACGCCCTTACTTATTTCTTACTATTTAAAATGACTGGTTTTCTATTTCTTGTTTCTTATTATCCAGGAATCGAACAAATATGTAAACACTACAAAGGCCAGATAAAGGGTTGTGTCAGCTGGAGGATCCTAAGTGCTTCATTTTACCAACTAGCACCTAGCTTTCGACAAATTGGGATCAGCCATTTAGCATGTGCTTCTTTATACAATGCGCAAAAGAAGAGCAGGTGTGGTATATCACCTTTTTATAGTCACATGCTACACTCCTGGTCTATGTTATTCGAAGGGCTTGACTATTTTGACATAAGAGGCAGGTTTCCATATCGAACCTGAATGCATAGTTGTATTGCTAGATTTGGTTCAATATCGTTAAAAAAGATTTCATAATAATAATTGTCTTTTATCATTTAAAAAAAGTGCCTTGTGCCTGCGTTAAGAGGGGATTATGTTAATAGTTGTGGAAGTGTATTTTTAACTCCTTCACACTAATGTGAGTGCAGCAGCCTACTGGATCACTCCAGAGATTATCCAGACCCATCCCCATTAGGGAGTCTTTCACAAATGTAATCCAAGGTAGGTTAACAGCATTTGGATATCTAAGTATTTCCACGAGCCTATTTCCATAGGGCAAGAGTTTGGGTATGACCCAAATTCGTCTACAGAAAATTAAGGAACAGAGTTCTATCTTGTCAGTAATTAACCTGAGGCCGAAATCGAGCCACAGTGGTACTAAAGGAGTACTGACTGGTAGGCACAAGATTTTCCTATTAAATCTATTTTCTACCTTTTCCAGGAGTTTCATGTTTTGTGGCCCCATAGCTCTGCATGGTAAAGTGCAACCACCAATGCTTGGTATGAATATATATATATTTTTTTATTATTAGTTTCAAATTGGCCTAACAATGACATATCACAATGACATTTTATAAAGCAAGAGTTTCCATCAAAACACCCAACCCCCGCCCGAGCCCCTCTTTCTGCAGTCTATAACATACATTACCATCAACATTCCTTTCCTGTTCGTTGGTGCGGATGCCTGAATAGGTAGGTACACTCTTACAGTAAACACGCCTGTGATTAGTGGTAGTCCCATTACATGACAGTATCCGGGTCACAAGTCAAAGTGTCCTCATCGTCCCCAGACTGTTCGCTGCGGGCCAGTAAGTATTCCCTCAGCTCAGTGGGGCCATATATCTTTAGGCCTAGACCTTTTCGGGAGCTCTTCCGTGTAAAGGATCAATTGCTCTTGACAGTACACCATGTCGGTAAGCCACTTAGCAGATTTCGGGTACTGCTTCCCATCCCACGTGAACAACACTCGCCTTTTAGCCAACAATAGAGCCACTTTCACAAAGCGACCCAGTACACCCTTTACCTCAGGCACGTATCCCAACAAGCATATCAGCGGGGTGCATTCCAGCAGACGCCCAGTCATAGTGTAGAGCACCTCCAACACCTCTACCCAGTACGAATGCACCCTCTGGCATCGCCATGATAAATGCACAAAACCTGCCCACACCACCTGCAGCAATCTGCGTCTCTAAGACCCATTTAGGGAGTTTTTTGGGTGTGTGATAGGTCTGGTGTACAAATTTCAGGTGTATAATGCATAGGTTACTATTAGACGATAGTCTCCCTGTTACCATACAGATCTGTTCCCACATAGCCACTGTAATCTGTGGATCTAAAACCATATTCCACCGCCCTAGGCTTTTATCTTCTGGAAGCACTGACTCTTCTTGTATCACCCTATATAGTCTAGTGAGTATGTGTTTCTTGGTGGCCGCTGTTATAACCAATTGCTGTGACTTGGAGACTTCCGGCTCCTCTGGGAAACTGGGATAGTGATCCCTGATAGCTCTACTCAGCCGATAACAGGTATATGTAAACAGTGGTGTAGGGTTGGTAATATAGCTCTGTTAGACCTGGCACCTTGGCGTGAGTTTCCCTTCCACTTTTTGCTGATGTGCCTCCGATGTTTTGCTGGTTTTCCCCTACTCAGGGCACTGCGCCACGGCCAACCCGTGCCGCAGTGCAAGTGCTCCCTACTGAAAATTGTACATGTGATTGATATCCATGATTGGTTCATTGGATTTACTGTTAGTCCCTAGTAAAGTGCACCAGGAGTGCCAGGGCTCGTAAATGCCAATACTGCTAGTGGGCCTGCAGCGCTGGTTGCGCCACCCACAGAAGCAGCCGTAAAATGTGTCTAGGGTCTGCCATTGCAGAACCCGCGTGCAGTCTGGTACTGTCATGCCGGCTGGGCAAGTGCACCCACTTGCCAGCCTCTAAACCTTCCCTTAACTTCATATCAGTCACCCCTATGGTAGGCCTGAGGGCAGGGTGCATTGTAAGTGTAAGGTAGGACATGCCCTGATGTGTGTGGCATGTCCTAGTAGTGAATTACAACCCAATTCGTTTTTCACTATTGCAAGGCTACCTGCTCCCCTTAGGCCAGAATGGGCTGCTGGAACTATTACACTCTATAATCCCAGCAGGCTCAGGGAACATGGTAGAGAGTCATGTTTAGTATGCCTGAACTCAGAATAATAAAATACTTCTTTTAGTAAAGTTTATTTTAGTATCCTGGGTTTGCAAGTGCTACTTTTAGAAAGTCAGCATTTGCTTGTCTAACCATTTCAGCCGCCTCTGCTCTTGGGTGTATCTGACTGTCTGAGTGTGTGAGTGACAGGGCTGGGTGTCGACAGGTGGTGAATGGCAGGATGACACCTTAGTGGGTGGTGGGAGTTTCCCCTGAACGATGCATCAGGCTGTGCTCTGCCTCCACAATGCTGGCTCCACCCTCCTGGGGAGCGACTGATGACTCAGCCTGCACCTGGACCAGGAAGGACCGAAGCTTCTCAACAAAGTGCTCAAGCTGCCCCTGTCTTCACAATGCCGGCTCCGCCCCCCTGGGGAGCGGCTGATGTGCCTGCCCTCACACTGAATGCAGAAGCAGAAGTACCCACTACAAGTGCTCAGGGACTGAGAACAGTTATGCAAAGGCCCCCCTGGCCTGTAAGAACAAAAGAAACTGGGTATAAAAGTAGGAGCCCTGCTCCTTGTAAATTAGATCCTGTTTGTGCTACAGAAGAAACTCTGCCCGAAGAGAAGGACCTGGAAGGACAAGGAGGAGTGCTGTCTCTGACCTGTGTCTTGTGCCTTGCTGCAGAAGGAGAGGAAAAGAAGAGACTACAAGAGACTTTTGCTTTTTGAACTTTGTGCCAAACTCTGCTGAAAGATCTCCAAGGGCTTGCCTGTGAACTTGCCCCCTGACCAGCGCCCCAGGACCAGTGGGCGCTACCCCTCTGAAGGAAGCTGCTGCTAGCGTGTGCAAGCATCACCGCCTGTGTAACCCCCGAGGTACAGGCTGCCCCGCAAAGACCGGCACTGCCAAGATTGTGCCCCTCATAACTCGGGCGCTGAGACCCCCTGGCCCCCGCAGCTGGGAAGTGATTCGCTGCCGGGCCTCGCCTGATTTGGGCCCCGCGCTTCGTGAAGTGCGCCCCCCTCAGCCCCGCCTGCTGCAGCCTCTCCCCTTCAGAGGACGAAGTGAACCTTTTCGGAAGAGCCTGTGATCCCATCGAGCACCGCCGCCCGCCCGGGAAGCAACGCGACGTGGGACAGCTCCCCTTGAAGCCGTCCGCTTCAGAAGTCCAAGGTACTGTGCTCTTTGTCCTCACGGTGCGAGCGTCCTGCGACCTGAGCTCGCACCGCGCTGCCTGCTTCACAAACGCGAGCCGCCTCTGAAACCGAGGCTCGCACTGCTCCTGGTCCGCGAGGCCCACGCGGGAAGCGTGAGCTTTGGCCGGCCGGGCCCGATCTCCTCTCTGAAGCGAGCGGAGACAGCGGAACGCGCATTGAGGCGCTACAAGACACTGAACCTTGCTGAACCTGGGCAGAAGGCCCAAAAGATTGCTTATTGCTAAGAAAGAACTGTGGCAACTTGAAACTAAGTAAACTGGAACCGCTATTGAAAGTTTGATAACTGTATTTACAAGCCTGCTTGAAATTTATATAAAGAAGATATATTTTTACAAATACAGTTTGGTGTCATTGTGTGGTGGGTTGGTTGTGATGGTGTAATATTGCAAATGTTTAACCCTATGTGCCCCAGAGATTAGCCTGAGACTGCTTAAGCCACACTACCTAGAGGGTAAGCAGAGGTTGTCTTGGAGGTAACCCTCAGCCCTGACGAGGAAGAGAGAGTCCCTGCTTGTCGCTAGTGCTGCACTGCGCCAACTAGAGACTCCCCCTTCCTACATTGGTGGCAGCGGTGGGATCACGAATTTACATTTGCAGTATTTTACCTTAGCCACTGACCATTGCATAGTGATTTCAGTCCAGTAACTTAGCCACAGACTTTGTTTTTGATTTTGCCAAGAGAAGATCCCTAGTGTTGAAATCATGCCTGGCACAAACAGCGTTGATGGAGGAGAATCCATAACCTCTGGTGCGGCGGAGCTGGAATGGGATGCCGCAAAGCTGGACAACTACACAAAGAATGAGCTGAAGTTTTTTTGCAAGAAACTCAAGGTTCCACACGCAGGGTGCAAGAACAAACCAGAGTTCTACAAGGCCCTGAAAGCCTGGATTGAGTCTAGGGAGGCACCTGAGGATCAGGATGCGCCTGAGGATCATAATGCACCTGTGGAGCTGGTGAATCTCGAAAAACCAGACAGCGTGCATAGCTTTGGTAGAGGCCTGTCACCAGAGGAGCTGGCCGACAGGAAAGAAACCAGGGATCATGAAATGAAGCTGGCAGAATTGAAGGTAAAGAGCCAACTGGAGCTTGAGAGCAAAAGACTGGCTCTGGAAGAGCGAAAACACCAAATGGATTATGAAATAAAAATGAGGGAGATGAGTCTGAAAGAAAAAAGCTTGGATCATCCTCCCTCTGGTGGCAGCGCAACGCCGGTGCAGGTAGAGTCAAGAGTGCACATCCCCAAAGATGTAGTGAAGGAGTTCTTTAAGGGGGATGACATAGGACAGTGGTTTAGGGCATATGAGGTAGCCATGTCCTCCCACCGGGTCCCTGACAAGGATTGGGGAGCGGGGTTGTGGGGAAGGTTCCTTAGCGAAGGGCGGGACACCCTGCTAGATTTGCCCATTGAAAACCAGAGATCCTATTCCCACATGAAAGAAGCTTTAATGAACAGGTCTGGGCTTACCCCTGAAATGTATAGACAGAAGTTTAGGGGGTGTACTAAGCGGCCTGGGAATACGTATGTGGAGTATGTGACTTTTTTTTGCAGAGCACTGGATGGTTGGGTGAAGGGTAACAAAGTGAATGATTTTCAAGGTCTCTTTGATTTAATTGCATGGGAGCACTTGTCTGATCACTGTTTTCCTGAGTTACGCCAGCACCTGATAGATAGCAAGCTGTCCAACCCGAGGAAGCTTGCTGAGGAAGCGGACCGCTGGCTCAGCACCAGGGTCCACAAGGGTCCAGTGGGAGACTCCGCCAAGGGTGGGCAGGGTCCCCAGCAGAAGAGTGGGGGGGACAAGGGAAAACAGAAAGGGTTCCAAAAAGGCCCCCAAAGTAATCCCCAAGGGGACCAGCAGAAAGGTTCTCAGCCTCCCCCACCCCCAAAGCAGAACGGGGCCCCGACAGGTAGACCTGTTCCAAAGGGGCCCTTCAATTGTTTCAAATGTGGTGAACCGGGGCACATATCCAGTGACCCCAAGTGTCGCCTGTTTGGAAAACCCGCACCCACTGGTGCTCCGCCCCGACAAGTGACTAGTGTTCACTTAGGAGAAGAAGTGATGGTCCCGGGGGGTGGAGATCCTGTTCAGATGACCCTAGTCTCACTAGGAGACAGTGAGATGGTCCCTACGAACTACCTGCCCTCTAACACTAAGAAATATGGGCAGGTGGTGATCATCAATGGTAGGGAAGCTGAGGCTCTTAGAGATACAGGAGCCAGTGTGACTGCAGTGAGGCAGCACCTGGTGTCTCAAGAGCAGGTTGTACCCCATGCCTACTGTAGGGTTATCAATGCTGATAATTCAGAAAGTCAGTGTCCGATGGCTCAAGTTCCCTTCGAGTGGGGGGGGGGTCTCTGGTACTCTGCAGGTCTGTGTGAGGAAAACCATGCCTGTTGACTGTTTGCTAGGGAATGACTTGGAGCACTCCCCTTGGGAAAAGGTGGAGAAGACGACTCACCTGAGGATGGTGGGTCTGCCTGACTGGGCGTGCGTGACCACCCGGTCAATGGCAGCCAGTAGGGGTGATCAAGAGGTCCTGGGGCCTGAAGGAGAGGCCCAGGAACCAGCCTTAGGGAGAAGGCGCAGGGGGCGCGGGAAACCGGCCCCTGAAGTTCCCACGGTCCAGGAGGAGGCAGACCTTGAGGGGGATGCCCTGGAGCCTACAGGGGAACAGATTGCCGAACTGAGGGACCTGCCTGAGCTGACCCATTGGCAGCAAGAAGGAGGCCCCTCCAGGGAGGAATTCTGCAAGGAGCAGAAAGAATGCCCTTCTCTCGTGGGTATGCGGCAGCAGGCTGCAGACCAGGCCAATGGTGTTCAGGCCAAAACACATTATGTGTACTGGGAGAATGACCTCCTGTATTCAGAGCCTAAGGCTGCTGAACCTGGGTCAGCCCATGTGCTGGTGGTACCCCAGAAGTTCAGAGCCTTCCTACTGGGGCTGGCTCACGATGTGCCTTTAGCAGGACATTTGGGGATGGACAAGACCTATGACAGGCTTGTCACCCACTTTTACTGGCCCCAAATGCACAAGAGCTCAGGTGCTCATTGTAGGACCTGTCCGACTTGCCAGGCAAGTGGGAAGAGCGGAGGGAAGAACACGGCTCCCCTCCAACCCTTCCCTGTGGTCGGTACGCCATTCCAACGAGTGGGTATTGACATTGTTGGGCCTCTGGACCCCAAGACAGCCAAGGGCAACAGGTTCATCCTGGTCTTGGTGGATCATGCCACCCGGTACCCTGAAGCCATCCCTCTGAGGATAGTGACGGCCCCCGTGGTGGGGCGTGCACTGATGGGAATTTTCTCACGAGTAGGATTCCCTCTAGAGGTGGTGAGCGACAGGGGGACCAACTTCATATCCAAGTATATGAAGTCCCTTTGGCAAGAGTGTGGTGTAACCTACAAGTTCACCACACCTTACCATCCCCAAGGAAACGGGTTGGTTGAGAGATTCAACCGAACCCTGAAGGGCATGATCATGGGCCTGGAAGGTCCAATGAGGCGTAAGTGGGACGTCCTCTTGCCATGCCTGCTCTTTGCATACCGCGAGGTACCCCAGAAGTCCCTAGGGTTCAGCCCCTTTGAACTGCTGTACGGTCACCCCGTGAGAGGACCACTGAGTTTGGTAAAGGAAGGCTGGGAGCAATCTCCCAGGAAACCTCCCCAGAATGTATATAGCTACATGCTGGCCTTCAGAAACCAAACCAGGCGCTTCAGACAACTTGCCGAGGCAAATCTGGAAGCCAGCCAGGAGGAGATGAAGCGGTGGTACGACCAGAATGCCACTCTGGTCGAGCTTCAGCCTGGACAGGAGGTGTATGTCCTGGCCCCAGTGGAACCCTGTGCCCTTCAGGATAAGTGGACAGGTCCATTTGAGGTCGTGGAGCGCAAGAGCCCAGTGACATACTTGGTGGACATGAAGACGCCCAGGAACCCTTTGAGGGACCTACATGTCAACCGCCTCAAGCCCCACTTGAGAAGGTCCGAAGTGGGCATGTTGTTGGCAACTGATGATGGAATGGAAGAGGAGTCTGAGCCTCTTCCTGACCTCTTAGTGGCCTGTGAGAAAGATGGGTCAGTGGATGGAGTTAACCTCTCACCCACCCTGACCCCTGAGCAACAGGAAGACTGCCGCCAATTGCTGGGGCAGTTTCCAGATCTGTTCTCCCTGGTTCCTAGCGTCACAGATTGGTGCGTCCATGATGTGGACACAGGAGACAGCTTACCTGTGAAGCATAAGGCTTACAGAGTGACTGACAGGGTCAGGGCCTGCATCAAGGAGGAGGTCTCCAAGATGCTTGCCCTCGGGGTGGTTGAGTCTTCCAGCAGTCCTTGGTCCAGCCCCGTGGTCTTGGTCCCAAAGGCTGCTGCGCCGGGAGCCACACCTGAACTCCGGTTCTGTGTGGACTACAGAGGACTTAATTCAGTCACCAAGACTGACGCGCACCCCATCCCCAGAGCTGATGAGCTCATTGATCGGCTAGGGGCTGCCCGGTTCCTCAGCACGTTTGATTTAACGTCTGGGTACTGGCAGATCGCCTTGACCGATGGGGCAAAGGAGAGGTCAGCATTCTCTACCCCAGATGGGCATTTCCAGTTCCGGGTTATGCCATTTGGAATGAAGAATGCCCCTGCCACCTTTCAGAGATTGGTCATCCAGGTGTTGGCTGGGCTGGATGAGTTCAGTGCCGCCTACCTGGATGACATCGCGGTGTTCAGTGGCACCTGGCCAGAACACCTGCGACACCTCCGGGAAGTGTTGATAGCCCTGCGCAGAGCAGGCCTCACAATCAAGGCAAGCAAGTGCCAGATTGGGCAGGGTTCAGTGGTGTACTTGGGACACCAAGTAGGGAGTGGCAAGGTGGCACCCTTGCAACCCACAATTGAGACCATCCTGGCTTGGGAACCCCCAAGACCCAGACTGCAGTGAGAGCCTTCCTGGGGCTCACTGGGTATTACAGGAGGTTTGTCAAGGGCTATGGCACAATTGTGACCCCCTTGACAGAGCTGACTTCGAAGAAGCAGCCCAAGAATGTGATTTGGATTGACACCTGTCAGAAGGCTTTTGACACCCTGAAGACTGCCATGTGCACGGCGCCCGTGCTCCTGGCTCCTGATTTCTCCAAGGAATTCATAGTGCAAACAGACGCTTCAGAGCATGGTGTAGGGGCTGTTCTTTCACAGATGACTGAGGAGGGCTTTGACCAACCCGTAGCCTTCATCAGTAGGAGGTTACTTCCACGGGAAAGTAGGTGGAGTGCAATAGAGCGAGAAGCATTTGCTGTGGTCTGGGCGCTGAAGAAGCTAAGACCCTACTTGTTTGGGTCTCACTTCCGAGTTCAGACGGACCACAGGCCCCTCAGATGGTTGATGCAAATGAGGGGTGAGAACCCGAAACTATTGAGGTGGTCCATTTCTCTACAGAGTATGGACTTTACGGTGGAACACCGCCCTGGCACAGATCACGCCAATGCTGATGGTCTGTCCAGATTTTTCCGCCTTAGTGATGTGGAACTCCCTGGGGAAGGGTAGTTCCCCCCACATTTCAGCTGGAGGGGACACGTGTTAGACCTGGCACCTTGGCGTGAGTTTCCCTTCCACTTTTTGCTGGTGTGCCTCCGATGTTTTGCTGGTTTTCCGCTACTCAGGGCACTGCGCCACGGCCAACCCGTGCCGCAGTGCAAGTGCTCCCTACTGAAAATTGTACATGTGATTGATGTCCATGATTGGTTCATTGGATTTACTGTTAGTCCCTAGTAAAGTGCACCGGGAGTGCCAGGGCTCGTAAATGCCAATACTGCTAGTGGGCCTGCAGCGCTGGTTGCGCCACCCACAGAAGCAGCCGTAAAATGTGTCTAGGGTCTGCCATTGCAGAACCCGCGTGCAGTCTGGTACTGTCATGCCGGCTGGGCAAGTGCACCCACTTGCCAGCCTCTAAACCTTAACATTCTGCGTAACCAGGCGCTCTATAAATGCCCCTTAATAATAATAATCAGTCACCCCTATGGTAGGCCTGAGGGCAGGGTGCATTGTAAGTGTAAGGTAGGACATGCCCTGATGTGTGTGGCATGTCCTAGTAGTGAATTACAACCCAATTCGTTTTTCACTATTGCAAGGCTACCTGCTCCCCTTAGGCCAGAATGGGCTGCTGGAATTATTACACTCTATAATCCCAGCAGGCTCAGGGAACATGGTAGAGAGTCATGTTTAGTATGCCTGAACTCAGAATAATAAAATACTTCTTTTAGTAAAGTTTATTTTAGTATCCTGGGTTTGCAAGTGCTACTTTTAGAAAGTTAGCATTTGCTTGTCTAACCATTTCAGCCCGCCTCTGCTCTTGGGTGTATCTGACTGTCTGAGTGTGTGAGTGACAGGGCTGGGTGTCGACAGGTGGTGAATGGCAGGATGACACCTTAGTGGGTGGTGGGAGTTTCCCCTGAATGATGCATCAGGCTGTGCTCTGCCTCCACAATGCTGGCTCCACCCTCCTGGGGAGCGACTGATGACTCAGCCTGCACCTGGACCAGGAAGGACCGAAGCTTGTCAACAAAGTGCTCAAGCTGCCCCTGTCTTCACAATGCCGGCTCCGCCCCCCTGGGGAGCGGCTGATGTGCCTGCCCTCACACTGAATGCAGAAGCAGAAGTACCCACCACAAGTGCTCAGGGACTGAGAACAGTTCTGTAAAGGCCCCCCTGGCCTGTAAGAACAAAAGAAACTGGGTATAAAAGTAGGAGCCCTGCTCCTTGTAAATTAGATCCTGTTTGTGCTACAGAAGAAACTCTGCCCGAAGAGAAGGACCTGGAAGGACAAGGAGGAGTGCTGTCTCTGGCCTGTGTCTGGTGCCTTGCTGCAGAAGGAGAGGAAAAGAAGAGACTACAAGAGACTTTTGCTTTTTGAACTTTGTGCCAAACTCTGCTGAAAGATCTCCAAGGGCTTGCCTGTGAACTTGCCCCCTGACCAGCGCCCCAGGACCAGTGGGCGCTACCCCTCTGAAGGAAGCTGCTGCTAGCGTGTGCTGTGTGTCTCTACAGCGCCGAGTGAAGAACACCTGAGAGCGCTGTGCCCGCCGCCACGCTCTCGGACAATTCGTGCAGCTGTGTCCTTCCCCCGACCACCGTGACCGTGGCCTGATCGTGTGCCAGCTGCAAAGTAAAGACCGGCCCCACGCTGGTCTGAGCGCCGTGACTGTCCGCGCCGTGCCGCGCTAACAAAGGAAAGGGAGGACCTGCCCGGTCCAAGCATCGCCGCCTGTGTAACCCCCGAGGTACAGGCTGCCCCGCAAAGACCGGCACTGCCAAGATTGTGCCCCTCATAACTCGGGCGCTGAGACCCCCTGGCCCCCGCAGCTGGGAAGTGATTCGCTGCCAGGCCTCGCCTGATTTGGGCCCCGTGCTTCGTGAAGTGCGCCCCCCCTCAGCCCCGCCTGCTGCAGCCTCTCCCCTTCAGAGGACGAAGTGAACCTTTTTGGAAGAGCCCTTGATCCCATCGAGCACCGCCGCCCGCCCGGGAAGCAACGCGACGTGGGACAGCTCCCCTTGAAGCCGTCCGCTTCAGAAGTCCAAGGTACTGTGCTCTTTGTCCTCACGGTGCGAGCGTCCTGCGACCTGAGCTCGCACCGCGCTGCCTGCTTCACAAACGCGAGCCGCCTCTGAAACCGAGGCTCGCACTGCTCCTGGTCCGCGAGGCCCACGCGGGAAGCGTGAGCTTTGGCCGGCCGGGCCCGATCTCCTCTCTGAAGCGAGCGGAGACAGCGGAACGCGCATTGAGGCGCTACAAGACACTGAACCTTGCTGAACCTGGGCAGAAGGCCCAAAAGATTGCTTATTGCTAAGAAAGAACTGTGGCAACTTAAAACTAAGTAAACTGGAACCGCTATTGAAAGTTTGATAACTGTATTTACAAGCCTGCTTGAAATTTATATAAAGAAGATATATTTTTACAAATACAGTTTGGTGTCATTGTGTGGTGGGTTGGTTGTGATGGTGTAATATTGCAAATGTTTAACCCTATGTGCCCCAGAGATTAGCCTGAGACTGCTTAAGCCACACTACCTAGAGGGTAAGCAGAGGTTGTCTTGGAGGTAACCCTCAGCCCTGACGAGGAAGAGAGAGTCCCTGCTTGTCGCTAGTGCTGCACTGCGCCAACTAGAGACTCCCCCTTCCTACAAGCTCAAATCCTCCCCGGTCAGGTATGTCCCTTCTCTATATAGGTCACCAATAACAGAAATGCCTGCCTCCTTGAGCGCGTGGATCGAGCCCCGCTCATGCGCTACCGAAATAGCACTGTGTCCCTCGATAGCCATGTTTGGAGCATACAATGGGAGTCTATCTGTCCGCCTACCAATGTCCTGCCATGCCGAGTCCGTGGCAACGATGGTGTTGATCTCTGTCCTAGGCGTTAAACTACGAACGTGTGTAATAATGCCTTGTAGGGGTACATCGCCGGCATCCCCCTCCTCAACCGCCACATGGGGAATAAAGCTATGTGAACGAAACCAAAAAAACGCATATTGGGCCAGTCCACACAGGTAGTACACAAAGAAATCTTTGGTATGAATATAGTTAGGCTACAGGTGCTATAAATTTATAACATGACCCTTTGTACTACTTCAGCAAACTCCTGCTTCACTGCTCTAGTTTTAGTCTTCTTTTTGCAACATGTGATGAGCATTCTAGTTTCTCGTCTAGAGTAATCCCTAGATACTCAAAGAGGCGGTCCTGTTCTATAGGGGCACCTTATAGAATAGGAGTGGGGCAAGAGGAGGAACAGGGATTAAAAAACATATTTAATATTTGTTTCCAATCCTCTCAAACCACAAAATCTACTAAAACCATCTTGTATTTTCTGTAGCCCCATGGGAGTCTTTGACAGCAAAAAAAGTATCGTCTGCGACCATGAGGACTAGAACTAAACGTGGGGCATCATTTTCACAACAAGTAAAAAAAATTACCAGAGTATTTATAAACACTGTAAAAAGGGTAGGGTCAATACACAACCCTGCCTTACACCACACTTCACTGGGATAGGATTGGTACCTTCACCTAACTTGCCACATCTAATTTGCACATAGTTGCTCTGATGCAGTCCCTCAATTATACAGCACAAATATGTTGGGTTGCCTGGTTCTGTGAGGTGTTTCCACAGCAGAGCTCTGAGAACTAGATCAAATGTAGCTCTTAGGTCAACAAAGACTGCACACAACCTCCCCTTCTCAAAGTTAATGGTCTTCCACTAAATCATATGCAGTCAGAATATCTGATACACCTTAGAAGTGTTGGGTCGAAATCCGGCTTGAAGAGGGCAAAGAATATCATTCTCTTCAAGGCAATGCTGAAGTCTGCTCTGAATAACCCTGCTAAAAAGTGTTTGTGCAGTAACAATTAAACTAACTGGTCTTTAGTCGGCTGGGTCCAAGGGGCAACCCTCCTTCTCAAATGGGGAGAATCTCGGCCCCGGCCCATGACTTTGGTATAGCAGCACCCATTAAAATGGCAATGAATACCACAGTAAAATATGGTGCCCACACCTCTATTTTTGATCAAAACAGATCGCATGGGATCTTATCAATGCCAGAAGCTTTCTGTGGAGTTATCTTTCTAATGGCATCTTCTAGCTCCTTACACATTATCTGGGGTAAACCTCTATTCCAGTGCACAGGGAAATGTCTGTAGATTCGGGGGATATGACTGCCTCTGGTTTTTGTTGGTATAGATTGGTGAAGTGGACTATGCATACCTCAGCTGCTACATTGTCAATTTTAGAACTTCCCTCCTTATTCCCAGTGGCAATTGTAGTTCAGTTTAATTTTATTTGCATAGTTACCAAAAACTATTGAAATACAAGAAATCAACAAATAAAATCATTAAAACACATAATAATAAAATTACATCTACACGTTCATGTCTGCTAAAAAAAAAGGCCTTTGCAAATATAAGGCAACTATAAAAAAACTCTTCATAAAATGTTCTATTGATACTTCAATGTGGTTAGAGGGAGCAACATTGTTGGTTTCCACCCGTCTCTTCATGTGCGGCCTAATGCCAGGACGGTTATAAAGTGCTCTTAGTGCAAAAAGTGCTTGAGATATTTTTTACGTGGTAATATCTTGTTTCGTCCCAGCATGATTTACTCGGGCTAGGTGACGTTGATCGGGGCTGAGTATGATGTTTGAAACTCCCCCTCTTTAAAGTGTAGACTACCTAATAAGTAAATTTGAGTAAGATAGATCTACGGCATGATTGAAGTAACCCAGTAATTTAAGGGCAAGTGGTATTACCATCTTATGGAAGTAGTGCATCGTGAGGCCCAGTGCTCGCTGCGGGTCAGGTTTAAAGTTGTTCCGAGGAAACTTCCGTTGGTCGAAAGCTCATCCATTAATCTGGCATTTTTTCCAACAGTCTCAGAAACTTCAGTAGACAACAGTTCAACTATGTGTCTCTAGGTGCAAAACAAGCCAGCACTGCGTGTCTCCTAGTGTGTATCCCTTGTTGGTTTAAATGAGATTTTAGTAGCTGTTTCCTCTCTTCTGAAAGTTCTTTACATGAGCATAGGAGATGCATCAGCTCTTCTGGTGCTAAGCCACAGAAGCAGCAGGTGGAGCCCACTTTTTCCATGTGCCAGTGAGGGGGGTGATGTATGCAGGGTAAAAGGCCTAGGCAGCACTTTAAAAGCATACCCCAAATCGAAATGATTCTGAGGAACTGGGGCTGTATAGGTGCTCAGAGTCATCCAGCCATGAGCCCTTTTTGAGAGGGAAGCATTGTCTTCGATCCACAGGAGATGCTTTACCGTTTTCCATACCAGTTTTTTAAAGTAGTATTATTGGTAGGTGTATCCCAGAGCTGAGTTAGCCCTGTGTTGATCAGGCTATTTTGAGATATTTTGAAGGGGGTGATGCAGCTTGCAATAGTAGCTCTTTCCACAGGTATTGATTAAGAATTCCTGGTGCAGCTTTCCGGACTCTGTCCCAGGTAGTGATAAATGCCCCTTCTCTTGTCAGGGACTGTTTCTGTAGGCCAAATTCTAGCCTGATCTGTGCGGGCGAAGTGTACTTGGGCAGGCCAGAAAGATCCTGCATGCTGTTGTGACTGTGTTGTCCAGTGCTTTCTAATCCCTGCGCCTCTGTGCTTCACATCCGTAGGCAATTTTTGGAAGAAGTTTTCACGTACCACCTGAGCCAATGGCAATATCGACAGACTGCTCAGTTTAGAGTTAAGGTCCTTTAATGAGACTGCCAGGGCGAGGCCTTTGTGTCTGATCCAGTTTTTCTGGGCAGTAAAGTGGCCTCCTTAATAATCACGCCTAGATATTTATATTCCGGTGCAAATTCAATGTATGTACTGCCCCAGAACCAAGTTGGGGATTTCTTTAGGTTTTTCCTGATCGTCATAGTCCTTGTTTTCTCTAGGTTGATAATTAGGCCATTGGCTTCTGAGTATTCCTGCGTGGCAATTAAGTTCCGGAATAGTGTTTGATATTTCTCTTGTGGAAGCTAAAAGGAGGGGCCATTTCTGGCAGTGCCAAACCCTATTGTCAGCGCTAGAACTTATTTATATTCGGCCCTTGTTTCCTGAACATCTTCCCTCTTGCAGCTCCTGATGGTAATAATCAGAGCGCTTTTGGCCTGACTACATTTTTTATTGAACCAGGATGGTACAGTACACCTTGACCCTTAGCTTGTTGCTTGTCTGAAAAACTCCACCTTCAAGCTGGAAAAGAGGATATGATGTACTTCTTCTACCTTTTGTATAGCTAATTCATCATCAAGTGCAAACTTGAGGGTGTGAAATACCTCCATAGATTTACCCACCTTGCCATATATAGAACTCAAAGCCCCCTTGGATCCAGCCACTGCCTGACAGTGAATTCTGCATTTACTGTTAGAAAGTCTACATCTCCTTTCCGGTGGCTCGGGATGGCTTGCTGGCTTGGGGTATTTGGGAGATCCAGGGTCATTTCAAGCACATTATGGTCACCATCATGCCTGCCTGCCACAACCATATATTTTAGAAATAGCCACATTTTAACATCTAAAAAATGTAATCAATAAGACTAGTACTTCCTATTATATTAAAAATATGGGTTTTCATTCTTTCAGATTTGGTGTATCCATGAATGGTTTGTTCATTACACGCTTGAATCATGCAGTTCAAAGATAGCTCGTTTAATTGTAATGACAAGGGAGAACACCTCCTGATAGGGGGACGAGTGAGAACCGGGATTGACCATATCCTATCCTCCTCTGTCAGAGAATGGTAATTTGCCAAATCTAGTGGTTTGAACTGGCAATTTAAATCACCCCCCAGTATTTTTAAAGCATTTGGATGGGGACCAGCTATGTGCGAGATTAACATGTCGACTATGGTAGATTCCAGATGCTTGGCAGAGGGTCTTAAATATATTTTACATTATATATGTTTATTCAGCATCCATTAGAAAGATTAACAGTCACTTGGGCACAAGTCCTAAAAAAAGAAGTGGGGGGACGCTGACGTCATGACAGGAAGTGACGTCACGAAAGGTGGCTTGCACCATCAGACTCATTGCCTCCCCTCGCTCACCCCTTAGATGCGATTGCATCAGAGAAGCCAGAGCGTGAACAGCGTTCTGAATGAGCTCCGGTCTCACCCCAGAAAGGCCAAAGAGTGAATGTGCGGCTCCATTTGCTCCAGTTATCGAGCTCCCGGTAAAATAAGTGGGGGAACGCCATCCACCGGCGTGGTACCCTGACCCGAGCCCTGACAGTCACACTGAGAATGTCTTCCTCTGTTGTTTCGGTCCCCAGCTCCACGCAACTCACATGTACCCCAATCCAGGTCCTTAAGCCTCTAGAGGGCCTTCCTTTCCCACAAGAGTTGGCATTAAATAATAGCAGAGTTGGGATAGCTAATTTCATGAGTTTGCCACGTTTCTTGAAAGAGGCCAATATCGGAAGTATTGATATATGTGGCGCAATCAGGATCCGCCAGTTTGGAGCCAAGGCCGGTGACATTCCAGAGAGTATCCTACGTTTTCCTGGGTTCCCCCCAAATATCTGCCTGTCTTAGGTCTCCTAAATGGCTTAGTGGCTATTGTAGTATTTATATTATTAAAACCTATATGGGTGTTGGAATCACATATCATCCATACGTGTGGAGTGATTGGTCAGGCGAAACCGCCAGGATAGAAAACAAAACAGTGGTTATTGTTTTCTGTAAAAATAAGACTGCACTTTTTCCCAAAGAAACCCTCCTTTGCAATATCAGAATTACATCAAATTGAGGAAACAAAACATTAAGCATCTTAACCCACGATTTTCAGCTTGCATGCAGCTCCTGCATGCCAGTAAGTAGATGAGTTATAATAGAAGGCTTGCAGTTTATGCAATGACAGTAACAAAATGATCTCAGGGCCAAATGCAGTAGCCCACTAACTTATCTAAATAAAATAAAAATCTCTGTTCTGCATGTGACACGATGTGCTTTGCAGCAGACACATTAACCCTCTACGCTACTGTGTGAGGGCAAAACTGTGACGGGACAAAACACAGAACTCACTCCGAATTGTGTTGTCCACCGGAGTTACCTTACCCCTATTATAATCCTCTCAACATTGCTGGGCACACAGTGACCTCTGCAGCAGGTACCTTAATCCTGTAAAATATTTAAAAAGAAATCCCCTTTGTGACAAATTAAGTAATCTAGGGCAGATTTCCTCTCGCGTGTTTTAGTTGTCAGTTTTATACCCAGCAGGTTGTTTTTAAAGTAAATGTACAAGTTGCAGCCAGACTCTGTTTTTCAAGCTCCGCCCCTTGTGACTACATCACCTGTCTTCTGCACAGATTGAGTCCTAATGTATGTGTTTTCGGAGTGATTTATATCCAAGTCCAGCGCTGCTAGGCCAACTCCAGCCCTTTGCCGCAACCCTTCCCTCTGCCCTTCGCTCCGGTCACTGCCCTGCCTCTGTTAGCGTGGCGTCGACCATGCACTTTTTAGTATTACTTGAAACTTAAATTATTAGTTACATTGAAGTGAGACGCATAGATGGGACCACGGGCGGAAGAGGTCGAGTCGAAGAAAGAGTCATGTTACGGTTGTCACTGATACCGTCATGGATTCAGGCGTGCCTATATCATGAGACCAGACCTGCTCCTCCCCGTTCCGGGCATTCGAGCGCGCGGAGTGAGCGAGCACAGACTTCAGCCATCGCTTCACAAGGTGCCATCCAGCTGCAGCTCTGCCTTCTGACAAGTCCCCTGCTGCCGCTCTGACCTCCTGCGACGCCCCAGCCCGCCCTTCACCCACATTATTTCGCTCGTTTTCGGAGCGGAGGCCCGAGAGGAGCAGTGTGGGATCTCAGAGCCACGGGCTGGGTGAGCTCTGCTTGGCCGGGACCGCGCTGTACAGGAATCCGGAGCCGTATCCAGGCACAGGTAATGACCATCGTCGCCGCAGAGCGCACCGAGGCGAATCCTGAGGTCCCTCGGACCCTCCCGTTATGCGGGTGGAGGGACAGGGCACTCACTGGTGCATTCCCATGGTACATCGATGATGGGGCCCTGTGGGGCCCTAAGCTGCGCCTCGCGGGTGGTGCGCATTGGGGTGGCACCCACTGCTTCTTGATTGGCGCATTGTTCCAGGTGGCCGCTCTGCTCTTATGTCCGTGTACTGCTGTAGGCGCTATGCTCTTCAGCCCCGCTTCTCTCACCTGTGCGCTCTCGGTCACCTGTGAAGTGTAGGTTGCGGCTCACTGACTACCCCAGCACAGCTCCACAGACCTCGATCTGTCTCCAGTTTTGATGACAAACACCCAAGCGCCTAGAGGTGACGCCTCACGGGAGAGCCACTGAAAGCTCGAGGCAGAAGCCTGGCTCAGTGCCAGGGTGTCTGTGTTGGAGGGTTAATTGTTCATATGCAGAAGGTGCCCCTTCCTGCCCATAAATAATCAGTTATGGCTATTTACTACTTCTATGTGTGCTACATTCTGTAGCACGCATAGAAGCAGCAAATTAGCATTATTTAATGATTGACTATGGGCAGGAAGGGACACCTTCCTGCACAAAAACAATTATTAATTGTGAATTGCGCCTGGAGGTCAATGCGCTAAGTTGAATGTTAACTAGAAGCCTCTTCGGAAGCAATGCTGTAATCTGATATGGTTGAGACTGTAAGCATGTACTCTTGAGTATCTTGTGAACTGTATTTTTCACAAAAAGACTAACTTATAACAAAGCCCATTTGATCAAAAACATACATTGTCAATGTCGGGCGCCAGTGCAAATTGGGAAACTGGGCGTTCCACGGGCTAACTTGTTCCAGCCCCAGTGCCCACGGGTCAACAGCATGGCGACTAATGAGCAATGCAGGAACTGATTAACAAAGCGCAACTTAATTGGTGGTGAAGTTGTGGCAGTAGCAGCAGGGTGTCAGAGAACAGAGGAAGTGGCAGGAAGCCGTGCCCCTTTCTTAACACCCTGCGTGGTGTGTGGCCATATTTCGTAAAAAAGTAAAAATGTCTAAGCTGCCACAGGTCAATCCATTTCACAGAAAAATGCAAGATCCCTGCAGTGTGTTCTTTGCCCAAGCTGACATTCTTAAATCACAGCCCCCTCTCTCGTGGTGGCACTCGGGGGTGGGGGCGCTAAATAAGTCTGCTGTGATGGGAGCAAATCATGAAAATTATATTTGCCTCAAGCTGCAAACAGAAGCTTTTTGAGCCCCATAAAAGCCGATTAGACAGAATGTGACTTTATTGAGTTGTACGTAATACCTTGCATTACGGTCACTTCACAACACGCCCCTCTTTCAGATGCCAGCGCCTTGAGACCCTCCCGGGTGAGTAGCGCGCTCTACAAATGCCGTGATTGATTGATTGATGCTAGTCACTTATACATAGAGTTGGGCAGTTGGTTGCTTGATGTGCAAAGCCTACTCCAGTTAATGTACTCCCTTAACAAAATGGCGTCCTAAGTTGACAAACAGAAAGTGCCTGTCCTCGGTCTTGTATTCATAAATAAGTTGACATCACACAGAAGGTGCTAGAACTCGGCAGCTCCCTTTCAAATGAAAAGCTCCGTCATTATTGTGCCTTATATAACGTTTAATCATTGTCCTTGATGTGCTCAACCATCTAGTATTTGAAGCCCTTCCTTACAACAAAATAATGGTTATGCCCCCTTATGAGAAAGCTCCATCCCCCTTAAATGTGCATTCATAAGTGCATACACGCATTTAGTTGTCTTTACCTTTCTTTGTACAATCTGCCACTTCAGTTGCATTGCTCACAGAAGTTAACGTCACTCAATTCTGTTGTCTGCGGATTCTAACCAGGTGACCTTAAACCCTAGCAAGCTGCATTTCAGCAATAGTTTCTGTGCTGTTGTATTTACTAGGGGAATGGGAGAGAGTTACGGCATGTGTTGCAGAAATTATTAGGTATCCAACAATTTATAGGGGATATTAACCACAAACTAGCCCAGGAGGTTCACCCACTTGCCACAAAGGTATGTGTAAATAGCTGATCACAGGTTTAAATGTTCAAGAAGCATCTTCGGTTAATCTGTTTACAATGGGACCCTTCAGGGAAGGTTACCACCTCACACAAGGCAATTGGACGTGGTCTCCAGTTCTGAGGCTCATCTACAGGTTATTGATTTTTGTAGTACTCATTAGTTCAACGGTAATGAAACAAGACAACAACATCCAAAATGCATTAGTCTATTACACAAAAAACTAGGGTTCCAAATACGGCAACTGAAGGAAAAGCAACACCATAATTAAACTCCACAACATACCACTCCATAATTCACAATGCCATTCCACATAATTACACTGACAAACAATTACACTCCTCATAATTCCAGTACACTCAATACCACATAATTATTATCCTCATATTTCCACTGTACACTAATCCACTCCACACCACACAATTCCACAACGAACCATTCCAATCCAACTCACATAATTCCACTCCACACCACACCACTAACATTCCAAGCCAAAACACGTACGCAAAAGACATTGTCTCTAAGGCCCACAGATGCGAGACCAGTTGCATTGTAAATGCTTGTGTTTTTGTAGCCATCTGACTTTCTAAGAGCTGCTTCTTTTATTTTGGCGCTTGTGCCTTTTCCTGTCCCAGCCAGACCCTGCCTGTGCATTTCAGTTTGAGTCTGGCGTGAGTCTGGAGCGGGCAGCCCGCATGGCTGTCAGCGTCCATCTCAAAATATAGATGTACAGAGGGTGATTGCATTTTGACAAGCAGTTTTATAATAACAATAAAGTGTCTATTTGCTAAATGGGCACGCGCCACAAGGAGTACCGAAAACGTAACCGAAAGATAAGAGATGTTTTTTGTTATCCAATCCAATGGTACTTATTTATCGACCTCGGAATGATAAACGGTTGAGAGGACCTGCCCCGATTTTAGCCTGTGACCAGGGATCGGACAGTGCCACCTCTCTGCATTTGAACTTGGCTCAAGGGCATTGGAGCGCTGTACACAGTGACGACACTGACTGAGCTGATGCAATCTGCTCGAGATCACGTGGTTGCCTGGGTGGACGAGTTGTGATTTTGACCAGTGTTTCTTGCTTGCATGAATTACCCCCTCTCTTCAGCTCCTTCCCGCTGCTCTGCAAACGGTGGCCCGAGTGCCGCCATAGTCTGGGCACAGTCTTCCGATCAAGATGTCCCCTCGTAGTGCGCAGATTAATTCTTATCCAGAATGAAGACCCTCTCTCTATGAAGACTCTGAGACATGTTGAGGTTTTCAAGAAAGCTCGCCCGTAGCTGAGGATTTTAATCTATGCAAAAGGTGACATTTTAATTGGTTAACATTACGGCTGTTTACAGCGCTAAGAAACGGCGGAATTTTTGACGCGCTACATAAAAAAACTTATTGTGCAGGCGGGGCATATTTTATTGTCTGCAGTTTGCTTAGGGATCTACCGGTAGATGTCGGCGCTTACAAAGTACACAATAAATCTAGGTTGGAAGCAACAAGCGCTGTGCATATGGAGGGAGAGGAGGCGAACGGCGATTCTGTTAATCTAGTGGGATTCAGCTATTGACATTACACTTGACGCATACATTTCTATAAAAATAAAGTGTGTCTTGGGTTTTACACCACACTCCGAAATGTATGATGTTGTTACGCGGCCGGATCTTTGATTACGTCATTTGTATTGTTTCTTATTGTATTGTCATTTTTTTAGTTGAAAAAAAAAAGAAAAAAATTATGTATTGGAGCACGGTGTTCGGTGTTTTATGGAGTGTTGGAGCTGCGATTATTTTACAGCCAGCACCCTCGCTGCTGGACTACATATCCCGCGACAGCCCTGGTTTGTTAATTGTTAGGTCGATACATTGGTGCTACGCCCTCTGTTGACGGGGTGGGGTGGCGGATTTACGGACGATGAAACGAGATCCTGACTCAAATGTGACGGTGTAGGGTCTCTCAATGTGCACCCGAGGGGTAAATTCCACACAAGTAATCTTAATACCCTGTCAAAATTCTGTGTACATACTCAACCTCCCCAAAGGTACACCGTCCTAACCTCAATAACACAATTGAAAATACTAGAGAATGAAGGGAGTACACCCTTCATTCCTAGTTTTTTGGACGATGAAACGAGACCTAATTAATTTGGCGCGTGGAACTCTTAATGCACACGCCTGCCTTCAGTACATGCGCGGCCTAGTCTATCAGGGGTCTTGTCACAAAACATAATTTTGGTACGTGAAGCTTTCCTACACACACGATTCAAGTTGTGATTTGTGTCGTTCATGGTACACCCACGTTTACAGGGGATATTTATAAACTAGGGAACGTTTAGTTACATTAAAAAGAGGTTGTGCTAATTTTCTCGTCGTAGTATATGTAGCGCCCCACAGTCCAGAGTGTAGTGTCCTGCTGGACACGTTCTAGTGTTCTGCCTGTTTGCACCTCACACCATACACCCACCCATCACAGGCGTCACCAGCCAGGTGACCCTGCAAATAAAAGGGGCCGGGCGCATGCGCCCTGGGCTAGTTACAGTACACTACTCAGTGTATCTGTGCCGTTACTCATCCAGCTTGCGGGCCTACCACCCACGACACCACACAGAGTATATCCTGTGCGGTGTGTTGTGCAGGTCAAAATTAACCTATTATTGCTCAGTGAGGTAACAGTAGTCGCTGACACCTGCAGGCAGGAAAGCCTGTCCATGCAGGTTAATTAGGCGGCCGCCTGTCGTGCCAGCCAAATCTGAGGAAAAACTTAAACAAACAAATATAAATTTAAAAAAAAACATAAGGTCATGGAATGCATGGTTCTTCTAAAGCACTAGCTGTTGGGCTGAAACCCAGTCTAGGGGCAAACTAATCTTTAGTGATATTAAGGTGTTAAATTAGTTCCCAACCTGGCAAAGCCACTTGGCATGCCATTGTTCTAAAGTTGGTAAATTGAGCAGCATAGTCCTAGTTTTGGCAGGCCTAAGAAGCAACTTTTAAAAACTGTGTAGTTTGATAATAGTAAATTAAAGATTTCCTGGGGTCGCATTTAAGGACAGGTGAGCGATGGCATAGCTAAATCTGTGTGGATTATCCAGTAAATACACAGTGTGCATGTGTTTTCGAAAGATAAATGAAACATGGAGAAGTGTGGCTCACAGTGTAGAGCAGGCAGACCCAGAAGCTGAGGTCAGACCCGGGACCAGGGTTCAATTCCCGACGCGGCAGGGTCTTGAGCTCAAATGTCCACAGGACTCGATAATTCTCGCTTCGGTGCCTGCTCTAATCATGGGTTCTCACTCTGCAACACTGGGCATTAAGCTTGCTTAATCTCCACAACGGCCCCCCTGTGGTGGGATGCCTGGCTTTCACCTTGGGGATGCCCTGTAGGGGCTGTCTCACAGGGAAAAGCCAGGACGGGTTCCCAAGGCAAGCGCCGGGAAACCTCCGGGTAGCTGTGCGCTCAATAAATGCAATAATAATAATGTATAGATATATTTTACATGGCTTCACTGAATTACTTAACATGCTAAAACCTTGAAAAAGCTGCTGGTGGAAGCGAAACACGTGTCGGTTGATGAATTGGAATTAACTGCATCAAAAAAGTCTAAAGAAGAAGAGATTTTGAAACATATGGTTTCCAACATATGAGTTCCTTCCTTCGACTCATGGAACCTTCCTTCTTAAACAGTTAGCTTCTACGGTAAACCCAAATTCTTGTACTTTAACAAAAATTTGCGGTGTGTCATCTGCCCAGGAACTCTACAAGATGATACCATAGTATACAAGATGCCATATATTCATCTGATATCCAGACTTGCAGCACATACGACTAGGAAAAATCCCAATAAAAAAAATTCCTGCTTAATATAACTTCTTATGTGATCCCATTAGGCTGTTTGCAACCGGTAAAATGCTTTTTGACATGAACAATCACTATTTTGCGAGTAGGTAAGCTGATACCGCCTCACAAAATAAGGTTTGAGAGTCTCTATTACGAAGAGGAGTGTTAAGGGCATCCCTTCCTAATAGCGAGTCGCTCTGTTATTTAGGAATGTTTTGCGACTGGGAATGGGGTTGCAAAACATTCGCTATTACCACAATTTTCAAGTTGGTGGTAACCTCGCTAACGGGAAAGGGTCCCCAAGGGATTCCTTCCCTTTTGTGAATGTGGGTGAAAACATTTCTAATAGCACGCAGTGGTCCCAGAAAACTTTTCATTTTTATTTTTGTAATGCAGCCCATTTTCCTTTAAAGAAAATGGGCTGCGTTACAAATAAAATACTGCTCTATTAAAAAAGCAATCATAGGCAAGGTGGTATGCTGCCCCAGTAGGCCACCATCCCTGTGATTTTAGACATTCCCAATGGGTCGCAAATTGCGACCTGTCTCAAATACTGACGGATTTAGGCCCAGATCTCTGTACTGAGGTGAATGTATGATATTGTTCTGCATTCGGTCCATCATATGTTCTTTTTGCATTTGTCACCACGAGTGGGACGGGTATGCCCAGACACGGGTCCTGTGCTCTACATGCCACTGAGTCAAGCTATCCTGGCTGATGAGGGCTGAAAGCCCGAAACCAGTCCTAGGATGCTTGTTTCCATTCCAGGGAGGACTTGGCCTGGCAGTTTGGGCTGGACTGTTCCCATTGGGTGCAGGGTCAAGACTGATTTGCACATGGTTGGGTCCAAACTGGAATGGCATGGTGAGCAAAAAAACAATGGATTTAGGCCCAGATCTCTGTACTGGGGTGAATGTATGTCATTCTTCTGCATTCTGTCCATCATTTGTTCTTTTTGCAAATATTGATGAGGTAGGTCCGTTTGCGACCCACTGGGAATCACTAAATGTGTCTACATTTGTAAGTACATTTGATTTTGAGAGTCTCTAATTGCAATTTGCAAAAACTCGCAATTAGAGACTCTTGTAATACAAGTCGTTTCTAAATACATTTCTGAAATGTATTAGATTTGGGGCATTGAGTTTTCCAATTATTTAGAAAGAACAGATGTGATTTAACGGCTTTGTGGATCAACAATTGGAATTATCTTTCTGCGGTTCTCAATTTTATTCTTCATATGCAATCAGTAATAATTTAGATAGCGCGTAACACAATCCTGTGAAGGTGTGACTGATCAGAATTGTTTTTGTATTTTAATTGTATTGATGTAGCACTACTACCCCTGACGAGGCACTGAATACTTTCATTTCTTATGGGTCTAGATTTATAGCGCCTCCAGTTGCCTTTTAAGACATTGATTTAAAATATATTATCTGTATGTACGAGGTACGCCCAGTCCCACAGCAAGACATAGAGGGGATTTCTAAAAAAAACGCGAACATCCCAAGGAGGCCTTTAGTGACCCTGTGATGAAACACTTCCGGTCGCGCCCGAGGCAGCAGATCCGGTCTTAAGTAACACTGCTGACGCCAATTCACGCACTACTCCCACGCCCGCCAAGGGAATCTTATCTCACTTCCAAACTCAACTATGTTTATGTAGGAACCGAGAAAGATGAGAAAATGAGTCAGTCAATGGTTTATGTGCTTACCGTTGTCAGCACAATCTAAAAACATAAATCTATACTCATTGTGTATTAGGCACGGTATTTCTGCATGCTAATATCGCTCTGTTTTGTTATCTATCCTCCTGAGATATATAAAACCTTAAAGTGTTAAAAAAACATAAACGTGCAACATTCAAAAACAACTAAAAAGTCCTACACAGTTATAAAATATACCTGAAGAGACAAATCACTTATGCCATTTTTTATATATTTATATTCTACTTTTTTGCACATAAGAATTAAGTTTCCTGTTTTTTTTCCTTTTTTCTTTCTTGTGCTCTTTTTATACTATTTGGGTAGACGTTATGATGTGATATTATGTTGTTTTGGGGTATTTTTCTGATTTCTTTGTCATTTTTAGCTTGAAGCCTACCAGATAGTGCAGCTGTCTGGTTTGCTAAAGACATCCTGTGAACATTTAGAAACCTGACCAAGCAATGCATTCCGCCCATTGCTTACCATTGGTTTTGTGACCGTAACTCAAATTATCTGGCTTTCTATCTGCTAGCATTATTTGCTTTAGCCTGGCCAGCTTGAGTTTGTCACTTCCATTGGTCAAAACTTGTTTACTGTATTCTTCTGCAAACTCGCTTTCTGTAAACAGGTCTTTAAATCTTGTTCTTGTCCTGTCACATTTGGGAAGCATTAAAAGACAGAGGTCAAATGTCAAGCTATCTCTTCCGAGGGAGCTTGGTGTTTACTTTTCTTTCTCTTACTTCAAAGCGAGAGCATTTGTGTGACAATCTTGCAGAGTATTAATGTAAGAGAAGGTGTAGGATATTCAAAAAAGAACTGGTCTGATGTTTTAAGAATATATCAGAATTAGTGAAAACAAAGCAATTGTTTTGTAATTCTGAAGTGTGATGGAAACAAATATTTGAATATGATAAAAAACCATCAATACACTATGTAATGATATTTCCACACCGTATCGTTTATGCAGCAAAACCATATTGCGGTGCAAATGTAATGGACATTTCAATTTAAAATGTGTTGCCTCTAATGGCAATGCTGTACCACACCATTCATAGTCCACACTAGGCCACTCCCCTCTATATCACACCACTCCATTCTTTGAAACTCCACTCCAAACTACTAATGCCACTCCACTCTATGCCTCTCCACTCTAAGACACTCTATGACATGCCTCGCCACGCCACTTAACTCCACCCCCTCCAATCTATGCAACTCATAGCACGACACAACATGCCACTCCACTCTACGTCTTTCCACTTCACACCACTTGCCCCACTCCACTTTAGCCCACTCCAATCTACCCTACTCCAGTCTACCCCACTCCACTCCAATGTACCTCACCCCACTCCACTTCGATACAATCTATCTCATTCTACTCCACTCCAATCTTCCCCACTCCACTCAATATAACCCACTCTACTCCAACCTACCCCACTCCACTCCAGTCTACCCACCCCACTCCAATCTGCCCCACTCTATCCCAATCTACCCCACTCCACTCTTGTCTAACTCTGTCCATTCCACTATGATACATTCTACCCCACTCCACTCCAATCTACCCCACTCCACTATGCCCCACTCCATTCCAATCTGCCCCACTCCAGTCCATTCAATCTATTCCTCTCCACTACAATGTACCACACTCCACCACACACACCCCCACTATAATCTACCTCACTCCACCTCAATCTACTGCACTACACTCAAGTCTACCCCACTCCACTCTCACCCCCTACAATCTACCCCAATCCAGCTCCAATGTACACCAATCCAACCCAATCCAATCTACTAGACTCCACTCCAGTCTACCCCACTCCACTCTTCTCCACTTCAATCTGTCCAAGTCCAATTTACCCCACTCCTCAAATTCCACTGCATTCTATCCAACTCTACTCTAACCTACCCCACTCCACCAAAGTCTATCCCACTCCAATCTACCACAATCTACCCTACTCGCTCCACACTACTACCCTTCACTCCACTTTACCCAATCTACCCCACTCCACTTCATCCAATCTACCCCACTCCAAATTACCCCACCCCACTGAATTCTAGTCATCTCCAATTTACCCCTCCCAAATCTGCCCCACACCAATCTACCTGACTCCAATCTACCGCTATCTACTCCACTTCAATCTACTCCACTCTACTCCAATCTACCCCACTCCACCACACTGCAATTTGCTCCACCCCACTCTACCCACACCAATCCACTCCATTCTAATGTAATCCCACTCCAAACTACCCCACTCCATTCCAATGTACCCAACTTTAGTCCACCCAATCTACCCCATTCCAGTCCACCCTAATCTACCCCACTATACTCCATTCCAATCTACCCCACTCCACTATTCCCCAATCTAACTCACTCCACTCTACCACAATCTACCAAACTCCACTCCACTCCACTCTACCTAATCCACCCCACTCCACTGCACTCCAGTCTACCACATGCCACCCAAACCTACCCCTCTCCAGTCTAATCTAACCCACTCCACCCCAGCTTACCTTACTCAAATTTACCCCATCCAGTCTGCCTCACTCCAATCTACCTCACTCTACTCCATTTAAATTTATCCTACACTTCCACCCCATCCTGAATCTGCCCCACACCACTCTATCCCACCCCAACCCAATCTACCCCACACCACTCTATCCAACTCCACTCTAATTTAACCCACTCCTATCTACCTCTCCAATATACCCCACTCCATTCTAATCTACCCCACTTCACTCCAATTTAGCCTACCATAATTTACCCAATAAATCCCACTCCAATCTACCCATTCCACTCTACACCACTCCACCCTAATCTACTCAATTCCTTTCCAATCTACTCCTGTCCACTCCCGTCTACCCCACTCCACTCCAATCTACCTCAATCCACTGCACTCCACTCTTCCCCAGTGTACCCCACTCCACTCCAATCTTCCCCAATATATCCCACTCCATTCTACCCCGATCTACCCCACTTCAATCTCCCCGTCCAGTCTACCCCACTCCACTCCAATCTACTCCACTCCAATCTACCCCACTCCACCCCAATCTATTCCACTTTATCCCAATCCAATCTACCCTACTCAACCACTCTAATATTTCACAATATACTCTACTCCAATCTATTCCACTCTACCCCATCCCATCTTGATCTACCCCAAACCACTCCAATCTACCCCACTGCCCAATATACCCCACTCCACTCTACCTCTATTTACTCCAATGCAAACTACCCATATCTACCTCACACCATTCCATTCTACCCTACTATAATCCAACCAATCAAACCCACTTTACTCCCATCTACCCGTCTCCACTGCAGTGTATCACACTCCACTCCAATCTACCCCAATGTACTCGACCCCAAACTTCACCACTCCAATATACCCTTCTCCACCCCAATCTACCCGACTTCAATCTACCCCACTCCAATCTACCCCACTCCATCTAACCTCAATCTAATCCAATCCACCCCACTCCATTCTATGCCAATCTACTCAACTCTACTCTAGCTCAATCTACACAAATCTACTCCATTCCACCACCCATCCAACCCCAATCCATGCCACTAACTTTTAGCCATGCTGAGCAGTAGCCAGACTAGTTTGCATAATAGATAAACACATTGCCAAAGCCAATAGCTCTCATAGGTAAGACCTATTGGATTTGCCAATGCTTGTATTCTTTTATATTCTGGTGGCAGTGCTATCTAACTATTCAGCCAGAAAATACTGAGCCACTTTTACCAATAAATCGGCCCCTGACCACCATGTTTTGCTGTCTGCTGGGTTTTGGCGTGGCTAATTTCTTGCAAAGCTTTGGCTGGGATCTGGGCATCGGCCCCAGACATCAAGTTCGACCCCCACCTGAAAAAACCACTGATTTTTCAGTGATCTGTTTTCTCTTCTGCCCATATTGCTCTGCCTTACTGTGGGGGATGGAATCTGTATTCATTCTGGTTCCAAGTTGGTCAGTCCTGTTATGAATATCAGAGTGCTGTGGTCTAACTGCACAGACTGGCCACTACTGTGAAAACTCAACATGCTGATTGTAATATCTCAGCACTTTTGTCTTACCGCACTGATGTGTCACTGCTGTGAGACCTAACCACGCAGACTGTATTGACAGTGGTGTGGTTTAACAGCACCAATGGTCACTGCTATTAGTAATATTACAGAGTTGTGTCCTTACAGTACTAATGGCTGTCCACTACTGTGAGAACTCACCATTCGGATTGTAATTAAACAGCACTGTTCGCATACAGCGCAGATGGGTCACCGCTGTAAGAACGCATTACATTGCTGTGGGAACTCACCATTCGGATTGTAATATCACAGTGCTGTAGTCTTACCGCACCAATGGTCACCTCTGTTAGGAATATCACAGCGCTGTGGTCTCACTGCACCTACCGGCCACTTCAGAGAGACCTCATTATATTGCTAGGAATGTCTCGTTCCTTTTATTGTACATTACTAATTAGACCGCTGTAGAAAGCTCATACGAAGGGGGGGGGGGGGGGTGTCCTACAATGCTGATATGGCAGTCTTTGGAGTAAGAGCATTTATTACTAAAATCATGTATTGTGATCTTGTTTTCTCTCTCTCACACTCTCTCTCCTCTCTCTTGCACTCTTTCTCTCACTTGCTCTCTCACTCAGTGTCATAACTTCCTTGAAGTAGGGGTGTCCGGCCACTTTGAATTGGAGGCCAGGATGACATTGTATGTCAACAACTCATCTGTCAAGTCATATTTGAGGACTTACTGGTAGTGATGTAATGGCAGGAAGTGATGTCACATGAACTTTGATATCAATGTTATCACTGGAAGAGTCCTGACAGGACAAGACCTCCCATGAAAAATAAGTTTATTTTAGACCATAAAATATAATTAGAGTCTAAAAAAAAAGGTTTAACACCAATAAGTTACACAAATATTGACACAATAGTAAAAGAGTAACTTTTACAAATTCATGTCTTTTACACTGATGTGTGCATTGTAACAGCTGAGTCTGCACCACTAAAAATAGCTCCGCATTAGAACTTTAACTGTATGACAGTGTTCATAGAAAAAAAAACTGTGAGAACATACTACTGACACAGACGGGTCATTAAAATGATGGAAAATAGCCCCATGTGCATGTCACTTCATAATGTAATCGTATGTGTCCATGTTTTTCTGTCTAAGCCATTTGTTTGTCATGTGCATCAAATGCACTGTTTTTTGCAGAATATCAGGATGTAAGTCAGAATATTGCTATTAAAAATATCGTCTTCAGGGGTGTGGAATTTAATAAAATATCTACTTGTCCATCAATCAATCACGGCATTTGTAAAGCGAGCTACTCACCCGGGAGGGTCTCAAGGCGCTGGGGGAGAGGGGTAAGTTACTGCTCGAACAGCCAGGTCTTGAGCTTCTTCCTGAAGGAGAGATGGTCTTGGGTACGCCGAAGGTGGGTGGGGAGGGAGTTCCAAGTCTTGGCTGCCAGGTAGGAGAAGGATCTTCCTCCAGTGGTGGTTCTGCGGATGCGTGTTACGGTGGCGAGGGCGTGGCTGGTCGATCGTAGCTGGTGGGTGGGTGTGTAGAAGGTCATGCGGTCGTTGAGGTACTTGGGACCCAGGTCGTGGAGAGCCTTGTGTGCGTGGGTGAGGAGTCTGAACGTGATTCTCTTGCTGACGGGGAGCCAGTGCAGGTCTCTCAGGTGTCCGTTGATATGGCTGTGACGGGAGATGTCCATGATGAGTCGTGTGGAGGCGTTCTGGATGCGTTGAAGTCTTTTTTGAAGTTTGGCTGTGGTTCAGGCGTAGAGGGTGTTCCCGTAGTCCAGTCGGCTGGTGACGAGTGCCTGTGTGACGGTCTTCCTGGTTTCAGTGGGGATCCATCTGAAGATCTTGCGGAGCATGCGCAGGGTGTTGAAGCACGAAGATGAGACGGTGTTGACTTGTCTGGTCATCGACAGGGAGGAGTCAAGGATGAAGCCCAGGTTGTGTGCGTGGTCTGTTGGTTTGGGAGCGGTGCCCAGGGCTGGGGGCCACCAGGAGTCGTCCCAGGCAGAGGGTGATGATCCCAGGATGAGGACTTCCGTCTTGTCTGAGTTCAGCTTAAGGCGGCTGTTCCTCATCCAGTCGGCGACGTCTTTCATCCCTTCGTGTAGGTTGGCTCTGGCGGTGGTTGGGTCGTTGGTGAGGGAGAGGATCAGCTGGGTGTCGTCGGCGTAGGAGATGATGTTGAGGTTGTGTTGGCGTGCGATGGCTGTGAGGGGGCTCATGTAGACGTTGAAGAGGGTTGGACTGAGTGAAGATCCTTGTGGTACGCCGCAGATGACTTCGGTGGCCTCGGATCTGAACGAGGGGAGGCGGACTCTCTGGGTTCTTCTGGCGAGGAACGAGACGATCCATTCCAGTGCTTTCTCTCGGATTCCGATGTTGCTGAGGCGCTTCACTAGGGTGCGGTGGCAGACAGTGTCGAACGCCGCAGAGAGGTCCAGGAGGATGAGGGCCGCTGTTCCCCGTTGTCGATCAGGGTTCTGATGTCGTCGGTGGCTGCGATAAGGGCGGTCTCGGTGCTGTGGTTGGCCCGAAACCCAGACTTCGAGGGGTCGAGAGATCCGTTCGTCTCGAGGAAGGCGGCAAGCTGCCTGTTGACGGTCTTCTCGATGACTTTGGCCGGAAAAGGAAGGAGCGAGATGGGACGGTAGTTCTTGAGGTCGGTGGGGTCTGCCGTTGGTTTCTTCAGGAGGGCGGTCAGTTCGGCGTGCTTCCAGCTCTCCAGGAAGGTGGCGGTGTGGAAGGAGTAGTTGATGATGTCTCGGAGATGGGGTGCGATGATGACGTCGGCTTTGTTGAAGACGTGGTGTGGGTAGGGGTCGATTGGTGATCCGGAGTGGATGGAGTTCATCGTGCGGGTGGTGTCTTCTGTGCTGATCGGGGTCCATTTGCAGAGGGTGGTGGTGGCGGGCGTTGGTTCGGTGGTAGGGTGCGTGGTCTGTGCGTTGAAGCTGTTGTGTATGTCGGCGATCTTGCGGTGGAAGAATGAGGCAAGTGATTTGCAGAGGTCTTGCGAGGGAGTGATGTTGTTGTTTCCGGCGCTGGGGTTGGAGAACTCTTTGACGATGCTGAAGAGTTCCTTGCTGTCGTGAGCGTTGTTGTCCAGTCGTACTTTGAGTGCCGTCTTTTTGGTGGCGAGGGTCAGCTGATGGTATTTGCGGGTGGCGTGCTTGAGGGCGGTCCTGTTGTCTGTGGTGTGGTCGAGCCGACAGGCCTTCTCAAGGGTGCAGCAGTTCCTCTTGGATTCCTTGAATTCGTCGGTGAACCAGGGGGTTTTCTTGCTGCCGGGTCTGCTGGGAGGGTTCTTTAGTGGTGCAAGGTCATCGGCGCAGGCGGTCAGCCACTTGGTGAGGTTGCTGGCTGCTTCGTTGGGGTCTGTTGTGCTGGTGGGAGTGTTCTGGCTGAGGGAGGCGGTGAGCTGCTCGGCGGTGATCTTGCTCCAGCTCCGGCGGGGAACCTGTTGCGGGTGGTGGTGGGTCGTAGTTCTTCTGAAGCTGAAGTGGACGCAGCTGTGGTCGGTCCAGCGGAGTCCGGTGGCGTGGCTGAAGGAGATGTGCTTGCTGGATGCGAAGACGGGGTCAAGCGTGTGGCCGACGTAGTGGGTGGGGGTGTTCACCAGTTGCTTGAATCCGAGGTTGGCGAGGTTGTCCAGCAGGGCGGTGGTGTTTCTGTTGTTGTTGTTCTCCAGGTGGAAGTTGAGGTCCCCTAGGAGGATGTAGTCGGCGGAGGGAAGGGCGTGCGGGCTGATGAAGTCTGCGATGTCTTCGCTGAATTGTGTGCGTGGTCCCGGGGGTCTGTAGATGAGGGTGCCTCGGAGGGTAGTCTGGGGTCAGTGTGTATCTGGAAGTGCAGGTGTTCGGCGGCGGTGAAGGATTCGTCGGAGTTAGTCGAGATGCGCTTGGTGTTCTTGTGTACGATGGCGATGCCTCCTCCTGTCTGGTTGACGCAGTCCTTCCGGGCGATATCGGGCGCTGAGGAGGCGTTCATCCAGGTTTTGGTGAGGAAGGCGACGTCCGGTGCTGTTGCGTCGAGCAGGTCCCAGAGTTCCACGGCGTGTCTGTGGACGGAGCGGGTGTTGAGCAGGATGTATTTCAGGTGGTTGCTGCTGGTGCTCGACTTGGCGGGGGTGGAGCAGATCTGGTGGCAGGTGAATCGGCAGGCTTGGCAGGGGAAGGGTCCGTGGGTGCGTCTCCGGGTGGCTCGGTAGCAGGCGGGGTTCCGGCCGGCATTGAGAGCGTTGAGAGTGGCGGCGTCGTAGGTCCGTCGGGTAGTCTTGCATTGGCGGCAAGGTCCAGGGGTTCTGGCGCTGGGTGCGGTCCAGGCGCGGACGGGTGCAGACGGGCTTGCCTTTGGCGCACAATCGGTGCACCCGCTGCGCGTGACCGCTGCGCGTGCTAGGGGGTGTCATAAGAAGGAGCCGGGAGGGAGGGTCAGCTGGGTGGCGGGAGCGGGGCGGCGAATGGGCAGGAGGAGGGTGAGGCCGCAGGGAGGCAGCGGCGGGAAACTGGTGAGTCAGGCGGCTCAGCGGCAGCTGGGTCGTCTGGCGTGCAGAAAAACAGGAAGGCAGGAACGGCAGAGAGCAGCGGATTGCTCCATAAATCTTGTCTTGCAAAAAAATATACATGTTCCTTTTGTGCCTTGTAGTGCGGCAGCAAATTATAGTTGTAGTCTCATTATATAAGAGCTCTGATAATAGCCACCCTGATTATGCCAGTGCTAATACTATAGTAGGGCTTAAATACTAGCAATTTCCTTATTTTGAAACTTTCTGCAGATCTACATACTGGGACTGGAGGTAGTGGTAAGCAATAGTTCCAGGGTTAGAATTCCCTTTTGAACCTGTGCAAACTTACTAACTTGCATGTTTACGGGTTTTCACCAGCTCTTCTCTAATCTTTTCCAATAGTGAGAAAGGTTGTTAATGTACTCCTGACAAGGGCAGAAATAAAACTTCTTATAGGGTTGGGAAAAAAGTGTCTCACCAGATTTTCGCATGAGCAAACCTATACATACACATTTGCTCATGCTAAAATACAGTTTACAAATATTTTCTAGGAGTGCGATTTCCTGGTCTACTTCTGTAAATTCTTGTGAATTCATGCAATACGTTAATCTACACTAATGGAAAGTCATATGGCATGGGTACACTTTTGTGACTTTCTTTATGAATTGGACCCCTAATTAGGTCTGGTGTTAACCAAGACCTTTTGTTTTTATTAAACGTCTGTCTCTTTCTTTATCTATCTGTCAGCTGGCTTCAATGTGAGTGATAGCAATCTCCTCTTTCACAAGAAGCATATCGGCACACAAAGTAGTTTTGTTCGGTGCCAGGAACTACTGTGACAATATGTGCTTTATTGAGACCAAACAATATTTAAGTTTTTGTCAGTGTTTGTTACAAGGGTGAGGGCCCGGCAGTTCCCAAAACAGTAACATTTTACAAAAGCCATGTCAAAATAAGACAGCATTGACAAACCAAAAGACTGACTACCAATGTTGGACCTATTAGCTTTGCCAATATTTTCATATTTGCCATAATCTTTTTGAAACATTTTACACTGTTTTTCCATTATGAATATTTTTGGAAAATACTAGCATGCATCAAGACATTTTACCAAATGATGCTTCAAAGAAATGGTACCTAAAATTTCATAGTAATTTTGTATAACATTTTTTTTCTATATTCATTTTTTTCATTGTGAACATTTTATTTTGAAAGAAAAAAATCACCAATCTTGCTTTCAAGCTTTTGCAAATATTTGCATCTAATCAGAGAGCATTCTAGGTGCATTAAATATAGCCCCATATTGTTAAACGTTGTAAACTTGTACATATTTTTTACAGGAACCACTAGTAGGGCAGTTCAAGCTTAAAATATTTATTTAGAGCGTTCAGCCTAACAATAAAGGCTTCCCATTAATAAACCATGAATACTAATTCAAACAGCATTAACATATGGACTCAAATATAGCCTCAACTGCTGCCAATTCTCTTTCCTGCTCCATAATGTGGTACTGTAAAGTGGCAGCTAACAGGTCCTTAACACCAAACAATGTCCTTGGTGTCGGGCTATAGGATTTCACATTCCTGGGTCTTACAGAAATGTTGTCCTGAGTACTGTTTATAAAAATATTGCACCGTTGGGTGTAGATTTTCTATTAATTTGAATAGGCCATTTTTCTGTACATTATATTTCAGACACTATTTTTCTCGTAGCATACCAAGTATCGTAAATGTCATATGCACTAAAAACCTATTTGGATCAAAATATCAGCCTGTGATTTGCAGCAATGATATGCCATTTCTGGAAATATCAGTTTGTCATTTACCGCATGCATCCAAAAATATGGACTTCATGTCACTGTTCCCTTCACACAGTTGTCATTTACATACATTACTGTCTCCATACCTTCATCCTCAACTCAGGGAGACATTATTCTAAGCCACTGTGCCAGGGGCTTCCTTAAGACTTGACATGTTTAGCAGTGCCAAGAGAGGGCAGCCAGCATCCTCAGCGGAATACCTGGTGCACGTGGGCTCACAGAGGAGCAAGGATGGTTCCTGCCTACATTTCGGGCCAGTGCCAAAAAGGAAAACCATAACAGAGGAAACAACTGGCGAGCCAATGTATGGAGCTATACAAGACATTGATCCACTCACACATTGGCAGGATGGGCATGCAAAATGTGTGTATAACAAAATGCACATCCTCAACCCAAATAGTAGTACGAAGATGGAAATGGCCCTTTTTTGCAGGGATTCCGCCAAACCTTTCGCCTTTCTCCTCCTATTTTTTGCTGAATTAGTATTTATTGGCCGTTGATTTCTGAGCACTTTAACACTGCTAACCAGTGATAAAGTGTTTGTGTTATCTTCTCTAAATATATTGGCTTATACCCAATTATCATATTTAATTTACTTATAAGTCCCTACTAAATTCCAGTACATGTGCGCAGGGCCTGTAAATTAAATGCTACTAGTGGGCCTAGAGCACTGATTTTGCCACCCACTTAAGTAGCCCTTTAAACATGTCTCAGGGTTCCGAATGCAGAGCCTCTGTGTGCAGTTAAAACTGCTATTTTGACCTGGGCAATGTATCTAAAAAGCTGGACTTATTCTTTTACGTTTTACATGTTGTGACTGTGAAACACTCTCAAATTCGTTTTTCACTACTGCGAGGCCTATATCTCCCATTGATTACATTGGGATTACCTTATTACATTTTATAAGTGTAATTTCCAAATGGGAAGATATAACTGATTCAAATTTGATGTCTCTGAAATCCTAATTTATAGTTGTTGGACCTGGCATCATTGGCTTGAGTCTCTCCTCCATTTTTTCTGTTTGCCTCCACTGTTTTACGATGTTTTTGCTGGTATAATGCTTTGGGCACTGTGCCACTGCTGATCAGTGCCACCGTGCAAGTGCTCCCTATGTAAAATTGCTGTATTGATTGAATTCCATGTTTGGCTTATTTGGTTTACTATCAGTCCCTAGTCTAGTGCACCAGGAGTGCCAGGGCTTGTAAATACAAATGCTGCTCGTGGGCTTGCAGCACATGTTGTGCCACCCACAAGAGCGGCCTAGTAAAAGTATGTCTGAAGGTCTGCCATTGCTAGACCTACATGCAGTCTAGTGCTGTCACTCTGACTGCGCAAGTACACCTACTTGCCAGTCCCTAAACCTTCCCTTAACTTCATGTTAGTCACCCCTATGGTAGGCCCACGGGCAGGGTGCATTGTAAGTATAAGGTAGGACAAGCCTGACCAAGTTGGCATGTCCTAATAGTGAATTACAGCCATATTCGTTTTTAGGGCTCGCTGGTACTGCATCCGAAGGATGCGTCCAGCTGGAGCCTTTTAGTTGCCTGACTCGGGGGAATGAGGGACAAAAGGGTGTTACGAGCTTGGATTTGGGTGCGCGAACGCGCACGTTCTGTCCCGCGCCGTGCACATGCGCGCGCATATACACAGACAGACACAGCCAGCCCCCCACCCCTCTGCATGCACGCACACACATACACACGCTGCTGCCCCCACCCCCTGCACAGACACGCACGCATACACACGCTGCCGCCTAGGGTGACCAACTGTTATGGGTGCAAATTCAGGACGGTGACTGTAAAAATTCAGGACAAAGGGTCAAAATTCAGGACACAAATTCAGGACAGTAGGTCAAAATTCAGGACAAAACTTCAGGACAATTGGATAAGTTTTACAGACACATCAGAGGTCGCGCAATAGTATATAAGTAAGCCCAGCCATATCCAAACATATTCAACCATTTGCAAACCTATTCATCATGTATCCATCCATCTATCATTTCACTCATCCATCCCTTCATTCATCCTTTCACTCATCCATCATCCATCCATCCACCCTTTCACCCTATCCATCTGTACACTCATCCATCCTCTCTTCTACCCATCCATCCATTCATTCACTCATCCATCCAGCCATTTACCCTTTCACCCATCCAGCCATTCTTTCACTTACTATCCATCCACCCAGTCACTCATCCTTCCAACCATCCATCCTTTCAGTCATCCATCCATCCTCCCTTTCTCTCTCGATCAACCCTTTCACTTAGCAATCCTTCCTTCCACCCATCCACCCACCCATCTACTCATCCACTCATGAATCCATCCATTGACCCTATCACGCATCCATCCTTTCTCTCATCCATTTATCCTCTCACTCCTTCACTCATCTATTCATCCTTTTGTCCATCTACCCTCCCTTTCACTCACTCATCCGTCCTTGCATCCACCCATCTGTCCATCAATTCACCCTTGCACTTATCAGTTCATCAATCATCTATCATTTCACTCATCCATCAACTCACTCACCATCCACGCTTTCACTCATCCAGCCATCATTTTACTGATCCATCCACCCTTTTACCCATCCAGCTACCCTTCCACCCATACATCCAGCTATTTACCTTTTCTCTCTTCCATCCTTCCACTCACTCATCAATCCAGCCATCCTCTCTCATTATCTTTCAATTCAATCTTTCATTCATCCACTCACCCTTTCACTAATTCATCCAGCTATCCTCCCATCCCTTCACGTACTCACTCGCCCACCTTTTCATATTAATTTTGAGCTGAGCCTTTCTGAGAAGAGGCCCATCAAGAACTTCACCCTCGCTGCAGGAGCCTTTCCAGGAGTGAGACAGAAGCCACCCAGGGCAGAGACAGGATCCACCACAGGAGGGGGACAGGAGCCATCACAGGCAGGGGGGGGGGGGCTGGGTGGGGGGGGGAAAGGGGACAGGAGCCATCACATGGGGGCACAGGAGCCATCACTGGGGGGGGCAGGAGCGAGCACAGGAGGGGGCAGGAGCGATCACAGGAGGGGGAACAGGATCCACCATGGTGGGCGCAGGGGTGGGTATGCAGTATTCTAGTATCATCCTGTCTCTTCCAGGGTGGGGGAGGGCTCCTCATCCCTCCTGGACAAGACAACGAGAAGACAGGCTCTCTTTCCAAAATGTTAGTTTTGCCATCCCACCAGTCTCCCACTGTGATGTACAGCACTTAAAGGAGATACTCCAAGAGAACTGATTTAACTGATTGTCCTCCATACTTTGTTAATTAGTGTGGGTGTGATTGTGCCATTTCTTTACTTTATTACATTATAGGCTGCATGTTTGAAGAACCGCTCTGTGAAGAGAACCAGTGCTGCAATCAGGGCCGGTTCTAGGATGTTTGGGGCCCTGGCAGAAAGGGAATGTGTTAGGCGGCGGCCCCTCTAAATTGCAGAGACGCATTCAGGGCTGTTTGCATCTGAATAGATGTCGCTGCTCCTGAAGCCACAGCCCCTCCCTCTGTCACCTTCGAGCACCTCTTAACAGCTCATCAAGGGCTGGAGGTGTGAGGCCATCCCGCTGTGCCTCTCCAATGCTGCTGGGTATGTGAGCTTTGGAACATCCTCAGAGTTAAGACGGGAGGTGGGTGGAAGCTGTGCCCGGTTAAAATTACGGACAAATGACGTCCGTTAAAGGATCCTTCACGGACAACGGACAGACGGCCGAAATTACGGACTGTCCGTGAAATTTACGGACGGTTGGTCACCCTACTGCCGCCGCCGCCCTCTAACCCCCCTCTAACAGGCGCGCTGGGCCTACCGCCTTATTTAGCCCCCCCCGACGCGCATCTCGCTGCACTCTTCATTACAGCCGGGTGCTTCTGCCGGTGCGCATCTCGGTTACGGCACTTTCAATTCCAGCCGTGTGCCCCTCACTGTCCCACTGGTAATTTAAGGGGGCTCCACGCCCAGGCAGGTCTATTTGGTAACAGTCTTCCGGCCCAAGGGTCTACAGCTGCATCTCCTCGCCCCCAGGGGCCCACGCAGCAGTCCCAGGCTCACAATGAGCGAGAGAGAGGGACTTTGGCGATCCTTACCGGGGCTCTTCAGATGGCTGCGGCTGCGGCTGCTGCTCTCGCGGGTGCTCGTTGTTTCTTCTTGCCCCGCCCCCTTTGCGCTCCAGGCCTCACTTTCGTCCAGGGCTCCCTTGTTGGGCCCGTGAACTGGTGCTGTCTTCGCATCCTGGTCTACTGCAGTTCTGGTCTTGTCCTGTGAGTTTGTGACACTTCTTACGTATTTTTTTTATTGTTCTCTTCGATCCTCATGAAACTGTTAATTTGGCCATGAGCTACTCCCCGCCGCTTGCATTTCCCGTACTTGTTTGTTAATCCGCGCTTGCAAATTCCTGAAGCGGCAATGAAGGAGTTACAGCGCCACCTGCTGACTACGTGTGTTTGAGTAAATGTCACCGAAGGCTTATTGCAATCCGTTTGGCGTTTAGGACTGAGGGAGTGAAACCGTGATTATGCAAGTCTGAATGGAATGCATTATCGCCGTCAGGTTTTGTATGGTGATGCTTCACAAACGGTGCTTCTTTCCCACGCTGTAGCCTGTGTCTGTAACTAGAGACTTTCGTGGACTCTGGCTAGTTTTCTCTTATCTTTACTTTCACAATGTCTTGCTCGGCTTGTTTACGCATCATTAGCGTGTGCTGGAATCCTTTCTGAAGTGTAGAATTTTACACCGAAACTTACACTACAGCAGACTTTGAGCCTGCTCTCTTCCCCATAACATATGTTTATGTATTTTATATAATTAACACAGTTACAAACCTCGTGAAAGCAATTTTGTAAAAAAAAAACCGAAGTTTTAAGTTTAATTTAACAAATTGATTCTGTTTCAATTTAAAGCTACAAACATTGTTGGTGTGTAGCTGCAAACATGTAGGTATAGCCGTTTTGGTACTGGTTAATTTGTAACTTGCGTTACACAGAGTTGATCATCTGAATTTTAATAGGGTCTCCGCTACTGCCGCTTTAACACTTTAATTTCTAAGAGAAGAGATGCATGCGTTTTTATTATGCGGTAGCTTCACACAGGGTGTTTTCTTTTTAGCTTGCACAACATAAAGCATATAAACTGTAGAAATAAGGGTGGGATGTTGTTAAAGGGTCAAAGTGGCACCGTACGAGTTTGGCAAATATGTTTTATTGTTTAGTTGTAGTTATTCATCTTTTATTGTGGACGAAGTACTGTTAATTTTGATACATGTAATAAATAAATTTGAACGCAAGTGGTGCTATGCTATGAAATTATTTTGTATGTAGATGGGAATAATTAGCTATTGCCGCCCTGTTAGTGCTTGTGAATTGTTTATGCACGATATGTGTTTACGGGTTTTGCATTGCGATCTTTAGCATACAGACAAGGCACCGTAAATTTGTAATTTTTAATGTGCATAATTTAGTCAACCCGACCATATATTTGGGTGGTCGTCAGCCATATAATTTCAGTGGCTTTACAGATATATTGATGTTTGGAATATACACAAATGGACATCAGGATTTATGTTGCAAAGCTACTGTTACAGGTAAGTAATGTGCTTTTGAAGACAGGCATGTGGAGTAGTTAATGAAGGAGGGGTGCAATGGTGCTAGTGACCCGGTCCCCCCACCGCATTAACCGTGTACAGAGTTTTCTCCAACAACCTTTTGGTCAGATGCTAGTCATGCTGTATGTACACACCCTGCCTAAAGCTCGCCATCCCAGAAACAGACCACAGTCCTTGTATTTGCTTTCTACTCAGCGGCTGTACTTTGTGCTTCCTTGTGGTGCCCACAGGGCTTATGCTGTGGAGATATAAGGGTAATAGGGCTTGCCATGTACACCTAACAGCCTACTGCATCCTAAAGTGGGGAGGCCAAACATGTACTTTTCTTTGCTATATGTGAGTTTTTTTTGTCTTATATGTGCTTTATGCTCACCATTTGTGCTTTTAAAGTGCTTCTTGTGCATTCTTTGGAATCCGAATGTGTCCTTTTCAGGCCACACAATCCTTCTTTACCTATATACGAGTCTTTTGGACGTAACGTTTGGCTTTTACACTTCACTGTGTATTGTGCCTTTGTTCACGATATCTGCTTTTAATGTTTTAGGCGTGCCCTTTAAACTTGATATGTGGCTTTTAGTTTCGTAAACCTTTTAGTTACATTGCTCAGTAAACACGTAGCTACTGCTGCCTTCGTAATGCAAATTTGCAAATAATGAAGTGGCGGTGTTTCTGTTTCATGAGGCAGCAGCTTCACAATATGATTTTTTTTTTTTGGGGGGGGGGATGTACCTGAAAGAAGAGTATATGGAGTAAACTTTAATAGGATTTTAGCGGCGGCTGTTTTCAGTAAATTTGACTTTTTGGGGCACATAATTTCGTCAACCCAGCAACATTTTTGGGTGCTCTCCAGACACACAATGCCACATAGATTTACATGTGAATGTAAATATAGATTTATGGGGCAGGTTACAGGTAAGTAATGTGTTTATGAAGACAGGCATGTGTAGTAGTTAATAAAGGACTGCAGTGGTGCTAGTGACCCAGTTCCCCCACCAAAATTATCAATTTCCGTTTTTAAAACTATATCCTTTTGGGCAAGCGTTACTCTCGCTGTATGAACACACCCGTTTTAACGCTCACCATGCCACTAACAGAACACAGTTGTATCCGCTGTTTGCGGTGCTTCTCTGTGGTGCCCACACAGGCTTATGCTGTGGAAATATAAGGCAATAGTGCTGCCATCTACATATAACCGCCTACAACATCCTTCCTAAGGTGGTGCTGGGGAGGCGGGGGGGAAACAGGTACATTTGTTCGTTCAATGTGACTTTTATTTTCTTAGTCCTGCCTTTTGCTCACGGTTTGTGTCTTTACAGAATTTCTTGTGTGGCCTTTGGAATTGGTGCTGCTTTCCTAGTGCTTAATTTGTGACAAACAGATTCACTCTATCTATCTACCGCTCTCCCTCCATCTATCTATCTACCTCCCTCACTCCATCTATCTATCTACCTCCCTCACTCCATCTATCCATCTACCGCCCTCACTCCATCTATCCATCTACCGCCCTCACTCCATCTATCCATCTACCGCCCTCACTCCATCTATCTATCTACCGCCCTCACTCCATCTATCCATCTACCGCCCTTACTCCATCTATCCATCTACCGTCCTCACTCCATCTACCATCCTCACTCCATTTACCGCCCTCACTCCATCTACCGTCCTCGCTCCATCTACCGTCCTCGCTCCATCTACCGTCCTCGCTCCATCTACCGTCCTCGCTCCATCTACCGTCCTCGCTCCATCTAACGTCCTCGCTCCATCTAACATCCTCGCTCCAGCTATCGCCCTCGCTCCAGCTATCGCCCTCGCTCCAGCTATCGCCCTCGCTCTAGCTATCGCCCTCGCTCTAGCTATCGCCCTCGCTCTAGCTATCGCCCTCGCTCTATCTATCGCCCTCACTCTATCTATCGCCCTCGCCCTATCTATCGTCCTCACCCTATCTATCGTCCTCGCCCTGTCTATCGTCCTCGCCCTAATTATCGCCCTCGCCCTATCAATCGCCCTCACTCTAGCTATTGCCCTATCTATCGTCCTCACTCTAGCTATCGCCCTATCTATCGTCCTCGCCCTATCTATCGTCCTCGCCCTATCTATCGTCCTCGCCCTATCTATCGTCCTCGCCCTATCTATCGTCCTTGCCCTATCTATCGTCCTTGCCCTATCTATCGTCCTCGCCCTATCTATTGTCCTATCTATCGCCCTCGCCCTATCTATCGCCCTCACTCTAGCTATCGCCCTATCTATCACCCTCGCCCTATCTATCGCCCTCGCCCTATCTATCACCCTCGCCCTATCTATCGCCCTCGCCCTATCTATCGCCCTCGCTCTATCTATCGCCCTCGCTCTATCTATCGCCCTATCTATCGTCCTCGCCCTATCTATCATCCTCGCCCTATCTATCGTCCTCGCCCTATCTATCGCCCTCGCTCTATCTATCGCCCTCGCTCTATCTATCACCCTCAGTTCACAAAACTTATTTACAAAAGTTTAAGCTCTTGCCATTATAAATTACAATAACTTTCATGTAAGTAATAATTATTTTAAAAAAATAAAAGCCATTGTTGTTTGTAAGATCAATACACCTAAGTCACGTAAATACAACACATATTGCATTACAAATGCTATATGTGTCACATTTGAGAAAGTTAAACATATTGGCATTGTAAATGACAAAGCTATTAATTTCGCTATTTTCAAAACCAACACATAAATAAAAAATTTGTAATTTACAATACCAATAGCTCAAACTTTCCTAATGCGAGACCTATTGCATTGCAAATGCTTGTTCACTATTGCGAGGTAACCTGCTCTCCATTAGTTAGAATGGACCGCCAGGATTAATAATGCTATGATCCTAACTGGCTCGGGGAGCATGGTGCAATGTCGAGTTTGGTATCCCTGAACTCGGGGTTTAATAACGCACCCGTTTGTGTGGATGGTTTTTGGACTCTGGGTTTGAAAATAGCACTTTTAGAAAGTGGCTATTTTCTTGTCTAACTATTTCTGGTTTCTGCTGGTTTGGTGTGTGTGTGACAGGAGCTGGGTGGCTCCAGAGGTCTGAGTGAGTCAGTGTGGGATGAGTGGGACATTTGCATTGAGAGTAGGGGGAGAGTAGTTCCTGATAGCCTGCCCTGCCTGATACAATGCTGGCTCCACCTCCTGCCAGGCGACTGATGGCTCTGTGCCTGCCATGGACGATCCTGGCCCCACCTCCTACCAGGAGGCCGATAGCTCTGCTCCTGCCAGTGACAATGCTGGCTCCACCTCCTGCTGGGCGTCTGAGGACCTAGCCCTGCTCAGTGAATAGGCCAGGTGCCTCTGCCTGGCTACACCCGCAACAGACCCAGGATGTTGGGAAATTCCCCTGCATGGACAAAGGGATCAAAGCCAAAAAGGGGTATAAGAGAAGGACACCTGAACCAAGACTTTATATCACTTCTGACAAGGAAACCTGAACCAAGGACAAGAAGCCTGCTGATCCAAGGACTTGCCTACCCCTTCTGCCAGTGTGCTGTTTGTTGGGGGAATCCTGCAGTGCTTCTTTATTTTTGCCAAGGAACCAGGAGAGAGGAACTGAGTGTGTACTCTCAAGCTTTGCTAAAGAAAATCTCCAAGGGCTGGAAGAGTGCCAGCCTCCTGTTGAAGTCACAGGGCTAAAGGACTTCATCTGCTAAAAAGTGCTTGTTGCTGGAACCTGAAAGTCCAGCACCTCTGAAAGAAATCAGCAATCTCGACGCCGACGGACGTATCCGAATCCAGCTCGACATCGTGAGTAACGTCTCCAGTGTCCCGCTTCCTCGATGCCGGCCGCCGGCCCGATCAACGCCAGCAGCAACGCCAGTGAGTAGTGAGTTCAGCTCCAGCTCCAAGGGACCTCGTGTCTGCACCGCTGCTGATCGCATCGACTTCGTGCCCCCTCGACGCCGTGAGCGCTTCTCACTCTTGCAACTTCATCATCGACATCGACGAGGACGCCGTATCCTGCTTCACCTCGTGAGCGCTGCTCCTGCCTGACATCTGTCGACGCCGCTGCAGGTCGCCCAGACTCCGAGGCCAGATCGACGCCGAAGACGCGACGCCGGACATCTCGACGCCGCTGATCATCGTGTGCTTCGCTTTTCCAAGGTACTGTGTTGTGGGGGTCTGTGCGACTCCGGGCTCGATGTAGCGCTCCTCGCGGTCGACGCCGAACCTTTCGATTAACTTTGCCTCGACGTCGTGTGACTCCCGTGTGGGTTACATTGTTGCCAAGAACTGTGTTTTAAAGAAGAAGAGTTACTTTTGATACTAAAGATTTGGTGCTAAGAAGAAACTACACTTGAACTATTATTTTTCCTTCCAAGAGTATTTATTAAGATTGTGGTGTATTTTTGTCGTTATTTGGTCTTGTGCTAAGCCTTATATAAAAATCCTTATTTTTATAATACTACTGTGTCGTGTCCATTTGTAGTGTATTCACTTTATTACTGTATGTGGCCATAAATGCTTAAAACACAGCCTCTGAGATAAGCCTGTCTGCTCTGCCAAGCTACCAAGGGGGTGAGCAGGGGTTATCAAAGGGTGTAATCCCCTTGCCCTGACTAGAAAAGGTGTGTCCCTATTTGTCAGAAGTGCATAACTCTGCCAACTAGAGACAGCCGGTTCTAACATTGGGCGCAGCGGTGAGGATTTGAACCTTGCATTTATGACCCATGTGCAGTGATTAGTGTGCGCTACATAGTGAAAGCAGACCATAGCGCAGCCACAATCTAATTTGGAAGGATTCTATTTTTGTTCTCCGCTTTTCTGAAGCTTGATTTTTTTAACACTGCCAGTTTTGACCATGAGTGACGCCGGAGTCACTGCCCCTGTTGTTGTTGTGGAAGAATTTGATAGAGCAAAGATAAACAACTACAAGTTACATGAGCTGAAGTCCTTTTGCAAGAAGTTTAAAGTCCCTACCACAGGCCTCAAAAATAAGCCAGAATATTTCAAAGCATTAGAAGCCTGGTTAGAGTCCAGAAATCCCACTGATCCGGTGGTGGTACCGCCAGTGGAAGGGGATGAGGAGGCGTGTTCATCAAAATGGAGGGAGGAGGAATAACTGTCCTATCAGTTCCCCAGAACTTATCAATATTAATCAAACATGGATAGGACACTTGTAACCACTTTGCCAGGAGATATATATTGAAAAACCCTCATAAACGCCGTGTATTTCGAGTAGCGGTTTATCTTATTCTCCGTCCCACACTGGCGTTGTGGCAATAGTCATAGGGTTAGACAACTTGTAAATTGCCAGCCTCACCCGAGGCAATCTCTGGTGTATCGTGGCAGTATCCAGAGAAAAAGGTTTTACCACACTGGTAAGTTGTCATGAAAGTTAAAAATAGTCTCCAGTCAACCAACTAATCTTTATTTAACGGCGCTGGACGACTATAGTAAAACAGTAGCTGGGTATGCTCTTAGGGCTGAGTAAGGGGTCCCTAGCATATCTCTTTAATGGAATACGTCGAGTTGAGGAGGCGCCAGTCAATGGAGCCGTGTCCTCTCCCGGTAGCAGTGTTTCCTCCAAAGGTCTTTCCCCTGAAGAAAGAGAAGAAAGGGCGAAAGAGCGAGAATACAACATGGAAATGGCAAGGCTTAAGATAAATGGGCAGTTGGAGTTAGAAAATGCAAAAGGCAGAAGAGAAGCTGATTTGGAGATCAAAAGGTTGGAGTTTGAAAGAGAAAAGTTAGCTTTGGAGCGTGATACCAGGTTGAGGGAGTGGGAGCTCCAAGCTAAAAGGTTAGAATTGAATCCCTCTGGTGGCAGCATCCCATCTGTGCCTGCAGAAAATAGGTTTTATTTTCCTAAAGATGTGATAAAAGATTATCATAGTAATGAGGATATTGGCCAGTGGATTAAGGCATATGAGTTAGCATTGTTGGCCCACCGGGTCCCTGAGAAGGATTGGGGAGCGGGGTTGTGGGGTCGCTTTGTGAATGAGGGGAGAGATACCCTGTTAGACATGCCTGTTGAGGATAGGATGTCTTATGCTCATATGAGAGATGCCTTAATGTTGAGGTATGGCCTAACCCCAGAAAAGTACAGACAAGCCTTTAGAGAATGTAAGAAGTTGCCTGGTACGACGTGGGTTGAATGTGTAATTTTTTTGCAGAGCCATGGATGGTTGGGTAAAGGGCAGCAACGTGGAAAGTTATGAAGCTCTTTATGATTTGTTTGCTTGGGAGCATTTGTCTAATAACTGTTTTCCAGAGCTGCGCCAGCACCTTATTGATAGCAAGATATCTAACCCTAGAAAACCTGCTGAGGAGGCGGACCGCTGGGTCAGTTCCAGGGTCCACAAGGGTCCAGTGGAGACTCAGCCAAAGGTGGGCAGGGTCCCCAGCAGAAGAGTAGGGGGACAAGGGTAAACAGGAGTCCCAGAAAGGGCCCCAAAGTAATCCCCAAGGGAACCAAGGGAAGGGTTCCCAGCCTCCCCCTGAGAAGAAGTCAGGGGCCCAACAGGTAAACCTGTTCATAGGGGCCCGGTGACCTGCTATGTGTGTACGCAGGTGGGGCATCGTTATTATGATCCCCAGTGTCCTTTGAAGGACTCTGGTGCACCGCCGCGTGCACCCCCCGTCAGTTGGCGAGTGTAGCCCTGGGAGGGGAGGAGATGGTTTTCCCTGGTGGGAGGGGTCCCGCAGAAATGTCCCTGGTCTTGCTAGGAGACATGGAAATGGCCCCTCCACCCCCTCTGCCTAGTAACATAAATAAATATAGGCAGTGGGTGACCATTAATGGCCATAGAGTGGAAGCTCTCAGAGACACCGGAGCGAGTGTGACAACTGTCAAGTGTCACTTGGTGTCCAGAGAGCAGGTGGTTCCCCACGCATTCTACCCCGTGATAGCTGCTGACAACTCACAGAAAGAGTGTGAGGTAGCTCAAGTTTCCTTTGAATGGGGGGTAGTTTCAGGTACTCTTCAGGTTGCTGTGAGGCCCGCCATGCCTGTTTGTCTCCTGGGCAATGATTTAGAAGTCTCCCCTTGGGCTAAGGTGGAGAGGGAGACACATTTGAAAATGTTGGGTGTGCCAGAGTGGGTGTGTGCAACAATTCGATCCATGACAGCAAGTAAGGGTGTTGATGGGGTCCCAGAGCCTGAAAGTATGGCCCAGGACCCAGCTGTAAAGAGAAGAGGCAGGAGGCGCGGGAAACTGGCCCCCATAGTTCCCGTGGTCCAGGAGGAGGTAGACCCTGAGGGGGATGCCCTGGAGCCCACAGGGGAACAAATTGCTGAACTGGGAGACCTGCCCGAGCTGACCCATTGGCAGCAGGATGGTGGTCCCTCCAGGGAAGAATTTTGTGCAGAACAAAGAGTGTGCCATTCTCTTGTGGGTATGAGGCAGCAGGCCTCAGCCCAAACCTCAGGTGATCAGTCAGGGCCACATCTTGTTTACTGGGAGAACGACCTCCTGTATAGCGAGCCTAAGGCTGCTGAGCCTGGGTCAGCCCGTGTGTTGGTGGTACCCCAGCGCTTTAGAGCCTTCCTACTGGGTTTGGCTCATGACGTTCCGTTAGCTGGACATCTGGGGCAGGACAAGACCTATGACAGGCTTGTCACCCATTTTTATTGGCCTCAGATGAGAAGGGATGTAGACATCCATTGTAAAACCTGTCACACTTGCCAGGCAAGTGGGAAAAGCGGACGGAAGCAGAAGGCTCCCCTCCAACCTTTTCCGGTGGTCAGTACCCCCTTTGACCGGGTGGGGATTGACATTGTTGGGCCCCTGGACCCCAAGACAGCCCTTGGCAACAGGTTCATCCTGGTCTTGGTGGACCATGCCACACGGTACCCGGAAGCCATCCCTCTCCGAACAGTGACGGCCCCCGTGGTGGGACGGGCACTGATGGGGGTTTTCTCCCGCATGGAGTTCCCCAGAGAGGTGGTGTCAGACCGGGGCACCAACTTCATTTCCAACTATATGAAGTCTCTGTGGAAGGAGTGTGGGGTAACCTACAAGTTCACCACTCCTTACCACCCTCAAGGTAATGGGCTGGTTAAGAGATTCAACCGGACCCTTAAAGGCATGATCATGGGTCTTGAAGAACCAATGAGGCGGAAATGGGACGTCCTCTTGCCATGCCTGTTGTTTGCTTACCGTGAGGTGCCACAGAAGTCTCTAGGGTTCAGCCCCTTTGAGCTTTTGTATGGTCACCCGGTAAGAGGACCTTTGAGTCTGGTCAAAGAAGGCTGGGAGCAATCTCCCAGGAAACCTCCCCAGGATGTATACAATTACATGCTGGCCTTTAGGAACCAGACTAGGCGCTTCAGAGATCTTGCTCAGGCAAATCTGGACGCCAGCCAGGAGTAGATGAAGCGGTGGTACGACCGGAATGCCACTCTGGTAGAGCTTCAGCCTTGTCAAGAAGTTTGGGTCATGTCCCCTGTGGAACCTTGTGCGTTCAAGGACAGGTGGACTGGACCGTTTAAGGTTGTGGAGAAGAAGAGCGATGTCACCTACTTGGTGGACTTGAAATCTCCCAGGAACCCCTTGAGGGTCCTGCATGTCAACCGTTTAAAGCCCCACTTAAAAAGGTCCGAAGTGGGCATGCTCCTAGCTACGGATGCTGGAATGGAGGAGGAGAGTGAGCCTCTTCCTGACCTCCTGTGTGCTAAAGAGCAAGATGGGTCAGTGGATGGTGTTGTCCTCTCTGACACACTGACCCGTGAGCAGAAGCAGGATTGTCGCCAACTGTTGGGACAATTCCCTGATCTGTTTTCCTTGGTTCCTGGTGTCACTCATTGGTGTGTCCATGATGTTGACACTGGAGACAGCCCTCCTGTGAAGCACAAGGCTTACAGGGTGACTGACAAGGTCAGAGCATACATTAAGGAGGAGGTCTCCAAAATGTTTGCCTTAGGGGTGGTTGAGTCCTCTAGGAGTCCTTGGGCCAGCCCAATGGTCTTGGTCCCGAAGGCTTCAGCGCCTGGTGCTTCACCAGAACTTCGGTTCTGCGTGGATTACCGAGGACTCAATTCAGTCACCAAGACTGACGCGCACCCCATCCCCAGAGCTGATGAGCTCATAGATCGGTTGGGGGCTGCCCGGTACCTTAGTACGTTTGATCTAACGTCTGGGTACTGGCAGATCGCCTTGACTGATGGGGCAAAGGAGAGGTCAGCATTCTCCACACCAGATGGGCTCTACCAGTTCCGGGTTATGCCCTTTGGGATGTAGAATGCCCCTGCCACCTTCTAGAGGTTGGTCAACCAGGTCTTGGCTGGACTGGAGGATTTCAGTGCCGCCTACCTGGACGACATTGCAGTGTTTAGCGCCAGCTGGGAGGAACACTAGCGCCACCTCCAGGAAGTGTTGTTGGCCCTGCGCAGAGCAGGCCTCACAATCAAAGCCAGTAAGTGCCAGATTGGGCAGGGATCTGTGGTGTACTTGGGGCACCAAGTAGGGAGCGGCAAGGTGGCCCCCCTGCAACCCAAGATTGATACCATCCTGGGCTGGGCACCGCCCAAAACCCAAACTCAGGTGAGAGCCTTCTTAGGACTCACAGGTTACTACAGGAGGTTTGTCAAGGATTATGGTAACATTGTGCACCCCTTGACTTCGCTGACTTCCAGGAAGCAGCCACGAAATGTGATTTGGACTGACGCCTGTCAAGCGGCCTTTGACACCCTGAAAACTGCAATGTGCACAGCACCTATACTCCAGGCACCCAACTTTTCTAAAGAATTTGTTGTCCAGACGGACGCTTCAGAGCATGACGTGGGAGCTGTTCTAGCTCAGGTAAATGAAGAGGGCCGAGACTTGCCTGTAGCCTTCATCAGCAGGAGGTTACTTCCCAGGGAAAAGAGGTGGAGTGCGATAGAGCGAGAAGCATTTGCTGTGGTCTGGGCGCTGAAGAAGCTAAGACCCTACCTGTTTGGGACTCACTTCCGGGTTCAGACAGACCACAGGCCCCTCAGATGGTTGATGCAGATGAGGGGAGAGAATCCAAAACTGTTGAGGTGGTCCATTTCCCTACAGGGGATGGACTTTACGGTGGAACACCGCCCTGGTACAGATCACGCCAATGCTGATGGTCTGTCCAGATTTTTCCGCCTTAGTGATGAGGACTCCCTCTGTCAAGGGTAGTTCTCCCCACATTTCAGGTGGAGGGGACACGTGTTAGACCTGGCATCATTGGCTTGAGTCTCTCCTCCATTTTTTCTGTTTGCCTCCACTGTTTTACAAAGTTTTTGCTGGTATAATGCTTTGGGCACTGTGCCACTGCTGATTAGTGCCCCCGTGCAAGTGCTCCCTATGTAAAATTGCTGTATTGATTGAATTCCATGTTTGGCTTATTTGGTTTACTATCAGTCCCTAGTCTAATGCACCAGGAGTGCCAGGGCTTGTAAATACAAATGCTGCTCGTGGGCTTGCAGCACATGTTGTGCCACCCACAAGAGCGGCCTAGTAAAAGTATGTCTGAAGGTCTGCCATTGCTAGACCTACGTGCAGTCTAGTGCTGTCACGCTGACTGCGCAAGTACACCTACTTGCCAGTCCCTAAACCTTCCCTTAACTTCATGTTAGTCACCCCTATGGTAGGCCCACGGGCAGGGTGCATTGTAAGTATAAGGTAAGACAAGCCTGACAAAGTTGGCATGTCCTAATAGTGAATTACAGCCATATTCGTTTTTCACTATTGCGAGGTAACCGGCTCTCCATTAGTTAGAATGGGCCGCCAGGATTATTAATGCTATGATCCTAACTGGCTCGGGGAGCATGGTGCAATGTCGAGTTTGGTATCCCTGATCTCGGGGTTTAATAACTCATCCGTTTGTGTGGATGGTTTTTGGACTCTGGGTTTGAAAATAGCACTTTTAGAAAGTGGCTATTTTCTTGTCTAACTATTTCTGGTTTCTGCTGGTTTGGTGTGTGTGTGACAGGAGCTGGGTGGCTCCAGAGGTCTGAGTGAGTCAGGGTGGGATGAGTGGGACATTTGCATTGAGAGTAGGGGGAGAGTAGTTCCTGATAGCCTGCCCTGCCTGATACAATGCTGGCTCCACCTCCTGCCAGGCGACTGATGGCTCTGTGCCTGCCATGGACGATCCTGGCCCCACCTCCTACCAGGAGGCCGATAGCTCTGCTCCTGCCAGTGACAATGCTGGTTCCACCTCCTGCTGGGCGTCTGAGGACCCAGCCCTGCTCAGTGAATAGGCCAGGTGCCTCTGCCTGGCTACACCCACAACAGACCCAGGATGTTGGGAAATTCCCTTGCATGGACAAAGATATCAAAGCCAAAAAGGGGTATAAGAGAAGGACCCCTGAACCAAGACTTTAGATCACTTCTGACAAGGAAACCTGAACCAAGGACAAGAAGCCTGCTGATCCAAGGACTTGCCTACCCCTTCTGCCAGTGTGCTGTTTGTTGGGGGAATCCTGCAGTGCTTCTTTATTTTTGCCAAGGAACCAGGAGAGAGGAACTGAGTGTGTACTCTCAAGCTTTGCTAAAGCAAATCTCCAAGGGCTGGAAGAGTGCCAGCCTCCTGTTGAAGTCACAGGGCTAAAGGACTCTGCTAAAAAGTGCTTGTTGCTGGAACCTGAAAGTCCAGCACCTCTGAAAGAAATCAGCAATCTCGACGCCGACGGACGTCGCCGAATCCAGCTCGACATCGTGAGTAACGTCTCCAGTGTCCCGCTTCCTCGACGCCGGCCGCCGGGCCCGATCGACGCCAGCAGCAAAGCCAGTGAGTAGTGAGTTCGGCTCCAGCTCCAAGGGACCTCGTGTCTGCACCGCTGCTGATCGCATCGACTTCGTGCCCCCTCGACGCCGTGAGCGCTGCTCACTCTTGCAACTTCATCATTGACATCGACGACGACGCCGTATCCTGCTTCGCCTCGTGAGCGCTGCTTCTGCCTGACATCTGTCGATGCCGCTGCAGGTCGCCCAGACTCCGAGGCCGGATCGACGCCGAAGATGCGACGCCGGACATCTCGACGCCGCTGATCATCGTGTGCTTCGCTTTTCCAAGGTACTGTGTTGTGGGGGTCTGTGCGACTCCGGGCTCGACGTAGCGCTCCTCGCGGTCGACGCCGAACCTTTGGATTAACTTTGCCTCGACGTCGTGTGACTCCCGTGTGGGTTACATTGTTGCCAAGAACTGTGTTTTAAAGAAGAAGAGTTACTTTTGATACTAAAGACTTGGTGCTAAGAAGAATCTACACTTGAACTATTATTTTTCCTTCCAAGAGTATTTATTAAGATTGTGGTATATTTTTGTCGTTATTTGGTCTTGTGCTAAGCCTTATATAAAAATCCTTATTTTTATAATACTACTGTGCCGTGTCCATTTGTAGTGTATTCACTTTATTACTGTATGTGGTCATAAATGCTTAACACACAGCCTCTGAGATAAGCCTGTCTGCTCTGCCAAGCTACCAAGGGGGTGAGCAGGGGTTATCAAAGGGTGTGATCCCCTTGCCCTGACTAGAAAAGGTGTGTCCCTATTTCTCAAAAGTGCATACCTCTGCCAACTAGAGACAGCCGGTTCTAACAATAGTGAAGTCGGATTTTAAATTACAATTCTGAAAATGCCACTTTTAGGAAGTTGGCTTTTTCTTGCTTAGCCTATTGGTGCCTGCAGCCTGTCTCTGGTCACATGACTTGGTGTAGTTGAAAGATGGGTTTTGGGTATACCTCCTAGACAAAGCAAACACAAGGAGATTATGGATGGAGCTTTTCAGACACTCACCCCCAGTCACAGATCTGGGTTGAATCCATCACCGTTCTTTAGCTTACTTCGCCACCCCAGTTCAAACCCAGTCATATGCAAATCAGTCTTGACCCTGTTCTTCATGGGAACAGTGCAGCTGGAACTGCCAAGCCAGGTCTTCCCTGGACCGGAAACAAGCATCTTGGGACCCTTTTTGGGGTAACACCCCATATCAGCAATGCTAGATTGAATCCAGTGAAATCGGCCCCAGGATGCACAATCTGCAGATTTTAATTAAAAAGAAAACGTACTTGTAGCTCAAACGGTTCAAAAGTTACTAAAAATGCAGTCTCATGTGTTGCTGTGCGGGTGGAAGCGCGTTGCAAACGTTGACTAGTCACCTTTCTGTTGTATATAGCTGTATTTAGATATTAAACTTGTACTATTGAGATACAACCAATGCTCAGTGTTAACAAGTGTAGAAATGTCAATATAATACTATTACATAATGTGCCGCATTACACTGCATAATTTGCTTTTTCTTCCCACATAATTTACTTAACTCTGCCACATAATGTGGCCCTTCCTTCCTGCATAATTCCAGTGTCCCTGACCATACCTTGCAAAACACTTATGCAGTGTGTCTTTACAAGTGCAGTCCTGCACCTATTCACAAACGTAGGCCACTTCTTTAGTTACCTGATTCGCTACTTGGGCTACTTTAATTTTGATGCCAGGCCAATTTTCTGCCCCAAATCTGACTGTGCCTCTAGTACTTATGATTAGTACTTATGACTACCTTGCGGGTCACACAATGAGGTTGCGGTCATACATTTTGCGCATACGAAAATGATGGGAACTCTTAGCCTAAGTTCAAAGTTGATGCAAGGTCAGAGATGTGACTACAAAGGGATTGCCCCCTATTTTGGCAGAACCAGAGAAAACCAGCCACTTTCTACCTTACACCTTCCCTCGGCCTCCCATTGCACTTCAGCAGCCCTAGCAAGCCCCAGCAAGGCACATACACGTGCCCAGGCCTGGTCCCACTGCTCATCAGAAACCTTTGAAAGAAACAAGCAGATGGGCTGAAACAGCCTCACTCTTTCCTAACACACCATAGTGGCATTAAACACTGCCTCTCCTTAAACACTGCCTCTCCTTTCCTGACTGATCCACTTCATGATGAACAGACCTGTCTGCCCCACTCCATTTGTAGCATCAAAGCACTAGAGACCAGCCGCCCAGAAGCAGGCTGATTGTTGCACTCTACATATATCAAATCTACATAAATCAAATCAAATCAAATATGGCTGGGAAAAACTGGAATGGCGAACATTCATCAAAAAATGATGGATTTAGGCCCAGATCTCTGTACTGGGGTGAATGTATGACATTGTTTTTCATTCTGTCCATCAATGGTTCTTTTTGCATGAGAATCCCATTGGGCCAAAGTATAAATTGGACCCTAACGTTATTGCCACTCAATAAGAACTTTTTACTGCAACTATTTATTTATCAACCATAGAATAAGTAAACATGGAGTTAAAGCCTGTGAGGGTTCAATCTAATGCCTTACAGGTTACATACAGCCATTTGCAGCGCGTGCATAACTCACTGAGCTATACTACTGCGATTGTAATTTGTGCACTACAAGTGAAAAAAGAATCTGTGTAGCAACAATATTAATTTACACAACATACAGATGTGATCTACAAGCGAAATGGGAGGATCTTAAAAGATTATTCGAGCTTTTTAAAGATGTGTCCAGCCTCTGACCAGAAATTACCCACAGACCTCTTCAGTGAGTGCTTTAACCACGAGGAATAACTTAGCAGTTTAAACTCCAAATACACCCGTTGAATATGCACATCTCTCTGCAGCAGACACATTGCTCCCCTGAGTTATCTTAAATTGCAGTCTGTGAGCACACACTGTCTGTTCAGTTCCAGGATTGACCCCATCTCCCCGCTTCAAGCCACCCAGCAGCTGATAAAAAGCAGCCCCCGTTCGTGCCTGGGTCTCTCATGATTACACGACGTCACCGGACCTCTTCCTAAAGCCGAAGCATAACTGATGGACAGGCCTCAATCAGTGCTGCCGTGCAAGGCGTGACATGCGCCGAGTATCCAGGGGACTGGTCCCCAGGGCACAGCGGTGCATTGCTAGGTGGCCTGTAACATAGCGATAATTAGTGCAGCAGGTTCGGTGGCACCAGGCGCAAGGAGCTTGAGGTATCTGCTGTACTCCAGCCATTTTGATGTGTTTCAGTCGGATTTCCCTTGCTTGCATACAGGGAATTTGACGATTCACCTCTATAACAAGGCCACCTACCTGTGAGGGCGATTGTGTTAAATCACGGCCCTATTGGCTCCAGGAAGGAGCACACCAGGGGCCATTTATCACAATCCACGGCATTACTAGTTCGGAAGTCCATTGCTTGACGGTCCTGCTTTCCTTCGAGTACCACAACAGTCGAGTCGGGCTTCAATGAATCAGTTAATGTTATGTAAACAAAATGTGAGTTTCCTAGCAACGCTTCCGTTTCTACTGGGACTAACCCCGAAGGAAATCCACCGCTTGCATGAACCGCTAACCAATCAACAGAGCTTACAGCAGTCGACGCCCCTGTTCCTGGAGCCAGTTTGACCTGTTGCCTGTTTTTCATTGCAATTCCCTTACCGTATAAGATTGTGTCGATACACCAGGTCTTTCTACATAATACTCCTTCAATAGTTTTAATCCTCATAAGTCGTCGCCAAACAATCAACAAAAAAAAAACGTTAGAGTGCACAATGACCGTTAGCCGCTCGCAAACTATTTACACGTCATGTTTTCAAAGGCACACCATAGAGTTTTTCAAAGGTTGCGGGGCGAAACAACTCAAATTCGCTTTTTTAAAAAGAAACGCAAGCCAATTTTCTCTTATATCTGTGTACCTACAGTAGGTGGCTGGGTATTTTCGACAGGCACACACCCACTATCACCTTAAAAGCCCAAACTAGCTCTAATTCTTTAATGACACCTTTGAGCGCACTGTAAATATTCGTACAGCCAAAAAATAAAGAGTCTGGCACCAGTTCTCTCTTCTCAAGAATGTGAAATCATTTTTTTTCCAGAAAACAACTCCAGAACTGCTGTTCAAGCCTTCATCCTCGTGAATCTGGATGGTGCTAACACTGCCCCATGGCCTTCCATCGCTTGGCTTTTGGCTAGGTTCACTCAACAGAAATATGGCATACATAATTTAGTCTTAATCACAACAATTTCTGAACAGCTAGTGCAATTTAGCACAACAGTTTGTTTATCTTCATTAAAGTGCTACTAACCCCTGAAGTGTGGCCTCTGAGAGCGTTGGGTGTGGGTAGATACAAAGATTAGAGTGCACTAGAATAGTATTTTACAATACCTGGTGATGTATTCCAGGTGGTCCAGCAACTAATGGGGATGCATGCATAAGATGTTTGCCATCTTTTATGTCCCAAAAGATGAAAAAGCTTAAGGTGATGATGGAGGCATGCTGGTCTTGGGTGAGTACCATCTACGGTGTATTCAACTATCCAAATACCAGAGAGAATAGGTTAGTATTCAAGGATTTTATGAACTTGACAAGTCACCCTCCAGTCTTAGTTGCAGTGCACCGTCATTCAACACCACCTAATCACCAGTATGTAATTTGTCGAATGGTCAAGTGACTTCTGTGTTTACCTCTGAGGCTTTTGTTTATATGGTAAAGCATGAACAGTTTTGTTTGGTAGTTTGCTGTCCAACCACAGAGCACCCCCATGTATGAGGCAGAAGGTTTTGACTGTTGCTCTTTCTTTTACTGAGAGCCAATGCAGGGTTGTTACAGCCAGAGTGGTGTGGTCCTATTGTTTCAGATAAAATGACAGATAGTCTGCATAGCTTAGAACTCTGGAGTTTTGGAAGAGGTGTGTTGGAGATGGAGACGGTGAAGTATTTATCAGAGCAGTGGAGCAATGGTGGAAACGCTGTTGATGGCGGATGAGACCACCTTTTAAGAATGAATAAAAACATTTCTTGAGAGCGTAGCTATATGAAGGCATCTAAGCGCTAATAGCACATACAAAGTACATTTATTTGGGGTTTCATTGTAGTTCTCTATGCAGTATTGCTCCGAATGTACAAGCTTTAGCCTCAAAGGGTTGGAGGAGAGCTCAATTCTTGTTATCTATGTGCTTGGAAGTGATTTTAATTCCACCGGCCAAGCAATAAAAAATGAGGCAGTATTTCTCACTGTCTCAGATCAGCATTTCAGTTTCACCATTGTAGAGAGAGACCTTTATTTTACATCCAATAGTCTGGGCCACCGGACTTATGTATCAAGGGAAGACACAATTATGTAGAAGGGTTGACTAAACCATGCAGAAAGACTGCAAATTATGTGGCCAAATGTTGCACATTTTGTGATAGTAAGTTCATTTTTTGTTACTATTTGTAGGAGGATGGCTTAATGTATGATGCACACTTATTTAAATGAAACACCTAGCACTAATCCAGACCACCCTTATGTTGATTTTAGTGGTCTTGGACAACCATAGTAAGCTCTCTAAGTGGTAGCTATGGAGAGCATCCTTCAGGCAGCCTTCAGGCTTGACCAGAAGGAGTGTTAAGCAGCTTGTCTTACCAGAGCTAATCATATATTGTAGTTTAAACAGAAAATTAACCACACAGTGTAGTTATTAAAATATGTATATTTATTATACACGCTCACTAACACATCAGTATATCTCCTACCTGGAGACATCTAGACAATATTTCACTTGTAAACAGGTAAGTAAGCACAAATACATAGTGGTATCCAGGGGGAGACCAAATCATATACTAAAGAAGTGGAATGCGAACTGTGACCGAAGACGGGACTTGAATTAGGAGACTCAGAAGAGTTGGGGACACAAGAAACCACCTGAGGTAAGTACCCAGGAACCCCATGGAGACTGTGTGCAGAGTGGAAACACAGCCACGTACTCAATAAATGTAAATTGGAAAGTTGCAGTAGCAGTTTTAAAGAAGTGCCCTTCCCAGTGTAGCCTGAAGAAACCGCATGGAAGACAGAAGTTTGGAGAGTCATCCACCTGTGGATACCCCAGGAACCAGGATACCTACACCAGGGAAGTCAGGAGAATAGGTGTGAATTGACATCAAAAACCGCCTTACATCATAATGGAGGACTTCAGTAAAGATGCAGCTAGCAAAGAAGGTGAGATAGTCTGGATGGAATCCAAGGGTGGATTCATGATGAGAAGAACCTGCAAGCTGAGGGAACGGAGTCTATGCGACTCAGAGATGACCAGGAGACAAGGGAGAGCAATGACCACCGATGACGGAAGATGCAGGAGTGTTGACGGTGACCTTGTTGCTGCAGCTGTGAGGACCAGGCAATGCCGTAGAAGACCAGGAGCCATTCACAAGCTGTCCGAAGTCGGAAGTCGAGAACCAAGGGGTCAGTGTCCGGCGGCAGCAGATGTGGTAAATGAAAAAATTGCAACATTGGGACCTGGAAGGTCCAAGGGACTCACCAATTGCTGGAGAGTCAGAGAAGGCCTGAGCAGGCAAGGGAGCCCATTGAAACTCAAGAAGACCCTCAAGAGGACCCAAAGGCCGAAGGCACAGGAGTCGCAAGAGGACCTTGAGATGCACATTAAATATACAGCCCCACGGTGCAGAGGCTGTGGTGAGGGCCAAGATCTTGTCAGGAAGGGATGCTGGTAGGTCATACAAATCTATATAGGATCTGCGCTTTTAGACAACATAAACTAAGGGATTGGTGTCTAGACTGATTCCAGACACCCCCAAAAGAAATGTTAGCCTTTAGGCCAGCTAGCTCAGATTGCCACTGTAATCCCCCTAACCTTACCAAGGAGCGAATATTTAATGGCAACTATCGAACATGACAACCCTTGATCCTTCAGGGATCATGGAAACAGTACAGTAACTTTTTGCTCAGTCACTCCTGCTCACTGGGTCTCAGAGATATACACAGAATAAACAATAGGGACATTTTAAGTACTTATTCAACCAGCATCATTCTAGTATAAAACATGTTTGCTGCAACAAATATTAGACAGAAGTAGATATATGAGAACTGTCCAGCTCGAACTGCCAAGCCGGGTCCTCCCTGGACTGGAAATAAGCATCCTGGGACTGGTTTCAGGGTATTACCCCTCATCAGCTAGGCTATCTTGAATCCAGTGGTGAAGCAAGCATGGAACACACATCTGGGCATAACCTAAGCCCCTTAAGGCGCACAAAGCAACATCACAGAATAAAATGATGGACATAGTGTTGAAACTTTTGAAACACTCAACCCCACTTAACCCCAGTCACAGAATTGGGTTTAATCCATTGTTATTTTGCTCACCACACCACCCCAGTTTGATTTGCATATGGCAGTGTCCAGTCTTGACCCGGCTCCCTATGGGAACAATTCAGCCCAGGAGGCGTGTTTCCGGTCATGGAAGGACCTGGCCAAGCAGTTCGGGCTGGACTGTTCCCAGGAGGATTTGCAGATGGCTGAGTCCAAACTGAGAGGGCGTGGACCATAGAACACAGCGGAAATGGGCCCCCTGGCTGCTGCTTGAACAATACAATTGAGCAAGAATCCAGTCCAGTGGGGCCTATCAGGCCTCTGGGCCCGAAGCCCTGCCCCTGCTGCAGCAATGATAAAACTGACTAAGCCTCACAGTGTGTGTAGCTGCACATGTGAAAGTATCCCCACAAATGCAATCGATAATGCAGCGGTTTTCAATTAATCTGATAGGTTTATCCCAGCGAGCTTCCTTTTAGGGCCACGGGTCGATATGCACATTTACATACTCATTACTCTTTTGATCCTTTCTAGAGGTGTGCGCCAGCTCAAAGGTAGGGAACTGCTCTTGCTGTGTGTGCCGTGCTTTATAAAACACTGTGGCGTAACATAAGCAAACATAAGAGGTAAGGAAGATGTGGGAATCCACCTTCACCATCTCCTGCCCACTCAGTAGTGTTCTAGACTCTATGCCTCACTCCACTTCCATGGGAAGACACCATCTTAAACAAGCATTAACAATGCAATGGTCTCGGCATTGTTAAAGTTAGTGCTACTGGCATTGCTCGTGACATTATTTTTATTTATGTTTTTAAAACATAAATAAATGGCATTGTCATTTACAATGCCAATAGCTTAATCTCTCGCAAATGCGAGACCTACTGCATTTGCAGCCACCCACACATACAGAGCCACCCACACAGAGCCACCTACACAGACACACAGCCACCCTCACACAGACCCACCTGCACACACACAGAGCCACACACACACACACACACACACACACACACACACACACACACACACACACACACACACACACACACACACACACACACACACACAGAGTCACTTCCTTGAGGGACATAAAAATTGGTGTATTAGTTCTGGAAGGTCATGTAGTGTAAGGGCCCCGCTCCAACCAAACTGGCTTCTGTACAACCAGCCGGGAAACGCTAGGGGCCACTCCCCTCTCATGTTTGTTGCCCTACGCCCCTTGGAACACCCCCTGGGAGCAGGCTAGACAGAGAGGGCTAATGGCCCACAAGTACCTCACACAAAGAACGCCGGCCCTACAGTCACCTCACCCGCGGAGCACTACTGCCCCACGAACACTTCACTCACATTGAGCCCCGCACCACAACCAACACTAACATGCAGAAAGGGTGGGCACCGGGGTGCTTTCTCCAAAGAGAACCCGGCCCACGCACCTCTTGCCTAGACGAGCAAGCCCCACAACCAACCCCGACCATCAGAAGGCCACATTTACAGGGGCTCTATCTTCAAAGAGTACCCCGCCCACGCACCTCACGCAATGATGGCCATGGCAGAACCTTCACCTCAGAGGACCACAAGCACCTCTTGCCTAGAGGACAAGCCCCCACAACCAGCCCCCCACCCTGAGAAGGCCCCGTTTACAAGGATACTTTCTTCAAAGAGTACCCCGCCCAAGCACCTCGTACTCTCACTCACTTTCCCCATGGATGACCCCGTGTCAGGAGCAACCTCTCCACAAACCATGTCGCCCCACAAGTACCGCACCCACAAAGAAGCGCCTCGAGCCCTCCTAGAGCATCGCTCCACACTTCTCCATAGTGTAGCCCGGTCCCTCCCGCCACCACCATGGAAACTCCGTGCCGCTGAGACTTCACCACCATTGCCCCGTGAGCACCTCCGAATACAAAGCATGGCCCGGGTTAAAAGCATCTCACACCGAGAGCACAAGAGCCAAGCAAGCCCAGATCACCCCAAGAACGCCGGCCCCACGAGCACATCAGAGAGATGTGAATCCTGCGTGGTGCGCCACCCCACGGCGACTGCAGGTAACCCCTGTGTGAAATTATGCAAAAGCTGGAGCAGCAACATGAGGAGCGCGGCGGCTGGCATCCCGAATTGAGAGCGCGTTAGGCAGCGGGCGGGAGGCGGGTGATATGAAGGACACACTGGGAGGCGGATGCAGTCCTGTGGGTAGGGGACGTTTATGCGTTTGGATACAGCGCAGACTGTACTCGAAGGTGTCAAAGGCTTCACAATAAGAACAGAAATAATACATGGGGAGAACATTACAAGTGAACAATTACAAAAGCAAAAGTTAAGTTAGATGAGGCAAAAGTGACAATTATGAGACGCAGTTCTCGGACACCTTCATATGAGGGTGAAAAGGATACTACAAGGACTGGGCAAATGAAGTGCCAGTCAAATGTAACAACAGTAAATTGGTTACTCACACAAGATTGGTGAACAACCTTTACAACAAAACTATTACAACGCACTACCCTTACAACGCGGTCATTACAACGCAAGCCATTACAACGCATTGCGCTGGGGGGCGCTCTAGGATAGGGAATAAGTTTAATTTACTATCCAACACCTTCCCTAGTGTCCACGGGGACTGGTGTTGGAATAGTAAATTAAACTTTTCACTATCCAGCACCCCAAAGAGCTATGCGTTGTAATGGATTGCGATATAAAAACCGCGTTGTAAAGGCAGGCGTTGTAATAGCCTGCGTTGTAACGTCATACATCCCACAAGATTCCGCACATTTACAGCAGCTGACCGGAAAAGTAGGTCGACAATATTAAATAAAAAATACAAAATGGGATGGGAGAAGGGGGTGCTGTTCTGCTCACGGCGAAAAATGGCCTGCCGTTCTTTATTTCAACTTTGGTGCTTAGTTCTTTCCACCAGGTTCTATGAAAGCGCCATATTTGACATATAGCGTACATGTTAACGTCTTTCCAAGTAAGTGTTGTGGGAAGACTTTAAACCTTTCCTGGTTTTTTAGGCCTTCAGCTACATGATGCTGGGACTTGTAGTTACGCAAAATACACTGTATATGTGTCCTACAAGCCCATGAATGCTAATGTCGCTGGTTCAGAAGCCCGGACGACAGCAAGTCACAGCTTTGTTATTACCTTTAGTACCTCTGACATTTTGCAACGTGAAAGTGTCAGGTACGACAGAACAAAAGAAATGCACGCGCAACAAATGCACCCGCAATATCGGTGTATGGCATTACCTCGTTCCTCTCGCTTATTTCCATTACGCAGTGAGACCCTTGTGCCTCGTAGACACACCCATATAAAATGTTCATGCCGGCTTCACATCCCCTGTTCTTTTGTGTCTGGCGGTTTTAATTAGAGCTGGTTCTTAATTTTATCGGCTCCTTTTCTCCTGCAACATTTTCTCCCGGCCTGGAACTTAAATTATTCTGCCTGCATGCATTCCTCTCCTTTGTGCTTTTTTGGGCCGGGCGGAGAACACGGAGCAGTGCTCCGATTCTGGTGCGGAAAAAAGTTCGGGAAACAGCTGGACTGTGAGGCCTGACCCAGAGGGACTTCTCTGGCTATGGATCTTCCTGGGGGCATCGGGGCTCTTCAGAGTGGTGCTCTGTCTGTTGCTCTGACAGGATGGCGCAGGTAATTGGTCGCACACACGTCCAGCAAATGCTTTGTAATTTGAATCCGGCCGCATTCCTCGCTCAGAGACGGGATGACAAAAAAAAAGCATGCTCATAAACGATTAAAAGGAATGATAATCAATTACATTCAAATACACCTCTCTGAGAACAGATTTAGTTCAAGGTTTTTATGTATGAAAAAATCAACATTGTAAGACACTGGAATTACTTCATTTCAATTCAAATTCAATAACAGTTAAAAACACGTGAATGGTGACTGTTGGTGAACACAGTGACCTGTGAAACAAATTAGGTGACACTTATTTACAAATCTATACAGTATTATACATGAATAAGTAGGGAGTTTATCTGGGGATCTGGGGGGGGGGTGTTTGATACAGAGTCTTTGGTTTTGGTGGTCAGAGTTCTGAGTGAGTACTCCAAGGACACAGATGGTTACTACGCCCGTTCCCGGAGATTTCTTGACCAATGAAGTGCGTCAACGTTTCGACCCTTAGGTGCCCCAGTCGGTGGTCACGGCGGGTCTTTATCAAGACAGGGGGAGTGGGGTGGGGACAAGGGGTCAGGAGGATTCGAAGGGTTCGAGTTACTGCCTACATTCACAGACGGTGCTCGGTTCTGCCACGGGAACATTTTTCCTGTTCCAAGGGATTGACCTCAGGCTTTCCTCCAAGGTGTGATTAATCCCTCCTGAATCCTCCTGACCCCTTGTCCCCACCACACTCCCCCTTTCTTGATAAAGACCCGCCGTGACCACCGACTGGGGCACTACTACTTCCAACAGCTAAGTGCCCAGAGTCCATCCAGCTCAGGCCTGAGCTATACACGTAACCCACTATGTAATATTAGGAAGGTGGTCTGATGCGCCTATTTTAAAACAGAGTTAATGAATAGCGGGAAAGTGCAGAGATCCAGGCTCTCTCTGATGAAATAAGTTCAACAAAGTTTACTTGCTTACAAAAAGTGAAACCTGAATAGTTACAGTAGCTGTAAAAATAGAGCAGTTTAAAGAACAGATATTTCCTAACAGATATATGTCATGTGCATGTAGTGGCATGCAGTCAATGTTAGCAGACGAGATTGTATGGATGGGAGACATGTTTACATTTTTGTGCTTTTCCTCAGAGTTCCGCCTTCTAATTTGGTTACACCAGATGTTTGTAGCCTTTCCATTGCTGAACTCACAGACCATACAGATTTTCATTGTAAAATAAAGCTCTCTTGTTAGATGCACCGAGAACATGCTATGCTAAATATGGCTCGATTCTTGCTGTGGTTGGTTACAATGTTCTTCTGAGGACTCTGGGCTTTTGGTCGGGCACAGTAGTAGAGCAGCATGATTTACATTTTTGTTTAAAAAACAAACAAACAAAAAAAACATTCTTTTTATTAATTTTCTAAGGTGCACAGCTACACAAAGGTTTTCCGGCACCATTGGACACACGCGAGGAGAGAGAGAAACACCATGGGTTGAATAACCACGTTTTAAAGTCTTTGCGGAAGTTGTAAAAGATGGTTTTGTGCCAGAGTTGTGAGGGGAGCGAATTCCACAGTAAAGGAGCCAGATATGAGAAAGACCGGCTACCCATACGCGATCGTTTGATCCTGTGGACTTGAAATTTCGTCTGAGTAGAGGATTGGAAAAGATGCGTAGGGAGGTAGGGATGGACTAAGGCACTCAAATACTGTGGCGCTGTGCCCAAATTAATCTTATGCATATTGCATAGTGCCTTGAATTTGATGCGATTCTCCACCCTAAACCAATGGAGGTCACGGAGAGAAATTGAAATGGAGGACTTTCTAAGCACCTGGCAAAGCTGTCTGGCCGCAGAATTCTGTACTACCTGCAGTTTTCGAACCACCTCATTATTCACTCCTAAATACAGGATGTTGCCGTAGTCCAGTCTGGAAGAATTCAAGATCTGGATCCCTGTTCTTTGTGTGGGACTAGGCAACATCCAGAGAATTTTTTGAGCCATTTTAGGATGGTGAAGCAGATTAAGGTGACCATGACTGCTTGCTGTCTCATAGATAGCTGGTCATCTATGACTACGCCTAGATTACGGACTTATTGTGATGGTTGTGGGAGATCACCCATTCGAGGCGGCCAATTTTGGGGGCCACAGATCTTTGTTTTTCCCAAACATTATACTGCCAACTGAGTCATTTTATAGGAGCACACCATTGTGCATGCTGACGTCTACAAGATGCAGCCAGTACTTTATTTATTAAACAATATAAAATAGATTGGTAAAAGCAGCAACAACTGTGGTGTTTTAACTTTTAGCACAAAGGCGCTTAAGAAAAAGAATGGGGAAGCAGGTTGGGGACAGGCAGTGTAGGCAGGTCACTGTAATAGTGGGAGAGAAGAGAAAGGCAATGCACTGTAAGATGTGGGAGGGAGGGTGAACTGAGGTAAGTCACTTTAATATGAGAAGAAAATGGAATGGCTGTGGAGACTGGTGACTATTTTGGAGAAAGGAGACAGGAAGTAGTTACAAGAACCTAGGTGCTAGGCCCCAGTGTAGGATTGGGAGCGTACAAAGTGTTGCATGGTGTAGGTGGGTGTAACAGTTACAGAAGTATTGATATATTTCCAGGGCTGTAGGCCCACCTATCTCTCTTCCACATCACCCTTTCAGCTCCTCCTTTCTCCCCATAGGTAAGTATGAGGCACAGTAATGCAAGAGGGCCCGCTGCTTGGACTGGTTGTAATTGTAGAGAACGTGAAACCTGACAAACACAAATATGGTGACCCCGGTGACCCCTATTACTCTCTAGGCACGGGGAGGTACCAGGACAGAGGGTACCTGTATACAGCTGCCCAGAGAGGGGGAACGGAAATAGAAAGTTTCACCTTGCCTCTAGCTACAGCCTCTCTGGAGCCATTTCTTGTCTGTAGAAGATTGCCTTCCCTCATTATTACAATTATTTTATGGGTGAAAAGCATTTAATCATTGAGATGATCCCGTGCCTGTTACGTTGCTGTTGCAGAGCGCTCTTCCAGAACCGCTGCTCCTGGCTCCTGCTGCTGAGTAGTGGGGGCGGGGGGGGGAGTGGTGCACGTGAGTCAGGGGAGGCAGCAGTGCTCTAAGGCATAGTGCGCGTCCAATACTGTGAAAGTGGAAACGTCGTATGACGGCCTGTAAAAATTAAGAACTCAATATTTGTAAAGTTTCTTTTGTCAAGACACGCATAAGAAAACAGAAACACGGTCTACGCGCTATTACTAAAAGGGAAAGCGCGCCATGCCGCTGTCAAAAATTGAAAACAAGGAACGAAAGAAAAGCAGAGGCTTGTGCACTGGTTACATTTGAAAGATAAATACGTCGCATGAATGTGTTTTGCAATCTCCAGTGCCAATTAAATAATGAATGCGTCCCTTTGGTTCCCGGTTCGCGCTATATAAAATTACAAAAAAAGTCTGACCTGCAATAGCCAGATGGGAGGAGGAAAGAGAGGTCATCACACGCTGTACTGTGTGATGGCTGCCCAAAATGCAATGTGTGAAATCACCGGAAAGAAATCTAAACACACGAAGGAGGGACTTTAACAGAAATGTACCAATAATAGACCTGTTTTTAGCCAATAGCAGTGGGTGGGTTTGCCAAAGCCACACAGAGAGATACAACAGATCATCGCTGATGCTCAACCTAAAAAGGAAAATTTGGGCTTGGTAAAAGGTTTATTATGCCAGGTAGAAATTACTATTTTAAACTCCACACACTGGCTGAAATAGCAGACCTGTCAAATTTTTAAAGGGCTACTTAGGTGGCTGGGCCTGGGGACATGTATTAGAATCAATATACCAACTGCCCGAGACGGACCGAGCATTGACTCGCCCGCTGTTGCTGACTCCCATTCCAGAGTTTATTTGCTGACTTTCTGGGACCCATTCAATTCCCTCGACTGGCATCCGACCGCGCTGCTGGTGGCTTCTTTTTCTTGATGGTTCCCCGCTACTCTGTGGAACGTGTTTGCGGTTACCCTACGCATAGGCCCATGTGCCATGCGACAATAGACGACTTCGCATTCTTTTTTTTACACCGAGTAAAGGCATGAATCAATATGTCCTGATGATGATCCCATATTAATTAGGGATCGAAACGTCATTGATAGCTTACACTTGATGATTTAAATGCTTTATTGAAAAATCACACAAAGTGTACTCTAATACCAATTATCTGTTTTAATTTTGAATAATTTGCAGACTGCCCTTCCTTGCCTCTCACTTGTATGTATGTCATCTGTCTTCACATATGTGGTAGTTGGACACAGGCTGTGTCCCGCTTGGAAATTGTCTAACAACCTGGCTATATCTGACTATACATGCTATTAAACCTGTCCATTTGGACAGTTAATATACATTTCAATCTTGGTCTATATTTATTTTGCTTCATTCATTTGTGTACATATTTGGGACCATTGTCTTTTGAAACATGATATGAAACCATGTCATCCACGTGAATTGTGTAGTAATCTAAGATGACTGTAAGTGGGGGGCACATGTAAACATTAAATAGTGTTGGTGACAAGGCAAAGTGATGAGAAATACCACATCTAATGATTTCTATTACAGAGAGGAATGAGCTGGGTTTGACCTGAGGGAAAAGGTTTTGTAAAATGAGCACAAACAATGTAAACAGAGTTCTCCTGTCATAGGTGAAAGTGGGTAATCTTTTAAGTAGCACCTGATGTGTGATGGTGTTATAGGCAGTAGGGAGGTCTAATAGGATCACCACACCCAGATGGCCATGGTCTCTTGCGTTGAGTAGTTCCTCTCTGGTGTATATGAGTGATCTATGTACACCGACTGGTTCTGAAACGTAATTAAAAGACATTCTGAACACCAGTTATCTTCCTGGGGCAGGACAATTTTCACTCTAATTATTCCTTGTGATGTTTATTTATCTAATGTTTACATAAAATACCATGTTTCACATACTTAAACCCCTACATGCATCAAACATTTTTGGAGTCGCAAACGGTGCGATTCCTTAAAATCGGCCGTTTGCGATTCCAAAAGTGCTTTTTGGGATGCATGAAGCAATTTTAGAAATCGCATCATTTTTGCGACTTCTAAAATTGCGATTGCTTTTAAGAAATCGCAAATTTGCGATTTCTTAAAAGCAATGCATGATTACTTTTAAAATTGCGAAATCGCAATTAGGGGGTCAAATTTACCGAGTGGTTGAACCACTGGGTAAATTTGCAAAAAGTGTTTAAAACCGTGAAAATGCTTTTTTTTCAACATTCATGTTACAGACACACATGTTCTTAGGACATGTGTGTGTGAAACATGATGCGAAAAATACATTTCAGGGGTGCATGGGGGGGTCCTTTGGACCCCCCCCCCTGCACCCATGAAATGCATTAACAAATTGCGATTTTCAAAGTGAAAATCGCAATTTGCTAATGCCTTCCCATTGCTTCCTATGGGCCTTTTGGCCCATAGGAACCAATGGGAATAGCGAATTCGCAAATTGTATTTCGGTAATTTATGCGATTCGGTAAAAATTGCAATTTTTACCGAATCGCATAAATTTACCGAAAATATTCATGCATCCCGTTTTGCGAATTCTAAATTGCGAATCGCTATTTTTCGCAATTTAGAATTCGCAAACACCCGGGATGATGCATGTGGGGGCAAATGTACAAGAATTAACTTAACATTTGATTAGCCCACACAAGAATACAATGAGCAGATGCAGAGCACCTTCAGGTATAAAAGAAAACCAAAATAGTGGCAGTTTTTTATTCTCTTCACAATTATGTATGATATGGATTGAATTATTTATCCCTTGAAATCAGTGGACTTTTTGCTTCATTTACTGGGAGTAGCGTTGTAAGGTTCACTTAATGTCCAGATCTATGGCTAATTGTGATCTAATTCAAGAGACCTTCCCTGACAAAAGTCTCACTTTTAACTAGAAATTTGCCAGTAATGGCCCTGAGGGTAATATCCTGCTCAGACCTCTCAAGCTGGTAGGGCTTCAATACTGGTCAACTTTGTTTAATTGAGGCAATTGCACTTTCTTATACCTATAACACTTATATTAGTGCTTGAATTTATCTTAATATCTACACTGTGTAATTGTACACTAGTTTCTATAAGGCTTGAAAGTGGTCATGGGACATTTTCTTACCATCCTCGTCAAATTCATGCTCTGCAGTAAATTTTCCTGTTTCCTTAAACAAGGATCACTTCAAAGAAAAATATCACCTTGCACTTTCTCTCTGAAAAGTAAATCGTCATAGAATTAAATGTGATCAGTGGGACCACATTGATTTCTGTAGGACTGAGTTTTGATGATCACAACATTAATTTGTAAATTTCTTGCATGTATTTTGAGACCAACATTTATCTCTTTCTTCCTTACTGCAGATTAATATAAAGCTAGGATCCAGTTGAGCTGCCTGTTATGAAGCCTATTCCGATGGAGAGGGACATAATGTTGGCTAAGAATTCAAAGGCTGGTTCGCGTGCCAGGTCATCACCAGCCAAACAGTCAATCCGACTGAGTATTGAAGAAACTGGCGAGCGAGGAGTACAAGAGCACGTGTCTGTACAAGAATCAGGCAGTTATGATGACTTCAACCCACTTCTTTTTTATGACATGTGTGAAAAACTCTATGACTTTCATCAATCAAAAGTGCCCCCCGAGCTCCAAATGCATGAACCTCAATACCCCGTATCTGCAAAGATAGCAGATGATGTAGACCCGCAAGAATCCCCTAGCCCAGGTCCGGAACCAGAAGCAGGGTCTTCCAAAACACTGAGTCATGTAGAGGAGGGTAAACTGGGAACAGTGGAAGATGTTCCAACTGGAGAAATACCTATTGTCCCAGCAGGAATAATTAACGATCAGTTAACAGGCGTCGCTGTTCCCTGTGAGATGTGGTCACCGGATGTTCCAAGTGGTGACCTTCAGGAAAAGAAAAAAAAGAGAAAGCGGAGAAGGAAGTCAGTGAAGAAGACGGTGGAACAGTTTTTACACAAGAGTTCCCTGGAGCTGCGGAGTAAGCTTACAAGGGTTCTGCAGTTGTCTCCTAAAATGTTCTCTGGTGAGTTCAGTGCTTCTCTTCCTTCCCATAATGTAATGCTGATGCAACACATAGGGAATGATCTAGCATCAGAGGAGGGGGATGCACTTTCATGCTCATACCCTCCAAGATGATCAGAAGCCTTGGGCTGTTCATGGCTTATTAATTAGTTAAGCCAGTAAGCCTGTGGAGCCAGAACATCACAATAGCTTTTTTTCTGGTATTCTGACCGGCACAGAATACATTTTAGTCATAAATGGCAGCAGATTTACATAATGTTGAAATGGGTGATATTGTTGCTCTGACCGGTGAGACACTGTTGCCCAAATGCATTATTTCTTATGGCAACGCAGCACAACAGAATAAAAAACACAGTTATATTTATTACAAATAGACTTCTGATGCTGTCATCCCCATCGCTGGTGCACAGAAAAAGCTGCCTAGTGTACACTTACGTCTCCGCCATGATCAAAAAGTTTGGCGTAGGTTGTGCGTAGCGCACAACCTTTTGATCATGGTGGAGTCGTAAGTGTACACTGTCTAGCATAAGATTTGTATGGAAAGCATACCTTCCAGCTTGTCTAGGCATTCTATGCCTAGACAAGCTCGGAAGCATCCCATGCACTGGATGTATGCTGTGCACTGCAGCACACGTGCAAAGTGTGGGTTGTTTGGAGAAATTAAAACATGGCTTCTCTTTAAGATCTGCTTCAGAGAGGCTTTCTTGTTTGATGCAAACCCCAGTCTGGCTATTAGTAGATCAGGCTTTGCTTAAAAAAGCAGGAGTCCATGGCCTTGCTTTACCAGCCAAGTCCCACACCAGTAATGCCCTCTTGGTGTAAAGGGATGCAATATGTTCTTCTCATTGAGAAGGGCACATTTCCATCGCAGCATCCCTTCTGCCCTGAAAAGTAAGAACCCTTGCAAGACTTTGCGTTGCTTTGCATCTCTTCACCCAGCGCAAAGACCTATGACATCTGGGAATTCTTTCTGTATTGATTAATGTGGTGACTATCAGACTCTCTCCTACATCATTTCCAGACTTACAAAGACCTTGTTATTTGATAAAATTTTTGGAAAAAGTCTTAAATTATTCCGACCTAACACATCTGCAAAAGTTTGTTTGTTACCTGTAGGGAGGAATTATTGATAACACAGTGATCTGTAATATAATACCTTGGAGACAGAATCCCTGAAATAAATATGTCTCGACTTATTCTAGTAGAGTTGCAATGTTTCTCGTGACCTGAAATGATAAACTATGTTGCAGCTCAATGTAATAACTTCTTACATTTGAATTGGAAATTCAAATGGCCTGCTGGCAGAGGTAGCAGATATGACATAGGCAGGGTACCTACAGAGCCTAATTACAGCTACAGTTTAAACAACAGAAACGAGACCTGTCTTTTCATTCTTCTGATCTATTTTTCTAAACTGAACAAATGAAAAATTGTAGTTGTCAGCACTATTGGTTTGATATTGTCGACTTGTCTCCTACTTCCTGCATACAAGCTCTCAACGTATAAGGCTGAGTGTACTTTTCACATGTAAAATAGTCCCTTGTGCATTTCAGTGGCATCACCTGCTAGTTCTTCCAAATGCAGGCCGAAAGATACATCTGAGGAGCCAATAGAAAGATGGCGAGGTTAAAGTACTACTGTAGGCTCATCAAAGATGTAATTGATAGTGTCCACAGCGAGTTGCTAAAGGATCCTGTGCCGATGGCTGAAAGGGGTGGATCTACACCGCTGCTTAGCGGGTCCCCTGCTCATATTCATGATCATTTCTTGGATGCCATCTTGGGGATAGTTGGGACGCCTGGCGGGCGCCATCTTGGGGCAGCATTCTAGTTGTCAGACGGCCACCTAAGGCGCCTATTTAAGATGGTCTCACTGGCGGGCCGGTCCTGTACAAGGTAACACTGAACCTGCTAAGCCTATGACATCAAGCGCTTCGCACTGTTTCATTTGAGTGGCATTATGTTTTTTAGGGATACTGCATTTTATTAGGAGTTTAGTGTGATTTATTTAGCTGAACATCATTTTAATATTGAATGCTCCGCATACCTGCACTTTAATCGTACCTACACCTCTGCTTAGCGGGTCCCCTGCTCATATTCACGATCATTTCTTGGATGCCATCTTGGGGATAGTTGGGACGCCTGGCGGGCTCCATCTTCGGGCAGCATTCTAGCTGTCAGACGGCCACCTATTTAAACCTGCCTCATGCTAGCGCGCAGCGGGCGCGCTGTGGGCGCGCCGGAGGCTCGCCAGAGGCGAGCCCATCTGCGCCCATCCGCGACCAAACGGGACCAGGGGCCACAACCCCTGGCCCAGCCATTAGGTATAGTAGATCTGCACTGATGAAGCTACATCAAGGTAACCCACAGCTAAGCCAGGAATGCCTAACACTGTTACGGCAGGAAGGGCTGCTTAAACCTTTGCGAGGACGGGAGGGGAGGGAAAAAATGAATGTAGATATGGATCTGAATTATGGTCTTTTAAACACTCGCTCATTACGGAAGCACAAGTTGGAAAAAATTTCGCTACTACAGGATGGGGATGTTGATATTCTGGGGGTCACGGAAACGTGGCTTGAGGAATCCTCTACACCAGATGTGGTGGCTTCCCTCCCTCCTAATTTTATGGCTGTCTGTCAAAATCGTGTAGGTACAAAGAGAGGAGGTGGGGTTGCTCTCCTCCACAATAGTCGATGGAGGGCTGAAAGAGTCGATGCTGAAAGTATAGGTGGCGCAGATGTCTTAGGAGTGAAATTTGAGGTGGGCACTGACTGCTTGGTTATCTTTTTGGTGTATCACCCCCCCTGGGCTGCACCAGAATTTATGGATCTCTTTGTTGAGTTGGCCCATGATCTTAGATCTCGTTATAAGAATTTGACGGTTATGGGAGATTTCAACTTCCATTGGGAGATATCCCCCAAAGAGGGGCAGGCTAGTCATCTAGAAGAGGCTCTAACGGCCCTAGGTATGGTGCAACAAATAGTAGGCCCTACGTACGACAAAGGCCACACTTTAGATTTGGTGTGGACAACGGACCCAGTACTAAGTCCGGTAGTTACTATGCCGTGTGCCTCGCCTGATCATTATCTAATGAGGGGTCAGAGGGTAGCCCATAAATGTGGAGGAAAACCCAGGGTGGCCTGGAAAATGGTGAGGAAGTGGAATAACATTAATAAGGAAGAGTTGGTTGGTAATCTACTAAATTCCACCTCATTAAACATAATTGAGGATAACATAGAGGTTATTTGTCAGAAGTTAGTTGACAAATTAAAAAAGGCCATTGAAGTTGTTGCGCCGGCTAGAAAAGTGAAAATGGTGGACAAAGGGGCGGGGGCACCCTGGTTCAATGACATGCTGAGGATCAGGAAGCGGACTCTACGGAAAGCGTAGAGAGCCTGGCGGAGGGACTATAACACGAATGCACAGAGCTTATATGTGCAGGAGCTTGCTCTTTATAAAAAGGCCATCCTGGCTCGAAAATCGGAGTTCTTTGAGACCAGAATTGCGACAGCTCGAGATCCGCAGAAAGAAATTTTTAAGGTGCTCACGGAACTGAGGAAGAACAAAGAGCAGAGGCCTGAGTTCTCGTAGGAGGACTGTCAGAATTTCCAGGATTTCTTTACGAGCAAAATTGAAGATCTCTTGATAAAAATCTCTCGCACCCCAATCCTAGACTGTCCATTACAAATTATGCCAGTTATCCCTAAGGTCCTTCATTGCCTGAACACATTGCCCTGGATTACGAAGGAGATGCTAGGTAGCTTAGTGGGGAGAGTGAAGTCAGGCTCCCAGGTGGACCCCTGCCCGCCCAGGGTTTTCACGCTTGATATGTCAGGGATAGAGGTGGATGTTCTTACTCTTCTAAACAGGTCACTGGAGACTGGACAGGTCCTGACCAATCTCAAAGAGGCCCGTATGATTCCGCTGCTTAAGAAGCCTGGGGCGGATGCCAAAAATGTTAAGAACTTTAGGCCTATTTCCCAACTACCTTTTTTAGCTAAGGTTTTGGAGCAGCATGTTCTGACGCACCTCTCGAAACATCTGGAGACAAATGATCTGTTAGAGCTGAATCAGGCTGGCTTCCGGGTACATCACAGCACGGAGTTGGTGATGCTGTCCATCTTGGATGAATTAAGATGCAGAGCAGACAAAAAGATCCCCAGTGCCCTGGTGCTGCTTGACATCTCCGCGGCCTTTGACACGGTGTGTCATAGTCAATTGCTGACGCGTTTGAGAGATCTGGGCATCGGGGGGACCGCACTAGGGTGGCTAACTTCATTCCTGCAGGAAAGATCAGTTATCAGACCTAGTATCAACTGCAGCGGCTATTACCTGTGGAGTTCCGCAAGGTTCCGCTCTCTCACCACTCCTATTTAATATTTATCTGCAGCCACAGATTTCAGCTCTTAATCAGATGGAATGTCAGATATACAACTATGCAGACGACCCACAGATTGTCATTCAAATTGAGGATTCGCCTGGAGCGCAAGCCAGGCTGCAAAACATCTTAAAATACACGATTAACTGGATGTCCACCAACTCCTTGAAGATTAATCCAGATAAAACCGAGGGGCTGCCTATTACCATCTCTGGCAACCCTTGGAACGATCGTTTCTGGCCCAAGGAGTTGGGCAGGACTCCAGTACCGGCAGTCGTGGTGAAAAGTCTGGGCATCCACATTGATGGCAATCTGTCGATGAAGAAGCAAGTGTCTTCAGTGGTGGGCACATGTATCGGCCTTCTTAGGCAGCTTCAGAAAATCTCCCAACTGTTGTCTTTCTCTACTTTGAGGAGCGCAGTGTCCGCTATGATCTTATGATGGCTGGATTACGGTAACGCTCTTTATGTAGGGCTTCCCCAGCAACAACTTTCAAGACTGCAAACAGTTATGAACGATGCAGCCAGATTGATCTTTAAGAAGCCCAGGAGCCCCTCCTGCGCCAACTACATTGGCTCCCTACTAGACAGAGAGCAATGTTTAAAGGTCTGTGTATTTCACACAAGGCAGTATATGGCAATGCGCCCAGTTATATTAAAGCCCGACTGTCTTTCTACACTCCTGGTAGGGCGTTACGCTCATCAGAGGCTACTCTTTTGGTCAGCCCACGTTTCCGCCTGTCCACTTTGGGCGGGTGTGCTTTTTCGACTATGCTTCCTGCAGCATGGAATAAATTGCCATCTCACTTCCGCAAGGAGTCTAATCTATTGTCGTTTCATCGGATGCTAAAAACTGTGCTCTTTCAAGTAGCATGGGGCTTTAAGTAAGTTGGGTGCCTGTCCTGTAATGTCCGGTGTTTACCCTGAACAAGCGCTTAGAGACCCCCGGGTGATAACGCGCTATACAAATTGAAATAAATAAATAAATAAATAAATAAATAAATCTTTGCAATATCTGTATTTGTTATACTTTTTAAAAAAACAAAAAAAAGTCTTGGCTTACAAAGGAACTCAAACGTTGGGATTGGATAAATTGCAATTCTGGAGCCACTTGTGAATTTGGCAAACTACAAGCAGAAGGCGTGAGGGCAGGCACTCAAAAGTGCTTCAGTGGTGGAAAATGAGACAAGTCTGTACAGTGTAACCTCATCTGAAGAAGAAACAGCTTGGCCTTCTGCTTCTGTGTATGCAAGGGCATATGCTGGCCACTGTGAGTGCAGAAATATGGAGCAAGTGTAAGTAAAGGCAGAGAGAGGCTAAATTATGCTATATAAGCACATGGCTCACATCAGCAAGTATTTCAGATAAGGTGGCGGCAGGCAGTGCTGTTGACGCATGCTCATCATAAGTCTCACAGCGCTCTGAAGTGGTTGTACAGCGCCACATAGGCACTTGTAAAGCAGTGGGGGGAGGCGGGGCGGAATCAAGCAGGCTTCAGGCCTAACAGACTTCTGCTATCTTTGTGCTAGTTTTATCCCACGGTACTGGGCCATTTTTCCATGAAATACTCTGCTGTTCCTATTAAAGTCCAAAGGGAGAACCTCGAAGCCCCTTGTAAAGTGGTTCGCCAACCACTGCCTGTCAGTGGCCAGCCATTTAAGAATTATTGCTTCCCTTGCCTATCCCGAAAATATGCCCAGCATAAGTTGGGACATGCCAAGATGAGGTTTGGCTTGCTGCTTTTAGAGTTGCTGGTAATTCGACTCAGTTTGAAAATCCAAATAAAACAAATTGTGACGCATTTTGCAGTGTGAAGTCCTAAACATTTGCTTAGGAGCTACACCCTCCAACACCCATCTCATTTGTGCTCAGGGTTTAACTCTGGCTGAAAGACAAAACACTTTCAGGGTTTCACTTATAGATCGAAATTGACAAACCACTACAAAATGTGAACACTGCAGTAACTCTGTTCTTTTCCAGCAACACTTTACATGCACTTTAATTTGTGAATTAAGTAACAGAAGAGACATGCAAATGGTAAAATGCAGCCGAATGACCACAAAGACATGCTCTCCTTTGTGACTCAAACACAGTGTTGTAGCAAAAGAGTACTCGGGTCGCAGAGATTGAAACTGCATCTGATAATGATAAAGGGGCATATGTATCAAAATCCGTGTTTGCGATTTTCAAAAAGCTATGTTTTGAGAATCGCTATTTGAGAATTGCAAAACGGGATGTATTAAAAAATTGCTAATATTTAGAGATTTCTTAGTATTCCTTAATTGCGATTAGCAAATTGCGAAATCGCAATTAAGGAATACCTTCCCATGCATTCCTATGGCCCAGGAGGCCCATAGGAATGAATGGGAAGTCGATCTTAATTTGCAATTCGCAATTTGAGAATCGCAAATTGAGAATAATTTCAAGGATGCAAGGGTGTCATAAGGACACCCTGATGCACCCCTGAAATGAGCATGTATGTGCGCCACATGGCACTTTGAAAAATGCCAAAAAGTGCATTATTGAAAGAAATCGCAAATTACCACCAACTTGAAGTTGGAGGTAATTTGCGATTTCCGAAGAAGAAATCGCACAACTTGGGTGCTTGATACATAGCATTTAAGGAATCACAATTTGCTAATTTTTTGATTCCCTAATATTCCAATGCGATTTTGCTTATACATTGCATTTTGTGAATTTTTAGTCGCAAACGCTGTTTTTTGTGAATCGCAATTTAGTCAAGTCAAGTCAAATTTATGTTTATTTAGATCATAATCTTTAAACAAGTACAAATACACAGTTAACAATTTTAAAATATTCTTCAAAAGGGATAAAAGGAAGTATTTACAATTAGAAGTGTTCCTCAGCCGATTAAAAATCATCCACACATTATATCCTTAACTTAAAAGCAAACACCAAAGATTATCGTTTTTTGGATGATCCTTAGTCTTTAAAAGATATAAATACATTAAAACAACCCTTTTCATTTAAACAGTCTGTATAATTCAAAATATTCCTAAAACGTATTCCCCTCTTGCTTGGAATCTCTGAACTGCCTTTATATAGTTCCCTAGGACAATTGCAATTTCGATAGAGGGCATATCTGTAAGGAGATTGACCGCCTGCACCCGTGTTCTTATATCAGATTTTAGAAATATTGGGCGCAGCCATAGTTTACGCAGTTCTAATATAGTTCGGCAATCCAACAGGATGTGCACTATATCCCCGTTTGTGCCCAGGCCACATTTACAGTTCCCTTTATGGCCTAACATTTTCAGTTTAACTTCTTTATTTATCAACCACAGGTTGATCCCGATTCTCATCCTCAGTATCTCCTGCCTATACCAGCGATTTGGAAGGAAATCCAGGTAGGGGAACCAGTTTTCCGTTGACCAGGAATGCATCATAAATTCTACTGATTTTTTCTTAGTTAGATATTCCATATCAGCCCTTCTAGAAACTGATTGCCCATTTACTTTCAAATCGCTCTTGGTATAAACTATTTGTTGGGATTCTTGGCACAACTCCTCCTCTAAACATTCACATGCCTGCACCATTTTTTCCCTGCACGATTTTGCCCATTTTAGGTTGCTATTTTGAACCTCTTTCTACACCATTGTGCAATTTTTTGGCCTTTTACGTTTTCTAAACGTTCCCAAACTCTAACCACCATTGTTCGTGCTTGCACATTCCAAGATTTTGTTCCTATTTCGGTTCTTATTGCTTGAACCATCGAGGATTGAGGGAGGGATAAAAGGGTTTTCAAACATTTCCCTTCCTCCAGGCCCCAGACTCCCTTACCACTCAAATAAAGTATTTCTGCACCGTAGAGGACTTGCGGGGGTATCATTGCACTAAAGGTTTTTAGTAATGGGCGGTGGGACATATCCCCGTAATCCTGGTTAAACATCTTTAGACTGGAGATTGATGTGTATGCTTTTGCTCTGTGGGCTTCCAGATGAGTGTGACAGTTTAATGTCTTATCGAACCACATCCCTAGGTATCGATATTCATTAACCATTTCCAATTTAAGATCATCTAAAAAACAAGTAAACTTAATTACCTTTTTCCCAAAGCATAACATTTTTGTCTTGTCTAAATTGACTGTTAAAAATGTTCTTGCGCAGTATTCATTAAAGAATTTCAGCTTTCTTTGGAGACCTAACTCAGTCTGGGCCACTATTACCAGGTCATCCGCATATAAAAGACATGGCACCTTTTTCCCATCCATTTTTGGCTTGCGCTACCCTCTACCTCTAAACAGGCGGGTAAATCAGAGAGGAAAATAGAGAATAACTGTGGGGCCAGAAAGCAGCCCTGTCTCAGGCCATTTGCTATGGGTATTTTTTTCGTTAATGACCCCTCTGTATCCCTAATTACCTGGGCCCAATTACCTCGATGTAGTTCTTTTATTATCGCCAACAGGTCTTTAGGTATATTTTTCTCGGTAAGGATTTCCCGTAGGCAATCCCGATCTACTGAGTCAAACGCTGCTCGGAAGACAACGAAACAGCAAAGCTTGCCATTTTGTTCCGTTGACTTTCTCGCCATTGCCCATAGTGCAAAGCAGTGGTCTATCGTGGAGTGCCCTTCTCTAAATCCTCCCTGTTCAACAGGTATAATTGAAAACTCCTCGACCCAAGTATTTAGTTGATTTAACACAATTTTTCAGAATACCTTCTCCCCTATATCTAGGAGGTTGATCAATCTGTACTTTTGTGGTCTGTCCATACTACCTTTTTTATGGATTGGCCTGAGTACAGAGCCTTTCCAGTTCAGTGGCATTAAGCCTTCTGGTAATATTATATGGAACATCTGGGAGAAAAATCTTGCCCACCACTTTAGCTCTGATTTTAATATTATTGCGGGGAGATTATCAGGCCCTGCAGCACGAGTTAACTTCAGTTCCCTTATTGTGTTTTCTACTTGTTGTTCGTTAAAATCTAGCTTTAAGTCTTCTGATATTTCCTGCCAGGGTAGGGACTCTGTGGCTCTTTAGAGATCCCGTGCCGCATACAACTCCCTTAGATACTTTTCCCAGGCTGCTTTACTGACAACACATTTCATTTCTCCATCTGTTGGGGCGGAAGCTGCCTTTACCAGTTTCCAAAATTGTCTTAGATTTTTATTTTCAATTGATTCTAACAGATCCATCCAGCATTTCTCTTTGTATGACATTTTTGCAACGGTAACCATTTTTTTAAGTTCGGCTTTCAACTTATTTAAATATCTTTGTCTTTCTTTAGTGTAGTTTTTCCTTTGTCTTCTTGATACTGTCCTTATCTCCCTTTTTTTAGATTGGCAGTCAATAGAGAACCATTTTGCTCGGCTAACTGGGATTTTTGAGCCCTTTCTTTTGTCCTTTTTTAGTTCTATTGTAAGACACTGAACTACTTGGGCTATCTTTTCTATAAACCATTCCAGGTTTTTACTCCCGAGATCTTCTGGTTCAACTTTCAGTTGAAAGGCCTTTAGTTTTTCTTGATACTCCTCAGTTAATCTTGTCGTCACTCGTTTGGGGGATCACTTTCTCTCTGGGCTCCCACCTTCCCTCATATATCCTTAAGTGCAGAGGCGCGTAGTCACTGATTTCGCTTTGTTGTAACTTGAATTCCCGTACTAGAGGGAATTTCCAAGCTAACATAATGTAGTCAATTGGACAGTTCTGTGCCCCTATTTTGAAAGTCTTCCCTGCCGGGCAGTCTGTTTTAACTCTTCCATTTAGGTAAAAAAGCCCCCCCCCCAACAGATTTGCCAATTCCAGATCCTGTTTCGAGGGATCGCATACTGGGAAGCAAGCATAATTTATTCCAAAGGCATCCAACAATTCTTTATTCCGGAGATCGGACTTCTTTGGGTGTAGCTTATTGTTGAAATCCCCCATAATGATCAATATATCTGATGCATATTTTTCGAGTAGGGAGTCAATGATCTCTTTAAAATACCCCATCTCGATCGCATACTCTGCCGCATTATCCCACTGCATATATACGTTTATAACAACCACCATTTCGAAATTCTTTTTCCAGATTAAAAGGTCTAATCTACAAGCCAGTAGCCATTTACATTGTACATTTAGCTGGGTTATGTCTCTTAGTACTTTTGTTGAGACTAGGGTCATTAAGCCCCCTGATGCATGGCCCTCTCTTTTTCTCTCAGCCGGTCGGTTTAGTTGTAAGTACCCCTCGATGAAGGGGGTTTCGTCGCAAGTCCAAGTCTCTTGTAGGCAGGCAATTTCCACCTTTTTTACTACTTTATTTATACTCTCTTGTGTACACTCATTGCCTAATCCATTTACTTTCCATGTCAAGAGACTTAGACTATGCGACACCCCTACATCCTATTCTACCACACTTAGGCTATCGTCTTTACCCCTTCCCTCCATGTACCTCTCGAAGGGTTCTCCCAAATCACATCATTGACTCCAATTATCCCATGAGTCATCCTTTCCTGTATTATTTACCACTATGTTCAGGCGGCTACCATCTTCTATGTTATCTCTTAAAAGCTTCACCTGTCTCCTCCCCAGACCTGCATGGCACTGTAGAAAGCTGCTACCCGAGAGTACTTTCCCCTTTACTTCCCTCTCTGGAATTACCCTTATTCCTACTTGTATTATCTCGCTAGTAGCTTTTACAATTGCCATTTTTACCAGATCCGAGTAGAGTAGCACTTTTGTTATTTCCTTGCCAGAAATATTTTCTATGAAGCCCACCTGTCTCAGGTCTTTTGAGCCAATCCCCCTCAGGCGTATGCATTTAGACAAGGAGGTCAGAATCTGAGCCCTATTTAATGGGTTCATTTTCCTCAATTTCTTTCCCATTTGGCCTGCTTGTGCCGATTCCAGATACACCCATTTGTTGTTATCCACCTCTGATACAATCCTAGGGGTTTCTGATTTTATCTTACTACCCTTTGCCCACTCTTGGGGCCTTATTTTACTTTCCACTCCTACTAAGACTTGGGCTTGTGATGTTTTATCTGAGTTACCAATCCTCTGATGTATTTGATGTTTCCCCTAAGGATGGGTTTACTCTCTGATTTACAGGTTTAGTCTTTGGAGATATCTCGTATAAGCCCTTACTACTCGGACTCTTTTTTTGTACCCTTGAAGTGTCATTTTTCCTCTCTGATTGCGGGGGTCTGCTCGGTACATAGGTCAGGGCAGACGCATTTAGACTTATCTGTTCCTCGCCCTCCTTTTCCTTCCCTTTTCCTCTGATTATTGTTTTTAGGGCCGGCTTCTTACCTGCCCTGCTTTTAGTGAGTACCCTTACATATTTGCAACGCTTTTTTTATCAGCATAGGTCATTTAGATATATATACATTATCCTGTACCTCAGCCGGTTCACTCACTATATTTTGTTCTATGGGCATGGGAGTGGCTACTGGTCTTAACATATGCGGCATCTGACCTTTGATTCCTACCAGCTCCTCTTCAATCTTTTTTAAAAACACCTTTTGCGATTTTAAAACTCCATTATTCAGCATTGTTACTTCTAAGATTCCCTGCAGTGTTTTCTGTAACATCAATAGTATGTCCATCATGGATGATGTGGGTGATGTAGATATGTCCGGGTCCTGTGGATTGTTCCCTCCCGAAATATCTTGGCTTCCTTTCCTTGAATCGTCATGCTGGTGCATTACTTGATTGGATGAAGCCCCCCACACGAAACTTGATCCATGGTTTTCATTTCCTAGTAGCCTTTCATTTCCCAGAATTTGAGGTGAAAAAGTTTAGGGGATGGTGAGAGGCATGGTTCTGCCATTTGGAGATTTTGACTCAGGAGGGAGAGATTTATCAGCAGGGGTCCCTCAATTCTTCTTCAATTTCTTCCTCTGGGACCCTCCCATGTTTTTCCCCATCCGGCTCTCCTCCTCCAGGCCTGCGTTTTTTCCCTTCTCCGCCGGGTGCTCCTCCTCAAATTCCAAGTTTATTGCAGGTAACTCTGTGGTTTTGTAGTGTTTCCCTACAAAGTCCTTTACTGATTTAGAAGCTATCGTGCTATCTTTCTGGTTAGATGTTGAGGTGCAACCTGTTTTGGCTTGCAGAGCTATTTTTGTGGCCCTTTTATCTTTCATCTTCTTACATCGCCCCTTGCTATTATCTTCAACAGAAGCCTGACTTTCCTGGCTCACTTCCAAAGTCCTTGATTCATCCCTTAACTCACTCCTCTCTGCACTTTCTTCGAGAGCTTCCTTGCGCCACTTTTGTTTTCTTTTCGGGGCCATCCTTCTTTATTCTTAGGTCTACTTTTTCTCGGGTGTTGCTGCTGCTATTCCCTATTTACTCCCAGTTCACACTTTGTTTATGATTATTAGAATAGGGAGGTACTATATACTTTCCCTCATACTATCACTTTCACATTCACTTACCTCTGTTGTGCCGTTTTAACTGCCAGCCTGCCTTGCAGCACTTTCTGTCTGGTCTCCTTCAGATCTCCTTCCCTGCACAGAGAATCAGTGCTGATGGGCTTGCGTTTTGTTGCCCTGCGCACGTTTGTCAACGGGTGCACCTCGGGTGCCACTTCACTATTGGCGCTCCCGTACAGATACTCCCATGCCTGTCCCCCTCCCCCGCCGAACCGCTATATTGCCCCCGGTTGAGTCGGGCAGTGCACGTAGTTCAAGGCAGGCTCTGGGGGGTCTCTGGCGTCTCTCTGTGATTTGGACGGGCTTTGTTCAAGCTCTTAGACATGAAAATCGTCAGCTTCTTCCGCGTTCTCACAGGATCCGCAGCCGCTTTGCTGCCGCATTTTGCTGTAGCATCCTTGCGTCCTAGCGTCCTAGCGTCCTAGCTTGTCGATCAGCTAGCTCTGCGCTCGGACGCCGGATCTACGCACGTTCTGCACCGCAGCTCCGCACTCCTCGTCCTCGCGTCGTCAGGCTGGCAGGGCCAACAGAGGTCTCTGGCAATTAAGGAATACCTTCCCATGCATTCCTATGGGCCAGGAGGCCCATAGGAATGAATGGGAAGTCATTCACAATTTGCGATTCGCAATTTGAGAATCGCAAAATGAGATTAATTTCAAGGGTGCAAGGGTGTCATAAGGACACCCTGATGCACCCCTGATATGAGCATGTGTGCACATATGGTGCACATACATGCCCTAAGGGCATGTATGTGCGTCACATGGCACTTTGAAAAATGCCAAAAAGTGCATTATTGAAAGAAATCGCAAATTACCACCAACTTGAAGTTGGTGGTAATTTGCGATTTCTTATAAAGAAATCGCAAAACTTGAGTGCTTGATACATAGCATTTAAGGAATTGCCATTTGCGATTCCTTAAATGCTTACGCAAAATTAAGGAATCTCAAATTTTGCGATTCCTTTATATTGCAATGCGATTTTGCTTATACATCGTTTTTTGCGTATTTTTAGACGCAAAAATGCTGTTTTTTGCTAATTGCAGCATTTGCGACTAAAAAATGTGTTTGATACATATGCCCCAAAGAAACCACCTGCACTGCCAGCCCTCCTCTGCAAAGCACTGCTTTAAAATATGCTTTTTATTGGCATTGTTACATCCGCATGCTGTGTACAACGAGCTGTCACACATAGGTTCTTCTGTTCTCCCTTTACTACATCATTAATCCTTCTCACTGACGTTGCATCACTGTATAGGACAGCCACGCCGCTTCTTTGCAGTCAGTGGCTTCTAACTTATTTCATGCTGCACAGAAGCGGCCCGACTTTTGTCCTGCTGTCAAAATTCAGCACCAACGTCCAACCGTATGTCTAGACAAAGTGTGTCCAGCGTAGGTCCAGAAGGACCAGATCCATACCAGAATTTCTGGGTAATCCCTGACTATGGAAATTAATTCAGTTTAGAATACTTTTACCTAATATGGAAACCCTGAGCTGAGTCTGACCCTCCTGGACCTATGTTGGACACCCTTCACCTAGATCAGCTTATGAAGGTTTTCCTGCAATCATTGATACCATATGGGTGGACACAATACATGAAGTAAGTCCAAAACTGCAGTTTCTGCTACATTGTCTTCTGAATTCTTATATCTGGGACAGTAAAGAAGATTTTGTGTTTATTTTAGACAAAGACATTACCTGTCTTACTTGCAATTCTTTTCATTTTTTTCAATTGAATTAATTTATTTTGAATTGCAAGACTTCCCTTTCCTGTTTTACTCTCTAGACATAATTTACAACAAAAACATCTTACCACAGCCACCAGTTAGTATCAAAGCATAGTGGATTGCAAAACGGCATGCACAATTGAAAATAGAGGACCCTGGAGACCTCCACTAGGCCATGGGGTCTCCATCATGAAATCGAGGAAACAGCCTGTTAAGGCATCTCTACAGCTAAAACCAGAAGTGCGCCCTGCTAATGCTGCCAGAGACAAACTCACGCCTTCACCCTATTCTAGTTAATGGCAGGGCAGAGGAATACTACACATGTAAACACTGCTGATAGATTCTTGGTCTAGCTGAGTCTGGTGGCTCAGTAGACTAATGCATCCACTGTGGGGCGTGTGTTGGACCGCATGGTCATAGGTTCGACTCCCTGCGGGTCCACTCCGATGTCGATAAAGAGAGTGCCATTGCTTTGGGTAGCAATAAACATCTGTTATTCAGCGCCAAGAGACCTGTGGGTGAACGTGCGCTTTACAAATACACATGGTATGTTTTTATTTAAAACAATTTCCATTGTCTGTTCTGACATTCCAGGCCATAAGTTATCTTTAGTGCTGTATGAATTTATAATCAATAATGTTTTGTTGTGTTTTCACATATCTTCGTTTTCATAGGATTAAAGACTTTTGGGACAACAAATCTCTTTGAAGTGGTGAGGTGTGGCTTCCTGAATCTGTTTCGAAGCTGTGCCCTTGGCAGGGCAGGTGAGTCTCGCAATATTTATTACTGATTGAATGCCACTTCAGGAAGTCTGCATGACTTGCACCTAATGCCACAAAGCCTGCATGAGATAAGTAGACATGATAACATTTGCAGCAGTATATTTTCTGCACTGCGCATTTCAAGATGGTGGTGGCATGCCAAATGTTTCATAATATAACCTATTATATTTCCAAGATATTCTTACAAAAATGTATTCGCTAGTTTTATACTGCAACACTCCCATGATAATTTCAGATACCCGCCAGCAGTTGAGGTTCTTTGGCATACAAATTGGAATAGTCAGAAGTAAATAACATTTGAAACTACAAAGGCGATGCAAATGGGCCCATTTTACACAACAAAACTATTTTTAGACTTTGAGAGTCAAACCTTTCATTTTCATAGGTTTAGCACAATGTGTAAGTATCTTCTGATTTTTTTTGACAGAGTTTTATATAGTGCGAACTTGTCCCAAAGGTATCAGAGCGCTTTACAGGAGCACCAGTTGCTTTCCACAAGGAGGCATTCATGTTGTCAGGCATGGGGAGATTAAGTGATTTGCCCAGATTCACAGGATGTTCAGCGTCATTGCCAAGACTCGAACCTGGTTCCCCAGATTTGAGATCAACCACCCTAGGTGTTAGACCACATCCTCTCATTTGCTTTATTCAAACAATAACGCCATGTCATGTATAATAGTTTTGTTTCAAGATATATTTAGATACCAGAAGAAGGAGATGTTGAGTTTACCTTGATTGATTCAAATTTATCACCTGGGAATCGCAATAAATGTCTGTGTTTAACTCACTGAGCCATTGTGCTGGCTTCAGTAACACTTTTCATATCTTGCTCACCCAGCAGCAGACCGCGTTCAAGAGCCTTAAAGCCAGTGGCTTAAAGGTTCGATTCAAAGTCTGAGGGGCAGCAGCGTTTGCTTAATGAGCCTTGGACCCTGACAGTCGGTTTTCTAATTCCCCAAATTGAAAATATACTGGCTAAAGTTATAAACATCTAAATATCTGGATTTTGGAAAGTCAGCAAATACTAAGGTCTTCTGGAATTGGCCAGTGCAGCTCTTTTATATGGTTATAATGCTGAACATAGTAACAGTATTGATAGTACAGTGTTACCAGATTAAGACCACGCCAAAATAAAATCTAGCTGAAACATATGCTTTGTCTTCATAGTTATTGATGATTGCAGGACACTTCAACAGAGCATATGTAATAGTAGTCACAAGTTATGCAGTCTAACAATTTTCATTTTCTCCTGTACTTGTAGAACGAGGGGCAATTCTTATCCTCCTGTTCTTAATCATCTTCCAAAGCACCTCTGGTAAGTTGTCCTTGCATCTATGATATGTACCATTAATGTGGATCAATATATGAATTTCACTGTACAGATGTAAAAAACGTAATCGTTCATCCTCTTGCAGCCTCTTCTTTATTTTTCCCGGTCCCTCCCTTAACGTATCTGTGGATTGCAGCATGAAGCGCTTAGTTCTGATATCACCATTGGCGCACCGCCTTGGTGTGTCACTTCCCCTGTAGAGACATCAAAGGGTGATCCATGAATGATCAGAGGCATTAAAATCCCCAATAAAACGGTTTGACATGGTTGAGGTAACTGGGATGCGGCTCAATGTACTGCATGTGATCACCAGGTTTGAGTCAATATTGACAGCTTACCTGCTGTCTTCATTTAATACCGAGGGGGAACGTATAGCAATGTATTGTTTATGGATGTTTCTAGTAAGTGTTAAGTCTCCCCACATAACATGTCATCTAGAAATTCTCTGTGTGTACCAGAGACCTCTAGGCTTAAATCATGTCTCTAATAGAAGGATCATTGCCAGTTTTAGTTGGAGCTTGATTCAAATTTGGGTAACATTAAGACATTTCCAGACTATTATTAGCTGAACGATCTTCATATATTAATAACTCTTGGGTTAAATCGAGTCGCATTGCAAGCAGAAGTTATGCAAATCTTTGTAGGATGACGCCGAACTGGGTTTATCTCACCTGTTCCAACGTGGTACCACTCAACTCCCAATATGCTTGGGTAAAAAGACTGAATGTGATCCAGCGCGGCTCTCAAACAACCCTACCAATTCATCTCATTTTTTTCTCAGGAGCTACCTTACTTTACTCGTCGGTGGGGCCCATAGCACCGTGAGTCACTCATTCACACAATCACACCGCTCCCAAGATCAGTGAGACTAGAAGGTGAGCTGCTGGACGGCGGAGCACCATATTAATCTAAATTTAAACTCTATACATTTTATACATATGCACATATGAACTAGTTCCCATTCTCTAGATTCATAGGAAATAACATCAAGGCACCCCACTGTTTCGGTTGATGGACCAGCTAGTAGAAGTTAATTGATGGAAATCAAGACCAGCTCTACTTCACTGTTTCCCATTTATCTTTATTTCTCTCATTATTTTATTTATTCTGTCATGACTTTATTTATTTAATTCTAACAATTTAGCTCATAATGTTCTTATTAAAACATTTCTATAATTTTAGTCAAGGAGAAAAATTGATTTCAATAAATCTGACATTTATTAGCAAACAATTAAGAAATAAGAAAGTTAGAAAATCATATTGCCAAGTTCGTCGGAAAGGACTAGAATAAACTACACAAGTTTCCAAAATCGGACTCTCTATCTTCCTCGATGTCTACCTCCCATCAGGACTTCGCATTCAATATCAAACCCCATCCAAAGTTAAAGTAAAATTAAAATTAAAAGTCTTTGCACCCAAAGTTCAGCCCGACAGCATGTCGTGGTGCGATAATAAATTCGGGAAACGCTTTTTTCTCTCTTTCGTATTAGTTCTTTTATACCCTTTTTCCCTAACTATCTAACTAAAAATTGAAACTTTAGGATCCATACTCATTCCTCAATGGTCCATTAGAGGGGTGGTTAAGATCACCTCATCTCCTTATTGTCCAAATTTTGCACGTTTCTCATACAGTCAAATTTGTCCAGTTTGATACTGATCATCCTGTTCTTGTATTGTTTATACATAATGTAGTTACTTCACTCAATTTTCCCAGGCTCACAAACTCGAGCATCCTTTTTGGCAATTGTCCGATATCCTAGGCCAAGCTGACCTTGACATTAGCAGCCCGGGCACAGGCCGTTCAAACATCTCTCGGGCACAGTCGCGCATGCGTAGAGCCATACTTTCATGGAGTCTCGCAAAGCAGCCATTTTCTGGCTAGGCCGCATGGGTCTCAATGGGAACTAATATAAAACAAACACAACAGACGTTAGATTTTAGAATTAAAGCCTTCTGTTTACCTCCCACCATTCTAATTTCACCCTGTTAGAGGTTACCTTGCGGAAAGCAACATAAATGCATTGTTTCCTTACCAAACTTGTTTGTTTTGTCACAAAAATACTCACAATAAACATAAATGCATAGCTTTATTTAATTAGAAGCATCATTGCACTATGTTAGTACGACATTTTCACGTGATTAATACATTAGTGTTTGCAAAATCAGCAAGTTAATTTCCCACATGCATTTTTTCTGTGTATGCTCTTCTTTGTTGGTTAGATAATTCACTTCACACCATTAATACATGTTATAGTTATGAGAAACTGACTTCACATGGGGTACACAAAAAATGTTGTCACTCCCTTGCTCCATCAAATGCATTGGAGATATTTTGTGCTGAAGTTGTTTTCAGGTTACAGATAATTGCAATCTCAGTGACTTAATGCAAGTGTTTCTCTAGAATCACTTGGCAGTGATTGCTGGATCAGTTGGATGGCCTTCAATGCAAATCCTTCTGGGTCATTCAAGGCACAATTCAAGTCAGCGGATTCAGTCGTTTTGACAGAATTCCCCGTATCATTTTTTAAACCGATAGTACAGAGAGGACGTTGAGGAAAAAAATAGACTGAGAACACACTTGACCGACTGAGAAGACCCTTGTGGAGTCAAGGCTGAGAGGACGCTTGGAGAGCCAGACTTAAGGTTAAACTGGAGCTGTTGGGGGACATTGGGGAGACGATGATGGTGGAGGCGATGCTGCTGATCGGAGCTGAGCCACGCTGTGCTCGTTTTCAGCATCCAGCACTTGGCGTTGGTATCCGGGCTGGGAAGGGGAAGTAGGGTAGTGGGGATGACGAGGCCGCAAGTAGCACAAGTAAGGAGCACTGAGGATGTGCGAGTGACGGCAAAAATAGCCATCCGGTCTCTTTCTTTTTAGCCTGCTTTTTTATTTAGAACCTGCAGTGAGGCACTCACGCTCCCAGTTTTTATGGTCTTTGTGGCCTTTATGATCTCCAGCCCACCATGCCTCTGCTTGTGGTCGATGGTGAGGGCTGCTGTAAACTGTAAGCATTGTGCTACTTTTGTGTTCATGGCAAGTGGGCAGTGTATAAGTCCTATTGCATTACTCACCTGAATATACTGAATCCCAGGGTCCAGGAACATTGCTAATTGGTGTGCTTGTGCCTTCCCAGTACCATCTGCCCCTGTCTGATGTTGGCTATTGGCTATGGGCGCCGCAAAAAACCCACCACCTGAAAATCCATACTAGCTACCCGGGAGTCCTGTGGAGAGGTGGTGACTACAAAGGTGATTAGTGGAGGGTGGTGGGCCCTTAGAAGCGATAACAGTGGTAAGCTAGCAGGGCGGCGGTACTAGTAAGGGGGAATCCAGTATTAAGGGCAGAGATATCAAGCCAAGACACAAGGATTTAATGGCCCACTTGGTCGCTGTTTGGAACATTACAGTGTTTTAGAGTTACTACTAATCCCAGTTCTCCTCTGACGTTGACTGCTGATCATTGAGGAGTACGGTTACAGCCAGGAATAAATGTATAACTGCAAAACAGATTGTCATGAGACGCTCCATGAGAGTGCACAAGGGACTGATTATGATCCCACCAAAGGGGAAGAAGTTCCATAAGAGAGTGTCAACAACATTTCAGCAAATATCCCTTATTAAAATGCCTCCTGATCAGCAGTTGTCTACAGTTGAACCCCTGGTAGTTTTCCAACCAGCCTCTAAGTTAATTACGAGTTTCGTTCAGAAGATTAACCAGATCAACCATGTAGTGGTTTGAAAGTCCTGGAGGTTCGAGTAGCAAAACCCTCCACAGTAGACCAACTGACAGAGCTAATGGGCCTACTTAGGTGGTTTGCAAGGTGCACGACAAAATTGAAATTACAGTTGGAATAATAGAAAGACATTGGGATATTATAGAATCGGATAAACAAACTGAGTGATTAAAAGTATGTAGATGACCAGCTGACCAAGAGGTGGAGTAAGCAGTGCCACTTAACTATTAGCTTCAAAACAAACAAGAAGAGGGCCCCTGTAAGGAAGAATATAAAAGCAGGAAAACAGGGGAATAAAAGTCACAAGAAAACAGAAATCCTACCTAGTTAATTTAATGGGTGAAATATCTCGCCATACATGAAAATAGCTACACAGTCACAAGGGAGCAACAATATATATCCAGAAATCAGAGAGGGACCCTTTGGTAGACCAAAGGAAATAGGGTACACTCGTACAAGAAGTTTAAATTATTCCTTGGTTACTTATACTGACTCATACATACAATATCGCATCCAATCCCCAGCAAGTTGTATATAAGTAAGAAAGAAATTGCAATAGCAAAAAAAAAGAAAAGGTATGAAGCCCAAGCAATAAACCAAAAATCAAAGGATCCAAGTCAATATGAAACAAGCACGTTGCCAATAGATCTCGCAGTAGGAGAGTTGGAGCTATTGGTTTTGTAGATGACATTTTATATTTATATATTGTTATTGGCATTGTCAATAACAATATATAAATATACAATGTCATTTACAAAACCAATAGCTCCAACTTTCCTACTGCGAGACCCATTGGCAACGCCAGTGCTTGTTTTTAAGTGTTGTTTCTTCCAGACGTTTAACCCATTTTTGCTTCCATTGAATGCTGTGGAGAGTGTGGCGTCGTTCCCTTCACACTGCTAAGTGGTGTAAGCAGCACTTTCTATTGGCAAGTCTCCAGCAAATCCGGTCAGAAACGCTATCTCCTATTGCCCTGAAAATTGATATTGAACATGGTAGCAGGAAAAATATCTCACTAGCCGATAGCCATTAGCTAAAAAAAGGATTTTCAACACCATGATTCATCAAACCGGGAGAGCCAATCTATTTGCAGGCAATTTTTCCGTAGCCTCTGTGCATCTCGCTAAAGACGCACCTCACACTGTTTACTTCTCGCACCACGGTGTGACATTTCCCTTTCTGAGGAAACGTTTTTTAACCCACATAACAGTGTGCCTCCGCGGGGCCGAGTGAGTTTGATCATCTCTCCGTTTCGCTGCTGCTCAAATGCACATGACGTAGAATGGGCTTGAAGTGGCCAGACGAGGTAAAAAATGTAAAGGCTACTTAATTGGGAGAGGGGGCAGAAGGTCACTTTCTAACCGGGGGAGAGGCAGATCAATATGTGTGTCTGGGAGGGGGTAGGGAAGGTGGTGCACAGAGAGACGTCGAACGTAAGGGACGTATATGCATGCTATTCACAGGGAGGCAGACAGGAAACATCCAGGTCACTCCTGTCGACATTGCTGAGATAAATGTTCAACCCTCCTTCACGAGGAAAAGAGAACATCCGAAAACACAGGAGCGGTTATCTGATTTTACTACATTGTGCTTTTAAAGCTGTATCTAACCTTTAAAAAAATAGGAAGTCGAGGTGCTGTGAAAGCATGTTTAGTTAATATATAACCGATTTACAGAGCTGATTTCCACTTAAGAGTGGGGAATGACCTCATTTAAAGAAGGTCGAGAAAGTTCTAATTCAGCGCGCGCTGGGGTCTTTGTGCTAGAGGGTGCGAGTTCTCACAGCGCCATTTATCATTCCACATTTATCAAACTGAACACCGCGGAGATTTGTGTATTCAGCGAACGTCACAAGTGAATTAAAACAACAGTTCAATCGTCATTCTTTAAGGCAATGATTTATAACAGTCAGACTCCCCGTTTACTGTATTCCCCGATGTTCATTGCAAAATTAAAAGAATCGTGTGCTGTGTATTGCTTCCCCAATTGAACGTTAGTATTTTTGCCTATCAGGCTACCGTACTCCCATTTTAGTAGCTAGTTCAGGGATTGGAATGCAGCTTTCCGAGAAAAGTAAGCAGAACTGCCAGTGGAGAGGCAAGAGCACAAGGTTGTACTACCTCTGTCATGACGAGGTTGTATTAAACACCCTACACCCGCATAACTGGTTCCGGTGTTTTCATAAAAAGATCGTGAATTCATTGTGGCATGGCTGTGATTGCGTGGAGAGAGAGGGGAGGTGCTGGTGTGGGAGGGGGAGGCTGTGATTGCGTGGAGAGAGAGGGGAGGTGCTGGTGTGGGAGGGGGGAGGTGCTGGTGTGGGAGGGGGAGGCTGTGATTGCGTGGAAAGAGAGGGGAGGTGCTGGTGTGGGAGGGGGGAGGTGCTGGTGTGGGAGGGGGAGGCTGTGATTGCGTGGAGAGAGAGGGGAGGTGCTGGTGTGGGAGGGGGGAGTTGCTGGTGTGGGAGGAGTGCTGCTAGGGGAGGAGAAGCCGGATGCCGGATGGGGGCGGGAGAGGCTGGGCTTGCATGCGATGCGCGTGCATGTTCACGTGAACTTCATGAAAACCGCGGGGCTGAAAGCCCTTTGGTTTGAAGATGTTTTCGCCACATGAATTCTCGCTCCGCTCGATGCGCTTGCCCACATCGATAGGTCGCGAGACCTAAAAATGTATTACGTTTTTTACAAATCCTATTAAAAATATTAAAATCCCAATATAGTCAAAAATATACTGTATGAGAAATATGTTTAGGAAGACAAATTCATACACTGTCCTTTGCAAAAATGATAAGGAATTAATCCTCACAATCACCCCCTGAGAGAAAAACAATTGACAGTATAATTTTTCATAAACTGTGACACATCCGTAGAACAGACTATTGGCTAGAACCCGATACCAGCTTGTATGGACGTATCTGTGGGCTCCAGTCAACTATCAGATTGAGTCTAATAGCTGTGTTGACGCGTTTCAATGGCCCTTATTTATTTACACCATCTTTACCAAGACTATCTTATCAATCTCTCTATTGGAAAGTTTATCTTTAAATCAAGACCTGTATAAAACGGGACAAGATTATTGGTGTGGCAAAACCTAGGAGTCTCACCTATATGAAGAAAGACTCTGCCTGTAACGATTCAAAATAGGAGGTGGAGATACAAGGGCCTTTCTGTAACGAATTTTATGTAATAACAATATTAATCTTCGACCAAAACAACTATCTATGTATGATTTGCTATAAGTATGTAGTCAAAACAAAATCATTAGATTTACTCTTTGTTGATTTGAAATCGACATTTGACGTTGTGGATCAAACAAAACTATGGAGATGACTGGAAATTCGAGGGGTGGATACCTCTATTTTGCAAACAATAATAGCACTCCACACTAGTACAACTGGAGTCAGGTATGGTCTGGAAGGTGAATGCATCAAGACTTTCCCTATCGAAAAAGGTGTACGACAAGGCTGCGTGCTAGCCCAACTGATTTTTACTCCTTTTTTAAATGATGTTGTAGACCACCTAATGGAAGAACTAATTGTTTTAAGGTTTTGTAAAGCGCGCATCTGCCCCAGCAAAGGGGCGTCCCGGCGCTAAGCAATAGAAAGGGAGGCTACTAACAGAAGGAAGGCCTGTGTAAGAGGGAAGAGATGGGTCTTGATGGCCTTACAGAAAGCCAGGTAATTGTTGATGCTGCGGATGTGGAGCGGCTATGCCCCTATCATTGCTGAACAATGTTATTGTTTGCGAACGAAGCAGTCCTTCTGTAACAAACAGAAAATGCATAGCATAGATTGCGCAAAATTATTTGTTGACTTCTGCCAAAGGAAGGCACTGACCATCAATTGTAATAAGATAAAAAGCATGGTGTTAAAACCGTCCCCTATGTTTAAGAGAAGACTAATGATAACCGGTGAGCATCTTGAGTGTCAAACAATATGATTACTTGGGATACAGTTCACAGAACAACTAAGTTGGAGAGACAAGATACTGAAAGCATGTAAAAGTTTTGACACAGTTCTCTTGGGCAGTTTTCAAATTTAGACATAAGGCAGGTGCACAAAGTATTAGCAGCATCCTTCAAATCTATTGATAGACATCAGTAGTGGCTGAGCCCGATGGGGCTGAGCTCTGGAGTGCGGTCCGCCATTGGAACGTCACTTTTTGTGACGTTCCATGGCGCAGAAGCCTGCGTGATATTTATCAGGCAGCACTAAGCCACTTTTTTTGGCTTAGCCCCTCCCCTGCTGGTGACGGAACCACTCCGTCATCAGCCGCTGTCGCGCTGTGCTGATGACGGAGCGGTTCCATCACGGCCCGCTTGGAACGCCTGCGCGGCGCGGATTCTGCGCCTGCGCTGAACGTTCTATTGAGCGGGCGGGGCCGTGGCGGAACCGCTCTGTCTTGAGCACAGCGCAATCGCGGCTGGTGACGGAGCGGTTCCGTCATCAGCATGCGCCCGCCGCGCGCCCGCCCCACCCCCGTAGCACTGCGGCGGAAGAGCCGCCGCAGTGAAGGGGTTAATGTTGCCTGATAAATATCAGTCTCTTTAACGCAGTGTTCTGCTTTAAAGGGGCGCGCAATGGGTGTTGCTGGGGGCGTCCCCAGCAACATCCATGGCGTTTTGACACTGCCCCAGATTCACGAGAAATTGTAAATCTGAGGCAGCGCCAAAAGCTTACGCCAGCCCAGGGTAGGTGTAAGGGAGGCGCAACGGGGAGAAATGTCTTTATTTCTCCTCGTTTTTCTTTGTGTTCTGCACTCTGCAGCACACATAGAAAGAGGAAAAGCCTCTTGTGATTATTTTTGTACAGAAAGGTTTCCCTTCCTGTACAAAAATAATCTTCCCCACAACGCAGGCACCCTTGCACCATGGTGCAGAGGTGCTTGTGTTGGCGCTGGCAGCCCAATGGGCACCGGCGCAGGGGAAAAGGACAGGAATGCGCCGTATCTTTTAGATACGGCACATTAATGCCCTTTTCTTTTGTTGTAGGGAAGCGATGCAGGAAGGCCTGTTGTGCTGCCCTTTGGCAAAAACTCATAATTGAGGCCCCTGCAAGTAGCGGAAAACAACTTCCTAGGGGCGCTGTTAAGATTGGGGCCTGGTACCCTATTGGCACTATGTGCAGAACTTTACTTCACGCCAATTATCCAACAAGCAGCTTTAAAACCTGTGCTGTATGGGATTATGTTAGGGAGGAAGGCAAAGGCAACAATCTATCATCATTTTCTGGGAGATGCTAGTTCCGGTGGCCCGAGCCGGAGGAGTTGGCTGACCCATGTGAAAAGTTCACTGATTTAGCTACAACTGGGGCACCTATGGGACCATCCAAGCATGGCAGGGCGAGGCATTGCAGTCCTTGTCAAAGAGCGCTATTGGCGAAGCTCTCTTCAATAAAATATTGGGAGGTTATTTCGAATACTGGCAGGCCCCAGGTAGCAAACTATCTGGATCTGACTCGTCCTGAGTAGAAACATATGCTTTACAGTTCAGATCAGGAATTCTGCCTACCAGAGAACATCTTGTTAGATGTGCAATGCCTGCTAAAGGAAGAGAAGTCAGTGAATGTATGTTTAGCGGAAAGGACAAATCATCGCACTTATTTGGTTTTTTGCACAAAATATGTACAAGAGTGCAAAAGAATGCTTCTGCCCTTGCTCAGATTGTATGAGATCAGATCCACTAGGCCGCTCTGCCCTAGGACGGATGACCATCTTATTTTCTACTCTGTAGCCTCATTTTTATGGACAGTTTGGCCAGGCGTTTAAGAGATGTTAGTCATTGCTAAAAACAAACTAGAGGAAGAAAGGCAGACCTAAATCTTTAGCAGTTCTATATGAAGCACCAAGAAACTACATTGTATTAGTATGAGCCAACTTGCATGGGCCTGTTTAGTTGACTAATCATATATTGATCCAGTGGGGAGATGCTTCTAAACATGTATGACCCCTTGCAAAGCTGTGCTGTCATTATTGTGGTAACAACGCTAATGTACTTGTCACAATATTCTAGAGGTACTTAAACTGAAGATGGTAATATGTAATAATGAAAAATCTGGAGGTTTATGTTTTTACAATTTTTAAATGTTAAATTGTATTGAATTTTGATGTAGACTAAATCATGGTATTTTACTATAAAATGTATGAAGCACTTGCACTTTGAAAGGCCGTGGTAATTGTTCTTATGTGTTTTAGATGTATGAAATTATGGGAATATTTTATGCATTTATTGTAAGGTTGACAGCTGAAACAATAAAGACTTGATAGGACAAATGACAGAGTAAAGACGTGTACGTTCACTTATGAAGAAAGCACAAATTTATGTTGATCGACATGATGATCCTTTTCTAACCTCAAATAAGCATAAAACATGGCAGTCTTCAATCAGCTGCAAGGCTGTTTAAAAAGAGTAAACTTTTTAGATGGTGCCCAGTCTACTTTAGTATGTTTAACAGAAAATCGGGGCAGGATTGGGAGAGAGTTTAGCGGGCCAACATGCTTCAGTTGCCTAAGCCTTTGGCATTTGGCTGAATGCAGAAGCTTTGCACCAGGGCTTTGGAGGGAGGCATAAACGTGCTACTAATTTACAAGTGTCTGTGGGAGGCTTTAAGTAGGGATTGCCCTTTACAGTGGTTAATTTGTAATAAATAAATAGGTGCCAGGGTTCTTGTCACAAGGCACAATTCTCCTGTTAGCGCCGTCTATAACAGAAGCCATGAAACCCTACAAGTGGGGCACGAATGTGGTGTAATGGCCAGATCTGCCGACCTTGGAGCTGGGGAACCAGGCTTGAGTCTGGGCATTGGTAACATCTTTTGATTCTCCGTGAATCCCCTAATCTCCCTGTGCCTACCAAAAATGAATGTGTCCTTACCTGGTGCTCAAGAGCCAGTGTTTATGATTTAGCGCTGATGCTGAGCCCTGGAAACCACAGTCTCAGATTAAGCACTGGCCCTTTATTGGAAGACTTATCCCTGTCTTTTTTTTCTGGAGTGCAATCTGTTCCACTAGGAATTATCTCAATGTAGTGTCTGAAAGGGACTACCCCGGTCCTCTGACACTGAGCGAAAGCTTGCAAAGTCTTTTTTTGTGGCAGAACAAACCAGGAAGCAAGGCTGGGTTGTTGTGTCATCATATCAATGGTGTAGTTGTGGTCTGCTTGGTGGAGATGAGAAAATTAAAGATCTCATTTTTATGAGATTATTGTCTGCAGATGAGTCTATTGTGGACTTTCAAATTGAAAAATGTTGGCCTTGGAAAAATCTACATTTCCAGTAACCAAAGTGTTAGAAGGTGTGCTCCACACTACACAATAGCAGCAGGTAACTTTCCCAGTACCCAATACACACAGTCTCGTAATATGATTTTTGGCAAAAGGGTGACCATCTTTGGATTCTCCTTCAGGAGTGCTGCAGCCTCTTTGTTACCACTTCCTTCCAAAGGTTGAGTAAGTCCATCCTGGACTTTCAGGCACTAATGCAAAATGAAGCCCCTGTTTCAAATCAGCAGAGTTCCCTCAGTGCCCTGTGTAATCTGACAAGTCTCCCAGAGCTCTGTTACTGTCTTCAACAAGCACAAACAAGCTCTTGATGTTAAATGGAAAGCTCCCCAGACCAGTACTCATGTGAAGTTTCATGCTCATGACACTTAATAGTCACATCTGGCTACATGATTTGTGGTCATTCGAACTCTAACCCTCCATTTTAAAACAAGGTTCTGCCTGTAGTTGCCGAATTAACTTCTGCAGGTTATCCCCATGAGCAAACTTTGCATTATGTCTGGTCCTCCTTTTGCTGAGGACGAGAGGAGTGTCACTTTGCCTGGGATATAGTGGCTGCATATGGGAGCTTTCTGAAGGATAGCCAACAAAGGACTGCTTTCCTGCATAGTTTAGAGCTTAAAACATTAGAGGAATTTTACATTTGGGTTTTGCTCATGGATACACCAAAGCGTGCAAAGAATACATGGCAGGACTCAAGCCGAATATGGTTCTTCAGAGGTCATAGGCCATTGCAAGTCAAACCGGAAGACATAAATGTGCAATGTGTTTTAAGAACAACATTTCAGTTTAGTAACCACTATAGCAACCTATGTGGGTCTCACTGTAGCTTTTACTGGCCCCTTAACACAGACAATCAGAACCAGTTGTTGTAAAACTATTCTTCATGAAGTGAGTAACAATGTTGACCATCTAAAGATGAATTATCTGTAACAGACTCCGTCCCTTTCATCAATAAGTTGGTTCTTAAAATTCAGAATCATTGTGGTCAAAATCTGAACTACCGCTTGAGTGATAATGAGGTAAGTACCAAATTGTGACTCACTATGATTGAAAGCCATTGCAGGGATAGTGGCCTTTCACAGTCAGCAGTCCACAATGTTTGTGATATTTTTTTTTTAAATAGAAGTTCTTTTTTCTTAGAGGTAGTGGGGCGGCATTTTAAAAAGTATACTTTTTCACAAACGATTCTGAGAGTTAGCTGTGGTCCCCAAAGGGATCCTGATTGGAACCTTTCCCTTTTGATAATTCATGATCACCCAAAATTCAGGAGTCCGTAATTTTTCATTGTTATGCACCTGGATTTTGGGCTCAAAATTTGACATATATCATACCAATTCAGCATTTGAAAGGGACACCTACGACACTCCCCTTCCAAACACCGAATTGATGTGGGGGTCTCAATCGCATTTTATGAGTGGTAAAAGTTACTGGCTCCTAAAATAGGATTCGTGCAGAAGATAAAGTATTGTTCTGGTCCCAAACTTCGAATCGGAGAGTTTGTAACTGTAAAAATTCTTAATACATCTGGCATTGTATTCCTTATTTAAATCACCTATTGTTTAAAACTAATCCAGTAGTTTCCATACAATACCATACCATACCAGTTCACCCCTTTTGTTTCAGGCAGGTTTGCAGGGTTGTAACTTTGCCACTATTTCTTCAAGTTTGTGTATGAGTCTGCCCTTGCAAGTTTGAAGCATAATTTATAAATGCAAGGAACCTCTAATGGGAATTTGTGTACATGTTTTTGTATTTGCTAATGTGTTTGCATGCTTTTTAACCCCTTCCCTGCTGATGACAGAACCGCTCCATCATCAGCTGCGGTGGCGCTGTGCTGATGACGGAGTGGTTCCAACATGGCCCGCCCGACGCTCCTGCGCGGCGCGAATTCCGCGCCTGCGCTGAGCGTTCTATTGAGCGGGCGGGACCATGACGGAACCGCTCCGTCATAAGCACAGCGCAACAGACGCTGGTGACGGAGTGGTTCTGTCACCAGCATGCGCCCGTCGCTCTTCCGCCCCGCCCCCTTAGCACTGCGGCGGAATAGCCCCCGCAGTGAAGGAGTTAAAACATATTGCGGGTTGATCATTGTGTTCATAAACTGGTTCCTTTATGCTGACATGCCTGCCCAAGTGATCCTGGTTGCTATTTCATATATACATGTTTTGTCTCTTTAGGCCTCAAAACATGTGAACACATGTTCAACAGCCCCACCCCTATTGACTGTCCCATCACGCTTCTGAACCTCAAAGAACAATTGCAGCCCACCTGCAACTTGAAGGAAATCGCTCGTTGTCCACGGCGGACAAAATGCCTAAATAATATATCTTTGTGTTTGCGGAACTACTCAATTATATTCTACTTCTTTGAGGAAAACACTGGAACCTATAGCCTGGAGTATGGATTAAAAACAGACAATCAGAAGATAGTACATCTTGTGAACAAAGGTAAGCACTGTATTAGGCTGCTTGCCTTTCTAGTGGATCATAGCATGACCTTCTTAACCCTTTCTGTCTCCTCTAATCCTCCTTATCTCTATCCTAGAACTTGGAAAGAGAATGCTTCTCCCAGACATGTATGAGCTACATTGGAGTGACGCTTGTGCTTATCTGACATACCACTAGACAACCCACTGCATTGTCAATGGTAATATTTCCATTTCTTGTTCAGTGGACCAGAGTTGAGTGCAGGAAAATGAAACTGGCCCTGACAAACTGCTTGGCCTGGCCCGGGGAGGAGGGATGAGAGGGGGGAAGAGGGTGGGTGCGGCTGAGCTGTTTGCTAGGGCTGGTTTGGGCTGATTTTGTTACAGGGGGCTGATATTGCCAGACCCCGGAAACAAGCCCCCCCCCCCCCGGGGAGGGCCCGGTGCCCGCTACAGCCAGTCGGCCCTGGTTGAGTGGCTACAATGCCAAAGGTGGGTGGGGGCCGGTCATAAGGTATGCCATCAAAGTCTAACACCATCACAGTGAAGGCAGGGAGGTAGACAACCAGACAACCTGAAGTATGGTCTGTTGAAAACATTAGAGAATGGATTGTACACCAAGGGCCAGATTTAACACTTTTCAGCGCAGTGAAGCAGCTGCATGAAAAAGAGAGAGGAGGAGAGTGTCATATTTACATAAATATGCCTCTCTCCTCCTCTTTCCCTAGCGCCGGCGCTGAAAATCAGCTGCTGTGCGCCACCGAGACACCTTTGTGCAAGGGTTCTCTGTGATTCTAGCATAGGTTTTGTACAGGAAGGATAGCATTCCCATATAAAATACCATTCATAGACTAACTTTTGCCCTTTCCCTCTTTGTATGTGTGCTATAAAGTGTAGCACGCAAACAACGTTGGAAAAGGAAGGAGAAAGGAAAGCATTTCTCCTTCTTTGCGCCTACTTCAAAAGGGCGCAGTTTTTTGATGCTAAACCCTGTCCACTTTATTTAGTAAATAGGGTTGGACGTCAGAAACCTTGAGTGGCTGCATGGGAACGGCCATGCACCACCCATGGTACACCCCCTTGGCACCAACTAATGCAAGGCAGCGTTATGCGCGGCTTCTCTTTACTTTCACGTTATTTCCAGAGTTAGCTGGAAAGTAAATCAGAAAAAAAGATTTTGCGCCGATTTGTGCCACTTTTGTGAAGCAAAAATGCGTAAAATCTTTGTAAATCTCCCCCCCCCTTTTGTCCAGCTCATTGCAGAGGGACTGGAACAAAACAGAAACCAGCTGGTTTCCCAATCAATGTAATCAGATGTTAGAAGTCAGTTTTATTCTCTCAACAATCTCCTTGGTTTTGTAAATCCATCCAATACAGGGAATTGCATTTATAAATTAATGTCGCCTTTATATCTCTTCAGGTTCAGATCCTGCTCATGACCGAGCATAATCTTTGTTTTAACTTTTTTCACTGTATTTTCCTGTTTGATGAAAGAGCTGTACAATCAAATAAATACTTACATTTCATAAGTATTTTCAGTCTCTGTCTGGGTCAGTGGTGGCACCTCGAGGGAGTGCTGCGTGGGGTGGGGCGGGGCGGGATGGGGCTGGGTGGGGGGTAGTAAACACCGGCATACGGCCGAACGGAGTTAAGTAAATAAATAAAACAAATTACATTGCACGCGCTGCAACGCCATTTGAGTCTGGATCATTTTTTTGTGTTGTGACTGCTTCCTGCTGATCTCTATCTGTTATGAAGATTTTACACTTGGTTCAGGTGTGGTGTGTTTAAGAGGCAGCAGGTTCCACTTGGGTGCGAAGCCAGGACAAGTGACACATAGTGACTCAGCCTGTCACTATAATTGTGTCTTGGCAGGCTACAGGCTCCAAGTAAACAATGAAAACCACAAAGATCTTTAACAAGCACAGCTTGTAGCTCTATTGTTTATTGAAACGTTTCTACCTAATGGTTTGGGGTGGCTTTTTTAAAATTACAATTCATCAGTCGTACACGCCAGTGCGTCTCCCTTTGGCATGCTGATGTAATGTTTAATTATTTTTTTTATTGGTAGTATAAGACCTACAAATAATAATAACAATGAAACCGCTGCACACACATAGGAGCGTTAGCTAGTAAATACAAAATATAACATTTTGAAAATTGTATTGCAGTGGATCTGTAGAGGTGACTCCTAGAGGGCAGGTGTACTTAGAACAGGTATGGAAACCCTTTTTAGTTTGTCATGTTCCTCACAGTTTAGGAGGGACACACCCGGTATATCTATATCAAGAAACAGTATGTATCGTCCCCAATTTTGGAGGAATGAAGAGTGGGCAGGTGTCACTCACCCTCCTCTCCAGTCAGTGGGGTATGTTGTATTAGACAGAGTATCAAAAATCAGCCCTAACCTGTCAAACATCTCCCACCTATAGGGGGTTTAAAGGCGAATCATCTCCCTGGTTCCCAGAGACAGACAACACACTCAAGGATTTGTATTTACAATTATTGGTTATTTATTATTCCTAATGTGTTTGCAGCACATATCTATCAGAATAATGATATTTAATATAAGGATCACAGAAATCAGAACTGCAGTCAGTGCCAGTGCTAGTAATGCTCAGATCATTTTTCATCACACCTCCCGTTTCTGTTGCTGTTAAGTTTACCTAATACCCAGAAGTATTTCCAGCCTTGTGTCTAGCGGTGTTGCATAACTAGATAGTAGTATGCCAAGTCATGTTAATTTACCCACCTACCTTATTTTACTGTTGGGCCTGTGTCAGAATTTGATCATTCAGAATGTGTCTCCACTAACCTGCCCATCTGGGCCCGCCCTTCTGTGTTTCTGGCATTTGTTTCTGCAGTAGTTCCGGATGTTTCTTTATGGAGAGAGGAGGGACCACTTGTGCTCAGCTTATATATTATTACTTTTGTACACTAAAATGGCTCTTTGCAGAAGTTTAAAGAAGAATAGAAAAAGTTACTTGTGTTTCCTTCCAAGCTAGATCTGCACAATGCAAGATGGCCTTGTAGCTGTACGCAGATCAGCAACATGGACATTTTCCTTCTCTGTCTTTAATGTCAAAATGGAGTTTCAGAATAAAAACAGAGCGATTGAACACACATCTACTAGCATTACCATCCAAGCAGATATTTCATTTCCTAGATCTGAAGCCTAATGCACAAATACTATAATATATTATAGGGAGCTCGTAGGTGTGGCTGAAGGTTATGTTGTCGCTGGTGGAGAAGATGGGGTCGAGCGTGTGTCCTGCTGAGTGGGTTAGTGAGGTGACCCATTGTTTGAGTCCAATGGTGGAGAGGCTCACCAACAGGGAAGAGGTGTTCTTGTTGTTGGGGTTGTCGACAAGTGAATGTTGAGGTCGCCAAGTAGGATGAAGTCTGTGGAGGCGAGAGCGTGGGGTGCAGTGAAGTCAGTGATGGAGTTGCTGAAGGATGGACTGGGTCTGGGGGTTCTTGGGATGAGGGTGATGTTCAGGATCATCTGGACCTGGAAGTGGAGGTGATTCATATTGGTCGAGTGGTCATTTGAATGTGTGGCGAGACAGAGGGTGCTTGTTGTTGCGGTCCTTGTGAGTGATCTTGTTGCCATCCGGGATGGCGGTGATGATGTCCGGGGCAGAGGTGGAATTCATCAAGGTTTCTGTGAGGAAGGCGATTTCGGGGTAGACAAGATTTCCACGCTGTGTTTGTGGATTCCATCTAGCATGGCTGATTAGGGGTGTTACACCAAAACTAGTCCCAGGATGCTTGTTTCCGGTCCAGGGAAGACCTGGCTTGGCAGTTCGGGATGGACTGTTCCTATGAGGCACATGATCAAGACTGATTTTCATATAGCTGGATCTGAACTGGGGTGGAGAAGTGAGCGAAAGAACGATGATGGATTCAACCCAGATCTGTGACTGGGGGTGAGTATCTGAAAAGTTCCAGTGCTCCGTCCATCATCTCCTTGTGTTTGTTGTGTATGTGGATGGAGCATGCGTTAAGCAGGATGCAGCTGAGGCAGTTGGGTCTGGTATTTGTTAGTCGTCCAGTGTGTGGTGCTGGTGTGCCGTGGCAGGCGAAGGTGCAACTGCAGTTTCAGCAGGAAAAAAGGCCTTGGGTGTCATTTGGAGACACCTGAGAGCAGGTGGTGTGCTGTCCGGTGTTGAGGGCATGGAGCTTGCTTGTATCTTAGTGGTGGATGATCCGGGGCCAGAACCTGTGGCGCTGGGTGTTGTCCACGTGTCTTGGTCGAGCCGGCGGTCAGCATTGCTCAGTTGCTTGTCAATTTCCTAGTTATTGATAGTTCATGTGTTGTTCACTAAACCAATTTCTTCAGTTACTACACACTACGAGCACCTTATATTATTAGTGAAGTCACACCTACTATTAGAATTGAAGCCAATCATGTTAAAATACATGGAAACTTTATAGCCTAGTGTATGGTTAGCTGACCCTTATGAATTATTAATTATATCTAACATACTTACTTGATTTCATGTGCAGCACTATCCCTGTTGTGTTTGAGACATAAAATATAGTTTTTAGTCCTTCACAAAATGATGGCCAAGCTCTGCTGCTAACAGAGAGCTCCATGGATGACCCTCCATGGACAATCCCAAAATATCAACAAAGTCATCATGATCAACACCACCAACTGATAAGCTTGCTACCTCATTTGGCTCTTGGCACGCCCATCAGCCAGGACAGCTCCAGAATAGAGATCAAGCAATGTGAAAAAGAAACAAAACAGTAAACAGACACCAACACTTGCAGGATCGTAACCATAGCCCTTATTCATCAGCATCACCGCAACCCTTGAATTCAGGAAATAGGTAGAGACCTACTTCTGTAGAAAACATTGTTTTTCAATGCCAAAGAAAGTCCCTGTCACCTCTTAAAACTCTGTAGCTTCTCTCTTTGTTGGAAATATTATTTAATTGTATTTATGGCCATTGGTACAGTGCTTCACTGGCACTCGATAACTTCATACTACAGTAGTAAAAATAAAATACATTATTGGATTTAAGCAGAGACATAAGTTTTGTAAGTAAGAATTCTAAGGGGCCAAGTAATTGACAGATCTGCACTATGTAGAAAAAGTGCAACATAAAACATATTTTAAACTGTAGCAATATGGATCTCAACCAAAAACACAGAATCAAGTGAAAAACATTTAAGCTCAGATTTGCAAAGATTGTGCATCAGGGTTGGGTCACTTTTTTGGTGCAGCCCTGACACAAAATCTATTTTGTGATTTGCAAAGCAACGCATACAGGTACAGGTAGCCGTACAGGGCTTGATCCAATCACGGTTGGATTTTAATAACGCCCTGTACTTAGGTGCCCCAGAATACACATTGCGAAAGCGAAAGCTGCAGATAGTACAGAACTGTGCAGCCCGCACACTGCTCCAACTGCCTCGCAGACAATCAGCCAAACCGGGACTGAATAAGTTGCACTGGTTACCTGAATCGCCTTCAAGGCGATGTGCATTTCCCACCAGGCTTTCTGGCAAATAGGACCAGCAATCGGTCACCAACTAACCCAGTATCATCCTAACAGAAATCTTAGATAAAGTCAGGCTTTTATGGCCTCAGTACCCAGAATAAAAAGGGCAAGAACTGGAGGAAGGATGTTTTTCTTCAATGCCGCCAAAATGTGGAACTCCCTTCCCCTCCAAATTTGGTCCACCCCCAACCTTCTTTCGTTTCGGAAACAGTTGAAAACTTTTCTGTTTAATGCTTATCATTAATTTTCCTGGCCTAACCCTCTTTTGTTTATTAATTACACCTTACATCAGCGTTTGGACGCCCCTGGGCAACAATCGCGCTTTATAAATACTTATTTCATTTCATTTCATGCATAGCCCGATCTGCGTGGTTTAGAAAAACACAAATGTTACATATGGCAGCACATAGCGCCGCCTTCCATTACCTTGCATCATTTAGTTGTTACATAGGTGGAGCATGGGCTTTCCTGGGAATCCACCCATGTTTTTTGACACAAACCCATATATACAAAAGCTTGTAAACTTGTAAACCTAGGTTTGAACCACAATGTTACACATATGCAAAGCTGGCATAACAAGGACAAATCTCGTTATTGCGCCTTGGTACTTGCATGTGTGTTGCATTTTGCTGAACACATACAAAGAGGAAGAAGCCTCAAAGGATATTTGTGCAGAAAGCTACAATTTCCTACAGAAAAACTATCTTGAGCTTAACATAGACTCACTTGTGCTGTGACACAAGGGTCCCTGCAATGGGGCTAGGCAGCCAAAAGTGCACCAACACTATCTTAGTAGATATGGGGAACGCCTGTTCTTCCCTTTCGACACAACGCAGGGCAGCAACATCCTTGTTTCGCTGTTTTGCGTCAAAGTTCAGAAAATCTGAGCCCTAGGCTTGAACAAAGTGATTTAATATCTGAAAAACAGACATAGCTGGTTGCTGAAAATATACAAAATGCCACAATACGAGGAAGGGGCTGCCTGACATTCATTTAGATGGCCATGAATAATAGCAAGCGTCTAAATGAACAGAACTGTCAACTGAACTGAATAGGATATGTAGCTGTTGAGAGATGCACATCATATTGGGTATGGTGAAGAAACTGAGCAATGTGCTGAAATTCTAACTTGGTATCTTTAAAAAGATTGTCTCACCATTGTCGATTGCTAGAGGTCAGCATTGGCACAGAAGTACTAGAACTGCAATACAAGTGAATCCATCTCCAAGTTTTGAGAGTGACAAGGGTCTAATAACTTTTTCTGGTACTTGTAAGTTATCTTTAATAGGAATAAGATTTCTTAACACATTCATCATTGACAATCATGTTTCTCCCTCAACTGTAGACTGCAAGGAATATCCTACTACTACTGCGCCACCAAGCAGAAGAGATCCTCAGCACAGTAAGAAAATTTATGTTTAACTATTTATATTGCCAATATTTATTCATATTTTTAATCAGTGAGGTGCGCTGTACTATGACTCCCATTCCTTCCATTCCTATTTTAAAAATTCTGAATATTGTTTCAATGAGCAGATCATTTCTCCAACCTTCAGGATGGTTAAGAAAATATCTCAGCATTGTATCATAAGATCCACCCATTCTGGCTAACCATCAAGCCCTACACCAAAAACTCTAGCAAGGAACAAAAGGAGCATACCCTCCAAAACCGCCCTCGCCCAGCTCAAAGGAGTCTCCTGTTAAGCTCTTCATAGCAAAGGGACCTCTTTTCTCAGTCTTTCATTCTCCTCACCAGGGCACTATCTGTGATCTTCTTGAGTAGGTCTCCAAAAGAGCATCAGCCTTCTTCACCAAAGAATCTGCCACAGACTTGAAAAAAATTTCTCACTTCTTAGATACCATTGTTCTCACCAGATAAGCTAACAGATGAAGGAGGGGACAGCACTCTAACTCTCCCAGGCTATCTTTGCATAATGAGAAAATGAGAGGATGTAATAAATCCTAGGAAGCTTTAACGGTGGTGTTATCTCCTGGGAGGAAGAAACATTACGAGAAATCTACTGCATGCTATTCACCCCTAAGGGATGGCGGTTCCTACGTTTGTTTTTCATTTATAAAATAAGTGTTGTCAGTCGCAGACTGCCCATCTATACTAGTCTGCAGATCCAAGAAATGATCCCAGCTACATTCTTGCTTCTTCATGTATCTTAGCATGAGCCTGCCTGCTCCTAACTATTCCTGAAAACAATATTTGCAACAAATAAGCCAAATCCATGAATCTTTGCTGCAGGCATCATCACATCCCTGGCTTCACCTAGTGGGAGGCCTCATGCTTAGACATGAGGTTGTAATCACTGAGTACTCCGCCCATCACTCCCATTCATAGAAGAGATGGACATCTGGAATACAAAATCTTTATCTACTGGATTTATAGGGGTCAATCATGTACTAAGGCCTACTCATAACCATCTTTATTCCAAACTTCGGTTCTCCCCAAGAACTCACTTTTCAGTGTTTTAACTTCACTCTGGTTATCATGAACCTCACTTCTACACTCACGCATTCAAATAATTAACTGCCGTTGCTAAATATCCCTTGATCACTCTAATGCAATAATAGCCTCTGTTGTCCTTTTGAGGTGATTACTAGTCATCAGTTCACACCTGGTCTGGACCTCCAGGAGATTTGCTGTGGCCATTCGGGTTCTTCCCCCTTCTGCTCTTTGATGGACACTGCGATACATCATCTTCCTTGATACGTGCGATAGAAACCTCTGGCCTTATGAAAAACAACAATATTATTGTTTTTTCGTTAGTGAAACTTATTTTGCAGTACGTCTCATTACTTTCCCCCTGATTTGTATTCCTCAAACATCTCATTTTTACAGTGGTTTAATTGACACCAGCTTCATAATATCAACCCTCCTTCCACGTGTCACCTGGGTGAAAGTGTGAGGTCTTTAGATGTCTGCTCTTACCTGTTAGTAGGGTCTGCATTCTATGAGCTGCTGCTGATCGCTGGGCATTTTTTACACTATTGGTTAAGCAGCTGGTCTCCACCCTTGATAACATGGACATCTCACAGTGCATCTTCCAGAGCCACAAATCATTTCATTCCCTGTCTCAGTGCTCTCATTTTAATCATTAAAACTTGTCTCACTTTGGTCATATCACTTCTGTGTGTTCTTAAGTTGCTGATCCTAAGGCCAGCCCACTTGCGGTTACCAGGGGCTTAGATATCAGTAGTGCACGACTGCATTGCCATCAGGACCCGAGGTTGTAAGGGCTGTGTACACCCCATTCTGACTGTCTCTTATTATTATTATTATTATTACCATTTATAGAGCCCACTGTAAACCTACGGGCATCCTGGCGCTAAGAGAACAGTCAGCCAAGAACTGTCAGCTGCACAAGAAAAAGGAGCTTGCCATCCAGTGAGACAGCTACTACCCTCGACAACATACATTATGCCTGAGGGAAGAGCCAAGTCTTAATTTTTTTGCGGAACAGCAACAAACCTTGTGTCCTCCTAATTTCTAAAGGGAGGGAGTTCCAAAGGCGAGCTGCTTCCACGCTAAAGGCTCTTCCTCCCAGGGTCACCCTCCTTATATTGTGAATTCTAACACAGTGGCCGGTAGAAGAGCGGAGATTCTGGGTAGGCTTGTACCACTGAAACTTGCCCTGTAGTGACTTAGGGCCCTGTTCATGGAGAGCTCTAAATACAATGCACAATGACTTAAACCGGATCATTTGGGCTACTGTGAGCCAATGTAGATCCACCAATGCTTGAGTAGTTGACGACCAACGTGGTCGAAAGAGTGCTAACTTAGCTGCTGCCGCCTGGACACTCTGCAATCTGGTAATCAGATATACCGGGGATTCCAACAGCAGAGCATTGCAATAGTCTAGGCGGCTGAGGATAATACTCGTAACTACCTTTGTTCCTACCTGATCAGGTAGCAGTGGCAGCACCTTCCGAAGGCCACGGATCAAGGAAAAGCAACTTCGCACCAGTTTATTGACGTGGGTCTCCAGATTGAGATTTTCATTAAAGCTGACTCCCAGATTACGCACCGTGTTCACTGGTGTCAGTATGCCATCTGATGTTAGAGAACAGAAGTCTGCTGGCAGGCTTCGCATGACCCCCCCCCCCCCCCCCCCCCCCCCACCTTGCACTGCAAAATCTCAGTTTTCCCACTGTTAAACTGGAGTGAATTTTCCTTCAGCCATTTCGTAACTTCATGCAGACAATCATGAAAACAGTTAAATGATTCTGCCTGATCCCCATCCAGAGATATTAAAAGCTGTGTATTATCTGCATAATTGATCACCCTAATATTATGCGCTTTAATGATTCCCAGCAGAGGTTGCATATAGGCATTAAACAAGATGGGGCTGATTGACGAGCCCTGAGGAACCCCATGTAGGACTTTCAGCAATTCCGATTGGTACGGGGGGAGTGCCACCGCCTGCCATCTATCAGACAGATAAGCTCGCAGTCATCTGAGTGCTACTTCTTTCACCCCAAAAATCTCCATTCTTGAAAGCAAAATGTCATGGCCCACCGTATCGAAGGCGGCGGACAGGTCCGGCAGAATTAGAATTGCCGATCGACCCCTGTCCGCCCGCATCCGAAGGTCATCCAGCACCACCACTAAAGCTGACTCTGTCCCATGACCCGGTCGAAAACCAAACTGTTCCTCTTCCAGTATGTTATTCGCCTCCAAAAAAAGGGACATACCCAAATGAAGTGCATATTGGGACATATTCCTTGTATGTGTTAGGGCCAATGACACACTAGTTACACCACTGATCGCTAATTTTTGAGTACCCACAGCCCCCACTCAGCAACTCTGATTGTTCCATTGTTATCCCCACCACTGCTAAACCCAACAGCAAATATGTCAACTCATGTGTCCCCCCACATATAGTGGGCCCTTCATAACAAAGTGTCACAGAGAAAAGGGTTTTCTCCAGAGTAATACACTGAAGTAAAGCATTGTCTAACTAAGTGAAGACAAATTGAGGAAACATCCGGCATTTAGCAATAAGTGGGTTTAAAAGGCAATTATTAAGAACTTTTAGAAAGAAATGTGATCAGGCCCACTGATTTGGAAAACTTACAGCTCTAAAAAGTGATCTTAAAGGTATTTTAACATGTGACTCAAATGTCTACTGTTTGCCCTATTGTTGTTTTAAATGTTGTATTACATTGTATTGCCTTTTCCAAAGCCTATCATTATTTATTATTCTTATTCAAGAGTTTTATTTAGCGCTGGCTAGACCCGGAGGTATCAGAGCACTTTACATGAGGTTCCACAAAAATTACATTACAAGATTACATCAGTTCCAATTTACATCAGATGCCAGACAAACAAATGCAAGAGCATAGAAGACGAGATGATTGAAGTGTAGAGGGGAAGTTGGTAAGGGTAAAGGGATAGTAGGGAGATACGGCAGAGGGACGAAAGGAAATTCTGTCCAAAGTCCGGCTGAGTAGGTGACGGTCAAGGGGAAGTCCCAAAACCCATCTCCTCTATAGCTATCAGGTAGCTCCACCTGGCATTGGCCAAATAGCTCGGTCTCAATGGGAAAAACAATTAAAGAAACATGGAGGGCAAAATAAATGGAGCATAAAGGGGAGGGTCATGTAAGTAGAGAAAGGGCGGGGTGGGGAAAGAGACAACAGGGAGAGACAAAATGAAGTCTGTCTAACCGCCGACTGGGTAGGTGACGACCAAGGACGGAGTCCACGGCCCATCTCCCCTATAGCTAAACCAGGTAGCTCCATTGGGCATTCGACAAAATAGTTCAGTCTCAATACATTGAGAGAGGAGTTCTGTCTGTATCCTGAACTGAGAGGATTATTTAGTTCCTGATTGCCTTCCTCAGAATCCGTGACTAGATGTCATTGATGTTGTTACTGTCCTAAATGTACTTGCACCCCTTACTCCAATCTTTCACCAAAGCACAGTGCTGCTATATTGCCCATTATGTCCACCTACAAATTACTGACTGTGTCTATCCTTGGACAGACTTGTGGATGGTTGGAGAGAACATGCTCACATTGTCTCTTCCATTAGGCCTCTGGCTTCATGCTCTGATGAGACAGCTCCATGAGTTCTTGAGAAACGGATAGTCACCGTAGTGTGTAGGAAGCCTTCAATTTATACAGTGCTTCCTCTTGACACTTTTCTCCCATCATTTTTAATTGCCAGATTGCTGCTGCTATGGGCTTTGAATGAGCACATAAGCAAGATAGCCGCCTGAGGAGGAGCTGAAAGAAGTGCTCCTGGTTTAGGGATCACCTTTTTGGCGAAAATCCCTGGATAAACCAAAATAACCCTCACTGCTTCATCCACCTTACTAAATCGGAAGGCATCCTCTATCCACAGATGTTATGGAAATGAACTTTTGATCACTACTCACCGAGTTTGAAGCGTCCAGACGACGGAGCTGCTTGGCCTGTCTTTTCTCGACCCTTTACAGACTGACCGAGTGCCCTGCCGGGACCCCCTCGAGACTGCCGCTGCCCCCATTCATGCGATCGCCTGCTGCCTTTTTCCGTCCTTGGCACCTCATTGGAGCTGGATCACTTGGTCTTGGACTGCGCCTTCTCCCCTTCTAGGGAGACTCGATCGGGTTTCCCCTGCTGCTCCTGTCCGGAAGGATCCTGCCCACCTCCTCGAGCTTTGCTTGGAGCCTGGATTTCGGCACCCGTTGTCCTGCTGCTCTTCACTTGAGGGATACCACCCAGCTCCTCGAGCTTTGCTCAGAGGCTGCATTTCCTTGTCCGTCCTCCGCCTCTGCCGGAATTTCGGCGCCTGTTGTCCTGCTGCTCCTCCTTTGAGGGACCCCGCCCAGCTCCTCGAGCTTTACTCGGAGCCTGGATTTCCTGGTCCGTCCTCCGCCTCTGCCTGCTGTCTTGGGGAGACGGAGACTCGATTGATGCATGCCACTGCCGACGCGGAGCTGGATCAGGAGATCCCTTCGCTGTCCATCGACTGCCATTAGCCTCACAGCTCGGAGGTGGCAGCTACGGCTCGACCCTCTCGCTCGAGGGGCCGGAGCCCTGGTTTCCCCTCGCTGTTGCCCGGGCTTTGTGGGGCGCTGCGGTCTGCTGCCTGCCTACACTGCTTAGAGGTTGTGGCTGCGGTCTTCCGAACACCCCTTCGCAGTCCAAGGCCTGCAAACCGCCACCGCCCTCGATGCTCAGAGTTGGCGGCTGCGGCTTCGCTCTCGCTAGACCGGTGTCCTGAGCTGCCTCACCATTATCGCGAGCTCTGTGGGGGCTCTGCTGTTTTCCGCCCGCCCACACGGTTCATGGGTTGCGGCTCCAGCTCACACACTTCTTGCTCGTTTCTAGGTCTTTGTTGGGGCTCTACTGTCGGCCACCTGCCCACGTGGCTCGGCGGCGGTACACATTAGCTTATAATATACCAGGAAATATAATCCTTGCCCTACAACTGCACATGCGCTCCCTAGACTCTCGGTGTTTAACATTTCCTTAACTACATTATTTGATATAAACATTGAGAAAGGACTAACTTGTTGAGCCCATCTTGTTTACTCTCGGTCAATAACAACTTTTATTTGGCCTCCATTTTGACGCTCTCTACTTAGTTGAAAATGTGCTCCTCCTGCCTATCTGTGATATAGACACTGAGAAAGGACTGGTTTCACCGCCACTAATTTGGCGGCCATCTTTGAAGGTAGCCCCGATCACACTTTATATTTCGTAACTTTCTCCTCGTAACCTGCTTCCTTATATCTTTTCTTGCCATTTTTCAACTCATTTTTCACCTTACTATACCCCCCTCACCACCAGTTATCCTCACTGTATGCCATTTCTTATTTTATTTCCACCCACTTCGTGACTGACGTTTCACCTACCCACTAAAATGTATAATTTTATTTTGTGCACTTTATTAATTTTCATTTGGATTTGTTATTTCATTGTTGTGCTTTTCAACTTGCTCTACATATTTTTCATCTTTAATGCTTTCATTATATGAATGTGTACTACGTACGATATGTCCTTCTTTCACTAGGTATCTTGTGCTGTCATGTGCTTTCAATTTACTTGTCATACTTTCAATTTTAATTCTTCAATTTATTGGACTGTTTTTGACGGTATGTCCCTCTTTAGCTTTGCATTTTGTCTTTCTGTGTATTCTGTAGTTGCCTGCTCCTCCCCATTCGATGTTCCTGTGCCCTGCTCTCTATATTAATTAACTCTCTTCTTTCCACTTACTCCCCTTTCTCTTTCTTTTTTTAATCCGCTTTTAGCTATTTTTCTCCTCATTTATTTTATTTTACATTTACCGCTTCCCTCAATTTTATCACTTATCCCAACAATTCTCTATTCTAAGCTACCTTCTAATGTATACCCCCTCTCTACCAGTTATCTTCACTGTTTGCTATTTTCTATCTCTACCCCCCTCTTGACTGACCTCTAACCTATCCCCTATAGTATTTAATTATTTTTATTTTCCCTTTATTTTGTTATCGTTTGGATATGTTATTTTATTGTGGCGCTTTTTAACTTATTTCAACTTTAATTAGTTTATTCCTGGACTGTTCACTATGGTATATCCTCCTTTCGTTATGTATTTTGTTCTATTGTAGACTTTAATGTTCCTCTGTTTAGTCCACCTTCATTTCCTCTCATTGTAATTTGTTTGAAGCTACTGTTCAGACTGTTCACTATGTTATATCCTTCTGTCGCTATGCTTTTGTTTTTATTGTGTATCCTGATGTTACTCTGTTTAGTTCACCCTCACTTCCTATCTTTATAATTTGTCCAGGCTATATTTAACTCCTTCCCCGCCATATAGCCCTGTCTTCTAAAATCTCTTGGCTGCCCTTCCTTATATTGTGAAATGTATTTTATGCATTTACGTCACCCCCTTCACCTATTGTGCTTATGCTTATATCCTTAAATCGTGAAATGTATTTTCTGTGATTACATCGCACCCTCACCTATTGTGCTTATGTTTAAACCCCACCTACACCTCTCACTGTTTGAATCTGCTTTGGATACACTTAACTCGACCCCCGCTTCCCCATTCCCCACCTCCTGTCCTCGCTTCGAGGATCAGTGCGTTCTAATCTGCTGTGCATACTCTTTCTCCCCCTTTTCTCTAAATCCTGCCGCCACTCACTCTTCCACCCTCAATCTCAACCCCACCCATCTTTAAACTCAGCCCTAACTCTTGGTCCATCCTCTACCCCCCCATCTCTCCAAACATGGTAAGAAAAATTTCATACACAAACTTCTCTGTCTCCACCCAGAAACCTTATTTGCTGATCACCATAACAGCCTTAACTCCTCAATTATCACCAACTTCGTCTTCTTCACCAAATGCCCATCTAAATGGAAAAGCATATTTCTACGTCACCTCCCGATGTCCAATTCACGCAATATCCCATACGATCTAAAACTCTCCACCACACCATCGTCTCTTCCTGATTTTCCCTCTCCCTCTCCTACTCCCACTGAACAACACTTTAGCACTATATTTCAAACCCTCACACAATCCCTGAACCCTGCCCTCTCACCCCCTCTACTCCTAGATTCATCACCCCATCTCATCCCCGACCTCTTTACCTCATCTCTCTGACCTACCCCAACTTTTACTGCCTTCATCTCCCTTCATTTCTCCCTCCCCCTTATCACCTCTTCCTGATTTTCCCTCTCCCTCTCCTACTCCCAACACCGTTTCCCTTTCCCAACCGCAACTGACCTCCCCCACTTACATCACTAGTACTAGTACGGATTCTCCACACCCACAACCCATATTATCCCTCTCACTATTGCCCCCTCCCCCCTTCCCCAATCATATTGACTATTCTCAATCTCTACTTACCTCCCTCGCTCTCAACATTATAACCTGCTACGACTTCCTTGTCTCCCAGTCTTCTAGTGCACATGCCCCCCTTCCATTCGCCTCCACCAATGACTCCCCCTCCCCCCTTGAGCCCTCCACATTGATTTATCCCCCTGTTACCCACACGCCTACTCCTGCTCCTCTTTCAACACCTAACTCGCTATGCTCTGCTGCACGCGCCTCTCCTTTTAACCTCCTCTTCAACTTCCCCTCATACACTACACCATAAATCCCCTCAATGACACCTCCAGCATCCCCCACTTACCCCCTGATCTCTCCCGATTCAAACAACACACTCTCTTCGACGTTCCGCCCTCCCCTCGACTCCCTTACCGCTTCTCCCTCTGTCTCTTACCCCCTGGTCCCCCCTTGTTCCATTAATGCACTTTCTTCTATGCCCCTCCCCCCTTGATTCCCATATCCCTTACCCCTCTGCCACCTATCCCCCGATGCCCCCGTTCCATTAATACACTCTCTTATATGCCCCTCCCTCCCCCTGACTCCCATATCACTTCTCCCTCTGCCACTTACCCCCTGGTACCCCCCTTTCCAACCACACACTCTTCTATGCTCCTCCCTCCCTATGACTCCCATACCACCCCTACCTCTGACCCACTTCCCCACACCCCCTTATATGCCCCCTCATATCCCCCTCAATCACCCTCTCACACCTCCCTGCTATCTTCAACAACTCACAATCCAGCAGGTATACCACCTCCCACTTCCTTTATGCCACTTTCACCGAACTGTCAGTCCGAAAAGAACACCTTTCCTACATCCTCCTCTTGTTCACTTCCGCTCTCCAAAAATGATCCTCCCCCACATTATAATCCCACCCCCTCCAGGCTTTCCCCCTCATCCACCACACTCTATCCCCCCTAAACAACCCTAACAGGACCAACTGCCCAATAAATACGTATCCACCGCACCCATCAACCCTCACACTGGCATCCCCTAACATTGAACTTGTCCTTACGTCCCTCGTCTTAGAACTCCCTGAAGTAAGCAAGCCTCAGCAAGGCCTACCAGTGCAAGGGGTTCGCCCTTCTCTGCACAAAGTCCTCAGACCATAGGAAGAAGTTGGCACAGAAACTGGAAAATACTAAAGCATAGTTTATTAAACCTTTAACGGTGGTACTACAGTCCACACAACACCCTTCAGTATTGTACAGAGTAGCACACCGAACTAAAGCACATGGCCCCTTTTATACACAAAGAAGGGGCTCCAAAGAAGGTGGTACAAAACATGGAGCATGATTTACGACCATATAAGGACATTTCAAAACACAATCTATACATGGGTGGAGTTAACGCTTCTAAAGATCCCCAAAGGCACATTCCTTTCTAGGGCTAATTACTAACAGCTGTATACTCTACTGGGCAAGCGCAAACACAATGGATGCTAAATATAGCCTGTTGCTGGGCAGGTTTAGAGCACAGTTAACAAGGAGGTAGGACAAAACTCATGGCGAGCACATGGCAATATATGGCATACAAAATGGTCAAGATCAATGGGGGGGAGGGAAGGAATACATGATCCATTCAGTTTCCTTAGGTCATATATCATCTAATCAAATGGGAAGGATCACTTGTCCTGCATAACATCGGGTATGCGGGATTTGTTCTTTCTAATCCCAATTAAAAAACCCTCATGCACGTGTTGGTGGATGGTAACGTCAAGCGTGTCTGCATAATCATAGGGTTTTGTTGTTATGCAGCCTCCACCAGGAGGTAAAACCCTTTGTTAAAAACAGTAGTGAACAGTGATTGTGACAGTGATAGGGTATAGTGAAGGTTGTTAAAAGTCTCTCAAAACCAGAAAAGTATTTTAATAGTTCTGGTTTCTGGAGGCAGTAAAAACAATATAGGTGACTGAGAGTGATAATGACTCTCTCACACTAAAGGTGTGCTCTAGGTCGACATGTTTCAGCCCTTAATCGCCAGTCGGTCTGGTGGGCTTTCTTCAGGACCAGGGTGTGAAGTGTATAGAGACCTCTAGTGTCTCTATATGTGAATAGTACATCTAGGTATTTCCTAATGTACCTGTGTTGAAAGGAACATCACACTGTGGTGTTCTCATGAGGTCACTGGGTACCTGTGGAAAGAAAACACAAACTAGACAAAGGGACAGGGGTTTTGGGTTAACACAAGACTAGTCAACTGGTTCGAAATACCAGGAACATATAAAACGCTCAATGGCGTAGCAACTAAAAAATAGCAATACTTCCAAACTGACCTCCCTAACTCATGGTAGGGGTCAACTTCCTCATTAATGGCAAATTCTAGGTTCACTACCTTGTTGCTATCAGGAATGGCAAGTTTTCTCTATTCCTTATCAGATTCTAGTCATCTATTCTAGCGTGACTCTCACATAGTATTTTGTAAAGCTCATTCACTTGTCTTCTAAGTGGAATGGAATATCACAGGCTCATTTTTTTGGATAAGTTGTCGATTTAATCATACCGCTTTTATTATAAACCAGTTGCAGTTCGTTATGGCGGTATGGCCACTCAATTATACATACACGTGGCGTCTGTAGTTTCATGTCCCTCTTTATCGCCCTTACAGATATCAATAGGGAACCTATGGACCAGAGTCACCTCGTGTTTTCAGATACGTAAATGTGCATAGGCAACAACTCTAGTGACTCAACTCTCTTTTAAGTTTTGTGTTCACTACACGCTGCGTCAAACAAATAAATGTCGCATTTCACATACCTCAATTCGCGGCTTTAACACACCTCCTCAAGATCCATGTGAGTCAGGGAGGCCTGCTATGATAATAAATAGTGTTTCAGAGAATGGTATAAAGTTTACGAATACTTTACGGTTTTGTCGGGACTCCGTTCTCTGCTACCTGCGGTCACTCCGTCTTGTGAATTGTTCTGACTCTGCCACTGCTGGTCCCGGAAACGTGTCTTGTTCCGAGTTCACGCGTATATGTGGTAAAAACGCTAGTGTGAACAGACCACTGTTGGAGTTGGCGGTCTGTTTTCTAAATTAAGATATTTTAGTGCTCAAATATTAATAAAAGTAAAAGAGGACAGGTACCACTAATGTCCAAAAATATGCACGAGTCTCATATTAGGTGTAAATAAATAAGCAGGAGATCACACATTTATGTAATAAAGTTGCCAGTGTGAACAGACTATAGGAGATTTTTGGCGGTCTGTTTTCTTGAGTTATCTGTTTTAATGCACATATATTATCAATTAATAATCTGTATGGGCCACGCAGTAAGTTTAAATTAATTGGAAGTACATCAACGTTTTCATTCTAGCAGAGATTATACTTGTCCGTCAAGCCTCATGAGTTTTAATTTGTGAACACATTAATTTCTCGAAATTTTAAGGTTGCCATTGTAGTAATGTCATTTTCTTGGAATCCATTTTGATCGATGGATAAAAGGGGCCATCGGAATTACAGTAAGCGGTCCTAATTCTTGGATCCTTATGTATTATAGTTTTTCTGTGACAACTAACAGTACAGTTCTCTCATTAACATTGTTGGCAGATTGCAGTTGTTCACTGTTGACTGATTAACATTGTTGGCAGGTTCTAGATATTTTCAATTGACTCTTTATTTATAAATATTTCCCCACGGAATATTGTCATTGAGTCCATCTTGGTCAGTTCTGAGTATGTGCACCCATCTTTGCTCTTTCTCGAAGGGGTTCAATTACCTCCTGGTGGAGGCTGCATAACAAAACACCGAATTATACCTGGGAGTCAAAAGTAAAGGTTGTTCACCATGGATCAGGAAACTAATACCATACGTATAACACCCGTGGGAGCACACCATACACACATATAGGTGATATTGGCCAAGTTAGGACTCAAGGGCAGCTGGAAAAAATTCCCATCAGAAGCCACACTGTACCGCCCTCTTTAACATCACTTGGGTTCTCCTTGCCCAGGAGACAAAACAAAGTGGCCGGACAGATCTTGCCGTGCCCGATGTTGGATGTGAAAGCATGTGAGAGGGAAGTAAAGAATGTTCAAAGTGTTGGCAAATGAAAAAAAGCAGTGTGAAGTGAGGAGTGGAGTAGTGAAGGGTAATAAAATTAGGTAAACTGGGTAGAAATGAACAATTTATTAGTATCTCCCAGTCCCTAACGCTAAAAGACAAGTGCAAGTGCGGGTTTGAAATAATATCCGCAGTCAGTAGTGGTCATAACAACAAAACCCTATGATTATGCAGACACGTGTGAGGGCTAGCGGAGAATCAAGATATACCGCTTGACGTTACCATCCACCAACAAGTGCATGAGGGTTTATTAATTGGGACTAGAAAGAACAAATCCCGCATACCCGATGTTATGCAGGACAAGTGATCCTTCCAATTTGATTAGATGATACAAAATGGTCGCCACGAATACAAAATGGAGTCGGTTCATTTGCTACGACAATGGCTAAATACAGCATGTCTTCTGCTAATGCTTAACCTAATCGCCGTTGATATACAACATCCCCTCACTCAGAAGCGATATCTCACTCCTTACTAAAACCATCTCCTCGCACAATGACACTCTCCTCAACCCATCTACATACTGCCAGCCAAACATTACTACCAACAGCAACACTCCTCCCCCTTCTAGTAACTACACTACCAGTTCCTTAACCGCTCAACCTTCCTTAATCATCCCTCCCTACAATGCCAACTTGCCCACACCGCCACAACTTGGTACTCGCCCAATAACGTCTGAAGTTAACATTTCCACATTTCACACCTTCGCCCTATCTCTAACCTTCAATTCCTCTCTAAAGCCCTTGAGAAATGTGTCCTATTGCAATTAGAGAAACATATTGTCTCCTTCAATCTCCTTGATGTTTTCCAATCCGGCTTTAGAAAGGGATGCAGTACAGAAACTGCTATGCTAAATATCACTGATGACATTCATCGCTCCCTAGACAAAGGGGAATCCTCATTACTAATCCTCCTCGACCTCTCAGCTGCATTTGATACTGTCCACCACCCCACCCTTCTCAACACTCTCAAAGATCGGTTTGGCTTGGAAGGCAATTGTTAGACCTGGCACCTTGGGGTGAGTCTCCCTTCCACTTTTTGCTGATGTGCCTCCGATGTTTTGCTGGTTTTCCGATACTCAGGGCACTGCGCCACGGCTGATCCGTGCCGCAGTGCAAGTGCTCCCTACTGTAAATTGTACATGCGATTGGTATCCATGATTGGTTCTTTGGATTTACTGTTAGTCCCTAGTAAAGTGCACGAGAGAGTGCCGGGGCTTGTAGATGCCAATACTGCTGGTGGGCCTGCAGCGCTGGTTGCGCCACCCACCGAAGCAGCCGTAAAGATGTGTCTGGGAACTGCGACCGCAGAACCCGCGTGCGGTCTCGTACTGTCACGCTAGCTGGGCAAGTGTCCCCACTTGCCAGCACCGACCCTTCCCTTGACTACATATTAGTCACCCCTATGGTAGGCCTGCGGGCAGGGTGCGTTGTAGGTGTAAGGTAGGACAAGCCCTGATGTGCGTGGCATGTCCTAGTAGTGACTTACAACCAAGACCGTATTTCACTATTGAAGGCTACCTGCTCCATTAGGCCAGACTGAGCTGCTGGAATTATTACACCCTATAATCCCCGCAGGCTCAAGGAGCATGGTAGCTAGTCATGTTTAGTATGCCTGAACTCAGGATGATAAAATATTTCTTGTAGTCAAGTTTATTTTAGTATCCTGGGTTTGCAAATGCTACTTTTAGAAAGTTAGCATTTGCTTGCTTAACCATTTCAGCCCGCCTCTGCTGGTATGTGTATCTGACTGTCTGGGATGTGTGAGTGACAGGGCTGGAGGGATGACAGGTGGTGAATGCGCAGATTACACCTTAGTGGGAGGTAGGAGTGCCTCTTGACTCGAACTGTAGCTGTGCTCGACCACCACAATGCTGGCTCCACCCCCCTGGGGAGCGGCGGATGACTCTGCCGACGCCTGGCCCAGGAAGGGCGAAGCCCCCATCAACAAGGTACTCTGGCCACCCCTGTCCGGACAATGCTGGCTCCACCTCCTGTGGGGCGTCTGATGCGCCTGCCCCTCACACTGAAAGCAGAAGCCGGAGTACACCCACCGGGGTACTCAAAGACTGAGAGTGGCCATGCAAAGGCCCCCCTGGCCTGCGAGAACAAAAGAATTGGCCTATAAAAGAAGGAGCCCTGCTCCTTGAAAATTAGATCCTGTTTGGGCCACAGAAGGACTCTGCCCTACGAGAAGGACCGTGAGAGACCAGGAAGGGTGCTGACTCTTGCCTGTGTCTGGTGCCTTGCTGCTGAAGGAGAGGAAGAAGAAAAGACTACGAGAAGACTTTTGCTTTACTTTGTGCCAAACTCTGCTAAAGAGATCTCCAAGGGCTTGCAACTGAACTTGCCCCCTGACCAGCGTCCCAGGACCAGTGGACGCTACCCCCTTGGAAGAAAGCGACTGCGGGTGCTGACCATCGCCGCAGCACCGACGGAGGAATCTCCTCCAGGGCAACGACATCTACCTGACCACCGTGACCGGGGCCCAAAGCAACAGCGAGAGCAAAGTAAGGACCAGCCGCCGCTGGCCCGAACACCGTGACCGCAACTGCATCGGGAGCCCGAGAGCAAAGTGAAGGAGGACCCGTCCGGTCCGAGCTCTCGAGGTGACTGCATAACGAGCAGCCACTCACCTGCAAAGACGGACAGTTGCCCTGTGAGAATCCGCAAGGTCGGTAGCCTGCCCGACAGCCCAGCTGTGAGCCCACAGCTGCACCGGCACTTGGCTGGGTACGTCCTGCACTTGGGGACCGTACTGCCACTTGCCACTGCCGCACAGCCGCCGCCTCCAGGGTCGGAGCGGACGACAAGGAGAGGACCCTGCCGCCACAGAACACCGCTGCCCCGTATGACCAGTGACCTGCTCGGCTGAAGAGCCGCAACGATCAGCGACCCCGGGAAGGCAACGCGACGTGGGACAGATCCCCTGGAAGCCGCCGGCTCCACAAGAACTTTGGTTAACACCGGCCTACGGGCCTCAAGAGAACTGCATAAGAACTGTGGTAACCTGAACTGAGTAAACTTGCAACCGTTATCATAAAGTACGTTGACTGTATTCACAAGCCTGCTTAAAATCTATATAAAGATATATATTTTTACAGAATACAGTCTGGTCTCGTTGTGTGGTGGGTTGGTTGTAAAGGTGTACTATTGCAAGTGTTTAACCCTATGTGCCCCAAAGATTAGCCTACGACTGCTTAAGCCACACTACCTAGAGGGTAAGCAGAGGTTGTCTGGAAGGTAACCCTCAGCCCTGACGAGGAAGAGAGAGTCCCTGCTTGTCGCTAGTGTTGCACTGCGCCAACTAGAGCCTCCCCCTTCCTACATTGGACGCAGCGGTGAGGATTTCGAATTTACACTTGCGATATCTATACCTGAGCTTCTGACCACTACACAAGGATTACGGTCCAGTTACTTAGCCACAGACTTTGTTTTTTTAATTTTGCCGAAAGAAGATTCCGAGTGCGAAAACCATGCCGGGCACGAAGAGCCTGGATGGAGCGGAGTCCACGACCTCCGAGGTGTTGGAGGTGGAGTGGGACCCCACCAAAGTGGATAAATATTCCAGGGACGAACTGAAGTTCTTTTGCAAGAAACTCAAGGTCCCGCACGCTGGCTGCAAAAACAAGACCCAGCTCTCCAAGGCCCTGAAAGCCTGGATAGAGTCCCGGAAAACCCCGGAGGAGCAAGATGTCCTCGCCGAGCAGAATGCGACGGAGGAGCAGAATGCACTTGGGGATCTGATCGATCTCGAGAGGCAAGACAGCGAGCACAGCTTTGGTAAAGGCCTGTCGCCAGAGGAGCTGGCGGACAGGAAAGAAACGAGGAATCACGAAAGAAAGCTGGCAGAATTGAAAATCCAGCTGGAGCTTGAAACGAAAAGAATGGCGCTGGAAGAGCGAAAGCACCAGATGGATTATGAAGTAAAAATGAGGGAGATAAGTCTCAAGGAGAGAGACTTGGATCGTCCTCCCTCTGGTGGCAGCGCATCGCCAGTGCAGGTAGAGTCAAGAGTGCACATCCCGAAGGACGTAGTTAAGGAGTTCTTTAAGGGGGATGACATAGGACAGTGGTTAAGGGCATACGAGGTAGCCATGTCCTCCCACCGGGTCCCTGACAAGGATTGGGGAGCGGGGTTGTGGGGAAGGTTCCTTAGCGAAGGGAGAGATACCTTGCTAGATTTGCCCGTTGAAAATCAGAGATCCTATGCCCACATGAAAGAAGCTTTAATGAACAGGTACGGGCTTACCCCTGAAATGTATAGACAGAAGTTTAGGGGATGTACTAAGCGGCCTGGGAATACGTATGTGGAGTATGTGACTTACTTTTGCAGAGCACTGGATGGTTGGGTGAAAGGTAACAAAGTTAATGATTTTCAAGGTCTCTTTGATTTAATTGCATGGGAGCACTTGTCTGATCACTGTTTTCCTGAGTTACGCCAACACCTGATCGATAGCAAGCTGTCCAACCCGAGGAAGCTTGCTGAGGAGGCGGACCGCTGGCTCAACACCAGGGTCCACAAGGGTCCCGTGGGAGACTCCGCCAAGAGTGGGCAGGGTCCCCAGCAGAAGAGTGGGGGAGAAAAAGGGGGAAAACAGAAAGGGTTCCAAAAAGGCCCCCAAAGTAGTTCCCAAGGGAGCCCACAGCAGGGTTCTCAGCCTCCCCCGCCTCCAAAGCAGAATGGGGCCCCGACAGGTAAACCTGTTCCAAAGGGGCCCTTCAATTGTTTCAAATGTGGCGAGCCTGGGCACATATCCAGTGACCCCAGGTGTCGCCTGTTTGGAAAACCCGCACCCACTGGTGCTCCGCCCCGACAAGTGACTAGCGTTCACCTGGGAGAAGAAATGATGGTCCCGGGGGGTGGAGATCCCGTTCACATGACCCTGGTCTCGCTAGGAGACAGTGAGATGATCCCTACGAACTACCTGCCCTCTAACACTAAGAAATATGGGCAGGTGGTGATCATCAATGGTAAGGAAGCTGAGGCTCTTAGAGACACAGGAGCCAGTGTGACTGCAGTGAGGCAGCACCTGGTGTCTCAAGAGCAGGTTGTACCCCATGCCTACTGTAGGGTTATCAACGCTGATAATTCAGAGAGTCAGTGTCCGATGGCTCAAGTTCCCTTCGAGTGGGGGGGGGGTCTCTGGTACTCTGCAGGTCTGTGTAAGAAAAACCATGCCTGTTGACTGTTTGCTAGGGAATGACTTGGAGCACTCCCCTTGGGAAAAGGTGGAGAAGACGACTCACCTGCGGATGGTGGGTCTGCCTGACTGGGCGTGCATGACCACCCGGTCGATGGCAGCCAGTAGGGGTGATCGAGAGGTCCTGGGGCCTGAAGGAGAGGCCCAGGAACCGGCCTTAGGGAGAAGGCGCAGAGGGCGTGGGAAACCGGCTCCTGAAGTTCCCACGGTCCAGGAGGAAGCAGACCTTGAGGGGGATGCCCTGGAGCCTACAGGGGAACAGATCGCCGAACTGGGGGACCTGCCTGAGCTGACCCATTGGCAGCAAGAAGGAGGACCCTCCAGGGAGGAATTCCGCAAGGAGCAGAAAGAATGCCCTTCTCTCGTGGGTATGCGGCAGCAGGCTGCAGACCAGGCCAATGGTGTTCAGGCCAAAACACATTACGTGTACTGGGAGAACGACCTCCTGTATTCGGAGCCTAAGGCTGCTGAACCTGGGTCAGCCCGTGTGCTGGTGGTACCCCAGAAGTTCAGAGCCTTCCTACTGGGTCTGGCTCATGATGTGCCTTTAGCAGGACATTTGGGGATGGACAAGACCTATGACAGGCTTGTCACCCACTTTTACTGGCCCCAAATGCATAAGAGTTCAGATGCTTATTGCAGAACCTGTCCAACTTGCCAGGCAAGTGGGAAGACAGGAGGGAAGAACAAGGCTCCCCTCCAACCCTTCCCTGTGGTCGGTACGCCATTCCAGCGAGTGGGTATTGACATCGTTGGGCCTCTGGACCCCAAGACAGCCATGGGCAACCGGTTCATCCTGGTCTTGGTGGACCATGCCACCCGGTACCCTGAAGCCATCCCTCTGAGGACAGTGACGGCTCCCGTGGTGGGGCGTGCACTGATGGGAATTTTCTCACGAGTGGGATTCCCTCTAGAGGTGGTGAGCGACAGGGGGACCAATTTCATATCGAAGTATATGAAGTCCCTTTGGCAAGAGTGTGGCGTAACGTATAAGTTCACCACGCCTTACCATCCCCAAGGTAACGGGTTGGTTGAGAGATTCAACCGAACCCTAAAAGGTATGATCATGGGCCTGGAAGGTCCGATGAGGCGTAAGTGGGACGTCCTCTTGCCATGCCTACTCTTTGCATATCGCGAGGTGCCGCAGAAGTCCCTAGGGTTCAGCCCCTTTGAACTACTGTACGGCCACCCCGTGAGAGGACCACTGAGTTTGGTAAAGGAAGGCTGGGAGCAATCTCCCAGGAAACCTCCCCAGAATGTATATAGCTACATGCTGGCCTTCAGAAACCAGACCAGACGCTTCAGACAACTTGCCGAGGCAAATCTGGAAGCGAGCCAGGAGGAAATGAAGCGGTGGTACGATCAGAATGCCACTCTGGTCCAGCTTCAGCCTGGACAGGAGGTGTATGTCCTGGCCCCAGTGGAGCCCTGTGCCCTTCAAGATAAGTGGACAGGCCCATTTGAGGTTGTGGAGCGCAAGAGCCCCGTGACATACTTGGTGGACATGAAGATGCCCAGGAACCCTTTGCGGGTCCTACATGTCAACCGCCTCAAGCCCCACTTGCGAAGGTCCGAAGTGGGCATGTTGTTGGCAACCGATGACGGGATGGAGGAGGAGTCGGAGCCTCTTCCTGACCTCTTGGTGGCCTGTGAGAAGGATGGGTCAGTGGATGGAGTTAACCTCTCACCCACCCTGACCGCCGAACAACAGGAGGACTGCCGCCAGTTGCTGGGGCAGTTTCCAGACCTGTTTTCCCTGGTTCCGAGTGTCACAGATTGGTGCGTCCATGATGTGGACACTGGAGACAGCTTACCTGTGAAGCACAAGGCTTACAGGGTGACTGACAGGGTCCGGGCCTGCATCAAGGAGGAGGTCTCCAAGATGCTTGCCCTCGGGGTGGTTGAGTCTTCCAGCAGTCCTTGGTCCAGCCCCGTGGTCTTGGTTCCGAAGGCTGCTGCGCCGGGAGCCACACCCGAACTCCGGTTCTGTGTGGACTACAGAGGACTCAATTCAGTCACGAAGACTGACGCGCACCCCATCCCCAGAGCTGACGAGCTCATTGATCGGCTAGGGGCTGCCCGGTTCCTCAGCACGTTTGATTTAACGTCTGGGTACTGGCAGATCGCCTTGACCGATGGGGCAAAGGAGAGGTCGGCATTCTCTACACCAGATGGGCATTTCCAGTTCCGGGTTATGCCATTTGGAATGAAGAATGCCCCTGCCACCTTTCAGAGATTGGTCAACCAGGTGTTGGCTGGACTGGACGAGTTCAGTGCCGCCTACCTGGATGACATCGCGGTGTTCAGCGGCACCTGGCCCGAACACCTGCGACACCTCTGGGAAGTGTTGATGGCCCTGCGCAGAGCAGGCCTCACAATCAAGGCAAGCAAGTGCCAGATTGGGCAGGGTTCAGTGGTGTACTTGGGACACCAAGTTGGGAGTGGCAAGGTAGCCCCCTTGCAGCCCAAGATCGAAACCATCCTGGCTTGGGAACCCCCCAAGACCCAGACTGCAGTGAGAGCCTTCCTGGGGCTCACTGGGTATTACAGGAGGTTTGTCAAGGGCTATGGCACGATCGTGACCCCCTTGACAGAGCTGACTTCGAAGAAGCAGCCCAGGAATGTGATTTGGACTGACACCTGTCAGAAGGCTTTTGACACCCTGAAGACTGCCATGTGCACGGCGCCCGTGCTCCTGGCTCCTGGTTCCCAAAGGAATTCATAGTGCAAACAGACGCTTCAGAGCATGGTGTAGGGGCTGTTCTTTCACAGATGACTGAGGAGGGCTTTGACCAACCAGTAGCCTTCATAAGTCGGAGGTTACTTCCACGGGAAAGTAGGTGGAGTGCAATAGAGCGTGAAGCATTTGCTGTGGTCTGGGCCCTGAAGAAGCTAAGACCCTACTTGTTTGGGTCTCACTTCCGAGTTCAGACGGACCACAGGCCCCTCAGATGGTTGATGCAAATGAGGGGTGAGAACCCGAAACTGTTGAGGTGGTCCATTTCTCTACAGAGTATGGACTTTACGGTGGAACACCGCCCTGGCACCGATCACGCCAATGCTGACGGTCTGTCCAGATTTTTCCGCCTTAGTGATGTGGAACTCCCTGGGGAAGGGTAGTTCCCCCCACATTTCAGCTGGAGGGGACACATGTTAGACCTGGCACCTTGGGGTGAGTCTCCCTTCCACTTTTTGCTGATGTGCCTCCGATGTTTTGCTGGTTTTCCGATACGGAGGGCACTGCGCCACGGCTGATCCGTGCCGCAGTGCAAGTGCTCCCTACTGTAAATTGTACATGCGATTGGTATCCATGATTGGTTCTTTGGATTTACTGTTAGTCCCTAGTAAAGTGCACGAGAGAGTGCCGGGGCTTGTAGATGCCAATACTGCTGGTGGGCCTGCAGCGCTGGTTGCGCCACCCACCGAAGCAGCCGTAAAGATGTGTCTGGGAACTGCGACCGCAGAACCCGCGTGCGGTCTCGTACTGTCACGCTAGCTGGGCAAGTGTCCCCACTTGCCAGCACCGACCCTTCCCTTGACTACATATTAGTCACCCCTATGGTAGGCCTGCGGGCAGGGTGCGTTGTAGGTGTAAGGTAGGACAAGCCCTGATGTGCGTGGCATGTCCTAGTAGTGACTTACAACCAAGACCGTATTTCACTATTGAAGGCTACCTGCTCCATTAGGCCAGACTGAGCTGCTGGAATTATTACACCCTATAATCCCCGCAGGCTCAAGGAGCATGGTAGCGAGTCATGTTTAGTATGCCTGAACTCAGGATGATAAAATATTTCTTGTAGTCAAGTTTATTTTAGTATCCTGGGTTTGCAAATGCTACTTTTAGAAAGTTAGCATTTGCTTGCTTAACCATTTCAGCCCGCCTCTGCTGGTATGTGTATCTGACTGTCTGGGATGTGTGAGTGACAGGGCTGGAGGGATGACAGGTGGTGAATGCGCAGATTACACCTTAGTGGGAGGTAGGAGTGCCTCTTGACTCGAACTGTAGCTGTGCTCGACCACCACAATGCTGGCTCCACCCCCCTGGGGAGCGGCGGATGACTCTGCCGACGCCTGGCCCAGGAAGGGCGAAGCCCCCATCAACAAGGTACTCTGGCCACCCCTGTCCGGACAATGCTGGCTCCACCTCCTGTGGGGCGTCTGATGCGCCTGCCCCTCACACTGAAAGCAGAAGCCGGAGTACACCCACCGGGGTACTCAAAGACTGAGAGTGGCTATGCAAAGGCCCCCCTGGCCTGCGAGAACAAAAGAATTGGCCTATAAAAGAAGGAGCCCTGCTCCTTGAAAATTAGATCCTGTTTGGGCCACAGAAGGACTCTGCCCTACGAGAAGGACCGTGAGAGACCAGGAAGGGTGCTGACTCTTGCCTGTGTCTGGTGCCTTGCTGCTGAAGGAGAGAAAGAAGAAAAGACTATGAGAAGACTTTTGCTTTACTTTGTGCCAAACTCTGCTAAAGAGATCTCCAAGGGCTTGCAACTGAACTTGCCCCCTGACCAGCGTCCCAGGACCAGTGGACGCTACCCTCTTGGAAGAAAGCGACTGCGGGTGCTGACCATCGCCGCAGCACCGACGGAGGAATCTCCTCCAGGGCAACGACATCTACCTGACCACCGTGACCGGGGCCCAAAGCAACAGCGAGAGCAAAGTAAGGACCAGCCGCCGCTGGCCCGAACACCGTGACCGCAACTGCATCGGGAGCCCGAGAGCAAAGTGAAGGAGGACCCGTCCGGTCCGAGCTCTCGAGGTGACTGCATAACGAGCAGCCACTCACCTGCAAAGACGGACAGTTGCCCTGTGAGAATCCGCAAGGTCGGTAGCCTGCCCGACAGCCCAGCTGTGAGCCCACAGCTGCACCGGCACTTGGCTGGGTACGTCCTGCACTTGGGGACCGTACTGCCACTTGCCACCGCCGCACAGCCGCCGCCTCCAGGGTCGGAGCGGACGACAAGGAGAGGACCCTGCCGCCACAGAACACCGCTGCCCCGGATGACCAGTGGCCTGCTCGGCTGAAGAGCCGCAACGATCAGCGACCCCGGGAAGGCAACGCGACTTGGGACAGATCCCCTGGAAGCCGCCGGCTCCACAAGAACTTTGGTTAACACCGGCCTACGGGCCTCAAGAGAACTGCATAAGAACTGTGGTAACCTGAACTGAGTAAACTTGCAACCGTTATCATAAAGTACGTTGACTGTATTCACAAGCCTGCTTAAAATCTATATAAAGATATATATTTTTACAGAATACAGTCTGGTCTCGTTGTGTGGTGGGCTGGTTGTAAAGGTGTACTATTGCAAGTGTTTAACCCTATGTGCCCCAAAGATTAGCCTACGACTGCTTAAGCCACACTACCTAGAGGGTAAGCAGAGGTTGTCTGGAAGGTAACCCTCAGCCCTGACGAGGAAGAGAGAGTCCCTGCTTGTCGCTAGTGTTGCACTGCGCCAACTAGAGCCTCCTCCTTCCTACAGCAATGTATTCAAATGGTTCTCCTCATTCCTTCAAAATAGATCACAGCAAATCAAGCTCAGCCACTTCATCTCTAAACCTCAACCTGTCTCACTCAGCCTCCCTCTAGGATCTATCCTCTCCCCAACCCTATTCAATCTGTTCATGGAACCACTCACCCTCATCCTCAAACAAGCTAATATCAGTTACCACCTTTATGCTGATGACACCCAATTATACTAAAAGATCAAATCCCAAAAAGACATTCTTCACCTCAATGATACCTTGACTGGAGTTCAAACCTGGTTCTATCGGAACCATCTCAAATTGAACCCAAAAAAAAATGAAATCATCCTTTTCTCCACCAAAAACAATTCCCTTCCCATTCAACTCTGGATCAATGACATCAAAGCTATTAACTGCTCACTCTCCACCTCTAATTCCGTTAAATCCCTAGACATCAGTATCGACCAGAATCTAAATCTCATCCCTCACATTAAAAATGCTGCCAAAAGTGCTCTTTTCACCCTTCTCCACCTCAAGAAAATTAAACCATTTATTCCAGCAGACGATTTCAAACTTGTTGTCCAATCGCTTGTCCTTTCCAGGATTGACTATGGTAACGCCACTTTGGTTGGCACCCCTAACGTCCATCTTGCACCAACTAAATCTGTCCTCATCCTAGCGGCAAGACTTATCTCTGACAAAATTTGACCACATCTCCCCCGTCCTCAAAATACTCAATTGGCTCCCAATAGAAGGAAGATCCACCTACAAGATTGCCTGCATCACTCACAAAGCTCTCCACCAAAACACCCCTTCTTACCGTGCAACCAAACTACACAAAGCAGGATGCTCCAGGTCCCTGAGGAGCACAAACTTCCTTGTACTGATCCCTCACAGACTCAAATGTCAAAAGACTCAATCCTTTGCATTCTCTGGTACCGCTCCTACAATTTGGAACTCTCTCCCCAAGGATCTTCGCTGCAACCCCTCTTACCCTCTCTTCAAAAAAGAACTCAAATTACTTCTCAACAAATATTGGGGTATCTAATGTTACTGACTCTGAACATGTTCACTCTTTGCTCTTCTCTTTTCAACTCTTCTCCCCACCCCCTGTCAATCCTTCGTATTCTCACTCCCCCTCTCTACACCCCCTACTCTCTCCTACTTTTCAATATTCATTTTCCCCTTAATTTTATCTCTCTGTTTCTTTGCCCCCTTAGCTCTGCTGAATGCAATATCATTTTGTAATTTTTTTTCTGCATAATGCTAATTTTATCTCATTATGTTCACCTTGTAAAGCGCTCTAATACTCTTGGGTCCAGTAGCGCTATATAAAACCTTTGAAATAAAATAAATAAATAAATTCCTGTGCCAGTGGCATCCAACTTCAAAGCAACCGGTAGCAAAGGCCATATTGGTTGTGTGCGGCTTTCAAATATTTAAGATATGCATTGGTAAACCTCCCTCATTTTTGGAAATGGATAACTAATCAAGCAAAAGTTAAAAAACATTTTTTTAAAAACTGGGCGTTTTTGAGAGATTTCCTTAGTGAATTAACCTGACTATCATAATCTGGTTTTGGTAGACACAACCAGGTTAAATTAAATAATGTTCTGTATGTTCACATACCAGATGCTTTCCTATTCCTATTTTACTTCTTTAATCTACCTGCCACCTTAGTATTCACATGGCGATTATAATCTAGCTAGCAAAAACTTTAAGATATATTTGGCCATTTTCCCTTGGCTGTTGGTTATCCAGGGTACAAAAACTTCTATCAGTGTTCTAACATGAGGAATGGTTTATACCTTTCCATTTTAAATCACGTTATTTTCTTTAGTCTTTAAAATCAACTCCTCTTAAACTTCTGCTTGTCACGTTGTGTAAGAGATAGTGCCTAGAGGAGATATGGTTAATTTAATTCGCTATACAAATGAAGCCAGGCAGTCGGATTAAACAGGATGCTGTAAAGAAGACACGGTGAGGAAGGCCAATGGCACTTTTTACTGTCATTGTATATCTGTTCAAATACACATCTAAGTCATTTCTCCCAGTTTACCATGCAGGAGCTGTTTCCATGTTTTTCATTCTGTACCAAAAGGTGTTCACATTTTGTGAAAATCTAAGTTGAAACTTTTTCTTTCTGTTCCTGATTTTCAGTGACTACCAAAACCAACCCAACAGCACACACAGGAAATGGTGAGTTTGTGAGCAGATAGGTTCACAGAGATTAAATATAACTTTGCAAATGAACAGTTAGGTATGTTTCTGTCTGTTCTTTACTAAATCATCAATACATATTTTGTTTTTAGTTTTCGCATATATAAAACAAGTGGATTGTTAAAAATGTCCTAAGTGTAGACCTTCTACTCCAAGGAGTTAGCTGGAATTTACCTAAATCACACACTTACCCTTTCATATGTACTTTTGAAGATAGATTGATGAAGGGACATTATTGGCGCACAGCTGAGTGCATAGTTATGTTATGTTGTAGAAACTCAGCACTTCTATTCCCTTAGAGTAGATATTCCTTGCAAGAGACACTGGTGCTGGATTTCCACCATCAATGGCATCTTCGTTTCCCGCTTCCATAAATAATTAGCAATTGTTTAGTTGGTGGCCTCGAGGCGCTAAGTAGCCCAGTTTGTTAGGGTAAACAAAGTGCAGGGAGAATACGGCTGGGCTGTCCTGATTGAAATAGCGGAGAGAGTGGGTCGGCGATGGGGGAGCACTATCAAAATATGGCTAACACCAGTGCCTTAAAGGTACCCCAAGATTGGAGTCTATGTTAAATCTGTAGCCTTCTATCTTGACTGAGAATGGGGAGGCACGCACTGAGTATGATGTGGCTTCATGTGACCGTTCAGAGTAGAAGGCTGTGAATTCTTCACTGTTTGCTGACAGACAGCTAACTACTGTGGTTAAGGGATGTATGACGTTACAGCGCATGCTGTTACCACGCATGCCTTTACAACGCATGCCTTTACAACGCATAGTGCTTTTGGACGCTGGATAGCTGAATAGTTTAATTTACTATTCCAACTCCAGTCCCCGTGGATAGTAGGGAAGGTGTTGGATAGTACATTAAACCTATTCCCTATCCTAGAGCGCCCCCCAGCGCAATGCGTTGTAATGGTTTGCGTTGTAAAAGTTGCGTCGTAAAGGCACTGCGTGGTAAAAGTTGCGTTGTAAAGGATGTTCCCCGTGGTTAAGGCTCTAGCTCGAGCCCTTCCTTCCTGTCCATTAAGCCTCAGCAGAATGATTCCTTTTGCAGGAAGGCTCTTCACCAGGAACTGGGCTACTTCTCCAGTGTTTCAGAGGGAGTTGACTTGATGGCCTACCAAGAGGAGCATGTACAATTGTCAAGGGCAGTCTGAACAAGTGTGGCTATCTTAATTAGAGAAAGGGCCAGCTACTAAAAAGAAGTGATGGTTTTCCTCTTGAATCTGTTTCCTTTATTGGAACGAAATATGTTTGAGTTTCACTGTCTGCAACATCCGTTGTGGCCCCACAAATGTCTGCCGAGGTGTAAAAGGAGACCACCTCTGATGACAGTTTGGTATTGAAGAGGTACTTCTATCAGGTTGAATGCTTAAGTCCGACAGGGCTAAGTGAGTGCACTACAGCCGACAGAGCATGTATAGTGCCACGAAATCCTGAAGTGTGTAGTTGTGTTTTCCATGGCTTTCCAGAGAGTCGTGGGAAGAGACACTATTTGATTATCTTTGCCCAGTTCTTTTTCTGCGTTTCCCTCTGCTTCAGAGTGACTCTTGCTTTCTAAAAAGACATTTAGAAAGCCAGGCAGCCCCTTGTGGGGGTCTCTTTAAATTCGGGCTAATAATGTTGCCTGGATAATGTGATCTAGGTCAAGACGCTATATTGTAGGTTTATGGCTGTGCTTGTCATAATATCTCCCTCTAAGCAGCCAGTTCCCTAGCGTGTGTAAAGAGTCTTCTGCAGCCCAAGTCTCTTGGGGCCAGATTTACTAATGTGTCAGACAACGCTGTGCTGCGTTGCGTGAACAGAGAGCAGAAATGCGCCTTGTCTAATTAACATATGGCGCTCTTCTGCTCCCTCCTAGTACAAGGTTGCCTGCATTATAGGCAGGAAGGGAAACCTTACTGCACAAAAACAATCCATTGACACTTATTCTTTTATGTGTGCTGCAGAATGCAGCACACATGGAAAGAGGAAATAATGAGGTGAGATAGTGCTCTTTCTCCTTGTTACACGTCTCTATGGTAGGCGCACATTTTGGTGCAATCCCATATTTACTGCCTTTAGTAAATCTGTGATTGCGTCAAATTCCATGGATGGATGTACGGGGACCACCATGCTCCGCCAATGTAATGTAACACAACAAAGCGCAAGCTGCTCCAATGTGTTGCATTTCTTTACGAAGTCCTGTATGGGATCACAATTCGCCCTATGCGTGGCTTTGTAAATTCCAGTCCAGATTTACTGCAATTTTGCATTAGGGTTTAATTACTTGTGTGGCTCAACCTTGATGCAAAACCCATTGTGGCTTTTACTACGCCACGCAAAGTAAATGTATCTGGCTTTCTGTGGTTTGGTAAATGCAAAGCAATGCAGCACAGTGCATAGCAATGTTTTGCATTATTTTGCGTTGGTTAGGCATTACATGGGTGGAGCATGGGTATTCCTGTGCACCCTCCCATGTATTATGAAGCAAACCCAGATTTACAAATAACTTTTTTCATGTTGATTCCTCTTTTCAAGTATGTTGAATTTTGCAGCACACACAGAAAAAAAAAGAGTTTGCCTCTAAGGATTGTTGTTGTGCAGGAGAGTACCCCTTCACAGAAATAATTGTCTCTGTAACGTAGGAATCATTTCACCATTGTGCAAAGGTGCCTGCGTTACCACTAGGCAATCGCAAGTGCTCCATCCACATAATGTGAGGTAATCAGTGCCATATCTTGGTATGGATGGCACTGTTCAGCGCATTCATAGTGCAGTAATTGTTTTTCTGCGTTGCTCGAACTATTGGTAAACTATTGATGAATAGGTTCCCCACCCATTTAGGATTTGTGTTGCCTCACGCAAGGACAACTTAAGTCCATAGTAAATCTGGCCCTTAGTGTCCTGGATCTCTGGTATCTTTTGTCTCCGCTTCCATTACTTGTCAACCAGCTTAGCACCGTGCATCCTGGGGTTGTGGGCAGTGCTTAATTTGAGCTGGTGGTTTGCGGTGCTCCGCGCCGCCACTTAATTGTCAACACCGGCAAATATTACAGTCTGCTACATGATGGCGCTGGCTGTATAATTTAGAGATGAGCACAACAACAGATGTTTATACATTACAATGGCTAATACCTGCCGCCCAAGCCATTCTTATAGTTTGGGGCCTGGTATAGTCTGAGTTGTCACACTTTTAGGAGTGTGATGATTATTTGTTTTGTTTTGGCAGCGCTGACAGGGGAAATTGGTGGTGCAAGCTGTAGTGGCCTCCTGACAAGGGACCAGGAACTTATTATTTTCACAAATCAAGCACTGGTTGTGGGATAAAGGTGTTAGCAGTGACATTTGTCGACAATTATGTGACACAGCAGATACCCCAACTAGGAGGTCCCTATCTGCTGTGATATTCAATTTCATTTACCTTGAGGCATTTACTGTGTTTCCTAAAGGGGATGAGTTCTCACCACTGGCCGAAGCCAGCCGTTCTGCGTCTTGAATATTCAAGTCTTACTTTTTGTCTTTTATTGAGTATTTTGAATCTTTCTGTGTTCCTTCTGGCCACTCTTGTGAAGTAAATATTTGTACTCTAGCAAGATGCCAGAAACAGGAGCAGCCTGGTGGCATTAAGAGGGCTCAGAATGCCGTTGTACAAAGCAGGGGCGCAGAATGGCTGGTTGTGTCTGTTATGAAGCCACTGCTCGGCCGCCCTAGCTGTGTTACATGCACTAGTTGTGTGCACATTCTTTGCTGCTCCAATGTTTCAAAAAGCCTAATAAATGCGCCTCTGCCTTTAAAAAAATGAGGACGTTTTTCTTGCGATTTAAACTATCCTGAATTCCTCGTTCGATGCTTCGATTTCTGAAACAGAACCAGTTGTAAAAGTGTTTCCTGCTTTCTTTCTTTCTTTCTTTCCTACAGAGGCGTCTTCTGCGTCCCCTGCTGTCATTGCTGGCTGTGTCATTGCAGCTCTGGCAGTTCTGGCAGCTGTTGGTGGTATCTTCTTCTGGTGGTGCCACAGGAGGTAAGGGTTGGCAGATGAAGCGAAAGGTGAAATCAGAGCCTGAAAATAGAGTGACTGGCAGGTCAAGTTACGCTTTATTTGTTGGGCCCAAAGTATGCCTGAGCCTTTTAGCACTATTCTTTATTTGTTGGGCCCAAAGTATGCATGAGCCTTTTAGCACTTTCATGTAACACCTCTCTCCTACAAGAAGTTGTACAAACCTTGAGAAGGAGGGTTCAAGAGATCAAAGAGCCGGATCTCTAAGGAGTTTTCCAAACTGTCATGACGTGGCTGCCTGACCCCTGTCTGCGACTGGACAGGCAGGAGAGGAAGGGGCGTGGGGAGGAAAGGAAGTGAGGGAAGAACAGTTAGTTAGGAGGTGGAGACGAAAGAATAAAGACGTGTTTCCTACCACCATCACGGCTCCTGTGACTTCCTTTGGGGGAGCGCGACACTGGCGACGAGGGTGGGATCAGATGAAGTCCCACATCGCTCAAACCCCCTGCCGCCTGTGAGCGGCCGAGAACGGAGAGCCTGCAGCCTGTGTCGGGCGGCGCATGTGGAGCAAGAGAAACGAAGTGCTCACACGCTGCCTGTGATTGCTGCCCAAAAGTGTTATCCGGCGGACTCCACAAGCTGCCTGCGTGAATGAGAAAGACGCCCGGCGTGCGACGCCACAAGCAGCCAGAAGTGCGGCCAAAAGTGAAAATTGGCGCGAAAACGGCGCGAAAATCGAGGAGCACCTAACGATCGACTGCAACGGTCGGGTATGAGAGGGTGAGTCCTGAAAAGCAAATAGTCGGCCTGCATTGACTCGGCAGATATACCAAATATCTTCAGACGCCTATCAGAAAGCATTGGAGGCTGCAAGTATAAACTTTACCTGAAGCCACGTGTCCCGAGTGGCGGCCATTTTAAGGTCAGGCATCACCCATAGACTCCCATTGAAAATTTTGTGTCGGCCATTTTGAAGTCAGGCACCTTTAAATAAAAGATACAGATTTCACTCAAAGACACTGCAAAAGCCAAATAAACAGAAATGTCAGTCACCAGCTCAACCAGTGGGTCAGGAGGAGCACCCACAGCAACGGCAGCCCCAGGCAACCCACCACTGGTAGCGCCAACACACCCAGCGGTCATGGGAGTGCCATACTTGAGACCACCAGAACCCCTGGAACTGACGTCCGGTAGCAGCATGGGACCTAAATGGAAGAGTTGGTCCGAAGATTTTGAAGACTACATGACTGGGTCCCAAGTACAAGACCCTAAACAGAAGCTAATAGCTCAACGGAATCTGGTGGGAAAAGATATCACGCAGATCATTAGAGAGCTGCCCAATGCGGCCACTGCCCCATACGATGATGTCAAGGGAGCCCTTGACCGAAGATTTCTACACAAGTATAACTTAGACTACGAGCGCTACACATTCAACCTAGCCACTCAGGAGAAAGATGAGCGCATGTGCGACTTCATCGTGCGCATCAGATGGCTAGCCCGACACTGCGAATTCGACGACTTCAACACCGAGGATGCATTACGGCTCCGCATAATTGAAGGGTGTCACTCTGAGTCACTAACATTACACCCTTGAAGAAATTGAGGAAATGACACGCATAAACGACCAGGCGGAAGACAACGCAAAGAAAATGGAGGTCAACAAGACTGATAGGAAGGAGCAAGCCTTCAGAATGCAGGTACACAAGGAAAAGAAACATCAGACAGATCGCCACAAATCAAGCAAGTCAACGCATTCCACATCCTCCCGGAGGCCGGCAGCACGTTATGAATCGCATGAATCGCGACACACTAAGCCCAGCAGAACAGCGCCTGCATGTTACAGATGCGGCCAGGAATATCCCCACTCAGGACAATGCCCAGCCATCGGACAAAGGTGCCACCGCTGTGACAGGGAAAATCATTTTGAGACTGTCTGTCAAACCCAACGCTTAGGACGAAGATCATCAAAAACTCGATCTTCCACACAGCATCATGCCCGTGCAGTAAAGGGGCGAGAAGGACGCTCCTGCAGCTCCTCCCGGTCAAGTGTCCGGTCCATAGGTTCATATCGATCACGAAAGTCAACATCCAGCGAATCACCGTCACGCACACCGGTGTCACAAGACAGTGACGAATACATCTGTATGGTCTCAGATCCAGACGGTCTGAAGAAATATCCGAAACTGGACATCCGGATAGGGGAACACCCGGCAAAATTCGTCCTGGACTCGGGAGCCTCATTAAATTACATCTGTGCACTAGAATACCAGAGCATGAAACCACGTCCCAAACTGGAACCAGCAGCTGTTCGAATATTCACGTGGATGTCCAGGAAGCCACTACCATGCCTAGGCCGTTTCAGCACGACTTTGTCATACAAAGACCGACAGATCCCAGCTTATATCCATGTTGTTGAGGACCCGGATGTGGCTGACTGCCTGCTCAGCCTGCCGACGGCCGAAAGACTGAAGCTCATGGAACTTCTTTACATGACTGAAGATGCCGCGGACATCGTCGCAAAATTCCCAAATCTTTTCAAAGGACTAGGAAAATTAAATCACTTCAAGGTCAAATTGCATATTGATGAGCGTGTGACGCCAGTGGCACAACACCAGAGGAAGGTACCGTTTCATCTGCAACAGGCCGTGGATGACAAACTTCAGGAGCTGCTTAAAACCGACATCATTGAGCGCACGTCAGGCCCAACTCCGTGGGTATCGCCTGTGGTGGTCGTACCAAAAAAAGGACAGGACAACAAAGTGCGCCTGTGCGTAGACATGCGTGCACCCAACGTAGCAGTTGAAAGAGAACGCCACCCTGGGCCACACATCAGTGATATGATTGCTCGTCTCAGCGGAGCCACAGTATTCTCAAAACTTGACCTCAATAAGGGTTATCACCAGCTTGAACTTCATGATAAGTCACGCTACATTACCACATTCACAACCCATCAAGGACTCTTCCGTTATAAGCGCTTGAATTTCGGCATATCATCAGCAGCCAAAAATTTTCAAGAGGCTATCAGGCGCGTAATCCAAGGAATTCCAAATGCATTCAACTATAGCGATGACCTGCTGGTGTTCGGACAAGATCAAACTGAACATGATACAGCCCTAGACAGAGTATGCCATGCTCTGCTGAATGGAAACTTGACTCTGAACGCAGCCAAATGCGAGTTTCACAAATCGACCTTGAAATTCTATGTTATGTTATGTTATTGTTATGTTATTTTTATTTATACAGCGCACAGCTGCCCCAGCAAAGGGGCGTCCTGGCGCTATGAAGAGACAGACACAACACAACATCAAATAGAGAGGGATAATGAAAAAGCTAAGCCATTAAACAAACAGAAGCGTTTTGATGGCGCGCCTGAACTGGAGAAGATCATCTATAGCCCGGATCTCACAGGGAAGAAGATTCCACCACTTCGCAGCTAACACTCGAAAGGAGCGGCCGCCGGTTCTACTCAGCCTGAAGCGGGGAACCACTGCTAAATTCTGGCCTAACGATCTCAATGCTCGACGAGGAACATAAGGAGTTAAAAGAGTAGCCAGGATTTGGAGAGACATGCCTTTGAAAATTTTAAATGCCAGGCAAAGCACTTTAAATTCAATCCTCTGCTTAACAGGGAGCCAATGGAGAGAGTGCAGCGTTTTTGCTGCCGAGCACCGCCTAGGCAGACCTACCACTACTCTGGCTACTGCGTTTTGCACACGCTGCAGCCGGGTAAGTTCCGCCTGATTAAGCCCGGCCAGGAGCGAGCTGGCACAGTCCAGCCGGGACAGTACTGATGCCTGAACCACCAGCTGTCTGGTGGGGGCATCAAAAAATTTCAGTATGGGCCTGAGACCTCTGATGACGCCATAACAGGAGGCCGCTACCCTCTTCGTGTGACAGGTGAAGCTAAGTGTAGAGTCTAGCCAAACCCCAAGATTTTTTATCTCCGAAGCCGGAGAGGGGGTCACACCCAGTTCAGAAGGCCACCAATCATCACCCCACAGCCCCACTTGTTTGTCAACCACCATGACCTCTGTCTTCTTGGTGTTCAATTGAAGACAGTTAGCATTCATCCAATTGGCCACGGCATGCAGACCATCCCTGAACCTGAGGGCCTCCACATCAGAGTCTCCACTCAACGTGACCGCCAGCTGCGTGTCATCAGCATATGAGACCATCGTCAGGCCCCACTGTTTGACGACCGCAGCCAGCGGTCTCACGTACAGATTGAAAAGCGTGGGACTCAATGAAGACCCCTGTGGGACCCCCAGGGACAACGGGTATGGTTTGGACTTGCCCGGTGGAATCGCAACCTGGAACGATCGATCCATAAGGAAAGATCGAAACCAGCATAGGGCCAGGCCCTTGACTCCCACTTCCTCTAGTCGCTGAAGTAAGATCCCGTGCGATACAGTGTCGAACGCGGCACTAAGGTCTAATAGTAGTAGTGCCGCTGTCCGACCTGCATCCAACACGGAACACATTTTTTCAAAGGATGGCATGACACCTGACCCTGACAAAGTCTCAGCCCTTGCAGACACACCAACGCCGCAAGATGTAAGTGATCTCCGTTCCTTCCTCGGCATGGCGAGCTATTGTGCTCGTTATATTCAGGACTTCGCTACCATCAGTCACCCTCTAAGAGAGCTCACTCGTCAAGGTCAGCCCTTTGCGTGGACCGATGCATGCGACCGCTCTTTCCACAAAATCAAGCATGCTGTCAGCTCTGCCATCAACCTGGCCTATTTTGATGCTAAGAAACGAACTGAAATTACTGTCGACGCCAGCCCGGTGGGCCTTGGCGCCATCTTAGCACAATATCAAAAAGACTCGGACCAGTGCCACATCATCGCTTATGCCAGTCGCAGCCTCACCGATACTGAGAAACGATACTCTCAACCTGAGAAGGAGAGCCTGGCAGTGGTCTGGGCCTGCGAACATTTCCATCTTTTTGTTTATGGCAAACACTTTACTATTATCACTGGCCACCAAGCACTTGTCACTATTTTTGCCAATCCTATGGCCAAGATGCCTCCGCGCATTGAGCGCTGGGGCTTACGTCTCCAGGACTACATTTACACCATTGTCCACAAACCCGGGAAGTTGGATAATCCAGCAGACTACATGTCCCGACACCCTAAGACTACCACCAAGGAGGTGCGCTCCGTGGCTGAACAATATATACATTTTGTCATTGACACAGCGTGCCCTCCCACAGTTCCTCTTGAAGCAATTCAAGAAGCATCTATTCAAGATCCAATTATCCAGAACGTCACAGAACGCATCCGCAACAACTCATGGCGACATGTGAAAGAAGACCCAAGTCAGAAGTCTCAGGAGATCACGGCGTTCAAACACATTCATGAGGAACTATCCATCAGCGAGGAAGGCCTAATCCTGAGAGGGGGGAGGATTGTCATTCCTCAAAGACTGAGATAAGGAGTGATTAACCTCGCTCATGAAGGCCACCGAGGGATAAGTGCCACCAAAAAGGCTCTACGAGAGTGCGTCTGGTTTCCGGCACTAGATCAGATGGTAGAAACCACACTCAAAGACTGTATCTCGTGTCAGCTGGTAAGCCGTGACGAACCACCGGCTCCCCTACAGATGTCGGAACTACCTGAAGGAGTGTGGCAACAAGTCGCCATTGATTTCTTCGGGCCCCTGAAATCAAGCCAATTCATCATCATCATTATGGACGAATACTCCCGCTTTCCATTTGCACACCTGATATCATCCACCAAGGCAACCGCAGTGATTCCAGTACTCGACGAAACCTTCGCAGCATGGGGCATCCCGCTGCGAGTTAAGTCAGACAACGGACCCCCATTTAATGGCCACGAATTTGCAGACTTCGCAAAACACCTTGACTTTAAACATCAAAAGATCACACCACTATGGCCCCAAGCCAATGGCATGGTGGAACGTTTCATGGGAACTCTGAAGAAAGCAGTGCAGCAAGCGGAACTGGCTCACCGAGACATCCAACAAGCACTGAATGAAGTGCTGAGGGCATATCGCACCACGCCTCACAATATTACCAATCAATGTCCAGCCACTCTAATGTTGGGAAGAGTCCCTCGTACCCGACTACCCACTCTGGACAACACACTCCAACCTCAAGCTCCAAACATTGATCATGAAACACTGGTTAACATAGACTATGGAAAGAAACTGAAGATGAAGACATACGCTGATCAACGTAGACACGCGAGACCCGCGGATATCCAAGAAGGAGACTGGGTGATGGTCTGGCGCGATCGAAGGACAAAAGCAGACAGCCGCTACCTCACACATCCCTTGAAAGTCAGTCGCCAGAAAGGAACTATGATTACAGCAGAAGGCGATCATAAACGGATCACCAGAAATATTTCACACTTTAAGAAGTGCAACCCTCAGAGACGGCATGAAAGTCAATACTGGGAGTCCTCCACTGACTCAGAAAGTCGAAGCAGGAGCAGTGACCTCAGTCATTCCAGTCCGACAAGATGGGATTATCCCATACATCACCGAATCAGGACACCAGAACAAGCTGATCGACCCAGACGGCAAACCAGACGGCCGGATAGTCTCATTGAAGTGATCTAAGGCACAGTAAGACTTTGTACAAAAGGGGGAGATGTCATGACGTGGCTGCCTGACCCCTGTCTGCGACAGGACAGGCAGGAGAGGAAGGGGCGTGGGGAGGAAAGGAAGTGAGGAAAGAACAGTTAGTTAGGAGGTGGACACGAAAGAATAAAGACGTGTTTCCTACCAGCATCACGGCTCCTGTGTCTTCCTTTGGGGGAGCGCGACACAAACCTGCTCAGACAACTTTCACTTCTTAACTGGTCTGAGCGGCAGCTCCAGATCTTGGCAATGAAAAGACCATCCTCAGAGCCTGACATTGAGTGTTAGGCACTAGGTGTAGGTAACCCTGGAGGCAATGAAGTCAGGGGCGTCTTCACACATTGCTTTGTGCATCGGAAGCTTTGAAGTGAAGACTTTTACAGACTCGAAGCCAGGGAGGGGTGGGTGGTAGAGGCTTACAGCTAGATTCATCATAGTGCCCTTTTGCGAGTCCTTAACAGCGATTATTAAGGAATCGCTATTAAGGACTTGCAAAATGGGATTCATGTAGGAATCGCTAAATAAATTGCGATTCCTACACATTACTTATTAATCGCAAATAAGGATGCGATTTCAAGGGTGCCAGGGGTGTCCAAAGGACACCCTGTTGCACCCCATAAATATAATCTACATTGGTGTTGCGCACACACATGTCCAAAGGACATGTGTGTGTGTAACATGCAACTTAGAAAAATGCATTTAAATGCATTTTTCTAAGTTTTCGCTATTTACCACGAGGTTTGACCTCGCGGTAAATAGCGGCCCCAAATTGCGATTTCGCAATTTTAAAATGGTTCATGAATTGCATTTAAGGAATCTCAAATAGAGATTCCTTAAATTCAATTCCTCGCAAATGTGCGAATTCTTTATTAGCGAATTTTGCATTTGGGATGATGAATCCCATATGCAAAAATTGCACTCGCAAAGGGCCAGATTCTCAGAATCTGGCCCTTTGCAAGCGCAATTAAGCTTGATGAATCTGGCCGATAATCTCTACTAAAGAGAACATTGACTAGAGACGCAGAACCCCTTTGCACTATTTTAAAGTGGTGTAAACCATAAACCATTTGCTGGATACGACTACTTCCAGTTGTGATCACTTACATGTAAGGCTTTAAGTGGGATGAAAAAACTGGGGGGTCTCTCAAGGGGGCGGGGGTGTGGCAAGTGTAATTAAGGGCTTGGCTTAAAAACATGCAAGCCAAAAATCTGTGCTTAGCATAGTGTGCCGCCCGACTTGTATTTTGCTGTTTTTGTCATTGCATCCAGATATATGATGCAATAAGTAACATCATACCTACAAAAAGTCAGGACTATTGGCTTTGTCAATGATTGTTAGTTGCATGAGATAAATAAGCAGCAACTATGGCTTGTATATCATATTGAAAAAGCTTCCACCTAAAGCCCTGGTGACACCACGACAATGTTGCTGCTTCTGAGTTTCTAAAAGAGAAGGGAAATCCAGAGAGAAAATTACTCTCTTTAAAGGATTTCCCTTCCCCTAAACGCTCACCTGGCATGACGTCATGCTGCAACTTCTCCACTAGTGAGAAGTGAGCAGTGTGAGCACGTTGTCCATGGCTGAATCGTGAAACCTTGGTGGACAATATTACTGATGCCGGGCAGGACACAGGAACAACTTCAAAGTGGAATGTAATCTGCTACTTTTAGCTGCCTCTGTCCTGAATATTACAACAGTAGTTCACTCGCTCAATTTACTAGCATAAACCAAAATGTCATACACACGTTGAACAAAAATGTCACTTGCACACCGAACTAAATTCTGCCTCTAAATTAAATAAGGAAAGAAACTCGAGAGAAGTGTGCTAACGACAAATAGTTCTAATGTCTGAAAAAGCTAAACTCAAAATCCAGTGGAAAGCTTGTTTAAAAACGTATTCTCCTGAACCTTGAAGCTGAATGACAGTCTTTACCTGCAACATTAATGTGAGCCATTGAGGCCAGCTGATAAGTCTAAAAGATAAAAAAGCTCTGATACCTTCATCATTCACTCACACTGGATGTCATAATCCACAGACAGATCTGCTGATTCATGATTTTGCCTAATCCAAAATCCAGATGAAAAGAATTGAGCACACCATGTATATCTGCGAAGTCTTGTGCCTGTTGGAAATGTAATCTTCCAAAAGTGTACTTGTTAAAAAAAAAAAAAACTACTCTTCCTAAAGTTTACCTGTCAGACAACTACTTTTTAAAAAGTTTACCTGTTAAAAAAGTACTCTTCCTAAAGTTTACCTGTAAGAAAACTAATCATTCTAAAGTTTACCTGTGAAAAAACTACTCTTTCTAAAGTTTACCTGTGAAAAAACTACCCTTTCTAAAATGTACCTGTTAAAAAACTACTCTTCCTAAAGTTTAGCTGTAAGACAACAACTTTTTCTAAAGTTTACCTGAAAAAAAACTACTCTTCCTAAAGTTTACCTGAAAGAAAACTACCCTTTCTAAGGTTTGCCTGTTAAAAAACTCCTCCTCCTAAAGTTTACCTGTAAGAAAACTACTCTTTCTAAAGTTTACCCATTAAAAAACGACTCCTCCTAAAGTTTACCTGAAAGAAAACTACCCTTCTAAAGTTTGACTATTAAAAAACTATTCTTAATAAAGTTTACCTGTAAGAAACCATCCTTTCTAAAGGTTACCTGTTAAAAAACGAGTCTTACTAAAGTTTAGTAGAAACAGGGGACAGGGTACAAGGACTAAGAATATTCCAGTCATTTGCATTGAATGAAGGCTTTTTCACTAAAGGGTTCAATATCGCTTTATTCCATTCACCTAAAATGTAAGTATTTATCTGGAACTTTTTAAAAACTGATATTTTAAATTCTGTAGACTTATGCATATACAACGTCGTCCAATTTAGTTTGAGTAGTCTCGTGGGAAATATACTAAGAGAAAATAGTGTAATTTAAAGGGAGGAGGTTGTCCCCTCGTTGCCCCAAAGCTCTACTGGGCATTGGCTGTAACCCCCCTATCGCTAATACTAAACTCCTATAAAACATAGAGGGGCCTTTATATTTCAAATTAATAATTATAGCGATAAATAGGGGTATCTCTCTTTGGAAATAGCACAATTCCTTTAGAGAAATGAAGGGTTTAACCCCTAAAATATTACATGCCTGTTTTACCACTGGTAAAATCACTGCCTTTAGAGTCAAGAGGTGGAACCATGTGGCCACAACAATGATTTCCCAGTAATTGGAAATAATTTTGCAAATCATTAAATTAATCTGATTAGTTTAGTGGAAAATAACCGAATTTGCAATTCCCACAATACACTGTTTTGCCGATTTGAAGGACCAGAAAGTAGGCATTGCTTCCTGGTAGCATGTAGTTATATACTAACAATTAATTCTTGGTCTTGTTCTCTTGATTCAGTAGTCTTGTGAACAGTTATAGACTCTCTACCTTAAATGAATTTTACAGTATGGTAGATAGGTGCTGCTTCTGCCCCCTTATACATGGTGGTATCCTGTGGAGGTGTTTTATTTGTACTAAAATCCATTCGTGAACTACCTCATCTGAAATGTCCCTTCAATCATGGAGACATAGTGTGATTAGATGAGGACAATAAGACAAAGTTAGAAAGGGGGTCTAAGGGTGAGGTTAACGACCACCTAACAGACACATGCCCCGGTAATACATCATATAACGAAAAGTGCCTGAGGGTCAACAAGACGAGTCAAACGTGTAAAAAGTCCAGAACACCAATAAAGTGTTACAAATGTGTAAACAGAAAATGTATATGTGAATGTGTGAAAGAGCACTACATCCCCAGGGTTTAGGAAAAATACCCATCAGTTCCCACTCAGTACCGCCCTTTTGTCATCATATGGGTTCTCCTTATACCCAGGAGAAAATGCTATCTGTCACTAGATGTCGTTGTGACAGATGCGTAACCATTGATAATGTGCGTGTAGATGGGAGGTACCAAAAAGTGTCTAAAAGGGTAACTGATTTGCAGTGCAAAAAGTGAAAAGTGAAAGTGAGTAAGTGAGGTATATAAAATTGGATGGAAGTGAGTAGAAAAGGGATATATTTTAATTAGCTCTCTCAATTCCTCCAATGTTAAAAATAAGGTGAAAAAACAGATTTAACAAAATATTTCTCTGCAGGAAGGGTCGACATGTTTCAGCATCCGTGGCTTCCAAGTTTGTGCCAATGCTTTCTTCAGGACCAGTATGTTTGCAACTGCATTATATAATGATAAAATAAAGTTATATCACCTGTTGACTCCAGGTCATACTAGAGAGCCTCAAAGGCAGGAGGATCATGCATCAGCCCACCTGGCTGCAGCTCAGGTAAGTGGAGCACCGCTCTGTCCGTTGGTACTCAAAAGCTTCCCTCTGCGCTGTCTGGGGGGGTCAGAGGGAGGCTTTGGAGTACCGACGGACAGAGCGGTGCTCCACTTACCTGAGCTGCAGCCAGGTGGGGTGATGCATTGTGTTATTTGGGCTCTATAGTATGACCTGGAGTCAACAGGTTATATAGCTTTATTTTATCATTATATAATGCAGTTGCAAACATACTGGTCCTGAAGAAAGCATTGGCACAAACTTGGAAGCCACGGATGCTGAAACATGTCGACCCTTCCTGCAGAGAGATATTTTGTTAAATCTGTTTTTTCACCTTATTTTTAACATTGGAGGAATTGAGAGAGCTAATTAAAATATATCCCTTTTCTACTCACTTCCATCCAATTTTATATACCTCACTTACTCACTTTCACTTTTCACTTTTTGCACTGCAAATCAGTTACCCTTTTAGACACTTTTTGGTACCACCCATCTACACGCACATTTTCAATGGTTACCCATCTGTCACAACGACATCTAGTGACAGATAGCATTTTCTCCTGGGTATAAGGAGAACCCATATGATGACAAAAGGGCGGTACCGAGCGGGAACTGATGGGTATTTTTCCTAAACCCTGGGGATGTAGTGCTCTCTTTCAAACATTCACATATACATTTTCTGTTTACCCATTCGTAACACTTTAGTGGTGTTTTGGACTTTTTACACGTTTAACTCGTCTTGTTGACCCTGAGACACTTTTCGTTATATGATGTGTTAGCTGAGGACAGCCAATCAAAATTGCTGAAAAATCATTTTTAACATTGATAAATGTCATTTCTTTTTTTATCATTCCTTAGGAGGCAGGAAAAGAAGAAATCTATGGAACGGTGAGTCTCGTCTTGAACAGCCTGATTCTTTGATTGCTGTGAGGATCAGCATCATAAGAAGTTCAACTTTTTTGTCATTTAACAGAGAGGGGCAGGAGGAGAGGTTCTGCTGCCATAACCTAGAATGGTATCATTAAGGTGCAGGGGGCACCTATCGATGTGTCCTCGGATCTGGTTTGGAGTGGTATTGGTGGGGGATGGGGAGGAGATGATGCCAGAGCAGTGGCCCAGTAACCGGGGCAGCAACACACTGCACTATGGGCAAAGGTGGTGGGGGGATATCAAGATGGTATTTGTAACCATCAACATGAATATGTGGCAAGTATGATGTCCATTGTGTGAAAACTTAATTAGATGCCAATATGGCTTCGAAGGAAAGCACACTATGTTGTATAAACAAATGTTAATGGAATTGAAACTACAGCAGCAGATTTTCTATTTTTAGTAAATTATGGAAGCTATACCATATGGTTTTCATGATACTTACATGCATTAAGGGATCATTTATTCTGTAGGTAAAGGTGATTTCTCCTAGGAAGTGATTCTGTGCATGTTTATGGACATTCGTAAACAACTTCTCATTGCGGCCCTGTGGAAGGATGTCCTTTCATGTATCTCCTGAATCCATAGTTTAGGAGTCCATCCTTGAAGACTCTAACAACCTCCAAAGAGGAAGTCTATTTAAGGGAAGAATTTAAGAGGCAGAAGGGGATGGGAGGAGTAAAAGGGAGCATGGTCAGGAGGCTGGCGGGCAAAAGAAACACAGAGAAGAATGTTTCACCTGTGCCACAAACAGGTACTCACTTGTCCCAGGTCTGGGGTATGGGGACAAAATAAAGACTTAGAGGTCCTAGGAATGTACAGTAAGCTATAGTGAGGATACTTTATTAACATTTTACCAAGAGAGGCCTCATTTGAATCAGTAAATGGTTCTGTGCAGTAATTGGAACCCAAAACATTACATTCTCATTCTGGCAATGGTAATTTTGCATGGAGGGCTGATGTGATCTGCTTCTCTCTTTTCAGTGGTCCGAATTCAACCTCATTGCTTGATAGTGCAACATCAAGCAGAACTTCTGTCCCAGATGGCATCTAATCCTGCATCCGATGGTCCCATGAACATAAACCTCCAGCGGTCTCATGCTGGACTCCGGCGAGAGAGCCCAACACTTCTTCTATACCCTTCCTGCGCTTCTGCTGAGGACACCTCCTGAGAAAATATGAGTTCTGCGGTTGACTTATTTCACCAACTATTTCTCCATTACTGACTTATGCTTTCTGGTCCTCGTAGTAGCAGTGGATGCTTATTAGGAGGACCTGTGGATTGCATATTGTTGATGTCCTCTGTCATGCAGATAATAATTTCATGTGTACCCTTGATTTGGGGTATAAAACTGTAATGTGCCCTCTGTGGCTATGTAAATCATTTAATCCTGGTAGCACACGTGTTCCTTTCCAGCTTCTTTACTTCTGCTCCTCTAACATATGCTTTTCTTAGGTAAGGTTAACACATTCAGCGGAATTCAAAGGGCATAAGGTTGTACCACCCAAGTGAGAGGGTGGTGGAGGTGCCACGGGGTGTTTCCTTTGAGTTTGTAATAACAAGATTTGTCTTAAGTTTGAAATTGAATGCCATTTTGGAGTTGTGTTCTTGAGAGTAATGCAAATGTCTATTTGTTTTTTATATTGCTTAATACACTGGCACAAATCCTGGTTCTAAGTACTATTGAAAAGTTGTTAGATGAGGAAAGAGAGCCTCAAAGAGAGAGTGCAAGGGCTAGGATCAAAGAGGTTTGTGAACTGTGATGAGAAACCCAGGGATTCTGCACCCAAAGTCAACATTTCAGCCACCAGCCCACATCTTATGTCTACACGCTGTTTAGGTACAACACACTGGTGAAAGTGTGTGATCTTGGGCAAGTCCAGGGATATTAATTAATTCCAATGTGTAGGGAGCAGTTTAGTGCAACAATCCTTCTGTGGTTTTCAATAATATTCAGGGTTTTTTCTATTTTATCACCTCACATACATCAGCATTAACACGCTTTGTTATGACTAACAGTTAATCTTTATAGAATTTATTAATAATGAAGGGCACCAATTCCAAATAAAATGTAAAGAACAAAAAATAACAGATCTATGATAACAGATAAGACAGGCCACAGACAGAGTTTTCCATCAACTGTTGTACAAAAAGTTTTGGCGCACGCTTGTCTGTGGTGTGGATGTGTTTTATATGTGGATTTGTCTGCAGCACCACTCATGTCTGTTATACTTTATGTGACAATAAGACAAAATTCCAAATGTTAATCTGGAATTGTATTGAGCCTTGTTTTCTCAACAGAGGATGATTAAAGGTCTGTCATCACCAGCATGTGATTGAATGGATCTGTCACAATTGCTGAATACAGGACCGCTTTTTAGTCAAAACTCTTGGAGAGGACATTTTACGTTTGGGTTCCCATTTCTAATGGGCTCTGAACATCTTTGTCTGCCTTGCGGTAGAGGCTGTACATTTATACGCCGGTTGGAGTCTGTTGCATCTCACATTGTATGTTTTAATGTGATGGATTGTGTTAGCATTGTGTTAAATGGAAAAATTATTATGGGAAGACTACATTGTTTTTTATTAAATATAACCTGCTGGAATTGTTTTTAATCAAATGTAACCTACCGAATTGTTTTATTAAATTTGATCAAAAGGGAAATTCGTTTTTAAATAAACTAAGGTATATTGACATTGTTTGTCATTGTGAGCACTATAGAGAAGGAATTGCTTGAAATGAAAGAAAATAGGATTATGTCTAAATGCCTGCACTGTCTATATATCTTAAATGCATATATATTAAATAAAAAAAAATTAAAAAATGTTAATATTGTGATCCGTGTTTCTTTTAGCACAATATCATTATCTGTTGGATGTGCTTTAGTACGTTCAGATAACACATCAGGAAGTATTTTGAATATTGCATGTTTCTTAGCTGCATTGACTTACTTCCACAAAGGTTGAGGGGATGTGGTAGCTATCTTTGAATGGCTGGCGGCGCATGGTGTTCTTCTCACCAGCTCACCCTGCATCACATTTGCTTGAGGTATGTTATTATTATTATGTTTCTTATATAGCGCCTGAATCGACCCCCGAAGGGGTATCTCCGCGCTTGCCTTGGGAACCCGTCCTGGCTTTTCCCTGTGAGATAGCCCCTACAGGGCATCCCCAAGGTGAAAGCCAGGCATCCCGCCGCAGGGGGCCGTTGTGGAGATTAAGCAAGCTTAATGCCCAGAGTTGCAGAGTGTGAACCCATGATTAGGTCAGGCACCGAAGCGAGAATTATCGAGTCCATGGACATTTGAGCTCAAGACCCTGCTGCATCGGGAATTGAACCCTGGTCCCGGGTCTGACCTCTGCTTCAGGGTCTGCCTGCTCTAACCAGTGAGCCACACTTCTCCACACCTTACCTTACCTGTTACCTGGTGTAAGAGCTGAGCTACTGCAAGAACATGCACAGTTCCAGGGCATTCAGTGAAGATTTGGGTTATTTTAGAAGGTTTAGTGATCGAAGTGTGGAAAAAGTAGTAGGGGAACTGTGGGCTGAGAATCAGAGGGCGGGAATAACCCAAGGATTGGGTCAGTGGGCGGAGTCAGAGGTGTGGCCAGAATGTGCAAAACATTCCAATTTTTAGTATTTGTTTGGTATTTCACTGCCCAGTTACAGCTTATTATGTCATTTAATTCAACCAAGGGCTACACATGATTATTTAAGGTTTAATATGAGTTATTGACATTAAAATAAATTCACGTACGTTTCCAATCACAGAATGTCCTAAATACGTTTAAAACTGGAAGCACAAGCCATTTGTCTCAGGGTCATGGAGTTTCTGTCATCAGCACTTTTCCCGTTTTCCACAAGAGCAGTTTTAACATAAATTGCAAAGTATCCCAGTTTGCAAATGTTCGCTATCTGCATGCTACATGGTTTTTTTGCAGCAGACACATTAACGAACTGTGCTACCTTTCCATGATTCAAAACTTCCACTAGATCTCTCCCTAGGAAGCACATTAATCACTGGAGTTATCATGACATTTGTTATTGTTGCCGAAAATTGCTGGAGAAAAGGAAGGAGGCAGCAAGTGCTTTTAGTAACATAATATACTTGCAAACATGACGCCCCCACCCAAAGTCAGATCGCACCGGTCGCACCACCCTAGAGCCACCCTGCTCAAGGGTCCAGTGACCTCAGTGACAGAGTCACTGTTGCACTAGGGTGTGCTGCTCTATAGGCCTGCCCTCAAGACTGGAGGTGAACTTCAGCATGGATTGTGGTGGACAGGCCTTCAAGGTTAACCCACACTTGCCACTGCTATGGTCGACCTGTTGGTGCTAAGACGCCAGGGCTTCTACGGTCTTGCGGCGCCTTCTATGGTCTAGCACGGGAATGTGCTCACTGAGAAGAGTGGTTTGGTCATGAAGGATGAACCTGGCTCCACCGTTTCAAATTTGGCAGCTCTGAACACAGTGCCCTCTCCTCTCCCCCACTAAAAAACTTGCACTGACTTCAGCTGCAAGCCAATAGTGCCCAACTATAAATACCTGGATGCGGCTGAATTTAAATTACGCACTGGACATGAGTAATATGTTGCCTGGGAAAAAAGTAACAACATTTGTGAAAAAGCAAACACTCATAGGGAATGCAAAATTAAGTAAAGCATGTGAAATGTAAGCAGGAACAACATGGTTACCTTAACGCCTTTACACTCACTATTCAGAAATCAGTGAGTGCTTTTGCCTGAAAAGTTAAGGACATGACTACAGGGCACAGAATGGACCCTTTTCAATATCCCTTGCTTATATCCTTACAAAACTTAAGCAGTATGATAAAAAGATCATATCCCTATACACAGAGCCGCATACACATTTTGTTTTCGACCCCACCTATCGATCAGGCCTTGCAGTACTTTCAGGAATGGTGCACTTCCCGGCCTTGGGAAAAAATGCTATTCAAAGAAAGACAACAAAACAAAAGTGGCGCTTCACTGGCAAACTCTGTAGAATGGTGCTAATGTATTTGGGTGTGAATAAAATCAATTTGGCCACTTTGCTACCACTCGGTCTTGCTTTATTTCGTTTTTTTTTTTCTTATTTGATCCTTTTATTCCCGAGGCTGCACTTTGGACTAGAAAAATGTCAGGAAAAGATGACATTCCCAGCAAAAGTGTTTTTCTTTTTTTGATCCATCTTACATGGGAACAAATAAACGAAAGTAGGAAAGAGGGTGAGAACCCTTTCTTGAAGCCAGGGTTTTCAGTAAGTCAGAAGGAGCTAGACAGAGAGAGGGAATAAGAAGAAGAAAGAAAAGGGGAGTATTTGAAGTGGCAGAGCAGAAGTGGACACTGTTCTACTCTTCTCTGAGCAAGAAGGAAAAGACAGAGTCCTTTTCTGCCCGTCCGTCCCAGAAAGGCCACAAGCCGAGCCTTATCTACAGGCCTTGGCTATTTCTGACGTCCTGGGATGCATGTTCAAAACAAAAAAGTAGGGGAGCGGAATCTATGGTATTAAAGAAGTAGGGGAACCCAGTGCCCTGCCGATCCCACCCACTTCGACCACTGCTACATGGCAAATAAGGCCAGATAAATGTAGCCTGTCTACTAAGAAAAAGCAGAAATATGCATCATGAATTATTGTACAACTGGTTATAATAAGATGAAAACAAATGGATCATTAGTTTCCTTAACTGTGCAAGGAGGCTAATAAAGTGCTTCATGTAGTGATGCACTGGTAGAGCAAGGGGCTTGTAAATAGGCCCCAGGGTTTACAGCTGCAGGTACGCTTTTGAAATGTATGAAGCCCGTTTACAGGGCATCTTTCAAACTTATAAAACGGCTTTTGCAATTCATTATGGATCATTTATAGAAAAGTTCTATTCTCCATGACTATGGAAGTGCCTTCCCAGTGTGTTCTTGTGGTTTGAGTGTTTGCCATGTATTGCAGTATTCCCCTTTTACCTGTGTTTGGTACTCTTTTGTAACCTGCACACGTCACTTTTCTCTTGTAACACACTGTTTGCTACCTCTTACATTTTGTTTGCTTTTGATACTTGCACAAGTGCCACCATTGCCTATGTAACGTTTGTTCTTGTGTTTGAGTGTCCTCCATTTATTGCAGTATTTTACACTCTACTTGTACTTTGTACGCTTTTGTAACCTGCACACATGTCACTTTTTCCTCCTGTAATGCACCGTTTGCTTCCTCTTGTATTTTGTTTGCTCACGATTGTCACTTTTGCCTCATGTAATGTAACGTTTGTTTTTGTAATTTGTTCACTTGTAATGTTCTCATGTATCAGTTCTGTTCCTATTGTGAAGTGCTCTGACACCTTCGGGTAAAGTCCGCGCTATATAAAAACGCATAAATAAATAAATAAATAAATAAATAAAATAGACTTTGTGGCTTAAGAAATACCTATGGATCTTAACATCCTCGCCTGTGCAAATAGCCATCAAAGAGCATCATACTATGAGCATCCTAAACATCCTTGCTAACATAAACGTCTGTCCAATTGTATCTATACAGACATCAAAATGAAAACTTAGCGAACTATCATTCACTTTAAGCAGCCTTACATTGATAAAAGTAAAGTACAAAAAATGTTCCTTATACTGCTCTTCGACAATCGGGCAAGCAGATTCTGTTTAATATTTTAGTATTAACCAGTGCTTCACATATAGGGAAGGACCAAGAACGTATTATAACCATAAACAAGAATGATACTATGCTACCCTTTGACAGTCAGACAAACCAGCCGCTCACATGTGGATGTAGCCTAAAATAGTCTTTAAAAGCATATATGCCATACCAGTTAAAACATTTCATTAAATCCATGTACGAAAGACAAGTAGAAATATAAAAATTGTATTGATCAAAAGATATAGCCATGCTAAAACCTCAGACAGTACTAATGCATTTAGTAAAGTGCAAAATAAATTTTGAAATTAGCCATCAGTAGTTCAAGGCAATAGTAGCAAATAAACTTTCTTATTACCGTAACTTGCTTGGTCATCAATCTCACATCTCTGACTTTAGTCAAATCTTCTAGACTTCCATGCAGCATAAATATATATGAGATGCTCTTGCGAGATAAATGCCTGCCTGATCTGTTCTGTAACAAAGTGTTAACGCATCCTTGCAGTTCCCCACGTCGTATTTTAAAAATAGGGGTTGGAGATAAAACCTTTGACGAGCAAATGATGTGGCACAGAGAAGCATAAAGTGCATTAGTGTTTCTTGGCAACCCGAAGAGTAGCAGCCCATGTCTGCTCTGGGTCCATCTTCCCGCGAATCTGATCATCAATCCTAAGAAGTTTATGGGGAACATGCACGCCTCTACTATATTCACACTATTGATTTTGACAGGACTAGTTCTGGCCCCCGATTGAACTTCTCCCTTGGTTACCAATTGCTACAAGCATTGGCATAGCCAATAGGTCTCACCTTTCGGGCCTTATAAGTATTTAGTTATGCAGCAGGTCCCAAAGGCGAGGCCTATTGCACTTGCCAATGCTTGTTTTCTTTTCCAGGTGGCGTCCCTCAGTCTGTGTGAGCCTGAAAATAAAGGGCAGAGGAGTTCAAGGGAGGGGGCCGCAAAAACATCCTGATGTGACCATTGTATTGGTGGGGGCAGACAGGTAGCCTCGTCAGTAATGAGCTGTAAATCACTGCAGCAACAGGGCCATCAGAGGTAGCCGTTTTTGCATGCTAACCCAAGACTGATGGCCGCTTTGCAGGCCCCTGCGCCCAGATACAGAGGGGGAGGAGGCCATGGGCACTACAGACGCCTTGCTCGATGAGCACTACACAGGGGACACGGCTGAATGCTAAAGTTATCCATTTTTAAGTAGGCACCTTTGTGCCGTCCTGAGACGCTTTTAAAAATAAAGAAGTAGGGGAACGGACTGTGATAATTTTTCAAAGTAGGGGCACGCCGTGCCCTTCTGATCCCGCCCACTTCTACCACTGAGAAGGTTATGATGAACTTGCCACCAACTCTTCTGCTGGTTCAGAATTACCCATATTAGGACATGTGTTTACACCATCCAAAGCAAAAGTAATTAAATCTGGAACAGTTGAGAGAAAATGCCTCGAAGAAAAAAAGAATCTTATTGTATTTAACGAGAAAGTAGAAAATAACCTATATGACCTACAGGACAAAGTTTAGAAATGTATGATGACTATTGAGAAAATCGAGCGTAAAACTCAAATGATGGCCATAGAAGCGAGTGTCTGGCCAGCACCATGCGACTTTGGGCAGAGCTCCGCTGGCAGGAACAGCACATTTCCCTCCACTCTGAATGAGATAGGGAATGCAGAGGTGGGTGAACAGGGTATCTGACATTTTTACCGATGTTCCTTTACTCTCCACATCTAAATCAGTCCTATAAGCTCGGTTTCAAAATAACTATGACCCCAAATTTAGTTTCTCCCTTTATCCTAGGACTAGCAGCCCATCCCGACGTTGTCCGGGCATGAATTGCTGCCGGCCAGTAGTATATTGTTTTGTAGGATTTCGTTTTGATAGCATTTCTTATCTGTGACAGGCCTGTGAGACGCTCAGATTCACAGTGCACTCCTGATGCACTTAAGAGTGCACGTTCAGTAATGTGTGAACTCAAGTTTCCCTACTTTATTTTTCCTTGCAATATTATATAGTGCGAACTCGACAACATGGCATGAGCACAATTTACATTACAGAAGAACACATTCATTTGTGGTAGGCACGGGGAGACAAAGCGATTTGCCTGGAATCACAGGATGTTGAGCTGATGCAGAGATTCGAACGTAGCTCCCCAGCTCTAAAGTTCGCAATTCTAGAACTTGTGGCGGGAGGTGTGTCTAAAAGTGCATGTCGGTGCTGGCCATCAATAAGAGAGACCTATGCATTTTTCAAATGGGTGGTGAAAAAATATGGGTATGTTGCTGGAGATCTGGGCCGCCGTGCCACAAATGTACTTACCGGAGGAGGGTAAACACCCATTATTCCGCAAATTTCTTTCCGCATACCATCACTCAGCATACTTTCATTACGAAAGTACCATGACTCCGTAATGCCATTATAACGCATGGCATTACATTTTATATGCTTTTACCATGCATACATTTACAACGAAATTCGTTGTAAATGCATGAATGGTAAAAGCATGCTTTTTTAAAATCTTTGGATAAGGCAAGTATAGGTATAGGGGTATATGTTTTGGGGTACTGAGGTATATGTTTTAGGGTGTTTGGGTATTTTAAGGGTTCAGATATAGTTTTGGGTTAGGGGGTACAGGGGTAGTTTTAGGATTTAGGGATAGGTATGGGTTTTGGGGTACAGGGGTATTTTTAGGGCTCAGGGCTAGGTTTGGGTTTTGGGGTATAGGGGTATTTGTAGGGTTCAGGGATAGGTTTGGGTTTTGGGGTACAGGGTTATTTTGAGGGTTCAGGGCTAGGTTTGGGTTTTGGGGTACAGGGGTATTTTTAGGATTCAGGGCTAGGTTTGGGTTTTGGGGTAGAGGGGTATTTTAGGGTTCAGGGGTAGGTTTGGGTTTTGGGGTACAGGGTTATTTTTAGGGTTCAGGGCTAGGTTTGGGTTTTGGGGTACAGGGGTATTTTTAGGGTTCAGGGGTAGGATTGGGATTTGGGGTACATGGGTATTTTAAGGGTTCAGGGCTAGGTTTGGGTTTTGGGGTACAGGGGTATTTTAGGGTTCAGGGGTAGGTTTGGGTTTTGGGGTACAGTGGTATTTTTAGGGTTCAGGTCTAGGTTTGGGTTTTGGGGTACAGGTGTATTTTTAGGATTCAGGGGTAGGTTTGGGTTTTGAGGTGCAGGGGTATTTATAGGGTTAAGGGCTAGGTTTGGGTTTTGGGGTACAGAGGTGATTTTAGGGTTTAGGGATAGGTTTGTGTTTTGGGGTACAGGGTATATTTGTAGGGTTAAGATGGGTTAGTGTTTAAGGGTGTTGGGGTATTTTAAGGAGTAAGGGTGGGTTATGATTATGGGGTGCAGGGGTATTTAAAGGGAGCAGGGTGGGATTAGCAAACAATATGAGACATGGCATGAAGGGTGGAACGTACCACACGCCCCCAGCGTTTGTCATGCCCCCAGCACACACCACAGCACAACGCAGACACGCCCACAAGGGACTGCTTCGCTGGCACGGTTCTTTTACCTTTTAAATGTATATGGTGGACGTCTGCATAGCCTATGTCCTTCTGCTGAAACTGCCCTTTCCGACGCTGTATTGGGTGTTGTGATTGGTGCTGTGGTTCCTGAGATTACCCGCCTCAAAGGTTTGGGCTCTCTCTTTATTATATTAGTACTAGCAGCCCGCCCCGGCTTTGCCCGGGGCAGAAGGGGGCTGGGGGCAGCATTTTAAGCCTCTGTGCACCCCCCCCGACATTGCCCAGTCCGCATCCCTCCCGCCTCCAGCCCCGACATTGGCCATACCGCCTCCCGCCTTGAGCCTTGTGCCTTGAGCCTCCCGTCCGCCGCCCCCCACCCCGACATTGGGCATAGCGCCTACCACATCCCACCTCCCGCCTCGCGCTTTGAGCCTCCCGCCCGCCTCCCGCCTCCCGCCTCGGCTTTGTAACCCCCCCAGGTCCCGACTTACCTCATCCGCCGCGCCTCCGTACGCTGGAGTGTTTACCTCTCCACTGCTTGACCGCTTGTCAGCTACCTCATCCGCTGCTCCTCCCCGCGCTGCCACTGCTCCTCCGCTTCTCGCCGCTCCGCAGCTCCTCCCGGCGCTCATGTTCTCCCCTCTTCCTGTTGCTGGTGAGCTCCGCTCCTCCCCTCACGCAGACGCTCCTCCCGGCGCTCATTTCCTCGCTCTTCCTGTTGCTCGTGAACAACGCTACTCCCCTCACGCATACGTCGCGGCCGGCGCTACTTGCAAGGGACTACTTTATTTTTATTTCTAAATATTTTAAACAACGTTTATTTTTTATTTTTATGCAGCATATGTCCTTCTGCTTGCCCTGAGGTTTTCTAAGATGTCTTGGGTGTTCAGATTGGTGGTGTAGTTTTCGAGTTTACCTGACTCAAAGGTGCAAGTTCTCTCTTTATAATAGTAGTATAGATAGATGACAGAAGTGACGGGCAGTGGGACATTGTGCAGCCTGTGTATAGTGGTTGACATAGAGATGGTACTCCATCATCTACTTATGATTCCTTATTCGTAATTCACTTTCCGCTCCTCGTGTTGCATCCTTCTGATGTTGTGTTGTATCTATACCAAGGACACGAGGCTAGTAAGTAGAAGGTGCCCTCTTGCTTATAGCACCCACAATCTTAATGTCTGCTGTGCCAAAGGAAATGGATGATCCTGAGGCAGTTATAATGCATTTGCAGTGCTATAGACCTTTCTCTAGCCTCTGATGTGTTTGAATTTGGTTGGCTTCAAGCTGGCACTGGAGATGCCATTGTAAGGTCAGATCACCCTTTGATCTCGTATAGAGATGAGATTAGCCAGGAGCCCTTGGACACAAAGCACAGATGTCCTTTACACAGTCACCAAGGACCTGATACTAATTTATTGGTTGTAGTTAGGAAAGACAGAGCACATCTGTTATTGAGTCAGCTTGGGCGGACATACTAGAACACACACTATGTATACGTCCTGGATTATCAGAGTTGAAAGGTGACTGCAGGAGATCACCTTTCAAATCTGCCTCTTCATACACCTTCCTGTTGCCTGAGCAGCATGCCGCCTGGCGCGGCTGGTGCAGGTAAGAGCGGTGATGAGTCGGCAATGCGGAGAGCGCACGGTAAGTGTTTTTCTTTTTTTTAAATGTAATTTTACGTCATAGTCTGTCAACTACACCCCCACCCCACCGCTCTTACCTGCACCAGTCGTGGCTGCATGCAGCCAGTAGTAGGTGGGTCTTGAAATATTCTTGGGAATGTCCTATGATGGTGCTGTTGCGGTTTGTTTGGATATGACCCTTGCTTTTGTTAAACGTTGACAATCTCTGTGATGTCAGACCATCAATCACAGGCATAGCGTGGCAGTTGCAATGGTACCTTGGGAACTCTGAGGTCCACTGCACCCCAGTTAAGCCTGTACTATCCAACTAGAGGGCATCAAGCCCATTTTCTTTACTTTCTTTCGGGCCCGTGGGCCCCTTTTCACACTCATGCCATGAGTGTTGTGTATTAGGGCTTTCATTCTTTTCGCATGCTGTAGATGGAAAGCTACTAGTGAAGCGTGCATGATGGGGGAAGGGAGGCAAGAAATGTTGCTTTTGCCATTGGGCGAGAGCAAAGATTTAAGGTACAGTGTGCCAAGAAAGACAAAATTCAGTCGTAGACAGACAGACTACCTGGCAGCACTGGGGAGTGACATTGCAGTCACAATCATGGGCTCTGGCCTGGTGGGGTAGATACTGCTCTCTATGATCCATGGTGGAGGGAAGGTTAGTGTGCTGAGGAATGGTTGTTTCTGATGTCAGAGGTGGGTAATTTTATCAGTGAGCTATTTATGGTGTCAGTGTCAGCTGATGACATGTTTGTTCGTGTGTCAGTGGAATAACCAGCCTCCGCACCACGGGGGCTGCCAGGGCTAGTGTTATTTCCAGCCACGGTCGGTAGTGAGAGTACCTTCCGGGTGGTGACGTGAGGTGGGGGGTAGTAATCTATGTATTACGGAGGATTACAGGTAAATAAACATATAAATAAATAAAACGAATTTCGTTGCGTGCACTGCATCGCAGTTCGGGATGCAGTGCACGCAACGAAATTCGTTTTATTTATTTATATATTTACTTACCTCTAAACCTCCGTAATCCATAGTTTAATACCTCCCACCCCACGTCACCGCCCGGCAAATACTCCCACTACCAACCGCGGCTGGGCCCCTGGCAGCCCCCGTGGTGCGGAGCGTGGGCCCGAACTCCAGGCTGCCCCCTCAGCAAACTCATCCCTGCCAAGTGCCCTGCATTTGAGCACTTTTTTCGCATCGTCACAAGGCCCCAAATTTGTACAGCTACTTGAAAGTTATGAACGGACCCTCAGTGCCTCTCAGGAGCTCTCGGGCTGGTCCCAGGGAGCCCCTGGCATTCACATCGGTATCCACTTGCAAAGGTGCTGTCACGGTCATAGGTACATTTAGAGACTGACTCGAGCAGAGCACTGACCCTTCTCGCGCTGCGGCCCCTCACCCCTGCTCTGCCACAAGGCATAGGCACCTGCAGGAGCCCCAGACGCTGTGGAGAAATAGGGACACGCAGTGGCGTCAAGAAAGAGAATCGTATCTCTCAGCAAAGCAGCAGAGGGATGTGAAGGAGGGCAGAGGAGGGAATGAGGAGAGGGGAGTGTAGCATCCTGCTACAATAATCACAGACACAATTACTTATTCGTACTGGAGCTTTATTATCACGCTTCCAACCTGTCTCCTGTCCCTACTCTAACTGACTAGTTCCTTTCCCCGGCTCCTCCTGTTCCTGCTCCTCCTACGACTCCGCCCCCCAACCACTAGACTACCTCACACATCTCTACATCTCCCCCCTTCTCAACAAAGTGATCTTAATGTCCTCAGTGTTCGCAGTTCTTCAATCCACCACACGGGTTGGCGGACGGTCTGTTCTTCAAGCCTCAATAGTGTCGAATCAGTGGTGGGTTGGACTTTGGTCACTCTTTCCGGTGTCTTGATCAGGGCGTTCTTGACCACAGTGCGGGTGAGCTGTTCACTCTCACGGTCTGCAGTCCTCATGTTTTCTTCTAGTGGTGTAACAGTTGGTTCGGGTGCTCGGTCCCTTTCATGAGTGGACAATGTTCTGGTCCTTTTATGGGCACCTGCGCTTACCCTTGCCCCTTCTTGTCTTGTCCGGTCGAGGGCGACACTGTCGTTCGCCTCTGGGTCATGCACATCAGACAGTATGGTATTATCTGACGAGACTGTCTTGGTTCGGTTCGGTAACTCATGCACAACCTCAGATTGTCTGACGAACTCGTTGTCTATCTGTGCATGGGCATGTTTTTCACTCATCCGATGATCCATCTCTGCTGACATGTCCGGCTTTCTCTGCGGATTGGCTGGCAGGTCCCTTCCTGTCCGATGACTAAGGTCCACTGTCTCTGTTTTCCTTTTATAGGTCCTTTGAGTCAGCCTTTCGGACCCCTTCAGGGGTGACGGTGTCTGGTCCATGTCCGGATATGTTTGTGATTGACATGACGGATTGCCTTGTGGCGTGGCTGAGTAATCAGAGACCTTAGTGTGTGTTACGTTACTCTTGACAGGAAGGGTGTCCTTTGGTTCTCTGGCGCGTTCGGGTGGTTGACGCCTTGGCTGTTGTCGGGACCATGACTTGGTCGACTCACGGGATCGGACAGCTGTGCTCTCTGGGCCAGAGAAGTCTCTTGTTGACCTCCAGGATCGGACGGACGCACTCTCTGAGTCAGAGGAGTTCCTGGACATGAACGTGCTTTCTGGGTCAGAGAAGTCTTTTGTCGACCTCCAGGATCGGATAGATGTGCACTCAGTGTCAGAGAGATTCTTCTCCCCTCTCCTTCTCCAACGTTTCCTTGAAACTGTCTTTGGTAGTGGATTTTTGAAGTCCGTAATCCATGGCGAATCGTACTTCCCTTTTGAGTTGTCGTTGAGATGTTTCTCCGTGCGCCTTTGTTGGAACGTCTTCAATGCCGTCCCATTTGGGAGGTTGTTTGATGATCCTGTGCTTGTTCCTGGTGCTTGATCCCAAGCGTTTGCCTCATTGTCTTCTTGTTTGGTTCGTCGCAATGGAGAATCAGTCCGTCTTGTGCGACCTGTTTCTCCTTCTCCCTTGTTGGATGCTCCAACACTTCTGATTTGAGTTGTATGTGTTCTTCGGCCAGATGTTTCCTTGGACTCGTCTTCACTGCTTGTCGACTGATGTTCCTGCGCCGACTTCCGGTGTTGACCAGTGCGACCTCTTCTTCTCTGGTTATTCTTTCTCTCCCACTTGCTGTGCCGGATGCCATCTTGTCCAGGGATGCGATCTGTACTTGATGCTTTTTCCCCATCGGAGCATTGTGTGTCATACCTTGAGTGACTCCTTGAGGAACTCCTGGGAGGTGAATGACTTCTTGGACCGTTCTTTTGGATGGTCGCCTCTGGGTCATCTGACTCCGGGTAATCCTTGGTTGACTTCGAGTGGTCGGATGTTGAAGAGTCTGACCCTGAATAATCTGTGTCACTTTCTTTGTCACCGTGTCTTTCCCGTTGTCTTTTTGCTGGTCTGTCTTCCCTCTCCCTCCTTTCAGTTCTGTTTGTTTTCTGAGTTCTATCTTCCTCGGTATCTGGATGAGTTGCGCTTAGGTGCACGTCCTTCAATCCTTCTCTTGCTTTGATTTGCATTCCAATTTCGGCCTTCTTGATGATCTCCTTTAACGACCAATGACCTTGCAGAATCTTACGTTTTGTGTCAGGATTTGTGCACCCTTCAACGATCCGAAGTCGAACCGCATCCTCATTTGTGAAAGTGTTGAAGTGGCAACCTCGTACCATACTCTGCAAACGAGTGATGAAGTTTGGCAGCGGTTCGCCTGGTTCCTGCCGTGCTGTATTGAAAGCCATGCGATTATGGTCCACATCTGTCTGTGCGTTGAGATGAGCACAGAGCTCCCTTTGGAGTCTTTTGTAGATTTCGGTGTCCTCCTCGGAAAATGTCCTGATTGGGCATCGGCCCTCCGGACCCACCAAATGGAGGAGTAGTAGTAGACACTTCCTCTCTCTTTGTTCACCATTGGCTTTTAAGAAATCTTCTAGTGCTTCGAGCCACCGGTGTCGTTTGAGATCCGAGATCCAATCATCAGTCTGCATCGCCGGGGATGGTACTTCAGTGTCTGGAGTGACCTGCGGTGCTACGTCTCTTCCCGCCATGAGAGAGGGAGATTCTGGTGAACGAACTTGGATGGTTCTACTTTCTCCGGGGTCCTCTGTAGGACTGCCCTCCTCTGGGTCTTCTGCAGTTCTGCCCAGCAGCTCTTCTCTCTTCGGCGCTCTTTGGTTTGTGCTCAGTGTCGTCGCAGTTATCCACGCTTATTTACTTGCCTTACCAATGCCTATTTCTTGGCATTTACCAGTGCATGTTTGTTTGCATATACCAATGTTTGTTTATTTGCATGCACCAATACTTGTTTGTTCCCTTTCGCCACTGCTTGTTGGTTCCTACTCGCCACAGTATGTCTGTTGGCTCTTGATAGTACTTGTGTGGTCTTCGCCAGTGCTTGTTTGGCCTTCGCCAGTGCTTGTTTGGCCTTCGCCAGTGCTTGTTTGGCCTTCGCCAGTGCTTGTTTGGCCTTCGCCAGTGCTTGTTTGGTCTTCGCCAATGCTTGTTTGGTCTTCGCCAGTGCTTGTTTGGTCTTCGCCAGCCCTTGTTTGGTCTTTGCCAATGCTTGTTTGGTCTTCGCCGGTGCTTGTTTGGTCTTCGCCAATGCTCGTTTGGTCTTCGCCAATGCTTGTTTGATCTTCGCCAATGCTTGTTTGGTCTTTGCCACTGCTTGTTTGGTCTTTGCCACTTCTTGTTTGATCTTCGCCAATGCTTGTTTGTTCTTCGCCAATGCTTGTTTGTTCTTCGCCAATGCTTGTTTGTTCTTCGCCAATGCTTGTTTGTCCTTCACCAATGCTTGTTTGTTCTTCGCCAATGCTTGTTTCTGTTCTGTTCGCCAATGCTTGTTGTGAAACTCAGCTCGCCTGACCTCAAAATGGCCGCCTACAGTTTGCACAGGGAGGATGTCCCAAAAGTTGCCTGACTCAAAGATGGCCGCCGTGATCATCTACAGGCACTACTTTCTCTCTCTTCATTCGACCCCTTTTCTTCACACAGGACTCACCGGCAGTCGTTTTCAGGATCAGCACACTCCGGATTTGGCTCCCTCTGGTCAAGGCCACAGTCAGGTGAGGATGGGGTGGGCTCCCGCCTTACTTTGCAGGGTCCTTCGGCGGGGCATGCCAAAACCCACGCATGCAGCGTGAGGTTTTTCCGACGTCCGACGTCTGGATTCACTCGGACTCCAATTTTGCCACGCTAAGCAGCGCTTGGCAGTGGACCTTCACGGGGGCAGTCCACACAGGATTCACTCCTTACCGGCCACAGCAGTCATCAGGTGCGACTGTGGTGGACTCCCAGGTCACTTTTGCAGTTCCCGCTCTCTCGCGCCGACGACCTGCCAAACCTCACGCATTAGGCGTGAGGTTTTCCCGATCTCCGACAGCGCCCGGGCTCAGATTGCAGCGCTCTTAGCAGCGCTTGCTGGCGGCACGTCGTGGACGCCGTCCACGGCTCTAGGGCACTTCTTCTTCCTTCCTGGGTACAGTACAGGGTCGGAGTGGGCTCCCGACTCCTGTTTCTTTCTGGCTGCTGGGTTACACACACTCGGCGGGGCTCGCACTTTCAGCGCCACAGGGTTTCTTCGACCGAGCGTTTCAGCGCTCCCAGGTCGGGATTTCCTCGGGATTCCCTAGCTTCTTTGGGTCGCGGTTACTTGTTCTGGGCCACAATCATCAGGCCTCAGCTTTACTCGGCAGCGGAGCTCTTCCCTCGACGCTGCATGGGACAGGGTGTCTGTATGTGGTCTCGTGGGCTGCGGTCAGTGTCATCCCACCCTCGTCGCCAGTTGTAGCATCCTGCTACAATAATCACAGACACAATTACTTATTCGTACTGGAGCTTTATTATCACGCTTCCAACCTGTCTCCTGTCCCTACTCTAACTGACTAGTTCCTTTCCCCGGCTCCTCCTGTTCCTGCTCCTCCTACGACTCCGCCCCCCAACCACTAGACTACCTCACACATCTCTACAGGGAGGAGGGATGTAGTGGCGGCTGACGACAGGTGTGGTAGTCGTCAAGGAGAAGGTTACAGATTTTGAATCCTTAGCAGCCAACAAGAAATCCAAACAGGCGGGGCTGTCAAAAGCCAAGCCCATGCTGTTAATCTGCTCAAATGAAAGCAGTGCAGTGACGTGTGACTCGATGCACAAGAAACAACCGCATGCAGGGCTTCCATGAGTTAACAGGAGCTAGTTATCACCTCGTCCCTCTTTCCCACAGTAAATAGCAGGCATGGCTGGTGCACTTGGCACCTGCCATCAGTGTTACATTACAATTTTAGACTGTTAGGGGGAGGTATGTGCTTAGGGCAAGGTATGTACACAGGTCAAGTGGATGGTCCATGAATCACATATCCTGCTGTGTAGTGCAAAGAGACGGGTGGATTTCGGTTTTGGAGCTACAAAGTATGTGAACTATCATACACCAACCAGGATGACACCAGAAAAGACGTGTCATATATCCAAGTCCGTTTTCTATCAGATTAATCAGATAAATTGTCAAGAGGCACATACAAGCCAGTTTATTGGGATTCCATTTAACAACTGATTGTGTTGTGTGTAATGTAGCTCTGAGTCACTGCAGTGGTGTCAGCTGCAGTAAATTAACAGTAATGGTTATCGCGCACAATATGGTTTAGGGAGCTGAAGTTCTGTGGGTGACAAATGCAGTGTTACTGATCTTGTGACTTGGAATTCCAGAAAGGCAGGCTTAGCCTTCCATCTATCCTGCCAAAGTTTGCAAATTGTGTACCATAAATGTGGCTAACAACTTAAAGGATCGTTAGAGGGGTCCGGCTGAGCTAAGTGCATCACTGGAGACTGGTCTCCCCGCCGGTGCAACCATGAAGTGCGGGCTTCATTAATTACATATTATTACGTGACAAGGATCAGGTGATATGGAATTATTATACACCTGTGCGTGGATGTGCGATTATTGCACGTAATCCAATAGAAGTTGTATTCAGTTATACAACTTAAGGAGTGTAACTGGTCCTGGAGTTAAATTACTTTATAACTACACTAGTTCCTGAAGAATAGCTGAGAGGGATATGCTAGAAACATGTCAACCAGTAGGGTATGAGAACATAAAATTCCCGAAATAACCTATTCTTTTTCCTATTTTTTAACCTTGCCGACTAGGGGTCAGAATAAAGCACTATTCACACCAGCCAGGTAATTTTAAGTACACTCCGCCCCTGTTTTTGACTTTACTCCTCCACGGCACGACATCTGCCTCGCATAGTCTGTAAAATCAGTGCTCTCGCGTAATTCGTTTGGTCATGACACGCCCCGTTCCGTAGCGGAATGGGAAGGACCCTGTGATGAAGCATGCCACCAAGGGGTAACCCTGGTGGGTGAGGGTTTTACTGAAAACCTAAGGTATTTCCCAGGTGAAGGGTCAAATCCCCTTTTGCTTGAACAAGACTGGGTCCTTCATTTTCTATAAGTACCTCAAATATCGACAACAGAAGGATAGAAAAGTAAAGGTTTACTGTACTTAAAATTTGTGTACCTTTTCCTCTTTTTAACAACCTCTGTGTTCACTTTCGATTGGGATGCTAGTACAGCTGTGAGGAATTTGTAATAGACAAACTTTAGCAAGTGCGGTATTCTTCACAGGAACCCATCTCTCCCAATTACAGCTATGTTGGTGTGTATTCTACTTGCATTTATCTACTTCCGCTTACCTCTGTTGAGGTGCTCAAGGCACTGTTGACAGGTACCATACAGGGCTGGGCTGGCCGTAGCGGGCACTGGGCATTTTCCTGGTGGGCCAAAAGGGCGGGGGCCGGTTTTGGACCAGTGTGGGCTGGTTTTGTTACGGGGGGGCTGATTTTGCAGTGGTGCTGCTATATCGGTTCCCTGTAACAAAAGCGGAGCATTGCAGCAGGAGTGGTGCTTCTCACTAGCACACTCCTCCCTCCACCACACCCCACGCCTAGGGCCCTGGAGCACATTGACAGAGCTGGTTGCTGTTCCCAGTCTGGCCCTGGTACCATGCATTCTGCTGGGGTCAGCGTTGCTCATGCCGTCCTAATTGAGATCTTGCACCTTCTTCAAACAGTAAAGACTCCATGCATGTCATTGCATTAGAGGGCGAGGCATTCTCGTTAGTGAGTCGCATTTTTACATATAACGAGGACCCGTGACAAGGTCAGTGTGTGTCAGTCTGTTGGTGCCTCTTGTCCGTTTATTGTGTGACCCAGCTGCCTGGGGGGGAGGAGGGGTAGGGTCAAATCTAAGAAGTAGGACAATTAAGGCTCATGCCTAACCCTTTTAAGGTCTGGCCGGGAGACTGCTCCACGTGTCCTGCCAACCTCTCCTAATGAACAGTATATAAATGGGACCTGATTAAGAGCTGAGTGGAGTGGTTCCCCTGGGTGGGATACCGCTCCGATTGACCACGAATTACCCAGTTTTCCTGCCCCCAGTTTTCCTTGGTGCATATGAGATCTCTGAATGGCATACAGTCCTGTTTTTGGTGTGTTTTACTCATGCATTTGATCTAAATTATACCAGACTATCCAGGCCTCCTACACAAATGATTTTCGTTGTGCACTTTTGTCTTAGGTGGAATAAATGGATCTACTCACAGAAAAAAAGCTTTGTGAATCATTAATCGTTTTTCTGCAAGTAAGGGGGTTTTACTCCTGAGAACAAGTAAGGAAGCAGAAAAGGGAAAAACTACTCAGAGAAAATGTACCCTTAACCATGCCCAGAACGTCTGGTTTAACTCACAGCTAAGAGAGGGAAAAGACACAAGTGCCCATCAATAAAGCGTGATATTTGAGCCATAAGAGAATTACCATCTGGCACAAGGTTAGCCAACTCACCCACCCACACACAAAAATAGAAGTGCTATCAAATTCAGCCAACAAAAGTGTAACAGCTCTACTGAGAAGTACAGATACTATCAACTAAAATATAGTTGTCTTGCAGGAAGGGTTAGTATTTTGTAGATGAACATTCAGCAGGCACTCTGAGAAGGAGGTTCTGCTACTGTCCCATTGAAACAAGATTGGGCCTGTTTAATAGTGCCAGTACTCAATTAACGCCCTACTAAAGGTCGAGCAATCTTGCTTTGAAGCACTCCTAAAAACGCAGCACAGTTAGAGCAGACATAGTGAGAATTCGTAGTATTTTTCTTCAAATTTATTTTAGTTTTTGTTGGATATAGGGAGGAGGTCCACACGCATGTATGCATCACAGTACGATTTGTCATACCGCGTATTGCTCATAAATACATAAACTGGAATCCCCCGGCAATCATCAGCACATAGGTTATCCGATTTGTGCCTGCCCATTCCGCTCAGGCTTCCACTCACTCCTCTGGTTCAACCAAAGTCTCCCCATTCCGCTTTTCCCTCAGTCCTCTGATGCCACGGTCTCTATCGATAGTAAAGCAAACCTGCTGCGAAGTGCCGGTACTATCTTCTGAAGTATAACTTCCCTACAGAGGAGTGATGTTCCGTCAAGCGTTCGACAGGTCTGCTGGGAGTCCAGGGCCTATCCAATGTAATAGAGAGAATCCTATCGGACATCTTCAACAGAAGGATGGCCGACAAGAACGAAGAGCAAGCTTCATGAGGCTTACGGGCACCATCCCACCGATGGTAGAGCAATGCTTCGTGAGAAGTGCTGGTGTTGGTACTGGTGTTAGCAGCCCCTGGAAGAAGGAATATACCCACCATGCCTGCAACTGCCTGTCAATCCCAGCACCGATTGATACAGGACTCTAGCCACTAGTTCAACCCTAAACATGCTTGTAGATCTAAAGCACTCCCCGGCACTGGAGAGGCGATGTTAATCGTGCAGGAAGCATATTGTTTGTAAGTGAGCATGTGTGACAGAATATGAAACCTCACTGCTAATGACTCACAGGTGCGGAAGAAGCAGGTCGGCCCAACACCTACTTGAGTGATTCTGCACAGCAAACAGCTGGCGTAAACTAGCCGGAAACCCCTTTATCTTAGTAATGGAACCAATTCATAAAAAATAAACCATACAGCTCAAATGAAAAAGTGGAGTAACATGAAGTGCAGCTTTTAAGAAATATTTGCAACTCCAATTAAATGCCATACTCTCGTAAACTACTTCACTGTCATTGATTACTTCATGAACAAGTCGCAGACCGAACAGATCTATTCAGGAGCAAGTGATTTCTCTCGGCTCCTGGACATCACTGTTTCTTTAAATTCTTATATTCAAGGAAATGGGCACTGAATTGGCAGTGGAGAAACAGAAAAGGGATTCCATGGGCATGGAAAAGACAGGTGCTTCTCTAGAAATCTGCCAAGACAGCATCTTCCACATGCTGTTGTAAGATAGAAAATGAAGTGAGGGAGCATCTGTGCAAAATACCCACATCCAACTGCCTTACAATCCTCCAGCTTATAAATTAGGGGAATGTCAAACTGCTCATAGTGTCCCTGAGGTCTGTTCACAACAGTGAATAACAAGCGAGAAAAAAAAACAAAGTTGCAGCCAAACACAGTTGGCACCGACACCACTCAGTCGATCCTTAAAGCCTTGTACCAAGTTCACCAGGAACTATCTGTGACCACCGGCAGCTGATTCCTAAGGGGCTAGTGCCTCATGCTACCCAAAGGTCTGCCCACAAAGCCGCTCTCCTTGTGCACGGAGCCCACCAAGGGATTTTCAAATTAGAAAAACAACTTCGTAGTAAGGTCTGGTTTCCCGGCCTCGACCAAAAGATGGAAGCAGTTGTGAAGCAATGTCCCATCTGCCTAGCAACTAGCCTGCCAGATAGGCCTGTGTCAATCATCACTGAAGCAGCTCCCGGTGCCCCGTGGGAGAGGGTGAGTGCAGAATTTGTCAGTCTCCCTGGAGGAAAACACATGTTAGTAGTGGTGGATGACTTTTCACGGTACCCCGAGGTGGAATTGGTGTCCACAACCTCTGCCGCAGAAGTAATCCCAAAACTGGAAACACTCATGGCAACGCACTGACTCTTCAGAGAGATTCATACTGACAATGGCCCATCATTTACCAGTGTGGAACTGATGGACTATCTAGCGTCCCACAATGTCAAGTACCGCCGGATAACCCCGCGATGGCCTCAGGCCAATGGAGAAGTGGAACGCCTGATGAGAACCCTCAACAAGACCATTCAGATTGCCCTAGCTGAGAAACGCAACCTGGAGCAAGCTTTGTACCAATTCTTAAGAGAATACCGGCTCACCCCGCACTGCACTACTGGTATTTCTCTGAGCAAACTATGCTCTGGTCGAACTGTGACAGACACTATCTCACATCACCATGTGTGGGAGAATGCACCTAACTCCCCAGATCAATCGGACTCCAGAAGAACCCATACAAACGAGAAGGCCTCCCAGAGAAGAAACGCTCGAGAATGCTCAATCCTTGATTTTGATTGATGAGAATTTCGTTGCGTGCACTGCATCGCAGTTCGGGATGCAGTGCACGCAACGAAATTCGTTTTATTTATTTATATATTTACTTACCTCTAAACCTCCGTAATCCATAGTTTAATACCTCCCACCCCACGTCACCGCCCGACAGATACTCCCACTACCAACCGCGGCTGGGCCCCTGGCAGCCCCCGTGGTGCGGAGCGTCGGCCCGAACTCCAGGCTGCCCCCTCAGCAAACTCATCCCTGCCAAGTGCCCTGCATTTGATCACTTTTTTCGCATCGTCACAAGGCCCCAAATTTGTACAGCTACTTGAAAGTTATGAACGGACCCTCAGTGCCTCTCAGGAGCTCTCGGGCTGGTCCCAGGGAGCCCCTGGCATTCACATCGGTATCCACTTATCAAGGTGCTGTCATGGTCATAGGTACATTTAAAGACTGACTCGAGCAGAGCACTGACCCTTCTCACGCGGCGGCCCCTCACCCCTGCTCTGCCACAAGGCATAGACACCTGCAGGAGCCCCGGACGCTGTGGAGAAATGGGGACACGCAGTGGCGTCAAGAAAGGAAATTGTATCTCTCAGCAAAGCAGCAGAGAGATGTGAAGGAGGGCAGAGGAGGGAATGAGGAGAGGGGAGGAGGGATGTAGTAGCGGCTGACGACAGGTGTGGTAGTCGTCAATGAGAAGGTTACAGATTTTGTATCCTTAGCAGCCCACAAGAAATTCAAACAGGCGGGGCTGTCAAAAGCCAAGTCCATGCTCATGCTGTTAATCTGCTCAAATGAAAGCAGTGCAATGACGTGTGACTCGATGCACAAGAAACAACCGCATGCAGGGCTTCCATGAGTTAACAGGAGCTAGTTATCACCTCGCCCCTCTTTCCCACAGTAAAGAGCAAGCATGGCTGGTGCACTTGGCACCTGCCATCAGTGTTACATTACAATTTGAGACTGTTAGGGGGAGGCTTGTTCACAGGTCATGTCTTGTGGATGGTCCATGAATCACATATCCTGCTGTGTAGCACAAAGAGACGGGTGGATTTCGGTTTTGGAGCTACAAAGTATGTGAACTATCATACACCAACCAGGATGCCACCAGAAAAGACGTGTCATATATCCAAGTCCGTTTTCTATCAGATTAATCAGATAAATTGTCAAGAGGCACATTCAAGCCAGTTTATTGGGATTCCATTTAACAACTGATTGTGTTGTGTGTAATGTAGCTCTGAGTCACTGCAGTGGTGTCAGCTGCAGTAAATTAACAGTAATGGTTATCGCGCACAATATGGTTTAGGGAGCTGAAGTTCTGTGGGTGACAAATGCAGTGTTACTGATCTTGTGACTTGGAATTCCAGAAAGGCAGGCTTAGCCTTCCATCTATCCTGCCAAAGTTTGCAAATTGTGTACCATAAATGTGGCTAACAACTTAAAGGATCGTTAGAGGGGTCCAACTGAGCTAAGTGCATCACTGGAGACTGGTCTCCCCGCCGGTGCAACCATGAAGTGCGGGCTTCATTAATTACATATTATTACGTGACAAGGATCAGGTGATATGGAATTATTATACACCTGTGCGTGGATGTGCGATTATTGCACGTAATCCAATAGAAGTTGTATTCAGTTATACAACTTAAGGAGTGTAACTGGTCCTGGAGTTAAATTACTTTATAACTACACTAGTTCCTGAAGAATAGCTGAGAGGGATATGCTAGAAACATGTCAACCAGTAGGGTATGAGAACATAAAATTCCCGAAATAACCTATTCTTTTTCCTATTTTTTAACCTTGCCGACTAGGGGGCAGAATAAAGCACTATTCACACCAGCCAGGTAATTTTAAGTACACTCCGCCCCTGTTTTTGACTTTACTCCTCCACAGCACGACATCTGCCTCGCATAGTCTGTAAAATCAGTGCTCTCGCGTAATTCGTTTGGTCATGACACGCCCCGTTCCGTAGCGGAATGGGAAGGACCCTGTGATGAAGCATGCCACCAAGGGGTAACCCTGGTGGGTGAGGGTTTTACGGAAAACCTAAGGTATTTCCCAGGTGAAGGGTCAAATCCCCTTTTGCTTGAACAAGACTGGGTCCTTTATTTTCTATAAGTACCTCAAATATCGACAACAGAAGGATAGAAAAGTAAAGGTTTACTGTACTTAAAATTTGTGTACCTTTTCCTCTTTTTAACAACCTCTGTGTTCACTTTCGATTGGAATGCTAGTACAGCTGTGAGGAATTTGTAATAGACAAACTTTAGCAAGTGCGGTATTCTTCACAGGAACCCATCTCTGCCAATTACAGCTATGTTGGTGTGTATTCTACTTGCATTTATCTACTTCCGCTTACCTCTGTTGAGGTGCTCAAGGCACTGTTGACAGGTACCATACAGGGCTGGGCTGGCCGTAGCGGGCACTGGGCATTTTCCTGGTGGGCCAAAAGGGCGGGGGCCGGTTTTGGACCAGTGTGGGCTGGTTTTGTTACGGGGGGCTGATTTTGCAGTGGTGCTGCTATATCGGTTCCCTGTAACAAAAGCGGAGCATTGCAGCAGGAGTGGTGCTTCTCACTAGCACACTCCACCCTCCACCACACCCCACGCCTAGGGCCCTGGAGCACATTGACAGAGCTGGTTGCTGTTCCCAGTCTGGCCCTGGTACCATGCATTCTGCTGGGGTCAGCGTTGCTCATGCCGTCCTAATTGAGATCTTGCACCTTCTTCAAACAGTAAAGACTCCATGCATGTCATTGCATTAGAGGGCGAGGCATTCTCGTTAGTGAGTCGCATTTTTACATATAACGAGGACCCGTGACAAGGTCAGTGTGTGTCAGTCTGTTGGTGCCTCTTGTCCGTTTATTGTGTGACCCAGCTGCCTGGGGGGGAGGAGGGGTAGGGTCAAATCTAAGAAGTAGGACAATTAAGGCTCATGCCTAACCCTTTTAAGGTCTGGCCGGGAGACTGCTCCACGTGTCCTGCCAACCTCTCCTAATGAACAGTATATAAATGGGACCTGATTAAGAGCTGAGTGGAGTGGTTCCCCTGGGTGGGATACCGCTCCGATTGACCACGAATTACCCAGTTTTCCTGCCCCCAGTTTTCCTTGGTGCATATGAGATCTCTGAATGGCATACAGTCCTGTTTTTGGTGTGTTTTACTCATGCATTTGATCTAAATTATACCAGACTATCCAGGCCTCCTACACAAATGATTTTCGTTGTGCACTTTTGTCTTAGGTGGAATAAATGGATCTACTCACAGAAAAAAAGCTTTGTGAATCATTAATCGTTTTTCTGCAAGTAAGGGTGTTTTACTCCTGAGAACAAGTAAGGAAGCAGAAAAGGGAAAAACTACTCAGAGAAAATGTACCCTTAATCATGCCCAGAACGTCTGGTTTAACTCACAGCTAAGAGAGGGAAAAGACACAAGTGCCCATCAATAAAGCGTGATATTTGAGCCATAAGAGAATTACCATCTGGCACAAGGTTAGCCAACTCACCCACCCACACACAAAAATAGAAGTGCTATCAAATTCAGCCAACAAAAGTGTAACAGCTCTACTGAGAAGTACAGATACTATCAACTAAAATATAGTTGTCTTGCAGGAAGGGTTAGTATTTTGTAGATGAACATTCAGCAGGCACTCTGAGAAGGAGGTTCTGCTACTGTCCCATTGAAACAAGATTGGGCCTGTTTAATAGTGCCAGTACTCAATTAACGCCCTACTAAAGGTCGAGCAATCTTGCTTTGAAGCACTCCTAAAAACGCAGCACAGTTAGAGCAGACATAGTGAGAATTCGTAGTATTTTTCTTCAAATTTATTTTAGTTTTTGTTGGATATAGGGAGGAGGTCCACACGCATGTATGCATCACAGTACGATTTGTCATACCGCGTATTGCTCATAAATACATAAACCGGAATCCCCCGGCAATCATCAGCACATAGGTTATCCGATTTGTGCCTGCCCATTCCGCTCAGGCTTCCACTCACTCCTCTGGTTCAACCAAAGTCTCCCCATTCCGCTTTTCCCTCAGTCCTCTGATGCCACGGTCTCTATCGATAGTAAAGCAAACCTGCTGCGAAGTGCCGGTACTATCTTCTGAAGTATAACTTCCCTACAGAGGAGTGATGTTCCGTCAAGCGTTCGACAGGTCTGCTGGGAGTCCAGGGCCTATCCAATGTAATAGAGAGAATCCTATCGGACATCTTCAACAGAAGGATGGCCGACAAGAACGAAGAGCAAGCTTCATGAGGCTTACGGGCACCATCCCACCGATGGTAGAGCAATGCTTCGTGAGAAGTGCTGGTGTTGGTACTGGTGTTAGCAGCCCCTGGAAGAAGGAATATACCCACCATGCCTGCAACAGCCTGTCAATCCCAGCACCGATTGATACAGGACTCTAGCCACTAGTTCAACCCTAAACATGCTTGTAGATCTAAAGCACTCCCCGGCACTGGAGAGGCGATGTTAATCTTGCAGGAAGCATATGGTTTGTAAGTGAGCATGTGTGACAGAATATGAAACCTCACTGCTAATGACTCACAGGTGCGGATGAAGCAGGTCGGCCCAACACCTACTTGAGTGATTCTGCACAGCAAACAGCTGGTGTAAACCAGCCGGAAACCCCTTTATCTTAGTAATGGAACCAATTCATAAAAAATAAACCATACAGCTCAAATGAAAAAGTGGAGTAACATGAAGTGCAGCTTTTAAGAAATATTTGCAACTCCAATTAAATGCCATACTCTCGTAAACTACTTCACTGTCATTGATTACTTCATGAACAAGTCGCAGACCGAACAGATCTATTCAGGAGCAAGTGATTTCTCTCGGCTCCTGGACATCACTGTTTCTTTAAATTCTTATATTCAAGGAAATGGGCACTGAATTGGCAGTGGAGAAACAGAAAAGGGATTCCATGGGCATGGAAAAGACAGGTGCTTCTCTAGAAATCTGCCAAGACAGCATCTTCCACATGCTGTTGTAAGATAGAAAATGAAGTGAGGGAGCATCTGTGCAAAATACCCACATCCAGCTGCCTTACAATCCTCCTGCTTATAAATTAGGGAAATGTCAAACTGCTCATAGTGTCCCTGAGGTCTGTTCACAATAGTGAATAACAAGCGAGGAAAAAAAACAAAGTTGTAGCCAAACACACTTGGCACCGACACCACTCAGTCGATCCTTAAAGCCTTGTACCAAGTTCACCAGGAACTATCTGTGACCACCGGCAGCTGATTCCTAAGGGGCTAGTGCCTCATGCTACCCAAAGGTCTGCCCACAAAGCCGCTCTCCTTGTGCACGGAGCCCACCAAGGGATTTTCAAATTAGAAAAACAACTTCGTAGTAAGGTCTGGTTTCCCGGCCTCGACCAAAAGATGGAAGCAGTTGTGAAGCAATGTCCCATCTGCCTAGCAACTAGCCTGCCAGATAGGCCTGTGTCAATCATCACTGAAGCAGCTCCCGGTGCCCCGTGGGAGAGGGTGAGTGCAGAATTTGTCAGTCTCCCTGGAGGAAAACACATGTTAGTAGTGGTGGACGACTTTTCACGGTACCCCGAGGTGGAATTGGTGTCCACAACCTCTGCCGCAGAAGTAATCCCAAAACTGGAAACACTCATGGCAACGCACTGACTCTTCAGAGAGATTCATACTGACAATGTCCCATCATTTACCAGTGTGGAACTGATGGACTATCTAGCGTCCCACAATGTCAAGTACCGCCGGATAACCCCGCGATGGCCTCAGGCCAATGGAGAAGTGGAACGCCTGATGAGAACCCTCAACAAGACCATTCAGATTGCCCTAGCTGAGAAACGCAACCTGGAGCAAGCTTTGTACCAATTCTTAAGAGAATACCGGCTCACCCCGCACTGCACTACTGGTATTTCTCTGAGCAAACTATGCTCTGGTCGAACTGTGACAGACACTATCTCACATCACCATGTGTGGGAGAATGCACCTAACTCCCCAGATCAATCGGACTCCAGAAGAACCCATACAAACGAGAAGGCCTCCCAGAGAAGAAACGCTCGAGAATGCTCAATCCTTGTGGGGGACCGAGTGTTGGTGCAAAACCGCCATCCCGGATGGAAGTTCAGCTTACAGTTTGAACTAGACCAGTGGGTAGTAGTGGAAGTCAAGGGCACCAAAGTAACTGCTCGAAGAGGCCAAAAGAGTATAACACCCAATGTCTCGCAATTCAAGAAAGTCCCGGGAGACAGCACTGAGGAATTTCCAGCAGTTGGTTCGCCATGGGGTGACGTCACAGTGCACCCTCCAGGTACCTGTAGAGAACGTAGCAAACCTCCAAATGCAACAGTAGAGGGAAACAGTCTTCTGGGGAGCCTCAGCTAGGCCTACCAGTGCTTAGGGGTTCACCCTTCTCTGCACAAAGTCCTCAGACCAATAGGAAAGAAATTGGCCCGTAAACTGAAATTCAAAACAGAGCGCTTTATTAACCTCAAGAGGTGGAACTACATCCACACAACACCCTTCGGTAGTGTATGAAGTAGCACACTGAACAGAAGGAACATGCTCCTTTTATACCCATACAGGGGCTCAGAAGAAGGCGGTACAAGTGCAGAAGAGAAGGTTTACATACTAAAAGGTCATACAGAAATGCACAGTCAACAGTAGGGTGGAGCTTAGCAGTTTGCTAATTACGGTAAAAATATCCTGACAGTTACAAACTAAGACATGTGTGAACAGTTACAGTTTCCTCTGCGCATGAGCAGAGTAGCAGAACCTAAATATAGTCTGTCTATAAACAGAGTGCAAGAGCAAACGACAGAAAGGTGGTAAATAGTCTTAAAAGCTTCCTCAGCGCCCTGGACCTCACACAACTATGCAACAGCCCGACCCACGAGAAAGGCGCTATCCTCGACCTTATCATCGCCAAAGAGGGCGCTATTCAACTTGAGGCTATTCAACGCTGTGACTGGTCAGACCATCATATTGTTACATTTCACATCAATGAAAAAGTCAAACTCAACTCTGTTCAACCCACCAGACCTAAAGTCTGGAAAAGAGACCTGAAAAGACTCAACCCATTATCCCTACCTCAGAACAGTCGCGACCTCCGACTCCCCTCTACTGGCGTTACAGATGTCCAATCTCTGACTGACCACTATCATATCGCAGTGACCTCAATAATTAATGAGGCTGCTCCCATGCAGCTAAAAAGAGTCCCCGCTAAAATCTCCAAACCATGGTACGACGGGAGTCTCAATGAAGATAGACGAGCCATGAGACTGGCAGAGCGCACCTGGAGGACAGCTCCCTCTGCACTACACCTAAAAACCCTGAAGACAAAGAGAAACGCCTACTTCAGGAAAATAAAGCGCTCGAAAGCAAACTTTTTCAGCCTCCAGCTTGACCAAGCAAAAAATCGCCCTAGAAAACTGTTTGAGTTAATCAGAACACAAGCCAAGGAACAACCCCAACCTGTCAGTACCTTGCACGAAGCACCCTCATGTGATGACTTCGCCACTTTCTTTACCCAAAAAACTGACAACATAAAGAATGACCTCCGCGCGGAAGCAAGACTCCACAGCACTCTCAATTGCATAACACCCACCGAACCTAAAAACAATGCAACTTGGTCAACCTTTGAAACCTACTCCGAAGAAGAAATAGGCAAACTGCTCAGCACCTTGAAACCTTCCAATCACCTCTCGGATCCCCTCCCTGCCAACGTTGTCAAAGATTTCATCCCTCTGCTCCTTCCCCTCTGGACTAAAATCATCAACAGCTCGCTCCAAGAAGGAACTTCCCCTGACTCCCTCAAAATTGGACAAGTCACACCTTTGCTAAAGAAACCTACTGCCGACCCATCCGACTTAAACAACTACCGTCCCATTACCAATATTCCCACTCTCGCCAAATTACTGGAAAAATGCGCTCAACTACAACTGACTAAACATATCGACTTGTTTGATCTCCTCAACCCGCATCAATCAGGTTTCCGAGCAGGACACAGCACTGAAACAGCTATGACGCACATAATTGACGACGCCCTTCAAATTCTAGATCAAGGTGATACCTGCCTCCTCATCCTGCTTGATCTCTCTTCGGCATTCGACACTGTCAAACACGAGAAGTTACTCGAGCTTCTGAGCACAAGAATGGGTCTTTCTGGGACTGTTCTCAAGTGGTTCACCTCCTTTTTACACAACAGGTCGCAGAAATTCAAGAGTAACAACCGGATGTCCTCCAATACCTGTGTCGCTAGGCGTCCCACAAGGATCTTCCCTATCACCAACCCTGTTCAACCTAGTTATGGAACCTCTCTCCACCCTGCTCCAAGCATCCAATGTACTCTTTCACATGTACGCAGATGACACCCAACTATATCTCAAAGTACAATCCCCCAACGACATTGTACTACTGAACTCTACGATCAGAAGCACCCAATCCTGGCTTGCTGATAATCATCTCAAACTCAATGCTCTAAAAACAGAATTTCTGCTGATCACACCCCCCACCAAGATCCCCATCACGCAAACCTGGCTTAAACAGTTAACTGCACTCAATGTCCAACCCATCATAGTGGACTCAGCGAAATCTTTAGGCATAACGCTCGACTCCAACCTTAACATGCAACATCATATCAGCAAGGCTACTAAGGGAGCGAACTTCCAAATCAATACACTGAGGAAGCTTAAACCCTTCCTGCCAGCCAAAGACTTCCAAACTGCAGTACAAGCTCTAGTAATCCCTCGAATTGAATACGGCAGCACCGCCCTTTGCGGTCTCCCATTAACCAGCACTGCACCCCTAAGAGCCTCTCTAAACGCTGCAGCCAGACTCATCACTGGATCAAAAAAACACTCGCACATCACCCCTGATTTGAAAACACTGGACTGGCTGCCTTTTGAAGCCAGAATACATCTGAAAATCGCCTGCATGACACACAAGGCTCTACACCTGAGCTCCCCCAGATACCTCACTCAGAAGCTGTCAATCTCTGGCGGCTCTAGAATCACTAGAGGCACAGACAATCTTCTGCTAAAACCTCGAAGATTCCGGAAGGTAAAAACATATAAACGCTCTTTCTCAGGAATGGCACCCAAGATCTGGAACTCACTCCCCCCTGAAACCAGGCTCATCTCCTCCTTCACTCTTTTTAAGAAAGAAGTAAAAGCTATTTTTATGGCCAAATACACTTGACCGATTACCGTTGTTTTGGAAAGACCCTACTCCGACCTGTATTACTTTGTTCGAACTCTATGCATGTATGAACATGTATGATTATGTATTTCACCTGAATTATTGTTGCTACTACTATCTACGCACACATTTAAATCACTGTTCGAACTTTATGACTATGTATCTCACCTGTATTATCAATGCTACTGACTATCTATGCACACATTTAACTGTTATATTTATATTATTGATGTGCTGTTCTACCTATATGTAACCCCAATCTCTTGCTGGCATTCCCAGCCGTGTAAAGCGCTCTGATATCTGCAAAGATCCTGTTCGCGCTATATAAAACCTTCAAAATAAAATAAAAAATAAATAAAATCGTGAGTACATGGCAGACAAGATGGCTGCTGAATACAAGATGGCTTCAGCTAAATGCTAACCCCAATCACTGTCAAATACCAACAGATGACCCTTTTAGCATTAGCTGAAGACATTTGTTCATTTGGGGTAATCTAGATCCCCATCTAGATCCCATCTTGTACATTAATGTTCATCATTTCAGCGACCACGGTGCCTTCCTAGGCCAGGTCGCCCCCACGCTCCTCCTGCTGCTCATTCTGCCGCCTTATTCCTGTGAATCTCGCCGCCGCTGCAGGTGACCCAGCCGCCGCTGAGCCACCCGCACTCCGCTTCCCGCTTTCCCGCCGCTGCCTCCCTGCGGCCCCACCCCCGACACCCGATTGGCTACCCCGCTCCCGCGACACAGAGGACCCTCCCTCCTGGCTCCCTTCTTTAGGGGACACCCCTCTTCACTCGGAAGCGACCACGGGGCCTTCCTAGGCCAGGTCGCCCCCACGCTCCTCCTGCTGCTCATTCTGCCGCCTTATTCCTGTGAATCTCGCCGCCGCTGCAGGCGACCCAGCCGCCGCTGAGCCGCCCGCACTTCGCTTCCCGCTTTCCCGCCGCTGCCTCCCTGCGGCCCCGCCCCCTGACACCCGATTGGCTACCCCGCTCCCGCGACACAGAGGACCCTCCCTCCCGGCTCCCTTCTTATGACGCCACCACGCACGCGCAGCGGTCACGCACAGCGGTCACGCGCAGCGGGCGCACCGATTGTGCGCCGAAGGCGCGCCAAAGGCAAGCACGTCTGCGCCTGGACCGCGCCCAGCACCAGGACCCCTGGCCCCCGAGGCTGCCAACCCATCCGCCGGTCCTACGACGCAGCGACACTCAACGCACTCAACACCGGCCGAACCCCCGGATGCTACCGAGCCACCCCGAGACGCTCCCACGGACCCTTCTGCTGCCGAGCCTGCAACTTCTCCTGCATCCGGATCTGCACCGCACCCGCCAGGACGAGCACCAACAGTAACCACCTGAAGTGCATCCTGCTCAACACCCGCTCCGTCCACAGACACGTCGTGGAACTCTGGAACCTCCTCGACACTACATCCCCAGACGTCGCCTTCCTGACAGAAACCTGGATGAACGCCTCCTCAGCGCCCGACATCGCCATCGCCATTCCGGACGGATACAAGATCACTCGAAAGGACCGCGTCAACCAGACTGGAGGAGGCATCGCCATCATCCACAAGAACACCATCCGCATCACGACCAACTCCGACGACACCCTCACGGCAGCCGAACACCTTCACTTCCAGATCCACACCGACCCCAAGACCACCCTCAGAGGCACCCTCATCTACAGACCCCCAGGACCCCGCACACAATTCAGCGAAGACATCGCCGACTTCATCAGCCCACACGCCCTCTCCCCTCCGCCGACTACATCCTCCTCAGGGACCTCAACTTCCACCTGGAGAACAACAACGACCGCAACACCACCACCCTGCTGGACAACCTCGCCAACCTCGGACTCAAGCAACTGGTCCACACCCCCACCCACTACACCGGCCACACGCTTGATCCAGTCTTCTCATCCAGCAAGCACATCACCTTCAGCCACTCCACAGGACTTCACTGGACCGACCACAGCTGCGTCCACTTCAGCTTCAGAAAAACCACGACTCACCACCACCCGCAACAGGCTCCCCACAGAAACTGGAGCAAGATCACCGCCAAACAGCTCACCACCTCCCTCAGTCAGAACCCACCAGTCAGCACAACGGACCCCACCGAAGCAGCACGCAACCTCACGAAGTGGCTGTCCGACTGCGCTGACGACCTCGCGCCACTAAATAACCCTCCCAGCAGACCCAGAATGAAGAAAGCCTCCTGGTTAACCGACGAACTCAAGGACTCCAAGAAGAACTGCCGCACCCTCGAGAAAGCCTGGCTCCTCGACCATACCACAGACAACAGGACCGCCCTCAAACCCGCCACCCGCAAGCACCGCCAGCTTATCCGCAATACCAAGAAGAAATCACTGAAGGAACGACTGGACAACAACACCCACGACAGCAAGGAACTCTTCAACATCGTCAAGGAGTTCTCCAACCCCAGCACCGGCAACAACGACATCACTCCTACACAAGACCTCTGCGACTCTCTCACCTCGTTCTTCCACCGCAAGATCGCCGACATCCACAACAGCTTCGGCGCACCATCAACGCACCCAACCGTCGAACCTACGCCCCCCACCACCACCCTCCGCACCTGGACCACAGTGACCACCGAAGACACAGCCCGCATGATGAACACCATCCACTCCGGATCCCCGACCGACCCCTGCCCCCACCACGTCTTCAACAAGGCCGACTCCATCATCGCACCCCAACTGCGGAACATCATCAACGCCTCCTTCAACACCGCCACCTTCCCGGAGAGCTGGAAGCACGCCGAGCTCAGCGCCTTACTGAAGAAACCAACAGCGGACCCCACCGACCTCAAGAACTTTCACCCCATCTCGCTCCTCCCTTTCCCTGCCAAAGTCATCGAGAAGACCGTCAACAGACAGCTTGCAGCCTTCCACGAGACAAACGGATCCCTCGACCCCTCGCAGTCTGGTTTTCGAGCCAACCACAGCACCGAGACCGCCCTCATTGCAGCCACTGACGACATCAGAACCCTGCTCAACAACGGGCAAACAGTGGCCCTCATCCTCCTGGACCTCTCTGCAGCATTTGACACCGTCTGCCACCGCACTCTAGTTCAACGCCTCAGCAACATCGGTATCCAAGAGAAGGCACTGGAGTGGATCATCTCATTCCTCACCGGCAGAACACAGAGAGTGCGCCTCCCCCCGTTCCATTCCGAGGCCACCGAAGTCATCTGCGGCGTTCCGCAAGGATCATCACTCAGCCCCACCCTCTTCAACATTTACATGAGACCTCTCGCAGCCATCGCACGCCAGCACAACCTCAGCATCATCTCCTACGCCGACGACACCCAACTAATCCTCTCCCTCACCAGAGACCCCGCCACCGCCAGAACGAGCCTACACGAAGGGATGAAAGACGTCGCCGAATGGATGAAGAACAGCCGCCTGAAACTGAACTCAGACAAGACGGAAGTCCTCGTCCTGGGACCATCGCCCTCCACCTGGGACGACTCCTGGTGGCCCCCCGCCCTGGGCGCCACCCCCAAGCCAACAGACCATGCACGCAACCTGGGCTTCATCCTGGACTCCTCCCTCTCGATGACCAGACAAGTCAACGCCGTCTCCCCATCATGCTTCAACACCCTACACATGCTCCGCAAGATCTTCTGATGGATCCCGACCGAAACCAGGAAGACGGTCACCCAGGCACTCGTCACCAGCCGACTTAACTATGGAAACGCCCTCTACGCCGGAACCACAGCCAAGCTACAGAAAAGACTCCAACTCATCCAGAACGCATCCGCCTGACTCATCCTGAACATCCCCTGACGCAGCCACATCTCCGGCCACCTGAAGGACCTACACTGGCTCCCCGTCAGCAAGAGGATTACGTTCAGGCTCCTCACCCACGCACACAAATCTCTCCACGACCTGGGCCCCAAGTACCTCAATGACCGCCTGACCTTCTACACCACCACCCGCCAGCTACGTTCGACAAGCCTCGCCCTCGCCGCCGTTCCACGCATTCGAAGAGCCACCGCTGGTGCAAGATCCTTCTCCTACCTGGCGGCCAAGACATGGAACTCCCTCCCCATCCACCTTCGGCTGACCCAGGATCATCTCGCCTTAAGGAGACAACTCAAGACCTGGCTGTTCGAGCAATATCAGACCCTTCCCCCAAGCGCCTTGAGACCCTGCCGGGTGAGTAGCGCGCTATACAAATTTTATGATTGATTGATTGATTGATTTAGCATATGTTGGGCTTTTATTTCTGCAACATTTTACTTAGCAGGTGTACAGGCAGAAATGCAGACGGAGCAAAGCATTGGACCACATTGTATACATACACAGCATGTAAATAATATCACAAGTATTATACATAGGATGGACAACAGCTTCCAGCCCCAAGCAACAATCAATGTCCAAAACCAGCTAGCAAAAGTCCAGGTGCCAGTCTCTGGGTGAATTTCAGGAGCAATCTTGTGCAATTTAGAGATAGCATCGAACCCTGAAGGAGAGTGATCTGGAATGTAGACACAGCAGCTGCTACCGATGATGCGACATGCACCACCTCGATCAGCCAGAACCACATCTAAAACCATAAGATTTTGGAGTGCTACAATCCTCACAACTTGCAGTTCTTCTGTAATGTTCCCAAGTGCCATAGCTGTTTGATTGGTAACAGCTTCCATAACACAAGTTAATCGTCTTATCTTTCTTCTGTTTAATGCAGCACCCACAAAGAAAAACAAGCCCCAAATTGAAATCAACTAATTTTTGCAAGGTGGTATCAGTCTGGTCGACCTCATCAGTGCTTGTTGTCCTCTTATATCTGTTCTTAGAGATATCATTGTATAATTTAAAGTACTTATGGTACGATGCAGGCACCAGAAACACAGGGGGCAACAGAAAAGACACATAGCATACTCCAGACACCCAACAGGTAGTTGGTAATATCCCTTGTTACCGCAGACAAAATAGGCATTATTTAGAGCTGATCCTCTCCCTGACCAACGACCCCGCCGCCGCCAGAGCCAACCTGCACGAAGGGATGAAAGAGGTAGCCGAGTGGATGACAACCAGCCGCCTGAAACTGAACTCGGACAAGACGGAGGTCCTCATCCTGGGCTCCTCACCCTCCGCCTGGGACGACTCCTGGTGGCCTCCCGCCCTGGGCACCGCACCCAAACCGACAGACCATGCACGAAACCTGGGCTTCATCCTGGACTCCTCCCTCTCCATGACCAGGCAAGTCAACAACGTCTCCTCGGCGTGCTTCAACATCCTACGCATGCTACGGAAGATCTTCTGGTGGATCCCCACCGAGACCAGGAAGACCGTCACCCAGGCCCTCGTCACCAGCCGACTGGACTACGGCAACGCCCTCTACGCCGGTACCACCGCCAAGCTCCAGAAGAGACTCCAGCGGATCCAGAACGCCTCGCCAGACTCATCCTCGACATCCCACGAACCAGCCACATCTCCGGACATCTGAGAGACCTTCACTGGCTCCCCGTCAACAAAAGAATCACCTTCCGCCTCCTCACCCACGCACACAAGGCCCTACACGACCAAGGCCCGAGCTACCTCAACAGCTGAGTCAACTTCTACGCTCCCAAACGCCACCTCCGATCAGCCAACCACGCCCTCGCCGCCGTCCCCCGCATCCGAAGAGTGACTACAGGAGGAAGGTCCTTCTCCTACCTGGCCGCCAAGACCTGGAACTCCCTCCCGACCAACCTGCGCCTGACCCAAGACCACCTCTCCTTCAGGAAGAAGCTGAAGACCTGGCTGTTCGAGCAGTAGCGGCACCCCCCCCCCAGCGCCTTGAGACCCTACGGGTATGTAGCGCGCTTTATAAGTGTCACTGATTGATTGATTGATTGATTATGTGAGGATGTAAAACTGCTGTTATTGGCACCTTCAATAGTCAGAACCACAGTACACTCACTTCTCCCCACTGGAATTCTCCCAACAGTACCTATACATAAGTCTGCTTTAGCTCTTGTAACAGAAATCACAAATGGTCCATGTTAGATCTGGGGGTCTCTAGTTGGCAATGGTATTCACCTTTGTCCAAATAGGGACCCTTACTTCTAAGTCAGGATAAGGGGATTACACTCCTTAATAACCCCTGCTCACCCCCTTTGTAGCTTGGCACGAGCAGACAGGCTTATCTCAGAGGCAGTGTGTTAAGCATTTGTGAATATACACAGTAATACAGTGAAAAAACTACAGATGGACACAACACAGGTTTTATAAAAATAAGTATTCTTTATGTAGACTTAAACACAAGACCACAAACGACAAAAATCCACAATACTACACTTAAGATTACTTAAAAGATGTAAAAGTTGCTTAGTTCAAGTTGCTGGTAAATGTGAGAAAGTTCTCAACAAAGTACCTGGATGTGTAACGCAAAGTAAACAAAAGGCTCGCAAAAGCGGAGATGCGTTTGTTCCGTAATCCGGGAGAGATGATGCGTCGTGCCTCAATGTTTGCACTGAGTAGGGGAGGCGTCGTGCTTCTTACCGGTGCGGAGGGGATGCGTAGATTCTCAGCCTGCGGGCCCGTTGCGGTGCGCAAGATGGCGCCTTGATGCGATGCGAAGATCCGGTTGCGAAGCGAGAAGATGGCGCCCTTGATGCGGCGATGAGATGACGCCCTGGCAGCCTTGCAACGACTCTGTACTTTGGAGCTGCGACAGGCCTTGCGACACGCTTCTCCGGCGATGCGATGGCGACTCTCACGATGGCGTCACGCTTCTCCGGTGATGCGACGGCAGGCAGCTTCGATGAACACACGTTTCCAGGGAGATGCGGTGAAGGCTCGCTTCTCCGGCGTTGCGACGATTTCTGCTGCGGCGGCGACATGCTTCTTCTCGATGATTTGAGCTTCCAGCTCCCAGCGCACGCAATGTCTGGAGTCAGAATTCCCAGCAAGGAAATTCAGTGGGGGAGCTGGAGGGGAAGTCTTTTGTCCCTGAGACTTCAGCAGGAGGCAAGCACAGTTCAAGACCTTGGAGAATATTCTGTAGATGAAAGTCCTTACAAAGTTCCTTTTCCTTTCCCTTGGTAATGAAGCAACCACTGCTGGCCAACCCAGCAAACAGCACACTGGCAGTGGGGCAGTACACTCCTGCAGCTTCATTGGTTCTTCTCCTTGGCAGAAAGGTTTCTTGTGCAGAAGTGATCTCATTTCTTGGGATCAGGGTCCCAATATTTATACCCCAAAACCCTTTGTTCTCTGAAGGCAGAAAGGCCTCTGCCTAGTCCAAACCAGTTCCTGGGCACTTTGTTTACATGACTCTCTTCTTCTTTCACTGTGCAGGGCAGAGACATCAGCCGCCCCACAGGAGGTGGAGCCAGCACAGGGGAGGGAAGATTCAGCTCTGGAGCACTCTGTTGACATGATTCCTCATCTCCTTTCACAGTGCAGGGGAGAGACATCAGACATGCCACAGGAGGTGGAGCCGGCATTGTAGAGAGAAGGCCCAGCCCTATTCAGGTCCCAGGTTGAACTCCTCCCTCCCATCCAGATGCAGATCTCTCTTTTCACCACTGGACTGCCCCAGCATTTCTCCTGGATTCCCCAGACTTGTCACTCACAAACCCAGACAAGGAATACACAACCCAGCAGAGGTAGGCCTGCATAGTTAGGCAACAAAATACCTACTTTCTAAAAGTGGTATTTTCAAACACAGAATATTAAAACCAACTTTACTAAAAGATGTATTTTATTATTCTGAGTTCAGGCATACTAAATTCAAATTTCTACCATGTTCCCTGAGTCAGTTAGGATTATAAGAATGTAATAATCTAACTGCCCATTCTGGCCTATGTGAACAGATAGCCTTCAATAGTGAAAAACGAAAATGGCTGTAATACACTATTAGAACATGCTACACACATCAGAGCATGTCCTACCTCATACTTACAATGCACCCGGCCCTTGGGCCTACCATAGGGGTGTTTAACTTGAAGCAAAGGGAAGGTTTTAGGGACTGTTAAGTGGGTGCACTTTGCCAAGTCTACATGGCAGTGCTAGACTGCACACAGACCTAGCAATGGGAGGCCTGAGACACACTTTATAAGCTGCTTCTGTGGGTTGCACAACCAGTGCTGCAAGCCCATGAGCAGCATTTGATTCACAATCCCTGGGTTCACATTGTGCACTGTACTAGGGGCTGATAGATAAATCAAATAACCCAATCATGGAATAACCAATTAGTACATCAATTTTACATAGGGAGCACTTGCACTGTGGCACTGATTAGCCGTGGCACAGTGCCCAAAGCATAAAAACAGCAAAAACATATCCAAACAGAGGAGGCAATCCTTAAAATTGGGAGGGAGACTCTCACCAATGATGCCAGGTCTAACAGCACACATAAAAAAAATAGCTAAAAAAACCTTCAAACACTTTATCAATACACATGCATCCGTTTCCTAGGCAGTTTAATGCATGATTGCAGGTGCAAAAAACCTCACCAATATAGATGCTCTCGATCACTAGGGCAATTGAAAGCATGACCAGATGTGAAAGTCCCACTGTTCTTATAACCACAATTGGGCTGGACTTAAACTTACACTTAAGGCTAAAAACAAATTAGTCCCAATATCTAATTTTTCAAATTTGCTGACAAAAATCAGAATCTGTCAATGTGATAAAACAGAAGATGTCAATGTGATAAAACATCTAATGGCTGTGTTCATTCTGTAGTATATAAAGATGTTGCAGGACCCATGCCATATTTTAAATACTGCACCAAGGTATATCATCATTCAAGCCATTGACGTTGCTGGCAAATCTGAACACCCAACGTTGTTCTCGATGAAAAAGAATAGCATCTAGAGGGCCCATGTTCTTATGGTATTTGGGCTTATCTAGCACAAGCCATCTGATGTCTTCTTCTGTATGGCTCCTATCAAGATAGTGCCGAGTCAGTTTTGTTTTAGATTTTTTACATTTAATTGAGCTCTGGTGTTCTATTATTCGTGTTTGACCTTTCTTGTGGTCATACCCACATATTTAAAAATGCAGGGGCACCTAATTAGGTACACCACTGCCTCGGAGTTACAATTAGTATGATTAGTCAGGGTCCATGGTGTTTTTAGACCTAAATCAATTTGTGTGGTTCGTGATGTCAAGTGGCAGACCACACAAGATCCACATGGAAAATGCCCCTGTACTGGACGACCTGTATGTGGGAGATCTACAGAAGGTGTCTGACGCGGTCATGTGTGTACTAAGATATTCCCAAGATTGGAACTCCGTTTAAAGGCAAAGAGTGGTTTCTCAAGAATTGTTGTGCCTTAATTTAGGATATGCCAATTCGCCAGGACTACTTCCCAGTTACTGCCATCTTACTTGGCACAGAAGGCCCTGGCGCTCTTCCTACGTGACCTGGCGCTTGTGCCAGAGGAGGCTGCATTGCTACAGAAACCAGAGCACCACGGGATAAACCCTTCCCAGAGCCATGTCTGTGTTTTATTCATGTGGCTAACAGCCATCCCTTCTATTGCTCTCATCTCGCAGCCCGGGACTTTTATGTTCAGTGGCCGCAGGTTTCTCAGCAGAGCTTCGGCCACCAGCAGTTATGCTGAAAGGCGGGTCACCCAGGTCAGTGTGGGCAAAGCGTGTTTTGCTGTTTGTGGGCATGATTCAGGAATGTTTTAAAAGTCTACTCTTACCTCAGACTTTCAATAAATCGAGCACAAATGCACGCCTCAGTGAGCATGGCTAGCAAAACAAATATACACATTGTAACATATTGCAGGCCTTGCCCACTACTTGTGTCAAATGTGGCTGTTATCGGTGCGCTATGTTTACCGGGCGTAAAGCTCATGTGAAGCGCTCTTCCACCGTGTGGCCCTTATTCGCACTATACTCAACCGCAGATGAATAAATAATACAAATCTTTAACACTGCTTCATCCAAGGACTTCAGCACCTGTCATAATAATGATTGCACTGCACGTTATAAATGCCCAATATTAAATAAAAAATCTCTGGAAATAATCACCCAAATAATCCTAGGTTTTCGCAGTCTGACTCATAGGTCTGATTTTCTTTTCCAGTCTGGTTCTGGGGTGGTGCTGACATTTAGCTGTAATTTAGAGATACTGTTTCCATCCTGGTTCTGGTTGGAAAAAGCTCTCCAAGTCCTTCACGGACCCGAATATGACAATGAACTATCAGCCAGATTCATCAAGTGAAATGCGCTCGCAAAAGGGCCAGATTCTGAGAATCTGGCCCTTTGCGAGTGCAAATTTTGCATTTGGGATTCATCATCCCAAATGCAAAAATCGCTAATAAAGAATTCGCAAATTTGCGAGGATTAGCATTTAAGGAATCTCTATTAGAGATTCCTTAAATGCTATTCATGAAACATTTAAAAATCGCGAATTTGCAATTTAGGAGCGCTATTTACCACGAAGTCAAACCTCGTGGTAAATAGCGAAAACTTAGAAAAATGCATTTAAATGCATTTTTCTAAGTTGCATGTTACACACACACATGTCCTTTGGACATGTGTGTGCACAACATCAGTGTAAATTCACATTTCAGGGGTGCTACAGGGTGTCCTCTGGACACCACTGGCACCCTTGAAATCGCATCCTTATTTGCGATTAGCAAATTGCTAATCGCAAATAAGGAATGTGTAGGAATCGCAATTTATTTAGCGATTCCTACATGAATCCGTTTTGCAAGTCCTTAATAGCGATTCCTTAACAATCGCTATTAAGGACTCGCAAAACGGCACTATGATGAATCTAGCTGTATATGACGTTGACACCACACTGATTGAGAGGAAAGGTTATAACACTGGCTGGGTTTCAGTAATTGACACTTCCTTTTAGGCTTGTCTCTTGTTTCTTCCTGTTCCCACTGTTTCATTAGCGTTGTCTTTCTGATTGGTTGCGTTGGGAGGTTTGTTCATCTACCTCCCAGAAAAAGTCCATGTCTAGTGCTCTATCCCTACTTGAAAACGTACATAACAATGGCACAAGTCTTGCCTCGTGAAAGCATTGTACAATTACTTCAAAGTTTAAAAAAATAGCTAAAAAATACAATTATTTACCTACTCTTTCATCATTTGAAAATGTTCCTTAAAAGAACCACAATCCATTACACGCATTCACGCATTTCTTTTGACCTAAGGCCATGTATTTCACGGTCTCCTCATAATACCCTGGCTTTATAAAAATAGCCTTCCAGCTTGAAGTAATAGAGCACACTGAATGATATTTCTCCTTTATTCGTATTTTCTTTCCTTTTTTTCTGTGATAATTCTAGTTTGTTTGAAACCCTTCTTGTCTATTTTCTCCACATATGTGCACTGATTTTCAAACATAAGGATTTTTCTTTATACTCATGCCTCCTCATGCAGATTCCCTCACATGTGTATCCCGTTTTACCCAGTCTGTCATTGTAACCCACATCACAAGCACGTTTACTAAAAATGGCGTGCAACGCATTGCAGAAGCCAAGGTGCTGCTCTGTGTTGCACTAGTGGGAAAGCGCATCACAGATATGGCTCTGCTGCTCTCTATCCCAACACTGGTTGTGAGAAAGTGGCTCTATATATACTGGACAATAATGAAGTACAGTGTGTATAGAGTCCACAAACCCCAAAGGTATAACAGAGGTTAAAGTCAGGACTGACCATACTCTCAAAAGTGGTAGCTTGGTCGAGCAGTAAGGCAGTACCAGAGGGCAGTGCAAAGCATTTGTTGTATACACTCAGTCAGCAAAGGGTTTCATACACTCAAAGACTGAACTCCAGGCCAACGGTTGTAATATCCAAAGATATAGTTGTTTTATTTTTAGAACCAACAGGCATAAAAATATACTTTGCTAGATATGAGAACTCTCATGTAATTACTTTGCAAGGAAGCAATGAAGTTGGTGAACACAATAGGTACAGTAGTTGCTGAAGGCAACTCAAGTCTAGACACACTTTAGCATTGAGCTCAATGAATTGTCACCATAAAAGTACAGTTGATTACAGTGCAGATTACTTTAGTAGTTCCAGGACTAGATCCTAGATTTAGTCCTGGGGTCTAAGCTGAAACCAAGTTAGCAAAAACGTTTTAGTTACTGTGGTGAATTTTCATGAATATAAAGCTGTTTTAAAAGTTCACACTTGCAAACTTTTCAATGACAATCTGGCAATGTTATTCAATGGGAGAAAATTCAGGTTGCAGGTAAAGTATGATCGTGTTACTTTTGTAATCCAGTCCTGGGCTTCTGGGGCCAGCACTGGGGTCTGAACTTAAAACAGGTAGGTAATTGCGTTTCAGTATTTCGTATGATTTGTAAAGAATATTTCAAGTTTTCAAAAGCAGAAGAAATTTCATAGAAAAACAGACAATGGGTTCCTATTAGAAAATACAGATTACTAGTAAACCTGGTAAAGATTACTTTTACGGTTCAGTACTGGGCTGCAAGGTACATTACTGGCTTCTCGCCTGCTTGCAGGTGAGTACTTCGGAGTTTGGACTTTGGCTGATTTTATACGAATATTTGCAGTTTTAAAAACTTCACACAGAAATTTTTTGAGTAAAATGGGTCAATGTTATCCAATGACAGGTAAGTGAGTTACCGGTTTCCAGGTGAGTACTTGGCTGGTGAAGTTAAGGTTCCGGTGTAGACTCAGGGGTCCCCCAGGGTCAGGTAAGTATAGTCGGGTCCGCCCCAGCAGCGCAGGGCCGGCTGGGTGCAGAGGTAGGTAGGCCCAATGATATCCAATGAGGGAAAGGGAGCCTTCGGTTGGTGGCTGCTGGCTAGCAGGCCATGCGGCTGTGGGAGCTGAGCTCCTTGTCATTTGCTCAGGGCAAGGGGGGAAGTAGGATAGGACAAAGGTGGCACAGCCAGCGGCACTCGGGCGGCTGGGTGCAGGGTGCTCTTGAGCCGTCGGGCGCTCAATGTTTTCTGCAGGCTGGTTCATTGAGGAGGGTCTTTAGGCACTGGACTTTGGGTCCCAGTCACCGGGGGGACGTCCTTGTGGTCTTGGTTCGGTTGGGCCCGGCCCAGGCTCGGCGGGTGCAGAGTGGGCTGGTCCGGAGCTTCCTGGTTGGCACCAGGAAGGATGTTGCAGCAGAGCCTCTGCTGATGGGAGTCCCAGTCTTTAAGAGGGTCAAGGCAGGCAGGTCCTCCGGGTGTCCCAAGGTTGCTGTACACAGGAGTTCCCGGGATTAGGCAGGAGCAGATTCTAGGATCGACAGGCCGGTAGGGCTGGGGCCAAGTCAGTTGTTGTTGTCCTGTTGTTAGCAGGGTAGACATCCTGAAATCCGCCGCCACCGCCGAGAGTCACACTTACCTCTCAGACGCCCACAGAGAACGGCATAAGCCATCGCCTATACCGCCGCCACCGCCAGGAGTCAAGGGTCATCGGACTCCGCGCCGCCACTCCGGGAGACTCCAAATCCCGGCAGGCACCGCGGCGGCGCGTCTGAGTGACGCGGCAGCGCCCTGTGAGCACCAACAGAGACCCTCAAAAGGAGGAGCACCCCCGCGTCGCGGGACGCGAGCGGGACGCCCGGGGCGAAGCCCGGGCAAAGGGCGGGCCCTCTACGGCCCTCATCGGCAGGAGGAGGCAGGGGCAGGGCCAGAAACCCTGATCGAGGCACACGAGGCATTCTACTGACCAAGTAAGACTGTTTTGTTGGCAACAGCCCTTTGTGTGTTTATAGGAGTCCAGGCACTTTGCCATATTTACTGTTATGTCGAAAAAGGGTTCTGCACCACCAGCTAACACCATGAAGAACTATTTGGTGCAAACAGTGGAAAAAATTAACTCACAAAGGAGAGAATCTTTGGGACTTAGTCAGTCACCTGACTTACACTGCTTGTCCCCCTCTTTAACCCCTTCACCTGAGGACTCAGTGTCCTTGCAGACTTTTCCCGATGCTTGCTTTAACTGTCCTACAACACAGGAATCCGGCCCTTTGAATGGCAATGTACCATCTGGATCTGGTCCTGAGGTTCTTATAGTGGACCTTGGAAATAAATCTGACAGTGATGAGGATCAGGAAATTCTTGCATCCCCTACAGATGAAGATATTTCAATCACTGAACTACCTTCCCGCCCTGATTCTGGGAAAACAAAAAACCCGCCTAGGCGGGGGGGACTAAGATCTGGGACCAGGAGGAAGAGGGTAAACACCCCAAAAGCTCCCCTTAAGGAAGCCGGAGGGGGAAGAGCCAAACCTATGGTCAGCCTTGATGAGGACTTATTTGACAGAATTGCTGAGTTAATAGATATGAAAATTAAATCCATTGTTAAACCATTGCTCTCTAAGATTGACAAATTACAATCTGAAGTTAAAAAATTGGGAGGGCAGATGAATAAATTAACTGAGGGTGTTGACAGTGTCATGACGATAGTGTCAAACTTGGGCAATAACAGCAGGGAAGTTGACGATCAAGAGGGGGAGAACACAGCTGTTGCCCCAAATAATCCACCACCCCAGCTTCCTGACCAAAAAACTAGTGGTTCTAATATTAACAGAGGGGACGGTCCTTTAACGGTTGAGATACCCCCTGTACATGCTCAGCCAACCGACCCTCTTCAATTTATAGTTGAAGCTTCTCCTGTTGTTTTAGTACTGGCTAATGTACCACCATTAGAAGCCGGCATTGAAGAATCTCCCTCCTCCCTGTCTAACAAAGCCTTACAGTGGCTTACAACTAATATGAGATTAGCTCCAGGGGGGGGTCAGCAGTTAGCTCAAGAGATCAAAACCGCTAAAAGGGTATCATGGCTGGGTAATCGCCCCAAAAAATTCAAGGGGGATTGTGTGGCAGTAAGCTTTTCACACACAGGTGTGCTACCCAATATTCTTATTAACTTACTCCCACCACAACGCAGGCAGGGTTCTGTTGTACCATTAACCTTAAAATTCTTTTATGGTGAGCAACAGAATGTTACATACCCTAAAACACCAGCCTTTGGATGGGATTCTAATTCTGATTTACACCACAGATGGGGTTTTGAACATACTCGCAACACTGTAAATCAACCAGTACCCCAAGGGTTTCAGAATCCTTTTGCTCAACCTCTCTTATTGTCCAATCGTTTTGCACCCTTATCCTTTTTGGATCATAACGATTGACTTCAGCCAGAATATTCTGGACAGTCTGGGAATAATGTGCCTGTTCTTAGCCTACTTACTTGGAATATTGCAGGTATTAAGACTAAAGCAGATAATGTAATATGGTTAAATTTTATATCCAAGCATGACATTATTGCTTTACAGGAAACCTGGGACACAAACAATAGCTTTTCTCTTGATGGCTACAGTTACTTCTGTATCCCTGCTGTGGCTAGCACAGCAGGAAGAGCGAAGGGAGGCCTGATAAGCCTTTTTAAACTTGACATCAAAGGTTGCCTCAAGAAATGTGACTCAGGATCTGAGCATTGTCTTATTGTTGAATTGTCTCGTGCGGAATCTCCCAACATTTTGTTTATTAATTTTTATAATTCCAATGCTGCCGACTGTACGTCATATAGTCTAGGAAGATTGGATGATTTTCTGTCAGTCTATAGTGAAGATGTTAGTGCATTCGAAATCATCTTCCTAGGGGATTTCAATATACATCCTTGCTTACTTTCGTGTGTTTGCGACGACATAGAATCCCCTCCTAACTGTGCAATGGTCCATCTTGTGCATAATAAACAGGGGGACTGTCTTGAAAACTTTCTCGCAAGATGGAACCTATACGAATCCAGTTGTGGGGAGGGGGGGGTCAGGGCCCCTACTTTTAAGGGCTCAGACAATGGCTCTATCATTGATTACATTTTTATTTCTGCATGTTTTTTATCTAAGGTTTTAATGTATAGAACTGTGGTATCTGCCTTTAGCGACCATAATCCAGTTTCTTTGGATTTAGTAGAGAGTGAACTTATAGGGCGTAACCATGGTCCATTCCATAAAGATGGTTCACTTAAAGTCAAGGACCAAAGACGTAGACTGAAATGGGACAGTATAATCCCAGAACCCTTTGTTCAAGAAATTCTATTAGAGGCAGAGGAAGAGGTCGGAGTGTGTTTATCCAGTGAAGCTAACGATGGGGAAGTGATCCTTGCATTTAGCAGCATATGTAGCAAGATAAACGGTAGGCTCTCTGTGATTAGTAAACCCAAGATGAAACCTCTTAAAAGATGGTTTGATCACAGATGCTCCATAGCACATTCTGCACTGCTTAATGCTCTTAAAACCGATCCAAAAGACCGTGACCTCATCAGGACCAGCAGAGCTTTATATAAAAAGGCCATTACAGATAGGAAGAAACAGCTTAAAGATGAAGCCTGGGCACAACTCACAGATCCAGCCATAATAAAAAATAGTGGAGAGTTCTGGAGGATTGTTAACCAACCCCTTCTTACAGGCGAGGATAGCTCTCCCCTAGAAACTAATATCCCAGATGAGGGCTGGATTAAACACTTCAGAGATATATACTCAGACCATCATCATGTAGAGATTAATGCACAGGAAGCGTCCACTGTTATATCAGGTAACCACTTGCACTTTGAAGTTGAGGAAGTTTTAGCTGCTATTGATTGCACCTTGACCAAAAAGGCACCGGGACCGGATGGTGTTCCTGCTGATGCCTTTAAATGCTTCCCTAACTTCTGGTCAAGACTGCTTTGCAGGGTCTTCAATGCTTTAAACCGTGACAATATTCCTAAGTCATGGAAAACATCAATAATTATTCCTGTTTTTAAAAAAGGAAATAGGCAGGACCCTGCATGCTATAGGCCTATTTCACTGATAGACTCCTCAGTTAAGATTCTAGGGAGAGTCATATTAGCGAAATTGAATGAATGGGCCTCCGAGAATAATATCTTGAGCAATGTGCAATATGGGTTCAGACCCAAGAGAAGTACCCTGGACCAGTGTCTCAACCTTCATCTACTGATTGAGAAATATACCAGAGCCAAGGATGGGTCCATGTACCTAGGGTTCATGGACCTTTCCTCTGCATTCGATATGGTTAATAGAACTAAGCTCTGGGGAAAACTAGTTGACATGGGCCTGGATAAATCCATAGTCAATTTACTGGCTGACCTCCACTCTGGCCTCTCTGCCAAAATTAGAGTTTCTACTAATGGAAGGTGCACTGACGTGTTTGCATCTGAAAGGGGAGTCCGACAGGGATGCATATTGGCACCACTGCTGTTCATGCTATATGTGAACGCTCTAGAGCCCGCCCTCAGGGGCGTTACAAGTGACATCCCACGTGCAGGGGAACAGGGCATACCAGTTCTCCTTTACGCGGACGATGCGGTTCTGCTTGCTCGAACAGGGGTGGGGCTCCAACGACTTTTGGACGCCTTTGAATCCTTTATGGGTTCCTTAGACCTGAAAATAAATGCGAAAAAATCTCAGGTTATGCTCATGGGCCGGGCCTCAAGGAAATCTTTCCACAAAACCTTCTTTTGCGGCCAGGAAAAGCTTGTTCGCGTCACCTCTTTTCCCTACCTGGGGATCACCTTTGATGAGAAAGGTAGTTGGGGTCCCCACGTAAAAAGCAGAGTAGCCACGCTGGCCAGAACTTCCGCTGCCCTCCATGGGTTTTCTAAAAAACTGGGGGGTAGGCCAATTGCAGCTGTCAGTAAAATATACAGAGCTAAATGCATCTCAGTTGCATCATATGGTGGCTCATTGTGGGGTTATAGGGGAGTCGACCCCATACAGACAGTTGAAAATAAATTTTTTAGATCTGTTTTGGGTGTCCCACAGTCAACCCCGTCCTATACCGTCCATATGGAATTAGGGGAAGGCTACATCGCAGATTTGATTAAAACAGCACCCTTAATCGCCTGGCTCAAGATGTGGCTTAACACAGAAATTCCCCTAAATCATACCATAATGAGGGACTGTTTGACTCTAGATAATGTACATAGGATTAGGTGGTTGATGTATATCAAGGATAGCTTTTCTAGGTTGGGGAGGCCTGAATTATACTCTGTCATTGACTCCATAACATCCAAAGACATTGTTTACACCAAGGTGGCTATGAAGGAGCTCCTTTCATTGGAGAGGGAGGAAACCGAGTTGAAGAAACCTTGTGTCAGGGCCAGTCTTTTGCTGGCTATACCTAATGGTCCTGACAACTACCTCAACGTGGTGACCCATCCCTACCACAGGTTTATTTTACCTCGTTTTCGATTTAATTTGATTCATTTTAATTTGGGTTTTTATCCTGTGTGGAGTACCCCTGAAAAGGCTCCGCCCTGTTCTTGTGATCATTTTTCTGAGCAAAGTGCAATGCATTTTATAATGTTCTGCAGTTATTATAACGATGCTCGGAAGTTGTTTCTTGTACCTATACTCAAGGAAGCAGGTTTTATCTTAGTCAGACCTGCTCTTATTTACTTACAAATGTTACAAACTCCCAGGATCATGTTTTACGTGGCAAGTTTCCTGGTGAGAGCTATAAGAAGCAGGAACATCAGACTTAAAAACGTGCCTACCTCCTTTTGTAGCTCAGACCCGCACATCAGTTAGTCTGGCTGCTGGTAATTTTCGGTCAAGAATCTTAGAATATGTTGTAACAGGGCTAGTAGTTACCCTATTCTATTATCCATGTGGGGACACACTTAGGAAAGTTTTAAACTTTTTTGCACTTTAGCACTTTGCACTTTAGTACCTCGTACCTTGTACTAATCTTTTATTCATGAAATGTAACATGGAGTACAATGATTTTAACAAAAATGATTTTTAAATGTTTTTTAACTGTTTTTACTCATTGTATTTGTTGTTTGTGATCTTGTGCCATTGTCTTTGTATGATATTAAGTTATCGCAATAAAGTATTTTGACTGACTGACTGACTGACTGTTGTTAGCAGCTGCACGGCGGGTCTTCTTCTTCTTGATCTTCTTTCTTCTTTTCGTATCAGTATCTGAGGAAGAAAGGTTCAGGGAGCCCCTAAATACTGAATTTAGGGGCGTTACAGGTAGGGCAAAGACAGGGACCAATGGGTCCCTGTCCTGGGGTGAGTACACCCCCTAGCCTGCTCCTCTCCTGTGGGGGGGGCTGCAGGAGCCTAGCTAGGATTGGGAAGGGCTCCCCATCTACAAGATGGCCGGAGCCCGGGGTAGTGCTTCACCTCGTCTCCCCCACCTGAGGGGTAGGGTTGGCACAGGCTGGCACACCCCCTTCCTGACGTAGTTTTTCCCGCCAGTCTTCCTGCCAGAGTTGGGGTTAGAACTGGTGGGGGCCAGTTGCTGGGTACAGCAAATGGTCTGGAGAAGCTCACAGAGGCGGCATGCCTTTGAATCTTCCCCCTGCCCATCCTGGGGGAGGAGACCTAGTACCTCGCCCAAGATGTGCATTGTTGCAGGCCCAGGAGAGCAGGGGGCTCTCCACCTAGGGGTCCAGCAACATGCCTGCTGTGTGGCAGCCTCTGCAGCCACTCAGCCCAGACGTGGATTGTAGGTTAGGATTTCAGAGGGCATCTCTAAGATGCCCTCTGGTGCATTTTACATTAAATCCCACACTGGCATCAGTGCAGGTTTAATGTGCTGAGAAGTTTGGTACCAAGCTTGTCAGTCTTCAGTGTAGCCATTATGGTGCTGTGGAGTTCGTGATGACAACCTGCCAGCACCATATACTCTTAATGGCATCACTGCACTTACAGTGGCCAGGAATGGCCCTGGGTAGTGTAGGGGCACAGGGCTCATGCACCTGTTCCCACACCTCTGGCATAGGGCACCCAGCTAGAGGGGTGACTGAAGTATGCTAGAGCAGTAGGTTCTGTGGGCATGGCACACAGGGATGTGTGCCATGTCAAATCTTGGTTTAGTTCTGTACTTAGGCACTCAGCCTGCAAAGACAGTGTGTGGGTGCCAGGGTACAGAGCCCCTGAGGGTGGCACAATAAGTGCTGCAGCCCTCAGGGGTCTTCTCTGGTCACCATGCCCTGGGTACCTAGGGTACCATTTACTAGGGGCTGACAGGTGGCCAGAGATGCCAATTAAGTTCTTAGTTTCAGTACAGTTTTAGGGAAGGAACACAGACCCTGGGTACCTGGTTGGCAGGAACCCAGGGCACACTCAGTCAAAGCACATTAGCAGTTCAGAAAAAAGTGGTGGCATACCAAGGCAAGAAACATGGCACTTTCTCAGACTGGTGTACTAACAGGCTCCCTAGAGTCACACACACACTGCAAAATGTCTCTGCATGGTGTCTAGCACAAGTTACATACCAGAAAGGTGGGCTTCCAGTAAGAAATACTAGGTTAAAACACACTTTCTAACTTCTCCCCTTATTGTTATGTGTGCTGTAGAGTGGAGCACACTTGCAATGTGAGAAAAGTTAGAATTAAAAACATTTCTTGTAGTTAGCACCTGTCTCCATGATGTGCTATTTTTGCTGCAACCCCTTTCTAACTGGGTTAGTACATTGGACTCTGTGTCAAAAACAATGGATGAATGCCTTTCTATCACCGATGGGCCCCACTCCATGATGCAAAGTAATGCAAAGTAGCTCAAAGCACCATTTGCATTACTTTTAGGGCTACTTTCCAACACAAAACGGTTTTGTGCTTTACAGTAAAATCTTTAGCAACACTTTCTAAGCTCGACTGGGGGACCAGAAGCATCCCAGGGAAAAATTCTCAAACCAGCCCTGCTCCCTTCGCCTCTCTCTTTCCAACTATCCTTTCTCTCTGCCTCCTTCTCTACTCTCTCTCTTCTCCCCTCTAATCACTTTGCCTCTTCTTAACTTCTTCTTCCCTGCCCTTCTCGCGCTCTTGATCACCTGCCAGTAAGACCACCACTGGCTGATCAAGTAGGAAATAGTCTATATGATAATCCCAGAATCTTCAATATGGAGATTGGATCGAAAACATACCTAACAAGCATTTGCAGTGCAAAGGGTCTCACATTTGAGAGAGTTTGAGCTATTGGCATTATAAATGACAATGCATTTTATTTATGTGCTTTGCAACCCTGCAAGCGGTGTGTAAACATGCACTTTGTACTTATAGTCTTTGCTTACGAAAAGCAAGGCTGGCAGTAACTTCACCTCTTTTACTACCAGCCTTGCTTCTCGTAAGCAACAACTATAAGTGCATAGTGTTTACGCACTGCTTGCAGGTTTTCAAACCACATACATAAAAGGCATTGTCATTTACAATGCCAATAGTTCAAACTCTCGCAAATGCGAGACGAACTGCAGTGCAAATGCTTGGTTTTTTGTAGTCCTTCGCTGATCATTATCGGCCATGTCCAAAAAGCCTGAGCCCTATTTCTATGGCCATGTTCCGGTTTTTCCCTCTGATAATCGGGTGACCTTATTTCAAGAGCGAGTGAAGAAGTTACTGTTACCGTGTCGCGTTCACAAGAGGAGGCGGCAGTGTAAGGTAGCCTTGGTGGGGTGAGTGGTTGGACCGCCTCTAGGGAGGGGCTGCTGTATGCAGCTTTGCTTCAGGTTCATCCCCTGGCTATGCTACCGAAGGCAGTGTAAAAACCCAGCCAGTGTGCGTGCGGCACTAGTCTCTGTGGCCAGCTACAGGTCTGTGTTGTGGCAGAACTTCTCCTGCTGGCTCCTCTCTTGCGAGGCCTCAGTACACTCTACACCACATGTTATTTCGTTTATTTTCCCATGAATATTATTTGCGGCGTAGGCAGGAGTGGAACAGTGTGAGAGTGCAGGGCCCCAGGGGAAGTGAAGACGCAGTCTAGTCTTCCCCTGGGGTCGTTCGCGCGGTGAGGGCCAGGCTGTGAGTAGGGGTGTGGTTTGTGGGGTGGGTATAAGAATGCAGGAGAGGAAGGTGACTTCCTCTTCCGGCATTCTGGCATTGTCAGGAGGGGTCGTTTTTTGTACGGCCTCCCACCCACCCTACCGTTATTAGGGTTCAGGGGTAGGGTTGGCAGAGCGTGCCAGTTTAGGACGGGCTGCAGGGTTAGCGGTACTTGGGAGGGGTGGGAGAGTCACTAGCGGGCGCATCCACCTCTCGTTGGGGGGAGGAGTGAATGATGGGGGGGGACTGGAGGCATGAGAGTAATGCCAGGATGCTAAGAGAGAGTTTTGAAGAAAGGGATGAAGAACGGAATGGGTCATGGAGTGGAATGGAAGTGAGTCCGGAGTGTATGAAGGGTGAGTTGATGTTGGGGGGGGGGGTTGTTGTTGATTATTGTATTTTGGTTGTTTATGCTTGTGCAGCCTGGTCCTAATAAGTGGCCTTTTATGCTTTAAACATCAGTGTGGCCTGATTATTGCGCGATGCGGAGCCGTGTGCCTCGGGCGGATCCTGCTGGTCGGGCTGAAGCGAATCTGAGGTCTCCGGGCCCTCAGCGCACACGTAACACTGGTGCTGAGTGGATGCGGGTGGCGGAACAGGGTACTCAGGGGGGCATTCCTCAGCTCCCTCGATGATGGGGTTCAGTGGCACCCTGGACTGCTGCTTTGGGGCACGGGAGACTTATGCTTTGGCTGCAGGTGCACGCATGGGGCGCTCCCGCTACTACTACACCAGCATGTAGTGGTGTTTACACTACTTCCAATGAGTGGCACACATTGGGGTGCAATCCAGTGCTTCTCGATTGGCGCAGTATTAAAGGTGGTTCCTGCGCTCTTTTAAGCACTGTTGTTGACAGTGTGCCCTTTAGTGCCTCTTCTGTCACCTGTTCACTTGAGAAGTGTGGGGTGCCACGGACAGTCACACAGACGACCCACAGCTCCACGACCAAGACGGGCAAAGACCCCAGGGCCTAGCGGTGACTCGCCTTGCGATAGGGGCGGCCAAGCCACCGAGGCTTTGGCTCCGCTCTAGGGCCTTCAAATCCATAGCGAATCGACATTTTATTGAGGCAGTGTGGCCGACAATGGCGTTTTCTTCATAATCTGCTGCGTAATGTGTCATCTACTACAAAATCTTTAGATTTTAACTAAAAAAACTTGCTCAAAGAGGTCAAAGTTACTTAAAGCACAGTGAGGTGTTGCCTCAGTGGAAAAGTCTTCGCAAAGGTTAACATGGAAGTAACGAGGCGGAACCCTTGCCCACACAGTGTTAACGTCTAAAAAACAAAATAATAACATTTTCGTATCACATAAGTGCCATGGACGCATGATTTGCTTTTATTGCCACATAATTTAATTGCCCAGCCAACAAAGTGTGGCCGTGTCCAGCGCATAAATCCAGGGCTTATAATATTGTCCCATCTATATTAAGAATCTAGGTGACATAGTGTGCACATGGCTACTGACTTGCCACTTGCCTTTTAGTTCACTCATGGCGATGTCGTAAGGGCGAATGCTGGACGTTTCTCAGAGCATGTTTAAAAACACTCCCTTTTAATCCATACTTCTCGACGCAGGGTTGTAACCCGGTGTGATGGAGTAGAATGTTTCAATGTTGTAAAGAGTTGCGTCTACTCGCCGAAAGCTGCGCAGCAGACTTTCGCGCAGGGCAAAATCTTTTGAGTTACAGTATGGATGTTTGTCCCGCCTCTGTTTCCCATTGGCTAGCTCCATAAATGGAGGCTAGCCATTGGAAAACAGAGGCGTCCGTCATTCTTCGAGGCGACTCGTGGGCGTTCCTGAGCTTTTTTCTCATCCAGCCCCTTTTAGGACGTCAGTGCGGCGGTGGGCGGGGTTTATTTTTTTGGTCGTCCATGTTTCTTTTGGTCATTCCGTGGCCGACCGCCGCCGGAGTAAGTCCAGGTCCAGGTGCTCTTAGGGAGCAGACATGTGTTTTCGAGGCCTTAACTCACCTCATTCTGCATTTCAGATGGCTATTGACATTTTTTATTTAACTGAGCTTTATGCTCACCCCCATGCCTTCTGCAACGAGCTTTTACTTTTAATAAACCTTCATTGTTCCTAACTTATACCTGACTCTAGAAGGCGTATTTAAGCAACTATGCAGTGTGATTAGTGGACACTCTTAATCTTCCTAGTACCACATTGCCTGCCGTTCTTGAAGACAACGCCTCCTGTGTAGGCGCTTTATCTTATATCATCAGCGTCTGCATACTTCAGGGTAAAAGTGAAGTATTCGGTCTATTTTTACAAGCAGGGTTCATGCAGGATTCCTCTCGTATCTGCAGCTGAAAGTTTGCAGTGCGGGACCCCAGAAGGATATTGTGGCGCGGGGCTCCCCCTGCCTGCCTCCCGCGGCTCTCTTGTGACTCCCACATTCTTGAAGTCGTCTGTGTTTAGGAGGAGAGAGAACTGCAGAGCCGCTGCGGTGAGGTCACGTCCTGCCCCTCCTCGCCCTCCTCCTCCCCGCCCACCCGAGCTCTGCTGCCTCCCGGGCTCAGCACACTGACTGCTCCGCGCCGCGCACAGGATGTGCCTTCAGCCCCGGGACTGCATCGAGCGGGGGGCCTGTGAGGGAAGCGGGGGCGCTCCTTGAAGCCCACGAGCTGTGGATGGGACCGGAGGTCCCGGCGCGCACAGCAACAGCAGCTCCAGCCAAGGAGGGCTGCTTTACACGAGCACATGGCACCGGGGAGGAGCGCAACGGAGGCGGGATCCCCCTGACCCGACCCCTGGGGACGCAGACCGCATGATCCCGGGGTCACCACTTCTCTTTGGCTTTGTGCGGGCAAAATGGATGCGGCGTGCTCTGGTTTCAGAGCAGAACGATCGGGGTAGCAGGAGCTGCCCGGGCAGCGCGGAGGTGCCCGCTTTGCGAGCGAGGAATAAACTTCCTTCATGCCTGGATATGTGGGGGATCCGGCCAGCTGAACCTCTACGGTGAGTGCGCGATGGCTGTGGGGAGGGCAAGGGTTAAAGGTCAAGAAGTTGGTTGTGCAGTTCTGGGAATAGTCAGTGAGTTCACCGAGGACACACTGCTTGGCTGTGACGTGCCCTCCCACCCAGCTGCCCCAGATGTGTTTAGCAAGCACATCCACCCAGCTGCCCCAGATGTTTTGAGTGATTAGTGTGTTTTTATCCGTGTTCGTTTCTCCTTGCTGGCTGTGAAGGGGTACAGAGGTGATCAGACCCTCCCTTTCCAAAATATCCAAATGTCTTGAGGGCAGTGCCGCTCCCCCATTACCAGATGAACACCTCTCAGTCAATACGTGTTTTTTTTCTACAATCTGGCCTCCTGACCCGCAGGTTACCGTGCGTGAAGCGTCGGAATAGCTGTTTAACGTTAGTCGTTATAAAAACATGTAATAGATTATTAGCTTATATAGTGTTGTTTAAGTAGAGTCGAGGCGTGCCCTCTTTAGGGGTTTGGCAGGAGAATGAGTTGCTGACATTTGTTGCATATTGACACCAGCCCTTCAAGGCCTTTTGCACACTATCTCTCTCTTTCACACACTTACCCTCACACATGCACGCACCACTTTCAACACATTGCCACAGATACAAACATATGCATTCTGACATTCACTTGCTTTCACTCACACATGCAGTAAACATTGTTTCTGGTCCATGATTGCCTCAGAGGGCATGATGAAAAAATCCTTGCAGACCAACGAACTAGAGTGGCACATACATTTTCATGCCTTGTGGATCCATGCATATGCACACTCCCTCACATGCGCACATTCATACACACTCGTGAACTTTCATTCACACAATGATCATGCACACACACATGTGCATACTCACGTGCACACGCGCACACACACCTACAAACACACACACCATCACTCAGGGAGCTCCTAATTGAATGTGAGCATTGCATGTCAGCAATACACACGTGCACACACACACACACACACACACCAACAAAACACACACCATCACTCAGGGAGCTCCTAATTGTCAGCAAGCTCTTTAATAACTGCAACTTAAGGCAGGGTTTTTGGTCCTTTGATAAGAAGGAGGTTAGTCATTATTAATCGTTTTTACTGTTTGCGAGAGATTAAGCTATTGGCATTGTAAATGGCAATGCCATTTATTTATCTGTTTTCAAAACCAACACATACATAAAAAAAATTGTCATTTACAATGCCAATAGCTCTAACTTTTACAAAGGCGAAACCGTTGCATTGTAAATGCTTGTTAGAATGTGTTTTCTGAATTTGGAGGCGATCCATCATACTTTAAGTCTCAGTGATGTTTGTTGCACGTCAAGAATTGTCAGCTCGCCTCGTGCACGAGTTCCTAGAGCCAGATCAGAGCCCTGGCTGGGATCTCCCTGTTGATTTAAAGGCTCGCTTCCCTCGGGGTGTGCGCTGCGTCAAAGGTACAGGGCTGGAAGTATCATAAAAAGATCAAACTGTTTATTTGCAAAAGGGGCGCCCGCCACATGGAGTATGTAAAACATAATCGATTGTTTATTGTTACCTACTGGTACTTTGTGTGAGCGTTTGTGTGTGAGAGAAAAGCGAGAGGAAGATGGAGAGATTCGGGACTCAGAAGGTGTTTTCATGGGAAATTTGCAGATGCTTTGTGTATGCATGTCTGCTTCTTTCTTTTTTTGTGTGTGTGCACGCACTCAAGAATCTAGAAGTATTGTGCCAAATGCAAGCATATAAGGGTATGGCTTTAAAAATCGGAAACTATTAATAAACAAGGAAATTGACATCTTGTGTTTGGCCTTTTTTTTGTGTAGCGCGTAACATGCTTATGAGGGTCCTGGCATGTTAATTGTAATACATTGATTGTGGCAGGTGTAGAGTGACTGCACATATGGGGAATTTAAAACTACTATCAAGGGCAAAATGTCATGTCCTTGACTGTTTCGTGATATTCGCGAGAGCTACTACGACCCTCCATCCCAACTCTGTATATAAGAAATATGTAAGTGTCCACCCTAATCGCTCCCGCCTTTCTTAAATTTGTCATCTTGAGTTAATACGTAACTTGTAAACCTGTAACTCTCACCAGCAGTAACTGTAGTACAGGGGCGTAGGAGACACTAAAATTCTGGGGGGGACAGGGATAACCTTGTGGATTTTCCATTGACCCTATACAAATCACCACCCGTTAAACAAATACATTCGCATCGTTTTGAAGTGAAATATTGAGAAAAGCAGGCATGTAGTCACAGTTTACATGTATGCTTTATTGTTGTTTTCATTCACATAGTAATCAGACCAAATGTTAAAAAAAAATGTATATGAATCTTGCATCTTCATGCATCAGGCAAAAAAGGATGCTGACTTCGGGTGAGGGTGTCGTGGTTGCAAGTGCATTATGGCTTGAAAAGTACCTGCTGCTGCATTCCTGGTCTCCAGAAATTTTCAGGCAACAATAAAAATGTGAAGATAACTTTGGTGATTAATGATCTTTATTGAGAGAGATCAGAGGTCTGAGTACTGGAAGTTTTGACTCATGGTAAGGTAGCCACAGTGGGGTAATATGCCCGCTACAAAGATCGTGTACCACGCAGATCACAAAATGCATATAATGTAAATAGGTCAGTGAGTTACTGCTTTTGTCTGAGAGATTCTTTTGCTATTTGCAGTTTATAAGTTAAAATCCTAACACTGAACAGTGAGCTATTACCCTTCATCAAAGAGCTGCATTAAAACTGCAAGGTATAGATTAGAACGTTATGATTTTTACCCAGTCTTTCATTATCCTAAAGTTTGAAAATGGGTTCATTAGGATGGAAAGCAATTCTGATTATTAAAGAGAACCCCCAACCATGGTGTTCTGTTTTCAATTCTAGGTTTGTGCTTCTCTAGTGTTGCAAAGCCATCTGTGCCCTGGGCACTCCCCAACTTTTTGCTGACTGGTACTGGTGGTACCTGACTCTGACTGACCCTGGCCTCTGACTAACCAGGCCCAGGGCCAGTGCTATGTTGAAAGAGACTCTTACAAATACAGTAAAAACACCTACATACACTAGGGTGCACTATGGGTTAGGGTACCTCCATGATTGACATGACCTCTCCTATACGGCCCTAGTACATAATAGGGCATGAGGATTGAAACTACCTTTAAGTCCCTAGTATATATTAGGGCATAGTGGTTTAGAGGCCAGCACCCCTTCCTGCTCTTGCATGTGTGCACTGCTGTAGCCTGAGGTCAATTTAAAAGCAGACCTGTGTTGGAGGACTACTTTTAAAATGCAAATTGTGCCCAATCTTGACTTTTGGGTTTAGGGCACTTACAAATTGATAAACTACAATGTTGGGGCATATTAGGTATCCCCAGGGGTTCCCCTAGGTGTCCTAGGGGTTAGAGGTCAGGTGTCTACAAGGAGGGCCCTTATATAATGAGTGTTATATGCCCTGGGTTTAGTGAAATTGCACATTTCACTGCCTACATTGTAGTATAGTGCTTCCCAAAATCGGCTTTTGTGCTAGGAGCACTGTGAAGTGAGGATCTGCAATATTTTGATATAATCAGAACCCCTAAAGTCTTTCCTATGTATTCTAGGGGTGGGGTCCTGTAGGTATAAGGAGGATCCTTATACAGGCCCTGGTATTGGAGAAATTGGCCAGTTAATTTTTCCATTGCAGATCCCCAGCCCATAGGTTAACATTGCAAGAGGTTATTAATTAATAACTGGAGAAAGGAAAGTCATACAACTTGGATTAAAGGGCTCAGAAGAATGTTAATGATAAATGCCACAATGTGGTATTGTTGAATTTATTCTAAAATGTACAGACAAGAAGTTATAAGATGTTCTTGTCTGCAAGCCACAATTCAGCCCTCTAGTGCCCTGCCTTGATTTGTCAGAGGTAAATGGATTGGACTGGCTGTTTGAAGAGGTGATAAATGACCCCTGGAGTTAGGTGGCCTGTCTGAGAGTAGAGGTTGCTGGGTATAGGAACGCCAGAGCCAGGGGGAGTGGTAGTAAACAATGCTCTTCAAGAGAAAGAGACAAGCTGGAAAAATCACTTTCATTTACACCTCTCCCACAGCCGGATGGGGGGATTAAGGAGGAATTCCCAGATGTAAGGGGAGTGGACCTAGGTATATGAAGCCATCCTGTAGGCTGGTTGAGTTAGTTCTGCTCCCTCTGCTGGAAAATCAGCCATGATGAATTTTGGAGAAATTATGCTCTCTTTGGGAAAATAATGCCCCACTTTAGAGGATGTGGTCATACCCTGGAGCATTGCCCTGCACCTCATTGGACAGGAGTGTCCTCCTACTTGACTCAGAGAACTTGGAATAAGTATCTGAAAGGGACAAAGACTCTCAGATGATGCTGCTTCAAACTTGGGAGAAGAAGGGTCCCTGCTGAGGAGTTTGATTTGAACCAACCAGGCTCTGGACTGAAGATTATGCCTGTTGCACAATCTGGAATTACAGTCCTATAGACTACCTTGCTTCAAAAGGACTAAAGAGTGGACTCCCTGCAAGCTGAAGGTTAACAGAGCTAACCTGGCCCACCAAGAATCCCCAGCATGGAGAACTACCAGTGAATTTGAAAGGGTTTTGTCCAAGTGTATTGTGGTAACTGAAGTCCATTTCAAGGACCATCTTGAATATTTCAGACCCGTGGAGTAAGTTTTGAACACTTTGAGACCCTTTGGAAAACTTCAGGAAGAAGTTCCAGAGGTTTGGAGAAGTTTGGAGCAACTTTGGTAAAAAGATCTATAAGTGGACCGACTCACTCTGACCAGCCAAGCCGACAACCATCAGCCATGAGTTGGCCTGCCGCCCAGGTTCTTCCGGCTGAAAAGCTCCAGGGGTCCGACTTCCAGAGTTTGATCGGGCGTAGGTAGAAACCCAAGCTGGCGAACCCTCACCGAATCTGGCCTAGTGAAAAGCATTGAGGGACCCTGCAAGAAAAAGCTCTGCAAACATTTCTAATTCTGAACTTAGAAAAGGTGACCGGGCCAACCATGAGAGCCAAGCCACCCACCATCAACTGTGTGCCAACCTGCATCCCTAGCTCGTACCGCTGGAAAGCTCCGCAGGTTGGACTTCCATAAGTTTGACTGGGAGTTCGTTGCAAGGCAAGCTGGCGAACCCTCACCAAATCAGGGGTGGCTGAGAGCTTTGACGGACCCCGTGAAGAAAAGCTCCAGAAAAGTTTCTAAGTCAGAAGGGAAAAACTTTGACCGAGACCTACCGCAAGGAGTAGCCCCTGCAGGGCTTCATCGTGGTCGGCCTGAAACTTTGACTTTGAGCAGGTCTAGCATGACCAGATGTACCAAAAGGGGATATACGTTTCTATGTGCTATATCGTGCAAAAAATGTTAAAAGTCATATTCCTGTTTCCCTGCATTGGATTTTTTTCATTTTAAAGAAAAAAATATTTTTTAATTTTATAAATTGGTGTTGGATTTTTATTGTGTTGTATCTTAATTATTTACTGAATTGGTGTTTTTAAATGCTTTACATACCTGCTAACAGCCAAGCTAGCAAGGGTTGAGCATGAGAATCATTTTCAAAGACTGGTATGGAGCTATATATTGAGGTAGTGTCCTTATTGCCGGGGACAGATATACATTTGCCCCTACTATTAACACACTTTCCAACATCCAGACCAAGCACTCTTAAAAAACACTGTCTACAAGTATGGATGACATGTGACTCCTACACCCTGTAGTTTTATTTAACATTTCCTATACACAGATTTACACACCTATGATTGACTGCCTCTGTGTAGTGTGAATGATGTAAAGTGTTGACACCCTGCACTGGTATGAGTGGCGCTATATAACTAATTGAATGCTTCTGAGAGAGTAGGTATGGAGACTTGGGCAGCACTATTAAAGGGTGGTAGTGAGGGAATCTGTGTCGGAGCTGGGTTGTTGAATACCAAGGCTGTCTATCTGATTTCATCTCTTGCCTCCTTTATCCACCAACATACTCTCCCTCCACATTATCTCACTCTTCCAGGTTCTTTCTCATCTTTGCTTTCTCCTTATTCTCTGGTTTCCATATTTCCCTTCTTCCTTCTGCCAACAACTCTTGATGCCTTTCTCTTGTTCAGTTTTACAGTCTGATGGTTTAAATAATGTACTGGTCTCTAACAAAGAATACAGTTCGCCTCACCTGCAGACACCAACTTAAATTAGGCATCATTAGCTTGCAGCCCACAAAGTAAATGCCAGAGTGGCTATTCCGGCCCTTTCTGCATTGTATATCCTTCCTGAAGAGCAGATACACCCTTTTCTCTCCTTTCTGCAAGAGACAAGGATTCTAGCCTTCTCCCTTCCCTATGGAAGGGAGAAGTGTGCGTGGCGATCCGTCTCTCCGAGTGCCAGGGAACCGCCCGCCATTGGAATATGGTGGGCAGTAATACAGTCATCAATGGTGGTGGGACTGTCAACGATGCGGTGATGTGGTAGTCCCACCACCATTATAATCACCCCCTGAGTTTAATGTGCATGCAAATCCAACATTAGCAACCCCTGGTAAGTTGCACTACTAGTGCTGAAAAAGTCCAATAGAGGTACCAATTACAAGGTGGACTGGCCTCAAGGGTCTTGTGACCTCAGTGACAGAGTCACTGTCGCTCTAGTGTGTGCTTCTTCGTATGCCTGCTCGCAAGACTGGAGATGAACTGCATGGATTGTGGTGGACAGGCCTTCAAGGTTAACCCACACTTGCCACCGTTAGGGTCCACCTGCTGGTGCTAAGACACCAGGGCTTCTAAGGTCTATCGGGCCTTCTAAGGTGTAGCATCGGAATGAGCTCTGTCAGGAGTGTGGACTGGTGGAGTGGTCATGAAGGCTGAAAATGGTGCTCCAGTTCCAAATTTGGCAGCTCTGGCCAGAGTGCCACATCCTGTCCCCCATTGAACACCATACTGCCCCACTGGGTTAAACTGGCACTGCCTTCAGCAACAACCCAATTGTGCTGAGACTCAATTCAAATTATGCATTGGACAAGAGTAAAATGCAGCCTGAAAAAAAGTAACAACACCCTGTAAAAAGCAAACACTGAATGCAATGATGAGCAATGTAAGCAGGAACAACAAGGTTACCTTAAATGTTTTAAACTCATTATTCAGAAATCATTAAGTGATTTTGCCTGAAAAGTTCTGGACATGACTACAGGACTAGGAAGGGCCGTTTCAATGTCCATTGCTTATATCATTATAAAATATAAGCAGTTTGGTTTAAAAAAGACCAAATCTCTCAACACAGAGCTGTGGTACACATTTTATAGGCTAAAATAATTAAAACAGTTGAAAACGCTCATATTAAACGTTTTCCAGTCCACCCCTCAACCAGGTATTGCAGTCCCTTTATGAATGGTGCACTTCCCCACCCTGGGAAAACAATGTTGTTCAAAGAAAGAAGATAAAAAGAAAGTAGTGCTTCACTGAAAAACTCAGTAAAGCAGCGCTAAGGTGCATGGGTGTAAATAACAATCTGGCCTGTCTGCTGACCACTCTGTATTGCTTTATTTGGTTATTTAATTATTTTTCTTATTTTGATACTTTTTTCTCTCCGTCCCGAGGTTGTACTTTGGAATAGAACATTGTCAGAAAATTAGGACATTTCCAGCCAAAGTGTTATGCTCATTTTTGGATCCATTTCACGGCGGAACAAATAAAGAAAATGAGAGGCAAGAGAGAGTATGTAACAGCTGTCTTTTGAAATCCGCACATAAAGATAAGCGACAGAAAGAGATGGAGGAATAAGGAGAGAGAGAGGGGGGAGGAGGGAAGCTACCAGAGGCTGAGCAGGAGAAGCGATTACTGCCCTTGCCTTCTCTGGGAATGACGGAAAAGAGACAAGAGTTTTTTTCCCTTCTCTGCCCTTCCCAGACTGGCCAAGCCTTAAGGCAGAATAACAAAGGGCAGAGGGCGGGTGGCCTCTTTGACTGCAGGCGGGTGAATCACACGTCAAGTACAGGGCCATTAGGTAGCGATTTTGCGCGCTAATGGCCCTGTGCATAACAGAAGGGAGAGGGGAAATCTTGGGAGAGGGGAACTATGTCTGAGTACCAAAGACCCCTCCTCAGACCTGAAGCTTTGAGTCTCTGTAAGGCCCTGTAGTGAAGGGGACCTGGAGAAATAGCCTGGATGGAAGAAGATAAGAGACCCACTATTCTCGCTAATTCTCTCAAACTCACTTGGTCCTTGGATAAGACATAAGAAACTTCTTTCTTTATTTTTGCTAGCTTCTTTTTGGGGAGTTGTAACTGGGTTAAGGTTGTGTCCACCTGAAAACCTAAAAATTCCAGATTTTGAGAAGGCGTCATAATAGACTTTTCTATATTGATAATAAAGCCAAGACTCTCCAAGAGACTTACTGTCCAATCCATATGGGATAGGAGTTCTTCTTTGCTCTGGGACATCAGTAAGATGTCGTCTAGATAGATAATAAGGCAAACCCCTCTTCTTCTTAAAGAGGCGACTACAGGCCTGAGCACCTTGGTGAAGCACCAAGGGGCGGAAGATAGGCCGAAAGGGAGACATTGGAACTGGTAAGTTACATTCCTCCAAACGAACCTCAGGAACTTCTGAGAGAAAGGATCCATAGGGATTGTAAAGTAAGCGTCCTTGAGATCCAATTTTATGAGCCAATCTCCTCTTTGAAGGAGGTCTCTCAGGAGGTGAATACCCTCCATTTTGAAATGGCGGTAGACCAGAAAAGAATTCAGTTCCTTCAGGTTTATTACCGGACGCCAACAACCCTTTTCTTTTTTCTTCACCAAGAAGATTGTACTCACAAAACCCTGACCAGAATTTTGGACGATGCGTATCGCACCTTTCTCTAGCATTTGATTCACTTCTGCATCTACCAAAACTGACTGTTCTTGGTCTAGAGAAAGCTCCCTGGGTTGTTTGGCCTGAAAGGGAATCGATATGAAATCTATCTTGAATCCCCTTACCGTCTCCAAAATCCAAGCATCGTTTGTTATGGAAGGCCAAACGTGACTGAAAAGGGAGAGTCTTCCCCCTACCCTTGGAAGGGAAGAACCAAGAAGAGGGAGTCTTACCTTGTCCCTGTCCTTGGGACAGGAATCTTCCACGACCGGTACCACCTCTGTTAAGATAGTTCCGGCCTCTTTGGGGAAAGAAGTTACCGTATCCCCGGTAGTTCCTTGAGTAGCCACGCTGATTCTGCTGGTAGTAGGATCTGTTGTAACCACGGCCGACAGCCGATCCTCCCCTGCCGACCCTTCCAAAAAATCGTCCGCCAAACATTCGTCTCATATTTGTCTGTGCTTTGTTAAAAGCTGCAAAGGTGGATACATATTTGCCAAGGGACTTAATAAAGGACTCTCCGAATAGAAGACCATTGGGATCCCCTTGCACATCTTTGTTGGCCAAATCCCCTAACTTGGGATTCATACGCATTAGGATCGCTCTCCTTCTCTCCGAGGTAAGGTTAGCGTTAGCGTTACCCAAAAGACATATGGCACGCTGGCTCCAGCCTCTAAGGAGTTCAGTGTCAACTGGAGTGCCATTCAAGGAGGCCTCTTCAGCCATGTCAAGGATCCTAGCCAAAGGGCCGAGGGTATCCAAAAGTTTATCCTGGCACTGCTTAAGGCAGCGTTCCAGGCCTTTGCGGGGATCTCTCCCAGTTTTAAATAAAAAGGTTAAAAGTTCAGGATCAAGATTAGGGGTTGACCCTGCTTTGTTATCCAAAAAGGGTTTGGGACACTCAGACTTCATAAGGTTACGCGAATCCTTTTCAAGAGGTTTGCCAATCCAGGTTTTAATAAATTGGGAGACGTGGTCCAAAGGCCACCAATCTGAACCTCTAGGATGGGTGATTTTAGAAGGATTAAACATTTCATTCCCCGAAGGGTCTTTAATGGTGTTGAGACTAGTAGTGGCTAGAGTCAGGTCCTCGTCAAGGAGGTCGTCCTCAAGCTTTTCTTGAGGGTCAAATATGTACTCATCAGCCTCCTCTTCCAAATCCAATGGGGATAAATAATCGTCATCATCATTGACGAGGTCAATTGTGCCGCGATGGACACCCAATCTCTGCGTGCCGCAAGGGACACCTGTGCTCTTTGCGCCATTAAGGCCGCTCGATCTTTTTGTGCCGCTCGGGACACCAGTGTCACTCGTAGCGCAAAGGCTACCAACAGATAAAACTTTATCAGGTGTTCCCCTTGGAAGATTTTGAGGTTCAATATGTTTAGATTTTTTAACAGCCTTACCGCCCTTAGAGGGGAGTAGGTCCACCTCGTCATCATCCGATGAAAAAGGCGTTGGTTCAATAGGAGTGTCCCTTTTCCTCTTAAGAGCAGCTTCAATAGCTTCATTAAGGGAAGATTTCAAATGACTCTCAAAGAGACCTATAAGGGAGGCTTGAGTAATGGGGGGGTCATTACAGGAGGAGTCTCCCTGTGACATAATGTAACGAGGGATGACAGGTGAATAAACAATAAATAAATAAATAAACGCTACCTGTCCGAATAAACTGTTCCCCCTTTTTTTTTTTTTTTTTTTATATTAAGATCAAGTTGAGAGGGAGAGAAACGCCACCTGAAAAAGGTAGATCTAAGGGTTTAAAGGGTTTAAAGCTCGAAAGGTCAGGAGTGCGAGGGAAGGCAGTCGCAATCGGTAGCCTGAGACAGGGAAAAACGGCAGTTAAAAGAGCGCTGAAGGAGAGCGCGAGGACGGGTCTCGCGCTGTGTTTATAATCAAATTTTCGCCTTGCGGGTCACAGCAACAACAAAATGAGCCATTTTGGCCGAGCGGGTCACCTCCGAGTAACGGGAGGGGCCCGGAAGAAGCCCGCATAGCGCAGAGTCCGAGATCAGGAGACTGCAGCTTGCCGAACGCACATCATCTCGGTAGTGAGCCTGTTTGGGGGCGGAAACACCGGCAACGAGCTTGTTCGGGGGTAGAGAGCGAGCGGAGGCTCTAATGACTCTCACGAACGGCCCAGACAGAAAGACAGGAAAAGAAAGGAACCCAACCGAAATTGGAAGGGTATGCGAGGAAAGGTAGGAAGGAAAGTCACTTAGCGTTTATACTAAGGGAAAAAAGCGTATGCTAAGGGAGAAAAGCGTACAAAGAGCAAGTAAAGGCAAGAAAGGATTAATAAGTCACAAAAGAATGTGGGCTAAGAAAGTTCGTTTCTTTCATCAATCACACATATTGAAAAGAGATTAAAAAACAATGCCAAAGAACCAATAAATCAGTTTAAATATCTTAGAAAGGAAAAGCCATGAGAGACAAGAAGAAGTTGTACTTAACTGTCCGTGGGCAGCGAATAAAAGAGGAAGATGGCTGGTCGTCATGGTGCTTTGTTGTTGCTATGGAATGTTTCTTTATGATGTTTGTTACACTTTAAAGGGCTGCATGTCCTGGGAGCAATAAAAGGTTATTGCATAATGTCAGCCTCCGGTCTTGTAATGAAATTCTTTTGTCCCCTCGTCCCCCCCACCCTTGTCCCCCGTGTCCCCCCACTCCAAAATCTTGGGGGGATATGTCCCCCACGTCCCCCACAGTTCCTACGTCCATGCTGTAGTAGATATACTAATGTCTCTTCTACTACTATGTTACTCAGAATTCCTTAAGTAAAGTACTTCATCTTTCTATTGTAACCTCTGGGCAAACTATGCACTATATAAAATCTCATAGAAGTGTCTCGCTCTTGGGCCCACCCACTAGACACGCCATTAGTTCGTTTAATGAGTGCCTACATTGATTTTCTCCCAATAGCGTTTCTGTGTATTTGACAGCCAGCACCGAGCTGATGCAATCTGCCTGAGACCACATGGTTAGTCAGGCGGGGGTGGGAGCCACGATTTAGAACGCAATTTCCTGCTTGCAAGAATATTCCATGTTGAGCTCCAGCCTCCGAGTTCCCACACAGGCTGCGCTGATCCGTCCAATAAGGTTGTACCACTCACAATGCGCAGATTCCCCCATTCCCCAATCGGAGCACCTCTCCATATGAAGACACTACAACAGTGAGTAATTGTGGGAAGTTCACCCATAGCGGAGGATTCCACTATAAGCAAAAGGTTACATTTTAATTGCGTAATAGTAACACTTGTTTGACAGCGCTTAGAAATGGTGCAAGTGTATCATGAGGATCTATATAACATTTCTTATTGTGAAGGTTGGTCCTTAGGTCTTGCCTATGCTGCGCGCATGTGCTGCAAAGGCAAAGAGACCTTTTCGGATCGCTTTGGCTTTTCAGCCAAACACATGCACGCGTTCCATTTCCTTCAATGGCAACGTGTGCGCGTCAGGAGAGAGCGCCACCATATGGTAGCAATTATCGCTCCCGCAAGTGGAATCGCATAGGCCACCCCCGCTACCGCGCGAGCACTTGTTTTATTTGCCACTGCTTGTTCCCACCGCCAGGCCAGCAATATCTAGGTACTCTATATGGGGTACCACTCCATCTGCCTTCCAATTGCAGCAATGCGGTTCAGTTTACTAGTCTCCAAGACGGGGGGAGCGGGTGTGCTGGGTGTAATTGTCCCGCTTTAATTACAGTCTGCGTCTCACGGCCTAGCGGCAACACCCAATCGGCAGACCATAGTGCTAACAGAGGCCCTGGCACCCTCTCCTTGTGTAATGTGGGCTTAGTACCTGGGTCCAGCGGGGTCACGAGTCTTCCCTCAGTGCGTTCACAGCAGCGGAGCCCCACTGAGTCACTCCGCTATCCTTCCGCCGCCGCAGTCGTACATCTGGGCGTCTACGGGCCTGGCGTTCACTCCACCTCAGGCCGCTCAGTCGAGCCCCCCCCACCCGAATGTCTTCCAAAGGATGAGGCGTGGGTCCTGACTCCCAGGGTGGCTGTTACAAGACCCCCCGTGTGTCTCGTCAGGCTGGGCCTTTGTCTCCTCATTGGGGCGATGCAGCCCCATTGTGGAGCTGTCAGGGCTGATGGACTGTGGATTATCCCACTTCAGAGGGGCGCCTTTCACTGTGGGCGGCTGTTTACATCCCGTCCTAAGGGCCCTGCTGGCTGGGTGTTAGTTTACATTGCTCTGCAGTGAGGGTGTCCACGTATGTCTTTGTTTATTTACATTCCTCTGTAGTGAGTGGCCGTGCTCTGCGAGTGTTTGTCCACATTCATTAGTAGTGTGTAGTCCCGTCTGTCTGTGTGCGTATTTGACATTCCTCTGCAGTGTTTATTCACATTCATTAGTGAGTAGTCGTTGTTCTCTGGTTGTTCATTTACACTCCGCTGCTGCGAGGGCGTCCACTTGTGTGCATTGGTCGCAGTGTATTTAAACATGTAAGGGAAGTGGGATGCTGTGCACCATGGGGGCGAGTATGCGAGGGGTATAAGGCATAGCTAGAAAAACAGTATATGGTGTAGCTTTTTGGGTTTTTAATCTTTGGGTATGCATATATTAAACAAAACACAGCTCAATGTAAAATAAATACAAGTTTAATTACCTAATTCTAATAAAAGCCACTTAGTGCTTGTTCTGATCCTATCTAAGGTTCTAAAGTGAAACAATCCAAAATACAAATTTTTATGTAAAAGTTCATACCTCAGCTATAAATAAAATGGCAGTCAGTGACACTTGCAACAGGACAAGAATGGCTGACCTAATTGCTGTACTCCTCAGCCTCCGATGCACTGCTTTTCCTAAGAGGATGCAACACAGATGAGGGCGGCTGTGAAGAATTACAGGACCCGGCCCGTCACTGCTTCATCACCACTGTCCTACTGGCACTGGTATCGAAACAGGAGATGGTTTCATGTTTAACGAGGGGTTCGCAGTTTCAAGGCTTATACAATTCCACTTCTCACACTCAGTCAGCTGCAAGTGCTGCTTGGCAGCATGGGCATGGCCTGTTTCATAGCACCGGCTACGTTTAAGCAACTCACTGTGTGAAACATGCTGACAGCCTTGCTAATAGCACGTTGCGATACCTCTGCAAATACACCCTGGCCCAATAGGGGCAATATTCGAGCATCCAGACATATTAATGGAAAATGAATTTGACTCAGTTGTTTTGCCTTCCTGACAGTTTAACAAAGGGGGAACATAAGCAACAACATAAGAGACATAACCTCACACAAACTATGGAATCCATAGCTAGAAGACTGCACAGCTAGTAGGGATTAGTACTTCGTGATGCCGTCTATTGCTAGCTGTGGAATCCACTGATGAAGCATACCACACTAGGTAGGTGTGGGTTCATCATCAAGTGTGAGTACCTTACTTAATGCATGGTAATTCCATAGCTGATTTGACTGTTTCTTATTGGAGTTTTGTAATGTTTATATCTGTTTACTGAGAGTGTAAACAATACTTTAATTCCTATCAATCTCTCTTTAGAGTGTTATCCTGCTCTGTTATACCTGTCCTGTCCATGTGAGAGAATCATGTGATGTTTTTCTGCAATTGCCATCTATCCTTAACGTAGTATTTGAGTTAGGGCAGTTTATGCTGTTGTCAATGTTGTACCTTTATTGTGTTTTGGAGCTTGGTATAAAACTTTCCATTACCCATAAAAAGGATCCCCATTGCCAATGCTTGTTTTAATGGATGATGTAAGGGTAAAGTGAACACAAAATATGGGAACGGAGTTTGCTTTTGACTTTACATATGAAACAAGCTGCTTTTGAAGTGGAGTAGACAACATTGTAAAATTTGGAAATGCAGCTAACAAGTCGTTGTGTTATGTATAGGACCTACAGCAAGTTCTGCCATTGTAGCCAACAGCACTTTGCATGGTGTGGTTCTGAGTCCATAATGAAAGTATTAGAAGAAATACTAGAAGCCACATAATAAGTTGTCTGCAGAACAAAACTAAAATAGATGATGGTATCACAAGCGCTAGTGCAACAGTGTAGAGTTTTGTAATGCAAAAAACAATGTAACCCCTTGCTTTCTGCCTTTTTAGGTCTTTCTTAGACAGTGCAAGCACTGTTTCCTTGAGACCTTTTGGTTTTCTATCAGTGGGCTTAGAAACAGCCTGCGGGGAATGAGATTTTAATATCTTTTATGATCAATTTGATAACTTATCTCATTCGTCAATTTTGGATCGATTTTTATCTGTCGTTGAGTAAAAGACAGCCCCTGCATAGATTAGATAAACCCCATTAACTGACGCCACTCTGAAGAACCACTTACAACTGATAAAGTTTAAAAGTTTTAATATAAAATTAAGAAAAGTTGCATATACAATCCTCTCAGGATCAAATTCATCAAATATACAGGAACCAATAGGAACATATATTCCCTAAAGAACCTCAGTCTACAAACGAATACAATTAAAGTCAGTTCCAAAATCAGCAAATTAAAAGCATCGATATGAAGTGGTTCTTCTGCGTCATCTACAGAAAGAGAAAAATAATCAAGTTAAATCTGTCCCTACTCTATACTAGGTGACATCCCTATTTCGCAAGTTTCTAGAACCCTAAAAAGGTGTCAGCAGTTTGACTCCCTAAGAAGTTCAAACTCTCTTAGCCTCTAAAGGTAACTTAAGTTTAAGAAGCAGTACCCTCTCTGCCTACCCATCCGCTCTTCTAAGGGTCCTCGGCCTACTGCTCCCTTGCGCTCTGATCTCTCTCAGCGCATCTGCTCAAGTCATCTGCTCTCTTGCTTGCCCTGAGCTCTTCGCTGTTCCCACTAATCGCCTTCGCTATCTTCTCCCCGGGATGCTGTCCCTAAAATACACAATCACAGTGTGGGTGGAACGCCCCTTCGACGCCCACCACGGACTTTCCCCGTGAGGTCATCTTCTAGCTTTTTCCATGGCTTCGTCTCTTCGCCGTCCGTTAAGTTGACCTTTCTCCTTTAGACGTCATCTTCGTCTTCTTGCTGGTAACTTCATTCAACTTTACCCTTGACATTTTCGGAACAAACCTATCAACTTATCAGCTAACTTTTCTTTACAGCTATGATTGTAACCCTTCTTGGTCCTGTGAATGGTCATTTCAAAACAAAACTCAAATTCCAATCGTCTCCTCTCCTGTTTAGGCAATAAACCTCGTTCGACATTTGTCACCTTAAATCTAACAAGAACTAGACTCTTCGGCTCGCACCTTCAAGTGAAGGCTATTCACGACTCCTGTGAGCCCACTAAATTACCAACAGCGGACTACACTCCTGCGAACCCTTGGTCAGTCAGGTTATAATCACAAATGACCTAAAACTCTTTTAACATTCCTACAAACTTCTTCTACACAGTATAACCTTTAACATACATTTATATATGATAGCATCTAGCAAATACTTTGCTCATGTGTGAATACATTTTACATAGTATACAATTACGTAGAATATAATTTTATATTCTCATTTGTTACATCGTTATGTGTATGCTCTCTGCACATTTCTCCATGTTACATTTCTCGCCGTTTCTGCATTTAAAGTTACACACGTACATGAATTCTACTTTACACGTTCTTCTGTTCGTGAGCATTTCTACACATTACTACATTAGCCCACTACATATACGGGCCTTCTAAATCTAATACATTCTAAAGTGAATACAATTACATTTCCTATATTACTTTGGTTACGTCTGTTAACTTTATGCTATAAGCGTCAACTTCACGTTCGATATACATTTCATTCCTACGTTATACGATATACCTCTAAATATGACTCGGATATACGTTTTATTCAAATTGCGCTCTCTCAGTCCCCCCCTTTGATGACTTTTAGGAGTCATCACTAAATGCAATTTGAATATCACCTTTAAACAGAACTAGTTACATCATTTCCTCTTTTCATCATTTCAAGTGCTCTCAAGCTTTTGTACTGTTGATCTTGTAAAGCGCTTAGAGACCCCGGGGTTATATAGCGCTATATAAATCGAAAGAAATAAATAAATAAATAAATAAAGCAACTAATCTCCTTTCTTGTTCTCTCATAGACCTTTGTAACCGGTTCGTCCTATACCATTTATATAGTTTTACTAATCCTAACAATGTGATTATACAAATTAATACTACTAATACAGGTTTTAATATATACCATACAATACCTTTACCAAGGTTAGCAAACCAACTTCCAACCTTTCCTACTCCATGACCTACTTTTTCCCAAACATTTATTTTTGTCAAATCTTCGATTTCTTGATGAATCTGTGTAATGTTTCTTATGACCTTCTCAAGTGGTTTTGAATTATCAGGAATATAAGTACAACATTCCTGAACCTTCAAAGCCTTGCAAACTCCGCCTTCTTTTGCTAATAGCACATCAAGAGCAAGTCGATTCTGAAGAACCATTGCTCTAATCGATTGCATCTCACCTTCTATTAGCATTAATGACCTTGCAGTACTTGCAGACAATCTATCTACAACTGTAGCTAGTCTCCTGATCTTAACATCGTTAAGTATTAAACCTAACATAGGAAACATCGCTCCAAATACGTCTCCTACTACTTCTGCATCTCCTACTTCCCTTTTCGTTCTTGTCGAAGCCTTTCCTTCTATGATCGTTAAATCCTTTGCATGATATATTTTGGGGAAAACTATTGCCAAGTAACACGAACCATACCAATTGTCAGGCAGTTTTACATAGGCATTTCTTCCGCATACAAAATATACATTAGGAATCACTTGCATCTCCTTCATGAAATCCTTCGTGTAGTACTCTAATCGAAAAGCATGTTCGCAATTAACTTCACCTACAAATACACTTTCATAATATGTCTTGCTTCGAGTTAAACATAACTTTCCTTTCTGCATTCTATCCAAAGCTATTGGACCATTGCTACCTTTCTTTTTATGTGCCTTCTCTTCTTCGGTCCAATCAGTTTTCCACTGTCCTGACATTTTTAGAATCTTCTGCCTTCTGTATCGGTCATCTACTTGTCCTATAAACTTTTTCTCAATCTCTGACACTTTGCAAGTCAGATTATTTCTGCGTGCGTATGATGTATCCAATGTATCCCAAGGAAGAAAGAATTTAGCTAGTCTATCCTCCTTTTTATAATAGTCCCACTTATTCATTTGCTTATAATTCGGAACTTCAGGCAGTACCGAATCATAATTTGAAAAGTAGTACTCAAATCCTTCTCTACCATAAAATATACTGAGCAGTAAACTACATGTTATCCCATAAGTTAATGGGAGATGATGATATCTAATGCCCTCATCTACAGAAGCCGGCAATTGCATACATACATAGCAATCTTTGGCCTCCATGGCATCGATATACTCATATAATAGTTTGGCATATGCATTTGATCTAAAGTTTCCCTGTGACTCGTCTACATGTAATCTACGAGCTTCGTCTGCCAATAACGCCTTTTCACGTATAACATTGCTCTCCTCCTTCTTCCAATCAAGAGCAGGTTTCAAAGTCGTTACAGGCTTAACATCTGCTATTTCTTTATTGGTTTCATGTCCTATTATGTATGATATTGTCACTACTGTAATTATGAGAAATATTACTACTGCTATAAGTGTACCTATTATACATTTAGCTTTTCGGTTTGGGTTGCCGTTCTCCATGTTGTCAAAAACAGCGTAACTCTTTCCTTTGCGAAAAGTTTTTCAGTTCAGTCTTTGGGTTGCTTTATTTTCTTCTCAGTTTGTAAAGTGCTCTTTATCAACAAAAGTCTCTTTTCGCAACAATGTCTCTTTATTTTTAACAACAGACAACCCTAACCCTTCTCCGTCCTCTAAATGTAATCCCTAATTTTATTCTTCTTTCCACTCGGCGCTAGGTTATCTTCTTCTTTATAACTTATATACAAAAGTCTTTATACATCAACAATTATTCTTGTACCTGCAGCTCTCGCAACAAGTTCCAATAATTCAAAACGAATGACTTTTTCTTCTTCTTCCGGAATTTGATGACCAAAAGTTGGAAATTGTAATCTGTTTAGCACTAAATCTTTAATCTGACTCAAGTATGGGGGTATGGGAAGTGTGAAAGTCAGTAATCCCTCAGTCTCTAATCCAGGAGTCAACATCCATATCTCCACTGCCACAAATGGATCGAGATCGATTACTTTCACGTTGTTCACTCTCCCAGATTTCTGTCCCCAAGACATCTGCTAGATAAGTCCACTCTGGGGTGGCGTACCTTCTGCAGGGCACACGTACCCTTCTCGATCTTCTTGGACTCTCAGTTCCTGAGTCTGTAGTTTCTTCTTCTTGGTCTGATTCTTCAGAGATTGGGACAAGAGTTTTCTCCGGTTGTGCTTTTAAGCTTGGCCTCCTTCTTCTCTCCGGCCAACTGGCTTCGTCACTCCTTGTCCTCCTGCTCCTTGTTCTTGGACCCGTCTCTTGGTCACTCTCAGCTTGTTCAGTATCCGATTCTCTTTCCCCGTTACTTTCTTCTCCTGAGGCGACTTCGGTCTCACTGGTATCTTGACCTTCGTCAACCTGTTCTGACACAGTCTCAGCCTCTTCGATCACCTCCACAGCTTGGCTTTCCCCCTCTATGTCTTCTCCGCTTTCCGCTGGATTCTCATCCGAGAGAGGAGCTGTTTCTTCTAGGGGTGTTGGCACTCTTCGGGTGTGTGAGGCATGTATCCAGTTTGGCAGGCCTCCACACTTTACCGCAGTGTTCGTAACAAGTATGACTTGAAATGGTCCTCGCCAACGCACGTCTAAGCAGTTCTTCCGGACATGCTTTTTCACCAAGACCCAGTCCCCTGGACTCAGGTCATGGCACAAGTCTTGTGCTGATGGAACCTCTGCAGCCTGGACCTGGAGGGACACAGAATTAATGGCATCAGATAGTCCCTTGCAGTAGTCCAAGATCAAGTCGTCTGTGATGTTCAATAACGCTGCAGTCGGAACCGATGGCAATCTCATAGCTCTCCCCATTAGCACTTCATGTGGAGAGAGACCTGTTTTTCTATCTGGTGTGCTACGTATGCTCATAAGAACCACTGGTAGTGCGTCTGGCCAACTCAGGGATGTTGATGAACAAACTTTGGCAAGTCTGGACTTAATTGTGCTGTTGATTTGCTCTACAATCCCTGAAGCTTCTGGTCGATAACTGCAATGGAGCTTCTGATCGATACTCAAAGCTGAGCACAACATCTTCACTATTTCGCTGTTGAAATGAGTTCCTCTATCCGATTCCAAAGAGGATGGCACCCCAAACCTCGGTATTAACTCTCTAAGTAACAATTTTGCTACTGTAAGTGTATCGCATCTACGTGTAGGGTAAGCTTCAACCCATCTGGAAAATATGCAGACAATCACTAAAACGTATCTAAGTTTGTTGCATTTAGGCATTTCTATAAAATCAAGCTGCATTCTATTGAAAGGCCCCCCAGACCTCCCAATGTGACTCAATGTAACTGGTGTTCTCTTTCCCACGTTTAGTTGCTGACAGATCGCACATCGCTGACATATTGCTTCTGCCGCTACTCTAAACTTAGGATTAAACCATGTTTGTCTGAATACTCTCACCATGGCATCTCTACCTATGTGTGCTGATCCATGCAATTTCCTTGCCATTGGACTAACAAGTTCATTTGGTAAAACTGCTCTCCCATCGGCGGAGATCCAAAAGTTCATCTCACTTTTTATACACCCAGCTGTTTCCCAGCCCTTTTTCTCATCATCTGGTGCATTCTCCTGAACACTCCTTAGCTCATCCCACGTATCTACAGTATCTAACAACATTGTCAATTCAGTTCTTTCTTGAATTCCCCCCACTTTCACATCAGTGTGAGAATATCCTTGCTCTGCGCAGTAACGCGCTACTTCATCCGCATAGCGGTTACCTTGTGACACAAAATCTGTACCTTTTGTATGCGCAGCACATTTGACTACTGCAATAGCTGTCGGGCCTTGCAATGCCTCTAACAATAATCTCACGAATTCTCCATTCCTAATGGGAGAACCCGAGGAGGTCATGTAACCTCTTTGAGACCATAACTGCCCGTAATCGTGAACTACCCCGAAACCATACTGGCTATCGGTGTATATGGTGACTCGAATTTTGTTACCTGCTAGACAGGCACGCGTCAAAGCAATAATTTCAGCTACCTGAGCGGAGTGTACTCCTTCCAGGCAAGCGGCTTCTACAACTCTGGTAATTGTACAAACTGCATAAGCTGCTCTCAGCTGACCAATATCGTCTCTTACGCACGAACCATCAACAAAGAAAATTTCATCAGGGTCAGTCAATGGCTCATCTACGATATCTGGTCTCGGTTTGGTGCATAGTTCAGTCACATCAAGGCAGTCATGATCTGTACAAATTTCATCATCCACCTCATTTGGAAGTGGCATCAAAGTAGCAGGATTCAAGACGGAGCATCTTTTTAGGGTCACATTCTCGGCAGCCAGTATGACTTGCTCGTAGCGTGTGAGCCTGCTATTCGTCAGATGCTGAGTCTTAGTCCTGGTCATTAACAATTCCACAGAATGCGGTACGTACACCACTAACTGATGTCCCATTACCACACTTTCAGATCTTTCAATGCTGACACCCGTTGCAGCTACGGATTTGAGACATCCGGGCAACGCTGCGGCCACTGGATCTAATGTAGCCGAAAAATACGCTACTGGCCTACGCGCATCTCCATGAATCTGGGCCAAAACTGCTAAAGCGCATCCCTCTCTTTCGCAGCAGTAAAGCAAAAATGGTTTGTGTAATCAGGCATTCCTAGAGCCGGGGCGCGACATAAGTCCTCCCTCAGCTGCAAAAACGCCATCAAACAGTCTTTGTCCCATGGTACCGGATCACTCACTCCTTTGTGCGTCAGTTGTAATAAAGGTTTTGCCTTCAGTGAGAAGTTAGCTATCTACTGTCGACAATAACCGACCATGCCTAGAAACATCCTGACCTCTCTTTGTGTTGTAGGCGCGTTCATTTTCATAATCGCCTCTATTCTATCTGGAGACACCTTCCGTTTCCCCTTCTCAATCCTGTGGCCCAAGTATTGCACTTCAGTAAGACAATATTGCAATTTACTTGGAGACACCTTGTGCCCGTTCTCGGCCAAGTGATTTAACAAGGTGATGGTGTCTACTCTGCAAGCTTCCTCTGTTTCTGACGCAACTAGGAGGTCGTCTATGTACTGGACTAGAACTGAGTTCTTGGGCAGCACTAGACTTTCAAGATTTCTCTTTAAAAGCTGGTTAAAAATCGATGGGCTTTCTGTATACCCCTGAGGGATACGACACCATGTTAAAACGCGATCTTCCAGCTTAAAAGCGAAAAGATACTGGCTCTCTTCATCTAAAGGAATCGAAAAGAAAGCCTGGCACAAATCTATCACAGTGAACCATTCAGCTTGGAACGGTATCTGAAATAATATCACTGATGGATTCGGTACCACTGGACAACATGAGACAACAATATTATTATTCTTTCGAAGATCCTGTACTATTCTGTATTTTCCACTAGGCTTCTGTAAACCCATAATCGGGGAGTTACATGGACTACCCACGATCTCCTTCAGTATTCCCTGTTTGATCATGGATTCGATCACAGGCTTTATTCCTGCAATCGTCTCCGGTGTCAACTTGTATTGTGGTGTTCTTGGATACTCGGCATTGGGTCTTACCATGATCTTTACTGGTTCTACTCCCTTGATCAATCCTATTTCTTCTCCAGTAAAATCCCACACCTCAGCTGACACTTTCTCCCTCAAATCCTGTGGAAGCTCCTCCACTGTTAAGGTAGGGTATAGTTCCACACATTCCTGCGAATTTACAACTTTAAAATCGGCATCTTCATCATTGGTCTGCACTTCTACTCCTTCAGTTGTGCAATGTATTGTGCAATTCAGTTTACACAACAGATCTCTTCCTAGCAAACACACCGGGCTAGAATCACAGATCACAAACTGATGTTCGTCACTGTAATTCCCTATCTTTACTGATACTGGTTCTGTCAGAGGATTCGTCATCCTCTTGTTTGCGACTCCTACCACCTGAATCATCTCTCCTGATATCGGCAGACCTGGGACTACCGCTGATCTCAACGTGGATCTAGTGGCTCCCGTATCCACCAAAAAGGTCGTAGGACATCCAGCTACTTCGGCTTCTACGTATGGTCCTCTCTGATCTACCTCCAGGGCTGCTCCTAAAGTACAGTCTTCTTCCCTATTCACTCGTTGCCCTGTAAGAGGATCAACGTAGTAGCATTCTTCTCCTCCTACGAACAATGGCATTTGTCTATAGGTTTTCCCTCCATTCGCAATTCGAGGCGGTTGAGGAAACGGGGCTCGAGGAGTCTGAGTCCCCCCTTTGATAAACTTTCCCTTCGGGACTGTTGCTCCCTTAACCACGTTGTTCTGTACCTCTTCCTCCTCCTGTTCTAATTCCCCTGTCTCAATATTGTAAGGACACTCGCGTCTCCAATGTCCTACCTCGTTACACTGATGACACCTGGTTGTCCTTTTCAGTGTTGCGTTGCGATATCTATTCTCGGTCTCGGTCTTTCTTCCTCTTCTCTGCTCTGATTATTCTGTTTCTTTGCTTGCGTTCCTGTTCCCTGCTGCCGCTGTCCACTCTTTCCGGCTGCTTGCATCTGTACTAACATCAGCTTTTCCTTAAGCTTTTTTGCCTTCGTATCTATCTCATCGCTACAGTACCTTGCATACCTCAGAATCTCATCTAAAGGTTTGTTTTGCCAGCAAATCAAATGTTGTTGAATCATCAAGCTTATGTCTGGTCTCAATCCGAGAACAAACTTCGACACAAACTGTCCTATGTCATTAGGATCCATTACGTCTAATCCACTGTACTGTTTGAATGCTTTCAGTAACCTCTCATAGAACTCGTGAACTGTCTCTTTAGGCTCCTGAGTTGTTCGATCTATCTTAACCCAGTCTATGTCTTGCACCGGCACTTTCTCTTTTAGCCATGTTATTACTCTCTCGTATTTTTCCATGACTCTATCTGATGGACCACCTGTCTGGGTATCTCTCGGAGGCTCGCAAGTGGGCCATTCAATACTAAGTTTGCATGCCGTCCACAAATCTCCGGGTACCACGATATCGAACAATGTGTTCAAATCGATCCACAGTACCTTAGAGATCTTCACGAATCTCTCTACCTGCTTGTACCACTCTACGGGATTTTCTCTGAGCTTCGGGAAGGAATTAGTGAATGCCGCTAAATCCCCCCTACTCCATGGTACATGCACGTAGTTTCCGTTCGCGATTTCTCGCAAAGGGAAAGCTTCCATTCGCATTAAGTCTGTATCCTGAGACTTCACGAGTGTACTCCGTCTGACAGATCCCTTCTTGGACCATCTTTCCTCCCATCTATCCAGATCCCTCCATATTCTAATACACATGACCAATTCCCTTATGTGTACTCTTAGCCCAATCGTTCTGCGCTCATCTAAATCTTGATCCGTGCAATTCAGCCTATGGTTGGCCTGTAAAGCCTTAGTTCGTGATATGTCTATCATGTACTTTTCTGCCAATTCAGATAACTTCTCATGAGCTGCTCTCGCTTTCCGAGTAACGTCTTTAGATAAAAACAGAATCTCATCTGGTGCGTATAGCTCTAACCTCTCCATTGCCACTGTGCCATCAATTATTTCATCTAAGTCTGATTTTAAACTCATTACATCTATGCGTCTTGCTTTTATTTCAGCTCTCAGTACGTCAGTCCTAGGTTGTTCTCTTACATCCCTCTCACCTCCACTATGCGCCCTACGCCTAAGCACAGGTGAGTTATGAGGAATTTTTCTTCCATCTCTTTGTTCCCACCTCTCTAGATCCCAAGCCTTTCCATCTTCCCTTGGGGTGTGGTGGAATAATGCTCCATCCCTCAATCCTACATTCCGTCTTTTCGGCTCAGTTTCACCAGATACAAGATAGGATCCTCCATGCTGTTCTAACCCACTATAACTCGCTTGCTGTCTGGTGTCACTCAACAAACGATAAGGTCCTTCATGGCTCTCCATGCTCCCGCGATCTCGTTCGTGATCACCGGATGTATGGAGAGACGTTTCGCGACTCCCTATATTCTCAAGACTTCTTTCTTGTTCACCGGACGCATGGCGAGACCCTTCGCGGCTCTCCATGTACCCGTGATTCCGTCCGTAATCACCGGAGGCATGTCGAGACGTTTCACGACTCTCCATGTTCCCGTGATTCCAATGTTGCACATTTTCATCCGGAGTATGGTGTGTGCATCTGAAAGTGTTTCGGTACTCCTGCGTCTTTCGTTCTCCCTCACTAAAGGTGACGTGAGGCACTTCGCCACACCCTGCACTCCTGTCGTTACACATTTGCCGATTGCCACTAGTAGTAGGGCAAGTATCTCCTCTGCTTCCTTGACTCCCTCTCTCCCACTCCGGGCTGCTTTCGCCAGCTCCACAATGAGAGAGGATCTTGTTATCCTGGTCTTTCCACTCTGCTCCTGTTTCTAAACTTTTATTCCGAGCCTCTTCAGCCGTATCCCATTCTTTCAGATATTCCCTTAATTCCTTATAGGATTTCGGTTTCGGTCCCCTCAAATCCATTGATCCTCTTTGACCCCCTTGTTCTATCCAGGGACCCGTTGCGGAATCTAATGGGGTACTCCGACTCACTGGTGCTAGTATCTGCCTTTGAGGATTCACCGTGTTATTCCTATTCTCCATCTCTGCCCTTTCCCTGTCCCATTGTGCCTGTTCCTCCTGCTGGACCCCCTCTGGGTTGTAGATTGACACTATAGGGCCTATGGTAACAGGTACTTGTAGAGCGTCTGGCATTTGGTACGACCTTGCACATTGCGTCTCTGGCACCTTCTGGACCACGAATCTTCCCACTACTCTCTGTTCAGAACTAGCTTGGGGTATTTCCTCACTCTTGTTGGAGTCCCACTCCGTTACTGGGATCGATTTATATTCTCCCCATCTAGCTCCGTCCCCTTGCTGTAATATGGGACTTGCGGTTTCGCTGTTATACGGAGGTGGTCTATCTGTTAATAGCCTATCTATCAGATCCTCCTCCGTCTCGCTTTCCTCATCTTCCTCCTCTAGAGGTTTCTTTTGTCCCGTAGCTTCTATCATGGTGAACAGTTTGTCTGCTTCTATTTTTTGCACTCTCCACTTCTTAGCTTCCTCGTCCCATTTCGCATCCTGCACTGCTTTTACTGAGCGTCTCACTCTTTCTTGGCGCCTCTTTACGCTCTTTTCGTGTGCCGCTCTAAACCATGCACTAAGTGCTTCGAATTGTGTTGGCCTCGGTAGAGGTCTCGTTGCAAGCATTACTGCTTTCAGTTGGTTCAACACTTCTAGCTTAAACGTTCCGAATCTCGGAAACGTCAGTTCCTTATTCCCTTCTGTTAGCCTATTCCACTCGGAGATCCACATTATCGAGTGTAAGCCTACATTTACTGCCATGTGATAAGCTGGTGTGCCTTCTGGTGGAGCTTCTTCTCCAGCATATAAGTTTCTTCTATTCCTCCTAAAGATTTTTCTTAAACCCTTAAAGCACTTCATTTTTGATAATCTACGATTTTCTTTTATTAATTCTCTTCCTTGTTTATGTCCCGATGACAAACCACCAATCCCTGTGCGATTCTCGCTAATCAGCCTATCCCAACGCTGTTCTACGCTAACCGACCAATCTCAGCGCGGCTCTACGCTGACGTCACTCGTCCCCTCTGCAGCAGTTTCCTTCGTTTCTCAACTCGTCTCGCGGTCTTACATGCGTTTCATTCATACGCCGAAAAATGACTACTTCCGTCCAAGCGATCACTTTTCTCTGACTGTACGGCCACAGTCTAACTGTAATTGTCACCTCAACTGGCGAAACGTCTTCCTCTTACGGTCAGACGCTCACCTCAACTGATAGGTTACTTACACACAGTAAACGTACGACCAGCATGCGTTTACTCATACACTCACTCAAACGCTCCCCCTATCATCGGTCTGCGGGTGATCAATGGTACCTCATGACCCCCTTTAAATGGTAGACAAATTACTCTGGGTGTTCGATACACCCGAACCACTTAAGCCCTCTCTGGACATAAGATTTTATCCGGTTGCGCGCGCTCACAACCTTCCCTCAATCACACTACAGGCATTCAACTCCGCTTGACATTACAACACAGGAACAACATAAAACACCGCAATCTTACAACGCATGACCCTTATACTCACTCTCGACCGATTCTGCTGCTTTTCTCTCGACGCACCGTCAACACCGTCTTCGGCGGGGATTCTTCTTCTGGTCGTCGATGACTAGGGACCTTGGGGTAAACTAAACCTGACCTAGGTTGTCTTCCTCAAGAAGAAAACCATCTTTCTCTGCTACCAACTGCGGGGAATGAGATTTTAATATCTTTTATGATCAATTTGATAACTTATCTCATTCGTCAATTTTGGATCGATTTTTATCTGTCGTTGAGTAAAAGACAGCCCCTGCATAGATTAGATAAACCCCATTAACTGACGCCACTCTGAAGAACCACTTACAACTGATAAAGTTTAAAAGTTTTAATATAAAATTAAGAAAAGTTGCATATACAATCCTCTCAGGATCAAATTCATCAAATATACAAGAACCAATAGGAACATATATTCCCTAAAGAACCTCAGTCTACAAACGAATACAATTAAAGTCAGTTCCAAAATCAGCAAATTAAAAGCATCGATATGAAGTGGTTCTTCTGCGTCATCTACAGAAAGAGAAAAATAATCAAGTTAAATCTGTCCCTACTCTATACTAGGTGACATCCCTATTTCGCAAGTTTCTAGAACCCTAAAAAGGTGTCAGCAGTTTGACTCCCTAAGAAGTTCAAACTCTCTTAGCCTCTAAAGGTAACTTAAGTTTAAGAAGCAGTACCCTCTCTGCCTACCCATCCGCTCTTCTAAGGGTCCTCGGCCTACTGCTCCCTTGCGCTCTGATCTCTCTCAGCGCATCTGCTCAAGTCATCTGCTCTCTTGCTTGCCCTGAGCTCTTCGCTGTTCCCACTAATCGCCTTTGCTATCTTCTCCCCGGGATGCTGTCCCTAAAATACACAATCACAGTGTGGGTGGAACGCCCCTTCGACGCCCACCACGGACTTTCCCCGTGAGGTCATCTTCTAGCTTTTTCCATGGCTTCGTCTCTTCGCCGTCCGTTAAGTTGACCTTTCTCCTTTAGACGTCATCTTCGTCTTCTTGCTGGTAACTTCATTCAACTTTACCCTTGACATTTTCGGAACAAACCTATCAACTTATCAGCTAACTTTTCTTTACAGCTATGATTGTAACCCTTCTTGGTCCTGTGAATGGTCATTTCAAAACAAAACTCAAATTCCAATCGTCTCCTCTCCTGTTTAGGCAATAAACCTCGTTCGACATTTGTCACCTTAAATCTAACAAGAACTAGACTCTTCGGCTCGCACCTTCAAGTGAAGGCTATTCACGACTCCTGTGAGCCCACTAAATTACCAACAGCGGACTACACTCCTGCGAACCCTTGGTCAGTCAGGTTATAATCACAAATGACCTAAAACTCTCTTAACATTCCTACAAACTTCTTCTACACAGTATAACCTTTAACATACATTTATATATGATAGCATCTAGCAAATACTTTGCTCATGTGTGAATACATTTTACATAGTATACAATTACGTAGAATATAATTTTATATTCTCATTTGTTACATCGTTATGTGTATGCTCTCTGCACATTTCTCCATGTTACATTTCTCGCCGTTTTTGCATTTAAAGTTACACACGTACATGAATTCTACTTTACACGTTCTTCTGTTCGTGAGCATTTCTACACATTACTACATTAGCCCACTACATATACGGGCCTTCTAAATCTAATACATTCTAAAGTGAATACAATTACATTTCCTATATTACTTTGGTTACGTCTGTTAACTTTATGCTATAAGCGTCAACTTCACGTTCGATATACATTTCATTCCTACGTTATACGATATACCTCTAAATATGACTTGGATATACGTTTTATTCAAATTGCGCTCTCTCAAGCCCATTGTTTACCATTGGTTGGCTTTATTGTCATTGTCATTGGTTTGCTTCTTATTGGTCATCTGCTGGTGGCTTCGTGCCTCTTCATGCTTGTCCCACCACTGGAGCATGGACTCATTACTTGTGTCCTTCCATTGTTGATTTTATCAGCTTCTCCTTTTCTTTTTCTTTTTAAGCACTCTACCAGAATACGTCTTTTTCAACTGTCTCTCTCATGTAATTATCCCACCCCGTATGCCTCCTGCCCTCCCTCATGCCATTGTCTGTGTTGCTTCCTCCACCCGCCATAACTGGTCCATGTTGCTTGATCCTTACCCGCTTTCCCTGTTGCTGCTTACCCCCTTCTGCTGTCCGTGATGCTGATTGTCCCCTCAAACTGTGCATGTGGTTGCTTGCACTCTCCTTTTGTCCATGTTGTTGCTTGCCACCACCCCCTAGCCGTGTAGTTGCTTACCCCCACTCACTAACTGTTTTGCTGCTTGCCTCACACGCTATCTGTGTTATTGCTTGCCCTCTCCCACTGTTCATGTTGTTGCTCCCCCGACCCTTTATCTGTGTTGTTGCTTGCTCTCGCCCAAGTTTTTCATATCCAAATGTTTGATATTGGTGGGATATATATGGGTAAATATACCTAAACTGACTTTGAGAATGGAAAAACAAGAGTAGGCATTTTAAAAATAGTCTGCACGAACTGGATTTTACAGGACACTGATTCGGATGTTTAAAAATTCACAGACCTTTCACTATTTTATTACCGTACTATGCAAGCTATTCTGTTGTGGCTTCTCATATTATCCAGTGAGTGAACTGTTGTATCAGTACTTTTGTAAAAGTCCAAACATTATTACACAGTTCCATCAGCAAGGTAATGCTGGTGAAGTGCTTCGAGGAGGACATACGTAAAACAACATTTGTTGATACCTTAATTTCTCACAGTGACGTGCGGCATACATTTGAATTGACCATTCCTGGGATGTGGGGTACAATATTTTAAAGAAAATTTGTTATATAATGTTTTTAATGTATCCGTTTTAGTGAAGCACATATAGGATTGCAGAGGGCACATGGTACTGCATCATTCATATAGTGCAAATACCTCATTGCGTACAGCATCGCTTAAAAATATTGGCAAACCAATAAGTCCCAAAGGCAAGACCTATTGGCTTTGCCAATGCTTGGTTTTTTTTATTGTCTGAAGTTGTCTTGGGTGGACATTTAGCTACCGGGGCTTACATAGCAACAATCGCTGTACTTCACATGAAGGGCGACGGGGTGACTGGGGACCCTTCATCTAGTGGGGTTACCTATTTGCGTTACAATTGACACATACTTTTAGCCAATCCTAGAGCCGAGATTATTTCACAGCCAGCGCCTCACAACTAGACAACGTATGCCACAACATGTCCATACATTGCTGCTCCGCCCTCTGTTGGCGGGGTCGAGTCAGTGACTGTTTTACAGATGATAAAACGAGATTGGGGCCCGGGGGGATCCCGGTGTCAGCCGGTGTCCCCCTGGGTTTGTTCGCGCGAGTGGAACAGCCCACGCGCAGGGGATTGTGGGTAGGGTTTGGATCGCGGGAGGGGCAAGCACGGAGGCGCGCGCAGGCAGAGGAGAGCGGCGCTGAGGGGAAAGTTGCGCAGCTTGTTTTTTCGTGTGCTGACACGAATTCTGCAGGCTTTTTGTTACTTAAAAAGTAACGTGCGCGCCACACAAGCGGTGATTTTGCCGTTTTTCGGCGGAATGTCGGCGGAAGGCGACCGTGAGGAACGGCCGGTTGCTCAAGGTCCTGAGGTGACGGTGGCAGCCTTTCCAGGAGCACAGAGGCCGAAGAGGACGGCGTCGGACGGTGTCCTGGATGCGGTGGCAGCATGTAGAGCTCTCCGGGGACGCCAGGCCAGCCACTCGGTTCCACCCCTTACAGGTCTCATTTGAATCGCCTCTGGGGCCGCAGAGAGGTCAGTGGGTATGGGTAGAGCACTCTGCCCCTATGCAGCAAGGGGCGAGCATACGTGGTCAAGTTCCGGCGGGTTTGTCTGGTAAGTCCACGGCTTCTGCCACGAGCGGGCGGAGGTTGCTGCAGCGTTCCCGAGCCACCGCGGCACCTGGCACATCGGGTGGTTTGCGCTCAGTACAGGTGCTTGCTTCTGCAGATCTATCTTGTCCAGGCGAATCAGGTGCGGATTTTGGACCAACGGCCAGGTTGACCGAACTGTTACCTGTGTCCAATTGGGAATCATATGATGGGGGAATTGGGGATGGAGCGAGACCGGGTACCAGCAAAGACATTGTGCAGTTGAATGTGACACAGGATTATCACAATGAAGGATTACACTATGCTGCTGACGACATGGTGGTGGGAAATGTTTTGGACAGTGATGAGGCTTCTATGTTACAGGTTAGGGGACGCCCAGCAAAGGGCGGGGTTTCCAATAATTGTTCTAGTCTGTTACAGAAGTCAAGAGCGGACTCAGCTGCGGTTCTTGAGCGGAATCCAAGTTTTCAGCGACAAGATGACCTTCCGGATTTCTCCAAGCGGGCGGCCCAATTACCTTCAGGTGAGCCTTGTTGGTGGGCGGCTTGGTCTGAGTCAGCGGTGGGTCAGCAGGTGGGGGGGTGGGGGAGCGAAGGAGTCGAGCGGGTACTGTCAATTCAAGCAATGCCAGGAGGGAGTCGCTTTCAGAGGTTCCTTGCGAAACGTCGGGTGGGAGGGATTCTCTTACAACGCCTTCTCGGGACAGCACGGCTGTCTCAGCTAATGTGTCTGGTTCTAGTACTGGACAGAAGAAGCTGCCTTATATGGGTTTGGCCATGCCGCTTGGTATACACCTTTCCGACATGACTAGACAGCGTATTTGGCGGCACGAATTTGTGGATGTGTTTAAACTGTTGCATAGGGACATTCAAGCTAAAGAAGGTTCCAAGGAGGAGGAGTGGGAGATTGCTCGTAGGCCACGGGTGCCTCGCTCTATAGAAAACTGGACTGCTGCATTTTTAATTTATGCTAGTGTATACTGTGAAAAATATCAAGACAGGGCGGTGTCCTTATTTAAATATATGGATACCATATGCAAAGCTTATTTGCAGTTTGGAGGGTATGCATGGCTGAATTACGATGAGGAGTTTAGGGCGCGGGTGGGTTTGTTTCACGATAAGCCATGGGGGGAGGTGGACCAGGAACTTTGGTTACAGTGGATGTCAGTTGCACAGCCTAATGCTACCCTACACACCGCAAGTGGTTTGCCTATCGCATATCGGCCCTTTCTACAGCGTCCCGCCCACGCAGGGGCGGGTATGGTTGGTAGGGGACAATTGCCTCCCTTGGGTGCCTGCTGGAATTTTAACAGAGGATCTTGCCTTAGACAGCTCTGTAGGTTTAAACACGAGTGCTCCCAATGTGGAGGAAAACACGCAGTTACTCAATGCCTTGCCCAACAACCCGTTGGTGGGACAGGAAATTTCCAGCGAGGGGGTGGGGGAGCTTTTCCAGCAATTATGCCAAAGGGCTCCTACACCCATTAGGTTGCAAGCTTTGTTGCCATGGTTGGAGCTTTACCCGGATTTTGAGGCAGCATCGAAACTATTTTGGGGTTTTTTGGAAGGTTTTAGAATTGGTTATCAAGGGCCTCGTTCTTTGCGTTGGTCGGACAACCTGAAATCGGCCAAGGAGCTCCCCCATATTGTTCGGAAGAAGTTGTTGAATGAGTTGCACGCTGGTAGGATAGCAGGACCGTTTCCACATTGTCCATTGGCTAACTTGATAGTGTCACCTTTGGGGGTGGTGCCCAAGAAGTCGGTTGGAGAGTACAGATTAATTCATCATTTATCATGGCCAGAAGGTCAATCTGTCAATGACTATATTTCTCCTGATGATTCCAATGTTTCATATGCGTCTGTGGATGATGCACTCCGTATGGTGAGACTAGCTGGAGCTGGGGCTGAATTGGCTAAGTGTGATGTGCAGTCCGCTTTCCGTTTGATTCCGATACACCCCACAGATTTTGAGCTTTTGGGGATGCATTTTGATGGTGCCTTCTATGTTGATCGGGTACTTCCCATGAGTTGCTCGATTTCTTGTGCCCTTTTTGAGAGTTTCAGTACTTTTTTGCAATGGTGTTTTGTGCAAATGAGTGGTCATCAGGCAGTTTGTCACTATTTGGATGATTTCTTCTTCATTGGCAAGGCACAGTCTGGTCAGTGTGGTAAGGCAATGCAGTTCTTTCAGCGTTTGGCAGAGGTTTTTGGTGTCCCACTGGCTCCTGAGAAAACGGAAGGGCCTTGCACTCAACTCACATTTTTGGGGATTGAGATTGATACCACGGCCATGATGGCCCGCTTGCCGCGTGACAAGCTCTTGGAGATCCGTTCATTTTTGTTGGAAGTTCTGGATAAAACGAAGATTGAGCTTCGGCAAATTCAGCGTTTGCTGGGCTATCTCAATTTTGCTTGTCGGGTGGTGCGGGCAGGGAGGACGTTCTGTAGGAGGCTTGGCATGGCAATGTCTGGGGCCACCCTTCCGCATCATCGTGTTCGGCTTTCTAAAGCTGTCAAAGAGGATCTGCAGGTGTGGGTGAGATTTTTGGAGGATTTTAATGGAGTTTCGATCTTTTTTCTGGAAGATGACACGATTTGGCAGATACAGATTTTCTCCGATGCCTCTGGTAAGAATGGTTTTGGCATCTTTTGGGAGGGACGTTGGTGTGCGGAGCCTTGGCCGAGCACTTGGTTACAGCAAGGTCGCAGCATTGCTTTTTTGGAACTGTTTCCTCTTGTGGTGGCTTTGTTGGTTTGGGGGGAGGAAATGCGTGACAGATGTGTGTTGTTTCACATTGACAATTTGGCTGTGGTTCACCTTATCAATAAGCAAAGGGCAAAAGACCTGCGGGTACTTCAGCTGTTACGACATTTTATGCTTCAGAGTTTGAAGTACAACATTGTTTTCAAGGCCCGACACATCCCGGGGATCAATAACTCAATTGCGGATGCTTTGTCTCGTTTTGATTGGCAGAAATTCCGGGAGTTGGCGCCAGGAGCGGATATATGCAAGACTGCCATTCCGCAAGACATCTGGGTCCTGGGGCACTCCGAATAACTGACCTGGTGGAGAACTCTATTGCGCCTTCCACCAGACGCAGTTACCGTCAAGCCTGGTTTGAATATGTATCTTTTGCTGAATCTCATAAAAGTTTGGGGCTGGTTCTAGGGAACAGATCTCTTATGTTGCAGTTTGTCTTACATTTGATTAATAAAGGTCTGTCCCATACTACTATTGCAGGGAAGTTGGCTGGGGTTTCCTTTTATGGTCACTTGTTTTTGGGGAAGGATTTGGTTACAGATGTTCTCCTGCGGCGTATGTTACAAGGTTTTAAGAAGGAGTTTTGTCACAAGGCGCGTGTGCGGGAACCAATCACTTTTGAATTGTTATGTGTGTTATTGGGGCATTTGCCCGTTTGTTGCTATGATTCCTGGGAAGTTTCTCGTTTCCGTCTTTGCATGATTTGGTTGTTTTTTGGTGCTTTTCGGGTCTCGGAGTTGTTGGGGCTCAAGGGGCAGAGGGGAATATATTCTGGTGATATCAAAATTCAGGAGGGTGTTTTACAGATATGGCTGGGTCGTTCCAAGACAGATCAGTTGGGTAAAGGGATTTTGATTTCATTACATGCCAGCGGATTGGCAGAGTGTTGCCCAATTGCGGAGTGGTTTTCTTTGCGTCACTCACCTGACTTTCGAGATGGGCCCATTTTTATTCACAGGGTGGGTGACAATATTACTAGTTTCCAGTTTTTGTCGGTGTTGCGGAAAACGCTGTCATTAGCTGGGAAGAACCCCTTACTTTTTGGGACGCATTCTTTTCGTATTGGGGCAGCGACCGAGGCTTACAATTTGGGTTTCGGTTGGGAAGGTATCAAGAGGATTGGTAGGTGGAAGTCTGGGTGCTGTGCTCGATATGTGCGAATGTAAGTTTATATGCTGTTCTAAATGCCTTTGTTCTAACACCAATTTTTCTGTCTAGGTCGGGTTTACCATTCATTGTCCAGGGGAAAAAACACCACGTGGCTGGTTGGACATTCTTTTATCAAGTGGGCAGCGTTTTTTGCCGAAAAACAGATCTATGGCAGAGAACTCGGTCTACCTAGCAAAAAGCATGAACTCCTATGGAATGGTCAAGGTGGGATGAAAGGGTCCCAATTGTTTCCTTTGTTGTCTAGGTTATCGTCAGTCAGAGGCATTCCAAACCTACTTATTATTCATTTAGGTGAGAATGATCTGGTACAACTATCTGGTTTATCATTGTTGAAACAAATGCAACTTGATTTAGCTGTGATTTCAGAAAATTGGTCAGGGACTACGGTGGTGTGGTCAGAGTTTGTTTATCGGCACCATTGGGTGGGCGCACGAAACCAAGCTGCAATTGAAAAGTCTAGGAGAAAACTGAACAGGGCAATGAAGTGTTTCTGCAATCACATGGGTATCAAGGTTTTGTGCCATGCTAACATCACAGGTACGGACATGGACCTGTTTCGTCAGGATGGGGTCCATCTTTCTGACTTGGGCCAGTCCTATTACTTGTTGGAGGTAAGGGAGTTTTTGTCTGCTTTCTGGGGTGACAATCTGTGGTGCTCGGCTAAACGTGAAATTTAATGGTACGGTTTCTTTCTGCTCTTTTCAGGGGGGGGTGGGGACCAGGAAAACTCGTTGGTTTTCCTGGGTGGCGCCTTTTTGGGGATGGGATGGTCAGGAGCGGGCTCATCCTTCCCTATGGGTGGGGGGGGGAAACGAAAAATTGGAAGGAGGTAATAAACCAGGGCATTGTTCTGTTCATTGGGGAAATTGATGATGCAAGGTTTGTGGGGAAGTTTGAAATGTTTGATATTTAAAAGGTTTTACATAAAGATTGTTTTAATGTACAATGTTGCATGGCTATACTGTTTACCTGTCTTAAATAAAGTGACCTTTTATGCTAAAGAAAGTTTAAAGGTGTGGGCTGTTCTTTTTGCGCGATGGGGCCCGGGGGGATCCCGGTGTCAGCCGGTGTCCCCCTGGGTTTGTTCGCGTGAGTGGAACAGCCCACGCGCAGGGGATTGTGGGTAGGGTTTGGATCGCGGGAGGGGCAAGCACGGAGGCGCGCGCAGGCAGAGGAGAGCGGCGCTGAGGGGAAAGTTGCGCAGCTTGTTTTTTCGTGTCCCACCCTCCCTTCCCTTCCTGTAATGTTGTTTTTTCAGAGTTGTTATATATTTAATTGTTGTCACTATAGGACAGGTGACAGTGCCATGGTGTGTTATGATTCTTTTTAGGGCGCCTTTTTGGGGATGGGATGGTCAGGAGCGGGCTCATCCTTCCCTATGGGTGGGGGGGGGAAACGAAAAATTGGAAGGAGGTAATAAACCAGGGCATTGTTCTGTTCATTGGGGAAATTGATGATGCAAGGTTTGTGGGGAAGTTTGAAATGTTTGATATTTAAAAGGTTTTACATAAAGATTGTTTTAATGTACAATGTTGCATGGCTATACTGTTTACCTGTCTTAAATAAAGTGACCTTTTATGCTAAAGAAAGTTTAAAGGTGTGGGCTGTTCTTTTTGCGCGATGAATAATCGTGCTATTAATCTGGCATGTCGGACTGGCAATCCTAGCGCTTACAGTACATAAACGGCCTGTTAGGAGTATCGGTATGTAAGAATTTTCCTGGGGCCACATCTAGTGCCATCGCGCGCTGGAGTTGGTAAATCTTTTGTGTAAATTATTCTGTAGATACGGAATGTACATTTGATAATCATCAAATTCTGTATTTTTTTTGTGTTTTTTTTTTTTTACAAAGGTCAGTATGTTTATTATTACGCAATTTGGCCAGACGGCAGTCTAAAATGAATAACACGCTGCTACTAATCATTGCACCTGCACTTTGTGAGATAGTAGTTCGGCTTTACTTCCCGACCCCAGTGTCTTTTTTTAATCGTGTTAAATGGCCGACGTGGCAGGTATTTCGGTCGGACTGTACCCATTATCCAATGAATAGATGCTCATGCTCATGGGCGTCCGCAGGGGGGGCAAGGAGGGGCGCTTGCCCCCCCCCCCCTGGAGCGACCCTCCTTGACCCCCCTGCGGACGCCCATGAAAACCGTGACTTCAAGACGGGGTTCTTACTCTCTTTCCTCTCCTTTCTTTTATTTGCTTCCCTGTGAAATGGATCCAAAAAAGAAAGACGCTTTTGCTGGAAATGTCATATTTTTCTGACATTTTAATTCCAAAGTGCAGCATTGGGAATAAAAGGCTAAAAATATGAAAAATAGAGAAACAACTAAATAAAGTAAGACAGAGTGGTAGCAAACTGGCCAAACGAATTTTATTCACACTGAAACACATTAGCGCCACTTTTACAGAGTTTGCCAGTGAAGCGCTATTTTTGTTTTCTTGTCTTTGTTTTCCCTGGACTTGGAACTAGTGCACCAATCCTGGAGGTACTGCAATGTGTGGATTGGAAAACAAAATGTGTACTGCGGCTCTGCGTCCAGGGATGTGGTCTTTTTACCATACTTCTTACCTTTTGTAAGGGTATAAGCAAAGGATATTGAAATGGGTCCATCCAGGGCCCTGTAGTCGTGTCCTTAACTTTTCAGGCAAAAGCACTCACTGATTTCTGAATAGTGAGTGTAAAAGCATTAAGGTTACCATGTTGTTCCTGCTTACATTTCCCATGGTTTGCAAAATTTTGCATTCCCTATAAGTGTTTGCTTTTCCAGGATGTTTTAACTTTTTTTTTTGTAGGCCGCATATTGCTCTTGTCTAGTGCGTAATTTAAATTAAGCCGCATCCAGGTGTTTATAGCGGGCAACAATTGGGTTGTAGTTGAAGACAGTGGGAGTTTTTCTCAGTGGGGCAGTACAGTGTTCAGTGGGGGAGAGGATGTGGCACTATGGTCAGAGCTGTTGAATTGGGAACTGGGAACCAGGTTCAGCCTTAATGTTCTGTCCACCAGACCACTCTCCTGCGAGAGCACGATCACATGCTAGACCTTAGAAGGCTTCGCAACACCTTAGAAGTCCTGGTGTCTTCGCACCAGCAGGTGGACTCTAGCATGATAAGTGTAGGTTAACCTTCAAGGCTTGTCCACCACTATGCATACTGAAGCTCACCTCCAGTCTTGTGGGCAGGCCTATGAAGCAGCACGCCCTAGAACAACAGTCACTGAGGTCACAGGACCCTTGAGAAGGGCCAGCTCCAGGGCGGTGCAACCATACCGGGTGCTTACTTTAGGTGGAGGCATCATGTTTGCAAGTATATTATGGTTTTAAAAACCCTTTCTGCCTCCTTCCTGGCCTCCAGCAATTTTCGGCAACAATAAAAATGTCATGATGACTCTGGTGATTAATGTTCTTCCTAGAGAGAGATCAAAATTTTGTCTAGTGGAAGTTTTGACTCATGGAAAGGTAGCTCAGAGGGTTAATGTACCGGCTGCAAAGAACATGCGCCATGCAGATCACAAAGTGCACATAATGTAAATAGGTCAGTGGGCTACTGCTTTCGTCAGAGAGATCCTTTTGTTACTTGCAGTTTTTAAGTTAAAATCCTAACTTAGAACAGTGAGCTATTAACTGTCATCTAAGAGCTGCATACAAACTGCAAGATATAAATTAGAGCGTTATGTTCCACTCCCCCCTATCCCCCACCCCAGTCTTTGATTATCTTAATGTCCCAAAAAGTGTTCTTTTGGACAGAAATCCATTCTGATTATTAAGGAGAACCCCTAACCATGGTATTACGTTTTAAATTCCGGGTATTGTGTTTCTCCAGACCAATCATTATAAAACTATATGGGCTACTAGTATGGTTGTCATGTGACTCCTACACCTTGTAGTCCTTAGTCTTATGTAACATTTTCTATACAGTGATTTACCCACATATTGATTGTCTCTGTGTAATGTGTGTGATGTAAAGTGCTCTGACACCCTACAATGGTATGAGTGGCGCTGTAAACCAAATTAAATGCATCTGAGAGAGAGTGGTTATGGAAACTTGGGGGGCACAGTTAAAGGGTGGTAGTGAGGGAATCCATGGAAGATGTGGTCATTGGGGGACACTAACAAACATTAATGCACAGGACACCACCAGTGCAATGGCTGGCCCTGCCCTTGAGGCCAGTCTGCCTCACCCATAGGTACCTCCATTGGCCTTGTTTCAGCAGTAGTAGCTGCCATTCACCAGGGATTGGCAATGCAGGACTTGCACGCACACCAAACTAAGTTTGCAAACTTACAGTCACCCGGCTTCATTCACAAGCACTTTTAACATGTGCTGCCTGCTGTGGGGCCACTGGAATTAATTATGCAGCAAAGGATGACAACATTATGCTGTAGTGTTGACTAAATTATGAATAAAAAAAAAGGCTGCAGCGTAATGCAGTATATTTTCTGATATTTTATTAGTTTGACGTGTGTACGGGGAACATCCTTTACAACGCGGTAATGACACCGCAGTGCCATTACAACACGGGTTTCACAACGCAAGTCGTTACCACGACTTGCGCTGGGGGGCGCTCTAGGATAAGGAATAGTAGATTTACTATTCCAGCACCTTCCCTACTGTATGTAGGCTGGTGTTGGAATAGTAAATCTTACTATTCCTAAGTCCAGCACCCTACAGCGCAAGTCGTGGTAACGACTTGCGTTGTAAAACCTGCGTTGTGATGGTCTGCGGTGTTTTATACCGCGTTGTACCGTCATACATCCGTGTGTACACATGCTAACAGTCTCTGGAAAGATTTTGCCTTATTAGTACCAGTGTAACATACAAATGCAGCAGTGAGACAGGTGACCAGTCAACCTTTACAATAGGCCATCCACTCCGCAGCAACACAAGTCTCATTTTATATTAACTTTTGATATGCTTGAGTTATCATGAATTCTAGCACCAAGAAGCCAATATTGGTAAATATGTGTGCTACAAATAATCCCTAACATATACTGTGCATACAGTATATTCAATCTGGTGCTTTAATCATAGGCTGTTTTAAAGTATTCTGATAAAAATCAAATCGTGCTGAAGACAGCCTTGATTGGTGTTGGATCGAGGACCCGGAAGTCTGCACACCTAGCAGACAGAGATAAAGCACCTTGTCAGAAAGTTTAACGTTTTCCCTACAGGTGGTGTTTGTTGGCCTGTGGCAGGGTCAGTCACATGTCCTGGATTCCTGGCATTTAACTGAGTCTATCCCAGTTCTGCGCCCCAGTGTTTCTTGTGCCCCACCTGGCACACATCATGTCGGAGGATGGTGATGATGTTAACATTTTGCCCCCCCTGGAAAAATTTCTGCGGACGCCCGTGCTCATGCTCTTAACCGATTTCGCATCAGCAGCTAGGCATAGGCTAGGTGCCCTCATGCTATGATCACCCTCTAACTCATGGGCACTCACAAACATCTTTCCAGGGGCCATAAAGTGTGGTCTGTGCTGTGCCCGAGGGCCACATTGATGCCAGCAGCCTGGGAGAGTGTCTTTGGGGGTAAGCTGGGCATAGCGGAGGCACACTATGCACATGATGTGTTCATGGAGTTATTTCGAGGGTTTCTTTCCAAACTGCCTTCTAAATTAAGTCTGTTGTCCCCAGAAGAATCATTGATTTGACAATATTGTGTTATGCTGTATCTGAGCTGCTGTCAGTCTACTGCATCTTGGTGCAAGCCTTCTCTGCCTGCTAACGCTACACTGGGAGAGTCAAGTGTAAAAAGGAAGCAACTTGATTACTGAATTGCAATGGAATAGCATTGCACGATGGGAAACCAGAAAATGCGGAATCAGTCCCAGCTTCCCCACTCGATCAAGTTGTGTGATCCTAGGCAAATGTATTATTTCACTTTGCCTCTTTTTTCTTCATCTTCACATAGAAGAGCACCTTGAAATACATGAGTTCTGGATGGATGCTGTACAAAACTTCCTTGTGTTTGACTTAAACTATAATGTTGTCCATGTATTATGACCCAAGCCACCCAGAGGGGTCCACACCACAATTGACATGCCTCTTAGTTCACAATTTGCTTTGTTGTCAGGGTGGGGGGAGGCATGAACTTTTCTACATTCATTTTTTAAAACTATCACTTTTAAAAACTGCTTCTTAATTCACTGATATATCCTGATGTACTAAGGTGAAATCGGTATGTTAATGAAATACACTTTTATGTATTGTTCTCACTTTTATGAATTTTAATAGGCTTTTATCATATTTGTACACGTTTGATGCTAGATATCTTAAAAGTAAATGTGCTGGTGAAGTCAGTAGTGCAGGACACATTTGCTTCTTTTCTTTTACTTTATGTAGGTGTAACTAAATACTTAACTGTTTATTTAACGTCAAGTAATTAAATCAGCCCTGTGTGTGAAGGTCAAAAGGGCCGCAAGTGGCCCCCTGGCCGTACTTTCAGCATTACTGCTCTAACTGATGATTCTCCTTTTTATCGGAATTTGTACTTGTACTCGTCCAACTCAGTGTCACTGCTGCTCATCTGTTTTTTTTATTTTAACACTAGTGCTTTGTTCTTCTAATATAATAATATGAAACAATACCAATATGACTTCTTTTAAGTTACTTTGTTCTAATTTATGTGTGTTTTCCTTTGATTGAAGATATTTCGATTTCTGTACGTGTTTTTTAATAAATTGCAAAGGTTTTATTTAACCGTCGAATAAATCCTGATTGTTCAAATGTAAAAAAAAATAAACCTTGAAGTCCGCGATTGCATGGTTGTAGGGTCACCTATCTGCAGTGACCTTAAAGTAACGAGTTCGCAACCTGGCAAAGCCAGCCTGGCATACCATCATTCCCAGCTTGGTAAATTGAGCGGCATGGGCCAAGGTTTGGCGTGCCTGGGTAACAACTTTAGAAAATTATGTAGAGTCTGATAATGGTATATTAGAAATTTCCTGGGGCCGCATTACAACCAAGCGTGTGCTGGAGTAGGTAAGTCTCTTATGTAAATTATCCAGTAATGACGTAGTGTACATTAGGACATTGGGCCAAGGCACAAGCAAGCAGTCCTCAAAGACAGGTGTGGGCAGGATCGTACCTGTCGGGGGCAGGGGCCAACCGTGTCTGAGTTTTGAATATTTGGTGGTCTCCCATGCTCAGCAGCGATTGCTTGCCATGGGATCGGTGGGGTCACTTGTGCGAGCATCAGGGGTAACAGCACAAGTTAAAGATTGGGCATGGCTTCCTGATTGCCCTTTCTCTGCTAGCTGCCCCTGACGACCGCTGATGTGCCCCCTACCCTTCCAGCATCGGATTTCTTCTTTTACGGATTTCTCCTTTTCCTTTTTCCTGGTCTCCTGGGTGCTGTGGTGGGCATCACTGCTGCTCACTGTCTATGTGGACCTATCCGCCTGATATAATTTTCTATCGGCCTGCTGGATGGCACATCAGTAGCTCCAGTGGTGGCGATGGGGGAGACATTGAGAAACTTTATCCTGTATCACTTCTGCCTCTGTGTTTGATTTGCCTCCTGAACTCTCTCTTCTCTCTGCTCCCTCTCCCTTAAGAAGTCTTGTTTTCTGCCTCTGAACTCTCGCTTTGCTCCATCCAGTATCACCTCTGTGTTATTTTTTGCTTCCTGAGCTCTCTTCTCTTCGCTCCCTCAGCTCTCTCCTTTGCCGCTCTCTCTAACTTTTCCCTATCCGCACACTCTCACTCTGTTGTTCCCCTAACCCCCATTTTCAGATTCCGAAGGCTCTCACACTTCCTTTTCAGATTCCCTAACCACTACCTTTTTTTTTTCAGATTCCCTAACTACTAAATTTTCTCTTTTTGATTCCCCTTGTTGTTTTTTCTTCCTCCAATTTCAACAAAAAGAGAGGCAGGGAGAAAGTAATCATACACTCTTAGTCCCCAATTATACTGATTCAAACAAGGAAAGAGTGCAAAAACTCTAATAACAACAAAAAGAGCAGGAAAACTTGGATACACACAACCAATTTAGTTTGAATAGAAAGCCCTCACTCACCAACATGGTTGGTGACATGCTTCATCATAGGGCCCCACTGGAGAGGCCGAATGCCTCCCCAGTGTGCTTCAACGCCAGATATTACTGCAAAGCGGGTATTGTGAGATGGTGAATGATAAGTGAAAGTGGTGGTGGTGAAGATTAAAAATGTCTAAATTGTATCAAAAAAATGATTTAATGTTTGATCAATTGGACATATTAAAAACAATGCGTTGGAAACCAAGCCAAATAGACTGTTTGGCTTTTCCAGATAGCTTACAAATGGGTCAACATGTTTCTGCCATTGGAGGTGTAATTTTACCAGGCATTCATCAGGACCAAAGTGGACTAAACCCCGGCGGTATGAGCACGCTAAGGCCCACCCTAACCTAGGGACGTGAAATTGAAAATATGTACAAAGTGCAAGTAAAAATCCTTCTGTGGTTCTCTCGATTTGAGAAACCAAAAAAGTGTCTTCGGGATCCGGTTACTGAGGGTGATATGCAGGTTTCCAGTGGGTGCCTGGCGTCGAGGGCGGTGTGCTGAATTCGCCACCACCCCCCTCCCGAGATCCATGGTGTGATTCTCTCTCACCAGTCAAGTGCCCACTTTTTTGGTTTCTCAAATCGAGAGTACCACAGAAGGATTTTTTCCTTCACTTGCACTTTGTACATATTTTCACTTTCACGTCCCTAGGTTAGGGTGGGCCTTAGCGTGCTCATACCGCACGTCCACTTTAGTCCACTTTGGTCCTGATGAATGCCTGGTAAAATTACACCTCCAACGGCAGAAACATGTCAAATCAGCACCAGCAATCTGTTGTAAGAGCAGACAGACAGTGCAGTGATGGTTTTATGATATATATGAAACTATTTTAACAATATTGACTTCGAAGTTCAGACACTGCCGTGATGGTTTTATGCACATGATGGTTTTATGATATATTTTATAATATTTTAACAATATTGACTTCCGTGGTTCGTGATATCAGTTGCTAGTCTTGGCTGCAAACTAAGGACAAAGGTTATTTTCCAGAATGGTGCAGTGAAAAAAATGAAATACCATCGAATTGGTTGTTTAACTTAATAATCTCGTCACCTGGCTCATGACGTACTGGTCAGTGTTACTGTCCCTTCGGCATAGCGAGGTGTTGTATGTGGCGCTTCATCCCATGCATCTGTAGTTGCTCTGTGGTTGAGTCTGTTCCAGCATTGAGTACCTCTTCTGGATAACGAGAAACTGTGTGGTTGCATCTTTCTCTACATTGAGCTCCTCTCCTAGCTTAAGACATGCTGTATGTTTGTTTCTGTCCCTGTACTGAGCTCCTCTCCTGGCTCAAGAGGTGTTGTATGTTCGTGTCTGTCCCTGCATTGAGCTCCTGTCCTGGCTTAAGGCATGCTGAATGTTTGTGTCTTTCTGAAACTAAGCACCAGTCCTGGCTCAAGGGGTGCTGTATGTTTCTGTCTTTGTTAGAACAGATTCGCAATTACTTTATTAACCTAACTGCTTTCTCAAATTTGTTTGGAAATGTACCATTTGCTTCGTCTATTTTCAAAATTTTCTTGGGGGGAGAACCCCCCCAAACGCCCCATAGGTGGTTCAGGCTCGCTCGCTACACTCGCTTGATACAGTGCTGTACAACAATTATTCTACAAACACCACTTTCAAATGTCACCAGCCGCAACTGCTCACCTCACCAGCCACTTGGACTATGTTACCACACTATATATACAGATACACACCCATTTCCAAAACAGTCGCCAAACCATACAGAACACAACAGCAAGGCTCCTCCTCGACCTCCTGAGCGAAACCAACATGTCCCCCCACTTCAGAACACTGCACTGGCTCCCCTCCAGCAAGCGCTGTCATTTCAAACTACTCACCCACACCTACAAAGCCCTCCACAACGAAGGCCCTGCCTACCTCAACCAAAGAGTGAACTTACACCAATCCATTAGACAACTAAGCTCCTCCTCCTCCTTCCCCCTTGCCCCCTGCATTCTCAGACGCAGTAGCAGAGGCTGTTCTTTCTCCCACAGTGCGTCCAAACTCTGTAACGATCTCCCCCTCTCCCTACAATCGACGGAAACATTACTGGAGTTCAGGAAGAGACCGAAGACCTGACTTTTCGACAAATAGCTGGAACAGGGACATACCCCCTACCCTCAGCTCCTGAAGACCCTCACGGGTGACAAGCTGCGCTTTATAAATACCTATTCATTTATTTTATACTCAGAGCTCCTTCTGGTGCCTGGCGTTGGGGATCTTGTACAGGTGCGGCAGATTGTATTGTATGTAGTACTTGTAAAGAGCACTGTGACCAAACATGGTATCCTGGTGTTAGTTATTACCACTATGTAAGAAAGTTGCAGCGGATGTGGGAGGAGAGGTGAGGGGGACAGGCCCTTGCAGTGAAAAATGGCCTCGGTAGTGTTGCCTGTGGGAGGGAACTGGGCATGGGGGTGGCGGTTTCCTCTGAGGCAGCACAGTGTTTTTTTATTGTTTGTTCTGTATTTTGTTCATGCTTCATACCTGGTTTTACAAATGATCATTTTAATGGCAGTTGCTTTGCCAGGACAGCAGGTTGGGATAAGGTATATCTAATTGAGCCTCTGGCCTTGCACCAGCAGTTTACAATTGTGTACCTTGTTTCTCTGTGTATCGAGCATAAGTATATTAAAATTTGCCATAGCCTTACTTTCACGTTAATCGCCAAGCGCATGAAGCTGTATTAACCAGTGTCCTCAGTCTTAACCTGCTAGATCCTCCTTATGTACCATTGACATCTGTTATTTATGTGGAAGAAGCACAACCTCCTAAAAAATGTTTGGGCAAAGTCAAAAGTAATTTTTTATAAGGGATAATGTTGTCCACTTTTATAGTGTTACATTTCCAATGTTCTCCTAGCCAAACACTTGTATGTGCAGTGTCATGTTGGCAGATACTTTATACTGTGAGCTACCCGAATACCAACACTTGGGAAGTTGTTTCCTTCCATCTGATCAAGTTTTCTTTGACCCGTAAGACTTTTTTCGGGAGTTCTCATGGGGCGTTTGTTCATTGACATAAAAATCAGCAGAAAGTGTGCGGCTTGTGCTTCAATGCCTCATCAAAGGCGCTGCCAGAGCGATAGTCTGATATCTGCAGTCCAAAGAGAAAGTCATATGTCTAATGACAGGTCGACAGGGCAAGATGCCTGTTGTCTCTTTCTATCCGAAGGAAAACATAATTACGCAATGGGGAAACTAGCCCAGTGTTGCTTGCCTCACTAACAGTTAAGATTGGTGAAACCAGCAATGATATAGAGGTTCAGGATTGAGCTGTGGCATGGTTTAGCATCTCACTATCACCGCACCTTTGTGCATGTAGCACACGTTCAGGAAGATTGGGATTTAATATCTTTACCTCTGAACTGTCTTAAGGCTAGACAAATGGGCACAGAAAGGGATCCCTGCTTTGGTGCCTATCAATCAGCATTACATATGCACACATAAAGGGTCTTAGCTTTGTGTGTTGTCAGTTCTTTTTAAGGAAGAGGTGGTTTAACCCCTTCGGGGCGGCGCACATTTTTGCCCTGTGCGGGCGATTTAAATAGTGGGCAGGATTCGGACGGCCCCTGGCCGTCCTCCGCACATGCCCACTGTGACGCATGATGGCCAGTGGCCGTCATGCGCACCGAAGGGGTTAAAACGTACACAGAATGAGTCAAAAACAAATTGTGAGGCGTTTGTCATAGCCAGGCCACTGGAACTATGCAATGCTACGCCTTTTTTCCCTGCATAACCATGGGTTAGCCGCATTTGCCACATAATCCACTGTTTACTGCATAATATTTGTTTCTAGCTTAAACAGGTCAAAAGTTAATGAAACTGCAATGATGTGGGTTCGCTCCCCTTGGAAGACCCTTTGCAAAGGTTAACCAGTCATCTCTCGGTTCCCTTTTCCAGTATTTGTTTGGCTGTTCTACTGGTAATAATGAAGGGGAATCTTCACCCAGTATTCCCATGCATAAGAAGTAGAAAATAAAGAAGTAATAGTATCAACAAGTATGCCACATAATATTCTTTTCTTGCTTCATAATTTAGTCAGCCCTACTGCATAATTTGATGATACCCTTCCACATAATTCTAGGGGCCCTGGACATAGCGGATAGTTTATAACTGGCTTTAGACTTAAGCAAATTATCTGGCACATACTGGTTTTGCTACTGGGCTTTACAGCTGCTCCTTCGATTAAACCAACTCTCAGAAGAATAGTTCACACAGTGCAAAGAAAGTTACATGGCCTGCACACCCTCAAGAAGTTGGATACTTAGAGAATTAAAGCTAGGGAAAGTGGTTCATAGCGTGTTCTACCTCCTCCACTGCCAACTCTAGCGTCACCGGTGGATTCAAAGAATGGAACTCAAGACTGCACCCCTCCCCGTTTACATAAGGACTCTGCAGTCACCAAATGTCTCATCTGGTAATAAACAGTATAAGATCAGGTTTGATATTTTAATTTAAACAATGCAATCATCACATGCTTATTTTGTTGGACTAATAATTTGAATACACTGAGCATATCCTAGTTGGGAACAACATTGGTATGTACTGACAATTGTAGCTGATGAGAAGTCTCTAAGCCATTAAATTGAATATTATCTGGTGAGGAGCCATATTCACATTTGGCCTTTACACCAACTCAGCGACAGCATAGGGATCAGTTTTCAAAACTATGCAGATAATTCACAAGTGGTTGTCCTGCGGACCTCTGAACCAAATATTGTCTGACAAAAAATAGCAGAGGTATTTAACCAGAATTTGGGAATGAACAGAGAGAGAATTGACATAACCTTAGTGCATCCAAAGCTGAGCCCCTTTCTATGACCTAGAGACAAAATCTATGAAATGAATTTGATGAGCGCCTTATTATAGTCACTCCATGCATTCAGTCGTCTGATTCAACTCCTTTAGCAGGGGCAGCCTTAGGCATGTACAAGCTGTGCACCTGCACAGGGCAGCCAAAACCCAGGGGCCGCCACGCCAATATATATCTGAGGAAAAGTGTTCTTCTGATCGGCATCATTTGTACCGGGACTCCATTGCTTTTTCATTGCCATCTCGTGTCAAACACTTCCACATGACCCACCTGGTCTTTTCTGCTGATGCCTGAGGAAAATCTAACTAACACGACAACAACCATCTTGTAGCCTGCATTTCTGCCCAGGAACTGTCGCACACCCACCTCCCCCTGTTCTTTGCAGTTCACCAGAAAGCCATGAGGCACTCACACCCTGTGTAAATGATTTGTTTTCCATCTCCTGCTCCCAGCCTGGTAAACATCCTTGACACCGTGATAAGGTTATCTGGACAATGGTCTGACTGCTGGGCCTTGATTAGGGTGATTAAACAATGACCTGAAAGATTGGGCTTTTATCAAGCTGAGAGGACAGTGACCTGAAAGACCGAGCTTTGATCAAACTGAGTAAACAATGATTTGTGTACCAAGTCTTGACCAGGTCACCATCTAAAAACATCGTCTGGATCTGGTTATCAACTGCAAACAATGCCCTGATTGAACAATGAACTAACAGCCAATAGATCAGAATGAAAAAGTATAAAAGGCTTGTAAGCTGCGGAGTAAAGCAGCAGCCTCCTCTGTCTTGTTTATGATGAGCTTGGGACTCTGTTCCATAGCCCGGGCTATTTGAATAAATCTGGGTTCCTCCTGCAGACGAAGGCTCCTGTGTCTCCTTTTACTACGTATGAAGGGTATGGAAAGCTTGAGCGGTTCTCCCGCCGCCGAGACCCAGTAAGTGGGTTAATCCGGTTCTTCAAATGCCGCCTGAACAGGGACTCCACGAGCACGAAGGTCAGGTCCGGTGGATGTGAGGAGGTGCTCGGAGAGACTCTGACGGAGGTACCCTATCCGAGGGATTCTTGCAATCCGGTAAGCCGAACAACTCGCCCACTGTTCCTCCCCACCTTGTCTGGGCCACATGACCGCGTTCTCACTGGAGCCCCCTAGCAAATACTTTCTGGAGAAGGACACAGCCCTATTTCTGTAGAAGAGAACTACCCCTGTAAGGTAAGGGTGGACTGATCACCCACCAAGTCTGTATGATTCTGTTATTGACTTTTGCAAATCCAAGCAAGTGAGGTGAGTTTTTTAAAACCCACTGGTGTCTGTTCTGTATGATTCTGCTGTTATTGACTTTTGCAAAAGCCAAGCAAGTGAGGAGAGTTTTAAAACCCTCTGGTGTCTGTTATCTGTTTTCAAGCATGACAGTCAGTAGTAAGTTCAAGAGATTATGTTGTTGTATGTGTACGCAGGACTCCCAGCTGGAAGCGGCTTGTCCGCTTCCCCCAGAAGGGGCCCCTGGCCATACCATGTATGTTAAACATGGCCCTTCTGCCATAATGTTTTCCTCATTCTGGGTAAAATATATGAAACAAAGTAACGCGGAATTACAGTGGCCACTTTATGGCTCCTTTAATTCCCAAGTCCTCGCCAACTTAGAGGAACAATTAATGAAAAGAAAAATGTGCCTGTCTATGTTTAAATCTGTCCGATTTTGGAAGAAAGAGATAGAGCAGAGAGCTTGAAAGCAGACGGCTCAAGAAAGAAAACTGGAACGTATGTCAATGGCCGACCACGCCAGAGAAAATTTACAAAATCAAATGACAAAATCGGTAGAAATAGCCGATAGGAAGCATGGGGCTCGGGTACAAAAGTGTTATCCAGCTTGTGAGGAGAAAGGAAAGGGCCATATGGAAGGGGGAGAAGAAGGTGATTCCTTGCTTGATACCATGCTAGAAAGCCCTCCTGCATATGCCCCAATGTACCCTGCCCTGACGCCTCACACCCCGTATATCCCCCGCCACAGCCCACTCCTGCCCCCACTGCCCCTCTTACTGTTCTCCCTGTCACACCAACCCTCCCGATTTTTCCTATGACACCTACCACGCCCGCTAACCCTGTCCTTGTTGCAGGAATGACAACAATTCTCCATCCGCCCAAGCCCTGCGGTTTTACCCCTACACGCCCTTTTCCTACTTCCCATTGGTCTACAGATAAGCAGGATTTATATAAATTGTTGAATTCCCCCCGACTGGCCTCCTTGCGCTCTGCAGTCAGCTTTTCGTCCCTTCGAGAAAATGACCTACAGAGGCAACAGTGTGAAGGTTGGATAAGTAAAGGTAATATGTATGCCTTTAAAGAAATATGGTCCACCTTTTCCCAGTGGACGATTATGGAACAGACCACCTGGCTGAATACATGTGTACCCTGGTCATGCAAAAATTTGAGAATGCGCTTATGCAGATACCCACCGGATTATTGGACCTTAGGTCGCAAATAAAAAGAGGCGATGTTCAGGGAGAGGGGATGTTTAGCATTATGTCTGCTTTAATGGCTTACCGTGATATGACCGCTTTTCCCAACACCCCTCTAGAAACAGCTATGCCAATGAGCAAGGCGGCCCCTGTCTTTGTTAACGCACTTACCGATGCTCAAAATAATGTCCGAGGGGCTGTTGAGGCACACTGGCGCAGGCTTTAGGTTCATGTTCCTTGGAAAAGGTCAGAAGTAATGCAGTTTAAAGGACAATTACCAGATCCCCGGAAGAATCCGGCTGCCTTTTACAGAGAATTAGGTCAGATTATATCTGCAGGTACTCTCATTCTTAAGGATATAGATTTACTTTTTGGTATAGTTGTCCCCACTGAAATTTGGGACAAAATTCGGCATGCTGACCATGAAGTAGCATTGGGAGGTAAATGGGCTGACCTAGAGGCTATGGAAGAAGCAAAGGTAGGAGGGACTAAACCAGAAGCTTCCATCCTGACGTTGCCCCGTAAAATAATAACGTTTATGAAAACACTTTTGCCGGAAACTGTCATTAACTGCGATAAAATAAATGCCTGTAGGCAGCGTAAAGATGAGAATGTGGCTGACTTCTTTACCCGTTTTGAGACAGAATACAAGGGACATAGTGGTTTGGATCCCCGGACCCCAGGTTCTGGCCCAGTATTTGTCGATAAGTTTGTCAGCAACTTGCTTCCTGAGATCTCCGCCAGGCTTAAGAAAGTTTGAAAGTACGTAGTCTGCCCAATCTATGACTGGTATCTTGGCTATGGCATAATATCACGAGAATAGGGAGAATGAAGATAGAGACAAGGAAAGCGAGAAGGTTAGGGATCTTAAGACTAAGGCACTTCTGCAGCAGGCTTACACTCCCTGAGGTCCCCATGCCCGCGGGAATTTCAGACCTCAACCCCAACCCCCTCCGAGGGCTCACCAGTCTACCCCCTCCAGCCCTCAATGTACAGGAGTCCTTCAAACAGATCAGTGTGCTTATTGTAAGGGGTACGGCCATTGGATAGATAAGTGTCCTGTGTTAGCTGAAAACATCCGATCAGGGAAGACTCTGCCTCGTGCTCCCAGGGAGGGGAGGCCGACTAGACCATGGCCCGCCCCATCCACAGGATAAAGAACGCAGGCCCAGGGATGACGCTCCCATCCGGCAGCGCCCGGCCAATAGGTTTGATGGGTACAAAGCAACACACACTTATTACAATGATTATTATGATGAAGTTGATGAGACAGGGTCCTACCAAGCATAGGACAGCCAGGAAAGGGGTATTAACAGAGTGCAAATTCCAGTGGATCAAAGAGGCCCGTATGTTCAAATGTCAGTTGTGGGGAACGATTAGAATTTTCTTTCGGATACTGGGGCCACCAGGTCTTCTATTGCACGTCTATCAGTCCCAGAGGCACCCCTTTCTGGCAATATGAATGTCTCCGTGGGTTTTGCAGGAACACCTGTGACCAGCCCTGTCTCCCTGTCTCCCTGTCTTCCTCTCGATATTGGGCCTGCACATGTTGACGCTCCCTTGGTCCTTACTACAGGTTGCAGTGAAAACTTGTTAGGCATGGATTTACTGAAAGCTCTGTATGCGACCATATCATGTAGTCTCCAAGGTGTATCCCTAACAATTTCTCCCACTGCAGCTTCCTATATGTACCTGTCCGGTCCCCTCCCACCAGAGTTGCAGTCTTTACCATCCTCCCTCTGGGCGTCATCAGACACTGATGTAGGTTGTCTCAACATATGCCCTCATGTGGTACGCATCCAGCCAGGTGCACTTCTCCCCCGCCTCCGGCAGTATCGACTGCCCGTGGAAGGAGAAATGGCCCTTTTAACAATAATATCTGAATTAATGGACAAGGGCATAGTGGAGGAAACACTTGGCAATATCTGTAACAGTCCCATTATTCCCGTTCTTAAAAAGACAAATGGAGATGCTCTCTCCCCTAAAATATACCGATTCGTGATTGACCTGAGAGCCCTTAACAAAATAACAATATACCAATATCCTGTTGTCCCCGACATTACAGCCCTCTTAAAGATGGTCCCTTCTGACGCAAAGCACTTCTCTGTCATAGGCCTGAAGAATGCTTTTTTCAGCATTCCTATACATCCTGACAGCAGACATTTTTTTCGTTTCTTCCTTGGTGGGCGGAGCTTTAGATTCTGCCGCGCCCCTCAGGGTTTCACAGAGAGCTCCATTATCTATAGTCAAGCCCTAAAAAGTCAACTAGATTCCTTGGAACTCCCTGATAATTCCACACTATTACAATATGTAGATGACCTCCTCATTGCTGCAAATTCTGCCCCAGCATGTAAAGAAGCTACTCTCTGTTTGTTACGCCACCTTGCCCTCCATAATCACAAAGTCGCTTTGAAAAAGCTTCAGTTTTGTCAAGAGAAGGTGACCTATTTAGGTCATCTCCTCTCAAAGGAGGGAAGGCAGCTCACCGATGACCGTGTAGCCATTATCAATGCTATGACGGCCCCACGAACACAAAAGCAGGTGCGAGCCTTCATAGACCTAACCTCATACTGTAGACAGTGGATTTCCAATTTTTCGGCCATGGTCAAACCTCTTCTTGCCCTCACCACTAAAGACATATCAGACAGTTTCTTTCCATGGACTAGAGAGCATGCACAGGCCTTCCAAGATTTAAAAAAGGTTATGTGTACTGCTCCAGTCCTCGGTACTCCTGATTATAAAAAACAATATTTTCTTTTTGTACATGAGACAGACGGCTGTGCATGCGCTGTCTTGACCCAGATGTTCGGAGGTCATCATAGGCCATGTGCCTATTTTTCAGCCAATTTAGATCCTGTTGCAAGGGCTCTCCCAGGATGCTTGCGGGCGACCGCTGCAGCCGCCCTCATGGTCCGTCAGAGTACGGGGATCGTCATTAAGCATGGGCGAATTTTGCTAATTCGCAATTCGCGAATTTGCGAATTTGCGAATTCGCGATCCGCAAAATCCACGAATTAGAGGATTCGCGGATTTTGCGGATTGTGTGGGTAAAGGGCAGGCCGGGCGGGAAAACGGTGCACATCGCTAGTGTGAGGGGCAGGGCCAAACGGGCGAGGCTTATATGCGAGTTCACATGCATCTTGTGTGTATAAAAGGACAGGCACGGATCAGAGAAGCTCGTGGTCACAGGAACTGCACAGGGATTGAGCTCGTGAAAGTCAATAATGCAAAGGCCTCCATCAAGCATCATAGGTAATTTCCGACGATAGATATGGGGAGAACGCACACCTGCCCAGCCTCGACAAAACTCACATTTTTGGGGGGGCTTTTTAACTTTGCCATCACACCGAAGAGCACCGGGGTCCCTCGAGTTCACATGCCTCTTGTGTGCATAAAAGGACAGGCACGGATCAGAGAAGCTCGTGGTCACAGGAACTGCACAGGGATTGAGCTCGTGAAAGTCAATAATGCAAAGGCCTCCATCAAGCATCATAGGTAATTTCCGACGATAGATATGGGGAAAACGCCCACCTGCCCAGCCTCGACGAAACTCACATTTTTGGGGGCTGTAACTATTTTAGGATGGCGCCGGCAAGCTGCCAGCGCCATCCTAAAAAGCGAGGGCCCAGGACACATTATCCAACCTGGTGACTGGGTCCTGATCCGGAACTTTCAATGGACCAAGAGCCTTGAGCCCTGCTGGATACAGCCCCGTCAGGTGTTGCTGGCCACCCGCACCGCCGTGAAAGTAGAAGGACGGAAGAATTGTGTGCATTTGTCGCACTGCAGGCGTGTGCCTCTGCCCCTCCCCTATGATCAGTGGGTGAGGGAAGGACAAGGAGACTCAGAAACAGAAACAGTCCCGACGTTTGTCCCATTCAGCGATGCCAGACTGCATTCTACATCTATGGAAGCAGAGAGTGACAGCATACTGAAAGGAAGGGTGGAACCCTCCCTTAACTCTGCTCAACACCAAGAACAATTGTTTCCCGACCATACTGTCCCTACTTCCGACCAATATAACTTGTGCCCCCGAGGGAAGCCTTGCCCTTGACTTTGCCAAGTGCCTATAGGCTGTACGGCAGTGATCTTCCCCGGCTGAGAGTAGTGCTGGTGTGTCAGACTAAGGTACGCCATAGGGCCCTTGGCACCTGTGCCCAGTGAAGCAACCACCAATCACAGACAGCCATTAGAGGTCCTTGGCTTAGCACAATGGCTGCCGTCCAAAACACCAGAATCCAGAAACAATATGTTAGTCTCCGACATAGTAAATGCTTCATGGTCACCGTGGTAACACTGTTTGTCTCCCTCATCCTGTCTATCCTTGGTTGGCTGTTACTGATCTACCACCCTGTTACCTCACCAACTACCTACCCCGACTCCTGCAGAACACCAGTATTTTACGCTACCAGACCACGAATGATCCCACTGTGCAGAATTCTTCAATAACACCTTCATCCAAATGTTGCATCATCACCAGCTGATCATGAACACTTCCAACTGCTGAGTTTGTGGACTGATGCCGCATTCCATGATACACCCTGTCTATTCTTTCCCTACCCCTTTTCCATCTCTGGGTCTTGTCTTGCATGGTGGATGTTGATACAGTAGTCCTACACTGTCAATGGTACTGCCAATTCTGCCCTTGGAACATTTCGGGATGACTTCTGGCGGAACACATCTGGCCTTGTCAATGCTCCTTTTAGCCTGACCAGCTCATTCACAACGCTACTATCCCCAGATGAACTCGGTGAGATGGTAGTATTAAGCTCAACTAATCAACGAGCATTTTCCAGATTCCGCACAGGAATGATACTGCCTGATGAACGAGACACTGTGAATGTCATAAATGTGCAAGGCCGTGTCTGCATTCATGGCCTAGGAACTAAGAAAGTTGGTACCAGTACGTGTGATATCACAAAAGCTTTAAACTCCTCATCTCCTCCGAAGCTGGTGGCATCCCCCAACACCTATTTTATCTGTGGCACTGCCGCCTACACTTGGCTCCCCCGTAACTGGTCTGGTACCTGCTATATAGCCTTCCTCCTTCCACCAACGTATTCTACCCATGGAGGTTATCAGCTGTCAATGTAGGGCGCTCTGCGCCGCTCACGTAGGGGCGTCATATCAGCCGAGGATACAGCAGGCCAGGAAACCGGGCCTTCCTTAAAGGATTCCTTCCTTTCTGGGGCCCCATGGCCGACAGTCGGGCTGTACGAGGACTGACCAGGGTCCTTGAAGCCACCATCGCAGTAACAGCTGGTGCCCTCTCCAACATCACTGCACAGCTGCAGGCGGACCGCCTCATAACGCTCCAGAACAGAATGGTCCTAGATGTCATCCTTGCTTATCGTGGTGGTGTGTGTAAATTGATCTGCTCCAGCTGCTGCGTGTACATCGCAGACAACGCAGCTACAGTGTACGATGCCATCCAACGTCTGCATCGCCTTTCGTCCCTCACAGGCTGGATCTGGGGCCTCCTTTCCCAGTGGGGGTGGAGGATCCTCATCTTCCTTGCCTTGGGAGTAACTGTCCTGCTCTCCTTCTGTTTGTGCTTTCAGTGTCTGCCAGTGCTCTGTACAATGTGTGTCCAGACCATCAAGCCTCCACCCTCTAACATTCACAGCACCAATATGATGATGATACTCCAACAAGAAACCTATGGCCTTATGAACATTGACATTTCTTAAAGTATTTGCCACTGAATGGCAAAAGGAGGGTCTGAGGAAAAGTGTTCTTCTGATCGGTATCATTTGTACCGGGACTCAATTGCTTTTTCATTGCCATCTTGTGTCAAACACTTCCAGACGACAATGGTCTGACTGCTGGGCCTTGATCAGGGTGATTAAACAATGACCTGAAAGACCGGGCTTTGATCAAGCTGAGTGGATAATGACCTGTAAGACCGAGCTTTGATCAAACTGAGTGAACAATGATTTGTGTACCAAGCCTTGACCAGGTCACCATCTTCAAACATCGGCTGGATCTAGTTATCAACTGCAAACACTGCCCTGATTGAACAATGAGCTAACAGCCAATAGATCAGAATGAAAAAGTATAAAAGGCTTGTAAGCTGCGGAGTAAAGCAGCAGCCTCCTCTGTCTTGTTTCTGACGAGCTTGGGACTCTGCTCCATAGCCCGGGCTATTTGAATAAATCTGGGTTCCTCCTGCAGACGAAGGCTCCTATGTCTCCTTTTACTATGTATGAAGGGTATGGAAGGCTTGGGTGGTTCCCCCCCTGCCGAGACCCAGTAAGTGGGTTAATACGGTTCTTCATATCCTTAATATAATAATCCTCTGAGGATGGATACATATTTGCTTGACGGCCCCTGGCAGGGATTTGGCGGCCTCCCGCTCTGTTCCACTTCCAAACACCCCGACCCCCCCCCAACCCCCTTTCACTGGCCTTCATGCCTGTGTTCCTCCTGGTTCCTGATTGCCTTTTTTTTCCCTACCCACTGCTGGCCCGCTGGTACAGGCATATATAATATTGCAAGCAAGATGAAGAGAAGTTGAGTACACAAATCTGGTTATTCGAAACTAAAGAGAAAGGCGGCTCAGCAGGCTTTCGTAGCATCACAGGAAGGAGCAATCCTGAACTTTATCACCTAAGGGAAACCTAAAGATGGAGAATCCTCCGGCGAGAGTACTGCTGATGCACTAGGTAAAACATTCGATATGGTATCGATATTAATGTTTTGGGGCAAATAGGCCACCGATTCTTTCTCTGTGGAGGGCTGTGGGTCCGGGGCCCCTGTCATGGCCCTGGCACTGCAGCCATCTATTCCAGTCCCTCACGTCATGTGTCACAATACCCTCCTCCTCCTAAATTTTATCGTTCTGAGACGAATTTGTAAGGGTAGGAGCAGCCGCAGGTACTGGTCATCTAACGCCTTTTCTGGACATTTTATTAAAACACCTTCATGAGCTCCGGGGCTCCGCCCCGCCCAGACCCCCTCTTCAGGGGCCCCCTACCTACGCTCCCTGCCCAGGGCCGCCATGAGCCTAGAGCCGCCACTGCCTTTAGGAAGGTCGACATTCGCTAATGCCAGATAATCAGTGTATTGTTACCTGAGCTGTCATATATGCTAGACTAGATTAGGCAATGCCCAGCAGGAGGGACTTTAATAAGGAATGTTAGCAGGCTTTAAATGCTGCAAATTCTGCGTAAGAACACTCTTGTGTAAGGCCGTACACATTCCCACAGCTGAAGGAAGCCTGCACAGGCTCCTGGTAGCATCCTGAAATCTATTAATTGTTCTAACGCTGGGGCACAAAACATTTTCAGCACTGTTTTCATAGTACCTAAACCACAGCCTTATACTTACCACCCTCTAAGGAAGGAGGTAAGACACTTTTCTGTGGTGGCCAGCTAATTGTGGACCTCCATAATGGGTGACCTTGGGAGTATCCTACAGGGTGTGATTGTTAAAGGCTTTAAAAATTGAGTTATTTGTGTAAAACTCCCTGATTGTGGTTGAACTGGCGCATAGTCACTCTAGAATTAAGTATACAGCTCTCTATAATAATTGACTATTAGACATAATACACGTATATATGTTATGACATGCACTCTTAAGAGAAAGGTATTTATTATTGCCAAGTTGCATCAGAGTTCCGTTTGCATTGGGTCACGTAGGAGACTTTTCTCAACTTGTTGTCCCATTGGGACTCTTAAAATCGTCAATTCCAGATATCAGCTAAGATGTCTCTTTCCTGAGGCCAGGTGACTCATGAACACAGAGTGCAGCGGTTCTTAACTTGGGTGTATGGAACCCTGGGGGTAAGCAATGCGTAGTCAGTGAGGCCTAGTGATTGTTTAGAAAATCAAGCAATGCTAGCAAATTAATGAAATATGCCTACATTAATATGCACAAATTGAAAAGCTTGAAACGGGAAGCAGAAAATGATGTTGCTATCCATAAATGTATTTGTGGAACTAGGGAGAACAGCAAAAGGAATCTAGTATGAAAGGTTGGTTCCCCAAGTGTCGGCAATTCAAAGAAAATCCTGCAGTTACGACCCCAGGTGGCTTCTACCCCTTACTAATCAACACCTCGGGCGTGCTAACAATGCATCCTCCTTTAGTATGGGAGAGTGACATCCTACATAGGCAGTAAAAAGGATCAGAAGGTGGTAAACAGAGGCTTGAAGTGGCGCACTGTATAACAAGAAGTCGATACAGTGGATGCACATTGGTAAACACATGTCAGGTCACATGACTTAAGGCAGTGCATGGATCCTCAGTCATATTTTCATGTGGTGTGCAAAGTCAACTTATCCTTAACCAGTTTAGCAGACAGGCAACAAAAGTGAGTCTTCAGTTCTCCTGGGGCGGCAAGATGCAGTGGCTGCTTGGATGATCTACGCCAGTTTATCAAGGAGGTCGCATGCATGAGGCTACAGCCGCCTGCAGTCATCATCCACCATCTTCGAGGCAGCGATTGGCAATGTTGAAAGGAGAATCTCATTTCAGAACTTTATGAGGGAAATGTCAAGATCGTCAAAAGATGTCCTAGCTTGGCTATTGTGGGGATCCCATGTCATCCTAAGGGATAGTCTGGGCCGGTCTTCTAAGAGCATGAATGAATTGAATTAGGCAGGCATTTTGAACAAGAAGCAGTTGCTTAACATTGTGTTACAAAAGACAGTTCATTGTGGTTTCCTCCAGACTATTCACATTGCTAGGGTTCTTTTGTCAATCCATGGCAACAGGTGGTCTGTGAAGAATTTTGTGGTATTGTATCCATGACATCGCTCACAATACAAAGCAACAGAATTTGGGAGGAGGTCTGGTCGATCGGGAAACTGCCCAAGCCTGTGGGGGAGGAGGAGTCATATTTAGGCACAAAACGGGTAGAAGACCAAGGCATCAATAATATAACTGCAGGCGAATTCAGGATGGAATAGTTTTTTAAGCCTTTAGCTCAAGCCGAGGCAGGGGTACTACGTTCTTTGTTGGAAGGCTGAGGATGTCCACTCCACTATTATCCATAGACAGCCAGGGAACTCCATTAAACAGCACAGTGTGGACTGGTAGTCAAGGACCACCTCCCAATGCGTGCCAGGGAGATCCCTGTATCAGGTTGGCTCTGGCATGGCTGTCTTGCTGGCTAAGCTCCCTCTGACTTGAGGGAGCAAGTGAGTTTGCCTTGTAAGGACAACTTATTGAGGAACCAGCAGAGTTCCAACCCGGGTCCAAGTCCATTGAATCAGTTGATGCTCCAAGGGGCCTGAGGGGTGGTCAACTCTGTCTCCCATGGAGTATTTGCTAGAAAAGTTCATGTATTAGTTATGGAGTATTTATTTTCTAGAAATGTCATGTATTAGTTATGTCCATGTGATCACGATTCTATTCTGTACATATTGTAACTTAATATGACATTTTTTACATGTATTTGAGATGTAATAAATACGGCCAGAGAATGGTTTATTCTATACCACAATAATGGCATCTTGCAGTGGGTCCTTTTGCAAAACCATTTATACATTTATGGATGTATAATGTCTGGTTTGAGATAACTGGTCTTGGAGCGGGCCCCCACCAGTGTTTTTGGTGAATAAATGTAATATGGATTGAACTAGTTAAGTTGCTTCACTAGATTATATAACATAGCTAAAATCTTGAAAAAGATGCTTGGATCCAGCAAAACATGTCAGCTGATGGATCGGGATTGACTGTACCACCAAAGTAATAATGATTTGGGAAGAGACTTTGAAACACAGTATATAATATGTATATGATATGTTCACTGGAAAGCTCCTTATGAAACAGTTTGTGTATAAATGAAATGAAATTTCTGCAATTCTGTGTTATATTTTGTGTATGAGAATAACATTTAGCAGCCCCGTCCAGTACCACGCATCGGGCTTTAGACTAACGCATTTCAGTGGTGGGGATCACTTTGTATTTTAGTGCAGTGATGCAGATCGCATCACTGCAATAAAATGCGAACTCACACATTCATAGCACCTCCTAAAGCTGTCAATCCTCAGCGCTATAATTAGCATAGAAGAAAACTGCGTGCGGTCTGGCATCTCTGGTCGCTGCAGTGTCATGTGACTAACTCTGACTGCTGCAGGCCTTGGAACGGGTCCGTTGCTTTCGGCTTACTGGCTCCATTTGGCATTCATGTTACATGGGGGTGTCATGGAGTGTGTAGGAGAGTAGCATCTGCTTCCCATGGTTACCTCCACTTTTTGCTGTGTTCCACTGGTTTTTCGACTTTAGTATGGCTGGGGCCCTGCTAATCTGGACCACAGCCTAGCTGTTCTCTCTCTAAATTGATACCATGTACTTTAGGTACATACCAGATTGGTTACTAGGTCACCCTTATGAGTCCCTGTATATGGTACCTTAGGTGCCCAGGGCATAGATACCCCAGAGGCCTACCAGGGGCTGAATATTGTATTATGCCACCCCTGGTTAACCTTCCAAAATGGCACCACAAGTCTGCACTTGCAGCCTGGGTAAGATGGTGTAAGCACTCCTTACTTAGATATAGTATACCTATATCTACCTTTACATATAGACACATATTAACCTATAAGTCACTCCTATGGCAGGCCTTGACAATCCTGGAGGCAGAGTGCCTGGTTTTGTGTGAGAGGGTGCCCTAGCATGAGCTGAGCCCCTCTGCAGCTTTCGGAAATATCTCCTTATAGCTGTTCTATGATATAGCCATTCCATATACTCTTAAGTGCATTATAATCCTCGCGGTTAATGCTAACTTTGGTTTGGCTTTATCAAACATGTTGTATTTGGTATCAAACACTTTGGAATACTACCCCACCTGCCAGTTCTGGCGGCCGGGGTAGCATTCCACCCTTCTAGAGGGAGAAGACATGTACACACTGGTATACCCGGTTAAAGTTAAACAGAGCCCCAGCACCACAAAATGGATGCTGCTGCCACAGACAGGAGTCTGCCCTCCTGCTTCTGGACGAAACTCCGGCAGGGGAGGCCTGGACAATAGGTTTCCTGTCCAGGGAGGTGCTGGCACCTCCCCAGACAGGCTTTAGTGTATTGGAGCAGGGTGGGTTGCATTCAGTGAATTTTTTTCAGACACTGCCTGGGGCACACTAGGTGCTCCATACATTTCCCAGTTCAAACCGGTTGCTGAGGGCACTCTGCCCCAGCTCTGGCATGAAACTGGACAATGTGGAAGGGGTGTAACCAACCCCTCTCCAGGTCCTCCCATAGGTGGGACCCTAGAGTCCAATCCCTAAACTTAGTATAAGTATAGGAACCCAGTCCCAAGGACTTTAGATTACCCTGGACGAACCTCTGAAGAAGAAATCCTGGACCTTCGACATTTCATTTCGACTGAAAGACTGAAGAATCTCCCTTGTGGTCAAGGAGTGACCTTCCTGTTCAAACAGGCTCCAAAGAAGCATCTTTACAGGTCTGCATTTTCGAGGCTCTCGCCGGATCCCGAAGAATCTGCGACACAGGATATGGACTTCCAGACATCTCTGAAGCTGACACGAGTTCTCAGCAGAGCTGAGACCTGTAGCTGACACGAGAGACGTGGGACCGGAACTCCTGGACATTTTTGTGACTGCACCTACTTCCAGAAGTTTTCCGAAGTTGTGCATTAAGGTATTTGAAGCCCCTGCCCTGATCACCTTTTGCACCGAAGTACAGAGGTCAGCCCTCAACGAGTGACCCGTGAGTCCCCTTTATTCACCGCAGCTTGAGGCTCCTTTGCGGTTCCTAGTCCGTTGGCTAGTGAGCTCCCACAAAGGCTAATCCTTTGTTTCTTGAGCTTTTCTGGTTGCTCCAGACTTGCTCTGACTCGCCTTCAAAGGAGGAGTCCCTCAGACCTTGCTGGTCTGAACCGAAGCCAATCTTGTCATCTTGTCATCTTGTCATCTTGTGTGGGTTGCTGTTGCCAAGGCTTGTTGGGTCCAATCTGGATTCCGACACTGCAGCACTCGACATACTTTGTGGTACAGCTTAAATCTAGCTCCTGGTCATCGTCGACGCCTCCTGGTCCTCGTGGCTGAAGAGTCAAGCTTCACCTCTTTCACCTGAAAACACCCGACCGGCTGGCATCTTCCTGTCGCCATCCTTGTCACTGGCTAGTGACCTAGACTCTGTCCCCTCTGCTTTCAGGTTCTTCACATCTCCGATCCACCCTTAGATCCACCCAGACCTTTTTCCTCTGGTTGCCTGCAGCATTTCTTCGCAGTTCTCCATTGGAATCGATGACGAAACCCGACACCAAAAGACACCAAAGCACCCAGCTTCCGTGGGTGAGGTAACACGAGTATTCCGGTGCTCCCGTGGGTCTTGACTCTCGAAGTGTCTAAGTCTAAATGGGTTCCATCGTAGTTCACCTCTAAGTGTCCTTATTCTTTAAAATTGTAACTTGTTCGTTCTCCATAGAACGTCAATGGTGATTCGCTGCTGTGTTTAGACACTGCACGCGTCCCCCGTGGTCTCCTGCGTCACTACCTTGGGTGGTTTCTGGTTTCCCTGGCGGTTTTACAGGCCCTAGGCCTGTTTTGTAACCCTCACGTGGTTCTTATACCGCTATTTTAGTATATGGTTTGTGAGGCCCCTAGGGCAAAACGTATACTGTGCAACTTATCATATGCTAATTAAGTTCCTTGTATTGTACTTTTACCTCTGACCTCATAAAGAGTCCAGAGGGGTTGTGTTTAGAATAAATACATATATATTTGATATATACCTTGTGAGGTGTACTTTCATTTGATCATTCAAGAGATTATAGACTGGTAAAACAGCTTGCTTAACTCGCCTCTAAGTCTTAGCCTGAAGGCTGCTCTCCACAGCTACCACTAGGATAGCTTTCTATAAGGTTCACTTTAAACCTACCATCAATAAGGGTCATTTGGACTGGTGCAATGTGCGCACTAGAATAGTGGATATTATATGCCAGGCCAACTTCTCACAGAGACTGCAACAATGTGTCCTACATTGGCCAATAATGAGCCAGGGCTCAAAATATAGGGTGGACCTTCCGGTGTGTGAGGTCAGCAGGGGCAGTTATCAGATAGTTTCAAAGTTTAACTGGAGTCAGTGGAACCCAGCGTTGTTCGCACACTATTGTGATGTAGCCAGGGCTTTAAGTGGGCCGGGTCTGTCCGGGTCTGAGCTCCGGCAGTTTTTTTGCAGCGCCCTCGAAACGGGACTCTATCGGACTCTATTTTCGCGGCTTGGAAAGGTAGTCCTTTCTTCATTTTTATTTTTTTCAGACCCGTTGTGAGGCCCAAAAAAACTGGTGGTTCTCAGACTCTGCCCACTTAAAGCCCTGGCGGTTGCTGCTGTGATTAAGGGGGCTAGAACGCGATATTTGAACCTATGCTACTGCAGTTAGAGCTCAGTTTCCTCACTGAGTAGTGGTCACTGCATGACGTCCACGGCATGACGGCATGACGTCATGCCAGGTGAGCTTTGTTGGAGGAAGGGAAATCCTTTAAGAGAGCCATTTTTCTCAGGATTTCCCTTCACTCTTTCCAGCGCAGGAGCAACGTCGTGGTGGTGCCAGCACGGGACCTCTTTTCCCAGGGCAGAAACAACGTCGTGGTGGTGCCAGGGCGGGACCTCTTTTCCCAGGGCAGAAACAACGTCGTGGTGGTGCCAGGGCGGGACCTCTTTTCCCAGGGCAGAAACAACATCATCGTGGTGCCAGCGCCGGACCACTTTTCCCAGGGCAGGAGCAAGGTCGTGGTGGTGCCAGCGCGGGACCTCTTTTCCCAGGGCAGGAGCAACGTCGTGGTGGTACCAGCGTGGGACCTTCACTTTTACCAACGTAGAAGCAAAATCGTGGTGGTGCCAGCGTGGGTTGATGAAAAACTGAAGAGGCAGAGGACCCCGGGCAGCCTGCTCCAGCACGACCTACATGACCTTCACTTAATGAATTGGCGCCGTGTTTTGAATTTGAGAGGTCAGGGAAATTAGTTTCAGCATTTTTCACCTGTGGAGCCCCATCCTTGATCGGTAAGTGCAGTGTGTTATCCCCACAGTTTGATTGCAATATTTTTTTAGTAATGGGACACTGTAATGGGAGCCATAGTTTTTATTATGCAGCAGAATTTCTTTTAAGACACAAATATAATTTCATCATTATGCCATTATGTGTGACACAAAAGTTGGTTTGAGCACAAACGCAGGAACAGTATGAAAGGAAATGTGGGTTGCAAGTGCTACATTATTGTATTTCCTGGCTGAGTGGTGCAATTACAGAAAATGGATGAATGTATGCAGAATTTTATCTACCCAGGCATTGAGATATTAAGCGCTACATTTTTGCCCAAAAGAACCGATTAGGGAACTTCGATGTGCAAATCCTTCTTTTATAGTTGGAGTGCCATAGTGACAACTGTACATACAGTTCAAATTAAGCTTTTTTTTACACAAAAGTGCCAATCAGGGACATTTATCACACAAAATCTTGTTTTTCACAGTGCACATTGTACATACATTGGCAATACTATTCCTGTCAGACCACTTTTTATTGCTTTGTTGACTGTGCTCATTTTGTATTTGCCATCTGGAGCGAAACTATTACTCATCTTTTGTCTGCCATCTTTGTTTCACCATCCTTTGCTATTTAGGAAAATCAAGGGGCATATTATCAAGGACCAGTGTTAAAATTATCGCCGTTTTATCGACAGGAAACTGCAGATAAAACGGCGATAATGGGCTTGATAATACGCCCTTGTTAATTCCCATAGAAGCCCATGTTCTTGTGTTAACATGGACTTCTATGGGAATTAACAAGAGCGTATTATCAAGCCCATTATCGCCGTTTTATCAGTAGTTTCCTGCCGATAAAACAGCGATAATTTTAACACCGGTCCTTGATAATATGCCCTACGTGAGTTCAATTCTGTCTTAATTTCTGTTGGAAGGGCTAATGTCTCGTTAGAGAGGAACATTAGTTATCTCTAGCCTAGTCGGATTGCACTGTAGTTTTTCGAATTTGATGTCCTCCCTGAGCCATGTCAGGTGGCGAGCTGCAGTGCACATAATCTTTCCAAGATCGTGCTTGTACTTGTACAGATGCAGTTATTAATGCCTGTGTTTTGTCTACATTGGAACACGTGACTTTTGGGATTTCACTAATTTTCTGGCAGTAAAAGGGGGTTTTAGCATTGTACAAACTTCAGCAAAACTCAGAACTTAGATCAAGGTTTATGTTGAGCCAGAGATCCCCTGTATATTTCCCAAAGATTTCTTAATGCTTACATTTAATGGTGCACCTTCCCGTGCCCCCATTCCTGGCAACCCAGATGGTAATTAGGACGTTTTTGCTTTCCAGTCTGCCATTGGCATGGTTAGGTGATCTGCCTGTTTGAACAGCCATGCTTGTTGGATAGCCATGCGTGCCTGTGACCTTCAAGTGCTTTGTGTCCTCTGGGTAACAAGGGCAAGTAACCTGTCCTGTGAAGAGTAGGGAGAGATTTCTCCCCATATCTTGCCATATAAGGTTGATCTTTCCTATATCCTTTAACCATCAAAAGTTAGAGTGCTGCCACAAAATATGTTCTCTTTGGCAGAGGTGGTAGGCTTGCTAGTTAGCACCCCAAAGGCTTTCCATGATTCAGAGTAAGGTCCGATGACTATCATGCAGTGAACATGCCCCTCTGAAAAAGACCGTTGCAGAAATTTCCGCAAATCTTTCAGCTTCGAGTTGGTAAGATATTAAAACGTGTACCACTGTTTTCACAACTGAAAGTTTTTCTATTTTGTAAGAAGATAAACTTAATTTGCCGGCTACCAGTCTTAGAAACCCTTAAACATAAAACAATGTTATCACCTTCCAAATAATCTTTGAAGTGTTAAAATCCCCTTATCATGCTGATTTCAAGTAACAAGGTGGCCATTTAGTTAGATGGGCTCTTGTCAGAAGCATGCCACTCCAATTGCCAGACATTTTTATTCAACTATAAACAATTTCAGTCCTATAAAATGTTCTAGATTGTAATCCTGTCCAGAGAGCTGTGGTGGATGCAATGTGGTAGATGGATGTCAGTGCCTTAGGATATTCATTATACTGTGCAGTGATATAAAAATATAGAAGGATGGCAATGCCTAGGAGTGTTCTGTGCAGTGAGGTAGGAAGAGAGCAGTGCCTACGGGTATTCTTTATTCCATGCAGTGACGCAGTATGATGGCAGTGCCTCTGGATATTATTCATTATATGCAGTGATGCAGTAGTCTATTCTTGCTTTGTGGGTTTGTTCTAGGGGTTTAGTATTATTTGGGTTCTTGGGTAGCGTGTTATTCACCGAAAAAGCAATTCAACACCTCAGGGGTAGCAAGTGCTATATAAATGCATACCTTTTCCCTCTTCTATCCCTCCTCTACCCTTCTCAATCCAAATGACTAACACATCCACCACTCAAATTACTTTCATATTTCACTACACTAATTTGCCACTAATCCTTTATGGGTTTCGTAGTGGCATGCTACACGCCGAAAAAGCGATGAAACGCCTCATCAGGGGTAGTAAGTGTTATATAAATCAAAATACAATACATCAGGCCTTAGCAGGGAGTATGTATGTGAGAGAACTGTGCAGGCAGTGTGTACCGGTATCCATGTGTGAGGCAGCGAACAAGTCCAGTGTATGCAAATCAGGAAGGAGTAAGTAGACTGGAGTAAAGTACATACAGATGTACCAGTGCCATCTTAAGGACTTTTGGTGACCCGGGGAAGACGTATTTTGGGATTTCCAGATCAGGAAAACCTTACAACTTCACTGCACAATGAGAGATCCTTTCAGGAGCAGCACAAAATGAAGAGTAACATCTGCCTGCCAAATGGCACTCCAATTAAACATTGTTGATCACTGGAGTAAACTATTCAATTTCTGTTGCAGATAAAAGGCTCAATATTCTATTTTCGTGACGCAAGGCCTTATCATCTGGAAACCAAAATCAGCAGAGGAAACCAGCAGAGCAAGATTTTCTTTTCTTTTTCAGATATACCAGTCCAGCCTTCAAGAAGGAAGTTCTACATTTTACCATGGCTACTGGTAGCTTATCTGCTTCTGCTCTGAAGCGCAAGTCTATGCAGTCTTCAATGATTGACTTCCTACCGTCACTGAAGCGCCATCGTGTTACAGGGGAGTCTTGTCCAGCACAACCAACTATTGATGAGGCAAATAAAACTCAGCAAGAGTCTGCCAAAGACAGTCCACCTTTACAAGGACTTCAATGTGTGCCAGAGAAAGAAACTATCAAACTCCCTGACTGCTGGAACACTAAACAGTGGTATTACTTTCAGGGGGAATATTAATGGTTTCATCTTAAGTCAGGCAATATTGGATGTTCTTCCGGTAAACAGGCTAAATCAACAAGTCTTTCAGTGCACAATAACACACAGGGCATGCGCGTAAGTAAAGTGTGGGCAGATGGCGAGGTTGGTCCTTCCGGTGATGGAAAAGCTTTCATGCAGAAACAGCTCAGGAAAAAGATTATGGAGCATAAGGCGAGCGCTGGTCACTTGGCAGCTGAAGACATTCTTACAGCTCAGCAGAAAAATACATTGGATGGTGACAGTACATGAATGTAATGCAAAACATATGGAGAGCACATGCAGGGTATTTGACACTGCCTACTACTTGGCAAAAAAAGATCGCCCTTTCACTGACAACCCTGATCTAATTCTCCTTCAGGCAAAGAATGGCAGTGCAATGGGCCGTGTTTTGCACAGCAATGTGACTGCAACTGAAATAATTAAACACATTGCATTGGAAATGCAACAAAGATTGGTCTGTTATATCTGACAACACAAATCAAAGATCACAGTATTAATTGATGAGAGCACTTCTATTAGCAATGCTTCTACCTTGATCATCTACCTCCGTGGCAGTTTTGGAAGGGAAAGTACCCCAGTGATCATCTATTTCGGCCTTCTGGAGCTGGCAGAACTAATACTATTGGCGTAAAGACAGCTCTCCTAAACTACTTTAAAAAAGTTGGACTCACAAAAAGTCTGCTTCATGATATCTTGATTGCGGTATGTACTGATGGAGCAGCAGTAATGTTTGGTAAAAAAGAAGTAGTAGTAGCATTGTTGAAATCAGAATTTCCAAATCTTGTACTGACATGGCACTGTTTGGCTCACAGATTAGAACTTGGGATGGCAGATACATTTGATGAGGTTGCAGGGGTCAATAACTTCAAGATTTTCATGGACTCATTGTATGCCACATACAGCATGTCACCAAAAACGCAGAGAGAGCTAAATCTGGCCACCAGCGAGCTATGTGTACAGCTTCAGAAGACACGGAAAATGCTTGATACTAGATGGGTAGCATCCAGTTACAGATCTGTGAAAGCTGTTTGGAACTGCTTCCATGCCTTGTGCAAACATTTTGGGAATGCTTCTAAAGACCCATCCAGACCCATAAGAGACCGGAGTAAGTATGAAGGTCTCTTGAAGAAGCTTACATCCTATTCTTTTATCAGAGATTTGGGGCTAATGTGTGATGCACTTCAAGAGCTCAAGGATTTATCACTCTCCTTACAGAGGAGGGATATTACAATTGTTAATGCCCACAGACTTTTGGTTAGTCAAGTACGCATATTTATAGCAATGAAGGACTCACCAGGGGAGTTTGCTTCTGCGGCTCAAAGAGCAGTGGACGAGGGCAAATGCAAGAATGTTCCTTTTTCCCATGGTAGAAGTAACTCTGTTGCCCTTAATCAAAATCAGTTTTACCAAAGTCTGTCTGTAAATATCAATAAACGATTTGCCCCGGATTGTGAGAAAGAGCTTATAGCCAGCTTCAGTGTGCTAGATGCAGGCAACTTGCCGTCTGGTGATGAATGCATTCTTTATGGGGAAACAGATATCCAGAAACTGTGTTCAGAGTTTCAGCTGCCAGCAATAGATACTATCCAAGCTTTTAGACTTTTCAAAGATTTTGGTGGAAAGAGAACCCCATAAGCATTATAAAAGTTAGTAGTTTGCATGGAAACCCTGCCAGCAAGTAATGCGGATTGCGAGAGAGGTTTCAGCGCAATTAACTTAATTGCTTGTCCAACAAGGGCCTCTCTTCTTGTAGAGACCATTTCTTCATGCCTATGGGTAAAACTCAATGGTCCTCCATTTGAAACATTTGACACAAAGCTGTATGTAAAGAGTTGGCTGGCAAAAGGTAGAAGGTCTGCTGAGGAAACTTGTTGTGAGAAACCCTAGCAAAATAAACACACTGAATATCTTCAAGGGTTTTGGGGAATCCTGCAATAGATTTCTAAGTAATGCAAATAATTTTTACATGTTTTTTAAAGTGTTTGGTATTTTTATGGCTTATACTTAATAAATATACCTTTTTGCCTATTTTATTATCCTTTGCTGGATGCGACTTCATGATTTTCTTAAGCACACAATGCTAGTTATCTTGATTTAGACCACGCCCCTAGTCGGATAGGCCACGCCCCTTTAAGAGATTTACCACGCCCCTTTTAGAGTGCCCCCAGTTTTTTCCCCCGCTTAAAGCCCTGGATGTAGCCTCTCATCAAGGTGCCGTTCGAGTCCGGATCGGAGTTGAACCGCGGCTGTTGCAGTGCTGGAAAGAGTTAACTGATGCCTGCACCCTCTCATAATGATGGTGCAGTACCGTGTCTTGCTCTGCCAGACTGCCTAGTCTCAGATAAAGTAAATGTTAATTATATTTCATTTTATAGTGTCATGATCATACCTGCTAAGGGCCGCGTCTTAAAATGTACCTCATTGTTTGCACAGAACCACCAATCAGAGGCAGCCTTTCAAACAAAAGCCTTGTAATCTTCGCTGGAGACAAATCACATGCGTTCTTTCATGTGGCAGGCAAAATTCCTCTCTGATTTGGGAATTTGCTGTCGAAAAAGATTCAACGTGGAAAGGATTCGAGTTGTGGCTGATTGCTGTGCTGCTGGCGCAGAGCTGTGGCTTCTCGCATAATGGTATAAAATGGGTGGAATTGTTTTCGGGGAGGTGTGATTTCAGGCATAACAGCTCTACGTGTGCGCCACAGTCCAATTTAACTAGCCCTCGTGCATTTTATTACTGAAAGAGCACTTTCAAGCTAAAACACACAATCTAAATTGCTTCCCACGCAGTTTTATTTTGTATGGGTATGAATTTGTCATGGGGGTAGGAGGAAAGGGGCAGCCATACATCTTGCATAAAAGTTTCAGGCCTTGGGAAACAGGGAGTGTGGTATTTTTATGGAGAGACACAGTGTGCCTTACCTTAGCAAATCTGGTTTCAGATTACATCTGGCCAGCTCTGATCTTTCTATAATGCGCTGCAGGTGCAGGGCAATATGTTTCTGCTTGGCACCATATAGTAGTGCAGAGGGTTAACATGCCTGCACCAAAGAACGTGTACCTTGCTATCACTGAACTGTATTTTATGTAGATAGCTCAGTGGGTTATTGCTTTTGCATCAGACATCCTTTTGTTACTTGTGGTTCAGCCGCACCTGCGGCTGATCTATGGGAGGGGGTGTTGTACGTAAGACATAACTTATGAGTGTAAAAGCTCCTGCTGGAGAGTTACTTGTCTAGTAGCAGTTTTAACTCACCATAAAGTAGCGCAGAGGGTTAAAATACATGCGGCAAAGATCAGTTGCTTTGCACCAGTTTAAAGATCTTCTTATAGTTTCTCATTACTCTAATGGATAACATTTATGATATTTATGTTTCCCTTGTCTTCATTGCTTGATTTTGCTCACAAGAAAGAGTAACTCATAGTTGCTGAAATGTCACCCATAATTACACTGAAATTATGAAAATGTCACACATAGCAATCAGAAACCTTGGCAGCTATGTTTCAGTAATAAACAGCCACGGCCCGTGGAGGGAGCTCCGTGGGGCAGACAGGCGGGGTGGGGGAGGGGCAGGGTGGGGGGTGGTAAACACCGGAATATGGATGATTGCAGGTAAGTAAACAATTAAATTAATAAAACGAATTTCATAGCGCGCCCTGCATCGCATTTCGCGATGCAGGGCGCGCAACGAAATTCGTTTTTTTAATTCAATTGCTTACTTACCTGCAATCATCCATTTCCGGTGTTTACCACCCCCCACCCTGGCCCTCCCTGCCCCACCTGTCTGCCCCACGTAACTCCCTCCACGGGCCGTGGCAGGTAATAAATTAGATACCATTTAACACAATTCAGTGAAGTTTACCTGATCAGAATGTTTTATACCAACATTTCCTATGGCTCTAGATTTCAGCTCCTCCCGTTCCCTTTTAAGACATTGATTTAAAATATATGACCTATAAGGAGGAGGGAAAGCCCCATGCCAAGTTATGGAGGGGATTTCTCAAAAAGCATCAAATTCGCAAACATCCCAAACCGACCTTTAGTAACCCTGTGTTGAAACGGATTTCCGGTTGTGGCCTCCGGCGCGAATGCGGGCTCCTGACCGACTGCACTGGTGTGACTTCATCTCATGCACTCCCACGCCCTCCAAGGGAATCTTACCCTCAACATTTGTGTATTTCCCAATTCAACTCTGAATTTTCAAGCAGGTAAAGATACAAGACTGAATGAATCAATCTTTTTTTTTTTTTGCATGCCAGCACAATATAAAAACAGAAATGTACAACGCGCAAAACAACTAAAAAGACATATATATATATAAAATGCCAGTTTAATATTTTCTTTATTTTCTACTTTTATGCAAGTAAGAATGACGTAAAAAAATGTATTTCTATATTTTTTCGTGCGATATTTTGATGCTATCTGGGTAGATGTTGCGATTTTATATTATAATGTTTGGGGTCTTTTCTTCGTCATTTCAATTTTCTCTTTACTGGTGGCAGTGTGGTCTCACCCTCCAGCTAGAACACATTGAGTCACCTTATCAGCGAACCCCTGCCCCCCGGCCGTCATTTTTTAGGTCTCGACTACAGCATTGCTTTAGCAATGCTTGTTTGTCGAGATTATAGTAAGGCTTTCAAAAGTCTACCCACTGCGAATCGGGTACAGTTCATGTGAGCCAGGCGCGTGCACATCGCCAGCCACATCCCACACCATTTGTCTGAGCCTACGCATCAGACTTCAAAAGAAGCTGCTTCCCCACCCCCCCGCCACGCAATGCTGAACCCTCGCCCCTCACCACGCAATGCCGAGAGCTTGTTTCCGTTTCGCTTCTCTTTTCTTGTTTCTGTTGTTTTCCGTGGTTTGCACGCCCAGATCACTTTCTGCTGATCTGCAGCCCAGAGCCGTCCACTAGGGCTTGCAACAGCATGCAGTTTCCTTTCAGAGGAAGTATGCACCACCGAGCCTCGCATTATCTCGTGCAACCCCACCCGATCCCAGGCAGTTCCATACTTTACCCTTTAGCTGTGCTTCAGTGTCATGTGCGCTGGACTTTGGGAGCCCCATTGATTTGCAAGATCTGATAAAGGAAACAGTGACGCATATTTCATTTGCATGCAGTAGCCTGCCGAACACGCTGTCTGAATAATTAAACGCATTTAAGCATTTTCCTTTTCTAGCGATCTTTTGAAACATACCTAAATGTTCGCACCGGAAATGCACGCACCGTGTGACTTTGATCACTTCTTATTGTAAAAATAAACATGCCTGGCTTTGAGGTTTCTTTCAAGCTTCGGGCCGGAAAGATCTGTGCAGGTTTCCCTCAAGCTAGAGTGCCTGTTTCATTGATATCAACATAGGACTCATCTGACTCAGCATGTCATCAGTGAGCTCCCACAATCCTCCACCCCTGGTGCACCCTTCACAGTGTACCTTCTCTTGTTCATCTCGCACTGTAAACTAAACTACATTCTTCATATTCAGATGTCTTGTATGTGCCATTCTTTAGTTGTCCCCACCTTGCCTAAAGTATACACATTGGTGGTGGCCCTCAACATTTTGAACAGGTGCAGCTTCACCAAGCCTGGGATTTCACAACGTATGATATGCATGCATTCAAAACCCTTCCTAAGAGGTTCGCACCCTCGTGGACGTCTAGGGCATAGATACACTATGGCGAGGCTGCTCAAAATAACAATAGCCGACTAGGTGATGGCTAATTCTCAGTCTGTGGCCCACCAAAGATTCACCAGAAACTGAGGCTCTGCAATTGACAGCAGCAGGATTCTTCAGAAGCGGACGTGAAATATCAGTTAACCAAGAATGTAGTCTGAACTCACACATTCACCAACTCATCCACCTGCACACTCACCTTTAGTGTACTTCTTATTCTGTGGGCGATGAAAGCTTGTACTAGGCTGCCCTTCTGGGTCTGTTCTGCGGTAAATGGAAGATTGCACGAATTGTCTTCTGCTAGAGGGAACAGCTTGATTTACTAATGCAATACTTTCCCTTTTTTTGTGAGAAAGTTAACATTGCGCTGCTGCTGCCTAATTTGCACCTGTCCTGTGATGGGAATACGTGCGCTGATGCTACTAATTACACTGCACTCAATGCAACATACACTCCAAGTACCACTCAGTGCCACATAATTACACGCCTCATAATTAAACTCTACTGAATGCAACACACACTCCACACAATACCACAAAGTGCCACATAATTATATGCTACATAATAACACTGCACTCAATGCAACATACACTCCAAATACCACTCAGTGCCACATAATTACATGCCACATAATTACACTCTACTAAATGCAACACACACTCCACACAATACCACGCAGTGCCACATAATTATATGCTACATAATTACACTGCACTCAATGCAACATACACTAAAAATCCTACTCAGTGCCACATAATTACACGCCACATAATTACACTCTACTGAATGCAACACACACTCCACACAATACCACGCAGTGCCACATAATTATATGCTACATAGTTACACTGCAATCAATTCAACATACACTCCAAACAATACCACTCAGTGCCACATAATTACACGCCACAAAATTACACTCTACTGAATACAACATACACTCCACAGAATACCACTCAGTGCCACATAATTATATGCTACATAATTACACTGCGCTCAACGCAACGTACACTCCAAATCCCACTCAGTGCCACATAAGTACACGCTACACAATTATACTGCACTCAATGCAACATACACTCCAAATACCACTCAGTACCACATAATTACATGCCACATAATTAAACTGCACTCAAGGCAACATTCCCTCTATATACCACTCAGTGCCACATAATTACACGCCACATAATTACACTGCACTCAATGCAACATACACTCCAAATACCACTCAGTGCCACATAATTACACACCACATATTTAAACTGCACTCAATGCAACATACACTCTAAATCCCACTCAGTGCCACATAATTACACGCCACATAATCACACAGCTCTCAATGCAACATACACTCCAAATACTACTCAGTGCCACATAGTTATATGCAACATAATTACACTGCACTCAATGCAACATACACTCCAAATATCACTCAGTGCCACATAATTACACACCACATAAGTACACTCCAATGAATGCAACAGACACTCTACACAATACCACTCAGTGCCACATAATTATATTCTACATAATTACACTGAACTCAATGCAACATACACTCCAAATAATACCACTCAGTGCCACATAATTACACGCCACACAATTACACTCTACTGAATACAACATAACCTACCCATAATACCACTTAGTGCCACATAATTGTATGCAACATAATTACACTGCACTCAATGCAACATACACTCTAAATACCACTCAGTGCCAGATAATTACACACCACATAATTACACTCTACTGAATGCAACACACACTCCACACAATACCAGTCAGTGCCACATAATTATATGCTACATAATTACACTGCACTCAATGCAACATACACTCCAAACAATACCGCTCAGTGCCATATCATTTTATGCTACATAATTACACTGCACTCAATGCAACATACACTCCAAATACCACTCAGTGCCCCATAATTACACGCCACATAATTAAACTCTTCTCAATGCAATGTAAATACACTCCACATATTACCACTCAGTGCCATATAATTACACACCTCATACTTACACTCTACTCAATGCAACATAAATACACTCCACATATTACCACACAGTGCCACATACTTATATGCTAACTAATTACACTGCACTCAATGCAACACACTCCAAGTACCACTCAGTGCCACATATTATACGCCACATCATTACACTCTAATGAATGCAACATACACTCCATACAATAAAACTCAGTGCCACATAATTATGTTACATAATTATACTGCACTCAGTGCAACATACACTCCAAATACCACTCAGTGCCCCATAATTACACTCTACTGAATGCAACATACACTCCACACAATACCACTCAGTGCCACATAATTATATGCTACACAATTACACTGCACTTAATGCAAAATGCACTCCACACCATGACACAATTTCACTAAGCATAATTTCACAGAACACCACAGTTTCAGGTCACTCAATTCAACTCAACACATTTACAATACACACCACATAATTACACACCAAACAACATATTTCAACTCCAAAACTCCACAATCCACAACGTACCTCCAATCCACACCATATAGTGTCACCATCTGAGCACCAAACATACCTCCAATCCACACCATATAATCAATCAATCAATCAGTCATTTTTTAAGGGCACTACATACCCACGAGGGTCTCAAGGCGCTGGGGGGGGGTTGCTACTGATTGTACAGCCAGGTCTTTAGTATCCTCCTGAAGGTCAGCAGGTCTTGGGTCTGTCGTAGGCTCAGTGGTAGGGTGTTCCATGTCTTGGCATTGAGGTGGGAGAAGGATCTCCCGCCGGTGGTTGTTCTTTGGATGGGCAGGACGGTGGCGAGTGAGAGGTCGGCGGATCATAGCTGGCGGTTGGGGGTGTAAAAGGAGAGCCGTCTGTTGAGGTAGGCTGGGCCGGTCTTGTGGAGTGCCTTGTGTGCGTGGATGAGGAGCTTGAAGAATATCCTCTTGTTGACAGGGAGCCAGTGTAGGTTTCTCAGGTGGGGGGTGATGTGGCCGCGTCGTGGTACATCGAGGATCAGTCATGCCGAGGCGTTTGGGATGCGTTGTAGTCGATTGATGAGCTTGGTCGGGTCTCCCGCGTGGAGGGCGTTTCAGTAGTCGAGTCTGCTGCTGACGTGGGCCTGGGTGACTGTCTTTCTTGTATCTGTCGGGCTCCATCTGGAGATCTTGCGTAGCATGCGGAGGGTGTTGAAGCAGGAGGAGGAGACAACGTTGACTTGCTTGGTCATTGAGAGCGTTGAGTCGAGGATGATTCCCAGGTTGCGTGCATGGTCGGTGGGGGTCGGGGCTGCCCCCAGTGCCGTTGGCCACCAGGAGTCGTCCCAGGCTGATGGGTTGGAGCCAAGGATGAGGACCTCCGTCTTGTCCGAGTTCAGCTTCAGACGGCTGATCTTCATCCAGTCGGCAACGGCCTTCATTCCTTCATGGAGTTTGGCTTTGGCGGTGATGGGGTGCTTGGTGAGGGAGAGGATCAGTTGAGTGTCGTCAGTGTAGGACATTATGTTGAGGTCATGCTGTCGGGCGACGTGCGCGAGCGGGGCCATGTAAATGTTGAACAGTGTCGGGCTGAGGGAGGATCCTTGAGGTACGCCGCAGATGATCTCGGAGGCATCGGAACGGAACGGGGGGAGGCGGACGCTCTGGGTTCTGCCGGAGAGGAAGGAGTTGGTCCATTCCAGGGCCTTGTCTCGGATCCCTGCGGCGTGGAGGCGTGCGCGTAGTGTGCGATGGCAGACGGGGTCGAAGGCGGCGGAGAGATCTACGAGGATGAGTGCTGCAGTCTCCTCATTGTCTAGCAGGGTCCTGATGTCGTCGGTGGTGACGATGAGTGCGGTCTCGGTGCTGTGGTTGCTGCGGATCCCTGACTGGGAAGGGTCCAGGATTCTGTTCTCTTCGAGGTATCGGGTTAGCTGTCTGTTAACGATTTTCTCGATGACCTTGGCCGGGAAGGGGAGCAGAGAGATGGGTCGGAAGTTCTTGAGGTCTGTTGGGTCTGCCTTGGGTTTTTTGAGTAGGGCGTTGATCTCGGCGTGTTTCCAGCTCTCTGGGAAGGTCGCGGTCTTAAGGGAGAGATTGATGATGTTGCGTAGGTGGGGTGCGACGGAGCTGCTTGCTTTGTTGAAGACGTGGTGCAGTAATGGGTCTGACGGTGAGCCAGAGAGGATTGTGCTCATGGTCTTGATGGTGTCATCGACGCTCACGCTGGTCCAGGCTAGCAAGGGGATGTGGTTGATGGTGTGCGGAGGGTCTGTTGTGTTGCTGTCTGTTGGGGCTGTCTGGGTATTGAAGCTGTCATGGATGTCTGCTATCTTGCGGTGGAAGAAGGTGGTGAGGGAGTCGCACAGGGCTTGCGACGGCGGGATGTCGTTGGTGTTGGAGCTGGGGTTGGAGAGTTCCTTCACGATGTTGAAGAGCTCCTTGCTGTCGTGTGCGTTGTTGTCGAGGTGGTCTTTGAAGGAGGTCTTCTTGGCAGCCCTGATGAGGTGGTGGTGGTTGTGGACGGCATCCTTGTGTGCTGCATGGCTGTCCGGAGTTTGTTCACTGTGCCATTTCTTCTCTAGTTTCCGGCAGGCTTGCTTGGAATCTAGGAGTTCTGGAGTGAACCAGCTGGCCCTCTTGCTGGTGTCTCTGTGGGGGGGTTTCTTCAGCGGGGCGAGGGTGTTGGCGCAGTCCTTGATCCAGCGTCTGAGGTCGTGGGCAGCGACGTCGGTGTTGGATGGTTCGGTGGGTGGCCTGAGAGCAAGGTTTGCATGTAGGTGCTCTTAGGTGATTTTGCTTCATCAGCGGCGGGGGATCTGTTGGGTGCGGTGGTGTGTGGCGGGTTTCTGGAAGGTTAATTGGATGCAGTGGTGGTCGGTCCAGAGGAGTTCGGTGGTGTGGCTGACGGAGATGTGCAGGCTTGAGGAGAAGACGGGGTCGAGCGTGTGGCCGGCAGAGTGGGTGGGCGTTGTGACGAGTTGTGTCAGTCCAAGGTTGGCAAGGTTATTGATCAGGGTTGTGGAGCTGTTGTCGTTGTTGTTCTCATGGTGAAAGCTCAGGTCTCCGAGGAGGATGTAGTCGGTGGAGGTCAGGGCTGCGTGCTGATGAAGTTGGCGTAGGAGTCGCTGAACTGGGGACGGGATCCGGGAGATCGGGAGACGAGGGTGCCTCTGAGGGTGGAGTTGGGGGTCTGTGTGGATCTGGAAATGCATGTGTTCGGCGGTGCTGAGCGCGTCGTCGGTGCTATTCGAGACCCTCATGCTGTTCTTGTGGACAATGGCGATCCCTCCTCCGACTCCGTTGGTGCAGTCTCTTTGGGTGATCTTGTAGCCGTCTGGGATGGCTATGGCGATGTCGGGTGCGGAGGAGTTGATGAACCAGGTCTCTGTCAGGAAGGCGACGTCTGGGGAGGTAGTGTTGAGCAGGTCCCAGAGCTCGACGGCGTGTTTGCGTGCTGAGCGGGTGTTCAGTAGTATGCATCGGAGGTGGTTGAGGTCTTTCTTGGCGGGTGTTTTTTTCGGCTCTGTGGCTGGTGTAGCTGCAGTTCCGGCAGGTGAAGGGACTGTGTGTGCGTTTCGGGGCGGCCTTGAAGCAGTTGTGGATCCGTCCGGGGCTGAGAGCGTGCAGAGTGCTGACGTTGTAGTGGTGGCGGGTGCAGGGCTAGGGGTTCTGGCACTAGGCGCGGTCCAGGTGAGGGCGGGCGCAGACAGGTTTGCCGCGCCCGCATGTGTGGGGCATGTGTGGGGAGGTGGGAGTGAGGAGCAGCTGGGAGGCGGGAGGCGGGGGCAGCGAATGGGCAGTCAGGGGGGCGGAGCCACAAGGGACGCAGCTGCAGGGGCAGTGAGGGGCAACAAAGGAAACAGAAGTCAAAAGGGCACAACAATTGAGGGGGAAACGAGTGGCACAGAGGCAGAAAGGTCCCAGGAAAGGGTAGATAAGGTCACAAAATATGTGGGGAAATGAGTGGCACAGAGGCAGAAAGGTCCCAAGAAAGGGCAGAAAACGTCACAAAAAACGGGGGGAAATGAGTGGCACAGAGGCAGAAAGGTCCCAAGAAAGGGCAGAAAAGGTCACAAAAAAACGGGGCGAAACGAGTGGCACAGAGGGCACAAAGGTCAAAAGAAATGGTAGAAAGGTCACAAAAAATGGGGGGAAACGAGTGGCACAGAGGCACAAAGGTCCCAACAAAGGGCAGAAAAGGTCACAAAAAATGGGGGGAAACGAGTGGCACAGATGTACAAAGGTCCCAAGAAAGGGCAGAAAAGGTCACAAAAAACAGGGGGAAACGAGTGGCACAGAGAGCACAAAGGTCCCAAGAAAGGGCAGAATTGTCACAAAAAACGGGGGGAAACGAGTGGCACAGAGGACACAAAGGTCACAAGAAAGGGCAGAAAAGGTCACAAAAAAACAGAGGGAAACGAGTGGCACAGAGGCAGAAAGGTCCCAAGAAAGGGCAGAAAAGGTCACACAAAACGGGGGGAAATGAGTGGGACAGATGCACAAAGGTCACAAGAAAGTGCAGAAATGTCACAAAAAATGGGGGGAAACGAGTGGCACAGAAGGCAGAAAGGTCACAGAAATGCAGGGGCAGCTAGTCAACAGAAGGCAAAAACAGGCAGAGAGACACGGGGGCCCGAGGGGAGCAGAGGGAAAAACTGGGCAGAGAGACATGGGGGCAGCGAGGGGAGCAGAAGGGGAACCGGGCAGAGAGACACGGGGGCAGCGAGGGAGAGAACGGGTACAGGCGGTGCTGTGCAGAGGGGGAGCGACCTACCTGGAAGGGTAGATAAGGTCACAAAATATGTGGGGAAATGAGTGGCACAGAGGCAGAAAGGTCCCAAGAAAGGGCAGAAAAGGTCACAAAAAACGGGGGGAAACGAGTGGCACAGAGGCAGAAAGGTCCCAAGAAAGGGCAGAAAAGGTCACAAAAAACGGGGCGAAACGAGTGGCACAGAGGGCACAAAGGTCACAAGAAATGGTAGAAAGGTCACAAAAAATGGGGGGAAACGAGTGGCACAGAGGCACAAAGGTCCCAACAAAGGGCAGAAAAGGTCACAAAAAAATGGGGGGAAACGAGTGGCACAGATGTACAAAGGTCCCAAGAAAGGGCAGAAAAGGTCACAAAAAACGGGGGGAAACGAGTGGCACAGAGGGCACAAAGGTCCCAAGAAAGGGCAGAAAAGGTCACAAAAAATGGGGGGAAACGAGTGGCACAGATGCACAAAGGTCCCAAGAAAGGGCAGAAAAAGTCACAAAAAACGGGGGGAAACGAGTGGCACAGAGGACACAAAGGTCACAAGAAAGGGCAGAAAAGGTCACAAAAAAACAGAGGGAAACGAGTGGCACAGAGGCAGAAAGGTCCCAAGAAAGGGCAGAAAAGGTCACTCAAAACGGGGGGAAACGAGTGGCACAGAGAGCACAAAGGTCCCAAGAAAGGGCAGAATTGTCACAAAAAACGGGGGGAAACGAGTGGCACAGAGGACACAAAGGTCACAAGAAAGGGCAGAAAAGGTCACAAAAAAACAGAGGGAAACGAGTGGCACAGAGGCAGAAAGGTCCCAAGAAAGGGCAGAAAAGGTCACACAAAACGGGGGGAAATGAGTGGGACAGATGCACAAAGGTCACAAGAAAGTGCAGAAATGTCACAAAAAATGGGGGGAAACGAGTGGCACAGAAGGCAGAAAGGTCACAGAAATGCAGGGGCAGCTAGTCAACAGAAGGCAAAAACAGGCAGAGAGACACGGGGGCCCGAGGGGAGCAGAGGGAAAAACTGGGCAGAGAGACATGGGGGCAGCGAGGGGAGCAGAAGGGGAACCGGGCAGAGAGACACGGGGGCAGCGAGGGAGAGAACGGGTACAGGCGGTGCTGTGCAGAGGGGGAGCGACCTACCTGGAAGGGTAGATAAGGTCACAAAATATGTGGGGAAATGAGTGGCACAGAGGCAGAAAGGTCCCAAGAAAGGGCAGAAAAGGTCACAAAAAACGGGGGGAAACGAGTGGCACAGAGGCAGAAAGGTCCCAAGAAAGGGCAGAAAAGGTCACAAAAAACGGGGCGAAACGAGTGGCACAGAGGGCACAAAGGTCACAAGAAATGGTAGAAAGGTCACAAAAAATGGGGGGAAACGAGTGGCACAGAGGCACAAAGGTCCCAACAAAGGGCAGAAAAGGTCACAAAAAAATGGGGGGAAACGAGTGGCACAGATGTACAAAGGTCCCAAGAAAGGGCAGAAAAGGTCACAAAAAACGGGGGGAAACGAGTGGCACAGAGGGCACAAAGGTCCCAAGAAAGGGCAGAAAAGGTCACAAAAAATGGGGGGAAACGAGTGGCACAGATGCACAAAGGTCCCAAGAAAGGGCAGAAAAAGTCACAAAAAACGGGGGGAAACGAGTGGCACAGAGGACACAAAGGTCACAAGAAAGGGCAGAAAAGGTCACAAAAAAACAGAGGGAAACGAGTGGCACAGAGGCAGAAAGGTCCCAAGAAAGGGCAGAAAAGGTCACTCAAAACGGGGGGAAACGAGTGGCACAGAGGCACAAAGGTCACAAGAAAGGGCAGAAATGTCACAAAAAACGGGGGGAAACGAGTGGCACAGAAGGCAGAAAGGTCACAGAAATGCAGGGGCAGCTAGGCAACAGAAGGCAAAAACAGGCAGAGAGACACGGGGCCGCGAGGGGAGCAGAGGGAAAAACTGGGCAGAGAGACATGGGGGCAGAGAGGGGAGCAGAAGGGGAACTGGGCAGAGAGACACGGGGGCAGCGAGGGGAGCAGAAGGGAAACCGGGCAGAAAGACACGGGGGTAGCGAGGGAGAGAACGGGTACAGGCGGTGCTGTGCAGAGGGGGAGCGACCTCCTCATTGCTGCAAATTCTTCCCCAGCATGTAAAGAAGCTACTCTCTGTTTGTTACGCCACCTTGCCCTCCATAATCACAAAGTCGCTTTGAAAAAGCTTCAGTTTTGTCAAGAGAAGGTGACCTATTTAGGTCATCTCCTCTCAAAGGAGCGAAGGCAGCTCACCGATGACCATGTAGCCATTATCAATGCTATGACGGCCCCACGAACACAAAAGCAGGTGCGAGCCTTCATAGGCCTAACCTCATACTGTAGACAGTGGATTTCCAATTTTTCGGCCATGGTCAAACCTCTTCTTGCCCTCACCACTAAAGACATATCAGACAGTTTCTTTCCATGGACTAGAGAGCATGCACAGGCCTTCCAAGATTTAAAAAAGGTTATGTGTACTGCTCCAGTCCTCGGTACTCCTGATTATAACAAACAATATTTTCTTTTTGTACATGAGACAGATGGCTGTGCATGCGCTGTCTTGACCCAGACGTTCGAAGGTCATCATAGGCCATGTGCCTATTTTTCAGCCACCTTAGATCCTGTTGCAAGGGCTCTCCCAGGATGCTTGCGGGCGACCGCTGCGGCCGCCCTCATGGTCTGTCAGAGTACGGGGATCGTCATTAAGCATGGGCGAATTTTGCAAATTCGCAATTCGTGAATTTGCGAATTTGCGAATTCGCGATCCGCAAAATCCGCAAATTTGCGGATTTTGCGGATTGTGTGGGTAAAGGGCAGGCCGGGCGGGAAAACGGTGCACATCGCTATAGTGAGGGGCAGGGCCAAACGGGCGAGGCTTATATGCGAGTTCACATGCCTCTTGTGTGTATAAAAGGACAGGCACAGATCAGAGAAGCTCATGGTCACAGGAACTGCACAGGGATTGAGCTCGTGAAAGTCAATAATGCAAAGGCCTCCATCAAGCATCATAGGTAATTTCCGACGATAGATATGGGGAGAACGCACACCTGCCCAGCCTCGACAAAACTCACATTTTTGGGGGGGCTGATTAACTTTGCCATCACACCCAAGAGCACCGGGGTCCCTCGAGTTCACATGCCTCTTGTGTGCATAAAAGGACAGGCACGGATCAGAGAAGCTCGTGGTCACAGGAACTGCACAGGGATTGAGCTCGTGAAAGTCAATAATGCAAAGGCCTCCATCAAGCATCATAGGTAATTTCCGACGATAGATATGGGGAGAACGCACACCTGCCCAGCCTCGACAAAACTCACATTTTTGGGGGCTGTAACTATTTTAGGATGGCGCCGGCAAGCTGCCATTGCCATCCTAAAATAGTTACTAAATTAGCTTCATCAGGAAGCACTAATAGATAAAATAAAGCAGGTGCTCGAGCACCTTCTTTATTTTATCTATTAGTGCTTCCTGTTGAAGCTAACTTAGTAACTATTTTAGGATGGCGCTGGCAGCTTGCCGGCGCCATCCTAACATAGTTAAAAGTTCAACAGGCTTGAACTTTTGCCCCCCAAATCCGCCACTCGCGGATTTCGCGGATTTTCAGTAAATTCGCGGGAGTACGCGGATCGCGGATTTACCGAAAATCAGCGAAATCCGCGAGCGGAACGGATTTCCCGCTCATGCTTAATCGTCATGAACCCCCCCTGACTCTGATGGTCTCCCATTCTGTACATACCCTCCTTAATAACACCAAGACACAGTACCTCACTAGCGCACGACTCACAGGATATGAACTGACACTCTTTGCCAGCCACATTAACATCAAAAGATGCACTGTACTAAACCCCGCCACATTACTCCCAGTGGATACTCAGGATGCCCGCTTAGACCCACATGACAGCATATTAAGGACAGAGGAGGAGGCGAAGGGACGGGTTGACTTACAGGACACCCCGATAGCAGAACCAGAAGGTACACTGTATGTGGACGGATCATGTCTCAGAGGGCCAGATAGTAACACCTCAGCCACCTACGACATCACAACATTAGGGCAAGTAGTAGAAACAGCTCAGATTCTGTGGTACTCTACTAAAGCAGCAGAACCAGTGGCCCTCACTAGAGCTTGTGAGTTAAGCAAAGGGATGATGGTAAATATTTATACTGACAGCCAATATTCCTTCAGGGTGGCCCACAACTTCTTGAGGTTATGGAAAGAAAGGCATTTCCTTACTTCCCATGGGACCAAGATTCAACATGACCCCTAATTCACCGATTGTTAGACTCCCTGACACTCCCCAGAAAGGTGGCCATTATAAAATGTAAGGCCCATAAGAAAGTGACAGATGATGTTCGGAAAGGCAATGCTCTGGCTGACCAGACGACCAGACAAACAGTTCTTAGGAAAAGGGAAGGAATGTAAGTAAGAGGTCCCGCTAGGTGGGTGGCAGACGAGGGCATGGTTGAAAACACAGTACAGAGTGTGATTGATATTCAGTCCCATACTACTCCTGAGGAACTAAGGGTGTGGAAGGAGCAATTAGCAAAGGAGGTAATTGATGGTTGTTGGGTATGTACAACTATGGAAAGACAATGGATGTTACCTGACAGTCACGTGCTACCAGTAGTTACAATGGCCCATGGTCCTGCTCACATTACTGCTTGATTTGCCTAATGTATAACCCAGGAAAAGGCACAGTTACTCCTAAGGGAGGATTCTCTCCTCCTACCTTCCCTTTTGAAGTCCTCCAAATGGATTACATTCAGATGGACCGATGTAACAATTTGAAATATGTCCTAGTGGTGGTCTGTACCTTCAGCCGATGGGTGGAGGCCTACTCGGTCAAAGACTGCACCACTGTCACTACCGCCAAAGTGCTATTAAAAGAGTACCTCCCACGATTCGGTTTGCCCCGCTTGATCTCGGGTGACAACGGGACACACTTTACCGCTCAAATTATGGAATATGTATGTACAGCATTGGGTATAAAAAAAGTTTTTATGCAGCTAACCACCCCCAGTCAACAGGTCTAGTGGAGGTGTGCAATGGCATCCTAAAAACTAAAATGGCCAAAATAGTAGCCGAGACAGGTGTCACTTGGGTTGATGCTCTGCCCTTAGCCCTACAGTCCACAAGAACAACGACCCACACCAGGATAGGGCTATCCCCCATGAAATTGTGTTTGGGAGGCCTGCCAATGTATGGGGTGTCCTGCGGCCTAAGAAACTGTCTGATGTTGAATACCCTGTATTAACTGATTATCTGTACAGTCTGACTAATTTCTTTCGTACTCTTTAACTCCAGGTGCATGAGGCCATACCTGACAAAAGCGAGGGCCCAGGACACATTATCCAACCTGGTGACTGGGTCCTGATCCGGAACTTTCAACGGACTAAGAGCCTCGAGCCCTGCTGGACACAGCCCCGTCAGGTGTTGCTGGCCACCCGCACCGCCGTGAAAGTAGAAGGACGGAAGAATTGGGTGCATTTGTCGCACTGCAGGCATGTGCCTCTGTCCCTCCCCTATGATCAGTGGGTGAGGGAAGGACAAGGAGACTCAGAAACAGAAACAGTCCTGACGTTGTCCCATTCAGCGATGCCAGACTGCATTCTACATCTATGGAAGCAGAGAGTGACAGCATACTGAAAGGAAGGGTGGAACCCTCCCTTAACTCTGCTCAACACCAAGAACAATTGTTTCCCGACCATACTGTCCCTACTTCCAACCAATATACCTTGTGCCCCCGAGGGAAGGCTTGCCCATGACTTCGCCAAGTGCCTATAGGCTGTACGGCTGTGATCTTCCCCGGCTGAGAGTAGTGCTGGTGTGTCAGACTAAGGTACACCATAGGGCCCTTGGCACCTGTGCCCAGTGAAGCAACCACCAATCACAGAGAGCCACTAGAGGTCCCTGGCTTAGCACAATGGCTGCCGTCCAAAACACCAGAATCCAGAAACAATATGTTAGTCTCCGACATAGTAAATGCTTCATGGTCACCGTGGTAACACTGTTTGTCTCCCTCATCCTGTCTATCCTTGGTTGGCTGTTACTGATCTACCACCCTGTTACCTCACCAACTACCTACCCCGACTCCTGCAGAACACCAGTATTTTATGCTACCAGACCACAAATTATCCCACTGTGCAGAATTCTTCAATAACACCTTCATCCAAATGTTGCATCATCACCAGCTGATCATGAACACTTCCAACTGCTGAGTTTGTGGACTGATGCCGCATTCCATGATACACCCTGTCCATTCTTTCCCGACCCCTTTTCCATCTCTGGGTCTTGTCTTGCATGGTGGATGTTGATACAGTAGTCCTACACTGTCAATGGTACTGCCAATTCTGCCCTTGGAACATTTCGGGATGACTTCTGGCTTAACAGATCTGGCCATGTCAATGCTCCTTTTAGCCTGACCAGCTCATTCACAACGCTACTATCCCCAGATGAACTCGGTGAGATGGTAGTATTAAACTCAACTAATCGACGAGCATTTTCCAGATTCCGCACAGGAATGATACTGCCTGATGAACGAGACACTGTGAATGTCATAAATGTGCAAGGCCGTGTCTGCATTCATGGCCTAGGAACTAAGAAAGTTGGTACCAGTACTTGTGATATCACAAAAGCTTTAAACTCCACATCTCCTCCGAAGCTGGTGGCATCCCCCAACACCTATTTTATCTGTGGCACTGCCGCCTACACTTGGCTCCCCCGTAACTGGTCTGGTACCTGCTATCTGGCCTTCCTCCTTCCACCAATGTATTCTACCCATGGAGGTTATCACCTGTCAACGTAGGGCGCTCTGCGCCGCTCAAGTAGGGGCGTCATATCAGCCGGGGATACAGCAGGCCAGGAAACCGGGCACTTCCTTAAAGGTTTCCTTCCTTTCTGGGGCCCCATGGCCAACAGTCGGGCTGTACGAGGACTGACCAGGGTCCTTGAAGCCACCATCGCAGTAACAGCTGGTGCCCTCTCCAACATCACTGCACAGCTGCAGGCGGACCGCCTCATAACGCTCCAGAAGAGAATGGTCCTAGATGTCATCCTTGCTTATCGTGGTGGTGTGTGTAAATTGATCAGCTCCAGCTGCTGCGTGTACATCCCAGACAACGCACCTACAGTGTACGATGCCATCCAACGTCTGCATCACCTTTCGTCCCTCACAGGCTGGATCTGGGGCCTCCTTTCCCAGTGGGGGTGGAGGATCCTCATCTTCCTTGCCTTGGGAGAAACTGTCCTGGTCTCCTTCTGTTTGTGCTTTCAGTGTCTGCCAGTGCTCTGTACAATGTGTGTCCAGACCATCAAGCCTCCACCCTCTAACATTCACAGCACCAATATGATGATGATACTCCAACAAGAAACCTATGGCCTTATGAACATTGACATTTCTTAAAGTATTTGCCACTGAATGGCAAAAGGAGGGTCTGAGGAAAAGTGTTCTTCTGATCGGTATCATTTGTACCGGGACTCAATTGCTTTTTCATTGCCATCTTGTGTCAAACACTTCCAGACGACCCACGTTGTCGTTTCTGCTGATGCCTGAGGAAAATCTAACAAACACGACAACAACCATCTTGCAGCCTGCATTTCTGCCCAGGAGCTATCGCACACCCAACCCCCCCTGTTCTTTGCAGTTCACCAGAAAGCCACGAGACACTCACACCCTGTGTAAATGATTTGTTTTCCATCTCCTGCTCCCAGCCTGGTAAACATCCTTGACACCGTGATCAGGTTATCTGGACAATGGTCTGACTGCTGGGCCTTGATCAGGGTGATTAAACAATGACCTAAAAGACCGGGCTTTGATCAAGCTGAGTGGATAATCACCTGTAAGACCGAGCTTTGATCAAACTGAGTGAACAATGATTTGTGTACCAAGCCTTGACCAGGTCACCATCTTCAAACATCGTCTGGATCTAGTTATCAACTGCAAACACTGCCCTGATTGAACAATGAACTAACAGCCAATAGATCAGAATGAAAAAGTATAAAAGGCTTGTAAGCTGCGGAGTAAAGCAGCAGCCTCCTCTGTCTTGTTTCTGACGAGCTTGGGACTCTGTTCCATAGCCCGGGCTATTTGAATAAATCTGGGTTCCTCCTGCAGACGAAGGCTCCTGTGTCTCCTTTTACTACGTATGAAGGGTATGGAAGGCTTGGGCGGTTCCCCCGCTGCCGAGACCCAGTAAGTGGGTTAATACGGTTCTTCATATCCTTAATATAATAATCCTCTGAGGATGGATACATAGTTGCTTGACGGCCCCAGGCAGGGATTTGGCGGCCTCCGGCTCTGTTCCACTTCCAAACACCCAACCCCCCCACCCCCTCTTCACTGACCTCCATGCCTGTGTTCCTCCTGGTTCCTGATTGCCTTTTTCTTTCCCCTACCCACTGCTGGCCCGCTGGTACAGGCATATATAATATTGCAAGCAAGATGAAGAGAAGTCGAGTACACAAATCTGGTTATTCGAAACTAAAGAGAAAGGCGGCTCAGCAGGCTTTCGTAGCATCACAGGAAGGAGCAATCCTGAACTTTATCACCCAAGGGAAACCTAAAGATGGAGAATCCTCCGGCGAGAGTACTGCTGATGCACTAGGTAAAACATTCAATATGGTATCGATATTAATGTTTTGGGGCAAATAGGCCACCGATTCTTTCTCTGTGGAGGGCTGTGGGTCCGGGCCCCTGTCATGGCCCTGGCACTGCAGCCATCTATGCCAGTCCCTCCACGGCATGTGTCACAATACCCTCCTCCTCCTAAATTTTATCGTTCTGAGACAAATTTGTAAGGGTAGGAGCAGCCGCAGGTACTGGTCATCTAACGCCTTTTCTGGACATTTTATTAAAACACCTTCATGAGCTCCGGGGCTCCGCCCTGCCCAGACCCCCTCTTCAGGGGCCCCCTACCTACGCTCCCTGCCCAGGGCCGCCATCGGCCTAGAGCCGCCACTGCCTTTAGGAAGGTCGACATTCGCTAATGCCAGATAATCAGTGTATTGTTACCTGAGCTGTCATATATGCTAGACTAGATTAGGCAATGCCCAGCAGGAGGGACTTTAATAAGGAATGTTAGCAGGCTTTAAATGCTGCAAATTCTGCGTAAGAACACTCTTGTGTAAGGCCGTACACATTCACACAGCTGAAGGAAGCCTGCACAGGCTCCTGGTAGCATCCTGAAATCTATTAATTGTTCTAACGCTGATGCACAAAACATTTTCAGCACTGTTTTCATAGTACCTAAACCACAGCCTTATACTTACCACCCTCCAAGGAAGGAGGTAAGACACTTTTCTGTGGTGGCCAGCTAATTGTGGACCTCCATAATGAGTGACCTTGGGAGTATCCTACAGGGTGTGATTGTTAAAGGCTTTAAAAATGGAGTTATTTGTGTAAAACTCCCTGATTGTGGTTGAACTGGCGCATAGTCACTCTAGAATTAAGTATACAGCTCTCTATAATAATTGACTATTAGACATAATACACATATATATGCTATGACATGCACTCTTAAGAGAAAGGTATTTATTATTGCCAAGTTGCATCAGAGTTCAGTTTGCATTGGGTCACGTAGGAGACTTTTCTCAACTTGTTGCCCCATTGGGACTCTTAAAATCGTCAATTCCAGAAATCAGCTAAGACGTCTCTTTCCTGAGGCCAGGTGACTCATGAACACAGAGTGCAGCGGTTCTTAACTTGGGTGTATGGAACGCTGGGGGTAAGCAATGCGCAGTCAGTGAGGCCTAGTGATTGTTTAGAAAATCAAGCAATGCTAGCAAATTAATGAAATATGCCTACATTAATATGCACAAATTGAAAAGCTTTTAACGGGAAGCAGAAAATGATGTTGCTATCCATAAATGTATTTGTGGAACTAGTGAGAACAGCAAAAGGAATCTAGTATGAAAGGTTGGTTCCCCAAGTGTCGGCAATTCAAAGAAAATCCTGCAGTTACGACCCCAGGTGGCGTCTACCCCTTACTAATCAACACCTCGGGCGTGCTAACAATGCACCCTCCTTTAGTATGGGAGAGTGACATCCTACATAGGCAGTAAAAAGGATCAGAAGGTGGTAAACAGAGGCTTGAAGTGGCGCACTGTATAACAAGAAGTCGATACAGTGGATGCACATTGGTAAACACACGTCAGATCGGGTTCCATCACCACTAAGGTTCAGGAAGGGTCGTCATCTGAAGTTTATTCACAGAGTACATCATTTATAGTAAAACATACATGAACTTGCATGGAGAAGGTGGAGCAAGTGAAAGAGAGAGAGATAAGAACACATGGGCGTGTAAGGAGGCGTACATGTGGGTGTTCCCTTGATGAGTCATAGGTGTGTCATAGGTGGGTGGATACATGGAGGGGATCTATAGGGGCAGCTGGAACCTTTACCCTACTTGTGTGCGTAACCTAATCATGACGTGTAATTTACGTGTAACTGGGAGAAACAGGAGGGAGCTGACTTTCGTGCTAGTAGAGAGGCCTTCAGTGTCAGGGCGACCTGTACATCTAGTAATATCTGATATCTTAGGTCCGGGGATGTATTATCTGGAGCAAAAGGTCGCACGTCACCAAGAGCCGGTGTGGGCATATATTTCTTCGAGCATAGCATGGGGCTGTGGGCTTTCTATGGATGCGAGCTCTGTAAATCACTTGAATGGAGACAGAAAGGCCAGACCCTATCTTCTGCAGGCGGAATATGTTTACCCTTTTCATTAGGCAGGAATGTGTTTCTGTGGAGCGGAGCAGATAACTGTAGGCAAAATACTGTCTTGGCAGGCCAGGCTGGCCACCTCTCGGCTGAGCAGGAAGTATGTGAGAGGTCAGGGATACATAGCTAGACTGCAGCTTTCAGAGTGTCAGGAGGCTTGGAGCCTGAATTCGGGTCCTCGCTCGGCTGGGCCACAAAACGGGTGCATCTCGATATTTAAAACGTGCACCATGTAAATACATTGGCAACATAGGCCTTAAAGCAGAATTATCATTTCTTTCATGGAGGGCCTGGTAACTGACATGCTAACGTTGGACGCAAATGCAGAGGCGTCATCATTTTGGCCATAGAGGGAAAATGCATGGAGGTCATGTACATATACTACACGTTGGGGTACACGATAGGGGACACATAGGCCATATAAAATTTCATTTTCCTCATTCCCTCCTTGTCCCCTACGTTCCCTTCAAGTCACATCTATTTGCATAAGACCTTGTATATGGTCATACAGCATCATTTGCTCTTCTTTTCTCTTCTGGATACGTGGATGGGGAATACAGGCAGTGGCACACAAGCCCTAAATCGCCGGGCCACATTGTAGACAGAGGCAGCAACTGAACATGATAAACAGTATTATTCTTAGGAACGTTAATACCGTCCAGCCCCATCCTGATATTACACTCCAGAGCCAACTGGACCAAGTCCATGGATCATGATGCATCTCATGGGCTATCTTGTGGAGTCTTGTTATTGCTGCATACACGGATGGCGCGTTATTAGGAATAAACACGCAACAACTGGAGCCGATCACTCTACAAGCTCCGCCCCTATCTGCCAAGATGACGTCAAGAACAAGGCGGTTCTGAAGAACAACAAGTCTCAAAGCAGACTGCTCTTCTGTTAAGTTCGCTAGAGCAGATGCAGTCTCATTAACTACTGCTTCCAAAGTTCTTGTTAACCTGCGTATAAGTTCACTGTTTTGGACGGGACCTATGAACCAGAAATATCCTTTAATGAAATCTGTATATTGCTCCCAAGCTGTCTCAGTCTGATCAACAACTGGAAAATTTATCTCCCTCTTGTGTCTAACATGTACTAGTCGGGAATCACGATGATAATGGGATGGGGCTAGGAAGACTGGTGGCAGCATGAACGCTATATAACATGTCCCACCCCAGTCTAAAGGCAGACGTACATAGGCTGTCTGACCGCAAATGAAATAGGAGTGGCGGGAAGCTGTGAAAGTAGACTTTCCCTTATCACTGAACTCGATTACAGTATTACAATCACTGTGACCTAAATGCACTGATCCTTTCTTTCTAACGCATAATTTACCTTTTACTGGTAAGACTGTTATGAACGGTGGACCTGTACTTTTCTCGGACTGGGTGTTTAAAATCATGAAGTTAAGGGAAGCATTCCCTTGTTCGTACACTTCATTTTCTAGATCTGTTCCTTTCCTTTCGGGAAAACCTTCTTTGTCTGGGTAACATGCCTTATTCATTACTATATTCAGATCTCCCCAGATCCAATCGCCCTGGGAAACTGTGGATGCTCTGTCTAGTGAGGACATTAAAGCAAACCATGCTCCGCACGAACCATTATGCGAGAACGGGAAAGGAAAAAGAGGCAGAACTCCCTTCATTTTCTGGTAGGGTGGGAGTCGGCCACATACCCAGCAATTCGTTACATTGCTGGTCTGATGAGAATGGTGCAACATTCGAATAAAGGTATTGTTGCGCAGTGCTAATCGATATGATAGTTCATGGGGTGGCAGGTCACTGAATGTGTGCTCTACAGTGTTGTTGAAGGAAGAATGCATATGTGAAGCAATAGGAGGAAAGAAAACATGTAGTGTCAAGCTGATACATATAATCGTTATGCTTAAAAGGAACATAATAATCAGAGTTACTATACATCTACTGCGTAGAGTCTTGCAGTATATCTCTCTCTTATCTCTCTGTCTATTACTATTCTGGTCTACGATCTTATACATGTCAGGAACCTGTCTAACTGATTCACCACAGGGTGGACTTAAACAATTAAACGCTGTCTGACTTACTAGACCGTAATTTAGACTTATACTCCTGTTGCGGAGTTTTTTCTAGCAAAGGGGGCTTTGAGTCACTGATTTCGAGGCAGTCCTTAGGTTTGATTACAGTTTTGGTTTGTCCATGGAATTTTTTTATGTGCTGGGCATGGATCCAGCCCTTGCGTCCCTCGACCTTGACGGCAGTCCTCGTGGTAAGCAGTACCAGCTTCGGTGTTTTCCAGCGGGGCTCGAGTGGGCTTGAAAGGTCAAAGTTTCATATAAACACTAGATCGCCGGGGACGATGACATGGTCCTCAACCTGGGTGTTGTCTGGGAAGGCGGCTGCAACCTGTGAACGACAAGAGAGTAGTGCAGACATCAAGGAAGCCAGGTAATCTGTCAGCATATTACTGTCAACATCGGTAATTTTCTTTGGCATCGGCGTACCCCACATATTCGGCGGTCTACCAAAAACCACCTCGTAAGGGGACAGTCCTGTTCTGGAATGAGCCACCATACGCATGTAAAAGAGGGCAACCGGCAAGGCTACCATCCAATCCATGCCTTTTTCTGCACAGACTTTCGCTAATTTGGTCTTAAGTGTCTGATTATGTCTCTCGACGAGTCCGGCTGCCTCTGGATGTCGTACACAATGGAACTTCCACTGGTACCCTAACAGAAGAGATACTTGTTTCATTAATTCAGAGGAGAATGGCTGACCGTTATCTGAGTACACGACACGGGGCAATCCGTAGCGTGGAAAATACTCTCGAACCAACTGCCTGGCAGTTGTTACAGCAGTGTAATCTGGAACTGGGTATGCTTCTGTCCATCTAGATAGTGCACATACTACTACTAGAACGTACTTGTAACCTCTACATCTGTCCATCTGGATATAATCCATCTGGAGGACTTCAAAAGGGTGGCCAGGGGGATGGAATCCACCTTGTTCCACCGGAATGCCTTTGCCTGGATTGAACTGGCAACAGATCATACAGGTGCGTACTTTCTGTTTTGCTGCTGCACGCAAGTGCTTGTTGAACCAGATATTCTGTAAACTGTCTAGCATAGCCTTTTCTCCTAGGTGTGCTGGACTATGTGCTGTGTTTATGATTACTTGAACCATAGAGTCTGGGAGAAACCATGTAGCCTTGCCTTTTGTCATCCAACCCTGGTCAGTCTGGACCCCTCCTTGTTCAGTCCATTTCTTTATCCCGTCTGGAGTGGCATGTGTCTGTATATCGAGTACATCTTGTGAGGGATCCCTGACTGTCATGCTATTCGTCAGTAATGGTACTTCTGTCTTTGTCGTGTCCGTTGGAGTCTGAGCTGTAAGTTTAGCTGTTTGATCTGCCAGGTCGTTACCCTGGGAAATGGTGTCTGTAACTTTCGTGTGTGCCTTGCATTTCATGATGGCTATGGCTGTAGGCAAATGTATTGCTTCTAACAGAGCTTGAATAAGGGGACCATGCTGGATTTTGGCCCCATGAGAGGTCAGGAAACCTCTCTCCTGCCATAACACTCCGAAGTCATGAACGACTCCGAAAGCGTACTGTGAGTCCGTATAAATGTTTACTTTCAAGTTCTTGGCTCGTATGCAGGCTTGTGTCAGAGCGATGAGCTCTGCTGCTTGGGCGGACAGTGTGTCTATTCTTCGTGTCTCTATGACTTCAGTATCAGTGGTCACGGCATATGCGGCCACTAACTCTCCTGTGCTTGTTCTCATACATGAACCATCTACATAGAGTGTCAGGTCAGGGTCGGGAAATGCAATGTCTGTCAGGTCTTGTCTTGGTTTCGTTACTGTATCAATTACTTCCACACAGTCATGTGGTGCAGTGTCTACTGTACTTGAGGGCAAGAGTGTAGCAGGGTTCAGTATATTGCATCGTCTGATCTCTATGTGTGGCTGGAATAATGTCAGTTCATATCCTGTCAGTCTTGCTATAGTCAAATGCTGTGTCTGTGTTCTGTTCAAGAGAACTTCAACTGCATGTGGGACCTGTACTGTCAGGGGATGGCCTAACACAATCGAGTCGCTTTGTCTTATAGCTAGGGCTGTTGCTGCAACTGATTACAGGCACGCAGGCAAAGCCTGGGCCACTGGATCTAATGTACTCGAAAAATAAGCACAAGGCTTGTGTTTTCCTGCTTGATCTTGTGTAAGGACAGATAATGCTGCTCCATCTCGTTCAGTGACAAAAAGCGTAAAAGGCTTGCTGTAACAAGGAGTCGCTAGAACTGGTGCTTGACATAAGGCTTTTTTCAGTTCCTCAAATGCAAGTGTATGTTCTTGTGTCCAAGGGAGGACACTCGAAGACGCTGCCTCCTGTGTTGTCAGCTGTATGAGTGGTTTGGCTAGATATGCATACTGGGGAATCCATTGTCTGCAGTAAGAAGTGAGGCCAATGAAGGCCCGTACCTCCTTTTGTGTCTTGGGCCGTGAAAGATTGGCAATTAACGGAATACGGTCTTGTGTCAGCTGTCTACCCCTCTTGGATAGCAAGTGTCCAAGGTACACCACTTGCTGTCCACAGAATTGTAGCTTCGAAGGGGACACCTTGTGCCCCTTGTCTGCCAGAAAGTATAAGACTGTCAGTGATGCACGGTCGCAATCTAGTTCTGTACGTGCTGTGATCAGAATATCGTCAACATATTGGAGCAGTGCGGTGTTGGCAGGCAAGTGAATACTGTCTAGTTGTCTTTTTAATGCTTGACTGTAAATACTAGGACTTTCTGTGAACCCTTGAGGAGCCCTCGTAAATTTAAAGCTGCGTCCATTTAAACAGAATCCGAAGAGGTATTGGCTCTCTGGGTGTATTGGGACACTGAAGAAGGCGTTCTTTAGATCAATTACAGTGAAGAACGTCGCTTCGGAATCAATTGCAGTCAGTAAGGAAGAAATGTCTGGGACCACTGGGTATGCGGTATTATACACTTGTTCAGCTCTCGAAGGTCAATCACTAGTCTGTAGACTGGTGGTGCATTAGGGTCTGTTCGTTTGAGAATAGGGATGACAGGTGAATTACATACATTCGAGTCAGTTTCCACTACCACTCCTTGAGCAATGAGTTTGTTAACAATTTTCAGTAATGCTACTACGGCATCAGGTGGCAACTTGTATTGTCGGATTCGTGGCAGTACTACTCCTTGTTTGAGAGTGACACGGTATGGTGTAATGTGCATGTAACCTACATCAGTCGGACCTTGTGCCCATAAATGCTGTGGTACATTCTGGAGTCTGTGGTCAAAACCTTTCAACACATAATGTCCTTTAAAATCACGTAAAAACAATCGCACTCCTTCCGGAGAACAACAAATAACAGCTCCTAGTTCTTTCAATGTCTTTATACCAAGCAAATTTTCTGGACATGACTTAGTTAGTAACAAGTCTGTAGTACGAGACAATGGACCGACTCCTAGGGAAACTGGCTTTGACACTTCGTTAACAATAGGCTTTCCTGAAAATCCCAGGGAAACATTCTGTGAGCTTGAGAGGGGTGCCCCTGGAACCTCGTCATGACTGATGGTAGTTCTGCTCTCCCCTGTGTCAATCAGAAATTTTCTGTCTTTTCCCAATACACGACTATGTACATAGGGACCTTCTTGATCTACAGGAACCTCAATAAGGGGCAAGCCAACTTCCCTCTCTAGGCTATTTCATGAGTACTGCTGGAACTCAGGATAGTCTGACTGTGCGTACTGGTACATTTGTTGCGTGACCTGTTGTGTGGCAGCGATTGGTTGTGGTAGAGCTACTGTCTGTTGCGTGTTCTGTGGGGTGTTATTCTGTCTAGGAGGGTGCGGTCTTTCTTTTGTCTTGCCTGTAGCTATATTGTGTTTCAGGACAGCACATTCATTCACATAGTGACCTGGTTGCTTACAATAATTACAGTTCCCTTTAACAGGTGGCGTGCCCTTTTTATTCCCATTAGCTGGTACCGATTGTGCAACTAGCACTTTCATTTTCATATCTTTCAGACGTTTCTTTTCATGTTCCTGTTCCTCTCTAATCCTGTTCTGGTGGTACTGTAACATTTGTAACATTTGGGAAGGACTATTTGCTTGCCAGGTACTCTCAACCTTCAGTACTCTATTCTTGATCAGGGGTGAGGAATTCTCTACTAGTTTGCTCACAAAAAGATGTGGATATGATTCACTACTTGGCTTAAGGCCACTATTAATAGGAAAACATTTCTCGAATCTGGAATAAAAATCACTAGTGTCTTCATCTGGTTTCTGTTTACAGGCTGAAATAGCATCCCAATCTTCCTTTTTAGTAATCAGTAATCTCGGCAGAACCTGTATCAAGATTTCAGGTAATGCTTTGGCTTGTTCCCCAAGACCAACACCAGGGAGCCGTCCTTTATCCTCTGTTTCCAATTCTGTCCAATTTATCTTTTTCTCTCCCAACTCCCAATCTTTTTCTTTAAGCTTTTCATAAATACCAGCAGGTAACAGTACTTTCAATAACTTAATAATGTCAGCATACGTGTAATCCCCTATGCGGAGAATGTCTTTTAATTCACGGTGGAACCCCCCGGGTCTTTATCATGACAGGGCAGCATCTTTTTCATTTCCAGTATTTCTAGTTTCGTCAAGGGTGTGTAAACATATACTCTTTGGAGCGCCCCATCAGTGTCTTTTACGGGATGGACCTCTCGTAGGGGGTTCTGTCTGTCTATGTGGAAACACTTTCTGTGGTGATGTGGGGCAGGAATCATGCACGTTGATAGGAAAGTCACGTACTTATGTCGCTGGTCCAGAATGGCATTAATTAATTCGGTACCTGGGCCTATCCATTTGTCTAATAATACTTTGTACAAGGGACCGGAATCAGAATACTGACTCTCGTACAACGTGATCAAATGTTGAACCATGTAAATACCAGCCAAACGCTGTTCGTTCGGAGAAAGGCTCAAAAAGGTCTGAGCCACTACGTCATTGTTATATATACTAGAGTTAGACACCCATTGAACGGCTGACCGGGCTAATTCCTATTCGTGTAGGGTGTGGGGTCTATCGCACTCTACTCGTTTCTTCAGTGCGTTCTCAGTAGCTTGAAACAGATTTTCGATGGAACATCTTTCTTTTATGGGAGGTCCCTTTTTGCGGTGATCGAGGCAATATAGGCCTGTCAAATGGTCGTGCTCTGCCTACATAATTTATTCTACCCGTTTCCTCTGTTTCATCGTCTTCTGAGGCTGAATCCTCTTTCTCTTCAGACTCTTTCTTGTGTAAGTTTAGAATCTCTTTTCGTATTTTCCTATACATGCATTCTGTCTTTCCCACTGTATCATGTTTACTGGCAGATATGTTGTCACTCCAATCAGTCATACCTCTAGTTACTCCTCTGTCTGGTTGATCTTGTTCCCTGATCAGACAGTTAATCAAAAAACGTAAAATCATGTTTTTAACCTCTATCTTTCTTTGTTTCATGGCATCTTTTATACTCTCGGGTCCCTCCCCCGTTCGAATGAAATGGTATATTCTGTCTAAATGTTCCTTCATTCCTGGTAATGTAATCAGATACTCTACAGCGCGTCTTAGTCACAGTGAGAACATGAGCAAGCCACCCGTACCTGGTACTGGATCGTATATACAATGTGATATTGTTACATTAGGCCTAAAAGGTGATGCTGTTGCTGGTGGCGTTCGTTGTAAACTTAAATCTTGCAATGTACGTGTTGCTGGCGGTGTTCGGGGTGCTGCTGGTGGCCCCCCTCCCACTGCCCCTTGTCCTATGTCATCTCTCACAGTCGGTGGGGGAAGCAATTGTGTAGGCTGATTCTGTGATGCGGGCGGAGGGAGAAAAGGATTGTTGACGGGAGGGACAGGAGGAGGAAATACTGCATTTACATAATCCGGAGCAGGCTCCGCTAGATAGGAAGAAATAAAAGCTTCAGCTTCCGTCTGTCTATGCCTACGTACTTTAGTCAGTATCAGAGGTGGCGGTAAATTACTAGGTACTTCTGAGGGGGTCACTTTAGCTAGTCCTTCAGCGAGGACGGGATACATGCCTGTGACGAGGGCATTTCTTTCTCGATCTACTTGTTCCGTCTTGACCCGTTCCCCCTCTTGCTTTAGTTCTTTTTCTCTGGCTTTTTCTGCTGCCTCTTTACTTCTTTCTGCTTTGTGGTATTCTTTCTCTGTTCTCCTATGCGCTTCTTTACGCCATAACTCAATGGCATCTTTCTGGGACTGTCTAGCTTTCTTTTTCCATAGTGCTTCCTCCACTCTCATAATGCAGTCAGAATCCCATGTTCCCGTGATAGGCCATTTATACTTTTCATCTAGTTCCTTCGTGTAATCTACCCATAAGTCTAAGAACAATATGGCATCTAGCCCATGCTTCTGATACATGAAATGACCAGGAGTGTCTCTAGGCGGGACAGGAACTGACTCTTCGAGTATCCCTTTTCTAGTCCCTATCTGACGTAGTTTCGAAAACAGTGGCATGTTGGAACTAACTCTAATGAAAACACGATATAGACAAGAATAGACTGAAAACAACCATTCACACAACAACACTAAAACATTAAGAACAGATACATCCTAACTAGTACATAGGAAAAAACATGGTCCTGGAAAACTGCTTACTTTATGTACTGCAAAACAGCACAACCATACCGGTCTCATAAAGAGACATGTCTTTACCGCGCCCATACAAGGGGACACGTCTTTACCGCGCCCATACAAGGGGACACGTCTTTACCGTGTCTGTGTACCCAGACACGTCTTTACCGGGCTCAAATAAATGAACCCGTCTCTATGCGTTCCCAATAATGGTACTCACTGGGAAGCAGAACTTGGACTTGAAGGCCTTGGACACACGATACTGCGTGACTGCTACGGCTGCGTCTACTGCTGCGCATGCGCCTTGGAACAGGTGGGCCTCGGGATACCTCGGACCTTGCTCTCTCGACTTGGGCTCTGGTTGGGATGGTCCGCAATCCTCACCTCCTCGTGTGGATGCCTGGTCGCAGTCTCCGTCTCCTCCGTGGGCCTGAGGGAGTAAGCAGGAAGTCCCGCTGTCGTGTACACTTGAAGTCCGTCACGGCTGTAGAAGGGGTAGGGGGCTGGACTTACATCGCCGGCGCGTGGGGAAGGGGACTGGTCCCTGTTCGGGCACCAGATTATGTGGTAAATAAAATAATTACCCTGTCGGAATTTCTATACATTTAACAAGGGGCATGCATATAATGAGAGGCAGAGTCCGTGGTGTCCGATTCAAAAGGGCTTTAATTCAATAACTGCAGTTATAGGAGAATCGGGTTCCATCACCACTAAGGTTCAGGAAGGGTCGTCATCTGAAATTTATTCACAGAATACATCATTTATAGTAAAACATACATGAACTTGCATGGAGAAGGTGGAGCAAGTGAAAGAGAGAGAGATAAGAACACATGGGCGTGTAAGGAGGCGTACATGTGGGTGTTCCCTTGATGAGTCATAGGTGTGTCATAGGTGGGTGGATACATGGAGGGGATCTATAGGGGCAGCTGGAACCTTTAGCCTACTTGTGTGCGTAACCTAATCATGACGTGTAATTTATGTGTAACTGGGGAAACAGGAGGGAGCTGACTTTCGTGCTAGTAGAGAGGCCTTCAGTGTCAGGGCGACCTGTACATCTAGTAATATCTGATATCTTAGGTCCGGGATGTATTATCTGGAGCAAAAGGTCGCACGTCACCAAGAGCCGGTGTGGGCATATATTTCTTCGAGCATAGCATGGGGCTGTGGGCTTTCCATGGATGCGAGCTCTGTAAATCACTTGAATAGAGACAGAAAGGCCAGACCCTATCTTCTGCAGGCGGAATATGTTTACCCTTTTCATTAGGCAGGAATGTGTTTCTGTGGAGCGGAGCAGATAACTGTAGGCAAAATACTGTCTTGGCAGGCCAGGCTGGCCACCTCTCGGCTGAGCAGGAAGTATGTGAGAGGTCAGGGATACATAGCTAGACTGCAGCTTTCAGAGTGTCAGGAGGCTTGGAGCCTGAATTCGGGTCCTCGCTCGGCTGGGCCACAAAACGGGTGCATCTCGATATTTAAAACGTGCACCATGTAAATACATTGGCAACATAGGCCTTAAAGCAGAATTATCATTTCTTTCATGGAGGGCCTGGTAACTGACATGCTAACGTTGGACGCAAATGCAGAGGCGTCATCATTTTGGCCATAGAGGGAAAATGCATGGTCATGTACATATACTACACGTTGGGGTACACGATAGGGGACACATAGGCCATATAAAATTTCATTTTCCTCAGATCCTCAGTCATATTTTCATGTGGTGTGCAAATTCAACTTATCCTTAACCAGTTTAGCAGACAGGCAACAAAAGTGAGTCTTCAGTTCTCCTGGGGCGGCAAGATGCAGTGGCTGCTTGGATGATCTACGCCAGTTTATCAAGGAGGTCGCATGCATGAGGCTACAGCCGCCTGCAGTCATCATCCACCATCTTCGAGGCAGCGATTGGCAATGTTGAAAGGAGAATCTCATTTCAGAACTTTATGAGGGAAATGTCAAGATTGTCAAAAGATGTCCGAGCTTGGCTATTGTGGGGATCCCATGTCATCCTAAGGGATAGTCTGGGCCGGTCTTCTAAGAGCATGAATGAATTGAATTAGGCAGGCATCTTGAACAAGAAGCAGTTGCTTAACATTGTGTTACAAAAGACAGTTCATTGTGGTTTCCTCCAGACTATTCACATTGCTAGGGTTCTTTTGTCAATCCATGGCAACAGGTGGTCTGTGAAGAATTTTGTGGTATTGTATCCATGACATCGCTCACAATACAAAGCAACAGAATTTGGGGGAAGGTCTGGTCGATCGGGAAACTGCCCAAGCCTGTGGGGGAGGAGGAGTCATAGTTAGCCACAAAACGGGTAGATGACCAAGGCATCAATAATATAACTGCAGGCGAATTCAGGATGGAATAGTTTTTTAAGCCTTTAGCTCAAGCCGAGGCAGGGGTACTACGTTCTTTGTTGGAAGGCTGAGGATGTCCACTCCACTATTATCCATAGACAGCCAGGGAACTCCATTAAACGGCACGGTGTGGACTGGTAGTCAAGGACCATCAACCAATGCGTGCCAGGGAGATCCCTGTATCAGGTTGGCTCTGGCATGGCTGTCTTGCTGGCTAAGCTCCCTCTGCCTTGAGGGAGCAAGTGAATTTGCCTTGTAAGGACAACTTATTGAGGAACCAGCAGAGTTCCAACCCGGGTCCAAGTCCATTGAATCAGTTGATGCTCCAAGGGGCCTGAGGGGTGGTCAACTCTGTCTCCCATGGAGTATTTGCTAGAAAAGTTCATGTATTAGTTATGGAGTATTTATTTGCTAGAAATGTCATGTATTAGTTATGTCCATGTGATCACGATTCTATTCTGTACATATTGTAACTTAATATGACATTTTTTACATGTATTTGAGATGTAATAAATACGGCCAGAGAATGGTTTATTCTATACCACAATAATGGCATCTTGCAGTGGGTCCTGTTGCAAAACCATTTATACATTTATGGATGTATAATGTCTGGTTTAAGATAACTGGTCTTGGAGCGGGCCCCCACCAGTGTTTTTGGTGAATAAATGTAATATGGATTGAACTAGTTATGTTGCTTCTCTAGATTATATAACATAGCTAAAATCTTGAAAAAGATGCTTGGATCCAGCAAAACATGTCAGCTGATGGATCGGGATTGACTGTACCACCAAAGTAATAATGATTTGGGAAGAGACTTTGAAACACAGTATATAATATGTATATGATATGTTCACTGGAAAGCTCCTTATGAAACAGTTTGTGTATAAATGAAATGAAATTTCTGCAATTCTGTGTTATATTTTGTGTATGAGAATAACATTTAGCAGCCCCGTCCAGTACCACGCATCGGGCTTTAGACTAACGCATTTCAGTGGTGGGGATCACTTTGTATTTTAGTGCAGTGATGCAGATCGCATCACTGCAATAAAATGCGAACTCACACATTCATAGCACCTCCTAAAGCTGTTAATCCGAAGCGCTATAATTAGCATAGAAGAAAACTGCGTGCGGTCTGGCATCTCTGGTCGCTGCAGTGTCATGTGACTAACTCTGACTGCTGCAGGCCTTGGAACGGGTCCGTTGCTTTCGGCTTACTGGCTCCATTTGGCATTCATGTTACATGGGGGTGTCACGGAGTGTGTAGGAGAGTAGCATCTGCTTCCCATGGTTACCCCCACTTTTTGCTGTGTTTCACTGGTTTTTCGACTTTAGTATGGCTGGGGCCCTGCTAATCTGGACCACAGCCTAGCTGTTCTCTCTCTAAATTGATACCATGTACTTTAGGTACATACCAGATTGGTTACTAGGTCACCCTTATGAGTCCCTGAATATGGTACCTTAGGTGCCCAGGGCATAGATACCCCAGAGGCCTACCAGGGGCTGAAGATTGTATTATGCCACCCCTGGTTAACCTTCCAAAATGGCACCAAAGTCTGCACTTGCAGCCTGGGTAAGGTGGTGTAAGCACTCCTTACTTAGATATAGTATACCTATATCTACCTTTACATATAGACACATATTAACCTATAAGTCACTCCAATGGCAGGCCTTGACAATCCTGGAGGCAGAGTGCCTGGTTTTGTGTGAGAGGGTGCCCTAGCATGAGCTGAGCCCCTCTGCAGCTTTCGGGAATATCTCCTTATAGCTGTTCTATGATATAGCCATTCCATATACTCTTAAGTGCATTATAATCCTCGCGGTTAATGCTAACTTTGGTTTGGCTTTATCAAAACATGTTGTATTTGGTATCAAACACTTTGGAATACTACCCCACCTGCCAGTTCTGGCGGCCGGGGTAGCATTCCACCCTTCTAGAGGGAGAAGACATGTACACACTGGTATACCCGGTTAAAGTTAAACAGAGCCCCAGCACCACAAAATGGATGCTGCTGCCACAGACAGGAGTCTGCCCTCCTGCTGCTGGACGAAACTCCGGCAAGGGAGGCCTGGACAATAGGTTTCCTGTCCAGGGAGGTGCTGGCACCTCCCCAGACAGGCCTTAGTGTATTGGAGCAGGGTGGGTTGCATTCAGTGAATTTTTTTCAGACACTGCCTGGGGCACACTAGGTGCTCCATGCATTTCCCAGTTAAAACCGGTTGCCGAGGGCACACTGCCCCAGCTCTGGCATGAAACTGGACAATGTGGAAGGGGTGTAACCACCCCCTCTCCAGGTCCTCCCATAGGTGGGACCCTAGAGTTAGTCCAATCCCTAAACTTAGTATAAGTATAGGAACCCAGTCCCTAGGACTTTAGATTACCCTGGACGAACCTCTGAAGAAGAAATCCTGGACCTTCGACATTTCATTTTGACTGAAAGACTGAAGAATCTCCCTTGTGGTCAAGGAGTGACCTTCCTGTTCAAACAGGCTCCAAAGAAGCATCTTTACAGGTCTGCATTTTCGAGGCTCTCGCCGGATACCGAAGAATCTGCGACACAGGATATGGACTTCCAGACATCTCTGAAGCTGACACGAGTTCTCAGCAGAGCTGAGACCTGTAGCTGACACGAGAGACGTGGGACCGGAACTCCTGGACATCCTGCATTTTTGTGACTGCACCTACTTCCAGAAGTTTTCCGAAGTTGTACATTAAGGTATTTGAAGCCCCTGCCCTGATCACCTTTTGCACCGAAGTACAGAGGTGAGCCCTCAACGAGTGACCCGTGAGTCCCCTTTATTCACCGCAGCTTGAGGCTCTTTTGCGGTTCCTAGTCCGTTGGCTAGTGAGCTCCCACAAAGGCTAATCCTTTGTTTCTTGAGCTTTTCTGGTTGCTCCAGACTTGCTCTGACTCCCCTTCAAAGGAGGAGTCCCTTAGACCTTGCTGGTCTGAACCGAAGCCAATCTTGTCATCTTGTGTGGGTTGCTGTTGCCAAGGCTTGTTGGGTTCAATCTGGATTCCGACACTGCAGCACTCGACATTCTTTGTGGTACAGCTCAAATCTAGCTCCTGGTCATCGTCGACACCTCCTGGTCCTTGTGGCTGAAGAGTCAAGCTTCACCTCTTTCACCTGAAAACACCCGACCGGCTGGCATCTTCCTGTCGCCATCCTTGTCACTGGCTAGTGACCTAGACTCTGTCCCCTCTGCTTTCAGCTTCTTCACATCTCAGATCCACCCTTAGATCCACCCAGACCCTTTTCCTCTGGTCGCCTGCAGCATTTCTTCGCAGTTCTCCATTGGAATCGACGACAAAACCCGACACCAAAAGACACCAAAGCACCCAGCTTCCGTGGGTGAGGTAACACGAGTATTCCGGTGCTCCCGTGGGTCTTGACTCTCGAAGTGTCTAAGTCTAAATGGGTTCCATCGTAGTTCACCTCTAAGTGTCCTTATTCTTTAAAATTGTAACTTGTTCGTTCTCCATAGAACGTCAATGGTGATTCGCTGCTGTGTTTAGACACTGCACGCGTCCCCCGTGGTCTCCTGCGTCACAACCTTGGGTGGTTCCTGGTTTCCCTGGCGGTTCTACAGGCCGTAGGCCTGTTTTGTAACCCTCACGTGGGTCTTATACCGCTATTTTAGTATATGGTTTGTGAGGCCCCTAGGGCAAAACGTATACTGTGCAACTTATCATATGCTAATTAAGTTCCTTGTATTGTACTTTAACATCTGACCTCATAAAGAGTCCAGAGGGGTTGTGTTTAGAATAAATATATATATATTTGATATATACCTTGTGAGGTGTACTTTCATTTGATCATTCAAGAGATTATAGACTGGTAAAACAGCTTGCTTAACTCGCCTCTAAGTCTTAGCCTGAAGGCTGCTCTCCACAGCTACCACTAGGATAGCTTTCTATAAGGTTCACTTTAAACCTACCATCAATAAGGGTCGTTTGGACTGGTGCAATGTGCGCACTAGAATAGTGGATATTATATGCCAGGCCAACTTCTCACAGAGACTGCAACAATGCGTCCTACATTGGCCAATAATGAGCTAGGACTCAAAATATAGGGTGGACCTTCTGGTGTGTGAGGTCAGCAGGGGCAGTTATCAGATAGTTTCAAAGTTTGACTGGAGTCAGTGGAACCCAGCGTTGTTCGCATGCTATTGTGATGTAGCCAGGGCTTTAAGTGGGCCGGGTCTGTCCGGGTCTGAGCACCGGCAGTTTTTTTGCAGGGCCCTCGAAACGGGTCTCTATCGGACTCTATTTTCGCGGCTGGGAAAGGTAGTCCTTTCTTCATTTTTATTTTTTTCAGACCCGTTGTGAGGCCCAAAAAAACTGGTGGTTCTCAGACTATGCCTACTTAAAGCCCTGGCGGTTGCTGCTGTGATTAAGGGGGCTAGAACGCGATATTTGAACCTATGCTACTGCAGTTAGAGCTCAGTTTCCTCACTGAGTAGTGGTCACTGCATGACGTCCACGGCATGACGGCATGACGTCATGCCAGGTGAGCTTTGTTGGAGGAAGGGAAATCCTTTAAGAGAGCCATTTATCTCAGGATTTCCCTTCACTCTTTCCAGCGCAGGAGCAACGTCGTGGTGGTGCCAGCACGGGACCTCTTTTCCCAGGGCAGAAACAACGTTGTGGTGGTGCCAGGGCGGGACCTCTTTTCCCAGGGCAGAAACAACATCATCGTGGTGCCAGCGCCGGACCACTTTTCCCAGGGCAGGAGCAAGGTCGTGGTGGTGCCAGCGCGGGACCTCTTTTCCCAGGGCAGGAGCAACGTCGTGGTGGTACCAGCGTGGGACCTTCACTTTTACCAACGTAGAAGCAAAATCGTGGTGGTGCCAGCGTGGGTTGATGAAAAACTGAAGAGGCAGAGGACCCCGGGCAGCCTGCTCCAGCACGACCTACATGACCTTCACTTAATGAATTGGCGCCGTGTTTTGAATTTGAGAGGTCAGGGAAATTAGTTTCAGCATTTTTCACCTGTGGAGCCCCATCCTTGATCGGTAAGTGCAGTGTGTTATCCCCACAGTTTGATTGCAATCATTTTGTAGTAATGGGACATTGTAATGGGGGCCATAGTTTTTATTATGCAGCAGAATTTCTTTTAAGACACAAATATAATTTCATCATTATGCCATTATGCCATTATGTGTGACACAAAAGTTGGTTTGAGCACAAACGCAGGAACAGTATGAAAGGAAATGTGGGTTGCAACTGCTACATTATTGTATTTCCTGGCTGAGTGGTGCAATTACAGAAAATGGATGATTGTATGCAGAATTTTATCTACCCAGGCATTGAGATATTAGGCGCTACATTTTTGCCCAAAAGAACCGATTAGGGAACTTCGATGTGCAAATCCTTCTTTTATAGTTGGAGTGCCATAGTGACAACTGTACATACAGTTCAAATTAAGCTTTTTTTTACACAAAAGTGCCAATCAGGGACATTTATCACACAAAATCTAGTTTTTTACAGTGCACATTGTACATACATTGGCAATACTATTCCTGTCAGACCACTTTTTATTGCTTTGTTGACTGTGCTCATTTTGTATTTGTCAACTGGAGAGAAACTATTACTCATCTTTTGTCTGCCATCTTTGTTTCACCATCCTTTGCTATTTAGGAAAATCAAGGGGCATATTATCAAGGACCAGTGTTAAAATTATCGCCGTTTTATCGACAGGAAACTGCAGATAAAACGGCGATAATGGGCTTGATAATACGCCCTTGTTAATTCCCATAGAAGCCCATGTTCTTGTGTTAACATGGGCTTCTATGGGAATTAACAAGAGCGTATTATCAAGCCCATTATGGCCGTTTTATCGGTAGTTTCCTGCCGATAAAACAGCGATAATTTTAACACCGGTCCTTGATAATATGCCCTACGTGAGTTCAATTCTGTCTTAATTTCTGTTGGAAGGGCTAATGTCTCGTTAGAGAGGAACATTAGTTATCTCTAGCCTAGTCGGATTGCACTGTAGTTTTTCGAATTTGATGTCCTCCCTGAGCCATGTCAGGTGGCGAGCTGCAGTGCACATAATCTTTCATGCAGAAACAGCTCAGGAAAAAGATTATGGAGCATAAGGCGAGCGCTGGTCACTTGGCAGCTGAAGACATTCTTACAGCTCAGCAGAAAAATACATTGGATGGTGACAGTACGTGAATGTAATGCAAAACATATGGAGAGCACATGCAGGGTATTTGACACTGCCTACTACTTGGCAAAAAAAGATCGCCCTTTCACTGACCACCCTGATCTAATTCTCCTTCAGGCAAAGAATGGCAGTGCAATGGGCCGTGTTTTGCACAGCAATGTGACTGCAACTGAAATAATTAAACACATTGCATTGGAAATGCAACAAAGATTGGTCTGTTATATCTGACAACACAAACCAAAGATCACAGTATTAATTGATGAGAGCACTTCTATTAGCAATGCTTCTACCTTGATCATCTACCTCCGTGGCATTTTTGGAAGGGAAAGTACCCCAGTGATCATCTATTTCAGCCTTCTGGAGCTGGCAGAACTAATGCTATTGGCGTAAAGACAGCTCTCCTAAGCTACTTTAAAAAAGTTGGACTCACAAAAAGTCTGCTTCATGATATCTTGATTGCGGTATGTACTGATGGAGCAGCAGTAATGTTTGGTAAAAAAGAAGGAGTAGTAGCATTGTTGAAATCAGAATTTCCAAATCTTGTACTGACATGGCACTGTTTGGCTCACAGATTAGAACTTGCTGTGGCAGATACATTTGATGAGGTTGCAGGGGTCAATAACTTCAAGATTTTCATGGACTCATTGGATGCCACATACAGCATGTCACCAAAAACCCAGAGAGAGCTAAATATGGCCACCAGCGAGCTAAGTGTACAGCTTCAGAAGACAGGGAAAATGCTTGATACTAGATGGGTAGCATCCAGTTACAGATCTGTGAAAGCTGTTTGGAACTGCTTTCCTGCCTTGTGCAAACATTTTGGGAATGCTTCTAAAGACCCATCCAGACCCATAAGAGACCGGAGTAAGTATGAAGGTCTCTTGAAGAAGCTTACATCCTATTCTTTTATCAGAGATTTGGGGCTAATGTGTGATGCACTTCAAGAGCTCAAGGATTTATCACTCTCCTTACAGAGGAGGGATATTACAATTGTTAATGCCCACAGACGTTTGGTTAGTCAAGTACGCATATTTATAGCAATGAAGGACTCACCAGGGGAGTTTGCTTCTGCGGCTCAAAGAGCAGTGGGCGAGGGCAAATTCAAGAATGTTCCTTTTTCCCATAGTAGAAGTAACTCTGTTGCCCTTAATCAAAATCAGTTTTACCAAAGTCTGTCTGTAAATATCAATAAACGATGTGCCCCGGATTCTGAGAAAGAGCGTATAGCCAGCTTCAGTGTGCTAGATGCAGGCAACTTGCCGTCTGGTGATGAATGCATTCTTTATGGGGAAACAGATATCCAGAAACTGTGTTCAGAGTTTCAGCTGCCAGCAATAGATACTATCCAAGCTTTTAGACTTTTCAAAGATTTTGGTGGAAAGAGAACCCCATAAGCATTATAAAAGTTAGTAGTTTGCATGGAAACCCTGCCAGCAAGTAATGCGGATTGCGAGAGAGGTTTCAGCGCAATTAACTTAATTGCTTGTCCAACAAGGGCCTCTCTTCTTGTAGAGACCATTTCTTCATGCCTATGGGTAAAACTCAATGGTCCTCCATTTGAAACATTTGACGAAAAGCTGTATGTAAAGAGTTGGCTGGCAAAAGGTAGAAGGTCTGCTGAGGAAACTTGTTGTGAGAAACCCTAGCAAAATAAACACACTGAATATCTTCAAGGGTTTTGGGGAATCCTGCAATAGATTTCTAAGTAATATAAATAATTTTTACATGTTTTTTAAAGTGTTTGGTATTTTTATGGCTTATACTTAATAAATATACCTTTTTGTCTATTTTATTATCCTTTGCTGGATGCGACTTCATGATTTTCTTAAGCACACAATGCTAATTTTCTTGATGTAGACAACGCCCCTAGTCGGATAGGCCACACCCCTTTAAGAGATTTACCACGCCCCTTTTAGAGCGCCCCCAGTTTTTTTTCCCACTTAAAGCCAAGGTGCCGTTCGAGTCCGGATCGGAGTTGAACCGCGGCCGTTGCAGTGCTGGAAAGAGTTAACTGATGCCTGCACCCTCTCATAATGATGGTGCAGTACCGTGTCTTGCTCTGCCAGACTGCCTAGTCTCAGATAAAGTAAATGTTAATTATATTTCATTTTATAGTGTCATTATCATACCTGCTATGGGCCGCGTCTTTAAAATGCACCTCATTGTTTGCACAGAACCACCAATCAGAGGCAGCCTTTCAAACAAAAGCCTTGTAATCTTCGCTGGAGACAAATCACATGCGTTTTTTCATGTGGCAGGCAAAATTTCTCTCTGATTTGGGAATTTGCTGTTGAAAAAGATTCAACGTGGTGGAAAGGATTCGAGTTGTGGCTGATTGCTGTGCTGCTGGCGCAGAGCTGTGGCTTCTCGCATAATGGTTTAAAATGGGTGGAATTGTTTTCGGGGAGGTGATTTTTCAGGCATAACAGCTCTACGTGTGCGCCACAGTCCAATTTAACTAGCCCTCGTGCATTTTATTACTGAAAGAGCACTTTCAAGCTAAAACACACAATCTAAATTGCTTCCCACACAGTTTTATTTTGTATGGGTATGAATTTGTCATGGGGGTAGGAGGAAAGGGGCAGCCATACATCTTGCATAAAAGTTTCAGGCCTTGGGAAACAGGGAGTGTGGTATTTTTATGGAGAGACACAGTGTGCCTTACCTGAGCAAATCTGGTTTCAGATTACATCTGGCCAGCTCTGATCTTTCTATAATGCGCTGCAGGTGCAGGGCAATATGTTTCTGCTTGGCACCATATAGTAGTGCAGAGGGTTAACATGCCTGCACCAAAGAACGTGTACCTTGCTATCACTGAACTGTATTTTATGTAGATAGCTCAGTGGGTTATTGCTTTTGCAACAGACATCCTTTTGTTACTTGTGCTTCAGCCGCACCTGCGGCTGATCTATGGGAGGGGGTGTTGTACTTAAGACATAACTTATGAGTGTAAAAGCTCCTGCTGGAGAGTTACTTGTCTAGTAGCAGTTTTGACTCACCATAAAGTAGCGCAGAGGGTTAAAATACATGTGGCAAAGATCAGTTGCTTTGCACCAGTTTAAAGATCTTATAGTTTCTCATTACTCTAATGGATAACATTTATGATATTTATGTTTCCCTTGTCTTCATTGCTTGATTTTGCTCACAAGAAAGAGTAACCCTTAGTTGCTGAAATGTCACCCATATTTACACTGAAATTATGAAAATGTCACACATAGCAATCAGAAACCTTGGCAGCTATGTTTCAGTAATAAACAGCCACGGCCCGTGGAGGGAGCTCCGTGGGGCAGACAGGCGGGGTGGGGGCGGGGCAGGGTGGGGGGTGGTAAACACCGGAATATGGATGATTGCAGGTAAGTAAACAATTAAATTAATAAAACGAATTTCATGGCGCGCCCTGCATCGCGAAATGCGATGCAGGGCGCGCCATGAAATTCGTTTTATTAATTCAATTGTTTACTTACCTGCAATCATCCATATTCCGGTGTTTACCACCCCCCACCCTGCCCCTCCCCGCCCCACCTGTTTGCCCCATGGAACTCCCTCCACGGGCTGCGGCAGGTAATAAATTAGATACCATTTAACACAATTCAGTGAAGTTTACCTGATCGGAATGGTTTATACCAACATTTCTTATGGCTCTAGATTTCAGCTCCACCCGTTCCCTTTTAAGACATTGATTTAAAATATATGACCTATAAGGAGGAGGGAAAGCCCCATGCCAAGTTATGGAGGGGATTTCTCAAAAAGCATCAAATTCACAAACATCCCAAACCGACCTTTAGTAACCCTGTGTTGAAACAGATTTCCGGTTGTGGCCTCCGGCGCGAATGCGGGCTCCTGACCGACTGCACTGGTGTGACTTCATCTCACGCACTCCCACGCCCTCCAAGGGAATCTTACCCTCAACGGATGTGTGTATTTCCCAATTCAACTCTGACTTTTCAAGCAGGTAAAGATGCAAGACTGAATGAATCAATCTTTATTTTTTTTTTTTTGCATGCCAGCACAACATAAAAACAGAAATGTACAACGCGCAAAACAACTAAAAAGACATATATATATATATATATATATATATATATATATATATATATATATATATATATATATATATATATATATATATATATATATATATATATATATATATATATATATATAAAATGCCAGTTTTATATTTTCTTTATTTTCTACTTTTATGCAAGTAAGAATGACGTAAAAAAATGTCTTTCTATATTTTTTCGGGCGATATTTTGATGCTATCTGGGTAGATGTTGCGATTTTATATTATAATGTTTGGGGTCTTTTCTTCGTCATTTCAATTTTCTCTTTACTGGTGGCAGTGTGGTCTCACCCTTCAGCTAGAACACATTGAGTCACCTTATCAGCGAACCCCTGCCCCCCCGGCCGTCATTTTTTAGGTCTCGACTACAGCATTGCTTTAGCAATGCTTGTTTGTCGAGATTATAGTAAGGCTTTCAAAAGTCTACCCACTGCGGATCGGGTACAGTTCATGTGAGCCAGGCGCGTGCACATCGCCAGCCACATCCCACACCATTTGTCTGAGCCTACGCATCAGACTTCAAAAAAAGCTGCTCCCCCGCCCCCCGCCACGCAATGCTGAACCCCCGCCCCTCACCACGCAATGCCGAGAGCTTGTTTCCGTTTCGCTTCTCTCTTCTTGTTTCTGTTGTTTTCCGTGGTTTTCACGCCCAGATCACTTTCTGCTGATCTGCAGCCCAGAGCCGTCCACTAGGGCTTGCAACAGCATGCAGTTTCCTTTCAGAGGAAGTATGCACCACCGAGCCTCGCATTATCTCGTGCAACCCCACCCGATCCCAGGCAGTTCCATACTTTACCCTTTAGCTGTGCTTCAGTGTCATGTGCGCTGGACTTTGAGAGCCCCACTGATTTACAAGATCTGATAAGGGAAACAGTGACGCATACTTCATTTGCATGCAGTAGCCTGCCGAGCACGCTGTCTGAACAATTAAACGCATTTAAGCCTTTTCCTTATCTAGCTATCTTTTGAAACATACCTAAATGTTCGCACCTGAAATGCGGGCACCGTGTGATTTTGATCACTTCTTGTTGTAAAAATAAACATGCCTGGCTTTGAGGTTTCTTTCAAGCTTCAGGCCGGAAAGATCTGTGCAGGTTTCCCTCAAGCTAGAGTGCCTGCATCATTGATATCAACATAGGACTCATCTGGCTCAGCATGTCATCAGTGAGCTCCCACAATCCTCCACCCCTGGTGCAGGCTTCACAGTGTACCTTCTCTTGTCCATCTCGCACTGTATATTACAACGGAAGCCGCTCCCTCCCCCCGCCACGCAATGCCGAGAACTTGTTTCCGTTTAGTTTCTCTCTTCTTGTTTCTGTTGTTTTCCGCGGTTTGCACGCCCAGAACACTTTCTGCTGAGCTGCAGTCCAGAGCCGTCCACTAAGGCTTGCAACAGCATGCAGTTTCCTTTCAGAGGAAGTATGCACCACCGAGCCTCGCATTCTCTCGTGCAACCCCACCCGATCCCAGGCAGTTCCATACTTTACCCTTTAGCTGTGCTTCAGTGTCATGTACGCTGGACTTTGAGAGCCCCATTGATTTGCAAGATCTGATAAAGGAAACAGTGATGCATATTTCATTTGCATGCAGTAGCCTGCCGAACACGCTGTCTGAATAATTAAACGCATTTAAGCATTTTCCTTTTCTAGCGATCTTTTGAAACATACCTAAATGTTCGCACCAGAAATGCACGCACCGTGTGACTTTGATCACTTCTTATTGTAAAAATAAACATGCCTGGCTTTGAGGTTTCTTTCAAGCTTCGGGCCGGAAAGATCTGTGCAGGTTTCCCTCAAGCTAGAGTGCCTGTATCATTGATATCAACATAGGACTCATCTGACTCAGCATGTCATCAGTGAGCTCCCACAATCCTCCACCCCTGGTGCACCCTTCACAGTGTACCTTCTTTTGTCCATCTCGCACTGTAAACTAAACTACATTCTCCATATTCAGATGTCTTGTATGTGCCATTCTTTAGTTGTCCCCACCTTGCCTAAAGTATACACATTGGTGGTGGCCCTCAACATTTTGAACAGGTGCAGCTCCACCAAGCCTGGGATTTCACAACGTATGATATGCATGCATTCAAAACCCTTCCTAAGAGGTTCGCACCCTTGTGGATGTCTAGGGCATAGATACACTATGGCGAGGCTGCTCAAAATAACAATGGCCGACTAGGTGATGGCTAATTCTCAGTCTGTGGCCCACCAAAGATTCACCAGAAACCGAGGCTCTGCAAGTGACAGCAGCAGGATTCTTCAGAAGCGGACGTGAAATATCAGTTAACCAAGAATGTAGTCTGAACTCACACATTCACCAACTCATCCACCTGCACACTCACCTTTAGTGTACTTCTTATTCTGTGGGCGATGAAAGCTTGTACTAGGCTGCCCTTCTGGTTCTGTTCTGCGGTAAATGGAAGATTGCACGAATTGTCTTCTGCTAGAGGGAACAGCTTGATTTACTAATGCAATACTTTCCCTTTTTTTGTGAGAAAGTTAACATTGCGCTGCTGCTGCCTAATTTGCACCTGTCCTGTGATGGGAATACGTGCACTGATGCTACTAATTACACTGCACTCAATGCAACATACACTCCAAGTACCACTCAGTGCCACATAATTACACGCCTCATAATTAAACTCTACTGAATGCAACACACACTCCACACAATACCACGAAGTGCCACATAATTATATGCTATATAATAACACTGCACTCAATGCAACATACACTCCAAATTCCACTCAGTGCCACATAATTACACGCCACATAATTACACTCTACTGAATGCAACACACACTCCACACAATACCACGCAGTGCCATATAATTATATGCTACATAATTACACTGCACTCAATGCAACATACACTCCAAATCCTACTCAGTGCCACATAATTACAAGCCACATAATTACACTCTACTGAATGCAATACACACTCCACACAATACCACGCAGTGCCACATAATTATATGCTACATAATTACACTGTACTCAATGCAACATACACTCCAAACAATACCACTCAGTGCCACATAATTACATGCCACAAAATTACACTCTACTGAATACAACATACACTCCACACAATACCACTCAGTGCCACATAATTACACGCTACATAATTATACTGCACTCAATGCAACATACACTCCAAATACCACTCCGTACCACATAATTACATGCCACATAATTAAACTGCACTCAAGGCAATATTCCCTCCAAATACCACTCAGTGCCACATAATTACACACCACATAATTAAACTGCACTCAATGCAACATACACTCTAAATCCCACTCAGTGCCACATAATTACACACCACATAATCACACAGCTCTCAATGCAACATACACTCCAAATACTACTCAGTGCCACATAGTTATATGCAACATAATTACACTGCACTCAATGCAACATACACTCCAAATACCACTCAGTGCCACATAATTACACACCACATACGTACACTCTAATGAATGCAACACACACTCCACACGATATCACTCAATGCCACATAATTATATTCTACATAATTGCACTGAACTCAATGCAACATACACTCCAAATTAAACCACTCAGTGCCACATAATTACACGCCACACAATTACACTCTACTGAATACAACATAACCTCCCCATAATACCACTCAGTGCCACATAATTGTATGCAACATAATTACACTGCACTCAATGCAACATACGCTCTAAATACCACTCAGTGCCAGATAATTACACACCACATAATTACACTCTACTGAATGCAACACACACTCCACACAATACCAGTCAGTGCCACATAATTATATGCTACATAATTACACTGCACTCAATGCAACATACACTCCAAACAATACCGCTCAGTGCCATATAATTTTATGCTACATAATTACACTGCACTCAATGCAACATACACTCCAAATACCACTCAGTGCCACATAATTACATGCCACATAATTACACTCTTCTCAATGCAATGTAAATACACTCCACATATTACCACTCAGTGCCATATAATTACACACCTCATACTTACACTCTACTCAATGCAACATAAATACACTCCACATATTACCACACAGTGCCACATACTTATATGCTACATAATTACACTGCACTCAATGCAACACACTCCAAGTACCACTCAGTGCCACATATTACACGCCACATAATTACACTCTAATGAATATATACAGGGTATATAGGGAGCGCAACGGTCCCTACACCCCCACTGCAGCTACCAACATGTTTCTGCCAAATCTAAGCCCCCTTATGGGTGGCACTGGCTTTCATCAGGGTGTTGGTCCCTTTGGTTGGAGTCCTACCCCTAGTTGGGGTCTTATTACCTTTATGGTCTGCAGGTTAATTTTCTTAAACTAGGGTCTCTCCAGGATTTCTGTGAGGGAACCACTTCCTAAAAAAACAGAAAAGAAAAAGTATGCGTATAAGTGAAACACACTCATCAGAAACCATGCGCCTAGTTGTGAGCAAGTTCCCCCCATAAGGGGGCTTAGATTTGGCAGAAACATGTTGGTAGCTGCAGTGGGGGTGTAGGGACCATTGCGCTCCCTATATACCCGATTCCTTAGAGATTTTAACCCTTCCAGGGGCCCACAGCCAGAATAAAACTATATAGGTGGACCCTTAGGTTGTTTTAAACTTTAAAATACTGCATTTTATTGGTCCCGATTACAGGGGTAGCATACTATCCTGCCCTCTGATCTCGGTATTTGTCTAGTACGTCACGTTATTGTTCGTGTTGTATGTGTTTTCACCACATTTCTACTTTCCTAAATCTCACCACTTGCTCTTCATCTAAAAAATCTAGCGCTCCACTCAGTGTGTTGGTCTGCACCTGGGTGTATGATGCGGCCCAGTGATGAAGCATGACACTGCAAAGTGTGTGAGGGCAGTATTAAGACGCGTGTTGTCACCCTCCAAGGTGTTTAAAGATCACAAAACACTGAGTCTTAGTGGGCCTAGATGTATTGTTATATGGACCCTCTTTTTCATGTAAAGAAGTAGGACTTACTGTCTTTTTCTGTGTATTAGTACTTCTCTGTTGTGTGAGGTGAAGTTGATTACAGGGGGATCAGAGAAGTCTTAGTCCCTTGTCTCTCCAGGTGTGTTTTGCATAGTTAGTACGGCCGCTGAGCCGCAGAGACTTTTACGGTAAATACCCAATAAATATCCATAGTTTAGGAACAAACGGTGGACCTAAGATGGATGAACAAGGCCTCTCCTATGGGGATGAGGCAGCAGCTAGAATTTTAGCATGTCCTTCACTTTTGGGTGAGGCCACACTCACACAAGCACTGACACAAGTAGAGGGATGGGATTCTCTCACTGAATTAAAGAGGACTCAGGTTAGAACAATCCTGCATGGAGCCATCCTCACTGAGTATTTGAGATCAAATACAGCCCCGGGAGGACTGCTGGTGGTCAATGAACCATTGATCTTTTTAGAAGATGCTTCTTTTAGAAAGAACTGGTCTTTGATCGCTTGGAAGTGCTCAAGGGACTGGCTCATTTTAATTATAGATACCGCTAAAAAAAATTCAGATGAGCTGTTGATTCAGATTCAAACAAGTGAAGATCATTTGAAAACCCAGATAAAAATATCGGTCTTCAAAAAGAAATTGGAGGAAACCAATAAAGCTGTGAATGAATACAAGGAATATTTGGTGAACTCCAAGGTACAAAAACTCCAAAAGGATTTGAAAAAATTTTCTAAGGAGAAAGCCTATCCTTACATTAATGACGAATACATTAAAGCAAAGGAGAACCAGCAACAGAATGCACAGAAAAAACCTACTCGCCAGAACACAGACACTTCTAGCTCAGGAAGTGAGAGTAGTGATGGGGATTATAGACCTAGGTATAGAGGGAGAGGATGGACAAGAGGTTTCACACACCCCTACCAGCAAATACCCCACACTGGATATGGATGGCCCCCGATGTACCCACCCATCTGGAGGCCGAAGATTTGCATATTTGGCCCCCAAACTTTGGAACTCTTTTCCTCTCTCCCTCAAAACCTCCAATTCTCTGATTCTTTTTCGTAAATCTTTAAAAACCTGGCTGTTCCCCCAATCTAGCTAAGTCCCCTTGTCCCCTCTGCATCCAACCAGCGCCAGGAAACCCAAGGTGTCAGTGCGCTCTATAAGCACCCCTTACAATACAATACACCCATGGGTCCACCCCAGTTTTATACCAATGATTACCCGCCTTTTTTAGAGAGAGGTCAGGGGAGAGGGAGAGGGAAGCAGAGAACCCGGAGAACCCCGAGGGTACAGTGGGAGGACATGAATCAGAGGATAACCCACAACATGACCAGAGGGGGAGAGGCGAGCACAAGCAGGGAGCACACCTAGTTATGAACCTAAGTAGTAAGACACTAACACATGTACAAGAGAGTGTACTATCAAAAGGACTAGGTTTTGTTCCAACTAACCAATTAGATCTTTTTAAATTGAAATATGAATTGGCTGGTTTCTTTCGCAGTATACGTCTCAAAATCTTTTTTGAAGGGAGGGATAATAATGAGAAGGAAGATGACACTGGATTGAGATCAAAATCCACTTTTGTTCCTACATTGGGACAACTACCACCAGAGGTCCATGTATTTGAACAGGCGGTCCTAAGAGAAATTGACCAGATGGCAGCACTAAATAGGGATAGACCATTTTTCAACTTATCAAAAGAGGAGACAAAGGCCCTTGAGGAACTGAAAAGAGACGATACAGTGGTTATTAAGCCCGCTGATAAAGGCGGTGCTATTGTGATACTCGATCAAAGCACATATAAAGAAGAATGTCTACGCCTACTGGGAGAAAGACGGAATTATGAAATTCTTTACTCAGACCCTACAGAAGAATTACGGGGACAAATTGCGTCATTGGTTGAAGAAGCCATCACAAATGACTGGATTAGTCCGAAAGAAGCCCAGTTCTTGTGTAATCAACATCCTGTAACCCCGCACTTTTATACACTTCCAAAAGTGCATAAACCAACACGACCGCCTCCGGGCCGCCCAATTGTTTCCGGGATCAATTCCATCTTGGAACCTCTGTCTAAGTTTTGTGACAGTTATTTACGCCCAATTGTACAAAAAAAGCCGGCGTATTTGAAAGATACTCGTGATGTATTGAACCTCATTAAAGACCTAGATTTCGATGCGAATAGTGACTTTATGATCGGGCTCGACATAGAGTCACTTTACACGAATATACCACAAAGGGAGACCTTAAGGGTAATCGAGAATATCCTATACGCAGAGAATTGGAATTTTCAAACTCCCCGTACTTTCATCTTGTGCTTATTGGAACTGGCACTGACAAGGAATTTTTTCAAATTTGAAAATGATTTCTATTTGCAAACCCATGGAACTTCTATGGGGAGTTCTTGTGCCCCTAGTGTGGCCTGTCTCTATGTTTCACAATTTGAGGAGGATACCATCTTTACACCAGCCAACCCATTCTATATGCAGATTAGGGTTTGGCGCCGGTTTATAGACAACGTGTTTATTGTCTGGAGAGGGAGCAGAGAATCTGTGGATACCTTTTTGACTTGGCTTAATGAGAGGAATCCCTTTCTCTTTTTTACAGGCACAGTGACAAATGACTCCTTACCATTTTTAGACCTTAATATCAAGGCAGAAGGAGGAGCACTTGTGAGTAATGTTTATCATAAACCAACAGACAGAAATAATCTGTTGTCCTTCAAGAGCTTCCATCCCCGCTCCCTGCGAGAAAATCTGCCCTATGGGCAGTTTCTGCGCTTGCGCAGGAATTGTTCAAACATAACAGACTATAAGCAAGAAGCAGAGGTCCTGGGTAATAAACTGAGTGAAAGACATTACCCAGACCAAGTTATCAAAAGGGCACAGAAGAGAGCGAGAAACTGCAATAGGGAGACACTGTTGGAGACACAACAAAGAGAAAAAGTAGAGTACATTTAACACAGCTTCCAACCAGGTCAAAAAAATCATACAGAAAAACTGGAAAATCTTGAATGCCAATGGACTACAACAACCTATACCCTTATTTTCTTTCAAAAAGAGTGCAAGTATTAAGGACATTGTAGTACATACACGTCCTAGAATGGGGAGAACTAACTGTAACACTTTGAGTGGTAGTTCCAATCCTCTACCGGTTATGGGTTATTATTCCTGTGGAGGATGCCGAGCATGCCCCTTGTCACTGAATGGAAAATCCGTAGATTTCGGCCTCAGTAGTCCGTGGGAACTGAGGAAACATACGACATGTAATACGGAGAACGTGATCTATCTGCTGAAGTGCCCGTGTAATTTACGGTACGTGGGCATGACGACTCGGAAAATCAAGACACGGATCCTGGAACATATGAGTACCATAAGGTGTGGTAAAAACAACACTAATTAACATCTCATTTCCAGGAACATAGACACAAGGAATCAGATCTAAGATGGACAGTGCTAGACAAACCGTATATCCCACCAAATACTAAGAATGTGGCAGAGTTCCTACTAATTAGGGAACAACGCTGGGTGGAGAGGATTGAGAGCAGTACTTTAGGTCTGAACGACTGTATCCCCTGGTTCCAGATAAATGGCATTATGAGGAAATAGAAACTTTTGAATACTGTTAGAGACCCAATGGGGGGCGTCTTTACAGTTTAAATATGTAAGGGCACCCCTTTTTAATCATCGGGCTTCGTAATATAAGTCCTTCTGTAAGAACAGTATACAAATACACATGGCCATCTCTGAGTGACAGGCCGTTTTAAGTAAATACCAAACCATTCCAATATGGCGGCGAGTATGACGAGTAGTCCTTCTACGATGCCCAAGATCCCCGGTGAGATCTGAGAGGGGAAGTCACGTGGTACGGAACTGGGTCCTAGATAATGGCATCCCCGCACTGTGTAAACTATCGGTGGAGGACGACTGATGTGGGCAGAACTCCTGGTACTTCTTGTGACTAGTAAGTACGAATAGCTGGGCAATGGGAACGACCATATGTCGATTTGTCCCGCTGGAAATGCAACTAAATCACGAGAGGAATGAATAAGAGAATACGGGGCATGATAAGGGGTGGTTACAAACACTGAAGATTGTGCCTTCTTTTTAGTGTGACGGCGAGAGTACGTCCACACAGTGTCCCGGGTTCAAAAAGAAACTATATGAACTTGTGTAAGTATTTAAATACTCCGTTGGAGAAAATATGTGCTTTTGGTGCTAATAAGAATGTGTGAGTGTGGTGCAACAAGGGTAAATGGACAAATGGCCACATAATATTTTAAATGTGGACAGAAACGAAAAAAGTGTTTTTAAACACGGCTGTACATAGATATCACAAAGATTTTCTAGTTCTTAAAAAGAGGGAGGTGTGACACACGGGTGCTTTGTAAATACTGTTACTGTGAAAAGGAAAAGAGACTCAGAGAAAGGAACTTGCTCACAACTAGGCGCATGGTTTCTGATGAGTGTGTTTCACATATACGTATACTTTTTCTTTTCTGTTTTTTTAGGAAGTGGTTCCCTCACAGAAATCCTGGAGAGACCCTAGTTTAAGAAAATTAACCTGCAGACCATAAAGGTAATAAGACCCCAACTAGGGGTAGGACTCCAACCAAAGGGACCAACACCCTGATGAAAGCCAGTGCCACCCATAAGGGGGCTTAGATTTGGCAGAAACATGTTGGTAGTTGCAGTGGGGGTGTAGGGACCGTTGCGCTCCCTATATACCCGATTCCTTAGAGATTTTAACCCTTCCAGGGGTCCACAGCCAGAATAAAACTATATAGGTAGACCCTTAGGTTGTTTTAAACTTTAAAATACTGCATTTTATTGGTCCAGATTACAGGGGGTAGCATACTATCCTGCCCTCTGATCTTGGTATTTGTCTAGTACGTCACGTTATTGTTCATGTTGTATGTGTTTTCACCACATTTCTACTTTCCTAAATCTCACCACTTGCTCTTCATCTAAAAAATCTAGCGCTCCACTCAGTGTGTTGGTCTGCACCTGGGTGTATGATGCGGCCCAGTGATGAAGCATGACATTGCAAAGTGTGTGAGGGCAGTATTAAGACACGTGTTGTCACCCTCCAAGGTGTTTAAAGATCACAAAACACTGAGTCTTAGTGGGCCTAGATGTATTGTTATATGGACCCTCTTTTTCATGTAAAGAAGTAGGACTTACTGTCTTTTTCTGTGTATTAGTACTTCTCTGTTGTGTGAGGTGAAGTTGATTACAGGGGGATCAGAGAAGTCTTAGTCCCTTGTCTCTCCAGGTGTGTTTTGCCACATAATTATGTTACATAATTATACTGCACTCAATGCAACATACACTCCAAATACCACTCAGTGCCCCATAATTACACTCTACTGAATGCAACATACACTCCACACAATACCACTCAGTGCCACATAAGTATATGCTACACAATTACACTGCACTTAATGCAAAATACACTCCACACCATGACACAATTTCACTAAGCATAATTTCACAGAACACCACAGTTCCAGGCCACACAATTCAATTCCACACATTTACAATACACACCACATAATTACACACCAAACAACATATTTCAACTCCAAAACTCCACAATCCACAACGTACCTCCAATCCACACCATATAGTGTCACCATCTGAGCACCAAACATACCTCCAATCCACACCATATAATCAATCAATCAATCAGTCATTTTTTAAGTGCACTACATACCCACGAGGGTCTCAAGGTGCTGGGGGGGGAGGTGGGGGCCGCTACTGATCGTACAGCCAGGTCTTTAGTATCCTCCCGAAGGTCAGCAGGTCTTGGGTCTGTCGTAGGCTCAGTGGGAGGGTGTTCCATGTCTTGGCGTTGAGGTGGGAGAAGGATCTCCCGCCGGTGGTTGTTCTTCGGATGCGCGGGACGGTGGCGAGTGAGAGGTCGGCGGATCGTAGCTGGCGGTTGGGGGTGTAAAAGGAGAGCCGTCTGTTGAGGTAGGCTGGGCCGGTCTTGTGGAGTGCCTTGTGTGCGTGGATGAGGAGCTTGAAGAATATCCTCTTGTTGACGGGGAGCCAGTGTAGGTTTCTCAGGTGGGGGGTGATGTGGCCGCATCGTGGTACATCGAGGATCAGTCATGCCGAGGCGTTTTGGATGCGTTGTAGTCGATTGATGAGCTTGGTCGGGGTTCCAGCGTAGAGGGCGTTTCAGTAGTCGAGTCTGCTGCTGACGAGGGCCTGGGTGACTGTCTTTCTTGTATCTGTTGGGATCCATCTGTAGATCTTGGGGAGCATGCGGAGGGTGTTGAAGCAGGAGGAGGAGACGACGTTGACTTGCTTGGTCATTGAGAGCGTTGAGTCGAGGATGATTCCCAGGTTGCGTGCGTGGTTGGTGGGGGTCGGGGCTGCCCCAAGTGCCGTTGGCCACCAGGAGTCGTCCCAGGCTGATGGGTTGGAGCCAAGGATGAGGACCTCCGTCTTGTCCGAGTTCAGCTTCAGACGACTGATCTTCATCCAGTCGGCAACGGCCTTCATTCCTTCATGGAGTTTAGCTTTGGCGGTGATGGGGTGCTTGGTGAGGGAGAGGATCAGTTGAGTGTCGTCAGCGTAGGACATTATGTTGAGGTCATGCTGTCGGCGACGTGTGCGAGCGGGGCCATGTAAATGTTGAACAGTGTCGGGCTGAGGGAGGATCCTTGAGGTACGCCGCAGATGATCTCAGAGGCATCGGAACGGAACGGGGGGAGGCGAACGCTCTGGGTTCTGCTGAGAGGAAGGAGGTGGTCCATTCCAGGGCCTTGTCTCGGATCCCTACGGCGTGGAGGCATGCGCGTAGTATGCGGTGGCAGACGGTGTCAAAGGCGGAGGAGAGATCTACGAGGATGAGTGCTGCATTCTCCCCATTGTCTAGCAGGGTCCTGATGTCGTCGGTGGTGACGATGAGGGCGGTCTCAGTGCTGTGGTTGCTGCGGAACCCTGACTGGGAAGAGTCCAAGATTCTGTTCTCTTCGAGGTATCGGGTTAGCTGTCTGTTAATGATTTTCTCGATGACCTTGGCCGGGAAGGGGAGCAGAGAGATGGGTCGGAGGTTCTTGAGGTCTCTTGGGTCTGCCTTGGGTTTTTTGAGTAGGGCGTTGATCTCGGCGTGTTTCCAGATCTCTGGGAAGGTCGCGATCTCAAGGGAGAGATTAATGACGTTGTGTAGGTGGGGTGCGACGGAGCTGCTTGCTTTGTTGAAGACGTGCTGCAGGAATGGGTCTGACGGTGAGCCAGAGTGGATTGTGCTCATGGTCTTGATGGTGTCATCGACACTCACGCTGGTCCAGGCTAGCAAGGGGATGTGGTCGATGGTGTGCGGAGGGTATGTTGTGTTGCTGTCTGTTGGGGCTGTCTGGGTGTTGAAGCTGTCATGGATGTCTGCTATCTTGCGGTGGAAGAAGGTGGCGAGGGAGTCGCAGAGGGCTTGGGACGGCGGGATGTCGTTGGTGTTGGAGCTGGGGTTGGAGAGTTCCTTCACGATGTTGAAGAGCTCCTTGCTTTCGTGTGCGTTGTTGTCGAGGTGGTCTTTGAAGGAGGTCTTCTTGGCAGCCCTGATGAGGTGGTGGTGGTTGTGGACGGCGTCCTTGTGTGCTGCGTGGCTGTCCGGAGTTTGTTCACTGTGCCATTTCTTCTCTAGTTTCCGGCAGGCTTGCTTGGAATCTAGGAGTTCTGGGGTGAACCAGCTGGCCCTCTTGCTGGTGTCTCTGTGGGGGGGTTTCTTCAGCGGGGGGAGGGTGTTGGCGCAGTCCTTGATCCAGCGTCTGAGGTCGTGGGCAGAGACGTCGGTGTTGGATGGTTCGGTGGGTGGCCTGAGAGCAAGGTTTGCACGTAGTTGTTCTTAGGTGATTTTGCTCCATCAGCGGTGGGGGATCTGTTGGGTGCGGTGGTGTGTGGCGGGTTTCTGGAAGGTTAAGTGGATGCAGCGGTGGTCGGTCCAGAGGAGTTCGGTGGTGTGGCTGACGGAGATGTGCAGGCTTGAGGAGAAGACGGGGTCGAGCGTGTGGCCGGCAGAGTGGGTGGGCGTTGTGACGAGTTGTGTCTGTCCAAGGTTGGCAAGGTTATTGATCAGGGTTGTGGAGTTGTTGTCGTTGTTGTTCTCATGGTGAAAGTTCAGGTCTCCGAGGAGGATGTAGTCGGTGGAGGTCAGGGCTGTGTGCTGATGAAGTTGGCGATGGAGTCGCTGAACTGGGGACGGGGTCCGGGAGATCGGGAGATGAGGGTGCCTCTGAGGGTTGAGTTGGGGGTCTGTGTGGATCTGGAAATGCATGTGTTCGGCGGTGCTGAGCGCGTTGTCGGTGCTATTCGAGACCCTCATGCTGTTCTTGTGGACAATGGCGATCCCTCCTCCGACTCCGTTGGTGCGGTCTCTGTGGGTGATCTTGTAGTCGTCTGGGATGGCTATGGCGATGTCGGGTGCGGAGGAGTTGATCAACCAGGTCTCTGTCAGGAAGGCGACGTCTGGGGAGGTTGTGTTGAGCAGGTCCCAGAGCTCGACGGCGTGTTTGCGTGCTGAGCGGGTGTTCAGTAATATGCATCGGAGGTGGTTGAGGTCTTTCTTGGCGGGTGTTTTTTTCGGCTCTGTGGCTGGTGTAGCTGCAGTTCCGGCAGGTGAAGGGACTGTGTGTGCATTTCGGGGCGGCCTTGAAGCAGTTGTGGATCCGTCCGGGGTTGAGAGCGTGCAGAGTGCTGGCGTCGTAGTGGTGGCGGGTGCGAGGCTAGGGGTTCTGGCACTAGGCGCTGTCCAGGTGAGGGCGGGCGCAGACAGGGTTGCTGCGCAATGGCCGGCATGTGTGGGGAGGTGGGAGTGAGGAGCAGCTGGGAGGCGGGAGGCGGGGCAGCGAATGGGCATCAGGGGGGCGGAGCCACAAGGGACGCAGCGGCAGGGGCAGTGAGGGGCGACAAAGGAAACAGAAGGCAAAAGGGCACAACAATTGAGGGGGAAACGAGTGGCACAGAGGCAGAAAGGTCCCAGGAAAGGGTAGATATGGTCACAAAATACGTGGGGAAATGAGTGGCACAGAGGCAGAAAGGTCCCAAGAAAGGGCAGAAAAGGTCACAAAAAACAGGGGGAAACGAGAGGCACAGAGGCAGAAAGGTCCCAAGAAAGGGCAGAAAAGGTCACAAAAAACGGGGCGAAACGAGTGGCACAGAGGGCACAAAGGTCACATGAAATGGTAGAAAGGTCACAAAAAATGGGGGGAAACGAGTGGCACAGAGGCACAAAGGTCCCAACAAAGGGCAGAAAAGGTCACAAAAAACGGGGGGAAACGAGTGGCACAGATGTACAAAGGTCCCAAGAAAGGGCAGAAAAGGTCACAAAAAACGGGGGGAAACGAGTGGCACAGAGGGCACAAAGGTCCCAAGAAAGGGCAGAAAAGGTCACAAAAAATGGGGGGAAACGAGTGGCACAGATGCACAAAGGTCCCAAGAAAGGGCAGAAAAAGTCACAAAAAACGGGGGGAAACGAGTGGCACAGAGGAAAAAAAGGTCACAAGAAAGGGCAGAAAAGGTCACAAAAAAACAGAGGGAAACGAGTGGCACAGAGGCAGAAAGGTCCCAAGAAAGGGCAGAAAAGGTCACACAAAACGGGGGGAAATGAGTGGGACAGAGGCACAAAGGTCACAAGAAAGGGCAGAAATGTCACAAAAAATGGGGGGATACGAGTGGCACAAAAGGCAGAAAGGTCACAGAAATGCAGGGGCAGCTAGGCAACAGAAGGCAAAAACAGGCAGAGAGACACGGGGGCCCAAAGGGAGCAGAGGGAAAAACTGGGCTTAGAGACATGGGGGCAGCGAGGGGAGCAGAAGGGGAACCGGGCAGAGAGACACGGGGGCAGCGAGAGAGAGAACGGCTACAGGCGGTGCTGTGCAGAGGGGGAGCGACCTACCTGGAAGGGTCGATAAGGCCACAAAATATGTGGGGAAATGAGTGGCACAGAGGCAGAAAGGTCCCAAGAAAGGGCAGAAAAGATCACAAAAAACAGGGGGAAACGAGTGGCACAGAGGCAGAAAGGCCCCAAGAAAGGGCAGAAAAGGTCACAAAAAACGGGGCGAAACGAGTGGCACAGAGGGCACAAAGGTCACAAGAAATGGTAGAAAGGTCACAAAAAATGGGGGGAAACGAGTGGCACAGAGGCACAAAGGTCCCAACAAAGGGCAGAAAAGGTCACAAAAAACGGGGGGAAACGAGTAGCACAGATGTACAAAGGTCCCAAGAAAGGGCAGAAAAGGTCACAAAAAACAGGGGGAAACGAGTGGCACAGAGGGCACAAAGGTCCCAAGAAAGGGCAGAAAAGGTCACAAAAAACGGGGGGAAACGAGTGGCACAGATGCACAAAGGTCCCAAGAACGGGCAGAAAAGGTCACAAAAAACAGGGGGAAACGAGTGGCACAGAGGACACAAAGGTCACAAGAAATGGCAGAAAAGGTCACAAAAAAACAGAGGGAAACGAGTGGCACAGAGGCAGAAAGGTCCCAAGAAAGGGCAGAAAAGGTCACACAAAACGGGGGGAAACGAGTGGCACAGAGGCACAAAGGTCACAAGAAAGGGCAGAAATGTCACAAAAAATGGGGGGAAACGAGTGGCACAGAAGGCAGAAAGGTCACAGAAATGCAGGGGCAGCTAGTCAACAGAAGGCAAAAACAGGCAGAGAGACACTGGGGCCTGAGGGGAGCAGAGGGAAAAACTGGGCACAGAGACATGGGGGCAGCGAGGGGAGCAGAAAGGAAACCGGGCAGAGAGACACGGGGGTAGCGAGGGAGAGAACGGGTGGAGGCGGTGCTGTGCAGAGGGGGAGCGACCTAACTGGAAGGGTCAAAGGTCACAACATAGTGTCACCGTCTGAGCACCAAACATCAATCACCACCGCCATTTTGCATCAGCGCACCACCTAAGCATCACGTCAGTCTACCCTTGGAATCTGGCATCTGTTTAGTCTCCCCTAGTGTCTGTCCGCTGCTCGTGTTCTACTTAAATTACTGTTTTCAAACATTCACTCCCCCGTTATTTATGTCCCGCTCCCCATAACAAAAAAATGATAACAAACAAGCATGAGAACAAGCAGGAAGTAGTTGCCAGCAGTGCAGGCACAAAAAAAGTAGAAGACAATTTTTGTGTTAAAATCTTTTTTTATCAGGTTTTTCAGTTGCATATAATGTTGCCTTTGTTTGTATAAAGGTAACAAAAATGCTTAACACTTTTTATTATAATATTTTAACATAAGGCACAGCAGCCACAATACTCTACAACATAGCCAAAAGTTCTGGCTAAACACATAAGGTCCCAAAGGCGAGACCTATTGGCTATGCCAAACACACAACCACACACACAACCACACACACACACACACTACCACACACACACTACCATGCACACACTACCACACACACACAACCACACACACACTACCACACACACCACCACACACACACACACACTACCACACACACCACCACACACACAACCACACACACACGCACAACCACACACACACAGCCAACCACACACAACCACACCCAGCCACACACACACACAACCACAAGCACACACACGAAACCACACACACAACACACACAACCACACACACAACCACACACCCACAACCACACACCCACAACTACATACCCACAACCACACACCCACAACCACACACCCACAACCACACACCCAACCACACACCCACAACACCACACACACACCCACAACACCACACACCCAACCACACACCCACAACACCAGACACACGCCCACAACACCACACACACACACACAACCACACACACACGCATACACACAACCACACACATACAACCACGCACAACCACACACACACAACCACACACACACAACCACACACACACAAGCACACACACACAAGCACACACACACAACCACACACACAACCACACACACACAAACACACACACACACAACCACACACACCCACACACACACAACCACACACACAACCACACACACAACCACACCATCAGTGCACACTTACCACAGTCACCATCAGTCGTCAGTGCACGCTTTCACCGGGCACAAACACCACCAGCCATCAGTGCACGCTTTCACTGGGCACAAACACCACCAGCCGTCAGTGCACGCTTCCACCAGGCACACACCACCAGACGTCAGTGCAAGCTTTTACCAGGCACACACACACCACCAGACGTCAGTGGACGCTTTCACCAGGCACACACACACCACTAGCCATCAGTGCACGCTTTCACCAGGCACACACACATCACCAGCCGTCAGTGCACGCTTTCACCAGTCTTAACATTCACACACACCACCAGCCGTCAGTGCATGCTTTCACCAGGCACACACACACACCACCAGCCGTCAGGACATGCTTTCACCAGGCACACACCACCAGCCGTCAGTGCGCGCTTTCACCAGGCACACACACCACCAGCCATCAGTGCACGATTTCACCAGGCACACACACCACCAGCCGTCAGTGCATGCTTCCACCAGGCACACACACCACCAACCAGCAGTGCACACTTACACCAGGCACACACACCACCAGCCATCAGTGCACACATAAATTGTTAACGCAGCCACAATTAACTATTGTAGAAATCGCAGTATGCCGCACTTTACTTTTAAACATATTCATCTAAAGCGCAGCATGCCACCATTGCTACAAAAACAAATACACATTTTTTGGCCTACAATTTATAGACTTTTGTTGCAATTGGTGTTGCAATATTTAGCAATGCCAATAGCTCAAACTTAATTAATGCAAGAACTATTGCATTGCAAATGCTTTTTGTTGTCGTGATTTTGGTGGCTCTATTTTCTAGCACAACATTTTTTGTGGTGCGTCTGTCCCCGCTTTAAGCCCGCACCTCACCCGGAGAAACCACTGTGATCTGCTTTCTCTTTTGCTGCCCATTTTCTCTCCTTACTTTGGGTGATGGATTCTGCATTCCTTCTGTTTCCAAGTTGGTCACTGCTGTTAGGAATGTCTCAGTCATGTTGTCTAACAGCACCAATGATCACAGCTGTTAGGAATATCACAGTGCTGTGGTCTTACAGCACCAATTGCCATTGCTGTTAGAAATATCACAGTGCTGTGGTCTTACAACACCAATGGTCATTGCTGTGAGAACTCATCATGTAAATTGTAATACCACAGTGCTGTCGTTTTACAGCACATACAGAGCAGTGCTGTGAGAAATCACCATGTGGAATGTAATATCTCAGCGCTGTGGTCTTACAGCACCAATGGTCACCACTGTTGGGAATATCTAAGTGCTGTGGTCTAACAGCACTGACTGGCCACTACCACGATAATGCATTCCATTGCTAGGACTATCTCTGTCCTTTGGTTGTGCATACTCATTGCACAGCTGTAGAAAGCTGACGCTGCGGAGGCCTTGTATGTGTTACTGAAAACCTGCACCTCTCTCTCCCTCTCTCCCTTTCCCTCTCTCCCTCTCCCTCTCCCTCCTTGTGAAAGATTATTTATAGCGAGGGTGTTCAACTAGTTTGAATCGAAGGCTAGGTGTAATATTTTTGGGTAACATCTCAGCTGGCGAACCATATTTGTTAACACACAGGAAGTTATGCCTTGACAGGAAGTGATGTTATATGAACTTTGATATCAGTGATGTCACAGGAAGGGACATTACAGGATAATACCTCGCATGAAAATGCAGCGAATGTTATCAGTGAGACTCTAAAATGTGTTTAGAGTCCAAATAAAAGAGTGCAATACTTTGTTACTAAAAATAATGAAACCATTAAAGATTAATTGAAATACATACATTTTACAAACTCACCTGGTTATGTGGCAGTGTTGATAGAAAACAGAGCAGTGGTTACACGCTAGCACTGAAAACCGGTTGTTAAAATGGAAAATAATCTCGTAATTGTCACTGAACAAAGTACACTTACGTGATCACGTTTATTTGTCCCAAAACATTGGTCCGTCATTTGAATGAAGTGCATCACTTTTTCTGAAAATATCGGGCTGGAGGTCAGAATGTTGTGAGCGAAAACATCGTTTTACAGTAATGTTGTCCTATGGATTGTCTAACTAAACATTGTATCATTGGGTGTAGATTTTATATAAAGTCGAGTTGGCAATATTTTGATTACATTTCAGACACAATGATTTTCTCTGACGTTATTTTGACTCTCGTAGGGGCATATTATCAAGCCTGGGCGATAAAATTATCGCCGCTTTATCGGCAGGAAACTGCCGCTAAAGTGGCGATAATGGGCTTGATAATATGCTCTATGGAATTCCAATCGAAGCTCATGTTAGATGTGAGGGACATCTAACGGTGATGATTTTATCACCCAGGTTTGATAATATGCCCCGTGATCCGGTAGCATGCCAAGTATCAGCTTGTCATAGACACGAAACACCTGTTGCTAACAAAGCATCAGCCTGTCATTCGGCAGCATGCATTCGCCGTCTCTGTTGATACTGTGTATTCACCTTCTGCAAACAGCGGCAGGTCAGGGGCAAGGTACACGTCTGAATCCTTACAGATGTTTTGCTATTGTTAGGTTGATAAGAATGTTTCTCTTGAGTGATATTAAAAATGTAGGGGCATATTATCAAGAACGGCAATAAAATTATCGCCGCTTTAGCGGCAGGAAACTGCCGCTAAAACGGCGATAATGGGCTTGATAATATGTCTTTGTAAATTCCCATAGCAGCCCAGGTTCTGGTGTTAACCTGGGCTGCTATGGGAATTCACAAGGGCATATTATCAAGCCCATTATCGCTGTTTTAGCGGCAGTTTCCTGCCGCTAAAGCGGCGATAATTTTATCGCAGTTCTTGATAATATGCCCTGTAGGGTGAAGTGCCAACAGCATTCATTGTATTGCATGTGTATGGTATTACTATAGTGCTAACCAAACGGCAGAGATGCACTGTACTGTCCAGGGTCAAAGATGAGCATACCGCCAACGAGTAATAGGAGAGGAAGCTGGGTGATAGATGGTTAATGCACTGTGATGTGTTTTTTAAAGAGGTGAGTTGTTCCTAAATTGGACCCGCTATTGTGCTGTAAAAATCGTTATTGGTGTATCTGCACAAAAAAAGGGACATCTGACAATTCTGTAGAGCGTACATAGACTATTGTATCTTACTTGTATTCAGAGCTTGAAACAGTAATTTCAACCAAAAATTGTTTCAGCAGCTGTGAAGTGACTCTCTCAGCAACTCTTTGTTTGCACTAATGGATCCTCACTGTGTTCAGGCAAAAATAATTACTAGTCATTTGTGAAGCCTTTGCTGGTGAATGGTGACGAAAAGAGTATCATGAGCAAGTGGTGGTGGTCCACTGCCCTGCTGAGAATCATGGGCAATCCCTTGGTGGTGCTCATGAGATGTCTACAAGGGACACACATAGGACAACGCTGCTTTGTCGGGACTAAGGACAAGAGACATTTAAGGATTTTGAAGGCCTTGGGCAAAACTTATTTTGGGGCCCAGTTTCTTTGAATTTATGATGCACTTTCATGCCCTCTTTGGCAAGGTCACTGACAGTGGACAGGCACACTGGTCCATATTCTTAATGTATTTACATATACCATTTAGGGATAGTGAGGGGTTGTTGGACTTGGCTCTTTTTGCAGGGTCATCCCTGAACGTTTGCCTTCCTCCTTTATTTTTTCTGACCTGTTGTTGGCTGTTTTATGACTCTGGGCACTTTACCACTGCTGATCAGTGCTAAAGTGCATATGCTCTCCCTATGGTAAATTGATGTATGGATTAGTGATTCCATGATTGGCTGGTTTGGTTTACTTGTCAGACCCTAGTACAGTGCACTGAGTTTGCCCAGGGCTTGTAAACCAAATGCTGCTGGTGGGCTTGCAGCACTAGTTGTGCCACCCACAGAAGCAGCCTGTAAAAGTGTGTCTCAGATTTGCCATCGCAGAGCCTGTGTGCAGTCTGGTATTGCCATGTTGACTGAGCAAGTGCACCCACTTGCCAGACCCTAAACCTTCCCCATTTATGCATATTAGTCACCCCTATGGTAGACCAAAGGGCAGGGTGCATTGTAGGTAAAAGGTAGGACATGCTGTGGTGTGTGTGGCATGTCATATTTGTGAATTACAGCCATTTTCATTTTTCACTATTGCAAGGCTACCTGTTCCACATAGGCCATAATGGACAGTTTGATTATAACATCTTATAATCCTAACTGACTCAGGGAACCAAGTAGAAATTTTAGTTTAGTATGGTGAGAGAGAGAAAAACTTTGTTTATTTAGACCACAGCCTTTTAAACAATACAAAACACAATCAAGATCATATAGTGTAAACAATCTAATTTCTACTACATAATAAATATTCAAATAATAATGCATATTAAAAGAAGGTAACACCCTCAGGACCTACAGTTCATTAAGCACAATTTACAGAACACTCTAAGTTTCAAAAAGAAGGAAAATTCACATTTTATAGGCGTCCTATAAACAATTAAAATCATTAGCCCTTCTATAGTTTTTCCCTTACAAATTCTTTTATAGCCTTCTGGAATTTTCCCAATCCTATTGCAATTTCCAGCGAGGGCATATCTGTAAGTAGGCAAGCCGCTTGGGCACGTGAATTTATCTTATGCGATAAAAATATTGGACGTAAAAACTGTTTCCGTATGGAAAGGACACATGTGCAATCAAGCAATATGTGCAACATGTCATTTCTTAAACCTAGCCCACAGTTACATATACCATCTGGGCCAATCAATACAGACTTTATTTTTCCGTCTATCTTCCAAGGATTGATCCCGACTCGGGTCCTTAAGATCTCATGTCTTAACCCTTGGTTGGGCAATATATCCAAATACGGATATTCATTTTCCCATGAGTTCATTTTTCATTCATTTCCCATGAGTTCTTTAACCACTGGACCGATTTTTTCAATGACATATAGTCAAGGTCCTGGGCCCTTGAGGAAGCCTGACCTTGTTCCCTAAGCATTCTTTTTTTTTAAATCGGCCACCAAGGAGTGCTGGGAGAGTCGCACGTTAAGGCTCCCTGCTACTTTCTGGAGGGTTCTTCTCACATCCTTTGCCCAACCAAGGCGACTTGATTGGATTTCCTCTCTACACCATTGTGAGACCTTCTGTGCAACTCCAGGGTGCTGGCGTTTCCAAAACCTTAGCAATGTCATTTGAGCCTGCACTGTCCAGGAAGTTATCCCTAGTTCCATTCTGATTGCTTGGACCATTGTGCAGCTAGGTAGAGACATTAATATTTTTAAAATGTTTCCTTCTTCCCAATCCCACCCCTGCTTACCACTCAAGTATAATACCTCTGCCCCATACAATACTTGCGGGGGGATTATTGCTTCAAATGCCTTTAGCATTGGTCTATGTGTCATATCGCCATATTCTTTATTAAACTTTTTTAGACCAAAAGACTTTTGCTTTTTGTGCCTCCAAGTGGGTGCGCCATTTTAGCGCCATTTTAGCGCACTGTCGAACCAGAGGCCTAAGTATTTATATTCTTTAACTGCCTCTAGTTTGTCGTGGCCGAGGTACCAATTAAAATTCTTTCTCCTCTTCCCAAAACATAAGACCTTAGTTTTTTCCATATTTACGGTCAATAATTTCCTATCGCAGTAATGTTTGAAAACATTTAGTTTCTTTTGGAGTCCTACTTCTGTTTGATCCACGATCACTAACTCATCTGCGTATAGAAGACAAGACACTTTGCGACCGCTCATTCTTGGCTTGCACTTCTTTCGACTTCTAATGTCGTAGGGAGATCTGCCAAGAAAATTTAAAATAACAGGGGTGCCAAAACGCACCCCTTTCTTAGGCCATTCCCGACAGTTATCTTATGAGTTAGTGAGCCCTGGGTATCTCTGATTATCTGGGCCCAATTCCCACTATGTAACTCTTTTAAGATCATCAATAGGACATCCGGGACTTTATATCTTATCATGTCTTCCCAGAGTGTACTACGGTCCACAGAATCAAATGCTGCCCGAAAATCGACAAAGCAACAGTGTAACTTCACATTTTGCTCTATCCATTTCCGGGCTAAGGCCCATAGGGCAAAACAATGATCTATTGTAGAATGGCCTTCTTTAAATCCGCCTTGTTCAACTGGGATAATTGATCCCTCTTCTACCCAAGTCTTTAACCTACCTAATATTATTTTAGCAAATATCTTTTCACCAATATCAAGTAGGTTAATTAATCTATAATTCTTGGGTGCGTAGATGTCCCCTTTTTTATGAATTGGCCTAATTATCGCACCCTTCCAATTGATCGCGATCATCCCTGTGTCAAGGATTACTAAGAACATTAGGGAGAAAAATTCAGCCCACCATGATGTCCGTGACTTTATTATTAAAGCTGACAAGTTATCTGGGCCGGCAGCTCTTGTTAAGTTTAGGGTTTTTATCGTAATTAGAACATTTTCTATTGAAAAGTCTGGTTTTAGATCATCTACCAGACCACTCCAGTCCCCTAATACTTCCTCTTCAATTTCTCTCCCCGGGGAATGCAATTTCATCAGGTAATCCTCCCAGGCCCCCTCTTCTACTACGCAATGCATGGAGGCGACAGGAAGCTCTGTTGCTGATTGTACTAGCTTCCAGAACAGTCGAATGTTCTTTGATTCGATCGCCTCCAACAGTTTCCCCCAGCAGGTTTCCTTATGGATTCTTTTTGTACTGTAGAGAAATGTAATATATTCTTTCTTTAATTTGGCTAGGTTTTCTGCCCTAGTTCTATCAAATTTTTTACTCAAGCTGCGCTGTTCTCTCCTTAGTTCTCTTTTCTTGTTTAAACAGTCTATATTAAACCAGTTACCTTGCTTGGCCTGTGAAATTTGTTTACTCTTGCTGGCTTTTCATCTATTCTAAGTTCAACCTTGATACTTTGTACCACTTGATTTATTTTTTCAATATACCAAGTCAGGTTTGATCCATCTACAGTTCCTAGAATAATATTTTGTTGTAGCCTGGTCAACTTTTCTATATATTTTTCTGTTAAGCGTGTTGAAATACGCCTTGGGTAATCCATCTGTTGTATGATTACTTTCTCACAGGCAGACTGATGGAGGTACACCAGCTCCAACTCTAAAATATTATGGTCACTACTGTCTGTATGGTTTACTCTAAAGCCCTTTATTAAGTTAAAATTCCATACGGGCATAAAGACATAGTATATGGGGCAATTTTGTGTCCCTTGTTTGAACGTTTTCTTTGCCGGGCAATCTCGGGGAAGCCTCCCGTTCAAGCAAAAAAGACTTTTGGTTGCTAAATGATTTCTTAAACTTACATCATGCGTTGAGCAGAGACTTTCAGGAAACTTTGCTTGGTTTATAGCATAGGACTCCAAAATTTCAAAAAACATAAGATCTTGCCGCCTTGGGTTAAGTTTATGATTAAAATCCCCTGCCAACAGAATCAAATCAGAATCATACATTTCACACAATAAATCTAAATCATTCTTAAAATATCTAATTTCTACACCATATTCCTCCTGAGTGCCCCTTTGCATATATACATTTAGGATCAACACATTTTCTATCTTATTGCCGGCGGCAATTAGGGTTATTCTACAGCAAAGCAGCCACTTACATGATACAGTGAGCTGGGATACCTTTTTTACTAAATTTGTAGATAGTAATATCAGTAAACCACCTGCAGGGTGGCCAGCCCTAGATTTTACTGCCGGGCGATGGACTTGACGAAACCCATCCACAACCGGGGTCTCCAAACATAGCCAGGTCTCCTGGATACAAATGATCTCGTTATTTTTCGCCAGTTCTTTTATCCATTCAAGCTTTATTGGATTTACTAATCCATTTATATTCCAGGAGGCCATTTTTAAGCCATGTGGCTGCCCCGTTACCTATTCTACGTCACTAAGGGGCCCAAACCTGTTGGAATCCTCAAAGTAGTGCTGAGAGGGCCCTGGGGAACCGGTACTAAGGCTGCAATTCTTCCAAGAATCCTCAGGAGCAGAATAGTTTAGTATGCCTGAACTCAGAATGATAAAATACATCTTTTAGTGAAGGTGGTTTTAACATTCTGTGTTTGAAAATACCACTTTTAGAAAGTGGTATTTTCTTGCCTAACTAACTGTCCATGCCTGCCTCTGCTAGGCTGGGTATTCCGTGTCTGGAGTTTGAGTGACAAGGGCTGGGGGATTCCAGGAGACAGAGTGAGTCAGCACAGGTCTGAATAGAGCTATCTCTATGTAGATGGGTGGGAGGAGTGCACCTGGGACCTGAATAGGGCTGCGCCTGCTTTTCACAATGATGGCTCCACCTCCTGTGGTGTGTCTTATGTCCCTGGCCCACACTGTCAAAGGAAAGAAGGAGTCTTGTCAACTAAGTGTTCCAGGACTGCACAGAACTGGTTTGGACTGGGTAAAGGACCCTCTGTCTTCAGAGGACAAAGTATTGCCAGTATAAATATGGGGACCCAGACCCCAGAACTTTAGATCACTTTTGGGAAACAAGAAGAACCTTTGCTGAGGAGAGGAACCAGAGAAACTGAGGAGGAGACTACCCCTAAGCTGAGTGTTGTTTGGGGGTTTGGCCTGCAGTGGTTGCCTGGTTGCCCGACTGCCAAAGAAAGGAGAAAGGACTTTGTAATACTTTCAGATCAACTTGTAAAGGATCTCTGAGGGCTTTAGATAGAGCATGCCTCCTGCAGAAGTCTCAGGGACAACAGACTTCACCAACCAGCTCCCCTGCCTTCCCTTGCTGGGAATTGAAGTGCCTGCTGTTGTGCTGGGCATTCTGAGAGACTGCGTGTCGCTGGGAGCTGAATGCGCGACTCAAGATGAAGAAGTGTGTCGCCGCCGCAGCTGTTGTCGTCGCATCACCGGAGAAGAGTGTCACTGTCTCAGCAGACGCCGTCGCATCACTGGAGAAGCGTGCCACCGCTGCCTCTGTTGCCATCGCATCACCGGAAGAGCCTTGCATCACCAGAGAAGAGTGTTGCGGTCGCAGCAGACGCCGTCGCATCACCAGAGAAGTGTGTTGCAGGGCCTGTCGCGGCTCAGAAGAATCGTTGAGTCGCCGCACGGCCGTCGGGCGTGCACGCATCGTTGTCGCATCAAGAAGAAGACACAATTTTGTTTCATTGCACCGGATCTTTATCACGGCGCTGCTGGTCGCATCGCCATGGAAGCGCAGTAAGAAACTGATGCATCACCTCCCCACGCGGAGAAGAAGCAACGCATCCGCTGTGCAGCAGTAGGGACCCGACGCATCACCGTTCTTGCGTGTAAGGAACCAATGCATCACCTTCCCTGCAACACTTTGTAATGTAATGTAAATTGATACTTGTATAGCGCACTACTCACCCGCAAGGGTCTCAAGGCGCTTGTACGAATACCGCTGTGGAACCCATCCTGGCTTTCCCTGTGAGGCGTCCACTCCTGGGCACCCCCAAGGTGGAGGCCAGGCATCCTTAGCGTTGTGGGGGCCATTGTGGAGATTAAGCAAGCTATTGCCCAGAGTTGCAGAGTGGGACTCCATGATTGGAATAGGCACCGAGGCGAGAATTATCAGGTCCGTGGAATTTTGAGCCCAAGACCCGCCGAGGCGGGGAATTGAACCCTGGTCCCGGGCTAGACCTCTGCATCAGGGTCTGCCGCTCTAACCATTGAGCCACACTTTCATTATATAGCGTTATGCATCCAAAGGTACATTGAACTCAAAGTGTCGCAACTTTACATCTAAAGAGAGCTAAGCTATTTCTACCATTTTCAAAGTACAGTATTGTGGATTTTTGTCATTTGAGGTCTTGTTTTAAAATACTTATTTTTATAATACAACTTGTCTGGTGTCCATCTGTAGGGTTGTCACTGGATTACTGTATGTGTTCCCAAATGCTTTACACACTGCCTCTGAGATAAGCCTGCCTGCTCGTGCCAAGCTACCAAGGGGGTGAGCAGGGGTTATTTTAGGAGTGTACCCACTTACCCTCGCTAGGCGCAAGGGTCCCTATTTGTTCAAAGGTACCTACCTCTGCCAACTAGAGACCCCCAAATCTAACAGGTGTGTTTTCAATATTGTTACACAGCAGAAGCTCACTAATATTCCTGCAAATAATTTCTGTGACATATAAATATTTGAGGTCCTGTTTTGATCTGAAAGAATGAAACATAAACACAGCATTTCTCTACAAAATTCCTGTATAGATTCTCACACATCACCCACATTAAAAATAAACGAAAGAAAAATGGTATTTGAAACAATCTATTTGGGAGTTGTTTAATGTCATCCGGTCAGTAACTGCACTGCACATACAGTGATCATTCGTCCCTGATTGAGTGTGCTGCACTGCACGTACAGTGATCATTCATCCCTTGAGTGAGTGTGCTGCACTGCACATACAGTGATCATTGGATGCTTGAGTGAGTGTGCTGCACTGCCCATACAGTAATCATTGGACGCTTGAGTGAATGTGCTGCACTGCCCATACAGTAATCATTGGACGCTTGAGTGAATGTGCTGCACTGCACATACAGTGATCATTGGTCGCTTGAGTGACGTCGACGCACTGCACGTACAATGATCATTGGTCGCTTGAGTGAGTGTGCTGCACTGCACATACAGTGATCATTGGTCCCTTGAGTGACGGTGCCGCACTGCACATACAGTGATCATTCGTCCCTTGAGTGAGTGTGCTGCACTGCACATACAGTGATCATTTGTTGCTTGAGTGTCGGCGCGCGCAGCACGTACTGTGATCATTGGTCGCTTGAGTGAGTGTGCTGCACTGCACGTACAGCGATCATTGGTTGCTTGAGTGACGGTGCCGCACTGCACGTACAGCGATCATTTGTCCCTTGAGTGAATGTGCTGCACTGCATACACAGTGATCATTGGACGCTTGAGTTAATGTGCTGCACTGCATACACAGTGATCATTGGACGCTTGAGTTAGTGTGCTGCACTGCACGTACAGAGATCATTGGTCGCTTGAGTGAGTGTGCTGCACTGCACATACAGTGATCATTGGTCGCTTGAGTGACGGCGCCGCACTGCACGTACATTGATCATTGGTCGCTTGAGTGAGTGTGCTGCACTGCACATACAGTGATCATTGGTCGCTTGAGTGACGGTGCCGCACTGCACGTACCGTTATCATTGGTCGCTTGAGTGAGTGTGCTGCACTGTACATACAGTGATCATTGGCCGCTTGAGTGACGGTGCCGCACTGCACATACAGTGATCATTTGGTCACTGCAGTGATGGCGCTGGGCAGACCCTGATAACATCGCCTAAGATATCAGTGTGTGGGAAGGCTGAAAAATAGCAAGTGGTAACAGGGGATCCGGGCTGATTATATTTTAACGCTTGTGGCCTTAGCCTTTAGGTTCAGTTGGTGAATTGTTGGAAGCCAGTGACATTACAGGATACACACCTGACATATTACACACGATTAGACCAAAAGTGCATTGAAGTAGTGATGTGTTACAGACCCCCCAGATCGCCGGCTGTCCTAGCTGCCATAAGAATTCCAGTGCCAGGCCATTTTGTTCAGCAGCTTCCAGGCGGCTCTGACATGCAACCAAACATGTGCCTTGAGTCGGTAGACAACATTCGCAAGCGACTAGTGCACATTTGTGCACTGGGGGGGGGAAGTGAGGCAGTTTACGAGGTAGTGAAAAGGTTAGAGTAGAATATCCAGCAAATTTTGCGTTTTTAAAGACTAGGTAGTGTGTGGGTGAGAGTTAGCAAGATTGCTAAGGAAAGTCCTTTAACGCTCGCCACTGACTGCTGCGGTGATCTGAAATTACACCTCCATCCTTCCAAGATCATTATGTTGAGTGCCATAAAGTTGGCTCAAAGTAACCTCAGCAGCACCTAGACATGGCAAAAGTCCTATATGAAGCGCTAGAGAAACAATTTAATTATTCTTGCTCCAAGCCTCTGTAGGTGTGTACCTGAGGCTCAATAGAAGGTCTCTCTATGGCAGAGTCCATTTAATTCGGTAATTCTTTCGAGAGTTATGCAGTCACAAACCTCCTGCAGTTTCCAACTGAAACATTTGTTTGCCGGTGTAAACAGGAAATCGTCATGTAATAAGTTTGTTGATTGAAACCACAGAAGAAGGAAACCGAATTTAAGCCCACAGGGAAATGTGGTGTAAGCCTGGCACACAGTGTATGTGTTTGAAGAACAGTGAATGAGTCATTAAAACTGACCCGCCTTAGAAAGCCAACAAACAAGTGAGGCAAGGCGAGGTCACGGCCAGGGCGTAACAGAAGCCCCCTCTCACAGGAAGACAACTGTAATGATCACAAAGTCCATTAGCCAGGAGTATAAAACAAGGTAGCTTTATTCACGCTTAGTTCCAGGTTAAGTAGAAGATAAGAAAAGACAAGCCCCACCAGGAGCAGCCTCCCTGCCACTCAGCCTGCCTGTTATCAAAACTGCCACTCCACACACAAGCCAGGCACCAAACATTCCATGAAGTCATCAGGCATTGTAACACTCACACTAGCTGAGCAGCAGGGAAGTCACAGCCAAGGAAAGGAAAGGTACAAGTCAACTATAACAACAACAAACTGAGGCAAGGCGAGGTCACGGCCAAGGAGTACCACAGGCCCCCTCTTACAGGAAGACAACAAACCAGTGAGGCAAGACAAGGTCACAGCCAGGGAGTGACACAGGCCCCCTCTCACAGGAAGACAACAAGCTGAGGAAAGGCGAGGTCACAGCCAGGGACTACCACATGCCCCCCTCTCACAGGAAAACAACAAACAAGTGAGGCAAGGCGAGGTCCCAGCCGGGGAGTACCACAGGCCCCCTCTCACAGGAAGATGACAAATAAGTGAGGCAAGGTGAGGTCACAGCCAGGGAGTAACACAGGCCCCCTCTCACAGGAAGACAAAAAACTGAGGTAAGGTGAGGTCACAGCCAGGGAGTACCATAGACCCCCCCTCTCACAGGAAGACAACAAACAAGTGAGGCAAGGCAAGATCCCAGATGGGGAGAACGACATGCCCCCTATCACAGGAAGACAACAAACAAGTGAGACAAGGCGAGGTCATGGCCAAGGAGTACCACAGGCCAGCTCTCACAGTAAGACAACAAACAAGTGAGGCAAGGCGAGGTCCCAGCCGGGGAGTGCCACACGACCCCTCTCACAGGAAGACAACAAACAAGGGAGGCAAGGCAAGGTCACGGCCGGGGAGTACCACAGGCCCCCTCTCACAGGAAGACAACAATCAACTAAGGCAAGATAACACATGCCCCTGCTGTGTGAACGCCCCCCCTCCCTCGCCTCAGGGAAGACTGAGCCTTGAGATACACACATCTCTGGCCCTTCATCACATTATCAAATTCTGTGAGAGGGGCCCACAATTAGTTTTACCTCCTCACACAAATTAACCCCTCAAGCATAATGCCATTAGCCAAAAAAACACAACAAAGTTTAACTGTGCTTAGAAACAAACTGCAGCACTGGGTGTCGCACTTGCCACCTACACCAACTACATGAAATCAGATTCCAGCACTGAGTGCTTTCACCAACCCATCAGACACCTACGCTCAGCTTGACTCACACACATTCCCCACAGCCACAAAATGAAAAAATGGAGGTCGCTCACTCTCTTACATCGCACCCAAGAAAGACATGAATGACCTCCCTCTACACATCAGCGCCTCCGCCTTACTGGAGTTCTTCCGGCAGCTGAAGACTTTGCTCTTCGTCTAAGCATCTTGGGGACCACAAAAACACACACCTCCCTAAGTGCCTGGATACCTATTCAGTAATTAGTGTGCTATACAAATCAACATAACATATCATACCCTCCACTTATTACCTACACTAATTACATAAAAGCAAACTCTTGCACTGAGTGCCATACCATCTTTTAACACTTTAACTGTGTACAGAACCAACAGCAGCACAGAGTGTCATACCGGTCGGTGTAGATATCCCGCCACCATTTTAAAATTAGATTATATCCTATAGCATTTGTAATACAGCAGACGGGATTTCTGTCACGCTTGTGATGGAGTAGGGATATCTGTCACACTTGTGATGGAGAAAGGAATATCTGTCACAATGGTGATGGAGAAGAGATATCTGGCATGCATGTGATGGAGTAGAGATATCTGTCACGCTTGTGATGGAGTAGGGATATCTGTCACCCTTGTGATGGAGTAGAGATATCTATCACGCTTGTGATGGAGTGGGGATATCTGTCACACTTGTGATGGAGAAGAGATATCTGTCACGCTTGTGATGGAGTAGAGATACCTGTCACGCTTATGATGGAGTAAGGATATCTGTCACACTTGTGATGGAGTAGGGATATCTGTCACACTTGTGATGGAGTAGAGATATCTGTCACCCTTATGATGGAGTAGGGATATCTGTCGCTCTTGTGATGGAGTAGGGATATCTGTAATGCTGGTGATGGCGTAGGAACATATTTCATCCTCGTGATGGAGTAGGGATATCTGTTACGTTTGTGACTGAAAACCCCCATTGGGCCAAAGTATAAACCCGACCCTACCGTTGTTGCCACTTAAAAATAACTTTTTACTGCAACTATTTATTTATCAGCCATAGAATAAGTAAACATTGAGTTAAATCCTGTAAGGGTTCAATCTAATGCCTTACAGGTTACATTCAGATGTTTTCAGAGCGTGCATAACTTAATGAGCTTTACTACTGCGATTGTAATTTGTGCCCTACAAGTGAAACAAGTATCTCTAGCAAAAATATTAACTTACACAACATCCAGATGCAATCTACAAGCTAAATGGGAGGTTCTAAAACAGACCTATAACATCCAAGTGTTTTAATGATGTGTTCAGGATGTGTTCAGTCTCTGACCAGAAATTACCCACAGACCTCTTCAGTAAATGCATTAACCACCAGGTGTATCCTAGCAGCTTTAACCCATAAATAAACACATTGAATAAGCACAGATCTCTGCAGTAGACGCATTGCTCCAGTGAGTTATCTTAAATTGCAGTCTGCGAGCTGTTTAGTGAGCAAGAACAGCTTCACTGTGAGATGTTTGCAAATTGCCAATTTTTTGGGAAAGCGTTAGAAAACAATGCACATGCTGACTGTTCAATTCCAGGATTGCCCCCACCTCCCCGCTTCAAGCCACCCAGCAGCTGATAAAAAGCATCCCCCGTTCGTGTCCAGGTCGCTCATGCTTTCATGACGTCACCGGACTCCTTCTTAAAGCAGGAGCATTACTGATGGACATGCCTCTATCAATGCCACCGTGCAAGGGCTGCTGTGAGTCGAGCATCCTGGGCACTGTCCAGAAGGGCACATCGGTGCATTGCTAGGCGGCCTGGGAGTGGACCAAGCTATAATTAGTGCAGCAGGTTCAGTGGCATCGGGCCAAGGAGTTTTTAGGTATATGCTGTACCCCAGCCATTGATGTGTTTCAGTCTGATTTCCCTTGCTTGCACACAGGGAATTTGATGATTCACCTCTATAACAAGGCCACCTACCTGTGACGGGAGATGGTGTTAAATCACTGCCTTATTGGCTCCAGGAAGGACCACACCAGGGACCATTTATCACAATCCATGGCTTTACTAGTTCAGAAGTTCATTTCATCCAGGTCCTGCTCTCCGTCGAGTAGAACCATTGATGGAGCAAGGTTTCGCACGTAAAGCGACTTGCTTGGACTCAACCCTCTCAAAATGATAAGTAATGTGTTAACCAACATGTTTCGTCTTGTTAACAGTGCAAAACACGACATTTCTAGTAAGCTGGGGAAGCTTGCATATGTGCTTTTACTAACCATAACTCGATTAACCCAAAATGGCCGCCGCAACGAGGGAACTTTTCTGCGCATGCGTCTATCATACTCACGTGACATGACGTGCTTTCTGCTTTGGTGGGAAAACTTTGCTTCTGCGCACTAGAACTAAAGGTGGCTGCTCTATGTTCTCATGCGCTAATGCTTGCATTGCTGCCTTTACTAAGTTGTTCGTTCTTCATAAACCATAATGCTGTAGTTAAAATAAAGTAATGGGAATAGAGTAGAGATAAGTGGTATACAGTGCATTAATTTATTCTTTGCTTTATGTCGAAGTATCACTCGAAATACTAAAACATTGGCATCTGAAATGGGAATTGATATTGGAAAATCTAAAGTTTTACAGAATCCTTACTGAGCTGAATTTTCTGACAAAGATTTAGAAAACATGAATGTGTCAGGACATAAAGTGCAGATCAAGGAGTTACTATCCTTGTTGCAGAAGTAGGGTGCTTTAGACAAATGGAAAGCTATATGGGCAAAGAAAAAGGAGGAGGCCCAAGCGAAAAATAGTACAAATGAATATTTATTAAAAGAACCAGAAAAAGTGGAAAGGTTGTGCCCGATGAGAGAAGTGCCAGGAGGAGGTTATGTGCATGTCCATTGGTCGCGACAGGATGTTTTGTCATTTACAAACGATTTCCCGAAACTTAGGGTTGAAAGAATTGTAAAAGTCTCAAAAGTGCTGCTAAAAGATTTAGATGGGTTATTTGACATTGTGGTTCCTGTGGATCTATGGACAGAATGTAAGATAGCGGTTGATTGGCCTAATGAGTACCCTAGAGACACGAAGACAGGAGCCCCGTCAGATGAGGTTATGAAAAAATATAATCAAGTAATACTGTACTTGAAAGGAAAGGTACCTCCAAAGGAAACTGACTGACAAGAATAGACAGAACTACCCAAAATAAAGATGAATCAGTACATGCATATTATGAACGCCCTATACAGGTATTCAAGCAGTACAGTGGTTTGGAAAGCATTGACACGAAAGACATGACACATTTTATTTATTGATTTGTGTCAGGGTTGAAACCAGAGATTTCGCAAAGGATTAAAGATCATAACATCTGTTGGCAGGCGAAGCCGGTAGATGAGATACTTAAGTATACAAAATATTGTGGGGATGAAATTGACAATAAACGAAAGAATTTAGAAGAAAAGGTAATGTGGGCACAAGTAAAATTAGCAGAGCAACAGGAACTCCAGTTAAATCAATTGAAAAATAATCAGAATCAAGGAGATGGAAATGGGGGTGAACCAAGAGGTAGAATGAACACAGAGGAGGCCAAGAAGAAATTTTCTTGTCATGGGTACGGAAAAATGGGGCATTGGGGGAACGAGTGTAAAGCTGTATTGAGTAACAATGTACAAAACGATAATTTGAATCCAATGACGCAGAATGAGGTGTCAAGGAAGCCACAGCAACAGGTAATACAAAACCAGTTACCACTTGCACCAATGCCAGATTCTGGGAGCCAAGCAAGTTACAAGGTGGATACCACAAATTGGGAGGGAAGTGGAAGGAGAGACGCAGTGACATCACAATTTCTGTTGAGTGACGCATTTTTTAAGGAAGATAGTTACTGACGGTGCCTGAGAGGGGAGGACGAGAAGTGCATACTTGGCGCATCCTTGCTGGTAGATCAGTCAGGTTCATACATTGAGGGAAAAGTTGAAGGAAATGATGTTACCTTTTTGTTGGACACTGGCGCTACCCGTTCTACTGTGAGAACAGCAGACGTTCTAAACCTACCCCTCTCAGGAAAAGCGATCCAAGTAGTGGGCGTTTCTAATAAACATATGAGTACCCCTCTAACAGAACCTATGGAAATTAGGATAGGGAATTTTAAAGAAATGCACAAATTTGTGGTGTGCGACTCCAGTCCAGTGAACCTATTAGGTAGGGACTTGCTGTGCAAAATGAATTGCACAATCTTTTGTACCCCAAGTGGTGTTGAAATACAAACCCCAGACGAAGATGGAGTTTATAAATTATTGTTGGCCAAACAAGAAACAGAAATTAAAAAGATGCTAGTGGGAGACCTCCCAAAAGAATTACAGCATACAGTGAATCCTGAAGTGTGGGATTTCCCAGGGAAAGATGTAGGATTAATGGCAAATGTTGACCCATTAAAAGTGACAGTGAAAGAAGGTGCAGTTTACCCAAACATTCGACAATACAAAATGAGCCCAGAAATAAAAGTAGGTGTTGCAGCAGAAATAAAGCGTTTGGTTGAGCAAGGCATTTTACAGGAAATAATGAGCAGTCGATGTAATTCACCCATGATTGGCATAAAGAAACCGAGCGGGAAATATAGGGTCATACAAGACCATCGCAAAATTAATAAAATTGTTGTCCCATGTTGTCCAGTTGTGCCAAATCCTGCAATGATTCTGTATCAGATACCATGGGGAGCAGGGTGGTTCACGGTAATAGATTTGTGCCATGCATTTTTCTCCATATCATTACATCCAGATAGCAAATATCTTTTCTCGTTCAAAATCGACAGCCATGTCTATGTTTGGAACCGTGTCCCTCAGGGGTGCGCAGAGAGTCCATCGATTTTCAATCAGATATTGAAAAAAAATGTCTTGAATCTCTGGTCTTGCCCGGACAGTCTGTCTTGGTGCAATATATAGACGACCTGTTGGTGGCGTCTAAGACTCGAAATGACTGTGTTGTTGATACCATTGAATTGCTGAATCATTTAGCAGAAGGAGGGCATAATGTGCCACCTGAGAAGTTGCAATTCTGCACCACATCGGTAAAGTATCTGGGGCACCAGATAGAAAGGGGTGTCAGAAGAGTTACCTCTGAAAGAATCAAAATAATTGGAAAGATGAATCTACCTCAGACACAGAAAGAAATCAGATTGTTTCTTGGAGTTGTAGGTTACTGCAGGCAGTGGATTGTGGGATTCGCAGTCCTAGCTAAACCTCTGATACAGATGACAACGAAAAGAGCAAAATGCCCAGTAGAGTGGGATAACGAAAGCATGACTGCCTTTTTGAAGCTGCAAGACTGTCTCTGCTCAGCTCGAGCCTTAGGGATGCCTGATTATTAACCCTGGGCGAAGCACTACGCTACGCTCGCGTATTTTGCGAAGTTTGCGCAACTTCGCACTACGCGAGCTGCGCGTAGCACAGTGCGAACACGCGTAGTCCAGCGTAGCGTAGTTCAGTGGTCATTTTTTGCTTGTTCGCGGTCCTCAACATCATGTTCGCGACTGCGAGCAAGCAAAATGACATCCCGGCGAGATTCTCAACGCGGGGAGGTCAGGTTTCTCATTGCGAGTGGTTGCGCATGCTCGCGACCGCTCGCTATGAGAAACTACCAGTTCGCGTTGAGAAAGCTGCCGCTCGAGTAAAAATCTTCTCAAGCAGCAGAAAACTACAGCTCGCACTGGACAAGATGCCGTTTTCAATGATTGCACAGTGCCGGATGCTTGTCCGCACTGTGCAATCATTGAAAACCCATCTTGCACAGTGCGAACATGCTACTACGCAGCTTGCGTAGTGCTACGTGAAGTTCGCGTAGTGCGAAGTGCACTTCGCGTAGCGCTACTTCGCGAACTACGCCCACCCTTACTGATTATTCAAAAGAATTTGCATTATTCTGTGATGCACGCGAGAATTGTGCATTGTCTGTTCTGACCCAAACTCATGGTTTAATGAGACGTCCTGTGGCATACTTTTCATCCACACTAGATCCAGTAGCATCTGCGTTGCCAGGATCTCTGAAAGCAGTAGCTGCAACCTGCATGAGTCTTGAGCAAAGTGAATTCATCATTATGGGACACCCTGTAACCGTGTATGTTCCACACTCAGTTGTGATTCTGGTCACCAGAACGCGTACTCAGTATTTGACTCCTAGTCGGCTGACTAAGTGTGAGCGAATTCTTCTAGGTGCAGGGAATGTGACCATTGCTAGATGCACTGTCCTAAACCCAGCTACACTGTTACCTGATTCACACTTCGCAGAAGTGAAAGGGGAAGTCGAGCATGATTACATCGACCTCACAGAATACAGTACAGACCCCGACCAGACATAAAAGAAGAGCTGTTGTTGACATTTGAATATGAGCTGTTTGTGGATGGCTCATGCATGAGACATGAGGAAGGAGGATTAAGTGCTGCTTATGCTGTGTGTACTTTGTGGGGTCCAGTGGAAGCATCCTATTTACCTGGAGTCAAGTCTGCACAAGTAGCCACATTAGTTGCATTGACAAGAGCCTGCAAATTTGGGAAAAATTTGAAAGTAACCATATACACTGACAGTCAGTATGGTTACGGGGTTGAGCAGGACTTTGGCCAACTTTGGATGCAAAGGGAGTTTCTGACTTCTTCGAATACTCCTATTAAAAATGGACATTATGTAAAAGACTTATTGGAATCAATTCAATTACCAAAAGAAGTGGCTGTGGTCAAGTGTGCTGCTCACCAATCTGGAAATGACCGAGTGACAGCAGGTAACCAATATGCTGACCAACTAGCCTAGCATTGTGCCAAACATAAGATGGCAATAAATAAGAAAATCGATGCACGTGGAAACAGCTGCCAACTTATGTTGCTTGAAAGAGTGAAAACATGGGAAGAAGTGAGAGATTTGCAAAATGAGGCAGAAATGAAGGAAAAGGAAGAGTGGGAGAAAATAGAATGTCAGAGAAGGGCTGAGGATAGTGTTATTGTTTACCTTGATGGGAGACCTGTGTTACCAGATTGTATGCTTGCTCCTATGGCTAGGATGTATCATGGAAGCTCACATATAGGTAGAGACACGATGATTAGACAGTTCAGACAGAGTTGGTTCAATGCGAGATTCAGGAATGTAGCAGAGAGTCTTTGCCAAAGGTGTATAACATGCCAAAGAATGAATCCTGGTAAGAGACCTGTAGTGTTGCCAGGAAAGACTGGAAAGGCAGAAGGTCCTTTCATACGACTCCAGATTGATTTCATCCAACTACCCTCTTGCCGAGGACTGAAGTATGTCCTAGTCATTGTCTGCCTGTTTTCAAAATGGGTGGAAGCCTACCCTACCCGCAGGAAGGATAGCATCACTGTAGCCAAGTTACTACTGAGGGAACTCATACCACGTTTCGGTTTTCCAGTTATGATTGAATCAGACCGAGGGTCTCATTTTAATAATTAAATAATTCATCTGATCTGTGAAGCATTCCAAATTGAGCAAAAGCTGCACTGTGCATACCGCCCAGAGGCTTCTGGAGTGGTAGAACAAGTGAATGGCACAATCAAGTCACGATTGGGAAAGATGTATGAATCTACCCAATTAGAGTGGACTGATGCTTTACCTCTTGTTCTGATGGGACTCAGAAGCATTCCAGACAGTAACACAGGCTTGAGTCCCCATGAAATACTCGAGGGAAGAGCAATGAGGCAGGCATGGGTACCAGGACACAAGCTGATAAATATATCTGATGATTTAGTGCTCGAGTACTGCAAAGAACTGGCTGACCAAGTACATTCTATCTCTCACCAGGTTGGGGAAGACGCTGTCGCCAGACAATCAACTCCAGCACATGACCTGAATCCAGGTGACTGGGTAGTGATAAAGGAACATACTCGAGAATCTTGCCTAGCACCAAGGTGGGGGGGAGCCACATCAGTTGATATTGGTTACTACCACAGCTGTAAAGTGCAGGGGAATTCCAAACTGGATCCACGCGAGTCACACCAAGAGGGTGACCGAACCTGATGAAGTAGAAGCTGAAGGTTGTGCAGCTAAGGGGTTTCAAGAAGTTGATCCCGAAGTAGTTGATGAGGAACAACCGAGCTCCAGTCAGGATGAATGGATTCCAATAGTCAACATACCTGCAGACTTTGTGAGAACCAGAAGTCAAACTTATCTAGATAGACAGAGTGATTGTGAGGACGAGTCATGAATAGAAGAATGTACTCAGATTGCAGAAATCCAAGTCAAAAGTAAATCTGAGGAGGACCAGATAAGGAAAGATCGGTGTACTCAGACATTTGAAACTCCAGCCAGTACTCCAGAGTCTGAGTAGGGAAAAATAGGTATTAGGGTGGAAGCTCAGGCAGAAGACAATCAAGAAATCCAAAGACCTGAGCAGGACCAGATAGGTGTAGAAAAGAGTGTTCAGGAAGAAAGAGGCGAACAAAGTCAAATTCAAAGTCAAAGTCAACTACAGCAAACTCCTGAACAAGGCCAGATCAGTATCCAGGCAGAAGAAATACAAATAAGACCTGGACCAAGTTGGATAGAGAGGAATTCAAAAGTTGACAGAGAACAAGTAGTGCCACAACTGAACAAAAATAAAAGAGCATTTGAAGAAAGTCAAAGCACAGTGCCAGCTAAAAGACTCAGAAATGGAGATAGGTGGCCTGGTTTTGTCAAAAGACTGAAATTTCGCCTTAAAACAATAAATGAAGAACCAGAGCAAGTAAATGAGATATCAAGCCAAGCTGGACCATCCACAGAGCAACCCAAAAGTAGAAGTCCACGTTTTAAAAGACTGAATAACAAGTTTAAAGGACCTGAGTGGACCTAAGTCATACTTGAAGATTTCAAAAATCTAGAATTGAGTGATGATGAACTGATTGCTGATCAGACTGACGAAGAAGTGAGACCAACTTGAGAAAAGAATCACAGGTTAAAAGTCTGTGAAAAGTTACACAGAGGGAATAAAATCTCCTTAGTCAGAAATGGCTGATTATAATGTTAATGGAAGACCGAAAAGAAATTGTCTAAAGACATGTTGTAGAATATGCACTTGTAGTATAGTAATAATAGTTATAGTATGGTTTGGATTGACATTAGCTATATCCTTCAAGATCTCGTCCCGCGCATCTGCTCCATGGTTTACCCCAGCGCTTAATTCCAGCCGTAGGCTATGTAAGAAAGCCGAAAGAGCATGGAGAGTAAGTGATCTGGAACCTCTGAAGAAGGCGTATAAGCGCAGTATCAAGGCCTACCATAGGGAAATCTATCTAGGGAAAAAAGCCTACTTTGCCAGAAGAATTGAGGAGGCCATTAACACCAGCAAAGAAATCTTCTTGGTGGTGAAGGAATTTACTTCACCGGCCGCCATTACGCCTAAATGCTCCTTTTCGGAACCTTGGGTGTCCCAACTGGCAAGCTTCTTTGCGAATAAGATCAAAAGCATCCAGGAAACTTTCCCAGCTGCTGCGGTAGGGGGTGTGCTTAACCCAGGACCTTGTATTCCAGTGGGGGCCGCTGGACAGGCCATTCTGTTGACTTTTCCCCCCATTGAGCTTCAATCCTCTCTGGAAGTTCTGTCTAAAATGAGATCCGGCTCCCCACTTGATCCATGCCCCGCTAAGTTTTTAGCTAAAATGGCACATGTCGTTAACCCGATTGTCAATCCAATTTTAATTCGGTCGTTGGAAACGGGAATTGTGCCGCAAGCATGGAAACAGGCGATGGTTCTCCCCCTCCTAAAAAAGGCGTCCCTGGACCCCAGTATCCATGCCAATTATCGGCCTATATCGTGCTTCCGGTCCTGGCCAAGGTGGCTGAAAAACACGTGCATTCTGTCCTGGCCGACTTTGTAGAGTCACATGAGATCCTGCACTACACCCAGTCCGGTTTCAGGGCAAACTTGAGCACTGAATCGGCACTGTTGGAGGTGTCAGAGGCCATCAAGGAAGTCCTAGATAATGGAGGGAAAGCACTGTTAGTGTTATTAGATCTCTCGGCGGCATTTGACACCGTTCCCCATGACCGCCTCCTGGCAAGACTCTTGGAGATTGGTGTTCGGGGAACGGTGTTCAGATGGTTTGAGTCGTTTCTATCCAACCGACAACAGACAGTCTGGGCTCCCCGTAAACTGCTGCAGTGCCACCTTTGGAGGTGGGAGTCCCTCAGGGGTCGATTTTGAGCCCCACTCTCTTTAATATCTACATGTCCCCTCTCGCGGCACTGGCAGAGTCTTTCGGCGCCCAGATTGTCTCATACGCCGATGACACCCAGCTTCTCTTCACATGCGGTAGGAACACGGACTTTGATGGCGAGAGCATTAAGAACTGCTTGGTTGCGGTATTTGCCTGGTTTCAACTTAATCAGCTGAAATGCAACTCCGACAAGTCTGAGCTCCTTTTCTTTGGGTGCCCCCCTGACCCCGGATGGAAGGCCTGGTGGCCCGCAGGGATGTATCCTCCTTCCACTGACTCCACGGTAGCTAAGAATCTTGGAATTAAGATGGACAACTGTCTCTCACTGAAACCACAGATTCTTGGTCTGGTCGGGCAGTGTTTTGGGATACTAAAAATGTTAAGGAAATTCCTCCCTCTCCTTTCTCCTGCCCATAAGAAAATAACAGTGCAAGCCCTGGTCGGATCGAGGTTGGATTACGCGAATGTACTCTACTTCGGCCTGCCGGAACATCTTTTGTCTCGCCTACAGGCAGTGCAGAACTCGGCGGCACGGGCAATTTTCGGCCTTGGCCGCAGTTCTCATGCCACCGGCCTTTTGAAGTCCCTTCACTGGCTTCCAATCCCAAAACACATTAAGTTCAAGGCCCTCACCACTGCGTTTAAAGCCCTTCATAGCACTGGGGCTTTCTATTTGCGGAAGAGAGTTGTCTTTCACCATCCATCCAGAGCCTTACGATCGGCTGCCTTGTCACTGGCCACGGTCCTGGCAATCAGGCGTGCGCGGACCGGGGGCCGGTCCTTTAAATATCTGGCGCCGCGGGCCTGGAATGGGCAGCCACCCGCTCTGAGAAAGAGCGAGAATTTAGCATCTTTCAGGAAAGAGCTTAAAACGTAGCTGTTCTGTCTCAAATTCCTCCTCTGCCGCTGGGGTTATGCTGTGTTAGGTCTGTTAGCGCCGGGACACTCTGAGTGAGTAGCTGAGCGCTCAATAATACTCCCGATAACATAACATAACATAACATATACCTTACCTACTGAGCTAAGAAATGCAGAATAACACTAATATACCTCAGCAAGTAGGTTCACCTAGATACACATACACATGAGAAAGCAGTTAGTCTTAAGCAACCTTGAGTAGGTTTAGAAGCACCAGATGAGGGAGATTTACATTATAGAAGAGTGAGAAATAGATATGATTTAAATGTATTTGCTAATCTGTTAGTACATTATGTAGAAGCTATGGAAATCAGTGATTGCTATATGTGCATGAAGTTGCCCACATCAGTAGCTGAAGGGGTCACTTACCATCACTTACCTCTGACCTACGGTATTTCATGTAGCATTTTAGCTAGTTTATTTTATAGAACTGGAAAATTGCAGTATTATTATTAAAATTTTGATGTAATCTTTTCCGAAGTTCCTTTACGTAGAAATTTAAGTTGCATTTTTAGTACTGGAGACTCTACACACTTTATGGAAGATTATTTTCTAACAGTAGGATCAATAGATATAGCTAAGGCTCACAAAGAGAATCTAACAACCATATTACAAGAGAAAGAAAAGATGTTTTTAGAATTAGTCGAGAAAAGGAGACAGGATTTCCATAGAAAAGCTACTGATCATAAGAGAAAGATTCCTAAATGGGCTGAGAATAAAGAGTTTACCTTTAATGGCAAGACTCAAGCTGCTATGTTGCTGGATTTCAAAAAGAAAGGGAAACTATGTCTCCATAGGGAGAAAACAGATTATTATAACAATATATTCATTGGTTCCAGTGAATGTGAACACAATTTCAAAGTTATTAAGGGTTGGGGTTTCAAAGATGGAACCGAACCAGTTTATCCTGGAATGTATTACATTTTTGGGAACAAGGCCTATTTTAAATTACCTGATCATTGGTACGGGAGTTGCTTTTTTGGAAAAGTATTCCCAAAGTTGTACTATGTGCAGAAAATCACTGGAAGCAATGAAGAAACTAATGGATTAACTCGTAGTAAAAGAGCATTATTTGCTGAAATAGTAGGTGACATATTTAGTGCAATAATACCTTCAGTGGGAGTAGTTCTGAACACTCAAAGAATCTGCAAATTGTCAACAGTGGTGGATCGCTTATCGACTGACACTGCTAGTGGATTTTTGATGATCAATACCAAATTAGTTGGGGTAAGATCAATGGTTTTACAAAATCGACTTGCTCTTGATATATTATTGGCAAAAGAGGGCGGAGTCTGTAGAATGCTGAAGACGCAACATTGTTGCACTTACATTCCAGACGAAAGCGTAGAAATTAAAAGGTAAGCGAGAAATATTACCAATTTGAGAGAAGAATTTAAACCACTGGAGGGTGACAGTGCATGGAAGAGACTAATTAGTGGTCTCCCCTAAATAGGTAGTTGGTTCACTAACGTAGGAAAGAGTTTTGTAGGTAAAATACTGATGCCAATGGTGGGAGTAGCACTACTGATTTTAGGGATAATAATTTGTTGCAAATGTTGCAAACACAAAAAGACGTATAAAGTAAATCAAAAAGGGAAGAAAAGAAACGTCAGTAAAATCGAGCTTGAAGAATTAAATGGGAATTTGTACAAGAAGATGAAAAACTTCCACATGAATAATGGGGAAAAGGCTAAAAGAGTGTTTGAAGAAATAGAAATGAGTGAATTTTGAAAAGTTGGCATCTGTTTCTGTAATTTGTGATGATTTAAAATATCATCAAAGAGGGGATTGATGGAGCAAGGTTTCGCATGTAAAGCCACTTGCTTGGACTCAACCCTCTCAAAATAATAAGTAATGTCTTAACCAACATGTTTCGTCTTATTCACAATGCAAAACACGACATTTCTAGTAAGCTGGGGAAGCTTGCATATGTGCTTTTACTAACCGTAACTCGATTAACCCAAAATGGCTGCCGCAACGAGGGAACTTTTCTGCGCATGTGTCTGTCATACTCACGTGAGATGACGTACTTTCTGCTTTGGTGGGAAAACTTTGCTTCTGCGCACTAGAACTAAAAATGGCTGCTCTATGTTCTCATGCGCTAATATTTGCATTGCTGCTTTTACTAAGTTGATCGTTCTTCATAAACCCTAATGCTGTAGTTAAAATAAAGTAATGGGAATAGAGTAGAGATAAGTGGTATACAGTGCATTCATTTATTCTTTGTTACAAACTGTTTTTCTTTGACTTTGCTATTAGCTCGTGTTCGGACCAATCAAGTACAATGTTGCTCCATCTTGGGTCCTGCGACTGCGCATGCTCCACGTTCACCCGAGTCTACAAGCCATGGCATTGAATTCATGCCAACTCCTGACTTGCTAGAAGATGCTTGGGAACCTTACCTTCTGACCCTTTGGAAGGAAGCTGAACAAATTGTTATATTACATTGTAATTCTTATTGATGCATTCACTGCCGGGTGGAATAAAAGTGCATGGGAAAATAAAATATTGGGCGGTAACATTGATCTGAATATTGAAGAGCATGACCTCTTAACTGGTATGGTGTGATGACCTCTCCTCGTCCTTTGATCAATCAAATTGAGGGAATACACACATTTGTAACATTGGGGGTGGTACACTGCCCTAGAAAATGGTATAACTAAGGTAAGCTTAGCTAGTTTGATTGTCCGACTTGTCCGAATAGCTGACCTGTCACTGACCCAACGCACTTAATAGGCGATCGCGAGCAGAGATGCTGGCAGAGCGCTCTGAGAGAAGATTCGGGAGCTGAGGTGCTGGCGGAACACTCTCTCAGAACGTTCGATAACCCAATCGGGGTTCTGGGAAGGAGTTTGATAACCCAATCAGGGTTACTGAGGGAGAAGATTCGCAATCCAATCGGGGTCTGACTGTTAGCTGCAGAGAAGGGTGTGACGCTGGTGTTGCACTTTAGCTGTGGGTGCCAGTCCTAACCTGCGGTAGTCCTGTCCGGATCCAATTCGGTCCATATTTATCCTGATTCTGGTCTGCACCTGTTCTATCCTGTTGGCACCTGCACTATCGGGGGTCCTGTCCTTTATCTCAGCCCGTGGCCAGAGTTAGTCTTCACACCATTCTAGGTAAATATAAAAGTTGCATGGGTATGTCATTGTGCTGTTTCCCTCTTCTTACCCTTCCTATGTTTTAATGCTTAAAGAACGTTTCATGATACTTTCACATCATCTTGCTTTAATATTATTCTTATTTGATCAAGCTCTGATTAATTGAGTATGGACTCTAGCATTTAAAGAAAATATTTAGATAAAGTGTTATTTTATGAGTGCAAATGTTTATTTGCTACCTATTTTCTTGCTAACTCCTTTGATCCCTTAGGACTCTAGGTACCGGTGACTAGGATTGGTAAGTCAAGGTATAGGTCCTAAAAGTTAATTAAATCACTGGTTTAGCATAGGTTTACCTGTTCAAAGTGTGTATGTGATTATGGGCCCAGGTTAGTATGGTAAAATCTTGGACAGGTGAACCCGCGCTCTATCACCGTCGGGCTTCAAGGAATCCCTTTATTATTATGTAAACAAAATGTGAGTTTCCCCTAACCTCCAGGGAAATCTACTGCTTTCATGAACTGCTAACCAATCAACAGAGCATACAGCAGTTGACGCCCCTGTTCCTGTAGTCCGTTTTACTTGTTGCATGCCTTTCACTGCAATTCTCTTGTGTCGATACACGAGGTCTTTCTACATAATATTCCTTCAATGGTTAATCCTCGTAAGTCGTCACCAAACCATCAACAAACAATGACCATCAGGCGGTCGCAAACTTTTTACACGTCATGTTTTCAAAGGCACACCATAGATTTGCTCAAAAGTTGTGGGTGCGAAACAACTCAAATCCGCTTTTTTTAAAAGAAACACGTTCATTTTCTCTTATACCTGAGTACCCACAGTAGGTGACTGGGTATTGACGTCAGGTGCACACCCACTATCACCTTAAAAGCCAATAATAGCTCTAATGTTTTATTAAAACCTTTGAGCACACTGTAAATATTAGTACTGCCAAAAAATAAAAAGAGCCTGGCACCAGCTCTCTCTTCTCAAGAATGTAAAATCATTTTTTCCAGAAAACAACTCAAGAACTGCTGTTCAAGCCTTCATAGTCTATTGGCTAGGTTCACTCAATAGAAATATGGCATACATAATTTAGTCTGAATCACAACAATCTCTGAACAGCTAGTGCAATTTAGCACAACAGTGTATGTATCTTCATTAAAGTGCTACTAACCCCCTGACGTGTGGCCTCTGAGAGTTTTGGGGTCTGGGTAAATACAAAGATTAGAAGGCACTAGAATAGTATTTTTCAATACCTGGTGATGTATTCCAGGTGGTCCACCATGTAATGGTGGTGCATACAAAAGATGTTCGCCATCTTTTATATACCAGAAGATGACAAATCTGAAGGTGATGATGGGGGCATGCTGGTCTTGGGCGAGTACCATTTACAGCTTATTTAACTATCCAAATGCCAGAGAGAATAGGTTAGTCTTTAAGAATTTTATGAACTTGACAAGTCACCCTCCAGTCTTAGTTGCAGTGAAACGTCATTCAATACCTCCTAATCGCCAGTATGTAATTTGTTGAATAGTTAAATGGCTTTGGTTTGGCCGCCTGAGGTTTTTGGTTAGTTGGTAAAGCTTAAAATGAGCATGAGCCTAATCACCTTTATGTAATTTGTTTAGTAGTCCAGTGACTTCTGTTGGTCGCCCTGAGGATTTTTGTTAGATGGTAAAGCATGAACAATTTTGTTTAGTAGTTTGGTGTCAGGCCACCGAGCACCCCATGTATGAGGCAGAAGGTTTTGACTATTGCTCTTTCTTTTAAAGAGAGCCAAGGAAGGGATGTCACAGCCTGAGTGGTGTGGTCCTATTATTTCAGATAAAATGACAGCTAGTCTGCATAGTTTAGTACTCTGTAGTTTTGGAAGAAGTGTGTTGGAGAGACCTGTGCATAAACTGTTGTTGCAATCCAGGCAGGACCAGGGCATGGTGAAGTTTTTATAAGAGCAGTGGAGCACTGGTGGAAACGTTGTTAACAGATGTAGATGGCGGATGAGACCAAATTTATTTGGGGGTAAATTGTAGTTCACTATGCAGTATTGCTCCCAGTTTACGAGCTTTAGCCTCAAAGGGTTGGGGGAGAGCACAATTCTTTTTATCTATGTGCTTGGTAGAGAATTTAATTCCACCAGCTAAGCTATAAGAAATGAGGCAGTATTGCTCGGGGTCTAAGATCAGCATTTCAGTTTGACCATTTTAGAGATATACATTTATTTTGCATCTAATGGTCAGGCCACCGGAGTTATGTATCAAAGGAAGACAAAATTATTTAGAAGGGTTGAACAATGCGGAAAGAGACTGCAAATTATGTGACCTAATGTTGCACATTTTGTGATAGTAGGCTCATTCTTTGTTACTATTTGTAGGAGGCTGGCTTAGTATATGAAGCACACTTATTTAAATGAAGCACCTTGCCTATTCCAGATAACCCTTATGATGATTTTAGTGGTCTTGGACAACCATAGAAAGCTCTCTAAGTGGTAGCTTTGGAGAGCAGACTTCAACCTTGGCCAGAAGGAGTGTTAAGCAGCTTGTTTTACCAAATCTAATCATATATTGTAGGTTAAACTAAAAAGAACCACACAGTGTAGTTATAAAAATATGTCTGTTTTTTTACACACTCACTAACACATTGGTATATCTCATACACAGAGATATCGACACAATATTTCACTTGTAAACAGGTAAGTAAGCACAAATACACAGTGGTCTCCAGGGGGAGACCAAATCACATACTAAAGAAGTGGAATGCGAACTACGACCGAAGATGGGACTTGAATCAGGAGACTCAGAAGAGCTGGGGACACAAGAAACCACCCGAGGTAAGTACCCAGGAACCCCACTGAGGCTGTGTGCAGAGTGGAAACACAGCCACTTACTCAATAAATGTCAATTGGAAAGTCGCAGTAGCAGTTTTAAAGAAGTGCCCTTCCCAGTGTAGCTTGAAGAAACCCAGTGGAAGACAGAAAGTTTGGAGAGTCATCCACCTGTGGATACCCCAGGAACCTGGATACCTACACCAGGGAAGTCGGGAGAATAGGTGTGAATTGACATCGGAAACAGCGTTAGATCATAATGGAGGACTTCAGTAAAGATGCAGCTGGCAAAGAAGGTGAAAGAGTCTGGAGGGATCCAAGGGTGGAATCATGATGAGAAGAACCTGCAAGCAGAGGGGACGGAGTCTATGCCACTCAGAGATGACCAGGAGACAAGGAAGAGCAATGACCACCGATGACGGAAGATGCAGGAGTGTTGACAGTGACATTGTTGCTGCAGCTGTGAGGACAAGGCAATGCTGTGGAAGACCAGGAGTCATTTACAAGCTGTCCCACGTCAGAAGTCGAGAACTAAGGGGTCGGTGTCCGGCGGGACCACCAACAAGCCTTGGCAGCAACAACAGATGTGGGAAATGAAAAAGGTGCAGCGCTGGGACCAGCAAGGTCCAAGGGACTCACAAACTGCTGGAGAGTTAGAGCAGGCCCGAGCAAGCAAGGGAGCCCACTGAAGCCCAAGAAGACCCTCAAGAGGACCCACAGGCCGAAGGCACAGGAGTCGCAAGAGCAGCTCACCAAAGATACAGTCTCACGGTGCAGAGGCTGCGGTGAGGACCAAGATCTTAGCAGGAAGAGATGGTGGTAGGTCCTATAAATCTATATGGATCTGGGCTTTTAGACAACTAAGGGATTGGTGTCCAGACTGATTCCAGACACCTCCAAAGGAAATCTTAGCCTTTAGTCCAGCTAGCTCAGAGTGCCACTGTAATTCCCCTAACCTTACCAAGGAGCAAACAGTTTCTGGCAACTATCGAACATGACAACCCTTGATCCTTCAGGGATCATGGAAACAGTACAGTACTTTTTGCTCAGTCAATCGTGCTCACTGTATCTCAGAGAGATACAGAGAAAAACGATAGGGACTTTTTAAGTAAGAATTTTTTTGAACCAGCATCATTCTAGTATAAAACATGCTTGCTGCAACAAATATTAGACAGAAACAGATATATAAGAGATTACAAGCACCAACATAGTAAATTAAAGGTAGAATTCTACAATGGTGCTAAAACAGTGAATATATGCAACCATATGATAGATGGTAGTAATCATGTGTACTCCTACTATGCAGACCCTATCTAAACGTACCTAAGTGTACCTAGCATTTATGTGGGTGTAAAGCCAAGAATCCTCTGGGATTACCTGATGGAGAGAACGAAGGACCCTGTCTTGGTCTCGAGTTGGACATCCCACTGCGTTCTGGAGTTTCTGGAGTTTCTGCATGCAGCCTCATGTGTCAGCATGGAAGCTTCTCCTCTGGTTGCCTAGTGAAGATGTGGTTCTTTTATACCCAAAAGGTACCCTAAGGTGTTCTACCTACATGTGTAATCGTACTGTGGGCCTGTCGTCAAAGGATAATGATAGCCGATAGCAGTGACTTTTATACAGAGTTATTATACAGAAGATGGTAATCCTGCTGGGTGCGTCCTGGGCAGGAGATTAAGATGTGATGCTAAGAATCCTTATGGATAATAAATGAGGCTAACTTTTGAAGAAAACCGCACAACATTTATTCGGCACATAACTAGGTAAAAGGTCAGTGCCAGAGCTGTTGTGCAGAGCATGGTAGGATAAATGTTGGTAAAAGGTCGAGTAGCTACCTAGGCCTATATTGGGGTATATTGGGGCTCATTACAGTGACCTCAGATATATGTAAAACTATAACTGTTGTAAGTGATGCTAGCACCAGTTTACACAGCCGGCAATGGCAGGCCTGTTGTCACAGTTTGAGGGGTCTCTCATGAGTGGCATAATACATGCTGCAGCCCATGGGTTACCCCTGGTGGACCTATGCCCAGGGTACCTTAGAACCATATTTCAGGGACTTAGAAGGATACACCAGTAGCCAATTGGGAAGGTGCCAAAGTATGTACCACTGTCAAATTTAGGGAGAAAGCACAGTGACTAGGGTTATTTAGCAGGATCCCAGTCTGACTTGTCATAAAACAGAATAACACAGCAAAAAGTGAGGGTAACTAGGAAAGCAGAGCCTCCTTTCCTAAAATATTGTTTCAAAGTTTTGTCATTATACATATGTCCCCTGTCTGGGTAAAGTTGTACCTCATTAGTAAAGTGTAACTCCTGAGTACGGCAATCAGCAACTGAAAGGCGACTAGTCAACCACTGAAATAGTCTTACACTGCATACTATCATGTGTGCTACTCTTTTTTTGGACCAAAATGTAAACTATTTTTTTGCTAGAGTTTACAAATTATGAAGCATATGGTAGGTCCACAATTTTGTGAAAAACACTGTAGCCCGATGTAAGAAATTGGGTTACTGCATTGGGGGTAAAGTTCTACTCAAACAGAAACCACAATCTCTGTCAGGGTGAAGTATGAAGGAAACTCTAAATTAACCAGTGCTCAACCCCCTGGTAACTTGGCACAGAGCAGTGAGGCTTAATTAGAGGTAACAGGTAAAGTATTTTTGTAACAAACAATAACGCAGTGAAAACACACCACAATAGGATTAAACACCAGATTTAGAAAATAGATTATTCTTTAGTAACTAAAACAAGTTCAAAACTAAAAAAAACAATCAGTAGAACCAGATATATGCAGGTTTAAAGATTTCAGTAAATTTAATGTAGAAAAGCAAACAGTGCCAACTGCTGATATCTGGTCAAGCCGGACCAGGACAAAGTCGCAATTCAGGCGAACCGTGATGGAGCGAAGGCTGGCTACACCGACCCAGTGAGGTCTGCTGAACGAGAGTACGTTAAATACTAGTTTGCGTAGCATTGCAAGGTCCCGGGCCGAGACTGGGACTTTCATCCGAGAAGATGCGTCAATTCTGAGGAGCTGTGGACCTGTGATGTGAGGTCCGTCATCATCGCTGAGGATCCTGTCGATGGGGGCTTGTGATGTGAAGTCTGGTGTCAGGGATCCATTGCGCGGTTGAGGCGATGTGTCAGTTCTGAGAAGCTGTGGAGCTGCGATGTGAGAATCTCTGCTGTCAACGAGAGATTTACAATGCAAGGGCCTTAGTCGGCAATGCTTCGCACATGCGGCGGTTTTTCTGCTGGCTGTAAGGTCGATGTGTTGTCCTTTGTGTGTGGATAACCCTTGAAGCGGAGATGATGTTGGTTCTGCTCTGGGATCCAATACTTACACTTAGTGCCTTTCCTCTGGAAGTTGAGGGAAACCTCTAGTGGCATGTCTTTAAAGTACACAGGTTCCCTGCCTTCCCTGGCGCCAGACTAACTACATAGGGTATGCAGCCCTTAATGAGGAGGCAAGACAAAGCCTATTCAAGTATAAGTACGGCTGTGCACAGCTACGCCCCACTTCCTGCAAGTGATAGCCCAATCAGGCACACCTAAGACCTATCTGTCTAGGAGGAATACATAAAGCCCAAATCTCAGCTACACCCAGTCATGTGACCCCGATGCTGGCTACATTCACTAAATGGCAGAGTCAGGAAAATTCCAACTTTCTAAAAGTAACATCACGAAACAAAGTGATGGAAGTAGTGTTTAAACTTTTCAAACACTCAGCCCCAGTCACAGATCTGGGTTTAATCCCTCATTATTTTGCTCGCCTCGTCACCCGCGTTTGGACTCAGCTGTATGCAAATCAGTCTCGACCCTGCTCCCCATGAGATCTGTCCAGCTCGAACTGCCAAGCCGGGTCCTCCCTGGACCGGAAATAAGCATCCTGGGACTGGTTTCGGGGTGTTACCCCTCATCAGCCAGGCTAGCTTAAATCCAGTGGTGTAGCGAGCATGGGACCCACGTCTGGCATACCCTAAGCTCCTTAGGGCGCACAAAGCAACATCACAAAATAAAATGATGGACATAGTATTGAAACTTTTCAAACACTCAACCCCACTCAACCCCAGTCACAGATTTGGGTTTAATCCATTGTTATTTTGCTCACCATGTCAACCCAGTTTGATTTGCATATGGCAGTGTCTAGTCTTGACGCTGCTCCCTATGGGAACAATTCCGCCCAGGATGCTTGTTTCCGGTCATGGGTCCAAACTGAGGGGGCGTGGACTAATGTGCACAGCGGAAATTGGCCCCCTGGCTGCTGCTTGAACAATACAATAGAGCAAGAATCAGGTTGAATGGGCCCCTGCAGGCCTCTGGGCCCCGGCGCACTGCCCCTGCTGCAGCAATCATAAAACCAACTAAACCTCACAGTGTGTGTAGCTGCACATGTGAAAGTCGCCCCACAAATGCAATCGATAATGCAGCGGTTTTCAATTAAGCTGAAAGGTTTATCTCAGCTAGCTTCCTTTTGGGGCCATGGGTCCATATGCACCTTTACATACTCATTACTCTTTTGATCCTTTCTAGAGGTGTGCTCCAGCTCAAAGGTAAATGCAAAAACAACAGTTGATGGACAGAATGCAGAACAATGTCATACATTGACTGACTGAAGTGTTTATAAAGCGCTCGAATGCCGCGGCGTCTTGGCGCTATAGTACAGAAGAGCAGATGAGAGCACGTTAGGGCAGGGTAAAAAGCCAGGTTTTTAAAGCCTTCCTGAAACTGAGTTTGGACGCTTGTGCACTAAGCGTGGGGGGCAGCGAGTTCCATAATTTTGAAGCTTGATAGGAAAACGATTTCCCCCCCCCCATCGAACTCTCCTGATTTTAGGCTGACATACTAGGTCCTGGTTGGCTGACCTCGGAGCGCGTGAGGGTATGTAGTGGGGCAGGAATTTAGCGAGGTCATCAGGTCCCTTCCCATGTAAGGACCTGTGGACCAGGCAGAGAGCCTTAAACTGTATTATGCATCTGACTGGGAGCCAATGAAGTTCCCGTATAACTTTGGACGTTGGGTGTCGCTTTGGGAGGTTCAACAGGACCCTAGCAGCGGCATTCTGAATAGCCTGCAGTTTGGTCAGTTGTTTTTCTCCTGATCCCAGGTAGAGTGAATTACAATAGTCCACTCGGGACATTACCAGGGCTCCCATTACTGTCTTTTTTAACGTGGACGGGATGTAAGGCAAGATTTTTCTGAGCACCTTGATATTAAAGAAGCAGACCGACGTCACCTGGTTGTTTTGTGCCCTGCAGGATAAATCTTTATCCAGCAGAAAACCAAGATTCCTAACCTTGTCTACTGGGCTGGGACAGGACCCTGCCTCTGGTGGCCACCATAGGTCACTCCAGACGGATGGTGTATGACCAAACTCTATAACTTCGGTCTTATCCGTGTTTAATTTAAGGAAATTGTGGCTCATCCAGTTTTTTACCCCTACGAGGCAGTTCCTGAAACACTCCTCTGTAGCCTCAATTGATTGGGAAATCGACACTACAATTTGTGTGTCGTCAGTGTAGGACACTAAACGCAGGCCATAGGATCTAATCAGGGCAGCTAGAGGTGTAACATATAAATTGAATAACGTGGGCGAGAGTGCCGAGCCCTGAGGAACCCCTCCCGGAAGAGAAAATTTGTCGGATTGTAGGCCATTCCAATGCACTTGTTGAATTCGGGTGCCTAAGAAGGATGTTACAAGAGCCAAAGCAGTGCCGGTGAAACCTAGAGTTGCTAGTCTTTTTAACAGGACGGAATGGTTTACAGTGTCGAAGGCCGCTGTAAGGTCTAATAAAATCAGGGCCGTTCGGCCAACCTCATCCATGGTCTTACGTAATTCTTCTGTAGCCATGATGAGAGTGGACTCTGTAGAGTGAGAGGGTCTAAATCCGTGCTGTGATGGGTCTACATTCACCCCAGTACAGAGATCTGGGCCTAAATCCATTGTTTTTTTGCTTACCATGCCATTCCAGTTTGTAACCCAGCCATATATAAAGATAGGCGACTGCTCTTGCTGTGTGTGCCGTGCTTTATAAATCACTGTGGCGTAACATAAGCAAACAGTAGAGGGAAGGAAGATGTGGGAGTCCACCTTCACCGTCTCCTGCCCACTCAGTAGTGTTCTAGACTTTCTGCCTCACTCCACTTCCATGGGAAGACGCCATCTTAAATAAGCAATGTAAAACAGTGCTAGCGCTCATTTTAAGGAACCTGCTGCAAAACACAAGTACAGCTCGGAAGGAAGCAGGCACTACTCAGTCTAGGGACCAACCCCATGGAGCGTCGCACTGAACGCAGACCTCACCTTAATAAAAACTTTAAAACTCACCTTTCCTGAGCAAGTTGTTTAGGCTCTACTACTTCCAACCGCGAAACGCCCAGAGTTGATCCAGCTCAGGCCTGCGATATATACATAACCTACTATGTAATATTATGAAGGTGGTCTGATGAGCCTATTTTAAAACAGAGTTGATAAATGGCGGGAAAGTGCAGAGATACAGGCTCTCTCTTATGAAACTAGTTCAACAAAGTCTACTTGCTTACAAAAAGTGAAACATGAATAGTTACAGCAGCAGTAAAAATAGAGCACTTTAAAGAACAGATATTTCCTAACAGACATATTTTCATGTGCATGTAGCGGCTTGCAGTCGACCTTAGCAGACAAGATTGTTTGGATGGGAGACATGTTTACATTTTCGTGCTTTTCGTCAGAGTTCCGCCTTCTAATTTGGTTACACCTGATGTTTGTAGCCTTTCCATTGCTTAAGTCACAAACCATACAGATTTTCATTGTAAAATAAAGCTCACTTGTTAGATGCACCGAGAACATGCTATGCTAAATATGGCTCGATTCTTGCTGTGGTTACAATGTTCTTCTGCGTCCCTTGAGGACTCGGGCTTTTGGTCGGGCACCGTAGTAGAGCAGCATCACTTAAGTTTTTGTTTAAAAAACAAACAAGAAGGGGCGAGGCCAAGATGGCGGCGTGAGAAGTCGGAAGACTCCCGAGCTCCCGCCGACGGCCTGAATAGCACCGGCTTCAGGGCTGCTTTAGCACAGATCGACTGTGGGGGTGAGAGCGTCCCTGCTTGGGGGGCTCCTGAGCGACTTTTGGCACTGGGAGAGGAGGCAAAGGCGTGGTCTAGTGCCTCGAAATTGGAAGCGCCTGCCCCGTGGTCTTGCCGCAAGTTGGAGGTGCCATTGGGCGCAGGGCAAGAGACTTCCGGAGGGGAGTAGCGGCAGCCGCTTGACCCGGGAGCGGTGGTGCGGCCTCTGGAGGCACGCTCCGGACAGCGGTAACCGGAGGGATCGTGGGCTGCCTGGAGCCGGCGGCTGAAGCCTTGCGAGCTGTCGGGGAGTGACTCCCGGGCCTCCATCTTGTGATCGGCACGTCCCTGGCCCTATGGCATAGAGAAGGAGCACTGTCAGAGGCTTTTCCCTCCGAGGAAGGGACGTCCCGCTCGGGCCGCCTTGAGTTGCTGGCAGTGCCCCGGAACCCGAAGAAACTCGACAACATGAAAGGTGAGCGGCAGGGGGGCCCCCAGTGCGTCTCGCATGGTGGTGGAGGAGGGGAACGGACGACCTGGACCTGGGGGGCCCTCCCGTACTGCGGGGATCAGGAGAGCCTGGCGATTGCGGAGCGGATAGGCGGGTGCGGTGATCCCTCAAGGGCAGTTTGGCGGGCTGCGGGCTAGTGCGGGCGCTCCCTGCGTGGCCCGAGCCTAGGAACCACCGGTACGCACTTCCCGCTGAACACGGAGGCAGATGGAGACATTCTACGGCTTGTGGTAGGGGGCCCTGGGAGCCTGAGATCTGAGTGGGCCGGGGGTGCATCAGCCAGAGGCAGTGAACGAGAGGTCTGGACACTGGGCCGTGTCAGAGACCAGCGGAGAGGCCTGGTTGGCAGTTGGGACCTCACTCAGGAGCGGGGCACGTCACACCTGGAGGGGTGGCCTGGAGGCCTGAGCTGTGGTGGGCCTACAGGGAGTCTGGGTGTACGGTTGGGCTGCCTGGTCGCCTTGGACGTTGCACAGGAGACAGGATCACACTGGGGCTGTGTAGCTTACTTTGTTGTCCATGCTGGCGCTTTATAGGCCTGAAAGGGGAGTGTGTATTAGCTATTGTTGCTGCCTTTGGAGGTGATCGGCTGCTCCGGCTTAGCTCCTCAATGGCGGGTGTGCTGGCAGTGGCTGGAGGTCTTGTGATCCGGTGGAAAGTGGCAGCCTTCAGTCCGGTGAAACAGTGCAGGGTGCAGAAGGCTACTATCTGAGGAGTGCGCCAGAGTTGGAGGTGGGCGATGTCCACTACTAGGGGGCGTAAAGATGAAACGGTGAAACACCTATTTGCCAAGGTTCAAGCGAATCAGCAACGTGACGCCATGGCATCTGCTTCGACACAGGCACCTTCCGAGCTTAGGGACGGCTCGGAATCTATCACCAAGGCCTTTTTGGAGTCCCTGTTCACGTCGCTGCGGGAGGATATCCACACCCTGAAAGCGGAATTTGCCAGTGAAGTTAAGGAGGTGCGTAGGGATGTGGATGGTCTCGGGAACGGGTGGCTGAACTGGAGACCAAGAGTGATAACAAGGACACTGAGCTCGTAGCCCTGCTGCAAGAAATCCTACGGATTCTTGACCAGCAGGTTGACCTTCAGACCCACATGGAAGATCTGGAGAATCGCTCGAGGCGGCATAATGTCCGGATCAGGAATGTGTTGCTGATGGAGGAAACAAAAGACCTGTTTCGCTTTGTGACGGAACTCTTCAATTACATCCTGGGGCGCCTTCTGGAGTCAGAGCTTTGCCTGTACTGGGCTCATCGTGTGGGGCCTCTACGTGCTTCCTCAGCACCCCAGCCAGATATCCTGGTCTGTGTGCAGGATTTCCGCACAAAGGAAGAGATCCTCCAGAAGGCCAGACAGATGCACCCACTCTCGTTTCAGGGTAAATCACTGCTCCTGTTCCAGGATCTCTCGGCCCTTACGTTGCAGAAACGCAGACTTTTTAAACCTGTCATGACCCACCTGCAGCAGCAGAACGTTTCTTATAGTTGGGGCCACCCATTCCGACTGGTCTTTAAATTGGACAACAAACTTTATCAGTTGCGGTCAGTCTCTGAGGCCTGTCGGGCATTGACCTACCTGTCGAGGAATGCGAAGGTGGCGTCAGCAGGGCAGACGACATCGAGTGAAGAAGCCTCTGGCGGAGGTGATTGCGGAGGGCCAGAGAGCCACTGTGGAGGCAGTTGCATCGGACGGTAGTTCGGTCCCGACCGGCTGATTCCACATGAACTATACAGTCTGATTACTTTATTTACATGCTGTTTGGTCGTTGGCGGGAGGGAGAGCACTTGGAAATACATTGGAATACCTTGCTTCAGTACTTTTCCGATCATCTGGAGATGATGGACTTTTTGGATATGTGTTTCTGGTTTGGTTTCAGGGTTTTGGTTTGGAAGGGGGTGTATGTTATTTGTCCACCACGCGCCTAGGTCTATGCTAGATTCCCAACCTTGGGCTTTTTGGAGCGGAATGCTTCGCAAGCTGATGTGTCCCTCGCTGCTAGAGCGCCCTTTTAGCTGGTCACACACTCCTTAGGTTAGATGCCGGCCACTGAGCTTAAAATACTCATACTTAATGTACGAGGGCTAAACAACCCAGTTAAGCGCAGGGCAGTTCTGGTGTGTTTAGAGCAATCCCAGGCTAATATTTGCCTTCTGCAGGAGACGCATCTGTAAATCTAAATGTGTTTGTATTTATATAGCGCCTTCTACCCAGAGGTCTCGTAGCGCTGTATTCATACCGCTGTGGAACCCTTTCTGGCTTTTTCCTGTGAGATGTCCACTCCTGGGCACCCCCAAGGTGAAGCCAGGCATCCAAGCGCTGCTGGGGCCGTTGTGGAGATTAAGCAAGCTATTGCCCATAGTCACAGAGTGGGACCCATGATTAGACTAGACACCGAGGCGAGAATTATCAGGTCCGGGGAGATTGAGTCCAAGAGCCGCCGAGGAGGGAATTGTAACCTGGTCCAGGGCCAGACCTCTGTATCAGGGTCTGCCGCTCTAACCATTGAGCCACGCATCTCTTACATAGGGATTGCCACCGTCTCCGGTCCGGGAAGTTTCCTCTTCAATTCTTCTCATCGAACTCCACCAACACGGCGGGGGTAGCCATATTGGTGACCCAGAAGTTCAGGGGTAAAGTAATGCACAAAGCAGCAGAGATCAGAGGAAGGTTATTGTCTTATAGGTTTTCTCTAGGGGACACCTCGTTTACAGTGGGCTCCATATACGGCCCTAATGAAGGCCAGGAAAAGTTTTTTAACAGTGCCCTCACAGAGGTCACAACTACACCGGATCGCCACATTGTACTAGGGTGTGATTTCAATCTAGTGTTTGATAACATTCTAGATAGGTCATGTCAGCGCGCTTCTCTCTGCGGAAGGTCTGTCCCGACTAGTTGAACTGGGCTTCAGGGATCTTTGGCACAGCTTCCACCCACAGGAGAGGGACTATTCTTACTATTCTAACGCACATAAGACATACTGGAGAACCGGGCCTTATGGGCCTGGCGGCGCAGGGCACGCCTTAAATCCCCGAGTTCACCTGCCTTGTCGGACAGAGACACGAGAACTCTGTTGGGCGTAGAAAACCAGGTTTATTAGCTGCAGCCAAGCACAGTTGTCCCAGAAGTACGAACAAAGTATATTCTGAGGAGACTGCCACTTCAGTCCGTGGCGCACAATCTTTTATAGCACACGTATTTACGACGTTTACTCCCTGTACATACAAAGCAAGCCAATAGGAAAAGTTGGAAAACAAGCTATCAGGTGTCCCAAATACGCTCCTCTCTCAGACCTCGTGTGTTACCCCTCCCAACAAATTAATCAGTGCTAGTACCGACAATCCAATTTGCAGGTGGCAGGACATATTTGTGTGCCTCAAAGGATAGTTGTGTAACAAGAGAATACAAGGAGAGAATAGCGAAGGCCAGTCGGATAAGATAAAGTAGGGAAAGAATAGGGAAACCCAAACAGTCAGTCGAAACAGGGATCAATCAACCCAGACATGGATTAGCGAACTCGGCCAGACCCTGACATCGGTTTCGTAAACAAGGGCAGAGGATTACTCTCTAACCGAAGAGACACGTAGCAGCTGAGAAAAGCAAAAACACTCAGTTCGCCATGCTGCCTGAGTGAGGGCAACACAAAATGGCGACGGAACACAAAATGGCGGCCAAATACGGGACGAAGTCGAAAACCGAAGAACCTCAGGCCCTCCTTTTGCCATCACTCAGGAAAAACACAAAGGACTCAAGTTAGTCTGAGTCGATGTCTATGGCCATGAGGTCATCGAGCTGTTGCTGCAACATCATTTTAATGTTCTCCGTTTTCTGTGACATAGGCCTTGGGACACACATGGTGGCACAAAGACCACAGATTGCAGGGCCACACTGTAAACAGAGACAACAAGAGAAAATGATGGCCAAAACCATTCCAAGGAAGGTTAGTATCTTCCATCCCCAAGTGGACAGTAGTCCCCAAAACCATCCCATCACAGACCAATCTCCTGTGTCCTGGTGTATAGACTCGGAAATTACGTGTAACTTAGAGATGGCTTGATATACTGTAGGGGCATTATCAGGAATATAAATGCAGCAACTAGACCCGATCAATTTACAGACTCCTCCACAATCTGCAAGGACAATGTCTAGAACCATCCGATTCTGCAAAGTCATAAGGCGGTCCGCCTGAAGTTCAGCTGTTAGATTACTCAAGGCTCCAGAAGTTACATTTATGGTAGCCTCAACAACACAAACTAGATGTCTGATGTCTCTGCTGTTGGCCATTGGGCCCCAGAAAGGAAGCAACCCTTTAATAAAGTCACCTCCCTCTTGTCCTGCTGCGTCCTTAGAATCAATAACTCCTCTGCCATATCTCTTTCTATGATGACCTGAAGGAGCAGTATACGTTGGAGGAAGAAGAAAAGCCATATAGCAAGTTCCTGAAAAGTAGGTAGGAAGCCACGTATAGGCTCTATCATGACAGACAAAATATGTGCCTTATGATGGCACTAACGGTGAAGAAATCTGAGGTGAATAGATATACGTATGGGAACAGACACTCTTTTCCTGTTGATTTTTAACATTTTGGCCATTGATCTGTAGACAGAAATTACCTCGATGAGGTACAGTTCAAATTAGTGGGGATCTCCTTCGTCTAGCCTTATCTCTAAGGCTAGTAACATAACGAGTCACGTTCCAACCATCATATGCTCGTTTCTCATCAACGGGAATCTTACTAATCTCAGCAAATTTAGCCATAGTCACTATTCCCTTTATCAAAGCACTATGACTAAAATCTGCTCCACCACCATATGGACTACCAGGAGGATATCGAAGTTGGTTCTGATATAAATTAGAAAACATGGCCAAATAAGCCCAAGCGGAACCTTCGTAGGAAAACAGAAGGGCTAAATATGGCATCCCTCTCTCTGTGTTATGGGGCATGAGCCCACAGACCCAACAGTCAGCGGTGTTGATTACCAGTTAATGCTGATGCAATAACTGAATAAATGAATTATTGAAGTATTCTGTTCTCCTAATTTGCTCATGTTATAGAACTGTGGCGGGGAGGCAGTAGTATGAAAAGACAAGGAAACAGAAGTTGGAACAGGTGCTTGCTGCATAGTGTAAACAACCCAACTTACACAAGCCAATAAAATACATGAACATATTAAAATACATAAGGTTATGCCACATGGACTAACCAATAATTCTTTATATTTACTTTTCATCTTTGCATTCTTATCATTGCTTTCCACTTTAATATCCATTCTCTAAAGCGTTGCTCACGGCAATCTTCCTGGATCACTTAGCTGTGATTATTAGCCGTCCTATGACACTGCAAGTCCTGCAGACCTATGTCACTACTCAGGATACAGCTTAAGACTCCTACCGTGACCCTGCAACTTGATGGATAGTGGAAAAGAAAATAATGTCTCTTAACAAAAACGCGATCAGAAAATAGAAAAAGAAAAGTTCAATTGTCTTTCGTTGATCTGGATTTTAAGTTGTACCGAGTCTTATTAGGGATCGTTTGTTCTTGAAACAAAGTCTCTGGATTAACTGTGTTCAGTCGCAGATGTGATGGTACAGCTTCTTGCAACACGTCGTCGTCTTCTTTCTCAGAATTCGTTCGATCCAGGCGTGCACCACTGAAAGGTACAAATCGAGGGACCCTTTCACCTTCACTGTCACTTACACCCTTGCGAACCCACTGATCAAAAGGTAAAGGCAAAGGTACCCTTTTACAGTGCACGCCATGGACCCAGTTCTTCTTCCCAACGACCTTTACTGTTGTACGTGTTGCTGGCAGAACTTGCTGAGGCGGGCCCCAACGAGGTTCCAGATTCTTTTTCCGCTGGAAATTTTTCAAGCAGACCCAGTCACCGGGTTGGATGGAATGACCTGGATCTGCAGAGGCCTCCGGCAAAGCGTTTTGAACCTGTTGATGAAGAACACGCAATTTAGTGGTGAGGTTATGCAAGTAGTCAATCAACATTGGGTATGGGATGTCAGAATACTTTTTAGGTCGAGGGACTCCCCAGACATTGGCTGGGCGCCCAAAAACGACATCATAGGGACTAAGGCCTAACCGAGAATGTACAGTAGTTCTCGTGGATAAAAGTGCCAAAGGTAAAGAGTCAGGCCAAGCAAGACCCGTGCTGGCCTGAATCTTTGCCAATTTAAGCTTGAGAGTGCCATTATAGCACTCTACCAAACCTGCTGACTGAGAGTAGTTTGCCGCATGGAATTTTTGCCTAATACCAAGACCCGTACACACTTTCTGCATAATTTGGCCTACAAAGTCACTTCCATTGTCACTCCAGACAATTCGCAGCAAACCAAACCTCGGGAAAAATTCCTTCAAAAGCACTTTGGAAGTAGACAAAGCAGTATTGTCCTTTAGGGGGTAAGCCTCTATCCATCTGGAAAAGGCACACACCACCACCAGAACACACTTGAGGTTATTACAACGATCCATATGAATGTAATCAATTTGTAATACTTCAAAAGGGTAAATAGGGGGAGCAAAATGACCTGCTGGAGTTGGGGTTCCCTTTCCTGGATTATGCATTAGACAAACGATGCAATGTTTCACCACATTCTCCGCACATTTAGGAATTCCTTCATTCTGCCATATCGGAGCCAGAAGTTTTCATATGCCTTTTGCACTAATATGGGCTGGACCATGCACCATAGTAACTACAGGTAGTACATAGGCGTCTGGTAACAGCCAACGCTGATGTTCTGACAATTCCGTCCAATACCCTGTCGCCTCCAACATTCCCGTACTTTCTTTCCACTTACTTAACTCCTTCTCAGTAGCCTCTTCTTGAATCGTTCTCACACTTTCTATTGTGTCCTCACACATTCCTCCCTCTCTGACCCATCTTGCAGGGCCTGCAACACACATGCGACTCATAGCATCTCTCGCTGTCTCTTTCGCTACCTCATCTGCAAAGGCATTCCCACGACCCACATCATCAGTAATCTTCCTATGAGCACTACACTTTATTATCGCTATTTGGGTAGGCAAAGCAAGTGATTCGAGAAGGTCAGTCACCAACTGACCATGCTGTATCTTAGTCCCATGGGAAGGGAAGAATCCTCTTTCCTTCCACAAACGACCAAAGCTATGAGCCACACCAAAGGCGTATTGGCTATCGGTGTAAACATTCACTCTCTTTCCCTTAGCCAACAAACATGCTCTCGTCAGGGCAATTAGTTCAGCTGCTTGGGCTGAATTCTGTGGAATGTGTGCTGTCTCCACTACCGTATACAAGATGGTAACAGCATAAGCTGCAGTCGTCTCGCCATTTGGAAGCTTAAAACAAGACCCATCCACCCATAGGATCCCATCCGGGTCCACAAGTGGTGTGTCTTTTAAGTCTATTCTGCCTTTTGTTTCCTCCTCCATTCGGAAAAAACAATCATGCTGTCCTTGAGTGTCTTTCTCTTCTGCAATGGGTAACAATGTTGCTGGATTCAAAGTATTACACCGCTTGATGTGTATATGGCTAGCCAAGAGCGTCAGCTCATATCCGGACAACTGAGCACTCGTGAGGTGTTGTGTTTTCGTTCTGTTCAAAAGAGTATCCACTGCATGTAGTACCATAATAACAAGACTGTTATCTAGTACCAATCCAGCAGATTGACGAATGGAAATCGCTGCTGCTGCTGTAGCTCTGAGACAACTAGGCAATGCCTTGGCTACTGGATCCAATGTAGCCGAAAAATAGGCACATGGCCGTTGTTTGTCTCCAAATTATTGCGTTAAAACTGACAACGCGCAACCTTCCCTTTCGTGAACGTAAAATGTGAAAGGCTTACTGTAATCTGGGGTACCTAACACAGGGGCAGAACACAAGGCAGTACGTAAGTCAGAAAAACTCTTCTGACATTCATCAGTCCAAGGAAGAGGTTGGGGTGTATCTTTCAGAGTAAGTGCCAGCAGAGGTTTAGCCAACAAAGAAAAATTTGGAATCCTCTGTCTACAATAAGAGGTAATGCCCAGAAAGGCACGCACCTCCCTTTGTGTGGAGGGCACAGACATTTGCGCAACTGCTTGAATTCGTTCTGGGGTCAATCGCCTTCCCTCCTTCGACAAGAGATTACCTAAATAGGTAACCTCTTGGCGGCAATATTGCAACTTAGAGGGTGACACCTTGTGATGCAGTTCAGACAAATGACGCAACAATGAAACAGTCACATCCTTACAAACATCCTCTGAGTCAGCAGCAACTAACAAATCGTCCACATACTGAATAAGAGTGGCACCTGGAGGCAAAGTGAAAGCATCAAGCTGAGATTTCAAAGCCTGACTATAAATGGAGGGGCTCTCACAATAGCCTTGAGGCGCACGTTTGAATCGGAAACTTCGGCCTCCAAGAGAGAAGCCAAAAATATCCCTACTTTCCTCAGCAATAGGAATACTGAAGAAAGCATGTTTGAGATCAATAACCGAGAACCATGCCGCCGAAGCGGGTATCATAGTAAGCAAGGCAGTGATATCTGGGACAACAGGAAACTGGGGAACAACAATTTTGTTGACCTCCCGAAGATCAATCACAAAGCAATATACAGGAGGCTGAGAAGGATCAGTGCGTTTAAGGATAGGTAGAACAGGACTGTTACAAACATTACCTCTCGTCTCTTCGACCACACCCTTCTGAACCAGATCATAGATAATAGCCAACAAAGCTCGTTCACCATCATTGGAAATCTTATACTGAGGAATGCGTGGTAATTTAACATTAGGCTTAATACTAACCACATAAGGCGGAATCTGGAGCAGACCAACATCATTTGGACCTGTAGCCCAAAGCGTAGCAGGAAGAGAATGCAATTGAGGTAGGAGTTGGTCTTTAGATAAATACATCGGAGAAACCAATTTCCCGCCTAAAGTAAGATGCACACCAGAGGGGGAACAATACAACGTTGCATGAAGACGTTTCAACAAGTCCAAACCCAACCGATTCTCTCCGCAACCGTTAAAATAAGCGGAGCTTCCAGATTGTAAGGACCAATCAAAAGAGGCAAAGGACAAAAACCGGGTTAGTAACTGGGGCGCCAGAAAATCCGACAGAAACATTAGTTAAGCCAGACAAAGGTGCCCCAGGGAGTTTGGAGTGAATAATAGAACCTGTCAATGCACCAGTATCCAAAAGAAATGGCTCTGCTACACCCAATTTAACAACTTCAACATAAGGCCCATTCTGATCCACTGGAAATGATACGACTCCCTTATTTTGTCCATGGCTGTCCTAACTAGAATGAAAATCCTGAACCTCACCCTCAACACAATAATTGTCATTGTAATATTGCGCAGACTGAGTATTCTGTTGATCAAAATAATTCACAGAACTCTGAGGGGGAAAGGGACGCTGTCCTTGAGGCAACGCACCTCACCCTCTACCTCTAGGTGTTGATTGAAAACCACCACGGACTCGCGGCCCTGGGAATCCACTATTACGCTGCAATAAAACTGGACAACTATTCTTGAAATGACCTTCCTCTTTACAATAGGCACATTGATTAGGACCTAACAAACGTCGCGGAACAAAAGGGTAAGGTTTTTGTAACAACCTCTGAAGCTGGGGAGGCTGCTGAAACTGGCGCTGAGCAGAACGAGGGGTATAAGCCTGTTGCATCTTCATTAAAGCGATGATTCTACCAGGCAATTGAGTAATCAAATCATCAGGTTTAGCACCACCTACTTGTGCTGTATGTGCGGCAGTTATAGCAGCCCAATTACCACCTAAAGCTTGGTCGTGGTCCTCCCTACGAATCCGAGCCCACAACGCTTGTGGAACTACATTTTCCATCAGCAGATCAATATCAGCCAAATTCATAATCCACGCATCAAAAGTCTGGGACAGCTCTTTATAATATCCAGCAGGATTTTTACGAGGGTCCGGTAGAGACTGTTTGAGCGCCAAAACTTCAGATCGTTTCCAGGGGACATGTACCCATATACGCTGGAAATGAGCAGGGATAGCCGGAAGAGCACCTGCTTGTGGAGCCGCTTCCCTCCATACTGGAGGAACTTCCCTCGTAGGATAATGTTTCATTTTCTGTTGAACTGCAGGATCTGGGTCAAGAACAGTCTGAGAAGAAAATAAAGACCTGAAAGTGACAAGTGTCCTTATAGCGTCCTCAACTTCAGGACCCACAGTAAGCCCTTTATCAAACTTATCCTGCACATCCAACAGACCCTGAGGAGTTAAATCCAACTCCATATTCTCCCATCCTTTGACAAGAATATCACACATGACATTAAAAACATATCTCTGCGTGGGCGCATTCCACGGGAGAAAGGTACTCAGAATATCGGGTACACTATACTGTGGACCACTCATGATCCATTTGTGAGCAAGGGAGTCCAACGCAACTCGTTCGTCAGAATCTGGAATTTGACTACGGGATTGCCTTCGAGAAAAAACAGGAGTCCGATTAAAAGAGGGGGGGGGGGAAGACCAGAAACAGTATCAACCAACCGTTTGTGATTCGGCGAAGAATCAGACAGTAAAACTGGAGACAAGGTATTAAGCAAAGGAAGAGAAGGACTAATCGTGACAAGAGGAACCGAAGATGAAGGTGACTGAGGTACAGAAGTCGGTGGTAAAGGAGACGGGGGCGGCAATACGGGAAGAGCCAATTGCGGAAGAGCCGGACCAGCTGGCTGAACAACAGGTTGCTGGACAGGTGGCAACAATAAGGGTGCATTAGCTCCTGGTACATAAGGCGGAGGCAATCTCAGCAAATGAGACATTAAGGGATCTTCGTCAAGATCCTTACTCTGTTGAGAAGTAGGCAACACAGGGTAGCATCTATCTATTGCCATACGATGTTGTCTGTCTGAGACCTCAATCGCTCGATCAGTCTCATTGTCCTTGAACTGCTGGGCAGCCTGTATGATCGTCATATCCTTCACTTTGCTATCTCTTTTTGCCTGTGTAATTTCTCTCTGTTTGGCTTCTTTACGCCAAAGGCGGAAAGAGTCAAACATTGCCGGCCGGGCTTTTCTTTTGAACAAAATTGCTTCCAAATTGTCTAATATATCAGGCTCAAAGATACCATTTTGTGGCCACTGTAAAACACCATCTTTCTTCGTGTATCGGATCCATGCCTCATTAAAGGCAATGGGGCCAACACCATGTTTAGAATAGAGCTTATAAGTGGGAGTTCCAACCGGAGGAATCGGACAAGAGTCCTCCAGCCGGGAATCCCTAGTGCAACAACAAAACTTCCTAAACGTACTAAGGCCAGGCATCTCGTAATGCACTGGTGTGCTCACAAACTTCAAGAGGATAATGCAATAACACAGCACAAACGTACTCACCCCTTGGCTTCGACTATTGCAATGGCCGAATAACAAAATTCAAAAACAAAACAAAGAAGTGGGCGCTACCCACGAATACTTAACTAAATGGTCTTCCCACACCAACAGAGGTCCGTCTAACGTCTCACGATACCAGTCATCACCAAAGGGTCCAAGGCAGGGCAGCAGTCAGGGCAACAGTCGTCAGCAGCCGTCGGAAAGGAGTAGCCACGCTGCAAAAGACCTTCGGTCCACTTCGACATACAGGGGTCGCTTGACGTGGCTCGCGAATCCTCCGGAATTTTCTTGCGAGGCTTCTCACGACCCTCGGGCTGAACCGCTACCACTGAAGCCGCCCCACATTGGGCCAGAATTCTACAATGGTGCTAAAACAGTGAATAGATGCAACCATATGATAGATGGCAGTAGTCATGTGTACTCCTACTATGCAGACCCTATCTAAACGTACCTAAGTGTACCTAGCATTTATGTGGGTGTAAAGCCAAGAATCCTCTGGGATTACCCGATTGAGAGAACGAAGGACCCTGTCTTGGTCTCAAGTTGGACATCCCGCAAGGGATGTCAAACCACTGCGTTCTGGAGTTTCTGGAGTTCTGGAGTTTCTGCATGCAGCATCATGTGTCAGCATGGAGGCTTCTCCTCTGGTTGCCTAGTGAAGATGTAGTTCTTTTATACCCAAAAGGTACCCTAAGGTGTTATACCTACATGTGTAATGGTACTGTGGGCCTGTCGTCAAAGGATAATGATAGCCGATAGCAGTGACTTTTATACAGAGTTATTATACAGAAGATGGTAATCCTGCTGGGTGCGTCCTGGGCAGGAGATTAAGATGTGATGCTAAGAATCCTTATGGATAATAAATGAGGCTAATTTTTGAATAAAACCGCACACCATTTATTCGGCACATAACTAGGTAAAAGGTCAGTGCCAGAGCTGTTGTGCAGAGCATGGTAGGATAAATGTAGGTAAAAGGTCGAGTAGCTACATAGGCCTATATTGGGGTATATTGGGGCTCATTACAGTGACCTCAGATATAGGTAAACCTATATCTGTTGTAAGTGATGCTAGCACCAGTTTACACAGCCGGCAATGGCAGGCCTGTTGTCACAGTTTGAGGGGTCTCTCATGAGTGGCATAATACATGCTGCAGCCCATGGGTTACCCCCTGGTGTACCTATGCCCAGGGTACCTTAGAACCATATTTCAGGGACATAGAAGGATACACCAGTAGCCAATTGGGAAGGTGCCAAAGTATGTACCACTGTCAAATTTAGGGAGAAAGCACAGTGACTAGGGTTATTTAGCAGGATCCCAGTCTGACTAGTCATAAAACAGAATAACACTGCAAAAAGTGAGGGTAACTAGGAAAGTAGATCCTACTTTCCTAAAATATTGTTTCAAAGTTTTGTCATTATATATATGTCCCCTGTCTGGGTAAAGTTGTACCTCATTAGTAAAGTGTAACTCCTGAGTACGGCAATCAGCAACTGAAAGGCGACTAGTTAACCACTGAAATAGTCTTACACTGCATACTACCATGTGTGCTACTCTTTTTTTGGACCAAAATGTAAACTATTTTTTTGCTAGAGTTTACAAATTATGAAGCATATGATAGGTCCACAATTTTGTGAAAAACACTGTAGCCCGATGTAAGAAATTGGGTTACTGCATTGGGGGTAAAGTTCTACTCAAACAGAAACCACAATCTCTGTCAGGGTGAAGTATGAAGGAAACTCTAAATTAACCAGTGCTCAACCCCCTGGTAACTTGGCACAGAGCAGTGAGGCTTAATTAGAGGTAACAGGTAAAGTATTTTTGTAACAAACAATAACGCAGTGAAAACACACCACAATAGGATTAAACACCAGATTTAGAAAAATAGATTATTCTTTAGTAACTAAAACAAGTTCAAAACTAAAAAAAATAATCAGTAGAACCAGATATATGCAGGTTTAAAGATTTCAGTAAATTTAGTGTAGAAAAGCAAACAGTGCCAACTGCGGATATCTGGTCAAGCCGGACCAGGACAAAGTCGCAATTCAGGCGAACCGTGATGGAGCGAAGGCTGGCTACACCGACCCAGTGAGGCCTGCTGAACAAGAGTACGTTAAATACTAGTTTGCGTAGCATTGCAAGGTCCCGGGCCGAGACTGGGACTTTCATCCGAGAAGATGCGTCAATTCTGAGGAGCTGTGGACCTGTGATGGGAGGTCCGTCATCATCGCTGAGGATCCTGTCGACGGGGGCTTGTGATGTGAAGTCTGGTGTCAGGGATCCATTGCGCGGTTGAGGCGATGTGTCAGTTCTGAGAAGCTGTGGAGCTGCAATGTGAGAATCTCTGCTGTCAACGAGAGATTTACAATGCAAGGGCCTTAGTCTGCAATGCTTCGCATATGCGGCGGTTTTACTGCTGGCGGTAAGGTCGATGTGTTGTCCTTTGTGTGTGGATAACCCTTGAAGCAGAGGTGATGTCAGTTCTGCTCTGAGATCCAATACTTACACTTAGTGCCTATCCTCTGGAAGTTGAGGGAAACCTCTAGTGGCATGTCTTTAAAGTACACAGGTTCCCTGCCTTCCCTGGCGCCAGACTAACTACATAGGGTATGCAGCCCTTAATATGGAGGCAAGACAAAGCCTATTCAAGTATGAGTACAGCTGTGCACAGCTACGCCCCACTTCGTGCAAGTGATAGCCCAATCAGGCACACCTAAGACCTATCTGTCTAGGAGGAATACATAAAGCCCAAATCTAAGCTACACCCAGTCATGTGACCCCGATGCTGGCTACATTCACTAAATGGCAGAGTCAGGAAAATTCCAACTTTCTAAAAGTAACATCACAAAACAAAGTGATGGTAGGAGTGTTTAAACTTTTCAAACACTCAGCCCCAGTCACAGATCTGGGTTTAATCCCTCATTATTTTGCTCGCCTCGTCACCCGCGTTTGGACTCAGCTGTATGCAAATCAGTCTCGACCCTGCTCCCCATGAGATCTGTCCAGCCGGAACTGCCAAGCCGGGTCCTCCCTGGACCGGAAATAAGCATCCTGGGACTAGTTTCGGGGTATTACCCCTCATCAGCCAGGCTAGCTTGAATCCAGTGGTGTAGCGAGAATGGGACCCACGTCTGGCATACCCTAAGCACCTTAGGGCGCACAAAGCAACATCAAAAAAAAAAATGATGGACATAGTATTTCAAACACTCAACCCCACTCAACCCCAGTCACAGATTTGGGTTTAATCCATTGTTATTTTGCTCACCATGTCACCCCAGTTTGATATGCATATGGCAGTGTCTAGTCTTGACCCTGCTCCCTATGGGAACAATTCAGCCCAGGATGCTTGTTTCCGGTCATGAGTGGACCTGGCCTACAAGTTCGGGATGGACTGTTCCCAGGAGGATTTGCAGGTGGCTGAGTCCAAACTGAGAGGGCGTGGACTAATGTGCACAGCGGAAATTGGCCCCCTGGCTGCTGCTTGAACAATACAATAGAGCAAGAATCAGGTTCACTGGGCCCCTGCAGGCCTCTGGGCACCGGCGCACTGCCCCTGCTGCGGCAATCATGAAACCAACTAAACATCACAGTGTGTGTAGCTGCACATGTGAAAGTCGCCCCGCAAATGCAATCGATAATGCAGCGGTTTTCAATTAAGCTGAAAGGTTTATCTCAGCTAGCTTCCTTTTGGGGCCATGGGTCAATATGCACCTTTACATACTCATTACTCTTTTGATCCTTTCTAGAGGTGTGCTCCAGCTCAAAGGTAAATGCAAAAACAACAGTTGATGGACAGAATGCAGAACAATGTCATACATTCACCCCAGTACAGAGATCTGGGCCTAAATCCATTATTTTTTGCTTACCATGCCATTCCAGTTTGAACCCAGCCATATGTAAAGGTAGGCGACTGCTCTTTCTGTGTGTGCCGTGCTTTATAAATCACTGTGGCGTAACATAAGCAAACAGTAGAGGGAAGAAAGATGTGGGAGTCCACCTTCACCGTCTCCTGCCCGCTCAGTAGTGTTCTAGACTTTCTGCCTCACTCCACTTACATGGGAAGACGCCATCTTAAATAAGCAATGCAAAACAGTGCTAGCGCTCATTTTAAGGAACCTGCTGCAAAACACAAGTGCAGCTCGGAAGGAAGCAGACACTACTCAGTCTAGGGACCAACCCCATGGAGCGTCGCACTGAACGCAGACCTCACCTTAAAAAAATACTTTAAAACTCACCTTACCTGAGCAAGTTATTTAGGCTCTACTACTTCCAACCGCGAAGCGCCCAGAGTTGATCCAGCTCAGGCCTGCGATATATACATAACCTACTATGTAATATTAGGAAGGTGGTCTGATGCGCCTACTTTAAAACAGATTTACAGAAGGGGGTGGTGATGAACAGAGTGTCTGAATTGAGCAGACCACTCTTACCCAGTCCAAAGATCAGGGCTTGATCCATCACCGTTATTTATCTCACTGCCCCATCCCAGCTCAGAACCTGGCTATATGCAAATCAGTCTGTCCCTGGCCCAGTGCATCATGGGAACAGGGCAGACTAAACTACCAAGCCAATTCTTTACCAGAAAGGAGACAAGCTACCGGGGACCGGTTTCTGGCATTTCAGCCTCTTCGGCCCGGCTTGCTTGAATCCTGATGGAGCAGTGAGAAAGGGACTCATGTCTGAGTATACCCTGCCACACCTATAGTGGCCAAAATCGATTTACAGAAGGGGGTGGTGATGAACAGAGTGTCTGAATTGAGCAGACCACTCTTACCCAGTCCAAAGATCAGGGCTTGATCCATCACCGTTATTTATCTCACTGCCCGATCCCAGCTCAGAACCTGGCTATATGCAAATCAGTCTGTCCCTGGCCCAGTGCATCATGGGAACAGGGCAGACTAAACTACCAAGCCAATTCTTTACCAGAAAGGAGACAAGCTACCGGGGACCGGTTTCTGGCATTTCAGCCTCTTCGGCCCGGCTTGCTTGAATCCTGATGGAGCAGTGAGAAAGGGACTCATGTCTGAGTATACCCTGCCACACCTATAGTGGCCAAAATCGATTTACAGAAGGGGGTGGTGATGAACAGAGTGTCTGAATTGAGCAGACCACTCTTACCCAGTCCAAAGATCAGGGCTTGATCCATCACCGTTATTTATCTCACTGGCCCATCCCAGCTCAGAACCTGGCTATATGCAAATCAGTCTGTCCCTGGCCCAGTGCATCATGGGAACAGGGCAGACTAAACTACCAAGCCAATTCTTTACCAGAAAGGAGACAAGCTACCGGGGACCGGTTTCTGGCATTTCAGCCTCTTCGGCCCGGCTTGCTTGAATCCTGATGGAGCAGTGAGAAAGGGACTCATGTCTGAGTATACCCTGCCACACCTATAGTGGCCAAAATCGATTTACAGAAGGGGGTGGTGATGAACAGAGTGTCTGAATTGAGCAGACCACTCTTACCCAGTCCAAAGATCAGGGCTTGATCCATCACCGTTATTTATCTCACTGCCCCATCCCAGCTCAGAACCTGGCTATATGCAAATCAGTCTGTCCCTGGCCCAGTGCATCATGGGAACAGGGCAGACTAAACTACCAAGCCAATTCTTTACCAGAAAGGAGACAAGCTACCGGGGACCGGTTTCTGGCATTTCAGCCTCTTCGGCCCGGCTTGCTTGAATCCTGATGGAGCAGTGAGAAAGGGACTCATGTCTGAGTATACCCTGCCACACCTATAGTGGCCAAAATCGATTTACAGAAGGGGGTGGTGATGAACAGAGTGTCTGAATTGAGCAGACCACTCTTACCCAGTCCAAAGATCAGGGCTTGATCCATCACCGTTATTTATCTCACTGCCCCATCCCAGCTCAGAACCTGGCTATATGCAAATCAGTCTGTCCCTGGCCCAGTGCATCATGGGAACAGGGCAGACTAAACTACCAAGCCAATTCTTTACCAGAAAGGAGACAAGCTACCGGGGACCGGTTTCTGGCATTTCAGCCTCTTCGGCCCGGCTTGCTTGAATCCTGATGGAGCAGTGAGAAAGGGACTCATGTCTGAGTATACCCTGCCACACCTATAGTGGCCAAAATCGATTTACAGAAGGGGGTGGTGATGAACAGAGTGTCTGAATTGAGCAGACCACTCTTACCCAGTCCAAAGATCAGGGCTTGATCCATCACCGTTATTTATCTCACTGCCCCATCCCAGCTCAGAACCTGGCTATATGCAAATCAGTCTGTCCCTGGCCCAGTGCATCATGGGAACAGGGCAGACTAAACTACCAAGCCAATTCTTTACCAGAAAGGAGACAAGCTACCGGGGACCGGTTTCTGGCATTTCAGCCTCTTCGGCCCGGCTTGCTTGAATCCTGATGGAGCAGTGAGAAAGGGACTCATGTCTGAGTATACCCTGCCACACCTATAGTGGCCAAAATCGATTTACAGAAGGGGGTGGTGATGAACAGAGTGTCTGAATTGAGCAGACCACTCTTACCCAGTCCAAAGATCAGGGCTTGATCCATCACCGTTATTTATCTCACTGCCCCATCCCAGCTCAGAACCTGGCTATATGCAAATCAGTCTGTCCCTGGCCCAGTGCATCATGGGAACAGGGCAGACTAAACTACCAAGCCAATTCTTTACCAGAAAGGAGACAAGCTACCGGGGACCGGTTTCTGGCATTTCAGCCTCTTCGGCCCGGCTTGCTTGAATCCTGATGGAGCAGTGAGAAAGGGACTCATGTCTGAGTATACCCTGCCACACCTATAGTGGCCAAAATCGATTTACAGAAGGGGGTGGTGATGAACAGAGTGTCTGAATTGAGCAGACCACTCTTACCCAGTCCAAAGATCAGGGCTTGATCCATCACCGTTATTTATCTCACTGCCCCATCCCAGCTCAGAACCTGGCTATATGCAAATCAGTCTGTCCCTGGCCCAGTGCATCATGGGAACAGGGCAGACTAAACTACCAAGCCAATTCTTTACCAGAAAGGAGACAAGCTACCGGGGACCGGTTTCTGGCATTTCAGCCTCTTCGGCCCGGCTTGCTTGAATCCTGATGGAGCAGTGAGAAAGGGACTCATGTCTGAGTATACCCTGCCACACCTATAGTGGCCAAAATCGATTTACAGAAGGGGGTGGTGATGAACAGAGTGTCTGAATTGAGCAGACCACTCTTACCCAGTCCAAAGATCAGGGCTTGATCCATCACCGTTATTTATCTCACTGCCCCATCCCAGCTCAGAACCTGGCTATATGCAAATCAGTCTGTCCCTGGCCCAGTGCATCATGGGAACAGGGCAGACTAAACTACCAAGCCAATTCTTTACCAGAAAGGAGACAAGCTACCGGGGACCGGTTTCTGCCATTTCAGCCTCTTCGGCCCGGCTTGCTTGAATCCTGATGGAGCAGTGAGAAAGGGACTCATGTCTGAGTATACCCTGCCACACCTATAGTGGCCAAAATCGATTTACAGAAGGGGGTGGTGATGAACAGAGTGTCTGAATTGAGCAGACCACTCTTACCCAGTCCAAAGATCAGGGCTTGATCCATCACCGTTATTTATCTCACTGCCCCATCCCAGCTCAGAACCTGGCTATATGCAAATCAGTCTGTCCCTGGCCCAGTGCATCATGGGAACAGGGCAGACTAAACTACCAAGCCAATTCTTTACCAGAAAGGAGACAAGCTACCGGGGACCGGTTTCTGGCATTTCAGCCTCTTCGGCCCGGCTTGCTTGAATCCTGATGGAGCAGAGAGAAAGGGACTCATGTCTGAGTATACCCTGCCACACCTATAGTGGCCAAAATCGATTTACAGAAGGGGGTGGTGATGAACAGAGTGTCTGAATTGAGCAGACCACTCTTACCCAGTCCAAAGATCAGGGCTTGATCCATCACCGTTATTTATCTCACTGCCCCATCCCAGCTCAGAACCTGGCTATATGCAAATCAGTCTGTCCCTGGCCCAGTGCATCATGGGAACAGGGCAGAGTAAACTACCAAGCCAATTCTTTACCAGAAAGGAGACAAGCTACCGGGGACCGGTTTCTGGCATTTCAGCCTCTTCGGCCCGGCTTGCTTGAATCCTGATGGAGCAGTGAGAAAGGGACTCATGTCTGAGTATACCCTGCCACACCTATAGTGGCCAAAATCGATTTACAGAAGGGGGTGGTGATGAACAGAGTGTCTGAATTGAGCAGACCACTCTTACCCAGTCCAAAGATCAGGGCTTGATCCATCACCGTTATTTATCTCACTGCCCCATCCCAGCTCAGAACCTGGCTATATGCAAATCAGTCTGTCCCTGGCCCAGTGCATCATGGGAACAGGGCAGACTAAACTACCAAGCCAATTCTTTACCAGAAAGGAGACAAGCTACCGGGGACCGGTTTCTGCCATTTCAGCCTCTTCGGCCCGGCTTGCTTGAATCCTGATGGAGCAGTGAGAAAGGGACTCATGTCTGAGTATACCCTGCCACACCTATAGTGGCCAAAATCGATTTACAGAAGGGGGTGGTGATGAACAGAGTGTCTGAATTGAGCAGACCACTCTTACCCAGTCCAAAGATCAGGGCTTGATCCATCACCGTTATTTATCTCACTGCCCCATCCCAGCTCAGAACCTGGCTATATGCAAATCAGTCTGTCCCTGGCCCAGTGCATCATGGGAACAGGGCAGACTAAACTACCAAGCCAATTCTTTACCAGAAAGGAGACAAGCTACCGGGGACCGGTTTCTGGCATTTCAGCCTCTTCGGCCCGGCTTGCTTGAATCCTGATGGAGCAGTGAGAAAGGGACTCATGTCTGAGTATACCCTGCCACACCTATAGTGGCCAAAATCGATTTACAGAAGGGGGTGGTGATGAACAGAGTGTCTGAATTGAGCAGACCACTCTTACCCAGTCCAAAGATCAGGGCTTGATCCATCACCGTTATTTATCTCACTGCCCCATCCCAGCTCAGAACCTGGCTATATGCAAATCAGTCTGTCCCTGGCCCAGTGCATCATGGGAACAGGGCAGAGTAAACTACCAAGCCAATTCTTTACCAGAAAGGAGACAAGCTACCGGGGACCGGTTTCTGGCATTTCAGCCTCTTCGGCCCGGCTTGCTTGAATCCTGAACAGAGTTGATAAATGGCGGGAAAGTGCAGAGATACAGGCTCTCTCTTATGAAACTAGTTCAACAAAGTCTACTTGCTTACAAAAAGTGAAACATGAATAGTTACGGTACAAAAGGGGGTGGTGATGGACGGAGCATCTGAATCAATCAAACACTCACACCCAGTCAAAAGATCTGGGTTTAATCCATCACCGTTCTTTAGCCCACTCTGCCACCCCAGTTCAGACATGGCTATATGCAATCAGTCTGACCCTGTGCCTCATGGGAACAGTCCAGCCCGAACTGCCAAGCCATGTCTTCCCTGGACCGGAAACAAGCTTCCGAGGACCGGTTTCTGGCATTCCAGCCGTCTTCAGCCCGGCTTGCTTGAATCCAGTGGCAAAGTGAGCAAGGGACTCAAGTCTGAGCATACCCTGCCACACTTATGGCGGCCAAAAGCGGTACAAGCCAGTGTCTAACCCAGGGTGGTGTGGAGTGCAAAAAAACGATGGATTTAGGCCCAGATCCTTGTACTGGGGTGAATGTATGACATTGTTCTACATTCTGTCCATCAACTGTGTTTTTTGCAATTTTCACCCTGAGTGGGCTGGGTATGCTCAGACGTGAGTCACAGGCTCTCCACACCACTGGAGTCAAGCTATCCAGGCTGATGAAGGCTGATAGCCAGAAACTGGCCCTTGGATGCTTGATTCCGGTCTGGGAAAGGCATGGTTTGGTAGTTCGGACTGGACTGTTCCCATGAGGCACAGGGTCAGAGCTGATTTGCATATAGCCAGTGTCTAACCCAGGGTGGTGTGGAGTGCAAAAAAACGATGGATTTAGGCCCAGATCCTTGTACTGGGGTGAATGTATGACATTGTTCTACATTCTGTTCATCAACTGTGTTTTTTGCAACATGAATAGTTACAGCAGCAGTAAAAATAGAGCACTTTAAAGAACAGATATTTCCGAACAGACATATTTTCATGTGCATGTAGGGGCTTGCAGTCGACCTTAGCAGACAAGATTGTTTGGATAGGAGACATGTTTACATTTTCGTGCTTTTCGTCTGAGTTTCGCCTTCTAATTTGGTTACACCTGATGTTTGTAGCCTTTCCATTGCTTAAGTCACAAACCATACAGATTTTCATTGTAAAATAAAGCTCACTTGTTAGATGCACCGAGAACATGCTATGCTAAATATGGCTCGATTCTTCCTGTGGTTACAATGTTCTTCTGCGTCCCTGGAGGACTCGGGCTTTTGGAAGGGCACCGTAGTAGAGCAGCATGACTTAAGTTTTTGTTTAAAAAACAAACAAGAAGGGGCGTGGCCAAGATGCGGCGTGAGAAGTCGGAAGACTCCGGAGCTCCCGCCGACGGCCTGAGTAGCACCGGCTTCAGGGCTGCTTTAGCACTCATCGACTGTGGGGGTGAGAGCGTCCCTGCTTGGGGGGCTCCTGAGCGACTTTTGGCACTGGGAGAGGAGGAAGAGGCGTGGTCTAGTGCCTCGAAATTTGAAGCGCCTGCCCTGTGGTCTTGCCGCAAGTTGGAGGTGCCGTTGGGCGCAGGGCAAGAGACTTCCAGAGGGGAGTAGCGGCAGCCGCTTGACCCGGGAGTGGTGGTGCGGCCTCTGGAGGCACGCTCCGGACAGCGGTAACCGGAGGGATCATGGGCTGCCTGGAGCGGCGGCCGAGGCCTTGCGAGCTGTCGGGGAGTGATTCCCGGGCCGCCATCTTGGGATCGGCACGGCCCGGGCCCTATGGCATAGAGAAGGAGCACTGTCAGAGGCTTTTCCCTCCGAGGAAGGGACGTCCCGCTCGGGCCGCCTTGAGTTGCAGGCAGTGCCCCGGAACCCGAAGAAACTCGACAACGTGAAAGGTGAGCGGCAGGGGGGCCCCCAGTGCGTCTCGCATGGTGGTGGAGGAGGGGAACGGACGACCTGGACCTGGGGGGCCCTCCCGTACTGCGGGGATCAGGAGAGCCTGGCGATTGCGGAGCGGATAGGCAGGTGCAGTGATCCCTCAAGGGCAGTTTGGCGGGCTGCGGGCTAGTGTGGGCGCTCCCTGCGTTGCCCGAGCCTAGGAACCACCGGTACACACTTCCTGCTGAACACGGAGGCAGATGGAGACGTTCTACAGCTTGTGGTAGGGGGCCCTGGGAGCCTGAGATCTGAGTGGGCCAGGGGTGCATCAGCCAGAGGCAGTGAACGAGAGGTCTGGACACTGGGCCGTGTCAGAGACCAGCGGAGAGGCCTGGTTGGCAGTTGGGACCTCACTCAGGAGCGGGGCACGTCACACCTGGAGGGGTGGCCTGGAGGCCTGAGCTGTCGTGGGCCTACAGGGAGTCTGGGTGTACGGTTGGGCTGCCTGGTCGCCTTGGACGTTGCACAGGAGACAGGATCACACTGGGGCTGTGTAGCTTACTTTGTTGACCATGCTGGCGCTTTATAGGCCTGAAAGGGGAGTGTGGATTAGCTATTGATGCTGCCTGTGGAGGTGATCGGCTGCTCCCGCTTAGCTCCTCAACGGCGGGTGTGCTGGCAGTGGCTGGAGGTCTTGTGATCTGGTGGAGAGTGGCAGCCTCCAGTCTGGTGAAACAGTGCAGGGTGCAGCAGGCTACTATCTGAGGAGTGCGCCAGAGTTGGAGGTGGGCGATGTCCACTTCTAGGGGGCGTAAAGATGAAACGATGAAACACCTATTTGCCAAGGTACAAGCAAATCAGCAACGTGACGCCATGGCATCTGCTTCGACACAGGCACCTTCCGAGCTTGGGGACGGCTCGGAATCTATCACCAAGGCCTTTTTGGAGTCCCTGTTCACGTCGCTGCGGGAGGATATCCACACCCTGAAAGCGGAATTTGCCAGTGAAGTTAAGGAGGTGCATAGGGATGTGGATGGTCTCGGGAACGGGTGGCTGAACTGGAGACCAAGAGTGATAACAAGGACTCTGAGCTTGTAGCCATGCAGCAAGAAATCCTACGGATTCATGACCAGCAGGTTGACCTTCAGACCCACATGGAAGATATGGAGAATCGCTTGAGGCGGCATAATGTCCGGATCAGGAATGTGTTGCTGACAGAGGAAACAAAAGACCTGTTTCGCTTTGCGACGGAACTCTTCAATTACATCCTGGGGCGCCCGCTGGAGTCAGAGCTTCGTGTGGGGCCTTTACGTGCTTCCTCCGCACCCCTGCCAGATATCCTGGTCTGTGTGCAGGATTTCTGCACAAAGGAAGATATCCTCCAGAAGGCCAGACAGATGCACCCACTCTCGCTTCAGGGTAAATCACCGCTCCTGTTCCAGGATCTCTCGGCCCTTACGTTGCAGAAACGCAGACTTTTTAAACCTGTCACGACCCACCTGCAGCAGCAGAACGTTTCTTATAGTTGGGGCCACCCATTTCGCCTGGTCTTTAAAATGGACAACAAACTTTATCAGTTGCAGTCAGTCTCTGAGGCCTGTCGGGCATCGACCTACCTGTCGAGGAATGCGTAGGTGGCGTCAGCAGGGCAGACGACGTCGAGTGAAGAAGCCTCTGGCGGAGGTGATTGCGGAGGGCCAGAGAGCCACTTTGGAGGCAGTTGCATCGGACGGTAGCCCGGTCCAGACCGGCTGATTCCAAATGAACTATCAGTCTGATTACTTTATTTACATGCTGTTTGGTTGTTGGCGGGAGGGAGAACACTTGGAAATACATTGGAATACCTTGCTTCAGTTCTTTTCCGATCATCTGGAGATGATGGACTTTTTGGATATGTGTTTCTGGTTTGGTTTCAGGGTTTTGGTTTGGAAGGGGGGTATGTTATTTGTCCGCCACGCGCCTAGGTCTATGCTAGATTCCCAACCTTGGGCTTTTTGGAGCGGAATGCTGTGGTACTGAAAATTCTGGACCGTGTTATAAACATCGTCACATGATGGCGATTTTGGTATCAGCAGACCGGAAATGACGAGTATACTATATACGAGCATTTTTGGCGTGTTCGAGTTGTGTGATCACCGTTAAATCAGAGTTTCCGTCCTGAACCCTCGGGTTCCATTTTGTGAACGGCAGCCATTTTGTGATTGCCCTCACATAGGCCAGTGACTAAGGCCAAAAACGAGTCTGAAGGACACATACACCTTTGCTGACTCCTCTGTGACCTGGGCAAGCTGACTCCACTGCCTGAAGCCAAACCTGTTTGGCCAGTTCCTTTCCCAGTGGCCGAACGAGATTAGTATCAAGGCACAACATATCATAAACCTTTCATCGCACACGAACCATGCCTAATCTTACACGCACCTGTCCCTGTTTCCTTCTTTATGACTTACTTTACGAGGAGGAGGTGCCCGTTTTTATTAGGGGTCCGCCGATATCTGATGAAAATACTGGGCCTTGCCGGGTAATTGATTGTGGGCTGGACAAACTGAAATATGGGCTTGTCATCATGACTCTGCTTTTTCTTTGTAGTGAAAATATGTGAATGGTCAGCTGTAAAATAAGGAATGTTGCCTAGAGCATGATATTTTGTATAAAAGAGAAGGCTGGCTTTGTAAGATGGAGCAGTCTCCTGAGAATATACACTGTGTTGTACTTCTAGGATCTCTGTTACTGGCTGCAGCCAATAAATTCGATCTTTGACTTCACCTAGAAGACTCTGTGTTTCTGTAGTCTAAAACAGGAAGGACTCAAAGTCTTTGGGTGTGTCCCCTGGCACCACTGCGTTCCCGACGGCTACGAAGGACTGCTGCCCTGACTATCGCCCTGTTCTGGACCCTTGATGATTGGTAGAGCGAAAAGATAGACGAGTCTTTTAGTGACGTCATCGATACCTCAGTTAAGTATAAGTGGAGCGTCTCCCAGTCCTTAGTTTGGTTCTTAGTTTTTGGGTATTCCAAGGGGATCTTTTGATATCTTGGGATCGCTTTGTTTGGAACTTGCAAGTGCCAAAACCGAGGGACTCGTGTATTCGCGAGACTATCGTATTCGATAATCCTTCGAAGTTTGAAGCTAGACTAGTGAGCGAAGATGCCTGGTCTTAGCAGACTTGGAAATTTATTTTGTCTTGGTTGTAATAGGGATTCCCGATTGGAGGACTCGTGTCCGGTTCCTCCAGTTGGAACTCCAACATATGAGCTCTATGTGAAGCATGGCGTAGGCCCAATCACATATAATGAAGTATGGATCCGATACACCAGGAAAGGTGGTGTTTTAAAATGGCCCCAATATGGTAGTATTGATGCGGAGATTTTGGATAATCTAGAGGTCAAACTTTTTAAGAAGAAAGCCCGGCCGGCAATGTTTGACTCTTTCCGCTTATGGCGAAAGGAAGCCAAACAGAAAGAAATTAAATTAGCAAAGAGAAATAAAAGAGAAAAGGTTATCTCGATAATGCAAGCCGCTATGCAGTTTAAAGATAATGAAGAAGAACAGGCAAATGAGCAGTTGCACAGGCAACGTAAAATGGCGATTGATAAATGTTACCCAGTCTTGCCATCTCTCCCACAAGATCCACGAGAACTTGAGAGGGATCCTTTAGTGTTACGCTTATTGAATTCGCCACCCCCCTATGCACGAAGTGCTACAGCACCTCCGCAACCTTTTGTTATTCAACGCCCAGCCGCACAGCCCCCAGTTCTTCCACAGCTGCCAGCTCCTTTTCCGTTGGCTCCTACTCTACTGGTGCAGCCTCCTCAAGGGCCACCAATCACACCTGCTCCACCTGTGCTTCCTGCGACTTTACCTATTGTACCGACTACTTCTCCTGATATTCCCTCTGATACTGCCTCTGCCCCTGCCTTACCTCACCCTGTTTCTCCTCCTGGTCGTTTGTCAGTTTCTCCTTCTGTTCGACAAAGAATGGCCAACACTGTTACTAGTCTTTTCTCTCCTTTCTTTGGGTCGCCTAATACGACCCCTAACACAGAACAAAAGCAGTTGCGTAGCAAACTGCCTGACTTTCGAGAGAGAGAAGTATTGGATAGTTTAGCGCGTAAGTGGGTTATCGGTCCTATAAGATATGATGTAGAGTCTGTCATGGATGTCTTCCGTCAATGGGAAGAACCGAAGCAGAGATACGTTTTTGAGAAAATGTGTGCTTTTCTTTGTGAGGTATTGGAGGAAAATGATTTGGAATACAATCCGCCTAAATTGTGCCGTGTACGCTTCGAGTTTTCAAAAGGCACGATTGTAGGTCCCGATGTTGAGAAAGCAGTCGCGACATTGTTATCGTTTCGTAGTGAGGAGGGTACTTCACGGACACTGTTTGAGCATGACCCATCCGTTAGGAAAAAAGCGCGACAGTATCCCATGAGAGAAGTTCCTCCGGTATGGAAGGAAGAAGTGGCCGCTGGTCCGGGTAATAATCCACCAGTTGTGCCGGCTCACTTTCAGCGTGTTTGGGTACACGTTCGATGGAAGCGAACAGAGGTTTTGGCTCTTAAGCAGACGTTACCTGACCCCCGTAAAAACCCTGCTGGGTATTACAAAGAATTATCACAGACTACAAGCTCATGCATTATGAATTTAGCCGATATAGACATGTTGTTCGGGAATGTTGTTCCACAGCCTTTATGGGGAAAGATTCGCCACGCCGATCATGATCAGGAGTTAGGTGATACATGGGTTAATATTGCTGCTACAGATGACCGACAAGTTGGTGGTGCTAAACCCGAGCCTTTAATTGCGGAACTCCTTGGTAGAATAATTACTTATATGAAGACTTTAATGCCTGCGATGCGTGTGAATTGGGATAAATTGTCTGCGTGTAAGCAGAAGAAAGATGAACAGTGTCTGACTTCTTCACCAGATTTGAAGAAACGTTTGTCGACCATAGTGGTCAAGGTATGAGTACAGAAGGTGGTCAACGGTTGTTTGTTGACAAGTTTGTGCACAATTTGCTTCCCGAGTTGTGTAAGAAATTGAAAGATTCAGAGAGTTCTTGGGCAGTTTCCTCTTCAGCGCAAATACTGGCTACTGCGCAGTATTACGAAAATAGAGATAAGGACGAGAAGGATAGAGCAGACAAGAGAACTAAAGAGTTGAAAACGAAGATTCTTTTACAGCATACCCGCCTCGCAATAATCAGCATGACTATCAGCAGCCTCAGCAGTTTCAGAGAGGTTCGCAATGGTTTGAGTCTTCCCAACCACGTTTCCCTGTGGGCCCTAACCAGTGTGCATATTGCAAAGAAGAGGGTCACTTTAAGAATAGCTGTCCTGCTTTGTTACAACGTATGAATGGTGTTTCAGGTGCAAGAGGTCGAGGTGTTCAACAAGCTCCTAGAGGTAGAGGACGTGGAAATGTCCCCCAGAATGCGCGCTCCTTCCCACCTCAGAATTCAATGAATAGTTTTGACCAGCAAAATAATGCGCCTGGTAGGACAACTCAGTATTATGCTGACGACTACTATGCAGAAGATGAGAACATGGAAGGTAATGATTGCTAGGACAGCCATAGACAAAGAGAGGGAGTTGTTTCAGTTCCAGTAGATCAGAGTGGACCTTATGTTGAGGTGATTACATCAGGTGTGTCAGAGCCTTTTCTGTTGGATACTGGTGCTACTAAGAGTTCTATCATGCACTCTAAACTCCCTGGCGCACCTTTGTCTGGTGAAATGAATGTTTCAGTAGGTTTTTCTGGCGCCCCGGTTAGGAACCCGATTTCTAGTCCTATGTCTCTTTCTGTTGGACCTTGTGAATTCGAAGCACCCCTCATTCTAACCACAGGTTGTGTTGAAAACTTACTAGGATTGGACCTGTTGAAAAGATTGTATGCAACGTTGTATTGTTCTCCTTCGGGAGTACAACTTACACTGGGTAAGAAAGTGATCTCTCCAATGTATTTGTCAAAGGATAAACTTCGGGCAGAATTGTCTTCTCTCCCAGATATTCTTTGGGCTACTGGTCCTAATGATGTGGGTCTTTTGGAAATACCGCCATATGTTGTGACATTGAAAGCCAATGTTAGAATGCCGCGCATTCCCCAATACAAGATCTCTAGCGAAGGTGAAAAGGCGTTGTTAGCGATCAATTATGACCTGATTGAAAAAGATGAAATTGAAGAGATAAGAGGCAACGTCTGCAATAGTCCTGTTCTGCCTGTTTTGAAGCGTACTGACCCTTCCCAGCCACCTGTGTACAGATTTGTGATTGATCTTAGAGAGGTGAATAAGATAGTTGTGCCTCAGTTTCCAGTTGTCCCTGATATCACTGCATATTGACTATGATTCCGGCTTCAGCCACCTGGTTCTCGGTGATTGACTTGAAGAACGCTTTCTTCAGCATCCCGATAGCCGAGGAGAGCAGGGATATTTTCGGCTTCAGTTTAGGAGGCTGAAGCTTCCGCTTCAAACGCGCTCCTCAAGGCTACTGTGAAAGTCCATCAATATATAGTCAGGCTTTAAAAACACAGCTTGATACGATTGTTTTACCTGATTTCGCTACCCTTATTCAGTACGTCGATGATCTATTAGTTGCTGCAGAAACTGAGGAAATTTGTAAGAAAGCCACATTGTCGTTGTTGCGTCATTTGTCTGATTTACATCACAAAGTGTCTCTTTCAAAACTGCAATATTGTCGACAAGAAGTGACCTACTTAGGTCATCGCTTATCGAAGGAGGGAAGGAAACTGACCCCAGAAAGATATCAGGCTATTGCAAAATTGAGTGTGCCAAGGACACAGAGAGAAGTACGTGCATTCTTGGGCATTACATCATATTGCAGACAATGGATACCGAATTTTTCTTTGGCGGCCAAACCTTTGGTGGCATTAACGCGTAAAGATACACTGAATCCCATTCCGTGGTCTGAAGAGTGTCAGAAAAGTTTTTCCAAATTGCGAAATCCATTGTGTTCGGCTCCTATGTTGGGTACCCCCGACTACAGTAAGCCCTTTACGTTGTATGTCCACGAGAGAGAGGGATGTGCGTTGTCAGTGTTGACACAGTCTTTTGGGGATAGGCAGCGTCCATGCGCGTATTTTTCATCGACTTTGGATCCGGTAGCTAAAGCGTTGCCGAGTTGTTTAAGAGCCACGGCAGCAGCAGCTGTCTCTATTCGACAGTCTGCTGGTTTAGTGGTGAATAACATGTTAATTGTGATGGTTCCACATGCAGTGGACACGTTGTTAAACAGGACCAAGACACAGCACTTAACTAGTGCTCAATTGTCAGGTTACGAGTTGACCTTGTTAGCAAGTCATGTGCACATTAAAAGATGCAACACATTAAACCCAGCCACGTTGTTGCCAATTCCAGTTGAGACAGAGAATGCTGAAGAGCAACATGACTGTTTCTTTAGGACAGAAGAAGAAACGAAAGGGAGAGTGGATCTTAGGGACACTCCTCTTACTGAATGTGATGGTACTTTATGGGTGGATGGTTCATGCTTCAAGCTTCCGAATGCGGCATATGCTGTTACGACTTTGCATACGATTGTTGAAGCTGCACGTATTCCACACAATTCAGCGCAAGCAGCAGAATTGATTGCTTTAACGAGAGCCTGTGTGTTAGCAAAAGAAAAGCGAGTGAATGTGTACACTGACAGTCAGTATGCTTTTGGTGTGGCTCATAGTTTTGGACGTCTGTGGCGTGAACGTGGGTTTCTGACTTCGCATGGAGCTAAGATACAACATGGTCAGTTGGTGAATGAGCTTCTTGAGTCACTTACCTTGCCGTCACAAGTTGCGATTGTGAAATGTAGTGCACACAAAAAGGTCACTGATGATGTTGGTCGTGGTAATGCGTTTGCAGATGAAGTCGCAAAAGGAACGGCAAGGAATGCGATGAGTCGAATGTATGTTGCAGGTCCAGCGAGATGGGTTCCAGATGTAGGTATGTGTGAAGGTACGATTGAGAGCGTGAAGTCTATTCAAGCTGAAGCCACAGAGAAAGAATTGAGCATATCGAGAGAGCGTACGGGTAGATTGGACTCGAATGGTTGTTGGATCGAATTGTCAGAGCATCAGCGATGGTTGTTACCCGATGCGTATGTGCTTGCAGTGGTTACAATGGCGCATGGGATAGCTCACATCAGTATGAAAGGGATTTGTAAGTTGTTGGCTCCAGTATGGCAAAATGCTGGAATTCCTAAGTGCGCAGAGAATGTGGTTAAGAATTGCATGGTGTGCCTGAAATACAATCCTGGTAGGGGAACCCCAACTCCAGCTGGTCATTTTGCGCCTCCAACGTATCCGTTCGAGGTTTTGCAGCTAGATTTCATCCACATGGAAAGGTGCAACAATTTGAAATACGTACTCGTTGTTGTCTGTGCTTTTTCAAGATGGATAGAAGCCTACCCAATGAAAGACAATACAGCCTTATCCACAGCTAAAGCCCTTGTCAAAGAATTCTTCCCTAGATTTGGAATGCCGAGAATGGTCTGGAGCGATAATGGGAGTGAATTTGTGGGTCGAGTGATGAAGAGAGTATGTGAAGGGCTAGGAATCCAACAAAAATTTCACGCTGCAAATCATCCCCAATCAGCTGGACTAGTAGAGTGCTATAATGGCACATTAAAACTTAAATTGGCCAAGATTCAAGCAAGCACTGGTCTTAAGTGGCCTGACGCTCTGCCTTTAGCACTCCTATCAACAAGAATGACTGTGCATTCGCGAGTGGGACTTAGTCCATATGAGATAGTGTTCGGCCGCCCGGCCAACATATGGGGAGTGCCACGACCGACAAAGTTCTCTGAGATCGAACATCCTGTACTGCTTGATTATTTGTATGAATTGACGGCTAAATTGCGTGTTTTACACCAACAGGTCCACGACTCTCTGCCTCAGGTCTCTGAAGCTCCAGGACATCCGATTGATCCTGGATCCTGGGTGTTAGTTAAGAATTTTCAGCGAACAAAGAATGACCAGCCCCGGTGGACCGGCCCTCACCTAGTCCTTCTCTCAACGAGATCAGCTGTTCGACTGGAATGAAAGAAAAACTGGATCCACGGAAGTCACTGCAAGAAGGTCCCTTTGCCTCTGCCGTACGACCGTTGGGTCCAGGAGGGTATCGCTGACTCTGAGACTGAGACTGTGCCTCGTTTTCTGCCTTTTAGCGACGCACGTGTAAAAGGAACAATTTCTGACCGTGAAAGTGACCATCATTTGCAAGAAGTTGTGCCACCGTCAATTCGATTGAACACTACGGAGCCTGAACTTTTGTTCCAGGACCAGACATTGCCTGGAAGAAGCCGCTATAATTTGCGACCGAGAGTCATGGACAAATAAAGCACAAATGAAGTTTTTATGATTTTTCTGTTTGCAGGTTAACTCTCCACCGAAGATCTACTCATTTTTGTTTTTCGAACCGCCATTCGGGTTCAGCTGTAGGGTCGCGGTTGCCGAAAGTCTTCGGAGTGCAAGCCTGAGACACTAGGTCGAAGGTTCTGGTTGGCTTAAGGGAGTTGCCCTGGGTTGACAGAGGCATTCCTTAGCATAGAACACCCTATGCGAGCAGCATATTTAGTTTAGGATGGATTTCTTCGAGTCAGAGAGACCTGCACAGACAATGATTTTTAAAAGGAAAATGTGTATAATGATGACAAAGAAACGATTTTTGATATTATGTATTTTCATGTTGCTTAGTGTAATGATGTTTTTAGGAGGATATGTTTTATTCTCTTTTCAAGTGACATTTGCACCCACTACACCGCCTACACCTCCTTCTACTGCTTCCTCGCATTCTTTTCACCCTCTGCCTGAACACGAGTCTGCTAGAAGATTAGAATTTGTCAATAATTCATTCATTCAACTTCTGCACCAACACCAACTAGTAGTGAACACAACTAATTGTTGGGTGTGTGGTCTTATGCCCCATACGACAGATAAGGGTATTCCATACTTGGTCTTTCCATTTAGCTACAATAGTTCTTTGTGGGCGTTTCAAACGATGTTCATATATGCCATCAAACCATATCCCCCACGTTCCACAAGAAGTAACTCGAGCAACAAGGCATTGGTAGTAGGAATCACAAATATGAGCAGAGACATTGACTCGTATAGAACGATTCCCAGAGATGAGTTACAGGCTTACGGTAGATGGAACGTAACAGAATATGGAGTTACCCTGAGTGAGAACAAGCGAGCAAAAAGATCCTCCCCGGTTTGGATTGTACCCCATCAGGGTCACCTATGTCTGCAAGGTAATGGCAAGAATCCCAGAGCTCAGTTAGGGAAAAGTATTTGCACTGAAACATATGTTTTTGCGTCTCGGACTTCCCCTTCCTTCCTAGCAGCTAAGGGTACCTATTTCATCTGCCATGATAGAGCCTATACATGGTTGCCCCTGACTTCTCGGGCACATGTTTTGTTTCGTTCCTGTTGCCTCCCACCTACACGGCCGCGGCGGATCACCATAAGACAAGGATAGTTAGAGGTGTCATCAGCAAAGAAGACACTGCAGGACAAGAATTTGAAGACTTTGTGAAGGGTTTTCTGCCGTTTTGGGGGCCTTTGGTGAACAGCAGGAACATAAGGCAATTGACAAGGGTGGTTGAATCCACTGAGGTTGAAACAGCTGGTGCCCTTGGTAATTTGACTGCTGAGCTCCATTCGGATCGCCTTATGACTCTTCAGAACAGGGTCGCATTAGACGTCATACTTGCAGACCGAGGTGGGGTATGTAAAGTGATCCAATCAAGCTGCTGTGTTTTCATCCCAGACAACGCTCCGACAGTGTACCAGGCCATTTCCAAATTGCATAAGATCTCTGAATCTATTCATGTGGATAAAGGAGATTGGTCATTGATGGGATGGTTCTGGGAGCCGTTATCTGCCTGGGGATGGAAGATTCTAATGGTCATTGCGATAATCTTAGCCATTCTTTTCCTGTTCTGTCTGTGCATACAGTGTGTTCCTACTATATGTGGCCTCTGTGCTACATCGTGTGTAAGGAAACCTGTATCAAGAGACGAGCTAAGTAATAGGATGATGCTACAGCAACATCTCAATGACTTTATGAATATAGACCTGGACTCAGATTAGCATGAGTGTAGGTTAATTGCCTATGTAAGGGCAAAAGGAGGGTCTGTGGTACTGAAAATTCGGGACCCGTGTTATAAACATCGTCACATCATGACGATTTTGGTATCAGCAGACCGGAAATGACGAGTATACTATATACAAGCATTTTCGGCGTGTTCGAGTTGTGTGATCACCGTTAAATCAGTTTTCGTCCTGAACCCTCGGGTTCCATTTTGTGAACGGCAGCCATTTTGTGATAGCCCTCACATAGGCCAGTGACTAAGGCCAAAAACGAGTCTGAAGGACACATACACCTTTGTTGACTCCTCTGTGACCTGGGCAAGCTGACTCCACTGCCTGAAGCCAAACCTGTTCGGCCAGTTCCTTTCCCAGTGGCCGAATGAGATTAGTATCAAGGCACAACATATCATAAACCTTTCATCGCACACGAACCATGCCTAATCTTACACGCACCTGTCCCTGTTTCCTTCTTTATGACTTACTTTACGAGGAGGAGGTGCCCGTTTTTATTAGGGGTCCGCCGATATCTGATGAAAATACTGGGCCTTTACGGGTAATTGATTGTGGGCTGGACAAACTGAAATATGGGCTTGTCATCATGACTCTGCTTTTTCTTTGTAGTGAAAATATGTGAATGGTCAACTGTAAAATAAGGAATGTTGCCTAGAGCATGATATTTGGTATAAAAGAGAAGGCTGGCTTTGTAAGATGGAGCAGAATCCTGAGAATGTACACCATGTTGTACTTCTAGGATCTCTGTTACTGGCTGCAGCCAATAAATTCGATCTTTGACTTCACCTAGAAGATTCTGTGTTTCTGTAGTCTAAAACAGGAAGGACTCGAAGTCTTTGGGTGTGTCCCCTGGCACCGCTGGGTTCTTAAAAACCCAGTACTTCAATGCTTCGCGAGCTGATGTGTCCCTCGCTTCTAGAGCACCCTTTTAGCTGGTCACACAATCCTTAGGTTAGATGCCGGCCACTGAGCTTAAAATACTCACACTTAATGTACAAGGGCTAAACAACCCAGTTAAGCGCAGGGCAGTTCTGTTGTGTTTAGAGCAATCCCAGGCTGATATTTGCCTTCTGCAGGAGACGCATCTGTAAATGTAAATAAGTTTGTATTTATATAGCGCCTTCTACCCAGAGGTCTCGTAGCGCTGTATTCATACCGCTGTGGAACCCTTCCTGGCTTTCCTGTGAGATGTCCACTCCTGGGCACCCCCAAGGTGAAGCCAGGAATCCAAGCGCTGCTGGGGCAGTTGTGGAGATTAGGCAAGCTATTGCCCAGAGTCACAGAGTGGGACCCATGATTAGACTAGACACCGAGGCAAGAGTTATCAGGTCCGGGGAGATTGAGTCCAAGAGCCGCCGAGGCGGGAATTGAACCCTGGTCCCGGGCCAGACCTCTGTATCAGGGTCTGCCGCTCTAACCATTGAGCCACACATCTCTTACATAGGGATTGCCACCGTCTCCGGTCCTGGAAGTTTCCTCTCCAATTTTTCTCATCGAACTCCACCAAGACGGCGGCCCAGAAGTTCAGGGGTAAAGTAATGCACAAAGCAGCAGAGATCAGAGGAAGGTTATTGTCTTATAGGTTTTCTCTAGGGGACACCTCGTTTACAGTGGGCTCCATATACGGCCCTAATGAAGGCCAGGAAACGTTTTTTCACAGTGCCCTCACGGAGGTCACAACTACACCGGATCGCCACATTGTACTAGGGGGTGATTTCAATCTAGTGTTTGATAACATTCTAGATAGGTCGTGTCAGCGCGCTTCTCTCTGCGGAAGGTCTGTCCTGACTAGTTGAACTGAGCTTCAGGGATCTTTGGTACAGCTTCCACCCACAGGAGAGGGACTATTCTTACTATTCTAACGCACATAAGACATACTGGAGAACCGGGCCTAATGGGCCTGGCGGCGCAGAGCACACCTTAAATCCCCGAGTTCACCTGCCTTGTCGGACAGAGACACGAGACACTCTGTTGGGCGTAGAAAACCAGGTTTATTAGCTGCAGCCAAGCACAGTTGTCCCAGAAGTACGAACAAAGTATATTCTGAGGAGACTGCCACTTCAGTCCGTGGCGCACAATCTTTTATAGCACACGTATTTACGACGTTTACTCCCTGTACATACAGAGCAAGCCAATAGGAAAAGTTGGAAAACAAACTATCAGGTGTCCCAAATACGCTCCTCTCTCAGACCCCGTGTGTTACCCCTCCCAACAAATTAATCAGTGCTAGTACCGACAATCCAATTTGCAGGTGGCAGGACGTATTTGTGTGCCTCAAAGGATAGTTGTGTAACAAGAGAATACAAGGAGAGAATAGCGAAGGCCAGTCGGATAAGATAAAGTAGAGAAAGAATAGGGAAACCCAAACAGTCAGTCGAAACAGGGATCAATCACCACATACATGGATTAGCGAACTCGGCCAGACCCTGACATTGGTTTCGTAAACAAGGGCAGAGGATTACTCTTTAACCGAAGAGACACGTAGCAGCTGAGAAAAGCAAAAACACTCCGTTTGCCATGCAGCCTGAGTGAGGGCAACGCAATATGGCGACGGAACACAAAATGGCGGCCAAATACGGGACGAAGTCGAAAACCGAAGAACCTCAGCCCCTCCTTTTGCCATCACTCAGGCAAAACACAAAGGAATCAAGTTAGTCTGAGTCGATGTCTATGGCCATGAGGTAATCGAGCTGTTGTTGCAACATCATTTTAATGTTCTCCGTTTTCTGTGACACAGGCCTTGGGACACACATGGTGGCACAAAGATCACAGATGGCAGGGCCACACTGTAAACAGAGACAACAAGAGAAAATGATGGCCAAAACCATTCCAAGGAAGGTTAGTATCTTCCATCCCCAAGTGGACAGTAGTCCCCAAAACCATCCCATCAAAGACCAATCTCCTGTGTCCTGGTGTATAGACTCGGAAATTACGTGTAACTTAGAGATGGCTTGGTATACTGTAGGGGCATTATCAGGAATATAAATGCAGCAACTAGACCCGATCAATTTACAGACTCCTCCACGATCTGCAAGGACAATGTCTAGAACCATCCGGTTCTGCAAAGTCATAAGGCGGTCCGCCTGAAGTTCAGCTGTTAGATTACTCAAGGCTCCAGAAGTTACATTTATGGTAGCCTCAACAACACAAACTAGCTGTCTGATGTCTCTGCTGTTGGCCATTGAGCCCCAGAAAGGAAGCAACCCTTTAATAAAGTCACCTCCCTCTTGTCCTGCTGCGTCCTTAGAATCAATAAACCCTCTGCCATATCTCTTTCTATGATGACCTGAGGGAGCAGTATAAGTTGGAGGAAGAAGAAAAGCCACATAGCAAGTTCCTGAAAAGTAGGTAGGAAGCCACGTATAGGCTCTATCATGACAGACAAAATATGTGCACTAACGGTGAAGAAATCTGAGGTGAAAAGATATACGTATGGGAACAGACACTCTTTTCCTGTTGATTTTGAACATTTTGGCCATTGATCTGTAGACAGAAATTACCTCGATGAGGTACAGTCCAAATTGGTGGGGATCTCCTTCGTCTAGCCTTATCTGTAAGGTTAGTAACATAACGAGTCACGTTCCAACCATCATATGCTCGTTTCTCATCACCGGGAATCTTACTAATCTCAGCAATTTTAGCCATAGTCACTATTATCAAAGCACTGTGACTAAAATCTGCTCCACCACCATATGGACTACCAGGAGGATATCGAAGTTAGTTCTGATATACATTAGAAAACATGGCCAAATAAGCCCAAGCGGAACCCTCATAGGAAAACAGAAGGGCTAAATATGGCATCCCTCTCTCTGTGTTATGGGGCATGAGCCCACAGACCCAACAGTCAGTGGTGTTGATTACCAGTTGATGCTGATGCAATATCTGAATAAATGAATTAGTGAAGTATTCTGTTCTCCTAATTTGCTCATGTTATAGAACTGTCGCGGGGAGGCAGTAGTATGAAAAGACAAGGAAACAGAAGTTGGAACAAGTGCTTGCTGCATAGTGTAAACAACCCAACTTACACAAGCCAATAAAATACATGAACATATTAAAATACATAAGGTTATGCCACATGGACTAACCAATAATTCTTTATATTTACTTTTCATCTTTGCATTCTTATCATTGCTTTCCACTTTAATATCCATTCTCTAAAGCGTTGCTCACGGCAATCTTCCTAGATCACTTAGCTGTGATTATTAGCTGTCCTATGACACTGCAAGTCCTGCAGACCTATGTCACTACTCAGGATACAGCTTAAGACTCCTACCGTGACCCTGCAACTTGATGGATAGTGGAAAAGAAAAAAATGTCTCTTAACAAAAACGCCATCAGAAAATAGAAAAAGAAAAGTTCAATTGTCTTTCGTTGATCTGGATTTTAAGTTGTACCGAGTCTTATTAGGGATCGTTTGTTCTTGAAACAAAGTCTCTGGATTTACTGTGTTCAGTCGCAGATGTGATGGTACAGCTTCTTGCAACACGTCGTCGTCTTCTTTCTCAGAGTTCGTTCAATCCAGGCGTGCACCACTGAAAGGTACAAATCGAGGGACACTTTCGCCTTCACTGTCACTTATACCCTTGCGAACCCACTGATCAAAAGGTAAAGGCAAAGGTACCCCTTTACAGTGCACGCCATGGACCCAGTTCTTCTTCCCAACGACCTTTACTGTTGTACGTGTTGCTAGCAGAATTTGCTGAGGCGGGCCCCAACGAGGTTCCAGATTCTTTTTCCGCTGGGAATTTTTCAAGCAGACCCAGTCACCGGGTTGGATGGAATGACCTGGATCTGCAGAAGCCTCCGGCAAAGCGTTTTGAACCTGTTGATGATGGTGAGGTCATGCAAGTAGTCAATCAACATTGGGTATGGGATGTCAGAATACTTTTTAGGTCGAGGGACTCCCCAGACATTGGCTGGGCGCCCAAAAACGACCTCATAGGGACTAAGGCCTAACCGAAAATGTACAGTAGTTCTCGTGGATAAAAGTGCCAACGGTAAAAAGTCAGGCTAAGCAAGACCCGTGCTGGCCTGAATCTTCGCCAATTTAAGCTTGAGAGTGCCATTATAGCACTCTACCAAACCTGCTGACTGAGGGTAGTTTGCCGCATGGAATTTTTGCCTAATACCAAGACCCGTGCACACTTTCTGCATAATTTGGCCTACAAATTCACTTCCATTGTCACTCCAGACAATTCGCGGCAAACCAAACCTCGGCAAAAATTCCTTCAAAAGGACTTTGGCAGTAGACAAAGCAGTATTGTCCTTTAGGGGGTAAGCCTCTATCCATCTGGAAAAGGGACACACCACCACCAGAACATACTTGTGGTTATTACAATGATCCATATGAATGTAATCAATTTGTAATACCTCAAAAGGGTAAGTAGGGGGAGCAAAATGACCTGCTGGAGTTGGGGTTCCCTTTCCTGGATTATGCATTAGACAAACGATGCAATGTTTTACCACATTCTCCGCACATTTAGGAATTCCTTCATTCTGCCCTATCGGAGCCAGAAGTTTACATATGCCTTTTGCACTAATATGGGATGGACCATGCGCCATAGTAACTACAGGTAGTACATAGGTGTCTGATAACAGCCAACGCTGATGTTCTGACAATTCCGTCCAACACCCTGTCGCCTCCAACATTCCCGTACTTTCTTTCCACTTACTTAACTCCTTCTCAGTAGCCTCTTCTTGAATCGTTCTCACACTTTCTATTGTGTCCTCACACATTCCTCCCTCTCTGACCCATCTTGCAGGGCCTGCAACACACATGCGACTCGTAGCATCTCTCGCTGTCTCTTTCGCTACCTCATCTGCAAAGGCATTCCCGTGACCCACATCATCAGTAATCTTCCTATGAGCACTACACTTTATTATCGCTATTTGGGTAGGCAAAGCAAGTGATTCGAGAAGGTCAGTCACCAACTGACCATGCTGTATCTTAGTCCCATGGGAAGTGAAGAATTCTCTTTCCTTCCACAAACGACCGAAGCTATGAGCCACACCAAAGGCGTATTGGCTATCGGTGTAAACATTCACTCTCTTTCCCTTAGCCAACACACATGCTCTCATCAGGGCAATTAGTTCAGCTGCTTGGGCTGAATTCTATGGAATGCGTGCTGTCTCCACTACCGTATACAAGGTGGTAACAGCATAAGCTGCAGTCGTCTCGCCATTTGGAAGCTTGAAACAAGACCCATCCGCCCATAGGATCCCATCCGGGTCCACAAGTGGTGTGTCTTTTAAGTCTATTCTGCCTTTTGTTTCCTCCTCCGTTCGGAGAAAACAATCATGCTGTTCTTGAGTGTCTTTCTCTTCTGCAATGGGTAACAATGTTGCTGGATTCAAAGTATTACACCGCTTGATGTGTATATGGCTAGCCAAGAGCGTCAGCTCATATCCGGACAACCGAGCACTCGTGAGGTGTTGTGTTTTCGTTCTGTTCAAAAGAGTATCCACCGCATGTGGTACCATAACAACAAGAGTGTTATCTAGTACCAATCCAGCAGATTGACGAATGGAAATCGCTGCTGCTGCTGTAGCTCTGAGACAACTAGGCAATGCCTTGGCTACTGGATCCAATGTAGCTGAAAAATAGGCACATGCAGTTGTTTGTCTCCAAATTGTTGCGTTAAAACTGACAACGCGCAACCTTCCCTTTCGTGAACGTAAAATGTGAAAGGCTTACTGTAATCTGGGGTACCTAACACAGGGGCAGAACACAAGGCAGTATGTAAGTCAGAAAAACTCTTCTGACATTCATCAGTCCAAGGAAGAGGTTGGGGTGTATCTTTCAGAGTAAGTGCCAGCAGAGGTTTAGCCAACAAAGAAAAATTTGGAATCCACTGTCAGGCACGCACCTCCCTTTGTGTGGAGGGCACAGACATTTGCGCAACTGCTTGAATTCGTTCTGGGGTCAATCGCCTTCCCTCCTTCGACAAGAGATTACCTAAATAGGTAACCTCTTGGCGGCAATATTGCAACTTAGAGGGTGACACCTTGTGATGCAGGTCAGACAAATGACGCAACAATAAAACAGTCACATCCTTACAAACATCCTCTGAGTCAGCAGTAACTAACAAATCGTCCACATACTGAATAAGAGTGGCACCTGGAGGCAAAGTGAAAGCATCAAGCTGAGATTTCAAAGCCTGACTATAAATGGAGGGGCTCTCACAATAGCCTTGAGGCGCACGTTTGAATCGGAAACTTCGGCCTCCAAGAGAGAAGCCAAAAAAATCCCTACTTTCCTCAGCAATAGGAATACTGAAGAAAGCATTTTTGAGATCAATAACCGAGAAACATGCAGCCGAAGCGGGTATCATAGTAAGCAAGGCAGTGATATCTGGGACAAAAGGAAACTGGGGAACAACAATTTTGTTGACCTCCCAAAGATCAATCACAAAGCGATATACAGGAGGCTAAGAAGGATCAGTGCGTTTAAGGACAGGTAGAACAGGACTGTTACAAACATTACCTCTCGTCTCTTCGACCACACCCTTCTGAACCAGATCATAGATAATAGCCAACAAAGCTCGTTCACCATCATTGGAAATCTTATACTGAGGAATGCGTGGTAATTTAACATTAGGCTTAATAGTAACCACGTAAGGCTGAATCTGGAGCAGACCAACATCATTCAGACCTGTAGCCCAAAGCGTAGCAGGAAGAGAATGCAATTGAGGTAGGAGTTGGTCTTTAGATAAATACATTGGAGAAACCAATTTCACGCCTAAAGTAAGATGCACACCAGAGGGGAACAATACAACGTTGCATGAAGACGTTTCAACAAGTCCAAATCCAACAGATTCTCTCCGCAACCAGTCGTTAAAATAAGCGGAGCTTCCAGATTGTAAGGACCAATCGAAAGAGGCAAAGGACAAGAAACCCGGTTAGTAACTGGGGCGCCAGAAAGTCCTACAGAATCGTTAGTTAAGCCAGACAAAGGTGCCCCAGGGAGTTTGGAGTGAATAATAGAACGTGTCATTGCACCAGTATCCAAAAGAAATGGCTCTGCAACACCCAATGCAACAACTTCAACATAAGGCCCATTCTGATCCACTGGAAATGATACAACTCCCTTACTTTGTCCATGGCTGTCCTAACTAGAATGAAAATCCTGAACCTCACCCTCAACACAATAATCGTCATTGTAATATTGCGCAGACTGAGTATTCTGTTGATCAAAATATTTCACAGAACTCTGAGGGGGAAAGGGACGCTGTCCTTGAGGCAATGCACCTCGCCCTCTACCTCTAGGTACTGATTGAAAACCACCACAGCCTCGCAGCCCTGTGAATCCACTATTACGCTGCAATAAAACTGGAAAGCTATTCTTGAAATGACCTTCCTCTTTACAATAGGCACATTGATTAGGACCTAACAAAGGTCGCGGAACAAAAGGGTCAGGTTTTTGTAACAACCTCTGAAGCTGGGGAGGCTGCTGAAACTGGCACTGAGCAGAACGAGGGGGATAAGCCTGTTGCAAAAGAAGCTTCATTTTTAATTCCTTAGCCTTCTTCTCAATCTTATCATTCTCTTCTTTATCCCTATTCTCATAATACTGAGCAGTAGCTAATATCTGAGCAGACGAAGAAACAGCCCACAAACTCTCTGAATCTTTCAGCTTATGCGATAATTCTGGAAGTAAATTAAATACAAATTTATCCACAAATAATCGCTGTCCACCTTCAGTACTCATATCTTGACCACTGTGATCGATAAACGTCTCCTCAAAACGAGTAAAGAAATCGGAGACACTCTCATCTTTCTTCTGTTTACACGCAGCTAACTTATCCCAGTTAACACGTAAGGCAGGCATCATCGTTTTCATTAAAGCGATGATTCTACCAGGCAATTGAGTAATCAAATCATCAGGTTTAGCACCACCTACTTGTGCTGTATCTGCGGCAGTTATAGCAGCCCAATTACCACCTAAAGCTTGGTCGTGGTCCTCCCTACGAATCCGAGCCCACAACGCTTGTGGAACTACATTTCCCATCAGCAGATCAATATCGGCCAAATTCATAATACACGCATCAACAGTCTGGGACAGCTCTTTATAATATCCAGCAGGATTTTTACCAGGGTCCGGTAGAGACTGTTTGAGCGCCAAAACTTCAGATCGTTTCCAGGGGACATGTACCCATATACGCTGGAAATGAGCAGGGATAGCCAGAAGAGCACCTGCTTGCGGAACCGCTTCCCTCCATACTGGAGGAACTTCCCTCATAGGATAATGTTTCATTTTCTGTTTAACTGCAGGATCAGGTTCAAAACAGTCTGAGAAGAAAATAAAGACCTGAAAGTGACAAGTGTCCTTATAGCATCCTCAACTTCAGGACCCACAATAAGCCCTTTATCAAACTTATCCTGCACATCCAACAGACCCTGAGGAGTTAAATCCAACTCCATATTCTCCCATCCTTTGACAAGAATATCACACATGACATTAAAAACATATCTCTGCGTGGGCGCATTCCACGGGAGAAAGGTACTCAGAATATCGGGTATACTATATTGTGGACCACTCATGATCCATTTGTGAGCAAGGGAGTCCAACGCAACTCGTTCGTCAGAATCTGGAATTTGACTACATGATTGCCTTCGAGAAAAAACAGGAGTCCGATTAAAAGACCCAAAGAGGGGGGAGAAAAGACCAGAAACAGTATCAACCAACCGTTTGTGAGTCGGGGAAGAATCAGACAGTAAAACTGGAGACAAGGTATTAAGCAAAGGAAGAGAAGGACTAATCGTGACAAGAGGACCCGAAGATGAAGGTGACTGAGGTACAGAAGTCGGTGGCAAAGGAGATGGGGGTGGCAAAACTGGAAGAGGCAATTGCGGAAGAGCCGGACCAGCTGGCTGAACAACAGGTTGCTGGACAGGTGGCAACAATAAGGGTGCATTAGCTCCTGGTACATAAGGCGGAGGCAATCTCAACAAATGAGACATTAAGGGATCTTCATCAAGATCCTTACTCTGTGGAGAAGTAGGCAACACAGGGTAGCATCTATCTATTGCCATACGATGTTGTCTGTCTAAGACCTCAATCGCTTGATCAGTCTCATTGTCCTTGAACTGCTGGGCAGCTTGTATGATCGTCATATCCTTCACTTTTCTATCTCTTTTTGCCTGTTTAATTTCTCTCTGTTTGGCTTCTTTATGCCAAAGGCGGAAAGAGTCAAACTTTGCCGGCCAGGCTTTTCTTTTGAACAAAATTGCTTCCAAATTGTCTAATATATCAGGCTCAAAGCTACCATTTTGTGGCCACTGTAAAACACCATCTTTCTTCGTGTATCGGATCCATGTCTCATTAAAGGCAATGGGGCCAACACCATGTTTAGAATAGAGCTCATATGTGGGAGTTCCAACCGGAGGAATCAGACAAGAGTCCTCCAGCCGGGAATCCCTAGTGCAACAACAAAACTTCCTAAACGTTCTAAGGCCAGGCATCTCGTAATGCACTGGTGTGCTCACAAACTTCAAGGGTATAATGCAATAACACAGCACAAACGTACTCACCCCTTGGCTTCGACTATTGCAATGGCCGAATAACAAAATTCAAAAACAAAACAAAGAAGTGGGCGCTACCCACGAATACTTAACTAAATGGTCTTCCCACACCAACAGAGGTCCGTCTAACGTCTTGCAATACCAGTCATCACCAAAGGGTCCAAGGCAGGGCGGCAGTCAGGGCAGTAGTCGTCAGCAGCCGTCGGAAAGGAGTAGCCGCGCTGCAAAAGACCTTCGGCCCACTTCGACATACAGGGGTCGCTTGACGTGGCTCGCGAATCCTCCGGAATTTTCTTGCGAGGCTTATCACGGCCCTCGGGCTGAACCGCTACCACTGAAGCCGCCCCACGTTGGGCGCCAGTTGGAGAACCGGGCCTTAAATCCCCGAGTTCACCTGCCTTGTCGGACAGAGACACGAGACACTCTGTTGGGCGTAGAAAACCAGGTTTATTAGCTGCAGCCAAGCACAGTTGTCCCAGAAGTACGAACAAAGTATATTCTGAGGAGACTGCCACTTCAGTCCGTGGTGCACAATCTTTTATAGCACACGTATTTACGACGTTTACTCCCTGTACATACAAAGCAAGCCAATAGGAAAAGTTGGAAAACAAGCTATCAGGTGTCCCAAATATGCCCCTCTCTCAGACCCCGTGTGTTACCCCTCCTAACAAATTAATCAGTGCTAGTACCGACAATCCAATTTGCAGATGGCAGGACGTATTTGTGTGCCTCAAAGGATAGTTGTGTAACAAGAGAATACAAGGAGAGAATAGCGAAGGCCAGTCGGATAAGATAAAGTAGAGAAAGAATAGGGAAACCCAAACAGTCAGTCGAGACAAGGATCAATCAACCCAGACATGGATTAGCGAACTCGGCCAGACCCTGACATCGGTTTCGTAAACAAGGGCAGAGGATTACTCTTTAACCGAAGAAACACGTAGCAGATGAGAAAAGCAAAAGCACTCAGTTCGCCGTGCTGCCTGAGTGAGGGCAACACAAAATGGCGACGGAACACAAAATGGCGACCAAATAGGGGAAAACCGAAGAACCTCAATACGCTCGCCTAGATTATCTGCTTGCATCCAGGCCTACACATGCGCTAGCTACTAAGGTGGAGATAGGGGTAGCCTCACTTTCTGATCATGCCCCGTGACGGTTGTCCTTTCCCTTCCCGCGCTGCAGCGTGCGCGACGGACTTGGCGCCTCAGCGAGACGTTATTACACCGAAAGGTGTTGATACAACCGAAATTGCCTGGATACAGCACGCCATTTCAGACTATCTTTTACACAATAGCAACACAGACACTACACTCGCCACACTGCGGGCTTCCTTGAAGGCCGTCCTTAGAGGGGAGTTTATTGCAAACTCAGCCGCGGAGAACGCTGACCGGCAGCGCAAGAGGGATGACCCCACTCAACAGACCAGAGAGGTAGACCAAATGCACCAGAGAACCGGGCCCCTAGGATATGGAGGCAGTTGAAAGCGGTTAGGCAACAGCTCGCAGCCCTTGACCAAGATCGGGCATAATTTGCGGCTCTGCGGCTGTGACATGCATATTACACTGGAGGGGATAGGTGTGGGCGCTTACTTGCGCACAAACTGTGTGAAGTGAGGTAGCGACAGGCAGTTCAGGAGATCATTCAGGGAGACGGTAGACGGGTCACGGAGGACCATGAGATTGCGGTGCCTTCAGCGACTTTAATGCTGACCTCTATTCCGCTGGCCCTGCTGGGGACCGAGATGGTGATGCTTTCCTGGACTCTTTCCTCCTTCCAGCCCTCTTACAGGAGCAGGCAGAACACCTAGAGCGAGATATCCGGCCAGAGGAAGTGATCACTGCCATTTCACGCCTTAAAACAGCGAAGTCGCCGGGACCAGATGGTTTTCCGGCGAGCTTTTATAAGACATTCTGTGCTCAGGTTGCACCTCTACTTACGCGCCTTTTCAATTCTTTCTCGGAGCCGGGAGCGATCCCAGGTGACCTTTTGGAGGCCTCCATAGCTGTCATACCTAAACCGGGGAAACACTGATCGCTGTGTGGGGCATATCGTCCTATTTCTCTACTTAACGTAGATCTCAAACTATATACAGGGATTCTAGCTGCCCTATTGGCACCTCATATGGGAAGCCTTGTCGACCCAGACCAAGCAGGGTTCATCTCAGAACGCCAGACCTCCGATAATACTAAATGGGCCTTCCACCTTATCGAAAAGGCCATCCGCACGGACGGGGAATGTATGATGCTGGCTATCGACACCGAGAAGGCGTTCGACACTGTTCATTGGCCCTATTTGGAAGAGGTGCTGGGGAAGGTGGAATTAGGACCAAGGTTCTGCACACGCGTGATGAACTGTTACAAATTCCCGATGGCCACAGTACGGGTCAATGGCTATACATCCCCCAGGTTTGCTATTGAGAGAGGTTCGAGGCAGGGGTGTCCATTGCCGCCCCTGCTTTTCGCCCTCTATATGGAGTCACCGGCGCAACTATTGAGGCTCGACTCGCGAGTGACATGGTTTAAATTCGGGGGCTATGTCAACACAATCAGCTTATATGCTGATGATGTCTTGATCTCGCTGTCTCACCCGAGGGACTCCCTGCCTGCGTGTCTTGCAGACCTGGAGCTTTTTGGTCACGTATCTGGGTTCAAGGTCAATATGAGTAAGTTGGTGGCCCTCGATCTGTCCCTAGAGAAATCAACCAGCCTTACTGCAGGCCTCATTCCCCATCCAGTGGGCGACAGAGGCTGTTCCTTACCTGGGGATTCAACTGGCTCCTTCCTTGTCGGAGACTGTTAATATTATTTATGCCCAGTTACGACAGAAGATACGGCGGCAGTTGGGGCGTGGAGACACTACCCGTTGTCTTGGCTGGGCAAAGTTGCTGCAGTCAAGATGACTATTCTCCCTCAGATCTTGTAACTTTTCCGCACAATCCCCCTCTGACCACCTCTTGGTTGGATAAAACAGACGCAATCTGACCTGGTGCAGTTTATATGGAACAGGAGGAAACCACGCCTGAAGTTGCGACTGGCGATGCTACCCCCCGAACACGGAGGAATTGGGATGCCGAACCTGGCGGCGTATTTTCATGTCACTCAGTTACGCCTATTGGTGGAGTGGAGTAGATGGGAATCTGAAAGACATTGGTTATTCGAAGACCAGGCAGCAGCTGGTAAACCGCTGCTGGAGATTCCATTCCTACGCAGACAGCATAGACCCCGTAACTTATATGCCTCCCACATCACAAGGGTTCCGCTAGAAGTCTGGGACTAGACTAATGTAAGCCACAACCTCACGACTTTTCCGTCTCCTCTTACTCCTATTATGGACAACCCAGACTTCGCTCCGGGGATGGACTCTGTGGCCTATGCAAAGTGGAGACCTGTGGGATGCCGGTACCTTTTTCGTCTGTACACGGAGGAGGGCATTATTCCCTTCACTCAGTTTCAGCAGGAATTCGGACTGTCAGAGACGAAGAGACTCAGATACGTGCAAGTGCGACATTGGGCGCTCAGCGAGCAAGTATGCCCTATGGCAGATAGGCACCTCACATTTTACGAGCACTGGTTAATCACGCGCAAGACAGATAAAAAATTGATCTCAGATCTTCATAAGATGCTACAGGGCAAACACATACAAAATGATAGTGCTGGTAAGGCGTGCTGGGAGAGGGAATTGGGCAGGACACTTAACCACAAAGAATGGGAGGGAATTTATTACAGGTCACGACACTCTGCGTACCATATGGGGCTTACAGACACCCTCATGAAGATTGCAACTTATTGGTACTACACTCCAGAGCGTCTTCACGAGATGGATCGCACTGAAGATGCACTGTGCTGGCAAGGGTGCGGACAGATGGGCACGCTGGTGCATCTACTTTAGGACTGTACCCAGCTCCAGGGATATTGGAAGCAGATATTAGATGAGGTGGACACCCACTTTAACATGGAGCTCCCGTGTTTCCCATCGTTTGTCGTTTTGGGACTCCCAAAGCCCTTAACGTATCCGTTGCGCTCCCGCAGGGGCCGCTTCATAGCAATTGCATTGGGTTCAGCGATGCAGAATATACTCACACACTGGCGTACCACGCACGTTCCCAAATTTCATGGGTGGCTCCATCGCCTTTGGATGGTGCTTGGCATGGAAAAACTCTTGCTGTCAATGGCTGGGGAGAGTACCAAATACTTAGAGCTATGGCAACCCTTCTTGTCCTTGTTGGCCTCAGAATTTCATGAGATTACCTGCCCTAGATACCTCCGATTTTTGCGTCTCACGGACACAGAGTAGCAGCAGTCCGAATAGCGAATGTGTATGGTTGGTTCAGGATAGGCGGTGGACATTGACCTTGGGTGGTGGGTGGGCAAAGAAGGGTTGTGGTTTGGGGGGGGGTTTCTGGTTCTATGGTTTTTGTTTTTTCTTTCCTGTTTTCCTCTGATGGTAGTATTGAATGTATTAGCCCTTTGTTGGTTTACATGTACACTGGTACTGATGGTCTCATTTACCTTTTGTTCCCTTGCTTTCATTACGCCTCTCTGGGCGCTGGCGGTGTCAGTACCTTGTGATTATCTGCATTACAATCCTTTAATAAAAGTTATTTAATACTAACAAACAAACAAACAAAAAAAATTTGTATTATTAATCTCCTAAGGCGCACAGCTACCCAGAGGTTTCCCGGTGCCATTGGACACACGCGAGGAGAGAGAGAAACACCATTTGTTGAATACCCATGTTTTTAAGTCTTTGCGGAAGTTGTTATAGATGGTTTTGTGCCGGAGTCGTGAGGGGAGCGAATTCCACAGTAAAGGAGCCAGGTAAGAGAAAGACCGGCCACCCATACACGATCGTTTGATCCTGTGGACTTTCATCTGAGTAGAGGATCGGAGAAGACGAGTAGGGAGGTTAAGGCACTCAAATACTGTGCCCGATTTAATCTTATGCATATAACATAGGGCCTTGAATTTGATGCGATTCTCCATCCTAAGCCAATGGAGGTCACAGAGAAAACCTGAAATGGAAGCCTTCCTAGGCACCTGGCAAAGCAGTCTGGCCACAGAATTCTGTACTACCTGCAGTTTTCGAACCACCTCCTTATTCGCTCCTAAATACCCGTTGCCATAGTCCAGTCTGGAAGTAATCAAGACCTGGATCCCTGTTCTTTGTGTGGGACTAGGCAACATCCATAGTATTTTTTGAGCCATTTTAAATGTAGTATACTAGTAAAGCGCACAGCTGCCCCAGCAACGGGGCGTCCCGGCGCTGTATAACGCTGTGGAACCCTTCTTGGCTCTCCCTGTGAGATGCCCCTCCTGGGCACCCCCAAGGTAAAGCCAGGCATCCCAGTGTTGCTGGGGCAATTATCGAGTCCGCGGACATTGAGCCCAAGACCCTGCCGCGTGGGGACTTGAACCCTGGTCCCAGGCCTGATCTCTGCTTCAGAGTCTGCCTCTCTTTACCCAGTGAGCCACACTTCTCCACTTCTCTCCCACTATTTAGGATGGTGAAGCAGATTAAGGTGACCTTGACTGCTTGCTGTCTCATAGATAGCTGGTCATCTATTACTATGCCTAGATTGCGGACTGATGGTGATGGTTGTGGGAGATCACCCATTCGAGGCGGCCAATGTTGGGGGCCCCAGAGAACTTTGTTTTTCCCAAACATTATACTGCCAACTGAGTCATTTTGTAGGAGCACACCAATATGCATGCTGACGCCTACAAGATGCAGCAAGTACTTTATTTATTTAACAATATAAAATAGATTGGTAAAAGAAGCAATGACAGTGGTGTTTTAACTTTTAGCACAAAGGCACTTAAAAAACAAGCATTTACAATGCAATGGTCTCGGCATCATTAAAGGTAGAGCTATTGGCATTGCTCATGACATTTCTTTTTTTTTCTTTAAATCATAAATAAAGGACATTGTCATTTACATTGTCAATACACAGCACTCTGCACTCAACAGCACACACCACTCTGCACTCAACAGCACACACCACTCTGCACCTGCACTCACTACTCTGCACTCCCTACTCTGCCCTCACTACTTTGCACTCTGCCCTCGCTACTCTGCCCTCACTACTCTGCACTCTGCCCTCACTACTCTGCCCTCACTACTCTGCCCTCACTACTCTGCACTCTGCCCTCACTACTCTGCACTCTGCCCTCACTACTCTGCCCTCACTACTCTGCCCTCACTACTCTGCCCTCACTACTCTGCCCTCACTACTCTGCACTCTGCCCTCACTACTCTGCACTTTGCCCTCACTACTCTGCCCTCACTACTCTGCCCTCACTACTCTGCTCTCACTACTGTGCCCTCACTACTCTGCACTCACTACTCTGCACTCACTACTCTGCACTCACTACTCTGCACTCTGCCCTCACTACTCTGCCCTCACTACTCTGCCCTCACTACTCTGCCCTCACTACTCTGCACTCACTACTCTGCACTCACTACTCTGCACTCACTACTCTGTACTCTGCCCTCACTACTCTGCACTCTGCCCTCACTACTCACTACTCTGCCCTCACTACTCTGCCCTCACTACTCTGCCCTCACTACTCTGCCCTCACTACTCTGCACTCACTACTCTGCACTCACTACTCTGCACTCACTACTCTGCACTCTGCCCTCACTACTCTGCCCTCACTACTCTGCCCTCACTACTCTGCACTCTGCCCTCACTACTCTGCCCTCACTACTCTGCACTCACTACTCTGCACAATTTACCCACCTCGAGCACATAAACTGCCCTTGTACACTTTGTAAAATTGAAAATTGTAAAAAAGAAAATTGAAACAGAGTGCGAGGCAAAGGACCCTAAAACACGGTGTGTTTCCCCCTGGCCCCTTCACACCAACTGATTTTATCGACTTAGTTAGAACAAATGAGGGTGTCTTCACTTGAACAGCCCTCGGGACACCTGAAATGTCCACTGCAAACTAATTATCATTTACTTGTGCCAGGCAGCCTTGCACAAGAACTGTCTTTCTCTCTCAGGCTTTATCCATCGTGTGTATTTTAATTACTGTCTATCTGCAACCCCCACCGCATACCTGAAGCACATCCTGAACTCAAAGCAACATTTTGTAAGCAGAAAAATACTAGAAACAGTGTGAGAGCTGAGGACCCTGGCATATGACAGACTTCTTTCTGGCATCTCCCCACCATCTGCATGTCAGCTCTCCTGGAAAATGAAGAACAGATCAAAGGACTCTCCATCCATCCTTGCCCCCTGCATGGAGGCTCAGACCCACTAGAGGGATAGTTTATTGTTTGGTAACTTTACACTGCAGCAGGAACAGCCTGCAATTAATTAGAGGACAGGGAGACTAGGGACAGGGAAATAAGGGCGATTTATTACACACCACGAAACTAGACTACAATCAAAACTAAGCATATTTAGTGTCATGCGACAGGAACCAGACAGATGGGGGGCTGCTTAAGAAGAGTGCTCATATCGTCAACAAGATGGTTTTTGCATATTCAATATACCAAAGATGTTGTGGAATGTTTACATAATAAATAAAACCTATAGATTCCAATAGGGTCTACAGCACATATCCAGTCCTTATGTTACTATGTTCCTCCGGCTTGATTTATAGTCATATGAAAATAAAGAAGCCATCACTAGGAACTGATACTTTTAATTTATCCACCTGGTGCACTTAAATGAGCGCATCCTTTCTTATGATGCTCAGAATTACCATATGCAAATGAGATGTTTTCTTCTGCCATATTATGAAGGCACTCACAATACATACAAACAACGAACTTTAGTTAATTCCCATTGATATGGTCAGGTTCTTTTGCGCCTGGATGTTTCGGCAGGAAAAAAGTGCACGCTTTTGCAAGATCAACAACTGTGCTTACTTACCCGCCGCGGCCGCCCCGGAAGTCAGGCACGGTCGCCTGTGACGGGGGCGGGGCCACGTCCAGACCGGAAGAGGAGGCAGGCGGAGTCAATGCGTCTCGCGGCCCGGGGCTCCTGTGAGCGGTGTAGAGCCCCGGGGCCGCGCCAGCAGGAGGTTGGGCGCCGCGTGCTGAGAGCAGAGTCCCCGACATTGGCCAGGTAAGTTCCAAAAGGCTGGGGGGGCTTGGTGCACGTGTGTGTGTGTATGCTCGTGTGTGTATGTATGCGTGCGACGGTGACGGCAGGGGAGGGGGGCCTCGGTGCACTTGTGTGTGCGCGCGTGTGTGTATGTGTGAGGGGGGTGCCTCTGTATGTATGTATGTGCGTGCGTGCATGGGCGCTTGTGTGTGTGTCTGTGTGTATGTATGCGCATGCGTGTGTGGTGCTTGAGCTTCCTAGGAGACAGCGCCTGGCCACAGCGCGCGTTCCAGTTTCAAATCGCCAAGGCGATGCGCGCCGCCGGCACTGTCTCCTGGGAAGCACACTCGCTGACAAAAGATCTCGGCGAAGACGCGCTTCCAGCCGAGACCTAAAAAAGAATGGGGAAGCAGGTTGGGGACAGGCAGTGTAGGCAGGTCCCTGTAATAGTGGGAGAGAAGAGAAAGGCAATGCACTGTGAGATGTGGGAGGGAGGGTGCAATGAGGTAAGTCACTTTAAATGGAATGGCTGTGGAGACTGGTGACTATTTTGGAGAAAGGAGACAGGAAGTGGAGACAAGAACCTAGGTGATAGGCCCCAGTGTAGGAATGGGCACGTAACATTGTGTTGCATGTTGTAGGTGGGTGTAATAGTTACAGAAGTATTGATGTATTTTCAGGGCTGTAGCCCCACCTATCTCTCTACCACGTCACCCCCTCGGCTCCTCCTTTCTCCCTCCCCGCAGGTAACTATGAGGCACAGTAATGCAAGAGGGCCCGCTGCTCGGAATGTGTGTAATTGTACATGATGAACACAAAGATGGTGACCCCGGCGACCCCTCTTATTCTCTGGGCACGGGGAGGTACCAGGACAGAGGGTACTTGTATATAGCTGCCCAGAGAGTGGGAGCGGAAATAGAAAGTGTCACCTTGCCTCTAGCTACAGCCTCTCTAGAGCCATTTCTTGTCTGTAGAAGATGGCCTTCCCTCATTATTACAATTATTTTATGGGTGAAAGGCATTTAATCATTGAGATGATCCCGTGCCTGTTACATTGCTGTTGCAGAGCGCTCTTCCTGCACCGCTGCGCCTGGCTTCTGCTTCTGAGTAGTGGGGGCGGGGAGAGGTGGTGTCACTTGAGTCAGCGGAGGCAGCAGTGCTGAAAGGCATAGAGCGCGTCGGCTACAGCGGGAAATGCGGTATGACGCCCTGTAAAAATGAAGAACTCAATATTTGTAAAGTTTCTTTTGTCAAGCCACATATAAGAGAACAGAAACGCGGTCTACGCGCTATTACAAAAGGGAAAGCGTGGCATGGCGCGCTGTCAAAAATTGAAAACAAGGAACAAAAGAAAAGCTGAGGCTTGTGCACTGGTTAAATTAAAAAGATAAATGCGTTGCATGAATGTGTTTTGCAATCTCCCCGTACCAATTAAATAATGAATGCGTCCCTTCGGTTCCCGGTTTGCGCTATATAAAACTACGGAAAAAACGTCTGACCTGCAATAGCCAGATAGGAGGAGGAAAGAGAGGCCATCACACGCTGCACTGTGTGATGGCTGGCCAAAATGCTCTTTGAGTGAAATCGCCGGAAAGAGAGCTAAACACACGAAGGAGGGACTTTAACAGAAATGCATCAATAATAAACCAGCGTTTCTGAATGCTGCAGGTAACAGCCAATAGCAGTGGGTGGGTTTGCCAAAGCCACACAGAGAGATACAGCAGGTCATCGCTGATGCTCGACCTAAAAAGTAAGATTTGGGCTTGGTTAAAGGTTTATTATGCCAGGTGGCTGGGCCTGGGGACATGTAGTAGTACCAATATACTAGGGACTTACAATTGGGGATAAGCCAATGTCACCATGTTTTAAAGAGTGAGTACAGGTACTTTAGCACTGGTTAACAGTGCTAAAGTTCAAAGAAGTCCTAAGGCCAGAAAAAACAAGATCTTCAAAATTGGAGGGGTGAAGGCAAACTGTTTGGGGGAAGACCACCCAAAGGCTGAAAGGTCTAGCACCACAGAATCGCATAACTGAATTGGTCCTCGCAATGATGAACAGACATAAGATAGCGAAAGAACTTGTGGATAATGCCAGGTTCATCAGCCTGAAATGAAACTGTGTCATCCATGTGAATTGTGTAGTAATCCAAGATGACTGCAAATTGGGGCACATGTAAACATTAAATAGTTTTGGTGACAAACCAAAGTCATGGGAAATACCACATCAGGGGCCCGATGTAGGTGGCAAATTCCGGTCGGAAACGGCCGAAATCGGCCGTTTCTGACCGGTATTTGGCACTTTGAGATGTAGGGGGCCAGTATTTACCTATTCGGTATATTTACTGAATCGGTAAATTTACAGAATCTGTAAAATACCGAATCGGTATTTTTACCGATTCGGTATCTTCCAGATGTAGGTAGGACTCTTCTGAGTCCCACAGGCCTTTCAGATTCGGTATTTTAACACCCATTCTAATTGGGTGTTAAAATACCGAATCCAGGTGTGCATGCACATGTGTGCATGCACACCTATGCCATGTGACAGACAGACATGCCCTTAGGGCATGTCTGTGTGCCACATGGCACACAAGCCAGTATTGGGGGTGCTAGAGGGTGTCAAAGTGACACCCCCTGCACCCTTGCTGGAATCGGTATTTACCGATTCGGTAAATACCGAATCGGTAATGCCCTTTGATTCCTATGGGCTTCAAGGCCCATAGGAATAAATGGGGGATACCGAATCGGTATTTACAGAATCGGTAAATACCGAATCTTACAGATTCGGTATTTACCGAATCTGAAATACCTACATCTCCCCCCCTCTAATTTACCACTTCATAAATACCGAATCGGTATGATTCGGTATTTATGAAGTGGTAAATATAGATTTACCTACATCGGGCCCCTAATGATTACTATTATAGAGAGGAATGGGCTGGGTTTGACCTGAGGGGATTAGTTTATAAAATGAGCACAAACCATGTAAACCTAGTTCTCCTGGCATAGGTTAAAGTGGGTAATCTTTTAATTAGCACCTGATGTATGATGGTGTTATAGGCAGCAGGGAGGTCCAATAGGATCATCACACACAGGTGGCCATAGTCTCATGCGTTGAGTAGTCTCTTATGTATATGAGTGATCTATGTACACTTACTGGTTCTAAAACCTAATTAAAAGACATTCTGAACACCAGTACTCTTCACGGGGCAGGACAATTTTCACACTAATTATTCCTTGTGATTTTGTTTTAACTAGTGTTTACATAAAATACCATGTTTCACATACTTAACATGTACAAGAATGAACTTAACGTTTGATTAGTCCACACAGAAATAAAATGAGCAGATGAAAAGCACCTTCAGGTACAACAGAAAACCATGATAGTGGCAGTTTTCTATTCTCTGCACAATTATGTATGACATGGATTGAATGATTTATCCCTTGAAATCAGTGGACTTTTTGCTTCATTTACTGGGAGTGGCTTTGCATGGTTCACTTATTGTCCAGATCTATGTATAATTGTGACCTAATTCAAGATTCCTTCCCTGACAGAAGTCTCACTTTTAACTAGAAATTTGACAGTAGTGGCCCAGAGGGGAATAACCTGTTCAGACCTCTCAAGCTGGTAGGGCTTCTACACTGGACAACTTTGTTTAATTGAGGCAACTGCACTTTCTTATACCAATAACACTTATATTGGTGCTTAAATTTATCTTAATATCTACATTGGGTAATTGTGCATTCGTTTCTGTATGGCTTGAAAGATGTTGGGAACATTCTCTGACCATCCTCGTCAAATTCATGCTCTGCAGTAAATTTTCCTTACAAATGACTGTTTCCCTAAACAATGATCACTTCAAAGAAAAATATCACCTGCACTTTCTCTCTGAAAAGCAAATCGTCATCAAATGAAATGCGATCAGTGGGACCACATTGATTTCTGTAGGACTGAGGATTGATGATCACAACATTCATTTGTAAATTTCTTGCATATATTTTGAGGCCAACATTTATCTCTTTCTTCCTTACTGCAGATTACTATAACCCTAGGATCCAGTTGAGCTGCCTGTTATGAAGACTATTCCGATGGAGGGGGACATAAAGTTGGCTAAGATTTCAAGGGCTGGTTCACGTGCCAGGTCATCACCAGCCAAACAGCCACTCCGACTGAGTATTGAAGAAACTTGCGGGCGAGGAGTCCAAGAGCACGTGTCTGTCGAGGAATCGGGCAGTTATGATATATTCAACCCACCTGTCAATTATGGTTTGTGTGAAACTTCCTATGACATTCATGAAGGAAAAGTGCCCCCCAAACTAAAATCAGATGAACCTCAGTCAATACCCCATATCTGCGAAGTTGATAGATGATGTAGACCCGAAAGAATCCCCTAGCCCACGTCCTGAACCAGAAGCAGGGTCTTCCAAATGAAGTCATGAAGAGGCTAAACTAGGAATAGTGAAGATGGTCCAACTGGAGAAACACCTATTATCCCGGCAGAAAGAATGAATGATCAGTTAATAGGCATCGCTGATCCCTGTGAGATGTGGTCAACGTATGTTCCAAGTGGTTACCTTCAGGAAAAGAAAAAAAAGAGAAAGAGGAGAAGGAAGTCAGTGAAGAAGACGGTGGAACAGTTTTTATACAAGAGTTCCCTGGAGCTGTGCAGTAAGTTCATGAGGGTTCTGCAGTTGTCTCCTAAAATGTTCTCTGGTGAGTTCAGTACTTCTCTTTCTTCACATAATGTAATGTTGATGCAACTCATAGAGAATGATCTAGCATTAGAGGAGAGGATACACTTTCATGCTCATACCTTCCAAGATGATCAGAGGCCTTGGGCTGTTCTTGGCCTATTAATTAGTTAAGCAAGTAAACCTGTAGAGCCAGAACATCACAATAGCTTTTTTTCTGGCATTCTGACCGGCACAGAATACATTTTAGGCATGTTTGGCAGCAGGTTTGCATAATGTTGAAATGGGTGACATTGTTTCTCAGACAGGTGAGACACTGTTCCCCAGATGTATTATTTCTTATGGCAACGCAGCACAACAGAATAAAAACACAGAGCTATATTTATTACAAATGGACTGCTGATGCTGTCATCCCCATCGCTGGTGCACATAAAAAGCTGCCTAGTGTACACTTATGTCTCCGCCATGATCAAAAGGATGTGCGTAGGTTGTGCGTAGCGCACAACCTTTTGATCATGGCGGAGATGTAAGTGTACACTGTCTAGCATAAGATTTGTATGGAAAGCATACCTTCCAGCTTGTCTAGGCATTCTATGCCTAGACAAGCTCGGAAGCATCCCATGCACTGGATGTATGCTGTGCACTGCAGCACACGTGCAAAGTGTGGGTTGTTTGGAGAAATTAAAACATGTCTTCTTTTTAAGATCTGCTTCAGAGAGGCATTATTGTTTGATGCAAACCCCAGTCTGGCTATTAGTAGATCAGGCTTTGCTTAAAAAAGCAGGAGTCCACGGCCTTGCTTTACCAGCCAAGTCCCACACCAGTAATACCCTCTTGGTATAAAGTGATGCAAAACGCTCTTTGCACTAAGAAGGGCACATTTCCATCACAAAACCCCTTCTGCCCTGAAAAATAAGAACCCTTGCAAGACTTTGCGTTGCATTGCATCTCTTCACCCAGCGCAAAGACCTTAGAAATCTGGGAATTCTTTCTATATTGATTAATGTGGTGACCATCAGACTCTCTCCCACATCATTTCCAGACTTACAAAGACCTTGTTATTTGATAAAATTGTTGGAAAAAGTCTTAAATTAATCCAACCTAACACATCTGCAAAAGTGTGTTTGTTACCTGTAGGGAGGAATTATTGATAACACAGTGATCTGTAATATTATACCTGGGAGACAGAATCCCTGAAATAAATATGTCTCGAATTTCCTTATTCTAGTAGAGTTGCAATGTTTCTCGTGACCTGAAATGATAAACTATGTTGGAGCTCAATGTAATAACTTCTTACATTTGAATGGGAAATTCAAAAAGCCTGCTGGCAGAGGTAGCAGATATGACATAGGCAGGGTACCTGCAGAGCCTAATTACAGCTGCAGTTTAAACGACAGAAACGAGACCTGTCTTTTCATTCTTCTGATCTATTTTTCTAAAATGAACAAAATCAGAACAAATGAAAAATTGTAGTTGTCAGTACTATCGGTTTGATATTGACGACTTGTCTCCTGCTTCCTGCATAGAAGTTCTCAAAGTATGAGGGTTGATTGTACTTTTCACATGTAAAATAGTCCCTCGTGCATTTCAGTGGCATCACCTGCTAGTTCTTCCAAATGCAGGCCGAAAGATACACCCGAGGAGCCAATAGAAAGATGGTGAGGTTAAAGTACTCCTGTAGGCTGATCAAAGATGTGATTGACAATGTGCACAGCACAGCGAGTCGCTGAAGAATCCTGTGCCGATGGCTGAAAGGGGTGGATCTTTGCAAAATCTGTGTTTGTGATATTTTTTCTTGGCTTACATCGGAACTCCAAAGTTGGGATTGGATAAATTACAATGCTGGAGCCACTTGTGAATTTGGCAAACTACAAGCAGAAGGCGCGAGGGCAGGCACTAAAAAGTGCTTCAGTGGTGGAAAATGAGACACATCTGTACAGTGTAACCTCATCGGCAGAAGTGTGGAAAAAGGTAGGGCCGATTACCTTTTTCAGAGTTACCCGGCGTTAACCGCCTCTATTACCATTCAAGTTACCAAACAAAGAGGCAGGCGCTGGAGACTGGAAGGCAGGAAACAGAAGTTTTATTCCGACGGAGCAGAACACATCAAATCAGACAACAGGGTATCTTCTCGAGGTGCTCTAACCGCATCTCTGAGGCCTGGCCTCTTATACACAGGTTTATGATCTTTATTACAGTTTATTGCATGTGGCACATTCCTGCAAATGCTTTGAAGTATGAAAGGACATCCTAGGAATCCCCGCTTCAGGCCCATTCCCACACACATTTACAGTTGAAGTCCCCACCCCAGTCACAACAGGTGATGATTGTCGCGCAGCTGGACATTCCGCCGATTCACGGAATGTATGGGGTTGATCGGATTTCATGGGATGGGGGCTTTGATCAACTCGTGGATCCTTTGATGGGAGAAGCTTCCTACTGTACGGGGGGCAATAAACAGTATCCGCAGGGCCAGGTGGCGGCCTGGGAACGAGTAAGACAAACGGGCGCAGGGGAAAGGGGGTTTATCAAACAGACCCGGGATCATGAAAGGAATGAAGGGAGGTGTTGAGCTGGGAACAGGATGGGGTTCCGAGGCAGAGTTGTGCTGAAGAGGGGTTTATGGCCCAAGGCATGTGGGAGCGGGGGCTGTCTGCGCGCGGGGGATGCTTGCGAGGTTAGGAGAGCGAGAGAGAGACGCACTGGCTGTCGGCGATGGGCAGAGAGGCCATGGTATTTAAAATGGCTGCCGCTTATGCGCACGAATGGGCTCAAAGGGGCAAGATGGCGCCGATAATGTTGACACTGCAGTCTAGATTTTAACAGTCCTCCCTTTTCAACATATCTAGCCAGCTTGTCTACTCTAGGTCTATCTGCATTAAATTCCTAACCTCAACATCATATAGTGCTCCCATGCGTTCCTTTCCAAAGTCCACAGTCTTAGGGCAGATACAATTTGCACATAATGAACACAGAGGCGGCAGGCATTGAATTCCTAAGCAGAACCCACATATTACAACCACAGGAATCAGGATAATGGTAAACAGTCTCCAGCCCCAGTTCTTAATGGTATTCCAAAACCATCCACCAAGCGACCATTCTTCCTGCTCCTGGTGGACTTCTGACGACAGTCTGTGGAGATGTTCGATGGCTTTGTACACTGAGGGTGAATTGTCCGGTATATATGTACAGCAGCTGGACCCAATAATGCGGCATGCTCCACCACGATCCGCTAGAACCACATCTAGAACAAGGCGGTTCTGGAGAGCCACCAGGCGGACCGCATGAAGCTCGGCTGTGTTGTTTGCAAGGATACCAGCTGTGATGTTCATTGTTGTCTCGACTGCCTGAGTCAAATGTCGGATGGCACGGCTGTTTGCCATCGGGCCCCAGAGTGGAACAAGTCCCTTCATTGCATCGAGGAACTGTGCTCCTGTAGAGTCGGCTTGTTCAATGTCCTTGGCTCGTTTTTGTCTATGGTGATTCGCTGGAGCCATATAGGTCGGAGGAAGGATGAAGGAGATAAAACAAGTGCCCCCCCAGCCTTTGGGGAGCCAGGTGTAAGCTTTTGTGCCGCAAACGAAGTACATGTTTGGAGAGGATGCAAAGGAAGGTGGATCGGTAGAGTCCAAAGTTCTGGTGAAGCGGCAAGCACTGCGGCCCACCAGCTGCGTCCCAAGCCCTTCTATGCACATAAGGCCTGTGACGTTGATGACAGATAGGGCCACAGTCAGGGTGGCGGCTGTTCGCTTCCGAAGGTAGGAGAAGGTGGGTCTGGTCGGATTGTTGAACACCTGCATTTCAATTCGTTCTTTGGCAGGGATGTCCATGTGGATAGAGTCGTTGGAGGTCTGCGGGCAGAAATGTGTCTTCGTTTTGTTTCGCCACACCTCATGAAAGAAATGCGTCATGGTTTTGCTGGAGGTGGCATTGTCCTTATAGCTCTCTTGCAGGAGGATCAGCCAAGCAAGGCAGGAGCCGTGAATTGAGAAGGGTGAAGGGATGAAAGATATTGAATGTCCAGTGGCGTGGGGTAGCAACCCACAGATCCAGCAGTTAGTGGCATTGGTGGCAAGATTGTGCTGGTGCAGCAGCTGCACAAAGGAGTTGTTCCAAAACTCCTTTCGGCTTTCTCTGAGTTGAGGAGAGAGCGAGATCAAATAATGTTCCTTCATGGTGGTAGGCTGTGCTGTGGTCAGGAAGGTTTCATGAGCAGGTGCATTTTCTTCTACAATCCAGAGCGTGGTCATGAAGAGAAGGCAGAAGAGGATTGTGATAAAAAGTGCAATTGTCTTTGAACTGTGGATTCTGTCTGTCTTTGGGTTTCTGTAGCGAATTTTCGGATGTCCGGTTGCTTCCATCACCTTCTTATCGGGCGCTTCCATCACCTTCTTATCGGGCGCTTCCATCACCTTCAAGGGAGCTCGGTAGCGGGCAGAACCAAAGACCTCGTCTGGCTTTCTCTCCTGACAGCCCTTGTTGTGTTAGGCCACCGATCTGAGAATTATGACTTAGTCAATGGTCTGCTTAGCCGAAACTCTCTCCTTTCGTCGCAGGTTATACCCTTCTTTGGATGGCACGGTAGGGTCAGGAATCTTTGCAAGTTCAAGTGTCTCTGTGTCTGGGTAGCAATTCAGCGATGGTCGGTCTTTGTTCAGGAGCTCTTCCTGGGTGGTCACGTCTTCGGTTGTCGTCAGAGTTGGGGGAATCCGCTTGCAATGGTGCACATGCACCCAGGTCCGTTTTCCTTCCACTCGAAGAGCTGTTCGGGTGGTGAGGAGGACTTTCCAGGGGCCCGTCCACCGGGGTTCCAGACTCTTGGCGCGCTGGAAGTTCTTGATCAGAATGAAATCCCCGGGTTGCAGGTTGTGTCCGGGACCCCTGGAAGCGTCAGGGATGGCATGCAGCACCTGTTGGTGAATGACAGATAGAGTTTCAGTCAATTTATACAAGTAATCAGACATTAGGACGTCCGGGACGTCATGAATGGAAGTCGGTTTTGGTGCAGACCAGATGCTCATGGGTCGGCCGAAAACGACCTCATAAGGTGTCAAGTGGTGTTTGGTGGGGGTGGAACGCATCGATAGCAATGCCAGTGGGAGAGCGTCTGGCCATTTCAGTCTTGTGGTAGCCACTATCTTGGCTAGCTTTAGTTTTAGTGTGGCATTGTGTCGCTCAACAAGTCCAGAAGACTGGGGGTGGAAGACTGCGTGGAACTTCTGTTTGATACCCAGCCCCTTTAAGATGAGCTGGATAACTTCGGCTACGAAGTGGGGGCCATTGTCGCTCCATAAAATTCGACAAAGGCCGTAGCGAGGGAAGAATTCTTTTAGCAGTACTTTTGCAGTGGCCATAGCAGTGTTATCACGGGTTGGGTATGCTTCCACCCATTTGCTAAATGCACACACCACGACAAGTACGTATTTCAGGCCTTGGCATCTGTCTAGTTGGATGTACTCCATTTGCAGGACTTCAAACGGGTGATTGGGAACCCCAAACCCTCCCCGGGGTACCACAGTTCCTTTCCTGGGGTTATGTTGCAGGCATATCAAGCATTGTTGGACCAGACGTTTGGCGGAGTCTGTGATTTTGTCGTTGTGCCAAACTCTGGAGACAAGTTCAATCATGGTGGCTGATCCTATGTGAGCAGGGGAGTGTGCCATAGTCAGTATGGGAATCAGGTATGAGTCAGGTAGCAACCATTTGTTAGTGTCTTTTGTCCGCCAGCAGCCTTCATCGTCTTTCAGTCCCACCCGTGCCCATTCAGTCAATTCGTGTTGTGTGCTAGCCATTTGAATGTCCCTAATAGTGTCCCTAGCGTCGGTCCATTTTTCTGCTTGGGACCTGGTTACGTACATGCGTGTCGTCGTCCTATTTTCAGCTGTGGTTCGAGCAGTGATATCGGCTAGTGCATTTCCCTGTCCAATAATGTCTGTCACCTTCTTGTGTGCCTGGCATTTGATGACCGCAAGTCTCTTGGGGAGAAGGACAGCTTCGATCAGGGCGGAGACTAAATCTCCATGTAAGATGGGGGTGCCGTGCGAGGTCAAGAATCCCCTTTCCTTCCAAAGGAGCCCAAAATGGTGAACCACCCCGAAGGCATACTGGCTGTCGGTGTAAATGTTCGCTGTGGTTCCTGCTGCTAGGATGCATGCTCGTGTCAGGGCAATCAGTTCCGCTGCCTGTGCAGATCGTTGTGTGATGCGGGCTGTCTCTACTACAGTTCGGGCCGTGGTGACTGCATAGGCAGCTGAAGTGGTGCCATCGGGGAGTTTGATGCAAGAGCCGTCCACCCACAGCTCTCCGTCAGGGTCAGGAAAAGCCGTGTCTCTGAGGTCAACCCTACTTCTAGTATGCTCGTCCGTGAGGGTCACACAGTCATGTACAGGGGGCACATTGGGATCGTTCTCCGGTAGGGGCAACAAAGTTGCCGGGTTCAGCGTGGTGCATCTTTTCAGGGTAATGTGGGGTGCGAGCAGAGTCAGTTCGTATCCAGTCAGTCGTGCACTCGTCAGGTGTTGCGTCTTGGTTTGGTTCAGGAGGGTGTCAACTGCATGGGGTACTAATACTGTGAGAGAATTCGAGAGCACGATCCCCTCACTCTGTCGGATAGAGATAGCAGCGGCAGCTACAGCTCAAAGGCAGGCAGGTAAGGCTCTGGCTACGGGGTCAAGAGTGGCAGAGAAGTAAGCGCATGGTCGTTGCTTTGGGCCAATGGGCTGGGTGAAGACAGATAAAGCACACCCCTCCCTTTCGTGAGTATAGAGGGAGAAGGGCTTCGTGTAATCGGGGGTACCTAGGACAAGGGCTGAACAAAGGGCATCTCGCAGCTCTATGAAGGAGGATTGGCATTCAGGGGTCCAAGGGAGGAGGAAGGGGACATCTTTAGCTAGCAGAGAAAGCAGCGGTTTCACAATGAGGCTGAAGTTTGGTAACCACTGCCGACAGAAGGAGGTGAGGCCTAGTAGGGAGTGGACCTGTTTCTGAGTCTTAGGGACAGGGGTTTCAAGAATGGTTTGGATCCGGTCGGGAGTAAGTTTCCTTCCGTCTTTGGACAGAAGGTGGCCTAAGTAAGTGACCTGGGGTTGGCAGAATTGCAACTTCTTTTTGGAGACCTTGTGGCCATTTTCCGCAAGGAAGTGCAGGAGTTGAATGGTGGCTGTGACTGCTAGTGGAGTGGTGTCGGCCGCCAAAAGGATGTCATCGACGTATTGTATCAACACCACCCCATCGGGTAACTGGACCTCATCCAGTTGTCTCTTGAGGGCCTGACTGTAGATGCTGGGGCTTTCTGTGTAGCCTTGGGGTGCTCGACAGAATCTATATGAGCTGGCTTTTAGGGTGAAGCCGAAGAGATATCGGCTGTCTGGGTGGATGGGGATAGAGAAAAATTTGTTTTTGAGGTCAATGACAGTGAAGGTGGTGGCAGTAGAAGGAATCAAAGTCAGGATAGTGGTGATGTCTGAGACTACGGGGTACTGGGGTACAACTACTTTGTTGATCTCTCGAAGGTCGATGATGAAGCGGTATGCTTTCTCATCTCCCTCTCCTTGTTTCTTGATGATGGGCAAGATAGGGCTGTTGCAAACGTTGCTAACCACTTCCTCTACCACTCCTGCGTCCATCAGTGACTGAATAATCTTTACCAATGCCTTCTCGCCCTCGGGCGATATCCGATATTGTGGAAGTTTTGGGAGTATTGCGTCCGGTTGAACAGTGATGTGCACTGGGTCAATCATCATGCGTCCTACGTCCGAATCTGTCTTGGCCCACAGATACGGAGGCAGAGTGTCAAGTAGGGACGAGTCAGTGTCAGTGATAGTAAACATGCGTCGGGAAGGGCAATGTCTAAGCAGAATGGGGTTGTCGTACAGGAAGACTCGAACTCCGTCTTGGGAACATCTAATAGTCGCTCGGAAATGCTTCAGTAAGTCAAGTCCCATAATGGCGTCAGGAGTATTGGCGGAAAGCAAAAACGTCGTGTCGGTGGTATTGTTCTCTAAGTCAAAGGGGATCGGAGTGGACAAAGGGTTAGTGGAGGGCGTTCCATCGAAACCTATCGATGTCACAAGTGAGCCACACAAGGGTGCCCTTGGAATCAGTCGTTTAGATAACGCACTACATGTCACGCCAGTGTCTACCAGAAATGGAGACTTTGTACCCAGGACCTTAGCAGTGACATAAGGACCTTGCTGGTCAACATAGAGCTCGACTGGATCCCTCCCTTGCCCTTGGCAGTCCTATGCGAAGTTGTGGGCATCGTCGCAGTCAGACTGCTGGTACTGATTCTGTCTAGGTCGGTCAAATGTATTTGGTCTGTTTGATTTATCGTTAGTCGTGTCATTTGCGGGCCCCCGTTGCTGTCCTCTATTTCTCGGTCCACCCGCTACGTCCTTGGGGTCCCTATTTCTGTTCATCTCTAACAGAACCGGGCACTGGGATTTCCAATGGCCGAATCCTTTGCAGAAGGCACACTGGTCCTCGCTAATGTCTGTACGTCCAATGTGGGGTGTTGAGGTGCGGTCTTTAGGAGGTGCGTTCCTAGGGACATTTGTCTGGTAGTTTCCTTTGTATTGCTCTCGTCCTATAGTCACCCCTTGCAACTGCGCAATCATCACCCTCTCTTTTAAGTCTTTCTTCTTTTTCTCTGTTGCTCTATCGTTTTCATTTTTCTGGTGCTCGTAATATTGGGCCATCTGAAGGATAGCACCAGGTTTGGAGGCTGCCCAACTACTCTCACTGGCCTGCAGTTTCTGAGAGACCTCCGGCGACAAACCCTTAACATAATTCTGGACAAACAGATGGTGTCCAGTTGCAGTGGTCATGTCCTGGCCGCTGTAATCGGAGAACACCGTTTCAAACCGGGAGAAGTAGTCCGATACGTCTTCCTGGGGTTTCTGACAACAAGCTGTTACTATCGACCAGTCAACTTTCTTTTCTGGGATCAGGGTTTTCAATTTCTGTACAATTTTGTCTGGGAGGTCTAAAATGGATTTCAAAGGCTTCTGTCCAGGCTCTCGTTGCCTATCTATGCCATCGAGTTGTGACCAGGTATGTCCGAACAGCTCAAGGTGGTCGACTTTCCGGATTTGCTTCCACACATCAGCTGGCAGACATAACCCGAAAAACAAGTCGATGTCAGCCAGGGTCATAATCGTTGAACCTAGGGCTGTACCTAATTCAGTGTAGAAGGCAGTGGGGTTTTTACGTAAATCGGGCAGAGATTTCCGGAATGTCAGAATATCTTGCCGATCCCATGGCTGGTAGACCCAGTTGTACACTACCCTACCTCTTGCATCTTGGTGGTTGACGTCATCGTGTGTTCCTAGACCTCGTGGAGGAACCCAGTAGGGGGCAGCCTCTCTTATTGGCATCATGGTGCTAGCTCGCTCAGTGCGCGTTTCGGTTGCTACGGGTGTCGTGGGTTTAGCTTCCGATTCCTGTTCAGTGAGGTGGCGGAAAACCTCAAGCACACGCGTAAGGAGGTCCGACACATCACACTCGCCCTCATCCCCGATATCAACCTTCCTATACAGAGTTGTTAGGCTCTCGGGACCTTTGTCTCGATATCGGTCCTCATCCGCATTCAGGACATGATAACACAGTCGTACGGCAAAATGTCGTCTGTGGCTCCCTGCATATGAGTTGAACATATCCGTGATGTGCTCTTCACTTTCCTTTCTTTCTACCAGTGTCCTCACTATCTTGTCAATCCCTGCTCGCTCATCCTTGCTTAATCTGTTTGTTCTTGCGGAATCAGCTTTTCGGGTCTCTGGGTCATCTAACACTGTCGCTTGTGCTGTATCTAGTACAAGGGGTTCGGCCGGCGCGGAGGCCATGGGGACCGAAGCTGTGGTACTACTTTTGTCTGTGCTTGGGGGTAGCGAGTGCTGTGCTAGGGGTTGGGAAGACGCATATGGAGGGGGCATGTAGATGATCGGAGGACCTAACAAAAGATCATCGTTGGCTCGCTGTTTCAGGGGCAGTTCAGGATAGAGCGTAGAGGGCGTTCTAACCGGACACTGGCTTGATGTTTCTACCTCTAGTTTCTGTTTGGCTTCTTCTCTTTCCTTAATCTCTTCTTCTAATTTCTTAGCAGCTAGGTGGGCTGCCTTTCGCAGCTCTTTTCCCAGCCTACTTTCATTTCTCTTTTTACGCTGTTCGGTTTCTTTGCGCCACATGCCGAGACTATCAAGCATAGTGGGCGTTGTCTTGTGTTTCTCAAGGGCTGTTTCTAGCGCGCTTATTTTATCCTCGTCGAAGGATCCTATCCGTGGCCACTGACTTTTCTGGTCCTTCTTCGTATATTTATGCCACAGCTTGCTATAAGCTGTAGCGATCAATCCATGCTTCATGAACATGTCCTTATTAGGGGTACCTTCCTGTGGAGCCGGATGGTTCATCTCTAATAAGCGGTCCGGGCTAAACAGGCTACCAATCAGTGGGGAGAAGATAGGCATGACGGATTACAACGGGGACAAAAGTCTGCACTACCTATCTTATCACTGCGTGCAAAGACTAGACAGAATATATCTATTCTTTGTTTGCAGGCGGTGAATACCTCAAAAGAACCAAGATCGAACAGTCAATGTTCGGTCAATCAAACAATCAATGGGGAGAATAAGTAGGCACGACGGGTTACAACGGGGACAAAAGTCTGCGTTACCTACACTTTCACTACCTGCAAAGAGAGAACCTGTTCTTCCCTGTTTGCAGACAGAGAATCTCCAGAAAACAATCCGCGAACAATAGTTCGGGCCAAACAATCAATCAGTGGGGGAGGAAGATAGGCACGGCGGATTACAATGGGGACAAAAGTCTGCGTTACCTATCCTTCACTGCTTGCAAAGAGAGAGCCTGTTGTTTCTCCGTTTGCAGACAGTGAATCTCCAAACGAACCAACAAAAGAGTAATACTAGTATTATCCAAATCAAACAATCATTTCGCAATTTGAGGCGTTGACACGACCTTACCCGGACCACATGGACAGTTTCTTGTCTTCCGAATCCAGCGCCCGATCGTCCTCTATTCGTCGTGATCTTCGCGGCACTCCTGATGGTTCCCAGTCAGGACCGTAGATCACTCGAGAGAGGTCTGTTCGGAACCAGTGAAGTTCGGATGATCGGCTGTCAGACGAGGGTCTATCGGACAGGAGCTCTCCCGATCGTTGCAGTCGTTCACTCTGTCGTCAGGACCTCTCCCACTGGATCCACTGGTCGCTGATGGGCCCCACGTTTGGGACGCCAATTGTGGAAAAAGGTACGGCCGATGACCTTTTTCAGAGTTGCCCGGCGTTAACCGCCTCTATTACCATTCAAGTTACCAAACAAAGAGGCAGGCGCTGGAGACTGGAAGGCAGGAAACAGAAGTTTTATTCCGACGGAGCAGAACACATCAAATCAGACAACAGGGTATCTTCTCGAGGTGCTCTAACCGCATCTCTGAGGCCTGGCATCTTATACACAGGTTTATGATCTTTATTACAGTTTATTGCATGTGGCACATTCCTGCAAATGCTTTGAAGTATGAAAGGACATCCTCGGAATCCCCGCTTCAGGCCCGTTCCCACACACATTTACAGTTGAAGTCCCCACCCCAGTCACAACAGGTGATGATTGTCGCGCAGCTGGACATTCCGCCGATTCACGGAATGTATGGGGTTGATCGGATCTCATGGGGTGGGGGCTTTGATCAACTTGTGGATCGTTTGATGGGAGAAGCTTCCTGCTGTACGGGGGGGGCAATAAACAGTATCCGCAGGGCCAGGTGGCGACCTGGGAACGAGTAAGACAAACGCGCACAGGGGAAAGGGGGTTTATCAAAAAGACCCGGAATCATGAAAGGAATGAAGGGAGGTGTTGAGCTGGGAACAGGATGGGGTTCCGAGGCAGAGTTGTGCTGAAGAGGGGTTTATGGCCCAAGGCATGTGGGAGCGGGGGCTGTCAGCGCGCGGGGGATGCTTGCGAGGTAAGGAGAGAGAGAGAGAGAGAGAGAGACGCGCTGGCTGTCGGCGATGGGCAGAGAGGCCATGGTATTTAAAATGGCTGCCGCTTACGTGCACGAATGGGCTCGAAAAGGGGCAAGATGGCGCCGATAATGTTGACACTGCAGTCTAGATTTTAACAGAAGGAACAGCCTGGCTGTCTGCTTCTGTGTATGCCAGTGCATATGCTGGCCACTGTGAGTGCAGAAATGTGGAGCAAGTGTAAGTAAAGCAGAGAGAGGCAAAATTATGCTATATAAGCACCTGGCTCACATCAGCAAGTATTTCAAACGAGGTGGCGGCAGGTAGAGCTGTTGACGCTTGCTCATCATAAGTCTCACAGCGCTCTGAAGTGGTTGTACAGCGCCACGTAGGCACTTGTAAAGCAGTGGGGGGGGGGCAATCAAGCAGGCTTCAGGCCTAACAGACTTCTGCTATCTTTGTGCTAGTTTTATCCCACGGTACTGGCCCATTTTTCCATGAAATACTCTGCTGTTCCTATTAAAGTCCAAAGGGAGAACCTCGTAGCCCCTTGTAAAGTGGCTCGCCAACCACTGCCTGTCAGTGGCCAGCCATTTAAGGATTGTTGCTTCCCCTGCCTATCCCGAAAATATGCCCAGCATAAGTTGGGACATGCCAAGATGAGGTTTGGCTTGCTGCTTTTAGAGTTGCTGGTAATTCGACTCAGTTTGAAAATCCAAATAAAACAAATTGTGACGCATTTTGCAGTTTGAAGTCCTAAACATTTGCTTAGGAGCTACACCTTCCAACACCCATCTCCTTTGTGCTCGGGGTTTAACTCTGGCTGAGAGACAAAACACTTTCAGGGTTTCACTTATAGATCGAAATTGACAAACCACTACAAAATGTGAACACTGCAGTAACTCAGTTCTTTTACAGCAAAACTTTACATGCACTTTAATTTGTGAATTAAGTAAGAGAAGAGACATGCAAATGGTAAAATGCAGCCGAATGACCACAAAGACATGCTCTCCTTTGTGACTCAAAAACAGTGTTCTGGCAAAAGAGTACTCGGGTCGCAGAGATTGAAACTGCATCTGATAATGATAATATGTATCAAAATCTGTGTTTGCGATTTTCTATTAGCGATTTTTTGAGAATCGCTATTTGAGAATTGCAAAACGGGATGTATTAAAAAATCGCTAATATTTAGAGATTTCTTAGTATTCCTTAATTGCCATTAGCAAATTGCGAAATCGCAATTAAGGAATACCTTCCCATGAATTCCTATGGCCCAGGGGACCCATAGGAATTAATGGGAAGTCGTTCTTAATTTGCGATTCGCAATTTGAGAATAATTTCAAGGATGCAAGGGTGTCATAAAGACACCCTGATGCACCCCTGAAATGAGCATGTATGTGCGCCACATGGCACTTTGAAAAATGCCAAAAAGTGCATTATTGAAAGAAATCGCAAATTACCACCAACTTGAAGTTGGAGGTAATTTGCAATTTCCGAAGGAGAAATCGCACAACTTGGGTGCTTGATACAAAGCATTTAAGGAATCGCAATTTGCAAATTTTTTGATTCCTTAATATTCGAATGCGATTTTACTTATACATTGCATTTTGTGAATTTTTTGTCCAAACGCTGTTTTTTGTGAATCGCAATTAAGTCAAGTCAAGTCAAATTTATGTTTATTTAATCATAATATTTAAACAAGTACAAATACACAGTTAACAATTTTAAAATATTCTTCAAAAGGGATAAAAGGAAGTATTTACAATTAGAAGTGTTCCTCAGCCGATTAAAAATCATCCACACATTATATCCTTAACTTAAAAGCAAACACCAAAGACTATCGTTTTTAGGATGGTACTTACTCTTTAAAGGTTATAAATACATTAAAACAACCCTTTTCACTTAAACAGTCTGTATAATTCAAAAAATTCCTAAAACGTATTCCCCCCTTGCTTGGAATCTCTGTACTGCCTTTATATAGTTCCCTAGGACAATTGCAATTTCGATAGAGGGCATATCTGTAAGGAGATTGACCGCCTGCACCCGTGTTCTTATATCATATTTTAGAAATATTGGGCGCAGCCATAGTTTACGCAGTTCTAATATAATTCGGCAATCTAACAGGATGTGCACTATATCCCCTTTTGTGCCCAGGCCACATTTACAGTTCCCTTTATGGTCTAACATTTTCAGTTTAACTTCTTTATTTATCAACCAAAGGTTGATCCCGATTCTCATCCTCAGTATCTCCTGCCTATACCAGCGATTTGGAAGGATATCCAGGTAGGGAAACCAGTTTTCCTTTGACCAGGAATGCATCATAAATTCTACTGATTTTTTCTTAGATAGATATTCCATATCAGCCCTTCTAGAAACTGATTGCCCATTTATTTTCAAATCGCTCTTGGTATAAACTATTTGTTGGGATTCTTGGCACAACTCCACCTCTAAACATTCACATGCCTGCACCATTTTTTCCCAGCACGATTTTGCCCATTTTAGGTTGCTATTTTGAACCTCTTTCTACACCATTGTGCAATTTTTTGGCCTTTTACGTTTTCTAAACGTTTCCAAAATCTAACCACCATTGTTCGTGCTTGCACATTCCAAGATTTTGTTCCTATTTCGGTTCTTATTGCTTCAACCATCGAGGATTGAGGGAGGGATAAAAGGGTTTTCAAACATTTCCCTTCCTCCAGGTCCCAGACTCCCTTACCGCTCAAATAAAGGATTTCTGCACCGTAGAGGACTTGCGGGGTGTCATTGCACTAAAGGTTTTTAGTAATGTGCGGTGGGACATATCCCCGTAATCCCGGTTAAACATTTTTAGACCAGAGATTGATGTGTATGCTTTTGCTTTTTGGGCTTCCAGATGAGTGTGACAGTTTATATTTATTTGCAGCCACTGATTTCAGCTCTTAATCAGATGGAATGTCAGATATACAACTATGCAGACGACACACAGATTGTCATTCAAATTGAGGATTCGCATGGAGCGCAAGCCAGGCACATTTAGGTATCGATATTCATTAACCATTTCCAATTTAAGATCATCTAAAAAACAAGTAAACTTAATTACCTTTTTCCCAAAGCATAATATTTTTGTCTTGTCTAAATTGACTGTTAAAAATGCTCTTGCGCAGTATTCATTAAAGGATTTCAGCTTTCTTTGGAGACCTAACTCAGTCTGGTCCACTATTACCAGGTCATCCGCATATAAAAGACATGGCACCTTTTTCCCATCCATTTTTGGGCTTGCACTACCCTCTACCTCTAAACAGGCGGGTAAACCAGAGAGGAAAATAGAGAATAACTGTGGGGCCAGAACGCAGCCCTGTCTCAGGCCATTTGCTATGGATATTTTTTGCGTTAATGACCCCTCTGTATCCCTAATTACCTAGGCCCAATTACCTCGATGTAGTTCTTTTATTATCGCCAACAGGTGTTTAGGTATATTTTTCTCGGTAAGGATTTCCCATAGGCAATCCCGATCTACTGAGTCAAACGCTGCTCGGAAGTCAACGAAACAACAGCAAAGCTTGCCATTTTGTTCCGTTGACTTCCTCGCCATTGCCCATAGTGCAAAGCAGTGGTCAATCGTGGAGTGCCCTTCTCTAAATCCTCCCTGTTCAACAGGTATAATTGAAAACTCCTCGACCCAAGTATTTAGTTGATTTAACACAATTTTTCAGAATACCTTCTCCCCTATATCTAGGAGGTTGATCAATCTGTAGTTTTGTGGTCCGTCCATACTACCTTTTTTATGGATTGGCCTGATTACAGAGCCTTTCCAGTTCAGTGGAATTAAGCCTTCTGTTAATATTATATGGAACATCTGGGAGAAAAATCTTGCCCACAACTTTAGCTCTGATTTTAATATTATTGCGGGGAGATTATCAGGCCCTGCAGCACGACTTAACTTCAGTTCCCTTATTGTGTTTTCTACTTGTTGTTCGTTAAAATCTAGCTTTAAGTCTTCTGATATTTCCTGCCAGTGTAGGGACTCTGTGGCTCTTTGGCCCCAAACAACTCCCTTAGATACCCAGGCTGCTTCACTGACGACACATTTCATTTCTCCATCTGTTTGGGCGGAAGCTGCCTTTACCACTTTCCAAAATTGTCTTAGATTTTTATTTTCAATTGATTCTAACAGATCCATCCAGCATTTCTCTTTGTATGACCTTTTTGCATCGGTAACCATTTTTTAAAGTTCGGCTTTCAACTTATTTAAATATTTTTGTCTTTCTTTATTGTAGTTTTTCCTTTGTCTTCTTGATACTGCCCTTATCTCCCTTTTTTTAGATTGGCAGTCAATAGAGAACTATTTCGCTCGGCTAACTAGGATTTTTGTGCCCTTTCTTTTGTCCTTTTTTAGTTCTATTCTAAGACACTGAACTACTTGGGCTATCTTTTCTATGAACCATTCCAGGTTTTTACTCCCGAGATCTTCTGGTTCAACTTTCAGTTGAAAGGCCTTACATTTTTCTTGATACTCCTAAGTTAATCTTGTCGTCACTCCTTTGGGGGATCACTTTCTCTCTGGGCTCCCACCTTCCCTCATATATCCTTAAGTGCAGAGGCGCGTGGTCACTGATTTCGCTTTGTTGTAACTTGAATTCCCGTACTAAAGGGAAATTCCAAGCTAACATAAAAATGTAGTCAATTGGACAGTTCTGTGCCCCTATTTTGAAGGTCTTCCCTGCCGGGCAGTCTGTTTTACCTCTTCCATTTAGGCAAAAAAAGGCCCTTCCCCCCCCCCAACAGATTTGCCAATTCCAGATCCTGTTTTGAGGGATCGCATACTGGGAAGCAAGCATAATTTATTCCAAAGGCATCCAACAATTCTTTATTCCAGAGATCGGACTTCTTTGGGTGTAGCTTATGGTTGAAATCCCCCATAATGATCAATATATCTGATGCATATTTTTCAAGTAGGGAGTCAATGTCCTCTTTAAAATACCCCATCTCGATTGCATACTCTGCCTCATTATCCCACTGCATATATACGTTTATAACAATCACCATTTCGAAATTCTTTTTCAAGATTAAAAGGTCTAATCTACAAGCCAGTAGCCATTTACATTGCACATTTAGCTGGGTTATGTCTCTTAGTACTTTTGTTGAGACTAGGGTCATTAAGCCCCCTGATGCACTGCCCACTCTTTTTCTCTCAGCCGGTCGGTTTAGTTGTAAGTAACCCTCGATGAAGGGGGCTTCGTCGCAAGTCCAAGTCTCTTGTAGGCAGGCAATTTCCTCCTTTTTTACTACTTTATTTATACTCTCTTGTTTACAATCATTGCCTAATCCATTTACGTTCCATGTCAAGAGACTTAGACTATGCAACACCCCTCCATCCTATTCTACCTCACTTAGGCCATCGTCTTCACCCCTTCCCTCCTTGTACCTCTCGAAGGGTTCTCCCAAATCACTTCATTGACTCCAATTATCCCATGAGTCATCCTTTCCTGTATTATTCACCACTATGTTCAGGCGGCTACCATCTTCTATGTTATCTCTTAAAAGCTTCACCTGTCTCCTCCCCAGACCTGCATGGCACTGTAGAAAGCTGCTACCCGAGAGTACTTTCCCCTTTACTTCCCTCTCTGGAATTACCCTTATTCCTACTTGTAGTATCTCGCTAGTAGCTTTTACAATTGCCATTTTTACAAGATCCGAGTAGAGTAGCACTTTTGTTATTTCCTTGACAGACCTATTTTCTATGAACCCACCTGTCTCAAGTCTTTTGAGCCAATTCCACTCAGGATTATGCATTTAGAAAAGGAGGTCAGAATCTGAGCCCTATTTAATGGGTTAATTTTCCTCAATTTCCTTCCCATTTGGCCTGCTTGTGCCGATTCCAGATACACCCATTTGTTGTTATCCACCTCTGATACAATCCTAGGGGTTTCTGATTTTATCTGACTACCCTTTGCCCACCCTTGGGGCCTCATTTTACTTTCCATTCCTACTAAGACTTGGGCTTGTGATGTTTTATCTAAGTTACCAATCCTCTGATGTATTTGGTGTTGTCCCCCTAAGAATGGGTTTACTCTCTGATTTACAGGTTTAGTCTTTGGAGATATCGCGTATAAACCCTTACTACACGGACTCTTTTTTTGTACCCTTGAAGTGTTATTTTTCCTATCTGGTTGCGGGGGTCTGCTCGGTACATAGGTCAGGGCAGAGGCATTTAGAGTTATCTGTTCCTCGCCCTCCTTTTCCTTCCCCTTTCCTCTGATTATTGTTTTTAGGGCCGGCTTCTTACCTGCCCTGCTTTTAGTGAGTACCCTTACATATTTGCAACGCTTTTTTATCAGCATAGGTCGTTTAGATATATATACATTATCTTGTACCTCAGCCGGTTCACTCACTATATTTTGTTCTATGGGCATGGTAGGGGCTACTGGTCTTAACATATGCGGCACCTGACCCTTGATTCCTACCAGCTCCTCATCAATCTTTTTTAAAAACACCTTTTGCGATTTTAAAACTCCATTATTCAGCATTGTTACTTCTAAGATTCCCTGCAGTGTTTTCTGTAACATCAATAGTATGTCCATCATGGATGATGTGGGTGATGCAGATATGTCCGGTCCTGTGGATTGTTCCCTCCCGAAATATCTTGGCTTCCTTTCCTTGAAACGTCCTGCTGGTGCATTACTTGATTGGATGAAGCCCCCCACACGAAACTTGATCCATGGCTTTCATTTCCCAGTAGCCTTTCATTTCCCAGAATTTGAGGTGAAAAAAGTTTAGGGGATGATGAGAGGTGTGATTCTGCCATTTGGAGATTTTGACTCAGGAGGGAGAGATTTATCACTAGGGGGGCCCCCAATTCTTCTTCAATTTCTTCCTCTGTGGGGCCTCCTATGTCTTTCCCCATCCGGCTCTCCTCCTCCGGGCCTGCGTTTTTTCCCTTCTCCGCCCGGTGCTCCTCCTCAAATTCCAAGTTTATTGCAGGTAATTCTGTGGTTTAGTAGTGTTTCCCTACAAAGTCCTTTACTGATTTAGAAGCTATCGTGCTATCTTTCCGGTTAAATGTTGAGGTGCAACCTGTTTTGGCTTGCAGAGCTATTTTTGTGTCCCTTTTATCTTTCATCTTCTTACGTCGCCCCTTGCTATTATCTTCAACAGAAGCCTGACTTTCCTGGCTCACTTCCAAAGTCCTTGATTCATCCCTTAACTCACTCCTCTCTGCACTTTCTTCGAGAGCTTCCTTGCGCCACTTTTGTTTTCTTATCGGGGCCATCCTTCTTTATTCTTAGGTCTACTTTTACTCAGGTGTTGCTGCGGCAATTCCCTATATACTCCCAGTTCACACTTTGTTTATGATTATTGGAATGGGGAGGTACTATATACTTTCCCTCATACTATCACTTTCACATTCACTTACCTCTGTTGTGCCTTTTTAACTGCCAGCCTGCCTTGCAACACTTTGGTTCGCTTACTTTCTTTCCTTCAGATCTCCTTCCCTGCACAGAGACGCAGTGCTGATGGGCTTGGGTTTTGTTGCCCTGCGCACGTTTGTCCACGGGTGCTCCTCGGGTGCCACTTCACTATAGGAGCTCCCGTACAGGTACTCCCATGCCTGCTCCCCTCCCCGGGCCAAACCGCTATATCGCGCCCAGTTGAGTCGGGCAGTGCACGCAGATCAAGGCAGGCCCTGGGGGGTCTCTGTCGTCTCTCTGTGATTTGGACGGGCTTTGTTCAAGCTCTTAGACTCGAAAATCGTCAGCTTCTTCTGCGTTCTCACCGGATCTGCAGCCGCTTTGCTGCCGCGTTTTTTCTGTAGCGTCCTTGCGTCCTAACTTGTCGATCAGCTAGCTCTGCGCTCGGATGCCGGATCTACGCACGTTTTGCACGTTCTGCTCCGCAGCTCCGCACTCCTCGTCCTCGCGTTGTCAGGCTGGCAGGGCCAACAGATATCTCTGGCAATTAAGGAATACCTTCCCATGCATTCCTATGGGCCATGAGGCCTATAGGAATGAATGGGAAGTCATTCACAATTTGCGATTCGCAATTTGAGAATCGCAAAATGAGAATAATTTCAAGGGTGCAAGGGTGTCATAAGGACACCCTGATGCACCCCTGAAATGAGCATGTGTGCGCATATGGCGCACATACATGCCCTTAGGGCATGTATGTGTGCGCATATGGCGCACATACATGCCCTTAGGGCATGTATGTGTGCGCATATGGCACTTTGAATAATGCCAAAAAGTGCACCTAGATCAGCTTTAGAAGATTTTCCTGCAATCATTGATACCATATGGGTGGACACAATCCATGAAGTAGGTCCAAAACTGCAGTTTCTGCTACATTGTCTTCTGAATTCTTATATCTCGGACAGTAAAGAAGATTTTGTGTTTATTTTAGATAAAGACATTGCCTGTCTTACTTGCAATTCTTTTCATTTTTTCAATTGAATTAATTTATTTTGAACTGCAAGACTTCCCTTTCCTGTTTTACAACAAAAACATCTTACCACAGCCACCAGTTAAGTATCAAAGCATAGTGGATTGCAAAACGGCATGCACAATTGAAAATAGTGGACCCTGGAGACCTCCACTAGGCCATGGGGTCTCCATCATGAAATCGAAGAAACAGCCCGTTAAGGCATCTCTACAGCTAAAACCAGAAGTGCGCCCTGCTAATGCTGCCAGAGACAAACTCACTCCATCGCCCTATTCCAATTAATGGCAGGGCAGAGGAATACTACACATGTAAACACTGCTGATAGATTCTTGATCTAGCTGAGTCTGGTGGCTCAGTAGACTAATGCATCCACTGTGGGACCTTTGTTGGACCGCATGGTCACATGTTCGACTCCCGGCGGGTCCACTCTATTGTCAATAAAAAGAGTGATATTTTTTTAGGTAACAAACATCTGTTATTCAGCGCCAAGAGACCTATGGGTGAACGTGCGCTTTACAAATACACATGGTATGTTTTTATTTAAAACAATTGTGTCTATTGTCTGTTCTGACATTCCAGGCCATAAGTTATATTTAATGCTGTATGAATTTATAATCAATAATGTTTTGTGGTGTTTTCACATATCTTCGTTTTCATAGGATTAAAGACTTTTGGGACAACATATCTCTTTGAAGTGGTGAGGTGTGGCTTCCTGAATCTGTTTCGAAGCTGTGCCCTTGGCAGGGCAGGTGAGTCTCGCAATATTTATTACTGATTGAAGACCACTTCAGGAAGTCTGCATGACTTGCACCTAATGCCACAAAGCCTGCATGAGATAAGTAGACATGATAACATTTGCAGCAGTATATTTTCTGCACTGCACATTTCAAGATGGCGGTGGCATGCCAAATGTTTCATAATATAACCTATTATATTTCCAAGATATTCTTACAAAAATGTATTCGCTAGTTTTATACTGCAACACTCCCATGATAATTTCAGATACCCGCCAGCAGTTGAGGTTCTTTGGCATACAAATTGGAATAGTCAGAAGTAAATAACATTTGAAACTACAAAGGCGATGTAAATGGGACCATTTTAAACAACAAAACTATTTTTAGACTTTGAGAGTCAAACCTTTCATTTTCATAGGTTTAGCACAATGTGTAAGTATCTTTTGATTTTTTTTGACAGAGTTTTATATAGTGCGAACTTGTCCCAAAGGTATCAGAGCGCTTTACAGGAGCACCAGTTGCTTTCCACAAGGAGGCATTCATGTTGTGAGGCATGGGGAGATTAAGTGATTTGCCCAGATTCACAGGCTGTTGAGCGTCATTGCCAAGACTCGAACCTGGTTCCCCAGATTTGAGATCAACCGCCCTAGGCGTTAGACCACATCCTCTCATTTACTTTATTCAAACAATAACGCCATGTCATGTATAATAGTTTTGTTTCAAGATATATTTAGATACCAGAAGAAGGAGATGTTGAGTTTACCTTGATTGATTCAAATTTATCACCTGGGAATCGCAATAAATGTCTGTGTTTAACTCACTGAGCCATTGTGCTGGCTACAGTAACACTTTTCATATCTTGCTCACCCAGCAGCAGACAGCGTTCAAGAGCCTTAAAGCCAGTGGCTTAAAGGTTCGATTCAAAGTCAGAGGTGCAGCAGCGTTTGCCTCATGTGCTTTGGACCCTGGCAGTCGGTTTTCTAATTCCCCAATTTGAAAATATACTGGCTAAAGTTATAAACATCTAAATATCTGGATTTTGGAAAGTCAACAGACACTAACGTCTTCTGGAATTGGCCAGTGCAGCTCTTTTATATGGTTATAATGCTGAACATAGTAACAGTATTGATAGTACAGTGTTACCAGATTAAGACCACGCCAAAATAAAATCTAGCTGAAACATATGCTTTGCCTTCATAGTTATTGATGATTGCAGGACAGTTCAACAGAGCAAAGAATTCCTCATGTCATCAGACACATATGGAATTGTACTCACAAGTTATGCAGTCTAACAATTTTCATTTTCTCCTGTACTTGTAGAACGAGGGGCAATTCTTATCCTCCTGTTCTTAATCATCTTCCAAAGCACCTCTGGTAAGTTGTCCTTGCATCTATGATATGTACCATTAATGAGGATCAATATATAAATTTCACTGTACAGATGTCAAACGTAAATGTTCATCCTCTTGCAGCCTCTTCTTTATTTTTCCCGGTCCCTCCCTTGACGTATCTGTGGATTGCAGCATGAAGTGCTTAGTTCTGATATCACCATTGGCGCACCGCCTTGGTGTGTCACTTCCCCTGTAGAGACATCACCAAAGGGTGATCCATGAATGATCAGAGGCATTAAAATCCCCAATAAAACGGTTTGACATGGTTGAGGTGACTGGGATGCGGCTCAATGTACTGGATGTGATCACCAGGTTTGAGTCAATATTGACAGCTTACCTGCTGTCTTCATTTAATACTGAGGGGGAACGTATAGCAATGTATTTATGGATGTTTCTAGTAAGTGTTAATTCTCCCCACATAACTTCTCAACCAGAAATTCTCCGTGTGTACCATGATACACCAGAGACCTCTAGGCTTAAGTAATGTCTCTAATAGAAGGATCATTGCCAGTTTTAGTTGAAGATTGATTCAAATTTGGGTAACATTAAGACATTTCCAGACTATTAATAGCTGAACAATCTTCATATATTAATAACTCTTGGGTTAAATCGATGAGTCGCATTGCAAGCAGAAGTTATGCAAATCTTTGTAGGATGACACAGAACTGGGTTTATCTCACCTGTTCTAACATGGTACCCCTCAACTCCCAGTATGCTTGGGTAAAAAGACTGAATTTGATCCAGCGCGGCTTTCAAACAATCCTACCAATTCATCTGATTTTTTTCTCAGAAGCTACCTTACTTTACTCGTTGGTGGGGCCCATAGCACCGTGAGTCACTCATTCACACAATCACACCGCTCCCAAGATCAGTGAGACTAGCAGGTGAGCTGCTGGACGGCGGAGCACCATATTAATCTAAATTTAAACTCTATACATTTTATACATATGCACATATGAATTAGTTCTCATTCTCTAGATTCATAGGAATTAACATCAAGGCACCCCACTGTTTTGGTTGATGGACCAGCTAGTAGAAGTTAGTTGATGGAAATCAAGACCAGCTCAACTTCACTGTTTCCCATTTATCTTTATTTCTCATATTATTTTAATTATTCTGTCATGACTTTATTTATTTCATTCTAACAATTTAGCTCCGAATTTTCTTATTAAAAATTTCTATAATTTTAGTCAAGGAAAAAAAATGATTTCAATAAATCTGACATTTATTAGCAAACAATTAAGAAACAAGAAAGTTAGAAAATCATATTACCAAGTTCGCCGGAAACGACAAAGGTTCCCAAAATCGGACTCTCTATCTTCTTTGATGTCTACCTCCCATCAGGACTTCGCATTCAATATCAAACCCCACCAAAAGTTAAAGTTAAGAAAATGTAAAAGTCTTTGCACCCAAAGTTCAGTCCGACAGCATGTCGTGGTGCAAAAATAAATTCAGGAACAGATTTTTTCTCTCTTTCGTATTTTTTCTTTTATACCCTTTTTCCCTAACTATCTAACTAAAATTTGAAACTTTAGGGTCCATGATCCATTAGAGGGGTGGTTAAGATCACCTCATCTCCTTATTGTCCAAATTTCGCACTGTCATTTCCACGTTTCTCATACAGTCAAAATTGTCCAGTTTGATACTGATCATCCTGTTTATACATCATGTAGTTACTTCACTCAATTTTCCCAGGCTCACATACTCGAGCATTCTTTTTGGCAATTGTCCGATATCCTAGGCCAAGCTGACCTTGACATTAGCTGCCTGGGCACAGGCCGTTCAAACATCTCTCGGGCACAGTCGCGCATGCGTAGAGCCATACTTTCACGGAGTCTCGCAAAGCAGCCATTTTCTGTCTAGGCCGCATGGGTCTCAATGGGGACTAATATAAAACAAACACAACAGATGTTAGATTTTAGAATTAAAGCCTTTCTGTTTACCTCCCACCATTCTAATTTCACCCTGTTCGAGGTTACCTGGCGGAAAGCAACATAAATACATTGTTTCCTTACCAAACTTGTTTGTTTTGCCGCAAAAATACTCACAATAAACATAAATGCATAGCTTTATTTAATTAGAAGCATTATTGCACTATATTAGTATGACATTTTCACCTGATTAATGCATTAGTGTTTGCAAAATCAGCAAGTTAATTTCCCACATGCATTTTTTCTGTGTATGCTCTTCTTTTTTGGTTAGTTAATTCACTTCACACCATTAATACATGTTATAGTTATGAGAAACTGACTTCACATGGGGTACACAAAAAATGTTGTCACTCCCTTGCTCCATCAAATGCATTGGAGATATTTTGTGCTGAAGTTGTTTCCAGGTTACAGATAATTGCAATCTCAGTGGCTTAATGCAAGTGTTTCTCTAGAATCACTTGGCAGTGATTGCTGGATCAGTTGGATGGCCTTCAATGCAAATCCTTCTGGGTCATTCAAGGCACAATTCAAGTCAGCGGATTCAGTCGTTTTGACAGAATTGCCCAGATCTTTTTTAAACCGATAGAACAGAGAGGACGTTGAGGAAAAAAACAGACTGAGAACACACTTGAGCGACTGAGAAGACCCTTGTGGAGTCTAGGCTGATAGGACGCTTGGGGAGCCAGACTTGAGGTTAAACTGGAGCTGTTGGGGGACATTGGGGAGACGATGATGGTGGAGGCGATGCTGCTGGTCGGAGCTGAGCCCCGCTGTGCTCGTTTTCAGCATCCAGCACTTGGCGTTGGTATCAGGGCTGAGAGGGGGAAGAAGGGTTGTGGGGATGACGAGGCCCGCAAGTAGCACAAGTAAGGAGCACTAAGGATGTGTGCGTGATGGCAAAATTAGCCATCCGGTCTCTCTCTTTTCAGCCTGCTTTTTTATTTAAAACCTGCAGTGAGGCACTCACGCTCCCAGTTTTTATGGTTTTTGTGGCCTTTATGATCTCCAGCCCAGCATGCCTCTGCTTGTGGTCGATGCTCTGCTTGTGGTCGATGGTGAGGACTGCTGTAAACTCTAAGCATTGTGCTACTTTTGTGTTCATGGCAAGTGGGCAGTGTATAAGTCCTATTGCATTACTCACCTGAAAATACTGATTCCCAGGGTCCAGGAACGTTTGCTAATTGGTGTGCTCGTGCCTTCCCAGTACCATCTGCCCCCGTCTGATGTTGGCTACGGGCGCCGCAAAAAACCCACCACCTGAAAATCTATACTAACTACCGGGGACTCCCGTGGAGGGGTGATGACTACAAAGGTGATTAGTGGAGGGCGGTGGGCCCTTAGAAGCGATAGCAGTGGTAAGCTAGCAGGGCGGCGGTACTAGTAAGGGGGAATCCAGTATTAAGGGCGGAGATATCAAGCCAAGACACAATGATTTAATGGCCCACTTGGTCGCTGTTTTGAACATTACAGTGTTTTAGAGTTGTTACTACTACTACCAGTTCTCCTCTGACGTTGACTGCTGATCAATAGATACATTGAGGAGTACGGTGACAGCCAGGAAGAAATGTATAACTGGGAAACAGATGGTCACGAGACGCTCCCTGAGAGTGCACAAGGGACTGATTATGACCCCACCAAAGGGGAAGAAGATCCATAAGAGTGTCAACAACATTTCAGCAAATATCCCTTATTAAAATGCCTCCTGATCAGCAGTTGTCTACAGTTGAACCCCTGGTACTTTCCCAACCAGCCTCTAAGTTAATTACGAGTTTCGTTCGGAAGATTAACCAGATCAACCATGAAGTGGTTTGTGAAAGTCCTGGAGGCTCGAGTAACAAAACCCTCCACAGTAGACCAACTGACAGAGCTAATGGGCCTAATTAGGTGGTTTGCAAGGTGCACGACAAAATTGAAATTACAGTTGGAATTATAGAAAGATATTGGGATAATATAGAATCAGATAAACAAACTGTGTGATTAAAAGTATGTAGATGACCAGCTGACCAAGAGGTGGAGCAAGCAGTGCCACTTAGCTATTAGCTTCAAAACAAAAAAAGGGACCCTGTAAGGAAGAATATAAAAGCAGGAAAACAGGGGAATAAAGGTCACAATAAAACAGAAATCCTACCTAGTTAATTTAATGGGTGAAATATCTTGCCATACATAGAAATAGCTACACAGTCACAAGGGAGCAAAAATATATATCCAGAAATCAGAGAGGGATCCTTTGTTAGACCAAAGGAAATAGGGTAAACTCGTACAAGAAGGTTAAATTATTCCTTGGTTAATTATACTGACTCATACATACAATATCGCATCCAATCCCCAGCAAGTTGTATATAAGTAAGAAAGAAATTGCAATCGAAAAAACAAGCAAAGGGATGAAGCCCAAGCAATAAACCAAAAATCAAAGTCAAAGAATCCAAGTCAATATGAAAAAATGTAATTAAGGAGTTTTTTACAAATCATATTAAAAATACATATTAAAAATATTAAAATCCCAATATAGTCAAAAATATACTGTATGAGAAATATGTTTAGGAAGACAAATTCATACACTGTCCTTTGCAAAAATGATAAGGAATTAATCCTCACAATCACCCCCTGAGAGAAAAACAATTGACTGTATAATTTTTCATAAACTGTGACACATCCGTAGAACACACTATTGGCTAGAACCCGATACCAGCTTGTATGGACATATCTGTGGGCTTCAGTCAACTATCAGATTGAGTCTAATAGCTGTGTTGACGCGTTTCAATGGCCCTTATTTATTTACACCATCTTTACCAAGACTATCTTATCAATCTCTCGGTTGGAAAGTTTATCTTTAAATCAAGACCTGTATAAAACGGGAAAAGATTATTGGTGTGGCAAAACCTAGGAGTCTCACCTATATGAAGAAAGACTCTGCCTGTAACGATTCAAAATAGGAGGTGGAGATACAAGGTCCTTTCTGTAACGAATTTTATGTAATAACAATATTAATCTTCGACCAAAACAACTATCTATGTATGATTTGCTATAAGTATGTAGTCAAAACAAAATCATTAGATTTACTCTTTGTTGATTTGAAATCGACATTTGACGTTGTGGATCAAACAAAACTATGGAGTTGACTGGAAATTCGAGGGGTGGATACCTCTATTTTGCAAACAATAATGGCAGTCCACACTAGTACAACTGGAGTCAGGTATGGTCTGGAAGGTGAATGCATCAAGACTTTCCCTTTCGAAAAAGGTGTAGGACAAGGCTGCGTGCTAGCCCAACTGATTTTTACTCTTTTTGTAAATGATGTTGTAGACCACCTAATGGAAGAACTAAGGGGCAGATTTATGTTAACTGGCGCATCCCGAGGGATGCGCCAGTTAACATGCGCCACAGTGCGCCACAGCTACGCCACCCATGGTGCGCCGCATTTATGATGCGGCGCACCATGGGGCAAAAACGGCACAGATGCGTCACGCATCTGTGCCCGAAAAGTGACGCATTGCTGGAGTTGTGTCGCAAGCGCGACGCAGCTCCAGCAAGGCTCGGGGGTGCCCTATCTGACCAATGCTGTGTCAAGCCTTACGCCTGCTTCAAGCAGGCGCAGGGTTTTGACGCAGCATTGGCCAAAAAGTGACTGAGTGAAATCTTATAGATTTCACTCAGCCACTTTTGCGAGGCGCACCTGCCCAGGAACGCCCACCCTGCGCCGGAACGCCCACAAGCGGCGCAGGGCTTTACAACGTGACGCATCTGCCTAGATGCGTCACGTTGTAAATCGGTCGTAGGGATGCGCCACGTTTACGCCACAGTTGCGTGACGCAAACGTGGCGCATACACAACATAAATCTGCCCCCAATTGTTTTAAGGTTTTGTAAAGCGCGCAGCTGCCCCAGCAAAGGGGCGTCCCGGCGCTAAGCAATAGAAAGGGAGGCTACTAACAGAAGGAAGGCCTGTGTAGGAGGGAAGAGATGGGTCTTGATGGCCTTACAGAAAGCCAGGTAATTGTTGATGTTGTGGATGTGGAGCGGCTATGCCCCTATCATTGCTGAACACCTGGTCCCAATGTTATTGTTTGCGAACGAAGCAGTCCTTTTGTAACAAACAGAAAATGCATAGCATAGATTGCTCAAAATTATTTGTTGACTTCTGCCAAAGGAAGGCACTGACCATCAATTGTAATAAGACAAAAAGCATGGTGTTAAAACCGTCCCCTAGGTTTAAGAGAAGACTAATGATAAACGTTGAGCATACTGAGTGTCAAACAATATGATTACTTGGGATACAGTTCACAGAACAACTAAGTTGGAGAGACAAGATACTGAAAGCATGTAAAAGTTTTGACACAGTCCTCTTGGGCAGTTTTCAAATTTAGACATAAGGCAGGTGCACAAAGTATTAGCAGCATCCTTCAAATCTATTGATAGACATCAGTAGTGGCTGTGCCCGATGGGGCTGAGCTCTGGAGTGCGGTCCGCCATTGGATCGTCACTTTTTGTGACGTTCCATGGCGCAGAAGCCTGCGTGATATTTATCAGGCAGCACTAAGCCACTTTTTTTGGCTTAGCCCCTCCCCTGCTGGTGACGGAACCACTCCGTCATCAGCCGCGGTCGCGCTGTGCTGATGACGGAGCGGTTCCATCACGGCCCGCTTGGAACGCCTGCGCGGCGCGGATTCTGCGCCTGCGCTGAACGTTCTATTGAGCGGACGGGGCCGTGGCGGAACCGCTCTGTCTTGAGCACAGCGCAATCGCGGCTGGTGGCGGAGCGGTTCCGTCATCAGCATGCGCCCGCCGCGCGCCCGCCCCACCCCCTTAGCACTGCGGCGGAAGAGCCGCCGCAGTGAAGGGGTTAATGTTGCCTGATAAATATCAGTCTCTTTAACGCAGTGTTCTGCTTTAAAGGGGCGTGCAATGGGTGTTGCTGGGGGCGTCCCCAGCAACATCCATGGCGTTTTGACACTGCCCCAGATTCACGAGAAATTGTAAATCTGAGGCAGCGCCAAAAGCTTACGCCAGCCCAGGGTAGGTGTAAGGGAGGCGCAACGGGGAGAAATGTCTTTATTTCTCCTCGTTTTTCTTTGTGTTCTGCACTCTACAGCACACATAGAAAGAGGAAAAGCCTCTTGTGATTATTTTTGTACAGAAAGGTTTCCCTTCCTGTACAAAAATAATCTTCCCCACAACGCAGGCACCCTTGCACCATGGTGCAGAGGTGCTTGTGTTGGCGCTGGCAGGCCAATGGGCGCCGGCTCAGGGGAAAAGGACAGGAATGCGCCGTATCTTTTAGATACGGCACATTAATGCCCTTTTCTTTTGTTGTAGGGAAGCGATGCAGGAAGGCCTGTGGTGCTGCCCTTTGGCAAAAACTCATAATTGAGGCCCCTGCAAGTAGCGGAAAACAACTTCCTAGGGGCGCTGTTAAGATTGGGGCCTGGTACCCTATTGGCACTATGTGCAGAACTTTACTTCACGCCAATTATCCAACAAGCAGCTTTAAAACCTGTGCTGTATTGGATTATGTTAGGGAGGAAGGCAAAGGCAAGAATCTATCAACATTTTCTGGGAGATGCTGCTAGTTCCGGTGGCCCGAGCCGGAGGAGTTGGCTGACCCATGTGAAAAGTTCACTGATTTAGCTACAACTGGGGCACCTATGGGACCATCCAAGCATGGCAGGGCGAGGCATTGCAGTCCTTGTCAAAGAGCGCTATTGGCGAAGCTCTCTTCAATAAAATATTGGGAGGTTATTTCAAATACTGGCTGGCCCCAGGCAGCAAACGATCTGGATCTGACTCGTCCTGAGTAGAAACATATGCTTTACAGTTCAGATCAGGAATTCTGCCTACCAGAGAACATCTTGTTAAATGTGCAATGCCTGCTAAAGGAAGAGAAGTCTGTGAATGTATGTTTAGGGGAAAGGACAAATCATCGCACTTATTTGCTTTTTTGCACAAAATATGTACAAGAGTGCAAAAGAATACTTCTGCCCTTGCTCAGATTGTATGAGATCAGATCCACTAGGCGGCTCTGCCCTAGGACGGATAACCATCTTATTTTCTACTCTGTAGCCTCATTATGGACAGTTTGGCCAGGCGTTTAAGAGATGTTCGTCATTGCTAAAAACAAACTAGAGGAAGAAAGGCAGACCTAAATCTTTAGCAGTTCTATATGAAGCACCAAGAAACTACATTGTATTAGTATGAGCCAACTTGCATGGGCCTGTTTAGTTGACTAATCATATATTGATCCAGTGGGGAGATGCTTCTAAACATGTATGACCCCTTGTAAAGCTGTGCTGTCATTATTGTGGTAACAACGCTAATTTACTTGTCACAATATTCTAGAGGTACTTAAACTGAAGATGGTAATATGTATTAAGGAAAAATCTGGAGGTTTATGTTTTTACAATTTTTAAATGTTAAATTGTATTGAATTTTGATGTAGACTAAATCATGTTATTTTACTATAAAATGTATGAAGCACTTGCACTTTGATAGGCCCTGGTAATTGTTCTTATGTGTTTTAGATGTATGTAATTATGGGAATATTTTATGCATTTATTGTAAGGTTCACAGCCGAAACAATAAAGACTTGATAGGACAAATGACAGAGTAAAGACATGTGTACGCTTGCTTATGAAGAAAGTACAAATTGATGTTGCTCTACATGATAGTCCTTTTCTAATCTCAAATAAGCATAAAATATGGCAGTCTTCAATCAGCTGCAAAGCTGTTTAAAAAGAGTAAACTTTTTAGATGGTGCCCAGTCTACTTTAATATGTTTAACAGAACTGGGGGGGGGGGCAGGATTGGGAGAGAGTTTAGCGGGCCAACATGCTTCAGTTGCCTAAGCCTTTGGCATTTGGCTGAATGCAGAAGCTTTGCACCAGGGCTTTGGAGGGAGGCATAAACGTGCTACTAATTTACAAGTGTCTGTGGGAGGCTTTAAGTAGGGATTGCCCTTTACAGTGGTTAATTTGTAATAAATAAATAGGTGCCAGGGTTCCTGTCACAAGGCACAATTCTCCTGTTAGCGCCGTCTATAACAGAAGCCATGAAACCCTACAAGTGGGGCACGAATGTGGTGTAATGGCCAGATCTGCCGACCTTGGAGCTGGGGAACCAGGTTCGAGTCTGGGCATTGGTAACATCTTTTGATTCTCCGTGAATCCCCTAATCTCCCTGTGCCTACCAAAAATGAATGTGTCCTTACCTGGTGCACAAGCGCCAGTGTTGATGATTTAGTGCTGATGCTGAGCCCTGGAAACCACAGTCTCAGATTAAGCACTGGCCCTTTATTGGAAGACTTATCCCTGTCTTTTTTTTCTGGAGTGCAATCTGTTCCACTAGGAATTATCTCAATGTAGTGTCTGAAAGGGACTACCCCGGTCCTCTGACACTGAGCGAAAGCTTGCAAATCTTTTTTTGTGGCAGAACAAACCAGGAAGCAAGGCTGGGTTGTTGTGTCATCATATCAATGGTGTAGTTGTGGTCTGCTTGGTGGAGATGAGAAAATTAAAGATCTCATTTTTATGAGATTATTTTCTGCAGATGAGTCTATTGTGGACTTTCAAATTGAAAAATGTTTGCCTTGGAAAAATCTACATTTCCAGTAACCACTACCCAATTCTGCAGGTAACTTTCCCAGTACCCAATACACACAGTCTCGTAATGTGATTTTTGGCACATGAGTGACCATCTTTGGATTCTCCTTCAGGAGTGCTGCAGCCTCTTTGTTACCACTTCCTTCCAAGGGTTGAGTAAGTCCATCCTGGACTTTCAGGCCCTAATGCAAAATGAAGCCCCTGATTCAAATCAGCAGAGTTCCCTCAGTGCCCTGTGTAATCTGACAAAAGTCTCCCAGAGCTCTGTTACTGTCTTCAACAAGCACAAACAAGCTCTTGATGTTAAATGGAAAGCTCCCCAGACCAGTACTCCCCAGACCAGTACTCATGTGAAGTTTCATGCTCATTCCACTTAATAGTCACATCTGGCTACATGATTTGTGGTCATTCGAACTCTAACACTCCGATTTAAAACAAGGTTCTGCCTGTAGTTGCCGAATTAACTTCTGCAGGTTATCCCCATGAGCAAACTTTGCATTATGTCTGGTCCTCCTTTTGCTGAGGACGAGAGGAGTGTCACTTTGCCTGGGATATAGTGGCTGCATATGGGAGCTTTCTGAAGGATAGCCAACAAAGGACTGCTTTCCTGCATAGTTTAGAGCTTAAAACATTAGAGGAATTTTACATTTGGGTTTTGCTCATGGATACACCAAAGCGTGCAGAGAATACAAGACAGGACTCAAGCCGAATATGGTTCTTCAGAGGTCATAGGCCATAGCTAGTTAAACCGGAAGACATAAATGTGCAATGTGTTTTATGAACAACATTTCAGTTTAGTAACCACTATAGCAACCTATGTGGGTCTCACTGTCGCTTTTACTGGCCCCTTAACACAATCAGAACCAGTTGTTGTAAAACTATTCTTCATGTAGTGAGTAGCAATGTTGACCATCTAAAGATGAATTATCTGTAACAGACTCCGTCCCTGTCATCAATATAGAATTATAAGACCCATCCTGTGTACCAGTAGGTTGGTTCTTAAAATTCAGAATCATTGTGGTCAAAATCTGAACTACCGCTTGAGTGATAATGAGGTAAGTACCAAATTGTGACTCACTATGTTTGAAAGCCATTGCAGGGATAGTGGCCTTTCACAGTCAGCAGTCCACAATGTTTGTGATTTTTTTTTTAAAATAGAAGTTCTTTTTTCTTAGAGGTAGTGGGCCGGCATTTTAAAAAGTATACTTTTTCACAAAAGATTCTGAGAGTTAGCTGTGGTCCCCAAAGGGATCCTGATTAGAACCTTTCCATTTTGATAATTCATGATCACCCAAAATTCAGGAGTCCGTAATTTTTCATTGTTATGCACCTGGATTTTGGGCGCAAAATTTGACATATATCATACCAATTCAGCATTTGAAAGGGACACCTACGACACTCCCCTTCCAAACACCGAATTGATGTGGGGGTCTCAATCGCATTTTATGAGTGGTAAAAGTTACTGGCTCCTAAAATGGGATTCGTGCAGAAGATAAAGTATTGTTCTGGTCCCAAACTTCGAATCGGAGAGTTTGTAACTGCAAAAATTCTTAATACATCTGGCATTGTATTCCTTATTTAAATCACCTATTGTTTAAAACTAATCCAGTAGTTTCCATACAATACCATACCATACCAGTTCACCCCTTTTGTTTCAGGCAGGTTTGCAGGCTTGTAACTTTGCCACTATTTCTTCAAGTTTGTGTATGAGTCTGCCCTTGCAAGTTTGAAGCATAATTTATAAATGCAAGGAACCTCTAATGGGAATTTGTGTACATGTTTTTGTATTTGCTAATGTGTTTGCATGCTTTTTAACCCCTTCCCTGCTGATGACAGAACCGCTCCATCATCAGCTGCGGTGGCGCTGTGCTGATGACGGAGCGGTTCCGTCATGGCCCGCCCGACGCTCCTGTGCGGCGCGAATTCCGCGCCTGCGCTGAGCGTTCTATTGAGCGGACGGGACCATGACGGAACCGCTCCGTCATAAGCACAGCGCAACCGACGCTGGTGACGGACGGTTCTGTCATCAGCATGCGCCCGTCGCTCTTCCGCCCCGCCCCCTTAGCACTGCGGCGGAATAGCCGCCGCAGTGAAGGGGTTAAAACATATTGCGGGTTGATCATTGTGTTCATAAACTGGTTCCTTTATGCTGACATGCCTGCCCAAGTGATCCTGGTTGCTATTTCATATATACATATTTTGTCTCTTTAGGCCTCAAAACATGTGAACACATGTTCAACAGCCCCACCCCTATTGACTGTCCCATCACGCTCCTGAATCTCAAAGACCAATTGCAGCCCACCTGCAACTTGAAGGAAATCGCTCGTTGTCCACGGCGGACAAAATGCCTAAATAATATATCTTTGTGTTTGCGGAACTACTCAATTATATTCTACTTCTTTGAGGAAAACACTGGAACCTATAGCCTGGAGTATGGAATAAAAACAGACAATCAGAAGATAGTACATCTTGTGAACAAAGGTAAGCACTGTATTAGGCTGCTTGCCTTTCTAGTGGATCATAGCATGACCGTCTTAACCCTTTCTGTCTCCTCTAATCCTCCTTATCTCTATCCTAGAACTTGGAAAGAGAATGCTTCTCCCAGACATGTATGAGCTACATTGGAGTGACGCTTGTGCTTATCTGACATACCACTAGACAACCCACTGCATTGTCAATGGTAATATTTCGATTTCTTGTTCAGTGGACCAGAGTTGAGTGCAGGAAAATGAAACTGGCCCTGACAAACTGCTTGGCCTGGCCCGGGGAGGAGGGATGAGAGGGGGGAAGAGGGTGGGTGCGGCTGAGCTGTTTGCTAGGGCTGGTTTGGGCTGATTTTGTTACAGGGGGCTGATATTGCCAGACCCCGGAAACAAGCCCCCCCCCCCCCCCGGGGAGGGCCCGGTGCCCGCTACAGCCAGTCGGCCCTGGTTGAGTGGCTACAATGCCAAAGGTGGGTGGGGGCCGGTCATAAGGTATGCCATCAAAGTCTAACACCATCACAGTGAAGGCAGGGAGGTAGACAACCAGACAACCTGAAGTATGGTCTGTTGAAAACATTAGAGAATGGATTGTACACCAAGGGCCAGATTTAACACTTTTCAGCGCAGTGAAGCAGCTGCATGAAAAAGAGAGAGGAGGAGAGTGTCATATTTACATAAATATGCCTCTCTCCTCCTCTTTCCCTAGCGCCGGCGCTGAAAATCAGCTGCTGTGCGCCACCGAGACACCTTTGTGCAAGGGTTCTCTGTGATTCTAGCATAGGTTTTGTACAGGAAGGATAGCATTCCCATATAAAATACCATTCATAGACTAACTTTTGCCCTTTCCCTCTTTGTATGTGTGCTATAAAGTGTAGCACGCAAACAACGTTGGAAAAGGAAGGAGAAAGGAAAGCATTTCTCCTTCTTTGCACCTACTTCAAAAGGGCGCAGTTTTTTGATGCTAAACCCTGTCCACTTTATTTAGTAAATAGGGTTGGACGTCAGAAACCTTGAGTGGTTGCATGGGAACGGCCATGCACCACCCATGGTACACCCCCTTGGCACCAACTAATGCAAGGCAGCGTTATGCGCGGCTTCTCTTTACTATCACGTTATTTCCAGAGCTAGCTGGAAAGTAAATCAGAAAAAAAAGATTTTGCGCCGATTTGTGCCACTTTTGTGAAGCAAACATGCTGTAAAATCTTTGTAAATCTCCCCACTTGTGTCCAGCTCATTGCAGAGGGATTGGGATTGGAACAAAACAGAAACCAGCTGGTTTCCCAATCAATGTAATCAGATGTTAGAAGTCAGTTTTATTCTCTCATCAATCTCCTTGGTTTTGTAAATCCATCCACTACAGGGAATTGCATTTATAAATTAATGCCGCCTTTATATCTCTTCAGGTTCAGATCCTGCTCATGACCGAGCATAATCTTTGATTTAACTTTTTTCACCTTATTTTCCTGTTTGATGAAAGAGCTGTATAATCAAATAAATACTTACATTTCATAAGTATTTTCAGTCTCTGTCTGGATCAGGGGTGGCACCTCAAGGGAGTGCTGTGTGGGGCTGGACGGAATGGGGCAGGGTGGGGGGTAGTAAACACCGGCATAAGGCCGAATGGAGTTAAGTAAATAAATAAAACAAATTACATTGCACGCGCTGCAACGCCATTTGAGTCTGGATCATTTTTTAGGTCGCGCTGGTGTAGCAATGCGAAGCATTGCGTCCAGCGAAGTATCTATTGTTGGCCACCTCGGCGCCGTGCACATCTTTTATCCCACATTCTCAGCAAGTGAATAACACATACAGACACACATCCACAGTCACGCACGCATGTACACACACACACAAACACACACACACCTTCCCCCCCCCCTTACCTCACCGGGCTCTTGTCGCTGCGCTGGTGTCATCTCTGCACTCCAGCTCCTCTGCCAGCACGGCGCGGGGCTCTCCCCTTAGGCATGGGAGCCCCGCCGTGCTATCCGCTGGTCTTCACCTGGGCCCCCTCCTAGGACCCGGAACTTCGGCTCCCACACTTCGCTTTGGCTCCGGGCTCGCTCCTCATAATGAAAGTTATGAATGGCGCGCATGCGCGGGCAGCCCCCGCCCTCTCAGGCGTCCTCACATCCCGGATACTAAGCTTGTTGTTTCTCTGCTTGCTCGTACTTTTCTGGCATTCAGGAACAAATGGAAATGTCCCTATTCACCTTTCTAGGTAAAAAGAGGTAAGTGCGTGGTTTTATTCACTACTTTCCATTCCAATTATTAGGAGATTACAGTAGACGCATTAACGTTCTTACACAAGTAATTTCATATACGTATGGGTAATTCAGTCAGCAGGGCATCCCGCACACATAAACTGATTACAGGCAACTGGTTTATGATAGATCTCCTTCTGACATGATTGGGGACGTAAATGACTCGATGATTTCCCCGGAGTCTTTGCCATGGTGCACCTGGTTTGTAGCTGTGCAGGCTCGGCTGCTCCTTGTAGGCTTGACCTTGCATTTGTTTTGGGCTACATCTAATGTATTTGCTGAACTGCAGTATTCTTTAGGCACGGGTTTAGTGATTTGTGATTGTCGGGTCCGGGGCATCCCCTAGTTAGTTTGGAAGCTGTGTAGAAAGGGATACTTTTGGGAGGCACTAGCAACTGACCGACATGATAATGGAATATTATCATGCTGGGAATGGAAATAGATAAATATTGAGTTTATTGACTTGGTGCAAGGTATAGTTCGGTTTTAAACACCGGCTTTTTTCCGAAATGGGTTACGATTACGCACCCATACACATACAACAGAGTTCATGTTAGAGTGCCAATTTATTGACCTTTCTAAATATTTTTCTTACATCTTTGTTGTGCGCTAACATTTAATTTATCCGTAGACTTCCAATGCCTCTTCCTTTGTGTAAGTATTAATGCCCTAATCGAGGCGCTCTACGTAGGAATTTTTAGGTGTTGTTTGACTCTATGTACTCAATAAAAAAAGAGCTTTAACAATCAGTACTGAGGGAAGGGAATGTGGCTCTGCCTAGATGTTCATGAGGTGTGTGATTTCGTTGAAAAGAGTGATTGTATTCCCCTTTATATTTTATTGCAAATCCTATGTTTATATTTATAAGCCAGTCATGCCATAGGTATGATTTGTTAATCATGAATACTTAAACAAAGGCAGTGGGCATGACGTTTAAATTGTGAAAAACTATTTGAAAGCCTATATGTTTTTAATGGTGAATCTTTCTTACTCTGTGGTAAATCTTGTACATATTTACTCTTATACATAGACTCTCCGAGATTGCTCAAAACAGCAAGGGTTTCGGTGTTGGTTACCCCTTTTGACACACCTGGGTTGGAATATGTACATAGTGATACTCCCTGTTAGGCCCTTTTAGGAGTGATTGTGCATTGGTCTGTCAACCGTAATTTTGCACATACCTGTAATTGATATGCCTGCGTGACATTTAGTTGCCTTTTGGGAGAGCAAATGTATACTACACTAGGCCAGAAACTGCTATGATGACAAGTTTTTAATAAAGGCTAAAGGCCCGATTGGTTTAATTTGAAAAATGATGCCAAATCTAAAATGTCGCATCTTTTTATTATGAAAAGGTTATTCCAAATGATATAGTCCTTTAAGAGTGGATTGTTATTACACTGTGAGGAAGCCTGAATACAGGTACTTTAATACATAGAATCTTATAGATTACCATAGTAGGCAAGGATTTTGGTTCTGTTATCCACCCTGACGAACACTTGAGGTTGTAGATTTACACTCTGATAACCCCTGTTTGCGAAAGTTAAAACTATTGGCATTGTAAATGACAAAGCTATTAATTTTGCTATTTTCAAAACCAACACATAAATACAAAATTTGTCATTTACAATACCAATAGCTCAAATTTTCCTAATGCTAGACCTATTGCATTGCACATGCTTGTTTGTGTTGTGACTGCTTCCTGTTGATCTAGATCTGTTAGGAAGATTTTACGCTTGGTTCAGGTGGAGTGTGTTTAAGAGGCAGCAGGTTCCACTTGGGTGCGAAGCCAGGACAAGTGACACATAGTGACTCAGCCTGTCACTATAATTGTGTCTTGGCAGGCTACAGGCTCCAAGTAGGCAATGAAAACCACAAAGATCTTTAACAAGCACAGCTTGTGGCTCTATTGTTTATTGAAACGTTTCTACCTAATGGTTTGAGGTGGGTTTGTTTTAATTACAATTCATCAGTCGTACAAGCCACTGCGTCTCCCTTTGGCATGCTGATGTAATGTTTTTTTTTTTTATTGGAAGTATAAGACATACAAACAATAGAAAAATGAAACCCCTGCACACACATAGGAGCGTTAGCTAGAAAATACAAAATATAACATTTTGAAAATTGTATTGCAGTGGATCTGTAGAGGTGACTCCTAGAGGGCAGGTGTACTTAGAACAGGTGTGGAAACCCTTTTTAGTTTGTCATGTTCCTCACAGTTTAGGAGGGACACACCCGGTATATCTATATTAAGAAACAGTATGTATCGTCCCCGATTTTGGAGGAATGAAGAGTGGGCAGGTGTCACTCACCCTCCTCTCCAGTCAGTGGGGTATGTTGTATTAGACTGAGTATTAAAAATCAGCCCTAACCTGTCAAACATCTCCCACCTACAGGGGGTTTAAAGGCGAATCATCTCCCTGGTTCCCAGAGACAGACAACACACTCAAGGATTTGTATTTACAATTATTGGTTATTTATCATTCCTAATTTGTTTGCAGAACATATCTATCAGAATAATGATAATTAATATAAGGAACACAGAAATTAGAACTGAAGTCTGTGCCAGTGCTAGTAATGCTCAGATCATTTTTCATCACACCTCCCGTTTCTGTTGCTGTTAAGTTTACCTAATACCCAGAAGCATTTCCAGCCTTGTGTCTGGTGGTGTTGCATAACTAGATAGTAGTATGCCAAAGTCATGATAATTTACCCGCATACCTTATTTTACTGTTGGGCCTGTGTCAGACTTTGATCATTCAGAATGTGTCTCCACTAACCTGCCCATCTGGTCCCGACCCTTCTGTGTTTCTGGCATTTGATTATGCAGTAGTTCCCAATGTTTCTTTATGGAGAGAGGAGGGCCACTTGTATATTACTACTTTTGTACAGTAAAATGCCTCTTTGCAGAAGTTTAAAGAAGAATAGAAAAAGTTAAAACTTCTGTTCCCTTCCAAGCTAGATCTGCACAATGCAAGATGGCCTTGCAGCTGTACGCAGACCAGCAACAAGGACATTTTCCTGCTCTACCTTTAATGTCAAAATGGAGTTTCAGAATAAAAACAGAGCGATTGAACACACATCTACTAGCATTACCATCCAAGCAGATATTTCATTTCCTAGATCTGAAGCCTAATGCACAAATACTATAATATATTTAGTGCATTCATATTGCCATACAATCAGGCCTGACTTGCACGTAATATTTTCCTAAAGGTCTGCCCCACTGGATATCCCTGCCTTTTTAGATGATCGTCAAGAAAGACCATCATTTGCCCCCATTTTATATCCAACCTATTACTTGGGAAACTATGAGTACCCCCTACAGTTTTACTTAGCCTAAAACTATAGTGTATCTCATTAAGCGTAATGGAATGGAGAGGCTCTTTAAGCTCAAACAATGGACCCAATGGGCTATGTTGACCAGTGGAGTGTGGAGTCATATCCTTAGTGCACGTTTACAGGATAACAACTCTCAGGGCAATCAATCAATCTAGTGACTTGTAAAGCATGACTACTCACTTGCAAGGATCTCAAGGTGCTGGGGGGGGGGGGCTGCTGAACCGTTGAAAGCACTGTGGTTCATTCGAAGAGGCAGGTCTTGAGGTCCTTCTTGAATTGTGGCAGTGACTGCATGAGGAGGAGAGGCAGGGTATACCTGTGAGGTAGGAGAAGGATCTTCCTCTAGCTGTGGTCTTGCGAATAAGTAGGGCGGTGGCTAGGGCCAGTTGAGCGAAGGTATCTGGTGGGTGCATGGAATGCGAGGCGGTGGTTGAGGTACGCAAGTCCTGTATCATATATAGCTTTGTAGGTGTGTGTGAGGATCTTGAAGTTGATTCTTTTGTTGACTGTGAGCCAGTGGAGGCCTCTCAGAAGGCCGGTGTTGTGGCTGTGGATGAATCTGGCGGAGGCGTTCTTAATGTTCTGCAGTTTCTTGAAGTGTTTCTAGGTGATACTGGTGTAGAGTGCATTGCCATAGTTTATCCTGCTGCTGATGAATGAGTGGGTGACTGTTTTTCTGGACTCAGTGGAGATCCACTTGAAGATCTTTCGGCGCAAGTATAGCATGTGGAAGCAGGATGAGACGGCGTTGATCTGGTGGTTCATGGTAAGCGAGGAGTCCAGGATGATGCCAAGGTTCACTGCCTGGTCTGTGGGGATTGCGGATCCAAGATCTGTGGGTCACCAGGAGTCGTCCCAGGCAGAGGGGATGGAGCCCAGGATGAGGACATCGGTCTTCTCTGAGTTGAACTTGAGGCAACTGTCCTTCATCCAGTTGGCAACAGCCTTCATCCTGTCGTGTGAGTTGTTCTTGGTGACTGTGGATTTGTTAATGAGGGAGAGGATCAGCTGGGTGTTGTCGGTGTAGGAGACTATGTTCAGTCTGTGGTTCCTAACGATGGCTGCGAGCCGGCCATGTAGATTTTGAAGAAAGTGGAGCTCAGGGCTGAGCCCTGAGGCACTCCGCAGCTGATCTCTGTGAGTTCATAGTGGAACTGTGGTAGTCTGACTCTCTGTGTTCAGCCAATGAGGAAGTAGTGGATCCATTCCCTGGCTTTGTCACGGATGCCGGCGTCGTGTATTCTTGTGCATCGGGTGCGGTGGGAGACGGTGTTGAAGGTGGCCAGGAGATCCAGGAGGATGAGAGCTGCATTTTCGCATCAGTTGGGGAGGGTGTGGACGTAATCTGTAGCAGCGAGGAGGCTGGTCCCGGTGCTGTAGAAGCTGGATTGGGAGAGATCTAGGATGTGGTGCGCTTTGATGAACTAAGAAATTTGGGCATCCGATGACCTTGTCTGGGAAGGGGAGCAGAGAAATGGGTCTGAAGTTCTTGAGGTCCATTTGATCGGCAGGTGGTGTCTTCAGCAAGGGGTTGATCTCTGCGTGTTTCCAGTCTTCCAGGAAGGTGTCAGCGTTGTGATCCAGTGGGTCAGCAGAAATTCAGTCTCATATGTTCAACTCTACACCACAATACTCACCATTATTTATATATTTATCACTAGCCCATAAATGTCTGAGACATGAGATTTGACCTACTGAATCATATGACCTAATTAATCTAACATAACAAATCACTTTTAATTAAGTCACATATATAGGCAATGGATTAACTAATGGTCACTCAAGGAAACAAACAAGACCAGCTTGTCATTTCAAAATCTATTTTATTACCTTTATTTTAAAGCATTGCATCTTTTATTAAGCAGAGAATATTTATTTAAAGGCACATTAGTCTTAGCCAGTTCGAACTAAAATCAGCATGAGAAAATGCTCAAACATACAAATTAATTCTTCATAGCCTATTTCCCTAACTCAGCTAAAGAAAAAACCTGTAAGGAAAAGTTAAAGTCTCTAAGGATCTTACGTGAAAGGGAAAACCGACAGCGTCTCTGGGCCACAGGAATGAACGAATAGTGCTCTTAGCAAGGGGCAATTCTTATAGTATTTTCCTATCTAAAACTAACTAAAAGAATACAAATATTCAAGCAAGACAAAATATGATTGGCCAAGAAACATCTCCTGATGTGGTCATCCGACTCTCACATAGCCAGAGTCACGTTCTTTCAAGAGCGGCATTGTTCATTATTTAATATCACCAGCAGCTTCCGAAGGTGGCTACATTTGACAAAGTGTCATAACAATTTCCTTTGTCCGCTCAAGCTTTTGCGCCACTAAACGTCAACTGCGGTGAGGTTCCGTGACAATTTGAACCCGTGTTTTCAAGTTTGTCGGAAATACATAATATTAGTATCAGCGAACCGCAAATGATCCATTTAGCATATCCTGGTGTTTTCGCTACGATACGAGCAAGAGCACTCCTGTTATGAACACATTTCTGATCTACCCATGGCATCCATCTTAGATCATGGCCGCCATTTTGTGTTTCCTTGCCCTCACATATGCAATAGCCTCTGATCACTTCATTTCACTCCACTTTGATTAAGGACACGTAGCCTTAGCCGGAGATTCACCTCTTTCATGACACGTACACCTTAAACCAGATCACGCTGAAGCTGCATGACTCGACAAAGGCTGCCTCCTCTGCCCGAGGCCAGCCCACCTGAACTGGTTTTCCTGTCCATTGTCCTGATCATGATTAGGCGGCCGAAGCCGGTAGCCTTGCCCATTTACAACCCACAAACATCTCTTATCCCGTTTTTCTATCTTCTGCACCTGGCTCTGCTCCTTTCCTTCTGGGCCTTTATTAGGGGGAGGAAACGAACTTTACGATGAGGCGGTCCGGCTCTTGAATGCAATATTGACAAGGGATTGTGATGGACTAGTGGGAACCCCTCTTCGTGATGTTTGGCATTAGATATTATCGACAATTCCTGTGTAACGCCAAATATTTATTGTTTAAGACACAAAGGTTTGGGAATGTACTGACATGTGAAATATTTGCCTGAAGCACAATTTTTTGTATATAAGGAGCAACCCTCAATGTACAAATCGAACAGTCTCCTAGATTCTGCCCGTGTGTAGATTCTGTGATTTCTGTGTCCCTGCAGTAATAAACCTTTGGTCTTTGACGCCACCATCGAGAAGCCCGTGTTTCTGTTCATTTGCGCACCAAGGCAGGTGGAACTCCGGGGTCTTTGGGTGTTGTTCCCTGACACCTCTGGACGGAACCAAAAAGTCCAGAACTCCAATTGGCGCCCAACGTGGGGCGACGTCATTCGGTACCGGTCCAAAAGCCTGAAGAGTTCGAGAAGCTTCGTGTGAAGATTCCTGAGGGAGGCGCCCCACTTCATCGATCCCGGCATATCGCAAAAGTGGCCCTGAAGTTCTCTTCCACGAGGGTTCCCGTTCAGGACGGCTGCAGTGGGCCGTTGCCTTGACCGTCGCCCTGTCTTGGACCCGAGGTGCAGCCTTAGTACAGCGAAACGTGACGGGTTTCTCCTTGGTGACGTCTTCAGTGCCTCAGTTAAGTATTTAGTGATAACTAGCTGGTTACTTTGTGAGGATTGTTAAAAATCCTTGATCGGTTCTTGGTTTGGTTTGGTTTCGTAAGATTATCACTAGTTGTTCTGGTTACGATAATCTATTTGGTTCAGTTTGGGTATCGATACATTAGTTTGGTTTTGGTAGGCCTAAGTTCTTGGTTCAAGTGCACATATCTGTTTCGTGTTTTGTTTGTTTTGTGTTCCAGACTGAAAATGGTAAGTCGGAAAATGTTGTCTTGTTTCGGTTGCAACAGTGACTCACGATTGGAGGATTCTTGTCTGGTTCCTCCAATTGGGACTCCCCTTTATGACCTATATTGCAAATTTGGAGTGGGTCCTATATCCTATAATGAGGTATGGGTCCGTTATTGTAAGAAGGATGGTGTCCTTAGTTGGCCACTACATGGTAGTTTTGAGCCCGAGATCCTTGATAATTTAGAAGCGAAATTGTTTAGTAAGAAAGCCCGGCCGGCAATGTTTGATTCTTTCCGTTACTGGCGAAAAGAATCTAAACAGAGAGAAATGAAAAGGTTGAAGAAAGAACAAAAAGAGCAAGAAGAGTTAACTCTAGAGCAAGCAACTAAACAACTGCAAGATAATGAGTGCGAAAAGGCTATAGATGTAGCAATTAGAGAGCATAATTTAGCGATTGACAAGTGCTACCCTGCCTTGCCATCGAAAACGGCTAAGATACTGGAGGATCCCGAAAATGATCCTCTGTTGTCTTATCTGTTACGTTCACCTCCACCGTACGCACAAGGTGCTGCGGCTCAACTTGTACCGAATGTTCAATTGCCGGTTGCTGGACAACCTGGTGGTCTTGTTCCTCAGAATCTAGTTCCTGTACCTCCTGTGGTTAATGTGAATATTCCTACGGCTCCTCCTCTCCCTGGGTTGCCGACTTCTATACCTGTATCTGTCTCGCTTACACCTACTACTTCACAAACTATTTTCATCGATACTCCTACTGCTTCGCAATCTGTTCCTACCTCTACTGTGTTCTCTACGTCTGCGAGTATGTTAACTCCACTTTCTGTACGTCGAAAAATAACTGATTCTGTTGCTAATATTCTGTCTCCTCTATATAAATCCTTAATTAAGACTCCTACTTCTGATTCAGTTCAGAGACGTAGTCAGCTACCAAGTACTGAAGAACGGGGAGTTTTAGATTCCACGGCTCTCAGATGGATTACGAAAGTTAGAAGATATAATACGAGAGATGTATTAGATACGTTTATGCAGTGGAAGGAACCAACGCAACGATACGTCTTTGATGAGATGTGTTCGTTGCTACGTGAGGAAATAGAGGAAGATGATGTCGAATCAGACTTGGAGGATTTAATTAAGGTGCAAAAAGAGTTTGCTGCAGGAATGATAGTGGGTGATAATATACAGGAAGCGATGGAACTTATTTTGAGTTTTAGGAATGATCCATCTCTTCGTTCGCCGAGAGATTTAGAGAAAGGTAAAATGAAGCCAAGTCGCCAATATCCTATGAGGGAGGTTCCTCCAATTTGGCGCGAAGCTGTGCAAGCTGATCATAACGCTGGTATTGTAGCTGCTCCAGCACAGTTCCAACGAGTGTGGATACACATTCCATGGAAGCGAGCTGAAGTACTAGCAGTGAAACAGGCCTTACCAGATCCGCGTAAGAATCCGGCCGGATATTACAAGGAATTGACACAGACAGTTGAAGCTTGTATAATGAATTTGGCAGACATTGACATGCTATTTGGTAATGTAGTTCCACAACCAGTGTGGGCTAAAATTCGTAGAGAGGATCATCAAGCAGCTTTAGGTGGTGATTGGGCAGCTATCACTGCAGCAGATGGTCAGCAAACGGGTGGTGCAAAACCCGAACCCCTAATTGCTAATCTTCCAGGTAGAATAATTGACTTAATGAAGACTCTGATGCCTGCGTTACGTGTTAATTGGGATAAATTGTCCGCATGCAAGCAAAAGAAAGATGAAAGTGTCTCCGACTTCTTCACGAGGTTCGAAGAGACTTTTGTAGACCATAGTGGTCAGGATATGAGTACAGAAGGAGGACAGAGATTGTTTGTCGATAAATTTGTGCATAATTTGTTACCTGAATTATGCAATAAATTAAAGGATTCAGAGAGTGCGTGGGCTGTTTCCACAACAGCGCAAATACTTGCGACTGCGCAGTACTACGAAAATAGGGATAAAGAGGAAAAAGAGAAATCAGAGAAGAAAACGAAAGATTTAAAGACTAAAGTTCTTTTACAGCAGGCGTATCCGCCTCGCACGAACCAGACTAATATGCAACAGAATTCGTATCAGAGGACAGATTATAGTTCAACCAGGCCTCAATATCAGTGGAATCAGTGTGCGTACTGTAAGAAAGAGGGTCACTACAAGAATGAATGTCCGATTTTAGCGCAAAATAATGCAGCAGCAGCTCAGAGAGGTCGTGGTGGTTTTGCGCAGAATTCTAGAGGTCGAGGGCGAGGTGCTATGCCTCCGCAAACGAATGATCGTCCCTCTAATCACTTTGATCAACGAAACGTACAGTCAGCTCAACAGAATAGATCTCAGCAATATCTTGTTGAGGATTATTGTGAAGTTGATGAGGGATTCCAGCAAAATGGGTACTAGGACAGCCATGGACAGAGAGAGGGAGTAGTATCAGTTCCAGTGGATCAGAGTGGGCCTTATGTCGCAGTAGCAACATCAGGTGTAGTCGAACCGTTTCTGTTGGATACTGGTGCCGCAAAAAGTTCTATCATTCATGCGAAACTCCCTGGCGCACCTTTGTCTGGCTCAACGAATGTTTCCGTAGGTTTTTCAGGCGCCCCTGTTTACAACCCGATATCTAATCCTTTGTCTATTTCTGTTGGACCATGCCAATTGAAAGCACCCTTGATTTTGACGACAGGTTGTAATGAAAATCTGCTTGGTTTAGATTTGTTAAAACGACTATATGCGACATTGTACTGTTCTCCGGAAGGAGTACAGCTTACTTTGGGTAAAAGACTCACTTCTCCGATGTACTTGTCAATGGACGCACTCCCGCCAGAGCTGCGCTCACTCCCTAATTCTCTTTGGGCGACTGGTCCTAATGATGTAGGCCTTTTGGAAATACCACCGTATGTAGTAACTTTGAAAGCAAATGTAAAATTTCCCAGAATTCCCCAATATAAAATATCGAGTGAAGGAGAACGTGCACTTTTATTGATTGTGCAAGATTTGATTAAGAAAGGTGTGGTTGAAGAAACTCGAGGAAATGTTTGTAATAGTCCTGTATTGCCAATTCTGAAACGAACTGATCCTACGAAGCCTCCAGTATATAGGTTTGTCATAGATCTTAGAGAAGTTAATAAGATTGTGGTTCCGCAGTTTCCTGTGGTTCCAGACATTACTGCCTTGTTAACATTGATTCCTGCTACAGCCAATTGGTTCTCAGTCATCGACTTGAAGAATGCTTTTTTCAGCATTCCGATAGCAGAGGAAAGCAGGGATATGTTTGGCTTCTGTCTAGGAGGTCGAAGCTTCAGATTTAAACGCGCTCCACAAGGCTACTGTGAGAGTCCATCTATTTACAGTCAAGCATTAAAAAGTCAGCTAGATTCTTTTGTCCTTCCTCCAGGTTCTGCCCTAGTACAGTACGTAGATGATCTTTTAGTGGCTGCCGATGACAAGGAAACTTGCAAAGCAGCTACAGTATCGTTGTTACATCATTTGTCTGATTTGAATCACAAAGTATCACCTTCCAAGATGCAATACTGCTGCCAAGAAGTGACCTACCTAGGTCATCTCTTGTCAAAGGAGGGAAGGAAGTTGACCCCAGAAAGAATAAAAGCAATTACGCAAATGAGTGTTCCACGCACACAGAGAGAAGTACGTGCCTTTTTAGGTATTACCTCCTACTGTAGGCAGTGGATCCCAAATTTTTCTCTTTTAGCGAAACCATTGGTAGCTTTGACTGGGAAAAATGTTCCGAGTCCGGTGCCATGGTCTGATGAATGTCAAGAGAGCTTTACCGAATTACGAAAAGCCTTGTGTTCTGCTCCTGTATTGGGTACACCTGATTACAGTAAACCATTCACGCTCTACGTTCATGAGAGAGAAGGTTGCGCGTTGAGTGTCCTGACACAGAAGTTTGGTGATAAACAACGCCCCTGTGCGTATTTCTCATCAACATTAGATCCGGTAGCTAGAGCGTTGCCTAGTTGTTTGAGGGCTACAGCGGCAGCTGCGGCTTCCATTCGGCAATCTGCTGGTTTGGTGATGAACAATATGCTAGTGGTCATGGTTCCTCATGCAGTAGATACACTCATGAACCGAACGAAGACACAACACCTTACCAGTGCGAGATTATCTGGTTACGAACTGACACTACTAGCGAGCCATATTCAGATCAAAAGGTGTAATGTATTGAATCCAGCAACGCTGTTGCTGACTGATCAAGAGTCGAGTGATTCTGAGCCACATGACTGCTATTTTAAAACGGAGGAAGAGACAAAAGGACGCATTGACCTGAAGGATACTCCGTTACCCGATCCGGATGGCACGCTGTATGTGGACGGGTCATGTTTTAAATTGGAGAATGGTGATGTGACTGCTGCTTATGCGGTGACAACTTTGAAGACGATTGTGGAGACTGCAAGAGTGAATCAGAATTCTGCCCAAGCTGCAGAATTAATAGCTCTAACGAGAGCATGTGTTTTAGCTGAGGGAAAGAGAGTGAATGTGTTCACAGACAGTCAGTACGCATTTGGCGTGGCCCATAGTTTTGGCCGGTTGTGGAGAGAAAGAGGTTTCATTACGTCCCATGGGACTAAGATTCAACATGGTCAGCTAGTTAACGACTTGTTGGAATCTCTAACCTTGCCAACTGAAGTTGCAATTATAAAGTGCAGTGCTCATAAAGCAATCACGGATGATGTTGGACGTGGGAATGCTTTTGCTGATGAAATTGCTAAACAGACAGCTAGAGATGTGATGAGTAGAATGTATGTTGCAACATCTGCAAGATGGATCGCTGAGTCTGGGATGTGTGAAGATACAATGGAAAGTGTGAAGGAGATTCAGAAAGAAGCAACTGAGGAAGAGAAACGTGTATGGAGAGAAAATACGGGCAAGTTGGACTCGAATGGATGTTGGATTGATTTGACAGAGCAACAACGTTGGATGTTGCCGGATGCGTATGTGCTTGCAGTAGTGACAATGGCGCACGGAGTAGCGCATATAAGTTCTAAAGGTATCTGTAAGATGTTGGCTCTGGTCTGGAAGAATGATGGGATCAGTAAGTGTGCAGAGAGAGTGGTGAAAAATTGTATGGTGTGCTTGATGCATAACCCTGGCAAGGGAACTCCAACTCCAGCTGGTCATTTCGCTCCTCCTTCCTGTCCCTTTGAAGTGATTCAGTTAGATTTCATTCACATGGAACGCTGTAATAACTTGAAATACGTCCTGGTGGTGGTTTGTGCTTTTTCCAGGTGGATAGAAGCATACCCACTGAAGGACAATACCGCCTTATCAACTGCCAAAATTCTTCTCAAAGAATATTTCCCTAGATTCGGTATGCCACGGATTGTATGGTCAGATAACGGAAGTGAGTTTATAGGGAAAGTTATGCAGAGTGTATGTGCAGGCCTAGGTTTGAAACAGAAATTTCATAGTGCGAACCATCCCCAATCAGCTGGTCTAGTGGAGGGTTATAATGGCACCCTCAAGCTGAAGATGGCCAAAATACAAGCATCCACAGGTTTGGCTTGGCCAGACGCACTTCCTTTGGCCTTGTTATCAACGAGAGCAACAGTGCATTCTAGAATAGGGCTTTCTCCATACGAGATTGTGTTTGGCCGCCCGGCAAATATCTGGGGTGTGCCAAGGCCTAAACAATTTTGCTCCATTGAATATCCTATGTTGATAGACTACCTTTACGACTTGACTGCTAAATTGAGTCTTATTCATCAACAGGTTTTCGATGCACTACCAAAACCTCCGGAGAGTCCAGGGCATCAACTGAAACCCGGCGACCAAGTGATGGTCAAAAACTTCGCGAGGACAAAGAATCTTCAGCCTCGCTACATCGGTCCCTTCCAGGTCCTGCTGGCAACGAGGACAGCCGTACGTGTTGCTGGCCGCAAGAACTGGATTCACGCTTCTCACGTAAAGCGTGTTCCATTGCCGCTGCCTTACGACGACTGGGTGAAGAAGGGAATTGGTGCCTCCGAATCTGAAATCACCCCGAAATTTATCCCTTTCAGTGATGCCGATTTGATTACTGACACTTTGAAACCTGACTCTCCTCCTGAGAAAACTCCTTCGAACATTGAACATTTGTCTTCAGCATCAGAAGAAACTTTGTTATCTGCGAACTTAAACTCTGCAACAGCTGCTAGTGATACACTATTTTCCGATCAAACAGTACCAGCGAAGAAGAGATACAACCTTAGAAGCCATAAAAAGGACTAATAAAGCAGGCAACTGCATATTGTAATTTTGATATATATATATATATTGAACTTTTGCTTTTCAGCCAGGAAGTTTGCTATTGTTTATTGTTTTTTTAAAATTGCCTTGCCGTCTGGGTAGCCGTAGGGTCGTGGCTGTGTGCCTAGTTTGAATTTGCAGGGGTCTGACACAAGGTCGATCTTTCTGTTGGTTTTGGGAACTCCCAGGGCTGACAGAGGCATTTTCATCTACGTACACATCATCAGTGGTCGCGAGCGGATTGTAGAAGATGGAGCTTCCTGCGCTGCAACGAGAAAATGTGATTTATGTCCGCAGAAACAGACTGTACAAAATTCTTCGTAGCAAATGCTTTTTGATGCAATGTGCTATTACATTTTTGATTATTTTAGCAACATTGGTGGGTGGAATAGTCTTTAGTATAAATCTGATTTTTGTGCCAGTTACTACAGTACCTCCCCTTGATCCTGTTACTTCTACTGTTTCTTCTATACACTCTTTTCACTCGTTTCCTGAACATGAGCAAGCCCGACGTACAGAGTTCATTAACAACACTTTTGTACAGCTCTTGCACCAACACCAACTGGTAGTTAACACTACAGACTGCTGGGTGTGTGGCTTGATACCCCACACTATGGATAAAGGTATTCCCTATTTGGTTTTGCCTTTCAGCTACAATGGATCATTTCAGGCCCTTCAAACCATCTTTGCTTATGCCCTTGAGACCTATCCTCCGCGTCCACCACGTTCCACTAAATATAACTCTGCCAACAAAGCTTTAGTCCAGGGAATTATTGACATGATCAAGGATGTCAATAATACTCCATCTTACCCTAGGGACGAACTGCGAGTGTATTTGAGTTGGAATACTTCAGAGTATCGCTTTAGTTTAGGAGAAAGCAAGCGTAAAAGCTCAACTCCAATCTGGGTCGTACCTCACCGAGGTCAGGTCTGTTTGCAAGGTAATGGGAGAAATCCGAGAGCTCAGCTAGGGAGGAGTGAGTGCGTTGAGACTTATGTGTTTCCGGCTAACTCTTCCCCTGCCTTCCTCACTGCTAGGGGTACCTATTTCATTTGTCGAGACCGAGCTTATACATGGTTGCCTGCTGACTTTTCAGGTTCATGCTATATTGCTCGACTGTTGCCTCCAACATACACTGCTTCATCTAATTACCACAGAACCAGAGTAGCGAGAGGTGTCTTCAGCAAAGAAGATACTGCTGGTCAGGAAGCTGGAGACTTTTTCAAAGGCTTCCTTCCGTTTTGGGGGCCTATGGCCAATAGTAGAAACATACGTCAGCTAACACGGGTAGTTGAATCTACTATTACCGAAACTGCTGGTGCCCTTAGCAACCTGACAGCTGAGCTTCAGGCGGATAGACTCATGACGTTGCAAAACCGTATGGTTTTAGACGTTATCCTTGCAGACCGAGGTGGGGTATGCAGAATGATCCAATCGAGCTGCTGTGTCTTTATTCCTAATAATGCTCCAACAGTCTATGAGGCGATCTCTAAGCTACACAAGATTTCCGACTCTATACATATAGACAAGGGAAACTGGTCCTTTATGGAGTGGGTTTGGACTCTGATCTCAGCGTGGGGATGGAAGGTTCTAATGGTCATTGGTGTCATCTTAGTATTCCTCTTCTCATGCTGCCTGATTATCCAGTGTGGTCCAGCCCTGTGTAGCCTTTGTGCTGCAACCTGTTTTAGGAAACCACCTGCGTTTGAAGAAAAGGCACGAGAAAGGATGATGGTACAACAACATGTCACTGACCTGATGAGTATAGAACTAGACTCTGATATAGACTGAGTAATTGCCTATGTAAGGGCAAAAGGAGGGTCTGAGGTTCCGTGACGATTTGAACCCGTGTTTTCAAGTTTGTCGGAAATACATAATATTAGTATCAGCGAACCGCAAATGATCCATTTAGCATATCCTGGTGTTTTCGCTACGATACGAGCATGAGCACTCCTGCTATGAACACATTTCTGATCTACCCATGGCATCCATCTTAGATCATGGCCGCCATTTTGTGTTTCCTTGCCCTCACATATGCAATAGCCTCTGATCACTTCATTTCACTCCACTTTGATTAAGGACACGTAGCCTTAGCCGGAGATTCACCTCTTTCATGACACGTACACCTTAAACCAGATCACGCTGAAGCTGCATGACTCGACAAAGGCTGCCTCCTCTGCCCGAGGCCAGCCCACCTGAACTGGTTTTCCTGTCCATTGTCCTGATCATGATTAGGCGGCCGAAGCCGGTAGCCTTGCCCATTTACAACCCACAAACATCTCTTATCCCGTTTTTCTATCTTCTGCACCTGGCTCTGCTCCTTTCCTTCTGGGCCTTTATTAGGGGGAGGAAACAAACTTTACGATGAGGCGGTCCGGCTCTTGAATGCAATATTGACAAGGGATTGTGATGGACTAGTGGGAACCCCTCTTCGTGATGTTTGGCATTAGATATTATCGACAATTCCTGTGTAACGCCAAATATTTATTGTTTAAGACACAAAGGTTTGGGAATGTACTGACATGTGAAATATTTGCCTGAAGCACAATTTTTTGTATATAAGGAGCAACCCTCAATGTACAAATCGAACAGTCTCCTAGATTCTGCCCGTGTGTAGATTCTGTGATTTCTGTGTCCCTGCAGTAATAAACCTTTGGTCTTTGACGCCACCATCGAGAAGCCCGTGTTTCTGTTCATTTGCGCACCAAGGCAGGTGGAACTCCGGGGTCTTTGGGTGTTGTTCCCTGACACCTCTGGACGGAACCAAAAAGTCCAGAACTCCAATGGCTTTCCATGAAGAAATCTGTACCAAATGTCCTAAGCTTCCACACAGCCTTGTTTGCAAGCCATTTGTAGGGATGTCTCTGTTAGAATGTTATGTGTATCTCGGTAACATAGAATGTTATTTTTAGAAGACTGGCAGTACAGAGAGAAGCTGGTGGATAGAGGAGCTGAAGTTTCCTGTGCTTTATCTTCAATTAAAGTTATTCATCTACAACTCATCAGATCTACAATCTTCCTTTATTTACATCTTTTCAATGGCGACGAGGGTGGGATGATTGTGGATCCTTCTGCGCAAGGGACAGATTTTGGATTCTACACCCTTGGATTATCATTATTTATTAGATAAAAAAAAGCCTCATCTACCTTGTAAGTACAATCTATACCTTTTATAAGGAAGTCTTTCCAGCTCTAGATTTGATTGAATTCGAGTTGCTGAGGGCATGTGCTTCAGATTTGATTTAATTTGTGCTGGAAAGGAGATAATGCTCCCTCAAGCCTGATGCTGGAAAGGAGATATGCTCCCTCAAGCCTGATTAAATTCGTGTTGAGCTATATGGATTTTGGAACTGCTTGATCTAAATATCTCTTCTGGAAGGCAAATATTGAATTAATTTGTGGACTGAATAACTGTGGATTTATCTTCCGTTTGCCTTTTGGATGCAAACGTAAAGTCAAAAATCAGTTTTTGTACCTCCCGCTTTCCCTATGGATGCTGAGTTCTACTTATACATGAGGCGGTAATTTTCTACTAATAGTCCGTGAAAACTGGGTTTTTAATGCTTCAAGAAATCAATTGCTACCATTGCTCGTGGTAGCTTAACGTTTCAAAAGACGCGCTGCATCTTTCGAACTTACTGATCTTCACTCGAAGAGCAGAGCGAGCGAGCTGCGTTGAGCGAGGTCTCCATCACGCGCTTTGTTGTTTATCGTCAATAGTCCGTGAAAACTGTATTTTTAATGCTTCAAGAAATCAATTGCTACCATTGCTCGCGGTAGCTTAACGTTTCAAAAGACGCGCTGCATCTTTCGAACTTACCGATCTTCACTCGAAGAGCAGAGCGAGCGAGCTGGGTTGAGCGAGGTCTCCATCACGCGCTTTGTTGTTTATCGTCATACGCACAGACTGTGCGTCAGTTGGATGGGCTCTATTTCCTTTCAAAAGAAAGACGTAAACTAACCTGCGTGGCGGCCATCTTTAAACGTTGGGAAAGCCTCTGCCTGTTAACATTGAAAACAAAACTTTTAACATGGATTTCATCGGAAATACAATGTGTTTCTTGATTTTAACTGTGTGAGGACATTCTTCCACAAAGACAACGAAGATAACTGCATTGCTGACATCGATTCGACCCAGGCACTGTAACATTTATAATTATTTTGTCACATCGATCCAGGAACTGTATCATTACAAGTCAAGTTATATTTATTTTAGCTTATTATTTTCTTAACCTATTTTCCTCCTTAACAGGTGTGCAAGTGTCAGTAATTATGGCTGATCAAGGTTTATGTGCTCCACCTTTTCTTCCTACTCCTGGGGAACCTGCCATTCCCTGGAAGGAATGGAAAAAGTTATTCCTGACTTATATTCTTGCCTCTGGTGCTGATAAATATGGGCCAGTGCATAGGCAAGCTATCTTACTTCATAATTTGGGAGTTGAGGGTAGGAGGTTGTATGAGAATTTACCTGAGGTTTCTTTAGGTACAGGTGATGGTCAGCCTATCAATTTGTATGAAATGAGTATGAAGATGTTAGATATTAGATTCATTACTAAAGTTAATGTGGTGTTAGAGAGACATAAATTCTTTTGCAGAGTACAAAAGGGTGATGAAGACATATTATCTTATGTGGCAGCTTTAAGGGGTTTGTCATTAACATGTGAGTTTGAACAATTGGCGGATTCTCTGATTCGTGATCAGATTGTCAGATGTACAAACAATAAAAGGGTGCGTGAAAAGTTGTTAATTAAAGATTCTACGCTAGAAGAAGCGATTCAAATTGCGAAAGGTTTAGAGCACACTGATATTTGGATAAAAGAAATGGATAAATGTACTAATTCCATGATGAACAAAGACTCTGGATCTAGAATTTTATCATCTAAGGATTCAATGATACAAGCTGATATTAATGAGACAAAAGCAACTAAATCTTTTTCTAAGCCACCCTTTACTAAGGTCAATGATAAAAGCAATGAATCCTCTCAATTTAAAGGGCCAGTATCTTTTGGGTCACAACCTATTACTTGTTATCGTTGTGGTTCACCTGGTCACATTGATTCTAGTTCTAGGTGCATGGGAAGGAATGCTATTTGTAGAACTTGTGGAAGGAAAGTACATTTTGCACAGGTTTGTAAAACTAAAATGCCTATTGTACATGAAATTGATGATTCATGTGAGTGTTCATGAGTTTATTCCTTCTATTAATGTGATTTCTACACAAACTGATGTTTCCACTTCCGTTTCTAGTACTAGTTTCAACATCAGTGATTCGCCTATTAAAATGGAAAGTACGAGTAAGTTAGAAAAACCTCATTATGTCATTAGTTTAGATTCTAATGGTATAAGGATGCTGATCGATTCTGGTAGTCTCTATACTCTTTTGTCAAAAGAGATGTACCTTAAATCTTGGAATGAGTCGTGTATTGAAAAAAATTGGGATGTTCCAGATATTAAAGCCGTTGGCTATGGTGGTAAAACTATAGATATTTTGGGGTTAAAATGGATGGTGATTGAATTAGAGTCTAAAAAAGTGTATGGACGTGTTTATTTGACCAAACAAGGGTCAAATTTATTAGGATGGCGACATCAAAAAGATTTAGGAATTGTTCTGAATCCTAATGCCTCTGAACCTGTTCAGTCTGTAGTTGTCAATGACGTTAATGATTATAAATCATTAATAATGGACAAATATGCTGATGTTTTTACTGAGGAGTTAGGAAAACTCAAAAAATGTTCCCATAAGATTGTTCTTAAAAGTAATGCTACCCCCATTGTTCATAAAGTTATATCTGTACCTCATTTAATGAGGGGTCCCTTGCAAGAAGAGCTAGATAAGCTGTTAAAAATGGGTATTATTGAACCAATTGAGGCTTCTGAATGGTTGGCGCCCATTGTAGTCGCACCTAAGGATGGTGGGAAGAAAATTCGTCTATGCATTGACCTCCGCGATTTAACCACTTGGATGCTAATGACAAGGGTAACTTGTCATGCACTGCCCATTCATTTCAATGGAAATATCATTATAAGGGTCAGATTCCCTTAGCGTCCAAGTGGTTAAATAAGAGTATATGGGTAGATCGTCAGCCTTTGCCTAATATATCTGAAATGCTCACTGCAATGGGTGGGGGAAGTGTATTTAGTGTCATGGATATGTCAGCAGCGTATCATCAGATTGATCTTGATGAGGGATCGAGACATTTGACATCGTTTGTAACTCCTTTAGGGGCATTCCGCTATTGTCGAATGCCATTTGGCTTACCTCCGGCCTCAGCAGTTTTTCAAAGAGCCATGCAAAAAGTACTACAAGGGTTGAAAGAGGTACTCTGTTTTCAAGACGATGTTCTCATTGTGGGTAAGAATTATGAACATCATGATAAAATAATGGAAGATGTTCTCTCTCGGATGAGAGAAAATGGTTTGACAATCAAAAGAGAAAAATGTCAATTAAGAAGGAATGTAGTGTGCTACTTGGGTCAAGAGATTTCTGAGCATGGAATCAAACCTAAAAAAAATATTGTTTTAGCTATAAGAAATGCTCCTACTCCTACAAACAAAGAACAACTTAGGAGTTTCTTGGGTTTGGCTGAATACTGTTCAAAATTTGTAAGAGGTTTTACAAACATTGTTGAACCTCTGCGATTATTAATGAAAACAGGAGCTGAGTTTGTTTGGAGTGAAGTTTGTGAGGCTGCATTCAAACAAGTAAAAGAAGGGATTTTATCTGCTCCTTCTTTAGGACATTTTGATGTTAGTGCAAAAACATACGTAACCACTGATGCCAGTGCTGTGGGTATCGGTGCGGTTTTGTCACAGGTAAAAGATGGTGAGGAGAGAGTAATAGGATTTGCTTCCAGAAGATTACAAAATGCTGAATCTTCCTATTCTGTGATTGAGAAGGAGGCATTAGCATGCTGTTGGGGAATTAAGCATTTCAAGTATTTTGTTTGGGGTGTTCCTTTCAAACTTCGAACTGATCATAAACCTCTCGTGCACTTATTTAAAGGTGGAAAGGGGTTAGAAGGGAGTGTAACTCCGAGAATTTCAAGATGGATTCTTTCTGTGTTGGACTATAATTTTGAAATTGAGTATTTGAAAGGTTTAAAAAATGTTGTGGCAGATTGCTTGTCGAGGATGCCTATCAAGACAAGTGAGGAGGATGAGGAAGTTGTTGAGGAGTTGGTATGTTATACTGAGGAGCAATCTTTTGATAAGGAAGAATGGGAAGCAGCGATGTTGAAAGATGTTGTTTTGAAAGAGGTCATTCTGGGAGTTTCTACTGGTTGGAAGGGTGATTCCAGTCATAATTTGTCTTTTAAGGCTTATATGAATGTGGAGGAAGAATTGAGTGTAAGGGAAAGAAAATTGTGGAGAAGAGATAAACTTTTACCCCCTCAAGCTCTTAAAGCGAAGATCATCAACATCGCTCATGAAGGTCACATGGGAAGGAGTATGACTAAAACATGCATTCGTCAATCTTTCTGGTGGCCAAAAATAGATAAGGATGTTGAGGATGCTGTTAAGGATTGTTACGCTTGTGCTGCTAGTGATAAAACCAAGGTTGTTCGTCAACCACCACTCTCGTGTGTTAAGTTTCCGGATCGTCCTTGGGAGAGAGTGGCAATTGATTTTCTTGGTCCCATTTCTAAGTTGGGATCAAATTGTAAATTTTTAATGGTTTTAGTGGACTACCACTCTAAATGGTTTGTTGTGGAAACAGTTGATAGTATTGTATCTGAGAAAGTGATAACGTTTTTGGAGAAGGTTTTTATGAATGAGGGAATTCCCAAGATACTTGTGTCTGGTAATGGTCCTCAGCTTATTTCTAGGGTTATGCAAGATTATCTTCATGGAAAAGGCGTAAAACATGAAAGAGTTGCTATGTTCAGACCTCAAGCTAATGGTTTAGTGGAGAGAATCAACCGATTGATAATGGATAATATCCAACTTTCCTTGTGTAATGGTTTGTCATGGTCAGATGAGTTAAGGAAACTAATTTGGTCTTATAGAGAGACGCCACATTCTGTGACTGGTGTTTCACCTTTTGTTTCACTCAAAGGAAGAGAGCAAGGGGTTAAGGAGATACCCGGGTGGTTGAAAGACAAGGAATGTGTGTGGGTGGATCGAGAGAGAATTGGTAGGAAAGTTAAGTGTCAGCAATTAGCTGCTGCTTCTCGGTACAATCTAATGAGAAGTGTCAAGGTTCCTACCATTAGAGTGGGCGACTGGGTAGTTGTGAGACGAGGTGGTGTTGTCGTCAAAGGTGAGAGTAAATATTCTCAACCTTACTTAGTTAAAGAAGTTAAAAAAAGTGTGGTGGTTCTAAATGATGGCTCCACTTGGAGTTATGGAAATATTTCTAAGTGTTCATCACCTTCTTTATTGCCATGAAACTGACTGTGTTATTTTTGTGTATATGTAAAGATGCTTTTAGAGCTATTCAGTTGTTCCAATGTTTTTAGAATCTGTATAAATGTTTTTAAAATTTTGTATGGGGAAGATGTGTAGGGATGTCTCTGTTAGAATGTTATGTGTATCTAGGTAACATAGAATGTTATGTTTAGAAGACTGGCAGTACAGAGAGAAGCTGGTGGATAGAGGAGCTGAAGTTTCCTGTGCTTTATCTTCAATTAAAGTTATTCATCTACAACTCATCAGATCTACAATCTTGCTTTATTTACATCTTTTCACCATTCTCCAAGAATTAATGTAGAAAAGCATTTTCGCATTTCATCATAGCTGTGCAAGGCCCACTTTTGGTAAAGCTTTTTCGGACATCCATTTTAGAAGTAGGCCACAGGCCTTTTAGCGAGAGTCTAGTCTGCAAAGAAACACAAGACAATAATGAATTCAAGAAATGATAATTATTCTGTTACCCACCCCCTTTGCTAAGATTAACCCATTAACTATGTTACCTAATTTTGCGTACAAACAAATAAACAAACATTGACACAAAAGAGACAACAATACATAAACAGTAGCACGTTTAAAAGAATGCACATGCTATTATTAATAAAACAGCTGCAGTTAATATATAACAAAACTAAAGACAAAGTAAATGTATTATTCAAAGCAAAATGACAAACATAACAAGAGCACAAATGATTAAACCCGCGTGTTGGTGCTGGTGCATATTATTCTAGGTTGAGTCAGTATAAACATGCAAATCATGCAACATTCATTAGTAAAAATAAAAATCATGAGAGTTTCATTTGTCACGAACTATTATTCAGAAATAATTCTGAAAGTCCGCTCCATCAGTTGATGGAACATTTGCTGGTGCAGCAGAGTACGGGGGTGATGGATGTGCCAGCTTTGTTGAAGATGTAGTGCGGGCAGGGATCAGAAGGATGCTCTTCACGATCTTGATGGTGTCATCAATGGTGAGAGGAGTCCAGCTGAGCAGGGTCTGCTGGGGTCCGGTGTCATTGGGTGTTGTGGTTGCAGGTGGGGTGAGAGGGTCTTTGGTAGTGAGGTTGTTGAAGCTGTCATAGATCTCCTTAATCTTGCGGTTGAAGAAGGTGCCCAGGTTGTTGCAGAGATCTTGGGAGGGTGGGATGTCTGCTGTCCCCGTGCTGGGGTTGGCGAATTCTTTGACCACAACGAAAAGTTCTTTGCTAATGAGTGCATTGGCATTGATCCTTTCCTGTAGGGCCACCTTCTTAGTTGTTCTAATGAGGAGTTGGTGTGCGGTGACAGCACCTCCATCTCTTCTCGAGCCGTTGACAAGTGCTTTATTTTTAGATTATCGCTTGCCTGAGGCTTTCTTGAGGGGAGCCAGTGTTTCAGCACAGTTAGAGGTCCATTGATGGATGTTGTGTGCTGAGGTATTAGTGTCCGTGGATGTCGGTGGTGGGGATTTGCTTAGGGAGGTGGTGAGCTGGTCTTCGGTAACCTTGTTCTAGCTTCTGCGAGGTTAGTGCTGGGTGTGGTAGTGTACGGTGGGTTTGGTTAAAGAGAAGTGGACGCAGTGATGATTGGAACAAGGGAGCTCGGAGGTGTGGCTGAAGGTGATGTTCTCGCTGGTGGAGAAGATGGGGTTGAGCGTGTGTCCTGCTGAGTGGGTTGATGAGGTGACCCATTGTTTGAGTCCAATGGTGGAGAGGCTCACCAGCAGGGAGGAGGTGTTCTTGTTGTTGGGGTTGTCGACAGGTGAATGTTGAGGTCACCAAGTAGGATGAAGTCTGTGGAGGCGAGAGTGTGGGGTGCAGTGAAGTCAATGATGGAGTTGCTGAAGGGTGGACTGGGTCTGGGGGTTCTTGGGATGAGGGTGATGTTCAGGATCATCTGGACCTGGAAGTGGAGGTGCTTCATATTGGTTGAGTGGTCGTTTGAATGTGTGGTGAGATAGAGGATGCTTGTTGATGCGGTCCTTGTGAGTGATCTTGTAGCCATCCGGGATGGTGGTGATGATGTCCGGGGCAGAGGTGGAGTTCATCAAGGTTTCCATGAGGAAGGCGATTTTGGGGTAGACAAGATTTCCACGCCGTGTTTGTGGATTCAATCTAGCATGGCTGATTAGGGGTGTTACACCGAAACCGGTCCCAGGATGCTTGTTTCCGGTCCAGGGAAGACCTGGCTTGGCAGTTCGGGCTGGACTGTTCCCATGAGGAGCATGATCAAGACTGATTTGCAAATAGCTGGATCTGAACTGGGGTGGAGAAGTGAGCTAAAGAACTATGATGGATTCAACCCAGATCTGTGACTGGGGGTGAGTATCTGAAAAGTTCCAGCGCTCCGTCCATCATCTCCTTGTGTTTGCTGTGTTTGTGGAGGGAGCATGTGTTAAGCATGATGCAGCTGAGGCAGTTGGGTCTGGTGTTTGTCAGTCATCCAGTGAGTGGTGCGGTGTGCAGTGGCAGGCGAAGGTGAAACTGCAGTTTCAGCAGGAAAAAAGGCCCTGGGTGTCATTTGGAGACACCTGACAGCAGGTGGTGTGCTGTCCGGTGTTGAGGGCATGGAGCTTGCTTGTATCTTAGTGGTGGATGGTCCGGGGCCAGAACCTGTGGTGTGTGTGGTCCACGTGCCTTAGTCGAGACGGCGGTCAGAATTGCTCAGTTGCTTGGGAATTTCCTAGTTATTGATAGTTCATGTGTTGTTCACTAAACCAATTTCTTCAGTTACTACACACTATGAGCACCTCATATTATTAGTGCAGTCACACCTACTATTAGAATTGGAGCCAATTGTGTTAAAATACATGGAAACCTTATAGCCTAGTGTATGGTTAGCGGACCCTTATAAATTATTAATTATATCTAACATACTTCTTCCACCTGATTTTATGAGCAGCACTATCCCTGTTGTGTTTGAGACATAAAATATAGTTTTTAGTCCTTCACAAAATGTTGGCCAAGCTCTGCTGCTAACAGAGCTTGGACAATCCCACAATATCAACAAAGTCATCATGATCAACACCACCAACTGATAAGCTTGCTACCTCATTTGGCTCTTGGCCCGCCCATCAGCCAGGACAGCTCCAGAATAGAGATCAAGCAATGTGAAAAAGAAACAAAACAGTAAACAGACACCAACACTTGCAGGATCGTAACCATAGCCCTTATTCATCAGCATCACCCCAACCCTTGAATTCAGGAAATAGGTAGAGACCTTCTTCTGTAGAAAACATTGTTTTTCTTTTTTTTTTAATTATTTTTATTGAGAGTTCATGAACACAATGTAAACGACACTATACAAATCAATCAATAATACGAATTCATTATAAATACGATCTTCCAGCAATGTTAAAAAATAGAAAAGTGCAAAATCTATTTGCCAGATCCCATTAATTAAAATCTGATAAAATAGAAATGAGTACAATTGGCTGGTTAATTAATAAACCAAATACTTTGAGCCAAAGGGATGTATGATAAAACATGGTACATAAGATATCAGGAGAGACAATACGACAGGATATGTCTGTGCATTAAGATTGAGATAGAACAATAGTCATAAGCAATATCATATATCCTGAGGCATTACTGGCCACCGTATATACCCACTATAGTCTAATGGCCCTGCAAGCGACTACAGGTGCCCAGATCTTCAGCCCCATTTCTCTTGTTTTTTTACCCTTGAGTTCATAGAGTGCTGCTTCAACATTATGCATTCCTAACAGCCTACATAACCACATTTGAAAGGTTGAGGCCTCAGTATCTTTCCAAGCGGCTGAGATTAATATGCAAAGTACAGCTGTTGAGATAAAGACTAAAGCTTCAATCTCAGTATTTAAGTTCAGTTTACTATCACATCCTACAATCATCAATGTTGGGGATAGATCCATTTTAACGTCTAGCAGCCCCTCCAAGAATGCCTCGATCTCCGTTTTAATTGGTTCAAGTTTCTCGCACTGATAAAACATGTGGATGATATCAGCAGGTCCTTTAGAGCATCTGGGACAGCTGTTATCCGCCCTCTTGCCCCAATCATATAACTTGGAGGGAGTGTAGTATAAGTTAAATAATGTTTTAAAATGCTGCGCTCTTAAATTAGAAGAGCGTAGAAATCTTTTATCCATTAAGAGGGCTCTGTGCAGGTCGATATGCGGATCATCCAATTTAGAGGCCCAACCTGCCTCGGTTTTAACCATATCATCGAGAGATCCCTCCATGAATAGCATGTATACTCCCTTGATTCTACGACCTCCCCCCTTCAAATAGTCCAAAAGGGCACACCTCTTATCAAGAGTAATACGAGGCCTCCTTGATTTGATTGTATTAACCAGCTGAACATACTTGTAATCTTGACTTCCCTGCAGAGAGTACCGCTGCTTCAGATCTTCCAGAGATCTACACTCGTCCTCGCTCACTTCTCCACCCCTCGTCCCTTACCATTATTTGCCCCAATGTCACAATACCCTGTCGCTCCCAATATCTCCAGAACCCGTCATCACACAGATTAGGGAAGAGACCAGAATTCCAGAGTGGAGTATGGCGATTGTATCTAGGAATTCCCAGAGCTTTCTGAACTGTCACCCAGAACCCCAATGTACCTTCCAATAGTTTGTATCTTGATTTTTTGTAGTACTTTCTTTCTGTTCTCCGTAATAATACCCTGATGGCCTCCCTGCCAAGTGCCAGCTGAAAGATAGAAGGGATAGCGCCTTGTCTGTTAGGGATACCCACCGGATCAAATAATATAGCCATCTGCATAAGGAAACAAGACCAGTGGTAATACCGAAGGTTCGGCAATCCCAGGCCTCCCCTTTCCTGTGGCAAGGACATGTATTTACTGGATCTTCTGATCTTTCCATATTGCCACAGGAAATTCATTAAAATGGCTTCAATTTCCTTAATACGTTTTTCCTCTATTTTAAAGGGAATCGCCCGGAATTTATATAGAATCTTAGGGAACATGGTCATTTTGATAACATTGGCCCACCCTCTTATTGAGAGATGCAATTTATCCATTCTTTTTAAGTCCACCTCCATAGATTTCATAAGGGGAGTAAAGTTATCTCTAATGATGTGCTCCGGCTGTGCATTGATCGTTACCCCCAGGTACACCACAGAGTCAACAAATCTTGTGTCTAATTTGATTATGTTCTTAGAACACAGCACCTGGGTCTTTGCCTCATTTAGCCGATAACCTGAGTGTCTCCCAAATAGGCTCGTAATGCCCACCACTTCCCGCATGGCCGCCTCAGGATCGATAGTGATGACAGCCAAATCGTCGGCATATGCGGGGATTTTTGTTTGAAATCATTTCGTAACTACCGGTTTTATTGCAGTGCTGTTTATTATCTGGCGTATTAACGGGTCTATGTATTACGCAAATAGAATGGGTGAGCAGGGGCACCACTGCCTCGTCCCCCTTGTTATACATATCTTCCCTGAGCTCTCACCCATCATTTGAATCTTAGCAGTCGGGGTGGAATACATTGCCTGAATAGCCTTCCGAAATCTTGGGCCAAACCCCCTCTCCTTGGACACACTCCACAGGAAGCCCCACCTAACGCGGTCGAAAGCTTTCTCTGCATCGAGGAGGACCATTGCGACCCCCCCCTACCCGGCAGCATGGATATCAAACAACGTGATTGCCCTTCTAATATGGTCCGTAGTACCCCTACCAGGGATGAATCCATGCTGCCAGGGAAAGACCAAGGCCCCAATGATCCGCCCCAAGCGGGTAGCCAAGATCTTAGCTTATAGCTTATTATCCGCGTTTATCAGGGAAATGGGCCTATAAGAGCCTGGGTTTTCCTTAGGTTTGCCCTTTTTATGGAACACCACGATGTTAGTACACATCCATGACTCCGGTATTACACCCGTATTTATGATCCCATTAAACAGATCCAAAAGGAGTGGGGATGTTTCATCAGATACATATTTATATAGCTCGAGGGGTAGGCCGTCTGGGCCTGCAGCCTTCCCTGTTGCCAGATCTTGTAAGGCCTCCGACAATTTATCTAAGGTAATGTTCGAGGATTTCCCTGTCTCCCTGAGCCACTTTAGTTCCCATTCCTGTCCACTCTGTCTTTGGACCCTCTGTGGCTGACTCCTCCTGATACAGATCTTGGTAATATCTTCTAAATACATTTAGAATTTTCATCGGCTCCTCATAACTCCGACCCTGCTCTTCTATATGTGTGATGATGTTCTTAGAAGCAACCTGTCTAATACGGAGTGCGAGTGCCCTCCCTGCTTGTTCCCCTGTTTCATACAGCCTAATTCTTTGTGCCTGATATTCCGCGGCTGCTTTTTTGGCTAGTTGTTTCTGTATCTCGGCTTTGATGGAACTCACTCTCTATCGGCTTTCTATACCCTGCCTCCCCTGGGATATATCCTTTCTGTGCTGCCACTCAGCGTCAGACAGTTTACGCATTAGTTGTTCTCTCTCTAAATTAATCATTTTCCACTTTCGAGTAGTATAACTGGTGGTTTCCCCCCTTAAAGCAGCTTTACAACTGACTACGTTTCGCGATGCACTATATCTGTTTGCGTCAAAGAAAGCCTGAGTCCAATTCTTGATGTGTGCCACATAAGTACTATCTATTAGAAGCTTCCTATCAAAGGTCCAAGGTCTTACTTTTTTAGCTGGCCTATTAATATCCATTGTTAATATCAGAGGATTGTGGTCTCACATTATCATGGGCAATTTACAGATTTTAATCGTATTCAATTCAGTGGCGGATATCATGAAATAATCAAGCTTGGAGTATTTCTGGAAAGGATGTGAAATATGTGAACCCAGGGTCCCCTGGTTCAACGCTCCCCCACACATCCCTCAGCCCGTGTGATTGCATCATCGAGCATACTGCCCGATATACCCGAGGTTTACGTCCGGTGTATGTGGTTCCCCCCCGAAGTTTGCTGAAATATTAAAATCCCCGGAAACTACTATGGGGGCCGGCCAGCCCATTAGTTCCTTCTCCATGTAATCAAAGGTTTCAGGATTGTCACTATTGGCCCCATAAATGCAACAGAGGGTGTTGCCCATATTCATTTCACATAATGCCCAACCTGCCCGTAGTGTCCGCCTTAAAGGGTTTGGCTCCCCCCAAACCCACCTTACTTATGATAGCCACCCCCCTAATAGAAGACGTTTGGGAGGAGCAGGAGAGATTCTCTAACCCTTTTAGATTTAAACAATGCTTTTTCTTCCAAGGCAAGTGGGTCTCTTGTATACATAGGATATCGACCCCTATTGATTTAACAAATTCCTCCAGTCTACCCCTTTTTTCCAGTCATTTAACCCACCTACATTCAGAGAGCAAATCCTGAGCTTAGGCATGCTTCTGTCTTAAATATTGATTTCTTTTCATCCGACCAGTAAACATGCTGGATACATATTTGAAATGCAGATCTTGTTTCACTTTTACAATTGCCTTAGTGTCACAAACTCTCTTTTTTTTTTGCATTTACACCCCCCACCACAACCCAACCCCCAGCCCCCTACCACTTCCCCCCTTTACCCTACCACCCCCCGCCCTTAACCCCCTGAACGCCCTGAACCATACACCCTCCCTTGTGAGGCGCTCACACTAAGTCTGTGCATATGATGGGTGGACTACATAGATTACCGCTTAATTCCCACGGCCTCATGAACCTTATACAAAAAGAAAGGGTGATCAGCAACCCCTTACAGGGCTTCTAAGACTTCATACCTCGTGCACAATACTTATACTTATACTTATGCATATCCTTATAGGCCACTAAACACCCTAAAAATATTCAGAGACTGAATAAATGAAAGCTAAGGAAGGAAAGAAAGAAACAGAAGCAAGAGAGGAGAGCTTATACAAAGCCAGATTATTTATCCACAGTGTCCAGATACTCCTGCGCCTTGATTTCTGACGCGAAGTATTGTGTCCTCCCTTCATGAATTATTTTAAGCTGAGCAGGGTTTATGAGGTATGCCTGCATTTTCTTGTCCTGAAAGGGCTTAATCAGTTGTCGTAGTCTCCAGCGCCTTTCGACCGTAGTGTGACAAAAGTCCGGTCGGACAAAAAATTAGACCCCCTCACTTGTCCTTTTAGCGTCCGGTCTTACCTTTTCAGCAATAGATTGTCTCAGGACAAAATTCCCCAGAAAAATTAAAATTGCCCTGGGTTTGTCTCCTTCTCTCGCATTCTGGCGTATCTTAAAGGGGGTTCGATGCGCCCTATGAATTTCAGTGGCCCAACACCAGCTGGCCAGTTCGGGGAAAGCTTGTTGGAAAAGCTTGATAACCTAAGCCCCTACATCTGACCCCTCTGCGCCCTCCAGTATCCCCAAAACCCTTAAGGTATTCCTCCTAAGCCTGTTTTCCAAGTCTTCTAGCTTCCATTGAATGTCCAAGGCTTGGGCTCCTTAAGATTCAACCTTGCTAGTGGCAGCGGCAGTCTCTGCTTCTGTTGAAACCACCCTTTCCTCCAGATTCAACACTCTGTCCCCCACATTGACGCATGCCTTAGATAGTTTCCTTACTACTCCCTTCATCTTCCTCATCGTTGCTTGGGCCTTACGATTGTCCTGCCTAGTCTCTTCCCGATGTGCAATAATCTCCTCATGAATTGCTTCCAACATTGACAGATGGGTAGATTCTTGATTTGATTCATGATTGGGGCTCCCTTGCAACAGCTTTATGGATGAGTGATCCCAGGTCAAACCTCTTTGGGGCTGTTCGTGGCCTTTCAGAGGGGCAACAGATTTTACTGCAGTTGACGAGTGGTCCTCCTCTGGATCACTTTCTGATTCGGTATTACTCTCATCTATGTCGGAACTGTGTTCCTCTTCTTCTTGCGACCAGTCAGCCTTCTCTGTCACTGAAAAAACACTCACTGGGAGCCTTCTCCCTTTCTATTTCAGGGGCCATGCTCACTGGAGGATTAGAATTTCCGCTGGCCCCCTCGAAAGAATTGTCCAGGTCCTGGATCTTATAGTTCTTAGTCGGCTTAGTTATGAGCACAGGGGTGATGTTTGCTCGGCTAACACTCTTCTCTTCATCGCCCGTACCCCCGGAGCCAGCGTTTTGGGACGCAGTAGCCAAGCTTAAGCTTAAGATATTAACATCCACTCCATGAGGAGTACCTTTAGACCCTGGAGTAAGGCTAGGGGTGCCTTTGTCATGCATGGAGGATTGATATACTGTGCTGGCTTCTATGCCCCCAACATCTGCTAAACCAACAGGAATGCTACCAGTGGCTTCCGTTTGACAAACAGCCTCTTACTCCCCCATTTTCACAGCCTCTGCCTCAGCCTCTGTTACTTTGGCCCCCTTCTCCTTACCGTCACGGGTGAAGATCTCTGCAATGCTGGTGTTTACAGTCGCTTGTCGGGTCCTGACCGCAGGCGGTTTACTTTTCTTCTCAGGGTCCTGAGAGGGTGTTTGTACCTTCACTTTTCCCGCGGTCTCAGTCACCGCTCCTGCGCCGGTATTTCCGTTTATTGCTCCGGGGGCATTTACGTGATCATTGCCAGCCTTCTTTTTCAGGGTTGCTTTCCCCCCTGTATTTACTTTTGGGGCCATTTTTCCCCACAACTGCTGCCACTCCCTTGAACCACTCTCGGAACTCCGCAGCCTCCGTTTGCTTCGTTTCGCGCTGCTTCCGAGCTCCGCCCTGAGCTCTACCTCCAGCACTCCAGCGCTACTCCGCCCATTACCTCATCGAACGCCGTCAGAGAGCCCGCAGACAGGAGACAGAAGAGCCTGAATCAGAGCTGCTACCTCACGGAACCGGCACGACGGCCCCCGCAGTATTGACCGGTAGGTAAATGCTGCATACATCGGGTTTCAGAGGGTCCTGCACGGTTGCTGAATGTCAACCTCCTCGAGGCTAACCATCCGTGTTCATGTCCTCGCTGCTTACTGCGTCACTGCCACAATTACTCTGCCGCCATCTTGCCTCCGAGAGCAGGCACTTCACCACTGCCAGAAAACATTGTTTTTCAATGCCAAAGAAAGTCCCCTTCACCTCTTAAAACTCTGCAGCTTCTCTCCTTGTTGGAAATATCTTGTAATTGTATTCATGGCCATTGGTACAGTGCTCCACTGCCACTGGATAACTTCATACTACTGTTGTAAAAATAAAATACATTATTGGATTTAAGCAGAGACATAAGTTTTGTAAGTAAGAATTCTAAGGGGCCAAGTAATTGACAGATCTGCACTATGTAGAAAAAGTGTAACATAAAACATATTTTAAACTGTAGCAATATGGATCTCAACCAAAAACACAGAATCAAGTGAAAAACATTTAAGCTCAGATTTGCAAAGATTTTGCATCAGGGTTGTGTCACTTTTTTGGTGCAGCCCTGACACAAAATCTATTTTGTGATTTGCAAAGCAACGCATAGCCCGATCTGCGTGGTTCAGAAAAACACAAATGTAACATATGGCAGCACATAGTGCCGCCTTCCATTACCTTGCATCATTTAGTTGTTACATAGGTGGAGCATGGGCATTCCTGGGAATCCACCCATGTTTTTTGACACAAACCCATGTATACAAAAGCTTGTAAACATAGGTTTGAACCAAAATGTTACACATATGCAAAGCTGGCATACCAAGGACAAATCTCGTTATTGCCCCTTGGTAGTACTTGCATGTGTGTTGCATTTTGCTGAACACATACAAAGAGGAAGAAGCCTCAAAGGATATTTGTGCAGAAAGTACAATTTCCTACAGAAAAACTATCTTGAGCTTAACATAGGCTCACTTGTGCTGTGACACAAGGGTCCCTGCAATGGGGCTAGGCAGCCAAAAGTGCACCAACACTATCTTAGTAGATATGGGGAATGTCTGTTCTTCCCTTTCGACACAAAGTAGGGCAGCAACGTCCTTGTTTCGCTGTTTTGCGTCAAAGTTCAGAAAATCTGAGCCCTAGGCTTGAACAAAGTGATTTAATATCTGAAAAACAGACATAGCTGGTTGCTGAAAATATACAAAATGCCACAATACGAGGAAGGGGCTGCCTGACATTCATTTAGATGGCCATGAATAATAGCAAGCGTCTTAATATGAACAGAACTGTCATCTGAACTGAATAGGATATGTAGCTGCTGAGAGATGCACATCATATTGTCTATGGTGAAGAAACTGAGCAATGTGCTGACATTCTAACTTGGTATCTTTAAAAAGATTTTCTCACCATTGTCGATTGCTAGAAGTCAGCATTGGCACAGAAGTACTAGAACTGCAATACAGGTGAATCCATCTCCAAGTATTGAGAGTGATAAGGGTCTAATAACTTTTTCTGGTACTTGTAAGTTATCTTTAATAGGAATAAGATTTCTTAACGCATTCATCATTGACAATCATGTTTCTCCCTGAACTGTAGACTGCAAGGAATATCCTACCCCTACAGAGCGAACAAGCAGAAGAGATCCTCAGCACAGTAAGCAAATTTATGTTTAACTATTTATATAGCTAATATTCAATCATATTTTAATCAGTGAGGTGCGCTGTACTAAGACTCCCATTCCTTCCATTCCTATTTGTAAAATTCGGAATATTGTTTCAATGAGCAGATAATTTCTCCAACCTTCAGGTCTGTTAAGAAAATACCTCAGCATTGTATCATAAGATCCACCCATTCTGTCTAACCATCAAGCCCTACACCAAAAACTCTAGCAAGGAACAAAAGGAGCATACCCTCCAAAACCACTCTCGCCCAGCTCAATGGAGTCTCCTGTTAAGCTCTCCATAGCAAAGGGGCATCTTTTCTCAGTCTTTCATTCTCCTCCACAGGGCACTATCTGTGATCTTCTTGAGTAGGTCTCCTAAAGAGCATCAGCCTTCTTCACCAAAGAATCTGCCACAGACTTGAAAGAAATTTCTTACTTCTTAAACATCATTGTTCTCACCAGATAAGCTACAGATGAAGGAGGGGAGAGCACTCTAACACTCCCAGGCTGTGTTTGAATAAGGAGAAAATGAGAGGATGTAATAAACCCTAGGGAGCTTTAAAGATGATGTTATCTCCTGGGAGGAGGAAGCAGTACGAGAGATCTCCTGCATGCTATTCGCCCCTAAGAGATGCCGGTACCTACGTTTTTAATTTATAAAATAAGTGTGGTCAGTCACAGACTGGCCATCAATACTAGTCTGCAGATCCAAGGATATGCCCCCAGCTTGCTTCTTCATGTATCTTGGCATGTGCCTGCCTGTTCTTAACTATTCTTTAATACAATATTTGCAATAAATAAGTCAAATCCATGAATCTTTGCTGCAGGCATCATCACATCCCTTGCTTCACCTAGTGGGAGGCCTCATTCTTAGACATGAGGTTGTAATCACTGAGTACTCTGCACACCATTCCCATTTATAGAAGAGTTGGACATCTGGAAAACAAAATCTTCGAGCAATAAAGTCACTGTCCACAACTTTTAAGTCAGCAAGGAAGGCCACTTTATTAAGACAGGTTATAAACAGCACATCAAACCACTTCTTTATTTATTTAATTACTAATTCAAACTGCTTTCAGCCTAACAGATCATTCCTACCCACTGATAAACCCCCCACCAAGTTAACCCTAGCCAAACCAGAAGCCCCTAACTCTTATGTATACCCCTTTCTTTCCTACAACTGCCTATTGAGGATGGACCAACCCGCTCCAGGCTGCCCACCCCCCACTAAAATCCGCCACCCAGGAAAACCTTTAGAGTTTTCCTGCCCCACCCAAACAGTTAAACTGAACTCTGAGAGCACCACAATTGAAAATCAAGAACTGTTGCAATTAAATCGCGTAACTCTAAAAGATAAAATGAGTGACCCATGCGAGAAAGGTGGACACCATCCGCTCGAAATTGGTGCCATTCCTAAACCTGCAAATGAGGGCGAGCCAAAGCATAAATACAGAAATCATTAGAAAACAGTCTCATAGAACGGTTCAGCTTCTTCCGTGCTCTGTCAATCGCAGAATCATTCCTTGCACCAGTACCGTGAAGTCGAGGCACAAATTCTGACCAGATCACCATGGTGCTCGCCCATGCGTCTCTGAGTACCTCCAGATCCATTTGCCGTGGTTTAATCAAAGTTAAGCCAGATAAAGAGACCAGGTCGTTCTCACCCAGAAGAATGACTAGCGGGTCAGGCGGGCCCCCACCCTTAACCCCTTCCATGCTGGTGACGAACCCCAGCCGTCATGCACTAAAGTGCTCGTGTGCTGATGACGGCTGGGGTTCGTCATGGCCCGCCCCTGTTCGTTTGTTTACCGCACAGGGGCGGAAACCTGCCAGCAGTGAAGGGGTTAATACCAAGAGTAGCCAGGAAAGGAAACAAACCCCCCAAGGCATTCCTCCAATACCATGCCAAACAACCTAATGTGTTAAACTGTTAAGATCTAAAGATCGCCCACAAAGTTGTCCTTCTGCAGCCACTGCGGCCCACGACACGAAGGAGTGTCCAATAATCAACACCCTCCGGTTTAAGCCAGCCAGCCTGAGCCAGGGACCTAGTAGAAAAAGAAATGTTAACGAAGCAAAGATGTGCTTCTTTCTCACATATTGCTCGCCACACCCCGACCTCCACCTCCCATTTCTCCGGATCTGAGACCAGTCCCACCCCTGCCGGGCAGCCTAAGTCGTCACCCCAATCCTAAAGCAATGGGTACCAAATTGTGAAGGCTCCAATCCCAGAGCTATCAATACCTTCCGTAACACAGCCAATAACTGGACAACTGTAACGGGACTGCCATCAGCATGACAAAAGATCACACCAGACGAAAAAGCACAAGACTTCAAAAACACTCCCCCTCACACACCGGGCAACAAGACACAACACCACTCCTACCAAGAAAACCCCATTTACCCCTACTCAGCTGGTCCGTGTTGGAAGCGCGCAAACAGATGTGCAACCTATCTGGTTCAAGAACCACTTCCTCACTGGTCATGCCCACCCTGGTGCGCAAGCCCAAAAGCTCAGAGGCCCGAAAGCCCCCCCCCCCGAAAAAACAACCACACAAAACACAACCTAAATTTGAAATACTCAAACTCATCATATCAGCAACCCCTTGATTGAAACAACATTTGTTGGAGCAATCCAAAGTGACCGGCCGGCGCAAACACCTGGAAACATACTGCAGCCTACCCAGGCCATTCAAAACCTTGACCAACACCCCCCCCCACCGGATCTCTTCCCCACCGCAGCAGCACATAAAAATAGGCCCCGCCAATATGCCAGAGATGGCAACTTAAAACATCAACAAACTCGTTACTCCAAATCCTAGACTTAGGTTTCTCCGATAAGTGTGAACTTAACGGCATACCAATTCCAGAGTAAGGCAACTTTTTGTGAACAGACTGGTCCCCTTCACTTGAAGTCATTGTGTGAGCATGATCCCCTGTCCGCCCCGCTCGAACGGCGGTATCATCCCCTTGTGACTTAATTCACAGCAGCATGCCGCTCAGACAGCTTGGTAAGAGCAAATTGCTCACCAACATCCCCATCCCCAACACCAAGAGAACGAGTACGTTTGAATGGGAGACTCTCCCCATGTTGCCACACAGACCACGACCCATCCTGACCTTTAGGCAACTGCGCCAACGTTTGTCGAAACACCGCAGAAATCCCCTTGGTGTGGCTTTGTTGAAGGCGGAGCTCATCACTTTTGCGTGGTCCGCACCAGACTCCTGCAAAAAACTAACATGGGATTGCCCCACACCCCCTTTCCAAACCCTTATGGCAACATTTCTAACCTCCCCATCACGTTCTTCTCCTTCTTCCAAATCATCGTCAATATCCCAATGCAAGGCATCATCCTCAACATAATTTCCACTTCCACCAGGAATCTCCCCATCTCCAACACCTCCATCGTAATACTCCCATGGGATACCATCACTGCGCACTGCACGCTGCACGCTGATCCTGAAAAGAGGAATCCGCTCAAGAAACCTCTTCCGCTCTCCCCTCCCCAAAAAACCACCATTGTGGCAGCCCGCAACAGAGTCCCCTGTCCGCTCACATGAAATGGCGGCATCGTCCCCTCCAAACTTATTATTCACATCAGCTTGCCGCACGAGCAGCGTTTGAAGAGCATCCTCAATTCGTAATTCACCCCCTCCATGTTATCATTAGAGACATCCAAAATAAGGTCATCATCATGTCCAACATAAACCCCACAGCCCCTAGAATGCCAGTGGATAACTTTGCTGCGTACTGCGCCTCACATTCCAGAAGAGAAATCCGCTCCAGATCCACTTCCAGTGCCCTCCACCCCAGACTGAAACGCCTCCTGCTCAGCCCGTAACTGTGTCCTGTCAGCAGAGGACCGACACACAGTAGCTGTATCCTTGCCGTTGTAGCCGCTCAAGCCAGACTGCACCGTACTGATATACCCACAAACCCCCGCCGCAGCAGTGGAAACAACCACGCATGAATCGCCACCTGGAGCAGGCTCCAGGACAAGGACACCGCAGCAGGCATAGAGTCAGGCCCAACCACCTTGCTTCCCAAAGGAAAAGGAGCGTAGCTCGGTGGCAACACACCCCCATGCCCCACAAACAAGCCGACGGAGGAAACAAGTGAACCAAGGACCCCAGGCTGAACCTGCTGGGAGAGGGGGACAGCACACAAGCCCTGCCAATTAATTGGAGAGACGTAGCGAAAACCTGGCCAGCCCAACTACACACCGGAGAAACAGGGCATGAGGAGAGGCCATTGTACCCAGAACCATGCCGAAGTGATGCTTAGAGTAGATTCGTATCCCCTCCCTATGTATATAGAGATAACTCTAAGCACTAGTATATGCATTAGCCCTCTGTACTCTACAATTCCTAAGTAAAACATGGAGTATACCCATGCGTATCCCATCCCATGTATACAGAGATAACTATAAGCACCAGCCTCCTCATTGTGCGACCCTAGAGCCTGCACCCTCACAAGTTCCCTCTGTGCATCCCCCCTGCAACTCATGCAAAACTTAAAGTTATATATGCATGTAGTTAGTCAGCCATTCACTCGCTTCCAGAAAGTGCAAACCCCACCCGAAGGCGCCAGAGCGCTCCCCAAAAAGAACAGACTGATACATGAGGAGAACATTACACGTGAACAGATTACAAAAGCAGACGTTAAGTAACATGAGGTAAAAGCGACAAATTGTGAGAAAACAAAATACATTGGTAGCAAAAGCGCCCGGAGGAAAAATTGACAAAGTGCAGGTTACAAAGGAAAACCAAGAACAAGTAGAGATATAATACTGCAATATAAGCTAGACAACCAGGCACCAGCATAAACGTAACGTAGGCAATGTGGGCACCTGTGCAAGTGTCAAAGGCAAACAAAATGTGAGAGGAAGCATACTGTGTGTTACAAGGGAAAAAAGGTGTGTCCAAACCAGTGCAACATTACCAACCTCCCAACCCTGCCGCTGAAAAGAGGAATCCGCTCCAGAAACCCCTTCTGCTCTGCCCTTCCCAGAAACCGCGGATGGGGCAGCCCGCAAACTACTTGGTATTGAAACAGAATGACGTGCTGTAGCAGGTGCCTTACGCCTAAGGCCACTCAGACCGGACCGCGCCGTCACCGAAGCGCCGAACCCCCCATCCGCGCCCAGAGGAGCCACCGCCAGGACCCCACCAGCGCCCAACCACACCCAGCGGCCGCCACCCAAAGCCCTATACCAGCGGTCTGAAAAATCAAGGGGCGCCCCCTTAGGCTTGGGGATGGACACAGGAGGGGGGTTAATGGGGGCAGCCGAGGCATCCCCAATGATATGCACACCCCCGGAAGGCTGGGGAAAAACAGTGGGAAGCAGAGGGGGTCCAACAGCCCCCCAGGTGGCACCAGGTCAACACCACTCACTTGAACAGCATGGGGCTGAGCTCCGCACTGGCAGCATGTCTACCCTGGGTAAAGGGTGAAGAAACATTGGGCAAAAAGGCAACCTGCCCCACCACATCCTCAACATGACCAGGTAACACCAAAGGAATCGCAGGAACCCCAGTGACAGCACATGGGGCAGGTGAAAGAAAATAGCACTGCCCATTAAACACCAAGAATGCCTCTAAACCAGGCCTGGGGGCCTCCAATAATTCAGTGTGGGCAGGTACAGGGGGCACACAGGGCGAGCCTCCGGGCATCAAACTCCGCCCCGCCTGCCTCCAACATTCAAGGCAGACTTAATGGCTTTCACAGAGAAAAACGCCACCCCCCATTTTCAGGGCCTTCCACCGGAGCGCTCCTGCCCCCGCCGGACACCCCACGCAAGCCAGCAGCCCCACGAGGGGCAGGACATACCTGCTGCAGGGGGCCCGACGCTCCGGAGGGGGCTGGCAGCTGCACCGGGGGAACCGCCTCTCCCGAAGACTCCGCCTCCGGCATTGCCGCCTCGCCGTCATCCTCGCTGTCTGCCTGTGTGGAAAGGCATGCCGACACAGCCCTCGCGACTCCACCAGCCGCCCTACGAACAGTGCGGGCAAGCCCCACCCAGGCCGTGCCAGAGACTCCAGGGCACAGCAAATCTACTCCCAGCCTGGCAAAGAACCCAGACCGCCCTCCGCACTTCCTCCGATTCCACCATCCGCAGGGAGGAACAAACAACGAAAGCATGCACAAAAACGAACCTCGCCGCCCGCCTCCCAAGTGCGCAATGCTCCCTTGCCCTGCGCTGGCCCTAATTCCCCCACCTGGCCCTCACTAATCAACACCCCTCTTGCCGAGGCCATTGACTTGTGTGAACCCACCCGGGGAGAGACCGGCTCGCGCACGCCTCTCCCCGGATCCCTCCTTATCAAATGAATTTAGAGGGGTCATCCATGTACTTAGGCCTACTCATAACTATCTTTATTCCAAACTTCGGTCCTCCACAAAAACTCACTTTTCAGTGTTTTAACTTCACTCAGGTTGTCATGAACCTCACTTCTACACTCAAACATTTAAATAATGAACTGCCTTTGCTAGATACCACCTGGCCACTCTAAAGCATTAATAGCTTCTGTTGTCCTTTTGAGGTGACTTCTAGTCATCAGTCCAAACCTGGTCTGGACCACCAGGAGATTTGCTGTGGCCATTATGCTTCTTCCCACTTCTGCTCTTTGTTGGCGACCGGGATACATCATCTTCTTGGTGCGATAGAAACCTCTGGCTTATAGAAAACGACAATATGGTTGTTTTTTCGTTAGTGAAACCTATTTTGCAGTATGTCTTATTACTTTCCTCCTGATTTGTATTCCTCAAACATCTCATTTTTACAGTGGTTTAATTGACACCAGCTTCATAATATCAACACTCCTTCCACGTGTTACCTGGGTGAAAGTGCGAGGCCTTTAGATGTCCGCTCTTACCTGTTAGTGGGGTCTGCATTCTATGAGCCGCTGCTGATCGCTGGGCATTTTACACTATTGGTTAAGCAGCTTGTCTCCACCCTTGATAAGATGGACATCTCACAGTGCATCTACCAGGGACACAAATCGTTTCATTCCCTTTGTCAGTACTCCCATTTTAATCATTAAAAAGTTTCTTACTTTGATCATATCACTTCTCTGTGTTCTTCAGTTGCTGCTCCTAAAGCCAGCCCACTTGCCGCTACCAGGGGCTTAGATATCAGTAGTGCACGACTGCATTGCCATCAGGACCCGAGGTTGTAAGGGTTCTCCACACCCCATTCTGACTATCTCTTAAAACCCAAATGAAGAGCATGGTGGAACATATTCATTGTATGTGTTAGGGCCTATGAAACACTAGTTACGCCACTGATAGCTAATTTTAAAATACCCAAAACCCCCACTCAGCCACTCTGATTGTTTCATTGTTATCCCCACCACTGCTAAAACCAACAGAAAGTATGTCAACTCATGTGTCCCCCCACATATAGTGGGCCATCCATAACAAAATGTCATAGGGAAAAGGGTTTTCTCCAGGGTAATACACTAAAGTAAAGTATTGTCTAACTAAGTGAAGAGAAATTGAGGAAACATCCGGCCTATAGCAATAAGTGTTTTTTACAAGGCAAATATTGCGAACTTTAAGAAAAGAAATCGATCAGGCCCACTGATTTGGAAAAATTAGCTGCTCCAAAAAGTGATCTTAAATGGAATTTTAAACATTTGAAACAAATGTCTACTGTTTCCCAAATTGTTGTTTTAGATGTTGTATTACATTGTATTGTCTTTGCAAAGGCGTATTATTGTTAGTTTGATGGTATTGCTCTTCGTGTTCTGTCTGTATCCTGAACTGAGATGATTCTTTAGATCCTAATTGCCTTCCTGAGAATCCTTGACTAAATGTCGTTGATCTTGTTCCTGTCCTAAATGTACTTGCACCCCTTACTCCAATCTTTCACCAAAGCACAGTACTGCTATATTGCCGCTTATGTTCATCTACAAATTACTGACTCTGTCCATCCTTGGGCAGACCTGTTGTCACATCGTAACCTGGGTTGTCTGAATGAAGGAAAGTAGAGTGTGAATGGTGAAAACTACAGAGCCCAGAATGCTTGGGGGCGGATGTCCTTTCACACTTTCTATCAGTCTACACGTATACTCCTCCTCTAGCAGCAGTCCGGTGCTTGTCACCTGATCCTAGGAGTAAGCTGTGTTTGTTTGCAGCTCTAGCAGCGCCTTGTGCAACACGACGGAGTTTCTTCGTTTTTTCTTGTTTCCCGCTTTGATTCGCCATTCCTGGACTTCCTGGCGTGAGACGAAGCCGGTAAGCTGGGAGAGCGTTAATGCTTAGCCAAGATCGCGCACTGAACGCGCTGGGATCTGAGGCAGGCACCGTTCTCCACTGAACTGAGTTGGACGCTTATTGTCTTGGAAGAAACGGCTTCACGGTAGGCGCCTTTGTTTTTGTTAACAGTGCGTGTTCACTCGCGCTGTATCTGAAGAAGAGCGGTTGCTCTATTTTGCCTGTAAAAGAAAAGTCGAACAGTTTTAAATTCATCCTGGACTTGGGAAATGTATTTTTTGCTTTTTGAACTTGTTACAAACTCTGAATTCGGATATGGTTTTGGTATTAACGTTTGGAAACATTCTTGTTCTAAAGGAGTGAGACTAAGAAATTCCAAGACTTGTTGAGATTAGAATCCTTTTGTGAATTAACAGAAGATTCTGCAACGTCAAGGAACGATAAGCTTGCAGAAGACTAAAGAAGAGATTGTTCTAGTTGCAAAAGGATCTACTGGGACTACACTCATAGTCTATTGAGTGCCTTGCTACCTATAGAACCTTTTCTTTCTTTCATGCTTTATTCTTTTCCTGTTTTGAATGGTTACTAGGAGATTCTGGCGGCTATTTAAACTGTAAGTTATATTCCATACACATATATATATTGATCTATTTAGAGGTATGGAATGTATGAATGACACCTTGTCTCTCCCTCTGCAGGGTCTATAACCAGAGATCAGAGAATAATACTTCGCACAGATATCCGAAGTTATCTGCTACTTTATTTTGACCAGCTGCACTTTATTGTTTCTTTTATCCATTTTTCCCCTTGCCTGGCGGTGTTACGCCTAGAGGTGTTGATCTATCACACCCGGGGTGTGCCATTGCAGGGGATAGGGAGACATAACGTCGGACATCGCTCCTGCTGTACCTTGCTACAGGTTAGTGCATCTGTATGGTTTCTGACAGAGTGACAAGCCCAAGGTTATGTGCAGCCTGAGCGATGGACACTAACACTGTTTTGACATCAGTGTTGGAAACTCTGACTGCCTTGAGGATGGAGGTGGATGCCTTTAGGGGAGAAAATTCAGAACTACGGAATGAGTTAGGTACACTTCGTAGGGAGGTAGCTGGTATTTCCCGAGCTAGTCCGACGGGCACTCGAGGTACTCCTTATATAAAGAGTTGGACTCTTCCTCCTCCTCAAACACATGACACTACACAGGTACAACCAGGGGGGTCTGGGCCATCTACCATTCAGGTTATACAACCATTGCAGCTTCCCTTGGCTCCTCCAGAACGATATTTTGGAGACCCGAAGAAATTTGGCACCTTCTTGGGACAATGCAAACTGCACTTTATGTGTAAACCTGCTGTCTTCCCAGATGATCAAGCTAAGACAGCATTCGTTATGTCATATCTGGGGGGCAATGCGGCTAGCTGGTCCTTTCCGTTGATGGAAAGGAATGATCCAGTGCTGCGTAATTTTGATAACTTTTGTGACGAAATGCGTAAGCTCTTTGATAGGAAGGCACATCAACTGACCTTAGATAGAGAGCTAATAACATTGAAACAGGGTGCACAGGACCTACTCACATATATCACCTCATTTAATAGGTTGGTTGTAGAAACTGAGTGGCCAGTTGAGAAAAGAACTTCATTATTCTACCAGGGCCTGAGAGGTGAACTGAAAGATGTGTTAGCTCAGGTAGTGAATATGCCGTCGACTTGTGATGAGTTGATAGACTTGACCGTTCAATTAGATCATCGCCTTCAGGAGAGGAAGGGAGATAAACAGAGGTCTGATTCCAGGATGTTGTTTATGCGAACAAAACCTAGTGCGGAGGAACGTCCTCCGTCCTCAGAAGCAGTGGAACCCATGCAAGTGGGGGGAATTAGAGGGCCCCTCAATTCTGAAGAGAGACAGAGAAGACGGACATTAAAGCTATGCATGTATTGTGGAAAGCCTGGTCATTTCATCAAGGAGTGTAAGTCTAGAACCAGAACCTCATATAAAGAGTTTTCCGGAGGAAAAAAGGCTTCTGCAATAGAAAATCAGTCTGAGACGTCGGAAAACTAAAGAGCGCAAATAAGCAGGAGACCCCTTGTTTGCAGCTGGAGAATTCCGAGGTCTTCCCTACATTGGCTAATACGGTACAGACTTCTGTTGCTCACATGAATGTATGTGTAGTATTGGAGATGCAGAGTTTTGGAATCATTCAAGTACATGCCCTTTTGGATTCTGGTGCCACAGGAAACTTTATGGATCAAAGATATGCATATGAGATGGGTATTCAATGTATTAAGAAATTAAAACCTGAGCCTGTGAAGGCAGTGGACGGAACTGCTTTGACCTCCGGCCCTGTATGTTACCATACCCAGAAGTTGTCTATGCAGGTTGGGTCCACACATTTTGAAACAATACAGTTTGATTTGATTGATGCCCCCCACTTTAAGCTTATTTTGGGAATGCCTTGGCTTACCTTACATGATCCTCTGGTGAAGTGGGCAGCTCGTACTGTAGTTCTCAATTCTGCCTACTGTATGGAACATTGCACTCGAGAGTTGAGTAAGGATTCATCGAAGGAAGAAACACCTGCATCATATTAGCTTCTAGTTGTAGCACTCCTTCTGTATGTTTCATTGGACCCATTCCAGAAGAATATGAGAAGTTTAAGGGTGTGTTTGACGAGAAGGAAGCCAACAAACTACCTCCCCATAGAGAGTACGATTGTGTTATTGATCTGGAACCAGGAGCATCAATACCTTGTAGTAGGATTTATGCTTTAACGGAGGCTGAAAATACCTACTTACAATCGTATCTGAAGAAGATGTTGGAGTCTGGATTCATTCGTCCTTCTACCTCCCCTGCGTCGTCGCCGCTTTTCTTCATCCCTAAACGGGAAGGTGGTCTGCGCACATGCATAGACTTTAGAGCCATCAATAAGGTCACAAAAAAGAACAGGTACCCATTACCTTTGATTCCGGTACTACTCGATCAATTGAAAGGATCTACCATCTTTACGAAACTGGATCTTAGAGGGGCCTACCATTTGGTGCGAATGCGGCGGGGGGATCAATGGAAGACAGCCTTCCGCACAAAGTACGGGTTGTATGAGTACCAGGTAATGCCTTTTGGTCTCTGCAACGCCCCCGCCGCATTCCAATACTTTATGGACGATGTGCTGAGGGGCTTATTGGATGTATGCTGCATGGTATACATTGATGACATTTTAATATACTCTGCTTCCCGGGAACAACATGTGCCTCATGTAACGGCAGTACTGGAGAGACTGAGCAGACATGCCTTGTACGCTAAGCTGGAAAAGTGTCTTTTTCACACAGAGGAAGTAGAGTTCTTGGGGTATGTGATTGGGCCAGGAGGAATCTGCATGGATAGAAAGAAAACCGATGCCATTGTTCTTTGGAAATCCCCTACCAGTGTGAAGAGTCTCCAGAGTTTTCTTGGTTTTTCTAATTTCTATCGCCGATTCATCAAGGATTTCTCAAAGATCATCCAACCCATGACTTTTCTTCTGCGAAAAGGAGTGCAATTTCATTGGACAGAGGAGGCTGAGCACGCCTTTCAGACTTTGAAAAGTTGTTTCATCAGTGCACCCATATTGAGACATCCTGATCCGGCTCAGCCTTTTGTTGTGGAAACGGATGCGTCCTATTATGCCATTGGAGGTATTTTATCTCAAAGAAATCCAGACACTGGCCAGCTGCATCCGGTCGCTTATTTCTCAAAAAAGCTAACACCGTGTGAGGTGAATTATAGCATTACCGACAAGGAGTTGCTGGCAATCAAGAGGGTCTGTGAGGAATGGAGGCATCATTTGATGGGGGCTGGGCATACGGTGGAAATCTTTACAGATCATCGAAATTTGCTGTTTCTAAAGAGCGCTAGGGCGTTGACGCCTAGACAACTTCGATGGTCGCTCTTTTTCGCAGATTTCGATTTTGTGATCAAATTCAGACCTGGCCCACAAAATGGCAAAGCAGACGCCCTGTCAAGACCTTCCTCCGGTATGGAGGATACCCAAACGTCATCAGAAGAACCTCCTGTCATTCTACAGAATGCGTCTTTTGAGTCTGTGATTCCTGTGGTAACAACAGCAGATGATTTCTTGGAAGAAGTAAAAATACACTACCAACAACTGGATGTGCAAGAATGGATGGATGAGGCTCCTCTATACAGAACGAGGTCACAGGGCTTGCTATTCCATGATAAAAAACTATACATACCTCAGGTGCTAGTACAACAAAAGGTGTTAACATGGACTCATGATTCCCCTCTAGCTGGGCATTTGGGGTTACAAAAGACGTTTCAGGCCTTGTCTAGATATTTTTGGTGGGACACAATGCGCAAAGATACTGAGGAATACATCAAACATTGTGCTATATGTGCTCAATCTAAGTCTAGGCATCAGCCTTCTAGTGGGTTGTTGAGACCTATACCTGTTCCACCTGCACCCTGGCATACTGTCTCTATGGACTTTATAGTGGAGATGCCGCTCAGTCGAGGTAATGATACCATCTTAGTTATAATAGACCATTTAACTAAGATGGGTCATTTTGTATCGTTGCCCAAATTGCCCACTTCAGGAGAATTAGCTATCACCTTTCTTCATCAAGTAGTGAGACTGCATGGAATACCTTCTGTTTTGATTACAGATAGGGGGACTCAGTTCACCTCGAGGTTCTGGAAGGCGTTATGCTTAGCCATGAAGGTAGATGCTAGATTATCTACTAGTTATCACCCCCAGACAGATGGTAAAACAGAAAGGTTAAACCAAACCTTAGAGCAATATCTCAGGTGTTTCACTTTACAGCATAATGAAGAATGGAGTATTCTTCTCTGGACAGCAGAATTTGCTTATAACAACGCTGTCCATTCCTCATTGGGCTGTTCTCCTTTCTATTGTCTCAACGGTTTTCATCCAAACATGTTGCCTTTTGAGCAACCAGTTACTTCCTTGCATCCTACCATCCAAGAACATCACTCTCATCTTCGGGCAGTCTTGCAGGAAGCTAAACTACATCTAGAAACATCTAGAGCCAGGGATAAGAGTCAGGCTGATAAAAAGAGAACGCCTGAACCAGTGTATAAGGTGGGAGAGAAGGTATGGCTCGACACTAAACATCTGAAGTTCAAGGGAAACACTAGGTTAAAACCTAAGTTTGTGGGTCCATATCCTATTAGCCGTGTTATTAATCCTGTGGCTATGGAATTAGTACTTCCCTCTTCCTGGCACATTCATCCTGTGTTCCATGTGTCCCTGTTAAAACCATGTCACCTTCACACCAGGTTACCCATGAGGCCATCTCCGATCCTAGTGGAGGGTGAGGAAGAGTATGTGGTTAGGGCCATTTTAGATTCGAAATATGTGAGAGGCCGAGTGATGTATCTTGTTGACTGGCAAGGGTACGGCCCCGAAGATAGGTCCTGGGAGCCCCGTGCTAACGTGCATTGCCCAGCCCTGTTACGGCGTTTCCACGCTCGCTTCCCGTTGAAGCCTGGTGGACAGCCGAGACGTCGATCCTAGTGAGGGGGTTCTGTCACATCGTAACCTGGGTTGTCTGAATGAAAGAAAGTAGAGTGTGAATGGTGAAAACTACAGAGCCCAGAATGCTTGGGGGCGGATGTCCTTTCACACTTTCTATCAGTCTACACTTATACTCCTCCTCTAGCAGCAGTCTGGTGCTTGTCACCTGATCCTAGGAGTAAGCTGTGTTTGTTTGCAGCTCTAGCAGCGCCTTGTGCAACACGACGGAGTTTCTTCGTTTTTTCTTGTTTCCCGCTTTGATTCGCCATTCCTGGACTTCCTGGCGTGAGACGAAGCCGGTAAGCTGGGAGAGCGTTAATGCTTAGCCAAGATCGCGCACTGAACGCGCTGGGATCTGAGGCAGGCACCGTTCTCCACTGAACTGAGTTGGACGCTTATTGTCTTGGAAGAAACGGCTTCACGGTAGGCGCCTTTGTTTTTGTTAACAGTGCGTGTTCACTCGCGCTGTATCTGAAGAAGAGCGGTTGCTCTATTTTGCCTGTAAAAGAAAAGTCGAACAGTTTTAAATTCATCCTGGACTTGGGGAATTTATTTTTTGCTTTTTGAACTTGTTACAAACTCTGAATTCGGATATGGTTTTGGTATTAACGTTTGGAAACATTCTTGTTCTAAAGGAGTGAGACTAAGAAATTCCAAGACTTGTTGAGATTAGAATCCTTTTGTGAATTAACAGAAGATTCTGCAACGTCAAGGAACGATAAGCTTGCAGAAGACTAAAGAAGAGATTGTTCTAGTTGCAAAAGGATCTACTGGGACTACACTCATAGTCTATTGAGTGCCTTGCTACCTATAGAACCTTTTCTTTCTTTCATGCTTTATTCTTTTCCTGTTTTGAATGGTTACTAGGAGATTCTGGCGGCTATTTAAACTGTAAGTTATATTCCATACACATATATATATTGATCTATTTAGAGGTATGGAATGTATGAATGACACCTTGTCTCTCCCTCTGCAGGGTCTATAACCAGAGATCAGAGAATAATACTTCGCACAGATATCCGAAGTTATCTGCTACTTTATTTTGACCAGCTGCACTTTATTGTTTCTTTTATCCATTTTTCCCCTTCCCTGGCGGTGTTACGCCTAGAGGTGTTGATCTATCACACCCGGGGTGTGCCATTGCAGGGGATAGGGAGACATAACGTCGGACATCGCTCCTGCTGTACCTTGCTACAGGTTAGTGCATCTGTATGGTTTCTGACACCTGTGGATGGTTGGAGAGAACTTGCTCACATTGTCGCTTCCATTAGGCCTCAGGCTTCATCCTCTGATGAGACGGTTCCATGGGTTCTTGAGAAATGGATAGTCACCGTAGTGTGTAGGAAGCCTTCAATTCATACAGTGCTTCCTCTTGTCACTTTTCTACCATCATTTTCAATTGCCACATTGCCGCTCTTATGGGCTTTGAATGACCCATAAAATACCTGTGCCAGTGGCATTCAACTTCAACCAACTGAAACCCAAAGCGACCGATAGCAAAGGCTATGTTGGTTGATTTTAAATCTTTGAGATGTGCATCAGTAAACTTCCCCCATTTTCGGAAATAGATAACTAATCAAGCAAAAGTTAAACATGTTTTTTTAAACAGGGAATTTTGAGAGATTTCCATAGTAAATTGGGCCTGATTATCATGATCTGGTTTTGGTAGACACAACCAGCCAGGAGTTAAATTACAGTAATGTTCTGTATGTTCACAAACCAGATGCTTTCCTATTCCTGTTTACCTCTTTCACCTACCTGCCATCTTAGTATTCACATGGCGATTAAAATCTAGCTAGCAAAAATGTTAAGATATAGTTGGCAATTTTCCCTTGGCTCCCTTCAATGTCTGTTGGTTATCCAGGTGACGAGAAATCCTATCAGTGTTCTAATATGAGGAATGGTTTATACCTTTTCATTTTAAATCACGTTATTTTCTTTAGACTTGTAAAGCAACTCCTCTTAAACTTGCTTGTCACGTTGTGTAAGAGACAGTGCCTGGAGTAGATATGGTTAATTTAATTCGCTATAAAAATGAAGTCAGGCAATCTGATTCAAAAGGATGCTGTAAAGAAGAAGGGTTGAGGAAGTTGAGTGGTACTTTTTACTGCCCTTCTATATCTGCTCAAATACACATTCAAGTCATTTCTCCCAGTCTGCTATGCAGGAGCTTTTTCCATGATTTTTATTCTATGCCCAAAGGTGTTCACATTTTGTCACAAATCTAAGCTGAAACTTTGTCTTTCTGTTCCTGATTTTCAGTGTCTACCAAAACCAACCCAACAACACACACAGGAGATGGTGAGTTTGTGAGCAGATAGGCTCACTGAGATTAAATATAACTTTGCAAATGAAGTTATGTATTTTTCTGTCTTTGCTTTACTTAATCATCAATACATATGTTGTTTTTAGTTTTTCACATATATGAACCAAGTGAGTTGTTTAAAATGTATCAAGTGGAGACATTATGCTCCCAAAAGCTACCTGGAATTTTCCTAAATCACACACTTACCCTTTCATATGTACTTTTGAAGATAGATAGATGGAGAGACATTATTGGTGCACAGCTGAGTGCATAGTTATGTTGTAGAAACGCGGCACTTTATTCCCATATAGTAGACATTCCTTGCAAGAGATTGTGTTGCTGGATTCCCGCCATCAATGGCATCTTCGTTTCCCGCTTCCATAAATAAATAGCAATTGTTTCGTTGATGGCCTTGAGCCGCTAAGTAACCCAGATTGTTAGGGTGGACAAAGTGCTGGGAGAACACGGCTGGGCTCTCCTGATTGAAGTAGTGGGGATAGAGGGTCGGCGGTGGGGGGGCGATAATTCTACTCTGACATCCATTTAACCCTTGGCGCTCACTGCCTTATCAACTCCTGTGCTCTTGCCCTCCTTTTGCACTGGTAGTTCCCCTCCCCCTGAGTGGCGGCAAAAGGAGCAAATGCGATCTCACACAGATGCCACAGATGTTCTGTATGGCTTTGCACTACATACAAGTCAAAAATTCAGAGGCAGCCGGGGCTGGCACAGGCTCTCACTTTTTCTTTTCATACCTCAGGGATGACTGCCATATCCAACAGGCAGGTCAACAGTGATCTAATGACTGGGCTAATCAGTGGAGTTAACAATGAGAGGAGTTAACAATATGTAATGCATCGAATATTGGCAGAAAATTATCTGTATGTATGAAGTGCTCAAGTCTTCCTATAAACAGACTGTTGGTGCAAGCGCAGCCTTGTGACCCTATAATCACCTATGTGGCTGAGAGGGTAGAAGGGCTGGCTGTCCAGATCACTGTGGCCTCTGTAGGTGGTAGGCCGCATGCATACTCGTGGCTTCACACCCCTAATCAACCTCCTCTTTGTCTACTAGTAGCTGTTGAACTTTGCCTCGCCATCTCTGGTCCCAGGCCAGCTGCTGACTTTTACTCTGCTATTCACAGGCAGCTGCTAGCGGTTAGTTGATTTTCCTTTCCATCAACTCGCACGCTGTCATTTGTCACTACTGGCTGGCACATAGGCATTTTACCACACCATGTCCATCTTGTCCGTGAGGGCTGAGTGGGTGTGGCCAGGAATGGAAATGGAAGCTTCATGGATGGGAAAGAGTTGTCCACCAAAAGCCATCATCGCTCCTGCTGCTCTCTCAGTGCCAGGCTTGTAAAATTTCCCATATAGCTGGAAGCCAACTCTGAAGATGCTTTTGTGTATGTATGTGCCCATCAATAAAGTGCTTAAAAAGGTTGCAAGCTGTGCAGCTTCTTCCAACTTGGAAAAGATGTAGAAAGCGTACAACACTAATGCAATTCCTTCAGCTTGGCTTCTTTGATTTGACCTTGCTGATGGAGTACATTTTCCAAAAACCTTTTTAGGTCGAGCCTATCCCATTCCGCAAGGAATGGATAGGATCGAATTTTAGTGTACAAAATAAGTCCTCAAACCATCGGGAGGATTTCCGACAGTTCACATGAACACAAGCACGTGCTTTTCCCTCGGAGAGCTTCACTTCAAAGGGCTCCCCCGCCCACTGCTTCACACTTCAAGGCCGCCAGGCCGTGTCTCGCAATTCTCCTCCCCCCCCTCCCCACAGCAATGCCAAGAGCTTGTTTGGCCTTGCACTTTTGTAATGCACAATGGCTGCTCCGGTGACTCTCCTCGCTTCAGGCCCTCCTCTCGCTTTTCAATCACAGCTCTCCGAGAAGTCTTCTTTTTGTTTACTGCACATTAATCTTTAATGAGATGCTAAATTAAATACAACAAACTCCCTTGCAGTAATTATTAAAAAGACACAGTCATTAAATACCTTCCATTCACGTGATCAATTATGACACCCATCTTGTTTGATCTACTACACTTTATATCACAACAGAGCCCGTCGCCTAACTCTGCGGTGCGCCAACCTTCCCGCGCAAATAAGCATCCATCGCTGGGCAGTACCGGTGCCCCTCGGCCCAGTACACACGCCCACTTCAATGCAGTACCGCTCCTTTCTGAAGTACGGGGCCTCTCAGCTCCTGCACTGAGTAAAGCTGACTTTTCTTACTCTCGGTCCGGACATCCCAATCTGCTCTTAGGGGCCTATTCATGTTCACAGATTATCTTCCCTCGGGTCAACTGAATGTAGAAACAAAAACGAAAATGGCATATATTGCCGAGAGTGCGCAGTGCTACTGTACTATATCATAATCTCAAATGTGAATGAGCGTTCACTGTACTGCACAGTGTGCCCCATCTCTTTTATGTGCTTAGAATCACACTGTGTGCCAGAGACGAGTGGGCACTGATGCCATCAGGCATCGACGCCATTTAGTTCAGCTAATCGTAGATGTGGATTATCATTTGTGGGCTTTCCTGTGTTTCGGGCGCATCCCTCCTAGTTTTATTTACATCTTAAATAATGGCGGTCAAGCATCTAGTCCTGTGCGGCTTGTTTTAAATTTCTCCCACTCTGTTTGTGATCTCCCTCCTCCCTCTCCACCCCCCTGCCCTTCCCTCCTAGTATTTACCCCCCAGGACGAATGTTATCTCCATCTCTGACGGTGCCAGAGACTCTCGAGCAGACTGTAACATCTGGGCCGAGCAGGTAGTAGCCCTCCCTCAGGAAACTGAGCGCCTTCTCCGAGCTGCAGGCCCGACCCTTTCAGAACCCCCCCACGTGTTGTGTGTGTTCACAACACCCCCACAAACACAACCCCACACACACACACACAACCTCCCCCACACACACACCCCCACACACACAACCCCCCCCCCCACACACACGCACACAGACAACCCCCCACACACAACCCCACAAACTCGCCACAGCAATGCCGAGAGCTTGTGCTAGGTGCGGGGTTATGACATTCCCTTTACATTTCCAGTTTCACGAGTCACTAGAAGGCTTTAGTTGTCCATGTGATCTATGAGCTGGCTGTGACGTCTCAGAATTCCTTGCATGAGTGCCACCACATGAGTATTTGGCGGCTTTCGGCTGCTCATGTAATTCTCAGAGTCGACATGCACTCTTTGGAAAAGGAATTTCCTTGAACAGGACTATACAACATTTGGTAAAAAAATCAAAACCAAAATCACGAGAAATCATACATAGATCCACAACTAAATAAACGCGGAAATCAAAATTGATTATGTATACATACAATAAAAAATACACTAAAATACAATAAATTCTTGAGCTAAAAACAGTTGAAGGGTTTTAAGTAAAAAACAATTCAATGCAACACATGGAATACATGACATTCAATTATGACCCGCATAATTGGTGGAAAAGAAAGAGACCGTAAGACATAAAAATTGTGCAATACTAATAATATATTCTGACTCCTACGTATTCACATCGATGTCGTATCTAGAAATCATCAGTGTATCTACAGCGATGAGGGAGTCTTGAATTATACAACTTTAGAAAGCGTCAACGCGTTTCGGTGGGTTTTCTTGATTTTTGCAACCTTTTTCAAGAATAACAATATGTCTGTCGTAACCAAGGGGTCATATAATTTCCCTAGAAAAACATATGTACAACATATTAGGAGAAATTTTTGCACAATTTTTATGTTTTACTGTCTCTGTCTTTTCCACCAATTATGCGGGTCATAATTGAATGTCATGTATTCTATGTGTTGCATTGAATTGTTTTTTACTTAAAACCCTTCAACTGTTTTTAGCTCAAGAATTTATTGTATTTTAGTGTATTTTTTATTATATGTATACATTTAGTTGTGGATCTATGTATGATTTCTCGTGATTTAGGTTTTGATTTTTTTACCAAATGTTGTATAGTCCTGTTCAAGGGAATTCCTTTTCCTGGTTGTTTAACCCTATTTTCCCTTGATTCATTTAAGGGGTACCTCTCCTTTTTTAGGGCTCGGCCTACGTCACCACGAAGTGGGGCGGAGCTCCGAGCTCCTATTGTTAAGAAAAAGAAAAAAGTTTCTTTAGGGCTCGGGCCAGAAACATTCCTTAGTGCTTTATGGCATCTGCATAGTGATTCGTCTTCGCTGTGCTGTCTTTTTAGTAGCCTTGACGCGATAGGCTATATGTAATATTCGTCCGCCATTTTTGGCATTTTCTGTGCGGTTTCGCGCACGGCAGCCCATTAATTTTAATTAGGAGCTGTCAGGGTGCCCGTGAAATGCATTCCAGATGGTCTGTGCGCGTTCACCATAGCTTGGCAAAGGCAGCAGCCTTCATCCAGCACACGCATCAGAAGGGGGCAAATGTCACGGAACCACCCCATCGTTCCCCACGAATCGGGTGGAAAATCCGTGCAGTAGGACTTCTAGCCGCTTTTCGTAACAATCTGGGACTCTGGTTCCAAGAAGCGAGGTTTGTTCGGGTTCTTTTACTCACACCTCCAGCAGTGAGGGGGGCTGCTGCGCGGTATACGGGGGACGCCGCTGTCTCCCTTCTGGTACCCCGAGCTTCTCCTACCTTTGTGGGCAGCTCAGGTTAAAGTTGAACTGATTCTTCCACTGAGAGTGATGTGCGCGGATTTCTGTCAGTTTAGAGCGCAGGCACTGCCCGCACGCGGGTGCTCCCAGGAAGCCCGCTCAGGAATGCTCACTCTTCGGGACTGGGAGGATTTTGTGACTGACGGACCCTTCGGGGGTCCGCCTGGACTGAGCGCCCGCGTCTGCACCAGCCCTGCGCCGCGCAGTCTCCAAGAGAGCCAGGCGGGGATGGATCTGAGGGACGCTGTCCAGGTCCAACTGCGGAAATGATACATTCGATTATGTCACTTTACCGATCGAGGAAAAATCACGTGAAACATGTCAGCCTCTCCAAGTCACTACATCAAGGGGGAGGCGCGCAGCCGCCCTGCGTGCCGAAGATGGGCTGGCGAGGGGTCCGAGCGCTGCCTTAGACAGAGTACTGTTTGCGTCTTCTTCTACCCTTGTGTCCTAAAGAAGTTTTGAGTGTTGCTTGTCATGTTTGTTTTGCATAGTGCTTACTTTTGGTAAATAACGGGTTTCTAAGCACTCCTTCAGCACTTCAGAGGCAAACTGGTGACCGGAAATGAAAGTGGTTAAGATCACACGATAAAGTAAAATTAGGAAGCTAGGATTAGAAATCAGGCCCCCCCACGCCGTTGGACAGCTGGAAACTTCACCGTGTCTTCTCCCAGCCTGTGCCCAGAGGCTGTGAAGTCTGTGGCGGGTGCTGTACCCGTGGACGCCACGCTCACTTGGCTGGCACACTGCGCGCGTGGTGACCTTTCACTGGAGGCTGCATCCCTGCACGGCTGTGCCAAGCATGCCCACCGCTGCATCTCACCAGCGCCCGCTGCTTGCTCTGGGCATTGCACTGGGTGGGACCCGTTGTAGCTAGTTCGGGGCTAGCAGGCAAGCGCACTTCTCCAACCCCGCTGCCCTTGCCCAGAGCGCCGAAAGTGCTGCTAGGCGCTGCGTACTACCCGTCCCTCGCAAACAAATACACCTTTACAACGTAAATGCCCGTGGACTAAAAAGCCTTATGCCCGCCAGGTAGTTGTGCAGCATGTGTATGTGGTGTACTCTCCGTAGCTTGTGCCAGGGCTCTCCAGCGCTCGGAAGGAGCCTCGCTAGCGCGTGGCGCTATAACAAACACACAAACTTTTAATTAAATAAACCAAATTCTTCAATAACACTGCAATGTGCGTAAATACAGTGCTCCATGTTCAGTGCACAATTTAAAAAGACGGCAGATGAAATGTACACCGTGGGAGTAAATGAATGGGTCCCATGAGCTATCCAAGCGCTCATAAATTCACCACGAAATAAACAAACAAAAAGAGTCTTTCGCGTGGACTGTTTAATCCCCACTGGATATTCCAGCGGCCGCATACCTTAAATTTGAAGTAACTGTGCTTCTGTGCGCTGATCTAATGATTTTTGCGACACCTAGCGCTGAACAGCCAACCCCGCTTTATTTCTAAACACTCTCAATTGCTGCAGATGAAGCCCGTACATGATGCAATTTGCCCAGGAACACACCTTTTTGTAAACAGGGATCACCGGGATTGGAAGTCCTGTTTGATTGACTCCCTGCTGACAACACTCTCCCTTGTTTTACTGCTTTACAATTATTATTAAAGGGTAACGTGAACCATATTTTGTTAAGAACTACGGAAGTTCAATGGACACATCAATTTGTGAACCCACGAGCGAGTGAACAGAGTATTATTTTCGCGACAGAAGGGGCCGCACACATAGTTTAGAGCGCACGCCCATCCCACTGTTAGTGAAGTTGGGGTGTTCTTTGCACCCCTCCCCCTTCCTGCCAGCACCCCAGTAAAACAGCTCAAACTTCGACACTCAGGCGATTCTATTCGGAAAAAGTTTCTTGTACTCAGAGGCGTCGTTTCATCTTCACTCTCGTACAACTGCCTAACGGAGTGTTACATATAAAGGGATACCACCCTTCATAGCGCACACCGCAGAACTTCTGTGCATGTAGGCGCTTCAGGGAGATAACCAGACGGATTCGATGCAGGGGCCTGGCACAATGCATTGACCCATCGCCCTTATGTATAAATTATTTTTAGCGGTACTCTTTTCATCATTGGCAAAAGAATGAAAGGTGAGTGGGCTCTGACTGAGTTCAGACCTGGGGGCTGCACGCGCCCCCTCGGCGGCGGATGCTGATCAGAAGCAGCTCCCTGTCTCGGACGGCACCCCGTGCCCACATGTGTGACTGGCACAATCTGTGCCACACTCCCCTGCCTCTGGAAGGAGCGCTGCGCTCCCACGGACGGGCAGCTGTTGCCATTTCACACCGGCAGAAAATACCAAACTGGAACTTTTAAAACGTCCCACAACATTTCTGAAAAGTCGACAGTTCGCAGACCGACCCGTATTTTATTTACTTTAAAAGACAAGCGAGGTGCGGTCTTGCATCTGTGAGTGCGGGAGACCAGGACCTCAGAGCGCCCACTGTCCGGGCCGAGACGCTCTTTCGGGCTTCTAGGCGCAAGCGGACCCGCTCTGGGATTCTGAACGCTTATTGGATACAGCATTAACAGCTGGCTTTATGTAGCGTCTCAGAGCCCAGTTCGAAGCGCTGTAAATATCATGCGTTACACCTACGCAGCTAAAGGGTCCTGCACCTGCTGACCTTGGAAGCATGGACGCCTAAACGGGCCCTGCCTAAATGTACAATCTGCAGCTCAGTCACTGGCACTGCACCTCACTGAAGCAACCTACCAACTTTAGAGCCGCAGACGCAGTGTCTACTGGTGTGCCCACGTGTTTGTGCGCCGGGACCACCGTGCCCCGTGGTCACAGCCGCGTCCCGGTACGGGGAGGGTTCCATCTCTGCAGTATCCATGGAACAATGTGTCTCACAGACACGGACACGTCCTTAGCGCTGGCTGCAGTCATTCCGCACGTGGAATGCACGTCTTACCTCGCCCTCTGTCCAGGCCAACGAGCGCCCTTCACAAACATTAGTGCACACAATGGTTTGTTGACGAGCAAAATAAGCAGTTTGCTTTGCTAATTTCACATCTGATATCTGATCCACAGACTCTGGATTAGGGGAATTAAAAGAAATCCGAAGTTTCACTCTGCGGCATTGGATGAGGCCCCGCGCAGCCGACTTCAGAACCCAGGGCCTCCTGCCTCGGCGCTGCCTCAACATCGTGTGATTCTGGGCAAATCCCTTGACCTGCCTGCACCTCAGAGCGTGTATTCTAATGCACGAGGTGTACTTGTTTGATGTACACAATCTAGTCTTCCAACCTCCAGTAATGCAGTGTCCGCTTAAGGATTTTTGAAGATCTGGGCAAGATAAGTTTTTGGAATACCAGTGAGTGCAGAGTGACAGCAAGTGACAGTGAGTGCAGAGTGAGTGCAAAGTGACAGTGAGTGCAGAGTGAGTGCAAAGTGACAGTGAGTGCAGAGTGACAGTGAGTGCAGAGTGACAGTGAGTGCAGAGTGAGTGCAAAGTGACAGTGAGTGCAGAGTGACAGTGAGTGCAGAGTGAGTGCGAGAGTGATAGTGAGTGCAGAGTGACAGTGAGTGCAGACTGAATGCAGAGTGACAGTGAGTGCAGACTGAGTGCAGACTGAGTGCAGAGTGACAGTGAGTGCAGACTGAGTGCAGAGTGAGTGCAGAGTGAAAGTGAGTGCAGAGTGACAGTGAGTGCAGAGTGAGTGCAGAGTGACAGTGAGTGCAGAGTGACAGTGAGTGCAGAGTGAGTGCAGAGTGAGTGCACAGTGACAGTGAGTGCAGAGTGACAGTGAGTGCAGAGTGACAGTGAGTGCTGAGTGACAGTGAGTGCAGAGTGACAGTGAGTGCAGAGTGACAGTGAGTGCAGAGTGACAGTGAGTGCAGAGTGACAGCAAGTGACAGTGAGTGCAAAGTGACAGCGAGTGCAGAGTGAGTGCAGAGTGACAGTGAGTGCAGAGTCACAAAAACAGTGACAGAGTGCACACCAATTTGCTCCATGTTTCAAACAACTTTCATATTTTGCTCGGTTTAGCGTGCCGGCCCGGGATCGTGGACTGCCCAGCCACGTAATTGTGAACTCACTGAAAAAAGTGGGGCAAATTTTCACCCCACCCCGGGCGCACTGCGTTATTGATGCATGGTAAAGATGCACAAAGTTAGTCAAATTCATCACAAATGTTTATTTCCTTTTTATCCATTCCATGTATTGCGTTTTTTTCATAGTTTACTCAGTCACAAGGTGGACACACTATGTTCACATGTAGTCCTTAATGCTGTAGACATGCCTTTACAAGCCTTATTCTATAGCACGGGATGTGACATAGATATTCCTCAATTCGATCTTTTCCGTTACCCAATGCATTTCGTGCCTTTCCTGGCACTTCGTCAGGGGTTCTCCACAAATTTAAAACATAACTATTAGGTTATGACTTGAGACTACGTGGGTTTACTGAGTTATGCAACCACTAAACACCATATCTACTAAACATGCTTAAGGCTGAGCTCACCCCGTCATCAACGTTTTGCCCACAGAATTCATGCATAATAAATTTAGTTTGTTAAATGTCCCCTTCTCCCTTGCCCACTTATTTTCCCATTAATCAAATGCATTTTCAATGAGAAAACAACCTTATATTTCTCTACGATCAGTTCCTTCAAAAGCAATTAAACAAGCCCATACCTCGAGTGTTCACATGCCTGCCTCCTCTCGTTTCCAAACACATAGTAAATGCCGCACTCGCTCCTTCAATTATTAACACCTGTCTTGTGCTCCCGCCTGGTCGTGTCCATACAGTTCCCGCCCTCTCACTTCTGAAACTACAAAGCCCATACTGCCCTGTTGCTGTTCTGAAAAAACCTCATGTGGACCCTTATATTTTTCAAGATTGTCACGATGTGCGGTTTCATCACTCATATTTCAGTGCTCACTGTCTGTGTATATTAACCATCAACACCTGTTACCTTTGTATGATATATCCCCGCTCCTGAAAGGCATAAACAGCGCATGTGTTTCAAACACAAGCTTGGACATTTAAATATAGAATTCCCCGCCCTCCCGCTGATGTCATCATCCATTGTTGATCACTCCAAGCATTAAATCTTCACTAAATGAGTTGTGTTGCATATACAAAAAATAAACATCTCATAGCTCCAATGTAACCATAAGTCCAGCCGATATTTATCCACCGTTTGCTCTAAAAAAGTAGTCTGTGCTGATCGCTATCGAAGCTGAATGTAAAAATAGTCCAACTTGTGACATAATCCTTTTGGTGGCTGATTTTCATTAATCCATGGGTGCAACTCGTCGGGTGGACAGAACAATGATAAATCACAAAAACAGTGACAGAGTGCACACCAATTTGCTCCATGTTTCAAACAACTTTCATATTTTGCTCGGTTTAGCGTGCCGGCCCGGGATCGTGGACTGCCCAGCCACGTAATTGTGAACTCACTGAAAAAAGTGGGGCAAATTTTCACCCCACCCCGGGCGCACTGCGTTATTGATGCATGGTAAAGATGCACAAAGTTAGTCAAATTCATCACAAATGTTTATTTCCTTTTTATCCATTCCATGTATTGCGTTTTTTTCATAGTTTACTCAGTCACAAGGTGGACACACTATGTTCACATGTAGTCCTTAATGCTGTAGACATGCCTTTACAAGCCTTATTCTATAGCACGGGATGTGACATAGATATTCCTCAATTCGATCTTTTCCGTTACCCAATGCATTTCGTGCCTTTCCTGGCACTTCGTCAGGGGTTCTCCACAAATTTAAAACATAACTATTAGGTTATGACTTGAGACTACGTGGGTTTACTGAGTTATGCAACCACTAAACACCATATCTACTAAACATGCTTAAGGCTGAGCTCACCCCGTCATCAACGTTTTGCCCACAGAATTCATGCATAATAAATTTAGTTTGTTAAATGTCCCCTTCTCCCTTGCCCACTTATTTTCCCATTAATCAAATGCATTTTCAATGAGAAAACAACCTTATATTTCTCTACGATCAGTTCCTTCAAAAGCAATTAAACAAGCCCATACCTCGAGTGTTCACATGCCTGCCTCCTCTCGTTTCCAAACACATAGTAAATGCCGCACTCGCTCCTTCAATTATTAACACCTGTCTTGTGCTCCCGCCTGGTCGTGTCCATACAGTTCCCGCCCTCTCACTTCTGAAACTACAAAGCCCATACTGCCCTGTTGCTGTTCTGAAAAAACCTCATGTGGACCCTTATATTTTTCAAGATTGTCACGATGTGCGGTTTCATCACTCATATTTCAGTGCTCACTGTCTGTGTATATTAACCATCAACACCTGTTACCTTTGTATGATATATCCCCGCTCCTGAAAGGCATAAACAGCGCATGTGTTTCAAACACAAGCTTGGACATTTAAATATAGAATTCCCCGCCCTCCCGCTGATGTCATCATCCATTGTTGATCACTCCAAGCATTAAATCTTCACTAAATGAGTTGTGTTGCATATACAAAAAATAAACATCTCATAGCTCCAATGTAACCATAAGTCCAGCCGATATTTATCCACTGTTTGCTCTAAAAAAGTAGTCTGTGCTGATCGCTATCGAAGCTGAATGTAAAAATAGTCCAACTTGTGACATAATCCTTTTGGTGGCTGATTTTCATTAATCCATGGGTGCAACTCGTCGGGTGGACAGAACAATGATAAATCACAAAAACAGTGACAGAGTGCACACCAATTTGCTCCATGTTTCAAACAACTTTCATATTTTGCTCGGTTTAGCGTGCCGGCCCGGGATCGTGGACTGCCCAGCCACGTAATTGTGAACTCACTGAAAAAAGTGGGGCAAATTTTCACCCCACCCCGGGCGCACTGCGTTATTGATGCATGGTAAAGATGCACAAAGTTAGTCAAATTCATCACAAATGTTTATTTCCTTTTTATCCATTCCATGTATTGCGTTTTTTTCATAGTTTACTCAGTCACAAGGTGGACACACTATGTTCACATGTAGTCCTTAATGCTGTAGACATGCCTTTACAAGCCTTATTCTATAGCACGGGATGTGACATAGATATTCCTCAATTCGATCTTTTCCGTTACCCAATGCATTTCGTGCCTTTCCTGGCACTTCGTCAGGGGTTCTCCACAAATTTAAAACATAACTATTAGGTTATGACTTGAGACTACGTGGGTTTACTGAGTTATGCAACCACTAAACACCATATCTACTAAACATGCTTAAGGCTGAGCTCACCCCGTCATCAACGTTTTGCCCACAGAATTCATGCATAATAAATTTAGTTTGTTAAATGTCCCCTTCTCCCTTGCCCACTTATTTTCCCATTAATCAAATGCATTTTCAATGAGAAAACAACCTTATATTTCTCTACGATCAGTTCCTTCAAAAGCAATTAAACAAGCCCATACCTCGAGTGTTCACATGCCTGCCTCCTCTCGTTTCCAAACACATAGTAAATGCCGCACTCGCTCCTTCAATTATTAACACCTGTCTTGTGCTCCCGCCTGGTCGTGTCCATACAGTTCCCGCCCTCTCACTTCTGAAACTACAAAGCCCATACTGCCCTGTTGCTGTTCTGAAAAAACCTCATGTGGACCCTTATATTTTTCAAGATTGTCACGATGTGCGGTTTCATCACTCATATTTCAGTGCTCACTGTCTGTGTATATTAACCATCAACACCTGTTACCTTTGTATGATATATCCCCGCTCCTGAAAGGCATAAACAGCGCATGTGTTTCAAACACAAGCTTGGACATTTAAATATAGAATTCCCCGCCCTCCCGCTGATGTCATCATCCATTGTTGATCACTCCAAGCATTAAATCTTCACTAAATGAGTTGTGTTGCATATACAAAAAATAAACATCTCATAGCTCCAATGTAACCATAAGTCCAGCCGATATTTATCCACTGTTTGCTCTAAAAAAGTAGTCTGTGCTGATCGCTATCGAAGCTGAATGTAAAAATAGTCCAACTTGTGACATAATCCTTTTGGTGGCTGATTTTCATTAATCCATGGGTGCAACTCGTCGGGTGGACAGAACAATGATAAATCACAAAAACAGTGACAGAGTGCACACCAATTTGCTCCATGTTTCAAACAACTTTCATATTTTGCTCGGTTTAGCGTGCCGGCCCGGGATCGTGGACTGCCCAGCCACGTAATTGTGAACTCACTGAAAAAAGTGGGGCAAATTTTCACCCCACCCCGGGCGCACTGCGTTATTGATGCATGGTAAAGATGCACAAAGTTAGTCAAATTCATCACAAATGTTTATTTCCTTTTTATCCATTCCATGTATTGCGTTTTTTTCATAGTTTACTCAGTCACAAGGTGGACACACTATGTTCACATGTAGTCCTTAATGCTGTAGACATGCCTTTACAAGCCTTATTCTATAGCACGGGATGTGACATAGATATTCCTCAATTCGATCTTTTCCGTTACCCAATGCATTTCGTGCCTTTCCTGGCACTTCGTCAGGGGTTCTCCACAAATTTAAAACATAACTATTAGGTTATGACTTGAGACTACGTGGGTTTACTGAGTTATGCAACCACTAAACACCATATCTACTAAACATGCTTAAGGCTGAGCTCACCCCGTCATCAACGTTTTGCCCACAGAATTCATGCATAATAAATTTAGTTTGTTAAATGTCCCCTTCTCCCTTGCCCACTTATTTTCCCATTAATCAAATGCATTTTCAATGAGAAAACAACCTTATATTTCTCTACGATCAGTTCCTTCAAAAGCAATTAAACAAGCCCATACCTCGAGTGTTCACATGCCTGCCTCCTCTCGTTTCCAAACACATAGTAAATGCCGCACTCGCTACTGATCGTAGAGAAATATAAGGTTGTTTTCTCATTGAAAATGCATTTGATTAATGGGAAAATAAGTGGGCAAGGGAGAAGGGGACATTTAACAAACTAAATTTATTATGCATGAATTCTGTGGGCAAAACGTTGATGACGGGGTGAGCTCAGCCTTAAGCATGTTTAGTAGATATGGTGTTTAGTGGTTGCATAACTCAGTAAACCCACGTAGTCTCAAGTCATAACCTAATAGTTATGTTTTAAATTTGTGGAGAACCCCTGACGAAGTGCCAGGAAAGGCACGAAATGCATTGGGTAACGGAAAAGATCGAATTGAGGAATATCTATGTCACATCCCGTGCTATAGAATAAGGCTTGTAAAGGCATGTCTACAGCATTAAGGACTACATGTGAACATAGTGTGTCCACCTTGTGACTGAGTAAACTATGAAAAAAACGCAATACATGGAATGGATAAAAAGGAAATAAACATTTGTGATGAATTTGACTAACTTTGTGCATCTTTACCATGCATCAATAACGCAGTGCGCCCGGGGTGGGGTGAAAATTTGCCCCACTTTTTTCAGTGAGTTCACAATTACGTGGCTGGGCAGTCCACGATCCCGGGCCGGCACGCTAAACCGAGCAAAATATGAAAGTTGTTTGAAACATGGAGCAAATTGGTGTGCACTCTGTCACTGTTTTTGTGATTTATCATTGTTCTGTCCACCCGACGAGTTGCACCCATGGATTAATGAAAATCAGCCACCAAAAGGATTATGTCACAAGTTGGACTATTTTTACATTCAGCTTCGATAGCGATCAGCACAGACTACTTTTTTAGAGCAAACAGTGGATAAATATCGGCTGGACTTATGGTTACATTGGAGCTATGAGATGTTTATTTTTTGTATATGCAACACAACTCATTTAGTGAAGATTTAATGCTTGGAGTGATCAACAATGGATGATGACATCAGCGGGAGGGCGGGGAATTCTATATTTAAATGTCCAAGCTTGTGTTTGAAACACATGCGCTGTTTATGCCTTTCAGGAGCGGGGATATATCATACAAAGGTAACAGGTGTTGATGGTTAATATACACAGACAGTGAGCACTGAAATATGAGTGATGAAACCGCACATCGTGACAATCTTGAAAAATATAAGGGTCCACATGAGGTTTTTTCAGAACAGCAACAGGGCAGTATGGGCTTTGTAGTTTCAGAAGTGAGAGGGCGGGAACTGTATGGACACGACCAGGCGGGAGCACAAGACAGGTGTTAATAATTGAAGGAGCGAGTGCGGCATTTACTATGTGTTTGGAAACGAGAGGAGGCAGGCATGTGAACACTCGAGGTATGGGCTTGTTTAATTGCTTTTGAAGGAACTGATCGTAGAGAAATATAAGGTTGTTTTCTCATTGAAAATGCATTTGATTAATGGGAAAATAAGTGGGCAAGGGAGAAGGGGACATTTAACAAACTAAATTTATTATGCATGAATTCTGTGGGCAAAACGTTGATGACGGGGTGAGCTCAGCCTTAAGCATGTTTAGTAGATATGGTGTTTAGTGGTTGCATAACTCAGTAAACCCACGTAGTCTCAAGTCATAACCTAATAGTTATGTTTTAAATTTGTGGAGAACCCCTGACGAAGTGCCAGGAAAGGCACGAAATGCATTGGGTAACGGAAAAGATCGAATTGAGGAATATCTATGTCACATCCCGTGCTATAGAATAAGGCTTGTAAAGGCATGTCTACAGCATTAAGGACTACATGTGAACATAGTGTGTCCACCTTGTGACTGAGTAAACTATGAAAAAAACGCAATACATGGAATGGATAAAAAGGAAATAAACATTTGTGATGAATTTGACTAACTTTGTGCATCTTTACCATGCATCAATAACGCAGTGCGCCCGGGGTGGGGTGAAAATTTGCCCCACTTTTTTCAGTGAGTTCACAATTACGTGGCTGGGCAGTCCACGATCCCGGGCCGGCACGCTAAACCGAGCAAAATATGAAAGTTGTTTGAAACATGGAGCAAATTGGTGTGCACTCTGTCACTGTTTTTGTGATTTATCATTGTTCTGTCCACCCGACGAGTTGCACCCATGGATTAATGAAAATCAGCCACCAAAAGGATTATGTCACAAGTTGGACTATTTTTACATTCAGCTTCGATAGCGATCAGCACAGACTACTTTTTTAGAGCAAACAGTGGATAAATATCGGCTGGACTTATGGTTACATTGGAGCTATGAGATGTTTATTTTTTGTATATGCAACACAACTCATTTAGTGAAGATTTAATGCTTGGAGTGATCAACAATGGATGATGACATCAGCGGGAGGGCGGGGAATTCTATATTTAAATGTCCAAGCTTGTGTTTGAAACACATGCGCTGTTTATGCCTTTCAGGAGCGGGGATATATCATACAAAGGTAACAGGTGTTGATGGTTAATATACACAGACAGTGAGCACTGAAATATGAGTGATGAAACCGCACATCGTGACAATCTTGAAAAATATAAGGGTCCACATGAGGTTTTTTCAGAACAGCAACAGGGCAGTATGGGCTTTGTAGTTTCAGAAGTGAGAGGGCGGGAACTGTATGGACACGACCAGGCGGGAGCACAAGACAGGTGTTAATAATTGAAGGAGCGAGTGCGGCATTTACTATGTGTTTGGAAACGAGAGGAGGCAGGCATGTGAACACTCGAGGTATGGGCTTGTTTAATTGCTTTTGAAGGAACTGATCGTAGAGAAATATAAGGTTGTTTTCTCATTGAAAATGCATTTGATTAATGGGAAAATAAGTGGGCAAGGGAGAAGGGGACATTTAACAAACTAAATTTATTATGCATGAATTCTGTGGGCAAAACGTTGATGACGGGGTGAGCTCAGCCTTAAGCATGTTTAGTAGATATGGTGTTTAGTGGTTGCATAACTCAGTAAACCCACGTAGTCTCAAGTCATAACCTAATAGTTATGTTTTAAATTTGTGGAGAACCCCTGACGAAGTGCCAGGAAAGGCACGAAATGCATTGGGTAACGGAAAAGATCGAATTGAGGAATATCTATGTCACATCCCGTGCTATAGAATAAGGCTTGTAAAGGCATGTCTACAGCATTAAGGACTACATGTGAACATAGTGTGTCCACCTTGTGACTGAGTAAACTATGAAAAAAACGCAATACATGGAATGGATAAAAAGGAAATAAACATTTGTGATGAATTTGACTAACTTTGTGCATCTTTACCATGCATCAATAACGCAGTGCGCCCGGGGTGGGGTGAAAATTTGCCCCACTTTTTTCAGTGAGTTCACAATTACGTGGCTGGGCAGTCCACGATCCCGGGCCGGCACGCTAAACCGAGCAAAATATGAAAGTTGTTTGAAACATGGAGCAAATTGGTGTGCACTCTGTCACTGTTTTTGTGATTTATCATTGTTCTGTCCACCCGACGAGTTGCACCCATGGATTAATGAAAATCAGCCACCAAAAGGATTATGTCACAAGTTGGACTATTTTTACATTCAGCTTCGATAGCGATCAGCACAGACTACTTTTTTAGAGCAAACAGTGGATAAATATCGGCTGGACTTATGGTTACATTGGAGCTATGAGATGTTTATTTTTTGTATATGCAACACAACTCATTTAGTGAAGATTTAATGCTTGGAGTGATCAACAATGGATGATGACATCAGCGGGAGGGCGGGGAATTCTATATTTAAATGTCCAAGCTTGTGTTTGAAACACATGCGCTGTTTATGCCTTTCAGGAGCGGGGATATATCATACAAAGGTAACAGGTGTTGATGGTTAATATACACAGACAGTGAGCACTGAAATATGAGTGATGAAACCGCACATCGTGACAATCTTGAAAAATATAAGGGTCCACATGAGGTTTTTTCAGAACAGCAACAGGGCAGTATGGGCTTTGTAGTTTCAGAAGTGAGAGGGCGGGAACTGTATGGACACGACCAGGCGGGAGCACAAGACAGGTGTTAATAATTGAAGGAGCGAGTGCGGCATTTACTATGTGTTTGGAAACGAGAGGAGGCAGGCATGTGAACACTCGAGGTATGGGCTTGTTTAATTGCTTTTGAAGGAACTGATCGTAGAGAAATATAAGGTTGTTTTCTCATTGAAAATGCATTTGATTAATGGGAAAATAAGTGGGCAAGGGAGAAGGGGACATTTAACAAACTAAATTTATTATGCATGAATTCTGTGGGCAAAACGTTGATGACGGGGTGAGCTCAGCCTTAAGCATGTTTAGTAGATATGGTGTTTAGTGGTTGCATAACTCAGTAAACCCACGTAGTCTCAAGTCATAACCTAATAATTATGTTTTAAATTTGTGGAGAACCCCTGACGAAGTGCCAGGAAAGGCACGAAATGCATTGGGTAACGGAAAAGATCGAATTGAGGAATATCTATGTCACATCCCGTGCTATAGAATAAGGCTTGTAAAGGCATGTCTACAGCATTAAGGACTACATGTGAACATAGTGTGTCCACCTTGTGACTGAGTAAACTATGAAAAAAACGCAATACATGGAATGGATAAAAAGGAAATAAACATTTGTGATGAATTTGACTAACTTTGTGCATCTTTACCATGCATCAATAACGCAGTGCGCCCGGGGTGGGGTGAAAATTTGCCCCACTTTTTTCAGTGAGTGAGTGCAGAGTGACAGTGAGTGCAGAGTGACAGTGAGTGCAGAGTGACAGTGAGTGCAGAGTGACAGTGAGTGCGAGAGTGACAGTGAGTGCAGAGTGACAGTGAGTGCAGACTGAGTGCAGAGTGAATGCAGAGTGACAGTGAGTGCAGAGTGAGTGCAGAGTGACAGTGAGTGCAGAGTGACAGTGAGTGCAGAGTGAGTGCAGAGTGACAGTGAGTGCAGAGTGACAGTGAGTGCAGAGTGACAGCAAGTGACAGTGAGTGCAGAGTGACAGCGAGTGCCAGTGACAGTGAGTGCAGAGTGACAGTGAGTGCAGAGTGACAGTGAGTGCAGAGACAGTGTGTAAGGGTGCAGGGTGCACATTGTGTGAGTGTGCAGAATGAGTGTGCAAGATAAACAGTGTGTGACTTTGCAGGGTGACATTGGGAGTGTGCGGGTCAGCAGTGTGTGAATGTGTAGGGGCAGTGTGTGAGTGTGCAGTAAACACCACACACACACACCACACACATATACCACACACACACACCATACACACATACATCACACACACACCACACACATAACGCACACACAAACCACACACCTCAGTCTCTCAACACCACACACTCGTCACCACTCAACACAACACACTCACCACCACACTCACTCCCCAGGCTCACCCCCCCACAGACTCACCACCACACACTCACTAGTACACAGAAAACAAAACACACAACACACCCCCAGCCGTCAATGAATGCTTTCACCATGCACAAACACCAACAACAATCAGCCATCTGTGCACGCTTTTACCAAGCACACACCCACTAGCCGTCAGTGCACCCTTCCACCAGGCACACACACCTCCAGCCGGCAGTGCACTTTTCCACCAAGCAATCGCATTATGGTACACTTTACTTTTAAACATATTCATATAAAGCACAGCATGCCACCATTGGTAAAATTACAATTCAACCAACATAATTCCACTACACACCACATGCACACACTCCATAACACATGGCGAAAAGACATTGCCATTTACAATGCCATTAGCTCAAACTCAAATAAATCCGAGCCCGATTGCATTTCTAATGCTTGTTTTAATTATGACATGCACTCTTACACAGCGACCGTCATGCTCTCTCCTTTTAAAATGAAGCATTCTTCCCCGGCTGCATTTGGCTTCAACGGGACATGGGAGTACTTCATTCGACCAGGACCTTGCAAAGGTTTCTTGGAAACAGTAGGAGGAGCACTCAGCCCTTTGGTACTAAAGAACTCTAATTTCACGGTCATGGGGGATGTAAATATTCATTTAGAAAACAGATCAGACAATGCGGCTGTATCATTTAGGGAGACCATGGAAGTTCTTGGCTTAGTTATCAATGGTAACCAGTCCACTCACGATGCAGGACACATGCTCGACTGTATCGCGACTAACATAAGCACTCTAAGATGTGAACATCCAAAACCTCAGGTATGGACAGATCATGCGCTCATACCGTTTACCCTCATGCTTGAACATAACATGAAATGTAAAAATCGCGATCAGCAATCTCAGTCCACCCATGAAGAATGGAAGGAACTAATAACCCACCCAGACCTTACCAGATTGGCAATGGAATGTAGACCTTATAAGATAGGATCCCTGAATACGGACCCTAATACGTTCAAGGAATGGATGAATGCACTAAAAAGAATGGGTGGGCAGGGAAACATGAGGAAGACCAAAGGCAAAAAAAAGAAGCAGTCAGCCCCATGGTTTAACCAAGACCTTAAAACAAGACAAGGAGAACTGCGCAGAGCAGAGCGCAGATGGCGTAAGAACTACTGCATGTTAGAACGCACCAAATATAACGCTACTAAAAAAAAATACCATGAACATATTAAGTTGGCAAAAAAAACCTATTACTGTAAGGCAGTTGAGGCTGCAAATAACAAACAGAAAGCCATCTTCAACATTGTTAGGGGATTTAACAAACCTGACTTCCTAACACAAGAAATCCCCCCTTCAGAGACTCTGTGCGAGGCCATCGCCGAGTACTTTGAAGCTAAAGTACAGGGCCTGACTAAGGATTTCGTAATCCCCAGCCTGACCAGTGATGAAGTTAATGGAAAGGAGAGATTGGTAGAGAAACAATTGTCGAGCTTCCAACCTGTCAGTTTAGAGGAATCTCGGCGGACTATACTCCGCACCAAATCTGGTTCTCCATTTGACCCCTGCCCTATTAAACTCCTGCACCTTATTGTGGAGGTTGCCAACCCTGTCATTAACGACATTGTAAATAGTTCCCTGGCCACAGCCAATGTCCCCTCAGAGCGGAAAATTGCAGCAGTGAGACCCCTTAAAAAAAAACAGCTCCCTGATCCCACCACATTATCTAATCTGCGTCCCATTTCTTTACTTCCTGCTCTATGCAAAATCACAGAATCTATGGTCAATCAACAACTGACCAGGTTCTTAGAAGAGAGTGAAGCGTGGCACCCTAACCAGGCAGGTTTTAGAGCTCAGCACTCAACGGAGTCTGCTCTCCTGCATACTGCAGATACCATCCGTACAGCCCTAGACCAAGGGAAGAAGGCCGTCCTGATTCTATTAGACCTATCGGCGGCCTTCGATACGGTCTCACATATCATTCTGATAGACCGTCTGAAATCCTTTGGCATCACTGGCGTGGTACTTGAATGGCTCAAGAACTTCCTGAGTGGAAGAAGACAGGTAGTGACGCTAGGAGAATTTCAATCTGGGGAGAAAAGACTCACGACAGGAGTACCTCAGGGCTCTTGTCTTAGCCCGACATTGTTTAATGTCTACACCGCACCCCTAATCAGCTTGATTGCTTTGTTTGGCATAGAAGCTATAGCCTATGCCGACGACACGCAACTGATCCTGACCATGGACAAAGACAACCAGGACTGGGAAGAGAAACTCAAGGGCTGCCTTACGGCGACCTTTGAATGGATGCAAACTAATCATTTGAAATGTAACACCGGGAAGACGGAGATAATACCGATGGGCCCAAACAATGAATTCATACCCAGACTGTGGTGGCCTGAGAAAGCAGAAATTCCACCCAATACTGCTATCACGGCACGCAATCTGGGAGTGACCTTTGATAGGAATTTGTCCTTTAAACAGCAGGCACTGAAAGTGGCAGGTACGTGCTTTGGTGTTATAAAGAGTCTGAGAAAGTTCTTCGATCTCCTTCCTTTGGAGGCCAGGAAAACAGTAGTGGTCGCACTGGTTACATCTCACCTTGATTACTGTAATGGACTATATGCAGGCACCAATAAGGAGGTCACCCATAGGCTCCAAATGGTGCAGAATTCGGCGGCCAAACTCATATTAAAGTGGCCCAGAAGATCATCAGCGACAGAAGCCCTTAAGACTCTACATTGGCTACCTATCATTAAAAGAATTCTATTCAAAATATTGCTCATCACTTTCAGAGCATTTCATAAACGTGGACCACTGTATCTGCGGAAAAAATTCACCAGATATCATCCAACCCGAATTCTCCGCTCGACTAACGCCAATCTTCTGGCAGTTCAATCATTCAGGCTTAAGACCCGAGGAGGTAAGTCCCTCGCGGTATTAGGTGCAAAAGCATGGAACACCCTCCCACCTCAAATAAGAGCTCTGGATAGAGAAACTGAATTCAGGAAACAATTAAAAACCTGGATCTTTACCCTACCTGACACTACTGCCAGATCCCTAGTGTAAGAATTCTATCTGATCAGCCATACAAGTGGGCGCCAAGATGCTCCTTGGAGCGATAGTTGCGCGGTATAAATAACTCCTTACATTACATTACATTACATTCGGAAAGAAAGCTGTCTTTAGCGAGTCCATGTGCGCCATGTCTCACCTGTTTTACACATTTTTCAGTCATCCCTTAGGTTAATACACATTAATTTTTAATTTCAAACATTTTTTCTAACACAGAGCGTAGACACTGCTGACTGCGACTTCCAGAAAGTAATGGGTGATTTTTAAACAAGTGGATAAGATAAGAGGTTCTTGACAGATCAATGCCATTTTTTTCCTGCATCCTTCCTTTTGCTATGTGCGGGGTCATGACATTCCCTTTACAGTTCCAGTTTCACGAGTCACTAGAAGGCTTTAGTTTTCCATGTGATCTATGAGCTGGCCAGTTCACTCTGAGCTAGCTCTGACTGTTCCCCTTACACAACTGTCCCTCTCGTGCACATGCAAACTCTTCTCGGTACAGAACAGTCTCTGAAGAGCGGGGGCTGTCTCTACCACTGCTTACAAGCTCTTATTTTTCTCAGCAATCCCTTCAGAGGCACCAGGGACTGTCCCTCAGCACACAACCACACACAGCTCCTCTCAGTAGACAACACTCTTGAGCCTGTCCGGTTGTCTCCTCCCAATGGGCAGCGGCTACCCTTCAGAGACATCACTGACTGTCCCTTCCAGTGAAAGCCAGCTCCTACCAGTAGACAGCTGTCTCTTCGGAGCATGTCCGAACAGTCCCTAAGAGTTCACAACCAGCACGGACAGTCACACCCATTACACAGCCATCTCTTCAGAGCCTGCAGGGAGAGAGGCACATCTTTAGGGACGGGGAAGGTGTTTGGGGTGTTACACCCTCCCAATAAATGTGTTTCCGCACAGCTCGGCCAACTCGTTTTTAATTTTTTTTATTTACATCTTAAATAATGGCGGTCAAGCATCTATTCCTGTGCGGCTTGTTTTACATTTCTCACACTGTTTGTGATCTCCCTCCTCCCTCTCTTCCCACCCCCGCCCTTCCCTCCTAGTATTTACCCCCAGGACGAATGTTATCTCCATCTCTGACGGTGCCAGAGACTCTCGAGCAGACTGTAACATCTGGACTGAGCAGGCAGTAACCCTCCCTCGGGAAACTGACCCCTTTCTCCGAGCCACTGGCCCGACCCTTCACAACCCCCCACACACACAACCCCACACACAACCCCACACACAGGCACAACCCCACACACAGGCACAACCCCACACACACAACCCCCCACACACACAACCCCCCACACACAACCGCCCACACACAACCCCACCACACACACAACCCCACACACACACACAACCCCACACACACACAACCCCACACACACACAACTCCACACACAACCACACACACATACAACCGCACACACATACCCATGCCAACAAACCCACACACACATACCCACACACACCAACACACACAATCGCACACACACAACCCCACACACACAACCCCACACATACACAACCCCACACACACACAACCCCACACACACACAACCCCACACACACACAACCCCCCACACACACAACCGCACACACACACAATCCCACACACACATAACCCTCACACACACAACCACACACCAGAATAGCAAAACATAGCATAGCAAAACAAAACATAGCATAGCAAAACAAAACATAGCATAGCATAACAAAACAAAGCATAACATGCATATCATAACAAAACACAACAAAACATAGCACAGGATAGCATAACAAAACATAGCATAGCATAACAAAATAAAGCAAAGCATAGCATAACACAACAAAACATAGCATAGCATAACAACACATAGCATAACAAAACACAACAAAACATAGCATAACAAAACATAGCAAAACAAAACAGCATAGCATAACAAAGCACAACATAACAAAAAAAACATAGCATAACATAAAACATAGCATAACATAACAAAACACAACATAGCATAGCATAACAAAACATAGCATAGCATAACAAAATAAAGCAAAGCATAGCATAACACAACAAAACATAGCATAGCATAACAACACATAGCATAGCATAACAAAACATAGCATAGCATAACAAAACACAATGAAAAATAGCATAACAAAACATAGATTAGCAAAACAAAACATAGCATAACATAACAAAGCACAGCATAACAAAACAGCATAGCATAACAAAACACAAAAAAACATAGCATGGCATAACAAAACAAAGCATGGCATATCATAACAAAACACAACAAAACATAGCATAACAACTAACACACTCACTCTATCGCCATCACTCTATCCATCTATCTATCTATCTATCTATCTATCTATCTATCTATCTATCTATCTATCTATCTATCTATCTATCTATCTATCTATCTATCTATCTATCTATCTATCTATCTATCTATCTATCTATCTATCTATCTATCTATCTATCTATCTATCTATCTATCTATCTATCTATCACCCTCACGCTATGTATCTGTCTATCTATCTATCTATCGCCATCATTGTATCTATCTGTCGCCCTCCCTCTAACTATCTATCGCCCTCCCTCTACCTATCTATCGCCCTCCCTCTATCTATCTATGGCCCTCCCTCTAACTATCTATCGCCCTCCCTCTAACTATCTATCGCCCTCGCTCTAACTATCTATTGCCCTCGCTCTAACTATCTATTGCCCTCCCTCTATCTATCTATCGCCCTCCCTCTATCTATCTATCGCCCTCCCTCTATCTATCTATCGCCCTCCCTCTATCTATCTATCGCCCTCCCTCTATCTATCTATCGCCCTCCCTCTATCTATCTATCGCCCTCCCTCTATCTATCTATCGCCCTCCCTCTATCTATCTATCGCCCTCCCTCTATCTATCTATCGCCCTCCCTCTATCTATCTATCGCCCTCCCTCTATCTATCTATCGCCCTCCCTCTATCTATCTATCGCCCTCAGTCTATCTATCTATCGCCCTCACTCTATCTATCGCATCTCCACAGCATCACTCAGGGGTACCACAACATCACTATGCGCTACCACAGCATCACTGAACGCCACAGCATCACTCGTCGCCACCACAACATCACTCAGCGCCACCAAAGCATCAATCTGTGCAACGATTCAACAAAAACTGGTTCAAATATGTTCTCTCAATGTTTCAAGCTTTATTACAAATGTCACAAAAATATGTTATTTCACTTCTGTTCTTGGATTTTCGTCACAATAAAATACACTGAACATAATCTTCACAAAAGTTATTTACAAAAGTTTAAGCTATTGCCATAATAAATTACAATAACTTTTATTTAAGTATTCATTTTAAAAAAAACATTGAAAGCCATTGTTATTTGTAATATCAATACATCTAAGTCACGTAAATACAACACATATTGCATTACAAATTCTATAGGTGTCACATTTGCGAGAGTTATGACTATTGGCATTGTAAATGGCAAAGCTATTAATTTCGCTATTTTCAAAACCAACACATAAATTAAATAAAAAAAAATTGTCATTTACAATACCAATAGCTCAAACTTTCCTAATGCGAGACCTAATGCATTGCAAATGCTTGTTTCTTTGGTGATTCCTCTTTTCAAGTGTGCTGAATTTTGCAGCATACATAGAAAGAATAATTTGCCTCGAAAGGATTGTTTTTGCACTGGAGAGTAGCCTTGGGTGACCAACTGGCATGGGTGCAAATTCAGGACCGTGAGTGTAAAAATTCAGGACAAAGGGCCAAAATGCAGGACAAAAATTCAGGACACGTGGTCAAAATTCAGGACAAACCTTTGGGGGAAAAATGTATGTTTTACAGAAACAGAGGAAGTTGCGCAGTAGTATAAATACATAAACGGGCCTATGATGAGCCAGCATCATTCATTGGCCTGTTAAATTGTAAGGGCCTCATTTATGAGACTCCTCGCGCCACCGGAACGTCACTTTTTGTGACGACCCGTGGCGCAGAAACCTGCGTGATCTTTATGAGGCAGCAGTAAGCCACTTTTTTGGGCTTATTGCTGCATCTTGATAAATATCAGTCTTTTTAACGCAGTGTTCTGTGTTAAAGGGGCGTGTCATGGGTGTTGCTGGGGGAGTTCCCAGCAACATTCATGGCCTTTTGACACTGCCCCAGATTTACGAGAAATCGTATGCCTGAGGCAGCGCCAAAAGATTACGCCTCTCAGGGGAGGCATAAGACCGGCGCAAAGAGGAGAAATATCTTTATTTACCCTCGTTTTTCCTTTTTCTATGTGTGCTACTTCTGCAGCACACATAGAAAGAGGAAAAAGCCTCTTGTGATTATTTTTGTACAGAAAGGTTTCCCTTCCTGTACAAAAATAATCATCCCCGCAACGCAGGCACCCTTGCACCATGGTGCAAAGGTGCCTGCGTGGGCGCAGGCAGCCCATTGTGCGCCGGCAGAGGGGAAAAGGATAGGAATGTGCTGTATCTGATAGACAGGGCGCATTCCTGACGTTTCCTTTTGCAGTAGGGCAGGGCAACAGGAAGGCCTGCTGTGATGCCCTACGGCAAAACCTCATAAATGAGGCCCTCAATTGGTAAATGTACACTTTGCTTCAGCCCACCATAGCATACAGCAAGGGGCTATAGGTCAACCCACTTTATCACTGCGCCCTTCAGTGTGAGCAATGTCACAAAGTCACAGCCACTGTTCAAATTAGCCTAAAAATAGTTCCTTTCTCTTTAACTTAAAAAGTGGAATAAAAGTGTACTTTTTACATTCTATTGTTTTATTAATTTGAAATACGGGCTAGTTATGTTGCATTCACTTTTCTTTTTTTTAAAGTTCATGGGCTGTGACTCCTAAAGCTTAGGTATTTCTATGCCTGGTGCCCTGGGCATAGATTGAGCCAGTCTGCCGAAAAGGAGGGTATAGGTGCCACCAACAACAAAGACGAAGAAAAAATATATAAGCTCAACTAACCGCCAGGAAGCTGCACATGGCAGAGTGACACACACTAATCCAAACATTCTGGCAATATGGTGGGTGTTGGTGTCAGTAACTGAGTAGCCCTTCTTGCACAAAAACAATTGTGTCCGTAATGCAGGAATACTTTGACCAGTGCACAATGGTGCCTGCGCTAGCACTAGGCAGCCACAAGTGGACCACTACATAGAAGGAGTTAAACAGCTGCAAATCTTGGTATAAATGATGCTGTTCGGTTCTCTCACTGTGCAGTGCAGCTACTTGCTTTGCTGCGTTGTGTGAACTATTAGTATATATGCTCCCCATTCCATTTAGGACTTGTGTTGCTTCGTGCAAGGACAACTTAAGTCCTTAGTAAATCTGGCCCTATGGCCGACATGCATCATTGTTGCCGTTTGCGATTTCTTATTTGCGAAAATTAAGGAATCACAATTAAGAAATCGCCGTCTCATCATCCTGCTTCAACATTTTCCGCATGCTCAAAAAGACATTTCGCTGGATCACCACCGAAACTAGAAAAACGGTCACTCACGCACTGGTCACGAGCCGCCTGGACTATGGAAACACCTTATACGCCGGTACCTCCGCAAAACTCAAGAAAAAACTCCAACGCATCCAGAACGCTTCAGCCAGGCTCATTCTAGACATCCCGCGTAAAGAACACATCTCTGGTCACCTGAAAAACCTCCACTGGCTCCCCGTAAATAAGAGGATTACTTTCCGCCTCTTAACCCACGCACACAAAGCACTTTACGAACTTGGACCCGAATGCCTCAACACACGACTGTCCTTCTACACCCCCTCCCGCCAGCTACGATCCTCCAACCAAGCCCTTGCCACTGTACCTCGCATCAACAAAGCCACCATTGGAGGTAGATCCTTCTCCTACCTGGCAGCTATAACCTGGAACTCTCTTCCCACTCACTTACGTCTTACTCAGAACCACATAGCATTCAGAAAACAACTTAAAACTTGGATATTCGACAAGTAACTTCCCCCCCCCTCCTCAAGCGCCTTGAGACCCTCTGGGTATGCAGCGCGCTATATAAATCCTGACTTGACTTGACTTGAATCCCTTCCCATTGATTCCTATGGGCCTAGAGGCCCTTTGGAATCAATGGGAAGTCATTCTCAATTTGCGATTAGCAATTTGCGAATCACAAATTGAGAATGCGATTTCAAGAGTGCAGGGGGGTTCCGAAGGACTCCCCCCCTGCACCCCTGAAATATAACTTTAAGTGCATTTTTCACACACACATGCCCCAAGGGCATGTGTGTGTGTAAAATGAAACTTTCAAAAATGCACTTTTGTGCATTTTTGAAAGTTTTCGCAAATTACCATGAAGGTCAACTTCATGGTAATTTACCTCTCCCTATTTGCAAATTCGCAAATTGAAAATGTTCATGCATTGCATTTAGGAAATCTAAAATTGCGATTTCTTAAATGCAATCGTAATTTTATAAATCGCAACATGATTGCGATTCCTAAAATTGCGAAAAACATGATGCATCCCAATTTTGTCAACTTCATTCGCAAATGGCCGAAAATTGCGATGCGCACCGTTTGCGAATGCAATTGACAATGATGCATGTGGTCCTTAGTTCCTAGACATCTTGTACCTTTTGTCTCCATTCCCAGTACTTGCCATCTAGCTTAGCACCACATATGGGGACATTTGCGCCCACTCTACGCCCCCAGGGGCACTTTGTTATTACAGAAGAAGCTGCAGATACTTTTGCGCCCCCTTCTGTATTACTGAAAGTGCTGGCACCCATACAAGGCCAGCGCTTTCTCAAGAAGGCGTGCTTTCATTTGCTTGGGGGTGTGGCCCATGCAAATGAGGGGATCCCTTAGCCTCTGCCCACACACCGAATTATAGACGCGGGTGCAAAGGCAAAGAAGCTGTCAGGGGGCGCACTGAACTAAAAGTGCACCCCTGATAGCAGCCCTCTGCAGGGGAAAAGGGGGGTCCTATGGACCCCTCAGACATCCCCTTGCAGGCGGGTGAAGTCACTCACTGCACCCGCCTGAAAGGGGATCTCTAATTCCCTGTAAAATTGCAAATGGGTTGCCACATGCGCACTAAAACAGGGAGCGGCTGCTCCGTTTTTCACCTGAACGCGCTGCCCACAGGGTAGCATGAGTTCAGGGCTTCTCTGGGGGCAGCACATTCTATGTAATAGGGCACACTTTCCCTGTTCGTGCCAGACACACCTGTTTTAAGGTGCGCTGGGTGCAATCAGGGAAAGTGCGCCCTATACATAATAGGGCCGTGGTGAGGTTGTGGGAGAAAAGGGTTAGCAGTTGAAATTGCAAACCTGGATGTGACATGGCAGATTACCCAACTAGGATGTTTCCCTGTGGCTGAGATATTCTTTTTAATTTACATTGAGGCATTTAATGTGTCCCCTAAAAGAGATGAGTAAGCACCACTGGCCGAAGCCCGCCGCACTGCTTCTTGAATATACGTCTTACTTTTCATCTTTTGTTCAGTATTTTGAATATTTCTGTGTTTCTTCTGGCCACTCTTCTGAAGTAAATACTTGTAGCAAAATGCCAGAAACAGGAGCAGCCTAGTGGCATCAAGAGGGCTCAGAGTACTGTTGTTCAAAGCAGGGGTGCAGAAGGGCTGGTTGTGTCTGTTCTGAAGCCACTGCCAGGCCGTCCTAACTCTTTTACAGACACTAGTTTTGTGAGCATTCTTTGTTGCTCGAATTTTCAAAACGCCTAATAATTGCGCCTATGCAGTGGCGGCTGGTGACATTTGAAAGTGGTGAGGCGGAAACTGATAATCATAGTGCACCGTAGCGAGCGAGCGTAGCGAGCGAGCCTGGACCCCCTAAGGAGGATTTTTTTTAAAAAATAGTGGAAAAATTGTGCATTTTCAAGCAGATTTGAGTAAGAAGGAAGGTTAATAAAGCAATTGTGAAAGTGCAGGTATTACATTATTAGAGAGCTGTCATATAACATAGGTAGCTGCTTATTCAGTATAACCACAGAGCTTCATAACAGACTCCTGCAGCGCTTAAGAGAAGAGAGGCCCGGGCGCTGGTCTGTGACCAAATCAGGGACGGTGCGGGCCTGAGGCTTGAGACACACTCGTGAGAAGGGGGGTGCGCACTCGCAGTCCTTCAGGAAGAAGGACCGTCAGGCGAGTAGAGGGTGCGAATGCATGGGTGAAATATGTGAGAGCACGTCTCCTGTCCCAGGACTATATATGAGACAGCATGACTCCACACAGTATATGAGAAAGCATGAACCCGCCCTACACCCCAAGACCAGGGCTGTTCTGAAGGGATCAGGGCAATGCAACTAAGGGCCAATAGATGTTGGGAACTATGCCTAGGACGTGGCAGAATGTTAACTTGCCCCAACTGCCTGAACAGTTAGTGGGAAACTGAGAATTCAATGCAGGTCTCTTAATGAGGCCAATTGCTTTTCTACAGGTTTAACTGTAACCTTCCTTTCCTTCGATGCCCTGCAGTTAAAAGGCTGTGCAGTAAAAAGTAACAAAATATTTTAGCTATTAATTATTCATCCAAGGTTCAGGACAATCCCCAGTTGGCAGCATTGGCATAGGCACAAATAAATATCTAGCCAACACTCAATACACTGCAGACTTGTAGCCTAGCGAAAAGCAACAGACATGCAGGTTGTTACGTAGGTAGTGTTTCCAAGTAGGCACACTGCTCAGAAAATTCCCAACCTAAAGCACAGGAATGAAACTGTTTGCAAGATTTCCTGTCCCATCTAGCATAGATGGACAAGATACAGAGATTAAAGGCGAGCTCTTGTAAACCGTTCAAAAAACATTTCTAAAGACTCAGATAAGCAAAGAAACAAATCTTAATACCAACTCTCCATATTAACATGTTAACAGTCCCTTCCAGACTTAAATCTAGCCAGGATGGGCATGGGGAAAAGGAGGAGCTGGGCAGATAAATCTGCAACCTTCTAAGTGTTAAAATCAGTCTTCCTGAAGTGAAACCAGTTTTAGGGCAGACCTCAACATTGCCCAGTGCTACCTACAAGTACTACAAGTTGCCTTTTTAAGATTGGAAAAGCCCCTTTGGACTCAATGATAACCAGCACCCTCACCCCCACAAACAACGAGAGAAATCTAGTCTCCCTAACCCTATTTCAAAACCAAGACAAACACATCCACTTCCACGTTCGCATGTTGAGTTGAAGATGAAAGAGCTGTAGATACTGGAAGCCGCACGTATCACCAGTGAGTGAAATGTCCTTTGAGAAAGCGAAGAAACAGGCATGTGAGAGTCTTCGTGAACGAAGAGACCCTCAAAAAGACCAATAAGGAGAGCACCACCATCTCACCACAGAATTCATCATGGCAAACTTTATAAGAGCCCTTGTATGGTAGGTAGACAATGATGTATGTTTGTTGATGCTGCGGGTCACCGAACTCCGCCCTTTACATGTGTTTAAAAATAACTTTAATAGAGCCGGGTTGCACATAAATGGAGGCCATTATCAAACAGAGCTTCATAGGAAGCTGGCGTACATTATAACTAAGGCTCCCGGTTTTCCGTTTATACGGATTTATACATATAAAGACAGACGGGAAAATATTTTTTTCCCGTCTGTATTTATAAATAGAAGCGGAAAAATACAACTAAATTAGATTCTCTGAGCCCTCTTCCTGATTGCCGTTTATGACTGCCCTCATTAGCACCTGCTGAGCCATTAATCACTCTCTGCTAGGCACGGGAAATTCCTTCTGCGGTTCCTTTGACATCTCCATCGCTGAGCCTGCACCCCAGTGAGTTTTAGGTCACAGGTTAATCAAAGGGTGGGGGGTGGACCTGCATTTCACTGTTTGCACTACTACAGGTGTTAACATTTGAGGAGGTGGGGGCGTTGTTAGCAGCGCGAATACTTGGAGCTAAGACTGGCAGAAATGTGTGACCCAAAGAGGTCAGATATACCAGCAGAATAAACACATTAAGAAAATTAGGTTGCATTCACTTTCAGGCCTTAAATTGAAACGTTCCTCCGTGACTTGATGAAGCATGAGTAAACATTCCTGAGAGACAGAGGCAGCTGGGGCATATCTGTAAGCCCCTTTTCAAGTTAAATTGTTTATTTTCTCCACTGTGTGAGGAAGAACGGTGGCTGCAGCTACACTGTGTGGGATTAAAGCTTTAAAGTAAATTGTTCAAATGCTACGGGGCAGTATTAGGTAAAATAAGGGAAGTGATACAAGCCCAATGTCTTCAAAGCAGAGACTAGTTAACTTATGGAGAAAGGGTTTTGCATTAGCGAAGGACTTAGTTTAAAAAAAATGTGAATCAAAAGCTGCCCACTTACGTGGCTGTTGTTGGATATTTTAGGCTCCATGCTTCAGGATTGTGAGGGAAATAGAGCCTAGCAGGACTAATGCAAGGGCCTTTATTTTTTCTGAAATGAGAGCTTGCTGCTGTCTTTGGCCAGGTCACTGAAAGTACCCAGGTACACTTGTCTAAATTCTAAATGTGTTTACATAGAATAAAAATGGCTACTGACAGTGTTTTCAATATTGTAACACAGCATCAGATCACTAATATTATCGCAGGTAATCTCTGTGACAACACTCCCATTTCTCCAGTTCCTGTTTTGATCTAACAGAAAAGTTTTTGGGTGGATGTTGCATGAAACATATTTGGCGCATATATACATATAGCTAAACCTATAACAACCATTTGCACTGTCTATTTAAATAAATGTGGAGAAATACTAGCTGCAACGTCTTTTTTTGCTTGCGACAAAAATAAATACAGATATAAACAGATAAATTGACATAAAAATAAATATGGATAAATACAGACGGAAATGTTAAAAAAATAAATACCATAAAACCGGGAGCCCTAATTATAACCTGTTCTCATCCATGTACGTGGGACTGGTGGAATACGAAAGGAGAACATTCGGGCCACTATCTGCAGGCGAGGTCTTCCAAAACACCGTGTGGGAGAGATGCTCCCAGAATCTGCAATGCATGTCTGTGATGTTCTCAAATATACGATACAAAAACATCATTGCACATCACAAAAAGTCTCTTTCAATCATTTGCTGTAAGCACGCATAGACCCGATTTCTTTGTCCAAAGGAATCACGTAGTGTATCCAAAATCCAAACTTTATTTCTTTTTATAAACACGGTTCTTGACAGCCGACGTGCGTTTCGCACCCTATGGGCTTTCTCAAGGCAAATCTCCAATTTGTATGATACTTTATCTTCCAATACTTGCGTAATACACGCTCCCTTTAAAGGGCGTCCGCCCAATGTATGTCATCCAAATCTAGTAGCACTCTATCAGAGGTTGCAGTTGCCCTCACTTGTTTTCAATGTGGAGCCATGATAAGTTCCAACATAAATTCCAAAGACTGTCTTCCACCGAAATCGCGTTCAAAACCAGGTTCTCAAATATACCCTGCCCCTGCCCTCACTGAGAGGATCTGAACTCTGACCTCCAGTCCATCCATGGTAACCACAGCCTCCAATCCATTCTCGGACCGCCGACCTGCCAGACACATCCAGGACCTAATCTATCCATTCTAGTGCTCCCCGACCCCGTGCCACCCTCGGACTCACTTCCGTCCCCAGACCTCAGTCTCAGACCGCATAGGAAACCAAAGTAGGGAGTCATGCCTGACATATAAGCTTGACTCTGACTCGGCCCAGCCCCAAAACGCCTATAGCCCAGTCGATGTACGTGACGCACGATGCATTTGCAAACTGATCAGCCCACCTCTGTCCCTAAGTGCGTAGACTGTAGACACCGCGGCCCCCTCGGCCACGCCATTCCTTACTGCCTTCAAGAGCTCATTACGATTTTTAGAACCATTTAAGGCGGAACAGTTAACCAACCGGTCCCAGGCCCAACGCAAAACCTAAATATCCTCCTCTGTACGCACTCACAGTCAGGAAGTTCACTTACAAATTCCAAAGCCGCTTTTAGGTGAAGCTGCTTGGAACCAGAAGCAAGCAACTTAAGTGCGAAAAACTTACGTGGACGCGAAAGCAGCACACAAGGCGGGAGCATGTCTGAGGACCCTACTCCCTCAAAGCAGCGGAGAGGACAGCAACAAATATGCATGTGGTGTCTAAAAAATAGAGACACGCTGCATGACGCCATCAGCAATGGTGCCAATGGTCCTGGTGCAAGCAAGGAAAACTACCCATTTGGCTGCAAGTGGGCAGTAAAAGTGAACAACTATCAGGGCATAGGCCGCCTGTCGCTACACCAAAGGCAGCTATGCCCCTGGTCCCCCTAAAAAGCCTGTGGCACAATGTATAATCAGGGCCACGGGAATTATGTGGCAGGGAAGGACCAAATTTTGCGGCAAGAAAACGCAAATTATGTGGTTTAATGTGGCACATTTTAAGATTGTAATACTGCATGTTTTCGTCATCTTTACACTTCCTGGGCATTGCTTGACCCCCATTAGCACCGGTTTAACACAAAAATATAGCAATAAGCATTAGAATGGTGACCAATCAAGCTTTACAGAGGGCCTTCCACTGAGGGGCAGCACGTGTTGCTGCGTCTTTAGTAACTTTTGAACCCTTTGAGATAGAAATTAACCTTTTTTTATTACAATCTGAAGATTATGCAGAAGACGATGGATTATGTGGCAGATGTGGCAAATGCATACTTAAGCGAAAAACCAGTCCTGTCAAGTAGCACGCATAAGACGTGACTCTTACGCATTTCAGCGTGGTGTTCCGCAACACCGCACTGAAATGTATTGTCACGCATTTTTAATGCTATTCTGAAACTCGCCTAGGGCAGGGTTTTGGGCGCGCGCCGGCGCCTGTGACACCTGTGTGCCGTCAGTGGCTTGCAGCTCGTTACCATATCTGCCAAGGTTTCAGATTGCTATGTGTGACATTTTCATAATTTCAGTGTAATTATGAGTGACATTTCAACAACGATGAGTGACACTTTCTTATGAGCAAAATCAAGCAATGTAATCGTGCTAATTTCTTGTACAAACCACACAGGACTCAGGGTAACTTCTCTAATAGGCATAAATAACTTGTTTACCCATAAAAAGCAGGCTAAGAACCAATAGCAAAAACAATAAATGTATGCCCAAGTGGAGCCAATCACCCTTTTTGCTTCTTTCCACTTGAGAGCCCTGCTTTTCGCACAGCACGCCCCACACAGCGCAACCCGTGGACTCCAACATTGAAGTGCAGCCACAATCACAACGGACCGCCATACTCCATCACATCATCCTGGCTGCTTTGATGTGGACAGCACCACAGCTGACCAACTCATAGCAACTTGGCGTCAGCTTTCATGAGGGAAGCTCCACTCACCACAGAAACTCACAGCTATCTGCAAAGAAAGCAACGGTAGCCCATGAGGCTCTGCCACCATGTACAAAATAAGGTATCCATCGAGAAAAGGAAAAAAAGGAGGAGGTGGTAACAACTAACAGCACTGGTGACCCCGCTGTTTAAAAGGAACAACCATTTGCAAACTGTGTTTTTGTTTCAGGTGCACATTTGATGTCGGTCTGTCAAAGTACTAGTAATCTAACAGTATCAATAAAAACAGCACATAAAATAACTTTCACAATTTTACCGTGATAACTTGCCTCGGATAAGGGATTAATAATGTGGCTGTCAGGCATGGTAAAATGAGCACAGCCTTATGATGTAATCTTGCTCTATTTGGATAGGAAAAAACAACAAAGGGCTGCTTCAAACAAGAAGACATAACTGATTAAAGAAACCCTTTCAGCCGGGGAAAACAAAAAGTGCATCTTTTATTCACTAACATGTAATATTCAGTAAAATAAAAATCCACAGTGGTCGCCTACAGCTGAGCACTTCGTGTTCCATGGCTAGTTGGGTTAAGAGCCCTTTATTTCTGCTCCAGACTGACTCTCGTCTCTTGCATGAAATGGCCTTCGCCTTAGTAATCACTGCATAAGGATGGCTCACAGGGCAGAAGAAAAACGACTGTCTCCAGGCTATTAGGGCTGTATAATTAGGTTTGGTAGTAGTTATTTGAAACCTTTCCTTCATAACAGAACACTATGTGTAAAGTTTAACTACTTGCCATGGTCAACTTCACGTCGTGGCACATGCAGTCTCGCTTTGGTTACAGCCTGCAGCCCGCCTGTCAGCCTCGCCTGTGTTCATGCCAGGGATTCTGAGCTACTAACACAAACGACGCGGCCGCATAATTACATGATAGCAGTGGCCCTGTATAATGCTGCTCTTGCCGATTCAGTTGCTGTTTGCCGTGTTCTTACTCTGTGTATACCGATGAATCTTTGTAGACTTTCAAGCCCACAGAGCATTTTATAAAAATGCAATGATGCCCGCCTCGGTCCGATCAAAAGGGGATTTGAGCTGGGCCATTGAGCGGCGGCTGGTGTGCCAGCCGGGCAGGAGCGGTGCTATATTGGCCGGCCCGGACAGGGCACCGCAGATTATGGCTTGCAGAATGCTTTCAGTTATCCATGCCGCGCGTGCCCATGCCTGGAGCGGTGGAGCCCCACAGAGAGGCTTCTTGTTATCAGAGCCCACATATACCCATGTCTAGGCCAGACTAGTAGTACTGTGAGCGAGTGACACACGACACACCACGCACACCGACACACTTCTAGACTGTCTGTACTAGACTCATAGACTGTTGTACTGTACTCTAAATAAAACTTACTTTTTATGAGGTGACGTGACGGTGACGTGACTCACTCGACAGTCTCGACTGACTGTGTGGAAGTACTGCAGCAGGCAAACGACTCACGAGGAGGGTACGTACACATACATGATGACAGAGTACTACACACTCTCCTCTCCTCGTGACTCTCTCACTCCTCGACGTCGTGTGTTGCTTTGGCACGCCAGGCGCGGTGACGTGCATACAATCCTGGCGCAGCATTACCAGCGCCACTGCGCCAGGATTGGCTAACAAGCAGGGCAAATACTGCCCATTATGAGACCCGGGAGAGCCGGGTCCCTGCCTTTTTGTGTGCTGTAAGGAAGGAGGAGGGGGGAAGGTATTACTGGGTGTGCGCATGCGTGGGCCAGTCAAAAAAATTACTATCCCTAAATGCGCACACACACACAGTGCCTGCTGCGCTACCTATGGCTGCGCTGTCACTCATTGCCGCAGCCCCGCCCCCACTGCCTTCCGCGATTCCGAATCTGTCGGGCTTGTCCCGCTGGCTCTCTCTGCCGCAAACAGTACTGCGAGTGCGCTTAGTGAAGCGCGAATAAATTATTTTTGAAGCCTATAGTATTTACTCATTCCTGCAGCGTGCGGTCGTCCATGGTTAGTGGGGCAACGCCCCAACGCCCCTAATGGACGCACCGCCACTGCGCCTATGCCTTTAAGAAAGTAGGGCATTTTTCTTGCGCTTTAAACTATCCTGAATTCCTCGTTCAGTGCTACTATTTCTGTACGCTGTGCTGTGAAACAGAACCAGTTTTGAAAGTGTTTCCTGCTTTCTTTCTTTCCTACAGAGGCGCCTACTGTGAACCCTGGTGTCATTGCTGGCTGTGTCATCGCAGCTCTGGCAGTTCTGGCAGCTGTTGGCATCTCTTGGTGGTGCTACAGGAGGTAAGGGTTGGAAAACAAAACAAAAGGTCAAATCAGAGCCCGGAAATGGAGTGACTGTCAACTAATCAGCAGCGGCTCCTCGAGGTAGTGCTGAGGGGCAGTGAGGCAGGGCAGGGGGAGGGGCCACAGGTGGGGGTAGTAAACTCCGGCATTCGGCCGAATGGAGTTCAGTAAATAAGTAAATAAATAAATATAGGAAATTACATTACACGTGCTGCATCACCATTACAAACCTTGAGAAGGAGGGTTCAAGAGGGCAAAGAGCCAGATCTCTAAGGTGATTTACAAACCTGCTCAGCAGGGCTTTAAGTGGGATGAAAAAACTGGGGGTTCTCTCAAAGGGCCGTGACCACTAATTAGGGGTGTGGCTTTTAAACACTTGCGCTAAAAATCTGTGTTTAGTATAGTGTGCCGCCCGACTTGTATTTTGCTGTTTCTGTCATTGCATCCAGATATGTGATACAACAAGTAACATCATACCTACTACAAGTAAGGACTATTGGCTTTGTCAATGGTTATTAGTTGCATAAGATAAATAAGCTGCAACTATATCTTGTTACATATAATATTGAAAAAGCTTCCAATTAAAGCCCTGGTGACCCCACCACAATGTTGCTGCTCTTGCGTTTCAGAAAGAGAAGGGAAATCCAGAGAGAAAATAACTCTCTCTAAAGGATTTCCCTTCCCCCACAAAGCTCACCTGGCATGACGTCATGCCTTAACTTCTCCATTAGTGAGAAGTCAGCAGTGTGGGCAGCGCACATCCATGTGCTTGTTGTCTCGAAACGGGTCTCTATCTGGCTGTTTTGCACCCTGGCACTTTTTTTCCGGACTGCAGTGACAGTAAACGGCTGTCTCTGCAGTCTGGAAAAAAACGGACCGATTGTGCCACGGCTGAAAATAGAGCCCAATAGAGACCCGTTTCGAGGCCTCTTTTAAAAAAACTCCCGGTGCTCAGACCCCTTGAGACCTGGCCCACTTAAAGCCCTGCTGCTCAGACAACCTTCACTTATAACTGGCCTGCGAGAGGTCTCCACATCTTGGCTATCGGCAATGCAAAGACCTTCCTCCGAGCCTGACTCTGCGTGTAGTCAAGACAAGCAAAGGTAACCATGGAGGCTAGGGACATCTTAAAGATTTACGTATATTGGAGGCCCCTGTTCTAAACAGCTTTTAATTTATGATTTAATTTCAGCTCTTTCAAGCCCTCTGTGGCCAGGTCACTGAAAGTGCACAGACACCCTTGTCCAAATTCAAAATGTGTTTACATCTAATATACGGGGATAGTGATATGTGTTTTCAATATTGTAACACGGCAGCAGCTCACTAACACTACTACAAATAATGTTCTGTGACCCCCTCCCGTTGCTCATAGTTGAGGTCCAGTTTTGATTGTAAAGAAACCTTTTTGATGTATGTTGCATGACACACAAGCACAGCATTTCTCTGCAAAATGTCTGTAATAGACTCTCACACATCAAACACGTTAAAAATAAATTAAAGGAAAACAGAACTAAAAACTATCTGTTTAAGAAATTATTTAAGGACATCAGGGAAAGATTCTCTGTAGAACATCGTAAAAGGCTGTGGCTCTGGTCCAGAGCCCACTTTGTGCATGCTTTAAAACATCTCTGCTGGAAGCAATGGAGCCAAGGGCGTCTTCACACATGGATATGTACATCGGGAGCTTTGAAGAGAAGACATTTACAGACTGGAAGCCAGTGAGGCCTGGATGGAAGAGATGGGGTTCCCTCCTAGATAGACCATTCCCTAGAGACGCAGAACCCATTGCATCATGTTAAAGTGGGGTAAACCATAAACCCTTTCCTGGATACAACTTCTTCCAGTTGTGATCCCTTGAATGCCACAAACCCACTAGCGCCTGCTGCTCGCCTTAATATCCCGACAGGAAAACTAGTGAGTAATGCAAGGGAGGGGCGCTGAGTTGGGGGGAGCGGCAACACTCTGAGGTCATTAGCAAAATGTTGTGTATATATTTTTAACTTTAATACCATTAGCCAGTACTCTAAGATTCCAGTCCTGTTGTTTAGAGATATGTATAAATTGTGTATTTTTTAACAATTATTACAACATTGAAAATCAATAGTTTAAAGAATCATCAAACCTTGGTAGACAGTATTACTGATTCCAGGCAGGAAACAGGAACAAGTTCAAATTGCAGCCTGATCTGCCACTTTTAGCTGCCTCGGTCCTGACTATTACAACAGCAGTTCAATCGCTCAATTTACTAGTATAAACCAAAATGTCATACACATGTTGTTCAAAAATGTCTCGTGCACACTGAACAAAATTATGCCTCTTAAATAAATAGGAAAGAAACTCGACAAAAGTGTGCTAACAACAAATAGTTCTATGTTCCGAAAAAGCGAAACCCGAAATCCAGTGGAAAGCTTGTTTGAAAACGTATTATCCTGAACCTTGAAGCCAAATGACAGTCTCTGCCTGCAACATTGATGTGAGCCGTTAAGGTCAGCTCATAAGCCTAAAAGCTCTGATAGCTTAATCGTTCACTCACGTTGGATGTCATCATCCGCAGACAGATCTACTAATTCGTAATTTTGCCTGATCCAAAATCCGCTTGAAAAGAATTGAGCAAACCATGTTTTTCTGTGAAGTCTTGTGCCTGTGGAAATGTAGTCTTCCAAAAGTGTACCTGTTTCTAAAGTTTACCTGTAAGAAAACTACCCTTTCTAAAGTTTACTTGTTAAAAATCTACTCTTCCAAAAGCTTACCTGTAAGAAAACTACCCTTTCTGAAGTTTACCTGATAAAAGCTACTCTTCCTAAAGTTTATATGTAAGACAACTACTTGTTCTAAAGTTTACTTGGTACAAAACTACTCTTTCTAAAGTTTACCTGTTAAACTACTCTTCCTAAAGTTTACCTGTTAGAAAACAACACTTTGTAAAGTTTACTTGTTAACAAACTACACTTCCAAAAGTGTACCTGTAAGAAAACTACCCTTTCCAAAGTTTACCTGTTAAAAAATACTCTTACTAAAGTTTAGTAGAAACAGGGAAAAGGGGACAAAGACTAATAAAATTCCTGTAGTTTGCATCAGTGAAGGCTTTTTCACTAAAGGGATAGATATCGCTTTAATCCATTCACCTAAAATGTAAGCATTGATCTGGAAATTATTAAAAACTGATATTTTAAATTTTGTAGACTTATGCATCGACAACACCATCTAATTTAGTAAGAGTAGTATAGTGGGAGATGCACTAATAAAAAATAGTATAATTTAAAGCGAGGAGGTTGTCCCCTAGTTGCCTTGAAACTCTACTGGGCATTGTCTGTATCACCCCTATCGGTAACACTGAACTCCCATAAAAGTTAAAACATAGAGGGTGCTTTCTATTTCAAAATAATAATCATGGCGATAAGTACGGGTACTGTCTCTTTTGGAAATAGCACAATTCCTTTAGAGAAACGAAGGGGTAAACCCCTAAAATATTACATGTCTGTTTTTCCACTGGTTAAATTGTTACCCTTAGGGTCCGAGGTGGAACCATGTCGCAACACAGGTTTTCCTTAACTGGAATACATTTTACAAATCATTATATTGATCTGATTAGTTTAGTTAAAAATAAACAAGATTACAGTTCTCACAATGCCCTGTTTTGTTGATTGAAAGACCAAGAAGTTAGCATTGCTTCCTGTTAGCATGTAGTTGTATAGTAACCATTGATTGTTGGTGCTATACTCTTCATTCAGAAGTCTTGTGAACAGATATAGAATTTCTACCTTAAATGAATCATACAGTATGGTAGAAAGGTGCTGCTTCTGCCCCCTTATGCATTGTGGCATCCTGTGGAGGTGTTCTGGTCTTCTTGTACATATTTGAACTAAAATCCATTCGTGAAGTACCCCATCTGAAATGTCCCTATCATCGTTAGGTTAGGTCATCAGGCTTATGGTGTCACCAGTTGCTTAGAATTATTCTGTTTTCATTCCAAAGAGGATGATCAGGACATGAATCCATAAATTCAGGTGATCCACGTCTTCCTACTGCAGATGAGAGAGTAGCCTGTGCTCTCACAGCAAACCACGAACTAGACTGCTGCTCCACCCACCTTACCTTAGCAGATATGGAGAATTACATGATGGGATGAGTGGGCAGGTACAGAGGAGTGTAATTGCCATTCAGATGGGTCTAACCATGGAGACATATTGTGATTACCTAACGACAGCCAATCAGAATTGCTAAAATATCATTTTAACATTGAGGTGAGTCTCGACTCGAGCAGCCCGTTTCTGTGATTGCAGTAGGGATCAACTTCATAATAAGTTCAACTTTTTTGACAATTAACAGGGGGCGGGAGGAGAGGATCTGTTGCCATAACCAAGACTACCTTCATTGAGGCGAAGGGGACACTTATTGATGTGTCTGCCGCTCTGGCCTGGAGTGGTATTGGTGGGGGGATGGCGGGGGGATGATGCCAGAGCAATGGACCAGAAACCGGGGCAGCAACACTCTGCACTACTGGCAAAGGTGGTTGGAGGAAATCTAGATCGTATTTGTAACTATCAGCATGAATATGTGGCGAGTATCATGTCCATTGTGTGAAAAATCATTTAGATGCCGATCTGGCTTCAAAGGAAAGCACCATATGTTGTATGAACAAATGTTAACGGAGTTGAAACTACAGCAGCAGAGTTTCTATTTTTAGTAGATCATGGAAGCTATACAATATGTTTTTCTTGATACTCACATGCATTAAGGGATAATTTATTCTATAAGTAAAGGCGGTGTCCTCTAAGAAGTGATTCTGTGCAACTTTATGGACATTCTTAAACAAATTCTCATTGGGCCTTGTATCTCCTGAACCCATGGTTTAGGAGACCATCCTTGCAAGCTCTAATAACCTCCAAAGAGGAAGTCTATTCAAGGGAAGAATTTAAGAGGCTGAAGGGGATGGTAGGAGTTAAAGGGAGCATGGTCAGGAGAAGGGCAGGCAAAAGAAGCATGGGGAAGAATGTTCTACCTGTGCCACAGACAGGTACTCACTTGTTCCTGGTCTGGGTTATAGAGACAAAATAAAGACTTAGCGGTCTTAGGAATGTGCAGTGGGCTATAGTGAGGATATTTTATTAACATATTACTAAGAGATGCCTCATTTGAATCAGTAAATGGTTCTGTGCAGTAATTAGACCCCAAAACAATACATTTTCATTCTGTCAAAAGTAATTTTTCATGGAGAACTGACGTGATCTGCTTCTCTCTTTTCAGCTCTCGGACTGCAACCTCATTCCTTAAAATTACAACTTCGAGCATAACATCTGTCATATAGATGCCATCTATTCCTGCAACCGATGGTCCCATGAACATAAACCTCCAGTGGCCTCATGCTGGACTTCGGCGAAAGAGACCAACACTTCTTCTATACCTTTCCTGCGCTTCTGCTGAGGACAACATCTCCTGAGAAAATATGAGTTCTGCGGTTGACTCATTTTAACTACTTCTCCATAACTGACTTATGCTTTCTGGTCCTCGTGTTAGCAGTGGATGCTTATTAGGAGGGCCTGTGGATTTCATATTATTGATGTCCTCTGTCATGCAGATAATAATTTCATATGTAATCTTGATTTAGGGTATACAACTGTAATGTGCCCCCGTGTGGCTATGTAAATCATTTAATCTTGGTAGCACATGTGTTCCTTTCCAGCTTCTTTACTGCTGCTCCTCTAAAATATGTATTTCTGTGTTAAGGGTAACACGTTCAGCTGGGTTCAATTAGCACCATTGTGTACCATCAAAGTGACAGGGTGGTGGCAGTGCCAAGGGGTGTTTTTTTAGAGTACATAATAATAATATTTGTCGTAGTTTGGAGTTGAATGACAGTGTGGAGTTGTGTTCTTGAGAGTAATGCAAATGTCTATTTGTTTTATATATTGCTTGATACACTGGCACAAATCCTGGTTCTAGGTACTATTGAAAAGTGGTTAGATGAGGGAAGAAAGCCTCAAAGAGAGAGTTAAAGGCCTAGGATCAAAGGTTTGTGAACTGTGATGAGAAACCCAGGGATTCTGGACCCAGAGTCAACATTCCAGCAGCCACCAGCCCACATCTTATGTCTACTCGCTCTTTAGGTACAACGCACTGGTGAAAGTGTGTGATCTTGGGCAAGTCCAGGGATATTAATTAATTCCAATGTGTAGGGAGCAGTTTAGTGCAACAATCCTTCTGTGATTTTCAATAATATTCAGTTTTTTTTCTATTTTATCACATCACATACATCAGCATTATCAAACGTTATTATGACTGACAGGTAATCCGTATAGAATGTATTAATAATGAAGGGCACCAATTCCAAATAAAATGTAAAAAACAAACAATAACAGATGTAGGACAACAGTTAAGACAGGACACAGACAGAGTTTTGCACTAGATACTAAAATTAAATTTCCCATCAACTGTAGTACAAAAATATTTGGCTCGAGCTGGTCTGTGGTGTGGATGTGTTTTATATGTGGATGTATCTGCTGCACCATGTCTGTCTTAAATTGTGACAATAAGACAATTCCAAATGTTAATATGGATTTGTATTGAGCCTTGTTTTCTCAACAGAGGATGATAAAAGGTCTGTCATCACCAGCATGTGATGGAATGGATCTGTCACAATTGCTGAATACCGGACTGCCTTTTAGTCAAAACCCTTGGAGCGAACATTTTACGTTTGGGTTCTCATTTCTAAGGGGCTCTGAACATATTTGACTGCCTTGCGGTAGAGGCTGTACATTTATACACCGGTTGGAGTCTGTTGCATGTCACATTGTATGTTTTAGTGTGATGGATTGTGTTAAATGGAAATATTTTGTATAAAAACATTGTTTTTAATTAAATATAACCTACTGGACATTATTTTTAATCAAATGTAACCTACCGAATTGTTTTATTAAATTTGATCAAAGGGAAATTCATTTTTAATACAACTAAGTATGTTGACATTGTTTGTCATTATGAGCACTCTAGAGAAGGAATTGCTTGAAATGAAAGAAAATAGGATTATGTTTAAATGCCTGCACTGTCTATATATCTTAAATAAAAATAATATTACAAATGTTAATATTGTTTTCAGTATTTGTTCTAGCACAATATCATTATCTGTTGGATGCGCTTTAGTCTGTTCAGACATCAAATCAGGAAGTAATTTGAATATTGCCTGTTTCTTAGCTGCATTGACTTCCACAAAGGTTGAGGGTATGTGGTAGCTATCTTTGAATGGCGGCGGCACATGGTAATCTTCTCACCAGCTCACCCTGCATCACCTTTGGTTGAGGTATGTTACCTGGTGTAGTAGCTGAGCTACTGCAAGAACATGAACAGTTCCAGGGCATTCAGTGAAGATTTGGGTTGTTTTATAAGGTTATGGTGAACTTGCCACCAACTCTTCTGCTGATTCAGAATTACCCATATTAGGACACGTGTTTACACCATCCAAAGGAACGGTCACTAAAGCTTGAACAGTTGAGAGAAAATGCCTCGAAGAACAAAAAATCCTATTATATTTAACAAGGAAGTAGAAAATAACCTATATGACCCACAGGACAAACTTTAGAAATGTATGATGACGATTGATAAAAACGAGCGTAAAACTCAAACGATGGCCATAGAATCTAGGGGCATATTATCAAGGGGGTTTATCTCTGCTTTTTTGGCTTTAAAAGCCAAGAAAGCGGAGATAAAATGATCTCCCTATTACCTAGCTGTCGCTAACACCAGTTAGCGACAGCTAGTAGGAGATAGCGACCATCTTGGGCCCCGCTTTGCATGTCAGTGATATTTATCACTAATGACATGCAAAGTGGGCGTGCCAAGATGTTAGCGACTGAAAACAGTCACTAAGCGCGAATATCTCCAAAAGCTAACACCTGCCCTGAGCAGTTCTTAGCCATGTTATCCAATGGGAGGTGGATAACATGGCTAAGAGCATTAGCTCGGTAATGCATGAATATCGCTGACTTTTCAGCGATATTCATGCTTTGCGGCGATTTTTATCGCATTTGCGTTAAACCTTGGTAATACCAAGGTTTATTTGCGGTAAAAATCGCCGCAGCTCAGCGGTAAATTTTTGTCTCTAACCAAGCAATAGCAATAATTATCGCTATTGCTTGGTAATATGCCCCCTAGTGTTTGGCCACTCTATTACCAAGCAGCATTTGACTCAGCGATCATCTAGGTAAAGAGAGGAACTTGACATGTCACTCAAGATCCCTTCCATGCATTTTGCTTATAAAAGGATTCACTTCACCATATCTGTAGCAGGAATGTTATCAATGCTCCCTCTGCTACTGCAGCCTAATGGACTATATTCTTTTCCTTAATGACTCGTTTGGTAGTAAAGAGCCTTTGTAGCCTTTCTCAAAGTAAAAGACATGACAGACACACAGTGCTCAAGCATGAACAAGCATCTGCAACGCAATAGGTCTCACATTTATGCGAATATGAGCTATTGGCATTGTAAATGACAATGCCTTTTATGTATGTTTTGGTTTTTAAAACATAATTAAAAGGCATTGTCATTTACAATGCCAATAGCTTAAACTCTTGCAAATGCAAGACCTATTGCATTCCAAATGCTTGACCCTCCTGCAGTAAGAGAAACTCATTAAGGAAATAGTGCTTACATAGTAAAGAAGACGTACCGTGTAACAGCAGGTGTCAAAGGACCAGCCTCATAGGAGCTTACAAATGAAGACAAGCCTAATAACGAATCAGAAGCCAGCATTTACGAAGGACAATAACACATGCCAATGACATATATGGGCGGATAGTAGGCGGTGCTTCAAGTACATACTCCAAAACAGCATGGCTCCCAGAGCAGCGCATGTGCTTTCCAGGCTCGACCTAAACATGCAATGGAACAAAATAGGAATCATGTTTTAGTAGAATACATAATAATTTATGAAGAAAATATATGAATATAAGCAAATGCAGAACCTGCTATTAAGCTTAATTATGTTTTGCAGATGTATTAATTTATTTAACTCACATTTGACCTCAATCAGCGTAAAATCATAATATCTTGATTTATTAACACTTGTCACTCCTTAAACTTAAAGCAACCTACATTTCCAAACTTGAGCAAAGTGACTTAGTTTTTTTTAGAGTTTATTAGAAGACCTTCTCATTAATGTGGCTGTGTAAAAGTCAATACACCAATGAAGTGTTGTCCCTCTTTGAATTTTCCTGCCAGGGAGGCATGTCTGATACAGTGGAAATACCAATAAGACAGCCGGATGTTGAAAATAACCCTGGAGTTGGCACACTTTTATTATCCACATTAGAAATGTCCTAGCCATAGGTATAGTTAAAGATTTCTTCCAGCACAACATGGACGTTTTGAGTTTTCTGTGTAAGGCCTTGATTGCACATATAGTGGTTATGCAGACAAATGTATTGCTGGAAATTAACAGATGTGACCACATTTAGACGGGCCGGGGGTCTGATACCACTTCTGGAGGTGTCATATATTCTTCATTGGTATTACCAGTAGTAGAGCTGGCAGGAACAGCACCTTTCCCTCCGCTCTAAATGAGATGGGGAATGCAGAGGTGGGTGTACAGGGTATCTGACATTTTTACAGATGTTCGTTTACTCTCCAAATCTAAATCAGTCCTATAAACCCTGATTCAACATAACTATGACCCCAAATTTAGTTTCTCCCTTTATCCTAAGATGACAGAAGTGACAGGCAGTGGGACAATGTGCAGCCTGTATATAGTGGTTGACATAGAGATGGTACTCCATCATCTACGTATGATTCCTTAGACGTAATTCACTTTCCGCTCCTCGTGTTGCATCCTTTTGATGCTGTGTTGGATCTTTACCAAGGACATGAGGCTACTAAATAGAAGATGCCCTCTTGCTTATAACAGCCACAATCCTAATGTCTGTTGTGCCAGAGGAAATGTGTGATCCTGAGGCAGTTATAATGCATTTGCAGTGCTATAGACCTTTCTCTAGCCTCTGATGTGCTTGAATTTGGTTGGCTTCAAGCTGGCACTGGAGATGCCATTGTAAGATCAGATCACCCTTTGATCTCGTATAGAGATGAGATTAGCAAGGAGCCCTTGGACACAAAGCACAGGTGTCCTTTACACAGTCATCAAGGACCTGATACTAATTTGTTGGTTACAGTTAGGAAAGACAGAGCACAACTGTTTGTCCATTTATTGAGTCAGCTTAGGCAGACATACTAGTCCATAAACTATGTACACATCCAGGAATATCAGAGTTGAAAGGCGACTGACGGAGATCTCCTTTCATATCTTCCTCTCCATACACCTACTTGTTGCCTGAGCGCCATGCAGCCAGTGGGAGGTGGGTCTTGAAATATTCTTGGGAATGCCCTATGATGGTGCTCTTGGGGTTTGCTTGGACATGACCCTTGCATGTTAAACTTTGAGCATCTCTCTGATGTCAGACCATCAATCACAGGCCGAGCGCCCTAGTTGCAATGGTAACGTGGCCCAGAACTCTGAGGTCCACTGCACCCCAGTTGTACTATCCACCTAGAGGGAATCGAACCCACGTTCTTTCGGGTGGTTCGTGGGCCCCTTTTCACACTCATGCCACGCGGGCTGTGTATTAGGGCACAGAGATGGTTAAGGCGTTTATTCTTTACACACGTTGAAGATGGAAAGCTACTTGTGAAGCCTGAACTGTGGGTGGGGGGAGGGGTTGGCACGAACGGTTTCTTTTGTAATTCCAAAGCCCCTGCAAGAGTCCTTGGCATGGGCTTTGGGTGAGAGCCAGCAGGGAAGGTGCAGAGTCCACTCCAGCCATGATTTGCACTTGTATATGGCTATGAAGGAGCTGTTCTTAGGGCTGCCAAGCAAGACAGAATTCAGTCGAAGAAAGCCACAACTACCTGGCAGCACTGGGGAGTGGCATTGCAGTCACAATCATGGGCTCTGGCCTGGTGGGGTAGATACTGCTCACCATGATACGTGGTGACGGTAAAGATAGTGTTCTTAGGAATGGTTGTGCCTGAACTCACAGGTGGGTAATGTCAGCTGCGCGCTATTTATTACGTCTGTTCCAGATGATGACGTTGTTCCTGCATCAGTACCACTATGTACCATGGGTCGGTGGCTTAACACCAGCCTTGGCAGCCTCCATGGTGCGGAGGGTGGGCCCGAGCTCCAGGTGGCCCCCTCAGCTCAGTCATCCCTGCCAAATGCCACTCATTTGAACATTTTTTTGGCATCACCACAAGTCCCCACATTTGTACAGCTACTTGAAAGCTATGAACAGACACTCTTGAGTACAGGGGCCCCAGGCTGGTCCCAGGGAGCTCCAGGCATTCACAGCTGGAGCCACTTGCAAAGGTGCTGTCACGGTCATAGGTACATTTAGAGACTGACTCGAGCAGAGCATTGGCCCTTCTCGCGCTGCGGCCCCTCACCCCTGCTCTGCCACAAGGCATGGACACCTGCAGGAGCCCCGAACGCTGTGGAGAAATAGGATCAAGCAGTGGCGACAAGAAAGAAAATTGTATCTCTCAGCATGTAGTGTAGTTCCTAGTTTCCCACTAGGCCCTGCGCATTGGAATAACATAAACAGTAGTATCGACGTGGAACTGCGGATATTCCAGGCCTCCACTTACTATGCTAAACTTAATTGGGTTGTGTTACCAACTAGCTCAGAGGTCACTGGAAACTTTCTTCTCTGCATGGGAAGTGATCAGCTTCCTTGGCACAGACAAGAAGGGATTCAGCTTTCCAACAACCGTGCAACATGACAACTTTGCTCCTCAGATCAAGAGTCAATCTCTAGGGTCGTGTGAAACAATAGACATGTATTTCACTCAGTCAGGTTAGTGCAGTTTACTTTCACGAGATGTAGAGAATAGAGAGACGGGCGTTTGTCAATAAAGGGTTAACATTTATTGAACAGTCTTTCTTCTCGTACAACAGAAATGTATTGCCACAATTGCAAGACTTGTTATTATAAAAAGTACGTACAGTAAGATAAGGATTGCGAAATAGAACTGTAAAAGCATTGATATGGTTTCTTAGCCATACAATGGTTTAAAAGTAATAAAACATATATACAGTCATATATACATTAGGCTAACATACTCAACTGGTGCTTCTAACTAAGCCTACCCAAGTGTGCCTGACCTAAGCCTAACACGTGGAAGGGGAGTAAGTAAGTAGCTTTAAGTTAAGTTGGTTTTGCCAAGGTTTGCTTCAAGAATTCTCGTCTAAGAGTTTAGTCAACACCATACCTCTGAATAGAATGATGGAAGTCTGGTATTTCCTTCAGGGGGCACTCGGTATCCCAGTCACCCGCGAGGGCAGACCGGAAACGCTGGAGCTGGATTTCTCTGCAGTAGAAAGGCAGCGGCTCTCTTCAGCGCGTCGAGGAAGGAGGGGGGACAGCGTCCGCGGGCAGCTGGAATCTGCTGGGCTCTTCGCAGAGGGACGGCTGTTCAGCTCCTAAGCGTACCGCACCATAGTTCGCGCTTTAGCAGCGATAATGGTATCAGTAGCTTCACCACCAAGGGGACAGCAGGCTGCAGCGACAGAGTGCTAGCTTCACCAACACGGGGTCTTGCAGACAGCTAACAACAGGCAACGAGCAACGAGCTATTGCTCAAGGCAACGTTGGTAATATTTATACCTGACAGGTGCCGGGTTTGACGCAAGTTTGCTGGACATAAGACGTCAATTAAAGATGTCACTAGGAAGTGATAGCTATCAGTTGCTCATTAGAGTTCCATTACTAATCAAAACACAGCAAGCGGGGATTTCCAGGTTTGCTGAGTTTTTATCTTGTTGAAGAACTCGGAGTGTTAATCTAGGAATATCAGATAGTGACTCCTGCTCTGTCATTGCACTAATTGGTCGCAAAGGAAGTGGCAGAGAACTATGCTGGAATGTGGCTCTGTTCGTGTGAGGCCAGAGATGACTTTCTGAATATCGCACTTGAACGGTTATGCCAATATAGGGAATAAATGGATTTATAGCCGAATAGGGGCATAAGGTCACAGTATCGATCAGGAACCTAGATAAACACGCAACACCCACTCCACGGTTTCATGTCCATCAAATTACTAAAACTAGAGCAATTAGATGCATGTGTAACATTGCCCACCCCAAAATACATAAATGCATTCGAAATAGGCGTATTTGTCATACGTGAAAATGTAGGTACTGTACGTTTTTGAAGCATAGAAATCATTCAAAAATTATTGCATATGAAATCAATGATCGATTATGCAAAAAGAATTACACATGAAGTATCTCTGACAGAAGAAGGGCGAGATACATCATCACATATAAATGCATTGCAATAACATGTGCTAGAGGCTGATGTAATGTTATGTCTCTAGATGTGTTTAGAAATAGAAGTTTGAAGCTTCTGTTCTCTAAGAATAGTTTTTACCTTAAGCAAAGAATTGTTCGTGCCAAAAAGGGGTGAATATTAAAAAAATTGTCCAATTCAAAAGAATTAATGCTTGAACGGGGAAATAGAGTTCCAAAGCTTTTTGCAGTTTCTGTTGATCAAAACTGAAGGCCGAATTCAGAGTTCATGGGAACGCTGTGTGTCGGAAAGCTTCTCCAAAGTTATTGTTTCTGTACAGGTGAGAACATCGTATCAGACAGGCTCTCAAAGAATTGGTCTACAAAATCAGGTGACAGTTCAACCAAATTAGATAGCGCTGTAACTTGGCAGGTGTGAGAATGATTGCTGTCATCGTAGTCAGGAGCAGCAATGCTCACAGAAGGCCGTACCTGGGTGATGTTGCTTTTGTCACTCGCTCCACTGTTACCACCTACTCGTAGTACAGGAGTCTCAACGAATGCTGTCATCAGGATTGGTAGCCGCTGGGGACAACACAATGCGTGAGCCGTTATTGGACTGAGCAAAGTATCGACGTCCGTTGGTACTGCTGATGGAAGTGAAAGACAGATGTCCAACACGCATTCATCTCCGCATAGCATACATCTTAGTACCGGTAAGATACAGTTCTGCCATATAGGTCTGACTGAAAGGAACCAGGTCATGTTTAGATCTCTCAGCCTGGCCAATTCAAGGACGTTAGTTATCCTGTCCCGGTAGCGCATTGCTAGGATTGTCTCTTCCATTCCCATGGGAGCTATGTCTGAGTTTTGGCTTGCCATAACGAAGCAGGAGGGTCAAAAATAAAATCCCTGCGACGAGTCCCAAAAATAATGGTATGCCGCCAAAAACAGAGTGTACAAAATTAGGAACGATTCCCAAAATTGCCTGAAAAGGTGTTAGCAGTCCCGTAAAGACTGTCTTAAATATGCCTGGGATGCTTGTGGCACTAGACATGTTAAGGAGTTGGCTCAACATTTCTACGAAATGCACGGGCAATTTGTTGATAAAAGGTCATGAACTTCAGTAGCTGTCCTTGCAACTAGAAGATCATACGTCTCTTTTGATGACGTTATAGGCACTCATTTTGCTTAACCACTTGGATGCTATGGCTCTTCTGGCTCTTCCATGTAATTTCCATTGAAATCAATGGAAACTCCATGACGAGTTACCCTTGTCATTAGCGGCGAAGAGGTTAAAGTATCAATTCGTATAGAATAGAGATTCAGACGAGGCCAGATGGAAGTCACTGTGTCTGCAGGCCCACTCGGGAACAATGCTTGCATACAGCATTTGACCATGGATGTTACTCTTACTAGATAACTTTTCCCTGGCACTAGGCCACAACATCTGTGATCCGTTCTAAGAATGTAACTCCCGTTTGCGAGTTGCATAAAGAAGGGCTCTATCTGAGTTGCAGGTGTGACTAGCTGGTGGCATGAAAGGTTGTTAGAATTTCCATCACATGCTCCGTGTAAATTAATACCCTGACACAAAAGTATACCGCTTAGTGAATGTTTTACAGTTCTCACCACTAAGAAATACATTTTTGTCGCTGTCACTATAGCAAGAATGTGTGTATGGTAATTTCCATTCTGATTTTACATATCCTTTACCCAATTGTTCATACTGGCCAGCAGGTATGTGCTCAAGGCACTTTTTAAATCGGAAAGTTGTTATCGGAATTGTGATAATTCCGTGTATTATCCATTCAATGACAGGACTCTCTGACATTGTCAATGGTAATCTCTCAAGTTTTTCGATGCTCAGGATTGTATAGTCAGCTCCTTTCTGTGCCAAACTGATCTGTTTATCAGTAAGGTTAAAAATGGAAAATAATGACGTTGTGTTGATTAAACGCCAAGGCACATAGCCTGAACGAAGATTTTGCAGCGTCCAGCCTAATTCTATAATAGAGCGTAATTGAGACTGGCCATCTTGTAACATTAGCAAGTCTGTCTATCACATCAAAGGCAGAGGATACAATATTGTCCAACGAATATATTCTGGAAGACAGAGTCATTAACCCATTGTCTACTACAGAAAGTGATTTCTCCAGATTAATACGATCAATTTCTCGTATTTTTTCAGCAGTTTCAATTTGTTTGACTTTCCAAGCCTCGTTGTACGCAGCATAGATACTGGTGGCTATGAAACGCTTTTGACGCTGTTTGCGTGTTCCAAGAATGAAATCGCGCAAATCAGCACCATCTTTTAGTAAAGACAAGTGTTGCTTAATTTCAGCCAGTGTGGATGATGTTAGCCATTCAAGGCAGAGTTTCCCTACACTGTATGTTGTTATAATCCCTGGATGTTGTCTCTGGGAATATCTTGGGTCTAATCTGGTCATTTTTAACCCCTGTGTTTTGTTCAGGAATCTATCTTGACAGCTGTTTGTGTCAGTAGGCCAGATTAACCACTTTTTCCAATCAGGATGTGATCTGTTAAAATGTAAAATTTGTGTTACGTCTAACTCAATATCTACAGTTGTATTCTCAGGTATTGGCTTTGGTATAGACGGTGTTTTAAGGTCTTTGATCTTAGCTAGGCCAAGACAAGATGTTTGGTGTATTGTGTCATTTAAAAACAACATTTGTTCTGGTATCATGCAGGTTCTAAATAGTGCTTCTATGCCTTGCACCTGCCAATCTTTTGTACCCCAAATTGTTTTCGTTTCAATGTTATTTTTCCAATAATCAAAACCAAATGTCATCATTTTGTCATAAAATGCTTCTGAATATATCAATTTAGAATTTGTCAGCATTGTTTTCATTCCTGTTTTATCTAACAGTTTGTAATAAAACGTTTCTGCATTACTGGTTTTAAACCCTGAGAAGTATTTGAATTTCTCAAAAAATGCTTTAGAACTGCTTTTAGGTGGTGTAGCACAATGTTCCCATTGATTATACATAAAAACATTTTTAGGCTGTGCAGATTTATGCAAGTAATGATCACCATAGTGTGTGCAACAGAATAACTGCTCATAACTAGATGAACCTTGTAAATAATCATGATCTGTGAATCTAGCTGACATTACTAAATCAGACATCATGTATACTGTTAAAGTCCCTATCATCAGAGAATGTACTAGGTGTTACAAAGTCACTTAAGGAAACCTTCAGTTGATGAGGATACTTCAGGATTTCGACCGGACAATATATCTCATAGTCTGTTTTCTCCCATACTACCCCACCAGGTATTGGAATTGCTGTGACATTTACTGTTGACAGTTCTCTTTTCTTCACGTGGGATGATCTGTGTGGTTTCAGGACTAGGTTGATGTTCTGACTTGCTGTGTCCATTGTAATATATTTTCCCTCAATGAATCTTCCCAAACACAGTACCATGATGAGCCAAAGCAGGAGGAAAAATACACCTAGACCGAACCAGAACTCTAGCCAAGGGGAAACAAGGTAGATTTTCTTCAATTGATGAAAGAGTTCCGTTGCTTTTTCTTTAAAAGTCTTTTTTGTTTCTGGCATCACTTCGGGGTCGTTTTGATCTTCAGAGAAGTTGTCGAAGTTGATGAAATAACCAGAGGCAGTTCTGTCAATTGATGGGATTGTTCTTTCAATCTGTCTCTCGGTAGCACTTTCTGATGCCACATTATTGTAGACTGGTGTTGTTTCTTGACAAACTGTTTCAATCTGTGTCTCAAGAGGCACGAGTTCCATGGCATTATTGCATAGTCCTTCATTGTGCACTGCAGGCTGATCGAATGTGATTAGTCTTTCAGTTTGAACCTCTTGGATTGTTGCAAGTTTGGGTATTCTGTTGTTTCTTGGGAGTCCACTGGGCCTACTGTTGATTATAGGCCACATGCTTGTGGTTTTACCAGATCGATGGACACAACTCTGTTCTCCATTTTACCAGCAAGGGGCGGTAGTACTACTGATCTTGTTCCGGTGACTGCCAAGACAGGTACTGCTTTTCTGTAAGAAGGCCCAAATTCCTTCTTAACCGCGATGTTTTCTCTGACTAGATCCCCAATCTTTGGAATCCAGACAGGCCTTGCTGGGGCTGTTGCTGGTGGTGCCTCGTTAGTGGTACCTGGCTGTTGCTTTAACTTTATGTTGCTTAAGGATTTTCTTGTTTCGTTCAGTTCCTGTAAAACAGCCAAATGATCCTTTACATCAAAGTGCGTTGTTTCTTCTTGTACCACTGACATCTGACTATCGAGGTCCTGAATACGCATTCTAATTCCGAACAATAGTTCGTATGGGCTGAAACCTTTTAGAGAATTTCTTGGCATGTTATTAAGACTAGTTTGGACACTTATTAAATGTTTGACCCACCCAGCGCCTGAACCTAATACCTTCACTGTTATAGATTGCTTTATGTCACGGTTTTTTCTTTCTACCACACTTGTGCGACGGACAAGAATACTGCAACCCAATTCCCATGCTAGCCATGGCCTCCTTATAAGCTCGAGAGCTGAAAGCAGGACCCTGGTCAGAATGGAACGTGGTAATTGCGTATGTGCCGATAAAGACTCGCAAATCTTTTATAACCGTTCTAGCGTCAGCCGAGCGCTGGAGGCCTCATTTTTTAAGTGTGTTTAGCCTTAACTGATTAATAGTACGCAGGTTGGGGTGCAGGCAGCGTTACGCTGTTTCTGATCGGTAGCCGGTAGCATTGTTCACTACTGCGATCCCTATTGCAGTTTTCACAGTTGTTTGCATATATTTGGTGTTCTACACTCATTCCCGGCCACCAGTATACTGATTGTAATTCAGTCAGAGAGTCCCTGATTGTTTGGTGTCTCGGACCCAATCCCATGTGTGCGTCTGCTATTAAAAATATTCTCCTGTTCATGTTTGGAATTACTCTGTCCCCCACTCCAGGGATTCGAGCAAAAGGAACGGAGTTTGCATCGATTATGTATGCATAATTGAGTGGATAGTTAACGGGTAGTGCTGCACAGTCGCCTTTTACGGTCGTTTTTACCGCCAGCATAGTTTCCCCGTCTATGTATTTATCTGTACGCTTTTTTGTGGCTACGGAAGCCGGTTTAGTTGCTTCCGCTGTGGCTGTATTAGCCAATGAATTCCCTGCAACGTGAACGCCATCACGTTGAAGACTCTGTGCGTGAATCACGTGAGTCTTTCGTAGTTCTTTGTGTAAAAGAGCTACTTGTTTCCAGAGCATTTTATGCTTTGTTGTGGCACCTGTGTCATCTTTGTAGTCGTTTTCGATCCAACTCTGCAGTTTGTTATTGTAAGAGTTGACGCAAAAATGAGAATCGGACACGATAAGTGTCGGGAATTCACGTTCTGCATTTTCGAGCGCCATCTTTAAACATCTTATTTCAGTTCTCTGAACCGAACAGTTTCTTACAGATTCAGTTTTTGTTACTTTCGGTCTGAATTTACTGCACAGCCAACGACCTTTAATGATCGCACATGCTGCATCGTAGGATTTTCTCTCTACGTTGAAATGCTGTACAAATCCATCTGTATAGATTATACAGGCGTACTGTGGGAGAGGCAGAATTTCGATTGGCAGAGGATATTCTTCTTCATATTCTAAATCATTCAGTTCTTCAAATTGCGGGGCGAAATAGTATTTCACGTCTTCCGCTCCTAGAGAATCTATACACTGTATCCATTTCGGATCCAGTGACACTGTAGGCAGGTTTACTGGGCTGAATAGCGCCTCGAAGGCGGATTCCGCTGTGAGGATATTAATCCTTTTGCCGTGTGCTAGTTCTCGTTCATTTGCTAATGCAATTTGCACTGCTTTCACAGTTCTTTCTGTGTGACTGAATGCTTTTTCTGCTTGTGTGTACAAGTGAGATTTAATTGAAATTGGTACCTTTTCTCCCTCATTAGAGGTTAGGTACGTGAATCCGCATCTTCCTGGGATGATTCGGATTACAAGATCAATTGTGTTGTCACGTGTATCTAATTTAGTTGTTGCTAACATGTCTGTTTGCAGTGATCTCAAAATTTCTGTGTGTTTTTGAGTCCAATTGATTTGTTTAAAATCAGGTTAAATTAGTTCGTAGAGAGGTTTAACCCTCTCTGCGTAATTCAGAATGTAAGTTCTTCCGAAATTCAGAAAACCTAGAATGGATTGTAAATTCTTCAGCGTTTTTGGAGCTTGGAGTACAGCGCACTTCTCTAAGAAGTTGTCCGCTAGGCTTTTCCCTTCACTTGATAATTCGTACCCTAAGAATAGTACTGTCAGATGGGCAATTCGAGACTTTTTAAAGTTGAATTTGTAACCTTCTGCTGCGAATCCAAGTATAATGGTGTTCACTCTTTTCAAGTGAGTATCCAAGTCGTCATCTGTGAGATAGATATCATCTACGTAAGGTAATGCCTCATCATCATATATTTGTAGTAACTCTGTTACCCTAGCTGAGAATAGTCCTGGGCTGTTCTTGAACCCCTGTGGGAGTCGATAGAATTTTTTCTGCGACCCAAATGCAGAGAAAGCGGTCAAATATCTGCTTTCCGGTGCAATGTTTTGACAAAAGAAACCATTAGATATGTCTAATGTCGTTTTATATTTTTTCCTAACTATGTTATTCATTAGGGCTGCACTATGCGAGTTTTGTACTGCAAAAGTTTTACAACATGTATTAAGATGTCTGTAGTCCAAAACTAGACGATATGAATTGTCTGGCTTGGAGACAGGAAACAAAGGATTGTTCATTTGAGAGGTGCATGTTTCAATCACCCCCTGGTACTCAAGTTGATCTAAGATCTCCCTGACCAGTTTTTTAGCTTCTTGCTTAATGGGATACTGCCGTTGGGCAGTTGGTTCACTTTTTAATTGGATTTTGTGAGGAGGAGAATCCTCATCCCATCCTACATGATTTTTATACAATGCAGGTGCCTGGGCCACTGCCCATTTCCTTGCATATGTATATTTTTTGTGAATCGGAATGTGATTCGAGAAGGCAGGCATAATTACTTCTTCGCCACGAGGGCACTCCCTGACAAACTCCGGGGGCCAATCTTTTTCAGCTAACAGAATATCGTAGCCTTTTGAGAGCTTATCCCAAAATAAACCCCTTATTTTCCTAGTCTTATCACCCTCTATACGCAATGTTATTTCGTATATTTTATGGTGCTCGCTAAGTCTGGTGTCGGCAGTTTCAACCTGAATGTATTCATTCGTGTCCACTGTCTCCAGATGACTCATCAAGATCTTGCGCGCTATACTGATTTCTGCTGCACTGTCCAACATTGTCAATGCCCACTCCCCATTTTTCAACTGTGTCCTCAGTATTCTCGGCATGGTTGATTACTCTAATACTGGCTACCTTCTTTTTTTGAAATTGAGATTTTTTACTCTGAGCAGGTTCCTTGTCTTTGGACTTGGTGTGCTCTCCTGGGTCTGACCGTCCTCTTTTTTCCGATTTCTGTGGAAAAGATCGAGAGGGACGTGTATCAATACTTTGATATCTATCAGGTTTTTTCAGATTATCCCTATTTCTAAGGTTATATCTTTTCTCAGAGGGCTCCCGCTGGGGAGACTGGTGTTCTCGAGTCGGAGTTCTTTCCCTCCGTCGAGGAGACCTTCCTCTGGACTGGAAAACTTTTTCCTTGGGACTGGACTGTTTATTTCCATCCCAGCTCTCTTTAGGAGTGTTTGAATTATTTTTAATAAATAATTTTTCAGGATTTTCGAGCAGTTGGGGCTTTACCGGTTTCCCACCCAAGCTGTCTCTACCTAATTCTTCATAGCATTTTTCTATGATTTTTGCAAGCTCAACAGGATCTTTTATATCTGTTTCCCTCAATTTCTGGCGGATCGCCACAGATGCTGCTTCTCCTTTTATGTTGGCTAATAATATAGCCGAGACCTGCTTGAAGTCTTTCAGTAATTTCATACCTAGATTTAAAGCGGGCTCTGGACCGTATTCATTTTGAATCTGTTTTAGCACTTCTGGTATTACCGCCATAGACGGAACACCGTGTGTTTTTGTGTAAATGGAAGCAAAGACTGTACCCCAAGTGTCGCAGTCCTCCACGTGTGGTGCGATTCCCATAGGAAGGCAGATGGTCAAGATTCTGTGTTTCTCTATAGGGGTAGTATCAGGAAATACTGCCTCTATTTGAGTGATTTTCTGTGCTAACCAGAAAGGAATTTGTTCCCGTTTAACGGGGGTTTTACCCAGACATGACTGTATGTTCTGTGGTGTGATTTTATTAGTGTCCCCCTGATGAGGGGTCAGCTGTGGTACATTAACAGCTGGCTGGACTGTTGCAGTCCGCATTACATATTGGACTAATTGCCTATGTATTTTTATTAATGTGTTTAGCTGTACTAACAGCTCCTCTCTTGACATTTTTACAATGTCAGGATGTGGTGTGTAGCTGGCTAGGACCGGCCACGTTGCTCCTGGTCTACCTAGTGGACCGAGCCTTGTAATTTGATCATTGTGTTTTAGGGCGCCATTAAACCAGAGCAGGTGCTCTTGAAATTTAAGTGGAATTTCAATCTCCTCGAAAGGAGCGTACTCTTCCGGAGGTTTCTCTATTTTGTAATAGTGAAACTCTTTTGTTGTAGCGTTTACCGCTGGAAAGTTTATCCATGAATAGAATACCTCTGTCTGCCGATATTCGTGAGCCTCTATCACGAAAATTACTGTACCACCTTGTGGTGTCAGTCCGTTCTCTATAAGTTTTAACGTTATAGATTTTCTTAATTGGACCGGGATGATAATAGCATCCAGGTCTGTGTATTCGGGACCTTGCTGAGTCGCATCTACTGCGGCCCCAGTGGTTCCGTTTTTTCCTGGCATTGTATAAATGCAAGGTTTGCAGAGTAGGTCTCCAAGGAGACAAAGATTAGGTGCACAATATTTTGGAACACTGTATCCTTCAACGTTGAATAAACCAGAGCTTTACATAGGAATCTCTTCCTACTAAGGTCGGGCGGATTTTAACCTTTCACCCACTCCAGACGTCTATTGGAGTATTTACGGGAGAAAGGGGTCTGTGTGAAATATGCACGACTGAGTTACTCTAACGTCTTGCGTTAGTTTATCGCCTTACCAAACGTTTGGGCGCCATGTAGTGTAGTTCCTAGTTTCCCACTAGGCCCTGCGCATTGGAATAACATAAACAGTAGTATCGATGTGGAACTGCGGATATTCCAGGCCTCCACTGACTATGCTAAACTTAATTGGGTGTGTTACCAACTAGCTCAGAGGTCACTGGAAACTTTTTTCTCTGCATGGGAAGTGATCAGCTTCCCTGGCACAGACAAGAAGGGATTCAGCTTTCCAACAACCGTGCAACATGACAACTTCTGCTCCTCAGATCAAGAGTCAATCTCTAGGGTCGTGTGAAACAATAGACATGTATTTCACTCAGTCAGGTTAGTGCAGTTTACTTTCACGAGATGTAGAGAATAGAGAGACGGGCGTTTGTCAATAAAGGGTTAACATTTATTGAACAGTCTTTCTTCTCGTACAAGAGAAATTTATTGCCACAATTGCAAGACTTGTTATTATAAAAAGTACGTACAGTAAGATAAGGATTGCGAAATAGAACTGTAAAAGCATTGATATGGTTTCTTAGCCATACAATGGTGTAAAAGTAATAAAACAAATATACAGTCATATATACATTAGGCTAACATACTCAACTGGTGCTTCTAACTAAGCCTACCCCAGTGTGCCTGACCTAAGCCTAACACGTGGAACGGGAGTAAGTAAGTAGCTTTAAGTTAAGTTGGTTTTGCCAAGGTTTGCTTCAAGAATTCTCGTCTAAGGGTTTAGTCAACACCATACCTCTGAATAGAATGATGGAAGTCTGGTATTTCCTTCAGGGGGCACTCGGTATCCCAGTCACCCGCGAGGGCAGACCGGAAACGCTGGAGCTGGATTTCTCTGCAGGAGAAAGGCAGCGGCTCTCTTCAGCGCGTCGAGGAAGGAGGGGGGACAGCGTCCGCGGGCAGCTGGAATCTGCTGGGCTCTTCGCAGAGGGACGGCTGTTCAACTCCTAAGTGTACCGCACCATAGTTCGCGCTTTAGCAGCGATAATGGTATCAGTAGCTTCACCACCAAGGGGACAGCAGGCTGCAGCGACAAAGTGCTAGCTTCACCAACACGGGGTCTTGCAGACAGCTAACAACGAGCAACGAGCTATTGCTTAAGGCAACGTTGGTAATATTTATACCTGACAGGTGCCGGGTTTGACGCAAGTTTGCTGGACATAAGACGTCAATTAAAGATGTCACTAGGAAGTGATAGCTATCAGTTGCTCATTAGAGTTCCATTACTAATCAAAACACAGCAAGCGGGGATTTCCAGGTTTGCTGAGTTTTTATCTTGTTGAAGAACTCGGAGTGTTAATCTAGGAATATCAGATAGTGACTCCTGCTCTGTCATTGCACTAATTGGTCGCAAAGGAAGTGGCAGAGAACTATGCTGGAATGTGGCTCTGTTCGTGTGAGGCCAGAGATGACTTTCTGAATATCGCACTTGAACGGTTATGCCAATATAGGGAATAAATGGATTTATAGCCGAATAGGGGCATAAGGTCACAGTATCGATCAGGAACCTAGATAAACACGCAACAAGCAAAGCAGCAGAGAGATGTGAAGGAGGGCAGAGGAGGGAATGAGGAGAGGGGAGGAGGGATGTAGTGGCGGCTGTCGACAGGTGTGGTAGTCGTCAAGGAGAAGGTTACAGATTTTAAATCCTTAGCAGCCCACAAGAAATTCAAACAGGCGGGGCTGTCAAAAGCCAAGCCCATGCTCATGCTGTTAATCTGCTCAAATCAAAGCAGTGCAGTGACGTGTGACTCGATGCACAAGCAACAGCCGCATGCAGGGCTTCCATGAGTTAACAGGAGCTGGTTATCACCTCGTCCCTCTTTCCCACAGTAAATAGCAGGCATGGGTGGTGCACTTGGCACCTGCCATCAGCGTTACATTACAATTTTAGACTGTTTATTTAAGTTTTGTATAGCGCTAGCTAGACCCGAAGGTATCAGAGCGCTTCACAACGGATACAAACAAGCATCAACATAAAAGGTGGGTCGAGCAGGGTAGGGAAAGTATGGGAAAGCATAGTAGGAAGTAAAAGTCTATACATTGACAGCATGAGGGCGACAAGGCGGAGAACAAGGGAGAGTCATCCGGTTCTTGCTAGGACCAAAGAGATAGTGAACTATTAAAGTCAGAAGGTGATTCTCGTTACGATCCAGCTCGCTCAAGAAAGAAGGTTTTGAGTAGTGTCTTGAATTTTAGGAAGGAGGTTATCATCCTGATGTGTGGGGGGATGGAGTTCCATATCTTAGGAGCATTTCCCGCAAAGGACCTGTTCGATCTTTTGCGTTTCTGTGATTTCAGAGGTATGAGTAGTAGCGTGTTGGAGCTTCTGAGGGTCCTGGACGACTGACCGGCTCTCTTGAGTTTATTGGCCAGATATTCCGGTTTACCTGTATGCAGGGCTTTGTGAGTGAGGCAGGCTGTGCGGAAGTTGGCTCGAAGATTAATAGGAAGCCATTTCAGGTCCTTGAGAGCCGGGGAGATGTGCTCCTATTTCTTAGTTCCTGTGACCATTCTAGCTGCTGCATTCAGGGTAGCCGGCAAAGGCCCTAGATGAGATTTGGCTGTTCCAGTCACAATAGCAATGCCAAAGTCAATCCTGGAGAGTACCAGTGCCTGAGTGGCCTGTTTCAGGTCTTTCAAGGGGAGGAAGGGTTTAAGTTTGTAAAGAAGTTTCAGGTTAAGGAAAGCACTATTGGCAGTTTTAGAGTGTGTTCTTTCATGTCCAGTTTTGGGTCCAGAGTGATCCCCAGTGATTTGACGGAGGTTGTAGGAACAAGGGGAACATTGAGGGCGTTTAAGGCTTTGATCCATTCGAGTATTTGGGGGTTTTCATTTTTGTTTGAGATGAGGAGCACTTCTGTCTTTTCTTCATTAAGTTTGAGGTGGTTGGATGAGAGCCAGTGTTGGACCTCTGTGAGTGTGTCATTTAGTCTGTGGATGTCTGCAATCGAAGTGGTTTCCAGGTAGAGTTGTGTGTCGTCCCCATATAGGGGGAGGTATCTGCTTAGGGGAAGGTATGTGCACAGGTCAAGTGGATGGTCCATGAATCACATAAGGCCCGGATCCCCCAGCATGCTCCCCACTCCCTCCTGATAACCTGACAACCCACATTAGAATCAGCTACAGCTATTTGCGTGGGTGTAAAACGGCCATGTTTAATATTTGACATTTCATAAACATGACAAGGCATTTCAAATTCATTATTCAGTTATCAACACAACTTTATTATTGACTTTCCAGATCTTCCTCAGCAGGATTCTACTCCTCCAGCACTAAGGGGCCTTCCAGCTCACATCTTCCATGCAGAGCATCCACGCAAGGTGCAACCCACCTGCGCCCATGAGGAGTGGGGACCCAAACCTCTGATCCTTGTCCGCCCTCTCCATGGGCCCACCCTCCGACCGTTTGCATGCGCCTCTGGGCGCATGCAAACTGTCCGGTTGAGCAGAGGAAGGAGAGGCCGGGATCCCCGCCCCCGGAACCTAAATAGGTCCCCAGCCTCCGCCCTCTGCCCCACCGGAAGGGCGTCACTCTTCCCCCGGAAGTACTAAGAGGCCGGTCGCCCCTTGGGGCTGACCGGTTGCCACTGGACTAAATGAGGTAGGGGCGGGGCCGGGAGGCCGGGTCCAAAGTGCGCGCCCGTTGATGCTGTGTAGTGCAAAGAGACGTGTGGATTTCGGTTTTGGAGCTGCAAAGTATGTGAACCATAATACACCAACCAGAGTGACACCAGAAAAGACGTGTCATATATCCAAGTCCGTTTTCTATCAGGTTAATCAGGTAAAGTGAGAAAAGGGCACAAACAAGCCAGTTTATTGGGATTCCATTTAACAACTGATCGTGCTGTTGTAATGTAGCACTGAGTCACTGCAGTGTCAACTACAGTAAATTAGCAGATAATGGTTATCGCGCACATTATGTTTAGGGAAGTGAAGTTGTGCTGTTGACAGATGCAGTTATACTGATGTTGTGACTTGGAATTCCAGAAAGGCAGACTTGGCCTTGTCGCCTGCCAAAGTTTGCAAATTGTGTACCATAAATATGGCTAAAAGAGCCTCTGTTATTTTCAGTGCTTAGAAATGACGTGCTATATATTTATTGATATTGTTTGTAAAATGAACGCAAAGAGTTTTATACATGGACAATTTTCCTGAGAGTGGGCAGCTTCTGGTGCTTAAGAATAGCTACACCATATGCATCCGCTGAGCGTTTTAAAGCAATTTATAACTCAGATCAGAGAGGAAAGGTAGCGATCCAACCATTACTTTGACATGTTTCCAGCATTCAGCCAAGGCCTATTGTAGAGCAACATACTCTTTTCATAATGATCTAAAAATAAGAAATTTGCTGGTTGAGGTTGGTAATTTACTCAATCACTTTCTGTGCCAGAGTTGAAAGGGTAGCTTCTAGCATTATTTTCTACTGCTTCCAATGGAAGACACGTGATCTGTTGACAGCACTGGTCAGCATTAAGAAAGAGTACAGGTATGCATCAGAATTTATTTTTATCCTGACTTCATCCCAAGAAGTTGTTAAATGGTGTAGATTGCCAGTAAAGTTTTGAATGCAGATATTCTTATCCTTGACAGACAGATACACACCCTTTCTGTCTCTTGCTCTCCACTTTCCTCCTCCCCATCATTACCCTACCACACTCCATCCCCAGAAAGTGCCTACGAAAAGGTTCACCTCAGCAGACTGTAGAATATGGCTGCTGGTCTGACTGTGACCTAACATCTGACTAATGAATGAGAGTGTGGATAATGCACACCTATTCAAGCTAAAATAAGTGTGGATGATTGACTGTTTCAAACTGTATTGCATGCAACGTGTGACCAATGTCTGCCCAACATGTGTGATATAATCAAGAAGTGGCCTGGTCCCTCGCGGGCAACCTGGACTCAAACGTGCCCAGCAAGGGGGTTAAATACAAACTATGTACACGTTTTTACCAAAAATTACACAACAAATCAGATATTTTCTACTGTTTTCAACATACAATTTACTACTCATTGCATGGTTTCTCAATACATTTTAAAATTCACATGACTCAATTGATCACTTTGGCGGATCATTAGGCAATATACATTACATTGTTGAAAAATAATAAGAAATCACAAAGAAAATCCAGCCCAATGCATTTCGGGATAACCTGTCCCTTCGTCAGGGGAGAATCTGCAAGAATTTATATAACAATGTAATCATTTTAGATGCACAGTGATGGAGCCATCAAAATAAATCATAACTTCTCAATCACTCTAAATGTGAAGACCACTGACTGTTCACATGATATTTCAACATGCCCATTATTGCTGCCCATGCTAAAAAAAAGCCCAGCATCCGTGCAAGATATGAGTGCGTCATGCAAACAACCTCCATTCTGTGTGAAATACTACACAATGTGGCAGAAGAATCTAGTGAAAATCCTTTTCCCAAAAATGTTCATTGATCTATCTAGAAAGACTAACAAATATGCGCATGTGAACAAAGATGAGCTTACTAGTAAAGTAAGCTTGAAAACCACTGTCCTAAATGGATGTGGATGGATCCTACAAACAAAACAATACCAAAGTCTCAAAACTACTCAAAAAAGAAGTCGCCCACAGAAGTTTCTCGCCGTTTTCTTTTTTGGGCCAGGTTGGAGACTCAGAAGAACCACCGGACAATCAAGAAAAACATCAACAACAAAAAATTGGAGAGGAAAAAGAAAAACAAAAATTGAAAACAGGTCTAAGGAGTCAAAACAAAATCTCATAATCAATATTTTGTCAGTTCGGTTAACTAGATCGAAAGAAAAGATTTTGAAAAGAGGGACATCGTTTGGTACTACATATACTGGCACTAAGTTGAAAAATGAAATAGCTTTCTTTAAATTCATACGCATATTGAGATTAAAAACTTTTTCATCAGCATAGCGCCGTCCACTGCAACAACTACAGAGCCTAAATTTAAACCTAAAAGCACGTTTGTAGCCCCAGTGTCTCATAAAACCTTAGACACTTTTGAGAGTCTTGTGAACAAGGGCTTTGATAAAATAAACTATTTAAAAGCAGATAAAATCAAAAGAATCTCAGTTGAGCTGAGCACAGTACACTGTGTAATCTAGCGAACAATACTTCTATTGTTTTTCAAAAAGCTGATAAAGGCGGGGTCTGGTGATGATGGATCGTGAATTCTATGAAATCAAAGTATATGCTCATGTGCATGATACCAACATTTATGCTAAACTTGAGCATGATCCCACCACAGAAATAAGTAATCTCCTGGGAACCATCTTAAAAAGAGCAGTTGATCTACTGAGGATCAATGAAACTACCAAACAATTTCTGACTAAATGTTTCCCCATAAACCCTAAACTGTATATGCTCCCCAAAGTGCATAAGAACATGACAGATCCCCCCTGTAGGCCGATAGTCTCAGGTTGCGGATCTTTATTTGAAGCTCCTGGACGATTCATTGATGCACAGTTACAATCATTTGCAAGAAATTGGGATACATACATCGAAGACACAAATGATTTCCTACGGAGCATTCAATCATTAACAGAGCAAGCAAGTGAAAATTGACTTCTGTGCACAATTGACTTTTTTATTGACGTTTTGTTTTATACCTCTATACCTCATGCACTTGGAATTGAGGCTGCTGAATGGGCATGGCTGAGACAAACCACAAGAGATGATCAGAGCTGTTTTGTGATCGAACTCCTTGAGTCCTGTCTACACAACAGCTATTTTCAATGCAATATTTAATTCTTTTTACAACTAAATGGTACTTCAATGGGCTTACCAGGCACCCTGGTCTACGCCAATACTTTATGGTGAAATTTGAGTTTGATCACATTTTGAATAACAACAAGTGGAAGGAAGGTTTGGTATTTTTTAGACGTTTCATCAATGAGATTTTTTTTATTTGGAAGAACAGGGAAGAAATGCTGATAGAGAACATCAGAACTTTGAATTCAATTGACGCGAGTATCAAATTTACTAATACCATTAAGAAAAGTGGAATCGCCTTTCTTAGACACGTGGGTCAAAATAGATTCAAACACAATCACAACAAGTATATACAAAAAGGAAACTGACCAAAATAATGCTCTTCAATTCTCGCGTTTTCATCCACCATCGCTAATCAAGAATCTTCCATATTCACAATTTTTGAGGATTAAACATATTACCACAAACACCAGCACCAGCTTAGAAACTATGGAGATTCAAAAGAAAAATTATGTGGAAAGAGGATATCCAAAAGCATTATTGGAATCACATTTACAGCAGGCCAGCTCGTGCAGAAGAACGGATCTTTTAATGAAGCATCCCAAAAATTACCACCAACAGAATTGTGTTTGTGTCTAAATTCCCGACAGTCTTGACTGAAATAAAACAAATCATTCACAAACGTTGGGAACTGTCAAAAGAGGAACCAGAGTTCAACAGCCTGTTTAGTAATAAACCATTATTTGCTTTTACGAGAGCATGTAAGGAGATGTTATCAAGCAAAATGGTCAACATTGTGGTTATGAAACCTGGAACGACTAAATGTGAAAACTGCATTCCCTGTAACAATGCCATCGTGTGTGATGCATTGTTACATCCCAGAACCGGAGAAAAAATCAAGATAAAACAAGCGTTTGATTGTAATTCTTCTTGCATAGTCTATTCGATCATATGTCCATGCAGCTTACTATATATTGACCTACAGAGAAATGAAGAATGAAAATGAAAAATGAAGACTCGTTTGACAGAAGACAAGAGCCGGATCAGGAACAAAAGCACTACATCAAATATAGCCCTTCACTGGGAAGAAGCTCGTCACACTATCGCGCACATAACATTTCAAATGATTGAGAACATACTTCCCCGCGAAGGCATAGATAACTCCAAATTACTTTTACAAAGGGAAATGTATTGGATTAAAAAATTTAACACCATGATGCCGTCAGGGCTTAATGACAAATTGGACATGTTATGTTTTTTATGAACTCACCACAACATAATCTTTATTCATGCACATTCCATGATTACACACATTATCAGGTCCACATTGTACTGCTCATTGTTAACATAGCATGGACGGATATGAAGTGTAAATTAATTCTAGGATGAGCTAGAATTCAGTTGATGGGGTTAAAATCGTTGTAGAGGCATGTTGTCACCATTAAATGAACATATGGTTCGCATCAAATGAAGATCTTATCTACTTTCAGCAATTTGTTTCATTTTATAGCCATCTGTTATCGCGAATGATGTGTACTTCCAGTCGTTTGTAAACATGCCAGAAGTCCAGCATCGATGTGTCTGAAGTGAATGATTGCAAACACTGTGTTTGCCCATTTCAAAATGGTGCTTATATTCTCTTGACTTTACTCAGGAGTACACAGTTTGACAATGATTTCATCAGCATCGTATTTATAGGCACGTTGCACCGTGAAGTAGTAAGCATCAGATATTATTTTGGCTAATACACCGGGATACAATTTCAATTACTGAATGCAGTTAATAATGGCACATAGACCTATTGCATGTCACTTAAATTGCACAGTCTAAGATGATGCTGATGTTTCGCGCCTTCTCGCAAGAGTACGAAAGGATATTGAGTTACTCCGGAGTCCAGAATCTGGCTGAACTTACCGGCATTGCAGTTGTGCTAAGCAGTGGAGAAGACTATTCAGGAAAGAAAAGACACCCAGTTTGGGTAAGCCTTGTAGCTAGACGGGCATTGTGCTAGACTGACAGCATAGTTCAGCATTGAATGTTGATATAGGTTTGTTTGTCACGTAGAGCGCAGAGGTGTCAAGAGGAGTGCAGTGGACTTCGTGAGGAACACAATACTTTCAGAGGTAAGGACCTTGTGATAGAGTTGAGGCATTTTTATTCACTTTTATTCACTTTTAGTGGAGTTTACATTAACACGAGCGTTCTGAACCTGTCACTATCAGCAGTTCACGTCTTGACCGCAAGTTTACCGTTGTGAACCACGCATGAGGGATACCATTAAGGTAAGAATCACGTAAAGTAGCGGGCAAACACAGACTGCTATTTCAGCTGACTATAGTTTTGAGACTTTTGTATTGTTTTGTTCGTAGGATCCATCCATATCCATTTAGGACAGTGGTCTCAAGCTTACTTTACTAGAAAGTTCGTTTTTGTTCAGGTGCGCATATTTGGTAGTCTTCCTGGATAGATAACTGAAAAGTTTTGGGAAAAGGATTTTCACTAGATTTGTCTGCAACATTGCATAGTATTTTAAAAAAAATGGAGGTTGTTTGCATGACGCACTCATATCTTGCACGGATGCTGGGCTTTTGGCATGTGCAGCCATAATGGGCATGTTCAAAAATTATGTAAACAGTCACTGGTCTTTACACTTGAAGTTATTGAGAATTATGATTTATGGTGATGGTTCCATCACTGTGCATCTAAAATGATTACATTATTATATATATTCTTGCAGATTTTCCCCTGACGAAGGGACACGTTGTCCAGAAATGCATTGGGCTGGATTTTTTTTGTGATTTCTTATTGTTTTTCAACAATGTAATGTATATTTCATAATGATCCGCCAAAGTGATCAATTAAGTCATGTGAATTTTAAAATGTATTGAGAAACGATGCAATGAGAAGTAAATTGTATGTTGAAAAGAGTAGAAAATATCTGATTTATTGTGTCATTTTTGGTAAAAACTTGTACATAGTTTGTATTTAACCCCCTTGATGTGCACGTTTGAATCCAGGTTGCCCGCGAGGGACCTGGCCACTTCTTGATGCTAACATCAGATATCACTGGCCTAGAGGTGCTTAGTAAGAGGAAATGGTAAAGGACCAAGAATATATTAGAAAAGGCTCAGGTAACTGACTTTGTATGAGCGCTTAATGCATGTTGCAGCATGTGTACATCACATACACATTCCACAATTCCAGTCAGCTGAAGGCTGTTTTAAGTAGGTTCTAGACTACTACATTCCACAATGGAGGATTTTATATTACTTTTCTCACTATATGAACATAACTGTAGTTCAACTCACTATAAAGTGTCAAACTGTCACAGGTGCATTGAAATGTCACAATTAAGTGCACTCAAAACATGGAAATGTCACACATAAGCAAAATGAAACCTTAGCAATGATGCACAGTAGACTGCTTATGTCTGGGACTGAATATGCTTGTGCATGCTGTCATGAAGCGCCCACTGGCCTGCACTGTGCACGGGGTTGGTCCCCTGACCTGAGAGCTTTGTACCGGGTCATGTGGGGGACCCACTCTAATCACTTTGCAGGGGGTACCCTCAAGTTTTGCTAGGCCACCAACAGGGGTTGGATATGGTTTGGTACCCGAATTTTGAGTTTTTAATACTATAATAAAATATCACACTACAAGTATTGACAAGATAAGGGTAGAGAACTAACGGTTCATTGTACTTAACTTCACAGATATGCACCTTTTTTTAACTACCTCCGAGTTCACTTTTCCTTTGGTTTGCTTGTGCAGCTCCGAGCAATTTGTAATATACACACTTAGGCAACTGCTTTTATCTTCAGAGGAACGCGACTTCAGTGCCAACTGCAACTACCTTCGGTTGTATTGTAAGTGCATTTATTGGGAGAGGATGTAGCCTTACGGCTAGAACAGGCGACCTTAAAGCTGGGGAACCAGGTTTGAGTCTCGGCAACAACGCTCAACATCTTATTATTCTGGGCAAATCACTGTATCTCCCGTTGCCTAACAAAAATAAATGTGTCCTTCTGTAACAAAACTGGTGGTCATTTATAGCATTCTGATACCCGATTCGGGTCTAGTTCACACTAAAACCATTATCTACTACCTCTTACCTTCGGTGAGGTGTTCAAGGCACTGTGGACAGGTACCATGCATTCTGATGGGTCAATGCTGCTCGGGGTATCCTAATTGAGATTTTCCACCTGCTTCATTTTTTTGTGTGCATTTTTTATAGCGCAAATGGAGCCCAAGGTATTGGAACTCTTTACATGAGCACCAGTTAAGGTACAGAAGGACACATTCATTTTTGGTAGGCAAGGGAGAATAAGGGGCTTATTTATGAGCCCTTGTGTCACATTTATTCCGTAGTTGCGTAACTTTTTGTGACACTGCAGTAGCATAAATGTGCTACAATGTGCCATATTTATGATGTGATGCATCAGAGTGACGCATCTACGCAGATGCGTCAATTCATAAACCCCTGCGCTACATAATACCTGCCTCAGGTCTAATGTGTGCAAGGTGGGCGTTCCAATGCAAGAAATCCTCGTAGACGTGGCACATTGAAATCTATGAGACTTCAGTGCCCCACTTCTAGAACGCCATTGAGTCAAAACCTCACGCCCACCTCATGGCAAGCTTGAGGTGATGCAGGCATGTGAAAAGATACATTATATATTATATATTATATATATTAGATAGTTGCGTCTGTTTCACACACATCCCAGGAATGCGTTTCTTTTGCTCATACAGATATGTCAGTAATACTGACGTATCTGTATCTCTTTGTGACATGATGTGTCATACACTAAATATGACGCACCTATGGTGTCGCAAGGAGGGCACACTGAGAAGTGTTGCATTGCTGCTTTGTCGCAGTGCTGCAACACTTCTTATAAATAAGCCCCTAAGTGATTTGCCGAGAACAACAGGATTTTGAGCGAACGCAAAGGTTCGAACCTGGTTCCTCAGCTTCAAAGTCGGCAGGTCTGGCTGTTATGCCACTTCCTTTCATTAAAGGGCGAGTTGTTCTTGTTATTGAGCCAACTACACCCATTATCACTCCAAGACAGTATTGCTCTCACAATCTCTACACTAAACCTCCCTTCCCACCTTCCTACTGTATTTCTGACCACTTTTGTGATTGTCTTGGAGTTGCCATCTCTGAAAATCCAAGAAAAGATTTCTGGATTTGCCTCTTGAGCTCAATGCAGGATTCCTTTCACACACCTGCGCTACAACGTGTGTGCTCACCACACAATCTCTGCGTGTACATTTGTCTTTCAAGTGCTGTGGTACCCTAGATCACCACAGCAAAGTTGTGGGGCTAACTGGCAATACCAAATGCATGCCTGCTATTATTGAAATGGAAACCACTCAGGCATAGTTTCCCCCACATTTTACAATGTAATTAAAGTACCTTTGTGGTGAATAGAATTCCTGAAATCAGTCCGGACAGAGCCATCTTTGTATAAATAATATTGAGGAATTACCACCTCTTTACTGCTGTGGAGGTGAAATCTACTTCATCCGTATGAGCAGGAGAAAGAGTAAATAACATCTGCGTAAACAAGAACACATGATTTTTCGCCGAAGCCTTCTCCTGGCTTCAGACAAAAACGTTGACAATACTTTTGAGAGTGATAAAATAACAATATTATTTTACAGAACTTAGACACCTCTATTTTCAATATTAAATATTGCAACAGGATGTGCTGACACATGTAAACACTAGTTTGCACAAATTCACACAGGTTAGTTGTGCAGTGTCTCTGGGCAGTCTACCTCCTACTGTACCTTCTAAGTCAAAGACTTGTGTTTTTATGCCCCAGGCTTTCTGAGCTGCTAAAGCTCTAAAAGTGTATTGGTATATAAAACGGAAGACCAAGAAGCAGGCTGCACCAAGACACTACACAAACAATCTATGTATGTGTTTTCATTTCTACGTTTGCCTGCTTTATCTTATAAAGCCAAGTCTATTAAAAATCGAGGGGCATATCATCAAGAACGGCGATAAAATTATCGCGGCTTTAGCGGCAGGAAACTGCCACTAAAGCGGCGATAATTGTCTTGATAATATTTCCTTGTGAATTTCCATAGCAGCCCAGGTTCTGGTGTTAACCTGGGCTGCTATGGGAATGCACAATGGCATATTATTAGGTCCATTATCGCCGCTTTAGTGGCAGTTTCTTGCCGATAAAAGCGGCGACAATGTATCGCCTTTTCTTGATAATATGGCCCCTTGTTACTACTTACCTTTTTCGGACGTTTTAGCTTCAATTGACTTTAGAAACGAAAACAGGCAGACAGACACCTCTTTTATTGTTTTAGTACTAAATCAAAGACTACAGTTTAAAAAAAAAGAAATACCCCCCCCCCCCTTACTTACAAGAGAACAGGGGCAGACAAAAAACATAAAATCAGTCATCCTGCCAATGTTGATAGAAATTTTAAAGCTGCTACAAATAATTTACACATTTTGTGGTGGATCATTTGATTTCAAGATTATTTAGAAGTACGCAAACTACACTCCCCTACACATTGCAATAGAGCACAAGCAATGAGAAATATAATTAAATGTGTTATATCAAAGGATAAACACCAAGGGGCCCATTAGGATAGCGGACGGAAAACCACCCCGACCGCCATGGAGGCGGAAACCAACCGCCCGCCAGGACTGTGGAAATATCGTCCGCCGCATTAGGAACAACCACCACAAAAGACCGACCGCGGCGGTAGCGGGCCAAGCAAAGCCGTCCGACGCGGGGGGAGACGGCAAATAACTAACCGTGGCATTCGGATAAGCAGCAGAAAAGGCCCAACCCACCACAGGGAAAGCGGACACACCGCACGGTAAATTACGATATCCCCGAGGGTGTCGCGTTCGGAACCGCCGACACAGACCGCCACGGTTGCACCCAGGAGTGAATGGGAGAAATGGTGGTCAAGCAGCAGCAAAGCCACCGCTAAGGACAAACATGAAAAATATGGCAGTCAATGTGAAAACACTGCAGTGATGCCTAAATTGCATAAACAAAGTAGCACTGCCTCCAAAAAATACAACACACATACACAGAAACATAAATAACTAAAATAAAATACAAAACCACAGAACTACTCCCACAACACACCTGACAACCAAAATCCAATTGGACACACCCACACAGCTGAGTACAAAGCTGACCACAATCCTTTGCATCACTCCAGAATAGAAGGCCATACACCACACCTGACAGGAGAGACAAAAGAGCACAGCACACACACCCACCCACCACCACCGCCAACACCACCGTCACTCCATCACAAACAAACCCCATCACACAACACACCTCACACATCACACCACTGTACCCACACACTCCTGCACCCACAAACACCTCAACCCCCACACACCATGACAGCACAAAAAATGACCAAATTCACTGAGTGTGAGTTGACAGTCATGGTCAACGAGATTGTGAGAGTAGAGCCACAACTATTTGGTAGCCTGGTCCAACAGACATCATTAGCCACCAGGACACAAATGTGGGAAAGGATAGTCCAAAGGGTGACTTCAGTAGGGGCCACCCCAAGATCCAAGAAGGAGATCCAGAAGCGGTGGCATGATCTCAAGACGGTTGTCAAGGAGAGGAGGAGCAAGAACTGGACGCTGGCAAACGCGACTGGCAGCAGCCCTCCCATCCCACCGAAGACATTCACACCATAGGAGGAGAAGGTGCTTGACATCCTGCTTCCTGAGAGTCACTCATTCTAGATAAATGGCCGCCGCTTGACTTAGAATTGGTTCGTAAACTTCTGGATTCCATCAAATCAGGTTCACCAAACGATCCACTACCTTGTTCTATCCTGAAAAAACTAAATAATAGAGCCTTAGAGACAATTACCAATCTTCTTAATAAATCATTACAGGAAGAAACCGTACCGAAGGAGTGGAAACATGCAATGATTCACCCTTTATTGAAAAAAGCTGGAACAGATCCCAACTTGCCATCCAATTTTAGGCCTATCTCATTATTACCAACCTTCGCAAAGATATTGGAAAAACATGTTCACAGAGTCCTCACGGAGTTCATTACCACCCAGGATCTTCTACCTCTTCATCAGTCAGGATTCCGCACAGGATTCTCGACGGAAACGACCCTGTTGGGCGTAACTGAGAACATCCGTCTATTGTTGGACCGCGGAGAAATGGTTGCCTTGCTGTTACTGGATCTCAGTGCAGCATTTGATACTGTGTCACATGCTGTACTTGAGCAAACTCTCCACGCCACCGGTATTAGGGGCGCCGCTTGCAACTGGATTAAATCCCTACTAGAACAACGCACCTTCCAAGTTTTTTCCCAATCAGCATGTTCTGACACTATGATCCTTAAACATGGAGTGCCGGAGGGCTCCATATTGAGCCCGCTGCTTTTCAATATTTACATGAGCCCACTGGCCAAAATGATAGAAGAGTCTGGTCTACTCATGTTCTCGTATGCTGACGACTCACAGCTTATTTTCTCTCTGTCATCCTCGGATTCCAACAACATCTCGTCATTAAAAATCGGCCTCACTAACATCGCAGAGTGGATGAGAAAAAACTTTCTCAAACTTAATGGCGAGAAAACAGAGCTACTTGTTTTGGGCAAGAAAAAAGAACTCTGGGGACCCCAGTACTGGCCTGATGTGATGGGTACACCCCCGGTTCCAGTCAAATCAGCCCGCAACCTTGGAGTCATCATTGATGAATCACTTAGTCTTAACCAGCAAGCTACTAAGACATCAGCTACTTGCTTCGCGATCCTAAAGTGGTTGAAGAAAATCTGCTGGATGTTGCCCAAAAATACCCAAAAATCGGTCATCAATGCTCTGATAACCTCCAGGCTCGATTATGCCAACGTGCTATACCTGGGGGCCAACAAGACCACAACCCGACGACTACAGACAGTGCAAAATGCTGCCGCAAGATTACTGTGGAAAATTCCCATCTCCACACCCACCACCAAGTACATCCGCGAATTGCACTGGCTGAAAATCGAGAACCGGGTAAAATTCAAATCCTTATGTCTTATGCACAGGGTTTCAACTAACAAGGCACCCAAGTACCTACAAAATCTTATACATCCCTACCGTCCATCCCGTACCCTTCGCTCAGCTACAGCCAACCAATTTGTGATCCCCAAAATCAGGCTGGCGAGAATGGGCGGCAAATATTTTTCATATCTTGGACCCTCCCTCTGGAACACTCTTCCATTGACCCTTAGGCAGGAAACCAATCACTTGAAATTCAGGAAGGCCTTAAAAACCTGGCTGTTCAACATCTAAATACCTGAATATCTCAATGCACTGAATCATCAGCGCCGGGAAACCCTTTGTTGGGTAGCTGTAGCGCTATAGAAGTGAAATAAAAAAATAAATAAAATAAATCACATGAGTAGCCGGGGGAGCGGAGGCTGGTAAGTACAGACAAATGACAACCACCACAATGAGAATTACTACCTTGCAATACCCAAACACAATTATACTGTCCATCCCCACCCAACTTGTAGCCAGCCATCCTGCTTAGGAGGCCTGTATGGGGGAGGGAGGTCTGTACAACAACTCCCACCATAGCCCCTGTCCCACAGCTGAGCAGCATGGAGTCCTCCCCCACCCAGGAGCATATGTCAGGCATTGCACTGTTTAACAAACAGACTTACAGGTTGGTAGCCATCTTGCATTGGAGCACTGTTTTGGGGTGGGAGACCAGTCTCACTGCTCCCACCATTCCCCCTGGTCCACACCCCAGCAGCATGGAGGCCTCCCCCACCCAGGAGCATGTGTCAGCCATTGCACTGTTTAACAAACAGACTTACAGGTTGTCAGCCATCTTCACTGGGAGGGTGGGAGAGGGAGGGAGGGAGGGAGGGAGGGAGGCCTGCACTACTACTACCACCATTCCCCCTGGCCCACACCCCAGCAGCATGGAGGCCTCCCCCACCCAGGAGCATGTGTCAGCCATTGCACTGTTTAACAAACAGACTTACAGGTTGTCAGCCATCTTCACTGGGAGGGTGTGGGAGGGAGGGAGGCCTGTACTACTACTACCACCATTCCCCCTGGCCCACACCCCAGCAGCATGGAGGCCTCCCCCACCCAGGAGCATGTGTCAGCCATTGCACTGTTTAACAAACAGACTTACAGGTTGTCAGCCATCTTCACTGGGAGGTTTGGAGAGGGAGGGAGGCCTGCACTACTACTACCACCATTCCCCCTGGCCCACACCCCAGCAGCATGGAGGCCTCCCCACCCAGGAGCATGTGTAAGCCATTGCACTGTTTAACAAACAGACTTACAGGTTGTCAGCCATCTTCACTGGGAGGTTGAGAGAGGGAGGGAGGCCTACACTACTACTACCACCTTTCCCCCTGGCCCACACCCCAGCAGCATGGAGGCCTCCCCCACCCAGGAGCATGTGTCAGCCATTGCACTGTTTAACAAACAGACTTACAGGTTGTCAGCCATCTTCACTGGGAGGGTGTGCGTGGGAGGGAGGGAGGCCTGCACTACTACTACCACCATTCCCCCTGGCCCACACCCCAGCAGCATGGAGGCCTCCCTCACCCAGGAGCATGTGTCAGCCATTGCACTGTTTAACAAACAGACTTACAGGTTGGTAGCCATCTAGTATTGGATCACTGTTTTGGGGTGAGAGACCAGTCTCACTGCTCCCACCATTCCCCCTGGTCCACACCCCAGCAGCATGGAGGCCTCCCCCACTCAGGAGCATGTGTCAGCCATTGCACTGTTTAACAAACAGACTTACAGGTTGTCAGCCATCTTCACTGGGAGGGTGGGAGGGAGGCCTGCACTACTACTACCACCATTCCCCCTGGCCCACACCCCAGCAGCATGGAGGCCTCCCCCACCCAGGAGCATGTGTCAGCCATTGCACTGTTTAACAAACAGACTTACAGGTTGTCAGCCATCTTCACTGGGAGGGTGTGGGAGGGAGGGAGGCCTGTACTACTACTACCACCATTCCCCCTGGCCCACACCCCAGCAGCATGGAGGCCTCCCCCACCCAGGAGCATGTGTCAGCCATTGCACTGTTTAACAAACAGACTTACAGGTTGCCAGCCATCTTCACTGGGAGGTTTGGAGAGGGAGGGAGGCCTGCACTACTACTACCACCATTCCCCCTGGCCCACACCCCAGCAGCATGGAGGCCTCCCCACCCAGGAGCATGTGTCAGCCATTGCACTGTTTAACAAACAGACTTACAGGTTGTCAGCCATCTTCACTGGGAGGTTGGGAGAGGGAGGGCGGCCTACACTACTACTACCACCATTCCCCCTGGCCCACACCCCAGCAGCATGGAGGCCTCCCCCACCCAGGAGCATGTGTCAGCCATTGCACTGTTTAACAAACAGACTTACAGGTTGTCAGCCATCTTCACTGGGAGGGTGTGCGTGGGAGGGAGGGAGGCCTGTACTACTACTACCATCATTCGCACTGGCCCACACCCCAGCAGCATGGAGGTTGGGAGAGAGAGGGAGGCCTGCACTACTACTACCACCATTCCCCCTGGCCCACACCCCAGCAGCATGGAGGCCTCCCCCACCCAGGAGCATGTGTCAGCCATTGCACTGTTTAACAAACAGACTTACAGGTTGGTAGCCATCTTGTATTGGAGCACTGCTTTGGGGTGGGAGACCAGTCTCACTGCTCCCACCATTCCCCCTGGCCCACAGCCCAGCAGCATCGAGGCCTCCCCCACCCAGCAGCATGTGTCAGCCATTGCGCTGTTTAACAAACAGACTTACAGGTTGCTAGCCGTCTTGTTTTGGACCACTGTTTTGGGGTGGGAGACCAGTCTCACTGCTCCCACCATTCCCCCTGACCCACACCCCAGCAGCATGGAGGCCTCCCCCACCCAGGAGCAACTGTCAGCCATTGCACCCTGCACACTCACCTAACGGGTACGTATCTACCGTAATTCTTCATGAAGTGTGTGTGTGGGACCTGCATCCAGAAACCCTACAACAATTGCACGCAATGCATTGACATTCAACATGTATGACTCCATGATGTCCCTCTGCACTATGAAATGTTACACGGTGTTGCCATGAATTGTACTACTGATGACTGCATATCTAACTAGTGTACAGACAGATGATGATACGCAGATGACACAAACACTGACCACTCCCCATCTACTCCACAGATGATGAAGAATTCACTGCTGAGGACCACACCAACGACCAGCAGAGCCAGTCTCTACCCCCGGCACATGGACTCTCAGATGTGGACTCCCAGGACAGTTTGGATGATGAGCTCCAGCCCGGACCATCTGGTGTGCCACAGACCCAGAGGTCCCAGGCCCCCATCCTCCTCACCACTACCTCTGCTGCCACTACAAGGCAGCAGACCCCTGCTGTCACGGCCTCTGCCACCACCGCAACCACCACCGCCACCAGCGCCACTGCCACCAACACCACCAGTACCAGTACCACCAATACCACATGCAGCACCCTCCCTGTCCCTAGGGATGACCATCCCACAGCAACACCTGTAGAGGGCAGGGAGAGAGTACGTGGCCCCCCAGTGGTGAGGGAAGAGGTCCGTGGCAGCAGAGCAGGTAGGAGGGCCAGAGTCACCACCAGACCTCGGGAGGAGTGGACACCATCCCTGGACCACTTCACCAGAGTTGTGCAGGCCTACCAAGAGGTCCAGGGACAAAGTGGCTGGTCTGATGAACTATTGAGTGAGCTCATCCTGCTGATGAGGTCCATCGATAACCGCCTGGGACAGATGGTAGACCTCATGGGCCAGCAAGTGGCTTTGCAGAGGGCCAGGCCTGTGTCCCAACACCACCTCCGTCCCCTTCTGTTGCTCTGCAGGATAACAGTGCTCCATCCTCCCCTGCGCCAACAGAGAGGGGCGAGTCCTCTGACGCCGCTGGCAATTCAGCAGGCCCCCCACCGCCCAAAAGATCTAGGAGGCATCCAAAGAAGAGCCTGGGAGTCTCTGGAGGCAAAGCATCTGCCACACATCAGTCACGGAGCCAGCCGTGAAGACAACCCTCTTCCCAACTGCATTCACTGTTTGGACTTTCTTACCCCACATTGCCTTGGCAATGGCACCTCTCTGTTGGACTGGGTCACCACATCCATGTGGTGTCTACTCTTGCATCTCATTGAACAGGACTGCCAACTCACTGCTCATTTCACACCTTCACATACATATTACCGCACCAACCACATGTCCACTCCCAAAATAAAATACCTGACGCACAAGATTTTGTGTATTGAATTCTTTAGTGCAGAATTTACATTGTTGATAATGTCCATGATGTGTACAAATGATGTACAGTATGCAGGTCAGGAACCCTCTGTAGCACCTAGCGAGACACAACAGAACAACAGTCACTGGTCTCATTGTGGCAACACACATAGATCACTGCACTAAAAATATCCAAGACATCACAGGCATACTACACAATGTCAAGCAGATGTGCACAAATACAGTCCACCATACATCTCGGTACGGAACGTCAATTTCACAAATATCACACATGGGTGACAGAAACAGGTGCCTATCAGTTACATCCGCGCATAGCCATTCATAACAAAAGCAACCACACCAGACAATGTACACGTTGTACCTCGTCAGCCACCTTCAAGTGAAGTAGCGTTCAATGAGCTGCTGGCGCAGGTCAACTCCTTCCTCCTCTCCACTGTCCTCATCACTGGATTCAGGTCCATGAGCAGGTGGTGGCCTTGGTTCCTCACCATCGTTCAGGAGCAGGGGGACACCCCTGTGGATGGCCAGGTTGTGCAGCATACAGTATGCCACAATGATCTTGCACACCTTCCCAGGCAAGTATGCCAGTGCGCCACCGGTCCTGTCAAGGCACCGGAACCTTGACTTCAGCAGGCTGAAAGTCCGCTCGATAACCTCGGGTCGGGTCCTGCAATGGGCCTCATTGTAGCGGATGTCTGCTGGTGTCCGGGGATTCTGGAGTGGGCTCAACAGCCATGGCCGACTGGGATATGCTGAGTCACCTGTGAATGACAAACACACATTGCAATGTTGTACAGCCAGAGTGCAGCAAGTGACACACAGCACGCCATAGCAGTAGTGATACTCACCCACAATCCAGGCACGTTCGGGATGCAGTTTGTCCATCATCCGTGGCACCATGCTGTTCCTCATGATGTACGAATCATGTGCTGAACCGGGATACTTTGCACACACATGTGATATGGTCATGTCCGCAAGGCACACCACCTGCACATTCATGGAGTGGTAGTGTTTGCGGTTCCGATAAATGTGCTCCGTCGCCTGCGGTGGCAACAGACCTACATGGGTGCAATCGATGGCACCGACTACATGTGGGATGCGCTCAAGGGGATAGAAGTCACCCTTCACGGCAGCCAATTCACGTCCCCTGGTGAAATGTATGTAGCGATTGCGATATAGCATCATGGCCGCAAGAACATCCCTCAGCACCATGCTGAACATGGGCTGCGACATACCCCCAGCGTTAGCCACGGTCTCCTGGAAGGAACCAGTCACAAAAAAGTGGAGTGCTGCCATCACCTTGTAGGTGGGTGTGAATGCCGTAGGATAGTGACGGCGAGGCTGCAGGTGGGGCTCCAATAGATCACACACGATCTTCAATGTTGGTCTGTCCAGCCTGAATTTCCTGATGATTGCCTCATTCTCCATGTCCTCAGGCACTGTCAGGCGACGTAGGAGATTCGGCCTCCTAGTTGAGGAGTGAAATGAATATGTCTGTGACAAGCATCACGAGATGGGCATCGCACAAAGCATCAATGATGTCATGGGAAAACAACGAGTGCCAAAGAGATGCATGGCACATCAGGTTACATGGCTGGCCAATAGCTACACACAGAGGGCACGCCTCTCCAGTGACAATACACAAGTGCCACAAACACATATGGGACTGTGAATGCGGATATAATGGGTGAACAATTCACATGTGCAGACAAGGTGCAGCAAGACCAGCCAATGTATTGTGATTTACTATGTCTATCATACCCATCTGCTGCACCTGCCAAACCTCAATGCATCATGTAAAGTCGGAACACAGTCATCAACACAATGATCACATAGCAGAAACACTGCCGGTTGTGTGCATGAGCAGTTGTGAAAGCAGAAGTCTGGTCCGATACAATGCAGTGACACCAGCCAGGTCAAGGTCTGCACTGACCTACAACACATTAAACATCACAACATCATTTCCAACAGCTGAAGTCTGTCAATCATCATCAGCCATCAAATGTCTTACTAAAATTGCTGAACCACAGGCCAAAGTGACTCACACTGAATGTGCGTCCACCTGTGGATGACATGGCTGTGTCGCATCGTGTGTACAATCATGTCCCATTCACCATGTTGCTGCAGGGTGCTGATACAGTGTCCTTGATTGACATACACAGCAATGGGTACGAAAATGGCAGTACCTACCGCCGGGCCCCGGCGGTGTAACCCCAGCACCACCATCTCCCCAGCCAAGGTAGCCATTGGCATATGGACATGTGTATATGGCGGTGGGTATGCTCCGCCGCATGAGTCGTGGTACCTACCGCCGGGCCCCGGCGGTGTGACCCCAGCACCACCATCTCCCCAGACAAGGTAGCCATTGGCATATGAACATGTGTATATGGCGGTGGGTATGCTCCGCCGCATGAGTCGCGGTACCTACCGCCGGGCCCCGGCGGTGTGACCCCAGCACCACCATCTCCCCAGACAAGGTAGCCATTGGCACATGGACATGTGTATATGGCAGTGGGTATGCTCCGCCGCATGAGTCACGGTACCTACAGCCGGGCCCCGTCGGTGCATCACCGCCATGGGGCATTGCATGCAGCCAATGGCAGCGATGATCGTGGTGGCATGATGCAGATTTTAATATCGTGGAAGGTGTGCTCCGCTACCGCGGAGGCGGTCATTGGATGCTTTTGAATGATGCACCATCGCGGTAGCGCACCCCGGGCACCCGCGGTGCATCACCGCCATGGGGCATTACATACAGCCAATGGCAGCGATGATCGGGGTGGCATGATGCAGATTTGAAAATCGCGGAAGGTGTGCTCCGCTACCGCAGAGGCGGTCATTGGATGCTTTTGAATAAGGCAGACCCGGACAACCAATTGTAGCATCTTGTAAGCTTCCAAACGACCCCAGGGAGCTATAAATCTGTGGGAGTGAGCCTCACATTTCCACTGCTCACAGAGCCTGCTGCTTGAGACCCTGTCCTGCTGCTGTCCCAAGAGCCTGCTGACTGGGACCCTGTTCTGCTGCTGCCCCAAGAGCCTGCTGCCTGGGACCCTGTCCTGCTGCTGCAAGAGCCTGCTGCCTGGGACCTTGTCCTGCTGCTGCCCAAAGAGCCTGCTGCCTGGGACCCTGTCCTGCTGCTGCAAGAGCCTGCTGCCTGGGACCCTGTCCTGCTGCTGCAAGAGCCTGCTGACTGGGAACCTGTCCTGCTGCTGCCCCAGAAGCCTGCTGCCTGGAACACCTCACAACTCACTTCCGTCACAGGTCTGCCATATCCACAGGGATGTCGAGAACAGATAATATCCGTGCCAGTCCATTTACGAGTGAGGAGCTGGATGTCCTTGTGGACGAGGTGCTGGCACAGTACCCACGGCCGTTTGGTGGTCCCAATGTTGTGGTAAGTCACCATGAAGAGAGCTATAGGGCAGGGTGGTGTCAGACGTGTAGTCGTGATGCTGCAGTATGTGCTTGGGGATATGGGGTGATGACAAACACTGACAGACAAGCTGTTTCCAGCTTGAGGGAGTGTGTGTGTTGCAATGTGACTCTGGCTTGCCTCAGCTCTCCAAGTTTCTCAGGGATTCTCAGGATTTCTCCAGATTTCTCCTGATAGATACTCTAATATCTCAAAACCCCTCGTGTCTCCTCCAACTCCTTCAGCCCCTAGCCTCTTTTGCTCCTTGACTCCTTGATACTCTTTTGCTCCTTGGCTCCTTGGCTCCTTAATGCTCCTTAATGCTCACAAAGCCCAGCCCGCAGCCCTAGATTATCAATTGCTGCTCCACCTTCTTTCCTTGGGCTTCGGGCTTCAAACACGTTGATTATTTCGCGGACTGCGTGGCGCTTCCTAGGGTCTGCCTCCTCCTGTGGCGTCTTGGTAATTTTTTGCAGTGTTCCTTTAGAAGTCTCCTATTAAACTGGCTCTGGCTTGCCTCAGCTCTCCAAGTTTCTCAGGATTTCTCCAGAGTTCTCCTGATAGATACTCCAATATCTCAAAACCCCTCGTGTCTCCTCCAACTCCTTCAGCCCCTTGGCTCTTTTGCTCCTTGGCTCCTTGATACTTCTTTGCTCCTTGGCTCCTTAATGCTCCTTAATGCTCACAAAGCCCAGCCCGCAGCCCTAGATTATCAATTGCTGCTCCACCTTCTTTCCTTGGCCTTCGGGCTTCAAACACGTTGATTATTTGTGTGTGTTGCAATGTGACTCTTTCCTAGGCCTGTACCCGTATGTGTGAGTGGGGTGTGTCACATTGTCGGGCATACAGAACCAACGGTTGTTAGCCTTTTAGATGCCAGGACAGTGAATGCTTGTGAGGACATTTCAGGGTGCCCCTGTAGTCAGAGTCAGTGTAACCCACAGAGTAGGTTCAGTGGCTGCACAGCCAAACGTTGAACATCAGCCAACTTACATGCTACAGTTGCTTCACACTGATTAGTAGATATTCCCCATCAGTGTCCTGTACAATTTCAGAATTACACACTGCTGTCGATGCATTTGTGTTGGGGCATCATGCATTTGTGTGAATATCATGGAGACTCGGAACCACAATGTGTGCATGCATTCACTAAAGTTTATGTAATGCTCAGTGCCCTTGTGAGGGTACCCCCAGTTCTGCAGGGAGGGAGGTTACTGTGAGTCCTGAGTCAGTGGCTGGCTGCTGTATTGATAGATGCTGACATCTGACATTGTGTAACTGTTCATTTGCCCTTCTTTACTCTCATACCTGCAGCTCAAGGTACACCAACGTAAGGCTGTGTGGAGGGCCATAGCAGCAAAGGTGCGAGCCCTGGAGGTATCAAACAGATGACACAAACACTGTCACAAGAGGTGGGACGACATCAGCCGGCTGGCTAAGCAAGTGGCAGAGATTACCTTGGGGATGGTACCACCCACAGGGCGTTTGGCACGGCGAACCATGACTCCGCTGATGGGACGCATACTGGCAGTGAACAATCCAGACCTGGATGCACGTCTGAAGGGGCATCAGCAGCAAGACCGAGATGGTGAGTATCTGGGGAGGGAGAGTTTGTCTGGGAGTGGATGCATTTGTACAGGGCTTGTGGCAGCGGTGACACATGTGATGTGCGTGTGTCGGCATGCTGTGATATGTGATGTGAGTGGCAACTGTGATGTGTGCCTGTATGAGGCATTGGGCCAACATGGCCTTACTGTGCTTCTCCTGCCTGCAGTTCTCAGTCCATGACAGATTTTTTGTGTCCACATTGTCACTCTTCTTTGGGATGGTGTGGGGAGACCATATTGTGCCGAACTGCAGTGTCCACTTAATGAGTGTGACACCATGTCTATCTACTTTGCATGCACCACGATGGTTGAGGCCCACACATCCGACGGCAATGTGAACCCTGATTGGCACATGGTGATTGCTATGGCCTAGTTGGCATTGTGGCATGTGTAGTCAATACAGGTGTGTGTGGTCCCCTCTGGTTCCCTGTAGGGCTGTAAGTGGAGATGTGTGTTGTGGCTACATCATGTCCATGGGGCAGGTCAATGTGTGCTGGGGGAACACCATCCATGGGCAGGGTGTAGTGCTGTGTGGCATCGACATGCCTCACTCCTGGCAGTTTGTCTGCATGACAATCACTGTTGTGGTACATATAGGGTGTAGCTACACAGTGATTTAAGGGTGTGGTGGTTACCATGTAGCTCTAGGCCTCTACTGTGCAGCATTGATCTGATATCGTGTGACCAGATGATGACACTTACACAATCCTGTTTCTCTCACTAATGCAGATTCGCAAGACACCACGGTGGTACATGATCCTGAAACAAGTGGTGGCGAGACCAGCACGACAGCGGCAGCGGAGGCAAGTGAGACTGAGCAAACCAGCGCTCCTGAAGGTGACAGGAGTATGCAGGAGGAATCTATGGCTGAGACACAGAGTACCACTTCATCTGATGCCAGCGGGGATGCATCCCTGTTAGCAGGCATAGGGGATGGGGAGTCTGCTGCAGCATCTGACACCCAGCGGCCACTGCCCAGCCTCCCATCCACTTCCTCTGGTGCTGGCCGTATCCGTGTTACTAAGAGGGGACGTGTAACATTCACTCATGGCACCACTGCCCCTGCCCCCCCTGCTGCCCCCAGTGCAGAGTGCGTAGAGCTCCTGCGCTAACTTTGCGTGTCCCAGACCGCCCTGCTCAATGGCTTCAGTCCCCACGAGAACAAATTAGGCCAGGTTCTAGCATTCATGGAGGGCATACACTCTGACGTGGGTGGGCTACACCGTACAGTCCAGGCATTGTCAGCCATAGTCACGTCAGCCCTCTAGCAGGCACATGCTCCCATTGCAGCTCACGTGCCTGTGACGACCACCCATTCAGTGGCCACATCAGATGACAGTGACCACTTGGGACCTACGTCAACTAAACAATACAACTCTAGGAGCACAGGTCAGACCCAAACCAAACAATCCCGTCCACAGACTCCATCCCCAAAGAAGAGCAGGGCCCCCCCAGTATGCACAGACAAGGTGAAGTCACAGAAGAGCAAGGCCAGAAGATCATTGTGGTAGACATTAGGCTCACATGCTGCAGAGGCATCACCAGAAATTGACTCACCTATGCCCACAACGGATGTCTGGCATGTCATGGCTACACCTGGGGAGAGCACAGGGACACAACCACCCACCACATCAACCCCAAAATAAAGTACATCGAGGCAGGTGGAGGAGAGCCCTGTTGTGACCAGGCCAGTCATTGAGGCAGAGGAGAGCCCTGTTGTGACGAGCCCAGTCATTGAGGCAGAGGAGAGCCCTGTTGTGACCAGCCCACTCATTGAGGCAGAGGAGAGCCCTGTTGTGACCAGCCCCGTCATTGAGTCAGAGGAGAGCCCTGTTGCGACCATCCCAGTCATTGCGGCAGAGGAGAGCCCTGTTGTGACCAGCCCAGTGATTAAGGCAGAGGAGGGCAGTGTTGTGTCCAGGCCAGTGATTCAGGAACAGGAGGGCAGCGTTGTGACCAGCCCTGGCAATAAGGGACAGGAGGGCACTGTAGGCACCACCCCTGGGGGAAGTGGGAAGGTGGGCACTGTAGGGGGTACACCTTCCAGATAGGGTAAGGCGGTCAAGAGGCGTAGCCAGCCCAAGCGTTCTGCAGGATCAAGCACATCACCAGAGGGAGTGCCAGTGTCTGCCCCTGATGTGGGACAGTTGGTGTGTGTGCCTGTTGTGTCACCACTAGTTTCTATCAACCCCAAGACAGGGAAGCCATTTCATGTTCCCAAAATGTGAAAGGGCACCCCTCCAACCTCTCCCACCCACACTGTGTCGGGGGTGTGCACGACTCCATCTCCACGTGCCACAGTGCCACCTGGTCCACACAGGACCTTGCAGGCCCTCTGTTTTTACCACTTCACATGTGCCTCTGTCCCACCAGTCAAGTGGGCCTGCTGTCCACAAAACACAGCTAGGTCTCAGTCCGCATGACAGCCAGGAGTGAGTTGTCAACACCCTCATATGCCTGTGCCCCACACAGGCGTGCTATTCAAGTACATTGTTTGCGACCTGGGTGTGTTGCTGACCCTGTTGCTCTGATATGCTATACTCACCCCTGTGCAGCCTCTCATGTACTTGCTGTTTCCCCTGCCACGGACTCTGGGCCTGTTGCTCTGATGTGCTGTATTCACCCCTGTGGAGCCTCTCTTGTACTTGCTGTCTCCCCTGCCAAGGAGTCTGGGCCTGTTGCTCCGATGTGCCCTACTCACCCCTGCCAAGGACTCTGGGCCTGTTGCTCTGATGTGCTGTACTCACCCCTGTGCAGCCTCTCATGTACTTGCTGCCTCCCCTGCTAAGGACTCTGGGCCTGTTGCTCTGATGGGCTGTACTCACCCCTGTGCAGCCTCTCATGCACTTGCTGTCTCCTCTGACAAGGACTCTGGGCCTGTTGCTCTGATGTGCTGTACTCACCCCTGTACAGCCTCTCATATACTTGCTGTCTCCCCTGCCAAGGACTCTGGGCCTGTTGCTCTGATGTGCTGTACTCACCCCTGCCAAGTACTCTGGGCCTGGTGCTCTGATGTGCTGTACTCTCCCCTGCCAAGGATTCTGGGCCTGTTGCTCTGATGTGCTGTACGCTCCCCTGTGCAGCCTCTCATGTACTTGCTGTATCCCCTGCCAAGGACTCGGGCCTTCCTGTTTGTGTTTCACCTGTGCATAGTCTCTGCCATTTGTACATAATTTTGTGGCTTGCTGTTGTCTACTAATGTTGTATTGCTACATCTGTGCAATACATGAATAAATACAGTTACTTCTGGTGTGTGTTTTATCAGTCTCCTTGCTGATTGAAGTCCTTTTCTTGTTTGCATTTGCTTGACTGTGTACCATGCTCTATTTTTCATTTCAACATTGCAAGGCCCTTTGTAGCCATCTGATTTTTGGGCAGGGGTGACAGGGTCTTCAGTCCATTCTGGCCCTGCTGATGTTGTACTCTGTGATGGCTATTTTACAGGCCATGCAGTTATCTTGGTGGTGATTTGCTATTGTTGCATACACTGTTCACAGGTCATGTTGGGGGACACTGGCAGCACAGGGTGTGCTGCTGTTTAGAGGTTTTGTAGCTGGCTGTGATGTCATGAGGTATGTGTGTGTTTTCCTTTCTGAATGCCCCAGCGTGTATGTGTATGGTCATCTTGTGTTGGCCATTAGTCCTGGTGGCATGGCTTACCTGACATGTGTGGTGTTGGGTGTAGCAGAGGTGTGCAGTGTGAAGGGTGTAAGTTTGTAGTGTATGTATGTGTGCCCCTGTATAGTGTGAGACACACATGTGTCAGCCAGGAGTTGTATGCCTGTTTGTTTTGTCTTGCCCTGTGTGGATGAATGTATGCAATTGTGTGGGTTGTGGGGAGTGCACTGGTGTTGTGTGTTCCTTGTCAGCCAATCCTGCAGTGCCTGTGTCCCTGGTTGTGTGTTGCAGTGTGTGTGTATTGTGCTTGTTGTTACAGTGCTTGTTGGTGTGCATGGGGGTGCACGGGTTAAGCACCTGGCCTGTGACTAGCTCAGGTGGGGTGCAGTGTGGTTAGGGGTGGTGTGTCCCTGTGATGTTTGTGCCCTGCCCATGCCTTAGTGTGGCCCTGCCTTCTGCATAGTGCGCATGTGTTGACCGCGGCGGTGACGTGACCGTGACGTTGCTGCTGGTTGGCGGACGTTGTGTGTTCCGGATGCTGTGGGGGGCCTTGTTGTGAGATGGGTGATGTGTGGGTGCCCATGTGGATGTGTTGTGCCCCCCAGCAGGATGCCTGTGTGGTGCTTGGGCCCTGTGTTAGCATGTGTGTTGTGTGGTGCATATGTGTAGTGGTGTACCTGCGGCGGCGTCCGCGGTGGCCCATCTGGTGATAGTGTTGTAGCAGGTACATGACCGGATGCATGTGGAGGGCTGGTCCATGGGGTTCATGTCGGGTCTCGGCGTTCGTGCTCCGCTGTCGATTTTCCGCCTTCTTCAGCTGTGCGGTGTCTCCGCTGCGGTGCGTCTGCTTGTTTGGGCCATCCTAATTTGTCGAGCGGGGCGGACGTCATCGTGCACGGCGGAGGGTCTCGATTGGCTTCCGCCGCCGCAGTGGCGGGCGCACTTTGATGGCGGTGCGCGGCGCTTCTCGGTCGATGGCAAATGACCTGTGTTTACCTATCCTAATGTTGCGGACATGAGTTCTGCTGCTCGCGGGCGGTAAATGCTGTTTTTCCGCTCCACCACCACCGCGGTGGTACCACCGCCCGTCATCCTAATGAACCCCCAAGGGTTTTCATAAAGGCAATAATTAATGTAGTGTAATATAGGTTTAAAAAACGACTGAAAGACGTAAACATGTCAAAACAAGTAATTTTCTTTTCTGGCTTGTTTAAAAGTGAATGTGTTTTGTACACTGGTGGCTCCTACACTAGGGCAGAGGTGCGTTGCCCCAGTGCATTCTCACAGTGCAAGTAGCAGAAACATAAAATGGTAATTACTACCATTTTGTTTCTGCTTATCTCCCTGGGAGAAAGCAGAAGGGTTTGGTTGCAGGCGGGCGGGTGGGAGGGGCTGCTCTGTGTGCAGGGCTGGGCTGGGGAGGAGTGGTGTGCCCACTCCTGATTGTGCATGACTGGTGTGGTCTGCCCACTGAGGCCAATCATGCTCACTCTGTCCTTCTACAATGCAGGCTTCAATGCAGCCTTCGTGGAGAATTTTGCCGGGCCATTAGCTCCTGTCTGGGCAGCATCCTGACCAATCACAACGCTGCCTGTAGTGTTGTGATTGGCTTAGGGTTGGAGACTGGCTGCCTGCTTCCTGTTCATGCTGGTCGTGACTGGTTTTGTACATAGTAAAGATTCAATTGAAAATGAACAACAGCTTTAAAAACCTTAAACAAGACATGGACAGAGCAGGGCAGACAAAGCCTGCATTTTCAAAGGCTTGGATTGCCTGAGAACATAAATTGCATATTTGCAAATTTCTGTTAATTCTTTCTCCAGCTCCTATGATACTCCTTACTGGTAAGATTGGAAGTCTAACAAAAAGTACAGAATGTCAGATTTTATAATTTATGTTCTATTTCAAAAACAGTTGCAGTCTCTTCATGCTACAAGCAGTGCAAACTATTTCACACATACCAAACACAGAAAGCAATATCTAATTCCATGCTAAGAACTGTACTTAAATTTTTAAGTAAAAATGTAGGTGACGATTACGATGACAGGCGAAAAGCCTCCACTGACACTGACTCGGAATCGGTTCCGCATGCCTGATTATGATGCGACTGAACACTGTTTGGTCGGAGTCCCTAGGTTCCCTATGGTAACTTGTGCTCCGCCCAAAAACCGGCCATAAAACAGGCTCCGGTGGGGAAATGGGGTGTGTGTAAAACCCTGCACCCTGTCACAGGCAGCATATTGTGCCAGCCACACAGTGCAGGGGCTTACAGGGGGGTCCCCTCGCAAGCTGCAGGATGAAGGGGTCCCTGCTAGGGACCCCTAAAGTCACGTTTGAGTAGCCTTTTCGTGTCGGAAAGGCCAGCATGGAAAGGCTGTTGGAAGCCGACATTGTAATCCTGAGGACGGAAACATTGTCTATAGGGGTGTACAATTCAGTTCAAACCGACAGGGATACTCCCAAGTGCCGGTCTGAACCAATTCGAAATGATCATGCAGTTTACTTTCTGACTGTGAACATCCTAATTGGTCAGTCAGAATGTAAACTAACCAATTTCGTTGGAAGGGTTCTGACGCGGTCGAGGAGATTCTAACTCCGCCTAACATCATATCCCAGGCCAGATATTGTACAAAAATAGACATGGATGCCAATCCCTCTTTATTTAGTTTAAAAAGGTCTAAGGTAGCATAAGAATCCCTCCTTCAAGAGCTATTTTGTGTTTCCTCAATAAAAGCAACATCCTTAAAGAGTTTGCCTCGGGTTGGATCAGCCGCATGACCCAAAGTAGGATTCCTGCCACACCTATCACAAAATTACTTACAAGGCCCAGCTCTAACCAAAGAGCAGCTGAGGAAGCTAAGGTATGCAAACTAGATAAGCTTCAAACAATTTTCCCCCTCAGTAGAATCCTTAACCCACCAACTATTAATTGGCTTGACCTCTGCCGCTTCTAATGGTCATGGAGAGATTTCTAAACAATACAACTGAATTGAAAGAAAGTTTTGACTACTGTGGGCATTATAAAAGGTTATTTATTTATTTATTTATGAAATGTGTTAAGCGCAGGCAAATACTCGAAGGCGTCTTGGCGCTAGATAATGACAGCTCAGAAAAAGATGATAAAGATTTATTGGTTAAAAAGCAAGGTCTTTATTTTCCTTCTAAAGAGAGAGTAAGAGTAGGGCAGGATCTGATGTCTGTATCAAGTGAGTTCCACAGTTTGGATGTGGCAACAATATAACAGCGGTCACCCCATCAAGCTGTTTTGGTTCGGGCACAGTCATCAACAGGGCATTCATAGAACGTAGTGTTCTGTTAGGGGCATAGCATGCCAAAGAGTTGATGAGAAAGCGAGGCCCTAACTTACGGGAGGCTTTGTAGGCTATACAAAGTGCCTTAAATTGGATTCGATTATTTACCGACAACCAGTGGTAGTTTTTAATCACTTGGGTGATAGATTTAAATTTTGGGGTCCCAGAGAGCATTCTAGCAGCTGCATTTTGCACAGACTGTAGTTTGAGAATGACTTTCTGTTGAGCATTAATGAAGAGTCCATTACAATAGTCTAGGGTTGACATAACAAAAGCCGTAACTAATGTTTTACCTGAGTCGGGAGGAAGAAAAGGAAGAATCCTTTTGATGGATTTAAGTTTGTAGAAGGCAGTTGAAACTATAGAGTTAGCATGAGCAGCAAATGTGAATTTATCATCTAGCAGTACCCTCAGGTTTTTTACTTTAGTAGTTGGTATGAGCGGAGAGGCTAATTTGTCGGGCCACCATGCTCCTGGCCAGTTAGGGGACAGACTTCCAAAGATCATTACCTCCATCTGATTAGAGTTTAACTTGAGACAGTTGGTCGTCATCCAGTTACTGATAGTCACCATTCCTTGTTGAAAATTGGCCGCAATTTTATCTCTGTTATTTTTTATTGCTAATATCAATTGGGTATCATCTGTGTAAGATGTTAGGCTCATCCCAAAGTCCTTGATAACCCTAGATAGATCTGTCACGTAGACATTAAATAGCGTTGGACTTAGAGATGAGCCTTGGGGGACGCCACAGGGAAGTGTCATCCGGGCGGAGCTGAAGTTTCCCAATAGCACCATTTGTGTGCGGTTGGAGAGAAAGGAGGTAAGAAGATCCTAGGCCTTGTTCCGAACGCCTATAGCATTGACACGGTCGATCAGGATGTTATGATCGACCGTGTCAAAGGCCGCAGACAGATCGAGCAAGATAAGTACTGCCGTCCCTCATTGATCTAGGATTGTTCTTATCTCGTCTGTAGCCTTGATAAGTGCTGTCTAGGTGCTGTGGTGTTTAGGAAAGCCAAACTGGGTGTCATCTAATAGGAGGTGGTCTTCAATATACTGTGATAGTTGTATAGTCATCAGTTTTTCTGCTAGTTTTGCTGCATAAGGCAAGCTGGCAATAGGCCTATAGTTGTTGGGGTCTTCGGCGTCCAGGTAAGATTTTTTCAAAAGAGGTTTGAGAAGGGTGTCTTTCCAGATGGCAGGATAGACCCCTGTGGAAAACATGAAATGAAAAATTTCTATAAGTTGGGGAGCTACTATGTCGGCTACTGAAAGCAGAATTGGAGGGGGGACAGGGGTCATATGCAGAGCCTGATTTAATGGTAGTCATGATCCTGGAAACCTCATCTATGTTGGTAGCTAAAAACTGGTCAAAAATGGGCTGAACAGGTTTTGAAGAAATTGTTTGGTAGGAGCTAGAGTAGTCTTTCTTCTCATAGCAAAAATTGGTATAAATGTTGTTGACTTTGTCATAAAACAAACTCGCAAGATTATTGCAAAATGATTGAGAAGGGATAGGCAGTGATTGAGGAGGTAACTTTGAAAGTTTAGTTACAACCTGATACAGTTGTTTATTAGAATGTTTAGCTTGCTCGATTTGAGCAGAATAGTAGGTACTCTTTTCTTGCAAGATCATTTTTTTTATATATTATAAGTTCGTTTTTATAGAGAAGTTTGTCCTCGGTAGTGTAGGCCTTTCTCCAATGTCGTTCTCGATTTCGACATTTCTGTTTTTGGAGTCTAAGGGCGTTAGTGAACCAGGGAGCTGAGGGAAGGGTGCGGTTTTAAGAAATAGATTTTATAGGAACTAATTTATCCAGAGCTGTAGTGAGCCAGTGGGTGTATTCTTTGGCAGCAATGTTAGAATCCTTAGAAGTTACTGGTTGGGTGGATGACAGGGTTTCAGCAAGTAGTTTATTATCAAGATCTTTCCATGATTTAAATGTACTGGAATGAGTGGTGACATTTGTATGCATGGGAGAGTTTAGTAAGATTTCAAATGTCACGGCATGATGGTGGTCCAGACTAGTGGTATAATATATTGTATTTTGATATTTTTGTCATTAGTGAACAGGCCGTCCAGTGTGTGACCGGCATCATGTGTACTGCGAGAAACCAGTTGCATCAGACTCAAGGCTTCTAGGTCCGATAGGAGTCTGCTGGTGTCTTTCTCTTCCAGATTTAACGCAAAATTAAAATCGCCTAGAATAGTAGTTGTATTATCAGTAGCAAAAGATTCAAGTATGTCCATAAAGGAGGATAGAAATGGTGGTTTTAAGATGGTCTCTGCCCATTTGCATGGCTCATTGCTCTATTATGTAAATAAGATGTATGGTTCATTTCTAAAAGATTAGAGCAAATAAATCCCTAAATGTAAATATGACTTATCCACCTCTAGTTTGTTTATCCCCATGTGTCATGTGTACTTCGTTATCTTTAATTAATGTTTACTCAAAAACAATCACTTTACTTTTAGAAATGTTTATAATTAAAAAGTGGTCTTTTGCAAAGGTTTTGAGAAGGTCCAATGTTTTTTGTGGAGCCTTGGGAGTCAGATCTAGTATTAAGATTTCATCCATGTTAGACCTGGATTTTCAGTGGGCTTATCCCCAGACATTTTGGCCTCCTGTTTCTGACCGTTTTGGTTGGTTTCATGACTCTGGGCACTTTACCACTGCTGATCAGTGCTGGGAGGTGGCAGTCCCCGGGGCATGTGGGGGGGGGGGGTTCGAGACCCCCCCACAAAGGCTTTTAATTAATTTTTTTAAACAAGCCACGGGGGGGGGGTGGTCACTGGGGCTGCGGGGGGGACCATATGCCCCCACCAATATTTTATAAAAGCCCTGGGGTTGGCGGTCCCAGGGCCTTGGGGAGGCCTTTGAGCCCCCCCACCCATTGATTATTGAAGCCCCACAGGTGGCGGTCCCCGGGGCTGCAGGGGCGACCGTGAGCCCCCCACAAATACTATTAAAAAGCCCCGGAGGTGGTGGGCCCCTTTGGGCCCCCGATTATCATATAAACATTGCCCCCGGGACTTGGCCCACCGGGGGGCAAAATAGTAGAGAAGCGCAGGAGCCTGTGCTTTGTTTTTTTTTTCGGCCGGATCCGCTGATCCTCCGAATTTTGCTGATTTAAAAAAAAAGATTTATTTTTTGGGCCTGGTGGTCCTTGTGGGCCCCCCTAAGCAGGCCTAGGGGCTCAGGGTGTTTCTTCCCTGCCCCCTGGCCCATTTTCGCGTTTGTTTCACTGATTTCTTGTGCCTTGGTTCTACCGAGGCACAAGATGGCTGCCAAAACTTCCTGGTATGGAGTGTTGTCAGCCAATTAGCATGCAACTCGTGATCGGGAAGGTGCGCGGATCCTCCGCAGCCATAGATATCAAAACTATTTTAATTTTGATTTTCTCAGCTACTGAATGGATTTACACCATTTAACAAAAAGGAAGCTTTCTGAACCAAGGGCTACCTTTTTTGCCAAATTTGGTGTAATCCGTTCAGCAGTTCGGGCTGTAGCCGTGCCTAAATTTTACTACCGGAATTTGCATGGGGAAAACAAGTTTTGGGACCCCCTCTTTTCTCAACCCGCTTGACAAATCATCCCAAAACTTTCAAGATAGGAGCAGACCGGAACGCCCCACGAGTTTTAAAATTTCGCGAAGATTCGTCAATTGGCGCCAAAGTTATTGGGAATAGAATGTTGCGATTTTCCTATGGATAACTGGCCCTGTCTATAACTACCTACTGGCGACCGCCAGTAGGTAATATATATATATATATATATATATATATATATATATATATATATATATATATATATTTACCTGTTTGTCCTGCTGACATGTCAGGAGTGTGAATATCATATATATATATATATATATACTTGGAGGCAAGGCCCATGAACCTTACGGCACACAACAAAATGTTACTGGAGTTTATAACTTTTTGCTTGAGTAACAATATATTTTTGCCTCAAATGCAAAGCCTGCAAGAATAGCAAAAAGGTGACCAGTTACCAAGTACCTGGGATGAAGGAGCCCAAAAAGATCACGAGTTTAATGAATCGTAACACAAGCCACACGGTATACTGTCTTGTATGTCCATGTGGCCTGCGCTACATTGGGAGCACAACTCACCCAAACCAAGAATAGGATCTTAGAACACCTGAGGGCTATACAAAACAAGAATCTCACGTATCCAGTGGCGAGACACTTTGGAGTGTTTCACCAAAGCAACAGAGAACTCCTCAACTTTTACTGCATGGATCAGGTGCCTGCAGACATAAGGGGAGGGAACAGGTAGCTCCAGCTACGAAGGTTGGATTCTCGCCATATACTGGTGGTCGCCAATAGGTAGATATAGTTAGGACCAAGTTTCTATTCAAAAAGCGTCTTTTCTTTTGCCAATATCTTTAGCGCCGGTTGACGAATCTTCCAGACATTTTTTAACTAATGGGGCGTTCCGGTCAGCTCCTGTCTTGAAAGTTTAGAGGTAATTTGTCAAGCGGGGGCCGTAAAAAAAAAGGGAGTTTCCAAAACGCGTTTTCCCCATGTTAATTTCCATAGGAGTTTTGAAACAGGTTACAGCCAGAACTGCTGAACGGACTTTCTTTTTTTCTTTTAATTCATACAGCGCCGTGATATCCCTGGGATAAATAGCTTCCACAGGCGCTACCCAAACAAATAACACTGAACCACTCCAACCCAAGTGAGTAGCCTACGCAGGGAAAAGCCAGGTCTTTATGGCCTTTCGAAATGCTAAATGGTTCTGAAGTCCTCTAATAGAAATCGGAAGAGAATTCCAAAGATGCGCTGCCTGGACCTTGAAAGAGCGGCCACCAGCTCTGGCTCTTTGGCAGCGAGGAATACAGACTGAGCCAGAGTTGGCACATTTTGGACCAGGAGATCCTCTAAGATCGGCGGTCCTTGATGTATCAGAATTTTGTGGGCTACACACAGCGTCTTAAAGTGGATTCTTTTAGCTATTGGCAGCCACTGGAGTTCAAGCACAAGGTTCGCAACTGAACTAGATTTAGGCAATGCAAAAAAGAGCATGCGCTGCCGCATTCTGGATTCTTTGGAGACGAGAAATACAAGATTTATTGGCACCTAGGTATAGCGAATTACCATAATCTAGCCTCAATAGAATTGTGGCTTGAAGAATAGTTTGAAGAACCTTAGGAGAAAAATAGCCAAGTAGCGGTTTCAATCCTTGCAGGAGACTGAAACATGATCCCGCTAAGGCTTTTGATAGTGCATCAAATGAGAGCTCACTATCTATCCAGAAGCCTAAGTCCTTTACTGCCTTCTTTAACAAAGGTGCGGGTTTTAATTTATCACTTTTCAGAGCAGAGGGCCATGTCTCTACCCATCACCAGAATTTCAGACTTGGCGGCATTCAGCTGTAAACAATTTGCCGTCATCCAGTCAGAAATAACTAGAAGGTCTTCTCGAAATTTAAAAAGATTGTCTTGACACTCTTTAGAGAAGACAATAACTAGCTGGGTGTCATCGGCATAAGAAACCAATGACAGCCCTCAGCTTTTTGCACATAGATGTTAAAAAGCGCAGGGCTCAATATTGAGCCCTGTGGAACCCCATGCTTGATAGCATGCTCCTGAGAGTAGAAAGGTGGTACCACCACTTGAAAAGTTCTACCTTCCAAGAAAGACTGGAACCACGCCAAGACCGACCCCCTGACTCCAATATCATGTAGATGACCTAGAAGAATGTTGTGGGAAATAGTGTGGAAGGCGGCACTTAAATCCAAAAGAATTAGGCCGCTGAGTTCCCGACATCTAGGCTATGGATATCCTCAGTTACTGCCAACAGTGCTGATTTTGTGCTATGACACGGACGCAAACCATTTAGTGAGGGATCAAGAGTTTTATTGCGCTCCACCAATTCCGCCAGAACCGTGTTAACATATAACTCAGTAACCTTAGTTAAAAAAGGGAGCTGGGAGATCGGCCGACAGTTACTCGGGTCCGATGGCTCCAGAGACGGCTTCTTTAAAAGAGGTATGACTTTTGCATGCTTTTGGGTTGCTGGGAGTGAAGCAGAGGACAGAAACAGATTAACCAATTCCCTTATAGCTTGAGAGATTGAGTTAAAAACTTGTCGAAGTTGATCAGGTCTCAGCGGATCAGCTGGAGAGCCCGATTTAATTTTAAGACACGAAGAATCAAACTCGGGGAGCGAAAGTAGGGGAAAGGAGCACAAAGTTGCTTTAGAGATATTTAGCCTGTCCTCGGACTCAGCTGAGCGATTAATAGTCAAGCCGACTGCTGGAAGGCAGACAGTTGGCAGATTGTTATAAATGATCTCTACCTAACACACAAAATAATCAGCTAGTTTCTCACACTGAGTGTTAGAAGAAATTGGAGAAATTGGAATGTTGCATCTTTTTAGCAGGGAGAAAATCATTTTAGGAGGGTTATTACTCTCCAAGATTTTAGCCGCAATATAGTCTGCTCTGGTTTTCCGAATCAGTCTATGATATGATTTAATAGAGGCCCGATATTTGTTTTTGGCCTCTGTGTCGTAAGCACGCCTCCACAATCACCCTAATTGCTTACAAACCTTTTTAGCATTAGCCAGGGTTTCATTAAACCATGGGTTCGAAGGGCCCAGTTTTTTCCTAGAGCTACATTTTTCTGGAATACACGTGTCTAGGGCTTGTATCAGCCAATCCCGAAAAAGAGAATCCAATGCCACTATGCTCGAGGAAAATTGTGCCTTGGATTTTAGCAGCATATCTGAGAATAAACTGGCATCCCATTTATGGAAAGGGCGTTTCATCACAGGAATTGGGACAGATTTCCCCGGCCTACGAAGGGAAAAGGAGACCAGGACATGGTCTGTCCAGACCAGAGGGACCGACGGAGACACAATTACAGTGTCCAAATTGGAAAAGATAGGATCCAGCAAATGCCCAGCGATGTGTGCTATCTGCCACCCGTTGTGTCAATTGGAAGGCCTCCAAATCTGCCAGAAAACAGGAAATATCAGATTTATCACTATCTTCTAAATGGAGGTTTAGATCACCCAGAATAGTAAAGTTTGCTGATTTACACACAAGTAGAGAAACTCTATCCATTAGGGCTTCCCTCCATGTTTTTGATGGCCCAGGGAGATGGTAGATAAGCAACCCAGAAACTGCAAAGTTATGGTTCAGAGTCATTTTTAAAAAAGCACTTTCACAATCCAGAATCTCCTTCCTCCTGAAGCTATATGTAAAAGGCTCTTTAAGAATTATTGCAATACCGCCACCTTGATTCACAGGGACGTTAAGTTGATAGATAGTGTATCCCGCAGGGAGTGCCAACCAGGCCACTGCACCTTATTTCTGAGTTAACCACCACATTTGGTAAGCAGGTAGCCCTCAGTTCAGAAAGCGACCTTTTTTTAAAATGCTATAAATCCGTTCAGTAGTTCCTGAGAAATTAAAAAAAGAAAAATATTGATATCTAAGCACTGAGGAGGGTTCGCAAACTCTCCCGGGCACGAGCTTCACTTTGATTGGCTTCCAACACTCCACACCAGGAAGTGTTGGCAGCCATCTTATGACTCAGTAGAACTGAGTCACAAGAAAACAGTGAAATGAAGGCTAAAAAATGAGGAAAGGGGGCAGTATTCGTGCGGGATTCTCAAATCCAGACCGAAAAAAAGAACGCGTGGACTCCCGCGCTTCGTTTTCTCTAAGCCACTGGATGGGCAATGTTACAAGGGCAATAGGTAATTAATTTGTGTGGGCCTTGAGGGCGCCCCCACATCCCTGGTGACCGTCACCTCCCCGGGCCTTAGTTAATTGAATGCAGGAATGCACGTTACCCCCCCGCAGCTCCGGGGACCGCTACCTTCCTGGGGCTTCATTAGTAAATGCGTGGGCGGTTCCAACCCCCCACACTGCCCCAGGGAACAACATTTTTAATTATGAAGTGGGGGTCCTCAATGGCCCCCCACACCCTGGGGACAACCACCTTCCTGGCACTATGCAAAATGATGTAGGGGGGCACACGGTCCCCCTTCCAGGAGCACTTGATTGCCATGGGTACTGCCACCCCCTAGGGTCGGCTCCTACAATGTCCCAGGGTGCCCACCCCGAACATTGCTGTTTGCTATGGCAGGGTGGGAGCACGGCTCCCGCGCTGCCATAGTAAACCCTGCTTTGCTTCATTGAAGCAACGCAGATTGCTTTTGAGCAAGGGGAGCTTCATGTTAGCATCTCCCCTTGCTCAAAAGCAATGCGAGCTCCCGCAGGAGGCAGGGCACCGGCCGGACCATGGGACATTGGGGCTCCCCCTACGGTTCCCAACGCAAAGGGCCGGCCCGATTGATTGGGTCCCCAGGGCCAGTGGTGGCCTGGAAAGGGGCAATGTGGCTCCCCTACTCATTTTTTTTTTTTTAAAAGGGCCGGGCCCCAGGTTACAGATTGGAGGTCAAACTAGCAGATGGTAGAAGTAGGTGGAATATTGAAAACCTTACTACTGCTGAACGAAGAGCCCTATACAGCCTCAGGTATGATTCCTCCCTTGTCATCTGTGAGGCTGACAAGGGGGGTAACATTGTCCTTATGAATAGATCTGATTACGACCAAGAGGTCATTAGACAACTTAGTGATGAAAACTGCTACAAGAAAATGGGGGCCAATACGTGTCCAGGAGCTATGTTGATGATAAACATGTGTCTTACAAATTGGAAAGAGACAGATCTTTTATGAGAGTCTAAATATAAATACCTCATGATTTCACATCCTAGGTATGATTGTATCTTTTACCAAAGATACATAAAAAAGAGAAGTTCCCTCCAGGTCGCCTTATCATATCTGGGAATGGTTCCTTAACGGAGCCTTTGTTTGAGTTTGTTAATACATTTCTTAAACCTTTGGTGGTCAACGTTCCGTCCTATATTCAGGACAGGAAAGATATACTAAATAGGATAGAGGATTTACAGTGGGATGATACAATGTGGTTGGTATAATTCAATGTGGGTGGTGGAATGCACACCTTTCTTTTCATTATGTGCTCCATAAATTGCTTTTTTCTTTAATTGTTCAATTTCTTCATCACAGTAGTGGCGTGCAAACTTGAAAGCGCTTCGCCCAGTGCGCTTGAAATACATCAAACAAAAGGAACCGGGTTAGATCCCTGTACAAGATGCACAGCCATGGATGCATCAAATGAATCAAAGTTGAAAATGTAATCCTCTTTTACTCTTATGGGTGGTACGGTTCTAGTCAAGGCCGCATAATGGGTGGTAGGACGTTTGTGCCGACACGGAGATCCCACGCAAAAATGTATGGAAAACTGTTTTTTAACCTAAATTTGTGGTTTGCAGGGATTTCTGGGTAGGAAAACATTGGGGGACCCACGCATGCCATACCTCCCTGGACTCCCCCGGGTGTCCACTTTTCAGAACTGTTTGGGTTTGGTAGTTTCCAAAAATGCCCGCCGACCCCTGGGCCAAAAAGTCATGGGAACCCCCTTGCAAAAACAAAATTGTTTTGAAAGAATTAAGTTTTCAATTTGAGAGCGTACAATTCTTGGAACACTATGGCATGGCAATTGTGACAGACATTCTCAATTTTGCAGGACATTGTGGATAAAAAAAAATAGAATACACCAGAAAGACATGACCATATACTCCCATGGTTTATCAATAATATCTAAATTTAGTAAGTTATTTCTAGCTATAATGTACACCTTAACAGACTTACTCAAAAGTCAAACATTCAAGCACGTACATAAAATTTTATTAACAAGATATTTCATCAAAATGAAATGCTCTGCCAATAAATAAATGCATGAAAACCGAACCAGTGACTCGCAACTCGTGAGCTGTAAAGCCACGTCAAGGCACCAACCTCTTTACAGGCCATTCATACACCTTTCATACGTGTGACACATACTAAACATTCACACCGCCAGCCGCGGACCCATCACATTACAACACTCACACCAGCAGACAGCGCCATTCAAGGGCCCATCACTTTCACACGCCCACGTATCTGCCACAGCAACTACACAAAATGATGGACTGCGTAGAGTGTCACTCAACTAGCAGTGTGTGTAGTGACCAACAGAAAGTTAGTACTCACACACCGCCAGCCGAGCAACAGTCCACCGACTCCACCATCCAAGCACCAGACCATGCACACCGCCAGCCAAACACCACTCAGTGCACACCGACAGCCAAGTACCACTCCACACACACCGCCAGCCAAGCACCACTCCGTGCACAGACAGCAAAGTACCACTCCACGCACACCATCCAGCCAAGCGCCACTCCGCACACACCTCCAGCCAAAGACACCACTCCGTGCACAGACAGCCAAGTACCACTCAATGCACACCACCAGCCAAGCACCACTCCACGCACACTGCAAGCCAAGCGCCACTCCACGCACACCGCCAGCCAAGCACCACTCCGCGCACACCGCCAGCCAAGCACCGCTCCATGCACACCATCCAGCTAAGTACCACTCCACACACACCGCCAGCCAAGCACCACTCCGCGCACACCGCCAGCCAAGCACCGCTCCACGCACACCATCCAGCCAAGTACCACTCCACACACACCGCCAGCCAAGCACTACTCCACGCACACCGCCAGCCTGGCACCGCTCCACGCACACCATCCAGCCAAGTACCACTCCACACACGCCAGCAAAGCAGCACTCCGTGCACAGACAGCCAAGTACCACTGCACGCACACCATCCAGCCAAGCGCCACTCCACACACACTGCAAGCCAAGCGCCACTCCACACACACCGCCAGCCAAGCACTACTCCTTGCCCAAGGGGTCGCTTCTTAAAAACTAAATTTAAATTCCCTGGTGCTAGTGGGTATTTTCTGCCCCCCCCCCCCCCCCCTGGGGGCAAAATGGCAAAAAAAACGGGCCGATTTGCCCCCAGGGTGCACAGAAAAAAAAAACCCAATCATGGTCACCTGGAAGCGACCCTTACCCAAGGGGTCCCTTCCCAAAACAAACAGTGCCCCAACAAATATCCCTGGTGCTAGTGGGAAATTTCTGCCCCCCCCCCCGGGGGCAAAACGGCAATAAAACAGGCCAATTTGCCCCCGGGGGGCAGAAAAACAAAAAGTTAAGTGTGAAGCCCCTTGCCCAAGGGGTCGCTTCCTAAAAGCTAAAAACAAAATCCCTGGTGCTAGTGGGCATTTTCTGTACCCCCTGGGGGCAAAACGGCAAAAAAAGGGCCGATTTGCCCCCAGGGGGGACAGAAAAACGTAAACAAAAAATATGGCCGCCATCTTGGCTCCAAAAAACAACCCTGGTGCTAGTGGGGAATTTCTGCCCCCCCCTGGGGGCAAAACGGCCGTAAAAATGGGCCGATTTGCCCACAGGGGGGGCAGAAAAACGAAAACATTATCAGAGCCCGCCTGGAAGCGACCCTTGCCCAAGGGGTCGCTTCCTATAATCTAAAATTACATCCTTGGTGCTAGTGGGGGCATTTGCGCCGCACAATCGCGACGCTGTGCGCGATCGTGAGGCAGAAATGCCCTGCAAAGAGACATCAGGGGAGAGGAAAAACTCTTTCCTCTCCCCTGATGCCTCTTCGCTGCCCCAAACCCCCGCCAGACACTACAAACTTACCTTTTCCCCAGACGCGCAGGAAGCAAATAGCTTCCTGAGCACTGTGCGCGCTGACGTCATCAGGGATTCCCATGGGAGGAGGGGGCGGGGGCGTCAGCGGCAGGTCTTCCGCTGCCGCCCCCAGCAAAACAACGAAGATCGGAGACCCTTGGAGGGAGCGCCAGCGCTTCCCCCGAGGGTGAGGCTGATGATGAGCTGGCCTTGTCATCAGCGCACGACAGGTAAGCGCCATGACGAGCCCAGCTCGTCTTTAGCCCCGAAGGGGTTAAGGATCGCACGTTGACTGTCCTTCCTTACCCAAGTAGGTGCAACTTGCCTTACCTACCTGACTTTTTCACCACTTCCAATTTATCTTTGCACGGAACCAATATTAATTATTCTTAGGTGCTCACCCAATGAATTTGTCCTGATGAAGACCCCGACGTGAGGACACCACTCACCCTCCATCTTGCTGGGGTCGAAACATAGACCGTTTTACCCTAACACCCACAAGCTGATTGATTTAGTCCATTCTATTGAAAACGTACCTATGAGCAATGTGTATATAGTAACTAACTGACCTTTAATAGACTGGAAAGGTCATTTTGTATACATTTTGTATTGTGTTTCGGTCACAACACCTTACACTGTCCCTCACTCGCCAATTCACTACCATTGTCCCATCTTCCTTTTTTCTTACACTGAGAGCACTGTGAATACTTTATGCACTACCAATGTATTGGAACTAATGCATTGTGACTCAATGCTTTGATTGACAATCGCATTGAAGGTTGGTGTTAGGTATGGAAATTAAATTTCTGTTTTTGAATTTGCTTGTGCATCTATAGTGGTGAATTGTTTTCTGTTTGTTTTTGGATTTCTTATAAAAAACATAACTACCTCGACCATTGGTGTCAACGTACAGATTCCTCACTAGCACCCTTTAACAGTGCCCCTCAAGTATCCATAACACCTGTCTCTCAGATTATTTTAGTTTTATAGCGAAAAAGAATGATCTAATTCTGGTTGTGTGACCCCCTTGATTGTTGCTACACAGAAACTTTGTAATGATCTGAACCTTTTCTTTGTGGAAAAAATCTAAAAAAATCCAAGACTCTATTGACTAGTCATAGCAGGGCAGAAGACCCTTGTGACAATTCTAATCTACTTCTCTGACCACCTTTCCTTGTCTAACTAGTAAACTTTTTGTGTATCTTGTAAACAAAGTAAAATCAGGGTCCCCCAAGGAAACCTGCCCACCGTATATACTAAAATTCATCTATCTGGCCTTCCCAGACACTATCCTTAACCTCCTGAATCTGTCTTCAGACTTCAAAGAAGCAGTGGTCATCCTGTTGCAAAAGAAGCAAGGCATGGACCCTCTTAAGCTGTATAACTACAAACCAATATCTCTCCTTCCCTTTTCTGCTAAGTTATTGGAGACCCACTTAGACAGCTGTCTCTGTTCCTTTTTAGAGGAAACCAACTTTTTTTTATACTCACTAGGCAGGTTTTCGCCCATCACACTCCACTGAATACCTTATACTTTCCATCATAGAAGATATAAAAGGTCAGGCGGATGTGGACTGTACTCAGGGTCTGAGTCTCTTAGATCTGTCTTCAGCCTTCGATACTGTCAACAATGCAATATTGTTGAATCGGGTTGCAGCAGCTGGTCTCAGAGGCACTGCCTTGGGTTGGATCAGATCCTTTTTAGAGGGTCACAAGCAATCGGTATGGCTTTCACCCTACAAGTTCAACACTGTAAATATGAATTGTGGAGTCCCGCAGGGTCCCTCTCTCTCCCCGATTCTCTTCAATGTGTATATATGTCCACTCATTTCCAGACTTCGTCAGATGGGGAGTAAAACATATAACTATGCGGATGATATACAGCTAATTTTTCCCATTGAAGAGTCACCTAGATCAGAAGAATTTGTTAGGAACTCAATACTGTTCATCAAGAATTGGATGAACAGCAACCAATTTAAACTGAATTCGGAAAAAAAAGAAATCATCATCCCCAAAAACAAATTTCTTTATTGGATTCCCGCACACTGGCCTTTGGATTTAGGTGTGGCTCCTCACCCAAAGCCTGTGATCAAGATTCTGGACATACAAATAGATGCAGACCTCTCAATGATTTCGCAGATTGGCTCTGTTACATCTGCTTGCTTTGCTTAACTTCTGAAATTGCAAAAGATTAGAAGATTTTTCAGCAGAGAACCTAGCATCCAAATCATTATCGCCTTGATACTTTCCAAAATGGCTTAAGGGGACCTCGGCCTTCCACAAAATCAGAAGCAACATTTGCAGATGATTCAGAATCAAGCAGCCAGAATCATTTACCAACAAGATAGACAGTGTCATATTAGACCACTGCGGCAAGAGCTCCACTGGCTGCCGGTGAAGCAGCGATCTCTGTTTAAAACTGGATGTATCCTATTCAAAGCTATACATGGTCTGGGTCCCAAATTTATATCTTCGAGAGTCCTCAAATACTCCCATCAGTGCACCTTAAGATCCATGCATATGAATCTTATGGTCGTACTGAGATTCAGACGCAAACGCACCGGAGGGTCGTGGTTTTCTGTGCTGGGCCTGAAATTGTGGAACTCTCTGCAGACTACTATGAGACTTGAAGAAGACTATCTGCATTTCAGAAAACTGTTAAAGACATGGCTTTTTACTCTAGCTCATAATTAGACTGTTTCTGTTTTCAATCTCTCCCACTTAAACCTTAGCGCCAAGAGACCTGCTGGTGTATGTGCACTTTAGAAATTCACAATTAACATAACATAACATAACACACATTGCACAGAGACAATCATACATGTGTAAATCAGTGTATATTAAATGTTACATTAGACAGAACTACAAGGTGTAAGGTAAGAGTGACATGTCATCTATACTGGTAGACAATATAGTTTGAACCTTATTCTGGAAAAGCACAAATCCTGAATTTAAAAAGTAACATCAATGTTAGGGTTTCTCTTTCATAATAAGAATTGTTTTCCACCCAAATAAACCCTTTTCACAAGCTTAGGATGATAAAAGACAGGGCGAAAAAAACATGTAGCTCTAATATATACCTTGCAGTTTGCATGCAGCTCTTTGGGGAAAATAACTCAATGTTCTATATCAGGAATTTGACTTATAAACGACAAGTAACAAAAGGAGCTCTTTTACAGAAACAATAAAACACTGATCTTTTTAAATTATATGTGCTTTGTTATTTGCATAATACACGTTCTTAGCAGCAGGCATTTTAACCCTCTGCGCTACCTTTGTATGAGTCAAAACTCCCCCAAGACAAACGGTCTCTTTCTAGAAAGATGATTAATCACCAGAGTTAGCTTGACATTTTAATTGATGTCCGAAAATTGCTGCAGGCCAGGATTGTGGCAGCAGGTGCTTCTGAAATGAAAATATACATTTTCAAAAATGACGCCCCCACCACAAGTCAACGTCCAGTGTGGTTGCACCGATCGCACAGCCCTAGAGCCGGCCCTAACTGAAATACTTCCCTTCACCAAAAACCTTATCAATAACATTAAAGGATTGGAAAAATTGCCTATTAGTCATTCATGGAAATGAGTCACCTAGGAATACTTTAGAGAATCCTTAGACAGGCAAAACAGCAAAGTGAGAATGATAAAAGAAATAATTAAATAATAATACTAAGGCCCCAGGGGCAGACTCTGAGGAGGAGGCAACTTTGCTTTTCCAATGTCTGCAGTTGTGTCGCCTTTCCTCGGCACACTCGTATCTGGAGGAGGTTGCATTCACTGACTGGCATGGTCAGTCCTCCTGTGATCAGTTAATTCAGCACTCATTGGTGATGGCAGGTGGACAGAGGGGGGAGTGAGAAGGCAGCAGTGGAGGGTGCAGGATGGTGTTTACCTGCATTAGGGACAGTCACGGCCAGCATAACTCAAGGGTGGGGGCATGGGGGCTCGTGTGGGCCAGTGGGTCACATGGGGAGGGGGTGATTTAATAATAAACTTACCTTCCTGTCCGTCAGGTCCTGTGTCATCTCTGCTTCTGCTCTCAGGAACAGGAAGTAGGCAGCCTGGCTCCCACCCCTAAGCCAATCACAATGCTGCAAGCAGCATTGTGATTGGTAGGGATGCCACCAAGCCAGGGGCTAATGACCCGGCCATGTCCTCCATATAGGCTGCAATGCAGCCTACATGGAGAAGGGCAGAGTGCGCATGACTGGTTTGATCGGCTCCAGAGGGCTGACCAAATCAGTCATTCGCACTCAGGAGTGGGCACACCACTCCTCTCCTGCCCAGCCATGCACGCAGAGCAGGCCCGCCCGCAACCAAACCCTTCTGCTTTCTCGCAGTGCGAGAATCAGAAACATAAAATGATAGTTATTACCATTTTATGTTTCTGCTTCCCATACAGCGAGAAAGCAATGGGGCGACGCTCCTCCGCCCTAGTGGAGGAGCCGCCCCTGGTCATGGAGAGCCATGTGTTAGCTCTCTACAGCCCTGCAGGCCCGCACTGAACCTGGATTTCGCCTGACTCATAATTTATAGTTTTAATTTTTACATATTAGTGAAACTCTCCTGAGTAAGGAAAGTAAAACTGATGCCGATGACTCTCTTTAAGTTTGACTAGGACACAAACTTAAACTGCTGCCTGCTACTGCAGTTGTAGTCCCCTTCCCTGCCCATTCTGGCTGAAAACCTTCAGCCCCAAGCCATCTCACACCTCATGATAAAGCACCCTGCCTGGAAGGCACACTCCTGACACTTGTGGACAGACCGCAATCCGATGAGTCATGTACTCAGATTCTAATGACTGCACTGTCTTTATCTGATCTCTTCAGCACATACTGCTTAAACATGCTGGGCCACACTTCCTGGTAGTTAACAGTGTTCGGCAAATGTTTTCCGTAATTTATGTTTCAGGCCAGGAGCACAGAAATGCTGTGGGGAATGGAAGGGAGGCGGATCATTTTGTGTTTCACAAGGAGAATGAATGGTATTAATATACTAATTCAAACTCAAGGAGATGATGGTCGGAGCGCTGAAACGTTTCAGACACTCACCCCTAGTCACAGATCTGGGTTGAATCCATCATCATTCTTTAGCTCACTTTGCCACCTCAGTTCAGACCCAGCTATTTGCAAATCAGTCTTGACCCTGTGCCTCATTGGGACAGTCCAACCCGAACTGCCATGCATGTCTTTCCTGGACCGGAATCAAGCATCCTGGGACCGGTTTCGGGGTAACACCCCTCATCGGCCAGGCTAGCTTGAATCGAGTGGCAAAGTGAGCAAAGGACCCAGGTCTGGGCTTACCCTGCCAACTTAGGGCACAACGAAGCAAACACAAGAAGATGATGGAGGGAGTGCAGAAACTTTTCAGACACTTTCAAGTCAAGTCAAGTCATAAAATTTGTATAGCGCACTACATACCCAGAGGGTTTCAAGGCGCTTAGGAAGGGGAGGAGGATTATTTGTCAAATATCCACGTTTTAAGCTGCTTTCTGAACGCTAGGTGGTTCTGGGTGAGGCGCAGGTAAGCGGGGAGTGAGTTCCATGTTTTAGCAGCCAGGTATGAAAAGGATCTGCCTCCCATGGTGGTCTTGTTGATGCGAGGTACAGTGGCGAGGGCTTGGCTGGAAGACCGTAGTTGGCGGGGGGGGGGTGTAGAAGGACAGGCGAGAGTTGAGGCAATCTGGTCCGATGTCGTAGAGTGATTTGTGTGCGTGGGTAAGCAGTCGGAAAGTGATCCTCTTATTGACGGGTAGCCAGTGGAGGTCTTTAAGGTGACCAGAGATGTGTTGCGTGGGATGTCTAATATGAGTCTGGCTGATGCGTTTTGGATTCGTTGGAGTTTCTTCTGGAGTTTTGCGGTAGTGCCCGCGTAGAGGGTGTTTCCGTAGTCCAGTCGGCTCGTGACCAGAGCGTGGGTGACTGTTTTCCTTGTTTCGGAGGGGATCTAGCGAAATGTTTTTCTGAGCATGCGAAGAATGTTGAAGCAGGAAGAGGATACGGCGCTGACTTGTCTGTTCATCGAAAGTGAGGAATCCAGGATGACGCCCAGGTTCCGTGCGTGGTCTGTCGGGATGGGTGCTTTTCCGAGGGCTTCCGGCCACCAGGAGTCGTCCCATGCAGAGGGGGAAGTACCTAAGATGAGGACTTCTGTTTTGTCTGAGTTCAGTTTCAGACGGCTTAGCTTCATCCATTCGGCAACTTCTTTCATTCCTTCGTGTAGGTTAGTTTTGGCGGTGCTGGGGTCATTGGTGAGAGAAAGGATTAGTTGAGTGTCGTCCGCGTAGGAGATGATGTTGAGGTTGTGTTGGCGTGCGATGGCCGCGAGGGGGCTCATGTATACGTTGAAGAGGGTGAGACTGAGTGAGGATCCTTGAGGTACGCCGCAGATGACTTCAGAGGCCTCGGACTTGAATGGAGGAAGGCGGACTCTCTGGGTTCTTCCGGTGAGGAATGAGGTGATCCATTCAAGTGCTTTTCCTTGGATTCCGATGTTATTGAGGCATTGTAGAAGGGTGCTGTGGCAGACTGTGTCGAATGCTGCAGAGAGGTCGAGGAGGATGAGGGCGACTGTGTCTCCATTGTCCAGTAGAGTTCGAATGTCGTCTGTTGCTGCGATGAGGGCGGTCTCAGTGCTATGTTTTGCTCGGAAGCCAGATTGTGAGGGGTCGAGGGATTTGTTGGCTTCGAGGAAAGCGGCGAGCTGGTTGTTGACGGCTTTCTCGATGACTTTGGCCGGGAATGGAAGAAGCGAGATGGGGCGGTAATTTTTGAGTTCGGTGGGGTCCGCTGTTGGTTTTTTCAGAAGGGCGGTGAGTTCAGCGTGTTTCCAGTTTTCTGGGAAGGTGGCGGAGTTGAAGGAGCAGTTGATGACGTCTCGGAGGTGCGGTGCGATGACGGAGTCTGCTTTGTTGAAGATGTGGTGAGGGCATGGGTCTGTGGGGGATCCTGAGTGGATGGAATTCATCAGGCGGGTGGTGTCCTCCGTGGAGATTGGGTTCCAAGCGTTAAGGGTGTTCACGGGGGGAAGATGGTCCGCAGATGGTAGGGTGGGCTGGTTTCCGGGTTGGTTGTCAAAGCTGTTGTGGATGTCTGCAATCTTGTTGTGGAAAAAAGAGGCTAGGGAGTCGCAGAGGGTTTGAGAGGGTGTGATGTCGTTGGAGTTGGCTGAGGGATTGGAAAATTCCTTGACGATGTTGAAAAGTTCCTTGCTGTTGTGGGCGTTGTTGTCAAGTCGATCCTTGAATGCTGTTTTCTTGGCTTTTCGGATCAGTTGGTGGTGAGAGCGGGTGGCGCTTTTGAAGGCGTCCTTGGTGCTGGTGGTTGGGTCTTTTTTCCAGGCCTTTTCAAGGGATCGGCAGAGTTTCTTGGACTTCTTGAGATCATCGTTGAACCATGAGGCTTTCTTGCTGCCAGGTTTGCTTTGACGTTTTTTCAGTGGAGCTAAGGTGTCGGCGGTGTTGGATAACCATAGGGTGAGGTTGGCGGCGGCTTCGTTGGCGTTGGAAGAGGGGGCTGGGGAGTTTCGAAGGAGCGATGCGGAGATTTGGTCAGTGGTGATTTTGTTCCAGTTTCTTTGCAGGGTAGGTTGGGAGTGGTTGATGGGTTTCGGCTTGTTGGTTTCTAATTTGTGATTCATGAGTCCTGGTGTAAAAGCAATCAACATATTGTTGAGGAACACGACGCAGGGATCAGCGACAAAACCCTGGACTGGATCACCTCCTTCCTCACCGGCAGAACCCAGAGATTCCGCCTCCCCCCTTTCCGATCCAAAGCCACCAAGATCACCTGCAGCGTACGCCAAGGATCATCCCTCAGCACAACCCTTTTTAACATCTACATGGCACCGCTCGCCAACATTGTCAGATCGCATGACCTCCACATCATCTCATACGCCAATGACACCCAGCTGATCCATTCCCTCACCAAGGACCCCGCCACTGCCAAAACCAACCTCCACGAAGGAATGAAGGCCGTCACAGAATGGATGAAGAACAGTCTCCTGAAACTGATCTCTGACAAGACAAAGGTCCTCATCCTCGGCTCCACCATCGTGGACTCAATACTATCAATGACCCCGCAAATAAATGCCATCTCCTACTCCTGCTTCAATACCCTCCGCATGCTTCGCAAGATCTACAGATGGATACCCACCGAAACCAGAAGGACAGTCACCCAAGCCCTCGTCAGCAGCAGGCTGGACTACGGCAACGCCCTCTATACGGGAACCACTGCCAAACTCCAGAGCAGATTTCAATGCATACAGAACAACTCTGCTTGCCTCATTCTCAACATCCCCCGCCACAGCCACATCACTGCCCACCTGGGAGACCTGCACTGGCTCCCCGTCAACAAGAAGATCACCTTCAAGCTCCTCACCCACGCTCACAAAGCACTCCACACCAGACCTACATCCCTCAACAAACTACTCACATTCTACCCCTCAAACCGCGAGCTTCACTCAGCTGCCCTTTTCCTGCTGCCACCATTTCACGCATCCACCGAACGACCACCGGTGGAAGATCTTACTCCCACGTCACCGCCAAGACATGGAACACCCTCTCCATCCACTTGCGACAGACCCAGGACCTACTGACCTTCAGGAGACTTGTCAAGACCTGGTTGTTCGAGTAGTAGCAGCACCCCAACCCTTCTCCCACAGCGCCTTGAGACCCTCACAGGTAAGTAGCGCGCTCTACAAATGACTGATTCATTGATTGACTAATGAGCGCGTAGCGAGCCGAATTGACTAATTTTTTCTCAGCAAGTAAGACAAATGAGTCTTTTGCTAAGTATCTTTAGTGCTGTGACTTATTTTAGTTCACACTTTCCGTTTGCATTGTATATATGATTAGTTGTGAGGACTGTCTGCGCCATTGAGCAACGTCAGTTTTTGAACTCTTGTCATATTCCAAGTAGTGTGTTGAATATGATGGTTCATATTTGTGGTGACCTACAAGTCGGGAGTTCAATTCCCGAGAGGGCAACCTGGGTTTTCCATCTTTAAAAAGTTGATCATATAGTAGCATTAAAAAGTATTTTTAAGCTGTATCTCTCATATACTTCTCGCTGCGTTTTTCATGTTTCTGTCTTTTTCACGGGTCTCGCCCCTCTCGCATGATTGCATGTGTGCTTCTCCCCATTGCTTCCCCTCCTGATCTCCCCTGTTTAGCTTTAGCTTCCCCTCGCGCTCCCCCCTTTGTTCCTTTTGCACCCGTTCCTCTGTGCAGCTTCCAGTCCCACACCTGCCTCTAAAAAGAAAACTCTTTGCTTGGTTTTCTTTTCGTTTCGATCCAAAAAGGATAGGTATCTAAAAAGAAGAAAAAAAACTTGCATCTTTATGAACCTGAACCCTGGGCCGCCCACGCTCACTTCAAGGCCAATAGCGTTTCGACTGACTCAGGCAATAACATATTCACAACTATGGGATGTGGGGAGGAAAGCAAAGGCTGGAGAGCCAACTTAATTTATAGCTCTCAGTTTAGCTCAACTGTGAGTTATTCTAAGCACCCCAACGGTGTGCTCTGTGTATCCAACCATGAGAAAATATTTCCATTCTACATTAGCCAGAACAACTGACATTTTGAAGACTTGTTGAATGAGAATCTTGGACTGAAGTAGAGCGTGGAAGGCTGTATATTATAGCATTGCTGTTAAAAGTCCCAAAGAACTACCATTGTTCCTTTCTCTGTAGCATCTTTGGCCAGCATTGTATTTTTATTGACCTGCTGACACATTTCTACTTTTCAGATGCATCTGTGACCAATCCAGTGACAAAGGGTGAGTAACATGTTCCTCCTCCTTATCGGGAAACTTTTGCCTCCTCTGTTCAGCTGATGATGGTTCCTGTCCCAGAAGCATCCGCGAGCCCCTTGTCCAAGAATTTTCTTAGGACTTGATGGCAGTGTTTACTTTTCAGCCTCTGTTCCACTTGGGCAAACACAGTCATATCTTCAAGCAGGTCATTCTGTAATTCCTGCTGCATCCTTTTGGAATCGGATTTCTGGGTGCTTGAATCGGGCGGCGGGAGACTTGTCTTCAAATCAGTAGTCTCAAGGCCCGCACAACATATTAAACTGCGGGAACATAATCCGGCTCTTCAAATCTTCCCAGATCTGTGAAAGCTGGAATCAAAAGACATCTTGCCATTGAATTCAAACCCACCACCGGCCGCCACACAGAAGAATCAACCTTGATAACATTAGCATCTAAAGCCATAAGGGAACTGGTTCAATCAAAAGCTGAACACTTCAAAAATTGGGGAATAATCATAGCAACGCCCAAGTTCCCCCGATATCCCTCAATACTTGCTCCCAGCAAGGCTTCAGTTTTAAGCACAAGCCATACCCCTTTTTCAATTTTAAAGTCAGCCAGAAGTCGCTCCTTACTAGCCAACGACGAGTGCAGTGAAGCTCAGCAAACCACCAGAAGCGCAGTTTGGTCATGGCTGCCATCAACCCTTTCCCAAAGCAGGACCAATTGAAATAACACAGAACACAGTCTCACAATCTGCTCCTGGAACATCAACGGGCTTTTGTCAAAACTGGAATCTACGGACACAGTCAGATTCCTCAAAAAACACGACATCATCTTTCTTCAGGAAACCTGGCTATCAACAAGCAACCCACTCGAAGGGTATCTAGAATTTACACTGCCAGCTACAAGGCAGAGCAAGTATGGCAGAATGCATGGCGGGCTGTCTATTTACGTGGCCTCTAAACTTCAGTTCGCATTAGACACCTAAAATTTGACCTTGACTGGGTCACTGGCATCTTGGCCGACAATCTCCCTTCAGAGAACAAGCTAATATTGCTAAATGTCTACATCTCTCCATGTCCTAGCGAGAAAAAAAAAAAACTGGACCGCCTTATTGAAATCCTATGTAACATCTTACGCACATACGGCAGTACACCATGTCTAATCTCTGGAGATTCCAATACCAACCTTTTCTACGACCAGTTGAAGGACTGGGTTTTTCTAAGACCCAGCGGTGCCAGGGGACAACACCTGAAACCTTCGTGGGTTACCTGTTCCGGCGTACAAATGACAGAGACATGGGACACTTCCTTCGGCGTCAAAGATCGAGGTTTATTTACTGCAGGGAACACAGAAGTCACAAGAAGTACATAGCATGTAGGTTCCAGGAGACTGCTTCAAATTGCATCTGTGGATCGCTCCTTTTATACAGTTTTCCGTCATAGAACAACATGGCAAACAAAAAGGTTACAACCCAGTTCCCACAGTAAATGTCATGTATTCAAGGTCCCGGAACATAATTATAGTAGCATCGCCGGTTCCCAACTGTAAAAGTACATCTTCCCACCATTAGTGCATTCCATTCAGCTGTAAACGAGTTAAGGAAGAGTCAGGAACAGGTGCAGAAGAGGACAAAGGTAGTCAACAGATTGAAAAGAATGTAAGGGGGTGATATCGGAAAACACGATTGCAGGATCAAAGGAGACATGCCTAATGAATGCACGGCTGAAACAATAGACCGGCACGGCAAGATGAGCCTCGAGCGGGGCCATCTGCCTTTGCAGTGTCATCCCCCTCGTCATAAAGACACCCTCAAAGGAACACGTGTCTTCCGCAAGAGTTTTGGAATCCCAGGGTCACGAAGCGGACAGTGTCCGTTCGCTGGCTATTTGAGAGCAAGAAACAAAATGGATGCCGTATCTAAAATGGAACCCGTGGGTTCAGATGATGAAACCCACGAAACAGACGAACAGTTTAGGTCAGCATAGCGAAATCGCGTGCACCCACTAAACTCATCATTTCCGGTTCATAGATACCAAACTTGTCCATATTCGAGCGAGTCGAAAACACCACTTACAATTGTCACAGAACCTCAGACGCTCCTTTTGCCCTCATGTAGGCAAGCACTAGTCGATATCAGAATCAATCTCGATATTCATCAGGCCATCCAGGTGTTGCTGTAACATCATTCTACCCATCAGTGCTTCCTTGGTAACAGGTGGCCGTCTTATACACGTCGTAGCACAGAGGCCACATAAGGCAGGACCACACTGTACACAAAGACAACATGTGAATAGAAATGCTACAACAACCCCAATGATCATCAGAATCTTCCAACCCCACGTCGACATCAGGCCCCAAAACCACCCTAGTAGCGTCCAATCACCTACGTCCACGCGTATGGACTCAGAGATTTTATGCAACTTCGAGATGGCTTGATAGACAGTTGGAGCGTTATCAGGAATGAAAATGCAGCAACTCGAATGGATCACCTTACATACTCCACCTCTATCTGCAAGGACAACGTCTAAAACCATACGGTTTGGTAACGTCATAAGCCTGTCAGCCTGAAGCTCTGCTGTGATGTTACCAAGGGCACTTGTAGTGATATTAGCGGTCGATTCCACCACTCGAGTCAACTGTCTCAGGTTCCTACTATTGATCATAGGTCCCCAAAACGGCAAGAAACCCTTAAAGAAATCTCCTGCTTCTTGACCGGCAGTGTCCTCTTCGCTAATCACACCTCTCACAACTCTGGTCTTGTGATAATCCGACCCAACAGTAAAGGTCGGCGGCAACAGATTCGCAATAAAACAGGTGCCTGAAAAGTCACGAGGCAACCATGTATATGCGCGGTCGTAACAGACAAAGTATGTACCCTTGGCAGTCAAAAGAACAGGGGAAGAGGTCGTCAGTAAAACATACGTTTCAGTACAGGCACTCCTCCCAAGCTGAGCTCGCGGGCTTCGGCCAAGGCTTTTCAAACAGAAATTACCGAGATGGGGTACGATCCAGATCGGAGACGAGCTTTTAAGCTGCCGATCACCCACTCACATGCTATACTCAGCCTCACTCAGATCTCTGTATGCTCGCACCTCTTCCTCTGGGATAAGCGATGCGTCAAAGATATCCCTATCTAAATCGGCAATCGCTCTTGCCAAAGGCTTGTGGTACGGGCCAGGACCATGATCTGCAGTGCGTGGCTCTCGATGGGGGTAGGAATCTAGTGCGCTACGAAACATGGTTTGGAATGCTTGAGCTGAACCCTGAGAACTATAAGGAAGGACCAAATACGGAATTCCCCTATCCGTGGTATGTGGCATTAAACCACACACCCAACAATTGGTAGTATTCATCACCAACTGATGTTGATGGAGAAGTTGAACAAAGGAGTTATTCATGAATTCCGCACGTCTAACCTGCTCGTGTTGAGGTAAAGGGTGGAAAGAATGTGGAGAAACAGTGGAAGTAGGTTTGGGTTCAGAGGAAAGGGTAGGTGAAACAGAAGGCAATAACGATTGTATACCATAGTATACTCCACCCACCAATAACATGGATGCAGTTAGGAACAATAGGAACACCTGAAACATAAAGCATTTGGTACGTACAACCCTATGCAATGTAGATCTTTGCGCTTGAGTCTTTTCCACTTCCGACAACTTTAAGAATTCCATCCTCTAAATACCGTCCACAACGTTCTTGACGCACTTCGTTCTGCGTAGCAATTGTCAATCCCCAGGAGTTCCTAGGAATCGACGGCCTCCGGCCTAGTGTCAGAAACCTACTAAACAGAAGGAAGTACCCGCACGTCCCTACGGTCAACCCGGATGTAAGGTTCTTTTAATCAAACCAAATATACAAGATCTCCTAGCTGTGGAAAAAAACCACACACGTGGAAAAGAACGCAAAATGTAAACAGAAACCACAATTATTCAAAAATGTTCAAGATGATAATGGTGGGGTAACGTGAATTTCAAAAAGGAAGAAAAGCAAGAATTTATTAGTCTCTGGTATTGGAACGAAGAAAATATCTGCTTTTTCCAGGACGAGTCTGCTCTTCAAATAATTGATCAGATTGTGGAACAGAGTCCTGTCGATCAAACGATAGTTCAGGTCTTGAATTCTCCAATGGCAAAGGTTCAACAAAGTTATCTGATTGCACTGAAGTATCTCCTACAGGCTGAGCGTCACTGAACGGCACAAAGTTCACCGGAGCTTCTGTTTCTGATGCGGCGATGCCAGTCCTCAACCACGAGTCCGCTGGTAAAGGTATTGGTACTTTTTTGGTGTGGGTGGCGTGCACCCAATGCTTGCGGCCCTCCAAACGAACTGCAGTTGTCGTGGCGAGTAGCACCTGGAAAGGTCCCACAAACCTCAGCTCTAGGTTTCGCTTTCGGCCAAAGTTTCTGGTCACCACCCAGTCTCCCGGTTGGAGCCGGTGGCCAGGACCCTCCGTCTGTGCCGGCAGTGCTTCAAAGACCTGTTGATGAATTAACCTCAGTTTAGCAGTTAGATCATGAAGATAATCAATTCGCATTGGATATTAAAGGTTTGCGAATGACTTGGGTCTAGGAACCCCCAAATATTTGCAGGACGGCCAAACACAATCTCATATGGGCTGAGCCCTACTCGAGAGTTTACAGTCGCCCTAGTTGACAAAAGAGCCAGAGGCAAAGCGTCGGGCCACGACAGACCAGTTGAAGCCTGAATCTTCGCGAGTTTTAATTTTAGAGTACCATTGTACCCTTCAACCAAACCTGCTGACTGGGGATGATTGGCGCTATGGAATTTTTGTGTAATTCCAAGGCCCTTACACACACTCTTCATCACACTCCCCACAAACTCACTTCCGTTATCAGACCATACAATCCGTGGCATTCCATACCAAGGAAAGTATTCCTTCAGTAGGACTTTCGCTGTGGACAGGGCAGTATTGTCTTTGAGAGGAGAAGCTTCGATCCATCGGGAGAATGCGCAAACCACAACTAAAACGTACTTCAGGTTATTACATCGCTCCATATGGATGAAGTCCAATTGGATTACTTCAAAGGGACATGTAGGAGGATCAAAGTGGCCAGGGGGTGTAGGAGTGCCCTTGCCAGGATTGTACATCATACATACCATGCAATTCTTGACCAATCTCTCAGCACACTTAGCAATACCATCATTCTTCCATACAGGGGACAGCAACTTGCAGATACCTTTCGCGCTAATATGTGACAAACCGTGTGCCATAGTCACAACGGCTAGCACATATGCATCCGGCAACATTCATCTCTGATTTTCCGACAAATCAATCCAACATCCATTCGCATCCAACTTTCCCGTGCTCTCCTTCCACTTAGTCTTTTCAGTTTTGGTGGCCTCATTCTGAATCGCTTTCACACTTTCAACAGTATCCTCACAACTACCAGTTTCTGCAGGCCACCTTACCGAACTCGTCACACACATTCTGGTTGCAAGGTTTCTAGCAGTCTCTTTAGCAATCTCATCCGCAAACGCATTACCACGACCAACATCATCCGTCACCTTACGGTGCGCACTACATTTAATAATCGCCACCTGCTTGAGCAATGTAAGTGCGTCTAAAAGATCGTTCACAAGCTGTCCGTGTTGGATCTTCGTGCCATGCGATGTCATAAAGCCTCTCTCTCGCCACAATCGACCAAAACTATGAGCAACGCCAAAGGCATATTGACTATCGGTAAAAACATTCACTCGCTTTCCTTTCGACAAAACACACGCTCTCGTCAACGCAATCAACTCTGCCGCCTGCGCAGAATTCTGATTCAATCTCGCAGTTTCCACAACCGTACTCAATGTTACCACAGCATACGCAGTCGTCACATCACCATTCGGCAACTTAAAACACGAACCATCAGCATACAAAATACCATCGGGGTCTGTCAATAGAGTGTTTTTTAGGTCAACACGACCCTTCGTTTCTTCCTCAGTTCGCAAATAACAATCGTGTGGTGGAACATCGTCTGATTCCATATTGGTTGGCAACAACGTCGCCGGGTTTAGGACATTACAGCGTTTTATTTGAATATGACTTGCCAAAAGCGTCAACTTGTAACCAGATAACCTTGCGCTCGTCAAGTGTTGAGTTTTCGTACGATTTAAGAGAGTGTCAACTGCATGCGGAACCATCACCGTAAGCATACTATCCATAACCAGTCCTGCAGATTGTCGAATGGACACCGCAGCTGCCGCTGTCGCTCTTAGACAACTTGGCAATGCTCTAGCTACTGGGTCCAAGGTCGAGGAAAAATATGCACATGGACGCTGCTTACCGCCAAATTGTTGCGTCAAAACACTCAACGCACAACCCTCTCTCTCGTGAATGTATAGTGTAAACGGCTTGCTGTAGTCAGGAGTACCTAACACAGGAGCCAAACACAACGCATCACGCAATTCAGAAAAACTTTTCTGACACTCTTCCGTCCATGGCAAAGGAGTTGGAACATCCTTGCACGTGAGGGCTACCAATGGTTTCGCTAGCAATGAAAAATTTGGAATCCATTGCCTGCAGTATGACGTGATACCTAAAAAGGCACGCACATCTCTCTGAGTTGTTGGCACAGTCATTCGAGCAATCGCTGCAATTCTCTCTGGGGTCAACCTTCTTCCCTCCTTTGACAATAAGTGACCTAGATAGGTTACTTCTTGACAACAATATTGCAGTTTAGAAGGTGACACCTTGTGATGTAAGTCACAGAGATGCTGTAACAGCGACACCGTAGCAGTTTTGCAGATCTCTTTTGTGTCAGCAGCCACCAACAAGTCATCGACATATTGGATCAAAGCCGCACCAACCGGTAACACAAACGCATCGAGTTGACTCTTCAGGGCTTGGCTGTATATCGATGGACTCTCACAGTAGCCCTGAGGAGCGCGCTTAAACCTAAAACTGCGACCACCTAAAGAGAAACCGAATAGGTCTCTACTTTCCTCAGCAATCAGAATGCTAAAGAAAGCATTCTTCAGATCGATCACTGAGAACCAAGAAGCAGATGCTGGAATCAGAGTCAGTAAAGCCGTAATGTCAGGCACCACAGGAAACTGAGGAATCACAATTTTGTTCACCTCCCGTAAATCATTAACAAAACGATAAACAGGAGGCTTGGATGGATCAGTGCGTTTCAAGATAGGTAACACCGGACTATTGCACACGTTTCCCTGAGTCTCCTCAATAACATCTTTATCGATCAAATCATAGAAAATCGCTAACAACGCTCGTTCTCCATCAAGGGAGATACGATACTGGGGAATACGTGGCAATCGTACATTCGACTTCAGTTGAACAACATAAGGGGAGATGTCAAGCAGGCCCAAAAGATTTTCACCACAGCCAGTAGTCAAAATCAAAGGAGCTTTGAGCTCGCAAGGCCCGATTGTAATGGGCAAAGGTTTAGAAACCGGATTGCTAACAGGGGCGCCAGAGAATCCTACGGAAACATTCATTAAGCCAGACAAAGGTGCGCCAGGGAGTTTCGAATGCATGATGGAACTTTTCGCTGCACCAGTGTCCAACAGAAAAGGCTCAACTACGCCCAATGTGGCAACTGCAACGTAAGGCCCTCTCTGATCAACCGGAACTGATACTACTCCCTCTCTTTGTCTGTAGCTGTCCTAGTAATTACCGTCATCAGTACCCTGCTCGATGTAAAAATCGTCCACATGGTACTGTGCGGATCTACCTGACGATGAACCACGCTGATCAAAGCAATTATTGGAATCAGAGGAATTGTTAGAACGCTCATTTTGGTTCTGAGTAACACCACAACCTCTACCTCGCGAAGTTTGTTGAGGACCACTACGACCTCCTCTAGATGAATTACCATTATTTCGATCGCGCAACACCGGACAATCAAATTTCAAATGTCCCTCGCCTCTACAATAGGCGCATTGATTGTATCCAAGCATGGACCTCTGCGAAGAAGAATCATTCCGCTACTGTGACCTAGCGGATTGCGATTGTGATCTATTCCGCTGCTGAGAATCATTTTGATTGGAGCGCGGAGGATACGCTTGCTGTAACAGAACTTTTGTTTTGAGATCTTTCGTCTTTTTATCTGCACGATCATTTTCCTCCTTCTCCCTATTTTCATAATATTGAGCCGTGGCCAATATCTGAGCAGAGGTAGAAACGGCCCACGAACTTTCTGAATTCTTCAATTTGTTGCTAAGTTCAGGCAACAAATTCGATACAAATTTATCTACGAACAATCTCTGACCTCCCTCAGTGCTCATATCTTGGCCACTGTGATCGATGAATGCCTCCTCAAATCTCGTAAAGAAATCGGAGACACTCTCGTCCTTCTTTTGCTTACAGGCAGACAGTTTATCCCAGTTGACTTTCATTGCTGGCATAAGTGTCTTCATAAGGGTAATAATTCTTTGAGGCAAAGCCGTAATTACCTGATCAGGCTTAGCCCCACCAACCTGTAATGCGTCAGCCTCCACAAGCGCAGCCCAATCACCGCCTAACTCGGCTGCGTGATTTTCTTGACGAATTTTCGCCCAAACCGGTTGAGGTACTACGTTGCCGAACAACATGTCGATGTCGGCAAGGTTCATAATCGTAGCATCCACTAATTGAGACAACTCTTTATAGTACCCTGCAGGATTTTTGCGGGGGTCAGGCAAAGATTGCTTCACCTGTAAAACTTCCGATCGCTTCCATGGAAGGTGTATCCATTCTCTTTGGAAGTGTGGCAAAATTGCAGGATTAGCGGCGGCATCACCTGGCATCCACACTGGTGGAACTTCACGCATGGGATACTGACCAGGCGTTGCCATCCACTCCTCAGTTTCATCTTTGAACAGTGCTCGAGGTATTACAGTAGGACGAAAAGATAGAAGATGTTCAATAGCACGTCGAACATTACCACCCACAATCATACCACTCGAAAACTGAAGCTGAAGTTCAGTCAAATCGGACGGTACAGTATTTACCTCATCATTTACTATCACCTCACGTAAACATTTACACATTTCTTCAAACACAAATCTCTGTGTAGGCTCATTGAATTGAGAGAAAGTGTCAAAAATTATGCGCGGGGGATTTTTAACAGGATACCTAATCCAATTTCGTGCCATTTTTATCAAAGTATCGCTCTCTCTACCACCAGGAAGTTGACTTCTTCGCTGAGAAACATCAGAAACATCAGACCCAAGAATCGGTCCAAGAGGAGAGTAGAAATTAGCAACAATATTAGGAATACGTCGCCGAACCGACGGGGAAGAAGAAAGAAGTAAAGGGGTAACAACAGGAGGACCAAAAACAGGGGCAGCAAGGGCAGTAGGAGTAGTCAAAAGAGCAGAAGTAGCTGGGACAGTAGACTGAGAAGGTATAGGCAGTGGAGCAGTAGGGACAGTAGCAGGTAAAGGAATAGGGACATGAGGATTTGCAGGGACAGGACCAGCGGCAGGCTGACCAGCAGGTGCCGGAACAGCAGGTCGAGGAACAGGGGGAACCACAGGGGCTGTAGTATCCTGTGCATATGGAGGTGGCGACTTCAGTAGATAGGACAACAAAGGATCCTCTACTGCTTCCTCTCCCTTCTTATCAGTACCCGTCGGTAAAGCGGGATAACATTTATCCACAGTCATACGTTGTAATCTATCAAAAACTTCCTTTTCCTTCTCTTCTTTGTCTCGCTGAAACTGCTCTGCATTTCTCATCGTTGTAACGATACCTTCTCTCTTATTACGTTTAAGCTGTTTGATTTCTTTCTGCTTGGCTTCTTTACGCCATAACCGAAAGGAATCGAACATGGCCGGCCTAGCTTTCTTCTTAAACAATGCGGCTTCAAGATTATCCAAAATTGGGGTCTCAAAACTACCATGAGGTGGCCAACTAAGGACACCATCATCTTTAGTGTAGCGGACCCAGCAATCATTAAATGTGATAGGACCCACACCATGGCGACTATATAATTCATAAACTGGAGTTCCAACTGGAGGTATCGGACATGAGTCCTCCAATCGGGAATCCGCACCACAACCTCCAAAGCAGCTAAACAAAGTACCACGGCCAGGCATCGTGCACTCTAACCGAGTTTCACAAACGTCAAGGGTTATTGGAGTATAATGTCCTCGCAAAAATGCAAAAACCCTCGGTTTTTGGCGACTGCAGTCGTCAAATAGAACCACTAAGAACCAAATACTAAGAACCAGAAATGCAATGGAACCATGCAACAACTAAGCACCAACAACAGCTAAGGATTCTGGGAGCGACCCACAAATACTTAACTCAAAGAACAATGGCGTCACCAGGAAGGCCCGTCAATTGTCTCGCTGTACCATGGTCTACGCCAGGCGCCAAAACAGGTCGACAGTCAGGGCATCAGTCCGTCGCAGCCGTCAGGAGGTGGGGATCTTCGCGGGAAAAGTCTTCGGGCCACTTATTTCGACAACAGGATCGATGAAGCGGGGTGCACCTTCCCTTGGAGATTTCACACGAAGTTCCTCATGATCGTCGGGCTTTGGACCGGTACCGCTGATGCCGCCCAACGTTGGGCGCCAACTGAAGGACTGGGTTTTTCTAAGACCCAGCGGTGCCAGGGGACAACACCTGAAACCTTCGTGGGTTACCTGTTCCGGCGTACAAATGACAGAGACACGGGACACTTCCTTCGGCGTCAAAGATCGAGGTTTATTTACTGCAGGGAACACAGAAGTCACAAGAAGTACATAGCATGTAGGTTCCAGGAGACTGCTTCAAATTGCATCTGTGGATCGCTCCTTTTATGCAGTTTTCCGTCATAGAACAACATGGCAAACAAAAAGGTTACAACCCAGTTCCCACAGTAAATGTCATGTATTCAAGGTCCCGGAACATAATTATAGTAGCATCGCCGGTTCCCAACTGTAAAAGTACATCTTCCCACCATTAGTGCATTCCATTCAGCTGTAAACGAGTTAAGGACAAGTCAGGAACAGGTGCAGAAGAGGACAAAGGTAGTCAACAGATTGAAAAGAATGTAAGGGGGTGATATCGGAAAACACGATTGCAGGATCAAAGGAGACATGCCTAATGAATGCACGGCTGAAACAATAGACTGGCACGGCAAGATGAGCCTCGAGCGGGGCCATCTGCCTTTGCAGTGTCATCCCCCTCGTCATAAAGACACCCTCAAAGGAACACGTGTCTTCCGCAAGAGTTTTGGAATCCCAGGGTCACGAAGCGGACAGTGTCCGTTCGCTGGCTACTTGAGGGCAAGAAACAAAATGGATGCCGTATCTAAAATGGAACCCGTGGGTTCAGATGATGAAACCCACGAAACAGACGAACAGTTTAGGTCAGCATAGCGAAATCGCGTACACCCACTAAACTCATCATTTGCGGTTCATAGATACCAAACTCGTCCATATTCGAGCGAGTCGAAAACACCACTTACAATTGTCACAGAACCTCACAGTGTGAGGACTTAGGCCTCACCTTCCCAGTGGTCCCCACACATCTCGCCACACAAACATTACCGCCCGGTCTTAGACCATCCAAACTGGCCGAATACGCAGTCCTTCAACTAAGCAGAGTAGGCTACATAGTAATAAACAGTCGCTCAAACACAGATACCAGTCCGGCCTGGACAAGAACTAACGGGCGATCCCACTCATTTCTGGACTTCACTTTGGCAAACAGCGAAATGTTCACCCTAATCGAGTGTGATTAAACAAAGAGGACTAGCTTAAGTTGACCAAAGTGTTACAGTACTCAAATTAGTTCTGTTACGGGCACCTTGTTGGTGTATTCATGAAGCCCTCACCCACCAACCTAGTTGGTGGCATGCTTCATCATCGGGCCCACCCAGTGACACCTAGTATGTCCCGGGTGTGCTACGACGCCTGATTACAGCGGAGCTGGTATATTGCTGAGAGTGCAGTGAGGTTGGGTGAGTTGTGGTTTAAAACGGCTTGGTGGTGGTCCCAGTACCCGACGGTAAATTAAATTTTAATAGCTGGGCCGTCACCAGCGGTTAAAAGTAAGGCTACAGGACGCGTGAGGGTGGCGAGTTACTGCCCCCTGCGTCCTTCAGATGTTGACATGTTTCAGCCAGTGCCTTAGAGTATTCTCTAAACCAAGCCGTTTAGGTGTCACTGGGTGGGCCCGATGATGAAGCATGCCACTGATGGACTTCTAATAAACAACATTGCCCGGATTATCAGGAAGGGCAGGTCAGATGGAGCACCCGGCCCCAATGGACTACCTCAGGTCTTGTTCAAATCAGATGAAACGCTATGGTCAGGTCGACTTGCACGCCCTATTCTCACACTGCAAGCTTAATGATCACATCCCAGATTCTTGGAAAGGTTCCATCATTCATCCCGTCTACAAAGTGGTGAAAGAGACAACCCAAAAAATTATAGAATGATCGCTCTCCTTGACATTGAATCAAAATATTATGCCAGTATCCTACTAGAAGAACTGACATCAAGGGTTGAATTAACACAGCGTCTTCCCTTCAACCAGACCGGCTTCATAGCTAAGCCAGGCACAACCAGCAACTTACTCGCATTATCCGTATTGATGGAGAATGCCGACGTCCGTCGTATGGAACTATATTGCTGCTTCGTTGAATTTAAGGCGGCTTTCGACCGAATGCCACGCGGCCACCTATGGCAAAAATTGGTGCGCTGGGGTATACCGCTGGCCCTCCTACAAGCTATCATCCAACTCCACACACAGACCTGGATAAGGATTAAGTTGTGTGACGGGTCCCATGTCTCAAAAAAGATCCAAACAGGAAGTGGCGTCAAACAAGTATGCGTTTTGGCGCCCCTTCTTTTTAACCTGTTTATTTCTGACTTATCCCCCATACTTGACAAGGTCAACTCTCACCCGCCCCACCTAGACGGGACCCACATCAGCAACCAGCTATACCCCAACGACCTTGTGTTATTGAGTCATACAAAGGTTGGTTTGCAGAGGCTTCTTGACGAACTTCTAGCTTATACATCTGAAAACGCTTTTGAATTGAACCTGTCAAAAACAAAAATAATTTATTTTAGCAAACAGAAGCAGCATAAAAGCAGGTGGTTCTTTAATAACAAAAGCATCGACACAGTGCCACACTACAAATACCTAGGAATTTTTCTTGACTCCAGAGCTACTTTCACCAAACAAAAACACGCCATTAAGGCTAAGGCACTGTCGCTGGAGGTTGCGTCAGCAAAACTCTCAAAACACCTACTAGGACCAAGCCTAACCCCTCTGCTCAAGGTGATGAAGGCCAAGATCACAAATTCTCTATCACATGGCCACAAGAATATGATGGGCTCAGCAAACATCGTACTTCAAGTCAAGTCAAGTCAAAACCACTTTATTCGATTTAGTTAAAAATCATAAAAGCATTCTACATTCACAGAGAAGGAGCAGTATAAATTCATGAGAAAATACAAATTCATTACGTCAATGATAATTACAAATACACAGTAATAAAAAGTAGATAAAATACATCAGTAAAATTCATATAATTCACACTTTAAAAATACAGCTAAAAAAGGTACGTGTTTCTCTTTATAATTTACAAATACACAAAACATTATCCATTTTAGTCATCCGTGCAAAAACCCATGTATTAGATTTTCAGTCTTTTTCCCCTGATCCTAACTGCAGCAACCAGATAATTGGCCACGCTAAACATAGCCAAGGCAGAATCCAAAAGTTGAAGGTATAGGAGGGCAGGTTTTGCCTGTTGGAAGGTTTTTTTCCTTCAATAGTGGAACCAGGTATTTCTGTCTGGGCACAGTAAAAAAATGACAAAACAGCATAAAGTGCATATTATCTTGTACTGAGAAATTGTCACAGTTACATACAGGGGCGTCCTCCTCCCTATACCAGCATTGACTATCACAGAGAACCGTATAGATCTGATTAAACCGAAGTTTAACCAGAAGCCACCTGTGAAAGGGGATGTTAACAATTGTAAGGTATGGTTGTATGGTGAGGCACGTAATGGTCAGATAGTGAGCTCTGACCGTGGTTTTGGTCAATTGACGTTCCTCCCTCTCCACATTTTTAATTTTAATGAAGTTGAGCTTAACCCAATCTAAATCAGATTTCTTTAGACCTTGAGGGGCTGAAAAAATATCGGGACGTCCAAGGTCCGAAGAACACTTTTGAATATATGAGAGCCAAACTATTTTGTTGAAATTGTCCAATTTTAGAGAGTCCACCAAGATTTTATGGTTCAGGCCTAGATTAATGTTAGTCCAGGTCCTTATCCATAACAAAATTGGGGCCATAAGGAGAGTGTCAGAAATATACCCTTGACCAAGTTCCTGGTGGACAGAAAACGTGGCTGTAGATTGGGGTAGCCCTAATATGGATCGGAGAAACTTATTTTCTTCCCTTTGAATCGACTCGCCGTTCACATGCCCCCACAAACCTGAACCATACCTGGCTATTGCCACTGATTTCGCCCTATACATGTTTAATAAAGCACCAGTTGGTTTCCCGCCCAGTCTCCTGGAGAAACTTAAAATGGCGTTAGCCGAACTCCTGACTGCTTTAGTTTTAGCTGTAATTTGGGGAGCCCAGCTACCCCTGGTGTCAAAAAACACACCCAAATAAGTAAAAGTTTTGACGTTAGTGATCACGTCGCCATTGCAGTAGAACTGTTTGGAATTATTTTTAACAGCCCCTAAAGCCATGACGTGAGATTTAGAGTTATTTATCACTAAGTCCAGTGAAAACATAAAATCGTTAAAACCATTTAAAAGTCTTTGTAAACCTATGGACGTCAAAACTTTTACTTATTTGGGTGTGATTTTTGACACCAGGGGTAGCTGGGCTCCCCAAATTACAAACATCGTACTTAATAAATCAATCACCAGAATCTTCAAGCGAGCATGACTCTTACCGAGGTCTTCATCTCCGGCACAAGTCAGACTAGAACTCGGTCTGTTGAACCATAACGGTAACGAGGCTGGTGCTTTCATTAAGTTCTGCAACAAACTGCGCAATTCCAGGGAAAATAGTCTTGAGATCAAACTCTGGAACGAAATATCGACCAGTGCCTCCGTCCAAAAACATCGGCACCACCTGGACCAATCCCTCCAGCTCCTCGGAGTCTTGGAATACTGGGGAACAAACCCCTCACAACAAGCATTGAAGAGCGTAATTAAGCGAAGTGTTTGATCCTGGTCCTTCCACACCGACAGGGCAAAACTATCCAGAAGGAAGCACGCATGGGCCGTCATCTCAGACTATAAACCGGGAGTTGAGTCATCCTACCTATCAAGTACTTACTCAAAATTCTGGAAGGTCAAATTCATGGCCCTAAGGCTAGGCGAATGGCCCTTTTTAAAACATCTACCACAACAACGGCGGCGCCTTAATCATAAAATTGAATGCAGGGAATGCGGCTACCACTCTGAAAGCCTGGAACATATAGCCTGCGCATGTCCCGCTCTGTTACATGATAGAAGGAACTTATTGAGAGTTGAGTGAATTAAATTAGGCGCTCGCACATGTCGCCAGGCAATAATGTCAGCTATGTACCAGAAAAATATAAAGCTGAACATTCGGTTTACAAAATTTGCTGCCAGAGCTGCAAAAATGTTGGAGAAAGAAAAGGCAGCAATCCTTTCGCCGGTTGGTCCAGATATCATTCTGGAATAAAAACTCAAGCAGCCACCGGCACCCTCCAGCAAGGTCCAAATGGACACCAAGTTCAGCATTTTAAAACCAGCTGTCACATTGACGTGTTCCCCTCTTTTAAACCTTTTTAAAACTATTCCGTGACTGCCATGTTACTTAATGGGCTTGATCTGTAAAAGATAAATGCACATCCAGACAATTTTTAAATGTCATCCAATTTTATTGTCAATCTATTGCACTACGGTTGTACTGATCAAAGTTCCTCTTTGCTCCTTTTTAAATTAACATATGTATAGGTGAGTTATATGGTCTTAACATTTTTGTCATGATTTTAAGTAATCAAACCATAAACTTGAATTTAATGAGGTAGTTTCCCGCCTGAATCAGGAGGATTGGCTTGTAAGCATCATTTGCAGTGTGCGCGCACCTAAAAACTGACAGCCGACCTTGTTATGTTTAGCCACGCTGTACACAAACACAAAGACACATTGAACATGCGGCTGTCCACATAACTTCAAAACCAGCGTCCTTCTTTCCTTGGCAGATTATGCCGTAGGCACAGAAGACGCACTTCTGCAGCAAAATCCCCACCTGGGGCAAGTGATATGACAGTACTTCTTATTGCAATGTGTAATACACTAGAACATTCTTGACATTGACCATTTCGATAAGAGTAAGGCACAAGGATGCCTATAGTCGGGTAATATTTAGGGTGCGGAACGAGCACTGCTCAGACTCTTCAACACAAAATGTAGTTTGGATCCTTTGAAACAATGTTTATCAATAACCAGCAGGTGCTCCTTGATAGTCAATATCGCTTTCTTTCTCTCTCGGGATAGTTTAAAGGAACATGCCTGTATTAACAACTGGAGTTTGTTTTGTAATTAAATAAATGCTTGTTTGGCTTAGAGATCGTTTGGCTGCTTTGTAAACCTCTTCTAACATATTCACACATGTATACATAGAGGGTCCATTTGAGTATGGCATTACTGAAAGTTTTAGCTACTATTGGCATCGCTTTATTAGCAGCAGCTCCAATAGCTCAAACCTTCAGTAATGCGAGACCTATTGCATTGCACATGCTTGTCAATGGTTCGCATTAACCTCTAGCTGTATTTCAGTCTCGTTATGCATTCCACATTTACTTTTTGTCCCATATTTGCTATTCCAGTTTAAACTTTCCATCCTGTGCTCCGTGATTATTTTAGATGGTTGTGGGAAATGTCCTGCTTTGCCCAGAATCCGAGGGTGTTGAGCTGACGCCGAGGTGGGACCTGGCTGGTTCTCACTTCCAAAGTCGCCAGTTCTGGCGGTCAGTAGGCCACATGACATCTCGCCCTTTACGGCGAGTTTGGCGGAGCGCGTGGGAGCGAGGCCGTGTCTGCTCTTAGTGTCAGGCGCGGAGGGCCCTTAGTGAAACCTGGCACTGAGGGAAGCTGAACACTGCCACCTGAAGAGACCTGCGTGACAATTGCGCCCTCTAGTCGTGCCCTCAGGACACTGTTCAGCATAAAGCCTGTGCCTGACGACGAGTCACGCCTCCTGATTTCTAAATTCGTCCGTCCCTCGAAGTGTTACGGCTTTGATAATAGAGCACACTTCCTGAAAGCCTTTTCTTTAGCTGTGACAGCTCGGAGGAGGCGGAGGCAACGCCGCTGGCGTGGTGCGCTGCGTTGTCAACTCTGCATTGCATCACAGGTCGCTCGCTTTGCTCCGGCTAAGTCGCTGAAAGTAAAGGGCTGAGGCCGAAGTGGGCGCTTGTTGTCCAGTAGGTCTGAGGCTGTCCGCGCGGCTTTATCTGCTTCTCCAGTCCTCCCTCGCCCCCGTTGACCCACCATGCCTCTCGCCGTCTTTCCCCGCGTGGACATTAGTTCTGGCGGAATCCCGTGGAGTGTTGCCGGCGCTCGGCGGTCCCATCACCCGGCCGAACTCAAGGACGGAGCAGCCGCAGCTGTGCCCGAAGCTCGTCGTGGCCTCCCGAGGACTCCGCCACCTGCGCCCACGGCCGAGATACAGCGCAGCTCGCAAGCAGCGCCGCCAGGAAGGTCAGTGCCATTTTAAGGAATATGGCCCCCGAGCAAGACGTACCTTAAGGGCACCTATGCAGAACAACTTCGTATTAGTTTAACCCAGTGTCTACTAATCCCAACCACGCGATACTAGCAAACATTATTAAATAATACATTAAAGGCTGACATACAGAAAGAGTCAGATGTGAGAGAGTACAAGTTCACTTTCCCATGAGCCCCTTCAAAGGGCGGGGGCTCTGCACAATTGCCAATTTTACCCATGTCTTCAAACATCTCTGACGGCGGCCACCAGCCGGGGAAGGGCGGCACCCTGCCTCCAGGAGGCGGGAAACAGAAGGGCCTTGAAGAAGCCTAGGAGGGCTAGTGACGACGGATGAAGTTGCCTCGCATCTCCCAGGTGTTGCGAGCTGGGTCTGCTGGATGGCCCTTGTAGGGGGATGAGCTGCGTGTTCTCTCTACCGGTGGGGTCATGCCTTTTTTAATTCTTCTTTTTTGTGTTGTGTCTTTAACTCTTCATCTGTTTGTGATACAGGAAAGTGGGGCACACTTTCCTTTATCTACATCTCACTCTCCTCTCTTTCCACAACCCCATTTTTTCTCTCAGCCCTCACCTTCCTCTCTCTTCACCTCAACCTCCTTTCTTTGCACTTCACTCTGCTCTTCTGCCCACTTCACACGCGGCATCCTCCCACCCCGCCCTCTTTTCTCTTGGCCTCACTCTCCTCTTAATCTGCCTCATCCGATCTTTCTCCAACTAATCTTCCTCTCCTATGCCTTGGCCTCCTCTCTCTTTCTCCCTTTCGTTCTCTCTGACTCATCCTTCACACTCTCTCTCTCTCTCTCTCTCTCTCTCTCTCTCTCTCTCTCTCTCTCTCGTGAGAGCGTCGGGTTACTGCGGGCCAGTTTCTGCAGTTCGCTAAGCTAGCTCGGACGGCCAGGGACATTTGGGTGGGGTTGATGCACACGCCCCCAACATCACACCCGTTAGAGGTACTGGCTTGGGGACGGGATAGAGTGCAGAGTGGCCCTTAGTGGAGGAAGTGCGACTGGTAGCATAACGGGCCGATGAGGGGGCCCGGGGCGGAGGAGGGCCCGACAGGCTGGGAGGGCATGATGACAGACAGAGCAGCAGGCCAGACCACCGGGGCTGGGGAGAGAGGTGCCTGGGAGAACGGGCAGGTGGATGGCATGGTACTGGGAGAGGGGCAGAGGGAGATGCGGCCTCATCAATGCATGCATTGTCGCACTGTGTATGTTGGTGCTGTGAGTGAGTTGTCAGATGCATGCGGACGATAAATTATTGCTTTTTGTGTTATGCGTCATAATCAACTAAATGCAGAACAATTGTTAAACTCTGCGCAGTTCTGGCCGGCCGCCAGCCTGTAGCTCACTGTTGAGTCATCGTTTCCACCTCAGGTCCGTCCTACGGTGCCCGCGTTGCGCAATCTCACGGCACGGGAGGCATAATTACAGCCACCTCAGCCAGTAGGCTTTCTATGTACCGTAAAGTATCGGTGGCGGTTTCGGAAGAATAAACAGCACTGCTGTCTTTTGTTCATGAACTTAGGAACCCTCTGAACGGTTTTTCCAGAGCGGCCGCCGCAGGGCTTCGAACCGCTACAGCCGCACCCGGTGGCCGCACTAGTAAAAGAACTGCAGGACTGGGGCGGAAGATGGGCCCGGCGCCGAACGAAAAGTGGCCCCATTAGCGAACCAGATAAGTAAAATAGTGGCCCATATTTGTGATACTAGGAAAATATAAAACTAAAGGCCAAGCTGTACAGGTGCTTTGCAAGTTTAGGAGACGGCATGCATTTGGCTTGCTGCAGACAATGTTTGTGGTAATGCCAGGGAATGTACAAGTATTTCAATGCAGTAAGTCTCACATTTGCGTGCGTTTAAACTATTGTGAATGTTTTAACATTGTAAATGACAATGGCTTTTATTTATATCTTTTAAAAGCAACACATATATAAAAGGCATTGTTATTTTTAAAGCCAGTTGCTTGAACTCTCGCAAATGTGGGAGCACTTTAATGGTGGCTGCACCCGTTTCTGTAGACTCTGCTCTATATTCAGGTTAGAGTGAGCAGAGACTAAAGAAGGGCGGGACCAATATTAAAGTGGAAGCACGTATTGGGTGATTTCACCCAAAGTGATTACAAAATAATTAATTTAGGAAGGTTCTGTAGCATGCTCCCTAAAGTGAAGGCGTGCTGTTAATTAAATAAATAAATAAGCGAGGCCCCTGATGTGAAAGTGGCCCGCGCTGTATAATAAATAATTAAATAAGCATGGCCGCTTTAAATAAAACTGACCGCGCTGTAATTTTAATTAATACATTAGTAAAAGTGTGCAGCGTGCTGCAATGTCGTGGGTGGAGTAGGGGAAGATCAATAATTAAATAACATTTTATTAATTTAGACCTCGTCAGAGATTTACAATACAAAAAACACAAAATATACGGATAATATTATTATTCTTAGATTAAACATCTCTAAAACACCTGTAAGAAAGTTTAAAACAAATTTGAATACTTTATAACATACAAATTCATCTGGGGCCCTCTTATTAGCTCGATCAGATGATTAATCCTAAAAATATGATATTTAGTGCAAATAGGTTTTATCAAATGGCTACGTGCTTTAACCAGGAGTATGTTTGGGTAAACGTGTAGTACATATACCAAATCTTGAATCCCTCCTCCACCTAGATCACAGGAGTCTGGTTCATCTAGTGTGCCACACCTGTTTTTAGTTAAGTCTTTTAATGGTAATGTCCTCAATCACAACATCAAATCGTAAGAAGAAGTTTCCCTTCTTTAAGATTTAAAAAACCCCACCGTTTCAGAGACATGTGACCTTACCCTTGAATTGATATAGGGGTAATCTTTGTGTTCAAGATTTGAAGAAGATCATTAAAGAAAAGGGTGCTCACCGGCTACTAAAGCAGACTGTGTAACAAAACAAGTGAAAAGTCCAGTTGTTAAGGGAGGTTACAAATGCAGGTAAGGCAGTACCAATGAGGGACTATTAAGCGTATTCACCAATAAAAAGCAACAATTTCGCAAGGAGAGTAACAGGAGCCAATTGAAAAGATGGGCGGGACATGGGCAGATTTTCTATGCCATACCTCAGTACAACATGCCTTGGAGAGCAGCCCATGCGCTGCCTAGGCTCGACCTAAAAAAACGACTCACCAGACCATAAACAGGCCCACAAAGAGCCCAAACAGCAGTCCTATACTGATCCCTCAGACCAGCAGTGTCAGATTGCCCAATATTGCAGAACTGAGGCCAGCACAGTTGGAATCAGTTAGGACCAGGCCTGGCCTCTGAAAACCAGGTCTTGAGAAAACACCGTTCCTCAAGCTGCCATTAGAGTCATCACATTCTTCCGCGCTAGTTCATATTTTGTTTATGCTTTCTGAATCCATGTTTACAACAGCGTAGGGCACGAAGGTATTTAACAAGATTTACATAAGGAATCCATGTGTTGACAAGACAGTGTGGGAGCTGAGCGGAGAAACAGCCCAGTGAGTTAAGTGTTCACTGCTGCCACCCTATTGCAACACGCATGTGATGTGAAAGTGGCCCGCGCTGTATAATAAATAATTAAATAAGCATGGCCGCTTTAAATAAAACTGACCGCGCTGTAATTTTAATTAATACATTAGTAAAAGTGTGCAGCGTGCTGCAATGTCGTGGGTGGAGTAGGGGAAGATCAATAATTAAATAACATTTTATTAATTTAGACCTCGTCAGAGATTTACAATACAAAAAACACAAAATATACGGATAATATTATTATTCTTAGATTAAACATCTCTAAAACACCTGTAAGAAAGTTTAAAACAAATTTGAATACTTTATAACATACAAATTCATCTGGGGCCCTCTTATTAGCTCGATCAGATGATTAATCCTAAAAATATGATATTTAGTGCAAATAGGTTTTATCAAATGGCTACGTGCTTTAACCAGGAGTATGTTTGGGTAAACGTGTAGTACATATACCAAATCTTGAATCCCTCCTCCACCTAGATCACAGGAGTCTGGTTCATCTAGTGTGCCACACCTGTTTTTAGTTAAGTCTTTTAATGGTAATGTCCTCAATCACAACATCAAATCGTAAGAAGAAGTTTCCCTTCTTTAAGATTTAAAAAACCCCACCGTTTCAGAGACATGTGACCTTACCCTTGAATTGATATAGGGGTAATCTTTGTGTTCAAGATTTGAAGAAGATCATTAAAGAAAAGGGTGCTCACCGGCTACTAAAGCAGACTGTGTAACAAAACAAGTGAAAAGTCCAGTTGTTAAGGGAGGTTACAAATGCAGGTAAGGCAGTACCAATGAGGGACTATTAAGCGTATTCACCAATAAAAAGCAACAATTTCGCAAGGAGAGTAACAGGAGCCAATTGAAAAGATGGGCGGGACATGGGCAGATTTTCTATGCCATACCTCAGTACAACATGCCTTGGAGAGCAGCCCATGCGCTGCCTAGGCTCGACCTAAAAAAACGACTCACCAGACCATAAACAGGCCCACAAAGAGCCCAAACAGCAGTCCTATACTGATCCCTCAGACCAGCAGTGTCAGATTGCCCAATATTGCAGAACTGAGGCCAGCACAGTTGGAATCAGTTAGGACCAGGCCTGGCCTCTGAAAACCAGGTCTTGAGAAAACACCGTTCCTCAAGCTGCCATTAGAGTCATCACATTCTTCCGCGCTAGTTCATATTTTGTTTATGCTTTCTGAATCCATGTTTACAACAGCGTAGGGCACGAAGGTATTTAACAAGATTTACATAAGGAATCCATGTGTTGACAAGACAGTGTGGGAGCTGAGCGGAGAAACAGCCCAGTGAGTTAAGTGTTCACTGCTGCCACCCTATTGCAACACGCATGGCTTTGGTGTAACGTTAACAGGCTGCCATGTCGATGTGTGTTTTAAATGAAAGTCCTAGAGAAGCAGTTTTGCAGCACTAGAAAACAGCAACACTTGCTACTGAAGATTTGGTACACATCATCTGCCTCTGTAATTCTACCTTAAGCCTACGTCAACAAAGGCAACCATGTTGGCCTGCCTCACCTCAGCAGGGATGTATGACGTTACAACGCATGCTTTTACCACGCATGCTGTTACAACGCAAGTATTATACGAAAACCTTTACAACGCATTACACTTGGGGGTGCTGGATAATGAATAGTTTAATTTACTATTCCAACTCCAGTCCCCGTTGTCACTAGGGAAGGTGTTGGATAGTAAATTAAAACTATTCCTTATCCTAGACGCCCCCCAGTGTAATGGGTTCTAATGGTTTTCGTTGTAATACATGCGTTGTAACAGCACTGCGTGGTAAAAGTTGCTTTGTAAAGGTTGCATACCCCTTAGCAGACCAGAAAACAATCTCACAGACTGTAAAATATCTCCAAGGAGTCGAGGGGACCCTGTAGAAGGCAACAGGTATTCAATAGCCGCCTGGACACAAATAGTACCATCTTGCTAATTGGTCCTCTGTATATTGCAATGTTCGTGACACACCCTAATGTTTTAAACTGCTACCCAGTATTATAACAAACTAGATTGTCTGCTCAATGCAATAATTTGAAACTAATATATTGTTTCTTTTGGCTTCTGCACTTTGCTTATTGCACTGAATTTTGTCGTTTGACGGCTCTTTTTGCTCATGTACTCTGCATATTGTAATGGTTTTAATTAATCTAACAATAAAAGTTGACTTGACTATCACTGGCAGCAAGCAGTACATTAAAACTATGCAAGTGGATTAAACCTCAATAAATACTTCTTTTCCTTTTCTGTACTGATGAGAGACATACGTTATCTTCTGGGTCATATATAATGTATCGTCTCCATTCCTAAAAATATTGTTTTCGAAATATAAGGAAATGCTCTAGGCAGAAATGAATTGCAGAATCATGATGTACAACAGTATTCGCATACAATGTTTCCAGCTAATGTGTATGTCTAAAATTACAACTATTTGTACTCTACAGCAGGAACGGAGACTTGGCCCAGCCTCTCTTTCTCATTAACTCCTGTCTTCCAGTTGTGCTACCATGGCAACAGGTGCCATATAAGTGTGTGTGGTAGGAGGACGTTACATGCTGTCCAAATACACTGGAAAGCCAATGAGGTCAGCACTGCCAAACCAAAAGGAAAGACCTATGGTGTTGCCAATGCTTATTGCTGTTTCTTACCATTGAGGTTTACAAACGTCATACTAGCTGACTAGGCTGATTGTCTGTGTGTAACTGTGTGGCGCACAGGCCCAAGGGTGCACATTCACACAGCTTGTAAGAGAATATGCAGAGATTTCGCAGCCACGCCCCTCATAAACTTCTCGGTAGCAGACATCAAAGCCGTGAATCACACAAGTTAACCTGTGGTCTCTATCTGTAGCAGCATTTGACAGGTCCCGAGGAGCCCCTCTTTCATTAGCTGTGGAGGTTGACAGGCTACACCGAGTCCAACGCACAGAACAGGATTGTGTCTTCTCACTGCAGCGCCCTGTTAAGGCCCTGACTCACATGGCAAATGCTGATAGTGAGTTGCACTATATCAGTCTTCACAGGATCACAAGGGACATCAGACTTTGAGAAGTCGGAAGCCACTGTTGCCATTAGTGTTACATCACTGACGTCATAGGGGTTGTGAAAAATCCAAGCTTGACACAAAGAACAAGTGTAGAAAATAAGCCTTGCCCATTCAGGAGAAAAGTAATTGATAATCAGCAGAAATTAGTAATTTTCACATCACTAGTAATGAGGAGGACACTTGTTACCCCAGAGTCCACTGCTAATATGTGAATTTAGTACCACCCACAGCTAGATTCAGTCCCAAAGTTTATTGTTGGAGTATCCTCCAGCACTCTCAACTTAATGTATGGATCAGTGGTTCTTAACCGCATCGCTGCAGCGGTTATTTTTGCGCTGCGCGGCTTTTTTCCAAAAGCCGCGTTACATGACGAGCTCAGCTCGTCATCCGCACATGACCACCGTGGCTGATGACGAGCTCGTCATCAGCATCGAAGGGGTTAACCTTTTGACTTCGGTGGACCTCTACTTAATCATTAATGGAACCCCGGGAATTATTAGAATCCAGGGACCCCCGACTCAGTCATTTCCAGAAGCTGGGAACCACGGCTTGAGCATTTTCAATGATTTAAACTGCAAAACAATACACAAAAGATACAGAAAGAAGTATTCATCAAACAAACGAGTACATAAACGATTAAACTTTTACATAATTCCCCAAAAAATATATATTACAAAATCCTTTTAAAATTAAATATTTAGCCTCCAATTTCGAATTTATTCACATTTACAGAATGTTAAAAAAAAAATCCCTTGCACATGTTGCTTCTTTAGTTATATACACTTTATTAATCTGTTAATAATATTTAATTTTCTATCCGGTTGGATACCCCCCGAGTAGGCTTCACGTACCCCCATCACCACCCCCTTTTCTGAATCACGTACCCCCAGGCATGCATGGACCAAAGGTTAAGAACCACTGGCATAGATGTTCGGGCAAAATTAGATACTGTTTTAATAAAATGTGAGCTTTGTATAAACATCTGGATTATTACAAGGATGGTGTATGTCTGCAGTTGATACACTTCTAAATTGAGTAGCACTTTGTCAAACAAAATGTGAGTGACTCTCTTGAGAAATCCCAGAGTTAGTCTTTTGATGTGACCAGACAATCACAACACCAAACCCAGTGAAGTCAGGGTGTGCAGCTTCAGGCAAGCAATCCACTTTTTTTTCCAAGCACAGATGGCAGTAATAAAGATAACTCTGATGGTGAGGGTCACTAGGCTGCGCTCAGGCATTTAAAAAAAAGTAATACACATAAAACAATGCCATGCCATAATCCGTTTGGGTGTAAAATCATTTCATACACCAACAACGCTTAATTGTTTTTTGCCTTCAATGTTTTTTATGCCTCAATTTGAATAACTTTCGCCGACTGCATGTGAGAAGTTTTTGATTGAATGCGGGGTAGTCAACTCAAATGTAACACGGAGAAGGCTGAAATCATCCCATTTGAGTCGGCTGCGGAGACTCCCCGGCATCCATGGAGCACAGATTAAGAACTACTGGCATAACATAACACATGTATTTGTAAAGCCCACGTATCACCCAGGGGTATCAAGGTGCAGAATATCAGATGTTTATTGTTACCCAACTCAATGGTACTCATTTTATCGACCTCAAAAGGATGAAAGGCTGAGTGGACCCACCGGGATTTCAACCTGTCACCATGAGGTCAAACAGAGGCCCCTGCAGTGGATGCAGTAGTCCACTTAGCCACTAGACCCAGCATAGAATTTCTGTCAAAATTAGATACTGGACTAAAACCAATTTCAGAGGCTTTTAAGTTTTGTTTGTACCACAGCTTCATTTTAACCTTTTTATAGGTGACTTCAGAGATTTGTTTTAACATATGTTAGTATGTTTTAACCAATCCTAACCACAATTTCACTTTAATAGTTGCTTTTGTGCCTTTTTCATGATACAAATTAAACGCAGCCTTTTGTGGCATTTAACCCCCATTGCACATGACTTTCAGCTGTGTGCAGAGGAGTTTGGCAGCAAAGCCTTCATTAACGACATGCACTGCACCCACCATTGTTTGTCAACCCTGTGTGCAAGGCCTTAGGTGGGGCTTACAACAAGAGTGCGAGCAATCTGCTAAAGGAAGTCTAGTCCCGCTGAATATGACCTATGACTTGTGCTGTCTGTATTGACTGCCTTTCTGCCAAGCTCTGCACCCTACCTGCTGTGTGCAGCTGATAGGGGTCTGGGATTTAATGGACCATTACAAATTAATGTGGTAACCCAATTATTGCCACAGGACCAGGGTACAATGTAATATGAAGAAGTTTGGGCCTTGTCTAGCTTTAGAAAACCAATAATGAGGGAAACTTTGTCAAATGGGGGTTGCCAAGATGGTCAAGCACTCATAATCAATACTTTTCAACTGTAAATGAGGGAAACTTTGTCAAATGGGAGTTGCCAGGACGGTCAACCACTTGTAATCAATACTATTTAACTATAAATGCACACCCTGAAAGATAATTACTCAAGATACACAATGTATATATAAAAGTTACACCAGCACGGTTCTTATTGAATAAGTTTTTTTTTTTCTCAAGGTAAACATGTAAATGTAAATCAAACAAGAATCAAATGGTAAATAAATCACCACACAGAAGTAATTTGCGGTTGCTCGAAAGAAGAGGGAAGAAAGTGCTAGTGCTAGGGAGAAGAAAGGTGAAAATCACAGGATTCGAAGTTATACATTGTTCATTACTCCAAGAAGATGCTGGTTTATGAGAAAAAACCAGTACACTATAGCCCACTCCATCCTTGGAATCCTGAAGGAGCGGCCCCTTAGTGGTAAATATATACTCTTTTCAAGCTACTCCTTTTGGTCCCTTCCACATTTACAACTAAGGGGCCCATTCCGATCCTGGTCGGAAAGGTCTCCGACCGAGCCGGATCTGGAGTGTTTTCCGACCGAGCCGGAGTCCTGCAATATGACCAAGTGAGTACGATTCTACCGGCTTTTTATTTAGTGCACTTTTGGAAAGAACCATTAATGGTATTTAGAACCTGTTTAATATTTAGTATGAATGTTAAGTGTAGAGTGTAGAATTACATTACTGTCCTGGCAAAAAAGGCCATTAGAATTCTAATACTTCTGCCTTCCTCAATAGAAGTCAATGGGAGCCGGTCGTACGACGCTTACATGGGCTCCCATTGGCTGAATGGGTATGTCTAGCACAAGGGCCCCCCTACAGTGGGTACGTATCGGTGCCATCGACACCGTACTTGCCTGTGTTGGGGAGACCCTTAGGTCTCCCCCTGTGTCTGAGTCGTAGCGCTGCGGGTGACAGGTGGTCGCAGCGGCTGTCCGACGCGTGCATCATACTGGCTCGGTCGCAAATCGCATCCATTGCATGCCACGGTTAGCTTACATCCGAGAAGTACAGAGCGGTTCAGACCCGGAAACGACTCGGTCAGTGAATTTCACGTAGCTCGCATCGTACTTGCTCGCTCGTAAAGCTGCACGAGTGGGGCAGACAACACGCGAACGGCTCGTAGTTTTTTGTGCGGGTCGCGTTCGGTGCCGTGCCCTTCCGACCCAGATCGGAATCGGCCCCTAAGTAGTAAACCTACATGTGTGAGGATCTCCCTGTTGAAAAAATAGGAAAGGTGGAGGTGAAAATTTACCTTTGTATGTTTGTGAATTGCATTTTGTAGTAAGTGAGTGTTACATTATGTAACACAAAAATGCAGTTTGTCAATCAGGCCCATACTGTATCTGAAAACCAACTAAAAAAGAAGGCTACATAGATTAGGTTTATCAGTGTCATTATTCTGCATTTGTACAATGTTTGACCTTCTTGGTTCCGTAACGTACACTTACATCTTCTTTTTTTTCTTACTTGTAGCTCTCATTACTACTGGTGCAGCAACATGCCAGTACTCAGTGGGAAGATTCAACTCTGTCTATTCTCGCTCTTCAACTGGATGGTTTCCTTTGTTCAATTACTTTTTGAACCGCCTCTCCGGTTGAGTGTAGAAGAAACTGGGATTGTTAGTGTCCAAACACACCTATCGGTGGAAGAGTCAGCTGCAGAAAATATGCAGGTGACCGCACAAGATTTTGAGGCTTCGAATTTCAGTGGAAATTATGATGATGTGGCTCCAGTTTGCCACTTTAAAGGATCTACTATTCCTTTTTCCGTGCCAGCCAAAGACGAAGAAGGGGTCGTAGTTGAAGAGGAAGAGCCTTGTGGAGATGCACTTCTTCTTTTGACTGTAGATACGAGCAGTCCTAATATTTTCAGATCTGTGGATCATGACCAACAGCCACTGGATGCATCAGTTAGCCAACAAGAAGAAAAAAAAAAGAAGAGGTGCCATAGAGAGAGGAAGCCATTGGAGAAGGGTGATCACGTTTGCTCAGGAATTTGTTACTGTCCAGTCAGAATGGTCATGCATATGACAAAAAGAGCACATAATCTATTGTTGAAGGCTGGTAAGACCTTTTTTCCTTTATTTTTAATATTGACAAAAATGTGACTCTGGAGCTCCATTATTGATGACCGAGAGGGGTCCTGGCTTTCATTTAATGCACTTTTGGAAAGAACCCTTAATGGTATTTAGAACCTGTTTAATATTTAGTATGAATGTTAAGTGTATGCTTGGTGGCACAAAGGAGGTATGTGGAATTTTAAGAACTGAAAAAGTTTTAAATGAAATGTGTTTTATATGCTTTATGGTTTGTGAAAACCAAATAAAGTTCTTTTTGACTGACTGACTGAATGTTAAGTATAAAGTGTATAATTACATTACTGTCTTTTCAAAAAAGACCATCAGAATTCTAATACTTCTGCCTCCCCCAAAATGTATGTGATGCAAGTTGTTTTCTAACTGGACATTGCTTCCAGTTACTTCTCACGGTACCAGCTTGCTATTTTTAATTCTGTCCTAGTTGTCATTGATCAGTGCTTGGATATTGACAGCTTTAGAAAAAACACATAAATGATGATGGGAGGAATGTTTGCAGATAGTCTAACCGCAAGCAATCAGTCAGATATCACTATAAGCCATTATTATTTGCTCATTGTACCAATCTAGACAAAGGCCTGCCTCGCATAAGTCAGTACTGACCCTGCTCCTTCTGGGAACAGTCTTTCGCAAACTGCCAGTCGAGGCATCCTCTAGAAGGGACAATAAGCCAATCCTTGACCAGTTTTCGCCTTATCAGGGTAAGGAGACATAGCTTGGTCCCTCTGGCACAGGCAACAACAGAGCTACTTCTGGGCATACACTTGGCCACTCAGGACATCCATAATAACACACAAAAGGTGATGGGAGGACCGCTTGCAAATAGTCTAACCACTGATTATTGCTTGGGGTAGCATTCTAAACCATATTTTGTGCTCACTGTGCCACTCTAGACAAAGGTGTGCTATATGTTATTTAGTGTGGATACTTTCCCTGATCATTATCACACGTGTGTCCTGTGCTCATTGTGCCATTGCAATGAAGTTAGCCCAACAACAGTTTTGGGTTACTTGTGTTCCAAACTGGAGGTGACCTTGCCTTGCAGTTCAGTCTGTACTGTCCCTGGTAGCCTATGCAGGGCCAAGACTAATTTCCATATGACTGGTCTTTGTCCGAAGTGGCATGGTGGACAAAATAAAGGACTCGAATGCAACCCCCAAGTAATTACAAGTGACCAAGATTAATCCAGACATTCTACCTATGATCTTCTTGTTTTCCTCAGTGTGATGCACCATGTGTAGTTCTAAAACAGAGACCAGATGTATTAATGTATGTTAGAAATGGGGTCTCTAGTTGGCAGAGGTAGGTACCTTTGTCCAAATAGGGATCCTTGCTTCTAGTCAGGGAAAGTGTAAACACTCCTAGGTTTGTGTCTGAAAAGTGTCATCTACTTTTAAACGAGAAACGTTTTTGAAACCAAAGCTCACATCAAAGGAACTAATGTATTCTCAAATCTGGCATTTGAGGCGACTCACAATGATATGTATGAGTACTTGGAGCTGCTGTAGAGGGAGGCAGACCCCTACACCTTAAAGTTAAAGTGGGTCTAAATGTGTGACCCTAATATCATAAATGTACATAATGGGACCAATTCACAAAAGCATTTATGAGCATGGGAAAAGTGCCATAAGAGTACTCTTTTATGATCTCTGACATGCCTTTCCTGATCAGCTCTGAAATGTCCGACTCCCTACAAGTAAAAGCACAATGAGGGCAAAGTCCATTCTATTTGTATAAATTGTACATGAAAATTGCCCAATTGCCTTTTTATGCCCATGTAGATATTTAGGGGCCAATTCACAAAGGAATGTATGGGTATGTAAAAGAGTATTATTAGACCACTACTTTACATACTACAAAATGCAAGTATGACTCGACCCTAGAATATAAACATTTTAGTCAGAAGGGGTGATGTAGATGATTCTGACATTTTTTGATGTTGATCAAATTAAAATCTATTAAATAAAATGTTCTGCACATTAAACCTTTTACTAGTTTTTAATAACAATACTATCCTTGAGATTTCCAAAATTTGAGATTTCACTGACCTCGACCGAAATGACTTTGAGTATCCTAGTAAGCAAGCGACAGGCTTTTCAGATCTTACTTAGGACTCTACTACCACGTGGCGAGTAATAGAAAAATATGAAGTTTTGATGATGTTATCTCTGTTACAAGTACAAGGTGGGCTATCCAGTCAATGGAAAAATACTAGATTTGACTAACCACCGTTTAACTAGCCAATATTGAGGCAACAAAGTATCCTAGAGGACTATTGTGAGTTGAAAGCTTTAACTAGTTGAGTTCATAGGACACCAAATGGAGTAGAGATTGAACACATAGAGATCAGATCACCATAACTCAAGAGATGTCCAGCGAATTAGAAGAGTTTCATCTATATCCATGTTGTATCATTGGGGGTGCCCAGGAGAATCCTTCCCCATGCTATAGCATTTGTGGTATGGGTGCCACCTAATGCTCTTAGAAATGTGTAAATGCTTACATATCTGAGCACTTTTGAAGAGCTTAAACAGGCATAACTTTCCAGAAGTAGGCCTGGAATGATTTGTAATTTCCACATCACTCATAAATATTCCCAAACTTAGACATAAGCTTTTTGTAGTATATCTTCCCACTACAGCGTAAAATGCTGCAGGAAATGTCTGCAGTTCTTCAAAAACATGAGATCAGCTGGTTTCAGAACGACCAAAACAGTATTTCACTTCTGTCCCTTGTAATGCAGTTGGGTCTAGTTGCAACAGTTTTAGCAGAAGATTGCTACATGCTGCAGGGTCTGTACCTATGTAATTGTAACAATCTTAGTCCAGGAATGTTTCGTTGACAAACTATATTCAGGCCGTTTTTTCATAGGGGCTGGAGTGTCAGTGCTATACACTGTTGCCTTTGTTTTCTCATTTCAGAGTTACCCACTGTATGCAGTGATGCATTACTGCGCCAAGTCAGTAGTGTGTGCAACATACCAGCAGTAGCAACATGGTTTCCATAAAATATCTGAGTCCCTAAGGGGAAATGATATCACATCAACATTTAGAAGGTAAAAGTTGTAGCCATGTTTACAGCCACTACTAACAGGCAACTGTGCATGTTCTTTGGTCCTTTAGTTTTAGTTTTACTATAGCTGTATAGCTCGCTGGTGAGGGATATACTGGTAGTTTAAGTTTAAAGGTTATGAAGCTTAGTTATAGCTCAGGCCTATAACTAGGGTGAGAGTTTTACCAACTGGTATAGCTCAAGTCAGAAGGGTTATAAAATGTACAAACTGGAGGTATAATGTTCTAAATTAAACATGGAGTAACAGAAGGACAAGCATTGCAGTGCTGTAGCCAGAGGCATATTCGGGCCTTTATTGGCCCTGAGTCGCTCCATTGTCTTCAGTGAAGCTCTCAATATTCCACTGTACTAATAAGGTACGCGTAGACCACCAATGTGCCAAGAGAAGTTGATGCAACAATATTTTAGAAATTTGATTTTTGGAAGCAAAGAACATGTCTACATCATAGATATTTTTTCATACTACTAATTCAACACTAATCCTCTATGGGTTCCGGAGTAGCGTGCTACTCGCCGAAAAAGCACTTAAACGCCTTGTCAGGGGTAGTAAGCGCTATATAAATGCAATTACAATACAATACAATACAATATATCATACTGAGAGCACCATATTTAGGAATTATTCCTACTACTGAAGATAGGTTTCTGATCAGAAGGTTACGATAAAGTTGACTTTCATTGTTTCCATATTTCAAAGTGGAGGCATTTGTTCATTTTATATTTAAAGAAAATGGTGTAAAAATGGTATCAAGTCTGTCCAATTTCTGCAAACTATTTTCAGTAGAGATATACTAAGTAAACTACCAAAGTTGAGATCAATACATTTTAACTATAGCAAGAAAGTTCATGGTTCTTGTTGACTTGTTGGCATGTCCTAAAAGACCGAGCCAGAAGTGAGATAATTACATCTAATTGTATAATCTTTAGCAATTATAGGGTGTTGTCATGCTGGAATTTAAAATATCTTCTCTTTAGGAACATGAAATGAAATATAATCAAATGCGCTTAGCAAATCTAACCTAAAATCTCAAAATTTAAGGGAAACTACTTAAACTTAATTCGAAATTGGGGCATTTTTTGCTATTTCTACATCATTTACTGAATATTATATAATGTATAACTGACTGTGTCTTGGTTTATGTTTTTTACAGTAAAAGTCGTTAAAATGAATGGAAGTGTAGTGATTGTGGGAATTCCGTCGCACCCCCCATAACATTATTGCATGATTATAAAGCAGAAAATAGACTGTTGTACAAAAGTCGTCTTTATAACTGAGAGCCAAAATTCTGTGACATTGGTGATTAGGTTCGGTAGGCAAGTGTGGGAGAACAATGACCCAGATGTGCAAACACTCTTTTCTTTTTCAAATTGGTATGGGTAATTATGCAGTGTGTGCCTGTTCCCAACTTCACTGCATATATGTGGTCCAAGCAATCTTCCAGTATTCAGACAGATATTTGTACATTCTGTAATTTGTCTCATTGCATCACAATATTTTACTTTGCATTACCATGCAAAACAGCTGTTTTTATGTGATAGGACTGTTACTTTATAAGTTGGTCAGCTAAGTGAATAAGGTACACAAATGCATTGTTTTGAATGCACAGGTACGTTGGGAACAAATCTAAGAGCAACATTAATAAATCAAGTTCAAAATTATAAATTTGCCTCAGAAAAAAGGATTTTGCATTTTAATGTTTGTAATTTTCACTATTAGGTGTAGGCCGGAGAAAGTCATTAAACATGCTATGGATTCTTCTATTACTGCAAACATTCTTCACGGTAATCTCTGGTAAGTGTTCGTTTGACCTCTTTTACCCTTAACATATAAGAGTTAATGATATAAATAACATCTTAGATTCTCTGTAATGGATATTTGTGAGTAAGTGAGATAAAACACATATGGAGAAGTGTGGCTCACTGGTTAGAGCGGCAGACTCTGAAGCAGAGATCAGGCCCGGAACCAGGGTTCAAGTCCCGACGCGGCAGTGTCTTGGACTCAATGTCCGCGGACTCGATAATTCTTGCCTCGGCGCCTACTCTAATCATGGGTCCCACGCTGCAACTCTGGGCAATAGCTTGCTTAATCTCCACAACGGCCCCTACAACACTGGGATGCCTGGCTTCACCTTGGGGTTGCCCAGGAGGGGCATCTCACAGGGAGAGCCAGGAAGGGTTCCACAGCGTTATACAGTGCCGGGATGCCCCGTTGGGGCAGCTGTGCGCTTTACAAAATACACTACATTTACATTTACATATACACCACACTGTACAATGGTTTTGTTATGTGATACAATTTTTCTTGTAACACTCATTATATTGACACATTCAGTCTCTTCACTAACTGCTATTTACTATTTACAGTACAATCCTCATTCTGGTCTACCATGTGTACAACCAGACACTTTATAAGGGACAAAAAGCTTGGCAGTACTGGACCTACCTGACTGTGAACATCACATCCCTCATTTGCGGCAATCAGTTGCGTACAGTGCACTTTTTATCACCATCAGAACTGTGGAAAGCAATTCAAACATAGGAACCACTAATTACAAGAAGCTGCACAAGACAATATCCCTAGTAGTTGCAAGCTGCCATTGCCTGCACTACTGAACAAGGTCTTTATAGGCTATTTATAAGCTACAGCAGGATTCAAAAACTTAAACACATATTCTCAGACACCACTCAGTTGGCCACATGCAGCCAACCAGTTTGACACTGGATGTAGTAAGTGTACAATGGGTAAGGGCATGCATCAGAATTTTCAGAAGCTAAAATAAATCGAACTCTTGCATAAAGATGGCTAAAAAATTCAAAACCGAAATACCAATAGACCATAAAAAACAAACATATGCTGCAGGATCTCCCAAGCATGCTCTGTAGGGGCTGGTTTGTTAACACGGTATCAAACAAGAAAGAAATGCACAGTTCCCCAGAGTAAAAATTCGAACGTTAAGACAGTTGACAACGAAAAGTGAGTGGAGGCACACCAGAGGGAAATGCTCCTTTCAGAATTTAAAGGCCTCACACACCCAGCCAGCTAGGTGTCATGCTTCATCATATGGCATTTGTCCCTCGTTGGGTGGGCGGAGCAACACCCAACGGGCACCCTTAAAGGGGCTCTTTGTCAGGGATCTTTTATTCCTGCCATATGGTGCAGTGGGGGTGAGGGCCCTAGGGAGTAGGGGTGGGTTGTGTAGATGTGCTCAAGTGATGTTAAAAAATAGGTTGAGTAGTCCACAAAAAATATTTTTAACGAAGTGGTAACCTACTTGGGTTAAAAACATACAAAGCGAGTGGTTGCTTGAAGCAGCTCTAGGGTCCGCAGAAGCAGTCACCTACTCTACCAAATAGTCGACATGTTTCATGCTTAGGAGCTCAAACTGATACTCTGCAATTCTTCAGGACCAAAAATCGGGGAAACTATCTATACTGCTAGAAGTCCAAAAGTTAATCTAGTTCAGAATGTGCCTAGTTCCTTCGTGTGGAAACCTGCAGAGGACGACATGAAGAATAATATATTATTATTATTATTTATTTCATTTGTATCGTGCAACAGCTACCCCACAAAGGGTTTACCGGCGCTACTGATTCATTGGTTTGTTTCTAGCTGGGCATGTTTCAGATGTTAAACAGCCAGGTCTTTAGGGCTTTCCTGAACTTCATGTAGCTAGCCTCATTTCGTACAGAGAGTGGCACTGCATTCCACAGTGTGGGTCCAAGAAACGAAAAAGATTTTCCACCCACTCTTGACAGTTTGATTCTGGGAATTACAAAATGCTTAGCTGAGGCAGACCGGAGGGCTCGGGAAGGATGGTAAGGATGCACTAGACTTTGCAAGTATTTTGGGGTAGTTTTAGTGGAGATTTTGTGCATAAAGCAGAGAGATTTAAATTTAATCCGATTCTCCACTCTAAGCCAGTGTAGATCGCGAATGTACTTAGAGGTCGATGTCGTATAAGGGATTTTGCATAACAGTCTGGCAGCCGCGTTTTGGACTGTCTGCAGTCTGCGAACCGTTTCTTTCTTTGCCCCTAAGTATAGTACATTGCCGTAATCAAGCCTAGATGTGATTAAAGCATTGATTACTGTTTTCTTTGTGGATTCTGGCAACATCCAGCAGATCTTCTTAAGCCATTTTAAAATTGCAAACAGGTGGCAGATGTCTTCACTGCTTGTTGGTGCATATTAAGGGAGTCGTCCACAATGATACCTAGGTTACGGGCCTGCAGTACCGGAACCGGAAGAAGGCCCATTTCTTGTGGCCAATGTTGGGGGCCCCATAGTTCTTTATCTTTACCTAGGATCATTACTTCAGTCTTGTCACCGTTTAGCTTAAGAAAATTCTCTTGCATCCAACTTGCAATTTTCACAAGTCCTTGTTTTAGAATAGATGGGCTGTCATTTTTCGCAGAGGAAAGCGAGAAGAGCAGCTGAGAATCATCAGCATAGGAAAACATTTGTAGTCCAGCCTCTTCCGCTACCTTTGCAAGCGGACTCATATATAGGTTAAATTGTAAGGGGCTTAATATGGAGCCCTGTGGTACTCCATGTTTAAATGTCTGGATGTCTGAACAAGCAGAGCGTGCGAAGACTTGGAAAGTACGTTTGTCCAGAAATGATTTAATCCAATTGATGGCAGCTCGTCTGATACATATTAGGTATAGTGTCCGCATTAATACAGTATGTGATACCGTATCAAATGCAGCACTAAGGTCCAATTGTACCAGTGCCACTGTTTCACCTCTGTCCAACATGGAACGAATGTTCTCTGTAACACCAAGTAAGGTTGTCTCTGTGGAGAAACCAGATCGAAAGCCTGACTGTTGGGAAGGCAGCAGATCTTGGGTTGTAATAAATTCAGTAAGAGACCGGTGTATGTGCTTTTCAAGTATTTTTGCAAATATGGGTAGTAAGGAGATTGGTTGAAAATTTGAGCGCAAGTTTGGGTCAGCTCCAGCTTTCTTTAGCAAAGGGTGGATCATGGCGTGTTTCCATTCGTTTGGCACACATTCTTCTGAAGGGATACATTTAAAAGGTCTGTGATTGTGTCCATAGACTTCTTATTAGGTTGTTTAAAAACCGAGCATGGCAATGGGTCATTTGGCGATCCTGATTTGATGGTACTAAGAAGCTCAATGACAGTGTCAGTGCAAAGCACAGGCCAACTTTCTATTATACTAGTCGGGGCATAGGGGAGTTGCTTGTCAGTTTGGTTACTCAGTACAGCAGAAAATGCATTAGGGGAGGTCATGTTAACCTGATGGTGTTTGTTCTGAGCTAGTTTTATTTCTTGGTAAATTTTGTCAACTTTATTGACAAAGAACATAATTAATAGGTCGCATTGTTGCTTATTTAAATCTGGCGGGGTTTGTACTGTTTTTGAGCCGGCTAGCTCTTTCACCATTTTAAAAAGTATTTTGGATTGATTTAGGGCCTCCGTAATAGTAGTACATACGAATTCCGCTCTGGATTTACTACAGAGCGCTTGGTATTTGGCCAATTTGATTTTATATTCTTTTTTGGCTTCTGGAGAATAGGTCTTTTTCCACATGCGTTCTGAGTTTTTACACCTAGTTTTTTCTTGCTTCAGTATTTCATTAAACCACGGAGCAGGAGATCGATGGTTTTTGCATTTCAATTTGGTTTTAGGTAGGCATGTGTCGATGGCTGTCATGTGCAATTTTTGAACTGTTACAGACAGGTTTTGGACCGATGACTTAGAGCAAGGAGTATGTGTATCAAGGAAGGTATTTAAGGTGTCAATACCTAATTTCTTCCAATTTCTAATGAATTGACTATGTACAGGTAAGTTTCCTTACTAGGCAGCATGATTTGGAATGAAAATTTAATAAGAAAATGATCTGACCAATCAATAGGTAGAGCATGGAAGGTGGCCATATCCTTAATATTTGAGAAAATCGGGTCAAGAAAGTGACCAGCGCTATGTGTTGGTCCAGTATTCCTCAAGGTTAAGTTGAGGGACGCTAGGTCCGCCATGAGTTCTGTAGCTTTTTGACAGTTCGGATTGTCAAAATGTAGGTTCATGTCCCCAATAATAGAAAAGTTAGCAGTTTTCATAACCAAAGGACCGATAAGGTCAGGAAGGCTTGCCACCCAATTTGTCGCTGTCCCTGGTGGATGATATATAAGCGCTCCAGATAATGTGTAATTTGGGGCGAGGACAAGTTTAAAAATACCTGCTTCATAGCCAGGGCAGGGTAATTGAGTAAACTCGCAGTTATAATCTTTCTTAAATATAATAGCGATCCCTCCACCTAACTGATTTTTCTGATCTAGTCTTACAATGGCATACTGATCTGGGAGGGCTTCGGCGGTTTCAGGCCCTGAATTTTCCTGGAGCCATGTTTCTGTTAGAAACAGGGCGTCGGGTTCTTCGTCCATCAATAGATTGAAGATCTCAGCTTTGTGTTTAGGTAGGGAACGACCGTTCAGGCTAAGAAAGGAAAAAGTTTTTGTTTTAGGCTCAGGATGTTTTTTCAATCCGTCTCTATTTTCAGTAGCTTTTGTCCCGACTGGAGTTATTGAAAAATTGCAATTTTGGCAAACTGCCTTGACCCTGCCTAAGTGCAGTGTGTTGCAAGTAGTAATCAGGGGAGGTCTCAAAGCCCGCAGTTGCTCAAAGTTATATTTTATGGGTGTAAACATACGTTTACATCCGCATAAATCTATAGGAGATATTACCTGATTTTGTTCATCATATGGTGACGGTAGCTGGGCCATGGCCCTGGGCCCGTTCGAGACGCAGACGGGCTGGACTCTGGCGTGACTCCGGCGCTGATGCGGTGCATCCACTAGTCGCGTCCACTACGTGGAGAGCGCCCGTCTCCTTAAATAATGATAGCTAGAGCGCTGACAACGCTGCCGCCTCCTACCCAAGATGTCCGCTGTCGGGAATATTCTCCCGGGACTCGGTACTCAGCCCTAAGATTGGCTGTGACCGCCAAAGTGCATGAGAAAGGGAGTAACAAGGGCAAAATGATAATAAATGCTAAGGGAATGTGCAAATGTAATTTAAAAAAAAATCCCCGCTTTAAAATTCGTGAACCACATGCTATTGATCAGCAGAGTTATACAAATGCAGAAGGCTACCTCCCAGCTTCCGCCTCAGGAGGGGTCCAGTCAATTCAACACAAACAGAATCTCGCATCTGTTCTTAGTGAGCTCCTTAAATAAACATGGCTAGAGCGCTGACAACGCTGCTGCCTCCCACCCAAGATGTCCGCTGTCGGGAATATTCTCCCGGGATTCGGTACTCAGCTCTAAGATCGGCTGTGACCGCCAAAGTGCGTGAGAAAGGGAGTACAAAGGGCAACATTATAATAAATGCTAAGGGAATGGCCTTACAGATGCTCTCCCTGGTGAGGGGAACTGGGGCTGCGAGCTGCTGATGAGCTGGATAAACGCGATTTGAGGCGCATTCATTTCAGCCTTCCCTGCATAGCAATTGGAGCGTTTTTAGACCATTTTTAAAATCGCCGCTTTTTAACTTTGGGGGCTGTTAGTTTAAGGGGAATTGAGAAGACAGGCACTCTGACACCTCTCACACCCTCTCTTCCTCTTGTTTCAGCCCTGCCGCTTTGAATTCAACATCACTCGGCGGTGGGCGCCATCTTGAGTGAGGAAGGTGAGGTCAGCGCTATAGTCGCGCCGTCCACCCGCCCTCCCATTGTATTTAGGTGTGTTTTTACCAGCGTTCCCTGCCTTACAGATGCTCTCCCTGGTGAGGGGAACTGGGGCTGCGAGCTGCTGATGAGCTGGATAAACGCGATTTGAGGCGCATTCATTTCAGCCTTCCCTGCATAGCAATTGGAGCGTTTTTAGACCATTTTTAAAATCGCCGCTTTTTAACTTTGGGGGCTGTTAGTTTAAGGGGAATTGAGAAGACAGGCACTCTGACACCTCTCACACCCTCTCTTCCTCTTGTTTCAGCCCTGCCGCTTTGAATTCAACATCACTCGGCGGTGGGCGCCATCTTGAGTGAGGAAGGTGAGGTCAGCGCTATAGTCGCGCCGTCCTCCCGCCCTCCCTCTTTCCTATATAATGTGTCACCCATTCAGACGGCGCAGCGGGCTGGTGCAGCGGGCGCGCCGGTCGCGCGCCGAAGCCGCGCCTAAGCTAAGCCCGTCTGCGCCCGTCCGTGCCAGGAATGCGCCGGGCGCGGGCCATGCTGCTCCTACACCCCCAGCCCTCAGGTACGACTCCTCTGTGCTGCTTTCTATGCGCCCCACCTTACCCAGTCCTTCCTGTCATTTTCATTCCTTTTCAGACCACCTCTGGGGCCCTTTTATCTGCCGTTCATGTGGTTGGTCATCCTCTAGTCCCGTCAGCACTATTCTTCCCCTTCCCTTTCTTCCTTGTCACAAGACAACCTCTTTCAATGGTGGCCTCATCAACGCCAGATCTTTAGCGCGCCACGGACAAGACATTCATGATCTTATTGTATCAGCCGATCTGGATGCCCTATTCATTACTGAATCCTGGCTGCACGATGCCTCCAACCCTGATCTTGCAACCGCCCTCCCTCCTGACTTTACCATCCTCAGGCAGGACAGACCCATTGGTCGGGGAGGCGGGCTGGCCATCATTGTAAAGAAATCATTCAAGTGCCATACATTCGATCTGGCCGCCCTCAAGGATTGTGAGTCCCTGGGATTTGTTATCCAAATCAGTTCTTCCTCCGCCTTTTCAGGAGGACTTGTCTATCGCCCCCCTGGAAATGCCTCTTCATTCTTGGACTCCCTTGACGAAACTCTGGCAGCCCTTCTTACCCACTACCCCACCTTCACCCTCCTAGGGGATTTCAATATTCATTTGGAATCCTGTACTGACCCCCACACTCTTAACTTCCGCCATTCCCTTGAGATTTTTGGGCTCTCCCAATCAGTCTCCCATCCTACTCATTGTGCCGGGCACACTCTGGACGGTATTTGTACAAACCTGGCCTCCTTAGATGTCTCTCCCCCACTACCACAAATTTGGACAGATCACTGTTTCATTCCTTTCTCCATCAAAACCAAAACCCTGCTCTCTCCCCCCATTAAACACTCTTACACCCCCTTCCCCGCCAATTGGAAGAAGGTAGCTGAGTGCATCAAACTTAACCCCCAACTGGCTGTCCCCCCCTCCTATTATGGGAGACGCATCACTAGATTCCACAAACTTTCACCTGTGGATTGACAGAGTGGTCTCCGCCAATTCAAAATCTGCTACTCAAAAACCAGTTCGAGGTAAAAAGAAGCCCAATGCCCCCTGGTATACTCCGGCCCTCACTGACTGTCACCTTAAGTGTAGGCTTTTGGAGAGAGAATGGAGAAAAACCTACGACCCTACTGCCAGATCCTTACACATTCTCCAGAGAAAACAATATCTTTCCAATATAAAAAAAGCAAAAAAGGCATTCTTCACTCTAGCAATAGACTCAGCTAATCAGAAACAACAAACGATTTTCAACATTGTAAAATCTTTCACTCATCCCAAAGCACTGGCACTTGAAATTCCTCCCTCACAAACCCTCTGCGATCAAATCGCAGATTTCTTTGAGGAGAAAATTAATAATATTCATAAGGACTTCCCCACCTTACCCACGTCAACCCGAGAGCCTGACACAACTATTCCCTTACTAAATCAATTCACACCAGTTTCCCTACAGCAAACGCAAAAAGCTATTTTGGCCTGTAAATCAGGAGCCCCTACGGACTCTTGCCCCCCAGTCATCCTGCACCACCTTATTGAGGCCGTCAACCCCCTAATCAATGCTATTGTGAACGAATCCCTCAACTCCGGTATTGTTCCTACTGATTGGAAGAAGGCCATAGTTAAGCCCCTCATGAAAAAGCAAAATAAATCCCCTACTGATTTGTCTAATATGCACCCAATTTCCCTTCTCCCGGCGCTAGGCAAAATCACCGAGCAATTAGTCCATGAGGAATTAAAAAATTTTGTGGAAAACAAACGTATCCTGCACCCACAGCAATCCGGCTTTCGCCCTGGCCATTCCACAGAAACCGCTCTGATTGAGTTATCAGACTCCATCAAGTTCTTGCAGGATGAGGGCAGGCAGGCTGTCCTCATCCTGCTCGACTTAACCGCGGCCTTCGACACCATCTCACATGCGATTCTAATCAATAGAATGCGTGAGATTGGTGTCTCGGGTTCCGCGCTTGCTTGGATAATGTCATTTCTGTCCAACCGCTCTCAAACGGTTTCCTTAGGCTCTTTTCTTTCTGGCGAACGATCCATCATCTCAGGTGTGCCTCAGGGTTCCATCCTGAGCCCTCTCTTTTTTAATGTATATATGGCCCCCCTTCTTACGTTGATCGAGTCTCATGGGATTCTTGTGACATCCTACGCTGACGACACCCAGCTTGTCGTCACTATTGACAAAAGACTCCCTGATGTTGCCATTAGATTTCAAAACTGCCTGTCAGAAGTCTTTTCCTGGCTTAACCTGAATCATCTAAAATGCAACAGCGCCAAAACCGAGATAATACCCCTCGGTAAAGGCACACTCTTTTCCCCCAAAGACTGGTGGCCTCACAACTCCGAAGCACCACCGAGCGCGGTTGTTTCAGCCCGCAATCTGGGAGTTCCATTCGACGCATCCCTTAGCTTCGATGAGCATATCCGTATTACCGCAGGGCGCTGTTTCAGTCTGATCAGGCAATTAAAGAAATTTTTTAATTTCTTGCCCATTTCAGCCAGGAAATCAGTCGCGGTGGCGCTTATCCTCTCCCGGCTGGATTATTGTAACTGCCTCCTAGCAGGCATTAAGAAATCCTCTCTTAAAAAATTACAAAGTGTTCAACACGCAGCAGCCAGGCTTGTCCTGAAACTTCCCCGCAGGTCCTCGGCCTCTGCAGCCCTCAACGCCCTCCATTGGCTGCCCCTCCATAAGAGAATCTTATTCAAGCTTCTAGTTACTGTCTTTAAAGCCACCAGGTGTACGGGCCCATCTTACCTGATCAAGCGCTTCCAGCGTTATATTCCAACTCGCTGCTTGAGGTCATCAGGCGCAAATTTCATCTCTGTACCCCGAATAAAATTAAAAACCAAGGGCGGAAAGACCTTCTCATTTCTTGCTGCTAAGGAATGGAATCGTCTCCCCCCCAATCTTAGGCATGCCCCCTCCGAAAGCCTTTTCAGGAAATCCCTGAAGACTTGGATTTACTCTCAATCTGACCCCTCAGTTCTCGCAGCCATTTGATCCATGCTCCCCATAGTCGATCATCTGTATGCTTAGCGCCAAGATGCTCCTTCCGGAGCGAAAGTAGCGCTTTACAAATGCTAATAAATATCAAATATCAAATGTAATTTTAAAAATCGCCGCTTCAAAATTCCGTGAACCACACGCTATTAATCAGCAGAGTTATACAAATGCAGCAGGCTACCTCCTGGCTTCCGCCTCACGAGGGGTCCAGTCAATTAAACACAAACAGAATCTCGCGTCTGTTCTTAGTGAGCTCCTTAAATAATGATGGCTAGAGCGCTGACAACGCTGCCGCCTCCAACCCAAGATATCCGCTGTCGGGAATATTCTCCCGGGACTCGGTACTCAGCCCTAAGATCGGCTGTGACCACCAAAGTGCGTGACAAAGGGAGTAACAAGGGCAAAATTATAATAAATGCTGAGGGAATGTGCAAATGTAATTTTTAAAATCGCAGCTGTAAAATTCCGTGAACCACACGCTATTAATCAGCAGAGTTATACAAATGCAGCAGGCCACCTCCCGGCTTCCGCCTCAGGAGGGATCCAGTCAATTAAACACAAACAGAATCACACTGTCATCCATAAGGTACTCACTAATAAGTGTCAACTGTCTGAGGGTTAAGGTAAACGGGATGTGAGTACTATCCCATTAACATGATAAGTGCAGGGAAGTTAAAAATGGGGTTTTAAAAATATTGTGAACGAGTTTACTTATGACTGGTATCAAACTGTCATCACAGTAAAAACACCGACCACTGTGGTCCACTTGATGTCAAATCACTCACCCGCCTAGTATTAGAGCGAGTTCTATCACCATTACCCTCGGTGATGAGACATCATGTTGCTGATGTCCTGTAGAGGGGTAAAACATGTGATACATCCCCTCCGGGTGGTGAGTACACATGCGGGCACAGGATGCCTTGTGTCCTCATTGGTAGTAATTGCTAAGTGGCAAAAGTAGAAGCTCATGACCGCGGGCCAGTATAGTGTCACACCAGCCCCCCGGTGTAGAAGGTACGGGGCTGTGGTCATGGAGTAAAACAAAGGCACAAGTCGGTAGTAATGGCAAATCCGACACGGCTGAGACATGAACTCGAGAAGAGGCGGCCAGAAAGGTTGACGCCCCCAACCTGGTCCACAGAATCACCCGGGTCCGAGATGTCAGGTACTCGTTCGTTATGTACATCATTGTACCCAGACTTCAAAGGGCCTCACGCTTGGTCCAGATCAGGTGATTCTGTGATCATGTGATCTGATACAACATTGTAACGATAGAAGGCATGAGAACGGCTCCAACCCCAGTCTCATAACCTTGTGAGGGGGCACAGTCCATAAAGAGGAACCCAACCAAGTGACCTGGTCTACTTTCAAAGTACCTTATCCTTCTTATTCTCAAATACTATAACCACTAGTTAACCAAACTGGATGCAGACACATTTCCAAGACACTAAACATATTAACATCCCTAATGTTGCAGTGTCAGTCTCGATGAATCTACCAGCAACTTCCACTAATATGCAGTTTACCTCCCTTACCACCCACTAGAACCAGAATGGGACAGATAACACACAAGACATTGCTCTTTATAAGACAAAGGAACAAAATGTGGGAAATCTATGCAGTGAGGAGTTATATGAGGAAAGCAAATCCTCTAGGACAGTGACGCATTCTTGATGAAAAAAATCCCTGATTATCTAATCCAGAAAACCTATGCTTATTCTGAAAGCACATAATCAAAATGAAGTCTTTAATCCTTGGAAGTCAAATTAACTCTGCCAAAAATTGTAAAACTAAACTTTCAGAAACTGTCTAACAGATTATCAATCCCCTCAATTCTTTAAACATTAATGGTTTTATCAAAACATTTGAGAAACCTTCACAATTCCTTGACACTAGAGTAAAAAAATATATTATGACACTTGTCAGAGCAATCTGATCACCAGAAGTTCACTAAACCAATCATTATCAATAGATAAAAATCAACCCATCTCCCTCACTGTAGCCTAGTGTACTTGCTGTAAAGGACTCATCAAGCGTTCATTCTCATACCTATACTTTTCTACATGTACCTTAAAGCGCTTAGGGCCTACACTGTAGTTCAGGCATTTCATTTTACCAATAGGCAGACTACACAGAGTCATTCTTGTGATGAAATGACACAGTTTGCACAGACTCTTGAACAGCCAAAGCAGAATGGCTGACCACCATCTTAAATTTATTCCACTTAAAGAAAAGGGCATGAAATAGAGTTCTGCGGATGCATTACTCCATTACAAAAGTGATTGTTATGCCGTCTGCTGTGTTACGAACCTGCGGCTCGTGCCTATAACTCAGGTTCAGGGCCTTTAACAGCAGGTATAGCTCTCTGTAGCAGGATATAAGGCTATATTAAAGCTCCTGTGTGTGATAAAAGCTTACATGCCAGAAGCGGATTTAATTGTCCTTGTACAGTCTTTAAATTTGTCAAGACTAGACTGTGGAAAGTTATAAAACTTCATACAAGGGAAAACTAAAGTACGCCTTGCCCACTAATGGCAGTTTAATATGCTAGGAGATGCTTAATCTCTGGGGCTACACTTTCTGATCACATTCCCCTTGTTGCCATCACACACCATTTATATGCAGCCTTCTCTCTTTGCACTTCATTGCATTGTATATTCTACCTTTTGCAGTGCACCTTGCAAATAAATGGTACTGCATGCGTAGGTTGGATATGTGCTGGATCGGGGCAAGGAGCAGAGACATTGGGAAGGTTATTCTATAAAGAAAAAAACAGCTGGGATTGAGAATGGGGGGATACCTGTTAACTTGGATCAGCAGAGGGCGCAATTCTGTTGGCAATATGATATGGTTTTAATTGCAAATGGCCGAGAGAACAGTCAACACCGTAGAACTGACAACTGAACTCATATTTGCTTCTCGCAGGTGACTTCTTTTATATGTAAAACCCATAGTGACTCACATGTTAATTTTTTGCAAAGTAAGCTAATAAGACGTTTCCCGGCCTATAAAAATCTTATCTACACAGTTCTATATATGACATATCATCTATGCTTCTTCCGAATTGAACCATCTTGAACCTTCAGAACATGTTAACCGTTAATATAGTTGATTCCTCTGGTGTTTACTATCCTTAGTGGTTCTTTGGCCTGCCTTATCTTGCTTCCTACAGTACTGGTTTAAATTGCTCTCTGACCTCGTACTTCTCTGTAACATGTGTTGATGCTAAGGCTGGGTGGGGGTTGTCACACTTATGTAATGTGTTTTGAAGTTTCATGTCTGCATTCCCCCCACTTGATATATCATCCACCTTCTCTGTCTCTCTTTTGTTAATGGACAGTAACTGATACATTTTACCTGCAGCGTCTTTAACCTGGGTGTGGGACCTAACGGTGAAAACTCCTCCTATCTTGGTGCTTACCCTTTTACAACAGTACCACAGTATTTGGCAACAAGGCTTTGAACAGTTCAGACATCCACAATGTCAACCAATCAAACCACCCACCCTGAGAAACACTCAGCAGGGGCCCCTCCTTCATTTCTCATCATCCTCTGCAGGTTGTACAGTGTTCATATTGCCTCCGTTAAAGTTCCATTGTCCTCATCATTTGTAGAGACAATCAAGCAGCACTCGGTCCCAACCTTGGTGCACACCACTCCATCCATGGCCATTAGAAGGTCCAGCACATAACCCGGGCCAGACTGGCCACAGCGGGCACCGGTCGTTTCCCCAGTAGGCCGGGCTGGTTTTGGGCCCCTGGGGGCCGTTTTTGTTACCCGGGGTCGGCAATGTCAGCCCCCTGTAACAAAATCGTCCGAAACCGACCCACGCAAACTGCTCAGCTTCACTCCTCCTCACCCCGGGGGTGCGGGACAGGGGGCAGCTGAGCAGTTTGCCAGGGGCGGTTTCTGTTTCCAGTCCGGCCCTGCACATAACGGTGCTGCATCTTCATCCCTCTTATAGTAAGTAGTTATTCCTTGACTGCATTGAACCCTTCTTCGGTGGCATTAATAATTTTCATTAGTTCCCAGTGTATTATTTGTAGTCATTAAGCCATTGCCTGTGCTTGGACAAATGGTAACATGCTTCCACAAAATAATTGAACTTCGTATTTCCTTCCAAGAGTTGGTTCCACAACAATCTGCAAACTACTTCCACCAGTGTTAAAAATTGGGTCTCTAGTTGCCAGAGGTTTGCACCCTGTTCCAGTAGGCACCACAATCCTAGTCAGGGTAGGTCACAGACACAACCAAAATTAACCTCTGCTCACCCTCTGGTAGCTTGGAACAGAACAGGCAGGAGTAACTTCAGAGGCAATGTGTAAAGTATTTGTGCAACACATAAATTACAGTTACTCAATGAAAGCACCTCAAAAAGACTCCAAACAGGTTTAGAGAAACAGAGAATATTTATCTCATTAAACCAAGACCAAAATGAAATGACAAAAATCCAAAAAGTAGAATTCGAGACATGAATTTTTTAAAGATTAAATGTGAAACCCGAGCTTAGAAGTCAGTTGCGATCAAAAGATTACAGTAGATCGATGAGGGACTGGTGCACATTCAGAGATCAGGCCAACTGCGATGGAGGGCAGTCCGGCTACAGGACCCACGATGGACCTGCTGAAGAGATTCTTTCACTGGAGCTTTTGTCGACATAGAGAGTCTACTGCATCATCCTTGAGATGTGCAGTGGGTGATCCACATCATCATCGAGCTCTGTTGAAGTGAAGGCAATAGATCATCATCGAGCTATGTCAGTTGTGGATCTGATTGTCATTGAGCAGCCTCTGTGTTGGCATCGAATGGCGATGCAGCAGGAATTCTCCCTTAGCTGAGGCAATGCAGTGGTATTTGCAGAACTCAGCTGCAGAACCCACTTTTGAGGCCCAGGACTGGATGGGGCACCTCAGGCAAGGGTAATACTCACAGATGGCAGAGTCCAGCAGTACTAGCAATATTGAGGGTGGTCTTTTATTTTCCCTGAGACTTCTGAAAATAGGAGGTAAGCTAGCAAGCTCTTGGAGTCACTCTTGGCTCAAGTGAGATGGGTCAGGCCCTTGTCCTCAGCAGGGCAGAGATCAAGAGGCAGCACAGCAACTCAGGAAAGCAGAGAAGCAGCTCCTCAGATGAGAAAGTCACAACAAAGTGGCAATCCTTACAGCACAGCAGCCTTTACTCCAGCAGAGTTCTTTCCATCTCCAGTTGCGTACTGGTTTGTTAAGGTCAGAGCCCTGGTACAGATACCCAAAAGTGCCTTTGATGTAGGGGGTGACTTCAAAGGAACTCCCTAAGGTGCACACAGATCCCTGTCAACCCACTACTGTTTGCCAGGCTATCTGTGGGGGAATCAGTCCTTTGTTTTAAGATAGGACACACCCTATTCAGATCTAAGTGTGATTTACCTCCTCCCCTTCCAGCAAGGCTATCAGAATGCAGATGAATACAGATGAGTCATCTCTCACACCCAGCTCTTCCTGTGTTTGTGGCTATCTAGAGGGAATGCACAAAGTGTAGCTGTTACCCAGCACAATGTGTAATGGAGACAGGCTGCAGTCACACAGACCAAAGTTAGGAGCAGAGAAATGTCCACTTTAAAAAAGTGGAATTTCAGAAATGGCAATGTCAAACCCATCAAAGAGGCTTTAACACCACTATTCCAAAGATGTGAAACATGCTGTAGCTACCCCTTTCTGATCAGGAATTACAGCGTAAAAGGTGTTTTAAGGAATCCCCAGTGCTAGCCTATGTGAGGAGTCAACCTAACAGGAGTACAAAACAAATTTAGCAGTAAAACTCAAAAAAACATGTCCTGCCTTTCAGTTGTATAGCACCATGCCATTAGGGTCACTTAGGGTCTACCTTAAGGGTGAATTATGTGTAATAAAAAGGGAGTTTAAGGCTTGGCAAGTGGTTTTAAATGTCATAGCAATGTGGCGGTAAACTGCACACACAGGCTGTTTTACAGGCTACTTGTGTGGGTCGTACAACCATTGCTGTAGGAATACTGGTAGCATTTAGATTAATGGCCCTGAGTATATGGTATACCACTTTACAAGGGACTTAAAGATACATTAAATATGCCAATCATGTATACACCAAAGTCACCATGTTTAGGGGAGAAGCACATGCACTTTAGCGCTGGTTAGCAATGGTTAAGTGCTCAGAGTACTCTGGCCAACAAAAAGATAAAGCAAAGCATAGACGCAAGCAGGCTAAAAGTTGGGGGGATGTTGCTTGAATGTGAATTTATCTTAAAAAATAAAAGATTAGATGCATTTTGGCAAAACAGGAACAGTTGGTTTAATTAAACACAGCGGCCGGGATAGTCTGCGTCCGTCCGCGACCCCAGAGTAGGAGGGAACCTCCGCATGGCCTGCGGAGTTCCCTCCTGTGCAATTAGGATGTGACTGCCACCATGGCGGTCACATCCTCTATATTTAACATTGTGGCGGGTGCGGCTTCAAGCTGCACCCGCCGCAATGTTAAAAATGCATACATTGCATTTGTATGCAGAAAGCGGAAGGCACCGTGCGGTGCCTGCCGATTACTGTATACAAATGCAGGGGGGTACCATAGGCACCCCCATGTGCACCCCCACCCCCCCTTCACCCAGGGGCCCTACAACGGGCCCCTGCAGTGAAGTTCCACATGCTTTTCCACGGCGGAAAACCCGCCGCGGAAAAGCATGTTTTGGAACCCATCCTAATATGGCTGGCGGTGTCTGAGAGACACCACCACCATATTAGAGCTTTTCTGCCGCGGTTGTAACCCAACCGCGGCGGAAAAGCAGCGGACTGAAACCAGGACCCACCAGCCATCCTAATGTGGCGGTGGGTCTTTGGTGGGTCCGCAGCGGATTTTCCCCATCCTCCGGGCTGGCGGTGGCTTCAGCCGGCCCAGAGGATGCAGAAAATCCACTACCCTAATAAGCCCCTTAGTGTGGCATCTGACTTGAAGATTTAGAGCTTTTTACATATTTTCTGCTATTATAAAATTCTCTCACTGCAAGATGTTGTACCCTGTATATTTATTCTATTGATATATTATGAAATTATATTTGTATAGAAGACTCCAGTGTGTAATTTATGATGATCAATTACTTTAACTTATACCTATGAATCTGCAATACCTGGATCCTAATTGTTTTTTAAGACACTTATGCACTGGTAACAAACCCACCTAGAAACTCAGATACACAGTGATGCATCAACTGACAGACACAATGAGAGACTGACAAACCCACTGAGACACTCGCGCACCCACTCACAGACCCAATCAGAGACTCAAACACCTACTCCAACTCTCACACCTACTCATATATGCACTCACATACCCACACAGGTTCTCACACACTCACTATTAAAGTTTTTAGGTTACAGTTATGAAAAACATTTTAAGAAACCTTAGAAACTCACTGAGAAAAACAAAGGTTACAGGGACACTATAGTTAGGAAATATATTTAAAAAAAACAGAAATTCACTGAAAAAAAAATCAAAGGTTACAGGCACTTTATAGTTAGACTCACATTTCACTTGTACAAAACCAGGAAGATTCAGCAGTCATATTTACCTGAGCTACCTATTACTTATGCCACTGCAATGCACTGCTTGTGACCTCACATATTACATCACTGATGACATGGCCAGTGACATCACTGATGATATCTCGTTATAAATAGCTCAGGAAACTATTACTGTTGAATTTCTCTGGTTATGTACGAGTAAAATGTGGTCCTAACTATAACTTCTCTGTAACCTTTGTTCTTTTTTCACTGTGTGTGTGTATATATATGTGTGTGTCTGTGTGTATGTGCAAATACCAGTCCCAGGCAATGCGCTGTTCGAGCACCACAGGGACACAGACACCAGAGATTTGTGCTTAATCCGCTTTTTATTTTCCTTGGCATGGTCGTATGACGCGTTTGGGCAACCACAGGTAGCCTTGCTCCCATAATGCAATGCGCTATAGAGACCGCTGATAAATTTTGCTTCCACAACATGTGACTCATTGTGACCATAACAATGAAAAACAGACTACTAATTGTGGATTCACGGCTAAAAAATCATTCTTCAGATTTGTATGTGATACAGATAGTCTCCTGTGATGCACCAATAACAACCACTATAAAAGCACTAATACATTGATAATTGTCTTGTACATAAATTCCTAGAGCGGCTTAAATGCCTTGTTGTTGCTCTTCAGCTATTACGTACTTTTTGAAATACATATATATCATAGTCCTTCATTATTCCAATTTTTGATAATTGAATATCATCATGATACACTGAAAAACAGAGACTACAATACAGGCTAAGAAGATAAATACAAATGAAGATCATGATTGAAATATTGTGAAACAAATCAATGTTATGGTTTATCTGTAATAATAGGAGCGCTACTCTAAAAGATTACATAAAAATCCATCTACTTATATACATAATAAAATCAAGTATATACACTGAAAACCATGGCCACACAGTACTAGTCAATATCACAATAAAATGCATAGTGCAGAATCAATTTTTCTGATTTCTTTATTAGAGTGCAATCATTTCTCAAAGTGCTATGTGCAAAGTGATAATGTCCCCTCAACTTCGGGAGCTGTCAAAAAAACACAGCTTAGAATAGACTCCTACTTAGCACCTCTGGGTATAGATAATGTTGTATATAGTAGTGTCAGCCTCCAATCGATATTCGTAAAAAAAATATATATAAATAGATAAAGTGCTCTGCTGTTCAAGTGACTAAAAATTTGAATTGTAGGGCATGTCTGCTCTTAGATGAAACTAATATATATATATATATATTGTTTCCAATCAATGACATTGCTGGTTAAATGGAAGGGAACAGACCAGGTCTGTTGTGAGTTTTTATGACATTAAGTGCTCATGTAAACATCAGAAGTGCTTTACCTTGTCTAGAAGAGGCATAGGTAAAATGCTTGGCAGGCGAAGTTGTGTTATCAAAGAATGATGTCAGTATCATCTCAGTTATCACGGGCTTAAAGGAAATTATGGAGATCATCACCCTGATTCAGGCCATTGGGGGCTCTTGAATCAAGTTCCAATATAAATTCAGACTCAAGTTGTCTGAGAAGCTTTTCCCTGTTGCCTCCTCTCCTTAATGGTGGCGCTACCCCGATCACAAAATAGTTCAGGCACTCCATAATGTTGTCATGTATTGCTTTGAAGTGTCTGGCCACAGGTATGTCGAATCGGAATTAACTATGGCTCTGAGATGCTGAAGAATTTTGACGTGTACCTGTAGCTTTTTACCGCCTACATTCTGAAATCTACATTTACATGTTAAAACATATACTGCGAACTCAGTCCTGCAGTTGTACATCACTTTCAAAGGAATAGGTTTGTTATTGAATGCAGAGGTGTACTCAAAGGTGTTCTTACCAAATTTGTATGCTTTGCATGAGCAACATTTGTAAAATCCTTGTTTCAATGTTAACCAGTTTTGTTTGGCTGCGGGTGCAAGTGTTGGTACTTCAGCGCTAGTCCTCACTAGAGCATTGTTCATAGACATGGGTCATCTGAAGGATAGGGTGGTTGTCGAAGGTAGACGTTCGCCCGAGATGGTATCTGTCATAACTATGGGCCAATTACTGTTCATAATGGACCTCACCTGCTTCTGTTGATGACTGTAGGTAGTTATGAGGCAAACCTCAGATTTGGTTCCACCTCTCCTTTCCTCACTAGTAGGTTTGTCATGGCTAGACTGGGGTTCTATTTCTACAGATAATACATTTTCCCTTGGGATGTTCCTCACTTTCTCTAATGCTTGTGTAATGGTACGTTTATCATACTCTCTTTCATAAAATCTAGTCTTCGCCTCATTTATGCAGCAGTGAAATTCTTGATCAGTACCACATATCCTGGGCAGCCTCAAGAATTCTCCATGCTGAATACTTTTTATCAAATAGTACGGATGGAAGCTTGCGGCACACAGGATAGAATTACCTTCAGTTCTTTTGTGGTGTAAATGTGTTACTACTTTGTTGCTTGCTATTTTGAGTTCTACATCGAGAAAATTGATAGCTGCCCTGTCCATCTCAGCTTTACATTTTAACACCTTGGCTGCTGGCAGTTTTCCCGTCCTGTGCTGGGAATTGCCATTTTGCTGGTGTCATGACGAGCTCAGCTCGTCATCAGCACAGCTCAACCGTGCATCATGACGAGCTGAGCTCGTCATCAGCATCGAAAGGATTAAGTTAACTTTTTTGACATTGATCGTAGCAACAAAATTCCTCAGCCTCTTTCCTTGAACCATTTCGCATGATAAACATATTGTCAATAAAATGCATTCAACTAACCACATGACTATCAAATTGTTCCTTGTGTGCCACGTGAAGGACCTGCTTGTGCCACAGCCCCATGTGTAAACAAGCGTAGCTCGGGAAGAAGCAGGCCCCCATGGCTACACCTCTTAGTTGTTGAAACACTTCATTGTTAAACATGAAATAATTGTTATGAAGGCAGAAACCAATCATTTCTAAATTCATTACATTTTGCTTAGCAATGGATGTGTCGTTTGTTCAAATAGTGCTCCACGGCTCTAAGCCCATCGGCATGATTGATTCTGGTACATATTGAAGAAATGTCTAATGTAATCAATAAATACTCATTGGATCAGGGAATGTGTTATATTCTTTGTTCAGTTTTTATTGCCCTTTTAACTCAGTATTTCCCTTTTAACTCTGCTGTATACTTTTAACCATGGCTCATGCCTAGCTGTTGTATTGCATCATTTAGAACTGAGGTTTGTCATGATTCTTAATCTTGAACCGGTGACAGCAGTACTGTGCACTTGCTTATAAAATATCTCTTCAACTATTTTGGACTTCAAACTTCCTTATTTCAGAACTTTACATTGGCGACTAGGGACCCTGTACCTGCTACCTTCCTGAGCACAGGCGCGGTACAGTTCTTGGGATTTTTTGTTTTTGTTTTACTATTATACTGATTACTGGAGTATCAGTATTGTTCCTTTACTTCAACTTATTGGACTACTTTTCAAGGAAAATCATTTGAATCTCTGAGTATTTCCTTGTTTATTTATTCAAGTTTGGTATTTTTGGATTGTTTTGGCCTTCATCTGGATGTTCATAGCTGCCAAAACGAAGTACATGTTGTTTAAATGATCGGATTTAACCCTACTAAGTTTGATGTTTTTTTTTTATCTTTCTGACAAATTCCAGTGGTGTTCTACATATTATTACCATCAGTTGTGTAATTTTGTTCTTGAAGGAATTTTTTGCCAGGGAGGGTTGTCCAGAAGTTATTATTTCAGACAATGGGGTACAGTTGAAGTCTCGTGAAATGATGGATTTTTGAGAATTGCATAATATTCAGCATGTTACCACATCTCTTTACGATCCTCAAGGGAATGGTCAGGTGGAAAGGTTCAACAGGGTTCTCAAACAAGACATACTTTGGGCAAGAACTTTTGGTGCTAATTGGAAAGTCAAATTAAGGGAGAAATTGTGGTTGTACCGTATAACTCCCCACACAACCACAGAGGTTTCACCTTTTCGATTGCTTAAAGGCAGAGATCCTGTTTCTAAATTGTGTGCTTGGTGGTTTAAAAAGGTTGTCAGTACTCAGTTTTCTCAGTCAATCAAAGAAGACATAGCACTAAGGGTGGAAGAAAAGCAAGTAAAGAGTAAGAACAATTATGATGTCCGTATGAATGTTAGAGTACCTGATTTTGTGGTTGGAGAGTTTGTCAGAATTCGTAAACCTGGAATTCTTCATAAACATGATACTAAGTTTGGTAGACCTGTAATGTAATTTGTTACTTGTATAGCGCACTACTCACCCACAAGGATCTCAAGGCGCTTATACGAATACCGCTGTGGAACCTGTCCTGGCTTTCCCTGTGAGGCGTCCACTACTGGGCACCCCCAGGGTGAAGGCCAGGCATCCTTAGCGTTGTGGGGGTCGTTGTGGAGATTAAGCAAGCTATTGCCCAGAGTTGCAGAGTGGGACTCTATGATTAGAATAGGCACTGAGGCAGGAATTATCAGGTCCGTGGAATTTTTGAGCCCAAGTTCTGCCAAGGCCGGGAATTGAACCCTGGTCCCGGGCTAGACCTGTGCATCAGGGTCTGCAGCTCTAACCAGTGAGCCACACTTCTCCACTGTGAAGAATGTTAAGGTTAACAATAACAGTGTAGTCACGCAAGATGGACAGGTGTGGAATATGAGACGTGTCTCTAAATGTCATATGAATAATTTGTAATGTTTGTAAGAGAAGAGATGTGTTATATATTCTTTGTTTAGTTTTTATTGCCCTTTTAACCCCTTCGCTGTCGCTGCGGGGGTTAACCCCCCTCTTGTTGGGGGAGAGGGGGGCGCGCAAAGCGCCCGCATGCTCATGACGAACTGAGCTCGTCATGAGCTATAGCGCTCCTGTGCTCATGACGAGCTGAGCTCGTCACAGGTGTATTGCCTCCCGTGGACCGCTCAGCACAGCGGGGGAATTCTCCCCGCACCTGAGTGTTCCACGGGCCATGACGAGCTGAGCTTCCAAGAGGTTAGGGGGTAATGCCCAAAAATTACTGTTTTGGATTTTGATGAGTTGGCAACCAACTTATTTTAAGATTGTAAGTTGCCAGAGCCGTGAGTGCTTTTTGTAAGCCTATTTTAGTGTGATCTAGGAGTACCAGGTCATCAGCGTACATCTTAGTGTGCCCAAACCTAGGTGTTATTAATGTGGTTCCAGTCAAAGCTTGGCCCATGTCTGCGGAGTATAAATTGAAGAGCATCGGAGCTAAGACCCACCCTTGCTTTAGGCCGCGATCCGTGTCGATTTTCTTTGTAGCAGATTCGCTCGAGAGTTTGATTCTAACCCAAGTTCTTGAATACAGAGATTGAATTGCTTTTAATAAAGAAGGGTTGATATTCCAGTGTGCCAACTTCTGCCAGAGGATGGAATGATCAACGCCATCAAAAGCTGCAGAGTAGTCAATAAAACAAGCAAAGAGAGGGAGGCTTTGGCGGGACACAGCTTTTTGGACTAGATATGAGAGGGAAATTATGTTGTCCACCATTGATGCCGCAGCTCTAAACCCTGTTTGGAAGAAGGGCAGAAGGCCTTCAGTGCTGACCCAGTTTGAGAGTTCCACCAGAAGAGTACTTGCATAGGCCTTGCCCTCGATGTCCAACATGGCAATCATGTTGTAATTTTTTGGATCGGATTTCGGCCCTTTCTTATGTATTGAGTGCAGAAGCGACGCTCTCCAGGAGTCTGGAACGTCTCCCAAGAACCGGCATTCTGCATATAACTGGATCAGATTTTCTGTCCAGAACTCTGTGTCGGCCCTGAAGAGGAGCCAGACAGGCCGTTAGGACCTGGTGCCCCATTATGTCTAATCTTTTTTAAGATTGTACATACATTTCCTGGAGGAGTTTCGTCGTCCAGTGTTTCCGATATATGTGCAGTGATGTCTAGTTCTTCGCTCGCATTAAGGCCTTTGTTTAAGGAATGTCTACTTCGATCTTCTTTGTACAGTGTTTTTATGTGAGAGACCCAAATGCCTGCATCGAGTGAGTTCTCTCTGTGAGTGTCTCCTTGAGTTAGAGTATTAAGGTATCTCCAGAACTCTTGGGATTTGCAGGGTCTCAGGAAGTCAAAGATCTTCAGCCATTTTGCCTCAATTCATTCACATTTCGCGGCCCAGACTTTCTTCGAATTACTTTTTGCGGTTTTTTTTAAGTAGCCTTTTGGCCGATGCTGAGCCGTTTTTTCCAATAAGCCCTGCGTTTGGCGTTTAGTTGTTTGGCACTCTCTTTAATTGCTGGGACGAGTCCAAAAGTATGTGATGGGTGTCGGGGGATTGTGCTTATTGTATCTCCACAAAGCAGTGAGGCTAATTTGCAGGTGGATCGGTCCCATTCTTCTATAGCGCCCCTGTTATTTGCGCTAAGGAGCCAGCCTGCCCATGTTTTTTTCCATTTGTCAAACTTGTTGATTGGCGCTGGCCCCCATTTGATTCTTCTTAGTAGCTTGTGCAGTTCTTCTCCGTTAGATGCCCCAATGCAGCGTAGAGTGTGACGTGTGTCTGCTGTGAGGTTTAACGTAGTTGTTAAGGCGGCATGATCACTTTAGTTTCGCGGGTGCACTGTGTAGTTTGACATGAGATTTTGTATTTTTTCGCTTAGTAAAATATAGCCTATTGTCGTTTGATTGTTGTATGTGGGGGCAAAGAAAGCCCCTGGCTTGTTCCTTAAAAACAGAGAATGTGCTGTTACGAGGTTATAAGTGTTCATTAGGGCGTTGAAAGCGTCTGTAGACCCAGAATGGTTGCTTTGTGTTGCAGTGACCCCTATGTTATGTGTGCTAAGGTCCCCAAGAATGATGGATTCCATTGGTGCAAACTGTAAGAGCAGAGTTTCTATCTGACTTATCAGCAGGGTCAGTTTATCCTTGGCACCCGGCCCATGGGAGTTGGAGTGAATTTTTTATGGATTTTTGGAATAAAGTATATGACTAGAGTTATTGGAGAAGTTCATCACTGGAAATGAGCCAATCCCTCTTCCATTTCATTAAGTGTTTTCCAAAAGTCTCTTTCAGTATTTTCAGCAGTAGAACATTGGACTTTTCCAGCTCCAGACTCCATTGCAGTTCCCCATCAGCCATTTTTCTGGACAGGTCAATATCTTGGCCACAGTTTGATATTGAAGGGTGGGGTCAAGGTTGTGACGTTTACAAACAATTTCTGTTATTACATAAAAAGAATGGCCCTGCTCCACTAAAGCTAGGTGGATCCTAAAAGTTTGCCTTTCCGAAAATTGGGTTATGGTTGCAAAATAAACCGGAAGCACTGATCTAGTAATTTACTTATAAACAGCTCCAGCCATGGCCCGTGGGGGGTGTTGCGGTGGAGCAGAAAGGCGGGGCGGGGAGGGGCAGGGAGGGGGGTGCTAAAAACTGGAATATGGATAATTGGAGGTAAGTAAACAATGTAATAAATAAAACGAATTTCGAAGCGCGCCCTGCATCCTGCGCTACGAAATTAGTTTTATTAATTAAATTGTTTACTTACCTTCAATTATCCATATTCCGGTTTTTAGCACCCCTCACCCTTCCCCTCCCCCACCCCGCCTCTCTGCCCACCACAACTCCCTCCATGGGCCGCGGCTGAACAGCTCTTTGATATGTTGCATTGTTTGTGCAGCAGCTGCATCCAAAAACATTCTCTCACTTTTGACTATATCAGTCACCAAGCTAGGCGGTTGGTACAGCATGGGCCCCTGCCTACCCCATCTGTTGGTGCTGGAACAATGTTCAGAGTTGTGGTGCTAGTCAATAACATCACCTTGCTAAAGGCATTGGGGATATGTAACAGCCTGTCTGCTGCCTGACGAAAACATTAGAAAGTCTTGATTGTTCTTTCTCCGTCTAAACGATTTCACATGTTGTAGGGATGCTGCAGAACCTCCTGCAGCCGTAATTTCAGCATCACTGTGGGTGGTGGGTCACCTGTCCAATATCAAGATCTCCTGCATGCTTGGCAGAAATCGTTGCTCTAAAAGCATCATGCCTGATTGAAAGCCGAAGAGGTTTCCATATTTTTCTGGTCCACTCCTCATTCTTTTTATTATTCAGAAACAAACCCCTAAAGTCACACGCTTGTTCTGAAATGCAGAAATAAAATGTTCCAGTACCACCGGGAGAGTTCTGCCTGCATATTAGAGACATGTCTTTCTTTTATTGCCAACATACATTGCATGGCAGTCCAAGGAAGGACAATTCACTAATGATAGCCCAGTGCACAATAGCCTGGGACTGCCACCACTTTGAACCAGTGGTCCTGTGGCTGATTGGTCACAACAGCAAGGTTTTCTGACATCTGAGGGCTTACCACTGGATGATGGCACTTTCACCTCCTCTAATCAAGGCAGAGGAACCGTGGTTTTTGGTGAGTGGCAAGTTCTTGCGGTTTGAATTGAATTGAATTGAAAATTCCATTTATATAGCGCATAACCACCCGAAGGCCTCGCAGCGCTAGGGACTGAATTCTGTGTGCGACTGCAGGGAAAGATTAATGCGCTTTTGAGAACAGATGGGTTTTCAATTCTCTCCTAAATGACATCAGGTTGCTGTTTTTCCTGAGGGACAGGGGTAGGGAGTTCCATGCCTTCGCCGCTGAATAGGTGAAAGAGCGGCCGCCCCATCGAGCTCTCTTGATTTTTACTTTGGTTGCCAGGTGCAGTGTAGCTGAACGTAGGGTTCTAAGCGGTACATACGGCGGTATTAGAGGGTACAGTACCGCCGGGCCAGTTTGATGGAGGGATTTGTGCAGGATGCACATGGCCTTGAATAGTGATCTTGAGGCTACTGGAAGCCAGTGAAGCTCCTTTAGGGCGTTTCTCGCTGACTGCCAGCGAGGGATATTAAACAGTAGGCGGGCGGCGCAGTTTTGAGTGACCTGAAGTTTTTTTGTCACTGTTGCCGGGGCCCCAAGATATAAAACATTTCCGTAGTCCAGGCGGGAGAGAATCAGGGCCTGGACCATGACCCTCCTCGCCTGGAATGGGAGCAGAGGGAGCACTTTCCGGAGCATTTTCATTAGCCCTATGCATACCGAGGCAGTGATAGTAGCTTGGGACGAAAAGTCTAGCGCTCTGTCCAACCAGACTCCCAGACTCTTTATCTGCTCTTTAGGAGGGGGGGGAGTACCGAGACACAGAGGCCAATCATCCAGGAAGGAGGTAGGGGAGGAATTACCAAGCACCATGATCTCGGTCTTCTCCCCATTGAGCTTGAGGTGGGAAAGTTGCATCCACCCAGCTACAGCCTCCAGACATGGACCCAAAGTGTTTGACGAACCCCCCTCGTGGTCCAAAGAGACCACGAGTTGAGTGTCGTCAGCGTAGGTTTATGGCTGCGTTCCGCATATGCCTGACTATAAATGCTGCCATAGAGTTGTGGTTAAACAATATTAATTTACAAGTACACTAGACTCCTGAGGTAACGTATGGAATAAAAGCAAAAATTAGAAAACCAGCTAAACAAAATCCGCTTGGACATTCCAAAGCGAGCTCACATTAAGCCAGCCCTAAATGTACTTCAGTGGCTTCCACTGGAGACCCAATATTGAGTTCTGGCTCCTCCACGCACTGCATGAAGTATTTTGAGTCAAAGGCAGAATATGCCAGAACACACGCAGACGTAATGTAAATATAGAGCAGCTTGTATTCAATGACTACACTTATTATCAACCAATTTACTGTTAAGCACACATACTTCAAGGTTCCCTTGGTCCATGATACAAGGCTGTGGGAAGCCCAAGAGTGCATGTTTGAGGGTTCAGGCTATCAGATTTGGCCCTGATGGCTCTCTGGCTAAATTAGAAGCAGATCCGGAGTAGTGATTGAAGAAAAACAGACTCCAGTACAAACTCCACACATGTTTTTGAGCATTAAAGGTAAAGAGTTCTAGTGAACTGGTGGGAGGATGTTAAATGTTTCTTTTTTAAAACTGCGATTGCTGTTATACCTACACCGCTGTGATTTATTGTCAAAAGAAAGATAGTTTGAGGCACCTTTGGGCCTTAAACATGCATAGCTTGTGGGCATTTTTTGGGATGCCTAAATGCTGCCCCAGTAGGAAGACATAAGGACAAGATGCTGAACTTCTCAGTTTAAAATCAATAGACGATATCAGAGGCTCTGATCTCAATTTTGATAACTGGCCAAAACATTCACGTGACTTTAAATAAATAAGTATATTTCTCTATCCCTGAACATGTAATCATGTGCATTGTAGAAATTCTATAGTACAATAAGCTTTTATGTATTGTCTTAGTTCCATGGCCGTAGCCTAGTTCCTGAAATGTGCTTTCAACCGAACTAAACTGCACTGTTCCATTCTCCTGTAGTGGTCTTGGTTTTCCTGTCGTTGAGGAGATTACAGATAGTGGTTTTGTGGGGAAGCCTAATGGGGTAGTGGAACGGATTAGGCCTGGGTAGAGGTGGTGCATATACCTAGGCCTACAGAGGTTGCACAGTGTATAGAAACCCGCAAACATGGACAGTCACAGTTAAAAAGTAATATTTACTCCTTTCACCTAACAGCAAAGATCTTACTAGGAATGCCTATGTGTGTGCTACCATGAGTATATATTCCAGCCTAGGTGTTTGTTATGAAGCTGGCAGTGGCAATCAATAATGTTTGAATTTGTCTTGGGCTCATTAATTTGACAGTCATTGTCTACTGATATTGAATATTAAACCTTTTTTTTCTACATCCCACAGGTCACCTGTCATGTGAACATACTGTCAACATCACTGAAACAAACCTCCTCACTATCCAGACCAGCGATTTGAAGCAGCACTGTAACTTGAAAAGCGTCCCCTTGTGCCCAGACTTGACAGAATGCTTTAAAGATAAATTAAAGCTCTGTTCTATCAGTAATTCGACAAAGAAAATGTGTTATTCATGGGAAGGTATTGGAAAGTACTTCATCGAATGTGGGACGGATAATACAAAAGAAGTTGATCTCACAGAAAAAGGTAGGCATTCTACTGATATAAACCTTTACCAACTGCTACACCATCAGCTGCATCTATTTTAAGTAAAATATACATACAGAACCGTTTTGGTGTTCACTATTATGGGGCTACGCATCACTAGACCCGATACAAAAAGCAGAAAATAAATTCCTGAGACGCCTGTTATCTACCCCCAGTCTACTCCTACGTTTTCATTGCATGGGGAGGTGGGTCTTGACTATGTCACCGACAAGATCAGGATGGCCCCCTTACTTTTCTGGCTGAAGACATGGTTGAATGACGAGCTATTGCTAAATCACTCCATCTTAGCAGATGTCATGTCATTAGATCACGTAAAGAGAATTTCCGGGCTAGAATACATAAAACAGACCTTTGCACGGCTAGGCCGCCCTGACCTATTTATAACTCCATCCAGTATTAGGCGGGAGGATGTGATATGGACCAAAAGAAATTTTATGGACCTGGCAAGAGTTACCCGGGAAGAAGCGGAACTAACGAAACCTACAGTCAGACAACACTATTTGTTGTTAAGCTCACCCTCCCTGGAACCATATTTATAAATTGTTACTAAGCCGTTCCACAGGCTGCTGTTAACCAAATTCAGATTGAATCTGATACATTACGCCTTAGGCACATATCATACATGGTGTAAACAGGAGAGTGGCCCCCCCTGTGTCTGCGACGCATTCTCCATACAGGACTCCATGCATTTTATCATGTTTTGCAGTATGTACACGATTCCCAGGAATAAATATTTGGTGCCTTTACTGAAAGAGGCAGGTTTTATACAGGTCAGGCCTGCCTTTGTTTACCTACAGTCTTTATGTAGTGTTCGCGTCATCTTCTGTGTAGCCAGTTTTTTAGCGGCGTCCCACAGGATTAGATCAAAAAGCTTGACCATAGAACCCTGTTTTTAGGCTCGTATTTATAACGCTGCATTTATGTAACCTTTTTCTTCTTCTTTTTTAAATCATATTCAGATTGGCACTTTTCCTGTACTATGTATTTTATCTGTACCACTGTATCCTGTATGAACTATGTCCTGTTTTATTTGCACAGTAATCTTAAAATGTCTTTTTAATGTTTTTATTGCTTTTATGATTTTAATCAAATCACATAAAGTGTATTTTGACTGACTGACTGACTGAGCGAGGCAAGCACAAGGAAATGATGGACGGAGCGCTGAAACTTTTCAGACACCCACCCCCATTCACAGATCTGGGTTGAATCCATCATCATTCTTTAGCTCACTTCACCACTCTAGTTCAGACCCAGCTATATGCAAATCAGTCTTGACCCGTAATCCTTATGGGAACAGTCCAGCCCAAACTGCCAAGCCAGGTCTTACCTAGACCGTAAACAAGCATTCTGGGACTGGGTTCGGGGTAACACCCCTCATCAGCCAGGCTTGCTTGAATCCAGTGGCAAAGTGAGCAAGTGACTCATGTCTGGGCATACCCTGCCAACTTAGGGCGAACAAAGCAAACACAAGGAAATGATGGATGGATAGTTCATGTAGACAGTTAACATGAGACTTAGGGACTAATCAGGATGTAATCAAACACAGTTGGGTCGCATTCCAATTTAGGAGTATGCATTACAGCCGTAAACCGGCCGTAATATATGCTCCCATAGGCAAAAGGAAGGTGTGGTTCATCCCTGCATTCTGTGGCAAGCACCTCAAAGTCCATGTGGGCTGTTCGTGCTGTGGAAAGTTCCATGGACCACCCCAGGGTCAGGATGTTTGCCATGGACATGTTGGGCTCCTGTAAAATGCGTTCATGGAGCTTCAGTGACGCACAACCCTGTTTGAACTGCGCTCCAACTTGATAACCTTCATTAAGCAACATACAGGAGCTGGCGACCTCCTTCAGGCAGCTTTAGAAGACATCCACTGATTCATCTGGTTTCTGCCTCACCTGGCGGAGTAGGAACCGCTCATAGTTGGTGTTAGCGTAGAGTTCAAATTGGGCAGCGATGGCATTCTTCATGTACATGTGAGAGGGCCCAGTTTCAACCACTGTATTGGAGTCTTATGGATGTCATCTCCACCCAAGTGAAAGAGAAGGCTCGCTTCCTCTCATCTGCAACTTCTGCAGCTTCAAAATATGTCTCAAGGCTTTTCGCCCACGCTTTCCACTGTGCGGCATGTGTGGGTGGAGCCACCGTGACGGTGAACAGCTCCAGTGTTGGGATAGAGGATGTGGCGGAGTGGTAGCTGTATCAACGGACACATTCAACTTGCTTTGGCACACTTTTACCCAGTCGGATAGGGCTCCACAGGCAGTTAGGAGCAGGTTGGTACTTCCACTGTGAGGTAGGATATACTGCAAGCAGTTGCTCTTGACCAGAGTGCTGGCATCCACAATGTGCTGCAAGGCAGGCTGTATCGCTGCAGGCGCGGCCTCTAACGCTCCCTGCTGATGCGGGCAGTCAGGCATTAGGAACCTGAAAAAACACCTGCCTTGGGCCTTAGGAATCTTTAGGTGGCGCCTGTGGGTGATCTGGGTCGATAGGAGGGGATCCTTAAAATGTAACATAGTGGGTCTTAGATGCCTATACGTGGTGTTTGGGTGCTTTTCAAAAGTCAAAAGGGCAGTCATCCAGGGAAAACCTTGGGGAGAAGAGTTTCTGTGTGGGCAACAGACACAGCCAGCCCTTCAGGTACCGCCGATTACCTTGTATTTATGCTTGGGGAGGAGGTAGGTGGGACTCTCTCATGCGCATAATAACTTGCTGGTGCAGGCCGCTGTTAACGGAGACGTGGCGACTGGAAGACAGACAGAGCCATCTGTGGCAATGAGGCCTCTCATGTCTCAGCAGGCTACGGGCTGGCCACAACGCGTAGCGGTGAGGCTGCAGGGGCAGGACTGCAGCTCCAAAGGGCCACCAATGCAAGACCTGCAGTAGGCCAAGGAGCAGGCTGACCAACCGCCAGCCAGCAGCGGGCAGGCAAGGCAGGCTGGTCCAGCGAAGAAGAAGCCAGCACAGGAGGCAAGGTGAAGGCATGCATGGGGTCTTTGCAACCTCCACGTCCACAGTTCAGAGTGCTGCTGCCAGATCCGTTATAAAAGAGACAGAGACACATGTTTTGCTGGTGACCTTGTGGCTCCAAACTTAACCCTGCCTGCTTTACTGGTTCCATTTATGCATTTCCTGACGCAAGACATCAGGACAAACCAATTGGCATGACGCCCTCAGGTAAAAACCCTGAACTTCCACCTAGTGCTCTCACCCAGTGACGCAACACTACAGAAGTGAGGCAAGGTTCCAGACACCCGTTAGATGTTACAAAAACACCAAGAAAGCTGGATGGTGATCTGGAAGAGGAGAAGTAAAAGGGACACTCTCCAGTTGGCAGAAGTGCAAGTCGAAAGTGACTATCCCAGCAAGCTGATCGCCAATGCAGCAAAATCAACACTGTGTTGAGGAAGCTGGCAAACAATTGCAAAAACAAGCACCAGAGGCATGTGAATGGAAAATAACAGCTCAGGGTGAGGTCTGTATGGTACGACCCCCTGGCTTCCAATTCAAGAGGCCATATCAGGAGCAAGTGATAGGTCGGGCAGAGAATTGCATTTGAACAACATATACACTTAATTGTCAATACCCGCTGCTTATAATAGGCCTACTATAGCAATAGTGGCCATGAGCCCGTTTTCTTTAGCCCCTCTATCCCAACATAGCTTTTTTGTAATAGTCACTACAACAGATAAACAAGCATGTGCAATGCAATTGATCTCGCTTTTGGGACCATATAGGTATTTAGCTATGCAGCACATGACATTAGCCTGTGTGCTGAAACATCAACTGTTCTTTACCATGGAGGGAAAATAAGCACCAAACTGCGTGACACGCCAGGTATGGGAACACATGGAGAGAAATATTGCCTTTCAGCGGGAAATGGTATCGTTCAAAGCTCTGTTTTTAAAATTAAATCTGGGCCTTCGGTGGTCTTCGGTGGTCTACGGGTGCTCATGGAAGACAATCTCTATGAACTGGAAACTAGAGAATGCTAAAGTGATTCTTTTATTTTACTGACTCTGCTGGTCGTTTTCTATCAAGAAAGTTAAATAGAGGCATTTGCCAGAAAAATAAAAAGACAGTCCCTCAGCAGAAAGCAATTCTGGTATTTTACTGACCTCTACTGGTCTTTTTCTATCCAGGCAGTTAAATAGAGGCAGTTCAACAAGCAGAAAGCAAATGTGGTATTTTACTGACCTCTACTGGTCGTTTTCTATCAAGACAGTTAAATAGAGGCAGTTGAACAGAAAAAAGTCCCTAAGCGGAGCAGAGAAGTTCTAGGGCTGCTCTGCAGAGCCCAAAAATTACATACACATATAAGTATATACTAAAGTATATACAAGAGGTCTCGACTGCTCAACGTAAAGATATTTCCTCCCTAAAACTTTGGTACATTGTTATTCTTTGTCCAGATCTCAGCACCCAAATTCGCAGAGGACCACTTTGACCAAATAATCAATCCGACCTTTGGTAAATGACTTGTATGTTCATTACTATCCATGTATTTAAGGATAAACAATATAGAGTCACAGACTATGTTATATTTGTACCCATAGCATGTATATCCAACTCTTCTACGCCATGCATCACTGAGTGGAGGTCATATCGATGTTTCTCGGAATAAGTGAGTGGAAATTATTTTCATATTTAGGCATTCTTTAAAAAAAAAGAACCCTAATGTGCCCATTATTATGTACTACCAATTGCTTCCTTGAAAAGTCCAAACTTGAGTGCCAACGGAGGGAGGGTTGAGATACCTGTTGGCTGCACACCACAAAATACTGATTAGAGCAACACAACAGGAATAAAGAAGCATGCTCTTCTCTATTTAGAGTTTATCTTTTCTTAGCAATATCTGATTTATTGTGCATCGAGTCCTAAAGGGAACTGTATGAATGTATAATTATAGAAGGGGGCATTTCCAAACCTTTGAAAACCTATTGAAAGGCAAGTTGTTCTTACCCACAGCATGTGAATGCATGAACATACTGGCAGTGGTGCGTTCACACTGATTAGGGCACTTAGAAGAATCTTAGGGTCCAGGTGCCCCATCTTCACTTACACGTGATTTTTGTTTGCAAAAAATTAACCTCTTACAGAAATACCTATTCGGTATGTGCCACAAAAGCTACCTCCATCAATTTTGGGTGTCAGCAAACACAATATCGATAGATATTAGTTATACAGTCGGTGGTCAGCAATAGGCAAAATGGCGCTCTAAGGTCTATCACAAGTACAAATCAGTAATGGCAGGTAATCTGGCACGGTGCATAAGGTAGGGAAAAACCACAATATCCCCACGTGTGTGGCCAGCAGACCCCTTATGCTATATATACAAATCCTTTGCACACTTTCAAAAGTAAATACATAAAGTTACATATAATATCACAATGATGCTTGTCTTTATGTTTTCAGATGTCTTTAATTCAAAGATCTTTGAGCCTTCTTAGCTAACAAGTGTTTTGACGCTGTTACAGTGGATTACCCCACGATTTCATCAGGGCTGAGGTCAGTTTCATGTAGTCTCTTAGTTCCGGTGACAGTTCCAACCCGGTAGGGGTTCCTGTAAGTTCTGCTCCTGGAGAGGTAAGAAAATATAAAGACAAGCATCATTGTGATATTTTATGTAACTCTATGTATTTACTTTTGAACGTGTGCAGAGGATTTTTATATATAACAATATCAGAAGAGGCAGCAGGTCTTACATGAGCACACATGTGAAGTTTTATTAACCTGTATGCCCCGAATTTGGCCAGGGATCCTTTTGTACAAGGGCTATTCAATAACACAGAATGGTATTTTCTATTAGAAGGAGGTTTTAATATGGTATGGAACCTGGACTTAGAACACAGAATGCAACTGAAATGCAAAAGCCATTTCAAATACCCTCAACAATAAATTGACAGACCCTGGGATGGTGGGTGTAAAGTCATGGACCCTAGGCCCACATACTTTGGAAATCATGTCACAGACACTGGGGTGATGCTATTTAACTGGCCACGAGTACATGCACTCGGGCTCTTTTTTTAACAGGCCCATGCCACTCGTGACACCCGTGTTGGATGGGTGTGGGGTGTGTGTGTGTCCAACCCTCAAAGGAGTAGCTGGTTAAACTAGTGCCTGCTGAGACACTAGAATGTGTCCAGCAGGACACTACATTCCTCCCATACTTTATTAAAACCAAAACAAGTCCAACCTATGGAAATAAAACTATGTACACGAGATATCACTTTGTCTCTCAGCCTCGAGAGGCGGTCTGCAGGGCAGTGGTCAGGTGCAGCTGGAATCACCCAGGCATCTTAGCACATGTCCAAAATTGAACCAGCTAACACTGGGAAAGATCACTGTGCAGACAGAGACCGGATCCCTCGGCTTGAAGTTAGTTAGGTGGCAGTCCAGCTATGTGATTGTGATCAGTCTGGTGGGCTCTCGCTGTGATGCCAAGCGTGTTAAAAGTTCAAGTATGGGGAATTAGGAGTGTTGTGGAACCTGCTGTGGAGTTTTCACCTGTGGGTGTCTTAGTGGTTTGTAGTGGTGCGTTTCCAATTGAATGATGAGATACTTCTTTGGTGGTTATGGTGTTGCCCATGGCACAGATGGATGTGTTTGCCATGTGGATGACATGGACGAGGATGACTAGGGGACTTAGCAGCACGTAGCCCAGTGTCTTTGCTGGTTCTGTTCAACTCCTGTGACATGTGCGATTTCGAGCAGGGCAGCCATCTGACTCAAACTGCAGATGCTTGGGAACTGATGGTTGCACTGGGAAGCATAGGGGGAGAGAAGTGGTTTGTGCTTCCTGGTGGCTTGCATGTGGTTCTCACATTGAGCTCTCTCCAGGGACGTCTCCCCACCTTGGTGGCTCCCTTGTGTCTGTGGGTGCATTCTAGTAGTGGTGTGAGTCCTCGTTCTTATCCCCTTGTTGTTCTCTCTAGTGTACCAGTGGTCGTCCGGTTCTTCAGGGTGATTGGATTGTCTCGCTTCTTTTCTTCATGATGTGGTGTTGTGCCACATTCTCTCCTTCGTTGTTGTGGTGGTGGCTACTTTTCACTTGGGGACGTGCAATTCTCCGGTTGCCTGTAATGGGATGATGTGCGTAACAGTCTAAAGGCAATGTTGGGGGCCCCCCTGCATAGTCTCTGGCCGACTGCGGGCGGTGCTTTTCCATTTGAGATGTGTGTGAGTAGATAGAAGGCAGCTCCTTACTTGTCTCGCTGTGGGGATCAGAGACACTCTTCCTCCTCTTTAACGGTGCACTCTGCTGGCTCCTTGTGTGTCTGCTGCTCTTTCTTGCTGTGGTTGCCACTTGCCAAGAGGGGCACAAACACATATTTCTCTCATTCACCTTCAGCAGAGCATTATGGTTCATTCAGGGGCAAAGTGGCTGAAAACACAGTGGTGTGGTCGACTGTAGTGCTGCTGGGCATGCTACTTAGTTAGCTTTTCTGCTTTGGGCTTGGCTGCCTGTGGCTTTAGTGGTTTTGCTGGACTCTTGGCTGGAAGCTTTGGGCTACTTAAATGCTTTTTGCTGGGGTTTAGTGTCTCCTGCTGTTGTGCCTCACAGTCTCTTGCTGTGGTCCCTTGTAGGGACACAAATAGCTCTTTATGTCTGTGGTTGCACTGACAGTCTCAAGTGCAGGCTCTCCTGCAGGGTTGACTCGCCCTGAATTTGTTAAGGGCAGGGGACAGCCGGTGTGACAGTAGCATACAACCTCAGCAATCAGTGTTGCAGTGATAACAGATGGCCACCAGGGGGCCTCACTGTGATCTACAGGCCCATCTGATTGCTGCAATCTGGGGTACAATGAAGGAGGCTACTGCCACTGCTGTGGGCATTGAGATGAAGTGACTGGGGGCACTGCAGGCTTTTACTCAGGCTGGGTGGCATGGCAGCTTTATCTGTGCTAAAATATGCTAGCCCCGTTGGGGCGCTTCACACCAGTCACGTCCTGAAATGCGGTGCAAGCAAGCTACCACTAGGTGTCGTCGCAGCCACTCTTCACTCTTCTCTTGTGGCAGCCTTCCTTTAATTACTCAGTGTGCGGACCATGCTCCTCTCGTGTGAGTGCTCACAGGTGGGCGTGGGGGCCAAAGTTATTGTGTGTCCTTCAGTGTATCAAGGGCATTCTTAAACATGAAGTTCAGCAGGGTGGCTTGCTACGAAGCGGGGTACCTTCATTTGTGTGTGTTAGGACACATCTGGTGGGTACAACGGGCAGTATTCTGCTCCTCAGCGGGCTGGTGCTCCGCTTCTCTGCAGATCGTCGTGTGAGTCTGTCTACCTTGCTGATTCTGCCACTTTGGGCAGCGTGACAGAGCTGTGGGCTTCTCCCACCTTCAGCGCAGCTGGGGAAAGGATTATTACAGCAGCAGCTGCGGTGTGGTGTTGGAGATGGCCATTCTCCTTTCTACCCTTCTGGCAGTGAAAGGGTGCACTCATCGTGGAGTGACAACAAGCTCACTTCCCCTGGCATGCTCAGGTGGAAGCGTCTATGGACCCATACACCCTCATTATTTAGGGCACTTTGGGCAGCATGGCAGGTGGGGTCAGACCCCTTGTCACCACTGTAAAGTTGTAGGCCCGAGTCCCACATACTTTGTAAATCATGTCACAGACACTGGGGTGAGTCTTATTTATCTGGCCATGATCCCATGCAATAGGGCCCTTTTATTAACACGCCCACATCACTTGTGGCGCCTGTGTTGGATGGGTGTGTGGTGTTTTATTTATTTATTTATTTATGCGATTTTATATAGCGCGGACTTTACCCGAAGGTGTAGTGGCAGGTAAAACGGGTGCCTGCTAAGACACCAGAACGTGTCCAGCAGGACACTACAGTGGGTATGTTGAGACATTACCACCCAGGCGAAAGAACTTTGCTTTCTTACACTTCATAACTCATAACGACTTGCTGTAGGGGGCACGCTTGACTTAGGAATAGAATAATTTACTATTCCAACTCCAGGGTGCGCAACAGTAGGGAAGGTGTTGGAATAGTAAATTATATTATTCCTTAGTTTAGAGCGCCCCTATAGCAATTCGTTGTAACAACTTGTGTTATAATGGTACAGCGATGTAACAACTTGGCCATTGTAACAACCACGTTGTAATCGCATGCGTTGTCACGCATGCAATGTGATGGCTGTTTCCCCAAAAGGAATGTCTGTGAAAACAGAGAAATGTTTCATGACCTATATTCAGTGACACATCTCCACAGTATTGGACACTTTCAAACAATGATGAGGGGTGGTGGGAGTGGGTTGCAGTAGGGCTGTCAGTAGGAAAAGACCAGGAAAGAAGGCTTTTAGAAGACAAACTAACACAAGAAATACTAGAGCTAAAGAACGCTAAGAAAAAGAATCTTGCACAAAAAAATATGAAAGACAAGGGACCATGGGCAGTTGACAGCTAAAAAACAAATGGAAAAGAATATAATGTTTTATACTTGAGGTGGGGATTTGTATTTAATTCAATCTTCAGAAATATGTTTTGAATTCAACTTAGCTGTGGCTGCTTTTATGTAATATTGGCAAAACGGTTTTGAAGAAAACAATGAAAAAGGTTCATTATTAGCCAAAGAATCCTCAATCAGCAAGCAAGATTATATATTATTACCTCGAGTAGTAGAATGCAACTCTTACCCAGGTTTTGCAATGTGTGGAAAACAGAATGAGATGCATTGAGAAATGAATTGATTCCTACATGGCTGATGAGTTGCTTATTGATACGTTTTTCCACTAATTTGATGAGGAACAGTAACAATGAAATACGCCACTTATTGTCTGCACCTGTGGGGTCAGCAATGGGCTTTTTTTGTAGAAGGAGGAGTACAGCATTTTATGTAATGCGTATTTGTAAAGTGCACTGTCACCAGTGAGGGTACACTTGGACTGAATAGGTGTATGTGCATAACCCCACCTATGCTAGGTATTGTAGTGTAGTTCCTATATTCCCAATACGCTCTGCGCATTGGAATAACATAAACGATAGTTTAGACGTAGGACTGAAGTCGACTGGGTCTCTATTGAATATGTTAGTCTTACAATGCCAGCTAGCTCAGAGGTCACTAGAAACTTTCTCAAATAAACAAGAAGGGATTAGTTTCTGACAACCATATAACATGACAACTTTGTTTCCCAAGAATAAGAAATATATCTTCAGAGTCGCGGAAACAATAGATGGCTATTTCACTCAGTCAATCGTGCATGCTTTGTTTCACCAGGGTTTTTGCAGAGAAATAGAGAGACGGGCGTTTTCAATAAAAAGGTTATTTATTGAGCAGTCTTCTTTCTCATGCAAGAGAAGTGAATTGCTACAATCGTAATACTTGCTATGAAGTAAAGTGTGTACAGTAAAAAGAGTATTATGAAATAATACTGTAAAAGCATGATATGGTTTCTAAGCCATAAGATACATAAAATAGATAAAATACATAAAATACATACAATGATAAATAATGACTAAAAGTACTCAACTGGTGCATCTAAAATACGCCTACCCCGGTGTACCTAACCTAAGTCTAGCACAAGGGAAGATGTAAGTGAGGTGTAGCTTGAGTTAAATAGTTTCTGCCAAGAATCTATCCAAGAATTGTCTAAGGGTCTAATCAGCTCCGTACCTTGGTTATAGAATGAAGGAGGTCTTGTATCTCTCTCAGACCTCGATCTCCCAGTAACCCGCAAGAGTAGCAGGGAAACACTGGAGCTGGATTTCTCGGCAGGAGAAAAGACAGCGTCTCTCTCAGTGTGTCAGCTGGAGGGTCGGCTTCCTTCGGCACTCGCCACAGCAGGGCGTTGGACAAGTAGTTAGTCGATCTGCTCCAAACCACTGTGTGTTTGCTAGGGCAGATGTGGGTATATTTATACCTGGAAGGTGCCGAGTTTGATTTAAGGGTGGACATAATAACGTCACTAAGAACTCGAAGTTCTTTACACGCTCCAGGAGTTCAGGGACAAATCAATACTGAAGCAGGGGGAAGTCCCGTACTGCTGAAGGCTGGTTGCCTTCAAGAACTCCTTGTACTCTAGGAGCTTAGTGGAAGTAGCCATGCCGTATTCGGACTGCATTGGCTGTGTCTAAATATGGTTATGATTCTTATGCCTATATAAGGATATGATAAGTTATACCTATATAAGGGCATGGATCGGGAAAATTACACTAGAGTCCTAGATTCGTTTACAACAGTATGTTAATTGAAAATCTCACAAACTAAGCAGGGGGAGAGGCAAAATTCCACTACTGAGTGTCGGAGCATGAACACTCAATAGAAACCCCTGTACAAGTAATTTTAGTCCACCCTTTTTGTGTCTTCCCCTACAGATTATCGCATGTGAGTTACATAGGGGAACCCTTAGCTTGGAAGTAACAGATTCCAAATATACCTAACCCAAGTACGGAGGGTAACACACATGTTTGGGATCCGAAGGGTCCTGAGGAATGCCGGTGTGACCCAACACTGTGGGCACTTATCAAACGTCAGAAACCTGTTGACACTTTGGCAGTAAGGAGGGATGGAGGAACTCTTAATCTTCTCCCATCACTACCATCGTTAAGTTTTTTGTACCTAGCCATTGGGACCAGCAATACATTGTCGAGAGGGGACAACACCGAGCTAGTTTTAACCTTCACTGAACTTTTCTTTCGGTGGTGATCCCAACCAACATATATTTTTGTTTTTGTATTTTCTTCCCCTCCTTCTGCTGCACCTTAGGCAGTGCTCTATGCAGGGGGTATTGTTGAAGCAAGCCCAATGACTAAGCATGTCACAATTTTGGAAGTGAGGGCAATATTTTCTCACAGAGCACGTGCCACCCTTGGATTACATTTCCCTACTCATCCATGTTAATTAAAAAGCCAGGTCTCCAGCTTCTTGCGGAATTCAGGGAGAGAGTAGGTGGCTCTGATGTATAGTGGGAGGGTGTTTCCTTGTCTTCTGGTAAGTAAAGCAGCTCTTTGAGTATCTGTAGTATTAAGCAGTGGCGGAGGGTGAAGTTTGGGAGTGGTGGCGCTGAACTTGGACTTGGGGTAAGAGACACAGCATTATCGATGCATTTCCAGCACAAATTTTAAAAATAAAAGTAAAAAGTTATATAAAATAGTCCCACCAATTAACGAGTTACCATAGTCCAGGTGTGATACAGAAAGCTAGTATATAGATATTGGTGAGTTCTGGGCAAAACAAGGGGTCTATCATCTACTTACAATGTTACATTCAACATCTACAGTGCTATGTATTTAGAAGGATCAACCAAACAACAAGTAATAATGAATACAAAAATTACCAATGAATAAAAATAAAATATAACAATTTATTACATCACTTGGTTATAAAAACATTTCATACATTAAAAACATGTCATATGCAACAATTAAAAAAGTTTTTTACAATTCATAGTTCAAGAAAACAGGAGTCGATGCTGCATTTCGGTGATTGGCTATGATATTCACCTTCTTCAGGACAGTTTTCTACAAAGGATAATTTCTGATGTTATTACTAATACATGTTGTTAGCGATCACTTTCTACTTCAGCTAAATTCCCTTTCCGTAATTAAAAACATTTTTGTTAATGCCCTTTGCCATACTATCAGGCACTTACACCGTCAAGTTTCCCATATTCTCATAAAATCACTTCAAATATTGCGTGTTCTCCTTTATATTTTATAAAGAGAGGAGAGAGGGGAAATGCCTCATCTTGGAAAAAACCACAAACAACTATATTGCACAAAATTTCCCCGAACATGATTTCAGGTCAGTATACAGTGATATCCATATTATACTCCAAGGAGTGCCATACATCTAACCCGAGGCTTATAATCTAAAAGATGCAAACATAAATGACATACCTATCTTAGCCGTAAGGCTAGATCTGGTATCGGCTTTCAATTTTGATATATGTTGACAGGATAAAATAAAGATAACATTTCCAAAATTTAATATATTTGTGTCCAGGGTTAATACCTGCGAATTGTAAAATATCAAAATTCAGGATAGCCTTTGTTTAAAACTTGCCATTGCTAAGATATCATCAATGGTAAAGGAGTATATACATACCCTTAGGCAAAGGAACTAAATTATAAAGGACCTTCTGTGGGTGCCACCGTTTTATGTAATAGAACATTGTGAACAAATGAAATTGAAACATCCACATGAGCTATCTCTTAGAGAGTTTACCAATGGCATATTTATCTATAACAAAACTCCACGGCGACTTGCCTGGAAACAGTCTAATGCAAGACCATTAAATTAGTCTGTAGGCACTTCGCAAGGGACTAGCGACTTGGGCTATGTCATGCACAATGGGATTCTTTAGAGGCCAACTGCTTGTCCTCTAATAGGAATGCACCTGCACTTTCAAACATCTCACTAGCACCTCCCTAATCTCCAACAAGTAGAGGTCCATGCCAATCCTTGATAAATGCACCCCATCACCTCTGAAAAACTCTACAGCCTCAAAACGCAGCTGCTTATGTGTAACTCTTCCAAAGCCAAGGTGATGACAGAACCTAGACATTTCCGAATTCACTTTCCTTCGAGCCCTGTCAATGGCCTTTGGGTTCATAGCACCCCTCCACACTCTGCGCGGGACCAACTCTGTCCACAACACGTCGCACCCAGCCCATTGCTCCTTTAAACTCGACAAATCCTTCTTCATGGCCCTCATCAATACCACACCCTTCACTTCACACAAATTGTTCTCCACCAGATGAATCAACACAACATCTGAGCACCGCCCATGCACCATCCATTTATTAAGGTACAGCAGCAATTCCTTCCACTGCATCCCCACTTTACCTTTCCAAACGATGTTAAACAAGTGATTATTAAAGCCCCACATTTCCCCAAAATAACACTGACATGCCTGGACCTGTGCCCATTTGATAAAAGAATGCCCCACAATCCAAATGGTCACTTCCTTCGCCTAGGGCCCAGTCACCGAACTTGTAACGAGAAAAAGGAATGAGATTCACACAAAAGAGGATGAGGCATGCGCCTCCTCCGCATTCTGCCAGACGTAACGATGATAACAGTCTGAAGACCAGTGCCCCAGCCTCATTATGTCCCCCCGCGTTCAGCCCCTATTATGCCGCCCCAATCCTGAAGGAATGCTTCCCATATTCCGCCCCATCCACCCCAATGCTGACCAAAGCTTTCTGCAGCACCATGCCCAGCTGGTAATCTGTCACCCGTTTCCCATTAGCGTGCCTAAAAACCGCCTCCGACCCCAGGCCTCTCGACATCGCTCGTAACCGACGGGCCTACTGAAGGTGGCACGTTGCGGCTGGCACTGCCCCTTCCAACCTAACACCTTTTCCTAGACCCCTCCGGTCCGTTTTTGAACTTGCCAACCAGATATGTATACCTTCATCCCCAATGTACACATCTTCCCAATGCATGCAGTTCTTGACCTTGCTGCCCAGGAGTTCAGACACCCTGAAAGCCCCAAAAAAAATCCATACTATAAGGGTGGAGAATAAACAGGCCTCAAAATCATCCCTACGGACAACCGGTAGCACTTCCTATATATGCGCAAGCTTCTGCCAGGAAAGGGGGCGCCGCTTCGCACTCTCCTCCCCTTCTCCCTAGCCCAACCTTCCAACATCCTCCTACCCACTTCTCCCGCCGACGGAGGGTATACCCACAGCAGTTTCCCCATGAAAGCAATGCCCGCCAACTTTCCAGCAATGGTAACTTTTGTGAGACCTTTGTCAATGAGTGCTAAAATAAACTGTTTCACTTCCTCAGACCAACACCATACCTCCGCTCGTTTACACACCCCGGATGCCAAAAAGTCTCTCCAGGCCAGTCGATATGCTGCCCCGGTAGAAGCCGACAGAGAGCCTACCACCAGTTGTAGCACCTTACGTTGCCTACATGCGAAAGGTGCTCCGGCATCGGGGTCAGTGTCCTGTCTGCCTCCTTGGCCAGCCCACGGAATCTTACCAACTGTGAACGAGACAAAGTATCCGCTTTCTAAATAAAATAAAATAAAATAAAATAAAAATTGGCCACACCTGGTATGTGCAATGCATTGAAAGCAATGTCATATCTGAGGCAACCAAGCAAAAAACCCGCAACAACTTCAGAATTTGCTCATCTCTGGCAGACTGTCTGTTAATGACCTCCCCACCGCCATGTTATCTACCCGAAACAACACTTTTTTGTGTGCCAGCTCCTCGCCCCACAGTGTCAATGCTACCAGTAACAGGAAAAGCACAAGGAACGCGATGCTCCTCCCACCATCCTTCCACTGCCGCGACCACTGCTCAGCGCACCACCTGCCCTGCCAATAGACGCCAAATCCTTCCCCGCCTGGGGCATCTAAAATAATTTGCATATCCCACTGTATATCGTCATCCCTCGCCAGAGGCACTCCGTTGAAAGACTGCAGAAAAACTGACCACATGCTCAAATCCTCCTTCACCCCTGCTGATAAACGAACATGTTGGTCATGTAAATGTTTTCCTGCCAACGCCCCCCAAACCGTCAGCAAAACGTTCTCCCTGCTCTGACCACCCTGCATGCGAAATTAAAGGGACCTAGGAGCACCTGAATGTCCTTCACTGTTACCTTCTGTTTTGACAGCATTCCATCCAACAACTGCATCATTTTAACTTTCTTGTCATCTGGCAAGCGAGCCCGCATTGCCACCGAGTCAATCTCAATCCCTAAGAAGGACATAGCCATGCAAGGACCCATTGTCTTTTCGGCACCCCATGTCACCCATGAGCTCATGGAAGGTGTCCAGGGCTCCCTGGCACTCCGTGGAACCTGGTGAACCGACAAAGAAGAAATCATCCAGGTTGAGCATCACCAAAGTGTGACCAGTGTGCCGCGTGAAGTACCACTGCAAGAAGGTGCTGAAATATTCAAATAAAGCGCATGATATAGAACAACCCATCGGTAAAGCTTTGTCCACGTACCATTTTCCCTCAAAATGGATACCCAGAAGATCTCAATCATCTGGATGGACTGGAAGCAACCGGAATGCCGACTTAACATCACACTTTGCCATCTCTGCAGTCGCGCCCGCGGTCACAACTAGTGACATTGCCACGTTGACTGAAGAATATGAAGCTGAGGCCGCCTGCACATCAATGAAATCATTAACTGAAGACCCCTCTGGCCATGAAAGGTGCTGGATCAACCTGTATTGACCTTCCTCCTTTTTGGGCACAACCCCGATCGGTGATATGATCAGGTTCTCTGTTGGCCAATCATTAAAGGGGCCAGCCATCCTCCCTTCGCGCACCTCTTTGTCCTTATTCTCCTGTACTACCACCTTGTATTCTGATGCTGATTTCAAATTATCTGCCCACTGTCTCTGCCTTGGCCCCCGGTAACCCAAATGAAACCCCCACTTGAACCCTTCCATCAGAACCTGCTTCGCCCCCAAGTCCCCATACCCCTGCAATCCTTCAACCAATTTTGCCAGTCTTACTGGCGTAGGAGCCTTTGGGCCCAGCCCCCTGTGGCCCCTTACCCCCCCTATTGCTCTGGAATTGCTGTGAGGGACTAGGGGTGCCGCCACCTCCCTGCTGCCATTGCTGATTACCCGGTGGCTTGACGCCCCAATATTTAATGAGGGGGTGGTACTTTCCATACTTTGAACACTCATGCCAAAACTTGCAGTATTCCCTTGTGCATAGGCCCGCCAGTTTGTGTTGTTGCAGTGCTTCCCACCCCTCCCTGGGTGGGCTTCCCTTGAAAGGGCTGATACACCAGTGGTAAACCGCTAGCCTTAAACATTTCTTACCACCTGTGGCAGACCCCATTGTGTGTTGCCACAAATCTGTGTCTAGTTCCCCCCACGTTGCCTCTGGATCCCAAGCTATCCGGGCCCGGAACTCCTCATCATACTGGGCCCAAGCGTATCCCCCTCCTGTGATCTGTGCCTTTCTAATGACGTCCATATACTTAAACAAGGCTACGCAGCGCTAGGGGAACCTTTCACAATAAACACTGGCGTAAATTAAAAACGCTGCAGTCCAATTCTCTATTGTCACCGGCAACTTAGGCCTTTTTGCCAGCTCTTCCTCCTTAGAGCCCTCCTTTCTTAATCTTCAACTCCTTATTCGGCAATGGCTCCTTGCCCCCCGCAGTTCCTCTCTTCACCTTCGCACCCTGATTTTCCCCACCTTCTGCTGTCCCTCCACCGGTTTCTTAGACATATTTACCTCTGTGCAGCCACCCCTCGGTTCCCCCCCCAGCCCCCTCAGCTCCAATCCCCACAGATACCATTTTTGGTTTGGCCTGCAGTCTATTAATCTCACCTGGCTCTAGGGAGGATGCCCGGGCGGGCACCAACCGCCATGCCACGCCATGCCACTGGCTCTGTGTGATACACTGTCCGAGGAGCCCTCTCTGAGGGGTCACACTCTCTTCTTGAACCAAAACACTGTTACCTTTTTACCCATTGCCCTTTTTGTTGCCCCCCCATGATCCGAACCCCTTCCGCCCATGACGGAAAAATATCCAGGCCCTCCCACGCCGGGCCCTCCCCAGCTGATCCAAATCCTTAGTTGATCCACCTCAAACCCTGCAGAAATGCTTTTGTCTTCTAACCCCCAACTAGACACCTCCGGCCCCCGCTCCATACATGGGAGGCCGCTCTGACCCCACCCCCCCACCCGTGCCCATTCCCCCTCCCCCAAGGAACTCCCCCCATGGAAAAAACTTCCTCCCGACTCTCCCCATTCCCCGGGGGTTGAATGGTCTCCCCCTGCTGCACACCCAGATGAGGGCCCAAATACCGAACACCCACCCCTCCCACCAAGCCTCCCAGCTCCCCGCGCACACCGAGTATATCTGCAGGGGTGGAACCCACCCCGCCTGCCTCTCGACTACCACCAGTGTCAATGCTGCCGCCATCCCCAGGCCTACCGCCTGCCCCGCCTCCCCAGACACACGCCCCTCTGATACAAAAGAAAGCGGAGGAAAGTAAAGCGCCGCTTGCCCTTCCTCCCTCCTCCCGCTTCCCTGTCACAGCGGGTGCAGACAGGGCTCTTGCATCCATTTCTGGGGCAGCGAGCGGCTCTGCATCCCCAGGCATCGAAGATCAGCCCAACAACGGACCTCTCCTCCCTGCGGCCAGGCCCATCCGCCTCACCCGATGCACTCAAACTTCCCGCCTGCCGCAAACAAGCTGGGTCCGAGGGCGGCCCGTACACTTACCGGAGACGTCCGGGGGCACTTTGGTGACAAACAGGCAGCCGATGCCGCCGCCACACCAGCGGAGGCCTGACGCATGGGGTGCGCCAGCCCCGCCACCTCACCCATGACAGAGGGCCTCAAGGACGCAGTAGTCTTCCCCTGACATTCCAGCGAAACGCGTACTAAAATTCAACGCCAATGAATCCTGACAGAACCAACTGCTCACTCTCCCCCTAGCACTACTCCTATAAACAATAAATACCTAAGCTCCCAGCCACCAGGTCACCAAACCTAAAATGGTGGCTGGAGCAGGAGCCCAGCCTATTTATGGTTGGGCTCCATTGGGTTATATTTGGGGTACAAAAATGTGTAGCACAAAATTAAAAATCGCTCGCCCGAGACCTGCCACCCACCACTCCTCCCCACCCCTCCCAAACTGCCCGGGGGGAACCTTCCCTTCGGTCGGCCCCTCCCCCCAAGACCCCTTGTGCCTGAATAACATCTAGGTGGATTTGCCGCAGAAATTTGTTGTCGGTCATGGAGGCAGGCCTTCAGCTACTATTTGTGAAATCCTATTCTTATCGAGTTGGTGCTAGGAGCTGTGATGTGAGGCTGATAAGATAAGGGTAGGCTCGATGCTAACTGGTACTGGAATTAGATTGCAGAATAATGCTGCTCTTCAGGACGGATGGTCTAGGGGATGCACAGGAAGATGTCACCCTACCTATGTGTAGAGTTGCAGATTGTGAGACACGTTTAATTGGGGCTCTCCTGTTTTCAACTAAGATTTACAACTTCAGTTTGTAATCCAAAACTATGATAATTCAGGTGTGCAAGAATTGTAATATAATAAAATAACCAGAGGTTGTATTTCTCCGCAAATACGATGAAGCATGCAGTTCAACAATGAAAGCTTCACGCATGAAAAGAGAGCTTTGTGTACTGGCTGTAATGACATTTACAGATGCTACCTTGGAGTGCACAGGACTATAAATAAGCATGATTTGAAGTCTCTGCAAAAAAGATCAAAGGACATACTTATTAAACAGGTCAAATGACACTGAACAAAACTCACCTGGTTGTCCACATGGTTGGGGCCTGGGAGCACTGTCTGTCACAAAAGATATTGTTTATTGCATTTTCCATTCATCATAAAAATAAAAATCAGGTAAAAGCAAACCCCGGGTTCAGTGACTGATGACCAGATACCTGGTTCATGCTAGAGTGTCACTGGAAGAACCGAAACGGCAACCCCTTTTAAGTAAATGTAGGTGAGCTTTTCTAGGACAATATGTTGTCTTGCAAGAGTGATTCTAAAAACGATTTAGCTGGATGGGAAGGTGGTGATACTTCTATTGAAAGTGGTAGCTTAAATGTAAATCTAGATTTCTTTCCCTGAGTCCAACTTCACACATCACCTTAAGGCAGTGACTGCCCTCTGATTCCTGGGTGACCATAAGTCAAGGCCATACAGTCACCCACAACACAGGTTCCTGTCCTCCACCCTGCCCAGACACAGACTCGCCTTTAATTGAATGCCTGCTTGCAATCCTCCATGCCATCTGTCCTGCCAGAAATGTGCTTTGTCTTTTTTTGTGATTTTATGTTGCATGAACTCGACCCCAAGCTTTTGGAGCACTTTACATGAACGCACGTTACATTACACAAGGACGCATTAATTTAAGGGCGAACCTAGCGGCATTGCGCATTCGCTGCTCACTCTGCAATGCATGCTGTAAAAGAGTATGCAGTGGAAGCCCTGCCTACTCTCCACCCATTTTTTTGATTGGCTTGTGTCATTGTACTTCTTAAATGTTGCTGTCTGATTTATAAATAAGCTTGGTAATCCCTCCTTGGTACCACCTTGTCTGCATTTGTTACCGCCCATAACGACTGGACCTTTTACTTTGATTGTTACACTCTCTGCATTATAAGTGTGTGAGCACTATTTTGTTTATTGACACTGATGGGGACACTGGCAACTGCTTTTTTTTTGTATTTGAACACTGAGCATGGCGCCCGCTTTTGGGGCACAGCGCTCAGTGTACATTTTATTTTTTAAACTTTTATAATGAGCGCGGCCCCCGGTTCATGGACACAATATACTGCCAAGAGCAGCTGCTGCTATCAATACGCTTCGGCTTCTTCGCTGCCCACTTCCTCAGCCAATCCGCGCTCGCCTCCTCTATTGGCACCCTCCCTCCATCGCATTAGGGGGCTGGGCTTAGGGGCAATCTAAGACCGTCAACAAACAACTGACCGCCTTCCTCGAGAACAACACCCTGCTCGACCCTCCCAGTCCGGATTCCCAGCAAATCACAGCACCGAGACCGCCCTCATCGCAGCCACTGACAACATCAGAACCTTGATGGACAACGGAGAAACAGCCGCACTCATCCTCCTGGACCTCTTTGCAGCCTTCGACACCGTATGCCACCGCACCCTAGTACACCGCCTCAACAACACGGGCATCCAGGGGAAGGCTCTGGAATGGATCACCTCGTTCCTCACCGGCAGAACCCAGAGAGTCCGCCTCCCCCCCTTCCGGTCCTCGGCAACCGAAATCATCTGCGGCGTACCCCAAGGATCCTCTCTCAGTCCAACACTCTTCAACATCTACATGAGCCCCCTCGCCACCATCGCAAGAAAACACAACATCAACATCATCTCCTACGTCGATGACACCCAGCTGATACTCTCCCTTACCAAGGACCCAGCCATCGCCAAATCAAACTTCCAGGAATGAATGAAGGAGGTAGCTGACTGGATGAAGCACAGCCGCCTCAAACTCAACTCGGACAAAACTGAGGTCCTCATACTCGGACAATCCCCCTCAGCATGGGACAACTCCTGGTGGCCCTCCGCACTGGGCACCCCACCAACACCCACAGACCACGCACGCAACCTGGGTTTCATCCTGGATTCGTCGCTCACAATGACCAAACAAGCCAACGCCGTCTCTTCCTCATGGTTCAACACCGTGCGAATGCTCTGGAAGATCTTCCGATGGATCCCCACCGAAACCAGAAGAACAGTCACCCAGGCCCTCGTCACCAGCCAACTGGACAACGGGAACGCCCTCTATGCTGGAACAACCACCAAACTCCAGAACCGTCTCCAGCGAATACAAAACGCCTCCGCACGACTCATCCTTAACATCCACAGCCACATCTCAACCCACCTGCGAGATCTCCACTGGCTCCCCGTCAGCAAAAGGATCACGTTCAGACTGCTCTTGCCACCATCCCACGGATCCGCAGAACAACCACCAGAGGAAGATCGTTCTCCTACCTGGCAGCAAAGACCTGGAATTCCCTCCCCACCCACCTACGACTGACCCAGGACCACCTCAGCTTCAGGAGGCACCTCAAGACCTGGCTCTTTGAGCAGTAGCAGCACCCTTCACCCCCAGCGCCTTAAGACCCTTACGGGTGAGTAGCGCGCTATACAAATTTTATGATTGATTGATTGAATCTTAGCGAGTGAAAAAAAACTGGGACTTGGAGCATGAACATGGCAGAGCAACCGGTTCCTGCCGCGGTGGCTCAGGTGAATGGTAGCGTGCCCATGCTGTTCTGCTTCACGGTCTATGCCTGGACCTCTACCGTGCTGCATGGCTCCAGATATGAAGTGTTGATCCAGAAGTTCCTCAGCTTGTACAAAGACCGGATCCACATGCATCGCAAATCCATTGTGTAGCTCTTAACCAATAAGTGGGGTAAGTACATCGACCTGCCAAACGGCTTCCTAGTGAACAAGAGGTACAAAGTGCGGCTTGCACCCCTGCAGATCCAGGTGGGCGCCCTCCTTGTCCTAGCGATGTCTTTGTAAGGGCCTGATAGTTCCCTTAAGATCCACCTTAGTGCGTCTAGTTTTCATGTCTGCCAGGCCCCCATTATTAGATGGTCCTGTAGAGTCCTGTGCTCACTCTTCCCGAGACCAATGTCATGTGCCCTTTCCTGGATGACATCCTTGTAGTATCATGCATGACACTACCCTCCCGGCTCTCTTGTGCCAGTGTTGGTGCCTCTACAGGTGAATATCTGTCCCTCAAACTGCTGTAAATCCACCTCACCCTACCTTGGTGAGTGGTGCACACATGAAATCTACGCTAGTGCCTTTTCAGGTCCAAATCGGTGGCCCATCATACAGGTATTCATATCCCCACATGTCCATCCGAGGAGCATCATATGCTCAGGATCAGTGCACTATCCAGTCCAAATCTCGGCTTCCCTTCTGCAGTAAGTACTCTTTAGCATCCAGTCTGTATAATATCAGTATCCTACAGGTGCATTGCGCCCTCCAGTCCAGCTGTGTGCATCTGAACTTCTGTTCCCGTGTCTCTGAAGAATGCGGATCACAGGTAGCGCTGTTGCCCGCACAGTGCCAAGGTAATGGAGGTTGTGACAGTCCGATGAGGTCTTTTTGCTGTCTGTCAGTCACAGATCTGGGTTGAATCCATCATCATTCTTTAGCTCACTGTACGTGGAGAGGGAGCACCACCTACAGTCATTGTCTGATCCCATAAACATCTTTATACCTTCCAAAAGTACAAGATTTGTATTACAGAAGTATTTCACGCTTTAGGAGCCATGTAATAGAATGCCCATCCTTCTGATCTGGTTCTGTGTATGCATATTGTCAGTGCTTAGGGATCATTGCTGTGCCAATAGGACCTGTCTGGTTGACACTAAGGGTAGGGATGTGTGGGCGCGGGCTAGGATAATCTGTACTCAAGGGTGGGAATGTATTTTAAAACCTCCTTTAAGATTATTGGGTTCACTTTCTCCAATAAAGCCCTATTAGGAGCAGCTGAAACTGTCTTCATAAAATCAAGAGAGCTTAGTGATGTTTGACAGTCAAAGTCTGCTTGTATTTCATCCTCAAAATGAGTGGAAAGTGCAGAATATAAAGCCTGCTGTGAACGCATATCATTGTTGCATGCTTTGGGTTGCATAAATTCTTAATTATAGCGAAGGGGCTACCAGAAGCGGTAGAAGGACAGGCATATTCTTCTGAATATTAAGTACAAGAAGACCTCAAAAGATGTTGATAATCTTTCATTACCTCAATGTAAACCAGCATGTTTTTTTTTGGAGGAGGAGTGCCTCAAGACCAGTTTCAGGTATTTCCATTGACAGAGTACCAAGGGACCACAGGGAACTTAAGTTATGTAGGATTTTATAAGAGCAGTTCTATTGAGTGGAATTGGCATACAATTGTTGACATTTTATGTTTCAATCAAAATGTCTATACTCTTATCTAAAGGTGTGACGTTCGGAGCATACCAGCAGTTGTCACACAATGCTTTAGCCGATGGGCAGGAGTTGGAGCCAGGTCTACCATAAGAAGAACTAGAAGGAACAGACCATCAGAAATGGATTGCATTTGTAATCCAGCTGTGTCAGTATTAAAAAATCAAATACCATGATATGTGTGAGATTAGAGAAAAGCAGGTAAAGTAGTTGACTCTCTTTGTATGTGGAGCTGGGAATCAATTAGGACAGTCCCAGCAACTCCATGCCCTGTATGAGCATAGGTGAGTCTGGGTATTTTCTGTCATCTAAATGGAATTACATGTAGCTAAAGTAAAAAACCCTCAGGGAACATCGACAATCTGGGAGAAAGACAAACAGAAGCTACCAAAGGGACCACTTCAGGGCCCAATATTGCAAGGGTCTAGCAGACCTCAAACACATCTCAAAGACTGTAAATGGGTAACCACTTAAGAAGATATTGGGGAAGCAATGAGGAGACCTTTATATATCCCAGAAAACAGGAATGCAATGAAAAGTATGGACATAAATAACTCCCCTGTCACGGATGGAATTCCACTTGTTTAGTACATAATGTTCTTCCAAGAAGTGAGCAAACATCGATCAAACACGTAAAATTGCTCCCTATAGTTGAGAACACTAATCTTGAACATGCGAGGTGCAGATATTAACTCTAGTTCTGGGGGGGGGCTGTGCATCTTATAGTCAAATAGTTTTATTAACCTTGTCATGCAAAGCTTTTCACCAAAACTCTGACCAGATTACTCAAAAACATGATACCTTGTCTGATAGACCCAGGTCAGAAGGGGTTAATAATGAAAAATAGAGAAGTGAGGGATAACATTAAAAGAATAGCTCATCTCATAGAGAAAGCCCACAGATATACATCTCAGTGATTCTTAAAGGAGATATGCATCAAGTGAGTTGGAAGTTACTAAAGGGGGATCACAGTAAAATTGAAAAATATGAAGAACTGGATTTTGGCCAGTCAAAAAAAACACCCAGAGCAGCTTTTAAGATTAACGGCCTGAGACCACGACATTTCACCATCCACAGGGTACGAGACAAGGCTATATATAAAAACCCTCCTCACATGTTTAAAAGTAAATACATAAAGTTTCATAAAATATAACAATGATGCTTGTCTTTGTATTTTCAGATGTCTTTAATTCAAGATCTTAGGCCTTCTTAGCCAACACATGTTTTGTCGCTGTTACAGGGGATTGCCCTGTGACTTCTTCAGGGCTAAGGGAATATTTAAACAAGTACTTGTTCGTGTATGCAATGGTAGTAAGGAAACTTTATCTTTCAAATTATTGACAAAGTGACTGCGGTGACTTGTTTGAATGATAAAATAGTGAATATTATTACTGTGTGGAAATCCATGTAAAACTGGTGTTGTATGTGCTTTTCGTACAAGTCCTTTGTGTATCAATTTATCAATGGGGGAAAGAAAGAACAAAAAAAGGGCCCCTGTTGTTTATGTTATCGTTATAAAACATACAAGTACAGTTTGTATTCGAGACTCCATTATATAAGTAATCCTGTGGTTGGCAAGATGCAAGCATGCAATTAACCCAATTGGTTTTATAATCCTGAGTGTATTCATTAATTCTATTTCATTATATTCGTGGTGAGGTAGTGTTCCCTCATGCTGTCACTCAATAGTAAATACATGCTAACTATATTGTGTAGTTAAACATGTGTATGGGTACGTATTTTGTTGAAATACGATACCTGAGGTCCGTTTAAAGTAGTCTCTAAATAACAGAGAAAAGGGTACATAAGCTAAAGAATGATAATCGGTACATTCTAATATGGTGTACTTGGTAACCGTGAAGGATCCCCATACCTTAATTCCGGTGATAATTCCAATCCGGAAGGCGTTCCCATAATGTCTGTGCCTGGTGAGGTAGCCTATTTAGTTTTGTGTCCGAATATCTTAATGTGCTTCCAAGTGTAAGGGAGTTTCTTTTAGAAGAACTGCCCCATCCTAAAGTGAAATTAACAATCTATTAATATTATTATCCCTTATTTATCTGTCTAGTATTTTGACTATAATAAGTCAGTTTTTTCACTCCTTACCGGCAGTATTAGGTAAAATCACTTGAATCTCCAGGCCGTGGCGTGTTTGCCGTGCAAATCAGCAGCCTGCAGGCGGCCAGCCTGGCGTTGTCTTAATTAATGGAGTTTCAAGTGTGGACTAAATCGGTTCCTGGACCCATTTTGGGGGCCATATTAGAGTGGTGTGTCGGGCCCCGGGGGTACTGAACCCATTTTGGGCACCATCCTAGAATGGTGCATCGGGACCCCTGGGGGACTGGAATCAAAATTAGTGAGAACTAGCAAAATGTTGGTAGCAAAAAGCCAGTGGTATACCCAACTGCTAAAAGATATTTGCTAGAAATCCCTATCTCTAGGGGCACATGACAGAATTGAGGTGCACTACCATATAAGTGTGACATTTGTGGTAGCGTGCATGCAGCGTTTATACATAATTACATCCTTATAAGAGATTTCACATGATATCCAAGTGCTTTGTAGTTCTGACCCGAACTAATCAACATGATAGTGTGTTGTCTGACATGTGATATGTGGCACTGTGATAATGAATTTCATGATATAGTTGGGTGAACCTCAAATTTACCTGTAAATTCTTAGACTTATTACGGACAGTGTCAGTCGGTCTCAATTCTCGCTAGTATCAGATCCAAAGCATTTTCCGAAACGTTATGCAATGTGATTGTGAATTCTGTGACACAGCTAGGCATTATGTCTCAGTTCCTCAGTCTACAACATATTAAGTGCCCAGGTCTCAAGCCATCACTGTACATATTGCCTATTCCTGACCACCAACTGTATACCTACTAGACAAGGCTGCCTGTTGTTCTCTATCCTCTTAGCCATGATGGTGGATTCGATGTCCATTAAAATTAGAACTCAAAAACTACGAAAGGAGTTTTATATGCAGAGAAAGAACTTAAGCTCTGCTTGTTTGCAGCCAATGTGTTGCTGACTATTTCAAACCAGGAAAACTCATTACCTCTAGTTCTGAATGATGTAGCAGCATTTGAAAAGATTATTGTCAAAACTGGTCATCCTAAACTTAAATCTGCCATGTTGCAATCGCTGGCTCCCATTATATATTAACTCGCTCAAGTTTCTAAGGTTACAAATTATGAAAAAAGTCTCGGGTTGGCGAGATGAGATTTGGTCCAAACTAGTTGAGCAAATATAAGAAGGCTTGTGTAGATGGAGACTATTAGATGTCTCTTGGAAAGAGTGCATAAATGTTCAAAAAATATTATTATATCATACATTTATTACCTTTTCCAATCCTTACCAGTAACTCTCCTAATAGTCATCTTAAGGTGTTGCAAAAACTGCTATTAGCATTAGTTTGGGCAGGAAAGAAATCTCAGTTTACAAAGAAAATCATGATATCACCCAGGGGTCTGGAACTATTGAAGATGCATGACCTTGTGAAATGTTACAGTTCAGCACATATACACATAGTGGTCAAATGGACATCTAAAGAATCCGAGAAAAATTGATGTTTATGGATAGGGCAATAGTGCTAAGATCATATGGGATTTGATGTGGCTAGAGAAGTGTTAATCATCGGCGAAACACAAAACCTACCCAGTTAGGCGCACCCTGGAGATATGGGATCTAAAAGCACTAAAAGGGGGCTTTACTACTTTGTCCTCGCCCTATTCTCCCAAACACCAAATCCAGAGTTCCCAGTAACGATGGGCTATTTAGCATTCCATAAATGGGAAGAAAGTGAATGTAGAACCCATAAAGATATGTTTCATCAAAACAAGATTAGATCATTACATGATTGTAAATTGCCATAACAAATTAGTGAAAAAGAATAGCTACAATTCTGGGAAACATGTCATCGAACCCTTCCAAAAAATAACATAACCTCAGATACAGGAGACTGTATACTCTTCGATAAAAGAATCTAATAAAAAGTAGGATCTGATAATAGTATATCTAAAAATATAAACAAAATACTGCCATAGAGTGTAATAGGACAGTCTTGAAAGAAAAGGGTAACACCCATGTTTCGAAGGACCAAAAAGAAATTGAACTTGAAAAGGCTAAATAGGCAGGGATAAATGAATAGAAGAAAATTAATAATGTGCAAGCTTGAGAGTGCACACGTCATTTAGCCAGGTGTAGTTGGTGGTGAGGAGAAGTTATGGAAAAGTGTTTTTCATTATTGTTTCTCACAGGAAATAAGAGTTATGCAATTGTTTGTAACATACTTTTGTATGATCAGAGGCGTGGCCTGATGATCGGCAAGATGGCCGCACTGTAGTTTTGCTCTGCCGGCCGCCGATAATCATCCTTTAATTATCCTGCCTCTACGGTGCAATCCGATGGTTCAACACGTGGAGACTTACTGCTGGCAGTTTGGGCGTGCTGGCGGTGTGTTTTTTGTTTCAGCAAAAGCTACAGCTGGAGGAGCTTGTGAACATCGTGGCGAGCTCTGGGCCTCGCTGAAATGGAGGCTGAGTGAGCGGGCTGGAGCCGCCCACTGAGTGCTGTGGCCGTGTCGGGGCTATCTGCTGTGACATCTGCTGCCGGAAGGTGGTCAGCACGAGGTACACTGGGCTCGGCACTAGCAACGTGCTGAAATTGCGTCGAGAGGAGACTGCACCGGCGACTTTGGTCAGAGCGCGAGGGGCCTGAGAGGAACGGCCGGCCCACTCTGGAACGTCAGCGGCTGGCTTTGGCCTGACGTGTGGGCAGCGTGGAGGCCATGGCTCAGAGGCGCGTTTGCCTGAAGGAATTGTCCCGAAATATTATTCAGGGCTGCAGGGGCACCCCATCTCCTGCTGGCACTCCTCGAGGCAACAGTGGGTGAAGACAAAGCATGAGTACGGTACTACACGCGAGGTGGTGCGCAGTGAGGCGGGAGAGCTGCTGGGGGCATTCCGAGGACCACACTGTGTGCTGGGGTGGACGGGCCTCAGAGCTGGCCTTCTACTGCGCTATCATTGAGCCCAGGATTGGATTATTAACAACGCTGTGAGCGCCATTACGCCTTTATAATTGGGTAGATGCTTGCTACCCCACCATCCGCCATTTTGATTGGTAGCATATCAGCGCTGGGAACTGTTGACAGTCTCGTGGAGGTGGTGACATTGTGTGCAAACTGTTGCAGCACTACTATCTGGGCCATGGAGCTAGTTGGTGGTTTGAGCACACAGGTACCTTACAGTTGAGAGGCGTTGCCATTTGGGCCCCAAGGTCGTCCAGGCCCCTTATGGTGCGCACTAACACTGACTGCGTGGGAGATACGACTTAGTGAGATATACAAAGATACAGCTGTGAGCTCTGATTCTCCTCCATTGACAAAAGCAGATCTGCTACCATGGTGGAAGGGTGCACGGTTCTCTGTAGTGTGTGATGTTGCGCTCCTGCTGCATAGCGACCCCCCCCCCTCCTTCTTAAGGATATAACATGGGCAAGCCGGACAGGAACCAACCACGGCTCACATTCGAACTGTGAAAAGGCGGCAAATGGGTACATAACACGGTCTCTGACTCAGAGATGGATTCAACGGCCCAGGCCCCTTCCGCACTAGAGAAGTCATTGACTGCATTTCAGGATAGTCTCCAGGCCATCGATGGCAAAATCGAGGCCCTTAATAGGAGGATGGATCATTTCTCAGCAAAATTAGACAAGCAGGCTGCCCGTATTGGTGAGGCGGAACAGAGGATTACAGATGCTGAAGTCGGATTACAGTAAGTTGCCGCGAAGACGTCTGATATCACAAAATTGCTCGCTGTCATTCAAGCAAAGAATGAGGACATCGAAGCGAGGTCTAGACGCAACAATATACCCGTTTTGGGGCTTCCAGAATCCACCAATGTGGGTTGGCTGAAGGACTATATGGAAACGATGCTGCGGGACATATGAGGCGCAGGTACTCTGTCGACTCTGTTTGCTGTGGAGCGAGCTCATAGATCCTTAGCGGCACGACCTCAGCCCAGGACTACACCGAGGCCTATAATTGCCAGATTGTTCATCTTCAGAGACCTTGATACTGTTCTGCGTGTAACACGACAAAAGGGTACAATAAACTATCAGGGTAATGTCTTATCTTTTTACCCGGACTTTACAGCAACAGTACAGGCGGCCTGCAAGGAGTTTCACGCGGTGAAAAAGGCGTTAATGAAAGACCAGATCCCCTATGCCATGCTGTGCCCGGCGCGGCTGCGTATAGGAGAGGCAGAGCATGGCAACATTTTCACAACCCCTAAGCAGGCAATGGAACATGTTAGAGCATTACGGCGCCAGCGGAGTTCACACATCGGACATTGATGATTGAACAGCAAGGGGATCTGGGTCTTATTAATGTGAATTTATATGCTTACATTCATATGTGCTGCGCTGTAGTTTTATGTTGCACTAGAGGGCCTACACGTTACAGGTTCAGAACAGATGCTTGCATGTAGGCCGTGTCTGTAGGGGCATTGATCGTTAATTCTGTAATTAATATGACCAGGCCTGGGTGAGGTCCATTGCTGAATGGGGAAGGTTTGGCGGGAGAGTCAGGGCAGTTTTATAAGAGAACCGGGTCACTTCATATATCTGTTGCTGACAAGAGTGCTGGGTCTTCTGTTTTTACATCATGTCTTCCACATAACAACTAATGATCGGGTTGCGATAGTAAGGCCAGATACTATCTTGGTGCCCCCTCCCTATTAGATCTGGGAGTGGATTGAGCCGCTGCGATCCCCAATAGGTATTCCCCACCTGTTATGTTGTAACCTATTGTATCTGTTGGGATGGGAGTTACATGAGGGTCAATGCTTTGGCAAATTGGGGATGCTGAAGTGGGTGAGGGGTGGGAGGGGAAGGTTCATTTTTAAACTATGGAGGTACTGTGATCGGGACTATAGTGCGATTTATGGTTTGTCTGGTGCTATGTACATGCGGAATAGAATATTATGTTGTTACAGCTGCTTTGCTGACCTCTAAAATGAATGGGGAAATGTACAAATGTATAACTTGGAATGTTCGGGGGTTGAACAGGCCCAAGAATGTTAGGCAAGTGCTAGTGCAATTGGATCGACATGCTATAAAGATCGCTCTCCTACTGGAGACCCACCTGAGCAAATACACTGAAAGCAAGGTGGCATGCCGTTGGGCGGCTTTCCGACTTGCGATGTCATTCTCCAGTTATGCAAGGGGTGTCCTTATTATTGTGAAAAAAGGGGTGCCATTCACGGTTGTGCGCACTAGTGTAGATAACGAGGGTCGCTGGGCTATGGTGCAGGGCAGACTGGGACGCTTAATGGTGACAGTGATAAATATGTATGGCCCTGTGGTGGATGACACAACACTTTTTTTTCCAAATGATTAATGTGTTGCGCACCTGGCCTGAGGCTGCAGTCATATGGCCGATCTCCTCAACTGCCTTACGCAGGTCCATGGTTGGATGAATAGATCTGCCCTAAAACTTAACGGGACAAAAACCGAGGTCCTTATACTGGGCCCAAAAGGAACATCACTCCCCATGGACAGCTGGCCAAACTGTTTGGGTCCTCCCCCGGACCCTAAACCAGAAGTGAAAAGTTTGGGTGTCTGGATTGATTCGGATCTCACTTTTGCTTCGCAGGCAAAAAAGGTGGCAGGGACCTGCTTTGGTCTCTTAAAATCTCTGAGAAAAGTCCTGCCCCTTCTTCCCCCCAAATCCCAGAAACTATTAATCCAAGGTCTCATAATATCGAGACTGGATTTTAGTAATGTGATATATCTGGGTGCCCCAGAGGCGACTCTTTCCACACTGCAGAGAATCCAGAACACCGCCGCTCGGATCATTACAAACACCCCGGCCAGATCATCCGCTAAACCAGCCCTCAAACTCCTTCATTGGCTCCCCATCAGAGAAAGAGTCAAATTTAAGGCCCTGTGTCTTGTGCACAAAACTCTGCATAACCAAGGCCCCCCTATCCTCAGCAAACTCATTACCCCCTACATTCCTTCTAGATCCCTTCGGTCCAACGCGGAAAACCTGGTCAATACCCCCAGATTCAGGAAAACCCGATCAGGAGGAAGACGTTTTTCGGTACAAGCCGCTCGCCTTTGGAATTCTCTCCCTCATGACCTGCGACTTGAGCCACAATACCTGTGCTTTAGAAAGCGGCTAAAAACACACCTTTTCCCATAAACCTATGTTTCATTGATCTCCTTGTCCTTAGTCTTTCCTGGTCTGTTCCTCGTGCTCCTCAGTTCTGGTTAAATTAGGGTTTCTTCAGCGCTGGGATACCCCCGGGTGACTATCGCGCTCTATAAAAATAAATAATAATAATAATAATAATAATAATAATAATAATGGGGAGGGGATATCAACACTCATCTCAACCCGCAAGTGGACAAATCTAACCCGGCAGGCCTGCGCACGCTTAATGTAGCACAGTGCATTAGGGATGTCATGCTTGAAATGGGGTTGCTGGATGTATGGCGTTTGCAAAACGAGGGAGTCTTGAAGGGTACACACATACCCCCGCTTTTAACAGTTGGTCTAGGCTGGACTATTGGTTGCTAAATATTGAGGCCAATGGGTGGGTGGAGGACGTTCATACACTACCCAGGATGCTCTTGGACTATAACCCCATTGTTCTCGACATTGTTATTCCAGTTAATCCACACCGGCCATTCACTTGAGGTTTAGAGCTGACGCACTGTTGGATCCGGTTTATAATGAGACTGTTAAAGCTGTTATTATACAATATTTTGATCTCAATGTAGGATCAGTCGACAGTCAGGCAACCCTATGGGAAGCCTTTAAGGAGACGATTAGGGGGGTGTGTATAAGTACATCAACCGGGATCCTTAGAGACATCAGAGGCCAGCGGTCTAAAATTGAGAAAACACTGGAGGAGCTCGAGACTCAGTACCAGACGGTTCCGTCCTTGGATACACTAGCCCAAATTCACGAGCAAGTAGAAGCATATAGGACACTAGCAGACACGGAAGTGAAATATTTATCTAAGCGTCACGTGGCCAGGGCTGATGGCTAGGGCGGGAGGCCGGGCAAGACTCTGGCTGCAAGATTGTGTGGAGGGGTAGACAATCCCACATTCGATCACATCATTGATGCAGAGGGTAATGAGCACTATACCCCGCATGATATTGTAGAGCAGTTCCGTTTTTTTATGCCGCTATGTACACAACATGGGGTGGGGTGGAGGAGGCTGCTATAGATGACTATCTGGAGGACACAGCTTGCGCATGGCTGTCAGACGTACATAAAAAGTATCTAAGTCAGCCTATAGATGAAGATGATGTTAAGGAAGCCATTCTATCTCTGCCTAACAACAAAGCTCCTGGCCCAGATGGCCTCACAGCAGAATTTTATAAAGCATATGTCGATCTACTTGTGCCGCATTTGCTTGAGATGTATGCAGAGGCTCACAAGTCGGGCACTCTCCCCCCGTTATTGCGTCAGGCCTTAATCATCACTCTTTTAAAGAAAGAGAAACCTCCTGCCCAATGTGACTCTCATCGTCCCTTATCATTGTTAAATTTGGATGCAAAAATCTTGGCAAAGATATTAGTCACTAAAAATACAGCCGCTAATGCCGCTTCTTGTGCTAACGGATCAGTCCGGGTTTATTCTAGAACGATCCATGCCCCACAATTTACGCACTATCTGTGCTATGTTCCTCGTGCTCAATCCTGAATTGTCCGCTGCAGCAGTTCTATAGAATCAAAAGCTGCGAAAGCGTTCGATTCTATAGAATGGAGGTACATGTTGTGTATATTACATTGAATGGGATTCCCTCCAGTTTTAATGCGCTGAATTCAGGTTCTATATACAGACGCTTCAGCGAGGGTCCGAGTTGGTGGGTTTACATCGGAGTCCTTTCCCATAGAGCGGGGCACTAGGCAAGGCTGTCATTTTTCCCCCCTACTTTTTGCCATTGTGTTGGAACTCCTAGCGTGTAAAATCTGGCAAGGTCATAGGGCTGCCCCCCTAAATTTTAACCATCGGCCAGTTGGAATCTCATTATATGCAGACAACATGGTCCTTTTGTTCCTGAGCTGCAGCGATACTTATCCCCGATCATACAGGAATATATTAGATTTGGCCTATTCTCTGGACTTCAGATAAATTGGGAGAAATCAGTCCTCATTCCACTAACTTTAATTACGTCAGTGCCCCAGGTAGAATATCCACTGGTATAGTCCGCAGAGCAGGTGAAATACTTAGGGGTTTGGATACACCGGGATCCTGAAGTTGTGATCAGGGAGAATTGCAGGTGGGCATATACCACCCTGGTGCAGCAGGTGGATCGTTGGGTCACTCTGCCGTTGTCTCTAGTGGATCGCATTGCGATAATCAAAATGGTTATTCTTCCTAAAATTTTTTTACCTGTTCTGCAATATCCCAATTCAGTTGACAAAGCATTTTTTTTAAAAGTGCCCAGACCCAGCTGTTGAAATTAGTGTGGGGAAATAAACAACCGAGAGTTAGCTGGCATATGTTAACACAGACGTATGATAGAGGGGGGTTTAACGCCCCAGATTTTTATGTGTTCTACCTAAGAGCGGAGGCTCAATATGCGTACTTTTGGTTCAAGCCTCAAGACTTTATCCCGCATGTGGCGGTTGAAGAAGGGGATGCTTATACTGTGCCCTTGAGAAGCGTCATCACATAATACTCCAATAGGCAGACGCCTAAGACTGAGATTAACACAATAGATACTACTATAGCAGCTTGGCAGGCGATCGGTCGCCGGGCATGCAAACTCCCTCTATAGGCTCCGGCGCTACCCCTTGCTGGGCACGCAGCATTGTCTGTAGCTCAAGAAAATGGGCCTATATCTGCTCTAAAAGAGGCGGGGATCATAAACATGGGTGACCTATATCCGGAAGGGAAGTATCTCACAGGGGATGATTTAAATTACATACACAATTCTACATTATTGTTTCAGTACACATGCTTTAGATTGAAACGTGCTGCAAAAGATCATTACCCTTCCTTCCCTGACGAACCGGAAACGCTGCAGGCACTACAATTCGTAATAACCGCACAGTCTAGGAAGAAGCTGATAACTAAGTTGTATAAGGCGATACAGGGGGAAACGGCCCCGGGGCAAAACAGGAGCCTGGAGCTGTGGAACGCGGTTATGCCCTCACCGATTACTGTCAAAAAGTGGCAACAGATATGTAAGCTAACCGGTCGATTGACATCGAATAGTAACTTGAGAATTATTCATTTGAAGTTGCTACATCAAGTATATTTTACTCCTAAAAGTTACATACGATAGGGGTCAGAGAGTCGAGCAGCTGTAAGAGAAGTGGGCAAGGTGACGCAGACTTTTTACATCTAGCATGGCAGTGTGAGTCAGTGTTACAATATTGGGAAAAGGTTATCTCGCTTGAGGTTCCGTGACAATTATAGTGGTGTTTTCGACTCGTTCGAATATGGACGAGTTTGGTATCTATGAACCGCAAATGAAGAGTTTAGTGGGTGTACGCGTTTTCGCTACGCTGTCCTGAACCGTTCGTCTTATTCGTGGGTTTCTTCATCTGAACCCACGGGTTCCATTTTAGATACGGCATCCATTTTGTCTCTAGTAGCCAGCGAACGGACACTGTCCGCTTCGTGACCCTGGGACTCCCAAACTCTTGCGGAAGACACGTGTTCCTTTGAGGGTGTCTTTATGACGAGGGGGATGACACTGCGAAGGCAGATGGCCCCGCTCGAGGCTCATCTTGCCGTATTGGTCTATTGTTTCAGCCGTGCATTGATTAGGCACGAATCCTTTGATCCTGCAATCGTGTTTCCGATATCGCCCCCCACACTCTTTTCAATCTGTTGTCTTCCTTGCACCTGTTTCTGTCTTTCCTCTCAAACTCGTTTACAGCCGGAATGGAATGTACTTAATGGTGGGATAACGTACTTTTACAGTTGGGAACCGGCGATGCTACTGTAATTATGTTCCGGGATCCTGAATACATGAAAGCGACCCTTTTGAAGTTTACTGTGGGAACTGAGTTGTAACCTTTTGTTCGCCATGTTGTGCTATGACGGAAATATGTATAAAAGGAGCGATCCACTATTGCAATTTGAAGCAGTCTCCTAGAACCTACATGCATTGTACTTCTTGTGACTTCTGTGTTCCCTGCAGTAAATAAACCTCGATCTTTGACGCCGAAGGAAGTGTCCCGTGTCTCTGTAATTTGTACGCCGGAACAGGTAACCCACGAAGGTTTCAGGTGTTGTCCCCTGGCACCGCTGGGCCTTAGAATAGCCCAGTCCTTCAGTTGGCGCCCCACGTGGGGCGACATCAGTGGTACCGGTCCAAAGCCCGACGATCGTGAGGAACTTCGTGTGAAATCTCCGAGGGAAGGTGCACCCCGATTCATCCATCTTGTTGTTGAAATAAGTGGCCTGAAGACTTTTCTGCGAAGATCCCCGCCTCCTGACGGCTGTGACGGACTGATGCCGTGACTGTACGACCTGTTTTGGCGCCTGGCGTAGTCCCTTGTACAGCGAGGCGATAGACGGGCCTTCCTGGTGACGCCATTGCTCTTTCAGTTAAGTATTTGTGGGTCGCTCCCAGAGTCCTTGGTTGTTGTTGTTGCTTGGTTGTTTGCATGGTTCCATTGCATTTGTGGTTCTTAGTTGTTGGTTCTTAGTTGTTGGGTTTTATTTGACGATTGCAATTGCCAAAAACCGAGGGTTTTGCATTTTTGCGTGGATATCGTAATCCGATAACCCTTGAAGTTTGTGAAACTCGGTTAGTGTGCACGATGCCTGGCCATAGTACTTTGTTTAGCTGCTTTAAAAGTTGTGGTGCGGATTCCCGATTGGAGGACTCATGTCCGATACCTCCAGTTGGAACTCCGATTTATGAGCTCTATAGTCGTCACGGAGTGGGTCCTATTGTGTATAACGATTATTGGATCCGCTACACTAAGGAGGATGGTGTTCTTAGTTGGCCACCTCATGGTAGTTTCGAAACAGCAATTTTAGATAATCTTGAAGCGAAATTGTTCAAAAAGAAATCTAGGCCGGCCATGTTTAACTCCTTTCGGTTATGGCGTGAAGAGGCCAGGCAAAAAGAAATCAAACAGCTTAAGAAAAATAAGAGGGAAGGTATTGTTACGGTGATGAGGAATGCAGAACAGTTCCAGCGAGACAAAGAAGAGAAGGAAAAGGAAGTTTTTGCTAGACTGCAACATATGGCGGTGGATAAATGCTATCCTGTTTTACCGTCGAGTTCTGATAAGAAGGGAGAGGAAGCGGTAGAGGACCCTTTGTTGTCCTACCTACTGAAATCACCACCTGCATACGCGAAAGGATACTACAGCCCCTGTGGTTCCCCCTGTTCCTCAACCTATCGTTCCGGCAGCTGCTGGTCAGCCTGTTGCTGGTCCTGTTCTTCCGAATCCTCTTGTTCCCCAAGTCGTCCCTATTCCCCTACCTGCTCCTGTTCCTACTGCTCCACTGCCTATACCTTCTCAGTCTACTGTTCCCGCTACTTCTGCTCTCTTGGCTACTCCTACTGCTCCTACTGCTCCTGTGTTTAGTCCCCATGTTGTTGCCCCTGTACTTCTCTCCTCTTCTCCGTCTGTTCGTAGTCGCATACCTAATGCTGTTGCTAATCTTTACTCTCCATTTGGACCTATCCTTGGGTCCGATGTTTCTGATGTCCCTCAATGTCGAAGTCAAATCCCTGGTGGTAGGGAGAGTGATACGTTAATAAAAATGGCGCGTAGTTGGATTAGGTATCCCGTTAAAAACACCCTGCGCATAATTTTTGAGACCTTCTCTCAATTTAATCAACCAACACAGAGATTTGTGTTTGAGGAAATGTGTAAATGTTTACGAGAAGTAATGGATAATGATGAGGTAGACAATGTGCCACCCGAAGTGACTGTCCTTCAGCAGCAGTTTTCGAGTGGTATGATTGTGGGTAGCAGCGACGGCTCGTGGAGGGAGTTACGGTGGGGCAGGAGGGCGGGGAGGGGGAGGGGCAGGGCGGAGGTTGCTAAAAACCGGCATATGGATAATTGCAGGTAAGTAAACAATTTAATTAATAAAACGAATTTCGTAGCTCGCACTGCATTGCATTATGCGATGCAAGGCGCACTACGAAATTCGTTTTATTAATTAAATTGTTTACTTACCTGCAATTATCCATATGCCGGTTTTTAGCAACCTCCGCCCTGCCCCTCCCCCTCCCCGCCCTTCTGCCCCACCGTAACTCCCTCCACGAGCCGTCGCTGGTGGGTAGTAATGTTCGACCTGCTGTAGAACATCTTCTATCTTTTCGGCCTACTGTACTCCCTCGAGCACTGTTTAAGGACGAAACTGAGGAGTGGATGGCAACACCTGGTCAGTATCCCATGCGAGAAGTTCCCCCAGTGTGGATGCCTGGTAATCCTGCTGCTAACCCTGCGATTTTGCCACACTTCCAGAGGGTTTCGATACATCTCCCATGGAAGCGGTCGGAAGTTTTACAGGTGAAACAAACTCTACCTGACCCCCGCAAAAATCCGGCTGGTTATTATAAGGAGTTATCCCAATTAGTGGATGCTACTATTATGAACCTTGCCGATATTGACATGTTGTTCTGTAACGTAGTACCTCAACCAATTTGGGCAAAAACCAGTCAAGAGAATCACGTAGCTGAGTTGGGCGGTGATTGGGCTGCTCCTGCGGCGGCCGACGGACGACAAGTTGGTGGGGCTAAGCCTGAACAGCTTATTGAGAATTTGCCCCAGAGGATTATTACACTTCTGAAGACACTTATGCCAGCAATGAGAGTTAATTGGGATAAACTGTCTGCATGTAAGCAAAAGAAGGATGAGAGTGTCTCCGATTTCTTTACGAAATTTGAGGAGGCATTCATCGATCATAGTGGTCAGGATATGAGTACTGAGGGAGGTCAACAGTTATTTGTAGATAAATTTGTATCGAATTTGTTGCCCGACCTTAGCAACAAATTGAAAAATTCCGAAAGTTCGTGGGCTGTTTCTACCTCTGCTCAGATATTAGCCACGGCTCAATATTATGAAAATAGGGAAAAGGAGGAAAATGATCGTGCGGATAAGAAAACAAAGGATCTCAAAACGAAAGTTTTGTTGCAGCAAGCGTATCCTCCACGCTCGAATCAGAATGACTCTCGGCAGCAAAATAGGTCGCAATCACAGTCTTCTAGGTCGCAGTCGTATAATGACTCCTCTACACCGAGATCTATGCTCGGATATAATCAATGTGCATATTGTAGAGGTGAGGGTCATTTGAAGTTTGACTGTCCGGTTTTGCGCGACCGAAATAATGGTGGCTCGGCTCGAGGAGGTCGTAGTGGTCCTCAACAGGCTTCACGTGGTAGAGGTCGTGGTGTTACTCAAAATCAGACTGAGCGTTCTAATAATTCAGCAGATTCCAACAATTGTTTTGATCAGCGTGGTTCATCGTCAGGTAGATCTGCACAGTATCATGTGGATGACTGTTATGTCGAGCATGATATTGATGACGGTAATTACTAGGACAGCCATAGACAAAGAGAGGGAGTAGTATCAGTTCCGGTTGATCAGAGAGGGCCTTACTTCGCAGTTGCCACATCGGGCGTAGTTGAGCCTTTTCTGTTGGACACTGGTGCAGCGAAAAGTTCCATCATGCATTCGAAACTCCCTGCGCACCTTTGTCTGGCTTAACGAATGTTTCCGTTGGATTCTCTGGCGCTCCCGTTAGCAATCCGGTTTCTAGCCCTTTGCCCCTTACAATTGGGCCTCGTGAGCTACGAGCTCCTTTGATTTTGACTACTGGTTGTGGTGAGAATCTTTTGGGCCTAGATTTGCTGAAACGGCTATATGCGACCCTGTACTGTTCACCTTCGGGAGTGGAGCTTACTTTGGGTCAGAGAGTGATCTCTCCTATGTATTTGTCAACTGATAAGCTCCCACCGGAATTGAGTTCTCTTCCTTAGTCTTTGTGGGCAACAGGTCCCAATGATGTGGGCCTGCTGGACATATCACCTTATGTTGTCCAATTGAAGTCGAATGTGCGATTACCACGTATTCCCCAGTATCGTATCTCTCTCAATGGTGAACGAGCGCTGTTGGCGATCATCTATGACTTGATCGAGAAGGATGTCATCGAGGAAACTTGGGGAAATGTGTGTAATAGTCCTGTGTTACCTATTTTGAAATGCACTGATCCATCTAAGCCTCCTGTGTACCGTTTTGTCATTGATTTACGGGAGGTGAACAAAATTGTGATTCCACAATTTCCTGTGGTGCCTGACATTACGGCTTTACTGACTCTGATTCCAGCCTCTGCTTCTTGGTTCTCAGTGATCGATCTGAAGAATGCTTTCTTTAGCATTCCGATTGCTGAGGAAAGCAGAGATCTATTCGGCTTCTCATTAGGAGGTCGCAGCTTTAGGTTTAAACGCGCTCCTCAGGGCTACTGTGAGAGTCCATCGATATACAGCCAAGCCCTGAAGAGTCAACTTGATGCGTTTGTGTTACCGGCTGGTGCGGCCTTAATCCAGTATGTTGATGACTTGTTAGTGGCTGCCGACACCAAAGAGATTTGCAAAATTTGCTACAGTATCGCTGTTACAGCATCTCTGTAACTTACACCATAAGGTGTCACCTTCTAAACTGCAATATTGTTGTCAAGAAGTAACCTATCTAGGTCACTTATTGTCAAAGGAGGGAAGAAGGTTGACCCCAGAGAGAATTGCAGCGATCGCTCGAATGACTGTGCCAACAACTCAGAGAGATGTGCGTGCCTTTCTAAGTATCACGTCATACTGCAGGCAATGGATTCCAAATTTTTCATTGCTAGCGAAGCCATTGGTAGCCCTCACGTGCAAGGATGTTCCAACTCATTTGCCATGGACTGAAGAGTGTCAGAAACGTTTTTCTGAATTGCGTGATGCGTTGTGTTCGGCTCCTGTGTTAGGTACTCCTGACTACAGTAAGCCGTTTACACTATACGTTCACGAGAGAGAGGGTTGTGCGTTGAGTGTTTTGACACAACAATTTGGCGGTAAGCAGCGTCCATGTGCATATTTTTCCTCGACCTTGGACCCAGTAGCTAGAGCGTTGCCGAGTTGTCTAAGAGCGACAGCGGCAGCTGCAGTGTCCATCCGACAATCTGCAGGATTGGTCATGGATAATATGCTTACGGTGATGGTCCCGCATGCAGTTGACACTCTCTTAAATCACACAAAAACCCAACACTTGACGAGCGCAAGGTTGTCCGGTTATGAGTTGACGCTTTTGGCAAGTCATATACAAATAAAGCGCTGTAATGTACTAAACCCGGCAACGTTGTTGCCAACTCATATGGAATCAGATGATGTACCACCACATGATTGTTATTTGCGAACTGAGGAAGAAACGAAGGGTCGTGTTGACCTAAAAAACACTCCATTGGCAGATCCCGATGGTACTTTGTATGTTGATGGTTCGTGTTTCAAGTTGCCGAATGGCGATGTGACGACTGCGTATGCTGTGGTAACATTAAGTACGGTTGTGGAAACTGCGAGATTGAGTCAGAATTCCGTGCAAGCGGCAGAGTTGATTGCGTTGACGAGAGCGTGTGTTTTGTCAAAGGGAAAGCGAGTGAATGTGTTTACTGATAGTCAATATGCGTTTGGCGTTGCACATAGCTTTGGTCGATTATGGAGAGAAAGAGGATTTATGACATCGCATGGTACGAAGATCCAACACGGACAGCTCGTGAACGATCTTTTAGACGCACTTACATTGCCTAAGCAGGTGGCAATAGTTAAATGCAGCGCGCACCGAAAGGTGACGGATGATGTTGGTCGTGGTAACGCGTTTGCGGATGAGATTGCTAAAGAGACAGCTAAGAACCTCACAACCCGAATGTATGTTACGAGTTCAGTAAGGTGGCCTGCAGAGACTGGTATGTGTGAGGACACTGTTGAAAGCGTGAAAGCGATTCAGAATGAGGCCACCGAAACTGAAAAGACTAAGTGGAAAGAAAGCACGGGAAAGGTAGATGCGCACGGATGTTGGATTGATTTGTCGGAAAGTCAGAGATGGATGTTGCCGGATGCATATGTGGTAGCCGTTGTCACTATGGCTCACGGCTTGTCACATATTAGCGCGAAAGGTATCTGCAAGTTGCTGTCCCCTGTATGGAAGAATGATGGTATCGCTAAGTGTGCTGAGAGAGTGGTTAAGAATTGCATGGTATGCATGATGTACAATCCTGGCAAAGGCACCCCTACTCCAGCTGGCCATTTTGCTCCTCCTACATGTCCCTTTGAGGTTATCCAACTGGACTTCATCCATATGGAGAAATGCAATAATCTGAAGTACGTTTTAGTTGTGGTTTGCGCATTCTCCAGATGGATCAAGGCTTATCCTCTTAAAGATAATACTGTCTTGTCCACAGCGAAAGTCCTACTGAAGGAATACTTTCCTCGGTATGGAATGCCACGGATTGTATGGTCGGATAACGGAAGTGAGTTTGTGGGGATTGTAATGCAGAGTGTGTGTAAGGGCCTTGGAATTCGACAAAAATTCCATAGCGCCAATCATCCCCAGTCAGCAGGTTTAGTTGAAGGGTACAATGGTACTCTGAAACTGAAACTTGCTAAAATTCAAGCTACGACTGGTTTGTCATGGCCTGATGCCTTGCCTCTGGCTCTCTTGTCAACCAGGGCGACTGTACACTCTCGAGTAGGGCTTAGCCCATATGAGATTGTGTTCGGCCGTCATGCGAACATTTGGGGGGTCCCGAGGCCTAGGGCCTTTGATAGTCTTGAGTACCCAATGTTAATTGATTATCTTCATGATCTGACTGCTAAACTGAGGTTAATTCATCAACAGGTTTTTGAAGCACTGCCGGCACAGACTGAGGGTCCTGGACATCGGCTCCAACCGGGTGACTGGGTGGTCGCCCGCAACTTCGGCAGGAAGCGCAATTTGGAGCTGAGATTCATTGGACCATTCCAAGTCCTCTTAGCCACAAGGACTGCAGTTCGTTTGGAAGGCCGGAAAAATTGGGTGCATGCCACCCACACAAAAAAAGTGCCTATTCCTTTACCAGCAGATTCTTGGGTGAGGACAGGAATCGCCGCAACGGAGACCGAGACCCCAATAAAATTTGTGCCGTTCAGTGATACTCAACTTGTAGGAGACACTTCATTGCAGTCAGATACATTTGTTGAACCTTTGCCATTGGAGAATTCGAGACTTGAACTATCATCTGATCGACAGGACTCTGTTCCGCAACCTGAACAATTATTTGAAGAGCAGACTCGTCCTGGAAGAAGCAGATATTTTCTTCGTTCTCACAACAAAGACTAATAAAACGTTTTTTTTGTTTTTGCCCCTTTTTTTGAATTCATATTACCCCCTTGCTGTCATCTTGAACATTATGAACAATTGCATCTTCCATTAATTCTTGAGTTCTTTTTCCACGTATGTTTTTTCCACAGCTAGGAGATTCGCATTAAAATTGAATGTTTGATTAAAAGAAAACCTTACATCCGGGTTGACCGTAGGGCCGTGCGGGTACTTCCTTCTGTTTAGCAGGTTCGTGACACTAGGTCGGTACTTTTGTCGATTTCTGGGAACTCCTGGGAATTGATAATCGCTACTCAGAACGAAGTGCGTCAAGAACGTTGCGGACGGTTTTTAGAGGATGGAATTCTCAAAGTTGTCGGAAGTGGAGAAGATGCTAGCTCAAAGATTGACATTACATAGGGTTGTACGAACCAAATGCTTTCTGTTTCAGGTGTTCCTGCTGTTTCTAACTGTTTCCATGCTACTGGTGGGTGGAGTGTATTTTGGACTACAGTCGTTACTGCCTTCTGCTTTACCTACTTCTTCTTCTGAACCGAAATCTATTCCCAATGTTTCTCCACATTCCTTCCATCCTTTGCCCCAACATGAACAGGTTAGACGTGCGGAATTCATGAATAACTCCTTTGTCCAGCTTCTTCATCAACATCAGTTGGTGATGAACACCACTAACTGTTGGGTGTGTGGTTTAATGCCACATACCATGGATAGGGGAATTCCGTATTTGGTCCTTCCTGATAAATCCCAGGGGTCAGCTCGAGCATTCCAAACTATGTTTCGTAGCGCACTAGATTCCTACCCCCATCGAGAGCCACGCACTGCAGACCATGGTCCTGGCCCGTACCACAAGCCTTTGGCAAGAGCGATTGCTGACTTAGATAGAGATATTTTTGACGCATCGCTTATCCCAGAGGAAGAGGTGCGAGCATAGAGAGATCTGAGTGAGGCTGAGTGTAGCATGTCAGTGGGTGATAGACAGCTTAAAAGCTCGTCTCCAATCTGGATTGTACCCCATCTCGGTAATTTCTGCTTGAAAGGTCTTGGCCGAAGCTTGCGAGCTCAGCTTGGGAGGAGTGCTTGCACTGAAACGTATGTTTTACCAACGCTCTCTTCCCCTGTTCTTCTGACTGCCAAGGGTACATACTTTGTATGTTACGACCGCGCATATACATGGTTGCCTCGTGACTTCTCGGGCACCTGTTATATTGCGAATCTGTTGCCGCCGACCTTCACAGTTGGGTCTGACTATCACAAGACTAGAGTTGTGAGAGGCATTATTAGCGAAAAGACACTGCCGGTCAGAAGCAGGAGACTTCTTTAAGGGTTTCCTGCCGTTTTGGGGACCTATGATCAATAGTAGGAACCTGAGACAGTTGACTCGTGTGGTAGAATCGACTGCTAATATAACTGCAAGTGCTCTTGGTAATCTGACAGCAGAGCTTCAGGCGGATAGGCTTATGACGTTGCAAAACCGTATGGTTTTAGACGTTGTTCTTGCAGATAGAGGTGGTGTATGTAAGGTGATCCATTCGAGTTGCTGCATTTTCTTCCCTGATAACGCTGCAACTGTCTATCAAGCCATCTCGAAGTTGCATAAGATCTCCGAGTCCATACACGTGGACGTAGGTGATTGGACGCTACTAGGATGGTTTGGGGGCCTAATGTCGACGTGGGGTTGGAAGATTCTAATGATCATTGGGGTTGTTGTAGCATTTCTGTTCACGTGTTGTCTTTGCGTGCAGTGTGGTCCTGCCTTATGTGGCCTTTGTGCTACGACGTGTATAAGGCGGCCATCTGTTACCAAGGAAGCATTGATGGATAGAATGATGTTGCAGCAACATTTGAATGATCTGATGAATATCGAGATCGATTCTGATATCGACTAGTGCTTGCCTACATGAGGGCAAAAGGAGCGTCTGAGGTTCCGTGACAATTATAGTGGTGTTTTCGACTCGTTCGAATATGGACGAGTTTGGTATCTATGAACCGCAAATGACGAGTTTAGTGGGTGTACGCGTTTTCGCTACGCTGTCCTGAACCGTTCGTCTTATTCGTGGGTTTCTTCATCTGAACCCATGGGTTCCATTTTAGATACGGCATCCATTTTGTCTCTTGCCCTCAAGTAGCCAGCGAACGGACACTGTCCGCTTCGTGACCCTGGGACTCCCAAACTCTTGCGGAAGACACGTGTTCCTTTGAGGTTGTCTTTATGACGAGGGGGATGACACTGCGAAGGCAGATGGCCCCGCTCGAGGCTCATCTTGCCGTATTGGTCGATTGTTTCAGCCGTGCATTGATTAGGCACGAATCCTTTGATCCTGCAATCGTGTTTCCGATATCGCCCCCTACACTCTTTTCAATCTGTTGTCTTCCTTGCACCTGTTTCTGTCTTTCCTCTCAAACTCGTTTACAGCCGGAATGGAATGTACTTAATGGTGGGATAACGTACTTTTACAGTTGGGAACCGGCGATGCTACTGTAATTGTGTTCCGGGATCCTGAATACATGAAAGCGACCCTTTTGAAGTTTACTGTGGGAACTGAGTTGTAACCTTTTGTTCGCCATGTTGTGCTATGATGGAAATATGTATAAAAGGAGCGATCCACTGTTGCAATTTGAAGCAGTCTCCTAGAACCTACATGCGTTGTACTTCTTGTGACTTCTGTGTTCCCTGCAGTAAATAAACCTCGATCTTTGACGCCGAAGGAAGTGTCCCGTGTCTCTGTAATTTATACGCCGGAACAGGTAACCCACAAAGGTTTCAGGTGTTGTCCCCTGGCACCGCTGGGCCATAGAATAGCCCAGTCCTTCACGCTGCTGGATGCCATGACGGGGCAGGAAATACGCTGCTCGCTAGTGAAATGCTTGTTAGGACATATCCCCCAAATGAAAGCTGTTGTGGGTAGGCTTGTTAGAGTGGCACTGATGTTAGCAAAGAGACATGTCCTATTCACATGGGACAGCAGAATGGGCCCATAGATTGATATGTGAATGAAGGACATGGTGTATTGTGGCGAACAACTTGAGCTGTATGCTGAAGAACTCCCTGCAGCCTCCAAACTTAGGGACATCTGGGCTCCGTTGAGAGAATACTTTATGGCACAGAGCGAAATAGCTTCTGAATAAGCACTTCGGTAAGGGGTGCTGTTCAGGAATCTCAACACCCACATTCCAAACCTATGTAGTTGAAGCAGTAAAAGTCATGTGCATACTCTGATCACAAGAATGTACCAGAGAGAAATTATTAACTGTGATGTTCATTGTTCTGATTGTTCATCTTTAGAAATAGAGGTGCCAACGCATTATATTTTTTAAATGTGTTCACGCTGTATGACCATGCACTAACTCTCAATAAAAGCTTTGTTAAAAAAAATACTTTTGTATGATAAAATAATTCAAATGAAATGAATTTGCCTAATAAAGGGAAGGTTAAACTCCAAATTAAACTGTGTGCCGCAGTGGAGTGCAGTTTTCCCGACAATGACCACTACTAGTTTCAATTACGGATTCAGAGCAGAAATCCTTTGTCGACTTGATTCTTAGCTTGCCATAGGTGCCCCTCAATTTGTTTGATTATACCGAGGGGGGCTAAGGGGGGTGCCAGTACACCTCTCTTGGCCTTAGTACCGATGTCCGGTAGACATTCTCATGACTGTCAGTGTATGCTCTCTGTACCAAAGACCATTAAGTCTGTGATAATAATATAACAATAATATTTCCTGTTGTCTCGATTCACACCTCTCCTTCTGTAAATCTTTAAAGACGTGGCTTTTAGCTATTTCATCTTCTTAGAATGTTGATACTCCTATCCCTCTGAAAATGGTACTGCTTTATCGCATTGACACCTTTTGGAATTTGTACACGCTCTATAAGTTGGTCATTCATTTATTCATTCATATATTTAGGCAATATTTAAGCAATGTGAACCAAACATTATCTGCTGGTTCGTTTAAATAACAGAGCACACTTCTTGATCCATGGCGTTATTAATTGTTTTCTAGCTATGATCTGGTACATTAATAACATTCTGTTCAGCAGCCAGCTTTTCAAATCCTAAGGTAAGTAGAGCTTACCCTTATGTTTCTTTCCATAATTGCCCCGTTGTCCTTCCCAGGAACTAACCATTCAATTCTCATTTTCACAGCAGATTGTGGTTAATTAAAGGGCCCAGTCGTCTTTTTAGCATACCATAATGATAACATCAGAGTGATTATAGATACATAAGGAACTAATAAAGGAATATTTGTGGGCTGGTATCAAGAATATGACATCTTGATGGAGCTTCAACACTCCCAACAGCCACTGACACCTTAGACTCACCGGCCTCCTGACCTCCTGGAACCACGTCAACAACAAAGACACCAACAAAACCATGAACACCATCCACTCCGGCTCACCGTCAGACCCCTGCCCCACCATATCTTCAACAAAGCGAGCTCCATTATCGCACCTCAACTCCGAAAGCTCTTCAATAGCTCATTCAAGACCACCACCTTCACAGAAAGCTGGAAACCAGCAGATATCACTGCCCCACTCAAGAAACCCAAGGCAGACCCAAAGGACCTCAAGAACTTCCGGCACATCTCCCTGCTCCTGTTCCTGGTGAAAGTCAACGAGAAGAATGTCAACAGAAATTCCGCAGCAACCACTGCACCGAAACCACCTTCATTGTCGCCATCGACTACATCAGCACCCTGCTGGACAATGGCGAAAACGCAGCCCTCATCCTCCTCACCTCCTTCCTCACCAACAGAACCCAGACAATCCGCCTCCCTCCATTCGAAGCCACCAGGATCACCTGTGGCGTACCCTAAGGATCATCACTCAGCCCAACCCTCTTCAACGTCTACATGACACCGCTCGCTAACATCGTCGGATCGCACAATCTCAACATAATCTCATACGCCAATGACACCAAGCTGATCCTCTCCCTCACCAAAGGCACGCCACTGACAAAACCAACTTCCATGAGGGAATGAAGGCCGTTGTTGAATGGATGAAGAACAGTCGCCTGAAACTGAACTCGGACAAGACGGAGGTCCCCACCCTCGGCTCCACCCCCTCCGCCTGGGACGACTCCTGGTGGCCGGCCTCGCTGGGAGCTGCGCCGACACCCACCGACCACACACACAACCTGGGGTTCAACCTGGACTCTTCACTGTCAATGACCCAGCAAGTCAACGCCATCTCCTCCTTCTGCTTCAACATCCCCACCGGAACTAGAAGGATGGTCACCCAGGTCCTCATCACCAGCAGGCTGGACTATGGCAACGCCCTCGACGCGGGAACCACAGCCAAACTCCAAAAGAGACTCCAACATTTACAGAACGCCTCCGCACACATCATCCTCGACATCCCCCACCACAGCCACATCACTGCCCACCTGAGAGACCTGCACTGGCTCCCCGTCAACAAGAGGATCACCTTCAAGCTCCTCACTCATGCTCACAAAGCACTCCACGATGCCAGACCAGCATACCTCAACAAATGACTCACCTTCTACACTCCCAACCGCCAGCTTCGCTAACCTTGCCCTCGCCACTGTTCCACGCATCCACTGAACAGCCACCGGAGGCAGAATCCTCTCCCAACTCGCCACCAAGACATGGAACACCCTACCCATCCATCTGCAACAGACCCAGGACCTGCTGACCTTCAGGACAGTTCTCAAGACCTGGCTGTTCGAACAGTAACAGCTCCCCCTCTCAGCGCCTTTAGACCCTCAAGGGTGAGTAGTGTGCTCTACAAATGTTTGATTGATTGATTGATTAAGTTATAGGACAAAATGGACAAAGCTGATTGCCACAGAGTAGGAAAGGACGTTAAGAACGTGCTTGCACTGTTTGTCTATTGGAAACTGTTTCTACTAACAAAACACTTTGGAAACACACAGCATTAATCTCACTTGCATTCGCTTAATTTTCCACCACGTTAGATTGTGGTCTACTGTGTGGTGGGGAAGAATGTAGAGTTTGTGGATGCACAAATAGATAGTCGCTCTTGGGGTTTTCGGTTGTATTAATTCCATACTGACAAATTGTTTGGTTTGATCCTGATGACATCAGAGTTTTAATAAAAATGTTATGGCTTCACTGGGGCGGGTGGTGTAATGTCCGGATCCATAGTACAGTGTCCCAGTGGTTATTTCTCCATGGGACTTGACACTACAATGTCCAGAATTACACCTTGGTAGTAACTCGAGTTTACCTAAGCTACTCACCGCACTAGGGTATCCAGGAGGGGAGTCATTGCTGGGAGCAGCTGAAAATCCTCTGCTAAACCCTTGTCTTTGATTTTGTTGATTGACCGCATTTTGCCCCCGCAGCATTTTTTGAAACATTCTAGGCAAATTTCTTATCACCTCCCCAATCTGTATCTTTTACTGTCATTACCTTCCATGACATAGTTTCAAGTGGGAACCTGAACTTGCTTCTCCTGATATCTGTCCTTCAACGGGACCTAGTTCCCAATTTTCAGCTCGCACAGCCTGGCTTGACGACAATGACTGGCACTGGCATTTTTATCACTTCAATTTTTAATGGCCTCTGGTTATTTACATCACCAGCAACCCTTTCGGGTGATGAGGTAATACATCTTTTACAACCCATCTCAAAGAAACAGAGTCTGGGGCAAAGCCAGAAGTCACTTTAGAAGTCTGGCTTTATTCAGAAAGAAAGATGGGATAGCCCACTCCAAATTATGATTGCGCAATGTCACTCACTTTGGCGAAGGTATGCATAAAATGTTCAGTCTCCCCGTTCATGTGTGGGCATTGTGGTGTGAACCGCTGATATCTAAGTGAAACCAAGTACTCTGCAAGCTCTTCCCCCCTGGAATGGGGGACCATTGTTTGTGCAGAGTTTCTGAATCCACTGCAAATATACCTTGTTTCAACTCATCTCCTTCATCTTCCCACATGTCATCATCAGCTTGGTCCAATGTGCTTGGCATGATCATGTTGACCTGTCTTGGCCCTGTAGCCTTTTGGACTTCTGATGACCAGTATACTTTTACAAAATGATTTCGCTTTCTGCATGGGAATCATTTCTCCTTATTCTGTGGGCACTCTCTGGTTTGAGGAAACGTCCCCTCTCAACACCCACAAGGTTTTTGCTGTCTTTGACTTCTCACTATTTTCTGTGGTGGACCTGACACGATAATTTGGCCAGGCTCCATCTTAATGGGTTTTTCGAGAGCCGTTCCCATATGCAATGCGCTTGCTTTTACCAGCTCTTTGGATCTCCCGAGTGTTAGAATGTCTCACAACTTTTGCGATTCCTGCAGGATTTGTTCTCTTACTTTTGCTGACACACAACCCTGAATGAACTATGACAGAATGTATTCAAACTCAATGCACAGACTACAGTTACTGTCCAGCTCTTTGTAAAAATCATATGGAGGCTCATCTAGGGTCTGTCATGCTTGCCTCAACAGCAACCTTTCATAGTCTGGATTTGCCATGGGTTCAAAATGTTTGTTCAGAGCATTCTTTAAGGTCTCATACGTGAATGTTGGACCAGATTCTGGTAGGCTTCAGGAAAGTTTAGAGATTCCTTCTCTGACAAAATGTAGAAGCAGAGGGTGTGTCTAACTGTCTGTGCCTTTGGCTGCAAAGTGCATTTTTAATCTTTCCATCCACTGCTTCCATTTTTGTACCTGGACTGATGGTGGGCTGGCGATGACGAATTGCCCAACATCCGGAACTGAGAACATGGCTTTTGTCATTGGGACTGACCATTTTTATCTGAGTAGTGTGTCTTTTTACGGCACCCTGTGGCTGGTACTGGAGCTAGGGAGTACCTCCTGTGTGGCATTGCCTGGTTTACAGTTAGCTTGTTGCTGATCCACAGGATCAGCCCACCTGCCTGCCCATTTCTGTTTCTCTCTCCTTTTTGCAGTTGAGCCTGTATTGCTGTAAATTGTCCATCTTTTGTACCAGCTTACACTAGGTCTTTTCCAGATCTGATTGTAGCCTCTCCGCTTATATAGACCTGTCCTCTAGTCTCTTCATGCAGTCATGCACCCCTGGTGGGCACTTGCACTTGCAGCTCTCCTCCCTCGCAGCCACTCTTTCTCACTGTGCTAGCACAGTCTCTCCTGGGTTTTCTCTACAGCAGCTTTGGTCCCTCAGGGCTGACACTTTGTGGTGCAGGTCTGCAGTGAGAGGTCCCTGGGATAGCATCACATGGACCACCAGTGTTTTAATGGCGAAGCTCCTTTGAAACAGTGCTTCCTGCTCCATAGGAACCCCACTTAGGTGTCTGTGCTTGCAGCTGCCTTGGCCGATCCCTGACTCAGGCACATATGGGGATGCCCGTCCACGTCGCCATTGTAGTGTCAGGCCGGGGGAGCAGTAACCATTCAGACACTGTACTTTGGATCTGCGCATTACACTGTCCCACATCAGCACAACTGCAACCCCTTTAATAACACTCAAACGTCATCAGGAACAAATCAAACAGTTCCCCAGTAGGGTATAATACAACCCAAACCCCCAATTCGATCTACTGATTTGTACATGCACAAATAAAATACTACAGTGTAATGATGCTTTCTTTTTCAATATTGACCCAACAATGTATTAAGGTTCAAGGGGTTTATTCACTGTGTAGCTGTGGTCAGAGAGCGCCGAGCCGCTTTGCTCATAGCTGCGGCACTCACGCTCTTTTCACTGGGATGCGCGCGCATCCCCAACATATCCGCGGGCGTGCTACGTCATCACGCGACGTACGCTGGCTAGAGCGCTAACATTACATATCTCCCCTTTTTTTCCCACAATGAAACAACCATAAAAATTTATAGTCCATCGCTCATATCATAGTCCTGGAACCTGGATGGTCTCACCACCGCTCTCCCCCCTCGGGTACGTCTTACCGGTGTGGCTGTCTCTTCTCTCTCCTAAGTCTCTCCGATACCTTCTCTCTGGCCCGGTTCAGCTGGGCTCCCCATCGACCTCCTTGCACTCCTCTCCATCTCTATTCTGGGGTTACTTCTGCTGCCCTGCTCCTCACTCGGGTTTCCCTCTTCCGTATCCTCGTCCAAGTTGAAAAGTTCATTTCCTTGATCATGCTCCGCTGCCCCTTCCTGCTCCTGCTCACCGGAGTTCCAGTGTAATATTTTGTTGCACCTTGCCATACGGTCTTACGACCATACGTTGCCATCGCTTAATAGGGCAGCTCTATCGTACACCTCCTTGACCTGAAGGGGTTTACTATATTTGCTGTCCCCCTTCCTTTGCATTACTGCCAACTTGACTCTCACCCATTCGCCTTCCTCCAATCCTGTATCTCTCACGTTCCTTCATAAGTTATAGTACTTGGCGTAGACCTCTTGTGCTTTCTCCAGGTTTGCCTGAACCACTGCTGGGGACCATTTACTAGTCACTGTTTTCTCCTTCCACACTCGGTTGTCCTTCGTGAAAGGATCTTGGCCCCTGAGGATTTGGAAGGGACTATACCCTGTTCCAGTGGGGGTGATTCGGTACGCCCATATCATTTTCCATATTTCCTTCTCCCAGTCCTTGTCACTCATTATGGCCGCCTCTACCGATCCCATCACCACCCGATTAAAGCTCTCGACTAGGCCATTCCCAGCCGGGTGATAGATGGAGGTGTGTTTGGACAGAATACCATTCCTTTCCATGAATTTAGTCCATTTTTCTGAGGTGAACTGAGGTCCATTGTCGCTCAGTATAGATTTGGGAATGCCTTCTCTTACGAACGTATCATTCAGAAACTTTAGAATTGTCTCTGTGTCCATTACTTCTTCTACCTTCACTTTTGGCCACTTTGAGTATCTGTCTATGAGGACGCACATGTACTTCTGGGTACCTTGACCATCTAGGATTGGGCCCAAAATGTCAATAGACAGTTCTTCCAACGGGATCTTCGGGGAGTCAAACTTTCCCAGCGCTGGTCTTAAAGGCTTAAGTGTTTTGTCTGCTCCTTGGCATTGGATGCCTTCTCGGACGCACCGTTCGGCTTGTAAGTCCATGCCTGGCCACCAGTATCCCTGTTTGGTCCGTAGATTTGTCTTCCCGATCCCCAGATGTCCTTCATGGAGTATCGCTAGTAATCTCGGAACGATTCCTGCTGGGGGGATGACCTTGTCTCCCCTGTATACAAACACTCCCTTATCGTCCACTGACAGTTCCTCCCTGACCTCATAATACTTCCGTAGATTCTCACTGAGGTTTTTCTTTTCTGGCCATCTATTCACTATGCACTCCTTCACTTCCTGTATGTCACGATCTTCCTTATAGGCTTCATCCCATTCTTGGTTGCTCATGACCCTTTCCTGGTCCTCCATCAAAGCTACGATTTCCTCTCCAGCTTCCTTGTCTTCTGCTTCTGTCTCCATGGCCGCCGCCCTGCTCAAATAGTCTGCCACTTTATTCCGACTGCCCGGGATATACTCCACGTCGTATCTGTACTCCAGAAGCTCCAGAGTCATCTTTGAAATTCTGGGCGTGGCGCTGGCATGCCCACTTGAGGTGAGTACTTTCACCAACGGTTTGTGGTCAGTCTTCAACTGGAACCGTGTACCCCATAGAAATTGCCGGAACCTTGTCATCACCCACACCACGGCCAGCATCTCTTTTTCTAGGACGCTGAACTTCTTCTCTGTGTCACTCAGTGTGCGCGATGCAAAGCTCAATGTCTCCACTACTCCTTGTTCTCTGTCCTGACAACACCCACCCCTTGTCACTGGCATCTGTTGTGAGCACTGTTCTCCCTTGGGGGTCATAACCTTGCAGGGGTACGGCGCTTACCACGTCCATTTTTATGCTATCAAACTCCCTTTGTGCCTCTTCCGTCCAATTGAAGGTTGCTTTTTCTCTCGTTAATTGTCTCATGTGGTGAGTTTTCGTTGCAAAGTGTTGCACAAATTTACTATAGTATTCTGCCATGCCTAAAAAGGACCTGACGTCTTCTTTGCCGGTGGGGGGTGGCGCGTTGCAAATTGCCTTCACGTTTTCGGTCTTGGGCGTGATTCCTTGCACTCCAATTTCGTGGCCCAGGTAGGTCACTGACTCCATACCTAGGCGGCACTTCTCCAACTCTGCAGTGAGGCCATTTTCCTCCAGCATCTTCAGCACCTTAGCGAGCTTCGCGTCGTGGTCTAACTTATCTCGCCCCATCACTAGGATATCATCCTGAAAGTACTGGATGACGTCCACGTTCTTGAACAATTGGTGCATCAGATTTTGAAACACCGCTGCCGCTTACGCCAGCCCAAACGGCATGCGGCAGAACTGGTAGCACCCAAAGGGGGTTATGAATGACGTTAGCCTCCTACTCTCCGGGTGCAACGCGATTTGGTGGTATGCTGAGGTTAGGTCAATGGTGGAGTACCACTTGACTCCTCTTGTTTTGGCCAACATCTCTTCAATTTGTGGCAAGGGAAACTTCTCCACTTTGATGTTTTTGTTTAATTCACGCAGGTCTACATATAGCCTGACCTTCCCACTGGGTTTCATCACCACTGCAAGTGGTGCCAGCCATTCAGCACACGTGATTGGTTCGATTATGCCTTTTTTTTCCAGCTCCTGCAGCTCTACCTGCACTGCGTCTCTGACTGCGAGTGGCACATTCCTCACCCTGTGGGACACCGGTTCCGCTCCTGCTTTGAGTATGATCTTGTGCGCAAACTTCTCTAGTTTTCCCACCTTGCCTCCGAACACCTTGGGGTATTCCTTTTTCCATCGGTCCATATCTGGCCATCGTTCTGGTTCCGTGAGCAATACTTGAACCTCTCCTCCCGGGTCCAGTTTGATGCCCAGGTCACCCTGGTCCATCCACCCCAGTACCGATGGTCCTTTCTCCGAGACGTACAGCTTGCAGTTCGCACTGCGTCCTTTAAATTCAAATTTTAACAGTCTGTACCCCGCCATGGGTATGCGGTCACCATTGTATGAGACGGGCCTTATATCCAGCTTCTCTAGCTCCGGGCCCAAATGTGGTTTAAATGTCTCGTTCCACACTGTCCTCTGGACTATCGTGTAGGGTGAACCCGTATCTGCCACTATGTTTATTGGCACTCCACCAATTGTCATGTCCAGCACGGGCTTGCTTGATCTCTTGGTGTCCACGCATAACACCTGGTCATAAATGCAGAGTACTGTGTCCTCTTCCTCATGGTTGCTCTCCCCTGGGTCTTCTTGTCCTTGGTCGACATATTTCACCACACTGCTGGTTGACTTCCTACGGCACACTTTCTCGTAATGCCCTACGATCCCGCAGAACATACATTTGGCGCAAAACGCCGGACACTTCCTGTCCTAGGCCTCATGTGCCGTGCTTCCACATCGGTAGCAGGCATTCTTGCCGACTCCCGTTTGTTTTCCCGGAGGGCCTGGGTTTCCCCGCCACCTGTTCTGGCCTTTCTGTGAGGTTCCATTGTTTCTGCTCTCTCATCGGGGCTCCTCCTCTTCTATTCTGTTCACCATCAGCCTGGCCAACGTCTCTTTCTGCACCGCCTCCGTGCATCGTCGTGCCAACTCCGCTTTCTGCTTTATTGCCATGACTTCCTTCAGCGTGGTATCTCCGCTTGCCCATAAATTATCTTGCACTGCCCTACTCGTGGTGTGCATCACTATCTGGTCTTTTATGAACTCGTCTTGGAATGCTGCATATCTGCATGTGGATGCTAGTTTCCTTAATGCCGCTACATATTCTTCGACCGATTCTCCAGCTTCCTGCTACCTCCGTTGAAAATTGTATCGGTCAATTGAGACACATACCACTGGTCTGTAGTGTTTGTTTAATTCCTCAATTGCGTGGGCATATACATCGTCATCAGTGGCATCACGTTGTTTAGGTACTAAGTTTTTGAATATTCTGAGCCCCTCCGGACCCAGGTTATGTAAAAGTATCCGTCTCTTCCTTTTACTTGTACATTTCTCCTCATTTTCATCCTCTAGTACTTCAATAAAGTTATCAATATAGTCTCTCCAGTCTTCCCACTTCATAAGGGGTTCTCCTGGCTTGGGCAGGAACAGTACAGGCGCTGTTGCAAGGGACGTTTGCGCGCACATGGTTTCGCTCCTTCCCAATGGTGTGATCCCGCTTTGGCTTTTGGGACTGCCTGGTGCGCCGTCTTCCTCCTGCTTCTTAGGTTGAAGTTGGGGACTCTTTATCTCATCCCCTTCACTCTTCCCTGAAGTCGCCAGCTCTCCTGCCCCTCGGGTGGGTAGATCCCGTGGGGTTGCTCCAGCGTTCTTTCGCCGCTGCATGCCCTATATGGCCCTCTGTGTGCCCTGTCTAGTTCCCACTGTGAGTGTATGCGTGAGGGGCTCCCCGTACCTGGATACCTATGGTTCCTTCGTGGAGTGGGATGCTGTGGGCTCTGCCGCGCTCTCTGACGTCCTTGGTGCCCTTGGTGTGGCTAGGTTGTCGTTGTCCTGTCTTTGGACCTCCTTTGTGGCTTGGTCTGAGGGTTTGCACCTGTTTGTGACCATTGCTCAATTTTTCCCTTTTTTTTTTCTTCTTTCACCCCGCTCTCGTCGCCATTGTAATGATGCTTTCTTCTTCAATAATGACCCAACAATGTATTAAGGTTCAAGGGGTTTATTCACTGTGTAGCTGTGGTCAGAGAGCACCGAGCCGCTTTGCTCGTAGCTCCGGCACTCACGCTCTTTTCACTGGGATGCGCGCGCATCCCCAACATGGCCGCGGGCGCGTTACGTCATCACGCGACGTACGCTGGCTAGAGCGCTAACATTACATACAGTAATGTACAAGAGGATGGACCCACAATAGGGAATATGAAAAGTGGAAAATAAGAGACACAGTGAGAGGGTAATTCAAATGCATTGGGTCATGTATAAAACTGTACCCTAGGACGCACACACAACTACTCAAGTGGCACTTGAGGCAATAGTGACTCAAACCTACACCCACGCAGCCTAGAAGAAATTCAAACCTCACAGTAGGCCATTTATACATACTGCTGTGGATACACACAGAAGCAAAAGATACAGTGAATCACAGTACCAAGACAAAGGAAAAAAATGGAAATACAAAGGAATATCAGACATCAGTTGTCAAGCAACGACAGCAGTACAGTGAAAATCTTAACATAACACTTGAGTATCTATGAAATACATTTAAAAACTCAAAATATTTAACAAAAGTATATGTGAATGATAAAAAACATAATGTAGCTTCCTGTATTTAAAGTGATAATGGAGCCAGTTCTTAAATGTGAGGCCTTTCTCGTTCGCATTCACACCTCCTTACTCCCTTAGCAGATATTACCACTCCATCACTCTTCTTCCATCTTGTGCTTCCGCAAAGGCCCTGAAGAGGGAAGGAATATATTTATACTTCACTGTTCTATCATCTCAATATTTCCGCCACACTGAAAGCCACAATTCATTCAGAAAACCAGGGGGCATATTATCAAGCACGGAATTAAAATTATTGCCGCTTTAGCGGCAGAAAACTGCTGCTAAACCGGCGATAATGGGCTTGATAATATGCCGTATAGAATTCCAATAGAAGCCCATGTTGACACCAGAACATGGGCTTCTTTTGAAATTCTCAAGGGCATATTATCAAGCCCATCATCGCAGCTTTAGCCGCACTTTTCTGCCACTAAAGAGGCGATAATTTTAACTCTGTTTCTTGATAATATGCCCCCAGGTTATTTAACCAATGTTTTTTCCACATCGATCATTGACTGTGCCTGGGGTTGGTGTTTGGTGCCTGAGGCCACCCCTATGGCATTTCTGGTACCCTACTGATCACTGTAACACAATGTAGGCACAAGGTGTCGCAGTTCTCGCAAACCAAAAATTGTACAAGCGAGTTCCCTTCACTCCTATGCATTTTAAATAATTGCTGCCAAGGCATCGTTAAGTGTCAAATTTCACATTTATTGGAAAATACACATTAATGTTCTTAAAATCTAGAACGTTTTTTCATCTCCTTCTTGATGTCTCAAATAGTTCAGTTCTACGTTTGTCTTCAGATTGATTGCATGTATCATTATAATGTTTTATATTCCTATATCTGCATGATAGTATGTGTTTAGTATATTTTCTTTTGATAACAATAACTCTATGGTGAAGCCATACCGAAGTCTCTTCACACTTCAGAGAGAGTGCATTACAGCAATGTGTATGTGTTGCACAAAATCTTAGTGCCTCTCATTCTTATGACCAAAAAGTGCCACACCACATTAACTAAAAGGTGAAGCTTGGATTTTATGCCCTGAGTTAGAGATGCACAAAGCCATAAAAGGCAATTCCCAAAGCATTAACAATCAGTTTGTTTCCATTTGCAGATTGCAAGAAAATAAATACCAGCTCCGAAAATGCCACACCGATGCCCTATCCTGGTAAGTTTTTTCTCAGCTAATATATGAGGCACTATTCGTATTTCCACACACGTACATGTTCATAGGTTTCTATGTTGCCTCAGACCGGTCTGTAGGACATACAGTGTGGTTTATAATGGAAAATGAATGACTATTGGGCTACATCTAGGGGCAGATTTGCAATCCCCTTACGTAATTTTTACGGCACCGTTAGGTCTCAGCGGCAGCGTAAACAATGCGCCATGTTAACACATTTATAACGTGACACATCTATGGAGTTGCGCCACGTTGCAAAGCCCTGCATCACATTATTCCTGCGTCAGGTATAATGTATGAAGGGTGGTTGTTCTGAAGCAAGAAAGCCTTGTAAAAGTGACACAGTGAAATCTACACATTTTTACTGTGCCACTTCTACGGTGCCACTGCGTCAAAACCTTACGCCTGCTTGAAGCAGGCTTAAGGAGTGGTGCAGCACAATAGGTATAGAACTTCCTGAGCATTGCTGGAGTTGTCGTGCTTGCAATACGACTCCAGCAATGCGTGAGCTTTGCGCCAACAGATGTGTGACACATCTGTTAATCCTGACGCCATGGTGCGCCTCATTGTAAATGTGAGTCATCCGTGGTGGCGCAAGGATTATTTGTGTAATGCAAGTAAACTGACGCATCTCTGCTACAATGCAGAGATGCGTAATTTTATTGTAAATCTGCCCTCTAGTTTTTAGGTGGCCACAGAGGCCGGTTTACCAGTCTCGCTAGGCTAATTAAAAAAAAACTGTTCATAATAAAAATACATATGAATATTCATACAAACATGGGCTTTAGGTCAGCGTTTTCATGGATTGGTCAGTTAAAGTGTTGTTCTCATTTTGCTCAGTCCTACCATAGCACACACTTATGGCCCTCTTATCCTTGCGTGCAAATCACTCTCTACTTAAAATCTTGGATCTGATCAGATGAGTCCCTCTCGGAAGCCGCAATTATTGATGCCATGTCAGTTCATTATGCACATTATGGATGTCAGATTCAAGTTACCACTGAACTTTACATCCAGATGTTGCTGCAAAAAGTCTGTGAGCCACCCAGTCTCCATCCCTGTTGCGTCGAAAGTACTAAACACTTTTAAGAAAGTCGATACTGACATCTTAGAGGGGTGAAGGGGGATAGCCTTGTGGAAAAGTTTAGGCTCAAAACTGTAGGCCAGAGATGGTTATGGTGACAAGCTATTGGCCTGATTGGTTCACTGGGAATCGGTATGTCAAATGCCATAGGTCTTGTCCACTTGGTATGAAATGTTATGACAAAGGCAGCAGTTCTAACTTATTAATTGTGAAACACATTTCGTTAAAGCCAGTAAGTATTTACCAGGCAGTTGTTATTACATTGTGTTACAAGATATAGACAGGTATTTTGTTACAAGTAATCTCACAGGTTACCATAGTAGACAGGGGTGTTAGCATGAAGTAAAGCCTCTGGAAAGCGGGAAATACTTCATCACTGAGGAAAGGCACAACTGATTTCAAAGGTTTGATCTGTTTAATATGAAACATTATGACAAACCCAATTGGTCTTACCTGCTTATTGAGGAAAGCATGTGTGAAAAACAATAGGTTTTTAAAGTTAAAAAATAAGTTTATTAAGGGAATTTAAATTATCAGTACACAATACAATAAAGCAATAAATAGTCAAATGAATCCAAATGGAATTTAGGAATAAAATAGTTAGTTGGGTGTAAAAGTCAGATTAGCGTAGCTTAAAGGAGAGAATGTAAAGGCTATGCAAATTGGATTGGTGTAAACAAAGGAAAATTACATTTCATACATAGAATACAATAGAAGGTTTAAAATGATCAATTTAATATAATATCAACATACGGAAAGTCATGAGAAACTTCTTGTTGAATAGGGGTTTGAGACAACGAGCGTTTAGCACTAGCATCAATAAACAGAGCTTGTCTAAGGACTAATTTGTCCAGTTTTAGTTGATCAGTAAACCAACGCTGAGCGTCATGTGGGCGTTTAGTTCTGATAGTTTTCACAGGGGCGACCACATCACTAGCTTGTGTCAGCCATTGATCAAGGATAGCAGTTTTTAATATCAATGGTGTCGCTAGGGAGTGTGGTAGACAGAATGGAATGAAAGTGAGAAGTTCAGCCTGCTTCCAGTTTCGTGCCGTGAAATTAGACACCGGTGGAGGACGGGTAGACGGGGAAGATTTTAATAAAAAATAAAAAAAATAATAGTCAGACCAAGTGCCCAGACAAGATGTTCCATGGGTGCAGGGTGGATATTCCCATGCAACCACCGGTGGATTTTAAAGCAATTCCCAAATTTATCAAGATTGGTAAACCTGGTAATGCGTTAAAATGCTATGCCTTACCAGGGTATGCACAACGAGGAGAAATATGGTTCTTGAGCGCACTTAGAAACAGGAAATGGTCTTAGCTAATTGTTTGTGTGCAGGAAGGCATATCTTCCTGCAAACAAAACAACCCTCCCTGCAATGCAGGCCCCCTTGCAGCATGATGCAGGGGTGCCTGCATTGATGCTAGGCAGTAGATTGTGCACCAGTGAAGTCAGAGAGCAGGAATGCACCATATCTTGATAAATATGGTGCATTCTTGCCCTTTCCATTTCTGGCAGCACAGCACATTGACCTGTGTTTGCATCGCATGAAAGACTGATAAATCTGGCTCTATATTACTAACCCTATGCTGTCCAAAGTGGAAGATCGCGATTTGGAAAAGACAGTATCATGCCCACATATGGGAAGAGGGCTGCGGGGCTGTGACAGAAGAACCCCAGAAATCGAGGATGGAAGTCTACTAGAGAATAGGTGAAACACAGTACTCTGAGGATGACACAATGATGAATTAACCTTTGCAGTCTCCAAACTCCTGGTCAGCTCCTAGGGTGGCTGGGCATAAGGGGCTTGATAAGAATCACATGACTATTTGGAAGAACCCAAAGCATGCAGTGAAGCTGATGATGGGAGGCACTTGCCAAATGTGCGGACTAATCAGTACCATACACATACATCTCTGTACTAAGGGGGGAGATAACAAGGTTCTTTACCAAGAAAAGAAAAAGAAAAGTTTCCATTACCCCAATTGGATATCATTATGAAATCAAGCTTGACCAAGGAAAGAGCAGGGATTAAACTTCATTAATGACAGCACCTAAATGATCATCATTAAATGTGAAAGGATTACATTCTCCGAACAAGAGAAATCAGATCTGGAGCTACATAAAAAAACAAGATGTGATCGTCCCCTCAAGAGGTTTACAGCTCAGTATTAATTAGCCATCATTCTCACATACTTCGAGTTTCTTTGTGTATGGCCTGCAAATAGGAGCGTTTCTCGAAACATCATCTAGGTATGGCAATGGTTTACAAGACACAAAAGTGTACCTCTTATTTTCAATCTCACTTTAACTGATCACACGTTCAACCTTTTCCCCATATTATGCAATGATGACATTTGTAAGCACAGTCTCTACATTATATCAATGAGTCTAAAAGGGTACCCATCTATTTTTATCACCTGCTCCTGAACAGCGCTATCCAATAATTTCCATTCCTTCATGTTTCACTGTCTCAGTTATGAAATATGCACAAGCAGTTTCACCAGTGTACTTACTGATATTAGGGCAACATGGCTATAATGGCAGCTCTTGCTTGATATATTCCTAAGAGAATATAGAATTTGTTGTCTCAGCTTTGCTGACACGCAACCCTGAATCTACTGTGTCTAAATTTCTTCAAGTTTATAGCTCAGACTACAGGCATTGCCCAGTTCTATGAGATTTGCCTATAAACATCTATATACTCATGTAGTGTCTGTCATACTTGCTCTGCCAGGAACCTTTCATAGTCTGGATTTGCCATTGGTTCAAATGGTTGTTCAGAACCGTCTTTATGGTATTATACATGATCGGTGAACTAGCTTGTGGTAGGGTTCATGAATGTTTTTAGACCCCTTCTCTGGCTAAATGTTGTAGCAGAGGATTTTCTAATTGTTGTCTATGGCTGTATCCGTAAAGTGCATTTCTAATCTTTGCACATACTGCTTTCATTTCTGTGCCCGGGCAGATGGTTGGCAGGTGACAGTGAATGGCTCTATAGCTGCAATTGAGGCCATGGCATGTGTCATTGGGGCTGATCACTTTTATCTGAGAAGTTTGTGTTGGTGTTGATACTAGGGACTTGGGTGGCTTTGCTTGATTTACAGTTCCCTTGACTTTGTGGAGAAGTGTGGCTCAGGGGTTAGAGGCGGCAGACCTGGAAGCTGAGATTGGACCAGGGTTCAATTCCCCGACTTGGCGGGTCTTGGGCTCAAAAATTCCACGGACTCGATAATTCTCGCTCCGGTGCCTTCTCGACTCACGGTTTCACACTCTGCGACTCTGGGCAATAGCTTGCTTAATCTCCACAATGGCCCCTCGCGGCGGGATGCCGGGCTTTCACCTTGTGGATACCCTGCTGGGGTTATCTCACAGGGGAATACCAGGACGGGTTCCCTAAGCAAGCGCCGGGAAACCCTTTGTGGGTAGCTGTGTGCTATATAAGCTCAAATACATTTACATTTTACACATTTGACTCCACAATATTATTGCCGTTTCGCTCCCCTTTTCTCTTATTGTGCCTTGTTGAATTTATGCCTGTGATTTGTCTGTTTTGTTTCTACTTCCACTAGGATCTTTCCAGATCTGAGTTCGACCTGCTCATAGGCCTGGCTTCTAGTCTCCTGATTCACTCATGCGCTCCCCTTAGTTCCGCTTGCACTCTTCGCACCGGCGGCACTCATCCTTCACAGATACTCTTTCTTGCTGTGCCTGTGGTGTTTCTCCTGGGTTTTCTCTACAGGAGTTTTGGTTCCTTGAAGCTGACAATTTCTGGCGCTGCTCTGCAGTAAGAGCTCACTGGCACTAGGTCACATATGGTCCCCTGGTGTTTTTAGGACCTCTCTACTTTAAACAGGTGCCTCCCACTTCATAACACCCCCGCAACTGCCTTAGCTGATCTTTGACTTAGACACACCTGGAGAATCCTAGTCCTCATTGCCATTGTAGTGTCGGAACTTAGGGAGCAATAAGCATCTGGAATCTGTGCTGTGGATCTGCGCATTACACTGCCCTGCCTCAGTGCATCCTTAGCCCCGTTATTATCACTCAGGCGTCATTAGGAGCAAACCAAACAGTTCCCTAGTATGGGTAATTCAACCTAAACCAAGACAAGTATCCATTTGCGCATGTACATATACTACAATCAGGTACAAGAGGATGGACTCAAAATGGGCCAGATCTTAAAATGAATGTAGCAAGAAAATAAGAGACACACTGATAGGGTGTTGGACTTGGCCCTTTTGGCAGGTTCACCCCTGAACTTTTAGCCTTTTAATATGACCTGATGGTAGTGAATATAGGCCTCTGCGCACTTTAGCACTGTGACCCAGTGTAAAGTGCGTGCGCACTCTGAGTGCGTGTGGTGAGATGGCCTGCCCTTCCATAGGAATGCATGGAAGATATTTGTGTCCATGGTAATTCCTGATATGAGAGGAGTGCAGGGGCGAGTTTGGTATGTGCGAACTCGTGAGAATAAATGCTGCGCAATGGTGTGCACAGATGTATTGTGACTAGTGGTGAAGTGCAACTTTTAGAAGTTGGCATTTCTGGGTGCAGTGTGTATGCAGTGGACAAGTGGAGAAGTGTGGCTCAATGATTAGAGCGGCAGACCCTGATGCAGAGGTCTAGCCCGGGACCAAGGTTCAATTCCCCGCCTCGGCGGGTCTTGGGCTCAAAATTCCACGGACCTGATAATTCTCGCCTCGGTGCCTATTCCAATCATGGAGTCCCACTCTGCAACTCTGGGCAATAGCTTGCTTAATCTCCACAATGTCCCCCACAACGCTAAGGATGCCTTGCCTCCACCTTGGGGGTGCCCAGGAGTGGACTCCTCACAGGGAAAGCCAGGATGGGTTCCACAGCGGTATTCGTACAAGCGCCTTGAGACCCTTGCGGGTGAGTAGTGCGCTATACAAGTATCAATTTATGCCTGCCTGTTGTGAATTGCATATCTGGCTTGTGATTGACAGGGGCTGGCTGGTGTGGTTGGCTCCAGTAGCCAAGATGTATCTGCCCGGTGGTGAATAGGGAGATCTGCATGTAGATGGAAGGGAGGAGTTGCTCCTAGGACCTGAATAGGGCTATGCCTTCCCTCCACAATCCTGGCTCCACCTCCTGCTGTGCTTCTGATGTCCCTGGCCTGTCTTTTGAAAGGGAGAGAGGAGCTGAGAAAAACAAAGTGCTCCTGAACCAGTTGTATCTGGTTCTTCCCTTGCCCTACAGTGAGACAAAGGAAAACGGTGTATAAAAGGAGGAGCTGTGACCCTATGTAAAATTTTCTTGTTCTTTGACTCGAATCTGCCAGGGGCGTGCTGCTGCTGGGGCCCAGGGGAAGGCTTGCCTCCCTGGGCTCTGCCCTGCCCCTGGATGCCTGGAGGACTTTCCTTTGCTGGGAGCTAGCTGCTCCACTTCTTTGGCCCAGGACTTCTTGTGCTCCCTAGCGCCCTGTGAGGGCTTTGCTTTATTTTGGAAAGGACCTGACTTTCAGCATTACTGCGCCCTGGGAGCGCTGTGCTTATTTTCCTTGTTAGGTCTTTGAGAGGGAATCCCCAGCGTAAGGATTCCCCCTCATGATAATGGCGGCTGGTGCTCACCCCGCTCATTTTCATCTTTAATTGCAGCTGCCCACCCTGCGTTATGGCCGCTTGTTTTTATTCAATAGAGCAGGTGCCCACCCTGCGTCTGCATTTTATTTAGTGCGCATGTGCCCAACCCGCGACTTTTCCTTATTTAGTGCACGTGTGCCCACCTCGCGACTTTGCCTGTATTTTTATTTAAATTAGAGTGTGTGACTGTGAGAAGTTGGCCTGGTATATAATGCTCACTAGTTCTAGTGATCACTTTGTACCATGCCAAGCAACCCTTATGATGATGGTTGTAATTCAACCTTGTAGACCAGTTATCCTAGTGGTAACGTGGACAAAGCAGTCTTAGGCTAAACTCTGAAAGGCATGTGAAGCCAGCTGTTATACCATACACAACCCCCTTGAATACCAAATGAAAGGGACACCACACAGATATATATTGAAAATATATATTGATTTATTAACTATAAAATCCCCTGGACTCTTTATGAGCACAGAAGCACAAGCGTTAAATCACAAGACAGTTTAAAATACACAAAAGTTGCACAATATGGATGAGCCCTAGGGGCCACCTAAACCATATACTAAATAAGTGGTATAAGAGATACCAGGAGGAAAGTGAAGAGGCCTAGGGCCTTGGGAATCGCTGGAGCTATTCGAGACTGGAAATAACTAAGTCGGGAAAGGCCCACGGGACTCGGGTGCAGTGTTCAAAGTGCACGCACTTCTCAATACAAAGTCTATGGTGCGTAAAAAGCACAAAGTTAGAAAGTTAGGAACCTTCCGAGTGACCTACGGAGCTGAAACTTAAAACACAGGCCCTTGGGATGTGTACCAGTGCAGGAGCACCGGCGGAGCTGAGTTACCTCACCCACAGGAAGCGGGTGCACAGGGTCGAAGATGTGTCGGGTTTCGTCACGCTGGTCGATGGTGCTTGGAGCAGGAGATGCTGCAGGCGGCTCGATGAGAAGAGTTCCGGTGGATCCAAGGGTGGATCTGAAGAGTTGAAGACCTGAAAGCAGAGGGGACAGTGTTCAAAGTCACTAGCCAGTGACTGCCGTGGAACCAGAGTGGAACCAGGTGATGTCGGGTGCAAACAGGCGTTGTCGGGTAGCTTCTTTCTGCAGCCACGTGGATACCCGGGGTCGAGGACGTCCAGGAGTCGGTCACGAGCTGTCCCACGTAGGCTTCTCGCTGTTGGCGGTGTCGGCGACCTGATCGGAGCAAACAGGCCTTGGCAAATGCAAGCCACGCAGAAGTTGAAAGATGCTGTTCACTCGGACCAGCAAGGTCAGAGCGGGTGCTCCTTTTCACAGGAGCTTGGGTAGATCTGGAGCAACCAGACCTGCTGTTTAAATCTTCGGGTTCGTCGCCAAGATGGCCGCTGGCCGCGTGGCTAGTGGCCGGGATGGCGCGTCGAGTGGCACAATGCAAAAGGGCCCCACGCAGATCGTGGAGATGCTGGAGGGCTGATCTTCGGTGCAAGGGCTGCTCGGTGGTGGGGGTTCTCAGTCCCCAAAGCACAACGTCGAGGATGCCTCTGAAGCTGCGCTGTCAGCTTTACGAGTGTCTTCCAAGAGGTCCGGTCCCACGTCACTCGGTGCCTCCACGGGTCCCTTCTTTGCAGGGACTGTGGATCGGGCTCTGAGAGGTCTGGGAGTCTGGTTCTTGTCGGGCTCTGGGCTCGGTCTCCGGCGGGAGGCGGCGGCAAAGCAGACGTCGAGTTGCTGGTTGGTGCCTGTGTTCACAGGGTGGTCACTCCTTGGCCACAAGGGAGATTCTTCTTCAGTCTTCTGTGCAGCAGAATGTCGAAGTCCAGTCTTCTTCTTAGTTTTAAGTTGATTTCGGGATGATCTGCTGTGCAATGGCACTGCTCCCCCTCTTATTCCAATCTAGGGGGTGGATCACCTACTAGGTCCCTCCTCTGGGAGGAACCAGGAAGGGGGGCGGTTACACCCCCTTTCCTTTGTCCAGCTCCGCGCCAGGACTGGGGCTGGAAGGCCCCAGAACCGGTTTGGGCTGGCCTATGCACGGGGACACCTTGTGTGCCCCGGGCATGTCTGATTCTATTCAGCCCTGTCCTACCCAATACACAAAATCCTGTCTGGGGTGGTGCTCGCACCTCCCAAGGCAGGAAACCCTTTGTCCAGGCCACCATCTGCCGAGTTTCGGTCAGCAGCAGGAGGCCAGACTTGTGTCTGTGGTGGCAGCGTCCATTTTGTGAAGCTGAGGCTCTGTTTAACTTTAACCGGGGTTAAGGCTACACACATGTCGTGTCCCTCTAGAAGGGTGGAATGCTATCCCCGTCGCCAGAATTGGCGAGGGGATAGTATTCCAATTCGTATGACACCTTACTCGACATGTTTTGATAAAGCCAAACCAAAGATAGCATTTAACCGCGAGGATTATAATGCACTTAAGAGTATATGGTATGGCAATATCCCGGAACAGCTTAGGGAGTTGTTCCCGACAGCTGCAGACAGGCTCAGCTCATGCCAGAGCACCATCTCACATATTTCCAAGCACTCTGCCTCCAGGATTGATGAGGCCTTCCATAGGAGTGGCTGATAGGAACATATGTGTCCAGTTTAGGGTTAGGCACAGACATACTGTACCTAAGTAAGAGGTGATTACACCAACTTACCCCAGCTGAGTGATCAGCCAGTTGTGTCAAATATGGAGGCCAGGCCAGGGGTGGCACAATACGTGCTGCAGCCCCTGGTAGGCCTTGGATACACCTATGCCCTGGGCACCTAGGGTGCACTGTTACAGGGGCCTATAAGGTGAACCAATTCCAATTGTGTTATGCACCTAAGGTACATGGAGTCCATTTTAAGGAGAGAGCAATCAGCCTGGGGCCCTGAATAGCAGGATCCCAGGCCAACTAAGTCAAAAACCAGCTAAACACCAGGCAAAAAGTTTGGGGGTAACCATAGTCAGATATCCACCTTCCTACATAACCCCCCCCCAAACGAAAGGAGATAAGGCTATCCTTGACCAGGTAAGCCTATATTGCCTAAGAGGCCATATAAGGAAGTACCAGCTCTGGCTTGGTAACCCCCTGTCTCATGGTCCACTAAGCAATCCCTCACCCTAAGGGCATCTGAGGGTCTCCACCATAGGGAATCTCTACCTGTGGTGTGTCTTTGCAAAGTCAAAGGCTGGTGTTGGGATGGAGTACTGAAGTGAGTTTCCTCTGTAGGGCTCAGCTTCCTCCAATCACTCTCCACCATGTGTGCCTTTCTTTCTCTGACTGAGTTGCACTGTGCTCTCAGGGTCAACCTCTGGCTACCTAAAGCTGGAGGCTGGGTCCCTCTGTTTGGCTCACTGGAGGGACAGGTCAGGTTTGGGGCCTTTTGGTCCCAGGTTTGGCTGTGCCCAACAATATCCATCTGGGGGAGGTCCCTAACTACTTTTAAGGGGGATCCCTCAGGAGTTTTTAAAGTTTTCACCTCACTAGGGCTACTAGTTTCGGTGCCCCTAATCTGTTGATGGGGGTGCTTTATTTGACAGGGGGCCCTTTGGGTCTCACTGTCCTTCTTGTCCTCTGCAGCCCTGGGCTGAGTAAGGCAAGGTAGAGAGGGGCAGGTTACCTGCTCCAGACTGGGTCCCTCCTGAGAAGGGTCCACTGCCATCAGAGGTTCTGTCAGGCCAGGCCTAACAACCTCTGGGACAGTTCCTTCATCAGGGGTAAGATCAGTTCCCTGAGGAGGCTGATCCTTTCCTAAAGTCTGGTGAGGGGGAGATTTCTCTTCCTCCTCCATGCTCTCTGTTTGGGTGGAGTGATCCATCATTTCAGGCTTCACTACCCATGTATCTGTTTGAGTTTGGGCTGTGGCCATCACAGCCCCTCCAACCTTTTCAGGAGGAGACTCAGTTTGGGTATGGGCTGTTACCAGTACAGCCCTGCTACTCTTTCCAGGAGGGAAGTTATCTAAAGATGGGGCTGAGGTTTGCTCAGCCCTCCCAACCTTTTCAGGAAGGACATCTTGAATTGGGGCTGTAGCCATTACAGCCCCACTAACCTTTCCATGGAGATTTACCATTCTAGAATGGGTTTGCTGTTCAACCTCAGCCCAGGCTGAGATTTCCAAATCATTACCCAGTAGGCAATCTACAGGCAAGTTTGCTGACACTGCCACTCTCTTTGGGCCAGTGACACCTCCCCAGCTAAGATTGACTACTGCCATGGGATGATTGGTTTCTATGCCATCAATGTTTGTCACCTGATATCTGGCATCAGGTAAAAGTTGCCTTGAGGGGACTAGACATTCAGCCACCATGGTGATGCTAGCCCCTGTGTCTCTGAAGGCCTCCACTTTCAAGCCATTGATGAGGGGCTCCTGTCTATACTTGCTCAAAGTGTTTGGGCAAGCTGTGAAATTGGCAAACCCCATGCCAGTCTCATAGACAAGAGTATCTGAGTTAGGGGACCTGGATAGGCCAGAGTCCACCTGTCCTCCAAACGTAAACCCACCCAAATTCTTGGGGGTGCTCCCACCACCTGGGGGACCACTGCTAACAGTGACAGGGGGTGTTGGAGCCTTACCTGGAGGTATATTCTCCTTATTGCCATTCTTGGGACAACAGCTATCTGTTTTGTAATGCCCCACCTGTTTACAGGTATGACAATAAGGCTTTTTCTGGGATGTAGAAGTGTCTTGGGACCCACCCCCATTCTTGGAGTTTTGGGGCCCTGGGGAAGTCTTTTCCTTACTTTTATCCCCACCCTTCTCTTGAGGCTTGGCAGTCTCTTTCTTTTGGTCACCACCTTGGTTCTTAGGCCTGATCCTGGTTCTGACCCATTTGTCTGCCCTCCTACCCAATTCTTGTGGGGAGGTCAGATCAGAGTCAACCAGGTGCTGATGTAGAAGCTGATTTTGACAATTACTTAAGATTTGCTCTCTCATAATTAAATTATACAATCCTGTATAGTCATTAACCTTACTTCCCAGCAACCAGCCCTCCAGAGCCTTAGTGGCACACTCAACAAATTCAGACCAGTCCTGAGTCTGTGTCTTCTGGGTATCTCTGAACATTAACCTGTACTGTTCAGTGGTTAAGCCTAACCCATCAATCAGAGCACTCTTCAGGACCATGTAGTTTCTAGAATCCCCATCACTAACTGTGAGGAGTCTGTCTCTGCCTCTACCTTCAAAGGAGAGCCACAAGATTGCTGCCCACTGCTCCTGAGGGATCTGCTGTACCATGCAGGCTCTCTCAAGTGCAGTCATCCATTTGTGGATATCATCCCCAGCTTTGTAGGGGGGCACAATCTTACTCAGGTTTCTTGTATCAAAGGACCTGTCTTTATCCTTCTGGATATTGCTGCCACCAGTGGATCCTAATCCACTCTCTCTAGGCTGTCTTGCTCTAGCAAGTTTCTCTTGGGCCAGGGCAATCTCTAACTCTTGTCTCTGGACTCTCAATTCAGCCTCTCTAATTTGAGATTCTCTCAATTTGGTCTCATGTTCCCTTCTCTGAGGGCTAGTCATCCTCCTTCTGGAGTGACCATGAGCACCTCTAGAAGCATAGGAGTTGTCAGAGTCACCTGAGTGAATCCTTCTCCTCCTAGGCTCCTGGTTAAGTCCACCTGAGGGTCTGAATGGGTTGTTACCTGATTCATTCCCAAGTTGACTTAAGTTAGCCTGGTTCAGTCTACTGACCAGCACCTGACTATCTCTGTCATCATCTGACTCACTGCTTTCCACCTCCTCCCCCTCTTCTTCTTCCTCTTCCTCTACATCTACTTGAGGAGCTCCAGTGATGGAGGCATCCTCATCTACTAGGATGATAGGGGCAGGGGGGTCTACAGTGTCATCCTCTGAAGGATGGCCTCCTTCAGCATTCCCTGTGGGGTTTGCTTTAGAGGTCTTTAGAGCTTCAGACTGATCCAAAAGCTCTCTTAGGTGGTCTGCAGTAGGGGAAGGCCCTGTCTTCAGACCCCTTAAGACACAAAGCTGTCTTAATTCCTTAAAGGGAAAAATAGCAAATTTGGATGGTGCCCTTGGAGGGTCACTCTCAACAGAGACATTCCCAGTGGAACCCTCTGCTCCAGACATTGCTCTAGTGTGGGTGGATGTGTTGCAATCTACCTACACTGGTGTTTACCTACTAAACCTATCTAGTAGTTGTAGCTAGGGTGTGCTACTCCCTTTGCTCTACAACAACTAAGTTCAGTAGAACTTAAGTATACTAGTCTTGTTTTATATGTACCTAGCAGGTACCTGTATGATCTTTCAAATGATAATCTCAAAGATTGTAATGGTAAAACAACAGCAAGCTCAGATCCCAATCCGCTGCTCACCAATGTGAGAAGTTGGCCTGGTATATAATGCTCACTAGTTCTAGTGATCACTTTGTACCATGCCAAGCAACCCTTATGATGATGGTTGTAATTCAACCTTGTAGACCAGTTATCCTAGTGGTAACGTGGACAAAGCAGTCTTAGGCTAAACTCTGAAAGGCATGTGAAGCCAGCTGTTATACCATACACAACCCCCTTGAATACCAAATGAAAGGGACACCACACAGATATATATTGAAAATATATATTGATTTATTAACTATAAAATCCCCTGGACTCTTTATGAGCACAGAAGCACAAGCGTTAAATCACAAGACAGTTTAAAATACACAAAAGTTGCACAATATGGATGAGCCCTAGGGGCCACCTAAACCATATACTAAATAAGTGGTATAAGAGATACCAGGAGGAAAGTGAAGAGGCCTAGGGCCTTGGGAATCGCTGGAGCTATTCGAGACTGGAAATAACTAAGTCGGGAAAGGCCCACGGGACTCGGGTGCAGTGTTCAAAGTGCACGCACTTCTCAATACAAAGTCTATGGTGCGTAAAAAGCACAAAGTTAGAAAGTTAGGAACCTTCCGAGTGACCTACGGAGCTGAAACTTAAAACACAGGCCCTTGGGATGTGTACCAGTGCAGGAGCACCGGCGGAGCTGAGTTACCTCACCCACAGGAAGCGGGTGCACAGGGTCGAAGATGTGTCGGGTTTCGTCACGCTGGTCGATGGTGCTTGGAGCAGGAGATGCTGCAGGCGGCTCGATGAGAAGAGTTCCGGTGGATCCAAGGGTGGATCTGAAGAGTTGAAGACCTGAAAGCAGAGGGGACAGTGTTCAAAGTCACTAGCCAGTGACTGCCGTGGAACCAGAGTGGAACCAGGTGATGTCGGGTGCAAACAGGCGTTGTCGGGTAGCTTCTTTCTGCAGCCACGTGGATACCCGGGGTCGAGGACGTCCAGGAGTCGGTCACGAGCTGTCCCACGTAGGCTTCTCGCTGTTGGCGGTGTCGGCGACCTGATCGGAGCAAACAGGCCTTGGCAAATGCAAGCCACGCAGAAGTTGAAAGATGCTGTTCACTCGGACCAGCAAGGTCAGAGCGGGTGCTCCTTTTCACAGGAGCTTGGGTAGGTCTGGAGCAACCAGACCTGCTGTTTAAATCTTCGGGTTCGTCGCCAAGATGGCCGCTGGCCGCGTGGCTAGTGGCCGGGATGGCGCGTCGAGTGGCACAATGCAAAAGGGCCCCACGCAGATCGTGGAGATGCTGGAGGGCTGATCTTCGGTGCAAGGGCTGCTCGGTGGTGGGGGTTCTCAGTCCCCAAAGCACAACGTCGAGGATGCCTCTGAAGCTGCGCTGTCAGCTTTACGAGTGTCTTCCAAGAGGTCCGGTCCCACGTCACTCGGTGCCTCCACGGGTCCCTTCTTTGCAGGGACTGTGGATCGGGCTCTGAGAGGTCTGGGAGTCTGGTTCTTGTCGGGCTCTGGGCTCGGTCTCCGGCGGGAGGCGGCGGCAAAGCAGACGTCGAGTTGCTGGTTGGTGCCTGTGTTCACAGGGTGGTCACTCCTTGGCCACAAGGGAGATTCTTCTTCAGTCTTCTGTGCAGCAGAATGTCGAAGTCCAGTCTTCTTCTTAGTTTTAAGTTGATTTCGGGATGATCTGCTGTGCAATGGCACTGCTCCCCCTCTTATTCCAATCTAGGGGGTGGATCACCTACTAGGTCCCTCCTCTGGGAGGAACCAGGAAGGGGGGCGGTTACACCCCCTTTCCTTTGTCCAGCTCCGCGCCAGGACTGGGGCTGGAAGGCCCCAGAACCGGTTTGGGCTGGCCTATGCACGGGGACACCTTGTGTGCCCCGGGCATGTCTGATTCTATTCAGCCCTGTCCTACCCAATACACAAAATCCTGTCTGGGGTGGTGCTCGCACCTCCCAAGGCAGGAAACCCTTTGTCCAGGCCACCATCTGCCGAGTTTCGGTCAGCAGCAGGAGGCCAGACTTGTGTCTGTGGTGGCAGCGTCCATTTTGTGAAGCTGAGGCTCTGTTTAACTTTAACCGGGGTTAAGGCTACACACATGTCGTGTCCCTCTAGAAGGGTGGAATGCTATCCCCGTCGCCAGAATTGGCGAGGGGATAGTATTCCAATTCGTATGACACCTTACTCGACATGTTTTGATAAAGCCAAACCAAAGATAGCATTTAACCGCGAGGATTATAATGCACTTAAGAGTATATGGTATGGCAATATCCCGGAACAGCTTAGGGAGTTGTTCCCGACAGCTGCAGACAGGCTCAGCTCATGCCAGAGCACCATCTCACATATTTCCAAGCACTCTGCCTCCAGGATTGATGAGGCCTTCCATAGGAGTGGCTGATAGGAACATATGTGTCCAGTTTAGGGTTAGGCACAGACATACTGTACCTAAGTAAGAGGTGATTACACCAACTTACCCCAGCTGAGTGATCAGCCAGTTGTGTCAAATATGGAGGCCAGGCCAGGGGTGGCACAATACGTGCTGCAGCCCCTGGTAGGCCTTGGATACACCTATGCCCTGGGCACCTAGGGTGCACTGTTACAGGGGCCTATAAGGTGAACCAATTCCAATTGTGTTATGCACCTAAGGTACATGGAGTCCATTTTAAGGAGAGAGCAATCAGCCTGGGGCCCTGAATAGCAGGATCCCAGGCCAACTAAGTCAAAAACCAGCTAAACACCAGGCAAAAAGTTTGGGGGTAACCATAGTCAGATATCCACCTTCCTACAGTGACCACCCCTTGAAATCACTGCCGCAGCCCGAGGAAAGAGAGTTGCTGCTGGGCTGCTGCCCAATGCGACCTGATGTCTGCCTCGTTGGAGAGGGAGACCAGAGATCCCGCCATACTCGAGAGGAGCCCAACAGAATAATTGTGTCAGTTGGTATGTTCGCTGGGCTCGACAGACATATATATACATGATTGCATTAATTTATGCTTAACAAAGGTTAACCTCTTTTTGACGGTAACCTTGTGAGGTGAGGAAACAGGAGAAATTAACATGGTTTTGGTGGGAGATGATATAAAGCCTTAAGCTGTTTGTTATCGGGATTCTCAATGTTTTTGACAGCGACTGTAGGGTCAAATTGCTAACAGTATACATTCGTTAGTATCCCACATAATCCTCTAGTAATGCGGTGTATTAATGCAATCATGTATATATATGTCTGTCGAGCCCAGCGAGCATACCAACTGACACAATTATTCTGTTGGTTTCTTTCACAGCTTGGAAATTCCATTGTGTAACTTCTACTATACACACAAAAGGTGTATGAGTGATATATTCTTGTTTGTTTGTTTCTTTGTCTATGTCCTGACGAAAGCTCCCCTGACCCTGTGTGGGCCCCGTGAGCTGAAACATGTCGACACCTTTTTGAGAATGATATGGTAGCTCAGTAACTCAACTACCTGAATATCCCAATTTCTTTTTAATAATAGTGACTAGTCCCTTTTTTCTTAGATTAAAATTTATTCCTTTTTGACTAAGTCACCATTTTTTAAACACTATTTTCATTTCTGGACACTTCTGCTTACACCAGAAGTAGCCTCGGGTGAAGCAGGCATACTGCACGTTAATCGAATACCCAATGACGATGCCAAGACTCCTGATGGGGCGGATAAAAAGATATACCGCTATAACAACTCCAGGACGTCTATGAGGGTTTTCGATAAAAACTAATGGTTTTTGCAGATACCAGTGTCCGTTCTCTTTTTGATTATTAGTTACTTGTTAACAGGGGAAACGAATGGACGCTTCTTCCTCTTCCCTCCTTTTTGTTTGATAACACCCACACACCATCGCCTTTCCCACAAACCACTTAAATCCTTGGTGCATGGCTCTTTCATATGAAAGAGAGAATTTGTTTGCAAGCATGAAGAATAAAAGAGAATTTGGAGTGCAAAATTAAAGACATCAAAAAGCTTTTAGATATTTGTTGCAAAAAGATGTTAGTGTCAGGTAAAACATGCCAGTTATTTTTATTTTTTAACGGTGCAGCAGCTCGGAATTATTAAAAACTTGCAGAAATATTCAACCATTTTTATAGTTATCTATGAAGTACAATCAAAAACATGTTGCAATAAATATCTCCTTAATGGTGCTCACTCTACAGCTGAAAAAATTGTTCCGATAAACAACTTCAATAACTATGCTCTGTGGTCTGTTTTCCCCTCAGCTCCTGGTTCTGGCCGCAGTTATCGTGATGTCAGAACTCAACTTTATTAACTTATTGCAGTAGAGTCCTGGCATAATTTCCTTATATAAGCTGGGAGATAATACAATAACCCTGTGGCAGATCTATATCAAAGTGTCTGCATAATTCAGAGCGTGTGGATTACACAAATAGGTATTTGTGTTGCATACACCCTTAGGGGGATATTCTCAAGAACAGGCGATAATTATCGCCAACCTAGGTTAACGCAATTTTACATAACACCGTCAATGGCGGGAAACTAACACTGTGTTAATGGCGTATTCTCATCATGCTGGCAACAGGCAATAGTTTCCCGATAACACGTCAAATGTTTGCGTTAAAATTTCCAGGATGCGACAAAAAAGGAAACCCAAATGTGAATAAAGTGGCGATAACCCCAACAGCGATAAAAATATCAACGATAAGTAGCACCAGACTTGCTATTCCCACGTCAGGTGAGAAATATCACCATAAAACCTGCAAAAAATATATAATAATAAAAAAATTAAAAAAAACCAAACAACTGAGAAGCACCATGGAGGATGCTGGCACAACTAATGAGGCCAACCAGAACCCCACAAACCCCCCGGAGGACCAACCAAGGACCTCGGGGAAGGAGAAGGGCAAGGAAAAGAAGAAGACAAACCCATGATTCATTCTGCAGGAAAACAAGATCCTGATTTTGGAGGTGATAGACCACCAACAACAACTGTTCCTCATCTCCACTGTGTCATTGGCAACTAAAAATGCAATATGGCAGTCCATCTTGGCCAAGGTGAATGCAGTCAGAGTGAAGTGCCAAGAAGCGCTGGAATGATGTGAAGCGAAAAACCAAGCTGAAACTCGCCAACAACCGGAAAGCAGCAATGCAGACTGGAGGTGGGAGTCCACCGCCACAGCAGGAGCTGGATGAGATGGAGGAAATGGTGCCCACAGTCATCAGTGGGGAGAGGGTGGCAGGAGTAGGGGACCGAACGCTGCTCAACATGACCCGATCCAACAGCAACACGGTGAGTAACAACCAGGGACTGTGGGGGACGGGGGAGATGGGCACAATGGCACACATGCACAATTAAGTATAGCACAGTGCACACCCACCATGACAATGGATCATGTCCCTGATCTCCTTGGCATACTGCAGCACACATAGACACTGCAAGTACGCCCCCGTCAACAATGTGCCCAGAGGAGGCCCTCCCCACACATCACTAATCTCACAACAAATCCATGCACATGTGCTGAACCCAGCAAATCTGCGGGTCCATGAGCCACACTGACATTGCAAGTGACACTGCATGACGATTAGCATGGCTGCAGTCTAATTATCATGACATGGTGTACGCCACAACACTGAGGTGGCTGAGTGTGGACCACATTCGTAAAGGAGCAGGTCACACTCTGACACATCCACGTGCACAAACAACTCCTGACATCATCCCCCTTACGTCTATGTTGCTCATGTTGTGGGACCTGAGTCACAGGGTGCATCTCTGTTCATTTCTTACCCCAAATGACACAAGACATTTTATATCTGACCCTAAATGACAGCCTGTTGTATTTTTTAGAACACCAATGACAGCCTACGTTTCATGTTTTTGTACACGTGATACGCTGATGAGTGGGATTACATACTACATTTGACACCCTGAAAATGCATTTCGAATATGTGGCATCTTAAACAGCTTCTCTGTACAGAGGTGACATACCCACCATCTATTTGCTATTCGTGAGATTGTTAGAACTTAATGTTGCACTTACACTTGTCAGAGAGCTGTGCTAATGCAGAGGACTGACATGCTCACAGGAAATGTGCGCTACAATGAATTTATTTGCACGTGCTGTTCATCTGATCATTTTGTACTGTTCTATGATGTGCGGACTAATCAGTACCATACACATACATCTCTGTACTAAGGGGGGAGATAACAAGGTTCTTTACCAAGAAAAGAAAAAGAAAAGTTTCCATTACCCCAATTGGATATCATTATGAAATCAAGCTTGACCAAGGAAAGAGCAGGGATTAAACTTCATTAATGAGAGCACCTAAATGATCATCATTAAATGTGAAAGGATTACATTCTCCGAACAAGAGAAATCAGATCTGGAGCTACATAAAAAAACAAGATGTGATCGTCCCCTCAAGAGGTTTACAGCTCAGTATTAATTAGCCATCATTCTCACATACTTCGAGTTTCTTTGTGTATGGCCTGCAAATAGGAGCGTTTCTCGAAACATCATCTAGGTATGGCAATGGTTTACAAGACACAAAAGTGTACCTCTTATTTTCAATCTCACTTTAACTGATCACACGTTGAACCTTTTCCCCACATTATGCAATGATGACATTTGTAAGCACAGTCTCTCCCTTATATCAATGAGTCTAAAAGGGTACCCATCTATTTTTATCACCTGCTCCTGAACAGCGCTATCCAATAATTTCCATTCCTTCATGTTTCACTGTCTCAGTTATGAAATATGCACAAGCAGTTTCACCAGTGTACTTACTGATATTAGGGCAACATGGCTATAATGGCAGCTCTTGCTTGATATATTCCTAACAAAATGTAGGATTTGTTGTCTCAGCTTTGCTGACACGCAACCCTGAATCTACTGTGTCTAAATTTCTTCAAGTTTATAGCTCAGACTACAGGCATTGCCCAGTTCTATGAGATTTGCCTATAAACATCTATGGACTCATGTAGTGTCTGTCATACTTGCTCCGCCAGGAACCTTTCATAGTCTGGATTTGCCATTGGTTCAAATGGTTGTTCAGAACCGTCTTTATGGTATTATACATGATCGGTGAACTAGCTTGTGGTAGGGTTCATGAATGTTTTTAGACCCCTTCTCTGGCTAAATGTTGTAGCAGAGGGTTTTCTAATTGTTGTCTATGGCTGTATCCGTAAAGTGCATTTCTAATCTTTGCACATACTGCTTTCATTTCTGTGCCCGGGCAGATGGTTGGCTGGTGACAGTGAATGGCTCTATAGCTGCAATTGAGGCCATGGCATGTGTCATTGGGGCTGATCACTTTTATCTGAGAAGTTTGTGTTGGTGTTGATACTAGGGACTTGGGTGGCTTTGCTTGATTTACAGTTCCCTTGACTTTGTGGAGAAGTGTGGCTCAGGGGTTAGAGGCGGCAGACCTGGAAGCTGAGATCGGCCCTGGACCAGGGTTCAATTCCCCGACTTGGCGGGTCTTGGGCTCAAAAATTCCACGGACTCGATAATTCTCGCTCCGGTGCCTTCTCGACTCACGGTTTCACACTCTGCGACTCTGGGCAATAGCTTGCTTAATCTCCACAATGGCCCCTCGCGGCGGGATTCCGGGCTTTCACCTTGTGGATACCCTGCCGGGGTTATCTCACAGGGGAATACCAGGACGGGTTCCCTAAGCAAGCGCCGGGAAACCCTTTGTGGGTAGCTGTGTGCTATATAAGCTCAAATACATTTACATTTTACACATTTGACTCCACAATATTATTGCCGTTTCGCTCCCCTTTTCTCTTATTGTGCCTTGTTGAATTTATGCCTGTGATTTGTCTGTTTTGTTTCTACTTCCACTAGGATCTTTCCAGATCTGAGTTCGACCTGCTCATAGGCCTGGCTTCTAGTCTCCTGATTCACTCATGCGCTCCCCTTAGTTCCGCTTGCACTCTTCGCACCGGCGGCACTCATCCTTCACAGATACTCTTTCTTGCTGTGCCTGTGGTGTTTCTCCTGGGTTTTCTCTACAGGAGTTTTGGTTCCTTGAAGCTGACAATTTCTGGCGCTGCTCTGCAGTAAGAGCTCACTGGCACTAGGTCACATATGGTCCCCTGGTGTTTATAGGACCTCTCTACTTTAAACAGGTGCCTCCCACTTCATAACACCCCTGCAACTGCCTTAGCTGATCTTTGACTTAGACACACCTGGAGAATCCTAGTCCTCATTGCCATTGTAGTGTCGGAACTTAGGGAGCAATAAGCATCTGGAATCTGTGCTGTGGATCTGCGCATTACACTGCCCTGCCTCAGTGCATCCTTAGCCCCGTTATTATCACTCAGGCGTCATTAGGAGCAAACCAAACAGTTCCCTAGTATGGGTAATTCAACCTAAACCAAGACAAGTATCCATTTGCGCATGTACATATACTACAATCAGGTACAAGAGGATGGACTCAAAATGGGCCAGATCTTAAAATGAATGTAGCAAGAAAATAGGAGACACACTGATAGGGTGTTGGACTTGGCCCTTTTGGCAGGTTCACCCCTGAACTTTTAGCCTTTTAATATGACCTGATGGTAGTGAATATAGGCCTCTGCGCACTTTAGCACTGTGACCCAGTGTAAAGTGCGTGCGCACTCTGAGTGCGTGTGGTGAGATGGCCTGCCCTGCCATAGGAATGCATGGGAGATATTTGTGTCCATGGTAATTCCTGATATGAGAGGAGTGCAGGGGCGAGTTTGGTATGTGCGAACTCGTGAGAATAAATGCTGCGCAATGGTGTGCACAGATTTGTTGTGACAAGTGGTGAAGTGCAACTTTTAGAAGTTGGCATTTCTGGGTGCAGTGTGTATGCAGTGGACAAGTGGAGAAGTGTGGCTCAATGATTAGAGCGGCAGACCCTGATGCAGAGGTCTAGCCCGGGACCAAGGTTCAATTCCCCGCCTCGGCGGGTCTTGGGCTCAAAATTCCACGGACCTGATAATTCTCGCCTCGATGCCTATTCCAACCATGGAGTCCCACTCTGCAACTCTGAGCAATAGCTTGCTTAATCTCCACAATGTCCCCCACAACGCTAAGGATGCCTTGCCTCCACCTTGGGGGTGCCCAGGAGTGGACGCCTCACAGGGAAAGCCAGGATGGGTTCCACAGCGGTATTCGTACAAGCGCCTTGAGACCCTTGCGGGTGAGTAGTGCGCTATACAAGTATCAATTTATGCCTGCCTGTTGTGAATTGCATATCTGGCTTGTGATTGACAGGGGCTGGCTGGTGTGGTTGGCTCCAGGAGCCAAGATGTGTCTGCCCGGTGGTGAATAGGGAGATCTGCATGTAGATGGAAGGGAGGAGTTGCTCCTAGGACCTGAATAGGGCTATGCCTTCCCTCCACAATCCTGGCTCCACCCCCTGCTGTGCTTCTGATGTCCCTGGCCTGTCTTTTGAAAGGGAGAGAGGAGCTGAGAAAAACAAAGTGCTCCTGAACCAGTTGTATCTGGTTCTTCCCTTGCCTTACAGTGAGACAAAGGAAAATGGTGTATAAAAGGAGGAGCTGTGACCCTATGTAAAATGTTCTTGTTCTTTGACTCGAATCTGCCAGGGGCGTGCTGCTGCTGGGGCCCAGGGGAAGGCTTGCCTCCCTGGGCTCTGCCCTGCCCCTGGATGCCTGGAGGACTTTCCTTTGCTGGGAGCTGGCTGCTCCACTTCTTTGGCCCAGGACTTCTTGTGCTCCCTAGCGCCCTGTGAGGGCTTTGCTTTATTTTGGAAAGGACCTGACTTTCAGCATTACTGCGCCCTGGGAGCGCTGTGCTTATTTTCCTTGTTAGGCCTTTGAGAGGGAATCCCCAGCGTAAGGATTCCCCCTCATGATAATGGCGGCTGGTGCTCACCCCGCTTATTTTCATCTTTAATTGCAGGTGCCCACCCTGCGGTATGGCCGCTTGTTTTTATTCAATAGAGCAGGTGCCCACCCTGCGTCTGCATTTTATTTAGTGCGCATGTGCCCAACCCGCGACTTTTCCTTATTTAGTGCACGTGTGCCCACCTCGCGACTTTGCCTGTATTTTTATTTAAATTAGAGCGTGTGACCACCCCTTGAAATCACTGCCGCAGCCCGAGCAAAGAGAGTTGCTGCTGGGCTGCTGCCCAATGCGACCTGATGTCTGCCTCGTTGGAGAGGGAGACCAGAGATCCCGCCACACTCGAGAGGAGCCCGCGCTGAGAGGAGAGAAGCCGCCCAGATCAGCCCGGTGAGTGATGCCGGTGGGGAGGGGGCCCATATCGAGCACGCAATCTGTGCCTGCCTCCTGTGTTGTTTTTCTTTTAGCGGCCTTGCCAGAGAGCAGGCCGCTCCCCCCATCATTTGCCCGGATCATTTTGAAAACCCTCATATCTCCAACGGGGCAGGCAGGTTGTTTAAAGATGCCCAGTGAGAGCCCAGAGGGGCCCAGGATGTTCCCCCGGATTTGCACCAACGCGTGGCATACATTCTTTCAGGGGCCCTGTGGGGTCACAGTTGATTCCAGAGCCAGATGGCTCTGACGTACTGTTAACTATTTACCATGCCCCGTGTGGCTCCAACCAAAGTGACACATAGTGGTTTGCAGAGCCAGAGGGGCATGTGTCCTTTCCCCAGTGCTTGGAAGCATGATTAGGTTCGGAACCAGATGGCTCCAATGTTGACTACTCGTGCCTAGCTATGAAGGGGGTGAGCAGGGGTTATCTTTGGCTTGTAACTCCCAAACCCTGACTAGAGTGGGGGTTTCTGCCTGGCTTTTGGCCAACCAAAAATCCCATTTCTAACATATAGAGTAATACAAAAGGAACTGATTTATGTTGTAAAGGGTCCCCTTTGCTCTAGGAAGCACCCGCAATTACTCAAGTAGTACTCGAAGCAATGCTGAATCAAACTTACACCCATCTATCCTTGAAGGAAGCCAGATGCCACAGCAGGTCATTTGTACATACTGCTGTGGACACACACAGAGGCTATTGCAGTGAATCACAGTACCAAGAAAAATTAATAAAATGGAAAAACAAAAGGAAAACCAAACACCAGTTGCAACTCAACAACAGCAACACATCCATGCAATGGTGTTCCCAAAAGCTGGCAAGTTTTTTTTGATGTTGCGAAGAGTTCCATGTTTCTCTTCGGATTGCATATATCAATATAATTAGGATAAATTCCCCCATGCTGGACATTATAAGGACCTTGCTAGTCAGCGAGGAGTTTCATGACCATATAAAATTATGGAACTCAGAGGTGACTCACAATATCCTTATCATGTACAGCAGGGGGTACTTTATTCCTCATAATACATGGTCCCACACACCATCAACTATTAATCAAAAAGAGAACGGACACTGGTATCTGCAAAAACCATTAGTTTTTATCGAAAACCCTCATAGACGTCCTGGAGTTGTTATAGCGGTATATCTTTTTATCCGCCCCATCAGGAGTCTTGGCATCGTCATTGGGTATTCGATTAACGTGCAGTATGCCTGCCTCACCCGAGGCTACTTCTGGTGTAAGCAGAAGTGTCCAGAAATGAAAATAGTGTTTAAAAAATGGTGACTTAGTCAAAAAGGAATAAATTTTAATCTAAGAAAAAAGCGACTAGTCACTATTATTAAAAAGAAATTGGGATATTCAGGTAGTTGAGTTACTGAGCTACCATATCATTCTCAAAAAGGTGTCGACATGTTTCAGCTCACGGGGCCCACACAGGGTCAGGGGAGCTTTCGTCAGGACATAGACAAAGAAACAAACAAACAAGAATATATCACTCATACACCTTTTGTGTGTATAGTAGAAGTTACACAATGGAATTTCCAAGCTGTGAAAGAAACCAACAGAATAATTGTGTCAGTTGGTATGTTCGCTGGGCTCGACAGACATATATATACATGATTGCATTAATTTATGCTTAACAAAGGTTAACCTCTTTTTGACGGTAACCTTGTGAGGTGAGGAAACAGGAGAAATTAACATGGTTTTGGTGGGAGATGATATAAAGCCTTAAGCTGTTTGTTATCGGGATTCTCAATGTTTTTGACAGCGACTGTAGGGTCAAATTGCTAACAGTATACATTCGTTAGTATCCCACATAATCCTCTAGTAATGCGGTGTATTAATGCAATCATGTATATATATGTCTGTCGAGCCCAGCGAACATACCAACTGACACAATTATTCTGTTGGTTTCTTTCACAGCTTGGAAATTCCATTGTGTAACTTCTACTATACACACAAAAGGTGTATGAGTGATATATTCTTGTTTGTTTGTTTCTTTGTCTATGTCCTGACGAAAGCTCCCCTGACCCTGTGTGGGCCCCGTGAGCTGAAACATGTCGACACCTTTTTGAGAATGATATGGTAGCTCAGTAACTCAACTACCTGAATATCCCAATTTCTTTTTAATAATAGTGACTAGTCCCTTTTTTCTTAGATTAAAATTTATTCCTTTTTGACTAAGTCACCATTTTTTAAACACTATTTTCATTTCTGGACACTTCTGCTTACACCAGAAGTAGCCTCGGGTGAGGCAGGCATACTGCACGTTAATCGAATACCCAATGACGATGCCAAGACTCCTGATGGGGCGGATAAAAAGATATACCGCTATAACAACTCCAGGACGTCTATGAGGGTTTTCGATAAAAACTAATGGTTTTTGCAGATACCAGTGTCCGTTCTCTTTTTTATTATTAGTTACTTGTCTACAGGGGAAACGAATGGACGCTTCTTCCTCTTCCCTCCTTTTTGTTTGATAACACCCACACACCATCGCCTTTCCCACAAACCACTTAAATCCTTGGTGCATGGCTCTTTCATATGAAAGAGAGAATTTGTTTGCAAGCATGAAGAATAAAAGAGAATTTGGAGTGCAAAATTAAAGACATCAAAAAGCTTTTAGATATTTGTTGCAAAAAGATGTTAGTGTCAGGTAAAACATGCCAGTTATTTTTATTTTTTAACGGTGCAGCAGCTCGGAATTATTAAAAACTTGCAGAAATATTCAACCATTTTTATAGTCATCTATGAAGTACAATCTAAAACATGTTGCAATAAATATCTCCTTAATGGTGCTCACTCTACAGCTGAAAAAATTGTTCCGATAAACAACTTCAATAACTATGCTCTGTGGTCTGTTTTCCCCTCAGCTCCTGGTTCTGGCCGCAGTTATCGTGATGTCAGAACTCAACTTTATTAACTTATTGCAGTAGAGTCCTGACATAATTTCCTTATATAAGCTGGGAGATAATACAATAACCCTGTGGCAGATCTATATCAAAGTGTCTGCATAATTCAGAGCGTGTGGATTACACAAATAGGTATTTGTGTTGCATACACCCTTAGGGGGATATTCTCAAGAACGGGCGATAATTATCGCCAACCTAGGTTAACGCAATTTTACATAACACCGTCAATGGCGGGAAACTAACACTGTGTTAATCGCGTATTCTCATCATGCTGGCAACAGGCAATAGTTTCCCGATAACACGTCAAATGTTTGCATTAAAATTTCCAGGATGCGACAAAAAAGGAAACCCAAATGTGAATAAAGTGGCGATAACCCCAACAGCGATAAAAATATCAACGATAAGTAGCACCAGACTTGCTATTCCCACGTCAGGTGAGAAATAACACCATAAAACCTGCAAAAAATATATAATAATAAAAAAATAAAAAAAAACCAAACAACTGAGAAGCACCATGGAGGATGCTGGCACAACTAATGAGGCCAACCAGAACCCCACAAACCCCCCGGAGGACCAGCCAAGGACCTCGGGGAAGGAGAAGGGCAAGGAAAAGAAGAAGACAAACCCATGATTCATTCTGCAGGAAAACAAGATCCTGATTCCGGAGGTGATAGACCACCAACAACAACTGTTCCTCATCTCCACTGTGTCATTGGCAACTAAAAATGCAATATGGCAGTCCATCTTGGCCAAGGTGAATGCAGTCAGAGTGAAGTGCCAAGAAGCGCTGGAATGATGTGAAGCGAAAAACCAAGCTGAAACTCACCAACAACCGGAAAGCAGCAATGCAGACTGGAGGTGGGAGTCCACCGCCACAGCAGGAGCTGGATGAGATGGAGGAAATGGTGCCCACAGTCATCAGTGGGGAGAGGGTGGCAGGAGTAGGGGACCGAACGCTGCTCAACATGACCCGATCCAACAGCAACACGGTGAGTAACAACCAGGGACTGTGGGGGACGGGGGAGATGGGCACAATGGCACACATGCACAATTAAGTATAGCACAGTGCACACCCACCATGACAATGGATCATGTCCCTGATCTCCTTGGCATACTGCAGCACACATAGACACTGCAAGTACGCCCCCGTCAACAATGTGCCCAGAGGAGGCCCTCCCCACACATCACTAATCTCACAACAAATCCATGCACATGTGCTGAACCCAGCAAATCTGCGGGTCCATGAGCCACACTGACATTGCAAGTGACACTGCATGACGATTAGCATGGCTGCAGTCTAATTATCATGACATGGTGTACGCCACAACACTGAGGTGGCTGAGTGTGGACCACATTCGTAAAGGAGCAGGTCACACTCTGACACATCCACGTGCACATACAACTCCTGACATCATCCCCCTTACGTCCATGTTGCTCATGTTGTGGGACCTGAGTCACAGGGTGCATCTCTGTTCATTTCTTACCCCAAATGACACAAGAAATTTTATATCTGACCCTAAATGACACCCTGTTGTATTTTTTAGAACACCAATGACAGCCTACGTTTCATGTTTTTGTACACGTGATACGCTGATGAGTGGGATTACATACTACATTTGACACCCTGAAAATGCATTTCGAATATGTGGCATCTTAAACAGCTTCTCTGTACAGAGGTGACATACCCACCATCTATTTGCTATTCGTGAGATTGTTAGAACTTAATGTTGCACTTACACTTGTCAGAGAGCTGTGCTAATGCAGAGGACTGACATGCTCACAGGAAATGTGCGCTACAATGAATTTATTTGCAAGTGCTGTTCATCTGATCATTTTGTACTGTTCTATGATTGCTAAGGACAGTCACAATGTGACGTGCTCATGCAAAGAAATTGTTAATAATTCTGTTCCTTCGTGCTATTCCTGCTGTAGCTACAGTGGGGTGTGGTCCACCTGCCTAATTTTCTCCATCATCGTCCGGTGCAACTGGCACTTCGATCCATGGGGCATTGGTGTATACACATAAGTTGTGCAATACACAACATGCAATGATCATCTTGCACACTATTTCAGGGCGGTACAAGAGTCTTCCACTTATGATGTCCAGGCACCAGAAACGTGACTTTAACAAGCCAAATATGCACTCAACAAAGCCCCTGGCGCGTTTGTGGGCCACATTGTACTGCCTCTGGGTCAGGGTGTTCGGGGCTCGGAGGGGTGTCATCATCCATGGGCAGAGTGCATATCCTTGATCACCTGTGAGAGGTAAGTGAGATTAGGGTAAATTGGTTGTTATGCATGTTGTGTTGGCAGACTTACAAGTTTTGTGGCGTGTGATTTGTGCGACTTTGGGATACATGTTTGCCATGTATTGCCTCTGGCAAATGTACGGGATCAATATGTATTATGTAGCCTCATAGCTGCCCCTCCCTCCACCGAGCCTATTTACTTGTGTGCGCTTTGCGGGTGCATCACTTGCACTCCTACGGCACACCATTGTCATGCCTGTCTGCACATGTCTGCAAGCCTGCGATGATGAAGTAAGCTGCACACCCGCTCTTGACTTGTGGTGCACAGAGGTAGTGGCACCTGAGGCACTGTGTCCGGCACGGGCCTACGGCCACATGGCAATGACTAGCGATGCACTGAGGTAGGCCCTCCTGAAAAGCTGAGCGGTTGTTCAGCCTGCGATGATGCTGTAGGCCTGGAGGTTCGGACTAGATTTGATTTGTGTGAGACCTGCTAGACCACAGTGTAGGCCAGAGGGGGCAGTCAGCACACACAGAACTCTGCGGTGCGGTGCCGCAGGGTGGCTGGAGGCCTGTTGCGCGGAAGCCAGCGATCAGCTGAGGAGGCTGCCAAGCTTGCAGGCTTCGGGCTTGAAGATTGCACCGGCACGTGGTGGGCCCTCTTGGAGACACACCGGTGGTGGAAGGTGAGCAGTGAGACCGGTGTGCGCAGGGGCGGGCAATCACTGCAGGGCGCCGGACGGGTCTGGGGACCAACGGGCTCGGGTGCAGCAGGCGCACAGCATCACGCAGGCACCACTGGTTACAGCTGCGGCCTCGTGGCCAGGTGAGGGCCACCGCCCTGTCAGACACCCCTCTGAAGGTGATGACGATATGTGTGTCGGTTAGCATATGATGTAGCCACCTCGCCGCCGGTGTAAATTTCGCTGTTGATGGTGGTTGGCCACGTGTCTGTTGGTCAATGGTCAGGATATGGTGGACACATAGACACACGCAGTAGTTACTTTGGTGGCCATCCTGGAAGTGAACCACGTCCAGAGCCCCAGGCTATTTATTCACACTACTATGCTGGACTGGCGAACGCCGGCCCAGCTCAATATGCTTACGCTTAAAGGGGTGGGGCGACATAGCTACTTGTCCACGGTCTTCCCCACTACCTGAGGTAACATGGTTGCGTCCACTGTCCACAACATTACAAACACCAGCAGTATATGTCCACATGGACATGTCTGTGCTCTGCATACTCAAGACAGTCCAGCACATCAGCATGTACATTCTTGTTCATGGGTCATTTGCCTCCTTCCCACATTCTTGGTTCCCACCTCTCCCCACATTCTGCAATTGTGTGGCAGAGGGGCTATGCCTTTGTGGATGGTTTGTCTATATGTCTGGCCCCTGTTGCCACAGTTACCTGTGTTGTCGTGTCTGGTAGGTGGGCATGTTAGTTAGCAGGTTGTATGTGATTTTGTTACGTCTGGATTCCCACAGTTGTGAGTTGTATGATTGTGGAGTTGAAGTGTGTGGTGTGTTCCGTTGGTAATTTCCAACGAGCAGTGCATTTCCATAGGTGCCATCCTGAAAGCGCTGGTTGATGATGGACTGTCGGAAGATATAGGAATCATGCACACTGCCTGGGAAGTTGGCGACGACATTGGTGATCAGTTCCCGGTGGGCCACTATTGTCTGAAAATTGATGTAATGTGTGTGCTTTCTGTTGCGGTAATTGTGTGCACTTTCTGCAGGGGGCACAAGTCGGACATGTGTACAGTCAATTGCCCCCAACACGTGCGGGAAGCCAGCTATGGCATAGAAGCCTTGTTTGGTCTCCAGCTGTTCCTGCGCAGTGTGTGGGAAGTGAAGGTGCTGGGGTATCAAGCTGATGATGGCATCCAAGACAGGTGTGAGGAACTTTGATAAAGCTGGCTGTGAGACTCCTCCAACTCTGGCAGTTGTTGGTTGGAAGGTACCAGAGGCCAACAAGTGCAGCACAGCCAGCAGCTTTGTCTGCGGAGGGATGTTGGTTGTCCGCTGTGTTGGTACCGTCAGCCTGTTGGCAATGTGGATCAGGATGGGGAGGATGGTTGCCCTCTGGAGCCTGTAGTGGGCAATGACATCCTCTGGCATTAAGTCTTTAAGGCTGGTGCCTTTTTGGAAGGTCCGCTGTTCTGCGCTGCCTGGGTGGTAGTCTGGGAGGGTGGTCCTGGGGGTGGTGGTGGTGGGTGTTGTGGCACTCTTGGGTCTCCGAGCTGCATGATTAGTAGCTCCATGGCATCTATTGGTCTTCAGATTTGCCTCTGGGCTGGGCTCCCTTTACACTGCAGGTTTTCATCCTACTTAAGACCATAAAAAAGCAGGTCTTAAGTTTCTTCTGCTTATGAGTCTTATCGCATGTTTTTGGACCGCATCGCCGATGTGGCAGGTTGTTGAGAATATCGCGAAGTGGTGTTATCTTGAGTTTGTAGATGGGAACACCTACTCTGCATATGATTAACGTTAGTTGTCACTGTCTGCCTTGGCATTGGTATTAGCAGTAGCTATCACAGGTAAACTGACAATGCCAGCTGTTAACTCAGGCTTGTGAATAGGGCGATAAATCTATCTCCACTTTCGTGGTGGAAAAGTGTCGCTAAATCATCAATGAGTCCTTGAGAATATGCCCCTTAGTGTGCTCATTCTTATGATCAGAAAGTGCGCTGAAACATCAACAAAAGGTGAAACTAAGATTTAACCCGTTGCATTCGCGCGTCGACCAACGGCCATTTCGAATACTACCTCGGTAGTGCTCCGCACGTCCGTTGGCCGACACGGCCCCACGCACTCAATAAAAATCCTGCACCGCGGCGGAATTCGCTCCGCAGTTAAGGAGTTAATGCCCTGATTATAAGATGCACAAAGTGATAATTGGCAAGCCTCCATTATGGCTCTGAAACCTAACAGCAGAAGAACAAGCATTACCAATGAGTTTGTCTCCATTTGTAGACTTCAAGAAAATAAATAACATCTTAGAAAATGCCACACAGAAGCCTATTTCTGGTAAGTTTTTTTCTCAGATGTATGAGGCACTAGTCAGATTACCACACATGTACATTTTCATAGGTTTCTGTGTCTCCATAGACTGCACTGTGGGGCATGCAATGTGGTTTATATTGAAAAATGCATGACTACTGGGCTACATCTCTTTTGTGGCTTATACTAGAGGCAGATGTATCATGTTTTCATAAATATTCATAATAACAAAAGACATATAAATAAGTACATGGTCTTCTGGTCATTTATTTTCACGAATTGGTCAGTTGAAATGTTGTTAAAAATTTTCTCAGGCCTACCACACCATACAACAAGGGCCATGTTAGCATTATGTTCTAAATTATTTCTTCTCAGCATCTTTGGTCCATTCAGACGAGCGCCACTTGGAAGCTGCCCTTTTTGATGTGATATCAGTTGACAAGAGATCTTTAGTTATAGTTACACAGCTTGACTAATCAAATACGACTTTCTCAGGTGTTCTGTAGTCAGTCATGAGTTGCAACTCATTTATACTAAAATGAACAAGACTACTCTTACACTTTGTTCCTTAATTGATTTGATTTGTGTGCAGTTTATTCTTTTACAGAGACTTTACGTGAATTGTAACATTCTACACACACTGAAAATACAGCTAAGAATCACTCTAGCAACAGATGTGCTTAAACAAACACTAACCAAATCAATATGATTTGGTCCCGTGCTCACTACGCCACTGGAGTCAAGCTATCCTGGCTGAAGGCGGCTGATAGCCAGAAACCGGTCCTAGTATGCTTGATTCCGGTCCAGAGAAGACATGGCTTGGCAGTTCGGGCTGGACTGTTCTCATGAGGCACAGGGTCAAGACTGATTTGCAATGGCCATGTCTGAACTGGGGTGGCTTGGTGATCAAAATAACGATGGATTAAACCCAGATCTGTGACTGGGGGTGAATGTTTTGCCATTGTGCAACGTTCTGTCCATCATCTTGTGTGTTTTGATGTTCACCCTATGTGGGAAGGGTATGCCCAGACGTGGGTCCCGTGCTCACTACGCCACTGGAGTCAAGCTGTCCTGGCTGAAGACGGCTGATAGCCAAAAACGGGTCCTAGGATGCTTGATTCCGGTCCAGGGAAGACATGGCTTGGCAGTTCGGGCTGGACTGTTCCCATGAGGCACAGGGTCAAGACTGATTTGCATATGGTCATGTCAGAACTGGGGTGGCTTGGTGAGCAAAATAACGATGGATTAAACCCAGATCTGTGACTGGGGGTGAATGTTTTGCCATTGTGCAATATTCCATCTATCATCTTGTGTGTTTTGCTGTTCACACTGGCAAAACAGCATAGTTTCCCAGGAGCCACCATCTAAAGCTCAAACAACTTTTCAGATCAGATACTGACCAAAGTCAGCTAGTCTTCGCGACAATGGAGAAGAAGGGGATGATTTTCTCCCACAAAAGTCTGATGCCAACTTCAATCTGGATTGATAAGAGGCCAGTGGATTGGACACTTCTCCTTACCAGTGTTGCGTTCTCCCCCTGGTGCTTCAAAGGAAGACACTGTCTAATTTGCTATGGTCGTTAGATAGGCAGCTGAAGTTGCAGACTTATAACTGCTGTCTTCCAAAGTGAAAACCATTGTACTCACTGATGTTCTGAAGCATGGGCAGAACTTCAGTGAGTACACTTTTTGAAATTAAACGGTGAAAAAACCGAACTCATAATCCTAGGAAAAAATAAAGAACTCTGGGGACCCCAACACTGGCCCCCTGAAATGGGCTCTCCTCCTATACCAACTAACCAGGCCCGTAACCTTCGCTTTGTGGTAGATGACACTCTTAGTATGCACCAGCAGGCCATCAAAACATCAGCCACCTGCTTTGTCATTCTGAAGTGGCTAAAGAAAATCTGCTGGATGCTACCAGACCACACCAAAAGAACTGTCATTAACGCCCTCATAACATCCAGATTGGATTATGCCAATATACTATACTTGGGAGCCAAAAAAGCCACTGTCCGCAAACTACAAACCGTACAAAATGCTGCGGCTAGATTGCTAGGTAAAATTCCCATCCATGCACCTACTACCAAACTCATACGAGAATTACACTGGTTGAAAATTGAGAGCAGAATCAAATTCAAATCATTATGCTTTATGCATAAAATCTCAGCAAACAAAGCCCCTAAATACCTGTTAAATCTGGTACAACACTACCGTCCATCCAGGACGCTGAGATCCGCAACAGCAAACAAATTTGCTGTGCCTAAAATAAGACTATCACGCATGGGAGGTAGATCCTTTGCCTACCTTGGCCCCTCCCTGTGGAACTCTATGCCACAGGCTTTGCGCTCAGAGGTTAATCATATCAGTTTCAGAAAAGCCATTAAAACTTGGCTGTTTAACATCTAGTCAGTTGTCCAAACTTCCTTCTCTGAATCACAAGCGCCGGGAAACCCTTTGTTGGGTAGCTGTTTGCGCTATACAAACTAAAAAACTAAACTAAACTAAACTACATCCCCATTTGAGCCCTTGCTGTCATTCAACATAGTCCTGACACCTTCATAGGCACTTGGGCTAACCCTTGTTCCTCTGCACCTGTAAATGAGAATGTAGAACAATGCCACGGACCTTCTTGCGGTGACCCTGCTTTTTCACATACCACCCTACTCCAGAGAGCCTGGTGGTTCAGCATTTAGATATTGAGACTAAGAAACATTCAGGAAACAAGTGTTCATTTCAATTAGCCTCACCCTTTTCTCAGTCAATGTTAGGCACCTGCTGAGTAGGTACTTCTAAGCATTATAGGACTCGGACACAGAAATCTTGCCAGCAGTCCCGGTGAAAATTCACACCAATTTAATGCTTACCATTCAGGATGCAGCCAAACGTCATGCAGTCCTCCTGGACACGATAGACTGTTTAGGCAGAACATATTTTGAACTAGCATGGTGCTCCTGCACCTCACATGGATGAGATCCACAAGATTCTCGGCTGATGTTCGTGTCTCACTCATGGGTATGCCTTTTTTGAATGGTCTCACCTTTTTTGCAAGAAGGCTGACTCTGCCCTACAGCTCTTTAAAGAAAGTAGAGCCACACATTGCTCCCTTGGTCTCTCAGCATACACCAGGCAACATTCCCAACAGTTATACACCTTTCAAGGTATCAGCAAGGGTTTCACTTATAGGCAACTCCAAGGCCCACCTGTGTAGCCCAGTTGTTTTGAGGTTGGGGTAGGAGATCAAACAGACAGGGTCCAGGCATGCAGGGACAGTGAACTTCCTAATCCTCTGCCTCTCTGGCAGCAGCTTTCAACCTGCTTTAGTTTCTCTGGCGGCCATAGGTAAAGTTCCGGCCTTTCGAAATCAGAACTCAGTGTTATTCCTGTTATTTCCGTGTGCAGAAAAAGGGTGAAGGCCATAATACAATTTTAGATCTTAAGTCTCTCAATTCCTCAGTTTATCTTCCTGCGGAAGGACAAATTCATGATGCTTCTGCTGTCCCAGGTTTTTCTCTGGATTCAGGAGACTGGATGATAGTGCTAGACCTGCAGGACTCCTATTTCAATTTTCCTGTCTTGCATGCCCACAGTTGCTCCTTGCAGTTCAAAGTGGGCCACAAGCATTTTCAGTCTGTCATGCTCCCTTTCATCCTCACCAGTCTGAGTGCAGCCTCACTCAGGTGGTTGCAGCACACCTTCAGGGATCTTTCCCTAACTTAACAAGTAGCTTTTGAAGGTTGAGTTGCCACAGTCAGTCCTGGACTACCTACAGACAATGGTAACCCTCCTGACATCTTTGAGGTGCACTATCAACATGCAGAAGTCACTTCTGCCTCCTTCCTTTAATCAGAGCAATCCTGGATACGGTGCATAATCAGGCCTTCCCCTGGATCAGACATTCCTTGACTCTATGGCAACGATTCTAATGTGCCAGCCTTGGCACTGTGTGTCTGTAAAATTGGCGTGAGGCTTCTTGGACTATTGGCCTCCTTCCTCCTCCCCATCAACCCTGCCAGGTGGCATATGTGGGTTCTGAAGTGGGATCTGAAGTCTCAGTGGGCACAGCAACAAGGGATTCTGTCATATTCCTTCCAGGTTTTGGAGGAGACTACATAAGATCTGCATTGGTGGCTGCTCAACTGCCATTAGACTAGTGGAAGAACCCTACCCCACCCAGAGCCGGCGGTGGTGATGGAAGCATCACTGCTGCATTGGGCTATTCATCTGGGAGAAGTGGAGATCAGAGGACTCTGGTTTCCTGTGGTGACTGAGCTCTGAATCAACTTGTTGAAGTTCTGAGGCATTCAATTAGCATTGAATGTCTTCCTGCTGCCCACTAAGGGAGACTGGTTCAAGTCCACAGTTGTGTGGTGGAGGTTCCAAGAAGGCTCTCGCTAAGAGAAACATTCTACCTAGAGTGGAGTGCAGAACTCATGGTGTCTCTCCTGCCAACAAGACTGAACACGATCAGAAACAACCAAGCCCAAATCATCCTTTTGCCTCCATATTGGCCTAGGAGAGTATGATATCCAAAAAATGTGGTCATTAGCATATGTCCTCCAATCAAGCTGCAACTTCTGCAGGATCGAATATCGTAGCAGCATGGTAAGGTCTTCCACCCAAGCCAATACAATCTACACGTCCATGCATAGAGACTGAACTACAGCAGTTGACTTCATTTTATCTTCCTCCTACAGTTGTGTTTGTTATCGGCAGATGTCCTTATACAAAGTCAGTTTACGCTGAATGCTGGGACAAATTTGTGATTGTGTGGTACCCATAAATACCATATTATGGACTCTTTGCAGGCCAAACAGATGAATGTCTTGTTGTTTGTTTTATCTTTGGCCTGACAAAGACTTGCAGTGTGCACGGTTAAAGGGTATCTGTCAGCTCTTTCATAATTTTTGGATTACTGGACCAACCATCCTTGTTCAAATCACCTGTCTGGATGTGATTTCAAGAAGTTTGAATCCACATGCTTCCTTTGAAACCCCTTGTGATGCCACAGTGGGATCTTAATTTGTTTTTCAATATCTTATGTGCACCCCTTTTGAGCTGCTGCACAGCTTCCCTCTACATCTCCTGATCCTGTGGATGATCTTTCTCACATCACGCTATCCTCAGCTCCTTTAGTGAGTGAACTTCAAGCTGTATCATTCGAGCTGCGGTACACCACCTTCTTTCCAGACAAGCCGGCACTGAGAATTAGAGTACCAGTTTTATGAAACCCTTTCTTGTCGGACAGAACCCCTCACATCCAAAGTACTTTACTCCACCTTACTCCTCAAAAGAGGATTAGAGGCTCCATTGATTGACACCCAGATGAGGAATGAGTCTTTACTTCAAATGTATTGAAGACAATTTGGTGGAAGATTAGATGATTGTGGGGTTCTTTGGGGCAAAGAAAAGCAAGGGAATGCAGAAGATAAGTGGATAGTCCGCTGCTAGGCGTTGCCTAGAAGCTGCCTCCAGAAGGATTGCGGATCCATACCACTAGGGCCAAAGCTGCTACAACTGTCCTGGCACACGGAGTGCCTGCCTTTGATATTTGTCAGTCTGCAACATGGGCACCAGAGCACATGTTCACAATGCATTAGTATGGCCGTAGCTGGGTAAGCCGGGAGTGGCATTTTATCAGTTCTGTCCTGCAGGACCTTTTGGTTTGAGTCACTCCATAGACCCACCACCGAGGAAGTAACTGCTTTCGTGTCTATTCTAAATGTGAGGAATGTGCAGTTACAAGTATCCATAAGCAGAATAACTTACTTACCTTTGCTAACACTTTTTCTGGTGGTTATCTGACCGCTGTTTTCTCACTGGCATCTCACCTCTACATTATGGGGAATGGACTCTTTTGAATTTAAAAAGGTCACAAATTAGGTATCCGCACACTAGCAAAAGTAATTTGTTATTTGAGCTTTGCTCCTTCAGTAGCATGGACTGTGTCGAGAAAGAAAGTGACAACAGCGTGATTAGGTGGAATTTCTATGCAGCTCAAGGATTCATTTCTGGAGTGGAGCTGGGTCAACTAGAAGGTGCAATATGCCACCTACTGGCATGCAGGGGCTATGCTGAAAAATCTTCCGGATCCAGTCTGGCAACTGGGGATATTTTAAAGGTGAGTACTCTGTGAACAAATTATTTGCCAGAATTTCTTTTACTAAACGTAAGTAACTTTTGTGAACTTCATTTAATATAATGCAATGTGAGGACTGGTGCTAACAAACAGCGCCACACGAACCCGGGCCATATTATCAAGAAAGGGCGATACATTATTGCCGCTTTTAACGGCAGGAAACTGCCGCTAAATCGGCGATAATGGGCTTGATAATATGTCCTTGTGAATTCCCATAGAAGCCCAGGTTTTGGTGTTAACCTGGGCTTCTATTGGAATTTACAAGGGAATATTATCAAGCCCATTATCGCCGCTTTAGCAGCAGTTTCCTGCCGATAAAAGCGGCGATAATGCATCGCCCTTTCTTGATAATATGGCCCCTGGTTCCCCAGAGTTAGGGTCACCGCACTAGCAGTTAGGCCACATCCTCTCCCCTATTCGTGTGTGTTATACATGAGTGCCTCCTGCTTGTGAGTATGACTGCATTTATAGGTGACTGTGGGTCAGATTCAAAAAGTAGTCAAACTACACTTGGATATTTAAAGCTATTTACGAGTGGAGTTTCACTACTTTGTGTAATGCACTAAATCTGATTGGAATCTACATGGAAAGCTCCTTTGCCCGCAGCTGTGCTCCTGGTCTGCTGGAGCGGTAGTTCCTCTGCTGCGCTGCTGTAATCTACATTGCTTGTGTCAGCGTTGCTCCCCGTTGTATTTTCCATCGTTTTTCTCCCTGCATTGCCCCCTGCTCTAAGTAACTTTGTTTTGTACCTTTATGTACCTTTTCTGCTGTCCGCTTGTTGTGCCCTCTGATTTTCGTTGTTCCCCCTCGTTTGGTCCCCTTCCAGCCCCGATCGCGTTTCCCACCCGCTGCCCGCCGCTGCCCCCCTGCGGCTATGCCACCCTTCCCTCTCTCTCCCTTCCCATTCGCCGCCCAGCTCCCGCCTCCCAGCTGCTCCTCCCTCCCACTGGGCAATATAGTGCAGAGTGCACGCAGTGGTGGGCACTGACCTCTGACCCTCTGGGCCGGTCACCCCACGCACCGCGCACACTCTCTGCGAGTGAGCCCAGGTTCCAATCCTGCCGAGTGCCGCCGCTGCCCGCAGCTGTGCTCCTGGTCTGCTGGAGCGGTAGTTTCTCTGCTGCGCTGCTGTAATCTACATTGCTTGTGTCAGCGTTGCTCTCCGTTGTATTTTCCATCGTTTTTCTCCCTGCGTTGCCGCCTGCTCTAACTAACTTTGTTTTGTACCTTTTTTTACCTTTTCTGCTGTCCGCTTGTTGTGCCCTCTGATTTTCGTTGTTCCAGCTCGTTTGTTCCCCCTCCAGCCCCGGTCGCATTTCTCGCCTGCTCCCCGCCGCTGCCCCCTTGCGGCCCCGCCCCCCTTCCCTCTCTCTCCCTTCCCATTCGCCGCCCCGCTCCCGCCTCCCAGCTGCTCCTCCCTCGCTCTGCCCCCCCTCGCTCCTCATATGGCAGAGTGGTAAACGCGCAGCGTTGACGCGCAGCGGGCGCGCCAAAGGTAAGCCCATCTGCGCCCGTCCGCGCCTAGCCCGCGCCCAGCGCCAGGACCCCTGGCCCCCGCAGATACCAGCCCACCCGCCGGACCTACGACGCCACCAAACTCAACGCACTCAACACCGGCCGGATCCCGGGATGCTACCGAGCCACCCCGAGACGCACCCACGGACCCTTCAGCTGCCACTCCTGCAAGTACACCTGCATCCGGACCTGCACTGCACCAGTGCCCACCAAGCAGACCACCAGCAACAACCACCTGAAGTGCATCCTGATCAACACCCGCTCCGTCCACAGACACGCCGTCCAACTCTGGAACCTGCTCCACACAACATCACCAGACGTCGCCTTCCTCACGGAGACCTGGATGAACGCCTCCTCGGCGCCCGACATCGCCATCCCGGACGGATACAAGATCACCCGAAGGGACCGCATCAACCAGACTCCGACGACACCCTCACAGCCGCCGAACACCTGCACTTCCAGATCCACACCGGCCCCTAGACCACCCTCAGAGGCACCCTCATCTACAGACCCCCGGGATCACGCACACAATTCAGCGAAGACATCGTAGACTTCATCAGCCCGCACGCCCTCCCCTCCACTGACTACATCCTCCTCGGGGACTTCAACTTCCACCTGGAGAACAACAACGACCGCAACACCACCACCCTGCTGGACAACCTCGCCAACCTCGGTCTCAAGCAGCTGGTGACCACCCCCACCCACTACGCTGGACACACGCTCGACCCCGTCTTCTCATTCAGCAAGAACATCACCTTCAGCCACGCCACCGGACTCCACTGGACGGACCACAGCTGCATCCACTTCAGCTTCAGAAACAACACAATCCACCACCACCAACAACAGGTTGCACGCAGAAACTGGATCAATATCACGCCCGACCAGCTCGCCGCATCCCTGAGCCAGGACCCCCCCGCCAGCTCAGCGAACGCCAGCCAGGCCGCCAACAACCTCACGAAGTGGATCAGCAACTGCGCAGACGACCTCGCCCCGCTGAGGACCCCGCCTAGCAGACCCGGCAGCAAGAAAGCCCCATGGTTCACCGACGAACTCAAGATCTCCAAGACGAACTGCCGAGCCCTCGAGAAAGCCTGCTGCAGAGACTCAACACCAGACAACATGACCACCCTCAAGCTCGCCACCCGAAAACACCACCAACTCATCCACACCACCAAGAAAACTGCATTCAAAGAACGACTGGACAACAACGTACACAACAGCAAGGAACTCTTTAACATCGTCAAAGACCTCTCCAACCCCAACGCAGGAACCAACAACATCACCCCATCACAAGACCTCTGCAACTGCCTCGCCTCCTACTTCCACAGCAAGATTGCAGACATACACAACAGCTTCAGTACACAACCGACGCACCCCACAAACGCACCAACGCCCCCCACCACCACCCTCCGGGCCTGGACCCCGATCTGCACCGAAGAAACCATCCGCACGATGAACTCCATCCACTCCGGATCTTCTACCGACCCCTGCCCCCACCACGTCTTCAACAAGGCCGACGCCGTCATCGCACCCCACCTGCGGGACATCATGAACACCTCCTTCGACACCGCTACCTTCCCGGAGAGCTGGAAGCACGCCGAACTCAGCACCCTACTGAAAAAACCATCAGCGGACCCCACCGAACTCAAAAACTACCGCCCCATCTCGCTCCTCCCGTTTCCGGCCAAAGTCATCGAGAAGACCGTCAACAAGCAGCTGGCAGCCTTCCTCAAGACAAACGGATCCCTCGACCTCTCGCAGTCTGGCTTCCGGGCCAACCACAACACCGAGACCGCCCTCATTGCAGCCACCGATGACATCCGAGCCCTGCTCGACAACGGAGAAACAGCGGCCCTCATCCTCCTGGACCTCTCCGCGGCATTCAACACTGTCTGCCACCGCACCCTAGTGCAGCGCCTCAGCAACGTCGGAATCCAGGAGAAGGCACTAGAATGGATCATCTCCTTCCTCGCCGGAAGGACACAGAGAGTCCGCCTCCTCCCGTTCAGATCAGAAGCCACCAACGTCATCTGCGGCGTCCCTCAAGGCTCCTCGCTCAGCCCCACCCTCTTCAATGTCTACATGAGCCCCCTTGCAGCCATCGCACGCCAACACAACCTCAACATCATCTCCTACGCCGACGACACCCAGCTGATCCTCTCCCTCACCAGCGACCCCGCCACCGCCAGAGCCAACCTACACAAAGGGATGAAAGACGTAGCCGAGTGGATGATGAACAGCCGCCTGAAACTTAACTCAGACAAGACGGAAGTCCTCATCCTGGGATCATCACCCTCCGCCTAGGACGACTCCTGGTGGCCCCCCACCCTGGGCAGCGCACCCAAACCAACAGACCACGCACACAACCTGGGCTTCGTCCTGGACTCCTCCCTCTCCATGACCAGACAAGTCAACGCCGTCTCCTCGTCGTGCTTCAACATCCTGCGCATGCTACGTAAGATCTTCCGGTGGATCCCCACCGAGACCAGGAAGACGGTCACCCAGGCCCTTGTCACCAGCCGACTGGACTACAGCAACGCCCTCTACGCCGGAACCACCGCCAAGCTCCAGAAGAGACTCCAACGGATCCAGAACGCCTCAGCAAGACTCATCCTCGACATCCCCCGACACAGCCACATCTCCGGACACCTGAGAGACCTGCACTGGCTCCCGGTCAACAAGAGAATCACCTTCTGTCTCCTCACCCACGCACACAAAGCCCTACACAACCAAGGCCCAAGATACCTCAACAGCCGCCTCAACTTCTACACCCCCACACGCCAGCTCCGATCGACCAGCCACGCCCTCGCATCCGAAGAGCCACCCCAGGAGGAAGGTTCTTCTCCTACCTGGCCGCCAAGACTTGGAACTCCCTCCCGACCCACCTCCGCCTGACCCAGGACCACCTCGCCTTCAGGAAGCAGCTCAAGACCTGGCTGTTCGAGCAGTAGCGGACCCCCCTCCCCAAGCGCCTTGAGACCCCCCGGGTGAGTAGTGCGCTATATAAATGCTCTGATTGATTGATTGATTGATTGATTCTATAAAAACCCAGGGCTTAAAAATTTGCAAAGGAGATTATGATTTTCTATGAAAATGCACTTTCTCATCGGGGAAAATGTTTTTCTCTGTAGAGAATGCCCTTTCGAAGCTGGAAAGCGATTTATGTCAGCCCTTGAATGGAGTAAAAATCTCACCCTTTCAGGCGGAAATGGGAGTGAGGGGAGTTTGTGAATACGTACTTGGTGTGGGAGTTCACTCTCGTCCTAGCTTAATCATGCCTTAGAATGTCCATGTATACCCTGGAGTGGGATTTATGGGTGTGCAGATCTCCAAAATTTAGACGGAGACCTCCTCACACTTAAACATTCCTGGTAGACACAAGTGAAGTAAATTTGGTCTTAAACTTACGGGCAAATTTACCATTGTTGATAGGTCCCATACTGGCACATGCATCAATATTGCATTTTGCGATTCCTTAATTGCGAAAAATAAGGAATCACAATTAAGGAATTGCAAACTGCAATGCATCAAGAAATCGCTATAAAAATAGCGATTTCTTAAAATTCCTTAATTGCGATTCTCTTATTGATAATCGCAATTAAGGAATACCTCCCCATCCATTCCTATGGGCCTAGAGGCCCATAGGAATGAATGGAAAAACATTCCTGATTTGCAATTCACCATTACAAATTCGCAAATTAAGAATGCAATTTCAAGGGTGCAGGGGTGTCCAAAGGACACCCTGTTGCACCCCTGAAATCTTCTTTGAAGTAAATTTTGCACACTCACATGCCCCAAGGGCATGTGTGTGTGTAAAATGGAACTTTGAAAAATGCACTTTAGTGCATTTTTCAATGTTTTGGCAAATTACCATGAAGGTCAACTTCATGGTAATTTGCTCCCCTTATTTGCAAATTCGCAAATTTTTAGAGTTTGATGCATTGCATTCAAGGAATCTCAATTTGAGATTCCTTAAATGCAATCGCAATTTAAGAAATCACAATTTTGCGATTTCTTAAATTGCGAAAATTACAAAAATGTTAATGCATCCCAAAAATGGGAATTGCATTCGCAAACGGCCGCATTTTGAGATTCGCACCATTTGCGAATGCAATTTCCTTTGATGCATGTGCCCCTATATATCTTAGTTAGTGAGCTTCAATGTCTGCCTGCCTTTGGGTAGGTGTGGGCAGGCATGCCAGTAAATGTGTTCCACTGTCACATGTGCATGTCCTCTATACGATAATATAGGTCTGTGGGTTCATGCTACTTAAGAACGCTATTATCAGCTCTGCCAATGTATAATTGTGTTTGCAAACTGTCCCCAATTGCATAAACTCTTTTTTCAATGTATCCCAAATAAGAGAGTGAAGCTCTGCTTGGTCAGTTATCCCCAGGGACTGATACTATGTCCTATTCATATTCGTGCAATATCCATGGGTCAGGGTAGAGAAAAACTCTTCCCACTTTTGTATAGTATTTTGACAAATGTTTGCAATCTGTGTAAACTTGGCGAACGCTGTGGGTTAAAACATTTTTTTATAAATCCTGGAGAAATGTTGCACTTATTTGTGAAAGTTTCTCAAAACACTTTCTGTGCAAACATCAACTCTCAGGAAAGTTTGACAAAGTTGGAAATTCAGCAATCTTTTCAGCCTTCTAGAAATGTGAAATTTTGCAAAACTTTACCCCAGTTCCTAGATGAAGTTTAAATTTCAAAACTCTCTGGTCTGCTATTGAATGCACTGTCGAGACACACAGGTGAATGTTGACGTGCTTGCACCTCTACGCTTGGTACTCTTCGTAGGTGATCATTAGATGACGTATGATCATTTTTTTTTATTCCACAGAGAGTCCCAGTACAAGCACCAATGTATGGTTAATATTGCTGCCAATCGTTTTAGTGTTTGCTTTAGTAGTTGCTGGTGGACTCTTTGCATGTCACAAGAAGAAAAGAAGGTGAGTGTATACTTTTAGAAGTATCTGTCAAATATAGTGGTTCAGATCAAAGCTGTCCATGTAGCCTGACTTTCATTTATGCACATGGTTTTTACTTTTGCAAAATTAAAACTAACTAGAACATACTTTGACTTGGTTTCGCTTAAACATCTATACTATAAGCTGTCTTTCGTAGCATTTGTATAGACTGAATGTAAGCAAAAGAAGGGCCGAAGACAGGATGAGAAAAGGGGAAAGGAAAAAGAAATTAAGTAATTAGAAAGAACTAAGTTAGGAATTAGAAATATATGACTGTGCGTTGCGTACGAATGCAGCAGCGAATGAGAAAAGGAATGGATGAGATCATAGAAGTGAATGAGTCCAGTGTGTGTACTGTGGTGAATAGACGAGCACATGATTCAGTGGTTGTGCAGGAGTGAGTGAGTGTTACAGGTAATGAAAGAGTACAGGAACAAAACAGTGAGTGCACTTAAGTTAAAGAATGGAGCAGTGAATGAGTATATGAATTAATGAGGGAGTGTACATGAGCGAATGAGTTCAAAAATGTATGTGTGAATACAGGAATGAAGGAGCAATGACACATGTGAATGAATGCAGCATGGAATGAATGGAATGAATAAGTGGATGGACGACTATATGTGAGTGGGCTCGAATTAATGAGTGGCAGATAGAGCGAGAATAGCACTGAGTGACTTAAGCAGAAAATGAATGGCTACAGCACAACACCGGCTGGGAACTGTAGAAAGTGAGTTACAGGCATACTTTCAAAACAGAAAATCACTCGTGTGGGTGGTGGCCAGGAAAACCAAGGGATAGATGGAGGCCCCACGCTCACTTACTCATCAGTCCTGGAAGGGATCAAAGAAAAGTGAAGTGTCAATGCTCATTGACGCCTTGGTCTCTACATGTAGCAATCACCTGTACTGCATGACATAGCACAGCAGTCTCCATTCCCATCTTTGAAAATATTACCTGTATTACTTTCTGCATACCAATGGCTTTGTTAGCACAGTCGTCTTTATGAAGCATAGTAATTCAGTACACACATCTATTGAGACCTAAAAGAAGTAACATATCCAATTAGTAGAACACTTCGTGAACAACAAACATGTATACAGTCTTTCCTTTTGCAAACAATTGTTATCAAGTGAGTAAGTCACATTAGGATAAGATGGGGAAATAAAGATTGATTCTTCCACAATGCTTTGATATAAAACAAACACTGGACCTGAAAGGGGTTTATCTGTAACTTAACATGCCAGGTGTATTTGTGAAGCACACGTTCACCACAATGGATATCTTGGCACTGAATAACAGATTTTTATTGTTACCCAACTGAATGGTATTCATTTTATCAACCTCAGAAGGATGAAAGGTTGAGTGGGCCTGCCAGAATTTGAACCAGTGACCATGAGGTCGAACACAGACCCCTACAGTCGGCATACTACATTATTCCACTAAGCCATCAGGCCCTCCTGATACATGGAGATAGCTACAAATCACAGCTCCAAACTTCAGTATGTATTCATTCACTTTACTAACGTTTAATTTTCAACACCAAGTGCACAAAATGTGGACAGCTATACTTGAATGTCTTCTTAGATCTTGAAATGTAACTCCTCAAGCACTGCCTGCAGATCATCCAAGTTCATCCCCATCAAAATACACTTCTTGCAATTTGCAAAGAACAGGGAGATACAACCACTCCAAACCTTTTCAACAATAGGAACCTGGATGGATTTAAACTCCATCTTTTACCCATAACTCAGTGGCTTGCATTCGCCTTGGACGCCAATCTCACCCTCAATACATTGGTAGGAAAACCAAGACCACCTTGTACCAGCTATGATTACTGAAGTGAATGAAACCATTCTGACAAGAAATGATTTCAGACCAGCTGTTCAAGCACTTGCAGGTCGAACCTAATAGCTAATATCTATCTATCTTGGGAACTTATTAGCTCTAGGTCACTGATAAAACACAGTGTTGAACTGAATCTATCACTCAAAAGCCACAATCCTTCCGTTCTTCATTACAGAGACACAGGCTGATTAGCAGCCTACTGGAGGTTAATATTTTCCCTAATGACTGTACTTTCCTAGGCGATTTCAACTTTCATCTTGATACTCTTTTCGATCTGGACACAGTTGCTTTGCTTCAAGCCACGTTAACTCTTGGCTTGTCCCAACAGGTAGAAGGGCCTACACACCAGGCTGGTCTTACCTTAGATGGTATCTTTAGTAATAATCCATCTTAAGTGAATATAAATACTCTTCCTTTACTGTGGACCTATCACAGGGCAATTTTCTTTGACATAAAATACAGTCAAGTTGATCAAGAAACAGTGGCCCGTCTGAATTGGACCTCATTACGTGCCTGGTACAAAATTCAAGCAGATATCTTTGCCCAAATGTTACAAACTTTCTTCCTGGAAATTCGGTCAATGAGGATTTGTAGTGAGCGGCTACTTCACCTGTGCCCCGTCTGTTCTATTGGTTAAAAATCCATGTTTTGAGGTCCTTCCTGAATTGTTTGAGAGATGGTGAGGCTCTGAGGCGCAGAGGGAGGTTGTTCCAGGTCTTGGCCGCCAGATGAGTAGTAGCGGACTCCGATGTTAGTCCAGCGGATGCGACGGGTGGCAGCTAGTGGGATGGGTCCAGATCTGAGATTCATGGTTGGCTGGTGAAAGGTCACTCGGATGAGATACACAGGTCTTTTGTTGTGTAGGGCCTTGTATGCATGGGAGAGTAGCTTGGCTATTCGGAGGAAACTCAGTTAGGGGTATCATAGTACATGCACTGGTTGTACACAGCTGCTCATTCATTGGCACCTGTTAAAAGGACCAAGATTTAAAGACATAACATATCTGTTCCCTGGTTCTCAGACAAAGTTAGAGCTTCAAAACTGCTTTCGGTGACAGGAGAAAAATAGAGAACTGGCTACTCCGAATTAAAGAAAGCCAATTATAATAAGTATCTACACAAGTATAAATCTTTGATCATAAAGGAAAAAACTGCTTATTTTATGAGCAAGATTGAAATAGCTCTAAATTCCTCAAAATTACCTTTTTCAACTGTTAAAAAACTGACTACTGACAGCACTTAAATCTGTAACGATTTTAGTCAGACGACTTTCTGCTAAACTGTAGCTGATGCTTTCCTCTGCAAAGTTCAAGATGTTTCCAATACATTTTCTACCATGTCGCCCATCTTTCCTTTGGACCCGCATGCTTGCATACGTTTGGCTGTGAACACCACCCTTAGTCATTTTATTCCACAATCTTGTGAAGAGGTCATCAAACTGATTAAGTCATCTAAACAAGTTCTCCATGTGACCCTTGTTCACCAAGGATTGCTACTGTATTAGCGGAGACCATTGCTTTTGAATTGACTGATATTTTTCATCTTATGGGCAGCTCAGGCTCGTTTGCCTCCGTTTGGAAGAAGGCTTCAGCCCTGCCACTAATCAAAAAAACCCTTTCTTGACCCACAAGACTCCAATAGCTATCATCCTATTTTATGCCTACCTTTTGCCAGCAAAACGTGTTAAAAAAACATGAGCAAACAACTTCTCATTCATGTTCAGGCTAACAATCTCCTGGATGTCACCCAGTTAGACTTTTGTGCCGGTCACAGCACTGAGACTGTGCTCATCAAAGCCACCGAGGAGATTAGGTTATCTCTTGATCGGGGTGGTAGAGCTACCATTATCCTGCTCGAGCTATCAGCAGCCTTTGATACTGTGAATAATGGGCTGCTGATAGAGCAGTTGGGCAGGATTGGAGTGACAGGTACAGTATGGGAGTTGCTTAACTCCTGTCTTAGCAGCTGTGAATAATCTGTCCGACTAGGTGAGTTTGACTGCCACACATACTCTCTGCCATGCGGGGATCCCCAGGGGTCCTCGCTTAGTCCGACATGTTCCAATGTCTATGTCACTCAATTAGCAGAGTTGATAAGATCTTTTGACTTCTCCCTGACATCCTATGCTGATAACACACAAATTGTCATCTCATTGACACTGATGTTACCAGAAGTGGGACAAGTTTCTGCAGATGTATGCAGGCAGTCATTTGATAGATGTCAATGAACTATCGTAATTAAACTCCGGAAAATACAGACGACTTGATCTTTGGTGCCCAGCCATCCTTCTAGTTGTCCTACTATGACCAGATGAATGAAGTTACTTCTGTTGCCTAATATACACTCAGGTTGATCAGGAAGATTCTACCCTTTATCCCAGCTAACTTACAGAAAACTGTAGTTACCTCTCTGGTGCTGTCTAAGATTGATTATTGTAATAAGCTCTATCTGAATCCCCATCAGCATGTCCTCTACAAACTTTACAAAATGCGGCAGCTGTGCGCTTCTGAAAATCCCGAAATGCCAATCCGCCTATAAATCGATTAGAAAGCTTCACTGGCTCCCTGTAAGGCAGAGGGTACTTTTTAAAGCGATGTGCACTGCATACAAAGCATTGCATGATCAAGGTCCTGATTTTTTAAAAGAAAGGTTTTACATGGTACGTTTCAGGTAGATCCTTACGATCTGCCCCTGCTAAATTGGTGTTAGTGCCCAGATTCAAGCTTGCAACCTGGGGTGGCAGAGGCTTTGTGCTGGGAACTACAACAACTTGGAATGATCTTCAAAGCTATGTCAAATCCTCTGGCTTATAGGAAATCCTTGAAAACATGGCCATTTCCTGCTAATTAGCATTTTCTTAGGGTCTCCTTTTTGACAGTTTAGCTAGCGCCAATACATCGGTGAGCATTCAAGCACTCTATAAGAATAAATAACATATTCCTGTACCTGGATGGTTACAACATCCTACTGCATGCCATTCCAGACTTTACACTTTCCCCTGTTGAAGGGTCTCCAATATGTCACAGCATTCCGCTATCAGGAGCCTGAAGAAATTTGAGCACATCACTCCCATGCTGATGGGTATCCACTGGGTCATCTAGCTGGTGTCTGAGCTTCAAAACAGGATACATCATTTGTAAAGCAATCACAGTCACCACCCTCGCCTAGCTGACAAGCTCACAATCTCAAGAGGCTCTCAGCACATCAGCAGCCAGGACACTATCAGATTGCAGACGAAGAACTGCAAAAAAGAAAACAAGGCAGCGGGCCTTTTTTTAATACACCCAAGAATTGTAATAACATCAACATATCATGCAGGACTGTCAAAACCCTGCTCCAGAAGAACATCACATCATGGTACAGTAATGCTCTAAGGCTGTTCTAATAACCCAGCTACCCCTACAGTCCCCATTGACCCTAAACGATGCTCAGCTCTCTCTTTCCTAGGTTTGCACTATACATATACCACACACGCACAAACATTTAGGGACTCATTACAAGTTACCTGGAGCGGTATCAATGGAGAGTTTACCGATCCATGCAATGAGTATTTCTGTGTCTTCAGGCTTGGAAGTATCAGGCTAGCAAATTGTGGAACCTCTAATTCTGGGGACAGAGACACCAGACCCAGGCTTGCAGTCAGAGCCTTGGGGAGCAGCTGTGCCCAGTCCGCATGGATTGCAAATTCTCTTAGCTGAAGTAAAATCTACATTGCTCTCCTACCCCCACACCACAGCTGAGTGAACAGCTGTCTACATATTTACCACCTGCTACAAGCACTTGTTCAATAAGTGTGGATTTGGGGGTGTTAGTTACCCCATGAAAGGTAAAATCATGCAAACTTGGACCCAGTATTCCTGGGTGCATGTGTTAATCTTTATTCCAGAAAAAGCATGTCAATTTCTGGATCTAGGAGCAGGTATCCCAGACAGAATTTGGGACTCAAGCTGTCCGTTCTGTCCTCTCCTACATCTGGGGAAATTATAATGATGTAAACAATGCACACAAAAAGGATACTAACAGGATCCTTGTGAGGTCCTGACGACAGCCAACTAGTCCAGTGAGGCATTGGTGTGATGGCTGAAACATGTTGATCCAGGGATACAGAGGATACTGACTTCCTTAGAGCATCCCCACCTGTTTTTAACTCCGTCAGGGTGCCCTTTGAAAATAAAATGAATCCTCAGGACACCTCAGACTACTTTAAATCAAGGATCCCACCCTATAACCAAAGAGCTCCCTTGGTTGCCAAGGTTGAGCCCGTCCAGATACACTAGGTATCGGGACAAGGACTCTATGATGAAGCATGCCACTTGGAATCCCATTGGGTGAGAGTCCTTTTAACACTACAGGGTAATTCACTTTGGCTGGTATGTAGAAATATGCTAGGTATGGGAGGGGTTCCCTCCTGTTGTTTTTGTAAAGTGGGTGTTTGGGAAAGTGAGTGAACACTGTATCATTGTCATTGTCTCCTTTATGGAATATAGTATTAATGAGGTAGGTCACAAATTGCAACTCAATCCAATTGATGGTTATTACAGGGATTGTGACCTGCTAGGGTCTGTAAGGCAAGTTTACTTTGTATTTTTGAAAGTTTGAGAGTTGGCGGTGGCCCCTTGGACCACTGCCTAGGCCCCAGCAAACTTTATTTTATTTTCACAAAGAAAAATGGTGAGAAGCTTACCACCCCAACTCAATTTGTCAATGTTTTTATTGGGCGTGGTTCGTTCTGCATGGTCATTCCTAAAGTTTTAGACTTCACCCTCCTGTTTTATGAACTCGTTTTTGCTAGCTTTAGAACTCTGCGCACTTTACCACTCCTAACCAGTGCTAATGTGCTCTCTACTTTAAGCATGGTAACATTGGCTTACACCCAATTTGGACATTTAATTTCCTTGTAAGTCCCTGTACTGTACTACATGTACCGAGGTCTGTACATTAAATGCTACCAGTGAGCCTGCAGCACTGTTTGTGCCACCCACTTAGGCAGACCTTTTAAACATGTCTCAGGCATGCCATTGTAGCTTCTGTTTGCACTTTTAAACTGCAGTTTTGACCTGGCAAACTAACTCTTTTAAAGGCCCCAACCTTCCTTTTTTAATATTTATACAGCATCTCCAGGTTAGGCCCTAAGTAGCCCATAGGGCCGGGTGCAGGGTATGTTAAAAGTTGAACATGTACTTAAAATGTCCACATGTTCTCGTAGTGAAAAACTCCTAAATTCATTATTCACTACTGCAAAGCTTAGCTCCCCAGTAGAATAACACTGGCTTGCCATAATATATTAAATAAGTGATATTTTAAAATTAGGAGCAGGTAAGAATGGTGAATTTGGTATCTAGAGAATTGTAATTTATAGCCCTCTTTAATGGTAAAGTAGGATTTCAGGTCACAGTTGAACCGTTCTACAAGAAGGACTGCTACTGAGTGAAAGGACTGACCGGCATCCTGATCCCAGGACCGCCAGAGTGACTCCAAAGGCTAGTTGTCTGGCCTCCTGATCAGGGACAGACAAGATTTCAACCATCTTGAACCCAACACCTGGGCTCAACTTGCGGTGAATCTTGCCCTGCAAATGATGTCACCCCAGTCCTGGACCTTTGGAAGTGGTCCTGAAGGGGCTCTGCCAGCCCAGCGGTGGTCCTGTGAGCAAAACCGGTGCAGTGAGAGGTATCTCCTCGCAGATGCTTCAGAACTGCCACAGGGCTGCACATCCCCAATGCAGGACTTTGCATTGCAGCCTGCAGCCTTCTCGGAGCTCCCTCTGCATGATATATCTTTGCTGCAGGCCTTCGCATCACAAGCACCTTGTCAACTGCAACCTCCATGGCGGCCAAGAAATTCACATCACAGGCCCACAGCTTCTTCTGCATTGCCTGTACGTGGTGCATCCTCAAAGCGGGATCTCGCAACACATACCAGGATTTAAGGTACTTTATTCAGCAGGACATACTTGGTCCCTGTATCTGGCCCATGCTCCATTGTGGTCAGCCTGAATGTGTGCCCCTGTCCTGGTCTGGTGCAACCAGATAACCACAGTTGGTGCTTTGCACTTCTAAGCACTATTTTCACCTAAACCTTGAAATTGCATATCTCCATTTCTTCTGATTTGATTTTCGTCATTTTGATCTCAAATAATTGATTACATTGTAATCTATTATTTTTAATTGGGATGGGGTTTTCTTTTCTTGTGTTTTAACTTTATTACTGGTTGAAGGACTGCATAAACATTTTTCACATTGTCTCTAATTTAAGCCTGACTGCTTTTGCACCATGCTATTTGAGAGTTAAACGCAGGTTAATTTGGGGTTGCTTGTGCCTTCAACCTGATGGAAATTGTGGCTACCGATTGAGTGGGGTTTCACCCCCTCAGCTAGTAATCCAGTCTCCTACAGTTTGTAACTGAATTCTGGTTGCAAAACATTGATTTCATTTTCTGATAAGGTTTTCATGGGACTCTGGAAAACCCTCTTCCCCTTTGGCCGTTGCACAGGGACCCCATTCCCCAAACATCAACATTCCCGCGCTATCTGATGCTCTTTTACACACTCATCCGGCTCCCGCTTATGATCTCGGACGGGCGGTGGATTGTTTTAATGCCTGGGTTAGCCAGGGGGTCGATTCTTCTTCTCAACCTCTTGCTTACAAGAATCTCCGGACCTCTCCCTCCAGCCCTTGGTTTTCGACAACTTTAAAAGAGTTGAAACTGGGCTGTAAAAAACTGGAACGCCAATGGCGGGCGGAGTATTGTCCTATTGCTAAATCTGCACTTTGCTCGGCTCAGAGAGATTACTACGCAGCGGTTAGGAAAGCTAAGAGCGACTTTTATGCTGATCTAAATGCGAAAGCCAACAACAATAGAAAGGAGATTTTCTCTATTGTTAGAAGTTTTATGTCTCCCTGTGCAAAAAAAAAGACTCTCCCAGTTTCCACCCAATGGTGTGAAGAGCTATCCTCCTTTTTTATTAATAAAATACAGTCCATCCAGGACAGCTTGGGACCTCCCTCGGTGGACCAGAGGTTCTCCTCATCCACAACCCCCCTGCCATGCAAGCTTTCCAGTCCCACATTTACTCAGTTTTCACCTGCTAAGGGCTCTGACATTCTAGCCATTCTTAAATCTCCTAAATCGGGCCCCCTATCAGACCCATGCTCTGCAAGAATCTTAGCTGAGGTGGCAGAGAATGTCTATTCGGAAGCTGCTGCCATTATCAATCTTTCCCTTCAGTCTGCTACGGTTCCGGCGCAATTAAAACAGGCCAAACTTCTTCCACTTCTTAAAAAACCCACTGCAGACCACTCCATACCCTCTAACTACCGCCCGATTTCTCTGTTGCCAGCATTGGCCAAAGTGCGCTAAAAGGTGGTCTTCCACCAGCTTGAAACCTTTGTACAGGACTGAAACCGCGCTGGTCAAAATGGCGGAGGCAATCAGAGAGTACCTGGACGGGGGCGGCAGAGCGGCCCTTATTTTGTTGGACCTCTCTGCCGCTTTCGATACGGTGCCTCACCAGCTCCTTCTCGCCCGGCTCTCCTCCATTGGCATTGCTGGTTCTGTGTGGGCTTGGCTAAAATCCTTTCTGGACGAGCCCACCCAGCAGGTCTGGATGCCTCCCTTTTCCTCCTCCGATAGGAAGTTATCGACCAGAGTCCCGCAAGGCTCGACCTTGAGTCATCCATGGCAGGCAGAGCGTCTCTCATAAAAATGGTTGTGCTGCCACAGGTGCTTTACTTATTCTTGAACGTGCCATTCTATCCTGGAAGATTTTTTTCCAGCAGCTCCGTTCGGGGCTCACTTGATTGGTATTGGGTGGCAAAACGGCCAGGCTGCGATGGGATGTCCTCGTCAGACCATATAACTGGGGCGGCTTTGGTATTCCCGATTTTGAACTATATTATTACTCTGCTCAAGCACACTATGCTTATTTCTGGATATACCAACCTCGATACATGCCCCAGGTTGCGGCGGAGCACTGGCTAGCCCATCCGCTCCCAATAGAAGGAGCAGTATATACCCCATTGCAGGGAAGAGACCGGACACCATCCACGGTGATGAGCACTGTGAACCCATGGGCTCGACTGGGGACTATGCTAAACACTGCCATGTTGTATTCCCCGTTACTGCTGCTTACTTATCACCCAGACATGCCCTTGCTACGGATAACTGGTTTCCATCAGCTGACTAAACGTTTAAACATTGCAACATGCAGGGAGCTTTCGTACACTAGGCAGTCTGGGGTCGGATACACCCCTATCTCCTCTAGACACTTTCCTTTATATTTGGCTGGGTCAGGGATTGAAAACACCTACGCCTGACTTCCCTAATGAGCCTCAAGCCTTTGAGCCACTACAACGCATATTGCAGGGCGACACACCCAAGAAACTGGTATCTACGATTTACGGGGCTGTACATACATTACGAGAACCACCACCGCTCGCGGCCATGACGCATTGGGATCGGGAGTTAGGCGTGACGATTACGGACGAACTATGGGAATTTTGCTTACAACACACTGAACGCGTCTCTTCGAACAGCAGATTCAGAATCATACATTACAAATTTATAGACAGACTTTATTACACTCCAGTCCGAATGCACAGGTTTCATCTGCGAGACACCGACACCTGTGACAGATGTCATGCCCCCGGGGCTGACTTCCTGCATTTGGCATGAGAGTGCGAGGGTGTGCAGGCCTACTGGCGTCAGGTCTTTGTAGCGGTGTCCAAGATGATAGACGAGGACATAGCGCCCTCTCCACTACTTGCTATGCTGGGGTATGTAGCACCTATACGGACGACATACCGTACATTTATTGCAATGCCACTTCTTGTGGCTAAGAGGAGAGTAGCGTGCAGGTGGGGCAGAGGCAGAGCCACAAAATTTAAGACTTGCTTACACGATCTCACATATTGTCAGGAACAGATTGTTACATATTCTGAGCTACTACCGGTTTCCTCCAGGCCGGCTGATATTTGGGCCCCATTGCAGTGTTATCTGTTGGAAAGTGACGTTCCCCAAGATGCAGAACTACCACATTCACCTCGGACTATGTGCCCTTAGTGAGAGGGGCCATTGAACACCCATTCCATTGTTTTACCACACAGGGGTTAGGGGCGGTTTGCAGCGCTAAACAGTGCCTAACTGATGATACACTCAGGGACTGCCTTCCTAGACTACGTGCGTCTGCTTAGCTGGTCTTCACTGATCCCTATCCTGCATGCGGAGGTGCATAGATCTGCCTTGATCAACCTAATGTCTCTGTTATTACTGAGTGCTACATTGGCCATATAGTGTTTACATTTTATTACAGCCCATACCGTATCAATGAAGACTAGTCCAACGACTCCGTGAGTGTATTGACATTTATTTTAAACTCTGCTATAAGACTGGCTGCATGTACGCATTGATATGTTACGTACTGTATTATATGCCCATGAATGCACCATTATTGTTGTTCACCTGAAAATTTCAAAATAAAGTTAAAAAAAAAAGGCTCGACCTTGAGTCCTTTGCTTTTTAATGTCTATCTGACCCCCTTGATCTTCCTGGCAGAGGAGCTGGGTGTGAAAATCATGGCATACGCCGATGACACCCTGCTACTATTCACTGGGAAAGGCCCCGATTTAGACACAGGCATTGCCCAGAGATGCCTTTCAGCTGTTTGTACATGGCTGGCACGGGCCCAACTCAAGTGTAATGAGGAGAAATCCGAGGTATTGCTGTATGGCCAGTTTCCCCCGCTCTTTAGAGAAGCCTTATGGCCTCCGGATTTTCCATGCCCTTGCTCTGAAGGTGGCCCAGCGAAGAACCTAGGGGTATGGTTCGGAGACGATCTCCGGGTGTCAGAGCACATCAAAAAGCTTATAGGTGTCTGTTTTGGCACCCTCAAGACCCTGAGAAGGTTCTTCCCTATGCTTTCAAGGCCGGCTAAGGAAATGGTCGCTCGGGCCCTTATCCTCTCCCGGCTCGACTATGCCAAGATTTATTCATCGGTATTCCTGGCTATCTGATAAATAAACTTCAATTGATTCAGAATGCGGTGGCCAGACTCTTATTTAATATCTCTACGAGATCGAGTGTGAGGTCACACCTACGTGATCTGCACTGGCTTCCAGTTGCCCAGAGGGTTCAGTTTAAGGCTCTCACCCTGGGTCATAGAGCCCTGCATGACTTGGGGCCTTCTTATATTAAGAAGCGCTTCGCTTTCTATAATCCCAGTCGTTCTCTGCGCTCGGCTTCTCATCGCCGGATGTCTACTCCCCGATTCTGTCTCACCAGGATGATGGCCTGTCCTTTTCGGTTAACGTACCCACTCTATAGAACAATCTCCCTGACAGGCTGCGGCATACACAGGACTTCCGCATTTTTAAGAAATTGCTTAAAACGCATTTCTTCAACCAGCCCTCCTAATTAATCTTTATTCTCGAAGCCACAGTCTGCCTACGCGCCAGGACACTCCAGCTATTAGTGCGCACTATAAATCATCTATAACATAACATAACATAACATACATTTCATACAGATTCAGTATTTGGTAGGGATGACACACTGCTTCCAAATACTGAATCCGTATTTGGTTGCAGTCCCATTTTAGGAGTCTGTAAAAGTTTACCGAAAAAACTGTTTTGCATTTGCAAAAGTATAGATAACTTTTTTTTATACATTAACCACAGTCTCCCTATGGTAAACTGCAGGACAAAGTAAAAATTATTGTTCAACTACATTAATTTTGCATATTTTTATTAATGTAGTACTAAAGAAACAAATGCTAAAGCACTAATAACTACATTTTAATTGCATTGAAGTGATTTAAAAATATCAAATTACATTAAAACAATTTTTCTCAGGATTAAAAAAATAATAAAAATAATAAACAAATTCCACCTAAAGTAAAATAAATACTTTAATATGTATGAATAGTGATTAAAAGTGATTTGTAGAATTATTTAGATGTATCTAAAAATTATATTTAATACAGTTTATAAATACAAAAAGGTTATTAAAATATTTTCATTATATTTTAAATATGTACTATTTAGATACATTTAGTATGTACTCATTTATTTATATTTTTAACTATTTAAATTAATTTATTTTTAAAACTATTTATTTTAAGTTCCTAATTCCACTTAGGTAAAGGAGAGGTAAAGGCATAAACCCTGCACATAGGTTTGTGAACAGCATTCTGTACTATGTTTTGTAGTACTACAGAATGCACTACAAAGTGCAGTTTGCGAATACACTCCAATGTCACTTGTGCACCGATTGTTCTTCTTAGCTATGCTTAAATGCTCCTTGGGGCTTAAGTAACTGTAAATGAAATAGAATTATGAGAAGCTGCAAACTGAGGGATGATTGTTGCATTATTTTTGTACTTGTATGTCTTTTTAGCTGATCACCTCTCACAGGAATACTAGTCAGAGATTAAATCAACTGGTGCATATAAACTTACACTAGATTGTCATTCAGTACCTTTGTTAGAGACAGAGATTTGTTTCTGACACTTAAATCAAATGTTATGTATTAAGGGAGTGTTCGTTATGCTACTTGCAAGCGATGCAGACTGGTGTGGTGAAAAGCAAAGCTATAGAAAGTGAAGCAGTTGATATTGAAATGATCAGAGCGATGGCCATCTTTGGTCAAGGAGCGCTGTCCAGAAGAAAGGTCATGGAGGGAAAAGGAATAAAGAAGAAGAGCAGGAGGAATTTGGCACGATGGGTGTCTTGGTTCAGTGGGGAGCCAGGCTGCTGAGATGGCTTGTGCAAGTTTGAGGCTGTGATTGGAATCGATTAATTACATGTGGTCTAGGATATCTACTACAGGAAGGAGTCTGGTGAAGTTGGGCCTGCCTTTGAAGTGAAACTCTAATGCTGTTAAATACCAAATCCATGTCATGCTTGTGTTCTAGCTAAACAAATCCAAGCGAGGTAATTCGCAATAGTGGTTGCCCTTTGTTTGCCTTTATGTTTTTGAAGACCTATAATGTAATTGCCTGCTAAAATCAAAAGCGAAAGGTATGCAAGGGCAGTCTAGGCTGGCAAGAGGATGCTACCTCTCATAAACTAAATTTTCAACACGATCACACTCGATCAAGAAAATAATCAAGTCTAGGTGGGACCTGCTTCGAGGTGAACCTGTTTTCAATGGGCCATTTAACGAAGAACCTCTTTTCGCATACACCCGTAGCAAAAACATCAAAGATATACTTTCTAGCAAGATACCAATCACACAACAATTCAAGGGAATGTGCAAATGTTTCAACTGTGTACATTGCAATAATGTCATCATGGACAATGTGATTCACCATCCGCATTCAGGCAAACCAATTACACTCAAACACAATAGTGTTTGCAATACAAGTAATGTCATATATGCAATCAAATGCCCGTGCGGATTGCTTTATGTAGGCAAAACTTCACGCAAAATAAAAATCAGAATCACCGAGCACAGGAGTACCATTCGTACTAAGTCTGTTAAATCTTATTTTGCTTCTCATTGGCTTGAAAACCACTACACTATTGCCCAACTACAGTTCACGATCCTTGAATCACTGACATTCATCGAGGGTCAAAATCCTGAAAGGACACTGGCTCAGAGGGAGGCATGGTGGATCAAGTTTTTACAAACTTTAGCACCAGGGGGTCTCAACGACAGAATTGAACTGATATTTATTTTGTAAAGATACAGTATGTTCTAAGCAATATGTGAGCCCCTGGCGAGTCTCAGTAGTTTTGTACATGAATCAGCTGTTTGTTCAAGCTATATGCCACTTACTGGGTTATAAGGTTTCTCACATCACATACATGGTGTACACATTTTTCTTTTCCTTAGTTACTTTCATCATTTTGTCTGCATTTGCACGTCTTTTATTATATTATGAGCAGTGCTATCTCTGGCAACTGTTGGCTCCATACTCTAGGGACAGGTTCTAAGCCTTTGGCTTTTTTATATATATTCACACTTTCTGATGAAGTTGGGCCTCCCTTTGAAGTGAAACTCTAATGCTGTCAAATACCAAATCCATGTCATGCTAAAATCAAAAGCGAAAGGTCTGCAAGGGCAGTCTAGGCTGGCAAGAGGATGCTACCTCTCATAAACAAGAAACTGCTGTGGCCTCAAAGTCTAAAAGAAAGTTTTACTCTTGTATGAACTGGTGATTATAGTAATATTGATTTTTCCAGATCAGTCTTGTTCTGTCAAAGCAGCAACCAACCAAATGCTATATTTTCTACCCTCATACTGGTAGATTGGCTAGAGTTTGAGTACGGATCAGAGTAGATAGCATCCATCTATTGGAGCCTTCCAGAGGGTTCTGGGTGACAAACCACCCCTTCAAAATGTTGACCTCTTTTTATATAGGAATAGGTGGTGAAATCTGGACTTTTATAAGAATAAATACTTTTTGATCAGGTTGCAATCTGTATTGCTCTAGCATTGTTTATCTCTCTCATTTGTTGTAAAAGTACAGCAGTAGGTAATATTCCCTTCATGGTTGTGTAGCTCTTACTCATGTGTCCTACTATGATTTACCTCACACATTAGGCACAATGTATCACATTTTGTATTTTCTCAACTTTTAAAGGTTGCATAGTCCCTAAATGAATCTGTGCTTAACCTTTGGGATCTTGACGAAAGCAGTCAGGCTTAACTTAGAGGCAATGCGTCAAGTATGTATGTAGCACACAAATAATAAGAAAAATCCAACACCAATTTAGGAAAATAGATTAAACTTTTATAAATAATTCGAGACCAAAAAGACAAAAATCCAATTAGTAGAACCAGAGATATGCAGTTTTAAAGGTTTTGAAGAAAAGCAGTGCTTAGAAGCAAGAAAGGCCAATTGTGGTCATTTGGTCATGGTAGAACGGGTCCAAGTCACAAAGTCAAGCCAACAGTGATGGAGCATGAGGCGGATGCAGGACTTAGTTCAGTCCGCTGTTTCAGTACCTTGTGTCCTGGAAGTCGATGTATGAAGTCCTTGTGTGGGCCTGCGTGGCTCAGGCTTTTAGGAGCCATCGATGGGAGCTTGCAGTACGAGGTCCTGCATCAAGATGTTTTGACAGTGTCAGGGAAGCTGCCAATCAAGAGAAGCACAGCACCGGTACCTGGCCTGAACCTGCCACTGCCTGAAACTTGCCACCAACTGGAGCAGTTACAGTAAAAAAGAGAGCTGTGAAGTCACCAGTCTGTGCACATAGTGAGCTGTTCCCAGTCTCCAAGGTACCGCTGTAAAGGAGAAGTACCAGGGGAAAGTGGACACTCCCCATTAGAACATTACACATACCCTAACCCCATGCAAGGAGATGAGCGGAAAAGACTACATGAGCACCACATGCCCCCTGGAGGCTGCCTATTGTTTTAGGGGAAGCACTCAACCACCAGGTCTCCCAAGGAGCATCAGGGAGCCAAAATCTACCTAGCCAAGAGCAGCCAGAGAGACTCAACCCCCTCCCTCGAAAGAGCACCAGGGAGCCAAAAGCTACCCAGCCAAGAGCCGTCAGACAGCAAAGTCTCATCATAGAAATCCCAAGGTAAAGCACAAAGACATGCGCAGAGTGTGCACCCCCCCAGTGGCTGTCTGACGCTACTGCAGCCAAGGAAATTGAGCCAGCCCTCAGTGGCGAACGGACAGCACTGTAAGCTAGAAAATGGGCACACCAAGCGCCAGAAGAGGGTGCCCCTGAAGGAACGAGAGCGCAAAGTCAGAAGTGCGCAGCGGGCCGCACCAGCGAACCTGACAGCTCGGGCAGGAGCCCGGGAGAGCGAGAGAGCTTACCAAAAGAATGAAGCGATGCTGACCAGACGATGTACCTTTTTTGATTGAAAATTATCACTCTGCCACTATTATTGTTTGTTGAGATTCATATATTAGGGGCCACTGTTCATTTACCAATTTACATACCCCAGTTCCCCCTCGATTCTCGGGTTTCCTTATATGCCTAGTGGAGCACAATTCCCATGTCACATTTGCTCTTTCCGCTCACAACTGGCCGGGCGGAGGTCCAGGAACAGGGGTCCCAGTTACACTACCAAGGAGTTTCAATCAGTAAAATTGCTTAAGGCTTCGGCTGCAACAGCAGTGAGGCTTTGGGACCCTGACCCAGCTGACGTTTTCCCTGGCAACGTGAGACTATGCATACTTCTCTCCCTGCCAGAACTATTCTTAACGCTTCCTTCCCTTACCCTCCCAAGCCCCTACCTGCTACTCCTGCCCCACACAGAAGCCCCAGCATGCATTTCACACCAGTTTACAGCAGGAGATGAATATGTGAATTAACACCTCGGAAAAGGGAATAACATGCAGAATTCCGCCGTTATTCCCCATTCCGAGGAGTTTAGCTTCTACTTGTACTTGGACTGCAAGGTGCTACAGGACGGTAACAGTAATTATGTGTGTCCAGCGCCATGCAACTCTTGATCGAGGCCCAAATGTAGAAGAGACTGTGCAAATGCAGATCATATCAAATCTTATCTACATGATGCCATCTGTCAAGTGTAACAAAGGCACAATGAGTTTCCATTGCCTAATCCTAATGGCTTGTAAGTAGGCTAAATACATTGGCAATGCTCCATCATGGATATGCTGTTTGTCTTCCTTGCAGGTGCTGCCAGTCAGTGAAGAAATCTGCAAACAATTTTCCTGAGTACGTATCAATTATACTGTCTGTTTGAAATAAGAACACATATTTTTTAAATCCATTTTGAATCATTACATTCGCAGTCTTTTGAATTTTGTATATTGAAAATAGAGTCACAAGTTTGAAGAATGCAGAGAGAAGATATCACAACGGGGGCATGAGTGTGTGCTTAATTGCCCAAACACTGTATTGTTTGCACTGCTGCTGCACATGTAACTCTTCTGTGTGTGTGGAGGAAGGGTTTGGGGGGAAGGTGGAATGCAGTCCTATAACTGTTATTTGTATTATCCAAATGGTCAGTGACAAAAATATACTCAAGCACCCAAAAAAGAGTCCACCCCCCATCAGCGAACAAGATAGCTAAAAAGCAGCCCACATTTGCAAATCTGGCTAATTTTGAACATGTAAACACACACTGTAATGTGGGCCACTATTTTAGCTATCAGGCTCGCTAATGGGGGCACTCTTTTTTTGCAAGGTATGAGAGACTGCATGCTTTTGTGTTTGTTGTAGGCAATGCTTGTGGTAATATTAAGGACTTTTTAAGGTTTAGAGGTGGGTAGAGTTAAAGGGGGGGTAAGTGTTTTTTAAGGTTCAGATGTGGGTTGGGGTAAAGAGGAAATTAGTTTTTCAAGGTTCAGATGTGGGTAGAGTTGGAGGGAGGTAAGGGTCTTTCAGGGTTCAGAGGTGGGCAGATAAAATGTTTTTTTTAAGGTTCAGTTGGCCCCCAGGGACCTTCAGGGTTCAAGGGGACATGACCCCCCAACTTAAAATGTGCTGCAGGGCGCGTTTGCACACTTGTCACATCAGGTCACGCCCCCTGCCTGTACCACTGTGCAAACGCACCCCCGAAGCTTTGTAAATCCCCTTGAGTCCTGAGGGTCCCTGGGGGCGAACTAGCCCACCAGCTACCTCCAGTAAGCGCCACAGAGCTGCGTTGCACAGAGGTGTAAAAAGGGGCGTGGCCTCTTAACACCTCCCTGCAACGCAGCTCCCTGGTGCATACTGGAAGTACCTGGTGGGCTAGTTGTCCCCCAGGGACCCTCAGGATTGAGGGGGCTTTAATCCCCCAATTTACAATGTGCCAGGGGGTGCGTTTGCACACTTGCTATGTCAGGCCCTGCCCCCTCCCTTCACGACTGTGCAAACGCAACGCCTGGTGTGTTTTAAGTTGAGGGATTAATTCCACTTAGGTTCTGATAGTCCCTGGGGCCAACTAGCCCACCAGGTTTCACCTGTAAGCGCCACAGAGATGCGTTGGAGAGAGGTGTAAAAAGGGGCGTGGCCTCTGAACACCTCTCTGCAACACAATTTCCTGGTGCATACTTGAGGTACCTGGTGGGCTAGTTGGCCCCCAGGGACCCTCAGGATCCAAGGGGACTTAATCACCCAACTTAAAACACACCACAGGACACGTTTGCACACTTGGCACATCAGGCCATGGCCCCCCTCCCTGCACCACTGTGCAAACGCGCCCCCTGGAGTGTTGTAAATTCGGGGAATAAATCTCCTTGAGTCCTGAGGGTCCCTGTGGCCAACTAGCCCACCAGCTACCTTCAGTAAGCGCCACAGGCTGCGTTGCAGAGTGGTGTAAAAAGGGATCATGGCCTTGGACCACCTCTCTGCAACACAGCTCCCTCTCACTTACTGAAGGTACCTGGTGGGCTAGTTGGCCCCCAAGGACCCTCAGGATTCAAGGGGACGTAATCCCCAAACTTAAAACGCGCCACACGTTTACACACTTGTCACATCAGGCCACGCCGCCTCCCTGTACCACTGTGCAAACGCACCTCCCTGGAGCATTGCAAATTGGGGGATTAAATCCCCTTGAGACCTGAGGATCCCTGGGGGCCAACTAGCCCACCAGATACCTCCAGTAAGCGCCACAGAGCTGCGTTGCAGAGAGGAGTAAAAAGGGGCGTGGCCAATCAACACCTCTCTGCAACGCAGCTACCTGGCGCATACTGGATGTACCTGGTGGGCTAGTTGGCCCCCAGGGACCCTCAAGTTTGAAAAGGACTTAATCCCTCAATGTACAATGTTCCAGGGGGTGCTGGTCCTCACAACCTGGTCCTGCTGTACGACAACCTCACAACCTGGTCCTGTATCTGTTGACTGAGGCCTAAATATCTTGCTTTGTCTGAGGTTATTAGTATCTTTGTTAATTTGCACTGCTCCACTTACACTTTGTGATTCCATTTGTGCTAGTGATTGCAGGTCTCTGAGCAGCTGCATATCTTGACTTGTGAGGTTGCTGTGAGGACCAGGGCAAAGAGAAACGGCGATAATGGACAGCCCTGCCTCGTTTCATGACCAAGAGGGAAGGAGCCTGAATGATGGTTGTTCACTGAGACGTGGGCAATGGGAAGGTTATATAAAAGTCTGATCCAGCCAATCAACTTGGGCCCGAGCCCAATGCGCGCCAGAACCACAAACAGATAATCCCAAGTCATGGTGTTGAATGCCATTTTTGCGTTGAGCACAAGCAAAACCGCGTCTTCCTCTATCGTTGCCACACGACCCAGGGCGCCATGGACCGTAGGTTACGCGCCGTATTGCGACCCAGCATAAATCCATGCTGGTCCGGGTGGATCAGATCGGTGATGTACGGGAGTAGACGGTTGGCCAACAGTTTAGCCAAGATTTTGGCCTCCACAGTGATCAAGGAAATGGGCCGGTACGATGAGCATTCGTCCACTGGTTTGCCGGGCTTGCAAATTACCACGATGGTGGCCGCACAGATGTCGGTCGGTCGGAGACCATTTTCATAACATTCGTTGTATAAATTCAGTAAGTGGGGATCGAGCTTCGTAACCATGGGTTTCATCAGTTCAATCGGGAGCCCATTAGGGCCCATTGCCTTACTAGACCGTATGTCTCAAATGGCTTTTTGAATCTCTTCAACCAAGAGATCCACTCTAAGGACTCTCTATCTTGCTGGAAGATGCATGACACATCAATAGTGGCAAGGAGTTCTGCCGGCCATGGGGCTTGTGAGTGCTGTGGCATAATATAAATTTGCTCACAGTATTTCGCGAACGTCTCCGCATTGTCCTGAGGGTCAGTGATCAGAACGTCATCAGGCCCTCTGATCGTGCCCACCCATCTTGCCGACTGTTCCTTGCGTTCCAACCATGCCAATAGTTTACCGGTTTGTTCGCCCTGCTCGTATATTCTGTGACGGGTGGCCAAAGCTCGCCTGTTGGCGTCCTCTAGAAGCAGTTGTCTATAATCCTGTCTCTTAACTTGAGGGTATGTTGGGCATCTGGGTGCTGGGGACTGCGAATTGGCGCGCTCAAGATTTAAGATCTCTGTTTCCAACTCACTCACACGCCGATAGCGTTCCGCCCTGTGGACCACCATCATAGACAATGCTCTCCCCTTTATCACCGCCCCATAGGCGCCCCAGAGGGTTATCACTGACTTCACCGACCCCATATTTTCTTTGAAATAGTAGTCAGTGTCCTTCTGTAAATTATCCCTGATGTGTGGAATCTTTAGTGCTCAGGGTTGAATCATGATGGGGCCTGGCTGCACTGCACGGTGTGCCCCGAAGACTGCCATGACCAGGGAATGATCTGACACTCCCCTTGCAAGGAAGGTAGAATCTCTGAAGTCCTGAATGTCTTGTGCATGGGTAAACAGGTAGTCTAGTCGTGATTGACTGCCATGCATACCAAATTGGAACGTGAAGAGTGTGTCATGTGGGTGTGACCATCTCCAGACGTCCACTATCCCCATGGCAGTAGCAAAGTTATGTAGCTGTGAGCCATGTGCAGAGTCACGTCAGGGAGGGGAATGGTCTATTTGGTCATTCATTGTCAGATTAAAGTCGCCACACATCACCAGTGTACCTACGGGCAAGTTCAATAATAGCACCCCTATATCCGCTAGTGTCATGCCTTGAAGACCCGGTGGGGCATAAGCCGAAAGAACATTGGCGACTCTGCCCTCTCAGATACCAGAGCAAGCAACATATCTGCCCAGCGGGTCGGTCCAAATATTTAGTATCACATATGGGCAGCATTTTCGAAGGAGGATCCCCACACCCCTGGATCCAGAGGTAAATCCCAAGTGTGTCACCCTACGATAACCCTTCCAGTCTAGGGCCTTACAGGAGTTACCTATTAGATGAGTCTCTTGGAACAACACTACATCCAGCCCTGACAGTGAGTATATTGTAGCACAATACCACGCTTGATTTTGTCCCCCAGCCCGTTGATATTCCATGTTAGAAGTCTAAGTCCCTGGCCTCTCCCCATAAGACCATAATAGTGGTGCAATCGAGTGGATGGAGAGTCTGTGGTGAATGAAACCCCATATGACAACTGTTTGTGCTGCTCTTATTGTGTTAGAGCGCCCTTCTGGTGTTGATAGACGTGAGATCAGTAACCTGAGTGTCGATACCAGCCGTGACGCACTGATAAAAGATCCAAGTTCGTACTGCTGCATTAAAACAATGAAAAACATCCCCCCTACAAGAGAAGCTCAAACATACCCGCATTTGTAATAACTCACCCCCCACCCTGCCTCCTTGCATAATGGGACAAACACAGCCGCACCCTCAACATGCAGAGCGCCTGTCGCCCCCACATGAACAATTCAAGGGAACGTGAGCCACCCCACTCCCAACACAGTCATTGACTATCCATAGATTCCCTGTCCCCCAACCCGACCCCAACCCCAACACTATACATAGCCCCCAGGCGAACCAGGGTGATTGACCAACATCAAACGGTGCCTCGGCTCAGGGACCCGAATGTCAACAGTCCCCATTTAGGAGTCAATCACCATCAAATGATCAAACACAAAGCAAAAAGTATACCAGAAGCAGTGAAAAATTGGCATTTGAGCGCTGAGTCAGTTTCCCCTACAATAACAAATAATGATACTTCGCCAATACGGGTGGCCCCTCCCCTCTCCTGAACAGAACAGTACCCATGTTACCACAGTCTGAAGGTTAAACTTACAAGTCCACCACAAGGTGCACCCTGGGGGGATTTCAGGGATCAAGGGTGTCAGCACTTAGTCTTACCGGTGTCTGAGATCAGTGCACCCCAGTGCATCCCTGGGAATCAGAGTCCGAATGTGGAGGAGAGCGTCTCTGCAGGCGCCAATCCTCAGCCGCCTCAGCCGCAGAGAATCCCTTCTTTACCTTCTTTTCCACAGTACGCCATCCCTCCAGCCAGTCCCATGCTTCTTCCGGGTGAGTGAAGAACCATGACTTCCCATTGGCTTCCACTCGCAACTTGGCGGGGAACATCATTGCGTATTTAACTTCCTGGTCTCGAAGAGTCTGTTTCACCTTCAGGAAACTGCGCCTCTGTTTCTGAACTCTCAGTGTAAAATATGGAAAGAACATAACTTTGCTGTTTTCAATGAGTAACGGCGGGCCACACTTGTGGTTCGGAGAATTGTATCTCAATCCCAGAAATTGAACATGGGGGCATGGAGAGGCCTAGGGGGAGCCCCCAGCCTGGGACAAACTCCCGGCACTAGATGCGCTCTTTCGATCGAGAAACATTTGGAGAGTACTCAGGTTGTAAATGCTTGAGGACCAGATCCTCAACAAAAAGGTCCGATGTTTGCCCCTCCACGCACTCTGTAACACCTATAATACGAAGGTTGTTCCAGCGCATTCTACTTTCATAGTCATCCAACTGAAGAGCCATTACTCCTTGGGAGGCACGGAGCTCAGTAACTTCCAGCTTGAGTAAATTAGTATCGATACTCAGTTCCTTGGTCGTGCTCTCCACTGTGCCCACACCCTCAGCGATCTTCTTCATGTTTTCTCGAATCAGTCCCACATTGGTGGCCACCGTGTCGATCCTCGCTTCGAGGGACATTTTAATGGCAGTGATCGCTTCAAGGAGATCCTTATTCGTGGGTTCTGCTGCGTCATCCGATGCTGCCACCTAACCCCGATCACCGCTCTTTTGTTTTTGCCAGGCAAATTTCTCCAGTTTTGTTTGTGTAGCTGTCCTATTGCTACAGCCAGATGCCATAATCACCACCCCATTTGCGCCACTTGGCTTCAGAGTGCGGCGGCTACTCCATTCTGTCTGCTGTGGAGGCCACCACCCGGCCTGTCGGCTTTCGCAGAGTGCAACCCAGCCAGTGGGGTACTCCACAAGGGATGTATTGTCCAATGAACACTAGGGGTGCCCTGCCGAGCTCACACGCCAGCAAGACAGGGTCGAGGTAGGGTGAGGCCTTCACCCTCATCAGAGACACGTCATACTCCCCTCTACAGGGCTTGCTGTATGTTTCGCCAGACAGGCCCAATTGAGGCAAACGGGGTAGCACGATAAACTAGAATAATGTTCAAGCTCGCTGGGATTTGTCGTAATAAACTTCTGTCATGCCGGTAAACATGCGTGCCTCAGGCCGCCTGAGCCTCTTCACCACTCTCGCCAAGCCCCAGTTACCCAGCGGGGGAAAGGATCAATGGGCCGGGCATCATTGATTTACCATTGGGCCATACAATAACTAAACATATACTTTTAATAATGTTGTATTTCTATCTAGGACCCTAATTCAATATTCCCGATTTATGCCCCTATGTGGTTATAACAAACTATATCCTTATAAAGGCATAAGAATCATATCCATATTTAGTAATAGCCCATGCAATTCAAATATGACTAGGCTACTCCCCTAGACTCCTAGAAAGTACAACGCGTTCTTTAAACAAACCAAGCCTCCAGCAGCCCGGGAAATCCCCCCTGCTTTTGTTTTGATTTGAACAAGAACTCCTGGAGTCCAGAAAGAACTATCTACTTGCCCGAGAGCCCAGCTGATGCGAGAGCCCACGGAAGCCGCCCCTCCCGTTTGACGCACTGAGAGAGACGCTGTCTTTTTCTAAAGCCGAGAAAATCCAGCTCCAGTGTTTCCAGCCACCCTTGCGGGTTGCTGGGAGATCGAGTCCTGAAGAAAGAGATACGAGACCTCCCATATTCTATTACCAAGGTACAGAGCTGACTAAACCATTAAGAGAATTCTTGATTCAGATTCTTGGCAAAACCAACTTAACCAACTTAACTTAAACTGCTACTTACTTACTCATTCCCAAGTATTAGGCTTAGGTCAGGTGCACCGGGGTAGGCGTAGTTAGAAGCACCAATTGAGTACGTTAGTCAATGTTTTTATGCATGTATATATTTTATCTATTTTAAAGTATCATATGGCTAAGAAACCATATCAATGCTTTTACAGTATTACTTCATAATACTACTTTTACTGTACACACTTTACTTTATGATAAGTATTGCAATTGTGGCAATTCATTTCTCTTGCATGAGAAAGAAGACTGCTCAATAAATACCACCTTTTATTGAAAACACCCGTCTCTCTATTTCTCTGCACTCTGGTGAAACTAAGTATACACGGTTGACTGAGAGAAATAACTGTCTATTGTTTTCACACGACTCTGGAGATATACTCCTTATTCTGGGGGAGCAAAGTTGTCATGTTATATGGTTGTCAGAAGCTAATCCCTTCTTGTCTGAATCAGGGAAGTTAACCCCTCCCTATTCATTCGAGATAGTTTCTAGTGACCTCTGAGCTAGGTGGCAAAACTAATTAATCTAATATAGTCAGTAGAGACCTAGTCGACCTCAGTCCTACGTCTACACTCCTGTTTATATTATTCCAATGCCCAGAGCCTATTGGGAATATAGGAACTACACTACATGGCGCACAACGTTTAGTAAGGCGATAATCTAACGCAAGACACTAGAGTAACTCAGTCGTGCTTTTTCACACAAAACCCTTTTTCCCGTAAAAACTCCAAAAGACGTCTGGAGTGGGTGAAAGGTTAATATCCGCCGGAACTTAGTAGGAAGAGATTTCTATGTATTAGTTTTTGGTTTAGTCAACGTTGAAGGATACAGTGTTCCAAAATATTGTGCACCTAATCTTTGTTTCCTTGATACTTGATCTGCAACAAAACCTTCTGTTAGTAAAATGGGGGAAAGTGAAGACGAAAGGGAGCAAGCTAGAATAGCAGCTCAACTCATAGCGGATGACACAACCATCCTAGAATATGACCCGGGTGCTATACTCATTCCGATCAACGTAAGAAGAACTATAACTCTTAAACTTATAGAAAATGGACTGACATCACGAGGTGGTACAGTCATATTCGTGGTAGAGGCCCATGAATATCGGCAGACAGAGGTATTCTATTCATGGACACACTTTCCAGCAGAAAACGCTGTAACAAAAGAATTCCACTATTACAAAATAGAGGAACCTCCGGATATATACACTCCTTTCGAGGACGTTGAAATCCCACTAAATTACCAAGAGCACCTGCTCTGGTTTAAAGGTGCCCTAAAACATAAAAATCACATCACCAGGCATGGTCCACTAGGTAGACCAGGAGCAACGTGGCCGGTTCTAGCCAGCTACACACCACATCCAGACATTGACAAAATGTCAGACCGGGAACTTTTAGCTCAGCTAAAATTACTAATTAAAATACATAGACAATTGGTCCAATATGTCATGCGGACTTCAACAGTCCAACCCACAATTAATATTCCACAGCTGACCCCTCATCAGGGGAACACAAACAAAATTACACCACAGAACATACAATCATGACTTGGTAAAATACCCGCAAAACGGGAACAAATTCCATTCTGGTTAGCACAAAAAATTACTCAAATAGAGGCAGTATTTCCAGATACTACTCCTACTGAGAAACACAGAATTCTGACTATCTGTCTTCCAATGGGGATCGCACCACATGTGGAAGACTGTGACACTTGGGGCACGGTCTTTGCTTCCATCTACACAAAAACACATGGTGTTCTGTCTATGGCGGTTATACCAGATGTACTAAGACAGATTCAAAATGAATACGGTCCAGAACCTGCTTTAACTCTAGGTATGAAATTACTGAAAGACTTCAAGCAGGTCTCGGCTATATTATTAGCCAACATAAAAGGAGAAGCAGCATCTGTGGCGATCCGCCAGAAATTGAAAGAAACAGATATAGCAGACCAACCATTTGAACTTGCCAGAATCATAGAAAAATCCTATGAAGAACTAGGATATGATATGATATGATATGATATGATAATAGGGATTTATATAGTGCACGTTCACCAACGGTTTCTTGGCGCTGAGGTGGGGAGGCGTGAACAGATGGAAAGGTGTGAGTTATTAATCGTAGGCCTGAGAGAACAGCCAGGTTTTGAGGGATTTTCTAAACATGGGGTCAGACTCTGTTAGACGTAGTGAGTGAGGCAGTGAGTTCCAGAACTGGGGGGCAAGGAAAGCAAATCTCATCCCTCCATGTTTCTTGCGCTTGAAGGTAGAGGGTGTCAGGAGATTTGCATTTGCAGAACGAATGGTACGGCAGGGAATGTAGCACCGGACTCTGTCGGAGATGATGACAGGTCCATGGGAGGACAGGGCTCAGGCAACCAATTTTGAAGAGGCAACGTTGCGCAACAGGGAGCCAGTGAAGACCCTTGAGAAGAAGTTTGGCTTGGTGCGACTTGGGTAAGCTGTGTACAAGCCTGGTTCTGAACCAGCTGAAGCCTCTGCAGCTGATAGGCGGGAATCCCGGCATACAAAGAATTGGAATAATCAATTTGTGATATTACCAGGGCCAGGGTAACCTGAACCAGGGCCTCGAAAGAGAGGAATTTGCTGATTTTTCTGATCCTGCGCAGGTGAAAGAAGCAGGAAGAGACCACAGAGTTTACTTGGGTCTTTAGAGTCAGATCGCTGCTAATGGAGACTGCTAAAGGCTTTTGACTGTTTCAGCAGGGGTAGGTGGAAGGCCCAGGCTGGATGGCCAGAAACTGGGGTTCCAAGGGTTTGATGAGGGCCTGGTTAATACTAGTTCAGTCTTGTCAGGATTTAATTTGAGTTGGCTTGTGTTCATCCAGGTTTGGATGAACATCAAGGAAGACTGAAAGGATTCGATTGCAGGGGGCAAGGAATTGATGGTGAAAATGAGCTGAATGTCATTCGCGTAGTTAAAAATGGCTACGTCCCTCTTCCGTAGATCTGATATTAATGGCCGAATGTAAAGGTTAAATAGGAGTGTGGAAAGGGAAGTGCCCTGGGGGACACCACAGGTGAGTTCCTTTTTTTCCGACATGAAGTTGGATAAGTGGACGGCTTGCTGACGATTTCTGAGAAAGGAGGAAATCCACTTTAAAGGGATATCATGGATGCCGGTGCCCTCAACACGTTCGACCAAAAGTTTGTGGTCGACCGTGTTGAAGGCAGCCAACAAATCCAGGAGGACGAGTGCTTGCGAGATGTTTTGGTCTGCACCGCGTCTCAACTCATCATGGACTGCTAGTAAGATGGATTCCGTGGAATGCTCAGATCTAAAACCTGCCTGGTGAGGGTCCAGGTATTGGGAGTGTTCCAAGAATGTGCTAAGGCAGCTTGTGACATATGCCTCCAGGATTTTACCCAAAAAAGGTAAGAGTGAGATGGGTCTGAAGTTGCCAGGAACAGAGGGATCTGCCCCTGGTTTCTTCAAGATGGGCCTCACTTCTGCCATCTTAAACCAGTTGGGGACTATCCCTGAAGATAGGGAGTTATTGAGAAGAGACAGAGGAGTTTATGGTAGCTGGAGGAAGATCTCCCGAGCAATATGGGGGGGACAACTGTCCATGGGGGAACCAGAACAGACTTTTTTAAGGAGAGAGAAGAAGATCTCTTGTGTGATGGGTGGAAAGAAAGCAAATGAGGACGGATTATAATGCATCTGAACGGGCTCCGGGAGGGGGATAGTTTTAGGAATACTGGCTTTTATCATGGCTATTTTATCAAAGAAGTAGGTATTGAGGGAATCGCAGAGCTGTTGGGAGGGGGCTGGTTTGATGGTGATTCGATCAGGTTTGACAAGTTCGTCCACGATGGAAAATATATCCTTTGCTTTGTTGTCGGTGCTGAGAATCTTTTGTGAGAAATAATCAGCTTTTGCCTTCAGGATAGCAGCTTTGTATTCCTGTAAAGCCATTGAGAAGGAAAGTTTCAGCGCGGGGCAATAGTTCTGTCTCCACTTTCGCTCTGATTGACGCTGGGACAGTTTCTTTTCTTTCAGGTGTTGGGTGAACCAGCGGTGTGCGTCATGGGGTCTTTTGTGATTTACGTTCCTGAGTGGAGCCAGGCTGTCTCTGCCCGTGGCTAGCCAGGCATTGAGATTTTCAGCCTGGGCATGAAGAGAGGGAGGGGAGTGGTGGGGTGGGGAGCAGGGGGTCTAGAGGTGGCTAGGAGGGAACAGAGTTCGGCTATGTCGACTCAGCTCCAATTCCTTACCCCACTAATCCCTGGATGAGGGGTTTTGACACTGGGGAAATGGGAAGGGAAAAGGACATAAGGAAGTGGTCCGACCAGGTGCATGGTGTAATCTGTAGATCTAGGATCTCCATGTTAGCAGTCCAGACCTGGTCGAGAGTATGCCCTTTTGTGTGGGTGGCCAGTTTAATATGCTGTGAGAGATTCATCCCACTGAGTAGCTCTGTGAAGGCTATCGACGTTGGACACTCCAGAGTGTCGCCAGGCCAGAAGTTAAAGTCGCCGATAACAAGAAGTCTGGCGTGGTTAATGGCGAGTTCAGCTATGATGTTTCCAAAAACTTGAGGAAAGGTAGGCATGTGAATGGGGGGTCTGTAAGTTACCACACACACAATCAGGGAAGTTGGAGATTGAAGCTTGAGTAGAAGGCAGTCTACCAGGGCGATTTTGGAGGAGGACAGGGACGTAAATCCGTGAGTTTTAAGGATTATGGCAGCAACTCCACCGCCAGCCTTTGTCGCGGGTCTGTTGGCGCAAAGGACGTAGTAGTTGTCGGGATGGCCGCCAACATATCTGGGGAAGATTCATCATGAAGCCAAGTCTCTGTGAGAAACAAGATGTCGGTTTTGTGGGAATATAATAGGAAGAAGATCTCTAGCTGGTGCTTAACCATGGATCGAGTGTTGAGGTACCAGATAGCCAGGTTATCACTTGTCTGAGTTATCCTGGGGGTGGTGGTGTGGGGAGAGGATCCCTATGGATTATAGACCGCGAGGGGGCGTCAGATGGGGGGGTGATGGCGTATGAGGCCATGGCTTTAGGTACAAATAGTTCATTTGCTTTCAGGATATTGCTGGTGTGTGGAGATATAGCCTGGCGTACCCATAATGACAATAGCTTAGATCCGGGGTAGTACCGGGGAGTTTGGGCAGGGTGCGTGGCCCCAGTCTCCCGCCAGCAGCGCGCCCGCTAAGTGCGTCTGCTGCGTGACCGGAAGCACATAGGAAGATATAGGTAGCGTGCCTGCCCTAATCGGGGGACTCCGCCCCCAACTGCTATCGACGAGTTACTGCTGCCTGTGTCAGCTTGCACCCTCCACAACAATCGGGATAGCCCGTGGTGGACCGGAGTGCAGGCGGCAGGACACGGCAGAAAGTGGTGTGCAAATTAGCATTCAATTGTGCAACACAAGGTCAGAATCACATTAAGATTAAAAACGATGGTTTTTTAAAATAAGGTGGCTGGTGGGAGATTAAAACTCGGACTCACGCATGCTCCAATCTGTTTCACGCATCTGAAGGGTGGGAAGGTGATACTACAGATATAGGCAGCGTGCCCGCCCTTATCACGGGACTCCGCCCCCAACTGCTATCGACGAGTTACTGCTGCCTGTGTCAGCCTGCACCCTCCAAAACAATTGGGATAGCCCGTGGTGGACCTGGGTGCAGGCGGCAGGACAAGTCAGAAAGTGGTGTGCAAATTAGCATTCAATTGTGCAACACAAGGTCAGAATTACATTAAGAATAAAAATGATGGTTTTTTAAAATAAGGTGGCTGGTGGGAGATTAAAACTCGGACACACGTATGCTCCGATCTGTTTCACGCATCTAGGAAGAGATAGTTTGGGTGGGAAACCAGTAAAACCCCAACTAACTGAAAATCCTGAAAAAACCTTTATTAAAAATAATCTGAATACTCCAAAAAGGAGTTGGGATGGTAATAAACAGTCCACTCCCAGGGAAAAACGATTCCAGTCCAGAGGAAGGTCTCCTCAACGGAGAGAAAAATTTCCAGACCGAGGAAACAAGTCTCCCCAAAGGGAGCCCTCTGAGAAAAGATACAACCTTAGAAATAGGGATAATTAGAAAAAACCTGATAGATATTAAGATGTTGATACAAAAAGAACTACAAAAGACTCACATGATACATACACTGAGTCATCGACGTGATACGTTCACGTTGCAGGGAATTCATTGGCTAACAGAGCCACAGCGGAAGCGGTTCAACCGGCTTCCGTAGCCACAAAAAAGCGTTCTAAAAAACACATAGACGGAGAAACCGTGCTGGCGTTAAAAGCCTCATTAAAAGGCGATTATGCAGCATTACCTCTGAACTATCCACTCAGTAATACATACATAATTGATGCTAACTCCGTTCCTTTTGCTCAAAACCCTGGAATGGGGGATAGAGTAATTCCAAACACGAACAGGAGAGTCTTCTTGATTGAAGACGCACACATGGGACTGGGTCCGAGGCACCAAGAGATCTTGAAATCTCTAATAGAATTACAATCAGAATACTGGTGGCCGGGAATGAGCGTGCAAATTTACAAATTTGCAATGGATTGTCCAGACTGCAACAGAGATCGCAGTTGTGAACCGGACCAGACAATTGCCAGGACACCTTTATTAGAAAGCATCAGGCGATCTATACGCAGAAATCCAGCAGGAGAAATGCATCCCAATAATTATTAGGACTAGATTCACTTAAAATGTAGACACCAGCGCTCGGCTGATGCCAGAACTGTTATAAAACATTTGCTAGTCTATATCGGCACATACGCAGTTGGCATGCTACATTCTGACCAGGGTCCTGCGTTTAGCTCTCGGGCTTACAAGGAGGCCATGGCCAGCATGGGCATTGCATTGCGATACTCTTCTCCCTTCCATCCTGAGGGAAATGCGGTAGTGGAAAGAAAAAACCGGGACATAAAGCAATCTATAACGGCGAGGGTAATAGGTTTGGCTGATGGGTGGGTCAAACATTTAACAAGTGTCCAACGTAGTCTTAATAATCTGCCAAGAAATTCTCTAAAAGGTCTCACTCCATACAAACTATTGTTCGGTACTAGAATGCACATTCAGGATTTTGATTGTCACACTTCAGTGGTAGAAGAAAAATCCTTTGATATCAAAGACCGTTTGGCTGTTTTATAGGATTTAAATGAAACAAGAAAAAGCCTGAGTAACATAAAGTTGAAACAACAGCCAACAGCCACTGAAGAAAAACCACCTGTCCCAGCAAGACCTGTCTGGATTCCAAAGATTGGGGATCTGGCAAAGAGAAGATCGCGGTGAAGAAGGAATTTGATCCTTCTTACAGAAAAGCAGTACCTGTCTTAACTGTCAGCGGAACAAGATCAGTTGTACTACCGCCCCTTGCTGGTAAAAAGGAGAACAGAGTTGTATCCATCGACCTGGTAAAACCACAATCATGTGGCCAATAATAAGTAGTAGGCCCAGTGGACTCCCAAGAAATAGCAGAATACCAATATTTGCTACAATCCAAGAGGTTCAAACTGAGAGACTAATCACATTTGATAAACCTGCAGTGAATAAAAAAGGACTATGCAATAAATGCCATGGAACTTGCGCCTCTTGAAACCCAAATTGCAACAGTTCGTCAAGAAACACCAGTCTACAATGATGTAGCCCCTGACTATACTAATGAAACAAAGAAAAATGCAAAAGCAAATGAGAATCCGGAAATAATTCCAACAATTGACAGAACTGCATCTGGCTACTTCATCAATTTCGATGACTTTACTGAAGATCCAAGCGAGCATGAAGAAACGCCAGCAACAAAAACTTTCAAAGACAAAGTAATTGAACTTTTTTACCAACTAAAAGAGACATATCTGATTTCACCTGGATTGAATTTTGGATTGTGTTAGGTGTACTTTTTCTCCTGCTTTGGCTCATCAGGGTTCTATGTTTGGGAAAATTCATTGATGGAAAATATAGTACAATGGACACAGCAAGTCAGAACATCAACTTGGTCCTAAAGCCTCACACATCCTCTCACATCGAGAAAAGAGAACTGTCATCAGTGAACATCACAGCCAATCCAATACCCGGTGGGGTAGCATGGGACAGAACTGATTATGACATTTTTGGCCCGGTTGAGCTCTTGAAATATCCACACCAGTTCAAGGTTTCATTAAGTGACTTTGTGACACCAAGTACTTTCTCTGATGATTGGGACTTTGAAAACATTAATAATATGATGTCAGATTTAGTAATGTCAGCCAAATTTACAGAACATGATTACTTACAGGGTTCATCGAATTATGAAGAGTTATACTGTTATAATCATTTTGGTGATCACTATTTGCATAAAACTGCTCTGCCTAGAAATGTTTTATCTTATAACCAATGGTAACACAGTCCAACTCCACCAAAAGGCAGCTCGAAAACATTTTATGAGAAATTCCAGTACTTCTCAGGGTTTAACAACAGTGATTCAGAAACGTTTTATTTTAAAATGTTAATTAGGACAGGAATGAAAACAATGTTGACAAATACTAAATTGATTTATTCTGAAAAAGTTTATGACAAAATGTCTACATTTGGTTTCGAATTTTGGAAAAACAACATTGAAACAAAAACGATCTGGGGTACCAAAGATTGGCAAGTACAAGGCCTAGAAGCATTATTTAGGGCCTGCATGATCCCAGAACAAATGATATTCTTGAATGACACAATTTAACAAACTACTTGTCTTGGCCTAGCTAAGATAAAAGACTTAAAAACATCATCTATTCCGAAACCCATAACTGATAGTAACAGCACTACAGATGTGGAGATAGACGTATCACATATTTTTCAACAAAACAGAACACATCCTGATTGGAAAAAGTGGTTGATCTGGCCCACAGACACAAATAACTGTCAAGATAGATTTCTGAACAAAACACAGGGGTTCAGAATGACCAGGCCAGACCCAAAATATTCCCAGAGACAACATCCAGGGATAGTTACACCATACAGTGTAGGGAAACTATGCCTTGAGTGGCTACAGAAATCCACACTGGCTGAAATTAAGCAACACTTGACTTTACTTAAAGACGGTGCTGACTTGCGTGATTTCATACTGCGTCAAAAACATCAAAAACGTTTCATAGCGGCCGATATATACGCTGCATACAACGAAGCATGGAAAGTAATGCAAATTGAAACAGCAGAAAAAATACGAGAAATTGTTCATATACATTTGGAAAAATCACTTTCTGTAGTGGACAATGGGTTAACGACTCTGTCCTCCAGAATATATTCACTGGACAGCATTGTATCATCTGCTATTGATATAATAGAGCAGGACTTACTAATGTTACAACATGGTCAGTCCCAATTACGTTCTATTGTACAGCTTGGCTGGACGTTGCAAAACCTGCGTTCAGGCTACGTACCATGGCGTTTAATCAACACAACGTCATTATTCGGTATCTTTAACCTTACTGATAAACAAATCAGTTTGGCACAAAAAGGAGCAGACTATACAATTCTGAGCATTGAAAAACTTGAGAGATTACCATTGACAATGTCAGAAAGACCTGTCATTGAATGGATAATACACGGAACAATTGCAATTCCGATAACAACTTTCCAGTTTAAATACTGCCAAGAGTATATACCTGCGGGCCAGTATGAAAGGTTGGGTAAAGGATACATCAAATCAACCTGGGATTTACCTTATACACACAAATGTTATGGTGAAGGGAAAAATGAAGTATTCCTTAGTGGTAACAATTGTAAAAAATCACTAAGCGGTACACTTCTGTGTCAAGGTATTAACTTGCATGGAGCCTGCGAAGGGTCTTCAAATAACCTTTCATGTCACCTGCATGGCACGCCTGCAAAACAGATAGAGCCATTTTTTAGACAACTTTCTAACGGCAGTTACATTTTATTAAGTGACCACAGCTGTTGTGGAATGGTGCCAGGGAAAGCCTATCTTGTGACCGTTACTTCCAGGGTCGTTTCCTGTATGCAAGTATTGTATCCACACAGCAATCCAGATATGGGGGCTGCGTTATGGCCTTCGTTGAATATCTCTTCTATTCGAATTGATACTTTAAGCAGAATGAAGTCTATTCTTTTACAGACAACTGTGCCTTTAACGTCATCCAAAGAAATGTATGATCTGCAAGTGGCAAGGACATCGGCAGAGATACATTCGCTTTTATCGACAAATTGCCCCGTGCATTTCCTAGAAATGTTAAGCCAAATCTTAAACATGTCTGATACCAGTGGCATCGAACATGTATTTAAGACAGTTCTTTCGGGACTGTTAGCACCCTTTGAAACAGTTCTGGGCATCTTCCCGAATTTTGTCCATTCTGTCTTTGGCGGCCTACCCTTAATCTTGGGACTTGTGGCAGGAATTTTATTCTTGTTCCTTCTGCTCCGATATGGCAAGCCAATCCACAGACAACGACAAGACAACGATGGAAGAACGATGCTAGCAATACAATACCGAGACCGTATCACTAAGGTTCTCAGATTGTCCTGGTTAAGAGATCTGAGTACAACCTGGTTTCTTTCATTCAGACCAATCTGGCAGGATTGCATCTTACCTGTGCTTCGATGTCTGCTATGCGGAGAAGAATGCGTGTTGGACATCTGTCTTACACTACCATCAGCAGTACCAATGGATATCGATACTTTGCTAGGTCCTGTAACGACTCATGCATCGTGTTGTCCCCAGCGGCTACCTATTCTGATGACGGCATTCATTGAGACTTCACCACTACGAGTAGGTGGCGGTGAGGTACGAGAGGAAAGCAGCACCAAACAGGTACAACCTTGGGTGAGCATTGCTGATCCAAACATCGCTGATAGCAATCACGCACAGAATTGCACAGTTGCAGTATTTTCAAACTTGGTCGAACTTTCACCTGATGTTGTAGACCAATTTTTTGCGAGTCTGTCTGATATGATGTTCTCTCCAGTCAACGAGAATAACTTTTAAAAACAATGAGCACATTCAGCCTTCAGTTTTGATAAACAAAGCTAATGAAAACATTTGGAACTATTTTTTCCCCTGAAAGCGAAATTCTTTTTTTCCATTTTCCAAAATATTTACCCTTTTTTGGCACATGGTACTCTGCTTAAAGTAGAACTATTCTTAGAGAACAGAGCTTCTATTTTTAGGATACTAGAGACAATATTTTCCCTCAGCCTCTAGCACATATACAACATTTTGTATAAATATGTGATGGAATGGTCTCAACCTTCTTTTCTGTATTCAGAACCATTTCATGTGTAATTTTCGCAATTCATTCAGCTGATATATATATGCATTTAACTGAATGATGACACTGCTTGAAAAACGTACAGTACCAATACTCATTTTTCGTGTATTTACCATATACCATTTCAAATGCGAAATATGTATTTTTGGGTGGGTTGGAAAACACACATGCATTGTTATATGTCTACTATTGCTTAGTTTTTAGTAATGATGGACATTAATCCGTGGAGTGGGTGTTGTATTTCTATCTAGGACCCTAATTCGATATTCCCGATTTATGCCCTTATGTGGTAATAACAAACTATATCCTTATAAAGGCATAAGAATCATATCCATATTTAGTAATAGCCCATGCGGTTCAAATACGGCAAGGCTACTCCCCTAGACTCCTAGAAAGTACAACGCGTTCTTTAAACAAACCAAGCCTCCAGCAGCCCGGGAAATCCCCCCCTGCTTTTGTTTTGATTTGAACAAGAACTCCTGGAGTCCAGAAAGAACTGTTAGTTCTTAGTGACGTCTTATGTCCAACCTTACGTCAAACCCGGCACCTTTCAGGTATAAATATACCAACAGTTGCCTTAAGCAAACACACAGTGGTTTGAAGCAGAGCGGCTATCTACTTGCCCGAGAGCCCAGCTGATGCGATAGCCCATGGAAGCCGCCCCTCCCGTTTGACGCACTGAGAGAGACGATGTCTTTTTCCAGGGCCGAGAAAATCCAACACCAGTGTTTCCAGCCACCCTTGTGGGTTGCTGGGAGATCGAGTCCTGAAGAAAGAGATACCAGACCTCCCACATTCTATTACCAAGGTACAGAGCTGACTAAACCCTTAAGAGAATTCTTGATTCAGATTCTTGGCAAAACCAACTTAACCAACTTAACTTAAACTGCTACCTACTTACTCCTTCCTCCTTCCCAAGTATTAGGCTTAGGTCAGGTACACCGGGGTAGGCGTAGTTAGAAGCACCAGTTGAGTACGTTAGTCAATGTTTTTATGTATGTATATATTTTATCTATTTTAAAGTATCATATGGCTAAGAAACCATATCAATGCTTTTACAGTATTATTTCATAATACTACTTTTACTGTACGCACTTTACTTTATGATAAGTATTGCAATTGTGGCAATTCATTTCTCTTGCATGAGAAAGAAGACTGCTCAATAAATACCACCTTTTATTGAAAACGCCCGTCTCTCTATTTCTCTGCACTCTGGTGAAACTAAGTATGCACGGTTGACTGAGAGAAATAGCTACCTATTGTTTTCACACAACTCTGGAGATATACTCCTTATTCTGGGGTAGCAAAGTTGTCATGGTATATGGTTGTCAGAAGCTAATCCCTTCCTGTCTGAATCAGGGAAGTTAACCCCTCCCTATTCATTCGAGAAAGTTTCTAGTGACCTCTGAGCTAGCTGGTAAAAGTAATTAAGTCTAATATAGTCAGTAGAGACCTAGTTGACCTCAGTCCTACGTCTACACTGCTGTTGATATTTTTCCAATGCACAGAGCCTATTGGGAATATTGGAACTACACTACAATAACAAACACAAAAAATTACATAAACTATTTTTAGGATTTTAAAGTTACAAAATATCACAAATCTTTTTTCAAAATTACTCAAAAAACATAGGTTTAATAAACATTATAATTAGAAATTAGCATTTCAAAAAAACCTTTGAAATTCACAAAAAAAACCATTGGTTTCAGGGACTTTATAGTTAAAAATTAGAAGTAAAAATAAAAAACCTTAGAAATTCATTGAAAAAAACATAGATTTCAGGGACGTTATAGTTAGTTGGACATTTAACCCGTACAAAACCAGAGAAATTTAGTAGAGCTAACTATAACTTGCACTGCTGATGATGTCACATATTACATCACTCATGACATGGTCATTGACATCACTCATGACATCAGTGATGACATCATCCATGTGATAATTTTATGCACCTCCTCACACCGTAATATAAGTTTTGATACACCCACTCTAAAATACAGACTACCATTTTTGAAACCATAGACAAACCAATAGCAGTTACTACATACCCACTGATTCCTAGGTATACACACACATCCTTTCATTCACGCATACAGTCACTCACACATTCAGTCACTCATTAATACAGCACTATCATATGCACTCATACACCTTTACAGACGCTCACACACTGCCACTCATCCATAGAGTTATTCACGCACCTAGCCAGTCATGTAAATAATCAATAACACTGCCATTTAGTCACCTATACAGTTATACATTCACTACCTGACCTATTCATACACTTAACATATACTTACTCTCTTATACAATCACTGACACAAGCAGCAGATTACACCACAACAGAAAGACTGATACAGACATTCACACAGTTTAGTCAGTAATCCATGCATTCAGTAAGACATAATTAATCACTAACTTATACAGTCAGTCACACACCAATTACATCCTCCACCAGACACTTATACACCCAAAAATTCTTCAATACACCTAGGCATATATAAAACATATTTATACTTTATAGAAACACGCAGTCACTGGATAATGTCATCAGTGATGTCATTTGAGATGTCTTCAGTGATGTCACTAACCATGTCATAAGTGATGTAATATGTGGCGTCATCAGCAGTGCATTGCGGGGGTGCGAGTTATATTTAGCTCTACTAACTATAACAGCCGAATTGCTCTGGTTTTGTACAATTGATATATCCAACTAACTATAATGTCCCTGAAACCTATGGTTTTTTCCAGTGAATATATATATATAATATATATATATATATATATATATATATATATATATATATATATATATATATATATATATATATATATATATATATATATATATATATATATATATATACACATATATATATGTGTGTGTGTGTGTGTGTATAGTGTGTATATTGTATACATATATGTAAAACATATATGTATATCCATATACTTGCATGCATATATATCACACTTATTTATATAATAAAAATTTCTTCTGTATAATACTCACGTTGTTTTGTAAAAATAATGCGTTTAAGAGAAAAAATGAGTTGTAATGACTCACGATATAAAGGTATTTTACATTGTGGTACATTACAACACGTTGGCAAGGCGTGCATGGTAACAAACATGTTGTAAAGTACCATGAAGTAAAGGGTTTTGTTATAATGTCTGATACTCCTCCAACCCATTCTCTGCTTATGTTGTATGTTTGTGAAGCCTGGAGTATAACGTTTCTTTCAACAAAATGCAAATTGAATTGGTACTACCAAGCAGGGAACACCAGGCCTAAGGGGGATGGAGAGTCGCAGAAGCTGAGGAAGCAAAAGGGATTGAGTGTAGAGTGCAAGAGTGTATCACAGGGTGCAAAAAGCAGGGAGCATAAGGTGCAAGGACAGCACAGGCAGTGCGGTGCAAGCAAGAGTTGGAATACAAACGAGGAGCACAGCATGCAGGGGAGTACCAGTTTTTGGGTTCAAGATTCCTTTTTCACGCACACACATGTACCTCAGAATTGAAAACACTGTAAGCTTCTCTTAAAAAACATAACATAGAACAGGCATCAGTAGTGCAAGCTCCCCCACACACATATACACGAAGTATAGCCTGGACAGTAGCAGGACAAGCTTCTCTCTTTCTCTCACTCTCTCTGTCTCAGTCTCACTCTCAGTCTCACTCTCACTTTCTCTTTCACTCTCACTCTCTCTCTCACATAAAGATAAAGCAGTTAGTTCCAACTTGCATTAGATGTGTAAGTTGTCCTTACAAACAGAAGAAATACGGCATAAACATCAGGAGAGCAAGCTCTCCTCACACATATGTACTCACACATACACAGGAACACACACTGACACAGGTGCAACAGATGTAAAAGGGTAATGCTTACTACACAGATCAGTGCACAGCTTGTCCCTACTACCACAAAGTTGAGTCCTAATTACCACAGTCATAGTGGCCTTGGGTAACATCACTGCGAAGAGATAAGTACTGTGAGAGCAGCAAAAGGGCCACCAATGTAGGAGAAATGGAGGTCTCCCTCAGCTCTGTACATAAAAAGGACACTATTACAGCAACATAGGGAGGCTTATGCGCTCTGGCTGGAGTCACTGTGTTTGGGAGTATTAGCAGGAAACACAGGACTACTGCAGGAAATGCACTCATATGGTAGTGCTGGCCTAGGGGCATATTTTCAAGGACCTATCGACGCTTTATCTGCATTCTAGCGCAGCAAAAGTGGCAATAGATTTATCGCCCTTTTCTCAAGCTGGCGCAAACTGCCAACATCGGCAGTTTTCCTGCGATAGCTGCCGCAAAAAAAATTGCCGCAGATGAGAGTGACAACTAACGCTATTAATATGCAGAGTAGGTGTTCCCGTACAAACACACAAAAACACCACTTTGCTACATTCTCAATGACCATCCAGATCTGCGATGCGATCCAAAAACAGGCGATAAGGCACATTAGCAGCAGGGATTTAACACCTGCCTTTTACTTGTGTTAAATGCAAAAACAACAGTTGATGGACAGAATGCAGAACAATGTCATACATTCACCCCAGTACAGAGATCTGGGCCTAAATCCATTGTTTGTTTGCACTCCACACCACCCCAGGGCAGACATGGCCATATGCAAATCAGCCTTCACTCTGTGCCTCATGGGAACAGTCCAGCCCGAACTGCCAAGCCATGTCTTCCCTGGACCGGAATCAAGCATCCTAGGATTGGTTTCTGGCTATCAGCCAGGATAGCTTGACTCCAGTGGTGTGGAGAGCACGGGACTCACGTCTGAGCATACCCGTCCCACTCGGGTGACAAATGCAAAAACAACAGTTGATGGACAGAATGCAGAACAATGTCATACATTCTCCCCAGTACAGAGATCTGGGCCTAAATCCATCGTTTTTTTGCACTCCACACCACCCCAGGTCAGACATGGCCATATGCAAATCAGCCTTGACCATGTGCCTAATGGGAACAGTCCAGCCCGAACTGCCAAGCCATGTCTTCCTTGGACCGGAATCAGGCATCCTAGGACCCGTTTCTGGCTATCAGCCATCATAAGCCAGGATAGCTTGACTCCAGTGGTGTGGAGAGCACAGGACTCACGTCTGAGCATACCCGTCCCACTCGGGGTGACAAATGCAAAAACAACAGTTGATGGACAGAATGCAGAACAATGTCATACAATTCACCCCAGTACAGAGATCTTGGCCTAAATCCATTGTTTCTTTGCACTCCACACCACCCCAGGTCAGACATGGCATATGCAAATAAGCCTTGACCCTGTGCCTCACGGGAACAGTCCAGCCCGAACTGCCAAGCCATGTCTTCCCTGGACCGGAATCATGCATCCTAAGAGCGGTTTCTTGCTATCAGCCGTCATCAGCAAGGATAGCTTGACTCCAGTGGTGTGGAGAGCACGGGACTAACGTCTGAGCATACCCATCCCACTCGGGGTGACAAATGCAAAAACAACAGTTGATGGACTGAATGCAGAACAATGTCATACATTCACCCCAGTACAGAGATCTGGGCCTAAATCCATTGTTTCTTTGCACTCCACACCACCCCAGGTCAGACATGGCCATATGCAAATCAGCCTTGACTTGGTGCCTCATGGGAACAGTCCAGCCCGAACTGCCAAGCCGTGTCTTCCATGGACCGGAATCAAGCATCCTAGGATAGGTTTCTGGCTATCAGCCATCATCAGCCAGGATAGCTTGACTCCAGTGGTGTGGAGAGCACGGGACTAACGTCTGAGCATACCCGTCCCACTCGGGGTGACAAATGCAAAAACAACAGTTGATGGACAGAATGCAGAACAATGTCATACATTCACCCCAGTACAGAGATCTGGGCCTAAATCCATCGTTTTTTTGCACTCCACACCACCCCAGGTCAGATATGGCTGTATGCAAATCAGCCTTGACCCTGTGCCTCATGGGAACAGTCCAGCCCGAAACTGCCAAGCCATGTCTTCCCTTGACCGGAATTAAGCATCCTAGGACCGGTTTCTGGCTATCAGCCATCATCACTCAATCACAAAGAGCCCTACCACGTCAAAACGCATCAAAATCCTAGATCAATGATGGGTTCGGATATATCATCAATGATCTAGATACCCTTAATGTGTAACTTAACACTATACCCAAGGTCAAGATGCATAAACTTCTAAACAACAATATATACATAGGCCACTCTTCACTTAAACCAAATTGAAAAGATTGAGGTGAAAACAGAGAGAGTGCCTCACGGTCGTATCACCCGAGGGGGTTCCCGGTTAACAATCACCGGTTTACCCACTTCTCATCATCGGTCCCTCTCTCTGGGTGAAGAAAAGGAAAATACACAAGGACATTTACATGTGCACAAATGAGAATAGTGACATATAAACCAACAGTGGACAAATACCAACACTTATTGTACAATTACATGTAGTAATACCATGACCCCAAAAGAAATGAACCGTGAAGATAAGTTCCAAAAAAAAGATAAAATTATGGTGAGGTTTGCTAGCTATCTATCTTTTATTCTGGTGATGCAAAACCCTCCAGTTAAAAATGGTTAATAGTATACCATCATTGTTCGTTTAAAGCCAACATGTTTCGTTGCACCAAATTCAGCAACTTCATCAGGGCAAAAGATGGGCTGCACTATTCTCAGTCTTCACACCTTCTCACTTTAAAGGACCTGTGTAAATATAAAACCAGGGTGCAGCAATGGACATACCGCAATGTACAACCCTTCAGCTGAAGGATTCTAGTATATTCAAGGCATGTTAAAACACAGAGAAGCAACACATTGAATTCGTCAAGGACAGTCATTTACCTTATGATCGCCCGGACTTCACATACCAGCAATCATGTAGCGGACCCCGTGTCAAATGATTACGTGTCCTCCCAGTGCTCACAATGTATCGAGTCACCTAAATAGAGACAACACGCCAATGGAGTTGTTTGGGGCGCATATACAATGACATGTGTGCCTCTATCCACTTTACTCCTAGTTTAGGAACATTGTCCCACCATGCACCACCAGAATATACCACGGTGCAAGCAACACATAAATAATGCTCATGAACTCTTAATACCCGCAGCGCTACATCCTAGCAGAGGGAAGCCGGTTCTTTAGCTAGTAGGTGCTGTTAAAATGCTGTGTCTTGAAAAGCGGGCGTCAACTACAACCCAATAATCAGCCCCTAGCTGCACGCGTTATCCTGCCATACGCCCAACTGCAGTGAGATACTGAAAGAATGCACGCATTACAATTCCGTTTTACCAGCCGCTGTTCAGCGCTATTAGAATGCTGTGTCTAGCACACTGTAAAATGGTCGTAAACTTCTGCCCGGTAGTCGGCAACTAGCTGCCTTACTTCCAACTTTTTCAATTTACTCATCAACACGCATACATCCTTAATGCTGCCGCGTCCCTCCTGCGCTTCCGACGATCCTAATCAGAAAAACAAGGGTGGGTATGGAAGTAGTTGAGGGACGCCACATTCAATGATGCAATCGACGTGGGTGCGGCCATGTTGGAACAGGATCAATTCCCAAAACGAGTGCTCGATGTACTGGCAAGCCTGCCTGTTTTATATAATGTTAAGATGGAAATGGTAACCCATGTAATAAGGCTGCCTAACTTGAACTGTTACAAACATTACCAGCAAGGGTATGCAAATACAATCCAAAAGGGGCCTTATGTCAGAGATCCACCCAATCATCTGGGAAGCCCTAAGCTGAGCCACTGGGCGAGCGATACATCATACAGTAGAGGCAGATGATAACACTGGCTTCCAGGGGAACAAGTCACCACTTTGCTAAAGCTAACCCCTGCCACCTACAGATGTGCTGCAAGTTGGCTATTTCTTGCTTTTCAAAGCTTCTTTTGCTTCTTTCACCATGCCCACACGACTGCTCTCTTCTGGCAAATGCCAAACAGCATGATAGACATGAACAGATATGTGTTGCTCTGGCCATTCCTGCATTTGCTAGCAAAAGCATAAGCCATGTGAGTATGAAACCTTGTATAGAAACTTCTAACCACAGATTCCTCACCTTTGCAATATCCCCAGGTGCTAAACTGTATCCAGAAGTGTTAGTAGCATAGCTCCTGTATGCTGGAAGGTGACATTGTGTGGCTTTGCGCTGACCCCATTCCACCCTGGAAGTGGCAGGTTTTGCCACCTATAAGCGCCACCCAAACACCCTGCCATTAGTCACTTACTGTCTGAGCCTTTGTACACGGATCTAGAGCTAGCTTCTTACTTTTTCTCTTAAGTTGACAAGTGTATACTGACAACAAAAATCCATTGTGGAGTGGAAAGGGTCCCCTCATCAAACTACAAACTTTAAACCCTTTGGGTCCTGTTGCCAGCGGGTTCCCACAAGGTATGTCCTTGTTTTTGGTCCACGACTACAAGTCGTGCGAAGACTGTGCCCTTATATACATGAAGATGAATCAGGATCACAAAGCCAAGCTGTACATCACTGAACACCATAGGAAATTCCATAAATCCCATTACTGCTCGAAGTTGAGAGCTTCGACCCGTTCTCTTTCTAGCGCCACTCATGACTCCGGTCTTCGTCACAGTCTCCGGGTAAGAGAGAGACCAAAAAAAAAAGCTTAAGAAGTCCTGCGGGCTCATTAGTCTTTTGTTCCCAAACCAACACAGAGGAGTCAATTTTGCAGCTGATGCAGATGCACACTAAATTTCTAGGACCGGCAGCGATGCAGCAACAGATTGAGGCTTTGAAGGAAGCCATTGTGTAAATCTCTGGAACCCTGCTGACTCCCTCTAGTGTGACTTCAGGCCCTAATGATCTGCGGAGGTCTCCAATTGGGTTACCACAGGCAGGTCTGCCCTCAGTGCTGTGTGTGCCTCCTGAACCTGCTACTAGTTCAGTTCTGACTCCAGAGCTGACTCCACCATGCTGCCAATCTCTGAGGAGGATGACAATTCTATTCTGGATAGAAATCTTCACAACCTCGACCAAGATGTTGCCTTGGACTATTCCTGGTGTGACCGGCACCTGTTCACACTGGCAAAACCAAAAACAATAGTTGATGGACAGAATGCAGAACAATGTCATACATTCACCCCAGTACAGAGATCTGGGCCTAAATCCATCGTTTTTTTGCACTCCACACCACCCCAGGTACGCTGATGGATTAAACCCAGATCTCTTGACTGGGTGTGAGTGTTTGATTGGTTCAGATGGTCCGTCCATCACCACCCCCTTTTGTACCATTTTACTGGTGTTAAGCAGGATGACAACCTGCAGTATGAAAGGGAGCCCAGCCGAGAGCCACATCTGAAGACCCACACATATCCTTGAGATACTGATCATCCATCTCGGATACCCAAGCGGGCCACAACACCCACTGCAACCACCCCCAGGCTACCACCCTAGGCCCCCCTGGACGCCCCCTAGCCTACCACTGAGGCAGCACAGAACAAGACAGCTGACCTTCCAAAAATGGTATGGCCCCCAGCCACGCAATTGCAGAATGTGAGGAGAGGTGGGAACATAGTATATGTGAAGGAGGCAAGTCACCCATGAATAAGAATGTACACAATGCCAAGTGTGGCGGTGATGTACTGGACAGACTTCAGTATGCAGAGGACAGACATGTCCATGTGGACATATACTGCTAGTGCTTGTAGTATTGTGGACAGTGGACGCAGCCATGCTACCTCAGGCAGTGGGAAATACCTTGGTCCTGTAGATTTGTCGTCCCCCGTAAGAATATGCGGAGTGGGCTGGTCCGGAGTACGCCAGTCCAGTGTAAGAGTGTGAATAAATAGGCCAGGGCTGGGGGCATGGTTCACTTCCGGGATGGCCCACGCGTTTGCCAGGGCAGCACCCCTCACCCTGCCACGAGTCTGCCGCCGTGACCGCCAGCCTCCTCATCCGATCACTGACCTCCACGACACTGGACCCCAGCGCACAGCACCGCAGAGTTATGTGTGTGCTGACTACTGCCTTCAGGCTACACTGCGGTCAGTTTGTCCCCCAATTCAAATCGAGTCTTTATTTATTTATGTTAAAGTCCAGTAGGCAACAGACATTGCTTCCAGTGCTGCCTGCCAGGACGAATCATCATCGCTGGCTGCGCACCCGCTAAGAGCTTCAGGTGCCACTAACTCTGTGCAGTTCAAGTCTATGTCTAGCTGTGGGCACACGCTGACCGCTGCCTCCGGTCTACACTGCGTTCAGCAGGGCTCACACATGTCAAATCCAATCCTGACCTGCAAGGACACGCCTTCATCGCTGACTGCGCACACGCTGAGCTCATCAGGTGCCACTAACTCTGTGCAGCTCAAGTCAACGCCACATGGCTGTGGGCCTCTTCTGACCGCTGCCTCCGGCCTACACTGCGGTCATCAGGGCTCACACATATCAAATCCAATCATGGCCTGCAAGGGCACACCATCATTGCTGGCTGCGCACTCGCTGACCTCATCAGGTGCCACTAACTCTGTGCAGCTCAAGTCAACCCCATGTGGCTGTGGGCCCTTGCTGACCACTGCCTCCTGCCTGCACTGTTATCAGCAGGGCTCACATATATCAAATCCAATCCTGACCTGCGCACCCCTGAGTTCTTCAGGTGCCACTAACTCTATGCACCAAAACTCATGGACCCTTTATGATTGAGTTTTGTGCTGTGAACAGCAGGCGCAAAAATGTCACCTCAGGCAGTGGGGAAGACCTGCGACGATGATAATGAAGATGAGGCAGGTGTACCACACCACACTGCAGCTGCAGCAGGAATATCCTAAAGGGACACAATCATTAACAATTTCTTTACATGAGCACGCTCATCTCTTGTGCCCCTGCCTCAGTGCAGCTCAAGTCATGGACCCTTTGTGATTGAATCTTTTGTGTGTGATTTCAGATCTGGTGCCCCTACCTCAGTGCACCACAACTCATGGACCCTTTGTGATTGAATCTATGTGTGTGACCCGATGATCACTGTTCTAGTTGTTGCCAGCACCAACCAATCCCTGAGGGCTGGCTTACACTCACCCTACACCCATCCAGCACAGGCGTCACTGGACATGTGACCCTTGTAGTAAAAAGGGGCTGTGCGCATGTGCCCATAGCCAGTTCCTCTATCTGTCTAAGTGTGTCTGTGTGGTCATTATGTATGCATGATGGACGCGGGCCCTACCACATTACATTGTGCTGTGGGTAGTGGATGCAACCATGTCACCTCAAGCAGTGGCTAAGACCTTGGACGTGTAACTTTGCCCCCCCCCCCTGTAAGCGTAAGCGGAGTGGGCTTGGCCGGCATACGCTAGTCCAGCATAGGGCTGTGAAGTATTTGCCTGGGGCTCTGAGCGAGGTTCAGTTCTGGCCTGGACAAGGAAGTAACAAATGTGTGTATCTCTGTTGTAGTGTCGGCACCACCCGGCCCGCAATCGACAATGTAGCAATGTATCATGCACCTGGAGGGCGGGCTCACATCAACTGAGAAATGAAGGAGCGCAAGACCGCTCGGGGTATTGACTCCTACATGCCAAGTGTTGTGTGTAATTGTATTGCCCCAGCATGAGCCAAATGCCTAGCCCTACTTGCAGCACGAGTTCAGCTACTATAGCAGCTGATGATAACTCCCACACTACGCACAGCCCAACAAAAGGCCAATGTATACACACACCGTAGTCAGAAGTCCTTGCTCAAAGTTACCTTGCATGGAATTGCCTTCACACTTAAACCCACACCATCCCAGGCGTACAACCGTTGCACGGTAAAACAACTTATTGTTCCGAGCTGTGGTATTTCATCCACAGAACTGGAGCAGGTCAGAACAGTGCTGCTCCAACCAGAGCCACTGACGCAATGGCAGAACATCCTAGACACATGCATAACCCCTGTCACGTGGAACTGTACCATGCACGTATGCTGCATTTACTGGGGCACTGCCATTGGCAGTGCTGCGGATCAGTTACCAGCTAAGCTTACGCCTTGCCAACGTCACCTGCGTACAGCCTGTGTTGCATTGTCGATCGTGCATATTCGAGTGGCCAATGGATGTCTGCCTATCCAACAGGACGGTAGCTGAACTGGATTTTGACATGTGTGTGTGCCCCCTGTTGGCACACAACCAGGAATGTCACTGTGATACCCGTTTATGGATGCCTTATAACTTGGCACACATGCTGGCACCTGGACCTGGGAGATTGCACAAATCCTCATGTGAAGTGACCACATTGAACCACTCCCCTATTGGGCTGCAGTGCTAATTGGTGAAAGAGGGTGGACGCAGCACATCTGTACGGACCTGCTAATGGATCGACTCGCCATCCTGTTTGATGAAGCCAACAACTACCTCATGTTGGAAATGATGGCCTACGAAGCTGCAATTGCTTTCATGGACAAGTAACTACATAACTGCATTCACAACTGATTGGAACCCATTGCACATGTCCCAACACCTTGTTGCGTCTTGGAGATCTGGTCACATTTACCATGACAACAGTGAACATGGCTGAATTCGCCTGGACGACGAATACATGCGCGGACAACAGAGCGGGTTAAAACACACCTGTGAAAGGTGAGGCATTCCCGCGGAGTGGCCAGCGGCGCTTGGCGACATTCCTTATTCTGACATACTGCTGCATTGATCTGCATATTGTGGCACTTATCTTTCCCGTACTGACACGCATATGCTAATAAAGTCTACGCACCTTCATTTGTATTGAGCTGTGATGAGTGTTGATTTGAATGACAATGTGTGTCTCACTGCCTAGCTGGGTCATGGCCATACTTGCGCATTGATAGCATTACCCATCGAGTACTTTTTTGTTGAGTCACTGTCCCTACCTTCATCCATACTTACAAACTTGATTGATCATAGTCATGACACATCTGTGTGAATTAGAATGTTTGATTCACATTCAGTGGAGTGTTGAAGCTGGACCAGTACAGGGCCATGCAAACCCCACTTTACATTGTTGCCCCGTGGAGGGCCAACCAGAGTCCTTTACGCATTGACAAGTTCATTGGAAGTGGAAGACTTTAGTCCGCAGTGTGATTGCTGTGTCATTGGTAACCAGAGGAAATATGGCAGTCCATGTCGAGGTCCAAGGTGAGTGTCGCTGAGTGTATAGGGGACAGTGGAAGGTGTTATTCCAGGGAGTGATGCAGAGGGCAGAACCAAAACGAAACCGGACATATGGTGGAGAAGAAAGCTACCACTTCATTCGTACCACAAAGCCAGATTTATCATCATCTTTATCCTCTGATGTGTCAGGAGCCTCACATTGGGGAGAGAAGTTGGCCTAAGGGCTAGGGCGGTTGGCCTCGAACCTGGGGAACTTGGTTCGAGTCCCGGCAATGACGCTGGACATCATGTGATTCTGGCCAAATCACCTAATCTCCCTGTGCCTAACAGAAATGAATGTGTCCTCATGTAACGCAACTGGTGCTATATAAAGCGCTCTGATACCTGATTCGGGTCAGGTTTGCGCTATATAAAACTCTATATAAATAAATAAAATGTGGGTGGTGGTGTTTTGTCTTCATCACTTTGTGGCAGTGACGCATCAGGGGCCCGAGGTGGAATGTCTGCTGCACTGTGTGGCACGGACACTTCAGGGGGGGTAGATGTGGATGGAGTGGTAGCAGCAGCATTCATCAGCACCAGACCTTGTGGGGCAATGCCATGACAAGGATCTGCAGGGCATGGAAGATCACAGCTACATCTTGCTGATGTACAGCTGTGGCAAACATTCTTTCTGGCTGCATCCGCTCCAAGCTCTCCACGGTTCTCCTTATGTGTCCCAACTCCTGGCTGACATCGCTGGAGCCACTATGAATAGACAGTTGTTCTTGGCTCAGAGTCATGACTACAGCGATGTTAGCCATGGATTGTTGGAGAGCATGGAGTGGACAGTGGGTGTCCACTAGGGACTGTAAGTGGTCCCTGATGGGAGTTAGACACCCCTGTATGGCATCTAGTTATGCTGCCATGAGGTCGAATCCCATCCGCAACTGTTCAGCCATCTTCTCCTGGCACCCTAACACACGGCGTTGGAATGCCATGTGTTGGTCGTGGGGATCCTGGGAGACAGCCTTGGTGGTCGGTGCTTCCTCTTGTATTTTCTGTGCAGGGGATGGGGTCTCTTCGATGCAGCTGGGCTGCCCTGCTCGGGAGGTGGGGTGCCGTAGCTGTCCATGAGCTGTTGGAGGGCGTCACTGTCGATGTTTGGGAGGTCCTGTTCATCATCAGTGCTGTGTTGTTGGGTGTCCTCTGCAGGAGGTGTTGATTCTCCCTCTGCAATATGAAGGGGAGATGCAGATTGACATTGTGTTCACACATTGTACTAGTTTACTAACAGACTGCATGACAATGCACATTGTGACTGTTTGTGAGGAGATGCCTATTTGAGACGGGACAGTTGACATTTCTACCCCATCACGGAATTTGAGGTTGTACTTGTACATTGTCATCTAACAGTTTCCTGCTATGCCAAATGTGAAAGGCAATTTTCTGCACACAAGCGGCAGCAATTGCTGTAGGAGAGTAGGATCTGCTTCTTATAGTTACGCACACTTTTTGCTGATGTATCACTGTTTTCGACTTAGACTGACTGGGATCCTGCTATCCAGGACCCCAGTCAAGCTGCTTTCTCCTCTAAATTGATTGCATGTACTTGAGGTACGCTCCAGATTGGATACTGGGGTACCCTTATCAGTCCCTAGTATATGGTACAACATATACCCAGGGCATAGGTACCCCAGAGGCCTCCCAGGGGCGGCAGCATGTATTATGCCACCCCTGAGAGACCATTAAAACTGACACCACAGGTCTGCTACTGCAGCCTGTGTAAGGTGGTGCATGCACCCCTTACTTAGATATAGGTTACCTATATCTATTCTAATCACTGCACATATAAACCTAACAGTCACTCCATGGCAGGCCTTATAAATCCTGAAGGCAGGGTGCTGGGTTTTGTGTGAAAGGGTGCCCCTGAATGAGCAGAGCCCCTCTGCAGCCTTTGTAATCTTTTCTCCGGGGTTGTCTGTGATGCAGCCAAACCATATATACTTAAGTGCATTAGAACCTTGCAGTAAATGCTGACTTAAGAACTGCTGCTTAGAAACATGTTGTGTTTGGTGTGAAAACCTTGGAATCATACCTCCTCACCAGTAACTGGTGTGGGAGGTATGATTCCTCCCTTGTAGAACCACTACTATGGGGCACCGGTCTACCCGGTACCAGTTTTCTCACAGGGCAGCACAAAACGGATGCTGACAGCCATAGACATGAGTCTGCCCTCCTGTTGCTGAGCTGCGCTTGAGCAGGGGAAGGTTGGACAATAGGTTTTCTGTGACCACCTCCCAGACAGGCTTTAGTGTATTAGGGCAGGGTGGGTGCACTCTGAGAGTGACTGAAAGTCTGCACTGGGGGCACATTTAATGTCCCTGTGCATAGCCCAGCTCAAACCAGTTGCAGTACCCATTTGCTCTTGCCCTGGCACGAAACTGGACAAAGGATATGGGTGTAACCACCCCTCTGTCCTATTCTTCCCCTAGGAGGGTCCCCAGAGTTTGTCCAAAACCTTCCTTGGGTATAAAGTACGAACCCAGACTACAGTACTTTAGATTTTCCCTGGACTAAGTTCTGCAAGCAGAAACCAAGTACTTTGATGATCTACACTATGCTGGATGACTGAAGAATCTCCCTTGGAGTAAAGGAGTTACTCCCCTGCAAGGCAGGCACCTTTAACACATCTGACTGGTTTGCATCTCCCAAGCTCCTGAGGACTTCGAAGATTTCCACAACACAGGAGGTGGATTCCTGAGTGTCCCTGAGATCTGTCTGGCTTCTAAGCAATTCTGAGATCAGTATCCCTCGTGGGGACCGTGCAACCGGAACCCCTGTGCACCGTGTACTTTTGCCGCAACATATGCTTTTTTGCAATCCCTGAGGCTATGCTTTGGGCTACCTGTAGTCCTGACCCCAAGCAGTAATTGCACTGAAGATTTCCAGCCTACACTCCACGAGTGTTCCGTGGGTTGGTATTTTTGTGATTCAGCTCGAGGTCCCTTCGCGATCCTTGGTCTGTTGGCCTGTGGGTCCTTGTGAAGGTAACTTTGATTTCTCTTGGGCTTCTCTGGTTGCTCCAGACATGCCCTGACTCCCCATAGCTTATAGAGACCCCTGGACCTTGCTGATCTTCACCGTGACTGGTTTCCTCTGCTCGCATGGGTTGCGTTTGCCAACGCTTGTTGGTGTTCAATACGGACACAGACCCCTCAGCACTTAACATACTTCTTGGTACAGCTCACCTCTGGACTTCGGTCATCGTCAACGTCTTCTGGTCCCCGTGGCTGCAGAGTCAAGCAGCCCGTCCTCTCACCTGAAACACCCGACATTGGTGGGCATTCGTCAACCGAGCACCTGGTCACTCTGAAGTGACCCAGACTCTGTCCCCTCTGCTTTCAGGTTCTTCTAACCTCGTATGCAGGCGTGGATTCCACCGGGTACTTTTCATCTTCCCGGCAGCAGCACTTCTTTGAGTCACGCACTCCATTAAAAACGACGAAGGGTTCCAACACCACTTGACCCATATGCACCCGGCTCCCCTGGGATAGGTGACACGGGTACTTTGGTACTCACAAGGGTGCTGGCCTTAGAACCTTCTATGTTCCAATGGGTTTTGCTTAAAGTCCTCTCCGAAGTGTCCTTAAACTGTAATTTTCCAAACGTGACTTTCCCATAGTGTTGTACGGAGCTCGCGTCTGTGTTCTCACAATGCACCCATCCTCTGTGGGTCCCCTGTCACTACTTTGGGTGGTTCCTTGTGGTCCCAGCGATTCTACGTGCTCTAGGCCCTGTGTCTAGTCAAGTCGTTGTTCTTATACCACTTTCTTAGCATATGGTTCAGTATCCCCCTGGAGTCCGCTGTCTATTGTGCTATTTACTGTTGTTCTAGTTATTAAATATTGGGTGCCTTCTGCTCTAATCTCGTATAGAGGTTAGAAGGCAGTGTTTAGTAATAAATACATATATTGTATATATCTCTTGTGTGGTTCTCCTTTCATTTGGTTATTCAGGAGGTTCTAATTTGGTAAAACAAGGTGCTTTACATTCCTTCAAGACTTAGCCTGAAGGCTGCTCTTCAAAGCTACCACTAGGATAGCTTTCTTTAAAGGTTGTCTTTGACCTATTCATCAATAAGGGTCATTTGGACTGGTGTAAGGTGCCCACTTTAGTGGATAACATATACTAGGCCAACATCTCACAGTTGTGTCCTCTGTTCTGTTGTGAAAGCGTTGCAGTTTGTACCACATTGTTGTTAATTTTGAAGTGCTCTGATTCTTATGTGTGTGTGCTGCATTGTGGGTGAGTTGCCCCTTCAGCTCTGATTTGCCTGGTTGGTATCCCTTTCAGGCGGTGTGCCTTTCACTTCTGTGCTTATACAGTGCTGAGATGTTGCAGACTTGGGTAAATTGGGCTCTTGGTCGGAGTTGTGACTCTTGGGCATGGTTTGTCCACAAATTTTCTATACTTAATTGTGCATGTGTGCCATTGTGCCATCTCCTTCCGTCCCCCCAGTCCCTGGTCGTTACTCACCCTGTTGCTGTTGGCTCAGGCCATGTTGTGCAGTGTCCCCAACTCCTGCCACTTTCTCCCCAATGATGGTCTCAGGCTGGTCCTCCATGGGGCTTGTGTGGTTCTTTTTGTCCTCTGTACTTGCTCCAGCTACCTCCATGGTGCTTTACAGTTGATTGTGTTTTTGTTGCCGCTTTTATAGTGATTTTTCCCGCATGACTTGTGGGACTTGCTTATCGCTGAATTTTTTATTGCAGTTGGGCCCATCGCAACTTTTTTCAATTTCGGGTTTAGATTTTTATCACCGTCCTGGTGATTTTATTGCGGACCTTTGACACGTTATCGGGAAACTATGACATGTTACCACCAGGTTGTGAACATGACGTTAACACAGAGTTATTTTCCCGCGATAGACAGCGATATGAAAATTTGCGTTAACCTATTTTGGCAATGATTACCGCACGTTCTTGAGAATATCCCCCCAAGTGTGTTGCAGTGGAGTTTATACTACAAAACCTGCTGCGGGGTGAAGTGTAATCAGATAGATCGCGGCTGGAGAAGAAATCCATGAGCACTGACCCCTCCACACAGCTTTCGCTGCCTGCGGGCGGAGGGGCACTAAAAATGTGACCCTTGTGACATAGTGACTGCATATTTTAATTTACTTGTATTTAGTGTGAATTTTTACATACATTGAGCTAGTAACTAGGTTTCGTTTAAAGAGAACTACTTCACAGGTTTTGCGTAAAAATGTGTGGCAAACTGCATCTTTAAGCACTTTGAATGATCTGGGTAGGATTTGAAGTAGATTTTTTAGAAACCAGTTTGAAGGTTATCTCCAAATAATTTTTATATGACATGTTGTGGAAAATGGAGCATTTGATCTTAACGGGATAGAATTTATGAACTACAGTTATGGAAAACCTCATACTGAAGCACATCGGTCAGCAGCATTGCACTTTATTTAAGTGCTCTCATGCACTTACTTTTAAAAACCACTGCAAGGGGGTTGTGACTAGCGTTAGGACTCGACAGGAAGCATACTCAGTAAGTGCTGCTCTCCGGATCTCTGCATGGTCCCTCTGCAGCGCTTTTCAGAGTACCAGTTAAGGACTCATTCTTATATGGTAGGCACTGGGAGATTAAGTAATTTACTCAGAATCACAGGATGTTGAGCCCAAGCGAAGACTCAAACCTGATTCGCCGGCTCCAAAGTCGGCAGCTCTGGCCATTACGCCATATAGTCTACCCACTTGGATCGTTAGTACTTGGTTCTGATTTAGGTGGCACTAACAGGAGAAATAGACTGGTGCAAGCTGCCTCCTGACGAGAGCCGGGCTCTTATTTTTTTTCAAACTAACCATTGTCCCATTCTGACCAATTCCAGTAATGAACCAAAGTTGAAAAAGTGGGAAGATGGCCAGCAACCAGAGAGAAGACCAAAGATTTGCTCTGAATGCTTATGACTAATGATATAGGGTTGAGCAACAAGGTGCCCAAACTCATCCCCGTGCTCAGCTGCAGCTCATGCAGGTAAGAGCAGTGAGGCTGGGTGGGGGATTTTGACAGATGACAATGAGTGAAAATTAATGATTTATTTAATTTCCCTTCATCATAGTCAGTTGAAATCCCCTTCCCCACGCCGTCCCAGTGCCCTACCGCCCTTACCTGCACGGGCCGCGGCTGCCTGCGCTGCCAGCATAGATGGTCAACAGGCGCTGAATTGAGGTACAGTTGGTGGTGATGCCGCAAGTTGTGTCTTGGGCTCACAAGTACAAGACTCCCTGAAATGAAGAGGTGGCTCTAGAGTTTTACACACGATGGAATGGGGCTGGCCAACAATCAGTGCCAGCATCGTATGAGTTTCCATCAGAACAGAAAGTGGCATCACTAGATCTCCCATCATCCACCTACAAAGGAAGTGACATCCCTGAATTTTCCATCATCCGTCTGCACTGGAAGAGACATTACTGGTTCTCCTGTCAAAACCGTCTTTAAAAGAATAAGCCACGCAAGAAGACTGCATTTCCTATCATCCATTTGCACAGAAAATGAATTCATGGAACCCTGTATTCCTCCCCCTCCCAGGACCTACTCATTGGCAGGTGCAACAAGGATGCACAGTGGGTGTGCCAGAGGTGAGCCAATTGGGACTTCGTTCTACCAACTGCTTTTGCGCCATGCCTCACTCCACAATAAGAGTTTTCACCTGCACCCACTGCCAGTTCTCCAAGACCCACCCACCCACACCACCATGCAAATACTAACAACACCCTCATCACCCCCTCCCAACACACACCACACTAGCACCATCAATGCCTACACTCTGACCCTACAACACATGCTACAGCAATGTCAACACCCACTTGCATGTATTCTCCTCAACACACGATCACTCAGCAAACATACAGCCAAAATATGAGACCTGCTGTGTAGCAATGTACCTGACATCCTCTTCATCACAGAGACCTGGCTCAACCCTCATCGTCTCCCGACATCGCCATGGCAATCCCATCAGGTTACAAGATTGCTTGACCGGACCACCTTCAAAAACCAGGAGGACTCACTATCATCTACAAGGAATCCATCAAATGCACACAAAATCACAGAATGCCCTCCCATTCATGAAACACCTGCACTTCAAGCTGTAGATCTCTGAAAACTTCACAGTGAACGGAACCCTCACCTATTGACCACCCAGACCACGAGCCAGATTTACCAACATCTTTACTGACCTCATCGACCCCAGAGCCTACATTCTCCTCAGTGACCTCAACTTTTACCTGGAAGATCGAAGCGACCCCTGCTCCACAGCCTCCACTGATACCACTTATCAAAAGCCTGAGCAAAATCAGACTCACCTAGCTCGACCAAGAACCAATACACACCTCAGGACACACTCTGAACCCCATCTTCATCACATGCGACAGCATCAAATTCAACTTCACCACACCACTCACATGGACCAACCATTCCATTATACTCTTGCAGATCAACACACCGCAATTCAACAGTCCAACAAGGTTCAGCATTCCAAGCCCCAGCTGGGGCCAGATTACAAAAGCAGACTGGCTCAGTTCCCTCAGCATGGACCAACTTAGCCCCACAGACCACCTTGACGAGGACATCAACAACTGTATCAAGATCTGTGCTGACAACCTCTTACCGATTGTCATGCGGCTTCTACTTCCTCAGTAGGAACTGTGCATTTGTTGGACAACATAAACATTGGGATGGCGCTAGACTGATTCCATCCACCTCATCGGGATATGTTGGCCTATGGTCCTGCTAGCCCACAGTGCAGCGATAAGTACCCCAGAACCAATGTATGTAAATGTAAATGTATAGGCATTTATATAGCGCACTACTTACCCATAGGGTCCCAAGGCGCTTCGACCGCTGCGAAACCCTTCCTGGCTTCCCTGAGAGATGGTCCCTTAATGGGTATCTCCAGGGTGAGACCAGGCATCCCCGGCGGTCTGGTGGGGCCGTTAGTGAAGATGAGGCAAGCTAATGCCCAGAGTTGCCGAGTGTGATCGCTGATCAAAGTGGGCACCGAGGCGAGAGAATTATCGAGTCCGCTGACCCTGGTCCAGAAACCTGCCGCGCCGGGAATCGAACCCTGGTCCCGGGCCGTCCTCTGCTCTCGGGTCTGCCGCCTCTAACCAGTGAGCCACACTGGCAGCAAACTGATTGTGCAACATGACAACCCTGACTCCCCAAGGAATTGTGGTTACAGATCTAGAACCCTTTTGCTCAGTCACTTGTGCATACCCAAAGAAATATACAAGAACATTTATGGAAGCATTGGGATTCTTAAATAAAATGTATGTGATGTAACGGTTTTAGACAGAAACAAATTAGATTTATTAGCATCATGAGAACAGTGAAAAGATAAACAATTCCAACATTGTGCTAAAGAAGTGTATATATGCTGGCATATAAAAACTGTGTATAGTGTACTCTAACTATGCACTCTATAGCCTAATTGCCTAAGGCAGGTGGTCTGCCAAAATCCCCTACTGGATGATCAGACTCACCATTACCGGAGGGTAAGTGTCCCCAGGGGCCCTTCTTGGTCACAAGTTGGACATCCCTCCTTGCAGAGGGAAACAAGGACAGCTGGGCTGGAATTCTGACAGTGACCTCGCACTGACAGCAGAGCGCTCCTCTGATCTGAAAAATAAAGTACTCATGTATATATAAACGATCCATGTTACAGTTCCGAGACTTCAGCCAGGCTGTCTTTTATTCTCTTATGATAGCTATGTCGTCTACCGAACGATCAACAAACAACACGATTTGTGCAATTAACTTTGTCCCTTGTACTAGATGTTCAAGGTGTCGACGAAGTTGAAATGTAAGTAAATGTGGCTTCTAAGAACCATATCCTGCACAGTCATGCGAGCAAATGAGTGTCAAAAGTCAATGTGTAAAAAAAAAAAATGTAACTTAAGTAAAGTGTGCATGTAAAATGGCAGTGTTTCTCCTCTGGCCTAAATCAGCCACATGACACCATCAAATCCATCAAGCAAAGTAGATCAAACAATCAGGCCAGCTGAAACACCAGACAACACTATAAACAGCTAGAGAGGAAATAAAGAGTCAGCCATGACACCACAGACAGAACTACCTCCAAGGCGTTAATCAGACGCGATCATCCTCAAATAAAAGACACCAAGATAAGTGCACTGGTGGACTTCATCAAAGGAAGCTCCAACAGCTGCAAATGTTCTCGTTCGTTAAGGATTTCACCTCGCTCTCAGCCGCAACATCACTGCCTTTCCACAGCTCTGACAACCCATCCAACCTCTAAAACAGAAAAATCACAAACATCTACGTCAAATTCACACACAAATCGAACCCCAGAGAACCTATTGCTAACATACCCACCACCAACCAAGACGCCCACCTTACCAAATGGTCAACCCTCTCCAGAAATGACACAGCAGCAATCATGCACACCATAACCTCAGGGTTGGCAATGCACCCATGCTCCCCCTACATCTACAACCTGGGAAGGAACAGCAGCCCTCATCCTGCTCAACACTCTCTCCCATAACATCCCCATCAGAAAACTCCAAAATATTGGCATATAAAGATCTGCTCTCAAATGGATCTGTTCCTTCCTTACAGGAATACCCCAAAGGGTCAGGCTACAACTCATCACATCAGAGAGCAAGAGATTGGTATGTGGAGTCCCACAGGGATCGTCCCTCAGCCCTACCCTTTTAAACAAATACATGACACCGCTCGCCAACATCATCTGATCACAGGACATCACCATCATCTACTACACCAATGACACACAACTCATTCTCTCCCCGGCGGACAAAACAACCACCACCAGGATCAACTTCAGGAACAGCATGTCCATGGGAGCAGACTGGTTGCGGACCAACTGCCTGCAGCTTAATTCCAACTAGGCTGAAGTATTGGTCTTTGGTCCCAATTGTGGCTATCAGAGCAAGGACCAACACCCATACCCACAGACCACAGAAGAAATTTCAGGATCATCTAGATGAAAAGCTCAATATAACGGCTCACATCAATGCACTGTGCATCTCCTACTTCCACATCATGCACATTTCTGCAAAAGATCTCCAAATGGTTGCCTTATAACACCAGACGGACCATCATGCAAGCACTCATCACTAGCACTCATCGCTAGCAAGCTGAATTGCAACAACACTCTCTATTTCATAATCGCCATAAAAATTTCATAATCGCCATAAAACTCTTATACTGGCTCCAGACCATCCAGAACACCATTACAAGACTCATACTCGACCTCCCATGTCACACCCACATCACACTGCATTTCAAGAAGCTTCACTGGCTCCCCATTCAAAAGAGCAGCCAATTCAAACTTCTCATGCACTACATAGCACAGGACTAGAACACCTGAACAGCTGCATATACTTTCACCAACCCACCAGACAACTACACTCTGCCTTACTCTTATTTGCACATGGCCTCGCATCTGCAAAAGCAAAACTGGAGGTCACTTAATCTCCTACATTGCACCCAAGACATGGAACGACCTCCCTCAACACATCAGCGCCTCCTCCTCATTTCTTGAGTTCCATAAAAAGCTGAATACCTGGCTCTTGGCACAAGTACCTTCAGGACCACACACCTACAATCTTGCCCAATCGCCTCGATACCCTCTTGGTTGAGTAGTATGCTACACAATGAATATAACTTAACATAACATAACTTATGACAATCTGAGAAGACCGCACCTGAATGTGAGAGAGTAGAAAGACAAAGGTAGGGCTTGGTCGGTCCAAGGTAGGAGAGGGACTCGATCTCCGTGCTGGTAGGTGAGGAGTAGATTACTGCTGAACAGACCCTTTCAGATGGAAGAGGAGCAATGCAAAGTGGAGATGCAGTGAGTGTGAAAATAGCCGTAACCACATAGCATGAACTATGCTGGGCTGAACCACGCAGGCGGTACCTCGCACATCTAAACGACGAATATACCTTAATCACCTTTAAGCGTTGTTAAGGCACATGCACGGTCTAGTTGCTGCTGCACCTGCCAGCTGGAAGAGCAGGAAGAGGAAGTATCCAGATGAGTCAGAGAGGTAAAACTGGTTTTGAGGGATTTGGAGGTAGTTTGTAGGGGTGGCGGGATGGTTTTCAGAGCTGGGAGGGGGTCAGGGTAGTTGAAAGGGACAACGGGGTCGGGAGTTTTAGGGCTCAGGACAGGGGATGAGGTGGGGTAGATTACTTGGGTTGAGTGTAGATTTGGGGGTGGGGGTCGGGGTAATATTTACCTGTCTGTGCCTACATCCTCCAATAGCACCTGTCTCTCCCTTCTAAGTTCCACCATGGGAGAAATACAGATGTCCCCCATATATTTATTCCAGCTTCCCCACTTTTTATACCATTTTCGTGGGCAACCCCTACCTTTATAGACAGTTTTCTCTGCTTCCATAGCGTGGTCCATGTCCTTAGCCCAGTCACGCAAATGTGGTATAGTGTCCACCCCCCCACTCTGGGCAATGTTTCTTTTCACTATGCTCCACCCCATGGTGGCCCATGATTGCTCATCTTGGGTGAGGTCCGTTGCTTCTCAGATATTAAGGAGGTATAGTCGGGGAGATGGATGAATGGGTTTATCAACGGACCTTGCCTTTTGCTGAGTGACGCCTGTCCAGTAGTGTTGTATGTGGGGGCATACCCGTAGGATTTGTACAAACGTTCCTATTTGGTTGCAGTTGCGAAGGCAAGGTTTGTCTGGTCTCATTCCTAATTTGAATAATAGTTTGGCCTCAAAGTACACACAATGGAGAAACTTAAGCTGGACGAGTCGGAGTCGCATCGGGACGCCACCTCCCGAGGGGAAGCCAGCGCTTCAATCCAGTCATTGCCCCTAGATCACCTCCCAGCTAGCTCTCAATTTCGGCATTGGATCGGCTCTGTTATTGATTAGTTTCTTATATGTTAGGGTTATGACCTTACAGTCCATTGGGTCCAGTACCAACCTGTCCTCCAGAGGAGAGGAGTCTGGGAGGGGGGTACCTGCAGGGAGGGCACAGTCTATGGCATGACTAATTTGAAGATATCGGAAGTGCTCTGACATTGCTAGCTGAGATCTGCAAATGACGCCTTGGAGATCTGCAAATGACGCCTTCTTGCCCTTTATCCACACATCCCCCACCTTGAGATACCGATCATATACCACTTGTCAAACCCTGCACAAGCACTCAGTTAACCTAAGATGTCGGGTTCCCACAGGGGGGGTGGCCTATGTTAGGCGCCCGCGCCATCCCATCTGCCCTTGGATCCCGTGCCACTCTTCTACTGTATGGGCCATGGGGCCGGTCAAACCTAGTTTTTGGGGATTTGAGTATACCGCTCTGTTGTAGCCTCCTTTCCCATTAACCACAGATCAGTGCGGCAGTTGGGGCATTATGGGACCCAAACACCCATCTGTTTATGGCAATTAGTTGTGACGCCTGGTAGTAAAGGTGCATGTCCGGCAACCCGATGCCTCCATCGTACCACCCCATTGTGACCTTTCTCATGGCGATTCTAGCCGGTCTATTATCCCATAATAATTCTCTCAATCTGTAGAAAGTAGGATTCGGGGATCAGGAAGGGAGTGTTTTGGAGGGCGTGGCAGGTCAAGCATCTTAAATAGAGGCGCCCAACCCAAAAGAGTAAGGGGTAGGGTCTTCCAATGGGCGACATCAGATTTTAACCTCTGCAACAGACCCAACAGATTTCGTTCATAGAACTCAGCAGCATCAGTTGTTACAAAGATACTGAGGTATTGGAAACCCTGGGTCGGCACTGGGATGGGGTATCCCCGAGGACTATGTGGCGGATCACCCCAGACGGAATACATCTGGGATTTGGACCTCAAAGTCCAAGCATGTCAGTCCACATTAATATTTGATTAATCTCATCTATTATGTATACTCCTATATTGCTACTGCCTGGTTGATGGTTGTTCATTTTTCACATATCAGATGTAGCTGTGTTTCCTGATCTTTCTGGTTGTTGCCCACTGCTCATGCAGTAACCCATACTTAATCGACAGAATCCTCTGTCTTTGGTAGTGTGCATTAAAGTGAGATGAAATCTAAGGGAGTAAAAAAAATTACATATAAATTAAAACACAAGATAAAAGCCTTTATCCTGCAATAAGTTTTTACAGTGCTAACCGTGAGGTAAAAACCTTTAAACTCTACAATACCCAAAAATGTAATTGTGGTGTTGTTATAAAATAGAACATTTCTGCATTTCTGTGGCTTAAGACCCTTAAATCAAGCAGACCCAATAGAAGCAAAACATTATAAAACCTGTAGATAGTATGTCATGTATGACCAGGTTAGAAAAGTATTATATCTAAAATCATAAGCATGTGTACAGGTCATCTGTGATATTAAGACCGTTGGGGTGCTTGGAGTCCAGTTCTGAAATGTACCTGGTTTCCAATTTGCACAGGGTTCCTTCTCTGTTGCCCCATCTAATGTTAAAAGGTACACAATCAATTAAATAATACTTTAAATGCTTTGGGTCTGCTTGGTGGAATTCATTGAAATGTCGGGCGAAGGGGTATACTGTGTCTCGATTCTTAATTGCTCTAATATGTTGTTAAATCCTCTTATGCCCCTGCAGCTTGGTACTTCCCACATACCGAAGCCCACGGTGGCACTCGAGGATATACACAACAAATTCTGTTTTGCATGACAGAGATTTATTAATTATAGGGTCACCTCCCCAAAATGTTTTTTTGAAAGCAGTGGTGTTTGTGCCATGTTGACAGGATTTACAGGTCTTTCATTTGTAAAAGCCCTTCCTTTGGCTTGGCCAGTTCCCTTTTGGCTAATCTATTGGATTGTTAACTACCAATCTGTCTTTCATATTGGGGGCCCTTCTGTTGATGATAGAGAGTCTTGACGGCAATGTGTGTACCAGGACCAGATCGTTTTTGACCATCGGCCAACTTCTCTGAATGATACGGTTAATTTCTTTATGCTGCTTACTGTACCCCACAATCATTCTAAATTCATTAATTGATTGATCTGTGGTTTTCAATGGCTGTACAGTGATATCCGTATCATTTTTTGGTCCTGGCCCTGAAATTGTCAATTTCAATAATTTGTCTCTGTCAGTTGCATTGCTTTTAAGAATAGCTGCCTCAATACATTTTGCAGTATAACCCCGTTCAAGGAATCTACGTTTACTTTCTAGTTGGGCTTTTTTCAATTCACTGCTACAGATGCGTTTTATACGTATCATTTCCCCATAGGGGATGCTCTGGACAAGGTATTTTGGATGTAAACTATTTGCGTGTAAAACTGAATTTACAGCAGTGGGGTTTCTGTGTACTTTAGTTTCTATCCTGCTTCCCTCTATGTGTACCTCAACATCTAGAAAGAGGACCCTGTCTGCACTAATGTCTGATATGAATTGTAAGTTGATGTCATTTTGGGTTAAATCATTGATGAACGTTGTTGCTTCAGTTTCCGAGCCATGCCACATTAAAAACAGATCATCTATGTACCTCCACCAACATTGTACGTGTTGGTTAAGGAGGTTGGCATATTTTCTATGTAGGACCAGTTCCTCCCACCAGCCCATGTGGAGACGGGCATAGCTGGGGGAGAAACTGGCCCCCATAGCAACACCCCGCAATTGTTGGTAAAGTACATGCTGAAATAAGAAAATATTGTTATGCAGGCAAATATCAATCATATCAATGATCATTTTACTATGATGTTTATGTGTAATGGGTCTCTGTCCCAGATAGTACTCAATTGCCCTCCTGCCATCCTTGTGGCTAATGCTCATTTATAGAGCTGTTATGTCCATTGTTATTAATAGGTAGTCATTGTCCCACACATAGTTGTGTGTTTTGGCACAAAAAATCACCAGTGTCTTTCAAGTATGAGGGAAGTGTTTGGACAAAGTCTTGTAGAAAATGATCAATATACTGTGATGTGTGTTCCGTTAGACTATTCTTGGCAGAAATTTATTTTATTTATTTGTTAACATTTGTAATGCGCACAGCTACCCAACAAAGGGTTTCCCGGCGCGGCAGATCCCAATAGGAATGCGGTTACAAAAAACTAGATGTTAAAGAGCCATGTTTTTAAGGCTTTTCTGAATTTGATGTAATTCGACTCAGACCGCAATGTATGTGGCATTGAATTCCAGAGAGAAGGTCCTAGGAATGAGAAGGACTTGCCACCCATGCGTGACAGCCTGGTCCTTGGAATTTCAAAATGATGGGGTGCCCTGGTGGTTTGTTTGGATCCTTGTGAAATTTGAGTATGAAGTAAAGAACCGGCATCGTCGGTGAATTGTTCTTTAAAAACAGGTATTCATCTTTACTTAACAACCCCAATCCCTTCCAGACCATCAATTTGGTGTCAAGATTCTCATATGTTGCCTTGACCACTGATTGATCACATCGGCAGTAACATTCCTTATCTGATAATTGCTTTACAGCTTCCTTGATGTAATCAGTTTTGCTCCAGATTACCATATTACCACCTTTATCTGCATTACGTATTACACTTTGTGATTCCATTTGTGCCAGTGATTGCAGGTCTCTGAGCAGCGGCATATCTTGACTTGTGAGGTTAAACAACGCTGTTGAATCCTCCAGCGGGGGTGAGTTGATCAATGCTGTATTCTCAGAATGGCCAGACGTGTCTTTAGAAGAAGATACTTTTTAATTTCAATTTCCTTATGCCCTTGAATATCTCCTTTCTGGTTGCGGCATAGTCGAAGGTGCTTTCAGGCGAGAATGATAAGCCCAAGGACAGTAACTGTAACGCCGCCTGATTCAGAGTTATCGTTGAAAGATTAGTCACTGTGATGTTGGTCTGATTGGGTTCTTGCCTGTTCACTTGTATGTTCATTTGCGGTTCCACTTGTGTGTTTGTTATCGCCTGGTGGACTCTCCTTTGCTTTGCCCTTCTCCTTTGTCGGCGCTTGTAGGTGCTGTTTTTGTTTGTTGTTTTTTTGGACGCAATGTTTGTTTGCAAGTGAAATTGCAATCGGTACTCTTCCGTCTCTGATGTCACCTTCTGTCTCACGTTCGACTGCATAGCTCAATTCAGAGGCAGACGATTCACCCTATTTGCGCCTCTGTCGCCCCTTGATGCCTTTTTGGGCACTCCACTAAATTTTGATATTTTCATACTTTCAGACTTTTTGGCGAAAGTGAAAATCCAACCACACTCATAATCAGCCTTGTCTCGGTGATCTTTGTAGGTCTTTCGCTCTCATATCTTTTACTCCTCTTTTTTTAAACGCAGTGTCATTTCCTTTCTAAGTTTATTTTCCTCATCACTTTGTGCCATTGTTTTAATTTCATCATTTAGGGTATCAATTTGTTTTTGTAATTTTTGGCGATCGGATTTAGCGTATTTACCCAATATTGTCACCTATTTCCTTGAGGACTCTAAGTTAGTTTCCGCCCATTCTTTCACCATTTGTGGATCGGGCGTTTCATAACTCCGGCACAATTAGTATGCGCAAGCCTCTTGGTATACATCCGACGTCTAAATAGCGTTGGAGGGAGCGACCCTACCACCACTTACTTTGTTCACTTTTCATATTTTTTCCAGGGTTCGAAATTTATCCAGGAGCGTTGTATTGTTAGCTCCACTTGTTGCCTTCTGGGTACTGTTCTTCGTTGGCGGCGAGTTTGTATCATTGAACATTTCAGCCGCTGCAGCCTCGCGGTCTCTTAACGTGTCGGCCGACATTGTTTGGAAACCCTTGTAATATTGAAGTACTTGTCTTAGGTGCCGAGTCTCGAGTATACTCTTGAATGTCAATGTACTTGGTCGTTCACCTAAGGTTTGGCACACCCTTCACCCAGCATGTACGAGCTGCTTGCAGTCCTACCTTCAGCTCCTGACAGCTTCTCCCGGGTCCTCCGACTCAGGTTCGTTGTCTAGCTTACTCCGTAGGAATCCACTAATATAGCACTGCTGGGGGGCTGGTCACATCGAAATCCTCCTGGATTTAAGTGTGGTTGTTGTCCGTTGCCAGACGATGCCTTCCTTGTGTGATATCAGCCCGTAAACACGTCGAAGGGGTGTCTGTGTGCAACCGGAGAAGACAAAAACTGGTTTAAAATATCCTGATAACTCCACTGCCTGAGCGGCTTTTCAGTTTCACAAATGTAGCACGGACCACAATTCCGTGCACAGAATCTTCTTTATTGGTTCCAAACTCTGCCGGCCATTACGCGTTTCGACACCAAGGTGCCTTGATCACATGACACGTAGGTCAGTCACCTGACCATTTTTTCCATTTTTTCTCAAAACAGTGTTAAAGTGACAGTGCATTGTTAAACAATTGCTGCATAAGGGATAGTTTATAACCTGTATTATGTACACCATAGGCATCTGCCATTTTGCTTAAATCATGGTTTGAATACCAGTTTCAGAAATCATGGTATGAATACCAGAAATACTTTACGTCATCCTGACTCTCAAATCAATATTTTGTGCCAAACTTTAGCAATGTAATAAAGTGCAATATAGGTATATATATATAAATACATAAATAAATAGACCTTAAAATAGCATAACATATATTCAAGACAATTTTAAGATGGATTCTGTGCAATATATATATTGAAATAGATTTGCAAGTTTCTCAATAAATGTGAGGTATTAGAGTGAGATTTTGAGATCTAGCTAAGGGAACCAATTTGGGAGTGATACCAATCTGTGGGAGTGGATGAAGTCATTTTTTTGAGTTTGAGAGGTGCTTCTGTGCGATAGAGGATGAGAAATTGAGTTTTTGCTAGGTTTAGTTTCAGAGAAAATGTCAGAAAAAGAAACTCAGAATGGCAAGGTTTGCATAAAAAAGTGGTGACCAAGATTCACTTCTCAAGGTGACCTTCAGTGTTTGTTTCTGTCCTTAAATTGTGCTGGAGTATTGGCAAGATGCGTGCCTTGTCCTGCTTTCCAATGCCGTCTGTTGGACTTCGAGCTGACAAAAGCACTCCAGGTAAAGAGGATTCCCTCCCTTCCTGGCCACTAGTTTCTTTTTTTATTTACTGCGCAGTATCACTTGGAATCCCATCTATGCAAAATACAGCTACATTAAAGGAAGCTTATTGCAACACACATATGTCAGACTATCTTCCCATTGACTACTCTATACACTAACAGTCATGTTGAGACCACCAAGGACTGAATTTCAAATCTAGAAGAACGTGTGTTGACATAATATTTAGGTGTGATATATAGACACAGTATTACATCTGTAAGAATGTCTGCTAGGATAATCATATGTGTGTGGTGTTGTCACAGTACTACATCTGTGAGAATGTCTGCTGAGATCATCATATGTGTGTGGTATTGACACAGAATTACATCTGTAAGAATGTTTGCTTGGATAATCGTATGTGGGTGGTATTGATACAGTTTGAAGCTGTAAAAAGGAGTGCTAACCCGATGATTAAGTGTGTGTTATTGACACAGAATTGTTATGAACCCCAATGTACCCCAATATATGCCTAGGTAGTTACACAACCTTTCACCTACATTTGTCCTACCATTGTTCTACATAACAGATCTGGCGCTGACCTTTTAGCTAGTTAGGTGCTACATGACTGTCGTGTGGTTTTGTCAGAAAACTAGCCTCATGTATTATGCAGGAGGATTCTCAGTATCAAAGCATGATTACCATCTCCTGCATAATACCTCTGTATAAGGGTCACCTCTATCATCATCCTCGCCCAACATGCCCATAGTACACTTATAGGGAGAACCCCTGTGGGTATCTTTCGGGTATATAAGCACTAAATCTTTGCTGGCAAATTAGAAGAGAAAGAATTCCATGCTGACACGCTGACGCGAGACGCAGAGGTCTCGGCACGCAGAAACTCCAGCACACAGTGGTCGGACATCCCTTACAGGGTGTCCATCTCGAGACCAACACTGGGTCCTTCGCTCTCCCACATCAGGTAATGGGTTTGGCTCTATCCTAAGGGGATTTATGGCTATACACCTACATACATGCTAGGTACAATTAGGTACATCTAGTTAGGGTTTGCATCTTAGGAGTACATATTATTACTGTTATGTATCTATATGCCTGCATATATTCATTGTTTTAGCACTATGGTAGAATTCTAGTGGTGCTCATAGCAGTATATATATCTGTTTATATCTAATGGTTTTTGCAGCATACATAATTTATACTAGAATGACGCTGGTTCAATAAATACTTATTGAAAACGTCCCGACTGTTTATCCTGTATATCTCTGAGACGAAGTAAGCATGAGTGACTGGGCGAAAAGTACTGTACTGTTTCCATGATCCCTGAGGGATCAAGGTTGTCATGTTCGATCTTTGGTAGAAACTATTTGCTCCTTGGTAAGAGGGGCTCATAGTGGCACTGTGAGCTAGCTGGTCTACAGACTAACATATCATTTGGGGGTACCTGGATTCAGTCTGGACACCGATCCCTTAGTTTATGTTGTCTAAACGTGCAGATCCTATATAGATTTGTAGGAACTACACAGCAGTATTACATGTGTAAGAATCGATGCTCGGTGATTGTTAGATGTGCAGTATTGATACCGTTGTATTAGTGAGATTAGGTTTTGGGGTGATTGTTAGATGTGCAGTATTGATACAGTTATGCATTAGAGAAATTAAGTGTTGGGGTGATTGTTAGGTGTGCACTATTGATACAGTATGGCATTAGTTTAAGTGGTGGGGTGATTGTTTGATGTGTAGTATTGATACAACATTACATCAAAAAGAATGTTAGCTGGGATGATTGTTAAATATGCGGTATTGACCGAGACTCCTGTCTTTTTTTGGGTCTTCCAGGTCCACCAGATTAAATGCATCTACAAATGAAGAGACATCAAGAAGCGCACCCAACATGGAGCTGCATGCCATTTTGTGATGCAGAGGAGGCAAAGGAATGAAGCTGCCATAATCATCTAGCAAAAGCATGCTTTTTTCCATAGTCCCAGAGAGAAAACTAAAAGAATGAATATCCGTGCTAAACTACATTGCTGGGGTCCATTAGGACATATCCGTTTGAGGATAGCGCTCCTAATTACTTTAAACACAAAACACACTCAGCTGTGCCTCTTTGCTATTAATCATTCGAATGAAGAACACCTTCCTATGATATCACCTGTATTTATCGTTGTGTCACCTGTTCTGAGGTGACGTATGGCATAAGTGTGCTCTCGACAGGAAGATGGCTTGTAGGTAATGGGAAAGCATTGCTTGGTTCTGAGCAGGAAAGGGACAACATGTACCAGTTGAAGAGGACGATGGCCTTAGGGACTCTTGATTTTCCTGCAGCTCTCCACCTACTTCCCAAGAACGTCAAGCACGTCTCACTAATGGTTTAATCCTCAAAACTTAGATGCCTCATTACAATGGGCTGTTTCCCCGATTTCTGAGCATTATTTTTCCTAAGGCCCTACAATGTAAAGTGTGAATAATTTAATTCTCTCCAAAGCCAAATACATGAGATTATCTCAGCATCATTGTGTTATCTTCATGGTTGGATCCCATAAAACCAGTTAGCTCTCCACACTTAGGGTAAACCATCCAGCAGGGCTAAGTTGGAAACAATTAATTGGGTTGAAATTAATTCTCAGTCCTCGGAAATAGAGCCTGAACTTGTTGGAGGTATGGAGTTATTAATGCTTGAACTTTTTGACGTTTCACAGGAATTTTTGAGCAAATCAAACTTGCTAAAACAAACTTGAGAAGAGGTATTCTCCTTTTTTAAATAAGTGTTTTTTGTACTTGTCATAGTTCACTTGCTTGCAGAAATGGCCATCTGGGATATTTTTGAAAGGCTTGGTGCAACCAAAATGCTCTACTGGTGGAAGAAGCGGTATTGAAGACAGGCGGTTCTGTTTTCAAATCTCTTACACCATTCACAGTATCCATTGTGGTCCCTGAGTAAGAGATGAAGATGTTACATACTTTCACTTTAGTCTTTTATAATGTTTTACATATTGTGTCCACTAGTGAATAGGGGACAAGTTTATGTATCTGAGTGTTTTGTGTCACCTGCACGTCACAGGTTCTAATCACACCAGGTTACTCTTCATCTCTGTGTGTCATGAAATGAGACTTTATTGTCTAGATGATAGTGGCACTTGTTTGCATCAGTAACTAACAAAAATCCTGTGATAGATGGCATTGTATAAAACAGGGTCTCCATCCTTATCTGTAGGCATGGGCGGATTTTGCGGATTGGCAATCCGCAAATTTGCGGATTTGCGAATTTGCGGATTGCGAAAATCCGCAAAATCCGCGAATCCTCGCGGATTTTTTTTTTGTGTTCGCACAGGTTTCTGCAAGTTCGCGAGGGTTTTGTACAATTTCGCAAATTGCGAAATTGTACAAAACGCTCACGAACTTGCAGAAACCCGTGCGAACACAATGTGCCTACTCATGTATGTGCCTCTTGTGTGTATAAAAGGTCAGAGAAAGATCAGTTCAGCATATGAAGAGAAAGAAGCTCCTGGTCACAGGAACAGCACGGGTATTGCGCTCGTGAAAGTCAAGGATGCAAAGTCTATCCAGCATCACAGCTGATTTTCCACGGTAGATTTGGGAAGAAGGCACACCTGTCCAGCCTCAACGACGCTCACGATTGTTTTTGGGCTAATGAATGAGTCACTGAATTTGAGCATCAACTAGTTCGAGCGACCATGTGTGTGTTACTATGCAATCGCCCCGAAGGGCGCAGGGGTCCCTTGAGTGAGCTGTAACTATTTTACAATGGCGCCAGCAAGCTGCCAGTGCCGTTGTAAAATAGTTACAAAGTTAGCTTGCACAGGAAGCACTTAGATAAAATAAAGCAGCACCTGCTTCGTTTTATCTAGTGGTTCCTGTGCAAGCTAACTTTGTAACTATTTTACAACTGCGCTGGCAGCTTGCTGGCGCCATTGTAAAATAGTTACATGAGTGGGGGTTCAACCTTTGAACCCGTTACGTCCGCAGATTTGTTTTTGCGGATTTTTCCGGGAAATCCGCAAAATTCACGGATTGCGGATTTCCCAAAAATCCGCAAAATCCGCGGGCGTAACGGATTTCCCGCTCATGCCTACTTATCTGTAATAAGAGATACTTATTAACTTCACTGGATTTCACCCCAGGATACTAATATAGTAAGTGTGTATTACTCACCACATCAGACAATATTACATTAGTGAACACCATATGCAAGATTTCCAGCAGAGATCACCTCAGTGCATTAGGCACGGTTGTCAGCAATAATGTTAAAAAAATAGTAATAATATTGGTAATAAGCCTCTCTGCGACATTAGAGGGGAGTCGATACAAACAGTTGCACCTGTTTTTGGATAAGACTCTGGCAAAATGTGGTGTAGCCCGAGAATGGAAGGCCACAACGCCCCCATCAAGGGCAGTATGGAAGAGAGAGATGGATCACTGTATTGGTCTGGAGGTGGCAGTATATAAAGCTCCGCAGTACCCACAGAACCACCCCAAGGTGTGGCAATTATGGGCAGATTATCAGCATTAAATTAGAACCTGTCCGTTCTGTGCATCAAATGGTTCATGAAGAAGTTTGAGCATTCATGGGATTAGAGGGGTTGGGACACGTGGTCTCATAATTGGACTTATATTGTGTCTTGTTGATAGAATGTCTTGTGGGATTTGAATGCACATGCAAATATTTTTTTTTGTTCTTTTATTATATGCCGGGCTTTCAGGCCATGTTCACAATCTGAGATTCAAAATCAATAAAATCTGTTTAAAAAAAGACGTCTCTCTGCATAGTTTATCACTCAAACATCATCTTAAATTCATTTTGAAGATTTTATCATTTTTCCAAAAATATTACCTTAAAAATTTCGAAAAAAATACACACATTTTCGTCTTGAATATACACTTTTAATGTTTCGACATTGCCCACTGTTTTAAATGTAAATGTAGATGTATTTGAGCTTGTAAAGCGCACTGCTACCCGTAGGTTTCCTGGCGCTGTATAACGCTGGGGAACCCGTCCTGGCTTTCCCTGTGGGATGGTCCCTGCTGGGAGTCCCCAAGGTAGAGCCAGGCATCCCCGGTGTTGATGGGGCTGTTGTGGAGATTAGGCAAGCTAATGCCCAGAGTTGCCGAGTGGAACCCCTGATTAGAGTAGGCACCGAAGCGAGAATTATCGAGTCCGCTGACTCAGGTCCACGACCCTGCCGCGTCGGGAATTGAACCCTGGTCCCGGGCCGACTTCTGCTCCCGGGTCTGCCGCCTCTAACCAGTGAGCCACACTACTCCAAGAAATGTATCTATAGAGTCGCGGAAACAATAGATAAGTATTTAACTCAGTCAATCGTGCATGCTTAGTTTCAACAGAGTTGCAGAGAAATAGAGAGACAGGCTTTTTCAATAAAGGGTTTATTGAACAGTCTTCTTTCTAATGAAAAAGAAATTAACTGCTACAATTGTAAAGCGGACTGTAAAGTATAATGCGTACAGCGAGAACAATATTATGAAATAATACTGTAAGAGCATTGTATGGTTTCTAAGCCATATCAAAATACATACATAAATAATATTGACTAAAAATACTCAACTGGTGCTTCTAAATACGCCTACCTCAATGTACCTAACCTAAGTCTAGTTTGCGGTAAGAAGTAAGTATTGTGTAGCACAGGTTTAGCTGTTTTTGCCAAGAATCTATCCAAGATTTCTCTTAGGTTCTAATCAGCTCCATACCTTAGTTTAGAATGAAGGAGGTCTGGTATCTCTGTCTCGGGGCTCGATTTCCCAACACCCCGCAAGGGGAGCTTGGAAACACTGGAGCTGGATTCTCAGTGAGAGAAAGGACAGCTTCTCGATCAGTGCTTCAGCTGGAGGGTCGGCTTCCTTCGGCACTTACTGTAGCGAGCTATGTCGGGCAAGTAGATAGTCAAACTGCTTGGAACCACCGTGTCTTGCTAGACCTATTGAAGGCATATTTATACCTTGAAGGTGTCTAGTATGACGTAAAGTCGGGCATGATAACGTCTGGAAAGAACCCCTAGGGAATAGTAGTTCTGTGAAAAGTACATGAGTTCTAGGATAAATCAATATTCAAGCAAGGGGAACTTCCCTAACTGCTTAAGCCGATTTTCCTAGAAATCGTTGTGACGTTTTATACGGGTGGAAGTAGGCATGCCTGTATTTGGTGTGCATGGGCTATGTCTAAATAAGGGAATGATTTCTATGCCTATATTAGGGCAATGTGAATTGTACCTATATAAGGGCATAAATCGGGAAAATTTCCTCGGAGCCTAAAATGCCACATAACAGTATATGTGAGTATTGGTGTATATAAGTGAGTATATGTGAGAGTGAGCAATTGGAAGAGTTCCTGTATAAATTTGTATGTGTTTCTATAAATGATTGCTTAAGATAGTAAGTATGTGTAAGTTTCTGTAGCAGTAAGTGTTGTGGTGTGTGTATAACTGTGTATGCAATTTAATGGATGTTTGATACTTTGTTTGTATGTGTGACTATGTGTGTGAGTAACTCTATGGATGAATGTCACTGTGTAACAGGATGTATAGGTGTATGAGTACATATGACTAGTGAGTACATGTATGAGTGGCTGTATAGGATTGTTGGTAAATGAGTGGATGTGTGTGTGTGTAGATCTTGGAATTACTGAATAGGTGTGTTGTAAGGGCATTGGTATGTCCATTGCTTTGAAAATGTTAGTTTCTATTTTTGAGAGTGTGTATCAAAGGTTATATTAGGGTGAGAAGAGGTCTGCCACTCTATCACAAGGATGATGTCATCTGGGATTTCATCAGTGATGTCATTTGAGATGTCATCAGTGATGTCATGAGTGATGTCACTGACTATGTCAAGAGTGATGTAATAAGTGACGTCATCAGTAGTGCATTACGGGCGCGCAAGTTATTGTTAGCTGAACTAACTATAACGGGGGAATTTCTATGGTTTTGTACGAGTGAAATGTCCAACTAACTATAACGCCCCTGAAACCTATGGTTTTTTCAGTGAATTTCTAAGGTTTTTTAAATGCTAGTTCCTAACTATAACGTGCCTGAAACCTATGGTTTTTTCAGTGAATTTCTAACGTTTTTTTAATGCTAATTCCTAACTATAACATGCCTGAAACCTATGGCTTTTTAAGTGAATTTTAAAGGTTTTTTAAATGCTAGTTTCTAACTATGCCTACAGAGGTAGGACATGTGAAGAAAGAAGAAAAAACACACGGAAAGAAGAAAAAGAAATGCAGAAAGAAGCAACAGAAGTCCTCAAAGACAAAGAAAAGTGCTGGAAGAAGGAAGACGTGCAGAAAGAACAAACAGAGGAGCAGAAAGAGGCCTTTTTACAAAACCATCCTGTACCCTCAACTTTTTCAGATGGGTACTGGTGGTAACTGACTCTGACTAACTAGTCCTAGAGCCAGTGCTATGATAAAAGACACTTTGAATACAGTTAAAATACCTACATACACTAGGGAACAATATGTGTTGGGCTTAACCTGTGATTAGCATGACCTCCTCTGTAAGCCCATAGTATACAATAGGGCAGGAGGACAAAAACTACCTCTTAAAACGCGCCACGGGCGCTTTTCAACACTCGTGAAGGGAGGGGGGTGCCTAAGGTGACATGTGTAAAAACACACCCTGTGGCACGTTTTAAGTTGGGGGATTAAGCCCCCTTGAATACTGAGGGTCCCTGTGGTCCAACTAGCCCACTAGGTACCTCCAGTAAGTGCCACAGAGCTGCATTGCACAGAGGTGTAAAAAGGGGCATGGCGTGGACCACCTCTCTGCAACGCAGCGCACTGGCAGTTACTGGAAGCACCTGGTGGGCTAGTTGGCCCCCAGGTGCCCTCAAAATTGAAGGGGAACTATTTCCCCAACTTAAAACGTGCCACTGGGCATGTTTGCACACATCACCTCAGGCCTCGTCCCCTCCCTTCCCCAACGTGTAAACAGGCCCTGTGGCCATTTTAAGTTGAGATATTAAGTCCCCTTGATTCCTGAGGGTCCCTAGGGTCAAATTAGCCCACTACGTACCACCAGTAAGCGCCATTGCAGAGACGTGTAAAGAGGGGCACAGCCAGCACCACCTCTGTGCAACGCAGCACAGTGGGGCTTACTGGAAGCACCTGGTGGGCTAGTTGGCCCCCAGGATCCCTCTGGATTGAAGGGGAATTATTTCCCCAACTTAAAACGCGCCACAGGACGTGTTTGCACACGTCACCTCAGGCCCGTCCCCTCCCTTCACCCCTGTGTAAACACACCCTGTGGCCGTTCTAAGTTGAGATATTAAGTCCCCTTGAATCCTAAGGGTCCCTAGGGTCAAACTAGCCCACTACGTACCTCCAGTAAATGCCACAGAGCTGGGTTGCAGAGAGGTGTAAAAAGGGGCGTGGCCTCTGAACACCTGTCTGCAACACAGGTCTCTGGCGCATACTGGAGATACCTGTTGGTCTAGTTGGTCCTCAGGGACCCTCGGTATTGAAAGAGAATTAATTCCCCAACTTACAATACGCCCAGGGGGGCGTTTTTTCACATTGGTGAAGGAAGGGGGCGTGGCTGAGGTGATATGTCTGCAAACACGCCCTGTGGCGTGTTTTTAGTTGGGGGATTACGTCCCCTTGAATCCTGAGGGTCGATGGGGTGCAACTAGCCCACCAGTTATCTCCAGTATGGGCTACGGAGCTGTGTTGCAGAGAACTGTAAAAAGGGGCATGGCCTCAGAACACCTCTCTGCAACGCAGCCCCCTGGTGCATACTGGAGGTTCCCGTTGAGCTAGTTGGCTCCCAGGGACCCCCAGTATTCAAGGGGAATTTGTTCCCCATCTGCAAACGCACCAGGGAGCGCGTTTGCAGAGTGCTGAAAGGAGGGACGTGGCCTCCGGCGTGATGCCGGTCTTTTTTTAAATTATTGTGTGGCTCCACTTCTTTTCCTAATATTCTTGGGCCTGCCCCCAAATTCTTTTTTTTAATCCAAAAATTGGGAAGGGGGATGCATGGCCGCCCCCCCCCCCCCCCAGGTCATAATCTGCTCCGGGGACCCATCCCCTGGGACAGGCCATTTTTTAGGATCTTTTTGCTTTTGGAGGGCAGCTGACTTGCCCCCCTCCTTTGGCCATTTATGGCCCTGGGGACTCTATCCCCCGGAGCCGGCCTTTGTTTTTTAAATTTTTATTTGTTTTTAATATTTGAGATGGGGGGCCGCGTGGACCCCCTCCCGGGCCACTAATAGCCCCAGGGACCCCATTGCCTGGGGCTGGCCCTCTCCTTTGGGGACCGTGGGAAGGAACTCAATCCCCCCACAGTCCCGCTGGCTCCCCGCATCCTGCGGGAGCTGGCATTGCTTTTCCACATGGGGAGCTGCTAAGATGCAGCTCCCCGTGTGGAAAAGCAATTAGGTGTGCATTTTGAAAGAGAGATCAGGTTTGCCTGTTCTCTCTTTCAAAAGCCAAACCAAGTTTGCTTTCGCCCGGCAGAGCAGAGGGCACCTATTGACACTGCAGGAGCCGGCCTTGGAGGGTGGCAGTACCCAAGGCCATGACAGGGCCCAAGGAGTGGGGCTGCATGGCCCCCTCCTGACATTACAAAAGCCTTGGAGGTGGTGGTCCCCATGGCTGGGGGGTCCGTCACGGACCCCCAATTATGATATTAGAGCCCCGGGCAGGTGGAGGGCCCTGGGACATGTGGGGGTCTCAAGCCCACCTACACAGGTTTTTTATTTTAAAAAATTAAAAATAAAACAAGCCCCGGGGTTGGCGGTCCCCGGGGCTGTGGGGGGCATGAGCCCCCTGTAAATATTTTCTCAAAGCCCGTGGGGGGCAGTCCCCGGGGCTTGGGGGCCTTTGAGCCCCTCCACCCATATCATTTTGTTGCCCTTGGGGTGGAGGTCCCCGTGGCTGGGGGGGCCTGTGAACACTCCCACTAATAATCTAATTAAGCCCCAGGGTGGCGGTCCCCCAGGCTTGGGGGGCCTTTGAGCCCTTCAACCATTTCTGTTTAAAGCCCAGGGGGTGGCAGTCCCCAGGGCTGGGGGGCTGTGATTCCCCCCAAACAAATTGTATGATAACCCCGGGTGTTGGCCGTCCCCGGGGCTGGGGGGCCCCTCTGGGCCCCCATTACATATCAATATTTAAATAGCAACGAAGAGCGGGAGCCCGTGCTTCATTTTTTTTCTGTCAGCAGTATCCAAGTACCCTACGCAGATTTTGCCGATTTAAAAAGAAAAAGAAAAACATTTTTGGGGCCCTGGGAGTCCTTGTGGGACCCCCTAAGCAGGCCTAGGGGGTCAGGGTGTTTCTAACCTGCCCCCTTTTTGCATTTTACGCCTTAGTTTCACTGATTTCTTGTACGTCTGTTTTTCCGAGGCACAAGATGGCTGCCAAAACTTCCTGGGTTGGAGTGTTGACAGCCAATTAGCATGAATTTTGTTGCATGCACTGCATCCTCAAATGCAATGCTGTGCGCACAACGAAATTCGTTTCATTTTTTTATATGTTTACTTACCTGTAAACCTCCGTAATCTATAGTTTACTAACCCCCACCCTGCCCCTCTCCCTCCTCCTCCCCATGTCACTGCCCGGCAGGTGCTCCCACTACAGACCGCAGCTGAGTATACAATGCAAAGTGTTTAGGGGATGTGCCGGACAGACTTGAGTATGCAGAGCACAGACATGTACATGTCAACATACACTGATGGTCTATTGAGTGAAGTGGATAGTGGATGCAACCAGGATAGTTCAGTCAGTAGGGAAGATTATGGAAACGTATTGCGTACATGCCCCCTCCCCCCAAACCTTTAGTGTAGTGGGCTGGCTTGGCGTTCGCAAGGCTAGCGTAGGGGTATGAATAAAAAGCATGTTTCTATGGGTGTGGTCCTCTTATGGAATGGTGAACATGTCTGCCAGGTCTGGCCATCTTACACTGCCACGAGGTTGCCCATGTGAGCGAAAGTGGCTGCGCGAATGATGCTCTCAGCGTGCTGGAACTCAGAAACTGACATGGACGCTGCAACGTATATATGCCGCACAGTTCACCTTTCAACACCACCGTATGTGAAAGAGGGCCCGCCACGTGCCGGCCGAAGCTCCTGGGCTGAGGTCTGCAAGCTCAGAAGAGTCCTGAGATAAATGCTGGCTACCGCGACACAGGCACACAGCGCCCAGCCTGAGGCCCAGCAGCGTGAAGTGCTCTGTATACTACTGACACAGTAGTCAAACAGGTACTAACAGTGTAACGGTGTCTGACTCTTGATCCCACAATGGACGATGTTAGAACTGCATCTGTGAGTGGAGATGAAGGTACTCCCTTCGACCAGGTGAAACCAACTCTAGGTCCCAACAGTGAAACAGTGTCTTGATCCCACAATGGACGACGTCCAATATTACCTGCTGCTTGCTTTTCACACAGCTCCCTCCGTTGAGGTGCATCACACTCTGTGCTTCCGTAGCTAACTGCTGTACAGGATTATTGGACTTGGTTGACACCATTCGGCGCAGTACACCACAGTACAGCAGTTCCGAACAGTGAAACAGGGTCTTGATTCTATGATTGAGGATGTCAGAAGTTAACGTCTGTGATTATTTCTGTGTACCACCTCCGACCAGATGCAATGAACTCTAGGTCCCAACAGTGGAACAGTGTCTTGATTCCACAATGGAAGATGTACGATATTACCTGCTGCTTGGTTTTCATAGAACTCCCTGCGTTGAGGTGCATCAGACTCTGTTGCACATGATAAATGTGCTTGGTTGACACCAGTCAATGGAGTACACTGCAGTACAGCAGGTCCGAACATTGAAACGGGGTCTTGATTCTATGATTGAGGATGTCAGAAGTTAAATTCTGTGATTATTTCTGTGTACCCCTTACGATCTGGTGCAACCAACTCTGTGCTTTCGAATTCAACGGTACGTGGCTGTGAGGCGTTAATGAATACTGCCCCTGGCCTACACTGCGATCAGCAGGGTTCACAATTCAGATTGAGTGGTGATTGTTTATTACAGAATCCAGTAGTCGGATGTATGACATTACAATGCATGCTTTTACCATGCATGCCTTTACAACGCGGTTTTTACAACGAATGCCTTTACAACGCATAGTGCTTTGGGGCGCTGGATAGTGAATAGTTTAATTTACTATTCCAACTCTATTCCCAGTGGATAGTAGGAAAGGTGTTGGATAGTAAATTAAACCTATTCCCTATCCTAGAGCGCCCCCCAGCGCAATGCGTTGTAATGGTTTGCGTTGTAATAACCGCGTTGTAAAGGCACTGCGTGGAAAAAGTTGCGTTGTAAAGGATGTTCCCCCCAGTAGTTAGGTAACTACTACGTCTATTGAAATATACACAATATCCTTTTAGTATAATTGCTTGAAGACATTTTTTTAGATGACTTATAGGTTTACTATAATGACCACGTTCATCTTGCAAGTCCAAAGGAACACTGAATTGTCTACACTGTGGACAGCAGAAATCGAAATTGGAATTGTTTTGATTTATTTACTGCAGAGTTTTCTGTAATTTATGTTGTTGTATTTTGTGAAGAGGAAGTGAGAAAAAGTATTCATGGTTGTCTGTGTGAGTACTGCCTTCAATTAACACTACATACATCAGTGTTCACAATTCAGATCGAGTCTAGGGTGACCAACTGGCATAGGTGCAAGTTCAGGACGGTGAATGTAAAAATTCAGGACAAAGGGACAAAATTCAGGACAAAAATTCAGGACAAAGGGTCAAAATTCAGGACAAAACTTCGGGACAAAAGTTACGTTTTACAGACACGCAATAGTAGCGCAATAGTATATAAGTAAGTAAATAGACAACCACCTAAGTACAAGTCAAAATAAGTTTACTTTAGGTTGAGACAACCGTGCAGGTCTCATTTTTAGGTCTCGCCTGTCGATGCGCATGCGCATCGAGCAAGCGAGACTATGGGGGCTTATCCACTCTTTATCCACACTGCAAGGAATCGTGGCGATTCCTTGCAGTGCCCGTGACTTTTAAGCTCAATGCGCATGCGCATTGAGCTTAAAAGCGCGTGCACGTCCGTCTTGTTTTACCCGCTCCGCCCCCTCCCCTTCCCGCCGTGTCGCATTTCTCCTCCCCCCTCCCCTCTCTTCCCTCCGTCTTGTTACTCAGGAGAGCGAGTCTCCGCTTTTTCACAGTCTTCCAAGCGACTCAGGCGCAACCACATTTCCTTTACTTAATCGCATCTCAGAATAGACGGCCAAACTTGTGTTGTTTAGTAATGTCGTTCTCGACTGCTTTAAGCTGACTCCAGCGGCACAGGCATTTCCGCTCCGAGCTTTTTTTACTATGTTACCGACCCGGGTTGTTTTTGACAGCCTTTGAATTAAGTCTCACCAAGCTCCCAGGTCCGGAGTTGTACATAAATCCAGGCCTGCGGAGCCTGACCTGATTAACACCTGGGCTCTATTTGTTACTTGCCCTAACGTTTACAGTGACTCCTCTGGGCATGATATTACCCATAACTTTCACCAATGCCGTCATTGCCGGCATCCCGGAAAAATTACCGGGTTGCATAGCATGACACGAGCACTCACCTGTGTAACCGCCCAGACCTCTCACATCTTGGCCCTCCAGTCACAAGCATGGTGACCATGGTATTGCTAGGTGGACGGTTCTTAGTTCCACTGTTCCATGTTTTACCCGCTCCGCCCCCTCCCCTTCCCGCCGTGTCGCATTTCTCCTCCCCCCTCCCCTCTCTTTCCTCCGTCTTGTTTGTTTATTTTACCCGCTCCGCCCCCTCCCCTTCCCGCCGTGTCGCATTTCTCCTCCCCCCTCCCCTCTCTTCCCTCCGTCTTGTTACTCAGGAGAGCGAGTCTCTGCTTTTTCACAGTCTTCCAAGCGACTCAGGCGCAACCACATTTCCTTTACTTAATCGCATCTCAGAATAGACGGCCAAACTTGTGTTGTTTAGTAATGTCGTTCTCGACTGCTTTAAGCTGACTCCAGCGGCACAGGCATTTCCGCTCCGAGCTTTTTTTACTATGTTACCGACCCGGGTTGTTTTTGACAGCCTTTGAATTTAGTCTCACCAAGCTCCCAGGTCCGCAGTTGTACATAAATCCAGGCCTGCGGAGCCTGACCTGATTAACACCTGGGCTCTATTTGTTACTTGCCCTAACGTTTACAGTGACTCCTCTGGGCATGATATTACCCATAACTTTCACCAATGCCGTCATTGCCGGCATCCCGGAAAAATTACCGGGTTGCATAGCATGACACGAGCACTCACCTGTGTAACCGCCCAGACCTCTCACATCTTGGCCCTCCAGTCACAAGCATGGTGACCATGGTATTGCTAGGCGGACGGTTCTTAGTTCCACTGTTCCATGTTTACGGTTTAATTAATCCAAAGTTTCCATTCTGGATGTCTTAATGACAGGCACCTCCCCCCCTTCTTTCATTACAGAACCGTTGGAATTATCTTCCCACAATTTGCAACCAAACTGTGCTGCAATTGTTACTCTTCCATGTAAGTAAGTACCAATGGGCCCGCTGTTGAGTAACCCTGTCTATGCTGGCAAGGACATACCAGCAGACGTGTGACTGTTACCTCTCTCCCCACAGGAGCCTCCACAGGCCCACCATTTGGATTGACCTGCGGAGGTTACCCGTCGTTTTCATACATAGTAGGTAGTGTTCACCTTTTCACACTAGTAGCACATAATTTACAACTCCACATTTTTACACCCACTTTCAGAATTATTCCCCAGGTGCTCCTTTCAGTCCTGAAGAAGACCCAGACGCCAGGTGCTCAGACAGTATTAGTTTCATAGTGTAACAGTAGGCAATGCCATTAGAAGGATTTTTGTTTAGATAGGTATTGCAAAGGGTCACTATAGGTATAATGAATACAACTTTCAAAGACATATTGTCCAGAGCTGCCAGGTTTCCCAGGTCCAGGTCCTCACCCTCACTCACCCTCAACTCCTCACCCTCACTCACCCTCACTCACCCTCACCCTCACCCTCACTCTCACTCACCCTCACCCACACTCACCCTCCCTCAACACCTCACCCTCACTCACCCTAAACCCCTCACCCTCACCCTCAAACCTTCACCCTCAACCCCTCACTCACCCTCACTCTCACTCACCCTCACTCAGCCTCAACTACTCTCACTCACCCTCAACCCCTCACCCTAACTCACCCTCACTCACCCTCAACACCTCACTCACCCTCACCCTCACTCACCCTCAACACCTCACCCTCAACCTCAACCCCTCACCCTCACCCTCACTCACCCTCACCCTCACTCACCCTCACTCTCACTCACCCTCAACCCCTCACCCTCACTCACCCTCACTCACCCTCAACCCCTCACCCTCACTCACCCTCACCCACCCTCACCCTCACTCACCCTCAACCCCTCACCCTCACACAGTGCAATAGGTCTCAGACCATTTCAGTTAGAGCTTTAAGAAATGTTTATGGCTTTTTTTATTTGTAATTCTTTAGCATTGGCTACAGGAAACAAAAATGCTAAACATTTACAAAAAAAACCCATAAACAATTCTAAAAGCACTAACTCTAATGGTGAGAGACCTATTGCATTTCCAATGCTTGTTTTAGTATGGCTGCAGCTTGCTACCTTAGACGATTCAAAATTTGCATTGCTCTCCAGCAGGTACTTAAGTCACCAGACAATGGTGAACAACACCTGAATATAAGTGAGGCCGCTTTTATTGTTGATTGAAAACTACTGGATATACAAGGAGCTTTGCAGTGCCAGCCCCCAGTAACAAAACGGCCCTACCCCCCTTTCCGCCTCCCAGTGAAACACCCAATGCCCGGTGCAGCCTTGCTACCACCCTCCATTCGTGCCCATCATCTTCACTTAGACCACCTCTCATGTGTATTCAATTTCTTTTATAGTGTTACTCATCCCAAGTATGTAGGGCAGGGTGTCGGAGTACGTTACATCACACAGACATTATATAGAGACAATGACTCATATTAACGTGAAAGTCATTGTATAGGAAATGTTACTTAAGATGATGGGTGCTGCAAGGTGTAATCATTCTTTCATCCATCATTCAGTCTTTCACCATTCAGTCTGTCCTTCCATCTGTGTGCCCATCTATATCCAAACATATTTAACGATTTGCAAACCTATCCACCATATATCCTTCCATCCATCATTTCACTCATCCAACCCTATATCCACCCTTTCACTCTTCCATCATTCATCTACCCACCCTTTCACCCCATCCATCCATACAGTCATCCATCCACTCATCCACCCATCCATCTATTCACTCACCCATCCAGCCATTTACCCTTTCACCCATCCAGCTATCCATTCACTTACTCATCCATACACCCATTCACTTGCCCATCATCTACCCTTCCACCCATACATCCATCTATTTACTTTTTCTCTCATCCATACTTCCACTCATTCACTCATCCACCCATCCTTTCTTTCATTATCTATCTATTCATCCATTCATCCTTTCAGTAATCCAGCCAGCCATTCGCACATTCCTTTACTTATTTACTTTCCCACCTTTTCACATTATGAGCTGAGCCTTTCTCTGCAGAGTCGCAGACAGAAGAGGCCCATCAAGAACTTCACCTTGCTGTAGTTCCTAAAGCAAGGGGTCGGGGAGGGTTCACTATGCCACCTGCACATAGGCAATCTGAAAATGTAGAAGTCATGAGTCATGCATGATGCACAGTGCCAGGATGTGAGGTGACTGTGACATGGTGTTGTTTCCAAGGCTTTAAGTGGTGTAAAAAATGTGGGGGTCTCTTCAAAGAGTATGTTCGATGTAATTAAGGGCGTGGTTTAAAACACCTAGGCAAAAAATCTGTGCTCAGCATAGTCTTCCGCCCGACTGGTATTATGTTGTTTCTGTCATTGCATCCAGATGTATACTACAGCAAGTACCATTACACCAACAGCGCCAAGACGCCCACGGGTATAAGCAGCGCTTTAGAAATGTTAAAAAAAATAAATAAATAAGCCAGGACTATTGGCTTTGTCAATGGGTGTTAGTTGCTTATAATAAAAAAGCAGTAACCAGGGCTTTGTTGAATATAATATTGAAAATACCTCACTCTAAAATGATGGGACAGTAAAAGAACGATAACACCTTCTTTTTAACTCGTTTTTAGGCTTCTTTAAATAAACAGTTTTCTCACGTTGCAGCATGGGCATTTTACCTTCTTTTTAACAGATTGCCCTGCTGTACACTAAGGCAGGAGAAGGCCACCACATGCTTTAGCACCCCCAGACTGCCACATTGTCATTCTGTATGTGGCAATCAGCCGGCATACAGAATGACAATGGGCAGGTGGGGCTGCTCTTGTGCTCCAGGTGGAGCGCGAGGCGCCACTTCAAGGGGGGTGAGGCCTCTCACAGGGAGCAGTGCTGCTCCCTGTGAAGCCAAAATTACGGACAAAAGGCGTCCGTAAAAGGGATCCTCACGGACAACGGACGTGAGGTTCCAATTACGGACGGTCCGTGAAATTTACGGACGGTTGGTCACCCTAATCGAGTTGCAAAGGAACACTGAATAGTCTACACTGTAGACAGCAGAAATCGCAATTCGAATTGTTTTCGAGTTTTCTGTAATTTATGTTGTTGTATTTTGTGAAGAGGAAGTGAGAAAAAGTATTCATGGATGTCTGTGTGAGTCCTACCTTCAATTAACACTGCAGACAGTGTTAACAATTCAGATTGAGTCGCTATTGTAGATGACATAGTCCTGTAGGAAAAGACATTGCTCCAATGCGCTCTGTCCGCACCACACATACGCATCATCGCAGGCTCCTCACAAGCTTTTTGTTTCTTTGCTTATGACAAACTGGGCAGCTCAAGTCCACGTTACATAGCTGTGGGCCCTTGCTGACCGCTCTCTCTGGTCGACACTGCAGACAGCAGTGTTCACAATTCAGATCGAGTTGCTATTGCAGATGATGCAGTGTTGATGGCAAAAGATATTGCTCCTAGTACGACCCGCCAGCAGCACGCATCATCGCTGGCTGTGCACATGCTAAATGCTTTTGATGTGGCTATCTGAATGCACTAAAACTGATGGACCCTTTATGATACAATCTTTTTGTGTATTATTTCAGATCTATTGATTGTGTCTCAGTATACCACAAGTTGTTGTTCTTTTACAATAGAATATTTTTCTGTATTTCACACCTACAGTGCCTACCTTACTGCAGCACAAACTATTGATTCTTGTATTATTGAATGTATTTGTGTGATCCAATGATTACTGTTGTAGTTGATGGTAGTAGCAACCATTCCCTCAGGGCTGGTTTACACTCACTCCACACGCATCCACCACAGACGTCACTGGATATGTGACCCTGGTAATAAAAAGGTGTTGAGCGCACGTGCCCGTACTCACTTCCACTATCTATCTGTGTCCGTGTGTTCATAATTATCTATGCATGAAAATGCCTCTGGGCCGTACTACATTACATTGTGCTGTGGACAGCGTATGAAACCATGTTACCTCAGGTAGCCGGGAAAACTTTGGTTATGTAACTTTTGGGTGTATGGCTACTTTACAGACGATGAATGTTGATGAAGATGGAGGTTGCATGTTGTGTGTAGTGCAAGATATGTGTACATAGCAAAAAGTTTCAAAAAAGCTAGGCAGAAGAGGTGTGTCTCATCAAATGCTGTAGAGAGGATGACTAAAATGTGTGGTGTTTTCCAACTACTACAATGGGAACTGTTACAAACTAATGAAATGTTTTTAAGGTCACATGGCAATCGCGCACCCAGCTTGCAAGGAGACCGCACCCAATGCAATTTTGAGACAATATATTTGCTATAATATAAGGTTATTACAATTAGAAATATATAAATGTTTAAAATATTTTAGATTATCGCGTGCTCTCATATACACTTTAAAGTTATTTACGTATACTTTTGAGACATAAAAAATATAAGGGAATAGTGTACCCGGCTCAACACCATACGTCTATGACGTAAGACAGGGCCTGGAAGCGTGCACATGTCGTATAATCAACGTGCATCGGGCGCGACCACATACGTACATGACATAATGCGCGGCTTGGTACTGCGTACCCGTCGCATACCAAAGTAGCAGCTGGCGCGACCTCATTCGTATATGTTGTTAAGCGGAACGCGGTGGCACGAACCCGTTGGATACGAAATGCGCATTATTTAAATTTGGTGGATAGGATTCACATGCTGATGGAGCTTGGTAGACTACCGGTCAAGGACTTTACTTTTCTCAAAACAAAAGAAAAAATGATATACATATTTTTTTGGAAAGATATAAAACATTACATCATTTTTAAAGTTAAAAAAAGGATAATAGATTTGCAAAATATTGTAAAAAACTTAGAAAAAATATAGGTTTTATAAATAATAAAATATAAAGTTACCATTTAAAAAACCTTCGAAATTCACTGAAAAAAACATAGGTTTTACAGACATTATAGTTGGGAATTAGCATTTAAAAATCCTTAGAAGTTCACAGAAAAAACCTTAGGTTTCAGGAACGTTATATTTAGTTGGACATTTCACTCATGCAAAACGATAAACATTCCCCTGTTATATAATGAGTTCAGCTAACTATAACTCGCGCCCCGGCAGTGCACTGCTGATGACATCATATATTCCATCATTTATGACATTATCAGTGACATCACTGATGACATCACTGATGATATCTCAATTGACATCACTGATGACATCATTCACGTGACAATCTGATACACCTTATTAGACTCTTATATAACACTTGATACACCCACTGTAAAATACAGACTATCATTTTCGAAACCATGAACACACCAATACCAGTTAGTACATATCCACTGACTAATTCTTATGTCTACACACACATCAATTCATTCACCCATACAGTCACTCATACATACAGTCGGCCATCAATACAGCATTATCATATCCACTGTACAGACACTGCCTCTCATTCAAAGAGTTATTCACACACCTAGTCAGTAATGGAAATAATTAGCCACACCTTTATTTACTCACCTGTACAGTTATACACATACCACCTCACTTATTTAAACAGATACTAACAACATATACTAACACATACTTTCACTCTAATACAATAACTAATACAAGCACACACTGATCCATACAGGCACTCTCACAATCACTCACTCTCTCATATAATCATTTATACAGTCCAACACTCACATATACTGCCTTTGGCATATGCAGTTAGTCACACATGTACCACTGAAGGCATCCATTCACTCACCAAAACATCCATACACAAACTCACCCAGCCATACAGCCGTTCACAGATACAGATTTGAACACGTATACACAGTGAATTCGACACATCATCGGGACGGGCTGCTATTATCCATATATAATGAGATCTTTTCAATCGATTGCTTAGGTGCTTTAACTGTTTGACCTGATCTTGTTCTTGGAAACTGGCATCACCAATGTCCAGGATCTGCTTCAGCGGTGTAGTGGTGACAGCAGTCACGGATGTTTCAGACCTAGTCTCTTATTCAGTAATTTGGTCTGATGAATGATTAGTTAAATGGCTAAAATGAGAATAGTCTCTAGTAATAGACTTCCCAGGGCGCTGGCCCATCACCATGTGTCCCTTGATAGACACCACTTGAAAAGGTTCTGCATCAAATTGATCATCAGATTTGCTTCTCCGCACCTTTCATGCAAGCACTCAGTCTCCTTTCTTAAAGATGTTATTTGCAAGTCATCTTTGATCAGCATATGTTTTCATCTTTTGTTTGCTAACTAAGTTCTTCTTCTAAATTGCTTTCTCATCTTTCTTTCTCTGATCGGTCCATTGAGGTAACTTGGTGTTCATTGCTCTCCCGAACATCAAGTTGCAAGACTTTCACTTGTGGTTGAGTGGGTGTTGAACAATAAGCTCTCATGGTAGAATTCCACACAGTCTTTAAATTGAGCTTCTAAAGAGAAGCACGCTGCACTGATTTCTTTAGCTTACTCATAAAATGCTCAACAAGTCTGTTGGCTTGCGGCCACAAAGGTGTGCTCTTCTGATGCTTTATGTTCAAACGCTCCAGGAAACCTTTAAACGCCCAACTGTCGAAAGGCAGACCATTGTCAGACTTCACTATAGCTGGAATAACCCATGTCTCAATAATGCCATGTACTCTTTCAATGACTCGTTCTTGAGTAGTAGATGAAAGATATTCAATTGATGGAAATTGTAAATATTATTTCTCCATGAACACCAGCAGGTGATGTCCATTGTCAAGTGGACTGTAATTGTCAATTTAAATTCTCTCCCATGCATGCTTTGGAGTTCATACACGTTCAGGGTGTAGTGAGTAATTTTTGTAGAAAGGCAGTTGCATAGATGACAGGCCTTTAGTTTCTTTTCAACCCTGTCATCAAGATAAAGAACCAGATTTGTCTCGGAGAGCTCCTTTTGTGGCATTGATTCCACCATGTCCTTCATGAGCCGCTTCAATTATTTTCTGTCTCAGACTTTCCAGAATCAGTATGCTCAACCCCTCGAAGTATAACTCCTTCCTGGGTTATGGACAGTTCATCCTTGAAATGTTTGTATTTTTGATATTCACCATCGCTGATGAGCTGTCAGGTGTGTTGGGGCCATGACTGATGAGTATTTATATCCTTCAACTTTAACATTTCACTATCCTGGCTCATGACAGTGATGATCTGAGCTACCGGCATGCCAACTGGTGTGTTTGATTTTACAATGAAGTTAATATATGACTCGTCTGTCTTGGATGGAGTACTGTGACCTTGTATAGTCACTCAAGAAAAGTATTCATCAGGGTTCTGATCCTTCCCTGGACAAGGCACAATGGTATGACTATACTCTTGTAACCGTAGTCTCTATCGTTCAATGCAAGGATGCATTTTGGCCTTTGGATTGTTAAATATAGTCAGTAAAGCTTGATGATCAGTTACCAGCATAAACGTTTTCCCTTACAAAAATACACAGACATGTTCACAAGCCCACACCATGGCTACGCTTTCTTTTTTAGGTTGCGAGTAAGCATTTTCTGTTTGGGACAAATGTCTACTGGCATATGTTACAGAATGCCTTTGAGCATTTGGGTGTCCTCTGCAACATGCAAGAATAGCAGCTAACCCGACTGGACAAGCATTGACAACAAGCCCTGTATGACGCTTCAGACTGAAAGTATGCCATTTCAGTAGCATTCTCAATGACCTGTTTGATTTTATTAAAACTTTTCTCACATTCATGTGACCAATGAAATGAAACATTCTTTTTCGTCAATGCTCTCAATGGAGCACTTACAGTGACAAAGACTTGTATGTATTAGGAACAATAACTGGCCATGCCAAGAAAAGAACGGACCATAGATATATCTGCTTCATTCAGCAAGTAAACAACATATTTGTGTAAAAGCTCTATTGTGTTCTTTTTGTGTGACTTCAAAAAACAATATGTTATAGCTGTAATTGAACTCATTCATGACAGGCTGTATGATACATCGAATGACATCTTGAAACAGCTCTGCAGGAGATGACAAACCAAAACTGAGGGCCTGATTTAGATCTTGGCGGGACTTCCGTCATCTCTTCATGGTGGTGGCTACAAGTACTTTGTCGAGCTGATGGAGTCCTGCGCGCAGTATTAGACGTGGGCTGGCTGAAATGTTGTCTGCATTGACAGACTGTTTACCGTTGTGTAAGATGCGCACCTCTATCGATGGGTGGACTCCATTGCTGGCTAACAGTACTCAATTGCCGTCAGGCCGGCACGTTTGTGCAGAGCCTATTTAGATATCCCTGTTGTGATGGCATTGTCGAAGCGGTGGATTCCTGACAGAGTGAGTCTCTCTGGTGGATGGTAGACGGGTAAGTACACATATAGGTTGCGTTTGGTTAAAAATAAATGTAGGCAATGTGTCATGCCCGGATGTATGTCACTACCACGCGCGCGGTACAACGAAGTACCATTACAACGCGGTTGTAACAACGCAAGTCGTTACAACGACTTGCGTTGGGGGGGCGCAAATTTAAAGAATATAATTTACTATTCCAACACCAGTCCCCGTGGATAGTAGGGAAGGTGTTGGGATGGTAAATTAAATTATTTATTATCCTCGAGCGCCACCCAGCGCATTTCGTTGTAACAACTTTCGTTGTTATAACTGGGTGGTAATGGTACTTCGTTGTACCGCGCGCGTTGTAAACGCTGAATACCGTCATGCCCTTGTTCGTCCATATTGCATAGTTCACATGCAACATACACGCATTATTGAATGTACACCCACATGCACCACAAACACAGCATCCAGAACCACCACAACAAAAACAAAAATTATCAGTTTTAATGCAGGTGTGTGCATTTTACATTGATAAGTTGTCAAATGAACACATGCATTACACATAAGAAAAACATTGCTTGTAAGGGCAATATAAAACTACTGAAGCTAAAGCAAATGTTAAAACACAACATGTTTAATTTCATCATCATCATCTGAAACTTTATTTCTCAATTAAAGAAGTGAATAAAAGTGCATAAAAGCATATGTAGTATACATCCAATAAAAATCCATCACATCCAATTAGTTTATATACAATAACTCAATGGTTAAAATATCCATGTATAGCACCAATACAATGCTATTAAAAGCCAATGGTTAAAGATAAAAACAGCCAATTAAAAGTCAAGTTATAATAACCTGGCAGCTATAAATATTAAACAAAACGCGCCGGTAAGAATGGAAAACAATGCTCTTTGGCTCATTTAGTTTGCACAAACGGCTATAAACAAAGGATTACAAACAGAGCGGACTCCTTGAGGTATAGACCTTTCTAGTCTTTAAGGCAGCTAGTATAAATGACGCAGTCATAAAACATTTGTATGGCGATTCTAATTGTCGTATTGCTGCAAGAGTCTGTTTGTGTGACCATAAGCTAAATTTCCTCAATAGTAGAATGATACATGTTTTCCTGTCAACATTATAAAATTCAAATAAGAATAGAATAGGAGAGATAGATTGGTTGGAAAGAACGTCACAAGGATATAAGGACAGTTGGTTTACCAAATATGCTTGTGCAGGACAGCCAACCATTAGAGGAATAACGTCCAATCTAAACCTTACCAGTAGGAAACTGCATGGTGTTAGAAACAAAAGAGAGATAAGATGAGTGCCCAGTTGCCAGCGACTGACATTTTTGTTTGATTTTTTAACCATCTATCTTGAGTACATTTGGCTATAAAGAGTTATTTTAATCTAGATTTAGGGAAAGTCATGCACTGAGAGGGCGAGTCATACAATATTGCCAGATCCAACTCACAACTCACTTGATCCAGAGATAAGATATCCTTTAACACAGTTTGATTCAGTTCGACCATGTTTCTTTTCCATATTTATAACCATGCTATTAACGGGACATTTTAATGGTATCGATTATAAAAGGGAGGCCTAATTCCTTATGGACAATAATATTAGGGGATGTATTGGGCATAGACAATAATATTTTTACAAATATGTCCTCTATAACTTTAGAGAGAATCAACTTGTGCTGTGCCCCAAATTGCGGCGCCATAGGTAGCTATAGATAACATTTTTGCCTAGTACATTTCTAAAAAAAATGTAATTGGTTTATTCCCTAGATTTATAGCAAACTTCCAGGGGGCAGCTATACATTTTGTCATCTGATTCACTCTGTTTCTTACCATCTCAGACCAGTTTAGTTTAGTATTGAAGAGAATCCCCAAATATGTCAAATTCTCCACTCTCTCCAGGGTTCTGCCTTCTATTTAGAGCCTCATTTTTTCTTATCCCTGCCTACAGTCTTCACAAAAGTCTTAGATGTGTTACCATATAGACCTAACACTGCCAAACAGAGCGAGTATATCTCATTGGAAAGCTGTAAGGCCATTGAAGTTATGACCAATAAGACCACACCATCTGCATAAAGCATGATGGGCAAAGGTAGTAAGCTTACCGACGGGATATCCTTACATTTGTCACTCAACACCTCATTTAATTTGTTCATATATAATGAGAAAAGAAATGGAGCAAGGACACAGCCCTGTCTCACCCCCTTTTAAATCCTGAAAGGTTTTGAGAATTCTCCCTGTTTCCCATACTGAATTACTGCTTCTGCTTCTCTTTAGAGCTCTCCCATGAGAAAAACTATGGAATGATCCATGTCCATTGTTTCCATAATGGCCCACAATTTACCGTGGTATACACAGTCAAGGCCATGGACAAATCCCTAAAGGCTATATATAACTGGCCTTTCTTTGCAGTAGCATATTTGGCTGCAACTAAGGCTAGGCTGAGACATTGGGCCCCCATCCCTTCCCTTCCTAAAACCGAATTGGGCTTCCGCAAGAACATTGTTTTCCATCACCCAATCCTTCAGCCTGTTGAGTGGCAATCTACCCAGTAATTTAGCTGTGCTATCCAATAAGGAAATTGGGTGGTAATTAGCAGGATCTGCGCCATTCCCCTTCTTGTAAATTGGGATTATCAGGGATTGCCTCCAGGATGACAAGAGGCCAATTTTAGCCATGACATTAAAAGTTATAGCCAAGAGCGGGGCCCACAAAGGTTTATTAGCAAGAAAGTTAGGCAATGGAACCTCATCTGGACCAGCATCTCGCAGCGCAGGTGATTGAGACAAAGCAAGATCTATTTCATCTATAGAAAACTCCAATGCTGGAGGAACACATGAGGATTGCACCAGGACCTCCACGTTAATATATGGCCGATTTTGAAATATGTTTGGTAAGTGATTTGACCATATCCTCATCTTTATGGAGGTCCAATGATGGCCCACTTTCCCCCTGTAAAGATGGGGAAATTTGCACATTCCAGAAGGCCTTGCTTTCTCTACATAATGAGGCTTGTCTCAAGTTCTCCCAGGGTTCCGCACGTAGCTGCCTTTTCCTCACTCGCCTTGCAGATTTGAATAAGCCCTAAAGTTTCTAATGAGATCTTGATTTCTAGGTTGTATTTTAAGTGCTTTATGCAGGTCAATAGAGGCTTGGGAGCAGTTTTTCTAACATCACTTGGAAGGTGGGGATTATTTAGAGAAACTGGGCAAGTTAATTGATCTCTTATAGATGTTAAAATTTTTCTACGAGCTCCTACAAGTTGATTTCCATTGGTTACTGGGTTTCAGCATAAACAGGTCTCCTGGAAGGTGGAGGACATCATTTTAGTCAATAGTAAGTTTGACTCCATTTTCTCTCATTTTGAAATGTAACCATTTTTCCTGGTTATGGATGGGTTGGGGGCATATTTAACTCCAGATTTTTTATGGGTACACCAATGAAAAGTAAAAATTATTAAAGTGTTGTCGCTGAATTCAGTCATATTCATCTCAAATTTCTTGGGACTGCTAGTGGAACAGACAGGGGTAATTTTAAATCAATAGTCAAGGTGGAACCTGTCCGATAGAAGGTTTGAACCATTTTGCCTGTAGCATTGCATATTGGATTCACAATTTCTAATTCCCATGTCATCAGTAAACTAATAAACATAGGGCCCGATTCACAGAACTAACTTAAGACAAAATCCTAAACTTACTACTTTTGGTATTCACAGAAGTTAGGATTTTGTCTTAAGTTTGTCTTAAGACAAACCTAAGACAGACTTAAGACAGAATCCTAACTTAAGTCTGTCTTAAGTCTGTCTTAAGACAAACTTAAGACACAATCCTAACTTCTGTGAATACCAAAAGTAGTAAGTTTAGGATTTTGTCTTAAATTAGTTCTGTGAATCGGGCCCACAGCTTTTATCCTGGCGATAGTAGAGTTGATTAGCATCGTGGTCAAGTTGTAGCAGCAAAGGACGTATCTAGACAATGGGGTTAAAGATTGAAACGGAAGTGGGAAACAGAATACAATTTACTTTATTACCTAATTCCCTTTGATTCCACCTACTCAAATATGGAGGTATCCCTGCCAGAGTTTCACTGACAAAAAGGCACATCTTGATTATCCGAGCGGTAATCCTGGCTGGACTTGCTCTAACTGAACCATTTGTATATGACACCATCAGTGCAGGAAGGAAATCTTGGCAGAGTTGGCGGTACTCAGATGGTCTTTCATCCATGGACCTGCCAATATCTAATTTGAGCGGGCGAACCACCAAGTAGACAGGCGAAGAAACCGAAAAAAGTGACCAGCTCTGCCAAGATATAAATCAGTCCCCTCTATGTGTAGTGACCACATTATAAAAGTGGTACTTTCCAGTTCAAATCGGCATGGCATAAACCCTGACAGCAACAGAATACTGTTAGCCAGCAATGGAGTCTGCCATGTTGACAGAGGTGCACTGCTTATGCGACAGTAAACAGTCTGTTAATGTGGACGGTGGTTCAGCCGCCCACATCTAAAGAACAGATGGGACTCCATCAGCTCGACAGAGTACTTGTAAACGCCAGCACGAAGGGACGAAGGGAGTCCTGCCAAGATCTAAATTAGGCCCTGAACCTTTTGTATTGAGACAGGCCAACGTGTGTAGAAAATGTTGTAATGTACTTGCGATTTTCTTCAAGTTTTAACTGATGATGCCCTTTATTTAAATCAAGGCGTTAGAAGACCTTAGCACCATTTAATTGTGTTATCATGTCAGCAATGTGTGGACCTAGATGTCGTTCTTGTTCAATTGTCTTATTTGCCTGATGCATGTCAGCACATATGCTACAGCTCCTTCTCTGTCCTTTTTAGGCACTACTACTATAGGAGAAACCCATGGTATTTGACTAGCTGATCCCTCTATAATATCCTGATTAAGTAACACCTCAAGTTCTTTTTCCACAGCTTCTTGCAAATGAAAAGCAATATGTCTTTGAGCAACAGGACATATGTCCTCATTGATATGTAACTTTACTGTCATAGACTTAAGCTTTCCTAAATCATGGAATAATGAAGAGAACTGACATACTATTATGTGATGAGAATTCTTGTCCTAATTCCCCAAAATCTGTCTCATATCAGTGGCTGTGATAAAACGGATAAAACGGATAAGACAGCCGCTTGACGCCGTGCCCCGAATCACATAGATGGGTGCCTCCACCTTGGTTTTCTTGTGTTTTACTGTTGTTTCAAAGGAATCTTGAGTTTTTAAGGGCTTTGATGCAGCCCATGTATTTATTCTGGTTCTAAATGGCGTATGTTGCGGCAATGGAGCGAACTAATTGTATTTCTGTAAGGCATAATGTGTATCGATGCACCGCTGTTGATAATGAAAGGTATCCAACAGCCATTTACTTTCAGTATCATTTTTGGACAATGTTTCATTGACTTTGGTGCTTTGACATGTCACTCTTTCTTTTACTGATAGTTCTCTTTACAATTGACCAAACCAGCATGTGCACACTTGTCTGACATAAAAATGGACATGGCACAATCATTTCAGCACTTTCACTTGAAACTGATACAGACACTGATTTAGATGATGATCGACTTTGTTTAGTGTCAATTGGTCTTAACTGATGTTGCCGCTTGGCATTGTGGGTGTGCGTAGAACGTTTCTTCTGGAATGTTCTGGCAGCCATTTCATCTTCATGCCACAATGTACATTTTTACTTCGCTTTGCAAACCACAACAAAATGGTTCTCCTTTCCACAGTCTTTACATATCTGTAAAAGAGCTGGACATTTACCTTGATGTGGAAATGAAAATCCACATCTAAACACAACTTCTTTTTACGTGTAGACATCACTTTATGTCCCTCTGACATGTTGTTGGGTTACTTTTCACACTCATAATTAGGGCTCCCGGTTTTCCGTTTTTACGGATATTTACATATAAATACAGACGGAAATCTATATTTCCTTTGTCTGTATTTATATATAGAAACGGCAAAACACTAGCAAATTTTGCAGCGCTGCTGCTGCCTGCAGTTTCCTTTGCATGCCTAAATTCATTTAAAGGCAGCAGCAGGGGATGGTATCCTCCACTGTCATGTGGGTGGGGGGAGGCGGGGGTTGTTGTCATCTTCACAGTGCAGTGCTTTGATTTTTGATTAAATGTACAAATTGAAATGAAAACTGTTTCGGGGTGGAGGGAAAGGGCGCAACGTGGCGCCATTCCATGATTGATTGCTGCCTAGTTAGCCCGAGGGTTAACAAACTGGGGGGGGGGCGGGATGGGGGCTTCTGCTTGGGGGCTCAGAGCGGCCTTTAAGATAGCACCCTGTGCAGATGGAAATTTGGTGGCCGATGCTAAAAAACATAAGAGGCAGCAGGGGGTCCCTTTGGCGGTCACAGGTCACTCCTTGGCTGAGCAGGGACTGCACCCTGAATACAAACATCCCCAGACCACCCTTAGTGCACCCAGAACACCAATCGCTTAGATCATTAGCTTCCTTATGAGACGGTGAGGGAGGGCAAGGGGTTAATGCAGTGTTAAAAACATTGTCCACAGTATGATAGTGTAGGATTAAAACCACTTACTGCCAAATGAGCCCAAAACGAGCTCTTAGCGACACTGACAAGGCTGGAGCAAGTTGACGGAAGTGCCGCTGTTAGCATGCCCTTAATCCACACAGACAGCACCATGCACCAATCAGAATATTGGTGCCCGGGGCCTGGGCCTAAAGCCTCTCTTCGGTCACAATTTCTAGCGTTGTGTATTTCATTAGCAATATTTTAGTTCTTTACCAGCCCAACGGCGATACTATAATCACAAAGCCATCGAGAAAACAAAACAACACAGACTCCCAGCCTATCAATTGAGATAGTGAGTGTAACAGTGGTTTTGTTAGACCCATGCCAGAGCCATCAAGACCCGTTTCTCCCAGTCACGTGGTTTTGCACTGCCGTGAAGCTAATTTTCTTTCCTGGCCTATCTCGAACAGTTCCTATGGTAAGAGTATGAAATACACTTTAGGTTATCTTCTGACTGTGTCTATTTAGGCACACTCTATGTCTTTCCTAAACATCACGTTTCTGCTGTACTAATAAATGTAAATGACTGCCAACCAACTTAATGGTACAGAAAAGGGGGTGGTGATGAACAGAGTGTCTGAATTAGCAGACCACTCTTACCCAGTCCAAAGATCAGGGCTTGATCCATCACCGTTATTTAGCTCACTGCACCATCCCAGCTCAGAACCTGGCTATATGCAAATCAGTGTGTCCCTGGCCCAGTGCATCATGGGAACAGGGCAGACTAAACTACCATGCCAATTCTTCACCAGAAAGGAGACAAGCTACCGGGGACCGGTTTCTGGCATTTCAGCCGTCGTCGGCCCGGCTTCCTTGAATCCTGATGGTGCAGTGAGCAAGGGACTCATGTCTGAGTATACCCTGCCACACCTATAGTGGCCAAAAACGATACATAAATACATAAATGCACAACTACATTTATACATTTCGAGTCAACCTGACATTAAACACACATTAAGCATTACGTGACGTCCCTTCCCTCGATTGTTCTCAAAGCCTATGCTAAAGCTATATTTTATACTTGAATGTAGTGCGAGTACTTGTAAATCAGTAGAGATTACAGGGAGGAAGTTATCAGAGATAAAAAGAGAGACTGCAAAACAGAGAGAGAGCAAGAGGAACACATCAAGGAGGTAGCACAAGAATGGAGCATAGTGGACAAGAAGACCCCTAGAAAAGAGAACGGTGGGGGGCTGGAGTTGAGAAAAAGAAGATCTAAACCAGAGTGTCTGGAGAGAGGCGAAATCCTATCAGAGTACCACACTGAAACCTTACAGCTACTGTCTCTCTAACTTCCTACCATCATTTACTCATTCTGGGCCCCCATGCTGCCCTATTTTTCACGCACTTTAATAGTGCTTGGAATGTGCATCTAAACTTGAGTAGGAGGGGTGCTTTTTCAATCGTACTTGTTAGGTCTGGTGGCTTAGTGGACTAATGTGTCCACTGTAGGGGCATGTTGTTGTTCTCGTGGTTACAGGTTCAAATCTGGGTTGGCCCACTTCACAAATAGACATAATCAGCCTGATTCATCATTGGGGAGTTTTGCGAGTCTGAAATAGCAAATCATAAGGAATTTTTGCGATTCCTACATATTCCTTATTTGCGATTAGCAAATTGCTAATCGCAAATAAGGAATAACTCCCCATTCATTCCTATGGGCCAAAAGGCCCATAGGAATGAATGGGGAGTATTCCTTATTTGCGATTAGCAATTTGCTAATCGCAAATAAGATAGCGATTTAAAGGATTCCAGGGGTGTCCAAAGGACACCCTGTAGCACCCCTTAAATGCAAATTTAAACAGGTGTTGCGCAAACACATGTCCAAAGGACATGTGTGTGTGCAACATGCAACTTAGAAAAATGCTTTTAAAAGCATTTTTCTAAGTTTTCGCTATTTACCACAAGGTTTGACCTCACGGTAAATAGCGGGCCGAAATTGCGAATTCGCAATTTAAAAATGGATGATGAATTGCATTTAAGGAATCTCAAATAGAGATTCCTTAAATGTAATTCCTCCCAAAATAGCGAAATCGCTATTACCGATTTTTGCATTTGGGATGATGAATCCCAAATGCAAAAATCGCACTCGCAAAGGGCCAGATTCTCAGAATCTGGCCCTTTGCGTGCGCAATTCAGCTTGATGAATCAGGCTGCATGTTACTTAGGCTGCCTGCTTGCAAATATTTCAGTTCCTGTTGAGGTTCCCCTATGAGATATTGTGGGTGCTTCTGTGGGCATGTGATTAGGGTTAGTACATAAGGCCTTTTATCTCTAAGTTCCTCAAAATGTGCCTTTAATCAGCGAGTTCTCATAATCTGACAATCACTCTGTGTCTCCCCTGTCTTTTGAGTGAAATCGAACAGATGAATGTATTGTGTTGACCAATAACAACCGGGCGCAGGTGTGCATTGTCAATTTGAATACATGCGGAAAAATACTAGCTGTAGCTGCGTCTTGGATGAATACAGAAAAAATGCCCAAAAAATAAATATGGATAAATACAGACGGAAATGGCCAAAAAATAAATACCATAAAACCTGGAGCCCTACTCATAATAGATTAATTGTGGGCACCTCCGGCCTCTGTCAACAGCTTGTCAATCAGCACGTTCGTCAGCTCAGGCGGCCATTAACCCTTTAATTGCTGCTGTCGGGCATTGGCCGACGGCAGCACTACCTCCCCAGTGCTGCCGTCGGCCAATGGCCGACGCGGCCCCGCCCGTTTTGCGGAAGTGCCGCACTATGGGGAAATCGGGGCCGCAGTAAACGGGTTAACACTCGCTCCAGACTAAGAGTTTTCTCTCAGCATTCGTCATCGGAATGAATCTGACAAGCATCCGTCCATAACTCTCAAACGCATAGCTCCTTTCTCATCATAATTAATTAAACTTACAATATCTGATGTGTGTTAAATCTCTCCACAAATGTATTTTTATTTATTTTATTTATTTGAAAACTTTTATATAGCGCTGGCCAGACCCGGAGATATCAGAGTGCTTTCCATGAGGAAGAAACATTGTTTCAGAACGTGGTTACAAAGTTACATCGGTTACTGGAGCGTAGTTACAGGAATTACATGATTAAAACAGCATAGCATAAACATGAGGAAAAAAAATGCAAGGAGAGAGAAGATTGGGGGAGAGAGTGAGAAGAATAGGTGAGGTAGATGGAGAATAATGGAGGGAAGAGGAGGGGGAGGGTGTAGGAGGCACAATGAGGAGACGAGGAAAAACAGTGTCCGACATCTGGCTGGGTAGGTGAAGGCCGAGGGGTGAACCAGAGCCAAACTCCTCTATAACTGCGTGGGACAGTTCCACTGGTCATCGGCTAAATGGTGCTCGGGCACTGCAGTACATACAGAAAGGTTATAGTTTCCGCCTAGGGGTGCATAGTCCAAAAGCTCCCTCGAGATTCATCAAAGGTTCCACCAACTTTCAGGTATTCTTGGTTGAAGATGTTTCTTTTGTATTCAACATTTGCCATTGGATTAAACTTGAGATTCAACACTTCTTTAATCTGCTATGTGACTTCTTCATCAGTTCACAGCCTTTTCTGTACTGCTTCTTTTACACCATCACCAGCAAGATTGTTTAGATACTTGATAATATTTGTGTTATCAGTTTCTTCAAGTCCATCAATAAAATCATCAAATGTCTCTATCCGAGCAGTCCATCTATCACCAAGATTTTGCTTTTTGGCTGTATCAAATGGTGGTGGTTATTATAGGAAAGCAGCAGTGTTGTATCCATTTCTGGGTGTGGAGGACATTGAGGGTGGAGCTCTCTCCGGCACTATCTGCTGCCACTAGGACCTGCTTCATGCATACCATCTCTAAGGCCCTGGACTGTTCTGGCCTCTGGGTCACGTTGGCCAGTTGATGGATCTGGGACCTCCCTCTTGGTCTCCATGTGAGCTCATCACTTTTCTGGAGACATCTGGATTTGTTCTGAGCCCCCACCCAGCAGCTTGGATAGTGTGCCGCTTCGGAAATATGAACAGATTTGCAAACACAATCCCGGGCACTTCTTCTGAGGTTTCTCTGCTCAATGCAGTGGTATGAGTATCATTATTAAGTGCTGGTAAGCAGATGACTGTTTCTTGTATTTGACTTGCTTTGTTTTTAGGTGTCTCTTCGCATTATCAGGCACTTAGTTGATCTCTGCCTGGCAGCTCTTCTTATAGCAGCATTATCTTGCAATTTGCTGTCACTATTTGCTACTCTTTCAAAACATGGTTCCATCTGCCTCTAGCGTTATCAGTCCGTATTACTTGTGACTGTATATTGCATAGCAGTGCAGTACCTTTATGTACGGTCTGACAAGCAGGTTTTCGGTCACGGATATGTTGATTTCTTTGCAATGCTTTTATTGTTCTCAACTTCTTTGCAAAGGCTGTATTTGAGCTTTAACTGCACATGTGTTAAGTGTCTGTTCCCTGCTTCCACTGCAACACATGGCATATATAAGCAGTTTGCCTAGACCATGGAAAACTCTCCTGGAGAGCACTGTCGATCTTTGGGTTACTTATCCTCTAACTCATCACCATTTGTGGCGTCCTACCCAGCCTGGGTACCCGCAAAGGACTACGCCAAACACAGAGCTTAGTATTACATGTCTTGATTCATCTGCGTGTAACTGAAAACTCAACATTCTAAACCAGTCTTGATTGCATTCCGGTCTAACACTTACATCATAGTTGTACGGAGTCCATCAGGAGCCAAATGGGTTCCATCATTTCTAACTTGCAAGGTACTACACATGCCACTAATGAAAATGATGCCCCAGTTTTCTGTAAGCAAATTTGGTAAAGCATTTGACATTCAAGGTACTGTCTTTGGAAGGGCAACATTAGAATTTGAATGGTACTATTGCATATTCTGTGTAATTCAAAATAGATTTGTTATCAGTTAACTAAAATCTCTTGTGTTGACGAAATGTAATTTATATAAACAATAAACATAATTATGGTAAATTGATCTGCAATTACTTCAGGAAAGTGGTTCAGCCATTCCTTTGCCCCTCCACCATGAGTGTTTAATAGATTGATCAATCATTTTGAAACTATAGGGGATCCTGTCTATACTAATTTCATGGATTTGCATTTGAATATTGATTGCTGCAAGAAGGTTACCATGTTTCAAGAGCTGACCTATAACCCCATCAAAATATGTGGATCCCCTTTGAGAAATTGAGAATATTAAGACGTGTTTCAGCATTGCAGGTAGCTGCAGTGTACATACATCAGTGGCCAGCTATAAAAGGTGCTGTTATCCTTGCAATACTTTGGCAAATATATCGAATATCATATATCTCTCGTATTAGATATGTATATTTTATTAGTGTTGGGTATGGATTTCCAGTGCTTGAGAAAAATGTCAGTGAATTCATACTAATTTTAAGGTATGTCTAATAATAGGAGCGATATTTAAGTAGAATACTTTGACCACAAATAAACTGTAGTTTTAATGCAGACATAATATAATTAGAAGCTGACCTGTGTCTGGTAGTAATAATCAACTTTTAAATTGTAAATAAATTAGTGCTCAGAAGTCTGCAGCCAGCACTCAGGATATTGATTATCAGGGCTGCATAGTCTTGATTCCACCTCATGCCTCTGTAATCCACCACTGGACATTTCCTGCCTTTTTATCTCACACTTGCAGGTTCTTGTTCGTCTCTGCTTTGTCTCTTAGTCACTGTTTTTCTATCGTTCTCTTCAGCCTTCTTTACTCCTTTTGTGTTTTTTCTTTCTCTTGCTCTGGGTCACAGACTATTGATGTGAAAGACAGGCTGGTCCTTAAAAGCACAGTGGGGGTGGAACCCACCTGCAACCACCGGCTCAAATTAAGCATTAGTATAATCCTTGACGTACCCGGATGATTATTAACAATGAGAAATGGGGCAAAGCAATCCTAGTCTCTGCATGGTGACGACAATTGAAAATGAGCATGTTTGTCCTTTGAAGTCTATAGTTTGTTACTGCATTTCAGCTTATAAAGCAGTCTGATGCTTGTGACTATTCATGCTGTACAGTATCCCTATAAAGTAAAGCGGGTGATGATTCTTGATTTTGAAGGCCCAATGAACCGGACGCCTTTCTATATCGACGTAGGAGGGATGATGCTTTTAACTGATAACATCCTGTGAATATGAGGCTGGCATCTGTTCGTAATGGATTTAAACTAAACATCAGAGCATTTTTTAAAATGGGTGGAAATGATTCTTTTTTTCTTCATTGTCATACTTTGATGAATAAACGATCTGAGTTGAAATAACTTAAGTCTTTTGTTATTTTGCTGTTTCACAAAAGTCATGTATTTTGTGTTGGTGTAAATACTCAACCCATCCAGCATTGTTAATGGACAACTGGTGCTGCCGTTTTTGTGTTTCCTCCTTAGTATCCTATCACATCTCATGGCTTGGGGAAACAATAGTCTAATGATTGAAAATCAGTCCCTGTGCAAGACCCTCAGTCATCCCCTGCACTTGGGTAACTTTATTGTATAAATGGACAATCAGCAGTGTCCATCCACAGGTGATATAAATATATGCAGCCGCAGCCTGTGCAGGTAAGAGGGTGCGACGGTGGGGCCTGGTGGAGGAGATTTAGACAGACGATAACAAGGGAACATTAATTAATTATTTACTTTTCCCTCACCATCGTCTGTCGAAATCCAATCCTCCCTTCTTCCCGACTGGGCCCCCACACTCTTACCTGCACGGGCCGTGGCTGAATATGTGGAGCGACAACCCATCACTGCGTTACCTCCGTAATCACAACGGGGCATATTTGCAACAGGCATTGACAATTTTCGCTGACCGTGTATACCACATTATTTTCTATCGCTGGAATATTTCGCCAGGCTAGCGTTGTATTAACAATGTTTGGCGCCATGGCAATGAATATTCCAGCGATAGCGCCCTATTCCATAGAACATCGCTGGTCTTTCAGCGATGTTCCATGTAAAACAGGGATATGCTTGATAAAACGACCCTGTGGTCATATTACATGAATCCACCTCGAATGTTAGGTATGCCTTTGTCAGGAATTTAACAGAGGTTACATTCCTGCGTTAAGGCATACTTAGCGTGATTAAAATAATCGCTTCCCCGCGTTGTATATATCGCAAAGCTGCCTTTGCGATATTTACCCATGTTGTTTCCACAGACACGCCTACTTTGCATCTCATTGGCGATGCGAAGTTAGGCGTGCTGGAAACAGGATAAAAATCGGCAAAACACAACCTATCTACTTTGTGTGCTTACTTGTGACTTTAGGGACGTTGTACGTAGGTTGGATTGATCTCTCTCTCCGCATTTTTGGAGAAGCCTTGTATGAAAGATGAAATATTTCAATTGGTAGAGAGGAATGTTAAATAGAAGCTGATATACAGACAAAAAATACAAAATATTAACTTAGTCATGTAATCGGGCTTTATAAAGCACCTGTGGTTTTCTGGCACAACGCATATTAGCTCTGTGTAGCACACGTTTATAAATAGCTTATTAAATTATGAGTATTTTTCTTACAATGTTTATTGCTGTAAAAAGGTCGACCTATAGATTGATTATCAGTCTGTGTTCATTCCCTTACCCCTTCTAGACATAAACTCGGTTGTTTATAAAAAAACATTTGCTCCTTGACCTAAACAAGCAACAATCTGAGCCCTGATTGACAGCTAGGCCACCACATTCCAGCAAAGAAAAAAATTTAAAAGCCAATAATTTATCTAGTGCTGAAAAAATAATAACATTCGCATCTGAAGGAAGGTCTGCCTCTAAAGACACTTCAGAGATGTAAAAAATAAAGATAATGGTGTCATCAACGAGGTGAAAGTGATCTAATCAGTGATAATATATGAGAAAATGTCAGCAGTTCACAATTACAATTGTGTATGCCTCTGTAACTTGGAGCTCAACTTGTATAAGCCACCGTAGTTGGAAATGATTTTTAATTTTTGGATCTTATAATGTCATTCTAACTTAACTTTTTATATGGATTTTGATTTACTTCCGTTATTTTGTAATCTCTGCACAAAACCATAAATTCCCTTTAACAGAGAGTTTTTGGGAAATGAGTTGTGGTAAATCTGGCAATGGAAGAGTATCAAAAAGTCTTCGAAACAAAAATACCGCTATTGTTTACAGTATACATTTTAAATACCATCATGTTGTTATGTCAGATCAAGTTCTAATTTTACCTCTTAGCAATGTCAGAATCTCTAGCAAGTAGAATTGTGGGTTTATAGTTATTTTAGGCCCCTCATTTCGGTTAGGATCAATGTTTCTTTCTAGCTTCATGCAGAGAAAAACTCATATGAATATGAGGTTTATATTAAAAATGAGGCTAGACAAGCTTATAACTTAGCATAATATGGCCCAATCCAGTTTACACTATGGCGAAATTTGAAAGTAATGACCATGCTGCCTGACCACCAAGGTGGTGGCCTACCATTTGAAGGGGTGTTCTTCTAAGCCAAAAGAATTAAGTGGTCCTAAATGACTGCCTTCCTGTGGCACAGACCCTTGCAGAATTTTGCCTAGAAGCCAAGACAGGAACAAGAAGTGTGCAATCAAAGTGGAACCAGTGGTTCCTTTCTCGAGGACTCGAAACAAAGCACCTGACACACCTGTATCAAGGCAACAACCAACCAGAAGAGAAGGAAAGGCAGTCTACACAATGGTTAATGACCTGGAACTGAGAGAGAAGATTTGGAAGACACGTGGGGGCATATTAGCAAGGGGAAGTATCGCCGCTTTTTCGGCCAACTGTGCAGAGAAAGCGGCGACACTTCTAGAGCCCTATCCACAAGGGCATTCCAACGCCTGGCGCAAGCCCACTTTGCATGTCGGTGACAAACATCGTTAATGACATGCAAAGTGGGCGTTCCCACGTCCAATCAAATGTAAAATGTGGTTGGAGGTGGGAACACCCTATTACCAAGGCAGGCGTTGGGAGAGGCAGACCTGCGATAAACTCGTTTATCGCAGGTCTCCCAACGCCTGCTCTGACCAGGTGTTAGGGCATTGATAACACGGGGGTGTGGATCATAACGCTGATTCCACCCCCCCATATTATCAATGCACAAATTAGCGCATGAAAACAACGTTTGTTTTCATGCGCTAATGTGCCATATCGACGACTATCGCCGGATTTAATTTTGCCTACGTGATGCGCATTGATAATTGTGCGCTATGACGGTGAAAAAATCCGGCGATAGCCGGCGATATGGGAATGTGCGTTGTGCGTAGTGTGGCTCACTGGTTAGAGGCGGCAGACCCGAGAGCAGAGGACGGCCCGGGACCAGGGTTCGATTCCCGGCGCGGCAGGTTTCTGGACCAGGGTCAGCGGACTCGATAATTCTCTCGCCTCGGTGCCCACTCTGATCAGTGATCACACTCGGCAACTCTGGGCATTAGCTTGCCTTATCTTCACTAACGGCCCCACCAGACCGCCGGGGATGCCTGGTCTCACCCTGGAGATACCCATTAAGGGACCATCTCTCAGGGAAGCCAGGAAGGGTTTCGCAGCGGTCGAAGCGCCTTGGGACCCTCAGGGTAAGTAGTGCGCTATATAAATGCCTATACATTTACATTTACATTTACATTTACATTTACGCACTTCTAGGTAATATGCCCCGTAAATGCTGCAAAGGCAATTTAAATAATGTATGCAATTTGCATTACAAAAAAGGGAAGAACAAGGAGTCACTGGAACAAAAACAAGTTGTAATCACTTAAAACAAGATTTTAGAAATTTAAACAGGAGCACAAAGCGTGATATGCGTCATATAGTTTATGCTGCAGAGTCGACAGCGTTTCGATCCCCTTTAGTCGGGATCGTCATCAGGACATGGTTGTCGATGGAGTCAGTGAGTGATACCCAGGCAGGGAAGCGTGAGTGGCTGAGGTCCATGCGGTCGCTCAAGAGTCGGAGGCTGATCGTCGATTGTATCTGATCAGCGGGCGGGACGTGCGGCGCCTGTGTGAATCAGGGCAGCATAAACTATATGACGCATATCACGCTTTGTGCTCCTGTTTAAATTTCTACAATCTTGTTTTAAGTGATTACAACTTGTTTTTGTGGAGCTATTATTTGATGTATATACTTGAGTTTATGCGTCGATCACGCTGTTCACTTTAGCACTTGCACCTTCACTATCACCAATTGTATATAGCACCTCGCACCAAGTGCCACTGGGTTGTCACATGATCTGCTCTGTACAGTGCTGTTTAACTATATTGCCATGTGAAAGACCTTTCCCTGTGTTCATTGGTGAATAATACTGCCTTTTTCAAAAAATTCCAGTGACTCCTTGTTCTTCCCTTTTTTGTAATGCAAATTGCATACATTATTTAAATTGCCTTTACATGATACCTGTTGGGAATTGTTTCTGCTTACACGACACACCCATCCCAACGTGGTTTATGGGTCCTCTCCTGTTGTTTTTACACACCGTAAATGCTGAGGAGGTGGAAAACGTTGGCAATGTCATCAACGATATGCAGAACAGGACGATGCTGGAGTAACGCATGATCCCAGAGGACCGTATGACACCAGAAATGAAGAAGATGACAGGGACTAAGGGGGTGTCAGTGAAGGTGCTGAGGTGAAGAAGTTGGAGGATATCTACCTCTCTATTTAGGACCTCTGAATTTAGTGGCATATAGCCCGTATTCTTAGGAGGGACAACTGGCCAGACACGTCCTCAGTAGTTTATCCAAGACATAGACCGGTCAGTCTAAGTACCAAGCATTTATAACGCAAAGGGAAATCTTTTGCATAAACCATGGACTAAAGCATTTGACCTAGGAGGAAAGCCTTAATTCATAATATGAAACAAATATATTAAGTTTGAGAAATTCCAGTAAAAGAAAAGAAGATGAAAGTTTATTGCTATAATTTTGTTTTGTATTCTTGGAAAAAGAAATAGTAAAATATTCCAAAGAAGGAAGCCAGTGTAAATATTTATTTAAGTTGTTTTCGAATTCAGTGGGAATTTACACCATTATTTATTAGTAGTCACACAATGAACAACTGCCACACAAAACCTGGTGACGCTTTCCTGTTTTATGTGCATATTTACAAGACAATGGTGCAGTGCTGCAATTTTGCTGTGCTGAACTGCATCATTGTCTAAGTACAGGAATGTGCCGTATTTACAAGAGTATCGCACATTCCTGTACTCACCCTTGTGCCAGCGCATAAACAGGAGCAGTGCGCCAACGCAGACATTGGTGCAAGGGTGCCTGCGTTGCAGGAAAGATTGTTGTTCTTCCTGCACCAAAATAATCATTAATGGCGTTTTGGTCTTTCTATCTGTGCTGGAGAATGCAGCACACATAGAAAAAGCAAAAAATGAGGAGAAATACAAACATTTCTCCTTATTGCACCACCTGATAGCCTTCCTTTGGGTAATGTACGGTTTGGGTGCTACCTCAGATTACCTCAGATTTACGATTCCTTGTAAATCTGGGACAGTATCAAAAAGCCATGGGTGTAGCTGGGAATGCCCAAAGAAAACACCCTTTTCACGCCCTTTTAACGCAGAAAGATATTCACAAGGCCGCATTAAGCCACACAAAGTGGCTTAGTGCTGCCATGTAGTTATGGAGCAGGACACAGCGCCACCAGAACGTCGCAAAAAGTGATGCTTCGGGGGTACAGAGGCCTTTTAAATGAGGCCCTTATTCCCTGACATACAGGGGTAAATATGGGTCCAAATATTGGGTAAAACCTGGACTAGACAATCTTAATGCCTGGGAAGAACCTAGGACACAACAATTGCAAATTTGCACATGTAACAAATTAACAAACTTTAACTGAAGAACAGTTTAAGATCAGTGCATTAGCTTACTGTCATTCCGTCTGAACTTTTACAGTTTCATAATATGAAATGATTCTGGTAACCTTTAGGAGTAGGCACATAGGAATAGAGGTACTCATTAAAGATGATGATCAACAATGATAGGGATAGCACTTACATACTTTAATTAGGAGCTAGAAAAAAGTACCTATGGAGTTACACACATTGAAAGGGGGCATTTCACATGCAGGATGGCACCGTCTCATTTCATAGCTTCAGAATTTGTACATTAATTGCCACGCTGATATTGAGGCTATGTTCTTGCAAAGTGAAGGCAGCAGATAGACATGCTGTTGGAACAATTTATTTGGCTTCCCCCAACTTATGTAAGGAGAAAAGTGTCTGGTTCACCTTCTTTTTCATGAGGAGCCCACATGTCTCTGACATGTGGAGAATCATGCTGCTATGTGTTAAACCGGGTAAGCATCGCTCAGACAGCACAGAATTAGTGAAAACCTCATATTGCTAAACACTGTGGGGACTATTTGCAAACTATATTGTGTAGCCTTGTGTAGTATAGTTAGTTTTACTACAATAGTACCACTAAAATACTACAAAATGATATACAGAAACCAACAAGTGTAAATCTTCACTTCTCTTATCTAATCTTTTCTATTGGGAGATCCTCACCCATACAAGGACCAACCTTGTTGGTGTATCTGACCCGCACTCCATAGCGGCCCAGATCCACCTAGGTCCTGGTCTACCACCCCCATTGGCTATCATTGAGTATTGCAGTTTACCTAGTTCGGTTTGGGTTTTTTATTGTTTTGCATTTTGACATCATTGTTGGTTTTATACTGCCTAAACACTTTACACATTGCTGTAACTTAATCCCATGATATTTACGCACTCCCAGATTTACAAGAAGATATAAACTTGGGAATGCATTAAAATCATACACCGTCTCAAGAGGAGTAAAGAAGAGAAGTTCTCTATTTCTCCTTGTTTCTTCCTCTTTCTGTCTGCTGCATTCCTCAGCAAACATAGAAAGAGGAGCCCTGTCCTGCACAAATACAATCCTGCACGCAACAAAGGCACCCTTGCACCATGCAGGATGTCTGCATGAGCACTATGCAGCCAAAGGGCGCCAGCACAGGGGAAAGGACAAAAATGCACCGTATTGCATTCCTGCCCTTTCACTGTCACGCAGTGCAGCACAGCAAGGTCCCTCCGTTCCTACATTAATAGCATCCAGTTTATCATTTTTCTGTTCAATTGTAAAGTGTAGATTTAAACAATTAGGAATCCACCAGATCTGAATTGCCTGGTAATCATAGAGCAGTGACAGGAAGCGTGGTAGAGAGGTAGTGTTAACCCTCTCTACCATAGAGTTTGTACGTGGTCCCAGAGGTCAGCGGTCTAGTGCTCAGACCTCTGATGCCTTAAATGGCAGCTGCAAAGCGAGCACACCGCTGCTGCACCAAACGCAAGCCCATCTGCGCCGGTCCACGCCCGTCCGCGCCTGATTGAGTCCAGGGGCCGGGGACCCTGCCCAAATACAGAGAATATATTATTCCATGGAACAGCTTCGCTTGCTTGGACAAACTCCGACTCCAAGCAGGAACGGGGTAGGGGGGGTTACTGGAATGGCAGGTCGAGGGACCACAGGTATGCAAGAATTGCAATCATACAATAAATATCTGGGGAAAAGTAATTTAGATGAACCAAAGTGCCAATCAGATAAAGCCTCCCTGACCCTGTGCCTCATCAACTGTCGTTCACTCCCCAAACAAAAAATTCAAATTCATATGCTTTTGGAGGAGGGTAGTTCAGACGCTCTGTTTATTACTAAAACCGTGCTTAGTGATAAATCGGCCCCAGACATTCTGTTGGCCCTGCTCCCATGGTTCCATATTCATAGACTTGACAGCATTGGTAAGATAGGAGGAGGACTTGCAATAGTGGTTAAAGAGGAGTTTAAGTGTACTCTTCAACACCTCTCCATCCCGGACTGCGAATGTGGTCAGTTTACCAATACCTTCTCGACAACCCACACCTTCACTGGGTTGCTAATGTAAAGGCCTCCTGGCCCGAGGCGGAGTTTTTAGACAGACTTATAGACATAGCCTTCAGTATATTGATGAAGAAAACCCACATCACCATCCTAAGGGATCTATTCCTGCACTTTGGGGATCAGAGTAGCCCCAACGTCAAGAGGTTAGAGTATGAACTGTAGAGCTTAGAACTATCCCAATTAATAACATCGGCCACTCACAATAAAGGACATATACTTGACCCTGTGATCACCAATGCCCCAAAAATTTCAATACACCTTCAGGTCCCAGTACAATTGTCGGACCACCTTCTAATTTCTTTTGCACTAGACAAAGGGGAGATAGTAAAGATTAACCTCCAATGTATCAAGTCTGCCTCATCTCCCCAAGGGAGAGCCTGGGATAAGTTGAATTCAGAAATCTGGGTCAAATCCCTGTTGTCTTCTGGCTTTAATACATCTGGAAGCATTGATGAAGTGTATGCCAACTGGGAAATGTAAATTCCTCAGTCTCTGGAGAAAGCAGGACTCAAAATGAATCCTAAACTAACTAATATCAATAAAAAGGCACCCTGGGTTAATGCTCAGCTAGCATTATTGAAGAAAGGGTGTAAAAAGCTGGAAAGGGAATTGAGAAAGACATATGATCCTCAACTCAAAACTAAATATAAATTAGCGATCCGAACCTATGATACCAAAATTAATGAGGTGCAGGCAGGGTTCATTGAGGATGAGATCGCACAGGCTCAGAACTCTTCCAAAGAGCTCTTCAGAGTGGTAAAATCCTTAACCACGCTCACACAAGACACCCCCCATAATCAGGCCTCAAAGGAGAAATGCAACGCACTGTCGACCTATTTTCACAAAAAGGTTATAGATATTTATAATTCCCTTCATGCAGAACTGAACACCTCTAGAGGCCATGAAACAGATTATTTGATGGGGGTAACACCTGCATTAACCCATTTTCTCGATCTGGACAAGCAGACAGTACAATCTCTCATGAGGAAAATCCGATCAGGCTACCTCCAAGAGCCCGCCCTCCCCCCTCAGGTTCTTGTAAAAGCAATGGAGGCCCTTCTACCATCAATTGTTGACATGCTAAACCTCTCCCTACAGACAGGTAGAGTCCCTACCGTATGGAAGCAGGCAATATTAAATCCCTTGTAAAAAAAAACAAGCCTAGATGCTGCTTTGCCATGGAACTTCCAACCAATATCACTTCTCCCATTGGACAGTAAAATTTTGGAGAAACATGATTATTGTCAGAATTTCTGTCAGAACACCTTCAGTTACACCCTACACAGATGGTGTTCCTCCCTCAGCACAATACGGAATCCGCCTTGTTAGCGGTGTCTGAAGAACTTAAAATGACCCATGATCAAGGTGGAGCAGCTGCAATTCTACCCCAAGACCTAAGCGCAGCATTTGACATGGTCAACTATGGCTTGCTGGCTAACAGACTCTGGGAAATCAGTATCCAGGGCAAAGCCCTGGATTGGTTGGGTTCCTTTTAGGAGGAGAGGTCCTTCCAGGTTATGGAAGCCAACCTCTTCTCTGATATTAAGCCTCTGACCTGCGGTGTCCCACAGGTCTCATTGCTAAGACCCTTGTTGTTTAATATCTACATGCGCCTACTGGCAGACATAGTTCAAGGATATGGCATCTTGTGATCTCATACACTGAGGACACCCAGTTGGTGGTGTCACTTGACTCCAGGACCTATGGCGAGTCAAGCCAGCTGGCGCCTTGTATTGAACAAGTGGTTAAATGGATGACAGGGAGCTGTCTGAAAATAAACTGTGACAAAACCGAACTGATGGTCCTCGGTAACGCAAGGGGTACCCAGGCCTCTAGCCAGCTGGTCACGCTGCCTAGGGGTCGCTGCAGTCCCGAGCCCTGCCATTAAGAATCTCAGCTTCTGGATGGGGAAGGAGCTCACCATGGAGACCCAAGCAAGGAAGGTGGCAGGCCCTTGCTTCGGATTGTTAACCCCTTCGCTGCTAGGCCTTTTCCCCTCCTGTGCTAACCTTTTTTTTGGCGATTTGGGGTAGTGCGCGCTTAGGCCCCTGTAACTTTTTGACCACACAAGGTATCCAAGCCAAATTTGTGTCCTTTTCTTCCAACATCATGTGGATTCTAAAGGTGCCCAGGGTTTGTGGATTCCCTTGGAGGGGTCCCAGAAATTCAGCAAAGTACAGTAACATTTTAGTTTTTTTTAGAAAAATGGGAAAAACGTGCTGCAAATGCCTCTGGGTTTTTCCCTGCAAATGTTAAAAGGGTTTGTGGGGCTGAAATATCCATTTTTTCAGCTTTTAGGGAATGACAGTCTTTTGTCATAGAACCAACATTTTTCACACAGTTTTGGCATTTTTCTGGGACATAGCCTATTTTTGCTATTTTTAGAGCTTTTAACCTCCTTCCAGGTAATGGTAGAAATGAGTTTAAAAGCAATAATGGATCCTGGAAAGCTATACATTTTCGGAAAGTAGACAGAATATTGAATTCAGAAAGTAGTCATTTGTCTAAATCCATGAAGGTTTCTTTATAGAAACTAACAGTTAAATATAGGAATAATTGAAAATTAGTTGAAAAGAACAGCCTTTTGTCTCAATGTTTTCACCTGTAACTTCTTGTAATTTTGACAGCTCTTTGAAAGCAGTATACCGTTACATCTGTTTGACCTTCCTGGTTGTGTGGATATATAGGACTTGTAGTTTCACCAAGAACCCGACGAGCCCAGAGCGAAAAACTGAGCAGCAACTTGCAATGGTATTTTATTATTTATCTGGTATAGAGCACTTATTCTTTGAAAATGTATACATGGAAAAATCGGTAGGAAAGACACCTATGTATTTATGAATTGGGTACAAGTTGTAGAGTTTAGAAACAGTATATATTTGCACATTTTCAAAATTGGGAATACTCATACTAGCATGAGAATTATTGGTCATTTTTCAAAATGTTTTTTTTTGTACACAATGTCTTTCATTGTGAAGAGGGAAATGCATGAAAACTCACTAGGTAATAACAGTTGATTTACAAATCTGAATCACCCTAAGTCTCCCAATAAAAACGGTACCAAACTTGTGGGGGTCGGCATTGTGCCTGCAACAAGAAACGGCGCAAAATGCAACGTGGTCACACCTCAAGTTTGCAGTTAAAAATGGACCCTTTTATGGCAAAGTGCCTAGCTGTAGTTTTTGCACCATAGCTCTGCCGGCATCTTGGGAAATGTAGCAAACCTATACATTTTTGAAAACTAGACACCCAGGGAAATTCAGTATGGGGTGACTCGACTGCCTCCCACCAGGTTCTGTTACCCAGAATCCCTTGCAAATCTAAACAATTGACAAAATAAACGCATTTTCCTCACATTTCTGTGGTGGAAAGTTCAGGAATCTGCGTGGATCAACAAATTTCCACCCACCCAGCGTTCTCCCAGGTCTCCCAAAAAAAGAGGTACCTCACTTGCCTGGGTCTGCCTAGTGCCTGCGACAGGAAACAGCGCAAAACGCAACGTGGCCGCACCTCAATTTTGCAGTGAAAACTGGCCCTTTTTTGGCAAAGAGCCTACCTTTTGTTTTTGAACCCTAGCTCTGCCGGCACCTAGGGAAACCTAGCAAACCTATATATTTTTTAAAACTAGACACCCAGGGAAATTCAGGATGGGGTGACTCTACTGCCTCCCACCAGTTTCTGTTACCCAAAATCCCTTGCGAAGGTAAAGAATTGACAAAAAAACGAATTTTCCTCACATTTCTGTGTTGTAAAGTTCAGGAATCTGCGTGGATCAACAAATTTCCACCCACCCAGCGTTTCCCCAGGTCTCCCAAAAAAAATGGTACCTCACTTGCCTGGGTCTGCCTAGTGCCTGCGACAGGAAATAGCGCAAAATGCAACATGGTTGCACCTCAATTTCGCAGTGAAAACTTGCCCTTTTTTGGCAAAGAGCCTACCTTTCGTTTTTGAACCGTAGCTCTGCCGGCACCTAGGGAAACATAGCAAACCTATACATTTTTTGAATTTAGACACCCAGAGGATTTCAGGATGGGGTGACTTCACTGCCTCCCACCAGTTTCTGTTACCCAGAATCCCTTGCAAATGTAAAAAATTGACAAAAAAACACATTTTCCTCACATTTCTGTGGTGGAAAGTTCTGGAATCTGCGTGGATCAACAAATTTCCACCCACCCAGCGTTCCCCCAGGTCTCCCAAAAAAAATGGTACCTCACTTGCCTGGGTCTGCCTAGTGCCTGAGACAGGAAATAGCGCAAAATGCAACATGGTTGCACCTCAATTTCGCAGTGAAAACTTGCCCTTTTTTGCCAAAGAGCCTACCTTTCGTTTTTGAACCCTAGCTCTGCCGGCACCTAGGGAAACCTAGCAAACCTATACATTTTTTGAATTTAGACACCCAGAGGATTTCAGGATGGGGTGACTTCACTGCCTCCCACCAGTTTCTGTTACCCAGAATCCCTTGCAAATGTAAAAAATTGACAAAAAAACACATTTTCCTCACATTTCTGTGGTGGAAAGTTCTGGAATCTGCGTGGATCAACAAATTTCCACCCACCCAGCGTTTCCCCAGATCTCCCAAAAAAAATGGTACCTCACTTGCCTGGGTCTACCTTGTGCATGGGATAGGAAACAGCGCAAAACGCAACGTGGTTGCACCTCAATTTCGGAGTGAAAACTTGCCCTTTTTTGCCAAAGAGCCTACCTTTCGTTTTTGAAGCCTAGCTCTGGCGGCACCTAGTAAACCTAGCAAACCTATACATTTTTGAAACCTAGACACCCAGGGAAATTTAGGATGGGGTGACTCGACTGCCTCCTACCATGTTCTGTTACCCAGAATCCCTTGCAAAATAAAAAATTGAAGAAAAAAAACGCATTTTCCTCCCATTTCTGTGGTCGAAAGTTCTGGAATCTGCGTGGATCAACAAATTTCCACCCACCCAGTGTTCCCCGAGTTCCCCCCCAAAAAATGGTGCCTCACTTGCCTGGGTCTGCCTAGTGCCTGCGACAGGAAACTGCGCAAAACGCAATGTGGTCGCACCTCAATTTCGCAGTGAAAACTGGCCCTTTTTTGGCAAAGAGCCTACCTTTCGTTTTTGAACCCTAGCTCTGCCTGCACCTAGAGAAACCCAGCAAACCTATAGATTTTTGAAAACTAGGCACCCAGGGAAATTCAGGATGGGGTGACTCTACTGCCTCCCACCAGTTTCTGTTACCCAGAATCCCCTGCGAAGCTAAAGAATTGACAAAAAAACGCATTTTCCTCACATTTCTGTGTAGTAAAGTTCAGGAATCTGCGTGGATCAACAAATTTCCACCCACCCAGCGTTCCACCAGGTCTCCTGAAAAAAATGGTACCTCACTTTCCTGGGTCTGCCTAGTGCCTGCGACAGGAAATAGCGCAAAACACAACGTGGTTGCACCTCAATTTCGCAGTGAAAACTTGCCCTTTTTTGCCAAAGAGCCTACCTTTCGTTTTTGAACCCTAGCTCTGCCGGCACCTAGGGAAACCTAGCAAACCTGTACATTTTTTAAATGTAGACACCCAGGGGAATTCAGGATGGGGTGACTCCACTGCCTCCAACCAGTTTCTGTTACCCAGAATCCCTTGCAAAGGTAAAGAAATTGACAAAAAAACACATTTTCCTCACATTTCTGTGGTAGAAAGATCTGGAATCTGCGTGGATCAACAAATTTCCACCCACCCAGCGTTTCCCCAGGTCTCCCCAAAAAAATGGTACCTCACTTGCCTGGGTCTACCTTGTGCATGGGACAGGAAACAGCGCAAAACGCAACGTGGTTGCACCTGAATTTCGGAGTGAAAACTTGCCCTTTTTTGCCAAAGAGCCTACCTTTTGTTTTTGAACCCTAGCTCAGGCGGCACCTAGTAAACTTAGCAAACCTATACATTGCTGAAAACTAGACACCCAGGTAAATTCAGGATGGGGTGACTCGACTGTCTCCTACCAGGTTCTGTTACCCAGAATCCCTTGCAAAGCTAATACATTGACAAAATAAACACATTTTCCTCACATTTCTGTGGTGAAAAGTTCTGGAATCTGCTTGGATCAACAATTTTTTACGCACCCAGCGTTCTCCCAGGTCTCTAGAAAAAAATGGTACCTCACTTGCGTGGGTAGGCATAGTGCCTGCGACAGGAAACAGTGCAAAACGCAACGTGGTCGCACCTCAATTTCGCAGTGAAAACTTGCCCTTTTTTGCCAAAGAGCCTACCTTTCATTTTTGAACCCTAGCTCTGCCGGCACCTATGGAAACCAGGCAAACCTATACATTTCTGAAAACTAGACACCCAGGGGAATTCATGATGGGGTGATTTGACTTTCTCCTACCAGGTTCTGTTACACAGAATCCCTTGCAAAGTTAAATAATTGATTAAAAAATGCATTTTCCTCACATTTCTGTGGTGGAAAGTTCTGGAATCTGCGTGGATCAACAAATTTCCATCCACTCAGCGTTCCCCCAGGTCCCCCCAAAAAAATGGTGCCTCACTTACCTGGGTCTGCCTAGTGCCTGCGACAGGAAACTGCGCAAAACGCGACGTGGTCGCACCTCAATTTTGCAGTGAAAACTTGCCCTTTTTTGCCAAAGAGCCTACCTTACGTTTTTGAACCCTAGCTCTGCCGGCACCTAGGGAAACCTAGCAAACCTATACATTTTTGAAAACTAGACACCCAGGGGAATTCAGGATGGGGTGACTCGACTGCCTCCTACCAGGTCCTCGTGTGGGTGGGCCAAAGCAGAACAGGCCAAAAATGTATTTTTAAGAAATTGTAGCGTTTCGGTTTGACAAATTAAGCACAGTCAATTCTACTGTTTTGGGGTCATCCTAGTCACAGGCCTTTGGCCCACCCACACAAGTGAGGTATCATTTAACTCTGGAAAACAAGGGGAATGCTGGGTGGTAGGACATTTGTGCCGGCACGGAGATCCCACGTAAAAATGTATGGAAAAGTGTTTTTTTTTAACCTACATTTACGGTTTGCAGGTAATTCTGGGTAGGAAAACGTTGGGGGACCTAGGCATGCCATACCTCCCTGGACTCCCCCGGGTATCTAGTTTTCAGAACTGTTTGGGTTTGGTGGTTTCCCAAGTTTGCCGCCAAGCCCCGGGCCAAAAACTCAGGTGCCCCCCCAAAACATAAGGAAGTTTTGCTAAAGGTATTTTTTAAGTCTCCAACGTAAGATTTGGGCCTTTTCCTGTTGCAGCCACTATGCCTACCCACGCAAGTGAGGTAACATTTTTATCGGGAGACCTAGGGGAACGCTGGGTGGGAGGAAATTTGTGAGAGCCCAGTGATGCCACGCTTTCCCATACAGAAATGATTTTTTTCAGCTACAATTGAGGTTTGCAAGGGATTCTGGGTAAAGGAACGTTGGAGGATCCACGCAAGCCATACCTCCTTGGAAGCTCCCAGATGTCTACTTTTCAGAAATGTGTGGGTTTGGTAGGTTTCCCTAGATGGCCGTCTAGCACGGGGCTAAAAACCCAGGTAACCCCCCCTGCAAAAGCTGGTGGTTTTGACATAGGTGCCTATGTTGCACTACACCAACGGGAAGCCTAACGGCCAAAGATACTTCTGGCTGCACAACACCAACAGAAAACCTAGCATCCCCAGAGGGCTCTTGCCGCACTACCCCAATGGGAAGCCTAGCAGCCTGAGATGCTTCTTGCTTCACTACACCAACGGGAAACCTAGCAGCCCCAGACGCCTCTTGCCTCTCTACACCAATGAGAAGCCTAACAGCCCCAGATGCCTCTTGCTGCACTACACCAACAGGAAGACGAACAGCACCAGATGCCTCTTGGCGCACCACAGCAATGTGAAGTCTTTTGGGCGCAGCCTGCAGCCCACATGCCTCTCGCCGACGTAAAAAAAGGGAAACCTTGCGGCCCTAGGCAGCAGCCCAGATGCCTCTTGGCCCACTACCAGCACATCAATGTCCTCCTCTACCACAGGCACTTCATCAGCACTAGAAGAAGATTCATCATCTGATGATTCCATGCGAAGAGAAAACTCACTGCCTGAATCTTCTGCACCTACCTCTGGGTCCGAATCGGAGTCAGTCTCTGAACCATGGTCAGAGGAACACTCAAAAAGCAAACTAAGAACCTGCTGAGCAGTCATCCTGCGACTAGCCATTATCGTTACAAAGCAAGAAGACTGCACACACAAGTGAACAACAACCTACACTGTGCAAAGTAAGAAGTAAACAAGGTAAGGCTTTCACACAAAGATCTATACAGTCCAAAACAATTTAACTCTTACCAAATATAGCTACACTCACCAACACCTACTCTGCTGAGACACAGCAAAAAGAAATGATATCCCACTAGAAAGAAAAAAAAAGTACAGATTAGACAACAAAGTACACATCAAGCACTAATGCTAAAAAAAATTAACTAACAAAAAACACAGAGCCATACAAACTGCTATAAGTACACCTTTTACAAAAACACATTCATCTAGGGAAAGTAGTACAAAATACATTCACTTACCAAGCACATGCAACTACACAAGCTGCAAAACCAGCAGTAACAGAACTGCAATCTACAACAATCCAAACAGCAAAAGCCTGGAACAAGAAAAAAATAGAGAAGAAAAAAAAAATTACTACTACATTTCGCAAACAATATTAACAATTAAAAAAACAACACACAAATTTGCCCCCCAAATTTACATTCGCCCAGAAGGGCCATCAAATAGGGCTTAGACAAATGGGGTTTAGGTGAGGTTTTCCATCAAGACACTGGTTACATTTTTGGATGTTTTTTTCTGCGTACCCCCTTTGGTGCCAGTCGGTCTTTTGGTCCTAACTGTACCCCCTCACACGGGGGCAGTAAGGACAAAAAAAGACCGACTGGCACCAAGGGAGGCAGCGAGTAAAAAACATCCAAAAATATAACCACCTTTGGAAGCAAGCCTTCCCCAAGGGCTCACTTCCACACACTACAAAACACAATCCCTAGGGCCTAGTGGGCCAAAAAACAGAAAAGAAAAGGGCCAATTCGCCCCCAGGGGGGTGGGGGTGGAGCAGAAAAACATTCCTAAAACAAGTTGCCTCTAGGAAGCAAACCTTGCCCAAGGGGTCGCCGCCATTACAAACAAAAAAATCCCTGGTGTCTAGTGGCGTATTTCTGCCCCCCCCCCCCCAGGGGGCACAAAAGCTGAAAAAAAGCGACCTAAATGGGGGGTGGGGGGGGCAGAAAATGTAAATCTACATTTGACCCCCACCTGGAAGTGACCCTTGCCCAAGGGGTCACTTTCATTGCAAAAAAAAAATCCCTGGTGCCTAGTGGCATCGGGCCTATTTGCCCCCGGGAGTGACCATTGCACAAGGGGTCACTACTACCTTGCAAAAAAAATATCCCTGGTGCTAATGGCAATTTTCTGCCCCCCCTGGGGGCAAAACGGGTGAAAGAACTTGCTGATTTGCCCCCGGTGGGGCAGAAAATCAAAATTATTAGCCACCAGGAAGCGACCCTTGCCCAAGGGGTCGCTTCCAAATAAAAAAATATGCCCCAAAACATATCCCTGGTGCCAGTGGGGAATTTCTGCCCCCCTGGGGGCAAAACAGCAGAAAAAATGGGCCAATTTGCCCCAAGGGGGGGCAGAAAATACAAAACATAATCAGAGCCCACCTGGAAGCGACCCTTGCCCAAGGGGTGGCTTCCTATAAACTAAATTTGAATCCCTGGTGCTACAGGTGGGCATTTCCGCCGCACGATAGCGACGCTGTGCGCGATCATGAGGCAGAAATGCCCTGCAAAGAGTCATCAGGGGAGAGGAAAATCTCTTTCCTCTCCCCTGATGCCTCCTTGCGGCCCCAAACCCCCCCAGACACGCAAAAACCTTACCTGACTCCTCGGCGCTCAGGAAGAAAATGGCTTCCCGAGCGCCGGGGACTCCCTGATGACGTCAGCGCGCGCAGACGTCACGGGATTCCCATGGGGAGGGGCGGTGGGGGGCAGCGGAAGCTCTTCTGCTGCCATCTCCATACCAGCCAGCACGATCGGGCACCCTCGAGGGAGTGCTAGTGCTTCCCCCAAGGGTGGGGCTCATGACGAGCTGAGCTCGTCATCAGCACACGACCAGTGTGCACCATGACGAGCCCAGCTCCTCATCAGCGTCGAAAGGGTAAAGAATGTTCCGCAAGATCCTTGACCTTATCCCTGTACTGCTAAGAAAAACAGTCATACATTCCCTGGTTACATCAGGCTTGGACTATGGTAACTCGCTCCTTCTGGGTGCCCCTAAATATGTCATCAACAAGTTACAGCTAGTCCAGAATGCAGCGGCCAGACTTCTGTGTCAGATTCCAACGCAGGAATCAGTGAACAAATAAACAACAACCAATTGCCAATACTGCAATTCGTTCCTCTCTTGACTGCCCCATGAAGAACAGACTCAAACTGATTCTTCAGAAGATTTTTTCATTAGAATTAATCTATTTATTTCAAATACAAAATCACAACACAATTTTTATACGGTACATTTTCTTAATCATTCTCAAAAATAATATTAGATTGACAGGAGAGAAGAAAGGATAAGAATCCTACCTAAAAAGCATTTTAATTCGCTAATCACTCGCATTCTTTCAAACATTCGCTCATGAAACCTCATTTATACTCATATATACAATTCTCTCAGAAATCGTGAAAAGAGTTAGAAAGAAAAAGAAAAAAAGAAAATCAAACAATAATCGTAAACAATGACTCTGTTCTACACAATTTGATCCTAATCAAATGGTATAGCTAAAGCGTACTTTTCGAAACTCCAGTCACAATTTTAAACAGTAGGACATCTAAACAAATAAAGTATTCAAATAGTTCTTTGAAGCATTTTTTAGACGATTGGCCTAACACGATGACGGTCCATCCATGCTGCAAACACAACAGTTACTTTCACAAATTAAAGGAGTTGGTAAGGAAACATCAGATACATTTAAATATACAACAGGCTCAGCTTCCAAAACACTAACATAGTTCACATTTAGGAACATATTTACAAATAAATATCAGAGTGCAGAGCTGCGCCAAATTTGGCAGCGCTGTGCTCTGACATTTTGAAAATGCAGGGATGCTCCGTATTCACAAAAAAATTTGACAAACCTGGATTTCCCTTAGCTCTGGTGCAAAAGAAAGCTTCCTAGCACCAGTACAGGCATCCTGCTGCCATGTTGCAAGGGTGCCTGCGCTGCAGGAACAATTGTTTATATGCAGGTAGGGAAACCTTCCTACACATAAACAATCAATAATGGCAATTTGCTCTTTCCATGTGTGCTGCATAATGCATAATGCAGCACACATGCAAAAGCAAACAATGAGGAGAAATTAATAATTTCTCCTCGTATTGCCATTCTAAGGCCTGGTATTCAATAATGATGGTTTTTGGTGCTGCCTCAGCTTTGTAAATCTGGGGCAGCGTCAAAAAGCAATGGGTGTTGCTGTGGAATGCCCACAGCAACACCCATTGCATTCCCCTTTGCCACAGAGGACTAAGGTGGAAAACAACATATTTACAAGGTGGCGTTAAGCAATTCTAAGTGGCTTAGCACCACTATGTAAATATGAAAAATAGAGCTACACCACCAGAGGGGCAAAAAAGTTACACTCCTATGGCGATAGGGACTTGTAAATATGCCCCTTAGTTTTTCATTGGATCACTACCCGATATTCACCTTGGATGAAGTAGTTGTGGCCGCCCTGAAGACGAGCAAAGGTGGTAAAGCCCCAGGCCCAGACAGGATCCCCATTGACTTATTTAATTCTAATACGGATCTTTAGGACCCCATCATAAACCTGCTCTTTAAAGTCTGCCGGTAAAAAGGCTTTCTGTAGACCTGGCCTGAATCTCTCATCGTTCTCATATTCAAGAAGGTTGACTTTTACAGCCCAGCACATTACAGGCCCATTTCCCTTTTAGACTCCCTAGTGAAGGTGGCTGGGTGCATTCTCTTTGATCGACTGCAGGACTGGGCAGAGTCTAATAATATTCTCTCTGACCTTCAGTATGTTTTAAGGTCTGATTTGGGGACCATAGAAGAGGCCAGGAGTGGTGTGGCTCACTGGTTAGAGGCGGCAGACCCAGAAGCAGAGAACGCCCGGGACCAGGGTTCAATTCCTGACGCAGCAGGGTCGTGGACCAGGGTCAGTGGACTCGATAATTCTCGCCTCGGTGCCTACTCTAACCAGGGATCACACTCGGCAACTCTGGGCATTAACTTGCCTCATCTCTACAATGGCCCCCACATTTGCCGGGGATGCCTGGTTTCACCTTGAAGATACCCAGTAGGGACCATCTCACAGAGATAGCCAGGACCTGTTCCCCAGCGGTCTTCAGCGCCATGACGCCTCAGGGCAGCAGTGCACTTTACAAGACACATTACCCTGTATTTTCTCATTGGTAAATGCACGCACATTAAGGAAAGAAATCTGTTTTTAGTCTTTGTGGATTTATCTACCCCTTTCAACTTCGTGGTTCAAGAGAAATTATGGTCCATCATGACTAGCCTGGGAGTGAGTTCACCATTGTAAATTTCCTTAGAGATTCATATGCTCGATGGCGTGGCAGAGTACGCTATGGCCTTAAAAGCAATTGCACTGAGCACTCAATATAAGAAGAGGGGTAGAGGGGTACGACAAGACTGCGTACTTGCCTCTTTCCTGTTTAACCTCTATCTCAACAGCATAGGTGATATCTTGGCATTTAAGTGCATTGACTTACCTTATGTAGGCCACCGTCCAATTCTGGCACTTTTTTTACACCGATGATGCTGTTTTATTGGCTAGTACTCCTCTCGGACTCCAGCACTTAGTCGACAAATGTGTCAAATTCGTGCAGAACCACAGCTTAAAAATCAACCTTTGCAATGAAAATCGGGCATAAGCCCTCTGGATGTTGTGACAATTTAATTGTAGGTGAAAACATTTAGCACACAACTACTTTCTCTTACCTGGGGATTGGTTTCAGTCATACCGGGAAGTGGCAACATGCAATAAAATCAAGCAACTCCATTATGTAAAAACTACTAGGGCCCTGATTCAGTTCACTAACACTCAAGGAATTAAACATCAGAGTGAAATGCTGACCATATATAAAGCCAAATGCAGACCCACTGGCATGTACGAGTCTGAATTGTGGGGGCACGGGCAGATACCCTCAACCGATCCATTATAACTGATTGCTTCAGATCCATGTCAGCCCTTATAATCCACTGGCTTAAATTTGTGCATAACTTTTGGCAGATATTGGTCATCCTGAGTACTTCGACCATCCCGAGAGTTTGGCATCTGTTCAAAGAAAAGTTCTCAAAATGAAATGTTTATCACTAGTAATGAAAACGAGACCAGGGTCAGAAATTCTGAAACCCTCTGTTTTGAGGAACCAGATGTTACTGACTAGCTTCAACATGCATTTTTACTTAGCCAGCGTGTTTAACCGCGCCACAGGTTTGTGCTGACTCAGTGCAGTTTTGCTATTTTCCATCATTTACTCTGCTTCCCCACCATTAATAACTGGTCGTCAGACCTGAAGAAATGCACCTGTGACGACATCTCTTTACAGAGCACACTGCATACTGTTTTGTTTTGTAAACATTTCATTGGGAAGAGGAATAAATATATTAAACCATTGCTCCGTACAATGATGAACAGCTTATTTATACCTGCAAATGCTACAGAATATTTACATATGTGCTGTAATGTCCTGATTTTTGTTGGCCATTATTAATTGCAGGAAGCAGCTGTAGCCCGTAATTAAAAATGTAAATGGAATTGACTGTTCATCTGATGATTGTATCTCTATCTATGTACTGTAGTTTTTAAGCTTTTTGACTTGTTTTAACTTTTATTCTGGTTTTTTATCATTTTCGCTATGGTTGATATTTTTGTAGCTTTTATGATTCAAGCGTGAATCTGAATAAAGCTTATACCACAAAAAAGTATCAGAGGGTTAAAAGTAAGACAGGCAAATATTGAGGACAGTGAAGGTATAACGCTCCCACTAGCCATATGACTGGAAAAGAAGTGGTATTAAAAGTGCCAGGTCAAGATCGGTGTCTGGTCGCTGGCACCCATCAGTCACCACTCGGAACCGCCCTTCATCATTTGGGGCTCCGAGGACCAACACTGTACTAGATCTTGTTTCTCTAGCAGAAAGAAATTAGCCTTCCTGTTAGTCAGTATGCGTTGGTATTAGGGTCAGAAACGTGTGTGTTGGTAAAGTAACTGACGGGGTAAAAAGAGCGTGCAGTGCAAGGGAAATACCAAGAAAATAAAGAGGGTGAATAAAATTGGTTTAAGGAGCAGAAAAATAATTTTAATAGGGTATAGCTCCTAACACCAATGTTAAAAATAGCCAAGACAGGGAAAACTAATGAACTGCCTAGTGATGTAACGTGGTCGACATGTTTCAGCAAATCCGGCCAATAGCCTTGCTTTCTTCAGGACCTTAGATATACCGCTACTGCAAACAGAAAAACCCCCAAATGTGACAGAAGTGTTTAAAAGTGAGTGAAATATAGTATTGGAACGACATTGATACTTAAATGTCACCTGAACCTCTAGGTATGTCTGTTCCAGGTCTTCTCACACAGTCAGCGATGGACTGAAATAAAAATGCATGGCATGAGCATATCCCTCAGCACCTGTCCAAAATAAGCCTTCTTTTGCACCTGTTGCAATCATCAACATAGGTGAAGTTCATGTCTCAAAATCCGAACAAACACACTGAACGAACTAGTGTATAACAATTGTAGTGGAAATTGAAACTTTTCAAGTTTCACAAAATACTTCTTACCTGGTTAGTAAGAAGTATAGACCTCACCCCACCTGGCTGCGGCTCAGGACTTTAGTGAAGCACCGCTCTGTAAAAGGTGAATAAATTCAAATTCTAGAATCACCCACCATGAAGTGCCAGCAACAGATCTATATGAGCTATAAAATACTGTCCTCAGTGTACAACCAAGGCATGTACGCATTCTAGCAAAGTATGAGGGGCGGTATCAAGAATGTTGTATCCGCTTTTAATGTAGGGTAAATGGAATAATGATTGTAAATCAACCGCTGCCATAATACTGTTGTGAGCGCACATTGATGTACAAATCCTTCCAATACACTCATAGTCTAAAAACAAGGAAGCTGTTCGAACTGGGAGTACCAAGGAGCCCCACTTACGAAACTGCTTCCAATCGAGTGATGCCGTATCGCATGCCTCGCGGTGAGGAAACGAAGCGAGGCAGACTCGAAAAAACTGCTCTAAAAAGGAACGTGTGCTACAGTTGCATAGTATCGACAGACAAAACCCCAAATGCACTCACCTAACCGTCGGTACTCCTAAGCGGCATCTGTGCCGTCTGGGGAGGTACCGGCGGTTTGTTTTTGGTTGGTTTTATCACGCTATCCCCGATTGGTTGGAACGGTCACGTGACGCGCCAATGGTCTACGTCAGGCGTCCGTGATGTTCCAGGCAATATGAGTGGCTGAGCCTACGGGCAGGGTATCCAATGCCGCGCTAGCTCGATGTTGTTTTGGTGAAATGTAAACAACATGTGTTAGACAGTCGGCAAAGTTGCCCATTCGGTTTCCGCGATGGAAACTTATTTATAAGCCTGAAACAAAAGTGATGTAATTTGACAGAGCCCAACAGCTAGCGCCAAAATCATATTGAGATATAAATACAATACATAGACGATGTGCAGAATTACCAATCTGGCTAAGGCAGAGGAAACTTATATCGATGCCCAACTATAGAATCATGTGGTACAGGTCATGATATTAAGCCCAACGGCTGGCATTCAAGCCAATGATTTCAGCACAATACTAGAGACTTGTCGGCTAGATCTATGTGCTAGATAGGCCTTTATAATAGAATCTCATGACCACATATATCCTTTGTACATCTCTTTAGAAAGAGTGAGTTTCAAAACGAGGACCAGGGAATGTCATCATTTAACCCTGTTCGATCGGTGCCAAGTTTCAACACCCATTTCTGTTCTTTCTTATGAAGGAAATCACTCACGTTGGTGATGTGAGAGGGAATGAACGGTTTCTCCAGGACTGTCCATTTAAAAGACGTAGGTGAGTGATTTTGAGTGATAAAATGGGTAGTGAGTTTGGTGGCCTGTCTCTTACAGTTGATGGTACTTCTGTGTTCAGATAGCCTCACCTTGATCTTCCGGGTGGTCATCCTCACATACCTAAGCCCACAGGGACAGGTGATAAGATAGATTAATTTATCACTGTTACAGTTCGTGAACCTCACCTGTCTCCAGGGCCTAGAAGTCCCGATGTCAACCTCTGTGGTTTTGGACGTTTGGGCACATGATTGACATGTGCCACAGGGGTGGTGGCCAGACACTGGGGGTGGATCCCACAGGGTACCTAATGCTCTGGGAGTCTCATCAAGAGGTCTGGTATGTACCAGTCTGTCCCGCAAATTGGGTCCTCTCTTAAAAGAGAATAACGGTTGTAGGATAGAGTGGGGTCCTGAATTTAAGATTGACCAACGTTTCTTTACTGCTTTTTTGATACTATGGGACAATGTACCAAAAGTATGTACAAAGGTCAGCCTTTCAAGAGGTGCTTTTGGAGAGGTAGGTTCCAACAATGCTGCTCGGTTGTTGTTGCTGGCCCGTTTCATGGCACGGTGTACCAGACGGGGAGGATATTTTCTCTCAACGAGCTGGTCCTTAAGTGCAGTGGAGTGTGTCCTGAAAGCAGAATCCGTGGAACAGTTTCTTTGGACCCGCAGAAACTGCCCAAACGGCAGATTGTCCCGTAAGGACTTAGGATGGTGACTGTCGTATAACAACAGGGAGTTTCTGAACATTGGCTTTCTATACAATTCGGACTGTAATCCCGTGGCAGTGGCCTTAATCATCAGATCAAGAAAGGCCAGACTGTTATCGCCAATCTCTATGGTAAAGCATAAAAAAAAGCATTTCTGCTGTTCAGCCATCCCAAAAAATCTTGGCAACTGTCTCTGGAGCCCCGCCATACCACCAATATATCAGGCTATTTTAGGCTATTCCTAAAAGACAAAGAGTTATTCTCTTTTAAGAGAGGACCCAATTTGCGGGACAGACTGGTACATACCAGACCTCTTGATGAGACTCCCAGAGCATTAGGTACCCTGTGGGATCTACCCCCAGTGTCTGGCCACCACCCCTGTGGCACATGTCAATCATATGCCCAAACGTCCAAAACCACAGAGGTTGACATCGGGACTTCTAGGCCCTGGAGACAGGTGAGGTTCACGAACTGTAACAGTGATAAATTAATCTATCTTATCACCTGTCCCTGTGGGCTTAGGTATGTGGGGATGACCACCTGGAAGATCAAGGTGAGGCTATCTGAACACAGAAGTACCATCAACTGTAAGAGACAGGCCACCAAACTCACTACCCATTTTATCACTCAAAATCACTCACCTACGTCTTTTAAATGGACAGTCCTGGAGAAACCGTTCATTCCCTCTCACATCACCAACGTGAGTGATTTCCTTCATAAGAAAGAACAGAAATGGGTGTTGAAACTTGGCACCGATCGAACAGGGTTAAATGATGACATTCCCTGGTCCTCGTTTTGAAACTCACTCTTTCTAAAGAGATGTACAAAGGATATATGTGGTCATGAGATTCTATTATAAAGCCCTATCTAGCACATAGATCTAGCCGACAAGTCTCTAGTATTGTGCTGAAATCATTGGCTTGAATGCCAGCCGTTGGGCTTAATATCATGACCTGTACCACATGATTCTATAGTTGGGCATCGATATAAGTTTCCTCTGCCTTAGCCAGATTGGTAATTCTGCACATCGTCTATGTATTGTATTTATATCTCAATATGATTTTGGCACTAGCTGTTGGGCTCTGTCAAATTACATCACTTTTGTTTCAGGCTTATAAATAAGTTTCCATCGCGGAAACCGAATGGGCAACTTTGCCGACTGTCTAACACATGTTGTTTACATTTTACCAAAACAACATCGAGCTAGCGCGGCATTGGATACCCTGCCCATAGGCTCAGCCACTCATATTGCCTGGAACATCACGGACGCCTGACGTAGACCATTGGCGCGTCACGTGACCGTTCCAACCAATCGGGGATAGCGTGATAAAACCAACCAAAAACAAACCGCCGGTACCTCCCCAGACGGCACAGATGCCTCTTAGGAGTACCGACGGTTAGGTGAGTGCATTTGGGGTTTTGTCTGTCGATACTATGCAACTGTAGCACACGTTCCTTTTTAGAGCAGTTTTTTCGAGTCTGCCTCGCTTCGTTTCCTCACCGCGAGGCATGCGATACGGCATCACTCGATTGGAAGCAGTTTCGTAAGTGGGGCTCCTTGGTACTCCCAGTTCGAACAGCTTCCATGTTTTTAGACTATGAGTGTATTGGAAGGATTTGTACATCAATGTGCGCTCACAACAGTATTATGGCAGCGGTTGATTTACAATCATTATTCCATTTACCCTACATTAAAAGCGGATACAACATTCTTGATACCGCCCCTCATACTTTGCTAGAATGCGTACATGCCTTGGTTTTACACTGAGGACAGTATTTTATAGCTCATATAGATCTGTTGCTGGCACTTCATGGTGGGTGATTCTAGAATTTGAATTTATTCACCTTTTACAGAGCGGTGCTTCACTAAAGTCCTGAGCCGCAGCCAGGTGGGGTGAGGTCTATACTTCTTACTAACCAGGTAAGAAGTATTTTGTAAAACTTGAAAAGTTTCAATTTCCACTACAATTGTTATACACTAGTTCGTTCAGTGTGTTTGTTCGGATTTTGAGACATGAACTTCACCTATGTTGATGATTGCAACAGGTGCAAAAGAAGGCTTATTTTGGACAGGTGCTGAGGGATATGCTCATGCCATGCATTTTTATTTCAGTCCATCGCTGACTGTGTGAGAAGACCTGGAACAGACATACCTAGAGGTTCAGGTGACATTTAAGTATCAATGTCGTTCCAATACTATATTTCACTCACTTTTAAACACTTCTGTCACATTTGGGGGTTTTTCTGTTTGCAGTAGCGGTATATCTAAGGTCCTGAAGAAAGCAAGGCTATTGGCCGGATTTGCTGAAACATGTCGACCACGTTACATCACTAGACAGTTCATTAGTTTTCCCTGTCTTGGCTATTTTTAACATTGGTGTTAGGAGCTATACCCTATTAAAATTATTTTTCTGCTCCTTAAACCAATTTTATTCACCCTCTTTATTTTCTTGGTATTTCCCTTGCACTGCACGCTCTTTTTACCCCGTCAGTTACTTTACCAACACACACGTTTCTGACCCTAATACCAACGCATACTGACTAACAGGAAGGCAAATTTCTTTCTGCTAGAGAAACAAGATCTAGTACAGTGTTGGTCCTCGGAGCCCCAAATGATGAAGGGCGGTTCCGAGTGGTGACTGATGGGTGCCAGAGACCAGACACCGATCTTGACCTGGCACTTTTAATACCACTTCTTTTCCAGTCATATGGCTAGTGGGAGCGTTATACCTTCACTGTCCTCAATATTTGCCTGTCTTACTTTTGACCCTCTGATACTTTTTTGTGGTATATGTCTGTCGGTCGTGTATTCAGAGCAGGTCATTAAATTGCCCTTGGGTCCCCTTTAATGTATGTAGTTTTGGATATCTGAATAAAGCTTACCTGGCCACTGGATTGGCTCCCATTCTAATCGTTGGGTATTTGGACTTGTGATATTACAGCTGAACAAATAAACAATCTTAGTAGACAGCGAAAATGCTTAGTGTATGAAACAGGAAACAGATAACAATTGGTTGAACACAACCTGATAGAACATAAGCATCAACTAAAATACAGATTTTAGGAACATCTGCTGTGCTCCTGTTTGTGTTTCTGACATAAAAGCTGTCGTTCCATAGCAGGGCACAGGAACAAAAGTCAGCGCTCCATTGATTCACTGAAGAAAAAACAAATGTGATTAAAGAACTGTCTAAAGTCTTCTAAATGCCCACTGGGCACTCTGTTCAGCTTGAAAACAATGTCTAATATTAGAACATTCAAACTTCACTGCCCTGTATCTATACTAATATAATAAAGAGAGAGCCCAAACCTTTGAGGCGGGTAATCTCAGGAACCACAGCACCAATCACAACACCCAATACAGCGTTGGAAAGGGCAGTTGGAGCAGAAGGACATAGGGTATGCAGACACCCACCACATACATTTAAAAGGTAAAAGAATCGTGCCAGCAAAGTAGTCCCTTGTGGGCGTGTATGCGTTGTGCTGTGGGCGAGTGCTGGGGGCGTGACAAATGCGGGGGGCGTGTGGTACGTTCCGCCCTTCATGCCATGTCTCAAATCGTGTGCTAATCCCACCCTGCTCCCTTTAAATACCCCTGCACCCCATAATCATAACCCACCCTTACTCCTTAAAATACTCCAACACCCTTAAACACTAACCCATTTTAACCCTATAAATATACCCTGTATCCCAAAACCCAAACCTATCCCTAAACCCTAAAAATACCACTGTACCTCAAAACCCAAACCTACCCCTGAACCCTAAAAATATCCCTGTACCCCAAAACCCAAAACTAGCCCTGAACCCTAAAATACCCCTGTACCCCAAAACCCAAACCTAGCCCTGAACCCTTAAAATACCCCTGCACCCCAAAACCCAAACCTACCCTTGAACACTAAAAATACCCCTGTACACCAAAATCCAAACCTAGCCCTGAACCCTAAAAATAACCATGTACCCCAAAACCCAAACCTACCCCTGAACCCTAAAAAACCCCTGTAACCCAAAACCCAAACCTAGCCCTCAACCCTAAAAATACCTCTGTACCCCAAAACCCAAACCTAGCCCTGAACCCTTAAAATACCCCTGTACCCCAAAACCCAAACCTACCCCTGAACCCTAAAAATACCCCTATACCCCAAAACCTAAACCTAGCCCTGAACCCTAAAAATACCCCTGTACCCCAAACCCCATACCTATCCCTAAACCCTAAAACTACCCCTGTACCCCATAACCCAAAACTATAACTGAACCCTTAAAATATCCAAACACCCTAAAACATATACCTCAGTACCCCAAAACATATACCCCTATACCCATACTTGCCTTATCCAAAGAGTTTTAAAAAAGCATGTTTTTACCATTCATGCATTTACAACGAATTTCGTTGTAAATGTATGCATGGTAAAAGCATATAAAATGTAATGCCATGCGTTATAATGGCATTACGGAGTTATGGTACTTTCGTAATGAAAGTATGCAGAGTGATGGCATGCGGAAAGAAAGTTGCGGAATAATGGGTGTTTACCCTCCCCTGGTAAGTACGTTGGTGGCACGGCGGCCCACATTTCCAGCAACATACTCATATTTTTTCACCACCAATTTGAAAAATGCACAGGTCTCTCTCATTGATGGCCAGCACCGACATACACTTTTAGACACACCTCCCGCCACAAGTTCTAGAATTGCGAACTTTAGAGCTGGGGAGCTACGTTCGAATCTTGGCATCAGCTCAACATCCTGTGATTCCAGGCAAATCGCTTTGTCTTCCCATGCCCCCCACAAATGAATGTGTTCTTCTGTAATGTAAATTGTGCTCATGCCATGTTGTCGAGTTCGCGCTATATAATATTGAAAGGAAAAGTAAAGTAGGGAAACTCGAGTTCACACACTACTGAACGCGCACTTTTAAGTGCATCAGCAGTGCACTGTGAATCGGAGCGTTTCACATGCCTGTCACAGATAAGAAATGCTATCAAAACTAAATCCTACAAAACAATATACTACTGGCAGGCAGCAATTCATCCCCAAACAATGTCGGGACGGGCTGCTAGTTAATGATAAAGTGTTTTAAAATATCAATGTATTAGTCTGAATACAGGGCGGGGCTACTGATTGTCAATCTTGACAACTGAATCAAAAGGCAGTGGTGTCATGTGTGGTAGGTCTTTTGTCTGACAATAATGCATATTAAATGAAAGAGAGACCTTACTGCAGATAAACATGACTGTATGTAATATTAGAGAATGAGTATGATAGGCGTAGATATGATTGCACGGGTTTAAATGGAAACACTAGTAAGTATGTGCTTGATCACCATATGTGAGTTTAGAAACTTTGGCCAAGATTTACAAAAATCTCACAGAACGCAGTGCTGCACCCAAAGTTGCTTTGCTTTGCTGGGCAATATGAGAGAGAGAGTGCAAGGAAGGGCCATATCTACTAAGATTTGGCACTTTCCTTCTCTCTCTAGCGCTGGTGTGTAATTAGGCTGCCATAGCGTAAGGGTGAGTGTGTGATGTCTAGCATAGGTTTTGTACGGCTCCATGCTGCAAAGGTGCATGTGTTGGCACTAGGCCGCCTCAAGTGTGCCGGTACAGGGAGAGAGCTGAAGACCGTGGCACTTCCTTACCTCACTGCATTGCATGAAATCTTAGTAAATCTGCCCAGTAGTTTGTGAATAGCAATAGGCTTACTTTTTTGTAGGTGGCTATTTGTATATGCATGCCCCTCTATAATCCCCTTCTGGCCTTTCCCTAAAGCCATCCCTTTTTACTAGTGGATATTCCCTATTTCCAACCACTCCATGTGGTCCCTGCCACGTCTAGTACTGAGATCCTCATTGCGAGTTGGGCTGGTTCACCGGTGGAGTCACGCTGGGTAAATTAATTAAAGTTGTAATTATGAGTGTTTCAAGGTCTGGAATTTTTTAGACCAAATCTCTGGACCGCAATAAATCTAGGCCCAGAAACACTGAAGAAGAGAGGATGCAAGGGCTAGAGCTGTGGCAGGCAGCATTGCACAGTCTAGTCCACCTCCTTCTGCACTCCAGTAGGAGAATTTAATGCTCTTCCCGGACATGTATGGGGCTGCCTGTCACCCTCGCCCCTCTATCCAACCCAAAAAGAGGGCTATATCCTCAGCATGTTCCACAATGATTAAATACAGTTCTTAAGAAGTGTATACACAGATAATCTTCTTTGTCTTCTTTATTTCTTTAAAATCCTTCAAAACAGTCCTAGCCGCCAACACGTGTTTCGTCTCTTTGTGGTGTAAGCGACAGACTTCCTCAGGGCAAATATCGTGCAATGATCCAAAGTATCTGAAATGACAATTGTCCAACATTAAAAAAGTATTCCTATATCACATTCCAAAAGTGCTATCAGTATCTCGATCAGTGAGACAGTAGTGAAGTCTACCCACCGTCTCCTGTATATTAAATATCCATCTGGTTACCGTTGTCGAACAGCAGCGTGCTCCGAGTATACTCCTGGCGGACGCCTCCACTGCTCGGAAAAGCACCCGGCAAATCCAGGTGTGAGAAATGATTCCCCTTTTCAGCGGAAAGCGCATAAAGGTCAAAATTCACAGTGGCGCTACCAGCCTGTAAACTTAATTCGGGGCATCTGGTATAATCCACTGCAACCTCTGGCCTTTTGGTAAGGCTGCTGTAACTAGTGAAGTTACATATGTGGATACCTCCCCATAGAAAAGACTTGAGAGGTGGAGGTCGAGACCCCACGTGTAGGTTTGTCAATTTCATTTTGCAATAAGTAGTACTAATTTATGTACTACACAATGCAATTTGTGATTCGGTCCCTAATGCGTTTTTTCTTTGAGTAGGAGAGGATGCTCATATAACTATTATGTATAAATGGCTGTGCAGATTGGCTCTTTAATTTCTCCACCTTTAGTACATTGTGCTATTGCTTTTTATTATCAAATGAACGTAGAGCGTTAGAGGTAAGAGCTTTTCATAGGGTATTGACATTATATCAGTTCCTAGGACATGTTCTAGAACATGCTAGAATCTACTATTAGAATAGGTTACTGGTCACCTTAGTTCCATGCCTCTGCCAAGCAGGAAGGCTGGGGGAGCACACCACCCCAATATCCCACACGTGTCACGCTGTACAGTATCAGAGGAGCATTTTATGGAGGTGAGGATGGAGCTGTGCACAAAATGATGCAGCACTAGAGACATACAACACTCACAAGGCTTCTTGCTGGCGCAGCACTTCCGAGCTGTACAGCTCTCAAAACACTACAGAGCTCTGCGCCTCTAGCAGCCCCTGCAGAGCAGTGCACCTCGTGAAGAGGTCCTGAGCTGTACACCTATCATACAACTCTTGCACTGCGGATCACCAGCAGCCCAGGGGAGCTGTGTACCTCGAGCAGAGGTCCTGAGCTGCACATTTATCATACCACTCTCTCACTGCGGATCACTAGCAGCCCAGGAGATCTGTGTACCTCGAGCAGAGGTCCTGAGCTGTGCACCTATCATACCACTCTCGCACTGCGGATCACTTGCAGCCCTACAGAGCTGTGTACCTTGAGCAGATGTCCTGTGCTGTTCACTTACCATACCACTCTTGTACTGCTTGAGTGTGGGTCAGGTGCACTAGCCAGGTTCATTCAGGTCCAAGATTTTACCTTCTGTCTTTAACCCTTTAAGTCCCAATCCACCACAGGAGAACCCTTTTAAAGCCACCCAGGATCTCATGGAAGGCACTTGGAGACTCACAATGTGGCAAGCAGAGGCCAACAGGAGAGTCCTGTCAGTTTGCACTGGTCAGCTGGGCAGTTGCATGAAAAGAACCCTTGTAGCTTGTGTCCCTGTAGCTTTAACAAGATGTCAGACTTATGACCCTTAAAGTACGCTTCTTTGTCCAGGATACAGTCCACTAGGGGTCTTTTCAGGTTGCAGACAGCAGGCTCAGTTCTCTTCTGATCCTCATCAGGTCCAGGAGTGTTCCGAAGTGGGTGCCTGAAGGTGCCACAGTTATGGCTGGCATAAGCAAGTTGGTTGGAATAATCCATGGGGATGCTCTAACCAAAGGGGTAAGGGTTCATGGGGCTAACCGTACCCACTTTGGGCCTTTCAAAAAATTATGACATCTAACACTAGTTTTAGACTACCTAACTCTAGTTTTAGGAAGTCCCTGTGATGCCAACAAACTCAGACTCTGAAGTCTGGTAAAATCGAAGTTACACTTTCAGAAACTAGACAGTAGATACATACAATGTTTTTGGTATTCTGTTTCCCTACTTTGATGTGTGTCCCAATGTAATCCTAGCAGACCTGTGAAAGAGTTTGAGACACTTTAATTTCAACGAGTATCCAACTGTAACTGGGGCCTGACTGGCTAGCAGAACACAAGAATGGCCCTGACACAGTGTCAGCTAGCATTTGTCTGTGACAGGGGAGGGTCTTTGAAGTGCACCCCAAGTGTCATAACAAAACCCATCAGTCCTGTCCAGAAGGATATGACATACAAGCAGGACTTGAAACTTTAATCCCATATAGGATGATCCCAGCCTCCACTACATATTCAATCAGGTTCAGATGAGTCAGATGTCATCAACTGCCTGGAAACAGTTGGGAGGCACTGAAAGGCCTTAGAAGCTTTAGGCAGGCAAAAGATAACTTTTCTAAATTACTTTTCCTATAATAGACATGAATCCATTTTATCTTTAAGTTGGGTTTTCTTTAAAGTTTGAAAAGAGTCCTTAAATTATGTATTTAGCTTTTCCTAGGCCAAGATAATGTTTAGTAAACATAGCATTGTCTCCCAATGCTTTCCTATAGAACAGCTTACCCTGCAGGGAAAATAGCCTTCTGGGCCCTTTTACTATAGGACACGTTTAACATTAAACTGTTACACGTCCTACTCTTAAATAGCATGCCTTCTGCCTTTAATAGGCAGTTAGGACTACTTAGAAGTGAGTTATTCATTTTCAAAAAGAGCATTTGGGACTATCAAAATGAGTTATTTTGACAGGCCAAATTTGCAGTTTAAAGCCTGTACATCCAGGCCTGCAGTCATGTCATGTCACAATGGGTGCTGCAGTCGACGGGTGTCATTTAATTTACAGGCCTTAATACATGGTACCATATACTAGGAAATTATAGGTAAGTTAAATATGACAATCAGGAGTGAAACAATTTTATCATGTTGATAGGAGTCCACACAAGCATGTTGCCACTGGTTACCAGGAGTAAATCACACAGAATTCTTTAGCCAGCAAAAATAGGGTGTGACTCTGCAACAAGATTACAGGACATAGAATGGAATTTTGTTGCACATAATTTCACTCAATGCAATCAATAGTAGACAAGAGGTTTGGTGTTGGTCACCAGCTCTGAGCGGTTGTGTAGTGTTTTGTCAACTGTAATTTTGTACATATTTATACTTTTATAAATGCATGCTTGATGGTTGGCAGCTTATGCACACTTTAGTAGGCCATGGTTATTTATAGATGGTGTTAAGCTGTTGGTAAAGGTTGAGACCTTTTCAAGTCATTAGTTTTGTCAAATTCTTTAGGTGTTATCAGTTTATAATGGAAAGTAATGACAAAGCAAATGAGCTGTTTTTACTTGTTTTGAAAAGCATTTGTTAAAAGCAATAGGCTTTTAAGGGTGGAAACTTCTACTCTGATATTTTGTTTCTTGAAATTTTGCAAGTTACTGTAATAGGCAAGGGATTTGGTGTTGGCTGCCTGCCTCCTTCCCCCCAAACAAACCATGGTGATAGACAATTTGCACTACGCTGATACTTATTTTTAGGAAGACAGGACACTGGGATATTATACGTGGTGTAGTTTAATGAGCTGCATACAATCACCCTTGGCCTGTCACTGATCCTAAGTCAACTCTCTGCCTCCATCTTCCCAGAATCCACAACCAGCTTCCAGAAGTGGAAGCATCCAGCCACCTCAGCCAGCATCCAGTTGACAGACAACATAACTAATAACATGACATATTAGGCTCTATTAGTAGGGATTTTATATTGTTTTGACAACAGTATTCTGTACAGATTTGTAATTTTATTATAGTATAGCTGATGGTTGCCCTTTGGGAAGGCTTTGAACCAGGACGATAGGTCTGAATTGGTTATAGTAACAAGCCATTCATAAATGTTATAGTTCTGATTGTTTATAGTGAAAAGTTATGATTAGGCAGTAAGCCTGACATACTGATTGTGAACAAATGCATATGTTAAAGTCAATAGGCATTTATGCATACATTGTTATTACTCTTCAGTAAAACCTACAGATGGGCATATTGTGACATGAAGTCTCACACATTACCATAGTAGGCAATGGTTTCTGGTCTGGTTAATCCCTCTGACAACCAGTGGGTATTCAAGATTTGTATAGTCAGAAGTCTAGTTAGGCCCTGTTGGGATATAGTATTTTGCTTTCCAATTGCTGTTTTATATACAAGTTAATTTTATGACTGTATGCCTGATGGTTGCCTTGTGGGAAAGCTTACACTCAGAACACAAGTCCTCAGTAAGTTATGATGATAAGCCATTGGCATTAGCCACACGCATGATTGGTTCACCAGGAAAAAATATTTCTGGTGTCATAGGTCTGATTCTTTTATTATGAAAAGTTATGACAAACGCATTAGGCCGGACATATCAATTGAGAAAGCATGTGTTGAAATCAATAGGCATTTATGGTTGGGTTTTTATTTATTTGTATTAAAACCTAAAGATACGTTTTTGATACATGAAATGTGACAGATTAATTTTGTAGGAGGTGATTTTGGTGTTCATTGCTTCGGCTGACAAACCTTAGCTTGAGAAGATTTGCACTGGGGGGCGTGGCCGAGACAGCGATGTGAGCAGACATGTCTCGAGCGAGCTCCGTCTCCCCGCTGCTCCATTAAGCCTGTTTTAGCGTAGTCCGGGGGTATCTACTCCTGGGGACCCCCTGTGCACTGCCGACCCTGCCTGTGATCCCTTCTGGCGGCGAGCCGCGGCTGTGAGAACTCACGCGGTCGCCGAACGGAGCTCCGGGATCCCCGCGATCGGCCGCTGGCCGCCATCTTGCCGCGGGGTCCGCTGCCGGGACGTCTGGACTGGCTCCCACGGAGAAGACCGGCATAGCGATCCGGGTGAGGCACCGGAGCACCCCTGGTCCCGCCTGCGGCTCCACTCCATCAGCGGAACCCGCCTGCCACCAGCTGAGACGCGCCGAGGCTGCCGGAGCCGGGCTGCCCCCGGCGGGGCACACAGCAGCGGCCTGGACGCCGCGTCTACGAGAGCCCCCGGCTTTGGCGGGAACAGCAGGCCCAGACCGGAGGGGTCACCGGAGGCACCCTCCCCGTGAGACCTGGTCACGGCTCCATCGCCCGTCGTTGGACCCAACTGGTGAGCTGCAGCGCGCCGCCCCCCCCTGCCATTTCCCGTAGGGGCCCGGTGATAGCGGGGTCCGACCGCGGGTCTGCCCGCCATCTTCTCCCCTCGGTGGAGGACCGGCTCCCACGTGCAAGCGACCCCTACCTGCGTGCTCCCTGCTGCCCTGGGCACGTAGGCAGCGGTCTGGGAGGCAGATCAGACACTGCGTGTTGGCGAGACCTGAGCCTTGGTGGGCCCCAGCACTGCAGGACACATCCCCTGGCCGCTTCTCCGCTACAGCCCTGCCGAGCCTGGTGGGTTACAGACTGGACGACCCTGCCTTGAGCTTGCAGGGACCCCGGGGGCCTCCGCCATCTTCTGCCACACGACCCAGTCGCCCCTGACCCTGGGCCTCCTGTTGCTGGGACGCTCGGGGGGGCCCTCCTGGACACTCTTCGGCCGCTGCTGCGGGGCCGACTGGGCGCCGCGCTGGGGGAAGGCCCTGACCCAGGCGGGACCAGGAGGCTGCACCACCCCACGAGCCATTGGAGGCCCTCCGCCTGTAGGCCCCAGGCCCAGCCTACCGTGGGGCACCTGCTGACAACGCTTCCCTGACGCCCCCCCTGCCTACACGCTGCCTTGCCTCCCCGGCTGCGCCATCTGCCCCCGCTACAGCGGCCCCTCCACATCCTGGACTTCTACTGCTTGAGTGCGTCCCGCGTCCTATCAGCGGGCTGCTCCAACTTCGGGCTCGTGAGGGCCACAGCTCGCACCGCCATCTTCTGCCTCGTGGTCTTGAGCCCCTGACCGTGGGACCCGGGCTGCTAGATCACAGGGGCGCCAGCGCGGCCTCCCTCAGACTCTCCCCCACCACAGACCAGGGGTTGCGCGCAATAACTGACCCAGCCCCCCACTGCCCTTTGACGCCCTGAGTGGACCATGACCCGCGGCAAGGGGAACAAGCCGGACCCCCCGCCCAAGACGACCAGAGGAACATCAGTGGCTTCCATGTGGGGCAAGGCGGGCTCGCCATCATCCTCCGGGGGCCCCCCATCATCATCAGGGGGGAAACCCCCACCGCCAGCCGACTCTCCACCGGTGACCCAGGCCTTCATGTCCTCCTTCATGGCTGATCTAAAGACTGAGATTGGGTCCCTCAGGACGGAGGTCCATACCTGCGTCAAAGAACTACGCAAGGAAGTCACCGACCTCGGCGACCGGGTCGACGGCCTGGAAAAGACGGTCGATTCCCGCACCGAGGACCTAGAGCAGATCTGGCAGAGAGTGGCGACCCTTGAAGAAAAACATATCCAGCTCCAGATCAAGCAGGAAGACCTGGAAAACAGGGGACGCCGCAACAACCTCCGCATACGGGGTGTGCCACTTGGAGAAGAGGGGACTGATACCATGGCCTATGTGGCCCTACTCCTGCACGCGGTGTGGGGCGAGGAAGACGCCCCCCCACCGCGCCTCGATCGCGCACACCGAGTCTTTGGAGCGGGAGGAAAAGCGGGCCTCCTACCCGACATCTTCACCAGACTCCATTACTTCACTGAGAAGGAGGCCATCCTGAAGGCGGCTAGGGACAACCCGGACCTGCGGTACGAAGGCCACAAGATCCAGATCTTCCAGGACTTGGCCCCCACCACACTACATAGACGAAAGGTCTTCCGCCCGATCACGGAGAGGCTCCGGACCCTCAACATCTCTTACCAGTGGGGACATCCTTTTGCTCTGATCTTCAGGTGGGAGGGCAAGCGCAGGGCACTCAGGTCCTACCGAGAAGCGGCACAACTGCTAGACATGCCGGAGTCCCCGGATCACAGTCCAACCCGCCCTCACCACTCGGAGAAGGCTCCTCCACGCTCAGTATGGTCCACTGTGCGCAAACGTCGACGGTCCCCTCCGGTGGACGCACTCTCTGCCTCGCAGACCAAGCAGGACATCATTGCTCACATCCGCTCCCTTGAGGGCGACCGCGAGGAGCAGGCCTCCCAGCTTCTCGCCTCTGGCTCTGAGGGTGGGGATCGCCCTTCGACTCCGGAAGGCCGCTGACCATTGCTACTGTGACTCACGCTGCCCTGAGCACACGCTCGCCCACTGGGCACTTAGATTTGTTTTCCTGCGCCATGGTGGCCTAGCCCCACTGTTCTTGGGGGAGGGGCTCCCCCCTCTCACTAGCGGGCCACATCCGCGGCTTCCCCCCCCCCCCGCGGGGGTCAGAAGGAATGGACGACACCCCTCGCCTCCTCCAGGCCATGTACCGCATCACTGAGCCCCAGCGCCCTATAGGCACCTGAACGGACCATGTGGACCCCACGACTCGACGCACCCCCGGACTACCCTGCGGCAGCGGGGCGGACGGGCTCTGAGACGACTAGATTCCATTTCATCTACCCAGATCTCCGCTCCCTCCCTTTGTCCCGTAGGAAGTGACATTCCTGAGTTCATCCAAACCCTCGGGTAGAGGATGTCCGGTACCTGGGACAATGCACACTGACCCTGTTGGCCTGTTTTGGTTATTTTTCTTCTCTGTGCCTTTTCTCTTCCTTCTCTGTCTTCTCTTCCTACTTTTCTCTTGCACTGCCCTCTCTTACTATTCTCTCCCCGCGCTTGCGGAGGGGTGGCATGGTGGGTCCTACAGGGGTTGGCGCGCTGGAGGCGAGGTGAGGCTGCCGCTGCCCTGTCTGCGGGGGGGTTTGCTACGCTGGGTCTTGTGCGACTCCACTCCCCCTTAGTGCTATGACAGCGAACATCCCTACACCCTTGAAGGTCCTCTCCCTCAATGTCAAAGGGCTCAACTCCCCCAACAAGCGGAATCAGATATGGCGCTACCTCCTACACCACTCCCCTGACATTATCCTCCTCCAGGAGACGCACCTTCTCAGGGGAGACACCAAACGCATGGCACACCCTAGATACCCCACACAGTTCTGGGCATCCTCTGACACCAAGACAGCGGGGGTGGCAATCCTCTGCAGGGCTGGCATTAGGCGGGGACCCGCGAAACCCTTCAAAAGCACTGACGGGCGTTTCCTCCGAGCCACGGTGCAGGTGGGCTGTGCACAGTTCACCCTAGGATGTGTATATGCGCCCAACCAGTCGCAGGACAAATACCTCCAGACACTTCTGCGGGATCAGTTCCCATCGGGCGACACTAATGTGATCCTGGGCGGAGACTTCAATCTTGTCTGGGACCCCGAGCTAGATCGTGCGGGAGCCCCCTTCAATGGTGCGGGAGCAATGTCCTCTACCCTTAGAACACAGCTTACAGACCTGGGACTCGTGGACGTGTGGCGCTACCACAACCCGGGGGCCCGAGACTACTCCTTCTATTCACATTCCCATCGGACATACTCCCGAATCGACTATCTCTTCACCTCCCTTGAATTGGCCCGAGACTCCTTAGCTGCCGCTATATCCGACATTTCCCTATCGGACCACGCCCACGTGGAGCTTTTGCTACAGGACCCCCTGGCCCGTGCCATTCGTGAACGCAGATGGGTGCTCCCGCCGAGAGTCCTTCGGGACCCGGAGGACGTCGCCAGCATCCGTGACGCCATAGACTCGTATTTCGCTGTTAACGACACCCCTGACCTGCCCTTTTGCACGGTTTGGGACGCCTTCAAGGCCACCATTCGGGGCCACATCACCTCCCTGGCGGTGGCGCGGAGGACGGAGGCGTTCAAGATGGAAACCGACCTGGCTAGCGAGATCAAACAGGCGGAGGCCCGGGACCGGGACTCCCCTTCACGGGCGTCAAAGAGAACTCTCGCCAATCTCAGGGGGCAGCTCCGCACTCTGCGCACCAACAAGGCGGAACACTCCCTGCTAGCGCTCAAACAACGCTACTACGAGGGAGGGGACAAAGTTGGCCGCCTACTGGCCGGCAGGCTGCGGGCACGTGCCGCTAGGGCCCACATCGCCAATGTCAAGCGGCAGGATGGCACCTGTGCCACCTCTGAGAAGGCCAAGCAGGCCGAATTTGTCGCTTACTACTCCTCTCTGTATGCTGAGGAGCCCACCTCTGCGGAGGCACGGGAGGCCGTTCTCGCGGATTTCGAGGGGTCTCCACTGTCCCCGGCGTGTGCAGCCACGCTAGAGGGCCCCCTACAGGAGGAGGAAATAACGGAAGCTGTCAAAGACCTTCCCGTAGGGAAAACCCCGGGGCCGGACGGCCTGCCGTTGGCCTTCTATCGCCTGTTCCTGACCCAGCTCCGCCCGCATCTGCTGCGGCTCTACGGCTCCTTCTCTGACACCACTGGCCCGTCCCCCGATATGGGCCTGGCGGAAATTGCCCTGATCCCCAAACCTGGGAAGGACCCCGACCTATGTGCCTCCTATCGCCCCATTGCCCTCCTGAACACCGATCTTAAGATCTACACTAAGATCCTGGCCAAACGGCTGTACCCGTACATGCCGGGATTGGTAAACCCGGACCAGGTGGGATTTATACGGGATCGCCAGGGGGCCGACAATGTTCGCAGGCTGGCGCACTTAGTGGGGAAGGTGCAACATTGGAAAATCCCGGCCTGCCTCCTCTCGCTGGACGCAGAAAACGCCTTCGACCGGGTCGACTGGACCTTCTTGCGGGCGGTCCTCAGGGAACTAGGTCTTGGCCCTAACATGATCTCCAGGTGCATGGCCCCTTACCTTGGGCCACAGGCCAGAATTCGGGTCAACGGCCAATTGACATCGCTGCTCTCGATTCACAGGGGCACGAGGCAGGGATGCCCGCTTTCGCCGCTCTTGTTCGCCCTAGCGGTGGAGCCGCTGGCGGAGCTGATTAGGCGCGCTCCTGACATTCATGGTATCCCCCATGGGGGGCGCACCAACAAGGTAGCGCTGTTCGCGGACGACCTGATTCTTACTCTTACGAACCCTCGGATCTCCCTCCCAGCGGTGCACACAGCCCTCTCACTGTTCGAGCAGGCGTCCGGCCTTAAGATTAACCACGCCAAATCTTGGGCGCTTAACCTCACCATCCCCGAGGAGGAGGTCTCCTTCCTGAAGGGGGTCACGCCCTACCGTTGGGCGGATGATCACATTAAGTACCTGGGTCTGGACCTCACACCCCACCTTGACTCGTGGTCCTCGAGGAACTGGGCCTCTTGCCGCAGGGAAGTCCTGGCGGACCTGCGGAAATGGAAGCCCTTGATGATATCCTGGCTGGGGCGGCTCAATGCTGTCAAGATGTCGGTCCTCCCCTGCATTCTAAATGTTTTCCAGTGCCTGCCCACCCCGATCCCGCTCCACTGCATCAGGAATCTCCAACGCGACCTCACGTCCTTCATATGGGGTGGCAAACGACCCCGGTTCTCGCAGAAAGTCCTTATGGAACCGAGAGACAGGGGTGGCCTCACCTGCCCAAATCTCCTCCACTACTACTGGGCGGCGCATCTCCGGTTCGTGATAGAATGGGGTGCACGCGAAAGCGACAAGCACTGGTTCCACATGGACCGAGTGGTCACGGGGCGCACCATATGGGACCTGCCTTGGTTACCGCGTGTGGCGCGTTCCAGAAGTGCATATATGGCGGTCCCCACGAGGACGGTTCTTGAAGTATGGGACAGAGTGGCAGTGTCCAAGGGTCTAACCACATTCCCCTCTCCACACACCCCCATTGCAGGTAACCCGCACTTTCCCCCTGCTGCCCAGACCCGAGCTTTTGAGAGCTGGACACAAGGAGACTGCAGGGTTGCAGGAGACCTCTTTCTTGGAGGGTCGCCTAAATCATGGCTGGACTGCAGGGAAGAATTTAACCTCCCTTTAACCGCCAGCTTACAGTATGCGCAACTGCGCCACTGGATCTCGGGAGACGACATGTATCGGGCTGCTACCAGGGCATATACTCCATTTGAGAAGTTGGCACGCTCCCTCGGGGGACTGAAACGGCTCATCTCCCAGATTTACAACATCCTGCAACACCCCACCACTCCGCCCGCGCATCCCTACCAGAGGCAGTGGCAGTCGGCGACTGGCGCTGATATCACGCCATCTCAATGGGCTCGGCTCTGGAAAGACATCCCCAAAACCTATCGCAGCATCCCGCAGAGGGAAAACGCGTACAAGATGCTAACGCAATGGTACTACACCCCCCTGAGACTCAGCAAAATGTTCCCCACTTCCTCGCCGCTGTGCTGGAGGTGTGGCACTGCGACTGGCGACTTCGTTCACATCTGGTGGTCGTGCCCTACCCTAGCTGTCTTTTGGAAGGAGGTCCTTAGTCACATTAAGAAGGTGTTGGGTTTTCCCCTCCCTGAAGAGGTTTGCACGCTCCTGCTGGGCATTCGACCCCCCACACTTAGGGCCCTCACGCGCAGTGACTGGATCCTCACCCTTCACATGTTAGGCGCTGCCAAGCAACTCATTGCTCTGTACTGGAAGCGGGCTGAGGCACCGCCGATAGCATCCTGGTTTGTGCGCCTCTGGCAGGTCCTGACTATGGAGCTGCTCACGGCGCGGATACAATCGAGGGGGGTACGCTTCAAGGCAGTGTGGGAACCTCTTGTGCGTCACCTGTGCTCCATCAGCTATGCCCGCCACATGCCTCCCAGGCTTCGCGCTCTGCAATTGTTCGAGGACGCCCTCATCCCTGCTGAACCGAGCAGACTAGGCTCTTAGCCGCTTCCCCCAGTGCTGGTTTGCGTCTTATATCCCCCACCTGTGACTGCAGACACACCCCCCCGACCCCTCTCCATCTCGCCACTGCTCACTCCTCTCCCAACTTTTTCTTCTTTCCTGCTTGCCACTCTGGCTTCCGCCCCTCTTTGGGGCAGTTTGGTCCCCGTTGGGCCTTTTGAAAATGTGACACCACTGCTCTTCCTCCCATACGCGCCTCCCCCGCACAACGATACATTGCCAGCGTATGGCCACCTCTTGCTATCTTTGCCCCTACGCCACGCGGCCGGCCCCCTCCGGGGGTTGTAGGCAGGGCGCTGTGTTAATGATTCCACCTCCCCTGGTTAATTATGCCTACTGGCTCTTTTCTGCGCGGCCGGCCCCGATACGGGGTTGTAGGCTTATCGCTGTGTTCACAATAAAAACAGATTTGAACAAAAAAAAAAGAAGATTTGCACTGTGATGCTTCATGCCAGAATATCTTTCTGCTGTCAGGTTCTTGTAATAATTAAAATCATTAAATGATAACTAGATAGATAGATAGATAGATAGATAGATAGATAGATAGATAGATAGATAGATAGATAGATAGATAGATAGATAGATAGATAGATAGATAGATAGATAGATAGATAGATAGAAAGATAGATAGATAGATAGATAGATAGATAGATAGATAGATAGATAGATAGATAGATAGATAGATAGATAGATAGATAGATAGATAGATAGATAGATAGATAGAAAGATAGATAGATAGATAGATAGATAGATAGATAGATTGCTCTACGGAGAGAGATCCCATTGGGTCAGTTCTGGTCTGTCATTGGTAAATTTGAATGTCATTTCCACTCTTCTTCCATCCGTGACAGAGGATGAATGAGGTAATTGTTAAGTCCATTGCATTCTGGTTAATCATGGTTACAATAAAGGTTTCATTCTGATAAGTGAGTACATTGATCTGAAAATGAATGTGATTCAGCGTCAGTACTGGTTGGCCAGTCCTTTAATTTGAATGTATTACTTTTGTGGTTCCTCATTTATTTCTTTACTTCTCCTCTTTTTAATTTAATGTTTCTTATGAGGTTTTACTACTTTCTATGTAGCGCTAGTGGGTTGCTTGGTTACCGCTCATTTCACTGCGCAGTTTAATGCATTCCATGTGGCCACTTCCTCTAAACCAGGAGACCATTATGGAATGCTAATGTTGATATTTATTATTGTTTTACTAGTCCATGATGGCCGACATGTCAGTTATAATTTTGGCAGCCATGCTTGAACAAGAGGGCTGGTTAAACATGTTTGCACACTTTAGTGCAAACCACTCTTCCCCAACCCTGCTCTGTCACCAAGGCAACCCCGCCCCTTTGGCTGATGCAACAAGGAAAAAATCAAATTATAGTAACTTAAAGTTATTATCATTTAATGTTTCCTTTGGTGACACTGCTTAAAAGCAGGGGGGCGATGCTCCTCCGCCTTAGCGGAGTAGCTGCCACTGCCACTTCAAGGATATGCACACCCTGTTTAGATGGAAGCATGTTATATTTTTTCTACTTGCATTCTTTTAATGTATTTTGTCTAGGTTGTGAGTGCTTTATTGTGGTTGTGTCAGAAGTTGAATGCAAGAATGAGTCCGTGGATTGATGAATGGATGCATGAGTACAAAGATGAAGGAGAGAGCGCATATATGAGGACTTATTTACTACCTAAACTCATATGACACCAAAGCATTTTCATTCATAAGCCATACCATTTGGCAGTGCCAGTGAGTGCATACCTACATTATTTATTTATTTATTTATTTATGCAATTTTATATAGCGCGGACTTTACCTGAAGGTGTCAGAGCGCTTCACAATAGGAACAGAAAAGATACAAACTGAGAACATTACACGAGCAACAGATTGCAGAGGCATACGTTACGTTACATACGGTCAAGTGATAATTGTGAGCAAACAAGAATACATGAGGTAGTGAAAATTGTGAGAAACCAAAAATACATGAGGTAGACAAGGTAATTGTGACACTTGTGAGCAAACAAAATACATGAGGTAGTAAAAATGTGGGCTACCAAAAATACATGAGGTAGTAAAAAGTGCACAGGAGGAAAAAGTGACAAGTGTGCAGGCTACAAGAGAAAATAGAGTATAATTTGCGGTATAATACTGCAATATATGTTAGACACTCAAGCACAAGAACAAACGATTACGTAGGCAAAAGTGGCACTTGTGCAAATATCAAAGGTAAAAAACATGTGAGAGGAAGCAAACCGTGTGTTACATTCAACATGTCTAATCGATAAAGGAATAATGACTGCAGGTAGGATGCTGGACAGGTTGGCCCTTCTTAACTCACCCGCGTTGTACAGGCCTTCATGGCTCTCGGTAATGTTAACAGTTACAGTAACCCCTTTGCCGCGCTTCGGGAGGCTCAGAGGCTGAGCCGGGGTTTACACTCGAGGCCTGTAGATTCCCCGTCTGTTTATGAGATGAACATTCGCCTATTTAAACAATCCGCTGGGTATCCAGAGAGCTTTACAGCTGGCAGTAGAGGGCACGGATAATCAGGTAATACAGATAATTACACCTTCAAATATGCGGTCCTACAAGAATCACGTGTATTTATTTATCCAGTGCACTTTAACCGCAGGGATGAGGGCAATTAATATTATAATGTCAGATCGTGGTTAAAAGAACCGCAGGCGTCTCCTGCTGGATTCAAGCCCGTGACCGGCAGTTGCAACCTTTTTTTTGCCATGGCCTGAGTCATCGTCTAGCTGCTCAATCGGGCGGAGGAAGGGGAGGGAGGGGCAGGTGCATGGAAGAGCCTGTGCCAGGGCTTTAAGTGGGCTGGGTCTTACCGGCAGTTCTTAAAAGCAAGTGCCGAGGCGGGTCCCTATCGCGCTCTCCATTTTTGCCCTCACCCTCAGGGTGAAAAAAGAAGAAACTCTGCAGCAATACCACTGTTTAAAGTTTTTTTATGTAACTCGTTATAGTTCTTTCACAGTCTCATGATTTCAAATCTGAAGCCTTTTAAATATTATATACAACAAAGCCATAGTTGTTTCTTATTTATGTTATGCAACGAACAACCATTGACAAAGCCAATAGTCTTAGTTTGTTGTAATTACAATGTTACTTGTTGAACAACTTGTATCATATATCTGGATGCAATGACAGAAACAGCACAATACCACTGAGAAGTGCATACTATGCTACGCACAGATTTTTAGCTCATATGTTTCAAAGCCACGCACTTAATTGTACAGGCCACGCCCTCCACCCACCCCAGTTTTTTCATCCCACTTTGAAGCCCTGTCCTATGTATAATACAGTTAACAATGCTTTGGCAAATAAGAGTTCAAGATTGAATCAGGGTGTTTATTCCTTTAAGTGAAAAGAGACAAACAAATGTCTGAGAGATAAAACGATAAGTTAAAAAAATTGCCCATGACCTCCAGATTAGCACGCTCTTGATGTTCGGTCTGCAATGAAAACCTAGAAGCAATTATTTATTTTATTGTTGTCCCAGCAAAAACTGCACACGCGATAATCGCGCAATAACCATACTCCAAGCTGTTATTGAAGTGTAAAAGGCCCTTTTATTAGGACAAGTTTGCAACAATTAAACTTTATCAGACAATGCATCACAGTAAACATATAACTTTAATAACCATACCTCTCATTCTCCCCTTCCACTCTCAAACCGTCTCACCAGTTTCACTCCTCCCCTTTCACTCTACGACCTACTTCACATCTCCATTCCCCCTGTCACTTGCCCTCCAAATATCCTCTCATGAATTTCTTTCATGTATCATTGCATCCCGCGCCCTGCCATCAGTCACCTGTGTACCCTTCCCCCCTTCCCAGGGGTGGATCCACCTGTATGTGCCTCACCACCCCTCCAAAGTCCCGCAATACCTATTCCCCGCAACCTGTCCTAAACTGGCACACAACAACAAAAACATCCGTCCTTGTCCCACAACGTGTAGAGTGAGTCGGTGGACTTATTTAACCCAGTGGTCAGGAAGAGGCCTGCTCTTCCATTTCCAACACCTTTATACCACCACTCTTACTCCTGCCCCTTCCCTTGTTGATCCTTATGACCCCCTCCCCACCATGTCCTTTCAGACCTGCACGAGGTGCCCCGGGAAAGACTGGTCTGCGACCTTCACTTCCCCGTGGGCCCGTATCACGCAATAATCACACTCCAAGTTGTTATTAAAGCGTAAAAGGCCATTTTATTAGGACAAGGTAGCAACAATTAAACTTTATTAAACAATGCATCACTGTAAACATATAACTTACATAACTACACCTTTCATTCTCCCCAGCCACTCTCAAACAGTCTCACCAGTTTCACTCTGCGACCGCCTTCATATCCCCATTCTCCCCTGTCACTTGCCCTCCAAACATCATCTAATGAATTTCTTCCTTGCATCACTGCATCCCACGCCTCACCATCAGTCACCAGTATACCCTTCCCTTTCCCCCGAGGAGTGGATCCACCCGTATGTGACTCTCCACTCCTCCAAAGTACCGACAACCAGTTAACCCCCTTAGGGCGATTAACTGCCCCCCTTGCATCTGATCCTGTGCAACTTTCACCTCTCAGTATTCCCTGAAGCACTAATGGACTCATTCCATAACTTACTAATTATGTCCCGCATTTCTATCATAAAGAATGTATTTCCCATCCGCCAAAGGTGCACCCCATCATCCCTGAAAAGCAACAGTTCCTCCAACCTGAGACCCCAGGGGCAATCACCTTAATGTCTTTTGTCTGGCCTAAAACCCAAATTGCCCTATTCAATTTTCTGTGGGCCTTATCAATGGCTGCATGCCTGACAGCCCCCCTCCACACTTTGCGAGGCACAAACCCGGTCCATATGAGGCATGTTCCAGCAAAGTTCCTCTTTATCGCCTCCAAGTTTCTCTGCATGTGTTTCAGTAACGACAGGCCTGACAAACGCACCAGATTGTTCTCTCCCAGGTGTATTACCAGCATATCTGGGCAGCCCCTCTGCAGTTACATTTTCGCCAACCACTGCAATAGCGCCCCCATCGTATTCCCCTTTTTCTCCATGAAATACAATGTGATGACTGCTCCTCAAGCCCAGGCTTAGTCCATACACCTGTTGGTCCGCATATTTGGCTGCCCAGTGCACGAAAGAATGTCCCACAATCCAGGTTTGTGTTGGATCCCGGGCCCTACATGCATCCTATGATAGAAAAGACTTTGATTAGCACAGCAGAACACCCCCCTGTGCAGTCACCCCTTATTCCTGGCTCCAACCCTAGCTCCAGGCCTCGACTTGCACACATATATCTTACAGCACCTGGACCTCCATCTGACGGATTTTGCCACAAGACCACCCTAAGCGCACAGACGCTGTGGGAGCCCCAATTAGAAAAGAGTGTGTGACAAAATTAGCTGGTTCCTTTCCCACCCTGTGTAAGGCCATGGGCAAAACGGCTAGCCGCTGAAAAGCTGTGACTCGTCCTCCAAACACAGGCAAAAACCCCTGGCAAAGGCCGCCCGATTCTCGACACACAATCCCTCCAATCTCACACAGGGCATACACCACTGCAGCCACTCTCATTCAACAAAGCCCATCTCCCTCTTCCCACCTGATCTGTCTTGCAACAGTTCAAATGTGATGGCCTCCCTTGGAATTCCCCTCCCACATCTCTGATGTCCCCAGCCCTTCAGCAACTTGTTCAGAATCTCATCTTTTGCAGGATCAAAACCTAAGTATAACTTGCTGTAAATGGATATCCCTGCCAACTTTCCCGCTATTGTTGTCTGTGATAAGCTTTGTCCATGTAATGTAAAACAAAACTCAACACTCCCTGTTCAGTGCCCTAATGCTTGCCTGATGGGCAAAATTCAGCCCACGCCAGGCTATAGCTCCTTCTTGTGGATTCTACCAAAGACCACTCGACCAGGCCTATCACTCTCACTCCCCCAGGCCCAGATGTTGTGCGGTCTTGCATGAGTCTGCTCCCGGCGCCAATATTCGGAATCGCTGCCACTGCGAACGAAACAATGCCTCAGCCATGTCATTGCTGGCTTCTGGTACATGCTTGGCACGAAACACAAGATTCAGCCTTAAACACATCAACATAAAGCAATGCAACAGCCTCAAAACCCTGAAATGCCTCGCTTTTTGCCTGTTCACTAGTTCAACCACTGTCATGTTATCCACATGAAAAAGCACTGTTTGATTCTCTAGCTCAGCCTCCCAAACGACCAACACCACCAATAGCGGAAAGAACTCCAAGAATGCAATGCTGCGCCATTGCCTCAAATAGTGCACCGGCCACTTCTCTGTGCTCCAGCGTCCTCCCCAGAACAGCCCAAAACCTGAAGCACCTGCTGCATCCGAAAAAATTCGAATCTGACAATCTGTGTTTTCCTCAAAAAAGTCCAATGACACACCATTGAAATCAGCCAAGAATGTTTGCCACCCCCAAATCTGCCCTGATCCACATTGAAATCCTGACCCTGTGGTGAGGCAGCACTGCTCCTGCCGTAGCCATGCCTCGGTACCAGAAAAACGTTCTCCCTGCTCTCACCACCCTGCACGCAAAATTCATGAAACCCAGCAGATCCACACCGCTCTCAGCTCAATCTTTCTCTCACCCACCACCTGCAACAAAAAGGCTTGGATGTCTTCCACTTTTTCTCTGGGAAGCTGTGCCATTCATTGCACTGAGTCGCGTTCGATACCTGAAAAGGTCAGCCTGCAAAGGGGGCCGGCTGTTTTCTCTGGTCCCAAAGGGATGTAGTGCCCTTACGCAATCCCTGGAGGCTCCTTTCCCTATGCACAAAAAATCATCCAGGTAATGAAACCTCCCCGGTGACCACTGCTCTTTGTAAAGACCCACTGCAAGAAAGTACAGAACATTTGAAACAGGGCACAGTGAATCACACAGCCCATTGGCAAGACTTTGTCCAAATATATGGCTCCCTCAAATTGCATTCCTAGTAGTGGAAAATCTACCAGGTGTATGGGCAGCAAACGAAAGCCAGATTTGACGTCACATTTCACCATCTCCGCTCCCTGCCCACACGCTTTTACCAAGCAGATGGCATCATCGGCTAAGGCATACAGCACCCTAGAATCTCCCTCCACGATGAAATCATTGACAGGCCATCCCTCTGCCCATGATAAGTGGTGAATCATTCTGAACTCCCCAGGCTCTCTTTTAGACACCACCCCCAAAGGTAAAAGGATCAAGCTCTCCAAAGGCCATTATGTGAATGTGCCCGTAATCTTGCCTTCCTCTACTTCCTTCTTCAATTTTGTTGTTACCACCTGTGGCAATTCCTTTGCTGATTTCAAGTTGTCTGCCCATCTACACCCCCATGGACCATGGTATCCTACCTGAAAAGCCTTGATGGAGCCCCACTACAACCTTAGCGCCACCTCTTTGTCAGGATAAATCGAGATCCACTGGCCCAGGACCTCAATCCTAACTGGGGGGGGGGGGGGAGGCTTTGGCCCGGACTGTCCCTGCCTTTTGTGATCTCCACTGTTCCACTGGGGTGGCCAGCATGAAGCTCTCAGTGAGAGGATGCCTCCCCCCGGAGCATTCATGTTTAAACTTACATGGGTGCCTGGTACGTAATCCCTTATTACAGTTCCAACATGCCCCTTTGGTGGCCCCTTTCGGTGTGAAACCTGACCCACCCGTCCCAAAACTTGTCTCTCCTGCTCCATGCTGAGCGGGACTGTGCACCTCCAGCAGAGGTCCTGAGCTCTACACCTATTATACCACTCTCGCACTTCAGATCACTAGCAGCCCAGGGGAGCTGTGTACCTCAAGCAGAGGTCCTGAGCTGTACACCTATCATACCACTGTAGCACTGCGGATCACTAGCAGCCCTGCAGAGCTGTGTAACTTGAGCTGAGGTCCTGAGCTGTTCACTTACCATACCACTTTCGTACTGCTTGAGTGTGGGTCAGGTGCACTAGCCAGGTTCATTCAGGTCCAAGATTTTACCTTCTGTCTTTAGTCCTTTAAGTCCCAATCCACCACAGGAGAACCCTTTTAAAGCCACCCAGGATCTCATGGAAGGCACTTGGAGACTTACAATGTGGCAAGCAGAGGGCAACAAGAGAGTCCTGTCAGTTTGTCACTGGTCAGCTGGGCGGTTGCATGAAAAGAACCCTTGTAGCTTGTGTCCCTGTAGCTTTAACAAGATGTCAGCCTTATGACCCTTAAAGTACGCTTCTTTGTCCAAGTTACAGTCAACTAGCACTCTTTTCAGGTTGCAGACAGCAGGCTCAGTTCTCTTCTGATCCTCATCAGGTCCAGGAGTGTTCCGAAGTGGGTGCCTGGAGGTGCCACTGTTATGGCTTGCATAAGCAAGTTGGTTGGAATAATACATGGGATGCTCTAACCAAAGGGGTAAGGGTTCATGGGGCTAACCGTTTCCACTTTGAGCCTTTTTTTAAAAATATGACATCTAACACTAATTTTAGACTACTTAACTCTAGTTTTAGGTAGTCCCTGTAACGCCAACAAACTCAGACTCTGAAGTCTGGTAATATCGAAGTTACACTTTCAGAAACCAGACAGTAGATACATACAATGTTTTTGGTATTCTGTTTCTCTACTTTGAAGTGTGTCCCCACTGTTATATATAAACCTAGCAGACCTGTGAAAGAGTTTGAGACACTTTAATTTCAACGAGTAACCAACTGTAACTGGGTTCTGACTGGCTAGCAGAACACAAGAATGGCCCTGACACAGTGTCAGATAGCATTTGGCTGTGACAGGGGAGGCTCTTTGAAGTGCACCCCAAGTGTCATTAAAAACCCTGCAGACCTGTGGAGAAGGAAATGACATACAAGCAGGACTTGAAACTTTAATCCCATATAGGATGATCCCAGCCTCCACTACATATTCAATCAGGTTCAGATGAGCCTTCTCTGCCCATTTGGGTCAGGCTATTGTTTGCTCCTGGGAGCATTTCACACCTCAACTCAGCAATGTCATCAACTGGCAGGAAACAGTTGGGAGGCACTGAAAGGCCTTAGAAGATTTAGGCAGGCAAAAGATAACTTTTCTAAATTACTGTTCCTATAATAGACATAAATCCATTGTATCTTTAAGTTGGGGTTTCTGTAACGTTAAAAAAGAGTCCTTGAAATATTTATTTAGCTGTTTCATAGGCCAAGATAATGTTTATTAAACATAGCATTGTCTCCCAAGCTTTCCTATGGAACAGCTTACCTTGCAGTTAACAGCCTTTTGGGCCCTTTCACTATAGGACATGTTTAATATTAAACTGTTACACGTCCTACTCCTAAATTGCATGCATGCTGCCTTTAATAGATATTTAGGACTACTTAGAAGTGAGTTATTCATTTTCAAAAGGAGCATTTGGGCCTATCAAAATGAGTTATTTTGACAGGCCAATTTTGCAGTTTAAAGCCTGTACATCCAGGCCTGCAGTCATGTCATGTCACAATGGGTGCTGCAGTCGACGGGTGTAATTTAATTTACAGGCCTTAATACATGGTACCATATACTAGGAAATATAGGTAAGTTAAATATGACAATAAGGAGTGAAACAATTTTATCATGTTGATAGAAGGGACACAAGCATTTTACCACTGGTTATCAGGAGTAGAGCACACAGAATTCATTAGGCAGCAAAAATAGGGTGTGACTCTGCAACAAGGTTACAGGACATAAGATGGAATTTTGTTGCACATAATTTCACTCAATGCAATAGTAGACAAGAGGTTTGGTGTTGGTCACCAGCTCTGAGGGGTTGTGTAGTGTTTTGTCAAATGTAATTTTGTACATATTTATCTATACTACTATTATAAAGAGAGAACTGTGTCCTTTGAGCTAGGTAAACTCGAAAAGTACACCACCAATCGCAACACCCAATACAGCGTTGGAAAGGGGGCGTCCAGTAGAAGTACATAAGCTATAAAAAATAATAAAATAAACGTTATTAAAAAAATAAACAAAAAAAAAAGTAGTCCCTAAGAAGTAGCGCCGGCCGTGTGCGCTAAAACGTGGACGTGCTGACATCATCTAGCGCGGGGAGGAGCGGTGAAGTCCTGGAATTGTTAGGCAGCTTGGGTGAATGCATGTGCATCTGCTTTTCAGGGTGAGCCATCGGTGCTGAACAGAAAGGCTTCTCCCTGCAGCATAACAACCCTCTTCGGCGGAGTGGTGCATTCCACTATATAGTCCTCAGCTGATGCGGCTTCAGTCTCATTACTTCTTGGCTTTCATTTTCTGCATTTTCCCCCGCAGCTCCCTTACTCTGTCGGCAAAAAAAAAGTAACAAAAGGGTCATCTATGCTGTTGCTGAAAAAAGCGTGTTTTCACACCTTTTTATGGACATCAGCTGCTGGAAATCCACTTTTTATAGTGGTTTTCAGTCCCTTTTCCCTGCCACTCTGTGATTTCGGCTTCTCACCGTGTGGCCGTGTAATATGAGAGCTTAAATCGTGTGACATGTGCGGCACCGCGTGTGAGTTGGCAGGTCTGCTTTAGCACTGACCAGTGCTTCAAATGGAAATACAGATGTACAGGTAATCACTATTTAAATAATTTCAAAACAGAAGGTACTCAGTACCATTTAAAACACTGGCCAGGCACACAAGTACAATCTCCAAGCCACGAAACAACTGCAGAAACTGAAACTTGTATGTGTTAAAAAAAATGTCATGAGCAGGCGAACAAGAAGAATCCTTTGTGAAATAGGTTTTAGGCATGAAATATAGTTTAATGGAACAAAAGTGACTGCACTTGAGAATTAATGAGATCTGAAGAAATGTTTACACTCTGCAGGAAGGGAAAGAAGTGCGTGGCGCACGGAGGCGAGACTGGGGCTTTAATGAATTTTTCAATGAAAATGCTTTTTAAAGAGGCCTGAAAACTGAGTGGAAGGCTACACGTAACAGCAGTCGCTGAGAAGAACGCCATTGACTAAGAGCGCCTGTCTGGAAGAAGCAGGAAATCGAAACGGAGCTCAATTTAGCTCAACTTCCTGCTCAGAGCCCTAAAGGCGACATGCACAGTCGGCCTGACAGCATCCTTAAGCTATTTTCAACCCTGTAGTGCGAGGGTTGCCAACTGACCGGTTTTCTACCGGCACCACTGGTATTTTAGTATCCCGGCAAGTACAAAAATAAGTAAAATCATCTAATGATCTTATTTTTAGCCCTCATCTGTACATATTTCAAACAGTAAATACAATAAATAAAAAAGCACCTGTAAAAAAAAAAAAACAAAGGAAGGAAACCTGCTGCTCTTCGCGTGGTCGAAAGGACGGCAATGATGCCAATTTGCAAATGATATCGGAAACCACAGATTACCTGAACTTTTACGATTGCGAATTACGTTCTCCATATGCTTTTAAAGGATGGCTTCTAATTTTAATGACGTCGTCAGGCAAGGATATGTGAAGATAAGGAGCAGACGCCTAGGTGTAAGTATATTTTCATTTTCCTTGGATGGTTCCAATTGCAGGTGTATTCTTGCCTCTTCAGAAATAATTAGGCTGCAGACCCTCGTGTAGCAATGAAATGGCCGCCTCTTAATTTAAATCTTAATGCATTCTTATAAGTAGAACATCTTATGACAAAATCAATAGCTCTAATCTATGTTAACAGAATCCCTGCACTCACTACATTACCGGTCCCTGTTAAAAACGCCTCCATTGTAAAGAGCTCCTGTTTCCTGGCTGACAATAACTTTCCACTTGATGCATTATGCTTTTTCAATACTAGCAGGGGAAAAATTGCTTTGAAGAATACTGGATAAAATAAATCTTTAGCAGAAAATGGGTTTAGAGGGCGGTATGTGCCAGTGAACTGTGTGCGGATGATTGGGGGCCATGAAGATGGCGGTTTGGCTGATTGGGGGCCCTGAAGGTAGACAACGTCGGGACGGGCTGCGGCCCTGAAGCAGCCTTTTGCTCCCGGACAACGTCGGGACGGGCTGCTAGTCCTTTATAAATGCATGCTTGATGGTTGGCAGCTTATGCACACTTTAGTAGGCCAAGGTTATTTATAGATGGTGTTAAGCTGTTGGTAAAGGCTGAGGCCTTTCCAAGTCATTAGTTTTGTCAAATTCTTTAGGTGTTATCAGTTTATAATGGAAAGAAATGACAAAGCAAATGAGCCTTTCTTACTTGTTTTGAAAAGCATGTGTTAAAAGCAATAGGCTTTTAAGGGTGGATACTTCTACTCTAATATTTTGTTACATGTCATTTGGCAAGTTACTGTAATAGGCACAGGTTTTTCTGTTGGCTACCTGCCTCCTCCCCCCCCAAACAAAGCATGGTGATTGACAATTTGCACTTTGCCAATACTTATTTTTAGGAAGACAGGACACTGGGATATTATAAGTGCTGTATTTTAACGAGCTGCATACAACCACCCCTGGCCTGTCACTGATCCTCAGTCAACTGTCTGCCTACATCGTCCCAGAATCCACACACCGGCTTCCAGAAGTGGAAGCATCCAGCCACCTCAGCCAGCATTCAGTTGCCAGACAACATAACTAATAACATAACGTATTTGGCTCTATTAGTAGGGATTTTATATTGTTTTGACAACTGTATTCTGTACAGATTTGGAATGTTTTTATAGTATAGCTGATGGTTGCCCTTTGGGAAGGCTTTGGACCAGGACGATAGGTCTGAGTTGGTTATAGTAACACACCATTCATAAATGTTATAGGCCTGATTGTTTATAGTGAAAAGTTATGATAAGGCAGTAAGCCTGACATACTGATTGTGAACAAATGCATATGTTAAAGTCAATAGGCATTTATGGATACATTGTTATTACTCTTTAGTAAAACCTACAGATGGGCATTTTGTTACATGAAGTCTCACACATTACCATAGTAGGCAATGGTTTCTGGTCTGGTTAACCCCTCTGACAACCTGTGGGTATTGATGATTTGTATAGTCAGAAGTCTAGTTAAGCCCTGTTGGGATATAGTATTTTGCTTTCCATTTGCAGTTTTATATACAATTTAATTTTATGACTGTATGCCTGATGGTTGCCTTGTGGGAAAGCTTACACTCAGAACACAAGTCCTCAGTAAGTTATGGTGATAAGCCATTGGCAACAGCCACATGCATGATTGGTTCACCAGGAAAAAATATTTCTGGTGTCATAGGTCTGATTCTCTTATTATGAAAAGTTATGATAAACGCATCAGGCCGGACATATCAATTGTGAAAGCATATGTTTAAATCAATAGGCATTTATGGTTGGGTTGGTATTTCTTTGTATTAAAACCAAAAGATACGTTTTTGATACATGAAATGTAACAGATTAATTTTGTAGGAGGTGATTTTGGTGTTCATTGCTTCAGCTGACAAATCTTAGCTCAAGAAAATTTGCACTGTAATGCTTCATGCCAGAATATCTTTCAAGTTCAAGTTCAAGTTTAAAATTTGTATAGCGCACTACTCACCCAGAGGGTCTCAAGGCGCTTGAGGTAGGGGGGTACCTTACTTATCGAATATCCAAGTTTTTAGTTGTTTTCTGAAGGAGAGGTGGTTCTGTGTAAGGCGGAGGTGGGTGGTGAGAGAATTCCAGGTCTTGGCCGCTAAGTAGGGGAAGGATCTTCCCCCCATGGTGGATCTTTGGATGCGTGGAATTGCGGCGAGGGCTTGATTGGACGATCGTAGTTGGCGGGTGGGGGTGTAAAAGGACAGGCGCGTGTTGAGGTATTCGGGTCCTAGGTCGTAGAGGGCTTTGTGTGCGTGGGTGAGGAGACAGAACGTTATTCTCTTGTTGACGGGGAGCCAGTGGAGGTCTTTCAGGTGACCGGAAATGTGAGCTTGGCAGGGGATGTCTAGGATGAGTCTGGCTGAGGCGTTTTGGATGCGTTGGAGTTTTTTCTGTAGTTTGGCTGTGGTTCCGACGTAAAGAATGTTTCCGTAGTCCAGTCGGCTTGTGACCAGTGCATGGGTGACCGTCTTTCTTGTTTCGGTGGTTATCCAACAGAAGATTTTTTAGAGCATACGTAGGATGTTGAAGCATGATGATGAGACGGCGTTGACTTGCCTGGTCATCAAGAGGGAGGAGTCCAGGATGCAGCCCAGGTTACGTGCGTGGTCCGTTGGTCTGGGTGAGATTCCCAGGGCCGGTGGCCACCATGAGTCGTCCCCGGCGGAGGGGGATGATCCTAAGATGAGGACTTCCGTTTTGTCCGAGTTCAGTTTTAAACGGCTGGTCTTCATCTACTAGGCTACTTCTTTCATTCCTTCATGTAAGTTGGTTTTGGCGTTGTTGGGGTCTTTGGTGAGGGAGAGGATCCGCTGGGTGTCGTCTGCGTAGGAGATGATGTTGAGGTTGTTTTGGCGCGCGATGGGTGCGAGGGGACTCATGTATACGTTGAAGAGGGTGGGACTGAGTGATGATCCTTGCAGTACGCCGCAGATGACTTCGGTGGCCTCTGATCTGAAAGGGGGGAGGCAGACTCTCTGGGTTCTTCCGGCGAGGAACGAGATGATCCAGTCTAGTGCTATTCCTTGTATTCCGACGTTGCTGATAGATAGATAGATAGATAGATAGATAGATAGATAGATAGATAGATAGATAGATAGATAGATAGATTGCTCTACGGAGAGAGATCCCATTGGGTCAGATCTGTTCTGTCATTGGTAAATTTGAATGTCATTTCCACTCTTCTTCCATCCATGACAGAGGATGAATGAGGTAATTGTTAAGTCCATTGCATTCCGGTTAATCATGGTTACAAAAATGGTTTCATTCTGATTAAGTGAGTACATTGACCTGAAAATGAATGTGATTCAGTGTCGGTACTGGTTGGCCCGTCCTTTAATTTGAATGTATTACTTTTGTAGTTCCTCATTCATTTATTTACTTCTCCTCTTTTTAATTTAATGTTTCTTATGAGGCACCACTACTTTCTAGATATCGCTAGTGGGTTGCTTGGTAACCGCTCATTTCACTGCGCAGTTTAATGCATTCCATGTGGCCACTTCCTCTAAACCAGGAGACCATTATGGAATGCTAATGTTGATATTGTATTATTGTTTTACTAATCCATGATGGCCAACATGTCAATTATAATTGTGTCAGCCATGCTTGAACAAGAGGGCTGGTTAAACATGTTTGCACACTTTAGTGCAAACCACTCTTCCCCTCCCCTGCTCTGTCAGCGAGGCAACCCCGCCCGTTAAGCTGATGCAACGAGGAAAAAATAAAATTATAGTAACTTAAAGTTATTATCATTTTGTTTTTCCTTTAGTGACACTGCTTTAAAGCAGGGGGGCGATGCTCCTCCGCCTTAGCGGAGGAGCTGCCACTGCTCGCATATGCCCACTGTGTTTAGATGGAAGCATGTTATATTTTTTCTACTTGCATTCTTTTAATGTATTTTGTCTAGGTTGTGAGTGCTTTTTGTGGTTGTGTCAGAAGTTCAATGCAAGAATGAGTCAGTGGATTGATGGATGCATGAGTGCAAAGATGAAGGAGAGAGTGCATATATGAGGACTTATTTACCACCTAAACTCATCAATGACACCAAAGCATTTTCATTCATAAGCCATACCATTTGGCAGTGCCAGTGTGTGCATACCTACATTCAACATGTCTAATCGATAAAGGAATAATGACTGCAGGTAGGATGCTGGACAGGTTGGCCCTTCTTAACTCACCCGCGTTGTACAGGCCTTCATGGCTCTCGGTAATGTTAACAGTTACAGTAACCCCTTTGCCGCGCTTCGGGAGGCTTAGAGGCTGAGCCGGGGTTTACACTCGAGGCCTGTAGATTCCCCGTCTGTTTATGAGATGAACATTCGCCTATTTAAACAATCCGCTGGGTATCCAGAGAGCTTTACAGCTGGCAGGAGGGGAGGAACGGATAATCAGGTAATACAGATAATTACACCTTAAAATATGCGGTCCTACAAGAATCACTGTGTATTTATTTATCCAGCGCACTTTAACCGTAGGGATGAGGACAATTAATAGTATAATGTCAGATCGTGGTTAAAAGAACCGCAGGCGTCTCCTGCTGGATTCAAGCCCGTGACCGGCAGTTGCAACTTTTTTTTTGCCTTGGCCTGAGTCATCGTCTAGCTCAGTGGTTCCCAAACTTTTTTGACCTGTGGCTCCCCTGACCTAATCGGCAGTTGGCCGTGGCTCCCCACCATTTTTTTACCGGTGGGTGGGCGGGTGGTGTGTACCTCCTGTTATCTTCCTTAAAGTATTTGGGACGCAATGAAGGTATTATATTGGTTGGAATGCTTGAATTATTAATCTCATAAACTGGCTGTATCCCAATTCATCGTTTTTTTCCCCAACAGAGTACCTGGTTTCAAACCCTTATTTATGCCAGCTGCTGCTTTCAGTACCTTTTGGTACTGAGATCCGCTCTGAGAAAATGGAACAAGTTTGGTCTGTCGTAATCAGTATCCCCAGCCTTATTTCTACACTAAAAAGGTCTGTCCTTCCATCTGTGTGCCCATCTATATCCAAACATATTCAACCATTTGCACATCTATCCACCATATATCCTTCCGTCCATCATTTCACTCATCCATCCCTCCATCCACCCTTTCACTCATCCATCCATTATTCATCTACCCACCCTTTCACCCCATCCATCTGTAAAATCATCCATGCATCCACTCTTCCACCCAGCCATCCATTCACTTACTCATCCATCCACCCATTCACTTACTCATCCATTCACCCAGTCATTTATCCTTCCACCCATTCACCCTTTCAGTCATTCATCCTCCCTTTCTCTCTCCATCCCCCTTTCACTTATCCATCCATCTACCCACCCATTTACTCATCCATTCATGAATCCATCCATTGATCCTATTACTCATCCATTCTTTCACTCATCCAACCATCCGTTCACTCATCCAGCCATCCGTTCTCTCATCCATCCACCCTTTCACTTCACTTATCTATCCATCCTTTTGTCCATCTACCCCCTTTCACTAACTCATCAATCCTTACATCCACCCTTTCACTCATCCATCCATTCACCATTTCCCTTATCAATTCATCCATCCACCCATTCACTTGCCCATCATCTACCCTTTCATTCATCCACCCATCCATCCTTTCACACACCCATCCACCAATTCACTCACCCATCAGCTGCCCTTTCACTCATCCATCCATCCTTTCACACTCCCATCCACACTTTTACCCATCCATCTACCCTTCCACCCATACATCTACCCTTCTACCCATACATCCATCTATTTACCTTTTTTCTCATCCATACTTCCATTCATTCACTCATCCGTCCATCCTTTCTTTCATTATCTATCCATTCCCCCTTTCATTCATGCATTCATCCTTTCAGTAATCCATCCAGCCATTCAGACATTCCTTCACTTATTTACTCACCCACCTTTTCACATTATGAGCTGAGCCTTTGTTTGCAGAGTGGCAGACAGAAGAGTCCCATCAAGAATGAACTAAAGCAAGGGGTGGGCTGGTGGAGAGTTCACTAAGCCCCTGCACATAGTCAATCTGAAACCTTGGAAGTCATGAGTCATGCATGATGCACAGTGCCAGGATGTGAGGTTACTGTAACATGGTGTTGTTTCCAGGGCTTTAAGCGGTGTAAAAAAAACTGGGGGGTCTCTTCAAAGGGGGTGTTTGACGTAATTAAGAGCGCAGCTTAAAACACCTAGGCTAAAAATATGAACTTAGCATAGTGTTCTGCCTCACTGGTATTATGTTGTCTCTGTCATTGCATCCAGATATATAATACAGCAAGTATCATTACGCCCCAACAAGCCAGGACTATTGGCTTTGTCAATGGTTGCTAGTTCCTTAAAAAAAAAAGGAGCAACCATGGCTTTGTAAAATACAATATTGAAAATACTTCAGTTCTAAAAGGACAGGACAGTGAGAGAACGATAACCTGTTCTTTAAACTTATTTTACAGGCTTCTTTGAATGAAGTGCTTTCTAACGTTGACGTTTACTTTTTATCGTACAGAATTCCCTTCTGTACTCTGAGGCAGGAGGAGGCCGCCACATGCTTTAACACCCCCAGACTGCTCCATTGTCATTCAGTAAGTGGCAATCAGCGGCATACTGAATGACAATGGGCGGGAGGGGCTGCTCTCGTGCTCTGGAGGAGTGCGAGGCGCCTCCAGCAGCAGGGGTGAGGCCTCTCACAGGGAGCAGCGCTGCTCCCTGTGATGGCCAAATTTACAGATAAAAGGCCAGTGGAATTTACGGCCGGTTGGTCACCCTAGTGTGCGCGGCGCCCCTGGCACCTCATTACGGCGCACCAGGGCGCCGCGGCGCACAGTTTGGGAACCACAGGTCTAGCTGCTCAATCGGGCGGAGGAAGGGGAGGGAAGAGCCTGTGCCAGGGCTTTAAGTGGGCAGGGTCTTACCGGCAGTTCTTAAAAGCAGGTGCCGAGCAATGGTCGAAGTGGGGGAAAAAAAGTAGAGGAACTGTGGGTGGAGAATCAGGGGGCGGGAATAACCGAAGATTGAATCAGTGGGCGGAGTCAGGGGCGTGGCTAGAAATAGCAAAACATACCAATTTTTAGTACGTTTAGCATTTCACTGACCAGTTACAGCTTATAACGTTATTTAATTAAAACAATGGATAAACATGTTTGAGGTTTAATTCAGGAAAAAGCAAACAGTCTTAGGGAATACAGGTTTATGTAAAGCGTGTGAAATATAAGCAGGAACAACATGTTACCTTAATGCTTTTACTCAATGTTCAGAAATCCATGATTATTTTTTGTTTCAAACATTGAGGTCATGAATACAGGGCTCCTCCTGTACACATGTGTTAAGCAGGGCTCAGAAGAGAAAGGGACTGTCAGGAGAATCTAGACTCACGGAAACCCACAAAGGCTCCTTCATATTCCTGTCGCCAGCTAGCCGCTCAATCATAATATAGCAAAAAGAACAACTGAATGCAGAACAATATCATACATTCACCCCAGTACAGAGATCTAGGCCTAAATCCATTGTTTCTTTGCTCACCATGCCATTCCAGTGTGGACCCAGCCATATGCAAATCAGTCTAGATTCTGCGCCCAATGGGAACAGTCCTGCCCCCTCCCTTCTCCTGCCCCGTCACCGCTCCTGCCCCCGTCACCGCTTCTGCCCCGTCACTTCTCCTGCCCCGTCACTTCTCCTGCCCCTGTCACTTCTCCTGCCCCAGTCTCTTCTCCAGCCCCCGTCTCTTCTCCTGCCCCGCCACTTCTCCTGTCCCGTCACTTCTCCTGTCCCGTCACTTCTCCTGTCCCCGTCACTTCTCCTGTCCCTGTCACTTCTCCTGTCCCCTTCACTTCTCCTGTCCCCTTCACATCTCCTTCTCCTGTCCCTTCACTTCTCCTGTCCCTTCACTTCTGCTGTCCCTTCACTTCTTCTCCTGTCCCTTCATTTCTTCTCCTCCCTTCACTTCTTCTCCTGTCCCATCACTTCTCTTGTCCCGTCACTTCTCCTGTCCCGTCACTTCTCCTGTCCCGTCACTTCTCCTTCTCCTGGTCCCTTCACTTCACCTTCTCCTGTCCCGTCACTTCACCTTCTCCTATCCCGTCACTTCACCTTCTCCTGTCCCTTCACTTCTCCTGTCCCCGTCACTTCTCCTGCCCCGTCACTTCTCCTGCCGCTGTCACTTCTCCTGTCCCGTCACGTCCCGTCACTTCTCCTGTCCCGTCACTTCTCCTGTCCCGTCACTTCTCCGTCTCCTGTCCCGTCACTTCTCCTTCTCCTCTCCCTTCACTTTTACTGTCCTTTCACTTCTCCTGTCCCTTCTCTTCACCTGTCCCTTCACTTCTCTTGTCCCTTCACTTCTGCCCCGTTCACTGCTCCTGCCCCCGTCACTTCTCCTTCTCCTGTCACCGTCACTTCTCCTTCTCCTGTACCTTCACTTCACTTCTCCTTCTCCTGTCCCTTCACTTCACTTCTCCTTCTCCTGTCCCTGTCACTTCTTCGAGTGGAGGATGGGCACATTTACTTATTTTGCTTGGTGTGCATCAGAGGTTTACTGCAAAATGGGGGGCATTCTAATTTTCTGACTACTCCCTTGGTTGGATGGAGCAGTGAAGGCCGCTCTTTTAGGGAGTGCAAAGGACACTCTCATCACATGCTGCTTGCCATTATAAGTGCAGTTCAAAGTTCTGGGCATTTTGATTTTCTGGCTTCTCACCTGAGCAGAGCCTCACACCTTAAAGGCCACAGGATCGCAGAGGAGGGCTTAAGATCACGTTGTCCTCCTGTTAAAGGGGTCTGGCAGTTTAAATGAAAACCCCATTCTGTTTATCAAGACCTGTATTTCGAACAATCCCCAACAATAGGCATCACACGATGTTCCCTTGTTTCAATTACGTCTGCTGGGTGTTGAGACTAATGTAATATTCGCCGGATTTTCCCTTTAATACATCACGTCCCGAGCAGCAAAACACACTTATAAAAACACAGCTTAGAGCACTAAGCAAAATATATATTCCATAAAACGCATTAGAAGAAGCAAGCACCTTCGGGCACGCCTTTGACAGCCACAAGTGTTTTTACAAGTATACCGTCTATAAAAATAGCTTGATCGAATGTAATGCTTTTCCTCGCCTCCTCAGCGTCGTGGACGTCAGGGTTGTGTTTTCCAAACAGCAGATTACACTGCCCACAGCGCACCTCTCACGCCCCAGCGGGATTGTTTTAAAGTTTTGATTACACATTTGTGGACCCATCTCGTATATTTGTTGCACAACGAGCCATGGCCTGCACCCAGATACCAGAGACACCTCAAGCAGATCTCGCTGGCATATGCTAAAGGCAGGCAGCGGGCGGGCGCATTGTCATTCCAAAGGAGATAATCAACCTCAATCGGAATGACAATGGGCCTACCCTCAGCCTGTGCGAGCTCAGGGAGGGGCTGCTGCAGCCTCTGGAGGTCAACAGAGAATGCGAGCAGCCCATGGAAACTGAAAAAAAGTTACGTTTTTAGTAGGACTATGCTCCCCGTCCCAGGATACTTTTTTCAAAGAAAGAAGTAGGCTGAAATTATTTTTTAAAGTAGGGGCACGCCGTGCCCTTTCGTCCCCGCCCACCTCTACCGCTGGTGCCGAGGCGGGTCCCTATCGCGCTCTCCATTGTTGCCCTCACCCTCAGGGTGAAAAAAGAAGAAACTCTGCAGCAATACCACTGTTTAAAGTTTTTAATGTAACTCGTTATAGTTCTTTCACAGTCTCATTATTTCAAATCTGAAGCATTTTAAATATTATATTCAACAAAGCCATAGTTGTTTCTTATATATATATATATATATATATATATATATATATATATATATATATATATATATATATATATATATATATATATACATACATATATACATATATACATATATATATATATATATATCTTGTTGCAATTACAATGTTACTTGCTGTACAACTTGTATCACATATCTGGATGCAATGACAGAAACAGCAACATACCAGTAAGGAGGGCATACTATGCTACGCACAGATTTTTAGCTCACATGTTTTAAAGCCACACCCTTAATTGTACCAGCCATGCCCCCCTCCCACCCAAATTTTTTTCATCCCACCTTGAAGCCCTGTCCTATGTATAATACAGTTAACAATGCTTTGACAAATAAGAGTTCAAGTTTGGATCAGGGTGTTTGTTCCTTTAAGTGAAAAGAGACAAACAAATATCTGGGAGACAAAATGATGCCGCTTTTAGTTTAAAAAAGTGCCCATGACCTCCAGATTAGCACGCTGTGGATGTTCGGTCTGCAATGAAAACCTAGAAGCAATTATTCATTTTATTGTTGTCCCAGCAAATACTGCACATGCGATAATCGCGCAATAACCACACTCCAAGCTGTTATTGAAGTGTAAAAGGCCATTTTATTAGGACAAGTTTGAAACAAACTTGATCAGACAATGCATCACAGTAAACATATAACTTTCATAAACATACCTCTCATTCTCCCCCAGCCACTCTCAAACCGTCTCACCAGTTTCAATCCTCCCCTTTCACTCTGCGACCTACTTCATATCCTCATTCTCCCTGTCACTTGCCCTCCAAACATCCTCTCGTGAATTTCTTTCATGCATCATTGCATCCCGCGCCCCGCCATCAGTCACCTGTGTACCCTTCCTCCCCACCCCAGGGGTGGATCCACCTGTATGTGCCTCACCACCCCTCCAAAGTACCGCAATACCTATGCCCCGCAACCTGTCCTAAACTGGCACACAACAACGAAAACATCCATCCATGTCCCACAACGTGTAGGGTGGGTCGGTGGACTAATTTAACCCAGTCGTCAGGAAGAGGCATGCTCTTCCATTCCCGACACCTTTATACCACCACTCTTACTCCTGCCACTTTCCTTGCTCCTTATGACCCCCTCCCCACCATGTCCTTCCAGACCTGCGCAAGGTGCCCCTGGAAAGACTGGTCTGCGACCTTCACTTCCCAACTTGGGCCAGTATCATGCAATAATCACACTCCAAGTTATTATTAAAGTGTAAAAGACCATTTTATTAGGACAAGGTAGCAACAATTAAACTTTATTAAACAATGCTTCACTGTAAAAATATAACTTACATAACTATACCTTTCATTCTCCCCCAGCCACTCTCAAACAGTCTCCCCAGTTTCACTCCTCCCCTTTCACTCTGCGACCGCCTTCATATCCCCATTCTCCCCTGTCACTTGCCCTCCAAACATCATCTAATGAGTTTCTTCCTTGCATCACTGCATCCCGCGCCCCACCATCAGTCACCGGTATACCCTTCCCCTTTTCCCCGAGGGGTGGATCCGCCCGTATGTGACTCACCACCCCTCCAAAGTACCGTCAACCAGGTAACCCCCGTAGGGCGATTAACTGCCCCCCCCTGCATCACATCCTGTGCAACTTTCGCCTCTTAGTATTCCCTGAAGCACCAAATGGACTCATTCCATAACTTACTAATTATGTCCCGCATTTCCATCATAAAGAATGTGTTTCCCATCCGCGAAAGGTGCACCCCATCATCCCTGAAAAGTAACAGTTCCTCCAACCTGAGACCCCCAGGGGCAATCACCTTAATGTCTTTTGTCTGGCCTAAAACCCAAATTGCCCTATTCAATTTTCTTTGGGCCTTATCAATGGCTCTATGCCTGACAGCCCCTCTCCACACTTTGCGAGGCACAAACCCGGTCCATATGAGGCATGTTCCAGCAAAGTTCCTCTTTATTGCCTCCAAGTCCCCCTGCATGTGTTTCAGTAACGACAGGCCTGACAAACGCACCAGATTGTTCTCTCCCAGGTGTATTACCAGCATATCTGGGCAGCCCCTCTGCAGTGCCATTTTCGTCAACCACGGCAATAGCGCCCCCATCGCATTGACAATGTGATGACTGCTCCTCAAGCCCAGGTTTAGTCCATACACCTGTTGGTCCGCATATTTGGCTGCCCAGTGCACAAAAGAATGTCCCACGATCCAGGTAATTTTCTTGGATCCCGGGCCGCACATGCATCTTATGATAGACATTGATTAGCACAGCAGAACCCCACCCCCCGCGCAGGCACCACTTTCCCCTGGTTCCAAACCTAGCTCCAGGCCTCTATTTGCACACATATATCTTTCAGCACCTGGACCTCCATCTGCTGATCTGCCGGATTTTGCCACAAGACCACCCTAAGCGCACAGCCGCTGTGGCAGCCCCAATGAGAAAAGAGTGTGTGCCAAAATTGGCCGGTTCCTTGCCCACCCTGTGTTAGGTAATGGGCAAAACGGCTAGCAGCTGAAAAGCCATGACTCATCCTCCAGACACATGACAAAAAACCCCTGGCAATGGCCGCCCCAGTCTCGACACACAATCCCTCCAGTCTCACACCGGACATACACCACTACAGCCACTCTCATTCAACCAAACCCATCTCCCTCTGCCCACCTGATCTGTCTTGCAACAGTTCAAATGTGATTGCCTCCCCTGGATCGCCCCTCCCACCTCTCTGACGTCCCCAGCCCTTCAACAACCTGCTCAGAATCTCATCTTTTGCAGGACCAAAACCTAAGTATAACTTGCTGTAAAAGGATATCCCTGCCAACTTTCCCGCTATTGTTGTCTGTGATAAGCCTTTGTCCATGCAACGTAAAACAAAACTCAACACTCCCTGTTCAGTGTCCTGATGCTTGCCTGATGGGCCAAATTCATCCCACGCCAGGCTGTAGCTCCTTCTTGTGGATTCTACCAAAGACCACTCAACCAGGCCTATCACTCTCACTCCCCAGGCCCAGATGTCGTCCGGTCTTGCATGAGTCTGCTCCTGGCACCGGTACTCGGAATCACTGCCACTGCGAACGAGACAATGCATCAGCCATGTCATTGCTGGCTCCTGGTACATGCTTGGCATGGAACACAAGATTCAGCCTTAAACACATCAACATAAAGCGATGCAACAGCCTCAAAACCCTCAAATGTCTCGATTTTGCCTGTTCACTAGTTCAACCACTGTCATCCACATGAAAAATGCACCGTCTGATTCTCTAGCTCAGCCCCCCAAACGGCCACCGCCACCAACAGTGGAAAGAACTCCAAGTATGCGATGCTGCGCCATTGCCTCAACCAGTGTGCCGGCCACTTCTCTCTGCACCAGCGTCCATCCCAGAACAACCCAAAACCTGAAGCACCTGCTGCATCCGAAACAATTTAAACCTGCCAATCTGTGTTTTCCTCAAAAATGTCCAATGACACACCATTGACATCAGCCAAGAATGTTTGCCACCCCTCAAATCTGCCCTGATCCCCATTGAAATCCTGACCCTGTGGTGAGGCAGCACTGCTCCTGTCATAACCATGCCTATGCACTGGCAAAACGTTCTCCGTGCTCTCACCACCCTGCACGCAACATTCAGGAAACCCAGCAGCTTCTACACCGCTCTCAGCTCAATCTTTCTCTCACCCACCACCTGCAACAAAAAGGCTTGGATGTCTTCCACTTTTTTACTGGGCAGCTGTTTTGAGTCGAGTTTGATACCTAAAAAGGTCAGTCTGCAAAGGTGGCCGGATATTTTCGCTGGTCCCAAAGTAATGTAGTGCAATTTAAAAAAACCTGGAGACTCCTTTACCTATGAACAGAAAATGGTCCAGGTAATGAGACCCCCCGGTGACCGCTGCTCTTTGTAAAGACCCACTGCAAGAAAGTACAGAACATTTCAAACAGGGCGCAGTAAATTACACAGCCCATTGTCAAGACTTTGTCTAAATATATGGCTCCCTCAAATTGCATTCCTAGTGGTGGAAAATCTACCGGGGTATGGGTAGCAAACGAAAGCCAGATTTGACATCACATTTCACCATCTCGCTCCCTGCCCACACGCTTTTACCAAGAGGATGACATCATCCACTGAGGCATACAGCACCCTAGAGTCTCCCTCCATGATGAAATCATTGACAGACCATCCCTCTGGTCATTCTGAACTCCTCAGGCTCTCTTTTAGACACCACCCCCAAAGATAAAAGGATCAAGCTCTCCAAAGGCCATTATGTGAATGTGCCCGTAATCTTGCCTTCCTCTAATTCCTTCTTCAATTTTGCTTTTACCACCTGTGGCAATTCTTTTGCTGATTTCAAGTTCTCTGCCCATCTACACCCCCATTGACCATGGTATCCCACCTGAAAACCCTTGATGAATCCCGACTACAACCTTAGCACCACCTCTTTGTCAGGATAAATCAAGATCCACGGGTCCGGGGCCTAAATCCTAACTAAGGGGGGGGCGTTTGGCCCAGACTGCCCCTGCCTTTAGTGGACCTCCACTGTTCCACTGGGGTGGCCAGCATGAAGCTCCGAGTGAGAGGATGCCTCCCCCTGGAGAATTCATGTTTAAACTTACATGCGTGCCTGGTACATAATCCCTTATTACAGTTCCAACATGTCCCTGTGGTGGCCCCTGTATGTTTTGGTGTGAAACCTGACCATCCCGTCCCAAAACTTGTTCCTCCTGTTCCATGCTGAGCGGAACTCGCCTCAAAGGACCAATATGTCACTGGCAGCCCGCTGGCCATATGCATGGATGCAGAAGATTGTGTAGAGGACATCCACTGCATCCATAGCTCTTCATCTACCTCCCCCGAAGGCTTATCTGGGTTGATACTGACCCTGGCCCTGAATTCCTCATCGTAACTCAGCCAGGCAAAACCACCAAAATGCATCTGCGCCTTACAGATAATATCCATGTATTTCAATAAGGCAAACACGCTTTCTGGGTGCTTCTCACAGTAAATGCTGGCATATAACAAGAAAGCTGATTTTACATGTTTATGGGCACCCTCGGTCTTTTTGTCAATTCCCACTCCTCCTCTTTAGTGCCCTCCTTCGCCCGTATCTCTCTATGTAACAATTTGAAAATGTCCACATATCTGTGCCTCCATATCCTGTTTTTTTGATTTTTCCAGATAAGTGTGAGCCTAATGGCATTGCTAGCCCCATGTATGTCAACTTATTGTGGTGTTTATCGTCCGCTTTCTCCTCCTTCCCTTCATTCCCCTCCACCTTGTCTGTCTGGACGCTCGTGCCTACTAAACATTTCGCGCCGCTTTTATCCTTGTCCAACACAGGCGCCTCAGCTGCACCTTCTGTGACCATTGATTCTCTCACTGCCCCCTCGCCAAAACCTACCGACCAGCAGGATTTCTCCTTTTGCCCATTGCTCCCCATCCCATGCCGACCACCAGTCCCCTTTACCTGAGAGTCCGCCTAGGCCCTCTTTGTCCATGCCCCGGCTGGGTGTGCTTCTTATGTCCAATCGGTTTTGACTTGTCCTTTGCTGCACTTGCCTCCTGTAAAATACCAACCTTTCTGGTTGCTTTCTCTGCTGCCCCAGAGCCCCCCATGGTTGCTTCCTCTTCATCACACACTTCTCCTTCTTCACACTCATCACTCTCATCCCCGTAATCCAACACTCTCCATCGCCCATACCATTCTTTCCGGCTCAATCCTTTGCTGACGTGATCACTGTGTCCCTCGTTGTCTGCAGGCCACCGCAGACACCCCTGCTGCTTCAGACCAGCGTCTCAGAGCCATTGTGTGCCCCGTTGGTATCAAACTCCTTCTACCTGCCTCTTTTGCTGGTCTTATCCTCCCCCCGACAGGCTGCTCCAACCGTCTCCAACCTTTGGGGGTCTGTGCACCACCGGGCATCACCCTCGTGCTGGCTGTCCCTCTGCCCGTCTCCTAGGGGTGACTGTCCCCCACACAGACACAATTGCCACCCCTAGATCCCCTGGGCAGGTCATGCACCCCACTGGCCTGTGTTCACCTACCTGCAGGGCCCACTCCCCCAACATCTGGAATGCCTGCTCCTTCATTTCTCTCTCGTGGCAAATCCTGGCCCATCTCTCCTCTGTCTCTTGAATGATCCTGGGCTGGCCCCTGATGCGCTTCTCTAAATCCAGGCCCTCCCACCTGGGGAGCGAAGGTGAGAAAACTCAACCCTTCACCCCTCTTTTTTTGGTGCCCCTAGTCAATAAAACTATGTCCACCAGCTCTGAGTGGCCTGATACCCACTGTGAACCCTCCCCTCTGGGCTTTATCCCTCTCTGCCCACTGAGGGCAGATTACCTTCCCCCTCCTTTCCCCCATGCTGTCCCTCAAAAATCCCAACGACACATCCAGCCCTGAATAGTCCCTTGGCACCTGGGCGGCCAGCCCATCTGGACTTTTTTGAAGCCGGGCCCAGGTTGCCTACTCCTGCCTTTTCACTCCTCCCAGGGGAGGGCCTCCTTGAGAGGTTGAGCGGCCCGCTCTCTGCTGAGGGCTCAATCTGGGCATGTTCTGTGCTCACTCAGCCCCATCCCCGCTCACCTGCTGATTGCACTTCTTAGACTCCGGCAGCTGCGCGGGTAGGTTCTTTCTCCTGCCCCCTCGCTTGGCTCCTGCAGCGTCTGTTTTCTGGCCCGCTACCGGCCTCCTGTAGCATTTCTGGCATGTGGCAGCTCATCAATGCATTCTGCCACCGCCGCCGCAACACCGCTAAACGTGGACCGCGTGGGTCCGGACATCCCCAACCATGCCTGATCCAGGACTCCAGGTCGCAGGAGGTCCGCTTGTCCTGATTGGCCAAGCACCAGCAAGGCGACCCGCACCGCCTTGCTATTGGGTGACGCCATGACTTCTCTGCTCGATCAGGTAGGCTCCAGCCAAGCTGGGGGGTGTAAATTGCTGCCCTAACTATGCCTTAATATGCCCAAACTAGCTAGGCCCCAACTGCCAACACTAAAGTGCACTAATTTAACCCAGAAAAACCCAACCCTCCCAGTGGTGCTTGGTGTAGGGAAGAGGCGGGATCCTCCCTTCCAGACACCCTTATACCCCTACCATTACTCCCACCCCTTCCCTTGCTCTCTTGACCCCCTCCCCACCTTGTCTTTTTGGCCCTGCACGAAGTGCCCTGGGGGAAGACTGGTCTGTGACGTTCACTTCCCGTCAAAGTCAGCGCTTGCCAGGGCCTCGTTAAGTCATGTCAGTCACAGCACCACCTGTGATTAGACTGCTGAGCTTGAGCCCAAACTGCAGGAAGGACCAACCACAAGGCTGCCACACCTGGTTTGGCAATGTAACAATACTGCCTTTAATAGCACTGCCTCTGGGCAAAGCATATTTTCATGACTGAGTAAGTCGATAGATGTTGATAGCGCAGAAGGCACCCGAGAGTAAAAAACAAACAAAAAACACACAAGGGGAAATACAGGGAGTGGTGAGGATAAAAGAAAATATTCCATGAATGCAGGAAAGGCAAACATTCGAAGAAATCAAGTCAACCAGTCAGAACATTGTCAGACCAAGATACACACATAAAGAAAAAATATTGAACAATCAAAATCAAGCAGTTGACCTGAGGCCCCCTTATGTATATTATATTACAAAACATCAATTCTGGCCAACAGAGAGCTGAAGCTGTCACATAGCAGAGACATTAAAAAAGTAAAAAAAACAGGGAAAGAATGGCCACACTCATTAAACAAAATATTGCCTGGAGCAGGTGGGGCATGGAAGACACAAAACAATAGTTCAATAGGCTAAAGGGAGGTGGGCAGCACCACGAAGAAGGATCACAGAGACAATCTGGCCATCGTTTCCAGTTTGTTGTCTGTCTCAACTTCCATGTCGAAGTCTGGTCCTCATCCCAACAGGGGAATGCTGACTGAAAAAGAAAGTAAAAGATATTGAGGGGAGAAAATGGGAAACAGCACATTCAGGGACCACACCACAGGGAAGTGCCTTACATAGTGTGTACAACAGTGTATTCACCTAGAAGCAAATGTTTTAAATGCAGTGTACTTGTACTGATATCTACACAGGCATGCAAAGCTTGGCAGTGATATGTAGCATTTGCATATCTGTTGTGACATGATTGTTACAGGCATCTCCTTCACTACCATCGTTTGGGTTGTTAAGTGGACTGCTTTCTTAAGCTTTGATGGGATGTAAGAAACAAAGGTGCATTTTGTACGTTAGTTTGAAAGCTTTATTTAATGATTATGCGTATAACAGCTTCATGATAAAGTTTTTAACAAACAAGTTACTTAGCTTTGATAATGTGTTACCCGGTTGACACTCTATCTAGCTGCAGATTCCTTACATTTGAAACTCCCCAGGCATCAGACTGGATCTGAAAGATTTTCGAGCAGCACCAATCCACAGCCACAAGAATGACTTGAGCCCAGTCATTTATGATCATCTTGAGAACTCTGGTCAGGGATGGTTTTGGCAGAAAAGAGTGCAGGAGGCTGGAGCTCCACTTAAGATGAAAAACATCTCAGAGCGAGAGACACTTTGGAAACTCCAGAGTGCAGTACTTTTGCCATTGAGCATTCTCAGCTGTTGCAAACAGATTCAACCAAGGCTCCCCCCACTGCTAAAAAAGACCTTGCACCACCTCTGGATGGAGACATTCAGCTGAGTTCATCCTCACTGGCTGAGAGCCAGCCAGGTGTTGAACCACCATGGAAATTTCATGACTCTCCAGCCATATTCAGAGGTGTAGAGCCTCTTGATTCAGAGTCCAGGACCCCATCCCGCCCTGTTTGTTGCAGTACCACATGGCAGTAGTGTTGTCTGTGAACATTTGTGCCAGCCTTCCCATAAAACAAAAGAAGAAAGGCTTTTATGGCCAAGCAGATTGCCAGAAGCTCCAATAGGTTTATGTTAAACTTGAACTCAACAGGAGACCAGACCCCTCTGATCTATGCCTGTCCCAGATGCCCCCCTCTCCCCCAGGCTAGATGGCCACTACAGTCAACTCTGGCTGAGGAATGGAGAGGGGTTAGCCATCACTAATGGTCTTTTGCAGTTCCCTCCAAGACCTGGGCCTTGTTGGTGAGATTCCTCTGATCCTGAGGTCACTGGGATTTCAGGCCCTCTGCAGAGCCCACATATGCCAGCGGGCATGTGTTTACAGCCGGATGCAGGAGGCCATGAGCCCCAACAGCTTCAGAGTCAGTCTGACCGAAATCCAGGATAGAGGCTGAAACATTTGTATCATAGACTAAATATCCTGGACAAGCCTTTCAGTAGTATAGGCCCAAAACTGCACTCTGTCCAGAACAGCTCTGATGAAAGGGAGTGTCTGAGAGGAAATTAGATGTGACTTTGGCATGTTGATAGTGAACCCCATCACGTCAAGAAGGTTTGCTGTAGTCTAAAGGTGGGTGATGACTGCCTGAGGTGACCCTGCCTTCAACAACCAGCCATCAAGGTAGGCAAAGACTGAAAACCTTGACCTTTGCAGATGAGCAGCGACCACTACCATCACCTTAGTGACCACATGAGGGCGTGGTAAGGCTGAAGGGGAGCACAGTAGACTGAAAGTATTCCTTGCCCACTGTGAACTGCAATAGAGTCAATGGGCCGGCAGGACGGGGTTCTTAAAATAAGCGTCCTGCAAGTCCAATGCTACCACATCAACTCTCTTGGAGTTTGGGCAGACGAAATTTGGGCAAGTGCGAGCCTCATGAATTTCTCCTTCAAGAAGTGGAGAAGTCGCAGTTCTCGAATAGGATGACGTCCTCTCAACAGAAAGTATCAGTAACAGCAACTGTAACCTACTTCTGATGCAGACACCCTTTCTATGGCTCTCTTGGCCAAGAGAGCCTGCACTTCTTGACGTAGGAAGGAGAGGTGGCCCTCCGTCAGCCGATGGTAAGTGGGTGAGATGAGTGGAGGAGGTATCACAAATGAGAGGTAGTAGCCCATTTGGACTATCTGTGGGGAACATCCTTAACAACGACTCCAGATCAACAAGTTCCAGAGTCTGCAAGCCGAACAACAACTTACAAGAACAAAGACTTAGCCTGAACCACGCATGTGCGTGGGTAAGGCTAAGATGATCTAGCGTTCCCGATGGGCAGTCCCGAGGAGCGTTGGAGGAACAGGAGAGGTAAGAGGGGTTCGAGGGTGGGGAGGGAGGTTTGGATGTTAGTTTTTAGGGGTGGGAGGGGTTCGGAGTAGATTTTATGGGGTGGGAATTTGTGTTAATTTTTAGGGGGGAGAGGTCATATTAGATTTTAGGGGTTGGGGGAGGTCAAGATCGTTTTTCGGGGTGGGATGGGTTTGTGTTCATTTTCAGGGGGTGAGAGGGGTTTGAGTTAGTTTTGAGGGGGTGGGTGGTTTGTATGAGTTTTTAGGGGCAGGGGGTTTGTGATTGTTTTTAGGGGGTGGGAGGAGCTTTGTGTAAGTTTTTATGGGGTGGGAGGGGTTGGAGTTAGTTTTAAGGGAGTGGAGCGGTTTGTATTAGTTTTTAGGGGTGGAGGAGTTCATGATAGTTTTAAGGGGGTGGGAGTGGTTCGAATTAGATTTTAGTGGATGGGTGGGGTTAGTATTAGCTTTCAAGGGGTGGGAGAGGTTAGTGTTAGTTACCAAGAGTTTGGGGGTTCATCTAAGTTTTTAGGGGATGGGAGGTGGGGAGTATGGGGTCAATTTTAGGGAGTGGGAGGGGTTCGGAATAGATGTTAGGGGGTGGTTTACAATGCATTCCTTTATCAAGAAAATTTGTGTTAAAAGAATGTGTGGTAAAAAAAATAGTCGTTGAGACATGGTCGGAGTACAGACCGCATGGTTTAAGGAGTCATTGTTGAACAACTCATTCCAAAATACAACCCTATTTGTAGTACCCAACGATCTGATGTTACTGACTGTCATTGGGGGAGATGATGGTATCCTGCCTCCCACTGGGTTGTGTGATGGTCTGCAGCGGACTGAAGAGGCTTGAAGGCAGCAGCTGCTGAAGGGGTGGACTAACCTGACCACTGGCCGCCTGTCCCACATGGTCTGAGGGACCGCACCCTCTTACACAAAAAGACTGGGAAAGCTGCTGGTTGTGGTGGTTGGGAAGGTATTGGTGCAGTTGAAGACCCCTTCTCAGGCCAAAAATTGAAGGAAGATTGGGGTTGACGAGGGGCCATAGAAAAGCTCAAGGATTTGGCAGTAGCTCTGCTGTCCTTGAAGGGCTCAAGCACTGAATCTGCCTTGTCTCCAAAGAGGTGAGAGCCATCAAAGAGTATTTTCATGAGGAAAACCTGGACATCCCCTGAAAAAACAGATGTTCTCAGCCAAGCATGGAGCTGCAAGACCACCAACAATGAAATTGCTCTACCTAGCGAGTCAGTCGTGTCAAGCTTTGGTTCATCTCATCAGTCGTCAACTGCGTACCCCAAAACCCAAACCTAGCCCTTAACCCTAAAAATACCCCTGTACCCCAAAACCCAAACCTAGCCCTGAACCCTAAAAATAACCCTATGCCCCAAAACTCAAACCTACCCCTGAACCCTAAAATACCCCTGTACCCCAAAACCCAAACCTAGCCCTGAACCCTAAAAATACCCCTGTACCCCAAAACCCAAACCTAGCCATGAACCCTTAAAATACCCCTGTATCCCGAAACCCAATCCTACCCCTGAACCCTAAAAATACCCCTATACCCCAAAACCCAAACCTAGCCCTGAACCCTAAAAATACCCCTGTCCCCTAAAACCCATACCTACCCCAAAACCCTTAAACAACCCCTTAAGTTTAAATGTTGCATTTATTTGCTCATTGCGCAGAATGCAGTTAATCATATTCTGTAATTAACCTCTTGCACTTTGCATTTTGTTTAAGTGTTAAGACAAGTATGTTTTGCCAGCTGTATTTCCGACCACACAGTCCACTTTCAATGATCATTTATGCCTGACGGAGGGAGGAGGGCTATATAATCTTGAAACTTTATGGCACCAATTAGATTGACAAAGCCTGCTGCGCAGGCGAAACCCGTCTCTCTTTTTATGCGGGGTCGTGGGAGACCTGATGAACAATAAAGAAGCTTTATCCATGCATACCTCGAGTACGTGCCTCTTCTTCGTTGGAGCAGGATGTTTTTCTTTGAATAATATATAATATATATATATATATATATATATAAGTAAATTCGCCACATAAGCCTCAGCCCTGGAATAGAATGACGAAAGAACAGACCCAATGTTGAGTGCTTAATCGAGGTGTTTTATTTTTTCCAGCAAGCCTGCCGCCGCCATTACGCGTTTCGCTTCTTACAAAGCTTGATATATATATATTACCTACTGGCAGTCGCCAGTAGGTAGTTATAGTTAGGATTTTTTTCAATGCAAAATCTCAAAATTCTATTTGGATTAATTTTGGCGCCGGTTGACGAATCTGCCTGAAAACTTCCTCAAATTTGCCTCGCGGGGCTCCGGTCCTTCCTTGAAAGTTTCGGGGGGATTCGTCAAGCGGGGGCCGATATAAAAGGGGGTCCCAAACGTGTTTTCCCCATGTTAATTTCCATAGGGCGGTCGAACTCACTTTTAGCCCGAACGGCTGAATGGATTTGCACCAAACTTGGCAAAATTGTAGGGACTGGTAGCCCGATGTGCCTTTGCTATGTCTCAAGATATGTGCTCCAGTGGATTTCGAGTAATTTATGTAAAAAAATATATATATATCTATGGCAGCGCCCCGGTACGCGCACCGGGGTGCGCCTCGGGCGCGACCCGCGACTTGTGCACGGAAAGCTGATTGGCTTTCGGGTGTCTGTAAACATTCAAAACAGTCCGGAGCGGCTGCCATCTTGCGTCTCGGTAGGATCGAGACACAAGAGGTGGCCAAAACAAAGGGGGAAATGACCATAAGGGGGCAGGGTAGACCCCCCCTGACCTCCTAGGTTTGATGTGGGGGCTATAAGAGGGCCCCGCGGGGCAACATTTTTTTTTTTTTTTTCGTTTTGCGCGGGGGGAGAGCCCGGTATGCGTTCCGGGGAGCGGACCAGGGAGCGTACCATGAGGAAAAAAGAATGACAGAGTTTTTTAAAAATGAAGCCTTTTTTTAATAAATTTGGAGGTAGTTCTGAAAAGAACTGTTTTTTTCTTCTTTTTGTTGTTTTATATTTTTTTTAATGTTTTTGAACATTTTGTACTTTTTTTGGCTTTTCAAAACAGTTTTATATTTTTTTGTATTTTTTTAGGAGGAGAAACAAAAAAAAAGGGAATTGAAACTGGCTCAACTGGAGCAAAAAACAAAAAAGAAAAAAATTACTTCTTTTTGGGGCACATGTGATTGTCACCTGCAAGGACGATGAGCTTTACGCTCTTTTCACCATAGGCGATAAGCTTGCCACATGCAGTACAAGTGACTTTAAAATCAGCAAATCGTTGCTGAATACAAGGCATCATCTCTGATGTTTCTGGTCCCGATGAAGTGGGTTCGTTTCTTTGGGAGGTGGTCCTTGATGACTGGAGGGGGTTACTGGCCAGTTCCCTGAGTTCTGCACGAGAATAGTTGTTAGGGTGCTTACGGATCATATGTCGAATCATGGTATTGTTACCAAAGGAATACTTTTTGTTTGGGTCCCCTTGAGAGTTATTCCTTACAGATTAGGCAAGTTACCTTGTCCGCATTCACTTTTTTCTTTCCCTCTGGGAATGAAAAAAACTCCCATACAATGTGTGACCTGGGCTTGTATGGGGTATTTTGTTCAGGCAGCCATCTTCTCCCATCCTCCTCTTCCTCTTCCTCCTCCTCCTCTTCTTGCCCACCAATGTACTGTTGTGGTGGTCCTCTTGGTGGTGGTGCAGATGCACCAGCTGCTGCTGCTACTGAAGCCATTATATAGATCAAAAAGGTACAATCAGGTCTTCCTCAGTCAAAGGACAAAGTCAGAATAAGGAAAAAAGGTGGGGTCTTTCATCATGTGGAAAAAAAAGGCCTGAACCAATGAGAAGTGTTATTTTCAGGTCACAAGACCAGGGATTTCATCATTATGAAAGTAAAACTGTTATGCACCAATTAAAAGTGTTATTTTCAGGTCACATGACCGACGCGCTTACACAACGCACCCACGGGCGCGCCTGCGGGCGCGCCCCGGGTCGCGTCGCGTAAGCGCGTCGGAAGTTTACGTTGCGCAATCGTATTCGCTCGAGTGCTTCCGGGTGCGCTTACGCCGTGTGTATCACGCGGACGCGGCTACGCGATACGTCACGATCATGTTTTCGTTCGTGACATTTGCGCTAACGGGACGCTTCCCGGTTCGCGCACCGGGGCGCTTCAAACGACTATGCTCTCCAGGGCGCTCACCGGGGCGCGCCCCGGGAGCGCTCCAGGGTCAAAGAAATAAAAAAAATAATAATTGTTTAAAATACAAATAAAATATAGGATTCATTAATTTTCAAAAATATTACATTTCATAGCTATAGACATTTGCTATTAACCAAATTTTGAACTTCAAAGAAAAAAACATAGGTATGAGGCCCTATATATAGTTAGGAATTAGCATTTAAAAAACCTATGAAATTCACTGAAAAAACCATAGGTTTCACACCAGTTATAGTTAGGAATTAGCATATAAAAAACCTATTAAATTTGCTGAAAAAAACCGTAGGTTTCACACCAGTTATAGTTAGCTGCAAATTTTACTGACATAAAACCATTGAAATTCCACGTTATAGTTAGTTGGACTCACTATAACTTGCCCGTGTAATGCACTGCTGATGACGTCACATATTACATCACTCATGACATGGTCAGTGACATCACTCATGACATCACTGATTACATCATCTTTGTGACAGAGTGACAGACCTCCTTTCAGTGTAATGTAACCCTTGAAACACATATTCAAAAATAGAAATTAACATTTTCAAAAAAATTGAGATATCCATACCAGTTACAACAACCAATTCAGTAATACCACCATCTATATACACATCCACTCATTCACCAACCGTTCTATATAGTCACTCATACATATACTCACTCATCATATGTAGTGATACACCAATACATCCTGTTACACACCGACAGTCATCCAAAAGTTACTCACACACATACTCACACATGCAAATAAACTATTGAACATCCATTTATTTGCATTTACAACTATACACAGACTACCACCTTACTTCTAAGGAAACTTACAAATACTTACTCTTTTAAACAATCACTTATAGAAACACATACTTATTTAAACAGGAACTCTTACAATCTCACATATACTCACTTATAAACATCAATACTCACATATACTAGATTAAAACATATGTTGTTACTGATAAAGACACTAGTGAGACAGTCATTCACTCACTAACACACACATATACACACTCATCCACCCATATAGTCCTGCACATATGCTGTCTTCAAAACACATACAAACAGCGAGTCAGTCATTGATGCATCTATGTGCAAAGTAATACCCCCACCAAACCATACAGACACTCATACTGATACTAAAAAAACATCTAATAACCCATATACACACACATGTAGCTACTCACCAACCCAAGTAGTCATTTATACACAAAGTGAAACACTGATACATATATTTAAATATTTTAACATTACTCGCTAATATATGTATTCACTAAGATACACTTATATAAGCCAGTTAACTAATCAATTTTTTCTAAAAAAAAACATTCATTAAAACATTTATTTAAACATTTATTCTTCCATCGACCTTTACATATACATATATAAAAAATATTTATTTTTCAGAAAGATACACATTCACTGGATGGTGTCATCAGTGATGTCATAAGTGATGTCACTGACCATGTCATGAGTGATGTAATATGTGACGTCATCAGCAGTGCATTACACGCGCAAGTTATAGTGAGTCCAACTAACTATACCGTGGAATTTCAATGGTTTTATGTCAGTAAAATTTGCAGCTAACTATAACTGGTGTGAAACCTATGGTTTTTTCAGTGAATTTATTAGGTTTTTTTATATGCTAATTCCTAACTATAACTGGTGTGAAACCTATATATATATTCACTTAAAAAAAACATAGGTTATAGACCATATATAGTTAGGAATTTGCATTTACAAAACCTCGAAAATTCACTGAAAAAACCATAGGTTAGAGACCATATATAGTTAGCTGGACATTTTATTGACATAAAACCAATGAAATTCCATATATAGTTAGTTGCACTAACTATATATCGCGCACCCGCAATCCACTGCTGATGATGTCACATATTACATCATTCATGACATGGTCAGTGACATCACTGATGACATCACATGAAATTTTATTTTTTTATTTTTTGCCTCGCGGGGCACTTTAATATCCCCCTCATCAATCCTAGGGGGTCAGGAGGGGTCTACCTTGCCCCCTTTCCTTCATTTCCCCCTTTGTTTTTCACCACATCTTGTCTCTCGATCCTACCGAGAGACAAGATGGCGGCCGCTCCGGACTGTTTAGAATGTTGACAGACACCGGAGAGCCAATCAGCTTCGCTTCGCGAAGTTCCGTGACGCTTCCGGTACGCGAACCGGGGCGCTAACCGGAGCGCTGCCACAGATATATATATTTTTTAAAACGTTAATTTCTCAAAATCCACTGGAGCACATATATTGAGACATAGCAAAGGCACGTCGGGCAAACCATATCTACAATTTTGCCAAGTTTCATGTAAATCCATTCAGCCGTTCGAGCTAAAAGTGAGTCCAACCGCCCTATGGAAAAATGAATGGGAAAAACGCATTTTGGGATCCTCCTTTTTTCTCGCCCCCCCCTTGACGAAACCCCCCCACATTTTTAGGGGCTGCTCAGAAACAAAATGTGCAATTTTCCTGATATTTTCAGCCAATTCCATCCACAAACGCTAAAGTTATTAGACATAGAATTTTCAGAAATCCCATAGAGAGAAAAAATCCTAACTATATATACCTACTGGCTATCGCCAGTTGGTAATATATATATATATATATATATATATATATATATATATATATATATATATATATATATATATATATATATATATATATATTTCTGGACTTCAGATTTTGGGGTGTAAATTGTAGTATGTAACGGAGTGGTTTGCATGTTTGTTTTTAATGGCAGAGTATATTATGTTGTTAAGAATCAACAGATATGTTTTAATAATTTACACATTAGAAGGATAAATGGTATAACAATGAACTGTGCAATGATACTATTACAAGGAGTGAGACCCACATATATAGTGTTCCTGTACGCTCCATAACTACCAAAATAAAGTATAAGAGATATAAGGGCATATTTACGAGGAAATGGCGGAGAGAAGAGCTGTGCCAAATTTAGGAGCACCATTTCCAAAACGCAAGCATGCACTGTATTTACAACAATACTGCACACCCCTGTATGTTCCCTATCGCTGTTACAAAAAGTAGCTGCGTAGCGCCAATGCAGGCACCCTTGCACCATAGCGCATGGGTTCCTGAGTTGCAGGGAATGATTGTTTATGTGCGGCCGCTCCTCACGCTGCTCCCTGCCCTGCCCCGATACTGGTATCGTAGAGCTATACTGGCAAACTGCTCTTCACCTTTTGAAAACAACTGCGCTTCTGCTCACACTGCTCCTGCAATTGTTATATGTGCCTGAATGCAATTGTATCGTAGCGCTTTATTATTGAGCTGAGCTTTCTTTGTTTACTCGATTGTGCATTGCTGCCTTACCTGCGTGATTAATTTGTGCCTGATTGCCTAATTTGTGCCTTTGCATAGCGATTTGGGGTCACTGTATCGTCGTGTTTGGCTGTTTGCTTGCTGCCATTTTGTTGTTGTTGATTGTGCCTCCCAGCCCGGCCCTCCACCCCGCTCCCGCCTCCAAGCTGCCCCTCCCTCCCACAGATAGATTAGGCTCTACTCTCCAGAGCTAGCGCTGTGACCGCCCTGTGCTCCTCAGAAGCGGCCGCTCCTCACGCTGCTCCCTGCCCTGCCCCGATACTGGTATCGTAGCGCTATACTGGCAAACTGCTCTTCACCTTTTGAAAACAACTGCGCTTCTGCTCACACTGCTCCTGCAATTATTATATGTGCCTGAATGCAATTGTATCGTAGCGCTTTACTATTGAGCTGCGCTTTCATTGTTTACTCGATTGTGCATTGCTGCCTTACCTGCGTGATTAATTTGTGCCTGATTGCCTAATTTGTGCCTTTGCATAGCGATTTGGGGTCGCTGTATAGTCGTGTTTGGCTGTTGGCTCACTGCCATTTTGTTGTTGTTGATTGTGCCTCCCAGCCCGGCCCTCCACCCCGCTCCCGCCTCCCAGCTTCCCCTCCCTCCCACAGATAGATTAGGCTCTACTCTCCAGAGCTAGCGCTGTAACCTCCCTGTGCTCCTCAGAAGCGGCCGCTCCTCACGCTGCTCCCTGCCCTGCCCCGATACTGGTATCGTAGCGCTATACTGGCAAACTGCTCTTCACCTTTTGAAAACAACTGCGCTTCTGCTCACACTGCTCCTGCAATTATTATATGTGCCTAAATGCAATTGTATTGTAGCGCTTTACTATTGAGCTGCCCTTTCATTGTTTACTCGATTGTGCATTGCTGCCTTACCTGCGTGATTAATTTGTGCCTGATTGCCTAATTTGTGCCTTTGCATAGCGATTTGGGGTCACTGTATAGTCGTGTTTGGCTGTTGGCTCGCTGCCATTTTGTTGTTGTTGATTGTGCCTCCCAGCCCAGCCCTCCACCCCGCTCCCGCCTCCCAGCTGCCCCTCCCTCGCCCCACCCCCCTCCACTATCCACTTATGACAGATGCTTTTGCGGGCAGCGTTCACGCGCAGCGGTCGCGCCCTATGCACGTTGAAGGTGCGCCAAAGGTAAGCCCGTCTACGCCCGTCCGCGCCTGGACCGCACCCAGCGCCATACCCCCTGGCCCCCGCAAACTCCTCTCCACCCGCATAACATACGACGCCGCATCCCTCTCTGCTCTTAACCCCGGCCGACTCCCAAACTGCTACCAAGCCGCCCCAGGACACACCTATGGACCCTTCACCTGCCACTCATGCAAGTTCGACAGCATCAGGACCCGCACCAAATCCACAAACTCCAAACAGAGATCCGACACTAACCACCTGAAGTGCATCCTGCTCAACACCCGTTCGGTCCACAGACACGCCATTGACCTTTGGAACCTTCTCGACACTACATCGCCGGACGTCGCCTTCCTTACAGAAACCTGGATGAACGCCTCATCAGCTCCCGACATTGCCATAGCCATCCCGAGCGGCTACAAGATCATCCGAAAGGACCGCACCAACCAAACAGGAGGAGGTATCGCCATCGTCCATAAGAACACCATCCGCATCTCGACCAGCTCAGACAATAACCTCACCACCGCCGAACACCTTCACTTCCAGATCCACACCGATCCCAAAACCACACTCAGAGGCACCCTCATCTACAGGCCACCAGGACCCCGCACACAATTCAGCGAAGACATCACTGACTTCATCAGCCCACACGCCCTCTCCTCCTAAGACTACATTCTACTGGGAGACCTCAACTTCCACCTGGAAAAGAAAAACGACAGCAACACCACCACCCTTCTGGACAACCTGAACAACCTCGGACTCGAACAACTTGTTGATACCCCCACCCACCATGCCGTGCATACACTCGACCCAATCTTCACCTCCAGCAAGCACATCTCCTTCAACCACACCACAGCTCTCCACTGGACGGACCACAGCTGCATTCACTTACACTACAAAAAGACTACGACCCACAACCACCCACACCCAATTACCCAAAGAAACTGGAACAAAATCACCACCGACCAACTCTTCACATCGCTTCACCAAAACCCTCCTGCCGAATCATCGGACCCAAACCAAGCAGCCACCAACATCACACAATGGATCACCCACAGCGCCGACGAACTAACACTCCTGAAAAACCATCAAATCAAACAAGGTAGCAAAAATGCCCCCTGGTTCAACGATGACCTTAAGAAACCCAAGAAGTTCTGTCGCACCCTCGAGAAAGCCTGGAGAAAAAACCCAACCACTGACAACCTGGCCACCCTCAAGAACGCCACCCGCAAACACCACCAACTATTCCGATCCACCAAGAAATCCGCATTCAAGGATCGACTTGACAACAACGCCCACAACAGCAAGGAACTATTCAACATCGTCAAAGAATTTACCAACCCCACCGCCGGCACCAACGACATCACTCCCTCCCAAGACCTCTAGGACTCCCTAGCCTCATTCTTCCACAACAAAATCGCCGACCAGCGGAGCATCGCAGGGTGGTAGAAGGAGGCCCACTCAGGCGGATCTTATTAAGAATCCACCTACCTACCCTGGCGTTCTGGATATGTACATGAGGCAGGACACAACAGTCACTATGAGACATGCAACTGCATGATCCCAAAAAAACCGCTATAGGCACATAGTAGCCTTTTTTAACTGTCAATAAATTCACTTTTTTCTGATTTAAGAGGAATACATTTTTTCTTAAAGACACGTGAGTAGGGTTGGGAAGTTGTGCACCCGTCCTGAAGAAGGAACACCGAGTTCCGAAACATGTCGACACACACCAGAGGTAGTGTCCATAATAAAGACAACTGACCTTACTTTGCACCTTTTTAATAGCACCAGCTAGGGGTCTCGAATAAAGTTTTTTCAAAGAACCCACTAGCCAGGTACTTTTTAATCCTCACCACACCCTTCACTCACACTTTCGAATACCCCATCATTTGCACTTAACACACACCACACATAGTCAACCTCTACAGTGCTCCCGCGTAGTCGCTGGTCGCAGCACGCCGCATCCCTCTAGCGGGGTGCGAAGACCCCAATGATGAAGCATGACACCAAGGGGCCTGTTGGTGTGTGAGGGGTATTTTTCACAACACTGAGTGTCCCCCATCTCTGAGGTGTGCACTCTGAGTAGGATTCTTCTTGTTTAATTACCAGTGCCCGTGGAGTGAGAATCCTGTCTCTATACTCTACCTCCCCCCATTGTTATCTTTTGAAGTCTCAGGGACAACAGACTTCAACCACCAGCTCCCCAAGAGTTCTTTGGAAGTGCCTGCTGCTGTTTTGGGCCTTCTGAGGGACTGCGTGTCGCAAGGAGCTGGAAGCGCGACTCAAGAGGAAGTAGGGTGTTGCAGCCGCTGCGTCGCATCACGGAGAGGACGCCGCAGTAGCTGTAGCATTGCACCACATCACAAGAAGCTCCTTGCATCCCGGAGAAGCGTTACGCTGTCACAGCCACTGTCATCACATCGAGCATCGAGCCAAGACCTCTCGCAACATCGGAAGAGTGTGTCGCATCCCGAAGGAAGCGGTATCTTTGTTTCTTTGCACCGGATCTTTGCCACATCACCATGCCTGCAACACTTTCGTTGTAGAAGAGTTACGCATCGTAAAGTACATTTACTCAAAGTGTCACATTTTAAGATCTAAAGAGAAATAAGCAAATTCTACCATTGTAAGTACAGTATTGTGGATTTTTGTTGTTTGTGGTCTTGTGTAAAATCTATATAAAGAATATTTATTTTTAATATACAACTGGTGTGGTGTCAATCTGTAGTGTTGTCACTTGATTACTGTATGTGTTCACAAATGCTTGTCTGCTCATGCCAAGCTACCAAGGGGGTGAGCAGGGGTTATTTTAGGAGTGTACCCCCTTACCCTGACAAGAGGCAAGGGTTCCTACTTGTCACAAGTACCTACCTGTGCCAACTATAGACCCCCAAATCTAACAATACCTTGGAGCTTGTTCCTTTTCAATTAGAGATATACCTTTAGTAAAAGGGAGGCTATGCTTTTTTTAACTTAACAAACTGAAAAATGAAGGAATAATTGTAGAAACTGAAGCAACTGAATGGTTGGCGCCTGTTGAGTTTGCTAGTAAACCTTCTAGTGAGATTCGGCTATACATGGATTTGAGGGGTCTAAACAGAAATGTAGTCATGGATAAATAACCTCTGCCTAATATTTAGGAGATGCTGGCCTTACTTAAGGGGGCTGCAGTGTTTTCAATCCTTGACCTGCATTCCTTCGTACCATCAGATACCACTTGATGGTGAATCCTCACGTTAACCTCATTCATAACACTGTTCGGAGTATTTAGGTTCCTTAGGTTATCCTCTGACTTGAATTTTGAGGCCTCTGTTTTTCAGTGTGCCATCTAGGATTTATGAGGACGACGTCCTGGTATGTGGCTCATCTCAAGAGGGCATTAATTTGACTATGGAACAGGTCTTTACTGGATTTAAGGAAAGGGTTCTCACTCTGAGAAAATGTAAGTGTACATTTAGTTTCTATGAAATTGATTATTTAAGACACAGGTTAACCTGCTCAGGAGTGTCTTGTCAACACTATTGTCGTTCTACCAATTCCTCAGAATAGGGATAATTTAGTCACATTCTTTGGGGTAGCCAAGTATTATAATACTTTTGTACCAACTTGGCTTCATACACATAAGGGCACTGTTAAAGAGAGGGGTAAGGGTTGTGTGGACTCCGAAGTGTAATTCAGGGGTGTGCAAAAAGCTTTAATGCATTCTCAATCTTTACAAAGCTTTGATGCATCTTGTGATTTGGTTCTGGTAACAGATGCCAGTGTACATGGTTTAGGGGTAGTCCTTAAGCCAATTGAAAAATGCAAAGAGGTGACTGTCTTATTTTTGTCAAGCACCCTTTTTCGTTCTGAAAAAACATTATTTTGTGAAAAAAAGAGACCCTGCGTATATACCGAACTAACCCCTTCACTGCTAAGCCTTTTCCGCCGTTCTAAGCCTTTTTTGGCTATTTGGGGTAGTTCGTGCTTAGGCCCCTGTAACTTTATGCCCACATAAGGTATCCACACCAATTTTGCATACTCTCCTTCCAACATCTTGAGGATTCTAAAGGGGCCCAGGGTTTGTGGATTCCCCTGGAGGGGACCGAGATATGTTTTTCTTTTTGGAAAAGTGGGAAAAATGTGCTGCAGAAGAAAGTGTCAAAAGTATGAACAAAGGGTTTATGGTGCTACGATCACTATCTTCCCAGCTTTCAGGAACTGGCAGACATTTGTCAGAAAACCAAACTGTTCTACACAGTCTTGGCACTTTATTAGGACATAGCCTATTTTTCCTGTTTTTTGTGCTTTCAACCTCCTTCATGTTAGTGGTAAAATGAGTGTGAAAGCAATAATGGATCCCCAAAAACTATATACTTCTGAAAAATAGAACACATTCTAAATTCAGCAAGGTGTTATTTGTGTAGATCCTTCAAGTGGGATTCAACTAACAGTTGAAATAAAAAAAGATTTAAAAAGGTGTCACCTGTAACTTATTCTGTATTCAAAGTATGGCAGATTTTTGTAAGCAATATATTGTTACATCTAGTGGATGCTTCTTGTGGCGCGGATGTATGGGACTTGTAGGTTCACCAAGAACACGAGGTACTCAGAGCCACTCACTGAGCTGCATCTTGTCATGGTTTTTCATTGTGTACCGGGTATATAGCTAATCATTTGGCAAAATATAAAGAGAGAAACATAGATCTATATATTTCCAAAATGGGAGCAAATTATAGAGTTTAGAATCAGTGGTTATTTTCACATCTCCAAAATTGTGAGTACCCGTGCTAGCATGTGAATTAGAGGATATTTTTCAAATGAGTTCTTTTTTATACCTTGTCTTAAATTTGGAAATCAGAAATGCAAAGAAAGTCAATTATTAATTACACTTGTTCTACTATTCTGTGTTCTCCTTAGTATCCTGATACAAATGGTACCTCAAATGGTACCTCACTTCTGTGGGTAGGCCTAGTGCGTGTACACATCAAATTTTCCTCTGAAAACTGACCCTTATTTTTTCAATCTGCCTAGTTGTAGTTTTTGGACCCTAGATCAGCCGGCAACTAGGGAAACTTAGCAAACCTATATGTAGGAGAGCAGGATCTGCTTACTATGTTTACCCCTACTTTTTGCTGGTGTTTCACTGTTTTTCGACTTTAGTCTGACTGGGGCCCTGCTATCCAGGACCCCAAGCTAGCTGCTTCCTCTCTAAAAATTATTGCATGCACTTTAGGTACACTCCAGATTGGTTACTGGGGTACCCTTGTGAGTCCCTAGTAAATGGTACCTTAGGTACCAAGTTCATAGGTACCCCAGAGGCCTACCAGGGTCTGCAGCAGGTATTATGCCACCCATGGGTAGCCTTTCAAAATGACACCACAGGACTGCTACTGCAGCCTGGGTAAGGTGGTGCATTTACACCTATATCTACCTTTAATCACTGACACATATAAACCTATCAGTTACTCCTATGGCAGAGTGCTTGTTTGGTTTTGTGCGAGAGGGTGTCCATGCATGAGGAGGACCCCTCTGCAGCTTTCGGAATCTATTCTATGAGGCTGTTCTGTGATGCAGCCTGACCATATACTCTTAAGTGCATTATAACCTCACAGTAAATGCTAACTTTGGAATGGCTGCGTGGAAACATGTCGTGTTTGGTGTCAAACACTTTGGAATCCTACCCCCCCCCCCCCGCCAGTCCTGGCAGCTGGAGTAGAATTCCACCCTTCTATGGGGAGAGACATGTGCACACTCGTCTAACTGGTAATAGTTTAAAAGAACCCTAGCATCACAAAATGGATGCTGCAGCCACAGACACGGGCCTGCTCTCCTGCTGCTGGATGAAAATCCGGCAGGGGAGGCCTGGTCAATAGGTTTCCTGTCACAGGGAGGTCTAACCACCTCCCAGATAGGCTCTAATGTATTTGGCTGGGTGGGTGGGTGCATTATAACCTTGCGGTAAATGCTAACTTTGGAATGGCTGCATGTTGTGTTTGGTGTCAAACACTTTGAAATCCTATCCCCATGCCAGTCCTGGTGGCGGGGTTAGAATTCCACCCTTCTAGAGGGAAAGACATGTACACACTGGTCTACCCGGTAATAGTTTAAAAGAGCCCTGGAATCACAAAATGGAGGCTGCAGCCACAGACACGAGTCTGGCCTCCTGCTGCGGACTGAAACTCCGGCAGGGGAGGCCTGGACTATAGGTTTCCTGTTACATAGAGATGTAACCACCTCCCAGACAGGCTTTCGTGTATTGGGGTGGGTGGGTGCACTCTGAGAGTGCATTGATGTCTGCACTGGGGGCACATTTGGTGTCCCTGTGCACAGTCCAGTTTAAACAGGTTGCAGGGGCACTCAGCCTCTGCTCTGGTGTGAAACTGGACAAAGGAAATGGGTGTAGCCACCCTTCTTTTGAAACCCTCCCATAGTTGGGTCCCTAGAGTAAGTCCAACCCCTTTCTTTAGTATAAGTAAGGAACTCCTGGCAACAGGACTTTAGATTACACCTGGATGAAACTCTGAAACTGAATCCTGGAACTTTGACGCTCTAATAAAGACTAGAGGACGGCAGAATCTCCCTAGGGGTCAAGGAATGACTTCACTGCTCAAGCAGGCACCAATGAAGCATTTGCCGGTCTGCATCTCTGAAGCTCCTGCCGCACTCCAAAGTATTTGCAGCCCAGAAAGAGGATTTACAGACTTCTCAAGGGCCAACACGAGTCCCCAGCGAAGCTGAGACCCGCAGCCCTCACTAGTGAGGTGGAACCAGAACTCCTAGACACCTTGCACATTTGGTAGTGCATTGATTTCCAGAAGTTTCCTGAAGTTGTGCTTTGGGTTACTTATAGCCCAAGCCCAGAATACTATCTGCACCGAAGATTGTGGGCCTACACTCCACGAGTGTTCCGTGAGCCTGCTTCTTGCATTTCTGCTTGAGTCTCCTTTGCAATCCCTGGTCCGTTGACTGGTGGGTCCCCACAAAGGCCATTTTGATTTTCCTTGGGCTTCTCTGGTTTCTCCAGACATACCCTGACTCCCTACCAAGTGGTGAGTCCCTCAGACCTTGCTGGTCTGCACCAAAGCCTATCTTTGCTTCCTGCGTGGGCTGCTGTTGGGTCCAATATGGGCACCGACACCGCAGCACTCGACATCCTTTATGGTACAGCTTTATTCCAGATCCTGGTTATCATCGACACCTCCTGGTCCTCGTGATTGAAACACGTCAAACCCCAACAGATCCTGCTCAACTGGACTCCGCTCACTACAGACAACACACTCAAGACCATGAAGAGCATACACTCTGGAGCACCATTGGACCCTTGCCTGTATCACATCTTCCATAGAGCAGCCACCTCCAGTACCCACAAGCTTCGCCCCACCAACAGCTTCTCGATCAAGATTGCCACCTTGCCCGATGACTGGAAACACACAGAGATCAAGCCCCTTCTGAAGAAGCCATCCACCGACCTGAAAGATCTCAAGAACTTTCAGACCCATCTCCCTCTTCCCCTTCACCACCAGGGTCATTGAGAAGGCCTTCAATGCCCAACTCTCCAAGTTCATCTAAGAGAACCATGTTCTGGACATCTACCAATCTGGCTTTCAAAGCAACCACAGCGCCAAGACCACACTCCTCACCACCACCGTCGAGATCCGTTCCCTCCTCGATCAAGGCGAAACCACAGCCCTCATCCTACTGGACCTCTCAGCCACTTTCGACACTGTCTCCCACTGCACTCTAATTATGAGATTTCAAGACACGGGCTTCCATGACAAGGCCTTGGACTGGATCTACTCCTTCCTTACGGGCTGAGCACAGCGAGTCAGACTCCCTCCAATTCTCTCAGGACCTTCAGCGATTAGCCCCTGGGTCCCTCACTGAGTCCCACCCTCTTCAACGTCTACATGGTCCCCCTTGCAGCCATCGTCAGAAGCCACATACCCTACATTGTCTCCTACACTGAAGACACCCAGCTGATCCTCTCCCTCACCAACGAACCCGCTGCAACCAGAACCAACTTTCACAGCGGAATGAAGGCCGTTGTCACCTGGATGAAAACTAGCTGCTTACGGTCAACTCAAGCAAGACCTAAGTTCTCATTCAAAGACCAGCCCCCTCAGCATGGGATGATTCCTGGTGGCCTGCCGCAATGGGTACCCCTCCTACACTCATGGACCACTCAAGCAACCTCAGAATAATACTGGACTACTCGCTAACAATAAACCACCGGATCGATTCTTTATCCTCATCCTGCTTCCACATGCTCGACCTGCTATGAAAGACATTCAGATGAATACCCAAAGAATCCAGAAAGATGGTTACCCATGCACCCATCAACAGCATCCTCAACTACTGCATCACACTATGTGCCAGGGCCACCCTGAAACAGCTCAGAAAACTACATAATGTTCGAAACGCTGCAGTCAGAGTGGTCCTCAACATGTCCGGCCACAGCTACATCACTGAACACCTTCGACAACTACACTGGCTCCCAGTCAACAAACAAAGAAATTGCCTTCAAGCTCCTCACACATGTCTATAACGTTCTCCACGACCTAGGACCAGCATATCTGAAGTGCCGCCTCTCATTCCAAGTACCCGCCAGACTACTTTGCACTGCCAAATTTGCCCTGACCACCGTCCCATGGATCCACAAGACCAGAACTGGAGGAAGATCCTTCACCTACCTCGCTGATAAGACCTGGAACAGTCTGCCCCTCCGCTTCAGGCTATCCACTTTGCTGACCCAATTCAGGAAGTATCTCAAGACCTGGCTCTTCGACTGAATCTCCACGACAAGATGGATCAGCAGCCCCCAGTGACTTGAGACCCTTAAGGGTGAGTAGTCACGCAATAGAAACCCGGATTGATTGATTGATTGAGAAAAAGGAAATGCAATTTTGATATTAGAAATGGCTCTGCCTCACCTAAAGTTAAGGTTGGTGATATAGTAAGAATAATGTTTTGCAGAGGTGTGTAGTTTCAAGGTTTTTTCCTCCCACCAGGGTTATGAAAGTGTTTAGCAACAATGTTAGAGTGAGTGATAATCTCATGTGGAATCTTAACAGGATAACCTATTGTTATACTTGGCATAGTTGGTGTGGTTCCCCAGAATTTTTGGCTAAAGCTCCAGCACTTTTGACTGTGTGCTGGATTTTGTTTTTGCTGGTTTAGATGTTTTGGGCAGTTTGCCACTGCTGAACAGTATCAAAGTGCAAATGCTCTCTATGTAAATTGTGATTATTATTGGTTACCCATAACTAGCATATTTGGTTTATTTGTAAGTCCCTTGTAAAGTGCACTGAGGGTGTCAGGGCCTGTAAATCAAATGCTACCAGTGTGCCACCCACATGAGTCGCCCTGTAAATGTGTCTCAGACCTGCACTGTAGTGTCAGTGTGTGCAGTTTTAAACTACCACGTTGACCTGGCAAGTGTATCCACTTGCCAGGCCCTAACCTTTCCTTTTCTTGCATGTAAGGCACCCCTCAGGGAGGCCCAAGTACCCCCATATGCAGGGTGCAGTGTATCTGAAAGATAGGACATGTGCTGGGTTGTTTTACAAGTTCTGATAGTCAAATACCGTGTATTTCATTTTTCACTATTAAAAGGGTGTCTGTCTTATAGGTTAACATGAGAGCTTACTTGTAATATCTTACAAGTGTAACGCTCCATTGGGACAAGATAGAGAAATTGAGTTTTTAGGCTATCTGAACTTGAATTCACACACCTTTTAGTAAATATGGTTTATAAATTATATGTTTGAAAATACCACTTTTAGAAAGCATTACATGTGAGAGAAGGGGGTATTGGGTTGATGTTATTGTTCCATCATATATTCATTTGTTTTTTAGAATATCCTGACCATTTATATGAAGCCATGATGAGAGCCCCAGTACCAGCAGGAAATGAGGGCGGGAGCACCCTGCTTGTCATCTCAGCGCTGTTAGACCCCATTGCATCTTGGTGAACGCAGTAAGTTCGCACATTCAAGTCGCTGTAGTTTTTAACCATTGTTGGTTCTGGCAGTGTAGATATCTCTAGACACTAGTGTTTCAGGGTTTAGCCCATCGTCAGTAGAGAGCATATATTATTTTAGAAGCATGAAAAAAGTCTTTGGGAGTTGCTGAGAAGGAGCCCAGGTCGTCGCAGGTCACAGTACCTATCCAAGGCACACAGGTGCTACACCGAAGAGCTCGTCAGCTAGAAGCCAAAGAAAACAGGAAATGAGGGCGGGAGCACCCTGCTTGTCATCCCAGCGCTGTTAGACCCCATTGCATCTTGGTAAACGCAGTAAGTTCTCACATTCAAGTTGCTGTAGTTTTTACCGTTGTTGGTTCTGGCAGTGCAGATATCTCTAGACACTAGTGTTTCAGGGTTTAGCCCATCGTCAGTAGAGAGCATATATTATTTTAGAAGCATGAAAAAAGTCTTTGGGAGTTGCTGAGAAGGAGCCCAGGTCATCGCAGGTCACAGTACCTATCCAAGGCACACAGGTGCTACACCGAAGAGCTTGTCAGCTCGTCAGCTCGAAGCCGAAGAAAACAGGAAATGAGGGCGGGAGCACCCTGTTTGTCATCTCAGCGCTGTTAGACCCCATTGCATCTTGGTAAACGCAGTAAGTTCGCACATTCAAGTCTCTGTAGTATTTAACCATTGTTGGTTCTGGCAGTGCAGATATCTCTAGACACTAGTGTTTCAGGGTTTAGCCCATCGTCAGTAGAGAGCATATATTATTTTAGAAACATGAAAAAAGTCTTTGGGAGTTGCGACTTGAAAGTGTGAACTAACTGCGTTTACCAGGATGCAACGGGGTCAAACAGCGCTGAGCTGATAAGCAGAGTGCTCCTGCACCCCTTTTCTGTTTTCTTCAGCCTCGAGCTGACGAGCTGACCAGCTCTCCGATGTAGCACCTGTGTGCCTTGGATAGGTACTGTGACCTGCGACGACTTGGGCTCCTTCTCAGCAACCCAAAAATACTTTTTCCATGTTTCTAAATAACTATATGCTCTCTACTGACGATGGGCTAAACCCTGAAACACTAGTGTCTAGAGATATCTGCACTGCCAGAACCAACAATGGTTAAAAACTACAGCGACTTGAAAGTGCGAACTAATTGCGTTTACCAGGATGCAACGGGATCAAACAGCGCTGAGATGATAAGCAGAGTGCTCCTGCCCCCCTTTTCAGCCCCAGTACCAGTCGCCTGGGTCTTGAAACGCGTTGGCATCGGAGATACGGAGGAATTTGCATAAATGTGAACTTTGTTTTTGGAGTGTTTGAGGGAATTTGTCCTTGATTAATACATTATCCAGACACTCTCAAAATATCGCCGTTGACAAAATAGGTTTGGACCATAAAATCGGATAATTACATGAGTATTAGTTTTATTTCATGTTTATGATGCAAATGGTAAATATTCTGGCATTGAATTATGTACGTAGCAATTTGATGATTCTTTGTCTATTGTAATTCGTTGAAAGTAGTTTTTTATGGTCTGTATGTCTGTTGATGTTTATGATTAAAGTCCTTTGTGAATTGTTTGATATACATGTTGTGTTTTGTACATCAATTCGAGAAATAAGTGTTTCTTTTATTCTCAGTCATTTACAAACTTTTTAAAAAAAATTAAAGACTACCCAAAAAAAGGAATGGTTTAATAAAAATTCCATTCGAACAGACAAGGGAGTAGTCTGTTTGTTACTCCATTAGTAAAAGGAGCTGAAGACAGAACGGAGCCAGGTTGTCCCTTTGTGTTTTGGACTTTTAGAAAGCGGGCATTTTCTTTTTTAACCATCCTGCATGCCTCTGCCTGTTTGTGTATTCACTGTTTGTTTTTTTTGAGTGACAGAAGCTGGGATGCGCATTCACTTTAGGCAGTCACAAAAGGGTATGAGGGGCATCCTGCTTTGCCTGGGTGACTCATAGCCTGGCTGAATAGACCTTGCCTGCATTTAGAATGGTGGAGGGGTTTCACTAGTACCCGAATGGGCTCTGTTTTCTTTGCACAATGTTGTCTCCACCTCCTGTGGTCAAGCTGGACCAGAGAGGCCTGCCCTTGTTTGTACTGGGCTCAGATACCCTTGCCACAAAGAGAACAATGAGAAAATGGGGTATACATTTTGGACCTAAAACCCCAAGAATTTACATCACTTCTGGAAACAAGAGGATGCTGAAGGGCTGTGTGAGGAGCACTACCGTTTCTATGTGAGGGGCGGGTTGGCCTGCAGTTGCTTCTTCTATCTGTGGCAGAGGAAAATGACTGACTCTTTTTGCCCTGCTGAGGTATCCTGCTCGTGAAGAATCTCCAAGGGCTTGTGTTTGCTTGCCTCTTGTTTTTGAAGACTCAGGGACATCAAAGTCTTTCTTGTGCTTTACTCTTGGGAACTTCCTTGTGCTTTACTTCGTGGAAGTTTCCATGTCCTTTAGGTGCTAAAAAACCCTTTGTGCCCAAAATTGCTGGGACAATTTTCCCCACCCGCTGTGTGGAGAGCCCGTGGCACTACCACCCAGTGCTGTGTCAGGAGGCCTGAGGTCGGGGAGGATTGCTGATCACAAGCATGGCCGGTCATCAGTGGAGTTTCTGGCGTTGCCTACCAACACCCCCAGAAGCAGCAGAAGTCCTGCAGCACCCTGGAAGAAGAAACAGCGTCAGCAGTGGCCCCACCCAGCGAGGAACCAGCACTGCCAAGAAGAGGTCCTGCAAGGTAGAGTGGGGATGCTTCCCATGTGCCGGGCCGAGCCTCTGCTCACCCCAACACACCGGACCAATGTGCCTCTGTGCACCAACATAGGAGCGGTGCCTCCTGAGTCAGTTCTTGGTCCACCATGACCCGAGAGAGGGCTGCACAAGTTTTTCCGCCCCCACAGTGGAATACTGTTTGGGGTACTTCGTTTTTTTGGCTCCACCTGCTATGGTCAACAGGCTGGAGGCCCGATAACCTGCAGAATCATCAGAGAACAGGAACGCTGTGCAAAGGGTCCTATAACTGTGGTAATCCTGGTGCTTTCCTTCAATGCACGTCATACTTGATGATTGTGATAAATCCAATTTTTACATCTTGAGAAGACAGTATAACAAGTGCGGTGGACATGAGTTTGATGACATAGGCAAGCTAAAAGTGTTTACTGTAATGTAATGTGGAGAAGTGTGGCTCACTGGTTAGAGCAGGCAGACCCTGAAGCAGAGGTCAGACCCGGGACCAGGGTTCAATTCCCAACGCGGCAGGGTCTTGAGCTCAAATGTCCATGGACTCGATAATTCTCGCTTCGGTGCCTGACCTAATCATGGGTTCACACTCTGCAACTCTGGGCATTAAGCTTGCTTAATCTCCACAACGGCCCCCCGCGGCGGGATGCCTGGCTTTCACCTTGGGGGTGCCCTGTAGGGGCTATCTCACAGGGAAAAAGCCAGGACGGGTTCCCAAGGCAAGCGCAGAGATACCCCTTCGGGGGTCGATTCTGGCGCTATATAAGAAACATAATATTAATATATATATATTAATGCTTTAACAGCAAAAGCTAATGACAATTGCCTAGTTGGCAAACTGATTTTGATTCATCATGAGTCAGCAATGTTCTGATGAAGTATTTTAAAGTGGTTTGAAGGTAAGAGCAAATAAAATCCTTGTCCCTCCCCCAAAAGAAGTATGGGCAAATGCCTGAGGAAAGGTGAAAGTAGAAACACCCAGTGGATTTCAGTCAGAATCATCTGTGGAGGGCTGGCCACACGTCTGCAGTTCCGAGATTTTCTATATATATTTTGTTTCCGTCTGCATCTGGCTTTATATTAGACACTGAAAGTTGCAAGAGGAATTTGGCACAGCTGAGCATTGGAGAGCCCTGCCATAAATTGCATAAATTGGCAGTGCTCTTACCTGTCAGAAATGTTGCTCTCAGTGCCCCATTGAGAGGTGGCTGACCATGCCATCGAAAATCTCTGATCGCCCGTTTGCAACAGGGTAGTCAGCCTTAGGCCGGAACGCCCATCACTGGGTTTGCTACCTGGGACTCCCATGAAAACAATCGCGGTACCAAACAGGTAAATCAGCAGTGTCTCAAACAAGAAAAACTCACTTAGGGTTACATTTACAAAAAAATGACAGAGTGTGGTGTTACACCAACTTTGGCAACACCACACTCTGACATGTTTTAAACGTAGGGATGTGCCTTATTTACAAAAATACAGTGCACCTCAGCATTTCCCTATCGCTGGCACTAGAAAAGCTGCCTAGTGCCAGCGCAGGCACCCTTGCACCATGTTGCAAGGGTGCCTACGCTGCAAGGACAATCATTTAGGTGCAGGAAGAGACACCTTCCTGCACATAAACAATCCATAATGGCAACTAGCACTTTCTATGTGTGTTTTAGAATGCAGCACAGATAGAAGAGCAAAATACGAGGAATATTTTCTCCTCGTATCACCATCCTAAGACTCGGTATTACCTGGCCTTATTTTGTTGGTCCTGCCCCAACCTTGTTAATCTGGTGCAGAATCAAAAAGCAGTGGGTGTTCCGGTGGAACACCCACACCAACACCCATTGCCCGCCTCTTTGCCACTGCGTACTCCAGCGGCAACCAGCATATTTGCTATTGTAGTTGGCAGTGGTATGCACCCTGTTGAAGTAGAGACTCTTCCTTCTAGCCAGGGTAAAGGAGTTAGACACTCAAGATAACCCCTGCTCACCCCCTTAGTAGCATGGGAAGAGCAGTCTGGCTTATCTCAGAGACAATCTCTAAAGCATTTGTACATAAAATACATAGTAACACAGTGAAAACACTACAGATGGACACCACACCAGTTTAGAAAAATATTGAATATTTATCTAAACCACACAAGACCAAAATCCAACGTACACACACAGAAATATCACTTTTTTGAGGTTTAGAAAAGGCATAGGTTGGTCAAGCAAGAAAATGCCCACTTTCTAAAAGTGGCATTTTCAAACACACAGTTTAAAAATACCTTTGCACAAAGATGCATTTTTAAATCCTGAGTTCAGGGAACCCAAACTCCAAATCTCTATTTCTTTCCTATTGAAAGTTACACTAGCGAGATGTTACAAGGCAGCTCCTGTGGGAGAGATAGTCCTTGCAATAGTGAAAATGAAATTAGAAGCATTTCACTATCAGTAAAACACACCAGTACATGTCCTACTTTTCACATACACTGAACCCTGCCAATAGGGCTACCTTGAGCCTACCTCAGGGGTGAGTTACATGTAATACAAGAGAAGGTTTGGGCCTGGCAAGTGGGTGCACTTGCCACGTTGCACGTGGCAACGTTGCACGTTGACATGGCAATTTAAAACTGCAGTTCCAGACACTGCAGTGGCAGGCCTGAGACATCTTTGTGGGGCTACTCATGTGGGTGGCACAATCAGTGCTGCAGGACCTCTAGTAAGATTTGAAGTACAGGACCCGGGCTCACACAATGCATTTTACTAGGGACTTACCAGTAGATTTGATATGCCAGTCAGGGATAACCAAGCACAATCATAATTTGCAGAGGGAGCACTTGCACTTTAGCATGGATTTCACCAGAGTAAAAAAAAAACTCATTAAAAACGAAGTCCAGCATTCAGTCAAAAATACAGGAGGCAGATGCAAAAAGACAGGAGAAACCATACCAACAATCCCAGGTCTAACACATGTCCCCTCCACAGAAAGTAGAGAGAACTACCCAACCTCCTGGAAGTTCTCATCACTAAGGCGGACAAATCTGGACAGATCATCAGCATGGGTGTGTTCTTTACCAGGGCGGTGTTACACCATAAACTCCATACCCTGTAGGGAAATGGACTTCCTCAAAAGTTTTGTATTCTCACCCCTCATATGCATCAACCAACTGAGGGGCCTTTTCTTTGTCTGAACCTGGAAGTGAGTCCCAAAAAAGTAAGGTCTTCACTTCTTCAGTGCCTAGCCACGTCTAAAATGTCCCTTTCAATTTTGCTCCACCTCTTTTAGCTGGGGAGCAATCTCCTGCTAATGAAGGCAACAGGTTGGTCCAGGCCCTCTTCGTTCAGCTGCTAGAGCACAACCCGACACCATGCTCTGAAGCATCTGTCTGCACAATGATTCTTGGGAGAAGTCAGGTGCCTTGATCACAGGTGGCGTGCACATGACTGGGCATCAAAAGCTGTCTGGCAAGCCTCAGCCTAGATCATTTTAGTGGGCTGCTTCCTAGAAGTCAGCTTAGTCAAGGGGGCAACAATCGTGCCATAGCCCTTGACAAATCTCCTGTGATAACTGATGGAACCTAAAAAAGCTCTCCCCTCTTCATGGTTTTTGGGGGGCCGGTGGCTGAAGTCTACCGTGGGTTGTAGGGAAGCCACCTGCCCGCTTCCAACTTTATGTTCCAAGTACACCAAAGACCCCTGCCCTATCTGGTACTTACTTGATGTTGAGGCCTGCCTTCTTCAGGGCCTTCAACAGTTCCCAGAGAAGATGCAAGTGATCCTCCCAGCTGTAGCTGAACACTTTAATGTCATCCAGGTAGATGGCACTGAAATCCTCCAGCCCAGCCAAGACCTGGTTGACCAACCTCTGAACGGTTGCAGGGATGTTCTTCAACCTGAAAGGCATAACTCGGAACTGGAAGTGCCCTTCAAGTTCTGAGAATGCTGACCTCTCTTTGGCCCCATCGGTCAAGGCAGTCTGCCAGTACCTGGATGTCAAGTCAAACGTACTGAAGAATTAGGCAACTCACAGCTGATATATGAGCTCATTAGCTCTGGGGATGGGGTGTGCATCAGTCTTGGTGGCCGCATTGAGCTCACTGTAGTCCACAAATAACTGCAGTTCAGGTGTGACACCAAGCGCTTCAGCCTTTGGGAACAAGACCACTGGGCTGTCCCAAGGACTGCTGGAGGAATCTATCACCCTTAATGCTAGTATCTTGGAAACCTTGAGGCTGACTTAGGCCTTGTCAGTTAGCCTGTAGATCTTGCATTTCACCGGTGGACTATCCCAGTATCCAAATCATGAGTACACCAATGGGTGACTACCTGGGTCAAGCAGAACAGAGAAGCAAGCTGTGCCAGCAACTTCCGACAGTCCTTCTGCTGTTCTAGGGTCCATGTAGGGGAAAGGTTCACACCTTCCATGAAGCAATCTTGCTCCTTGGCATACAGGAAGTCAAAAAGAGGTTAACTCTCCTCTTGCACACCATCATCTGTAGCCAAGAACGTGGTCAATTTGGACCTCTCAAAATGCAGTTTCAAGCAGTTTACATGTGGGATCCTTAAAGGGTTTCTTGGAGTCTGCAAGTCCACCAGGTAGGTGACATCACTCTTGCACTCCTTTACCTCAAAAGGCCCGGACCACTTGTCTTGCAGAGTGGAGGGCTCATCTCAACCAAAATGCTACTTTGGTCATATCAGCGTTTCATGTCCTCTTGGCTTGCTCCTGGTTTTGCCTGAGCGAGTTTGCTGAAGCGCGCTGTCTGGTTTTTGAAGGCCAGCATGTATTTAAATGAATCCTGGGGGGGCTTCCTGGGAGCCTTCTTTCAGCCTTCCTTCACTAGACTAAGAGGATACCAAAGAGAGTACCCATGCAACAGATCAATGGAGCTAAAGCCAACCCCTTCTAAGGTCCTCCCTGTAAGCAAAGAAAAGGCATAGTAAGAGGATGCCCCACTTAAGCCTCATGGAGTGTGATTAACCCCCACTCATGCCCTTCAGGGTACGGTTGAAACTTTCAACCAACCAATTACCTTGGGGGTGGTATGTAGAGATGAATTTGTAGTTCACCCTACATTCATCCCACATGGCATTCATATATTGTAACATGAAGTTGTTACCATGGTCACAAACCCCCTCCTTGGGGAAACCCATGCAGTATAAAACCCCAATCAGAGCCTGGCCCACCTCAGGGGATATAATTTCCCTCAGAGGGATAGCCTCTGGGTCCTGGGTGGCATGCTTCACCAACACCAGGCTGTACCTGTTGCCTATGGCTCTCATGGGTCCAAAGGCCCCACAATGTTGATGCCCACCTGCCTGAAAGAGGTGCTCAGGCTGGGAAAAAGTTGGAATGGAGCATTACATCACCCTCCACTCTTGCCACTTGCCTGGGAAGTTGGGCAAGCCCTACAATGGGCATCAGAGTGCCTTTCCATTTAGGGTGAAAACAAGTGGATGACAAGCCTTTCAAAGTTCTTGACCTACCCCAAATGTCCTGCCAAAGGCACATCAAGAGCCAGATCCAGTAGCAAGGCTCTTAAGCGCCGGGGTATCACCAGCATATGGGCTGCCGAAGGCTCAGCAACCTTAGGATTTCTATACAGGAGACCATTCTGCCAGTTGATCCAGTGTGATCCAAACTCCTTGTCAGCTACCTGGTTTGCAGCCATCGCAGCAGACCCTCAAGAGAAGGGACCCCTTTCTTGCTGCCAGCAGGCCAACCCACGCTGGTCCCGCAGTTTGCCCACTTGCTCCCTTGTAGGTTCTGGGGCGTTCCCCTGAAGGTCAGCCTCCTCCTGAACTATGGGAACTTCTGGGGTAAGTTTCCCGTGCCCGCCTCTCCTATTTCTTGCAGGCACTTGGCCACTCTTTCAGGCTCCAGGTCCTTCTGATCACTGTTGCTGGTTGCCATAGACCGAGAGGTCATGCATGTCCTCTCATGCTGACCCACCACCTCCAAGTTTGGACCACATTTCACCTAACTCCACCAACATAGGAGCGGTGCCATTTATGTTATTGTGTGGTCTATGTGTTTATATATAATATAAGAGATATTTTATACAAAGTGGTGTGGAATATCTTTTGTGGTGTGTGTAGTGTGTCACAGGTGTGTGTTGTGCAGACTCTTCAGACAATGCCTCTGGGGTAAGCCTGACTGCTCTGCCAAGCTACCAAGGGGTGAGCAGGGATTATATTGGGTGTGTAACTCCCTTACCCTGACTAGAATGGTGTGTTCTGCCTGACTTAGATGCATACCCCAGCCAGCCAGAATTACCATTTCTAAGACCTGTGTTACTACTTGTACAGTTGGTCATGGTAACATCACGTCCGGAAACCAGGTTCCAGTGTTGAGGGGAAGCTCACATGTTTTAGCTTGGACTAAATACTTGTAATCGTAATTGCATTTAAATATTGCTTAAATGCTACTCTGGAACCCAAAGAGGATTAGTGGTGAATTAGTATAGGAAGATATGAACTTAATATGAGCCGTGGACACGTGAGTTTGTTATTTGGACTAAAAAAGGATAGCACAGGGATAGAAGATGGAAGGCTTTGTACTTATATGGTGCTTCCTACCCCTAATAAGGTGACAAAGTGCTTTCGGCAGGTAGCACGATACTCCAGAACCCAAACAAGATTAGTTGGGAATTAGTATAGAGAAATATGAAATTAATTTGAGCGATGGACATGTTAGTCTGTTAGATGGATTGAAAAGGATAGTGGAAGAACAGAAGAGCGAAGAGTCTGGAAAGTGGGTTTTTAGAGTTCATAGCTATAGGAGGAGGTGTGGGATGAATAAAGGAGAGGTGGAGGGCGAAGAGCCAGAAGGAAGGGATTAGAAAGGCTCGCTTGGGAGAACTGAATAGTCAAAGAGGTTTGAGATCATGCAAGGAGGGCTAAAGGAGGGAAGGCTCTAGAAAGGTTTCTTTTTAGGATCATATTAGGAGAATGGGGTTTGAGATGAGTCAGAAAGTGGAGGTAGATGATATATTTAGAGAGTTATAGGGTGAGATATAGGGTAGTACATTGGAGATGCTGAATTTGAAGTGAAGTAATAAATATAAAGATACATAAATACATGGAGGGTATATATGTATAAGGAAGGTAATACCTAGATTTGTATAAATTGTAATTTTAGTGCTATTTGGTTACATTTTGGAACATTGTATTTATATTTTGTTTAATATTCACCATATGGGAACCTTTTTGATTTCTTTGTTATTTGTATTGTTTATTTGTGTTGGGCTTTATTTGTGGGAAGGTGTGTGGTATTTCTTTGTGTGGTATCATTGGGTTGGTTCTAGGGAATGGTAGAATTTAGAATCTATTATTAGAATGTTAACATGATGTATAACTCTGGGGGTCCGTTGCCTGCTGTCTGCCTCTGTGGATTGGACGTTTCTATGCTCCTCATTACATAATAAACTTCTACGTGTTGTGCCTTTTCACACACATGCCTTGTAATGCTAATATCTCCACAGACTCTTCTGCTGGTATAAGCCAGACATGAAGGGCACTGCCCATATGCATGGTAAGGTGAAAATTCCCATGCAAATGCCTGGATTGAAACTATAGTGGCACGTTACACAGCTTAACATGCCTAAATATGTGGCTTGATCCCAATCCCAGCCATCTGATGTGCTCAAGAGAACACAGATTTCTGCCGCCTCCAAGATGGCTGACATCAGCAAATTCTAGATGAGAACACAAATACCAAGAGCTCAGAATAGATAGCTGATTAGGGCATGCATAACATTTCTAAAAAAATTATGACGACTCATAATTTGATCATAGATCTGTCAACCAACGATGGGGTCCCCTTTCTTATAGCTAGACACTTAAGGACTACCTTGAGTTCATGTAAATTAAAAAAATCAAGTTTACCTTAAGGTGGCGAGAAGACAAAGGTGAGGGCAAATGATGCACACATACACTGAATATGATTACTTGCATCACAATATCTAGGACAGAGAGCATTTAATTTACTACTTATTGTTGAGGTAATATAGCTAGATCTTGTATGGGTTCATCATCTGTGTCATTGAAGAAGGCAGTAGCTGTTTCCCTTCCATATCATCCTCTTCGAAATCTACATCAGTCAGGCAAGCCGATAACAAGGAGCATGTGAACCAGGCTAACTTACCCCTGGAACTGAATTTTGACTGCCATCCCAGCCAACTCAATGGGTCACAACATCCATAAAAGATTCCCTCATCATGAGTCAGCAATGCTCTGATGAAGTATTTTAAAGTGGTTTGAAGGTTAGAGCAAATAAAATCCCTGCCCCTCCCCCCAAAAGAAGTATGGGCAAATGCCTGAGGAAAGGTGAGAGTAGAAACAAACAGTGGATTTCAGTCAGAATCATCTGTGGAGGGCTGGCCACACGGCTGCAGTTCAGAGATTTTCTTTGTATGTTTTGTTTCTGTCTGCATCTGGCTTTATATTAGACACTGAAAGTTGCAAGAGGAATTTGGAGCAGCTGAGCACTGGAGAGCCCTGCCATAAATTGCATAAATTGGCAGTGCTCTTACCTGTCAGAAATGTTGCTTTCAGTGCCCCATTGAGAGGTGGCTGACCATGCCATCGGAAATCTCTGATCGCCCGTTTGCAACAGGGTAGTCAGCCTTAGGCCGGAACGCCCACACTGGGTTTGCTACCTGGGACTCCCATGAAAACAATTGCGGTACCAAACAGGTAAATCAGCAATGTCTCAAACAAGAAAAACTCACTTAGGGTTACATTTACAAAAAAATGAGAGAGTGTGGTGTTACGCCAACTTTGGCAACACCACACTCTGACATGTTTAAAACGTAGGGACGCTCCTTATTTACAAAAATACAGTGCACCTCAGCATTTCCCTATCGCTGGCACTAGAAAAGCTGCCTTTTTTGAGGTTTAGAATAGGCATAGGTTGGTAGAGCAAGAAAATGCTCATTTTCTAAAAGTGGCAGTTTCAAACACGCAATTTAAAAAATACCTTTGCACAAAGATGCATTTTTAAATCCTGAGTTCAGGGAACCCAAACTCCAAATCTCTATTTCTTCCCTAGTGAAAGTTGCACTTGCAAGATGTTACAAGGCAGCTCCTGTGGGAGAGATAGTCCTTGCAATAGTGAAAATGAAATAAGAAGCATTTCACTATTAGTAAAACACTCCAGTACATGTTTGTCCTTTCACATACATTGAACCCTGCCCATAGTGTTGTAAATAAAACAGCGATAATGTTAAGCATTCGCTGAAGACATGTTATTGTGTCTTCGTTATAGTTTTCCCGCTCATACTTGGAAGTACGGCTGGTCTCCATCTTGTTTTCATGCGTCCATCTTGTAGGCTACATTGAACCATGTGCTCGCCACGAGGCAAGTCCTACTTTACTGACCATCACCCCTGGAGTTTGCCTAGTAACAGGCTATAAATAGTTCCAGCTTGCTCAGCGCATGCCCAGTACGTGTAACATCTGTTTCTGCTTAGAGGGGATTGAATGTGTATTTGAGGGGCTTCATGGACCGTTAACTCCACCCATGTATCGATCATGTTGAGAAATTTCCAATTAAGGTCGTAAATCATGTTTTTGAGCTGTAACCGCCCACTTATGAGCCCCCTCTTTGTGTATAAAAGGGGACCGCATGTCCGAGTTCTTTGTGCTACCTTGTACAATACTGTAGAGTGTTGTGTGGGCTGTAGTACCACCTTTAAAGGTTTATTAAACTATGTTTTTGTATTTCCAGTTTCCGTGCCAATTTCTTATGTAGTCTGAGGACTTTGCGTACAGAAGGGCGAACCCTTTTCGCACTCGCGGGCCTTGCTGAGGCCTGTACTCAACAATTGGCGCCCGTCAGGTGGGACTCATCAGCGACTCGGATGCTCGAAGGACTGGTCGTGACGAAGGATTGGAACCTTGCCGGGGACGTGATCACTGCCAGTGGCGCCTTTAGTCCTGGCATCCCGAGGTATTCTTCCTTCCCTTCCGATCTGACCATCTGGGTGTCGCCAGTCATCGACTGAGACCTCTTCTGTCGGTTTGCAGCGTAGTGGCCATTTGGGCGAATTTGGAACTTGGCAGTTGGAATCTGGACGCTCTTGATTGGTTAGAATCGTTGTACGATGCTTGCTCCGAGCTTTTGATAGTCTTGTTTGGCAAGGCAGTTTTATACGCTTGCCCCAACTAATTTGATTGATTGTTTGGTAGTGACTAGTCATATTATTGATCCTGGGAAAGTTATATGAGTTGCAACCCATATAGGCAGGCAATGTGGGGATATTTCTCCTGACCTGTGAATTTGAGCGGCGGAACGTTTTAAGTGCCATTTTAGTATAATATTGCATATTCTGCATTATTTTTAGACTTGCCTGTTTTTAGCGCACTTCGTAAGTGGTGCTGCTGTTTTGGGAATGACCGTTTGGTACTTGAAGAATCACAACCAGCTCCCCCAGAGGGGACGCCGAATAGAGATATGTATGTTAAATTTGGTCTTTCCTCCATAATGTACAGCACGTTGTGGCGGAAATACACAAAGAAGGATCCTGAGTTGCGATGGCCTATGTATGGATCGTTTGATTTGAGGAAAATTGAGTATGTGGAGCAGTGTATGTGTAAGCAGCGAGTGAGGCAAGATATGTTTGAATGTATACGAATGTGGGTAAAAGAGGTGCGAGAGCGTGAGAAGCGTGAGCAAGCATTGATTGAGAAAGAGCAGTGAAAGAGTGAGCATGAGAAGGCGCATGAGGCGAAAGAACGCGAAGCAAAATAAGTAGAAGAGAAGCAGGAGAAAGAACGTTGGTTGCAAATATCTGGCCAGTACCCTGTTCGACAGCCTCTTTATCCTGTCCTTAATAAATCGGATGATGATTTTTCGTTATTAGATCGCTCACCGCCCCCGTACGCTGGTCCGTCTGCCCCGAGTGGAGGAGATCAAGATTCTAGACCGCCTCAACAGAAAGTGGATACGCGGTCTATGTTATCAACCGACCGTATGACCGAGCTTCGTTAGATTGCTCATCGGGTTAATAAGGATTCTATTACTCTCGCCGATTTGTTGACAGAGCTAGAGTCATGGGAAGATAGGTAGAAATTATACTTTACTGATTATCTTTCTAATGAAATAGTGTCAGCCTTTCGGAAATATTCCGATGTTCTAGAACCAGCGGATGTGATAGCTGATGCAAAGGATCTGCGTAAAGGTCTTTTTCTCTCTCCCCAGGTACCCGATGCAATCCGACGGCTATTTGCGTTACGGGATGAAATGTTTCATCTACGGGATGAATCACGGAAACGGAAAGCTGGCGAGGAACAATCAAATCCGAGTGGCGGCGGGAAGCAGTCATCCATCTTTTATTCAGATTAGATCGATGCAGTGCATGCTAAACCAATGCAGGAGGCGGCGCCTTTGTATGTTCCTCCTAAAGGAGCGGGTACTAGTTCGGATAGAGGGTCTCCTGATGCCCAAGGGTATTTTATCTATAACTGGGTTTATACTCCTTGGAATAGGGCCGATGTTATGGCATTAAAGGCAGCATTACCTGATCCTCGAAAGAATACCGCAGCCTTTTACGAAGAAGTTGAGGGGGCTTTGAATTCCTGCACAATGACTCTGTCTGATATTGATTTATTCTTCGGCCTTATATTACCCCTAGATATGTGGAGATCAATACGAAAGATTGATGATCTTCAGGCATTTAAAGCTTGATGGAGGGATCTTGAGGATGAGGACAGGGAGAGGAAACCAGCACAGAAACCGCCCCAGTCGATTTTAGACCTTCCGGCTGCTATTGTAGCTAAATTGAAAACGCTTATCCCCCCTAAAAATATTGATTGGACTATGTTAGCGTCGTGTAAACAGAAAGTAGATGAATCCGTTTCAGATTTCTTCACACGATTTGAAGAATCATTTCATGATTTCAGTGGTCAGTCGCTCACGGATGACACGGGCCGACACCTTTTTGTTGATAAATATGTTTCAAATTTATTGCCAAGTATAGCAGCTCGATTAAAAGCGAGTGAAAGTTTTTTGACGACTTCGACACCAGCATCCCTCCTGACGATGGCTCAGTATTACGAGCGTCAGGAATTAGAAGCAAAGGGTAGTGAGGAAAAGAAATCTAAAGATCTGAAAACTAAGGTTATTTTACAGCAAGTATACGGACCGCCTCGTAGAGGTAATGATCGGGGCGGCAGGAATTTTCCTAACTCTCCTTCGGGCCGTACTGATTTGGCCCGGGATCAATGTGCGTATTGTAGGCAGAGAGGCCATTGGGCGAATGAGTGCCCGTTGTTGCGTGGTCAGCGACAGGAGCGTGGGCAGGGGTCTATGAGGGGTAGAGGAAACTTTTCAGGCCCTAGAAACAACACGAATGACCGAGTTAGATTTGATTCTAATGTACGACCCCGAGATGGGTCCAATGTTTTTGATCGACGGAATCAGTATCAAATGTCTGACTATGCACCTCCCGAGCAGCACGATTCACAGTACGCATAGGATTGCGTAGGATGGGGTAAGGAACCAGTTGAAGTGCCAGTAGAACAGAGGTGTCCTTATGTTACAGCACATGTTTTGGGCTCTACTGATAGGTTCCTGGTTGACACAGGAGCTACTCGTAGCGCTTTGTCCAAAACATTGGTTCTGAGGGCTCCCCTGTCTGGCTCGACAATTACGTCAATAGGGTTCGATGGAACGCCTTCTGTTAGTCCACTATCACAACCTCTTGCACTTTATGTAGATCAGTTTGCTGCACCATGTCCATTCCTACTCTCCCCAAAAACGCCTGATAATATTGTAGGCCTAGACATGCTCAAATATTTTCAGGCCACGATACAGTGCTCCCCTGAGGGAGTACGTGTCATTTTGAATGATAATTATCCATCAACAGAAGGGTGTACATGATTACCGTAGAGGCTGCACTGGCCTCTTTGCCTGAATCTTTATGGGTCACGTCCGATACCGACGTGGGACAGATGATCATCCCTCCGGTGCACATCAGTGTAAAGGAGGGAGCTGTGCTGCCACGCCTGCCTCAGTATTGGATATCACAGGAAGGGGAGGAGGCACTCATACAGATAGTGCAGGATTTGATTAAAGTTGGGGTGGTTGCAGAAGTTCCATACAATGTGTGCAACAGTCCTATTCTACCGATTTTGAAGAAAGACACTGACACTAGAATTTATCGATTTATTATCGATTTGAGGGAGGTTAATAAGATAGTGATACCTCAATCCCCAGTGGTTTCCGATATTACAACACTCCTTACTTTGGTCCCGCCAACTGCAACGACGTTCTCTGTTATAGACTTGAAGAACGCCTTCTTTTCGATCCCTATTCATCCTGATAGCCGATACCTTTTCGGTTTCACGTTGAATAATAGATCGTACAGATTCTGTAGGGTTCCTCAAGGCTATACTGAGAGCCCTAGCATTTACAGTCAGGCATTGAAACGACAATTGGATTCCTTTGTTTTACCGGACGGTGTGGCGCTTATACAATTTGTCGATGACATCTTGTTGGCCACCGACACCCCTGAACAATGTGAAGAGTGCACCTTGTCTTTACTTACCTTCTTGGCATCCCACAATCACAAAGTATTGAAAAAGAAACTGCAATATTGTAGACCAAAGGTAACCTACTTAGGTCACCTTTTGTCTAAGGAGGGGCATGCACTCACACCAGATCGTATTCAAGCTAGTTTAGACACACCAGTACCATCTACGCAGAAAGATGTTCGAGCCTTTCTGGGCCTTACATCCTTTTGTAGACAATGGATATTGGGGTTTTCATACATAGTTAAACCATTGTTAGGCTTGTTGACAAAGGATACCCCAGTTCCCCTTCCATGGACGGATGAATGTGAGAATGCTTTTCACCAATTACGTCAGGCCCTTTGTTCAGCACCAGTATTAGGCACCCCTGATTACACAAAGCCCTTTACATTGTATGTGCATGAGAGAGATGGATGCGTGCTATCAGTGTTAGTGCAGATGCACGGCGATAAGCAGCGCCATTGTGCATACTTTTCGGCAGTACTTGATCCTGTTGCCCGAGCGTTGCCTGGGTGTTTTCGCTCAGTTGCAGCGACAGCTGTGTCAATACGCCAGAGTGAAGGGATAGTCTTATCTCATAAACTGTTGGTGTTGGTCCCCCATGCTGTTGATGCCCTTTTGAATCAGACAAAGACGCAGCATTTAACTAGTGCTCGTCTGACAGGATACAAACTGACATTGTTGGCTCCTCACATAACGTTGAAGAGATGTGCAACACTGAATCCAGCCACATTGTTACCCTTTCCAGCGACTCAGCCTGAGGCGCAAGAGACGCATGACTGTGGAACAGACAAAGAGTCGTATTGATTTACAAGATACGCCCTTTACAGATGTGGATGGAGAGCTGTGGGTGGATGGGTCCTGTTTAAAGCTACCAGACGGAACCACTTCCGCAGTATATGCAATCCCTACACTGCACACGATAGTGGAGACAGCACGCATACCACAGAAATCAGCTCAGGCAGCAGAACTGATAGCATTGACACGAGCTTGTGAGCTCAGTGCAGGATTATGTGTAAATGTCTACACAGACAGCCGCTATGCTTTCGGAGTAGCGCACGATATCGGCCTGCTCTGGAAGGAAAGGGGCTTTTTGACATCACATGGAACCCAGATAATGTATGGAGAATTAGTACAAAACCTTTTGACTGCATTGACGCTCCCTAAGAAGATAGCTATAGTGAAATGTAGTGCACACAAGAAAGTGACAGACAAAGTGGGACAAGGAAATGCTTTTGTAGATCGAGTGGCACGTGAAACTGTGATGCATCCTGGCTCTACTTTAAAGTATGTCGTGAAGTCACAAGCTGAGCGGTGGCACAATGCTAGGGAAAAGGTATTAGAAATGCAAAAGACTGCTACTGAGAAAGAACGAGATCAATGGTCCAAAGATGGAGAGTTGGACGATGAGGGTTGTTGGAGGAATAAGCAGATGGATAAGTGGAAGTTACCCACAGCTTTCGTACAACCTATGGTTCAGATGGCACATGGGCTAGCACATGTTGGAGCTTCGACAATTGTGAAATTGCTTACGCAAGTATGGGAGCATCCAGAGATTGCTAGGAGAGTGGTACAGACCTGCATGATTTGCCTTAAATACAATCTGGGAAAAGGGACACGAACTCCAGCAGGAGGATTTGCAGCACCCACTGCACCTTTCGAAGTATTGCAAATGGATTATATTCAGCTGGAACACTGTAATAATCTGAAGTACGTCCTAGTTGTGGTTTGTGCATTCAGTAAATGGATTGAGGCATACCCTACTAAGGACAATACCACAATGACTACGGCTAAGGTACTTCTGAAGGAATTCTTTCCTTGTTTTGGTGTTTGTAGATTGTTGTGGAGTGATAACGGGCCCCATTTTGTGGCAGACATTATTAAGTATGTCCTGAAGGGATTAGGCATTGTGCAAAAGTTCCACGCAGTATTCCACCCTCAATCAGCAGGGTTGGTAGAAAAGTATAATGGCACGCTTAAACTAAAGATCGCGAAAATGCAGGCCTCTACTTCTCAGACTTGGCCAGATGCTCTGCCTTTGGTGTTGTTGTCTATCAGATCAGTACCACACTCTCGGACGGGCCTAACGCCCTATGAGATAGTTTTTGGGCGCCCCATGAATATATGGGGTGTGCCCAAACCGAGTTCCGTGTATGATATACCTTGTGTTTTAATGAATGATTATTTGGCACAATTAACTGATAGCTTGGTTTCTATTCACCAACAGGTTTGAGAAGCACTCCCTGATCATCCACAGGAGAAGGTCACAATCTCCGGCCTGGTGATTTTGTTTTGGTAAAGTCCTTTGAGAGGTTGAGTAGTCTGGAGCCAAGGTGGTGTGGCCCTGAACAAGTCCTCTTGGCCACAAGAACAGCAGTACGAGTGACAAATCGCAGGAACTGGATACACTCTATCCATTGCCGGAAAGTGCAATCTGATTTGGTGGAACCTGCTGTACTGACTGACCATCGAGATATCTTGACTATGGAGAGAGGCCGTGCTGTGGTACCTGACGATACTGAGGAGTTCTTCCCGGACCAAACAAACCCTGCATCGAGAAGATACAATCTGCGTCCAAGGAAAGAAGCTGCAATTGTATGAGAAGTTGTCAGAACGGTCCCTAGGTTTGTGAAACGGAGAGCACATGAGGCAAGGGGGGCGGATCAGCCATGCATTAGAGTAGTGACACCCGTCTTGGACCCGATGGTGAAGAAAACAACGGCTACCTACGGGGTAAGAGTTCTGACAACACTTTAGTTTCAGGAAGATACTGTGTACATTTTGCTCGAGATCGATAAAAGAAAGATTTTTAGTTCTGTAGGGTTCATTTTCATTATAGCAGTCATTGCTACAGTCATGTGGTTTGTTGAGGAGAAAGCTCCTGCCCGTGAACTGTATGTTGTTTCTACTCCAGTCCCTGATGAACACTTTTTCTATACACTCCCTTATCAAGAGCTGAAGCATCGAAAGTCATATTTGAATAACACTTTCATTCAGATGTTGCATCATACCCATGTTGCTACAAATGCCACAGATTGCTGGATATGTGGGACGATGCCAGCGCATCAAAAGAAAGGGGGAACACCGTTCATACCACTCCCCTTTTCGCACAATGGCTCTTGTAGAGCGTGGTACACTTTACTTTTTGCTACAAGGAAGCCTACAGTATGACGGTTGATTTTCAAACTGAATAAAGAATGTCATCAAGATAAAGACGGCTATCCACAAGCAAATGGAACTATATGGGAAGAGTATCGATCGGACAATGAATCGACCCCTTATATCTTCACGCACACTAGAGACACTGTTGGACAAGAGAAGTTCATAATTTCAGTGGCCCAAGCACAAGCTGATTTATGTGTACAGAGTGTAGGCCACATTCCTGTAGGTGTTAGTGACTGTATTGTTGTATTGAACATTGATGGTCTGAATAACAGTACTTTTCTTGCATCACATAACACCTATTTTGTATGTGGGAATAAGGGCTATTATCAATTACCAGCCGGATGGTCTGGAGTATGTTATGTATCGTTTTTATTGCCCCCTGTATTTTTGGCACCTGCATCATACCATAAAGACTTGAAATTATTGAATAATGTAACTGTGAACAGATTCAAACGGACTTTATCCATAGATGATGTTGATCAGACGGACACTAGCCTGCAACAATACATAGATTTTAATTTGGGACTGTTTTTCTTTGTGGGAGCTGCTCTGAATAGCAGAAAGATACGGCGATTGACAAGAGTAGTGGAAGCTGTTACTAATCAAACTGCTGCAGCTCTTGGGAACCTTACTGAAGAGCTACAAATTACTAGGATTGTTGCGTTGCAGAACCGAATGGTTCTCGACGTTATGTTAGCAGATAGGGGTGGAGCTTGCAGAATTATCGGAAGTAGCTGCTGTGTTTTCATACCTGACCATACTCCTTCTGTGTATAAAGCCATTAACAAATTGCACAAAATTGCAGCTGATATACATCAAGAAAATGGGTCTTGGACTTTCTCTGGGTGGTTCTGGACCTTGATTTCTACATGGGGTTGGAAGGTCCTCATTGGACTATGTAGAATTCTTGCCGTATTATTCACCTGCTGTGTATGTGTTTAATGTAACCCTATGATATGTTTGTTGTGTGTTTCACTTTGTATGCCTAATAAGCAAGCTGTTGCGGATGCTGCCCATAGGAAAACTATAACTAGAGAGATAGCGGATATGATGAGCATCGATATAAACGATGAGTATTTAGATTATCCAAGAAAACCGAATGTCTTCAGCAAATGCTGAAAGGGTCATCTGTTGTAAATAAAACAGCGATAATGTTAAGCATTTGCTGAAGACATGTTATTGTGTCTTCGTTATAGTTTTCCCGTTCATACTTGGAAGTACGGCCGGACTCCATCTTGTTTTCCGGCGTCCATCTTGTAGGCTACATTGAACCATGTGCTCGCCACGAGGCAAGTCCTACTTCAATGACCATCACCCATGGAGATTGCCTAGTAACAGGCTATAAATAGTTCCAGCTTGCTCAGCGCATGCCCAGAACTTGTAACATCTGTTTCTGCTTAGAGGGGATTGAAATGTGTATTTGAGGGGCTTCATGGACCGTTAACTCCACCCATGTATCGATCATGTTTGAGAAATGTCCATATAAGGTCGTAAATCATGTTTTTGAGCTGTAACCGCCCACTTATGAGCCCCTTCTTTGTGTATAAAAGGGGACCGCATGTCCGAGTTCTTTGTGCTACCTTGTACAATACTGTAGAGTGTTGTGTGGGCTGTAGTACCACCTTTAAAGGTTTATTAAACTATGTTTTTGTATTTCCAGTTTCCGTGCCAATTTCTTATGTAGTCTGAGGACTTTGCGTACAGAAGGGCGAACCCTTTTCGCACTCGCGGGCCTTGCTGAGGCCTGTACTCGACAATAGGGCTACCTTGAGCCTACCTCAGGGGTGAGTTACATGAAAGAAAAGAGAAGGTTTGGGCCTGCAAGTGGGTGCACTTGCCAGGTCGACATGGCAATTTAAAACTGCACTTCCAGACACTGCAGTGGCAGGCCCGAGACATGCCTGTGGGGCTATTCATGTGGGTGGCACAATCAGTGCTGCAGGCCCACTAGTAGCATTTGATTTACAGGACCCGGGCATGCACAGTGCACTTTACTAGGGACTTACAGTAAATTTGATGTGCCAGTCAGGGATAACCAAGCACAATCATAATTTGCAGAGGAAGCACTTGCACTTTAGCATGGATTTCACCAGAGTAAAAAAAAAACCAGCAAAAACGAAGTCCAGCATACACTCAAAAATACAGGAAGCAGATGCAAAAAGACAGGGGAAACCACACAAGAATGCCAGGTCTAACATGTGTCACCTCCACGGAAAGTAGGGAGAACTACCTAACCTCCTGGAAGTTCTCATCACTAAGGCAGAAGAATCTGGACAGATCATCAGCATGGGTGTGTTCTGTACCAGGGCGGCGTTACACCGTAAACTCCGTCCCATGTAGGGAAATTGACTTCCTAAAAAGTTTTGTATTCTCACCCCTCATCTGCATCAACCAACTGAGGGGCCTGTGGTTTTTCTGACCCTGGAAGTGAGTCCCAAACAAGTAAGGTCTTCACTTCTTCAATGCCCATACCACAGCTAAAATGTCCCTTTCAATTTTGCTCCACCTCTGTTACCTGGGGAGCAATCTCCTGCTAATGAAGGCAACGGGTTGGTCCAGGATCTCTTCGTTCATCTGTTAGAGCACCGCCCAACACCATGCTCTGAAGCATCTGTTTGCACAATGATTCTTGGGAGAAGTCAGGTGCCTTGATCACAGGTGGCATGCACATGACTGGGCATCAAAAGCTGTCTGGCAAACCTCAGCCTTGATCACTTTACTGGGCTGCTTCCTAGAAGTCAGCTCAGTCAAGGGAGCAACAATTGTGCCATTGCCCTTGACAAATCTCCTGTGATAACTGATGGGGCCTAAAACTTTCTGAGTCTTGGGGGGCCGTGGGCTGATGTCTACCTTGGGTTGTAGGGGAGCCACCTGCCTGCTTCCTACTTGGTGTTCCAAGTACACCAAAGACCCCTGCCCTATCTGGTACTTGCTTGATGTTGAGACTGCCTTCGTCAGATCCTTTAACAGTTCCCAGAGCAGATGCAAATGATCCTCCCAGCTGTAGCTGAACACTGTAATGTCATTCAGGTAGGTGGCACTGAAATCCTCCAGCCCAGCCAAGACCTGGTTGACCATCCTCTGAACGGTTGCAGGGGTGTTCTTCAACCCGAAAGGCATAACTCGGAGCTGGAAGTGCCCTTCAAGTTCTGAAAATGCTGACCTCTCTTTGGCCCCATCGGTCAAGGCAGTCTGCCAGTACCTGGACGTCAAGTCAAACGTACTGAAGAATTAGGCAGCTCACAGCCGATATATGAGCTCATCAGATCTGGGGATGGGGTGTGCATCAGTCTTGGTGGCCACCTTGAGCTCACGGTAGTCCACAAAGAACTGCAGTGCAGGTGTGGCACCAAGCTCAGCAGCCTTTGGGAACGAGACCACTGGGCTGTCCCAAGGACTGCTGGAGGGCTCTATCACCCTTAATGCTAGTATCTTAGAAACCTTGATGCTGACTTTGGCCTTGTCAGTTAGCCTGTACATCTTGAATTTCACAGGTGGATTATCCCAGAATCCACATCATGAGTACACCAATGAGTGACTCCTGGGGTCAAGCAGACCAGAGAAGCAAGCTGTGCCAGCAACTTGTGACAGTCCTTCTGCTGTTCTAGGGTCCATGTAGGGGAGGGGTTCACGCCTTCCACTGACCCATCTTGCTCCTTGGCAGACAGGAGGTCAAAAAGAGGTTAACTCTCCTCTTGCACCCTATCATCTGTAGACAAGAACATGGTCAATTTGGACCTCTTAAAATGCAGTTTCAAGCGGTTTACATGTGGGATCCTTAAAGGGATCCTTGGAGTCTGCAAGTGCACCAGGTAGGTGACATCACTCTTGCACTCCTTTACCTCAAAAGGCCTGGACCACTTGTCCTGTAGAGTGCAGGGCGCCACTCAACCAAAGTGCTATTTTGGTCATATCAGCGTTTCATGTCCTCTTGGCTTGCTTCTAGGTTTGCCTGAGCGAGTTTGCTGAAGCACGCTGTCTGGTTTCTGAAGGCTAGCATGTAGCTAAATGCATCCTGGGGGGACTTCCTGGGAGCCTTCTTCCAGCCTTCCTTCACTAGACTAAGAGGACACCTCACAGACTACCCATGCAGCAGCTCAACGGAGCTAAAGCCAGCCCCCTTCTAAGGTCCTCCCTGTAAGCAAAGAAAAGGCATAGTAAGAGGATGCCCCACTTATGCCTCATGGGGTCTGATTAACACCCACTCATGCCCTTCAGGGTACGGTTGAACCTTTTAACCAACCAATTACCTTGGGGGTGGTATGTAGTGATGAATTTGTATTTCACCCTACATGCCTCCCACATGGCCTTCATATATTGGGACATGAAGTTGTTACCATGGTCAGAAATCCCCTCCTTGGGGAAACCCATGCAGTATAAAACCCCCATCAGTGCCCGGCCCACCACGGAGATATCATTTCCCCCAGAGGGATAGCCTTTGGGTCCAGGGTGGCATGCTTCACCAACACCAGGATGTACCTTTTGCCCATGGCTGTGTTGGGGTCCGAAGGCCCCACAATGTCGATGCCCAACCGCCTGAAAGGGGTGCTCATGCTAGAAAAAAGTTAGAAAGGAGCATTAGATCTCCCTCCACTCTTGCCACTTGCCTGGCAAGTTCGGCAAGACCTACAATGCGTATCGGAGTGCCTTTACATTTGCTGTCAAAACAAGTGGATGACAAGCCTTTCAAAGTTCCTGACCTGCCCCAAATGTTGAGCCAAAGGCACATCAAGAGCCAGATCCAGTAGCAAGGCTCTTAAGCGCTGGGGTATCACCAGCACATGGGTTGCCTAAGGCTCAGCAACCTTAGGATTTCTATACAGGAGACTATTCTCCCATTAGATCCAGTGTAATCCAAACTCCTTGCTAGCTACCTGGTTTGCAGCCATCCACAGCAGATCCTCAAGAGAAGGGACCCCTTTCTTGCTGCCAGCGGGCCAGCCCACACTGGTCCCACAGTTTGCCTGCTTGCTCCCCTATAGGTTCTGGGGTAATCCACTGAAGTCAGCCTCCTCCTGAACTATGGGAACTTCTGGGGTAGTTTTCCCATGCCTGGCCTCTCTAATTTCTGGCAGGCACCTGGCCACTCTTTCAGGCTCCAGGTCCTTCTGATCACTGTTGCTGGTTGCATAGACGGAGATGTCATACATGCCCACTCAGGCAGACCCACCACCTCCAAGTTTGGATGGCGTTCCACCTCCCTCCATGGTGGAATCTACCATGAAATTACCTAGCAGATCATCAACAGGCATGGATGGACTCACAGCTACCTTCAAGGAACCTGGCCCCTCCCATTGAAAATGGAACCTGCCCCACCTTTTGCTGGCACTCAGATTTGTCCATGGCAACAACTATTAGAGATAATAATTCTGAGGCATGAGGGACCTCTGGACCATCTCACATCCCCCTAGTGAGACAAGGGTCAGGGTCATCTCAGCTGACTCCCACCCAACCTATCTCCTAGAGCGAACTCCTCCCCAAGCGCTACACTGAGCTACACGTGTGACTGCCCAGCATTGGGTGGTGATGCCTGCTTGGAAACTTGAGACCCCCTTGTATGTGACCCTCATGATCACATGGATAACCCTTGTGGGGACCCTTCACTGCAGGCTTCCCTGTAGAGATCCAAGGTTTCTAATCACCTGGGGAGAGGAAGCCTTACCCTATGAGCTGGATTGGGGACCTTTAGAGAACTCCCTCAGTTTACCCTCGTCCCTCCTACTTTTATGCTGGGTACCTTGTCCACCCTTGGTGGAGTCTTCCTTATACCCTCATATCTCCAATGGACCCTGGTACTTATCCAGCAATCTGTCTCAAGAGCAAGCTTTCTGGAGTCAGTCAGCTTTCAGTCAACAAGATGCTGGGGCAGATGTGGAAAACTAAGACGATACAAGTGGTCCCATGCAATTACATTATACAGCCCCTGATAGTCAGTTACCTGACTGCCCCTCACCCATCCATCCAGTGCTCTGCAAAAAGAATCTACCCTTTTTGTATGTCCTACCTTGTACTCTGTGGTGATGCTATAGCTAGTGATCAGGGCATCCTTCATGGCATTGTAAATGACATTTTGTGCGGGCCCTAGGGCTATCAAAGAGTCCCTACCCTCTACCTCAAAATTCTTCCAAAGACTCACCCTCCCAGTGTAGATTAGGGATCTGGTGCATGTGGAGAGCATACTCGTTCTTGCAAATCTGTTTAAGTTGAGGCACTGTATAGGATTTCAGTTTCTCTATCTCAAACACAACCTCTGCAACTTCAACTTCTGGTTCACCAAGCCAGCCCTAGGATGCTTGTTTCCATTCCCAGGAGGACCTGGCTTAGCAGTTCGGTCTGGACTGTTGCCATGTGGGGAACAGAGTCAAGACTAATTTGCATATGGCTGAGTCTAAACTGGAATGGCATGGGGAGAAAATAAACAATGGCCTTAGGCCCAAATCTCTGTACTGGGTTGAATGTATGACATTGTTCAGAATTCTGTCCATCAATTTTTCTTTTTGTATACGTCACCAAGCTGAGTCATGAGTTGTACACCAAAACCTCAAGAGTTGCCAAAAACTGAAAAAATCAAAAGGCAGTATGTGGTTGCATGATGGTCTGCACTATGAAGTAGTGTACACCAATCACTGAATGTTAAGTACAAACACAAGTCCTAGCCACACCACTGACCACTGATGTTAGAAATGGAGATCTCTAGGTGGCAGTGGTATGCACCCTGTCCAAGTAGGGACCCCTCCTTACAGTCGGGATAAGGGAGATACACACCCAAGATAACCCCTGCTCACCCCCCTGGTAGCTTGGCACAAACAGTCTGGCTTATCTCAGAGGTAACGTGTACTTAAAACACACAGTAATACAATGTAAACACTACAAATGGACACCAAACCAGTTTAGAAAAATAACTAACCTTTATCTAAACCAGTAAATACCAAAACGGCAAAAAACAACATACAGAAGCAGAAATATGATGTTTCAAAGGTTTAGGCAATTCACTCCACGAAGCAGCAAAACCACCTCCAAGTGCTGGACTGGAATTGGCACCACTTTGCAGGTTAGAACTTCCAGCAGAAGAGTTTAGGGAGAGCTGCAGATGAAGTATTTGATGACCTTGAGACTTCCAACAGGAGGCAAGAACACACAAGCCTTTGGAGAACCTTGATAAGCAGTATAGGAAAGTACAGCCTAGTCCTTCCTCTGCCCAAGATGGAAGCAGCAAACATTAAGCCAGCACAACACAGCAACAGCAAGTGGCAGGTATCCTTCTACAGCTTTTCCAGCTCTTCCTATTGCAAGAATCACCTCTTGATCCACAAGTGTTCTAAAAATGTGCGGTTACAGGGCCAATACTTATACCCCTTTCTGCCTTTGTTGGATTTGGCCCTTTTTGTAGGGTTATCCACAAACTTTTTGCTCCTTCCTCCTATTTTTTTCCTGACCTGTTGTTGTAGGTTTTAGGACTCTGGTCACTTTACTTCTGCTAATCAGTGCTAAAATGTATATGCTCTCTCTGTAAATTGTGAACATGATTGGTTATCCATGATTGGCATATTTGACTTACTGGTCAGTCCCTAGTAAAGTACCAGGGCTGGTAAATCAAATGCTACTGTTGGGCCTGCAGCACTGATTGTGCCACCAACGAGTAGCTCTGAAAAGGTAACTCAGACCTGCCACTGCAGTGGCTGTGCGCAGTTTTTAAATGCCATGTCGACTTGGCAAGTGCACCGACTTCCCAGGCCTCTTCCCTTTTCTTACATGCTAGTCACCCCTTAGGTAGGTGTAAGGTATCGCTATGGGCAGAGTACAGTGTATGTGAAAGGTAGAACATGCCCTGATGTGTGTGACATGATAGTGAATTACTGCCAATTTTGTTTTTCACTATTACAAGGCTACCTGTACCCACGGGACAGAATGGGGAGTTTGTTTATAACACCTTATAAACATAACTGCCCCTGGGAACAAGGTAGGAAAATTAAGTTTAGTATGCCTGAACTCAGAATGTTAAAATGCATCTTTTAGCAAGGGTGATTTTTATATTCTGTGTTTGAAAATACCACTTTTTGAAAGTAGGTATTTTCTTGTTTAACGATTACGTGTGCCTCTGCCTGTTTGTGTATTGACTATCTGGTTTTGCGGTGAAGAGGCTGGAGAGGTGCATTCTCTCAGACAGCCAGCGGGAGAGGGGGTTGATGTGTGTCCTGCCTTTCCTGAATTAGTCAGGGCTGGGCAGAATAGACCTGGGCTGCATTCAGATTAGGGGAGGATTGTCACCAGCACCTGAATAGGCTCAGTCTGCATTTTGAGTGGTGGGAGGAGATTTCCCTTGCGCCTGAATAGGGCCTATCTGCCTTACACAGTGCTCTCTCCACCTCCTGCCGGGCAGCTTCACCAGAGAGGACAGAACTGGATTGGACAGGACTCAGAGACCCTTGCGCAAAGAGAACAAAGACAATTTGGGGTATAAGTATTAGAGCTAAAACTCCAGAACTCTTGGAATCAAGAGGAACTTAGCCAAGGAGAATAGCTGGAGAAACTGAAAAGCACAGCCCTTGCTGTGTGTCTGGGGTTGGCCTGTAGGTGCTGTTTTCTTGCAAGAAATGTGCATACGCGTGCGCGAGGCATGTACAGTTTTCTCAAGGTTTATCCAGACGGGGAGGAAGAGGAGGAGGGCAGGCATTAACCAAGTCCTTCATTTGAGTTGTAGTATCACCTCCTCACAGGACTTTCGCCCGTGGTCGAGTTTCGTGTTGAACAATAGGCTAATATGATGATATTCATCACAGTTTATTACAACAGAAAATAGTAGTGGGTCTATTGAACAATTGGCTCAAGTATGTGTCTGCAAAGGTAGGCTTGATGTAAGTCAAAAAGTTGAGCATCTTTCTTGTGTGGAAAAATACCCATCAGTTGTCGATCCTGGGCGCCCTGTTCATCATTTGGGTTTCCTTCACACCGGGAAGGTAGGTTTAAGGCCCATAGTAATGATGGAGATGGAAACCTTTTTCTTGTTCTCATGTATCAGGGTTAGGATGGACAACACAGGAGCAGTGCATATGTGAAGTGAAAGGGTGTGAACTGTGATAGTGAACAGATAAAATTAGGTAAAAGAAAGGCAAACAGACTTTAATAAACACCTTTCTATTCCTAGTGTAAAAAAGCGTGCAATGCTAGTGGTTTTAACAAATAGCCACTACACTTTATATGTGGTATTTTTACCTAATTTTATATGTTCACTATCACAGTTCACACCCTTTCACTTCACATATGCACTGCTCCTGAGTTGTCCATCCTAACCCTGATACATGAGAACAAGAAAAAGGTTTCCATCTCCATCATTACTATGGGCCTTAAACCTACCTTCCCGGTGTGAAGGAAACCCAAATGATGAACAGGGCACCCAGGATCGACAACTGATGGGTATTTTTCCACACAGGAAAGATGCTCAACTTTTTGACTTAGATCAAGCCTACCTTTGCAGACACATACTTGAGCCAATTGTTCAATAGACCCACTACTATTTTCTGTTGTAATAAGTTTGTATTAAGGGGTTATAGTAGTGTGGGGTCTTTAAACATCCCCTTGGTCCCTCCCCTCTCTCCTTTGTGTATTCATCACAGTTTGCAAATTAAGCCTCCCAAAAGTTTCACGCTGTACTGCTTGCTTTACCATACACCTCAGACCTTGGTCCAAGGATCTCAATCTCGCCAACAGCTAGCCAGCAGCTCAGTGGTGCTCTGTGCTGCCTCGCACCCAGCCAGCCCTCCTGTGCAGGGTTTAAGCCTGCCCTGGTCTCCTCTCCCTGTCTGCTGATCACAGTTTTTCTTTCCTGGTGCTGCCCTCGTTATTTTGCGGTTTTATTGCCTCGTACTGCCTTCTGTTATTTATTCCCTGACTGCCTCTGTACCTTGTTTTGCTCTGTCCCCCCGTACACTTTTCCCATTGCTCTACACTGACCCCTTCCTTCGACGCCCCGCTCATGCCTCCCAGCTGCACGTCCCTCCCCTTCAAATAACGACTCCTGCGGGGGAGCGCGCGTGAGTCCTCAGACCATTTTCAGAGGATCTCACTCTTCCCAACAGCTCCCCAGAAGCTCAGCAGTGCTCTCCGCCGCCTCGTGCCCAGCCACCCCTCCTGTGCAGAGTTCGAGACTGCCCTGAGCGCTGATCTTTGTTTTTTTTCTCCTGGTGCTGCCCTCGTTATTTTGCTGTTTTATTGCCTGGTACTGCCATCTGTTATTTATTTCCTGACTGCTTCTGTACCTTTGTTTTGCTCTGTTCCCCCAAACTCTTTTCCCGCCATTTCCAGCCACTATCCTCTGACCCCTCCCCTCCTGCCCTGCTCCCAGCTGCTCATCCCTCCCCCTCTGGTTAAAACACCGACCACTGCGGGGGGAGTGCGCATGAGTCCTCAGACCTTAGTCCAAGGATCTCCCCCACCCCTATAGCTCCCCAGCAGCTCAGCAGTGCTCTGCTCTGCTTCGCGCCCAGCCAGCCCTCCTGTGCAGGGTTCAGCCTGCCCTGGTCTCCTCTCCCTGAGCGTCAATAAACACGCTGATCACTGTTTTTTTTCCTGGTGCTGCCCTAGTTATTTTGCTGTTTTATTGCCTGGTACTGCCTTCTGTTATTTATTCCCTGACTGCCTCTGTACCTTTGTTTTGCTCCGTTCCCCCGTACTCTTTTCCCACCATTCCCCACCGCTATCCTCTGACCCCTCCCCTCCCGCCCCGCTCCCATCTCCCAGCTGCTCCCCTTCCCCTTCAAATGCAGACCAAAAGCGGACACGCCGCTGGCATGCCGAAGGCGCACCTAAGGCAAGCCTGTCTGCGTCCGTCCACGCCTCGACCACGCCCAGCGCCAGATCCCCTGGCCCCCACGACCTACACAGGACCCGACGCCGCTATGATGCCAACACCGTCCACACACTCAACACGGGATAAAACTCCACCTGCTTCCAGGTCACCCCAAAGCTCACCCATGGACCCTTCACCTGCCGAAACTGCAGCTACACAAGCCAGTGCATACCAGCTTGTCCTGCCCACACCAGCACCGCAGGCCACACCTGTCTCAGCTGCATGCTGCTCACCACCCGCTCAGTCCACAAGCAAGCTGTCAAACTCTGGGACCTGCTAGACTCCTACACCCCAGGTTGCCTTCCTGACGGAGACCTGAATGAACACCTCCTCGCCACGGGATATAGCCATAGCCATCCCGGACAGCTACAAGATCACACGCAGAGACCGGAACAACAACAAATCAGGAGGAGGAGGAATCGCCATCATCCACAGGAACACCATCAGATTCTCAATAAGCACCAAGACGTCCTCAGCATGGCTGAACACCTACACTTCCAGAGCCATGTCAATAACACCACCACCCTCAGAGGAACCCTCGTCTACAGACCTCAACCACAGCTCAGCGAATCCATCGCCGACCTCATCAGCACACACGCCATTGCCTCCACAGACTACATCCTCCTCAGAGACCTGAATTTCCACCTTGAGAACGACAACAACTCCACAACATTGATTGACAACCTCGGACTCAAACAACTCGTCACGACACCCACCCACTCGGCTGGACACACGCTCAACCTCATCTTCTCTGCCAGCAACCACATCACCTTCAGCCACAACACCGAACTCCAGTGGACCGACCACCACTGCATCCACTTCACCTTCGAGAAACCCACCGCACACAACCAACTGCAACGTATCCCACACCTCAACTAGAAGAAAGTCACTGAAGACCAGCTCATTGCCACTCTCGCCTGAGCCCCTCCGCCCGAACCTGCCAAGACCGACTCAGCACACAGCCCACAACTTCAGACAATAGATCAATAAATAATAAAACCTACACCACGCCGCAAAAATGCGTAACGCGAATGCAAAGAATCCTGCGATGAAGCCAAGCGCAGTACAATAAGCAGCCCCAACCAGCAACAGGTCTGCAAATCGAACGCGTCTGGCAGGAAAATGCACTGTAAAAGCTACAAAAACAACACACCAGAACAATCCAAAGTGCATAGCGACATGGATGCACCCTGACCGAGCACACAATCTGTCGCGAACCCCACAAGCAAGGAGCAACGGGTCGGGGAAGACCAAGGAGAAGAGGGAGAGGAAGATGGGATGCAGTCCAAAGGGAAACCAGACCAGCGTCACGGAGGTGACAGAACACAACCATCAAATGACCCACAATCAGACCACCGGGAATACAGTCGGAGTGTCAAGGAGGCGAATGGAGGAGGCTAAGAGGCGCTGACATGATGTGAAAATATAAACCAGGCACAAAGGTGCTGCCAACAGGAAGGCAGCAACGGTGACAGAGGCTGGAAATCCTGCGCCACAGGGGGAGCTAGAGGAAACAGAGGCCCCAGTCAACAGTGTGGAGACGGTGCATGGAGTTGGGAGTCCGTCCACAATTTGGGAGGACCTGACACAACATCAACAGGGTGGGTAATGACCAGGGACTGGGGGGACATGGGCACAATGGCACACATGCACAATGATGTGTAGCACACTCCACACCCACAATGGCCCTGTATCATGTCCCTCATCCCCATGGGACACTTCAGCACACACACATAGCAAGAACAGCATATACACATTGACGACAATGTGTTACAATTTGCAACCCCGACATTGCAGAACAGAGGACACAACTGGCTCCGCACATGCCCAGAAACAGGCCTACTACATCTGACAGAGATGGAAACTGTGAAATGGAATTGTACGTGTACAACCTCACATCTGTCATGTAGTCCAAATGTAAACTGTCCTGCATGTAATTCCTACACCTCCAAAACAGTCACAATGTACATTGTCATACAGTCTGCATGTAAAAAACAACAATGCGCTAACATACATCTCAACATGCATCTCCCCTTCACAATGCAGCAAGACACACAACACCCCCAGCAGAGCACACCAGACAACTCATCAGAGACGCAAGAGAAGACCACCACACCTTCAACAACGGCACCCTACAACAGCCCATGGACATCCCACGCAACTCACCACCAGGACCAGGGCAGCCAAGTTACTTAGGGGTGTACCCAGCCCCTGCAACAGACCCCCCAGCATGAAGCACCCGCAAGCACGGCAGGCCCACAGCACTTCACTGACCCACACATGGCACCCCAATGTGAGGTGTCAGAACGCCAAAAAGAGGTGTGCGAATAGGTGCGGGTGTGGTCCGAACCCATGTAAGGCGTACCAGATCACATAGTTGGGTGTCCATTACCCTTCAGGGACCACCTACACTCCACAAAGGAGACACACACTGCCATAGAGACACATGCAGATGCACATTTCCAGTACAGAACCACGCCCAGGGGCACGCATAAATATGTCACACACAAAAGTTGGCTCTGCGTACGATGGCCCAGTCCACTCCCCTTATGAATTGAGTGGGTGACGACTAACCTACATGTCCCAGCACTAACCCGCTGCCTGCTGTGACGTCTGCACCCACTTTACACAGCACAATGTAATGTCGTAGGGCCCCGGGCCCTCATGCATACAACAAGAGCAGAGGGACACACACAGATGTTATGTTGAACTGGCTACGGGCCCGTGCGCCCGGACCCTTTATTGGCAGGGCCACATGTACAGTGACGCCTATGCTCAATGTGTGTGGGTTGAGTATGAGCCAGCCAGCACAGAGTGCTTGGTGCCGGCAACAACTTGAACACTGGACACCAGTGCAATTGAAACAGACAACATCTGCATAACAGAGTCAACTGCTGAGCAACATGGAGGGAGCCGGAGCAAGTACAGAGGACACCCAACATACAAACAGAAGTGGCCGTGAGTTTCAGTGAGCTGAGGTTGGGGCACTAGAGCTGAGCGCGCTCATGTGAAGAACATGTCTAGGATAGTGTCCCTACTGGAAATTCCAGATACAACTGCGGGGGTGTCACACCTGCATTATCGTCCCAGGTCTCCCACACGGTCTGAGGTGTCATTGCTGCATGAGCTCTCCACAGCACACAACCAAAACAGTAATGGAAGATGATTCGTGGTGCACTGAGTTAGTGGCACCTGGAGTGCTGAGCAGGGGATCAGGTAGATGATGGCATCCACAACAGGTGTGAGCAACTCCATCAGTCTGCCAGTAACACCATTTCAACTGTGGCAGATGGCAGTTGGAGGTGGTCCTGGCGATGGTGGCGTGTGCCTCCTGCTGTGATGCCTCCTCTGGGTCGGTATGGACTTGATTTGATGTGTTAGCCCTGGTGGGCCGCATTTGTGGCCAGAGGCAGTTAACAGCACAGGGCCACAGACACATGGCATTAATGACCCCAAGAACATCGCCTCATAGGTAATCCAACATCTCAGAAGAAGGGGATCCCTGACCTGACCAGCACAGACTTAGTGGCCTTGGAGGCACAGCGGCCGGCACAGGCACCCCACCACGGGACGGTGACTTGCGGTCCACTGAGGTAGGGCCACTAGGACTGAGTGGGTCCTCGTCGAGGTCCAATGTGATTGTGGTGGAGAGTTGCGGGGAACAATGGAACGTGTCCTCCAGGGCATGATGCAGAGGTCTCATCTTATCTGGAAACAGCAAATGAGAGAGTGAAAAGCGACAGCCTCATTGCCACCACCACTTTGTTATCAGCTACATGAGGATGAAAACTACCCCCAGTCCACAGACGCTTACGCCACCAATGTACGATCAGGGAGTGTCCATGAATGTCGGGGAACAGACTTAGTGGTACCGGGGCTAAGGGGAATACAGTCTGCGATGATGCTGGTACACTGATATGAACTCCGCCATTGCTAAATCAAGACTCTGTGACTTACTGGACTGCAGTGTTTGCCGGAGGCAGCTGTCAGCAGTGGCCCACCAGTTAGTGACACCAGGGCAGTTGTCGGTAGTGTTAAATCACCTCTGTAACAATTATCCTTTTTTCCTCCCACATGCAACGCATCATCCTCTTATGCCTCTCCTTGTGTGCAATGATATGTACTCTGCCTTTGAATAATCGATGTCCAGTACCAATTCTGTAGCCTACTTGAGCGCAGCGTAGGCTGCGGGCAGTAGTCCGCGTGGGCCCACAGACAGGTGTGGTTGGAATGCTATACACAGACAGGACTGGGTGTGAATGATTTGATTTGTTATTCATTCCGTCCATCAATTGTGTGTCTTTTGCTTTCTCACCCTAAGTGCGCCAGGTATGCCCCAGACGTTGGTCCTGGGCTCACTTTGCCACTGGAATCAAGGTATCCTGGCTGAAGAGGGGTGAAACCTCGAAACTGGTCCTAGGATGCTTGTTTCTGGTCCAGTGAGGACCTGGCTTGGCAGTTCGGGCTGGACCGTTCCCATGAGGCACAGGGTCAAAACTGATTTGCATATGGCCAGGTCTAAATAGGGTGGCATGGTGAGCAAAAGAATGATGGATTTAACCCAGATCACTTGACTGGGGGTAACTGTTTTGATTTGTTCTGCATTCCGTCCATCAATTGTGTGTCTTTTTCTTTCTCACCCTAAGTGCGCCAGGTATGGCCAGACGTGGGTCCTGGGCTCACTGTGCCACTGGAATGAAGCTATCCTGGCTGAAGAGGGGTGAAACCCCAAAACCGGTCCTAGGATGCTTGTTTCTGGTCCAGGGAGGACCTGACTTGGCAGCTCGGGCTGGACTGTTCCCATGAGGCACAGGGTCAAGAATGAATTACATATGGCCAGGTTTAAACTGGGGTGGCATGGTGAGCAAAAGAATGATGGATTTACCCAGATCTCTTGACTGGGGGTGAATATTTGATTTGATCTACATTCCGACCCTCAATTGTGTGTCTTTTGCTTTCTCGCCCCTAAATGTGCCAGGTATGCCCAGACGTGGGTCCTGGGCTCACTGTGCCACTGGAATGAAGCTATCCTGGCTGAAGAGGGGTAAAACCCCAAAACCGGTAATAGGATGCTTGTTTCTGGTCCAGGGAGGACCTGACTTGGCAGCTCGGGCTGGACTGTTCCCATGAGGCACAGGGTCAAGACTGAATTACATATGGCCAGGTTTAAACTGGGGTTGCATGGTGAGCAAAAGAATGATGGATTTAACCCAGATCTCTTGACTGGGGGTGAATATTTGATTTGATCTACATTCCGTCCCTCAATTGTGTGTCTTTTGCTTTCTCGCCCCTAAATGCACCAGGTATATGGGTCCTGGGCTCACTGTGCCACTGGAATCAAGCTATCCTGGCTGAAGAGGGGTAAAACCCCGAAACCGGTTCTAGGATGCTTGTTTACGGTCTAGGGAGGACCTGGCTTGGCAGGTCAGGCTGGACTGTTTGCATGAGGCACAGCGTCAAGACTGATTTGCATATGGCCAGGTCTAAACTGGGGTGGCATGGTGAGCAAAAGAATGATGGATTTAACCCAGATCTCTTGACTGGGGGTGAATGTTTTGATTTGATCTGCATTCTGTCGATCAATTGTGTGTCTTTTGCTTTGCGCCCTAAGTGCGCCAGGTATGCCCAGTCGTGGGTCCTGGGCTCACATAGCCACTGGAATCAAGCTATCCAGGCTGAAGAGGGGTGTAACCCTGAAACCGGTCCCAGGATACTTGTTTCTGGTCCAAGGAAAACATGGCTTGGCAGTTCGGGCTGGACTGTTCCCATGAGGCACAGGGTCAAGACTGATTTGCATATGGCCAGGTCTAAACTGGGGTGGCATGGTGAGCAAAAGAATGATGGATTTATCCCAGATCTCTTAACTGGGGGTGACTGTTTTGATTTGTTCTGCATTCCGTCCATCAATTGTGTGTCTTTTGCATACACAGACTTGGTGGCACCACATTGAAGGGAGTACAGTGATTTAACCTCTGCCTTAAATAATGTTCTTGCCATGGTGTTTGTCAAGACTCGGTTCCAAATGTGTGACCTACTCGAGCGCAGCATAGGCCCAGACCAGTAGTCCATGTGGGCCCACATGCATGTGTGGTTGTGATGCTATGCACATACTTGGTGGCACCACTAATCGAAGGGAGTATAGTGACATGGACTCTGCCACAATTAATGTCCTCTGTCATGGTGTAATCAAGACTCAGTTCCAAATGTGTGACATCCTTGTCCACTGTGTCTGCCGGTGAAGTACGTCAATGAGAAAGGAGTACTGCGGGCCTGTGTTGCGGAGGCCGTGATGGTCTAAGGAGGCTGGCAAAGTCGCGGACCTTGGCTTTGGAGCTTGCACTAGCACGGGGTGCACCCTCTTCGACACACGCTGGTGTCGGCAGATGGGCATTGAGGCCTGGCTATGCAGAGGCGGGCAAGACTGCTTTGGGTTCCAGTGGATCGGGGTGTAGTATGCGCACAGGTTCGCGGACCCCGCCGCACACAGCGTCGGCCTCATGGCGGGGTGAAAGGCGCCGCCCTGGCAGAGACGTTGGGCATTCTGGAAGAAACCACAACCCAGAGTGACATGCCTTTTATTCATACCCCCTATGCTGGCCTGGCGTATGCCATGCCAGCCGACTCATCTCATGCTTACGGGGGGATGTAACAAGCTACATTTCTGCATTCTTCCCCACTGGCTGGTGTGACATGGTTGCGTCCACTGTCCACTGCATACAAACACCAGCAGTACATGTCGACATGGATATGTGTGTGGTCTGCATGCTGCAGCCTGGCCCTCACATCCATGCCACACTTGGCATTGTGTACATTCTCATTCATTGGTCACTTGCCTCATTCGCACATGTCTGGTCCACACCTCTTCCGACATTCTGGTATTGTGTGGCTGAGGTGCCATGCCGTTGATGGCTGGGCTTCCTTCCCAAAGTGAGTTGTGCTGTGGTGTCTGTGGGTGTGCATGTTATATGTGAGCTTGTAGCGTGTGCATTTCTTGTGTTGTGAGTTGCATGATTGTGGGGTTGAGGTATGTGGTCTGTGCATTTGGTATTGGCCATGGAGCTATGCATTTCCGTGGGTGACATCCTGGTAGTGCAGGTTGATGAGGGACTGTTGGAGGTGTATGCATCATGCACACTGCATGGGTGGTTTGCGGCGACATTGGTGGAGATTCCCCGGTGGCCCGCTATTGCCTGGACATTAATGGAATATGCGCGCTTTCTGGCGCTACCCTGGGTGTGGACACGCGGAGGCTGCCAGCCACTGAATCGATGTACTCTATGAGCCTTTCCAGTTGAACAGGTCAGAGCGCCTCTAGGATCAGTGACCTCTTGATCACTAATGCTCAATTTTTAAATAGAACAACCGCACACATACTTCTATATGGTTTCAGGAGGATAACTGTGGAATTCTACTGTTTTACATATTCGATTCTACGTACCAAGAACATTCTAGGACTACGCTGCACCCCTAACTGAATTCTCTGAAACTGTTTTTTCACCACCAACAGGAGGACACCTTTTGAATTCCTCCATCTTGCATATTTATTTCCACTATTAAGAGCATACCAGGATTACGCCGCACACCAAACGGGATTTTTCGTACCTGTTTTCACATCACTTACAGATATGCTTCGTCAGCCCTAAATAGAGAATGTGAACAAAAACCTACACTGACTTTGCTTTACTAAATTGGATCTTAAAGACCGCACAGATCTCTGGATTGAACATATGCGTCCTGATGAAGGACTTTCTGAAATTATTCTCTATTTCCGAAACTCACGTTGGCGCTTTCTCCCTACTGTATGACGTTCTGATGTTCTGACTGAGTATGATTATATGGTTTTTGTGCTAGAGAGTTTTGTGGATGAATGATCAGAATGACTGAACTGTGTGACATGTTTTTAGTGTTTTATTAGTGTTTGGGCTGATGTTTTTCCATGACTGTATAACTTAATGAATTTTCATGCACAAGAAGTTGACATAAATTTACTTTGGTCCTGAGAATCTTATCAAAAAAATGATTATTTAAAAATACATTTTTCTAAAATTATTCCAGCTGTTCTGTGGGTGACTTTGGTTGATTTCATTAACATGGTCTATCATTCATTGGGGATGCCCCTCTTCATGTTTTTGTAACACTTGGCATTGTGTACATTCTCATTCATTGGTCACTAGCCTCATTCGCACATGCCTGGTCCACACCTCTTCCGACATTCTGGTATTGTGTGGCTGAGGTGCCATGCCGTTGATGGCTGGGCCACCTTCCCAAAGTGAGTTGTGCTGTGGTGTCTGTGGGTGTGCATGTTGTATGTGAGCTTGTAGCATGTGCATTTCTTGTGTTGTGAGTTGCATGATTGTGGGTTGAGGTATGTGGTGTGTGCATTTGGTATTGGCCATGGAGCTATGCATTTCCGTGGGTGACATCCTGGTAGTGCAGGTTGATGATGGACTGTCGGAGGTGTATGCATCATGCACACTGCATGGGTCGCTTGCGGCGACGTTAGTGGAGATTCCCTGGTGGCCCGTTATAGCCTGGACATTGATGGAATGTATGCGCTTTCTGTTGTGCCTAATGTGTGCAGTGTTGCCAGGGAGCACAAGTGGGACATGTGTGCAGTCAATTGCCCCCGGACACGTGCCGAAAGCCAGCTGTGGCATAGACGCCTTGCTTGGTCTCAAGCTGTTCCTGCGCAGAGTTGGGGAAGTATTAGTACTGGGGTATCAAGCTGATGGTGTCATGCATGACGATTGTGAAGGACTTGGATTGGCCTGGCTGTGTGACTCCGCCGACTCAGGCGGTTGTTGGTTGGAGGGAACCATAGGCCAACAGGTGCATCACGGGCAGCAGCCTTGTCTGAGGTGGGATGTTGGTTGTCTGCTGTGTTGGTACCGTCAGCCGGTGGCCAATGGTGGTCAGGATGTGGAGGTGGGTTGTCCTTTTGGGCCTGTAGTGGGCAATGACATTCTCTGGTGTTGGGGCTGTGAGGTTGGTGCATTTTCTGGGGTTGCTCTTTTTGTCTGCGCTGCCTCAGTGTTGGTCCAGAGGTGGTGGCTGTGGGTGTTGTGGTCCTGGTGGAGCTCTGAGCTGCATGATCAGTGGCTCCATGGCATCTGTTGCCCTTCAGGTGTGGCTGTGGGCTGGGCTACCTTGTTTGGTGCAGGCTGTGGTCCGACTTTGCACTATTTCAGAGCAGGTGTTAGTTTCCTGCTGCTAACGCGCCTTATCGCATGTTTTGTGGTCGTTTTGCTGACCTGGCTGGTCATTGAGAATGTTGCGGAGTGGTGTTCTCATTGCTTTTTACTCTGGAATGCCTACTCTGCAGCCCAATAGGGATAGTTGCTGGGGTCGTCTGTGGCGATGTTTTTTGCAGCTGCTATGGGGTAAACTAGTGCTATGGGCTGTTAGCACCAGCCTGCGAAAGGGGTGATAACTTCATCGCAACTTTAGGTGCGATAAAGTGCAGTTAACTCGACGATACCTTCTTGAGAACGTGCCCCATAGTCTTTAGTTTTCTCAACCCATAAAACAATAAAAGAAATTGACTAACTTTTTCATGGTTTGCATTCAGGCTGTAATTTACTGAAATCAGCCCCATATCAACAGCTGTAATGAAATTGAGCAGACAGGCACTTGCTGCTTTACACGGGAGAACATGGATAGGTGCTTGCACCTTTGTTTTCTTGTTCTTCAATGTCGCTACAAATGAACCTTGACTTTTTATGGGCGTTGATGCTGCCCAAGTATGCACTTTGGCTCTCGATGGTACAAGTCGAGGTAATGGAGACAATTCATGGTATTTCTCTGCGAGCATTATGCTTAACTATGCGTCCCTGTCAACCATGAAAGGTATTGAGCAGTCATTTGTTTTTTAAATATCTTAATATATTATTAAAACCATCACCAGCAAGATTTCTGAGATACTTAAACTTTTTGTCATCAGTCTTTTCAAGTGCATCACTGAAATCATCAAATGTCTCTATCCACACTGACCATCTACATCCAATACTTGGCTTTTTGACAGTAACGAAAGGCAGTGTTGGTTTAAAAAAGGGGTCTGAATGATAACTAATTATGGAAGTTGCAGACATTCAGAGCGGAGCTCCTTCTGCTCCTGTCGGCTGTTATTTTGAGCCTGCGTTATTCGTTCTATTTAAGAGGTCTTGCAATGGACTAGCCTCAAAGTCGTCATGGACAATCCGGGAAGTGATAACTTTTTCCCCGGTCTCCATTAGAGCCCTTCACTTGCTGGAGACCTCTGGAGTTGTTCTGAGCTGTCACCTGGCACCTTTGGTGGTAGGCCACTTCAGGCATAGGACTGCGGTAAGCTCAATCCTTGTGCTTCTTCTTGGGTCTCCTCGCCCGGTACTGAGATTGTAAAGCTCTGTTTATTTATGCTGTTGTGAATACACTTACTTACTCGCCAGTACTTCTTCCTGTATTAGTATGTTACCACCTTTTGTGGTATCGCTCCATAAAATGTACAATTTTATCTTGCGTGACAGCACAGTACCTTTATGTATGGCTTGACTTACACTTTCTCGACCATCAACGTGTAAATTCTATGCAACGCTTGTGTTGTCTTCATTTGTTTTACAACAGCTGGAGTTGCGCTTTGACCCCATGTGGATGAAAAGTCGAATCTGTTCTTCAACACCAACACACGTGGCATGCAAGAGGAGTTTGCTTGGACCACAGCAAACTCTTGGGTTACTTATCACCTATTCCCTCACCATTTGTAGCATCGTCCAGCCTCAGTACCCTTCAATCAGTGGTCGAAGTGGGAAAAAAAAGTAGGGGAACTGTGAGTGGAGAATCAGGGGCGGGAATAACCAAAGATTAAATCAGTGGGCTGAGTCAGGGGTGTAGCTAGAAATAGCAAAACATACCAATTTTTAGTACGTTTTGCATTTCACTGACCAGTTACAGCTTATAACGTTATTTAATTAAAACAATGGATAAACATATTTATTTGAGGTTTAATTCAGGAAAAAGCAAACACTCATAGGGAATACAGGTTTATGTAAAGCTTGAGAAATATAAGCAGGAACAACAAGTTACCTTAATGCTTTTACTCTCATTGTTCAGAAATCCATGATTATTTTTTGTCTCAAACATTAAGGTCATGAATACAGGGCTCCTCCTGTACACATGTGTTATGCAGGGCTCAGAAGAGAAAGGGACTCTTCAGGAGAATCTAGACTCACGGAAACCCACGAAGGCTCCTTCATATTCATGTCAGCCAGCTAGCTGCTCAATCATAATATAGCAAAAAGTACAACTTGTGGACAGAATGCAGAACAATATGATACATTCACCCCAGTACAGAGATCTGGGCCTAAATCCATTGTTTCTTTGCTCACCATGCCATTCCTGTTTGAACCCAGCCATATGCAAATCAGTCTTGATCCCAAAGGGAACAGTCCAGCCCGAACTGCCAGGCCAGATCCTCCCTGGACTGGAAACAAGCATCCTAGGACCAGTTTCGGGCTTTCAGCCCTCATCAACCAGGATAGCTTGATTCCAGTGGCATGGAGAGCACGGGACTCATGTCTGAGCATACCTGCCCCACTCGGGATGACAAATGCAAAAAGAACAATTGATGGACAGAATGCAGAACAATGTCATACATTCACCCCAGTTCAGAGATCTGGGCTTAAATCCATTGTTTTTTGCCCACCGTGCCATTCCAGTTTGGACCCAGCCATATGCAAATCAGTCTTCACCCTGCGCCCAATGTGAACAGTCCAGCCCGAACTGCCTGGCCATATGTATTCAAGTGTCCTTTCATTCAGGAAGTGAACCCAAAGCAGTACTCACTGAACTATGCGCATAACATATTGCTCTTTAATATGCATGGTACACGTTCTTTGCAGCGGACATATTACCCCTCTGCGCTACCTCAGATGAGTAAAACAGCCACTAGACAAAACATGCTCCCATCTCTCTCCAGCAGGTACATTGATCCCCAAAGTTATCTTGGCACTTGTATTGTTGACCGAACCCTGCTGAATATACAAAGAACCTTGCAGTGTTTTTGAAACTCCTGCACTTGTACAAAACCGGTCCCCCCAAACTAAACTGGCCCTGACCCTTCCAGTCGCCCTGGGAAATGCCTGCTCCTGCCCTTTCACTGCTCCTGTCCAGTCAGTACTCCTGCTCATGCTCTATCAACACTCCTGCTTCGTCAATTCCCCTGCCCCCTCCCTTCTCCTGGCCCGTGACTTCTCCTGGCCCGTCACTTGTCCTGCCCTGTTCACTGCTCCTGCCCTGTTCACTGCTCCTGCCCTGTTCACTGCTCCTGCCCTGTTCACCGCTCCTGCCCTGATCACCGCTCCTGTCCTGTTCACCGCTCCTGCCCTGTTCACCGCTCCAGCCCAGTCACTGCTCTTGCTCATGCCTAATCACTGCTTCTGCCTCGTCACCTCTCCTGCCACATCACCTGTCCTGCCACATCACCTCTCCTGCCCCATCACCACTCCTGCCCATCACTTCTTCTGCCTATCACTTCTCCTGCCCATCACTTCTTCTGCCAGGTCACCTCTCCTTCTCTGGTGCCTCCCCTTCCCTGGCACCTCTCCTTTCCTAGCACCACTCCTTCCCTGGCGCCTCTCCTTACGTGGCGCCTCTCCTGCCCTGTCGCCTCTCCTGCCCTGTCCCTTTTTTTGTCCTGTCACTTTCCTGTCCCATCACTTCTCCCGTCCTGTCACTTTTCCTGCACCGTCACTTCTGCCCCGTTCACTACTCCTGCCCCATTTACTGCTCCTGCCCCGTTCACTGCTCCTGCCCCATTCACTGCTACTGCCCGGTTACCACTCCTGCTCATGCCTAATCACCGCTCCTGCCCCATTACTACTACTGCTTTGTCACTTCTCTTGCCCGCCACCTCTCCTGCTCCGTCACCTCTCCTGCAAATCACATCACCTGCCTGTCATGTGGCCAGCCCGTCACTTCTTGTGCCCGGTCACCTCGCCTTCACTGTTGCCTCTCCTTCCAAGTCACCTCTTCTGCCCTGTCGCCTCTCCTGCACAATCACTTCTCCTGCCCGTTCACTGCTCCTGCCCCCTTCACTGCTCCTGCTCCGTTCACTGCTCCTGCCCCATTCACTGCTCCTGCCCCGTTCACTGCTCCTGTCCTGTTCACTTCTCCTGCCCCGTTCACCGCTCCCGCCCGGTTACCACTCTAGCTCATGCCCTGTCACCTCTTCTGCCCCATCACCTGTCCTGCCCGTCACCTCCCCTGCCCCATCACCTCTCCTGCCCCGTCATCTCTCCTGCCTCGTCACCTCTCCTGCCCCGCCACTTCTCCTGCCCGCCACTTCACCTGCCCATCACTTCTCCTACCCGTCACCTCTCCTTCCCAGTTACCTCTCCTGCCCAGTCACCTCTCCTTTTGCCTCTCCTGCCCCATCACTGCTCCTGGCCCATCACTTTTCCTGCCTTATCACACTTCCTACCTAGTCACTTTTCCTGCCCCGTCACTGCTCCTGCCCATTCATTGCTCCTGCCCGTTCACTGCTCCTGCCCGTTCAGCACTCCTGCCCGATCACCGCTCCAGCCCCATCACCGCTCCAGCCCCATCGTTTCTCCTGCCCCGTTCACTGCTCTTATCCGTTCACTGCCCCTATCTGTTCACTGCTGCTGCTGGTTACCGCTCCTGCCCATGCCTAATCACCGCTCCTGGCCCTTCCCTTCTCCTGCCCCATCACTTCTCCTGCCCTGTCACCTCTCCTTTCCTGTCAACTCTCCTGCCCCGTCACTTCTCCTGCCCATCACTTCTCCTGCCCGTCACTTCTCCTGCCCGTCACTTCTCCTGCCCTGTCACTTCTCCTGCCTGTTACTTCTCCTGCCCGTTACTTCTCCTGCCCGGTCACCTCTCCTGCCCTAGTACCTCGCCTTTCCTGTTGCCTCTTCTGTCTCTGTCACTGCTCCTGCCCAGTTCACTCTGTGTACAACAGTGACAAATTACACAAGGTGTCAAGTTCCCCACAGTACTCTGTCTGGGGAAAGCACCTCTGTAATCACCAACTCAGATCTCCATTTGATATGCTAAAGGCAGAGGATGAGCGCATTCGAAAGGGGATAATCACCCTCAATCGGAATGACAATGGGTCTGCCCTCAGTCTGTGCGAGCTCAGGGGTGGCAGGGGCTGCTGCAGCCACTGGAGTTCAACAGAGAAGTGTGAGCCGCCCCTGAAAGCTGAAAGAAAAAGTTGTCATTTTTAAATTGGATTATTATTGCCGTCCCGGGATGCTTTTTGGAAAGAAAGAAGTAGGGGAACGGACTGACATTTTTTTTAGAAGTAGGGGCACGCAGTGCCCTTCCGTTCCCGCCCACTTCTACCACTGCCTTCAATCATCACGCCACACACAGAGCTTAGTATTACATGTCTTTACTCTGCTGCGTGTAACTGTGAATTCAACATTATAATAGAAGCTTTCATGGTATTACGCTCCGACACTTACGTAACAGCTCGATGGAGTCCGTTAGGAGCCAAAAGGATTACGTTATAAAATATTGCATGACGTTACACTAAATAGGTAAGAAACCCAGAGCGCTGGAACAATTTTAAGAGTGTGGTTGCTGCGGCCAATGTAATCTTAGTGAAGTTATAGTGGTTGTGAAAAATACAAGTGTTAGATATAGTGTAGCAAATGAGCCATGCTCATTTGCTATTCTTTGAGCAGAAGAATGGTGGGTGATTAGTATGTGTCCAGTTGACCTTGTTGAGCACACTGCCCTAAACATATCGCTAAAGCATGGCTTGCTAGGGTGTTGCCTTTTACATGCAGCACATTTTCCATATAAATTGCTTTAAAATGGCTACTGAATTTGCATCAGTCATGCAGCTTTAGTACTATGTCTATGTAGCACACAAGCAATAGCAGCTATAAATGGATTTCTATGCTTAATAATCACTTGTGCATTACATAAATTATGTTTCTTATTTTGTTTTGATCTTATTAAAATTGGTAATTCCCTCATGCTCTACAAAAAAATGTGCGTCATTCAAACTTTTCTTGCTGCTGATATGTTTGAAATATTTGTGAAGTATTTACAATTTGGGGTGTTAGAAAATATCTGTCATCATTCAGCCTTTCCTTTCATATTCTCTATACCCCATCTAGATTGTCACTTAGTTCACATTAGGGGTCATATTTACAAGGGCATTGGTCAACTGGATCATATTGTTTTTGTGATGCTCCAGTGGCTCTATGCCCTGCTTAGTATTTAAAAGGCAGTGCTAAGCCATTTTGCATGGCTTAACTACACCTTGTAATTATGGTCCACCTCGAAGTAGTTTTCTGCCACAAAGGGGCAAGCAAGGGGTGTTGCTATGGATGTTTCCACACACGACCCATTCCTTTTTGACACTGCTCCAGATTTACAAAGTTCTGTAAATCTGAGGCAGTGCCAAAAACGTACTCTTCTCCAGGCGAGCCGTAAGAGTTACACAATGAGAAATACTTTAATTTCTCCTTGTTTTTCGCTCTTTCTATGTGTGCTCTATTCTGCAGCTGTCGTGTTTTATATTAGGCCCATTGTAGTTTCCCTATGTTAGCCGAACTGTGCGTGATACAGACAGCTTTAGCCTTGCTCATGTTAACACACAAACACGTTTGCTTCTGTGCCACATTATATTTTCACACAGAACCTCCTGTTGTTTTATCATATTGTTCCTTCCTGGGATTTAGTATGAAGAGCAGACCATTTCAAACAACAATGTCCCTTGTTATTTTGTTCTGATCTTGGCTTTTCACATGATCCACTCAGTTCGAGAGGACTTGGCATGGTGATTTGGGCCATCTTCCCTATCAAAGAAACTATGTTCAACTATCACAACCCAGTGTTTATGGGCATCTGACGGGGTGACCTGACCCCAGGACACCCCCCACGCCGCATGGCCCTCCAGCTGTAGCTCGTCTCTGCCCCGGCACCACAGGTTCGTTCCTGGCCTCGGTGCCCCTCGCTGCTCCTCATCTTATCTTCCCCCGCTGTTGCCCTCATTTATTGAGTTTCGTGTTGTACTAATTTCTTTTTCCTTTCTGTTAAATAGATAGAGATTTTGTGCCTTTGTTAGTATCATACCCCAGATGTGCCCCCCGCTCACTGCTTCCCGCCACTGCTCCCTCGCGTCCCCGCCCCCTTTCCTTTCTTGTACCCCCATTGGCCGCCTGCTCCCACTTCCCAGCTGCTCCTCCCTCCCACTTGGCCTCATATGGAGCCCGCGCCGCGTAGGCGAGTGTGACCTGACCCCAGGACACCCCCCACGCCGCACGGCCCTCCAGCTGTAGCGCGTCTCTGCCCTGGCGCCACAGGTTTGTTCCTGGCCTCGGTGCCCCTCGCTGCTGCTCATCTTATCTTCCCCCACTGTTGCCCTCATTTATTGAGTTTCGTGTTGTACTAATTTCTTTTTCCTTTCTGTTAAATAGATAAAGATTTTGTGCCTTTGCTAGTATCGTACCCCTGGTGTGCCCCCCTGCTCCCCGCTTCCCGCCGCTGCTCCCTCACAGCCCCGCCCCCTTTCCTTCCTGTACCCCCATTGGCCGCCCCGCTCCTGCCTCCCAGCTGCTCCTCCCTTCCACTTGGCCTCATACAGAGCCCGCGCGCCGTAGGCGAGGGTGACCTGACCCCAGGACACCCCCTACGCCGCACGGCCCTCCAGCTGTAGCGCGTCTCTGCCCCAGCGCCACAGGTTCCTTCCTGGCCTCGGTGCCCCTCACTGCTGCTCATGTTATCTTTCCCCGCTGTTGCCCCCATTTACTGAGTTTCGTGTTGTACTAATTTCTATTTCCTTTCAGTTAAATAGATAGAGATGTTGTGCCTTCGTTAGTATCGTACCCCTGGTATGCCCCCCTGCTCCCCGCTTCCCGCCGCTGCTCCCTCACGGCTCTGCCCCCTTTCCTTTCTGTACCCCTATTAGCCGCCCGCTCCCGCCTCCCAGCTGCTCCTCCCTCCCACTCGTCCTCATATGGAGCCCTCGCGGTGTAGGCAAGTGTGACCTGACCCTACGAAACCCCCCATGCCGCACGGCCCTCCAGCTGTAGCGCGTCTTTGCCCCGGTGCCACAGGTTCGTTCCTGGCCTCGGTGCCCCTCGTTGCTGCTCATCTTATCTTACCCCACTGTTGCCCTCATTTATTGAGTTTCGTGTTGTACTAATTTCTTTTTCCTTTCTGTTAAATAGATAGAGATTTTGTGCCTTTGCTAGTATCGTACCCCTGGTGTGCCCCTCCCGCTCGCGGTGACGGAAGAGATACATCCCGAAGATGTGTACATCGTTTGAAACATACTAACTTTAACAGCTTTCAGCGTTACAAGGGGAGACCACCCGAACTTAAGCTCCTCCATGGTTCACCGAAAAATGGATAATCTCTTGACCGTCCATTTCCGTTTGGTCTGTTTATAAGCAGACTACAACGGGCGAAAAGTACGAGCCCTTGAAATTATTTGGAGAGTTCTCTTAGAAGCTCAAACTTGGAACATTATAAGACGTTTATCCCAGTCTTTTAATCAATTTTTCTGGAATCTTCGCCTCTTGAGCTGCCTAGGGAGGTGCATTAGAAACATACTTCAGGCATATCATCGGAGTTTTTTCCTCTACTAAACAGTAGCAATTTGTCGCATAGAAAATACAGAATTCCTGAGGAAGGCTAATCGCCGAAACGCATTGAAGAGGAATTGGTTCTGTATTCTAAGAAATGACTGATCAATGTTATGGGATTTATCTGTGATTGTAACTTATAAATATTTGTATATGGTCACATGCAATATGATGAATTTTGCAAAGACAAAAAACATGTAATTTTTTTTAAAAAAAGGTATAAAAATGTGAACAAAACTTTTTTGATATAATGATTAAAATTAAACCAAAAATAGATCATGCAAACATTTATTAGTACCTGAATATTTGTTCAGCGTCTAACTTATGTGGTTAAAATTCTTGCACGTAACCCGGTGCAACTTTTATTTTTTCTAAAAGGTATAGTTTCCTTACCAGGGTTCATCGTGTGAGGTAGGGGCCCCAATTTTTCACACATAGTGCCCCTCCCGCTCCCCGCTTCCTGCCGCTGCTCCCTCGCGGCTCCGCCCCCTTTCCTTTCTGTACCCCCATTGGCTACCCCGCTCCCACCGCCCAGCTGCTCCTCCCTCCCACTCTGCCTCATATGGAGCCCGCGTGTACGCGCAGCGTTCACGTGCAGCGGGTGCGCCAATTGTGCGCCGAAGGCGCGCCAAAGGCAAGCCCGTCTACGCCCGTCCGCGCCTGGACCGGGCCCAGCGCCAGGACCCCTGGTCCTCGACGATGCCAGCGCGCCCGATGCCCCCTTCCACGCACTCAACGCCGGCCGGAACCCCGCCTGCTACCGAGCCACCCCGAAATGCACCCACGGACCCTTCTCCTGCCAAGCCTGCAAATTATCCTGCCTCCGAACCTGCACCACACCCGCCAAGCCGAGCACAAGTAACAACCACCTCAAGTGCATCCTGCTCAACACCCACTCTGTACACAGGCACGCCGTCGAACTCTGGAACCTCCTCGACACAACATCAACAGACGTCGCCTTCCTCACAGAAACCTGGATGAATGCCTCCTCAGCCCCCGACATCGCCATAGCCATCCTGGAGGGTTACAAGTTCACCCGGAGGGACCGCGCCAACCAAACCGGAGGAGGCATCGCCATCGTCCACAGAAAAACCATCCGCATCACCACCAACTCCGACGACACCCTCACCGCCGCCGAGCACCTTCACTTCCAGATACACACCGACCCCAAGACCACCCTCAGAGGCACTCTCATCTACAGACCCCCGGGACCACGCACACAATTCAGCGAAGCCATCGTAGACTTCATCAGTCCACACGCCCTCACCTCCACAGACTACATCCTCCTAGGAGACCTCAACTTCCACCTGGAGAACAACAAGGACTGCAACACCGCTGCCCTGCTGGACAACCTCGCCAACCTCGGACTCAAGCAACTGGTGAACTTAAGCTCCTCCATGGTTCACCGAAAAATGGATAATCTCTTGAAGGCCCATTGCCGTTTGGTCTGTTTATAAGCAGACTACAACGGGCGAAAAGTACGCGCCCTAGAAATTATTTGGAGAGTTCTCTTAGAAGCTCAAACTTGGAACATTATAAGACGTTTATCCCAGTCTTTTAATCATTTTTTCTGGAATCTTCGCCTCTTCAGCTGCCTAGGGCGGTGCATTAGAAACATACTCCAGTCATATCATCGGAGTTTTTCCCTCTACTACACAGTAGCAATTTGTCGCATAGAAAATACAGAATTCCTGAGGAAGGCTAATCGCCGAAACGCGTTGAAGAGGAATTGGTTCTGTATTCTAAGAAATAACTGATCAATTTTATGGGATTTATCTGTGATTGTAACTTATAAATATTTGTGTATGGTCACATGCAATATGATGCATTTTGCAAAGACAAAAAACATGTAATTTTTTAAAAAAGGTATAAAAATGTGAACAAAACTTTTTTGATAAAATGATTAAAATTAAACAAAAAATAGATCATGCAAACATTTATTAGTACCTGAATATTTGTTCAGCGTCTAACTTGTGTGGTTAAAATTCTTGCACGTAACCCGGTGCGACTTTTATTTTTTCTAAAAGGTATAGTTTCCTTACCAGGGTTCATCCTGTGAGGTAGGGGCCCCAATTTTTCACACATAGTGCCCCTCCCGCTCCCAGCTTCCTGCCGCTGCTCCCTCGCGGCTCCGCCCCCTTTCCTTTCTGTACCCCCATTGGCTACCCCGCTCCCACCTCCCAGCTGCTCCTCCCTCCCACTTGGCCTCATATGGAGCCCGCGTGTACGCGCAGAGCTCATGTGCAGCAGGTGCGCCGATTGTGCGCCCAAGGCGTGTAAAAAAGCAAGAGCGTCTACGCCCATCTGCGCATGGACTGCGCCCAGCGCCAGGACCCCTGGTCCTCGACGATGCCAGCGCGCCGGACGAACTTATGGCGCCGCCACCCTCCACGCACTCAACGCCGGCCAGAACCCCGCCTGCTACCGAGCCACCCTGAAACGCACCCACGGACCCTTCTCCTGCCAAGCTTGCAAATTCTCCTGCCTCCTAACCTGCACCACACCCGCCAAGCCGAGCACAAGTAACAACCACCTCAAGTGCATCCTGCTCAACACCCCTCCGTACACAGGCACGCCGTCGAACTCTGGAACCTCCTCGACACAACATCACCAGATGTTGCCTTCCTCACAGAAACCTGGATGAATGCCTCCTCAGCCTCTGACATCGCCATAGCCATCCTGGAGGGTTACAAGATCACCCGGAGGGACCGCTTCAACCAAACCGGACGAGGCATCGCCATCGTCCACAGAAAAACCATCCGCATCACCACCAACTCCAACAACACCCTCACCGCCGCCGAGCACCTTCACTTCCAGATACACACCGACCCCAAGACCACCCTCAGAGGCACTCTCATCTACAGACCCCCGGGACCACGCACACAATTCAGCGAAGCCATCGCAGACTTCATCAGTCCACACACCCTCACCTCCACAGACTACATCCTCCTAGGGGACCTCAACTTCCACCTGAAGAACAACAAGGACTGCAACACCGCCGCCCTGCTGGACAACCTCGCCAACCTCGTACTCAAGCAACTGGTGAACACCCCCACCCACTATGCGGGCCACACGCTTGACCCCGTCTTCTCCTCCAGCAAGCACATCTCCTTCAGCCACTCCACCGGACTACACTGGACAGATCACAGCTGCGTCCACTTCAACTTCAGGAGATCCACGACCCACCACCACCCGCAACAGATTCCCTGCAGAAGCTGGAACAAGATCACCGTCCACCAGCTCACCACCTCCCTTAGCCAGAACCCTCCCACCAACACGACGGACCCCAACGAAGGTGCCCACAACCTCACCCAGTGGATCACCAACTGCGCCGACGACCTCGCACCACTGAAGAATCCCCCCAGCAGACCAGGCAGCAAGAAAGCCTTGTGGTTCACCAACGACCTCAAAAACTCCAAGGAAACCTGCTGCACCCTCGAGAAAACCTGGCGCCACGACCAGACAGCGGAACACATGACAGCCCTCAAGAACGCCACCCGCAAACACCACCAGCTGATCCGCACCACCAAGAAGATAGCATTCAGAGAACGACTGGACAACAACACCCACAACAGCAAGGAACTCTTCAGCATAGTTAAAGAGCTCTCCAACCCCAGCGCCTGCAATAACGACATCACACCCTCGCAAGACCTCTGCGACTCACTCGCCTCGTTCTTCCACCGCAAGATCGCCGACATACTCAACAGCTTTGGCGCACAGACCACGCACCCAACCGCCGAACCAACGCCCCCCACCACCACCCTCTACACCTGGACCCCTGTCAGCACCGAAGACAGCACCCGCCTGATTAACACCATCCACTCAGGCTCCCCTACCAACCCCTGCCCACACCACATCTTCAACAAAGCCGACTCCATCATCGCACCTCAGCTCAGGAACATTATCAACAACTCCTTCGCATCCGCCACCTTCCCAGAGAGCTGGAAACATGCCGAGCTGAGCGCCCTCCTGAAGAAAGCCACTGCGGACCCCACGAACCTCAAGAACTTCTGCCCCATCTCGCTCCTCTCCTTTCCAGCCAAAGTCATCAAGAAGACCGTCAACAGACAACTCTCCGCCTTCCTCGAGACCAACGGATCCCTCGACCCCTCACAGTCCGGTTTCCGAGCAAACCACAGCACCGAGACCGCCCTCATCGCAGCCACCGACGACATCAGGTCCCTGCTCGGCAACGGGGAAACTGCTGCCCTCATCCTCCTGGACCTCTCAGCAGCCTTCGACACCGTATGCCACCGAACCCTGATACAGCGCCTCAGCAACACCGGTATCCAAGGAGCGGCACTGGAGTTCCTCGCCGGAAGAACCCAGAGAGTCCGCCTCCCCCCGTTCCGATCCGCATCCACCGAAGTCCTCTGCGGCGTTCCACAAGGATCCTCCCTCAGCCCCACCCTCTTCAACGTCTACATGAGCCCTCTCGCAGACATCACTCGCCAACACAACCTCAACATCATCTTCTACACCAACAACACTCAGCTGATCCTCTCCCTCACCAACGACCCCGCCACCACCAAAGCCAACCTCCAGGAAGGAATGAAAGACGTCGCAGAATGGATGAAGCTCAGCCATCTGAAACTGAACTCAGACAAGACGGAAGTCCTCATCCTTGGACCATCTCCCTCTGCCTGGGACAACTCTTGGTGGCCCCCTGCCCTGGGCATCGCACCCAAACCAACAGACCACGCCCGCAACCTAGGCTTCATCCTGGACTCCTCCCTCACGATGACCAAGCAAGTGAACGCCGTCTCGTCATCCTGCTTCAACACCCTGCGCATGCTCCGAAAGATCTTCCGATGGATCCCCAGCGAAACCAGGAAGACGGTCACTCAGGCCCTCGTCCGTCTGGACTACGGGAACACCCTCCACGCTGGAACCACAGCTAAACTCCAGAATAGACTCCAGCGCATTCAGAACGCCTCAGCATGACTCATCCTGGACATCCCTCGCCGCAGCCACATCTCTATCCACCTGAAAGACCTGCACTGGCTCCCCGTCAACAAGATGATAACGTTCAGACTACTCACACACGCACACAAGGCTCTCCATGACTCGGGCCCGAAGTACCTCAGTAGCCGCCTCACATTTTTCACACCTACCCGCCAGCTCTGATCCGCCAGCCTCGCCCTCGACTCCATCCCACGCTTTCGGAAGTCCACCATCGGAGGAAGATCCTTCTCCTACCTGCCAGCCAAGACATGGAACTCCCTCCCCACTCACCTACGGCTGACCCTGGACCATCTCTCCTTCAGGAAACAACTCAAGACCTGGCTGTTCGAGCAGTAGCGACCCCTCCCCCCTCAGTGCCTTGAGACCCTTGCGGGTGATTAGCGCGCAATACAAATTTTGTTGATTTGATTTGGGTTCGGGGACAATTACGGGCAGACACACTTGACGGTCTGTGGAGTATGAAAGAGAGGAGCAGATCTTCCAAATAGAAAGAGCTATTGGCGTTCTGGAGGCAAATCCAGTCTTTCTCTCACTACCTGCAGAGAAAATCATTATTGATAAAGACAAAAACAGGATTAAGAGCGATCTTCTACAAGGGAACACTGAAGTCAGAGGCAGATCAGTTGAGCCAGGTATTTCCTTGTTCCCAGGACTTTGTTTTGAATCCAATATTACTCTAGCAAATATGTTGCATATGGGGGGGTTCCTTTGCGAGCCATCACAGTACCCAACTCCTGTACTTCCTCTCGAGATTCCTGGAACCTTAGGCAGCAAGGGTGGATGCTCTGTCCTGCTGAAGGGCCAGCCATTCTCCTTTATGCATTTCCCCTGAACCCCAGGATCCTAGCAAGTCTGCAAAGGGAGCCGGCAGAGATGGTGATTGTACTCTTGTAATGGACAAGAAGGCCTTGGCTCCCTATATTCCATTAGGTAGCTGTAGAACAGGGGTGGATCCTTTTGCTTTCCCCCGTCACCTGAGGTACCCTCCTCATACAGTAGAAACACTCAACTGGCTGAAGTTATCACCTGGAAAGGAAAACATATCAGATACTGTCCCTAGATCTTTGCAAGCCTCTAAGAAAGAGTCAGTAAATTGGACCTATAGTCACCACTGGTCCTCCTTAATTTATTTCCTAGTGTACCTCCAAGTCTATTTCACCAATTCTGGCCTCCGCTCTGGCGATATTGCAGTTTATGATAGACAGATTTGATAAGGGTTTATCAGTGGTCACACTTAGGTTGCAATGAGCTACAATTAGAGCTTTTAGTGGGTCTTGTGGAAGACATTTCCACTGTGGAGTCTTTGGTGTAAAAGCTGTATACGAGAGTTGGGGGAGATTTACTAAGATTTTGTGCCATGTTAGCATCACAAAAATGACTCACATTGGCGCAAATGTATTTTTTTCGAATTAACTAATCTTTCAACAGTAAACTTGTTTGGCACTGGAAATAACATAAAAGTAATGTGAAGCAGCGCATTGCGCTGCTACGTATTACTTTATGCCATAGGGGCATACCAAGGGTGGTGCATGAGCCTTCCTCACACTAAACACATTTTACTAAAAACAGTAGAATGAGTTTAGAGTGAGAAAACTGTGCCCTTTTAAACTGGGCACAAGGAAAGACAAATGCTTTAATTTCTCCTTCCTTTTCTGACTTTGCATGCGCATGTGCAGCACGTATGCAAAGTGGGAAAATGTTTGCAACGTGCCGAGCATAGTATTTTGTACGGGAAGGGTTACCTACCTGTACAAAACGTATGCTACACTCATGCACACTAAGCATGGGCGGAAAATCCGTTCCGCTCGCGGATTTTGCGGATTTTCGGTAAATTCGCAATCCGCGAACTCTCGCAAATTTACCGAAAATCCGCAAATTCACACGCAGCGGATTTTTTTTTCCTGGTGATACAATTTAGCGGCGTGCGGCGTTCACTTACCGTCATTCAGCGTTTGCCGAGTTGTTTTTCTCTATATTTTGCGAGTGCTGTGCCATTTTGGATCTTGCTGCGGGATCCCACGGGAGTTTGGCGACCGCGATTACGTAATCGCGGCTTGCCACCTTGCACAGCACGCATCGCGAGAGTTCGCAATTGCGAACACGTAGATGCGGCGGGCAGCAACAATCTCACACTCGCGAAATGCAGATTTTGAAATTCTGCACAAGAAATCCACCAGCAAGCAGCATAAACCTTCTGAAAATGATGATTTTTATCAGAATAACTCCTCAGGTTGACATTTGCCTGCACTTTTTTTGCAAGGAGTCCATTTTGGGGGGTGCGGGGGGTGGGAGGAAGGTAGTGCCCCACAGTCTCCAACTTCCTGTTCCTGTCCAGCAGGCTCCTCCCAGTGCTTTCTTCATGTGCTGGTCACTTTCATTTGGATTCTTGACCTGGAAGGATTACTTTTTGTGGATGCTGCTGGATATTTGGATTTGAGGCCTTTTTGACTTTCTTTGGATCACTTTTGGATTAGAATTTTCACAAGTAAGTTTGTTTGGGGCATTACAGTTGCTGCAACTACAATTTTGGAATTTTCGATTTTTGGGCTGTTATTGGGGCCTTTTGACCAGGGGTAGTGAGTGTGAGGTTCCGTGACAATTGTAAGTGGTGTTTCTGACTCGTACGAATATGGTCGAGTCTGGTATCTATGAACCGCAAATGACGAGTTTAGTAAGTGTGCGCAGTTTCGCTGTGCTGACTTAAACCGATCGTTTGTTATGTGGGCTTTTCATCTGTACCCACGGGTTCCATTTTAGATACGGCATCCATTTTGTCTCTTGCCCTCAAGTAGTCAGCGAACGGACGCTGTCCGTTTCGCGACCCTGGGACTCCCAAGATATTTGCGGAAGACACATGTCCTTTGAAAGTGTCTTTATGACGAGGGGGTTGCTACTGTAAGGCAGGTGGTGCCGCTCGAGGCTCATCTTGCCGCACGGACTTATTGTCTCAGCCGTGCATCTCATTAGGCACGTCCCTTTGATGCCTGTATCTCGTGTTTTCCCGACACCTCCCCTTTTACACCCTTTCCGATCTCCCCACTGTCTCCGTCTTCCTCTGCACCTGTCTTCGTTCCTGTTTCGATCTACTTGATTGCTAATTGGAATTTGCTAATGGTGGGAAGATGGGTTTTTACAGTTGGGAACCGCCAAATGTTTCCGCAGTTATGTTCCGGACCTTATGTGTTTCAAAGCGACCAAAGCGACCCCTCTGGGAGCTAGATGTGGGAACTGAGTTGTAAACCTTTGTGTTCAATGTTAGCCTATGGGTAAAAATTGTATAAAAGGAGCGATCCACAGAACCAATTTGAAGCAGTCTCCCCGAACTACACTCGATGTACTTCCTGTGACTTCTGTGTTCCCTGCAGTAAATAAACCTTGACTCTTTGACGCCGAAGGAAGTGTCCCGTGTCTCTGTGACTTGTACGCCGGAACAGGTTACCCACGAAGGTTTCAGGTGTTGTGCCCTGGCACCGCTGGGTCCAAAAGAACCCAGTCCTTCAGTTGGCGCCCAACGTGGGGCTGCATCAGTGGTACCGGTCCAAGCCCGACGATCGTGAGGAACTTCGTGTGAAATCTCCGAGGGAAGGTGCACCCCGCTTCATCGATCCTGTTGTCGAAATAAGTGGCCCGAAGACTTTTCCCGCGAAGATTCCCGCCTCCTGACGGCTGCGACGGACTGCTGCCCTGACTGTAGACCTGTTTTGGCGCCTGGCGTAGACCTTGGTATAGCGAGACGATTGACGGGCCTTCCTGAGGACGCCATTGATCTTTGAGTTAAGTATTTGTGGGTCGCTCCCAGAATCCTTTGTTGTAGACACTTTAGCGAGTGTCTTTGTTGTAAACACTAGTGGCTTTTGTTGTACACGCTGTGTGAGTGTTTTTGTCGGTGACACTTTGCTAGCGTACTTTGTTGTTGTATTTGTTTGACGACTGCAGCCGCCAAAGACCGAGGGTTTTGTTCTTGCTGGGACTTGGTAAATCCCGTAACCCTTGAAGTTTGTGAAACTCGGCTAGTGTGCAAGATGCCTGGTCGCAGTACTTTGTTCAGTTGTTGTAGACCTTGTGGTGTGGATTCCCTGCTGGAGGACTCGTGTCCGATACCTCCGGTTGGAACTCCTACTTATGACTTATATAGCAAACATGGGCTAGGCCCGATTGCTTTTAACGATTATTGGATAAAATATACAAAGAAAGACGGCGATCTTCGTTGGCCACCTCACGGTAGCTTCGAAGCGTCGATCTTAGATAATTTGGAAATAAAGTTGTTCGAACGTAAATCTAGGCCGGCCATGTTTGATGCCTTTCGGTTGTGGCGCAAAGAAGCCCGACAGAAAGAGATCAGACAGAATAAACGTAGTGAGCGAGATAATGTTGCTACCATAGTGAAGAAAGCTGAGCAGTTTCAGCGTGATAAGGAGGATAAGGATAAGGAAGTGTTTGAGAGGCTACAACGTATGACCATAGATAAATGCTATCCTGTTTTGCCTACGGAGTCGGATAATAAGGAAGAGGCAGTTGAGGATCCTTTAATGTCCTATCTTATGAAGTCGCCACCTCCGTACGTACAGGGTACCGCAGCTCTTGTGGTCCCTGCCGTACCTGTTCTTCCACCTGTTATTCCTCCACCCGTTCCTCAACCTGCACCCGCTCTTCCGACTGTTCCTGCTCCTGTGCCTGTTTCTATTCCTACTGCTCCTCCGCTTCCACATACTCCTACTCACGCTACTGCTCCTGTGTTGTTAACCCCTGTTGTTGCTAACGTTTCTACTCCTCCTCTTGTTAGTCCTGTGTCTTATTCTTGTCCCTCTACTCGTAACCGTAATTCTCCCATTGCGACAAATTTCTTTCAGTCGCTCGGACCTGTCTTTGGGTCCGCTGGTTCTGATGGTCCACCTCAGAGGCGTAGTCAGCTTCCTGGTAATAGGGAACGCGCTGCGCTATACAATATGGCGATGGGTTGGATAGACAATCCGCAGAGAAATCCACCCCGAGTTGTTCTTGAAACATTTAGTCAATTCAACATACCGACTCAGAGATATGTGTTTGACGAAATGTGTAAACTCTTACATGATCAGATAGCGGCCGTAGCGCCTGACGAGGTGCTGACCGCCCTGTCTAATCTTCGGCTTCAGTTCGCAACTGGACTGATAGTCGATACTAATGTTCGACGTGCTCTTGAGCAGTTGCTGTCTTTTCGCCTCGCTCCTATTCCTCACGCACTGTTTGTCGAGGATCTTGAACGCCAACAAGCCGAGTCTGGCCAATATCCTATGCGTGAAGTTCCGCCGGTTTGGATACCAGCTGATAATACTAATGTTAATGCTCCAGTGGCGGCGCATTTTCAGAGAGTGTGGATACATCTCCCATGGAAACGATCGGAAGTGCTTCAGGTGAAACAATCTTTGCCCGATCCTCGTAAAAATCCTGCTGGGTATTATAAGGAATTATCGCAGCTCGTAGATGCTACGGTAATGAATCTTGCCGATATCGACATGTTGTTCGGCAACGTCATACCGCAGCCGGTATGGGCTAAGATCCGTCACCAAGATCACGCAAATGAATTAGGTGGTGATTGGGCTGCCATTACAGCGGCAGACGCTGGACAAGTGGCTGCTGCTAAACCCGATCAGTTGATTGAACTTCTTCCCCAGCGAATCATTACGTTAATGAAAACGCTTATGCCAGCTATGAGGGTAAATTGGGACAAGTTGTCAGCCTGTAAGCAGAAGAAAGATGAGAGTGTATCAGACTTCTTTACGAGGTTTGAGGAAACATTCGTCGATCATAGTGGACAGGATCTGGGTACTGAGGGTGGACAGAGGTTGTTTGTGGATAAATTTGTATCGAACTTATTGCCCGACTTGTGCAATAAATTGAAGAATTCAGAAAGTGCATGGGCCGTTTCTACCTCAGCTCAGATACTGGCTACGGCACAATACTATGAAAATAGAGAGAAAGAAGAAAATGACCGAGCTGATAAAAAGACAAAAGAGCTGAAAACTAAAGTGTTGTTACAACAAGCGTATCCGCCGCGTTCTAATCAGAATGCGTCTCAGCAGAATAGATCACAGTCGCAATCGAATCGATCGCAGTCGCGTAACGATTCCTCTTTCCAAAGATCTTCGTTGGGGTACAATCAATGTGCTTATTGTAGACAGGAGGGACACATTAAATTCAATTGTCCCGCTTTGAACGAACGTATTGGTGGTAATTCGTCTAGAGGAGGCCGTGCTGGTTCACAGAATGCATCACGTGGTAGAGGTCGTGGTGCTCAGAACGACCGTTCTGACAACTCGTCAAATTCTAATAATTGTTTCGATCAACGTGGATCATCGCAAGGACGATCTGCGCAGTACAATGTAGACGATTATTACGTCGATCAGGGGACTGACGACAGTAATTACTAGGATAGCCAAAGACAAGGAGAGGGAGTGGTATCAGTTCCGGTTGATCAGAGAGGGCCTTACGTCGCAGTTGCTACATTGGGCGTCGTTGAGCCTTTTCTGTTGGACACTGGTGCAGCGAAAAGTTCCATCATGCATTCGAAACTCCCTGGCGCACCTTTGTCTGGCTTAACAAATGTATCCGTTGGATTCTCTGGCGCCCCCGTTAGCAATCCAGTTTCACGCCCTTTGCCCCTTCAAATTGGGCCGCGTGAGCTCGAAGCTCCGTTGATTTTGACCACTGGTTGTGGCGAAAATCTTTTGGGTCTGGATTTGCTTAAACGTTTGTATGCGACTTTGTATTGTTCTCCTGCGGGTGTAAAGCTTACGTTAGGAGAGAGGGTGGTCTCTCCCATGTATTTGTCTCTCGATAAGCTTCCACCGGAATTGGATTCTCTTCCTGCGTCTTTGTGGGCGACGGGTCCAAACGATGTGGGCCTACTTGATATCTCCCCTTATGTTGTTCAGTTGAAATCGAATGTGCGATTGCCACGTATTCCCCAATACCGTATCTCCCTTGATGGTGAGCGGGCTTTGTTAGCGATCATCTATGATTTGATCGAGAAAGATGTTATTGAGGAGACTCGGGGAAATGTGTGCAATAGCCCTGTACTACCCATTCTTAAACGTACTGATCCTACCAAACCGCCTGTTTATCGTTTTGTTATCGATTTACGGGAGGTGAATAAAATTGTGGTTCCTCAATTTCCTGTTGTGCCTGACATCACGGCGCTACTGACTCTGATTCCAGCTACTGCATCCTGGTTTTCGGTGATTGATTTGAAAAATGCCTTTTTCAGCATCCCGATTGCCGAAGAGAGCAGGGACCTTTTCGGTTTCTCTCTTGGTGGACGTAGCTTCCGGTTCAAACGCGCTCCTCAGGGCTACTGTGAAAGTCCGTCTATTTACAGTCAAGCCTTGAAGGGTCAACTGGATGCGTTTAGGTTGCCGGTTGGTGCGGCCTTAATCCAATACGTCGACGACTTATTGGTGGCTGCTGATACTCAGGACATTTGCAAAATTGCTACGGTGTCGTTGCTGCAACATCTCTGTGAGTTAAATCACAAGGTGTCACCTTCTAAACTCCAATATTGTTGTCAAGAAGTAACCTATCTAGGTCACTTATTGTCAAAGGAGGGAAGGAGATTGACCCCAGAGAGAATTGCAGCGATTGCGCGAATGGCTGTGCCACAAACCCAAAGAGATGTGCGTGCCTTTCTAGGTATCACGTCGTACTGTAGGCAGTGGATTCCTAATTTTTCATTGCTAGCGAAACCATTGGTGGCTCTTACGTGCAAGGATGTTCCAACTCCTTTACCATGGACGGAAGAATGTCAGAAAAGTTTTTCTGAATTACGTGATTCATTGTGTTCGGCTCCTGTGTTAGGTACCCCTGATTACAGCAAACCGTTCACGTTATATGTTCACGAGAGAGAAGGTTGTGCGTTGAGTGTCTTAACGCAACCTTTTGGTGGTAAGCAACGTCCATGTGCATATTTTTCCTCGACCTTAGACCCAGTAGCTAGAGCATTGCCGAGTTGTTTGAGAGCAACTGCGGCAGCTGCGGTCTCCATCCGACAATCAGCAGGATTGGTCATGGATAATATGCTTACGGTGATGGTTCCGCATGCAGTCGACACTCTTTTGAATCGAACGAAAACTCAGCACTTGACGAGTGCGAGGTTGTCTGGGTACGAATTGACGCTCTTGGCAAGCCACATTCAAATAAAACGTTGTAATGTCCTAAATCCGGCAACTTTGTTACCAATTAGTGCAGAGTCAGATGAGGTAGCAGAACATGACTGCTATTTGCGTACAGAAGAGGAAACAAAAGGTCGAGTGGACCTTAAAAACACCCCATTGGAAGACCCTGACGGCACTTTGTATGTGGATGGGTCATGTTTTAAATTGCCGAATGGTGATGTGACTACTGCTTATGCTGTTGTGACGTTGAATACTGTTGTTGAGACTGCGAGATTGAATCAGAATTCTGCCCAAGCTGCAGAGCTGATTGCTCTTACTAGAGCATGTGTATTAGCGAAAGGGAAACGTGTGAATGTGTACACCGATAGCCAGTACGCTTTCGGTGTAGCGCATAGCTTTGGACGATTGTGGCGAGAGCGTGGTTTCTTCACGTCACACGGTACGAAAATACAGCATGGCCAACTTGTGAATGATCTTTTGGATGCATTGACTTTGCCTGCTCAGGTTGCGATTGTTAAGTGTAGTGCGCATCGTAAAGTGACGGATGATGTTGGTCGTGGTAATGCGTTTGCAGATGAGATTGCTAAGGAGACTGCCCGAAACCTTAGCACTCGAATGTATGTGACAAGTTCGGTTAGGTGGCCTACAGAATCGAGTATGTGTGAGAACACTATAGAGAGCGTGAAAGCAATTCAGAATGAGGCCACCGATACGGAAAGGACGAAGTGGAAAGAAAGTACGGGAAGGTTGGATGCGAATGGTTGTTGGATTGATTTGTCGGATCAGAAAAGATGGATGTTGCCTGATGCGTATGTGCTGGCCGTTGTGACAATGGCACATGGGTTAGCACATATCAGCGCGAAAGGTATTTGCAAGTTGTTGGCTGATGTGTGGAAGAATGATGGCATTACAAAGTGTGCTGAACGTCTGGTGAAGAATTGTATGGTGTGTATAATGTACAATCCTGGCAAAGGAACCCCAACTCCCCCTGGCAGTTTTGCTCCTCCTTCGTATCCCTTTGAGGTGATCCAATTGGACTTCATCCATATGGAGCGATGCAATAACTTGAAATATGTTTTGGTTGTGGTTTGCGCATTCTCCCGATGGATTGAGGCCTATCCCCTCAAAGACAATACTGCTTTGTCTACTGCGAAAATCCTACTGAAGGAATACTTTCCTCGGTATGGAATGCCTAGAGTCGTGTGGTCAGATAATGGAAGTGAGTTTGTTGGAAGTGTGATGAAGAGTGTGTGTAAGGGCCTCGGAATTAATCAGAAATTCCATAGCGCCAATCATCCCCAGTCAGCTGGATTGGTTGAAGGGTACAATGGCACCCTTAAACTAAAGCTCGCGAAGGTTCAGGCTACGACTGGACTTTCGTGGCCTGACGCTTTGCCTCTAGCATTACTGTCAACTAGGGCGACTGTACACTCCCGAATAGGGCTTAGCCCCTATGAAATAGTGTTTGGCCGTCCTGCGAATGTGTGGGGGGTTCCTAGGCCAGGAATATTCGTTGATCTTGAGTATCCGATGTTGATTGACTACTTACATGACTTGACTGCTAAACTGAGGTTAATTCATCAACAGGTTTACGACGCCTTGCCGACGCAGACGGAGGGTCCAGGCCACCAGCTCCAGCCCGGTGATTGGGTAGTTACCCGTAACTTCTCACGCAAGAAGAATCTGGACCCCCGTTTTGTTGGACCTTACCAGGTGCTCCTGGCCACGAGGACTGCCGTTCGTCTTGAGGGCCGGAAGAATTGGGTACATGCTACCCATTGTAAGCGAGTCCCTATTCCTCTGCCGGCAGACCCGTGGGTAAGGAAAGGCATTGCGTCAACAGAAACAGAAACATTGCCGGCGTTTGTGCCTTTTAGTGACGCACATCTTGTTGGAGAACCCTCAGCGCAGCAGAAAGCCACTGTTGAAACATTGTCAGCAAAAGACTCAAGACCAAATCAACAAACTGATCAGCAGGACGCTGTCTCTTCAACGGATCCTTTGTTCGACGAGCAGACACGTCCCGGGAAACATCGATATTCTTTGCGTTCTCACACTAAGGACAAATAAAGTTTTTTCTTGCTTTGCTGAAATTGATAACTGCAATATCTTCGTTTCCCCTGATCAACTTTGAACATTCGTATCGTTGAAACTTGTTTTGTACATATATCAAGCTTCTTCCTTGTATCTTTTTCCTTCCACAGCAGAGAATTATTGTGCTAAATAAATACATATTGTGTATTGAGGGCCGTAGGGCCGCGCACGTACTTCCTTCTGGACAGTAGGTCTTGACGCTAGGTTAAAGGCCGTCGGTTCCTAGGAACTCCTGGGGATTGACTATTGCTGCACAGAACGAAGTGCGTCAAGAAACGTTGCGGACGGTCGTAGGGAAATGGCATTTTCGAAGCTGAACGATTTGGAAGGAGCTCAGGCGTACAGAGTCAAACTGCAGAAACTCAGTCGTACTAAATGTGTTGTATTCCAATTGTTTGTATTGTTTTTAACTGCTTCTGCATTCTTGGCGGGTGGGGTGTATTACACTATGTCTTACTTCTTACTTGCTACCCCTACTCCTACTCCTTACCCTAACCTTACTTTTACTACTACTACTGCTTCTCCCCATTCCTTTCATATTTTACCGGAACACGAACAGGCTAGACGTGTAGAATTCCGCAACAATTCCTTTATCCAGCTCCTCCACCAGCATCAGTTAGTGGTTAACACTACTAATTGTTGGGTGTGTGGGTTGATGCCACATACTACGGGTAAGGGAATTCCATATCTGGTGTTACCGTATAGTTCCCAAGGGTCAGCTCGAGCATTCCAAACAATGCTTCGAAGCGCACTGGGTTTCCACCCCACTCCAGAACAACGTTCCCCCAACTCTGGTCCTACCTCGTATCAGTGGGTGCTATCGATGGCAATAGAGGATATGGAAGATGAGATCCATGATGCTTTTCTCATCCCTAAAGAAGAGGTACAAGCCTATAGGGTCCTGAGTAGAGGGGAATATAGTATGTTCACCAATGAAAAGCAGCTTAAAAGCTCGCCTCCAATATGGGTCGTACCCCACACTGGTAATCTTTGTCTCGTGGGTCGTGGTTCGCAAGCCTCACTTGGAGCAAGTGCTTGCACTGAAAGTTACGTTCTGCCAATGTCCCCGACCCCTGTGTTTCTGGCTGCCAAGGGTACGTACTTCATCTGTCATGATCGTGCATACACATGGTTGCCCGTAGACTTCATGGGCTCATGTTTTGTTGCAAATCTGTTGCCTCCGACGTTCACTGTAGATGCCGATTACCATAAGACTAGAGTTGTACGAGGCGTAATTAGCGAAGAGGATACTGCCGGTCAAGAGGCAGGAGACTTTTTCAAGGGTTTCCTCCCGTTTTGGGGACCTATGGTTAATAGTAGGAACCTGAGACATTTGACTCGAGTGGTAGAATCGACAGCTAATGTTACTGCCAGTGCCCTTGGTAATATCACCACAGAACTTCAGGCGGAGAGACTTATGACGTTACAAAACCGTATGGTTTTAGATGTCGTCTTGGCAGACCGCGGTGGGGTATGTAAAGTGATCCATTCGAGCTGTTGCATTTTCATTCCAGATAATGCTCCTACTGTCTATCAAGCCATCTCGAAGTTGCACAAGATCTCCGAATCCATACACGTGGATGTAGGGGATTGGACGCTACTTGGTTGGTTTTGGGGCCTGATGTCGACTTGGGGTTGGAAGATTCTGATGATCATCGGAGTTGTGGTAGTGTTCCTGTTCACGTGTTGCCTTTGTGTGCAGTGTGGTCCTGCCTTATGTGGCCTCTGTGCTACAACGTGTATGAGACAACCACCTGTTACCAAGGGGACTCGGTTGGACAGAGTTATGCTACAACGACATCTTGATGGTCTGATGAATATCGAATATGATTCCGACTAGTGCTTGCCTACATGAGGGCAAAAGGAGCGTCTGAGGTTCCGTGACAATTGTAAGTGGTGTTTCTGACTCGTACGAATATGGTCGAGTCTGGTATCTATGAACCGCAAATGACGAGTTTAGTAAGTGCGCGCAGTTTCGCTGTGCTGACTTAAACCGATCGTTTGTTATGTGGGCTTTTCATCTGTACCCACGGGTTCCATTTTAGATACGGCATCCATTTTGTCTCTTGCCCTCAAGTAGTCAGCGAACGGACGCTGTCCGTTTCGCGACCCTGGGACTCCCAAGATATTTGCGGAAGACACATGTCCTTTGAAAGTGTCTTTATGACGAGGGGGTTGCTACTGTAAGGCAGGTGGTGCCGCTCGAGGCTCATCTTGCCGCACGGACTTATTGTCTCAGCCGTGCATCTCATTAGGCACGTCCCTTTGATGCCTGTATCTCGTGTTTTCCCGACACCTCCCCTTTTACACCCTTTCCGATCTCCCCACTGTCTCCGTCTTCCTCTGCACCTGTCTTCGTTCCTGTTTCGATCTACTTGATTGCTAATTGGAATTTGCTAATGGTGGGAAGATGGGTTTTTACAGTTGGGAACCGCCAAATGTTTCCGCAGTTATGTTCCGGACCTTATGTGTTTCAAAGCGACCAAAGCGACCCCTCTGGGAGCTAGATGTGGGAACTGAGTTGTAAACCTTTGTGTTCAATGTTAGCCTATGGGTAAAAATTGTATAAAAGGAGCGATCCACAGAACCAATTTGAAGCAGTCTCCCCGAACTACACTCGATGTACTTCCTGTGACTTCTGTGTTCCCTGCAGTAAATAAACCTTGACTCTTTGACGCCGAAGGAAGTGTCCCGTGTCTCTGTGACTTGTACGCCGGAACAGGTTACCCACGAAGGTTTCAGGTGTTGTGCCCTGGCACCGCTGGGTCCAAAAGAACCCAGTCCTTCAAGTGGTGCATGGGCCTAGTCTTTCTGTGGGGTGTCTTGAATTTAAACATCATGGAGGGCATGGATGGCATGGGATTGTGCTGATTTTTCTGTGTTTTTCGATTTTTGGGCTGTTGTTGGGGCCTTTTGACCAGGGGTACTGAGTGGTGCATGGGCCTAGTCTTTCTGTGGGGTGTCTTGAATTTAAACATCATGGAGGGCATGGATGGCATGGGATTGTGCTGATTTTTCTGTGTTTTTTGATTTTTTGGGGTGTTCATCGGGACAGGCCATGTGGGTGGGGCCATTTTGAGTGCTGGAACAGGCAGGCCCTGGCCATGTGCTGGGAGGCAAGGGGCCATTTTGAATGCAGGCAGTGTTCTTAGGCCTGCAACCATTTTGCCTAGCTTTCAACCATTATGCCGAGGGTAGTGAGTGGTGCATGGGCCTAGTCTTTCTGTGGGGTGTCTTGAATTTAAACATCATGGAGGGCATGGATGGCATGGGATTGTGCTGATTTTTCTGTGTTTTTCGATTTTTGGGCTGTTGTTGTGGCCTTTTGACCAGGGGTAGTGAGTGGTGCATGGGCCTAGTCTTTCTGTGGGGTGTCTTGAATTTAAACATCATGGAGGGCATGGATGGCATGGGATTGTGCTGATTTTTCTGTGTTTTTCGATTTTTGGGCTGTTGTTGGGGCCTTTTGACCAGAGGTACTGAGTGGTGCATGGGCCTAGTCTTTCTGTGGGGTGTCTTGAATTTAAACATCATGGAGGGCATGGATGGCATGGGATTCTGCAGATTTTTCTGTGTTTTTTGATTTTTTGGGGTGTTCATGGGGACAGGCCATGTGGGTGGGGGCCATTTTGAGTGCTGGTACAGGCAGGCCCTGGCCATGTGCTGGGAGGCAAGGGGCCATTTTGAATGCAGGCAGTGTTGTTAGGCCTGCAACCATTTTGCCTAGCTTTCAACCATTATGCCCAGGGCTAGTGAGTGGTGCATGGGCCTAGTCTTTCTGTGGGGTGTCTTGAATTTAAACATCATGGAGGGCATGGATGGCATGGGATTGTGCTGATTTTTCTGTGTTTTTCGATGTTTGGGCTGTTGTTGTGGCCTTTTGACCAGGGGTAGTGAGTGGTGCATTGGCCTAGTCTTTCTGTGGGTTGTCTTGAATTTAAACATCATGGAGGGCATGGATGGCATGGGATTGTGCTGATTTTTCTGTGTTTTTCGATTTTTGGGCTGTTGTTGGGGCCTTTTGACCAGGGGTACTGAGTGGTGCATGGGCCAAGTCTTTCTGTGGGGTGTCTTGAATTTAAACATCATGGAGGGCATGGATGGCATGGGATTGTGCTGATTCTGCTGAGTGAAGTAGTGTGGCTCACTGGTTAGAGGCGGCAGACCCGAGAGCAGAGGACGGCCCGGGACCAGGGTTCGATTCCCGGCGCGGCAGGTTTCTGGACCAGGGTCAGCGGACTCGATAATTCTCTTGCCTCGGTGCCCACTCTGAGCAGCGATCACACTCGGCAACTCTGGGCATTAGCTTGCCTCATCTTCACTAACGGCCCCACCAGACCGCCGGGGATGCCTGGTCTCACCCTGGAGATACCCATTAAGGGACCATCTCTCAGGGAAGCCAGGAAGGGTTTCGCAGCGGTCGAAGCGCCTTGGGACCCTACGGGTAAGTAGTGCGCTATATAAATGCCAATACATTTACATTCTTCTGTGTTTTTCGATTTTTGGGCTGTTGTTGTGGCCTTTTGACCAGGGGTAGTGAGTGGTGCATGGGCCTAGTCTTTCTGTGGGGTGCCTTGAATTTAAACATCATGGAGGGCATGGATGGCATGGGATTGTGCTGATTTTTCTGTGTTTTTCGATTTTTTGGGGTGTTCATGGGGACAAGCCATGTGGGTGGGGGCCATTTTGAGTGCTGGTACAGGCAGGCCCTGGCCATGTGCTGGGAGGCAAGGGGCCATTTTGAATGCAGGCAGTGTTCTTAGGCCTGCAACCATTTTGCCTAGCTTTCAACCATTATGCCCAGGGGTAGTGAGTGGTGCATGGGCCTAGTCTTTCTGTGGGGTGTCTTGAATTTAGGAAAAACACAAGTTGAGGAGGGTCAAGGGGACTATGTTTATAGACCTACCAAACTCTAAACCCCTAAATCAAACTATAACTAACACAAAAGAGTCGGAAGGTCTGCTAAGCGGCGTAGCTAAGTCTATGCGGTCCTGATAAAATGACCCTTAAGGACTGCACTGAACCAGGCCACGTGGTCACATGACACAGAAATGTGTTAGATATCCTATCAGCCCACCTATCTGGCGGAGCCTCGTCATCTAGGACATCTAACCAGGGTGGTGAGTCTAAGCCCAGGTGATTTGGCCAGACAACACACACTACTGGTTCATCTTGTAATAGTGTCCGTGCCACAGAGTGGTGCTGAAAAAGTGCAGTGCAAAACAGGGACTAAAGAATAAGTGATCTAAAATGGCGGTCGAGGCAAAGAAAAATGATTTTATTAAAGATATTCACCAAGACGCCAGATTAAAAAGAAGTGTACACAGTGTGAAAGAATCACTGTGATCCTTTACTGTGTAGTAAATACGGCCGTATTTACTACACAGTAAAGGATCACAGTGGCACGGACACTATTACAAGATGAACCAGTAGTGTGTGTTGTCTGGCCAAATCACCTGGGCTTAGACTCACCACCCTGGTTAGATGTCCTAGATGACGAGGCTCCGCCAGATAGGTGGGCTGATAGGATATCTAACACATTTCTGTGTCATGTGACCACGTGGCCTGGTTCAGTGCAGTCCTTAAGGGTCATTTTATCAGGACCGCATAGACTTAGCTACGCCGCTTAGCAGACCTTCCGACTCTTTTGTGTTAGTTATGTGTCTTGAATTTAAACATCATGGAGGGCATGGATGGTATGGGATTGTGCTGATTTTTTTGTGTTTTTCGATTTTTGGGCTGTTGTTGGGGCCTTTTGACCAGGGGTACTGAGTGGTGCATGGGCCTAGTCTTTCTGTGGGGTGTCTTGAATTTAAACATCATGGAGGGCTTGGATGGCATGGGATTGTGCTTATTTTTATGTGGTTTTCGAGTTTTTGGGGTGTATAACTGAACTGATGTTCCTCTGTCTTCCATTGCTTTTAGTTGCACAAGACTCAAGAGACCCACCAGTGCCAGGAAGAAGTCCTGCAGCGGTGTGTGTGTGCAGCATAACGTCACGCGATGTCACTTCTGGCCACAGACAACTCTGCAACTCGTGCAACTGCGGCCTGCTGATGGCCCCAAAAAAGTTCCCCGTGGCTCCTCTAGCAAGAAAGTTGCCAGTAAGGAGCAGAAGAAGCAAGTTACCAAGGAGACTGGTGTGCCACCCGCCACATTTTTTGGGAGTAAAAAAAAAGTACGCCTGCAGCAGCAGCGGGATCTGCTGGGGACCAAGCTGGGAGCAGCACCCCTGCACCATTGGGCTCAGTGCCACCACCACCACGCCAACTTAAGTCCAAGCCCTTGAGTGCTGCAGAGGCACTTAGGGCCAGATGCATCATGCAAACAAATAGCGAATCCTTAATTGCGATTATTAAGGAATCGCAAATAAGGACTCGCTATAGCCAAAGCATGATGTGGATTGCGAAAAAACAAGGAATCGCTAAAAATCGCTAAATACTTTAGCGATTCCATGTAAAGTAATCGCAATAGTAAAATAATTCCAATCGCGCATTTTGCGATCCCGCAATTTGCGTAATCGCTAATTGCGATATTGCAATTAGCGAGTTCGCTAAAAGCGGGAGCGTGAAAAACTACAGAGTCGCATTGGGAGCAGGCTGATGACATCACAACCAGGAAGTCAATCAGCCCATGCTGCCACCTGTGCACAGTTGAACTCTGAGGCAGAAGCTGAGTGCAGGGAGTGAGAGCAGAAGCAAACAAACAGCAGGTTGCTAACTGGTGGAGACAGCCATGTCCCAAACAGCCACAGAGGAGGGAGCAGTGGCCAGGAAGCGCAAAATAAAATTCAGTGAGGGTGAACTTGACATCCTCATTGAAGAGGTTGCAAACAGCCACGAAAAGTTATTTGGCAAGCTCTCCCTTAAAGTGCCAGAGGCAGACAAGAGGAGGATCTGGACCAGGATCAGGGACAAGGTGAATGCTGTGGGGGTCACACACCGCAGCATTGATGACCTGAAGAAGCGCTGGTACGACCTGCGCAGTCGTGCAAAGGAGAAGGTTGCTGAAAGGCTGAAGGAGGCGAAGGGGACTGGAGGAGGAGGCCCAACAGTCCCAGACAACACACCCCAGGAGGACATGATTGAGGGCACTATTGATCCTGAAGCAGTCGTAGGAGTGACAATCCTGGACACATCTGGGGCAGCCTGTAGCACACAAGGTAAGATGCATGACTATCAACAGCACAAAGCACATACTGATAGTGCCCAAATGTGATTTCACCTGCAAAAATTACAGCTAAAATAGTCCTGCACACATTTAACATAGGGAGCCCAATGCATCATGGGACTTGTAGTCAGTAGTACCCATGTGCCAGTTGGAATCCAACACAGTAAGCCCAAATGCTAATAATAAGCAGTACAGTGATAGATGAGAGACAGTCATAACAGAAAAGTGTCATTTTATTAAGGTTGCAGAACTATTGAAACACATGTATATAACATAGCACTGTTTCACATCACAGATGCAGCTGAAGGTAACACTGATGACAGTGATGTTGAAGAGAGCACACAGCCCAATCAAGAGACTGCGGCATCAAAACCTGTGTCACCACCATCCAAAGGAAAGGCACCAGCAAGACGCAGGGCCACAGTTGCACCACTACAGCCAATGGAGGTAGAACAGCATACATCTAGCACACCTACTACAAGCCGTGAAAGTGCCAGTCACACACCAACACCGCAGGCACATGTCCGGTCAGGATCACGACGCAGACCAAGGAGCCCCACTTTGTCCCAGGAAGCAGGAAGTCACAATCAGTGGGGTGGCGTGGAGTCGCAGATGGTGCGGGTTCAGCGCGTGCAAGCTAGGCACATGGGAGCAATCGACCTGCAGATGACGAAAATGAACAGTAACATCACTGCAATGGCTGACAGTGTGAGGGAGCTCACAACTGCCATAGTGGAGGCTCACAGGGAATCCAACAACGCCCTCCTGGAGGTTGCACGTGTGATGCACGAGGGACACAATTCACAGAGGAAGAGGCATCAGCAGTTTCTCGCATGCATGGAGGCTTATACCAAGTCAAACACCAAGATAAGCACTAGCGTGTCACACCTGTCACGTCGGTCTGTGGGAATGCAGATTGACATGGCCCATTGTTGTGGGGATGTGTCCAAGGCACTGGGGCAAATTACTACAGCTGTGGAAATGATGCAGGCTAGCACTAGTGTTCAGGGCGACGTTACAGGGGAAGAGGGTAGTGAGGCTTCCAGCCTGAGCAGCATCAGTGCGCCACTCAACACTGTCAGGAGGAGCAGTAGCCGTAGGCAGGCACCTCCAGCAGCATCTACAAATGCAGATGCTGAAGCAGGAGAAAGACATTTGGGTGTGAGAGGGAGGAGACGGTAAAACCAATTGGAGGGGTGTTAGACCTCATGGTGACGTAACCATGTTCAAGACATTCTTAGTGACTGCATGACAAGTCCTTAGTGTGTCTCCTCTGTCCATTGGTGCATGGGGTTAATGTGCTAATGGACAGCATTTCAGGTTGTATTGACACCCCATACCGCCAGCCGTGATAATAAATAGTTAACCTTGAAATGCAAATTAGTGTTGTGTGTCATTGTTACATACCTTAGATTTAATGCTGGGTGATGTCTGCACGTTTCCTCTGTCCCTCCGCTGAACTGGCAATATGTGCACGGCGTGGTTGTGCTGGGGGCTGGTTGCCCTCTGTGTCAGATTCCTCGATGGGGATGCCTCTCCTTGTTGCTATGTTGTGCAACATTGCACATGCAGCAATTATCCTGCAGCAGGTTTCCGGTTGGTACAACATAGCTCCTCCAGTTTTATGCAGGATGCGAAAGCGACTCTTGAGCAATCCAAATGTCCGTTCTATAACGTTACGTGTCCTGATGTGGGCTGCATTGTACCTCTGTTGTTGTGGACTGGCTGGGTTCAGGTAGGGAGTCAAGATGTAATGCCTCACCGCGTATGCACTGTCACCTACAGAGTAAGAGGCAAGATGTCAGAGTCACTTATGCATTGCCATGACTAAGTCAGTGATGTGTATAGTATTGCACTTACCTAGCAGGTGTCCATTGCCAAAATCTCCCCTGAGCAGACGTGTGTGCAAGCCGCTATGGCGGAAGATGTATGAATCGTGAGTGCTTCCTGGGTATTGTGCGACAAGGTCGGTGATGATGTTTTCCGCATTGCACACTGCTTGAACATTGATTGAGTGATATGCTTTACGGTTGCGGAATATATACTCATTCACGGCAGGGGGACATATGGCTACGTGGGTGCAATCAATGCATCCAATCACGTGTGGGAACCTTGCTACTTGGTAGAAGTCCTGTTTTGTTTGGCTCAATTCCTGTGGGGTTGTGGGGAAGGAGATGTGGTTGTTGATGACAGTCATCATGGCGGCCAGGAAGGATTTGAAGAACCGCGAAAGGGAGCTCTGTGATACCCCTCCTGCTTCTGCCACTATGTCCTGGAAGCTACCTGAGGCAAGGAGGTGGAGGCTACATAGCACCTGGACATGAGTAGGTATAGCCTGGCTCCTATGTGTTTGGCGCTGCAATAGTGGGTCCAATTCATCTATTAAGTCCAGTATCATAGCAGCATTCATCCTGTACTTATCATAAATTTGCTCAGCTGTCTGTCCTAACAATGTGATGCGCAGACGGAAGATTCTATCCTGGATTCTCCTTCTGGCCTGGCCTGCTGCAAGTATCCTTCTCCTCCTCGCAAATATGTAGAGTCCTGCCATTGTGGAAGGCCACTGGGGCCTCATGGGAGTGTTTAAATACACCTCTGATGTCAGGCAGGTGAGTGGGAATTTTTTTTTTTTTTTACCACCTGATTGTGATTCCCTGTAAACTGCTCTTGCAAAATAGCGAATAATGACAGAATCGCAATTTGCGATATTACATGCATGGGAAAAAGCGATTTTATAGCGAAATCGCTATTTGGATATTGCGATTTCGCTATATTAATCGCAATTTCTTGGTTTCTCGCTACTTGCGAGTCGCAAATGGGGTTTGTCTTTGATTCTGCGATTATATTGCGATTTCGCAATTTTGCGTTTGCGATTTCGCTTTTTCTAGCGATTTCTCTTCATGCATGCCGTTTCCTTCCTTTGCGATCGCAATTGGTAATTCGCACCAGTTGCGCTCGCAATTTTGGTTGATGCATCTGGCCCTTAGTCTAGTTGTTTAATCACCATCGACCAGTGATGTTGGCTCATCGCAAGAAAGTAGTAGCAATGTCCCTCAATCAACACAGGTTGTTGTAACTCATCTGACGAGTCTTGAACAACCACAGCCGCAACAACAACCACATGTGCAAGTACAAGCCCAAGCACATGTGGAAGGAGAGGCAGCGCAAGGAGATGCGCAAGCAGAGGTCCATGGAGGGTCACAAGAGCCCACAATAGTTGTTCCTCTCGAAGTAAGGGCACATCAGGAAATCGACAATCAGGCCGCGGTATCATTTGAGGAAGCCACTCCTCCTGATGATCATTCATTGTCTTCCACATCCCTAGCAAGGAAAAGATCAAGGGTGGTGTCTACATCTTCTTCAAGCCCACCTCCTTCTGATGATACGGATCAAAATTGGGAACCATCACTGCCGTCTGAGAGTGTGGCACACCATGATCTGACAAAGGTAGTTAAGCGTAAAAGGAAGGTCGTCGAAAGTTTCATAGTTATGGAGTGTGATAAGGCTCAACAAGAAGTGGCTGATACTCCTGCTGCTGAAGACTCTCACGACGACGACCCAGTCATCATAAAGGTCACTGCAGCCCCAGCGGGCATGCAGCAAACAGACATTTTGACCCTAGCCCGAGAAGCTGCTGAGCGTGATGATTATGTTGTCGACGAGGAGGCAATGGAAACACCACAATCATTGGAGTTAACTAGACACCAACACCTACCGCTTCCATATTTCTTCCTCGCCAGAAGGGACCTCCATCCACCTCGACCTCAATTAGTGGTGGTGAAAGGGCACAACGTAGTAAAGTTCGGCAATCCACATCCTCCACTTCATCTGGCATTAGCAGCATGACCACCACCACCCGTATCGCCGCCTCCTCCGGCCCCCACAGACATTTCAAGTCCGCAGTTTGGGACTTCTTTAGTGTTTGCCCAAAAAAGGAAAACTTCGCCATTTGTAGCATTTGTAAGCATGCAGTTAGTCGTGGTAAGTTTGGTACCAACTATGGTCTCGGAGGCCAGAGAGGTCATCTTAAGAGACAGCACGCTGTCCAATGGTTTGCGCACCTAAAGGAGATCAAGGAAGCCCGAATTGCAAGTCAAGAAAACGTTGATGTTTCATCTGATGATGACGAGGAGGAAGAAGAGTTAAACACTTCACTTACACCCAGTACCCCTGTCAGCAGCACACCCCCTGTGAGCCACACTAAGAGTGTGGGAGAGAGTGAGACACCAATGCGAAAAAGTTCATCAGCGAGCGTAACTGGGTCGAAGAAGTCATCATCATCATCATCCCGTAAAAGCATGGTCCAGGCCAACATTAGAACCATGTTGTTTCAGCAGCGCCATATGATCGCAACCACCCACTGACGCGTCTGTATAACTCTAAGCTGGCTAAAATGCTAGCTCTGGACCTTCTCCCTTTTTCTTTTGTAGAAGGGGTTGGTTTTCTAGAATTAGTGGCAGCGCTCTGCCCTAAATGGAAGGTTCCTAGCCGGTTCTATTTTGCCAGAGTTGCGGTTCCAGCACTACATGAAGATGTGCTGGAGGTGATTGGGGCAGCTTTGCAGAAGAGTGCTGTTCACACTATACATCTGACAACAGACATGTGGACCAGTGGCGCAGGCGCTGATTACATGTGCATCACTGCACATTGGGTCTCTTTTTCAGGGGTTAAAGCAAAGCTGAACGCAGGTGTTGACCCGGACCAAGTTTTTAAAGCTGCTTGGAAACATGCAACACTAGCCATGTTTGGCTTGGAGAAACGTCATACAGCAGAAAACATTTTGAATGAGTTTAACACAAAGGTCTTTCACTGGCTGTCCCCCAAAAAACGCCAGATTGGTTATGTTTCCACGGATAATGGCGCCAATGTAGTTAAGGCCATGGATCTGAGTCACTATTTCAGAGTGCCATGTTTGGCGCACTGTATAAACCTGGTTGTTAAAAAACTTCTTGAGTGATGAAGACAGTCCAGCGTGCGAGTTAGTGGCCACCTGCCGAAGAATGTGCAACCATTTCAGCCATTCTTTTAAGGCCCGGAAGCATCTGAGGAGCCTGCTACATGAACGTCGAATGCCATTGAAAGCACTCATCCAGGAGGTGCCAACACGTTCGAACTCAACCTTCTACATGCTTGAGCGTCTGTATGAGCAGTATACGGTACTCGATCACTATTTCTTAACACTGGGTACAGCTCAGAAGGACCTGAGGCTAGATGCGGCGCAATGGAACCTAGTTAAAAGCCTGACAGACATGCTTCGTCCTTTTGAGGTCTTCACGCGTGCAGTCAGCAAGGAGGACTGTAATTTGGGAAAAGCTATCCCATTGTTGCGTTGAGGTGCTCTTTGGAGGGGTTCCGGGTATTTGTGGGTGGGTTTTGGGGTCTGGGAGCACTGCTGGGACAGTCTAATTTTGATTGCATTTGCTTTTCAGGAAATCCGTGGTGGAAAACGTGAGTTATGACCTAGCTGCACAGCCCGTTTGGACCGAAGGCCGATAAATATTGTAAGTATGAGATTTTCCTTTTTGCTGTTTGGGGGTGTTGTGCTTTTTTGCGGGTGGGTTGGCGGGTCTTGGGGCATTGCTGGAAAGGTCTAATACCGGATAAAAGTGGTTTGGACCAAATCGGAGGCTAAATTGTTTTTGCGTTTTTGGTGACTTGCTTGCCTTTGAGGTGCTCTTTGGGGGGGTTCCGGGTGTTTGTGGGTGGGTTCTGGGGTCTGGGAGCACTTCTGGCTATTGATACTTTTGATTGCAAGAGGTTTGAAGCAAATCCATGGTGGCAGAGGGGAGTTAGGGCCTAGCTGCAGAGCGCGCGCGGAGTGATTTTGGAAATTGCCCTGAAAATGACTAAGTCTCCATTTTTGTACTTTTGCTTTTTGGCTGTTTGGGGGTCTTCTACTCGTTTTCGCCTGGGTTGACGGCACTGGGGCCATTGCTGGGAAGCTCTAATACCGGATAAAAGTGGTTTGGACCAAATTGGAGGCAAAATTTCTTTTGCGTTTTTGCTGACTTGCTTGCCTTTGAGGTGCTCTTTGGGGAGGTTCCGGGTGTTTGTGGGTGGGTTTTGGGGTCTGGGAGCACTGCTGGGACAGTCTAATTTTGATTGCATTTGCTTTTCAGGAAATCCGTGGTGGAAAACGGTAGCTGCACAGCGCGTTTGGACCGAAGGCCGATAAATATTGTAAGTATGAGATTTTCATTTTTGGCTGTTTGGGGGTGTTGTCGTGCTTTTTTGCGGGTAGGTTGGCGGGTCTTGGGGCATTGCTGGGAAGGTCTAATACCGGATAAAACTGGTTTGGAGAAAATCCATGCGGAAAAGCCTTTTGGCACTTTTTGTAACTTAGAGTTCGTTAGGGTTAGCCCTAGCAGCGGGATTGCATGTGTTTCAGGGTGTTCTAGATTTTTGCAACTTAGTTCTTCTGGGGTCTTAGAGCACTCGTGGGAATGTGTAATTTTGGTTGCAAGTGATTTGAAGAAAATCCATGGTGGGAAAATGGAGATTTGGCATAGTTAAAGAAAGCGTTTTCCACTATTCTTAACTTGGGGCTCGTTAGGGTTAGCAGTATTTGTATTGCATGTGTTTGGGTGGGGGGCTGTTTGTGGGGGGGTTTGCAAGTCTTGGAGCGATGCTGGGTATGGATGCAAGTGGTTTGAATACAATCCACGGTGGGTAAGGGGGGATTTGGGCCTACTTTTACTTTCAAAGTACGTTTTGTCACCAGTTTTTTACTAGGCCTCGTTTTTTGAGATCTGATTGGGGGTTTCCTACATTTTTGCGACTGGCTTTAGTAAGGGTTTGGGTGGGAGCACTGCTGGGAAGGTCTAATTTTGTTCTAAAACACAGTTTACAGTACACCTAGCTTGAGGGGAAAGATCCGCTAAATTAATTTGCCCATACTTATTTATCCTTCAAAAGGAGACTCAGACAGAGTATGCACTTTCAAAAATATTGTACTGTCTATTAGGAAACTCAAAGTGTGACTTTTTGCACTACACAGCGTACATACCTTATATTTATTTATCAGTGGTGTTCTAATATCACTTCCTGTTTTTCCATCAATAATTACAGGCCGGGTTTCAGTCTGTGCAATGGGAAAAAAAGGATGAAGTCAGGCTTCACATTAGCGAGCCGCAATTCAGCATCCGCCAGGCAGGCAGTGGACAGGGTGTCTTCTGGTCACCAACATTGATGGACGAAGCGTCAGCTGGAATGGAGGAGTGCCGCTAATAAGAAGAATGGTTTGATGCGTTCAACTTACTTACCAAATTCAACAGGACAACTACAACAACATACAGATACAGTATCCATTCTTTTCAAATTATTTTTTAAGTAATGTTATTGCTGTGAACTTCTATGAGTGTGACTCTGCATTTCTTGGATCTCTCTCTGCTTCTAAATTGATCCCTACAGCCATTCTATAGGTTTCACTTTGGCTATTTTTTAAACCTAATTTCATGTAAGAAGTGTTTCTCTGAGTGCAGAGATAGGCAAGTGAATACCGCTGGAGCACTGTGCTGGCTGGCAGCCCATGGGGGCACGGAGGAGGATGCAGCTGTCCCAGTGGATGTACCAGTAGACTGCGTGTCCTCCTCCTCCAGGGCCACCAGCCGCCGATATTCGGCGACAGTGGCATCCAGCCTCCGTTGCCGGGCCATTCGAGCCAGCTCTTTCCTTGTTGGTTTTGTTGATTTGGAAGGAGCAACTATATGAAGAAAGAAAGACATAGTCTGTAACCAATGCTCCTTAAGATTAACACAAAATGATTGAGCAGAAAGTTGTGTCACAGTACAACTAGCAACTTGAAAGCGCAGTACATAACTATTAAGGCCAGTATCTATCTAACCTCCCACTTCTTCATCCTTGCTCTAACATTAGTGGGAGTTTAAGGAACAAATTCTACAAGCACTATGGACTTCCATTACAGTCGACTATGACAGTACACCAGTCTTATTCTTCTTCTTCTCTCTTGTTTAGGAAAATTGGTACGTTATCTTATGCAAGCCGGCATAATGCCAGCGCAGTGAACTTGCACCCGAGAAAAACAGACGCACACCATGATGAGTGAGACAGACTTGCGTTACTGTACCGGTCCAGTACATGCAGGTGGTGAAGCTCTTACTTTTCTATTACGGGTGGCACTGAGAATACTCTGTTAAAAGGGCTATTGCTTAATTAATTTAACTTTCACCCTACAGTGCAAATGAGTACTCGAAAAGGAAAATAAAGAAGCTAAATAATCTGATTATCTATCACTTCACATGGGATGTATTTGATTACATATGGGATGACTTTAGGTGCTTTGCTTTTTATTGAGTGAACAGTGATACACCCACACATGAATGACGTACTATTACTAAACTAAACTTATTAAGAGAGGTAGGGAGTGTCCACCGAAATAACCGGATATATGCTGTGCTTGCAGTTGCAATACAAACTACTGCTACTATTCATGGTAGTATTTGGACAAAATTACAACTTCTTTTCCTTGCCTTTCCTACACTGGAACGGACGTGTGGGTGCGGTGTTACATGCTCTTCAAAGTAACACTTAGTTCATCCAGTGACCATCTACTCTCTTTAGATACACATATGCTATCTAAGAGTCAGATAGTACCATGATCCAGGCATCCATCCATTCAAAGTATATGCACACATACAGTTTCTGTTTCACCCACCCAGGCTGTTCTCCTTCCACCCATCCTTGCTTCATCATTCACCCAGCCATGCACCATACCATATTCTTTCCTTCCCAGCCACCTCGGAGACCAAGCAAACTCATATCATTCTTCTTTGCCAGTCATCATTACATTTCTCGTCCTTCCACACTTACTTACACCCTTCTTTCGCTTTTCGTTCATCCCATGCATCAAGTTCATCTCAGATCTGATTGGGATTCTTCTCGCCAAAAACTTCACAGCTAAGTCGAAGTACATTTTGAAGAGGCTACTACCTGGTTGATTTATAATACACCTGTGCTTAAAGCACACTCTGCAGTCTTCAATCTCAATAAGTAAGGAATATATAGCTTACCTCTGCCCGCCACCACCGTGTGAACCCTCACAGGCACATTGGTGTCGTCCGGCACTTGCACCGCCTCCTCCCCAGAACTTTCCTCCTCCACCTCCGCGCTGGGCCCAGCACCAGATGTTCCACCTACAAAGTACATTTAAGAATGTTAGAATACACCACTCACTACTATATAATATTTGGTCTAGGAATAAAGAAATGTGAAAAAAACAGAAAACAATGTAATCATTTGTGACTGTCCACACATGAATGACGTACTACTACTAAACTAAACTTATAAAGAGAGGTAGGGAGTGTCCACTGTCCACCGTATACCCGGATATATGCTGTGCTTGCAGTTGCAATACAAACTACTGCTACTATTCATGGTAGTATTTGGACAAAATTACAACTTCTTTTCCTTGCCTTTCCTACACTGGAACGGACGTGCGGGTGCGGTGTTACATGCTCTTCAAAGTAACACTTAGTTCATCCAGTGACCGTCTACTCTCTCTAGATACACATATGCTATCTAAGAGTCAGATAGTACCATGATCCAGGCATCCATCCATTCAAAAAATATGCACACATACAGTTTCTGTTTCACCCACCCAGGCTGTTCTCCTTCCACCCATCCTTGCTTCATCATTCACCCAGCCATGCACCATACCATATTCTTTCCTTCCCAGCCACCTCGGGGACCAAGCAAACACATATCATTCTTCTTTGCCAGTCATCATTAAATTTCTCATCCTTCCACACTTACTTACACCCTTCTTTCGCTTTTCGTTCATCCCATCCATCAAGTTCATCTCAGATCTGATTGGGTTGGGATTCTTCTCGCCAAAAACTTCACAGCTAAGTCGAAGTACATTTAGAGGAGGCTACTACCTGGTTGATTTATAATACACCCGTGCAGAAAGCACACTCTGCAGTCTTCAATCTCAATAAGTAAGGAATATATAGCTTACCTCTGCCCGCCACCACCGTGTGAACCCTCACAGGCACATTGGTGTCGTCCGGCACTTGCACCGCCTCCTCCCCAGAACTTTCCTCCTCCACCTCCGCGCTGGGCCCAGCACCAGATGTTCTACCTACAAAGTACATTTAAGAATGTTAGAATACACCACTCACTACTATATAATATTTGGTCTAGATAAAAAGAAATGTGAAAAAAACAGAAAACAATGTAATAATTTGTGACTGTCTACTCTAAAGTAAAAATGTCCCTTTTTCCAGGGAAGGCTGTTGTCTTGCTGCACTTTTTGGCACAACTGATGAATGCTTGCTTTTTATTTTTAACACGCACCACTTTTTCTCCTAACAGACAGAAGCTTGACTTCTAAGAACACGAGCAAGATCAAGTTCAAACCAGATGAGAGCTCGGCTCGACCACAGGAAATGTGTTCAATTAATCGTCAGCACTAAGCACTTTTCCATTTTCAGTTAAACGTTTAGTTTTATGACAAACTTGATTTTAATAAATGTGTTTACTTTTAATAAAGCTTTTAAACTTAAATAGACTCTGTGGTTTTTGGTCCTCCAGACTAGAGTGGCTGAGCTAAAGGTTTTGCAATTTTTGCAAGCATGAGTCCGTGCCTCTGACACTTCTTGACTCTGACTCCGTACTCTTGTCCTGCGTTGGATAATCATCATTGGGGATCAATCATCGGTGACTTTGGGAGCTAAATGACTCTGCCACACTATCTAGTCAGTAAGGAGATTGGGGGTTCAACTACAAAGCCTGTTATCACTGAGGTATGTGGAAAGTCTAACAGCGCCTATTATAATTGATAAGCTAAGCAATGCATTATTTAGTGTCCATAGTTCTGTTTGTGCAGATTTGTCCCTGCAACAGTAGTAGAATGGATTGTCCTTCTATCCAAACCAAAAGTAAAGTAGTATCTTATTCTGTCTTGATGGTCATTCACCTTTTTAGGGCTCGGACTCCTCCCCACTGAAAGTGGGAGGAGTTTCGAGAACTAATGTTAAAGAAGAAAAAAAAGAAGTATCTCCTAGGGCTTTGGCCGAGACAAATTCCACACATTCCTTTGCGTGTTCTGTCATCTGGCCAGTGATTCGTGTTCGTTGTGTTGTCGTTTTAATAGGCTTGAAGTGATAGGGTAAATGTAGTTTTGTTCCGCCATTTTGGGCATATTTCGTTCGTGCTCGCGCAAAGAAGTACATTAATTATAATTAGGAGCTGTCAGGGTGCCTCCGTAAGTGAATCCAGATGGCCGGGCGCGTTCACCATTCAGCAGCGCTCAGCGCGCAGCTGCTCCAGTCCCGGGCTGCCTCTAATTATCCTCGTAGTCAGGGAACTCCTCGTATTTCGATAACTCACAGGGTCCCAGCGTCCGTGGCAGGGAAAAAGCAGAGGGTTTGTAACAGCGCCAATGAAGAAAAGAAAACGCCAATGTTCAGTGTTGTACTGCGAGCGGCCATCCGAAATAATTGTTCACTTTCTTGTACCGTGCAAAGAGTAGCTGATTCACCCCTCGTTGTAGCATAGTTTGGTGGAGCTTTTCTGTACCCTGTGTTCGGCTGAAGAGAGGTGCGAATAGGGAGCGATTACGAAGCTGTTTTCCTTGCCATTAGTGGAGAAGGCGAGGCAGAGAGGGCCTCACAGTGATAATGGAAAGGGCGCCCTGCAGCAGCCGCCAGGGAATGGGCATTCACGCTTGGGGGGAAGAGATAGGAGCAGCCTTGTTCAGTCACACTGTCCTGATAAGCGGGTTTGCTGACAGGAGGCCTGATTAAACTGCCAAACTTGCTTCAAAGAGTCAGATCACAGTATGAAGGGGCCGAAAAAATGTCGAATGAGTGTGCCTCGGGAAAAATGAGAGGCCAGCGGGTGTAGTTGAAATGTCCAGCCTGCACACACCCAGCCCACCTTTACCACACTGCAGCATCCGCGGCGCAAACCTTTCTTTTTAGTGGTCGCTGGTTGTTACTAGGTGCGAGGTATCTTACACAAGTTGCCAGTGGTAAGCCATGTTTTTGTTTTCTTGAAAATGGCTATTTTGCATGCGTTTCTCGGTTATTCTGGTTTGGTACCGACTGGTAACTTTTGTAGAGTTAAAGGATGATGTCTGTTGTCGGCTGCTAAAGGGGAGGCGTGTGGGTGTTTTAACACGTGTGCCTAGTTGCCCTCAGTTAATGCAGCCGTGTAGCCATTTGCTGCTGCCCAGGCGTGGTATTGATGCAGACAGCAATGAATCAGCTAAACATATTAAGGAGTTGCAGACCTACATAGATGTCTGGCGACCTTCCCCGACTAAGCCCCTGACCCTTGTTTGATTATATTTGAAATCGCTTCGAGAGAAGGAACACACACAGTAGGGGAATTGAAACATGTACACGACATGATGACGTTTCAGCAGATTTACATTCTTGCCATGTTGTAGTGTTATTACAAATATCGTAATGTTCGCTTTGCATGTGATGGGAAAAATACCCTTTATTTGTAAGCCCTAGAAAGCTATGGTAAACGAGTCCTCTGGTACAAGTAAAAGTGCAGTTTGAGAGCAGTTTGAGAGTGCAGTTTGAGTGCAGTTTGAGAGTGCAGAGTGCAGTTTGAGAGTGCAGTTTGAGAGTGCAGTTTGAGAGTGCTGTTTGAGAGTGCAGATTGCAGATTGAGAGTTGAGAGTGCACGTTGAGAGTGCACATTGAGAGTTGAGAGTGCAGTTTGAGAGTTGAGAGTGCAGTTTGAGAGTTGAGAGTGCAGTTTGAGAGTTGAGAGTGCAGTTTGAGAGTTGAGAGTGCAGTTTCAGAGTGCAGCATGAGAGTTGTGAGTGCAGTTTGAGAGTTCAGAGTGCAGTTTGAGAGTGCAGTTTGAGAGTGCAGTTTGAGAGTGCAGTTTGAGAGTGCAGAGTGCAGTTTGAGAGTGCAGAGTGCAGTTTGAGAGTTGAGAGTGCAGTTTGAGAGTGCAGGTTGAGAGTGCAGTTTGAGAGTTGAGAGTGCAGTTTGAGAGTTGAGAGTGCAGTTTGAGAGTTGAGAGTGCAGTTTGAGAGTTGAGAGTGCAGTTACAGAGTGCAGCATGAGAGTTGTGAGTGCAGTTTGAGAGTTCAGAGTGCAGTTTGAGAGTGCAGTTTGAGAGTGCAGTTTGAGAGTGGTGTTTGAGAGTGCAGAGTGCAGTTTGAGAGTGCAGAGTGCAGTTTGAGAGTGCAGAGTGCAGTTTGAGAGTGCAGGTTGAGAGTGCAGTTTGAGAGTGCAGTTTGAGAGTGCAGTTTGAGAGTGCAGTTTGAGAGTGGTGTTTGAGAGTGCAGAGTGCAGTTTGAGAGTGCAGAGTGCAGTTTGAGAGTTGAGAGTGCAGTTTGAGAGTGCAGTTTGAGAGTGCAGTTTGAGAGTGCAGTTTGAGAGTGGTGTTTGAGAGTGCAGAGTGCAGTTTGAGAGTGCAGAGTGGAGATTGAGAGTTGAGTGCAGTTTGAGAGTGCAGTTTGAGAGTGCAGTTTGAGAGTGCAGGTGGAGAGTGCAGATTGAGAGTGCAGTTTGAGAGTGCAGTTTGAGAGTGCAGTTTGAGAGTGCAGATTGAGAGTGCAGTTTGAGAGTGCAGAATCAGAGTGCAGAATCAGGGTGCAGAGTGCAGATTGCAGTTTGAGAGTGCAGTTTGAGAGTGCAGAGTGCAGATTGAGAGTGCAGATTGAGAGTGCAGATTGAGAGTGCAGATTGAGAGTGCATTTTTAGAGTGCAGTTTGAGAGTGCTGAGTGGCAGTGAGTGCAGAGTGGCAGTGAGTGCAGAGTGGCAGTGAGTGCAGAGTGGCAGTGAGTGCAGAGTGGCAGTGAGTGCAGACTGACAGTGAGTGCAGACTGACAGTGAGTGCAGAGTGACTGTAGAGTGAGTGCAGACTGACAGTGAGTGCAGAGTGAGTGCAGAGTGAGTGCAGAGTGAGTGCAGAGTGAATGCAAAGTGAGTTCAGAGTGAGTGCAGAGTGAGTGCAGAGTGACAGTGAGTGCAGAGTGACAGTGAGTGCAGGGTGACAGTGAGTGCAGGGTGACAGTGAGTGCAGAGTGACAGTGAGTGCAGAGTGACAGTGAGTGCAGAGTGGCAGTGAGTGCAGAGTGGCAGTGAGTGCAGAGTGGCAGTGAGTGCAGAGTGACTGTAGAGTGAGTGCAGAGTGAGTGCAGAGTGACAGTGAGTGCAGAGTGACAGTGAGTGCAGAGTGACAGCAGAGTGACAGTGAGTGCAGAGTGACAGTGAGTGCAGAGTGACAGTGAGTGCAGAGTGACAGTGAGTGCAGAGTGACAGTGAGTGCAGAGTGACAGTGAGTGCAGAGTGACAGTGATTGCAGAGTGACTGCAGAGACAGTGTGTCAGGGTGCACATTGTGTGAGTGTGCAGAATGAGTGTGCAGGGTAAACAGTGTGTGACTATGCAGGGTGACATTGGGAGTGTGCGGGTGAGCAGTGTGTGAATGTGTAGGGGCAGTGTGTGAGTGTGCAGAAAACACCCCACACAGATACACCACACACACATAACGCACACACAAACCATACACCTCAGTCTCTCAACACCACACACTTGTCACCACTCAACACAACACACTCACCACCACACTCACTCCCCAGGCTCACCCCCACAGACTCACCACCACACACTCACCAGCACACAGAAAACAACACACACAACAACACACCCCCAGCCGTCAATGAATGCTTTCACCATGCACAAACACCAACAACCATCATCCATCTGTGCACGCTTTTACCAAGCACACACCCACCAGCCGTCAGTGCACCCTTCCACCAGGCACACACACCTCCAGCCGGCAGTGCACTTTTCCACCAAGCAATCGCAGTATGGTACACTTTACTTTTAAACATATTCATATAAAGCACAGCATGCCACCATTGGTAAAATTACAATTCAACCAAGATACTTCCACTACACACCACATGCACACACTCCATAACACATGGCAAAAAGACATTGGCATTTACAATGCCATTAGCTCAAACTCAAATAAATCCGAGCCCGATTGCATTTCTAATGCTTGTTATTGTTGGCAATTGTCAAAGCATAAACATTTAGAAGACTTGAAAAGACATTATGGACAATCCCAGAGGACTGCACTCAGTGCATAGAGCTATTGCTGACTAGAATGGGAATCCAATGGAATTGCCAAATGTGCAATCTTATGTAGCTACACAGACAGACTAATAAGAATAATCTAGTAATACCACAGGGAGTCATAGTCGAGGCAGGATAAGAATTTAGATACAGTCTACAAGAAGATCAAAGACGATTTAGAAAAAATCGAATGAGGAACGCTAGGAAAAAATAGGTACTCTATATTAAAATTAAAACTTACCGGGGCCAGCAAAGGAGCCCTTGCCTGACCGATCCTGTTCAGCAGCAGCAGCAGCCTCCTCCAATGCCCTCTTGCCCCTGGGGGGAGCTGATGTACAACATGAAAGAAAGAAAGACCAGAAAACATGGATGATATTTGTCAACCGAATCAAACATTTCAAAAGAACAATAACAAAATATTTTGGCGAAATAGCAAATAGACAACTATTCCACGGGATATATTGACCGATCTCATGTGGTCTACTACGTTATTAGTATTGCTTGATTTGCGGACCGTCGACTTGGAAAGTTCTTATGTAACTCACTAAACAAACTACTAAAAAGGTACGCCTAGGACTGGCAGGCAGCAGTCCACAGCACGCGAAGTGACAGACAAAGTTCATCGTGATTGCAGATCAGCGACAACACTAAAAAGTTTCCTACTACATTAGCCAGTCATTAAAATACTCAAACTATCAATCCACCACCACTACTTCTTCATATCGCCATGTGTACAAAGGAAGGACTGGACTTGTGTCTGTAGGGGCTGATTTGGATGCCCCTTGCGGCTCTTTTGCTCCATTGTTGCGTGACTTTTGTGACGCAGCGGCAGAACAAAAGAGGCGCCATGGTGCGGCGTATATTAACAACGTGACGCATATGGGAGATGCATCACGTTGTAAAGCCCTGCGCCATCAGGGGGCGTTCCGGCGCAAGTGAGGGCGTTCCTGCGCAGGAACGCATCCTAAAAGTGGCTGAGGGAAATCTACAAGATTTCAATCAGTCACTTTGAGGACAATGATGCGTGACTCAAACCCTGCGCCTGCTTGAAGCAGACGTACGGCTTGGCGCAGCATTGGGGAGATAGGGCACCCCAGAGCATTGCTGGAGCTGCGCCATCGTTGCGACGGAACTCCAGCAATGCGCCGCCTTTACGGCACAGATGCGTAACGCTTTGGTGACGTTTTGGGCCCATGGTGCGCCGCATTGTAAATACGGCGCACCATGGGTGGTGGTGGCGTGGCGCACAATTACTGGTGCATCCCTGCTACTTTGCAGGGATGCGCCGGTAATTAAAAATCTGACCCTTAGTGTCTAGCATTACGCAGTTCTTTAAACTACACTCATACATAATTTCACAGGCCAATGAAATGAACACAAAATCGAAAACAAATAAGCATAGTAGCAACGCTACTGAGAAGAAGAGCAGTGCACCTGAAATGCACAGAAGATTTTGAAATATAATTTACCTACAATGTAATCAGCAGCATTAATGCTCTTGGTAAAAAACAAAAATTTGCAATATAATAACACACAGAGCAGGAGAAAACAGAGTAGTAAAGAAATAGCTACTACTACTCACCAAGCCCGGGGATCTCAAGGCCGAGCAGGTCGAGCAGATCGCGTTCCCGGTCCAGGACATCCGTCCAACGGTGGGTGGCCTGGTTGTAGGTGCGCCGGACCCGAGAGTGTTGGTACATGGCCCGGCACACCTTCTCCCACGGCTTCCGCCGCTCCTGGATCCCGTACCCGCTAGCGATCTTGCCGCCTGCCATGATGGTCCTGGGGAGGCGGCGCTGAACATAAAAAATTAGTGCGGCCACCTCCTCCGGGCTGAAGATCTCCAGGGGTGTGACCTGCTCACCCCTCAAATGCCCGCACGGGAGCCGGGCACAGGGTGCGGGACGCTTCCCCTTCTCAGGATGCTTCCTGGCTCCCTTTACCATGGTCTGGGCAGAAAGGAAGCTAAATAATAAAGAAGAAATAGAATAGGGAAGAAGAAAATTAAAGAGTTGAAAAAAGTAGTTTAAAATTAACCAAAAGTAGCAGAAAACACAAAAATATAGAGCTAGAAAAATAGAGGGATAGATAATAAGTAAAATAGATCAAAAACAACTTCCAACAAGCAAAGGATGGCAGATATTCAGAGAGGATACAAAAAGCATGCCCAGAACCATAGCAATGAATGAGAAACAAGATGGCCGCGCCCGTTCACAACCGCGTGGGTAAGTTCGCACAAGATTTTCCTCGCGATCACACGCGAAATTGTACTAGCGAGCCGCACACTTTGAGAGATTACACATCGCGCCCGGAAACGGAAATACGTCATGCAAACAAGATGGCCGCGCCCGTGAACGACCGTTGCGCTACAAGCGGCTCGCTAAAACACACAAAACCTTGCGAACTAACACGCCGCAAAAAAACAAATCGCATATTCGCACAAATTTGCGGCTCCGGAGTGCGATCTCGCGCAAGTTCGCGCACCGCGAATCCAGCGAAATTGCAGAAAAACGAGTTTTGCAAAACTGAAAGCACTCAGCAGGTGCAAAAGTTCAAACTCATCATTAGTAATCATTCCCTGTAGTGCTTCCTGACTGGGGCCCCTCCAGAGTTCAGTTGCTAGTTGCAACAATTCGATGACCCTGCTCTGACCCTCACAGCAGGCTCATAGAATAGCTACAAGTAGGCCACAAAGGTCCTGGAAAAAAAAATTGCACTGCAACAGAAAGCAATTTACAGATAAGGAAGCAGGTGCCAGACTGGACTTTTAAAACAGTGACACATTAATAAATCAACCCCAAATTAATTCATGTCAGTTGAAGCAGAGCAGGTGTGCTTGCTTTTCCCCCCCATAATCTACAGTGATGAACCAGAGGGTGGCATTGATGTACCAGACGGTGGCATGGGTGAAACAGGGTGGCAGTGGTGAAACAGAGGGTGCTGTGAACCTGTGATGATGAACCAGACGTAGAAACAACATAGTCGTGACCGTTGCGAGCCGACAAGTAAGTTCGCAATTGCGAACTGGTACAAAACCCTTGCGAACTGGCAGAAACCCTTGCGGACACAAAAAAAATTCGCGAGAATTCGCGGATTTTGCGGATTGCGAGTTCGCAAATTCGCGAACGCCAGATTCGCAAAATTCGCCCATGCTTAATGCACACACCCTAGCGCTACAGCGCTAAGGTTTGTGCATGGCGCACATCAGCTGAAATCAGCGCCAGCGCAAGGAAAGAGGAGAGAGCTATATCTTAGAAAATATGGCACTCTCCTACTCCTCCCTGTCGCATAATGCAGCACAGGTTGGGTTTGGGTTCTGGGGGTGCCAAGGGCAATTTTAGGGTTCAGGGTGGGAATGGGTTTTGGGGAGCTAACAATAATTTTTGGGTTCTGGGTGGGTAAGGGTTTAGGGCTGCAAGGAGTAATTTCAGGGTTCAGGGTGGGTATGGGCTTTGGGGTATCATGGGTTATTTTAGAGGTTCAGAGTTGGTTTAGGTTCTGAACTGCCAAGTGAAATTTTAGGGTTCTGGGTGGGTATGGGTTTTGTGGTGCTATGAGTAATTTTAGGGTACAGGGTGGGTTTGGGGTCCAAATGGTAACTTTAGGGTTCAGGGTGGGTAGAGGTTTTGGGGTGCAAAGAGTAATTTTAGGGTTCCGGGTGGGTATCTGTTTTGGGGTGCCATGGGTAATTTTGGTGTTCAGGGTTGGTTTGCATTTTGGTGTGCAATGGGAAATTTTAGGGTTCAGGGTGGGTATGGGTTTTGGGCTGCAAAGAGTAATTTTAGGGTTCAGAGAGGTATGAGTTGTGGGGTCCTAAGAGTAAATTTTGGGTTCAGGGTGGGTTTGGGGTGCCACAGGTTATTTTAGGGTTCAGAATGGGAATGGATTTTGGGGAGCAAATAGTAATTGTAGGGTTCAGGGTGGATATGGGTTTTGGGGTGCCATGGGTAATTTTAGGGTTCAGGGTTGGTTCGGGTTTTGGGGTGCCAAGGGACATTTTATGGTACAGCGTGGGCATGAGTTTTGGGGTGCCAAGGGAAATTTTAGGGTTAAGGGTGGGTATGGGTTTTGGGGTGCCAAGGGAAATTTTAGGGTTCAGGGTGGGTATGGGTTTTGGGGTGCCAAGGGAAATTTTAGGCTCAGGGTTGATATCACTTTTGGGGTGCTAAGAGTAATTTTAGGGTACAGGGTGGGTTTGGGGTGCCAAGGGTAATTTTAGGGTTCATGGTGGGTATGGCTTTTGGGGTGAAAAGAGTAATTTTAGGGTTCAAGGTGAGTATGTTTTTTTAGGTTTCACGGTTGGTTTGGGTTTTGGGGTGCCAAGGGTAATTTTTTAGTTCAGGGTGGGTTTGGGTTTTAGTGTACTATGGTTAATTTTAAGGTTCAGGGTGGGTTTGGGTTTTGTGGTTCTAAGGGTAATTTTAAGGTTCACAGGAGTTAAAGGTGGTTTGGGGTGCCTAGGTTAATTTTAGGGTTCAGGGTTGATTGGGTTTTGGGGTGCCCAAGTTCATTTCAGGGTGGGTTTGGATTTTGGGATGCCCAGGGACATTTTAGGGTTCAGTGTGGGTTTGGAGTTTGAGGTGCTAATGGTAATTTTAGGGTTCAGGGTGGGTATGGGTTTTTGGGTGCTAAGAGTAATTTTAGGGTTCACAGGAGTTAAGGGTGGTTTGGGGTTTCTAGGGTAATTGTAGGGTTCAGGGTGGATTGGGTTTTTGGGTGCCCAATGTAATTTTAGGTTTCAGGGTATGTATGGGTTATGGGGTCTAAGGGTATTTTAGGGGTTCAGGGTGGGTTTGGGTTTAGGGGTGTCAAGGGTGATTTTAGGGTTTAGGGGTATGGGTATTGTGGTGGTAAGGGTAACTTTAGAATTGTAGGGGGTATGCTTATTGGGGTACAAAGGGTATTTTTGGGGTATATATATATATATCTCCAAAACTAACAACCCTTCCATTCGGAAAAGACGAGAGCCCACACAGGTAAGCGGTTCCAAACTTCTTTAATTGCAATTTAAAAACGAGCAGCATGATGCATTTCAGCACTCCGTGCCTCCCTCAGATGCCTTTGCTCTTTTTAAAATTCACTGTACACTTGAAGAAGCGGAGCGTCTCAACAGGATTGGTTGAGACACTCCTTCCACCTTTTAAAGGGTTGATTGTCCGGACTCGCTGCCCCGAGTTCACTTGCTGCAGAGACACACATGGAAGTGGATATATATTTATATATATATATATATATATATATATATTTATATATATATATATATATATATATATATATATATATATATATATATATACACACAAAATTTGTGGCTGTTCCCGAGCCTCTAGTTTCGGCGGGCTCACGGCAGGGGTAGCCACCCCCTGTAAATCCAACACGTCAAGAACCGGCGTAATCCTTCCTTAGATCTCGGACAAGGAACCACACAGGAGCCGTGGCCTCTATCAAAGTGCAGGTTTATTCCAGACACAACGTCCTACGCGTTTCGGAGTAAGATTACTCCTTCATTCACAACAGCACCAGGGTGAGTAACGACCAGGTACTGGGGAGACGTGGGGAGATGGGCACAATGGCACACATGCACAATAAGGAAGAGCACATCTGCGAACAAACCATGCCCTAGATCCCCAATTCCCACCAAGAGACCAATGTACCCAAGTATGCACCATCTCAGCATTGCATAACCATAGAAGTCAAAGGCCCATCGCATGAAATAGAGAAGGGGCAGAAAATTTAGAGGTGCAGGGGCTACTCTTCCAAAATGCAGCACACACACATAACAGGCAGAGCACATCAACACTGACAACAATGTGGCACAAACCACAACACGTCCACAAAAGAGCACAGGACACAACTGGTGCCGATTGGGTGTAGACACTGGCCAATCACAAGTGGCATTGCAGGGATATGTGAGTATTAAATGTACAATTACAAAGACACACACATCTGTTGTTGAAATGTCCACTGTCCCCCATCAAACAGGCAGCTCCTCCTAAAGAGCCACGATGTACACAGTCATGCAGTCGGTATGTAAACATGGACAATGCGACAACATCCATGTGAACACAATGTAAAACTGCATCTCCCCTTCACATTGCAGAGGGAGAATCACCACCTCCTTCAGAGCAGCCCGACCTTCTCTTCTCTGAAGACGAAGAGGACCACCAAAGCTTTGACCCCAACGCCCTCCAGCAGTTCAATGACCGCCTCCGCAACACACCTCCAGGAGCAGGGCAGCCCAGCTGCAATGAGGACAGCCCACCTTTACACACAAAAAACAGCAGGCAGCACCCACCACCACAGCTGCCTCCCAGGACCCCCACGAAGAACACATGGCCTTCCAACGCCGAGTGTTGGAATGCCAGGAGCAGCTGGCTGAACAGGTGTGGGTGGGTTTTGAACGCATGGCAGACAAACTGGATGCCATACGTGGGTGTCTAAGTCCCATCAGGGACAACTCACAGTCCCTAACGGACACCACAGTCCACTGCATGCTCTCCAATGGACCGCAGCTGACATTGATGTAGCCCTGACTCAAATACTACAATAACTGTCCAGTCTAAGTGGCTACAGCGATGTCAGCTGGGAGTTGGGACACATGCACAGGTTAATGGATATCATGGAGTGTGCCAATGCGGAAAGAGCAGCTGCCACGGCTGCACACCAGAGAGTGGTAGCTGGGTTCTACAATGACATCAAGACCATCCTCATGGCATTGCTGCCACAAGGCTGGCGCTGATGCATGCTGCTGCTACCACCACATCCACATCTCCGCCCCCTGAAGTGTCAGTGCCACACAGTGTGGCAGACAATCCACCTCCAACCCCTGAGGTGTCGATGCCACAGAGTGCTGGAGACAGAGCACCACCGCCCACATGTGAGGCACATGAAACAGCAGAGGACGAAGATGCAGATGAAACCTTTGTGGTAAGAAGGTTGCAGTAACATTCATCTCCGCCCTATGGCCGTTTTCAGCTTGGTACTGCCCTCTGCATCATCACCTTCCACCGTCCCCGATGCACCCTGCAACACTCACCTTGGACCTCGACATGGACTGCCATATTCTGTTTGATTGCCAATGACAGAGCAATCAGACTGCAGACTGAACACTTCCTCTTCCTTAGGACTTGTCATTCCCTGAAGGACTTTGGCTGGCCGTCCAAGGGCCAACAATGGAAAATTGGGGATTGCATGGCTCTGTACTGCTCCAGATGCACCACTCCACTGAATGTGCATTAAATATACTTTTTCACACAGATGTGCCGTGTCCATGGTCTTCCAAGTGTGGTAGTATGGATGAATGTAGGGTCAGTGAATTCCTTGTATGTCCATGTGGCTTATGTCGTTGGACTTGGGTTACAGGGTGACACATTGCCGAATGTTGACTGGGTCGCGCCGACGGCACAACAGCAACCCACGTATTTGTTACTTCCTTGTACAGCCCCGTACAGAAGCACGCCCGAGCCCCAGGGTATTTGTACAAACTTGTACGCTGGACTGGCATACGCAAGGCCAGCCTATTATGCTTACACTCACAGGGGGGTAATGCTACATGTATCAGGGATTCCCTAAAGTGGTCTTCCGGTCACAGGTCTAGTTGTCAGCATGCCACCGCCACTCCCTTACGGCTGGTGTACACCCACACCACACCCATCCAGCACACGCATCACAGGACATGTGAACCGGGCAATAAAAAGGGATGGGCGCACTTGCTCGATGGCATTTCTGACCTCTCTTGGGGTGTATCTGTGTGGTGTGCATGTGGGCATGGGGGCCCAGGGGCCTGAGACATCACATTCTGCCGGCCCTACGGTGACATGATGGCGTCCGTACCACGATACCCAATCATTCAGAGTCCATGGCTTTTGGGGCACAGACTTGGTGGCACTGGATGTACTGCGGCTGGCACAGGCACACCACCACAGGACAGTGACTTTCGGTGCACTGAGGTAGGGGCACAGTAGGTGCTGAACGGGTGTGCGGCCTGCGATTATGCCCTATCCAAGAGGCCCGGAAAGCTCAACTTTTGTGTGCCCTGCTGAACCACAGTGTAGGCCTGAGCCAGCTGGCTGCGCGGGTCTACCACCATGTGGCGTGGCCTCGCTATTCACAGAGTTAGTGGCACCTGAAGGGTTGAGCTGGAGTGCAGCCTGCAATGATGCCCTGTGCACTGGTATGTCCTTGCAAAAGAAATATACGTAGGTCCCTAACTTTCCATAAGATTGGGAAAAATAGAGTATCAAATCAATGGTAAAGAAAGTTCTAATTAGCCTTAAGTACAGACCATACCCACATGTATAATGAATCACAGGAAAAGGTGCACTGAGATAAAAAACAATTATGAATCTGATAGAGAAAAATGTACAATTTATTTAAAGAATAATACAATCATAAGACAATTTTTTCCTAAAAACATTTTAGTGCCACAGTATAACAAATAAAAATTGTGTCATTCCATATGAAAAACATTTAAAAACATATTTGTTACAAAGGTTGTCGACGCAGCATTCCGGTTGAACAATAGGACCTTCATCAGGACAAGGTTCTTGTTCAAAAAGAAACATACAATTAGACATAATTGCTCATTTCTTTTTTTACACAATTTTTATCACAAATTTTATCAATAACACAGTAAGCGTATACTTTAACAATCGATTGATACTTTATGGGCACAACAGGAAAAATATCTAATGGGAAGAAATCAGATCACGAGTGTATAGCACTCCCTATGTTTATTACATTTAAAGTTACTATACACTTGTGATCTGATTTCTTCCCATTAGATATTTTTACCTTGAGTAACAGTACCACATGTTTAATGAAATAGAAGAATTTCCTATTGTGACCATAAAGTATCAATCGATTGTTAAAGTATACGCTTACTGTGTTATTGATAAAATTTGTGATAACATTTGTGTACAAAAAAGATGTCTAATTGTATGTTTCTTTTTGAACCAGAACCTTGTCCTGATGAAGGTCCTATCGTTAAACCGAAACGCTGTGTCGACAACTTTTGTAACAAATATGTTGTTAAATGTTTTTCATATGGAATGACACGATTTTTAATTGTTATACTGTGGCACTAAAATGTTTTTAAGAAAAAATTGTCTTATGATTGTATTATTCTTTAAATAAATTGTACAATTTTTCTCTATCAGATTCATAATTGTTTTTTATCTCAGTGCACCTTTTCCTATGATTCATTATAGATGTGGGTATGGTCTGTACTTATGGCTAATTAGAACTTTCTTTCCCATTGATTGGATACTCTATTTTTCCCAATCTTAAGGCAAGTTAGGGACTTACGTATATTTCTTTTGCTTCACTACTCCTTGTCCCCGATTGGACCCAAAAGGAGACCTCCCTGTCCTTTTCTAAGTATCTGGTATGTCCTTGGCCATAGCGTAATCGAGACCCAGCACCAAATTTGAAACCTGGGTGCGCAGGGTCGACTATGCACTGCTGGGCAGCTGGAGTTCGGTTCATCTGTCTGAGTGCGCAGGGGGGACAGGTGATGATGTCATGTGCAATTGTATGTACTTTGCCATTCCTGTATCTGGACTCGGTTTCAGATGACGAATGCTTCATATGAGGGACCTGGTGAACTGCACTACATACCGGCATGTGGTTGGAGACACACCGGTGTCAGCAGGTGAGCAGTGTGGCCTGGGTGCACAGTCTGGGCACTCTCTCTCCCTGTCCATCTATTCTGTTATCTGTGTCTCTCTCCCCTTCTCTGTCCTTCTATCACTCTCTCCCCCTCTCTGTCCATCTATCACTCTCTGCCCCTCTCTGTCCGTCTATCACTCTCTCCCCCTCTCTGTCCGTCTTTCACTCTCTCTCTATTTTTCTCTCTCTCTGTGTCTCCCTCTCTCCGTGTCCCTTGATGTGCGCAGGACACACCTTCTCATCATGATTTTTGTCTTGCAGGCTGTGTACTATGGATTGTCATGGGGCAGCCGCCATGGGTCTTTATTTGAATAAAGTTTCATTTCTTGATTTGACAGTGAAGGTGTGATGATTGTGCTGGTACCACTGCCCATAGCGTCATTCATCTGTGTGCCCCAATCTCGTCCTGTTTCAGTTTTGCTTTCACTGCCATTTAGTTTGTTGTGCCTCGTAGCCAGCCTCTCCACCCCGCTCCTGCCTCCCAGCTGCTCCTCCCTCGCTCCGCCCCCCTCCACTATCCACTTATGACAGATGCTTTTGCGTGCAGCGGTCGCGCCCCATGCGCGCCGAAGGTGCGCCAAAGGTAAGCCCATCTACGCCCGTCCGCGCCTGGACCGCACCCAGCGCCAGACCCCCTGTCCCCCACAAAATCCACTCCACCCGCATAACGTACGACGACTCAACCCTCTCAGCCCTTAACCCCGGTCGACCACCAAACTGCTACCTAGCCGTCCCAGGACTCACCCATGGACCCTTCACCTGCCACTCCTGCAAGTTCGACTGCACCAGGAGCCGCCCCAAATCCACAAACTACAAACAGAGCCCCGACACTAACCACCTGAAATGCATCCTGCTCAACACCCACTCGGTCCACAGACACGCCATCGACCTTTGGAACCTACTCGACACCACTTCGCCGGACATCGCCTTCCTTACAGAAACCTGGATGAACGCCTCATCAGCTCCCGACATCGCCATAGCCATCCCGGACTCCTACAAGATCATCCGAAAGTACCGCACCAACCAAACAGGAGGTGGCATCGCCATCGTCCATAAGAACACCATCCGCATCACGACCAGTTCCGAAGATAATCTCGCTACCGCCGAACACCTCCACTTCCAGATCCACACCGACCCCAAGACCACACTCAGAGGCACCCTCATCTACAGGCCACCAGGACCCCGCACACAATTCAGCGAAGACATCGCTGACTTCATTAGCCCACACTCCCTCCCCTCCGAGGACTACATTCTACTCGGAGACCTCAACTTCCACCTGGAAAAGAAAAACGACAGCAACACCACCACCCTTCTGGACAACCTGGCCAACCTCGGACTCAAACAACTTGTTGATACCCCCACCCACTATGCCGGGCACACGCTCGACCCAATCTTCATCTCCAGCAAGCACATCTCCTTCAACCACACCACAGCTCTCCATTGGACGGACCACAATTGCGTTCACTTCAACTACAAAAGGACCACGACCCACAACCTCCCACAACCAATCCCCCGAAGAAACTGGTACAAAATTACCACCGACCAGCTCTTCACATTGCTTCTCCAAAACCCTCCTGCCAAATCATCGGATCCAAACCAAGCAGCCACCAACCTCACACAATGGATCTCCCACAGCGCCGACGAACTAGCACCCTTGAAAAACCATCAAATCAAGCAAGGTAGCAAAAAAGCCCCCTGGTTCAACGATGACCTTAAGAAATCCAAGAAGTTCTGTCGCACCCTCAAGAAAGCCTGGAGAAAAAATCCAACCACTGACAACCTGACCACCTTCAAGAACGCCACCCGCAAACACCACCAACTGATCCGATCCACCAAGAAATCAGCATTCAAGGATCGACTTGACAACAACGCCCACAACAGCAAGGAACTATTCAACATCGTCAAAGAATTTACCAACCCCACCACCGGCACCAACGACATCACTCCCTCCCAAGACCTCTGCGACTCCCTAGCCTCATTCTACCACAACAAAATCGCCGACATACATAACAGCTTTGAAAACCAGTCCGGAGACCAGTCCACTCCACCCACCTCCGAACCAAAACCCCCCTCTAACAACCTTTGCGCCTGGAACCCAATCACCACTGAAGACACCATCCGCCTGATGAACTCCTTCCACTCAGGATCGCCCACCGACCCATGTCCCCAACACATTTTCAACAAAGCAGACTCCATTTTCGCACCCCATCTCCGAGACGTCATCAACTGCTCCCTCAATTCCTCTACGTTCCCGGAAAGCTGGAAACATGCAGAACTCAGCACCCTTCTGAAGAAACCCACAGCAGACCCCACTGAACTTAAGAACTACCTCCCCATCTCGCTCCTCCCATTCCCTGCCAAAGTCATTGAGAAAGCCGTCAACAGCCAGCTCGCCACCTTCCTTGAATCCAACAAATCCCTCGACCCCTCACAGTCCGGCTTCCGAGCCAAACACAGCACCGAAACCGCCCTCATCGCAGCAACAGACGACATTCGAACACTACTGGACAACGGAGAAACAGTTGCCCTCATCCTACTTGACCTCTCCGCAGCCTTCGACACAGTCTGTCATAGCACCCTCATACAACGCCTCAGCAACGTCGGAATACAAGGAAAAGCATTGGACTGGATCATCTTGTTCCTCGCCGGAAGAACCCAGAGAGTCCGCCTCCCCGTTTTTCGATCAGAGGCCACCAAAGTCATCTGCGGCGTACCACAAGGATCTTCACTCAGTCCCACCCTCTTCAACGTATACATGAGTCCCCTCGCATCCATCACGCGCCAACACAACCTCAACATCATCTCCTACGCAGACGACACCCAGCTGATCCTCTCCCTCACCAAAGACCAAAACACCGCCAAAACCAACTTACACAAAGGAATGAAAGAAGTAGCCGAGTGGATGAAGAACAGCCGTTTAAAACTGAACTCGGACAAAACAGAAGTCCTCATCTTAGGTTCTTCACCCTCTGCTTGGGACGACTCATGGTGGCCACCGGCCCTGGGAACTGCACCCATACCTACGGACCACGCACGTAACCTGGGCTTCATCCTTGACTCCGCCCTCTCTCTATGACCAGACAAGTCAACGCCGTCTCATCATCATGCTTCAACATCCTACGCATGCTCAAAAAAATCTTCTGTTGGGTCCCCACCGAAACAAGAAAGACGGTCACCCACGCACTGGTCACAAGCCGACTGGATTACGGAAACACCCTTTACGCCGGAACCACAGCCAAACTACAGAAAAAACTCCAAAGCATCCAAAGCGCCTCAGCCAGACTCATACTAGACATCCCCCGCCAAGCTCACATTTCCGGTCACCTGAAAGACCTACACTGGCACCCCGTCAACAAGAGAATAATGTTCCGTCTCCTCATCCACGCACACAAAGCCCTCTACGACCTAGGACCCGAATGCCTCAACACGCGCCTGTCCTTTTACACCCCCACCCGCCAACTACGATCGTCCAATCAAGCCCTCGCCGCAGTTCCGCGCATCCATAGATCCACCATGGGGGGAAGATCCTTCTCCTACCTGGCGGCCAAAACCTGGAATTCTCTCCCCACCCACCTCCGCCTTACACAGAACCACCTCTCCTTCAGAAAGCAACTAAAAACTTGGATATTCGATAAGTAAAGTACCCCCCCTCCCTCAAGCGCCTTGAGACCCTCTGGGTGAGTAGTGCGCTATACAAATTTTGAACTTGAACTTGAACTTGAGTCATTAGGAATATTATCTCATGAAAAAGGATTGTTTGATCTAATGTTAGCTTTAGCTTTTCAACAAATTACAACAAATTGGAGATGCTCAAACAAGCACTCAGTTTAGTCTTGGTGGAGCAAAGTTTGCCACTATCATAGACTGGATACAGCATTTGCCTCTCTTTGTAATGCACATGTAATTAGAGATCTATTCTGGTTACTGCTAACTATTTATTTGAATAAGATTTCAATTACTCAAGTTTCCTGTAATCGTTCTGAAAACTTCCAGCCTCCATCATACTTTTTCTTTGCCTTTTTCTCCTTTCAAAATGTCTTGTTTTTGTAATTTTCATATGTAAATATGTTTTTATTATTTTACGATTCAAGAGTACTTACTGTTATTTTAATTCTCAGATGTAGAACATATCTTATTTCTCCCATATTTCTACCTTTTTCCGTCCCACCCTCTTTCCTATGCAATCGTTAAAATATAAATAGCTTTCTGCTCTGTTTATTGCCTGTATGTATCTCATATGTTGATTATTATTCAACTTGTATGTTCTTTGCTTATCAAACCTCACTGTGGTTGGCTGCCCCAATAAACCCCCATTGCCAGCCCGCCTTCCCATGGCAACTAGTTATGTATGGAACGTCACCCGTGTCGGCAGTGTTTCAACCTGAACAATTAAAGATAAAACAATTTGGGAAATCCCCCAGTGAGGTCACAGCTGCAAGACAAGCCCAACAAACTGCATTAAAACGAAATATATACAGGTGGAAAAATACAACTTGGAACCTGCATGTGATGAGAAAGAGAATCACTTCGCTGAGATCTGTATTACAATACTACCTGAATGAAACAAACAGAATTAACTCACCAATCAGAAATGCAATTTTGAAGCCCAGGATAAAACCTTGCAAAGTATAACCCTGACATCTAGTGGAAAGACGAAAAACAAGAATCGAAAATGCAAAATAAGACTTTTATTTCAAATTAAAAATGCTAATTAACAGCCCATTTGAAATACAGTACGGTAAATACTTGTTTACTATCTGAAGAAACTTTCAAGTAAATTTTCCAGATAATAGACCGACAATCGTGATTAACACTTGTTTTCTTCATTAATTAGAGAAATTGATTAACGTGAGTGCAGTGGTGTATTTTGTAGCACATTGTCATAAATATATGTCTAAAGCATGGTGTTCTAGAATGTCTCTCTGCGCATATTTATCACGGATTTATTACACAAGTAAAGTCTCTTATTTTGATCCTATTAAAATCGTTGTTTCCGTCACATTTTACAGGAAATGCATGCAGCTCATTCGAACTTTTGTTGCTATTGATATATTTAAAAAAAATGTGTAAAGTTCCTTTACAAGTATTAACATTTTAGTGGTGTGTTGGAAACATTTGACATCCTCCAGCCTTTCTTTTTATTCTACCTTTTCCCCAGGAAGATTGTCAATTTCTTGATATTCTTTTTTTGCTGCTTTTTATAGCGGGAACTCGTCCTGAAGCTATTGCAGCTCTTTGCATGAGTGCCATTACATTGCACAAGTTCAAGTTCAAGTTCAGGAATTTGTATAGCGCACTACTCACCCAGAGGGTCTCAAGGCGCTTGCGGGAGGGTGGGTGCTTTACTTATCGAATAGCCAGGTTTTTAGCTGCTTTCTGAAGGAGAGGTGGTTCTGTGTAAGGTGGAGGTGGGTGGGGAGGGAATTCCAGGTTTTGGCCGCTAAGTAGGAGAAGGATCTTCCCCCCATGGTGGATCTATGGATCTTCGGAATTGCGGCGAGGGCTTGATTGGACGATCGTAGTTGGCGGGTGGGGGTGTAGAAGGACAGTCGTGTGTTGAGGCATTCGGGTCCAAGGTCGTAGAGGGCCTTGTGTGCGTGGGTGAGGAGACGGAGCGTTATTCTCTTGTTCACGGGGAGCCAGTGGAGGTCTTTCAGATGACCGGAAATGTGAGCTTGTTGGGGGATGTCCAGTATGAGTCTGGCTGAGGAGTTTTGGATGTGTTGGAGTTTTTTCTGTAGTTTGGCTGTGGTTCCGGCGTAAAGGGTATTTCCGTAATCCAGTCGGCTTGTGACCAGTGCGTGGGTGACTGTCTTTCTTGTTTCAGTGGGGATCCAACTGAAGATTTTTTTGAGCATGCGTAGGATGTTGAAGCATGATGATGAGACGGCGTTGACTTGTCTGGTCATCGAGAGGGAGGAGTCTAGGATGAAACCCAGGTTAGGTGCGTGATCTGTAGGTATGGGTGCTGTGCCCAGGGCCGGTGGCCACCATGAGTCGTCCCAGGCAGAGGGGGATGATCCTAAGATGAGGACTTCCGTTTTTTCCGAGTTTAGTTTTAAATGGCTGTTCTTCATCCATTCGGCTACTTCTTTCATTCCTTCGTGTAGATTGGTTTTGGCGGTGTTTGGGTCTTTGGTGAGGGAGAGGATCAGTTGGGAGTTGTCTGCATAGGAGATGATGTTGAGGTTGTGTTGTCGCGCGATCGAAGCGAGGGGACTCATGTAAACGTTGAAGAGGGTGGGACTGAGTGATGATCCTTGTGGTATGCCGCAGATGACTTCGGTGGCCTTTGATTTGAATGGGGGGAGGCGGACTCTCTGGGTTCTTCCGGCGAGGAACGAGATGATCCAGTCCAAAGCTTTTCCTTGTATTCCGACGTTGCTGAGGCGTTGTATGAGAGTGCTATGACAGACGGTGTCGAAGGCGGCGGAGAGGTCAAGTAGGATGAGGGCAGCTGTTTCACTGTTGTCCAGTAGCGTTCGGATGTCGTCTGTAGCTGCGATGAGTGCAGTTTCAGTGCTGTATTTGGCTCGGAAGCCGGACTGTGAGGGGTCGAGGGATTTGTTGGATTCAAGGAAGGCGGCGAGCTGATTGTTGACGGCTTTCTCAATGACTTTGGCAGGGAATGGAAGGAGCGAGATGGGGCGGTAGTTCTTAAGTTCAGAGGGGTCTGCTGTGGGTTTCTTCAGAAGGGCGCTGAGTTCGGCATGTTTCCAGATTTCCGGGAAGGTAGCGGAGTTGAAGGAGCTGTTGATGACATCGCGGAGATGGGGTGCGATGATGGAGTCTGCTTTGTTGAAAATGTGGTGGGGGCATGGGTCCGTTGGCGATCCTGAGTGGATGGAGTTCATCAGGTGGATGGTGTCTTCAGTAGTGATTGGGTTCCAGGCGCAAAGGTAGTTAGAGTGCTGTTTTGGTTCGGAGGTGGGTGGAGTGGGCTGGTCTTCGGACTGGTTTTCAAAGCTGTTATGTATATCGGCGATTTTGTTGTGGAAGAATGAGGATAAAGAGTCGCAGAGGTCTTGGGATGGAGTGATGTCGTTGGTGCCGGCGGTGGGGTTTGTAAATTCTTTGACGATGTTGAATAGTTCCTTGCTGTGTTGGGCGTTGTTGTCGAGTCGTTCTTTGAATGCAGATTTCTTGGTGGATCGGATCAGTTGGTGGTGTTTGCTGGTGGCGTTTTTGAAGGTGGCCAGGTTGTCAGTGGTTGGGTTTTTTCTCCAGGCTTTCTCGAGGGTGCGGCAGAACTTCTTGGATTTCTTAAGGTCATCATTGAACCAGGGGGCTTTTTTGGTACCTTGCTTGGTTTGATGGTTTTTCAAGGGTAAGTTAAGCATTTATGACAGTACACAATAATCAAATGACCCCCATAAATGGACACAAGTCTATGTTTTATAAAAATATGTATACTTTATATAAATATATATATATGCAGGATTAATACAAGACCATAACGTTTTAAAGGCACACAATACTGCTTGGGGTCAAGAGTGCTCGGCAAAATATGTTTAATGTTAAATTCTGTACTTAATGTTTAGTTTGGTGCGCCTCGCGCTACTGGTGCGACTCTCAGATGGTAAAATGAGCAAAACAACGAGTCAAACAATGTTGCGGACTCTCTGGTCCGAGACATGCACCTTTGGTGCACTGCGCACAGTACCTTCGTGGAGGATTCGCCACGGACAATGCGGGGAGAAGCGGCGTACCTGGGACTGTGATCGGCAGTGCCTCTGAAGCTGGTGCGGCTCGTGGTGAGCGTCGAGACGTACGGTGCTGGAGCGGGACCCTAGGGGGGCACTGTGGAAGGTCTGGGTCGCTGGTGGAGTCCGGGGCGTAGGCGTAGGCGTCCCTTCGTGGCAGTTCGTATGTTTAGAAATGAGTTACCCCAACGTTGTGAATCCCGCGGTCCGGTGCGCACCAAGACTCAGTACGTGTTGTACTGTACTTTCAAACGCATTGCCGATGACACGCGGGATGCGTGGACAGGTGCATGCGGGCCCGGGACGTGTCCGCGGCTTCCCTTACTGGGTACGGCTCATACAAACCTCAGGGTACGAGGCGTAGGAGCGGGACTCTGGGAGGCGGCTCACAGTGCGTTGGGGTGATCTTTACTGTGCGGTGTATGAGCCGATCCTCTCGTTGGAGCTGTAGACGGGACTGGAGACTGGGCGGCACGGAGCGGCCAGTACGGCGCATACGGGCAGGGTCTAGGGGCAGGGTCTACGTGCAGCACGGACCCAGGTTGCAAAGCGATGGTGTGGTCCGGGCGTACGGGCTGTATGGGATTCGCGCTGGCTGTTGAATTGACCTCTGGCCAGACGTCGGAGACCGCGCAATGGATTCAGTCCTTTCCCAGCATCATTTCTAATCGAAGGCAAGCTGTGCCCCTTCCCGACAGTCGGATCTTTTACCGGGCGTCCTCAACTCCTAACTCGTCTCTGCACTTACCCATTTTCAAATTCAGAAATTCCTTACCGTGCGAAGCTGCTTTTCATCTATGCAGCGACTTTGTGCTTCCAGCAGAAATGGATCGACCCAGTCCATGTCCTGAAGAGAACCCTTAACCTGTCGGTGGTTCGAAACGCGTAGACTTCCATCCTGTGTAAAGGAAGAAGGGTGCAGCTAGGGAATCAACAACACAAATTTTTTCCCCCCTGGTTTCGCAATCATAAAAACATCCAAACACAGGTCTAATGAGACAGGCAGGCAGTATCACTCAGTCTCTTTGTCCGCCTGTCTGTTGTGGTTAACAATTGTAAGGACTGGCATATGTGTCAAATGCTTTCACACTTTAAATTGATTTGTGTTTAATACATTCTTTGGTGTTTCTGAATTTTGATTATTTATTGTGTACAGTTTCTACACTTGTATATATTGCACACATATTTTGGTCTGAATGTTTACTTGATTGTTTTGATAAATGTGCTCTTGAAAACATGCTGATAAGATAACCAAACTTTGACAAAAAATAATAAAAAACTGTTTCTAACAAACCTTATGTTTCACTCAGTACAGGTAGGCTGGGTGGACTCCAAATTATTATATAAGTCATCCTGACTGGCTACTTTGTTCTGTTTTTGCTACATAGTTGAGGTCCAAGCCAGTCAGAGATAGGGCCCAAACCTTTCTGCTCCCCGAGTTGACCTCTGGCGGCGGGGGCTTCAAATGACCACTGCGGTTCGGTGACAAAGGAGAGGGCAGGGTGCGGGGGGCCCAAGCGGGACGGGACAGACAAGGCTCGACGGAGCGGAGTAACCCATGGCAGGGCGGCCAGGCACGAGCTGCGCACTCGGGGGATGAGGCACAAATTAGGGTCACAGCTGCCGGCGGCACAGAGGCAGGTCAACACACGTCTAGGAGCTTTTCAGGAGAGGCGGCGAGAGTCCAATGATCCCGGAATTCTGGTTAGGGGGCAAGCTCGATTCCAAGCCCTTGCAGATTGTTTCAGGCACAAGTTCTACAATGTCTTTTCTAGTCTTTTCCTCTTCTTTTTCAGCAAGGCACCCACTGAAGGCCAGTCCCCCGGGTCAGGGGCAGTCTTCCTCCTTCAGCTTCTCCAGGTCCTTCTAGTCGGGCAGAGGTTCTTAGTGGTCAAAAAAGGTTCTAATTTCTTGGGAGCAGGGCTCCTACTTTTTTACACCATTTCTTTTGCCTTACAGGCCAGGGGGGCCTGGGCCTAGTTCAACCTGGTTTTGGAGCACTTTGTTTTGGAGACTCTGCTTCTTCTTTCAGGGTGCAGGGCAGAGACATCAGACGCTCCGCAGGAGGTGAAGCCAACATTGTGGTGGCAGAGCACAGCCCTATTCAGCGTCAAGGGGCACTCCTCCCATCCATCCTGGTGTCATCTCTATTTTCACCACCTGGCAGCCCAGACTGTCTCCTGGAATCCCCCAGCCCTGTCACTCACAGAAACCAGACAGCAGATACACATCTAGCAGAGGCGGGCTGAAATGGTTAGACAAGCAAATGCGAACTTTCTAAAAGTAGCATTTGCAAACACAGGATATTAAAATAAACTTTACTAAAAGAAGTATTTTATTATTCTGAGTCCAGGCATACTACACTTGACTTTCTACCATGTTTCCTGAGCCTGCTGGGATTATCGTTTGTGTAATAATTCCAGCAGCCCATTCTGGCCTATGAGAACAGGTAGCCTTACAATAGTGAAAAACGAAAATGGCTGTAATTCACTATTAGGACATGCCACACACATCAGGGCTTGTCCTACCTTATGCTTAAAATGCACCCTGCCCTTGGGCCTACTATAGGGGTGACTCACATGAAGTAAAGGGAAGGGTAAGGGGCTGGCAAGTGTGTGCACTTGCCCAGCCAGCATGACAGTACCAGACAGGTTCTGCAATGGCAGACCTTAGATACATTTAAAAAGGCTGCTTCTATGGGTGGCACAACCAGTGCTGCAGGCCCACTAGCAGCATTTGTACTTACAAGCCCTGGCACTCCTGGTGCACTTTACTGGGGTCTGACAGAAAAACCAAATGAGCCAAACATGGAATCCAATCAATGTATATATTTTATACAGGGAGAGCATATGCACCTTAGCACTGGTCAACAGTGGTAAAGTGCCCAGAGTCATTAAACCAACAAAAGCAGGTCAGAGAGAATGTAGGAGGAAGGCAAAAAGTTAAGGGATGACCCCGCAGAGAGGGCCAAGTCTAACACAACCCCCTTCCAGCCAAAACGCAGGGTAGACCAATCACTACCGTGATGGGCTTCCCTGCTTAGGGCGATAGAACATGGACCTGGCCCGCAACAGCAGGGGCATATTCCAGTTCTATGCCAATCTGAACCCATTTAAGGGTCCACCAAGCTAATCCGTGGGGAACCCGTCTCTTCACCTGTCGACACTACCTGTGTAGCACCTACCCTTAACTTGCTCACAGGTGTGTCCCAACAAACAGACATCAAGTCACAGTGACCACTGACAGTAGTCAGGGATGAGACCCAGGCCTTATGCCTCTTCGGGCTCTCAAACCTCTGTGGCGTTAGAGAGCGGGGGCAGTAGCCCCAGGTGCTTGGCACCCCTTGTCCACTCTCCTTCCTGTCAGGTCAGGTATGATATCCTGGCACTGACCCACCAGCCCTGTACCCGGCGGCTGGAGCAAAGACTGGGGTGGGCTCTCCCACACCCGGTCCTCCACCTTGGGACTCTGTACCCTCTCACCTGGAGTGGTACCCCCTTCCAGAATTGTCAGGGCACCTGGGGCAGGTGACCTGCACAATTCGCCCTCTAGTTCAGGGGTGCTATCCTGCAACTGGTGCACCAGGTCAGGGGGGGACACCCTGAACCTGGCCCTCAAACCTAGGGTCTAAACCCTCTAGTTGAACCGGGGTCAGAGGCGAGGACTCCCTCCCTCTGAGCCCCCTTCCAGATGGCTGTACCCTCCCTCCTGGAGTGGTACACCAAAACGACAGACTGGTAGGGACACTGATTACAGATATCCCTCCCCCAGGTCAGGCAATCCCTGTACCTGGCTTCCCAACTCAGGGACCCAACCCTGCAGTTGAACACTTGCCTGGCGCACCAGGACTTCCTTGGGATCACGCATGCTCCCCCTGAGGGTAACACATAACTCCTGTGTTGTGTGACAGTCTGCCTGGCGCAGATCTCCCGTCCCCTGTCCATCTGACAGTGAGCGAAGATCCCCCAGGACAGAAGTGGTGTCACCATGGTCATTCCCTTGGGACGCAGTTCTTCTGGCTGGCCTCTGACCCACTGGTTCTTCCACTGGGGACTCTTTCCCCCTCTCACCCCTCCATCTGGACCTATGCAACTGGAGCGGTACTGCCAGATACCAGAACTACTGGAGCTCTGCGTACAGAGTCTCCACGTTCTCTAGCCACTGGGAGATCCTCCTCAAATGGCCTACAAGTACAGCCTAGGCCCCCGACCTGATGTTCTCGTAAGAAACCATCCAGGCCCTGAGACTTGGTTTCGGTTACCTTGGGACAGAACCCATACTCACTCCTTCTCCTCTGAGACAGGACGTGAGCTCCTACACCCCTCCCGCTATACGGGGACTTAGCTCGGCTACACTGAACCTCTTCCATCCCACAGGACTGGAAGTTACCTGAGCCACTCTGGTTGGAATCACTCCCCAATGCTTCTTCAAACCCTCTGGAATCCACCAAAGGGTCAGCCTCCAATGTGAGCTCCCTGGGGTCCGAGAACTCACCCTATAACAGGTGTTGGCATAGCTCTGGAAAACAGGGACTTAAAATATGCTCTCCCAGAATTGGATCACACACCCCTTACAAGGGTCAACCAAAATATCCTACACCTCACCATCCAGTGCCTCATTTACGTACTCCACACCACTCTCCTGAGATTGGCAAGACAGTATCAAACTGTCTCTGTCCCACAACCCACACTCTTCTGGGTGGTCTCTATACTCACATTCCAGGACTTTAACTTTGGGGGATCCCCTCTCCCTGTACCTCTCATCTAAAGTCAGTAGAGTGTCCCTCCAACTACTAGGACCATGAACCCCTACGCCAGTTACCCTATTCCCTTCAGGGACACTGCGCACTACTGGAGCTACCTCATGTCCTTCAATCTCCTGGTGTATGTTAATCCCCTCCAAGTCAGGTGCCACATCTCTGGGTGTGTGTACTACTCTCCCAGCACTGAATACCTTAATGTTGCTGCCACCATCCGAGCTGGACTCCTCCAACTCAGCAAAGCTCAATCTCTGTGCTACACACATTTCTTGTTGCTGGGCTGGAACACTCATGGCCTCAGGTCCCTCAAGCTCCAAATCAATTTTCCTCATTCTTAAGTCATGCTAAAGCTGAATTTTCTTTTCTTCCAGGGCTAATTTCCCATCTTCTAGCTCCAGTTGTATATTGAGTTTGGCCATCTCTGTTTCATGTATTCTGGTTGCCGCACCGTCTGCAAACTCCTCTGGCGACGGACCTCGGGCAGACTCACTGCTACCCAACGGATAGGTTGCACCCCTCCCTTCTGGACACAGTGGTCCCTCCAGCTGCTGTTCTGCATCCCAAAATTCAATCACATTTCCAGGGGCATTCCTTGCCTTGACCCAGGCCCTCAGAGCCTTTTGGAACTGCTCCCTTCTGGAGAGTACGGTCATGGAAATGTTAAAATGTTTGCAGAAGCTCCTGAGCTGTTTGCTGGTGTAGTTTTCTAGTTTCTCCCAGTCACAGTCAATACATGAATTGGATGCTGCCTTTTCCATTCTCACTGACCCAGGCATGACTTTTCAAAAACACATGGAGATTTTCAGCCAAAAAAAATAAAAAGAGTATGTGGCTGTGCTATTGGACTGCTCTCACTATGTAATGCTCAACAATCACTGTATATATATTATAAAAGGCAAATTTGTGATCCTCACCGCTGCCTCCAATGTTAGAATTGGGGGTCTCTGGTTGGCACAGGTATGCACTTGTGACATGCAGGGACCCTCTCCTCTAGTCAGGGCAAGGGACTTACTCTAGTTAATAAGCCCTGCTCACCCTCTAGGTTGCGTGGCGCGAGCAGACAAGGCTAATTCCCGAGCGTTGTAAGTTAAGCATTTATGACAGTGCACAATAATTAAATGACCCCCACAAATGGACACAAGACTATGTTTTATAAAAATACGTATACTTTATGTAAATATATATATATGCAGGATTAATACAAGACCATAACATTGTAAAGGCACACAATACTGCTTGGGGTGAAGAGTGCTCGGCAAAATATGCTTAATGTTGAATTCTGTACTTAATGTTTAGTTCGGTGCGCCTTGCGCTACTGGTGGGACTATCATATGGTAAAATAAGCAAAACAATGAGTCAAACAATGGTGTGGACTTTCTGGTCCGAGACGTGCACCCATTGGTGCGCTGCGCACAATACCTTCGTGGAGGATTCGCCGCGGACAATGTGGGGAGAAGCGGCGTACCTGGGACTGTGATTGGCAGTGCCTCTGAAGCTGGTCCGGCTCGTGGCGGGCGTCAAGACTTACGGCGCTGGAGCGGGACCTCAGGGGGGCACTGCGGAAGGTCCAGGTCGCTGGTGAAGTATGGGGCATAGGTGTCCCTTCGTAGCAGTGCGTACCTTTAGAAATGAGTTACCCCACCGTTGCGGATCCCGCAGTCCAGTGCGCACCAAGACTCAGTACGCATCGTACTGTACTTTCAAACTCATTGCCTGTGACACACGGGATGCATGGACAGGTGCATGCGGGCCCGGGACATGTCCGTGGCTTAACTTGCTGGGTACGGCTCGTACAGACCTCAGGGTACGAGGCGTAGGAGCGGGACTCTGGGAGGCTGGGCGGGCGGCCAGGGGCTCACGGTGCGTTGGGGTGATCTTTACTGTGCGGCGTACGAGCCCATCCTCTCGTTGGGGCTGTAGACGGGCCTGGAGACCGGGCAGCACAGAGCGGCCAGTACAGCGTGTATGCGATACAATAGGGGGTGGTGATGGACGGAACATCTGAATCAATCAAACACTCACACCCAGTCAAAAGATCTGGGTTTAATCCATCACCGTTCTTTAGCCCACTCTGCCACCCCAGTTCAGACATGGATATATGCAAATCAGTCTGACCCTGTGCCCCATGGGAACAGTCCAGCCCGAACTGCCAAGCCATGTCTTCCCTGCACCGGAAACAAGCTTCCGAGGACCGGTTTCTGGCATTCCAGCCGTCTTCAGCCCGGCTTGCTTGAATCCAGTGGCAAAGTGAGCAAGGGACTCACGTCTGAGCATACCCTGCCACACTTATGGCGGCCAAAAGGGCACAAAAGGGGGTGGTGATGGACGGAGCATCTGAATCAATCAAACACTCACACACAGTCAAAAGATCTGGGTTTAATCCATCACCGTTCTTTAGCCTACTCTGCCACCCAAGTTCAGACATGGCTATATGCAAATCAGTCTGACCCTGTGCCGCATGGGAACAGTCCAGCCCGAACTGCCAAGCCATGTCTTCCCTGGACTGGAAACAAGCTTCAGAGGACCGGTTTCTGGCATTCCAGCCGTCTTCAGCCCGGCTTGTTTGAATCCAGTGGCAAAGTGAGCAAGGGACTCACTTCTGAGCATACCCTGCCACACTTATGGCGGCCAAAAGCGGTACAAAAGGGGTTGGATATGGATGGAGCATCTGAATCAATCAAACACTCACACCCAGTCAAAAGATCTGGGTTTAATCCATCACTGTTCTTTAGCCCACTCTGCCACCCCAGTTCAGACATGGCTATGTGCAAATCAGTCTGACCCTGTGCCTCATGGGAACAGTCCAGCCCGAACTGCCAAGCCATGACTTCCCTGGACCGGAAACAAGCTTCCGAGGACCGGTTTCTGGCATTCCAGCCGTCTTCAGCCAGGCTTGCTTGAATCCAGTGGCAAAGTGAGCAAGGGACTCACGTCTGAGCATACCCTGCCACACTTATGGCGGCCAAAAGCGGTACAAAAGGGGGTGGTGATGGATGGAGCATCTGAATCAATCAAACACTCACACCCAGTCAAAAGATCTGGGTTTAATCCATCACCGTTCTTTAGCCCACTCTGCCACCCCAGTTCAGACATGGCTATATGCAAATCAGTCTGACCCTGTGCCTCATGGGAACAGTCCAGCCCGAACTGCCAAGCCATGTCTTCCCTGGACCGGAAACAAACTTCCGAGGACCGGTTTCTGGCATTCCAGCCGTCTTCAGCCGGGCTTGCTTGAATCCAGTGGCAAAGTGAGCAAGGGAGTCACGTCTGAGCATACCCTGCCACACTTATGGCAGCCAAAAGCGGTACAAAAGGGGGGGTGGTGATGGAAGGAGCATCTGAAACAATCAAACACTCACACCCAGTCAAAAGATCTGGGTTTAATCCATCACCGTTGTTTAGCCCACTCTGCCACCCCAGTTCAGACATGGCTATATGCAAATCAGTCTGACCCTGTGCTTCATGGGAACAGTCCAGCCCGAACTGCCAAGCCATGTCTGCCCTGGACCTGGAAAAAAGCTTCCGAGGACCGGTTTCTGGCATTCCAGCCGTCTTCAGCCTGGCGTGCTTGAATCCACTAGCAAAGTGAGCAAGGGACTCTAGTCTGAGCATACCCTGCCACACTTATGGCGGCCAAAAGCGGTACAAAAGGGGATGGTGATGGACGGAGCATCTGAATCAATCAAACACTCACACCCAGTCAAAAGATCTGGGTTTAATCCATCACCGTTCTTTAGCCTACTCTGCCACCCCAGTTCAGACATGGCTATATGCAAATCAATCTGACCCTGTGCCTCATGGGAACAGTCCAGCCCAAACTGCGAAGCCATGTCTTCCCTGGACCGGAAACAAGCTTCCGAGGACCGGTTTCTGGAATTCCAGCCGTCTTCAGCCCGGCTTGCTTGAATCCAGTGGCAAAGTGAGCAAGGGACTCGCGTCTGAGCATACCCTGCCACACCTATGGCGGCCAAAAGCGGTACAAAAGGGGGTGATGATGGACGGAGCATCTGAATCAATCAAACACTCACACCCAGTCAAAATATCTGCTTCCGAGGACCGGTTTCTGGCATTCCAGCCGTATTGGCAGGCTCCACGTGTGGCACAGACACAGGTTACAAAGCGCTGGTGCAGTCTGGCCGTTCTGGCTGTACGGGGCTCGCCCTGGCTGTTGAGTTGACCTCTGGCGGCGGGGGCTTCAAATGACCACTGCGGCTCGGTGACAAAGGAGGGGGCATGGTGTGGGCGGCCCAAGCGGGATGGGACAGACACGGCTCGACGGAGCGTAGTCACCCGTGGCAGGGCGGCCAGGCACAAGCTGCGCACTCGGGGATGAGGCGCAAATGAGGGTCACAGCTGCCGGTGGGCCAGAGGCAGGTCAACACACGTCTGGGAGCATTTCAGGAGAGGTTTTTTTTCTCTCCTTCTTCCGCATTGCACCCACTGCAGGCCAGTCCCCAGGTCAGGGACAGTCTTCCTCCTTCAGCTTATCCAGGTCCTTCTAGTCGGGCAGAGGTTCTTCGTGGTAAAAACAGGATCTAATTTCTTAGGAGCAGGGCTCCTACTTTTATACACCATTTCTTTTGTCCTTGCAGGCCAGGGGGCCTGTGCATAGTTCAACCTGGTTTTGGAGCACTTTGTTTTGGAGACTCTGTTTCTTCTTTCAGGGTGCAGGGCAGAGACATCAGACGCTCCGCAGGAGGTGGAGCCAGCATTGTGGTGGCAGAGAACAGCCCTATTCAGAGTCAAGGAGCACTCCTCCCACCCTTCCTGGTGTAATCTCTCTATTCACCACCTGGCAGCCCAGACTGTCTCATGGAATCCCCCAGCCCTGTCACTCACAGAAACCAGACAGCAGATACACATCCTAGCAGAGGAGAGCTGAAATGGTTAGGTAAGCAAATGCTAACTTTCTAAAAGTAGCATCTGCAAACACAGGATATTAAAATAAACTTTACTAAAAGAAGGATTTTATTATTCTAAGTTCAGGCATACTAAACTTGACTTGGGAGCGCTAGGGGGCGCACAGACAGAATGGCCGCACGAGAGTGAGGCTCCTGTAAGCCTGGGACAATTATCCTTTATTTATCCTCTAAACCAGCACCGTAACCCGTTCTGAAGATGGCAACGAGCCCACTACCCTTGGGGGCACCTTCGGTGAAAGTTTGAGCTGGCTCAGGATTGCCGCTCCTGTGCTAGAGGCCGTGGAACTCCTGACCGGCGGCGGCGCTGGAAGAGCTGAGTGAATGGAGGCGGAGTCCGAGGGCTGCACTAGACCGCGGCTCTCTACCGGAAGTGTGGGCCCAGCGGCGGTTGAGACGCGACGAACACCAGCCGAGGGGGCAGACTCAAAGCGGCACCACTGTGAGTTTCCCTGAGAACTGGGAGGCAATTTATTGCTGTTGGCGAGGCTTGGGACATTCCTGCTTGGAGAATTGAGGCGGAGTCGAAGGCCTAGGGGCGGCCGGAGAAGGGACCGGCTCCCGCGTTGCCGCCGCCGCCGGAGGAGGAGGCCGCTTCCGATGTGCCAGGAGAGAGGACAGCGCGGTTCCCCATAAGTCCGGAGGTACACACCGGTTGGAGATATTTGAAGAGTTAATTGGCGCTGGTGATCCTTTGCGGCTCGCTTGAACACGGTAGTGGGGCCTGGCCGGCGGATGCCGTGGTGACATCACTACCCTGCCCGCCATTGTTGAAGGAGGGCGAATCACCTCAGCGCTTTCTGGCCTGCAATATCTGACCACTGTGGTGTGGAACGGCTACCTGACTAGCGCTGGACCCCCTTGGGCTTGACATTTGGCGTGTGAGGCTGCCCGGAGGATTGCATTGAGCCAATAGTTCCGCGCTTGTTGCGGTACCAAATCTGCTCCCCCACTGGCTTGGTGAGAGGTAGGACGCGGACCCTGCATGTTAACAGGCTCGCGCAGGGGACAGGGCGGGGGACTGATGGGAGGCGGCCTGCGCGACGTGGCCTGACACGGGAGGGGTGTTAAAGAGACCCCCCCGAAGCAAGGGGCTGCATTCGGGCTGTGACATTGGAGGACACGTTGCAGAGCCTGGCGCTTCCGATGATGGGCAGCCTGCTGGTTGTAGAGGAAGCGGCAAGTCTGCAGCCTAGAGGCCTGGCCCAGTGAGGGGTTCTGTGGATAAGACCCGAGGTCCGTTTCGAGCTTGTGTAGGGGCGACACCTCGTAAAGACGCTAAGTCAGGACGCCCACCACGTTGCGGTGTATTGGAGACCTGTGCAGAATTTGAATCTGGGTGACTGCCTCCTGCATGCTCGTTATCCTGTAGAGTCAGTGCGGAACCTTGTCTCTCTGGCTGTAACCAGTTGGGATTATACAAAACACTTGCAGCTCTTGCGCCCCCGAGTTTGCGATAGGCGCATGGTAACAACCTCAGACCTGTGAGAGGGGAAAACTCTTGTGATCCTCTAACCGGAGATCGGGTGGATCTCCAAAGGGAGGGAGAACCGGACGGCCTGTGCAGAACTTATGAGTAGAGCCTCTGGTCTGCCCCGAGACGCACGCGTAAAGCGACCCTTGAGGGAAGCCACAAGCCCCAGCCAAGGACTTCCAATGGGTAAGCCAGACAATCGACAGACTAAGCTGCCCTTTGAGACCACAACTGCCAAAAAAGGGTCCAAGAATGTGCCAGACGGGGGGTGCTCGCAGAGCCCTTCGACAGCCGGGGCGAGCTCTGGCTCCTGCGTGCCGGACATGCAGCAGATGATGCAGGAAATGCGGCAGGGGTTTGCCAAAATTGTGGATAAAGTAGACCGCATGTCATCCAGGATGTATGCTATTGCTCACAAAATTGATTTCCATGAGGAGCGCATCACGGAGGTTGAAAGGAGAATTTCCAACAATGATGACACTACAGCCTCACATACCACACAATTTTCGAGAATGGATAACGTTCTTCGAGTTATAGCTGCCAAGAACGAGGAAATGGAAGCTCGCAGCCGACGCAACAACATTCGCGTTATAGGCGTTCCGGAGTCCACCAACACAGGACGCATGGAGGACTACGTTGAGAAAATACTCCTGGCTGCGATTGGTCCTGACGCATTCTCTAAACAATTTATAGTTGAGAGGGCGCACCGCTCGCTCGGTCCCCAGCCTAAACCTGGAGCCCCGCCACGGCCCATCATTGCACAGCTCCTCAATTATCGGGATCGGGACGTCGCGTTGCGGGCGGCGCGCACCAATCAGAAGCTGGTGTGTGAGGGTGTCAGTTTTTCGATCTATCCGGACTTCACGCCTATAGTACAAGAACAGAGATGCAAGTTCCTTGATGTTAAAAAGAAACTCCGGGCGTTCCAGATTGACTATGCGCTTTTGTACCCAGCTAAGCTAAGGGTGACCCACCAAGCAAAGCAGCATTTTTTCACGAACCCCCAACAGGTTGAAGATTTTCTGAAAACTCTGCGACGAATGCGATCAGGGTGCGGAAACAATGCAGATGACGGACAAGAGGATGAACAGTCGATGGAAGAAGAATCCTAACTTTGAGTCCTGATTGCTGAGAAACTGTAGAGCCCCTGCTGACTCAAATTGGGGGGCCTGCGGAGGGCATCTCCCACAGATGGACGATGCTGCTGGACGAGAGTGCCAGGGACGGGAGTTGGACTACTGGTGGTAATGTATTCCAGGCACCACCCTCCCTCCCCTACATTATGCTCCTATGAGGCCGTGCAGGACGAGGGCAGGGTGCAGGAGGTGGAAATGTGTGCCCCTTAGATGACTCCCATAGGGAATACCCCACTGATTGTTTTTCTTACACTGCAAATGTTGGGGTGTTTCATTAATGTTCTGGGGGGTGGGTGGGGGGGTATACTGGCAAGTTGGGAATGCTTCAGTGGGAGGGGGGAGGAGAAGGGATTGTTGTGAATTGGAAGACATTCCAGGATACCACAACTGATTTTGCTGCTCCTCTGCGTTAAGCATGAGCGGATTTTGCGGATTGGCAATCCGCGAATTTTGCGGATTTGCGGATTCGCAATCCGCAAAATCCGCGAATTCCCGCGAATTTGCGGATTTTTTTTTTTTTTGTGTTCGCCCGTGTTTCTGCCAGTTCGCGAGGGTTTTTACAATTTCGCAATTTGCGAACTTACCTGTCGGGTCGCAAGTTTTGCGAACTTGTTGTTTCTACGTGTCCAGCCTGTTTGGGACACTCTTCTTCATCACTGCCACTCTCTGTCACCACTGCCACTCTCTGACTACTCATGCCACCCTCTGGCCCACCCATGCCACCCTCTGTTTCATCACTACACCCTCTGGTTGTCCAGTGTACATTATTTTCGGCAAAGCAAAGCACACCTTCCCTGCCTCAAGTGACCTGAATTAATTTGGGGCTGATTAATGTGTCACAGAATATTTTTTTAGCTGGCACCTGCTTCCTTAGTGCGCCCTGATTAGTGATCTTTTGCACTTGCTAAGTGCTTTCATTGTTGCAAAATTAGTTACAACACCTGCCCTGCCCCAACTGACAATAATGAATTAGGGGCTGATTAATGGATTTTAACTTCCAGCCTGGCTCCTGCTTGTCTCCCTTAGCTGTAATTCAGGACCTTTGTGGCATATGTGTAACAATTCTGAGGTTCAGAGCAGGGTCACATAATAGTTTCAACTGGCAACTGAACTCTGGAGGGGCCCCTCAGGAAGCACTGCAGGAAATGGCTACTAATGATGTGCCTGAACTTTTGAACCTGGTAAGTAGTTACTTTCAGTTTTGCCAAGATCGTATTTCTGCAATTTCGCACTTATTCGCGAGGCGCGAACTCACGCTAACAGTGCGAGCAGTGCGAGCAAAATCCGCTGCTCGCGGATTTGCGGATTTTGCGGGAAATTCGCAAATCTCGCGGATTGCGGATTTCCCAAAAATCCGCAAAATCCGCGAGCGGAACGGATTTTCCGCCCACGCCTACTCTGCGTGGCGGGCATATGTATGCATATGTTGGGCAGGTGATGTGTTATTTGCTGGCAAGAGCAGAGATGGGCCCGGTGCATTGGGATGCAAATGTTTTATTGAATGGGGAGGGGAGAAGAGACGAGGTATGGTTGGGGACGCCTCCTTGGGGTGGGGGTGGACCATGGGGCCTCAACCAGGGAAGTATGGGGTTTGATGTAATGTCAACTGACGAAATGTCGCGGCCTAGTGGACTGTGGATGTGGGAGGATGGGAAAGACATACTGTTCCACATGTTTGGTGGGTGGGATGAGGATTCTGGCGAGTTGGGGATGCTTCAGTGGGTGGGGGGGCAGGATGTGTTGAACATGTGAAGATGTATCGAGGCAGGATTGGGTGGATACATGGTTTGACTTTGGGAGGACGGCATGACCTTGCTCCCAATTTGTTTTTATGGCTACTGAGAGTGGTGGATCTGATGACACAGCAAAGGACAACAACACAAAATATAGCTTGCGACGCGGCGGAATGGGTGAGGCCGCATGACATGGGAATGTACAGCTGGATGAATGTCACAGAACGCTAGGTTCACCCTGAATATACTTACCTGGAATGTGCGGGGCCTAGGGAAGCCTAGAAAACGATGACAAATCCTTGCATATCTAGACAGGCATAATGTTCACATAGCTATACTGCAAGAGACCCACTTTGCCCCCAAACAATCCAATGTCTTTCTATCACGATGGGCTGAGCACAGGGTTTTCTCCTCTTACTCTAGTTATGCGAGGGGGACGACAATCCTGATTAAGAAACGCTTGCCTTTCTCCCGGGTAGGATCCCACTCTAGCGACAAAGGTAGATATAACATTTTGTGGGGCAGGCTGGGTACTGAATCAGTTACGCTAGTGTGCTGCTACGGGCCGAAAGCGGATGACCCTAGTTTTTTCAGGTCCTTGTGGGAGGAAGTGCGAAAGATAGATTCAACTCATGTCATCTGGGGCGGGGATTTTAATGTTACATATGCACCAGCTGCACACAGATCACACCACAGCCCACATCACCACACCAAAGCATGCTTACTGCTTAGAGACATCATTACAGAGTATGACCTCATAGACGCATGGAGACACAGAAACCCGGCGAAGAGAGAAGGCACACACCTCACTGAACATGCGGCGTCCCGGGCGCGGCTCGACTACCTTCTTATCTCCAGGGGACCTGGGCCGGCAATATGCGATGTCAAACATCTAGCCTGCACTTATTCTGATCATGCACCGGTCATACTCGAGCTGTCTTCAGAAGCCCTCAGTACACCACGTGGTACATGGCGATTGAACCCCAAAATGCTAATGGACGCAGTCTTCCAGGAAGAACTGCGAGACGAGATCTTAGATTTCTTTGAGCGTAACAAAGTCACAGTACAGGCTGTGGAGACCATCTGGGAGGCTTTTAAGGTTACACTGAGGGGATACTGCATTTCCAAGGGAGCGGGGGTGCTCCGGGACATTACCACTAGGCTCAGGACACTAGAGCGAGACCTAAAAAGTATGGAGGAAAACTTACAGAGGGCCCCAGATGGCGCCACAATGGAGAAATTCAGAAAGACGCTTACAGAATATACGGAAGAGGCGCAAAGGGAAATCCATTTCAGAGGGAATCACTGGCAGGCTCGTCAATACGGGGAGGGGGAACGCCCTGGTAAAGCGCTCGCTGATGTTATCCATAAGCCCTGATTTTCTAATTATGTGCTGGAAATTGAGACATCCGATGGCACGCGGTGCTGTGACACGGAAGGTATCCTATCGGAATTTCTCACACACTACAAGGGATTATACACTACCTCCGGCGCTCCATGTGCCAGTCTAGACGAATATTTGGGGGATGTAGCCCTTGGATGGCTTGGTGACGCAGATCGCAGGTTTTTGAGCGCACCCTTTGAGCTGGATGAAGTACGGGATGCCATTATGGGTTTACAGTCGGGTAAGGCCACTGGGATGGATGGCATTCCAGTAGAATTTTGTAAAACATATGTGGATAATATGGCGCCAGTTCTTCGTGAGGTTTATGAGGAATCGCTGGAAGTGGGCTCCCTGCATCGATCCATGAGGGAAGCCTTCATCATATCCCTGCTGAAGCCGGACAAATTACCACATCTATGCAGCTCTTATTTGCCGCTTTCTTTACTTAATTGCGATGCAAAGATTCTCGCGAACCTTGTTGCAAACCGGCTGGTACTACTCTTGGAGAACCTTGTTCTCCCGGACCAATATGGGTTTGTTCCGGGAAGGGCAACCTCCCATAACCTTAGAACCCTTTTCACGATCATGAATAACGTTACCCTCGAGTTGCCGCTGGCTGCGATCTTCTTAGATGCGACCAAGGCCTTTTATTCTGTTTATGGCACTATATATTTGCGATTTTGGCTCGCATGGGTTTCCCCTTGCTTTTTCTCTCCTGGATCCGCCTTTTGTATCATCAGCCGGGCGCTAAGATACTTATCAAGGGCCAGATATCACAAAGATTTCCAGTCACTAGAGGGACACGACAGGGGTGCCCCCTGTCCCCATTACTGTTTGCCCTAGCCACAGAACCCTTGGCGGCCCGACTGCGACAACATCATAATGCTATGGCTCTGCAATGCAACATGCGCCAGATCCTTTTGTCCATGTACGCGGACGACATCACGCTCTATGTACGTGATCCACAGACTAACTTGAACACATTATTGCAGGAGTTTATAGTGTTCGGGCACCTATCTGGAGTTCAGATTAATTGGGAGAAATCATGCCTCTACCCCCTGACAGAGGCGGTGACTCGATTCCCACTGGACTTCCCATTGGAATGGTGTACGGATGACCTCCGCTATTTGGGGATTGGCATTACTAGGAACAAGGAAGATTTGATGAAACTTAATTATGGTGTGGCACTTACCCGCATCACTGACAGGGTCTCCAGGTTGATTGGGCTCCCACTGTCAATGGCAGGGAGGGCATCGCTGATCAAGATGGTAATCCTGCCCCAGCTGCTGTACTTAATTTTAAATATCCCTTTTTCTCCGGGGTGTTATTTTTTTAAAGCCCCCAGCTCGGAAATGATCCGGCTGGTGTGGGGAGGCAAACAGGCTCGGCTGCAGTGGAATATACTGATCAGGCCGTACGAGGCTGGGGGGTTCGACCTACCCAATTTTGAGACCAACTATACTTGTGCCCAGGCCCATTACTTATACTTTTGGGTGAATCAGCACAGATACATGCCGCAATTGGCAGCGGAGCACTGGCTGGCCCATACCTATTGAGGGGCTGTATATATGGACATAAATGCTAGGGAACAAACTCAAACGACAGTAAACGCCACGGTCACAGCATGGAGAAATATTGCGGACCGCTTGGACATTCCGGTGCTATATGCTCCCAGGTTGCCTCTGGTGTACCACCCTGCGATGCCGCTCTTACATGCAACTATCTTTCATAAGTTATTGCAACGCACGACCATGAAGACATGGGGAGATTTGTATGAAGATGGGAGATTCCGTACTTCTGATAGCATCTTCCAAAGTACCCAGAGCACGCCAATGGATGTTTTTTTGTACATCCGGCTTAAGCAGGGGGTGCGCTCTCTACATCCAGACTTCCCAGCTGAGCCTCCACATCTTGCCCCCCAGCAGATATTACTGCAACAGCCATCGCCGAAACGATTAGTATCTCTACTCTATAGCACAGTGCGCAGCCAGTGTAGCTTCGATGACGCGCCATCCCGCTCCAAGTGGGAAATTGAACTAGGCGCCCCTATGACAGACGAGCAATGGAAATATTGCTGCTTACAGAGCGAAAGGATATCGGCCAGCAGCAGATTGAGGATCTTACATTTCAAATACCTCCATAGGCTATATCACACACCAGTCAGTTGTCGCACCTCACCGGCTGCTTTTTTGCATTTAGACTGGGCTTGCCCAGCAGTACAGGATTACTGGGACCAAGTTTTTGTGCCCCTGCGACGTATGACTGGGGTGCATATAGAATGTTCGCCGTTGGTCGCTTTGCTGAGTAATGTGGCACAGATACCGATCGCCAGTAGAAAATACACTGCTCTAGCCTTACTGATCGCAAAAAGACGTGGGGCAGGGGGAGGGCGCCGAAGTTTAAGGAATGGCTTGATGATTTAACATACTGCCAAGACCAATCAGCGCTGCATGCGGAGCTAATGCCTATCTCCTCCAGACCGCGAGACATTTGGGCGCCACTTGTCAGTTATTTACAGTTAATGACTGGGGAAACGAACGAGTGATGCAAATGAACATACAGCTGAGTGATCCCCAGATGGGAAGGGTCTGATGCCTGGATGGGACTGGTATTCATGGGTGAGACTGACTGCTTTGAATCCTAGGACGTATCTGAAACTACCTGATGGGATGTGACGGAGGTGCCTTGGTGGGCTGCGCTCCTCTCGTTACATCATATTCCCTGTATAAAACTGTACTGAAATGTGAAATAACGCCGCCGGCCAAAAGTGGTTGTAGGCGACTTGTTGTGTTGTCATTTTAATGAGTCCATCACTACAGTTATATAATTTATCTACTTATTGATGCCGCTGGCCACTGACTGGTTGTAAGCAAAAGGCTGTGTGTATGTCCAACTACCAATAAAGGTTTTTTGAAAACTCAAAAAAATATATACTAAACTTGACTTTCTGCCATGTTCCCCGAGCCTGCTGGGATTATAGTGTGTAATAATTCCAGCAGCCAATTCTGGCCTATGAGAACAGGGTGCCTTACAATAGTGAAAAACGAAAATGGCTGTAATTCACTATCAGGACATGCCACACACATCAGGGCTTGTCTACCTTATGCTTACAATGCACCCTGCCCTTACGCCTACTATAGGGGTGACTCACATGAAGTAAAGGGAAGGTTTAGGGGCTGGCAAGTGTGTGCACTTGCCCAGCCAGCATGACAGTGCCAGACTGCACGTAGGTTCTACAATGGCAGACCTTAGATACATTTTAAAAGGCTGCTTCTATGGGTGGCACAACCAGTGCTGCAGGCCCACTAGCAGCATTGGTATTTACAAGCCCTGGCACTCCTGGTGCACTTTACTGGGGTCTGACAGTAAAACCAAATGAGCCAAACATGGAATCCAATCAATGTATACATGTTATAAAGGGAGAGCATTTGCACTTTAGCACTGGTCAGCAGCAGTGGTAAAGTGCCCAGAGTCATTAAACCAACAAAAACAGGTCAGAGAGAATGTAGGAGGAAGGCAAAAAGTTCAGGGATGACCCTGCAGAGAGGGCCAAGTCCTACACCCTCTAATTGAGCGGCTCCCAGCTTATACTTTTTTGGTTTTATTGGTTTCAGAAAAAAAAACACAAATATATTGTCTTGCGATGTTGAGACCAAGAGATAAAGTCAATAGCAGACTGAAGCAGCCACCCAGCATAAAGATGTACGTAACCTACAGGGGCTGACGGGCCCCACTAGTGTCCTCAGGTGGAAACGCCGTTATGACGTGCAGATCTAAACAATGATCTCCTATGAACTCAGATAAAGATTACACGAGCCAACAACCCCCCCACCCCCTAAAGCCCCCCCACCCCAACCAGTGTGCCAATGTCTGTGAATGAATAGGGCATGCATGTGGAGCGCTTACGGTGTCTTCTTTTCGGGTTCTGCATTAGTGCTCTTTGCATCTGTTCGGCGTAAGAGGCGGAGGTATCTCGGGCACGTTATTTCATTTAATTCCTGGGATAACAGTGCTAACAATGGTTTCCAAATTGTGTGGAAAGTGGCCATGGTCTGCATGAGTGTGGCTTGAATGCGGTCTATGCCCAGTGTGTACCAAAGTTTTTGCAACCAACCTGTGTGGGTAGGTCGCGTGTTCGTCCCCCAAAGAGACAGGATGTGTTAGGAGGCTGCTTGCAATGGTTAATCAAAGAGAACTAGCTATGCCTGTGTGCTATGTGTATGATTCTTTGCCTGCTACCACCTGGAAACGCTACCTGTGAAGTGCTAACATTTATTTCAGTATCTGTCAGCTGTTCGAGTCATTTTACTCATTTTATTCGTAATTTTAAAAGTGTGTATTTTCACTCTGTGTTTGCAGACAGCATACCCCTAGGCCACCTGCACGCATTTTCGCTATAATTTTACGGCTCTAGCGGCCGTTTTGGGCTTTAATTTGGGGTTAGGGAATTCATCCCACGGCGGCCATCTTGAATGTGTCCCAGAGCGATGTGAGCGCTCTAGTGGAACACATAAAAGGAGCCCTGTGATAGTGCTCGCGAGATTCTTTGCCTGCTACCACCTGGAAACGCTACCTGTGAAGTGCTAACATTTATTTCAGTATCTGTCAGCTGTTCGAGTCATTTTACTCGTTTTATTCGTAATTTTAAAAGTGTGTATTTTCACTCTGTGTTTTCAGACAGCATACCCCTAGGCCACCTGCACGCATTTGCGCTATCATTTTACGGCTCTAGCGGCCGTTTTGGGCTTTAATTTGGGGTTAGGGAATTCATCCCACGGCGGCCATCTTGAGTGTGGCCCAGAGCGGTGTGTGCGCTCTAGTGGAACACATAAAAGGAAACGGTTGTTCTACCGTGCTAGCGGTCGCGCTTGCGGAAGCGCCGTCCCTAGCGCCGGAGTCTCGCCTGAGTCAGCCCGTCTGCGCCCGTCCGCGCTCAGACGGGCTCAGGGCACTGGCCAGACCCCTAATTTTCCGTGAGTAACTTTGTGTTCTTTGTTTCCATTTTTCAAACTATGTTTCTCTCGTATTCTGCTGAGGAACTATATTTATGGCGCCGTACTTCCAGTAAGAACTGCTCTGTATGTACACTGCCCTGCCCCAATTTTAAATGTCACCATTGCGGATTTGCACTGGGAATGTCGGCGAGCTGCAGATCGCTGAAGCGCCATTGCAGACGCAGAAGGCCTGTTTCATTCAAAACTGTCTCTTTACACTCCTCTTTACAGTTCTGGAGTGTCAATTGTAGATCTCTCCCACAACATAAGTACAACACCTTTGACTTTATTACTGATGAGCAACCGGATGCAGTGTTTCTCACGGAAACCTGGCTACATGACAGTTCTGGCCCCAATATTGCTGCTGCAATTCCCCCTAATTATGTCATCGCAAGAAAGGATAGGGGTTCAGGTAAAGGGGGGGGGGAGGGGGGTAGCCATGATCTTTAAAAATAAGTACACCTGTAAATTTGAAGACATTTCTCTTAAAGGTTGCGAGGCAGCCCTGTTTAAGCTGACTACTAGCCCCCAGTTTACAATGACAGGTTTATTAATTTACCGCCCTCCTGGGAACGCTAATTCCTGGGTTTCTTCTTTGCCGGATTTCCTGGCCCCCTTGCTGCTTAGAGCAGCCAACTTCACGATTCTTGGGGACTTAAATATTCATCTCGAAGACTCTGATTGCACGTCTAGTAAACAGCTTATTTCTATTCTTGAAGTCTTTAATATTCAGCTACTGAATTCTGCCCCTACACACCATGCTGGTCATTTATTAGATCCCATCTTGTCAAATCTGCAGTTGGACTGCTCCCAAAAAGCACGCCCAATAGAATGGTCCGACCACTTTGCTGTTCCTTTTTCATTAGATACTACCAGGACAGCATCATGGATCAGAAAGGGAATAGATAAACGGACACGCAGTTGGGGGAAAATGAACATGCCAGAACTTAATAAACAATTATTAAGGACACTTCCTAACACTGACCTAGCTATCTCTGCACTAAATTGCGCAGTTGGTCAGTGGCTAAATAATGCTGTTGATTCCACGCTTCCTTTGACATCCAAGAAATCTATGCCTCATCACCCCCCTGCACCATGGTTTTCTGACAAGCTTAAGTGCCTTCGCACCCAATGTAAGCCCCTAGAAAGAAAGTGGAGGCATAACTATTCCCCTACTCGCAAAGTAGCATATAAAGAAGCTCTGAAGGGCTATCATAAAAGCTGTAAAACAGCCAGAGCAGACTTTACTAAAAAAAATAGTTTCAGATGCACAAAATTGCCCCAAGGTGCTTTTTTCAGTTGTAAAAAAACTGACAGGAGCAGACTCCATTCCTACGCCCCCCGCGTTTGACGCGGTTCAATGTCAATCCTTAGCTGACTTTTTCATCAAGAAAGTGGAGATGATTTATGATCTTTTCCCTCCATCACCGGTGGTGACACCTTCTGCATCTGGCTCTGTTCAGTCACTTGCTAGTGCCGATGACGTCGTAAAACTCTCTGTATGGCAGCCACTAGACAATGTTTCCTTTTCTTCTTGTTTAAATAGTGTGCGCTCTGGTTCCCCGTGCGCGGCACTTCCGGTCAAAATATTGAAACAACTAGATTCTTCCACCCATCAGATCTTTGTTAAGTTGTTAAATGCCTCACTTACTGAGGCATATGTCCCCCAGCCATGGAAACACGCTATGGTAGTGCCCTTGTTAAAAAAGACTGGTGCTGATATTTTGAATCCTGCTAATTTTCGTCCTATATCCCTGCTGCCCATCTTTTCTAAAGTGTTAGAGAGACACATTAACACCCAGCTTACTGAACTGGTGGAAAGCTCTGGTTTCTTACATTCATCCCAGTCGGGTTTCCGGGCCCGCCACTCGACGAGACAGCCCTTCTTGGGGTGATGGAGAGTCTCCGACACGGTATCGATCAGGGTGAAACTATGGCGCTCATCCTGTTGGATTTGAGCGCAGCTTTCGACACCGTGTCACATTCCATCCTCCTTGACTCTCTGCGGTCTCTTGGTGTGACTGGTATGGCCTTAGCCTGGGTGGCCTGCTTTCTTGGTGAGCGAACCTTTCAAGTGTTCTCCCCTAAGGCGGTGTCATGATCACGGGTCAGCATACAGCCCCCAACCCACACCTTTCTAGGTTGCGAATGACACGAACGAATGTGGTAGGGACTACAACGCCCATAAGGCCAAGGGGTACATTGCAGGCCAACAGGATGGAGCATACTCCTATTTAAGCCCCGCCTCAAAAAGAGACGGCGCTTGACAAACTGCCTACGGAGCTCGTTGCTGATTGCCAGTTCGGATTTGCTACAGTTTCTTGAGCGTTTCCTCTCGCGTTTCCATCCGGATAAATAGGAACACTTGACCTGAAGCGAACTAGTGCTTGCCGAGCTTTTCTGCATTGTTCGCGGAACTCCGCGGAAAAGAGAGAGAAAGCCGCGTCTCTAATACCCAGGACCGGAACGGGAGACGCCTATGCCTTCGCGCTTGTTGGGAGAGAGTAGTTAAACCTCCCTGCAAGCGGAACTGTGTTTCCACGGAAGCACCTCCTTCCTACGTCCTGGTTCTGGAACCGAACCGAAGGACCTTCTTGGACTTTGTTTCTTATTATTCTTATTTTTGACATTTCACTTCGGATTGGCCTGTGAACCCTAATGACAAAGTGAGCTCCCTGCCTGGTGACATAGCTCCGGTGAGAGGAGAGCAACAGGAGAGGCGGAGCCAACACAGGTCCGTGTTTCTTGCTTGCCTCACGCAGGGACCAGCGCTCCACGGAACCTTCCGCACCAAGCTCCCTGCTTCCCTACGAACCTTCTTTGACGAGAGATCCTTGACCTGTTCATGTGAGTTGAACGGAGTGTGCTTTTCATAGCTAAAAGAGGGAGTGAGTGCGGAATTACTCATTACTGTTCTTGTTGTCTTCTACATGCAGGGATTCCTGAGGGAGATTAGAAAAGGTTCACATTCCTGTGACGGAACAGGCTACTTTATTATTTTGTCCCTTCCCCTTTTCCCTGGAATACTTCGCTACCCATAGTGCGCTACTACACTGTGGTGGGTGTAGTGTTTAGGGGACATTGGTAACTACTCTTCACGACATCGTTCCTGCTGGCCGTCCTGAAGGTTAGTGGCTAAGTATTGTTGGCGCAACTGACACCTGACAGATTGTCAAGCCCACGTTACTAGCCAGCCCGAGCGATGGATACTAATGCAGTACTCACCTCGCTCTTGGAAGGTTTTACCGCTTTGCAAACTGAGGTCCATTCCTCCAGACTAGAGAATCAGGAACTCAGGAAAGAGATGGGTACCATTAGGAGAGAGGTGGCGGGTATCTCTAGACAAGGAGGTAGATCCTATATACGAGAGGCAACCCTACCCCCTCCTTCTCAGACCACCCAGCCCTCCACATTGACTCCCCCAGACGGGGGGTTCTTTACTCCTACTCCCAATGCCCAGACAGCTGTTGGACCCATTCCTACGGTACATGTCCTCCAGCACTCCGGAATACCATTGGCCCCCCCTGAGAGGTTTTACGGGGATCCAAAGAAATTTGAATGTTTTTGAACCAGTGCCGCCTTCATTTTTTGTGAAAACCGGCCGTTTTCCAGGATGAAGCAACAAAAACTGCGTTTATGATGTCTTATTTGGGTGGAAATGCGGCTAGTTGGTCCATTCCTCTAATGGAACGCAATGACCCTGTATTACAGAACTTTGCAGGGTTTTGCCTAGAGATGAGGAAACTGTTTGATCGCAAGTCGCACATGCTGATTTTGGACCGAGAGTTATTAACCCTTTGTCAGGGTTCTCAAGACCTCCTATCGTACATCACCACATTCAACCGTCTAATTGTGGAATCTGACTGGCCCCCAGCAAAAAGGACTTCCCTTTTTTATCAAGGGCTGCGGGGGGAACTGAAGGATGTGCTCTCGCAGGTGGTACAACTACCGCAGACGTGCGAAGAAATGATAGATCTCACGGTGCAACTGGATCACCGCTTACTTGAGCGGAAGGGAGACAAATTCAAAGCCGACGTCCGTTATTTGCCCTCTAGACCTAGAGCAACTAAGGAGGAAACCACAAAACAGAGCGACAAATCGGAACCCATGCAGATTGGGGGAATCCGGGGCCCCCTGACGGCGGAAGAGCGGGACATACGAAGGAAAATGATGCTCTGTATGTACTGCGGAAAGGCAGGCCATTTTATCAAGGACTGTCGAGCTCGGGCCCAAGCACCTAACCAAAGATCGATGCAAAAAGGACAGGCCGTGATCAGAGGATCTGAGGGGTCGGGAAACGAACAGGCATGAATCAGGGGGAGATCACTGGTTCATTAGGCGCCTGGACAACGATCTCTTCAGTAATGGCAAACACCCTCCAGGATATGGCAGCCCACCTCACTGTGGACGTACGGTTGTATCAAGAAGAGACTCATCACATCATGGTGGCTGCCTTGATTGACTCCGGAGCAACCGGCAATTTTATCGACCAAGCATACTCTCAATTGATAGGCGTGGAATGGCAGAAAAAGAAAGCCCCCACTCAAGTTCGCGCTGTGGATGGAAAAACCCTTACATCGGGACCTGTCTGGTATCACACGGTCCCTCTTCTAATGAAGTTGGGTGAACGGCATTATGAGTCTATCCAATTTGATGTCATAGATGCCCCGCAGTTCCGTGTAATATTGGGCATGCCATGGCTCATAGCACATAATCCTACCATCAGGTGGACCGAACGCTCAGTACAGATGGACTCCTTATACTGCAAAGAGCATTGCACGCAAGAGAGGAATGAAAAGGAGAAAAACAATGAAGGAAGCAAGGCCGTCTTCATAGCTACTGCATGCCCCCCATTGCAATCCAGCAGCACGAGCGTCTTGCCAAGAGAATACGAGGAATATCGAACGGTGTTCGATAAACAATTGGCTACGCAACTACCCCCTCATAGGGCATATGATTGCAGAATAGAGCTGACCACAGGAGCTGAAATACCCTGTAGCAGGGTGTATGCATTAACAGAGCCGGAAACGCGATATCTCCGTACTTATATTGATGACAACCTTGCCTCCGGATTCATCCGACATTCAACCTCGCCAGCTTCTTCCCCCCTTTTTTTTATCTCGAAGAAGGACTGCGACGAACTTCGCACCTGTATCGATTATAGGGCCATTAATCGAATAACGTTAAAAAACCGCTACCCGCTACCCTTGATTCCAGTTTTATTGGATCAATTGAAAGGGAGCAAATACTTCACGAAACTGAATTTGCGCCGAGCCTACCATTTAGTGAGAGTGAAACAAGGGGACGAATGGAAGACCGCCTTCAGAACCAAATTCGGCCTCTATGAATACAGAGTGATGCCATTCGGGTTCTGCAACGCCCCTGCGGCGTTTCAATACTTCATGGACGAAGTACTGAGAGGACTACTAGACACAATCTGCATCGTCTACATTGACGATATTCTAGTTTATTCCACCAATCTTCTTGAACATGTACAGCACGTGAAGACCGTACTAGAACGTCTCCGACTCCATTCCCTGTACGCTAAATTGGAAAAATGCTTGTTCCATGTCCAAGAAATAGCCTTCCTGGAGTACATCATAAACAAGGACGGATTCCAAATGGAAAAAGGCAAGGTGGAGGCGATAACCTGCTGGAAAACACCTACCAATGTGAAAGCAGTCCAGTGTTTCTTGGGTTTTGCGAACTATTACCGGCGCTTCATTAAAGATTTCTCAAAAATCATTCAACCCATCTCAAGCCTTCTCAGACAAAACACCCCCTTTGTATGGGGAAAGGAAGCTGCGAGGGCTTTCGAGTCACTAAGGGAACGATTCACACAAGCACCCATCCTGCGACATCAAGACACACAATTGCCTTTCATCCTGGAAATTGATGCTTCTCAGTACGCACTCGGAGGAGTGCTCTCCCAAAGACATCCGTCCACAGGGCAACTTCACCCAGTAGGCTATTTTTCGAAAAAACTGACTCCTAGTGAGATAAACTATTCCATATCCGACAAGGAGCTACTCGCTATAAAGAGGGCATGCGAAGAATGGAGACACTACCTCCTTGGGGCACGTCACGTGGTTGAAATCTACACCGACCACAGAAACTTGCTATTCCTAAGGACCGCAAGGGCGCTGACACCTCGGCAACTTAGGTGGATGTTATTCTTTGCCGACTACGACTTTGTGATCAAGTACAGACCTGGGCCACAAAACGGGAAGGCGGATGCCTTGTCACGTACTGAAGATATTCACGAAACGGATCACAGAGAAAGTACTGATCTGCCCTCTATATTGCCTGTGTCGTGTTTTCCTGTATTACAGCTAGCATTGATCGAGTCCCATGACTTCTTGGAAGACGCCTGGATTCAAGAGGACCCAGAGTCCCGCACCAAAAAGGAGGACCTGCTATACCAGGCGCATGCACTGTACGTCCCACACTACGCTCTCCAAAACAAGGTGTTGGCATGGGCTCATGATTCCAACCTGGGAGGACACTTGGGAAGGTTTAAAACCATTGCCAATATAGAACGCTCATTTTGGTGGCCCTCGCTGCGAAAAGATGTGGAGAAGTATATACAGACCTGTGCAGTATGTGCACAAGGAAAGACAAGCAATACAAGACCAACAGGACTCCTACGCCCCCTCCCCGTTCCTCCGAAACCATGGCACACCGTCTCTATGGACTTCATTGTGGAGATGCAACCATGTGAAGGGTTCACCACTGTCTTAGTCGTTGTGGATCACTTGTCAAAGATGGGCCATTTCATACCTCTCAAAAGATTGCCCACATCCGCAGAGCTAGTGTTTGTATTCCTCCAGAATATTGTCCGTTTACATGGAATACCAAACGTTATAATCACAGACAGAGGGTCGCAATTCATATCCAGTTTCTGGAAGGCAATGTGTAAATCCATGTCCATTGACGCTAAACTATCCAGCAGCTGTCATCCCTAGACTGACGGGAAAACGGAACGCTTAAACCAAACCTTGGAGCAGTATCTTCGTTGCTTCTCCCTACAGAACACCACCGATTGGTATTCGTTGTTATGAGCTGCAGAATTCACATATAACAACTCAGAACACAGTACGTTAGGATGCTCCCCTTTCTTTTGTGTCAACGGATTCCACCCTAACATGCTCCCATTTGAATGGCCTATCCAGTCTCGGCTACCAAGCGTCAGTGAACACCATGCTCACCTTAAGGCAGTATTGATGAATGCAAGGCGGCATTTGCTAACCGCCCAACGATCTCAAAAGCAGCAAGCGGATAAGAAGAGAACTCCTGAACCCACCTTCCAAGTAGGAGACAAAGTATGGTTAAGCACGAAACATCTACATCTGAAGGGCGTGAACAAACTGAAACCCCGATATGTGGGCCCCTATGGTATTGAGGAAGTCGTTAACCCAGTATCTATGCGACTGTCCTTGCCAGTATCCTGGTGCATCCATCCTGTCTTTCATGTCTCGCTCCTCCTCCCATGTCCAGTGAGCACTAGGTTACCTGTTCGTCCTGCTCCCATCGAGGTAGAATGGTGGGATGAGTATGAGGTTCAGTCCCTCCTAGATTCCAGGTTAGTGTGTGGGAGGGTACAATACCTTGTGGACTGGAAAGGGTTCGGGGTGGAAGATAGGACCTGGGAACCTGTAGATAACCTCCATTGTCCCGAACTGATAGAGGAGTTCCATGCCACCCATCCGGGGAAGCCGGGTCGACCACCGAGTCCGCGGTCCTTGAGAGGGGGTTCTGTCATGATCACGGGTCAGCATACAGCCCCCAACCCACACCTTTCTAGGTTGCGAATGACACGAACGAATGTGGTAGGGACTACAACGCCCATAAGGCCAAGGGGTACATTGCAGGCCAACAGGATGGAGCATACTCCTATTTAAGCCCCGCCTCAAAAAGAGACGGCGCTTGACAAACTGCCTACGGAGCTCGTTGCTGATTGCCAGTTCGGATTTGCTACAGTTTCTTGAGCGTTTCCTCTTGCGTTTCTATCCGGATAAAGAGGAAAACTAGACCTGAAGCGCATTGTTCGCGGAACTCTGCGGAAAAGAGAGAGAAAGCTGTGTCTCTGTTCCCAGGAGCGGAATGGGAGACGCCTATGCCTTCGCGCTTGTTGGGAGAGAGTAGTTAAACCTCCCTGCAAGCGGAACTGTGTTTCCACGGAAGCACCTCCTTCCTACGTCCTGGTTCTGGAACCGAACCGAAGGACCTTCTTGGACTTTGTTTCTTATTATTCTTATTTTTGACATTTCACTTCGGATTGGCCTGTGAACCCTAATGACAAAGTGAGCTCCCTGCCTGGTGACATAGCTCCGGCGAGAGGAGAGCAACAGGAGAGGCGGAGCCAACACAGGTCCATGTTTCTTGCTTGCCTCACGCAGGGACCAGCGCTCCACGGAACCTTCCGCACCAAGCTCCCGGCTTCCCTACGAACCTTCTTTGACGAGAGATCCTTGACCAGTTCATGTGAGTTGAACGGAGTGTGCTTTTCATAGCTAAAAGGGGGAGCGAGTGCGGAATTACTCATTACTGTTCTTGTTGTCTTCTACATGCAGGGATTCCTGAGGGAGATTAGAAAAGGTTCACATTCCTGTGACGGAACAGGCTACTTTATTATTTTGTCCCTTCCCCTTTTCCCTGGAATACTTCGCTACCCATAGTGCGCTACTACACTGTGGTGGGTGTAGTGATTAGGGGACATTGGGAACTACTCTTCACGACATCGTTCCTGCTGGCCGTCCTGAAGGGTAGTGGCTAAGTATTGTTGGCGCAACTGACACCTGACAGGCGGCATCAGCAGTCTGTCCATCAGTGCGGGGTGTCCCCCAAGAGTTAATACTCAGCCCCCTATTGTTCAATCTTTATGTAAAACACTGGGCTAACATCATAGAGCAGGCGGGGCTGACTTTGTTCTCTTACGCAGATGACACCCAGATTGTCTTCTCCCTATCAGGGCGAGACGAGAATAACCCCTCTGCACTAAAGTCTGGCCTCACTCTTGTGGCCGACTGGATGCAGAGGAACTGTCTCAAACTGAATGGGGAGAAGACAGAGGTGGTCATTCTGGGCAGAAATAAGAACTTATGGGGCCCTCAGCACTGGCCAAATGAGATGGGTTCACTTCCTGTGCCCACACATGCCGTACGCAATTTGGGCGTCCTAATTGACGACAAGTTAACAATGAAGCAGCAGGCCATTAAGGTCGCAGCAACCTGTTTTTCCATTCTTAGGTGGCTACAAAAGATCGTATTGATGCTTCCCACTCCCTCCCGTAGAACGGTTGTCCAGGCATTGATAACATCTCGCCTGGACTATGGCAATATACTCTATTTGGGTGCGGACGTAGCCACTGTTAAAGTACTGCAGGTTGTACAAAATGCAGCCGCGCGACTTTTGAAGAATGTTCCTAGAAGAACTTCGGCATCACCTGCCTTGCATGATCTTCATTGGCTTAAGGTCTCTAGTCGCATAAAGTTTAAGACATTGTGCTACATGTTTAGAATCAAGCAAGGCACTGCACCGACATACTTACAAAAGCTGGTGCAACCTTACAGGCCCAAGCGCACTTTACAATCTTCGGAAATTGGGAACTTCATTGTACCAAGATTTAAGCTGGTAAGGATGGGGGGACGATCCTTTTCCTATCTTGGTCCCAAATATTGGAATGCCCTGCCCACAGCTCTTAAACTAGAGACCAGTCTTCTTCGCTTTCGCAGAGCACTGAAAACGCTGTTGTTCACATAAGTAGTTGGTACCTATATGCTGGCTTTATCTGACATCTTCTTCTCTAGTCTATCCCTAGCGCCGGGAAACCCACTGCAGGTAGCTGTGCGCGGTAAAAGCTCAAATAAATAAAATGTGTCTACAAGGGAAACCATTTGATTTAGTATGAAGGGCCTCACCCACCAACCTAGTTGGTGGCATGCTTCTTCATCAGTCCCCACCCGATGCACCGAGTGCGCCTCAGGTGTGCTGCGGCGCCAGATTACTGCGGAGCAGGTTTTTTGGAAGGTGAGTGTCCTGTGCAGGTGTGTTGCGTGAGATTTAAAAATTCTGTCCTTGGAGTCCCTAATGGTTACTTTATTGGTGGGCCCCAGGCAGAGGTTAAAAACAAAGGTTTGGGACTGTAGGGGTTGATTTATGGTCTCCCACGTCCAGTGTGGTCGACTAGTTTCAGCTAGGCCTTTTTTATTAAACTGGTTTTCTTCAGGACCTATGTGTGGGGGTGCTACAGGGATCTATGTGATCATCAGTAGCCTGTATGTGAAGCACGCGCTAAGGTGCTGATATATGTAAGCGGTATTTCCTCTCAGTTTGTACCTGTAAAGGAAAAAAGGACAAACAAGAGACACATAAAGTTAAAATACGCAAAATTGTCAACCACGCACATGGGTGGGTTAGCGCCTGGTGCCTAGACGTGTGAGCGAATAAGGCGGGGGTGTAGGTGCTTGTGACGGAAGGTGGTAATTGCCGGTTTGGTAAATGCGCTACAGGTGCTAGTACCTAGATGCGTAAAATAAATGTGCAAACTATCTACAAGTAGGATGCTTACTCCTGTCTACAGAGGACAAAACTCCCTGGACTTCCGCCGGAGGGTTTGGGCTTATTAGCACTCTGGAAGTGGAGAAAAAGAAGAAAAAAGGTAATGTCTAAAAAGGATGGGAGGTCACAGGCTGCTAGCGGTAAAGTGTTGCACGCTCAGTTATGGGCAAAGGCAGCATGACTGGCGGCTGTACGGCGCCAGTACCGGCCTCTTACTTACTTGGCTGTGTCTCCAGGCCCAATGGAACACCTGTGATCCAGTCGCAAGGTCCGAAGGAACTGGGTGATTGGAGAAGGAGGCTTTAAATGTCCTCTCTTGATCACAGGTGTAGCTCGTTGTGTGAGTGGTGTGCCCCCAGTGCTACTCTCAGTGGGCTTGTCTCTCTCTAGCCAGCATCTGTGTGATAGACAGAGAAGAAAGATGCATGCGCTCGTGCCCTAGACGGTTGTCGCGGCAGTAGTGAAGAATAAATCTCCGCAATTGTTTACATATTAAAGAATTATATGCAAAAAAGGATTTTTATGCAATAAAGGAATTTGCTGCCTTGTGTGTTACTAAAGAATAAGGGATAACGAAAAAAAGAAATAAAATAAAAAGTGTATTACTGGGCAGAGGTGCTGACTGGGTGGTGCAGCGCTCATGTGAGCTATGTTCTGGTATACGGTAAAGGGGAAAATCACTGGTTACTGGTAGTGTTTAGGCTTCGCATGGAATAGAGGCATGTATGTTTGGCACAGTCCTTGCTGAGTTTGTTGAGGTGGCTGGAGGGGACAAGGGATGATTCCTTTAAGATATTTCGAGGCAAGATGATTATTTCTTTAGGCTGTTCCAAGGAATGTTGTCATTTAGGCCTGGATATGGGTTGACAGTCTATAGATCCATCGCTGTTCTTTGGTGAGGAGGTTTTTCTCATTGTCAGTGGGGTAGACCGGAATTTGTTCAATTACTGTCCACTGCATATCGTTAGGGGTGTGACCTGTAGTGAGAAAGTGTTCCATGAGTCTGCTGCTGGACTTTTTGCACCGGATCGTGCTTTTGTGTTCTGTAATTCGCGTGCGCACTTTTCTCGTTGTCATCCCTATGTATCTGAGTTTGCACGGGCACTCAATGAGGTATATTAGATTTGTGGAATTGCAATTGGTATGCTTCAGTTGATGTCATGTCCTTCCTGGTTCCAGGTCTAGGGTCCTGCTGTACTGTGTCAGATGGCAGATGCTGCAGTCTCCACAGGGGTAGTGTCCCGTCACTCTAGGCAGGAACCCATGCAGTGTGTAGTGTGGTGCTTTCTGTGCGTTCATTGGTTCTTGGTCGTGTTGACACCAGTTGGTCCCTCAGGCTGTTGGATTATTTGTAAGCGAATAGTGTTTGTGACCATTAATGTCTGCCTGTGTTCAGGATCCTCCAGTTTTTCCTTATTATGTTGGCCACTTGGTTTGAGATGCAGTTGTAAGTTGTGACACAGGTACGCGGCGGGCTGGCCTCAGTGTGTTCATACACTTCTAGGAGGGAGCCCCGGTTTTGATTTTTAGCGCGTTTCTTTGTCTTGGCGATTATTCTCTTTGGGTAACCACATTTGTGTAATTGCTGGGCCAGGTCGGCTGCCTGTTTAATATAGTCCTCTTTGCTGCTGCAGTTGCGCCTAATGTGCAGAAATTGCCCGAAGGGCAAGTTTTCCCTGAGGGGACGTGGGTGGAAGCTTCCAAATTGGAGTAACGAATTCCTTGCCATTTGTTTGTAATACGTGGTGGTGGTTAACTTGCCACCTTTAGAGTTGATCATTAGATCAAGGAAAGGTAATTGGTTACTGCTGCTTGTGCTTGTGAAACGCAGAAATGGGTCCTGTGTGTTCAGCCAGGTTAGGAAATGGTGTAGCGACTCCTCAGTGCCAGTCCATACCATGAGGATGTCGCCGATGTACCGATGCCAGAAAATCATTGAGTCTTTGAATGGGTTGTTTGGTGACAGAATGTGTGTGAGTTCCAGGTGGTAGACAAAGTCCTGCCACGCTGGGGGCAAAAATGCTGCCCATCGAGGTACCCTTTGTTTGGAGATCGTATGTACCTTCAAATTCAAAATAGTTCTCCTTAAGTGCGAGTTTGGTGAAATCCAGGATAAACTCCCTGGGTGTTGAATGTTCCCATTGCGATCTTGTCAGCATTTCCTCTAGCACTTTGAGGGTGGAGTCCTAAGGTAATCTTGTATATAAGCTTTCGATGTCTAGCCCCACCAGTAGTTGTGTGGTGGGATCAAACTCTATATCAGAGATGAGGACTAGGAGGTGTTTGGTATCCTTAATATATGTGGATGCTGCCTGTACGAGTGGTTTAAGGAAAACGTCACAGAACCTGGAGGGGGGCTCCAAGAGTGAAGCAATGCCCGACACAATTGGTCGTCCCTGGGGTGGTCTGGCTTCTTTATGATTTTTTGGGACCGTATAAAAATACGGAACTTTAGGGTTTGTTTTACAGAGGAAGGCTGCCTCTTGTTTTGAGATATGGTTGCGGTCCGCAGCTGTTGTCACCAGATTGGTAATGGCGACCTGAATTTTGGTAGTTGGGTCCCCATTGAGACGTCTGTAGTTACGTGTGTCATCAAGTAGTCTTTGGCACTCTGCTCTGTATGCCTGTTTGTCCTGATCACTATGCTTCGGCCTTTATCCGCGGGTTTGGTGATGATATCGTGGTTGTCTCGGAGGGTTTGTATTGCTTCTCTTTCTTCCCATGAGAGGTTGTTGAACGTCTCAGGTGGGTCAGTTTTCTGAACTTCATTGTAGATGGCCTGTTCAAACGTCAGGATTTCTACCGGAATGCTCGATGGGGGTGGTGTGAACATTGATTTTAGTCCGAGTCACCTACCCACTAAGGGGCTAATTTCTAAGCATGGGTGAATTTTGCGAATTCGCGATCCGCGAATTTGCGGATTTGCTTATTCGCAATCCGCAAAATTCACGAATTCGTGCGAATTTGCGGATTTTTTATTTTTGCGTGTTCGCGGGTGTTTGTGGGTGTTCGCGGGGAACTTTGCGTATTTGCGGGGCGCTTTGCGTGTTCACAGGGTTTTTTTTTTGCCTGGTTCATCACTGATACCCTCTCGTTTTTTATGCCCTTCTGCCCTCTGTACCACTTGTTTTTGTGCCTTTCTGCCCTCTGCCCCACTCTTGTGTGTGCCCTTTTGCGCTCTGCCCCACTGGTTTCTGTGCCCTTCTGCCCTCAGCCATAAGTCAGCTTCAACAGGAAGCACTAATAGATAAAGTAAAGCAGGTGCTTGAGTTGAAGGTCAAATTAAGTTACACAGTCATTAATCACCCCAAGTTTGGAGTGATTAATGATTGTGTAACTGAATTTGAGATTCAACTCTAGCACCTGCTTTACTTTATCTATTAGTGCTTCCTGTTGAAGCTGACTTTTGTAACTATTTTAGAGGCTCTGTCAGCTTGCCGGCGCCATTCTAAAATAGTTACAAAAAGTCAGCTTGAACTTTTGACCCAATCCGTTTCGCTCGCGGATTTTGCGGGAAATTCGCGAATCTCGCGGATTGCGAATTAACCAAAAATCTGCAAAATCCGCGAGCGGAACGGATTTTCCGCCCATGCTTACTAATTTCGGGTTGTGTGAGCCAATGCCTGAGTTGGAAGTATTGAGCTGTGGCGATTGGACATCGTAGAACTGTGACAGTGTGGAGAGTGGTAGGAAGCCCTCTAAATCAAAAAGCTGTCCCGCCGATCTGCAAGTGGAGCCTCGCCATTGAGGGAGCAGGTGGCCGTCGGTGCCAGGAGGGAAGTCTGGGTTATCCATTGTGGGAGTTAGCAGGGACAGGAATGATATGAGTGCACGCCTGGTAGCCACTGAGTTCCACACCCCCAATACCGTACGCGTTATGGGCGATTTCTGGAGATTTTGCGGTCTATGTGCACAGAGGAATGGTATTTTCCATAAGGAGGTCTGGGCCATTGCCCTATCCTGGAAAAGCCCTCTATTCCCTGATTTACGCCTGTACTACTCCACCAAGTATCTTAACTGTGCTTCTTGAAAGTATTGGTGTAGATTTGGAATCCCAAGGCCTCCCTCATCCGTCCCCCGGAAATCTAATTGTCTGTGCATTCTCGGCCTTTTCCCCACCCAGATAAAGTGCTGAATCGCCTCCTGCAGTGTCTTGATAATCTCGACTGGACGCCGCACTGGAAGGGTCTGGAATATGTATAGTATCTTGGGATGTGCTGACATTTTTACAGCCTCGATCCTCCCCAGCAAGGACAATGGTTGTTTCTGCCATCGTCTAAGATCGCTACGTAGCTGTGATGTTAGTTTGGCATAATTTAGGGACACCGTTTGTTCCGTGGACAGCGTGAGGACAATCCCTAGGTAAGGAAGTTGCCCCTGAACTAGCAGACCCCATTCATATGTGTGAGTGCTGTGCTGCAGGTGGGCATTGTTACATAGTGGCATGAGCAGCGACTTCCCTCTATTCACCTTGAGGCCCAAGACCGCGCCAAAGGCTTCCATCTCTTCTAGAAAGGCCGGTACTGAACATGGAGGACTATCAAGCGCTGCCAAGATATCGTCTGCGTAGAGGCCAATTGGGTGTGGCTCTCCGCCGAAGGTTTTGCAGTGGATTTTAGGGTAGTCGCGCACCTTCTGTGCTAGCGGTTCGATATAGAGTGCAAACAGGAAGGGAGAGAGTGGGCACCCCTGCCTGGTGCCAAATTGGATTTCGAAGGGGCGTGAGCTCAGTCCATTCATACGGATCCTCGCCTGTGGGCGATGGTAGCAGCTTGCAACCCACGCCCGAAAGCGTCCCCCAATGCCTAAGTGTATGAGAACTTTCTCGAGAAAACTCCAATCGACGCGATCAAACACCTTCTCTGTGTCAATGGCAAGGAGCATGGAGTCTGACTGTTGGGAATGGGCTTTGTCAATCAAGTGGAGGATACGTTTGGTGTTGTCGCTGCATTTGTGACTGGGGATGAAGCCCGACTGGTCCGGTTCTATTATCCCTGGGAGGCAAGGTACCAGTCTTGAGGCTAATATCCCCTTGAACAGTTTGAGGTCCAGATTAAGTAAGGATATCAGTCGACAGGCGGAGCACTGGCTAGTATCTTTGCCCGGCTTAGGCAGCACTATAATGTTCGCTTCTAGCATGTCGGTCGGGATAGAATCGGGGCCCTGGAATGAATTAAAGAGTTTAGTGAGAATCGGAGCGAGTAACAGGCAGAAGTGTTGTAAAAACCGGAGGAAAAGCCATCCGGGCCTGGTGATTTCAGAGGTTTGAGGCGGGAGATGGCTCAAATCACCTCCTCAATTCTGATAGGTGCGTCTAAGGACTTGGCATTCAGTGTTTTCAGCGCAGTGGTGGATACGCCCTGTAGGTAAGTGTCGGCGCTCTTTACAGGTGTGGGGTCCGCTTTATACAGAGATGCATAATAGTCCCTGAATGCCCCCGCTATTTGTGCCTCGTCATGGATCTCCTCCCCTTCCCTGTTATGTAAGGTTAACATTTTTGAGCGCTGGACCTTAGCCCGAAGTGTGCTCACTAGGAGGTGTCCCGTTTTATTCCCTCCCATGCAGTATGTATGACGCAGTCTAAAAAGAGCGTATTGGGCCCAATCTGTATCCAAACTAGCCAGTTGAGCTCTGGCGGTCTTTAGCTGCTTCCAAATTCTTGGAGCAACGGTTTGACTGTGCACCCATTCCAATTCAACCACTTTGGCCGCTAGGGATTCCCGTTTTGCCTTGCGGTCCTTGAACTCCGCTGCTGAAAGTGCTATCAGCTCGCCCCGCACCACCAATTTCAAAGCCCTCCATACTGCCGCCACAGGTGTGTCAGGCCGGTCATTGAGTTCGATATAGTCAGTAATGTGTGTGCGGAGTTGTTGGATCAACTCCTTGCGTTGTAGAAGAGATTACCTCAATCTCCATCAGCCAGGTGGGCGCTTGATGCGCGGGACTCTAAACGTTATCTCCACGGCCGCATGATCAGAGATAGCAGCCGGGATGATATCACATCCACCACCTTATTCTCCAACTCAGAGGAGCCTATGAAATGGTCAAGTTTAGCGTATGTGTGGTGCACATGAGAATAAAAAGTGTAGTGCATAGTCTCGGGGTGCTTATTTCGCCACAGGTCCCTCAACCCCCTCCGTGTCAGCCACTCTTTCCTGGTCTCCAAAGTGGCGCCTGTATTGCTAAACCGGTGGCCCGATCTGTCCTTTTCTTTGTCCATCACCAAGTTGAGGTCTCCCCCCATTGAGTAGGATAGAGTCGGGGGAACGCAGGGCCTCAGCCAGAGCATTTTTGATAAAAGGCTCCTGATTGGTATTGGGGGCATAAAGAGAGCCTACCGTCAAGGTCATGCCACCCACCAGGATGCTATGAGCAAGGAGTCTGCCCTTGATCTCTCCAACTTTATCCCCAACCTGATTGTGAAAGTGTTTGGCAACAAGAAGTGCGACCCCCGCCTTTTTGTCAGGAGCTGAGGAGAAGAACTGTTGAGGGAACGCCCGGGATCTCATCATGTGCCAATCTTTAGTGAGTAAGTGGGTTTCTTGGAGTAAGCAGATCTCAGGGCCTGAGTTTTCTAAGTATGACAGGACAGCTCGCCGCTTTATGGGGCTGTTGAGCCCTTTCACGTTCCATGTAAGAACTTTCAACGGGGGTTCAGACATCTCACTATCAGGATGTAATTCTTGTGCAACCTACCTTTCGCCTTGTATCCTGCGAGCGGGCCTCAGCCCCTGTCGGCACACTGGTTCCCTCCCACCCTCCCCTGTCCCACAGCTCCCCAACTCTCGTCCACCAACAAGACCCCCCGCCCTCCTACCTCCCCCTCCCCAACAAGCCAACTGCCTCCCCCCCCACACCCTCACCCCAACGTACAAACACAAAAGTCGTGTCATAGTCCCAGGCCAGCTAACCCACAACACAGGCCTGTGGTGAAGTTATGTGAGGGAACGTGTGGCATTGGTGACCCTTCCGGCCCCCCGCCCGCCCCCAACCGACCTGCATGGAGGTGATGCAAAAGAGACCCCTTGCCAGGAAAGTCAATCCGCTGCCAATGCGTCTTTGGCCACCTCATGGACAGCCAAGGGCTGTTCCTGGACCAGGGTGGCTGGATCCGGTTTCATGGAAGCTCTGGGTGAGCGTCTGCCACCAACCTTTAGCCAACCATTCTGGGGTGGACACTGTGAGAGTTCCCGTGACGATCGTTGCGAGGCATCTAGCGAGGGGGTGTCCTCATTGAGCTCAATACCTAGCAGGTAGCAGGTGTCCTGTAGAGATCTCATCTGATGCAGGGTCCCATTCCACTTGAAAATCAATCTGAAGGGGTGGCCCCATGTGTAGGGGACTCCTTTTTTGCGCAGGAACGTTGTGGCTACTCTAAAAGCTTTCCGTTTGTGTAGGGTGATGGCTGTGAGGTCCTGATGAAGTACCACTGGCTGCCCCTGGTACTTTAGAGGTTGTTCTGTTGTGCCTCCCTTAGGATTCTCTCTTTTAAAGGGAAGTCAGGTAGGAAGGCCAGTATGTCCAGAGGGAGGGCCGGAGCGCGGCGCGACAGGCCGACTCTGTGCGCTCTGCCTATGCGAATGTCGAAGTCATTTGCCTCCCCAAGGATCTCCCGAAACAAGTCCTGTAAGAACTTGAAGCCCGCCACGCTCGCTCCCTCTGCTTTGGATGGCACACCCCGTACCTTTATGTTGTTCCGTTTGGATCTGTTCTCAAGGTCCTCTGCATGTGCTTGCAGATCCACTTGTTGGTCACGGAGGCGGATGAGTTCCTGCTGGAGTTGCTCCACTTCCTCGCCCCTGGACTGTTCCGCCTCCTCGAAAGCCGCCCCCGCTCGCCTAAGTCATCTATGTCTCGGCGAAGTTCTCGATGCTCACCGGCCATTTCCTGCTTCAACGTTTGGAAGTCTTCGCGCAAGGAATTGAATAGAGCTTCGAGAAAGGATTTGGTTATGGGTACCTCCCCGTCCCCTTGGTCTGCGGGTGGCTTAGCTGGTGGGAAGGGGGGTTCTTGTCGCTCTTGGGAGCGCCCTTGATGAGCATGTCGGTAAGCGGGCACCCACCTCTTCTCCCCGTGTTGGCCATTTTCTTCGCCGAGTCCACAGTGTTACCTTTCCAAAATGCTGGGGTCTTCAGCAGCTCTCGTGCCATGTGTATGTGTGGAGGTCCTTGGTCAATGACCGGGGACCAAGGCACTGCAGGTGGAGATGACGAAGATGAGCAGCCCTAGTTGCTTTCCCGGCCCACCCCGCGAATCTTGGCTGGTGCTGGTATTTTATCCTCTACCGAGGGTGTGGTCGAAGGGTCCACTATCTCGCATGGGGTAGGGGGAACGGCCACTGGCCCTTCAGAGAGACCTCCTCTGCTCAGTCCCCCACGTGCTGTTGGGACCCGAGGGTAGGGGGGCAGGCTCCGATACGGGAGAGGGTCCCAAAGGTGACTAGGATATGGGCTCTGGGGGAATACCAGCCCAGGGCCGGAAGGAGTCCGCTCAAATGCCTGGGGGGAAGTCTCTGTGAGTCCTGTGTAGGCCTATCTCTTGGCCGACAGGCAGTGCCGACTATCCTCTTTCTTGGGTGGACCCCCGCTCCCAGTGGGCTGCCACCGGCAGTGTCCTGTGCTAGCGCGCTCTCCCAGACGTGCCTCACTATCGCCGGATGTTGTGGAGGCCCCGCTCCCCACCTGTTGTCTGCTGTTGTTAGGCTCCCTGCTAGCGCGCTCTCCCAGACCCGCCTCGCTATCATCGGATGTCGTGGGGGCCGCGCTCCCCACCTGTTGTCTGCTGTTGCTAGGCTCAGGTGGCCGATGTCCCTTGCACCTCCTTTCTACAACCGCGGATACCCGCCCGGGCCAAGCAGGGCCGCAATTGGTCCAGACGCGTAGGCCTCGAAGCCTCGGCCTAAATTTTCATGCCCGCCGAGATCGGTGGTCTCAGCCTCCAGCGCTGCCTTCTGCCTGTCACCTCCCCCGTCCCGGCCGCTGGTGGCTCTTGTGGGGCCTGGGTGCCCGCTTCATGGCTCGCGGTTCATGCAGCCGCCATGTCGCAGTGGCGGTGTTTGCTTGACGTTGTTTGGGCACCCACTGTGGAATCGGCGGCTCGCCCCTGATCGGCAGGCCCAGGCGCCCGGGTCTCGAGTTTCACGACCCCCACAGAGGATCCCGCAGCATCCGCCAGTCTCTCCCGCCACCTGCCGCCGCTCTCACGATTGCTCCGGTCTCACACCCCTGGCTCCTCCAGGACGGTAGTCGGCTGATGATGGTGATCTGATACCAGGTCAGGTGGCTTTTGTGGGGACTAGGGTGCCCGCTTCATGGCTCGCGGTTCATGTAGCCGCCATGTGTCTCAGTGCCCCAGGTTGCACCTCAGCCGGGTACCTTGTCTCTCTGTTGCTCCCGGCTGCCAACCTCACCAAACTGGGGCAGTGGTGCAGAGAAAAGGCCGTGTTAGGGGACACACACCTGGGAGCCTCGAGGTCTTGCTGCTGCTCAGCTCGCCATCTTGGCCCTCCGCTTTTGAATACACTGCATTGAGCTGTGCGGGCTGTTTTCATATTCCAATGTACTTAAGACCTTCTTGAAGTTACCCTGATTTATAACTGAATAAACGGTCCTTTTTCCTGCTTGTCTGTAGCATCTGAATTATGTTAATAATCATATATGTATTGTGACAAAAGAGCCCCCGACACCACTTTGTAAATATATTCGAGATCTTTAGATGGGACCTGACCACCACATGAATTGTACCTTCTGTGCCCTGACGAAGGAATTGTTAGTTCAATTTCCACTCCGAAACGCACGTCCGCACTGTTTGTTTGTTGTTCTATTATGAATTTTGAAATACTTATTGTGCTATTTGTGTAATGATGGTTTGTTGGATATACTGTTTTTTTCTTTATTGAGCTGTGTATGGTATGGCTGGTGAGTTTGTAAATTGTGATGTTGCTGTGTTTGTGATGATCATGTATTATGTCATGGTGGGGATGCTCCATTGACTTCATGCCTAGGAAGTAATAAGATTTTCTTATAAATGAATTTATACATATAACTCCAAAAAAAAGCTTTTGTTAAAATAGATTAAGAAAAAAGACACTGTCTGTGGTACAATGATGTTATTTCTATTTTAGGATGTACCACCTATATATTAATTAATTTTTAGAGGTCTGTTGTTGTTGTTCTGTGATTTTCCCTGCCCTCCTCTCCCTACATCTTGGAACCCAGGGACCCTCTTCTGTATTTTGAGCAAACACTAGAACCTGTCCTGCAAAAAACTACATCCCTCCCAATCTTTATTGAAAAGAAACAATGAGTCCAACCTGTGGCAAAGAATAAAACAACACAACAAAACACCACTGAGTCTCTTCAGGCAGTCTGTAGGACAGATGAGTGGTCAGGTGCAGCTGGGAAAACCCGGCTTCATGGCACCCCTCTATAGTTTTACCGGGGGACTATGCACACAAAATGAAGTCTGTGGGGCTACAGTCCACCTTGGCACTGGTACTCTGTCCTGTCTGGTCTCAAAACGTTGAAGTCTATTTAGACAGTTCAATTTGAGGGTGCCTCAGGAGGGGTTGTGGAGTACACTGCGGAGATTTCCTTGAAGACGCTTGTGGTAGTGGCCAGGATACATGCGAAGACACCAGTTTAGTAAACTACAAGTAGGTTTATTAAAGATAAGAACGCGCTGAGCGACCTCAGCCACAGCTGTACTTCAAGCTCCTTTCTACACGCTCCTCGGCGCTCGCCTTGGAACGCTGGTCGCGGTGACATTCGAAGTGACGTCACCGCGAGCAGCTCCATTACACGCAGAGCTGCCGGGGGGCAAACTAGGTGGGAGATACCACACATCCCCCCTCCCCTGAGGAAAGAAAACATAGGAACAACGCATTCACTACAGAATGGCAAAGAGGGCGAAAAACAAGCTGATAGAAATATGTGGAAAATCAGACCACTCTCCAACAAGGAGGAGTAACTCAAGGACAACAGTGTAGTAAGGATTACATCATAATATATTGGTCGAAATGTCTGGGAGGTCTGGTCACTCTCCTACTAGACCTACTACCTGGGTGGGGGAATGACAGCTGTTGCTTGGTGTTGGAACCTTTGTTCCGACTAGCATCACCCTCCCCCATCCTTTCACTGCTTGAGTCATGACCAGGTGGGTGGAATCTCACTACTCTCCCTAGATTCCAGATCTTCCCCTCTCGGGTCTTTACGGCATTCTTGAACAGTTTTGTGATCTTGGTCGGACTACTGTACCCTGACCAACTAGCTCTCCCAGTGGGGGTTCTGATCTTGATGTTATCCCCTACTTTGAATCCGGCCTCCCGTGTGACCTTGCACTGGTCATATCTTTCCTTCCTTTTCTTCATGGCTTCTTCTTGTTTCTCCAAACTTCCTACTCTTTTAGAGTGGTCTGGCCATCCCTTGTGCCACCCCATCCACCCTGGGGATAGCTTGGTGTTGGGCATTCTCGCGCGAAGCATCTCGAATGGTGTGACTCCCGTCGTCTGGTGCGGTGTGAACCTGTAAGCTTCTAGTCGTCTCCATGCTTCTTCTTTCCAGCTCATGCCACTGGCTTTGGCCAGCTGGATACTCTCCTTGAGGGTCTTGTTAAAGCGCTCGACCATGCCATTTGTTTCGGGGTGGTACAAAGCGCAACGCTTGTGTTTGATGCACCAGGAAGTCTTCCATTTCTTTCGAACACAGTTGCACCCCATTATCCGTGAGGATGTTGCTGGGTATCCCTTCCCTGATGAACACCTCTTCCAGGAATCCAATGACGGTCCTGGTTGTGACTTCTGTTACAAACTTCATTTCAGGCCACCTGGAGTACAGATCCATGAGCACCAAGATGTAGGGCGTCTGCAGCTCTCCAGACAATGGGCCCACGATGTCTAGCGCCAACTCTTCCCAGGGTCCTGACGGCGGTGGTCTGCATACCATCGGGGGCGTCAGCTGCTTTAAAACTTTGTCACTGTTGCTACACGGAATGCAGTCTCTAACTTTCCTTTCAGTGGCAAGGTCCATGTTTGGCCACCAATAGTCCTCTCTGAGTCTTTGTTTAGTCTTAGTAATGCCCAGATGTCCTTCGTGGGCTATCTCAACCAAGTTGTCTCTCACCGACGCAGGTGGAACAAGTCTCGTTCCTCTGAATATGCATTCGTCTACTATGGACAGCTCATCTTTGACAGCCCAGTATGGCCGCAGATTTTCTTCCCTTTTATCGTTGTTCTTCCACCCGTCTTTTATCTTCTTATTAACCTCTTCCAGAATCTTGTCTTCTTCCAAAGCCTTCCTCCATGTCTCCTCTCCCAATGCTCTCTGGATGGCGCAAACATTCTCCATCTGAAGTTCATCCCCTTCATCTTCCTCCTTTCTCTGTTTCTCCCTCGCCTCATGTTCACTGACAAGCCTCGACAGACAGTCTGCTGCGAAGTTCTGCGTTCCTGGGACGTATTCGACACCAAAAGTGTATTCTTGGAGGCTGACCACCCACCGCCTTATCCTGCTGGAAATGGAATCCAGCCCTTTCTTGCTGAACACTTCCACTAACGGCTTGTGGTCCGTACGAAGGGTGAACTGGGTTCCCCACAGGAAGTCTCTGAATTTCCCCAACACCCAAGATACCGCTAGGGCCTCCTTTTCACAGTCTGCTCTAGGGAGGTGGGCTGTGCAAGGAAAACTAGGTGGGAGATACCACAACACTCAATCTCCAATGGACAGCAAACCTGCAAAGACTGAGGACGACATTGATAAATGGGAGTCTTCCTTTAAGGCCATGATGCTTCCAAGTGCCCGCTGGTGGTGCAGTTTTAGACTTTCCTCTCATACCAAGACTGCCGTCTCACAGGAATATTGTTGAGGCCCTTTGTACCAGGCTATCAAGGGACTGTGCATGACCCCTTGCAGGCAATGGGAAGACCTCGTTGAGGAACTGTTAACAGGATCACAACCAAGTCGCTCTTGCAGCCGCAAAGGGTGGTTGTCCCAGGGTCTATGTGCTCTGGTCATCAGATAGCCTTGTGACAACCAGTCTCCGTCTGTGACCTCTATGCTTCCCAGTGCCTCTTGTGAGCTGCTGCAGATGCATATCTTGTCGGGATTCCCATCTCACTAGAATCCCTTTAGGCCTTTGCCGCTAGATTGCCACAGGACTGTGTTGGCTGTGCAGGGCCTCTCTTTGGCTGCCTAAAGGGGTCAGTGAGGAACTCCCAAAAGAGCCATGACCTAGTACCGTGCCGACACAAGGGTGGATGGTCCAATGATCGAGTATGCTCTTTTCATCTGCTCCCAGGTTCACGGGGGCTCACAGCAGATTTCTGGGTGGCCGGCCTTCCAAAACACCTAGAAAGCCACATTGGTCTCTGGATATTTCAGGGATTTGGGTTCAATCTGATGGTGCACTGCTCTTATGGTATTTCTGGCGATGCACCTGGTAATGATGACGATTACCATCTTACACTTGGGCTACATACAGGTGGAGAAGTCTTGCTTGGAGTGAGGAGAACTGGAGGACTTCATAGCCACTTGCAGTTTTTCTTCATTATGTGTAATTGCTAGCAGGGATGTCATCTATGCCAAGAAGCCAGTGACAGGTGGCTCAACGGTAGCACTGTGACGCATGAAGCCAGAATGCGGTTCCCGCTTGCTGTCAACTTACAGTTGGTCCACCCTCGAAGCTGCCTCCAGTAACGCCTTTGCATCCCGGTGACTGGCTTGTATTGATGGATGCCCTCTCCAATAGTGAGCGTGAGTGCTCAGATTTATCACTGTTCTCTATCTTCTCTGGTCCACCTGTGGTGATTGTTCACACTGTGGCATTGTGCCACTCTCTTCTCCTCTGCAACTCCTTCGCAATGTGGCATCATGTCATGTGTCTCATGTTCTCCGCACATGGATATCTCACTGGTAGCATCCGGTTCTTGGGACTTGGCTCTTACTTGTCAAAAGGATATGCTTCTCTTCCTTGTGGACCTCTCGCTGGCCCTATCCATTCCTCAGGGATCTTTTTGGTGCTCCACTCCCTGGATTGAGGGTCACCTTTCTTCCATCTTCTTCCATCTTCTTCGCACAAGGAGAATACTTGTGCTTCGAACCTGCGCTGTCTAGGCATTTGCTCCTGCCTCCGTTCATGCATGCTGTGGAATAGGAATGCCGAAAGTAATCCCAGTGCGTGGGTAATATACCTGTCTTTAGTCGTGTTCGAGCAGCAGAAAGATACTCACAGTAAAACCCCTTCATTTGCAACCTGTTACCTGCCCTGCGGCTGCCCTGCGGCTAGATGGATGGTGGAGGAATACAAGGCGGCATCCACCCAGTAAAGAGTGCTCGAGGGCAGAAGTGACGGGGCATTTTATTTTTTTTAAGCAAGGGACTCTCCCCTGTGTAGTAACTTCACGAAACAGGCAACATAATATACAATTTCCCGAAAGAGAGGCATTCAAGGGCCTATTTTGGAGCAGAGATTCCAATAAAATGCAGAATACATAACATGCAAATCAGAGTCTAGGCATGCCCAAAGTGCAGTCTTGAAATTCTAAAGTGCAATGTGCGTTACTTAAACATTCTTTAACTTTGTGTGCAAATTTGGCGAACCTAGCCAGTTCCATCGGTGTCTCCAGGCTAAACAAGAGTTTCATGGCATCCTTACAATTACGTGTCCCATATTGTAAAAACAATGGTCTCAGTAAAGAGCGACATGCGTGTATTAAGTAATGGCATATGCAGACCAAATGAGCCATAGATTCTTAATGCTGGTGACATAGTGGTAATCGCCTCTAGGGATTTCCAGCGCCTGTTAATATCTTTTATCGGCAATGCCATGAGCCTCACTGTTAAAATTTGCTTTATAATGATCTTGTTTAGCGCAGCGTCGAGGTATAGTTGCCTTAGCCGATCTTCATAGGACCTTGCAAGTATCCCAATGTTATTTTTGGAACAATTCAACTCCTTCATGTCTTTTTCCCTAGAAAATGCAATTTGAACATATAAAGTTGTAATGCAATGCAGGCCTTTGCTCCATGAATTATTGGCTTTCATAAAGATCATTTTCAGGGTTGACTTCATTGTGTTCAGAGGGGCTGCATAAACCCGTCGGTAGTACCGCACGAATGTTGCCCTGAGCTCTTAGCTTTGTTTGTTCAGCCCAAATTCCAGTTGCACCAGGCGATTTCGTGTATGAGCAGGAATCTGGAAAATTTGCTTAAAGGCTCGGCAGTTGATATGTTCAAGGTTCTTAACAAAAGCTGCAGGAAATTCTAACTGACCATATGTAATTGAGGGGAGCAGCTTGAGCCTTCTAATAGATTTTGATGTTGGGCTATTTAGTTTAGAATTAAGCTTGCACAAGGCGAACGTGACTGTCTTGGCCTTTGGTTCAACTGAAGCGAGGTGAGATGTTGACTTACCATTACTCATCAGCCACACCCCCAGGTAGTTGTATTTGGTCACTGTTGTTATCTTCAAGTTGCCCAACCTCCAATATTGTCTGATTTTTTTGGCATACTTTCCGAATATAATTACCTTTGTTTTTCCTGCATTTGCTCCTAGGTCGTTCTTGATGTTGTAACGGTTTAGTACGTCCAATAATCTTTGCATGCCTTCTTTTATGTAATCTAATAGCACCAAATTATCTCCATACTGCATTAAAAATAATCTATTTGAGCCAATTTTCGAGGATAAAAGATTTGCATTAAGAATAGTTTTAGTGAGGTCTGCCGTATATAAGTAAAAAAACAAAGGGGCCAACACACAGCCGTGTTTTAAACCACAGTCTTTTGGGATCTTTTTAGTAGTTGAATTCATTGAAGTTTTCACCTGCACCCAGGTTCCAGTGCAAAGGCTAATTATTGCCTTCAAAAGAATCTCTGGTATCCCCCAACATTGTAGTTTCCTCCACAACAGACTCCGATTGACTCCGTCAAAGGCCGTGGAATAGTCCAGAAACATGCAAAGAGTGGCAGCGACTTTTTCAGTTTAGTCTGTTCTATCATGTTTGCAGGGGCTAAACTATTATCCATTGTGGATGCTCCTGGCCTGAAGCCATTTTGGCAACTTGGTAGAATTTCATTTTCATTGGCCCAGGTCTGCAGGTCTTGTAGAAGGAGGCTAGCATATCCTTTCGCTTCAATGTCTAAAAGGGCTTTCAGCCTGTAGTTCGAGGGGTCCCCGGTATTGACCATTTTATGAATAGGTTGTAATAAAGATAATTTCCAGGTCTCTGGAATTGTTGAATTTGCCAGACAATGCTGGTAGAGCGGCGTAAGTATGCTTCCTCAGAAATCACGGTCTTCTTTAAACAGTTGTCCTGGTAATCCGTTATGGCCAGAAGCCCAACCTTTCTAACGTTTTTTAAGATTGTTGTCACGCGATTCCCTACGACGAGGGCTTCTGGAGGTACCTCCATATTTAATGGGTACTCTACCACCGCCGGGCAAGGTTTGTCTTCTGTGGATGCTAGTGTGGTTTCGGGCAGAGCGGTAATGGTAAAAAGCTCTTGGTTGTGTGCTGATGTCAAATTGTGTACGTCACAATATAATGCTGTTACATAAGTTATCCATATGTCACTAGCAACCACATTACACCTATCTTGGCCATGCCCAGAATGCTTGTTAATGTATGACCAGAATTCAGCCTGTTTATTTGGGTTTAGCAAGGAAAAAACATGTCGCCACTCCGAATCTTGTTGTTTTCTTTTATAGTCCCACACGCACTTCCTATGGATTTTCTTTGCTAGGAGTTGGTTTTGATATGTTTCATATTTTCCGTATCGTTTATGGATCCCAACGGCTATTCTGAGCGACCTCTTACTTTGCTCCACTTTTTCGCATTGTGGTTGATATTGGCGAAAAGACCTTTATACAGAGACTAGAGAGTATTTGTTAACTTTTAGAAGTTGGTATACCATGGTCGTTAATTTAATCCAGTTCTCATTAATATTACCTGCCGTAAAATCTTCGGCAGATCCGGGCCAATTATTTTTTTACCTTCTTAGGGCTACTGTATCTATTTCGGTCCACTTTAGTCTCCTTGGCAAAGCATACATTTCTTCCCCGTTGGTATTACCCACGGAGGTGATGATCGAAAGATGGGCCATGTGTAGTGTGATAGTTATGGCAAGTGGGAGATGGTCACTGGTCAGGATAGAAAGCTTTTGCAATTCCATCACTTGCCCATAAAGGCAACCCTACGTGAAGATATAATCATTTATTGATTTAGATAGCCCCTGTGTATCTTTGTTAGAGGCTGATTTAGGACTGTGGCACTTTTGTGTTGATTTTAATCTGTGTATATTTAGGAATTTATTCATCAACATTCCAGCCTTATCTGTGGGCATTACTTCATCTGGTTCTATTCCAAGATTTTTTGTATTAAAATCTCCAGCCTTTACAATCGAGCAATTTGTTTGGCTGCTTAGTAGTTCCTCAAGAGTATTCACTAGCGCTTTCACTGTATCTGGGGGCCTCATTGCTATTAAAGTAAATATTCAGGAGAATGATCTTTATTGAGCGACCGTTTAATTTCAGACTTCCACTAGGGCCGCCTGAACCATGTCCGTGTTTAATAAAGGTTTTATTTCTATGTTGCTACTAATTTGCGTGTATATTGATAAGACCCCGACAGTCTTCCAAATATGTTACGCTTTTTTGCAGGCTGTTGAAATTCCATGAGGCCTGGTATAGCCATTGGGTCTAGCAACCAAGTTTCTTGCAGCCATAACAGGTCCCCAGACTGCAAGAATTCAAATACTTCCTTATTATGTAGTGAGGATTTTAGCCCATAGACATTCCATGAGATTTCTTTCAGCAAGTTGCTGGTATATTGCTCAGGCAACCATTTCCTTGTGAGCTAGGAACACGTGCGCTTTGTTTGAATGGACTTGGACAAAAACAGTATTTTTATGTTGGGAAATGCTGTTGTGTGAGGGACGTTATTTGTCCCTTTTAAAATGGACTTTCGTGGGCGCAGTGTTGAATTTGGATGTGATCCTCTTTTTAGCATAGATGGGTATTTCTCTTCTTCTGGAGTGTGAATCTTAATCCCCCAGTTTGCAAACCAATCTCTTTCTTTCATAATTTTTTGTACAATCGAGCCTTCGGTCCATTTTAGTATTGTTGACTCTCTGGTTGTGTGGACTTGGGCAAAAACAGTATTTTTATGTTGGGAAATGCTGTTGTGTGAGGGACGTAATTTGTCCCTTTTAAAATGGGACAGTGTTGAATTTGGATGTGATCCTCTTTTTAGCGTAGATGGGTATTTCTCTTCTTCTGGAGTGTGAATCTCAATCCCAATGAGGAAATAGAAATGTTTTTGTATGGTCAGTATGTCCCCCCCTCACACCCTATCCACATACCTATGCTCCATGTATGTCCATGTTACCATGTAATTCTTTCCCCGTGTCTGCCACAATAATGCCCCTGCATTTCCGTCTAATGTTAACATGTCAGTTAGTGGGCCCTCCATGTATAAAGTACCGATTCCGCATTAAGGCCTACGTTTCCAATGCATTTATATGGTGCACTTTTAATTAACGCGAAGCACACGTTTTCCTGGCCCCAGTTGAGCCAGGCCCTTAATTGAGGCCCCGAGCCTCTTCCGTCTCCGAACGCTACAGTTTAGGTATGCATCCCTGACCTCTACCTTACTTCCTGCTCAGGCGGCGGTGCCCGGCTCGGCCTGGCCTGCCTGCCAAGATGGTATTTTGCCTACAGTTATCTGTTCAGCTTCCGCAAAAACACATTCCAGTCTAGTGAAATAGGTAAACATATTCCCGCCTGCAGAGCAAAGGGCCCGGCCTTCCAGTCTCCTTGCAAGTAATTTACTGCACCCGTTACCATGGTAGGCCCATGGTCCCCACGCATTGCATGAAGAAACATATGCACGCACTAGCATTCAGTAATGAACGGCCTCTGCCTGAGAGACCTTTTACTTCAGACAATACATCCTCCAAACACAAGATATCAGATATGTTATAAGTGCAGGTCGTTCTGACATCCCAGACTCCAGACTCCTCTACTAGTGCTAAAGGCAACCCCCCAGCTCTCCCCAGCTACACGTCTATACACGTCATGACTAGTTGCGCGCGCATGTCGAGTAAAGGTTTCTGCTGACCCTGCAGATCTCCTCCATGCATCCACCCACCTGTGACACTCCTATGACACACCGAATGAACACCCACGTGTACGCCTCTTTACACGTCTCTTTTCTACGCCCGTATGTTCTTATCTCTCTTTTTTCACTTGTTACGCCTACTGTTACGCCTACTGTATCCATTGCAATTATGTGATTTTAATATATATATTGTGTGATGTTAATAAAAATGTGACATCCCTTCCTGAACCTTAGTGGTGATGGAACCCGATTCTCCCCTGGCTCGAGCCATTGGAATAAAGCCCGTATGACTCAGATACCACGGACTCTGCCTCTCATTTTATGAGCTATTCTTTTGATAATTAATGTATAGAAAAATGTATAGGTAATTTTAATTTACCACATAATCTGGCGCCCGAACAGAGACCCCTCCCCTTCCCCACGCGCCGGCGATGTAACGCAGGCCCCTGACCCCTTCTACAGCCGTGACGGACCCCTTACAGTGCACACTCGCGGGTTTTCCTGCTAACTCCCTCAGGCCCACGGAGGAGACGGAGACTGCGACCTGGCATCCAGACGAGGCGGTGAGGAATGCGGAGAGTCCCGACCAGAGCCAAAGACGAGAGAGCAAGGTCCGAGGTATCCCGAGGCCCACCTGTTCCGAGGCGCATGCGCAGCAAGAAGCCGTAGCTGTCCAGTCCAGTATCGAGTTTCCGAGGCCTTCCGTTTTGCTTCCCGGTGAGTACCGGTGTTGGGAACGCATATAGACGGGTTCATTAAATTGAGCCCGGTCAAGACGGGTCTGGGTGCACAGACCCGGTACAGACGTGTCCACTTAGGTGGATACGGTATGACGTGTCTCTTTATGGGACCGGTATGACTGTACTGTTCTAGCAGTGCATCCAGTATTCTAGTATTGTCTTCTATAGATTTGTGTTATTCTATGCATCAGGTAATCACTGTTCGCTATGTTTGATGTCGTGGTATGAATGACTGTTTGCAATTGTTTTCGTGTTTAATGTGTTATTGTTCAGGTCAGTTCAAATATGCCGCTGTTTTCGAAATTACGTCAGATAGGAACCAGGAAAGGGATACTCAAAGAGGCAGTTCCCGTCCCGCCTAGGGACACTCCCGGACATTTTATGTACCACAAACACGGCTTAGATGCCATACTGTACTTGGATTTATGGGTTGACTACACAAAGGATCTGGAAGAGAAATATAGATGGCCTGTCTCAGGGACATGGGATGCTGATTGCATCATGAGAGTAGAAGAAGCACTTTGGAAAAAGAAAGCCAGACAATCCCAGAAAGATGCCATAGAACTGTGGCGTAAAGAAGCGCATAGAAGAACAGAGAAAGAACTTAAGAAAGCAGAGAAAAATAGAGAAGCATCAGAAAAAGCCCAAGAAAAAGAATTACTAGAAGAAGGTGAACGAGTTAGAGCAGAACAATTAGACCGACAAAGAAATGCCCTTATGAAAGGCATGTACCCCCTTCTCGCCGAGGGCCTACCTAAAGTAACCCCGGAAGTACCCAGTAACTTGCCGCCACCATTGGTCCCAACTAAACTCCGTCATAAACAGACCGCCGCGGACATTTTCCTTTCTTCCTATTTAGATGACACTGCTCCGGAGTATATAAATGTAAATGCACCACCTGTTAATAATCCTCCTCAGCACCCTGTATCCTTCACGTCTTCCCCCACTGTTCCTCCTGTTACCAACCCCCCTCCCAATCCTTCTCTCCCCGCACCTGTAGTTCAGGATCAACCTACCATACCAGTGACAACGTTACCAGTCGCTACACTACCAGCGACAGCACAGCCAGTAATAGTCGACGCAGGTCTAGGCGATCACAATTTAGGAGCAGCGGGAGGAGTCCTCCTCACCCCGCCTCCGTTAAAACGAACATCATTAAGAGAACTAGCATTACAGCGCACGCCAAAGGTGGCTACATACGCAGCCCTTAGACAGTATCTTACTGATTGCATATATGACATGGTACCAGGTGAAGACCAAATGCTTATATATTCATTGCGTGTACGACGTGTTACAAACTATTTGACTATTTTACCAGACATGAAGGCACATTTAGACAACATATATCACTTTATTAGAACGGGGGAGAGACCAGAAAGCATTCACGAGGCCATGGCACATAGGAAAGCGGAGATCCAACTTATGATCTTACAGTTTTTGATAAATTGTTTGATAAGGGAACAAGACCAGCCCGGTCATGATAAAGAAGGGATGAAAGTCCTGACAAAATGGAGTGACAACATAGCGGATGGTAAACATAGTAAACAGAGTTGTATAGAAGCCATGTACAGAAAGATTTGTAAGGTAATCCTTGACATACACGAGAGGGAAAGGGCAGAGAGAGAAGCCGGAAAAGGGGATGATGAAGTTTCAGAAGACGGTGATATAGCAATTGAGAACCCGGATAGAATACAGTACGTAGGTAGGGCGAGACCCTTTGATAGACCTATACGCCCAGAATGTAAGAAACATTTTCTTTCCCCCATACCAGAACAATGTTCTCTTGAGCATTTATTTCAAGCCACTGACAAAGTACTGAAACAACGAGTAGGTTATAGTGAACTTAGTACCATGCATGAACAGGAACTAGCCCGGTCAGCAGTACAATGGGCTGGCAACACTAGCGTATATAAAGATGACATAGTAGCGCAGACATTTTTTAGTCTTCCTCCGGAAGAACAGCGATTAGCTGGTATGTATATGATCCAGCATATCATTACATTGTACGAAAGTCAGCATTCTGATCCAGGTCCCCTATATAATATATTGGAAGAGTTACTCCTAGGTAGATGGAGAGGCCTAGGTACCGATTTAATTAATGTCATTCTAGAACAGCGACACAAATACAGGAGTTTCCTGACTCCACATTTCGTTCCTGTTCCACACCCAGAAAGGAAACCATTTTACATAGACAGACAGAATCCCTTACGAGAGGTTCATCCTGTTAGAAATACTGCGGGTACACTGCAGCGAGTATTCGTATACACACCCCTGACGAAAATGGAATTACTGGAAATGAAAAAATTAGTGCCCTGTCACGATAAAGACCCAGCAGGGTTCCACCGTGAATTAAAAGACATGCTCCGCATGGGAGAGTATACATATGCTGATACACTTAAAATGTTGAAAGTTCTGTTGCCTGCAGGTATTTACGAAAAACGTAAAGAAAAAGAATGGGAAGTGGGAGAGAAAAAGATTAGTTGGACAGAACTAGAAGACGAGGAAAATACACGAGTTCCTGGTACTGGCCTCGGGACTAAAGCTAAAGAATTACCAGAATTATTAATACAGGTCCTGCCGAGGCTATTGACAACTAAAAAGGAAGATTGGGATGCTATTTCTGCCTGCAAACAGAAACAAGATGAAGACACTAGTGATTTTTATTCTAGATTCGAGAAATGTTTCATTATTAATAGCGGCCTAAAATCAAGTAGTGAATCGTATCCACATCTGTTTGTGACCAAATTAGTAGAGAATTCCTTACCGCAGGTTAAAAACAGAGTACTGACGGTTGAGAGAACATGGCAGGCGAATACCCCTTCCCAAATGTTACAAATGTTACAGTACCATCAAAACCGAATTAGTGAGGAACACGAACACGAACAGAGACGTATAAAAGACACGAAAATGAAAGTACTAGTTGCCCAGTCCGTCCCTGCTGATGGTCAGAAAAGAGGGACGGCACCGCCCGGTCATTCTGCAGCTCCTGTTAAAGGGAACTGCAATTATTGTAAACAGCCAGGTCACTATATAAACGAATGTGCCGTTCTGAGACACAATATCGCTACCGGTAAGACGAAAGAAAGACCGCGTCCTCCTAGACAAGAACATGTTCCACAAAATATCCCGCAGAACACGCAACCTCCACAGTATACACAACAGACAGTAGCTGTACCCCAGCCCCAACCCATTGCTGCCACACAACATGTTACGCAACAAATGTACCAGTATGCACAGTCAGACTACCCAGATTATCAGCAGTATTCATGAAACAGCCTAGAGAGGGAGGTCGGCTTGCCCCTTATTGAGGTTCCTGTAGATCAAGAGGGTCCCTACGTACATAGTCAGGTATTAGGGAAAGACAGAAAATTTTTGATTGACACAGGGGCGAGCAGAACTACCATCAGTCATGACGAGGTTCCAGGGGCACCCCTCTCAGGCTCACAGAATGTTTCCCTGGGATTTTCAGGAAAGCCTATTGTTAACGAAGTGTCAAAACCAGTTTCTCTAGGAGTTGGTCCATTATCTCGAACTACAGACTTGTTGCTTACGAAATCATGTCCTGAAAACTTGCTTGGTATAAAAACGTTGAAAGCACTAGGAGCGGTGATTTGTTGTTCTCCGGAAGGAGTGAGATTGTTTTTACGTGATTTTAAAGGACATTATGTGTTGTGAGATTTCGATCCCAGATTGCAGAATGTTCCACAGCATTTATGGGCGCAAGGTCCGACTGATGTAGGTTGTATGCACATTACACCATACCGTGTTACTCTCAAACAAGGAGTTGTACTGCCCCGAATCCGAAAATACAAATTACCACCTGATGCTGTAGTGGCCTTACTGAAAATTGTTGACGAGCTAATTGCACAAGGAGTGGTTGTAGAAACCGACTCCAATGTATGTAATTCCCCTATCATTCCGATTCTTAAACGAACTGACCCGAATGCACCACCGGTCTACAGACTGGTGATTGACCTCAGAGAATTAAACAAATGCATAATACCACAGTACCCTGTGGTCCCAGACATTTCGTCACTATTGACTGCTATTGACTCAGAAGCTGTGTTCTTCACTGTAATCGATCTCAAGAACGCCTTCTTTAGTGTCCCCATCCATCCGGAAAGCCAGTATCTCTTCGGATTCTGTTTAAATGGCCGAAGCTTCAAATTTGCGAGAGCTCCTCAAGGATTCACAGAAAGCCCTAGTATCTACAGCCAAGCTTTGAAACGACAACTTGACAGTATTCACATGCCTACTGACACTGCCCTACTCCAGTATGTTGATGATCTTTTGATTACGGCACGGACAGAACGAGACTGTGAACGTGCATCCCTGACAGTCTTATATTTCCTAGCGGAAAAGGGGCACAAGGTGTCCCCTTCTAAGCTGCAATTCTGTGCCCAGCAAGTGGTTTACCTTGGGCACTTGCTGTCCAAGAGGGGTAGACAGTTGACACCAGATCGCATTCAGTTAATTGCACATCTTCCACAGCCCAAGACACAAAAGGAAGTACGGGCCTTCATTGGCCTCACTTCTTACTGCAGACAATGGATTCCCCAGTATGCATTTCTAGCGAAGCCACTCATACAGTTGACAACACAGGAGGCAGCGACTTAGACTGTCCTCCCTTAGACTCAGGAACATACACAAGCTTTTGATAAACTGAAGAAAGCTTTATGTCAAGCACCTGTTTTAGCGACACCATGTTACAGCAAACCTTTTACACTTTTTGTCACTGAACGCAATGGCACAGCATTGTCGGTTCTCACTCAAGATCAGGCAGACAAACACAAGCCTTGTGCTTATTTTTCTAGTACACTGGATCCAGTAGCCCAGGCTCTGCCTGCGTGCCTAAAGTCAGTTGCAGCAACAGCTCTAGCAATCAGACAAAGCGATTCCATAGTGTTAGGACATCCCCTGACAGTACAGGTTCCACACTCCGTGGAAGTTCTCTTAAACAGGACACAGACACAGCACTTGACCATAGCACGATTGACAGGATATGAGCTGACACTGTTCCAGCCTCACATAGAGATCAGACGTTGTAACATACTAAACCCTGCTACACTTTTGCCTTCGAACACAACTGATCCTGCACCACATGACTGTGTGGAAGTCATTAACACAATAACAAAACCAAGACAAGACTTGACAGACATTGCATTACCCGACCCAGACCTGACACTTTATGTGGATGGTTCATGCATGAGAACAAGTAAAGGAGAGTTAGTGGCCGCATATGCAGTGACCACTGAAACTGAAGTCATAGAAACACATCGTATTGACACATTGTCTGCCCAAGCAGCAGAGCTCATTGCTCTGACCCAAGCCTGTATACTAGCCAAGAACCTGAAAGTAAACATATACACAGATTCACAGTACGCATTCGGAGTCGTTCACAACTTCGGCGTCCTCTGGCAAGAGAGGTTTCCTGACCTCCCACGGAGCCAAAATCCAGCATGGTCCCCTCATTCAAGCTCTGTTAGAAGCAATACACTTGCCTACAGCCATAGCCATCATGAAGTGCAAAGCACATACAAAAGTCACAGACACCATTTCCCAGGGTAACGACCTGGCAGATCGAACAGCTAAGCTCACAGCTCAGACTCAAACAGATATACCGACTAACACGATTATGACTGGAGTACCATCACAGACACATTGCATGACAGTTAAGGACCCCATACAAGATGTACTCGACATACAGACACATGCCACTCCAGATGAAATTAAGAAGTGGACTGAACTAGGAGGGGTCCAAACAGACCAGGGGTGGATGACAAAGGGAAAAGCTACTTGGTTTCTGCCTGACTCTATGGTTCAAGTTATCATAAATACAGCACATAGTCCAGCACACTTAGGAGAAAAAGCCATGTTAGACAGTATACAGAATATTTGGTTCAACAAGCATTTACGTGCAGCAGCAAAACAGAAAGTGCCTACTTGCATGATCTGTTGTCAGTTCAATCCAGGCAAAGGTATTCCCGTGGAACAAGGTGGATTTCATCCTCCTGACCACCCATTCGAAGTCCTCCAGATGGATTATATTCAGATGGACAGATGTCGAGGATTCAAGTATGTCCTCGTAGTTGTATGTGCCCTATCCAGATGGACAGAAGCGTTCTCAGTCCCAGATTACACTGCTGTGACCACTGCTAAACAGTTGGTTCGTGAATTTTTCCCGCGATACGGCTTGCCCCGTGTCGTGTATTCAGATAATGGACAGCCATTCTTGTCTGAATTGATGAAACAGGTATAATTCCTGTTAGGATACCAGTGGAAATTCCACTGTGTACGACACCCCGAAGCAGCTGGTCTCGTTGAGAGACATAATCAGACTCTGAAAACACGGTTAGCGAAAGTCTGTGCAGAAAAAGGAGTAGATTGGATGGTAGCCTTGCCGGTTGCCCTCTTTTACATGCGTATGGTAGCTCATTCCAGAACCGGACTATCCCCGTACGAAGTGGTCTTTGGCAGACCACCGAATATGTGGGGTACGCCTATGCCGCGCAAGATCACAGATGTTGATAGCAATATGCTGACAGATTACCTGGCTTCCTTGATGTCTGCACTACTCTCTTGTCGTTCACAGGTTGCGGCTGCCTTCCCGGACAACACCCAAGTGAAACCGCATGAAATCGTTCCAGGAGATTTTATTTGTATAAGGAACTTCGACCGCTCAAGCCCTCTGGAGCCCAGGTGGCGGGAGCCGAAGCTGGTGTTGATGACCACGAGGACCGCAGTAAAGGTCGAGGGAAGGAAAGGCTGGATCCATTCCAGCCATATAAAAAGATTCCATGGACTGTGCCCAGAGACATTTCCCAAGGACTGCCCTGATTCCGATACTGACACTAAACTCCCCTTGTTAGAAAAAACTCCGCAGCAGGAGTATAGAAGCAAATTGCGGTCTAGTAAGTCAGACAGCGTTTAATTGTTTAAGTCCCCCTTGGGTGAAGCGGTTAGACAGGTTTCTGACATGTATGAGATAGACCCAAATAGTGAGAGAGATAGACAGAAAACCATGAAAACCAAATACTGTAAGAACTTGCGTAGCAGATGTATTATCTTCCTACTTATTATGTTTTTTCTGAGTATATTGATTATATGTACAAGTTTGATATTACATGCTTTCTTTCCTCCTCTTGGTTCACATGTACATTCCTTTCTCAATGACACTGTAGAGAATACATTCAGTGATCTGCCACCTCACGAACTATCCTATCGACTAGCAATGCGCAACAACACTTTCATTCGTATGTTACACCATACACACCAGACCAGCAATGCTACAAATTGCTGGGTATGCGGCCGACTCCCACCTTATCAGAAATTCAAGGGAGCTCTGCCCCTCTTTCCCTATCCGTTTACACATAATGGTTCGTGCGGAGCATGATTTGATTTAATGTCATCCCTAGATAGTAAGTCCACAGTTTCCCAGGGTGATTGGATATGGGGGAACCTGAATACAGTCATGAATAAAGTATGTTTTCCAGACGCAGACGGTCTTCCCCAAAGGAAAGGGACCGATCTAGAAAATGAAGTTTATGCCTTAGGAAATTTTTCCCTCAACCTCATGATCCTGACCGTCCAGTCCGAGACTAATTCGGACTTACCGTTTATAACAGTTTTACCAGTGAAAGGCGAATTATTTATTTATTTATTTATTTATAGTCTTGTATCGCGCATGAATCAGCCCCGAAGGGGTATCTCCGCGCGTGGCTTCTGAGAGAATTAAGGCAAAACTATAGGTCGGAAGAGAGCAGAGGGGGAGCTAAGTTAGTCCTGTGTAAATAAGTAAGTTTTCAGTTTCTTTCTAAAATTAAGAAGATGAGGAGTTTGTCTTAGCTGGGGGGGGAGGGAGTTCCACAGCATTGGACCTTTAAGGGAGGGGGCACGACCACCCTGTCTTGCTCTGTTTACTTTAGGTACGTATAGTAACATAGTGTTGCTGGAGCGTAGGGTACGTCCAGGAGAGTAAGGAAGAAAGATATCTTTCAGATATTTGGGACCAGAGCCGTAGATACATTTATGCATAATGCAGCAAAGTTTAAAATGAATCCGCTGTTGCACCGGGAGCCAGTGAAGATGGGAGAGGAGGGGGCGGGAAGGAGTGCGGGGGGGAGCATTCAGGATGAGTCTTGCCGCGGTGTTCTGTACCACCTGCAGTCTGCGAAGTTGTTCCTGGTTGGCAGATATGAGTAGACTATTACAATAGTCCACTCGTCCAAGGACTAGTGCCTGAACCAGCGTCTTCCTATAGATGTTTGGTAGGAAGGGGAAGATACGCCGTAGAAGACCAATTGTGCGAAAACACGTTCCCGCAACCTGACTGACGTGATCTTTCATAATCAGGGATTGGTCCAGACGTACCCCCAGATTCTTAATGGTTTGCTTGGGCGCTGGGACAGGTCCGAGCTCAAGTGGCCACCATTCCGGGGACCAGAGCAGGGAGGCCCCTCCGAACAACATGACCTCAGTTTTGGTCACGTTGCATTGGAGAAAGTTCTGGGCCATCCAACCTGCCACCGCTCTCATACCGTCTTGGAAAGATTGCATGACTGCGGGTGTAACGGTTTGAAAGGGGAAAAGCAGCTGAGTATCGTCAGCATAAGAGATGGGTGAAAACCCGTGAGATCTAATGATCTCTGCTAGGGGGGCCACATATACGTTAAATAACGTGGGGCTTAGACATGAGCCCTGTGGCACCCCCTTGGTAAGCTTCCTGCAGACAGATTTATAGGAGCCTAGTTTGACACCTTGTTGTCTGTCTCCAAGGAAGCTCTCCAGCCACGCAAGGGCGGTCCCTTCTACTCCAGCTCCCTTCAGACGGCCGAGAAGAACTTCATGCAACACCGTGTCGAAGGCAGCGGACAAATCCAATAGCACCAGAATCACTGAGCTCCCTCTGTCAAGTAACATTCTGATGTTATCTGTTACTGACAGAAGGGCTGATTCGGTGCTATGGTTGGGCCTAAAACCAGATTGTGAGTGGTCTAGGCCGCCCGCTGCCTCGATGTAGTTGGACAGGTGTGCATTAACATGTTTCTCGGCCATCTTGCTGTAATAAGGAAGGAGCGAGATAGGACGGAGGTTGGAGAGCTCCGTCCAAGGAAGGGCCGCATTCTTGCGGATTGGGTTCACCACTGCTCTCTTCCATTCAGTTGGTACTTTTCCCTCTTTGAGAGACTGGTTGATGATATCCTGAATGTAGGGGGCTAACAGGGTGCGAAGTGGGGTTAAAATTTTGGCGGGGATGAGGTCATCCGGAGATCCAGATTTGACTTGAGTCATTATTGTGTCAAGCTCTTCGATGTTTATAGGGGGGAATGTAGTTAAGGTAAAGTTTATATTCTCATTGAGGGAGGAGGCCTTTTGGGAATCGCTATTAGGTTGGGATCCTAGGATTTTACCATAAATGGATTCTATTTTGTCTTCAAAGTAAGATGACACTTCTTCGCATAGACTTAGTGAGAAGTCATCTGGGCAAATACATGCTGTAGGTTTTACAAAAGTGTCAAGAATCCTATACAATTCTCTAGGAGAGTTATCAGCTTCCATGAGCTGTTGAACGATGTTGTTTTTGCGGGCAGCCTTGATGTGTTTATAATAATTAGCTTGGGCTGCACGATGTGCTTTTTTATTTTCCTCAGAGTGTGATTTCCTCCATCTCTTCTCTATCCTTCTACATTCTTGCTTCTCTTTTCTTAGGGCCTCGGTGTACCATTTTTCCTGTTTGGCCACCGGAAACTGTCTGAATGTTTTCAAAGGGGCAATTTTATCGATAGCTACCGTCAGAGTTTGTTGAAGCACGGTTAGCTTTTGCTCTACTTCGTCAGTGTCTCTGATCTCGGGTTTTTCCCACGCCTTTTCTAACGCATCCAGTGTAAGTTTATGCCACTGTCTGCGTGTGGTGGATGGGAGGGGTTTCTGTGGGGAACCCTTATTAACTTTAAAAATACTGAACTGCATTAAAAAGTGATCTGACCAGTGGACTTGAATAGGTTTGTGGCACCTAATGTTATCGAAGTTGGTATATATCAAGTCGATACAATGACCGCCTTCGTGAGTGGGATCTTGATTTTTTTGTGTTAGACCGATAGTTGTCATATCAGTCGACAAAGTTTTTGTCCCTGTAAAGTCACATTGGTCAGTGTGGATATTAAAATCTCCGAGGAGAAGAAAATGGTTCAGTACATCTAGGTAAGAGAAAGGGTTCCCTTAAGGCACAGATAAAGACAGGTATAAAATAATGTACCTTATGACTTAACAAATACATACAACAAAATATGGAAAAGTTAAAAATTCATTTATTAGAATATATTAAAAAATAATCAATAGGGATAACTAAACTAAATCCCTGAACTAAAACAAGATAAAATTGAAACAATACATATAATTGCGACCTGCACAATTACAAGCAGACAGAACAGTTACAACATATATTTGTTGGATACAGGTTTGTATATTCTTTCTCCGCTCTAATATCACCAGAGTAGTATCACTACCAAATCAGCGTATCTATTATGGTGTTGGAGACTTGAATTATACGCTTTAGGTTGCGTCGACGCGTTTCGGTGATAACTCCTTATTTTGATCACCTTTATCAAGACATAAATTTTGTCTGCCAGAACCAGAGGGTATGTAAAAATCGCCCTAGGAGTAAATATCATGCAGAAAATTAGTAACATTTTTAACTCAGTGGACTTATAGCATTACTGTAGTTAATACGTGGAAAGAATCACAACATATTTACAATTCATCGTCTTCTGTCATCTCTATTACTTATGTTGGTTACAATGGACACCATTTTCTCTAGGTTAACATGTGCATTTTTTCAAAATATTAGAAAAACAGAGAAACTATTTACTGGAAGTGGCTCTTGGCTATTGACTTTGTTGCTCACAATTTGGCCACATGCTTTATCAACAATAAAAATTACTGCAAACATATCCTGTATTTTCCCAATATGTCTTTAGCTAACAAAGCAGTAAGTAAGGCTATTTGTTCTGAAAACGTTTTAGAACCCTTCCTAGGTAACCCAATTATACTACCTAGATTCCACATATAAAGATTTTTTCTAGAAACGCAGGTAAGGGGCACTTGGGGCCTCAGATTTCACTACTCTTGAAACAAAGTGGGGGGTACGGGTCCACTAAACCAGTTGAATTGTAACAAAGAACACCCAAGTTTCAGAGATAGACGTATGGGGTAGTAATATTAATATCAGCTTACCCTGGGATAATATTGACGATCCTTTATAGGGATCACTTCACGTTTCCTAATTGGAGCGTGGGCTTCTGTAGTCGCCTTATACAATGCTGCTGGTAGTAGTATATTTCTGTTTCTGTGGTAACATGGAGTTTTGCATTAATGCATATCTTATATAATGCTACATTGTTAGGGATAGAAGAGATAGTTTAGATTCATGCCTACCTGTTCTGAATAAATGCGATCTTTTGTTGTCCCCCTGACCATAGGAGACCAAGGAAAAATGGTTGTGTTGTAGACCATAAGTATTATATGCAATCAGGCCACAATTGCCTGCACCATAGGACAAGAAAGAAAAACCAAGGAATATGGGTTAGCTAGCGAGTTTTAACATAAAGCTCGAACAATCAATAGCATCTGTTGAAAGGAAGTTACCATGTATAAATATAAAAATAACAAATTCTCCACTTCTGACAGGTTATGTTGCAGAAGGTTGCGGTTGTAATTCTCTTTTAGGCTTCACAAAGATAACCTAAAAGCAATTTAAGATGTAATTTAGCTAGTTTTTTTGGCTCTAAGTTACTCTCCAGATATACTAATCTAATTGAGTAAGAAAATTAAGTTAGCTTACCTAATGGGACGATCTAAGGTTTCACAGTCCCTTGGTCATCGTGATATGGCCAAACATAATGAGAGTCTACCTGTAAATAAGTTATAAACAGGCAGTCAAGAGTTAGAGCTATACCGGATTTAAATAAGACCTACAGTCTCTATTAATTTCCTTCAGAAATCGAAGTAAGGCCAGGATGTTCACTCACCTAGTTTGTAGATAAGGGTTCTGCTCTCTGTGGGGGTCCGAGTCGTGTGTCAGGACTAGCAGAGTTGCTTGTGGTTATATTTATGGGACTGTTGCCTGATTGGATATTGAATTGACCAATCCGGGACAGGATACTAGATACTGAGTATGCTAATGAGTTTCTTGAGGGATACTGAGTCTATTGGATCTAACTATCCAATCAGGGGACCCGAAACATGGTTTCCTTTCTGGTCCGTAGTTTAGGCCTCTGCTTGTGGGACTGTTGCCTGATTGGATATTGAATCGACCTATCCGGGACAGGATACTGGATACTGAGTATGCTAATGAGTTTCGCCACTGTTGTAATCGCCATCAGACTGAGACGCCGGACTCGCGGCAGAAAAAACGAAAGGTCCTGCGTAAACCGACCAGGATCCTACACTTTGCCAGCTACTATCGGCAGGGGTATTGTGGACTTCAATATCGGCAAAATTCACAATAATGTGGAACTTTTAGAACACAGATGTGCCCGGCTACCGTTTTAAAAACAAAATTTGGCGTTCAATCTCGATCAACATTGTTTTTTCGTTAAGAAGGTGCAGGACACTTGTACACCTCCATCATAAAGTCAAAGATACCCTTACCGGGTTGGAATTATCACCGGTTAAGCGGAACTACAACACACGCCATCACAAAGAGTAAGCCCTGAAGAGTCAGAGTGACTTGTACTCTGATGAAACACGTGTCGGCTGGCGTGGTACAACTTGAGCAATAAAATGAAATTAATGCTCTAACAAGAAGAAGCGGATATCATTCCTTAAAGACTGTTATATGTGATCTGTTTAATCACACTACTTAGTGTTTGCATTCAATTGGGTGTGTGCGTGGGATTTGGTCAATTATTTGTTCGAAGTGTTGTTAATCAACACCTTTTTCGGAGGGGTTAAGAGGGTCCCCCCTCCCCTATAGCACCACAATCTGCAACAGGAGCAGCCAGACAGGCAGTCAGCAACAAAGCAGAGCGCAAGTATTCCCTGTAGTTTTTGAAACCCTTGTCTTTGGATAACAGTTTCTTGAGGGATACTGAGTCTATTGGATCTAACTATCCAATCAGGGGACCCGAAACATGGTTTCCTTTCTGGTCCGTAGTTTAAGCCTCTGCTTGTGGGACTGTTGCCTGATTGGATATTGAATCGACCTATCCGGGACAGGATACTGGATACTGAGTATGCTAATGAGTTTCTTAAAGGAAAACTGAGTCTATTGGATCTAACTATCCAATCAGGGGACACTGTCGTGTGAGTTACATACCTCGCTGAAAAGGATCAGGGACAGACAAGTGGATATTACCAAAAACCGTCTGTTGTCATGGAGGACACCCGCATTGTCAGACCCGGGATGGAATGGAAAGATAAGGAAAAAAAGGAGTTTTAAGATCATTTTGGAGAACAAGGAAACCCTGTTTTTAAGGACCAAATTCGCACAAACAAAGACTACTACAGATTCACATCTCTTACTACACTGGTAAAAACGCTCAATTCAAGTAATCTAAATATCTATAAGCATTTAGTCCAATCTTCCCGACTATTTAAGCCTTGATAGATTGTATTTAAGTGGCAAAAATACCACTGTTCCCTCATCTTTCTGGTCTTGTCGATATCACCACCTCTCCTATTGATTCTGATTTTTTCCAAAATAAACCACCTGAGGTCATCACACGTGTGTTTCAAAGCTTTGAAATGTTCAGTAAGGGGGGCATTGGGTTTATTTGTCCGTATTGCAGATTTGTGTTCCAAGACACGGGTACGCAATTCCCTGCTGGTTTCTCCAACGTATCCCAAATTGCAAGGGCATAAGATTAAGTATACCACGTTTTGGCTACGACAGTTGTTAAAGGTGGTAGGGGTTAAGCGTTTGCCATTGTATTCCAAATTTTTGGCCGTGATACAATTGGGGCATATCGAACAAGTCCCACATTTGTGGTTACCAGATGCTAGCCCCCCGGTGAGGGTCGTTTGAGTTTCCTTGATGGGTTTATAAGTGTGAACTAAACTGTTCCGGATGGTTTTATTTCTGCGGAAAGAAAAGAGGGGCCTATTTAATTGTTTATCCATATTAAAATTAAGAATTTTCCAGTTTCTGTTGATAATATTTTTAATTTGGTTGCTGACATGTGTATACTGTGTAACAAAAACTAGTCTGTCTAGAGTCGCGTCTTGTCTCTTGTTGGGTTTGTCCTGGTCTAATAAACTGTTCCGATCCTAAAAACGTGCACGTTTAAGTGCATTTTTAACGAGTTTCTTTGGGTAACCCCTAGCTAATAATTTGTTTTTCATATTGTCAGCGTGTTTATAAAAGTCATCAAGATTGGAACAATTTCGTCTCAATCTGAGAAATTCGCCAAAAGGCACATTGTCTTTCTGGGCGCGGGTTGATTGCTGGAGTAGTGGAGAAGTGAATTTTTATCGGTGGGTTTGGTGTAAAGTTCCACCTTAAGTATACCATCCTCCTCTTTTATATTAATATCCAAAAAGGCTACCTTATCATTACTATAGTGACCCGTAAACTTCAAATTGGGATCACCCAGGTTCAACCATGTTAAAAATTCCTCTAGATCTCTGCTGGTACCGCTCCAGATGAAAATAATATCATCTATGTAGCGGTGCCAGCAGGATATATTCTCATAAAAGGGAGCAATCTCATTAAATAGGTGTAGTTCCTCAAAGTTACCAACATAGAGGCATGCCAGACTAGGGGCACAAGTAGCCCCCATGCTGGTCCCCTTGGTTTGAAGATACAGCTCATCCTTGAATAGGAAATAATTTTTCTTGAGGATAAAGAAAAGGCAAGACATGATGAAATCACTATTGCCCCCTCTTAGATCTTCTGACTCTAAAATAGATTGTATAACCTCTAGAGTGGTATTTTGCGGGATATTCGTATAGAGGGCTTCGATATCCAGGGCGACCAGAAACTGGGTCGCCCTGTTGAATTCTCTACCCTCAAACGTAGCAATCGCGTGGGAGGTGTCTTTAAGGTATGACCTTTGTTTCTTCACAAGTGGTTGTAAAAAATGGTCTGCGTAGCGGCTGAGTGGTTCCAAAATAGAACCAATCCCACTGATAATGGGCCTCATCGGGGGATCTGCAGCATTTTTGTGTATTTTTGGCAGACCATAAATTGCCGGGATGGTGGGGTGCGTGTTAAGGAGGAATTTAAATTCTTGATCATTAATGAAGCCTTCTTCCCTGCCTCTTCGAAGGAGATTTGCTACATCCGTTTTTAACTGGCTGAGTTCCATGTATTTTGCTCTCTTGTAATGTTCTTGTACATTGAGAAGATCTCTTATTTTCTTCTCATAGTCTGGGGTGTCAAAAATTACTACCCCTCCACCTTTATCAGCCGGTTTAATTGTTACCTCATCACTATTTTGAAGATTAGATAAGGCTTCTCTCTGTGCTTTCGAGATATTGTTGTTAAATTTATTATGCCCTGGGTTGGTAAGAAGACTCTTAATCTCCACCTCAACTACGCGTTCGAAAATCTCCACGCTCTTGTCAACCTGTTGTAAACTAGGGAAGAAGGTTGATTTAGGCTTAAGGCCCGTTACACTAGGGACTGGGTCATATGTTCTATTTTCAAAGAATCTATTGAGTCGTACCTTTCTGAAGAAGTTTTTTAGATCACATTCTATATTAAACATGGAATTAATATTGGTTGGGGCGAAACTAAATCCCTTTTGAAGTACTTCTTGCTCTGCGTTAGTCAATATTCTGTTGGAGAGGTTCACAATTGGGAATTCTTCTACCTCCAATATTGTTTGTTTCTTGTGGCTATGTATTCCCTGGAGTTGTTCTGAGGTAGATGGTTCCGAGGTGGTTCTGACCGATTGTGACCCCTGAAGGTTCACTGCCCTCGATTTGGTCGCCTCTCTAAAAAAGGTTCCCTAGAGAAGTTTGGTCCTCCTCGATTCTCTATTGGTCTCTCAGGTTCCTCCTCACTACTAGACCCGGATGTTTCTGAGAAAGTAATGCGTTTGTTGCCCCCTCTTGAATAAATTTGTCTTTGATAGTTAGGTTTCTCCCAACGTGTTTAACTTTTGTTGGAGAAGTAATCTTTATGAGTGTAGGGGTAAACTAATTCTTCAGAGTATTTTTCTATATCTTTTTTAAATTTTTTCAGCTTTTTGTTGGAAAAATAATCTCGATATCCTTCGACATCTTGATTGATTTCCTCTAATTTCTTTTTTGCATCTTCTAATGCTGGTGATTGTTTGAGTGATGTTTCTAATTTCTCAATCTCTATTTTTTCTATTTCTATGATTTCTTGGGCTGTTTCTATTATTAATATTAGCCAGTCGCGACTGCAGCGGTTTGCTATTAACGTCCAGGTTTCAATGAATTTTGGGTGTTCCACGAACAATCCTGGCTCATTACGGACCTGCAATCCTATGGGAATAACTCCTGCTTGTAAATAGTTAATTAAAAATTCAGCATGGAGTTCAGTTCTGATCAACTTCTTTTTGGTGTTGAGAATTTTAATGAGTTGATCATGGCTAGCATTATTAAGCCCTGTAGAGTTGTTAGTCCTAGGATTCAAGTTCATCAACCTATTATATTGATCCTCGGAGAAACCAAAGGTTTTCAATTTGTCCATATTACGTGGTAGGAGTACCCTTATACACGTTTGAGAGCCCAAATTTAAGGTCTTAGTTAGGAGACAGAGAACGCCTCTCCAGCCAGCCGGCTGTGCAATAACTGTAAAAAACAGAGAGGTACCCCTTGTGTAGGCCAAGGGAAATGGGGTTATTCAACCTAGGTAAGAGAAAGGGTTCCCTTAAGGCACAGATAAAGACAGGTATAAAATAATGTACCTTATGACTTAACAAATACATACAACAAAATATGGAAAAGTTAAAAATTCATTTATTAGAATATATAAAAAAAACATCAATAGGGATAACTAAACTAAATCCCTGAACTAAAACAAGATAAAATTGAAACAATACATATAATTGCGACCTGCACAATTACAAGCAGACAGAACAGTTACAACATATATTTGTTGGATACAGGTTTGTATATTCTTTCTCCGCTCTAATATCACCAGAGTAGTATCACTACCAAATCAGCGTATCTATTATGGTGTTGGAGACTTGAATTATACGCTTTAGGTTGCGTCGACGCGTTTCGGTGATAACTCCTTATTATGATCACCTTTATCAAGACATAAATTTTGTCTGCCAGAACCAGAGGGTATGTAAAAATCGCCCTAGGAGTAAATGTCATGCAGAAAATTAGTAACATTTTTAACTCAGTGGACTTATAGCATTACTGTAGTTAATACGTGGAAAGAATCACAACATATTTACAATTCATCGTCTTCTGTCATCTCTATTACTTATGTTGGTTACAATGGACACCATTTTCTCTAGGTTAACATGTGCATTTTTTCAAAATATTAGAAAAACAGAGAAACTATTTACTGGAAGTGGCTCATGGCTATTGACTTTGTCGCTCACAATTTGGCCACATGCTTTATCAACAATAAAAATTACTGCAAACATATCCTGTATTTTCCCAATATGTCTTTAGCTAACAAAGCAGTAAGTAAGGCTATTTGTTCTGAAAACGTTTTAGAACCCTTCCTAGGTAACCCAATTATACTACCTAGATTCCACATATAAAGATTTTTTCTAGAAACGCAGGTAAGGGGCACTTGGGGCCTCAGATTTCACTACTCTTGAAACAAAGTGGGGGGTACGGGTCCACTAAACCAGTTGAATTGTAACAAAGAACACCCAAGTTTCAGAGATAGACGTATGGGGTAGTAATATTAATATCAGCTTACCCTGGGATAATATTGACGATCCCTTATAGGGATCACTTCACGTTTCCTAATTGGAGCGTGGGCTTCTGTAGTCGCCTTATACAATGCTGCTGGTAGTAGTATATTTCTGTTTCTGTGGTAACATGGAGTTTTGCATTAATGCATATCTTATATAATGCTACATTGTTAGGGATAGAAGAGATAGTTTAGATTCATGCCTACCTGTTCTGAATAAATGCGATCTTTTGTTGTCCCACTGACCATAGGAGACCAAGGAAAAATAGTTGTGTTGTAGACCAGAAGTATTATATGCAATCAGGCCACAATTGCCTGCACCATAGGACAAGAAAGAAAAACCAAGGAATATGGGTTAGCTAGCGAGTTTTAACATGAAGCTCGAACAATCAATAGCATCTGTTGAAAGGAAGTTACCATGTATAAATATAAAAATCACGAATTCTCCACTTCTGACAGGTTATGTTGCAGAAGGTTGCGGTTGTAATTCTCTTTTAGGCTTCACAAAGATAACCTAAAAGCAATTTAAGATGTAATTTAGCTAGTTTTTTTGGCTCTAAGTTACTCTCCAGATATACTAATCTAATTGAGTAAGAAAATTAAGTTAGCTTACCTAATGGGACGATCTAAGGTTTCACAGTCCCTTGGTCATCGTGATATGGCCAAACATAATCAGAGTCTACCTGTAAATAAGTTATAAACAGGCAGTCAAGAGTTAGAGCTATACCGGATTTAAATAAGACCTACAGTCTCTATTAATTTCCTTCAGAAATCGAAGTAAGGCCAGGATGTTCACTCACCTAGTTTGTAGATAAGGGTTCTGCTCTCTGTGGGGGTCCGAGTCGTGTGTCAGGACTAGCAGAGTTGCTTGTGGTTATATCTATGGGACTGTTGCCTGATTGGATATTGAATTGACCAATCCGGGACAGGATACTAGATACTGAGTATGCTAATGAGTTTCTTGAGGGATACTGAGTCTATTGGATCTAACTATCCAATCAGGGGACCCGAAACATGGTTTCCTTTCTGGTCCGTAGTTTAGGCCTCTGCTTGTGGGACTGTTGCCTGATTGGATATTGAATCGACCTATCCGGGACAGGATACTGGATACTGAGTATGCTAATGAGTTTCTTAAAGGAAAACTGAGTCTATTGGATCTAACTATCCAATCAGGGGACACTGTCGTGTGAGTTACATACCTCGCTGAAAAGGATCAGGGACAGACAAGTGGATATTACCAAAAACCGTCTGTTGTCATGGAGGACACCCGCACTGTCAGACCCGGGATGGAATGGAAAGATAAGGAAAAAAAGGAGTTTTAAGATCATTTTGGAGAACAAGGAAACCCTGTTTTTAAGGACCAAATTCGCACAAACAAAGACTACTACAGATTCACATCTCTTACTACACTGGTAAAAACGCTCAATTCAAGTAATCTAAATATCTATAAGCATTTAGTCCAATCTTCCCGACTATTTAAGCCTTGATAGATTGTATTTAAGTGGCAAAAATACCACTGTTCCCTCATCTTTCTGGTCTTGTCGATATCACCACCTCTCCTATTGATTCTGATTTTTTCCAAAATAAACCACCTGAGGTCATCACACGTGTGTTTCAAAGCTTTGAAATGTTCAGTAAGGGGTGCATTGGGTTTATTTGTCCGTATTGCAGATTTGTGTTCCAAGACACGGGTACGCAATTCCCTGCTGGTTTCTCCAACGTATCCCAAATTGCAAGGTCATAAGATTAAATATACCACGTTTTGGCTACGACAGTTGTTAAAGGTGGTAGGGGTTAAGCGTTTGCCATTGTATTCCAAATTTTTGGCTGTGATACAATTGGGGCAAATCGAACAAGTCCCACATTTGTGGTTACCAGATGCTAGCCCCCCGGTGAGGGTCGTTTGAGTTTCCTTGATGGGTTTATAAGTGTGAACTAAACTGTTCCGGATGGTTTTATTTCTGCGGAAAGAAAAGAGGGGCCTATTTAATTGTTTATCCATATTAAAATTAAGAATTTTCCAGTTTCTGTTGATAATATTTTTAATTTGGTTGCTGACATGTGTATACTGTGTAACAAAAACTAGTCTGTCTAGAGTCGCGTCTTGTCTCTTGTTGGGTTTGTCCTGGTCTAATAAACTGTTTCGATCATAAAAACGTGCACGTTTGAGTGCATTTTTAACGAGTTTCAGTACATCTAGGACACAGTGATTGTCGAAGTCAGTGATAAAGGAAAGTCTACTTTCAAAGCTTCCCGTCATTCCTATTTTATTTGTGGTCAGACAGCTTATGTACATCTGCCCTTGGATTGGGACGGTACGTGTTATATCGCGTTCCTATTACCACCTGTTTTTTTAGCCCCATCCGATTATCATCGAAATTCACACCTTGTACATATAAGACATAAGAGGGAGATCGAGTCCCCTATTGTCGATCAGACTGAAACAACATTGGAGCAATATACCGATTTCAATAAAGGATTCTTTTTCTTCATAGGCCCCATTCAGAATAGTAAATTAATACGTAGATTAACCAGAACTTTGGAAGCAGTAGTGAATGAGACTACTTCTGCTCTAGGTAACTTAACGGAAGAACAGTCTGCTATGAGACTTGTTGTTCTTCAAAACTGCCTTGTTCTTGACGTCATCCTGGCAGATAGGGGTGGAGCTTGTAGAGTGGTCGGCTCCAGTTGTTGTGTGTTTATTCCTAATAACGCACCGTCAGTATATACAGCGATAACAAGGCTCCATGAGATTGCTCACCAGATACACCAGAACCCAGGCACCTGGACGTGGTCCGGTTGGCTCTGGAGTGTGATATCCGCCTGGGGATGGAAAGTGTTGTCATTCCTAGGGATAGTACTGCTCATAGTATTCAGTTGCTGTCTCTGTCTGCAATGTGGGCCAGCGATTTGCGGCTTGTGCGCCACTGCTTGTGTTCCCCGTCCACGTTCCCGTTCCCGTGCTCGAATGAGAAAAGACGAGCAAATGATGTTATATGAACAAATAGATGGTCTCATGAAAATAGACATATCCTAAAGGGTGAAGTAGGGGCCAAGGAGGGAATGAGGAAATAGAAATTTTTTTGTATGGTCAGTATGTCCCCCCCTCACACCCTATCCACATACCTATGCTCCATGTATGTCCATGTTACCATGTAATTATTTCCCGTGTCTGCCACAATAATGCCCCTGCATTTCCGTCTAATGTTAACATGTCAGTTAGTGGGCCCTCCATGTATAAAGTACCGATTCTGCATTAAGGCCTACGTTTCCACGCATTTATATGGTGCACTTTTAATTAACGCGAAGCACACGTTTTCCTGGCCCCAGTTGAGCCAGGCCCTTAATTGAGGCTCCGAGCCTCTTCCGTCTCCGAAAGCTACAGTTTAGGTATGCATCCCTGACCTCTACCTTACTTCCTGCTCAGGCGGCGGTGCCCGGCTCGGCCTGGCCTGCCTGCCAAGACGGTATTTTGCCTACAGTTATCTGTTCAGCCTCCGCAAAAACACATTCCAGTCTAGTGAAATAGGTAAACATATTCCCGCCTGCAGAGCAAAGGGCCCGGTCTTCCAGTCTCCTTGCAAGTAATTTACTGCACCCGTTACCATGGTAGGCCCATGGCCCCCGCGCATTGCACGAAGAAACATATGCACGCACTAGCATTCAGTAATGAACGGCCTCTGCCTGAGAGACCTTTTACTTCAGACAATACATCCTCCAAACACAAGATATCAGATATGTTATAAGTGCAGGTCGTTCTGACATCCCAGACTCCAGACTCCTCTACTAGTGCTAAAGGCAACCCCCCAGCTCTCCCCAGCTACACGTCTATACACGTCATGACTAGTTGCGCACGCATGTCGAGTAAAGGTTTCTGCTGACCCTGCAGATCTCCTCCATGCATCCACCCACCTGTGACACTCCTATGACACACCGAATGAACACCCACGTGTACGCCTCTTTACACGTCTCTTTTCTACGCCCGTATGTTCATATCTCTCTTTTTTCACTTGTTACGCCTACTGTTACGCCTACTGTATCCATTGCAATTATGTGATTTTACTATATATATTGTGTGATGTTAATAAAAATGTGACATCCCTTCCTGAACCTTAGTGGTGATGGAACCCGATTCTCCCCTGGCTCGAGCCATTGGAATAAAGCCCGTATGACTCAGATACCCTGGACTCTGCCTCTCATTTTATGAGCTATTCTTTTGATAAATAATGTATAGAAAAATGTATAGGTAATTTTAATTTACCTATCTCTTTCTTTCATAATTTTTTGTACAATCGAGCCTTCGGTCCATTTTAGTATTGTTGACTCTCTGGTTGTGTTGTTGTACAAGATTTTAAATTGTACTTGGATGAGGTCTTCACTGGAGATGGTAGAGCTCTGGGATATGATGGAAAATTTGTAGAATGTTGGACCTGTTTAATGTGTCCATACTTCCCCTTGTTGTATAGTCAGGTGTAAAAATTATTGTGTTATTCTCCTCCTCTTTATACCCTTTTGCTGTTTGGCTGGCCACAAGAGAATATGCGGCCGATCCTCGTGTGTTGTTGGAGTTACTTCGTAGTCATTGTTAGCTTCTCGGGACCCCTGAAACTCGCTGTCATTCAGTGGGTTAGATACTATCATTTTTTTATTTAATGCTGTCTGCTGAACTTTCCTATGACTTTCTTCATGCTGTTCTTTATGCAGATTGCGAATACTGACCAATTGCGGAGTAACTTCTGGTTTGTGCTGTGACTGCTCTTCCATATTATTGTCTGGTCTATTCAAAATTGGTTGGGATGTAGGATTATTTGTATGGATTGATGTTTCACCTGGCTTTCCCTTTGGAAAATTGGAAAAAATGTATGTGGTTCCAGGTTCTTTTGTGTGGGACCCTTTGTTGCGGGTGTTTTTTTGGTTTGAACGTCGACAAACTCTCTAGCGCCCAGTTGTGAGTCCTTTGCCTTTCTTTGTTGTTTTAAGTTTTTGGCCTGTTTTTTCAGACGTTTCTTCGCCCTTCTAGAAAGATTTTTGCTTGGTTCCATGGGATGCTTCAAATTTATGGCCCCACTGTTATTACAATGCTCTCATTGATTATAGATTCCTCAGGAGATGATGTGATTTGACTGGAAACTGATGGCAACTGCAGAGCTAGTGGAGATATGTCTGAGCACAAAATTGGTTTACTGACTTGTGTGTTCGTCAGTGTCGAACTAATTTCTGCTGAGCAGGCTTTCCCCTCAGGGTTGTTTGCAGTGCTCACTACCATTGCAGTTCGTAACTCATTGGGGAGGATTGTTGCACCTGCAGGGCTATTCATGCCGTTTTGTACGCCATCTTTTGAAGTTCCTTCGACTATTCTTTGAAGGCTCTGAACTATGGTTTCCTGTTGTCTTTGCTTTAGTTCTATAATGATGGAAATTAGCACTTCGGGCAAAGTGCTACGTTTCTCCACAATTGGAAGGCATGAGCACCTAGCAGTTGGCTGCAACCTCAGCAATTCCAACTGTTCATTTTAGCTTCGATGTTAATCATGGTGTTTGACCTGGCATCATTGGCGTGAGTCTCCCTTCCATTTTTGATGGATTGCCTCCTCTGTTTTGATATGTTTTTGCTGGTTTTATGCTTTGGGCACTGTGCCACTGCTAATCAGTGCCACAGAGCAAGTGCTCCCTATGTTAAATTGATGTAGTAATTGGTTATTCCATGATTGGGTTATTTGATTTATCTGTCAGCCCCTAGTACAGTGCACCATTTGTGCCCAGGGCTTTTAAATCAAATGCTGCTGGTGGGATTGCAGCACTGGTTGTGCCACCCACATAAGCAGCTTGTAGCGTGTCTCTCAGGCCTGCCATTGCAAGGCCTGTGTGCAGTCTAGCACTGCCATGTCGACTGGGCCAAGTGTACCCACGTGCAAGTCCCTAACCCTTCCCTTTACTTCATATTAGAAACCCCTATGGTAGGCCCAAGGGCAAGGTGCATTGTAAGTATAAGGTCAAAAACATGCTCTGATGTGTGCAGCATGTTGTAATAGTGAATTACAGCCATTTTCGCTTTTCACTATTGAAGGCTACCTGTTCTCATAGGCCAGAATGGGCAGTTAGATTATTCTATTCTGATAATCTTAACTGACTCAGGGAACATGGTAGAAATTCGAAATTAGTATGCCTCAACTCAGAATAATAAAATACATATTTTAGTAAAGTTGGTTTTAATATTCTGTGTTTGAAAAGACCACTTTTAGAAAGTAGGTATGTTCTTACCTAACCATCCAAGCCTGAATCTGCTGGGTTGTGTATTCCTTGTCTGGGTTTGTGAGTGACAGGGCTGGAGGATTCCAGGAGACAGGCTGGGGAATGCCCCGTGGTGAATAGAGAGATCTGCATCTAGATGGGAGGGAGGAGTTTTACCTGGGACCTGAATAGGGCTGGGCCTTCCCTCTACAATGCTGGCTCCTGCTCCTGTGGCTTGTTTGATGTCTCTGCCCTGCACTGTGAAAGGAGAAGAGGAATCAGGTCAACAGAGTGCTCCAGAGCTGTATCTTCCCTCCCCTGTGCTGGCTCCACCTCCTGTGGGGCGGCTGATGCCTCTGCCCTGCACAGTGAAAGGATGAAGTGAGTCATGTAAACAAAGTGTTCAGGAACTGGTATGGACTAGGCACAGGCCTCTCTGCCTTCAAAGAACAAAGGACTTTGGGGTATAAATATTGGGACCCTGATCCCAGGAAATTAGATCACTTCTGGACAAGAAACCTTTCTGCCAAGGAGAAGAACCAAGGAAGCTGCAGGAGTTGTACTGCCCCTCTGCCAGTGTGCTGTTTGCTGGGTTGGCCTGCAGTGGTTGTTTCATTGCGAAGGGAAAGGAGAAGGAACTTTGTAAGGACTTTCATCTACAGAATATTCTCCAAGGGCTTGAACTGTGCTTGCCTCCCGCTGAAGTCTCAGGGACAAAAGACTTAACCTGCAGCTCCCCACTGAATTTCTTTGCTGGGAATTCTGACTCCAGACACTTGTGTGCCGTTGGGAGCTGGAAGCGCGACACATCGAGAAGAAGCGTGTCGGAGCCGCAGATGAAATCATCTCATCGCCGGAGAAGCGAGCCTTCGCCGCATCTCCCTGGAAGCATGTGTTCATCGAAGCTGCCTCCTGTCGCATCACCAGAGAAGCGTGACACCATCGTGAGAGTCGACATCGCATCACGGGAGAAGCGTTTTGAGGGCCGGTCGCGGCTCCAAAGTACAGAGTCGTCGCAAGGCTGCCAGGGCGTCATCGCATCGTCATTGCATCGCCGCATCAATGGCGCCATCGTCTCACATCGCAACCAGATCATTGCATGCATCAAGGCGCCATCTTGCGCCCCGCAACGGGCCCGCAGGCCGAAAATCTACACATCCCCTCCGCATCTCCTACTCTGCACAAGCATTAAGGCACGACGCATCCTCTCCCCCGAATCACGGAACCAACGCATCTCCCCTTTTGCAAACCTTTTGTTTACTTTGCGTTATACATGCAGGTACTTTATTTATTTAACATGTTTTATATTGCGCTAGCTGGACCCGGGGGTATCAGAGCCCTTTACATGAGTATACATTGTAATATAGCAACATTTACAATGAGGTAGTATTCATAAATTAATACAGACGATAGAAAGCAATTTAAATATTACAAAATCGAATTAAACGAAACAAGTTGTCAAGGGTTACAGAAAATCGTGAGGCATTAGGCTAGAGAGAGAAGGAAAGGATGTAAAATAGGGAGGAAGGGTAAGGAAGGGGAGAGGTAAAGGAGGGGGATAGTTAAGGCAATTTCTAACAGCTATAAATAGATCTTCTTCCTTCCCATGCTCACTTCAGAAAATCCTTGAAAACCTGGCTCTTTTCGTTAGCATACAACTGAGTTCTTCAGACCATTTTTAGACAGTTCTTCCACCCCAGTGCCAAGATACCGTAGGTGAACGTGCGCTTGACAAATGTTATTTATCATATCATATCATATCATATCAATAGATACAATTATTTGTATATAATAGGTTTACAATGAGGTGCATTCAAAACCCCACAAGTAGGTAAAAACAACTCTAGTTTTATACCATCACATTACATGAGTTGCAAAGGGTTACAGCAAGTCTTGAGAGATTAACCTAGCATGGGAGGGAGAGGATGGAGAAGAAGGGGGAAGTGTGAGGGAAAGGAGGGAGGCTGGGGGGGTTCGGTAATACCAGGTGTGACGAGGCAGGTCATATAGGAAAGACTGGAGCAAGGAGTTAGTGGGCGAAGGAAGATGAGAGATGGGGAGGAGAGCAATAGGAGGTAGGGGAGGGAAGAGAGCTCAGGGGAGGATTTAAGGACCCCAGTATTTGGTAAGCAGGAGAAGTTTATGGTCTTTTTTGAAGCTGGCGTAAGAAGGGTTGCAACGAAGATCTTTGGGGAGGGAGTTCCAGAAGTAAGGTGCGTTCCCAGAAAAGGATTGAGATTGTGTGGTATTCTTGTTTAATAGAGGAGGGACAAGAGTGAGGGTGTTGGAGCTTCTCAGTGGTCTAGAGCAGCCGGCTAAGTGAAGTTTATCTGTGAGGTATTGCAGGGTGCATTGATGCAGGGCTTTGTGCGTAATGCAAGCTGTCTTGTAGAAAGCTCTCCCTTCAACGGGCAGCCACTTAAGGGCTTTAAGGGCAGGGGAGATATGATCAAACAATTTGAGGTCGCTAATGAGCCTAGCTGCAAGGTTCAGAGCAGATTTGATTGGGGCTAGGTGGGCTTTAGGAGTACCAGCGAGGATGGCGCTACCATAGTCGATTTTTGACAGGGCCAGCGATTGGACAACTAATTTAAAGATGTCAGCTGGAATGAAGGGTTTTATTTTCTTTAAGTGATGGAGTGTGAAGAGAGCGCTTTTGGCTGAGCTTTTTATGTGGGGGATAAGAGTGCGGCTCTGGTCAATGTTAAAACCAAGGGATTTTACTGAGTTAGAAAAAGTGAGAGAGCAGTTGAGTGCTGTAAGGTCACAGATCCAGGATAGAACAGGGAGAGAGTTGTTCTTAGGGGAGAAAATAATGATATCAGTCTTTTTTGGGTTGAGTTTGAGGTGGTTGTGGTGGAACCATGCTTGAATCTTAGTCAATGCATCATTGAGGTGAAGGACGTCTGAGCGGGATTGAATCTTATAGTAAAGTTGTTTGCCATCGGCGTATAGGTGGTAATTGATTCCCGCTTGTTTAAGGATGAGGGTGAGGGGTTCCATGAAGTGATTAAATAGAGAGGGGGAGAGGATAGGGCCCTGAGGCACTGGTAGGGAGACGGGCAGAGGTTTAGAAAGGCAGTTGTGGATTTTAATTTGCTGCGTTCTATGTTGGAAAATGGAGGTGAACCATATGAGGACTGAACTGTTGATGCCAAAATGATCTTTAAGTGTGTTAAGAAGCATAGAGTGATTAACAGTATCGAAAGCAGGGGAGAGATTAAGGAGAATTAGTAGGGAGGATTCGCCTTTGTCGAGGGCGTGATGCATGTCATCAATTATGTTTAGCATTGCCGTTTCTGTACTACAGCCCTTTCTGAAGCCTGATTGGAGCGGGGCTAGAAGATTGAAAGAATCAATGTGTCTATCTAGTTGGAGCAGGGCACATTTTTTCAAGGACTTTTGAGAGAAGAGGGAGGTTAGAGATAAGACGAAGGTTATTTAGGTCATTAGAGTAACCAGTGGGATTTTTGATGATGGGAGTGATTTGTCCCAGTTAGAGGGACGCAGAAACACAACCAGAGGCAAAGGAGGAGTTGATGATTGAGGTCCAATAGGGGGCAATGATATGTTTTAGATATTGTACAAGGTTGGGAGGGAGAGGATCTTTAGTGTGAGATGATGGTTTCAGTCTGGAAATGACGTTAAGGACATCAAGTTCAGTGATTGGATGGAAGTCGTGCCAAGAAGCATTATTTTTTAGTTCAAGTACGATGGGGCCGGGTTCAAGAATAGGGAAGATAGGAGTGAGTGATAAGGTATCTTGAGGGAGCGTAGAGAGGGAAGGAGAATCTGAGGAAATGTCTGATGAGATTAGAGGGTTAAGAAGAAGGGGGGTTATGGTGAAAAATTGATCAATTTTGGAGATTTTGTCTGGAAAATAGTTGGCAATTTCCTCTCATCACTCAGTGGTAACAATCACCTTGGGGGCTGCAGAGGAAGTTTGGTTTTTCACAATGCTGAAGAGTTCACTAGGTCTGTTTTTGGCCCAAGCAAGTTGGGAGCGGAAAAATGATGTCTTAGCATTGAGAATGTGTTTTTTATAGTTGGATCTAGCGGATCTGAGGAGAGAGAGGTTAAAGGGGGAAGGGTTTTGCCTCCATAAGCGTTCAGTCGATCTAAGTCAACGCCGCTCATTATTGAGCTCTGGATTGAACTAGGAATTGGAGGAGTTTTTCTTTCGTTTTTGTTTGGCTGGGGCCATTTGTTTAAGGACCTCAACAATGGATTTGTTAAAATGTTCGGTGAAGTCATTAGCATCTAGGGAGGGAGGAGAGAGTTGAAGTTGAGCTTTGACTTTGGCCTCAAGTTCGCCTGGGGGAATAAGGTGAAGATTCCTGGTCAGTTTCATCTGGTTGATGGTTTTGGGTGAAGGGGGTGGAACATAATCGGTGATCGTGAAAAGGATGAGGTGGTGGTCCGACCAATCGATGGGAACAATGGAGGATAGGGAGGCCAACTCATTGTTAGTAATGATAGCGTCAAGAGTGGCTCCTTTGGCGTGAGTGGGAGTGTGGCACCGTTGTTTTAGGTCATTGATGTCGATTAGATAGGATCGGTGTTTTTGTTCCAATAGAGGTTAAAATTTCAGAGGAAGAGGTTTTTAGAGTTGAAAAGTGAGGACTTAGTGAGATGGTCTGACAATTCTTCTACGAAAGGAAGAGGGTCGCCGGGAGGATGATAGATGCTGTGTAATCTAATTGGAGGGGAGCCTAGCACTTTCAGTTCTGCTCCGAGGTATGCAAAAGTAGAAAGATCGGGGATAGGCACAGGGGAGAAATGGAGGTCATTTTTATAAATTATTGCTAGACTGCCACCAATTGTGACAGGTCTATCTTTACTGAGAATGGAGTAGCCAGTAGGGGGAGAGTATATCAAGAATGGAAGAGTAGTGATCTTTTAGCCAAGTTTCAGTAAGAAAGGCATTGTCAATGGATTCGCTAAGGATGGTTTCCGAAATTTCAATCTCATGTCGGACTGCCGAGCGACAGTTAACCAGCATGCAATTATAAGGTGTAGGGTTGATTGTAGGGGGAGGGCAGGGGTGGATTGTGGTCAATTGCTAGGGAAGTCTTGGTGAAGTTGTTGAGAACTTTGTCACATTTATCATCATCTTGAACTAAGCAACTTTAATCATCTTTTAAGTAATCCTAAGTCTAGTATTGTGGATTTTTGTCACTTGTGGTCTTGTGTTAAGTCTATATAAAGAATACTTATTTTTATAAAACTGGTGTTGTGTCCATCTGTAGTGTTATCCTTGTATTACTGTGTATATTCACAAATGCTTAACACATTACCTCTGAGATAAGCCTGGCTGCTCTTGTCAAGCTACTAAGGGGGTGTGCAAGGGTTATTAAAGAGTGTAATCCCCTTATCCTGACTTAGACGTAAGGGTCCCTATTTGGACAAAGGTGAATGCCATTGCCAACTAGAGACCCCCAGATCTAACACATGTCTATTGCAAGTGCCTGTATAGTATCCATTTGAGTTTCCAATTTTTTTGCTTGCTATGTAAGTGCGTTGATGGTTGTTGCTAATGTTGAATTTATTGAGGATAGCAGGGAATTTTGGTTGTAACATCCATTATGGAGTGTACGTTCTGTTCCGGCGGTGGAGTGGAGCAAATTCTGATCTCCGAGAGACTATTATCTCTCTGTTCCTCCTTCAACAAGAGTACATTTTGATCAAGAACAAAGCTTTGAATTATTGATGAACTCTGTATCAGGGCCGGGGACTGAGACATATTATGCTGGTTGACCCCTCCCCCTGCCTGGGAATCTGTTTTAGCCTCTGCACGCATTTGTTGGCTGACTCTATTTGTTTGCTCCTATGTTGACAATATCTCCAAGACTTCGAATTTTCCCTGACTTGGTTCCTTTTGTATCCCTCTCTGCACTTCCGTGTGCTCTAAAACCGATGAGATTTCCAATATTTCTTGATGTACTTGCCCCAGTATATCTTGCACTTTCTCCCAAGCTAGGGAAGATCTAAGGCTTCAAGCCTTTTCTCCTGTGTACCCAAACACTGGGGCCTTGTGGCTGTTTCAAAGACTTCTGAATCTCCCAGCTCTAGCCCGTCTTTCTCCATTGCAACACTATTCCCGTAGGATAGCTGTGTCTCACTGTCTAGACTTACTGTTTCGCAATTTGGGCCGTTGGCGGTTTGTGGTGTTGAGTGTACTAATGCACTGCTGTATGACATACATTTTCCTAATGGATTTTGAGCAGAAATTACTGCCGTTTGCGTTGTTGGCGTCGTTGGCGTAAAATATTTACAAATTGTCTTATTGGTTAACTGTAAGTTTGAAGTTGATGGTTGCTCCATAGCGGTAGATTCCAACCGCGCTTGCCCCCTTGTCAATGGCTTTGGTCTAGTACCTGTACCATTTCGTGCGCCGGTTGGTTTGCCCATTCTAGTGTGTGTTTTTAAATTACTAATTTATTTATTTTTGTTTTTAATATTTACTGCCTTCCCCACAGCCCTTTCCCAGACTCCTCCTCTGGGTGGTAGGTGATTTATATGCTTCTAAAGCAGGGTAATGTGCACAAGATTATCTTTTGCCCTTCCAATACCCAAAAACATATTCAAAGATTGAAGTTTGGTGAAGCCAGCTGATGGGGGGAATGACAATGACTTGGTTTATGCTGATCCAATAACGCTGTTAGTGCTTGCTTGCTTGCTCATATACCGGGGGTTCATGGGTCTGGACCTGCGGTATACCTGTTCAATCCTCAGCCCTCACTCCCATGGCAGTGTATAGCAGTAGTCACGGGGCAGAGTGGAGCAAAGAGCACGAGTGCAAAGTGCACAAGAGCGGGAGAGGAAACAGGAGCCGGGCACACTGGGGCTCCACAGGCGGCACCCAACCTAGTTGGGGCACCTACGCGGGTGCCCCGGGCACTACACTCTGTGTCCTCCAATAGGGAGAACACGCTCCTTTCCCACACACTCCCGCTTATGACACCCAACTCCTGGCACTTCTCGAGCCCTGCCCCAGCTCCTATATAGGGGGACCCCCGCAGCAGACTGCAAACCGTGACCTGAGCGACCTGCAAAGTTATTCCTTGAGCGCCTCGGCTGCACGGAAAACCAGCACCGGATTGAACACACAGCTGGCCTGCAAGTCCCCAAAATCTACTGCAGAGGTGATCGGCCAAACACGCTGGGCGTACAGCATCACCGCAAATCACAGGCCACTTGCAGCTCTCACCTCACCTCCGAGGCTCCAGGGGTTAATCTCCTCCGCCGGCACTCCTGCTCGCCCGTAATTCTGCACCGCGCTGTCCAGTCCAGTCAGGGAGGCAATGGGCGCATGCCAACAGGAAAAGAGGTGCCAGGCGGGTGCCAGGCAAGTCACAGGCGGGTCACAGGTGGGTTACAAGCTGCAGGCAGTAGGTAGCAGGCGGCGGAGTGAAACAGTCAAGCCGTAAGCAGCAAACAAGCAAAGGCAGGTGGCAAGCAGCAGTGGCGGCATGTGGCTCCTCCTCTCATCAGGTAAAACCAGTGTGTGAGTCTAATAACTATCCTGGATGTGTTTGAGGACTTTTAGGATTTTAATATTATTGCAGAAAAAGAGAGGGAATGGTCTTTTAAATAGTTATGTTGGTGAAGGAGGATTAACAAATCTAAATTCAACCAGAGGATGGGTTGTTCAGTTGTAGGCTTGCAAGTTGTATTTGGTTTGTCTAATTGTGTGCTGGCATAGTTTCCTGTCGACAAGTTTAAGGTGTGATGTATAGGTTTTGCACATACATGGTGCCCCAGTACCCTTGAGTTTTCAACTTTTGAAGGTTTTGTTTTGGTTGGTAGATAAGTTGGGTTAGCGTGAGAGAGATTTTAGCATACCTTCCTATAGGTTAAGTGCACTGATGGAGACAGACAGAAGCGGGCTGTCAGATGGGCAGATAAAGAAATTAGAAAACTAGAGATCCCATTGTTTTAGGAGATATATCAGGACAGAGTGTTGTGTAGTTTCTACACAGGATCTGCACTTTCGAACAGCATACACTGTAGGATTGTTGGTAGACTGATTCTGAACACCCCCACCGGGTATGTTGACGTTTTCCTTCACAGTGCCACTATAATCTCCTCTTACCAAGGAGAGAATAGTTCTTGGCAACCATCGAACATGACAACCCTGATCCCTCAGGACAGTGGAAACAATATACTATTTTTCACTCAGTCACTCGTGCTTACTTAGTCTGTCTTAGAGAGATACACAGAATAAACAGGCTGGGCATTTTCAATAAGTATTTATTGAACAGTTGTTATTCGGGTGTAAAACAGATCAGCTGCAACAACTGTTAGACTGTATCATATATATATAAGATTAGAGTCACTATGAAAGTAAATGAATGGTAAAGGTCTACCATTTTGCAGTAATCATGAATACATACACGTATATAAAATACATGATAACAAAAATATGTGTACTCCTAGAATGCCTCCTTGACTAGATGTACCCAAGCTTACATAGCATGTGTGTAGGTGTTAAGCCAAGAATTCCTCTAGGATAAAGTAAATCCCATTACCTGAAGTGAGAGACTGTGGGACCCCATCCTGGTCACCCCACGAGGGATGTTTTTACTTTTTAGACCACTGTGAGCTGGAGTGTCTGCATGCAGGAAACTCAGCATCTCTGGCCAGTGTGTCGGCCAGGAAGTCCTGATCTCCTCTGTCTATCTTAGCAAGGTTTAATGTATATATACCCATAGGTCTCCTTTATTCATAGATATTATAAAGGAGATGATAGTGCTGCTGTACTTCCAAGAATCCTCATGCATAATGTATGAGATTTTGAACTAGGGAAAACCCGCGTTCTGAATGCAGTGTTATATCTAGGTAAAAGGTCAGTCCCTGAAAACCGTTATAAGTGTAATGTAGGGAAGGATATAGGTGAATGGTTATGAAGTTACCTGGTCCTATATCAGCGTACCTACATGGAATATAACAAGAGGAGGTGTTGGATGTGCTTTGTTAGTTTACTCGACTGTTCTTTCTGTTGAGGACATTGTTTTGTTGTGTTCAGTTTAAGAGTACACTAAGGTGTGGATTTGAGGCCGCTCATTTGTGAATGGGGCTACCAGGTATTCAGCACAATTCCCCACTTGAAATAGCTCGGGTTTTCTGAAACTCGGCTAGAGATTAAATGGTGGAGTTGATGTGTTGGGCCGGCTCCTTCTTACTTTAATGGAGTTGTTTAAAGTGAGAGGTTGCCCTGATGTTTTGTAATTCGTCTTGAGTGAATGATGCTGTTCCTTTGAGCGGTATAGTTTTATTAAACAAGATGAAAATAGAGAGTTGAAGCAGTTGTTGGTGAAGAAATACATTAACTGAAGGGGTATTGGGGCAATACAATGGTTACGTGAACAGAACCGATTTCATGGCATGAGGCTATAAAGAATGCTACTACTGACAATTCCAGATGTGAAGTGAATATGGAGATGAGGAATGTCTGCAGAGTGAAGGGCATTGAGAGGGTTAGATGTGGTGAGCTCTGTTTCCTTTTGGGAGGACAGGATGCACCTGTTATTTATGGTGATGCAGGTTTATTATTTGAAGTTGAGAAAAAGATAACCTTCCTTTTTAAGGGAAAGGGCTAGGATTTAAGTGCCTGTGTAGGAAAGAAGGAGCTGCTTCTATTGTTACCCCCACTCTTTGCTTGATGTAATGGTGTTTCTGACTAGTCTGACTGGAATCCTTTTAATCAGTACCCCAGCCTCTCTGCTTTCTCCACTAAATGGTAATGGTAAGTACCTAGGTACATCCCAGATTGGATACTGCGGTACCCTTACCAGTCCCTAGTATATGGTACTAAGGTACCCAGGGCAAGGACCCCCAGAGGTCCCCCATAGGCTGAAGCATGCATTATGCCACCAATGGGAGACCATTCAAACTATCTATAGAGGCATGCCATTGCAGCCTGTGCAGCCTGTGCAAGCTGGTGCTAGCACCACTTACAAAATATATAGGTTTCCCTATAGCTAAGGTCACTGCACTTCAAACCTATAAGTAAACACCTTCAGCAGGCCTTTTCAATCCTGAAGGTAGGGTGCTTGTTTCTAAGTGTAAAGGTGCCCCTGCATAAGCAGGACATCCCTACAGCCTTCGGAGTCCTTTCTCCCGGGTTGAAAGTGAGACAGCCATATCACATATAAAGGGGCACTGTGTCATTACACGATGACCATCTCGAAACTGGCTGTAACAAACACTGTCGTCTTTGGGATCAAGCATTTTGGAATCATACCGACACACCATCAATGGTGTGGTAGGTATGATTCCAGCAACTGTGAATGCGCTCCGTTAGGCCTTCAGTGCCAGTCCTCTAGACCCGGGAAGCACAACATGGCTGCTGCCGACCAGAGACACGATTCTGCCCTCCTGCTACTGAGCCAAGCTTGAGCAGGGAAAGGCAGAACAATAGGCATCCTGTCACAGGGAGGTGTGACCACCTCCCAGACAGGGTTTAGTGTATTGGGGCAGGGTGGGAGCACTTACCAATGCCACATAGTCTGCAGGCAGGGCACAGTTGGTGCCCACCATGCATAGTCCAGCTCAAACCAGTTCAGGAAGCCATTGCCTCTTGCTCTCGAGTAAAACTGGACAAAAGACAGGGAAGTATCCTCCTCCTTTTCCTGCTCCTCCTTCGGGAGGGACCTCTGTATTGTCACAATCTTTTTCCTAGGGTGCTTCAGGGCTAACAGTGGGTGGGTCCCTAGATTAGTCATGGGACATGATACAATTCAGAAACAACTTTAACTTTGATTGTCTGAGCACACTGGACTACTTCGCCTGACTTCACTCTGAGCATCAAGGCTGCACAGGAAGACTCCTGCTGCTCCTGATCTCTTCGCCCTGCTCATATGCTGCAACATCCGTGCCTGTGCTCCATACAGAACACTGGGCTCCTACAGACTCCAAAAGGCTCAGCAACACAGGTTTTGGTTCATCGCATCCCTCTAGGCCTGCCCTGGCCTCTCAGCAAGTTCGAGGCCAGTATCCCACGTCGGAGCCGCAGGACCCAAATCCTTGTGCACCGTGTCAACTTGCAATTGCAAAGGCTTGTTGTCTTCTTTCTACCAAGATCTTCCGGCTCCAGGTAGTCCCAAACTCAAGCACCTCCAGTTACCAGCATCTTCTACCACACTGCATTGCTTGCACCGTGGACCTCCTTCTTTGGTAGCTGCTCGGGGTCCTCTTTCAACTCTAGTGCCTCCGTCCTGTTGAGGGTCATATTTGAATTATTTTGGGCTCCCCAGATTGCACATATAATGTAAGCTTAGAATAAGTAGGTTCTATTGAACTTAGGGTTGGGTAGTTAAGGGTCTAGCACAACCCTTTCTCCATCCTCATAGAGTTTAGTTCCCATTAGGTTAGGTAGGTACAACACCTCACTACACCTTGTATGTCGTCTAAAGGAAATGCCAGTGGCTCTCTGCCTTCTAGATACAGTTACCTCAGCAGTTCCGGGAACTGAGGGCCCTGTGTTCTTCTAGGAAGCTTAAGACAAGGAAAAGCCCTAATACTCATCGCCTCCTAGAGGTGCTACTGTTGGATGACCTACAGAAAGCTAGTGGGTTAGATGAACAGGACAGAGCGGGTGGGCCAGGGACAGAAGATTGGTCAGAATGGAACATCCTTGTTGACCTTAATTCTGACCATGACCAGGAGGAGTATCATGAGTCCCACCTGGAGAGCTCAGATCCCCCAGAGAATAGTGCAGATGGCACAGAGGGTGCCCCCAAAGTGTATCTCCCTTTGTTCCTCCTGGAAGGGGTGAGAATAGACCAAGGAGGTCTATATCCTCCTCTAGAGAATCCAATGCTTTAGGACATTCTATATGGACTTCTATAATTAGTAAGAGGAACATCCATTGTGACAGGGAGTACCAACTGCTTGTACTTGAGAAAGCAAGACTAAGGCTCATGCAAGATCGGTTTTCCCTTGACAAAGAGTCCCTAGAAATCCAGAGAGTTAGGGAGAAACTGGGACGAGAGTCCAATGGCGCAGCAACAGTTTCCCTATGGTTAGAGAAACATCTTTGACCATGGGAACCTAAACAAGATATTCCCTCCTTATCAGGAGGGGGATGATATCCATAAATGGATCACTGCTTTGGAGAGGGCCTGTAAAGTTCATAGGGTCCCTCAAGAGCAGTATCTTGTGGCTCTTCTTTGCTAACAAAGGTAGAGATACGCTCCTCACTGTTAGAGAAGAGGATGCTGATAATTACTCCGACTGATAAGGGCTCTCATTGATGGGTTTAGCTTAACCACTGACAGCATAGGATTAAGTTCTGAGACACCCATAAGGCACACACCCAGGCTGGGTAGATTTTGTAGACAGTGCTATTAAGGCTCTGGAAGGCTGGCTTCATGGAAGCAAGGTAAAGGACTACCAAGGATTGTACAATTCGATTATCAGGGAGCAGATCCTTAAAAACGGTCAGAACCAGCTTTTACATAAGTACCTGGTGGACTCTGATCTGACCTCTCCCCAAGAATTGAGAAAGAAGGCATACCAATGGGTTCGCACCAGGGTCAAGCAGAAAAACAATGAAAATAGAGGTGACCAGAAGAAGCAAGAGTCTTCTAAAACTCAGTATAAGGGTGGGGACAAAGCCAAAGATAAGAAAAAGACTTCTCAAGGGCCCCATAAACCTGCATCTGGGTGTGAGTCCCAAAATTCCAAGAAAGACAAAAATAAATCTTGTTGTTACTTCTGTAAGGAGAATACCCATTGGACAAAGGATGCTGATTGTCCATAGGCCAAGGAAACTACTTCAACTACCACTGCCCCTAAGACACCTGCTCCCCCTAGCACAAGTACAAGTAGTAGTACAGCAAACAAGGGATGTGTGGGGTTAACCTTGGGTACTGAGATGGGTTCTGACTTGGTCAGAACACCAGCTCAGGCTGTTTTCGTCTGTGATGGTGGCATGGATCTTGCCATCTTATTAGTCAGTCTCACTAACTTTGGCAAGTACAGATAACAGCCTTGAATAAATGGGAAAGAAGCAATGGCTTATAGGGATATAGGGGCATGTGTCACCACGATGACAGAGAAACTTGTATCCCCTGAACAGATCATACTTGGACAAGTGTAACAAGTCACCAATCCTAGCAATGTCAGCAATGACCATTCCTGGGGGGCGTGGTTATGACACCACACAAGATGGCCGCATAGTGGGGTTTCTCCGCCGCGCCGGACCTCCACTCAACTCTTTTTGGTGATTTCACGACGTCTTCAGACAGAATGCTGTAAAGTTTCTCAACCTGAATGTAAGCCACGTCTAATGCGCTTTTTACGAAAAAAATTTACCAACACGATAATGGATATTGCTGCCTGTGTGTTCTGAAGCTGGAGGCGCCCGCCATTTTACAGCACCGGACCTCCATTTAGCTTTTTCCTGCGGCTCCACAGCGCCTTCTGTCATAATGTGGCTGCGCAATACACCCGGCATGTAAGTCGCTTCTAACACGCAACTTTTGTACATTTATTACCAGCGCGATATCGGCTTTTGCCGCCTGTGAGATACGGAGTTTGTTGAGCCCGCCATTTTCCAGCGTCTCCTCTCCTCACAGAATAAACGTTTTTCTCCACACAAGGCTTATTTGCAGATGGCTCTTTCCCTGGACGGTATTACCTTTCTAATAATTTTACACATCCTGTCATATGCATGGAGTGTGTATAATTTGTAATTCTGCATGAGCTCTCACAGAGCATGGAGCATCTTGGGAAGATGATTGCTTAATGATTTTTTTTGTAAACTACTCTACAGATGAAGGATGTTTTCTCCCATATGGCTTTGTTACCCGCTTGCCATGTTATTTAAACTTCTCCATTTGAATGCTTACATTTATATTTAGCCACCTATCTGCCTACATTCTTACATTTCATCAGGTTTTCAATGGTTTATTGGCATATACCTGAAACAGAAGGCAGGCTATCTCTAATGTTCTCTTTCTCTCAACATACCACTTGCTGTTGACACCCTGGTATCACGAGACCGGCTACAACCGCCATTTTTGAAGCGCCAATTCCTCTTATAAAACGTAACAGTTTGTTCACGCAAGTTCACTTTTACCATCACTACTGGAATGCTGTGTTTCAACAGAGTTTTTGGTTTGCTAATTTTTTAGGCACCATTTTCCCTTTGGTGTCATTATCCTCTTCTCAGCGATTGATAATTCCTTCTTGTCTTCACTTTAGAACTTGCAGTAATTTTGTATGAGCAAATTACGTAAACCAAAATTTGTCTTTCTTTCCTCTAAGCCTTCTCAAGAAGAGTCCACTAAAACCTCCTCCAGTATTTCTACAACTGTGGATCAAATGGCTGGCCTCACTCCACACCATTCTTCAGTACAATCAACGTCAACTAAAGCTTCTCCTCCTAATGCTTCTTCTAAACGCCTGAAACAAGATCTTCCTTCACCAGATAAACCATCTTCCCCAATTTCTATGGAGTTACTTTTAGAAGAGATACGCGCCCTGCGCCCTTTCATTGAAGAGACTAGCAACGACATGCAACTTTTGAAAGGAAAATGGGGGTCTATGGATGCCAGGATTACGTCTGTAGAACAACATGTCTCAGCAGTGCAATCTAACTCTCATCGCATCTCTTCTTTGGAGAAGTCAGTTCTCGCACTCCAGAAACATCCTGAAGATTTAGAAAACAGGAATAGAAGGAAAAATCTTCGAATTTATGGTCTTCCAGAATCTTTGGAAGGAGATGACCCTGTGACGTTTTTTACTTCCTTCACTCCAAAACTACTAGTTATGCCTTCTTCCACTTCCATTAGCATCCAGAGAGCCCATAGACTTGGTCCACGTTCATATGACTCCCCAAACCACAAGGTGTTATTAATCTCTTTTTGAAATTTACGGATCTCCTTTCAGTTCTTTCTGCAGCTAGATCAAAACGTCAAGTTTCCTGGTTGGGTAAGAGAACATTCCTATCTCAAGATGTCTCCAACGTCACGGCGTCCAGAAGAAAAGAGTTTTTGAATCTTCGTGCACCTTTACGATCTCTTGGTGCTCGATATGTCTTGTTCCATCCTTGTATTTTCAAGGTTACCCATCAAAATAAAACAGGGACCTTCCAAAACCCTGGAAAACTTAAAATTTTTATTCATCTTCAGTCTGGTAGTGCTATGGATACTTCGACCTCTTCTAGTGACTGATTGTATCATTTTCTCATGTTCTCTGTGTTTGTTTCTCTTCTTATGGTCGGCTTGATCTCGTTCTGTTTTTAAGTCTTGCATATTAAGATTGACTTTCCTCTAGTCAGGTGGCGCCATGGATTCTTCGACCTCTTCTTCTAATGTTTGATTGTTTCACTGTTTTGTTGTGAACGTATCTTGGACTCTAATTAAATATTCCCGATTTATGCCCTTATGTGGTTATAACAAATCCTATCCTTATAAAGGCATAGGAATCATATCCATATTTAGTAACAGCCAATGCAGTCCAAATACGGCAAGGCTACTTCCTTAGACTCCTAGAAAGTACAACGAGTTCTTTAAAATACCAAACCTCCAGCAACCCAGGAATTCCCCCTGCTTTTGTTTTGATTTGTCCTAGAACTCCTGCGAGTCCTGAAAGAACTGCCAGTTCTTAGCGACATATCTTATTGACGTCTTATGTCCAACCTTACGTCAAACACTGCACCTTCCAGGAAGAAATATACCAGCGTTTGCCTTAAGCAACACACGGTGGTTCGGAGCAGAGCGGCTATCTACTTACCCGAAGCCCAGCTGATGCGAGTGCCGAAGGAAGCCGTCCCTCCCATTTGACGTACTGAGAAAGACACTGTCTTTTCTCCTGCCAAGAAAATCCAGCTCCAGTGTTTCCAGTCACCCTTGCGGGTTACTGGGAGATAGAGTCCTGAGAACGAGATACAAGACCTCCTTCATTCTAAAACCAAGGTCCGGAGCTGATTAGACCCTTAGAGAATTCTTGATTCAGATTCTTGGAAAACCTAACTTAACTTAAAACTGCAACTCTTTTACTCCTTCCCACGTACTAGGCTTAGGTTAGGTACACTGGGGTAGGCGTATTTTAGAAGGACCAGTTGAGTACGTTTAGTCAACTTTTATCATTGTATGTAATTGGCTCAGTATCATATGGGTCAGAAACCATATCAATGCTTTTACAGTATTATTTCATAATACTCCTTTTACTGTACGCACTTTACCTTATGACAAGTATTGCAATTGTGGCAATTCATTTCTCTTGCATGAGAAAGAAGACTGCTCAATAAATAACACCTTTTATTGAAAACGCCCATCTCTCTATTTCTCTGCACTCTGGTGAAACTAAGCATGCACGATTGACTGAGTGAAATAGCTATCTATTGTTTTCACATGACTCTAGAGATATACTCCTTATTCTGGAGGGAGCAAAGTTGTAATGTTTATGCGGTTGTCAGAAGCTAATCCCTTCTTGTCTAATCAGGGAAGTTAACTCCTCCCTGTTCATTCAATAAAGTTTCTAGTGACCTCTGAGCTAGCTGGCATACCGAATTAAGTCTAACATATTCAGTAGAGACCTAGTCGACCTTAGTCCTACGTCTAAACTACCGTTTATGTTATTCCAATGCGCAGAGCCTATTGGGAATATAGGAACAACACTACATGGCGCCCAACGTTTTGTAAGGCGATAATGTAATGCAAGATACTAGAGTAACTCAGTTGTGTTTTTCACACAGACCCCTTTTCCCTTAAAAACTCCAATACACGTCTGGAGTGGGTGAAAGGTTAATATCCGCCAGAACTTACTAGGAAGAGATTCCTATGATTTAGTTTTTGGTTTAGTCAACGTTGATGGATACGGTGTTCCAAAATATTGTGCACCTAATCTTTGTTTCCTCAAAACTTGCTCTGCAAAACTTTCATTAAACAATGTCAAATCACGGCAACAACAACGAAACCGATGAAGCCGCAGTAAATGCGAATCAACCAGGTGCAGACGTTACAAGGTTTAATGAAGATAATGACCCGGATGCAATAATCATCCCGGTCAATATAAGAAAAAACATAACTATAAAACTTATAGAGAATGGAGTATCATCAAGAGGTGGTACAGTCGTATTTGTGGTAGAGGCACATGAATTTTGGCAGACAGCGGTATCCTATTCCTGGATACATTTTCCAGCAGCACATGCTGTAACACATGAGTTCCACTACTACAAAATAGCGGAATCTCCAGAGGAATACTCTTCTTTCGAGGAAGTTGAAATTCCACTAACATACCAAGAGCACCTGCTCTGGTTTAATGGTGCCCTAAAACATCAAAATCACATTACCAGGCTCGGTCCACTAGGTAGACCAGGAGCCACATGACCGGTTCTAGCCAGCTACACACCACACCCCGACATTGAAAAAATTTCAAGCGAAGAACTCTTAGTTAAAATAAAAGAATTAACAAAAGCATATAGAGATTTAGTTCAATTAACAATTGACGGTACAACCTACCGACTAAAAACACTAATGGAAAATTCTGAAAAGACTTTCATTAAAAATAATCTAAATTTTCAAAAGAAGAAGTGGGAGGGTAATAAACAAACCACTCCCAGAGAAAGACAGTTTCAGTCCAGAGGAAGGTCTCCCCAATGAAGAAATAAATCTCCAGAAGGGGGGGCAAGTCTCCACACGGGAGCCCTCCGAAAAAAGTTACAACCTTAGAAATAGGGACAATATGAGAAAACCTGACAGATATCAAGATATTGATACACGTCCCTCTCGATCTTTTCAGACTTCCTCAAAGAAATCGGAAAGAAGAGGACGGTCAGAACACAAAGAAGAGCACGTCAAGTCCAAAGACAAGGAACCTGCTCATCAAAGTAAAAAAATACAATTTCCCAGAAAGAAGGTAGCCAGTATTAAAATAAAACATGCCTAGAATACTGAGGACACAACTAAAAAACGGAGAGTGGGCCCAGACAATGCTAGACAGCGCAGCAGAAGTGACCATAGCTCGCAAGATCCTGATGAATCTTCTGGAGACAGTGGACACGAATGAATACATTCAAGTGGAAACTGCAGACACCCGAGTGAGCATGCCACATAAACTATATGAAATAACATTACCTATAGAGGGAGATAAAACTAGGAAAATAAAATGTCTCTTTTGGGAGAATCTATCTAAAGGCTATGATATCCTTCTAGCATAAAAAGACTGGCCACCAGAGTTTGTCAGGGAGTGCCCACATGGCGAAGAAATGATTATGCCTGCCTTCTCAAATCACATTCCAATTAATAAAAAATGCACACTTGCAAGGAAATGGGCAGTGGCCCAAGCCCCTGCATTATATAAAAATCATGTAGGGTGGGATGACGATTCTCCTCACCATAAAATTCAGTTAAAAAGTCAACGTACTGCACAGAGGCAGTATCCTGTTGAGCAAGAAGCTAAAAAACAAGTAAGAGATATCTTAGATCAACTAGAATATCAGGCGGTGATTCAAACATGTACATCACAAATGAACAATCCTTTGTTTCCTGTCTCCAAGCCAGACGATTCATATCGTCTAGTTTTGGACTACAGACACCTAAACTCCTGCTGTAAAACATTTGCAGTACAAAACTCACACAGTGCAGCACTAATGAATAATATTGTTAAAAAAAATACAAAACAACATTAGATATTTCCAATGGATTCTTCTGTCAAAACATAGCACCTGAAAGCAGATATTTGACCGCTTTCTCCAGCATGGGGACTCAGAAAAAATGTTGTCGTCTCCCACAGGGATTCAAGAACAGCCCAGGATTATTTTCAGCCAGGGTAACAGAGTTACTACAAATAGATGATGATGAGGCATTATCCTATGTCGATGACATCTATCTTACAGACGATGACTTGGAGACTCACTTGAAAAGAGTGAACACCATAATACTTGGGTTCGCATCTGAAGGTACAAATTCAACTTTAAAAAATCACGAATTGCCCATCTAACTGTCCTGTTTTTAGGATATGAATTACCAAGTGAAGGCAAAAGCCTAGCAGACAACTTCTTAGAAAAGTGTACAGTACTCCAAGCTCCAAAAACGCAGAAAAACTTACAATCAATACTAGGTTTCCTGAATTTCGGAAGAACATACATTCTAAATTACGCAGAGAGGGTTAAACCTCTCTACGAACTAATAAAGCCTGATTTTAAACCAATTAATTGGACTCAAAAACACACAGAAATTTTAAGAGCATTACAGACATTCATGTTACCTAATACAAAACTGCAAACACGCGCAAACGAACGCAACCTTGCAATCCGAGTCATCCCAGGAAGATGCGGATTCACATACCTGACCTCTAATGAGGGAGAAATGGTACCAATAGCTTACAAATCAGACTTGTACACACAAGCTGAAATGAAATTCAGTTATACTGAAAAAAATCTAAATGCGGTTCAAACTGCTGTAGCAAAAGAAAGAACCCTAGCCCAAGGGAAAAGGATATCTGTTTTAACAGCAGTATCAGCCCTTGAGGCAGTAACAAGACCAGGCATTCCAAATGCTATAGCTCTAGATCCAAAATGAATACAATGGGAAAATTCTCTTGTTACAGAAGACGTAAAACACGCTTTTGATCCGAAAATGAAAAGACTAGAAAATCTGGAATACGAACATGAATGCCCTATGTCAATCGAAATTCTACCTATCGAACAGTACACCTGTGTAATCTACACGGACAGATTTGCACAACACTACGTTGTGGAAAAATAAATTTACAATGCAGCGTGCGCGATTGTTAAAGGTCGCTGGCGCTTAGGTAAATTCAGACCGATGGTCACTAAAACAGATTCACTCAGAAACTGTACAGCTCAGCGAGCTGAAATAAGATCTCTAAAGATGGTGCTTGAAAATGCCGATCGCGAATTCCCAACACTAATAGTGTGCAATTCGCATTACTGCGTCCGGTCTTACAATAATTCCATGCAGACCTGGATTAAAAAGCAGAAAGAACTACAAAAGACTCACATGATACATACGCAGAGTCTTCAACGTGATGGCATTCACATTGCAGGAATTCATTGGCTGACAGAGCCACAGCGGCAGCTGATCACTCTGCTTTCGTAGCTACAAAAAAGCGTACGAAAAAAACAAATAGATGTCGAAACGCTGCTTGCAGTAAAAGCCTCAATGGAAGGCAATTATGCAGCGTTACCTCGGAAATACATACATAATTGATGCGAACTCCGTTCCTTTTGCTCAAATCCCTGGAGTGGGGAATAGAGTAATTCCAAACACAAACCGGAGAATCTTCTTGATTCAAGAAGCACACATGTCATTAGATCTGAGGCACCAAGAGATCCGGAAATCTCTAATAGAATTACAATCACAATACTGGTGGCCGGGGATGAGCGTGCAATTTTATAACTTTGCAATGAACTGTCAGGACTGCAACAGAGATCGCAGTTGTGAGCCGGAACAGACACATTCCCAGACACCACTATTAGACAGCATCAGGCTATTTATGCGCAGACATCCAGACGGTAAAATGCGATCCCATAATTATTAAGACGAGATTCATTTGGATGTGGCCCCAGCGCTCGGCTGACGCCAGAACTGTTATAAAAGATTTGCGAGTCTTTATCGGCACATACGCAATTGGCGTGCTACATTCTGACAAAAGTCCTGCGTTTAGCTCTCGGGCTTACAAGGAGGCCATGGCCAGCATTGGCATTTTATTGCGGTATTCTAGTCCATTCCATCCCGAGGGAAATGCGGTAGTGGAGAGAAAAACCGTGACATAAAGCAATCTATAACAGCGAGAGTATTAGGTTCGGGTGACGGGTGTGTCAAACATCTAATAAGTGTCCAACGTAGTCTTAATAACAAGCCAAGAAATTCTCTAGGAGTTATCAGTCCGTACAAACTTTTATTTGGTACTAGAATGATCATCCAGGATTTGGATTGTCAGACTTCAGTTATGAAACAAAAAACCTTTGATATCAATGATCGTTTGGCTGTTTTACAGGACTTAAATGAAACAAGAAAAAGTCTGAGTAACGAAAAGCTAAAGCCAACGACCACTGAAGAGAAACCACCTGTCCCAGCAAGACCTGTCTGGATTCCAAAGATTGGGGATCTGGTCAGAGAAAAGATCGCGGTGAAGAAGGAATTTGGGCCTTCTTACAGAAAAGCAGTACCTGTCTTAGCTGTCAGCGGAACAAGATCAGTAGTACTACAGCCCCTTGCTGGTAAAAAGGAGAACCGAGTTGTATCAATCGACCTGGTGAAACCACAACCATGTGGCCAATAATAAGTAGTAGGCCCAGTGGACTCCCAAGAAATAGCAGAAGACCAAATCTTGCTACAATCCAAGAGGTTCAATCTGAGAGACTAATCACATTTGATAAACCTGCAGTGAATAAAAAAGGACTATGCAACAAAGCCATGGAACTTGTACCTCTTGAAACCCAAATTGCAACAGTTCGTCAAGAATCACCTGTCTACATTGATGTAGCCTCGGACTATACAAATGTAACAAAAGAAAACCTGAAGATCAATGGAAATCCGAAAGCAATTCCACCAATTGACAGAACTGCATCTGGCTACTTTATCAACTTTGATGACTTTTTCGAGGATCCAAGTGAACATGGAGACAAGCCAGCAACAACAACTTTCAAAAAGAAAATCACAGAGCTCCTTCATCAACTCAGAGAAACATATCTAACTTCACCATGGATTAAATTATGGATTGTGTTAGGTGTACTTTTCCTGCGGGAAAACATTCACTGCAAGGGAGGAGAGAGAGCTTGGTAAAACCCCCCGATTCTTGTAATCACTCTCTTCTTAAAGCCTCTTTATTCAAAATGTTATTCATGATGTGTTACAAGTTAGAAATAAAAACTGTATCAATAATAGTGTATCTTCTATGCTTATGACCCGGATACTAGACTCCGTCCCCTCGGGGTTTAAAGCATCAATCAATCGTTCACCAATAGTAACAAATTTTGACATTTATTAAAAAGCAAAACTCTGCATGCTACCAAATCCACTCTGTGTACCCCAGTATGCCCCCACACACTCACGTACGTGCAAGTCAACCTTTTAAGGGGATACAAGTTAGTTCTGACCCATCATGAATAACATTTAATGAATTTCAGTGAATGTTTTCCCGCACTATTGGGATCAGCCTCCACTTGTGATTTATTAAACCAGGAAGAGTACGGACCCAGTAGACATACTTCTTTCTGAGGGTCCACTGCCCGAAATACGGGAGGGCCTACAGTGGCGCTGATTGCGACAGTCATGACGAAGACCAGAGTGACCTCTCTAGGCACATGTCTAGCGGTCGAAACATGTTGACTGCAGCAGTGGTAGGAGGGAAGTCTTGAGGAACCTCATTTTCTCATTAAGACATTTTCCATCCTTTTGTTATTTTCAATCCTGGTAGGGGCACCAAACTATGGTGAATAAAGTATTTATTTTCTATTGGCACCCTTAATCAGTTTTAATCACTTCCTTGTACTGCACTTTTTTGTCGCACTATCAGTTCAGCCACAGGGTGTTCTGCACAGTTTTTCACCTCATTTTGTGTTACGTGGTGTTTGTATTGAAACTATTTTTGTTGTACGTCTAGTAGTGTGGAATTAATTATTTGTTCCCCCTCCCTAATGCTCCGCCCTGGATGTGGCTACACCAGGGTGTTTGTAGCAGGCCCTATGATGTACGTGAGTGAGGGCAGTTTTTCCAAATTGAGATATTTGTCTTAATTGTGTCCATCGTGTACTCTACACACCCCTCTTTTTGTGAACATTTGTATTAATTTGGGGGCCAGGGGTAGTAGAGTCTGAACAGGAACAGCCCTTTTCCCTTACTTGTGTTGAATATCTCCAGAATTTATTCACTGAACAGCATTGTATCATCTGCTAATGATATAATGGAACAGGATATGCTAATGTTACAACATGGTCAATCCCAATTACGTTCTATTGTACAGCTAGGCTGGTCATTACAAAACCTCCGTTCAGGCTACGTGCCATGGCGTCTAATCAACACAACGTCATTATTTTCTATCTTTAACCTTACTGATAGACAAATCTTGTTGGCACAAAAAGGAGCAGACTATACGATGCTGAGCATTGAAAAGCTAGAAAGATTACCATTGACAATGTCAGAAAGACCTGTCATTGAATGGATAATACTGGGCACCATTACAATCCCGATAACAACTTTTCAGTTTCAATACTGCCAAAAGTATATACCAGCAGGTCTGTATGAAAGGTTGGGTAAAGGATACATCAAATCAACCTGGAATTTACCTTATACACATAGATGTTATAGTGAAGGGAAAAAAGAGGTATTTCTTAGTGGTAACAATTGTAAAAAATCACTAAGCTGTACACTTCTGTGTCAAGGTATTAACGTGCATGGAGCCTGCGAAGGTTCACAAAACCTTTCATGTCATCTGCAAGGCACCCCTGCTACACAGATAGAGCCCTTTTTCAGACAACTTTCCAACGGTAGCTACGTTATATTAAGTGACCACAGCTGTTGTGGCATGATGCCAGGAAAAGCCTATCTTGTGAGTGTTACTTCCAGGGTCATTTGCTGTATGCAAGTATTGTATCCAAACAGCAATCCAGACATGGAGGCAGCAATATGGCCTTCTGTGAATATCTCTTCTATTCGAATTGATACTTTAAGCAGAATGAAGTCTATTCTTTTACAAACAACTGTGCCTTTAACCTCGTCCAAAGAGACGTATGAAAAGGGGGGGTCCTTGGCCCCCCCCACCCGCATGGCTGTGCGGCGATCCCCTCTCCCCTTGCCTCCGGTGGTGTGGGGGGCGTGATCTCCCGGCGTCCAATGATTACACGGGAAGTGTGCGCCACACCACCGGTCGGCCGGCGCCCAATCCATGATCCAGGAGGCATGGTGCAGTCTTCCGGGTCAAAGGGGCGGGTGCCGAGGGGTGAGGGGAGGGGGTGCCCGCCCTCTCCCCGCGTCCCCGGGAATAAAGGAGGGGGAGCGCTCAGTTGGCCCTTCCTGTCGCCTGACGCTCCCCCACACTGGTCACGCCCCGCGCTCGGGCCTCCTAATTTTCTGTTTTATCTTTCAGGTCAAGGATTGCTGCTAGGAGTGTGTGGTGGTGCGACATTAGAAGCAGACAGACGGAGGGTGGATCGTACAGGCCGGATCGTTCACGTGGCGTACCGGTGTATAGTGGATCTGTAGAGTACTGGACGTAGGACATGCAGGACATCGACAGTAAGAGGAGAGCGGGGGGCTACGTTAGAGTTTGGCCACCCCTAACAATCGGAATAGCCGGTGTTGCGGTCGCAGTTGCATGGTGCTCATAGACCCCAGCGCATCCTCCGTCGCGTGAAGGTACAGGGTGCACGGGTTGCGAATCCGAGCAGTACGCGAGTCGATCAATAGACAAAATGCAGGTTGCTAAGGGGACAAAAAATGGAGTTGATGTTGCAGACCTTGATGTGTAAAATGAATGCCATGGATAAGAGATTGGATAAGGTTGACAGCCTAGAGGCTCGCGTGATGGAAAGGATTGATGATATCGCAGGCCCACGCGGTAGACCCAAGCGGCAGATTGCTGCGCCTTTGCTGGATGGGGATTCCGACTCCTCGCCTAAAAGGAGCAAGTCCAAGAGATCAAGGCGCAGTGCACCCGCTCCTGCACCTGTGGCTGTGCCCACTACCCCGGAGCCGGTAGTCCCGGCTCCCATGGCACCGGCTCCTGCCTTGCCATCAGAGGCCCCTCCTGTTGGGCTGTCGCCGCCTGCACCTGTTTGCCCACTCCCGTTGCCTCCCGTGTCGGCACCCATGGGGCCCCCCCCGCCGGTGGTGCCGGCAGCACAGTGCCGGATTGCGAAACTCCGATCCCACCCGAGCTAACTGCGCAGATAGCGGCTTTATTTCCTTGGCTGCAGAAGGGGGATATGATGCCCTCAACACTAGACCATGCCGCGGAGGTGGCCAAGATGGCGTAAAAGATTAGGGCGGGAACAGTTGCGAGTGCGACTGCGGCCTCTGTTTCTCCTTCTTCTGCAGGTTTTGATGCCGCTCGACCGAATGGAAGCGACCGGTAATGGTAAGGAGGTGGCCCTTCCTCTCTTAGGGGACGGTACGATCCCGTCTAGGAGCGAAGATTTAGCGCAACATGTTTCTCGGGCAGTGAAAGAGATGATTTGGGCGGGAAAGTACATATATATTTTCTCTTTGCTATTAGACAATAGGGAAATGGAAAATGCCAAAATGCAGAATGGATGCACCCCAGCGAATGGAGAGTACAGTGTGCGAAGTTTAGGGTGGAGGAAACTCTGCGCAATTGGATCAGGGCCTTCTCCATCCTTACGACTATCACTGTTGAACGCCCTCCTAATGTACATGCGGCAATGGCTTGCTATCAGAGCAGGATTGTAGGGTGGAGCGAGCAGTATCCTGGGGAGGCATGGAAGGAGAATGATATTATTTTCAGGAAAGTGAAAGAATTTGACCTGTCATTGGCATGGGACAAGGTTGACTCGCTGTCGTGGCATAAACAGTTCTCAGGGAACACGGCCCCTGCCCAGCCCACTAGCGTAGCCAGTGTGTTCCCGCTAAAACCCAGCAGCCCTTTCGCGCAGCGCCGGGGAATGAGTTACCGGGGAAGAATAGGGGAGGCGGCGGGGAAAGGAAAGGTGTGTGTTGGGACTTTAATAAGCGCTCCTGTACGAGGCCGGCCTGCACATGTAGATTCAGACATGCATGCGCAATCTGTGGTCACACCTCCCATCCAGAGACAACGTGCAGATCAAAAAGTGGTAATCAGAGTCAGAGAGGGGGAAAGAAACCAGAGTAGCGTAGAATGCACGGTTGGCCCCTCCCCCATTAATGTCCTGGCAATGATCCCATGGTTGAATAGATACCCAGACCACGCTTCAGCTGCCTTACTACAGAAAGGTTTCTCCCAAGGTTTCCGGATCCCGGCAGGGGGATACACAGGCTGTGCGCACTGTAGGAACCAGTTATCAGTACAACATAATCCTGCAGTAGTTATGGCTAAGATCCAAAAGGAACTGTCCTTGGGCAGGATAGCTGGGCCATTCCTGGAAGTCCCAGTGCCCGATTTTGTGTGTTCACCATTGGGTGTAGTCCCCAAGAAAGAGAAGGGGGAGTTTAGACTGATCCACTACTTATCGGCACCTGACCTGCTAGTTGCAAGGACAGCGGCAGAGATACATACCCTATTATCGACAAATTCCCCCGTGCATTTCATAGAAATGTTAAGCCAAATTTTAAACATGTCAGATACCAGCGGCAGCGCACATGTATTTAAGACAATTTTTTCGGGACTGTTAGCACCCTTTGAAACAGTTCTAGGCATCTTCACGAATTTTGTGCATTCTCTTTTCGGTGGCCTGCTTCTTATTTGGGACTCGTAGCAGGAATTTTATTTTTGTTCCTTCTGCTGCAATATGGCAAGCCAAGTCACAGACAAAACTCAGGCTACGATGGAAGAAACGATCCTAGCAGTACGATACCGAGACCGTATCACTAAGGTCCTCGGATTGGCCCGACTAAGAGATCTGAATACTACCTGGTTTCTTTCATTCAGACCAATCTGGCAGAATTGCATCTTACCTGTGCTTCGATGTCTGCTATGTGGAGAAGAATGCGTGTTGGACGCCTGTCTTACACTACCATCAGCAGTACCAATGAATATCGATACTTTGCTCGGTCCAGTAACGAGTCATGCAACGTGTTGTCCCCAGCGGCTACCCATTCTGATGGCGGCATTCGTTGACACTTCACCATTACGATTAGGTGGGGTGAAGTACGAGATGAAAGCAGCACCACACAGGTACAACCTTCCGTGAACATTGCTGATCTAGACACCGATGATGGCAATGCGTCGCATATATGCACTATTTCAACTTTTTGGGAGTTGGCCCAACTCTCACCTACTGTGGTAGACACGTTTTTTGTCAGCCTAGCTGAGGGAATGTTCTCTCCTAACAACGAGAATACTAATTGAAATAGCGAGCACACAGCGTTCCCTGTACTTTGAATTCGGCCTTCAGTTTTGATAAACAGCACTGCTGAAAACGTTTGGAACTATTTTTTCCCATGAAAGCAACATTTTTTTTTTCCCAATTTCCAAAATATTTACCTTTTTTTTGGCACATGATACTCTGCTTAAAGTAGAACTATTCTTAGAGAACAGAATTTCTATTTTTAGAGACTCTAGAGACAATATTTTGAAATCAGCCTCTAGCACATGTACAATCTTGTATGAATATGTGATGAAATGGTCTCGACCTTTTTTTCTGTATTAAGAACCATTTCATGAATGTAAATTTCGTGATTCATTCAGTTAACATTCTAAATGAACAACATTTTATCTGAATGATACCACTGCTTTAAAGTGTACAGTATAATACTCATTTTCGTATATCTAAACCATTACAAATGCATTTGATGTATTTTGTGGTGGGATGGAAAACACATGCACACTTATATGTTAATATATTGCTTAGTATTTAATATTGAGGGACATTATATGTGGAGTGGGTGTTGTGAAAATATCTAGGACCCTAATTAAATATTCCCGATTTATGCCCTTATGTAGTTATAACAAATCCTATCCTTATAAAGGCATAAGAATCATATCCATATTTAGTAATAGCCAATGCAGTCCAAATACGGCAAGGCTACTTCCTTAGACTCCTAAAAAGTACAACGAGTTCTTTAAACATACCAAACCTCCAACAACCCGGGAATTCCCCCTGATTTTGTTTTGATTTGTCCTAGAACTCCTGCGAGTCCTGAAAGAACTGCACTTCTTAGTGACATCTCTTATTGACGTCTTATGTCCAACCTTACGTCAAACACGGCACCTTCCAGGTATAAATATACCAGCATTTGCCTTAAGCAACACACAGTGGTTTGGAGCAGAGCGGCTATTTACTTACCCGAAGCCCAGCTGATGCGAGTGCCGAAGGAAGCCGTCCCTCCCATTTGATGCACTGAGAAAGACGCTGTCTTTTCTCCTGCCGAGAAAATCCAGCTCCAGTGTTTCCAGTCACCCTTGCGGGTTACTGGGAGATCGAGTCCTGAGAATGAGATACAAGACCTCCTTCATTCTAAAATCAAGGTACGGAGCTGATTAGACCCTTAGAGAATTTGTGATTCAGATTCTTGGCAAAACTAACTTAACTTAAAACTGCAACTGCTTTACTCCTTCCCACGTACTAGGCTTAGGTTAAGTACACTGGGGTAGGCGTATTTTAGAAGCACCACTTGAGTACGTTTAGTGAACTGTTCTCATTGTATGTAATTGTATATATTTTATCCGTTTTATGTATCATATGGCTCAGAAACCATATCAGTGCTTTTACAGTATTATTTCATAATACTCCTTTTACTGTACGCACTTTACTTTATGACAAGTATTGAAATTGTGGCAATTCATTTCTCTTGCATGAGAAAGAAGACTGCTCAATAAATAACACTTTTTATTGAAAACGCCTGTCTCTCTATTTCTCTGCACTCTGGTGAAACTAAGCATGCACGATTGACTGAGTAAAATAGCTATCTATTGTTTTCACACGACTCTGGAGATATACTCCTTACTCTGGACGGAGCAAAGTTGTCATGTTTATGCGGTTGTCAGAAGCCAATCCCTTCTTGTCTAATCATGGAAGTTAACTCCTCCCTGTTCATTTGAGAAAGTTTCTAGTGACCTCTGAGCTAGCTGGCATACCTAATTATGTCTAACATATTCGGTAGAGACCTAGTCGACCTCAGTCCTACGTCTAAACTACTGTTTATGTTATTCCAATGCGCAGAGCCTATTGGGAATATAGGAACTACACTACAGTTTGATTGTCCTTCTGTTTGTTCTTTTCTTCTTGGAGGTTCTGATGTTGTTCCTCTTCAAGTTTATCTTTCAATTTTCTTTTCTTGTTACCCATTTTCCTGTCTTAACTATCTCATTGTCATATTGCATTTTTCGCTTTGTACACTCCTTTTGTTGTTATCTCCCAATTGTTATTTATCGTCTTTCTTTCTTTCCTCACATAGGTTCCCGATCAACTTCCCTGAGTCCGCGCATGTCAGTCTGTCAATTTTCCAATGTGTTTCCTTTTTGTCCTGGTGCGGTTGGATTCCCTCCCTTTGCCTGGTCCGTCTTTAGAGTGTCGCCATTTCCCCAATCTCCCTGTGTTTCTCTCTTTCAGGTACGTTATTTTCAGTCATCCTTGGATATGTACTGTCTCTTCTTCTGCTTTCTTTTCTCCCTCCTTTCTCTTCTTTTCTCTCCCCTCCTCCTTTTCATTGGATCCTATTTTCCCCTATTTGGCTTCTTGCTTTTTTCTTTTTTCGGCATAATGATGTTTTCATACTTTTTTGCAAATTTTAATGTCATTATATTTATCTTGTTTATGAATTTAGAGTTATTTCTTGGAATGTAATAGGTTTTAATAACCCAATTAAGCAGCAGAGAGTACTTTCTCATTTATCTTCCTATACCCCCAATATTGTTCTTCTACAAGAGACTCGCCTTAATGACCTTGAATCTCTTAAATTAAAAAGAAACTGGGTTGGTACAGTTTTATTTTTTCCCTCTTCCAATAAAAAAATTGAGTTGCTATTTTAATTCATAAAAAATTGAAATGTAAGGTTTTACTGGAGGAAAAGGATTCTTATGGGAGATGGATTTTGGTTAAACTACTTATTAATTCAATTTCGTTAACTGTCTTTATTATCAATGGTCTTACTCAACCTAATTGTTCGTTTTGGCCTTTAATTACAAGCACATGTATCTAACACAAAGATGATTTATTTCTTTTAGGAGGAGATTGTAATCAGATTATAGATCCATTCCTTGATCGCAAATCCACTGTTCGTTTTATTCCCCACAAACCCCATAAACTGTTTTTGAACACCATACTACAATCACATCTCTCTGACTCTTGGAGACTCACGCACCCAGACACTTTGGATTATTCCTTTTTCTCACTTCCTGACGCTTCTTCCTCTAGACTAGATTATATCTTTCTCTCTCAATCTTTAACTCAAAATTTACTATCCTCTTCTATTGAACCCATTGTTATTTCAGATCATGCTCCCATTATAACGGATGTTAATTTACTTCCACCACTTCCTAAACCTTCTTGTTAGCGCTTTAATTCTACTCTTCTCACTGATCCTAATTTCTCTTCTTCTTTTCGATCTTTCACTAATGATTTCTTTCAATTTAACTCTGACCCTAATACTCCTTCTTATATCCTCTGGGATTCCTTTAAGGCTACTGCGAGAGGGTTTATTATTGACTTTGTCTCTAGGAAAAAGAAGCAATTTCTTCAGAAACGTAAATCTTCTCTCACATATATCAAAAAATTAGAGCATCAATTCTGCACCTTCTCCGATAAATGTATGTCACCAGAACTTTACATGCGAAAATTTCTTTCAACAAGTTCTCCACTGATAATGCCTCTTCAATTCTTCTTCGTAGTAGTGCACGTTATTATGGTGGTCGTAATAAGTCTGGAAAACATTTAGCTAATTACCTAAAATCTGGTAAGGAACGTACTTTAATTGAATCCATCTTTTCCTCCAGAATCTCCTCCTACTCCTTCGATGATTCAATCTAATTTTGAAAAATTGCCTAAACCCTTTACTTCTCATCTCAATTTTCCAGACCTTGAATTTGATCTCTCCTTGCATGAACTTTCTACCACCCTGTCTTCCCTTACTAAAACTAAAACTCCTGGCCCTGATGGTTTCCCGGTTGAATTTTACTTAAATTTTTCTGACCTCTTATTACCCAAACTTTTATTGCTTTTTCAATCCTTTTATACCTCTGGCAAAGCTGACGGTACTTTTCAAGGTGCAACTATCTGTCTCATCCCGAAAGATGGTTGTGACCCTAAATTTTGTAAAAATTATCGCCCTATCTCTTTAGTTAATGTTGGTTATAAACTTTTTGCTAAATTAATTGCTTTACTTTCGGACCCGTTCATGCCCCATCTTATCGGTAAGGAACAGTGCAGTTTTGTTAAAGGGAGACTCACTTCTGATAATTCTCGCCTTTTCCTAAATGTCTTGAACAAGGCCCCATCTCTTTCAATACCTTTGGCTGCTATTTCTGTTGATGCCGAAAAGGCCTTCGATAGAGTTGATTGGTCTTTTTTATTTGCTTCACTAAAGTGGCATGGCTTCGGTTCCAAATTTATTTCTCTTGTTTCTTTATTATCATCTTCACTTAAAGCTTCTGTTCTCGTGAATGGTCAACTTTATTCATTCTTTACCCTTCAAAGAGGAGTACGCCAAGGTTGCCCTCTCTCTCCACTTCTTTTTGTTTTTGCTCTTGAACCCTTTTTGCCCACCATTCAGTATAATACTTACATTTCCGGTTTCCCCTATGGTGATAATCAATTAAAACTTACTGCATATGCCGATGACATCCTCTTGTTCATCTCAGACCCGGAACTATCTATCCCTTCTTTATTATTTTCGAAGCATTCTCCCTTGTCTCTGGATATAAGATCAATTCAGATAAAACAGAGATTCTCCCCCTTACTAAGTTTTGTCTACCTCACCCTTTTTCTTCCACTGGCTTCACCTGGAACAGTACAACAATTAAATATCTAGGTATTTGGTTCTCCTATTCTATCTCCTCTTATTATAATAATAATAATAATAATAATAATAATAATAATAATGATAATAATAATAATGAAGTTTATATAGCGCCTGGTTACGCCTTCCTGGCGTGTCCCCGTGCTGTGGAGAAGAGGCCCGTCCAATAGAAAAGGAAAAAGCCACAGGTCCAAGGCTAATCTCAGGGAACTAGTTAGCGAAAAGGTGAGTTTTAAGAAGAGTCCTAAACCTGGTTTCTGATTGTTCCATCCTCAGCCATAACAGGAGTTTATTCCAGTTTTGCGCGGCTAAGAGGCGAAATGAGCGGCCGCCCATTCTTGCTTTCTTAATCCTAGGGATTACAAGCTGCACTGTCCCGCCTGACCTCAACGTTCTGCCTGGTACATACCTAGTGATCAGGTTTCCCAGGTACATTGGAGCCTTATGCCAGAGGATGCGATGACAAATAAGAAGGGATTTAAACAGCACCCTTTTCTTGACTGGAAGCCAATGAAGAGCTTCAAGGGCTGATTTAGACGCTGCCCTTCTGGGTAGTCTCAAGATTAGTCATGCTGCCACATTCTGCAGGACTTGTAGCCATCTGAGATGCTTTTCTGGAGCACCCAGATATAGGACATTCCCGTAATTCAAGCGGGAAGTAATAGGAGCGTGCGTCATGGTCTCCCTGGCCTCTAGCGAAGCAGATCAAGTGTTTTGTTAAGGGTTTTTAAAACACCGAAACATTTCCCAACTAGCCGGCGGATATGGCCTTCATAAGAGAGGGCCGAATCCACCCAGACTCCTAGATTCTTAGCCTAAAGACAGGGTGTAGGGGCCTAAACATTGTGGCCACCAATCTGCTGTCCAGCAAGATTTGTCTCTACCAACTACTATCACCTCGGTCTTGCCTCCATTCAACTTTAAGCAGTTTTTATTCATCCAGGAGGCAAGCTCCTGCATGCATGCCTCAAAGTTGGATTCTCAGAAACAAGGGTTCTTAGCTTTCTTGGGGATGAAGCAAATATTATATAGAGCACAATAGCCTACTATATGTTTAAATTTCCTTGTCCAGCCGGGCAAGGAATTTATTTATCAACAGATATAAAATGTGGTTACAAATACATTTCTACAACAGTAGTAAAACACAATCCTGTGCCGTACTAGGAGGAAAGCAGAAAATAGAAAAGAGTGAAAGGGGTGTTTTTCAGGCAAAAGAAAAGGAGCAGGCAGGGCACTGTTATAGGTAAAGAATACTGACAGTGTCGCCTGGAGTAGTACATACAAAACCATATACAAATTATTTTCATGTATGCCAACTTATAGGTGTCGACGTTTCGATCCCTTTGCTCAGTTAAATAAAGGGGATCATCTTCAGGACTTATATAATAGGGTTTGCCTGAGTTTTAGGTGCGCCTGTTGGAAAAACAATGAAAAACAAACAAGAAAGGAAATTATCAGGCGAGAATCCTGGAGGGCGGTCAGTCCATACCATTCTAAACGATTACAATAATCGAAATCGCGGTGTGTGCAGGGTGACGGTGACAGTGACAGTGGTAGCCTTTCAGTTCAGGTCCAACATTCTTATACAATTGTCCTCGGAATCGCAGTGACATAGGTTCTGTGGGTGAATAGTATGGGGTTGTGCGGAACATGTGATTAATAAAATGCTCGAGGCTCAGTGATCTGGTGATTGAGTGGAGCATTGTTCGTTTATGGTTATCATGGGGCAGGCTTTTGTGCAAGTCTGGTGGGCTAACGGTGACTTGAGCAATGCCTAGGACGTACCTCTTAAAAGAGGTGAAGGATGGTACACGTAGGTAGTAGATAATGGGTGATGGCACCAGGACTGGTTTTCAGCACGACAACCCGGAAGTACGTTCCTGTAATGAACAAGTATGTACATTGGAGAGCATGTGAATCACTCTATATTCGCGGGTGCACCATACATACATGTGCGATGGTGGCGTACCTTAAATAACAGAACTAATGTTCTGCAAGTGTGGTGGAAGCTGAAGATTCGTCAGCTTTCATGTAATCCCCGTTGCGGCGTAATGCCGATCTATAGGATCAAAAGGGGAACCAATATTGGAAATAGTGGCCAGATTATACAAGGCGAGGGGTAGTGAAAGAGTTACAAGATAGAAAGCATACCGTTTTTGGTTATACTTTCCGTTCGTGATGAGTTATGGGCTTGGGTGGAGGGTTGTCGGTTTCCTAGTAGTGCCGGTTGCGGCGAGCTGTTTGTACTTGTCCAGTATTCAGTTTAGCTCAAGTCATGTATAGGAAATTGTTCTTTCAAAGTGTTCAACTAATGTGGGCAGTGTATTGTCTGTGACCTAACATTGGAGGGACGTACTTTCAGTCACAATAATGTAACTGTTGATATGAGAGATCTCACAAATTACAATAGCACTAATGTAATTTATGCAGTTTTATGCCCTTGTCCAAAAATGTATGTGGGGCAAACTACCCAAAAGGTCAAGACACGCATAAACCAGCACAGGAGCCGCATAAGATGTGGCACCCCCAATGCCCCCTTAGTTGAACACTTTGAATCTATGAAACATACAGCAGACGATGTGAGGTGGACAGTTTTGAAGTCTGTGAAACTACCACAGAGAGGAGGCAATCTACAACAACTTCTGAATCGTGAAGAGCTTAAGTCAATAATACAATTCAACACCATTCACACAGGACTCAACCGGAGTGAAGACTGGACAACACTCCTATGAAAGAACAATTTCCTATACATGACTTGAGCTAAACTGAATACTGGACAAGTACAAAGAGTTGCTGGGCCCAGTAACCTGTTGATACGTTTCTTCTGATGTTTAATGTTTTTACAACTTATACATTTTCCACATATTTTTCACATCCAGCAGGTGTTCCTTCACGATGTCAATAAAGGTTGAATCACTGAGAGTATGATCACCCCTATAGTCCCTGACCAGGCTCACTCTCTCCCAACATGCTTCGAATCACGTTAGTCTCTTCGCAGCACTGTTGTCAAATCTAAATAGCTGTTTAACTTTCATTAAAAATGTTACCCGCCAGACCACCACTACAAGATGGCGCCCATTCCCACCCTCTCATGACCGGGCAAGAGCCCTTACAATTGGCCCCGCCCACATGTCCAAACCAGGATCCGGCAGCAGGGCCTAGCGCTCAGACGGTGCTCCGCGAGCTTGATTCCGACCCAGTAAGCACTCTCTAGCCGGCAGTCAAGCTAATTCCCCAGGCCCAGGTTTCTGCAAGAGACTTCTGGTGCTAATGAAATGTTTAATTTGTTTACAGCGGTCCATTTTTCGACATTGCTCGTACGGTGGCGACGGCCATTGAGCCTCCCTCCAACTATTTACCCCTATCGGAAATCCTCTAAAACGGTATGTTTTTTACCCTGTATCTCACCCGCTCCACCTAATGAGGCCACTCTCCCCAGTAATGGCTTGCCTTTGAAACCACAGTAACAGCTTGCCTTTGAACCCACAGCTCGCCGCAACCGGCACTACTAGGAAACCGACAACCCTCCACCCCAGCCCATAACTCATCACGAACGGAAAGTATAACGAAAAACGGTATGCTTTCTATCTTGTAACTCTTTCACTACCCCTCGCCTTGTATAATCTGGCCACTATTTCCAATATTGGTTCCCCTTTTGATCCTATAGATCGGCATTACGCCACAACGGGGATTACATGAAAGCTGACGAATCTTCAGCTTCCACCACACTTGCAGAACATTAGTTCTGTTATTTAAGGTACGCCACCATTGCACATGTATGTATGGTGCACCCGCGAATATAGAGTGATTCACATGCTCGCCAATGTACATACTTGTTCATTACAGGAACGTACTTCCGGGTTGTCGTGCTGAAAACCAGTCCTGGTGCCATCACCCATTATCTGCTAACTGAGTGTACCAACCTTCACCTCTTTTAAGAGGTACGTCCTAGGCATTGCTCAAGTCACCGTTAGCCCACCAGACTTGCACAGATGCCTGCCCCATGATACCCATAAACGCACAATGCTCCGCTCAATCACCAGATCACTGAGCCTCGAGCATTTTATTAATCACATGTTCCGCACAACCCCACACTATTCACCCACAGCACCTATGTCACTGCGATTCCGAGGACAATTGTATAAGAATGTTGGACCTGAACTGAAAGGCTACCACTGTCACCGTCACCCTGCACACACCGCGATTTCGATTATTGTAATCGTTTAGAATGGTATGGACTGACCGCCCCCTAGGATTCTCGCCTGATAATTTCCTTTCTTGTTTGTTTTTCATTGTTTTTCCAACAGGTGCACCTAAAACTCAGGCAAACCCTATTATATAAGTCCTGAAGATGATCCCCTTTATTTAACTGAGCAAAGGGATCGAAACGTCGACACCTATGAGTTGGCATACATGAAAATAATTTGTATATGGTTTTGTATGTACTACTCCAGGCGACACTGTCAGTATTCTTTACCTATAACAGTGCCCTGCCTGCTCCTTTTCTTTTGCCTGAAAAACACCCCTTTCACTCTTTTCTATTTTCTTCTTTCCTCCTAGTACGGCACAGGATTGTGTCTTACTACTGTTGTAGAAATGTATTTGTAACCACATTTTATATATGTTGATAAATAAATTCCTTGCCCGGCTGGACAAGGAAATGTAAACATATAGTAGGCTATTGTGCTCTATATAATATTTGCTTCATCCCTAAGAAAGCTAAGAACCCTTGTTTCTGAGAATTCAGTTGTTACCCATGGTTCATAGCTACCCGCTGGGTCCCCCTTGTTGTTCTAAAAATGCCTCAAAGTTGGAAGCCTCGACCGAAGGTTCTTGGGATAGATAGATCAGCAGCTGAGTGTCATCAGCATACGATACTAATTCCACTCCAAACGCCTGCACCACCTCAGCCAGGGGGGACAAGTACAAGTTGAACAGAGTGTGGCTCAGGGCAGAGCCCTGAGGGACCCCCTCCTCAAGTGCAACCTCTTTGGACTGAAAAGACCCACGTTGGATCTGGAAACTGCGCCCTGTCAGAAAGGATTTCAGCCAGCCAGCTCAGGACCCGAGACACCCCCTCTGTTCAGACACTGCAGCAAGGTGAAGTGTGCTACAGTGTCGAACGCGGCACTGAGGTCTAGCATTATCAGTGCCATGGTGTGTCCCGCGTCTACTCCTTGCCTGATGGTTTCCGTGGTTCTTAACAGAGTGGTTTCAGTAGAGTGTCCCGCCCGGAACCCTGATTGTGAAGGGTGCAGAAGTTTAGCCCCCTCCATGTGAGCTATTAGCTGGATGTTGACCACTATCTCCGCTACCTTCGGAACATAAGGCAGCAAGGAGATGGGCTTAGATTTTCAAGAATATCATGGCTGAGAGTGGTTTTTTTCCTAATAGGTAGGATCATAGCTCTTTTCCAAGATGCTGGCAACGTGTGGGATACAAAAGAGATCTCCAGAACGTGCCTAAAATACGGCTCAAGAGTCTCCAAACTCTCTCCTAGCACCTTGGGAGGGGCTGGGTCACTGGGGGATCCAGACTTAATGCTGAGACACATGCTTCTTAAGGTCTCTGGAGGGGGGTCTGTGAAGCGTTCCAGTTTCTGTCCCACTACACTGTTTCCAGGCACTTCCTCAAAAGCCAGTCCGCTCCCAGGATTGCTAGTGAAAGAAGCATAGATATTCCTAACCTTCAGAGAGAAGTAGTCCGCTACTCTGTTGCATTCCTCTACTGAGTCGGTGCCAGGGGCATTCGAGCCAGCCACCGTGAAAATCTCCTTATAAATTCTAAAGAGTTCCTTAGAGGAGTTCTCCGCCTCTCCAATTCTGGTTTTATAATGGGCGGCCTTAGCCCCTCTGAGTAGGACTTGATATTTCCTCTGTCCTTCTCTATAGAGCCTCTTCCATTATATTGAATACTAGCAGCCCGTCCCGACGTTGTCCGGGTATGAATTGCTGCCGGCCAGTAGTATATTGTTTTGTAGGATTTCGTTTTGATAGCATTTCTTGTCTGTGACAGGCCTGTGAAACGCTCCGATTCACAGTGCACTGCTGATGCAGTTAAGAGTGCGCGTTCAGTAGTGTGTGAACTCGAGTTTTCATACTTTATTTTTCCTTGCAATATTATATAGCGCAAACTCGAAAACATGGCATGAGCACAATTTACATTACAGAATAACACATTCATTTGTGGTAGGCACAGGGAGACAAAGCGGTTTGCCTGGAAACACAGGATGTTGAGCTGATGCTGTGATTCGAGAGTAGCTCCCCAGCTCTAAAGTTCGCAATTCTAGAACTATAAGTGAATGTCGGTGCTGGCCATCAATGAGAGAGACCTGTGCATTTTTCAAATGGGTGGTGAAAAAATATGAGCATGTTGCTGGAGATGTGGGCCATGTGCCACCAATGTACTTACCGGGGGAGGGTAAACACCCATTATTCCGCAACTTTCTTTCCGCATACCATCACTCTGCAAACTTTCATTACGAAAGTACCATGACTCCGCAATGCCATTATAACGCATGGCATTACATTTTATATGCTTTTACCACGCATACATTTACAATGAAATTCGTTGTAAATGCATGAATGGTAAAAGCATGTTTTTTTTAAATGTTTGGATAAGGTAAGTATGGGTATAGGGGTACATGTTTTGGGGTACTGAGGTATATGTTTTGGGGTGTTTGGATATTTTAAGGGTTCAGATATAGTTTTGGGTTATGGGGTACAGGGGTAGTTTTAGGGTTCACGGCTAGGTTTGAGTTTTGGGGTATTGGGGTATTTTTAGGGTTCAGGGGTAGGTTTGGGTTTTGAGGTACAGGGGTATTTATAGGGTACAGGGCTAGGTTTTGGTTTTGGGGTACAGGGGTATTTTTAGGGTTTAGGGATAGGTATGGGTTTTGAGGTACAGGGTATATTTATAGGGTTAAGATGGGTTAGTGTTTAAGGGTTTTGGGGTATTTTAAGGAGTAAGGGTGGGTTATGATTATGGGGTGCAGGGGTATTTAAAGGGAGCAGGGTGGGATTCGTTTTTAGTGTGTAAAGGGTAATAAAATAAAATAATAAATAAAAATAATATAAATAATGCAATTTAAAAGAATAAATGTTTTATTTAAATTAAAAAAATGTGTATATATATATATATTTATATAATAAGACTACCCTGCACTAGAAAATAAAAAACGCATGCACTTAACTGGTCCGTGTCCGTGTACTTCATCTCCTGGCTGGTATGACTCCAGAGCGTGAGAGAAGTGGCGGAGCGTTTGATATATATATATAAATACACGTATTTACAAACATATATTTGATGTTTTAATCATGTACTTTTACAATGTATATGACTTTACCACACATGCATTTGCGTTATAATGGCATGCGTGATAAAGTCATATGCATTGTAAAAGTTTTAGAAATGATGTCTTTGCGGAGTAATAGTCCCACGTTATAAAAATTGCGGAGTGATGGTATGCGGGATGTTGGTTTGCGGAATATCATCACATATTCCCGGGAGGGGATAGTCCCTTTCTTGCTATTTCCGTGGAGGCGGGTCTTGTGTCCGGATGTGCGTGGCGCGAGGCCTGTGCGCAACAGAAGTGGAAAATCTCCAGTGTGCGCTTCAGGCGTCACCGGAAGTTAAGGCGAGATTACATTTCCTGCACAATGGCCCCTGTTTGCGCTCCTTCCGGCCCTTGGTAATAACGCTATGCCTGACCTCCATACAGTAAAGCAGGTGCACGTCACTGGAAGCGCGGGGCAAGCACACCAGGAGCTGGAATGTACATAACCTGGGAAGAAAAAACAATTAAATATTGGGCACAACACTCGCTTTTTTTCCAATAACCCTGCGCCACGCACACGCTCACGCCCCCAGCACACGCCCACAGCACACAATATGAGACATGGCATGAAGGGCGAAACGTACCACACCCCCCCAGCGTTTGTCATGCCCCCAGCACACACCCACAGCACAATGCAGACACACCCCTTTTAAATGTATATGGTGGGCATCTGCATAGCCTATGTCCTTCTGCTGCAAATTCTCTTTCCAACGCTGTATTATGTGTAGTGATTGGTGCTGGGGTTCCTGAGATTACCCGCCTCAAAGGTTTGGGCTCTCTTTTTATTATATTAGTATGGATGTCCGCAGTTCTATCTCGTATTGATCAGTTTTTTTCTTCCTGGAATCCTCTTTTTCTCTCTTGGTGGGGTCGCCTTGATTTTATTAAAATGATGATTACCCCTATTCTTATTTATATTTTTTCTATGTTAACCGTGCATATCCCTGCCCTGTATTTCAAACGTATTGACTTTTTGTGTTTAAATGTGTTCTATTGTTGCATGGGAAAAGCAGATAGTGACGATCCAAATAAGTGAAGCAGCACAATAAACGATGCCTCGCAATAACAAGTTGCAACTTTTTGTTAACGTTCTCATCCCCCACCTATCATACCTCTACTCAGGGTGCTAATCGAAAATCAAAACATTAGAAATGTCAATATGAGAGTGATTTGTTACATAGGTGGATCCTCCAATCATGATCTATGTGAGGAGTCGGTCAACCAGAGAAAGGCTGCCAGATGGCAGAGTCCACTTGCTCGGTTAGTGAAAAAAAGCAAGTCTCTCCATCCCTAAGCACATGCCAAATACAATGTAGCCAGCTCTGTTGAGTCAGTAATTTATCTGTTCTAGTGCAAGGCCTATGTGGCGACCCCTACGAGATTTACGAGATTTAAGTGGGTATGTGAGTGTGTTGGGGAATCACAGAGTGGTGAATGTGGGGAATCTAGGTATCTGAGTTTCTAAGTATTTAGGTCAGTCAGAATCCCCAAATTGTGTTAAGTTGGGGCACTCTCATAAGACATGTCATAAGGTTCCAGGGGGAGCCACATTGCCTCATCAATTACCCATCATTGTGTGCTGGATTACCAATAAGTGACATTTTTTGTTGCAGTCTTTATGCTTGATGTGTTGCTGGCTGTATGTCGTGCTTGATCATTTATATCCTGCCACTCCTTAGAGGTTAGCTGTCTACCAAGCTCTGAATCCCATCTAAATGTGCCCGGATTTTCGATCTAGTCTCCTTATGGAGTAACATATCATAAAGCTCAGTTATAAGATGCTTATCTGTATCTTTGGTAAGAAGCCATTTTTCAAATTTTGGCAGGTGCCATTGCACAGCTTCTTTAATTAAAGACTGCATGAACCAATTTCTAATCTGTATAGAATGAAACCTTTCCTTTTCTGGGATATAAAAATCAGCATGCAGCGTATCGAAAGGTATGGGCCTACTTCACGAAAGAAATGACCTATGGATCGACATCCCTTCTTCTGCCATACCATGAATAGAACTCCATCTAGTCCCGGTGTGATATACGGGTTTCCCACTTCGGGGTTCAAGGGGCAAGGAAACGATGTGAGGCCCTTTCAGGTCACCCGACTATCCCATATCTTCACAGTGGACATAGTTATAAGGGATAAATAGTGACCCAATTGGTGATGAATGCGAGGAAAAAATGAGAACTTGCACAGCGTGGTTCCTGCTATGTCCCTGTCCATAAACAACCATGGATTCTCCGATTTTGTCCGAGACCAAGTAACGGAGCTTCCTTGCGTGGAGAGAATGCATCAAGCTGAGGACCTCCAAGCCTCTTTCGATAGAGGGCGTCAGCTATGTTCGAGTTTCATATGAGGCCTTTTACTTGCCCACATGAATCGCTGCACTGCTTGTTGCAAGGATTGTACAGTCCACAGGGGCCTGCATGTTTGAAAGAAATAGAGACTTCTCAGAAGGATTGTCATTTTTATGGCAGCGACGCGACCCAACAATGACCAGGGATATAATTGCCATCGGGCTAGACCGTCCTTCACTCTCTTAGTCAAATCCTGGATATACCAGAAAGCCCACTGTATCGAATGGTTCAGAGTTAAGTAGGCCCTGGAGTCAGACAAGACGGTAAGTCGGGCGAGACAGTGAGGCTAGGAGCCTGTGATTTAGAGAGATTCATATGAAAGCCAGATGTCTCACTTCATCCAGAAAGCTTGACAGGGCCGCTCAAGGATCATCTAGTGCTACAATAACATCTTCAGCATTAAATGTGATAGCATGCTTCCCCCCTCACCATCAAAACACACTTGAATAATTTTAGGGTTATCACTCATGCTCTGGGCAAATGGCTGCATATGGAGTGCAAATAACAGAGGTGACAAGGGGCACCCCTCTCTCGTACCTCGACATATGGGGAACAGAGCAGAACTTCTACCGTTGACCGTAACAGAGGCTTCAGAGTCTCCATAGTTGCTGAGGTTCCATGGACTAAACTGCTCTCCAGCGCCAAAATTGTTGTATCCCATTCCCAGCAACCTTCTTGTGGATGTAGCCTAGTGATGGTTACCATGCTAACTTAGAATGTTATGAAGAGACTGGACACTTGATGTAGACAGTTGATGCCGATGTAGACATGCCTTGGGGTTGCTCCATGTAACTTAATAAATACATTGTTTATCTTAATCTACAAGGTGTACTTTGTAATAATGGCGACGAGGATGGGATGCTGAAGAAGATGAGAGAATTATAACTACTGATTATATTGAGTTCGACAACCCCTGGTGCAGGAAATGTTCAAATCCTGAAGCACTTTGTGTGTAGTGCTTGGAGTTGCTGGCTCGTGGAAATTACCTGGGAACCTGTTATAAAGAAGTGGATTTGAGGTGAGTGACAAGTGTGTTTGGTGAATGTGCCTTGATAGCACCAGCAAGGTAAACAGAACAAAGTGGCTGGATAGGGGAAATCTTTTTCACAAATGTAGGTCACGCAGTCAATTTATACTACGTAGCCACGGTCATCTGTACCAAAACAAATTTATTTCATCATTTTTTTGGTTTCTCAATTTTTTCAAAACTGCATGGGCAAACCAAACAACTGTCACGACAGTGAATACATGGATACAATATTTACATATATACACATATACCAATATACAATATTTACAAAGTGAAGAAAACACAATTATTTGAGACAATTTTCAGAAGACACACCAAAAAGAACAAATAACGTGATTCAATATTGAAACATTAGTAACATTTATGTGCAATTAGAAAATTCAGACGCGTTTCGAACCGGATAAATGACGGTTCTCTTCAGGACAGGGACTGGGTTCAGTGTCTGCACATGGCAATGAGTGTGCCGTGATGTCGGTAAAAACGGCAATATTGAATCACGTTATTTGTTCTTTTTGGTGTGTCTTCTGAAAATTGTCTCAAATAATTGTGTTTTCACTGTCGTGACAGTTGTTTGGTTTGCCCATGCAGTTTTGAAAAAATTGAGAAACCAAAAAAGATTTCCCCTATCCAGCCACTTTGTTCTGTTTACCTTGTAGTTGAGATCCGGGCTGGGTAGACGTAGGATCCAAAACCTCTCTTGGTTCACAGTTTGATAGCACCAGCGGCAGTTTTCTGAATAGAAGTGCAGTGATGGCACCAGTGGCTGCTATCGTGTTAGCCTAAGAAAATGTTCATCTGCGATTGATGGAAGATTTGATGTTTACTGCGATTAAGGGTGTTAAATAAATTACCCTCTCTGAAAAGAGATTGTCCTGCTGTGCGTCTGGCTTTCTGTTTAAGTAAATCATCCTGCCGAGCGTCTGTTGCAAAAGCGAGTGAAAGAATAAATGCTGTGTTAAATGAATTACCCACGCTGAAAAGAGATTGCCTTGTTGTGCGTCAGGCTTCCTGTTAAAGTAAATCATCCTAATGGGCATATCAGGGGTGTGGAATTTAATAAAATATCTACTTGTAACTTGTCATGGGGCAGATGGCTTCATAAATCTACGTGTCCTGTAACAAAACCCACTTGTCCGTTTGGGGTCATGTAGTGGGACGACAAATTATGGCCGCAATCTCATTATATGAGAGCTCTGATATAGCCTCTCTGAATATGCCAGGGCTCATACCATAGTAGTGTTTGAATACTTGCTATCCCCTTATGTTGCCGCGTTTTTCTGCAGATCTACATACTGGGGCTGAAAGTAGGGGTAAGCAATAGTTCCAGGGTTAGAATGCCCTTTTGAGTCTGTGCAAACCCACGAAAATGCATGTTTTAAGGGTTTTCAACAACTCTTCTCTAGTCTTTTCCCATACTGAGAAAGATTGGAAATTTACTTCTGACAACGGAAAACGTAAACCTTCTTTTAGAGTTGGGAAAAGAGTGGTTGGAGGGAAAGTGAACTTGCAAACACTCAGATTTTCGCATGAGCAAATTTACACATGTATATTTGCTCATGCTAAAATGCAGTTCACAAATGTTTTCTAGGAGTACTATATCTTGTCCTCATTCTGTAAATTCTTGGGAATTCACTTAGCTGCACTTAATGCAAGGACATATACCATGGGTGCACTTTTGAGACTTTCTTTAATAATTGGGTCCCTTATTTGGTCTGGAGTTGACCATGACCTTTTGCGTTTATTAAAATTCTGTTTCTCTCTCTGTTTCGGCTGGCTTCACTGTGAGTGACAGCATTCTGCTCTTTCACAAGGAACATATCGGCACATAAAGTAGTTTTGTTCAGTACCAGTAACGACTGTGGCAGTGTGTGGTTTTTTTATAGACCAAAATTTTTTTTGCTTTTGCCAAGGTTTGTTATAATGGTGAGGGATCAGCAGCTCCCACACCAATGGGATTTTACAAAAACCATGCCAAAACAAGTCACACATTGACAAAACTAAAAAGCTGACCACCAATTTCAGACCTACTGACTTTGCCGATGCTTGTTTATTTGTGTTTCTCATAATCTTGCTGGTTACACTGATTTTTCATTATGAGTATTTTTGGGAACTACTAGCATGCATTAACACATGTTAATTAATGATGCTGCAAAGAAATGGTACCTGAGATTTTACAGTAGTATAGCTAAATGTTTTTTTCTGTTTTCATCTTTTATCAACATTTTATTTTGAAAGCTAATCATCCTCAATCTTGCTTTCAAGCGTCTACAAATATTTCTATCAAATCAAAGAGCATTTTGGGAGCATTATACAGCGCCTCATATTGCTAAACTTTGAAATGATGTGTAAACATGTTTATCCTGGAACCACTGTCTGTAGTACTGACATAGGGTCCATTACCCCACCCCGCCCTGTTTGTTGCAGTACCACATGGCGGAGGTGTTATCCATGAACACCTGCACTACTCTCCGCCTCTCCCACGTTGCTACCCCATCCCAGAAGAGATGCATCCATCACCACAGTGTGTTCTGGTTGGGGGAGGGAGTGGGATCTGCCGTTGACCGAATCCTGGTTCGTGAGCCACCACTGCAATTCTCGTGCAGTGCCCTCCGAGATCTGGACGCAATCAGACAGATTCAACTGATGCTGCGCCCACTGGAACTTTAAGTCCCACTGCAGAGCCAGAATAAGCCACCTGGCATGATCAACCAGCAGGATGCAGGAGGTCGTGAGGCCCAGCAGCCTCAGGGTCATTCTCACCGAAACCTGGGATAGAGGCTGAAAGATCGGAATTATAGCCCAAATATCCCAGACTCGCTGTTCGGGAGGATAGACTTGAAACAACGTTGTGCCCAGAGCCCCTTCGATGAAGAGGAGCTTCTGAGAGGGAATCGGGTGCGATTTTGGTACATTTATTGGGAAACCCAGTGAATGCAGGAGGTCGGCCGTAGTCTGAAGGTGGGAGACGACTGCCTGGGGCGAGCCCGTCTTCAACCGCCTGTCATCGAGATAGGGGAAGACTGAAACTCGTGATCTGCGCAGATGAGCTGCGACCACCGCCATCACTTTTGTCCACACCAAAGGGGTGCTGTAAAGGCCAAAGGGGAGCACAGTAAATTGAAAATGCTAGTGGCCTATAGTGAACCACAGGTAACGCAGGTGTGCCAGCAGGATGGGTATGTGAAAATAAGCATCCTGCAAGTTCAAAGCTACTATCCAGTTTTCCGGGTCTTGGGCAGACAAGACCTGAGCAAGCATCAACATCTTGAACTTCTCCTTCCGGAGGAAGCGGTTGACATTCCTATGATCCAAGATAGGAGGCAGGCCTTTGTCCTTCTTGGGGATCAGAAAGTAGTGGGAATAACCACGACCTACTTCTGGGACAGGAACGTGCTCAATGGCTACCTTTGCCAAGAGAGTTGTAACTTCCTGATGGAGATGACCCATGTGATCCTCCAACATGCGGCGGTATTGCGGTGGCATGGCTGGAGGGGTAGCCTCGAAGGGGAGGAATTAGCCCCTTCAGACTATCTGCAAAACCCACCTGTCCGACATGATGGTGCACCAGTGGGGAGGTGAAGGCAAATCCTGCTCCCCACTGGCGTTTGATGGGTCTGAAATGTCAGACTAGGAAGGTTTGAAGGCTGCTGCAGAGGGGGGTTGGTGGACTGGCCCGCCTGCTGGCCTTGGAACCACAACAGTTGATCCCACGTCCCCGGCTGCACGAAGGTTGGGTAACTTACTACAGCCTGTGGCTCTGGGCAGGTTGTAGCTGGGCACCCCTTCCGTAGCCACAAAAGGGGCGAAAAGCAGACTGCGCAGGGTGGCTGGAGAGGCCCAAGGACTTGGCCGTAGCTCGTGAGTCCTTTAAATGCTCTAAAGTGTGGTATGCTTAGTCGCCGAAAAGGCGACAGCCATCAAAGGGCATGTCTATGAAAGTACTCTGGACATCTCCAGAAAAACCAGTCAACCTCATTCAGGCGTAGCGTCGAAGAGCTACTAAAATGGAATTGTCCTGCCCAGAGAGTCGGTGGTATCCAGCCCACAACGGATGGTAAACTTTGGAGCATCCCTCCTGGTGGCAATAGCCTAGGAGAGACCAGTCTGAGCCTCCTCTGGACTTTGAGGCAGTACTTGCGCAACCGGGTCCCACACAGAGTGTTAGTAACGGCCCAATAGACATGCAGTGTTTACCGATCGCAGTCTCAATCTGGAGGAAGAGAAAATCTTAATCTCAAGATGATCCAGCTTCTTGGATTCCTTTTCCAGCGGAGTGTAGGGAATGCGCTCTTGGAAGTACAGGCTTGGACCCCCAAGCTCTCAGGGGTTGGGTTTTGGGAGAGGAAAGTAGGGTCACTCAGAGCCGGGAGGTGGCATTGGGTGATCATCCTATCCACTGGAGCCCCCGTGTTGGGCTCGGACCCGGTGCCCAAAAGGACGTCGGTAAGGGCCTCATTGAATGGAAGCAGAGGCTCCAAAGAGCTTGCAGCCGGCTGAAGCACCTCTGTCAGGAGGTTAGTCCTGACTGCCACTGTAGGGAGTTCGAGGTTGAGAGCAACACCACTGCGTATGAGGCTCCCTCATCCATAACCACGGTAAGATGAGACAACATGCCAAAGTCAGTGGAGGTGTCCAGACCACTGGCATACCCCCGTTCCTCTCTCCAGTCCTGTTCAGTATCCAAATGGTCAGTCAGAGGGTCACCTGACCCCTCCCAGTCCTCCTCCTTTGGGTGCTAATCTGGACAAGGAATGAACAGAGGCACAAAAACCCCTCTCAGCGCCAGATCTGGTCCACATCAGGATGGAGGCCGAACCCGTCCGGCGTCTAAGGCAGTAGTGGTGGTTGAGGAAGCCGCGCCAGTGGAGAAGGCTAAGGCCCCCCAACTGAGTCTGCGGGTCCGAAGGCGCACCGGCAGGTTAAGGCCGCCCAAAGATGGCATACATCGCTCCGTAGAACTAAAAGCTGGGCGGGAGTTGCTCCTCATCCTGGGAAGGGAGGGAACTGCAGAGTCGACTCTTCAGGCTCCGCATGCTGAGCAGCGGGAGTGGCACCACCCGCAACCCTCGTCGGTTCAACCGATCAACGAGGAGAAGTCGAGGAGCGATGATGTTTCTTCGACTTCTTCTTGTGCTTTGACTTACCTGACCCCGAGTGCGAAGACTTCGATGACTTGGACGAATGGTGATGGCTCCCCGACCGGTCCTTTGACTCCCTCTCGACCTAGACCTTGAACTGCGAGGAGACAACTGCCGATGCTCAAGAAGCTTTTGGGACCACTCCCACAAAATCTACGGTGCCATGGACCAGCAGTCTAAGCATGACTTGGGGTCGTGGTCGTGCTCCAGGCAAAAGAGGCACATGTGGTGCAGATCCGAAACCGACATCAGCCGAGAACAGCATCCGCAAGCCTTGAAGCAGTGTATCCTTACGAGCACCAGGAGTCGTTGACTTAAAAGACGCTGCCAAAAAGTCGCTTAAAACGTTCAGTCAAAAAAGGACTGGGGGTACCGCTCTCCCTAGATCTGCGCTGGCTGGCGAGGAAAAAGAAAACTGACGTCAGCGCACGAGGGTGGCGTCTAAGTAGCTACCGCAAAGTCATTCAGCCGGGACAATGAGAACGCCACCTTTAGATGCACTGGGGTACTGCTGATGACAAACTTTCAGGATCCAGTCTGACACCTAGGGTTAACTCTAAGGTAACGAAACTATAAATAACGTGTTTCTTTCATATAATATATCATCCCTCAAAAAACACTAACAAGACAGTTGACAACCACGAGAACAACACTAGAGCATATGACAGACCCTATGAACACAGATTTGAGACAGGTATGGGCACACTCCACAACAATTCAGGTAAGGTGACTCAGATAGCTAAAAGGCTGCCTAATGGACACCTGGGTGGGGCTGCAGCAGCCAACGATCACAATTTGTTCCAACTTCCCACTCCGCATCAACCATTTTGCCCAGATTTTAGAGGCCCTCCTCAATCAAATTTGCACCCTCTGCAAGTCCAGATACAGAAAGCAAACTGTCCATGAAAGTCCGACAGCCAAGGACCACAACTATAACGCCATTTGGACAAGGGGAAAACCAGTGGCGCGGGGCGAGAGTAACAGACATGAGAAGACATGGGAAAAGGGATTACGGTGCCATTCTTCACCTCCTTTTTCAAGTGGCAGTCACCAGCTTGGGAATCCATGGGTTCATGTGAATCCTGGAACAGGTGACGGCAACCTGTTGTATTGGGTTGCGCAGCTCCTTCTCTGCCATTCAATTCTTAGAGGAGGACCCACCTGACAAAAATGGTTGAGAGCCCCTGCCTGAAAGAAGTTGCAATTTATGTGTCCCTACTACCCCTAGCATCAAGCACAGACCTTGCAGGAGAACCCCCCATACAGTTGATATTTTCTTTTCTTCCTCATCTCACCATAATTCAGCCCAGGTGAGAGAAGGCTTAACATCCTTAAAAACACGGCTTGGCATTACAAGCTAATCAGCAATAAACCTTCCCTACCAGTCCTGGATACAAGACATTCCAAGGAAACAAGGCCTTTTTCACTAAAACAAGGCCACCCGCTTGAAAATGGTATCTGGGCTAAGGTATTCCCGATGAGACTGGCATTATATGGCTATCACCCATGGAAATAAGCACTGCTGCACCAGATTTCACACCAACCAAAGAAGTACACAAATAAAAGCTCATCCAGAGCTTCTTTCTGTACATAGTAATTACTGCTCCCTGTTTTCCGTTTTTACAGAGAGAAAACCATATTATTATTAATAATATCGGAACTAACAGATGTCTATTTAAATTTGCTCACTCAAATGAGGTCCATTGGCCTAGAATAAAAGGCCTGAGTACAATAATTCGGCCTTCACTTCCTACTAGAATTGTTCCAGCTCTAAATAAGCCTGATACCACCAGCATATCTGAGAACTATCCCCTCCCCCCAGGGCTACAATGATTTAGCCAACCAAGGATCAGAAGACCTGCTGAACCAAACTACTAAATCCCAAATGAACTGAAACAGTTAATCTCCTCCCTCATTACATAGCAAATATTTAATTTAAAGCCTATGCTGTGACCTCCTCTGAGCCTGATTAAATAGGCCGACTTCAGCCTCACCCTGGCTCATATCCTTTAGTCCAATAATGCTCAGTTCCAATCAAGTTCCAATCTTGAACAGTCCAAGATAGATCCCCAAGCCTGGGCGTAGTTCGCGTAGCCGCACTCCGCGGAGCTACGCGAAGATGCACTTGCACTCCGCGAACTACGCATAACTCCGCGAACATGCGTAGTAGCTTGCTTGACCCGTTCGCGAGCCGTTTTTCGTCTTCGGGAGCGCCGTGGAACTCTGGAACCTGCTCGACACCCCATCTCCAGACGTCGCCTTCCTCACGGAAACATGGATGAACGCCTCCTCAGCGCCCGACATCGCCGTCGCCATCCCGGACGGATACAAGATCACCCGGAGAGACCGCGTCAACCAGACAGGAGGAGGCATCGCCATCGTCCACAAGAACACCATCCGCATCACGACCAACTCAGACGACACCCTCACAGCCGCCGAACATCTTCACTTCCAGATACACACCGACCCCAAGACCACACTCAGAGGCACCCTCATCTACAGACCCCCAGGACCTCGCACACAATTCAGCGAAGACATCGCAGACTTCATCAGCCCGCACGCCCTCGCCTCCGCTGACTACATCCTCCTAGGGGACCTCAACTTCCACCTGGAGAACAACAATGACAACACCACCACCACCCTGCTGGACAACCTCGCCAACCTCGGACTCATGCAACTGGTGAACACCCCCACCCACTACGCCAGACACACGCTTGACCCAGTCTTCTCCTCCAGCAAGTACCTCTCCTTCAGCCACTCCACCGGACTCCACTGGATAGACCACAGCTGTGTCCACTTCAGCTTCAGAAAGACCACGACTCACCACCACCCGCAACATGTTCCCCGCAGGAACTGGAACAAGATCACCACCGACCAGCTCACCACTTCACTGAGCCAGAACCCTCCCGCCACCTCAACGGACCCCAACCAAGCAGCCAACAACCTCACACAGTGGATTACCAATTGCGCTCGGCCAACCAGCCTCGACCACTCGCAGTCCGGCTTCCGCGCCAACCACAGCACCGAGACCGCCCTCATCGCAGCCACTGACGACATCCGAGCCCTGCTCGACAACTGGGAAACAGCGGCCCTCATCCTCCTGGACCTCTCCGCAGCATTCGATACGGTCTGCCACTGCACCCTAGTGCAGCGCCTCAGCAACATCGGAATCCAAGAGAAGGCACTGGAGTGGATCATCACGTTCCTCACCGGAAGAACCCAGAGAGTCTGCCTCCCCCCATACAGATTCAAGGCCACCGAAGTCATATGCGGCGTACCACAAGGATCATCACTCAGCCCCACCCTCTTCAACGTCTACATGAGCCCCCTCGCAGCCATCGTACGCCAACACAACCTCAACATCATCTCCTACGCCGACGACACCCAGCTGATTCTCACCCTCACCAACGACCCAGGAACCGCCAGAATCAACCTACACGAAGGGATGAAAGACGTAGTCGAGTGGATGAGGAACAGCCGCCTGAAACTGAACTCATTATAAAAAATGGGGTAACCCAAAACGGTTTTTTGGACCTGGGTAGTCAATATAAGCATAGAAACAATGACCCAACCCGAAATTGATTGTTGGCTAAATGAATCAGTACTCACAGTTAGTCATTTTTATAGGTGTGTATAGTTCATCACCTCTTGTAGATTTTATCAGAACACTTCAAAATGCAACCACCTTAGAAAAGTTAATTTATTCAAAAAAGGGAGTTTTAATGAATTGCTCCAACACAGCGGGGAAATTTCAAATATACATTAATAAAATTTTTCAAAACAACGAACGGTAACAAAGAGAGCAGCGTGCTTCTATAAAGGTGCCGGAAAAACAGAAGAAAAAGTGATTTTGATAGAAAGGGTGTAAGCCTCAACAGAAGAGTGACAAAGGGTAATTTATACAATTGAAAAAAACACAATGCTGTACAAAAAACAGCAAAATTATGTAATAAGGCCACTGATTGCTTATTAATCTTTTAGCATTTATACATTCTTTTACTGGCATGTATAATGTTTGGGAAGAGGTAGTGGTCCTATTTTGTGGAGTATAGCGTCGACGTTTCGACCCGTCTGGTGGTACTAGGGTGGCTGGGGACCTCGACCTGCGGGTCTTCCTCAGGACGTGTGTGGCACAAAAGAACTGCGTACCGAAGTTGGTAAAGCTGTGGGCCTACAATGAATTACAAAAGGCAATATTCAGGTGGGTGCATAAAATTAGGTACTGAAGTGGAGGTACCTGGACTTCGGTTATTTTCTTACCCAGAAATTTCTTTTAGTGGGAAGATCAAGAGCCTCCTACATCTGGATGGTTTTGGACAACTGATTGGTCACAGTCCCACTCCTTCAATGCCTGGGGAGGAGTATCATGTATCAATACCTCATACAATTAGGTATCCATTAAATTGATGGCTCAAGTGTCATTTATAAAGGCTTACCGAATTGGTGATTGTAGCCCTTCCACCAAGTAAATTCAAGTGGTGATATCAAAGATGACAAATGGGATTTAATCCGTTACTGTGAGGAAACATATAATGCATGTATTTAATTGGATGTCAATCAGTGTACTCGGTTCATTTTTATGAAAAACAATTTAGTGTTTCGTACCTTTTTGTGTACATGTACAGGCATCATGATGAATGTGGCTGAAGGCTCATTAAATGCGCCAGAAAATCCTGCAAGAACATGCAGAAATCGAATGTAACCTTTGTTATATCATATAAAGATAAAGTACATCGTGTGTGTAAGTCACCGAAGGTTTGCGTTCAGTTGTTTACCTTTTAGCGTGGCGGTTCTTACTTAGGGTGGTTCGTGATGGTCGAGAAAATCTCATCCGGCAGTTTAAGAACGCTGCATGAGAGTACAAATGAAATCACGTCAGGGACGGATTGTGATTGTCACGCAGTTTAGCCGGCATTAGTATGGTTTGAGGAAATTATATGCGGGGGATTGTAAGTCTTACCGGGAGTGTGAATTCCCTGGCGGCGACTGGTCAAGTCCGGGAGCCTCATAACGCGGTGACGTCATACGGACGTTTTAAGCGTTCGAAGAAAGGTCGAAATAGAGGGCGGACTCTATGAAGCTCTTTGCTAGTTCTTGGGGAAACGATGGATCGGACCTTAGTGTGGGTAGCCACAAACAAGGGACTAGGAGTAGTTCTTAATGCGCCCATTGTCATGGCAATGATAATAACAAGGATTGGCCTGACGTGAGCAAGAGTAAAGACAAAAGGACGCTTATTAGACGAATCAATTTTTAGTTGGGTATTGCTGTTAATTACATTGTTTTAAAAGTGGGCCTATATTGAGGGCTCTGAATTAACTGTTATGTACCCAAAGCATCAGGAATATGGTCGGCACAGAAGTGGGACTGAGTGTAGTTCTCAGTGCTTGGGTAATGCAGTATATCAGTGATGGGTCAGGCATGTACAACAATTGAATACTGTTAAGGCGCATATCATATATGATGTATCAGTGATGGGTCAGACGTGTACAAGAATAGAGTACTGTAAAGGCGCATCACTTCTGTGCCGACCATATTCCTGATGCTTTGGGTACATAACAGTTAATTCAGAGCCCTCAATATAGGCCCACTTTTAAAACAATGTAATTAACAGCAATACCCAACTAAAAATTGATTCGTCTAATAAGCGTCCTTTTGTCTTTACTCTTGCTCACGTCAGGCCAATCCTTGTTATTATCATTGCCATGACAATGGGCGCATTAAGAACTACTCCTAGTCCCTTGTTTGTGGCTACCCACACTAAGGTCCGATCCATCGTTTCCCCAAGAACTAGCAAAGAGCTTCATAGAGTCCGCCCTCTATTTCGACCTTTCTTCGAACGCTTAAAACGTCCGTATGACGTCACCGCGTTACGAGGCTCCCGGACTTGACCAGTCGCCGCCAGGGAATTCACACTCCTGGTAAGACTTACAATCCCCCGCATATAATTTCCTCAAACCATACTAATGCCGGCTAAACTGCGTGACAATCACAATCCGTCCCTGACGTGATTTCATTTGTACTCTCATGCAGCGTTCTTAAACTGCCGGATGAGATTTTCTCGACCATCACGAACCACCCTAAGTAAGAACCGCCACGCTAAAAGGTAAACAACTGAACGCAAACCTTCGGTGACTTACACACACGATGTACTTTATCTTTATATGATATAACAAAGGTTACATTCGATTTCTGCATGTTCTTGCAGGATTTTCTGGCGCATTTAATGAGCCTTCAGCCACATTCATCATGATGCCTGTACATGTACACAAAAAGGTACGAAACACTAAATTGTTTTTCATAAAAATGAACCGAGTACACTGATTGACATCCAATTAAATACATGCATTATATGTTTCCTCACAGTAACGGATTAAATCCCATTTGTCATCTTTGATATCACCATTTGAATTTACTTGGTGGAAGGGCTACAATCACCAATTCGGTAAGCCTTTATAAATGACACTTGAGCCATCAATTTAATGGATACCTAATTGTATGAGGTATTGATACATGATACTCCTCCCCAGGCATTGAAGGAGTGGGACTGTGACCAATCAGTTGTCCAAAACCATCCAGATGTAGGAGGCTCTTGATCTTCCCACTAAAAGAAATTTCTTGGTAAGAAAATAACCGAAGTCCAGGTACCTCCACTTCAGTACCTAATTTTATGCACCCACCTGAATATTGCCTTTTGTAATTCATTGTAGGCCCACAGCTTTACCAACTTCGGTACGCAGTTCTTTTGTGCCACACACGTCCTGAGGAAGACCCGCAGGTCGAGGTCCCCAGCCACCCTAGTACCACCAGACGGGTCGAAACGTCGACGCTATACTCCACAAAATAGGACCACTACCTCTTCCCAAACATTATACATGCCAGTAAAAGAATGTATAAATGCTAAAAGATTAATAAGCAATCAGTGGCCTTATTACATAATTTTGCTGTTTTTTGTACAGCATTGTGTTTTTTTCAATTGTATAAATTACCCTTTGTCACTCTTCTGTTGAGGCTTACACCCTTTCTATCAAAATCACTTTTTCTTCTGTTTTTCCGGCACCTTTATAGAAGCACGCTGCTCTCTTTGTTACCGTTCGTTGTTTTGAAAAATTTTATTAATGTATATTTGAAATTTCCCCGCTGTGTTGGAGCAATTCATTAAAACTCCCTTTTTTGAATAAATTAACTTTTCTAAGGTGGTTGCATTTTGAAGTGTTCTGATAAAATCTAGAAGAGGTGATGAACTATACACACCTATAAAAATGACTAACTGTGAGTACTGATTCATTTAGCCAACAATCAATTTCGGGTTGGGCCATTGTTTCTGAAACTGAACTCAGACAAGACGGAAGTCCTCATTCTTGGATCATCACCCTCCGCCTGGGACGACTCCTGGTGGCCCCCTGCCTTGGGCAGCGCACCCAAACCAACGGACCACGCACGCAACCTGGGCTTCATCCTGCACTCCTCCCTCTCGATGACCAGACAAGTCAACGCCGTCTCATCATCATGCTTCAACATCCTACGCATGCTCCGAAAGATCTTCCGATGGCTCGCCACCGAAACCAGGAAGACGGTCACACAGGCACACGTCACCAGCCGACTGGACTACGGAAACACCTTCTATACCGGAACCACAGCCAAACTCCAGAAAAGACTCCAACACATCCAGAACGCCTCCGCACGACTCATCTTAGACACCCCCCGACACAGCCACATCTCCGGACACCTGAGAGACCTTCACTGGCTCCCCGTCAGCAAAAGAATCACGTTCCAACTCCTCACCCACGCACACAAGGCCCTCCACGACCTGGGCCCCAGGTACCTCAACAACCGCCTGACCTTCTACACTCCAACCCGCCAGCTACGATCGACCAGCCACGCCTTTGCCGCCGTGCCACGCATCCGAAGATCCACCATGGGAGGAAGATCCTTCTCCTACCTGGCAGCCAAGACTTGGAACTCCCTCCCCATCCACTTCCGCCTGTCCCAAGACCACCTCTGCTTCAGGAAGCAACTCAAGACATGGCTGTTCGAGCAGTAGCGGACCCCCCTCCCCCAAGCGCCTTGAGACCCTCTGGGTGAGTAGCGCGCTATACAAATATCCTGATTGATTGATTGATTGATTGCCTGCATGCTCGGGATGTGTAGCGCGCGAAGTTACCCATGAGGTTTGTCCCGCCCGCTCGCGTCCCCTTATTTCCGGTCACTACTAACGTGTTCGCGAGTTATTCTGTGCCAGATTGCAGTTTCTGCGTGATCGGCACCTCAATCTTACCGACAAGCATCCTCGCGCACGCGAAAATGCTATTGAGCACGCGAGAACTACGCTACGCAGCAGTTTGCGGAGTATTCGACAACTTCGCGTTCTCCGCGGAGCGCGGAGTTGCCGAAACTCCGCAAACTCCGCGAACGGAGCGTAGTTCTTCGCCCAGTGCTAATCCCCATATGTAAGCCCCCTGCTCAACCATCCAATAAAAAGCTGTTCCAGGTTGCACAAAATCTCCACTCCAACTAAAATCCTCAAAGCATGCCAGAAAAAACTTCAGGCATGAGGTAAAGATGGAATACAACACATCAGAAATTAAAACGGATGTCTCAAGACAGATCTCTTTTGCAGATCATAACGCCGGTGGATATGCTTCTATAAGAAGGTGAAAGTTATGAGCCTAAGGATACCCAGGTGTGTAGAACTTTATACAAATTTCTACTTGCACTATGTACGTGATGTGTCAGAAATCGACTTGTCATGTAAAAAATCCAATTGTCCGTCTTGGTACAAAGCAGTGAGGTGACAAATGTAGTCAGCATTCTCATATCAGAGCTCTGATAACAGCCTCTCTGACTATGGTAAATCCAGTTTGTAATACTCTGTGAGTCCGTGCATACCAACTAACTTGCTTTTCGAAGGGTATTCACCGATTCCTCTTTAATCTCCTCCCACACTACAAAAAGGTGGAAGTTTATTCCTGATGAGGGCAAGAGTAAACATTTTCCAAGTGTGAGAAAAAAAGAGGGTGTTGAATGGGTGAACTCGGCAAATCTTTGCTTGAGCAAATATATTATAAACACAAAATATGTAAAGCGCACTTTCACCGTAGGTTCCCACAGCACTAAAATAACAGAATGATTTTGAAAGGAAGAAAGGCTAAGGTGGCCCGCTGGGATTTCAACCATGTATATTTGGTCATGCAAAATGTTTACTAGGAGTACGATTTCAAGGCATACTTCCGTAAAAACATGTACATTTTCGAAAGTCGTAAATCAGCATTAATGCAAGGATATACATCTACAGATGAACTTTTGCGTCTTTCTGAATGAATTGGGCCTGTGTCTCATTTTCATGTTGCCCATAATGGTATTACACTATCTCTCATTTCTTTTTAATGTAGGCATGCATCACACCCATTTTGGTCACTCTGAGAAACAATACCTAAACCTTCACAAAAGGCACACAATCCTGTCACAGATCTGTGTAGTAAACTATCAGAGAAAGGGTTTGTGCTGACTAAACATGAAAACGTGTTGCCCTTGTCCCTAAACAATATCCTGGGCATCAGGCGATAGGAATTCCACACCTGTGATAACCTACATGGAAAAGGACTAGCCATCAATACATTCGGCAAATTTTAATGGAAATATGACCATCGCCATCTACAATAATGGGAATGTAATGGGCCAATCCTCAGGTAGCACACTGTCTCAATGCGACTGACTCTTCAAAAACCTCCTTCGAGCTCAGAAAAAGGACTATTACTCTCCTAAACATACACCTTCAGCACACCCTCTACCCTATGTAGAACTCTTGCCCCTAATCTGCACCCTCATTTTAATAAGCAATGTGCCCTGCACCACCTCTCTCCTCAAATAGAGCCAACGTACCCCAACAACTGCATCCTCACACGACTTGGGGTGAACCATAGTCAACATTTCAACTCAACACACAATGTTCTCACTGTACTTTACTCCCTCTGATGCCACACCGGCCACTATGTACTTCACAAGTCAAACAGGTACTCATTTTACTGATGCCCCACACAATTATTTTCTCCTGTCTGAACTCTGCTCCTTGGCTTATTCCTGCATTATAAACCCAAGTCCATACACCAACTCCCTGTCATCCTCGCTCAATAAACACCCAATGCAATTTGGAGAAGCTTGACTCTACAATCTGAACTCAAACCTCTCTTTGAAATGGGTTCACTTCTAGCCTTTCCCGTCTCCACCTTCAAATGCAGAAGGATATCACTTTGCCAAACCAGAACACCCACTCCAACTGACTGCCATAACTCCATCAACATGCCCCTCCCACTAACTATACCACCTCCCCCAATAAGAAATGTTGTCCTAACACAACTACTCTAGATCTCTATTCATTCTATCAATGATCGGCTTCTCTCAAACAGTATGATGTTTGGATTCCAATTATTGCAAGGAACAGCTTCCAATGCCTCCTGTCCACTATCAACTCTGTGAATCCCAAGAACCTCATCTCAATCTTGCATCAATAATCTACGACCACCAAACCTGTGGCTTCTGATGGCTACTCTAGCTAACTGCAGACTCATCACCATAATTCACCAGCTGTCAGACTGGATCTGTAAACTTCAGAGCAGTACTCCAGCATGCTGGTAGGTGGAGCTGTACGTCTCTGCACCAAGCATTTCCCATTCGTGCTAATGCCAGTTGCTTTCTTAGGCTGTCCATGCCCTCAGACGCAGAGCTCTTTGGCAAATTGACATGCCCAGTGTGCTGATTTTGATCTTTTTAGATGGAAAAGAGTTCAGTTCACAGAATGGGTAAGTGAGAAAATCAGTGAGTAATATGCAATTTCACAGCGTATATACCAGAGCGTTATCAAACAGATTCCTCACTGTGTGACTCAATATCATAGCAGTATCTCCCCAGGTGGTGGGTTTAAACTGGCTCAGAGCACACAGTCCTGCAGGACCGAATGGGCAAAATGCTCACCTTGATGAGCCTGACGGTGGAGGCACTAACACTTAGTGAGAATGAGTACTGATACCTACGTAGCAACCTGACAAGTATGCGGGATAGGCATTCTGTGTTACGACACAATGGTAGCAGTTTTGGCTCTAATGGTATGAGCCTGTGGGCCTTCCAGATGTTGCTTCTTGGCTAATGTGTAGTAGATAGAGATGGTTTTCATCTTCACTACCTTGCCATTATTTGCCCTAGCAAACCCCCACAAAGAGATCATTGTCCGCTCAAAGTTCCTAAGAGCAATCACTGTAAAAAGTAACTCTCTCTTGGGGTACAAACAATGAAATCTCTCTTCCTATTTCAAGAGGTGAGGAGGAACAAAAAACATTGAGGGCATGATAGTCCCAAATGAAAAATGTTTTACCACGTTTGGCAGAAAAGCTTGGGTGGGTCCTCAGCACCAGCTTATCTGGGAAGAATGTGTTATAGGGTGATAAAACAGAAAGAGCCTGGAGCTGCCTCATATTATGAGCTGATTTTATGGGAGTCAAGAATACCATTTCAAGGGTTAGGAGATGTATTGGGCAACTATGTATTGGCTCAGAGGGAGTACACAATAAAAAAACAGTAAGAACCTATTTAAATGCCACAGTGGCATCACATATGGTTTTGGGGGAAATAAATGTTGCAAACGTTTCAAAATTCTCATCACAATATGGGTGTGTTAAACATTAAGTCTGATCCAGCAACTGCAAAAAAGCTTACGGAACAGACTAGTAGCATGTAAGAGTGCCCAAAGCAAGTCTTTGCTGAACCAGGGATAAAACAACAAAACATCGGACAACTTGGCCTGCAGCTGGTTACTCGGACAGGGGCCGCACAAAACTACACATTTGTCCCAACAACTGGCAAACACTGATTTTTAGAGGCTCTCCTTCCGGCAGAAGTAAGGCATGCAGGAGTCCCGAGATCCACTCTAGATGGAATGCGTCTCTGAGAAGGAGCCTCCTTGAGCACACAAACGTGTGCATTCTTGGTGAAGGTGGAAAACAAAAAAATGGAGCCAGCATTCTCCACCTCTGGCAGTACACTGTTCTTCACCTCCATAGCAGGGAGTTAGAGGTCCAGCACTGCTGCCACCATCATCATAACAACAACAGCAAACATAGCCCCTTCTTCCGTGCCATCAGTCACCGGGCAGGGAGGAAAAACGAGGACAGTATCTGAATAAGTAACCACACCAGTCGCACCTGCTACATTCTTCCCACCAGTATTCCTCGTCATATTGGAAAATAAATTCATCCCCTTCATCAAAATTGTCACTGTCTGAATCAGTGTTAAAAAGATTGTGCTAAGCATGGCCCCATCTGTTTGGTAAGGGGAAGGTATCAGAATCAGAGGGGTGGCTGGCTTACTGCGCTCCGGTGGAAGCAGAGCATTGCCTCAGTCGAGGTAAGGATGGATTCTGCTCAGAGTTGGAAAGTTCTGTGGGCTGTGAATCCTTCCCAGGTATTGATGCAAAGAGAACTAGCACAGTGGGTGCTGCCCAAAACAAAGTTAGCACTGGAGCTGCTACTGAACCCGAAGCAGGACCGAGGTGCATAGTCAGCGCCAAGGCAGATTTTAATAGTAAGTCTGACTGGAGACACTTGAGGATACTTGACACAGAAAAGTGCTGCAGAGGGAACAAGTAAAAAGATGAAAATGCGCAGCATGGCCTCTCTAAAGGCCTCTAATTGCTGAGACATTGCTCACAGACCTGAAAATATGTCAGGACTAGGCTTTAAATGTGTTCTAAGGGAGATAGGGAGTAAGCCTGGTGGCATGTTGATGTCCTTGCATCCTATCTGGAGTTTGAGAGTGACGGTAAGGGGGCCAATTTTAACTTTGACTGGTTATGCTGCTTCTTAGACTTATCTGAAGACTGACCGCAATGACGATTTGCCGCTAGATTGACATAGGGAGCAGGAAGGAACCCTCCTTTCAATGTCAACCAGTTATGGGGTGGAGTATGCAATGTTTGTCGAGATACAGCTTCACCTAGAGGTCCTGTGTGGCCTTTGGATTAATCTGGGTGTAATCGTCATAGGCCCTGGAATTGTGCTCTGACCTCAGACACCATAGACATACTTTGTGAGGGTCTGCCACAGACTTTTGTACCGCTTTTGGCCGCCATAAGTGTGGCAGGGTATGCTCAGACGTGAGTCCCTTTCTCACTTTGCCACTGGATTCAAGCAAGCCGGGCTGAAGACGGCTAGAATGCCAGAAACCGGTCCTCAGAAGCTTGTTTCCGGTCCAGGGAAGACATGGCTTGGCAGTTCGGGCTTTACTGTTCCCATGAGGCACAGGGTCAGACTGATTTGCGTATAGCCATGTCTGAACTGGGGTGGCAGAGTGGGCTAAAGAACGGTGATGGATTAAACCCAGATCTTTTGACTGGGTGTGAGTGTTTGATTGATTCAGATGCTCCGTCCATCACACCCCCTTTTGGACCGCTTTTGGCGCCCTATGTGTGTCAGGGTATGCTCAGACGTGAGTCCCTTGCTCACTTTGCCACTGGATTCAAGCAAGCCGGGCTGAAGACAGCTGGAATGCCAGAAACCAGTCCTCGGAAGCTTGTTTCCGGTCCAGGGAAGACATGGCTTGGCGGTTCAGGCTGGACTGTTCCCATGAGGCACAGGGTCAGACTGATTTGCGTATAGCCATGTCTGAACTGGGGTGGCAGAGTGGGCTAAAGAACGGTGATGGATTAAACTCAGATCTTTTGACTGGATGGGAGTGTTTGATTGATTCAGATGCTCCGTCCATCACCACCCCCTTTTGTACAGACATATGTGACAGCACCTGGATACCCCCACAGGTGATTAGCCACGCTGTACAAATACTGCTTGATTGATAGTCTGCTTAAACCCTGCTCTCTTAGGAGGTGACAATAACCCTTACAAACTGGAAAACATTTGCAAAAAAGGGTCTTGAGAAGAATAGTGAGTAGCTCCAGATCTATGATTGAGGGTTCGAAAAGAAAGGTACTGTCAGCACGCATGGGTATCGCTTATATGTGGCCCTAGACATTACGTCTGGAGTGGAATGACACCTGTGCAGAGCAGCACAACACAACTTGCAGTAGCGTAGGAGTACTACTTTGTTTTTATGGATCCAGTCTGATGCCTGTGGAATATTCACAAGGTGAGGAACATGATGTTAGAAGCATCTATGCTTCCAGTCATGATTCTACAACATCTGGAAACACCTAGTTCACCACACATCATAGCCAAAGAATATCCATGGAGAATTCAATAAAGTCTCTGAGGAGTCAACACTCTACTTACTGCCACTGTAATCTTTTTAGGTCGAGCCTAGCGTTGCAGTGCATGCGCTGCGCGCTGTGCGAGGCATGCAGTATTCAGTATAGCATGTTAGCACTGCCCACTCTCTGCTCATCTTTTTCATTGGCTTAGGTCCTTAATGCTGCATTCCAATTGGGTTAACGCATATTAGTCCCTCCTCATGACGGCCATGTTGTCATTAGTATCCTTCCATGGCTACTGGCCCCTTTTCACCGAACACTATTTTCTTCTCTGTCTCCTCCCACCCCCATCCGCAGTCTGTGACTTCCCGTCCACCCCCTCCCCTCCCCACTCCTGTTCGTGCCTTTCTGCCCGCCCACACTCCTGTTTCCAATGCAATAGGTCTTGCGTAAATACAAGTCCTATTGCATTGCAAATGCTTGTTTAAGATTGTGTTTTATGTTGGGATTGGTAGCCCATCCAATTCTAGAAGTATAGAAATAGACTTCGCCGAGGTAATTTAGAAAGTTTGAAACCTGTATGCTGTATAAAGGTATCACCCTTGCAAGATTGTTATATACACTCTATAGATTGACAGTATTTTTGCTGTTTTGTGACTTGCTGCACACGCTGTCAACACTCAGTCTTGCACTTGCCAAGCACCGCCTATATAAATATACATGTGTCGTTCGCTGTTTGTGAGCCTGCTCAATGGTCCTGCTGGTTTGCGACAAACTGTGAAAGACATTTATCTGTGTCCTCTGTGTTCATTGGTCTTTCGAGCTCCAAGTCGCTGAAACAACACACGGGAAACACAGAATATTCACAGCTGAGGCAAACAGTCTCACACTCGATTTGTATATTCTTGTAAACAGTCGATAGCTCATGCAAAGAAAATGCAGATGAGGAAAATAACAACGTAAACAAACTGTCGTTATACATCCACTCAGGTTTCTAACGCAACCTGATGTGCGGTCTAAATATTCTATACTTACGAAATATAATCCAAGGAGTTTACAGTTACATATTGGGTTTAATGCTCATTAGAACATTGGAATGTTGGGAGCTCCATTGCAGACAATGGAGTGCTCCCTGCTTCTACGGGCCGGTAAAGGCCCGCAGAGCAACATTCCAATATTCTACAAAGGCTTCTCGAAGCTCGAGGGGATTTATATCCCCTGGAGCTTCGAGAACCCTTTGTTTAATTTGTTAGAACATTCTGCCCTCTAGTGGCAGAATGTTCTAATAGCCTTATAGCCCTTCGTAGCAGGGCTATACAGGCTATTAAAGTCATGCTGTCTCGTTAAAGTCCCTCGCCTTCCGCTCGGGCCTTTAACGATTTGGCGGGCCTTTAATAGCCGGTATAGTCTGTTACGGCGGGCTATAAGGCTATATTGTCAGATGTCAGCATACAGATAGAGTTAACTCGTCTTTTCAATGTGCACTGATATCAAAGAGTACAACAAAATACCCTGCAGGCGTTTCTTGATTTAAAATAACTCGCGTTGTGCCTTTCTACAGGGCAGCCTGAGACGCTTACTGTTGCTTGTTAAACAAATACTCTTCTAACGAATTATCCCAACTCGAATGACTAATTTATAAAACTAGATATTTACAGACATGAAATGTGAGATATCGAACAAAATTCTGTGAATAAGGTATTTTTTTACATGCCACATTTGTATTTGGCGATACAAAAGGGGATGATGGACGGAGCGTTTGAGCAAATCAAACACTCACCCCCAGTCAACTGATCTGGGTTTAATCCATCACCATTCTTTAGCTCTTGTGATTGTACTGTGGGGGCCAAAGTGCTGTCCCTTACCTGCTGACTCGCGCCCCAGAACTCAGCGCTCCTCTATCCCCACCATCGCCGCCGCAGCATGGCCGCCGGGACAGGGAACTACATCCCCCAAGATCCTCAGCAGCTGACCGCCGCCTCCAGCAACCAGGGTGCGCCCGAAGGCGATTTAAACTAAGGACTGCCCCCGCGTCGCGGGTAGCGCCGGGAGAAGCCCGGGACAAGGGAGGGACCATCTAAGGCCATCATAGGCCATAGGAGGCCGGGTCGGGGCAGGCCCCTTGGCTTTGATTCCAAGCTAGGAAGAACACTGACTAAAGGTGCCCTACCAACTGACTATTTATGGGTTATTCTACAGGTCCTTGCCAAGGGTCACTATAGCTCGACTGCCGATACTGATTTGGTTCTTATTGTTATAAGCTGTCACACTATGTCTTGTAAGGGGGACATTAGAAAACATTCCTTTGAGGGTGACTTGCTCAGGGGAAGAATGGACTATTATTTCAAGAGTGCTATACTGCTCATTGCCAGCGAATTGGAGAGATTAGAACGATCTCCAGCCATGGACAGTTCTCTCATTATGGGTTCTCCCCCACAGACTGCTGTTACAGCCCCAGCTATATCATTATTGGAAGAACTCAACCTAATGTGTAAAGCCTCGTATGCCCCAGTGAATGTAGAAAATGTGATAATTACTGTCCCAATCTCCCCTATAGTTATGACTAGTCCTGGTCCCAGTCGTTCTTCCCAACCAACTCAGATCTTACAGGTCTTGTCTCCCACAATACAACCAACATCAAATTCCCTACCCACAGTCTCTACCCAGGTGCCCTCGGCCAAAAGGAAGAGAGATAAGGTCAAGAAAAAAAAAAAAATCAAAATCGACCAGTACACAATACCCCTAGTACTGATATTCCGAAAGTACCCATACAGGATTCCCTATTGTCCGCGCTTGAAAATATTATGAAATCAATTATATCCCCGTTGATCGACAAAATGACTAGCTTAGGGGACAGGCTCACGGGTGTCGAAGAAGCAATAAAGGCTAACTCGCTACCTACAAAAACTATGGGAGGTCCAGTACAACTGCAGCGCCCAGCCTCCATAGAAACACCTAACTCCATTATACAAAACACAACCACCTGTAAACAAATAGCTGCCCCACACATGAAAACCTTAAAAAACTCGAAAGCAGCCATGATATCACAGTGTTCTTACCCCAGGGTTGGGCAAAATAAAGAAATGACATCCCAAAAAAGAATAGCGGCTAGCCACGACACTATTCCACGTAAAACTAACCATCTAAATTTGCCACCAGAGGCAGCTCCTATTGTGTGTGTCCTCGCAGGAATACCGGAACTCCCAAAGGGGAAACATGAAAGACAGCAGGACTTAAGGAACAAGGTAGTGTTCTGGCTAACTAAAAATAGACCATTGCCCCCCAATATAGATGGCACTATACTAAGCGTCAGAAGGGTGGGCTGGCTAGGACCTCTTGCAAAAAATACTGTGGGCGATTTGGTACTCGTAAAATTCAGTAACAAATATGTCGTCCCATACCTCAAATCTAGGCAGCCGCAAATAGGCGATGGACCGATATCGATTTGGAGTTTAAGTGATTTTTATCCTAGATCTTTATATGTCTCGTCGCACCGCCAAGTAACATAGAGTAACTTCCGGACGGCTAGAAGTGGTCCTGTACTGAATGGCCCCTTCCCCCTATTTTTAATTGATCTGTTCACTATTCCGGTTACCCAGTGATTAGCTGATTTCTTCTACTGATTTAATCTTTTCTTAAACGCTCGCTAATTTTTGTGAAATTAAATGTTTTTGATGTAATGATGTATATATATATATGTGTTGTTGTTGCTTTTATGATTTTTTATACTGAAATCGAATAAAGCTAATCGAAACGAAACGACAATGGAGTGCTCCCTGCTTCTACGGGCCGGTAAAGGCCTGCAGAGCAACATTCCAATATTCTACAAAGGCTTCTCGAAGCTCGAGGGGATTCATATCCCCTCGAGCTTCGAGAACCCTTTCTTTAATTTGTTAGAACATTCTGCCCTCTAATGGCAGAATGTTCTAATAGCCTTATAGCCCTTCGAAGCAGGGCTATACCGGCTATTAAAGTCCTGCTGTCTCGTCAAAGTCCCTCGCCTTCGGCTCGGGCCTTTAACGATTTAGCGGGCCTTTAATAGCCGGTATAGCCCGTTACGGCGGGCTATAAGGCTATATTGTCAGATGTCAGCATACAGATAGAGTTAACTCGTCTTTTCAATGTGCACTGATAACAAAGGGTACAACAAAATACACTGCAGGCGTTTCTTGATTTAAAATAACTCGCGTTGTGCCTTTCTACAGGGCAGCCTGAGACGCTTACTGTTGCTTGTTAAACAAATACTCTTCTAACGAATTATCCCAACTCGAATGACCAATTTATAAAAATAGATATTTACAGACATGAAATGTGAGATATCGAACAAAATTCTGTGAATAAGGTATTTTTTTACATGCCACATTTGTATTTGGCGATACAAAAGGGGATGATGGACGGAGCGTTTGAGCAAATCAAACACTGACCCCCAGTCAACTGATCTGGGTTTAATCCATTACCATTCTTTAGCTCACTCAGCCACCCCAGTTCAGACATGACCATATGCAAATCAGTCTGGCCCTGTGCCTCATGGGAACAGTCCAGCCCGAACTGCCAAGCCATGTCTTCCCTGGACCGGAAACAAGCATCCTGGAACCGGTTTCGGATTCATAATCCTCATCAGCCAGGCTATCTTGAATCCAGTGGCCAAGTGAGCAAGGGACTCACGTCTGAGCATAGCCTGCCAATTTAGGGCGAACAAAGCGATACAAAAGGGGATGATGGACGGAGCGTTTAAGCAAATCTCACACTGATTTGAGAAGAGGCCTCTTTTAAGGTCTCGCCTGAGCCAGCGCGCATTTGCTGCTCTGTAAGGCGTTTTGTAAGGGCTTCCAACTGGAACACAAGCTCGTGCGTGTGGTTTTTTTTTTGGGCTCCCACACTATTGGCCTTTGCGTGAGTCTTTCTAAGAAAGGCAGCACGCAATTGGCCAAAGGTGGGTGCATGTCCTCCCGTCTCTCTCCAATGGCCTAGGGCTTGCGAGAGCGAGCATCACCGCCATCTGTTTCCAATTATCGCACCCGCATCTTGCGTTCGCATTATTTGGAAACACATGGTGCTTGCTCTGGCCCTGGCTTTTATTTCCCCTTTCAATGGCAGTCGCTTCACTTTTGCGGCAGCTTGTTTTGTTTAAGGCTTTTGGCAGTTGCCCTCGGTCCCAATGTGGCTTTGAGGTGCTGTCAATCTTATGCTGTGTCTCTTCAATTTAATGGGGGGACATTCACCAGTCCCCGTCCTGTCTGAAGTGTGGGTAAATGTTGGCAAAAATATGCAAAATGAATTTTTTCTCTGCCAGTTAAAAATACATTTTGCAAACATGTGCACATTTCATGAAGTATACACAGTTCCTCCTATAACTACATGAATACTGCAGCTCTGAAGTCTCCCAGATCCGTAGAAGTCAACCTCAGAACTGTTGAGTGTACGGAATTAACTCCCACAGCACCATTTGTTGTGCGCTTAAGTACTCTTTTCCCTGTGAGTGAGGAGTAATTTTTCATCCACGTTTACTAACGGAAATCACAGTGGAGTCCGCAGTTAGCCACGGCTGGTTCCACGTGGTGGGCTTTAGGCTTGTCTGTTGAGGAGCAGCAGGTGCGCTCTGTGGCAACGGAGCTCCGGCCGAACCACGAAGGGGCACCATACTGACCGCATAGCAACCACAGGGTCATTCTAGTGCTTACTTTCTACACACTGGTTTTATCAAAAAGATAATTTTTTCTGGAATTTATACGTTGCACACTAGTTAGATGGCGATTGGCACTAAGGAATGTGTGTTGGCCAGTTTCTTCTGCCTTCATTCCCCACAGGTAACTGAGCATCTAGGAAGCTAGGTGACCGAAAGCTGCCGCCCATCCCAGGGCCTGAATGGAGACACAGGAAGAGGTCTGGATCCGGGCAGCAAATGAGAATCAGAAGGCAGGTTTAGACTCTAACAAACCCGATGCACTGTGCACAGGAAGTAACATGACTTTCACCACTGCTCGCCACCATGAAGCAGATGGTGCAGCAGATGGTGCACTTGGGGAGCCACAGGTAGGCGGGCAGACTTGTGACTAAGGACTCTACACTAAGACTCAGCTCAGGATACAGCGATCTGCACCTTCCAGGGTTGGGGGGGGGCACAACAAACTTTATTCCTGACACTCACACAGAGCCTCGCAAAGCAGCCTCATTTTCTCAAACAGACAGTACCAAACATAAGCCCCCAACGACTGATGGGCTTGTTTTATTATATATTCCGGCAACGCAGTTTGGTGGTGAAACGGATTCCCGGCTGGTCCTTCAAGACTTTATCAGAGGAGGCTCCTCACTTTGCAACACAGCGTGTGGGGAGGGACAACAAAGAACACAGAGTTAATCAGGCTGAACTTTCACCCCAAATAAAAAGAGGTTTCTGGCACGACTCAGAACATCAGTGTAATACTTTCGTATCTCAGTGGGGGTCAGGGTGACATATGCTATTCCTCATTCACGTGGCTAACTCCACAGCCTGAATTTTGTTTCGAGGCCTGACATATTGCACGTTTTGCATCATCCCCGGGATGGCAGGCTCATGCCCCCCAGGCCATGTTCGAGGGCATGGAGAAGTGTGCGGGAGGAAACTGTATGTGTTGCCAGTGAACACGCCTGGCACTGAGCCATGGTGGGAGTGACCAGGAAACATTTGTTCTTCATAAAATTGCTCTAATATCTAAGCCAAGGATGCATCTCAGTGAGAACAAAAGAAAGTGTATGTATGTGTTTGCGTGCATGCGTGTATGTGTGTGTATATGTGTGTGTGTGTGTGTGTATGGGCGTGTGTCTTTCTCTGTAGATCAAAGGTTCCAATCTCTGCAGGGCCCCCTCTGCTTTCATCCTTCTTTGTTTTGGTGCTATCCTCCCTCTGACATGTCATTGCAGTACCGGCTTCCTGCGTGTTGCTCATGCCCCTGCCACAGACCCTAGAGGCTGAATACACACAGCAGCAGGGAGTTCTGTGATGCTGAGCAGTCTGTCTGGCAGCACAGTCCCAGCATGCCACCGGGGTGCCAGTGACACTCCGTCAGCTGCACTGGCTGCAAGTGAAGGCACAAGTCTTCTTTAAAGCACTGAGAGTTGCCCTCTCAGCCTTTTAGAAGACCGGCTCAAGATACCTTCTCAACAGGATGACACCCCCCCCACACACCTCCCCAAAAGAGCCCTACTCTCCCAGTCGCCCCCTTTCCTATCCATTCCATTCACCAATAGAAAGAAAAGGGAGGTTCTGCTGCTCGACAATGGCAGCTAAACTCTAGAAAGAGCTTCCCTTCGCCCTCCGATACATTCTGGATCACAAATTATTCCATAAACAATTGAAAAGCTGCCAGTTTAAGAGATTAGATGCCTCCTACCCTCTTCTCCTGACTCTGCCTTGTGCCGGGACACTCGTAGTATCCAGACACTCTACAAATCCTTTCATTCATTCAATCATTGGGGCGCTATACAAACGGTTGTTACTGAGGTATGTACTTCAGGGAGGGAGGCACTATTGCTTTCATCTCACTGAGGGTGTGGACCGGCCTTATACAGGCCACTGCCTGGCTTCAGATCTCTGTCTCTGGCAGAGACATTTTAAGCCATAGGCAAAGTGGGCTGCAGTCTCCCGGGTGGGTGGGCTGCTAGAGCCAGCTTCCTTCTGCAGAGTCTTTGCCTGATTACCTTGAATAATACATATTGTTTTAAGTACGAATTTCCTTTAAAACATTTTTAATGTGTATGGTATATGGGTGTCTATTACAGTCATTTTGCAGAGAAATGTTTTTCTTTTTCAACACTGTGCAACATCTGATTATTTTCTTTTACATCAAGTGCAGTTAGCAGGGCTGTGTTTTCTTGCACTCTCCTTCGTGTGTTTCCCCTGCCAAATACTTGTTGTTTGTGTGTAAGGTTTAAGGGCCAGACTAGTCTGCAGACATATTCTGCTCCTCTGTCGCTGCCTCTCGGGCTCTGTTGCGCGACCATTGGAGGAGGGGGCAGAGGTGGAGCTGGGGTAGCTGTATCTCCTTTGCAGCTCTCTTCTGCTAAACCCTTCATTAACTTTCATGAGGCTTCAGAGGCAGACCGGCTGGCTGAGACACTCTTGGTTACTCAGGGTGTCCGTTTCATTTTGCAACATTACTTCTGTTGGCTTGTTAGTTCATAAATGCCTTCAAGAATTATCAGGCTGACAAAACAAATGTTGCAAAATGAAACAGACTCGATGTGTAACCAAGAGTGTCTCAGCCAGCCCGTCTGCCTCTGGAAAGTTTTTAAGGCTGCTCTGATCACGGTGCCTCCGGCAGAGCCCGGAACTTGAAAACAAATTATCTGCTGAGTGCAGCAAGCACAGAGCGCTCTCAGTTAACAAAAATAAACATTTAACAAGCAGTTAACAAAAAGAAACATTCAGGACTAAAAGTATCAATATATCATCTCACATGTAGGCTTTAATCAAATCTGTTAGAAAACCCTTCCATTGCACTGCCCACTGTTTTTAGGTCGAGGACCGAAGGCTGGCTTTCCAGCCGGAAGTAGGAGATTTAATGATCTTCAGTAGGGCAGTTTAACCCGCCTCTCTCCTCTCTCTCCTCCATTGGCTGGCTTCCAAAACAGAGGCCAGCCATTGGAGGAGAGAGGCGTCCCTCGAAAGAAGCTCCTTCTCTTTCGGATGCGGTTGGTTCTGTTCTTTCCACTTTTAAGCCCCGCCCCTTTTGGGGACGGTCAAACACGCCCCCGAATCCGAAATTTGCGGAGCTTTGCGCTGCCATTTCTGTCCGACCACCTGACGCGACAGACAGTTTCCCTGCTCCTGCTCTCTCCCTCCATTGTTTAATCCTCGCTCTCTCTGCCTCCCTCCCTCTCCGCTCGAATGGTGACGCGCCCCCTTTGCCTGCTTTGTCCCTGTTCCTGCTCAGTGTGCTCAGCTTGGGGTTTGGGCCTCTCCCTGCTTTGTCGGGATCTCCGCTCCGAGCGTGCCTCCTCCCCAGAGCCTGGAGATATGCGGCGCTGGAAGCCCCGTGCAGTGGCTGTCCATGTGAAAGCACGCAAATGAACGAGTGATTAATCACACCCATTCTGGATCCCGGGCCGCAGCCTAGCCGACGAAGACTTGCCGGAAATATATAGAGCCGAAGGAGAGTACAAGAGAAAATAAAACTGTGATTGTTAGTTTGACAAACGCAGACCTTGTAGGCGTGTGTTGTGTGTATCAGATCGGATGAGCTTGCTGGAGGAGGGGCCAACAGGCAGGGACACTGATCGGATGTTTGTTGGAGGGCGTTGATTGTAGGGTGGAGGGACGGGGCAAAGATGGAAGTTCAGAACATCCAGTGTTGTTTTTCTTTTCAGTTCCGATCAGCTAAACTCTTGTACCGTAAGCCACCCCGCTGACAGAGTAGGCAGTACGCACACATGAAAACACCCATTCCGTAATGAAAGACCCACGATTGCCTGTTACAGGCGGGATGCTGCTGCTCCACGAGTGGTGAGACTGCACTCCTTCTGACGGCCCATTCTCTCCGCGGCTGCACCCATGCTTCTGGCCGGTCTCTCCGCTTGCGCAGCGGCGCTGCTGGCCCTGCACCTCGTGCTGCGGATCTTCTTTCCCTACTTCTGGCTGGACCTGGGCTACTTGCTGAAGGTGCTCCGCAGCGGGTTGTGCGTGGAGCTCTACAAGCGCAGAGGTCGCGTGGAGACGGTCCTGGACCGCTTTCTGGCCGTAGCAGAGAGCGTGCCCGACAAGACGTTCCTGATTTTCAAAGGGCAAAGCCACACCTATCGGCAAGTGGACTGCAGGAGCAGCCGGGTGGCCCAGGTCTTTCTCCGCCATGCATTGTTCAAGAAAGGGGACACGGTGGCCTTGCTCTTGCTAATGAGCAATGAGCCAGACTTTGTGCACGTCTGGCTGGGGCTGGCCAAACTGGGCTGTCGGGTGGCCTTCCTCAATGTAAACGTTCGCTCCAGGTCACTGCTGCATTGTTTCAACAGCTGTGGTGCCTTTGCGCTTGTGGCGGGGTCAGGTACGTATGAAGACCTTCTGAGATATCAAACTGTGGGCTAATCTAGCTTTGGTTAAAGATGTAGCTTAAATTGGGAAACCCACAAACGCCACAACTTGAAACTTGGTGAAGTATAATACACACCTGCATAGCTGGGAAGTGGATGTCCTAAAACATTTGGAAACCTACAGTGACTTAAATGAAGGCTTTCCACATACAATACATCTCACTGGAATGTTAGCCGTGCATGGAAGTGATGGGAATGTTTTTGTAAAAGTTACATCATACCAATTTAAGGCGGTGGACCGCAATGTGTAGACTATAAACTTAGCATCAGTTCTTTGCAAGAGAGAACTTTGGGGGCATAATGTTGTTATAATTGTGTATGTAGCCAAAAACAAATATCAAAAAATGTCCAACTACAGTATGAACTATAGTATGTCTCCAATGGGAAACTAAGGAGTAGAAGTGGACTATGGGAACACGAGTTGAAAAAAACCAGAGCATTGCAATGCAATAAAAATCTGACAGTATATCTACAGAATAAATCAAAATGAATACGATTGAACAGCGAAAATATGTGAACGAAAATAAGTTTACTTTATTTATATGTGATTTAATTAATATGCAAATATTTGAATCAAATGTCTTTTCATAATCTTTCATAATCTACTAATGAAAATAGGAGAGAAAGGTATGACAAGAAGAAAGAGGAAGACAGAAAGGGAGACTTAAAAAAAACCACCTCACAATACAAAATAATCTGAAATCTAGAAAAGAGAGCGAAACGGAATTAATGAATGCCCAAGGGAGATAGCAGCATATTGAGTAGGTATGCTAACAATACTGTCAAAAAAATAAAAAATAAATCTCACAATTGCATAGTTAATAAGATTTTTTTTTTATAAATCACTTAAGTGCATTAATAGTCTGGAAATGAGCAGGTAGAGAGGTTGAAGTTGGGACTGCAATCTGTAGTGAACGTTAAAGGTTTTTAAAAAGCGCCTTTCCCATCACCAATTATTTTTCAAGCAGGCTTGCAGGCTAAAACACAAAGAAACTGCAAATGGATCTCCACCATGGCTTCATTGGAAGACGCCCCCAAGGCCTCCAAGAACCTGCAATAAAAGAAGTATAATGAAGTGCATTGTACATAGATCAGCTCCTTGAGCGAACATGAAATTCAATAAGTACCCATAAACACTGTCTCTGATCTCCCAATATGTAGGTAACAAGAGGCAAGGAGATACACCTTAAAGCCATACATGTCCAAGATCAGGAAGCCTGCAAATAGATTCGGAGCCTGTTTTAAAGTATTGTGGGCGGTCTTCCATCAATTTTTGTCTGCACCAATATGGACTGCCCCTGCCATATTTAGAGATTATAATTGTTATCTCTGTGTCTTCAGAGCATCTTCCATCATGGGGTTCCTCTGAAGGCACTGCAAGCTTGATGCACAGCCACCATCTTTCAGGTGGATGAGCACAACGCTTTTAATTTTTCAAAACCAAACTCCCAAAATAAAAGTTTGTTCTTCAAAATCTAGAAAGTTATGACTCCCACACTCTGGGATCTTTCTCTCATGGTTCAATCCTCATTGTCCAAATGAATTATTGTGCACAGTTCATTGTCACCCATCGTTTTACTACCGTTGTTTTACTACTCCTTCTAAGGCCTATGAAAGTATTCACTGAAGTTTCTCTAGCTCTGTCTGAGCATAATGTGCATAGTGCCTCACCCTCTGAAGTTTGATGATTTTCTTGACCCAGATATGCTTTACATATGAATCCTTTATCTTCAATGTGGTTCCATGGCAAGTGAAGCTAACTGCACCTATGAAGGTCAGCCCAAGGGAAACAGGTGTTGTAGGAAAGACAACGTTTAATGGTGTTTCCATTTACATCGTTCCCTTCGCCTCCAGCAAGAGTCATTCTAAAATGACCCGAATGACTAAGACTTAAAATCCTTGTTTACTTCAACATAGTCCTCAGCTATCATGTACTTTAAACTCTTTTCTGCAGCTCTCTTTGCTGCTGTTTTCTATTCTCTGTTTCTTTGTCCCTATTACAATTCCACAGTTCCAAGACTAAAATCTCACAAATTAATCAAAAGAAAAAACATAATATAAGAAAGATGTGTCCCTGTGCATTGTGGATAAACCTGATCAGAAGTCATTGAAATAATTACTAATTCTAAAACCCAGACTAAATTATTCTTATTTTTTATAAACATTTTTTTTCTAAATCCAATTTCCCAATTCAAAACTAGTTCCTGGCCAGTGGGTTGGCTGGCTCTGTGGGGTAGGCCCCAGGGATCATCAGTTTGAGGTTGGCTGCACGTGAGGGGGTTGGCCAGCCGTGCGTGGCATCAGTTAGATTTATATATGATCATTAAATGTTACTTTACGCAAAACAAAAACTAGAAGTTCACTGAAAAAACAAAGGTTACAGCATACCTACTTATAGTTAGGTTCATATTTTACACAAACAAAACCCTAGACATTCAGCAGTTAGAATTATCTGAAGTAACTAGTACTCTAGCCCTTAGGTAACTATGCCTTGCATCCTCCCTATGCAGTGTTAATACCTCACATACCACATCACTCGTGACATCTTCTATGACATCATTGATAATATCAATGCAACATGTGCTGTAATTTTTTTTTAAATAGTTATTTATATTAACCAGCATCAGCAGTAAGAATCACTTTACAGAGTTCATTGTCATATTACAAATTACACATCAGGGGGTACCAGGAAAAGTAACATCACATACAAAAAGGGAAAATGTCACGAGGAGGTGGATTCATCCAAAACAGCATTACTAGGTGGCGTACAAATGTCTACTCTGTATCTATTGCAGGGTTCCCACACCTGTGACCACTTTCTAAGGCGTTCCCTCGCAAGATGTGCAGTTTTTTCTCTAAACATGCACCAGTCTAAGTTATTTTCCCACACTTCCAGGGTGGGGAGTGTTCTGCACCCCATAACTGGGCTATATTTCTTTTAGCTAACATGAAGCCCAAGGTGGACCACTGCGTCTGTGAAGTGTTCAGGTCTGTGGGCTCCCATATGTTTAGGAGGCATCTCCTCTCCTCAGTCATAAAAGAACCCCCCAACACCTTGGGCATAGTGTCATGTATTTTGCGCCAATATGTGGTGAATGGTTCACACTTGCTGTAAACTTATTGATGAGCAAGCTCCATGGCGGGGGCACGAGATGCAATATTATTTTTCCTATTACACGCTATCTTTGGCTTAAAAATGATTTTACGTGTTCCCCAGTGGTTAGTAAAAAAAGATCAATATGCACTTGACTAATATGAAGTCTATGAACTTTAAAGTGATGAGTGTGGAACAATATTTTCCAATCGACTCGAAATAGATTGTGACGTTTTAAGATGGAGCCCGCACTTTCAGTATAAGGGGCTGTTGCGGTATTTTAGTGGGATTAGGTGTGGGGATATATTTGACTGGATTCTATGGCATGTGGAATTAGCGGCAAAACTACCCGTATGTGGTGAGAGATAACTTCACACCCCAGATTAACTGTTAGATGGCAAGCGCTGTTCCAGTATAAGGGTGTTATGTAATACTTTTATGAGAATGGATGGTGGGACACATTTGACTGAGGTATTTTAAAATAGCAGCAGAGTTTCAATGAGACAGGTTATATACCTTTTCCCTCAAATTAACACTGGAAGATTTGGTTGCTGAATAGGTGCCCCTTGTGATAGGAAAATTAACGTAATATACACTAAGGATGTAAAAACCCTGGAATTCGTAAAGGATAGGTGTGGGGTACCATCTTTCTCTTACTTGTATATAGTTTGTGGTAATTCAAGATGGCGGCCATGTTCCTAGTATATAGGCACGGTTTTACTCTTCCTTCAAATCAGGTGTCGTAATTGACATGGCTATTTAAACGCCTTAGAAGATGGCATGGAATTTCAAAACTAGGCTGAAGCTGCAAGGAATGCTGAATGTGAGCTGAGCAGATCACGGGTAAAGACTTTCAGTACATATGTTGCTATATACATTTGACCTTGGTGGCGTAGGTGGTTTACGTCTCAGAAATGCTTAACGTTTATCCAGGACTTGAAATATGGGGATTGGTGTCCATATGACATTGAAGTATGATTTTTATATGATGTTTAACTAGGATGTCCAAAAACAGCAAACTTGAAGTGGCGAGCGTGGGATTAAACTGAATTAACTAACTGGATCGAGAAATTGATATTTCAAGATGGCGAAAGCGCGGTCTGCATGGGTGCTGTGTACTTGTATAAATATTAAAATCAGGAGTTTGAAATTGATGGATGATTCAAATGTTTTCAGACACTCACGTAACGTTGGCACTCTGGTGTATGTTGCTGGGCACTTTGTATGCAGAATTTGAGGATTGCGATGCCACGTTTTACTGAATTTGCACTCTGCTGCATGGAACATTGTATGCAACACATGAATGCTCTAAATTTACAGCCACAAAATGTTTGTCTTGTTATTGTTAGGACTGGTTATGCTGCAGTGCCACATTTTACTGATGCCTAATACGAGTAACTGTGACCAGGATACACTGCAATTACTACTTTATACTATGACATATTGAATAGTCTCCCTATATATAATTTCTTGATGTCTGATAAGGATTATGACTTAATTTTGTTAATGCATTTTATGGGTAACGGTCATGAGGGGACACCATAATTTCTATTTTACAAGACCTATGGAATTATCATCCCGATATTGTTGCTCAATGACAAGGACTAAGAAGTTTTTGAAACACGGCCCCCAGTAATTTTTTTGTAGTATGATAACACTCACCTTGTACATCACTAATGATTGGTAGTTTTGTAACTTGACAAATTCAAAATGTTATGCATTAATGGAAGTAAAAAGGTTTAGATCTGACTTTTACCATTGTAACAAAGCTAATGTACAGAATAAATAATTATAGATGTCATAACTTGTGGTTTTATTCTTATATTTTCTTCGGACTACAAAGGGTAAAATCCCACATATTGAAGGGATTACTCACCCACGTTCTATAAAGAAATAAATAAACAAAATATAGTTTATTGTATCTTTCTTGTTCTCATGCTGAAAAGACAAATGTAACCGCTACTACTTACACAAAGAATAAAGAAACAAAGTATACCCACATATTTAATGAATAAATTCACAAAGAAGTAGAAAAGGATTCTGCCTTTACATAGCATATGGCGGCATCTAAAGAATTTTCCTATTATGTAAAAGGGTCCATGACATGGCAAGTCAACAAGGGATAGGTGCCTAGTTGTGGCTCTTTGGTTCTGATGTTAAGAGCACAGGAACTATGGAAATGTATGCATTCATAAATGCAGTATAATGAACTAAGTCCAACTAAAATGGACGTGGGTTTAGTGATTTCTGTAAATAATTAACTGTGTGTAAGAAAACTTGTGCTTTTTTGTTGTTGTGGTGTCTGATTTGTATGATGATTTATATTTGTATACATTGCGTTTGTCTTGTAGCGTGTAAGATTCCCGGATTGGACATAATATGTTGGCTATGGCTACAGGAAGAAGTTAAAAGAAAAAAAAGTTGTGAATAAAGCACCTCACTTTTAAAGAAAATTACTCTTTGATATTCCATTAAACGATATGCATCACTGATTATACAGAGATTAAAAATGGGGGAGGGGTTGGGGGAATGGAGCGATAGCATGTACCAAGGATAACAAATAACTACAATAAGCATAATGTTAATGTTATCTACTCTACAACAAACATAATTAACACTAACCATTTTTATTGTTAATTTTTATTATTCCAATAAAGTCAATAATTTTATATGATAGGGCTTTAGCCGATATTATTAAGGTGCATTATTTTAGTTTCCTCACCACTGGATTTATATACAGATATGTTACGAAATGTGCATTTCAGATGAAAAAAGCTTCAATGATGACTACGACAGAGATACAACAAAGTATCATCATCATATGCTAATATATTTAGTGCTATGTATATTTCCACTGTTTTTTAATCTGTGATCTATCCCTGGAGGACGGCAACTCTGTGGCTGCTATTGAGATTTTAGTTTAACACATTATTTGGTACCTTTCCTCTGTTTTTCTCAGCAGTTCTTTCGCTGAATTCGCGTCCTTTTTCAGGAAGGTTTGGAACATGGAGAAGGTTTCAATAAAACCAATTAAGCCGGATACAGAGAGCGGCGCAGGGATCACCTTGTTAACTAATCTGCAAGTAAAAAGAAGTGGCAGTGTCACTGTACCTATTGAACAAATTGATATTAATTTGCAAAATAGGGCCTTATGAGGACCCGGTTAGTACAAATACTACTGCAGCTAAATAAAAATAAGTTTGCTGGTGTGGAATTTGTACCGCTGCTATGGTAGCAGAGGAAAAACAATTCAATTAAAATTCATTGATCACTGCAGTGAAGCTGCAGCTAATTTGTTGGCAGTTGTTTACAGCAACAGGTTACTTATCTTTTGTAATGCTCTTTCTGGTGAATTGTCTTTGTAACAGAACGTTTCACACCTTCAAATACTACCCAGGCACCAGACCGGATTCCAGGCACCAGACTGGATTTAGAGTGTTTTAATGAGCAGGGCTTAAAGGTCATGGCGCAAGACTTGCAAGGACCATAAGTTATGACTCAAAACTTTTAAGTTGTTTGAAGGGTTTCGGACACCCGCTTGGCCGTCTTACGCTTATAGTGGGATTGGACTTTGTGCAAGATCGGAATCAAAATCAAGACAATGGGCACACTTGTTGGATGACTTTGTGCCCAGATCCCAAATAACACAGGCACACATCATGACAATCCATAACTGGCATCTTATTTCTGCAATAGTGGCATTGCCTTAATCCTGTTGTTTTTGAGGAAGAAATATTCTCTAGTGCTTGGTGAAATCAGGAGTCTTCAGGAGACTGACAAACTTGAGGGGAGCTTTGAATCCGTATCTCTGGGAATAGAAAGAAAATCACCGGTCAGCATGTAAGGGTAACACTTATATGTGACTCCAGTTTGTCAGTGAGGGTCGGGGCAGAGTCACTATGGACACACATGGCCCCACCTGCCAGCGTGCAGGAAAGATTGCTGGAAAAGTCGCTGTATCCAAACTGCAGCCTAAGGAATTATTCTAAGATGAAGAGTCTGCAGTCAGAAATATCTATCAGGAAAAGTTCTTATATGCTGTCAGATCCACTGTCTTTTTTGTCAGATTACCATCATGCTCTAAAGAACTAAAGAACATATTACTTACCTTCAGTAATGCTATTCCTGGTAGATACTCTAAATGCAGATTCCTTATCTTGAGAATATCCCCAGGCACCACTCTGGAGCGGAAAAACTTTAAATCAGTGCTCCTGCATTCTGGTTGGTGTTGCTGTGTGACTCTGCATCAAAGTACTTCTGCTGCAGGAGTGACAGGCGGAGAAGTATATAAGCACGACTATATACTGAAGTCAGTTTCTTTCACGACTCTTGCGCACCCTCGATTTGGACTTTGATGAACCCTGGACGGCTAGAACCAACTTCCACAATGGGATGAAGGTCGTCTCAACATGAAAGACAGCTGCCTCAAGTTCAACTAGGACAAGACCGAAGTTCTCATCCTGGGATCCACCATGTCAGCCTTGGACAACTCCTGGTGCCCAGCCATGATGGGCGTTCTCCCCACCCTGACTGACCACGCAAGCAAGCAACCTTGGCATCAAACTGTACTCTTCGCTCACAATGGACTGCCAAATCAATGCAGTTTCCTCGGCATGCTTCCACAGGCTCCGTCTGCTCCGAAAGACATTCAGATGGATACCCACAGAATCCTGTCACCCACGCAGTCATTACCAGCAGACTTGCCTACTGCAAAGACCTCTAAACCGGCACCATCCATAAACAGCTCAAGAAACTACTACACTTCAAAATGCAGCCGCAAGACTGATCCTCAACATCCCCTGCCGCAGCCACATCACGCCACACCTCCAACAACTTCACTAGCTCCCAGTCAACAAGAGAGTCACCTTCCAGCTCCTCACTCACACCTACAAGGCTAGAACAAGGACCAGCTTACTTGAACCTCCGCCTCACCTTCCACGTACCCAACAGACAACTCCGATCCTCCCAACTCCCCCTCATCTATATCCTCAAGATCCAGAAGGCCAGACTGGAGGAAGATCGGTCTCCTACCTTGCCAGCAAGACTTGGAACACCCTGCCCCTTTACCTCAGACAATCAGCATCACTGACCTAATTCAGGAAGGACCTCAAGACCAGGCTCTTCAAATGATCCTCCACTGAGTCAGTCTAGAACCCCCAGCACCTTGAGACCCTTACAGGTGAGTAGTCACGCTGTACAAGTACCTTAGTTGATTGATTGATTGTTGAATAATTATACCCTCAAATTCCTCACCTTTAGAATAGATACCAAAGCTGTACTTTCCCTGGTGGTAGATCTGTGAAATGACTCAAACTAAAAAGTCCTACCGTACAGAAAGGGCAAAATGCCCAGCTCGACGGACTTGGCTATCAAGGCAATAGTACTCTGTGGTTGTGTGCCCTGATGCTCATTTAGCAGCCTGACAGATATCCAAGACAGCACTGTTTCATGTGTTCACATTTAGACTCGGGCAGACACACCACCATTTTATATGCTCATGTTTTGAAGTGAACATCTTTTCCCAAACTGTGATATTTGACACACATTTGCTTCCGTGCCTGTGAAAGATTATATTCTCGGAAATGGCTTTGCTTGCATATACACTTCTTCATAGGTATATTATCAAGTACTGTGAACATTCTGTACAAGGGCTAAGTTTACTAAACAAAATGCTGTTTGTTATTGTTTGCTCTGCAACTAAGCTATCACAAAAGAATCAACAATAGCGGCCTGAGGTTGCCCAATGCTGTAGTTCCACCCAGGTGATTCCTGTATACCTCCAGTGAGGTGTGATGCCCTGCTCTCCAACAAGACCGGCTCCCTGATGACACTTACCCACATGTAACAGGGGAACTGGATTCACCCAACCTAGTAAGGTTGGGCGTAAAATCCATTTCGCGGGCGGATTTTCCGAGATTTCGGTATCCGCGAATCTCGCGAAATCGCGGTAAAATCCGCGAATCAGCGGGGACGAATTTTCAGCCAAGCAAGGGTTACAGCAGCAGGTGCAAAAGTTGAACCTAATTTCTTTGTAACCTTTTACAAAAGGGTTACAAACAAATTAACTTCAACTTGGACACCTGCTGCTAATTGCTTCCTGGCGCCTCGTTATCTACTTGCAACTATTCTCTGACCCTGCTCTGACCCTTGAAGCAGGGTCAGAGAATAGTTACAAGTAGGCAACGAGGCACCTGTCCAAGGAATTAAACCTCATCAGGAAGCACTTACAGATATAAAAAACAGGAAGAAGGGAGAGGATGGCAAATACACCCATTTTGAGTTGTCAGGAGGGGTTAAACTAAAAGAGACCTTTACAGCACAATTTTCATATGCATTTTGCTAAAAATAAAAAGCTGTATGTTCTGTAGGGGCAACTCAGGAATCTGGCCCTTCAGAGATCCGGCCTCTCTTTCTTTCTCTCGTTCTCTCTCTCTCTTTCCCTCTCTCTTTCCATCTATCTATGTATCTATCTATCTATCTCTCTCTCTCTCCCATAAACGACTGCATGGGTAACTTCGCTATGCAAGCGGCTCGCGAAGACGCAAAAAGTCCCGCGAACATGCAAAAAACCCAGCGAACATGCAAAAAACCCAAAAATCTGCAAATTCGCACAAATTCGCGAATTTTGCGGATCGCGAATTCGCAAATTCGAGGATTGTGAATTCGCAAAATTCACCCATGCTTACAACCTAGACACATTAGATAGGTAACGCTAGATAGGAGTACATGCAAGCAAATCTATACTAATATAATAAAGAGAGAGTCCAAACCTTTGAGGTGGGTAATCTCAGGAACCTCAGCACCAATTACAACACCCAATACAGCGTTGGAAAGGGCAGTTGCAGCAGAAGGACATAGGCTATGCAGACGCCCACCATATACATTTAAAAGGTAAAAGAACCGTGCCAGCAAAGTAGTCCCTTGTGGGCGTGTCTGCGTTGTGCTGTGGGCGTTTGCTGAAGGCGTGACAAACGCTGGGGGCATGTGGTACGTCCCGCCCTTTATGCTATGTCTCCTATTGTGTGCTGTGGGCGTGTAATGGGGGCGTGGGCGTGTGCGGGGCACGGGATTACGGAAAGAAAAAAGCAAGCATTGTTTTTTCTCCCCAGGTTCTGTACATTCCAGCTCCGGGTGTGCTTGCCCCGCGCTCACAGTGAGGTGCACCTGCTTTACTGTATGGAGGTCAGGCATGGCACTTATCCAAAGGGCCGGAAGGAGCGCAAAAGGGGCCATTGTGCAGGAAATGTAATCTTGCCTTAACTTCCGGTGACGCCTGAAGCGCTCACTGGAGATTTTCCACTTCTGTTGCGCACAGGCCTTGCACCACGCACATCCGGACACAAGGCCTGCCTCCACGGAAATAGCAAGAAAGGGACTATCCCTCCCCCGGGAATATGTGATGATATACCGCAAATCAACATACCGCATTCCATTACTCCGCAATTTTTATAACGCAGAACTATTACTCCTCAAAGACATAACTTCTAAAACTTTTACAACGCATATGACTATCACACATGCCATTAAACGCAAAAGCATGTGTGGTAAAGTCATATACATTGTAAAAGTACATTTTACATCAAATATATGTTTGTATATATGTGTGTGTGTATATATACCGTTTAACTCACTCCCCACGCCACCCACCCGGACTGAGCCGCTACAGTGCATTCTGGGATTTGTGGTTCTTCATGCAACACGAACTACAATGGGTGTGACAACTACATTAGGGGGAGGAGATCCAGGTGCTGGGAGGTATTTTACATAGGAAGGAATCATTTGGGGGAGGACATACCACAGTGATTGGGCGCTGAAGAAGGCTTTTGGAGCCGAAATGCATTCGCCGCCACTGGGAACGTGTGAATAAAGCGAGCTGTTAGCCCTGAACTCCCCCTGGCCTCCGAGTTCTTCTTCTGTGGGAACTTTTCTGTCATGCATTCTGCGCCTGCCTGCGACGCAGTACGGATGGCCCTGCTACATCAAAGTGTCCCGGAGTAAGTCTGGCACCACGCTGCTTGCAGCGCTTTTCCTGGTATCGAGGGATCGATAACTCTGGTGACCGCCTGGATTCGCACAGCACCATTGGGGAGACATTGGTAATTTACCTCATTGGGAGTCCAGTCCGCATTGACTGCCCCTGCCCATCGGATTGTCTGTGTGTTTTTGCAGGCTGTAGCAGTACGAGGGGACCAAGGGAAACGGCCGTGGATAGTCTCCGGTTCCATGACTGCGCGCCTACCACCACCTACCTGTTGCCAGCACGAACCTACCGTTTAACTCACTCCCCCACGCCACCCACCCGGACTGAGCCGCTACATCGCATTCTGGGATTTGTGGTTCTTCATGAAACACGAACTACAATGGGTGTGACAACTACATTAGGGGGAGGAGATCCAGGTGCTGGGAGGTATTTTACACAGGAAGGAATCATTTGGGGGAGGACATGCCACAGTGATTGGGCGCTGAAGAAGGCTTTTGGAGCCGAAATGCATTCGCCGCCACTGGGAACCTGTGAATAAAGCGAGCTGTTAGCCCTGAATTCCCCTTGGCCTCCGAGTTCTTCTTCTGTGGGAACTTTTCTGTTATATATATATATATATATATATATATATATATATATATATATACATACACACACACACATACACTTTTTTGAATTTAATTAAAACATTTATTCTTTTAAATTGCAATATTTATATTATTCGTATTTATTATTTTATTTTATTACCCTTTACACCCTAAAAACCAATCCCACCCTGCTCCCTTTAAATACTCCTGCACCCCGTAATCATAACCCACCCTTACTCCTTAAAAAACCCCAACACCCTTAAACACGAACGCATCTTAACCCGATCAATATACCCTGTACCCCAAAACCCAAACCTATCCCTAAAAATACCCCTGTTCCCCAAAACCCAAACCTAGCCCGGAACCCTATTAATACCCCTGTACCCCTAAACCTAGCCCTGAACCCTAAAAATACCCCTGTACCCCCAAACCTAGCCCTGAACCCTAAAAATACCCCTGTACCCCCCAAACCTAGCCCTGAACCCTAAAAATACCCCTGTACCCCCAAACCTAGCCCTGAACCCTAAAAATACCCCTGTACCCCCAAACCTAGCCCTGAACCCTAAAAATACCCCTGTACCCCCAAACCTAACCCTAAAAATACCCCTGTACCCCCCAAACCTAGCCCTGAACCCTAAAAATACCCCTTTACCCAAAAATCCAAACCTACCCCTGAACCCTAAAATACCCCTGTACCCCAAAACCCAAACCTAGCCCTGAACCCTTAAATACCCCTGTACCCCAAATCCCAAACCTACCCCTGAACCCTTAAAATACCCCTGTACCCCCAAACCTAGCCCTGAACCCTTAAAATACTCCTGTAGCCCAAAACCCAAACCTACACCTGAACCCTAAAATAACCATGTACCCCAAAACCCAAACCTACCGTGGAACCCTAAAAATACCCCTGTACCCCAAAACTCAAACTTACCCGTGAAACCTAAAATACCCCTGTACCCCCAAACCTACCCCTGAACCCTAAAAATACCCCTGTACCCCAAAACCCAAACCTAGCCATGAACCATAAAACTATCCCTGTACCCCGAAACCCAAACCTACCCCTGAACCCTAAAATGCCCCTGTACCCCAAAACCCATACCTATCCCTAAACCCTAAAACTACCCCTGTACCCCATAACCCAAAACTATATCTGAACCCATAAAATACCCAAACACCCCAAAACATATACCTCAGTACCCCAAAACATATACCCCTATACCCATACTTACCTTATCCAAACATTAAAAAAAACATGCTTTTACCATTCATGCATTTACAACGAATTTAGTTGTTAATGTATGCGTGGTAAAAGCATATAAAATGTAATGCCATGCGTTACAATGGCATTGCGGAGCCATGGTACTTTCGTAATGAAAATATGCGGAGTGATGGTATGCGGAAAGAAAGTTGCGGAATAATGGTTGTTTACCTTGGTGGCACGGCGGCCCACATCTCCAGCAACATACTCATATTTTTTCACCACCCATTTGAAAAATGCACAGGTCTCTCTCATTGATGGTCAGCACCGACAGACACTTTTAGACACACCTACCGCCACAAGTTCTAGAATTGCGAACTTTAGAGCTGGGGAGCTATGTTCGAATCTCGGCAGCAGCTCAACATCCTGTGATTCCAGGCAAAACGCTTTATTTCCCCTTGCCTACCACAAATGAATGTGTTCTTCTGTAATGTAAATTGTGCTCATGCCATGTTGTCGAGTTTGCGTGTATAATATTGCAGGGAAAAATAAAGTAAGGAAACTCGAGTTCACACACTACTGAACGCGCACTCATAAGTGCATCAGCAGTGCACTGTGAATCGTACCATTTCACAGGCCTGTCACAGATAAGAAATGCTATCAAAACGAAATCCTACTTCTGGCCGGCAGCAATTCATACCCGGACAACGTCAGGACGGGCTGCTAGTATCCTATATACCAGCAAAATGGGTTAATTGTTCATTTTCTTCACTATTCTCGTAATGCTGATTACACTGTTCCATTTTCTTCTATTGATTATTGCAGCGGACATATTTTTCACACGAAGCAAAACGCTTCAAAAAAATTTAAATGACACATTGTGTATTTCTTGTGTATCTCTTTGGGTATGCATTAGTTACCAAATTAAGTGTTTCTAGATCAGTTTCCATGATTTCTTTGCAGGGGTGGCGTTAAGGTTGTCATGTTCTAAGGTTGCACATACCACTTATTATAAGACTGCAGTTTGCAATCCTGAATGCCACAAAGGAGATAACGCATCAAGGATTAAAGATTATCCCAGAGAGAGATATAAAAACTGTGAAAGATAATAATTTCCTAAAACAACATGCCGGGCTGCAGAAGAGACAAGTAATCCTATATAAAGAAACAAAAAGTGATCGAAACTCTCTGAACATTATAATTGAAAACACAGGTAATGATTCCTCATGGGGGAACTGGTCGTTTAACAGCACCCACGCGGAGGAAAGCATCGAAAGGAATACAGTGGCTACAGATGAGGAAGGAGAGCTGAGTGACGTCGAATAGGATAAAGGGGGTCCGCAAGACCTAGGTCTCTTGTCTTGGAACGTAAATGGGCTAGGCAATGAACAAAAATGGGAACACATAAAGGAATCCATAAACAAAGTAGACATTGCCTGCTTGCAAGAGACCTGGTTATGCGACGAAACCCCAACCTTTGATGGTTATGCCCAGTTACATCAGCCGGCCATAAAGAAAAATCGTGGGAGGCCCTCTGGGGGCCTCATGACCTTGGTATCAACAAGAGTAATGAGGGAAATAAAACTGTTGAACACAAAATGTAAATGGGTACAATCAAGCAGAATTGAATTCTTGACGGTGGAGCTAAAACACAAAATGATGATTTTATTAAATGTATACATGCAGTGGGAAAATGGGGAGGAGTATGAAAGGGAAAGGATGTTTTTTAAGGAGGATGTAGACAGTATTTTAGAAAAATACTCCGCAGACACAATAGTGATATTGGGGGACTTCAATCATAAACTAAATCCAAGAAAAGCAGACCTTTATAATATGGAACAGCTAGAGGCATACGGTATAAACCCGGCAAGGTTCCCAGTAGGGGAAACCTCGAAACAAGACCAGGAATTAATACATATCTTAGGAGGCAGGGGTTTTCACTGTGTTAACGGAAGAATAGAATCAGATACACCAGCAGGAAAAACGTTTATTCAAGGGCAGCAGAAATGCCCAATTGACTATATATTCCTGCAGGCCTGGAATTTTCACCAGATAAGATCCTTCAAGTTAATTCAAAATGTGATGAGCGATCACAAACTCCTCCATATAGTAATAATGGGGGGTAGGAAACAACAGAGAGAAACAGTGATAAACCAGGCGGTTGAGTACCCCAAACGAGTGACGACACGTCTAACTGAGGAATATCTGGAAAAAGTGAAGGCCACGCAAATAAAAATGGCACCTGCCAATTTTGAAAATAAAAAACTGGAATGGTTCATCTTAAAATTAGAAGAACTGGTTCAATGCCTCAAGATAAAATTAAAAAGAGAAGATCCCAATAGGGTAAAACAAAGAAATTATGGTAAAGGCTTCTCAGTAGTATGTCAAAACAAGAAAAGGGAGATAAGAGCAACACAGAGGAAACAAAAAAAGACCTTTTCACAAGAGAGACATGATCACCTGGTAAAACTGAAAAAAGAATTCAAGCAAATGGTACTCTCTACTAAAAGGTTACATAAAGAAAAATGCTGGTTAGAACTTTTGGAAGCCATAGAGAATAAAAATCTAAGGAAATTCTGGCAACTAGTAATGACAGCATCTGGCACTTCAGAGGGCGAATTAAACTGTGTGGTGAGTGAGGCAGCATGGGATACATACATAAGGGAATTGTACGGGGCAAGGACTCCTAGTCAGGAGATGGAGACTAAATCATGGCAAGATATTTCTGAAGATCGCCTTGCCAAATTCAACGTAGAACAAGTAGAGCTCACAATAAAAGAACTCAAGCTAACCCGGGCAGCAGGCCCAGACAATCTGCCTGCAATAATTCTGAAGACCGAGGTTACATGGTGGGCAAGTTTCCTGGCCAATATGTTTCAGGTAGTGTTAAAAGATGGCGCAATGCCTCCAACCTGGAAGGGGGCCATAATCAGGCCGATACATAAGAAAGGGAGTAAAGAGGAGCCAAGAAACTATCGGCTGATTAACCTCCTAGATATTGGAGAAAAAGTGTTCTCTAAAATCGTTTTAAAACAACTGAATACATGGGTAGAAGAGTGTCAAATAATCCCCACAGAACAGGGTGGATTCAGAGCAGGCCACTCGACAATAGATCACGGGTTTGCTCTATGGGCGCTGGCGAGGAAGTCGACGGAACAGAACGGCAAACTATGCTGCTGTTTCGTCGACTTCAAAGCAGCCTTTGATTCTGTAGATCGGGCCTGCCTATGGGAGACACTAAAGAGACTAAATATCCCGACAGATCTCTTGACCATAATAAAAGAACTACACAGGGAAAATTGGGGGCAAGTAATTAAAGATACGAGGGGCTCCCTAACTCCCAAAATACCCATAGCTAATGGGTTAAGACAGGGCTGCGTGCTGGCCCCTCAGCTTTTTTCAATCTACTTGTCAGATCTCCCGGCCTATTTAGAGGTGGAGGGCAGTGCCAGTCCAAAAATGGATGGAAACAAAATCCCATGCCTATTATATGCGGATGATCTGGTGATAGTAGATCAGACTGAGAGAGGCCTCCAAAGGAAGCTCAATGCTTTTAATACCTACTGTGCTGAAAAATTCCTGACTATCAACTTGGATAAAACAAAAACCCTATGTTTCGGGAAAAAGCAAAGTAGATTTAGCTGGTACATAGGTGACCTTAAATTAGAGACAGTAAATGAATACCGTTACTTGGGTATTTGGTTTGATAGGACACTAAATTGGAACACCCATTTAGAAACGCAAAAAGCAAAGGCTCTCTCCTCCATTTGCGGACTTAAAAGGTTCAATAGGGAATATGGCGAGATGTCACACCGGCCAATACTCAGAGCTTTTGAGGCAATGATCCCCCCCCAAGTTCTTTATGGCGCAGAGATCCTTTATTTGAGCGGTAAGGGATCCTGGGACGTCATGGAGGGAAATTGCATAAAAAGGCTCCTATCACTTCCTAAATCTGCCATGATTCAAGCCATCAGAACGGAAATAGGCACAAAGTCCTGGGCGATATTAACCCAGATAGCAGTGATCAGATTCTGGAAGAGATTAGAAGACCCTGAAACAAAAAAAGTGGCATACTGGTGTCGCAAAGAAATCCAGAAAAGCGAGCTAAAATGGGCGAAGTCCAGTAGGGATAAAGTGAAGGGAATCTGTAACACTCTGGAGCTCGACTGGGACCTGAGCTCATTGCAAATCACTAGTACCAAAGGTGAATTGAAGCAAAGAGGAAAAGAAGTCTCGAAAATGCGTGATAGAGGCTATTTAAGAAAGAAAAAATCAGTGGTACACATGCTAAATGCGTGGTCACTTGATAATTGGTTCCCCTACCTCGACAGATTACCCAATCGAGGATACAGGCAAGAAATCCTCAGAATTAGAATTGGGATCAACCCATGGTTAATAAGCAGAGACCTGAATGCAAAAATGTTAGATAAGGAAGGTCACTGAAAGTGTTACTTGGGGACAAAGGGAGACCCGCTGCATATCTTGTTAGACTGCTTTACACTCCTAGACCTTAGGAAACTTTTGTTGCGTCCTGTCTTCATAAAATACGATGTAAAAACAAGATCACAGGCAGCCAGTCTCTTAACAGAAATCCCCTTCATTGATATCGCAATTGCCCTCGGGAAATTTTTAAAGGTGTCTCTGACTGCACTGAGAGATACAGAATAACATGTAGTACTGTATGAGTTTTTAGCAGACTGTAATTGTACGGAGTAAGAAGAATAGGAATAGGTTTTATTAGACAAATTAAGTTTTAAGATAACTGTAAATTTTATTGTCTTTTTGTATTTTTGATAATGGTGTGTTCGAACCTCGTATATGGATAAAGTTTTAAAAATAATAAGTCATACTCCATTCTGTAATATTCTAATTGCATTGTTTAAAGACCACGGTCATAATAAACATATATTTTGACTTGACTTGACTTGACTGCAGTTTGGGGTACACATGGTGCACTGTGGGTTAGACAGGACTCAGGCCAACATATCCTGATAGTGTGTGTAGAATCAATCTTGCACAGTTTTAACGTTTACGTTGTCCAATAGAGGCACAGTTTTACTGAGAAAGTATGAAAATATGACACAGGACCACAAACATTCTAGCTTGGATTCTTATTTACTGGATCGCCCAAGTAGTTTTCTTTTGTGTACCCAAAGACTCACCTCATAACCAGAGACATCAGTGGTAGTAGGGAATAATCATCCTCATCTGAGTAGGGACACCCCCATGTATTGGTGGTTGGTTGTTCAAGATTGAACCTGTAAAAAGTATTATCCCACAGAGGTACCCTCTCTGAATTTCCACATATTCAAATGGCTAATGCTGCAGCAGCTGATCCTCTCCCTGACCAACGACCCCGCCTCCGCCAGAGCCAACCTGCACGAAGGGATGAAAGAGGTAGCCGAGTGGATGACGACCAGCCGCCTGAAACTGAACTCTGACAAGACGGAGGTCCTCATCCTGGGCTCTTCACCCTCCGCTTGGGACGACTCATGGTGGCCTCCCGCCCTGGGCACCGCACCCAAACCGACAGACCATGCACGCAACCTGGGCTTCATCCTGGACTCCTCCCTCTCCATGACCAGGCAAGTCAACAGCGTCTCCTCGGCGTGCTTCAACATCCTACACATGCTACGGAAGATCTTCTGGTGGATCCCCACCGAGACCAGGAAGACCGTCACCCAGGCCCTCGTCACCAGCCGACTGGACTACGGCAACGCCCTCTACGCCGGTACCACCGCCAAGCTCCAGAAGAGACTCCAGCGGATCCATACCGCCTCAGCCAGACTCATCCTCGACATCCCACGAACCAGCCACATCTCCGGACATCTGAGAGACCTTCACTGGCTCCCCGTCAACAAAAGAATCACCTTCCGCCTCCTCACCCACGCACACAAAGCCCTACACGACCAAGGCCCGAGCTACCTCAACAGCCGGATCAACTTCTACGCTCCCAAACGCCACCTCCGATCAGCCAACCACGCCCTCGCCGCCGTCCCCCGCATCCGAAGAGCGACTACAGGAGGAAGGTCCTTCTCCTACCTGGCCGCCAAGACCTGGAACTCCCTCCCTCCCGAACTGTGCCTGACCCAAGACCACCTCTCCTTCAGGAAGAAGCTGAAGACCTGGCTGTTCGAGCAGTAGCGGCACCCCCTCCCCCCACCCCCCCCCCCCCAGCGCCTTGAGACCCTACGGGTATGTAGCGCGCTCTATAAGTGTCATTGATTGATTGATTGATAGCAGTTAATGAACTGGTGAACTACAGACACAGTCACACAGATGTTACAGCAACATGTGCTCCCCTTAAGAGAGGAGACAAGCCCTCATGGTGGAGTCCCACGATGCATACAAGACAGCGGTATTCTATTCATGGGTTATATTAACAGCAGTGAATGCACAATCAAGAAATGTTCATACTTACACTGTAGCTGCCGCTAATAACAACTACACAGCTTATGAAGCACTAAAACATCATTGACATTTCAAGAACACCAAAATTGGCTTGAATGTAAATGTAAATGTATTGGCATTTATATAGCGCACTACTTACCCGTAGGGTCCCAAGGCGCTTCGACCACTGCGAAACCCTTCCTGGCTTCCCTGAGAGATGGTCCCTTAATGGGTATCTCCAGGGTGAGACCAGGCATCCCCGGCGGTCTGGTGTGGCCGTTAGTGAAGATGAGGCAAGCTAATGCCCAGAGTTGCCGAGTGTGATCGCTGATCAGAGTGGGCACCGAGGCGAGAGAATTATCGAGTCCGCTGACCCTGGTCCAGAAACCTGCTGCGCCGGGAATCGAACCCTGGTCCCGGGCCGTCCTCTGCTCTCGGGTCTGCCGCCTCTAGCCAGTGAGCCCTACCACACACAACAAACGATGTTAGAACTAGGTCACCTCAGTAATGAGGGGGCAATATGGCCAGTCTTAGCCAGTTACACACCCTACCCAGGTATAGCAAATCCGACAGCAAAAGAACTAATTACATTGTAAACATTTCAGAATATATAGATGTTTGACACAATATGTGATGTGAACAGAGACAAATCCAGCAAGGGCTGATCAAAATGCACAACCACAATTGGCTACGCCTGGAAATAGTCTAGTGACCAATAATGCAGCCATGGGTAAGTTTCCCAACCGACTGGAAGAGGCTCAGTTCAGTCATTGCACCAAAAACAAATCAGCTTGAAGCTGTGTTTTCCCGGGACAGCAAGAAAAAACAGAATTCTCACAATATGCTTGCCAATGGGGATGGCTCCCCAGTGGAAGACTGCACCACTTGAGACACAGCCTTTTCTGCAGTATATATCAAAACACATAGTACACTCATTAGCTGTTTTGCCAGAAGTGCTCAAACAGTTCCACGATGAGTACAGGGCACCCCGGCCCTGGATTTGGGGAAAAACTCATGGGCAATTTTGCTGCAGTTTCTGCATTAAAGCTAAGTAACATAAAAAGGGAAACAGCAGCCTTGGCTATACGCTACGGGCTCACACAGGTTGCTCCCGAGAACAAGGAGGGCAAATTACATAAAATGTAGGAAACCTATGAATCGATAGGTAGAGATTCATTTAAGCGCTAAACCTAGTAAAACACACATTAAGGGTAATCCGTAGATGGATTACTCTAAGCAGGCACCAGAGTCTTCCACTATGAATCTCCACTGTTGTGGGATAATAAGAAAAATAAAGAAAAGACTTAAGCACAGAGAAGACCTCCTGGACCGGAGTCCTCAGACAAGTACTAAAATCTGCGCAACCATGATGCAATTAAAATGCCTGATGCGTATCAGGATACGGATACCTGTTCCTTTCGTTCCTTTCAGGAGTCATCCGAAAATGACTGGAGAGAGTAGGACAATCAGAGCGCAGTGGAGCATGTGAAACCAAAGAAGGACTCACAAAGCTCTTCAGACTTCATAATAAATAAGGAAGACAAACCTACACAGTCCAAGCCTCAATTAAAAAAGAAGAAGGTACTTAGCATCAAAGTCAAACATGCCTCAGATATAGAAGACACTTCTTGTGAATGGGGAGTGGGCTCTGACCATGCTGAACTGCGCTGCAGAAGTCACAATAATTCGCCAGAATCTTATGGAGTGCCTGGAGGCAGTAGCAACGAGTGACTGTATCCAGGTGGAAACACTTGACAAGAGACTGAGTGTCCCTAGTCCATTATATGAATTGCTACTCCAGATGGAGAGGGGTTAACTAAATAACACAAATGTTCTTTTTTGCAAGAATGTGTCTTTCGGGTAGGACATTTTCATGGCTGAAAAGGATTGGCCACCAGAGTTTGTCATGGATTGCCCTAAAGGAGAAAAGGTAATTTTACCAGCCTTTTACGACCTCATTCCAGATTCAGTAAAACATACATAAGCCAAGGAGCAGGCGTTAGCGCAAGCTCTGGCATTATACTGCAACCATGTGGGTTGAGATGAAAGATCCCCTTATCCCATTATACCTGTGAGGTCTGCCCCACAACCACAAAGACAAAACCACATTACACATGAGGCTAAAAAGCAAGTTAGAGAAATACTCACACAACCTGCGCATCAAGATGTAATAGAAAGTTGTACCTTCACTGTGAAAAATCTTTAGTTTCGAGTAATGAAACCAGATCATTCATAGCATTCTTCTTAGATTATAGAACCTTGAACAATGCTACCCATGCATTTTCAGTACAAAACTGGCACAGAGCTGCATTAATGAACAATATACTGCGTAAATCTACAACCATCAAACACATTGAAAAAACTTCAATCAATACTAGGTTTCCAAAATTTTGGCAGACCTTGCATTCCAGATTATGCAGAGGGTTAAAACCGTTCTAGACTTGATTCGTCCAGACTTTAAGCACACATTGGACATCTGAATAATACAAGATTCTATATTCACTACAAACTAAAATGTTAGCTTAAAAACATTTACTCACATGAGTCAATACCACAAACCTGGTGAGCCGTATATTTGCAGATGCATCAGAGTACACCTATGTCACATTCACTGAAGTAGACACTTTCCCTATGGCATTTAAATCGCATTTATATACAAATGCAGAAATTCATTTAGCACTAACAGAAAAAATCCTGAGAGCAGTAAAGACTACTGTAGTGAAAGATTACTAGCTCAGGGGAAACAAATAATTGGTGTGACTCATGTTACAACCTTAGAATCTTTTACAAAGGCCAGCATTCCAATTGAGAAAGCATAATATTCTAGATGGATACAATGGGCCAATTCACTAACAACAACTTTTCTCTGCTTGGAGACTGCTGAATTATTTGTGTGCCTACCTACACGCCCCGTTCTGCTGCGGCTTTCAGGTGCCATTTGTGCAGAGGGCAGTGCATTTTTCCCACACTTGCGGTTACCGGTCCTGGGCTGGAGTTAGCATTCTAGCTGGGGGAGGGTACTGTTTATTTAAGGCGCATGCCTACTAGGACGCTGGGCGGATAATAGTAGGATAGTGGCAGCTCCTGCTATCCGTTTGGTGCTCCGGTCAGCCTGCTGCTATTTTTAAAAAGGTGTGGTTCCGTGGTTCCGAATTGGGTTCGATAGTTCTGAAACCCGATTTATAAAGATCGTCGGAAATGGACGATTTTGGTCTCAACAGACCGCAAATGGCGAGTGTAACGTGTCTGAGTGTTTTCGTATGAATCGATATAGGAGAACACTCTGTATTCGAGGATTTAGTCTGAACCTGCGGGTTCCATTTTGTATGCGGCAGCCTTTTTGTGTGGTTGCCCTAACATAGGCCCGATGTCTGCGGCCGAGAAAGTCCTTGAGACATGTACGCCTTAGCTGACTTCTGGTTGACCTGGCCGAACTGACTCCTTGCCTGGGGCGAATCCCGCTGAGCCAGTTCCTTGTTCAGCAGCTGGCCTGATAAAGATCAAAGGGCAGGACGTGTCCGAGTTTATGGTACACCGTTCCCACCTCTCTATCTCCTTTCCATCTGTTTCTGCCTTTCCTTTACGACATGTTCATCGATCTGGGTTGAAGGGTTTACAATGGGTTTGTCCGGCCTGATCGAACAGGAAACCAAGCATGTGTGCGATCGTTTTTGGTGGGCTGGACAACGGAAAATGGGATTGTCCTTGACTGTCGTCATTTGCTACTTTTGAAATGCTACGTTGTAATTGGTCAGTTTGTATGCACCAAATGTAAATTGTAATGTTGCCGGAGGCATGATTTTCGGCATAAAAGACCGAGCTCCGTTTATCGAAGTGTGCAGTCTCTGACGAACTACCCGTGTGTACTTCGTAGATCTCTGTCCCTGGTTGCAACCAATAAACTTTGGTCTTGGACGTCATCAAGAAGTATCCCGTGTCTCTGTTTGCCAAAGACAGGGGAACTCTAAGGTTTCAGGCGTTCTCCCTGACGCCGCTGGGATCTAAAAGCCCGGTCCTTCAGTTGCTGCCCAAAGTGGGGCGACTTCAGAGGTACCGGTCCAAGCCAGAGGTTCGTGAGAAGCTTTGTGAGAAAATCCTGGAGGAAGGCCAGCCACTTCATCGACCCCTGTATGTCGTTGTGGTCAGAAAGTCTTTGCTGCGAGGTTTCCCGCTTTCCGACGGCTACGAAGGACTGCTGCCCTGACTGTCGCCCTGTTTTGAAGCCTTAGAAGTTTGTAGAGCGAGACGATTGACGGGTCTTCTGGTGACGCCATCGACATTTCAGTTAAGTATGAACGGAGCGTCTCCTAGTCCTTAGTTTGTTCTATATCCTTTAGTGGATAGCTTTGATTTGGTACCTGCAGGCCCTAAAGCCAAGGGATTTGTGTATTCACGAGATTATCGTTTTCAGATTCCCCTTGTTGTTTGAAGCTAGACTAGTGAGCAAGATGCCTGGTTTTAGCAGTCTTAGAAACTTGTTTAGTTGTGGTACTTTGAGGGATTCCCGGTTAGAGGATTCGTGTCCGGTTCCTCCGATCGGAACTCCTACATATGAACTGTATGTGAAGCATGGCGTGGGTCCTATTAGCTATAATGAGATTTGGATAAAATACACGAAGAGTGACGGTGTCCTACAGTGGCCCCGTTATGGTAGTTTTGAAACAGAAATTTTAGATAACCTTGAAGTGAAGTTGTTCAAGAAGAAAGCCCGGCCGGCGATGTTTGCCTCTTTACGCATATGGCGCAAAGAAGCCAAACAGAAAGAAATAAAGTTAGCGAAGAAAAATAAGAAGGGTATGTCAATGGTAAAGCTGCCATTGCATACAGAGATAATGAAGGTCGTGGCTGTGCAATTGCCTGTTGTTTTGCCTCCTGTTATTCCTCTGCAGCCAGCTCCTTCGTTGGCTACTGTCCCTTTGGCGCAGCCTCCTCAGGGGCCGCCAACTTTGCCTTTTCCTGCTACTACTGTCTCTATGCCTGTTCCGACTATGGATTTTTCTACTACTGTTTCGTCTCCTCTTGTCCTTCCGACTACTCCTTCTCCTAGACAGCGGATGACTGCTGCCTTTTCTGGTTTTCTGACTCCTTGGTTGGGAGAATTGGGTATGTGTCCTGTAAGTGAGCGTAGACAGCTGTGTAGCCAGCTGCCTGATACAGATGAGCGAGTGGTTTTGGATCATATGGCGAGTAGATGGGTGACGTATAAGTCCCAGTACGATCTTGAGGGTATTATGGATGTTTTCCGGCAATGGGAAGCACCAAAGCAAAGTTATGTTTTTGAGCTTATGTGTGCGTTCCTCCATGAACAATGGACGGACGAAGTGGGTAAAGCTCCTGAAGAATTGTTTCGATTGCGTTCCGAGTTTGCAAAAGGAACGATTGTGAGTCTACACAACATCGAGAAAGCGGTGTCGACGTTACTGTCGCTCCGAAGCGATGTCCCTACTGAACGGCTATTTGAGTCAGATTCGTCAGTTAGGAGACATGTGCATCAGTATCCGATGCGGGAGGTTCCTCCGGTTTGGAGGCCTCAAGATGGAGCTGTTGCTGCGCATTTTTCAGCGAGTGTGGGTTCATGTTCCATGGAAGCGTGCAGAAGTTCTAGCGCTTAAGCAGACTTTACCTGATCCGCGGAAGAATCCTGCGGGATATTATAAAGAGCTTACGCAAACTGTGAGTTCGTGCGTCATGAATTTGGCGGACATAGATATGTTGTTCGGGAATGTAGTTCCACAGCCCATCTGGAATGTCATTCGGCATAGGGAACACGATAATGAACTGGGTGATTCGTGGGTTAATCTTGTTGCTGCAAACGATAGACAAGATAGAGGTGCTAAACCTGAAAAAATCATTACTGAACTTCCTGGTAGAATTATTACTTTCATGAAGACTTTGATGCCCGAAGTCCGTGTTAATTGGGATAAATTGTCTGCTTGTAAGCAGAAGAAAGATGACTGTGTCGGATTTTTTCTCGCGTTTCGAAGAAACTTTTGTTGATCATAGTTGTCAGGATATGGCTACCGAGGGTGGCCAGAGATTATTTGTTGATAAATTTGTGCACAATCTTCTTCCTGAGTTATGTACTAAGTTGAAGGATTCCGAGAGTGCTTGGCCTGTTTCTACATCGGCGCATATTCTAGCTACGGCTCAGTACTATGAGAATAGGCGTAAGGATGAGTTAGAGAAAGCGGATAAGAAGACTAAGGAATTGAAGACTAGAGTTCTTCTACAACAAGCTTATCCACCCCGTACTAATAATCAGCGCGATTATCAACAGCCTCAACAGTATTCGAGGAACTTGCAAAGAGACGAGATTCCTCAACAGCATATTCCGTATGGGCCTAATCAGTGTGCGTATTGTAGAGAAGAGGGCCATTATAAGAATAGTTGTCCGGTTCTGTTGCAACATGCAAATAGTGCTCCTGGTGTGAGAGGCAGAGGTGCTCAGCAAGCGCCTAGAGGTAGAGGTCGCGGACAGAACGCGCGCCCTTTGCCTCCGCAAAATTCAATGAATAGCTTCGACCAACAGCAGAACTCGTCTGGTAGGACAGCACATTACTATGTGGATGATTATTATGTTGAAGGCAACGAAGCGCAAGGTAATGATTGTTAGGACAGCCATGGACAAAGAGAGGGAGTTGTTTCAGTTCCAGTAGATCAGAGTGGACCCTATGTTGAAGTGATTGCATCAGGTGTGTCAGAGCCTTTTCTGCTAGACACTGGTGCTACGAAGAGTTCTATTATACATTCTAAACTCCCTGGCGCACCTTTGTCTGGCTTTAATAATGTTTCACTAGGTTTTTCTGGCGCCTCCGTTACGAATCCGATTTCCGTTCCATTGCCTCTTTCTGTTGGTCCTCGTAGGTTTGAAGCACCCCTTCTTTTGACTACAGGTTGTAATTAGAACTTGCTAGGCCTGGATTTGTTGAAGAGATTGTATGCGACTTTGTACTGTTCTCCGTTAGAAGTACACTTGACCTTGGGAGAGAGTGTGATCTCTCCGATGTATGTATCGAAAGATTGTCTCCCACCTGAATTGTCTTCGTTACCAGATTCATTGTGAGCTACGGGTCCGAATGATGTGGGCCTGTTAGATATTCCCCCATATGTTGTGACACTGAAGGCGAATGCTAAGTTACCGCGCATTCCACAATATCGTATTTCAAGTGATGGTGAGCGTGCACTTTTAGCGATCATTTATGATCTGATTGACAAAGGTGTTATTGAAGAGACGCGAGGTAATGTGTGTAATAGTCCTGTTTTGCCTGTCTTAAAGCGAACTGATCCTTCACAGCCTCCTGTATATAGATTTGTTATCGACCTCCGTGAAGTGAACAAAATTGTTGTTCCACAATTTCCTGTTGTGCCTGACATTACTGCATTATTGACATTGATTCCAGCCTCTGCCACTTGGTTTTCGGTGATCGACTTGAAGAATGCTTTCTTCAGTATTCCGATTGCCGTAGAGATATCTTTGGATTCTCTTTAGGAGGACGAAGTTTCCGCTTTAAACGCGCTCCTCAAGGCTATTGCGAGAGTTCATCGATTTACAGTCAAGCTCTGAAGACACAACTTGACTCGTTAGTTTTTCCTGACGGTGCAGCCCTTATCCAGTATGTCGACGATTTGTTGGTCGCTGCTGATACCGAAGATATCTGTAAGGATGCCACTGTGTCCTTGTTGTCTCATTTATCTGATTGCCATCATAAAGTTTCTCTCTCGAAATTACAATTTTGTCGCCAAGAAGTTACCTATTTAGGTCACCTCTTATCGAAGGAGGGAAGGAAACTGACCCCAGAAAGAATTCAGACTATTGCGAGAATGAGTGTCCCTACGACACAGAGAGAAGTACGTGCGTTTTTGGGTATTACGTCGTACTGTAGACAGTGGATTCCTAATTTTTCCCTGTTAGCGAAGCCTTTGATAGCCCTTACGGTTAAGGATACTCCAAATCCTATTCCTTGAACTGACGAATGTTAGAAGAGTTTCTCTGAATTACGAAATGCGTTGTGTTCGGCTCCTGTTTTGGGTACTCCCGACTATAACAAGCCTTTCACATTGTATGTCCACGAGAGAGAGGGATGTGTATCATCGGTTTTGACTCAGCAGTTTGGCGGGAAACACCGCCCATGTGCGTACTTTTCGTCGACTTTAGATCCGGTAGCCAGAGCGTTGCAGAGTTGCTTGAGAGCTACGGCGGCAGTGGCTGTTTCGATTCGACAATCTGCGGGTTTGGTTATGGACAATACGTTAGTGGTTATGGTTCCACATGCAGTGGATACCTTGTTGAATCGTACAAAGACACAGCACTTAACTAGTGCTCGGTTGTCAGGGTATGAGCTTACGTTGTTAGCGAGCCATGTGCACATCAAGAGGTGCAATACCTTGAACCCGGCTACATTGTTGCCGATTTCGCTTGAGACAGACGATGATAGTGAAGAGCAACACGATTGTTTTTTGAGAACCGAAGAAGAGATGAAAGGGAGAATAGACTTGAGGGATACTCCTCTTCCTGATTGTGATGATGCTTTGTGGGTTGATGGTTCGTGTTTTAAATTACTGAATGGTGATACAACTGCAGCATATGCTGTGACGACTTTGCATACGGTTGTCGAAGCTACACGTATCCCACATAACTCTGCACAAGCAGCTGAATTGATTGCACTTACGAGAGCATGTGTGTTGGCGAAGGGGAAACGAGTGAATGTGTATACGGATAGTCAGTATGAGTTTGGTGTGGCTCATAGTTTTGGACGATTGTGGCGTGAACGTGGATTTTTGACATCGCATGGGACGAAGATCCAGCATGGACAACTGGTGAATGAACTTCTTGAATCTCTTACGTTACCTTTGCAAGTCGCAATCGTGAAATGCAGTGCCCATAAAAAGGTTACGGATGACGTTGGTCGTGGTAATGCGTTTGCGGATGAAGTTGCGAAAGAAACTGCTAGAAACGTGATGAGTCGAATGTATGTTGCGGGTCCGGCGAGATGGTTTCCAGAGAAGGGTATGTGTGAAGACACCATTGAAAGCGTGAAAGTTATTCAGAGTGAGGCCACAGAGAAAGAGTTGGATGAATGGAGAGAAAGTAAGGGTAGGTTGGACTCGAATGGGTGTTGGACTGACTTGTCTGAGCATCAGAGATGGTTGTTGCCTAACGAGTATGTGCTTCCGGTTGTTACAATGGCGCATGGAATGGCACACATTAGTGTGAAAGGGATTTGCAAGTTGTTGGTTCCGGTTTGGCAGAATGTAGGAATACCTAGATGCGCAGAGAATTTAGTCAAGAACTGTATGGTGTGTTTGATGCATAATCCTGGTAAGGGAACTCCAACACCAGCTGGTCATTTTGCTCCTCCTACGTATCTGTTCGAGGCTTTGCAGCTAGATTTTATCCATATGGAGAGATACAACAACTTGAAGTATGTGTTAGTGGTTGTTTGCTCTTTTTCTAGATGGGTAGAAGCGTACCCTCTGAAGGACAATACTGCTTTGTCCACAGCAAAAGTTTTGATAAAATAATTTTTCCCGAGATTCGGAATGCCGAGAATCATCTGGAGTGATAACGGAAGTGAATTTGTGGGTCAAGTTATGAAGAGAGTGTGTGAGGGTCTCGGGATTAGGCAGAAATTCCACGCTGCAAATCATCCCCAATCAGCTGGTTTAGTCGAGTGCTACAATGGCACTCAAGTTGAAATTAGCCAAAATTCAGGAAAGCACTGGTTTACAATGGCCAGATGCTCTGCCATTAGCACTTTTATCCACCGAATGACTGTGCACTCACGAATGGGTTTGAGTCCGTATGAGGTTCTGTTTGGTCGCCCGGCGAATGTTTGGGGCATACCAAGACCAACGAGGTTCAGTGACCTCGAGTATCCTGTTTTGCTTGATTATTTGCGTGAACTGACAACTAAAATGAGTCATTTACGCCAACAGGTGCATGACAGTCTTCCTCAAGCTACTGAGGATCCAGGGCACTCCTTCGAGCCCGGTGCGTGGGTTTTTGTTCGAAATTTCCAGCGAACGAAGAACGAGCAGCCCCGCTGGACTGGGCCTATCAGGTCCTTTTATCTATGAGATCTGCGGTTCGAGTGCGAGGGAAACGAAACTGGATCCACGGCTCGCACACCAAAAAGGCAACTTTGCCTTTGCCTTTTCCCTACGACAAGTGGGTCCAGGAGGGTCTTGCGGACTCTGAGACAGAAGCAATCCCACGGTTCATACCGTTCAGCGATGCCCGTTTGATTGGAACTAGCTCAGAAAAAGAGAGCGATCAAATTTTACAAGCATCAGTACCTCCTGCAGAGCGATTGGACACTACAGAGCCTCATCTTTTGTTCACTGATCAAGAACTATCCGGAAAAGATCGATACAATCGGAGATCGAGAATTATGGACAAATAAAATATTAATAAAGTTGATTTTTTTTACTGTTTGCAGGTTAACTCTCCACCAAGGATCTACTCATTTTTGTTTTTTAGGTCTCGCCTGTCGATGCGCATGCGCATCGAGCAAGCGAGACTATAGGGGCTCATCGACTCTTTTCTAACTTGCAAGGAATCGTGGCGATTCCTTGCAGTGCCCGTGACTTTTAAGGTCAATGCGCATGCGCATTAAGCTTATGCGCATGCGCATTGACCTTAAAAGTCACGGGCGCGTGCATGTCAGTCTTTGTTTACCCGCTCCCCAGCTCCGCCCCCTCACTACTTGATTGCACGGCCGCTAGGCCGTGCCTCCCCTACTCTCCTCCCCCTCCTCCTCCTCCTCCTCTCCTCCCCTGCCTGCCTGCCGCTAGTTTCCATTCGCTGCTCCTTTCTCGTCTCCCTGGCCCCACCGCCCTTCGATGTGAAAGTCCCCGCCCCCCGTCCCTCGCTGCTCCTTTCTCGTCTCCCTGGCCCCACCGCCCTTCGATGTGAAAGTCCCCGCCCCCCGTCCCCTCCTCGCTCACCCTCATCTCCACCTTGGTGCTTACTTTCCCTTTTCTTCCAATCCTTCTCTCATTCACTTGCAGTCTCCCCTCCTCCTCTCCTAGCACCCCCAGCCCGAGGCAGCTTCCCCTGCACAGACCCGCTCCGCCCCCTCCCCTTCCCGCCGTCTCGCATTTCCCCTGTCGCACTTCTCCTCCCCCCTCCTCCTCTCCTCCCCTGCCTGCCTGGATCGCCTCGCCCCCGGACATCATGGGCCAGCCTTGCTCTGCACAAATGTTTCCCAGCACCAGTCCCAGCATCTCTAAGCAGCTCCGCTCTTCCTGCACTGCTAGAACGCCGTGCCTCCCCTACTCTCCTCCCCCCTCCTCCTCTCCTAGCACCCCCAGCCCGAGGCAGCTTCCCCTGCACAGACCCGCTCCGCCCCCTCCCCTTCCCGCCGTCTCGCATTTCCCCTGTCGCACTTCTCCTCCCCCCTCCTCCTCTCCTCCCCTGCCTGCCTGGATCGCCTCGCCCCCGGACATCATGGGCCAGCCTTGCTCTGCACAAATGTTTCCCAGCACCAGTCCCAGCATCTCTCAGCAGCTCCGCTCTTCCTGCACTGCTAGAACGCCGTGCCTCCCCTACTCTCCTCCCCCCTCCTCCTCTCCTAGCACCCCCAGCCCGAGGCAGCTTCCCCTGCACAGACCCGCTCCGCCCCCTCCCCTTCCCGCCGTCTCGCATTTCCCCTGTCGCACTTCTCCTCTCCCCTCTCCGCCCCCTCCCCTGCCCGCCGTGTTACGGTGAAAGGCTTGTTTGTTTATTTTACCCGCCGTGTCTCTGCTGCTTCCCCCTGTCCTGTCTCTCCTCCTCTCCCTCTCTATACCCTCCCCCTCCCCCCCACCACTCCCAGAGGGGGCTGAGGTTAATTTGCTTTCTCAGGCGTCATGCATCACCCAGCTCGGTGACACTTTAGCGGGGGACGGGGTCTCCTGGAGGGGTCGGCCTCCTCACAGCTGTTCAAGCCCGCCAGACAGAGCTCAGTGTTGGGAATGGAGGAAAGGAGGGGGCTTTAAACCCGAACACGTGTTCTTGCAAGTGGGTTCCATGACATGTGACGTCAGTTTATTTTCTTTTTGTAATTTATTTCATCGTACATGTTGTAGTTCTTTTTCCCTGGCCATTTCGGCTCCTTGCTTTCCCCCTCCCCCATCTGCAGCGCTGCCTTCTCAGCCCCGTTTCCTTCTTCTATTCCCTCCCGTGTCTCTCTCCAGTTTCATCCTGTCCCCATATAGTCGCTTCCATCCCTATCTATATATCTCTAGTCTTTCCAGTGTTCTCATTTCATCCACTCCACCCTATATCGCTCTCCTCGTCATCCCGTGTATCCAATGTTTACATCTCCTGCTTTGCCCCCCGTTTTCAACGTCACCCCGTGTTCTCTCCATCCACCTGTTTACCTCCCTCGTCCTTCCTCTCTGTTCATGCTCACCCTTCTCTCGCTCTCTTTCGCTTGTCCACTCTCCTATCTCAACTACTATCTCTTTCTTTTCGTCTCTGTGCCCTCCACAGCTCATACCCTCTTGATGTTCCCATCTTTCATTCACAAATCGGCTTAGCTGACGCCTACACACTCATTTATATGTGCACGAAAATTGCGCGCACCCAGTGGCTTAGCCCGTGTGCCCTGGTGTCTAGTTCAGGGACGGACACTGGCCCCTAGCTCCTGTTTTAACTGTGAATTAACAGCAATAACCAGGGTTCAGTGGAGCCTTCCGGGCCCCGGTGCCACTGCACCTGCTGCACCAACGGAAGCTGCGCCCCTGCACGCACCCGAGAACCTGCAGCTCAGTAACATTCCTAGCTATTCTTGCTCTGCAGCTCAGCTCCCACCTATGCGTTATCGTGGCGCCGCAGAGCCCATCGCTCTACTGCGTATAGAAGCCTGGCTCAGGGCCAGTAAAACCACCAGCACACGAGTGCCCCCCTCCTCCTCCGGGCCGTGCAAACAGGCTCGGCCACAAATTACAAGTGTATCAGTACACCCTCAACAGCTCACCCTCAAAACCTCACCTTCAACACCTCACCCTCAACACCTCACTCACACTCACTCTCAATCATCCGCACTCAACAACTAGCAACAACACTCACCCTCAACAGCTCAACCTCAACACCTCACCCTCAACACCTCACCGTCAACACCCCACCCTCACTCACTCACGCTCAATGCCTCACACTCAAAAACTCAACCTCACTCACCCACCCTCAACGCCTCACCATCACTCACTCACCCTCAACACCTTACCCTCACTCACTCACTCACTCACCTTCAACGCCTCCCCTTCAACTGCACACCCTCACTCACCCTCAGTCACCCAAAACCCCTCACTCACACTCAACACCTCACCCTCAACACCTCATCCACCCTCAGTTACCCTCAACACCTCACCCGCAACTACTCACTCACCCTCACTCTCACTCATCCTCACTCAACAACCCTCAACTTCACTCACCCTCAACGCCTCACCCAACACCTCACCTTCAATCACCATCAACATCTCACCCTCACTCACCCACAAAACATCAGCCTCAACACCTCACCCTCAATCACTCACCCTCAAACATTCACCCACACTCACCCTCCCTCACCCTCAATTCCTCACCCACACCCTCAACACTTCACCCTAAACACCTCACTCATCCTCAACGCCTCACCGTCCCCATCACTCACCCTCACCCTCACTCACCCTCAACACCTCACCATCACTAACACTCAACACCTCACCCTCACTAACTCTCAATACCACAATCACCCTTCCCCTCACTCACCCTCAATACCTCACCCTCACTAACACTAAAACACTCAATCACCCTCACTCTTACTCTCACTCACACTCTACACCTCAGCCTCACGCTCAATGACACACCCTCAACACCTCACCCTCACCCCCTCAACACCTCACCCCCTCAACATCACTCGCCCTCACCCTCAAACACTCACCCTCAACACCTCACACCCTCACCCTCAAATCCTCACCCTCAACACCTCAACCTCACTCACTCTCAACACCTCACCGTCACTCACTCACCCTCAACACCTCACCCTCACTCACTCACACTCAATAACCCGCAACACCTCACCCTCAACACCTCACCCTCAACACCTCACCATCAACACCTCACCCTCAACACCTCACCCACAACACCTCACCCTCACTCACTCTGACTCACCCTCACCCTCACTCACCCTCACTCATCCTCACTCACAATAACTCACACTCAGTCACCCTCACTCACCCTCACTCACCCTCGACCCCACACTCACCCTCACTCATCCTCAACACCTCACCCTCACCCTCATCCACCCTCAACCCCTCACCCTAACTCACAATAACACTCTCTCATCCTCACCCTCACTCACTCTCACTCACACTCACCCTCAACACCTCACTCACCCTCAACACCTCACTCACACTCAACTCCTCACTCACCCCCACCCTCACTCACCCTCAACCCCTCACCCTCACACAGTGCTATAGGTCTCGCAGGATTTTTAGTTAAAGCTTTTACATTTGCTTATTGCTTTTTTGATTTGTAATTCTTTTGCATTGCCTACAAAAAAATAAAATGCAAAAGATTTACAACAAAAAACCTATTAACAATTCTAAAAGCACTAACTCTAATGCTGCGAGACCTATTGCATTTCTAATGCTTGTCTTGAACTGCCATCCGGTTCTCACTGCTAGGGTCGCGGTTGCTACTAGTCTTGGGAGTGTACGCCTGAGACACTAGGTCGAGGGTTCTGTTGGCCCGAGGCAGCCTTCCAGGGTGCAGCAGAGGCACTCTCAAGCAGAATCAACCAACCACCGCGGGCAGCACATTTAGTTTAGGATGGATTTCTTTGAGTTGGAGGACCTGTACAGACATTGACTTTTAGAAAACGTATATGCAAAATAATGTCAAAGAAATGCTTTTTGATACCATGTTTATTTTTGCTATTGAGCTTCGTAATATTTATAGCTGTTATGTAGCATTTGTTTTTAAAATGACGTCTAATCCCACTGTGCAACCTACAACATCACCTACTATTTCTTCTCATTCTTTCCATCCTTTGCCCGAACATGAGGTAGTCAGACGTTTGGAATTTTCTACCAATTCTTTCATTCAACTTTTGCACCAGCACCAGTTAGTGATCAATACAACGAACTGCTGGATTTGTGGTTTGATGCCTCATACAACCGATAAGGGTATTCCTTATTTGGTTTTGCCCTTCAGTTTAAATGGTTCGATTCGAGCTTACAGAACCATGTTCATCTATGCCCATAGTGTCCACCCTCTACGTTCACCGAAAGACAATCCGAAGAATAGTGCTTTAGCTAAAGGCATAGTCGACATGATTAAAGGGACTAATGCAGTTGAGACTATTCCGAAAGATGAGAGGCAACCATATAGTGGTTGGAACGTCACTGGATATGGAGTTAGTCTGAGTATTAACCAGCGAGCGAAAAGTCCTCCACCGATCTGGATAGTGCCCCATAAGGGCTACTATTGTCTGCAGGGCATTGGTAAGAATCTGAAGGCTCAGTTAGGGAAGAGTGTTTGCGCTGAGACCTACGTGTTTCCGTCTCAGTCTTCTCCAGCGTTCTTAGCTGCTAAGGGTACCTACTTTTTTTGCTATGACAAAGCGTACACATGGTTGCCCCCCGACTTTTCGGGCACATGTTTTGTTTCCTTTCTGTTACCTCCCACTTTTACAGCTGTGGCAGATTACCACAAGACGAGAATTGCTAGAGGTGTCTTTAGCCAAGAAGACACTGCAGGACAAGAATTGGGAGATTTCTTTAAGGGTTTTCTGCCGTTCTGGGGACCTATGGCTAACAGTAGGAATATTCGTCAGCTAACAAGAGTGGTCGAGTCCACTATAGTTGAAACTGCCGGTGCCCTTGGTAACTTGACTGCTGAGCTCCAGTCGGATAGACTTATGACACTTCAGAATAGAGTTGCCCTTGATGTTATCCTGCCAGATCGAGGTGGAGTTTGTAGATTGATTCAATCAAGCTGCTGTGTTTTTAGTCCAGACAACGCTCCATCAGTCTTCCAGGCCATTTCCAAATTGCACAAAATGTCTGATTCTGTCCATTTGGACAAAGGAGATTGGTCTTTGATGGGATGGTTATGGGGATTGATATCCACTTGGGGTTGGAAGATTTTGATGGTCATTGGGATGATCTTAGCAATCCTGTTCATGTACTGTCTCTGTGTACAGTGTGCTCCTGCTATTTGTGGCCTTTGTGCTACTTTGTGTGTACGGAAACCTGTCCAGAGAGAGATGCTTAGTAATAGGATGATGCTACAGCAGCATATCGATGACCTGATGAATATAGATCCGGATTCAGATTAAAATGGGTCTGGGTTTTTACCTATGATAGGGCAAAAGGAGGGTCTATGGTTCCGAATTGGGTTTGATAGTTCCGAAACCCGATTTAAAAAGATCGCCGGAAATGGGCGATTTTGGTCTCAACAGACCGCAAATGGCGAGTGTAACGTGTCTGAGTGTTTTCGTATGAATCGATATAGGAGAACACTCTGTATTCGAGGATTTAGTCTGAACCTCCGTGTTCCATTTTGTATGCGGCAGCCATTTTGTGTGGTTGCCCTAACATAGGCCCGATGTCGGCAGCCGAGAAAGTCCTTGAGACACGTACGCCTTAGCTGACTTCTGGTTGACCTGGCCGAACTGACTCCTTGCCTGGGGCGAATCCCGCTGAGCCAGTTCCTTGTTCAGCAGCTGGCCTGATAAAGATCAAAGGGCAGGACGTGTCCGAGTTTATGGTACACCGTTCCCACCTCTCTATCTCCTTTCCATCTGTTTCTGCCTTTCCTTTACAACATGTTCATCGATCTGGGTTGAAGGGTTTACGATGGGTTTGTCCGGCCTGATCGAACAGGAAACCAAGCATGTGTGCGATCGTTTTTGGTGGGCTGGACAACGGAAAATGGGATTGTCCTTGACTGTCGTCATTTGCTACTTTTGAAATGCTACGTTGTCATTGGTCAGTTTGTATGCACCAAATGTAAATTGTAATGTTGCCGGAGGCATGATTTTCGGCATAAAAGACCGAGCTCCGTTTATCGAAGTGTGCAGTCTCTGACGAACTACCCGTGTGTGACGTCATCAAGAAGTATCCTGTGTCTCTGTTTGCCAAGACAGGGGAACTCAAAGGTTTCAGGCGTTCTCCCTGACACCGCTGGGTTCTAAAAGCCCGGTCCTTCAAAGGAAAACGTGTTTTTACTGTGACATCTTTTAACTTTTCTCTGCTAGGAGACTGCTGAATTACTTGTGTGCCTACCTGCACGCCCCGTTCTGCCGTAGCTTTCTGGTGCCATTTGTGCAGAGGGCAGTGAATTTTTCCCACACTTCCGGTTACCGGTCCTGGGCTGGAGTTGGCGCTCTAGCTGGGGGAGGGTACTGTTTATTTAAGGCGCATGCCTACTAGGATGCGCAGCTGACGCGCAGCTGACGCGCCGCTGGCGCGCCAAAGGCGCGCCTAAGGCAAGCCCGTCTGCACCCAGGATGCGACCAGCGCCAGCCACTATGCCCGAATCTCTCAAAAAATTCTAGGGGCTCGCAAGTGCTATGATGGGGATGTTTTAATGGGTCTAAATAAGCTAATGGATGAGTGCGTCTGCCATTGGGACGTCCTCGATAATCTGACCAGGAAGTATGGCAAATGTAAATTTAGCTTCAACACCACCCTAGATGCCTCAGCTCCCCATACCACCCCCTTTGTAACAGCTGGGGAGGGGGTCTGCATTCGGGCGGTGCTTATCAATTCCCGCTCTCTGGTCAAGCATGCCCCAGACCTCTTTAAACTTCTTTCCGATGACCAGTATGATCTCCTGTTTGTGACAGAGACTTGGTTTAATGAATCTTCGGCCCCTATGGTAGAGTTGGCCATCCCCAGAGGGTTTACAATTACAAGGGTGGATAGGACAGTAGGCAGGGGTGGTGGCCTAGCAGTGGTGTATAGAGACTCTTTGACTTTGGTCATGAAGCTTCCCCAGGAATTGAGGGGGATGAATTATTGGATTTCTGTATCTCTATGACCCCGCACTTTACTCTGGGTGGGATGCTTGTATATAGACCTCCTGGCCCCTCTGGAGCTTTTTTGAAAACTCTCGATTAGATTATTGTCCCTAGGGCCGTACGCTTCTCTAGCTTCCTATTACTGGGGGATTTTAACATACATTTTGACTGCCCGTCAGGGGCAGATACAACAGAATTGCTAATTGCTTCATGCTGACGAGCTCTCCGGTGTAGCACCTGTGTGCCTTGGAGAGGTACATGAACCTGCGACGACTTGGGCACCTTCACAGCAACCCCCAAAGACTTTTCCATGCTTCTAAATTACAACATGCTCTCTACTGATGACGGGCGTTACCCAGAAACACTAGTGTCTAGAGATATCTGCACTGCCAGAACCAACAATGGTGAGAAACAACAACGATATGAAAGTGCGAATGAACTGCATCTACCAGGATGCAAAGGGGTCAAAACTGCGCTGTGACGAGAGACAGGGTGCTCCCACCCCCCTTCAAAACAGAATTGAAGGACTCTTTGAAAATGGCACAACTTACCCAATGGATTAATTCCCCCACGCATACTGGGGGGCGTATCTTGGACCAGGTGTGTTCTAATTTTCCTTTATCTATCATCTATCCTCTTCAAGTACCCTGGTCAGATCATTTTTTGAGTCAGATCTCCTGGTCCATTGTCAAACCTTTGTACTCTAAAAAGCCTTCTCAAAGTAGACCCTCTCAGAGGATAGATGCTTCCGTTTTTGGTAGGGTCCTGTCTAATTCCCGGACCACTGTCAATGGGACCCTGGATGGAGCCTTAGTAAATCTCACTAACTGGATCTCCCTGGCGGTAGAGTCTGTTCCAACAATCTTAGAGCACTAAAACACTCTTGTAAAAAACTTGAACGTTGTTGGAGGTCAAATTACTGCCCTTAGGCGAAAGTAGCACTAAGAAAGGCCCAGAGGGGGTATTACGAAGCTATTAAGGAGGCAAAAAGCCTTTTCTTTGCAGAGCGCATTGCTGGCTCTAGAAATAATTCTAAGGAAATATTTGCCATTGTACATAGTTTCCTTAATCCTAGAGCAGAGCGGATGGAATTGCCTGTCCCGGCAGAGTGGTGTGAGAAATTGTCAGACTTTTTTATTGATAAAATCCAGGCAATACAGGATTCTTTAGGATCGGATTGCACAGGGCAGGCCGAAGTTCACATCTCGAGTCTGCCAGTTCCCTCTCTGCCCGCTACCCCACTGATGGCTTTTCTGCCGATCACCCTGAAGGATTCTCTATCTATCCTTTTATCGCTCAAATCTGGATCTCCTTCTGATCCGTGTCCTGCTAGGCTGCTTGCTGAGGTTGCTGAGGTAGTTAATCCGGAGGTGAATGCTATTATAAATCTGTCACTTCAGACTGGCATTGTACCCAAGGTATGGAAGGAGGCTAAACTTATATCTCTCCTGAAGAAGCCTTCCTTAGATCCAGACACACTTGCCAGCGATCGCCCTATTTCGCTTCCTCTGGCGGAGGCCAAGATATATGAGAAAGCAGTCTTTAGGCAGCTATCCACGTTTGTTGAGTCATCGGGTGCTCTCCATCCGGCTCAATCAGGATTTAGGGCATCATACAGCACTGAGACCGCTCTTTTGGAAATATCAGTAGCTATAAGGGAGTGTCTGGACAGGGGTGGTAGAGAGGCCCTGATTTTATTGGACCTCTCTGCGGCCTTCGACACTGTCCCTCACCAACAACTTCTCTCTAGGCTCTCTCACATTGGTGTGTCTGGTCGGGCTTGGAAGTGGCTTGAATCCTTCCTAGAAGATCATACACAGCAGGTCTGGATGCCACCTTTTTCCTCTACCCCCCGGAAAGTGGCTACTGGTGTTCCGCAGGGCTCAACCTTGAGCCCCCTGCTCTTTAACATTTATATTACACCCCTGATCTTTCTTGCAGAGGAGCTGGGTGCAAAAGTCATAGCTTATGCGGATGGCACTCAGCTCCTCTTTACCTGGAAGGATAGTGAAGTGTCCCCTATAGCAGCCCAGCATTGCCTTTCGGCTGTCTTCCGATGGCTGGCCCGGGCACAGCTGAAGTGTAATGAGGGTAAGTCGGAGGTTCTTCTCTATGGTTCCTTCCCTCCGCTCTTTAGAGAGACTCTGTAGCCTCCAGAGTACCCCCAGCCACTGTCATCTGGCAACCCTGCAAAACATCTGGGGATCTGGTTTGGGGAAGATCTCAGATTTACCGCTCAGATAAAGCGACTGGCGGGGGTGTGCTTCGGTATCCTAAAATCTCTTAGGAAGTTCTTCCCTCTGCTACCTAGATCTGCTAGGGAAATGGTGACTCGGGCACTCATCTTGTCTCGTATCAACTATGCCAATGGTCTATATATTGGACTCCCAGGGTATCAGTCAAAGAAACTATAAGTAATACAGAATGCGGCTGCCAGGGTTCTGCTGCAAATCCCTGGGCATGCAAGTATGAAACAGCATTTTCGAGACCTGCATTGCTGCCTGTGGTCCACCGCATTCAGTTTAAGGCCCTTACGCTGGCTCATAGAGCCCTGAATGGTCTAGGCCCGGTCTATCTCCAGAGGCGATTTTCCTTCTACGCTCCTCGCAGAAATCTGACTGCTGTTCCCCGTTTCCGCAGGATTCGGCTAGGGGGTAGCTCTCTTTCTGTTAAGGCTGCCAAGGCCTGTAATTCCCTTCCTCTGGTGCTTCGCAACATTCAGGACACCATGCTATTTAAGAAACAGCTGAAGACCTTCCTTTTTAACTAACCCATCAGCGCCGGGACACTCTTGAGTATCCGTGCGCGATATAAATGTTTAATAACATAACATAATATAACATATTTGACTCTGCACTACAAACACAAGCATAACTCCAATATGAACACGAATGTTCTCAGCCCATTGAAGTCATGCCTCTAGATCAGTATGATTATATAACCTACACTCAGGGGTATGCTCAGCTTGCAGTAGAGACAAAGCACCAATATTCTGCAGCTTGCGCAGCAGTAAAGCGTAGGATGCAGGATGGAAAATTCCAACACCACAAAACTTGCATGCAGTCACTTGGTGATTGCACTGCACAGCTGGCTGAACTAAAAGCTCTAATTCTGGCACCTGAGAATACGAATCCTGGATCCCCACACTTGTGTAATTCGTATTACTGTGTTGAGTCCTACAATGAGTACTTACACTACTAGAGCCAGAATGGATTTCGGAATTCCAGGGTACAAAATAAAGTACAATATATTTTGTGGACAAGTAGCCAAATTAAAATCATGTTTGCCACAGTCTCAGGTGATACACACAAAGTGCAAACTGCTGCAGTTCTAGCACGAGGATAGATGGAGATATCATGACGGCTGTCTGTGCCGGGCGCAATGGCACCCTCTTGCCAAAAGGTTTTCCAACTAAACACTCCTACCAGTTAAGTTTGCAAAATATTCCAACAACTCATATTTCCGGGATGTGGGATAGAATAATTCCTAATTCAGTTTGGAGGTTAGGATTAATCCTAGCAGCACTAGAGGGTCGAGCTTCTGCTCATGCAGGAGTAGTGACTACAATTTCACTATTGCAGAAACTCTATTGGTGGCCAAGCCTATGCAAGTAGACCAAGGACTGTGTCCTCAAATGTGACATGGTGCCAGCAGATGTAAGTTTCCACTATAGTTTGACCCCCGCAGACACCTCTTTTTATTTCAAATAAGTCTGTGGTTTGTGTTTATCTGGACCACTGCGGCCCCTTACATTCAGATGGGTCTTAGAAGTATATCATGGTAGGAGTGGATTGCTGCTCTTGATTCCTATGGGTATGGCCACAGTGATCGGATGACGCCCGACCTGTTATAAAAGACTTGCCAGTTTTCATTGGGACGTATGCAGTACACAATGGGAAAACTGGGTGTGACTCTGAAGTACTCCTCCCCCAATCATCCCTAGGGAAACAATGTAGTGGAGAGGAAGAACCAAGATTTCAAAGCAGTCTTTCACAGCTAGGGTATTAGGTTCAGTTTGCAGTTGCAGTATTCTGCCTAAAGAACTCATGGGTGGTTGAATTTCCTATGAGATCCTGTTCGGGGTTAAGATGTGGGTTCCAGACCTTGACAGTCCCAGTACAGAGGTGGCGGAAACGCCTTTTGATATCAGTGAACGTTTGGATGTTTTGCAGGAACTAAACAAGTTCCGAGATGATCAGAGCACCGTACAGCAGAAACGTTCTGCCACTGTTGGCGGTCACAGAGGAAGCAAGAACGACTTTGGATCGGGGAGGAAAGGTGGCCATTATCCTGTTAGACCTTAGTGCCGCGTTCGACACGGTGAACCATGCCACGCTAGTATACCGACTGGCGGGCATGGGCGTGTCGGGCGCGGCTCTGGACTGGCTCACCTCCTTTTTGAGTGAGCGCTTTTTCCGGGTCTTTGAGGGTGAGACAGTCTCTCCTAAACATCCTCTCAGGTGTGGGGTCCCTCAGGGCTCCTCCCTGAGCCCGACCCTCTTTAACGCCTACATGGAACCTCTGGACAGGATAGTCCATCCCTTTGGTGTGCGTATAGTCACCTACGCGGATGATACGCAGCTGGTGGTCTCGTTAGACCACGCAGATGGATCATCCAACACCTTAGGCCCCTGTCTAGAGGCTGTTGCCAGTTGGATGCAAGCCTCCTGTCTCAAGCTTAACAGGGAGAAGACAGACATCATTCTCCTTGGAAATCCCTCCCCGTCTGCTCTTGCACCCGTCTGGCCACCATGTCTTGGCGCTCCTCCTGCGCCCAAGTCCCAGATAAAGAGCCTCGGGATCTGGCTTGACACTGCCCTTGATTTCTCTGTCCAGGCTACTAAGACTGCTGCCACTTGCTTCAGACTAATGAGGATGCTCCGGCGGGTGCTCCCTTTGCTCCCTTTCCAGGCGAGGAGGATCATGGTCCAGGCCCTCATTCTCTCTCGCCTGGATTACGGGAACGCTCTCTACCTGGGAGCACCGGCTTCGGTCCTTCAGAGGCTCCAGGTCACACAAAATAGTGCGGCCCGCCTATTGTTCAATCTGTCCCGTCGGCAGTCGGCGAGGAAGGCTCTGAAGGACCTTCATTGGCTCCCAATGGCTGCCAGAGTGCAGTTCAAAGCTCTGTGCATCATGCACAAATCCTTCCACCGTGTAGGCCCAGCGATTCTGCACCCTCTGGTTACGCCTTATGTTCCAACACGCCCCCTTCGGTCTGGTACCCTGCAGCTGGCCACCTCCTCTAAAATTAACAAAGCCCGTTGGGGTGGCCGCTCTTTTTCCCCATTCGGCGACCAGACTCTGGAATGCCCTCCCCTTTGCCATCCGGGGTAACATCAACCTCTTCTCGTTCAGAAAGGCCCTAAAAACGCATTTGTTTGCTAAATCTCTCTGATCTGCCCCGAGCCTGCGCTAAAACCATTTTATCTTCAAGCGCTGCGAGGCCCCAGGGCGGTTATGCGCTATACAAATGCAATTTTTCATTTCATTTCATTTCATTTCACTGGTGGAGTACAGGAAGCACCAGGAACTTCTGGTTGGATTCCAAAGATCGGTGATCAACTCCAGGACGAAACTGCAAAAGAAGGAAATTGGACAATCCTACAGAGCACCTGTACCTGTCCTGGCTGTTGAAGGTACCAGTATAGCACTTTTACCAACCCTTGCTGGTAGCAAACAGCACAGAGTTGGGTCTATAGATCTCATGAGACCACATTATGTGGCCCGTTGTACACAGTAGGCCTCGATGGCTCCTGGGTAGTTACCGGTCTCGTCTCATTACCCTAAAGGAGATCCTGTTGGAAGCTTAGACTATTAAAGGTTCTTCTTCCTGGCTGGGTATAGATTACACTGAAGTAATACTTCCACTTATTATATCAACAAATGGCATACAATCATCATGTACGGAAGGAGGCACAGATTTCAATTCCGCACCAGACAAGGATGGTGTCTTCAGCAAAGTACTGCAATTAGAGTCATCTGCCAGTTCTACATAGCTCCACAAGTGACCAATTCTTGTACAAACAGCCTCCGGCTACTTTGTTGACGTCTTGTCCGACCCAACTCCACCACCATAAAAGGGACCACAAAATGTTACGTTCTGCATCACATAAATTGCGAAGAGATCTTTCCCTGCTGAACATTTCAGCTATTCCAGTTCCCAGTGAAATTGTTTGGGATAAGGAATCGTATGATATATTTGGAACTACCAAAACATTTCAAATACACCATGTATTCCGTATTTCTTTAAACAATCTTATTACTCCTACAGTTATCTCAGATGATTAGGATATTCATACAATACATGACAGGCTTGCTGACTTCGAGCATTATACTGGTTTCAAAAGTGATAAAATGTATGATGGTACATCTAATCATGATAAAATGTTCTGTTTTGACCATTATAGTCCCTTTTATGTTCAAAAAGCAAGTACTCCTTGTGCAATATTTAAATACACACAATGAGAACTCTGCAATACACCACCATGGGGTAGATCAAAAAACATCCGCACAGAAATTTTTATATTTTTCTGGTCATGACTCAGCTGACCAAGAGTCATATTATAAACTGACACCTTGTTCAGCAAACAAAATTATGCTGACTGATACAATGCTAATTTGTTCTGCATCTTTCAGTTCCCGGTTGTTGACACAAGGGTCTGACTTTTAGAGAGACAGCATAGCTTTAAAATCTGTTAGTAGGACAAATGATTGGCAGGTTCAGGAGAACAAGGCTTTATTTAAAACATGCCTTATACCACACCAAATGATTTTCCTGAATACAAATATGCAGCAAACGCCCTGTCTCAGCCTTAGCCAAGATTAAGGATTTAAATACACCAAAGGCTCCCAAATTTGAACGTTTTGAATACGGACAACAGTTCACAAATTATACGGAGGAAAAATTAGACAATATGTTTAGGAATGGTACATGCAATTCTTGACGTTCCAGTCCAGAGGGATGGTTAGTGTGGCCATTGGATACTAATGGATGTCAGGAAAGTTTTCAAGACGGGGGTTAGGATTAATAGGCATGAGCCACTTTACATGTAGACAACACACATGGGTGGAGACAACTTACATTGTTGGGAAGCTGTGCCTAGAGTGGTAAAAACATTCAACATTGTCTGAGGTGAAAGAGAACACATCCTTTCTTTCTGATGGCATGGATCTAGAGGATTTTTCATTAGGTCCTCGAAAACCAGGTCAAATGTGCTTTCTGTATGCAAAAGACAATGAATTGTAAAACTTTTCACATCAGGAAGCTGCTGAGAGACTACCCGAGATTTACAGAGCAAATTTGAAAAAGGCTCCAACAGTAGTAGACAAAGGTATCACCACACTATCCACTAGGATATATTCGCTAGGTAACATTAAGTTGTATGCTATAAACATCATACAGAGTAACATGTCCTCTTTGCAACATGGGCAATCACAGCTGAGGTCTATTATGCAACTAAGTTGGACTCTGCAGATTTTACGAAATGGGTGCATCCCAAGGAAATACCTAAAAGCCAGTAGTTTGATTTTACCAAACAATCTAACTAAACAACAAATTACTATAGCTAGAAAATATGCAACATACAATATGTTCCACAAAGAAAATTTACAGTTGCAGAAATTACATCAGCAGATTGGTTAATACAGGAGTTGAGTTCTCAGCCAATCTAAACGTTTCACTTTAAATACTGATTCAAGACCATCATGTGGTAAGGTACGAACCACTAGAAGAGGTTTGCACACAAGTCATGGATCTTATCTTTCACATACAGCTGTAGGAATTGTGACACTGAGATTTTTATTAGCAGTACCGAGGGCAAGAATACTCTAGGCCTAGCTTTAGTTTGCAAGGAAGTGATGCTCCACTGCACATGCAATGCATCCAATACGAACTTGTCATGTTATCTGAAGGGTTCTCCATCTCCTGCGATTTGTCTGGCACTCAGATTCCTTTCCAAGGGTAACTATTTGATGTTCTACGATCAGGGCTGCTGGGTATGACCGGGAGTTGCCTATCTGGTAACGGATTCTGCTATTGCAACATGTTGTGCTCAAGTACTATTTCCACCTCAGTTTCTATTGTGAACTTTGATGCTTTAAGTAGACTGAATGCCTCTTTGTTTCAGAAGAATGTGGCCTTAACATTTGCTTGGTGGAGGTTTGATCTTCATGTTGCAAGGTGTTCCTCTGAGATACAGTTGTCACTCTGTACCAATTTCCTACACCACTTTGGGGAACAAGTGCACAGGATTATTAACATTTCTAATATTGCGGGGTTAGTGCAATCTTTTAAAAGACAATTGGCTCTGGGTTCATTAGCACCTTCCAGACGTCTTTGGAGTTATTCAATCTTTTATATACTCCGTGCTTGGAAGAATTTTTTGGGGAGGCTTACTGTTTGTCTTGTTCTAATTTGTCCAGATTCCAATTTTAGTTTATCTGTTTAAATCAGTGGATGTTAAATCACACAGCCAAATGGGGATGACATTGCTACACATACTCCTGTGTCACGAGAGAATGAGACAGTCCTTTGGCGCACCCTTGCTCCAAGAACTAAACCATGACTGGTTCTTGTCCTCTCAGCCTATCTGGCTACACTGCCCGCAGTCCGTATTTTGCTGTCTGCTGTGCATGTGTGAGTGTGCCCTAGACATATGCCCAGGAATACAACGGTTTCAATCAATGGACATAGACCTGCGGGTGGGTCCCCTAAAGACCCTCTTGTACTGATGCCCTTCGCGACTGACGTTGCTTCAAAAAGCATATTCTAAGCCTTCCAGGAATGCTTTAGGTCTTGGTGATTCAAATCCTGGCTAGTCATCTGCAGAATAATTACTGGTATTAAGGACAAAGCGAAATACAAGAAATCTCGCTACAGCAGCCATCAGCAGAGAGAGTAGCAGAATTATATGTGGTTAAAGAACAGGTCAGGCCTAAGCTTCACGGCGATACAATGTCGATGAGAGTTCACAAGAAACTAGAATGAAAGGTTCAGTTAAAAGGAAACAAGTTTAAACAAGCCTTGAAGAGTTTTATGATGACAACACAAGCACATAACTCATAATCCTAGTTAATGAAAACGTGACCTGGAGAATATAGGTGAAAGGTAACTTCAGTTAAGTGCTCATGGAGTCAGAAAAGAAGTCTTGGGAGCAGAAAGATAAACAGGCACACACGTTCGAATGGAAGTTAATGATTTACTAAGCTTTGTTGGACTTACAATAAGAAAATGTAGAGGAAATGTTACGAGTTTAAAGGAGACAGGTGATGCGATGTTTATGTAAAGTTTATGATAAACTAGATGCACTCTTTGACCTCTTATTGACTTTTTAGATAATTGTATGTAGCTCAGCACTTTTTGCAATATATAAAGTGTCTGCCTGCAAGTGGAAAATTGAGTTCAGCTGGTAAAATGTGCAAGGACAGCTCTTCTCCCAGCCGAGACAAATAAACCTGCCTTTGCCATGCCAAGTTCTTTATTTCAGTTTTCCCGTAGCACTGGTCATTCCTTCTTCAGTGGCTGCTGAGAGGGTTGGATTTGAGCAGGTTTGCTTTATGCAGCTGGTGCAATGGAGGCCATTGGTAACATCGTCTGCAGATGATGGGACCAGCAATGTTATGTTTACTTCTTAGAAGATTTAAACAATTTTGAGCAGTGTAGATTTTTTTTTTAATTCAGCTTTGTTTTTAACATACTAACTTGCGTTTAAATTATATATTCTTTCCTGCTTTTCGTGGTGATTTTATTTCAATTTAGCTTTCTGTGTGCTTTTAGTATTAAAGAGCTCCAAGTGTTTAAGAATTTTATGCCAATATCTTTTTAGCATATACATTTTAGGAAGCTTTTGTAGTCACCTTCCGTCCAAGGAGTGGGTGTCATGTGGTCATATTTAGGCCAGAGTAGGTACACCATCATTTTACATGCTCATGTTTTAAAGTTGATTTACAAAAGGGGGTGGTGATGAACAGAGTGTCTGAATTGAGCAGACCACTCTTACCCAGTCCAAAGATCAGGGCTTGATCCATCACCGTTATTTATCTCACTGCCCCATCCCAGCTCAGAACCTGGCTATATGCAAATCAGTCTGTCCCTGGCCCAGTGCATCATGGGAACAGGGCAGACTAAACTACCAAGCCAATTCTTTACCAGAAAGGAGACAAGCTACCGGGGACCGGTTTCTGGCATTTCAGCCTCTTCGGCCCGGCTTGCTTGAATCCTGATGGAGCAGTGAGAAAGGGACTCATGTCTGAGTATACCCTGCCACACCTATAGTGGCCAAAATCGATTTACAAAAGGGGGTGGTGATGAACAGAGTGTCTGAATTGAGCAGACCACTCTTACCCAGTCCAAAGATCAGGGCTTGATCCATCACCGTTATTTATCTCACTGCCCCATCCCAGCTCAGAACCTGGCTATATGCAAATCAGTCTGTCCCTGGCCCAGTGCATCATGGGAACAGGGCAGACTAAACTACCAAGCCAATTCTTTACCAGAAAGGAGACAAGCTACCGGGGACCGGTTTCTGGCATTTCAGCCTCTTCGGCCCGGCTTGCTTGAATCCTGATGGAGCAGTGAGAAAGGGACTCATGTCTGAGTATACCCTGCCACACCTATAGTGGCCAAAATCGATTTACAAAAGGGGGTGGTGATGAACAGAGTGTCTGAATTGAGCAGACCACTCTTACCCAGTCCAAAGATCAGGGCTTGATCCATCACCGTTATTTATCTCACTGCCCCATCCCAGCTCAGAACCTGGCTATATGCAAATCAGTCTGTCCCTGGCCCAGTGCATCATGGGAACAGGGCAGACTAAACTACCAAGCCAATTCTTTACCAGAAAGGAGACAAGCTACCGGGGACCGGTTTCTGGCATTTCAGCCTCTTCGGCCCGGCTTGCTTGAATCCTGATGGAGCAGTGAGAAAGGGACTCATGTCTGAGTATACCCTGCCACACCTATAGTGGCCAAAATCGATTTACAAAAGGGGGTGGTGATGAACAGAGTGTCTGAATTGAGCAGACCACTCTTACCCAGTCCAAAGATCAGGGCTTGATCCATCACCGTTATTTATCTCACTGCCCCATCCCAGCTCAGAACCTGGCTATATGCAAATCAGTCTGTCCCTGGCCCAGTGCATCATGGGAACAGGGCAGACTAAACTACCAAGCCAATTCTTTACCAGAAAGGAGACAAGCTACCGGGGACCGGTTTCTGGCATTTCAGCCTCTTCGGCCCGGCTTGCTTGAATCCTGATGGAGCAGTGAGAAAGGGACTCATGTCTGAGTATACCCTGCCACACCTATAGTGGCCAAAATCGATTTACAAAAGGGGGTGGTGATGAACAGAGTGTCTGAATTGAGCAGACCACTCTTACCCAGTCCAAAGATCAGGGCTTGATCCATCACCGTTATTTATCTCACTGCCCCATCCCAGCTCAGAACCTGGCTATATGCAAATCAGTCTGTCCCTGGCCCAGTGCATCATGGGAACAGGGCAGACTAAACTACCAAGCCAATTCTTTACCAGAAAGGAGACAAGCTACCGGGGACCGGTTTCTGGCATTTCAGCCTCTTCGGCCCGGCTTGCTTGAATCCTGATGGAGCAGTGAGAAAGGGACTCATGTCTGAGTATACCCTGCCACACCTATAGTGGCCAAAATCGATTTACAAAAGGGGGTGGTGATGAACAGAGTGTCTGAATTGAGCAGACCACTCTTACCCAGTCCAAAGATCAGGGCTTGATCCATCACCGTTATTTATCTCACTGCCCCATCCCAGCTCAGAACCTGGCTATATGCAAATCAGTCTGTCCCTGGCCCAGTGCATCATGGGAACAGGGCAGACTAAACTACCAAGCCAATTCTTTACCAGAAAGGAGACAAGCTACCGGGGACCGGTTTCTGGCATTTCAGCCTCTTCGGCCGGCTTGCTTGAATCCTGATGGAGCAGTGAGAAAGGGACTCATGTCTGAGTATACCCTGCCACACCTATAGTGGCCAAAATCGATTTACAAAAGGGGGTGGTGATGAACAGAGTGTCTGAATTGAGCAGACCACTCTTACCCAGTCCAAAGATCAGGGCTTGATCCATCACCGTTATTTATCTCACTGCCCCATCCCAGCTCAGAACCTGGCTATATGCAAATCAGTCTGTCCCTGGCCCAGTGCATCATGGGAACAGGGCAGACTAAACTACCAAGCCAATTCTTTACCAGAAAGGAGACAAGCTACCGGGGACCGGTTTCTGGCATTTCAGCCTCTTCGGCCCGGCTTGCTTGAATCCTGATGGAGCAGTGAGAAAGGGACTCATGTCTGAGTATACCCTGCCACACCTATAGTGGCCAAAATCGATTTACAAAAGGGGGTGGTGATGAACAGAGTGTCTGAATTGAGCAGACCACTCTTACCCAGTCCAAAGATCAGGGCTTGATCCATCACCGTTATTTATCTCACTGCCCCATCCCAGCTCAGAACCTGGCTATATGCAAATCAGTCTGTCCCTGGCCCAGTGCATCATGGGAACAGGGCAGACTAAACTACCAAGCCAATTCTTTACCAGAAAGGAGACAAGCTACCGGGGACCGGTTTCTGGCATTTCAGCCTCTTCGGCCCGGCTTGCTTGAATCCTGATGGAGCAGTGAGAAAGGGACTCATGTCTGAGTATACCCTGCCACACCTATAGTGGCCAAAATCGATTTACAAAAGGGGGTGGTGATAAAAAACGGTGTTGGATCTAGCCCTGATCTCTTGACTGGGTGAGAGCTTTCTGCTTAATTCAGAGACTCTGTCCCTCACCACCCCTTTTTGTAAATATTTTTGTCCACCCTAAGCGTGGAAGGGTATTCTCATATGTGAGACCCTTGCTCATTGCACCATCAGGATTCAAGCAAACCGGGCCGAAGACGGCTGTATTGCCAGAAACCGGTCCCCGGGAGCTTGTTTCCTTCCCAGTGTAAGAATTGGCTTTTGTAGTTTGGTTGGCCCTGTTCCCATCATGCACTGGGACAGGAACAGACTAATTTGCATACAGCCAGGTTCTGAAACTGGGATGGTGCAGTGAGCTAAAAAACGGTGTTGGATCTAGCCCTGATCTCTTGACTGGGTGAGAGCTTTCTGCTTAATTCAGAGACTCTGTCCCTCACCACCCCTTTTTGTAAATATTTTTGTCCACCCTAAGCGTGGAAGGGTATTCTCAGATGTGAGACCCTTGCTCATTGCACCATCAGGATTCAAGCAAACCGGGCCGAAGACGGCTGTATTGCCAGAAACCGGTCCCCGGGAGCTTGTTTCCTTCCCAGTGTAAGAATTGGCTTTTGTAGTTTGGTTGGCCCTGTTCCCATCATGCACTGGGACAGGAACAGACTAATTTGCATACAGCCAGGTTCTGAAACTGGGATGGTGCAGTGAGCTAAAAAACGGTGTTGGATCTAGCCCTGATCTCTTGACTGGGTGAGAGCTTTCTGCTTAATTCAGAGACTCTGTCCCTCACCACCCCTTTTTGTAAATATTTTTGTCCACCCTAAGCGTGGAAGGGTATTCTCAGATGTGAGACCCTTGCTCATTGCACCATCAGGATTCAAGCAAACCGGGCCGAAGACGGCTGTATTGCCAGAAACCGGTCCCCGGGAGCTTGTTTCCTTCCCAGTGTAAGAATTGGCTTTTGTAGTTTGGTTGGCCCTGTTCCCATCATGCACTGGGACAGGAACAGACTAATTTGCATACAGCCAGGTTCTGAAACTGGGATGGTGCAGTGAGCTAAAAAACGGTGTTGGATCTAGCCCTGATCTCTTGACTGGGTGAGAGCTTTCTGCTTAATTCAGAGACTCTGTCCCTCACCACCCCTTTTTGTAAATATTTTTGTCCACCCTAAGCGTGGAAGGGTATTCTCAGATGTGAGACCCTTGCTCATTGCACCATCAGGATTCAAGCAAACCGGGCCGAAGACGGCTGTATTGCCAGAAACCGGTCCCCGGGAGCTTGTTTCCTTCCCAGTGTAAGAATTGGCTTTTGTAGTTTGGTTGGCCCTGTTCCCATCATGCACTGGGACAGGAACAGACTAATTTGCATACAGCCAGGTTCTGAAACTGGGATGGTGCAGTGAGCTAAAAAACGGTGTTGGATCTAGCCCTGATCTCTTGACTGGGTGAGAGCTTTCTGCTTAATTCAGAGACTCTGTCCCTCACCACCCCTTTTTGTAAATATTTTTGTCCACCCTAAGCGTGGAAGGGTATTCTCAGATGTGAGACCCTTGCTCATTGCACCATCAGGATTCAAGCAAACCGGGCCGAAGACGGCTGTATTGCCAGAAACCGGTCCCCGGGAGCTTGTTTCCTTCCCAGTGTAAGAATTGGCTTTTGTAGTTTGGTTGGCCCTGTTCCCATCATGCACTGGGACAGGAACAGACTAATTTGCATACAGCCAGGTTCTGAAACTGGGATGGTGCAGTGAGCTAAAAAACGGTGTTGGATCTAGCCCTGATCTCTTGACTGGGTGAGAGCTTTCTGCTTAATTCAGAGACTCTGTCCCTCACCACCCCTTTTTGTAAATATTTTTGTCCACCCTAAGCGTGGAAGGGTATTCTCAGATGTGAGACCCTTGCTCATTGCACCATCAGGATTCAAGCAAACCGGGCCGAAGACGGCTGTATTGCCAGAAACCGGTCCCCGGGAGCTTGTTTCCTTCCCAGTGTAAGAATTGGCTTTTGTAGTTTGGTTGGCCCTGTTCCCATCATGCACTGGGACAGGAACAGACTAATTTGCATACAGCCAGGTTCTGAAACTGGGATGGTGCAGTGAGCTAAAAAACGGTGTTGGATCTAGCCCTGATCTCTTGACTGGGTGAGAGCTTTCTGCTTAATTCAGAGACTCTGTCCCTCACCACCCCTTTTTGTAAATATTTTTGTCCACCCTAAGCGTGGAAGGGTATTCTCAGATGTGAGACCCTTGCTCATTGCACCATCAGGATTCAAGCAAACCGGGCCGAAGACGGCTGTATTGCCAGAAACCGGTCCCCGGGAGCTTGTTTCCTTCCCAGTGTAAGAATTGGCTTTTGTAGTTTGGTTGGCCCTGTTCCCATCATGCACTGGGACAGGAACAGACTAATTTGCATACAGCCAGGTTCTGAAACTGGGATGGTGCAGTGAGCTAAAAAACGGTGTTGGATCTAGCCCTGATCTCTTGACTGGGTGAGAGCTTTCTGCTTAATTCAGAGACTCTGTCCCTCACCACCCCTTTTTGTAAATATTTTTGTCCACCCTAAGCGTGGAAGGGTATTCTCAGATGTGAGACCCTTGCTCATTGCACCATCAGGATTCAAGCAAACCGGGCCGAAGACGGCTGTATTGCCAGAAACCGGTCCCCGGGAGCTTGTTTCCTTCCCAGTGTAAGAATTGGCTTTTGTAGTTTGGTTGGCCCTGTTCCCATCATGCACTGGGACAGGAACAGACTAATTTGCATACAGCCAGGTTCTGAAACTGGGATGGTGCAGTGAGCTAAAAAACGGTGTTGGATCTAGCCCTGATCTCTTGACTGGGTGAGAGCTTTCTGCTTAATTCAGAGACTCTGTCCCTCACCACCCCTTTTTGTAAATATTTTTGTCCACCCTAAGCGTGGAAGGGTATTCTCAGATGTGAGACCCTTGCTCATTGCACCATCAGGATTCAAGCAAACCGGGCCGAAGACGGCTGTATTGCCAGAAACCGGTCCCCGGGAGCTTGTTTCCTTCCCAGTGTAAGAATTGGCTTTTGTAGTTTGGTTGGCCCTGTTCCCATCATGCACTGGGACAGGAACAGACTAATTTGCATACAGCCAGGTTCTGAAACTGGGATGGTGCAGTGAGCTAAAAAACGGTGTTGGATCTAGCCCTGATCTCTTGACTGGGTGAGAGCTTTCTGCTTAATTCAGAGACTCTGTCCCTCACCACCCCTTTTTGTAAACATGTTTTAAAGTTGACATCTTTTCTTAAATGCTTATGTTTGACACACATTTGCTTGTATGTCTGTGCAGGATAATATGCTCTGAAATGGCTTTGCTTACATATATACTTCTTTGTAGTCCTATTATCAAGCACCTTGAACATTCTGTACAAGTGCTACATTTACTGCGCGAAGTACTGTTTTTTATTATTGTATGCTCGGCGACTGCGCTATCACAAAGAATCAACAATATCGACCAGACTGGTGCTCCAGCATGATTACATGAGTGCAGTTTGTTATATACAAAATATCTCTCCTTTCGTAAGACAGAGGAGTATTTCGCTGACACTGCTGAGTTTGCCCCCATGCCGAAATTCCAGTCCAGCTGACACCTGTTTACCTCCTGAGATGGATGATGCCCTGCTCTCCACTAAGACTGGCTCCTTGATAACACTTACCCACAGGTAACGGGGAAGTTAGATCACCCTATAGGGATTTTGGAAGATTCAGCCAACCTAGACACATTAGATAGGTAGCGCGGAGTCGGAGTACATAATATAACATTACTTATATGCAAGTATATATTCTACGTACCAGCACAATGGTTGAATTGTTCATCTTCATCATTCTTGTTATGCTGATCACACTCTTCGGTTTCATTCTATTGATTATTGTAGTGCATGTATTTTACACAAGAACCAAAATGTTTCAATAAATATTGAGAAAGTGATCCCAACGCATGTTGGAAGCAATAAATATTGAAACACCACGATGTGCTTTTGCTCCTGGGAGGCCCATAAAGAGTTGATCGTCCACCCAATGATCCTTGGTGCGATCAATGTTGAAAGTTAAGTCTCTATTGTGGGCCAAACAATTGAGTCTCTCCAAGGGGGTGGGGGGTAAAGTTGGGTGGGTGGCTCTTCTGCCAGCCTGCCCAAAATGGAAAGGTTTTACAACCCTAGGCGAAAATATAGCTTGAGTTCGCAACACAAATTTCTCAGGAAAGAATATTGTGTAAGGCGGCTGGACCAAGATGGCCTGCACCTCATTCATGAGATGAGCGGATGTGATTATAACCAGAAACAGCTTTTTCCGGGTCAAGAGACGTAGAGACAGCTCTGCTTTGGTTCAAATAGGGTACACATCAGAAATGTGATATTACAACAGGCTTCAGCAGTAACATATGCTGTAAACAGTTAAGAACTCTCATAACAAGAGGTAATTTTAACAAAGAAGACTGACCCAGCTACCTCATAAAAGCTGAAAGATGCCAACAAACAGCCTTTAACAGTGGCCAACAGAAGCCCTTGGTGAGCCACCAATAAAGCAAACACCAACACTTCAGACAGCTTATCTTCTAGAGGGTCAATTAGACAAGTGCCACACCAAGCCAAACTAGTCCGAACCATCAGAATGCACTGATTTCGTAGATAGACATCTGGCTGCCAGAATCACATCAACAACTTTGAGTGTAAGATTGAGGGGAACTAGCTGCCACTGCTGCTCAATTTCTATACATGGAGGTGCAGAGGCCAGGGTGCAGGACCCTGCCCTGTTGCTGCAACACTAGATCCCTCCGAAGCAGAAGCTTGATTAGCGTACAGCTTCTTATGCCCACATGTTCTGGATACCACACCTTACTGGCCCAATCCGGACAAACCAAGGCAGCTTTGTCGAAGTCAGTCTTGATCTTCTGTATAACTCGAGCTAGAAAGGGTAGAGGCAGGCAGACATACAGGCCTGTACTCCACTCTGAACAGAATGCATTTCCAAGAAACAGCATTCTTGGGAACTTTAGTGTGCAAAAAGGATGACATTGAGTGTCCCCAGTCGGCAACTGTCTTACGTGATCTACTAGGTGAGTGCGACAGAGTTTGTCCACTACCTTACTGTAAGACTGCCTGGTGTCGGCCAGTAAAGGTGCAGGAAAACAGGTAGACTTGTCCTCAGAAGATGAGTATTGATGCCACTTATCCACCACTGTCGACACCATAAATCAAATTATTTTTTGCTCATTTTTAAGTCCATTAGGCATCACTGGCCTGAGACACAAGAGTCTCACCTCATACCTCTCTGACTGTTCCTTCTCTGTTATATGGAACACTTAAATCCTACCCCTTGGTTACCAGAGACTTAATATTTAGAACCCTGCTTTTTTATCTGTACAACTCCTCCCATGGTGACATTATCTTCTCATGAAGATATCTCTTATCTCTATGCTGGCAACACGCATGTCTTTGTACGTGTCTAACTGTGTACCACAAACATAGTCATGCATCACTGATTGCTTCATTGCTATCTGATATTAGATAGCATTCTGAGCAATAATTTTCAACTACTCAAAATTTACGGTTCACACTTTCTCTCTACAACATTTCCCATCTCTCTCAGTGACCTAATCCACTTTCCTCCGATTCTGATATTTGCATCCTCAGTCATAAACCTTGGTGTTCTCCATTTTCATACTTGAATTGAAAAGAACTTTACTCCAAAAACTGCTACTGCATTGTGTTGCCAATTCCAGACAATATGGAAAATATAAGCAAACACCATTCAATGCAAATAAAGCATGAATCAAACTAAATAGTGTTTAGCAGATTGGAGTACTGCAACAGTCTTTTAGTTGGCGTCCACAAATAATACTTAATTCATCTAGATGAAGTCATAAACTCTGCAGCTTAAAAAATTTGTAATCTACCCAAACATGCCCACCCTGCAGCCCACTGTCACCAAGCCAAACATTAGAACTTTCTACAAGTTCGAGACACTTGTATTCAATGCAATACATGAACTTGCTCCAACCTACCTCTCGTCCGCCTCTCCTGAAACACCCCTACACAATACATACTATCCACTAACCAAAACCTCATGCTACACTTAAGTGATTAACTGCTGTCTGCAAGTTGCGAGTTTTGAATCTTCCATGTCCTCTTAATCCCTACCATTACACATTCAGGATTTTTCCTCCTGACAAGCATTCAAAAGCGCCCTAAAAAGTCATATGACTACGTTGCGCTGTAAATATGTATATTAAACGAGCTCATTCTAATGCCGCCCCCCACCTTGACTAAAAAAAAAAAAAGAAATCTATGAAATTTCATCTAGAAAAATATTGTCATATGTATAGTTAATGTTTGGATATTGCCAAATTCAGCCACATAAAGGCTGCAGTTACTCCAAACAACTAACGTTCTTTTATCCAAATTAATATACCACCATATTCTTCATTGATCAATTTACTGTTATTATTGCTATTGTAAAAATTTCTGATAATAGTGTTGGTATTGCAGACAAATAAAGTTCTTGCAGGTAACAATGCGCTTAGCTGTACGACATATTTAGCTATGTTTAAATGTTGTTACTCAGCCCCAATACCAAGTTCACAAATAACACAAGCCCATATTCACAAGTTTAAGGAATCAGTCATCTTTTGACCACCATTACATACCAGGGCCAGCATTTAAGGACATCACTTAAAAAACACAAGCAGCGCCATTCTTTTACCCACCTCGTCTTATCTGGAAATGGAATAGCATCGAATATGTCCTTGTATTCGGATTTGACGTGGGTGATATTTACAGTGCCGAATGGCACAAGAGCATCCTCCACCTGCAATGTGAATTAAAGAAAAATAACTTTGTTATTCCACAAAAGTTATTACTTTATGCTACAAACGATACTTGCACTTTAATCAAAGGAAATCCACCACATTATTAAAGGAAATGTAAAATGCTATTATTTAGGGGGACCCAGAGTCTTAAAAACTAATAAAAAAAGTAAACATTGACTCCACCAAAGATCCTGCGTTCAGAATAAATTTAAAGTTTTGGGGGAGTGAACAGAAAATTCTAGGAGATCTTCTGAGAAAACTTAGACATTTACATCTTTTAAGGGAAATGTCTATGCAAAAACAATTTACACATACTAAATTGTATCAGAGGTCCACTAAAGCATTATAAAGCAGCGGTTCCTAATCGAGGCCCACGGACCCCTTGTATTTCACGCATTTTCAGGTGGTCAGCGACTGTTTAGAAAAGCAGATTAACGATGAAAGCATACAAGAAAAAAGTTACATTTTCAAATACTGTAAATGTGAAGGGACAATCAATCAGGCGTTTGTTAAGCGTGACTACTCACCCATAAGGGTCTCAAGGCGCTGTGGGGAGGTTGGCGGGGGAGGGGGTTAGCAGGCGAAGATGGGGAGCGATGTTATCTGTCTGAGGTGGAGCCGAAGGAGAAGGAGAGGGAGAAAGAGCGGCCTCCTGATTTGGTATTTCTGGTGCGAAGAAACCACATCTTAGGAGAGCTGGGCTGATCGTAGGGTCCGCTGGGGTGCGTGGAATTTAAGTTGGCTGTTCCGGTGTCATGGAGGGCCTTGTGGGCGTGGGTGAGCATCTTGAAGGTGACTCTAGCTTCGATGGGGAGCCAGTGGAGTGTGCGCAGGTGCTGGGAGAAGTGGCAGTGTCTTGGCAGGTCGAGGACCAGTCTTGCGGCGGTGTTCTGGATGTTCTGTAGTTTCCGTAGTCGAGTCTACTGGTGACCAGGGCTTGAGTGACCGTCTTTCTGTGTTCAAGGGGGGTCCATTTGAAGGTCTTACGTAGGAGGCGGAGGGTGTGGAAGCAGGAGGACGAGACATAGTTGATCTGGTGGTCCATTTTGAGCTCTGAGTCCAGGATGATTCCCAGGTTGCATGCGTGGTCCGTGGGACTGGGCGGGCTTCTGAGGGCAGAGGGCCACCAGGTGTTGTTCCATGCGTCGAGGTTTGGGCCCATGATGAGTACTTCTGTTTTGTTGGTGTTTAGTTGAGGACAGCTGTTCCATTTGGCGACGGCTTCCATGCCTTCTCGAAAATTGTGTGGCGATTTTGGGTTTGTTGGATAGGGAGAGGATGAGTTGGGTGTCATCTGTGTATGACAATGTTGAGTCCGTAGGTTCTGACGATGGGGGCGAGCGGAGCCATGTAGGCATGTGAAGGCAGTGGTCCGTGGGTGCCCGGATGGGATTGCCCTCATCATCAGTGGTGAGGGCTGTCCAGTTGTCGCTCGCTGGCTTCAGGGTGTCGGGGGTGGTTGGTGAGGGTTCAGCGTGTTGGTTGTCTTCGTCAAAGTTGTCGTAGATGCTCTTGATTTTGTGGTGGAAAAAGGTGCTGAGTTTGTCGCAGAGGTCTTGTGAGGGATTGATGTCGGTGGACTCACTGGTGGGTTGGGCAAACTTCTTGATGATGTTGAAGAGTTCTTTGCTGTTGTGTGGGTGATTGGAGATTCTGTCTTCAATCGTTTTTTTCCTTGTTTTTTCTGATGAGTTGGTGGTGGGCGTTGGTGGCGGCTCTGAAGGTGTTGCAGGCTTCTGTGGATTTGGTGTTCCTCCAGGCCTTTTTGAGGTAGCGGCAAATGTGCCTGGACTCTCAAAGTTCGGTGGTAAACCATCTGGCTTTCTTGGCATGGGTGTTGTTTTTCTTGAGGGGGCTATGGTGTTGGCGCTGTCGGAGATCCATCTGTGCAGGATCGGGCTGCAGTGTTGGGATCGTTGTTTCCGTGATGGTTGGGGTGGAGTTGCTGAGTGATGAGGTTAGCTGGTCGTCAATGATTCTGGTCCAGTTTCTTCGTGGGAGCAGGTGCAGGTGTCTGTGGATGGTGGGTGTTTTGAAGGTGAAGTGGACGCATCAGTGGTCAGTCCATGGGAGTTCGGTGGTGTGGCTGAAGGTGATGGAGTTACCCGTTTTGAAGAGGGTGTCGAGGGTGTGTCCTGCTGAGTGCTTGGGTTCGGTCATGATCTGGCGGAGTCCAATGTTGTGGAGGTTGTCCATGAGGGATGTGATGCTGGGCTCCAGTTTGTTGTTGAGGTATCCCAATAGGGTGTAGTTGGTGGACGCAATGGCATGCAGGGAGATGATATCTGTGATGGAGTTGGCGAAAAGTCCGCAGGGTCCAGGGGGTCGGTAAATGAGGGTTCCTTGGAGGGTGGTGGTATGGCTGGCCAGTATCTTGAAGTGTAGGTTTCCATCAGGTCTGTGGGCTCGTCAGGGAGTGTGCTCGTCTGGTAGGTTGGATTTGTGGACGATGGTGATTCCTCATCCTAGGCAGGAGGGGCGTCTTTCCTGGAGATCTTCTATCCTTGGGGAATGGCGATGTCCGGTCTTGAGGTGGTGTTGTACCATGTTTCGGTGAAGAAAACTACGTCCAGGATGGTGATGTTGATGAGGTCCCAGATTTCGGTGGCATGTTTGTGGAGGGATCGGACGTTGAAGGGTCTTCGATTGGGTTGTGGTCTTGGGAGCGTTTTACGCTGGGTCCGTGGTCTTGGCGGTGCTGCAGGTGTGCCGGCAGCAGTGACAGCTGAAGGGTCCGTGGGTGTCGGCTGGTGATGCTAGCTTGCAGTTGATTTTGCGTCCTAGGTTGAGAGTCTGGATTGCAGCTATGTTGTAGCATTGGCGTTTGGGAGGTCTAGGGTTCCTGGCGCTGGTCGCGGTCAGGTCGCGGACAGGCTTGTCTTTGGTGCGCCTTTGGTACGCCCACTGCCTGCGTCCGGTGCGGCCGCCTTTAAGTAGGAGTCTGGGACGGCTGGACAGCTGGGAGGCGGGATGAGAGCTGGATTGGGCGAGTCACGTTGGTTGTGCTGGGAGGGGGGGCTGGGCCGGGGGGGGCAGCAGTGGCAAGGAAAAATGGGCAGAAAAAGGCAACAAGAGAGGAAAGATCGGAAATGAGGCAAGAAAAGTGGGGGAAAGACACAGACGGAGAGTGAGAGGGGAAGATTAAATCGGTGAAAAACAAGTGAAAACGCAGGAAAGACAAAGAGGGGGTAGTGAAAGGGGGAGATTGAAACCAGTAAAAAAACGAGTGAAAACGGAGGAAAGACCCAAAGAGGGGGAGTGAAAAGGGGAGATTAAAATCAGTAAAAAACGATTGAAAACGAGAAAGACACAGAGGGAGAGTGGTAGGGGGAGATTGAAACCAGTAAAAAACGAGTGACAACTGAGGAAAGACACAGAGGGGGAGTGAAGGGGGGGATTGAAATCAGTAAAAAACGAGTGAAAACAGAGGAAAGACAAAGAGGGGGAGTGATTGGGGTAGATTGAAATCAGTGAAAAAAGAGTGAAAACGGAGGAAAGACACAGAAGGAGAGTAAAAGGGGGAGATTGAAATCAGTGAAAAACAAGTGAGAATGGAGAGAAAGAGCAGAGTGAGCGAAAGGAGACAGAGGTCCACTGGACCACCAGGGATGAAGTGCAGGTAAAACCTGCGGGTGGAGGAGGTCCTCGAACACCAACACTCGAGAGTGCAGGTGCTAGGGGAAGGCCTCACTAGAAGGTGGAGCTGAGAGGGGGGAGAGCAATTTCACTGACAAAAAGTTTGGTCTGGAGGACAAAATTAATTTTGTGCCTCTAGCTTGATTTGTTGGAGCAGTGCAAGTAGAGCAAACTGAATCACGTGTGGACAACTGGAAGGTTCAAATTAAGCCATGGTACGGTAATAGGTAGGTAATGAAGCAAGTGAAAGGCAATGTGAAATCCTAGAGTCTAACATATTCTTCGTCCTTTAGACAAAGTATATTTTTCAAATTTCCCATTAAACTAATTTTGCTTTTCGTGTTTTTTTGTTTGTAAAATAAATACAATATTTCATAAGTTGAGCAGCTGTAGGTATGCACGTGCCATTTATTACGTGCAACATAATTCTCAAAAAGTTTTGAAAACTTGATCTTTTAATGGAAAAAGACAGAAAGGAATACAGACATGTTGTTAGATCATACTGTATTATGTCAAATAGGCAAGTCTTCAACTGTTACAAAACTTGGAGCAATTTAGGCATGGGATTCCAAACCTCAGAGGTAGTTATTGGAAGAGATCTTCCTCATGTACCGTGTTTTTTTTGTATCTTCGAAAGCAAAGTAGAAGTTGAGATGCTGACCTCACAGTTCACAATGGTGTCTGCTTGACAAAAAGAGAGAACATGCAATTGTCGTTTGTTGTGTTATAAAGTGTTTTGTGGCAAACAAGGGGCCAGATGTACTAACAGTAGTAATAGCGGTTACCAAACAGAGAACTGTTTGCAAATCACTCTTTGTAATCCCTATTACTAATGTACCAAAGTTATATCTGGCACTTATTTTCTAATTAGCAATTCGTAGTGGGTCACAAATAGGGGTAAGTAGCAATTTGTGACACACTAGGAATCGCTGCCATCCAGGGCCGGACTGGGAACTGAAAGCAGCCCTGTCAAATTTTGCCAGACCAGCCTCCGTCCGGCGCGTAGCGAGCTGACCAAAATGGTTAATTTTACAACACTTTTTTCATTACAAGTTGCGCCAATCCACCCTCCCTCAGTTGTCTCAGTCTGAGTTGCCCTCCACCCACCACCCCCTTGTTCTCCGTATTTACCCCCAACACACCCTCCACTCTGATGGTTGTGTTGCCTATCCATTTTCTGTGTTGCCACTGCACCCTGTTGTCCATGTCTCAAACCCCTCACCTGCGCTCTCTCTGACTGTTGCACATGTTAGCCATAACCTGCTCTACCTCCATTGTCAATGTTGTGCCTGCTCCTCCGTTGTCTGTTTTGCTCCTCCACCCACAATAACAAAAAAAATACACAATAACGCTGGCGCTGCTGCCCGCATCATCACTTTTTTCTCACACACTGCATTATCTGTGCTGCCCCCCATGCTCATCCTTCCTCCCTCGTGGTCTCTTTTACTGCCCTATCGCTCACAAAAATAAAAGTACAATGTCCTATTGCTTTACTTTCTTTTTACTTTCAGTCATGCTGCCCTGCAGCCGCGCTGCTGTGTGACATGGCTAAACAACGTTGACAAAGCCAATACCTCGCACAGGCGAGATTGTCTCTATATTTTTCCATCTTAGAGATACGTTTAGTGAAGATGTAGATAGTATTACTTAAATTGCCAGGTGACGTGTCAGGTATCATCAAGGGAGGTCAAGGCAGCAGCCTTGTCGAAATTATGATAATTTCCATATCATTAACAGACTGGTTGATGTAGTGACGACAGCTGCTGTAAGTCAGATTGGTAGCATGAGCCCTGACAAGAAGCACTCTATAGTTCTCCACGCTCAATAACACTAGTTCTTCAACAGAATAATACTGTGCCAGCCCATTCGGGTCACCAGCTGCAGGTGCATTGAGCCGCCGATCTACCTTACCAGCGTACCCGCTCACACGTTCATGAAGGGCGGGTGAGAGACTTCACTTCCCCGATGGCGGCCGTTACATTTGCCCCCTCACTCCTCCTAGTTTTGTATGCACCGTAGCTGAGGTAGGTAGGCATGTTCCCGCTGACCGATGTTCATCAGTCAGCACTGAGGCTGCGTGTACCCGAGAACATGGTCAATCACTGTGTTACTTCATGCTCTTCCCATCACACACAGCACCAGTGATGACCTTGCTTGTGAAGTTGAAGAGAGCAGTTGTTTTGTCTCAGCCTCCCCAGCACAGGACGCGTGCTTCCAGGTCCTGCACGAGTGGCTGTTTTTTTTTGTTTCTCTTTCTCTCTGATTCTCTCTCTCCTACCCACTCACATATTTGCGCTCTTGTTTCTCACTTTTCTGTCTCTCAGCCCCTGGCCTCATTCCCTATTTTTTTCTAATACTGAAAAAGCACCGTTGACAAGGCAGCGACGGTTTCTGTTAAATAATTTATGGCCATTTGGGGAAAGTCACGCTCCCAAAAATCAAAACTCAACCTATAACAAACTATTAGGGATGGACAGGCTGGTGGCATTTAAAAGCAAACCGCCTGCAAACCGGGAAATGATCCAGTGCGAGTTCACACAGAAATAGTAGTGGCTGTTGTTGACCCTGTTCTGTGGCCTTTCTCCCAAGAATAGTGAGACGTCACGCCATCCATTTTATGGCGCAGTTTCACAAATACATCTATTCTCGGTGTACAATGCATTCTTTGCAGTGATATGTGTTTCGCCACCTAGTCACATGCTTGGAAACCCAAAGGGCCTATTCAGTCTTTCATCCCACCGAGGTCTAAAGAATGAGTAACCGCGCATTTGTGTTTTTTTTTTCCTTTGGGTGAGGGCTTGTAAAGTCCTTAGGAGTTAGGAGAGCACTTTAAGAACCGATTTGGGGCGATGTGAGTGACTTGCAGGCACCGTGACCCTGTTACCGTTTCCGGAGCGGAGATTAGAACCATGCTTCATCACTCAGGCTGGGTGAAGACCAGGGCGGCCCGGCGAAGACAATAGGAGCATTGCCTGATCAAGAGGATGTGGGTAACTTTAGCTAATTGAATAAGCAAGGAAGGCTGAACAAGGGCAGGCTCTAGCTGGCAAGCGGCGTACCATACAGAGCTGTGCATATACGGTCAGTGCTGGTAACTGTCGGATTGAACTCTCCAGACCAGAGACCACCACCACTGTGCGACGCCCGCCAACTGTTTGTAAATGTGAAGGCAAACATTCATCATGTCATGATTAATTGTTAATTGATTTGGTGCCGGGGCCAGCCTAGGGCGGAAACACTTACCTCCTGCTGTTGGTGGCAGTGGCATAAACAGGCTAGCCAATTAAATTATGGCCGCTCCGGTCTGCCCCTCTCGCCACTTGTGATGCTGCAGCCTGTAGGGCACCAGTCACGCGCAGTTTTAATTGCCCAATGCGCAATTGCGCATGCGGGAATTACATCAGCCACACCCTAGAGAGGCGCGTAGACGCGCCGGAGGAGGAGATAGGGCATAATTCTGCGCGCTGCGCACAGAGGCATGCACCTCCTCCTCCTCCTGAAACATTTGTTTAGGTTGCACTGCAGTGCACACGGTAACGGGTCAATCAGGCTTGCTGCTGTATTCACTCAGGCCTGTGCACTGCAGCTTGGAACTTGGAACACTTGGAAAGCCTGAGACTTTGAGTCTCAGACACGAGTCACACGACACCTGGTGACTGACGTGAGTAACGCTGTGACGGTTGGACCGAAAATCGGCCCCCCCAGCCATGACGGTCGGACCGAAAATCAGCCCCTCCAGCCACCAAACCGGCCGCCTATTTGAAAATCGGCCCCCACCCCTTCCAGCCGACCGGGGGATTGCCCGGTGCCCAAAAGTCCGGGCCTGCTGCCATCACAGGGATGGTGGCTTGCTGGAATCAAAAGACAACCATGTCGGTCATTGCTTTTAAACAAAGTAATCTCCTTTTTTTTTTTTTAATGCAGGATGTTCTACTTAAAGGAAATCGTGATGCTTCCAAAAAAATGTAAATAAATAAAAATGAAACGTTTCATTTTTGTGTTTTAAGAGTAGAAAGTGGTTTGTGGGACCACTGACTACTCTAAAAAATATATATTTCATTTGTAAACTCGTTACTAAGGGGCCAATTACGACGGTGGTGGGACCTCCACCATCAGGCCATTGGTGGCCCCTGCAGGACTGCCCGCCACATTAGGATGCGGCGGGTGGTGGTATGTGGTGGAGGACAGTCTGCCTCGCATCCGATGGGTCGACCATTGGAGGGACTGCAATCCCTACAATGGTGCCGCTGTAGGGATTACAATGTCCCTTTCCACCAACCATTTCTTGGCGTTTAACCCGCCATGAAAAGGCAGGTGGAAAGTGACTGAGGGCTCCTAGTGGCCCTCAGCACTCTGCTATAATAACCTCCGACTCCTAGAAGGGCAGTCCTGCTTCAGGGTCGGTGTCGGGAGATCTGAGTCTGTCCAACATTATTTTTGGCCCCAAGTTCTCTAAAGAGATGGTAAAATATTAATGTGTTGCGAACTGAATTTGGTTGCAAAACATTAACATATAGCATGAGCATTCTCTATTTGGAGGAGAAGACCCAAACAAGCTCCTTCCAAATATCGAACTTGTATTGGGTCACAAACTTAAATTGTGAGCAGGTAACTTGTTATACATTTTAGCCATTTAAAAGTGTTCATTCTTCTTAGTACAGTGTGTGTGATGTGAATAATGAAATATGATTGTTGCTATTTCCACAGTGCCCCGATCCCGTCATGGGATTGTTTGTTGTAACCCAAAAGCAACACTTGCATGTTAATTACACATTTAATAGGGTCTTGAGGGGCTGCCCCAGATCCCTTAATGGGATTGTTAGTAACCCAAAAGCAATTACACATTTAATAGGTTCTTGCGGGGCTACAATACCTTGTCCTTCACATTAATTGGTAGTGTAGATGGGAAAGCACCCCTTGTAGAGTTACGCAAAAGTCGTAACGTACACAACATACTATGGTAAACATCCCCGATCTACAGTCACCCAATACGCTGCAGTTTAGGCAGGATTAGGCACAGGTGTAGGTGGCTCAAATATACTCACTGTTTAATGGTGTAACTCAGGTCAATGTCTCTTTACCAATTTGGTAAACAGTCTTATGCATGAGCAGCAGACTCGTGTAGTCTTTATCCCAGTGCAGGCTACGCCCTGTGTTTAAACTGCTGGTTCATGCGGCAGTTTGGTCTGGGTTGTGGATGCATTCAGGCTCCTGCCTTTGTGGTAGGTGTATCCTCTCTCCTGTGGGGGCTGCCTTGGCAACCTTACTTGAGACTATGTGCACAGGGATAATTAGTGAGACTGATGAACAAGTTACTTACCTTCGGTAACGATATATCTGTAAGAAACATTAGTTAGTTAGATTCCTTACCTTAGAATAACCCCCAGGCGTCAGATTGGATCCGGAAATGTTTGCGTAGCGTCGGGAAACCCTTGTTGGGTAGCTGAGCGCCATACAAATGTAAAAAATAAATAAATAAAATAAATAAATAACCTTGCGCGTCGGTAGGCGTCGGCACTGGGATGACGTCGGAGTACTTAGACGCCGCCCTCGCGCGTTGACGTCAGTTCTTTTACACAGCTTTTCTGCGCCAGAAACGCAGAGCCATGATAAAAACCAACACTGGTGCCATGAAAGTAGGGCCCTGAAAGGGTTGACCTTAACCCTAGATATCGGTTCGCAGAACGGGGAGGATGGGTGGGGCGGTAAGGAATCTAACTAACTAATGTTTCTTACAGATATATCATTACCAAAGGTAAGTAACTTGTTCATCTGAAAGAAACACGTTAGTTAGATTCCTTATCTAGGAATAGATACCCCAGCAATACCAACCCCGGTGGTGGGTCTGCGAACCAAGATCACACCAGAAAGTCCTGGAGAACGGAACGGCCAAAGAAGCCAACTCTCCGGACTTGGCTGTCCAGGCAGTAGTGTCTTGCGAACGTGTGCAGCGAGGCCCACATAGCTGCCTGTCAAATATCCTGCAAGGTGACTCCCCGACCCAGGGCAGTAAAAGCCGCTAAGGCCCGAGTGGAATGGGCCCTTAGCCCAACAGGAGGCTCCTTCTTCGCCAACAAGCAGCAAATCTTGATGCACAAGACGACCCACCGAGAGATGGTTTGTTTGTGCACAGCCCGTCCCTTCTTAGCACCCACGTAACCAACAAAGAGTTGGTGATCCACCCGGAACTAGCGTGTGCGATCCAGATAGTATGAGAGTGTACATTTTGGGTCCAGATGGTGGAGCCTCTCTTCCTCTTTTGAGCGATGCAGAAAGAAGGTGGGCAAGGTGATGGACTGTCCGATGTGGAAGGCTGTGACTACCTTGGGCAGGATAGAGGGTCGCGTCCACAACACAACTTTGTCCAGATGGACAGAAAGGAAAGGAGGTTGTGAAGAAAGGGCCTGGAGATCACTCACTCGCCTGGCAGAGGTGATGGCAACCAGGAATGCAGTCTTAAGAGTGAGAAGATGAAGAGGACAGTTATGAAGTGGCTCCAAAGGATGTGTGAGTAAAATACCCAGGCAAATTTGTTTAGAAACAGCTAGCACATAAAGAGTGGCTAAACCACAAATGGAGTATGATCGCGAGCAGGTGCTCGCGCGATCTTATGATCCTTATTATATCAACATCTAAGGAATTAGCTGCAGATATAAAAAGAGGAATTAGAAATAGAATTAGAATTAGAAGACAAAATAAAGAAATCCACTACCCTGGAGGAAGCTGAAAATCAATTAGAGGCCCTAAAAAAAGATATTGCATCTTTCTCTGAATATCTCGCAAAGAGGAAACAAGAGAAGTTTGTTAAAGATAAAAGGTTCTACACGATAGAACGAACTTATCCATATCTAGGTGAGAGTTTTTACAAAACATAATACCAACTAGGAGGGAGCAATTATAACCAACCTAAAATTAACACCTTTTCAGACTCTTCTGATCCAGAATCAGATGGTGACTCTAATTATCATGAAGAGGGTCCATATAATCCCAATAATGGACGTAGAAACCAACGCCAACCTTTTTTAGGATTTCGCGGAGCGAAACGAGGGCGACAAAGAGTGCGCTTTCAGCCCCAATCGCGAGGCCACTATCAAGCCCACCAACCCCATCAATACCCTGCAGAGCCCCAACAATACCTGGAGACTCGCAACAAAGAGTACCAGAGGCAATGGCTATAATACCCATTTTCAACCTTTCAAATCATACTCTGTCAAAATCAGATGTCCCTATCCTAACAAAAGGTCTTTCATTCGTACCCCACTCAAATGTCAATGTATTCGAACTCTATCAGGATATACATTCCTTTTTTAGAAAGGTGAGACTACATAAGTTTTTCTCAAACAAAGATGAGCTACTACCAGAAATAGATATGAATAATATCGTATCTTTACCATCCACTTTTACTCCGGCTTTGGACCAGCTTGGGCCTGAGATGGCTATCTTTGAAAAGGTTGTGATCAATAAATTAAAATCAGCTCTCCAATATGTACCCAAGCCTGTATACAATATCTCAAAAGATGAACATACATCTCTTCTTAACCTTAAAAATAACAAATCAATCACAATCAAAAGCAGTGATAAGGGGGGGGGGCATTGTTCTGATTGACTCCGTCAACTATGAAACAAACATGCTAGCTATGCTGAATGATCCAACTTTTTACAAAAAGGTCACTAAGAACCCTACAGAGAGAGTAATCAAATCCATTCAAAAAACAACCACCCAAGCCTTAAACAAAAATATCATTACCAAAAAAGAACATGAATTTCTTAATAAATCACAAAGAAAAATAGCTTGCATTTATGGCACACCAAAAATACACAAAAACAAAGTGAACTCACCCTACCGCCCGATTGTTTCTACCATTGGAACCCCTACTGAGGCACTATCCAAATATCTTGATAACATCCTAAGACCCTATATTCAATTTACCCCTTCTTATATAAAAGATACCGGGGCAATCATTTCAAAGGTTGAACATCTCCCTTTTGATAAAAATAAAAATCTGTTGGTCACGTTGGATGTTGAATCCCTCTATAGCAACATTCCTCAGAAAGGAGCCATAGAGGCTACAAGCTGGGTTATTGATCTTCATAAGATCCCATGCAATAAACCCTTTATTCTAAAATGTCTATCAGTGGTACTTGAAGAAAATGTGTTCCAATTTGGAGAACATCTATACCAACAAACAAAAGGCGTAAGCATGGGGGCAGCTATGGCCCCATCGATAGCCAATATCTATATGGCTAGGTTTGAACTTCATCATATACATAACGAGATGGCACCATTCTATGAGTCTGTTTCCCATTGGTACCGGTTTATTGACGATATATTCTTTATATGGACCAATGGGGAACAGACTCTACAAGAATTCTTGGAATGGATTAATCTGGCAGATAGTAATCTCCGGTTCAATGCTCAGATTGACACCACGAAAGTGGAGTTCCTTGACATATATATCAAGAATGAATCTGAAACTCTGATGGTTGACTTATACACCAAGTCAACAGCAAGGAATACGCTGCTTCACTTCAGTAACTACCACCCTAGAAATCAAAAAGATGGGATACCATTCTCACAGTTTTTGAGAGTGCGGCGTAACTGCACAAACATTAAAGATTATGACAATCAGGCTATAAAAATGAAAGAGAGGTTCCTTGCTCGCGGATATCCGAACCGCTTGATACGTGAGGCATATAAGCGAGCAAGATACTTCGATCGTGATGCTCTGTTTAATTCAAACAAACAACAGAAAGAACAAAAGTTGGTCTGCGTAACAAAACACTCTCCTTTAAATGCCACAGTCAGACAGATAATCAACTCAAACTGGCACTTGCTAAACATAGAACCAACACAACCTAAACTGCCGAAACCCATGTTTGCGCACCGACGTAACAAAAATTTGAAAGATCTAGTGGTCAGGTCACGCTTCAATGGAACCACTAATAGTGTTCCCTTTGTACAGAATTCACTAAATGGAGAAAATGCCATTAAGGGCACCTCCCGATGTGGAACATGCCAATCATGTGATGGCATAATAAGAGGTGAAACATTCACATTTAACCAAGTACGAATACGAGCCAAGGAGCTATGGACATGCAATACAACCAATATTGTATATCTGATACTGTGCCCATGTAACTTAGGTTACGTTGGAGAAACTGCAAGAACCATGAAACTCCGTCTAACGGAACATAGATCGGCGATCAAAACAAAAAAACTGACAGCCCCATTAGCATCCCATTTTTCAGAATTCCATCACTCTCCATCCCAAATTCGATGGCGCATTTTAGAGAAGATTCATATAAACAACAACAACGGTGGAGACAAAATTAGGAAGAAAAGAGAGGTCTATTGGATCTTTACCCTTAACACATTTACCCAGGACTTGAACAATGATCTACCATGGATAAATGCCATCATATAAGATGGATACATATGTCTGCCAACCTATGAACATTAAGCAAATGATAGAAGCAGACTAATAATATTAAGTATCCCGTATTTAAAGACCCTCTCAAGCATGACCACAGTAGCTGGTGTATGCACCTCATGTACGGTAGTTATTCCCTCGTTTCTTTCAGAGAAACTAAGCAGGTGTATATGTACCTCATGTATGGTAGTTTTACGCTCAGAGAAACTAAGCAGCAAATATACCAATAATAAATGCTAAATGAACGGCAATATCAGACAGGGTAACTTCATGCATCCAGTGATATGTAGACCACACTAGCTGACATATGCGCCCTATCTTATGGTTACTATTCATTTGTTTTTTCCTGAGAAAAACAAAGCAGTGAACATGCCAAAAGTAAACATTAAATAAATGGTGACAGATGACAGGGTAACCTCATTTATCACGGAATATGTAGGCAGGGTGTTCTATGTAAGCATAACACAACCTGCAGTCCTGTAGCCCTGCCGCTTTAAAAATGCACAGAAAAAATCCGTTGGACCAATCAGCTGCTCTGATAAATAGACCAGTAGGAAAGCGCGAAACCAATTCTTTGTCTGAATACTGAAAACGCCGGGACGCCGCATGAGCCGGTCCGCCGAGGAGAAAAGAAATATAGGTAAAACATTTGCAGCTTCGAACTAAATGCGTGTAACTAAATGCGTGTAGTTCTCCTTAAGTTTAAATTAGCGAGTTATATTATAACGTTAGTCTTGTTCGCCTCTATATTTTTTTAGCTGTTGTGTAAGCGCCAAACTACACTGCGCCCGAACTGCTCACACCACTGAGACGTTGCTCCAGCCGTTGTGTTTTTTTGAGCCGGTCCGCCGAGGAGAAAAGAAATATAGGTAAAACATTTGCAGCCTCTAACTAAATGCGTGTAACTAAATGCTTGTAGTTCTCCTTAAGTTTAAATTAGCGAGTCATATTATAACGTTAGTCTTGTTCGCCTCTATATTTTTTTAGCTGTTGTGTTAGCGCCCAACTACCCTTGCGCCCGAACAGCTCACACCACTGAGACGTTGCTCCAGCCGTTGTGTCTTTTTCTAAAAATACAAAAACAGGTAAATCTATAGCAGACGTACACCATATGTGTTAAGCTCTGTCCTGGTTTATAATATGCTGGCCGGAATACAAATGCCCGTCTTCTTGCCGTTTCAGATCAAATCATTCTGTAGAAACACTGGGACTAATTATTGGCGCACATTACAGCAGGTTGTCCACCTCGAGAGATTATTTAGGTAAATAACAAAGTCACAGCTGAAACCATAATGAAACTGAAAGAAATTTTAAAATGTGTAATAAGAATCGTGAACAAAATCTGTTTTTTCAATAGATATATGACCGCATGTACTATAACCATATCGGTTATATATCGAGCAGTGTATCTTGAAAACAGCAAATATAAACGACCGTCTCACAAACACAGTAAGGAACGCTTTAAAGCTACAATATGTTATGTTATGTTATGTTATAATGGCTTTTGTAGAGCGCGCGGCTACTCAAAAAGAGTGTCCCGGCGCTTTAAAAAGAAAGGCTGCAAACTGCTAACATAACACATTAAAAAAGAGAGAATCACAGAACAAAACAGAACAAGAAAAAAGCCTAATGTGTGAACAACCAGGTTTTGAGGCCTTTTCTAAAAACTAATAAGCTGGAAGCTCCCCGGAGAGTAAGAGGCAAAGAGTTCCACAACTGTGGCGCCAGTAGTCCAAAGGAGCGACTTCCCAGGCGCGCTCTCTTCACTCGTGGGACAGTCGCTAAAAACGGGGATTCTGACCTCAGAGAGCGAGCCGGCCGATAGAAGGCAAGTCTCTTTTGGAGGTACTTCGCTCCCGTCGCATGGAGGGCCTTGTATGTCAAGGTCAAAGCCTTGAAGGCAATCCGTTTACGGATTGGAAGCCAATGCAGGGTGTGCAATAAGCCCGCAGCACTGGCACGTCTGTTCAGGCCAAAGATCGCTCTCGCCGCCGCGTTCTGCACAACTTGGAGCCGCTGTAGCAGGTACTCTGGCAGGACAATAACAACTATATAAATATTTATAGGTATCAGGGACCAAGGGCATGCGAACAATAAATTGGAACTGGATTAATACTATAAACGCTGTTCCAAATGAAGAAAGTGTAGGTAGCAAAAAATTTAATCTGATCCACTGAAAGTTTAATATCGGCCCCTTCGATTTCAACAAGAGGTATAAAAGCTTAAATAGAATCTTTCTAGTAGATGTATAAAACATGTACCGGTAGTAAGTATAGGTCTTAGATGATCAGTGTATAATTAGTAAATACTGTTTTCACATTACAGATCTGGTCTACATCAATAACTATATCAAACCTTGCGGTATCTTGGCATCTATCGGCTATAACAACTGAATTTTATTCGTTTCTGTCTGACTAATTGGTAAGCATATATGACATATTCTTAAGACATGAATGCTGAAAACAATAGGTTCATAACGTAACATTTTTTTTCACATACTTCGTTAGTATGCAAACATGTAGTTAGTTAGTCATTAGAATATTTATATACTATATAATGTATTTGAAATTAGGCCAGTGTTCCCAGACGGTAATCAAGGACAATATAAATAGCCAAAAATGTCTATTGAATAGTTAATACAGGAGCCTAACATACAACTGCATAATACAAGGTAAACACCTATCTTTTTCCTATTATTCCTCTATCAACCCGGTCCCCAATCTTAATCATGTAACCCTCTTCGCTCTTTTCCTTATCCTCTTTTCTTCTTTTTTATTCTGGTAGATTTAGGATATTTAAATATGGATCAAAACTGACCAAATGAAATAACCAGTATGCTTCTAGATAAATAAAATGAGTTGCAACTGCAGTATTGCTATCTATGTGCAAAGAAAAAATCATGTTACATATAGAAATCACGGTATTGTTATATGGGATAGACACCATGAAAAATGTAAGCGGTATTTATCAACCTATGAAGAAATCAGCATCTAGCACATGTTGTATTAATTATAACACTATTTGTTATGTACACAGAAATACAATACAGTAAACATATCCTTTATATAAATATCTTTCACAGCATGATGGTACAGTCCTGAGGAAGGCACTTCAAGAGTGTCGAAATGCGTAGACAACAGACAGGAAACCATCCAATAATTTTTAAAGAAAAGATTACTTGTATGATTGAAGTTATGCATATGCTATAATGCTTTTTTATCTTTTGTGTAAAATGATGTATCAATTTTATCGAATGTGTTCATAATATGTATTAAATCTGTATTTTGATATGTACAAACAATAGTGTAATATATTTTTTCTTCTTGTGGTTTAGCCACTCTTTATGTGCTAGCTGTTTCTAAACAAATTTGCCTGGGTATTTTACTCACACATGCTATTTGCCCTGACCCAGGAAATCGAACTGTATCAGGGGGTCCTTGTTGTCTCGCATGTGGCTCAAAAGGATCGCACATCAGATAAGTCAGAACAAGGTTCAAGTCCCACTGCGGCTTCACGAAAGGAACAGGAAGAAACATATGAGGGATGCCCTTAAAGAACCTATTTACAACGGGGGACTTGAACCAAGAGGGATGATCAGGTAGCCTTAAGAAGGCGGAAATGGCAGAGCGGTAGCCCTTAATAGTGCTCAGTGCAGAGCCCCGCTGGGCAATAGAAAGAAAGAAGAGGAGAACCTCAGAAAGGAGGGCAGAGAGTGGATCACCAGCCTTTACTGTGTACCATGCCACAAATTTGTTCCACCTGCAGGTGTATACCGATTTTGAGGAGAGACACCTGGCTGCCAGAATTACATCGCAGACTTCAGGAGGCAAGTCAAACGGCCTCAACTGTCGCCACTCAATCTCCACGCATGGAGGTGGAGACTGGACAGGTTTGGGTGGAGGACCGCCCCCTGCTGCTGCAACAGTAGGTGCTTCTGAAGATGCAGACGAATCGGGGGATTGACTGACATTCTGAGTTCCTCAGGATACCAGTATCTTCGTGCCCAGTCTGGAGCCACAAAGATGACTTGTGCCCGGTCGCGCCTGATCTTCAGCACTCTGCACAGAAGTGGTATAGGCGGAAAGGCGTACAACAGACCACAACTCCACTCGTGACGAAAAGCGTCTCCGAGCGAGTGTCGCCTTAGAAATTCCAATGCGCAGAACTGATGACATTGAGCGTTCTCTTCTGTGGCGAATAGATCTAACCAAGGCTCTCCCCACTGCTGAAAGAGACCTTGCGCCACGTCCGAGTTCAGACGCGATTCATGATCCATCATGGACCGACAGCTGAGTTTGTCCGTCCTGGCGTTCAGGGAACCTGCCAGGTGTTGAACCACCAGGGTCACGCCATGATGTTTCAGCCACTGCAAGAGGCGCAGAGCCTCCTGGCATAGGGTCCACGACCCCACCCCGCCCTGTTTGTTGGAGTACCACATGGCGGTGGTGTTGTCTGTGAACACCTGCACTACACTTCCTCGGACAGAGGGAAGGAATGCTTTCTGTGCAAGCCGGATTGCCCGCAGCTCCAGAAGGTTGAAGTGGAGCCGGGACTCCGCCGGAGACCAGAGTCCTCTGATCTCCGCCTCTCCCATGTGCCCCCCCCCCCCAGCCCAGGAGGGACGCATCCGCCACAACTACGTGCTCCGGTTGGGGAAGGGAGAGGGATCTGCCGCTGACCCAATCGCGGTCCGTAAAACACACCTGCAACTGTCTTGCAGTCTCCTCCGAGATCCGGACATGGTCGGACAGGTTGACCTGATGCTGGGCCCACTGAAACTTCAGGTCCCACTGCAGAGCCTGCATCCGCCACCTGGCGTGATGCACCAGAAGGATGCAGGAGGCCATCAGCCCCAGAAGCCGCAGCGTCAACCTGACCGAGACCCGGGATAAAGGCTGAAAGATCGGAATCAGAGCCTGAATATCCCGAACCCGCTGTTTGTAAGGATAAACCCAAAACTGCGCCAAATCCAGAACCGCTCTGATGAAGAGAAGCCTTTGAGAGGGACATATGTGTGACTTCTGCACATTGATTGAAAACCCCAGCAAGTGGAGGAGGTCGGCCGTAGTCTGAAGGTGGATGACGACTGTCTGGGGCTAGCCCGCCTTCAACAACCAGTCATCAAGGTAGGGGAAGACTGATACCCCTAACCTGCCCATATGAGCTGCGACCACCGTCATCACTTTCCTGAACACCCGTGGGGCGCTGTTAAGGCCAAAGGGGAGCACGGTGAACTGGAAGTGCTTGTGGCCTACCATGAACCGCAGGTAACGCCGGTGGGCCGGCAGGACGGGGATGTGGAAATACGCGTCCTGTAAGTCCAACGCTACCATCCAGTCTCCGGGGTCCAGGGCAGCTAAGACCTGAGCCAGAGTAAGCATCCTGAACTTCTCCTTCCGGAGGAAGCCGTTGACGTTCCGTAGGTGCAAGATAGGGCGTAGGCCCCCTTTGCCCTACTTGGGAACCAGAAAGTAGTGGGAATAGCAACCACATCCTACTTCTGGCCCAGGAACGCGCTCGATGGCCCCGTTGGCCAAGAGGGCCGACACTTCCTCTTGCAGAAGTTGCAATTGATCCCCTGACACACGGTGGTTGTGCGGTGGCTTGGCTGGAGGGGTCGCCTCGAAGGGGAGGGAGTAGCCCCGTCTGACGATTTCCAGCACCCACCTGTCCGATTTGATGGTGCGCCAGTGGAGGAGGTGATGGCGGACCCTGTACCCAACTGGCGTCAAATGGGCCTGAAAGCTCGGACTAGGAGGGCGTTGAGGCGGATGCTGCGGGGGTCGATGTGGACTGGCCGCGCCGTTGTCCCCTGGGACCACCAGGGCTGTTACCACATCCGCAGCCGCGCTGGATGTTAGACTGCGGCCTGTGGCCATGAAAGGAGTGAAAGGCAGACTGCTGCTGACGCTGGCCCGAGAGGACTTCGCTGTAGCCCTGGAAGCGTTCAAGCGCATGATCTGCCTTGCACCAAAGAGGTGGCTGCCATCAAACGGCATGTCCATGAGGGTGTCCTGGACATCAGCAGAGAAGTTGGTGGACCTCAGCCAGGAGTGGCAGCGAATCGCCACCGTTGTTGACATCGCCCTGCTCAGCAAGTCCTAGGTATCCAGCCCACATCGCATGGAATACCGAGCTATGTCTAGTCCCTCCACGAGGGCTTGAGCGAGCTTCGCCCGGGCCTCCTCCGGGCACTCTGGCAGCACGGCCGCAACCGTATCCCACAGAGAGTGGGTATAAAGGCAAGCGGTGTTGACCGACAACAACCCGCAACTGAGGGATGAGAACAGTTTCTTACCAAACTGTTCATACCTTTTGGATTCCCAATCTGGGGGTGCATTGGGGAATGCGGATTGGAAAGTAAAGGCCTGAATAACCAGGCTCTCGGGGGTGGGGCGGGTGGACAGGAAGCTAGGGCCGAACAGAGCTGGGTGGTGACACCTGGCGACGTTCCTATCTACAGGGGGGCCTGTAGCGGGCCTGGACCAGGTGCCCAACAGGACGTCCATGAGATCCTCATTAAACTGCAGCAGAGGCTCCGGAGAGCCTGTCTGCGGTTTAAGGACCTCAGTGAGGATGTTAGACCTCACAGTAGCGATGGGGAGCGTAAGTGCCAAGGCCTCGCCTGCCCGTGTCAGCACCACACTATAAGCAGCCCCTTCCTCCGTAGCCATGGTAGGAGGGGAGACAAAGCCAGTGTCAGGGGAGGTATCAAGACCATTGGCCTCCACTAGCTCCTCTGTCAAGTCCTGAAAGGACTGACACTCACGTGCCAGAGGGTCCTCAGACCACTCCGAAGCCCCCTCATCCTCCATCTCCTGACATTAAGGGTCAAAGGATAGAGCCGGATCAAAGAAGAAATGCTCTTCAGCCGGCGTTGAATGCGGCATCGGTCGATGCCAGTCCGACGCCGGATCCGGACCGAGAAAGGGATCAGAGCGGCGCCGTCCGGGGACGGCACCGGGGGCGACACCCTGGGGGTCAACGCCGGCGGGGTCGTGAGGTCAACCAGCGGCGACCCGGATCTGGAACCGGATCCAGCGGGAGCCTGCAGCGTCGAGACCAAAGTCGCCAACGGCGCCGGGGCCGAAGCACCCGGCCTGCCTGGACTCCAAGTCAGGGCCGTGGGGCCCGGAGGCACCGCAGGACCCGACGGAAGAGAGAGGGACCTCATGGCCATGAGGAAGGCCTCGATCTCCTCTGACGTCGTGCTCAACCAAGGGACCGGCAGGTATGGAGCTGGTCGCGGCGCCTGCGGTTCCGGCGGAGCCGCGGATGCCCAAACCCCCGGCTTCGTCGTGCAAGCGTCAGAGGGAGTCGGAAGAACGAGGTCGTCTCTTCGACTTGTGCCTCTTACCGGAGGACTTGGACCTCGACGAATGAGGTCAAGCTTCGATGACTGTGGCCCCGCGACCTGTCCCTCGACCCCCTCCTGGACTGGGACCTTGAGCGGCGCAGGGCCGACTGCCGGAGCTCGAGGCGCTTACGGGACCGCTCCCGTCTAGCCTTCGATGACAAGGCCCGGCAGTCGGGGCACGACCGGTCGTCGTGGTCGACCCCAAGGCAATACAGGCACCGGCAGTGGGGATCGGTAACCGACATCAGTCAGGCGCAGTCGGTAAAGGGCTTGAACCCGGGCATCCCTACCGGCACCGAGAGTCGTGAAGGCTTGAGAAGAGATCAAAAATGATCAAAAATGTTTAGTCAAAAACTGACTAAGGTACTGCTTTCTCCGGACCTGTGCTTGCTGGCGCGAAAAAAAGAAGAACTGACGTCAGTGCGCGAGGGCGGCGTCTAAGTACTCCAACGACATCATCCCGGCACCAACGACGCAGACGATGGACGCGGAGCCGCAGACGACGCCTACCGACGCGCAAGGGTACTGTTACGCAAAATTTTGCAGATCCAGGCTGACGCCTGGGGGTTATTCTAAGGTAAGAAATCTAACTAACGTGTTTCTTTCAGATATGTGTGACAACTCGTCCCGGGCAGCGGACAGTGCACTGGTGTGGCAGTTGTAATCTCTAGTGTAAATCTGTCAGGTCACCAGACAAGATGGGCAATAACAGACCTTGAGTGCTCAAAAAATGACAACAGTGAAGAACAGAACAAAGGACGTAACAGAAATACTTAGTTAGAACCAGTGCTTTCGGAGGCAGGAAGATTAGGTGCGCTGGAAAAGCCACAGTGAACAGTATCACTCCGAGGTCAGAAGTGGCAGAGAGAGTACAACGATTTACCAGGTGCAGTAGTGAGAGAGCGCAATTTGAATGCAAAATACATCGTAACCATATTTAGACGTATATGTTATAAACGTAGGAATGAAACGTATATCGTAATGTAAAGTTGACAGTTATGACATAAAAGCCAACGAATGTGATAACATGTTATAGGAAATGTAAATGTATTCACATGTTAAAATGCATTAGATTTAGAAGGCCTGTATACATGATGGGTAATGTAGAGATGCTTAATGAAATATAGAACGTGCACAGTAGAATTCGTGTACGTATGTAACTTTAAAATGGAGAAGCGAAATGTAATGTGGAAAAGCATAAACGTAGTGAATTGTAATGTGGAGAAATGTAGGGAACGTACATGATAATGTAACCAAGGAGAATGCATAAGTTATATTCTATGTAGTCGTATTCTATGTATTATATATTTGATGTAGAATGTATTTAAGTATAACTAGGGCTTTTCCTAAAAGTACGAATATATAAATGTATGCCAAAGGTTATACTGTATAGAGGGTTTCTGTAGGAATGTTGGAAGGGTTTAGGTCATTTGTGTTTGTAACCTGACTGACCAAGAGTTCGAAGGAGCATAGTCACAAGAATGTAATTTAGAGGGTTTGTAAAAGTCGTAAATAGTTTGATGTGGACGTGCGAGCCGAGAAGTCTAGCACTTGTTAGATTTAAGGTGACAATGCCGGACGAAACTTATTGCTCGAACGTGAGGAGAGACACTTGTTGAGGTGGACTATGTTTTGACAAGACCATTCACATGATCTAGAAGGTTAAGAAGTGTATAGATAAGTTAAGACCTTGTCTAAGTTTCTATGACACCTGAGCTGAAAGAGTCAATAAAAGTCGACGATGAGATGATGAAGATGACATCGAAAGGAGAAGTGTCAACTTGACGAACGACGCAAGGAATGGACCAATGGAAGAAGCAGGAAGTTGACATCATCGGGGGAAGTCCGTGGTGGGCGTCAAGGGGCGTTCCACCCACACGGTGATTGTGTATTTTAGGGACAGCACCCCGGGGAGGAGAGAGCAATCAGGGAAGAGCAATGTGAGGAGGTAGCAATTGGGAGATTAAGAACAGCGAGACGAATTGCTCAGAACAAGGGCGAAGGGTAGATGCCTTGAGCAGATGCGCTAAGACATCAAAGCGCAAGGGAGCAGTAGGCCGAGGACCCTTAGAGAGCGGATGGGTAGGCAGATAGGGTACTGCTTCTGAAACTTAAGATTTCCTTTAGAGGCTAAAGAGAGTTTGAACTTCTTTGGAAGTCAAACTGCTGACACCTTTTTAGGGAAGAAACTTGCGAAGTAGGGTTGACACATAGTATAGAGTAGGGACAGATTAACTTGATGATTGTTTTTATCTTACTGCAGATGACGCAGAAGGAACCACTTCACACCGAAGCTTAAGAGGCTGATATTGAAACTGATTTTGTATTTTGTATACTTTGAGATTTTATCCTGAGGGATTGTATCGTATCCAAATTAATCTTTATATAAACTCTTAAACTTTATCAGTTGTAAGTGGTTCTTCAGAGTGGCGTCAGTTAATGGGGTTTGTCTAACCAAGGCGGGGGTGGTCCTTTCCTCAATGACAGATACGAGCGGTCCAAAACAGATGAATGGGATTCTTTATTAAATTTATCATAATTATAAATTGATATCAAAATCTCATTCCCCGCAGTTGGTAGCAGAGGATGGTTATCTTCTTGAGGAAGACGACCTAGGCCAGGTTAGTTTACCCCAAGGTCCCTAGTCATCATCGACCAGAAGAAGAATCGCAGCCGAAGACGGTGCGGAGGGTGCGTCGAGAGAAAAGCAGCAGAATCGGTCGAGAGTGAGTATAAGGGTCATGCGTTGTAAGATTGCGGTGTTTTATGTTGTTCCTGTGTTGTAATGTCAAGCGGAGTTGAATGCCTGTAGTGTGATTGGGGGAAGGTTGTGAGCGCGCGCAACCGGATGAAATCTTATGTCCAGAGGACTTAAGTGGTTCGGGTGTATCGAACACCCAGAGTAATTTGTCTACCATTGAAAGGGGGTCATGAGGTACCATTGATTTCCCGACAGACCGATGATAGGGGGAGCGTATGTGTGAGTGAATGAGTAACGGACGCTGGTCGTACGCTTACTGTGTGTAAGTAACCTATCAGTTGAGGCATGTGTCCGACCGTAAGAGGAAAGACGCTGTGCCAGTTGAGGTAGCAATTACAGTTAGACTGTGGCCGTACAGTCAGAGAAAAGTGATCGCTTGGACGGAAGTAGTCATTTTTTTCGATGTATGAATGAAAACGCATGTGAGATCGTGAAACAAGCTGAAAAACGAGGGAAGCTGCTGAAGGGACAAGTGACGTCAGCGTAAAGCTGCGCTGAGATTGGTCGGATAACATAGAACTGTGCTGGGATAGGCGGATTAGCGAGAGTCGTACAGGGATTGGTGGTTGTTATCAAGAAGCAAATAAGTAAGAAATATCATACGTGATCAAAATGAAGTGTTTTAAGGGTTTAGGGAAAATCTTTAAAAGAAAAAGGAGAAATTTATGTATTGGAGAAGAAGCTCCACCAGAAGGCACACCAGCATATCATATGGCAGTTAATGTAGGCTTACACTCGATATTATGGATTTCCGAGTGGCACAAGCTAACTGAAGGGCAAAAAGAACTGGCATTCCCAAGATTCGGAACGTTTAAATTAGAAGTGTTGAACCAACTGAAGGCAACGATGCTTTCAATGAGACCTCTACCGAGGCCAACACAATTTGAAGCTCTTGGTGTGTGGTTTAGAACAGCACACGAAAGGGGCGTAAAGAGGCGCCAAGAAAGAGTGAGAAGATCGGTAAAGGCGGTGCAGGAAGCTAAATGGGACGATGAAGCTAAGAAATGGAGGGTGCAGAAGATAGAAGCAGATAAACTGTACCCGATGTTGGAAGTGACGGGAGAAAGGAAACCTCGAGAACAGGAAGATGAGGAAAGCGAGTCGGAGGAGGATCTGATAGAGAGGCTATTGACAGACAGACCACCTCCATACAGTGGTGAACTTGCGAGCCCCATATTACCGCAAACAGACGGAACTAGGTGGGGGGAATATAAGTCGATCCCAGTAACAGAGTGGGACGCTACCAAGGCTGAGGAGATACCCCAAATTAGTTCGGAACAGAGAGTAGTGGGAAGATTTGTGGTCCAGAAGGCTCCAGAGACGCAATGCGCCAGGTCGTACCAAATGCCGGACGCTTTGCAGGTCCCGGTCACCATAGGCCCTATTGTGTCAATCTACAACCCGGAAGGGGTCCAGCAGGAGGAACAGGCACGATGGGACAATGAAAGAGCAGAGGAAGGGAATAGGAATGCCACAATGAATACCCACAGGCAAATACGAGCACCAATCAGTCGGAGTACCCCATTAGATTCTGCAACGGGTCCCAGAGTAGAACAGCGAGGTCGAAGAGGGTCAATGGATTTGAGGGGTCCTAAACCGAAAACCCATAAGGAATTAAGGGAATACCTGAGAGAATGGGACACTGCCGAAGAAGAGCGGAATAGAAGTTTAGAAACGGGATCCGAGTGGAGAGAGCAGGATAACAGGATCCTCTCTCATTATGGAGCTGGTGAAAGCAGCCCCGAGTGGGAGAGAGGAAGTCAAGAAAGCAGAAGAAATATTTGTCCTACAGATAACAGCAATAGGCTAATGTGCGAAGACAGAAGTACAGGGGGTGGCGAAGTACCTCGCGTCACCTTCAGTGAAGGGGAACGTAGGACACAGGAGTACCGGAATACTTTTAGGTGCACACACCATGCCCCGGGTGAGGAAGTGAGACATTGGAGTCACGGAAACATGGAGAGTCGCGAAACGTCTCGCCATCCATCCGGTGATCACGGAAGAGATCACGGGAACACGGAAGACCGGCGAGGGCCTTTCATATTATTAAGCGACACCAGACAACAAGCGGGTTATAATGGGTTAGAGCAGAACGGTGAATCCTATCTCATAGCTGGAGAAACCGAGCCTAGAAGACGGAATGTAGGGTTGGAGGATGGAGCATTATTCCACCATACCCCACGTGAGGACGGAAAGGCTTGGGATCTCGAGGGGTGGGAACGAAGAGAAGGAAGCAGAGCTCTTCAAAACTCACCTGTGCTCAGGCGTAGGGCGCATAGTGGAGGTGAGAGAGATATGAGAGAAGAACATAGAACTGAGATGCTGAAAGCGGAAATAAAAGCAAAACGACTTGACGTAATGAGTTTGAAGGCAGATTTGGATGAATTGATTGATGGTACAGTGTCATTAGAGAGATTAGCCTCGTATACACCAGATGAGATACTGTTCCTATCCAAAGATATTACTCGAAGAGCGAGGTCAGCTCATGAGAACTTATCTAATTTGGCAAACAGGTACATGGTAGACCTGTCACGAACTAAGGCTTTACAGAGCAACCATAGGCTAACATGCACGGATCAGGATTTGGATGACCGTAGAACGATCGCGCTGAAGGTTCACATAAGGGAATTGATCATAAGTATCAGGATATGGAGAGATCTGGATAGATGGGAGGAAAGATGGTCCAAGAAGGGCTCCGTTAGACGGAGTGTGCTTGAGAAGTCCCAGGACGCAGACTTGATGCGAATGGAAGCCTTCCCTTTGCGAGAAATCGCGAATGGAAGCTACGTTCATGTGCCCTGGAGTAGGGGGGATTTGGCGGCATTTACCAATTCCTTCCCAAAGCTTAGGGATAATCCTGTTGAGTGGTATAAGCAGGTAGAAAGATTCGTGAAGATCTCGAAGGTACTGTGGATCGATTTGAACACACTGTTCGATATCGTAGTACCCGGAGACCTGTGGACGGCGTGCAAGCTCAGTGTTGAATGGCCTACCTGTGAGCCACCGAGAGATACTCGGACAAATGGTCCATCACTTAGAGTCATGGAGAAATACGAAAGGGTAATAACATGGCTAAAAGAGAAGGTGCCGGTGCAAGACATAGACTGGGTAAAGATAGACCGAACTACTCAGGAGCCGAAAGAGACAGTTCATGAGTTTTATGAGAGATTACTGAAAGCATTCAAGCAGTATAGCGGATTAGACGTAATGGATCCCAAGGACATTGGACAGTTTGTTTCAAAGTTTGTCCTCGGATTGAGACCAGAAATATGCCTAATGATCCAGCAGCATCTGATCTGTTGGCAAAACAAACCTTTAGACGAGATTTTGAGATACGCAAGGTATTGTAGTGACGAGATAGACTCTAAGGCAAAGAAGCTTAAAGAAAAGTTAATGCTAGTGCAAATGCAAGCTGCTGGGAAGGATAAACAGCGGCAACAGGGAACAGGAACGCCGGCAAAGAAACAGAATAATCAGAGCAGAGATGAGGAAGAAAGACCAAGACCGAGAATGGATATCGCGACACTGAAAAAGACGACGAGATGTCATCAGTGTAACGAAGTGGGACATTGGAGACGCGAGTGTCCTTACAATGTCGAGTCAGGAGAATTAGAGCGGGAGGAGGAGGAGGTTCAGCACAACGTGGTTAAGGGAGCCACAGTCCCGAAGGGCAAGTTTGTCAAAGGGGGGACTCAGACTCCTCGAGCCCCGTTTCCTCAACCACCTCGCATCTCAAACGGAGGGAAAACCTACAGACAGATGCCATTGTTTGTAGGAGGAGAGGAATGCTACTACGTTGATCCTCTTACAGGGCAGCGGGCGAGTAGGGAAGAAGACTGCACTCTAGGAGCCGCCTTGGAAGTAGATCAGAGAGGACCATACGTAGAGGCGGAAATAGCGGGATGTCCTACAACCTTTTTGGTGGATACAGGGGCCACCCGATCCACGTTAAGATCTGCGGTAGTCCCGGGTCTGCCAATATCAGGAGAAACGGTACAGGTGGTAGGAGTCGCGAACAAAAGGATGACAAATCCCTTGACCGAACCAGTGTCAGTAAGAATAGGGAATTACAGTGACGAACATCAGTTCGTGATCTGCAATTCTAGTCCTGTGTGCTTACTAGGGAGAGATTTGCTGTGCAAACTGAATTGCACGATACATTGCACACCAGAGGGAGTAGAAGTACAGACCAATGATGAGGACGCTGATTTTAAAGTCGTAAACTCAAAAGAGTGTGTGGAACTTTATCCTACCTTGACAGTGGAGGAGCTTCCACAAGACTTGAGAGAGAAGGTCTCAGCTGAGGTATGGGATTTTACTGGGGAAGAAATAGGATTGATTAAAGGAGTAGAACCGGTAAAAATCTTGGTAAGACCCCATGCTGAGTATCCAAGAACACCACAGTATAAGCTAACGCCAGAGACGATTGCAGGGATCAAGCCTGTGATCGAATCCATGATTAAGCAGGGAATACTGAAGGAGATCGTGGGTAGTCCATGTAACTCCCCGATCATGGGTTTGCAGAAACCTAGTGGAAAATACAGGATAGTGCAGGATCTCCGAAAGATTAATAACATTGTTGTTTCATGTTGTCCAGTGGTACCGAATCCTTCAGTGATATTATTTCAGATACCGTTTCAAGCTGAATGGTTTACAGTGATAGATTTGTGCCAGGCTTTCTTTTCGATACCGTTGGATGAAGAGAGCCAATATCTTTTCGCTTTCAAACTGGAAGATCGCGTCTTAACATGGTGTCGTATCCCTCAGGGGTATACAGAAAGCCCGTCGATCTTTAACCAGTTATTGAAACGAAATCTTGAGAGTCTAGTACTGCCCAAGAATTCAGTTCTGGTCCAGTACATAGACGACCTCCTGGTTGCGTCAGAAACTGAGGAAGCTTGCAGAGAAGACACCATCACCTTGTTAAATCACTTGGCCGAGAATGGACACAAAGTGTCTCCAGGTAAATTGCAATATTGTAAGACTGAGGTGCAATACTTGGGCCATAGGATTGAAAAGGGAAAACGGAAGGTGTCTCCAGACAGAATAGAGGCGATTATGAAAATGAATGCGCCTACAACACAAAGAGAGGTCAGGATGTTTCTAGGCATGGTCGGTTATTGTCGACAGTGGATAGCTAACTTTTCGCTGAAGGCAAAACCGTTATTGCAACTGACGCACAAAGGAGTAAGTGATCCGGTACCATGGGACAAAGATTGTTTGATGGCGTTTCTGCAGCTGAGGGAGGATTTATGTCGCGCCCCGGCTTTAGGAATGCCAGATTATAAGAAACCTTTTTTGCTTTACTGCTGCGAGAGAGAGGGATGCGCTTTAGCGGTACTAGCACAGGTCCACGGAGATGCGCGTAGGCCAGTGGCGTACTTTTCGGCTACATTAGATCCAGTAGCCGCAGCGTTGCCCGGATGTCTCAAATCCGTAGCTGCAACGGGTGTCAGCATTGAACGATCTGAGAGCGTAGTTATGGGTCATCAGTTAGAGGTGTATGTACCACATTCTGTAGAACTGTTAATGACCAGGACTAAGACTCAGCATCTGACGAATAGCAGGCTCACACGCTACGAGCAGGTCATACTGGCTGCCGAGAATGTGACCCTAAAGAGATGCTCTGTCTTGAATCCTGCAACTTTGATGCCACTTCCGAACGAAGTGGACGATGAAAATTGTACAGAACATGACTGCCTCGATGTGACTGAACTATGTACCAAACCGAGACCTGATATCGTAGATGAGCCATTGACAGACCCAGACGAAATTTTCTTCGTTGATGGTTCATGCGTAAGAAACGATGTCGGTCAGCTGAGAGCAGCTTATGCAGTATGCACGATTACCAGAGTTATAGAAGCCGCTTGCCTGGAAGGAGTCCACTCCGCACAGGTAGCTGAAATTGTGGCTTTGACTCGTGCCTGCCTAGCAGGCGACAGACTTCGAGTCACTATATACACCGATAGCCAGTATGGTTTCGGCGTAGTTCATGATTACGGGCAGTTATGGTCTCAGAGAGGTTACATGACCTCCTCGGGTTCTCCGATTAGGAATGGAGAATTCGTGAAACTACTGTTAGAAGCTTTGCAAAAACCTATGGCCATAGCAGTGGTCAAATGTGTAGCTCATACCAAAAATATTGATTTTGTATCGCTAGGAAACAGATACGCAGATGAAGTAGCGCGTTACTGTGCAGAGCAGGGATATTCTCACACTGACGTGAAAGTGGGGGGAATCCAGGAAAGAACTGAATTGACTATGTTACTAGATACTGTAGATACATGGGATGAATTGAGAGCAGTACAGGAAAATGCACCAGATGAGGAGAAAAAGAGCTGGGAAACAGCAGGTTGCGGGAAGAGTGAGATGAACTTTTGGGTTTCTGCCGACGGAAGGGCAGTTTTACCAAATGAACTCATTAGTCCAATGGCAAGGAAATTGCATGGATCAGCACACATAGGAAGAGATGCTATGGTGAGAGTATTCAGACAAACGTGGTTCAATCCTAAGTTTATAATAGCGGCAGAAGCAGTGTGTCAGCGATGTACGATCTGTCAGCAACTAAATGTGGGGAAGAGAACACCAGTTACCTTGAGTCATATAGGAAGGTCTGGGGGGCCTTTCAATAGGATGCAGATCGACTTCATAGAAATGCCTCCATGCAACAGACTCAGATACGTTTTAGTGATTGTCTGCATATTTTCTAGATGGGTTGAGGCTTACCCTACACGTAGGTGCGATACACTTACAGTAGCAAAATTGTTGCTTAGAGAGTTGATACCGAGGTTTGGGGTGCCATCCTCTTTGGAATCGGACAGAGGAACTCATTTTAATAGCGAAGTGGTGAAGATGCTGTGTTCAGCTTTGAATATTGATCAGAAGTTACACTGCAGCTATCGACCAGAAGCTTCAGGGATCGTAGAGCAAATTAACAGTACTATCAAGTCCAGACTGGCTAAAGTTTGTTCGTCGACATCCCTGAGTTGGCCAGACGCACTTCCAGTAGTTCTTATGAGCATACGTAGCACACCTGATAGAAGAACAGGCCTCTCTCCACATGAAGTGCTAATGGGGAGAGCCATGAGATTGCCATCGGTTCCGACTGCAGCGCTAGTGAACATCACAGACGATTTGATCTTGGACTACTGCAAGGGACTATCTGATGCCGTTAATTCTGTGTCCCTCCAGGTCCAGGCTGCAGAGGTTCCGTCAGTACAAGACTTGTGCCATGACCTGAGTCCAGGAGACTGGGTCCTGGTGAAGAAGCATGTCAGGAAGAACTGCTTAGACGTGCGTTGGCGAGGACCGTTTCAAGTCATACTTGTAACGAATACCGCAGTGAAGTGTGGAGGTCTGCCGAACTGGATACATGCCTCACACACCCGAAGAGTGCCAACACCTCCAGAAGACACAGCTCCTCTCTCGGATGGGAATCCGGCGGGAAGCGGAGAAGCCATAGAGGGGAAAAGCCAAGCTGTGGAGGTGATCGAAGAAGCTGAAACTGTGTTGGAACAGGACGACGAAGGTCAGGACACGAGTGGAACTGAAGTCGCCTCAGGAGAAGAAAGTAATTGGGAGTCCGACACAGATATCGAGCAAACTGAGAGTGACCAGTAGACGGGTCCTGGAACAAGGAGCGGAAAGACGGAAAGCGACAAAGCCATTTGGCCGGAGAGAAGGAAAAGGCCAAGTTCGGAAGGAAAGAACGAAAGAACTCTTGCTCCTGTCGCTGAAGAGTCGGATCAGGAGGAAGAAACGACAGATTCAGGAATTGAGAGTCCACGAAGATCAAGAAGGGTACGTGTGCCCTGCAGAAGGTACGCCACCCCAGAGTGGACTTATCTAGCAGATGTATTGGGGACAGAAATCTGGGAGAGTGAAGAGCGTGAAAGTAATCGATCTCGATCCATTTGTGGCAGTGGAGATATGGATGTTGGCACCTGGACTCGAGACTGAGGGGTTACTGACTTTCACACTTCCCATACCCCCACGTTTGAGTAAAATTCAAGATCTAGTGCTAAAAAGATTACAGTTTCCAACAGCTGGTCAACAAATGACAGAAGAAGAAGAAAAAGTTATTCGCTTTGAACTATTAATAATTGTTGTGAAAGCTGCAGGTCCGAAAATAATTGTTGATGCATAAAAGACTTTTGTACGGATGTTATAAAGAAGAAGATAACCTAGCACCGAGTGGAAAGAAGAATAAAATTAGGGATTACATTTAGAGGACGGAGAAGGGCTAGGGTTGTCTGCTGCGAAGAAGAGAAAAAGACATTGTGATGAAAAAAGATACCTGTTGATAAAGAGCACTTTAAAGACTGTGAAAGTACATAAGCAACCAAAGACTGCAACAGGAAACCTTTTGCTAAAGAAACGAGGTACGCTGTTGGATGACATGGAGAACGGCAACCCAAACAGAAAAGCTAGATGTATAGTAGGTACACTTATAGCAATAGTGATATTCCTTATAATTTTAGTAGTAACGAGATCTTACCTGATAGGACATGAGAATGATAAAAGAATAGCAAATGTAAAAATTGTAACGACCTTGAAACCTGCTCTTGTGGGAAAGAAGGAGGAGAGCACTGTTACACGCGAAAAGGCGTTACTTGCAGATGAAGCTCGTAGATTACATATAGACGAGTCACAGGGAAATTTTAGGTCAAATGCGTATGCAAAATTATTGTACGAATATATCGATGCCATGGAGGCCAAAGATTGCTACGTTTGTATGCAATTGCCGGCTTCTGTAGACGAAGGCATTAGATATCACCATCTCCCATTGACTTATGGGATAACATGTAGTTTACTGCTTAGTATATTTTATGGTAGAGAAGGATTTGAGTACTACTTTTCAAATTATGATTCGGTACTGCCTGAAGTTCCGAATTATAAACAAATGAATAAGTGGGACTACTACAAAAAGGAAGATAGATTAGCCAAATTCTTTCTTCCTTGGGACACATTAGATACATCATATGCACGTAGAAATAATCTGACTTGCAAGGTATCAGAAGTGGAGAAAAGATTTATAGCACAAGTAGATGATCGATGCAGACGGCAGAAGATTCTAAAAATGTCAGGACAATGGAAAATAGACTGGACAGAAGAAGAGAAGGCACATAAAAAGAAAGGTAGCAATGGTCCAATAGCATTGGATAGAACGCAGAAAGGAAAGTTATGTTTAGCTCGAAGCAAAACGTATTACGAGAGTGAATTTGTAGGTGAAGTTAGTTGCGAGCACTCTTTTAAATTAGAGTACTATACGAAAGATTTTATGAAGGGAATGCAAGCTATTCCGAATGTGTATTTTGTATGTGGGAGAAATGCCTATGTAAAACTACCTGACAATTGGTATGGTTCGTGTTACTTGGCAATTGTTTTCCCCAAAATATATCATGCAAAGGATTTAGCGATTATAGAAGGAAAGGCTTCGAGGCGGACGAAAAGGGAAGTAGGAGATGCAGAAGTAGTAGGAGATGTATTTGGAGCGATGTTTCCATTGTTAGGTTTGATTCTTAACGATGTTAAGATTAGAAGGTTAGCGACAGTCGTGGATAGATTGTCTGCTAGTACTGCGAGATCATTAATGTTAGTAGAAGGTGAGATGCAGTCGATTAGAGCAATGGTTTTACAGAACAGACTTGCTTTAGATGTGATATTAGCAAAGGAAGGCGGAGTTTGTAAAGCTTTGAAAGTTCAGGAATGTTGTACTTATATTCCTGATAATTCAAAACCACTTGAGAAGGTCATACAGAACATTACACAGATTCATCAAGAAATTGAAGATTTATCAAAAGTAAATGTTTGGGAAAAAGTAGGAAATGGAGTGGGAAAGATTGGAAATTGGTTTGCTAATCTAGGCAAAAGTATAGTTTGGTATGTTTTAAAGCCTGTATTAATAGTATTAATTTGCATAATTACATTATTAGGATTAGTAAAAATGTATAAGTGGTATAGGTCGAACCAGTTACAAAGATCGATGAGAGACCAAGAAAGAAGACTAGCGGTCCTACAAGATCAACAGTATAAAAGTCTGAGAACACTTGAATCGATAAAAAGAGGAACTGATGTAACTAGTTCGGTATAAGTGATGTATTCAAATTGCTTTTAGTGATGACTCCTAAAAGTCATCAAAGGGGGGAACTGAGAGAGCGCAATTTGAATGCAAAATACATCGTAACCATATTTAGACGTATAGGTTATAAACGTAGGAATGAAACGTATATCGTAATGTAAAGTTGACAGTTATGACATAAAAGCCAACGAATGTGATAACATGTTATAGGAAATGTAAATGTATTCACATGTTAAAATGCATTAGATTTAGAAGGCCTGTATACATGATGGGTAATGTAGAGATGCTTAATGAAATATAGAACGTGCACAGTAGAATTCGTGTACGTATGTAACTTTAAAATGGAGAAGCGAAATGTAATGTGGAAAAGCATAAACGTAGTGAATTGTAATGTGGAGAAATGTAGGGAACGTACATGATAATGTAACCAAGGAGAATGCATAAGTTATATTCTATGTAGTCGTATTCTATGTATTATATATTTGATGTAGAATGTATTTAAGTATAACTAGGGCTTTTCCTAAAAGTACGAATATATAAATGTATGCCAAAGGTTATACTGTATAGAGGGTTTCTGTAGGAATGTTGGAAGGGTTTAGGTCATTTGTGTTTGTAACCTGACTGACCAAGAGTTCGAAGGAGCATAGTCACAAGAATGTAATTTAGAGGGTTTGTAAAAGTCGTAAATAGTTTGATGTGGACGTGCGAGCCGAGAAGTCTAGCACTTGTTAGATTTAAGGTGACAATGCCGGACGAAACTTATTGCTCGAACGTGAGGAGAGACACTTGTTGAGGTGGACTATGTTTTGACAAGACCATTCACATGATCTAGAAGGTTAAGAAGTGTATAGATAAGTTAAGACCTTGTCTAAGTTTCTATGACACCTGAGCTGAAAGAGTCAATAAAAGTCGACGATGAGATGATGAAGATGACATCGAAAGGAGAAGGGTCAACTTGACGAACGACGCAAGGAATGGACCAATGGAAGAAGCAGGAAGTTGACATCATCGGGGGAAGTCCGTGGTGGGCGTCAAGGGGCGTTCCACCCACACGGTGATTGTGTATTTTAGGGACAGCACCCCGGGGAGGAGAGAGCAATCAGGGAAGAGCAATGTGAGGAGGTAGCAATTGGGAGATTAAGAACAGCGAGACGAATTGCTCAGAACAAGGGCGAAGGGTAGATGCCTTGAGCAGATGCGCTAAGACATCAAAGCGCAAGGGAGCAGTAGGCCGAGGACCCTTAGAGAGCGGATGGGTAGGCAGATAGGGTACTGCTTCTGAAACTTAAGATTTCCTTTAGAGGCTAAAGAGAGTTTGAACTTCTTTGGAAGTCAAACTGCTGACACCTTTTTAGGGAAGAAACTTGCGAAGTAGGGTTGACACATAGTATAGAGTAGGGACAGATTAACTTGATGATTGTTTTTATCTTACTGCAGATGACGCAGAAGGAACCACTTCACACCGAAGCTTAAGAGGCTGATATTGAAACTGATTTTGTATTTTGTATACTTTGAGATTTTATCCTGAGGGATTGTATCGTATCCAAATTAATCTTTATATAAACTCTTAAACTTTATCAGTTGTAAGTGGTTCTTCAGAGTGGCGTCAGTTAATGGGGTTTGTCTAACCAAGGCGGGGGTGGTCCTTTCCTCAATGACAGATACGAGCGGTCCAAAACAGATGAATGGGATTCTTTATTAAATTTATCATAATTATAAATTGATATCAAAATCTCATTCCCCGCAGTAGCAAGCACTGACCATATCACTTGTGTCCATTACCTCGATTTTTGATATTATTCACATCCGGCCTTCCCATTCCTCACCCTTGCTGTTTTTCTCCCTCCTCATATTCGCTTGGTTTGCTAGCTTAATTGTCTTTTGGGACTTAGCAAGTTCTTATGTGTGATCGTTTTGTTTCCTTAATCTCAGACTCCCTCCTTCCTGGCTCTGTGGGTGATGTTCCATCTTGGTTTGGTTCCTTAGTGGGACCTTAAGCACGGGCGTCCGCAGGGGGGTAAAGGGGTGCGCCGGTCCGACCGGTGCTGGCCCAGTGACAATGCGGTATTATCCCTCAGGCAGCGCACGGGGAGGTCGTCAACATTGACTGACTGAAATATTTGTAGAGCGTACGAATGCCGCTGCGTCTTGGCGCTAAGATACAGAAAGAGGGGAGGTCAGGGGAACAGATCGGTTTAGTGAAAGAGCCAGGTCTTTAGGTCCTTTCTGAAGTTCGTTTTAGATTTTTGGGCACGAAGTGTAGGGGGTAATGAGTTCCAGATCTTAGCCGCCTGGTAGGAAAAGGACTTTTCCCCCCCATCTGGCTCTTTTTATTCTGGGTTGGCATACTTGGTCAAGAGTAGCTGACCTCAATGTACGCGGAGGTACATAACGGGGGAGTAGGTTATTGAAGTAATCAGGTTCCTTGCCGTGTAGAGATCTGTGAACCAGGCAGAGGGCTTTGAATTGGATACGACGTCTGACTGGGAGCATTCCTTTTATGGACGCCTTTGGTCCCCTTAATTTCCACAATTACAGCAGGCTGGGCTGTTCCCCTGCGAGAAGCCCCAGGAGTTTAAATGCTCTCTCACCTGGGGCCACTCGCAATTCTCTTTGAACTCTATAGGCTGCAGCTGCCCCTCCCCGACTTCGAGCAGACTGTGGACAGGCCCATTGTCATTCTGTCTGCTGCTGATCATCACATAAAGAATGACAATGGGCCGTCTGCCTTTGACGTGCCTTACAGACATCCTACCTGTGTTTAAAAAAAAAAAAATTAGCGTGTCAGCAAACACCGCTGCAGCAGCGTGGCCAAACACTCTGCTCTATGGGGGCCGAGTGATACACAACAAAGCCTCATTAAAATCTTTTAAAGACCTGGTAAGTACTGGGGTGCGGCTGTGTGTGTGCCTGGGAAGCTGGGGTGAGGTGACAGACATAGGGTGACAGACAGAGGGAGACAGAGGGAGGGACACAGAGGGAGGGAGACAGAGGGAGGGAGACAGAGGGAGGGAGACAGAGGGAGGGAGACAGAGGGAGGGAGACAGAGGGAGGGAGACAGAGGGAGGGAGACAGAGGGAGGGAGACAGAGGGAGGGAGACAGAGGGAGGGAGACCGTGGGAGGAAGACCGTCGGAGGGAGACCGTGGGAGGGAGATAGAGACAGACAGAGGGAGACAGAGAGTGAGGGAGACAGATTGGGTGGGAGACAGAGGGAGAGAGCGGGAGGGAGGGAGACAGAGGGAGGTAGAACGAGGGCAAGAGACAGAGGGAGGGGGGTGACAGAAGGAGGGAGACAGACAGGTAGACAGAGAGAGAGGGAAAGAGAGGGAGACAGAGAGCGGCAGAAAGAGGGCAACAGACAGAGGGTGGGGGCAACAGAGGGAGGGAGACAGACAGACAGGGGGAGGGAGACAGAGAGAGGGGGAAAAAGAGGGAGAAGGGAGAACGAGAGAGAGGGAGACCGAGGGAGGGAGACAGAGAGAGGGAGACCGAGGGAGAGGGAGACCGAGGGAGAGGGAGACCGAGGGAGAGGGAGACCGAGGGAGAGGGAGACCGAGGGAGAGGGAGACCGAGGGAGAGGGAGACCGAGGGAGAGGGAGACCGAGGGAGAGGGAGACCGAGGGAGAGGGAGACCGAGGCAGAGGGAGACCGAGGCAGAGGGAGACAGAGGGAGAGAGGAGGGAGACAGAGGGAGAGAGGAGGGAGACAGAGGGAGAGAGGAGGGAGACAGAGGGAGAGAGGAGGGAGACAGAGGGAGAGAGAAGGAGGGAGACAGAAGGAGGGAGACAGAGAGAGAGAGACACAGAGAGAGGAAGACAGAGGGAGGAAGACAGAGGGAGGGAGACAGAGGGACAGAGAGAGAGGGAGGGAGACAGAGGGACAGAGACAGGGGGAGGGAGACAGAGGGACAGAGAGAGAGAAGGAGGGAGACAGAGAGAGGGAGACAGAGAGAGTGAGACAGAGAGAAAAAGAGATAGAGAGAGAGAGAGGAGACGAACAGAGTAAGGGAGACAGAGGGAGAGAGAGAATGAGAGAGAGAGAGAGAGAGTGAGAGATAGGGAGAGAGAGAGACAGATACAGACAGAGATAGAGGGACAGAGACAGATGGAGGCAGAGACAGGGACCGGGGTAGCAGGCAAAGACAGACAGAGAGTCAGAGAGGGAGACAGAGGGAGGGAAACAGGGACAGATAGAGACAGGGACAGACAGACAGATAGAGGCAAAGACAGGGACAGACAGAAAGAGGCAGAGACTAAGACAAGCAGAGAGGCCGAGAGGGAGACAGAGGGAGGGAAACAAGGACAGGCAGGGACAGATAGAGACAGGGACTAAGACAGACAGACAGAGATGGAGGCGGAGAAAGAGAGAGAGGGGGATGGAGACAGAGGGAGAGAGACAGAGGGTGACAGAGAGGGACAGAGAGAGAGAGAGGGGGAGACAGAGAGAGAGGGAGACAGACAGAGAGAGAGGGAGGAAGACAGAGAGAGAGGGAGGGAGACAGACAGAGGGAGAGACACAGACAGAGGGAGAGACACAGACAGAGGGTGACAGACAGAGGGATGGATACAGAGGGAGGAGAGCGACAGAGGGAGGGAGACAGACAGAGAGAGGGAGAAGGTGGGAGGCAGAGGGAGGTAGAAGGAGGGAGGCAGAGGGAGGGAGAGAGAGGTAGGGAGACAGAGAGATAGATGGAAGTAGACAGAAGGAGAGAGAGGGAGGCAGAGAGAGAGAGAGGGAGGGAGGGAGTGAGACAGAGGGAGACAGAGGGAGGGAGGGAGTGAGACAGAGGGAGACAGAGAGAGAGGGAGGGAGAGAGAGAGGGGGAGGGAGACAGAGATAGAGAGAGGGAGGGAGACAGAGAGGGAGGGTGACAGAGAGGGAGGGTGACAGAGAGAGAGAGCGAGAGAGAGAGAGCGAGAGAGCGAGAGAGAGAGAGAGAGAGAAACATGTGTGTATGCTGGGTCTGGTGGCTCAGTGGACAAAGACATCCGCTCCAGGGGCATGTGTTCAACCTCATGGTCATAGTTTGTTTTGTTGCTCTAGCCTCACCCCCCTCCCCTACTGACACCGCCCCACCGGTGCGGCCCTCTGCCACAAACCACACTGTAAATTTGGCCCTGAGAGAAAGTTTGTGAGTACCCATGCTCTAGAACCACATCAACCTGTTTTAGAATTGTTTTGTTTTTTTCCGGCCATTTTTAGTTTTTCTGTTTTATTGTAGTTGCCAGGGCGTCTGCTCTTCGTCTTATAACATTTTTTTTAATGTATTTAATGCTTGTGCTTAATCATGTCGGAGGATGGTGATGGAGTTAAGATTTAATTCCCCCCCCCCCCACCCCCACCCCCCTCCCGGAAACATTTCTGCGAACACCCATGACCTTAAGTATGCTTGTGGACGAGTTACAGCCTACCTACATCGTAAATTATAGATCACAGGATCTGTGGATTATGAAATCCAGCCAAGCTTTCAGATAACCAAACTGCAAGTGTCTCTTTTTCTTCCTCCTCTCATTGCCCCCATTTTCCCCTACGTTCTGGCTCTCTTCACAAACCTAGATATATTCAGAAGAGGGTTAGCAGACCCAGAGGGGGAAGCAGAAGGGACTGGCCTCCACATCCTCACACTTGCATGAATTTAGTTGTGACAGAATTCATCAGCATGGTGGCATTCTGGCATTTGAGGCCTCCAAGTACATCAGGGCTTACTTCGGTCACAGCACAGCTTTCACTCACAGCATCTACCAGTGCAGACCAGTCTCTGAAGCCAGAAGCACACTGCTGGGCGATATGGTGGTATTTGTTCTGTTAAACTCTAACTGCAGCTCACACATGAACTGTGCAGGAGCAACCGGGTGTAAGGAGAAGAGCCTTGGGTTACATGGACCCCTTGAAAACACAGGTCACCTCTGGCTTCACACTTTGGGAAAGTCTGCTTTCTCAAGTATTCCTCCTGCTGTAATGGTGCTGTGGTGGCAACGTGGTCTAATGCAAATTTGACGAGTCAAACATCTCTATAACTTACTGTACAACTGCCAATTGCCAAATCCCTCTGACCACTTTACAACAGTTTCAATTTAGCAATGTAGGAAAAAATTCATGCAGTACCAGTCCCTTTGAAGGTGGAACTTGCAGTGATGAAACTTTAAAGCAATGCCTCTCCTGAGAAGGTACAATGTAGCCTCCTACATATACTAATAAGACGCTTTAATTAAAGTAAAGAGTTACATTCATAAAAATTGCAGTTTTAATCCACATTTCCCAAAAAAAGAAAATCTTTTTAGGATATACCCCACCAGACAATGCCTTCCACAGCCATACTCTATACACACTTTTAAGCTGGAAATTCATGACAACGAAAAATGTAGTGCTGCAAGCAGTAAAGCGATTGGCATGATCCCACAAAGTCAGGACATATCCTATAACAGAGTCCTCTTTCAACACACATCCATTATTTCATCTGATCACCTCACGGTAGATTGTGGTCAAGTTGTCAGAACAGTCCTTGGCATGAACTTCAAAATGCGAAGTGTAGGTCAGCAAGGCCATACAACCGCGAGGCTTAAGGACTCGGTTTGCTTCCTTCATAAATTTCTCAAGGTTGAACCAGTGTGCTGCTGAGGATGCTATGACCAGATCCACGGAGGTATCTTCGAAAGGGAGCTCCTCTGCAGGGCTGACACTACAAAGTGCAAAAAAAAGAACATTATGAAAAGGGGAACGTTTTCAATACATTGAGGAGACATAGGCACAGTGCAGTAGCTTTGGGGAGGAAGTTTGTTTATGGTCATGTTATGAAATGATCTAGAATAATCATTTAATGAGGAGTGGGATGGGCAATTGTTTAATTGAATTCAAACAAGAAAAAAACTGAAACAAACAGAAGCTCAATAAAAAGAAAATACATATATATCAAATATGCAAGACAATTTATTAAAGGACAGAAATTTAAATATGACCAAAAATAACAGACATGGTCAGGTGAATCTTACACCCAAATACGGGGTTGAAATGCAGAATAGCATATACTGTGGAGCTGATTTACAAACCATTCAAAAGACGAACCTCAGTTGTCTTTTCAAAAGAGACAACCAAGTTTCAGGTATGAAATGTGTGATTAAAAAAATAGAACACATGGATGTGAAAGACAGTAAATACAGAAAATTCACAGCTTATAAAATTATTGTATACCCATGTATGGCAGCGAAAGACCACGACTGGATAAATAAATGAAAAGTACTTGTAAATCAAGGTAATACCCTCCTCAGACATTTTGTCGCTGGAAAACAGACTTGAAGCCATATTGAAAGGGAGATTACAGAAACAACTAGGATTTCGTAATCTTTAAAAAAGTAAAGTGATTAGCGACGCACTGAAAATGAAGCTGTAAAGATTTCCAAAGTTTAGAAGCCAAGAAAGAGAACAAGCATTTGCAATGCAATCGGTTTCGCATTTGTGAAAGTTAGTGCCGTTGACGTTGTAAATGACAATATTTTTTATCCATGTTTTTTGTTTTGTTTGCAGTGGAGTGATCATTTAGAAAACGAGAGTTCGAGCTATAGGGACTGTAAATGTGAAAATGTAGGTGTTATAGAGTGGAGTGGATGTATGTGATGTATAGTGGAATTATGTGGTTACCATCCAGATAATGTGAGAATTTAACAAGCAGAGCTGCAGTTAGGATGGGTGTGTGGGTGGAATGATAGCGGTTTGTATGGATGGATAACTGTATGAGTACAAGGATAGTTGTCTGGGTGATCAGATGAATGAAAACAGGGCCAGCTTTAGTACTGGTGATGCCCTGTGCAACAATGATTGTTGGCACCCCCCCCATAACCGCCTCACCATGGATTCTCTCACTACCATCATTTGACAATGCCCCCCAAGTCTCCATAACCAGTGTCTCTTAGATTCATTTAGTTTTACAGCACCATGTATACCAGTTTAATGTGTCCGAAAACTTTACATCAGACATACATTACACTGAGACAATCATACGTGTGTAAATTAATGAATAGGAAATGTTACATAAGACAGGAGGCCTACAAAGTCACATGTCATCCATACTGGGAGGCAGTATAGTTGGTCTGGAAAAGCACAAATTCAGAATTTGAAATGTAACACCATTGTTTCTTTAATAATAAGAATTGATTTCTTCCCAAATGAACCCTTTTGTCAATATTAGGATAAGGAAAGACTGGGCAAAAAAGAACATGTAGCAGTTTGCATGCAGATCTTTGACAACAGTAATAGCTCACTGCACTATATTAGGATTTTAACTCTTATAATACAAGTAACAGAAGGATCTCTGTGACAAAAGCGATAACCTTTTGACCTATTTATAGTGTACGCACTTTGTGATCTGAATGGGACACGTTCTTTGCAGCATGCACATTACCCTTCTGTGCTATGATGAGTCAAGTCCTCTACCTGACAAACGTCCAGTCTCTCTCCAGGAAGGATTCAGAAAAGGGGGTGATTCAGAAAAGGGGGTCAGAAAAGGGGGGTGGTGATGAACAGTGTCTGAATTAGGCAGAATTTTCTGAATCGTCTCTCCAGGAAGAACATTAATCACCAGAGTTATTGTGACATTTTTATTGATGCTTGAAAATTGCTTGGACAAGAAACATGGCATCTGGTGCTTTTAAAACAATAAACATGGCGCTCCCGCACAAAGTCATTGCCCAGTGCGGTGGCACCAACCAATCGCACCGCCCTAGAGCCGGACCTGAATGAAAAGATGGTGGGTGATGCATGCGTAGGATAGTTACAGATTTATACAAAGGAAAGATATTCGTAAAAAGGAAATGTCAGTACTTTATTGATCGCAACAAATGAAAAATCCCATTTACAGTTCAGGGGTTAATGAGGGGGTTGTGTCCTTACCTCAATCAATCAATCAATCAATCGTTTGTAAAGCTCACTACATACCCGCGTGGCTCTCAAGGCGCTGGGGGTTGAGGGGGGTTACTGATCGAACAGCCAGGTCTTGAGTATCCTCCTAAAGGTCAGCAGGTCTTGGGTCTGTCGTAGGCTCAGTGGGAGGGTGTTCCATGTCTTGGGGGCGAGGTGGGAGAAGGATCTCCCACCGGTGGTTGTTCTTCGGATGCGCAGGACGGTGTCGAGTGAGAGGTCGGCGGAGCGTAGCTGGCGGTTGGGGATGTAGAAGGAGAGTCGTTTTTTGAGGTAGGCTGGGCCAGTCTTGTGGAGTGCAGGTTTCTCAGGTGGGGGGTGATGTGGCCGTGGCATGGTACATCGAGGACCAGTCGTGCCGAGGCGTTTTGGATGCGTTGTAGTAGTTTGTCACTTGTCAGCTGCTACGATGCCTGTCTAATCTGAAGACTTCCAAAACAATATTACACTTTGATGCAGGTTTAACCAATTCAAATCTTCAATACCGTGTCCCATCAAACCTTAAACAAAACGGTTACTAATTATGACTGAGTAAGAAAAAGTGGGACGACTGGTCCCATTTATAGCACTTGCATGTGATGCATTGCGCATTGCAAAGACACGCTGATAATGTCCTGTTGATGAACGCAAGTATGTCACTCTGTGGCATTGAAGCTGGCAAATATAGGCCTATTTTTAAACTCTCTGGTGCATGTTATGCACACAAAAGGCGTGCTGCAAGTTTCCGGAGCCTTACAACTTGTAACCGTATCAGGGAGAGGACGGAATAGCATGACTGGCACAGCAGGGGCAGCATTACCATCTTTTTGTTCTAAGTGCTGCAACATGTCCAAGTGAGGCTTCATAGCAGCAGCTTCCCAGTATTGTCTCTAGTGCCTTATCAATTGCAAGACCAACCAAAAGGTATCACATTCTAAATGTTTAATATACTGCTTTAGTTCATGGCCTAAGTGAAACTCATAATTTTCTCACCAAACAACCCACTCATACATTCACTGAAGCGCTAAAGAGAAGAAATAAGGCTGTACTGCGCTCTGAGAAAAGAGTATTCTATCCTCAGAAATCAGAAGTATAACTTTACCTAAAGCATGCTCCAGAAACAGACTTGTCTGCTTCACAAAGATGCAGCATACAGATTCAGACTTGCCTTAAGCATGTTTTACATTAAAAAGTACTCCTGCTAAATGTGTGATGCTGTACCGGCCCAGACAGACCACCACCCCTGTCCTACCTTAACAAACTGAGCTCTCAGACCATGCATGTCGCCTGCTCCAGCTTTGCTAGGCCCAGTTTCTCCTGCTGCTGCAGCGGCCTGGACCCCGTGAACTCGTTGATGCCTTTCACGGCCTCCAGTAGCCACCAGCCTAACTGCAGCAGCTCAGCCAGCTTTAGGGTTGGAAGGAAGGTGACAACTGGATTATTTGGACCAGCATAACACTCGTACAGTGTCATCCAAAGGGCACCATATTAGTTAAGGTACTATCAACACTGAAGGTATTCAGCGTAGGGTGCGCAATATTGTTTAAGGGCAATCGTGGTTAAGGGCTTGTGAACTTGTACCAGAGGCACTGTCATATGGAGGGCAGACTTCATGCATTACAACTCCCAGCATCCAGGCGAGCCCTCACTCCTCTATTCTCACCACAGACTGAAGAGAGAAACAGGGTGAGGGGGAGAGATGTGGAAGTCAGAGGCAGTACATATGAACTGTTGCTTACATTGGCTGCGTGCATGCAGAGTGATAAAGGGCAGCATGCCGTGATGCAACAAATAGAAAGAAGCAGTGACAAGCGGAAAGATTTTTTGTATGGAAACTGTAATTGGCCGGTGCTAATCAACCTTGAAAGGAAGTGAGGTATCGGCTTCAGGAATAGTGGGGTGGCAGCAAAGAAGAGCGACGCTGCAGTGAGCCTATGGTAAGCAGCAGACGGGAATAAATTAGCATTATTTATTTTTGTTGTTGTTTATTTAGAAATGGTCGGCAGTGTCGAAGGAAATCAGCATACCATCAATACAATCCGTATTTGTAAAGCGCAAAATACTCACCTTAAGGGGTCTCAAGGCACTGGGGGCCATCGTGGAAATTAAGTGAGCTATTGCCCAGAGTCCCATGGTGCTGAGCTGAGCTGCCGCCGGAGCCAGGGATCGAACTGTGAACCCTGTGCACTGAAGTCAGCTGCCCTGGCCGCAGCACCACTCCTCTCCACAATCAACAAGAGTCATGCTTACATAACCAGTACATACTGTGCGATCTGAAGCAACCGACCATATCGATTACATTCTAGAAAAATGCAGAGTTTTCTGAAGGCTGACATCTGTAACCTTAACCTGTGTTGCGATAATCATTAATGATCAGGTGGCCATCCAACCCCAATATGCACCCCTGGTAATCTTACAAATAAGGATCATATAACATCTTCCTCAGCAGTAGAAGAATGCTCCGCCGCCATGGGGGAGGTAGAGTTTCTCCGCAGAAGGTAGGAGGTAAAGGGTTCCAAAATGTCCCTCAGATGAGAATCCGGCGGCATTAGTTCCCAGAATGCAGAGAGCTGGTTGTGGCAGTATGCAATGTTGAGGAACCATGCTTAGAGCGTTGGAGCCTTCGATCTACACCAGTGAATCGCAACGCAGCACCTGGTCAATGGGAGCATCATAGAGACTACTCTGTGGATGCCACGTGGCACCTCTTTTACATAGGCAAGCAGCTAAATTACTGGGAAAGGGGAATGAGTAGGTCTGTGATGTCTTTCAGTATGTGGAAGATCTCTGTCCAGAAGGCTGCAACCCTGGGACAGTGCCAGGCTAAAGGTATAAAATCAGAATGGGGTGTGGGGCACCACTGACAGTGAGCGTCAGATTCCCCATCCACGATAATTGTGTGGGTGTACGGTATAGCCGATGTAGGAATTTGAAACGTATGAGGCAGAGCAGATAGGGGGATAACATTTCAAGTTGGTTGCAGCAGAAGGTCCACTGGGCATCCGTTAAGGGGGTCCCTAGATCAGTATTCCAGGCTTTAAGAGCCTTCAGAACGAGAACTGTAGTGGACTGTGGAATATAGAGGTGCAGTCGCGTTATCAACTTGCGCCGTGATGCGTTGGTGTAGACGCATTCCACTGCAGTGAGTATCCGCAGAGGAGCAGGGAAGGTGGCATAAATCATGCGGCAAATGGCACATAGTTGTTAGAGTATAATAAAGTGTCTAGCAGTGCAGGGGCAGGTGAGGTTGTGGCTGCTGGGTGGGGAAGTGGTCATCAGGGTAAAGATCTGTGAAAGTATGAATACCTAGTCTAACTGTACGGCTTATCGCTCCTTTATCGTGCAATGGCAGTAGTAGGGGATGGGTTAGCTACAAGAGCAGAAGGGGCATGCAGCAGCGGGATACCAGTACATTTTCTGTGCTCAGCCCATGCCCAATGGACACACTGTATAGTGTCAATCTCAGGCCCAGGTGGTTTGTAGGGGAGGAAAAAAGCTCAAGTGAGCGGCGAAGAGAAACCCTATCTAGTTCAATTGCCACATATAGCTGAAATGGTGTGTGGTGAATCTCTAGGGTGTACACTAGGCCTGGGCACACAAGGCATAGAGGTCCATGTAAGAAGCTCCCATACCCCCTCATGATTGCGGCAATTTGAGTCGGTTCCTATGGGGCCCTGGGTTGTCGTCCACCTCATATCAATGATATCAGGTTGGACCATAGGTGTTTAAAAAAAACCTAATGGGAAGGGAGACTGAGATATTTACAAAAAGATAAAGAAATGTGGTCAGCACAGCCATTTTAGCCAAGGTGATCCGGCCCGCCATAAATAATGGTAACCTAGACCACACAGGACACGATCTTCCAGCCAGACCACGGCTCTCCCATAGTTTGTGGGCTACAGTTTTGAAGGGTCCCTGCTGATCCAAATATTTAATCGTAGCCCATTTGAAATGGTATTCTATGGGGAAGGGCTGGGTTGCCTCAGTCAGGGGGAATAAAACCGATTTGGCCCAGTTCACTTGTATTCCGGAATAGCCACCAAACTTCACTACCTCACGTGTTAATGTGGCCAGGATGGTCTGGGGGGGTGTGGGGGGGGGGCGCACACATAAAGGGTACTATCACCCAGGCAGAGTGATATAACTAGACTGCGGGATGTGAAACTCATGCCTCTCTCCGCATCTGGCTGGCGAAGTCGTGCAGCGAGGGGCTCCATAGAAATGGCAAACAATAGAGGTAAGAGTGGACATCCCTTTCTCATGCCGCGCATTACTGGGATTGGTTCAGAGATGAGACTGTCGATTCGTACGAGGGCAGCAGGGACGGTGAGTAAAAGTTGAGTATGTGCAAGGAATTGGGTGCCAAATCCCAGCTTCTGCAACTGTGGGTAGACGTACTCTCACTCCAGAAAATCAATTGCTTTTGTGGCATCCACAGTGCAGCTACAGCGGTGATCTGTCGATGTAAGTGGTGCATTACTGTGAACAGGGTAAAAAGGTTATGAGATGTCAACCTACCTGGGATAAAGCCATATTGGTCGGGTGAACCATCACTGGCAGCAGTAGAAGCAGGCGATCTGAAAAAATCATACCGTCAGTATTTATGAGTGATAGGGGGCGATAGGAGTCACACTGGTCTGCTGGCTAGTTGGGTTTGAGAAATGTGACTAGAACGGCTTCTCTGAAGGATGGGAGAAGAGACTCTGCTTCTGTGGCATCCTGGTACATGTTTAGGTGTCTGGAGGCCAAGAGCTCGGAGTACTCTTTGTAAACTGCCGTAGGAAGCCCATCAAGGTCCAGAGCCTTGTCCATTGGAAAACTGCAATCACCTGGGTTATTTCCTCTACGCATGCCATAAACTCCACCGATTTCATGCTGCTAGGAGACCTCAACTTTCACCTCGACAACCACCAGGACCCCAACTCGCCTCCCTCCTGGACAACCTCCACACCATAGTAATCCAGCAGATAGTACCAGAACCAATGCACATAGCTGGGCACATCCTCGATCCCGTTTTCACAGCAGAGAACTCCATCACCTTCAGCCACACCTCCGAACTCCCATGGACGGACCACCACTGTGTTCTCTTCACCTTCAAATCCAACATCCCCCGCAGGTGCCCGCATCAGCTCCAGCGCAGAAATTGTAACAAGATCTGCGACCACCAGCTCACCGTTGCCCTCAGCAGCTCAGCTCCCACCACAGATGATGACCCCACCACCGCCACCCACACTATTAACAATTGGATCACTGACTGCGCCAAAACCATCGCCCCCTCAAGAAAGCCTCTAAGCCCTATGCCAAGAAAGCCAGTTGGTTTTTCACCAAACTCCGAGACTCCAGTTGCACCTCCAGACGTCTCGAAAAACTGTTGAGGAACTCCAAAACCAGACAGACCTCAACACTTCGAAACAGCTACCCCTGCCCACCACAAGCTCATCAGACTCTCCAGGAAGAAAGCACTTCAGGATAGAATCTCCACCAACGCAGACAACAGCAAGGAACTCTTCTGCATCATCAAAGAGTTCGCCCAGCCCAACAGCGAGTCCACAGACATCACTCCCTCCCAGGACCTCTGCGACAGACTCAGCGCTTTCTTTCATCATAAAATCTATGACAACTTTGATGACAACAAACCCCATGAGGAACCCCCTCCCAGAGCTCCCAGCAGAACACAGCAGACACTAGACAGCTGGTCCGCCCTCAGCATCGAATAATAATTAAGTTCCCTTACTCTGGGGACCCCAAGGACCCGTGCCCCGACCACATCTGTGGCAAAGCCGCAGACATCATCGCTCGATCTTCAACAAATCATCAACCGCTCCTTCAAGACTGCCTCCTTCCCAGACGACTGGAAACATGCCAAGATTAACCCTCTCCTGAATAAACCTTCAGCGGACCCCACCAACTTCAAGAATTTCAGACTGATCTCCCTTCTCCTGTATCCAGAAAAGTCATGGAAAAAGCAGTCAACAGCCAACTCGCCGCCTTTATGGAAGAAAACCACATCCTTGAATCCCAATCAGGCTTTAGGAAGAACCACAGCACTGTAACCACACTTCTCGCAGCAACAGACAACATCCATGCCCTCTTTGACAGAGGAGAGATGTGGCCCTCATCGTTCTAGACCTCCCCGCGGCCTTCAACACTATCTCTCACAGCCCCGTAGCCCACAAACTCCACGACGTGGGACCTCGACTGCATCCTCTCTTTCCTCTCCGGCAGAATGCAAAAAGTCAGACTCCCTCTTTTTCTCTCAGAACGGACTCCAACCACCTACGGAGTCCCACAAGGATCCTCCATTAGCCCAACCCTGTTCAACATCTACATGGCCCCACTTGCGTCCATCGTCAGAGCACACAGACTCAACATCACATTGTACGCAGACGACACCCAACTCATCCTCTCTCTATCCAACGAACCCAACATCACCAAACGCAACTTTCAAGACAGAATGGAAGCCGTCGCCAGATGGTTGAAGAACAGCCGCCTTCAACTCAACATGGACAAAACCAACGTACTCATCATGGGTCCACCTTCCAATGCCTGGAATGACACCTGGTGGCCCCTGCCACACGGACCACACATGCAACCTCAGCATTATCCTGGACTCCAAACTCAAAATGGACCGCCAGATCAACGCCATCACCTCCTCCTGCTACCACACCCCCGCCTCCTCCGTAAGACCTTCAAGTGGGTCCCCCCCGAACACAGGAAAACTGTCACACATCAGCAGCAAACTGTACTACGGCAATCCACTCTGCGCCGGGATCAACGAGAGCCTCACCTGCAAAGTCCAGAACGTCCTTTAAGGAAAACGGGCTGCATTTCAATAAAAATAAACTATTTATGTGAAAAGCAGTCCCAGACATGGTGGTCTGCTGACCCCAACAGGCCACCATCCCTGGGAGTGCTAGCCATGCCCAATGGGGTCGCAAATTGCACTTGTCTCATGAATACTGAAGAGGCAATCAAATTGCGACCCCATTGGGAATTGCTAACAGTGTCTGTGACACTGTTGTACATTGTATTTTGCGACTCGCAAATTGCAAGTCGCAAAGCGACACAATTTGATAGTCACAAAATGCAAGCGTTGATGTCTGGCCCCAAGATATTAACTTTGCAAGTGCAAACAGTCAATAATAGAAGGAGTAACCAAATTCATCAGATAGGAACCACTCTATCACAGCAAGCATTGCATGTGAATACTCCGCAAACTCATTCAGATGTACTTATCTTCTGTATGTCATTCATTTAACAGTGAGGTGGGAATTATGGCCACAAAACAGATGCTCTTTCTGGTGTATACTCTACTGTCCAATTTGTCACCTTAGAATAGCCCCCAGTCGCTAGAACGGATCAGGAAAACATTCACCGGCAAGACTTTGGCACGCCGTAAGGTGGTGCTGTGCAGTTCTGCTATGACTTCATCCCGACTTAGAAATGGAATCCTGGATTCAGTCCTGGGACATGAGTTGTAAACAGTTGAGCAAAAGCGTTTTGGTTACAGTAGTGATTTCTAAGGAATATTATTGTATTTTAAAAGTTGACACTTGGAAATATTTTCAGTTGAACTTACCAATGTTACCCTATGGAAGGAAATTCAGTTTGCAGGTAAAGTAAGTTTGCGTTACTTTTATAACCCAGTACTGGACTCCTAGGTTCAGCACTGGGACCTCAATCTAAAACAGGTAAGTAATTAAGTTTTGGTAGTTGTTACGGTTTTTAAAGAATATTTGTAGTTTGCAAAAATCAATACTTAGAAGAAATTTCACAGAAAAACAGTCAATAGTTTCCTATGGAAGAAAATTCAGGTTACTGGTATGTACGGTTAGAATTACTTTTCACGGTTTGTGCTGGGCTAAAAGATGCAGCACTGAGGTCTCTCCTGGTGACGGGTGAGTAAATCGAAATTCGTAGTTCGGCTGATTTTAGGTGAAAATTTTAAAGTTCCAAAACGCCACACTTTTAGAAAAATTTCCAAGTGAAACCAGTCAATGTTAGCCTAAGAAAGAAAAGTGAGTTATCGACTTTTAGGTAAGTACTCGACTGGCAGAGTTAACGTTCTGGGCATAGACTCCAGGGTCTCCCAGGGTCAGGTAGGTACAGTTGGTACACCCTCAGCGGTACAGGGGCAGCCGGGTGCAGAGGTAGTTAGGCCCAATGTTATCCAATGAGAGGCAGGGGGCCTGCGGTTGGTGGCTGCTGATTAGCAGGCCACGCGGCTGTGAGAGCTGGGCTCCTGGTCACTTGCCCAGGGCAAATGGGGGAGTAGGATAGGACAAAGGTTGCACGGCCAGCGGCACTCGGGCAGAAAGGAAGGACATAAATCCTAGACACAGGGGTGGTGCTTATATGCGGGTCAGCTCTATCACTTCCAGGGCAGTATGGAGTCAATGTGGAGCCCCACAACGCTATCTGGTGACAAGGAGCATTGCGGATGAACGTTTTTCCAGATCCAGTGTGGCACTTTCTGATGATGAGATGAGTAATTTGCTGTCAAAAGTATCCATCGGAAAATCTTATTACAAAATTGAAAAGCAAAAAGCAATAAATGTATAAATCATCTCAATCCACTGGTTACAAGTACACCTCAAAAGTTCACCGTAAGACTTGCCATCCAAGGAGTGAAAATGTGGACAGAAAGTCAGAGCAACCCAACTGCCTTGTTGAAAGATGTAGCATTCTTTAGAAATGCCTTGTGTCCAGATGAGAAATGATCAAGGACACAGCAGGCTGCTGTTATAGCACATTAAGTACCAATTCAATTTGGCCCAGAGTTAAGTCTACTTAGCATGGCTTTGGCACAGACCCTTCTTCATGCCAGGTGACATACATAACTTACAGAAAGGATACGTTGGGAAGACTAGACATCTTCTTGGCCTCCTTTATCTGAGCTTCACTGATGTCCGTTCCAACCACTTTATCGAAGTGAGGTGCCAGCACACATGTAGTCTGCCCAGTCCCACAGCCAACATCTGCTGCCAGCATAAAGGGTTTTCCCTTCTGAAACAGAGAAGACAGTGGCTAAACGTTAACTAGTCTTTCACACAGACGGATGAATGGCTTGATAGAAATTCTAGGGTTTACCTTTTAAAATAATGCCTCTGTAAGCCGCTATGGCTGGTGCAGAGCCCTTGTTTGCATTTACAATTTATATTGAGTATTTCAATCAAAAGTGACGTAGAAATGTTTCAGAATATGGCCAGTTTCACTTATATGGTAAATAAGAAAAGTACAAGAGTAGGGGTATGGAAAAGACACAGGGGAATGATGATGAACAGGAGATTGACACTCTAATACAGTACACCTAAATATTACCAGGGTCTGACACAGGGATGGGGTTGTCACTAGCTTATCCTTACATTTTCAGAAGAAAGCTACTGCCTGCTGATTTGAATGCGATAATGTATACTGTGGCCCTTAGTACAAGGGTTGTTCGAGTGGAAAGATGCAAGGGCTCAGGATGGAGCTTGTGGGTGGAGAGCTGAATGGCATGGTAGTCGAAAGGACTGTGAGGGGAGTAGGTGGTGGTGCTTTGTGCAAGATGGGAAGAAAGGATGAAGTACATTATGAAAACCAGGCTGTAGAAATTCTAAAGAGCCCCACTGCCTGTCAAAAGCCATCATACTACGTGTCTCTGTTTGTTTAAGATGCAGGTGTGCAGGCAGTGACATGAAGGATTATATTGTGGACATAATCAATAGGATGAAAGTAATGAATAGAAAGAACTGAGTGAAAAGCAACAGATGTTTTTGAAATGGGGGGCAAAATGGAATAGGATCTTGTAGATTTTGAGAAGACAGAAGCATGCATTGAAGGTGACAGCCATGAAAGATGCTGGTATAGATTTGCATGTGGATACTGACTTTGAGGTTGCAGGTATTTGCCTATGATGTAGCGGTCTGTTTTACTAAGGCTCTGGCAACTGGGCAAATTCAGAGGTAGTAATGTGAGCTGTTAAAGGCTTCTGAGGGAGGAAGTGTAGGGGTGCATAAGCTCAGTGTTCAACATCCACCAAGCTGCGCATTAACCGGTTGCCATACCAAGCCCTTTAATTAAAAAAATAAAAATACTTTTAATACGCATACTGAAAATGGAATATCGCTCAGGTATATTACCAGATACAATAAAATGAACTGGCGTTTGGCGCCTTGGGATACCACCCACCCTTTCTCCATATCCAGGTCCCCCTCTCTTGTCTCAAGACAGGTCTCCCTAAGAGTAGAGTGTTTGTGCGGTACTATCGAGGTGTAGGTACAGAGAACCCCAGGTAAGTAATTATAGTGCTCAGTTTAGTACAGTTCCCTAAACACAGTCTCACCACAATGCAGATCTAGTGATCTCTCTGTGGCCAGCAGGGAAAACAGCTAAACATGACTTCATTGTTCTGAGGTCTTGCAGGTTGCAGGAGCAGCCCTGATTCTAGAGAGGACGCAGGAGAGTTTGGCAGCAGAAACTACAGTCTTCAGAGAGCGCAAGCCTTTGGCGTCGGTGGGGCCAATCGCCCCCTGAATCGTACTGTGATGCACAGCAGGTGGCCGGCCATGTTGATGGAAACTGCAGAACAACAATAGCTGAAGGCCAATCTTTTGGAATGCAGCAGCAGCGACAGTCCGGGTCATACTTCTTGGTGATGGTAGGGGTGTAGCCAGGGGGCCGTTTTTAGGTTTTGACTAGCGATGCATGCGTACGAAGTACGCATGCGCTAGGAAAAAATCTTATGAGCTGTGTTTGGAGTCGGGTAACAGCCCCCTCCTCCGATTGGCTAGCTCCATAAATGGAGGCTAACCATTGGGAGTTGGCTCTGTCCGTCAATCCCGGACCAGATTTGGGGGCGTTCCCGAGAATTTTTGGCTTTTGGCGACGTCACGCTACGTCCGCCAAAAGCCCTCGGGAACGCCCCCGAATCTGGTCCGGCATTGACGGCACCCGGAAGAAGTCCAGGTGAGTGCTTGCTTTTATTTGGCTGTTCCCACCCCCTCTCCTGCTCGCAGCGTCTCCGGCCCCCGTTCCCGCCCCCCTCCCGCTCTCCGTGTCTCCGGCCCCCGTTCCTGCTCTACAATGCCCGTTCCCGCCCCCCCCCCCCGTCTCCAATCCCCCCGCCCCGTCTCCACTCCCCCCGCTTAACTTTATAGTCCTTCTTTCCTGTTACTGACTCCCAGCCCTGAGGGCGGAGGGACTGTGTGACAGCAGCAAAGGGCGGGGCGGGGTGACAGGCCCTCGGCCGCCGCTCCTCAGTCCTCACCCAGCTGAAGTCACTTACCCAAGTCACTGGAGGATCCTGCGGAGCCCGGTGTCCGCCGCCATGGACTCCCAGAAGGTAAGGCATCAGCACAGCCCCACACCGGAGCTACCACAGTGTGCGCCTGAAGGGTGTGTCTAGTGTTACTGTCTTAAGTGGTCTCCAGGATTTGAGATGCTGATGTTCTATTGGCCCACTCCTGCTTCACCCCCGAGGGGCGAATGCGCCGTCCTGGGTTTCAAGAGTTAATTGTCACCCCTACCCAGCCCGTTACTGCTCAGCCACCGTCGACCAGTGTAAAAGAATGCCCAACCTAACGGTTTCTGTGACATGCTTACAACCCATTATTATCTTGTGTAAGATTTAAAAATAAAATGCACGTGATTCACACGCGAAAGAAAGAGTGAACGGCATGGAATGCACATTTTGTTTTCAGTATAATGAATTGCTTTTGAACACGTGCATGTAGCACCGCTTTTACACACCGGCGCCTCGGACTGAACTCAGCCCCACAGAACATTCAAATTCTAGTATCCTTGACTTGAGGGACATGCTGAAAAGCTTACACTTGGGCTCTCTTTGGACCCGCCTTGCTCCCTCACACGCCCTGTCCCTTGTTCCCATGCCTTCTGTTGCTTCTGGGCAGCGGGTAAGGAGTGAACTGAGACAACGGCTGCCGTGATGCCTCTGGCGCAGAGCGCTGAAGCTATTCCATTTGTACCTTAGGATGCTGCACCCAATGCTTTTTTGCTGAAAACTCTCGCATGCGAGCAGGTGCATAGTTATCCCGGGCGCTCATGATGCCCAGAGTGCGCTGATGTGGAAATAATGTCGGTGAATTACTTGCTATTGTGTTTCTCTGCAAGCCTCACCTAACCTGCACAGGGACTCTTACACTAGCTGATCCAAGACGAGGGGAGGGAATCAACTTTATTATATGTTTTTTGTACGGTTTGAAGTCCCGGGATGAGCGGGAGTCGTGGCACTGACCAGCTTTACAGCATAGCCACCGAATTGAATAGGGTTAAAAATTTAATCTGTACTTTTGTGCTGTAAAAGTGGCTCTTGCTTTTTTGTGATGGCTCGTGTCCTGTGCGTGGAGCTCCAGTCCAGATAAATCTTTTGAATTTTGGTGTTCCCAGTACATTTATTGATTTTATAGTGAGTTTCTTGTAGCCTTGTGCGTTTCCTTTCGGGTACTTCAGAGTACCCAATAACTAATAATATATAGTGAATTAAAGAGACGGGCAACAAGAGAGGGTGGGCTCCAATCAAGCAGTGGAGCTTCTATCTAGTATTTTTTTGAACAAGACCCTTAATCTGAAAAAGCAAACTTGAATTATTCAGCCTGTGGGAGTGTCCTCTCTTTCATTCACTTTATTGGGCTAATTCTTTTGTGTTTTTCATAAGAGACAACATGCAATACCATATAGAGCAATATCCGATCCAATTATTACACTCCCTTAACAGAAAGTTTGTATGATCACGCCTCCACTGTGGATTTAAAAACTGTAATACAATAGTAATAAAAGAATAACTTAAAGTATCTTAAAGCCAAACAAAAATACCAACACCCAGTGAAGTACGTACACCTTATGTGGATGAACTTTGTGTTTTTAGGTAGATTTGAGACAACCAAGTTTTATACTTTTGAAAGGTTGCATAGTGATACTTACTGATTTCAAAAGTGCAGGCGGGTGTTTACAAAAAGTTGTAAAGTATGAAAAAAGTACAGCTACGAAATCCATGCACATTCACACATTTAAACAAACAGGTTCTCTGTAGTTTGTATATAACATGATGGTAGAACAGAAATATCCCCTACCACAGTGGATACGGTACATATCTCGTTTGGCACATATTATAACTTTAAAGATGTCAAATACCTTTGTTAGCCAACTTTGGCAACGTTAAAGTACTCTTAAGCAGAAAAGGTTGAGGAAAACATTAGTGCCTTACAAATGATAAACACCTGGGATTTTTCCTTTAAGAGTGTGAGGCAAATGCTCGATGCAGACTGCAGTCATTGCTTGCGAGTTGTAAAAAAACAGACACCTCTAAAATAGGACGTCAAGAAGAATTTATTCTACTTTTGGCACCAGCACCTAAGTAATAGTTTGAGAATGCGGCTTCTCTTTGGGGCATCTACGTGGCTGCGTTGCCTGGCTCCGCTTTGGGTTAGCAGTTGAGGCCCCGAGCGACTCTTAGTTGCGACATTAGTGTAGAGCCTCTGCCCCTGTTTCAGGTGCCGAGAGGAAGGGTCTTATCAGCAAGCCATTTTTTTTCTGTTGGAAAATCACTGGCGATGCCGTAGAACTGGTCAGGTTGCTTTCTTGGCTTTCCTCTGTCTATGGCTGCCTGGATCTAGGTAGAGGTCTGTACCCCATACATGACCTGGTTTGTGGCTGTTTTGCTGTGGCCAGCAGCGGTCTTCTGTTTGTCTGCACTCTGGCTAGCAGTGGCTTCGAGCGATTTCTGGTTTCCTGCGGTGTGGGTACCGGGGGCCCGTGCCTGGCCCTTGCCGTCCACACTAGTATGTGCTGTGCTCAGCCGGTATCCCTCGACTGTACTGTCATCCATACTAGACTCTGCATGGTAAGGGTAGCAAGACTTCCTTTGTGTTGACTCTGCTGGTTGCTGTGGTCGAGCAGTTGAGACTTGTTCAGAGGAGGTGTTTTTTCCAGATACAGAATAACACTTAAGATACTGTTGTTATTCTTTGTATCTTGCTGCGGTTTTGGTAGGTTCTTGGTTGTATGTACAGACTGTCCCCTCCCTGCCCTCTCCCAGCCTGCCCTCTCTCAGCCTGTCCCCTCCCTGCCCTCTCCCAGCCTGTCCCCTCCCTGCTCTCTCCTAGCCTGTCCTCTCCCTGCCTGTTGTCGTGTCCCAGCGGCAGCAGGCAGCAGCGTGCACTGCGTCCCCGAAGTAACAGCCCTAAAGCAAGCAAGTACGCACGCCTCCCTCCCACCAATCCCTGTTAGGTAGTGGAAACTGTCCAAACTGGGGTGCAGACAGCCCCTCTCACCTTTCGGCCTGGTACCACTGCACCAGCCGCACTACTTACCGAACTGACCGTTCTCCACTTCAGCCCCGTCTAAATTACAATTCATGCTTGTGACCCTTTTGCCTGCTTGTGCTTGTTTTCATGACCCTTTTGCCTGCTTGTGCTTGTTTTCATGACCCTGTTGCCTGCTTGTGCCTCCGTGTGACCCTGTTGCCTGCTTGTGTCTCCGTGTGCCCCTGTTGCCTGCTTGTGCCTCCGTGTGCCCCTGTTGCCTGCTTGTGCCTCCGTGTGCCCCTGTTGCCTGCTTGTGCCTCCGTGTGCCCCTGTTGCCTGCTTGTGCCTCCGTGTGCCCCTGTTGCCTGCTTGTGCCTCTGTGTGCCCCTGTTGCCTGCTTGTGCCTCCGTGTGCCCCCGTTTCCTGCTTGTGCTGTGTGGGTGTGTGTGGAGGGCTCTGTGTGGCTGTGTGTGTAGGAAGCTTTGTGTGGCTGTGTGTGTGGGGGGCTCTGTGTGGCTGTATGTGTGGGGGGCTCTGTGTGGCTGTGTGTGGGGGGCTCTGTGTGGGTGGGTGTGTGTGTGGTGGGGGGCTCTGTGTGTGTTTGTGTGTGCCATTTGCGAGAGATAAAGCTAGTGGCATTGTAAATGACAATGCCATTTATTTATGTTAAAAAAAAACATAAATAAAAATAATGTCAAGAGCAATGCCAATAGCTCTAACTTTAACAAAGGCAAAACCATTGCATTGTAAATGCTTGTTGGCTATGATGGTGAACTCTGCAGCAGGCACATCTGCTGGTTACAGATATAAGGTCAGTCTCAGTTGCTCTTCTTGCACAGCAGTCACCGATCTGCGATGACCCATTGGTGCTGCAATTCTGAAGACACTGTATCCACCTCTCTTAAAGCTCACACATCACTCTCAGCAGATTCCTTCTCCTGGCAGACCCTCTCCGCATGGGAGTCTTGTTTCTTTTTACATTCCATTAATAGTCACACATTCTGCAGTGTTGGAAGGATTCTTCACCCTTGAAGCAGGCAGGCGTGATTATAAGGACTTCAGGTCATAGGTACAGCGTCATAGGTCATAGGTAAGGCTTCAAATGATATCTCTTCATCTTTAAGAACCTGGCTGTCCAGCTGACATCAGTTATGGTTGTATAGCAGACTTCTGAGTAATCCATGGAGCCCCTCCTTCCTTGGTAAAAGAGAACTTAGAACTGGAAAAACATACATGTGAGTCAGTGGCTCCTACTTTAATACAGTAAAAGCAAACAAGAGATGGAAATTAATTGCACTTTCAGAACCAGTTTGCAGTGTTTCTCCTTTCAAGAGTCCTTTGCAGGCTGTTCTCTAGACACAGCATGTGTAGAGCGATGCTCCTCCTTAGAGGGTCCTGCCTAGCCTGGAGCACCCAGAACAGAGGGAGAAAGACAAGTGCAGATGGCTCACAGCTCTAACAGCAACACTTAACAGTGATAAGGGGCAAGACAGAAAGCTGGTCTCACCTAAAGGGTCCCTTTCACCTTGAACAACAGAAATCACAGTCCCACATGTCACACCCATCTTCCAAATGGCAGTGCTATAGGAAGACTAATAAGCTGCTCCTCTCAGCAAAAGTGCTAATCAAATTGCTGAAGGAGACTTTTCTTCTCTGTCCCCACTTCAGTGTCTAAGTCTCTTAAAGAAATTAGAGTATTAGTTATGGGGTGTAAAAACCCACCTTATTTTTATAATCTCAATTTTTGTCAGGGTAAACGACTAGAATCACTAAATAAACCTGTGCTCACCCTCTGGTAGCAAAGCCAAGGGCAAACCGCAAAACAAGAAACATCCCAAAGCAATTTGGAATAATAGAGAATGTTTTATTATAGCCTCATAGCCCGCCGTAGCGGGCTATACCGGCTATTAAAGGCCCGCTGAATCGTTTAAGGCCCGAGCCGAAGGCGAGGGACTTTAACGAGACAGCAAGACTTTAATTGCCAGTATAGCCCTGCTACGAAGGGCTATAAGGCTATTAGAACATTCTGCCACTAGAGGGCAGAATGTTCTAACAAATTAAACAAAGGGTTCTCGAAGCTCGAGGGGATATAAATCCCCTCAAGCTTCGAGAAGCCTTTGTAGAACATTGGAATGTTGCTCTGCGGGCCTCTACCGGCCGGTAGAAGCAGGGAGCACTCCATTGTCTGCAATGGAGCTCCCAATATTCCAATGTTCTAATAAATGTAATGACACCAAAACAACAAAAGTCCAATAAGTAGAACCGGAGATAACAGGTTTTTAAAGTCTGAGTTAAAATAGTGACAAACAAAACTAAGTGCCAACTGCAGGTGTAGGAGTCTAGCTTAGTATATGGTGTACACTTATTTAAGTGATGCACCTTGCAATAATACAGGCAATGTATGGTGATGTTAGTGGTCTTTGATAACAATAGAAGGCTCTCAAAGTGGTCGCTGTAGAGAGCAGCCTTCAGGTTTATCTTGAAGGAGTGTTAAGGAGCTTGTTTTACAGGTTTAACCTTACCATGCAAGCTAAATGAAAGGAAATCACACAGTGAGTAAATAAAAATTATTTTAAGTATTACATAACACTCACTACCACATTGGTATATCTCCTACCACAAGATAGCAACAGAAACACAAAATAATACTTTAATTGCAATAAGGTAAATAGCACAAAATGCAGTAGTCCCCAGGGGAGACCAAACTATATATTATAAAAGTGGACATTGAACTGCAAGAGAAAATGGGTCTTGGACCAGAAAACCCAGAGGAGCCAGTGACACAAAGAGCCACCTAAAGTTATTAGCTGGGATCCCCACGGAGGCGGTGTGCAAAGTGGGTACACAGCTGCGTGCCCAATGAAAGTAAATGGAGAAGCTGTGGTTGTAGTTTTTCAGAATAAGGACCCTTCCTAGAGGACCTCAAAGAATTTTCTTAGAGTACAGAAGGTTGGAGAGCCACCACACCCGTGGATGCCCCCATGAACAGGTTACCTACATCAGGGAAGCCAGGTGCACAAGGGTGAAGAGGCGTCAGATACCTCCGTAGAAGACAATGGAAAACTTGAAGAAAAGTGCCTATGGAGAAGAAGTCGGGGGGAACCCAGGGATGGATTCTGAAGGTGAAGAATCTGCGAGCAAAAGGGACAGTGTCTATGCCACTATGGAGACCCAGAAGAGAAATGCCCACATATGTTGGGCTGTTCAGATGAGTTGAGTGTGTCCTTGTTGCTGAAGCTGTGAGGACCAAAACAAGCCTTGGTAGCCACAACTGGCGTGGAGAATGAAGGAGCACGTTGGGACCAGCATTTCGGAATTCAAATTTAAAGGCAAAGAAGAAGGAATGACTCCGGTCGCATATGCTATCATTGCGGTTCAACATAACATGCAGCTAATTACAAATGTTGCCCTACTATTTTGAAGGTGTGCTATAAGTGACACACTTTGGGTCATTTTGTACACAAACACAACTCTATCAAGGGCAACAACAAAGGCAATTTGGATTTCAAAGGGACTGCAATTCCGGAGACACATATGTACCCACCCCTCCTAATATAGATTTCGGAAAATGTCCTTTCATTTCAGAAATCAGTCGAGTGGATGAATAACTTTACATTCCCTCAAAGAGTTTCATTAATATGGATGAGTTCAGCTTCCCCAAACATTGTTATTGATACAATATGTTTTTTAAAAAAGTGACATGATGTAGAACTTTGGAAACCTGACATGATTTTTTTTATTTTTATTGGGGCAAATGTATTAACATGATGGTAATAAATGGACAGAGCAGCCGTGAGGCAAGGAGACCACATAACACAATGGCCGAAGGGCAAGGACAACAGGTCATGCAACTACCTTGAGGGAATGGTAGTAGGTTACGGAATCCCATCCAGTCCGAACCTGCTGAGCATTTGCAGCAGTGAGGCCGGGTCAAACCTGGGATATGCCGTATGTTTCCCAACAGCAGAGGAATGTGAGCCCCTGGCTTTGGGGTGGGGAGGCGGCATGGGCTGTACCACCAGAGGCAAAAGGCAGCCCTCTCAAATCCCAAGTTTAGGGACAACCAGTCTCCATGAAACTCACCAATCCTACCTCTAGCCAGGAGAGGTGGCATAGCGCAACACTGGCGACCATGACCAACTCTACAAGGTGGACACAGTCGAAGGGGAGAAACTATCTACAGGAGGTAACACATACAAAACCTCCGTAAGAAAGCATGTCTCCATCGTAACAGTAGCAGGATAAAAGGAGGCAATTCCAAGGGAGAGTAGAACACAACCTGCGTACCACTGATATGTAATAGAACCCTTAATGTGGATAAGAGGATCCCACAGGAAATGAACCAGGAAACAAGGTTTCAAACTCAATAATAGGACAGAGTAACAATTCCTGAGCCAAAGCCCAGGAACAGTAAAAAAGGCAATAAGCCAGAGTGGCCAATATCACACATCTCATCATACGCTAAAGGGAATCACATGATAAGAAATTCACATAACATTCGCATCCAAAGAACCCCACCAGCTAGTAGAGCAAGAGCCTCTGCATAGTATCAAGACGGGACGCTAGCCAGCAGCACCAGAGACCAGGGTAAAGACACTGATCTGGCGATTGGTGCCACAAAATGCACATACCGCATTGTAATAAGAAGGAGAAAAAAAATGAGGGGCTCAAGCTATGGGTCTGGTCCACCCCGATTAGCCTGTTACCTACTTAAGGCAGCATCTGCTTGGGCTCCAAGAAGATTAACCCCATCAAATGGTATGTCGAGCAAGGCTGTCTGGACAGCTTCTGAAAATCCAGACACCCAAAGCCAGGCGTGCCAGCGCAATGCCACAGCAGACGCCATGGCTCGACCAGTGGAATCGGTCCTTTCCACACCTGATGAGCAGTTTAACCACCTGGCGACCATCAACTGGGTCAACTCGTCCTTGTTGTCCTCTGGGAACAAGGGTTGAAGCTGTGCTAAAGAGTCCCACAAGGCATGGAGAAAGCGCCCTAGAACGCAAATCGTGTTGCTGGAGTGTAATGCTACACTAGAGGAGGAAACATTGTGTTTCCTGCAAGAATCCTGCTTCCTGGACTCTTTCTCAAGGGAGGAATGGGTAAAGGTCCCCATTTCAAGAGATGCCGTAATGGCCTGGACCACGAAGCTGCAATTGGTCGGCTGTCGGATAAGGCAAGCAGGTCATCTGGGGCAGGGCAGTATTTGTAGGCAATACAACGGTCCACCGGTACACCCAACTCCGGTTTCATCCATGCCCCCAATACAATATCAGACTGTGTCTCACATAAGGAGAGTACTGCTTTAACCCCTAACTGGCCGGTATAAAAGACCTCAAAAGGAGGGTCGTAGCATTCTCCACTGTAGGTAGAGTGAGATGCAAGACATTATTCACTCTTTTCAAATCTTTCGCAATTGAAGATTTAGCTTCAGAGGCAAGGCTAGGGGGAGTAAAAAAAGAGGATGCAGAGGATTAATCTAGCCCGCTGGCGTTCGCCAGCTTAGCAATCCAACTGTCCAACATAGTAGGAGCCTCGAGCATTGGCTGCTCAAAGAGGGCTATCTCTTCACATCCTCCCCCAAACTGGTCCTGTGAAACCTCCACAGAAACAATAGGTGCTGGAAACAGCTCCATAACCGGCATTGGATGGCACTGACCTGGTGCCGTACTGATGTCTGCCTGGGAAGGGGGGAAAAACTTTGGTTGACGAAAGCGCAGATACATGAAGCTGAGATGAAGCTGACACTACGAAGTGCACAGCTATATTGGGCACTGACACCGGCTCCGAGTCTTCTGGCGCCATGGAAACAGGCAGCAGGGGGGCAACTGATGTTACATTGGAGTCGGTGACATCACTAGTTGAGGTCCCAAAGGATCATGCACTTACGCCTTTGTGTCCGAGACTGGAACTGCTACTGAGGGCCAACCAGTTGGCGATAACACAGTTACTGCCCCTATGACCTCCTTGGGGCCCTCAAGCGCTTCAGAGGGAGACAAGGGCCCAAAGACAAGATGGGGAGCCTTGTAGTACTCCGGCATCTGGTTCCAGGCCACCCTGGCTCCAGGAAAATGTGAGAGGCGTTTTAGCGATGACATAGCGGAAGAAGAAGAGTCACCACAATCTACCCTGTTAATCAAAGGAGCCACAGAGGCACGGGACTTCGATCTCTTACAACACCATTTATCATAAGAGGTAGCCGGAGACCAGGACAGCTGCCATTGACCAAGGGGAGAAGAACGATGCTCGAGGGAATGGTCCCTGGGTCGGGAGGATGACCAATGCCTCTAGGAGCTGGAGGTCCTCGACAACCGTGCGGTCAGACGGTACATGCGCTGATGTCACAGGGCCTTCTGCTTCAACTGCTGGCAGGCATAACACTCGTCGGCATCGTGGTGCTTGCCGTAGCACCACATACAGGTAGAATGTGGGCCTGCACCAGGCGAGCACAAGACCTGAAGGACTTAAACTGTTCCAGATGAGAAAAGCTTGTCACAGCAGACTGAAATGCCTAGAAATATGCTACTTTGGATCCACATTCAGCGCAGAAAAAAAGAAACTGGCGTCAGGGAGCCAGAGGGGACCTATATGGCTCCATGGACATTGTACAGAGCCATGAGGAGCAGCCCACCAGCAGACAGAGGTACTGCTGAGAAAACGTTTTCCAGACCCAGCCTGACACCTGGGGAGAATTCACAAGTTAAAGAATTTGCGGCTCTATCATGTAACGTTGACAATGCGTGCTAAGACGATAATATTATGTGGTATCAATTGTTGCCGAAACTGAAGGACACTTTACAACATTGTCTCGTTTTGGTTTTCCCTTCAAAGCGAAAAGGAAGCAGTCTTTCAATTGCTATAGAATGTGGCTGCCTCCTCCCTGTGAAGAGACGGTATTAGGTTTTGTAAAAGCGAATAAAGTCTCGTAAAAGGAAACAATGTTGAGGTGATCATAAACAGCCTTAAGTACTTTCAGTCAACATAGTAAAATGGCACCCATAGTAAATAATTACTGCCTGAAACCTCAAAAAGACGGCAGTATGTGTTTGAAGTAGAGATTGTGTGAAAACAAACTAGCATATGTGGGGTATAATTCACTTCTTTGCATTTAACACTTTCGCCTAGCTCATAACCTTTGTTACATTATTTGAATGAGTAGGGGTTGTATTTTTAGTGAATTCTATTTTATGGTGAATACAAGTTCGATGTACTTCACTAAAAATAAGGAAAGTATCCAGCTTGCAAAATATTCACAATGCGTGTGGAGCGCATACTTTGCATTTAAAACTTTGGGCCGGATTACGAGTTAAACTTGTGTAAAACGGATGGTACTTCGCATTTCCCATGGCGGTGCCTGGATAACAGGAACTATAATGGGAATGGCAAAAAAATTCCAGCACGGCATGGATAATTATGTTCATGCCATGCTTGTGCCCCCCTGAATATATCCACATGGTGGGGCGGGCATGGGGACCCTAAAGGACCCCCTTTGTTGCTCTACAGCCAGCCTTTCTATGGCGGGGCTCCTGCTATGAAATGGCTGGCGGAACTCTTAATATGCTGAGCCGGACTGCGCCAGTCCGGCTCAGCATGTTACATTGTGGCGTAGCTCCGCCACTGCCAGGGAACAATTTTTCCCTGGCGCAGCCGGTGGTCCACCGCTGCTACAACTTGTGAAATCATAATGTGGCGGACGGACCACTGCCACCATGAGTCTAGAGGCCGTAATCGGCCTCTTAGATCATAACCTGTTTTGCATTCATCAAAAGGATGTAAGAAATGTGTTGAGCTAAAACAATCCGTGAAATGCCAAGTAGTGAATAGGAAAAGCACACTCCAAATGCGTGCAAACATGCACAGATTATCTACACGGACACTGTCTTTAAAACAAACTCGACAAACAATAGGCGCAAGGAGTGAGTTGAAACGGCACCAATTTTATTTTTAAGCCATAGTTGGAGAAAGTCTTCAAAATACTGAAAACGAGGAAAAGAATGGAGAAAGGAGTGTTCTTGAATCATTAGTCTATCCGAACGACGATAGTAATAATATTAAAAAGATTCAGCATTCAAACTGGCAAAACAGATGCAGGTCATCTAAAAGTGGCCTGTGTTCAGAGCTTTAAATGTATGCGTGCAGGAAGACGCTGTAAATAAACGCTGCAAATGCGATAGGTGCAGGTAAAAGCGTTTAAAATATAGTTCTGGAAAAGCGGATGGAAACCGTACCTTGGCATTGGAAAACTGATAAGAAAAACTGATAAGAAAAACACACAAGAAGAACAACACAATGCAGGGAAACTGTGCTGCATCCAACAGAAACAGGGGAAATGTAAGTGGCAAGCACAGGAACCAAAGAAAAGTGATGAAAGCCAGTGAGTGGGATGTAAGCCCCTTTTAAGATATATATTTAATACAAAAGAGTTCACAAGTGCAGCGCAAACAATGTGCAGGCGAACCCTAGAAATAAAGGCTCAGGATTATCAAAATAAGGATTTTGGCAAGCTGAATTGGCATATTAAACATTGCACAGGCAGCCTATAGCGACAGGCCTGGAGACAAGGTTTTAAATCAATCAATCAGGAGTTTGTTAAAGCGCGACTTCTCACCCGTGAGGGTCTCAAGGCGCTAGGGGTGGGTTGGGGGGGGTGCAGGTTCCATTCCATCAAGGAGGGGGTCTGTCGAAGAGACAGGTTTTGAGGTTTCTTGTGAAGATGTGGAGCGATGTTGTCTGTCTGAGGTGGAGTGGAAGGGCGTTCCATGCTTTGGCCGCGAGGAAGGAGAAGGAGCGGCCTCCCGATCAGGTCTTTCTGGTGCGAGCGACCACGGCGTAGGAAAGCTGGGCTGATCGTAGGGTCCTTTGGGGTGCGTGGAATTTGAGTCGGCTGTTCAGGTATGCTGGTCCGGTGCCGTGGAGGGCCTTGTGTGCGTGGGTGAGCATCTTAAAGGTGATTCTCGCCTCGACGGGGAGCCAGTGGAGTGTGCGCAGGTGCTGGGAGATGTGGCAGTGTTTTGGCAGGTTGAGGACCAGTCTTGCGGCGGCGTTCTGGATGTTCTGTAGCTTGCGGATGAGGTTTTTGTTTATTCCGGTGTAGAGTGCGTTGCCATAGTCGAGTCTGCTGGTGACCAGGGCGTGAGTGACTGTCTTTCGGTGTTCGAGGGGGATCCATTTGAAGGTCTTACGAAGGAGGCGGAGGGTGTGGAAGCAGGAAGATGAGACAGAGTTGATCTGGCGGTCCATTTTGAGCTCGGAGTCCAGGATGATTCCCAGGTTGCGTGCGTGGTCTGTGGGGGTTGGCGGGTTTCCGAGGGCGGTGGGCCACCAGTTTACGCTCCAGGCGTCAGGGTTTGGGCCCAGTATGAGGTTTTACAGTGCAACTTTTGTGGGATGCACAAGTCCTGCAGTCCACAGGTAGTATTTCATTAACAAGCTCTGGGTACATGCAGCACCATATACTAGTGACTTAAATGTAAATTAAATGTGTCACTCAGGTGTATAGCAACTTTAACATGTATGAAACGATGAGCACAAGTACCTTACCTCTGATTAGCAGAGTTTCAAAAACGGCAGAAATGTCAACAATACACTTCAAATGTCTGGGAAAACAACCTCCTCTCCATCTTGTGAAAAGGCAAAGGGCTTCTAAAATGGAAATCACAGGCCTCCATTACTCCGGTTCACTCAAGTATGTACCACACAGGCCATAAACACAAACATGAACAATATACACTTCGGATGTTAGTGCTTGGATCTGGATTAGTGCATTGAAGCGGACGTTTATATGAGAGAGACAATAGAAATTGATGTTTTACTATCACCGCTGAATTTCAACCAAGCTGGATATACCATGGCGTATACCAGCTGCATCTGTTAAAATCTTTTTTTCATTGCTGGGAATGCTACAGAGACTTGGAGATCAGCAGGATTCACAGCAATTCACATCTTAATCTGACGCTTGACACCAAGTCTGGTTTGTGTTGATTCTTCCCTGCAATGCTGCTCTCCACCATGCAACACCAGAGGTGCAGCCTCAGTGCTTCTTTCCCATTCTGCACTTGTTTAACACACTCCTTGCTGGACTGGAAGAGAAGCTGCAGCAAGAAAATGGAGTGGTTGAATTCGGCTGTATGAGTACAGCAATATCCTAGTATTTCATGTTAAATTTGTTCTTGTATTCTTGGTCTGGATTTGGGGCTCCTCGATCTTGATCGTCTCTCTAGAAGATGTGCCAAGCCTTTGAAGGGAGACCGTGGAAGAGGGTCTGCAGCCACACCCTGTTTTAACTGGGCCAGCATATTATCAGCACCTCCACGTTTTGCGATGCTCTCTTCGCACCTTCAGAAACAACAGGGCACCACATAGACAACTGGAAACAGCCGGAGCGACGATCCTGACAGAAATGGGGATCAGGCTGGCAGTCTCTCTCTTAGGTGACCAGCTTAGTCAAAGGTCTCTAGCCCCTCCGCACCCAGATCTTTAATATATGCAGTATTTTTTTGCACAAAAAAGGAGTAGTATGAAAAAATAGGTTTCATTACGCAGCCACCTATCACTCTGCAGAGAGTTACCCCAGGTTTTAGAGCAAAATGCAATGGTATAAAAACCCATTTGCACAGGGATTAAGGACGTAAAAAATATTTAATGGCTGCCTGTGAAACAGAGATTTAATTATCATATTAACAATGCAACTCTGCATAGCTTTACCATTGCAGGGGTAGTAGGGTTCTCAGCATGGAAGACCAGATTATGCAGAAAGGCTATCTAAACTATGCAGCAAAACCAGAAAATTATGCAGCACAATCAGTATTATTTGAAGCCATATGAGAAAGAAACACGTATTTTGTTAAAATCTACAAATTTGATGTATTGTGCAGCAAATACACAATTCTGCTGTAAACACTGCAGCCACAGAATTGCTAGAACCCACTTACCCTTGGCCATTGATTTATTAACAATCTACTCAATTTTTCAAGCCAACGGCCACCAACTGAACATGCAAAAATAATACATAACAGATTTCTTGTATAAAATGGATCTGCATTTCCATATCTGAGTTCTGTTGAGATTTACAAATTACAATATATATCATTACTCTCTAGTTCAGCGTGGTCACATCCATCATCTGACACTGGTGCTTGGGAATGCAAAGCAGTAACTGGTTCTTTAAACATTTCTCGGTTTCCACAACTGAATGAAGAAACACACTGCCAGTGCTTGAGAAATGGAATATGCTACTTACCAGTATGCATCTGTTCTTGGCATGTAGGGCTGCAGACATTCATATCTGTGCATAGATCGCCGCCTAGTGTTTGGTCCGGATGATTGCACCTTGTTGTCCTGGAAGAGTCTTCGAAGTATCACGAGATAGGAGACTCCTCCCCTGGACTACAGTGCGCATGGGAATCTTCTCCATCCTCAGATTGTTTTTCGCCATTGTGGCAGAGATGGAGATAGTAAAGTAAGAGATGGCCATGCAAAAGATAATGCTTCAGCTGTGACAGGCACCGGGGAGGAGGGCGAGTGATATGAATGTCAGAAGCCCTACATGCCAAGAACAGATGCATACTGGGCTAATGAATTCATTTCTGTGCATAGACGGTATAGCAGTATCTCCTCAAGCAGTGGTTACCTGTGCCAGCTGCAGCTGTTTGAAAAAAAGTTTTGAGGACAGCCTGGCCTACAGCAGCTTGCTGTTTTGCTTGCACGTCTACACAGAAGTGTTTTGTGAAAGTGTGTATGGTAGTCCATGTGGCTGCTCTACATATGTCTTCAAGAGGAATATTTCCTAGGAAAGCTATGGATGCACCAATTTTACACGTAGAGTGTGCTCTTGGGGGGACAGTTAAAGTGCGTTTGGCTTTTTGATAACATATTTGAATGCATTTAACCACTTGGATGCTAGGCATTTTCCCGCTGTGTGCTGGAAAATGCCATTTTAGTGGCACCATGACGAGCTCAGCTCGTCATCAGCACACGACCCCCGTGGGTGATGACGAGCTGAGCTCGTCATCAGCATCGAAGGGGTTAACTATCCATCTGGCTATTCCTGACTTTGATAGTGGATTTCCTTTATGTTGTGGTGAAAAAGCAACAAATAATTGCTTTGTTTTCCTAAAGGATTTTGTTCTGTCCACATAATAAAGCAGAGCTCTCTTGACATCTAGTGTGTGTAGGGCTCTTTCAGCTACTGACTGTGGATTTTGGAAGAACACTGGCAATTCTATCGATTGATTAATACGGAAATTGGATATCACCTTTGGCATAAACTTAGGGTTTGTTCTAAGAACCACCCTATTAGCATGTACTTGCATGAAGGGTTCTTGAATTGTTAGTGCTTGTAAGTTGCTAACTCGCCTGAGTGAGTTCATGGCAATCAAGAATGCACCTTCCACGTTAAGAACTGCAGTTCGCATGAGTGTAGAGGCTCGAAAGTCTGGTAAGTACTATATTTAGATTCCAGACTGGGGAATGTAGGTGTCTTGGAGGGATCACCCTTTTAAGACCCTCCATAAAAGCCTTTTTTGCTGGTACTCTAAACAGTGAAAGGTGTTGCCTGTTTTGAAGGTATGCTGCTATAGCAGCGAGGCGTAGTCTTATGGAAGAGTATGCTAGGTTCCATCTTTGAAGATGCAGCAGGTAACATATAATGTTCTGTATGGAAGCATCTAAAGGGTTAATTTGGTTATTGTTGCAGTAAATGACAAATCTCTTCCATTTAGCTGCATAGCACGCTCTTGTAATTGGTCGTTTTGCCTCTCTAATGATGTTCATGCAGGCTGGAGTCAAGTTAAGGTATCCAAATTCTAAGAATTCAGGAGCCAGATCGCTAGGTTCAGCTGATTGGGATCTGGGTGCCTGATTTCTCCATGGTTCTGAGTTAGAAGATGGGGTGCGGGGTTCAGCCTTTGATGAGGAACTAATGAAAGTTCCAGGAATGTTGTGTACCATGGCTGTCTCGCCCATGTGGGAGCAACTAGGATTAGTGTGAGTGATTGTTGGTGCAGTTTGCGTGCCACCAACGGAATCAGTGGTGCTGGGGGAAAAGCGTACGCAAATCTGCCTGACCAGTTCACCAATTTCGCATTGCCTTGTGACAACGGATGTGGGAACCTGGCGGCAAAGTAATGGCATTTTGAGTTTTCGTTTGTGGCAAACAGGTCTATCTCTGGGTGCCCCCATTTCCTGAAGAATGGTTGGAGAACTTGGGGGTGAATCTCTCATTCGTGTAGTTGTTGGCTGTGCCTGCTGAGCAGACCTGCTATTTGATTGTCTTTCCCTGGGAGGTATTCTGCCAGGAGAAAGATATCTTTTGGAATTGCCCACTTTCATATGCTCTGTGCCAAGTGGGACAGTTGTGGAGAGTGTGTTCCTCCCTGTTTCTGGATATAGTACATTGCTGTCATGTTGTCCGTCCGGATCAACAAAGTCTTGTTGCACAAGTATTTTTGGAATGCTTTCAGGGCTAGGAATATTGCTAGCAACTCTAGTTGGTTGATAAGCAGTTTCCTTTGTTTGATTGTCCAGAGCCCTTGTACTGTGTATTGAAGGAGGTGGGATTCCCAGCCGGTCAGTGATGCGTCCGCTGTTAGTACTAGTTGTGAAACCGGCTCTTGGAACAGCTCCCTTGGAAGGGTTTTGGGGGTTCCACCACTGCAGAGAGTTGTGAGAGCGACTGTCTACCAACACTGGGTCTTTTCATTGTCCTTGAGCTTGGTTCCACTACAGTGCTAAGCATTCTTGCAATGGACGCATTTGGAGTCTGGCACGGGGGACAATGAATATGCAGGAGGCCATCATGCAAGACTCGAGCTGGAAGAGAGTGTTGTGGCAGAAATTTGCGAATGAGCATCTGCATGCTGGCTATCCTCGCTGAGTTTGGATATGCCTTTGCCACTGAGGTATCTATAGTAGCTCCCAGATATTGTTGTGTGTGGGACGGTTGTAGATGCGATTTAGGGTAGTTTATTGAAAACCCTAGACTGTGTAGCAGCTGAAGTGTTTGAGACGTGTCTCTTGCACACTGTTGGTACGATTTTGCCTGTATGAGCCAATCGTCTAGGTACAGGAACACGTGGCTGTGTTGCCTCCTGAGATGTGCAGCTACTGTCGCTAAGCATTTTGTGATCACTCTTGGAGCAGTGGTCACCCCGAAGGGGAGAACCTTGAATTGGTAGTGTTGACCAATTGTGAACCTGAGATATTTTCTGTGAGCTGGATGGATGGGTATGTGAAAATACACGTCCTTGAGGTCCAATGTTGCTATAATAATAATAATAATAATAATAATAATAATAATAATAATAATAATAATAATAATAATAATAATAATCAACATTTGTAAAGCGCACAATCACCCGTAAGGGTCTCTAGGCGCTGGGGGTCATCAGGAAGATTAAGCAAGCTATTGCCCAGAGTCACATGGTGCTGGGCTAACATGCCACCGGTGCCGGGGATCGAACCGTGATTCCCAGATTCCGGAGTCAGTCGCCCTAGCTGCGGCGCCACACCTCTTCCCTAGGAAGTCTCCTTGCTGTAGCAATGGGAGCACTTGCTGCAGTGTGATCACATGGAAGTGCTCCGACAGTATGTATTGATTTAGGGGTCTGAGGTCCAGTATTGGTCTGAGGGAGCCGTCCTTCTTGGAAATAAGGAAGTATAGGGAGTATACTCCTGTCTCTTGGTGCTGGAAAGGGACTGGCTCGATGGTCCCCTTTTCCAGCATGCATTTCACCTCTTGTTCTAGCAGGGTGATGTGTTCTTTGGACATAGGACGGTGTCTGGGTGGTATGTTGGGTGGGGTTGAAGTGAGTTCTAGGCAATAATCATACTGGATAATTTGTCTCACCCACCTGTCCGTGGCGATTGCATTCCAGACAGGTAGGAATTGTTGGAGTCTGCCTCCTACCGGTGTTAGGTGGTCTAGAGGTAGCGTGATGAAGTCACTGTTTTGTGGCAGTGGAAGCTCTGGTGTTATTGCCTCCAAGTCTTCTTGCTTTGTTATTGTTGCCCCTATAACCTCCTCTATTGGATTTTTTGTTAAAGGAACCTTGGGTGTTGCCTTCGTATGAAGATGAGGTCTGTGAGGTATTGCCTCGTGTAGCTGTTCTGTATGAGGAGCGCTGAAAGGAACCTCTGTGTTGCTGAAACTGCAATGCACCCATTGATTTTGCAGTTTCTATGTCTTTCTTCATGTTGTCTAGAATGGTCTCGACTGCAGGGCCAAAAAGGAAGTCTTGCTTGACTGGCTGGTTAAGAATGGTGGACTGCACCTCATTCTTAAAGCCCGAAATACGCAGCCATGCATGTCGTTGTAGTAACACGCTAGTGTTAATAGATCTGGCTGCGGTGTCGGCTGCGTCAAGCGCACATTTGATGGAGGAGTTTGTAATAAATTTTCCCTCCTGTATGAGGTCATTAGCTTGGGCTTTAAAAGGCTCAGGCAGGTGTTGCATTAAGCTTTCAAGCTGATCATAGTGTGCCCTGTCGTAACGAGCTAGCAGAGTTTGTGTATTCGCAATTCTCCATGAATTGGAGGCCTGTGATGCTACCCTTTTACCTGAGGCCTCTAGTATTTTTGACTCTTTATCAGGGGGAGGAGCATCCCCTGTTGTCTGTGAGTTGGCCCTTTTGCGTGCATTTGCCACTAACAGTAAGTCTAATGGTAACCGACCTCTGATGTAGGTAGGGTCTGTAGGGGCTGCTTTATATTTCTTTTCAATCCTAGGATTGATTACACGTGCCCTGGCTGTACCTTTAATATATCAGGCACGTGTTTTAACACTCCCTTTAGCATAGGAAGTGTTCTGACATTTTTTTCTGAAGTAGGGAACGTGTCAAATAAGAAGTCTTCTTCTATAGGGTCATTGTGCATGTCTACGTTGTGGTACTGCGCTGCCCTGTCTATTAGTTGGTTGAAGACAATGGTGTCGTAAGTAGGTGACAACTTGTTGGGTATGAGGAGGCGTCATGGATGGGATGGGTGTCATATGGGTCAGTTGGCTCCCCCCATGGTTCATCTTGGGGGTTAGGATCTTCTGGAAAATCATAATGATGTTGAGGATCCTCCCCTGTGTTTCCCTCATTGTCCCAATAGTGAGAAGGAGAGTAAGGAGCATAAGGCGTAGTAGGCATAGTGGGATAGAAAGGAATGAAGGGTCTAGAGGGAGAAGTCCCAAAGTCCTTCTTTTTTAGAGGAATGGGGGAATGAGAGTCAGTGTCCAGTGGTCTCTTCTTCCTGTGTAGGATTGTGACTTTACCAGTCTCAGGATTAATATATATTTTTGCCTGGTCGTCTGATGGATCTGGATGTAAGAGTTCTTCTTCCACTGTCCTTGGTTGTTTCTTTGACTTTTTTGGTGCCTTTGGGTCGACAACCACTTCTGTTTCGATGACTTTCGGGGCCTTATTGCTTTTCTTCGGCTCGGACACTTTCTTCGGGTCGACAAAGTGATTTTGGGTCGACCGGGTCTTTCGGTTCGACACGTTTCTTGTGCTCGACAGGTTTTTTCGGTTGACTGTCCTTTGCCGAGTCAATGGCTTTTTTTGGATCGACTAGTGTTTTTGGAGCGCTTGTCTTTGGTTCGATAGCCTTCTCTGGCCGGATTACAGGCTTCGATACGTCACCTTTTACGTCAGCTACCTTCTTCGGTTCGGCGACCTTCTTCCCAGTCTGCTTTTTTGGGTCGACGGCCTTGTCGGGTCAGCGCCCTTTGGCTCGATGGCCTTCTTTGGCTCGACGGCCATTTTACGTTCCGCGCTCTTCGGCTCGACGGCCTTCTTTGGTTCGGCGCCCTTTGGGTTGACGGTTTTCTTTGGCTCTACGCCTTTAGGTTGTGCGGCCTTCTTCGGGTCGACGGCCTTCTTGGGTTCTGGAACCTTCTTTGGGATCATGTTACTTGGCCCTGGGGTCTCTGAAGGCTTAGATTTTGGTTTCGGAGCCGAGCCGGAAGGCGGGGCTGCCGAATGTTTCTTTGGATCTTGGCTAAGGCCTTTTGGCGATGCCTTGACCGGAGCCTTCGGTACCGGGTAATCGGTGTCGGTGGCAGTGTACTCCCGATTTGCCCCGGTGGGACCTCGTCGACGGAGTCCGAGTAGTCCTCGACGGTGACGATCTCTAGGTCCGAATCTGGAGCTCCTGGAAGTTCTTGGTCATCATCGAAGATGTTGTCCGGTTCCGGTGCCTGTCGCTGCATCTCTTGCCTAGCGGCTAGTCGAATCAGTATAGTTTTTTTCAAACGGAATTGGGCACAGGCTGGGCAGGTTTCTTCCTTATGGTCTGGTGATAGGCACTTTTTGCATACTGAGTGTTTATCAGTATGCGGGAACTTGTAGTGGCATTGTGGGCACCTTTTGAACGTGCTCCTTTCCATCGACAGCAGGCCCACGTGGTGTCGAAAAGGCCCAACGGCCCGCATCGGCGACCGGTTCGAGATGGAAAGCTTGATCAAGTCGAGAAGTACCGAGCGAGAACAATACCATCGAAATTGAAGGCCTTTTGACCTTCAGAAAAATTTTGTTTCGATTCTGAAGTTGGAGAATAGGAATAACATCCAAACCCAATGGCGGAAAAAAACAATCTGAGGATGGGGAAGATGCCCATGCGCACTGTAGTCTAGGAGAGGAGTCACCTATCTTGTGATACTTCAAAGACTCTTCCAGGACATCAAGGTGCAATCATCCAGACCCAACACTAGGCGGCGATCTACACACAGATATGAATTCAGCAGCCCACATGCCTCGAACATATATATATATTTTTCAATTCCTATGTTAAAGAACGACCCCAGTTGATGAGTTATAATTAACCTCTTGCATGCGGAGGACGTGTTAGCTGTACGGCGTAACAGTGCTCGCGTGCTGAGGTTGGCTTCAGCACATCCTAGCATTAGGGGCAGGAAATGCCTCTGGTGTGAACATTAGAGAGATTTCCTTTTTGAGCCTGGGAAGCACATGTGCTGCTCTTCGAGGCATGCTGTAATCGAGAATGGACTTAAATCCCCGCCCACTCTCTGCCCATCTTTGTCATGGGCTTGTGTCATTGACCTTTGTAAATGCTGGCCTCTGACCCATTAATAGGAGTGATAGTCCCTCCTGAGTGCTGAGTTGTCTTAATTTGTAACCTGCCATTAGGACTGGCCCATTTACTTGGTGTGTTACACGGTACGACTTATTTAGTCTTTAAGCACTTTTGCAGGCTTCACATGCTTTCCTGCAACATTCAGTGTGCCAAGTGCTTTCACATTCCAAGCAGCCCGGGACAATGGCGGCCTCTCCTTTGAAATGCAATTAGTCTTGCATTAACAAGAGTTTAAGCTATTGGCATTATAAATGACAATGCCTTTTATTTAGGTGCTTTCCTTCCCAGCCTTGTTTTTATACCCCTGTGTCTAACTTGCTTTCTTGCCCAGACTTGTTTTTATTCCCCTGTGCCTGTACTTGCTTTCTTGCCCAGACTTGTTTTTATTCCTCTGTGCCTGTACTTGTTTTCTTGCCTAAATTTGTTTTTCCTTCCTGTGCCAGGTTCTTCAGCCTCTGCCCGTTTTTTCCACCTCTGCGTCCCTGCAGCCCTGTCCCCCTGCAATCCCATCTGCTGCCCTGCTCCCACCTCCCAGCTGCTCCTTCCTCCCACATCCCCTCATATGGAAGCCGCGCAGCTGGCGCGCCGAAGGCTCCAGGACCCCTGGATCCCGCAAACGCCACGACGCCCAAAACCGCTATGATGAGATAACCCTCCACGCACTCAACACCCAACGATCACGCACTCAACACCCAACGATCACACACCTGCTTCCTGGCTGCCCTAAAAAGAAGTCAAGATATCAAAGGGGGGAGTGAAGAGGTGGTGCTAAGAAGCACCAAGGTGGGCACGCCCTCCTCTTAACAAAGTACTATTAATCAACAAGGTCCACCTCACGTAGGGTCAGTGTGTATCCAGTTGTTAATGGAATACACAAAATGTGTTAAAATACCCCTCACACACCAAAAGGGCCCTTGGTGTCATGCTTCATCATCGGGGTCTTCCCGCCCGGCTGCCGGACGGGGCAGTGCTGCGACGAGGGACTACGCTGGAGCACCTTTTGAGATGAAAGTGCTATGTGAGTGAAATGGAGTGAGTGTCAGTGGGGTCAGGGGTGAGATAAATACGTGATGTTGAAAAATACCTGGCCTGGTGATAGAAAAAACTATTTAATAAACACTGGCTGGTATTGTTAAAAAAAGGGGGATTCGGAAAGAACAAGCGGGTTAATGTGCTTCCTTTCCTGTGCGGGTCAACATGTTTCGGGGCGCCATGCCCCTTCTTCAGGACCGGGTTCAGATCCCCCTGTCACTCACCGATGTATTTCCACAATAAAAAGAAAAATATATAAAAGGTGTATGTACAGACTAGTGTAATGGTACTATTACTATCAATGTGTACATGTATATATTTTATGAATATACACAGCCCTAACTAAAACAGAAATACTGATGTAGTATGCCTGCAAGACAAGAGCGGGAGGTTATTACTGCGCGGATCCCAATGCGCTTAGATCTAAGTTACCTGTAAGGAGAAAGTTAAAAAAAGAAAAGAGGAACAAATACGCAAGGACTGCCGTGTTTTGAAACCTGTGATTTCGGAAAGGTATTCCGTTATGAAACAGTTAGGTGATCAAATACATTCAGTCAAACACACACATAACAGGGACACAGTTCAGTAGGTTAGCCTGAGAAGGTATGCAATCTTTTGAAAATACATACTTAGGGAGGTAGGGAGCAGTGCCCCATGAGCCAGCTCTGGACAAAGGGTATTTGAGGGTCCAACTGCAGAGATGGAGCAAGGGAAAAAAGAGAGAAAAAGGGAAGAGGTTCTTATCCCTGTATGCTATTTAGGGCAGTCTTAGCGTTTTTTTGGGTTTTCTTAGTTAAAAATCAAGTCATCGGCTGTTTGTCCCAGTCGGCTATGCCGTACTTACTCAACCCCTAGCACGATTGTGCTTCCTCCTTCGTCCGTGGCTTCCGTGTTTGTGAGGAGGGAGGAAAGGGCGGGTATTTATGTCTTTTGGTTAATTGGGAAATGCCTTGTTAATTGATTGATGGTCGGGGACTCGGGACAGGTGTGCCCGGGAAAAGAAGACCAAACACGTAGTTACTGCGGTGGCCATTGTTAGATATACACATATGCCTTAAAATCGTTGCGATCCTATTTGTTGGTAGTTTCCCATTCCCGGCCGCTACCTGGTGGGATTGGATCAAGTATCGTTATTTTAAAAAAGACAAAAGAACCATTCGCTCCCTTCCCAGACGCCGCACCGATCACACCGCGCATGCGCAAGGCAGTGTGAAGCCTTCGCGCATGTGCGGTGAAGAGGTAGTTCACAGCGCACGCGCGGAGCAAAGGATCGACCGCAGGAGGGGAGCTGTTGCTGTTTTTGAAGCCCTTAATGGGGAAAGTTTTTAGAGATACGCAGATTTTTCTAGCCTAAGAGGGAGAGTAAACTGAGGGTTATTTTCAGGGGACAGTTTACACATGCATAGCTACAGGAGAGCTTGTGCATTATTGGAAGTCCTTAATGGGAAAAGTTTATTAAAGATTCACAGATATTATAGTCAAGCCTAGCCTATGCAGAAGAGTAAACTGAGGGGTATTCACAAGGGACAGGTTATATATGCATGGCGAGTGAGAAGCGCACATGCATGTGGTGTATCATGCTTACTTTGCTTTTAAGTGTATGAATAACTTGTATGATGTAAACATACACAGCTGGGCTATTGTTGGCAATCTGAAGTCCCAACTAAAGGAGATGGAGTAAGGCTAATTAAGAGTCTAGTTGTGACCAGGGTATCTCGTCATTGAAGCCAGTCTGATGTGTACCCAACCGGTACACCCAGCGTTGTTCCTTAGATAGGAGGCCCTTGTCACTTTTGAAAGCTTCAATGACAGTCCATTTAAGATCATGGACACTATGACCCATTGTCACATAGTGAGTAGCCATTCTGGTTGTGGTTTTTTTGCAGCGTACATTGCTGCGGTGTTCACCCATGCGTATTTTCACTGGCCTGCAGGTCATGCCTACATATTCTTTTTTACACAGGCAGGTGATTAAGTACACCACATTGCGGCTATTGCAATTGGTGAAAGAGCGTTGCTCCCACGTGGTTTGATTGGAGAAAGTGACCAAGCGGCTTTTCTGCTTATATCGGCAGGATGCGCATGAGCCGCATGGATGATGTCCCCCAACTGTTGTGAGTCTTGAAGGTGCATTCGACCCCATGTTCCTAGGTCTTGTGTGGACCAACATGTCCTTGAGGTTTTTGCCTCTCCTATGTGAAAACATGGGTTTTGGGAAATCGAGTTTGCCACAGTTAAGCATTCTCCAATGCTTGTTCACAATCTTAGTGATACGGTTGGAGTTGTACGTTGTTACACAGATGGGTCTCAGATCTGGTTCTTTGTTGCATGTTTCTTCCAATAAGGCCTCTCTGTTATTATTGCGGGCTCTTTTTAGGCCTTTCTTACCAATGGTTCTTGGATAGTTTCTATTCAGTAGTTTGCACTCCAAATCTGCTGCCTGGGTCTTGAAGTCCTTAATGTTGCTGCAATTACGCCGCAAACGAAGAAATTGCCCATAGGGTAGGTTTTCACGTAGGTGGCGCGGGTGAAAGCTGTCATAAAGTAACAGGCTGTTCTTAGCCGTGGGTTTAAAATGGGTGCATGTTTCTAGTTTTCCATTGATGGGATAAATATTCAAATCCAGAAACACCAGGTTTTCTTTTGAGACTGTGTGCGTGAATTTTAGAAACCTGTCTTGTTGGTTTAGCCATATCATGAAATTGTTGACTGACTGTAGATCACCTCTCCAAATCACTAGCACATCGTCTATGTACCTTTTCCACGTTACCACGTGGTTTTTGTAGGTATTGTGATCGCTGAGGAGCTTTGTTGTCTCCAAGTGATGCACGTACAAACCGGCCAGACTGGGGGCACAAGTGCTCCCCATGCTGGTGCCGTGCTTTTGTAGTTAGTGAGTGTCCTCGTATTGAAAGTAGTTTTTCTTGAGGGATAGAGAGATACATTCAAGTACCACCTGTCTCGGTGTGTGGTATCTCCAAGGTGTGGAGAAGAGGACTTCTTCTATTATTTCGAGAGTTTCCTGGTGGGGGAGGCTCGTGTAGAGGCTCTCCACATCCAAACCTATGAGGAGGTCCTGTTCTGGGTCAAAAAATACCTCATTGACCAGTTGCAGGACAGCCTTAGTTTCTTTCAAATAGGTACTGGTTGCTTGCACTATAGGTCTCAGGAATGCGTCAGCAAATTTTGACAAGGGTTCTAGAATTGACTCGATACCGGATACAATAGGGCGTCCAGGTGGATAGGGGGCATTCTTATGAATCTTTGGTATCGTGTAAAAATAGGGTGTTCTGGGGTTGTCCTGAATCAGGAATTCACTTTCTTTTTTAGATAGCCAATCATGTGCTGTGGCTTCTTCAATCATTATTAGAATGCATATCCTGACTTTCTCTGTTGGATCTTCTCTGAGGACTTGGTAGTTGCGTCTATCTTCCAACAAGTTTTTGCATTCCCTATCGTAATTTGCATAGGTCTGTATGACCGTAGCCCCGCCTTTATCGGCTGGCTTAATCACGATGTCCTGATTGTTGGCAAGTTCCTGTAGTGCAACTCTCTCCATTTTCGACATGTTCTGATAAGTGGTACTTGCTTCAGTGGGCAATTTTTGTAGGTCCTCCATGACCGCTTTTTCAAACGCCAGTAGTTCTACTGGTATGGTAGAATCAAGTGGGGTAAAAGTAGATTTTTTCTTTAAACCCGTCTCTGATTGGTCAATGATCTCATGATGAGAGTTCTGAAAAAAGGCTCTTAGCTTCAATTTCCGTATGAACTCTCATTTCTTGGCAGATTTTGAATTTATCCATCTTATTAGTAGGGACAAAACCTAGCCCCTTTGACAGAACCTTCACTTGGGTTTCTGTTAATTGTAGTTCGGACAGATTCACCACTAGGTTCCCTGACTGGTTGACGCTGTTTGGCTCCGGGTTGACACACCTGGGGGCCCTGCTGGTTGTTGGTTCCAGTGCACTTGTGTGCCTCTTCGATTTCTTCCCCTCGGGGGCCTTGGCGCTGGCCTAAAAAAGGCGGGGGACCATAGTAATTATATGAAGGTGCCTGCTGGTTCCAAGGTTGGAACTGATTACCCATATAGGGTGGTGCTGGTGGATAATGCATGTAGCCTGGCGGCCCTTGGAAGGGTGCCCAGCCTCCGCCGCTTTGCGGATATGGTCTTCTGTGGGATGGTGCTCCACCTCTAGCACCCTGATTGCTGTTTCTACTCCTCCCGCTCTTGTCTTGCAGGCATACTACATCAGTATTTCTGTTTTAGTTAGGGCTGTGTATATTCATAAAATATATACATATACACATTGATAGTAATAGTACCATTACACTAGTCTGTACATACACCTTTATATATTTTTCTTTTTATTGTGGAAAGACATCAGTGAGTGACAGGGGGATCTGAACCCGGTCCTGACGAAGGGGCATGGCGCCCTGAAACATGTTGAACCACACAGGAAAGGCAGCACATTAACCCGCTCGTTCTTTCCGAATCACCCTTTTTCAACAATACCAGCCAGTGTTTATTAAATAGTTTTTTCTATCACCAGGCCAGGTATTTTTTAACATCACATATTTATCTCACAACTGACCCCACTGACACTCACTCCATTTCACTCACATAGCACTTTCATCTCAAAAGGTGCTCCAGCGTAGTCGCTCGTCGCAGCACTGCCCCGTCCGGCAGCCGGGCGGGAAGACCCTGATGATGAAGCATGACACCAAGGGCCCTTTTGGTGTGTGAGGGGTATTTTAACACATTTTGTGTAATCCATTAACAACTGGATACAAACTGACCCTACGTGAGGTGGACCTTGTTGATTAATAGTGCCCCAAAAAGAACCCACAGAGCTTTCACCTGCTGGAACTGCAGCTTCACAGGCATCCGCCCCACCATGCTGCCGACCAGGAGAGAACCCAACCACCTCAGATGCATCCTTCTCAACACCCGCTCCACCCGCAAACACGCCGTTGAACTCTGGGACCTACTCGACTCAAACTCCCCAGACGTCGCCTTCCTGACGGAGATCTGGCTGAACCCCGCCTCAGCACCTTACATAGCCATAGCCGTCTTGGAAGGCTACAAGATCACCCGCAGGGACCGCACCAATGGAGCAGGAGGAGGAATCGCCATTGTCCACAGGAACACTCTCAGAGTCTCGACCAACACCCACGACACCCTCAACACCGCCGAACACCTGCACTTCCAGATCCACACCGACGCCAACACCACCCTCAGAGGAACCCTCATCTACAGACCCCCGGACCCCGTCCACAGTTCAGCCACTCCATCGCCGACTTTGTCAGCACTCACGCCCTCGCCTCCATGGACTACATCCTCCTCAGGACCTAAACTTCCACCTTGAGAACAACGACACCAACTCCACCACCCTGATTGACAACCTAGCCAACCTCGGACTCAGACAACTCGTCACAACACGCACCCACTCCGCCAGTTACACGCTTGACCCCATCTTCTCCGCAAGCCCCACATCTCCTTTAACCACACCACGGAACTCCATTGGGCCGACCATCTCTGCATCCACCTCACCTTCAAGAAACCCACCACGCACCACCGCACCCAACAAATGCCTCGCCGCTGTTGGAGCAAAGTCATCAAAGACTAGCTAACCACCAACCTCGCCCTGAGCCCACCCGCCGACCCCGACACTGCTGCGCACAACCTCCGACAGTGGATCAACGACTGCGCCAACACCCTCGCACTGATCAAGAAACCCTCCAACAGTCACACCAACAAGAAAGCCAGCTGGTTAACTGAAGACCTCCAGGCCTCCAAGTAAACCTGACAAAAGCTGGAGAAGATCTTGCTCCGTGAACAAACACCGGACAGCCACACAGCCCACAAGAACGCCACCCTCAGACACCATCACGTTATCAAATCCGCCAAAAGGGCCTCCTTCAAAGACCACCAAGACAACAACACGCAAAACAGCAAAGAGCTCTTGAACATCGTGAAGGAACTCTCCAACTCTACACCAACGACGTCCCACCCTCGCAAGAACTGTGCGACTCACTGGCCACCTTCTTCCACCGCAAGATCGCAGACATCCACGACAGCTTCAATGCCACAACCGCCCGACAACCACTGAGACCTCTGCCCCCATGACCACCATCCGCACCAACCGCCTGCTCTCCTGGACCAACATCAATGATGACGACACCAAGTTCATGAACACCATCCACTCCGGATCTCATTCAGACCAATGCCCACACCAAATTTTCAACAAAGCCAGCACATCCATCGCACCCAATCTCCGGAAAGTCATCAACACCTCCTTCAAGACAGCAACCTTCCCGGAGATCTGGAAGCACGGCGAGATCAACGCCTTACTCAAGAAACTTCCGGCCCATCTCCCTGCTCCCGTTCACCGGCAAAGGTCGTCGAGAAGACTGTAAACGAACAACTGACACACTACCTCGAGGAAAACAACATCCCGGACCCTTCCCAGTCCGGGTTCCGCTGCAACCACAGCATGACTGCCCTAATCGCCGACACCGATGACATCAAGTCCCTGCTGGACAACGGAGAAACGGCAGCCCTCATCCTCCTGGACCTGTCAGCCACCTTCGACACGGTCTGCCAACACACACTACGAACACGCCTCCACAACGCCGGGATCCAAGAGAAGGCTCTGGACTGGACCACCTCCTTCCTCTCCGGCAGAACACAGAGCGTCCGTCTTACCCCCTTCTGCTCCAAAGCCACAGAGATCATCTGCGGCATACCCCAGGGCTCATCCCTCAGCCCAACTCTGTTTACCATCTACATGGCATCGCTTGCCCACGTCGCCTGTCGGCACGACCTCAACGTCATCTCCTACGCCGATGACACCCAGCTGATCCTCTCCCTCACCAAGGATCCCCACACCGCCCAAACCAACCTTCACGAAGGAATGAAGGCCATCGCTGAATTGATGAGGAACAGCCGACTGAATCTGAACTCAGACAAGACGGAGGTTCTCATCCTCGGATCCACTCCTTTGGCCTGGGATGACTCCTGCTGGCCGACCGCACTGGGATCCGCTCCAACACCCACCGACCAAGCACGCAACCTAGGGGTCATCCTCGACTCCACCCTCTCCATGACTAAACAAGTCAACGCCGCCTCCTCCTCCTGCTTCAACACCCTCTGCATGCTCCGCAGGATCTACATGTGGATCCCTACTGAAACTAGAAGAACGGTCACCCAGGCTCTCGTCAGCAGCAGGTTTAACTACGGAAACGACCTCTACGCAGGAGCCTCAGCCAAACTCCTGAGACGGCTCCAAAGCATCCAAAACGCCTCTGCACGCCTGATCCTTGACATCCCTTGTCGTAGCCACATCACACTCCACCTGAGAGACCTGCACTGGCTCCCGGTCAACAAGAGGATAACCTTGAAGCTCCTCACCCACGCACAGAAGGCACTCCACAACACCGGACCAACGTACCTCAACAGATGACTCAGCTTCTACACCCACACCCACCAGCTCCGCTCCGCCGACCTCGCCCTCGCCACAGTCCCCCGCTTCCGAAGAGCGACCTCCGGCAGCAGATCATTCTCCCACCTCGCCGCCAAGACCTGGTACACCCTCCCTATACACCTAAGGCAGAGCCAAGACTTGATAAGCTTCAGAAAACTCCTCAAGGCCTGGCTTTTTGAGCAGTAGCAACATTCTCCCCCAACACAGCGCCTGAAGACCTTCACGGGTGAGTAGTGCGCTTTACAAATGATATGATTGATTGATTGATTGATTGAATTATCAAAACAGATAAATAAAAAGCATTGTCATTTACAATGCCAATAGCTTAAACTTTCGCAAATGCAAGACCTATTGCTTTGCAAATGCTTACTTTATTTCATCCTCGGGTGCTGGGGAATGAGCTTCCCCAGCTCCCAAGGCAAGTTTTTTTCCTTCTGAATTGATGATCGGTTCATTTCACTTTCACTGCTTTGGTGTGCAGAAGCATATCTCAGCCACCAGAGCACCAAAGCAGACGGGAAAGGTATTGATGGAAAGGAGAGAATCTCCTCTTTCCCTAGTGGATCCCTGCTTGTGGATCGCTGCAGGAGGACGATCCAAAAGCACTTCCTTTAGGATAAAGGAACAGCCCAACCCACACAAAGGTGGAAACCCAGGTCAGGCCTTGGATAGAATACCATTTCCAATCTGAGGGTGATGTTACGATGTTAAAGAGCCTTAGACAGCACAAACATTGATTAATGGGATGTCTGAATTATTAAATGGATGTTAGATCGTGCACCGCGTGGTCTTAACGTAGTTAGATGGTTTACGGTGCTCCTGAGAATCACTCCCAGCCCGGGAGCGTGAGTCCTGAATGTTTGGGTTGCAACCCCACCCACGTGGGGTGTCTCTCTTGGCACAGGTTGTGAAATGCTGTGTCTACAGCCAAACTGAAATAAACACTCTTGACAAAGTTATTCTTCCATATTACTTTTGTATTCAAATAGGTTTGTTTCACATATATTTTCAACAATAATCAAGGTGAAACCTCATGTTCCACAATGCATCATTTCTGCATGCTGGGTTATATCAATTAAACCTTCTCCCTATGCATTTCGGCATTGTGCCTTCATCAGGGGATTGTCTGAAACAAACAAGAGTAATGCCTTTTTAGGTGTGGGGGTTCTCCTCCTAACGCGTGTCCACCACCATGATGCTCCGTCATTTTATAAAGAAGTGAATGTGTGCTCGTAGTTCCTACTCCATTCATGTGACTGTGAATCACGAGTGATGCTTGTTTCTGGTCAAGGAAGGACCTGGCTTGGCAGTTTGGTCTGGACTGTTCCCATGAGGCACAGGGTCAAGACTTATTTGCATATGGTTGGGTCTAAACTGGGGTGGCATGGTGAGCAAAAGAACAATGAATTTAACCCAGATCACTTGACTGGTGGGTGAATGTATGATTTATTCAGCATTCCGTCCATCATTTGTTTGCGTAGCACTTTTCACCCTAAGTTAGACGGGTATGCCCAGACATGGGTCTCTTGCCGACTGTGCCACTGGATTCAAGCTAGCCTGGCTGATAAAGGGTAATACCCAGAAACCGGTCCCACAATTCTTGTTTTTGCTCCAGGGAGGACCTGGCTTGGCAGTTCGGTCTGCACTGTTCCCATGAGGCACAGGTTCAAGACTGATTTTGTGGTTCTGTGAAAACGGACCTTGTCATGTGGGGTTATGGTTCCGTCATGATTTTGGTGATGTCGAACCGTATTTAGTGAATGCGGCTAATATGGAGTGAATTCGTCACGTTAGCTAGCGAGTTAACCATGTATTTGGAGATTTCCTCTCGAACATGGGTTCCATTTTGTTTAAGTCTCCATTTTGTATTGACAACACGCAGGCCGACTAATATGGTCGAACGAACTAAGCAGCCTGGCCTTCACGTATTGGTATACAATAACAGGGTCTTTCTTGACTCCAAGGTGAATTGCAAGGATCTGATTCCTTCACCTGAAACTGACCCTGCCGGGTCAATTTCCCTGGTTTGATCGTTGTCTGAGATTGCCAATCACTGTTCAGGACATTGTTAACTTTTAGTCTCCTTACACATGCCTTATCTTGCTCACTATCAGACATTGTTTCATTTTTCTATGCTCTTTATAACATGCATTGTGCTTTTCAATGATGGGTTTGTCCGGCTTGTGGAGATTGGATTTGGGACATTCCCAATCATTAACTTTGGGTTGGGATGTTGCAAACTGAGCTTTTCAATGCAAGACTGCTGCAATGTCCACTGTGTCTAACATGTAATAATCTTGCATCCACCTCCCAAAAAACATTATTAGTGAACTAAACAAAAGACAGAAGCAATCAGCAGCTGACCAAGGTTTCGCACATCCACTTCGTCTGTTTCAAAATTATTAGGCGGTGCGGCTACTCTCACCATCCGCTGCCAAGGATGTATTTCTGACCAATGGTTGTATAAGAGCAGAGAGGCGCACCCAATGAAGTCAATGATTATAAGAGAGTCCAAAAGGAGTTTCAGATCTTCAGTTCTTATTTAAAAAAGTGTTCTTTATTTTCATGTACAGCGGCACAGCCAACGCGTTTCATTCCCATTCGTGCCTTGGGAATTTCATCAGGGCATGTATAGACAGTTTATAGCAGTTGTGCTTCTTCGAGAACAGTATGTAAGCCGGTCACGGAAGGTCACAAAGTGTGCCTGCAAGCTGCTTTGTGCTTCTTTCCAAGTGGAATACTGATCCAAGTCCCCCCGGTGTTTCTGATCACTGTAACTTGTATAAGTCAAACGAAGACGAAAGTTCCGGGCCCCTCGAGGGAAATCCAAAAGTAAGAAAGGGGGGGTTCCGAGTACTCGATGAAGTATCCGACTTCAGTAGGGGTTTTGAAATAGCGAGTTGACGCGAACGGAGCCTATGATAAGGCCCCCGTTGTCCTCCGCTCCTCCTCGTGGAATGCATCCAGCATTCCACGAGGAGGAGCGGAGGACAACGGGGGCCTTATCATAGGCTCCGTTCGCGTCAACTCGCTATTTCAAAACCCCTACTCAAGTCGGATACTTCATCGAGTACTCGGAACCCCCCTTTCTTACTTTTGGATTTCCCTCGAGGGGCCCGGAACTTTCGTCTTCGTTTGACTTATACAAGTTACAGTGATCAGAAACACCGGGGGGACTTGGATCAGTATTCCACTTGGAAAGAAGCACAAAGCAGCTTGCAGGCACACTTTGTGACCTTCCGTGACCGGCTTACATACTATTCTCGAAGAAGCACGACTGCTATAAACTGTCTATACATGCCCTGATGAAATTCCCAAGGCACGAATGGGAATGAAACGCGTTGGCTGTGCCGCTGTACATGAAAATAAAGAACACTTTTTTAAATAAGAACTGAAGATCTGAAACTCCTTTTGGACTCTCTTATAATCATTGACTTCATTGTGTGCGCCTCTCTGCTCTTATACAAACATTATTAGTGGCATTCATGATGGATCAGCACTAGCAGCCGAAAAACACTATGCTTTTTAGGTCGAGCCTGGGCAACTAGGCATGCTGTATTCAGGTAGGGACTTAAAGCCCTGCCCACTCTCCGGCCATATTTTTCATTGGCTTGTCATTGTCCAGCGTGAACTGTGGCTGTTCATTGGTCAATATGCTTAGTAGTCCCTTCTTAGTACCGCCTTGTCACATTTTGTAACGTATCAAGGCGACACCCCCCGTTACATGTGTTGGTACTCTGTAGGCTTTAATTACAGCCTCCGAGCACTATTTTCTCAAATAGCTTTGTCCTGCTTGCTGTTAGCCACGCTTTCTCCTAATGCTTTTTAAAAAGAAATTATAGCACAGGGGCCAAAGGCATTTGCAATGCAATAGGTCTCGCATTTGCGAGAGTTTCAGCAATTGGCATTGTAAACGACAATACATTTTATTTATCGGTTTTGAAAACGACACATAAATAAAAGGCATTGTCATTTACAATGCCAATTTCTCAAACTCTCTTAAATGTGAGACCTATTGCATTGCAAATGCTTGTTAAAGAAAGCCTGGAGGACCAAACCTCTTACCCGGGAAAAACACAAGAGAATGCCGACCCAGCAGCATCCATAAAAAAGACTACCTGAGGCAGACAAACAGAAGGCAGAATAATACATCCATACCCAATCCAGCAGTGTTATTGCTATGAGAGGTGAACATGAAAATAGGATGGGTAAAGAAGTGCCAGTCTGGCGACAGGTCTACTTCGGATATTTTTACATACATGGAATTGGAAATATTATAAATGTAATAGTAAAATTAAAGCTTTAATAACTTCAGGAACCATACACAAGCGTATCTTTTGAGCACAAAGACAGGTTTCTTGTATTGAAAGTCTCTACCTGAAAGGGCACTCTTAATTTTTGCAGGCATAGTTTAGGACTACAGAAAACTGCAGCCTGACCAGTCATCCACAGATCATATGAGGTAGCTACCCTTATCTAGCTCCCCCATGTATTATACCTTTTAGAAACAAGTATTTGTGGCAATTCCCTATGATCTGCATATTGGCAGCAAACCAAGGGTCAATTTAGACAATCCTTTCAGAAAAGGTCCTGTATACATCTGCTGATAGAGTGGCAAATTCTCCATATCATCAGACTGTGTAGATATATATTTTAAGAAGCTACCAAAAAACCAGATTTCCTAAATCTTAGACCAGGGGAAATCAGGAACAGCAGAACAATAAGAAGCAGGAAACATCCCTACCTGCCTCAACACTTGGAAGCTCTTGATAAAAACGCCCAAACTACCAGCTTACATGCACCAGTTTCCTAATCTCAAGGGGCTGGAATAATAATGGACTGTGACAAAAATTGCTTGAAGATAATTTGCGCGTTTCTGGGAAGTGTTTTGGGAGCAGTGACATATGGTTGAAAAACAGATAGTAGCAGGAGCAGTCACCAGATGGAATTGTTTAACTTGCAGTAAAGCATATTTCTTCATTGTTCTGTCTTTGTTGGCCTACCCATTTTGCTTTCAACCGGTCAGTGGCATGATGAACTTGAAATAACGGAAGAAACTCAAGAACACTCAGGTATCACATGGGATGCACACAGACTGGAGGCAAGTACATTTGAGAGCCACCATTCTCTTATCACAGTAGTGTATATGAGTAGTTAGTTGACTCCCGAATTATAACAAGCACTTGCAATGCAACGGGTCTTATGAGAGTTTGAGCTATTGGCATTGTAAATGACAATGCCTTTTATTTATGTGTTGTTTTTAAAACTGATAAATAAAAGTTATTGCAATTTACAATGCTAGTAGCTTAAACTCTCACAAATGCAAGACTTATTGCTTTGCAAATGCGTTAGGCACCCATGCTATAAATGGTTTTAAAAGCATTAGGAGAGGGCATGTCCTGCCTGCAACAGCAGGCTTTTTGAGAAAATAGTGCTCAGAGGCTGTAATTAAAGCCTACCGAGTAACAACACACGTAACAGGGAGTTTTGCCATGGGAGGTTACAACATGAAACAAGGTGGTACTTAGGAAGGATTCCAAGCCTATTGATCAAAGAACAGCCACAGTTTACAGTGGACAATGACAAGCAAATCAAAAATATGGGCCGAGAGTGGGCAGAGCTTCAAGTCCCTACCTGAATACAGCATGCCTTGCAGAGCAGCGTCTGCACTGCCCTGGCTCGACATAAAAAGTAGGTTCCTAAAAGGGACCAGAGGAAGAAAGTAAATTGACAATGCTCCAGGGGTTGGACAGACACAAGATAGGCAAGCAAACCTTTGAATTGAAAGCTAGCATATGAGAGTCAGAGGAAAGACATCCAATGTTAAGCAATCGGTGGGCTCCAAGCCCCTGTATGTTGTTGGGAAGTCCGCAATATGTCTCACTGCCAACATGGCAAGCACTGTCTCGTACACATAACCTAAAAATGGGCTCTGTTTCCCAGTGAGCTATTGAAAGACAAAAGTAATTGATGTGCAAGGGAGCTACACACACATGGCCCCAGTGCAGGAGAGCATGCTCCACTAATGGTAGCTACAACCCTGAGGCATGGCACTGGAATTCGAGATGCAGGAGTTGCTGCAGTACCACTATGAATCTTGAAGGAGGTTAGATGAAGAATGATTAATAAAGGGTCCTTCACATGTTTATCTTCTGGCGGCATTTGTTGTGTTTTCAAATACAGACTGTCACGTATCTCCTGTACCTTTAGTGGAGTGATGTTATTGTCCAGAACCCTCACTCTAAAGATTATTCCAGCACCACTGCCCCCGAGAGGAGTGCTTCATTTGAGCTGGTGGATGCCAGGAGGCTACCAGCGCGTACTTTCCTCATTCGACTTTCACCCAGAGGAAGAGAGAGAGAAAAACACAAAATATGGAGTGGAAGAGGAAGCAAAAGACAAAAAACAGTGACAACGCTGGAGCGCAGAGATGAGAAAGAACCAGAAAAAGGGAGATGATGAGGCAGGGGATGTTTGTTGGAGAGTAAAAGAAGCATGAGGCGGAATCAAGACTACTCTGCCTTGATATTTATCACCCCGAACATTTATAGTGGCAGCTGTGAGACTTTGGGCCCAGGAACTTATTGTTTTACAAATTAAGCACTGCCTAAGAGAGACCTGAAGGGCGTGAGGGGACGTTCCATTGCTCTGCATGCATCAAGACTTATCCTTACACTGCCTCCCAAAATCTAATCTGTGCACATTAAACCAGCCTGAAGGCTTAATGCTATAGATGTCCACGCAAAGAATGTGGTTCTTTGGTAATATACCCTCGTCATTGTGGTCAGTGAATTAATTCCACCTAAGGTATGGGACTGTGAAAGGCAATCAGCCGTGGACAAAGAGTGACAATCAATCCCTCTTTCCCCGCCCCTCCACCTTCTGTTGCTGGCATGGGCACTGCATTTACGAGACTATAGTGGTGTGGGTTCAAGAACCCACTGAGCTGTGCATGCCTCAGAGCCGTCACAGGCTCCTCATTCTAGACCTCATGCACCGCCGAAAGACATCAGGCTAGCTACACGGTTTGTGAGAGTTTAAATGTCACCTCTTATGATGCTTAAAGCTCTTTCTTGCGCACCCACAGGCCAGCCCCCCCAAGACCACATGATTAGGGTCCTCAGGGATTTCGGCCATTGGGGGCCCCTGAGGATGATTTGCGCTGTCAATGTACCAATGGCAATCAGCCTCACAGTTTGTCCCACAGACAACAAAGTCAGTGCCCTACAACTCTCCCTTTCATGGTGCCAAAGATATTTATTTAGCATTTGTACGGCTCAGAGAATCATCCTCATGGGGATATCTCGGCGCCCGGGTGAACAGAAAAACAGGTCCATTGAATGGCCTAGGATCCTAAAACATCCAGGTCTTTAGGCTCTTTTTGAAGTGTGCCAGGGAAGTACAGCCACGTAGTGATTCCAGAAACCTGTTCCAGTGGAAGGGAGCTTGATGAAGAAAAGCCCGCCCACCGATTCTCACTTTCTTAATTTTGCAGGGGGCTAAAAGATTTTGGTTGCTGGATCTTAGTTGCCGCCACATCACTAATGCTCTTACCTTCTTTTTTAGGTAGGCCGGACCCAAGCCTTGCCTTGCCTTAAACACCAAGATCAAAAGTTTGAAGACTGCTCTCTTCTTTACAGGCAGCCAATGTAGGGACTGCAGCAGAGGACAGTATGGGGTATGTCTAGGTTTATTCAAAATCATTCTGGCTGCAGTGTTCTGCAGTACCTGGAGCCTAGAGAACAGTGCTTCTGTGGCTCCAACTAGTAGGGAGTTTCCGTAGTCCAGCCTACTCACAATCAACGCCTGAATGAGAGTCTTTCTTGACTCCACAGGGATCCAAGGAAAAACTTTCCTTAGCATTTTCAAGATTCCAAAACATGAGCTAGATAATAATTGTACATGCTCTTCAGAAGATAGATTGCTGTCCAGAAGGACTCCCAGATTCCTAGCCTGCTTAGTGGGGAAGGGAGCATTCCTAAATTTCGAAGGCCACCACTCTGGAGTCCATAGTTCTTCCGCCTTTCCAAAGAGGAGGATATCCGTCTTATTTGAATTCAGCTGGAGGATATTGTCCCTCATCCAGGCTGCGATGTTCAACAAACAGATCTTAAATTTCTTTATCATGACCGCAGGATCCGAATCGATTGGGATAATCACCTGTGTTTCGTCTGCATATGAGATCGTCTCGAATCCAGATGCCCTTATAATTGCAGACAACGGAGCCACATAAATGTTGAACAACGTTGGGCTCAGGATGGAGCCCTGCGGTACGTCTTTGTCCACTAGGTTGGTTGCAGACAGAAATGGCACTAACTTGACCCGCTGGGATCTCTTTAGCAGAAATCTTTCCAACCATGCCAGAGCTTGCCCTCGACACCGATCTCCTGTAGTCTGCAGATCAGGATGGAATAGGAGATGGTGTTGAAAGCCGCCGATAGATCTAATAGTACCAACATAGTAGGCGTCCCCTTATCCGTTGTGATAGTGGAAAAGGAGTCCAACTTGGGTAGAGAGGAGACACTCACCCTTGGATTGGGTAACAGAGTTCTGTTGTGCACTATGCATCCCCCATGCATCTGTACACAGCCCAAAACCTCATAAGTTCAAGTCAAAGGGCCGCCACAGGAAGAGCACCCGGGCATCTGAAGGTGAGCCGGGGAATACTCAGCCAAATTAGCATTGGCCATGAGACCAACAGACCTGCCTGGCACAGACTTTAATGAGGATGTCAAAGGACAGCAGCTGCTTCTGGGGCTTGCCAATGATGCTCCTAGCACAGCCCTTCCTACACTTAGTCTGGTTTCTCCTATTTGCTCTTTCCCTGGACTCTCAGCACCAAAATAAAACCATCATTGCACCGTAAATCTAGGACGCACTGCATGAAACCCCAACGATCCACCAGCCTTTGAAAAGCACTTGTATTACAACGCTCACACTTTTGTAGCGCATTTTTAATAGAGAATGATAAGAACTAGCAATGTGAAATACATAGGACAAGGGTTAGTGTATATAGTGCACTGCTGCCCTCCTGTGTCTATTCAGGAAAACTACACTAACAGAAAGTTAAAATGAAATAGAATGCACAAGGAAACAAGCAGCCAGATGCATCAACAGATGGAATTGCGATTCCTAAATAGCGATTTTTAAGGAAACGCTATTTAGGAATCGCAAAAGCCTATGCATGTAGAAATCGCTATAAAAATAGCGATCCCTACACATTCCTTAATTGCGAGTCGCAAATTGCGAGTCGCAATTAAGGAATGCTGTCCCATTCATTCCTATGGGCCTCCAGGTCCATAGGAATGAATTAGAGATTGCATGAGCAATGTGCGAGTAGTACCAGTAGGTACTCGCAAATTGTTCATGCAATTTCAAGGGTGCAAGGGTGTCAAAATGACACCCTGTTGCACACCTGAAATTGATCCGTGAACATATGTTGCACACATACATGCCCTCAGGGCAAATTTTGCAAATTACCATGAAGTTCAACTTTATGGTAATTTGCTACTCCTATTAGCGAAATTGCTAATTTTTTTACTTTGATGCATTGCATTTAAGGAATCTCAGTTTGGGATTCCTTAAATGCAATCACAATTTAAGGAATCTCAATTTAGAGATTCCTTAAATTGCGATTTTTGCATTAGGGATGATGCATCCCAAATGCAAAAATACTGGTCGCAAAGCCGTTTGCGACTGGTTTTTAGCTTGATGCATGTGGCTGAAGACGAAGCACGCACACAGGCTAGCCTATACCCCATCACTCCATAGGTAAAACAACAGATCGCCTACAGCGCAAGCGCTGTTGAGGCTCGACCTAAAAAAAGTCTTTAATAGTTGTAAATAAAGAACATTTGAAGAACCTCTGAATATAAATCCTTAGGCTTGGTACCGCGAGTGTCGGCATACACAACTGCCAGAGGAAGTTGGAAATGGAAACATTGACATGGTTTCAACACCAACATCTCATTCCTGGTCAGTGTTGGCAGAGAGCCAAGAGGAAGTAGACGTCCACCAATGCAGCTGTGACCTACCATTTGCCCAGATACTGGATAATCACTGCAATAGAAAAAATTCAGTGACCATTCACTGGATATTGAGGAAAATGTGGGGGAAATGTGTTCGATACATTATGGCATTTGATGGCACTATGACATTTATAGTCACCAGCACCATGCGTACTAATTTTACTGGTGAAAGAGAACCTATGGGCGTGGTATTAAAATATGCTTATTAAAATATGCTCCAGAGAAAGAACAGTCACATCTAGTGTAAAACACTGAACACTAAAGGCCTATATTTAACGCCAGCCCACCTTAGCCTCTCTCTGTGCACACTCCACATATACCCCTAGATTCATCAAAGTCCCGTTTTGCGAGTCCTTAATAGAGATTATTAAGGAATCGCTATTAAGGACTTGCAAAACGGGATTCATGTAGGAATCGCTGGGGGAGTTATTCCTTATTTCCGATTAGCAATTTGCTAATCGCAAATAAGGATGCGATTTAAAGGGTGCTAGGGGTGTCCAAAGGACACCCTGTAGCACCCCTGAAATGTAAATTTCGACTTATGTTGCGCACACACATGTCCAAAGGACATGTGTGTGTGTAACATACAACTGAGAAAAATGCACAAAAGTGCATTTTTCCCAGTTTTCGCTATTTACCACAAAGTCAGACTTCGCGGTAAATAGCGTCAAAAAAATAGCAACATCGCAATTTATTAATGGTTCATGAATAGCATTTAAGGAATCTCAAATTGAGATTCCTTAAATGCGATCGCAATTTGAAAAATCGCAATTTTTAGCGATTTTTCAAATTGCGAGTTCATGACCCATTGATGAATTCCAAATGCCATTTTTGCGGGCGCAAACGGCCGAATTTCTGCGATTCGCACCGTTTGCGCCCGCAAAAATGCTTCATGAATCTAGCTGTTAGACATTAGCATGGATTCATTTTGAAATATAAAAGTCTCTCTAAATTTGGAATCATGGGGGGATAAAGCAGTCAATACCAATTGCTGGTCTGACCCATACAACTTCAGCATGGCTTTTGTGTTGAGCTCATGGTACTGTGAGGCCATACAAACAAAGACAACTTGAATCTAGGTTCCCCCTTTTCACCTTTTCTTCCAGGTAAGACAGGACCAGCTTCTGCATCTCCGGAGGCAGAGATAACCGGTATTTCTGGTAAAGAGAGGCATGCTCCTTCTCTTCGAAGAGTCGGGTGTCCATGTTTGCCATTGTAGAGGTACACCTGCACCTAGAACAAAAAATAGACTTTTTAAATGTTCTTCTTGTTAAATGACCTCAGCCACAGTGTTAAAGCATGGACTCTGGCAAGGAATAACAATACAAATACTCAAACACTGCAACCAACACTCCACTCATCCAACCCTCCCTTTTTTCTCTTCATTAATAAGAAAGTATAGATGAAACAGCAAACATTTCAACCCACAAAGGGTTCATTTGCCTTGTAACATTCTTTAACTATGTCAGGGGCATTTAACTGTAGGCTCTGAAGGGATTTTGAGACTGCACAGTTAGATGCCAAGCCTGGTATATGGTGGTGAATGGAACATTGAGAAATGAACTTGTAGTAGTTGCAAGTATCAACTGTTAGAAAGAGTCCATATTAGGTCGTACAATGGAGAAGATTTCTGCAGGTCGTCTTAATGTAGTGACATATGGGATCCCGTCAAGAGGAGCACCTGTGGTACGGGGAACTAATTGCCACTGATCTTAGTTTCTTTCTACATCTGAGTAACCAAGTAGGAAAGCTAGAGACCAGCCTTCCATGCTGCAAATCCTGCGAACATTTGCCATGAAGAACAAGATATCAACCAGTACTAGAGGTATGTGATCGCTGCTGCAATCCGTGGTGGCTCAGGGCTACAAAAGTCTTTACAGTTTGCACAGCGCATTAGCGCCTTGAGACCCTCCGGGTGAGTAGTGCGCCATATAAATGCTGTGATTGATTGATTGAGCAGAGTGTAACAAAGTCCTGGAGGGTTTGACCCTAGGTCCAGTTTAGGTTCCTTCCAGGTACATTAATGCAACCTCTTTGTCTTTCTCCCTCGCTTCTCCCTGGCTGCAGGAACAAGAGCGGTGGAACCCCTTTTAAATGCACAGGCTGTGATTTCTTACTTTCCTCTCCACGGAAATGTCGCTCTCTATCTATCCATTTTTTGGTTGAGTTCTATCTGGCAGGACCTACCAAACGTCAACCTAGAACACCACCTCTTCCTATTTATCGCCGCCAATGGCATAAAATATCAGTTGAAAATCTGCGTGAACACTGGCAACAACCTCAGTTCTCCGAAGCAGACTCAGCCGAAGTGGCATTGGAAAAGTACAATAAATCTCTTAAACTAGCCATTGATACTCTCGCCCCGCTTAAACTTCATAAGCAGTACCCCCCTACTAAACAAGAAAAGTGGTATACCGTTGACCTCAGGAAAGAAAAACAGAAATGCAGGAGGCTTGAAAAAGCGTGGAGGAAATCTAAAAAAGAGCAGGTAAAGAAAATGGTTTTAGAAGCTCAGTCAAATTATCACAAGAATATAAAACTTGCAAGGAAAAATAATCTATCCCTACGATTAGATGAGGCGGGAAATTGTCCGAGGGAATTATTCAAAATCCTGCTAAGTTTTGTAAAACCGTCAGCTACTGAGAGCCCTGACGATGCCTCACAGACACTGTGTGATGAGATCTCCATGTTCTTTGAGGATAAAATAAATCTGATTTATAACAAAATCATTGCTTCTCAAGGCACAGGAACCAGGTCCCCCCCTCCATGTTTATCTTCCGCACCTATTAAAAGCACCTTTCTTACCATTCCACCTGTCAGTGATTTAGACCTTCCACTCCTCATTAACCACATGAAAACTGGCTCCCCAAATGATCACCTTCCTGTTAAAATGGTGGCCCCTCTGATCTCCATCCTAGGACCCTCCATTCAGTCAGTTATGAATACCTCTCTGGCGAAAGGACAAGTCCCAAGGGAATGGAAGATAGCGGTGGTAAACCCCATAAGGAAGAAAGCGACCTCCCCCTGGACAGATCTTTCAAACCTTAGGCCCATCTCCCTTCTACCCTACATCGGTAAAATGACAGAGAAGCACGTAAACACCCACCTATCGAATCATCTGGAAGCAGCAGAAGGCCTGGACCCTTCACAATCTGGGTTCAGGCCAAACCACAGCACCGAATCAGCCCTACTAGAAGTGACCAATAACATCAGGCTGACACTGGATAGTGGGGGGTCTATGATTCTGGTGCTGTTGGATTTGTCTGCTGCTTTCGATACGATGTCTCACAAAGTGCTTCTCGACCGTCTGAAGGATGTAGGGTTGGGAGGTGCAGCCCTGTCCTGGGTGGAAAGTTTCCTTTCCTGCCGCTCTCAAGAAGTCAGGCTGGGCTCCCATAAATCCACCTCCAGGGAGCTCACCAGGGGTGTGCCACAGGGCTCATGTCTTAGCCCCACATTATTTAATGTGTATGTGGCCCCCCTGGCTGACCTAGTGAGGCCATATGGGTTTACCCCGATATCCTACGCTGATGACACCCAGCTGATGTTCCCCTTTAAAACTTTTACTCCTGCCCTGCAAAAATCTTTTGCTGAAGGCATGAGAGCCGTCGCAAATTGGATGGCCGAGAATTGCCTTCAATGCAATGTGGGCAAAACGGAAGTTTTATTGTTTGGGGAGGAGGCAACATTATGGCCTGGGGAGTGGTGGCCCACAGAACTAGGACCAGTTCCTGTCCCAAAGCAGACTGTCAAAAACTTGGGGGTGTTATTCGATCAAGCCCTGACTTTCAAACATCATGTCAACCAAGTTGCTGGCACATGCTTTAGGGCCATCGGACTATTAAAAAGGGTGTTCCCCTATATACCTGATAGTCACAGGAAAACTCTAGTCCAGGCACTAGTGATCAGTAGACTGGACTACTGTAATGGCCTTCTATTGTCAACTAATGAAGGCCAACTAAACAAACTACAAGTAGTCCAAAATACGGCGGCAAGGTTAGTTCTCAATGCTCCATCTAGAACTCCCTCCCGTCCTCTACTAGCCAAACTCCACTGGTTGCCAGTGCGGCAACGCACGAAGTTCAAAATTCTCTGTACCATTCATAGATGCCTGACAGGAAAGGGCCCCAAATATTTGACTAAAGCTTTTCAACCTTATGTACCAGGCCGATCACTTCGATCGAGTAACCTCTATTTACTTCAGGTCCCCAAAATAAAAAAATCTCGTCAAGGAGGTCGTGCTCTGGCACATACAGGTCCCGCTCTCTGGAACTCCCTTCCCCTTAAACTTAAACTCATCACCAACCACCTATCTTTTCGCAAAACACTCAAACACACCTTTTCACTACTAATTAATTCAGTTTATGATTTATCATCTCTGTAATGATCAGGCACAGGTCTAATCCCTCCATCCAGCATGAGCGCGGAGATACCCCTTCGGGGATTTATTCAGGCGCTATAGAAGCACATAAATTAATAAATAAATAAATGGTGGCTGCTAAACCCCTTAGCTCCCCCAGGTCGATAAGGGCTGCTCTAGTCAATTGCCGTTCCCTGCCTCGTCATGCTACTGATATATGGTTATCAATAGACACTCAGGCCTGGGATATCCTATTCCTTACGGAAACGTGGATCAAAGATACGTCCAAACCTTATATTCACTTGGCCACTCCCCCCGGCTACCGTTTGGTGGGTATTAATCGTGAGAACGATAAAACGGGAGGGGGTCTTGCCATTATTTTAAAGTCATACTTTACTTTGACGGTCAAGAAACTCCCCAATTTGGGATTAATTGAAGCCATGTATTTTACGATCCTGGACTTGTCCACTATTATTCTGGCTGGCATTTTGGTATATAATCCCCCCACTGCTTCTACGTCATCACTTGCCATCCTTCTACACACTATAGCTGACCTGTCCCTTAGACACGCCTACTTCACGGTCTTGGGTGATTTTAACCTTCATGTTGACATTCCCTCTTGTGCCCAAGCGTCCTATTTAATTGAGACCTTGCAAGGATTAACTCTGCTTCAACTAGTTAAGGGCCCTACTCATACTGCTGGTCATACTCTTGACCTAATATTTACTAACCATCCTGGCATCTCCTCTTCTTCTTCACTGCCCCTCACTTGGTCGGATCATTTTCTTCTGCCTTTTGATCTCACTATCCCTAAATTGCCCCCATCTTCTATTTTGACTGGAGAGACTGGGAGAAAAGGGCATAAAATCACCTGTGACGCCATTGATCCCTGTTTCCCCCATCAATTTGATCCTGCCAGGGACCTCAATGAGGAAGTGGCGAAATACAACTCTGATCTTTTAGCTGCAATTGATGTAATCTCTCCATTAAATCCGATTACGTCCTCTAGATCTAGACCTTCTGCTCCGTGGTTTTCCCCTGCTTTACGCGAGGAAAAAAGCTGGTGTAAGCAGTTGGAACGCAAATGGCGGCAGACCTATGACCCTGAATTAAAACTAATTTATAAGTCGGCCCTGAATAAATTTCAAAAATTAAAGCGTTCCACGATGAGAGATCATTTTTCGCAGCTCATTAAGAATTCTGAGAATTCTACCAAAATCCTTTTCAAAATTGTGAAGGATTTTGTCAACCCTCCTGCTTTGATGACTCAGAGCTGCCCGAGTCAGGCTCTTTGCAACGGGCTTTCTGATTTCTTTCAGGACAAAATTACTAAGCTTATCTCCCCATTTGAACCAGTCCTATCCCCCTCTCTGATTGACGCGACTGATTCTCAGAAAGGTCAGTTTACTTCCTTTAAAGAGCTCACTTCCGAGACCGCCATCAAATCACTCATTCAATGTAAATCAGGGTCACCACTGGATCCAATTCCCGCTAAAGTGATGAGCAATCTCGCCCCGGTTTTGGCTAGCTCCCTACTCTCCATTTGGAATTCCTCGCTAAATTCGGGTCAATTTCCCTTAGCGAGGAAACAGGCCATGCTAGTCCCAATCCTGAAAAAAACGGACGCAGATCCCTCTCAATTCTGCAATTACCGCCCGATTTCCCTTCTGCCCAAACCAGCTAAGATCCTGGAAAAGGAGGCACAACGGCAACTAGCTCATTACTTGGAAGCCGACCAGCTACTTCATGACTCACAGTCGGGATTTAGAACTGGATATAGTACTGAGACGGCGCTCTTAGAGGTCTCAGAGACTATCCGTGAGTGTGTGGACAGGGGCGAGGAGGCCTTGTTGGTCCTCCTCGACCTGTCCGCCGCTTTCGATACTGTGTCCCATGAAATACTCCTGGACCGTCTACGGCAGTTAGGAATTGGAGGCACGGTTCTGACTTGGATCAGATCGTTTCTTACTGGGCGGACGCAGAAGGTATTTCTCCGGCCCTTTGAATCTGAAGGTAAACCTCTTTTATGTGGAGTGCCTCAGGGCTCCGCCCTGAGCCCTTTATTTTTCAACGTCTATTTAGGCCCTCTGGCTAGGGTAGTGGAATTTAGGGGGGTCAGAGTGATCTCTTATGCTGATGATACTCAGCTTGTGTTTTCATTCAGTGATCACTCTGACTCCAACTTTTCTAATTTTGGCAACTGCCTTAGCAATATTTGTTCCTGGATGGCCACTAACCATTTAGTCCTAAATACTGACAAAACTGAGGTGTTACTTTTTAACCAAAAAACTGCACTTCCCAGTTCTTTACGGTGGCCAACTGTATTGAATCCCCCTCCGGTACCAGTTCAGACGGCTCGCAACCTGGGCTTCCAATTTGATAATGCCCTCTCCTGTAAATCTCAGATCAATAAGGTTGTATCGGCCTGTTTTGGCAAACTGCGTATGATCAGGAAGATCTATCCTTACCTCCCTCTAGATTCCCGTAAGACCATTGTCCATGCCCTGATCACGTCACATTTGGGCTATGCCAACAGCCTCTATGTCGGCGCCCCCCTTTACCTTATTGAACGGTTGCAAATTGTGCAAAACGCGGCTGCGAGACTGATCGGAAATATTCCTTTCCGCCATTCGGTATCATCCTACCGGAAAGAACTCCACTGGCTTGCCATCTCCCGCCGCATTTAGTTTAAGGCTCTGATTCTGGCATTTCGCGTTCTCAATGGTTCAGGCCCGGGTTACCTGAAAAAAAAGACAAGCTCTCTCAATCTGTTAGAACGTTGAGATCAAACAGCCTTCGTCTTTTGGTGGTGCCCAGATTTTGTCACGCCAGGAGTGGGGGCAGAGCATTTGGAGTAATTACAGCTAAACTCTGGAACAGCCTCCCTTTAGATCTGAGGTTCTGTGAGTCGGAACCTTTGTTCCGACGTAAACTTAAAACTTGGCTGTTTACTACTCTTTAAACTAGATTCCTCTCTTAGCAAGTATTCAATTAGCGCCGGGACACCCCCTCTGGGGGTAGCTGCGCGCTTTATAAGCTTCTTAAATAAATAAATAAAATAAAAGCCATCACCCTGCTGTGCTCCACCATCCACACAAGGAGTTCATAGCGCAGAGGGAGAGAAGCTTCATTAGTATGTGACCCCAGACCATGCCATGTTTAATACTGAGGAGTGCTGTTGTCCTGGAGGGCTGTTCGTCCTCCCAGTCATGAAGGACTAATGCTCAGGTTACTATGAGGGTGGAAATGAGCAAGAAGAAGCCCTGTTCAAATGGTAAAGGTGCTACCTAGTGGAATCGTGGAACCTGGAGAAGGCATTTTCTTGGCACATGAATGGATACAATGGAGAACATTCTGAACAATTTCAACTTGTTACACTTCGTTGTTTAGATTTGTTAATTTTGTTAATTCCTTGACCAATAGGTTTTGTTCTTTTAGTCTATTGAGACATATTTTAAAAAAATATGGCAGCAGGTCCAACGAGTCCCAAGGACAACCGTTGAAAGTTTACAGAACACTGAAAAAGCCAATAGGTCATGCCTTTAGCAGGCAAGTGCCATCCTATTGTCTTTGCCAATGCTTCTTTGCATTTATACTTTACTTACCTTGCCACCAGGGTATTACGCATGTCTGTAAATGTAGGCTAAGATGGCAACTGTTAGACCTGGCATCTTTGGCGTGGTTTTCCCCTATCTTTTTGCCTCTACCTCCTGTATTTTTGATGCTGTGCTGGATTTCGTTTTTGCTGGTTTAGATGCTTTGGACACTCTGCCACTGCTGATCAGTGCCAGAGTGTAGGTGCTCCCTTTGTAAATTGCTATTCTGATTGGCTATACATGTTTGGCATATTTGTATCACCATGAAGTCCCTAGTAAAGTGCACTGGGTGTGCCAGGGCTGGTGATGACAAATGCTACTAGTGGGCCTGCAGCACTGATTGTGCCACCCACAGGAGTAGCTCTAAAATGGTCTCTCAGGCCTGCCACTGCAGTGCTGATGGGCAGTTTAGAAACCACCATGTCCTCCTGGTCGGTGTCCCCACTGACCAGGCCTAATCCTTCCCTTTTTGTGCACATCAGTCACCCCAATGGAAGGCCCAAAGTACCCCTCTGGGCAGGGTGCAGTGCATGTGCAGGTGACATGCTCTGGTAGTGAATTACAGCCATTTTGGTTTTTCACTATTGTAAAGCTAACTTGCTCCATAGACTAACATGGGGGATGCTGGTTACAGTGGCTTCCAGCATTTCTTCCCATAGGAACAAGATAGGACATAAGTATCTAGTATCCCGGAACTCAGAATGTAAAACCACATCTTTTAGGAAAGGTTGTTTTTAAATCCTGTGTTTAAGAACAGCACTTTTAGAAAGTTGCTGTTCTCTTGTCTGACCCTTCTGTGTTCCTTGGCCTGTTTGTGTATTGACTGTCTAGTTTTAGAGTGCCAGGGGCTGGGGATTCCCCAGGAGGCTGGCTGAGTCAGCCCTAGGCTGAATGACTGCATTTGCAACCTGAGTGGTGAGAGGAGTTAGCACCTGGGCCTGAATAGGGCTGTGCCTGTCTGCCACAATGCTGGCTCCACCTCCTGCTGGGCGACTGACGACCCTGCCCCTCACTCTGAAAGGAAAGAAGAAGCCTGCAAAACAAAGTACTCAGGAAACACCCAGAACTGGTTCAGACCAGGCTCAGGGCCCACATGCACAGAGAGAACAAAGACTTTAGGGGTATAAGTACAGGACCCCTGACAACAGAAAGTTAGATCATCCTGGAATCAAGAAGGAACCTCTGCCAAGGAGAAAGCTGAATCTGAAGAAGGAAGACTGTCCTGCTGTTGCTCTGCTGGACTGACCTGTTGCTTTGCTGCCAAAGAGAGGGGAAGGACTTTGCTGTGTGCTGTGTCCCCTGTCTTGAAGGAATCTCCAATGGCCTGAGGAGAGCTGGCTCCCTGTCCTGAAGTCCCAGGAACAAAAGGACTCCACCCCAACTTCCCTGAACTCTGCTGAGAGAGTTCTGTCCTTCCTAGAGTGCTTGATCCAGTTGTGGGGCCTCTGGAAGTTGTACCTGTGCTGGGAAGCTTGAAACTAAGCTTGAGAGACTTTTGCAATTGAAAAGTGTTGCATCGCTCGCTTGCGGAGCGCATCCCCGACAGTGCGAGAAGTTTCCTGCCGCTACGAAGGTCGAGATCGTCGCAGCACCTGGCGCCGCTGCTAGAGCCGTCGCATCCTTCGTTTGCAGGATGCACTCGATCGGTGCGGGAAGCCGAATATCGCGGCGAGTGTCGTCGCAGAGCCTGTCGTCGCTGGGTGAGATCGCCGCAACGCTTGCTTGCGGACCGCATCACGTCGCTGCGAGCATAGTCGCAGAACCATCGCATCGAGGAGCTGCGAGAGAGAGGATCCCCGCTGGACCAAGCATCGTCGCCCCGGAGATCGTCGCAGCCCCTATGAGATCGTCGCATCGTGCCTTTGCGAGAACCAACTTCCTACGGAACCTACGCACCGGAATCCATACAAGCGGCCTTCCTCCCCATACAGACCGGATTCGTCACAACACGCCCGCTGCTGCAGCGAGGCTGTCGCATCGCCTCCCCAGGGTCTCAGGAGCAATGCATCGCTTGTTTTCCACCGCACCAGCTTCTGCTTTTGGAACTTTGTTGCAACTAAAAGGTATTGTGAGTAAATGTGACGCAACTGTGAACTTTTCACGCATCTGGGGATTATTTTATCGCAACCTAAAGAACTTACATTACAACCTTAAGAACTCTTTTGAAACCATATTCTTCAACTGTGTACGTTGGATTTTTGTCGTTTTGGTCTTGTGTAGTTTAGAATAAATACCTTTATTTTTCTAAACTGTTTTGGAGACAGTTTGTGGTGTTTTCACTGTGTTACTGTGAGTGTTGGTACAAGTACTTTACGTGTATGGGGCTCTGTGTGTATGGCGCTCTGTGTGTGTGTGTGTGTGTGGCGCTCTGTGTGTGTGTGTGTGGGGGGCTGTGTGTGTGGGGGGCTGTGTGTGTGTGTGGGGGGACTCTCTGTGTGTGTGTGTGGGGGGCTCTGTGTGTGTGTGTGTGTGGGGGGGGCTCTCCGTGTGTGTGTGTGTGGGGGGGGCTCTCCGTGTGTGTGTGTGTGTGGGGGGCTCTGTGTGTGTGTGTGTGTGGGGGGGGCTCTCCGTGTGTGTGTGTGTGGGGGGGGCTCGCTGTGTGTGTGTGTGCGGCTCGCTGTGTGTGTGTGTGTGGGGCTCTGTGTGTGTGTGCGTGTGGGGCTGTGTGTGTGTGTGTGGCTCGCTGTGTGTGTGGGGGGGCTCTGTGTGTGGGGGGGGCTCTGTGTGTGTGGGGGGGCTCTGTGTGTGGGGGGGGCTCTGTGTGTGTGGGGGGGCTCTGTGTGTGTGTGTGTGGGGCTCTCTGTGTGTGTGGGGCTCTCTGTGTGTGGGGCTCTCTGTGTGTGGGGCTCTCTGTGTGTGGGGCTCTCTGTGTGTGGGGCTCTCTGTGTGTGGGGCTCTCTGTGTGTGGGGCTCTCTGTGTGTGGGGCTCTCTGTGTGTGGGGCTCTCTGTGTGTGGGGCTCTCTGTGTGTGGGGCTCTCTGTGTGTGGGGCTCTGTGTGTGTGTATGTGTGTGACTCGCTGTGTGTGTGTGTGACTCGCTGTGTGTGTGACTTGCTGTGTGTGTGGCTATAAGTGTGTGGGGGCTCTGTGTGTGTGTGTGTGTGTGTGTGTGTGTGGCTCGCTGTGTGTGTGTGGCTCACTGTGTGTGTGTGGGGGGGGCTCTGTGTGTGTGTGTGTGTGTGTGTGTGTGTGTGAGGCTCTGTATGTGGGGCTCTGTGTGTGTGTGTGTGGCTCTTTGTGTGTGGCTTTAAGTGTGTGTGGCTCTGTGTCCGCGAATACTCTCTACTAATCTCTAATGCTCACCTATTGCCATTGTAAATGACAATACCATTTATTTATGTTTTAAAAAAAAAATGAAAAAAATGTCATGAGCAATGCCAATAGCTCTACCTTTAATAATGCCGAGACCATTGCATTGTAAATGCTTGTTTAACTAAGTAAACCAGATGTCTTGCAAATTACATTTGCATGTGATAAGGTTGTGCAAAAGGCTTTGCAGAGTTTGCTGACTCATGTAGTTCGCCTGGCATTCTCCTTTGCAATCTGTGTCTGTCGTACACACATGCCTACTGCTGAGTCCCGGGCAGAGCGCTACCTTCTAAATGTTCAAGCCAATTCAAAGCAGACATTTTCAGCCGCCACCCGCGATAAGAAATAAGGTAGGCCTACATTATTCATAATGTTCTAAAAATGTATGACGGTATACTTTTGTTTCTCTTGCTCTTACCTTTGTAGGGAGGTATTAAGTCAGCCATGCACATTCAACTATTAAATCAGATTGTTGCGATACATTTCATAAAGATCTAGACATTTTTGCACAAAGACTTTCGCTGTTACACAGGCAGTGGAGAAGCTTGCACTACTTAAAACATATAATGTACTAAGCTGAGAAATGCTGAGGAGAGCGTGATGACCAAACAGTGGCCACTGAATAGGATTGCTGTCTTGGTCAAGCTAACCCGAGGGCCTCAGTTGATAGACTATTCCAACACTGACACAATAGTGTTTCAGGGATGTTATAGTTAGATATTAGCTTTTAAAAAAACCTTAGAAATTCACTGAAAAACCCATAGGTTTTAGGGACGTTATAGTTAGTTGGACATTTCACTCGTACACAACTAGTGTGTATTATGTGTATTATGTTTAGGTCAGTAAATGGAAGTGTGATTATTTGCATGACTGACTAGGTGTGAGTAACTCTGGATGAGTGGTGGTGTGCGAGTGTCTGTATAGGTGTATGAGTGCATGTGATCAGTGTTGTATTGTTGAGTGACTGCATGTATTAGTGATTGTATGGGTGAATGAGTGGATGTGTGTGTAGACCTAGGAATCAGTGAGTGCATATGTAGTAACTGGTATTAGTGTGTCGATGGTTTAGAAAATGGTAGTCTGTATTTTACAGGGGGTGTATCAAAGGTTATATTAGAGTGTGAGTATAAGATTTTTACGTGGATGATGTCATCAGTGATGTCATTTGAGATGTCATGAATGATGTCACTGACCATGTAATGAATGATGTAATAAGTGACTTCATCAGCAGTGCATTGCGGGCCGCAAGTTATAATTAGGTGAACTAACTATAACAGCCGAATTAATCTGGTTTTGTACGAGAGAAATGCCCAACTAACTAGAACATCCCTGAAACTTATGTTTTTTTTCAGTGAAAAAAAATATATATATATATATATATATATATATATATATATATATATATATATATATATATATATATATATATATATATATCTCTAAACAAAAATCCTCTGCTCCACATGGAAAAAAGCATGCACATGGGGGCTAATGGGTTTAAGGCTTTTCATTACATCAAGCCTCCTCCAACCCGGCAAACAAGAGAGACACGTTTCGGCTGGTGCAGCAGCCTTTCTTAATATATATAAATAATGCTGTAAACAACACACAGCAGAAGCAAAGGAAAACATAAAAGACAGGTTACAACCTTCACTGCAACCATGGTTCTGTTGAATTGAATCCGTCATATAAACAACTAATGTGATACTCAAGAGGATTTTATTGAAGTCTATCATGCAGTGTTTATGTTTTTGATCAAGCAGGGGTTTACTAATTTGGTATCTTCAATTTTGGTCTCTCTGGCCTGCATGTTTATCAAATACACCTCAAACAAAGCCTAGCCAAAAGTAAATACTAGCAGCTCAGTTTGCTGTCAGGAACTATGCTTATTACACAGGGCGGGGAACATTGATTATCACAACTCTAACACTGCTCAGTGTTTTTGGCTCTTTTTAACGGACTTCAACCTTCCAAGGCTACCAATTTCAGATAAGTCAATTTAGGATTTGAGAGATTTTTTTCTTTACGTCTAACACTTTCAGATTGGAGGGGTGGTTTAAAAACATTTACCTCAGTGGGTAAAAGGAGATCTAGAATAAAGTGCTGTTCAGCGGCCGCTCCTCTGCTAAGGCTTTTCAGCAGTGAATTGTACAAAAAAAAAAATTATAACATGTTATTCTTCCGTGTTGAATCCAGTTTTAGGGTGGGGTTTGGCTGCCGTCACAGCCAGAAGGGGAAGGAGGAAATATGGGCACTTAAGTGTGCATGACGGTTTGGCCTTCAGTCATGTTCTTCACTAGGTTGTAAAACACAACCTGGGTGGAGATCACACACAGGCACGCAGTCCTTATATGAGGACCAAACCACGGCACTCAGGACCATGCTGTCATGCAGGTGACAGCAATGTCGTGATTGACTTAGGTGAATCTGTGTGCTTTCTACTTCCGGGGGGGGGAGACAGTGGCGTGCAGAGGTACTTTCATTTTTTACTTTCTTTTTCATTCCCCCACCTCCCCCACCAAACCTGTCCCATACCAGCCACCACTGGTGCCGTTTACATCTATTCATTTATCTACTTGTAAACAGCACTTTTATTCCTCAAGTAATATCTATGAGAAACTGATGTAAAATAAATATTTTTAAAAAACGACTCTTCCATCATACAATGTTTTTACATCATTATCAGTTAGTTGCATGGGGGTCTTTAACCCTTTAACTGCTGGGAGTTTTTTTCCACAAAAGCTATCCACACCAAATTTGCATTGTTTTTATCCAACATTCTGCAGAATTCTAATAGTGTCCAAAGTTTGTGGTGTCCCCTGGAAGGGAAAAATTTAAGTATGTTTTGACTTCTTTGAGAAAAATAGGGGAAACTGCTCTGGATAACGGTGTTTTCCCCTAAAAATGGCAGCAATGTATAGTTTCTGTGCTTAAGTCACCATCTTCCCAGCTTTTAGGAACATGCAAAGCTGAATTAAAAAAAAATTCTTTTGTTACTGCATTTTTCAAAGAGGTAGACAATTTTTTTCTATTTTTTTGTGACCTTAACCTACTTCCAGTTTGTGGTGAAAACCAGGGTGAAACTCATGGATGATCCAGGAAAGCTATAGATTTCTGAAATGTGGACAAAATTCTCAAGTCGGCAAGGGCTCATATGCGTAAATCCCTTAAGGTTTTTCCAAGACACTAACTTTTGAAATAAAGATATGTTAAAAATGAGTAGGAAAAAATGGCCATTTGTGACAACATTTTCATCTGTAGCTTTTTGTCACAATGGCCGATTTACAAAAACAACATACAATTACATCCACTAGATACTTCTAGTTGCGGGATATATAAGATTTGTAGGTTTTTCAAGAATACAAGGTACCCAGAGACAACAAATGAGAAGCACTGTATAATGTTTTGCATTTGGGTATAAACCAATTCATATGATGAAATATGTACACTGAAAAATGGGTATCCAGGAAACGTATGTATATCTGAAATGTGCACAAGATATGGAAATTAGGAGCAGTGATTATTTGTACACTTCCGAACTTGTGGGTACCCGTGAGTATGATTTAGAGGGTATTTTTTTAAAATATATTCTTTCTTACACACTGGCTTTTATTTGGAAAGCACAAATGCAGCTAAACCAAATTGGTAATAACAAATATTCTACTATTCTATGCTACCACATATTTTCCGCTAAAAATAGTACCTCACTTCGGTACGTAGGCCCATGGCAGGAAACAGCCCAAAACTCAACTTTCATACATTTACATTTTTACACTCAAAACTGACCCTTTTTTTTTTTGCAAAGTGGGTATATGTGGATTTGGGGACATAACTCAGCTGACAACTAGGGAAACTTAGCAAAAACACATTTTTGAAAAGCAGACAAAAGGTGGAGTCCAGGGGAGCATAACTTGCGTGGCTCTCACTAAGTAATTTTTACCCAGAAAACACTTCAAACTTTGGTAAAAAACACACATTTTTCTCACATTTCTGTAACAGAAGGATCTGCAATCTGCGTGTAATCACAATTTCTTTTACCACCATAAGTACACACGTTTCCCAAAAATAACCGTACCACACTTGTGTAGATGAGCCAAGAGACCATCACACAAAAGGCCCCTAAAGCACTATGTTGATAAATAAGCAATAGGGATAGCTGCAGTATTTGGGGCTGTACTATGGTGCCACCCATGCAAACCTACAAACCGCAGATATTAATAAAAAGTAGACAACCAGGGGATTCTAGGGTGATGTACCTTGCATGGATCCCATTAGGTTTTCCTACCCACAATGCCTTTCAAACCCCAAACTTTGCTTGAAATCACACATTTTCCTTACATTTCCGAGATGGAAACTTCCAGAATCCATAGGAATGCACTAGATTCCTACCACTGAGCGTTACCTTAGGTGTGCCGATAAGAACGCTGCACCACTCGTGTGACTGTGCCTAATGCTTGCGACAGGAACGGATCAAACTGAGGTCAATGGGCGACCCGCTCCAATGGATGTCCAGAGACCTACTTTTCAAAGACGGGAATCCAGTCTGAGACACAAATCAAAGAAGAAACTGCTGCGATCTATCAGCACAGCATAGTCACACTGCTAGTGATTTCCTCCTAACTTACTAGAGCCTGTATATGTTTTTGAATAGTTATTTGTATTATTTGTTGCTGCAGTATGTATGATAGTATGGATGAGGCTTCTGATGGGTATGTATATATGTCTGATTATTGAGTGTGGGATAATTTTCAGGCTACTTTTATGTTATAATTGTTGCTTTCCCATGCGTATTGTCTATTTGTCCATATTGAAATTGTGTTGTCTGTCCTATTCAGTCATGATAGGTTAATTGATATACCAAGCCATTCATGAAACTAAGTACATGAAATGAATTAAAGTATCGACATTATTGGACTATTCTGAATTGTTTTTTATGTTCTCTGCTAATTTATAATAATGAACTTTCTGAAAAAGAGAAAAACAAAAAAAGATGTAATAAATAATAAACACTGTTTTATGAAATCACTCCGATTAAGAAAATATTTTGGGCACATGTTCTATGCATGAGCCTTAGTGGCCAGCTATATAAGTGGCATAGGTCAGCTCAGGGGTTTTTGCAGTTTTTTTGTCGTTTCCCCCTCCTCTAGGACCTAAAACAATATAGGGGGTACCTTCATACTTCTCAGCAGTGTCCAGTGACGTACTACCTGAAGCTCATGCCAACCAAGACAAAATTCTGGTTATTTGCAAAGAATTAACAGAAACAGTATAAACCTGGCTCAGTAACATGAACTTTGGCCGCTTCGAACTCACTAAGTCACTTGGATTTACCCTCTACAACAACTTCGATATCAGCGAGCACATTGCCAAAAACCCAAACCCGGTCTGGTACCAAATCTGTTCTAAAGAAAGAAACAGTTTCTTACAGAAACAGACTTCAGAACGTCTGTTGAAGCCCTTGAACTCATGCAGCTGAATGCTGGTGATGCATTGCTCCATTGCTTCCCAGACTACACATTTGCACTCATTGAGGGTATCCAGCACGCCACAGCGTGTCTCACCCACGGCCTGCAGAAATATGATCACATTCATCTTTATGAAACTCCATTGGCTCCACTTGCACCCCCCTCCCCACGTTGAAAATCAGCTGCATCATTTACAAAGCCCTCATGACCAGCATCCCTACATATCGTAAACACAAAATCACCATCTGTGGAGGCTCTCGGCACACCAGCAGTTAGAACACCATCAAACTGCAATCTAAGAAGTATTAAAAAAAATTAAACACATGCATTGTATAATGTCAATCTTAGCACTGAAAGTCTGGCACAACATCACTGTATACACTCCCACAAGATAGGAGTGTGTTGATGTAATGACCTAAGTGTGGGTCCCTCTTTCACAATGCCAAGGGATCCAAACTATGTCGCACTGCAAGCCCTAACAAGGCTTAACTAGTCTGGAGAGGTTTGTTTTCTCTTCTGCAGTGGATCTCGCTGGGTAGTTAATGGGGGACTATTCCAATGAGAAAAAGGGTGACCACTGATATCCACTGACCCAGTGGGAGACAAATAATGGGTTGGAATGCTTCTCACAGTGATTGGCAGTTGTTTAGGCTAATTACAAGCATTTTCCCCAACAACTTTTTGTGTTTGATGTAACAGCCTAGATGGCCAAGGGTATGCTTGGATGTAGTACCCTCGCTCTCTGTGCAGCAGAATCCACGATGCACCCAAATGATAATGCTGAAAATGAGGGGCTTGTGTCCCAATATGGAGGGGGAATACAGTACACGGGAATGTCTCCACCAAGTATGAATCAAAATGGGTGCTAATAAAGTCACCAAAGATTCTGTCTCCCTCCCAGTAAGAGACAATCAATTAACAACATTTCTTTGGAGCATATCTATAAATAAACTTTAATCAATATTAATATGTATGCAATTAGATTGATTAATCACAAAAAGATAACATTAAAGCAAAAATACACATCCCCACAGTACGTTCATTCAAACACTCAAAACAACACATATTCCACATTCACACAATCTCATTCGTCCTGATCCTAAGGGATCCAGTCATTCAAACTCAATCAAAAAACGTTTTCCCACAAAAGGCGAAGAACCACAATAATCAATGGTAGGCAAAGGAGACAAGATAGCCTTCCTGAGAAACAAATTGTTTTGTCTAAAGGTTTTCACAATTTCAATGTTTAAAGAATATAATAAGGTTATTCAATAAAGTTAATACAATCACAATTGTCAGATAAAGACTTGAAAGAATAAATGGACAAAGACAATCAGTTATAAAAAATAACAGTATATGGTTGGCTTCGCCAGGTTCTTTCTAAAGTGGTGCCGACGTACGTTTCGGTGTCTGACCTATTACAGGTCTCACCTTCCTCAGGGCACGTGTCTCCGTAGAGAACAAAGTGGGAGGTATCTGAAATAACAGACACTGGTTAGGGTCAGAAGAAATCAGCCAAATACGATAACCTGACGGCACAATATATCGGAAAATATGGGTGCAGTTGGCTGCAGGCAGGGAGAATTTCTAAAGTGACCAGCGAGTTCTAGGCAGTCAGGCCAAAAGAGTATCCAAGGTGTTCTCAAGACGGTAATGAAAAACAGTAACCTCTACGGGAGAGCAGCTGGTCACAAAGGCCAGAATGGTGTCGGGCAATGATGGATCCCAGAGTGAAAAACGCAGTAAGAATGGGTCCCAAAGATGAAACAATTTGGCTAACGGGCTACCGGAGGCTCGTAAAGGATTCTCCAGTCACTGGTGCTTGAAGGCATTCAATCGGTGGCAGCAATTTCAACGAGGCACGGCGTCCTCAAATAAACGGGCGTAAGGCAGCGACATTCTGGAGGGGGGCTTCACTCATCAGTTCGAGATGGACTACTGTCATGAGGAGGACAAGGCAGGACTCTTGCAAGAGGAGCTCAGTGGGTGGAAAAATAATGGGTTGGAATGCTGTTGCCAGTGGTTCTCAACCTGTGGTCTGTGGATCCGGACCAACTCAAGAGGTATACAACTTTTCAGTAAACTGAGTATTAGCAGATTACTTATGTATATGCACCAAAAATTTTGGATTGCAATTTTTACACAAATTTTTACTCTATTTTTCACTTTCAAGACCTCTGGTTAGGGTGGGCCTTAGCATGCTCATACCGCCGACGACAGGTTGTTGGTCCTGAAGAATACCTGGTAAATAGCACCACTTAGGCAGAATCATGTTGACATTACACAGCGGGACATAACTGAACAATCTATCCAGTTTTTCCATCCCACATGTCGTTTTTAGCTTTTCTGATTGGCCAACTAATAAAAGGTTTTTTGGACACAATCCAGACATTTTTAATCAACACATTTTAATCACCACACTTACACTTTCACTTGTCACCCAATCAAATAATCCTGCTCCGCATTAATTCTGGCATTGAAGCACACCGGGGAGGCACTCGGCCTCTCCTGTTGGGGCCCAATGATGAAGGATGTCACCAACTAGGTTGGTAAGTGAGGGCTTTCAAAAGAATCAAATAAGATCTTCATGCCTGCTCTTCACGTAAGATGGCACACTCATTTGTTGTTCTCATTATGCACACAAAGCAAAATGTAAAATCAAAACATTGAAAATGCTCTGTAAGTTTAAATAAATTTGAAATTGGAAGCTCAAAAACAAATTGCCATCCTTAGCTTGCTTTGTGCGAGCAGTGCAAGTACAAAAAACAATAGTTCGGAAGATTGGTGGCCGGAATTGAAAAACTAGTATGTGCCAACAAAAAGAGATTGCATTAGGAGCAAACAAAGATAGGCTAGCATATTGCCTTGTCATTTAGAAATAAAAAATCACATTATAAAAAAAAACTCAAAACTTTCCTTTTTTTGTTTGAAAATATTTCATAATTTGTTCATTTGTTGGATGTCTACTGGTTTCTGTAGTTTTGAGTTTTTTTTGAGTTTGTGTTTGTTTTAAATCATAGAAATTGCTTAGGCAGGGCCCCCCGGCTTCCAACAGTAATTCACTAGCCATCCACAAAGGTAACATTTTTAAGAACCACTGGTTCAGACTATGGACTTTTCCCCTAAGGCGCAGGGTCAGTATTAATTTGCAAAAGGCACACCTCTGTCTAAAGTAGCACAGTTGGCGAAAAACAATGGGTTGGAATGCTAAGCAGAGTGCAAGACAGCGGTTTAGACTATTTGCTAGCATTACTTCCATCAATTTTTGTATGTCTGATGTAACTCCATTTGGGCAGATTTATCAACACTTTACGCTATCCCAAAGTCATGCAAAGTGGCGCGAGTGCTGATAAACAATTTACTTTCCAGAGCAAGCCGTTTTTTGGGACTGCAAAATAGTCCTAAAGTATCTGAAACACCCACTCTCCGCCTTGTACCAAAATGTGGCAGAAGCCGGGGCATTCTACCCCGAACCAGCTACAGCAAGCATCGTGGTTATTCATAAAACCCAGCCGCCCTCATCCAGCTGTGCGGACTACAGACAATTTTCCCTAATCAACACGGAGGTCAGAATCTACGCTACGTCCTGGCTCAATACCTCCGTCCACTCCTTAACAAATTGATCCATGCGGATCAATGAGCCTTCATGCCAGCACGTAGCACCAGACGCTGCCTACGACACCTTCACGTAGTTCTTGCAAACTGCCAGACACTTACCCCTTACTTAGCACTCCTCCTTGTAGTCTTCGATACAATTGATTGACTCTATCTTGAGGACCTGCTCAAGATAATGGTTATGGGGCAGCAGTTGCGGCACTTTGTTCGATTCCTGTTCTGAAACTCTTGGGCCAGAGTGCTCATCAACGGAACCCTCTCCAAAATATTCCCAATCCGGCGAGGCATGTGACAGGGCTGCCCCCTCTACCAGCTCCTATTCACGCTGACGATGGAACCCTAGGCAGGGCCCATCTGCACAGATGACTCGGTTCAGGGTTGGAAATGGGGAGATCACCACATTGCTAAGATTGCCCTATACGCGGACAACGTCCTGATCTTCTTGGCTCCGCTCCGTCCCTAAATGTCTCCATTACCTTCAAGCCTTTGAAAAGGTCTCTGGCTTCTGGCTGAAACCAGCCAAATCGACCCTCATGCCTCTTAATCTCTCTAGGGAATGTTTTGACTGGCAGACTACCATTCCCATTAGACGGCAATCATTCAAATATTTAGGTATATGGGTTGCTCGGTTCCCTAAGCTGGAATGGGCATTGAACATTACCCCGCTTGCCAGAAAAGCCAAAAGGGACCTCAATCGTTGGCAAACCCTGCCACTTAGCTCAATTGAAATGGTGGCGCTATTCAAGATTATTATTCCCCCGCAGTTCCTGTATATTATTCAAAACACCCCCTTCCACAACTCCAGAAGTTGGTTAATCAATTCCATGACTACATGGTTGCTGTGGGGAGGTGGGAGGCCTCGCTTGGCTCTCGCCCGTTGCCGTATTCCGTACTTCAACGGCAGCATGGGCAGGATAAACCTATACCTATACCTATACTATCTAGCCTCCTGGCTACTAGTCCTTCATGATTGATTCACTGGAGGATGGTCTGATCCAGCCTACAGAACTAAGCTTCGGGAACTAGACGTCTATTGAATCGAAACCCTTATGTACGGGTGCACCATTCCCAAAACACTCTCAATGGTGACTCAGACAGGCGCTTGGCCCTGCGTCATACACAGTGGAATCCAAACTGACCCAGCAGACACCACTCTGGCAGGGTACATGGCTGGCTTAAGTGACAGCGTTGTGAGGGTTCAAGTCCTGGGAATACATTGGTACATTGGTGACATATGTGCGGGAGACCATTTACGGACCTTTCAGGATTTGCAGAGCCCCTTTGCCCTGCACACCTCACAATTTTATAGGTATTTACAGATGCGCCACGCCCTGAACATACACATCTCAACAGGCACCACCATCCCAGAGTAAACCCACTGGAGACGCAGGTCATTATGGGAAACCTCAGGAGAGGAGGCATATCACGAATATACTGCACTCTCCCAAACAGCCGCCCCACAACCCCTGGACTAGCTTAAACTTCGATGGGAGGGTTGGTTGGGCCCCCTAGAGGAGGAAGATTGGCGGGTCGGCCCCCAAAACCATCACTGCCTCCACCAGACTCATTCAGATCTACTACCTTCACACTGCATATCTTACCCTGGAACGACTACGTAGAGCAGGGCTACATGCCTCGGCTGATTGCGCACGCTGCAGGTACCAACCAGCAGACTTCTACTATATGGTCTAGTCTTGCCCCCACCTCACACAATAATGAGCTCACACATATCCTGGTTGGGCATGTGCCTCACAAGCCTTTGCTAATCGTACTGGGTGTTATGAACAGTTTAGATGGGTCCCGAGCAGATAAATTGTTCCTGGGAACGGCCATCATGGTGGCCAAGTGTGACATCGCTATGGCCTGGACACAGCCTGACACCCCACAATAGTCAAGTGGCGCTGAGAAGTGGACTGATGTGCTGCTCAAGAGAAGTCCTTGCATGAGGCCAGAGGCTGCCCTGCCAAGTATCAGAAAGTATGGGGTAAATGATCGGACCAAATGGGATAGAGGGCTGACGGGAATAGCTCCCCGCCTCTAGCAGACTGTTTTTTTTTTGGCCATATTACATGCTCACTCGCTGTGCATACTTGACACTTTAGCTATTGACAACCTGTTAGTGTTTTATATGTGTACCTGGGTATTGTGCTGTTGCTACTAACCGACTCTTTGATCAAGATCAATAAAGTGGATTATAAAAAAAATGGCTTGGAAACAACTCTTTGTGCTACTTTGCGTCAAGAGGGCATCCCATGGGTGGGGGTGCTACAGGGCGCCAAGCAAAATGGCCGCACTTGCGTGAGGCTCTTGCAGTTTGGGCAGAAATCCTTGTCATTTCGGCATCACTATACAACAGAAGTGGACACATAGACATCGGAACTGCACAGCATCGAAACGGGATGGCACAGCCGCTCTCTCCTACCTGGAAGAGTGCTTTTGACCATTGTGAGCATCCGCGTTTGGGAGACTCGAAATGGCAGGGGAGTGGATTGCGGTAGGAGCGGGCGGAGAGGATCGGCTGCCTGCTGTGAGCCTACCGGTGTGGGAGAGCTGGCCCGAGGATCATCCGGCCCTTAAAGAGAGTGGAACAGCCAGTCAGAACACCCCGAGGCTGTACCGGTGGGCCTCCGTGCTGCTGCGCTGTACCCATGCTGGCTGCTGGACGTGGCTACGGGTGCCGCGTGCTCGAGTGAGGAGGCCGTGCGGGAGCCGCGGTGTTGAAGACGCCCCCCCCTCGCTGGATTGAGGTGGGAGCGCTGGCCGCCGGGCCTACTGCAATTCGAGAAGGTGAGAGGCGAGCGAGCTTTGAACTGCAGGGCCCGCATGCGGCACGCCGCCCCCTGCTGCCTGCTTTTTCATCCAGCTGCTACATCTTGCGGAAGACTGACGGGCCCTCTGCTGGGCTTAAACTAGAGTGCGGATTGCTGACTACTTGCTCTCAAATAGAGGGCAGCCCGGGCCCAGCAGCGCAACCTGCCGGTATTTAGACACACTGCTGGCTGCTAGTAGACCCATGCCTGGAGACTGCACGCTTGGGCCAGCTTCACGCTGAGATAGCTCGAGACTCCATATTATATATATTATCGGTCAACAAATGTCCTTGACAAGAAACAGAATGCACAGACTTAAAATAATTATAGGACACAATCTGCACTATAATAACTAAGGTGTCCAGCCGGACCCTGAATTTAATCAATGGCAAGAATAGAAAATATTTAAAAACAACATATATTTAGTGGGACACAATCCTGTATCCACAACAAACAACAAGGCTAGACAAACAGTATACAAGGGTAAGAGGTTTAACCGGGAATTTTACATTTTGTGAGAAGCTAGTGCAAGAATAGAAAGAATCAATCTAGCTTTACTCTTGTAGTGAAAACGCAAATATGTCACACAATGGGGAACTAGTGTTTAAACTACAACAACTAGCGACGGCGTTTAGATCCTGTAAAAATGAAGGATCATCATCAGGACAACCAATGCATTGCCTACTATACAAGCCTGTGAATAGAATGGGAAAACAAAAAACAAAGAACATTTGTTTAAATTCTTAAATCATCCTACAATACATAGCATAAAGAGATTTCACGCCATCCCTTAAGGTGGAAACACTGTCATACGTGCAGGTGAGTGCAATGACTGGTGACATTCATCCATAGTATCGTACTAGTGATCTAAAAACCAGTGAATAGGGTACCGTGTTGGACATAGGGTGGTGGGAAGGGGAGAAGGCGGGAAGGCTAAAGATGACCTATTTACAGGATGGCTGAAGCTAGAGGATATCTTTGTTTCGGTTCTATTAGACACCAATGACATGGAGCGGCCCAGCTGGGAGGGCAGGACAAGACCTCTGGTACCTGCATGAGGGGTACCTTGGTATCAATAAAAGGTCTTATGCCGGAAGAAGTTATTGGTACTGGCGAGGTATACGGGGCTTACCTGAGTGATATGGAAGGTAAAGTCGACCGTCTGATTGCGGCGTTGTGGTTATACAGCATGATGGACTGGGGGTGGCGGATCTAAGAAAGGCCCCTAGTGAGGAATGACCTTAAGGATAGGGATGTTGAGTCTAAAATATATTAATGGAAACAGCGCTTACCCACATGCAAATTACGATTCCAAAGGGGTTGCAAATGGAAACATGAGATGATGGACGCCCGAGTTGGGACGAGCCTGTGAGGAAAGGAGAGGATTATCAGCCAGGGCTCCATGGGGCTTGCCAGTAATATTGACGGGTAGGACCAGCGAACATAAGGGGTGCTTACCCAGAAATGGGAACATGCACTGCGTCCCGTCTAATGGCGCCGTTTGGGTCAAGGGAAGGTGATTGGAATCCCTAGAGGGAGAAGGCGACCAGATTAATGTTGAGCCTGGGGACAGGGTAGTCAATGTTGAGCAGGAAGAGGCAGTGATGCTTACCGGCGTATATAAATGATTGAACCCAGATACGTGGTGGATGGGCGCAAAAAGCGGTGGCCACCCGAAATCAAGGCGGGACCTGTAAAATTAAAATTATGTCAGTAATAATACAAAGAGCTTATTAATGAAGCTCACGTGTCAGGGGTAGCAGGGGGAGAACTGCGCTTACCACCGTGTTCGCAATGGAACAGTATTACAGTCTGGCGGGCAGGATCGCATTGGTCAAGCGCCGGGTCGCCTACGTGAGGCATAGAAATAGAGTGTTGGCCATATTAGATGGGGCAATTGCCCACACGGTGGTCGATTCGGGCAGCCATTATGGCATGGAAAGAGAGTTTCGAAGGGGCGGCCATCTTGGAGTGGGGTGGAATTCCGATGCAGTGAAGGAAAGTGACTAGAACTGAATTAAATTCATAAATTAAAATGACGGCGCAGTGGGAGTAAGTGAATAAATTAAAATGACGGCGCAGTGGGTGTAAGTGAATAACATTAGTTTGAACCGATTCTTAAGGAAACCATGTTCAATTTGACCATAAACGTGACATTAGAAAAATACACATTGTTAGATCATGACAGCTTGGTAATGTACTTGAACAACTAGTAGCCTGTTTGAGCAGAAGGCTTCATGTTCAGAGAAGTGTGGTCCAATCTTCATTGCGATTCAATCCATTTCTAATACTGTCCATGAGTAGAATCAGTTTCAATTCCTCTCTATTCAGTAGATGCACAATGTCTCCTCCACGTGGTGGTAATTTCACTGATTTGAGGACAGTCCATTTCAAATCATTGTCACTGTGTCCCTTTTCTGTAAAATGGTCCACCAGGGGAGCGTTGGCGGTTTTGCAGCGAATTCTACTGCGGTGTTGGCCTAATCTGGTTTTTAGGGCTCGCCTGCTGTACGCATGCGCACAGCTGGCGAAGCTCTATAGGGGCTTAAACAGCGTTTAACTTCCACTGGCGATTCCACGCAGTGCATGTGCTTTTTAGGTCATTGCGCAAGCGCAAGCCCTAAAAAGCGCGTGCACAATGCCACCAGCCGCCTGCCTGCCTGCCTGCCATTACCACATCAAAGGCAGCCCAGCCCCCCTCCCACAAGCTTCTCAGCGTGTGCTCTGCCTCAGGCCGGAATTTCTCCTCCCCATATTATTCACTGCTCGGCCTGCTGCTCCCCATGTGTCTCGTCACCCTTCCTCCCTTATGCAGGACCCCAAGAGATTAAAGTGGGGAAGGGATGCGAATGTATGAAATTAATTCATTAGTGACCAGTTCAAATGTTCCGTTTCTTTATATGTATATATGTATTATTTTAAATAAATCTTCCTTGCGTCCTTTCTCTTGACTCGTGTGCAGTTACACTGTTTGATCGGTAGTATGCGCAGCTCTTTGTGCAAGTCCGGTAGATTTTGTTCCTAGAACTCAGCTTCAAATCACTTATTTCCTTGAGGAATGTTGTTATCCGACCATGACTCGAACGTTGCTAGTGCACGGTGTCAGGTGTAAAAAAAAGAAATCAGCGTAACAGAAAAGTATACATGTTCAATGATCCTGGAAAAATGTGCAGCTGTGGCCTTTTAAGAGCAGCTCCCGCTCCTGGGGAATGAACAATGTCCCTTGGCTGCTGCGGTCTCTCTCCCACCCCCGCCGTCGGCCCCATCCATTCACCCTCCTGTCCCCCTCGCAGTGCTCGCCTTCCCCGCCCTGTGTCTTCACATTCCTGCCCCATTAACACCCCGAGAGCAGTGAAGATGTCCCGAGCCCCCTCCCTCGGCCTTTAATTAGTGGCCCCCTTTGAGGCGGGGGAGGGGGTGCTGCTGTTGCAGGCCTTGCATTCCCGGCCCATTACCTCACGGGCTACGGGCCCAGCCAGTGGCCGGCAGCACAGAATTGTCTGCTCCCCGATGGGCTGCGGCCAGCAGAAAGGCACAAAGGAGCCGGGGCTGTACCGCTTGCACCCCACCCCTGCCCTCGGTACGCGGCTCATGGGAACTCAGCACTTCATGTGCGCCCCTCACTGAGTTCGTCCTGCGTGGCAGACTCGTGCGTGAACCCCCCCTCCCAAAAAAAGAACACTGGCCTAGCTATTGACAGTTGTTGTTTGGGACAGGAATGCCCCTTGCATAGTATGTAGGCCCCGAGTACCCGACGGCTTGTTAATCTGGTAGCCTGATCTATTTGGCCATGGCGTATGCCAACCTAGCTTGTGTGCAGAGGCCTAGACCTGGCCTTGACCGTGTGATGGCCTGTGCCCACAAACTGTCACATGACCAAGGGAGGCGCATTAAGCATGTATTTACAGTAGACAAATGTCTACGTCCCTGACCCGAGTGAAGAACCTAAAACCGCGTTGGCAGTGTACTGATTTATGAAATGCTATAGGTGTCACATTTGCCAAAGTTAGAACTGGTGGCATTGTAAATGACAAAGCTATTAATTTAGCTATTTTAAAAAATAACACATAAATAAAAAAATGTCATTTATAAGACCAATAGCTCAAACTTTCCTAATGCGAGCCCTATTGCATTTCCAATGCTTGTTATCTTTTGTTTGGTTTGACCGACATATACAAGCTTGCATGGACACTGGATCAAGTAAATTACAGCACTGCTGTTGCAATTGGTGAAAGTTTTACAGTTGATGGTGACATTGTTAAAAATAAACATTTTACCTTCTATAGTGAAGTCACATACATTACACGATCCACATTTTGCATGACCAACAAGTGGTGTTTGGTTCCAAAGAGAATTTATCGTGTCACGTGTAGGGGAACTAGGGAGTGCAGCCCTGACCAGATGGTCCTTTAAATTAGAACTTTTCTTGAATGCAAACAAAGGTCGATCAATGTGCAGAGTACCAGCATTAAGTATAGGCCAGTGTTTGATTATACTTTTTTTCGAAACATTGGAGACAGGTGAAAATGTAGTCACACAGGCTATTCTTTTATTGGATTCATTTTCTTTATCTTTAAGGCAGAGAAGAACCTTCCTAGGACAATACCAGGCATGTTTTACTGCTCTCCTGACGAGTCTTCTGGGGTAGCCCCTGTCTTTTAATTTGTTAGATAGGACTGCCGCTTCCCTAAAGTAATCCTCTTTTGCGAAGCAATTCAGTCTAATGCGGAGGAATTGTGAATAGGGTTGGGAGTCCCTCAGCGCTCTAGGGTGATTGCTATTATAGCCCAAAAGTGTGTTCCTTTCAGTAAGTTTACGGTATAATTTAGTGTGTAGTGAGCCTTCAGAGTGATAAATGGTAAGGTCTAGAAAAGGAATAGACTCTGCATCAACTGTGCTAGTGAATGTAAGTCCACAGCAATTGTTGTTGAGCCAATGGATAAACTGATTCAAGCTGTTAAGATCATTGTTCCAGATTAAGAAAATATCGTCGATGTAACGTCTCCAAATGTTATGGAGATGGCAGAAGAAAATGGATTAGAGGGAGTCAGTATGGTGTCAGTCTCAATTTGTCCATGAAGAGTATGGCCAGATTGGGGGCAAAAATAGCCCCCATGGAAGTCCCCTTGATTTGTTGGTAGTATTGTTGCTCGAATGCAAAGAAATTTCTTGTCAAGCAAATTTCCAAAAGTTGGAGAATGAAAACTGAAGGTACCCGATGTGGTCTGGGTCTGTTTTCAAGAATGTCCCGTATAACCAAGAGGGCTGCAGTCTGGGGGATGTTCGTGTACAAGGACTCAACGTCCATTGTACACAATACCTGGTCTCCCACAGAAAAAGGTGTCTCTTCAATCAGGTTCACCATGGCCATGCTATCACTGACGTAACACTGGGTAACTGGTACAAATTCTTTAATAAAGAAATTCACATAATGCCCAAGGGGCTCAAGAATGGAGCCACACCCGGATACTTAGGCCTACTCGGTGGATTTAAGACACTTTTATGGACTTCGGGAAGGTGTAATTTACAGGCATTCTTGGTGATTTGATGTTCAGAAATTGGAATTCCTTTGGACTAATAATTCCTAACTCTAAGGCCTCTATGGTAATTTTAGAGATAAGGCTCTGTAAGCCCTTAGTGGGGTTGGTGGGGAGCCTCATGTAGTGATCGGTGTTAGCTAATTGTCTAAGAATTTCCTTAGTACATGCATCTCTGTTTTGTAAGACAATGCCTCCACCCTTGTCCGCACTTTTGATGATTAGTGTGTCAATGTTTTTATTGATTGAATGGCTTTCTTTTCTTCCATTGGAAAATTGTATAGAATGAATGTATGGTTTCCTTAAGCGCATTAAGCTCTTTGGTCACCATTTTTTCAAAGGTAATAACTTCTGGAGGAACCATCCCTGCTGTAGGGGAGAAGGTGGAAGGTGGTCTAAAGGGGGTGTTTGCAATAGCCAACGGTGTCGGGTTTATTTGAAAGAAAGCTTCCAGACGAATCCTCCGAAAGAACCTGAGGATTTCCGTCTGTAATTCAAGAAAGCCAGTGCGTATGGTGGGCACGAAAGAGAGTCCCTTGCTGAGAAGTGACGTTTCGGTAGCAGACAAATTGTGAGTAGATAGGTTAAAGATGGGAATGATCTGTGTGTTCATTGTATCAGTATCTACCACTCGTAAAACTTTTGCAGAGTTTGCGTTGTACCACCGAGGGAATCGTTTGGCTTTACCTTGTGTCGGTGGATTGGATTGGCCTCTTTCTAAAAAATTGCTTCTACTGGGACCAGGATTCCTATTTGATGGACCTGCGTTATCCCCTGAATCAGAGTTGTCTGATAGATCAACAGAGGAATCGGAGAAGCCCACTAGGGTTTGGCGTTGGTTAAAATGACCCCAGGGTCTGGTATTACATGGGTTAGAATAGGAACAATTTGTATAACAGTCCTTTTGAAGGTACGGGTATGTCGTTTCAATTTGGTAGGCCTTAATATCTTTCTTAACCTTATTGTTTTTTTTGTTTTGTTCAACCCTGTAGAAATCGTCTACGGTCTTCTGTACCTGGTCTAATGCCTTTTTGGCATCAGGGACTGGACTGGTGTCGTTAATCTTTTTGCAATTTCGTCAATCTCAGCAGCTAAGGAAGAAAGTGTTTTAGTGGCTATTTCAATGCCCAAGACAAGCCAGTGTCTTGAGCATGTGGTATCAATATGGCTGAAATTATGAATATATTTTGGATTGTCGGTAAAGATACCGGGAATATTGCGTACTATAAGTCCTACTGGTCTTATATCAGCTTTCAGGTACTGCCTTAGCATAAGGGTCATTAATTTTAGACGTACTTGTTTTTTCTTAAAGTCTTTCTAATTGGTCGGGCAGAGTAGAGGAGACATTGGATGGAACGTTCTCAGTGGTATCAGAAAACAGGGAAGGACCTTCACAGATCTTTTTGATGTATACATCCGAATACAAGAGGGCAAGGTCGGACATGCTATGCGTCACTGGGAGGTGACAAGGGAATTAGGAATAATAAACAAAATTACAATTTTACAGGGAAGGGTACAAGGAAGGGCCCACTTCAGGAGGAAGTAGATAGGGAACTATATATATATAGGCAGCAGGCCTAGGAGGAATTGCTGTGCCCATCCCGCGCTTTGGTGAAGCGCACAGTCTGACCTGCAGACCCAGACCAAGGCTAAAAGAGTGTGCCCTGCGGAATACAAAGACTTGGGCCCATCTTAAAGGTAGCCTTACAAAGCGGTTGATCCTGCCTCGGCGGGCCGCCTCGGAGTAGTGAGATGAACTGGGCCCTGCTGCTGGCACACTGAACATCGCCACGGCTGCACAAACTCGAGGGCTTCAACCCTGGTAGCGAAGAACTTACGGGCTGAACGCAAAACTTGGCAGCTACCCTAAGGCATTCCGGTGCTGACACTGAGCAGAACCCACTGCCTATAAGCTTCCCCCAGATGAGGGGGGTAGATCGGAGGAGGCTCGAGCTTGTGGCAAGCACGAAATAGGCAGCCTGTAATACAGCAGGAGTGGGGTTGATGGTAACTGCCTGGAAGGCGGGTTGATATTTAGTGAGGGGCTGCTCCCTCTCCCTTTGGGCGTCGCACCAGCGCTCTTGGCCCGGCCCTCTCTGCGGGTTTGAAGCACTTGGAGAAAAACACAGACCTCCCCCACGATAGCCCGATGAACCGCAGATCCACCCGCCGTGCCACAATGGGGAAACCGGATGGCAAACAACCAAAGCTGACTTTCAATACCCGCAAGACTCCCTGCTCCAAGATGGAGCTGGAAGCGGACCATGCTGAAACCCCAACCACATCCACGGCAGACCTAAAGGAATTACTGTTTGTAATACAATCAAGCCTGAAGTCAAAATAATCTAAGATGGACTCCATGTCAGCCAGGATGGAAGGATTAAAGCATAGGGCTGAGAAGCACAATGACCGCCTGACAGAAGCGGAGAGGCGAATATCTGATCAGAAGGACACGTCCAACGCCACAAATACCCGAACACTCGAAATGGATAGAGTGTTGAAGGTGATTGCGGCTAAAAACGAGGAGCTGGAATCACTCTCAAGGATGATCAACCTCCGCATTTTGGGGATACCGGAATCTATGTATACCGGACAGATGGTGGAATATGTGGAACGCTTGATAATCGCATTATTCGGCAATGAGGCCTTCTCAACGGTCTTCGTGGTTGAAAGGGCGCACCGCCCGCTGGCGAGCCGCCCTCAGGCTGGGGCTCCCCCACGTCCCATAATAGTTAAAATGCTAAAGTTTTGTGACAGAGACACTGCTCTCTGCCTCTCCAGGGAGAAAGGAAGCCTCATGCATGAAGGAACAACTGTCTCCATATATCCGGATTTCACCATGGCGGTACAGGAGCAGAGGCGCAAATTTCTCCAAGTGAAGAAGAAACTTCAGGAAGCAGACAATGGAGGGGCATCGGACATTGAATAGCGGGCCTCACCGTAACAAGCCGCCAAACCCTCGTATTAAGAAGACGTCAATCCTAGTTCCCGTCAAGGAAAGCCATAGGATCTCATAACGCTAATGTGCGATATATGGGACCTACACATGGGATCCTCACCTCAGTAGCACATATAGCAGGCCAAACGACAATGGACCATATGGTATTGTACATAGGGGATGACTTGACACTGTGGCTGGGGGGGGCGGTGAGGGGTTTGTAGGTCTCCCCTCGATATGGAGGAGATGGGAGCCCGCTGCGACTTGGGGGGCCAGGCTGCTTCCTTGCCGTCCTGCCTGAACACAGTGATATGGACAAGTACACTCTAAACCTGAACTGACGGGCTGGAGGTCTCCAGCCATGATGAAGATGCACTGGAAACTGTAACCGAAATGACCCTATACATGCCCTCCCGAACACCCTCACTTTGGTGAGGCAGATCCCTGGTCGCCATCTGGAATCCACCTGTCAGGTGAAGCCTTACTAGTATGGTTGTTAATGTTTTACTACTTGTTATGGAATGGACTAAATTGTGTTCCCCTGTTGGAATATACATTAGCAACTTCACGCCTAGACATCTCTACCTATTTGCATCAGACCATTTTTAAAGGATGTGTACTTCCAAGCTTCGCTATGACTGAACGTTCAAGACCCCCCCACATACCGCTTTCTCACTTGGAATGTGGGAGGACTGGGGGAACCCCGCAAGCGCAGGCACATATTATCTTACCTAGACCGTCATGACATACACTGCACGATGCTGCAGGAAACACATTTTAGCCCCACTGTCCCTTCCACATTTGCAGTTCGCTGGGCCAGTAATACCGGTTTTTCTTCATACTCCTCGTATGCTTGTGGCACATGCACCCTAGTGAAGAAATCCCTCCCGTACACCCCATTAGGGTCTGTAACGGACAAGCGGGGCCGGTACTCAATTCTCTGGGGTAGGATTTCCGCTTAATCCTTCACGTTAGTTTCGTGCTATGGGCCGAACATTGATGACCCAGAGTTTTTCTGCGTACTATGGGGAAAGGTACTGGAGATTGGTTCCACACATTTATTATGGGGGGGATTTTAATGTCACGGTCAATCCTACACTGGACCGTTCACATCGGCAACCACATCACTACTCCCACTTACAATTCACCCTCAAGATGATCATTGAAGATCATGACCTGCTTGATGCATTGCGACACATACACCCGACGAGGCAGGAGGGCACATGTGATACCACTTCCCGAGCCTCATGGTATACAATTGACGCATGGCTTATCACTAAGGGCTTAGCACCTTGGTTGACGCACTCCTCCCACCTCTCACCTCCCCCAGACTTATTCGGAACATTCCCCAGTGCTGGTCGCTATAACCCCCCACCCCCGCACATGGATTCTCCTTTTCAATTCTGGCGTTTCAATCTGATGTCCTTATTGGATCCTGTATTTAAACAGGAACTCGAGCAGGAGATTACTGATTATTTCCATCGCAATGAGAATTCAGTGGAGCAGTACTCAACGGTGTGGGAAGCTTTTAAAGTTACCATACAGGCCTGTGCATCGCGAAAAGTGGTGGTATCCTGAAGGATATCCGATCAACTCTGCAGGTATTGTGTACAATGGAACAAAGAAAGATTGAGACGGAGCTGCAGCATAATCCCACATCTAAGTTGCAAGCTAAGTTGTGTAGTGTGCTTAGCGAATGTCAAGAGACAAGGGAGAGCGAATGTAAAAATACAGAGGGAAATATCATGGGGCGCGCCAGTATGGGGAGGGGGACAGACCTGGAAAGACGCTTGCGGCTCTTATTCGACCCCCGCAGTTTTCGAATATTGTGCTGGAGATTGAAATGAAAACGGACAAATGCATAGCGACAGCCGAGATCGTGGAGACCTTTTGAAAATTCTATTGAGGTCCTTATAAGACGCAGAGAACCCAGACAGTGGACTTCACCTCCTTCTTTGAGGATACGGCGATAGCTTGGTTGGGAGATGGGCAGAGGGAATTTCTTTTGAGACATCACGAGGATGAGGAAATAATAACGGCCATAATGAAATTACAATCTGGGAAGGCGCCGGGGCCGGAGGGCCTACCAGCGGAGTTTTATAAAACCTTCTACCAACTGCTCATCCCAATACAGAGACATGTTTTTGAGGAAGTTCAGGAAACTGGTATACTCCCCCCTCAATGAGTGAGGTGCACATCATATCAATAACCAAGCCGGGTAAGCCTTTGGCCTATTGTGACTCATATAGGCCTTTATCCTTAATAAATATTGGCGTGAAAATAAGGCTAAATTGATTGCCAACCTTATCAGTCCTCTCATGACTGCGTTGGTGCTTCCTGACCAATCCGGCTTTGTGCCCAATCACGGCACATCACATAATTTACGTACCTTATTTGCGCTCGACATAGACCCTGACACTAACGCTGCAGCTATATTTCTTGACGCCACTAAGACGTTTGATTCCCTGGAATGGGACTATCACGCCTTCGTCTTGTGGCATATGGGTTTCCCTGCCCCCTTCCTAGAATGGATCAACTTACTGTATTCGGGTGTTGGAGCCAGAGTGATGGTCAATGGAGCTCAGTCGACACCGTTCACAATTACACGGGGTACCCAACAGGGCTGTCCCCTGTCGCCCCTTCTCTTTGCTATTGCCATCAAACCCTTAGCGGCCAAGATTAGACAACATTTCTGAGACTATGCATTGATATACCCAGAGAGGCAGGTCTTAATCTCCCTGTATGCCGACGATATTACGCTGTACCTACGGGAACCGGCGGTCAGCCTCAACCCTATTCTTCGATTGCTCATTCTCTTTGGGCATTTATCCGGGATAACCGTGAACTGGGGGAGATCCCAAATATTCCCTTTAACTGTGGCTACACTGCAATTCGTTCCTGACTTCCCGTTGAAGTGGTACGTGGATACACTCACTTACCTGGGCATTAAGGTCTCTTGTTGCCGAGAGGAACTGATGCGCTCCAACTACGGACGCACCCTTGACCTTATCACAGAGAAGATCACCAGATGGATTGCGATGCCCCCTCCATGGCGGCCAGAGTGTCCTTAATAAAAATGATAATTTTACCTCAACTCCTCTTCCTTTTTACTAACATCCCTTAGGCTCCAAGCCGGTATTTTTTTAAATGTGTCAGGGCCCAATTGATAAGGTTAGCATGGGGCAGAAAGCAGCCCAGACTGGTGTGGGAGGTTCTCACCCGTCCCTTTGAGGCTGGAGGATTTGAAGTCCCCAATATGGAGCTATATTTTATCTGCGCCCAGGCGCACTTTGCGGCCTACTGGATGCACTCTCCCCCATACATGCCACACCTAGCTATTGAAGATGGTCATATGGCCCCCACCCCAAGCACCACGTATCTCAGCACAGCTGCAGTACCTAGGCACCTGGCGTCTATAACTGTGTAATGCACAACCAGTGCCTGGTGCAAATTGGCACATAAACTTCAATGCTCTGTTATCTATTCGCCACTGCTGCACCTGCAGGGGAGACAAGACCTACCAGTCACGACAGAAGGGGGATGCCGACGGATGCTGCGCAAATTGTCTTGCCTTACCTAGGGTCAATTATATAAGAATGGGCAATTTAGATCTAGTGACAACTTCTTTGGCAGCAATACCCCTACTCCCTTGGAGTGTTTCTATTATGTGCGGCTTAGACAAGACATGCACTCTCTGACTCAGTATTTCCCTCTTGAACCCCCCATTCTGCTCCCCCTGCACACTCTCCTGCAGCACACTCACCCGGAACATGTAGTATCACAATTATATTGCTCAACTCAAGGGGACTGGGAAAGAGACCTAGTTCCAGCTAAGGGTAAGGGGGAGGCGGAATTGGGAACTAACATCACGACGGAGTAATGGTCCTTTTGCTGTCGCCAAACGGGCACCATATCTGCGAATAGTAGACTGCGCCTGATACATTATAAAAATATTCACCGATTATACTACATGCCTGCTCGGCTGCACCGGTTACACTTGCTCGAAACTGCCCACTGCGATAGGTGCGGGGCTGGGAGGCTGATTTTAGACACTTGGCCTGGGACTGCCCGCCGGTTCGGGACTACTGGAGGAAGGTGCTTCAAGCGCTAGATGACATGACTGGGATGCATGTGCGTGACGACCCCCTTACTGTGCTAATAGGCTACACGGAGCAGGTCCCTGTCAAGGTGCGGAGATATGTCTCCTTGGTCCTTTTTGCTGGCAAAACGACGAATAGCCTGTAGTTTGAGGGCGCGGCCGAGCCCCCAAATTTAAGAACTGGCTGAGCGACCTTATTTATTGCCAGGAACAACTGCACACCTACGCTGAGCTCATGCCGCCCTCCTCCCGCCCTATAGATATATGGGCCCCTCTTCAAACATACCTTTTGGCACATACTGACTCTGGGGACACGGACCCAGGCCCTGATCGGGATGTAGGCACCTTGCTGTGTCAAATTTAATTATGCCAATAAAGGTCGGTTTGAGAAAAAAAAAAAAAGCCATCCCATTGGTGTACATAGGCGTTCCCACACGAACACGTTTTTTTATGCAAAACCCTAGCTACTAAAACAAACACCAATTAACTGTTCCTGTGAGGATTAGGGTCAGTACTGATATGCATAAGACAGGCTTCGGTCTAGAGTGGCACAGTGGGCTAAAAACGATGGACAAGAATGCTGCTCAGAGTGACGGCCAGTTAGACTATTTGCAAACATCCTGCCCATCACGTTCTGTATGCTTGCTGTAACAACCTCGGTGGGCATGGGTTTGCCCAGACATGGTTCCCTTGCTCGCTCTGCTGAAGGATCTAAGTTATACTTTATTGACAATGCTTGACAGATCCTGAAATTCGTCTGGGTTGCTTGTTTTCCCTTCTGGAGTAGGCATTTTCTAGTAATTCATGATGGATTTTTCCAATGAGGGGAGAATGCAAGCCCCCTTCTAAAGTGGAACAGTGTAAAAACTATGGTTAGGTAGGATACCCAGAGTGATTCCTAGTGGGTTAGACTATTTACAAGCATCTCCTGAGAGCCAGTAAAATGTGTTTGGCAGCAAACTAATGTCTGCCTTGTCAGGATTCTATGTGCGCAGCAATATCCAGCTTGTGAGTTTTAGGGAACCCAAGACAAAGGGTCTGGTAGTTTGAAAAGTGTCGTAGGACACAGAGTCTTGACAGAGGCCCCAGCTGCAGGCCATCCACCCTCCTGTTACCATTTCTACCACCACACTAGTCGGTACATACCTTACAGAGGGAGGAGATCCCTACAGTAGGCACATGCCCAGCATCCTCTTTTTTGATGCCAGCGATATGCTTGTTGTGTGCAAGGTAAACATCTATTGTGTCTGCCTGTGATATACCTGTTGTTTGAAAGATAAGCTTCCATTGCGCTGCCAGTGTTATATTTCTTCGGTTTCTGAGGGAATTTTGCTTGGTTGCTTAATGTGTACCTTTTCTACATGTGCAGGACGGCCACAATGCTGCTACCACTTGTCTGTGTTCTATGTTTCACTGTAGCTCTTACAGTCTGTGTTCTGCTATTTGAGAATGTGCGTATTTGTGAAGTTCTCCCCGCTGCACTTGTGTGTGTTACACACTGATGGGCACTGATGGGCACTGCTGAGATGCGTGAGCCAACGAATAAACAGTGAAAGCAGAGTCAAGGGTAGGGTCCAGCTTTAAGAGCCTGTGCACGAGCCAATTCCATGAAAATGAATGCCATGTAAAACATGAAACAAACATAACGTAAAACTATGACAAAGTGTCTTCAAAAAAGAGCAGATTCCATCACTGCATCGAGAATTATTTAATAAAAGTTAGGGTTTTAAAAAAAATTCGAGAAACATTCCTGTCTCCACTCTGATAACAATACTATATGTGAACTAAGAGGCAAATCAGCAGTCACGTGTACCCTGTATGTGGCCTAGATCCTAATTGCAGATGGAGCAACAGTATTGTCCATTAAATCAAACACAAGAGAGGCTTTTGGGAAGCACACATCCAGAGCTCATATTTGAAGGTGCTCCCATATAAAGTAATGAACAAAAAAGGAGGCTCAGTGAAATGCGGTATTTCCCTAGGATCACGCAGCGAAGCTGAGGTTGATGACTTTCCATTTTCACCCTCCGCAGTTTAACCACTGGATGGGCATCTCTTTCTCACATTGAAGGTTAATGTTTTGTCCCTAATTCCTGAAGAGGCAGAAATCACATTTTATTTTTGGCACAGTTTTACATAGCGCAAACCAGGACTGAGGACAAAAGATTGTTTCAAAACAAACAAAGACTATTACACTTTGTTTGGGTCTAGGGAGGTTCACTGTGATTTACAGGATGCTGAGCCGAGGCTGGAATTCGAGCCTGGCTTTCAATGTGGCATGGTCAGCAGCTGTAGCTACGGAACCACATCACCTCCCGAGAACACTTGGCTCATTTTGGGTCGAGGTTGCAAGAGGACCTTGAGCTTAGCCAGAGCTAGCCTTCGGACTCGAGCTTTTGAGTGGCTGAGGTCATGCACGGCTGAATGCCATATTTGCTGTCCTCTGCAAGTTTAAACGTGAACAAAAATATACTAACTTACAAAATTTTGACAGCGTTGAACATTGACTAGCAGTGGCAGCCGCTGCAAAAGTGAAGTGAGGTGGTGGGTGGAGAGGGGGGGGGGGGGCTAGCTACGGGGGATTGGGTAAATATTATACTTTTTTTTAAAAACCTTACCTGTCCTGCCACAGATGCGGCCAGGCGCCTCAGTGCTCCTCTTCTCTCCTTCTCCTGGTGGTGTCCCAGCAGTCCATGGGATACCATCACAGGCTCCCCATGCAATCCTGGTGCATGAGAGCAGCACCAGGAATGTTCTGAGCAGCCTGTTTTGCAGCTCTGACATGGTCTGGGATGCTGTGCCGTTTCTCCAGCCCAGCTTTCCAACACAGCAGGGTTAAAGAACACTAAGGGGATAATTTGGATGTCCGCCCGCCATCCCCCCGTGGAATGGGATCGCCCGCCATATGTGAGGGTGTTCCATTGCAGAAATTAGGAAGCGCCTGCAACACTGGCGGGCGCATCCTGCATTCCTGACATTGCGGCGGGCAGTGCACTCAGCACCGCTCGCCACAATGCCAGGAAGGAATGTCCTACAGTTCCATGCACAACATGGCAGGCACCGCGCGGTGCCTGCCATGTTGTGCATGGAACTGCAGGGGGGTACCTATGTGCACCCCTCACCCCCCGGAGTCCCTTGTGGCCCGCAACGGGCCCCCGCAAGCAGACTTGCATGCGGATCAACCCCGCCGGGCCGGCAGTGGCTACCGATGGCCCGGCGGGGGCGATCCGCCTGTCATCCTAAAGGGGCCCTAAGTGTGGACTAAGACAACCGGCTAAAGAGACCGGCACACTTTACAGTGCACCTACCACTCCTCCTCTCTGCAATGGACTTTCCCCGCCCAAGACTCCCAGGGTCGATCAGTCAGTCAGTGGCTAAAAATTATAATCTTTTTTTAATTATCATTTTATTTTTCACTGACCGACTCAGTGGGGCAACGCTTCTCCGCCATTACGGAGGAGCTGCCCCTGTTCACTTGGCTGTTAACCTTTAACGTGCATCTCTTTGCTACAATCATCGTTCTTCTCTTTTAATGTGAGAAGGAACTGCCTATCACAGCTCCCTAGAGCAGAAATTGTCAGACACCACCCTCAGCTAAATCTCAAACTTGTCGAATTTGCAACTGGACTGCAGTGACAGCCAGAGCACACTGCAATACCTTATTCCCCTGAAACCTAATTGTACTACAGCAACAACATCTTCCAACCAAGAAGCTTGTTGAACCCGATATCCTGGGCGTGGTTCCCCTCCACCACAATGTTTTTCCTTCCAGCCACCTGTTTTTTGAGGACTTAGTTTGTGCTGGATTTAGGACTCTGCACAAGTTACCACTGCTAGCCAGTGCTAAAGTACTTATGCTCCCTCTTTTAAACATGGTAACATTGGCTAACACCCAATTGGCAAAATTAACTTACTTTAAGGTCCCTGGTACAGTGGTACTACATGTTCCCAGGGCCTGTAAATATAATGCTTTTTTTGAAAAAGGACAAGATAGAAGGTTCTTCAACTTGCGCACAAATGTCTAATATTTAAGTAAAAACAAATCTCAATGTTGCTACTAGGGACAATAGTGACGTCTATCCAGCGTCATAAACAATGTAGTAAACTACACATGAAACATTTGTAAGCAATATATCCCGAGCAGTTGCAATCCGCGTTAGGAAAAGCAATAAAGAAGAAAAAGTCTTTCAGTATCTGAAAGTCAGTCAGTCAAAGAAACTTTATTCGGTTATTTAAAACCATAAAAGCAAGACATAGTATACAAAACAAGTTTAAAATTCAATTAAACATATATGAAAAGACATTACTACACCTTCATAAAGAACACAAAGAACCGAATTTTGTTAAAAATAAGTGACTGTAAGAACAAGTTTACATGGTGTCCAACAAAAGTTATACAAGTGTCAAATTTTGGTTGTTAGAAATAGCAGCCATTCTTAGTTTATTTTGTCTGGCAGCTGCTGCCAGAAAACAGGCTACCCCATATGTTGTCTGTACCGAGTTCAGCATCTGTAGATATAATAATGCTGGCCGTACCTGGACAAAGTTCAATTTTTTCAGAATAGGTACCAGGAATTTTTTGCGAACCACCAAATAATGTTCACAAAGCATAACTAAGTGGAGGGTGTCCTGAGTGGAAAAACAGTCGCAGGTACAGGGGGGTAAGTTCTCTGGTAAACCCCACTTTGATTGTGAGCCAAGCACAAGGTGTATTAAATTAAACCTGAACCTTATGAGTAAAAAGCGATGGTAAGGCTTAGTAACATATTTCAAATAAGGTTCCATGGCTAAAGTTGAGGAGAGTTGAAAAAGTGAACGTACCATTGGTTTACCTAATTCAACCGTTTCCCTTTCAGACTCCAACAAGTTTTGGAAATGCAGCTTGACCCACTTTACATCCTCTTTTTTTAAGTTGTGTGGTAAAGAGTACATTTCTGGACGCCCTAGTCTCGCGCATGCCGCTCTAACATACGCCAGCCACGGGATGTTATTGGCTTTATCCAGAGACAAACAATCTTTGAGGATACAATGATTTAAACTGATTTCCTCGTTTGTCCACGTTTTAACCCAATATATCACTGGGGCCATTTTTAAGAGGTCAGTAACGTGACCCAAGCCTAATTCATTATGAATTGTGTGTATAGGGGAAGATTTAGGTAGTGATAATAAGGCTCGTAAAAAATTGTTTTCTGCAATCTGAATGCCTGGGCATGAGACATAGCCCCATATGGCCGCCCCATAAGAGGCAATTGCCAAACATTTAGCTTTATAGATACGGGTCATAGCTTCCATAGGTTTTGATCCCAGTTTTTTAGAGAAGTGAAGAAGGGCTATAGTGGATCTAGTAACTCCATTCTGTTTTAATCTCATTTGTGCACCCCATGTTCCTTTCTCATCGAAGGTGACGCCCAGATAGCAAAAGAAAGGGACCCTGGAAATTGGTGAACCATTACAGCTAAAAGATCTGATCTTCGTGTGTTTTTTCCGTGAACCTGTAACCATAACATGGGATTTGGTCGAGTTAATTTTAAGATCGAGAGCTTCCATAAAGAGGCCAAAGTGATCTAAGAGTTTTTGAAGGCCTGTGCCAGTCCGAGCTAAGAGGACGGCGTCGTCCGCGTATAGGAGGACCGGAATAGGTACCCCCCCCATACGCGGAATGTCTGGGGTGACTGAGTTCAATGAATTACCCAGGGAGTTGATGTACAGTGTGAAAAGGAGAGGTGCCAGAATGCAGCCTTGTCTGACACCTCTTCCAGACTTAAACTTTGCTGTGCACCTTCCATCCCTGTTCACCCTAACAGATGCAAATAAATTTAAATGGAGGTCGTGCAGAAAATTAACCAAAGTTGTGTCCAAACCCATATTGCCCAAAATAGTCCACAGTTTTGAACGATTGACCAAATCAAAAGCGGATGATAAGTCCATAAAACCCAAATAAAGAAGTCCCCCCTTCACCACTGTGTACTTGCTGATAATTAGGTGGAGGTTGAGACATTGGTCCATGGTCCCTCTGTGTGCTCTGAAACCATACTGTAACTCCGAGAGGATCCTGCTCTCTCCAAGCCAGTCCTCAAGCCTCTGCAGAATGACCCTGCCCAAGATCTTAACGGCAGAGTCCAGCAGGGAGATTGGCCTGTAGCAAGCCGGGTCCCCCCTGTTCCCTTTCTTGAATATGGGCACAATAATGGAGGTGGACCAAGAGGAAGGAAAACCAGCTGAGGGTATTGCGTTAAAAACATTCATTAATATCTTCGACCAAAATTGGGGGTATTGGATGTAGAGATCTGCAGGAACCCCGTCAGGGCCCGGGGCTTTGTGTTTACTTGTGTCTCTAATCGCCGTTTCAACCTCCGAACTACTAAATTCCATAACTAGGTTAGGGGATTTATGGGCATTATCGGTTAGACCAGGTGCTGTGGATTCGTAGATCTTTTCGAAGTGGGCTACCCATCTATCATCTTCTATTACACAGTCCATGTCGGTCTTCCCTTCATTGGCGAAGAAGGGCTGGTTCACAATGGCCCAAAACTTTTTGCTGTCTCTCAATACATCCGTAGATAAAAGGCTCTCCCAAGCTTCGTCCTTGATTCCGGATTTGCGTTTAAGAACTGCAGTTTTGTAATCCTTCCTTAAATTGGCCACCAACGTCCTGTCCCTAGGTTTTTGTTTTAGAGCTTTAATCAGAGCACTATGTTTCTGGGAGCATTCTTTATTGAACCATTTCTGGGGTTTCTTAATCCTTTGCCCGGTAGACCTTAGCTCCAAATTCTTAGCAATCCTTCCGCATATCTCCTCGTATGCGATTACTACATCCGGGCCTCGAGCAGTTGGGTCCAGACATACTGCCATATCTGACTCTGACTCTTGGGCAAGTGAATGGAAGAAGTGTTCAGGGACTATTTGTTCCCATTTTAGGCGCCTTCCCTGGTCTTTAGTTATCAAGTCCCTTGGGGCTGCCACATCTGTTGGATTATGGGTCCGGAAGCAGTCTAGGTCCAGCATCAGGAGGACAGGATTGTGATCACTGAAACTAGCAGTGACCACCTTGTACTCGCGTGCCTTAGCTAGTACCCCAGATGAAACAAAAATGAAGTCTATAATCGTATTAGCGTCTTTCCCCACGAAGGTTGGGGCTCTGGGATCGTTCTTACTTTGAGCAAATTCAAATAAATTTAAAGTCGCCAGGAAAGACTCAAGGCACTCACCCTCAATTGTATGCACAAAATGGGGGATGGCTTCCGTCGGTGAGCCCCTATAACTATCATTAAGGCAATCACCCTCACAGGGATGAATATTAAAATCACCCAAAATAATCATCTCTAGGGAAGAGGTGCAGTCGCTTCTATAGGCTGACAAAAATTGTAGTAAGGAAGTCAAATGTTCATTCACAAATAAAGACTCCCTGGAATTATAAAAATTAACCAATAAGAAAGGTTGGAAGCCAGGTAAGGTCCACTCCACGACTAGCGTGTTTGCAGGTGCAGATTCCAATTGTTTGAATGCCCCTACCAACTCCAAGGAACACAGTGTAAGTAGGCCACCTTTTGCCCTTCCTCTCACACTAGAGGCTGCAGGGGTAAAAAAACTACGAAAGCCATCTAGTGCAAAATTAGTTGTGGTGTCCCAGGTTTCTTGCAAACCCACTATGTCGTATTGTTTTACAAACTCTTGCCATATGGGGTCCGACGCCTTTGCATTTAGACCTGCCACATTCCAGGTAAGGAATTTACAAAGTGGGAGAGGTGCGGCTGGGAGAAAAGATGGTGTACTCCGGTTCTGCGCCTCCAACGAACTATCAGAGGGAGTAAAAGAAGGTTTGTCCGTAATCAAGACCGATGTTGCCACTTCCTTATGAGGGGGAATTAAACTGGTCTGAGGTCCCCTTCCCTTTGGAGAGCCTTGCATATGTCAATCCACCCAGTCTGTATTTGAGAGGCATTCAAAACGATTCGCCATTGGGAAGTACAGAGCATTGGGAGGTCCATTTCGCTGTTGGGGGTAATGATGTAGTTGAGAAGAATGCGGACCAAAGAAAGGGCCGCCTTGAGGTGGTCTGCCTCCTCTATTCCCAACCAGGTTCCAACCCCCACCCCATTCCTCCTCCCATCCAGGAGTTTGTGGCATCCAGGGAAGATTAGATCTCTGTCTGGGTTTACGATCGTGAGGACCCTTAAGCCAACTCCATCGATTGTCGGCTTGATTGTGTGGGAGATAAAAATAGGAGAGAGGTCTAGCAGTTACTGTGCTCGCCTGGTATCTCGGGGCCCTTCTGCTACAAATAAATTCTACGACCTCAGTATTCTCGAAGGTAATCACTACACAATCCCCTGGAAGATTTTTCCTATTCTGTCCTACCCATGGAGCTCTCTCTATCATCAAGATATTACAGGGAATATTTGGAGGGAGAGGATAATTATTGGCTAACCAATGGCATACTTTGTTTTTCAGGGTCTGATATGACTCTTGTTCAGTTGGGGGTATTTCAGTGACCCCAGTAAGTATAACAACATAGGGACAGGCATCTGGGGGCAGATGGATATTTTTTCGGACCTTACATTTAACATTATCAAGTGCTTCAGGGATTGTCGGTTGGGATAGACCATCCCTAGAAGTAGCCTGAGGAGTTAAATGTGAGTTGTTTTTGGAGGGTGTATGACCGGAGTCAATTTTCTTAGTTCCCTCTGCTGAAGGGGGCTTATTGTTAGAAATAGTCTGAATTGGAGTATTACTATGGTTCTTAGGCACCCCTTTAACAGACTCCAATGTTTTTTTTTAAATCGCCTGGGGTTTTAGTGGTTTAGGCTGATTAGAGATCTGGACAGTTTTATTATTTAAGGAGAAACTAGGAGCACTTATGTCCTTGTGTATGTTTTTAAGGACAGTTTCAAGACAGCGTAGTCTTACCTCTATGGGTTCTAGCAGTGATTTCAACATATTGAAAATCACAGAGTTGTTGATAGTTAAACCATCCTCCTCCTGTGATGGCGCTACAGGAGGAGGATTACCAGCGTCTACACTAAACTGTAAAATTTCCTCCAGACTTTGATCAATTAAGGTGTCGTCTGGTAGATTTAAGGGTAAACCGACCTTGTTTGGGAGTGTCCCCCCTGTTAAGCTAGTTTGAACCTCAGACAGCTTCTCACAGTTAGGGGGATTGGGGTTGGGGTGTGTCTGGCCCTTCTTTCGTTTAAAAGTAGTTTGTTTATTACCCTTCTGTTTCTGTTTAGGAATAGCCCCTTCAATCCTACCCCTCTCACTTCTAGTGTTAACATCGGTGGTATCACAGGTGTGTGACTCTTGCGGTTGTGTTCCACTCAGAGTTAGAATATTAAGGTTAGGTGAAGCCTCCAAGTCCTGAACGGTATCAGTGTTACTATTAGAGCCATCCATAGCCCCAATATCTCCGTGGCTATGTATTAGAGCCTGGGTTTCTGGACGGCAAACAATGATAGGGGTTTGGGCCAACGCAATCAGACCCAATGATGAACGTTTGGCCATGGCCAGGTCTTGTGATACTCTCCTGTCCATTAATACGATTCCCTCGTCAATTAATGCGTGTGTGCGGGTTATAAAATCATCCAGTGTCCCAGTAAGCTTTTTAGCACTAGCAACAGCCATACTTCTAGTTTTTCGAGTGGACATAACCCGTTTGCCCTAGGGGTACAAAGTGCGAGTTAGATAGTGCGAGTTAGATAGTTACAATCGACCAGGGTCAGTGGCCCAGCCCGGCCTCCTCTGGCCTCTGAGGGCCACAGAGGGCCCGCCCTTTGCCCAGGCTTAGCCCCGGGCACTCCCGCGCGCTCCCGCGCAGCGTGTTGGGCCGGTTCTTATAGGTGTCAGTAATTAGGGCGGGTCGGTCAGGGAGAGCGGGCCAGGTGACTTGGCCTCTGGGAAGCGGGGACTCCTGGGAAAGCGAGTCCCGGACCCAGCGCTCGCAGCCCTGTCACTCACTCTCTCACCCAGCAGGGGCCAACAAACGGATGTGCAGCCTCGACGCAGCGGGACCCGCGCAGCGGGTTCCGCAAGCTGCTGGTCAGTTCTTCCCTCGACGATGTCAACTCCTTCCTTCCTCCACAGGGCAAAAGTCAGTGTGGCGTTCCCGGGTTCCTGAACGGGCAGAATCCTTTTCAGCTGTTTCTGCTGGGCGGGGCGGTCAGGGAGAGCGGGCCAGGTGACTTGGCCTCTGGGAAGCCGGGACTCCTGGGAAAGCGAGTCCCGGACCCAGCGCTCGCAGCCCTGTCACTCACTCTCTCACCCAGCAGTATCTGAAAGACTTTTTCTTCTTTATTGCTTTTCCTAACGCGGATTGCAACTGCTCGGGATATATTGCTTACAAATGTAAATATAATGCTACTAGTGGGCCTCTAGCACGTTTTGTGCCACCTACCTAAGTAGCCTTGTAAGCATGTTTCAGGCCTGCCATTACAGCTTGCGTGTGCAGTTTTAAATTGCTATTTTGACCAGGCAAAATAAACCTTTTGCCAGTCCTATATCTTACTTTTTAATCCATAGAAGCCATCCCTAGGGTAGGCCCTAAACAGCCAAAGGGCTGGGTGCAGAGTATTTAAAAAGTTGGACATGTACTTTTAAGTTTTTCATGTCCTGGTAGTGAAATACTCTTAAAGTAGTTTTTATCTACTGCAAAGCCTATCTCTCCCATAGGATAACACTGGGTCACCATTAAACATTTAATACATGTTGAATTTCAATTGAGAGCAAGTGGGAATGTCAAGTTTGGTGTCCACATTTTTTAAAATTTAAAACCTTCTTTAATGGTAAAGTCAGATTTTAAGTCACAATTCTGAAAATGCCCCTTTTTGAAATTATGCATGTTCTTATCCAAACCATTAGGTGCCTTCAGCCTGTATGCTGGGTCACTTGACTAGGTGTAGCAGGCAGTCAGTCTATTGCTCACAGACAGCAAGCCAAAGGGGGACTTGATGTTGGCAGGATGGACCATCTCTGACTTTATATGAAATAGGAGCGATCACCTACAATACTTGCACATCACAAAGTCTTTGCTGAGCACACTCATTAAAGGGTTTGATACTAGTCTTATGTGCCCCCAGGCCAGCTGGGTCCAGGGTAGTGAGGCATAAAATTCCAGACACATCCGGGGGCAGAAACCTCCAGCACCTTCTCCTATTTCAAAGATAGCTCCAGGTATATATATATTGGACCCTCAGACCCAACTCTTCGGTACACCTCTGACCCTGTGGAAAACTCAGAAGGACTATTCTGCTAATCTGCAAGAAGGACTGCTACTCTGCTCCCTTAGTGAGAAGGACTAGACCTGCATCTCAAACCGAGAAGCAGAGTGGCTCCAAGGACTTGTTGGCTGGGCTCTGGATCAGATCCTCAGAGACAGAAAAGGGTCTAACCACCAACACAAAAGGGTCTAACCACCATAAACACAGACCCTGGACCATGCCTGCTCTGAGTCTTTCTCCCCCTCCCTCCCACCCTTGCCCCAAGTCTCAGGCACTTGGAAGCGAACCTGAAGGTATTTTGCCAGCCCAGCTGTGGTCCAAGCAGAACCAACGCAGTGACTCGCTGCTCCATATCGAAACTGCCTCTGCGCAGTGCATCCCCCACACAGGACCCATCAGCTCTACAGAACAGATGCTGAGCGATGCCTCCTTGATGCAGAGCCCCGCATCGAAGCCCTGCAGTGCCTCATAACCACCACTACACAAAGCATTCTCAATGCAGGACGTCGCATTGCAGCGACGTAGCTCCATGTAATCACTTTGCACGATGCGTCCTTGATGCAGGACCTCGAATTGCAGCCCATCAGAACAACGTCTACGCGACACATCCTCAACACGGGATGGCGCAACGCTCCGTAACCCAGATTTAAATTACTTTGTTCAGTGGGCATACCTTAATCCCTGAATCCAGCCCATGCTATATCGTGGTCGGTTTGAACTTGTGACTTTGCCCTGGTCCGACGCAGCAAGCTACAGTAGGTGCTTTGTGCTTCTAAGAACTGTTTGCACTTAATTTTTAAAAATGATATTTCTCAGGTTCTACTTTCATTTTGGTCTCAAATAGTTTTTTATATTGTAATCTTTTTTTGTAAATTGGTGTGGGATTTTTCTAGTGATATGTTTTCACTTTATTACTATTTTAAGTGTGGCATAAATATTTTACACATTCCTTTTAAGTTAAGCCTGCTGGTTTTGAGCCAAGCTACCACAAGATTAAGCATAGTTTAATTTGAGGTTTGCTTGCGTTTTACACTGACATTACTGTGGTTGATGCTTGAGTTGAGGTCCAGCCCCCAAAATCAGTAATACAAATCCCTACAAAGGTCTGAATAACTTTTGCAGAATTCAGCTACTATTTTCATTCCAATTCGACATATTGTTATATTTTAAGAGAAATGTAAATCAATTAAAGATTTTGTGTTTTCATTTCATAAAAATTGACAGTTTTAACTACGTAACCCCGAGCACCAAGTGACCCTGCTCATACGACCTACCGAGATGTACACAGAGTCCCAAGTGCTGCAAAGCTAGTAAGTTTACTTATGTGTGACATTTAAATGTTTGCCATGTGCTTGTGTGACATTTTATTGCTTCAAATGACACTTAGGGCCTGAATATGAGTTTGGCAGTCCACGGACCACCAGACTTACAGTGGCGGTCCAGACACCGCTGCATTAGTGATCCACCCACCCCACCCCTCCCTGGCAGTGGTACTGCTGACAGGGCCATGAAAAGGCTGGCGGTCCTGAAATAAAGGGGGTCCTATATAGCCCCTGTTGCCTATTTGCTTCGGGATGCATACAGGGGGACACAACAGTGATACTCTGTTGTGAGTTCAACACTGTTATAGGTATGTTATGTGCCAACAAGGAATACAGATCCCTTCAATGTATCACAAAGTCAGCTTGCAGTCTGAGAGAGTTGCACCTGCGATGGGTGAGGAGTACATTGGATTATCTGATTGCAGGCAACAGCTATTTGAATCCTGCAGGACACAGAGAGGCTAAGTATGCAAAAACTGAGCTGGGCGCTTGCCACCAGTAAAAAAAGCAGCTCTCTGCTCTGTCCTGCTTTACTGCAATCTGTTGAAAGAGAATAGCGCAGAGACATATGAAAGCAGCACAGCTTGACAGCATTACAAATGGAGCGGCTCTCATACTCTAAAGACTCCTTATTACACATTCATGACACCCAATGCAATGTGGACCCCAAACAAAGCCAGCAAGCATAACTAAAACACATAACATGCCAATTTGCTATATGTATCCAGCCCTGTTTTTTTTAGGTCTCGCCTAGCGCTGCAGCGCAAACGCGCTGCCATCGCTTTGCGAGGCATGCAGTATACACTACAGTGTGGAAGCTTTGCCCACTCTCCGGCCCATCTTCTTCATTGGCTCATGTTATAAATGCTGCCTTCCGATTGGTGTTAAGCTTGTTAGTCCCTCCCCAAGACAGCCATTTGTATCCTTCCACAGCTACTGGCCCCTTCACTGCACAGACTACTTTCTTCCCCTCTCCTTGACATCTTGGGAACCCCACACCACGCCTACTCCCTGGTCCTCATGCCTTCTCGTTTTCAATGCAATAGGTATGCATTTCCAATGCCTGTTTTTTTTGCCCCTCACACCGTACTGCGTGTCATGGCCCCTCCGATATTTTTATTTTTTAATTAGCGGGCATGGGGGAAGTATCTTTTCCACAATTATTCACAGGATGTTGATCCGAGGCCAATGCTCGAACACGGATCCCCAGCTCGAAAGTCTGCATCTCTAACTGCTGCGCCATCTTCTCTCACTCGGAGGATCCATGTTGGAGTCTCCTTTTGTCCGCCTAAAGCCACACATGAGCAGCAGCTCACTGTGCACACTTTGTTTAATTTTCGTAGTGCTTTCCCCGAGCACCAGTTATGTTAAAACAATTCAAGAAAGTTTTTTTCATACTGACCGGGCACTCTGCTGACAGCCCGGCTGTGTGTGCCGTGCACCGGCGGCTCAGACTAACAAGATAGTGCTGCTCTGAATCAGAGTGCTGTGCGCAGCTCTCTGCTACAATGTAACAATTGCAGCCTGCTGGCTGAGAGGCCCGGCAGGGCTTGCCGCCCAAGAGAGACGTCGTTGCCGCCTTACACAGTAACCAGGCAGACAGACTGTGGCGCCGTGGGGGTTGGAGGGGGTCAGATGTCCGGCTGTATCCTGGCACAGGAAATGGGGTCGGAGAAGCTGCGCGGGTCAGGGGTCGGACTCAACTGGAGTGGAGTTGTGCTGTGTATGTCGTCGGTCTGACCAACTGCGTGGCGTCTCCAGAAAGTGCCTGCCAGACTGGACACAGAAGAGAGTCTGAAGTTGACAAACAAGTAAGTATTATCTTTGGTCAGGCAGCCTTACAGTGTTTATGTTACCGCTCTGTGAGTAGCATTACCTCTTTATAATCTAGTCAGCAGCACGGCACACCAGATCTGTGATGTGTGTTCAAATCTGCAGGGCTGGTCTGTCTCGTCATACTTCTTGGGTCAGGCAGCCTGCCACTGACTCGGTTGCGGATGAGCCTCGGCGTACACCTTAAAGAGATAATCCCGCTGCTGCTGCAAATGTCACTGGCTGAGATCGGTCCTGTTTAAAGTGCATCTATTTGTCGGTGTTTGCTGCTGCTGTTTTTAGGTCTACAGTGGGAGTGACACTTCTGTTGCTTTGGGGATTGCACTTCTGTGGACACTAGAGTCTGGCCTGGCTTTAGCTCAGCACTTTAGCTCATGCTTATGCTCGTTCACAAAGCAGGTAGAGCGGACTTCTTGGCACAGTAAACAAATGTGTAAGGACTGTGGAGAAGACATAATAATACAAGTTGCATTAGGATCCGCATCTTTTTGGGAACCAGAAAGTCTCGAGCAGCAGTGCTAGTACATGCGTGAAAGTGTCAGCATCTTTAAACCACAACCCTGAATGAAGAGCAGTGACAGGGTTTAAGGATCTGCCACAGGTTGTAGTGGAGTCCAATGAGACTCACTCTAGGCATTGGGTGTGATATGCCAGATTGATAGGACAGCCCTCTGTGAGAAGGATGTGCAACAGGGGCGAGGCGTAGGCTGGGCAGTTGGATCTCTCTCACTGTGACTGGGCCCAGAGTTATTCACAAATATCTGCCCTAGGTACATTACCCCACTGAACACTTTGGTTGGCATTAAAACCTGAGCTGTGCATGCCCTCTGGCCTTGTATCTCAGAGTTGCACAAACATCCCTGTCCTAAGTACTCAACTGAACCCTCTGGCTAGTATTAGAATGTGTGACATTACTTTATATTTTTTAACTTGCTATGTTCATTCGTTTCCCTTTTCTCTCGTTTATATGTAATTCCCATATGGCTGTAATCTCTCATTTCATGTCTTTTCATTTCATTTGATTTGCCTCTCTTTATGATCTTTTAATTGTACTATTATATTCTGTTCTCTATCTCTGTTCCCTTTGTTTCACCTTTGCCATAATCTTTTTCCATCTCTCAGACTTGGTCTATTTAACTGTAATTGTCTTTTAGTTCATGCTGTTTTGCCCTTTCTCTTTTTATTTGCTGCCTTTTTCAAGCTCGGCCCTTTCCTAAACTAATTTCATATACTTTATTATATTTTTCTGCCACTCCTTGCTGCGCTCATTCTCTCATTTCCTACTGTCTCTTTCCATTGTGTTTCCACTTCCTGTCTTTCCTTTCTGCTCCTTTGTGTGGAACTTAACCTGTCTGTGATTTGTCACTGCTGTTAGAGATGTACGTGCAGCAGTTCTTGAGTTGTAGAGAACACAAACATGGAGAGGAGTGCCAAAAAAGAAGACTGGAATGTGACAGCAGACAGGTAGCTGGGTCGGTGCAAGTGATTCATAGCGACATCTCTTTCCACACTCTTGAGATTACAGGGTTTGCTCTTCATACTTAGGAGAGACGCCCAAGAGACCATGGTAGGGGTCCGGAGTCTGCAGCTGTGGTGCACTTCTTCACAAGCTCATTTACTTCAATAAACCAACAATTTGGCATTCATGTATCACTAACTAGGACCTTCTGTGAAGTTAGTGGCCTTCTATTTCTGGCGTTTTGCAGCAGTTTTAAGATGATCTTAGAGTTTCTTGTTGCTCAAATGAGTGTATTTTCTGATATTTATACGTTTTCCTCGTCTTCATTGCTTTATTTTGATCACGAGAAAGTGTCACTCATAGTCGTTGAATGTCACTCATAAATACACTGAAATTATGAATATTTCACACATAAGCAATCTGAAACCTTGGCAGCTATGGGTGCTTTTTCCCCAACTGCCCACACGCTTTTAGTCTTTTGACCATTTGATACCCAGCCTATTGCTTCAGCTTATTGTCCCAATGTTGGTTCCCCCTTTCCCATGTTGCATACACTCCATGTTTCCCACTCGCTTTAAAAAAAACAAAAAAAAAACGTTCTCCTACTCGTTTTCTCCTTTTAGTTAGTGATCCAACTCAGACCAGTAATCAAATTCGGACCAGTACATAAAAAGCTAACAATTGCCTGCATCAATTGGTAGGCAAGCATATTAGTCTGGATGCTGTTGCACAGGCTGGAACCCTTGACAAAGCAAATCGGTCCCAATTTAAAGTTGGCTTTGCCTATGCTTGTATGTTATATCCTGGTTGGGAGTAGGCGTTATGGGGCATTCAAATGAACCCCTAGCAACTCCCTCCTTCACATCTGATAAAAGAATCAGATAGAGAACATTTTTTGACGTGACTGATCTGCCACTAGCGTGTTGGCAAGCATGAATTCAAGTATGTTTTATTGCTACAATGTTTGACATGTTAAATATGTCAGTAGGTGGCAAGTGATCTTGTATCCTATCCTACACAACCTCCTCAGCTGCTCGTGGGGCCTTATTTATGAGGCCCTGCGTCACTTTTACGCTGCTGGTGCGTCACTTTTTACGACGCACCAGAAACGTAACAAATGTGCCTTTTTGCAGCATATTTACAAAGTGACGCATCTAGGTAGATGTGTCACTTTGTAAACCCCTGTACCACATTATACCTGCGCCAGGTATAATGTATGCAGGGGGGGGGGGGGGGGGGGGCGTTCTGACACAAGAAAGGGTCACAGAAGTGACGCAGTGAAATCTATAAGATTTCACTGCACCACTTCTAGGACGCAAATGCGTCAATATCTTAAGCCTGCTTTACAGCAGGCGTAAGATTGACGCAGGCCCTTTCACATGGGGCTTGCCCCATGAGAAAGGACACATTGCTGGAGTTGCGTCACTAGATTCAACCTAGAGGCTTCCGATCACAAACTATTTGCCGACGACAGAGCTATATTAAATGTGGGAAAACAAAAAAATACATCTCCCCACAGGGTATCCTTAACATCTAATACCAACAATAGAGGTTAGTATGGCAATAGAACTAAAAATACTGAGTGGCATGAAAGATGTACCCCATACGGTTGCCCACTAAAATGTAACGGAGGGCCATTGAGACTTTTTGGTTGATAGAAAATGTGTAACGAATGGAGCATGATCAATAGTCAAAACGTATGCACAAAGAGAATAGGAGTACACTAACTGAATGTACCCTGTTGTTGTGGACAGTAGGCCTACTGTTGTGATAGCAACTTTAAGAATGTAACTGAGAAATAAGAGAAATTGTCCATCCAAATGTAATACTGTGACATTAAAACGCAGACATAAGCGTGTACTGCTTGATATCTTTCTAATATACAGAAGGATACCAGTAACAAGAGCATGATGACCCCATGTGAACTCAAATTGTCCTGAAGAAGGTGTGACCATATCTACGGCCTTAAACACCGAAACGCGTCGACGCACTACGTAATATAGAATTCAAGTAAAGCCTAGGGGGCTCCAGATATACCCCAATTTTGGACACTGGAAGTCACATGTAATTTGTGTAAAGGCTATTGGATCTGAATAATCTGTATCAACATCATTTGTTCTATTTAATATAGGGAGTTTCTTTGTCTTTCTCGTATTATTTGAAAATGTATTGTGTCATTACATTCGATGATTAGATTATGGTACATGTGTTTCTTCTTGACATACTTGTGTAATTTTGATGTAATATCAGATGTTTTAATATATTTTATTGTATTGTATGAGATGTCTCAACGTCAAATGTTTTCAGAAAAACACTTTTTCTGAAATTTTAACAAAAATTTTGTCTCCTACTGCAAAGGAGAATATTGTTTGATTTTTAAATAAAAGAGTGTAAACGTTACATTTTAGTCTGTGACCGATATTTAATGAGTACACCAATTTAGTATACTGAGTGAATGTGATATGGTGTAGACAGAATAGAGTGAGTATTATTGTCCTTGAGCTAGTCCAGGGATATTCCTTTGACCTCGATTGTCTATAGTACCCTGTTCCCTGGAACTCGTGGGGTCTTCTCTCTTCCCTTTACTGACATGATGCGTCACATTTACTGTATGTGTATATAAAACAGTATCCCAAGGGGTGTGATTTAATGAAACAATAGACAGTATCTAATAAGGACATCTATACAGTATTATCCTAGAGGAAAAATCAAGGAGTCAATTATTTTGTTCATGATTGTGTTAAACAAGCATCAATTTATGATTATTCAAAGTTATGAAAGGCAGAATGAATAAATACAAACAGTTACAGCACTGTGTAAATAAATTAGCCCAAGTAGTATGTACAAGGTGCACGAGTGCAGTGAGTGGTGACACTACGGCAGCGCAAGTGACAAGAGATACAGCGTGAACGGCGCAAAGTGCAAAGTGCAAATATATACAGTGAAGTTCCAATGGCTTCCAATTAGTTTAGTATTTTGGTTCAAAGTTCATTTAGGTAAACCACTGAGGGAGCGCCTAAAGTCTGGCTGTGTAGTCGACGGCGTTTCGATCCGTATCACTATGGATCATCTTCAGGACAGGAAGGGCTGGGTGCAGTGCTGTAATGGGGAGAGGCAAAGGGGAGGGATTAGTCCTCAGAACATAGGGGGGGTGCGGCGGTGGGGGTGGGGGGGCAGTGGGAAGGTGGAACAAGGACAGAGTGAATGGGCTTACCGTGGTCCAGTGAATTCCTGGCCAAGGTGTGTAGCCTTGAGATGAATCAGGTATGGAGAACTTGATCGGGGTCGTGGAGCACTAAAAGAAATTTCATGAATGTATTTATCCGGGAGGTAACATGGGAATGGTGTTGGTGTCATAGGTAAAAACCTTGCTTACCAACAGGATCCTGGATGGTCCAGGAGGGGCAAGGGCCGTGAGGTGGCGTGAAAACGTCCACTGCGGCGTCAGGAATTTCAAATATCTAAAGGGTAGATAGGAATCAGTGGTAACACCAATAATATCGGGTGTTTTGGTCAAGTTGGAGCGAGCCGTGTAGGTGAGACATCAGCGTCTTACCTTTAAACTGAAAATGACGTCTCCAGAGGAAGGAGCAAATCTGGAAAGTGAATGGAAGACGGAGGTAAGTAAACATGCGGAAAGCGGGGTGGAAATTAAAGGCGGGGAGCAGGAGTAGCTCCTAATTTCCACCCCGCTTTCCGCATGTTTACTTACCTCCGTCTTCCATTCACTTTCCAGATTTGCTCCTTCCTCTGGAGACGTCATTTTCAGTTTAAAGGTAAGACGCTGATGTCTCACCTACACGGCTCGCTCCAACTTGACCAAAACACCCGATATTATTGGTGTTACCACTGATTCCTATCTACCCTTTAGATATTTGAAATTCCTGACGCCGCAGTGGACGTTTTCACGCCACCTCACGGCCCTTGCCCCTCCTGGACCATCCAGGATCCTGTTGGTAAGTAAGGTTTTTACCTATGACACCAACACCATTCCCATGTTACCTCCCGGATAAATACATTCATGAAATTTCTTTTAGTGCTCCACGACCCCGATCAAGTTCTCCATACCTGATTCATCTCAAGGCTACACACCTTGGCCAGGAATTCACTGGACCACGGTAAGCCCATTCACTCTGTCCTTGTTCCACCTTCCCACTGCCCCTCCACCCCCACCGCCGCACCCCCCCTATGTTCTGAGGACTAATCCCTCCCCTTTGCCTCTCCCCATTACAGCACTGCACCCAGCCCTTCCTGTCCTGAAGATGATCCATAGTGATACGGATCGAAACGCCGTCGACTACACAGCCAGACTTTAGGCGCTCCCTCAGTGGTTTACCTAAATGAACTTTGAACCAAAATACTAAACTAATTGGAAGCCATTGGAACTTCACTGTATATATTTGCACTTTGCACTTTGCGCCGTTCACGCTGTATCTCTTGTCACTTGCGCTGCCGTAGTGTCACCACTCACTGCACTCGTGCACCTTGTACATACTACTTGGGCTAATTTATTTACACAGTGCTGTAACTGTTTGTATTTATTCATTCTGCCTTTCATAACTTTGAATAATCATAAATTGATGCTTGTTTAACACAATCATGAACAAAATAATTGACTCCTTGATTTTTCCTCTAGGATAATACTGTATAGATGTCCTTATTAGATACTGTCTATCGTTTCATTAAATCACACCCCTTGGGATACTGTTTTATATACACTTACCTATACCCCAATCCCAACTGGTTGATGGGTTTATACTCCTGTTCTAAGAACACACATTTACTGTATGACGCATCAATCATGTCGCAAGGGAGGGTGTACTGAGAAGTGACGCATTGCTGCTTTCACGCAGCGATGCGTCACTTCTCATAAATGAGGCCCGTGGTATTTTATCCAACAGTGCCTTACATATGGGATTTGTAGCTTACCTTAAGCATTGTAAGCAGGGGCTCAACAATGGTTAGAACGGCGAAGTTGAATTGGTGGCATATGGTAAATCAAGTACATTGATTAGAGAAGATAGATTTTCTTGGTGAATTTTGTCAAGGGGTGTTGCATTAGAAGGCTGCAGTTTAGATAGATTAATTTATTTTAATTAAATGTGTATAGGCAAGTTGTCCTTTTACCATTGTGATTTTCAGGTTGGAAGTGGGTCTGTGTTGGTGGCCTATCTTTTCTTGTAAAAACTGTCTGTAGTAACGCTGCTGATCAGTCATCCTTGGTAACTTTGCCTCACTTGGGCAAATAAATGAGAAACACACTTTTAGTCGGCTGAACCATTTTGTTGAAAGGAATGGACTACTATGCTCCTTCCAAACAGACTTTTGGCCAGTGTCCTCTCTGGAGGTGTTCATACTTTCCATGCTGGTTGATGTGTGAAATTTAGTTAATGGCATTGTTTCATATACTCACTTGTTTTGCCTCTTTCAACCATGACTTTTCCATTCAGTAGATGTTTCAGCACCCAGGCTAATGTGCTGCATAGCTAAATACACATGAGGTCCCAAAGACGAGACCAATTTGCAGTGCAAATGCTTGTTTAACTTTGCATTTTGGTACTTGCCTGCTGCATTATAATTGGAAACATATTACAAGCAAGAGAATGCAAAGGTAGTGCTTGATAAACTACTCTTGCTGGACATGCAGACACTGGAGAGCGCTAATGACTGCAAAGTGGCACTTATGTTCATCAGGAGAAGTTTCTACAACACTTGAGAAGCAGGATAAAAATCTCTCACTCAAACTGAAAAAGGTATCGATGAATAACTGGCAAAGACTAATTAATTACAAAAATTGTCATCAAATTGATCACCCCTAGAAGTCCACATGAATGTGGGCTCTGGGAGATGATGTGAATTGCAGGTGCTGCCATAAGCTTCATTCGATTTCATGTACCAGGCCTGGGGCTGGGATTGCCTCAAGGCAGCAAGTACTTATTCTGTTGGGCAGGGAATATTGATAATGTACCTATGGTGGCTGCAGTAACGCCCCTGCTGACGTTTTTAGTCTATGTGGCAGAAACACAAGTGAAGGTAAGCAGGTTTTGGGGTATAACTGTTCGTGGCGAAGAGGAAAATGGCGATAAGTTGGGGGCGAGGGCTGGGCTACAAGGAACCTGACAGGAGGAATCTCATTTTGTATTAATTATGCAGTAGAAGTATATGGGAGGCTGCTGCCACTCTCCGCCAGGCCGAATCCTAACTGGGATCTACACAAGTCCAGCGTGTGCTGCTGCATAAACGCCCCTGGTTTCTGCAATGTGCCTGTAGGGACAGACCCTGGCTACTAGTTGCTGCTATCAGGCAAGGTGATCTGTAACCGTCACCTACTTTAAAAAAAGTAATTGTTGGCATACACTTCCGTAGCGCCTTTGTTGTGTCTTTCTGTGTACTTGCCAAACGTAACTGACGTTAAACAAACATAACCATAGGTACCAGGCTTGCAACGCCCAGTGAGATGAAAAGGTTTCAGCTTCCCCCCGTCGCCAGTCTCAGCCCGGGCTTCTGCAGCTCGAGCTGTTGTGGGCTCGGCTGCGCAGTGTCTGGAGTCTTACCTCCGGCACACCCACGTTTTTCACAGGTCTTTATAGACCATTTGCCTATTTAAATATCTCTGTTAACTGGTTTTAGAGGCTTTGTTTTTTTGCTGGTTCCAGTACCCCAAGGCCCCCACCATGCCTATTCCTTACATTGTATTTTACATTTACTGCCGTAGTGTGAGAAAGCATTTCATGAAAAAGAATATAAAGTAGGGTTGCCAAAGGAAAAAAAATGACAGACGTGTTGTTTTAAGAGCCTGCAAAATCACCATTTTGACACTAAATAGGGTTATAAATAAAAAAAAGTATGTATTCATTTGTAATGTGACTTCTCTGTCTTTGTTCCCTTTAATTATCAGTCATGGATCATTCAGGCAGCCCTAGAACACAATTAAAAGTGCTTTCTAATTAGATTTGCTGTTCAAAGTATGCACAGATAAATGCTGAAAATAAGGGATTAGGCACCTGCTTATTTTGGTACCATCAGGGACATCAAAATAATAATCTGGCAACCCTAATCAAAAAACTGGAAGGTTGTTGCAGGATCAGCACATTATTTATTTTCTCACCCTCAATCCCATATTTAATGCCATAATAGCAGGGCTTTAAGTGGGCCGGATCCTGCCTGTGCTCAGGACCAGCAGGTTGTGAAAGCAGGCACAGAGACGGGGCTCTCCATTTTCACCCTCACAATCAGACTAGAGAAAACAATCTTAACTCTGCAGCAGTTCACTGTTTTGATGTAACTTTTATTTGTTTGCAGTTTTTTATTGCTAGTCTTGAAGTGCTTTACATGAGCACCAACAAGGACATCTCAATTTATTTTTTAGAAGGTACGCACGATTTGCCCAGAAACACAGGATGTTGAGCAGACGCTGAGACTCAAACCTGCTTCCTCAGCTCCAAAAGTTGGATGGTCTAGCCATTACGCCACAAGCTCTTACACAAGAACTAAAGCATTTTCAATATTATATACAACAAAGCCATAGTTGTATGTATGCATGTAGTGTATTTATTTTATACAACTGAGAACCTTCAATAAACCCAATAGTACTGGCATGTTGTATGTGTAATGGTATTTGTGTGGAGGCAATAACAGAAGCAGCGAAATACCACTCAGGCAGCACATTATGCTGAGCACCTATTTTTAGCATAAATGTTTTAATCCACGCCCTTAATTATATCACCCCTTTGGGAGACCCCTATAGGAAGCTGGTTCTATATATACACACTATACCAAAATGAGGTTTAGCGTGCACGGAGTCCAGTGGAACCCCAACGTTAGGCAGAGGTAAAAGTAGATAGCACCTTACTCTCTATTTGTGGTAGTGAAGGCCTTATCAGAGGGTATTGTTAAGCATTTATTGTACACACTCAGGCACGAAATGATGGTGCACACTCAAAGACTGAACTCAAACCAATTTGTATAAAAATGTTATTTAGCTATTTTATTACCAAAACCAAGCCGGGCCTAATGCAGGTAAGTGAAAAAATACTTTGCAAAATCTTATACACCGATTTACAGTTGAATGCAGGTTCAAATGCAGTTGGTTGATTTACAGGAAGAAAATGGAAGACCCATTTAACAACAGTGGTGGTTTTTTTTTTTTTTTAAAGAACAGAGGAACAGAAGAGGCAGATACAATAGGAATCAGATGGAGGGCAACAAGTTTGCAGCCAACCACCACAGGAATACATGCAAACCAGGCGCCAGAGATATTGGTGGTAGATAAGATACCCATTATTAACCGATCAAGCAGGTCCTTGAGTGAAAGTGAAACAGAGGTACTAGGCAGGGGCTTTAGTTTTGTTCCTACGGCTAAAATTAACTGATTCCAATTAGAAAGGGACCTACAATATTTTTTTATAAAAATTAGATTGAGGAGATTCTTTGAAGACAGACCAAAGTAAGAGTGACACAATATCACAGGTTTCAAACCCAAATCCACATTCACGCCCTCCCTAACCCAAGTGCGGAGTCACATTGAGACTTTTGAAAAAGTTGTGTAAATTGAGATTCAAAATATCTTTAAAAATAATTTACTCAATCACATAATTTGGACAGGGCCCAAAGAATAGTTATCAGCATCCTCAAAGAGGATCACACCATAACGATCAAACCCGCTGATAAGGGTGGGGGTGTTGTGATTTTTGATACACAGGACTATGATAATAGAATGCTTAAACTATTAAATGTCCAAAAGCATTATGAGAGGGTACAAGATAGGGAACTCTCCATTTTAGCTAAAAAATGCAGTGATCACTTGGAGGAAGCAAAATAATAGGAATGGATCTGTGAAGAGGAATTTAGATTCCCCCAAACAGCAATCCTAAAATTCCGGCAATTAATGCCGAAATTCCATAAGGATCACATGGATCCTCTAATGCGACCATTTGTCAGTTGTCTAGAACCATTAAGTACATATATTGATTTTTTTTCTTAAACCTCTGGTGAGTCAACTTAGGTCATATGTAAAGGACTCCACCCACATTATTAGTATGGTGGATAAGAAGCCATTTGGTAAGGATACTCAACATTGACATTGACATTGACATTGAGGCCTTATACACTAATACACAGCAGCAATCCACTGTGGAGGTAATACATGAAATTCTCAAAAATATAGAGATGGTGGTAGCTAGTAAAGAATTCATTGTAGAATGTATTAATCTGGTGTTAAAGAATACCATCTTCTTATTCAAAGAGCAGCTTTTTCGTTAAAAAAAAGTGACTAGTAGGGGTGCAACCTGCGCTCCAAGTCTAGCGTGTTTGTACGTTGGAGGATTTGAGAAACATCATATCTACAAAGAACTAGCACCCTTTTACGAGAATATAAGTGAATGGCATCGCTTTATTGACAATGACTTCTACATATGGAATGGTCCCATGGAACAACTGGAGAAATTCCTTAGTTGGCTGAATCTCAGGAATGAGAACCTCAGATTCACGGCGCAGTATAGCAAGGACAGTGTTGATTATTTGGATAACCCCATTGGGGCTGTGGGTGGAAGACAGGACGTGGAATTATATACTAAACCTATGGACAAAAACTCTTTACTCCACTATTCCAGTTTCCACCCAAGGTCCCAACGAGACAACTTACCATTTGGTCAATTCCTCCACCTCAGGAGAAACTGTATTGAATTGGAGAATTTCTACAAACATTCTGAGAAACTAAAACGAAATTGAGGGATTGAGGATATCCTAAAAAGTTGATATCCCACTCATTTAAAAGAGCACGATTTTATAATCGGGAGGCCATGTTTGAGGAATCAAAGAACCGCAAGAAGATGTCCAAAGTAGTGTTTGTGAGTCAATTTTATGAGATTAGCAACAAAATCAAAAATGTGATGAACAGACACTGGAACATACTTAATGACGAGAACGTGAAATTAGAGAAACCGATATTTGCCGATGTAGTATCCTCACATGGTGTTTCTATCCCTGTGTTCTTCACTCTAGCTGCTCAGCCTGTGTGCGTGTCCTCTGTATGGAATGTTGGCGAGTGGACCTTCACTAGAATGCCTGGGTGACTGGATGAGGCGTGACAGTTGGTGAGAGAGGCTGAGCAGCTAGCAGGCGGCTCCTGGTGGGGCTGTGTTTTACTATGATTTACCACCTGTTAACTTACTGCTGAATAAACCTACTTGGTTTACAACATACCAGTGTAGCGTGGTTACTACAGCCTATAAAAGAAATATGAACTTTCGTAACAAGTTGGTAACAAGTTGGTTCACACATACAGGGAGCAATCAGTTCACAAGCAGAGAACCATTGACAACTCGAAAGTACAGGGCAATAGCAAGTGTGGTAGTTGATCCTTGTGTCCTCAATGTAGAGCGGCGAAGGAGCTGAAACACAATGGCAGGACTGTGGTTGCACACACATTGAATAATTGCTGTAGCAAAAATATTATATATCTGTTAAGATGCCCCTGTGCACAATCATATGTAGGGGATACGGGCCAAGAGCTTAGGCTACGTCTTCTTGCACATAGGTCTGCTATTAAAACTAGAAACGTGAATGCCTCCTTAGTGGCGCATTTTATAGAACAGGGACATAAAGAAACTGACTTTGAATGGTATATCTTAGAAAAAGTGACCATTAACAGAAGAGGAGGCAATATGGAGGCCAAAAGGAAAGCGAGAGAACACTGGTACATTTCTATCCTTAACACCATCCGACAGGGACTTAATTCATGAGAGGCATGGGAGGAATTAATTTAAGAAAAAAAATATTGGGGTAAGCAATTTCTCGGAATTAAGAGAAATAAGGGCCCAACGTCTTTAGTAACCTAGAAACTGAAATTATAGAACAGGTGCAATGAAGACATGGCACTGGAATATTGTCATCAGTTTGTCATCATTATTTGAACAAAGGCGAAGTAACTTTGTATGAAATACTACATATCTGAGCTTTCATTGTTGATCCAATCTATGAATAGTAACTTGTGGATCCAAATTTGAGTGGTAAGACGGGGAGTTTGTATTTGCATGTCAAGGCAGCTGGCTAACTAGAATGAGAAAATTTACCTGTTGCAAACTAAAGATGGATATTGTAACTGATGTTTAAGCAACTAATAAGGTGATACCATTTTAAATGTCACGGATTGTTTTGGTCTTGTCAGTGTTGCTTTCTCCCCCGATGAGAGGATGACCATATATATTTTTTATTCAGTGATTATGATCAAAATGAGGGCCTCCCATATAGGTAGAAACAGGGGAGATATCCCCTTCAAGGACAGGAGGATAATCCTACCCCACCCTGAAATGAAATTATTAATAAGTGTTCTTTTGACATAAAGAAATAGTGTAGTGACTTTAGAGTCACGCTAAAACAGTATACATATGGACAAATAGTTTGGAGGCCTTGAAGTCCCACGTAGAAAGCACTTACCAACAAACATTGAAAATGCAATAGGTCTCACCCTCATTTAAGTTAAAGCAATTCTTTTGTAATTAGGTGGCTTTTTAGCTTTGCTTTTATTAGTGTTTTTCAATCTTTCATGTACATAACATGCATATGTATGCATATATGTATATGTATGCATGCATTTATATTTGTATTTATATAGATATATATGAAGATGTATACATGTATAGCAGTGGAGAGTTCAAGTTCAAGTTTAGAATTTGTATAGCACACTACTCACCCAGAGGGTCTCAAGGCGCTCTAGGGAGGGGGGTACTTTACATATCGAATATCCAAGTTTTTAGTTGTTTTCTGAAGGAGAGGTGATTCTGTGTAAGGCGGAGGTGGGCGGGGAGAGAATTCCAGGTCTTGGCAGCTAAGTAGGGGAAGGATCTTCCCCCCATGGTGGATCTTTGGATGCGTGGAATTGCTGCTAGGGCTTGATTGGACGATCGTGGTTGGCGGGTGGGGGTGTAAAAGGACAGGCGCGTGCTGAGGTATTCGGGTCCTAGGTCGAAGAGGGCTTTGTGTGCGTGGGTGAGGAGACGGAACGTTATTCTCTTGTTGACGGGGAGCCAGTTGAGGTCTTTCAGGTGACCGGAAATGTGAGCTTGGCGGGGGATGTCTAGGATAAGTCTGGCTGAGGCGTTTTGGATGCGTTGGAGTTTTTTCTGTAGTTTGGCTGTGGTTCCGGCGTAAAGGGTGTTTCCATAGTCCAGTCGGCTTGTGACTAGTGCATGGGTGTCCGTCTTTCTTGTTTCGGTGGGGATCCAATGGAAGATTTTTTTGAGCATACGTAGGATGTTGAAGCATGATGATGAGACGGCGTTGACTTGTCTGGTCATTGAGAGGGAGGAGTCCAGGATGAAGCCCAGGTTACGTGCGTGGTCCGTAGGTTTAGGTGCGTTTCCCAGGGCTGGTGGCCACCATGAGTAGTCCCAGGCGGAAGGGGATGAGCCTAAGATGAGGACTTCTGTTTTGTCCGAGTTAAGTTTTAAACGGCTGTTCTTCATCCACTCGGCTACTTCTTTCATCCCTTCGTGTAGGTTGCTTTTGGCGGTGTTTGGGTCTTTGGTGAGGGAGAGGATCAGCTGGGTGTCACAACAAACCATAAACATTGAAGGACTACAAATAAAAGTGCAAGTTTTCATTATTTTGCTTAATCCAAACATTTGAGTGTTTTATAACCTGCAGGAGATTGGTTTAATTATAACATGTCATTCAGAGAGACATTTTCTAGTCAACCGGGTAGCTCCTGTGACTTTTCTTGGCAAGATATTAGCAGGATCACTAGAATGTACTGCACAAAATAAGTGTAACTTTGCAAACGTTATCCACATAATATTAAAAAAAAAATAAATCTGATACCTCTTTAAAAAAAAACGTGACAATCTTTTATGTATTTTCATTGTGTCGCATTTTAAGCTTGGTGCGAGCATTGATGTGGCAGGAATGGGCCTTCATGCATCTATTTATAAATAAAGTTTGCTATTGTTCGATTTCAGTGTGAACAGAGATCTTTCAGCTGCTCGGTGCCAAAGAAACAATGTATATATTTGAGCCGATGACAAACAGTGGATGCATCTTTCCACAATGTGCACAATTTGTGGGTTGGAAAAGCAATAGCTGCGAGCCCTGGCACAATACAATTAGCACCAGCAAACAAAACCTTTCACTTTCCTCAATTAGCATTTGTTGATTTGGAAATTTAAAAAATGATGTAGGTGTCCATTTACCGACCGGTAAATGGGTATTTGTGATGTAGGGGCCCTATGTTACCGAATCGGTAAAATACCGAATCAGAATTTTTACCGATTCGGTAACTGCCAGATGTAGGTGGGACTCTTCTGAGTCCCAAAGGCCTTACAGATTCGGTATTTTACCACCCAATCCAATTGGGTGGTAAAATACCGAATCCAGGTGTGCATGCACATTTGTGCATGCACACCTATGCCATGTGACAGACAGACATGCCCTTAGGGCATGTCTGTGTGCCACATGGCACACATGCCTGTATTTGGCGTGCTAGAGGGTGTCAAAGTGACACCCCCTGTACCCTTGCAGGATTCGGTATTTACCGATTCGGTAAATACCGATTTTTACAGATTAGGTCATTCAATTACCGAATTTACCTAAATCTCCCTCCTTCAATTTTACCGATTCATAAATACCAAATCGGTAAAATTTGGTATTTATGAGTCGGTAAAATATACTTACCAACCTCTGGCCCCTAGATCCGCTCCATGTCATCAGATACATTCCACTCAAGTACAGTTTTTGTTGGACAACCAGTGTAAAAAAGCACTTTCACGCAATGATGGTGAACAGGGACTTCGACTTCCAGAAAGGAAGCCTTTCCTCCTTGCCAATCCATGTAAAACAAGCACAGGCTCTTTACAGGGCAGACAGAAGATGTGCACGCGGGGACTGGCTTTACTGGCAGTGTAAAAAAAAAGTCTCCAGAATGTGACGCCGCCAGAGCAACATCTAATCATCGCTTGCACATCTTTTGCCTTGTTTGTCTCCCTGCGGGCACGCTGGAATCCAAAAGGTCCTCTGCATGGCAGAGCAGCACATGAGCTGCTTTTCGCCAGGCCGAGAGTTAAAAAGGTGGGGACCTATTTGTATCTATCTAAAGATGGCAGCTGTTTTCATATCTTGAAGCCGGATTTCTATTTTTAATAAGTCTGATTACTGAGAGGTGCGATGGGGGACAATACAGCTAGCTATGAGAATAAAAATAAGTGTTCATTTGGCATAATGAAATAGAGGAGTGATTTTTAAATCCTGTTGAAATAGTATATATACAGAGATATAGTAGTGAGGCCTTGAAGTCCCACGTATAAAGTATTGATTAAAAGGGTGGGGACCTATCTGTATCCATCTTAAGATAGCGGCAGTTTTCATTTCTCGTAGCCCGCTTTCTATTTTTATTGAATCCAATTACTGAGAGGCGCGATGGGCGCATTTAAAAGCGGAGCGGTGACACAGCCGGTTTTTATCAACTGGTTTGCAGATGAAAGGAGCACGAGAGGAGACTGTTTAATCCCGGTGAGTAACCCTTGATGGGAGGGAGCAATGACATATTGATAGACCTTGTTTTTCTGGACGTACAGGAAGATTGTTTAGATTTTACGAGCCCAAAAGACAAGGGAGGACCCTGGGTGGGTCTGTTTATATTATACTTATAATTCGGTGGCAACTAGGGGGAGACGCTAACAACGTTATACAAGGAGGGTCCCCGGTTCGTTAAATACACTTTACCCAGATATGTGAGTTATATAACTTGTGGGGTTCAGTTGTTCCTGGATAGAGTACAAGCGGCAACAAGGTACTCCAAATATAAAATGGAGGGGAGTGCTATTTATTTATAAGATTTTATCAAACAGGAAAGCAGATGTAGATGCCCGAGTGACTATTTAGGAGTGAGCCATTAGGACTAATGGGGTGCTCTCTTTGTATAGGCAGTCTTACCTGAAATCTTGCATGCACGACTTGACGGGGTGCAGTTGTATGAAAAACCTACATGAATTAGGACTCTTATCATGTTGAGGGCCATAGCCCCAGTGGCCAAGACAACCCGTATTCACAATGAAGGTAGAATGCAAGTGTTATTTCCATTTTTTCCAACTAACGTATTGGAAATTTGAACGTTTATAAATATGAAGTTATACAATAATTGTTTGCTCTCCTTGTATTATTTGTCTATTTACAGCGCAATCAGTGAGGTTTTATCCCTAGGTTTTTTAATTAAATTTGCCTTTTTCTAAAAAGATCAACAAGAGAATCTTTTAGGGGACAGTAGAACGATGAGGACAAGCATTAGATATTAAAGTACCCCCGTTCTTTTTCACCACTTACATTTTAGGGAAGATGTTTACGCCCCTATCGTCAGCATCAGTATTGTGGCCAACCTGAAAAGGAGGCCACCATTGGGGAAGAGATATACCTCCCTTTGTACACTAATTCTCTGTTGGTTCATACCCTTGAGCTAACACAACCAAGAGTGTGTTTGATGAGGAATGTGGTATGATCTGGCCAGTTTGAGAGCAATGAATGAATCACCGTGGATGGCACCATGGACGGTACCAAGGCTGTAAAATAAATGATTTGTATCATGTTTAAAAATATGTTTTGGAATGTTTATTGTGTACATAATGAATAAACGAAATATGAGACAAAATAAATAGCATTGAATTTTATTAAATACGTTTTTAAATATCTAATATCATATTAATGTTTTTAAGATGATTGTATTGGGAGACATTGAATAGTAGTTTTAAGCCTGAAGTAGGTGATGAACCATATCATACCACTGAAACTCTTCGCTTTGGTTGAGAATGCACCCAAGCAACACCTGGTCTGAGTAGAAGGAAAAGAATACCATTAAGCATCGAACCAGGGCTATTTCATTCGTGATGTACTTGGTGTGCCTACTGAATTTATCGAGTTGTTGATGAGTTTATATCTTGATGAATTCTCCCATTTTCTTGTATATAATATGTTTTTAATATACGTGTATTGATGGTACAGATATTTTTTTTATCTTTTTGTATATACTTTGAATCTATAAGGATCCTAACAAATAAAAATATATGATAGAATTTATATTATGTTTTTGGTTTCAATTTCGTGCTGGTGATTGGGCCGTGAGTGGATGACAGTAAGGTGTTCTTGAAAGCTTTAAAAGAGTCCAAAGGGATCTTGCTTTTGACAGAAGTGATTTACAGCTAAGTCAACAGTTCAAAACTACTTGAAAGTTACTTTACAGATTACTGTTGCATATTACTTTTTAAGTTACTAATCAGTGTGATATGCCTAGATATCACACAGAGACATTTCCTAGACATGAGGTAAGTGATTCCGTTTTTACACATATGCAGTTTTTCAATGTTTTCAATGTTTCATACAAACCAACTCCACACTTAAAAGAAATTTCAAGGAAAAGCAGTCAATGCAATCCTATGGGAGGAAATGAAGTTTGCAGGTAAGCAGTGGATTGTGGGAGTATGTATTCTGGGGTTAGAAGTAGGGTTCCCCCAGGGTCAAGTATGCACTCTCAGAACAGTCTCAGCGGCACTAGGGCGGTCGGGTGCAGAGTGCTGAGGCCCAACGTTATCCAATGGGGGATAAGGGGCCTCCAGTTGGTGGCTGCACACAAGCGCCCCACAAGGTTATGGGAGCAAAGCTCCTGGTGTTAGGCGCAAGACAAAGGGGGGTCCGAGTAGGCATACAAGGTGCGCCCGCAGCAGCTCAGCGGCGGCCGAGTGCAGGGTTCTATTTAGGCATTCGGTGCCCTGTTTTCAATGGGGGATTACTGTTTTTAGGTCTCGCCTAGCGACGCAGCGCATGCGCTGCTTGCTTGCAAGCTCTATTGTCACAGGTTTCTTTCGGAAGCGGGGTGAAGCTCCACCCATACTTTTTATTGGCGCGCTTCAAAAACGCTCGCTTTTGATAGGAAGGGAGGCATGTTTGTTCCCTCCCTGTCTCCTGTTTACCATGCCTGCCCGAACAGCAGATGTGCACGCGCACAGCGTCTCTTTTGCTCGCGACGTCTCTTCCGCTATGGTGTGCGGTCCGTATTTCGCTGCACCTCGCCAATGCCTAGAGGCTTTTGTTCATTGTAAGGTAACTTCCCACGGAGTTGGCATGGCAGGCTTGGAAGGGAAGCGGGGTCAGAGCACAGCCTATTATTGTGCTGCTCCAGCAGTGTGTTTATTCTGATTGTTTGTCTTAGTACCAGAAGAATAATTCACACTTTGCCAACAGGCTGCGAGGTCGTACCAAGCCTCCATTGCTCGGCGTGTACTGCAGTGGAGATGCGCTCTGCAGCTTTTGTGAGCTCCTGCGTTGTCACATTGTCTGTTGATCTGATATATGGAATATGCTGCTGGCTCCTGTCCTTTGTACGTTTCTGCACCCTTGGTCGCTTCTGGAAGGATAGGAGTTTTGGTGTTTTCAGATAGGATTCATGCAGTTCGAAGACAGTAGAAACTAACTAAGCCAGAGACAAAGCCAATAATCCCGGATTTTGTGAAAGACTGGTAAAAGTGTGGAAAGAAAGGTCGGAAGCATGTTTTGAACACATTAACATAAAATTGAAGTGGTGAACACCAAAGGCATTATTTTGGAATAATTTTCCTGCTGCCTTTCTTTGGTAGCTTGTCCTTGCCAGCACTCGCACATATTTTCTGGGTGTCACACTGGAGTGTAGTTGAATATTCACCAGAAGAACAGTGCGGTTTAATGGGTTAGTGTGCTTAGAATGAACCGCAGAGTGATGGGCTAGTGTGAATTTCACATGGACGTGTTAATGTCAATAGGATATATTTTGATATGGTGTCGCTGCCCCTGGGATGTCCTACAGGGGGTCACACTCTTATAAAACACCATAGAAAAGCAATTTTACAGTGTTTTCGTGCGCATCGTGTTTGCTGCGGAGCGTGTGCAGCCACAAGACCATACTTGTATGATAATAGATCTCTGTTCCAGGCACAAACATATTTTTTTTGTCTGCGTACAAGGCGGTTTGCATGAGTTAGGCCATTTTTAAACCCCTCGGGGAGTCGTATGCAAAATAAAGGGTGTCAGAGGTGCTCCTCCACCCCCTCGCCCCACCCTAAGCTAAATGTTTGTCTTTTGATTAACATTACGTCCATTAAAGTAAAGCAGCATATATCATGTGCTTCAAAACAAAAGTCAGGGAATTATTGATACCACATGTTCAGGGTGCTAAAGTAGAATTTAGCATGCGGGTTGTGGAAACTATGAAGTGCTGAAGTAAAATCATTGCCCAGACAGTGTTACCAAGTTTAACAAGCATTTGCAATGCAATAGGTCTAACATTTGCAAAGGTTTGAGCGATTGGCATAGTAAATTACAATGCCTTTTATTTATGTGTTTTAAAAATCCGCAAGCGGTGTGTAGACACACACTTTGTACTTATTGTCGTTGCTTACGAGAAGCAAGGCTGGCAGTAACTGCGCCTCTTAACTGCCAGTCTTGCTTCTCGTAAGCAAGGACTATAAGAACAAAGTGCGTGTTTATGCAGTGCTTGCAAGTTTTCTGAACACATAAATTAAAAGCATTTTCTTTTACAATGCCAATAGCTTAAACTCTTGCAGATGCAAGACCTATTGCATTGCAAATGTTTGTTGGATTTAGGAAGCAGGCTCGGTCCAGGAAGACTTTCAGGAGGAACCAACAGCTGGGCAGGTCAGTTGGAGAGCTCGGGACGTAGGACCCCCTCGGGATCTCTTCTCCAGGGCGCAGGGTGGCTGGATTCTGGGGTGTCTTGAGTTCGGATTTCAACCTACCGGGCCACTCGCGGTTAGGGGGGGGTGTCTCCGATCAGAGGCTGCAGACGACATCGGGATGTCGCGGAGACGTCAACCCACTGTAGAATCTGACTCTGGAGCACGTCGCTGGGACCTTGAAGGCCTCCCAGATTCAGGCCGTAGGCTTCCGGTGCAATGTTGGTTCCAGGCATCAGGTTTCTTTGTCCTCAGTAGGCTCAGAATCGGTCTTGGGAGTTTCTTTTGAACAGAGCTGCTGTTCACAGGAGATCCGGTCTCTGTTGAAGGAAGTCAGTCCTCCCAAGGGTTCTAGAGTTCGCTGGCTGCAGGACAAGGCGATTGTTGTCGCAAAATCTCTTGAAACTGCAGACTGACTCGTAGGGCGCGGGACAAGTCAATTAGTCTCTGAAGTCTCTCCTGCTGGATGTCTTCTTTCGTCCTCTTTCTTCTTAGGTTACGGCAATCTGTCTTCTTGGTTCAGGGCTGTTCCTAAATACTGAATTTAGGGGACGTTTTAGGGGTCTCGAGTTCAGTAGCCAATGGGCTACTGACCTTAGGGTAGCTTCCCCCTTGGTGTGTTTACCCCATGTGGGGGAGTGGGCATAATCCCTAATCCTGATTAGAGGGTGCCTGCCATCTGTCAAATGACAGGCACTGAAGAGTGGGCTTCACCTCGCCTTCCTCAACTGAAGGGTGGGATTGGCAGGGGTGGGCACACCTTCTGGGCTGTGCTAATTTGTCCTGCCTGTCTGGAGGGGAGACAGAATGGAGGCCTGCTCCTGATAGCAGGAGAGGCTGAGGAATATATAACAAAGGCAGCAAGGCCCTTGACGCTCTCCTGCCATAGATGGCACTTCCTGGAGTGGGGGAGATGTGACCGCCTCCGCACAAGAAAGGCTTTGTTTCTTGGCTCCGGCAGCATAGGCTCCCACCACAGGGGTCCAGAAACATGACTCGTGGTGGCATGCAGGTGTGTACCAGTCAGGGATCCCACCAGAGGCTGGTGGTCGTTTTTCAGAGGACATCTCTAAGATGCCCTCTGCGTGCATTGTATAATAAATCTTACACTGACATCAGTGTGGGTTTATTATGCTGAGAAGTTTGCTACCAAACATCCCAGAATTCAGTAATGCGGTTATGGTATGATGGAGTTCGTAATGACTAACTCCAAGACCATATAGTTGTTTTGGCTTTACAATGTCTAAAAATGGACTTAGACACCGTAGGGGTACAGTGCTCATGCAACTGTGGTATTGCTCACCCAGCTAGAGGGGGGTCTTACCTATACCATAGGCAGTGGGTTGCAGGTGTGGCACACAGGAATGTGTGCCATGTCGAGTCTTCACTTGTCTCTGCACCAAAACACGCAGCCTGCAATGGCAGGGTGTATGTATAAAGGTACAGGACCTCTAAGGGTGACACAATATGTGTTACAGCCCGTAGAGCCCTTCCCTGGTCACAGCACCCTAAGTATCCATGGTACCTTTCACAAGGGACTTACAGGTGGCGAGGAAGGTGCTGATTGGGGGTACAAAGGTACAGTTTTGGGAAAGAACACAGGCCCTGGGAACCTGTTTGGCAGGTACCTAGGGCATATCAAGTCAAAGTGCATCAGAGATTTAGCAAATAGTGAAGGGTTACTGCAACAGAAACCCAGCTTCCTACACTCTTCAGTTTTTTCATCCCACTTAAATCCCTGCAAAATAGCAATAGTTTAACTTATATCTGAAACTCTATGCCGCTGTCAATACCATGCAAAGTTATTTCAAGTGTCGGGGAATGCACCCTGCATTCAGACAACTCACTCCACATTCTCACCCTTCACTTTCACGCTCACTCGCACTCACAGCAATTACAATGCACCCACACTGATCACCATGCACCCACACCATTCACCGCTCACCCTGCCCACACAGCGATCATTCTGCACTCACAAAGCACTTGCACTGTTTACCCTGTACCTCAAACTGCAGTCACATGAACACCCTACTCACCCGCACTCATGTGACACAGTATCCACCTTTCCCTCCCACTGCTCACTCTGCAATCTCACTCAAACAAGCCCACCACTAACCATGCATTCATTCATCCCACTCCGCACTTACATACGCATCATATGGTAACCTCTCTGACACTGCAGTCAGTCCTCTTACCCTACTCTAACACTGGTGCATCGCTCACTGTGCACTCACATGGGCACTCCTGCCACCCCCCACAGTGCAAATGATTAATGTGCCTGCCACAAAGAACGTGTTCCATTCAAATCACAGAAATGAGTGCGAGTGTGCGATGAGTAGTGCTATAAAAAAACGAAATGTTGTCAGAAAGGTTCCATTGAAAGATGAGGTGCATTGTTGGTGAGTGGTACTGAGGTAATTCATGGAACTGGAGGAGGGGGTGCCCCAAAAAAATGTTGCACCGTGTGCAACCAGTGCAGGTGCTAGGGCTAGCCCTGGCTGGGAGTGTTAGCGCCCTGCCCGTCTAGTGGCGCCCCTGATACGTAGTCAATACCTTGTTGCTACTGTGTTAAAAACAATGCCTAACGATATACAGGTTGTAATTTTATTTCTCGACAAGGTGAAAAACAGAGGTAAAAAACTGTTCTGCTTCTGCTGCATCCTTTCCTTCCCGTATCACAGATGAATATGTATTTCTCTGTGCCTGAGCTCATCAAGGCTGCGTGGGATTGAGAGCGACAGAACACAAGTTCTGACCTGAGCTGTACAGTGCATCCGTGTGGAATGTTGTACGAAGGTCAACAAATGTGGCTAAGAAAGGAAACCCGAAAATCCTTTTTACCCATGGGCAGGGTCAAGGTTCAGCGATCAACACCTGCAAAGAAATGTTGGCAGCCCTTTTAGATGAGCCCTCCCTCTTCACATCTTTTAACATATGAATCTTATGAGACCTATTTTAACACCCTCTTTCCCTATTCACACGACTTGTCTTCCCCTTCGAATCCCTGCCATTTCCCTTATGGATGCCTCGCCTCGTCAGCCCATCATCTTTCCACTGGCTATCTTTGGAACAGCGGAACCAGGTCAGCAAAACATCCCGTGACAAATCTTTTACTCTCCTCGTGCCTAAAAAAAACCAATATGGCTTCGTATAAAGTAAACGGTGCTCAAGTAAAGCACTCCAATACCTGCAGGGCGAGTTACACGAATAAAAACACTTCACTCCCTGCATTCAGCTCTTCTCTCCGCCTTAAGTAGTCATATAAGTAGCCCAGAGGGACATCTCCCAAAGTAAGGCGTAGTGGAGGTGGTCTTGTGCCCCATGCTGTGACATATTGGGAGACAAACATCCGTCCTCAACAGCTCGGCCAAGCCCCAGCTCACCTCAGCTCAGGACTGTCTCTTACGGCTGGGAGTCGGTGGCTGGATCCGTGTCCCGTCACTCAAAGAGCCCAGCTAAAACAGCAGCAGATCCTCAGCTCTCTCTGCAGCCTGGGGGTCAACATCCATCCTCCAGACGTACCGAATGAAATACAAGCGCTGTAGCCCGTCGAAAGAGGCCCAGAACACCGCCAGCCCCACATAACGTTGGCGAGAGGCTACACCTGTTCTTGAAACTAACGGGAACATTAACAGAATGTTGCTTTCTGAAAACGTGTACATGCTTTAGTTTAGGGTGACCATATTTCCAGAAACAAAACCAGGGAGGGCCACAGACATAGACAATGAAGGTGTACAATATAGCACCCAACAACACAGAAGGAGGTCACAGCTGTGACAAATCTATTAAACAAGTACTTGCAATGGTACAGAACTATTAGCATTGTTAATGACAATATCTTTTATGTGTTTTGGTTTGGAGTGGAGTGGCTGTATGCAATGTTTTACATGGAAGAAAATAAGTGCATGTGCTCACCAAAAATAAGCAGTGGACTGGAGGTGGAGTTTGGGGCGGGGCAATAGGCGGGGCTATGTTTATTTTCTAAACTTTGTATGCAAAAAAATAATTATGTATGCATTGTAAGAAAATCTAGCCATTTGTATAGTACTTACCAATAAGTCATTAATATTAACCAAACTAACATTTTATAATAATAAAATATTGAGAGAAAAAAACACAAAGTTGCCTAAAGTTTGCCTAGTAGTTTTGCATGCATATCCTTGAAGCAGGATCATGAATCACTAAACTATATGGCAAAGATTTTAAGTAGTGACCTGCACGTAACACAATGATCTCTGCAGCAAAATCAGTAACCAACAGAGCTCTCTATATAAAAAACAACTCTGAGATCTGCATGTTTCATGATGTGCGTTACCGCAGGCACATTAATCAACTATGCAATGTTATGTTCAGTCAAACATTTGATTAGAAGAATGCACACAGATATTTCCAGCAAATATATAATCACCAGAGTTATTAAAGTGCCTTGTACTTGATTACGCAAAATTTTACTCCTTGCCTTCCCTACTAAATTCGAATCAGATTGTCTTTTTATAGCCTACTAAAATGTTTGAGGGGAATAAAACAATTTAAAGTCATACTTTCAATTTGGTTATTCTTTTAAAGGACCACAGACTCCGACTTACAGTTTTTTGGATTTATGAAAAGGCAAAAATTTTTTGAATATAAACACACCTCAATATCAGAGTATACAGATACATAAAAATCAATACAGAACCGAATCTATGAATATAATTCATTCAGCACAAAAGGTATAGTAGGATGAACTCCAAAATCAGAATACAACAAAGAATAGAAGCTGAGTCAAATTCTCTTTTCATTTGAGAGAAGAAACAGAAGGATCTTTCCCTACCCTACTCTAGATGAGAGTCCTACCTTTTTTCCCATTATCCTATCCCAAAGGTGTATGCAAGTGTTGACTTCCAAAAAAATGATCTCACTTCAAAATGTGTCTGATAGCTTAAAGCTATGGAGCTCACTCTAAGATGCTCCTTCTCCTCCGAAAAATAGAAGTCTCCCAATCTGTCCCTGCGCATCATTCAAAAAGGCAATGTTCAACCCACAATACGTCACATGGTAAACTTTTCCATTTACACCATCTTTCAGTGAGTTTCCAGAAAATCTTTAATTAAGCCAACTTTTCTTCCAGTGGCCTTGGTTCTCAGAAAGGCCAGGCACGGAAGGCGCCCTCTCTTCTCGCCTTTCAAACTTCTTCAAAGACATTCCGGGTATCTCCTTAAATCTAAGAATAACGAGGATGAATTCCTGCACCTGCAGTAGGATGAGAACACACTGTCTTCGAGCAAAAAAAAGAATTAATTTGATTACAGTTCTTGAGGAATCAAGGAGAAACGAAACTCAAAACAACTAGCAGTTTGGGTCTACAATACAGGCAACTTAAACTAAACAAAAATTACATTGCATGAGTAATATTTCATCCTGCACATTACACATACAGTTTCTTCAATACATTCAAAAACCTAATTAAATGTGTACAGTACATATTAATGCTAATATAACTTTGAATAAATACATTTTAATAATCATGAAACACTGCAAACAATAAATTTACATGTGAGTGCGGTTAAACCTTTAGTATAGTACACCCTTACAATTTAGAGTGCTGTAAGCGCTCTATCATACTGATGGAGCAAGGACTCGAAGAAAAAAGACTTGCTCGAAGACAATCCTCTCATTTAACTTCTAATATTGTATTAACCGTGCATTGCGTAGATTAATATGCACAACTTTAAACATACAAAGAAAGAGAAGCTTGCCTATTTGTATTACTAATAAGTAACTCGAGTGAAATTCTAAAATGGGCGCTAACGGGAAAAATGTACTGCGCATGCATCAGCTGCATCTACGCAGTATGATAAACTGTCGCTTGGAGAGAATTTCTTGCGCTTGCGCAAACGCTATTAATATGGCTGCCTGAAAGCATATGCTCAGCATCTGCTTTGCAGAAACTAAAACATGCTATTTTACTAATGCTAATGCTAGGAAAAAAAATGAATGGGATTAAAGTAGAGATAGGTGGTATACAGTGAAAGCATTATGTTCGAAATTAACATATGTCTTTTTGACTCTTTTATTAGTGAGCATCTTGGGCCTTTCCTATGTGACCAAAGTCTGTTGGATATTTGATTTTCCATGCATGCGTGATACGAACAAGCTGGAAGAAGTGATGTGACTCTTGAACGCGGTCCAAGGTTAAAACGGATACATACCCTGGGAACCAGTTTGAGAAACTCTAAAATGAATGGGAACGGATGAAGTTTATACTTTTGTTTCCAATGTGATGTGAATACAGATGGGAATTACCTTTTGTGAAATTAAGGGGTGGGATTTTTGAGCAATGGACTGAAAGACTAAATTGGAAAAATAAGTATGGTGTGATGAACATCCTCCCTTGCCTGTCCAATCAGAGTTAGGAGTTTCATGATATTGAAACATTATTGGGAGGTACATGAATATTGTAGGGTATAATTGAGTTGTCGATGCTGAATGCTGCAGAGCTCGGGATGCTGTTGGGGTGACGAGAGAAGCTAAAGAAGAATCAAATGCAGCCATTTATCTTAAATTAATTTACTTAGAAGAAGATCGCGGAATAATCTCGAGAAGGCAGAAACTGTCAGAGAGGGGTGCTACGCAAGCGTCAGTGGTAGAGAGGTGATCTATCCTGTCTTGATTTCTGTCCTGAAGCCTTTGTCGCCTGATCTTTCCTGGGGGACCCTTCCCAGCTCCTTGGCAAGGGGGCTGATTTTCACACCATCCTAGGCAATATAATTTTTGTGTATGTGCTAATGTTCTTTTCTTTCTATTCTCTCCTTTCTGAGCATGAGTCATTGCTTGATATTAAAGTATGTATTTAGATTAATTGAATCTTCCTTCCTGAAAGAGATGAAGACTGTACTGTAATTTGTAAATTGTTCACATGAAATTAATCTAGATAAAGATTCAAAATATTTCCTGAGTCTGTGGTCATTGCATGAAATGTAAGAAAATTATATTGATGTCATTTCACCATCCACTAGTTCAACTAATTTGCTCCAATGACCAGAGGAAAGAACTTTTTGATCAGTGAAAGATTAGTTGAGAATAAGAAAGGACTAATCTTGAATGATAAAGAAGCACAATCAATTGACCCCAGCGGTTTATTACCAGGTAGTGTGTATGTGTGTTTATGGGCCCAGGTGAGTATATGGTATTAGAGTACCTGTTGCTGGTAAGACGCTGGATCAGTACCCGGGAACTTACTGGATTTGCGAAGATCTCTGTACCAGGTAATATTTCGGAATGCAGCATGGTGTGATGAGTTAGGCAAGGCAGAATACATTTATTATCCCATTTGTCTTGTTGACAAATTCTTTAGGGCAGAGTTAAAAAAAAAATTACGTTCAGACACTGCTGTTTGTAACTGCGCCCACTTCTTGCTGCAAACCCTTGGGCTTTGCCCTATTAATAAAGCTAGAGTTGGCATCATAAGTAGCTATTTTCAAAGTACATTTGCCTAGAGGTGTGTGAGCCACTTACTGGTCCAGCCAGACTTGAAAAACACCCATTCCCTACAAGCTGTTAAGAAACATTTGCCCCCTTTCATCCACACGACCCCTCACACACTTAAAAGCCCATTTCATGCTCTCTGAATCACATTTAGTTTCACACAAACACACAGTCCTACTGTGCTTGCAAACTCACACACTTATTGCTTTTACTTCCTGGCCCTCACACATTCTCTTTCACACACAGAGCCTGACAGTGAAGGCCTTCAAATATTTAAAAGGTACAACACAAAGTCGGGGTTCGCACTTTGTGCAATGTACATATTCGCATATTGAAACCTTTTCAGAGACTGCCACAATTATGTCGCATTGGAGCAGAGATACTTCGGAGGTCATTTGGATGCTGCAAATTATCTACGTTTTTAGTTGTATAAAAAATGTTTATAAATGGCGCATTGACAAATCAATACCAGTGCTACAGTTTTCGGAGATGCATGAATAATTTGATATAAGTCTAGAGGGCTGGGATTATCTTTCATGCAAATCCCTTTCATTTAAATTGTTGATGGGTGAAGATTTGCAAGCTTTTAAAACAATAGGCAAGCTAACGAGCTGTATTGCCCCAAAAAATGTGTCCCACACTCACGCCCATTAGGTTATTTGGTCACCTTCCGACCACCTCTGAAAGACAACCTACAGCGATACTCCACCTCTCTTAACTTTCAGAGAGGCACACGCATCTCTCTGTTTTCTACTAAAACCGAGCTGCGGTCCTAGTGCTTTTGAACCAGCTCATCAGCAGCTGCATCAAAACTAGGCCGTTGCGAGTACCGGTACTCTCCTTGTCGGAGGTGATGGAGCAGGATTTCACAAACACCCCCATAATACATACTATCAGTGTTCAGTACAGGACTAACCTACAAATCACAATAATATGAGGGAGACTGCTTTTAGCGTGTGTGCACTAATGTAAACTAATGCATCAAAGGACTAAGTCGTATTTGCATTTGTGCTTTGAAAGAAACAAGAAATAATGCATGACCAGATTGCATCTTGCATCCTGCTTTTAAAATAATAAATAATGCTGCTTTTACAATAACAGGGAATAGTGCAAAGGCGGGTGGTATAAAAGTGAAAAGTGCATTTTCGTGTAATTAATGAATGTTTTTGTTTCATTTGCTATAGTGAGCCAAAATGAGTAGCCATTATTCTTAAGTAAGCCGGATAGATGAGGGGCTGGAGTGAGAACGAAAATGTTGTGACAGAGCAGCCAGAAGTGCTGAGTGCTGCAAAGAAGGGACAACAGTTCAAGGACACTCAGCACTGAATGCATCAGTGGCCCGATCTCCTCCACTGTCTGCAACCTCACGTTTCAGTGCCACTAGTTTCTTTTGAAGGGCTTCCAATTCCCTTCTAATTGAACGCAGCACCCCAAGTGTTTGGCCATAGCAATATCTCTGATGTAGACCTTGAAAGCCTCCCATACCATAGCAAACTGAGTTACTGAGCCGATATTTGCAGCAAAGAAGGATCCAATTGCTTCCAACATTTCTGATTTAAACATGCTGTCAAGGAGTGCATAGGGTGGGAACCTCCAAGTAAATGGGGTGGGTCTTTTCAAATGGGGTCTCATGCTCTAACTGTACAGGTGAATGATCTGAGTACAAACATGGGTGTACCTCACAGCTTTTATTCACCACACTCAGGGATCAGGAAGCAAACCAATAATCGATCCTGGTGTACAAGTCATGTGGGGCTGAGTAGTGCATGAATCACCCCTCCCCATGAGTTCTCAAGCTCCAGATATCAACCATGTCCAGTACAGCAGCAGCATCCTCTATAGCTTTAGAAGCTAATGATTGTCATCGAGCCAGGCCACCAGAGCGATCTAAGGTTGGATCGAGGATGCAATTAAAATCCCCACCCCATACCTGTGGAGCTGGTGCAACTCGACACAGGCCCCCCCAAGAGCCCATGATAAAATGGCAGGTGGTCAAAGTTCAGGCCATAAACTTTAACTATAATAATTCCAGTCCCTTCCACTTGCATCTAGATATGGTGTATCTACCCTCTTTGTCTGTTTCAACAGCCTCCAATGAGGTACCAGTTCCAGGGTTTACTCAGGTAATGACCTCGCACGCGTGGGTAGAAGTGCCTGTAGCAAGAAATAATCCATGCAATCGTCTATGAGTTAACATCTGACTATCCACAGTTAGATGGGATTCTTGTAGCAGAGCTACATCTATATTCTGTCTTGTTAGGTAAGCAATTACTTTTCGGGGTTTCCTAAAGTCCTTCAAACCCCTAATATTCCAGGTTAGAAGCCGCAATCTATCCCCCAGGGTTTGAATAAAGTATTATATCCTTAACAATATCTGTCCTATGACTGTTCAAGTGAACTCTCCATGACTCTGTCGTACCGCGGAACACTCCTGTTAGTATTAATAAACATGCTACGCATATTATGACCATGGCAAAACCAGAACAGAAAAAACACCCATTTAGAAAATCCCCACCACCACCCAAGCCATACAGACCCTAACACAGCACAGTCGAAATCCCCCCATCACCCTCCCTTCCCCACATAAAACATTAGGCAAGTAGCCACAGAGTGAGTAACACGTGGGGGCGGATGTTACCTTTGCTGCACTAAGAGCACCACTAAGACAATCCATAGTAGTGCCATCCAATCATATTTGGGATATTCGCGGAAAAAAACAACATTTTAAGAACTCTATCACCTCACTAGCGAATGGCGAGGTTTTCTTTTCTCACATGCAAATAATTTGGCTTAACTAGCTATGTAGACCACCTCCCAACATAGTTAACATATCCATAACAATACTTGTGGTATGCAGATTTCTCTAAAGTGTAGTTAGCAAAATCTGATAATCTAGGCACATTTATTAGCCCAGACGGATTTCGTTTTTTGGGGCTATGTTTAGATCGAGTTTAACACTTTAGCCACAGTTCCAGTGTGAAGGTTCATTAATTAAGGATATTTCAATCCTGCTTGTCCATGTCACCAACAAATGCTTTGTCGAGCCTCTCCGCCTCTTAATTCTGCTCTTCCACCCTAGTGTAAAACTTGAGGGCCTTTTGGAGAGTTTTCTGGTCCAGGAAGATCTTTGACTTGCCATTCATTACAACTCTACGTCTGGCTGGACACAGCATGGCATAATCCATTTTTTGTTCCTGTAGCTGTTGCTACAAAGGGGCAAACTGCCGCCTGGTCCACTGCACCTTCATTGGAATGGCCGGATATAATGATATTGAAGAGCCCTCATACTATAAGTCTCTTTTCTCTCTGGGCTGCTTCAGGGCCGCATCCCTATCTCCACAATTCAGCAGTTTTGCTATGACCAGTCATGGCAGGGCCCCTGGTGGTGGTTTTGGGCCTAGAGTGCAGTGAGCGTGTTCCACAACGAATATTTCAGAAAAGGTTTCCCAGCCCAGAAATGTTACCTATTGCAGTGGATACCGGCAGGCCCGTAATAGGTATGTTACTGCTCCTGGATCTGGCCTCCAAATCTTCTGCCTTGTCTTGCAATGTAGTGATTATTTTCACCATTTGTCTTTGAACAGATTGCTCCTCCTCTTCTACCTCAGACACACACACATCTTTTAGTCATTTCGATATGAATAGCATGTTTATCCAAGCGCTCTGACATTCTGTCCATGTGATAAGCCAATGAGTCTATTTTCCCATCAATAGTTTAGACACTCTTCCTGATCGCTGCCAGGATCTGCTTTATAGCCCTGGCTGCCTCTTCCACGGGATCCATCTGTTCTTCATCAAGGGGCTGGGCATCCTCCATTTCCCTGTGCCTTGATTTTCTTTGTTCGAAGTGTGACTTGAGCTGAGTCTTGTCCACTTTGCCCATTCAGGGGGTCAAGGAGAACCCCACATGACTTCCTCTCTGTATTAACCAAGCTCTGTACTCAGGTCTATGAAGTGCTCCCAACCACTTTCGAGGTCAAACCCAAGTCCAGTGGGTGAGCAATTGGCGCAGAAAGAATAAATCACCACAGGCAGGTACAGATTGCTCATGGGGGGTTTCCCCACTGTTGCTTTATGCGTCAGCACTCACATAAACCATCCTTCCCGCATCAGCAAGACCAAACTGTACGTGCATGAATTGCGCATGGCGCTGTGCTGCCACTGGCTCCTTTGCCTCGCAAGCGCTGCACCTGGGGTCACCCTGCTATTTCGCCTAGCCAGATGTGACCAATCAGGTGGGGTTTTATTAATGCCCTTCCAATATTGGAACCATTATCATGCCGCAGCCCGGCACAGTATGGAGATAATGTCTATGGGAATCACAGGCCCAGCTCCCATGCCGCCAGACACGCAATAGGCTATGATACTGGACCAGTCCCGTCCCGTGCAGCACTGGCAGCAATATCAGTTGAAGACGGGCGGGAGCTCAGCCTCAGTCCAACTGCACATAGCCCAAGTACCACAGCAACACGTACCTTCTCTCCAGTGTTTTAGGACACCAGCAATGCAGGCATTGCATGGCCCAGGCCTTGCTATTCCCAGCTGCCGGTAGCAATCTGGGGTGGGGTGGGGTGGGGTGGGCGTGCACTCAGCCCCAGGCCAACTGCCCCCCTGAGTCCCACAGCAGCATGCACCTTTGTACCAGTATTTAGGCCACAGGGGAGCAGGTGCAGACCGTTTCAGGCCACACTATGCCCTTTATCCAGGCCAACCACCTGCCTAGATGTCGCCCTCCAGGGCTCGTCCGTTCTCGTCCTCCGTACCTTCTGGGCTGCGTCCTCTGGATCAGGCTAGGGCAGGGCCACACCTGAAGTCTTCCGCTGCTCGCAACCTGTCAGGGCTGTGTTGGTCAGCAATTTTACATCAGCCTACTGCCCACAGGCATCGCAAGTCCCGGGATCAATCCGCAGCAGCGGGGGATCCAACGCAGGTAACGAGAACGCAAACACCGTGGACGGGCAGTAGGCTGTCCACGATCCACAATCTCGCCGGTTTGCAGCTATGCGTGCACCCAAATGAAGAGCAACTCCAGTACGTCACAATCCACTATTTTGGGCATACTATTGATGCGTCAATGTCAGGATATTTGTCGGATGAAAGGGGTGGCTCGCGGAGCTCGTTCAGAGTGTGGCCATCGTGAGCTTTGGCAAGCTTCGCTCCCCGTATCTGGGCACAGTTATATACTAGTGGTGATGGACCATGGCACTTGGTATCCAGAAGCAATAACCCATAGAACCACCACAGGTAGGCCCTCCTGGGAATTGTTTCCAGAATGGATTTCCCTATGGAAGTCTTAACTGACAGGGGTACAAACTTCATGTCAAGTTATATTACTGCTATGTGTAAGGAGTGTGGTGTGAGCTACACATTCACCACACCCTATCACCCACAATGCAATGGGTTTGTTGAAAGATTGAGTAAAACCCTCAAGGGCATGATCATGGGCCTCCCAGAAAAGCTCAGGTGAAAATGGGAAGTCCTGGTGCCCTACCTTCTCTTTGCCTACAGAGAGGTCCCACAGAACGGGGTTGGCTACAGCCCTATTGAACTTCTATTTTAGCATCCTGTTAGGAGTCCCCTGTGTTTAGTGAAGGAGGTATGGGAGTAACCTCTCAAACCACCTAAGCAAGACATTGTGGACTTGGTCTCTGCTCCAGGTTGGCTGAGTACATGAAGAAGGCCAGCAAAAACATTGAGGCAAGTCTAGAATTGCAAAAAGCTTGCATGACCAAAAGGTTGTGCTGACTGTTTATCAGCCAGGACAGACAGTACCGGTGTTGGAGCCTGTGGCCCCAGCAGTCCTCCATGACAAGTGGTTTGGACCCCATACTATTCTTGAGCAGAAGGGAGAGGTCACCTACTTGGTGGACCTTGAAACTCCCAGGAGCCCCCATAGGGTACTCCATGTAAACAGTCTCAAACCCTATATGGGCATGGCAGACATGGGCTTGCTCATGGCTACTGATGAGGGACAGGAGGTAGAGAGTGACCCACTCCATGACCTCCTCTCACAGAACCCTGAGGATGGCTTAGTTGATGGTGTAGTCTTGGCAGGCAGCCTCACTGAGCAACAGCAGATTGATTGCAGGAAGGTCCTCAATCGATACAGACATATGTTTTCTTTGATGCCAAGTCATATCACTGGTGTACCCATAAAGTGGACACAGGTGAGGGTCTACCTGTTAAAAGTAAGATTCATAGGCAGCCTGGCCTTGCCAGACATTGAATCAGGACTGAGGTCCAGAAGATGCTGGAATTGGGAGTGATTGAACCTTCAGATAGCCTTTGGTCTAGTCCAGGGGTCCTGGTACCCAAACCTCATACACAGGGTGATAAGAGAGAAATTAGGTTTTGTGTGGACTTCATGGGGCTCAATGCAGTCACTCGGACTGATGCTCACCCTATACCTAGGTTAGATGAGCTCATTGACACTTTGGCCTCAGTCAAGTTCTTGAGCACATTTCACCTCACTGCTGGATTTTGGCAAATCAGACGATGCCAAACCCAAAACAGCATTTTCAACCCCTAGTGGGCATTATCAATTTAATGTCATGCCCTTTGGTTTGAAAAATGCACTCGCCATATACCAGACGCTGGTGAATAAAGTCATTACAGGCCTGGAAAACGAAGGTTCAGTATATCTTGATGATATAGCTGTCTTTAGCTCCAGCTGGGAGGATCACCTGGTCCACCTCAAGAATGTTTTGGAGGCTCGGCAGAAACAGGTTTCACTATCAAGGCCACCAAGTGCCAGAAAGGGCAGAGAAAGGTTGTGTACCTGGGCAACCTTGTGGGTTGAGGCCAGATTCAACTACTGCAGAACAAAATCCAGACCATCATAGACTGTGTTGCTCCCACTGCCCAAACTCAGATCAGAGCTTTCTTGGAACTGACTTGGTACTACAGAAGATTTGTGAAAGAATATGGGTCTATAGTGATTCCCTCTAATGATCTTACTTCAAAAAGAATGCCCAAGAAAGTTCAGTGGACAGTTAGTTCGCTGTCAGAGGGTATTTGATAATCGCAAGCAGGCCATGTGCACTGCTCCCATTCTGCAATGCCTTGACTATTCCAAACAATTCATTGTCCAAACAGATGCAGTTAAGTTGGGGCTAGGGGCTGTGTTGTCACATCTTAATGCAGATGGTCAGGATCAACCTGCAGCTTTTATTAGCAGAAGATTGACCCCCAGAGTGAAACGTTGGTCAGCCATTGAGAGGGACGCCTTTGCTGTGGTTTGGGCTCTGAAGAAGTTGAAGTCATACTTGTTTGGACTATACAGTGGAACATAGAACTGGGAGTAACCATGCCAATACAGATGGACTCTCCAGATATTTCCACTTAGAACATGAAGACTCAACTGGGCAAGGTTAGTCTCATATCCTTACGTTTGGGTGTGTTGGTAGGAAAGTAGGATCTGCTTCTTATGGTTACTCCCACTTTTTGCTTGATCTCACACTGTTTGTGACTAGTCTGAGTGGGATCCTACTAATCAGGACCCCAGTATATCTTCTTTCTCCCTAAAATGTTATGCCAAGTATTTAGGTACACTCCAGATTGGATACTAGTGTACCCTTGTCTGTCCCTAGTATATGGTACACCTGTACCTAGGGCATAGGTATCCCAGTGGCCTCCCATGGCTGAAGCATGTATTATGCCACCCATGAGAGGCCATGCAAAATGTATCTACAGGCCTGCCATTGCATCCTCTGTAACTTGGTGCATGAACCACTTACGTGAGATATAGGTTTACTATATATATAGGTCATTACACTTAAAAACTATCAGTCACCCCTCTGGCAGGACTTGACAATCCTGAAGGCAGGGTGCTGGTTTTTATGTGAGAAGGTGTCCCTCCATGAGCAGAGCACCCCTGCAGCCTTCGGAGACCATTCTCCCGGGTTGTCGGTGACGCAGCCAAATATATAGGAAGAGGTGCATTATATGCTCACGTAAAATTCTACCTCGAAAACGGCTGCAACAAAATATGTCATGTTTGGTTTCAAAGAACCTTGAAATCAAACATCCACACCGGTAACTGGTGTGGGAGGTATGATTCCACCCTTCTGAAGTAAGCTTTGTGGGGTCCCTGGCCTTCCCGGTACCAGCCTTCCCGAGCCGGACACACAAAATGGTTTCTGCCAACCAGAGACATGATTCGGCCCTTCTGCTGCTGAGCCAATCTCGAGCAGGAGAAGGCAGCACAATAGGCATCCTGTCTCAAGGAGGTGTGACTACCTCACAGACAGGATTTGTGTACTGGGGCTGGGTAGGTGCACTTCCAAAGTGCCTGAAAGTCTACACGAGGGACACATTTGGTGTCCCTGTGCATTTCTCAGTTCCAACTAGTCCTGGGAGCCATTGGCTCCTGCTCTGGCATGAAAGTGGACAAAGGACAGGGGAGTATCCTCCCCACTGTCCTGACCCTCCCCTGGGAGGGTCCCCTGAATCTACCCAACCCCCTCCCATGGGTACATAAGGGCTTTCCTAACCGTAGGCCCCTAGATTCGACGTGGACAAGATTCTGAACAAGAAACCACTGACCTTTGACTTTGGTGTGAAGGAGTCACTCCCCTGCATTCGACTTTGGCCTCCTTGCACCCTGTGCCCTGATAGCTGCTAGAGGTCCCCTTGTGACTCCTGTGCCTTCGGCCTATGGGTCCATTTGAGGGACAACACTGTTTTTCATTGGCTCCCCTGGTTGCTCAGGGCCTGCTCTGACTCCCTTTGCTGTGGTGAGTCTCCTGGTCCTGCTGGGCCAGACCGTACCCTTACTTGACCTTCTTCATGGGTTGCCGCTGCCAAGGCTTGTTGGTGCTCCCGCCGGACACCGACCCCTCAGCGCTCGACATCCTTTGTGGGACAGCTCATATCCAGCTCTTGATTTCCCTAGACATCTCCTGGCCCCTACAGCTGTTGAGTCAATGTCTTTATCATCACACCTGAAGCACTCGAAATCGGTGGGCATTCGTCTACTGAGCCCCTGGTCACTCCTGAGTGACCCAGACTCTGCCCCCTCTGATTTCAGGTACTCTACAACATGAATCCACCTTTGGATTCCGACTGACACTTTTCTTCTTTTCCACAGTGGCATTTCCTTGAAGTCCTACATTAAGATTGGCGGTGGTTTCTGACACCACTTCAGCACTATGTACCCAGATTCCCTGGGATAGGTAACTCTGGTACTATGGTATCTACAGGTGGGGTGCCTCTAGAACCTCCTATGATCCAAAAGGTTTCTTTGTAATCCACTGGAAAGGGTCCTTAAACTTTAAAACTGCAACCACGACTTCCACGTTGAATTGTAAGTAGCACGTATTCATATTCTGACACTGTACTCATCGTCTGTGGGGTGCCTCCTTACTCATCATGGGTAGTTCCATGGGTCCCCGCGGGCCTACAACCTCTAGACACTGTCTTGACTCGAGTCGTGGTTCTTATACCTATACTTACTATATCAAGTCAAGTCAAGAAATACTTTATTCGGTTCAATTTCAAAAACCACAAAAGTACAAAAACAAACAAGAAGGTCCACAAGACACCAGGCAGCATAATGACATAAAAATACAATATAAGAAGGGAGGGAATACCCAATTAAGAATATTTAAAAATGCTGAAACATGATGTCAAATTTAAAAACGGCAATATCTACAACATTCTATGGTTAAAAAGAAGGGTAAAAAAATTTAAGACTTGATTCAAGTAGCAGGAATTAATATTTACAATAATTCATCTAGGACCAACTAATCTTTTTACTGAGTCTCACCGCTATGGTTAAAAATCTAGCTACATTGCAAATTTCCCATATATCTGACAGTAATTCAAGGTACAATAAAGCTGGCTTAACTTGCCTAAACCCTTTCCCCTTTAGCAGGGGTATAATAAACTTTTTCCTAATGTCTTTAAAATAATCGCAGAAAAACAGAAAGTGAACAGTGTCCATAATCGAACAGCCATCACATTTACACAAATCCAGATCAAGGGGCTTAGTCCAACCAGGGCGGCCAGAAATCAGAAGGTGAATTATGTCTAATCGGAACTTGATTAAAAGGTATCTGTGATTTGAGTTGTTAACAACCTTTAGGTAAAGTTCCAGATCATGCCCAGAGGATACAATCAATTGATGAGTTCTAACAGATGGCTTTGACAGCTCCAATCCTTCTCTATCCATCCCTCGGTTCAACAAAAAAGTATTTCTGACCCACTTCAAATCGCCTTTCACTAAGTTAGATGGCTTGTTAAACAGTTCAGGCCGACCTAACTTTATACATAGTTGTTGTACATATTTCAACCAAGGGATCTGGTCCCAATGACCTAGAGTAAGGCAGTCCTTAAAAATGTTTTGGTTCACTTCCAATTCCGGGTTAAGCCAGACTGAGATCCACTTTAGTAGGGGGGCCATAGCGATTCGATCTTCCAGATAGTCCACGCCGCATTCCTGATGTACTATAAAGCGGGCCGTGGATCTTGGCAGGGAGAGAATCGTTTTAAGGAAGTTATCTTCCTTTACCTGAAGCATTTTGACTGGCCTAAAACCCCACAGATCTGCGCCATACATGGCGATAGCAATACACTTAGCAGCATATACCTTTAATACTGCCTCCAGGGGTTTCACCCCTAATTTACTTGAAAAACCCAGCACTGCAAAAATAGAACGTGCCAGGGCATTTTTTTTCTCCAACAGTTGGGGGTGCCATGTGGAACAATCATCAAATACAACCCCCAAATAAGGAAATCTGGAGACTCTTGTCAACTTATGCCCATTACATTGCAGTGCCATTACATTTTTCTGGGCCCTACCTTACTGGCCCACCACCATAACATGAGATTTACCATAATTAACACTTAAATCAAGATTTGTCATAAAATCATAAAATTAATTTAACAGACATTGGAGACCCACTGCAGTACGGGCTAGGAGAGCAGTGTCGTCCGCATATAATAATGCGGGCAATAAGAACTTCCCTGCCCTTGGTATGTCCTTACATGCTGCTCCTAAAACGCCACCCAAGTCATTTATGTATAGTGTAAAAAGCAAGGGAGCTAAAATATATCCCTGCCTTACGCCATTAGTGATACTAATTTTACCCGTGCAGTTACCTTTTCTATCATATCGTACCGTAGCTGTGAGATCCCTATGGAGGTCCGCTAAAAAGTACACAATATTGGGATCAATTCCAATTCTAAGAAGCTGGCCCCATAACTTGGATCTGTTTACTCGGTCAAATGCCGAGGACAGATCCATGAAGGCAATATACGGGGTTCCTGGCTTCGCTATTGTATATTTCCCAATGAGAAGTTGCAGATTCAGGCTTTGGTCTATGGTACTGCGCCCCTTTCTAAAACCATACTGTAGGGGCGAGAGGGTATTGGTGTCCTCTAGCCAATCAGTGAGTTTACATAGGACCACTCTCCCTAGGACCTTTACCGTGGAATCAATGAGAGAGATAGGGCGGTAATTGCCCGGGTCACCCCTATCGCCTTTTTTATAGATAGGGACAATCACCGAATGGGACCATGTCTTCGGGATGCCTGTTTTTGAGATTCTGTTAAAAACATTTGCTAAAACTTTGGACCAAAATGATATGTTAGCTTTAAAAAGGTCGGAGGGAACTCCATCCGGCCCGGGAGCCTTATTACTGGTCATTTTGCCAAAAGCTACGGCCACCTCACCCTCATCTACAGTTAGGATAAAAGGCAGTCTGGAAAAGGTGGTCGAAGCCTCTACCCCCAAATTCTCCTGTTCATAAACTGATTTAAAGTGCAAGTGCCATTTATCTTCTTGTATTCCACAGTCCAGTTCATTGTTACTGGAGTCAGCAAAATAGGATTGGTTGACCACAGCCCAGAACTTGGCGCTACTTTTCAACACGCCAATTGACGTCAACTCAGCCCAGGCGTCCTCTCTAATCTCACGCCGCCTCCTTTCAACGACTATCTTATATTCTTTCCTGAGGGTAGCCACGAGCAGTCTGTCCACTGGTTTGGATTTAAGGGCCACTTTGAGTTTTTGATTAGCCACTGAACAATTCTTATCAAACCAGCCTTCCTTCCCATGCGCTTTGCCTTTGCCATGACGTGTCAGGTTGGAGACAATGTCGAGGCAAACCTTTTGGTACGCCTCCACTACTTCATTGTCCCCTGCCTGATCATCCGTACAAAGCTTGAGTTCCTCCCGGCTACTACTACAAAGATTAGAGAAAAACTCCTCTGGGACTTTCTTGCACAATTTAATTCTGCGGGCTTGGTCAGTCAACCGCATGTCGCGTTTGCCCACCAAATTCGACCTACTCGCCATAATTATAATTAAATTTTTTACCCTTAATAAAACTGGATTATGATCGCTAAAATGAGACCGCACAGCGGAATAACTGGTGATATGGCTTCCACAACTACTACTTAAAAAAATAAAATCTATTACAGACCCACTACCGTGTCCTATAAATGTAGGAATTGCCTCACCGCCCCCAGTGGGTAACATTAGCCCATTTTCGGCCAGCATGGTTTCCAAAAAAATGCCCTGGTCTGAGTGCTCAAAGTGAATGTTCTCTTCATCCGGAGGACCAAATAGAACGTTAGATGGACATTTGTCCTGACAACCATAAACATTAAAGTCCCCCATTAACATAATGGTACATTCAGGCTCCGATGACTCTTTAAATTTAAGAAGAAAAGAGTTTAACATCATCAGATTACTAGTTGGATAAGCCCTATCAAAAGAATTATAAAAATTCACTACCAGGACATTATGATGGCCCTTACGGATAATTTGGACCGCGAGACAGTAGGGACAACCAGTAACTATTTCCTTATATGTACCCGGGATTTTAGCAGATACCAGGGTAACCAAGCCCCCTCGTGCTCGCCCACGTGTAGAGGTAATAGCTGGGAGAAAAAAAGTGGTAAAACCATCAACTGTAAGTATGTTTTGTGTGTCCCAGGTTTCCTGTATAGCTATTATATCCATGGTGCCTATAAAGTCCCCCCATATGGGGTCATCAACTTTACTCCTGAGGCCAGCAATGTTCCATGTTGCCACAATCAGCTCCCCCTTCCCCATTGCTTTGTTCTTTTTTCCGGGTGGTAGGTCCCCTCCTTCAACACCCCGATTGATAATTGGAATTAGCCATCCCAGATCTATGCTTGACTCCTGCACAACCTGGATACTATTTTCCTTTTGTAATGGGGTAGGGGGGATATTTTGCATCAAACTAAGCAGTGGGCCCTGTGTTTGTCAATCAACCCAATCCAAATTTGACAAACACTCATAGCGATTGGCCTTTGGGATATTAAAATGATTTTCATACCCATTCACAGTCTGGGGATAATTGTAAAAGTGGCCATTCTGTAACCCTGCACCAAACCCGCATTGGATAGATTTGCCTATTCTTCTCTGAACCAAGTTCCAGCCATCCTCTCCTCCCTCATCCCATCCATAGGATTGCACATACCATGGGAAATTAAACCTCCGCCTACCTTTTTGGTCATTTGGACCCCTTAGCCAGCTCCATCTTTTGTCCACTTGCTCCGCGGGCAAGTAGAAATAAGAGAGTGGCCTGGCAGTGACAGTACTGGCTTGGTAGCGAGAGGTTCCTCTGCAGATATGTTCTACCACCTGTGGATTTTCAAAGGTTACCACAATGCAGTCCCCTTGTAAGTTTTTTCTATTTCCACCCACCCAAGGGGTTCTCTCCACCATTAAGATGTTACTGGGGATATTCATTGGTAGGGGATGATTATTAGATAGCCAGTGGCACACCTTATTTTTCAATGCCTGGAAGGATTCCACATAAGGTGGTGATATTTCCATTACCCCAGTCAGAATCACTACATAAGGGCAGGCGTCTGGTGGGAGGTGAATATTTCTTCGAGCCTCCACCTTATCTCTTGGGGCCGAATCTAGATTTGGGGTCAAAGGTACAGAATCTTTAAATTTAACTTGAGGAGTTGTCTTGGGCTTAGCTGGATTGGGTGTTTGTTTAGGGTCAGGGGTCTTAGCTTTTGCACCTCCTGGGTTTAAAGTATTGGTCGAGTTCTTTGGCACGATGTTTTTGCCCAGGGCTACATTTTTAGCAGCCAAAGGTTGTTTATTTGCTGTAGTCGCCACATGGGAGACCATGTTGTTTTGACAGAAACTAGGGGCACTTATATCCTTGTGGATATTTTTCAGCACTGTTTCTAAACAGCGCCGCCTTGCCTCTATAGGTTCAAGAAGGGTCTTTAAAATTTCGAAAATATTGCTACTCGTCAGACTTATCCCACTGACGAATTTCAGCCAAATTATCCTCCTCCCCACTTACTTCCAAAATTTCCTCCAAACTACTATCTACAATCGTGTCATCAGGGAGGCTTAATGGTAGGCCAACAGTTACCGGGTGAGCCTCCCCTATGTCTTCAACACTTACCGCCAGATCCCTGCTCACAGCCACGGGATCTAAGGTGGTTGTGTCCTGATTATGGATGGTTTTAACTTTCCTGGCTTTGTGGGTGGTCGGTTTACTGGCCCTATGTTTGGGAATCGCCCCCTCTTTCAGCCCTCTTTGATTAATATCAGTGGTCGTCGGTCGGTTATTCGCCCTCGTGGCAACCAGATCACTATCCAGACGTCCCTCTGACAAAGAGTTGGAATGGGGGGGAGCCTCAAGGCCCTGTTGGGAACTTAGTGCACGATGATCAACATCGTTATCTAACCTAGCAGGGGTATTAGAACAAATCATGGTGTCAGGCGTACGTGCCTGAGCAATAAGGCCTAATGAAGATCTTTTAGCCATGGCCAAATCTTGGGACACCCTTCTGTCCATTAAGACAATCCCTTCATCAATTAAGGCATTGGTGCGAACTATAAAATCATTCAGGGTGCTGGTCAACTTTTTTGCTCCCCCTGCAGCCATACTTCTAGTCTCTCGACAATCCATGTCAATACCTACTCCTGAGAACTAATATAGCTATTGATTGTGACAACACAATGTTATCGATCCCTGGTCATTAAAGAATAAAACAACCAATAACAAAAACAAACAATGGATAGATATACACACCCCTGTTAATATTACAATTTAACTGCTATATACTGCACCTATGCTTACAGGTCAGGTGTCCAATAGTCAGTAAGTTGGTGTGATTAGAACAGGGTATGTGGCCCAGTCCAGGCTCCTCAGGCCTCTGAGGGCCACAGAGGGCCCGCCCTTTGCCCGGGCTTAGCCCCGCGCTTGGTCCCTCTCGCGTCCCGCTACGCGGAGGGAGTGTTGGCGTTTAATGCGCCTCCGGGCGCCTGTTGCCGCGTCACTTGGAAGCGCCCCCGCAAAGTCTCCTGGGGGTTGAAGTCCCCCCGCTCTGTGGCCGCTCTGATGAAGGAAAGCGGCGGCGGGGGGGACTCGGCTCCTGCTGCTGCCTTGGCAAGACGGACAGAATGCCAGGCTCGGGTAGAGTTCAGGTCACGTTCAGGTCACGATTGTTTATGGGCTCCCTTAGCGCTCCAGGAGCGCTGCTGTTTTATGCGCCTCCGGGCGCCTGTTGCCGCGTCACTTGGAAGCGCCCCCGCAAAGGCTCCTGGGGGTTGAAGTCCCCCCGCTCTGCGGCTGCTCTGATGGAGGAAAGCGGCGGCGGGGGGACTCGGCTCCTGCTGCTGCCTTGGCAAGACGTACACAATGCCAGGCTCGGGTAGAGTTCAGGTCACGTTCAGGTCACAATTGTTTATGGGCTCCCTTAGCGCTCCGGGAGCGCTGCTGTTTTATGTGCCTCTGGGCGCCTGTTGCCGCGTCACTTGGAAGCGCCCCCGCAAAGGCTCCTGGGGGTTGAAGTTCCCCCGCTCTGCGGCCGCTCTGATGGAGGAAAGCGGCGGCGGGGGGGTCTCGGCTCCTGCTGCTGCCTTGGCAAGACGGACACAATGCCAGGCTCGGGTAGAGTTCAGGTCACGTTCAGGTCACGATTGTTTATGGGCTCCCTATATGATGTGGTCTCCCCCTGGAGCCCACTGTGTATTAGTGCTACTTACGATTGTTACTATGCTAAAGTATTGTGGGCTTTGTGTTTATCTGAGTGTGGTAGATACTCTGAGGTATTTAGAGTGTGTTGTAATAATAAATACATATTTTTATAACTACTGTGTGATTCTGCTTTCATTTAACCGATAATATAAGGTTGCATTCTAGTAAAACAAGCTGCTTAACATTCCTTCAAGACTAAGCCTGAAGGCTGCTCTCCACAGCTACAACTTGGATAGCTTTCTAATGTTATCTTTGACCTCTTAAATCACCATAAGGGTTGTTTGGACTGGTGCAAGGTACCCACTTTAGTTAGTGAACATCGTATACAAGGTGAACCTCTCACAGTGAGGTTCTCTATTTATAATGGTACCTGGCAGGAAAAAAAGAATGTGTGAGGCATTCAAAGGCCCACTAATAATGACACCCAAGGCATACTTGGCCTTAGCTGATGAGCTTCTGGGACACTCATTCATCCCTCTTTAAAACCTGCTTGTAGGAAGCTGGTATAAACTATAACAATGGAAGGTAGTGGTGGATACAAGGGTCACACCTAAAAGTTGCGGTATATATGGGCATATAGAATGAATATAGATAACAACCTTTGCATAAAAATGTAGGATTGGTGCCACTCCAGGTAAAACACCACACTACCGACGGTGTGGAGTGGTCATCAGAACAGCAAACTCTTTGCACTTAGAACACGGTTTTGGCCGTATTTCATAGTGCATTACGTTCTCAACATTACCTAAGAAAGACAAACTGATTCATGATCCACATGCTGTGTTGCCCACGTCTAACTAGACTAACAATGTATTTCGTTCTATATATAGCCCAGCAGGAATTAGATATATAGTCTATTTATAACCACAATAGCCTGAAAACGTAGACACAGGTCAAAATCTAATGGAATTTAAGTTATTAGGTCATGAACGTAAATAGGAACACTGCCTGAGAGGCCACTAGAAAATGTTTGTACAAGTGTGTTACTTAGTTGTGACTGCTTATTAAGTGCAAAAAATCAACAAAGGAGTGTATCTAAGAAATAAAAGAAGAGCAAGCATGTTTGCAAATCAAAGTGAGATTTTCCAGTTAAGAGAACCAGTTAAGTTTTTTAGAAGGCCCTCACTCACCAACTTAGTTGGTGACATGCTTCATCATCGGGTCTCACCAGGAGTGGCCGAATTCTACCCTAGTGCGCTGCAACACCAGTTTACTGCAGAGCTGGTTATCGGTGAATGGTGAAAGGTGAATTAGTGAGTTAAAAATGTCCAGATCGTGTCAACATTTTTTTAATTAGTTTTGCCAATCAGACATGAATAAAAAACTAGAGTGTAGGATAAAGAACTAAATTAATATTTCAGTTTTATCCCTAAAGTGTGGTCAACATGTTTCTGCCTATGTGTGAGCATTTGGTCAGGCTTTCATCAGGACCAAAAGGTGAAGTGGTGAACCCCAGAGGTATGGGCGCACTAAGGCACACCCTAACCTGGGGTTACTAGTGTTAAAAAGTAGATAAAAAACACTGAATACAGATTCCCTCAAGAGTAGAGGGGAGCGGAGTTTATTAACAGGTACAAACATTCAATGCACCATGGGTCACGCGAGGGGGGTGACAGCGATTCGGCACACCGCCTTCGACGCTTGGCACCCGCTAGGAACCTGCGAGCTCCCTCTATTAACCGGACCCGACAACTTATTAAGTGCGACATCATTAGGAATTGCTTGTTCAGAAATGTTTCTTTCTTTTTTGGGTAAATACTCAGTGATGGAACAATATTTATTTGTTCTTAGAGACTTATCATAGTGCCCAAGATGCCATTTTTACAAACATCTATGCTACTAGGGATACTGTCTACACGTAAGTCTTTTTTGTGTTTGAATAATTTTCTCAGATCACAATATTGAAATATCAATAGGGAATTAGATTATAACTTTATCTCTTTCACTAACAGAGAATTCATTAATACGATCGTTTGGGGCCACAACCCTTTCTATTACCTGCTGTAACGGCGACCAGAGATGACTGAGATATTGTTATAAAAGTGAGCATCCACTTGAGCCAGTGACTATAATCCTTTTCCCCAATTTGAGGATTTATATATTTTTTCATGACAAACGAATACTCTTATATTCTTCCAGCTTTGTATGCTGATTTTACGGAACCATTTTGAATTACGTCCTTTGAGCTGTTTCACTTCTCTACACAAATTGTACTACATTGAGGTCATCCAGTTTACTTGTTTTCTGGATATATGTTGGTGTATCATACTGGTGATTTTAAGGCGATTCATTATTCATGTTCATTTTTTGTTCTTTTTCTGCACTAAAGGGATCAGAATTTATAACAAGATGTTTTCTTTCCCTTATTCACAAAACTGTTTGGGTTTGGGCCTTCTCTCCTAATTTGTCACATTCATTTTTTTTGTTACAGTGGATAATACATCCTGCACCTTTCTAAGCTGTTTTTCTCAGACCTATTTTTCCAGCTATACCCTTCCTATACTACTGTCCTATATGGATGGGGTGTATTTTATATTGTTCAGGATTTAATAAATGCATATATATGTGTCTTTTTTACCATTGTCTTCAGCCTTGAGAAAGTCACGGTGGTGACGAAACACGCATTGGCTGTTTCTTATGTTCTGTACAACAAGGACAGGCCTACTATTCACATCATTGAAGAGATTTTATGATTGTGTTGACAAAACTGAAATGTTCTAGTCCTTGTAAATGAGGAATCTCCCTGTTACTTGTTTGTTTAAGTTAGACCGACAGATTACTGTTATTAATTTAATCTGAATTACTGTGAGTGCCAGGGTTTCTTTGTTTATATACTATAGCAAAGTAAGGTAAAGTGTGCACAGAGACCAGTGGAACTCCAGAGGTTTAACAGAGGCTAAAGTAGATAATACTAATACTCTCTTTTGTTGTAGTGTATGCAAGCAAATTAGGCTTATCAAGGGGCCATGGTAGGCACTTGTACACACACACAGACAAGAAATGATTACACGCACTCAATGACTAAATCCAAGACCAATGGTTTATAGAAACATTACTTTTAGTATATTCATTTTATAGAACCAAAGATACTTTCTTGCAGTAAGATGTGGTTTGCAATATCACTGTTATTCAATGTAAAAAGTGGTTGAAGCGCAGTTTTCAATCAACACAATGTTATCCTGTGGGAGGGAACAGAATCAGCAACATTCAGGTAAGTAAACAATTTACAAGCTTGAGTTTTGGGATGAAGAAGCAGTACCAGGTAAGTTCAAGTACGTGACCTCAGTGCATCAATACTGGAACAGGGGTGGCCAGGTGCAGAGGTCAAACTCAGGGTCTGGGGCCAAAGGAGAAAGTGGGCAATTTAAGTGATACTGTTTGCAGGTGAGTAGCACAGTTTTTGATCCCAGTTTCTGGGGTTAACATAAGCACAGCCACAGGGCAGCACTAAACTTAAACAGGGTGTGACCTGACCCCAGGTCACCCCCCACACTGCACGGCTTCTCGCATTTGCCCGAATCTCTGCCCTCTGCTCCGCCACTGCCGAGGGTTAGCCCCTGGTATCTGGTGACTGTGTTTTCCCCCTGTGCTTTTTGCTGTGTATTTTATATTGTAATTTGTTGCCTTTGCATTGTATTCTCAAGCGCCCCATGCGCCCCTGCCCTTTGTGCCCCCCCTCCCCGCTTCCCGCCGCTGCTCCCCCGGGGCCCACCCCCTTTTCCTTCTGTTTTCCTGGCCCTCGCCCATTGGCACCCCCCGCTCCCGCCTCCCAGCTGCTACTCCCTCCCACTTGGCCTCTTATGGAGGCAGTGCGGCGAAGGTGAGTGTGACCTGACTCCAGGTCTCCCCCCATGCCGCACGGCTCCTTCTATTTGCCCGGGTCTCTGCCCTCTGCTCTACAGCTGCCGAGGGTTAGCCCCTGGTATCCGGTGAATGTGTTTTCTCCCTGTGGTTTTTGCTGTGTATTTTATATTGTAATTTGTTGCCTTTGTATTGTATTCTCAGGCACTCCTTGCGCCCGCGCCCTCTGTGCCCACCGCGCTCCCCGCTTCCCGCTGCTGCTCGGCCGTGGCCTCGCCCCCTTTTCCTTCTGTTTTCCCTGCCCTTGCTCATTGGCCACCCAGCTCCCGCCTCCCAGCTGCTCCACCCTCCCACTTCGCCTCCTATGGAGGCCGCGCAGTGGGCGCGCCGCTGGCACACCAAAGGTAAGCCCGTCTGCGCCCGTCCACGCCTGGACCGTGCCCAGCGCCAGACCCCCTGGCCCACGCCGGCACCAGGACGCCCGACTGAGATACGACACCACCACCCTTAACGCACTCAACACCGGACGACCACCCGCCTGCTACCGAGCAACCCTGAAGCTAACCCACGGACCCTTCACCTGCCAAGCCTGCAAATTCACCTGTCTCCCGACCTACACCCCGCCCATCAAACCCAGCAACAACAACAACAACCACCTCAAGTGCATCCTCCTCAACACCCGCTCCGTCCACAAACACGCCATCAAACTCTGGGACCTCGTCGACAACACAACACCAGACGTCGCCTTCCTCACGGAAACCTAGATGAACGCCTCCTCAGCCCCCGACATCACCATAGCCATCCCGGACGGCAACAAGATCACCCAGATGGACCGCATTAACCAAACCGGAGGAGGTATTACCATCATCTACAGGAACACAATCAACGTCATGACCAAACCTGAAGACACACTCTTCACCGCTGAACACCTACACTTCCAGATCCGCACCGACCCCAAAACCACACTCAGAGGAACCCTCATCTACAGACCCTCGGGCCCGCGCACACAGTTTAGCAAAACCATCGCCGTCTTCGCAAGCCCGCATGCACTAACCTCACCAGAATACATCCTCCTAGGGGACCTGAACTTCCACCTAGAGAACAACAACGACAGCAACACTACCACCCTACATGACAACCTCGCCAACCTCAAGCAACTGGTGAACACCCCCACCCACTACGCCAGCCACATGCTGGACCCCATCTTCTCCGCCAGCAACCACGTCTCTGGACTACACTGGACCGACCACAGCTGCATCCATTTTACCTTCAAGAAGACCACAACACACCACTGCACGCTGCAGATCCCTCGCAGAAGCTGGAGCAAAGTCACAACAGACCAGCTCTTACACAGTGGATCACCAACTGCGCCGACAACCTCGCGCCGCTGAAGAACCCCCCAGGCAAGACCACCAACAGAAAAACTACATGATTCACCGACGCCCTGAAAGACTCAAAGAAATCATGCGGCACGCTTGAAAAAACCTGGCGCCACGAACGGATGGCACAAAACATGACAGCCCTCAAGAACGCCACTCGCGAACACCACCAGCTGATCCGCACCACAAAAAGGACAACATTCAAAGAGCGGCTGGACAACAACACCCACAACAGCAAGGAACTCTTCAACATTGTAAAAGAGCTCTCCAACCCCAACGCCAGCAACAACGACATTACACCATCACAAGACCTCTGCAACTCCCTCACCACGTTCTTCTACAGCAAGATCGCACACATTCACAACAGCTTTGACAACCAGACTCCTCCTCCAGTCTCCAAACCAACGACCCCCACTACCACCATAAGCGACTGGACCCCCATCAGCACAGAAGACACCGCCCACGTCATAAACACCATCCACTCCTGCTCTCCCTCCGACCCATTCCCCCACCACATCTACAACACAGCAGACGCCATCATCGCACTCCACCTCCGGATTGTCATAAACAACTCCTTCGCATCAGCCACATTCCCAGAGAGCTGGAAGCACGCAGAGATCAAAGACCTTCTGAAAAAACCCACAGCAGACCCTAAGGACCTCAAGAACTTCCGCCCCATCTCTCTTCTTCCCTTCCCGGCTAAAGTCATCGAGAAGACCATCCACAAACAGCTGACTACATTCCTCGAGGCAAACAACTGGCTCGACCCATCCCAGTCCGGATTTCGAGCCAACCACAGCACCGAGACAGCCCTCATCGCAGCCACCGACGACATCAGGACCCTGATGGACAACAGGGAGACAACCGCCCTCATTCTCCTAGATCTCTCAGCCGCATTTGATACCGTCTGCCACCACACCCTAACAACCCACCTCTACAACACCGGGATCCAAGGAAAAGCACTGGACTGGATCACCTCGTTCCTCTCCAACAGAACCCAGAGAGTCCGCCTCCCGCCGTTCTGCTCCGCGGCCACCAAGATCATCTGCGGCGTGCCCCAAGGCTTCTCGCTCAGCCCAACCCTCTTCAATATCTACATGAGCCCACTCGTCGCCATCGCACGCAAACACAACCTCAACATCATCTCCTACGCCGACGACACCCAGCTGATACTCTCCCTCACCAAAGACCGAACCACTGCCAAAACCAACCTCCAGGAATGAATGAAGGAAGCCGTGGAATGGATGAAGCTCAGCCGGTTGAAACTGAACTCATACAAAACAGAGGTCCTCATCCTCGGACAATCCCCATCCAGCCTGGGATGACTCCTGGTGGCCCACTGCGCTGGGCACCGCTCCGTCACCCACGGACCACGCACGCAACCCGGGATTCATCCTGGACAACTTGCTCAAGATGACCAAACAAGTCAACGCCATCTCATCCTCCTGCTTCAACACCCTGCGCATGCTCCGAAAGATATTCCGGTGGATCCCCACAGAAACCAGAAAGACGGTCACGCAGGCCCTCGTCACCAGCCGACTGGACTACGGCAATGCCCTTTACGCAGGAACCACAGCCAACTTCAGAAACGACTGCAGAGAATACAGAACGCCTCCGCACGGCTCATCCTCGACATCCCTCGCCACAGCCACATATCAGCCTACCTGAAAAACCTGCACTGGCTCCCCGTTAGCAAGAGGATGACGTTCAGGCTCCTCACCCACGCACACAAAGCACTCCACGACATAGGCCTCGAATACCTCAACAACCGCCTCTCGTTCTACTCTCCCACCCGCCAACTCCGCTCTGCCTGTTTCGCCTTCACAACCGTCCCACGGATGCGCAGAGCCACCGCCGGAGGATGATCATTCTCCTACCTAGCCGCCAAGACATGGAACTCCCTCCCCGCTCACCTACGACTGACTCAGGACCATCTCACCTTCAGAAAACACCGCAAGACCTGGCTATTCGAGCAGTAGCGCCCCCTCCCCTCCCCCTCAGTGCCTAGAAACCCTCGCGGGTGAGTAGCGTGCCCCACAAATGTACTGATTGATTGATTAAACTTACGTCCTGAGCTGCATTGGGGTAGCCGGGTGCAAAGTGCCAACACAGCGTAAGGGACCCTATGAAAGCAAATGGGGAATCTCGAGCTTGGATAAAGGCTGCAGGCTCAGGCCAGAAGGCTGGATGAAAGAAACCTACAGCTTCACAGATAAGTTGAGATGTGCTGGAGAATTGGGATGCCCTCAGCAGATCTCCCCAAGTTGCAGGGACTCCAGGTGCAGAGGTGTCTTTTGGGTCCGGAAGTCAGCTTACCACTGCAATCATGGTTGGGACATAGATATCATCGTGCAGAGGCTGCAGGCGTCAATGTGAAGTCTGGCAGGGGCCAACCCATGAGGGACTTGTACTCAGGATTGCTGGGAAACCTCTTCTGGACCGGTTGGCCTTGTGTACTTGGGCAATGGGCGTCGGGTGCAGAGGTGGTCGACTTTTTGGTTCCACAAGCAGAGATTTGGGGCCATATGTATCAAGCAAATTCGCATTCGCCAAGGCCGAAAATCGCTGAATTTCGGCCTTTGCGAATGCAAATATGCTAAATGGTATGTATTATGCAAAATCTGTTGCAAAACAAGGAATCGCTAAATTTGCGATTCCTTATTTTGCAATTGCATTAAAGGAATCACAAATTTTGCGATACCTTAAATGCAATGTATGAAGCAAAAAAAATTGCAAAATGTCCTTAAGGAATCGCAAATTACCACCAACTTCTAGTTGGTGGTAAGTTGTGAATTCCTTGAAAAATTCAAATCTTTTCATTTTTCAAAGTGCCATGTGACGCACATGCATGCCCTTAGGGCATGTATTTGCGCCACAGGTGCACCCATGCATATTTCAGGGGTGCAACAGGGTGTCTTTTGGACACCCTTGCTGTCAGGAAATCCCATGTTGCGCCTGCATTGCTGAACGATATATAGTGCAAGCGCGAGGGGGAAGGACGTTGAAACAGAATGGGAGGTTAAAAACTACATTACCCAGACTCCCCGGGAAAAGGGGAGTACTTGTACAACCCAAACACACTTCCTGTTGCGTGTAATTCGGGTTGGTTCCGGGAACCGTTTGGAGACGCCGTTTCTTTCGACCATTTCGGCCATCCTTGGACAAAGCGGAGGTCGGAATCCTCGTTGACCTTGATCCAGGTAGGATCGGAACAAGTGGGGAGCGCCTGATCATTGAACAGGCGGGTTGGCCACGCCGTGTTCTGTCCGTATTCTGAGTGAGCGGAGCGCTGCAGTTAACAGCTGCGCGTTGCCGTTCTAGCCTCGTTGGGAGTGAAGCTAACTTCCAGGAGAGCGGAAAGGGTTTTACCCTTTCTTTTGGACATAACTGTTTTCGTAGCAATCAGTCCGCGGAGCGCAGTGGTGGCCGCATCTACACGCTACTGTGCGCTGTTTTCATGACTGTCACTGTTTTACTGTATTCATTCCAAGAGCGGGAAGCTCGATGTTTATTTTATGTCCTGACTACTAGTAGAGCGGAGTGTAGTGGTTCTTGCTTCCCACGCACTGCCGTATCTATGAAAAAGGAATTTGTGCTTTCATAATTTCATTCTAGTGGAAAGGTATTGTTTGTGTCTTCCCAGCCAGGAGCTGTGAGCATAACAGAATCCAGTATCACTACTCTCTTGCCTTCTGTCATGGTATGTTGAATGCAGGGGTGTGCTATATGTGATCTGAGTGTTCATGAGGGTGTGCTTTTTCCCTGACCTGTGTTTGTGTTCCATTAGGATTCATAGAGTGACAGAAGGTGATTGAGGGATTGTCTCCAAGGCTATTTACTTCCATACTAAAAGGTACTTAGACGTTCTAAGTGAGACCATATGAGAGTAGACTGTTTTACTAGAACGATTCTGAGCATATTGTTTTGTCGTTGCAGGTATATCCCTTTCCCAGCTGACCCTTCCCTTTCCCTTCCCTGTTCTTTTTATCCCTCGCCTAATGGTTCAAACCCTCTGTGTGTTTGTACAAGAGGGTTTGTGACATTGGGAGGTGGACCCTTATGAGCATCATCAGCTTCCATGGAGCAGATCCTGACAGAATTACACGCCCACGAAATTTGCTCTACCCGATTCGGTGGTGTTTATAATGGCTACCCTGGAAGACGTACTCGAAGCCTTAGTATTGGTGCAGCAAGAGTTGGCGGCTTCCAAGACTGAAGCAGCTAACCTGAGGGATAAGGTAGACAGACTGAGTAGAAACCCTTTTGATGCTTCTTCTTCGCAAGTGCAGGTCACTGTTCCACCACCCATTCCGTTGGCTAGTCGGAGCGTTATTCGGGCGATCCAACTAAAACACAAGTGTTTTTGACGCAGATCATGCTTCATTTCTCCTGCAAACCGGCCTCTTTTCCGAATCATCACTCGTGGGTAGCTTTTGCCATATCCTATCTTATCGGGAATGCCGCAAATTGGGCGGTTCCCCTAGTAAGGAACAATGACGCTATATTATCCGATTGGTCCGCCTTTCATGCTGAATTCGAGAGGGTTTTTGATAGACGTGCGACCACCTTCAGCGCAGACAGAGAATTGCTCACTCTAAGGCAGGGAAGGAGGGATTTAGTGTCATACTTGACTGACTTTAATAGATTAGTGGCAGAGACATCATGGCCAGAGGAAAAAAGGATATCGCTTTTTTACCAGGTATTAAGAGACGGACTAAAAGACATCATAGCACAGATAGTCCCGCATTATAGCGCCAAACCTCGCATTTAGATCTCTATTTACTTTGAAGCGCAACTTTGGCTTAATTGAATCTGCTGCCGCCTTTAACATTGTGCATTGTGTGCTGCTTTAAACGTTGTTTTGTTGAAGCTACCGCCGCCTTTAGCATATTACTTCGTGCTGCTTTGTATGCTTGTGGTGATTTGCATCCTCCTCAGCCCCAATTTCACTTTCCCAGGAGCCATTTTCTCGTTTTTGTTTTGCCTTCCTTTGGCCCGCCTACCCTCCCCGCTACCGCCTCCCAGCTGACCCGCCCACATAAGAACACCAAGCACTACCCCTCCTCCCTGCAGCTGTGACCGTCTGGACCTCGGTGAAAGCGGTTGCTCCCACCACGCTCCCTGGCCCCAAGAGCTGGCAGATTATCCCTGTGGTATCGTAGGCTAACTTTGAACATAGCGCATTATAGCGCCAAACCTCGCATTACGATCTCTATTTACTTTGAAGCGCAACTTTGGCTTAATTGAATCTGCTGCCGCCTTTAACATTGTGCATTGTGTGCTGCTTTAAACGTTGTTTTGTTGAAGCTACCGCCTCCTTTAGCATATTACTTCGTGCTGCTTTGTATGCTTGTGGTGATTTGCATCCTCCTCAGCTCCAGTTTCACTTTCCCAGGAGCCATTTTCTCGTATTTGTTTTGCCTTCCTTTGGCCCGCCTACCCTCCCCGCTACCGCCTCCCAGCTGACCCGCCCACGCTCCGCCCCCCTCCACTCTCCATTTATGTCAGATGTTCCAACGTGCAGCGTCCACGCGCTACGGCCGCGCCGAAGGTGCGCCAAAGGTAAGCCCGTCTACGACCGTCCGCGCCTGGACCGCGCCCAGCGCCAGACCCCCTGGTCCTCGTAATGCCCACCCCCCCCGCATTACGTACGATGCCACCACCCTCCTAGCCCTTAACCCCGGCCGTCCCCCCAACTGCGTCCAAGCCGCTCCTGGACACACCCATGGACCCTTCTCTTGCAACTCCTGCAAGTTCGACCGCACCAAGAACAACTCCTCATCTACGAACACACAACAGATATCCGACCCCCAACCACCTACAATGCATCTTGCTCAACACCCGCTCGGTCCACAGGCACGCCATCGACCTCTGGAATCTACTAGACACCATCTCCCCGGACGTCGCCTCCTAACAGAAACATGGATGAACGCCACATCAGCCCCAGACATCAACATTGCCATCCCGGAAAGTTATAAGATCATTCGCAAGGACCGAACCGGCCAAACAGGAGGAGGCATCGCTATCGTCCATAAGAAATCCATCCACATCTCAACCAGCTCAGACGTCAATCTCGCCAACACTGAACACCTTCACTTCCAGATCCACATCGACCCCAAGACCACACTCAGAGGCACCCTCCTCTACAGGCCACCAGGACCCCGCGCACAATTTAGTGAAGACATCATGGACTTCATCACTCCTCACGCGCTCCCCTCCGAGGATTACATCCTTTTGGGAGACCTCAACTTTCACCTTGAAAAGAACAACGACCGCAACACCACCATCCTTTTGGACAACCTCGCCAACCTCGGACTTAAACAACTTGTCACTACCCCCACCCACATCGCAGGTCACACACTCGACCCTATCTTCACCTCCAGCAAACATATCTCCTTCAGCCACACCACAGCTCTCCTCTGGACTGACCACAGCTGCGTTCACTTTACCTACAACAAGTCCACATCCAACAACCACCCCTAACCCACTCTGCGAAGAAACTGGAACAAAATCACCATCGACCAAATCTCCTCATCGCTTCTTCAAAACCCCCCCGCCCACTCCTCAAACCCCGACCAAGCAGCCACTAACCTCACCCAATGGTTATCCAACAGCGCCGACATCCTTGCACCACTGAAAAAACGACAAATCAAACTAGGCAGCAAGAAGGCCTCCTGGTTCAACGATGATCTTAAGAAATCCAAGAAACTCTGTCGCTCCCTTGAGAAGGCCTGGAAAAAAGACCCAAACACCAGCACCAAGGACGCCTTCAAAAACGCCACCCGCATACACCACCAACTGATCCGGAATGCCAAGAAAGCCGCTTTCAAGGACCGACTTGATAGCAACGCCCACAACAGCAAGGAATTATTCAACATCGTCAAGGAATTTACCAACCCCTCAGCCAACTCCAACGACATCACCCCCTCTCAAGCCCTCTGCGACTCCCTAGCCTCATTCTTCCACAACAAAATTGCAGACATCCACAACAGCTTCGGTAACCGACCCGAAGACCAACCCACCCAACCCTCTGCAGGACCCCCTCCCCCCTTGAACATCCTCAATGACTGGAACCCAATCTCCACTGAGGACACCATCCGTCTGATGAACTATATCCACTCAGGATCCGCCACAGACCCATGCCCTCACCACATCTTTAACAAAGCAGACTCCATTATAGCACCGCACCTCCGAGACGTCATCAACTGCTCCCTCAACTCCGCAACCTTCCCGGAAAGCTGGAAACATGCCGAACTCAGCGCCCTCCTGAAGAAACCCACAGCTGACCCCACCGAACTAAAAAACTACCGCCCTATCTCACTCCTTCCATTCCCGGCCAAAGTCATTGAGAAAGCGGTCAACAACCAGCTCGCCGCCTTCTTCGAAACCAACAAATACCTCGACTCCTCACAGTCCGGCTTCCGAGCCAAACACAGCACTGAAACCGCCCTCATCGCAGCAACAGACGACATTCGAACTCTACTGGACAATGGAGACATAGTCGCCCTCATCCTCCTCGACCTCTCCGCAGCCTTCGACACAGTCTGTCACAGCACCCTTTTACAGCGCCTCAGAAACGTCGGAATCCAAGGAAAAGCACTGGAATGGATCACCTCGTTCCTCACCGGAAGAACCCAGAGAGTCCGACTTACACCATTCAAGTCAGAGGCCACTGAAGTCATCTGCGGCGTACCACAAGGATCTTCACTCAGCCCCACCCTCTTCAACGTATACATGAGCCCCCTCGCGGTCATCGCACGCCAACACAACCTCAACATCATCTTCTACGCCGATGACACTCAACTGATCCTATCACTCACCAGAGACCCTAACACTGCCAAAACCAACCTGCACGAAGTAATGAAAGAAGTAGCCGAATGGATGAAGCACAGCCGTCTGAAACTGAACTCAGACAAAACAGAAGTCCTCATCCTAGGCACCTCCCCCTCCGCCTGGGATGACTCTTGGTGGCCAGAGGCCCTTGGAAAAGCACCCATCCCGACGGACCACGCACGGAACCTGGGCGTCATCCTGGATTCCTCACTCTCGATGAACAGACAAGTCAACGCCGTTTCTTCATCTTGCTTCAACATTCTTCGCATGCTCAAAAAAACATTTCGCTGGATCCCCACCGAAACTAGAAAAACGGTCACCCACGCACTGGTCACGAGCCGCCTGGACTACGGAAACACCCTCTACGCCGGTACCACCGCAAAACTCCAGAAAAAACTCCAACGCATCCAGAACGCTTCAGCCAGGCTCATATTAGACATCCCGCGTAAAGAACACATCTCTGGTCACCTGAAAAACCTCCACTGGCTCCCCGTCAATAAGAGAATTACTTTCCGCCTCCTAACCCACGCACACAAAGCACTCTACGAAATCGGACCCGAATGCCTCAACACACGACTGTCCTTCTACACCCCCTCCCGCCAGCTACGATCCTCCAACCAAGCCCTTGCCACTGTACCTCGCATCAACAAAACCACCATGGGAGGTAGATCCTTCTCCTACCTGGCAGCTAAAACCTGGAACTCACTTCCCACTCACCTTCGCCTTACTCAGAACCACCTAGCATTCAGAAAGCAACTTAAAACGTGGATATTCGACAAGTAATTCCCCACCCTTCTTCAAGCGCCTTGAGACCCTCTGGGTATGTAGCGGGCTATATAAATCTATTGACTTGACTTGACATTAGATGGCAGACAAAGCGAAAGGGGTGGAGAAAGACAAAGGTGGGACAGAGGTTCAGTTGGGCCCGAATCTGCTCCTCGCAGGTCTTTGCCTTCCTCGGAATCAGGCTCGGAACCCATGGAGATAGAAGCATTAAGAGCGCCATTGTCAAGAGAAGAAAAAGAAAGCCGTAGAGCCCTGGGGTTTTGTCTCTACTGTGGAAAGAAGGGGCATTACGGTAAAGAGTGCCCCACCAAGCCAAAGACATCTGGGGTGTGGAACAAAAACAAAAGAATAGCGGTCTCTGTTGTAGGGGTATCCGAGGCAGTGACAGAGAGCTCTCAGGAAAGACATAGGGAGTTTCAGCCTCTGAAAATACCTTCGTTAACAGTCCTGGCGTTGCAGGATGTGGAGACACATATCGATCTCCCGATGAGCCTAGAGAGCCAGCAGCGAATACATCAGGTCAAGGTCATGATTGATTCAGGGGCCACGGGGAATTTTATAGATAGTAGCTTAGTAACCTCTTTGTCCCTGGACAGAGAAGCTAGAGAGACCCCTGAGGAGGTATTGGCCGTGGACGGGAAACCTCTGATTTCTGGCCTTATTCCTGAGCAGACAGACGTGGTGGGATTATCTTTCGAGGGACCGGAGGGATGGCATAGAGAGGAAATAACTCTTAACATCATAGAAGCCCCTCAATGTGAGGTCATTTTGGGAATGCCTTGGCTACACTATCACAACCCGATGATTGATTGGAAGACAAAAGAGGTACGGTACTTGTCGGAGAAATGCAAGGAACATTTGAACGCTTTCAAGACAGAACCAGCTGCTGCCTTCTTTCTTCCTGTGGTAGAGGCTACTGCAGCGGAGAAAGCGGTTATCCTACCCTCTGAATACAGGTGTTTCAAGGACGTCTTTAGTGAAAGCCAGGCAAAACAACTGCCCCCACACCGGATATATGATTGTCGCATAGATCTGGTGGAGGGTGCCACACTACCTTCGTGTCGTGTTTACGCTCTGTCAGTGCCTGAGACTGCGCACCTAAAAAAATACCTTGACCATTACACTGAGATAGGGTTCATTAGACCCTCTAGATCCCCAGCGGCCTCTCCTTTGTTTTTCATCAAAAAAGCAAATGGAGAATTGAGAGCCTGTGTGGACTACCTAGTGCTAAATAAGAACACAGTAAGAAACCGATACCCTTTGCCCCTCATTTCGGTGCTTTTGGATCAGGTGAGGGATGCCCAGATATACACCCGCCTAGACTTAAGGGGTGCGTACCATCTGGTGCGTGTGAAAGAAGGAGATGAGTGGAAAACTGCCTTCAAGACTCGTTACGGACTATATGAATATACTGTAATGCCGTTTGGGCTGTGTAACGCCCCGGCGGCGTTCCAGTATTTTCTTAACGATGTCTTGAGGGAGTTTATGGACGTCTGTGTGGTCGTCTACATTGACGACATTCTCATTTACTCAGACAAAACCAAGAATCACAGGCAACATGTATCTCAGGTCTTACAGCGGTTGGGGGACAACAAGCTTTTTTGTAAACTGAGTAAATGCGAATTCAGGTTGACTGAGATAGAATTCCTGGGAGGGATTCTGAGTCCTACGGGGTTGCAAATGTCGGAGAGGAAAGTGGAGGTGGTCCGTAATTGGCCGATTCCCTAAAGTGTAAAAGACGTCCAGAGTTTCCTCGGATTCGCGAACTACTATCGTAGGTTTATAGCACAGTTTTCCCTGGTAGCTTCACCTCTAACTAAACTACTCAGAAAAGGAGTTGTTTTCTTTTGGTCTGAAGAAGCGAATATCGCATTTGTAACTCTGAAAGAGGCATTTACCTCCGCTCCAATTTTGGCCCATCCCAAACCAGAACTACCGTTCATCGTGGAAGCGGATGCTTCAGACACAGCGACAGGGGCTATCTTGTCACAGCGGAATCAGACCACAGGGCAGCTCCATCCCGTAGCCTATCTGTCCAAAAAGCTGTGCCGAGACGAACTATACAATAGCCGAGAAGGAGTTGTTGGCAATAAAGAAAGCCTTCCAAGAATGGCGTCAACATTTGTGGGGAGGCGCTTTCCCGGTCACTGTGTTCTCCGACCATAGAAACCTTCAGTACATGAAAACAGCTAGGAACCTCACTCAGAGGCAGATGAGGTGGATGTTGTTTTTTCTGAATACGACTTCATTATCACATATAGACCGGGGGTGGAGAACAGGAAAGCTTATACCTTGTCCAGGCAAGGTCATACTGGAAACGCTCCTAGTGTAAAATCATTGGAGGCGATAGTGGATCCAGGAAAGGTGGTTTGCGTGGTTCAAGCAAACACCTTCTTGGATATGATTCGCCAATCAAGAGATCATAATGCATGGGTGACTTGGGCTACTATGGGGAGAGATCGCTCTTTGAAGCAAGGTTTGCCTTTTCACGATGGCAGGCTGTTTCTACCTAGTGTGGCTTTAAGGAAGAAGGCTTTTGAATGGTGTCATGACACTCTGTTGGCAGGTCACTCAGGTGCAATCAAAACAGTTCAGCTGTTGCAACGCTATTTCTGGGGGGAAACCATCAAGAGAGATGTCACTACATGGGTAGGGTGTTGTGAGGAGTGTGCCCGAGCCAAGAACGAGACAGGAAAATGGAAGGGACTGCTGATGCCTCTGCCCACGCCTAAAAGACCTTTGCAGACCATCAGTGTTGACTTTGTAACAGGCCTACCTCCAAACCAAGACAAAACGGCTATCTTGGTGGTCCTGCCATAACAGCGGAGCGGAGCTTAGTGAGGCGTACCTTTTGTGTGGTGAGCCACGAGAACATTGGAAGCGGAGGAGCGCCCTTGCACCAGCGCAGTCAGCACCTCTTTGCCGCCAGTCGCGCCGCCGCTCCGGGACTACAGTTCCCGTGAGCCTTTGCGGCGGCGCGTTCCCTGACGCGATCAACACGACAGGAGGGGCTTCAAAGGAAGCGAGCCCTCTTCGTCGCGGGACGCGAGCGGGACGCCCGGGGCGAAGCCCGGGCAAAGGGCGGGCCCTCTGTGGCCCTCAGAGGCACGAGAAGGCTAGGCGAGGCCATCCCCCTGATGTCTATGGACTGGTAACATTAAGGTATTACTCAAGGCTGCCTATAACTCACTGTTTTGCCCGGTGCCCCTGACCCCTACCCTGTGATATCGTTCATCCATCTGGATTCCCCGCTACAGGCTGTAGGCAATATGGTGAAGAAGAAATCGGCACCCGCCGCTACTGAATCACTTAATACTATGGACTCATACGTTATACAAAAGGTCAGTAAGATCAATAATGAGAGGAGGCAATCGTTAGGCTTGAGCCAATCTCCAGTCTTGCCCCCAGAAAGCCCGTCTGCAAGCGCATCGCCCACAGCGGCATTGGCTACACCGCTAGAGATTCCCCTAATAAATAGATCAGTTCATACCCCACAAGATCATGGCAGCGATGAAGAAGATCCCGACGTTTTGGTAAATTTGACTGCTAATATAGACTCTGACTCCAACCATCAGATAATTACAGTGGAAGAAGCATTATCACCGGAGCAGCCCGTACCGCGGGCCGTGAGAGCCTGTAGAAAATCTCACTCAAAGCGAGGGGGGAAACAACAAGGCAGGAAAAAGTTGGCCACACCGCCCCCAAGACGTGAAGTGCAATATGTGGAGTTTGATGTTGAAGCAGAGTCAAAACGTATTATTGACGATGATTTATTCAACCGGATACAAGAAATGATCGATATTAAAATCAGGACAATCATTAAGCCTCTGATTGGGAAACTGGACAAATTAACATCGGAGGTCAAAAAGGCGGGAGTAGTACATAGCAAGTTGGTTGAAGAGGTGGAGAATTTATTCTCCCTTGTAACAAAATTGGTGACCGGAGATGCGGAGGTCATACCTACTGAGAACGCATCACAGACCACCCTACTAGAGCAGCACTACCATCATCTTCATTATCGACACCGAGTCAGGAAGTAGCAGCAGGAGTCTTCCCCACCTCCACAACTACCGATATAACAGGATCTAAACATGAGGACGTCTCAGCCCAATTTATTTTGGAAGCCTCCCCAGTAGTGCTCGTACTAACAAATGTTCCCGTTTTACCACAAGATAAAATAGAATCAAAACAGGACTTGAAAGATAAAGCGCTACATTGGCTTACCTCTAACATGCATATGGCTCATCAAGGGTTGGATAGTTTAGCAAGGGACATCGTCATGATGAGGAGGGTACCTTGGATCGGGACAAAGCCAAAAAAATTTAAGGGGGACTGTGTGATTATAAATTTCGCTAATGCGGACGTCCTCCCAAACATTTTGACCAATATCTTCCCACCCCAACGGCGTAGCGGTTCTATAATCCCCCTCACCCTAAAATTTTTCTTTAGTGAGGCCCAGTTTGCTACTTTCTCTAACACTCCTAGAGCTAAGAGAGGGAACAATGCCACCAGCTGGGAAGGGGGTACTAGACCCCGACATCTTAATGACCGTTTTCGGCCCATGTCTAATTTTGAGCCCGGAAGATTTAATTACCCGCCAGAGCTAAATTTCAGGCCTGCCATGCCATTTGATCCAGCCATGAATGGATGGGGACCTGGCTTTCCAGGTCCAGACTTCATCGGCCGGAGCAACAGGTTTATACCATGGAGGAGAAATGACCAGTTTCTGTTACATCCAAATACGCCACAACCTATGTGGAACACCTCAGTTATTGGCCAAGGTCAGGTAGCTACTCCCTTTGATTGGGGATGTGGAATGGGGAACAGGTACGGCCCTTTATCCGATTTAAATAACTGTGATTGTCTTAAACCTGGAATTGTCCTAGAAAACGAGACTAGTAACATGCCCATATCGAATAGTGGCCAACGTCATATGGGTGAAGACCCTAGCGAGCCTACTTCTAATGAAGTATTAGAGAGTAATGAGCCGCGAGAGCGTGACCACCCACCGTTATCTCAGCAGGGGGTGGCCCGTGAAAAGTCGATCTTGAACACCGACCTAATACAGAGCCACTCTGAAGCCGAATTAAATGAGGGGGTTACATCCTCACGCTTAGCCGAAGGGTGTTTGGTGGGGGTCATAGAGCCTAGGATACCAACTGATTCCTGTAAAATCATAATATTGCAGGCTCAAATGCAAAACGACAGGATAACGCTTGTTTGAACTTTATCTCTAATTACCACATAATCCCTTTGCAAGAAACGTGGGATACATCCGTCAATTTTTGGTGGGATGGATTCACTAGTTTCTCCAAACCTGCTGTCCCCAGCCGTATGGGTAGAGCCAAAGGTGGTCTGGTAATTATGTTTTCCTTAGACTTGAAGGGTAGCTATAGGCAGATTAATACTGACTCCGTCAACATCCTAATGGTTGAAAGGGTGATTAATAATAATTGCAGGACCATTTATGTTAATTTTTACAATTCTGGGAATAGCGATCATAGAGGTAGTAATGTCGCTAACCTAGACAGCATTTTTAATACAGTGTCACAGAATATCAAGTTTGCTTATGAGTTCATTTTATTCGGTGATTTTAATATTCATCTATGTAATTTAGCCTGTAAGGGATGTAGTGACAATGTCAATGAGGAGGATGAGGAGGCCCCCCTGGGACCCCATTTTGAACATTCTACAGAGGGGTACGAGTTAGAAGAATTTCTTGCTAACCACGATTTGTATGAACCCGACAGGGGCCTGAGGGCGCCAACCTTTACTGGCACCCATCACGGATCAGTGATTGACTACATTTTCGTCTCACAAGGCATCCTAACCCGGACTATGGATTATCGAACAGTTATAACACCTTATAGCGATCACAACCCTGTACTACTCAAAGTGGCCTGGGGAGGCCAGATGGGAGCACCGCCAACAGACCTAAAACCGGTACATCCCATGAGGCCCTACGACCAAGACAGGCGATTGAAATGGGCTAAAGTGATCCCGGAAAATTTTTATGAAACAAACTTCCCTAAAATAAAAGATAAGGTGGACATTTGTCAAAAAAACGGCGCTCAAGGTAATGAAGTAATAGCGGCTTACGAGGCAATTTGTGGCCAGGTGGCTAAGGACCTTCTAGCCAAACCAAAAAAAGGAATCCCTGGAATCAAGCGCTGGTTTGACTCTGCATGCTCAAAAGCCCACAGAGCATTGATGTCAGCCCTAAAAATCTCCCCTAGGGTCGGAGATGACATTGTCAGACTAAGGAAAAATTATAAGGCAGCCATTAAGAAACGCAAGGATATTATTAAACGCGAATCATGGGAAAATCTCCTTTCAGCGGCAGTGTTGAAGGACAGTAGGAGATTTTGGGAGATTATTAAATAGCCTTTATTTTCCGATGATAAAAATGTTCCCATGGACTGCGTGATTACTGATGATAAATGGCTGAATCATTTCAAAAATGTCTATGAGGGTGAGGACGAAGGACCCAAAGATGCCTTATTGCCTGTGGGAGCTGTACACCCTATTATTTTTAACCCCGAAGAAGTGGAAACAGCTCTACTGGCTACAACAAGACATAAGGCACCCGGTCCTGACGGTGTCCCTGCTGACTTCTTTATGTACTCACCTAAATTGTGGGCGGAGGTTTTGTCAAAAGTGTTTAATGCAGCTAACGATAATCAAGCCCCTAGTTCTTGGGCCACATCCACCATTGTCCCCATTTACAAAAATAAAGGCCAGCGGGACGATCCCGCTTCCTATAGGCCTATATCCCTTCTGGACTCAACCATAAAAATCTTAGGTAGAGTACTTTTGTCCAGACTTAGGGAGAATGTTGAGAGCTGTGGTGGGCTGTCTGAATTACAATATGAATTCAGAGAAAGAAAAGGGACTATCGGACAATGCATAAATCTGCACCTACTGACCTCTAAATATACAGTGGCAAAGGAGGGTTCCGTGTTTCTTGCATTCATGGACCTCTCCTCGGCCTTCGATCTGGTGAATAGGACGAAATTTTGGCTGATCTTGTTGGAGATGGGTATCGATGAGTCGTTGGTTGTGTTCATTGCCACCCTGCATCAGGAGCTTTTTGCTGCTGTCCGAGTTACAAATGATGGTAGACGCACCCCTTTGTTTAAATCCTTAAAGGGGGTGCGGCAAGGCTGCATCTTAGCCCCCTTACTATTCACCATTTATATTAATGGGTTGGGCGGTCACCTGCGGGGTCAGGTAGCGGATGTTTCGCATGCAGGAGGCGTTAAAATACCGGCACTCCTGTATGCGGACGATGCAGTGTTGATAGCCCGCACGGGTGTAGGCCTACAGCATCTCCTGGATGCCTTTGGTTCGTTTATGGAGAGTCTGGATCTCAAGGTTAACGCCTCTAAATCACACACGATGGTAATGGGACGTGAGTGTAACAAAAAAAGACATAAAACATTTTTTTGTAGGGGAGTTCCCGTCACCAATGTAACCACATTTCCCTATTTGGGGGTAACGTTTGACCAGAAAGGAACCTGGGGCCCTCAGATAAGAGCAAAAAGGTTGGCAGTAATTAGATCGTCTTCAGCGGTAATGGGTTTTGCTGGTAAGTTAGGGGCCAGGCCCATGGAAGCCCTTTTGAAAATCTATACGTGCAAACCAGTGGCCATAGCGTCATACGGTTCCCCTTTATGGGGGTATGTAAACCTTGACCCAATTCAGAGAGCAGAGAACAGATTTATCAGATCTCTGCTCTCAGTTCCACAATCAACCCCAACGTATTCTATCCACAAAGAGGTGGGCTTGCCCTATCTGTCTGATACCCTGAGCCTTGCTCCGCTGATTTTGTGGTTGAAAATGTGGACGAACGAAGATCTCCCTTTGAACCATAAAATTCTGCTCGACGTCTTATCTTTGGACAAACATAATAGTATCCCATGGTTGGCCTATATAGCGAAAACGTTTACAGATCTGGGTCGCCCGGAACTTTTTTCATCCCCGGAAAAAATCAAGGGACAGGATATAGTTATCATCAAAAAGTTATTTAGGGACAGGCAGGAAGCACGGCGGGAGGAATACGAACTGCTGAAACCAGCGGTAAGGGCCCATAGCCTTTTGGTTTGCTCATCCTCACTCGCCCCCTACCTGAGTTTTGTCACATTCCCCTATCATAGGTTTTTATTAACTAAGTTTAGATTTAATTTGTTACATTTTTATTTGGGTTCTTTTAAGAGCTGGCAGAAACCCGAGCTGGCCCCACCGTGCAGCTGCGATAATTTTTCGGTGCAGGATACTTTGCACTTTGTCATGTTTTGCAGCCTGTATCACGAGCAGAGAAAGAAATACTTGCTTCCTATCTTGAAAGAAGCAGGCTTTGTACAAGTGCGACCAGATTTGCTCTTTTTACAACTTTTACCTAATCCACGTATTACTTTCTGCATGGCAAACTTTTTGGTAGCTGCCGCAAGGGCGAAATCTGTAGGCCAAATCTTACCTTAAAATCACTGGCTTTTTATTAAGCTCTCATTGCATGAAATGTAAAACTTTTTTAACCATGTACATAATCCTTTTTTAAATGCCTAGATGGTTTTTCTCTTGGAAAATGTAGTTAGTAGTATTGCATGTATTGTATGTAATGTAATTGTTTTTTACTAGTTTGTTCTTTGTATGACTTGCAAAAAGTCGAATAAAGATATTCTGACTGACTGACTGACTGATAGCCGCACAAAAATGGGACATTTCATTCCCTGTGTAAACCTCCCCACCGCCAGCCAAACGACACAGTTACTGTTAAGCAACGTTGTTTGTTTGCACGGGTACCTGAGAAGATTATCTTGGATAGGGGCCCGCAGTTCATCGCCAGGTTCTGGAAGGCCTGGTGCAAGGCCATGCAGATCCAGTCTTCTCTCTCCACCAGCTTCTACCCTCAGACCGATGGACAAACAGAGAGACTGAACCAAACATTGAAAAAATACCTTAGATGCTACGCTGCTGAAGCACAGGATTCATGGGTCTCGCTGTTGTGGATGGCTGAAGTGGGGTACAACAACGCTTGCCACAATTCACTTGGAGTGTCTCCCTTTTGCGCTACCTATGGTTTTGATGCCCGTTTCCTTCCCATCAGCATCCCGGAAGGGGTAGCGGACCAGCCAACTGTTTTGGGGCACATACGTCAAATACATGTGGTGCACAAAAAGATCAGAGCCCAACTGCAGAAAGCAAAGGCCGAGTACAAAAGAGGAGAGGGCAAGCATCGGAGGGCAGGTCCATTCTATGCTGTAGGGGATAAGGTGTGGCTGTCCACCAGGAACATCCGTTTCAAATTGCGCAGTATCTTTCACCCCAGATACATTGGTCCTTATGTCATCCTGAAACAGATCAACCCAGTGGCGTATAAATTGAAGCTGCCAGGTACACTCAGGATCCATCCAGTGTTCCATTGTAACTTGGTGAAGCCAGCGTTTGGTGTCAGGAGACGGGCACCTCCTCCTGTGTCTTGTGCTGATGGTTTTGAGTATGTGGTGAGGTGCATTAAGAACTCCAAGTATTGGAGTGGTGTGTTGTGGTATCTGGTGTCCTGGAAGGGGTACTCGGCTGAGGATGATTCTTGGGAACCGGTGCAGAACATCCATGCTCCTGCTGCTGTCCGTTCTTATCATCGTAGATACCCTCTAAGGCCTGGCCCTAGAAGGCGCTAGGAGGGAGGACATACTGTCAGGAAATCCCATGTTGCGCCTGCATTGCTGAACGATATATAGTGCAAGCGCGAGGGGGAAGGACGTTGAAACAGAACAGGAGGTTAAAAACTACATTACCCAGACTCCCCGGGAAAAGGGGAGTACTTGTACAACCCAAACACACTTCCTGTTGCGTGTAATTCGGGTTGGTTCCAGGTTCCGGGAACCATTTGGAGACGCCGTTTCTGCCGACCCTTTCGGCCATCCTTGGACAAAGCGGAGGTCGGAATCCTCGTTGACCTTGATCCGGGTAGGATCGGAACAAGTGGGGAGCGCCTGATTATTGAACCGGCGGGTTGGCCATGCCGTGTTCTGTCCGTATTCTGAGTAAGCGGAGCGCTGCGGTTAACAGCCGCGCGTTGCCGTTCTAGCCTCGTTGGGAGTGAAGCTAACTTCCAGGAGAGCGGAAAGGGTTCTATCCTTTCTTTAGGACATAACTGTTTTCGTAGCAATCAGTCCGCGGAGCGCAGTGGTGGCCGCATCTACACGCTACCGTGCGCTGTTTTCATGACTGTCACTGTTTTACTGTATTCATTCTAAGAGCGGGAAGCTCAATGTTTATTTTATGTCCTGACTACTAGTAGAGCGGAGTGTAGTGGTTCTTGCTTCCCACGCACTGCCGTATCTATGAAAAAGGAATTTGTGCTTTCATAATTTCATCCTAGTGGAAAGGTATTGTTTGTGCCTTCCCAGCCAGGAGCTGTGAGCATAACAGAATCCAGTATCACTACTCTCTTGCCTTCTGTCATGGTATGTTGAATGCAGGGGTGTGCTATATGTGATCTGAGTGTTCATGAGGGTGTGCTTTTTCCCTGACCTGTGTTTGTGTTCCATTAGGATTCATAGAGTGACAGAAGGTGATTGAGGGATTGTCGCCAAGGCTATTTACTTCCATACCAAAAGGTACTTAGACGTTCTTAGTGAGACCATATGAGAGTAGTCTATTTTACTAGAACGATTCTGAGCATATTGTTTTGTCGTTGCAGGTATATCCCTTTCCCAGCTGACCCTTCCCTGTTCTTTTTATCCCTCGCCTAATGGTTCAAACCCTCTGTGTGTTTGTACAAGAGGGTTTGTGACATTGGGAGGTGGACCCTTATGAGCATCATCGGATTCCGTGGAGCAGATCCTGACACTTGCACCATTGAAATTATTCTCAATTTGCGATTTTCAAATTGCGAATCGCAAATTGAGAATAACTTCCCATTCATTCCTATGGGCCTCCTGGTCCATAGAAATGAATGGGAAAGTATTCCTTAATTGCGATTCGCAATTTGCTAATCGCAATTAAGGAATTTTAAGAAATCGCAAAAAAAATGTGATTTTGTACATACATACCTATTTGCGATTCTCAAATAGCGATTTCTTAAAAATCCCTATTTGGGAATCGCAAATGAGGTTGAAGATACATATGGCCCTTGGTCTTTTAACTTGTTTATCTTCTGGATAGGTCTGCTACCTATGGGTGATCCAGGGTTCTGGAGGTCGCTGGAATGCAGGATGTGTCACTCTTTTGTAGCAGAGTCTTTGATGACTGTAGACAGGCCAGTAGGGCTGGGACCAAGTCAGTTGATGTCTTCAGTCTTCGCTTCTGCACCCCTAACCCTATTGGCTAGAATCTTCCAAACCAATATGGAAGATTTTCAAGGGAGGGGGGTCACTTAAGCTCGCAACACCATAGCTGTCTGAGAGGGTACACACCTATCTTGTTTATTAATGTTCCCGCCAACCTTTCCTCCAAAAGTGGAGCTTGATCCGGGTGGCGGGTTTCTCCAATAGCTGGAGAGGTCCTGGCCAGCAGAAGAAAGGACAGGAAGCTTTTGACGTATGGCAACGCAGAAGGAAGGCTTGCGGAACCGCACTAAGCCAAAGGTTTGCAAATGAGTCATGCTGATAGAAGCGCTGGGAATAGCCTTAGGGGAGTCTGAGAGCTTCAGCCTGTGCACTGCAGTCAGCAGAAAAATGGCGATTGGCGAGCAGCAGGTAAGTTCTATTTATAGTTTTTATTTTTTGTGTCCCTCGGTTTGCCTCACCACTTTCACCCTATAACAGCTGCCACCGCCTCCCGATGCTATCCTCGCTGCATTGCGTAGAAAAGAGCCAGTATTCCATTGTCCCTCCCAGAGCAGCCTGTAATTCCTTTATGAAATAGCAACAGTGGAAAATGGCTGCTCACTGCTGAAACTCCTTGCCTTGATAAGCACAGAATGTTATCGGTAACCAAACAATGCAGCTTTCATGGTTCCTAATTGATAATATTCACTGAGGAATGTTGCCAGCTACTTTGTGATGTGATATTTGCTGTTCTACCAGAGTGCTTTCAAGGTCATTGCCAGTTCTCTTTCTTGTTTTAGCCATTTCACAGGCACCTGAGGGCAGTTCTTCGATAAATACTTTGCAGTACCTAGCAGTCTTCTGAAGAAAAACAATGAATTCAACTGCAACATATGGAGCATGACTCCATGCACTGCTCCATTATTTTGAAAGCTTTACATGTTTTTCATGATTTCTAATCAGGGGGTTGCATCTCAATGCTGTTTTCACGGATATCTTGTCTAAATGTATTTTCTCAACATGTCAAATGAATTTACCTTAAATAGCCTGCTATTAAGCTGTTTTAATTAGTTCTCATTTTATACTCTACTGAGGCTTCCGAGGTAAATCTGGACTTTTCCTTTTTACCAAATAAAGCATGTGATACGAATGTCAATTATGAGTCTAGGCATGCTGAATAGCTGCCTGCTTTTGTTAATTAAACCTAGGCTTAGAAAACCTTGATATTGCTTTTCTGAAATGTGCAAAGCCAGTTGTACTGTTCAGAGTTTAGTGCTGCATTATGTACATGTGTATGTGAGTATGCTTTTGCTACCACAGGGAAATACGTTTTTGCTATAAACGGAATTCTGCTTTCTCAATAAGCAGCTCCCTCAGATTATAATGTCGTCCTCTGCTTCTGAAGTACATGTGCATATGTTTATTTTCTTAAAGTCACACATCCTTCCTCATTGAGAATTTCCTAAAGTTTTGTCAGTGCATTCGTGATGTGTTCTTTGTTTTTTGGTTCTCAACATGCTCAACATTCATCTATGCGTACAGATAGCATAATCATATATGGTAAAAAATCATCAAAGACTCCCTTAAATCTAATAATACGAATTCAATGAATCCATGCAATGCTTGATTCTTTGTGCTCAATCATATCTCAACATTCATATGGTGGAACGCTCATATTTGTTCAATTTAGATTCATAAATCCTATAATGCTTTCTCCTCATCTTTAATATCTGAAGACAGGGACTATCAGATGCTAGTGCATCTTTTTGTAGTACCAGGCAACTAATGATGCTAAGTCCTGGCTGTTTTACTGATGTATATCATTTTGCCAGTTGACCAATTTAGTCCTATGTCCTCGCATAATGGCCTATGGGACATCTCACGCTGGCTAGGGTTGAATTCATGAAAGTGTGAAAAAACAAAGCGTCCGTTCCTTTGCAAGTAAGCCTTTGGACTTTACCTGGTAATGCCACCCCAAAAGCTTCCTCTGTAGTATAGAATCTTGGCATATTCATGGATACAGATCTATCACTTGGTACTCGAGTAAAGAAGCTTTCCTCTACCTGTATTTCCTTAATGTGGTCTCTCTGCAAAATCGTGCCTTTTTGTTCCAGACTGCCTTCTTCCACTGGTAGTCCAGTCACTTATATTAAGTCGACTGGATTATTGCAATTCCTTGTTTCTAGTTGCACCTAACTATTCTAGGTGCACCTGAATAGCTAAGTCACATTAAGACAATGGGTGCAAAGTTAGCATTCTCCCGCTCCCATTAGTTATCAGCCAACCAGGAAAAATGATATTGGTTATCAGTGCTTAAAGGGATTAAGTTCAAATCCCTATGCATAATGCATAAATCAATCCATCTTGTTTTGTTACATGTCCATTAGGGTCATTGTCGACATTGCTAAGATAGCATGAGATTTGCTGCCATGCGTTACTTCATGACTTTATTTTGCAAGACTCTGTTTATGCCTTTCACATGAGAACTGTCTGCCTTTCACATTCTCTGATAATTCCTGGAGTGTAGTCTGAACACGATATACAAGGTTCATATACAATGCCCCTTGTTATTCTGTTATGGTCAGTCCCTAGCACCTAGACAAAACATGCTAAACACAACTGCACTGCCAGAGACTCGTGCTTTGATATTACCAGGATGCATGTTGTTCGAACACACACTTGGAGAAAGTCCTTTCCATGGAGAAGAGTTATGCTGTTCCTGTGATGTAAACCTGCTGATAAAGCCCAGAGATCTTCTTTTATATAATAAAACTTCTTCCAGTCAGGGGGAGGGTGGTTAGGTCGTATAGTCCTTTTTCTACTGTCTGTATATAATGACACCCCCTTCATATTCTATGGAATTGTAACAATGCTAATTGTGTGTTTATGCATTTCGCTGCTAGTAGTGGCTCATACACTGCATTTTAGAGCACATTTTGAACTATTACAGTGACTGTACCAATTCTTATTGTGGACAAGTACGATTGAGTGAGTAAAAGGGTATGTCTTGCTACTATGATTCCTGAGAGAGTCAGGGGTGTTTTGTTCTTGGTTGTCTAATCATTTGTAGCTTCATGATTAGGTAGGAGAACGAATGAGACACTGTAGCTAGTCGGTTTTGGGATTTTGGGAACTAAGGTGGTAGGAAGGCACAACCCCTATTCACCGAGGTCCTGTTTTCCTGCGCATAGTTCTGTGTATGTGCAGAATCCCTGCAACATGGCACCGCCAATGTTTGGTCTGGTTCTTAACTGAGAGACTCCTGATTAGTGCTTATATTTGTCCCCAATCCCCTCACTTCTGTTTCCAGAGACAGTTGGGATTGTGTAGCCTCCTATATTGTGATGTATTGTAGGTTTTTCAAGCTTGCATTTTAAAAGGTCTTTCTCTTTCTTTTAACCCTTTGTTGTGCTGCTGTGTATCGATTGTTCTGTTCCTTTTTGAAAATGGCAATCGTTATTGTGCCTCCTAACAGCTCACCGCTTAGGGCATTTTTAAATCAATGTGGAGTACCTGATGCCGGTGTTGCGCTTATCTTTGTTGTAGAAACGTATCTAACATTCCCCTTTGAGTTATGTTTTCTTGGGTCACCTTTACAGCAGTCGAGTTCAACAGATCATTCGTTGCACAAGTATACAGCCACAACCACTCCCCAGGAATACAGACCTTCCTTGAGGTTCCGCTGACATCTTGGCATCATCAAATATGGTTTAATGGCATCCTTCCTCACCCAATAACACCGGTTAGTTTAGGCCCCTTGTCGATAGATTGGGCCAAGTGGCATACATAGAGCTGTTATTCAGTTCATGTTGCACAACTTCCGCGTGGGACCACCAGGGGCAGCTGCACAACCACCTGCACCTGGTGGTGTGACCATCAGTCCATTGATGGTTAATTCAGTGATGGGAAAGCGTCACCTGAATAAGGATGAGCTTCCATATTGGCTTGCCGAGAAATTTGGTGGAGAAACACAGGATTTTGCCCATAAGTCTTCCAAAAAATTTGGTTCTCAAATTACCTGATTGTAACACAATGTGTTTTGGCACCCCCTCAATGACCGTACATTCTTCCGTGATAAGACGTGTTCAGGATGAACATGGGGCCGAAGCGGTCCTGGAGTTGGGAATGAGGTGTTGGAGATTCTTTGCCATATGATACTTGCTAATGTTAAGGGTAATTCTGTGAACTTACAATTAGCACAACTCTTGGAGGCTGTGGCAAACGAAGACAAGCAATGCGAATTTGCAAAGATTATTGATAAAGCTTAAAAAACCATAGGGTACAATGGTCTGGGACTCAAACCTTTTACTCAACCACAGATTCAATCTCAAAATCAAGGTCAACAAAAGGCCCTGACTGATACAAATGGGCGCCTGTTAGTTCCTAAAAATAACTGGAAAAATAAAAAACAGGGGCAGCAGCAACAGAAGCAGGGTTCATTTGCTTATTCACTGACACCTGAGTCTTCTGAGCGACCGCGCAAAACTCAAGACTCCTGATAGATTTCAATTCCCCGATCAGCGGCGCTCTCCTCGTTCTTTACAGGTCATATTGAACTCTCATACCAATGGTGGGGAACGCCAGGATCGTGGCAAAGGTCCGACCACACAGCAAAGACGGGATCAACCTTGACAGTTTGAGGTCAACGCCAACAAAGAGGATCTGCCTCGTTTTAGACCCCTGTATCAGAAGAAGAAAGTTGCTGCTTTAACAGCAAAATATGCCTCAGACAGTGAGAACATGACTTCTAGATTGGACTTGGGCGGTCACTCTGCTCGAAAGCACTGCCGAGGTTAGCATAGTGTGGGAGGCACTGCATTCTTGTCTGGAGGCGAGAGCAACTGATACATTCATTACAGTAGAAATTTCAGATACACAAGTTGCCCCCCTAGATATGCTCTATGAAATTGTCTTCCAACCTGAAGGTGATCACAGGGTTTTCTTTTTTAAATCTTACCTCTTTATACAACATTTTGTTGGCAGAGGCAGATTGGCCTCCACCATTTGTGCTAGCGGCTTCTAGAGGGGAGGAAGTGATACTTCCTAATTTTTTGCATTACGTCTCAAGGAACACGCATCTTAGTGGGATTTGGAACTTTCTCTGGTGGTGTATGATAATCAGGTGGGCTGGGATAGGGATTTACCGGCATATGAAATACCGCTACTGTCTATGCCACAGCCCCAATATCCAATCAAACAAGAGGCTAAGACCTGTGTGTGATATTCTAACACAGTTGGAGCATCAAGGAGTGATTGAGTCTTGTATATCACTGATGAATAATCCTCTTTTTACAGTATCAAAACCCAATAGGTCATATTGCATTGTATTAGATTATTGAAATTGAAATAGTAATTGTTGTACATTTGCGGTACAAAACACACATAGCTCTGTGCTAGCGAATGTTGGAAATGGGGGTCCTTATCGCTTTCCGCCGCCACAATTGCTGGAGGCTTGAGTCCCTGACCTCTCGCTTCTACGTTAGGCTAAGTAAAGACACCGTCTGAGATAACCCTGCTTACCCCCATAGTAGCTTGGTGCAAGCAGCAAGGCACGAGTGTACAGTATGTGCAACCGCTCTCACAGCCAACCAATGATATTATCACAAATAGACTCCACCCAAGTTTTTATAAAATTAGTATAAACTTTACATAAGAGGTTATACGATATGACTACACAATACAAAAATAACATACATGAATGTTAGTATCCTTTCCGATGGTTTGGTAGGTTCTAATCCCAAACACCACTCCTAACCAACAGTTAAGCTACTTTCTAACCATTTCCAAAAGGTTAGGTCAGTCGAATTGCTAGAATCACACACATTTCAAAAGAAAACAAATACTGCAATGCATAATTATATTCTCTTGTACTGTGCAACAGAGAAACAATGCAATACATAGGCCACAGTCATGTACTTTGCAATAGAAGGAATAATGCAATGCATATCACTACCAGCATGCCCTGTACCAGGAAGGAACAAAGCAATGCGTCACGCAATACTCCTGTACTGTGCAATCAAGAAATAATGCATTGCGCCACGTTATAATCAGATACTGTACAATGAAGAATTAATGCAATGCACCACGTTACAATCAGGTAATCTGCAATGGAAAAATAACGCAGTGTGTTGTGCACCAAACATGTAGTTCATCAGGCACAAATTAGGTCAGGCGTCATATTATAGTTCGATACTTCGTTAGCAGCAATAATGCAAAGTGTATTACAACAGTTTAGGTGCTCCGTTGCAGTGCCCCCAATATGGATCAATGATGACACAAAAGTACTGCTTCCCACTTCGGCCCCCATATTGGCCCTACTTGGGTCAGCAAGGGCCGAGATCCGAGCCGAAGCAACAGGTTCACCAAGCTGACAGAAGCGAGAGGCCGAGAGAGTGTGCCTCCGAACCCGCACCTCACCTCACGTGGTGAGCCACGTTAACTGGGGGGCACGACCCCACTCTTCTCTCTGACTTCAGTGACTTGGGCCTTGATCCAGACCTCCTTCATAGGGTGCGGTGAGCTTAGGCCGGTGGCTCAGCTCCTCTGGGGCTGCCGGTCCAGGCCGATGCTATTTTCCTACGAGGGCCCAATGACTTGGCCCTCCTTCCGGCAGTCTCAGGGAACACAGAGACCTGCCCTTAGCACTGTGGGGACCTTACCTCAAATGCAGTGCACACCCAACCCAGGCACTCCTCACCAATGCCCTGGCCTGCACCACAACATGCACACTGCACGTCCGAGACTCAGCTTACTCCTGCATGCTTACGATCACAAGGCACAACCTTTGAGGGTCTCAAGCTGCAAAAGCACACGCACATCGTGTTGCTTGGGACTTCTCCGGAAACTTTTATGATCCTGTGTTTCCAAACAGGGAGCCAGCTCACCTCAGGCCCTTGGGGTTACAAGACAAAGCACAACGCACAGTCTTCTTCAAGTAGGGGAACCCAGCACCTCCAAGCACAGTCCCAACAGCCTCTCCCTTAGTTAGAACACCACACTGCAGACCAGCCCCATATCATGAACCAAGGATTGATCTTTCCACCATAGTCTCTTCAGTTGCTCCTTCTTTAGCAGAGGTTTCTCTTGACCACAGAATGGGTCCAAGCCTTTTCAGTTTCAATCCATTTCCGTTTCATTCCAACGTTCAGGGGTTTCAGCTCTCATAGTTCTACCCCTTAATGCCTTTGAAGTTCGTTTGTGCTCAGGGGTCCCTGACCCCTCTATAAATCAGTTCTGGGTGTCTCCCTCCCAGTGTCACCTCTCTCTATTTGATACTGGGGGTCTGGATCCTTAATCACTCAGCAGGAGATGGGTCAATTGGTTTATAGCACCAGCCCAGGCCTTTTCACCTCCCTGGTCTCCTCCCCCTGTTCTCCAGATGCAGGGCAGCCTGGTGCCATCTTATCCCCTCCCTGGGTCAAGGCCTCTCCCAGCTCCTCTTACCTTTCAGATCCAGACAGACAATCCACATTTGCAAGCAGATTTAATTGCTACTAACTACTTGTTGGAGCATGATAACACCACAAACCTGGTAATACATATAGTACCTGGGACAGTGGGTTTCACTTACTTAACGTTCAATGAGGAAGACACAGTACCTATTGCATATAAATCACGCCTGTACTTGTGTTTTTCTGTGTCCAGGACCGGGAGTAGCCTGAACTACTGCCCCCAGCCTTCAATGCAGCATGGACGCTGACAATGTCACCACCCTCGCACACCTCGAGGCATACTTATTCCTCTCTGGGCTCCTTCAGCGCGGGACACCCTTTCTTTTGTTTTTCTGTGGCAGAGACCGGGGGAAGCCTGAACTACCACTCACAGCCTTCAACGTGGTGTGGACGCCACCAACATCACCACCCTCGCGGACCTGGAGGGGCACGTATTCCGGTCAGGGCTCCTGCAGCACAGACGCCCGTACTTGTGTTTTCCTGTGGCCAGGACAGGGAGAAGCTTGAACTAACACCCCCAGCCTCCAATGCAGCCTGAATGCCGCCAATGTCACCACCCTTGTGCACCTGGGGGTGCACTTATTCCGGTGAGGGGTCCTGGAGCGTGGGACACGCGTGGGCATGCCCGGGTGTAGCCCGTCCACGACAGACCGAGGCAAGGCAGGGCCACCCCCATTGGTTTTCGTCATCTAGGTAACCCAGGTGTGGGATATCAATTGAAAACTATTATTTACCGCACAGTGGATTGAACTACGGTTTGGGGATCACCTTTTTAAACCTTTGACTGAGCAGTGAGACGGTGAGCCAATCAAGTTAAAGAATCTTCACTTTTTATTTCCTTTTTCCACTGCACCCACCTTCAAAGACTGTGTGACTTCTATGACTTTATAATGAGGAGGTCCTGCAAGAAATTCATGATAGTTGCAAGTAGCAAGTAGTAGATAGGTTCAAGATCTGGTTTGTCTGAGCAGGTTTTAATCCTATTTAGGGGTAGTGATTTGTACATTTTTTGATCTGTATTGTTTTTTTTTGTGAATAATTAGTGAGGACATTTTATGTGAACAACATATAGCAGCTTGCATTATTTCATTCATTTTTTTGTCCGATTTTATTTAAATTTAACAAATCTCGAGAGTCATTAATTCATCGTACCTAGTCGCTTTTCTCCCTCCTGTTTTTTTAGTCTATATTTTCCCTACTGCCCACCTAAAACCGAATGTAATGTATCTGGTAATTCTTCCTCTGGTACTCATTGGCACATCACACTTTGCACTCAGCACTTTGTATTTTGTACTTTGCACTCTGCACTTTGTATTCTGCACCTTGCACTTTGCAATCTGAGGAGACCGCTAGTGGTGTTAAAGCAGTATAAAGTAGGATGGCGTAACGCAAACTACAAAAATTACAAAACTTGTAGCTGACCCCCATGTGCCAATATAGATTCCTACCTAGGGCGGGATGTCAGCCAATTAATGTTGAAATAGATAGGGCAGAATGACGCATTTCGTTAGGAGCTGGCATGGTGATGGAAGACATGGTTGGGGAGGGTAGCGAGATTACCGAGCAAGAAGATGAGGGAGTCCCCTGTAACAAGCGACAAGGCACCTCACTGACAGTAGAGAGTAAATGGAATTCTGGCACAGATTTAAATCCACAATCTGATGCACCACAATTGCATTTTTCTAGTGGATCACCTCACCCGAAAAGGGGCTGTAAAAAAAGCCAGGTAAATATACCAATAAAAACAAGAGTTCGACAGCTGATGTACATGCAGATCCCCCGATCAAGGGCTGCTGATGAATCTCCAAACTACTAATCAAAGAGGGGTGAGGTGGAAAGCTGATCCATTCAGTTTCCAGAGTACATATGCTAATCAATTGAGAAAGGATCACTCGTCCTGCACAACCTTAGGTATGTATGTATTGCTGCAATTTCGCCGTAGTCTGAGGAACTGGCTGTATGGTAAATTCTCCCTCAGAGGGCGGGGATGGAAGCTCTTGTAAGAGAGAAGGCTATTCTTAGCAGTTGTTTTGAAACAAGTTTGAGTATGGAGTGCCAGCCTTGGCATAGACGGTTACATCTAGAAAGTCAATGCTCTTCTGGTCTGCACAGTAAGTGAATTTAAAGCATTCATCTCTCTGGTTGAGCCAAGTGTGAAATTCTAATAGACTGCTTTGGTCTCCTTGCCAGATAACGAAAATGTCATCAATATACCGTTTCCAGAACAGTATATGATGGCAATAAGGATTGTTATCCTCGTTTAGGATGTGCAAGTCCTCAAAAGTGCTGACAAAGAGTCCTGCCACGCTGGGGGCAAATGTGCTGCCCATCGAAGTGCCGTGGCATTGCAGGTATAGGGTGTCTTTGTATTGGAAAAAGTTTTCCATAAGTGCCATCCGGCAGCATTCCAATACAAAGTGCCTAGGAGTTTTGTAGGTCCATACAGAGTTGAAGAGTATGTTTTCAAGAGTATCCATGGTTTTCCCCTGTGGAAGGCTAGTATACAAGCTTTCCACATCGAATCCAACCAGGAGCATGGTGATCGGAGAGTACTCAATGTTTTGTAATTGGTTAAGGAGGTCTCTAGTATCCTTTAGATATGTGGGGGTCTTTTGAACTGAAGGTCTGAGATATTGATCTGCAAACTGGGAAAGGGGTTCCAGTATTGAGCCAATGCCTGACCCGATTGGTCGTCCAGGTTAAGTATGGGCGGAAAATCCGTTCAGCTTGCGGATTTTGCGGATTTTCGGTAAATTCGCAATCCGCGAGATTCGCGAATTTCCCGCAAAATCCGCAAATCAGCGAGCAGCGGATTTTATGGCTTGCTCGCACTGTTCGCGTGAGTTCGCGGCTTCCCAGTTCAACTTCGCGCCCCGCGAATAAGCGCTAAATTGCAGAAATACGATCTTAGCAAAACTGAAACTACTTACCAGGTTCAAAGGTTCAAGCTCATCATTAGTAGCCATTTCCTGTAGTGCTTCCTGAGGGGCCCCTCCAGAGTCCAGTTGCCTAATTGCAACTATTATGTGACCCTGCTCTGACCCTCAGAATAGTTACCCATATGCCACAAAGGTCCTGAATTACAGCTAAGGGAGACAAGCAGGAGCCAGGCTGGAAGTTCAAATCCAGTGACACATTAATCAGCCCCAAATTCGTTATTGTCAGTTGGGGCAGGGCAGGTGTTGTAACTAATTTTGCAACAATGAAAGCACTTAGCAAGTGCAAAAGATCACTAATCAGGAAGCACTAAGGAAGCAGGTGCCAGCTAAAAAAAATATTCTGTGACACATTAATCAGCCCCAAATTAATTCAGGTACACTGGACAACCAGAGGGTGCTGTGATGAAACAGAGGGTGGCATGGGTGAGCCAGAGGGTGGCATGTGGTGACAGAGGGTGGCAGTGATGAAGAAGAGTGTCCCAAACAGGCTGGACACGTAGAAACAACAAGTTCGCAAAACTTGCGACCCGACAGGTAAGTTCGCGTTTGCGAAATTGTACAAAAACCCTCGCGACCTGGCAGAAACCCGCGCGAACACAAAAAAAAAAAAAATCCGCAAATTCGCGAGAATTCGCGGATTTTGCGGATTGCGAGTTCGCAAATCCGCAAAATTCACGAACGCGAGATTCGCAAAATTCGCCCATGCTTAGTCCAGGTAGTGGTATTCGCCCTTTGTGCGTCTTCGGTAATGAATAGAAGTAGGGGGTTCGTGGTGTGGTGGTCCCTAGATATTCCCCTTCTTTCTTCGAGATCCAGTTGTTGGTCTCTCCCTCTTCTATCATCATAGCGATAGTTCTCTGTAGTCTCGGTGTTGGGTCTGTTGTTAGGACTTTGTAGAATTTGTCATTTGAAAGTAGGTCCATACATTGTTGGTCATATCCTTAATCCGTGAGGAGAACCACTCCCCCGCCTTTGTCGGCAGGTTTGATGACTTTATTTCGGTCTTCTTTTAAGGCATTCAGTGCTTGTTGTTCTGCTCTGGTAATGTTCTGGAAGGGTTTCTGGGGTTCGTCAGCTAGTTCATCAATTCCTTTAAAGACGGCCTGTTCGAAGGTTTGTATTTCAATTGGGATTTGGGAATTTAGTGGGCAAAAAGACAATTTGTTTCTTAGAGTTGTATCTCCTTCTCTGATGGGAGGTTGATCTTCTTTAAAAAAAGCTTTTAATTTCAGCTTTTGGCAGAATTCTGCCACTTCACATTTGGTTTTAAATAGATCTGGTTTAGGTGTGGGAACATATCCCAGACCCTTGTTGAGCACACTTTATTCGTCTTTAGTTAGAATCTTTTCTGTAGGATTCACGATGAGGGATTATTGGTTGTTCCGGTTTTGGCTTTGGTTACACTCCTGGTCTGTACATGCCTGGTTTGGCCGGACCAGATTACTCCTCTCCTCCATGTTCTTTGTGATGTCGGGCCGTTCCCTAAAAAAGGAATACGTTGTTGAAAATTCTGGCCAGCCTAGTGTTGCATCTGATGGTTCATAATCTGGGGACCTTGAAAATAAGGTTTCATCCACCCTTGAAAGTGAGGGTTAAAGGGTTGGAAAGGCATCCCCTGATTGCCCATCTGAAAAAATGGGGGGCGCCAGGAGTTACGTCCTCGTCGATTTCCTCTTTTGTTCTGATAGTGGTTTTTATTGGGATTGTTGAATTCATCTCCTCCTTGGTCCGAACTTGTACTTGATGCACCACTGTTTGATCGGTAGTTGGAGGCGTTGTCATCTGTCTTGTAGTCCTTGCTAACTGTAAGGATGCACCTTCTCCAGAGAAATTTTATTAAGTTCTTTTGCTAACTTTTGCAGTTTGGTCTGCGTCAAGTATTCATGAGTGTCACTCATTTCCTTATTGATTTCTTCTAATCTCTTTTTATATATTGTGATGTTCACAGTATTATTCAGCTTCGTTTCTAGGATTTGGATTTTTACCGTGAGTTCATCTGTCAATCTCGTGGCGGTTTTGATAATTAGGACCAAATAGTCCCTGGTACACTTCCATGAGATAGCAGACCAATCTTTTCTAAAGGCCAGATCTTTTAGGAAAATCCTGGGTGCATTGGTAACCCAGAGTCCTCTGGGTGCCGCATTCACTCTTAAGTATTCTGTCATTATAATGCTGTGAACGGCTTTTCTGACTCGTTCCTTCTTGATTTCCGTAAGTTCGTCCCATTCTGTGGAGCTGGAGAGGGTCTGAGTGAGGTCACTGTTCATAAATAGAGCCGGTCTGGCGAGTATCGCGTCAATCTATTCTATGGAAAAACTTAATCCTAAATTCTCCGCCATCATAAAGTCTTCAAGGCAGTCTTCTGATCAATGAGATTCTCTTGATCAGAATTTCTGTAGAGACTCCCACAGCTGTGCGCTGCTTATAATCTTCTAATCAAAGAGGGGGGAGGTGGAAAGCTGATCCATTCAGTTTCCAGAGTGCATATGCTAATCAAATGAGAAAGGATCACTCGTCCTGCACAACCTTAGGTATGCAGGAAGAATGGGGGGTGTCCCAAATTAAAAGACCCTCATGCACGTGATGGGTATGGTGGTATCTTAGTGGTATATCTTGATTCTCCGCTATCTAATCACGTGTGTGCATAATCATCAGGTCGATCAGGTTATGCAGCCTCCACCAGGAGGTTCTTACCCAAGGTTGATGCAGTAGTGAGCCGGTGATAAGGGGCATTAATAGGCCCGGAAAACCAGATAGAGGAAAGTTTTATTGGGTCTGGGTTCGGGTCTGGTAAACTCTGAATTAGTGCATCTCGTGAACTTGGTTATGAGTAATAGCTGCACTCAGAGTATTAGAGTCATAAATAGTGGGGGGGGAGTTAAAAATTGGTCGACAAGTTTCTGCCTCAATCGCCTTAATTAGGACTTACGGGCATTCATCAGGACCGTTAGGTGAGTAACGTGATAAAAAGGGTATAAATAATGTGCTCTCAAAACAAAATGATAAGAAATAGGGATGTTAACCTGTTTCTCTGTATTTGAGGTCTCGGTGTACCTGTAAGAGAATAAACACAATTGCTTCACAGCATACAAGGGAGGGGGTACAACAGGACACACACCAAGCAGAAATCTGCCTAACACGTCTATCCATTGATAGACTTCATAACAATCCTACTAACTAATTTTTGTAAAATTAATGATACTATTGATAAGATATTGACTGCATCATACAGAGCTAAACCTACACATAGTAGGGGATGGCTTACCCATACATGTATCCAGTCCTTAAACCAGCTTAAACAGGCTCTGTGTATTAGACCTAGGAATAAGGTATTAGTCCAAAATCTATGATTAGACTACACATTAGCGCTTAAGATGAAGAAAAGGGAGCTCCAGGATGAGGCATACGTTACAATATCTCTAGCAGTGGGTATATTTAATAATAAGTTCTTTTGGGAAATTGTCAATTCCCCATTCATCAAAAGTGATTCTTTCCCGGTACTACTGTCCTACGTTAGTTGTGAGGACTGGGTGCTATACTTCTCTAGCATTTTCAACCCACTTGACCAGGATGTTTTAAAAATGATAGCCAAATAGACTGCAAATGGCCAATTATCCCTCTAAATAATACGCTTGGTGAGGTTGAGCTAGGAATCAGGGGTAGGAAAAGAAGATAAGCCCCGGGCCATGAAGGTGTCCCCATAGATGTTTATACTATGGTCTAGGTTCTATGGAGACCTATACTCGCTAGAGTTTTTAATGCTGCAGTAATGGAGGGCACACCTCTTACTTCAGGTCAATTGGTTATTATCCTCATTTATAAAAAGGGGAATAAATCTGAAGCTAAATATTACCGCCCCATTTCTCTCCTGGATTCCTCAGTAAAGGTAATGAGTAGAGTTTTACTAGTAAGATTGGAGGAGTGGGTAACGGTGAATGAGATGTTATGACTGGCTCAATATGGTTTTAGAAGAGGATTAGGAACGATAGAGCAATGTACTAAATTAGAGCTTTTAGTGGACAAAAATACATTTTCCAAACAAGGGAGTCTATTTTTATGTTTTGCAAATCTTAGCAGTTCTTTTGACCTTGTAGATCATGCCATTCTTTGGCCTGTTCTTCTTGCCCCGGAGCCCATTATATATTTCCTTATGAGGTTAGATGAGAAATTAACTACTACAGTCCGGTATGGCAACCGGGATGAGTGTACACCAAATTTTAGGGTTAAACGAGGCATCTGCCAAGGCTGTGTCTTAGCGCCATTGCTTTTCACCTTATTTATAGATGAAGTTGACACAGTTCTTAAGATCGTGCAGGCGGATGCACCCCGAGTTGCAGACCAGGCCGCACCGGTTCTGCTTTATGCAGACAATGCTGAGCTTTTATCCGGAACACCTGCTGGCATTAGCGACTAATAGACAAGTTTGTAGATTTTATTACTGGAAGGAAGCTGCTAATTAATAAGGCTAAAACATTTACTATGGTATGTGGTTCAAATCCCAGGAAACCTAAACCATATATTATAGATAGATAGAGAGTGAGAACCGTTGAACATTTTTTTATCTAGGGATAAGTTTCTATGGCAAGGGTAATTGTTCACCCGAATTATCTGATGTCTGAACAAAGATGTTATAGAGCTCAATGGGGTCTTCCAGTTTGCATCCAAACTAGGGGTCAGACATATTAAGGACATGATAGATATCTACAAAGCTAGATGCACCCCAATTGTATTATATGATGCTGGGGTGTGGTGCCACATTACCAGCCAGGCATTGCAAATAGAGGAAAAATCTTTCCTAAAACAACTTTTATTCCTGCCCGTAGTAAATCTAGAAGTGGGGTTAAGATACTTGTCAGATTTGATTGCCCTGAGTCCTCTAATACTTTAGAGATCTATCTAGACTAAAGAGGAGTCAAAATGTACCTAAACTATTATCCGGGATTACATGCAATTGGTATGTTATGTTATATGTTATATGGGTATTTTTTACGCGCGCAACTACTCTTGAGTATCCTGGCGTGGAGCAGAACCACAAAGAAATTGAGAGAAACAGCATTTTTAGTAAGTTGATTGAATAAGTGAGTTTTAAGGAGCTTTTTGAAGCAGCTAAGATCTCTGGTATCCCTGAGTGTGAATGGAAGGGTATTCCAAAGGGTAGCCGCTTTAACCGAGAACGATTGATCGCCCAACCTGGTTCACCGGAAGCGGGGAATTACCAGCCGACGTTGGGAAGCCGACCTGAGGTATCGACTGGGGATATGAAAAGCCACTCTCTTCCTGAGATAAGTGGGGCCGATATCATGTAAGGCTCCATGAGTGAGAACCAGAGCCTTAAATTGAACTCTTTGGCCCACCGGCAGCCAGTGGAGTGTGGCCATTTGCGATCCTATGCTGATGCGTCTGGGAATGCCCAGCAGAAGTCTCGCGGCCGCATTCTGGATGAGTTGCAACTTGTTTAACAGAAAGGAGGGGGAGCCCAAATAAAGAGCGTTAGCATAGTCCAGGTGGGACAATATGAGGGCTCTGGCGACCGTCTCTTTGGCCAGCTGGGACAATAGAGGGAAGAATCTTCCCAGAGATTTAAGGGTCCCAAAGCAAGCACCCGTCAGTCTTTTAATTTGCTCTGAGAACCTTAATTCTTCATTGAACCAGATGCCCAGATTCTTGGCTGGGCCACCTTCCGAGAGGGGACGGGGGAAATCAGGAGGCCACATTAATTCAGTAAATTGATTTGGAAATTGGCCATATAGTATCATCTCCGATTTGGCCTCATTACATTTAAGTTTGGCATGGGCCAGACAGGTAAATACGGCCGCCAGGCACTTTTGTGCCGCAGCCGTTTCTACTTTCGAGTTGCCCCAGGTAAACAGGAGCTGAGTGTCGTCGATGTAAGCCATACTTTTTGCACCCAGCTGCTCGGCCAGTTAGATCAATGTTGAAAAGAAGTGGGCTCAATGTTGAGCCCTGTGGGACCCCTGTCTGAACTAACCTGGCCGAGGAGGAGTACGGGGGCATCCAGACTTGCTGGGAGCGGGAGTCCAGAAAAGACTCCAGCCATGACCACACAGCCCCAGTGAGGCCGATAGCAGTGAGGCAGGCCAGGACGAGTTGATGAGGGACCGTATCAAAGGCGGCAGAGAGGTCCAATAAAAATAGTGCCGCTCTGCCGCCCTTGTCCATACACTCCCTAATGGCTTCCACCACCTCCACCAAGGCTGTCTCCGTGCTAAAGGAGGCCCTGAAACCAGACTGGGCTGGGTGAAGTGCCCCGGACTCTTCCACAAAGGCGTTCAACTGCCGAAAAACAACCTTTTCGCAGACTTTAGCCAGTGCCGGAAGCAGGGAGATGGGGCGGTAGTTGGCTGCAATAAGGAGGTCCGCTGATGGCTTCTTCAGGAGAGGCAGAAGTTTTGCTTGCTTCCACTGCCTAGGCACCACTGCAGATTGCAGTGACCAATTGACTATAGCTGTAACTTCAGGCCCGACACAATCTGCTACTCCTGCCAAAACTCTTGCCGGGCAGGGGTCCAAAGGGGAGCCCAATTTAAGAGATTTCAGCAGAGCAAGAATGACCAATTGATCAACTGTAGCAAATTGGGCAAGGCAACTGCTAGAAGGAGTACCGGATGTCTCCGCCAAAAGGCGTGAGGCGACATTGCTCAAGGCTAATCCCTCCTCAATGAGCTTGATCTTATTAATGAAAAAAGAGGTGAGCTCCTCACACCAGTCAGCGGAAACCGGGATCTTTTTTTGCTCCACCAGAGGCGACAGAAAACTTTAGACTATAGCAAAGATCTCCTTATCATTATTATCCGCCTTTAAGATTCTAGTCGCCAAGTAGGCGCCTTTCGCAGTCTTAACTGCGGTATAGTATTCTCTTTGGACTGAGCGGAGGTCAGCTTTAGCTTGCGGAGAGTATGCAGCTCTCCAAAGCCGCTCAAACTTCTTGCATGACCTCTTTAGCTCTTTAAGCACTGGCGTGTACCAAGGTTGAGAAAGCAACACTCGCCGGGGGACTTTTGAGGCAGGTTTGGAAGTAGCCTCAACCCCCAGGCTGACCCAGGAATTAAAGAGGTCAACTTGGCCCTCTAGATTGCTAGCGAGAGCCATCTGGGAGTGCGTGAGGGCTTCTGCCAACCCAGGAATGTTAATTTTCCGTAATAGGGGGCCTGACAGAGGAGGGGGGTGGCGAGATGGTAGTGCCATGGCCCAGGAGAAGTTGATCACAGCGTGGTCAGACCAAGTGACTGGCTGGGGTCTTTAATGACCAGTGCAAAATTGGAACATACATATAGATAATTGGATAACAGTCTATCTATCCCTTGGTTATAATATACCGACCATGAAAAATCAAATTGGATCTGTGATCTCAACTTGCTGTTTCCAGTTAGGGAAAATAAGGAAAATCTGCAGGCTCCTTAATCAGGAAGCAAAAATACAGGCAGTCCTCGCGCTGGTAATATTCCACATTGACTATGCCAGCTCCCTCTACCTTGGCATTCCGGCCTACCTCACCAACCGCCTTCAAATGGTTCAAAACCAGGCGACAAGGTTGATCCTCCAAGGTAAGAGGTGCCAACACATCACCCCTTTACTGAAAAAACTACACTGGCTCCCAATAACCCAGAGATGCGCCTTTAAGGTAGGATGTATCATCTATAAATCCCTGAATAGTAAAAACCCAAAATTCATCAACAGCCTGATCAGTAGATACATCCTTGCCCGCAATCTGCGATCTGCCCACCTGCATCTCCTGCTCACATCTCAGGTTAAGGTTAAAATGTGCCGGGGGCACAAGGTTCGCCACCATAGGCCCCAAATTCTGGAACTCCCTGCCTTTGGAGATCAGATCCTGCACTAACCTTATGAATTTCAGCAAACTCCTGAAAACTTGGCTATTCAAACTGGCATACTAATAGCACCTTAGTACAATTCCCTTAGAGCAGCACCAAGAAACCAACCTGGTGTACGTGTGCTCTACAAATAAAGTTTAACATAACATAACATCGAGGATGTAATTAAAGATCTATTTTGGATTAAGAAATGGGAAAACCCAACTTATGTGACATACCTGTCTAAACAGGAAATTAAACCCACTTTTCTTTGCCCTTAAAAATGAGATTTGGATGAAATTTGGATGAGAACTGTTGGGATCCAAACTACAAACCTGTTTTACCAATCTATTGTAGATATTGAGGGTTTCCAAAGTTATTTGTCATTAGTTACTAGGCCGTCCCACTGTTTTGTATTAACAAGGTTGAGACTGGGTATTGCTCATCATTTAGTTGCGTTTCCTGAAATGAAAACACGGCTTGTTATTCCATGCACTTGTGATGAGTATTCTAAACAGAGCACTATGCACTTTCTACTTTTTAGCGATTTTTACCTGTATTATATATTATCTAAAACCCCTGTAAGAACCACTGATGCTGCTATGAATTTATTGATTGCACTAAGAGATCCCAAGATCTTTTTTTTTGTTCCGACTTTTATTATGAAATCTATTTATGCGAGAAAAAGTATCATGGTTTTTTAGCTTTTTAAATTGCTCTTAATGTATTAATTAATTAGATTATATTTGTGTAACTGTATTTAATTGTTTGCATATATACATTTGCTTCTTTTCTGGTTGTCTCACATACCGAATGAAGCTGTTGAACCGAAACCGCATACAAATCACATCGGCTGAAATGCGCTTTTCAAATGTTCTAAAATTTTGACAGCGGTCCAAATGACGATTCTGAAAAAACGCTTGCTGGTGCAGGAAACACGCATTCTTATGGTCACGCCTCGCCCTGCGTTAGAAGCAGTGACTAAGGCGAGTGTCACAAACTCTAGCCACGTGTTCTGCTGCAGCAGTTACAAGGTCCATGACTAAGATTGATAAATTTTGGCAGCAACTGCTGTTATGAAGGATGTAGCAGCTTACCCGCAGGGCTTACCTTCAAAGTATTCTTATTATTTATCTCCCAAACAAGTTCCTTATGTTTAAATTCTATCTGTTGGGGATCGGATGATTCCCAACATGGACCCCAGGCTTATTTTAATCATATCCGGACATGAAGGCATTGGCTCTGAACATGCCGGACTGTCTACACCAGTCTCTATTTTACAGCAACAATACTGGTGGCATGGTCTATATAAACAGACCTGTAATTATGTACTTTCTTGTTACATTTGTCAACAAATCAAACCGTCTATGGTCACACGCCCACTGCAAACACAGCTCTGTATTTCTAAGCAGCCATTTGACAGTGTGTATCTTGATCACTGCGGTCCATTCTTTTCTGATACCGCATTAAAATACATTTTTAGTTACAGTTGATTCGTGCACTACATTCCTTTGGGTCTGGCAACACCGCAGTGTTGACGCTTGAAATGTCATTAGAGATTTGCGTGTCTTTTTCAGGATATGAATAAAATCCTATCACACCAACTCAGAATATTCCACACGAACACAATTTCACAAGTTAATTTCAAGAAAATCAGATCACATTTGAAAACATATATAGTTCATTTAATCCACAAGGCTTTCTCCAAGTCCAGCCAACACGTGTTTCGTCGAATGGGCAGGTACCCACGACTTCATCGGGGCTGGCAAAGAAATAATACAAACAGATATTGTAGTTCCGCCGTACATTGGGCAGAAAAGAATGTGATTACATATAATGTGTGATTGGTAATCACTGTCATGCAAGTGGGTTTAACATGTACTAAATATACTTATTGTAGATATTGTATATATTATTATCATTAAATGAGTATCAATGAGTATATCAAGAGGAAAGGATGGGAGAAAGAGAGGAAGAAAGGTTACCTCCCCTGGAGGCAAAAGAGCGCCCCACCGCTCATAAAGCCAGACAGTGTGCAATTAGCAACCGAATTCAACATCCTAACGGCCTATTGCCACACCGATTTTGAATGGTCAAAAGCCCGTGTAAAAAATCATCATCTTATCGTTTGTGCAGTAAAACCCCTAATTGGTGAAATTATCTTTTGCATAGTGGTTAAGCAGTAGTCAAGACTGAGCAAATCGCTCAGGTTTACCTGATGTTCAATTTCAGAAAGGTTATATGCCTGTAAAGTTCCATAATAAATATAAGTCTTGTAATCACTGTGGGAGTGATATGATCAAAGGTGTTATATAAATAAATCGGTCTAGAAACGTACCTTCTGGCTGGTTATAATTCCGACCCAGCCTCACACGGCTGGGTTGATAGTATCTTTAAGGGAACTTGGGTCTGTTCTCTTGAACGAAATGTAGGAAAATATGTATAAATGCATTTTATCCCAACTCTTATTGAATTTTATGGACACAGTTAATGTAATTCTTAGCGATCTCATTGTTAGCTGCGTGGTCTAATAGTAGTCTTTGTATTATCGTAATGTTAAATTCATACTCAGAAAGGAAATCTTAATTATATACTAGATGCCTATAAATTGCTTACCTTCACATCGGTATTTAAGTTGTGGCTCAGTATAAAGCCAGGTACCGCTTGTTGGAATCCTTATCGTAGGAATTTAGTTACTATTTATCACGTTGGTTGTTGATACAAGTAATTATTTCCCTGCTGTGTTTAACGCGAGAAGGGGAGAAGAAAAACAATACGGATGTCCATTAGTATTCCGTATTTCTATAATATTGGTAAATGTAGCTATGTCTAGCGGTGAATATGCCCTGTGTCCATACCTTCTATTTTTGAAGTCCTGGGAAGAAGTTTCCGCTGTGTGTGCAGCCGGTCTTTCCATATTTTGGAAGCACCGCGTCTCATAACCCGGAAGACTATTTAAAAAGGAATTGGCCTTCCTGCCCGATAAGGCTAGAAAGTCAACATGCATATGCGGCGGCGTTTTTGGTCCGCCGTGTTGAGTTAGTCTTTTGTGTGTTCTCCTCTAGTAATGCCGAACTTTTGTTACGATGTGTCTATTAAATATCTAATATATAGGGAGATAACAGGACAATAATATGGAAGTCTATTTTAAGTAGAATGGCCTTCCTGCCCGATAAGGCAAGAAAGTTAACACGTATATGCGACAGCATTCTTGGTCCGCCATTGAAGTTGGTTTTATGTGAGTTCTCCCATAGCGATAACGAGAGCTTTAAGATGTGTCTGTCAAACACCTAAAGAGAGGAAAATAATAGGGTGTATAAGTATTAGAGTTAAATTTATCGTCACCGGCACTGTCAGGCTACGAACAGCGGGGCAAGAAGAAAAAAATAATATAAAGAATATATCTGTACATAGATTGAAATGTATAGAATATCTAATAGTCAGTTTTAGAAAAAGAGATTATTATTCCATAATCGGTAAAATATTGACATACTTATTTCTGAGTCAAATCATTGATATTATATCAACAGTAGGGTACAATAGTTCTACATTTAGAATATGAATTGTTATCTTCTACAATAGTCATTTATATTGATACTAGACAGAGAGGTATATTGCGGTGATATACAGATCAATTATATTAATCCCCAAGAAAGAATGTAATTCCTGGTCTGTGTTCATCCCGTATTCCACCGCCCGCATTGTAAGGATCCATGATGCTTCTCTACGTCTTAGGGACTGTTCTCTATTGCCCCCTCTGGGGTCATTCCTGACGTGATCAATAGCACAGAATCCAATTGATTTGTTCTTGCCTTGGCTGGGGCATTCGTTCACATGTGTGGCAGTATTGAATCTTGCGTCATGGTGTCGGATCGCTCTTATATGTTCAAATATTCTGTCTTTTAGTGCTCTTTTAGTACTGCCAATATAAAAGCTTCCAGATTTGCAAGTTATCATATATATGACAACGCAGCTGTTACAATTTAGCATTTGTTTAATTTTGAATTCTCTACCCATGTAGTTGTGAAAGGTTTTTGTTTTGTTCATGGCCATGGGGCATAATTTACATATTCCACATTTGTGAAAGCCCACGCTGTTTTGTGTGAGCCAGTTTGATGTAGTCTTGGGTGGTGACGGATACGTGGGACCCACCCAGGATCTGATATTTTTTCCCCTTCTGTAAGTAATAATGGGCTGTTTGGTGATATGATTTTTTAGAGATTAATCATTATTTAGTAACCACCAATGTTTTTTCATGCTGTTTCTTAGTATAACTGCTGCATTGTCATAGTTGGTGATGATTCTAATTTTCGTGTTGTCACTGTTGGTTTTCTGTTTGTGTCGTAGTGTAACCTCTCTGGGTGTACTGTTAATTCTGTGTTCTGCCTTCTTGATGGTGTCTACATCGTACCCTCTGGCTATAAATCTGTTTCTCATGTTTGTTTTGCATTCTGAGAAGACTGTCTTTACTGCAATTCCTACGTGCTTGTATCAGTTCTCCATAGGGAATGGATTGGATCTGATGTTTGGGATGGGAACTACCAGCATGTAAGATGGCATTGCATGAGGTTGGTTTTCTATACAATTTGCTATGTATTTTGTTGTCTTCAATGAATAAAATGAGGTCTAGGAATTCGATCTGAGTTCTGCTTATAGAGTATGTGAGGTATATTCCCATTATGTTGGAATTTAGGTATTCGCAGAATTGTTTTAAACTGTTCATATCTCCCGCCCAAATGAGTAGACAGTCGTCTATATAACGACCCCAGTATGTGATGGATTCACTCCACTGTATGCCACCATGGCCCCAGATCCACTCCTCCTCAAACCTGCCCATGAACAGGTTCGCGTAGGAAGGAAAAAATCTGGACCCCATGGCAACACCCTGTTTTTGCCTGTACCAGGTAGTCTCAAATAAAAAAACATTGTTCTGTAATATGAGGTCCATCATCATCATAAGCATCTCAGTGTGAGCCCACTGAGATGCTGGTCTTTTGTTGAGAAATTTCCTTGCAGCTATAAGACCCAGATCTGTCCTAATGTTCGTATATAGAGAGGTGACGTCTAAGGTGGCCATGATCATCCCATCCTCCCATGGAACATCTGAGAGAATACCTAGAATATGTTTAGTATCCTTAATAAATGATGGTAAATTACACACTAGTGGTTGAAGAAAGTTGTCCACATATTGTGACAATCTCTCTGTGGGGCCCCTTATGCTTGTTATAATAGGTCTCCCTGGTGGTGATAAGGCATTTTTGTGTATCTTCGGGAGAGTATATATGCAAGGAAACCTCGGTTTGTCCACTCTCAAGTATGTACATTCCTCCCTGCTTATTAGGCCTTCATGCCACCATTTTTTGAGGTGTGTGTTGATAGTGGTGGTCAGGGGTCCTATTGGGTTCTCTCTGAGTTTTTCATAACAAGTACGGTCTTTTAGATGTGTCTGTATTTCTAGATTATAGGCGTCAGTGTTCATAACCACAATGTTACCACCCTTATCCGCCTCTTTGATGGTAACATTGGATATTGTGCTCAAATCCACTAGTGCTTGGCGTTCCTTTTTGGTTAGATTGTCTGAGCGTTTTATTATGTGTTTCTTTTCGTGTTTTAGGTGGTTATATAGGTCCTCAGTGACTAATTTGTGGAACATATCCACACTGTTTCCACTAGGTAAGGTCGGGGACCATCTTGATTTATTGTGAAGACCACTAGATATGGTAGTGTCTGGTTCGATATCATAATCATAAAGTAATTCATCAATGGACATATGGTCTCTGTCATCATCCACAATAGATAGAAGTATTTCACAATCTCTGATGTTCTGTATTGTTGGCATGGTATGAGACACACATTGAGTTTCTATTTATATGCTTTTATTTGCATTTGCAATACATTCAAAATGTTTTTTTTATTTCAATTTTCTCATGAATTTGAACAGGTCCACCATAGATTTGTGTATATATCCTTGATCCCTAGGGCAGAAACTCATACCCCGTTCCAAAACAGTAATCATATCTTTTGATAGTACATTGTCACTGAGATTAACCACTTCAACACCCCTCATTTTTTCAGCTATTTCTTCCAAGATCTCAATGTCATTCCCTGTTTTCCTGGAATTTGTTACTCCTCTTTTTCCCCTCCTTGTCTTTTTTTTATATTTCCCTTTTGCCTTGATTGTTCTCTATCTCCCCGTTTCACCCTTTTTACCTCTCTTAAAAAAGCACTTCCCTGATTATTACCGTCCGATGAGACCTCCGTCTCATTTTCACTAGGAAGGGTCTCGAGGGAAGTTGATACAGAGCTCAGAGGAGTTGAGTTCTGTCCCTGTTGTGTAGTTCCCTTAGCATTTTTATCAATCAGATGGTCGTATTTCCTTGCATAGGTGAAGACCCTGCCTTGTTTATAGTCTATCTCATCTCTCTTTATCTTACGGGCCTTGCGTTGTTTAATTTCAATTTGATATTTCTCTAATATCCCTTTTAGTATCTTAAATTTTTTTTCAGTTGCCTCTTTAAGATTGAGTTCTTTAATTTCCAATTCAAATCAACAACCAACGTGATAAATAGTAACTAAATTCCTACGATAAGGATTCCAACAAGCGGTACCTGGCTTTATACTGAGCCACAACTCAAATACCGATGTGAAGGTAAGCGATTTATAGGCATCTAGTATATAATTAAGATTTCCTTTCTGAGTATGAATTTAACATTACGATAATACAAAGACTACTATTAGACCACGCAGCTAACAATGAGATCGCTAAGATATGCATTAACAGTCTCCATACAATTCAATAGGAGTTGGGATAATATGCATTTATACATATTTTCCTACAGTTCGTTCAAGAGAGCAGACCCAAGTTCCCTTAAAGATACTATCAACCCTGCTGAGTGAGGCTGGGTCGGAATTATAACCAGCCAGAAGGTACGTTTCTGGACCGATTTATTTATATAACACCTTTGATCATATCACTCCCACAGTGATTACAAGACTTATATTTATTATGGAACTTTACAGGCATATAACGTTTCTGAAATTGAACATCAGGTAAGCCTGAGCGATTTGCTCAGTCTTGACTACTGCTTAAACACTATGCAAAAGATAATTTCACCAATTAGGGGTTTTACTGCACAAACGATAAGATGATGATTTTTTACCCAGGCTTTTGACCATTCAAAATCGGTGTGGCAATAAGCCGTTAGGATGTTGAATTCAGTTGCTAATTGCACACTGTCTGGTTTTATGAGCGGTGGGGCGCTCTTTTGCCTCCTGGGGAGGTAACCTATCTTCCTCTCTTTCTCCAATCCTTTCCTCTTGATATACTCATTGATACTCATTCAATGATAATAATATATACAATATCTACAATAAGTATATTTAGTACATGTTAAACCCACTTGCATGACAGTGATTACCAATCACACGTTATATATAATCTCATTCTTTTCTGCCCAATGTACGGCGGAACTACAATATCTGTTTGTATTATTTCTTTCCCAGCCCTGATGAAGTCGGAGGTACCTGCCCATTCGACGAAACACGTGTTGGCTGGACTTGGAGAAAGCCTGGTGGATTAAATGAACTATATATTTTTTCAAATGTGCTCTGATTTTCTTGAAATTAACTTGTGAAATTGTGTTCCTGTGGAATATTCTGAGTTGGTGTGATAGGATTTTATTCATATTTGGATCTACGGATCAAAGGCAGCTGAGCTTTTTGACAGTTTAGCAAGGGGTGAAACGGTTACTACCTCTTTGGCAAGTGGGAATACTAATAAAAAGAATGAAGGACTCAGGGATAAGTCCATAAAACTAGAGAGATTAAAAATTGCTGAAAACTCCAAATGGTGGAACGAAGCAACCCTAGAACAATATGTATGCTTGAGAAGAATACGTAGTGGGCATCGCTCACAAATAATACCAACTTATGATGATCTTGATGAGGACCTCCTATTAGCCTGGGAAAAGGAATTAATTTCCAATTCTAACAACCTTATGAACATCCTAATCGAAAATGCATCCCGTAAAGTTAAAAAACTCCAGGAGGAAATGGCACAGGTTGAATTGGAAATTAAAGAACTCAATCTTAAAGAGGCAACTGAAAAAAAATTTAAGATACTAAAAGGGATATTAGAGAAACATCAAATGGAAATTAAACAACGCAAGGCCGGTAAGATAAAGAGAGATGAGATAGACTACAAACAAGGCAGGGTCTTCACCTATGCAAGGAAATACGACCATCTGATTGATAAAAATGCTAAGGGAACTACACAACAGGGACAGAACTCAACTCCTGTGAGCTCTGTATCAACTTCCCTCGAGATCTTTCCTAGTGAAAATGAGACGGAGGTTTCATCGAACGGTAGTAATCAGGGAAGTGCTTTTTTAAGAGAGGTAAAAAGGGTGAAACGGGGAGATAGAGAACAATCAAGACAAAAGGGAAATATAACAAAAAGACAAGGAGGGGAAAAAGAGGAGGAACAAATTCCAGGAAAACAGGGAATGACATTGAGATCTTGGAAGAAATAGCTGAAAAAATGAGGGGTGTTGAAGTGGTTAATCTCAGTGACAATGTACTATCAAAAGATATGATTACTGTTTTGAAACGGGGTATGGGTTTCTGCCCTAAGGAACAAGGATATATACACAAATCTATGGTGGACCTGTTCAAATTCACGAGAAAATTGAAAATAAAAAAACATTTTGAATGTATTGCAAATGCAAATAAAAGCATAGAAACATGAACTCAATGTGTGTCTCATACCATGCCAACAACACAGAACATCAGAGATTGTGAAATACCTCTATCTATTGTGGATGATGACAGAGACCATATGTCCATTGATGAATTACTTTATGATTATGATATTGAACCAGACACTACCATATCTAGTGGTCTTCACAATAAATCAAGATGGTCCCCGACCTTACCTAGTGGAAACAGTGTGGATATGTTCCACAAATTAGTCACGGAAGACCTATATAACCACCTAAAACACGAAAAGAAACACATAATAAAACGATCAGACAATCAAACCAAAAATGAACGCCAAGCACTAGTGGATTTGAGCAGAATACCCAATGTTACCATCAAAGAGGCGGATAAGGGTGGTAACATTGTGGTTATGAACACTGACGCCTATAATCTAGAAATACAGACACAACTAAAAGACCGTACTTGTTATGAAAAACTCAGAGAGAACCCAATAGGACCCCTGACCACCACTATCAACACACACCTCAAAAAATGGTGGCATGAAGGCCTAATAAGCAGGGAGGAATGTACATACTTGAGAGGGGACAAACCGAGGTTTCCTTGCATATATACACTCCCGAATAAACACAAAAATGCCTTATCACCACCAGGGAGACCTATTATAACACCCACTGTGAGATTGTCACAATATGTGAACAACTTTCTTCAACCACTAGTGTGCAATTTATCATCATTTATTAAGGATACTAAACATATTCTAGGTATTCTCTCAGATGTTCCATGGGAGGATGGGATGATCATGGCCACCTTAGACGTCACCTCTCTATATACGAACATTAGGACAGATCTGGGTCTTATAGCTGCAAGGAAATTTCTCAACAAAAGACCAGCATCTCAGTGGGCTCACACTGAGATGCTTATGATGATGATGGACCTCATATTATAGAACAATGTTTTTTTTTTTAGACTACCTGGTACAGGCAAAAACAGGGTGTTGCCAGATTTTTTCCTTCCTACGCGAACCTGTTCATGGGCAGGTTTGAGGAGGAGTGGATCTGGGGCCATGGTGGCATACAGTGGAGTGAATCCATCATATACTGGGGTCGTTATATAGACGACTGTCTACTCATTTGGGCGGCAGATATGAACAGTTTAAAACAATTCTGCGAATACCTAAATTCCAACATAATGGGAATACACCTCACATACTCTATATGGCCGGGATACCCGTCACCCCCTCCCAACACAATCCCCAAGGATGGGAAGACGGACACAGTTCTTGAACTTTTGGAAGGCGGGAGGGAGTTACCCTCCCGGCCGTATTGATTAAAATATGAAACAAAATTAAAACATTAAAATAACAGTTTCATATCATGTACAATTTTTCATGTATACATTACGATGTTTATTGGCTAACCTTAACAAATCTCTAATACAAAGGTTCTCCTAGCCGAGTCTAAACATCCTGCAAATGCATACTCTCTAAATAAAAATTGTACATCCTAACATTACGGGCCAACGGCAAGGTCGTAACCGGTGTCAGATCCCTAATACCAGAACTCCCCCCTCACTTGTGAGGGGCGGGCGCACAGAGGACTGTACCTCTGTGCCAACTTCCAATTTCCCTTGTCTTAGCGGGGGCCCCTTATTTAACTCGACGCCATCTTAGTGGTCGTCCGAGGACTCGTGTGAGGTGTCTAGAAGGTAGCGTAGACCCCCCTCCCACCCCACACTTCTTACCACATCCGCCGTCGCGGATGTCCTGGCCCCGGGAAATTCGTAGGAGGGGCCGTAGCCGCCTCGCCCCTGGGAGGGGCCTATGACCGCCTTCCCCTTTAGGCGACCTCATACTCACAGGGTGCCGCCTCCCCGTGTGAGGGGCCAATGGCCGCCTCCCCCCGGGCGCTCCCATCCATAATGGGTGGCGCCCCACCTCTAGGGATCTTCCAATTACTGCTCACCGATCATGACCTTACCGCCTGACCAAAATAAATACGACGTTTTGGAACCTAATGAAGAGCGGAAAACAGCTAAACTGGACTTACGCAATATAAACCTTTGCCTCGTCTACACATGTAACACATCCTTCAACTAGACTGTGATACCCTGCTTACCTTGAGTGAGAAAACATGTTGTGAGTACCTCATTTTATTGCGTTAAAAACAATCGAACAATCCGAACTTGAAAACATCCTGGAAAAAAGAGATAATATCACCGTAGATCAACTTCATTGTCATACTAATCATTGCCATAAGGGGCTGGTGGGTGGGTCAAAATTGGCTCCTTGTTCCGTCGAGGGCTCACGTGCATCGCGGAGGTGCAGCTTCCAAGCACAGGAACAAGAGGATGCTTCTTTGGATTGTTGCTCCTTTTATTCCTCTTCGGGAGGGTGTGTACCCTCCTCTGGTACGCCTTCAGGGCGTGGTCAACGGTGTAGGTGTCTAGGACAACCCCTCTTGGGCGGGAAAAGGCGCGCCCCGGCTACGCCGCTTCGGGCATACCAGCCGAGACACGCCCCCGCCCAAAATGGTTTCCCGGGGGGGTCAGGGCACCCTACCATACGTTCGGGGGGACCGAATTGGTCGCCCCTTTCCATATGGCCGGGATACCCGTCACCCCCTCCCAACACAATCCCCAAGGATGGGAAAACGGACACAGTTCTTGAACTTTTGGAAGGCGGGAGGGAGTTACCCTCCCGGCCGTATTTATTAAAATATGAAACAAAATTAAAACATTAAAATAACAGTTTCATATCATGTACAATTTTTCATTTATACATTACGATGTTTATTGGCTAACCTTAACAAATCTCTAATACAAAGGTTCTCCTAGCCGAGTCTAAACATCCTGCAAATGCATACTCTCTAAATAAAAATTGTACATTACGGGCCAACGGCAAGGTCGTAACCGGTGTCAGATCCCTAATACCAGAACTCCCCCCTCACTTGTGAGGGGCGGGCGCACAGAGGACTGTACCTCTGTGCCAACTTCCAATTTCCCTTGTCTTAGCGGGGGCCCCTTATTTAACTCAACGCCATCTTAGTGGTCGTCCGAGGACTCGTGTGAGGTGTCTAGAAGGTAGCGTAGACCCCCATCCCACCCCACACTTCTTACCACATCCGCCGTCGCGGATGTCCTGGCCCCGGGAAATTCGTAGGAGGGGCCGTAGCCGCCTCCTCCCCTGGGACGGGCCTATGACCGCCTTCCCCTTTAGGCGACCCCATACTCAGAGGGTGCCGCCTCCCCGTGTGAGGGGCCAATGGCCGCCTCCCTCCGGGCGCTCCCATCCATAATGGGTGGCGCCCCACCTCTAGGGATCTTCCAATTACTGCTCACCGATCATGACCTTACCACCACAGGCCGGATAGTTGACCGGCTATCCGGACCCCCCACAAACTCCTACTAAAGGTCATGAACTCACAAACCCCTTAACCATGCTATGAAGTCTCCTATGAGTAAGACATTCCCCTCCCGGGACAAATGGACCCCATCTTCGAGATACATGTGGTCCCCCCGAATACATCCATGCGGAATATAATGCAACTGTCCTGAGCGAAACAACCTACTAAGTTTGTTATTGACTTTCTTAACTGAATGATTCAGAGCTGTCACAGAGAGGGCCCCCAGCCACACCTTCCTGGGAATCATGTGAGACCATGCTATCACGCACCATGGAACCCTTCTCGCCAACCAACTAACAGTGGATAGAATTCGCTCAAGCAGTACTCGTCGACCAATGGGCACCAAATAATTTCCTCCCAGGTGTACTATGATTACAGACGGCGGTGACCTTGTCCGCCCTAACAGTCCCTCAATAAAACATTGAAATTGGTCAATACAGAGCCCGCCCCTTCCGTGGAAGGTCACCCTGTACCCGTATTCCCCAGCCACGTGAATCATGTCACCTGCTTTGAATACGTCCTCGGCACGCCTCACGTATGAGTGGCCAACGACCCACACCACTCTTTCCTCAGCCGGTGATCTTTGACCGCTGGTCCCCAGGTGTCGGGTCAACTGCACAGTCCGCCCCGCAAAGCCTGCTCGCGAAACTGTAAACCAAACAGAAAACAAGAAGCGTGAGTGCATGACATTGGCTTCACAACATGTGCAACCGCACATACCTTTTATAACAGCTTGAGGACCAACACCCCAATTGTTTCACTTTTTCAACACTCAGACCCCTGGCTGTAGCCTCTGTAGCAGCCCCTATCCGGAAGGAATGGGTCCCAAAATCGCTCGGGTCCAAGCCCGCTGCCGCGATTGCCATTGTTAGCACCCGCTGAAACTGAAACCTAGTCAGCAGGGTGGCGTCGGTGTGTCTCAGCAAGCTTCCCCCCCACGATACCGCCCTTTGCGCCAAATATACCTCCACGCATCTGACCGGGCACGTGGGGGACCCTTGAATGCGCTGGACCACCACACTGTCCCCGATAGCTCCCTGATCGGTTTTGGACCTGGCTATTGTTCCCACCATTGAATCACCCTTGATCAGAATGTGTTCTCGACACAGACCTCCCCCCCGTATCCTGCTTGTTCTTTGCTACCAGCTCGCTTACCTGCATAGCCCCATGGAATGCTAATGCAAAAGCGGCCCGGAACAGCACTGCCTCTGACTGGGATGAACATGTCGTAGGGAGTACGGACATTAACAGGGACAATCTTTCTAGCCCGATCGGGCGCCTCACGTCCCTTCTACGACCCTCGAGTCGTTGCCAACCACGCAGTGCCTTCTTTACTAGAAAGGACGATGTGGGGTCCTTGATGCCATGCGCCTGCGCCATGAAGGCAATGGCGGCCCGGTGCGTATTGGCCGTTGCCGCTGATCGGCCTGCCTGGTGGAGTGACACTAGGAACTTCAGGACATACTCTTCCTGCCCCCAATGATCCCCCCTAGCTGGACCCAAAAATGACCAATAGGAATGGAATGCCCCTTCGTATGCCTTCCTTATCCGGGGCGCTAGACTTGCTCCCACGAGGTCCTGTAATCCGGGGCACCGAGTAACCAGAGAGCTTCGGGAAATGGTGCCGCCACCAAGTCCGCGGAAGGTAGATAACCCCTGAAGGCCTGCATGTGGGAACGAGAGAGTGCATCAGCCGTCTGGTTCAGTACACCCGGCACGTGCCTTGCCCTAAAGTGGACGTTTAACCTCAAACACAGTAGAACAATTTCCTTCAGTAATCTCAAAATCCATTTGCAGCGTGCTGCTTGATTATTGATACATTCAACCACGGTCTTGTTGTCGGACCAAAACACCACAGTGCGATCTCGAAACCCATCTGGCCATGTCTTTAAGGCCACAAAAATGGGGAACAGCTCAAGAAACCCAATGTTACCTGTGAGCCCCCCGTCATGCCACCACGTCGGCCACGTTTGTGCCGACCATCGATTACCGAAGATGGCGCCAAATCCCACACTCCCCGCCGAGTCGGTCCATAAACCAAGTTCCTCGGAGGACACTGGTGGCTTGTTCCACACAAAGCGACCTTTGAAATCCGCCAGAAATGCCAACCATATGCGCATATCCTGGCGAACCTCTGCTGACAGTCTTGTGCGGTGGTGCCCTTCCTTGAGACCGACCATGGCTTGTGCAATAGAGCGGGAAAAGGGGCGAGCCATAGGTATCACTCTAAGGGCAAAGTTAAGCTGGCCCACTGCTTGTTGCAACTGATGAAGCGTAACTTTTTCTTTGCTGATACACAATTCTAGAGAGACCCTAAATTTCTTTACTTTCTCCCTGGGCAGACAGAAGCATCCCTCCACTGAATCGAGCTCAATTCCAAGAAACTCGAGTAAAGTAGATGGCCCCACTGTCTTCCCCGGTGCCAATGGCACGCCGAATCGTTTCATGAGATCGCAAAATTTCAGTAAAGCCTGTGCACAGTCCGTGTCACCGGCTGACCCCAAGAACAAAAAATCATCAAGGTAATGCATAACCTGCGTATAACCCGTAGCTCTGGTGAACGCCCATTGCAAAAAGCAACTGAATTTCTCAAAATAAGCACAAGAGATGGAGCAACCCATTGGCATACATTTATCCATGTAGTAGCGTCCTTGAAACACAAAACCTAGCAGACGCTGATCCTGAGGGTGTACCGGGAGCAACCGGAACGCTGATTCAATATCCGATTTGGCCATCAGCGCTCCGGGCCCCAGGCGATTCAACATGGCGACGGCCTCATCGAAGGATGCGTACCGCACCGAACAAACTCCTGGGTCAATCGCATCATTCACCGAGAGACCCCTCGGAGCCGACAAGTTATGAATCAACCTAAACTCACCTGGGTCCTTCTTGGGGACTACTCCCAACGGTGAACAAATGAAGTTAGCGACTGGCGGTTGCCCATATGGGCCTGCAACCCGGCCACGGGCAAACTCCTTTGCAATCTTAGCCTGCACCACCGCCGTATTCTGCTGAACCGATAGTTGGTTCTTACACTGCGATTGCCCCTGAAAATCCCCCGCCGGGATGTGGAAACCATACGAGAAACCGTCTCGCAACACCCCAGCGGAGACATGATCAGGGTATTCATTCAGCCAAGGGATCATTGCCATGATGTCTACGGGGGTAGGTAGTAGTGCCCCTCGGTCGATGTTAGACCTGTTTGGACCCTCCTCTACACCCTGCATCACCATTCTTGGCTCTGCACGAACTCTCAGGGTGTGAAGATTGTCCGCACCCCGCACACTCATGCCTGAACTTACATGTCCCTTGTGGCCTTGTGCACTTGCCTCTGTTGAAGCTCCAACAGACCCCTTTCCTACCCGAATTCCCACCATTCCTTGATTGTTGGTCACTATTGGTGCCTGCTCGAAAGGGCGCCGCCGAATAATGGCGGGCGGGCTCCGCCCCATTCCCGCCAAGCGAAGACGACTTCGTCGTGCCCGGCATGAGCTGCTTCTGCCACGAGATGGAGTCGAAACAATCCCACGTCAGAGATGAGTCGTGCTCCTTGGCCTTACGAAACTTACTATCATAACCCAACCATTGATTGCCTTCATATGTCTCATAGAAACCCATTATATGTGTCTGGTAGCAGGCCAATTCAGTCAACACCTCAGGCTTACGCTCCCCCATGATCGCAGTGAACATTGCAAATGCCCTGCCCCAATTAGAAATCGTCTCATCCACCCTGAATGCCGCCATTTTTGCACGCCATACGCTCGGGTGTAACAAGTCCTTCTGACTTTTGACATGCTCTATTTCGTGGTGGTCCGTTAAGAGAGAAAACATATTCACATATTTATCAGCCCAAATCATTTCTTTCGTGGCCAGGGGGATATGTTGGACCACCCTTTCCCTCCTCGAGGGTAACGATCCCTCCCCTGCCATCGGCAACGGCTGCTTACCCGAATCGGTAGCTGATCCTGCTGATGTTCCCACGCCAGACGCCGGTCGTTCCGAGGGAACCTGAGGGGAAACAATAGGGAGATTTGCCTTTGCAGCATCTCTCGATTGCCGCAACTACTTCATTAGTAACCTGGCCTCTTCGGCCGTGTCTCCTGGTGCCGTAGTACCCTCTGTATTTCTTCCCAGCCATGCGGCCAACTGGGCGGCCAACTCTGGAGGCATATCCCCCTCATTATTGGGCGTAACTACCACGGGGATCGGTTGTCCCGCATCCGGGATCGGAACAAGGGCCTCCACTGGACTAACCGGGCTTGCCGGGGGTGACTCGGGAACTGGGGCTTCCCCCCCTGCCGCCCTATCCCTGGCCCTTTTACCTCTCCCTGCGGGGAATACTCCCGGCAATGCTGGTCCGATGACCTTCTTCGGTCTGCCCGTATTATTCATTGCCGCCATCTGTTTCTTCATGTTCGCCATGTCCTTAACCAGCATGCGAAGCATCTGTTCGGTTCCAACCTTCTTTCCGACCTTCTTGCCAGGCATTGTCGTCGGATATTCGAAACTTGCTGCTCGACAAGGACCTGGATCCAAAGATTCGAAATCGCTGAAAGAGAAACACAAAAATTACAAGTTCTCAAAATTGGCTCCTTGTTCTGTCGAGGGCTCATGTGCAACGCGGAGGTGCAGCTTCCAAGCACAGGAACAAGAGGATGCTTCTTTGGATTGTTGCTCCTTTTATTCCTCTTCGGGAGGGCGTGTACCCTCCTCTGGTACGCCTTCAGGGCGTGGTCAACGGTGTAGGTGTCTAGGACAACCCCTCTTGGGCGGGAAAAGGCGCGCCCCGGCTACGCCGCTTCGGGCATACGAGCCGAGACACGCCCCCTGCCCAAAATGGTTTCCCGGGGGGGTCAGGGCACCCTACCATACGTTCGGGGGGACCGAATTGGTCGCCCCTTTCCATAAGCAGAACTCAGATCGAATTCCTAGACCTCATTTTATTCATTGAAGACAACAAAATACATGGCAAATTGTATAGAAAACCAACCTCATGCAATGCCATCTTACATGCTGATAGTTCCCATCCCAAACATCAGATCCAATCTATTCCCTATGGAGAACTGATAGGAGCATGTAGGAATTGCAGTAAAGACAGAGACTTCTCAGAATGCAAAACAAACATGAGAAACAGATTTATAGCCAGAGGGTACGATGTAGACACCATCAAGAAGGCAGAACACAGAATTAACAGTACACCCAGAGAGGTTACACTACGACACAAACAGAAAACCAACAGTGACAACACAAAAATTAGACTCATCACCAACTATGACAATGCAGCAGTTATACTAAGAAACAGCATGAAAAAACATTGGTGGTTACTAAATAATGATAAATCTCTAAAAAATCATATCACCAAACAGCCCCTTATTACTTACAGAAGGGGAAAAAATATCAGATCCTGGGTGAGTCTCACGTATCCGCCACCACCCAAGACTACATCAAACTGGCTCACACAAAACAGCATAGGCTTTCACAAATGTGGAATATGTAAATTATGCCCCATGGCCATGAACAAAACAAAAACCTTTCACAACTACATGGGTAGAGAATTCAAAATTAAACAAATGCAAAATTGTAACAGCTGCTTTGTCATATATATGATAACTTGCAAATGTGGAAGCTTTTATATTGGCAGTACTAAAAGAGCACTAAAAGACAGAATATTTGAACATATAAGAGCGATCCGACACCATGACGATGATTCAATACTGCCACACATGTGAATGAATGCCCCAGCCAAGGCAAGAACAAATCAATTGGATTCTGTGCTATTGATCAAGTCAGGAATGACCCCAGAGGGGGCAATAGAGAACTGTCCCTAAGACGTAGAGAAGCATCATGGATCCTTACAATGCGGGTGGTGGAATACGGGATGAACACAGACCAGGAATTACATTATTTCTTGGGGATTAATATAATTTATCTGTATATCACCGCAATATACCTCTCTGTCTAGTATCAATATAAATGACTATTGTAGAAGATAACAATTCATATTCTAAATGTAGAACTATTGTACCCTAGTGTTGATATAATATCAATGATTTGACTCAGAAATAAGTATGTCAATATTTTACCGATTATGGAATAATAATCAGTTTTTCTAAAACTGACTATTAGATTTTCTATACATTTCAATCTATGTACAGATATATTCTTTATATTATTTTTTTCTTCTTGCCCCGCTGTTCGTAGCCTGACAGTGCCGGTGACGATAAATGTAACTCTAATACTTATACACCCTATTATTTTCCTCTCTTTAGGTGTTTGACAGACACATCCTAAAGCTCTTGTTATCGTTATGGGAAAACTCATATAAAACCAACTTTAATGGCGGACCAAGAATGCTGTCGCATATACGTGTTAACTTTCTTGCCTTATCGGGCAGGAAGGCCATTCTACTTAAAATAGACTTCCATTTTATTGTCCTGTTAACTCCCTATATATTAGATATTTAATAGACACATCGTAACAAAAGTTCGGCATTACTAGAGGAGAACACACGAAAGACTAACTCAACATGGCGGACAAAAAACGCCGCCACATATGCACGTTGACTTTCTAGCCTTATCGGGCTGGAAGGCCAATTCCTTTTTAAATAGTCTTCCGGGTTATAAGACGCGGTGCTTCCAAAATACAGAAAGACCGGCTGCACGCGCAGCAGAAACTTCTTCCCGGGACTTCAAAAAGAGAAGGTATGGACACAGGGCATATTCACCGCTAGACATAGCTAGATTTACCAATATTACAGAAATACGGCATACTAATGGACATCCATATTGTTTTTCTTCTCCCTTTCTCGTGTTAAACACAGCAGGGAAATAATTACTTGTATCAACAACCGACGTGATAAATAGTAACTAAATTCCTACGATAAGAATTCCAACAAGCGGTACCTGGCTTTATACTGAGCCACAACCTAAATACCGATGTGAATGTAAGCGATTTATAGGCATCTAGTATATAATTAAGATTTCCATTCTGAGTATGAATTTAACATTACGATAATACAAAGACTACTATTAGACCACGCAGCTAACAATGAGATCGCTAAGCTATACATTAACTGTGTCCATACAATTCAATAAGAGTTGGGATAATATGCATTTATACACATTTTCCTACAGTTCGTTCAAGAGAACAGACCCAAGTTCCCTTAAAGATACTATCAACCCAGCCGTGTGAGGCTGGGTCGGAATTATAACCAGCCAGAAGGTACGTTTCTGGACCGATTTATTTATATTACACCTTTGATCATATTACTCCCATAGTGATTATAAGACTTATATTTATTATGGAACTTTACAGGCATATAACCTTTCTGAAATTGAACATCAGGTAAGCCTGAGCGATTTGCTCAGTCTTGACTACTGCTTAAACACTATGCAAAAGATAATTTCACCAATTAGGGGTTTTACTTCACAAACGATAAGATGATGATTTTTTACACAGGCTTTTGACCATTCAAACTCGGTGTGGCAATAGGCCGTTAGGATGTTGAATTCGGTTGCTAATTGCACACTGTCTGGTTTTATGAGCGGTGGGGCGCTCTTTTGCCTCCTGGGAGGTAACCTTTCTTCCTCTCTTTCTCCCATCCGTTCCACTTGATATACTCATTGATACTCATTTAATGATAATAATATATACAATATCTACAATAAGTATATTTAGTACATGTTAAACCCACTTGCATGACAGTGATTACCAATCACACATTATATGTAATCTCATTCTTTTCTGCCCAATGTACGGCGGAACTACAATATCTGTTTGTACTATTTCTTTCCCAGCCCTGGTGAAGTCGTGGGTACCTGCCCATTCGACGAAACACGTGTTGGCTGGACTTGGAGAAAGCATTGTGGATTAAATGAACTATATATTTTTTCAAATGTGATCTAATTTTCTTGAAATTAACTTGTGAAATTGTGTTCGTGTGGAATATTCTGAGTTGGTTTGATAGGATTTTATTCATATTTAGATCTACGGATCAATTTTGGGACAGGATGCTGACCCATACCTAGGCACCCAACGACCTTAATATCAGCTCAACAAATACGAATATTGCCGATAATTGATATAGCGCCACAACCATCCAGGACTATCATCCGCCCTATGCTTTTCATAGTGTTTTTCAGGATGATTGCCTGTGGCACCTTCCATTCAGACCAAGGTCCAGCGTTCACCTCTAAGGGGTACAAGGACACAATGACGTTGATGAGGGTGCTGGGGCTGTTTTTGTCTCTGTACAGGGCTGAGGGCAATTTTATTGTGGACTGAATGAACTGTGACTTAAACCAATCTTTGACAGCTAGAACTTTAGGTACTGGAGATCTCTGGGTAGGAGGACCCCATATGAAATGCTCTTTGGCATTAAAATATTTGTGCCAGACCTTGATGGTCTAGATGTTTGGAGGCTGCCGCAACCTTTAACATACATTATCATTCTACTGTGTTACAGGATTTACAAAAGAATCATGACAGCTACACGACTGAACATTTACCCTGTTCCAATGATGCAGCGCTGCTGATTCCGGTTGCCGGCTGGCTTCATAAGGCTGGAGATCTGGTACCAGAAAAGCTGGAGAACAAAAAAGAATTTGGTTTCTGTTATCGTACACCGGTTCCAGTACTTGGATGGAAGGGTACTCGTACAGTCATTCTACCACCTTTACCTGGTCACAAAGACAACAGATCTTTCTCAGTGGAAAATGTCAAGTGACATCGTCTAGACGATTCAGAATAGTGTAACACCTGTAGTTTCATGTAATGCTATCTCTTTGAATCTGGTAACCTCAACCTCTACGACTAATGCCCGTATCGGTGAGGGTGAGATGGAAACTACTATTGTCCTTTCGCCTGTTCTGCCTCCAACCTCTTCCACGGCAGATGCCGAATATACTTACCCTACAAATGAGTACCAAAGGGAAGTGTTGAACAGTCCTCAACAACATCACGCTGATACACCCCCCCCACCTCTACTACTCATGGGTGCAAGCGGTTATTTTGGGGACCATGCCAGCTTCTGTTATGAACCATCTTCCACGTCTTCCAGTTTGGCACTTCCAATTACAAAATTAGGTGTATTTGTCATTTCGTTCAAAAAGACTGACCTGGTCCCCCCTAGACCTACATCTGGGTGGTGCCTATCCTGATTTTCCTCTTCATGTCGATTGGATTTGTGACAGTATTCTTCTTACTCATCAGTGGTCATTATTTGCCAGAACGCTCTGCTGTGAACTTGGTTGATGGAATTTTAGCCCCTCATACATCGTCCCATCTCATGACACGTGATCAGACTCTTGTGAATATTTCAGGTTTCCCGGTTGCAGATGGCATGGTATGGGATAAAGTAGCTTTTTTGAAATTGACTGCCCGACGGAGGTGCTCAAGATACCATACGTGTTTTGCATCTCCTTAGGGGATGTGGTAACACAGGACATACATTCCGATGATTGGGATGTGTAGCAGTACAGAACTACTATGCTGCTTTTGATGCTGAAGATTTATAATTAAATTCTGCAATTATGCTGATTTATTCTGTTATTAACACTATGGCCATCATTTGTTGCATAAACCAAACACTTTAAGACCTGTTTCTAATTACACTCAAAGGAGAATTGTCCAAGTCCGGTACAGGGGAGTTCTAAAACACTTAGGGATAAATTCACCTATTTCACAGATTATGACACATCTAATCTAGAATTCTATTTCTTAAAACTGCAATTACCATCTCAATCTAAATTTATCCTGACCAACACTAAATTGGTTTATTCCAACTCTTTTAGAACTAAATTAGCCACATAGGGTTATGATCACTGGAAAGATACCATTGATTTAAAAACAATGTGGGGCACTAAGCCATGACAGGTTCAAGGTACTGAAGCTGTGCATCATGCCTGCCTGATCCCGACTCAAATTTTATTTTTAAATGATACAGTATACCAAACCTCTTGCTTTGGCTTGGCAACTGCAAAAAATTTGAATATCCCATCCATTACGTCATTAGCAAAATATGAAAAATTTCCGAATATTACGATAGATGTATTACAGTCTTAGGTTCAAAATTACGCTTTCAATGTGTTTGAAATTGATTCATCTGGATGGTTGGTGTGGCAAACAAATTCAAATGCATGGCAACTACGCTTTTATAATGTAGCACCTCGTTTCACACAGACTTGACCGGATCCTCGTTATTCACATTCACATTCGGTTACCACATACTCAATGGGTAAAATGGTTCCAACAATGGTTAGAACATTCCACTTTGTCATCCGTAAAACAACGCCTGTCACTCTTGTCGAGCGACATCAATTTGGCTGATTTTATCTTAGGACCTAGGATTCCTATATCAAAGAGGTTTATCTATGCAGCTTACAGTGAAGTTTTGAAACTTTCGAAGATTGAGGCAGCACTTCGTCTGCGCAAGATTGATCAAGGCAATTTAGAAAAAAGTCCTTGCTGTGGTCGACAATAGCATCAATATACTTTCTTCATGCATTTATACCTTGGATAATATTGTTTCATCTGAAAATTATATTGTTCAGAATGATGTATTTGTGTTATATCATGGTCAAAATCAGATAGGATCAGTTATGCAGTTTGCATGGCAGTTACAGACTCTCAAAATGGGAAAAATCCCTTGAGATTATTTGAATGCTTCTGCTTTGTTTTGACCATTTAATCTGAATGATAAACAGAGATGTATGTCCATGAAAGATGTCACATACACACTGCTGCACATGAGCAATTGGAGCCCTTGCCATTCTCTTTGGCGGAAACTGATTCGGCTGTTCGGTTATTTCTCTCCCATTCTCGCTATTTCAATTTAAATCATTTATGCAACATTTTCTGATTGGGAGCTTAGAAATCCTGGGTAGTGCATTTCTCCCTGAATTATGATCCCTACCTTTCACTTACAGGGGTCACCGAGAGGATAAGTAAGTTTTCCTAACAGGGGAGGACTGTGATTCCACAATAGGACATTCAATAGTTTGTGAACAAGCTAAGTTGCACAGCGCTTGTAATTTCTCCACGCCTAATCTTGACCATTTTTTTAAAGGAAGATCAGTCCCAGCTATAACTCCAGCTTTTACCCTGCTTAATATTCGCAGTCATCTTAATTTGAACAACCGCGACGGCTGTGGTTTACAGGCGGGAATCCTATATTGAGTAACAGTTTCACAATTTGTTACTTGTTGTAGAAATGTGCTTTATCTGCCCCACATGGGAACATAGATAGTTCCATTTGGCCTTCCATTCCTACTTTGAAAACAGATTTCAACAAATGAAGCAGACTCAAAGCGCTATTGTTTCAACAAGAAGTGGCTCTCACTTCAGCTCGAGGGACCTTCGAATTACAGGTGGCGAGAACATGTAGCGAGATTCAGTTACTTCTGAATATGAACCTCCCACTTAACTTTGGGGAGCTTATACCTTATAAATTTAATGAGTCTGCCACTAAAGGCCATGCACATTTTTTTAAACATGTGGGATCCGTCCTTGTGACTTCTTTTAAGACAATATTTGGAGTAGTACTGGCTTTTATTAATTCTATATTTTCCAGCTTCTCCAGAGGATTCCCTTTATTACTGGCGCTAGCTGGTGGAATCCTGCTTCTTCTGTTCCTGCTGCACAATGGCTACTAATCTTGTGGTAATGCACATACCAGACCAATTGCAACTGTACCGTGATTGAATGCAACACGTTTTTGAATGCTTGCCACTGTAGTGTAGTTCCTATTTTCCCAATAGGCTCTGCACATTGGAATAACATAAACAGCAGTGTAGACGTAGGACTGAGGTCATCTAGGTCTCTACTGACTATGTTAAACTTAATTTAGGTTTGCGCCAGCTAGCTCAGGGGCCACTAGAAACTTTCTTGAATGAATAGGGAGGGGTGAACTTCCCTGACTCAGACAAGAAGGGATTCAGTTTCTGACAACCGCATAAACATGACAACTTTGCTCCCTCAGAATAAGAGTGTATCTCTAGAGTCGTGTGAAAACAATAGGCAGCTATTTTACTCAGTCAACCGTGCATACTTAGTTTCACCAGAGTGCAGAGAAATAGAGAGACAGGCGTTTTCAATAAAAAGGTGTTATTTATTGAGCAGTCTTCTTTCTCATGCAAGAGAAGTGAATTGCCACAATAGCAATACTTATCATAAAGTAAAGTGCGTACAGTAAAAGTAGTATTATGAAATAATACTGTAGAAGCATTGATATGGTTTCTTAGCCATATGATACTTTACAATTGATAAAATATGTACATGCATAATTACATTGACTAACGTACTCAACTGGTGATTCTAACTAAGCCTACCCCGGTGTACCTGACCTAAGAATAATACTTGGGAAGGGATGAGTAAGTAGCAGTTTAAGTTAAGTTGGTTAAGATTGTTTTGCCAAGAATCTGCATCAAGAATTCTCTCAAGGGTTTAGTCAGCTCTGTACCTTGGTAATAGAATGTGGGAGGTCTGGTATCTCTTTCCTCAGGACTCGATATCCCAGCCACCCGCAAGAGTAGGCTGGAAACACCGGAGCTGGATTTTCTCGGCTGGAGAAAAAGACAGCGTCTCTCTCAGTGCGTCAAACGGGAGGGGCGGCTTCCGTGGGCTCTCGCATCAGCTGGGCTCTCGGGCAAGTAGATGGCCGCTCTGCTCCAAACCACTGTGTGTTTGCTTAAGGCAACCGTTGGTATATTTATACCTGAAAGGTGCCGGGTTTGACGTAAGGTTGGACATAAGACGTCACTAAGAACTAACAGTTCTTTCTGGACTCCAGGAGTTCTTGTTCAAATCAAAACAAAAGCAGGGGGGATTTCCTGGGCTGCTGGAGGCTTGGTTTGTTTAAAGAATGCGTTGTGCTTTCTAGGAGTCGATGGGAGTAGCCGTGCTGTGCTTTGGACTCCATGGGCTATTACTGAATATGGATCTGATTCTTATGCCTTTATCAGGATATTATTGATTTTAACCTCATAAGGGCATGAATCGGGAATATCAAATTTGAGTCCTAGATATAAACACGACACCGCTAGCAACGCTTGGCGTGAGATATTGATTAACTATTTGCTTTGCCTACTTCACTTGCTTGCAACCTGTATTCTACTATTGACAGTGCCCCATCAATTCAGCTGTGTATTTTTGAACCCTCCAATACGTCATGTCCTGTCCCGGATTTTAACCAGTTAATGAGTCCCTTGGAGACCTATGACCAGGCTTGTTCTCTGAATGGAAGTATGGCGCGTGCGGCTGCACTTGGATTCTTGGCTGAATGGGATATCTGGGCTCCTGTGCAGACCCTAGCACAAACAGTGGTTTGGTATAGGCTAACTGCGCAACTTAGACAGTCTCACAATTTATTTTGGTGCAGATGTTATTTCTTACGGTGCTATAAGGTAGAAGGAACCACTTAATCCTTCCAAACATGAGCATACGCTTCTGACAGAAACACACTCCTTAGCACACGTATATCAGAATGTACTTATGTATAGGTGTTGCCACCCGTTTGACAAAATCACAGTACGTAGATCTTGGTAATACAGATATTATATTTATTCTTGAATTCTGGAAGTTCTCCACACAGCCGACACGTGTTTCGTCGTGACCGGGAGTATAACCCAACGACTTTTTCAAGGCTGTAGAAGTTCAAAATAAACAAAATATATGTTGCCATTTTTATGTAAACATTTTGGCCATACATTATAATGTTAGTCCAACATTGCACAGTTCTTGTGGCCCCTTTCATGCAAGATTCCACTAAAGTGTCCAATTTGATAAATTACACGCCACATTATCCAACTTTTCTCCTCAGTGAGAAAATGCAATCCACATCCTGATAAGGTATCACATTAAAATATCCATTTACCCACATATTTTTAGTTTAGAATCACAGTTTGTTTGAATATCATTGCGGTATTATTTAACACATAATGTACCTCAGTATCTATATAGAGGTCTATGATCCTGTATGGGATGGAGAGATCGGGTACCTAGATAACCTTATTAAGGCGTGGGTTTATTGTCAAAAATTGTGTTGTGACCATCATGCATCTTAATGTGTATTAAGAAACACCCTGAACCTACACCATGTGTCAGGCATTTTTCCAAGGTATGGTGACGTATTTCGTGCTCATAGTTGTTTTCAATTTAAACATTATGTGGTGATATGTGATTGATATTTCAACCATAAATACCTATTTTCAGTTCTGTTCTCTTTTAACTGTAACGATAAATTCATATTTTTAGTTTATATACATCAATTTTATTTAGTATCAATGAGTAATATGGTAACATTGATTTTACACTCATTTCTGGTTGTTAACTTAATTCCAACCCGCATAGGGGTTCTACGGGGGTCTTCTGTTACAGTGTCCACTTTAACATGTCCAAAGGACTCCACTTCACACTTTGTTTGAGTTGGCTGAAAGGAAGTTTGGTGTTCTTATTAGTATATATTTAGTTCCCAGTAGTATTGAGTATAATATTTATCTCCTTGATATTATATAAACCTTTCTGTTTGTATAAAATAGATTCCAACTATTCCCGGAAGAATCCCTTTCTTAACTTTACTTCAAATAGTCTTGGCTCAAGTTATTTATGTTTAGCCAATTATTAATGCATTTCCTTATTGCCCATTTACATGATTGTTGGTAATATTAGCTTATTTTCCCAGTATTTTCCACGTCTACTCCGACCTCAAGAAATTATCCACTGGATCGGAGTTCGTCCTCAAAATTATCCGCTGTTTGCTTTTTTGGGGTTCTCACCTAGTGCCGGGTGCCTATTTCTCCTCGCTAATGAGTTTGTTCCAAACGATATATCCTCGATGCTTAAACGGGCTCTCCCCTTAAAACATGTACCCATTCCTCTTACCTTTCGCCCAAATCGTTTTTATCCGTCAGTGACCCCGTTCACAATCAGCGCGTATGCTCGATTATTGCTCCTTCAAAAACGCCGCGTATTTATTAGAAACACTTCCGTGTTTCAAGCGGGCGTTCCTGATAGGTTGTTCAGGGTGATGTGACCCTTGTTTCACCGATCTCCATCGATTGGTTCAGAGAGGTCATGTGAGTCTATCCATGTCCTGAATTTCTGTGGCGAATCAGTCGCCATCTTATAATGTTCTCTTTACAATGAAATTCAGTCTATTAGCATGTATTTAAAAGATTCATTAGTTCTATTCCGGATTTTAGTAGCGTCAATAATAATTTTTGTTGGGTCTCGTCATTTATTATGACCATCGGGTTTATTTAAGTAGCTTGATTTTATAAACGCGATTTCATTATTTGCATGATAATTTTATTATTAATCTTAATCTCTATGCATCACCACTAATTTTATTAAAGAACAAGAAAGGTCTTGGCCACTAGTTTAAGCAACCAAAACAGGTCTTCAAACTGTTATTTAGGGTTTAATCACAAAATTGATCCATTATTTTTATTTATACGAGCATAAATGAAACTACTGATTGTTTGTTCAATGGACCATTTCATGTATTTATTCGTTATAGCGAGGTATCCATGTTTTAGGCTTTATAGGTTTCATAGAGGCAACACAATAGTGTCACATGTGGTCATACATATTTTTATAGGCGGAATCTCTATTAGTTAATAAGATAAATTATAGCACGCATTTAGTTGTGTCATGCATATTAACCACATCGCATCAGAATTGATACAAAACCTTATAAGCTAGTGTACGTGTTTCCATGAAGGTGATGCTACATAAATGTATTACTTACCGGTATTCTAAGACGCATCTTATTGGGAAGCATCTTAAATTCTATCTATACAGGTGCACGTGTGTGTTCATAAATTTTTCTCAGTGAACTAATGATCTCTCCATCATGTAGGGTCAGTACATAGTCACGGCACTAACATTAATGGATGATTATTATTGTGTCATACCTCATTTTCATGATTCATCAGGGATACATTATTCATACATTCAAAATATGAGTCACATTTCAGAATTTTTCTTCTATTTCACAATGTCCCCATGTGAGTTATTGTATCAGTTATCTCCCTAGAAAGTAATGTAGTTCATGGTCAATGTTCAGACCATGTTCTACACTGCGCATTTTCATGATCCAGAGAGCTTCTCTCTGTCTTAGTGTTAGCTCTCTATTGCCGCCTCTAGGGTGTCTGGGTGTATGTTCTATTCCAAAGAATTCAAACATTCGATGTGTTGTTTGTGCGGGGCAGATTGACATATGGGCAGCAACCGGGTATCGCATATCCCCCTGTTTAACCGCCCTGATGTGTTCACTGATTCTTTCCCTAAGCGTCCGTATAGTACTACCAATGCATTTTTTACCACATTTGCAGACAAGAGCGTAGGTCACGAATTTTGTCATACAGTTGATGTTAGTGTGAATGAGGTATTTTCTCCCAAAAGGACCCTCAAATTCTGTCACTTTTTTGCAGGCCCATTTACACGCACTGCAGTTGTTGCAACCAAAAAAGCCTTTTGAATGTTTATCCAACCAACTTTCTTGGGTTTTTACATTTGGATAACTCGGGCTCAATAAGTTTCTGATTGTTTTCCCTTTTCGATATGTCAGTGTTGGTCTCTCTGATATGTGTCCCCTTAGGGCGGTATCCGTCTTAAGCAGATGCCAATGTTTAGTTAAGCTTTTCATTAATATCCCAGACCAGTTATTGTAGCCGGTAACTAATCTTATCGTGTTATCTTTCTTTTTGTTCTTTGACTGTTCCTTCAAAGTGTCTGCTCTTTTAATCTTATTTATCCTTAGTTCGGCTTTTTTTAGGATTTTCATATTATAGCCACGATTCTTAAATCTGTTCAGAACTCCTTTCTTATTCTGTTCAAATTCTTCATCTCTACTGCAGTTGCGTCTTGTCCGTATGAGTTCACCATACGGAATTGCTCGTATTTGGTGTGCAGGATGAGCACCAAAAGTGCATGCAAAAGTGAGTTGCACGCTGTTGGTTTTCGATATAGTCTGCTGTGGATTTTATCATTTTCAGCAAAAAGTTCTATATCTAAGAATGGTATTTTCGTTTTACTAAATTCCATCGTGAATTTAATGTTAAACTCATTGTTGTTCAAGTATGAGTGAAATTAAAGTAGTTTTTCTGAAGTTCCCGTCCAGATCATGATACAATCGTCTATGTACCTGCCCCAGAAAAGGATTGAGTCATTCCATTCTGTGCCCAATGGGCCCCAGATCCTCAACTCCTCGAACCAACCCATTACCAGGTTTGCGTACGAGGGTGAAAACCTGGAGCCCATTGCCACACCTTGTTTTTGTCTATACCACTTGTCCTTGTATAGGAACACATTGTTGTCCAGTATAAGTTCTATCATTTCCACAAGCATTTCGGTGTGTAACCAAGAGCTGGTGGTTCTTTTGCTTAACATTTTCTTGATTGCAGTTAAGCCTATTTCTCTTTTATTGCATGTGTATAGCGATACCACATCTAAGGTGACTAATGACATGGTATCATCCCAGGCTAAATCGGCCATTATGCCCAGAATATGTTTTGTATCCCTGATGTGGGATGGGAGATTCCCAACCAGTGGTTTTAAAAAGATGTCCACATATTCAGATATCCTTTCGGTAGGTCCACCAATACCCGATATGATCGGTCTGCCTAGGGGAAATTTGTCTATTTTATGTACTTTCGGGAGAGTATATATGCATGGGTATCTTGGACGATCAACTCTAAGGTACATGTGTTCATTGTCGTTGATCCATGCCATTTTTTTAGGTGTAAGTTAATATAGTCCATGAGTTTCCACATAGGGTTGTGTAGTAATTCTTCATAGCATTCAGGGTTAGCGAGTTGTGATAATATTTCTGTTTCGTAGCCACTAGTTCTCATGACCACCATGTTGCCCCCTTTGTCAGATTCCCTGATTGTTAGTGCTTCATTATCACTCAGTTCTTTAAGTGCCATTCTTACCCTATGTGTTAGATTGTCTCTCTGTCTGTGTGATGCTGTCTCTTTAAAATCATGCTTATCTAAGTCTGCAGATACGAGCTTGTGAGATACATCAATGCTATTTCCCGCAGTTAAAGTCGGTGTCCACTTAGACTTGTCTTTAAGATTGCTTGATATATTGTAATCCATGTGTATCTCTAGATCTCGCATTACCATGTCCATTGTAATAGCCTCATCCTCACAGTCAGTAATGGATAACAATAATCTAGTGTTTTGAATGTCCTCAATTGACTGTTCATTAGATATCAACACACCAATATTCGGTTGCAGATCTTTATTTATAGTCTTATTTAAATCAAAATGTTTTTTTAGTTTAAGACGTCGGATAAATTTAAACAGATCTATTTTCGTGGTACACAAATCCCCAATATCATTAGGACAAAAACTCATACCTTTCTGCAATACAGAGATCATATCTTCAGACAAAACAGCATCACTTAGGTTCATCACAGTAACATTGTCTACTTTTTCTGATTTCCATTCCATGACCTGGTTCTCATTCCTGGTCGACCTGTATTTCCTCCCCCCTCTCCTGCCTCTCCTTGTCTTCCTGGTGTAGCTTGTCTGCGGCTCTCTCTGTTCCCTGTTTTTATTCTTCTTATCTCCAATAAAAAATTATGGGTCTCATTGTTGGTGTTGCTAGCACCACCTAAGTCTTCCTGCTCACTTCCACTAGTGTGTGTGGTATTTAGAGATGATGTGCTGGTGCTGGCAGATCTATTTGCTCCTACGTTCTGAGGGGCAGTTTTACTAACTAAATGGTCGTACTTCTTTGGGAAGGTAAATATTCGACCACTCGTGTAATCTTTCTCATCCCTTCTTAGTTTCCTGCTCTTTCGTTCCTTAATGTCAGCAACATGACGTTGTAGGATATCTTTTAAGATTGCATTGTTTTTCTCAGTTGCATCTGGTAAGTTTAAGTCTTTAATTTCTGACTCCAGTTTCTCTATATCCTTCTGTAAAAGGGTGACTTTTGTCTCACAGTTGATTATTAATATATTCATTAATTTGTTAGAATTATCTGAGAGCTCCTTCTCCCAATCTAGAAGAAGGTCAGGCTCCAAATCCTCATATGTAGGGATAATCTGTGATCTAAGGCCTCTGGGGATGCGTTTTACTTTAAAGTATTGTTTCAAGGTAGCAGCATCCCACCACCTTGATAGGTCGTTCATTCTAAGTCTCTCTAGTCTAATGAATTTTTGTTTTAGGCCTTAATTTCTCATAGATTGTCCTCCCTGTGCTGATGTACTAGGGCCACGGTTGTCTATGTTGTTGAAAAGGTCCTCAGCTTCTTTATCTCTCTGATTCTTATCATTACTAAAGGTATCCATCGTGATTCTAGGGCTGCCGCCTATCGGTACAAAGTCTAGCACAAACAGTGGTTTGGTATAGGCTAACTGGCGCCACTTAGACAGTCTCACAATTTATTTTGGTGCAGATGTTATTTCTTATAGTGCTATAAGGTAGAAGGAACCACTTAATCCTTCCAAACATGAGCATACGCTTCTGACAGAAACACACTCCTTAGCACACGTATATCAGAATATAGTTATGTATAGGTGTTGCCACCCGTTTGACACAATCCCAGTACGTAGATCTTGGTAATACAGATATTATATTTATTCTTGAATTCTGGAAGTTCTCCACACAGCCGACCCTCTTGCAACAGAGTTTCATCGAATATCACACAAATTGTCCAGTTATGCTCTTGGAAGCATCATATTAAGAGGAGCATGTTTGTTCTTTTGAACTACTTGATTGGATGGCATCCCTTTTTTTCTGCTAATGATGGGGATGACCTTTTGGAAGGAATTGCATTCGTAAGTTCACATACTTTGATGGATTTACCACCTCCTTACTAATACCATATTCCCAGAGACTACACTCTTTTGATAGTCAAGAACAAAATATTTTTTCTTTCTCTTTTCTCTTGGTTTTTGAATTTTTCCAATTTAGTTTTTTCAAATGCCTTTGAACTCTGCTTGGCTTTTGAACTCTGTTTTGGTCCTTTGTCTATATACTATGACCTTACCAAGGGGAGGGTGTTATATGGCCATTAGGTTCATTGTCGACATTGATAAGTTCGCATGAGCTTTGCTACCATGATGCTGCTTTCATGCACGTTACTACATGACTTTATTTTGCAAGACTCTGTTTATGCCTTTCACATGAGAACTGTCACGAGTTGAGTCTGAACACCATGTGCAAGGTGGATAAACAATGCCCCTAGGGGCATATTAGCAAGGAGTAGCGATATTTATCGCTAAATGCGCATTTTTTTTAATCGCTGCCTATCACCCGATATTATCGCAGAGATAACGTGCTATTAGCAACGTTTATCTCCTATGCGATAAAATATCCGGGGATAGCGGCTCAATGCGAGACTATGGCTGGAAATCCAGTGATATTCTCGCATTAACACCAATGGGGGCTTAATGTGATAATCCACCCCCATTGACTTAGCAGGCATTAGATTCTAGCAATGATCGCGCTTAGCGCGTTATTTTTTTATCGCTTCGCCTGCCTTGCTAATAGGCGATAGCTGTGTTAGCGACTGTTTTCAGTCGCTAAAAGTTTGGGTAAGCCCACTTTGCATGTCAATAGCGATAAACATCGATGACATGCAAAGCGGCCCCCAAACCTGTAGCTATCGCCTAAAAACTGTCGCTATCTGCTGTTAGCGACAGCTTGCTAATAGGGTGATAAAAATATCGCTGCTTTAGCGGGAAAAAGTCCCAATAAAAAGCAGCAATATCGCTCTTGCTAATATGCCCCCTTGTTATTCTGTTCTGGTCAGTCCTTAGCACCTAGTCAAAACATGCTCAACTGCGTTGCACTGCGGGAGATTTGTGCTTTGATATTATGGGGATGCATTGTGTTTGAACACACACTTAGAGATAGACCTTTCCATGGAGAAGGGTTATGCTGTTCCTATGAGGTAAACCTTCCATCTAGGGTTTACAATACGGGGTCTGCTGACAAAGCCCAGAGATCTTCTTTTATATAACAAAACTTCTTCCAGTCAAGGGGAGTGTGGTTAGGCATTATAGTTATTTTTCCACTTCTGTATATGATGACATCCCCCTTCATATTCTATGGAATTGTAACAATGCTAATTGTTCTGAGTTTATGCATTTTGCTGCTGGTAGTGGCTCAGATACTGCATTTTAGAGCACGATGGTTAAAATAAATGTTTTGGACTATTACATTGACTATACCAATTCTTGTTGTGGACAAGTACGAGTGAGTGAGCGAAAGGTGTATGTCTTGCTACCACGATTACTGAGAGAGTCTGGAGTGTTGTGTTCTGGGTTGTCTAATCATTTGGACCTTCGTGATTATGTGGGAGAATGAATGAGAGACTATAGCGAGTCGGTTTTGGGCACTAAGTTGGTAGAAAGGTACAACCCCTATTCACTGAGGTCCGTTTTCCTGCACAATTTTTCTGTGTATGTGCAGAATCCCTACAACAGTAGGGTCTAGCTACAATCAAGATTTATTTGCTATACACCATCCTGTATGCTCTGCTTGGTATGTGCCAATCTGCTTATTGTTCCCAGTTTCAGGAACGCACAACTTGGTGGTAATGATATTTGGCACAGGCCACTCAGTTTTTCTGCTTCCTCAGCTTCTTTCCACCAATAATTTATTATCCTTTTGGAAGCTATTGAAAACCTAGATCTTCATTTTGTTTGTTACCTATTTGAGCGGTTCTTTGTTTCTCTTGATGGTATTTTTTTGTTCCCATCAATCAGCAGATTGTAACAGTTGTTTTCTATAAGTGGCATTAATATTAATAATAATAATAATGATACTCTTTTCTTAATATTATTACTTGCCCAATGCTTACATTTTGGTATATATCTAATAGGTCTTAACAATTTGAAACAATGTATTTAGTTTTTAAGATGAGCAACAGCAATACTTCTTGCGACAGTCCATCAAGATTTATTCACACTTCCAAATTCTCAAGTCCAAAACAGGTCAAACAGAATCACCAATCACTTATGGAATCCTTTTACAACCTATGTTGTTGCTAAAATTGTCAGTGAACTCATGCACCTTCAAAAGTTTGTGGACCCTATCTAATAAAAAGCTGTAAAAGATTGCTATGAAGAAATGTATTATGGATGTTGGACTAAGGAATATTAATGTGCAAGATGTATTCAATAGAGTCACTAAACTAGAATCTAAGATTAGTACCCTGAGAACCAGGCATAAGAAATGGAAAATAGAAATTGAAGAAATAATCTGAGACTTTATGGTCTCCCAGAGGGAGTCGAGGAAGTCTATACAGATGACATACAACTCATACTCTCCCTATCAGACAAGACCCCTAAAACAAGTAATACGTTTACTGCCTGCATGACCAAAGTCACTAACTGGATGAAAGTCAAATTTCTCAAGCTCACCACCAACAAGACAGAAGTAGTGATCTTTGGCAAGAACACCTTATCATCGGACTCAAATTGGTGGTCGACCGAACTCGAAAAAATACCCACGCGAGGAACTTCAGAATAATCAACAACAGACTGGACATGGCCACCCAAGTTGATGCCATCACTGCTTCCTTCTTCCATGCCCTGAAAATGCTGAGGAAGATCTTGAAATGGCTTCCAAGCAACACTAGAAAAGCTGTCACTTATGCCCTAGTCACCAAAAAGTTGCACCACGGTAACACACTACAACACAGAGCTTCTCATTAGCAGACTACAAACCATCCAGAACTTAGCAGCCAGGCTCATCATCAATGACTCACAGATAACTCACATCACACCAAATAAAAATACACTGGCTCATGATACATAAACACTCAATGTAAAGTACTCACACACATTGAATGCACTATACAACTCAGGCACTGCCTACCTGAACAGTTGCATCTCCTTCCCCCAACCACCCAGACACCTCTACTTTACAGGTTTCCTATTCGCATATATCCCATGCACACACAGAACCAGATCAGGAAGTTGAGTATTCTCCTACATTTCTTCTAAATCATAGAAGGACCTCCCATTACATATCAGAGCCTCCTCCTCCCTTCTAGTATTCCACAAGAAGCAGAAGACCTGACGTTTAAATTAACAAACCTACATAAGCAGGTCTAGGCACACAGACACACATGTGCTCAGCACCAGGATTCCCTCATTAGTGATAGTGTGCTTTTGAAAAACACATAACATACCATAACATACCAATTTGTGTATATTGTGGCTATTTATTTCATTTTAATGTACATTACTATATTGTAATGCATATACGGATACTACTCCATTTCTACTCTACTATGTTTAATATAATATCTTGGAATGTAAAGGGTCTAGTTAACCCCAAAAAATTACAAAATATTTGTATACATTTATCCCAACTTAATTAATGAGCAGCACTCATCCAAGAGTCTTGCTGCAATAGCTTTGAATCTCTTAAACTAAAACAATGGGTAAGTAATGTTTTATTCACCAGCTGTTAATCACGAATATGCTATACGCATTTTTATGTAACAGAACGATAAATGTTGAAGTTGTAATGTAGGAGCATGATCTGAAGGTAGATGGTTCCTCTTAGATGCCCTTTTTATTAAAGTTCATTTAACCATCCTAAATGTATATGTCCCAGTAAAAAATGAGCCAACTCTCTGACAGTCACATTATATCATGGCTAGTAACTGTATTGCTGATTCTTGGCAGGAATTCTAAATAGAGATCTAACTATACATTCTAAATCATCACACATTGATGTAGTAGATAAAACCACAACAATCCCAGAGCATATAAATTTTTTCTCATTCCGACTCAGATCATCACCGCAATTTGATTATATTTTACTAGTGATATACTAAAGCATTTTATGAATATCTGATAACATCTATTGATCATATTTGGATAGGGAACGCGACTGGAGATGGCTCTTTACTAATTTTCTTTTATCTGAATATTTTGCAAAGAAATGTTAAGTTCATGCATGTATTTTGTTGTGATAATAAACTTGTAAATACATCCTTATATAATAACATGGATGCATATATAGCTACATTAGGAGTTTTGATATTTCATATTTTGCAAAGTTTTACTTCAAATGCCTCATACATGTTCTTGTTAAGTCAAATCAAATCTTTACAGCATTTACATTTTCCATCAAAATCTTCTTAGATGCTACCTGACCTTGTTGCTAGAAAGATTGAACTAAACACAATTGGTTGGGTAAGCATCAGCAGCATTATTTTAATGGTTAAAGCTAAATACTTTGGGGGCAAATAAAGCAAATAAAGTATATTAAATGACATTGATAACACCGTTTCTAAGAGAGACATTGCTAAAGCATTTGGGCAAAATTCTAAACATTGTTTACAGAAGATATTAATTTTTCTCAATGTACACTTGAAAGTGACTTTTTGAACATCCCTAAACAAATAAATAATAACAGAATTACAGAATCGCTAAGAACCAACATAATTTTACAGGAAGTCAAAAATGCCATCCACATCCTCAGAAAAAAATTAACCTTCTGGTTCTGATAGACTTTCAATAGATGGCATCTCACAAGTTTCTAATGTATTATCTCCCAATTTAATTGACCTTGTTTACTCTTTTATGTCTAAAGGAAGTGCAAAAGGATCATAGAAAGCAGTCATTACTCTCATTCTCAAACAACATTAAACCAATGATAGTGTAAAATCTTTAGTCCAATGTCCTTGATAGTGATTGTACAATCTGTGCAAAAATATTAGCTATGCGCCTAGAATACTTTATTTAATCCCTGAGTAATCCTGATCAATCTTGTTTTATTAAGGGCCAGACGTCCTCATCAGCTTTCTCAAATGTTACATTGAAGGCATCTTGATTTAAAGAACATTTGGCAGTCATACCACTTGACACTGAAAAGGCATTTGACAGGATTAATTGTGCCCTTGTGTTTAAAACACTGAGTTCCTTTTTGTTCAGTCCTAAATGTATTAATATGAAACACATTCTTTACTGTAACCTGAAAGCTTGCATTTCTGTTAATGGATGCTTTTGCTCATATATCAGTTTTCAGTGTGGCGCTAAACAAGGCTGTCCATTTATCCTTTTATTTACCTTATGTCTTCAACCTTTTTTTATTGTACTAGAAATAATTATCATATTAGAGAGACTAGTTTCATTGATCTATATGTTACACTTTCAGGCTATGCTGATGATATTTTGCTATGTGTTTCACATTCAGAATCCTCCCTACAGCCTCAACTATCAGAATGTACCATTTAGGTCAAGGTTTCTGGCTATAAGACCAAGTGGGATAAAACGTAGATAGCGCCCGTTATTATTATGTTTTATGCTTAAAAGTACAAGCTTCTTTTTGAGTATTTAGGTGTTTGGATTGCTAAAGATCTAAACACAACCATTAAAATTAATCTTGCTTCCATAAAAACAAAAGGTAATTTAACTAATAAATATGTGGGGAAGGCTTGATTCTATCAAAATTATTATACTTATCCCTCAAATATTTGATTTAGTATTAAGGCTACCTTTTAGATTTTCAGCATATGTTTTTAAAAGTTTAGATTCGGATTGGTGGAATATAAAAAACCCTGAGAATAACACAGAAAATTCAGACAAGCAACTTTTTTATTAAATAATTCTACTTACGCTAACACTACAACATGGGTTAATTTGGAAATACAGAATTTACTTACTTATCCTTCAGTGATATATAGCACTTGAGTAAATGGCCCATGGACCAAATTAAAGACGTTCCTATTAATAATAGTACCGTATGTCTTATTGCAAAAAATCATATTTTCGTGTGTCTAATTTTGACAATATTTAAATCTCCATCACCTGTTATAGTAAGTTTATAAACAAAAAAAACATTATTCTTTTTAGAAAGTAATTTCTTCTCAAATATAGCAACATTATTTATTTTAAGGATTTACATCTTCTTTTAGTCCACTTTTAGTCCACAGCCAAGGCTTATATAGGATATTTAAAATGAAATCTACTTACATCCATTGTTTAACATTTAATGTGACTATTTTTTCTACAAAATAAAATTTATTTTTTGGGGGTGTTGGATGGTGGATGGAGGGTGTGATATATGCCCACAGTTTATTTATTTATAAGATTTCTCAATGTCACTCTCCAAGAATGAAACCCCTTACTGAAATGCAGTGGGTGAGAGATTTATATGTACATTGGTCTTTTGATCTGTGTGAAATAAATGTGTTCATATTTCATAAAATGGCTAGAACTGCCACAGTCACTCAAATGTTATTTTTCATTCATTGCAGATTACTATGTACACCCGTTAAATTACATTTGGTTAATTACTGCTGATGATTTATATTGTTTATGTCTTCAAAAGAAATGGCACTTTTGTCACATGTTTTTTTCTTGTGGTAAAGTGTTTAATTTATATAATCTAACGTGGCCTAAAGTGAACTGCATTTATTAACTGAAATCACTCTTACAATCCAAAATATATTTTTGGGATCTCTTGCAGTTTTAGTTAAGAAGAACTGTATTGATGGATATGCAATATTAGATCTTATTATTTCTATTACGTTTCAAGTTATGAAGACTTTTCTAAGCTCGTATGTTTTACTTGGTGGAAGTGCATATGCACGTAACTCAGAATTGATGGAGCATGTGTCTTCCACCCAAACCCTCATGAAAAGAGATATCTTTTGGTTACAGCTAACACATTTCTTTTATTAAGCAACTATATTTGTATTCAGAACTTTTATTCTCAATATGAAGTTTTTGATCCTTCATAAAATATTTCACACATACTCTCTTTATTTTTCTACTAACATTTAATATGTATGTATTATTCTTCTGCTAATGTTTACCAGCTATATATGTGAAAATAAATGTATACTTTAAACACTTTATATTAGATGCTCTTTCTCTTTTTCCCTACTCTTCTCTCTTTTCCTCTATATTTAAAGGAAACCCCTTTGCTGAACACAGGTTAGTCATTAGTGAATATTTATATTTGGTACAAATATCAGAGTAAGACAATCACATTCTTGTTATTCTACAACAAAAACTACTTTGTAATGAGGAAGACACCTTTACGCCAAGGTTGTCAGATCTTAGGCTCCAACAAGATTATAGAGGAAGCATCAAATGTTACGCTACTCACTGCTGAAGATCTCAGGTCGAGGGGGTTCCGTAGTTTCCTGAGGAGTTTCTGGGTGACACCTGTGTAGCGTGCATTGCTGTAGTCAAGTCTGCTGCCGATCAGTAAAGGGGCAACCATCTTTATGACCTTAGTGGGGATCGATCCAAAGGTCTTTCAAACCAGGCAAAGCATGAGGAATCATGATGATGAGATGGCGTTGAGCTGGCAGTTAATAGTGAGCGGGGAATTCAATATGAAGCAGAGGTTTCATGCGTGGTCTGTGGGTGTAGGGGGGTTTCTAATTCGGCAGGCCACAATGAGTATTCCCCAGAAGAGGTGTTGGTCCACAGGATGAGGTATTTAGTCTTGTCCGAGTTGAGCTTTAGCCAGCTGTCTCTTATCCAGGTGGTGACGCCCTTCATCCCATAGTGGAAGTTGTTTCTGGTGATTGTGGGCATGTTGGTAAGGGAGAAGATCAGCTGGGTGTCATCAGGATATCAGACAATGTTAAGTCCATGGTTTCTGACTATGGCTACGAGCGGGCCATGAAGATGTAGAAGAGGGTGCGGCTCAGGCCAAAAGCCCTGGGGGACTCTGCAGCCAATCTGTGGGTTCTGAGCGGAACGGTGGTAGTCTGACTCTATTGTGTTCTACCAGTGAGGGAGGAATGGATCCAGTCTAGTGCTTTGTCATGGATGACGGAGTTGTGGAGTCTCATTATTAAGGTCCGGTGGGAGATGTTGTCGAAGGCGGCCAAGATGTCCAGGAGGATGAGGGATGCTATTTCTCCCCAGTGGAGGAGGGAGAGGATGTCTCTGTGGTTGTAAAGAGGGCAGTCTCTGTGCTATGGTTGCTTCAAAAGCTGGATTGAGAGGAGTCTAGGATGTGGTTGGCTTTGATGAACGGAGATACTGGGTGTTGATGGTGTTCTCAATGACCTTGGCTAGGAAGGGGAGCATGGCGATAGGTCTGAAATTCTTGTGGTTCATCGGATCAGCAGATGGTTTCTTCAGCATGGGGTTGATCTCAGCATGTTTACAGTCATTGGGGAACATGGCAATCTCAATGAAACAGTTGATGGAGTGGCGTAGTTCAGATGGGATGGAGTTGTCGGCTCTGTGGAAGATGTGGACTGTGCAGGGGTCCGAGGGTGCTCCAGAGTGAATGGTCTTCATAGTCTTGAGAGTGTAATCCATGATGAGCGTGGTCCAGTTGAGCAGGATCTGTTGGGGGGAGGGTTCGTCGAGTGTGGTGCAGTCGGGGGGATAGGCAGGTCTTTGGTGTCAAAGCTGTCATAGATCTGCGTGATCTTGTGGTAGAAGTAGTTTCTAAGTACTTCTGCCTTACGGCCTAATAAAAGACTGTTTTCTTGGCAAAGCTCCTCAAACCAAGCCAGTCGGTACACCACACAGTTCAGCTGGTACACCCCAGAGCGTAGATCCTCCCCATGCAACTGAAGAACAATGGCAGGCCTCAAAGAACCCCGCACACAGAGCCAGCCATAAAGCAAACCTCAGCAACTACCACTGCTATATCAAAAAAACCTACAGAGAGTCCATCATAGCCTGCATCAACACAGCAGTCAACAACACGAAAGGAATTCTTTAAAATAGGTAAAGAATTCTCCAAACATGCAGCCACAGAGAACAAAAATCACCCCTGCCAAGACCTCTGCAACACTCTCTCAGACTACTTCCACAGCAAGATTGCCACCATCTACAACAACTTAAACCAACAACCCTCTGCTCTCAACCTCAATAGCCCTGACCAACCAGTGCATAGTAGCCGAAATAATCACTACTTGGTGTCACTCAGCCCACCTCGGGCCATCATGTCATCCATCCACTCAGGGGCACCCTCCAACCCCTCCCCCCCCACTGCCTCTTCAATATCAAATCCAACCCAATCAGCTCAGAACTAACAAGCAACATCAATACCTCAATTTCCACAGCAGTCTTCCCGGACAGTTGGACACATGCAAACATCAGACCCCTCCTAAAGAAATCCTGCACCGACCCAAGCAACTTAAACAAGCATTGGTATTGCCAATAGGTCTCGCCTTTGGAACCTTATATGTGTTTAGCCATGCAACAGTTGATGTTGTTGTACCAAGGATACTATGCTGGATAACTAAACACTTATAAGGTCCCAACGGTGAGACCTATTGGCTATGCCAATGCTTGTTCTTTCAAGCAGCTACATATGAAAACCTGATCTTAACGCCTATAAGTTCAATGAGCCGTCTATTTATTAAACTAGTACCCTAGCTGTATTAATCGTGAGGGAACTATGACCTTCCAGGTCATTGTGAACCCTGTTTTTAGTCCTGGGCCTGTGTGTGAGAGCAAAATTCACTCTGGGTGTTGTAGTTTTTCTTTGCTTCCTTGGCACTAGCTAGACCAGCTGAAATCGATAATTTGTTGGTGAAAAGTTCAGGCCTGGTGACATTGTCCGCATTGACATTGAGTTAGGTGGACACCCTAATCGATTGTGTGTTTCTTTCTTACAGTAGTTAACGTGTAAATGATATCTCAAGTCTAAATACATGCTAGATAAGGTTTGATAACATTGGTACATGCACTCATACCTGTAAATCAGTGCATTCTCTGAATAGCTCTGTGATGAGAGCATGCCGTGTGTGATTCGGAAGCTGGGGATGCCTGTCATAAATAACCTCTTTGTTTGAGCCTGGTCCAAGCTGTGAACTTAAAGCACATTACTGTGACGTCCCATTGTCATGCACCCTCGTGCCGTGCAGCCTCAGCCTGTGACAGGCGAGCATGCAGCAGGCGGCTCTAGGACGGCAGGCTCCGCAGTGGCGGCCAAAGTTGTGCCATTCCTATTATTCCCTCAAGTCTGCATCTGCATGCACAAGCCGAGCTTCGTGTGCTGCATTCAAGGGACCCGGGCACACAGGCAGCGCCGGACATGCCGTGCTCCACGTATGCCCACCGCGCCGGGCTCTGCTTCCGGAAGCAGTGAAGCCCTGGGACCCTACGGCCCCCAGCTTTGGGACCCGGGGCCCTTCCTCCAATTCCTGTTCCGCGCTGAATGGGGCTGATTGTTGTGGGCCTCTGGAGCACCGCTCGCTGCCCTGGCACACCGTGCACAGCTCAAATTCACTGTACCCGGCCCAAGCAGTGTGATTCCCAGCTTGGAACACCTACACTTCCAGGTACACACCAACCCCAGGACAACGATGTGGGGCACTCTCATCTATAGACAACCAGGACCTCACGTCCAACCCATTGTCACCATCACAGAACTCGCCGCAGCCCACGCCATAGCCTCCACAGACTACATTCTGCTTGGAGATCTAAGCTTTCACCTCGATAACCTTCAAGACCCCGACTCCAAAGCGCTACTGGAGAATCTCGCCAACCTAGGACTCAAGCAGCTAGTCAACACATCCACCCACGCGGGAAACACTCTGAACCCCATCTTCATCGAAGGGCCGAACATCCGGTTCACCCACACCACCTGGAATCCCTGGACAGACCATCACTGCATCCATTTCACCTTCAATTCCAGCACCACACCCAAACAAGCCCCGCGCCCGCCTACACGGAACTGGAGCAAGATGCCACCTCCAAGGAACTCTACCAGTGGATTACCAGCTGCACTAACACACTAGCCCCCCTCCGGCAGTCGTCTAAGATATGACCCGCCAAAACCGCCTGGTTCACCACCGAACTCCTAGAGACTAGATGCGCCTGCAGGCGACTCAAGAAAACATGGAGGAACCAGTAGACAAATGAAGCCCTCATCAACCACAAGACCACCATGAAGAACTACCACCAACTAATAAGGGACACCAAAAGAACCTTCCTCAGGGAAAAAATCAACGCCAACGCAGCAAACTCTAGTGAACTTTTCAACGTCATCAAATATCTCACCAAACAATCATGCGAAGCCACTGACATCACACCCACCCAAGATCTCTGCAACAAGCTCAGCACCTTCTTCCACCAGAAGATTATTACCCTTTACGACAATTTCAATGAACCAACTATGGCCTTCGCCCCTACAATCTCGACCAGCGCCAACCCAACACTCTCCACATGGAGCCCCGCTTCAGTCAAACTAATCACCACCACCATGAAGAAGATCCACTCAGGCGCCCCCGAGGACCCCTGCCCCCGTACATCTTCCACAGAACCATCACGGCCATCGCTCACGAGCCAACCCGCACCATCAACTCCTCCCTGGCCTCGGGCACCTGCCCCATGGACTGGAAGTGCGCTGAAGTGAGGCCCCTCCTCAAAAAACCATTGGCGGACCCAACCAACCTCAGGAACTACAGACCCATCTCCCTCCTTCCTTTCGTGGCCAAAGTCTCAGAACGAATCGTGAAAACCCAGCTGACAACCGTCATCAAAAAAAAACAACATACTGGACCCCTCCCAATTTGGTTTCCGCAGCAACCACAGCACCCAGACATCCCTAATTGCGGCCACCAATGACATCGGCATGCTGCTCGATCACTGACACACCACAGACCTCTTCCTCCTCGACCTCTCTGCAGCCTTCGACACCGTCTCACATTGCTCACTAACCACCAGACTCCACAACACGAGAATTGGCAGAGACGCCCTCAACTGGATCCGATCCTTCCTCTCCAGCAGAACACAGAGGGTCATGCTGCCCCCTTTCCTTTCCAAACCTACCGACATCATCTGCGGGGTCCCCCAGGTATCCTCTCTGAGACCAACCCTATTCAACATCTACATGGCCCCCATCGCCGCCATCGTCAGACAGCACGGACTCAGCATCATATCCTACGCTGACGACACCCAGCTCATCTTCTCCCTCACCAACAACCCCGAAGACACCAGAATGAGCTTCCAGGAGGGAATGAGTGGAGTAGCCACCTGAATGAAGGACAGCTGCCTCAAACTCAACTCCGAAAAGACAGTGGTTCTCATCTTTGGACCCAGCCCCTCAGCCTGGGACGACTCCTGGTGGCCTCCACCCTCGGCCCCCCTCCGACCCCAACAGACCACACTCATAACCTCGGCATAATCCTCGACTCATCACTCTCCATGAACAACCAAATCAATGCTATTGCTGCCATCAGTTTCAACTGTCTCCAAACCCTACGAAAGACTTTCAAATGGATCTCCTCAGACTGTCGAAAGACCGTCACACACGCACTCATCACCAGCAGGCTCGACTAGGGCAACTCCCTCTACACCGGAATCAACAAATCACTACTTTGCAAACTTCAAACCATCCAAAACGCCGCCGCCAGACTCGTTCTAGGACTACCACACCGGGAACACATGACGCCGCACCTATGAGAACTCCACTGGCTCCCCATTGTGATGAGGGTCACCTATAAACTACTCACGCACGCATACAAATCCCTGAACAACATCGGACCCAAATACCTCAACAACCGAATGAGTTTCAACAAACCCAAGAGGAACCTTCGCTCTTCCGACCTCGCCCTGGCAGAGGTCCCCTGCATCCACCGAAGCAGAGCCGGAGGGAGAGCTTTCTCCTAAACCGCCGCCACAGCATGGAATGCTCTCCTAGTTGAAATAAGACACTCGACTACCCTACTCACCTTCAGAAGGGCACTAAAGACCTGGCTTTTTAACTGATCGGAGCTGCTAGACCCCTCCGCCAGTGCCTTGAGACCCTCGCAGGTTAGTATTGCGCTTCACCAACCCCTGATTGATTGATTGATGTGAGTAGATAGATCATATGAAAAAGAGCGAAAAAAGGAAGGAATATAGAAAGAGAATCAATGAGCTGAAGGGATGTAAAGAGAAAGGAAGGGGAGGCCCTTAGAGAGCAAAAATGATTAAGCCACTCCAGGATATTATCTAAGATGGAGAAACCAAAACAAATGCCAAGGTAGAAGGTATAATCATGAATGAATGACAGAAGGAAGGGAGAGAAGAACAAGGAGATAAATTAGCATTACTTTTAAATAAACAATTCCTTAATAATTTTCTTTTTTTAAAGAATACTAATCGCAAAGAACATTATCATCTGCTACTATAAGAAAATAATTCAACTGAAAAATATTGTCTTCCAGCTACCAAATGCATTTTTATTCAGGCTTGCAGGCTAAAACACAAATATACTGCATGCGAATCTCCAGCATGGAACTTTTAGAAGAAACCCCCATGGCCTCCAACAACCTGCAATGAAAAAACACAGTGAGTTGTGTTAACCACCATAAGTGAAGATATAGGATTTTTGAGAGTCTTATTTTATTAAAACATGCATCTGAAATTAGCGGTTTGCAACAACTGTGGCATTAAAGATAACAACTGAATGCAATGACTTCCACAACCAGGGAACCTTAGAGTGCCACATAAATTATGCAAAAAAGAAAGCAGAGCATTCCCGGCAGCGAGCAGCTCCTTTACATGGAGCACCCTAAAACACCACTGGCACTCTGGATCTGCTCATCTAGAATTTCTGTTTTTTAACTATAGGATTAGCACAGTGACATTCATGCCGAGCTAGAAAGTGTCAAAGCCTTGTGCCATTTTTACTGCAACATTTTTGGAAAATAGGATTAGCACTATGCCAACAAAGCTGAGATGAAAAATGATAGACATGGTGGCTTTGGAATGTTCTGCTGTTTGACATCAATTTTATATCTTGACATAGATTGGTTTAATACCTAAAACATTAGATCACCAAACCAGTATCTGTTATGCAGCTCTTAAGATGTTTTTGGAGACAAAGTATGTCACTTATTAAATTACGTTTCTTTTGTTTTCACACTGTAGTGATTCCCAGTTTTACCCGGTCAGCTAGAGCAATGCATGATCGAAACAAACATGAACGTATATCAAGGATATCATTGACGATAGCTCATGTTATTTCCGAATAGGCTTTCCCAGGTTTATATTTGTAGAGTACAGTGTAGTATAATATAGTATAGCATGGTATAGTTGAGTGTGTGCATAAATTATATTTTCCTACTACAATAAGGCTATCATCAGTTTTCCAGTTATCTATTTGTATTGTTTAGAGCGAACCAAATGTATGATTGATAATAAAAAGTGTTTGGATATTGTTTATGTCCATGGGGATTTATGTAGTTTCTGTGGAGCAGTCGAGAATGAACGCTTCTTTTGCATTGTTGCTCTAGTTTTTCCTTTTTCCCAATAATTCTGACTTAGAACTTTTTTTTATTTTTTATTTTTTTACCACTTTGTTATTAAAATTTACGTTACACCATGGAACTGTAAAAACCTTCCAGTGTTAAATATACAAGCTTAAACATCCAGAAAGAAACAAGGTTAATATTCCATTTGTTTGAATAGGAGAGAGTATGAGTCATGAAAGGATATTTTGTATAATCAACATAACATAGACATAGTTGTTATAAATACTTTGAAATAAAAAAAAGAAATGAGGGTAAATAATAGGTATTTTTCTTATATGTAATTTAAAATATAGATGGTCGTACGTATAGGAACATTTTCACAAAAAGTACAATTATTCTTCAGTCATTACGTTATGGCATAGATTGCTAAATTTTCAATGCCCAAACGATAACAAATAAATTGAGATTTTGTAAAAAATGAAACCCATGAATCTTATGCCTTTTACTTTTAGATAATTACACTCTAGCTCTGTTTTTGGGCTCTATAAATTTGAGACCAAACTACCTCTATAATGTAAATTGTGAGTAGTCTTCAACTGGCTAAACATAAATGGGACGACATGAGGCAGAGTGCTCTGTACAAATGCTAGAAGTCAGTTACATATTTTAAATGAGCAGTCCATCAAGAGTTTATATAAGGAAAGAATGTATTTCTGACAAGCTTCAATGATAGGTTCATAAACGCAAAATAACAGATCAGCTTATTGTCCATTTTACAAGTTTAAAAACCTCTAGCCCTCTAATGATGTTTGTAATCTTAGCTTGAGGCATCCTGTCTACCTATCTGACAGTACTAGGGGATGAAATCTCTGAGTCTGTCATTTCAGGTTCACACTGACTTATTTTTACCTTTGCTCTGTTTTCCTCAAAAGCGCCTTCGCAGCCGCTGGCTCCTTTTTCAAGAAGGTTTGGAACATGGCAAGGGATTGAATAAAACCAAGGAGGTCTGCGACAGAGAGTTGCATGAAACAAACTGTGTCTTCCAGTCTGCAAGAATTAAGAAGTTAGCAGCATACATGCAGCTGTATAAAAAAAGTCCACATTCCATTCTATTTTCGGATATTAAGACATCATGTTATTGCACAGTTTAAAACTAGTTTATATTAAGAGCCTGCTATGAAGCTTGACCTGTGAAAATATTGGGCCCTATTCACAAATGTAATCTGAGACAAAATCCTAACTTTATGGCTTTCAGTATTCACAAAAGGCATGTAGTAGTGGTAAAGTTAGAATTCCTAACTTTACTACTACTAAACTGAGGAAAATCCTAACTTTACGACTTTTGGTATTCACAAACGGTATTTAGTATTAGTAAAATTAGGAACAGTAAGAGTTCAGTGCTGTACTTGGGCCACCTTGAAGGTGTAGGCCATGTGCAACCTCTCCAGCCCAACATTCAGGCTATACTGGAGTGGGAGGTTCCTAAAAACCTTACAGAAGGTTTGTTCAGAAATATGAGACCATTTTGATTCCCATGACTGAACTCACCTCAAAGAAACAGCCCAAAAAGTAAATTTTAACCCCAGAGTGTCAGAAGGTCTTTGACACTCTGAAGGAGGCTATCTATTCAGCACCAATGCTATGGGCCCTGAGTACACTAAGGAATTTGTGGTTCAGACAAATGCTTCAAACAAGGGATTGGAGCAGTGTTAGCACACGTAAATGAAGAAGGTTTATATTAGCCATTTGCCTTCATTAGCAGGTGGATACTTCCCAGAAAACAAAGATGGAGTGCCATTGAGAGGGAAAGCTTTAATGCGATCTGGACTCGAAAGAAGCTGATACCTGTTTGGTGTTCACTGCTGTGTTCAAACTGACCAAAGACCACTCATATGGCTTATGCTGATGAGGGGGGGGGGGGAGAATCCTAAATTGTTGAGCTGGTCCATTTCTCTACAGGGGTAGACTGTGCAGTGGAACATAGATCTGGGACTGCAGATGGCATTTCCAGGTTTTTCCTCTTAGCTGATGAGGACTACCAGGGTGTAGGTTAGTTAGTTATTCATCACCTTACGTCTTGAGGGCGGCTGTTTTAGAAAGTAATGCTTTTACCATGATCACCCCCATATTTTGATTGATACTGGTGGTTACAGACTCTAATTGTGCCCTGGCCTCTTCTTACCATGTCCAGGGCCAGTGCTCTATTTAAAAGGTATATGGTAATTAGGTGTAATTGCAATTGGTACTGGCAACCTACCTGTAAGTCCCAAGTATATGGTAGGGCATGTATGTTTAGAGGCCCAGTAAATTTAAAGCTACTAAGTGTGCACTGCTTTGGTCCCTGCTGTCATTTCATTTTAAAAGCCAGCCCTGCCTTGCAGGCTGCTGTTAAAATAAAATAATGTCCAAATTCGACTTTGCAATTAAAGGTAATAGTCTAAACTCCTTCGACGCTCATGACGAGCTCAGCTCGTCATGATGTACACCTCCATACACTCATGACGAGCTGAGCTCGTCATGAACAATGGGGAATCTCAAGTTCCAGCACAGGAGGAAAATAACACTAGCATCCAGAGGGTTAAACTACCTTATTTTTTACATATAAGCCACCACTGATGTCTGCTCAAGGTGCCCCAAGGGCAGAGTGTAATGTTAAAATAAAGAGGGCCAATATAAAAGATGTTTTATATGCTCTGGTGAGGGAAAATCTGCCAATGTAGTTTTCCCCTTTGGAATTAATTAGATCCATAGGCTAACAATGTAAGGCTTTATGTCAGATTAATAAAGTCTATCTTTGGACAGGAGTGAGCTAAAATAATAATTCAAAGTGTCACATTATGAGTTGCAATGAATTCAACAACTTGTCTAAGTTGAAATAATTATAACTACTGTAGGAAAGAAGTTATAGGGCTGCTTTCCTAACGTTATCCAATTCTGCACTGTATGAGCCTCTTCTGATTGGCCAGCCATTGGCAGACTGAGCCAAGCTGCCTCAATGAGGTGTGAAGTTGCCTGGGCTGAGAGAAAGGAGACATCTGGTAGGAGGAGATCTGCTCTAGCAGATGCCAAGACAGGAAGAGGACTGGGTAGCCAAACTGGTCTAAAAGGGAGGGAGAAAGACAGTGAGAACAGGAGCCAGGCCCGCCCTCACCCCCACTTCTTGCACCCCAGTCAACTAGGTGCCCTTGTAATTGAATTAGAAAAGGGGCTGGAAGAGGAGTGTAGTGAAAAGTGAGACACACGTGTGGGTTTGGTTAGTCAGACCGGAACTTCAAGGAGAGATTTTCTCCTTTATTATTTTTGTGGAATAGGACTTTCTGGGACAGGAATTTGCCACACTTCAGGGGAAGTGGCCATAACAGAGGTGGCACCATGCACTCAATTGGTCGGGGTTACCCCACTTCTTGCCATCCCTGGATAAACATAGGAAAACTGCCCAACAACTCAGATCCCTGCCTGGAAAATGAAAGACTGCAAAGTTGAACCCTTGGTCGCACCAAGAGAGGAGTGCACTCTGAAGGTCTGCACCTGCTGCACACTCTGGGCTTCACAAAAAGAGGGCTTTGCATCAATATTTAAGGAGTGGACTGCCTGAAAGCAACAGCTACAAAAGAGCTTCTAGAAGTCACCTGTATGAACTCCACCATGAAGAGTCCAGCAGACCAGCGTCCAGTGGACATTTAAGGATATGACCAGGTGCATTGTGGGAATTGCTGTCCTAACTCTTCAAGAAGCAACTCAGAGCTTTTGGAACCTTGGCTGGTGTTGCCGGCTCTTTAAGATCCCAAAAGGACTTTCTGGAAGAAGATCCAGAAGTTTGGAATGCTTTGGAGATTTTTTGACACAAAGCTCAATACGAGTCAAGCGGGCGACTTCAAAAAGCGACTTCAGGTTTGCCCGCTAATAAATGGTGGTCTTCGCCATTGACAATGATCTCCAGGAACCACTGAATCCTTGAACTGAAGCAAGCCAAAGTCATCAAATCACAACCCGGCCTGCTGAGGTGACTAACTCAACATCCAGAAAAAAATGAACCGAAAAAGTGACTAATTGTAAATGTAACACGAGCATGCTCCATCACCGTCAGCCTGAGACTTTAACGGTGAAGTGTAACCAGATATCCCTGGTTGGTGCTTTATTCTTTTAAGTACTAGAAAGCAATTTTTTTAATTTAATCTTTAAAAGTTCATATCTTCAGTTCCCTACATTGGATTTGTGTTATTTGGGTGACATTTCAAAGATAAAAGTGTTTCTTGTTTTTTATAAATTGGTGTTGGAGTTTTATTGTGTGTTGTCTTACTAATTTACTGTTTTGGTGATACTAAATGCTTTACACACCTGTCTCCTAAAATTAAGCATGACTGCACATGAGCCAAGCTACCAAGGGTTTAGGTAGGATTTATTTATTGAGACTTGACTTGACCTTATTTGTGATTGTGGTGTTAGTTGTAGCTGTATGTACCTACCTGGACATACTAATCAACCACCTTAAACACAAATATTAATCCCCCCTTTGGCAAAAGCAGACAGTGAAGACTGACGCTCAGTTTTAACCCCTCATTCGGAGTCCTGTACAAATCCTAATTTGGGCACAATTTGAAGTTTCTGCTGAATCCCTGCACTAATATCGACAGGTAACCTCTGAGAGAATCTGAGTTGCTTTTAAAAGTTTGGCAGCCACGGACAGTGGTGGGAATACCTGCGGGTGGTGACTTGGGGAAGGGGAGGGGGCAGGGTGGGTGGTAGTAATGTATGGATCACGGAGTTTAACAGGTAAGGAAACATATAAATAACATAAAAATAGATTTGTTGCGCGCACTGCATCGCATTTGGTGATGCAGTGCATGCAACAAGAGTTTGTTTTATTTATATATATGGTAACTTACCCGTTAAGGTCCGTAATACATACCTTTACCACCCCCCAGCCTGCCCCTCCCCCTCCCCACGTCACCGCCCGCAGATACTCCCACCACCGGCCGTGGCTGCAGTATGGCCTCCCCCTCCCCACGTCACCGCCCGCAGGTACACCCACCACCGGCCGTGGCTGCAGTTTGGAACAGAAGAAAATGTATAAAGTGACTGTGCTATCTCTAATTTTAAGACTTGGGACTCAGAATGGTGATGAAATATGGCACTTGCTAAATTCTGCTTGTAAGGATTTGCGAGTATTAGTTGAAGGGGGTGAATACCCTTATCAAATAATAATCACATCCTTTTCAGGGCAAATATTTAACGTCATTAAACTAACCTGAGCTCAACCCCCTGGCAGCTATGGCCTAGAGCAGCCAGCTTTAACATAGAGGAAATGTGTAAAGTATTTATGCATTTACAAAACAGTGTTAAAGTTAAAACACAAGAAAAAAAAATGGCTAACCAGGTTCGAAAAAATAGTACATTTTAATAAATAAAGCAACACATAAATGACAAAAATTCAATTAGGGAAACCAGAGTAATGACATTTTTACATTTAAGTATGAAAATAATTCTAAGAAGTGTTAAGCATCAACCACGTTCATCTAGATGTGCTTGACTGGTACCTAGGCACAAGTTAGGGCTGACCATGATGGAGCTTGGGTCATAAACACCCACTCATCTGTGGACACTCATAACCGGTTCCAAATGCAGCTCCTCTCCAATCTGTGCCTGGCTAGCTAAAAGGGTAAAGCAGGGAGCAGGCGCAGGCAGGCTGAGATGTTAGCAACATCTGCCTCAGACTGGCTGGGCCTCTTTGAAGTTAAACGTCCTGGGCACAGCCCAGATGGTCCTCCTCCCATCAGGTATATAGGTTGACAATATTATGGCATCCAAAACATCAACCTGTTCTTAAACTGTAGTGTAAGCATATCAGGTATTTTGCTTTTATTTACTTCCAAGGGCAATTATAGGTAGAGTTAAGAACAATAACCATATACTATTTTAGAATGTAGTGGTAGGTGTAGTAATTGGCATGCTATGATTGTAGGCTAGTATTGTTGACCTTGATATAGTGTAATACAATTGATAGCCACAAATAACACCTCTAGATACCATGCTGGTTTTAAGATGTTCCCTATAGTCACAAACTCTGCAGAGGCCAGCTCATCAAATTAATTCCAACTTGGAATGGGTGGGGGCTAATATTAGGGCAATCTTTTTTTTAGCAAAGAATCAGTCAATTTTTGAGAGAGTGTCCACTGACTAACATAGATAGAAGATTGGAGAGGGACTCAAATAAAAGTAGTGATAAAGTTCACAGACATTTACATTAAGAGAAGTATTATCTCATTAACCTCGTAACACAGGAGTTTGACATATAAATAAACATTGTATAGGTTGTTTTTAATATCAGTAGTCTTGACATATATTGAGGAACACTATGTGCTCGGAACAAATAATAAAAAGTTTAGGATAATGCCAAACCTAATGATAACGAAAAATGTATTACACAGAGGGCATGATGAAGGAATATTAAAATATAATAGAAAACAGTTGATAGTCTACAGATAACATATGTGGCATATTTTTCCCTCTCAAGAATTGATACCACAACAATGGAAGAAAACAGCAGAGTAGAGCTTCATGATATATGAAAAAAAATGCCCTCAGGATCACTTGAAGCCAAGATGGCGGCTGAGCAAGACCTCAGCAGCTTACCTTTACACCGCTCCAACCCTTAACGAGTGCCTGCTGAGAATGCACCCTGGCCCTGTGTGCTGGTACCGCTGGCGTGAAGTAGAGCGGGGAGTGATCGATAGGATAGGAGTGTGCGAGGCGTATCATAGGGACAGCGGTCCTCAATGGGAAGCGCTAGCCCGGCTACTGCTGACCGCAAGTCCGGCTCGAGTGAAGCTGACAAGACCCAGTTGGAGTTGCTTAGCAACTGAGATGCCGGAGTTTCGGAAGCGTGCTGCACGAGGACATTGGCTATGGGAGCGCATGTCGTGCTCCACAATACCTTCTCCTACTGCTGTCACACGGCCTGATGCAAAACCAAACGCGAAGGCAGACACGGAATAAAACAAATCCGGGCCAAACACGGTTAAGAAGAGTAAAATAAATACCGGGAAAAATGCTAAACCCCTCGCCGCGAGTTGCTCATCTGCAGCAGCAGGGGATAAGAAACAAACTGTGATCACAAATCTATTCCCTAAAAAAGCAAATGAGGATCTGAATACCGAGGAGGGAGGTCGGAGGGATAATCAGACCAGTGGCACCACGAATAATGAGAAAGCTGATGTAGGAGAGAGGGCGATCCAAGAGAATTTGTCTGATATAAATGGCATGCGAATGTCATGGGGGTCAAGTAATGAGAATACCGTTCTGAACATGGATGATACAGCAGCAAATATACCGCAAAAGAGGGAGGGAGGCAAAGACAAGGGTGGGCTACAGACTACTACCCCCAATAATGACCAAATAAACACAGATAAAAAAGAGAAAGTGATAAATGACCCCAGAGACAACCAAGAAGTAATTCAGTCCCCACTCACGCTGGTAGGAGGTTTACATGAATGCCTTTTAGAAAAAACAGAGCTGGGCTATCTGTCCCCTGATCCTATGGAGAATTTTTTCTCGCTGAATAAAGAGTCCAGTGACTCAGAAGTTATGAACTCACACAGTGGTAGCAGTGACGATGGTGTGCAGAAACATCAACAAGCAATGGTAGCCAATAGGGGGGAAGAAAGACACACTGGAATTCCAAGAAGCTCTCAGAAGGGAGAAAGAATGCTCGTAAGGTTGGTACAGAGGAAGAGCCCGAACTCGGGTGGGACTATTCTGACACGCAGCCACTCTCCCTACTGGGCTCACATGGAGCAGTGAGCTCAGACAAGAGATCTCAAGAGGACATGGTAACCTATAGGGATTCCGTGCAGACTCCCATGCCCATACTAGCCATGAATTTTACAATCAAAACTACAGAGTGCAGTGCCCAAAATTGGTAAGACCTGCACCGAAATAGCTGAAAGAATGAGCATGGTGAAAACTAGAGTTGATGCTTTTAAAACCCAGGTGACCTCACAGGAAAGCTCTGTGAAGGATATTATGTGGAAATTTGAGGAGGCAGAAAAACCACCAATGCCGGAATAATCTACGGATTCTTAGGATCTTCGAGAAGAGTGAAGGGAATGATATCCAGGCATTCACCATAAACCTCTTCAAGAATGCATTTCCAGAATTGACGCAATGGGATTGGGACAAATAAATCTAACGTGTGCACAGATTCCTGTTTGCAATGCCCAAGCGCCCTCGTAACGATCAATCATTCCCTAGAGTCATTTTGATATATTTTGGCAACTTCCTGCTACGCAGGCAGTATACGACCTTGCAAGGCCAAATAAAAGACAGAATTAGGAACGTTTTTCATTTTTCGCTAAACCGGATTTTGCACATGCCATGGTGGAGAGACGAGGGAGGCTCCGACAACTGATCACACCCTTCCAGAAAACCGGTGCAGTAGCCTTTTTCCAGAACCCTGGGAAACTGAAAGTAATACAAATTACAAAATGTTAGTGGAGGGCCTGAGGGATATTTATAGACCAGCCCAGGTAGTACCCCTCTGCAAAGTTAGATGATCAACAAGGAAACCTAGGGGTCTCTACAGGAAAGTATCTTGGAAATTCCTATTTACTTAACCATAGTACATCTAGTTAAAGTCAAGACTAAATAGTTCTGACAAGACACAAAAAACCTAAAGCAGGGAGCCACCAGTGATTATAGATCAAAAACCTTTTATAGGATTGCCATCAAAGACTTGTGATGATGAATGAATGAAAATGAAATGAAATGAAAAAGGATTTATAGAGCGCATGGCTGCCCAGGAGCGTCCCACCGCTGAGAGTGCAAATGGAAAACTGAGGATAAACGGAGGGGTGAAGGGAGTGAATTTTAAAGTTATTGTGGGAACAGGTATGTCTTCAGCAGTTTACGAAACTTCATATAGTTCGGTTCAGATCGCATCCGGGTTGGCAGAGAATTCCACAGGGTTGCTGCCGTGACCGAAAGACGTCGCCCTCCGGTGCGGGCCTTCTTGACTCTGTGAACAGTGGCCAAGTTGCCTTGAGATGAGCGCAGGGACCTGTTAGGTTTGTAGGGGTAGAGCATAGTCCTCAGCATAGAGGGCCCTTTACCCTGCAGGGATCTGTGAGTAATACACAGAGGCTTAAATTTGATCCTTTCCTGGATCGGCAACCAATAGAGAGCTTTAAGCGCTGGTTTTGCTGATGCTCTCCGAGCGGTGCCTGTCAATAGCCTCGCTGCTGCGTTTTGGGTTCGCTGAAGGATGTTAATAGTGGATTCTGGGGCAGCCATGAAAAGGGCGTTGCTGTAGTCTAATCTGGATAAGATGAGACCTTGAATGAGCAGTTTTTGGGTCTGTGTCGGGAGTAGGGGGAGAATTTTCCGAGCTGAGCGAAGTAGGCCCACACAGGTACAAGCCGTCTTTTTGGCCTGAGTTTTCAAAGAGAGGTCTTGCTCCAACCAGAACCCCAAGCTTTTGAGTTCTGTCTTAGGTTGTGGATGGGCTCCAAGACACGATGGCCACATAGAGATGGGAAAGGATGTTATTTGATGACCCAGAAGCATGAGCTCTGTTTTTGAGCCATTTAATTTAAGTCTCGAGTCACACATCCAATTATGGATTCCTGCAAGACAGTCATGCAGATTTCTAAGTTTATCTATTTCAAGTGAGAATGAGACCACCATTTGGGTGTCGTCAGCGTATGTGACGGCTTTAATCCCAAAGGGGGTGACCACATCCTCCAGGGGGGCCATATAAATGTTGAATAGTGTAGGGCTCAATGAAGAGCCCTGAGGAACCCCACACTGGAGGGGGAAAGACTTGGAACGCACATTCCCTTCACAAACCTGGAAGGTTCTGTCCTTCAGGAAGGATGTGAGCCAACATAATGCGGTGTCTCTCATCCCTAAATTAAGGAGTCGCTGGATCAGGATCCCGTGTTCTACAGTGTCAAATGCAGCGCTTAGATCCAGGAGGATCAGTAAAGCCGATCCTCCCGAATCCAAGATGCACCTAGCTTCTTCGACCACTGTTAAAAGAGCGGTCTCAGTCCCCTGACCCGGGCGAAATCCTGTTTGTGAGGGGCGAAGTAGATTGTTAGTTTCTAGGAAGGCCGAGAGTTGATGATTAACGGCCTTCTCTGCAATTTTACTCAAACCTGGCAGAAGAGAGATCGGCCGAAGGTTTGAAAAATCTTGAGGGTCAAGTACTGGTTTCTTCTGCAGAGCTTTAACTACTGCGTGTTTCCAATTAGGGGGAACCACTCCTTGGTTAAATGAGGCATTGATAAGGTCAGTAGCCAGATGCAAGATGATAGGTCCCACCTGTTGAAAGATGGGAATAGGGGCTGGATCATTCGGCGATCCACTTTTCATGCCTGTTAGAGACTTCAGGAAGTCTTCATTGGATATCTGGTTAAAACTGTCCAGAGTGGGGCCTATAGTTGCGGCAGTAGAAGCCGCAGGAGCATTATTGTCAGATTTTGGCGGAAGGGATTGTAAAATGTTTGTCATTTTGGTCTCAAAGAAAGCTGCTACTTGGTTGCATCTAGTAACCGTGGATTCCTGTATTGAAGGGGGATTGGGTATTTTAAGTAACTCTTTTACTATTTTATAGGTCTCCCGGGACGAGTTGGAGGCAGATTTAATTTTCTCTTCAAAAAAAGAGGCTTGGGCTGTTTTCCGGGCTGAGTTATAGGTCCTCATGGCTATTTTGTATTTCTCTTTGTTGAGGGGGTCCCAGTCCTTCCCCCATTTCCGCTCCAGAGTTTTGCAGATTTTTCTTAAGTTCCTCAATTCTTGGGAGTACCATGGGGATTTGAAGATTTTGCTTTTTTTCTTCAAATTTCTCTTGGGTGCTACTGAATCAAGAGTGGTGGTTAGCCATCTGGTAAAGTTAGCGTCTGCTTTCACGGGGTCAGGGTCCGCGAGAGGGGCAGATTGTTTTAATTCCCGAGTCCAGTTCTCGAATGAGAGTTTGGACCATATTCTCTCCTGGGTTCGAAGTACTTGCACTTGGGGAGTGTCTAAATTGGTTTGCCATGTGAACGGGATGAGAGAGTGATCAGTCCATGGTACTGGGAGTGATGGTGAAATTTCTATTCTAGAGATGTTAGCGAAAACTGGGTCTAAAAGATGTCCTTTAGCGTGCGTCGCCTCAGAGTTTTTTAAATAGAGGTCGAACGCCTTCAATTCTGATATAAGGTCGCTTGCAATTTTATCAGCGCGATCATCAAAATGAAGATTTAGATCTCCTAGTAAAATAAAATTGGATGTCTCGGTACAGGAAGTAATTGTGGTATCTAGCAATGAGCCTACGAAATCTCCTAGGCTTCCGGGCAGGCGGTATATAAGAATACCAGAGAGGGATTTGTTTGGCGTGATTTGAAGGGAAAAGTGGACGCTTTTGCAGTCCGCAATTCCTCCCTCTTGTGTCCGACATGTAAGATTATCTCTGTAGACTATCGCTAAGCCTCCTCCTTTTCCCTGAGTTCTATTATGGAACTGTATTAGATAACCATGGGGTAGCATGTTGACAATATCTGCCTCGGAGTTCAAGGTCAGCCATGTTTCCGTGAGGAATAGTATGTCCAGGTTAGTAGCTTGGATCAGCAAGTTAATTTCTGTAGAATGTTTAGGTACAGATCTACAGTTAAGCATAGCAAGGCTTACATTCTTTGGTGTATGGCGATTAACTTTCCAAATAGTCTCTCCCTGGGGAGATGGCGGAAGTACGGGGGGAGTGGTTGTGGTACTGAATTGTAGAAGTTCATCTCGTGAGCATTTGATCCGATATTCAGGTGAAATGGGCATACTGTCTGGCCCTGCACCCGGTCCGGCCCGGACGGGCCCAGACGGGCTTGCCTCTGGCGCGCCTCCGGCGCGCCATCGGCGCGCACGCTGCGCGTTCGGGAAGGGGTTTTCATTTTATAGTGAGTGGGCCCAAATCGCCCAGCCACTAGAGCGCTGTCCAGAACCCGTCCCAAGATGGCGCCTGAAGTTCTGCGCCTCGAGGGGGATTGCTGTAAGTGACCGGGAGCCCTGAAAACGGCTTCGTCTCATGCACTTAAGTCTGCAGGGAGAAGCTGCTCACTACGGTCATCGGGGGCAAGTTTTGGAGGTAAAATTACAGTATTACAGAATATTGCCAATGATTAAAAGCGCAAATGATTTTACAACAAACAGTGCTAAATAATATATTTTTTAAGACTAAATTCTATCCTCCCAGCTTCTGCCTCAGGAGTCCTTGCATTCAATGTGATCAATGTTATCATTTGGTCGTCCTTAGGGTCGTGTGTCTCTGGATCATTGAGACAAAGATCGTACCCTATGGTGGATAAGGGTTCCGACCGCAATCACTGCTGGACTATGTGGTATGGATCTGAGGGAATCTGGTGCAGTACAAAAAATAAAAAGTGGTGAATTAAAATAGGATAGAGAACCTAGAAAGGAAATTTTTAATAAGGAAGGTCTCTTCCTGTTAAAACCAAGAACCGCACAATATCTAACTGAAAGTAGTCTCACAAGTACGAACCCTGTTTTTAACCTCAGAGATACAAGCAGAGCAGGCATTGAAGGAAATCGTTGCAGGGAAAACATGGGCCTCTGAGAGTAATCCATAGTCTCTCTCGATATGACGGACTATTTGTTGTAACATTTGGATACCTCTGTATGGTGTAATTATGAACATTATTTTTTTCACTTCAGCGGGGACAAGGGTGAAGATGGGGAAATAACCAGGGCAAGTTGTGTGTTGTTTGTGGTCATGAGGGAAGATAATGGCGGCTTAGATAATGGTGGGGGGTGGGAAGGAGGGAGGGCAAGACCAAGGGTTTTTTTCAGACACAAGGTGTATTTGAAAGGTGCAGGATGGGGGGGTCCAATACGAAAAGAGAATTATCAGAGAAGTGCAACTATGGTTAGATTTAAAGGATACTACTATAGTTAAGGATGGATGGGGTGAACAAACATTATCATGGCTATATAAAAATTGTTTTGATTAATATATGTGGCCTTAATGATGTAATGAAAAGACTGAAAGTAGCTGTAGGATTATAGATGACTGGGGCTCACATTATATGTCTACAAGAGACCCACATCGAGGGCTCACAACAGTATTTGCTTAAATCACTTGGGTATCGGCTTATCACAGCGTCAACACAGGGGGTGCGAACCAGGGGAGTGGCCATTCTGGCCAATAAATTCGGACGATGGGCAATCACCAAATGTCACTGTGACAATTGGGAAAGTTAAATGACATTATGTACTATCTATGGCAATGTCAGCGATGACCCGGGATGTTTTGGTTAGTCTTGCTAACAAACTGGCTCATTGGCCCTTTGATAGTGTGTGGGGATCTTAACTTACATTTGCCAGGAGACTGGTCTCCTGGCAAATGCCAAATACGGAAATACCAAGGTAGGAAGCCGAAAGTTTTCCAGGCACTGAGAGATATGTGGTGTTACATGGGTTGATTGATGGTTGGCACTTAAAACATTCTGGGGACCAGGGATTCATATATTACTCTTATCCGCACTCCCGACACGCACGGCTAGACTATATGCTTATATCGAACTCCCTGATGTCAGCCTGTGTAATAGAAAAACTACCAAGGGTCTTATCGAACCATAATTCGCTAGAATTAAATTTAGTTTGTGGAGTAAATAAATCCATGACAAGGATATGGACGTTTGAAAGAGCACTATTGAGGAATGAGAAATTTTCAAAGTCTATTACAAAGCTACCCCGTCGTGGGGTAGGGCACCTCCGGGCACCGCACAAATGACTGAAATAGTCTAATTCACTTAGATATTATTTAATCACTGTTTGTACACCAAAAGTTCATCATATTTTCAACAATCCATTGATTTCATGGCTTTTACTTTCACAAACATGTTCGTCTGGTAATTCGTTGGTTAATGCGTCCAATGCAAGTTACATTAAGTTCTCATGTGTCCCAATGCATTTTCGGCTCTCTTGTGGCCCTTCGTCAGGGAATACTCTACGAAAAGAAAAAGGGCATTGCTACCAGCCTTAGGTATGAAGTCGCCAGGGTTAATATATGTACAAGGAGTGACTGACCATGGGTGCTGATGTCGTTAAGACGTGCGGCGTTTGTTAACTGTTGTTAACCAACTCGTGCTTACCAAGTTGAGACATGCTGAAAACTCGCTCGCCAATTTACATAGTGAGTGTGCTCTGTGTAGTTTAATCAAATCAAAGCAAGGAGCTACCGAGTGAAAAAAGGGTGCACTGTGGTCGAAAAGGCATTATTATGAACGTGCTAGAAACGCGCATGCCTTGTGTTAAAGTAAGATTGTATTAAAGAAGCCAATTTCCCATATTAAACCAAGTCAAAAACTCACATGAATGTAATTGAGCTGCAACGCTTAAACCTGCAATACATAAAGTAATGCGCCTCCGGTTAGTACTCGGCATTGCAAATATAAATATTTGTGAATGGGGGGTCGACAAGAGAGGTACTTTCTCATGAAACGTTTATGCTCAGAGATCGGTGTACCGCTATCCCTCCGTGGTGTCGGTGAAATTTCTTTGGGCGGCCATGCTATGCTGTGGAATTAGTGAGTGATTTATAAAAGCCATTCAAATGCTATACGTTGATCCAGGTGCCAGCTCGATGATTAACGGGGTATTATCTAAAAGAATAGCCATCACTAGGGAGACGAGGCAGGGGTGTCCCTTCTCTCCTCTTCTATTCGCGATTTATATCGACCCATTCATCTACAGGCTGGAAAGTAATATGCTAATACCACCTATTCGAGCACGCAACTACGATACAAAAACTCTAGCATATGTGGACGACATCGCTCTAGTCACCAGCAATCCCATCAGGGCTTTAAACTTGAGAGAAGAGGAGGCCCTGAGGTTCGCAGCAGTCTCCAGACACAAATTAAATCAAGGCAAAACTCAGATTGTGGTTAATGACAAAATCAGGATGAGGGATGTAAGAGTCACAGATAAAGCAACATACCTAGGGGTTAGCATAACCGCAAAAGTAGAAAATATAGCTAGCAATAATGTTGAGCCATTGGTCCAGCTAACAAAAAAAGAACTGGTCAGACAGAATAATTTACATTTGACCATAGGTGGCAGATGTAATGTGGTCAAAATGCTTTTTCTACCTAGATTTTTATACTTTTTTAGGTTAATCTGCTTGGAATTTCCTCCCCAGTTATTTAAATCTATTGAGTCTATGTTCTCCAGGTTTATATAGGGATATAAGAGAGCCCTCAGACTTATAACATTACCAAATGATAGAGGTGGATTGGCAATGCCCAATTTTAAGCTATACTACTGGGCTACCATATTAAGATACTGTGTAGAATTCATCTCTACAGGACCCAACTGCTGTAATATACCTACTTTGCAAGAACTTCTTTTTTGGAAGAGCTGTGAAGGATGCCTCTGGCGACATGTTAACGACAGTTACTTCAAAAAAGTTAAATTCAAGAGCACCTCAGGTATATACAAGGTTTAGGGTAATGTTCGGAAACTACTGGGACTCAGGGGTTACTCTCATTATACTCCTGTTGGCAATAATGATGACCTTCCAGAGATCTTCTGCGATAGTTGCATGGATAGGTGGATTCAGGCAGAGATGGTGCAGCTTGGCTGCTTTTATTCATTGATTGGGGTGAAGACCTTTGAAGAATTATGTGTTGAGTACGATGTCAGCCATTGAGATTTTTTAGCATTTTTACAGGTTTGAGATTTTCTGTCAAAAAAGGGGGGGGGCGGGATAAAATTTCAAACATTCCAAATTATAGAGAACTTATGCAAAACATCTATTCTAAACATCAGGGAGATATATGAGTCTATGAACTCTCTATTTCCAGATGACATAGATAAACAGATGGCGGGCTAAATTAGGAGTATCACCCCAAACCCCCCTGCACTCCAATGAATTATCACAGACCTGCTTGATGTCAATAAAACTACAAGCCCAATTTCATAAAACTTTTTTCTCATTGTACTATACCCTGAACAAAATAGCAAAATGGGGGACCGGATAGGGAACAACATACTCTCATGGCACATTGTTTGAGGCCGATATTGTGCACATTTTTGCTTCATGTAATGTATTGTCAAATTTCATTGCAGAAATTTCCGTTTTTTTATCATAAACATTTCCAACAAATGTGAGTATCACAGTGGAGGAGATAATGTCGGGCATAGCAAACGTTAGCCGTCCAAAACATATGCAAGGGTTGATCTTTGTGGCAATGGCCGTTTTACGGCTAAGCATAGCCTCAGCATGGCTGGACCCGAACCCACCGGCGTTGCTACAATGGAGGGCTCGGTTGCTCGCAACATGCAGCCTCGAAGTGGCCATATATAAAAATAAAGGTTGTATCAAACGCAAAAGAGGTATGATGATGTGGGATTCACTGTTGCAATTGATACAAATTAACACTTAGGACGGACTGACCTTCCTTGTAGGTTTTTGGGTATATATTGAGAAATTGTAGCCTAGCAAAACTATGTCTATCATGACTAACTGTATTGTGTATATGATGAAATTGCTCTGCACCTTTGTACCGAAGGGATCATTCTGCTGAATTATGTAATTAAAATTGTGTCTCTGTTCGGGTTTGGGTCGAGGTTGTAAACTAACTAACAAAGATAGTAAAAAAAAAGGAAAATGCCCTCTTTGTAGCCATCCACCTGATATTTGATTATACTGCTGTTGCATGTGTTCTGACCTCTAAAAACATGTAGTATTGGCTAATCGCTATGTTGCATATTTATTTTACCTATATGTCCATAATATGTGGTACCCTGTGTAACCAGGGTCAGTAAATTGAATTTCACTAGCGGACTGCAGCACTTATTCTGCCACCACTATAATGAAAAGTTAAATCCTGTCTTTAGACCTGCCACTGTGCACTGCAGCCTATCTGGGCAGTTCTCAAACTGCCATTTCAACCTGTCAAAATCTTTCTTTTGATATGGCAAACATTTCATTGTTAATGTCTATAAGTCATCCCTAAGGAAGACCACATAGCAGGGTGCATGATATTAATATGCAGGGCATGGGTATATTAAGTTTTATCTGCCCTGGAAGTGAAAAATCTCTAAAGTATTTATTCACTGTTAAAGGACTGGCTTTCCCCTTGACTAACATTGGGTTAAACTATAATTTGTTTAACAACCAATTCCAGGTTGGGATTAGCTGGAAAATACTTTAACTACTCATTTCTCACTTATTAATTCATACTCGCTTTAATGAGTCGGATTTGATATAACTATTAAGGAAATGGTGGCCTTAGGAATTCACGTTATTCTTGCCTTAAAGCCTCTAGTAACCTTTTTGAGTTAATCTGCTGCTGCCTCTTCGAAGCCTGTTTCGTTTCCACCTAGGAGGTGTGAATGCCTCCCAGGAAAGGGAACAAATGGGCCTTAGGTGGGAGTAAGATTGACCTACTCCTGAAAGGATGGCCTGGGGGATGTGCTCAGCATCTGCACAAGCTTCACAGGGGCATTCCCTGACCCATGCTGGTATATATTTTTGCAGGAGGAGTTTCTCTTTTTCCTAGACATACCAGGTGGGTACCCAGTTCTCTGGCAAGGGGAAAAAAGGTTCTGCCATGTTTATTTTTTGCAAAGCAGTGCATTGTGAAATTGCTTATATTCTACCCCCAGAAAGTTATGTCAAAGTGGGTAGGGCTGCCCTGGGGAAATGTTTTCCTTATTGGTCAGGGATTCTCCCCCACCCACAAGCTAGTGGATGGCAGCAGCACCCGCTGCAATGACAAAAATGCATATAGTGCATTTACCTTCACTACATGGCAGGCACCACGTGGTGCCTGCCTCTTACTGCATGGAAATGACCCCCCAGTGCACCACCACCTCCCCACAACACAAGTGCGGCCCGCAACGGGCCCCCCAAAAAACAATCCCGGCAGCCTTTCCATGGCTGTTTTGCCACCATGGAAAGGCTGGTTACAGCCAGCATTGTAATTTGGTAGAGGGTGCCTTCTAGGCACTGCCACCATATTAGGCATGCTTACCGCTCCACCAGGCAATTAGTACGATTGGCGGGTGGTCTTTGCGTCCGCCACTGTCGGAAAGTGATTCTCCCCGCCATCGTAATGTGGTGGGGGGAAAATGGCTGCCAGTGGCGGGCCTTCCGCCATCGTAATCACACCCTTAGTTTCTATATCCAACCTGCACTACATCACAATTGGCCTTAACGCGTGCCTGGGTACCCATCTGATTCAACCAGTTGACCACTGTTGGCGCTTATCACTTTTTGGTACTATTTTTATTTAAACATTTAGAAATTCATATCTCTGGTTCCCTTTATCTCATTGTAGTTGTTTTGGTGTCTATTTCTTCATTAAAATGTATTGTATTTTTAGTATCTGCTTAAGCTTGTTTGCTCTGTTCTACATCTACCAATGGTTTTGCCCAGCTTAAAATGATTGAGACCTAACTGAACCTAGTAAAGAATAGTGCTCTTAATACTTGAAGAGGATTACACTCCACTGACAACAAAAAACCTTCCTCGCAATATATAATGGCAAACCGAAAGACAAAGAAAGCGTCTTTGTGGAGTGAAAAATATTTCCTCACCTCTTTTTATCTGGAAATGGAATAGCATCAAATATCTCTTGGTAGCCAGAATTCACATGCCGCATACGTATGCTGTGAAATGGTACAAGACATTTTTCGACCTGCAATGTGATTCAGAGAAAAATATATGTTGTAAGTCATTTAGAACCTATTGATGCTTCTCTGTACAAAGTTTTACTCTGTGTTCTTATTTTTATGACCAATGTACAGTATAGTATTTAGAAACTACAATTTCCAGATAATGTACAACTGTTTCGAATAGATGAGGAATAACGTAGATTTTTAAATGGAAGACATACGTGATGTAATTCTTGTGACGTTACAAATGACATCATGAACAAACCACTTCTATGCATGTAACTCTATGTAATTTTAATCGAGAGTGTGCCTATATACATAAAGAAGACATGGAAGAGTACTTACAAGTTTAAACCATGTGTACAAAAAACCCACAAGGCACGTACTTGTTCCTATTACACATGGTAAAATGGATGTCCATTGTTTATGGCAGACCAAACCCTACCAAGTCTGCACCCCCAAGTCACAAAGGTAAGCTTAGACCAGAAGTCTAACTTTAGAACAGGAGCCAATGGGCCAGATTCGCAAAGGTAAACTTAGGGGCAAATTTATGTTAACTGGCGCATCCCGAGGGATGCGCCAGTTAACATGCGCCACAGTGCGCCACAGCTACGCCACCCATGGTGCGCCGCATTTATGATGCGGCGCACCATGGGGCAAAAACGGCACAGATGCGTGACGCATCTGTGCCGGAAATGTGGCGCATTGCTAGAGTTGCGTCGCAAGCGCGACGCAGCTCCAGCAATGCTCTGGGTGGGCCTATTCTTTCAATGCTGCCTCAAGCCTTACGCCTGCTTCAAGCAGGCGCAGGGTTTTGACGCAGCATTGCCCTGAAAGTGACTGAGTGAAATCTCATAGATTTCACTCAGCCACTTTCAGGAGGCGTTCCTGCGCAGGAACGCCCCCCCCTGCGCAGGACCACCACCTCATGGCGCAGTGCTGTACAACGTGACGCATCTCCTAGATGCGTCACGTTGTAAATAGGGCGCAGGGATGCGCCACATTTCCGTGCCGTTGCGTCACGCAACTGCGGCGTAAACGTGGCGCAAGCCCTTCATAAATCTGCCCCTTAATTCACAAAGCTAAACCTATATAGGACCTACATAACATACAATATAACATACAAAATAAAACCTGTGTTTTCCGTTGACCCTGCTCCTCAGTGTGAAGATGTCAGAAGGCTATGATTTTTTCCCACTGCATTTTTATTTTACTTTATTCTCTCCACAATTGATTTTTGACCTATGGTATGCCGGGGCTTCGCAATCAGGCCCCTGCTCAATCTGCTCTGTCTTAAAAATAAAACATTTTTTTTTTTTTGTTGAATAGGCCATGTGTTACACGTTTGTAAATCAGCTATAATTAGAAAAACGAAGTATAACCTGGAACAACAGGCTGCATGGCTGTGCTTAACATAAATGAAAACCTTTTTTTGTGTTTATATTTTCAGGTTTGAAACTTCAGTAAGTCAACTGCAAACCTGTGCCAATGTTTTACACATCTTCAAAAGTTTCACATCTGGAATATAAACATAAAGGAGATGTTTCCTTCAGTTACATCTGGAAAATGTAACATGCTTAAAAGCACACAACTATGCACATGCTGTGGAAATCTGGTTTTTGTTGTGTGTGTCATTTTTGTCTAACTCCATTTTTAGTAGATAAATAGCTATGGGAAAATGAATGAAATATTGGATTTTAATTATCTACACTCCTCAACTATGTTTTAAAAGTAGTCAAAGTGCTCATCTGAATTGAAATATTAGCAATTCTCCCATGTCCTGCAACTTATTGCCCCATTTCACATCTCTACCAGTCAGATGTCCATCACACATGGAATGTTTGTGTTATGGAGCTATCTCACCCTCAGTGAGACGAGGCACCTGTGACTCAGAGGGTTGGGGACTTTCTTTGAATCTTGGTTGGCAGAATTGGGCTGGGTCTGGATAGAGACCAATAAGAGTTGGACACCATCTATGGTGCCAAGAACTCTGAAATGGCTAGTACAGTAGTGCAAAACATCAAACAATTAAGTGCAGTTTGAAACATCAAAATGGAGAACCAAGACCAAAACAAATATACCAACCTTATAGTTTAGGGTGGATGCTGTATATAGTATTCAAAACATAGTACTCTTTTTTCTGTTATTATGTATTCTATATATGATAAAATTATTCAAAACTGTTATTTATTTGTACAGTTTTTCCATAAACATCGAAATGATGCACTCTCCCACTGCGAGTCTTCTTTTGTTCTCCCTTATAATTTCTAAAAAATAATGTGGTCTTCAGATTCACATTCAGTTAGCGCTGACACATGTTTTGATTCTGTCAAATGGTCGGTGTCTTGTATTTAACCAGGCTTAGGTTTGTGTGACTTGTGCCAGCTGTACTGTGGATTAGGGACTGCTGCCTTGCGTATTGCTACAACTTGCCTTGATCATTTAAACTTAGGTAAGATGGGGTACTTTGATTCCCACTATTGTCTGTGATCATGACTGACCCTAGGCCTTAACATGCATGCTGGTGGAAGCCCCCCATAACTGTTCCTTTGCTTGTATTCTTTATGCATCAGGATCTTTAATGCGTGGCATCACTCTTTAGCGCGCTGTCATTAAACTGGCATGCATTTTCTTAAAGGTTGTGTTGGCACATATTTCTTCCATGCCACATACAGGAGTGATAGTTGTGTACTTTTTTGTTTTAAGTGTGGCTCTACATCATGGCACTGAATGTGTCTGTTCTTTTCTGCCATAGCATATGAATAAAATTCCAGTGGTGCACATGCACCAGAGAATACTTAGACACCAAATGCGAAGTGGGCATTGAATCATTCTTAGGGTATGATTACAAGTTTGGCGGTGTGGAAGTGGGCTGCCACACCAGGTCCCCACTCCCACACTGCCAAACTCACCCGCCGCCCACCAGATTACGAGTTTCCTTGTGGTCTGGCGGGCTGAGCTTTGGCGGTCCTGCAGCAGTGCAGCTCATAAGTGTGACTTTAAACTGCAGCACCGATGGAGTGCCAAAGCAAGTGCCTTCAAAGCAGAGAATTTGCAATCCATGCAGTACACAAACTGTGGTGAATCCATTGAGAGAGGCACTCTATGTGCTCCCTACATACACCCCCATGCACAAGGATATCGGAGGCCCGTAGGGCCCTCTTACTTTTCAGACTGCCACCCTTTTCATAATGGGATCACCACCATGAAAAGTGTGGAAGTCAGGAAAGTCATAATATGCTTGATGGCACTGCAGCAACACCAGCAGCATATTGCTGTCCCAGACCAACAAGCCAATTTCGAGTGATCAGGCTACATGCTACACAGCTGCAGATGCTGGAAACCCATGCTTTGATATTATGAGATGGCAAGTTGGTTTAACCCACACTTGCAGAGGGACCTTTCCAGGAAGAAGAGCTTTGCCGTTCCTATGATGTAAAAACTACAGTCTAGGCAATAAGGTATGGGGTTTGCTGACAAATCCCAGAGATCTTCTTTTATATTATAAAACTTCTTCTAGTCAGGGGGAGGGTGGTTAGACCGTATAGTGCTTTATCCACTGTCTCTATACGATGATTTCCCCTTAGTCTATGGACTTGCTACAATGCTAACTATTTTAGGTTTATTCATTTTGCTGCTGGTAGTGGCTTGTATACTACATTATAGAGCACAATAGTTGAAATAAAAATTTTAAACAATATCAGTGACTATGACTATTCTTATTGTGGATAAGTACAGGTGAATGAGCTAAAGGGTACGTCTTGCTACCGCGATTCCTGAGAGAGTCTGGAATGTTGTGTTCTGAGTTGTCTAATCATTTGTAGCTTCACGATTATGTAGGAGAACGAATGAGACACTATAGCTAGTCGGTTCTGGGATTTTGGGCACTGAGGAAGTAGGAACGCTTAGCCCCTCCACACCCAGGTCCTGTTTTCCTGTGCATAGTTTATGTATGTGCAGATCCACGCAACATGGTGCCGCCAATGTTTGGTCTGGTACTTATCTGTGAGACGCCTTAGTAGTTCTTGTGCTTGTCCACAAACCACTCACTTCTGTTTCCGGAGACGGTTGTGATGGTGTAACCTACTATATTTTGAAATTTTATAGGTTTTTCAAGCTTGAATTTTAAAAGGTCTTTCTTTTTCTTTTTACCTATTATAGCGCTGACACTCATAAGTTGTTATTCTGCTATTGATTATGGAGGTTGCCAAAGCACCACCTAACCGCGCACCGCTCACTGCATATTTGACTTATTAAAGAGTCCCTGATGCTGGTGTTGCACTTATTTTTTGATGTTGAAATGGAAGCAGCTTATCGCTTTGAGTTCTTTTATTCTTGGGTCACATTTCCGGCAGTCGATGGAACAGATACATTGTTTCACGAGTACACTGCCACTTCCCTTCTGGAGAATTATAGACCCTATAAACCTCTTGAAGTACCGCTAATGGCTTTGCAACACACTATTTGGTTTAATGGCACCCTTCCTCACCCTGTGACTGTGGTTTTGTTTAGGCCCCTTGTCAATTGATGGGGCCACATGGCCCGTTTTGGTTGGGTATGCCCCACATCCAAATTATCTTAAAGTTCCAGTCGCAGAGCTACACGTATTACACACTTCAATATTACATATACAGAGAGCTGTTGTTCAGTTTGTGGTGTGCAACTTCCAGGTGGGACCACCTGGCGTTGCTGCACAACCTCCGGGACCTGGTGCGTAATCATCAGTCCCATCATGATTAATTCAGTAATGGGCAAGCAACCGCAAAATAAGGACAAACTTCCTTATTGGCTTGCTGAATAATTTGGACAACTCTAACCTGTTTTTCCAATTACCACACCTGTGGAGAAACACAGAATCCTGACAATGATTTTACCTAAAGGCCTGGTTCCAGAGTTAGCTGATTGTAACGCTTGGGGTAAAGTGTTTGAAGCAGTTTATTCAATGTGTTTGAACACCCCCTCAATGACCATCGGCCTTCAGTGAATAAACTAGTTCAAGATTAACATGGGGCCGAGGTGGCCCTGGAGTTGGGATTGAGACTGGTGGGGGTGTTCGATATTGTTTGTGATATGATCCTTGCTAATGTTTAGGGTGAGGCAGTGAGGTTGCAGGTGGCACAATGCTTGGAGGCTGTTGCAGACGCAGACAAACCGCGAATTGCCAAAGATTTTTGCTAAAGCTTATAAGACCTTAGGCTGCAATAGTCATGGAATTAAGCCTTTTACTCAACCTCAACCTCAAAATCAATCTCAACAGAAGACCCAGCCTGATAAGGAAAGGCGCCCGTTCTTTTCTAAAGAACTGAAAAAACAAAAAACAGGCAGCAACAACAAAAGCAGTGTTGCTGGTTCACCGATACCCGAATATTCTTGGTGAACTTCTGATTTGCGCGATCGCATGAAAATTAAGTCTCCTGATAGATTTAAAGTCCTAGATCATTACTCTCCTCATTCTTTACAGGACTCATCAGACTCTCGAGTCGTTGGAAGGGGAGCGTCAGGATCGTGGCAAAGGTGCAACCACTCAACAGGGACGGGATCAACATCGTCAGTTTGACGTGAAGTCCAAACAAGAGGGGCTGTCTCGGTTTGGACCCCCGTATCAAAAGAAGAAAGTTGCTGCCTTAACAGTGAAATATGCCTCAGATTGTGAGGACGCTCCTCCTAGACTGGAAATTGGGCAGTGACTCTGCTCGACAGCACAACGGAGGTTACCATAGTGCGGGAGGCACTGCATCCCTGTCTGGAGGCCAGAGCAACATCATACATTTGTTTGAGTAGAAACAGCAGATGCTCGAGTTGCTCTACAGGATAGACTCTATAAAATAGTTCTCCAAATTGAGGGTGATATAAAGCGTACAATTACAGGTTTTTTCTGAGAAAATCTCACTTCTTCTTATGATATTTTGTTGGCAGAGGCGTATTGGCCTTCACCATTTGTTTTGGCCGCTTCTAGAGGGGAGAAGGTGATACTACTGAGTTTTTCACCATACGTCCCTGAGGAACATGCAAAGGCTTATGCAGCAGAGTGGGCTTTGGCCAGGTGGGTTGCGTTTGAGATTCGTTGGCACATGAGATTCCATTATGGTCTATGCCACAACCACAACCGGAATAGCCAATCAGACGGGAGGCTAACACTCCTGTATGTGAGATTCTGACTCAATTGGAATATCAAGGGGTAATTGAATCCGCCATATCACCGATGAATAATCCTCTTTTTTCGGTATTGCAACCAGATGGTTCATATGGCATTGTATCAGATTATTGAAATTTGAATAGTCAGTGTCGTTCATTTGAGGTACAGAACACCTACAGGTCTGCACTAGTGAACAGCATAGTTCGTAAAAAATATAAGACAACACTGGATGTATTGAATGGTTTCTATAGTTACAACTTGGCTCCTTGATGGCATTTACCGCCGTCAAAAATCAGAAAAAATGAACACGCTTGCCTATGGGGTATTAGAACAGCTCCAGGGCTTTTGCTGCACGTGTTGCATACTCATATGCTTTTTCGTATGTCGAGGATATTTATCTGACAGACAACAAAATTATAACTCATCTAGTCCAAGTCGACCAAATTATCGTTTGCTGACTATGGATACAATTTTAATTTTGCATCACTTGCTTGATGTTGAGTGTGGAATGCTTTTTCATTTATCTTACTTATGACTTGTAGGTGAGTGATTGGGAGGTAGTTGGGGATCTCATCATAGTTCTTTAAGAGTGTGAAGTTCTGGCTTGTCTTGAGAGCTTCTGGGAAGATACCTTGAGTGAGAGAGATATTTACAATGATGGAGAGGGCTGACACACATTCCCTGGAGGCGAGCTTTGGGGAAAGATATGAGTAATACATCATCTTTATAATAATTATAATATCTTTGGGAGAGTTGAGCATGTTGGTGAGATCCTGCAAGAGATAGGTCTTTTAGGAAAAGGAATGGGCATAAGAGGATAAGCAAAAGTTGCCATTGTGCTTCACTGAATAAGAGGCAGATGACATTGTATATGTCTGTGGAGTATGGCATAGATTAGTCTGGCAGGGGCTTGATTTAGTGCTTGATGCACTTGTGTGTAATGCTTTTGTTGGTGGCTTCATTAATGGCTTTGGTATAGCACTTTGCTTTGGCTGGTGTAATGAGCTCTCTGCATGTTGCATGAAGGGGCTTCAGCATTATGAGGTCATTGCGAGTTCTGTTTTTCTACCATTTTCTTTCCTGTCTGTGGGTGAATTTTTTTTTAGCAAGGTATTTAGGGTAATAGGTTGCTGAAGCTTTTGGCTTGAACTTGCCTGTTTTAGTTGGCATAGGGATGTTTACATAGTGCTGCAATTAAGTGTTGAACTACGTTATAAGGGTGTTGGTATCGCATGTGTAGTTGGTATGGGTGAGAGATGAGTTTGAACATGAAGTTGTCTATGGAGAAGTCTGTAAAGAATCTGAAGGTCTGGTCTTCTCTTTTGGGTTGATCTCAGTTTGTTGGTTGGATGGTGTTGGTTGCTGAGCAGTAAGATAACAATAGCAAAGCGTTCAGTCCAAGGGCATGGGTAGCTTGCATTGTTTTATTCATGATGTCGATAAGGCAAGGTAAAGGATGCAGCCTTTGAAGTGTTTGTAAAACATTGAGTGTGTTAATGAGGTTTGGAGGGTTGTCTCTTATTTGTTTTGAGCTTAAGTTATCTGGTAGGTCAGAATCAGCCAGTGGCTGGTGTGGGTGTGTTGGATGGATGAGTTGATGAAGAGATCTGAGAATTAAACAATGACGTCATTGTTGTGCCCTTGAGGTCTGTATATGTGATGGAAGGTAGAGGCACAGAGTGCAAAATGGCATGCTAGAAGGTGTATAGAGTAGTCTGCTACTTGCTTCCATAGGGTGTAGACCACCTCCCTTCTTATGTGCACAGCCCATATGATGGATGCTGTAGTACGTCGCAAGAAAGCCAAGGATATGTGAAGAGTCAGGGTGAATTGTGTTTTTGAACTGAAGAGCATGTGATAGAAAATGTCGTATTTGATGTATGAAGTGTGGACCACTCCAGAGCGAGATTTAATCAACATGAAATTAAACATATGCTCTGTAGTATAAGGGTGGTTGTTAGTGGGCTATGTAAAGGGCCAGTGGAATTTTGCAGCAGGGGTCAAATTATGCTGCCGGACTAAGTAAATTATGCAGCAAGAAAAAACTAATTATGTGGTTTACTGTGCTACATTTTGTGATAGTATTACTTCATTATTTTGTCATTTTTACTCTTGTTACAACTATCTTGGCATTGGTTGCACCTCATTAATACCAGTTTAACACCTAATATATAACAATATGCAACAGAAATGTGACCAGTTAACCTTTACAACGAGCCTTCCACTGTGCGCCAACAAGTTGCTCCCTTTTTAGTAACTTTTGAACTGTTTGAGCTAGAAACAAAAAAATATTGTGCAAAATCTGCAGAAAACAGTGTTGATGAAGGCACTAACAATGTTAATGTATGCCTTAATCTATGCATGAATTACAATGTTGTTAACAGTAAAAACAATGTTGATGTACGCTATGATCTAGGTATGCATAACTATGTTAATATAGTCAAAGTCAAAAGATCTTTATTCGGATTTAAAAAACCATCCATAAAATACAGGTACATCACAACAATTCATCCTAATAAAAGCAAAAACAGTCCTTTAAAAAGCTGATAAAAGGTGGCACAATTGATTTAATAAAATAGCCTTCCAGTGGCATTATTTTAAAATACAACGTATAATATGTTTAGCCAGGCTTATACTATGATAGAGTCAATACACAAACTAATTAACTGTAATATGTGCAAAAATACAGTCGCTAGTGCAAATATACAAGAGTGCAAACTATGCAAAAACAGTGCAAACTTTATTAGACCATATTCATTGTTGCTCGAGAACGAACAGCGGATTGGAAAAAGCATCTAACTCTGAAAATTACATCATCAGTACCTAGCATCGACAAATCTCGAAATGTTAAGTTAAAGTCCATCAGGGCATTCACTCTAAAATATGGAATTAGGTAATGTTTAGTATATTTGACATAAAAACCACAGAAAAACATAAAGTGTAAAAGGCTTTGTTTACCACCTAAATTATAGGGACAGCTTACATTTTCCAAATTTTTATCAAAGCCTAATGGGAAGCAGAGTAGATTTTTAATGCTCCCGTCCCTAAAGCGAAACAGCAAACTCCTATTCCATCTGCCCAATTTTTTCCGCAAGTAGCCCTGAGGCATATTGTTAAATTTACCAGATGTTTCAAGAAGGGGGAATTACTTTATAATAGTAGGCTTTACAAGCTCGGTCATTTCCCTCTCCTTTCTGTACTGGTCATACAAAGCCCTTTTTACTAGGTTCTTATGTGAGCAGTCAATAGTTGGGGGTGATGAAAATAGATGCCCCTTCTTCACACTTTCTAAGCTTTTCTCTACTGCTCTGAGCCAGGGTATTTGATTAGCCCGCTCACATTTTAAACAATCCGTTATACTTTCGCGGGTTAAAGAGGCAGCAGGATTCCGCCATATTTTCAACCAAAACAAGGTGGGCCTAGATCCAATAAAATTCTCTACATATGGGAGATTCAATTCCCTATGACAAACATAAGTTGGAGCAGAAATGACCCCCCCGGAACCTTCCTACAGAATCTATTCTCTTCGAACTGTATGTTGGTACAATTCGAATAGCCCCACACCTCTGCACCATAGGTTCCTGTTGGTAGACATTGGGTTTTGTAAATTTGTAGCAGTGGTATTATAACCTCGGCGTGTTTGGGTTGGCAGAGGCTAATAATTGAATTGATGGCTTTGCCCATTTTGTTCCTCCCACTGGCAACATGCGGCTGCCAAGATCCAGAATCTGAGAACAACAGACCTAAGTAAGGGAAAGTGCAAGTGCTTTTTAAAACATTATTCCCTGAAACAATATGACAGATTTTATGCTTTTTTGGGCCACAGGACATTATAAAAGATTTGCTAAAATTAGTGCATAGACCAAGCTCGCCCATATATAAAACCAAGCCTGTTATTAAAGTGCGTAATGCATTGGGTGTGCGGCCCGTAAGGACCGCACCATCCGCGTAAAGAAGTGAGGGAAGTGGTTTTCTGTTAATATTCAGGACATCACTAGTCAATTTACACATAGAGTTGCTCAATTCATTTATGTACAGAATAAAAAGCAGGGGGGCCAGAACACAGCCTTGTCTGACCCCCCTGCCAATTAAAATGTCCACTGAGACTTCACCGTCATTATTTATTCGGACGCGGGCTTTCAAGTCACTATGTAGGTGGGCTAAAAAATAAACAAGTGACTCATCTAACCCATAATTTAGCAAAACAGACCATAAGCTGGAACGATTAACAAAATCAAAAGCTGAGCTTTAATCCATAAATCCCAAATATAATGGGGATTTTTTGGCAATGGTCTATTTAGACAATATTAAATTTAAATTTAAGCATTGCTCTACAGTCCCCACATTGCTTCTAAAGCCTAACTGACATGGATGTAAAATCATATTTTCCTCTGCCCAGATCCTGATCTTCTTAAAAATAACCCTAACTAAAATCTTCAAGGTGTGATCTATTAGGGATGTGGGGCGATAACAGCCAGGGTCTAGTCTATCTCCTTTCTTAAGGATTGACACGATAATGCTGTTTGACCAGGATGCCGGGATTTGGCTGTTAGATAAATTATTAAAAACTTTGCACAATAAAGGTGAACAAAAATTGGGTTCTGATTTAATTTGGTTGATGGATAATTCATCTGGACCAGGTGCTTTATTACTTGCGCTTTGGGAGATTGCATCTTCCATCTCCGTTATTGAGATGTTCAATGCCGTAGAGGGGTAATGTATTTCAGTTAATGGGTGTGATGCAGCGTAAATGCTTGAGAAATGGTCTACCCACCTCTCCCCTGATGTATTGCAGTTTATGGAGGTGATATTTGATCCAAACAATCTCAAATTCTTAACCTCACCCCAGAATCCAGCGGCATCTCTCAGTGCCGCCGTGCGTGCAAGAGAATCCCAGTGATCTTTTAATAGCTCCTCTGTTCGTGTTTTTACTGTGCGCTTGTAGCTTGACCTAAGTCTCCTCACCAAAGGCTGATCCCGTGGATCGGCCTTAAGAGCAGCCCGTAAATCACGGTTTGCTTTGGAACACGAGGTGTCAAATCACCTAGGATTTTTATTATTATTTACTGGGGCGGGTTTAGAAATCTCCTGTTTTATGGCCCTACACAGCCTCGATAATGTCATGTCCAGAATTATCACAAGATAAACAGACAGACACTAATGAAGGGTACTTTTTAATTGTACAGGCTAGGACGCCCTTATTGTCTACCCTTCCAAGCTACCCTAAGATTATCCGTTGACGCCACAAGATTTTTTTGCCCCCGGTTCTTTACGTTTACACGGTTTTTTAAAAGATTTAAAAGTGGACAGAATAGGGTTATGGTCACTGTGTATGGTATTGACAACCTCAGCCTCCAATCAACAGTCCCCAAGCAGAGAAGATATAAAAACATAATCTATTGTGGTTGAACTCCCACGCCCAACATAGGTGGCCACCGGTCCTGTATTCACATTAGTATTTACCTACTCTAAGACATTGACTAGGTCTCGTGTGGCTAGATGACTCAACAGTTCTTCCCCTCTTTTACAGGGAGGGGTTCAAGAATAAATGTGAGCATTAAAATCACCTCCAACACAAATGCCATCAAGTTTACCATACTTTTGCCCATCCACAATTCCATCAATAAAATCAAACAACCTTATAAAATTTGTGTTTGGATGTGTTGTGAAATCGTTATTATAAAAGTTAATTAAACATACCTTTATCTTATTAATATAAATCAGAGCCTGGAAATTCATATCATTGGTCGTCAGGGGTTCAATTTTAGCTTCTGATGTGATCGTAACCCAAATAGATAGGCCCCCACTTGGTCGGCCCATGGCCGGAATGGCTGCGGTTTGGTTATGGCAGCTATAACCCTCAAGGTGCAGGGAAGTGGTACACCATGTTTCTTGGAACATTAAAATATCATAGTTAGTAACCCAATCCTTAGTCCTTGTTTACAGGCCCCCCGACTACATGCCCCTTTTCTCTCAACTCTTCAGTGAATTCATTTCCCAACTCACGATCAATCATGCTAATATCATGATCATCGGAGATTTCAATTACTGGCCATCCGACGCCCGCGAAAGTTCACTGACCTTTTAGCAGGTATGAATTTTCACCAGCACATCAATATTCCAACTCATTGTAAGGGTCACATTCTAGATCAAGTCTGGACGGCCAATCTTGATATCTCCCCTCCCTCCGTACTTCCCTGTCCTTGGTCCGACCATTGTTTTATATCTTTCTCTCTTCATCTTTCTATATCCCGTCCCCCTCCTCCTATTAACAACCTATCCGCTCGTAATTGGAAGAAAGCCAGCTTGACTGATTTTCATGCCTTATTGGCCTCCACCGTCCCCACACCCTCGATCTCGGTGGCTGACTAGGCTGTCCATCTCGAAGAATGGCTGTTATGCGCCTGTGACAAAGTTGCCCCTTACAAAACCATTAAAGCTAAGCGTCCTCATGACGCTCAGCGGTGGTTTTCCGACCAGCTTAAATGGATAAACTTGCTCTCCGGCAGGCAGAGCGCCGTTGGAGGCCTATCTCCCTCCTTCCCTATCTGGGAAAAATCTTGGAGACATATGTCACCCGCTGCCTGAGCACCTTTATTGAGGACTCCTCCTTCCTGGATGCCCAACAAGCGGGCTTTAGACCCCTCCACTCCACGGAGGTGGTCATAGTGGCCGTCATGGATGCCCCTAGGAAAGGTGCCGATAATAACATCTCTCAGGCCCTTGTCCTTCTGGACCTGTCGGCGGCCTTTGACACGGTCGATCATACAATTTTGATCGACCGTGTCAACAATGCCGGCATCCAGGGGGTGGCCCTCGATTGGCTCAGATCCTTCCTGGACCACCGGACTCAGGCGGTGCACCTGTCTACTTTCTCTGCACCCTACTCGTCTTTAACCTGCTGGGTCCCTCAGGGCTCCGCGCTATCACCCTTATTGTTTAATTTGTATATACAGCCCCTTTTAGCCTCTCTCCGTAATAACCCGGTCACTATTTTCAACTATGCGGACGATCTTCAGTTAATTTTTCCCATTGACTCTCTTCCCTCCTCCCGTTCCAACTTTCAGTCTACCATGCTTGGCATCGCAGAGTGGATGTTTCATAGCCAATTGAAACTGAACCCCACAAAAACAGAGCTTGTACTGGTGGGGGTCCCACTAATCCGTGGAATTCCACTTTTTGGTCTTCATCACTGGGGGCGCCACCTAGTCCTATTAGCACTGTGAAGAGTCTGGGGGTGGTCATCTCTGGCGACCTCTCTATGAGGCCACAAATCAACGCAGTCACCTCATCCTGTTTTTTCCATCTAAGGAGGATCCGTAAAATCAGCAGGTTCCTCACCAGAGATGCCCTGATTCTTGTCATCCTAGCTCTTATTATCTCCAGACTCGACTATGCTAACGCCCTGTATGTCGGGATCCCAGCATTCCATCTTCACAGGCTACAACTGGTGCAGAATCAGGCAGCCCGCCTGATCTTCCACCAGCCGAAACATCAGCACGTCAGCCCCTTTCTGCGTAGCCTCCATTGGCTCCCTGTTACCAAACGCTGCACTTTCAAGCTTGGATGTACTATCTTCAAAGCCTTATCAGATCTAGCCCCTGCCTTTATCTCCTCTTGCCTGACACGTTATGTTCCCCACAGAGATCTTCGCTCAGCACCTCTTAATTTACTTGTCGTTCCCAAATCCAGACGGAAAAAGCATGGAGGTCTGAGTTTCTCGGTCATGGCCCCCACCACTTGGAACTCCCTCCCAACGGCACTTCGTCTCTGTCCCAGCTACGATTGTTTTCGTAGACTGTTAAAAACCCTCGTGTTTCACTCAGCATTCGAGTAAATCCTCTGCCCAAGTTTCCGTTTTTGTCAGGAGCGCCATGAAACCGCTTGGTGAACGTGCGCGGTAAAAATGCTTTTAACATAACATAACATAACAATCTAACCAGTCCCTAGATTTTATTTTTGTATTTAAGCCAGCAATGTTCCAACTCAAGATTGTTAGTCTATCTGACAATATAGGGGTGGCAGTGGCATAAGTGGTTATTTTCGGGTCAGATGGCGATACAACCTCGATATTACCAATCAACACCTCTATAGGGGAGCGGGTTATCAGTCCTTCTGCGGGTCCAGTTGCATTAAGGTGATCCCTGCATGCTATGTCTGGGGGGATAGCTGGTGGTCAGTCCTGGGTCTCTAGCTCAGATAGTATGCTGTATCTATTAAACAGTGTGTAGGGTGGTGGGCCAGGGCCGGGTAATCTCTGTGGGGGCCTGTAAAAGTAACCCAGCGGAAGTGGAGTTACAACAGTTGAAGGGCTAGGATAGATGGTGTTGCTATTGAGTATGAATCTTGCTGTTGAAGGGTGCCTAAAGTTAATTACAATGCAATCTCCATTAATGTTCTTGAATGGGGGACCAACCCAACTCACGCGGCGGACTGACAGAATTTCACTCGCGATATTTGGCCCTAACCCTTTATGATTAACCAACCAATCTATGCACTTGTTATTCAGCTGGACCCAGGACTCACCTTGTCCCTCCTTAAGCAAAGGTACACCTGCTAAGATTAGAATGTAAGGGCAAGCATCTGGGGGCAGGTGCAGTGCTGGCCCAGGAAGTTTTAAGGGCCTAGAGTCAGCAACTTGTCCCTTGTCAGGACCCATATTAGTTGTGTTCCCTGTCTTCCTAGTGTCTGAGCTAGGACCTCCTTTCGAGGTACCAGCAACCGCACTAGCGGGGCAGGATGGTCCAACTGCAGCGGCAGAGGTATGCTGTGATACTGTTACAGATTTACCTTTGCCTGCAGCGGCATCCCTGGATACGGTATTAGTTACTGGTGTGCTACTAGGGGTAATTGGCCCACCTCCCAAAATGGCCTTACTAGCAGTCTCCATATCTTTCAATTTCCGTTCTCCCCTCAGTAGATCAAGACTGATTACCCCTTTCCTTTTTCCATCTTCCTTTTTTACCAGATTTTCTAGTCTATCTAATCTTTTAAAAATTGTATTAAACTGTTTGATCATTTGACTTTCCATTAGTTTAAAAATTGTATCCGCTATAGTCTCAATAAGGTAAACAGACATAATATCGATTCCAAAATATCGATTGGACAAAATATCGAGTAAAAAATATAGACTGGACAAAATATAGACTAGACAAAATATAGACAACACAAATATCGAGTAATATCGACTAGAATAGCAAAAATATCAAATCAAAAATATAGACTAGACATAATATAGACTAGATAAAATATAGACCACAAAAATATCGAAAATAAGGTAAGTTATTAATATTTAATAATATTTGTGTAATATAAATCTGTAGCGGGTTGTGGGTTTATAGGGGAATAGGGTGGGAAGTAATTTATTTATAAATAATTAATTATGTACATTTAATCTAATTGTTACTTAAATAATAATTGGTAATTAATTAAAATATAATTGTTAATTAATTAAAAATGATTAATTGATAAATAAATAATTTTTAGTAATATATTTTCTGTAGCGGGTTGTGTGTTTATAGGGGACTATGGTGGGAAGTAATTTAATTTTAATTAAATAATTATGTAAATTATTTGTATTTTTAAATTAATTATTAATTGGTAAATTAATAAAATATAATTGGTAATTAATTTAAAATAATTAATTGGGAAGAGTAATTTTCACCCCTACGCTATCCAACACTTTCTCTACTGTTGCACCCACTGGAGTTGGAATAGTAATTTTTACCCCTACGCTATCCAACGCTTTCCCTACTGTTGCACCCACTGGAGTGGGAATAGTAATTTTTACCCCTACGCTATCCAACGTTTTCCCTACTGTAGCACCCACTGGAGTGGGAATAGTAATTTTTACCCATACGCTATCCAACACTTTCCCTACTGTAGCACCCACTGGAGTGGGAATAGTAATTTTTACCCCTACGCTATCCAACGCTTTCCCTACTGTTGCACCCACTGGAGTGGGAATAGTAATTTTTACCCCTACGCTATCCAACGCTTTCCCTACTGTAGCACCCACTGGAGTGGGAATAGTAATTTTTACCCCTACGCTATCCAAAGCTTTCCCTACTGTTGCACCCACTGGAGTTGGAATAGTAATTTTTACCCCTACGCTAACCAACGCTTTCCATACTGTAGCACCCACTGGAGTGGGAATAGTAATTTTTACCCCTACGCTATCCAGCGCTTTCCCTACTGTTGCACTCTTTGGAGTGGGAATAGTACTTTTTACCCCTACGCTATCCAACGCTTTCCCTACTGTTGCACCCACTGGAGTGGGAATAGTAATTTTTACCCCTACGCTATCCAACGCTTTCCCTACTGTTGCACCCACTGGAGTGGGAATAGTAATTTTTACCCCTACGCTATCCAACGCTTTCCCTACTCTTGTACCCACCGAAGTGGGAATAATAATTTTTACCCCTACGCTATCCAACGATCTCTTTAATGTAGCACCCACTGGAGTGGTTACATTAAATTTAAACCTTTTGCAATGCTACGGTAAATATATTCTATATGTTTTATTAATAACATGTATTTATATATATATATGTATTATTATTATTAATTTTTAAAGTTACATTAATTATGTAATAATGTTACATTTATTTAATAATTTTAACAATGTTTATATTAAATATATTTAATATTATAATAGTTTTAACTTATTTTAAAGACATAAAAAAATTGATATTTTGACAGTCTATATTTTTAACACTCGATATTTTAAACTCGATATTTTTGTACTTACCTTAGTGAAGATAGAAAGTCGATATTATGTCCCTCGATATTTTTTCATCGATATTATGGAAACTCGATATTTTGGTAGTAGATATTATTTCAGTGATTCTCTCAATAAAATTCCCATGTAGCTTTTTTTGAGTAACACTTTCATTTATAGGCTCAGTCTGTGTACAGGCGGAGTTATGTCCTGCATTAGAGGGAGTTATAGCCATATCCCCCTCCACTGATTGCATAGAGTCATTGATGTCGGTGACACCCTCTGATGGTTGTTTCCCTTTGTTCCACATACTCTGAGGTGTAGGTTGACTCTTGTTACGTGGAAGTTGTTTTCTTTTATTTGATGTTACTTTCGCAGGGCCTCTTTTCCTTTTCTCTCCGACAGTCTTATTACTCGGGGTCAGGGAAGAATTAACACCTGGAGCATCAGAGTCCTGCAGCGAGTCAATGATAATAGTTGGACAACTGCCCCCAAGTTGAGCTATCGGTGGAATGGTTGACTAGGATGGTTTAGTAATTATAACCTTAGGAGATAGCGGCACTGCATTGGTAGAGAAATCTTGCTGGGGTTGTGAACTCATGAGGCCCATTGACATTCTCCTCTCAGTATTAGCAATTTCTGTGCTAACTAACTGGAAGGCATTTTCCAACATGCTCTCGAAGGTGGGCGGCAGCACAATAGGACCTTCAGTGCCCTGAGGGGCCTGAGTAATGGTGCTGTTATTTCGTTTCCCCATGATCTATATATTGGCTCACCTTAATAACAACTTAGAGGGGTGGCCCGCCCGTCCACTGATATCCCCTGAGGGCCACAGAGGGCCCGCCCTTTGCCCGGGCTTTGCCCGGCGTCCCGCTCGCGTCCTGCGATGCAGGGGGTTTGCAGGCTTTGTAGCGCCTCCTGGCGCAGAGATGACTCTTCCAGCATGCGCCGCCGCAGGGGTCGATGGAGAGCCGAGTCCTCCGCTCGGCGGCCGCGGGGATGACAAGAGCGGTGGCGGGAGGACTCGTGCAGCACAGCAGCAGGATAGGAAGGTGGTCTAAATTGCTATTCGAAATGCCCCAAATTATTCAAAAGCCTCACCCGCTCCACCGGGGGTTTGCAGGCTTTGTAGCGCCTCCTGGCGCAGAGATGACGCTTCCAGCATGCGCCGCCACAGGGGTCGATGGGGAGCCGAGTCCTACGCTCGGCGGCGGCGGGGATGACAAGAGCCGCGGTGGGAGGACTCGTGCAGCACAGAAGCAGGGTAGGAAGGTGGTCCAAATTGCTATTCGAAATGCCCCAAATTATTCAAAAGCCTCAACTATGTTAATATAGTAAAGATAATGTCAATGTACGCTATGACAACTGTATGCACAATGTTGAGAATATTGTTAAAAATGATACTAGTGACTGCAATATTATTTTCAGGAGTTCCAATGAACTCATATCATAGCTGTCGAATTCACCCAAGGTGACCTCCACATCAACTCCGAGTCGAGATACGTGGTCAGGCAGGTCTTGTGACCCAGACCTATTGGTTTACAGGATACAAGTGGGGTCCTTCTTAACCCCTTTCGCTTCTCATGACGAGCTCAGCTCATCATGAGGCACACTGGAGCTGTGCTTATGACGAGCTGAGCTCGTCATGAGGAATGGGAATCTAGGATCTCCAGCACAGGATGGGTCAAGCGAGTTGTTTGCCTCGAGGAACGCAGTCAGCTGTTTGTTGATTGTCTTCTCGATGACTTTAGCCGGGAAGGGAAGAAGAGAGATGGGGCGGATGTTCTTGAGGTCTTTGGGGTCCGCTGTAGGTTTCTTTAGGAGGGCGTTTATTTCTGCCTGCTTCCAGCTCTCAAGGAAGGTGGCTGACGTGAAGGATTTGTTTATGACGTTCCGGAGATGGGGTGCGATGATGTTGTCGATATGGTAGGGGCATGGGTCAGAGGGGAGCCGGAGTGGATGGAGCTCATGACGTTGGTGGTGTCTTCGGTGCTGGTGGGGGTCAGGCGCTGAGGGTGTTGGTGGGTGTTGTTGGTTCAGTGACTGGAGGCAGAGTCTGGGGTCTGAAGCTGTTGTGTATATGTACGATCTTTCGGTGGAAGAACGTTGCGAGGGAGTTGCAGAGGTCTTGCGACGGTGTGATGTCGTTGTTGCTGGCGCTGGGGTTGGAGAGCTATTTGACGATGTTGAAAAGTTCCGTGCTGTTGTGGATGTTGTTGTCCAGCCGCTCTTTGAACGATGTCTTTTTGGTTTTGCGGATCAGCTGGTGGTGTTTGCGAGTGGCGTTCTTGAGGGCTGTCATGTTTTCTGTTGTCCATTCTTGGTGCCAGGTTTTTTCAAGGGTGCGGTATGATTTCTTTGAGTCTTTGAGGGCATCTGTGAACCACATGGTTTTCCTGTTTCTGGTATTGCCTGGGTGGTTCTTCAGTGGAGCGAGGTCGTCGGCGCATTTGGTGATCCACTGTGCGAGGTTGTAGACAGTGTCGTTGATGTCGGCGGTGTCGGTTGGCGGGTTCTGCTTCAGTGATGCGATGAGCTGGTCTGTGGTGATTTTGCTCCAGCATCTGCGGGGGATTTGTTGCGTGCAGTGGTGGGATGTAGTCTTTTTGAAGGGAAGGTGAAGTGGATGCATCTGTTGTCGGTCCAGTGTAGTTCGGTGGAGTGGCTGAAGGAGACATGGTTGCTGGTGGGGAAGATGGGGTCAAGCATTTAGCCAGCGAGGTGGGTGGGGGTGTTCACCAGTTGTAAGAGTCTGAGGTTTGCAAGATTGTCGAGCAGGGTGGTGTTGTTGTGGTCATTGTTTTTCTCCACGTGGAAGTTCAGGTCCCATAGGAGGATAGATTCTGGTGAGGCTAGGGCATGCGGGGTGATGAAGTCGGCGATGGTTTCGCTGAATTGTGTGCATGGGCCCGGGGTTCTGTAGATGAGCGTTCCTCTGAGGGTGGTCTTGGGGTCGGTGTGAATCTGGAAGTGTAAGTGTTCGGTGGCAGGGAGTGTGTCTTCGGCGTTGGTCTTGATGTTGATGGTGTTTTTGTAGATGATGGCGATTCCTTCTCCAGTTTGGTTGATGCGGTCCTTCTGGGTGATCTTGTAGCCGTCCGGGATGGCTATGGCAGAGCCGGGGGCCAAGGAAGCATTCATCCAGGTTTCCGTGAGGAAGGCGACGTCTGGTGCTGTTGTGTCGAGGAGGTCCCAGAGTTCAATGGTGTGCTTGTGGATGGAGCGGGTGTTGAGGAGGATGCACTTGAGGTGGTTGTTGTTGATGTTAGGTCCAGGCGATGGTCTGCAGGTTCGGAGGCAGGTGAATTTGCAGGCTTGACAGGTGAAGGGTCCGTGTGTTTGCTTCAGGGTGGCTTGGTAGCAGGCGGGTGGTCGTCCGATGTTGAGTGCGTTGAGGGCAGCGGTGTCGTATCTCAGTCGAGGTCCTTTGCTCCGTCCGGGGCCAGGGGTTCTGGCAGCCTCCATATGAGGGGTTGTGGGAGGGAGGAGCAGCTGGGAGGCGGGAGTAGGTTGGCGAATGGGAACAGCGGGGGCGGGGCCGCAGGGGCACAGCGGCGGGAAAATGGCACAGAGGGAGGCGGGGGGAGAAAGGACACAGAAGCAAAAACGGGGGAAGGGGGCTCAAGGGCACAGAAAGCAAAAACGAAGGGAAGGGGGCTCAGGGCACAGAAGCAAAAATGAGGGAAGGGGGGCCCAAGGGCACAGAAAGCAAAAACGAAGGGAAGGGGGCACAGGGCACAGAAGCAAAACGAGGGAAGGGGGCTCAAGGACACAACACAGCAGTACAGGGGAAAAAGCGAGAGCAGTTGGCAAGGGCTCATGCAGCAACAGGCAGCGGGAGCAGGCTACAGCAGGCTACAGCGACACGGAGGTCAGTGTGGCGGCTGGGGGGGGCGACCTACCTGTGGACAGGTCAATTTGATTTAATGTACACAACTTTGGCGTGATCCACATGCTGAGTTTACTGATCTGTTTGAGAGGATATGGAGTCTGAAAGTAAAAGAACAGTAATCGAACTAGCTAAACAAGAGCTCAAAGCCCATGAAGAAGCAAAATAAGACATTATGGAAAAGGTTAATGGACCTGCTCCACAGCCCTCACTCTTATAACTCACAGTAATAGAAAGAAAACCAAAACAATGTGGCTAGGCGAGAACCTACCTAGATATGTACATATCAAATAAAGGAATAAAGACAAAGCACCATCTTACACCAACCATGACATTGTCATGAAAGTCAATGGAGACTGATGGTTTTCAAAAATTGATTTGGAAGCAGATTATCAATAGCTGAAACTACATGAAGACTCGACATATAGCACAACGTTTTCCATCCGTCGCCTTGAGAAGATATAAATGCCTCAGTTGTGGCTTCTTAGCATGGCAGAGGTTTCTAAGCAAAATATTCAAAAGGTACTCTCAGTACTTAAAGTGCTAGACATGAGTAATGCCATTCTGCTACACGTGCTGAACATTAAAGCATACCATTGTCAACTCAAAACTCTGATCAATTTGTTCAGCGATAGTGACCTCACATGCAACAATCAGAAAAATGAACTTCAGAATTATTTGATTCTCCTTGCAAGGAGTAGCTCCAAATTTGATCCAAAAAGGTATGAAACATCAAAACATCTCTGCCACCCTAGACTATCTTGAAGTTCAGGGTTTTCTGGGGATGATAATATACAGTAGAAGGTTTGTTCAGAATGTGACAACACTCACAACATCTCTTCAGTAGCTCCTCAAAGCAGACAGTCCATGGGCATGGCCAGATGAACAAATGGTGACTTTCATGAGGGCCAATATTCCCTTATTGTCTGAGACAACCAAAAGCAATTACAATTACCCTAAACCATCTGTATATTGAGGGCAGTCCCACAGGAGTAGATGCAGTCTTTCTATGGCAAGAACGCAATCAAATGTTGCCTCAAATAGCATATGCAACCAAAATAGAGCAGAGATACTATCATACAGAGAAAGTAACCATTACTTTGCTGTGAGATTACAGACACTTCTGTGTGTATCTCAATGGAAGTAATTTCTGAGTATGATGGTCAAAAGTGCCTCATCTAACCACACCCACTAATAGAAAAATGAAATCTCCAACCACACGAGCCTTCTTTGGACATCACACACAAACCTGTAAAGGGAAACCCAGCCGATTATTTTCTTAGATATCCTGGGGATGCCAAGAAAGATGAGACAGAGCAATATAGAAAGGTAAACTTTCACTTTTGTGTAAGTTTACAATTGTTTAATATTCACAAAGTTGTTTTAGCAGTAGTAACTTTATAACTGCAGAGTCTCTGCACATAAAATAACAGGATAGTCCTATCTTTTTATGTATGTAGACTCCATAGTATTAAATTATCTATGGCTTATTATCAGTCCATCCTGATGTAAGCCACTTACCTTGGAGATTCTGCCAGCCATTCAGAATGATAAGTGTCTAAGACTGATCAACATGCAGTCACTTTTCATGTGCCTCTGCTAATGCACTAATGCACTAATATCTCAGGTGGTGAAAGGAGCTGTTTGTTATACAAGAGGTAATGATTCATTAGACCGTCATACCACAAAGTGATATTATTGAGGGTGTCTTTGATGTTGAACTGCTTTAGCTCTCTGCCCAAGCGTAGTGTTCAATATCTGACACTTCAGTAGGAGAGAAAACCTTCTGCCACTCATGAAGCAAAGCGTATTGAGTTATTACTGTGGCTAAAATATAACATAATTTGTGTGATACGGAGAATTCTATTCCTCTATTCCCCTCAACACACCCACATTTAGTGGGTGTCATCCTCTTGTTATTTTTATTCTCCTGCATGACAAACAAAATGCCTCTGTAGACTTTAATGGGATCACCTTCTTTTTAAACCTATGTCACCCTCCAAAAAAAGAGTTCAATCTTCATTCACCTTAAGAGGATCATCTTCCTAAACACCTGATTTCACCTGCATTAAGAATTTGGCAGGTTTCTTTGCAAAGTATATTGTACCAGTGCCACTGAAATGTTTTATAATTGCTTTGTACTAGGTACTTATCTACCAGAATGACATGCATTTAAATCAAGGGAAACTGAGGCATAGAGGGTATAGTTATTGTAAAAAGTGTCGAATATGAACCATTGAGGATGCTCACTAAATGTTATTTAACAAAACGAAATATGTAATGACATTGTGAATATGTTACATTTTTATGTACTTGGTAAGGTTCACATCTGCCTGTGATCAGATTATGAATTGCCATTATTTATGCCCAGCAATTCCACCACCTGGATTTACCAATATCAGAGGCATCACTACCTTATGGGTGCCGGGTTAAAGTAACCAGCTAATATGTTTGGGACCTTGAGGGACTGCTGAGAAATGAAAAATTACTAGAGAATTAGTCATTTCTGTCTCAGTTCTGCAAGTACATTTGAATTCCTCTGAAACTGGATTCTTTTGTTGAAATATTCCAGATCCACAGAGATGCTGCTGATCTTGTAAATCAATTTTCGCTGGTAACCCCTGTTACCAGCAAAGTTGAGATGGCTGGGAAATTTGTAACAAAGTATTTAATGTACACAATCTTGAATTATCTACGCCCCTCTGCCTCATCAATATACAGATCTGCATTTCAATTAGAGTGACCACCTCACCCAAGTTATCACAGATCCCATCTCCAGTCCACTGTTGTAATGTCACAACCTAATAACGTGTTTCCTTTGTTTTAGTATATTTTTTCAGTTTTAGAACAAAACACAACATACCTCAAGGTTCCATACAATGCAGAAACAACTCTTTGCCAGCGCCACTGAAACGCAAAAATAGTTGACTCAAGAACATGGCGTTTGTTTTGCACTATACAAAACATAAATTGTAATATGGCCGAGATACCCGCCACCCCCTCTCAACACACTCCCCAAGGATGGGAAACCGGAAACAGTTCTGAACTTTTGGAAGACGGGAGGGAGTGACCCTCCCGGCCGTATTTATTAAAATATGAAACAAAATTAAAACATTAAAATAACAGTTTCATATTATGTACAATTTCATTACCACATTGCGATGTTTGGCTAACCTTAACATATTCTCTAATACAAAGGTTCTCCTAGCCGAACTAACATCCTACAAAACATTAACTTGACATTTTGAAATTGTACATCCTAACGTTTAAGGGCCAACGGCAAGGTCGTAACCGGTGTCAAGATCCCTAAACCAGAAATATCCCCCTCACTTGTGAGGGGCGACCGCACAGAGGTGTACCTCAAGTGCAACTACCAATTTCCCTTGACTTGACGGGGGCCCCAATAAACTCGACGCCACTTAAAGGTCGTCCGAGGACTCGTGTGAGGTATCTAGAAGGTAGCGTAGACCCCCTCCCAAACCCCACACAACTTACCACATCTGCCGTCGCAGATATCCTGGCCCCGGGAAATTCCCCAGGAGGGGGCTGTAGCCCCTCCTACCCAGGAAGGGGCCTTGACCGCCTTTCCTTTCCTTTCGGCGTCCCATCCTTAGAAGGGACCGCCTACCCGTTGAGGGGCCAATGGCCACCTCCCTCGAGCGCTCCCATCCGTAATGGGTGACGCCCACTCATAGGGATCTACCAATTAGTGCTCACCGATCATGACCTTACCGCCCGACCAAAAATAAATACGACAATTTAACTAAAATCACTCAATTACAAAAACCACAACCATCACGTGTGATTACTGATCAATACTAGTGCAGAATTACTTTATTTGAAAAAAACATACTGTAGCTGACCATTCTTTATTGCATACTCAAAAATAACACGACAATCACCACAACCTGCAAGAAATAGAATTACCACATCAAAGCTTTATTCAAAACAACTGGCTGTCCTCAGGGGCCGGTGGGTGGGTCAAAATTGGCTCTTCGTTCCGTCTCGAGCTCACGTGCAGCGAGGGGGTGCAGCTTCAGAGCACAGGAACAAGAGGATGCGTTCTTGGCTTGTTGCTCCTTTTATCCGTCTTCAGGGCGGGCGTAAACCCGCCCCTGCCTGCCCCTAGGGCGTGGCCAGCCGCGTCAGTGTCTAGGCCAGCCCACTCTAGGGCGGGAAAAAGCGCGCCCCGTCTACGCCGCTTCGGGCATACCAGCCGAGGCTCGCCTCCCGCCCAAAAAATGGCTTCCCGGGGGGATCGTGGTACTCAGCCATACGTTCGGGGGGACCGAATGGTCGCCCCTTTCCATATGGCCGAGATACCCGCCACCCCCTCTCAACACACTCCCCAAGGATGGGAAACCGGAAACAGTTCTGAACTTTTGGAAGACGGGAGGGAGTGACCCTCCCGGCCGTATTTATTAAAATATGAAACAAAATTAAAACATTAAAATAACAGTTTCATATTATGTACAATTTCATTACCACATTGCGATGTTTGGCTAACCTTAACATATTCTCTAATACAAAGGTTCTCCTAGCTGAACTAACATCCTACAAAACATTAACTTGACATTTTGAAATTGTACATCCTAACGTTTAAGGGCCAACGGCAAGGTCGTAACCGGTGTCAAGATCCCTAATCCAGAAATATCCCCCTCACTTGTGAGGGGCGACCGCACAGAGGTGTACCTCAAGTGCAACTACCAATTTCCCTTGACTTGACGGGGGCCCCAATAAACTCGACGCCACTTAAAGGTCGTCCGAGGACTCGTGTGAGGTATCTAGAAGGTAGCGTAGACCCCCTCCCAAACCCCACACAACTTACCACATCTGCCGTCGCAGATATCCTGGCCCCGGGAAATTCCCCAGGAGGGGGCTGTAGCCCCTCCTACCCAGGAAGGGGCCTTGACCGCCTTTCCTTTCCTTTCGGCGTCCCATCCTTAGAAGGGACCGCCTACCCGTTGAGGGGCCAATGGCCACCTCCCTCGAGCGCTCCCATCCGTAATGGGTGACGCCCACTCATAGGGATCTACCAATTAGTGCTCACCGATCATGACCTTACCGCCCGACCAAAAATAAATACGACAATTTAACTAAAATCACTCAATTACAAAAACCACAACCATCACGTGTGATTACTGATCAATACTAGTGCAGAATTACTTTATTTGAAAAAAACATACTGTAGCTGACCATTCTTTATTGCATACTCAAAAATAACACGACAATCACCACAACCTGCAAGAAATAGAATTACCACATCAAAGCTTTATTCAAAACAACTGGCTGTCCTCAGGGGCCGGTGGGTGGGTCAAAATTGGCTCTTCGTTCCGTCTCGAGCTCACGTGCAGCGAGGGGGTGCAGCTTCAGAGCACAGGAACAAGAGGATGCGTTCTTGGCTTGTTGCTCCTTTTATCCGTCTTCAGGGCGGGCGTAAACCCGCCCCTGCCTGCCCCTAGGGCGTGGCTGGCCGCGTCAGTGTCTAGGCCAGCCCACTCTAGGGCGGGAAAAAGCGCGCCCCGTCTACGCCGCTTCGGGCATACCAGCCGAGGCTCGCCTCCCGCCCAAAAAATGGCTTCCCGGGGGGATCGTGGTACTCAGCCATACGTTCGGGGGGACCGAATGGTCGCCCCTTTCCATATGGCCGAGATACCCGCCACCCCCTCTCAACACACTCCCCAAGGATGGGAAACCGGAAACAGTTCTGAACTTTTGGAAGACGGGAGGGAGTGACCCTCCCGGCCGTATTTATTAAAATATGAAACAAAATTAAAACATTAAAATAACAGTTTCATATTATGTACAATTTCATTACCACATTGCGATGTTTGGCTAACCTTAACATATTCTCTAATACAAAGGTTCTCCTAGCTGAACTAACATCCTACAAAACATTAACTTGACATTTTGAAATTGTACATCCTAACGTTTAAGGGCCAACGGCAAGGTCGTAACCGGTGTCAAGATCCCTAATCCAGAAATATCCCCCTCACTTGTGAGGGGCGACCGCACAGAGGTGTACCTCAAGTGCAACTACCAATTTCCCTTGACTTGAGGGGGGCCCCAATAAACTCGACGCCACTTAAAGGTCGTCCGAGGACTCGTGTGAGGTATCTAGAAGGTAGCGTAGACCCCCTCCCAAACCCCACACAACTTACCACATCTGCCGTCGCAGATATCCTGGCCCCGGGAAATTCCCCAGGAGGGGGCTGTAGCCCCTCCTACCCAGGAAGGGGCCTTGACCCCCTTTCCTTTCCTTTCGGCGTCCCATCCTTACAAGGGACCGCCTACCCGTTGAGGGGCCAATGGCCACCTCCCTCGAGCGCTCCCATCCGTAATGGGTGACGCCCACTCATAGGGATCTACCAATTAGTGCTCACCGATCATGACCTTACCGCCACAGGCCGGATAGTTGACCGGCTATCCGGACCCCCCACACACTCCTACCTAAAGGTCATGTCTTAACGTCCCCAGCCAAGCTATCAGGTCTCCTATGAGTAACTCGTTCCCCACCCGGGACAAATGAACACCATCACCCAAATACATACTGTCCCCTTTAATACAACCATGCGAAATAGAATGCAGTGTACTTGAACGGAACAATCGACTCACTTTATTATTAATCTTCCTTACTGAATGATTCAGAGCAGAAACTGAAAGAGCCCCCCGCCACACTTTTCGCGGGATCAAATGGGACCATGCGATTGTGCACCCTGGAACTCTTCTCGCTAACCAACTTACAGTGGAAAGCATTGCCTCAAGAAGTAGTCGTCTACCAGTGGACACCAAATCGTTGCCCCCAAGATGTACTATGACTATAGCCGGCGGTGACCTCGTCCGCCCTAACAAACCCTCAAAAAATGATTGAAACTGGTCAATACAGAGCCCGCCCTTTCCGTAGAAGGACACACTGTACCCGTATTCCCCAGCCACGTGAATCATGTCACCTGCTTTGAATACGTCCGCGGCCCGCCTCACGTATGAGTGGCCCACGACCCACACCTCCTTTTTCACAGCCGGTGATGTCTGACCGCTGACCCGGTGTTGGGTCGACTGCACAGTCCGCCCCCGCCTCGTAGGCTTGCGCAACTGAAAACCAAACAAAAACAAGAAGCGTGAGTACATCATTACAGCTTCACAACATGTGCAACCGCACATACCTTTTATAACAGTTCGAGGACCAACGCCCCACACGTTTAACTTGTTCGACATTCAGACCCCTGGCTGTAGCCTCTGTAGCAGCCCCTATCCGAAAGGAATGGGTCCCAAACTCGCCGGGGTTCAAGCCCGCAGCGGAAATTGACATCGCAAGCACCCGCTGAAACTGAAACCTCGTCAATGGGGTGGTGTCAGCGTGTCTCAACAAGGTCCCTCCCCATGATGCCACCCTTTGCGCTGAATAATCCTCTACGCAACTTACTGGGCACATGGAGGACCCGGGAATCCTTTGTATGATTATGCAGTCCCCCATCGCACCCTGGTCGGTCTTGGACCTGACAAATGAGATGGACATTGTCTCCCCTCTGACCTGAACGTGCTCTCGGCACAGTCCCCCCGTCACATCCCGCTTGTTCCTCGCTACTAGTTCGCTTACCCGCATAGCCCCATGGAATGCCAGCGCAAAAGCGGCTCGGAATAATACTGTTTCATACTGGGATGAACACGTTGAAGGGAGTACAGATAATAACAGGGCCAGCCTATCCAGACCTATCGGGCGCCTTTCATCTACTCTGCGACCCTCAAGGCGTTGCCACCACCGTAGCGCTTTTTGTACAACGAAAGACCCTGTCGGGTCCTGGATCCCATAAGCCCTTGCCACAAAGGAAATGGCTGCCCGATGCCTCTGGGCCGTAGCCACAGATTTGCCTGCCTGATGTAAAGACAGCAAAAAATTTACCACCCACTCCTCCTGGCCCCAAAGTTCCCCTCCTGCAGTCCCCAAAAAGGCCAAATAGGAATGGAACGCCCCTTCATATGCCTTCCTTGTCCTGGGTGCTAAACTCTCTCCCACGAGGTTTCGTAGTTCGGGGCACCGAGAGACCAGAGAGCTTCGGGAAAGGGTGCCGCCACCGGGTCCGCTGTGGGCAGAAAACCCCAGAAGGCCTGCATACGGAAACGAGAAAGCGCATCAGCCGCTTGGTTCATCACCCCCGGCACGTGTCTCGCCTTAAATAGGACATTCAATTGCATACATAACAAGACAATTTCTTTGAGCAGCCTCAGGATCCATTTGCATCGTGCCGCCTGGCTATTGATACACTCAACCACGGTCATGTTATCAGACCAGAATACCACAGAGTGATCTCTAAACCCCTCAGGCCAAGTTTTCAGGGCCACCAGAATGGGGAACAGTTCAAGAAAAGCAATGTTACTCGTCAGCCCACCCTCATGCCACCATGACGGCCATCTTTGAGCTGACCATTGTGTGCCAAATATGGCGCCAAAACCAATGCTCCCTGCCGAATCTGTCCACAGGCCTAGCTCCTCAGAGGACACCGCCGGTTTGTTCCAGACAACTCGACCATGGAAATCCGACAGAAATGTCAACCAAATGCGCATGTCCTGGCGAACCTCGGCCGAGAGCCTCGTGCGATGGTGACCCTCCTTCAGGCCGACCATGGCCTGAGCGATCGAGCGGGAAAAGGGGCGGGCCATCGGTATTACTCTCAGGGCAAAATTCAGCTGTCCCACCAATTGTTGTAATTGCTGCAACTTAACCTTAGACTGACTAATACACGTCTCCAGGGATGCCCTGAACCTGAGCACTTTTTCTCCTGGTAATCGAAAACAACCCTCATCCGAGTCGAGCTCGATCCCCAGAAACTCGAGGCAAGTCGAAGGACCCACCGTCTTACCGGGTGCCAATGGCACACCAAAATGATTCATTAAGACACAAAATTCATGCAAGGCCTGACCACATTCCGGATCCCCGGCTGCCCCTAGAAACAAAAAGTCATCGAGATAATGCATAACCTGATGAAACCCCGTCTTCCTTGTGAAGACCCATTGCAGGAAACAACTGAACTGCTCAAAATAGGAACAAGATATAGAGCACCCCATTGGCATACATCTATCCATGTAATAGTGTCCCTGAAACATGAAACCAAGAAGACGCTGATCGTCTGGGTGTACCGGGAGCAACCGGAACGCTGACTCGATATCAGATTTCGCCATCAGCGCACCGGGCCCTAGGCGATTCAATATGGCTACGGCCTCATCGAAAGATGCATACCGTACTGAACACACTGCCGGGTCTATCGCATCGTTTACGGAAAGACCACGTGGGGCCGACAAATTATGTATCAGCCGAAACTCACCCGGGTCCTTCTTGGGGACCACCCCTAAAGGGGAACAAACAAAGTTAGCAACCGGTGGAACGTTAAACGGACCGGCGACTCGACCTCGAGCCACCTCTTTCCCAATCTTCTCTTGTACCACGGTCGTGTGCTGCAAGACTGATATTTGGTTTTTACATTTCGCTAAACCCTGAAACTCCCCCACTGGGATGCGGAAACCATATGAAAACCCGTTTCGCAACACCCCAGCGGAAGCGTGATCCGGGTATTCGCTGAGCCAAGGAATCATTGCCATGGTATCAATCGGAGTAGGTAAAGGCGCCCCTCGGACTATTTCAGACCTGTTTGGCGCCTCCTCTACCCCCGTTATCACCCGTTTTGGCTCTGCACATGGACTCCGGATGGGACGCTTGCCCACACCCACTACATTCGTGCCTAAATTTGCATGACCCCTGGGGCCTCGTACATTTACCCCTGTTAAAATTCCAACAACTCCCCTTTTTACCTCTGGTGCCGTTCGGCCTGGAGTGGTATTCGTTACTCGCGCCTGATCGAAAGGGGGTCCCAGAATATTGGCGGGAGGACTCCCCCACACTACTCCCTACCAATGGCAAATTCAACATACCAGTATCCGCCATTTTCGACCATGACACAGAATCGTAACAATCCCAAGTTAAGTTTTTATCATGTTCTTTCGCTTTTCTGAAAATATTATCGTAACAGAACCACTGATTGCCCCCATGTGACACAGAATACCCCATGATCCGTGACTGATAAATCGGCAATTCAGACAGCAATTCGGGCCTACGTTCGCCCAGGATGGATGTAAAAATCCCCCACGCCTTGCCCCAATTGCCAATGTTTTCATTTACCTTGAAGGCGGCCATCTTTGCGCGCCAAACACCCGGATGCATGAGCTCCTTTTGGCTCTTAACATATTCCATCTCATAATGATCGGTAAGCAACGAGAAGATGTTTACATACTCATCTGCCCATATCTTCTCCTTAATAGCTAGAGGGACATGTTGACCCAACTTTTCCCTTCGTGACGGGGCAGACTCATCCCTCGCAATCGGCAATGGCCGCTTACCTGAACCGGAAGCTGTATCTGCGGTTGAGCCTATCCCAGGTGGCTTTCCTCCTGCCGCGGCCGGCGTGATAACTGGCGATGCTGCCTTCGCCGCCTCCCTTGTTTCACGCAGTTGCCTCATCAAAACCCGTGCGTCATCAGCCGTGGCGCCCTCGTTATTTTTACCCAACCACGCTGCTAATTGTGCTGCCAGCTCGGGCGGCATATCCTCCCCGGACACAGGGGTGACCACCACGGGAATCGGATTCCCCTCCGCCGGCACCGGAGTTGGCTCTTGGAGTGGGGTACAGGGAACCGGGATGCCCCCTCCAGCTGCTCCCCTTCTGGGCCTCTTGCCTTTTCCTCCCGGAGCTGCTCCAGCCAACGGACGTTTCGGCCCCCCTTCTCCATCTTTCTCCGCCATTCGCTTCTTTAGGTCGGTCACCTCCTTCATAAGAACACGCATCATCTGGTCGGTAGTCATTCGCTTTCCGACTTTCTTAGGCATTCTCCAACAGAGTATCTGTAAGACAAACAAGAAAGATTACCACACTCAAAATTGGCTCTTCGTTCCGTCTCGAGCTCACGTGCAGCGAGGGGGTGCAGCTTCAGAGCACAGGAACAAGAGGATGCGTTCTTGGCTTGTTGCTCCTTTTATCCGTCTTCAGGGCGGGCGTAAACCCGCCCCTGCCTGCCCCTAGGGCGTGGCCGGCCTCGTCAGTGTCTAGGCCAGCCCACTCTAGGGCGGGAAAAAGCGCGCCCCGTCTACGCCGCTTCGGGCATACCAGCCGAGGCTCGCCTCCCGCCCAAAAAATGGCTTCCCGGGGGGATCGTGGTACTCAGCCATACGTTCGGGGGGACCGAATGGTCGCCCCTTTCCATTTCACTGGTTATTTTAACCATGCTTTTATTAGTGAAAAAATAATATATATACTTTCATTGGTTAGCATTGGGAATTCCTTGATAAAACTTTTAAGCCGTCATTCCTGATCAGAGAGGGGCAGCTTTTTCATGTTCCTTAAGGCGAAGTTTGATTTAACATCTCTGTTCTGGTGAAGTATGATTTAACATCAGTGTTCTAGAAATGCCACTTTTAGAAAGTGAATATTTCTGTGTATATTTTGCCCTTTTTGCCTCACAGCCTGTCTCTAAAACATGTTTGGGTTGCACGGCAGCTACACTTTTCTGCATTTCCTCTAGACAGCAACAAATACAGGAAGATGAGATTCATCTGCATTCCTAGCACTCATCTACAATCATCTGCATTCTGATGGGTTTTCCTTGGCAGGAAGGAATGGGAGGGTCTGACACTTGAAATTCAATAGCTATTGTCCCGTACAAACACAAAGCACTGAATTAGTCACCACAGGCAGCTTAGCAGACAGGACTGGGTTGTGCTTTGAAGGCACCCCCTATATGAAAGACACTTTTGGGTAAAAGCACTGAGTCTCTGATGCCTAAAATCAGATACTTCTGAATCTTGCACTAAACCATTGTCAGAAGGACTGCTGTATTGCTTAAAAGACTCAACTGGACTGCCTTTGTCGAAGAACTGCTTTTCTGCATTTTTCCCTGCTGCTCCCTGACTCTGCTGGAAGGAGAGTTGGCCTCTGTCTTCACTCCAAGTGATATCCAGGGGCTTGCTTGCTTGTCTTTTGCTTTCTGAAGCCTCGGGGACACAACAAACTTCCTGCAATTCTGCTTGTACAGCTGGACTCTCTGTCCTAATATCCTTCTATGTTCTGGATCTCAGAAGTCAATCAATCAATCATTCAGGGGTTTGTAAAGCGCAGCTATTCGCCCATGAGGGTCTCAAGGTGCTGTGGGGGTGGCTCAGTTAGGTGCTGGGGTCATCCGAAGAGCCAGGACATGAGGTCCAATCTGGGCTGGAGCAGTGTAGGGCTTTGCCAGAGGTGGAGGGGGTGCTGGGGTCATCTGAAGAGCCAGGACATGAGGTCCAATCTGATCTGGAGCAGTGTAGGGCTTTGCCGGAGGTGGAGGGGGAAGTCGTTCCAGGTCTTGGCTGTTAGGAAGGAGAAATACTTTCCTCCCGTTCTGGTCTTCGGAGGGTGTTGAAGCAGGCCAAGTATACAGCGTTGATCTGGTGGTTCATTGTTAGCAATGAGTCTAGGATGATGCAGAGCTTTTGTGCGTGCTCTTTTGGTGTGGGTGGGTTTCTGCAGCTTTTTCTTCCTCAAAGTCAATGCAGCATCGGCTATGCAGTGATCAAAACTGACGCACCTCTCTTCAACACCGACGCTGTGGCTGTTCATCTTCAGCAGTTCTACAGTGGGCGCAGCTCAACATCAACAGACAACAACGCAATGCCTACATTGTGCAGGGATTTTTCGACGAAGCTTCCCCTGAAGGTGCAGATCAGTGGTGACGTACCCATCCAGCCATGGATAGATGACTCCTCGCTTCGAGTCCTCAATGTCAACGATTTGCTTCATCCAAGATACTTTGTCAGCTGGACCTGTGTGGGTCCTGTAGCTAGTCTAACATTGATTGCGGTCGACCTGAACTTTGGATTTACACTGGTCTCACATGATCTCAAGTAACCTTTTAGCACTGCTGACTTCTAAGCACAATTTTTATATTTAATCATTAAACATTAATATCTTGACTTATACTGATTGCATGTTTGTTGTTTGATCGAATCTTGCTCAGATATATATCCTTTATATTTCTACACCTGTGGTGTCTTTTTGTAGTAAATTCATTGTGTTACTGTGTGTGTTGTACAAATGGTTTACACATTTCCTTTGTAAATACGCCTGACCGCTCGGTGTCAAGCTACCAGAGGGTGAGCACAGATTATCTTTTAGGGTGTATCTAACTTCCCCTGATTAAATTGGTGGTTCCCGCTTGGCCTTGGTGCCTGTCTCAGCTAACCAGGAATTCTATTTCTAATTCAAGGGTCCTAACCAGTGGAATAAGGAAGAACTACCAGCCTACAAGTGGTTCCCGAAACGTGTCTCACTGCTAGCAATACTGAGTAAGAAATCTGGGAGTGCTCATGGACTAGAGCCTACCACTGGTTTGCAAAGTGAAGCCGGTCACAAGAAGCTCGCTCTACATCATGCATAATATCACCGCTAGTAGGTTACCCACAGAAGCTACAGACTACCATCACCCTTGTCATATGTTGTGTAGGCTACACAAATAACTCAACTTAAGGGACCCGCCTATGAATTGACAATCACCCTTGCCAAGTGCTGAGCAGACCATAAAAATGCACTATTGCCTATGCCTTTGGTTATGTGACTACATTAAACCATCCTTGCAAGCTCTTTGCTTGCTATCCATGTCCAGACGTCCAGCTTTCAAGGAATTCTGCATTGCTCGCAGGGCCATCAATGTCAAGGCATCAGCCATCTTTAAAATAAATTTGTAAAGTTGCTTTAAAAACAGAATCCCCCATTCTAGAACAGCACTACATGAAGCAATATTTCAGTGGATCCTTCTCACTCACACAGGCAGAATAATTATACTTTTGATGTGCAAATAGTAATTTGCAAACATAGTAAAAAGGTTTGTTTTTTCTGGACTTGGCCAGCTTCTGTAGCAAATGCAATACTTGCATTTAATTTGTAAAATGTATGCAATTAGCATAATTTCTTTGGATGCTGTACAAGGAGAACTTGGGTAGACCACTACATACCAGAGGGAGCAAAGTTCTCCCTGACCTCTCGTTAGCTCAGTTGCTAGATGAGCAATAGTTAACTGGTTGTGCTTTTTGTTCTCTGAAGCATCCAGGAGCCCAAATATTTACCTGAAAATACCCTGAGGTGGGATGTGTGCCTATTTTTCATGTTAATTATCCAAACATTGCCTAGAAGCCTTAAGGGTAGAATAGCAAACCTTTCTTAGATTTCATGTTTCTGAAGGAAGCATAGTCTAATGCAGTTCACCTCACTGACTACTACGGTTAGAAAATCTAATCCAAAAAACATATCATCCTCGAGGGCTGGTTCTTTTAGAGCTCCCCTATGTGGGAAACGAATTGCAGATGAGTATCCCAGTTTTCCTGATTTCCATGTTAAAACTATGTAGAATATTTATTATCTAAAGCCAGATCAATCAAAAACCCAGTTTAAGCTCTTGCTAACGTTAGTTATTTTGTTTTACGGAGGCCTAGCAAATAGTCAAATACCATAAAGTAGTTTCTTTTATTGTCCACATATAACAAATAAACTGCCTGCACTGTTTTAAGTACACATTCATGATTTTTTTTTTTTACCTTTTAATCCCACAGATGTGTGAGGATTTAAAAACAACATTATTGAATACTAGCAAGATTGCTGAGAAAGGTTTTCATGGGCCACATTGATGAATGGGGGTTGCATCACTTTTTCACCATGTAACATAGTGCATGTACGACACAACCGCCAAATGGAATATATTAAGCTATGCAAGGCCACTTTGTGTGGCCCTGAGTGGCTTGATAAATCAGGAGTAACACAACACATCAAAATCGCTACGTTGCATTACTCTGCCCTGGGAAGGTGTTCCATGGGTGTTAATATATTTTAAAATGTGTATTACAATTCTGTTAATATTTTAAATTGTGGTGTGTTTTTATACTCTAGGATTGACCTAAAAAAATGAATGTAGAACTAAAGAGATAATTAAAAAAGGTTAGTTAAGATAATTTCATTATAGTATTGATACTGCCTGTGTTATGGACAAAACATGTGGTTCCAATTTCACCTAAGATAGTAGCCTCATTTATAAAGTTCAAGATTAATTAACATTGCTTATTTCGTTAACAATTAATGCATTTTTAATATTGAATTAAACTTTGAAAAAATATGATTTAGTAATGCTTTTCAACAGCCTCAAATATAGTGACATGTGTGTTTCTGTTACAATTTTGTAGTTGAGAATGAAAGGTCTCAGTCTAATGTCTTCCACTGCAGATACTAGTGTAGTAGTTGAACCATTTGTAATAAGGAATGGAATTTTAGGTAATGTGACAGGAGAAATTGCTGCATGTTCACTGTTGTAGTATGCGTTGAGTTGCACTAATTTGTGCTTGTGAATGTTTATGATAAACTTGTATGGCCTTTAATCAAAATGTTGTGTTATGCTTATCGAGACTACTATCACCCAAGGGGGTATCCTGGCACTGAGCAGGTTTGAGAGGAGGCATAGCTAGGGGGTAGTGGGACTACTCAAAAAGCCAGGCTGTCAGCTTCTTGCGGAATTCAAGAACTGAGGAGGAGGCTCTTATGTGCAGCAGCAGGTCATTGTGAGCTTTAGGAGTGATTTAGGAGAAATCTTGACTGTCATATGTGGGTTTCCACATGCCTGGGATATGTGCAAGTAGGAGTCCGGACGAGTTAAGGTGTCTGGAAGTTTTGTGAAAGCAGATGAGATTGTTGAGGTATGCTGGGTAAGTGTTATGTAGTGCATTCGAAGTGAGGAAGGAGTTTTAATTGTGTCACAGCAGATTAATTGTCTAGGAAACAGTGGCACCATTGATTTTGTACCAAGCCTATCACCAATCCTGGTGTATTTCAATTGGGAAGCATGATTAATCCCAAAGTACTTTATGTCTGTTCCTACTGGTACATTTTGTGATACATTCATTATCTTCAAAATGCCCTCCCCGAGCACTCAAAACACAGTACGTTAGTAAGTGTCCATATATTTATTATTCTTCTTGTTTGTAAATATACTCCAACTGGTAAAGTTCATGTAATCCATATATCCATAATCCGAGTTATTCATCCACCATAACAAAAATCTAAAGCAAACGCAGCCAACAGGTGTTTTGTCTGCTCTTATCAAGCACAATGACTTCTTCAGGGCTGCAAACCCAAATTAACAGTATATAAGCACACATCATGATCATCATAATACATACTGAAAAAACATCATGGTGTAGTACATGATGAACATCACAACGAACGGAGTATAGAGACAGCACCAACGCAAGCAACACCTGGTGGTCTTAGAGAAGAACAAAGAAAAGTCTCCAATAAAACATCACCCAACAATTGTGTAAATCAGTGAAATTCTATACAACCCTAGAGCAGAGAATGTCACTTTCGTTCCTCTTACACCTACTTGTATAATTAATCATCAGGTTAATATAATCATATAATCAAAAATAAAATAATCACTTGAAAAATAGAACGCAGGAAAATAAATCCACCAGTATTTCTTTAGTCCACACCATAAATAACTCCTTATTTGTAATATCAAAGTCAGACATCAATATACGTTCTGATGCCCCCACATACCTACAACATCTGATCTGATTCACATCTATCCATTAGTCCTAATAATTCCATTATTATTATCGTACTCCTTACTCTTACTGCACACTAGCTTTCTAGCGTATCTTCAAAGTTGAACCAAAATAGTCATAACAGACCTAATATAGCTGACTGGAGTCACTGTGATTTTATGACAACCCCTCCTCCAATCAAAGAAAACCTTCATCACCACTCGTACAGTCACAAAATGTACCCTTTGCTATTTTCGTTATGTCCTTGTTCCTCCTCTCGTAATCTCAAATAGTATTCTTGTATAAGGCTAATTCAGGATACCTGATTTCTATAGTTAACACAAAGGATAAACATGTAATAATGCATGTTACCTTAATACTTCTTATACAACTTTAATCTAAAATGTAAGACCGTTCAAGTAATAAAGGTATTACCCTTCACAAACGTCCAAGTGTTAAATTTGTTTCCGTGGCTCACAATTTAATGTAGCCTTCACACACAATCGTTAACTGCACGGTCATCTGTAGAGAAAAGTAATACCATCTTATTAAAACTGCAAAATACTGAAACTCCTAGACCTGGCACAAGCTGTTCGTTCTGACTCTATATTTTGTATATATATCTACACTCGATGGTCTCACACCATCTCCTCATGTCCTGTTAAACGGTAGTCATCCTCACACCAGTGTTATTATGCCATTCACGAGTACGTGATCTAAAATAAAATACAAAAGAAAACCATATATCGTACTCCACTCATACACGGTGAAGTTGTATAAATTGAGGAAATCACAGTAGGGATATTACAAACTCACCCCATATTCCGCAATCAGCGTTCTGCTCACGGCGAGAGGAATGGCGTTCTACTTGGGCGCCATATTGGTATTCTGATTTATAGTAAATTTTAATGGGCGACATCTTTAAATGTCTAGTGCATTTAGATGTTCTTTATCTTCTTGGAGGTAAAGAACTGCACAGTTATGTGGGAAGCTCTAGGAAATGGTGATTGTTTGCATGGCGTACCCCAAGATTTTTGCTGGTTTTAAAACTTTGAGCATTGTACCTTCACTAAGCAGTAGTAACATGCCTATTCTCCCCCTTTAAACATGGTAGATTTGGCATAACCCTAACTTGCATATTTAACTTTCATATAAGTCCCTAGCATATGGTACATGGAGTTGAAGGCCCTGTGAGTTAAATGCCAGTAGTGGACTACAGCAACTATTGTGCCATCCATTACAGTGGCAGTGCAAAATAGCGTTGGGCTTACCATAGAATTCACTAATCCAAAAGCTGGCAATCCTGTATGCACCCCCACACAGAAGTTCTGCGATGAGCTAGTGACGCATTTGTAAAGTAAAATAGATGAGATCTATGATTCTTTTGAGCAGGTGGAAGATAAGAGGGAAGATAATAGGGAAGATATCTTAACCCCAGATGATCTCCTCTTACCGAGTCTGGACAACTTTGCAACCATCACTAGGGACAAAGTTCTACGACTGTTACAACACATTAAGTCTGGCTCCCCGTCTGATGTGGCTCCTCCCCACATCATCTCCGAACTTATGTTGGAGTTGGTTAATCCTATCAGGGAAATCTGTAACTTGTCTTTAAAAACTTCTTCCTTCCCATTGAAATGGAAGAAAGTATTTATAAAACCGTTGCCCAAGAAACCCTCAGCAGATTGTGCTGACTTAAAGAATAATAGACCCATTTCTCTCCTTCCTGGATACTCCAAAATTATGGAGACTCTGGTTAACCGACAACTGTCAGACTATTTGGAGCATCACAATCTTCTGAACCCTTCGCAGTCAGGCTTTCGTGCTGGATACAGCACGGAGTCGGCCTTAACTGAGGTAACAAATACAATTAGGTTATTGCTAGACGAAGGGACTCCTACCATGTTAGTCCTTTTAGACCTGTCGGCAGCCTTCGACATCATCTCTCATAGACTTTTGTTAGATAAACTGCAAGAGATTAGTGTCATGGGGATGGCGTTAGAATGGCTGCAGAGTTTTTTATCAGACAGATCCCAATGTGTACAACTGGATACCTTTGTATCCCGGACTACAATTGTGGACAAAGGACATATTAAGCCCCACCTTGTTAAATATCTATGTGACATCTCTAGCCGCCGTCATTAAAACCTGTGGGTTCCAAACCATCTCCTATGTGGACGATATTCAGGTTATAGTCTCCATAGAGAAGGACCCCACGGCAACCAGACATAGATTTAAGCAATGTATGCTAAAAATAGCCACATGGATGAGAGAGAATTTTTTACAACTGAATTCCACTAAAACCAAGGTCTTACTATTTGGGAAAGCAGAGGATTTATGAACTGCATAGTGGTGGCCGGGGAAACTTGGAGAAGGTCCTACCCCAAAAAAATGGACAGAAAACTTGGGCATCTTAATGGACAATAATCTATCCATGGAGGAGCATGTAAAGACCCTATCGGGAAAGTGCGTAAGAGCTTTATGCGTACGTTAAATAAGATTTTTCCCTGGATCCCTCTTTAAATTTGCAGGGTCCTTATACAGGCACTTCTAGTCAGTAGACTCGATTATGGAAATGCTCTACTGGTGGGGTTTAGGGAGGACCTGCTTTCAAGGGTACAAAACACGGCGGCATGTCTAGCTCTGAATAGAATAAACCAGCACTTATCCCATCTTTACCATTATTGAGAGGGCTACATTGACTCCCTATTAGGAAAAGATCAGTTCTCAAACTTCTGTGCCTGGCCTTCAAAGCGCTGTTCGGACTAGGACCTAGATACCTTACAAAGAAACTGGAATGGTATACCCCGGTCTGGCAGCTAAGATCCAGTGGCCAAAAGCTCCTTCAAACACGGAAAAGGAAAAAGGTCAAGATGGGAGGTCGTGCTTTCTCCTATCTGGCCCCTAAATACTGGAATGCGTTGCCAGAAGACCTGCGGCCCTGTCTACCTTCACTGTTTTTAAGAAACATCTAAAAACCTGGTTATTTTAAAATTAATAGAGTACTGCAAGATGACGCCTGTTTCCCGGGCGCCGATAGATTCCCCTGGGAGATGATTTGTGCGCCATATAAATGATAAAATAAAATAAATATTACTTGGGTAGAGAAGTGTAAACTTGCAATTTGACTGCTCAAAATAAACCCTTTTGAAACCTTCTGTTTAATTAATAATACATCATCCCAAAGAAAACCTTGTAGCCCTTAATGCAGGGTGCATGGTAATTAAAAGTAGTATATTTAGAAATGTAATGGTAAAATGTCCTTACAGTGATATTCATCCAAAACCTATTTTCACTGTAGCAAGGCTGGCTAGCTGTTCCACAGGGAAATACTGGGATGTAAAATTAAATTGAATAATACTGCTATCTTTGACTAGGAAGTAGCCTGAAACATTATGTAAGAACTGTTTGGAATATTCTCAAAAGCCTAATTCACTAATGAAGCCAGATTATGAATAAATATTAAGGGAAAGGTACTTTTAGAAAGTTATCTTTTCCCTGCTTAAAGTATCTGGAGGCTAATTTGGATTAGCCACCTGCTACAATCCTGAGAATGATCAAGGCCCGAATGAGGTGTGAAGATTGTTCCCAGAACAGCCTGGGTGTGGGGAGGTGTTTCTTGTCCTTTGGAAGGATTATTATTTGGGCAGTGTCCAGGAACTAATTGTAATGTAATGGGGAATGTCAGATGACTCCTGCAGAGGCCCCTTTTTAGGTCTCGTCTAAGCCATCGCGTTAGCGATGCTTTGGCGAGGTATTAAGTAGGGGCTTTCAAAAATGCTCCCAAAAGCTTTTCCAGGCGTATTGCCTACAGTGCATGTGTGCGGGCACGTTCACATCGCACACCATTTGGCAGCCTGTGAGCCTCTCTCCACACTCATGCCACTTTGCTTGCAATCGGCATCAGACTTCAAAGGAATCCGCTCCCCCACCCCGCCGTTTCTGGCTTTGCTCCACGGCGCTTTCGCAGCTGCGCTTGTCTCCTCTCGGGATCCTCACAGGCTGCTGACTACAGCCTTGTGGGCAGATATCTAATTCATTGGCTACACAGCTTGTTCGCAGTGACTTGTTTTATTTACATGAAATCACAGCTGCTGTGCCTCTCCCGCAACTTAATGGATTTTTTATTACTGGTATTTACCTCTGTGTTTCTTTAATTTGTATATTGCCATGCAAATTGCCGCACATATGTAATGTTTCCCAATATTAATTTCCCATAGTTTATGTTCCTAGGAGACTTTAAATGAAAAGAAAATCTGTACACTTAAAGATGGTTGACATATTTGAGAAACGATTTAAGATGCTTGTCTCCTCTGCTGACTTGTTTACGATTGATTCCGGCCCATTGAATCGCATGTGTTTTTAATGGCCTATCTTTAATTTACCCGCAATCATATTGCCCCTGTTTTGCTTCAAAACTGATTTAATAATGCCAGTGACAACTTTTCACAACTACACATGATGTAAAACGAGAATGTTGCATCAACAGTGTTAGCTATGTAACAGTATGCAACAGGCAGCTTTCGTTTATTTGTTTACCTATGCTTTTTTAACCAACCTCTAATATGCTAATTAATTTTTCATCCAGCGATTGTACAGTTATGAGATGCTTTGCTCAAAGTAAAGACCACAAGTTTAGTAGGAAGTTCTAGTTCTGGACAGACATATTCAACTGCCGTTGAAGCTAATTCCATTGCATGGTGTTTGTAAGTCCATGCTCCCCTTCTTCAACCGTGGCATAGAAGGAACGCTCGTAACCCTAAATTGCATTCCCTTTTATACTTAGTTTATGCTCATATTTATATAAGCATGCATCCGTAATTGGTGATCTAGCCAAGTACTCAAACCTGTCTTGTGCAAAATTCTGTAATTAAAAAATATAAATAGCATAATGGAAATGCAAGATCACTAGGTAGACAATATCTTTTGAAATAGCTCCCAGTTTTCGTTTTTTTAATATCTTTCCTAGTTATGTCTCTAGGAAAGTTTGAACACTGGAAAAAACAGAAATAGGTAGTAAAGTGTCAGGCCTCATCAATGCAGAATCATAGGAAGGAGAGTTTGTTTTATTTTTTATAAAACGACGAAGTTTCGCAATAAAGCTTTAAACAGCTGATGTTGCGGGTGTCCTTTACTAAAATGCTAATATATTTATCCACGTGTAGTGCACATGAGTGTGCTATAACCTATGGCTGTTTACAGCTCCCAATCCCTTCAGGCATCCTTGTGCACGTGTATCTGTACATTAAAGGACTTTCGGAGCTTGAAGCCCTGACTAAATGACAGCATCGGACAGACTATTAGAAGGACTGGGGCCATAAACACCTTCCCCCCCGCATCATGTGTTTCTGCATAGTGACTGGCTGCTCAAATTAAGAATTTCAATTTCTAAGTAGCACATCTGGACTCAACCAGAAGCTGTGAGTGACACCAGACTGGAGTCACTCGTGCATCTAGAAAGAGCATAGTACCACTTTATTTGCCATTGATACCCCATGATTCCCTGAACTCCCATCCCGCTCTCGCTTCACTGACTACCCTGAACCTTTGCTTGGACATGGGAACACGGCCACCAGCCTGTGACTCATAACCCTGATATTACCCTCCCCTGTTGAAAATGTAATGAAGTACATTTACACTTCCCACAGTTCAGTCTGAGGGCCTTGTCCCCGCCATTTAGTGCTGGATATATTTGCTTTATCATTGCAAGACCCGACGGTGGCAGGCACAATAGAGTTAACATACCGACTGGGATAAATTGTCATTCTGTTCTTCATGAATACAGTGTGCGGTTATTCCCTCTTTAAAACTAACACTTACAGTGCCCAGAGGTTTGGGATTTTTATAATCCCAATACACGCTGACATGCTTCACAGAGACAATAACACACCCATTCATCGGGTGCACACAGAAAGCAACGCTGTGTGTACACCGCTGTTAATTTAAGAAACAACTCGCAATCCGTAGTTTTGGAACCTTTAGTGGCTGCCTGAAACCCTGCTATATTCTCTGCAGTCTTTGGTGGACTTCAAAGGCTTCACAGTAACAGTGCTGCGGGAGAGGTGTTTATGTCTGAGTGGCGGCAGGCCTGTGAAAACGTACTCCATCTGCACTTGCTCCAATTACAATTCTTTTAGGCGTTGGAGCGAAAGAATGAATCATTATAAATACTCCCATGCAGTTTTGTAGTTCAAAATGGCCTCTTATGCATTGCATCAAACCAGGTGTAAAGTGCTGGGAGTTCCTGCTCTTAAAGAACATTTACAGCGGCCTTTCAGTGATGTGAGGTCACAGCATGGCCTGTGGGTAAGGTTTTCAGATCAGGCCATGTCACCAAGGACACCGTACTCTAATCCTGGATTTTTATTTAACATCATAATGCATTCTAGGAAATGTAGTGCAGGTGAACCAATAGAACTCAAACTCTATATCTTGTTTGGAGTAATTAGAATGGTATACAAATAGGTATAGGAAGCTAAAGCTGACAAATATGTTGGTATCCACTTCAAGCTATAGTGTACATTACACTTTTATTTTTTATGTTAAATCTAATATTAAGAGGAATATGTTTTAAAATAAATGTTGCTATTGGCATACTATGTGCATCCCAGGAGCCTCTACTTTGGGAAGAGCAACCATTCCCTCTCTCAAACACTCTTCCTGTCTCTCTCACGTGGTTAACTTCAGGTCTTTAAGTACAGTTTCTGTCCCGTGCCATTTCAAGGTTTCCGTCCCTCAATCCCACGCTTTCCTTATCTTTTTGGTGTGTCGTCTGTGTACACAAGCACTCCCTCTTTATGTGTCTTTCTCTTGCTCTCTCCTTATTTCTGTCTGTCTCACACACTCTCTCTACTCCTTTATCTGGAGTTCATTCACCACTTCGTGCACAAACTACCTATCCCTCTCTGGCTTCCCGTCTATCTATTCTGTGCAGCTCTCACCCCTATCTACCCACCATACCACATATTTCCACTTCCACTTCCAAATCCAATCCACACCTCACAATTCCACTCCACGCAATCCCACAACTAACAATTCCAATCCAACCCACATTATTCCACTCCAAACTACATCCATCCACTCCAAACAAAAACAACATTTAAAGGTATGTCACTGACATGCTACATATTTCCACTACACAACCTCTCACCACACAATTTCACAACAAATAATTCCAGTCCGAGGCATCTCTCCATTCCACTTTCAACAACCCTGTCAACGCTCCCCCAGACACCCACTGCCCCTCTCATCTCTCACTCACACTACCACTACCCCCTCTCATATCGCAATCCCACAGTCCCCTCTCATCCCTCCCACTCCCAATTTCCTCTCTATAATCTCTCTATAATGCCTGCTCACTCATAGTAAGCACAGTTTATTTCCGGTGCCTTTTCTAGGTTTCTGTCCCTCAAACCTACGCTGTCATTTACAACGCCAATAGCTCTAACTCTTGTTAAGGTAGCTTTCATATAGTGCAAAGTCCTAAACTAAGGACATTAGAGAGCTTTACATGAGACCCAGACTACATGAAAGCCTTTTTTATTTTGAGACATGGCGAGATTACGCCGTTTGCCCAGAATCACAAGATGTTGAGCGGAGCCGAGAGTCAAACATACTGTCCCAGTTTCAAATTCGGCAGCTCTGCTCGTTAGGCCATACTCCCTCATTCAGTTGCTCCTCCTTTTATCTGTCTGGAAATGCTTACAAACCTTATAGAAATGTCAGACTTCAGACTACAAGCACACACAGACACGCACACAACCACACACACACAACAACACACACAACCACACACAACACACACAGCAACACACACACCCACACATACAACCACACAAACACACACACAACCACACACACAACTACACCCCACCAACCCCTACACAACCACCCCCAAAACCACACAAGCACCCACACACACACAACCACACACACACACACACACAACCACAACCACACACAACCACAACCACACACACAACCACAACCACACACACAACCACGCACACAACCACACATACAACCACACACACACAACCACACACACAACCACACACAACCACACACAGCCACAAACAACCACACATACAACCACCAACCACAAACACACACAACCCCACACAAACAACCACACAAACAACTACACACACAACCACACACACATACACAACTACAACCACACACACAACAACACACACAACCACACACACAATCACACACAACCACACACACATAACCACACATGCACAACCACAAACACAACACACACAAAAACACACACACACACAACCACACACACACACACACACACACACACACACACACACACACACACAACCACTTACAACCACACACTCACACACACACAACCACAACCACACACACAACCACAACCATACATACAACCACATACAACCACACAAAGCCACACACACACAACCTCACACACAATCACACACAAAACCAAACACACAAGTGTTAAAGATTAGACTGCAAACGTCAACATTATTGGCGCCATCTTGCCCCTTTCAAGCTCATTCGTGCGCGTAGGCGGCAGCCATTTTAAGCACCATGACCTTTCTGCCCCTCGCTGATAGCCAGCGCGTCTCTCTCTCTCTCTCCTAACCTCGCAGGCATCCCCCGCACGCTGACAACCCCCTCGCTCTCACATGCCTTGGGTCATAAACCCCTCTTCAGCGCAGATCGGCCTCAGAATCCCATCCTGTTCCCAGCGCGACACCTTCCTTCATTCCTTTCATAGTCTCAGGCCCTTTGATGCAAACCCCCCTTTTCCTGTGTGCCCGTCTGTCTTCCTTGTTCCCAAGCCACCACCTGGCCCTGCGGATACTGTTTATTACCCCGTACAGTAGGAAACCTCCCCTCCCCATCAAAAGACCCTCGAGCCGATCAAAAGCCCCCCACTATATGAGATCCGATCATACTCCACACATTCCGTGAATCGGCGGAATGTCCAGCTGCGCGATAATCATCACCTGTTGTGACCGGGGTGGGGAATTCAACTGTAAATGTATGTGGGAACGGGCCTGAAGGGGAGATTCCGAGGATGTTCTTTCACATATCAAAGTGTTGCAAGAATGTGTTACGTGCAATAAAGATCATAAACCTGTGTATAAGAGGCCAGACCTCAGAGATGCGGTTAGAGCACCTCGTGACGATACTTGCTGTCCGAATTGATGTGTTCTCCTCCGGAGAGAATAAACCCTCGTTTCCTGCCTTTCAGTCTCCAGCGCCTGCTTCTTCATTGATTAATATTGGTGGGTCATTGAGGCGACACCGCCGGGCAACACTAAAGGGTCTTTGGTCACTGGTTGTCTTTGAACCCTTTTACAATTGGCGTCCCAAGCGTGGGGCCTATCAGCGACTCGTGGATCCAGTGGGAGAGGTCCTGACGACAGAGTGAACGACTGCAACGATCGGAAGGTACCCTCTCCGATAGACCCTCGTCTGACAGCCGATCATCCGAACTTCACTGGTTCCGAACGGACCTCTCTCGAGTGATCTACGGTCCTGACTGGGAACCATCAGGAGTGCCACGAGGAGTACGAAGAGAAGAGGACGATCGGGCGCTGGATTCGGAAGACAAGAAACTGTCCATGCGGTCCGGGTAAGGTCGTGTAAACACGACAAATTGCGAAATGATTGATAATTGATGAAAAATACTAGTATTACTTTTTGTTAATTTATTTGGAGATTCGCTGTCTGCAAACGGAGAAACAACAGGCTCTCCCTTTACAAACAGTGAAGGATAGGTACGCATCCGTTGGACCTATCTTTCTCCCCCACTGATCAATTGCCCCTCCCCATTGATTAACTGTTACGGATCGTTTTCTGGAGATTCTCTGTCTGCAAACAGGAAAGAATAGGTCCCCTCTTTGCAGATAGTGAAAGGGTAGGTGACGCGGACCTTTGCGGGCCTACTTATTCTCCCCATTGACCATTTTTTATTTTTTATTTATTGACCAAACACTGATTGCCCGCTATTGGTTCTTGAGGTATTCACTGCCTGCAAACAACGTAGAATAGAAATATTCTCTCTAGTCTTTGCATGCAGTGATAAGATAGGTAGTGCTGACTATTATCCCCATTGTGATCCGTCATGCCTGTCTTCTCCCCACTGGTTAGTAGCCTGTTTAGCCCAGACCGCTTATTAGAGATGAACCATCCGGCTCCGCTGGAAGGCACCCCTAATAAGGACATGTTCATGAAGCATGGATTGATCGCTATAGCCTATAGCAAGCTGTGGCATAAATATACGAAAAAGGATCGAGAAAGTCAGTGGCCACTGATAGGATCCTTTGATGACGATAAAATAAACGCACTAGAAACAGCCCTTGGTAAAAACAAGACGACGCCCACTATGCTTGATAGCTTCGGCATGTGGCGCAAAGAAACTGAACAACGTAAAAAGAGAACTGAGAGTAGGTTGGGAAAGGAGCTGCGGAAAGCAGCCCACCTAGCGGCTCAGAAACTAGAAAAAGAGATAAAAGAAAGAGAGGAAGCCAAACAGAAACTAGAAATAGAAACGTCAAGCCAGTGTCCGGTTAGAACGCCCTCCACACTCTACCCTGAATTACCCTCGAAACAACGAGCCAACGATGATCTGCTGCTAGGTCCTCCGATCATCTACATGCCCCCTCCATATGCCCCTTCCCAACCCTTAGCACAGCACCCACCACCCCCAGGTACAAGCGAGAGTAGCGCCACAGCTTTGGCCTCCATGGCCTCTCTGCCGGCCGAACTCCTTGCATTAGATGCTACGCAAACGACAACATTAGGCGACCCCGAGGCCCGAAGGGTTGGTTCTGCAAGAACACACAGACTAAGCAAAAATGAGCGAGCAGGGGTTGAAAAGATAGCAAGTATACTGGTAGAGAAGAGGGAAGATGAAGAGTCCATCACGGATGTGTTTAACTCTTATACAGGGAGTCACAGACGACACTTTACTGTACAACTGTGTTACCACGTCTTGAACGCATACGAGGACCGATATCGAGACAAAGGTCCCCAGAGCCTAACGACTCTGTACCGGAAGGTCGATATCGGGGATGAGAGTGAGAGTGATGTGACGGACCTCCTTACGCGTACGCTTGAGGTTTTCCGCCACCTCACTGAACGGAAACCGACAATCGAACCCACGGCATCCGTAGTGACCAAACCACAAACTGAACAATCTAACGCCATGATGCCGATACGAGAGGCTGCCCCTTACTGGGTTCCTCCACGAGGTGAAGGGACTCACGATGACGCAAACAACAAAGATGCAAAAGGAAGGATAGTGTACAATTGGGTCTACCAACCATGGGACCGGCAAGAGATTCTGACATTCCGAAAATCTCTGCCTGACCTACGTAAAAACCCCACTGCCTTCTATACTGAGTTGGGTACAGCCCTAGGATCAACGATTATGACCCTGGCTGACATCGACTTGTTTTTCGGGTTATGTCTACCAGCTGATGTGTGGAAACAAATCCGGAAAGTCGACCACTCTGAGCTGTTTGGACATAACTGGTCACAACTCGATGGCATAGATAGACAACGAGAACCCGGACAAAAGCCTTTGAAAGCCATTTTAGACCTCCCGGATAAAATCGTACAGAAATTAAAAACCCTGATCCCAGAAAAGAAAGTGGACTGGTCGATAGTAACGGCCTGCCGCCAGAAACCTCAGGAGGATGTATCAGACTACTTCTCCCGGTTCGAAACGGTGTTCTCCGATTACAGCGGCCAGGACTTGACCACTGCAACCGGACACCATCTGTTTGTCCAGAATTACGTTAAGGGTCTGACACCAGAGGTCTCCCAGAAACTGCAGGCCAGCGAGAGTAGTTGGGCGGCCTCCAAACCTACGGCTATCCTCCAGATGGCCAAATATTATGAACATCAGAAAAATGAAAACGACAGGGCAACAGAGAAAAAGAAGAAGGACTTAAAAGAGAGGGTGATGATTGCCCAACTGCAAGGGGTGACTATAGGACGAGACCAAAACCGGGGAAGCTATCAGACGAACGTCCCTAAGACTACACCTCCCAGGGACCGCACTTTCACTCCCCACGTCGGACGTACAGACATTAGAGAGGACCAGTGTGCTTTCTGTAAAGGAACGGGCCATTGGAAATCTCAGTGCCCAGTTCTGTTGGAAATAATCAAAAATAAAGACCCCAGAGACATAGCAAGCGGACCGAGAAATAGGGGACAACAGCGAGGGCCCCCAAATGACACGACTAACGATAGATCAGGCAGACCAAATACATTTGACCGACCCAGACAGAACCAATGCCAGCAATCTGACTACGATGACGTCCACGACTTTGCATAGGACTGCCCGGGGCAAGGGAGGGATCCAGTCGAGCTCTATGTTGACCAGCAAGGCCCTTACGTCACTGCTAAGGTCCTGGGTACAAAGTCTCCATTTCTGGTAGACACTGGTGCAACACGTAGCGCGTTATCAAAACGACTGATTCCAAGGGCACCCTTGTCTGGCTCACTGATAACATCGACAGGTTTCGATGGAACGCCGTCCACTAACCCTTTGTCCGCCCCGATCCTCTTCGACTTAGAAAGCAACACCACTGACACCACGTTTTTGCTTTCCTCCAATAGCCTTGACGCAATTATGGGACTTGACTTATTGAAACACTTCCGAGCGACAATTAGATGTTCCCAAGACGGAGTCCGAGTTTTTCTTTACGACAATCCCGTTCTGCTTAGACATTGCCCTCCCAGACACATGTTTTCCATCACCAACGCTGACACTTCCCTGCTTGACACACTGCCTCCGTATCTGTGGGCCAAAACGGACTTGGACGTAGGGCGCATGATGATTGACCCAGTGCACATTACTGTCCGACCAGATGCAACACTCCCAAAACTTCCACAATATCGGATATCGCCCGAGGGCGAGAAGGCATTGGTAGAGATTATTCAGTCACTGATAGACGCAGGAGTGGTAGAGGAAGTGGTTAGCAACGTTTGCAACAGCCCAATCTTGCCCATCATCAAGAAGCAGGGAGACGGAGATGAGAAAGCATACCGCTTTATCATTGACCTTCGAGAGATCAACAGGGTACCCCATTACCCTGTGGTCTCGGACATCACCACCATCCTGACTTTGATTCCCTCCACTGCCACCACCTTCACTGTCATTGACCTCAAAAACGCATTCTTTTCCATCCCCATCCACCCAGACAGCCGATATCTCTTCGGCTTCACCCTTAAGGCCCGCTCATATAGGTTCTGCCGAGCACCCCAGGGCTACACAGAAAGCCCTAGCATCTACAGCCAGGCCCTCAAGAGACAACTGGATCAAGTCCAGTTACCCGATGGAGTGGTGTTAGTGCAATATGTCGATGACATCCTTTTGGCAGCCGACACCACTCCATTAGCTGTCACAGCCACCATTCAACTCCTGCACTTCCTTGCAGAAAATGGCCACAAGGTCTCCAAGAAGAAGTTGCAATTCTGCCAACCCCAGGTCACTTACCTAGGCCACCTTTTGTCCAAAGACGGAAGGAAACTGACTCCTGACCGGATCCAAACCATTCTCGAAACTCCTATCCCTAAGACTCAGAAACAGGTTCGCTCCTTACTAGGCCTCACCTCCTTCTGCCGACAGTGGTTACCCAACTTTAGCCTCATAGTAAAACCACTGCTTTCACTGCTAGCTAAGGACGTCCCTTTCCCACTCCCTTGGACCTCTGAGTGTCAGACCTCCTTCGCGCAACTACGAGATGCCCTCTGTTCGGCCCCTGTGTTAGGTACCCCCGATTATACAAAGCCCTTCTCCCTTTACACTCATGAAAGGGAGGGGTGTGCTTTATCTGTCCTGACCCAGTCCATCGGCTCAAAGCAACGACCGTGCGCTTACTTCTCTGCCACTCTTGACCCTGTAGCCAGAGCCCTGCCTGCCTTCGAGCTGTAGCTGCTGCTGCGATCTCTATCCGACAGAGTGAGGGGATCGTGCTCTCGAATTCCCTCACAGTATTGGTACCCCATGCAGTTGACACCCTCCTAAACCAAACCAAGACGCAACACCTGACGAGTGCACGACTAACTGGATACGCACTGACTTTGCTCGCACCCCATATCACCCTGAAAAGATGCACCACACTGAACCCGGCAACTCTGTTACCCTTACCAGAGAACGATCCCAATGTGCACCCTGTACATGACTGCGTGACTCTTACGGACGAACAGACTAGAAGTAGGGTTGACCTCAGAGACACGGCCTTTCCCGACCCTGACGGAGAGCTGTGGGTGGACGGTTCTTGCATCAAACTCCCCGATGGCACCACTTCAGCTGCCTATGCAGTCACCACGGCTCGAACTGTAGTCGAGACAGCCCGCATCACGCAACGATCTGCCCAGGCAGCGGAACTGATTGCCCTAACACGAGCCTGCATTCTAGCAGCAGGAACCACAGCGAACATTTACATCGACAGCCAGTATGCCTTTGGGGTGGTTCACCATTTTGGGCTCCTTTGGAGGGAGAGGGGATTCTTGACCTCACACGGCACCCCCATTTTGCACGGGGATCTAGTCTCCGCCTTGATCGAAGCCGTCCTTCTCCCCAAAAGGCTTGCAGTCATCAAGTGCCAGGCACACAAAAGGGTGACAGATATTATAGGACAGGGAAATGCACTAGCTGACATCACTGCCCGAACGACAGCTGAGAGTAGGACGACAACACATATGTACGTGACCAGGTCACAAGCAGAAAAATGGACTGACGCTAGGGATACTATTAGAGACATTCAAATGGCTAGCACACAAAACGAACTCACTGAATGGACACGGGTGGGATTAAAAGATGACGAAGGCTGCTGGCGGACAAAAGACGCAAACAAATGGCTGCTACCTGACTCGTACCTGATTCCCATACTGACTATGGCACACTCCCCTGCTCACATAGGGTCAGCCCCCATGATTGAACTTGTCTCCAGAGTTTGGCACAATGATAAAATCTCAGACTCCGCCAAACGTCTGGTCCAACAATGCATGATATGCCTGCAACACAACCCCGGGAAAGGAACTGCAGTACCCCGGGGAGGGTTTGGGGTCCCAAATCACCCGTTTGAAGTCCTGCAGATGGACTATATTCAACTAGACAGATGCCAAGGCCTGAAATACGTACTTGTTGTGGTATGCGCATTTAGCAAATGGGTGGAAGCATACCCAACCCGTGACAACACTGCTACGGCCACTGCAAAAGTACTATTAAAGGAGTTTTTCCCCCGTTACGGCCTTTGTCGAATTTTGTGGAGCGACAACGGCCCCCACTTCGTAGCTGAAGTTATCCAACTCATCTTGAAGGGGTTGGGTGTAAAACAAAAGTTCCACACAGTCTTCCACCCCCAATCTGCTGGACTAGTTGAACGACATAATGCCACACTGAAACTTAAATTGGCCAAAATAGTGGCTACCACAGGACTGAAATGGCCAGACGCACTCCCACTGGCCTTGCTCTCAATGCGTTCCACTCCTACCAAACACCACTTGACACCATACGAGGTTATATTCGGCCGGCCTATGAATGTCTGGTTTGCACCGAAACCAACTTCCATTCATGACGTCCCGGACGTCCTAATGTCTGATTACTTATGCCAGTTGACTAAAACACTGTCTGTTATCCATCAACAGGTGCTGCATGCCATCCCTGACGCTTCCAGGGGTCCCGGACACACCATCCAACCTGGGGAGTTCGTTCTGATCCGGAACTTCCAGCGTGCCAAGAGTCTGGAACCCCGGTGGACGGGCCCCTGGCAAGTCCTCATCACCACCCGAACAGCACTTCGAGTGGAGGGAAAACGCAACTGGGTGCATGCACACCACTGTAAGAAGATCTCCTCGACCCTGGCCACGACAGAACACATCGACAACCAAGAAGAGCTCCTGAACAAGGACCGACCGCCACTAGCCTGCTATCCTGATACCGAAGCACTTGAACTTTCAAAATTCTCTGATCCCACTGTGCCATCCAGAGAAGGGTATTTCTTGCGCCGAAAGGAGGGAGCTTCGGCTAAGTAGGCCACGGACTAAGTTGAATCTCAGAACGGTGACCTACACACAACCAAAGGTTACCGGGAAAGAAGCTAAACGAAGTCTGTGGTTCTACCCATCACCAAGCACCTTGAAGATGATGGAAGCGCCAGATAAGAAGATGATGGAAGCGCCAGATAAGAAGATGATGGAAGCAACAGGAAATACCCACTACAGAAACCCAAGAGCAGACAGACTCCACAGCTCAAAGACAATTGCACTCTTCGTCACAATCCTTTTCTGCTTTCTCCTCATGACCACACTCTGGATTGTGGAAGAAAACACACCTGCTCACGAAACATTCCTGACTACTGCTCAGCCTACCACCATGAAGGAACATTATTTGATTTCGCTCTCTCCCCAACTCAGAGAGAGGCGAAAGGAATTTTGGAATAACTCTTTCGTACAACTACTTCACCAGCACAACCTTGCCACCAATGCCACCAACTGTTGGATCTGTGGGTTGCTACCCCACGCCACTGGACACTCGATACCATTCATCCCTTCACCTTTCTCAGTTCACGGCTCCTGTCTTGCTTGGCTGATCCTTCTGCAAGAAAGCTTTAAGGACAATGCCACCTCCAGCAAAACCGTAACGCATTTCTACCACGGGGTCTGGCGGAACAGAACAAAGACACACTTCTGCCCGCAGACCACCAACAACACAATCCACTTGGACATTCCTGCTAAAGAGCAAATTGAAATGCAGGTGTTCAATAATCCAACCAGAACCACCTTCTCCTACCTGCGAAAACGAACGGCTGCCACTCCGACTGTGGCCCTGTCAGTCATCAACGTCACAGGCCACATGTGCAAAGAAGTGCTTGGGACTCAGCTGGTAGGCCACAGTGCTTGCCGGTTTACCAGAACTCTGGACTCCACCGACCCACCTTCCTTTGTGGCACCCCCAAACATGTATTTCGTCTGCGGCACGAAGGCTTACACCTGGCTCCCCAAAGGCTGGGGGGGCACTTGTTTCATTTCCTTCATCCTTCCTCCGACTTATGTGGCACCAGCAAATCATCACAGACAAAAACGAGCCAAGGACATTGAACAAGCCGACTCAACAGGAGCGCAGTTCCTCGATGCTATGAAGGGACTTGTCCCCCTCTGGGGCCCGATGGCAAACAGCCGTGCCATCCGACATCTGACTCAAGCAGTTGAGACAACAATGAACATCACGGCTGGTATCCTTGCTAACAACACCGCCGAACTTCAAGCGGTCCGCTTGGTGGCCCTCCAGAACCGCCTTGTCCTAGATGTGGTTCTTGCGGACCGTGGTGGAGCATGCCGCATTATTGGGTCCAGCTGCTGTACGTACATACCGGACAACTCACCCTCAGTGTACAAAGCCATCGAACATCTTCATAGACTCTCTTCAGAAGTCCACCAAGAACAAGAAGAATGGTCGCTTGGTGGTTGGTTCTGGAACACCGTTAAGAACTGGGGCTGGAGACTATTCACCATTATCCTGATTCCTGTAGTTGTAATATGCGGTTTATGCTTAGGAATTCAATGTCTGCCACCTCTGTGTACATTATGCGTGAATTGTATTTGCCCTAAGACTGTGGACTTTGGAAACGAACGTATGAGAGCATTATATGATGCCGAGGTTAGGAATTTGATGAAGATTGACATTGAGTAAGCAAGTTGGCTAAGATATGTTGAAAAGGGAGGACTGTTAAAGATTAGACTGCAAACGTCAACATTATCGGCGCCATCTTGCCCCTTTCAAGCTCATTCGTGCGCTTAGGCGGCAGCCATTTTAAGCACCATGACCTTTCTGCCCCTCGCTGATAGCCAGCGCGTCTCTCTCTCTCTCTCCTAACCTCGCAGGCATCCCCCGCACGCTGACAACCCCCTCGCTCTCACATGCCTTGGGTCATAAACCCCTCTTCAGCGCAGATCGGCCTCAGAATCCCATCCTGTTCCCAGCGCGACACCTCCCTTCATTCCTTTCATAGTCTCAGGCCCTTTGATGCAAATCCCCCTTTTCCTATGTGCCCGTCTGTCTTCCTTGTTCCCAAGCCACCACCTGGCCCTGCGGATACTGTTTATTACCCCGTACAGTAGGAAACCTCCCCTCCCCATCAAAAGACCCTCGAGCCGATCAAAAGCCCCCCACTTTATGAGATCCGATCAAACTCCACACATTCCGTGAATCGGCGGAATGTCCAGCTGCGCGATAATCATCACCTGTTGTGACCGGGGTGGGGAATTCAACTGTAAATGTATGTGGGAACGGGCCTGAAGGGGAGATTCCTAGGATGTTCTTTCACATATCAAAGTGTTGCAAGAATGTGTTACGTGCAATAAAGATCATAAACCTGTGTATAAGAGGCCAGACCTCAGAGATGCGGTTAGAGCACCTCGTGACGATACTTGCTGTCCGAATTGATGTGTTCTCCTCCGGAGAGAATAAACCCTTGTTTCCTGCCTTTCAGTCTCCAGCGCCTGCTTCTTCATTGATTAATATTGGTGGGTCATTGAGGCGACACCGCCGGGCAACACTAAAGGGTCTTTGGTCACTGGTTGTCTTTGAACCCTTTTACACAAGCACACATACAACCACACAGTCAGTGCAAAATTTCAACAGGCACAGACACCATCAGTCGTCAGTGCACGCTTTCAGCGGGCACAAACACCACCAGCCGTCAGTGCACGCTTCCACCAGGCACACACCACCAGACGTCAGTGCACGCTTTCACCAGGCACACACACACCACCAGCCATCGGTGCACGCTTTCACCAGGCACGCACACCACCAGCCATCGGTGCATCCATTCACCAGGCACACACACAACACCAGCCTTCAGTGCACGCTTTCACCAGGCACACACACCACCAGTTGGCAGTGCACAATCCACCAGGCACACACACCATCAGCCATCAGTGCCCACATAAATTGTTTATGCATCCACAATTAACTATTGTAGCAATCGCAGTATGGCGCACTTTACTTTTAAACATATTCATCTAAAGCGCAGCATGCCATCATTGCTACAAAAATAAATACACATTGTTTTGGCCTACAATTTATAGACTTTTGTTGCAATATTTAGCAATGCCAATAGCTCAAACTTAATTAATGCGAGACCTATTGCATTGCAAATGCTTGTTTGTTCCTGCAGTTTTTCAGGCACCAAACAGGAGCAGCTTTCCCTGGCCATGCTTCTGGGGTAGACACACAGTCTTTGCAAAAGGGAGAAGGGTTGCCCCCTCTTGGATTAAAGCACAGGAGTAAACTGTGGGATTATTTGCAGTATGAATTGCTGCAAAGGGGGGGACTGGGTACATTTATACTATTGGTTAGGGAGGAGCCAGAACTCACCCCACCCACACGTTGTTGCCAGACATACATGTACCCTCTCAAAGCACTACTGGATGTAAGGAAGATAAGAAGAGGACTCAATCTGCTGTATGAGACCTGAGAGTAGCCCTGAGGACTGGCCGTGCTTCTTCTTTTAGCCAGGACAAGGAAGTATACTCAAAGGGTCATAATGCTGACCTCCTGTACAAGCCAGCAGGACACAACAACCTAGAAGCGTTCTTTGCTGAAGATTCCCAGCTGAACACTTAAGTTTAAAATATTTAAAATATTTATCAAGCGCAACGTACACCTGGGCGGTTTCTTGGCGCTAAAGTAGCAGGCAGCCAGCTGGGCAAGAGCAGTTGCTAAGGCGTCGACTGGAAAGGCAGGCAGGGCTTACGGTAGAAAAGCCTGAGAAAATAAAAAGGTCTTCAGAGCTTTGCGGAAACTAGAATACTGGGTGAGGGACCTAAGATGGAAGGGGAGAGAGTTCCAGAACACGGGGGCAAGAGTGGACTATTTCGAGCCACCCTGTTTTTTTTTCCGGTAGCGAGGGACTGCTAAAAGAAGATGTGCCGAGGAGCGGAGGTCTCTGCCAGGGACATAGGCCTTGATGGCGGAGGATATAAAAAGGGGGGCCAGGCCAGTCCTGGCCTGAAACGCCATGCAGCCTAATTTGAACAAGGCGTGTTCCCGCACAGGGAGCCAGTGGAGGGTTTTCAAGAGGGGGGAGGCTTGATGGAATTTGGGAAGACCGAAGGCAAGGCGGGCAGCCTGGTTCTGCACTAGTTGCAGTTTACGCAGGTTGTACTGAGGGATGCCATTGAACAAGATGTTCCCGTAGTCCAGGCGGGACAGGACCAGTGCGGACATAATTAGTTTAAGTGCAGAGAAAGAAAAGAAGCGAGAGATAGAGCGGATAGTACGGAGAGTAAGAAAGCAGGAAGAAACCACCGAACCAATCTGGGAGTGCATAGTGAGTTTATCATTTAGCTTGATGCTAAGAGTCTTAACAGAGGAAACAGGGGTAGGAGGAGAACCAAAGGAGGGGGGCCAAAAGAGAGAATTCCAGGGACTGGAACAACCACCCGTCACCACAAGTTCCGTTTTATCGGGATTGAGTTTCAGGTGGTTGAAATTCATCCAGTCCCTGATGAAAGATAGGATAGATTGGAAGTTAGAGATAGAGCCAGGGGTAGAAGACAGATTGAAGATGAGCTGGAGGTCGTCGGCATAATTATATACCGTGACCTCCAGCTGCTGTAGGGCAAAGATAAGAGGGGCGATATAAAGATTAAATAGTAAAGGAGAGAGAGAAGAGCCCTGGGGAACACCGCACTGGACCTGGCAGGGGGTAGCTGAAAACTCCCCAAGGTGAACCGCCTGGGTCCGGTCCCTCAAAAAGGATGAAAGCCAGATAAGGGCTGAGCCTCCTATGCCCGCCGCCTTGACACGGGAAAGCAAGATGGAATGATCCACTGTGTCAAAAGCGGCGGACAAGTCAAGGAGGACCAGCGCCTGAGATCTGCCCATGTCCATACCCTCTCTGAGGGTGTCTAATACTGACACCACCACTGACTCTGTCGAGTGCTTGGGCCGAAACCCAGCCTGGCACGGAGCCAGCCTCCCATTCTCCTCGGCAAAGGAGCTGAGCGCAGATGTAACATGTCGCTCAAGCACCTTCGCCATAAACGGGAGAAGGGAGATGGGGCGATAGTTGGCCATCACAGAGGGGTCGGCTCCTGGCTTTTTCAAGATGGGGACGATGGAAGCGGCTTTTAACGATGGAGTGACAACCCCTCGAACCAGTGAGGCAGAGGGCAGACAGTATAAATCTGCCGTAAGATGTGTGCCGGGCATATATCAGAAGGGGAACCGGATTTAATTTTGGGGAGGAGGGACAGGAAAAGTTCTTCAGAGAGGGGGGGAAAGGAATTGAAAGAGGCTGGGGCAGGGGGAGGCAGGGGGTCAACAAAAAAAGAGGAAGGGGGGGGATGTTGGATTTGATTGTCGACATTTTTTCGACAAAGTAAAGATTCAGCGAATCACAGAGTTTCTGTGAGGGAGGGGGTTTAAGTGAGGTCCGATCGGAGAAAGCCAGATCGTGAGTAATGGCAAAGATCTCCTTAGGTTGGTTCTCGGCCGCCAAAATTTTGGCCGAGAAGTAAGCTTTCTTGGCCTCAGTGATGTTTTGCTTATAGGTCCCTAGGAGGTGGACGTAGCGAGTCCTGGAGTCGGGGGAGTAGTCCAGTCTCCATTTACATTCTGCCCTGCGAACCGTAAGCTTCAGTTCTTTCAGCTCGTTGTTAAACCACCGATTGGCGTCTTTAGGGCGTCTGATCGAGGTGCGCCGGAGAGGAGCCAAGCAGTCGCTTCCTTCCTTGAGCCATGAGTCAATGGCTTTGGCTTGGGCTGCGGAATCCAGTCCAGATGTAGGGGGAGAGGAGGCCAGGAGCGAGGCTGAGAGGTCAGACAGATTGACCTTGCCCCAATTACGGGCCCATGAGTTTTTGGTGTGGATAGGAGTCTTAGTCAGACAGCGGCTGAGGGAAAACGAAATTAAAAAGTGATCGGACCATATGCAAGGGACAACAGACAGTGCAGACAGGGAGCAGTTTAGAGACCAGACCTGATCTAGAGTGTGGCCATGAATGTGGGTAGGGGTGTGAACAAAAGAGGTGAAATTAAGAGAGAGGAGGGTTTCTGAAAATTCCTTTGATGAGGCACATTCCTTGGGGTCCGAGGGCCAATAGTTAAAGTCCCCGAGGACTAGAGCCGAGGCATAGTTGACCGCCAGGGTGCCAAGTAGATCTTGAAAGGCCGGGAGGAAAGATGGGGTTGGTTGGGGAGGGCGGTAGACAAGCACAATGGCTAAATGGGGGGAAAGGGAGGTAGAGCAAGCCACCAAATAGTCAATTCCTTCCAGGGAAGGTGAGGGGAGGACTTGGAACTGGAGATCAGAACGGACAATGAGAGCAACACCTCCACCCACTTTCCCGCCCGGACGGTCGGCACGGATAGCGTAGTAAGACGAGGGGAGGGCAGCCAATAGGGATGGAAGGGAGGCTTCCGAAAACCACGTTTCCGTCAGCAACAGGAGATCGGGTTTATCAGTGTCTAAAAGGATAAAAAGTTCCTGGTGGTGTTTAATGGCGGACCTAGTATTAAGTAAAATGATAGATAAGGGGGGAGAATAGGAATCAGAAATGGTAGATGAGACGGGGGCCGACGGAGACGTGAGAGGAGGAGGGCAACCGGATGGGCAGGCATGACAGGGAGAGTTGCAGCCCAAAAGGGTAATCCTATGAATAGTACGAGGATCGAGGGGCCAATGGCCTTGAAGTAGTGTCAAGTCAGCGGAAGAACATTGGGTAAGAGGACCAGGGGTGATGGCCCCTAGCCCCGGTCTGACGCGGACGGGCGCAGACGGGCTTAACTCTGGCGCGCCTACGTCGCGCCCGCTGCGCTCGTCCGCTGCGCTGACGCATGAGGCACTTCCAATTGGACCTGACATGGATCATGCTGGTGGCCTCTATTATAATGATTTACAAAAGGGGGTGGTGATGAACAGAGTGTCTGAATTGAGCAGACCACTCTTACCCAGTCCAAAGATCAGGGCTTGATCCATCACCGTTATTTATCTCACTGCCCCATCCCAGCTCAGAACCTGGCTATATGCAAATCAGTCTGTCCCTGGCCCAGTGCATCATGGGAACAGGGCAGACTAAACTACCAAGCCAATTCTTTACCAGAAAGGAGACAAGCTACCGGGGACCGGTTTCTGGCATTTCAGCCTCTTCGGCCCGGCTTGCTTGAATCCTGATGGAGCAGTGAGAAAGGGACTCATGTCTGAGTATACCCTGCCACACCTATAGTGGCCAAAATCGATTTACAAAAGGGGGTGGTGATGAACAGAGTGTCTGAATTGAGCAGACCACTCTTACCCAGTCCAAAGATCAGGGCTTGATCCATCACCGTTATTTATCTCACTGCCCCATCCCAGCTCAGAACCTGGCTATATGCAAATCAGTCTGTCCCTGGCCCAGTGCATCATGGGAACAGGGCAGACTAAACTACCAAGCCAATTCTTTACCAGAAAGGAGACAAGCTACCGGGGACCGGTTTCTGGCATTTCAGCCTCTTCGGCCCGGCTTGCTTGAATCCTGATGGAGCAGTGAGAAAGGGACTCATGTCTGAGTATACCCTGCCACACCTATAGTGGCCAAAATCGATTTACAAAAGGGGGTGGTGATGAACAGAGTGTCTGAATTGAGCAGACCACTCTTACCCAGTCCAAAGATCAGGGCTTGATCCATCACCGTTATTTATCTCACTGCCCCATCCCAGCTCAGAACCTGGCTATATGCAAATCAGTCTGTCCCTGGCCCAGTGCATCATGGGAACAGGGCAGACTAAACTACCAAGCCAATTCTTTACCAGAAAGGAGACAAGCTACCGGGGACCGGTTTCTGGCATTTCAGCCTCTTCGGCCCGGCTTGCTTGAATCCTGATGGAGCAGTGAGAAAGGGACTCATGTCTGAGTATACCCTGCCACACCTATAGTGGCCAAAATCGATTTACAAAAGGGGGTGGTGATGAACAGAGTGTCTGAATTGAGCAGACCACTCTTACCCAGTCCAAAGATCAGGGCTTGATCCATCACCGTTATTTATCTCACTGCCCCATCCCAGCTCAGAACCTGGCTATATGCAAATCAGTCTGTCCCTGGCCCAGTGCATCATGGGAACAGGGCAGACTAAACTACCAAGCCAATTCTTTACCAGAAAGGAGACAAGCTACCGGGGACCGGTTTCTGGCATTTCAGCCTCTTCGGCCCGGCTTGCTTGAATCCTGATGGAGCAGTGAGAAAGGGACTCATGTCTGAGTATACCCTGCCACACCTATAGTGGCCAAAATCGATTTACAAAAGGGGGTGGTGATGAACAGAGTGTCTGAATTGAGCAGACCACTCTTACCCAGTCCAAAGATCAGGGCTTGATCCATCACCGTTATTTATCTCACTGCCCCATCCCAGCTCAGAACCTGGCTATATGCAAATCAGTCTGTCCCTGGCCCAGTGCATCATGGGAACAGGGCAGACTAAACTACCAAGCCAATTCTTTACCAGAAAGGAGACAAGCTACCGGGGACCGGTTTCTGGCATTTCAGCCTCTTCGGCCCGGCTTGCTTGAATCCTGATGGAGCAGTGAGAAAGGGACTCATGTCTGAGTATACCCTGCCACACCTATAGTGGCCAAAATCGATTTACAAAAGGGGGTGGTGATGAACAGAGTGTCTGAATTGAGCAGACCACTCTTACCCAGTCCAAAGATCAGGGCTTGATCCATCACCGTTATTTATCTCACTGCCCCATCCCAGCTCAGAACCTGGCTATATGCAAATCAGTCTGTCCCTGGCCCAGTGCATCATGGGAACAGGGCAGACTAAACTACCAAGCCAATTCTTTACCAGAAAGGAGACAAGCTACCGGGGACCGGTTTCTGGCATTTCAGCCTCTTCGGCCCGGCTTGCTTGAATCCTGATGGAGCAGTGAGAAAGGGACTCATGTCTGAGTATACCCTGCCACACCTATAGTGGCCAAAATCGATTTACAAAAGGGGGTGGTGATGAACAGAGTGTCTGAATTGAGCAGACCACTCTTACCCAGTCCAAAGATCAGGGCTTGATCCATCACCGTTATTTATCTCACTGCCCCATCCCAGCTCAGAACCTGGCTATATGCAAATCAGTCTGTCCCTGGCCCAGTGCATCATGGGAACAGGGCAGACTAAACTACCAAGCCAATTCTTTACCAGAAAGGAGACAAGCTACCGGGGACCGGTTTCTGGCATTTCAGCCTCTTCGGCCCGGCTTGCTTGAATCCTGATGGAGCAGTGAGAAAGGGACTCATGTCTGAGTATACCCTGCCACACCTATAGTGGCCAAAATCGATTTACAAAAGGGGGTGGTGATGAACAGAGTGTCTGAATTGAGCAGACCACTCTTACCCAGTCCAAAGATCAGGGCTTGATCCATCACCGTTATTTATCTCACTGCCCCATCCCAGCTCAGAACCTGGCTATATGCAAATCAGTCTGTCCCTGGCCCAGTGCATCATGGGAACAGGGCAGACTAAACTACCAAGCCAATTCTTTACCAGAAAGGAGACAAGCTACCGGGGACCGGTTTCTGGCATTTCAGCCTCTTCGGCCCGGCTTGCTTGAATCCTGATGGAGCAGTGAGAAAGGGACTCATGTCTGAGTATACCCTGCCACACCTATAGTGGCCAAAATCGATTTACAAAAGGGGGTGGTGATGAACAGAGTGTCTGAATTGAGCAGACCACTCTTACCCAGTCCAAAGATCAGGGCTTGATCCATCACCGTTATTTATCTCACTGCCCCATCCCAGCTCAGAACCTGGCTATATGCAAATCAGTCTGTCCCTGGCCCAGTGCATCATGGGAACAGGGCAGACTAAACTACCAAGCCAATTCTTTACCAGAAAGGAGACAAGCTACCGGGGACCGGTTTCTGGCATTTCAGCCTCTTCGGCCCGGCTTGCTTGAATCCTGATGGAGCAGTGAGAAAGGGACTCATGTCTGAGTATACCCTGCCACACCTATAGTGGCCAAAATCGATTTACAAAAGGGGGTGGTGATGAACAGAGTGTCTGAATTGAGCAGACCACTCTTACCCAGTCCAAAGATCAGGGCTTGATCCATCACCGTTATTTATCTCACTGCCCCATCCCAGCTCAGAACCTGGCTATATGCAAATCAGTCTGTCCCTGGCCCAGTGCATCATGGGAACAGGGCAGACTAAACTACCAAGCCAATTCTTTACCAGAAAGGAGACAAGCTACCGGGGACCGGTTTCTGGCATTTCAGCCTCTTCGGCCCGGCTTGCTTGAATCCTGATGGAGCAGTGAGAAAGGGACTCATGTCTGAGTATACCCTGCCACACCTATAGTGGCCAAAATCGATTTACAAAAGGGGGTGGTGATGAACAGAGTGTCTGAATTGAGCAGACCACTCTTACCCAGTCCAAAGATCAGGGCTTGATCCATCACCGTTATTTATCTCACTGCCCCATCCCAGCTCAGAACCTGGCTATATGCAAATCAGTCTGTCCCTGGCCCAGTGCATCATGGGAACAGGGCAGACTAAACTACCAAGCCAATTCTTTACCAGAAAGGAGACAAGCTACCGGGGACCGGTTTCTGGCATTTCAGCCTCTTCGGCCCGGCTTGCTTGAATCCTGATGGAGCAGTGAGAAAGGGACTCATGTCTGAGTATACCCTGCCACACCTATAGTGGCCAAAATCGATTTACAAAAGGGGGTGGTGATGAACAGAGTGTCTGAATTGAGCAGACCACTCTTACCCAGTCCAAAGATCAGGGCTTGATCCATCACCGTTATTTATCTCACTGCCCCATCCCAGCTCAGAACCTGGCTATATGCAAATCAGTCTGTCCCTGGCCCAGTGCATCATGGGAACAGGGCAGACTAAACTACCAAGCCAATTCTTTACCAGAAAGGAGACAAGCTACCGGGGACCGGTTTCTGGCATTTCAGCCTCTTCGGCCCGGCTTGCTTGAATCCTGATGGAGCAGTGAGAAAGGGACTCATGTCTGAGTATACCCTGCCACACCTATAGTGGCCAAAATCGATTTACAAAAGGGGGTGGTGATGAACAGAGTGTCTGAATTGAGCAGACCACTCTTACCCAGTCCAAAGATCAGGGCTTGATCCATCACCGTTATTTATCTCACTGCCCCATCCCAGCTCAGAACCTGGCTATATGCAAATCAGTCTGTCCCTGGCCCAGTGCATCATGGGAACAGGGCAGACTAAACTACCAAGCCAATTCTTTACCAGAAAGGAGACAAGCTACCGGGGACCGGTTTCTGGCATTTCAGCCTCTTCGGCCCGGCTTGCTTGAATCCTGATGGAGCAGTGAGAAAGGGACTCATGTCTGAGTATACCCTGCCACACCTATAGTGGCCAAAATCGATTTACAAAAGGGGGTGGTGATGAACAGAGTGTCTGAATTGAGCAGACCACTCTTACCCAGTCCAAAGATCAGGGCTTGATCCATCACCGTTATTTATCTCACTGCCCCATCCCAGCTCAGAACCTGGCTATATGCAAATCAGTCTGTCCCTGGCCCAGTGCATCATGGGAACAGGGCAGACTAAACTACCAAGCCAATTCTTTACCAGAAAGGAGACAAGCTACCGGGGACCGGTTTCTGGCATTTCAGCCTCTTCGGCCCGGCTTGCTTGAATCCTGATGGAGCAGTGAGAAAGGGACTCATGTCTGAGTATACCCTGCCACACCTATAGTGGCCAAAATCGATTTACAAAAGGGGGTGGTGATGAACAGAGTGTCTGAATTGAGCAGACCACTCTTACCCAGTCCAAAGATCAGGGCTTGATCCATCACCGTTATTTATCTCACTGCCCCATCCCAGCTCAGAACCTGGCTATATGCAAATCAGTCTGTCCCTGGCCCAGTGCATCATGGGAACAGGGCAGACTAAACTACCAAGCCAATTCTTTACCAGAAAGGAGACAAGCTACCGGGGACCGGTTTCTGGCATTTCAGCCTCTTCGGCCCGGCTTGCTTGAATCCTGATGGAGCAGTGAGAAAGGGACTCATGTCTGAGTATACCCTGCCACACCTATAGTGGCCAAAATCGATTTACAAAAGGGGGTGGTGATGAACAGAGTGTCTGAATTGAGCAGACCACTCTTACCCAGTCCAAAGATCAGGGCTTGATCCATCACCGTTATTTATCTCACTGCCCCATCCCAGCTCAGAACCTGGCTATATGCAAATCAGTCTGTCCCTGGCCCAGTGCATCATGGGAACAGGGCAGACTAAACTACCAAGCCAATTCTTTACCAGAAAGGAGACAAGCTACCGGGGACCGGTTTCTGGCATTTCAGCCTCTTCGGCCCGGCTTGCTTGAATCCTGATGGAGCAGTGAGAAAGGGACTCATGTCTGAGTATACCCTGCCACACCTATAGTGGCCAAAATCGATTTACAAAAGGGGGTGGTGATGAACAGAGTGTCTGAATTGAGCAGACCACTCTTACCCAGTCCAAAGATCAGGGCTTGATCCATCACCGTTATTTATCTCACTGCCCCATCCCAGCTCAGAACCTGGCTATATGCAAATCAGTCTGTCCCTGGCCCAGTGCATCATGGGAACAGGGCAGACTAAACTACCAAGCCAATTCTTTACCAGAAAGGAGACAAGCTACCGGGGACCGGTTTCTGGCATTTCAGCCTCTTCGGCCCGGCTTGCTTGAATCCTGATGGAGCAGTGAGAAAGGGACTCATGTCTGAGTATACCCTGCCACACCTATAGTGGCCAAAATCGATTTACAAAAGGGGGTGGTGATGAACAGAGTGTCTGAATTGAGCAGACCACTCTTACCCAGTCCAAAGATCAGGGCTTGATCCATCACCGTTATTTATCTCACTGCCCCATCCCAGCTCAGAACCTGGCTATATGCAAATCAGTCTGTCCCTGGCCCAGTGCATCATGGGAACAGGGCAGACTAAACTACCAAGCCAATTCTTTACCAGAAAGGAGACAAGCTACCGGGGACCGGTTTCTGGCATTTCAGCCTCTTCGGCCCGGCTTGCTTGAATCCTGATGGAGCAGTGAGAAAGGGACTCATGTCTGAGTATACCCTGCCACACCTTTATTATATTATAATGAGTCCTGATCCCCAAGTGCTGTTCCTGAGGCTTTGGAACCCCTAGCTGATCCTGGCTGGACTTCTCCTACCACCCCTGAAAACCTGGGACTTAGAAACCTTTCGGCTCCAAAGACCTCCAGAGTACTCAGACAAACCTGGAAAGCCAATCTGACCAAGGTGCATTGCCACTGGGCTGAAGATTTAGGTTCCCCTCATTCAGAACTGTTAGGCCTGTCAGCCTCAGGGTGATTGCCCCCTAGTGTTTTACCTTTGCCCTTCACTTTTACTGAAATTCGTTTTTGCTGGCATAAGGACTTTGTGCACTTTACCACTGCTAACCAGTGCTAAAGCACATATTTAATTTACTTCTAAGTCCTTTGTAGATTGGTATACCCAATACCCAGGGCATGTAAATTAAATGCTACGAGTGGTCCTGCAGCACTTGTTATGCTACTCACTTAAGTACCACATTTGCAGACTGATGCAGTTTTAAACTGCCAATTTGACTTGGCAATGTCACCTCCTAGCCTAGTCTTAAACTCCCCTTTTATTCCATTTAGGTCACCCCTAATGTAGGTCCTGGGTAGTGTTGGACCTGGCCATTTTGGCAGGTTCACCCCAACACTTTTTGCTTTTTCCTAGCCTGTTTCTGTAACCTGGTGTTGGTGATTTTAGGCCTCTGCATACTGTTTCACTGTGGTACAGTGTAAAGTGCGTGAGCTCTCTGTGTATGTGTGGTGAGTGACCTGCCCTCCCATAGGAATGCATGGGGAATATGTGTGACCATGGTAGTTCCTTATGTGTGGGGAGTGCAGGGTCGAGTTTGGTATGTGCAAACTTGTGAGATTGAATGCTGTGTAATGATGTATGTGGCATGAATGTGTCTAGTGTGGAAGTGTCACTTCTAGAAGTTGGCATATTTGTGTAATTTGTGCCTGGCGTGTGATTGGCTGGAGCCTGGCTCCAGGAGTCTGGATGGGTCTGCCCAGTGGTGAGTGTTGAGATTAGCATGCTGATGTGAGGGGAGGGGTGCACCTGGGCCTGAATAGGGCTGGGTTTTCCCTCCACAGTGCTGGCTCCACCCCCTGTGGTGTGTCTGATGGCCCTAGCCTGCCCAGTGAAAGGAGTTCCCTATAACCAGTTGTAGCTGGTTCTCACATTGCCTGCACCCTGCTAGACAAAGGATTTTACTGTATAAAAAGAGGCTGTGTCCCCTTACAAAATGTTCTTTTTTCTGACTTGAATCCTGCCAGGGGCGTGCAGCTGCTTGGGCCCAGGGGATGGCTTGCCTCCCTGGGCCCTGCCCAGCCCCGGATACCTGATGGACCTGGATGCCTGGGGGATCTTTTCTTTCTTAGGGTCCCCTTAGGCTTCACTTTTCCCCCAGGACCTTTTTCTTTGAACCCTGTGCATTTTCTTAGGACTGCTAGGACCCTCCTTGCTAATGGGGTCCTTTCTGAGGGGCCTGGCACTGTCTGAGCCCCCAGCGCCTTGAGAGCGCTTTATTTTACTTACTGGGCATAGCGTTGTCGTTTTCCCTTGGGGGGAAGCGCTCCTGCCCCTTTGATGCTTGTTTGCATTTTTTTGTTATGGACGGGTGCCACCCCATTTATTTAATTATCTAGTGAGTGCCCACCTCGCTTCTACTTTTATTTGTATACCGAGGGTGCCCACCCCTCAATTGCCGGTAAGAATCACTGCCGCGGCCCTCGCGGTGAAAAATAGGAAGTCAGGCACTGTGGGGCCTGACTCGGGGCGGAACTTCCGGTTCTGTGAGGAAGTCCCGCCTGCCGCCGTGCTCCGATTGGAAGGAAGCCTTGGTCCCGCCTTTCCGGTCTCCCGTGTGGAGAGGGAGACCGGAGTTGCCGCAGAGAGCCCCGGGTTCCAGGATGGGGCCTGGGTGAAGTGGGAAAACGCTGGTAGCAGCGCGGGGCTCCCGTGAGGAAGGAGGGAGCCCCGCAGGTGCTGTGCCGCCGGCCGAGGATCGGAGCCAAGAGACCAGTAAGGAGGGGTCTCAGTGTTGTGTGAGCTGGTTCCTGGAGCGGCCCCACTTGATAGCGGGCCGCTCCAAAGTCTCGGGGACATATTTGATTTAGAGCTCTAAGAGGCTCCTGGGAGGTTGAGGTTTTTTGAGTCCCCATAGGGGGGACTCCAACGAGGGGGTCAATGTTGGTTGGAGAGCCCCGAGAGGCCCGCACCCCCTGCCAGTGCAGGCGCAGCATAGGATGCCTTTAGGGCAGCCCCGGATGGTAGCGGGCCGCCCCAACGTTTGATTGATAAACCTAAGAGCCTGCATGGCCCTAGTTTTGGGCCTGATGATTCATAGAGCCTGAGAGCTCCAACGTTTGGCTCAGTGTTTAAGGAGCCAGAGTGCCCGAGGGTCATGTTTTCACTCTAGAGCCTGTGTGGCTCGATCAATTGGCACAGTGTTGTTCCCAAGGGCCAGTGAGAGCCCCTGTTGCAGTTTTGTCTCCAGCTGCCTAGAAATTAGTGGGCAGCTGCACCCTTTAGGCGCCAAGGGAGATAGAGTCCCTGTGTGGGACAGAGATGGCACAGTGGTGCCAGGCCTTCTACAGCTGTGCAGCACTTAGTGACAGCTGCAACGTTTAGGCCCTGTTGTTGTTCCCAGCTGCCCAGCAATTAGTGGGCAGCTGCAACGTTTGGGTTTGCGCCGGTGGCGCACCCCTGACTGGCGCTGCATTGGCAGCGCGCCCTGACATTCTGGACACAGGGCTTTTTGAGTCTCCTTGTTGGATGGCCAGTTGGCCAGGGGGCTGGTATGTAAGCATGGGCGAATATAGCAAATTTGCCGTTCGCGAATTTTGAGAATTTGCAAACTTGCAATCCGCAAAATACGCGAATTCTCGCGAATTTGCGGATTTGTTTTGTGTTCGCAAGGGTTTCTGCCAGTTCACGAGGGTTTGGTACCAGTTCACAATTGCGAATGTACTTGTCGGCTCGCAACGGTCGCGACTATGTTGTTTCTACATCTGGTTCATCATCACAGGTTCCCAGCACCCTCTGTTTCACCACTGCCACCCTCTGTTTCACCCATGCCACCCTCTGTTACATCAATGCCACCCTCTGGTTCATCATCACTGTAGATTATGGGGGGGAAAAGCAAGCACACCTGCCCTGCTTCAACTGACATGAATTAATTTGGGGTTAGTTTATTAATGTGTCAGTATTTTAAAATTCCTGGTCTGGCACCTGCTTCCTTATCAGTAATTTGCTTTCTGTTGCAGTGCAACTTTTTTTCCCAGGACCTTTGTGGCCTACTTGTAGCTATTCTATGAGCCTGCTGTGAGGGTCAGAGCAGGGTCATACAATTGTTGCAACTAGCAACTGAACTCTGGAGGGGCCCCAGTCAGGAAGCACTACAGGGAATGGTTACTAATGATGAGTTTGACCTCTTGCACCTGCTGAGTGCTTTCAGTTTTGCAAAACTCGTTTTTCTGCAATTTCGTGGGATCGCGGGGCGCGAACACGCGCGAGATCGGATTCGGAAGCCGAGAATTTGTGCGAATATGCGATTTGTTTTTTTGCGGCGTGTTAGTTCGCAAGGTTTTGTGCGTTTTCGCAAGCCGCTTGTAGCGCAAGGCGCAAAGTTACCCTCGCGGTCGTTCAAGGGCGCGGCCATCTTGTTTGCTTGACGTATTTCCGTTTCCGGGCGCGAAGTGTAATCTCGCAAAGTGTGCGGCTCGCCAGTACAATTTCGCTGGTGTTCGCGAGGAAAATCTCACGCGAACTTACCCGCGCTATTGTGAACGGGCGCGGCCATCTTGTTTCTCATTCATTGCTATGGTTCTGGGCATGCTTTTGGTATCCTCTCTGTATCTCTGCCATCCTTTGCTTGTTTGAAGTTTTTTTTTAATCTATTTTACTTATTATTTATCTCTCTATTTTTCTTGCTCTATATTTTTGTGTTTTCTGCTACTTTTGGTTAATTTTAAACTACTTTTTTCAACTCTTTACTTTTCCTTTCTTCCCTATTCTATTTTCTTTATTATTTAGCTTCCTTTCTGCCCAGACCATGGTGAAGGGAGCCGGGAAGCATCCCGAGAAGGGGAAGGGTCCCGCACCCCGTGCCCGGCTCCAGTGCGGGCGTTTGAGGGGGGAGCAGGTCGCACCCCGGGAGATCTTTAGCCCGGAGGAGGTGGACGCACTAATTTTTTATGTTCAGCGCCGTCTCCTCAGGACCATCATGGCAGGCGGCAGGATCGGTGTCGGGTACGGGATCCGGGAGCGCCGGAAGCGGTGGGAGAAGGTGTGCCGGGCCATGTACCACCACTCTCGGGTCCGGCGCACCTACAACCAGGCCACCCACCGCTGGACGGATGTCCTGGACCGTGAACGAGATCTGCTCGACCTGCTTGGCCTTGAGATCCCCGGGCTTAGTGAGTAGTAGTAGTAGCTATTTCTTTACTACTCTGTTTTCTCCTGCTCTGTGTGTTATCATATTGCAAATTTTTGTTTTTTACCAAGAGCAATAATGCTGCTCATTACATTGTAGGTAAATTATATTTCAAAATCTTCTGTGCATTTCAGGTGCACTGCTCTCCTTCTCAGTAGTGTTGCTCCTATGATTATTTGTTTTTTCTATTTTGTGTTCATTTCATTGGCCTGTGAAATTATGCATGAGTGTAGTTTAAAGAACTGCGTAATGCTAGACACTAAGGTTCAGATTTTTAATTACCGGCGCATCCCTGCAAAGTAGCGGGGATGCGCCAGTAATTGTGCGCCACGCCACCACCACCCATGGTGCGCCGTACTTACAATGCGGCGCACCACGGGCCCAAAACGTCACCAAAGCGTTACGCATCTGTGCCGTAAAGGCGGCGCATTGCTGGAGTTGCATCGCAACGATGGCGCAGCTCCATCAATGCTCTGGGGTGCCCTATCTCCCCAATGCTGCGTCAAGCAGTACGTCTGCTTCAAGCAGGCGCAGGGTTTGAGGCACGCATCATTGTCGTTAAAGTGAGTGATTGAAATCTTGTAGATTTCCCTCAGCCACTTTTGGGATGCGTTCCTGCGCAGGAACGCCCTCCCTTGCACCGCACCGCCCCCTGATGGCGCAGGGCTTTACAACATGATACATCTCCCATATGCGTCACGTTGTTAATATGCGCCGCACCATTGTGCCTCTTTTGTTCTGCCGCTGCGTCACAAAAGTCACGCAACAATGGAGCAAAAGAGCCGGAAGGGGCTTCTAAATCAGCCCCTACAGACTCAAGTCCAGTCCTTCCTTTATACACATGGCGATAAGAAGAAATAGTGGTGGTGGATTGATAGTTTGAGTATTTTAATGACTGGTTAATGTAGTAGGAAACTTTAGTGTTGTCGCTGATCTGCAATCACGATGGACTTTGTCTGTCACTTCGCGTGCTGCGGACTGCTGCCTGCCAATCCTAGGCAAACCTTTTTAGTACTTTGTTTAGTGAGTTACATAAGAAGTTTCCAATTCGACGGTCCGCAAATCAAGCAATACTAATAACGTAGTAGACCACATGAGATCGGCCAATAACATATCCCATGGAATAGTTGTCTATTTGCTATTTCGCCAAAATATTTTGTTATTGTTCTTTTGAAATGTTTGATTTGGTTGACAAATATCATCCATGTTTTCTGGTCTTTCTTTCTTTCATGTTGTACATCAGCTCCCCCCGGGGGAAGAGGACACAGGAGGAGGAGGAGGGTACTGTTCAGGATGCAGGCCAGGATCGAGCAGGCGAGTGCTCCTTTGCTGGCCCCAGTAAGTTTTAATTTTAATATAGAGTACTTATTTTTTCCTAGCGTTCCTCATTCGATTTTTTCTAAATCGTCTTTGATCGTCTTGTAGACTGGATCTAAATTCTTATCCTGCCTCGACTTTGACTCCCTGTGGTATTACTAGATTATTCTTATTAGTCTGTCTGTGTGCTAACTAAGATTGCACATTTGGCAATTCCATTGGACTCCCATTCTAGTCAGCAATAGCTCTATGCACTGAGTGCAGTCCTCTAGGATTGTCCATAATGTCTTTTCAAGTCTTCTAAATGTTTATGCTTTGACAATTGCCAACAATAAAAAGGTGAATGACCACCAAGAAAGAATAAGATACTACTTTACTTTTGGTTTGGATAGTAGGACAATCCATTCTACTACTGTTGCAGGGACAAATCTGCACAAACAGAACTATGGACACTAAATAATGCATTGCTTAGCTTATCAATTATAATAGGTGCTGTTAGACTTTCCACATACCTCAGTGATAACAGACTTTGTAGTTGAACCCCCAATCTCCTTACTGACTAGATAGTGTGGCAGAGTCATTTAGCTCCCAAAGTCACCGATGATTGATCCCCAATGATGTCAGAGGCACGGACTCATGCTTGCAAAAATTCCAAAACCTTTAGCTCATCCACTCCAGTCTGGAGGACCAAAAACCACAGAGTCTATTTAAGTTTAAAAGCTTTATTAAAAGTAAACACATTTATTAAAATCAAGTTTGTCATAAAAGTAAACATTTAACTGAAAATGGAAAAGTGCTTAGTGCTGACGATTAATTGGACACATTTCTTGTGGTCGAGCCGAGCTCTCACCTGGTTTGAACTTGATCCTGCTCGTGTTCTTAGAAGTCAAGCTTCTGTCTGTTAGGATAAAAAGTGGTGCGTGCTAAAAATAAAAAGCAAGCATTCATCAGTTGTGCCAAAAAGTGCAGCAGGACAACAGCCTTCCCTGGAAAAAGGGACATTTTTACTTTAGAGTAGACAGTCACAAATTATTACATTGTATTCTGTTTTTTTCACATTTCTTTCTTCCTCCTAGACCAAATATTATATAGTAGTGAGTGGTGTATTCTAAACTTATTAAATGTACTTTGTAGGTGGAACATCTGGAGGCGGGGCCAGCGCGGAGGTGGTGGCATTGGACGAGGGGAACAACTCTGGGGAGGAGGCGGTGCAAGTGCTGGACAATCCTGTGAGGGATAACACGGTGGTGGCGGGCAGAGATAAGATATATATTCCTTACTTATTGAGATTGAAGACTGCAGAGTGTGCTTTCTGCACGGGTGTATTATAAATCAACCAGGCAGTAGCCTCCTCTAAATGTACTTCGACTTAGCTGTGAAGTTTTTGGCGAGAAGAATCCCAATCAGATCTGAGATGAACTTGATGGATGGGATGAACGAAAAGCAAAAGAAGGGTGTAAGTAATTGTGGAAGGACGAGAAATGTAATGATGACTGGCAAAGAAGAATGATATGTGTTTGCTTGGTCCCCGAGGTGGCTGGGAAGGAAAGAATATGGTATGGTGCATGGCTGGGTGAATGATGAAGCAAGGATGGGTGGAAGGAGAACAGCCTGGGTGGGTGAAACAGAAACTGTATGTGTGCATATACTTTGAATGGATGGATGCCTGGATCATGGTACTATCTGACTCTTAGATAGCATATGTGTATCTAGGGAGAGTAGACGGTCACTGGATGAACTAAGTGTTACTTTGAAGAGCATGTAACAGGGCACCCGCACGTCCGTTCCAGTGTAGGAAAGGCAAGGAAAAGAAGTTGTAATTTTGTCCAAATACTACCATGAATAGTAGCAGTAGTTTGTATTGCTACTGCAAGCACAGCATATATCCGGTTATTACGGTGAACACTCCCTACCTCTCTTAATAACTTTAGTTTAGTAGTAGTACGTCATTCATGTGTGGGTGTATCACTGTTCACTCAATAATAAGCAAAGCACCTAAAGTCATTCCATATGTCATCAAATACATCCCATGTGAAGTGATAGATAATCAGATTATTTAGCTTCTTCATTTTCCTTTTCTAATACTAAATTAATTAAGCAGTAGCCCTTTTAACAGAGTATTCTCAGTGCCACCCGTAATAGAAAAGTAAGAACTTCACCACCTGCATGTACTGGACTGGTACAGTAACTCAAGTCTGTCTCACTCATCATGGTGTGCGTATGTTTTTCTCGGGTGCAAGTTCACTGCGCTGGCATTATGCCGCCTTGCATAAGATAACGTACCAATTTTCCTAAACATGAGAGAAGAAGAAGAAGAATAAAACTGGTGTACTGTCATAGTCGACTGTAATGGAAGTCCATAGTGCTCGTAGAATTTGTTCCTTAAACTCCCACTAATGTTAGAGCAAGGATGAAGAAGTCGGAGGTTACATAGATACTGTCCTCAATAGTTATGCACTGTGCTTTCAATTTGCTACTTGTACTGTGACACAACTTTCTGCTCAATCATTTTGTGTTAATCTTAAGGAGCATTGGTTACAGACTATGTCTTTCTTTCTTCATATAGTTGCTCCTTCCAAATCAAAGAGACCATCAAGGAGGAGGGAGCTGGCTCAAATGGCCCGGCAACGGAGGCTGGATGCCACTGTTGACGAATATTGGCGGCTGGTGGCCCTGGAGGAGGAGGAGACGCAGTCTACCGGTACAACAACAACATCCACTGGGACAGCTGCATCCTCCTCCGTGCCCCCACGGGCTGCCAGCCAGCGCAGTGCTCCAGCGGTACGGAGCCGGGCTACCAAAGCCAACAGCCACCACCGAGCAGCAAAGACAGCAGCTGCCCCCCACAGGATTTGCAAGGCATGCCAGCGCCGCTTATGGCTCAGAGTGTCCTACCTGGAGCAGGAGGTCCTAAGCTATAAGAACTTGGTGAAGGGCCTCCTCTTCGACCATGCCACCCTCCGCAAGGAGCATGATGCCCTTGCCGCTAAAGTCAACAGCACCCTGCCGTAGTGTCCCTTGCCCCTTTTTTAGAGACTTTTGGGGGGTGGGAATTGGGAGTGGTTTTTTTTTGGAACCTTTGAAGGACAATAGTTGGGGTTAGGGAGGGTCTTGCGGGAGATTATTTGGTTAGGCCTATAAAAATATACTTTTTGAAACTTTATCTGACCATACCTGTTTTTTACTGCTTTTGAGTCTGGTGGGTGGGGGTTTAACAGTAAGTTTGTTTTCCTGAATAGTCCTAGGACTTTAGTAGTACTACCGTCAATCTCTCGTCTCTCCTAATACTCCATTATACTACCTCCAACCAAACGCTTATTTTACCTGTAATTTGTGTTTGAAAGTAGGGCTAGGCCCAGGGCTGGCTCCACGGGAAAGGGCGATTAAGGTTGGCAATCCAGGGCGGATGAAATTTCCTCCTCATTGCGGTGGTACTAGTGGTGTGATACAGTGGCAGTTGCATGCCTATGGAAAAAAAGAAAATGGAACCTGGTTTGTCCTTACTGTAGCATTACAACGGTACGATAGAGAATATAGCAGGTGACAGTACACTAGAACAGTGCCACAATGTAGCCTAACAAATGGTAAAGTATTGATAGTATAACTTGTACTTGTGTTGGATTTCTTTGACATTGGCTACTACTACAAGAAATAGTACTGAAGCTGAGTACGTTTAGAATATATCCTCGGATTCCTTCACCAGCCTGTTGCTATGACCTTATCCTCCCCAGCAAATGTGTGGAATTATTGATGTCATTTAGTCACACATCAAGCAAAACCACACAGCCCGGGGGAAGCAGCATGGACAAACAATAATTGAACATAAAGAAATTTTTGGGTACAAAGCCAACCATAAATCTTTTACGTGACATAAAGGAAGTGCATGCACTACTGAATGCATTGTTACTGAAAAGTAAGTAGTACTTTCGACGACCGTGAATGACAGAATGCAACAGTACAGGGCTTCATTAAATTAGGTTTAAAAAATAGCTGAAGTAAAACCTATAGAATGGCTGTAGGGATCAATTTAGAAGCAGAGAGAGATCCAAGAAATGCAGTCACACTCATAGAAGAAAACAATGGATACTGTATCTGTATGTTGTAGTTGTCCTGTTGAATTTGGTAAGTAAGTTGCATGCAGCAAACAATTCCTCTTATTAGCGGCACTCCTCCATTCCAGCTGACGCTTCGTCCATCAATGTTGGTGACCAGAAGACACCCTGTCCACTGCCTGCCTGGCGGAAGCTGAATTGCGGCTCGCTAATGTGAAGCCTGACTCCATCCTTTTTTCCCCATTGCACAGACTGAAACCCGGCCTGTAATTATTGAACGAAAAACAGGAAGTGATATAATATTACAACACCACTGATAAATAAATATAAGGTATGTACGCTGTGTAGTGCAAAAAGTCACACTTTGATTTTCCTAATAGACAGTACAATATTTTTGAAAGTGCGTACTCTGTCTGAGTCACCTTTTGAAGGATAAATAAGTATGGGCAAATTAATTTAGCGGATCTTTCCCCTCAAGCTAGGTGTACTGTAAACTGTGTTTTAGAACAAAATTAGACCTTCCCAGCAGTGCTCCCACACAGACCCTTACTAAAGCCAGTCGCCTAAATGTAGAAGACCCCCAATTAGATCTCAAAAAATGAGGCCTAGCAGAAAACTGGTGACAAAACGTACTTTGAAAGTAAAAGTAGACCCAAATACCCCCTTACCCACCGTGGATTGTATTCAAACCACTTGCAAGCAAGCAAAAGTATCCATAGCCAGCATCGTTCCAAGACTCGAAAACCCACCCACCCAAACACATGCAATAGAAATACTGCTAACCCTAACGAGCCCTAAGTTAAGAATAGTGGCAAAGGCTTTCTTTAACTATACCAAATCCCCCCTTTCCCTCCATGGATTTTCTTCAAATGACTTGCAACCAAAAATACACATTCTCACGAGTGCTCTAAGACCACAGAACTCAGTTGCAAAAATCTAGAACACCCCGAAACACATGCAATCCTGCTGCTAGGGCTAACCCCAACGAACCCTAAGTTGCAAAAAGTGCCAAAAGGCTTTTCCTTATGGATTTTGTCCCAACCACTTCTATCCGGTATTAGACCTTCCCAGGAATGTCCCAAGACCCGCCAACCCACCCGCCAAAAAGCACAACACCCCCAAACAGCCAAAAAGGAAAATCTCATATTTACAATATTTCTCGGCCTTCGGTCCAAATGCGCTGTGCAGCTAGGCCATAACTCCCGTTTTCCACCATGGATTTCCTGAAAAGCAAATGCAATCAAGATTAGACTGTCCCAGCACTGCTCCCAGACCCCAAAACTCACCCACAAACACCCGGAACCCCCCCAAAGAGCACCTCAAAGGCAAGCAAGTCAGCAAAAATACAAAACAATTTCCGCCTCCAATTTGGTCCAAACCACTTTTATCCGGTATTAGAGCTTCCCAGCAATGGCCCCAGAGCCGGCAACCAAGGAGAAAACTAGTAGAAGACCTCCAAGCAGCCAAAAAGCAAAAGTACAAAAATGGGGACTTAGTAATTTTCTTGCCAATTTCCCAAATCACTCCGCGCGCGCTCTGCAGCTAGGCCCTAACTCCCCTCTGCCACCATGGATTTGCTTCAAACCTCTTGCAAACTAAAGTATCCATAGCCAGCAGTGCTCCCAGACCCCGAAACCCACCCACAAACACCAGGAAGCCCCCCAAACAGGCCCCCAAAAACGCTACATTGAGCAAAATGTCAGAAATAGCAAAAAAAAATCAGCATGGATTTTGTCCAAACCCCTTCTATCCGGTATTAGACCTTCCCAGGAATGCCCCAAAACCCGCCAACCCACCCGCCAAAAAGCACAACACCCCCAAACAGCCAAAAAGGAAAATCTCATACTTACAATATTTCTTGGCCTTCGGTCCAAACACGCTGTGCAGCTAGGTCATAACTCCCGTTTTCCACCACGGATTTCCTGAAAAGCAAATGCAATCAAGATTAGACTGTCCCAGCAGTGCTCCCAGACCCCAAAACTCACCCACAAACACCCGGAACCCCCCCAAAGAGCACCTCAAAGGCAAGCAAGTCAGCAAAAACACAAAAAAATTTCCGCCTCTGATTTGGTCCAAACCACTTTTATCCGGTATTAGAGCTTCCCACCAATGCCCCCAGAACCGTCAACCCAGGAGAAAACTAGTAGAAGACCCCCAAACAACCAAAAAGCAAAAGTACAAAAATGGGGACTTAGACATTTTCTTGCCAATTTCCCAAATCACAATGTGCGCGCTCTGCAGCTAGGCCCTAACTCCCCTCTGCCACCATGGATTTTCTTCAAACCTCTTGCAAACTAAAGTATCCATAGCCATCAGTGCTCCCAGACCCCGAAACCCACCCACAAACACCAGGAAGCCCCCCAAACAGGCCCCCGAAAACGCTACATTGAGCAAAATGTCAGAAATAGCAACAAAAAAATCAGCATGGATTTTGTCCCAACCACTTCTATCCGGTATTAGACCTTCCCAGAAATGCCCCAAGACCCGCCAACCCACCCGCCAAAAAGCACAACACCCCCAAACAGCCAAAAAGGAAAATCTCATACTTACAATATTTCTCGGCCTTCGGTCCAAACGTGCTGTGCAGCTCGGCCATAACTCCAGTTTTCCACCACGGATTTCCTGAAAAGCAAATGCAATCAAGATTAGACTGTCCCAGCAGTGCTCCCAGACCCCAAAACTCACCCACAAACACCCGGAACCCCCCAAAGTGCACCTCAAAGGCAAGCAAGTCAGCAAAAACACACAAAAAATTCCGCCTCCGATTTGGTCCAAACCACTTTTATCCGGTATTAGAGCTTCCCAGCAATGGCCCCAGAGCCGTCAACTCACCCGCAAAGAAGTAGAAAACCCCCACAAGTGCTGAGTCTTTTTTCATTGGGCGTAATCCAGCCCTCTGCTTTGAGGGAAATAGGAGTCTGGAGGAGGAGGATAGAGGAGCATGTTCTTCTGAGCTTGTGAACCTGAGGAATGCAGACTGCGGCACCTTCAAATCAATAAGCAAACAAGTGAAGACAGTTCTGCTGATGGGCTTGTTTTTGTGATTAGGTGATTAAAGTTTGAATTATATTAACTGTGCACAACAAAGAAAGACAGACACACAGGAATAAAAGTGAATAAGGACGAAAAAGAAAGTTATTGATTCATTGTCTCATTTTCAGGGCTCGGTGTCAGGGTCTAGGAATAAGAATAAGGCTTCGTCATCATACTCTGCGAATTCAGGCAGGGTGAGCTCAGTGTCACCTAACAGAGAAGAAATTCCCTCATCTACGTTGCTGTCCACCTCGTCTTCATCCGGCGTGCTTTCTCGTACTTTGTAATCTGGTGGTATTAGGTGCTGATTCATCTTGATCATTGTTAACTTCTCCACATTTTTGGGCGAGAGGCGGCTCCGTTTGGGAGTTACAATGCCACCAGCAGCACTGAAAACACGTTCAGAAGACACGCTTGCGAGTGGGCAAGACAAGTAGTTTAAAGCCATGTTGGAGAGCTGTGGCCACAAATCTTTTTTCCCATGCCAATACGCCAATGGGTCAGCATTAACATAGACCTCTGTTGAGTCATTCAGATAGTCCTGCACCATCGACTCAAGGTCCTCCAAGGTTCCTCCACTTTGCTTAGCTTTTGCTTTGACCCTTTGAGAATCAAACCCAAGCCGAGTTAGCCAATCCTCTTTAGCATCCAATGTTACTGTTGTGTCTGGTGCAGATGATCCGGTTGCCGGTGTCTTTAACGGCTGAGAGGTCACTTGTGCCACAGCCACAGGTGCAGAAGTGGATTGTTTTGACTGGGGATGGCCTGCTGATGCTGATGTACTGCCTTTTCCTTCAATTTTCTGCCGTTCTCTTTCAAACCTCTTGGCTGACAAGGCTAGCCAATGTTTGTACTTTGTAACATCTTCATCAGCAAAAGGAAAGAATGCTCAGCCTGCCAGAGCCTTTTTGTAGCGTGGATCCAGAATAGTAGCACAAATGTAATGCTGTTCTGAGTGGATCATTTTAAGACGTTCATCACCTTGTAGGCGCTCTAATAATTTCTCTGCCAAAACACAAGGGTCTTGGTTTTTTTCATCTTTTTGAAACACAGAAGACACCTCCTTCAGTTGGTTCTCCAGCATGTACAACAATGGGATAGCTTTTCCCAAATTACAGTCCTCCTTGCTGACTGCACGTGTGAAGACCTCAAAAGGACGAAGCATATCTGTCAGGCTTTTAATTATGTCCCATTGCGCTGCACCCATCCTCAGGTCCTTCTGAGCTGTACCCTGTTTTAAGAAATAGTGATTGAGTACCGTATACTGCTCATACAGACGCTCAAGCATGTAGAAGGGTGAGTTCCAACGTGTTGCCACCTCCTGGATGAGTGCTTTCACTGGCATTCGACGTTCATGTAGCAGGCTCCTCAGATGATTCCGGGCCTTAAAAGAATGGCTGAAATGGTTACACATTTTTCGGCAGGTGTCCACTACCTCACACGCTGGACTGTCTTTATCACTCAAGAATTTTTTAACAACCAGGTTTATACAGTGCGCCAAACACGGCACTCTGAAATAGTGACCCAGCTCCATGGCCTTAACTACATTGGCGCCACTATCCGTGGAAACATAACCAATCTGGCATTTTTTTGGGGACAGTCAGTGAAGGACCTTTGTGTTAAACTCATCCAAAATGTTTTGTGGTGTGTGACGTTTCTTCAAGCCAAACATGGCTAGTGTTGCATGTTTCCGAGCAGCTTTAAAAACTTGGTCCGGGCCAACACCTGCGTTTAGCTTTGCTTTAACCCCTAAAAAAGAGACCCAGTGTGCAGTGATGCACATGTAATCAGCGCCTGCGCCACTGGTCCACATGTCTGTTGTCAGATGTATAGTGTGAACAGCACTATTCTGCAAAGCTGCCCAATCACCTCCAGCACATCTTCATGTAGTGCTGGAACCACAACTCTGGCAAAATAGAACCGGCTAGGAACCTTCCATTTAGGGCAGAGCGCTGCCACTAATTCTAGAAAACCAACCCCTTCTACAAAAGAAAAAGGGAGAAGGTCCAGAACTAGCATTTTAACCAGCTTAGTGTTATACAGACGCGTCAGTGGGTGGTTGCGCTCATATGGCGCTTCTGTAAACAACATCTTTTTATGTTGCCCTGGACCAAGCATTTACGGGATGATGATGATGATTTCTTCGACCCAGTTACGCTCGCTGATGAACTTTTTCACATTGGTGTCTCACTCTCTCCCACACTCTTAGTGTGGCTCACATGGGGTGTGCTGCTGACAGGGGTACTGGGTGTAAGTGAAGTGTTTGACACGTCTTCTTCCTCCTCGTCATCATCAGATGAAACATCAACGTTTTCATTACGTGCAATTCGGGCTTCCTTGATCGCCTGTAGGTGCGCAAACCATTTGATAGCGTGCTTTCTTTCAAGATGACCTCTCTGGCCTCCGGTACCATAGTTGGAACCAAACTTACCATGACTAACTGCAAACTTACAAATGCTACAAATGGCGAGGTTTTCCTTTTTTGGGCAAACACTAAAGAAGTCCCAAACTGCGGACTTGAAATGTCTTTGGGGGCCGGAGGAGGTGGCGATACTGGTGGTGGTGGTCCTGCTGCTAATGCCAGATGAAGTGGAGGATGTGGATTGCCGAACTTCAGTACGTTTTGCACTTTCACCACCACTAATTGAGGTCGAGGTGGATGGAGGTTCCTTCTGGCGAGTAAGAAATATGGAAGCCGTAGGTGTTGGTGTACTAGTTAACTCCAATGATTGTGGTGTTTCTTCCATTGCCTCCTCGTCGACAACATCATCACGCTCAGCAGCTTCTCGGGCTAGGGTCAAAATGTCTGTTTGCTGCATTGCCCGCTGGGGCTGCAGTGACCTTTATGATGACTGGGTCGTCGTCGTGAGAGCATTCATCAGCAGCAGTATCCGCCACTTCTTGTTGAGCCTCATCACACTCCATAACTATGAGTTTTTCGACGACCTTCCTTTTACGCTTAAGTACCTTTGTCAGATCATGGTGTGCCTCACTCTCAGACGGCAGTAGTGCTGGTTCCCAATTGTGATCCGTATCATCAGAAGGAGGTGTGCTTGAAGAAGATGTAGACCTCACCCTTGATCTCTTCCTTGCTAGGGGTGTGGAAGACAATGAATGATCATCAGGAGGAGTGGCTTCCTCAAATGATACCTCGCCTTGATTGTCGATTTCCTGATGTGCCCCAAACTTCGGGAGGAACAACTATTGTGGGCACTTGTGACCCTCTATGCACCTCTGCTTGCACATCTCCTTGCGCTGCCTCTCCTTCCACATCTACTTGGGCTTGTACTTGCACATGTGGTTGTTGTTGCGGCTGTGGTTGTTCAACACTCGTCAGATGAGTTACAACAACCTGTGTTGATTCAGGGACATTGCTGCTACTTTCTTGCAATGAGCCAACATCACTGGTCGATGGTGATTGAACAACTAGACTAAGTGCCTCTGCAGCACTCAAGGGCTTGGACTTGAGTTGGCGTGGTGGTGGTGGTGGCACTGAGCCCAATGGAGCGGGGGTGCTGCTCCCAGCTTGGTCCCCAGCAGATCCCGCTGCTGCTGTAGGCGTACTTTTTTTTACTCACAAAAAACGTGGCGGGCGGCACACCAGTCTCCTTGGTAACTTGCTTCTTCTGCTCCTTACTGGCAACTTTCTTGCTAGAGGAGCTACGGGGAACTTTTTTTGGGGCCATCTTCTTCAGAGCAGGTCAGAACAGCAGGCCGAAATTGCACGAGTTGCAGAGTTGTCTGTGGCCAGACGTGACGTCACATGACATTATGCTGCACACACACACCGCTGCAGGACTTCTTCCTGGCACTGGTGGTTCTCTTGAGTCTTGTGCACCTAAAAGCAATGGAAGACAGAGGAACATCAGTTCAGTTATACACCCCCAAAAAATCGAAAAAACACAGAAAAATCAGCACAATCCCATGCCCTCCATGATGTTTAAATTCAAGACACCCCACAGAAAGACTAGGCACATGCACCACTCACTACCCCTGGTGAAAAGGCCACAACAACAGCCCAAAAAAACGAAACTCACAGAAAAATCAGCACAATCCCAAGCCCTCCATGATGTTTAAATTCAAGACACCCCACAGAAAGACTAGGCCTATGCACCACTCACTACCCCGGGCATAAAGGTTGAAGGCTAGGCAAAATGGTTGCAGACCTAAGAACACTGTCTGCATTCAAAATGGCCCCCTCCCTCCCAGCACATGGCCAGGGCCTGTAGCAGCACTCAGAATGGCTTCCACCCACATGGCCTGTCCCCATAAACACCCCAAAAAATCGAAAAACACAGAAAAATCAGCACAATCCCATGCCATCCAGGCCCTCCATGATGTTTAAATTCAAGACACCCCACAGAAAGACTAGGCACATGCACCACTCACTACACCTGGTGAAAAGGCCACAACAACAGCCCAAAAAAACGAAAATCACAGAAAAATCAGCACAATCCCAAGCCCTCCATGATGTTTAAATTCAAGACACCGCACAGAAAGACTAGGCCTATGCACCACTCAGTACCCTTGGGGATAAAGGTTGAAAGCTGGGCAAAATGGTTGTAGACCTAAGAACACTGCCTGCATTCAAAATGGCACCCTCCCTCCCAGCACATGGCCAGGGCCTGTAGCAGCACTCAAAATGGCCCCCACCCACATGGCCTGTCCCCATGAACACCCCAAAAAATCGAAAAACAGAACAATCAACACAATCCAATGCCATCCAGGCCCTCCATGATGGTTAAATTCAAGACACCCCACAGAAAGACTAGGCACATGCACCACTCACTATCCCTGGTGAAAAGGCCACAACAACAGCCCAAAAAAACGAAAATCACAGAAAAATCAGCACAATCCCAAGCCCTCCATGATGTTTGAATTCAAGACACCCCACAGAAAGACTAGGCCTATGCACCACTCAGTACCCCTGGGCATAAAGGTTGAAAGCTAGGCAAAATGGTTGCAAACCTAAGAACACTTCCTGCATTCAAAATGGCCCCCTCCCTCCCAGCACATGGCCAGGGCCTGTAGCAGCACTCAAAATGGCCCCCACCCACATGGCCTGTGCCCATGAACACCCCAAAAAATCAAAAAACACTGAAAAATCAGCACAATCCCATACCATCCAGGCCCTCCATGATGTTTAAATTCAAGACACCCCACAGAAAGACTAGGCTCATGCACCACTCACTACCCCTGGTGAAAAGGCCACAACAACAGCCCAAAAAAACGAAAATCACAGAAAAATCAGCACAATCCCAAGCCCTCCATGATGTTTAAATTCAAGACACCCCACAGAAAGACTAGGCCTATGCATCACTCAGTACCCCTGGGCATAAAGGTTGAAAGCTAGGCAAAATGGTTGCAGACCTAAGAACACTGCCTGCATTCAAAATGGCCCCCTCCTTCCCAGCACATGGCCAGGGCCTGTAGCAGCACTCAAAATGGCCCCCACCCACATGGCCTGTCCCCATGAACACCCCAAAAAATCGAAAAACACAGAAAAATCAGCACAATCCCATGCCATCCAGGCCCTCCATGATGTATAAATTCAAAACATCCCACCACACAGAAAGACTAGGCTCATGCACCACTCACTACCCCTGGTGAAAAGGCCACAATAACAGCCCAAAAAAACGAAAATCACAGAACAATCAGCACACTCCCAAGCCATCCAGGCCCTCAATGATGTTTAAATTCAAGACACCCCCCAGAAAGACTCAGTCCACCCACCACTGAGTACCCCTGGGCAAAAGGCCCCAAAACAGCCCAAAAATCGAAAATTCCAAAATTGTAGTTGCAGCAACTGTAATGCCCCAAAGAAACTTACTTGTGAAATTTCTAATCCAAAAGTGATCCAAAGAAAGTCAAAAAGGCCTCAAATCCAAATATCCAGCAGCATCCACAAAAAGTAATCCTTCCAGGTGAAGAATCCGAATGAAAGTGACCAGCACATGAAGAAAGCACTGGGAGGAGCCTGCTGGACAGGAATAGGAAGTTGGAGACTGTGGGGCACCTCCTTCCCCCCCCCCCCAAAAATGGACTCCTTGCAAAAAAAGTGCAGGCAAATGTCAACTTGAGGAGTTATTCTGATAAAAATCATCATTTTCAGAAGGTTTATGCTGCTTGCTGGTGGATTTCTTGTGCAGAATTGCAAATTTTGTATTTTTGCGAGTGCGAGATTGTTGCTGCCCGCCGCATGTACGGGTTCGCGAGTGCGAACTCTCGCGATACGTGATCATGGCGTACTCGTGTTGACAAACTCTCGCTGTGCAAGGTGGGGAGCCCGATGACGTAATCGCGGTCGCCAAAATCCCGCGGGATCTCGCCGCAAGATCCAAAATGGCGCAGCACTCGCAAAATATCGAGAAAAACAACTCGGTAAACGCTGAATGACGGGAAGTGAACGCCGCGCACCGCAAAATTGTATCACCAAGAAAAAAAAATCCGCTGCGTGCGAATTTGCGGATTTTCGGTAAATTCGCGAGCGTTCGCCGATTGCGAATTTACCGAAAATCCACAAAATCCGCGAGCGGAACGGATTTTCCGCCAATGCTTACTGGTATGTGATTTCTGCGCAATGTGACTTTACTATGTTTTTGATAGTAATTGCCTAAGGTGATGTTTGCGCAATGTGATTATGAGGTTATTTGACCTATGTAGGTTTATGTTAGTGAGATGTTTTCACTATGTGAGTTACGCCCCTAAATGTGATTAATTCTTAGGAGACAGAGTCTAATGTGTTTAAACTAGTGAGGAGATTGCCTACTGTATTTTTACCGGTTAGGCCCAAATGTGAGTTATGCGTAATGTGCTATGCCACCATGCCTGTGACACCTCTGAATGTGTTTTATGCATTATGTGTCTTACCTACACCTCTGAATGTTTTTATGCATCATGTGTTTCTCTGGCACCTCTGATTGTGTTTTGATGCGTCATGTGCCTTGTTCTTACACAGCTGAATGTATGTTTATACATCATGTGTCTTTCCTACGCCTCTGAATGTTCTATGCATCATTTGTGAAACTTCTGATTGTTATATGTTCAAAAGTGCTATTTCTAACAGTATTTCTAGTTCTAAAAGTGTTGATTCCGACAGTGGCCCATGTGGCCCTGTCCTGTAAATAATCCCTTGTGAATATTGCCTGTGCCAGTTGGCACAATGTATATGTGTGATTATTTTCTGATGTGTTTTGACAATACAAAAGTTATTTTTATATAAACTTGTGTGGAGTTCCTTTTGTGGTGTGCCTAGGAGGTTGTTGCTGTTGTGTGCGTGCGCAAATGCTTTACACATTGCCTCCGGGATAAGCCTGTCTGCTCGTGCCAAGCTACCAAGGGGGTGAGCAGGGGTTATCTTGGGGTGTGAATCCCTTGCACTGACTAGAATGGTGGTTTCTGCACGGCTTTGGCGTCAGCCTTAGCCATCCAGAAATAGCCAGTTCTAACAGGTAGCGTATGGAGCAGGGTGCATTGTGATTAAAAGGTTGGACATACACTTTTGAGTATTACATGTCCTGGTAGTGATGCGTTCTAAAATTCATTCTTCAGGACATTGAGTTGCCTTATTACATTAAATAAGTGCCAATGTTTGATTGGGAACAGGTAAGCATTTCATGTTTGGTGTTTGAGAAATTATAATTAAAAATCCTCTTTAATGGTAAAGTCGGATTTCAAATTTCAATTTTGAAAATGCCCCTTTTAGAAAGTTTGCATTTTCCTGTCCTAGCTATTTGGTGTCTGTAGCCTATCCTAGGTTACATGACTGGGTTTAGGTGGCAATTGCACTTTGTTTATTCCTCCCTAATAGCCACACAATTGAGGGATAGAGTTGGGCACAGTACCAATTGCAACTGAACTGGCTGCTTTCTGCCTTCACATGAAGACGTTTTTATCCTTGCATTGTATATGCAGCCTGTTTGGAGCCATGGAAGGGGAATCAGAAACCGGGAATTGACAAATACTTCAAAGGGATATCTCTAGAAACTTCTTTTACTTCAAAGAAGGCACCATGTATAAAAATATGGCTCCCAAACTCACTCTTCAGTTCATATTTTGGACGTGCAGAAAGACTGTCAGAGGACTGCCTGGAGCTGTGGCCTGCTGTGTACTCCTCAAGACAACAGTGCTGCACCTCGGAGGAGTTCTTTGCTACTTGGAGACTGCCTTGAACTCCCAGAGGCCTGTCATAGTGCTTGAGCCCAGTTTCATCACTTGAAGTCCGGACTACCAGAGTGACTCTATGGGTTTGTTGACTGGCCTCCTGATCAGAGCCCTAAGGACAGAAAAGGTTCCAACCATATGAACCTGCACCTGGACCCTGCCTGATTGAGTTCTGATTCCCAAAGTGGTAATTCTCCTGTCCTGGGCTTATTTGATGTGGTGGCAAAGGTGACTAATTAGCCACAATCCGAGACTTGGGACAAAAGTATTTTGGCTAAAAACTGATTTGAGAACCGAACGAAGACCGATAACAACCTGCTTGTCTATCTGCCCAAGGTGCGTCATCAGTTAGCCTGACTTTCCGGTATCTCCCACAAGGTTCTTCTCAACAGAAGAAAACTCTGTTCAGCTGTCCTCCACCAAGGGGGAATCCAGCCTCCTTGACTCTCGTAAAGTACAGCCTCCTGCCTTGTCCTCCTGAAGATTTTCAACTTCCAGAAAATAGACTAGGGTGAACGTAAAAATCTTCACTGTCTTCATCCAGCAGCTCTAAGACGATGATGCCTCCTCTCTGGACACCAGCTGCAGCCTACTATGTAATCACATAGACGAATTCCATGTCCTAGACCAATTCCAGTATGGTTTCCATCAGGGTCATTGCACTGAAACATCCTTTATGCTCATAGTTGATGACACACTAGAAATGCTGGATCAGAACGAGTCTTGCATTCTAATCCTCCTCGACCTCTCATCAGCTTTTGATGCTGTCAAACAAGACAACCTCCTAGACCTACTGGAAGGCAGAATGGGACTATCTGGGTTGTGTTAAGCTGGTTCACCTTGTTTCTCCAGAGCAGAAAGCAAAAAATCAAGGCCAATTAGTCCCTGTCGAATTCTACGCTGATCCTACTAGGGGTTTAACAGGGGTCCTTGCTTTCACCCACTCTCATCAAACTTTTCATGGAGCCTTTACCTGAACTTCTGAAATTATCTAACATACACTATCACATGTAGGCTGATGACACCCAATTGTATTTGAAAATATCTTTCCCTGATGATATCAGGTCTCTCAACACAACTCAACATATAACCCCTAACTCTACATATAACCTTCTGGCCAGGGTCCCTCTCTCCACCCAAGTAGCTCTGACATAGCCTCGCCTGCCGCTGCCCCAGACTCCTCTCTCCTGGTAGGTGTTTGAGGCCCTCCTCCACCCGCATGCTCCTGCCTGCGTCCCATCCCTGATGGCCCAGTGGAAGAGCCTTGCTCTTCTGCTGCTCCACTTCTGTCTGTATGCCTTTGTTGTACCCGTTTTTTGTTTGTGGTGTCTTTTCCCATATTTACAGTTTTTTTCACTTTTTTTCACTGTAACTGTGATTTCTGTGCCTGTCCTTGCCTGTGATTATTTGAATTGGTTCGTTTTGCCCTTCATTGTTTTTTTGTACCTGTGCTCTCATTTTCTCTTCCCTGCCCATTCTTGCTGCGCTTTTTCCAGCTGTTGCCCTTTGTAGCCCCTCCCCCTGCCATTCTTGTGCCTGCCTCCCAGCTGTGCTTCTCTTCCCCTGCCCTATTTAATGCTGGCCGCTGTGCCACTGGTGTGCAGAAGACGCACCAAAGGCAATCCCGTCTGCGCCCGTCCACCACCCAACGGCGACCAGCGCCAGGGACCCTGCATCTCCCACTATCCATAGCCATGACTCAGCCACCCTCCTCACACTCAGGGAATGAGCAACGATGGCCAGCCGTCCACACTGAGCACCACCCACAGACAGTTGTCCTGCCGTCACTGCCGCCATACCTTCATCTCCGCACGCACCCTTACGGCCACACCCCCACACCGAACGCCAACACTGCGGAAGCCCTGAAATGCATCCTCCTCAAAGTATGCGCCCTGCACGGACACGTCGTATAGATCTTGGACCTCCTCAACACCCTCTCACCAGACAGCGCCTTCTTCACAGAAACTTGGAAAAATGCCTCCTCCACCCTGACATTGCCACCACCATCCCTGACGGATACAAGATCCTGAGGAAGGACCGACCCAACTGCCCAGGGGGAGGACTTGCCATCACACACAAGAACTTCCTCTGACTCTCCAACACCAGTGACTCCTTGTTCACCACCGAACACTTGCACTTCCATATCCAGACCAGCCCTAAAACCACACTTTGCGGCACCCTCGCCTACAGACTCCCCGGACCTTGAGCTCCATTCACCACCAGCATCGCCGTCCTCCTCGCCCCCACCCCATCCCCTCCATGGACTACATACTCATCGTACACCTGAACTTCCCCCTCGGCAACTCAGCGACCCCAACTCCTGGACAACCTTGCCAACATCGAACTGTAAAAGCTCCTCACCACATCTACCCACAAGGCAGGATACATCCTGGACCCCATCTACGCAGGAGGTAACAACATCCTCTTCTGCCACACCACGCAACCCCCATGGACTACCACTGCATACACTTACACGTCGAAAAACCCACACCGCCCAAACCGGCACAGCACCCTCCATGAAGGAACTGGAGCAAAGTAACCAAGGAGCACCTCAACTCCACCCTTAACGAGACCCCCAACCACCTCGACCAACACCAACCTCGCAGCCAAAGAACTCCACAAATGGATGTCCAACTGTGCAGATGAGCTCATACCACTACGTAACCCCGACAGAGAGCACCCCAGGAAGGCCACATGGTTCACCACCTATCTCCAAGAATCCAGACACACCTGCAGATGCCTCGAGAAGAACTGGAGAAACAGCAAAGCACCTGAAGATCACACCACCTACAAGACCGCCTTGACGGAACACCACTAAAAGATCAGTTCCACCAGATAAGATCCAGTAAAATCGAAGAACCTTTTCAGCATCATCCAGGAATTCTCCAGGCCCCCCAGTGAAACTGCAGACATCACCCCTTCCCAGGACCTCTGCAACAAGCTCTGATCCTACTTCCATCTGAAAATCAATGGTCTGCCTCAACAATTTCAATGATAAGATGCCTGACCTCGAAACCACATCCTCCTCCAGCAACTCCAACCAGCCTACCATCTCCTCCTGTTCCCCAATCACCACCAAAGATACCACCCAATCGTGAAAAGGCATCCACTCAGGAGCCCCTAAGGACCCCTACCTGCCGCACATCTTCCACAGAGCCACCACCACCATTGCTCCAGAACTACAACACACTACCATCGCCACCTTCAAGACCGGCATCTAACCTGATGACTGGAAATGCGCAGAAGTCAGACTCCTGCTCAAGAAGCTCTCAGCAGATCCCACGGATTCCAAGAACTACTGATTGATCTCCTGTTCACGACCAAAGGCACAGAGAAGACCGCCAATGCCCAGCTGACAAGATTCATCAAAGAAAACTTCTCCTTGACCCCTCCCAATCCGGATTCTACAGCAACCACAGCACCAAGACCGCTCAACTGACTGCCACAACTGACATTCGCACTCTCCTCAACCAAGGACACACCACAGCCCTGATCCTACTCGACCGCTCACCATCTCCCACTACACACTCACCGCCAGACTCTGCGACGCCGGAATTCAGGGAACCACCCTCGACTGGATCCGCTTCTTCCTCACCGGCAGAACCCAAAGAATCAGAGTGCCACCCTGATCGGGACGTATGACGTTACAACGCATACTTTTACCACGCATACCTTTACAACGCGGTTTTTACCACGCATACCATTACAACGCATATCGCTTTGGGGTGCTGGATAGTGAATAGTTTAATTTACTATTCCAACTCCAGTCCCCGTGGACACTAGGGAAGGTGTTGGATAGTAAATTAAACGTATTCCCTATCCTAGAGCGCCCCCCAGCGCAATGCGTTGTAATGGTTTGCGTGGTAATGGTCGCGTTGTAATGGTAGTGCGTTGTAAAAGTTCCGTTGTAACGGTTGTATACCCCCTGATCGTTGCTCAGCCCCATGCTCTTAAAGACCTACATGGCCTCCCTCGCTGCCCTTGTCAAACAGCATGGAGTCAGCATAGTATCCCATGCCGACGACACCGAGCTCATTCTCTCCCTCAAGGACCTCATCACCACCAGGTGCAAATTCCAGTAAGGAAAGAAGGACATCACATCCTGGATGAGCAATAGCGGCCTGAAGTTCAACTCGGAGAAGACAGGGGTCCTCATGCTCGGACCCTCCCCTGCTGCATGGGAAAATACCTGGTAGTGAGATGATTATTGTATATGAAGATGTCTGTCAGTTCTCCCGTTTTTAACTAATGTGTATATCAATTGTTTTCTTGTTTGCACTTTTATGGTCCCAGAGGCCGAAATTAAGTATATATGGATGGTTGGCACTTTTGCTGTTGCAGTCATTGAGCTGGCTTTTATTCCAACCCAAGTTCCCTGGCATAAAGCTGATCAGGATCCTCCAGGTGGCTACTTTCTTCGACAGTGTTCCCCAGTCCACCCGGTCGAAAGATGCGCTTTATCCTACAAAACAGCAGAATAAGGGTGGGGGCGCTTGTGCCGCGTGGCGCGGAGTGACACGCATCCTCTGAAAGACCTTTAAATTGATCCCCCTGAATCAAAGAAGACCATCACCCATGCACTCATAACTAGCAGACTGGAATACAGAAATGCCCTCTATGCCGGGATCAACAAGTCCCTACCCTGCAAACTCCAGACCATACAGATTACGGCAGCCAGACTCGCCCACAGCATCCATCGACATAAGCGCATCACCAGACACCTGCAGAACCTCCACTGGCTCCCCACAGAAAAGAGAATCACGTTCAAGATACACCCACACCTACAAATGCCTTCACAACACCGGACCAAAATACATCAGTGAGAGAATCTCCTTCCACACAACCAAGCGAAACCTCCGATCCACCGACCGCACCCTGACCATTATCCAGCGGATCTGCAGAGCCAGAACAGGGGGAAGACCTTTCTCCGATATCACGGCAAAGACCTGGAACGAACTCCCGATCGTCAACAGACGTGCCCCCTCCCTGCACATCTTTAGGAACACACTCAAGACCTGGCTCTTCAACTGAACAAAGATGCTTAAGCTCCCGCACCTCGCACCGCCCGCGCCTTGACACCCTCACGGGTGAGTAGTACACAGGGTACAGATGTAGTATTTCATTAGGTCCTCTAGGCATTTAAGATCCAGGCTGACAAGTCCCATCTCCAACCTCAACGTGGCTCTCCTGGCCTGCCAGGGAAGAGTAAGAATCTTCTTATAGGCAGAGATTTGAGAGTACATGAAATACATGTCCAACACTCCAGGGAAAGCAGCCATCGGTCTGTTTTCTTTTGTTGGTATTTCCCAAAGATGACTATCTTTGTCTTCCCCTAATTAACCAAAAAATTGTTTTTGTGTTTATGCCTATAGCGCACATCAGGGCTCTCTGTAAGCCAATTCAGGATTTGTCCATAATTACAATGTCATCAGCATACTGAAGGATTTGGAGCAGCACTTTCCCCAGCCTGAGTGTTATTAGGATTACAACTTCCAAAGCTTTGCCCAGATCGGCCATGCAGAGATTAAAGAGGATGGGCACCAGCACACAGCTTTGTTTCAGACCGTTATTGGTTGGCACTTTTTTTTTAAGCCTACTGCACCTGGTATTCCCAGGCGGTCTCCCATCCAGGTACTAACCAGGCCCAACCCTGCTTAACTTCGGAGATCAGATGCTTTCAGGGTGATATGGCTGTATCACGCTTTTTAAATTGTATGTGGCACATGCGCCGGGCCCACCTAAAGCAGATTGTATGAGGATGATCGAAGGTATGAACTCTCGTAGGATGAGCACATTTTTATCCACTATCCGGGCTTCATATCGCCGTCTTACAACTGGACTCTTGTATAAATTTAAAACATTTTTTTCGAGGATGGTTGTTTTGACTTGTTTTTAACCGACATATCTGAGTAGTGTGAATAGTTTTTTTTTTTTTACATCCCTGCTGTACCCCTGCACTGTGCACTTTGTCGCCTGTACTTATGAGATGATTATTGTATATGAAGATGTCTGGCAGTTCTCCCGTTTTTAACTAATGTGTATATCAATTGTTTTATTGTTTGCACTTTTATGGTCCTAGAGGCCGAAATGAAGTATATATGGATGGTTGGCACTTGAGCTGTTGCAGTCAATGAGCTGGCTTTTATTCCAACCCAAGTCCCCTGGCATAAAGCTGATCAGGATCCTCCAGGTGGCTACTTTCTTCGACAGTGTTCCCCAGTCCACCCGGTCGAAAGATGCGCTGTATCCTACAAAACAGCAGAATAAGGGTGGGGGCGCTTGTGCCGCGTGGCGCGGAGTGACACGCATCCTCCGAAAGACCTTCAAATGGATCCCCCGAATCAAAAAAGACCATCACCGATGTACTCATAACTAGCAGACTGGACTACAGAAATGCCCTCTATGCCGGCTGCAAACTCCAGACCATACAGATTACAGCAGCCAGACTCGCCCACAGAATCCATCATTATAAGCGCATCATCATACACCTGCAGAACCTCCACTGGCTCCCCACAGAAAAGAGAATTACGTTCAAGATACACCCACACCTACAAATGCCTTCACAACACCGGACAAAAATACCTCAGTGAGAGAATCTCCTTCCATACAACCAAGGGAAACCTCCGATCCACCGACCTCACCCTCACCATAATCCAGTGGATCCGCAGAGCCAGAACAGGGGGAAGACCTTTCTCCTACATCACGGCAAAGACCTAGAACGAACTCCCGATCGTCAACAGACGTGTCCCCTCCCTGCACATCTTTAGGAACACACTCAAGACCTGGCTCTTCAACTGAACAAAGATGCTTAACCCCCCCAACCTCCCACTGCCCTTGTCTTGACACCCTCACGGGTGAGTAGTGCACTTACAAATCCCCTGATTGATTGATTGATTGATTTATTAATGATTGAACTCAAAATTGGCTGACCTCCAACAACCTCAAACTAAACTCTCTCAAAATGGAATTCCTCCAAACATCCACACCCAAGTAATCTCATAATACTGAAGAATATGTGAAACAACTAACAGCTCTCAACTGTGTACCACACATTATATATTCTATAAGATCACTGGAAATAATGCTAGATAAGAACTTGCGATGCAGTAGCACATCAGCTCAGCCATCAAAAGAACAAACTTTCAAATGAACATCCTAAAAAAAATAAGTCCCTTCCTCTCCCCTGATGTCTTCAAGTCTGCTATTCAGGCCCTAACCATTTCTAGGTTGGATTATAGAAGTGCAACCTTTGTGGTCTACTTAGATACAAGTTGGCTCCTCAAAGGGTGTTGAGCTCAAATGTCCACGGACTCGATAATTCTCGCTTCGGTGCCTGACCTAATCATGGGTTCACACTCTGCAACTCTGGGCATTAAGCTTGCTTAATCTCCACAACGGCCCCCCCGCGGCGGGATGCCTGGCTTTCACCTTGGGAATGCCCTGTAGGGGCTATCTCACAGGGAAAAACCAGGACGGGTTCCCAAGGCAAGCGCGGAGATACCCCTTCGGGGGTCGATTCTGGCGCTATATAAGAAATGTAATAATAATAAAGGGCCTCTCTTAGGTAATTGTATTCATGATCGATTACTTAAAATAATTACATGTAAACACCTAAAATCAGACTTAGTAATGTATCATTTTAAATCACATTAGTAAAATCACTTAAAATTATAACATTCAGTGGTAAAGCAAAATTGACATGGAGCTTTACTAGACCATCCATCATTGCCATTGTAGCGTTTGGTTCAGATTTTTTGTCTTCAATATTGGACATCAGGCACAGTTGGATGACTCGGACCAAACTGGTGTGTTGCGGTGTATAACATGCAAAAAACACAGTGGATGGACAGAATGTAGAACAATGTCATACATACACCCCAGTTCAAGGATCTGGGCCTAAATCCATCGTTTTCTGCACTCCACACCACCCTGGGTTAGACACTGGCTATATGCAAATCAGCTCTGACCCTGTGCCTCATGGGAACAGTCCAGTCCGAACTACCAAGCCATGTCTTTCCCAGACCGGAATCAAGCATCCAAGGACCGGTTTCTGGCTATCAGCCTTCTTCAGCCTGGATAGCTTGACTCCAGTGGTGTGGAGAGCCTGGGACTCACGTCTGAGTATACCCAGCACACTCGGGGTGAAAATTGCAAAAAACACAGTTGATGGACAGAATGTAGAACAATGTCATACATTCACCCCAGTACAAGGATCTGGGCCTAAATCCATCGTTTTTTTGCACTCCACACCACCCTGGGTTAGACACTGGGTATATGCAAATAAGCTCTGACCCTGTGCCTCATGGGAACAGTCCAGTCCGAACTACCGAGCCATGTCTTTCCCAGACTGGAATCAAGTATCCAAGGACCGGTTTCTGGCTATCAGCCTTCTTCAGCCTGGATAGCTTGACTCCAGTGGTGTGGAGAGCCTGGGACTCACGTCTGAGTATACCCAGCACACTCAGGGTGAAAATTGCAAAAAACACCGTTGATGGACAGAATGTAGAACAATGTCATACATTCACCCCAGTACAAGGATATGGGCCTAAATCCATCGTTTTTTTGCACTCCACACCACCCTGGGTTAGACACTAGCTATATGCAAATCAGCTCTGACCCTGCGCCTCATGGGAACAGTCCAGTCCGAACTACCAAGCCATGTCTTTCCCAGACCGGAATCAAGCATCCAAGGACCGGTTTCTGGCTGTCAGCCTTCTTCAGCCTGGATAGCTTGACTCCAGTGGTGTGGAGAGCCTGGGACTCACGTCTGAGTATACCCAGCACACTCGGGGTGAAAATTGAAAAAAACACAGTTGATGGACAGAATGTAGAAGAATGTCATACATTCACCCCAGTACAAGGATCTGGGCCTGAATCCATCGTTTTTTTGCACTCCACACCACCCTGGGTTAGACACTGGCTATATGCAAATCAGCTTTGACCCTGTGCCTCATGGGAACAGTCCAGTCCGAACTACCAAGCCATGTCTTTCCCAGACCGGAATCAAGCATCCAAGGACCGGTTTATGGCTATCAGCCCTGTTCCCATGAGGCACAGGGTCAGAGCTGATTTGCATATAGCCAGTCTCTAACCCAGGGTGGTGTGGAATGCAAAAAAACGATGGATTTAGGCCCAGATCCTTGTACTGGGTTGAATGTATGACATTGTTCTACATTCTGTCCATCAACTGTGTTTTTTGCAATTTTCACCCCAAGTGTGCTGGGTACAGTCAGACGTGAGTCCCAGGCTCTCCACACCACTGGAGTCACGCTATCCAGGCTGAAGAAGGCTGATAGCCAGAAACCGGTCCTTGGATGCTTGATTCCGGTCTGGGAAAGACATGGCTTGGTAGTTCGGACTGGACTGTTCCCATGAGGCACAGGGTCAGAGCTGATTTGCATATAGCCAGTGTCTAACCCAGGGTGGTGTGGAGTGCAAAAAAACGATGGATTTAGGCCCAGATCCTTGTACTGGGTTGAATGTATGACATAGTTCTACATTCTGTCCATCAACTGTGTTTTTTTGCAATTTTCACCCCAAGTGTGCTGGGTATACTCAGACGTGAGTCCCAGGCTCTCCACACCACTGCAGTCAAGCTATCCAGGCTGAAGAAGGCTGATAGCCAGAAACCGGTCCTTGGATGCTTTATTCCGGTCTGGGAAAGACATGGCTTGGTAGTTCGGACTGGACTGTTCCCATGAGGCACAGGGTCAGAGCTGATTTGCATATAGCCAGTGTCTAACCCAGGGTGGTGTGGAGTGCAAAAAAACGATGGATTTAGGCCCAGATCCTTGTACAGGGTTGAATGTATGACATTGTTCTAGATTCTGTCCATCAACTGTGTTTTTTGCAATTTTCAACCCAAGTGTGCTGGGTATACTCAGACGTGAGTCCCAGGCTCTCCACACCACTGGAGTCAAGCTATCCAGGCTGAAGAAGGCTGATAGCCAGAAACCGGTCTTTGGATGCTTGATTCCAGTCTGGGAAAGATATGGCTTGGTATTTCGGACTGGACTGTTCCCATGAGGCACAGGGTCAGAGCTGATTTGCATATAGCCAGTGTCTAACCCAGGGTGGTGTGGAGTGCAAAAAAACGATGGATTTAGGCCCAGATCCTTGTACAGGGTTGAATGTATGACATTGTTTTACATTCTGTCCATCAACTGTGTTTTTTGCAATTTTCACCCCAAGTGTGCTGGGTATATATCAGATGTGAGTCCCAGGCTCTCCACACCACTGGAGTCAAGCTATCCAGGCTGAAGAAGGCTGATAGCCAGAAACCGGTCCTTGGATGCTTGATTGCGGTCTGGAAAAGACATGGCTTGGTAGTTCGGACTGGACTGTTCCCATGAGGCACAGGGTCAGAGCTGATTTGCATATAGCCAGTGTCTAACCCAGGGTGGTGTGGAGTGCAAAAAAACGATGGATTTAGGCCCAGATCCTTGTACTGGGTTGAATGTATGACATTGTTCTACATTCTGTCCATCAACTGTGTTTTTTGCAATTTTCACCCCAAGTGTGCTGGGTATACTCAGACGTGAGTCCCAGGCTCTCCACACCACTGGAGTCAAGCTATCCAGGCTGAAGAAGGCTGATAGCCAGAAACCGGTCCTTGGATGCTTGATTCCGGTCTGGAAAAGACATGGCTTGGTAGTTTGGACTGGACTGTTCCCATGAGGCACAGGGTCAGAGCTGATTTGCATATAGCCAGTGTCTAACCCAGGGTGGTGTGGAGTGCAAAAAAATGATGGATTTAGGCCCAGATCCTTGTACTGGGTTGAATGTATGACATTGTTCTACATTCTGTCCATCAACTGTGTTTTTTGCAATTTTCACCCCAAGTGTGCTGGGTATACTCAGACGTGAGTCCCAGGCTCTCCACACCACTGGAGTCAAGCTATCCGGGCTGAAGAATGCTGATGGCCAGAAACCGGTCCTTGGATGCTTAATTCCGGTCTGGGAAAGACATGGCTTGGTAGTTCGGACTGGACTGTTCCCATGAGGCACAGGGTCAGAGCTGATTTGCACATAGCCAGTGTCTAACCCAGGTTGGTGTGGAGTGCAAAAAAACGATGGATTTAGGCCCTGATCCTTGTACTGGGTTGAATGTATGACATTGTTCTACATTCTGTCCATCAACTGTGTTTTTTGCAATTTTCACCCCAAGTGTGCTGGGTATACTCAGACGTGAGTCCCATGCTCTCCACACCACTGGAGTCAAGCTATCCAGGATGGAGAAGGCTGATAGCCAGAAACCGGTCCTTGGATGCTTGATTCCGGTCTGGGAAAGACATGGCTTGGTAGTTCGGACTGGACTGTTCCCATGAGGCACAGGGTCAGAGCTGATTTGCATATAGCCAGTGTCTAACCCAGGGAGGTGTGGAGTGCAAAAAAACGATGGATTTAGGCCCAGATCCTTGTACTGGGTATAATGTATGACATTGTTCTACATTCTGTCCATCAACTGTGTTTTTTGCAATTTTCACCCCAAGTGTGCTGGGTATACTCAGACGTGAGTCCCAGGCTCTCCACACCACTGGAGTCAAGCTATCCAGGCTGAAGAATGCTGATAGCTAGAAACTGGTCCTTGGATGCTTGATTCCGGTCTGGGAAAGACATGGCTTGGTAGTTCGGACTGGACTCTTCCCATGAGGCACAGGGTCAGAGCTGAGTTGCATATAGCCAGTGTCTAACCCAGGGTGGTGTGGAGTGCAAAAAAACGATGGATTTAGGCCCAGATCCTTGTACTGGGTTAAATGTATGACATTGTTCTACATTCTGTCCATCAACTGTTTTTTTTGCAATTTTCACCCCAAGTGTGCTGGGTATACTCAGACGTGAGTCCCAGGCTCTCCACACCACTGGAGTCAAGCTATCCAGGCTGAAGAAGGCTGATAGCCAGAAACCGGTCCTTGGATGCTTTATTCCGGTCTGGGAAAGACATGGCTTGGTAGTTCGGACTGGACTGTTCCCATGAGGCACAGGGTCAGAGCTGATTTGCATATAGCCAGTGTCCAACCCAGGGTGGTGTGGAGTGCAAAAAAACGATGGATTTAGGCCCAGATCCTTGTACTGGGTTGAATGTATGACATTGTTCTACATTCTGTCCATCAACTGTGTTTTATGCAATTTTCACCCCAAGTGTGCTGGGTATACTCAGACGTGAGTCCCAGGCTCTCCACACCACTGGAGTCAAGCTATCCAGGCTGAAGAATGCTGATAGCCAGAAACCGGTCCTTGGATGCTTGATTCCGGTCTGGGAAAGACATGGCTTGGTAGTTCGGACTGGACTGTTCTCATGAGGCACAGGGTCAGAGCTGATTTGCATACAGCCAGTGTCTAACCCAGGGTGGTGTGGAGTGCAAAAAAAACGATGGATTTAGGCCCAGATCCTTGTACTGGGTTGAATGTATGACATTGTTCTACATTCTGTTCATCAACTGTGTTTTTTGCAATTTTCACCCCAAGTGTGCTGGGTATACTCAGACGGGAGTCCCAGGCTCTCCACACCACTGGAGTCAAGCTATCCAGGCTGAAGAAGGCTGATAGCCAGAAACCGGTCCTTGGATGCTTGATTCCGGTCTGGGAAAGACATGGCTTGGTAGTTCGGACTGGACTGTTCCCATGAGGCACAGGGTCAGAGCTGATTTGCATATAGCCAGTGTCTAACCCAGGGTGGTGTGGAGTGCAAAAAAACCCGATGGATTTAGGCCCAGATCCTTGTACTGGGTTGAATGTATGACATTGTTCTACATTCTGTCCATCAACTGTGTTTTTTGCGGTGTATAACATGTCTTGTGATTTGGACCCTTGATGATTTGATGGTTTGATGCAACAATAACCTTAGCTTTTAGCTGTGTAGTTTCTTGTCTTAAAAACATGGTGATTTCTTGCTTTGCTTGACTTAGACCACGTGGTCTTGTAACTTTTGGACCTTTTGAAGGACAGGTGCTAAACTGGCTGTTGCTATTTTTAAAACATATTGTAACTTGTCCTTTGTCTCTATGCTAATTTTGTTTTTAGTTTGTGTATTTTAGGTTTGGGGATGCTTCTGCAGGCCGGGGTCTATGGCTTGATGGTTAATGATGGCAATTTTTGTTGTGTTTGTAAAAGGGGAGAAAATCTGATTGATACATTTCCCCAGCCTTGCTAGGGTCTGTGTGGTGTTGGAGTAGAATCACAGATCTGAAGCTTCTATGCAGTATTTGAGGCCATTAGCCTTGCATCACGAGGATAACAAACTGGCCGTTGCGGGCACCGGGCAATCCCCCGGTGAGCCGCATGGGTGGGAGCTGAGGGCAACGGCAATCCCCCTGTGCGCCACATAGGTGGGGGCCGGTTTTGGGCCCCTGCGGAGCCGTTTTTTTAACAGGGCCGTTTTTGCGTTTTGTTGAGAAGAGAAGAGACTGAAACAGCAGTGCTATGGAAGGTGAGCTGTGGCTTCATTGTAAGGCGAAAACTGTTGATCATTATTGGGAAGGATTTGAGACTGGGTGCAGCCTTTACATTTACATAGCCTTATTGTACCAATGTAAGCGTTACCATCCCCTTCTGGGATCCTCAACTTCCCATTCAGTATGCCTAATGTGAAATGATCTTTTTTTGGGTAAGAAAGCATTGATGAGATCACAACACGTGGCCTCTGTAAGAAATTGGGTTATTATTTAAGGGTGGTGAGTCCCCACCTGAAACAAACACAACCATTACCAGGGTGAACAACTAAACATATAAAATTAAGCCTTAGCTATATCCCTTGCTAAGTACGGCACCAAGCAGACAGGCTTAACATAGAGACAATGTGTAAGGAGTTCATGTAGTACCAAATCACTAATAAAAACAGAACACATCATAATAAAAATCTGAAACCAATTTCGGACCATATAGTTAAATTAAATTAACAAAACAACACCAACATAAGAACATTCCAATAGAGGGAACCAGAGATATGAATTAGTAAGTTAAATAAAAGTAGTGCCAAAAAATGTTAAGTGCCAACTGCTGTCAACTGACCGTGAAGTATGAGACACGGCCACAATTCCAGGTTGACCACGATGTGTGGCTTAGATGGAGGGCCCAGCTTTGACTTGGTCAGAGGATTTACCTTAGAACTTTGAGTTTCGCACCCAGAAAAGGTGCCTGACCAGACAGATACTTTTGGAACCTTTGCCCAGTCAACATTTTTTAAAAGATTATTGGACAAAAAACAACAAAAATCCAATCAGTACAACTGGAGTAATGAACTTTAAAAGTTAAAGGAAACAAATAGAACCTAAACGACCAAAACGCCAACTGCAAACATCTAGTCGCATGAAACTGGGTCAAAAAGTGCACCTCCTGGGAGCTTCTTTCACTGTGCACCCACGTCTGTAATATGGTGCGGGAACAGAGTCAAAGGAATTTCCTCATTTGCATAGGGCACGCCCTTATGCAAATGAGAGACTACCCTCTGTTGATAGCGCTGGCACTTTAAGTGCACCAGCACTATCGGTATTATAGAAGGGTACGTAAAGCATCTGCGTCCCCTTCTATAATACCAAAGTGCCCTGGGGCGCTCAAAGTTGGCGCAAACACCTGTTGCGCCCCTGGCGCACTTACTGTTATATGGACCCAGATCTTTTATGCCTCTTCTCCTCGTCAAGATTTCTACCTTCATACTAAGGCCTGATTCATAGTTTGGTGGCTGAAGTACACTACATCAGGGTGGCAGAGGAGATTACCTCTGACACCCTAATTGATGACTGTTGGGCCCAGCAGTCATCTCTGCACATTGAAAGGAACCTCTGCTGACAAAAGCCTTAGCCGTTATTTCTGATACGGGAACAATTTTTATAAGTCAGTAAGGTAGGAGTCTTCATACTAGGGGCTGGCCCGACTCGCTGGGGCCTCAAGTGATCCCACGTTCTCGTCAAAAGAAGCATTAAGCTGACAACTGTGCTTTGTTTTCAGGGGGAAAAATGAGTGTATGTTTTCCGCTGTGTAATGGGCCATCACTATCATATTTTTTCATTTAAATCCTGGCTGGGAGAAGGTGTCAAAACGGAAGGGTCTCCAATGGGCATATTAGCAAGGAGCTTAGCGCATTTTTTTTATTGCTGCCTATCGCCGGATATTATCGCATAAGCTATTAGCAACGTTTATCTCTAATGCGACGAAATATCCGGCGAGAGCGGTTCAATGCGAGAATATCGCTGGAAATCCGGCGATATTCTTGCATTAACGCGAATGGGGCTTAATGTATAATCCACCCCCTATTGAGTATACTGGTAAGCGAACTTTTTAGCAGGCCTTAGATTCTAGCGATAATCGCGCTTAGCGCGATTTTTTTTATCGCTTCGCTTGCTAATAGGCGATAGCTGTGCTAGCGACTGTTTTCAGTCGCTAAAAGTTTGGGTACGCCGACTTTGCATGTCATTAGTGATAAATATCGCTGACATGCAAGCGGGCCCCAAACCTGTAGCTATCGCCTAAAAGCTGTCGCTAACTGCTGGGAAAAAGTCCTGCTAAAGCGGCGATATCGCCCTTGCTAATATGCCCCCCAAATTTTCTTCAAAACCCCATTTCTAATATTAGCACTGTGGATACTTCTACACTGCCTGACCAGAATATTATGTTTGGCAATAATGTATTTGATTCCATTTTAAAATCGTAAACGAACTGAACTGCAATGTTTAAATAAATCTAGGGGCATATTACCAACAACTAGCGAAAATTATCACTAAATAGGCTTAGCGACAATTTTTCTATCACCAAGCATCGCTGGATTTTATCGCTGAGATAATGTGCTATTAGCAACGTTCATCTCAAAAGTGATAAAATACCTGGAGATAGCGACGAAATGCGTGAATATCGCTGAGAATACAGCGATATTCATGCATTAGCGACTAAATGCTCTTAGCCATGTTATCCACCTCCCATTGGATAACATGGCTAAGAACTGGTCTGGGCAGGTGTTAGTATTTGGAGATATTCCCTCTTAGTGCGAATATTTCCTTCGCCACGCCTGCCTTGCTAATAGGCGATATCGATGTTAGCGACTGCTTTCAGTTGCTAACAGGTTGGGCACGCCCACTTTGCATGTCATTAGCGATAAATATCGCTGACATGCAAATCGGGGCCCAAACCGCTCGCTCTCGCCTACAAGCTGTCGCTAACTGCTGTTAGCGACAGCTTCCTAAAAGGGCGATAGAATTTTTGCCGCTTAGAGGCCGAAAACGGCCGCTAAAGCGGCGAAAATTGCCTATCGCCCCCCCTTGATATTATGCCCCCTAGACATTTAAACATAGACAGTTTAATAGAATAATTGCAAAAAGTTTTGAGGGGGGTCCGTTGATTTTTCTCACTGGGGTGGCGTGTCATTAGGGGGAGCACTGACAGGGCCCAGCTTCTCCTAATCTAATGCTAATTAATCTACTAATACTAAGGCAGAGAATGTCTAACATTTTAAAAATGACTTTGCCCTAATTATTAAAAATCTTACTTCGCCACTGAACTTGTTTGTTTAAAATAAATATTAAAAACAGTGGTCGAAATATTACGATAGCTTGTCTCAAAGGTACAAGAATTATAGGGCAGTTACAGCCTTTCACTGTGAAAATAGCTTTTGGCAGCTAGCCTCTGTGTTGTTGTTAATAATATTTTTATTCTGCAAATAGCCATAAAAAGAAAAATTGCACAATACAGCATACAGTTAAAATACAAACTACACAAACAGGGCGACCATAGAAACTGTATAAAACTTAATAAAATCCTAATAAAGTATGCATAGGAAGCTGGCATCTGTGAGTGCATGCCAACTTAAATTCTGGGGTGACATACTTTGTAACAAGGAGTTATTTTTAACAGGTTTGCCCGCAGGTTTAAAAGCTGCAGTAGTCAGGCTACACATGTGTGCCTGAAGCGGTGTTTATTGTCGCTCTAATGGAAGGCGCAGGAATGGTTGCAACCCATGGGGAACATGTAACTTTTCCTGCCGTTGATGTATTTTCCTTCACCCTTACTGTAAAGTCGATTGAGGATTAACCAATGATACCATGTTTTAGTGACCAGACTATTCAGACTGGGACCTAGATAGCAGTGCCATTGTGTGCAGAGTTAAAAGGACAACACCATCAGTCAGCAATAAAGGTGGAAATCACACAAAAGAGGCTCTTTTTCATACTGGGTATAGTTAGTGACTGTTAGTTGGGAAGCAGTCTGAATGGGACGCTTGAACTGTCAAATTACTTTTTTAAATGTAAATATTGAGAATAGATAAACGAGTGTGGCATCGTTTAAAATTATTATTGAAGTTTAAGAAACGTTGTTTTGCTTTTTGCCCAGTTAATTCCTTCCACTGCCTTTATCTCTGCACTCTTTTATGTTAGCAATTCATTACATTGAGCATGCAGTAGTGATAATGACAGCCTCTCATAATGCCTGGCCAACTTGAAGTAAATCCTCTTCAAGCCCTCTTCCTTGTGAGTGTGTTCACTTCTCACCTCATTATAGATGGCAGTCAGCTGCTCAGAACACTCCTTTGCATGGACTGCTAAATACTGAGTGTAGGTCAGCAAGGCTACACAACCGCAAGGTTTAAGGACTCGGTTAACTTCTGTCATGAACTTCTCAATGTTGAAATAGTGCACAGCTGCTGATGCTATGACCAGATCCACTGAGCCGTCTTCAAAGGGGAGATCCTCTGCAGGGCAGACACTATGGGGTGGAACATATGGACATTAGAACATGATATAGCACCAGGACATGCAAGAGTCGTCCTACGCTGAGAAACCTGTTGTAAGTGCAGAAGTTTAAGTAAAGTAATTTTTGTAGTAAAGTTGTGAAAACAATTTGAAAAGGCTGAAAGTGGAGTTAAAGGGTCAATAATGTCATATGCTTAGAGCCAGAAGAGAGATTAAGCAGGTAGTATAGGAGATTCGATTGCTGATTCTAAAAATATTTAAGTTAGAACACATTAATACCACATGACTGAAGAATAAAATATGATATAATAGTTTGAATTGAAGAAAAGATATTGGAACACTACTCATAAAAATAGCAGGTTATTACCTATCCATACAACTAAAACAACAACGAAATAAATAATCTCAATCAGAGATGAATTTGGTACAATACAAAATAGCAGAAATGCCATGTATAGGCAATTTATCACTTATTATGACAGACTGCACAAACCGCTGACGGGGGATGCAAAACAGATAGCAGATTTTCTAAGCAGTGTGGAGCTACTGATGCTGTATGTAGGGGAAGATATTTAGGCCAGTAGACGTTAAGGAAATCCTATGTTTAGACAGATTCCATGTTGAATTCTGTAAATATGTTGATGGTCAAGAAGAGCTGCACAAACTCTGAGGGCCTGATTCACAGAACTAACTTAAGACCAAATCCTAAGCTTACTACCATTTTGGTATTCACAGAATGCACTTACTACTTCTGGTATTCACAGAATGCACTTACTACTTTTGACATTCACAGAATGAACTTACTACTTTTGGTATTCACAGAATGGACTTACTACTACTAACTTTACGTCTGCACCCGGTCCGGAATTTCGGCTTTCCGCTTCTGCGTCGCAGAGGCCTCTGAAAAGTGAGTTCCTGAAATCTTGGAGATTTCACTGCATCAGTTTTACAAGGCATATCCCAAAGGAACACCCACCCTGCCTACATCAAAGCTGACGCAATTTCAATGTTGCACAGGGCTTCACAACGTGATGCTTCACCATAGATGCATCACGTTGTGAATAAGTTGAAATGTGTCTTCTGTTGTACACCACTGCTGTGTCACAAAAAGTGACACAACAGCAGTGTAAATCTTTTTAAAGGGGCTTGTAAACCTGCCACAAATTATCCAAGAAGTAAATCACCCTGTGCCAGCCTAAATCACAAAGCAGAAGGTGAGAGAATCATCAGATCAAAATATGTCATACACATATTCTGTTATTCATTTCCCACCCTGCCACGCCATTACATCCCAACGCACCACTGCTCCTACCTGCCCCGTCTGCGGTAGTACTTCACCAGACTGTTAGAATGCAGAAGATATGGAGAAATCCCTGAAAAGTTCCACAAGCACATTTCCCATTTGGTTACTTTTCTCTCTTCTCACCCATTGACACATTCAGCCAGAGCACAGACAACTTCAGTAGCAGAGGTCCCTGCATCTACTGGGAGGAATCGACAATGTACAGAGATAGGCATTAGAACCTCACTAACTGGTAAGCCAAACTGGCCAGGAGATGGTCAAAATATATACATTGTCTGGAGACGACAGAGGGACATATAGTGCCCACGTATGAAAGACAACCAGAGAAAAAATAGCTTCATTACAATTGGAGTTGTCAATAGACATTCACCTTTAGCATATGACATTTGTGAACAGCGAAAGACAAAATATAACATGTGTTGGCTCATCATACCTTTGTAATTGTGGAACAAAACATGTATTTCACCAACAGTCCCAGACCTGGGAATCCAATCCTGTAATCGAGTGCCACAACTAGTGAAAAGGGTGTCCCCACTATATTGTAATAGAGTCTGTAGACTTAATCAAGAAATCCAATTTGCACAATTATGGTAATGATGAACAAGAAGTGAGATACCAGTCTCAGTAGTATTGACAATGCATCCACTGTCCAACTTCCAATCTTTCCAATACACATAAAATTGCCCAGTCCACACAGCTGGTCGTGTACTTCTTACGTTGGATGGATTTTTTGTTGGGCATCAACAAAACACGATAGTGGACCTTACCTCAGGATTTGCAGTCATGTCAGTGTGATACAGGTTGCATCTAGGTAGTGAGCCCATTCTAAGTCATATGTGGGATCACTCATTATATTATGTATAACACACTTCTGCAACGGTGGTGCCCACAAGTGCTTGTGCTCGTCCTTTGTGCCAGAAATTGAGTGCATCACATGTGGCTGCAGAAATGTTGGAAAACACACTTATCATTGTAGGTACAATGAGGTCCTCCCAGAATCAAAGACACACACTGACTTCTGCTACAAGGTTGGATGTGACATCTGTTCAAGGACCACACACTGTTCTGGTGCTGGGCCAAGGTAAGTAAACCCAAGAATAATTCTGGCAGAATGCTCATTAAAGGTGCCTTTCACCTCCACCGTATGTTGTTAGTGTTGTTCAACACTGGTGTCCTGCATCACAATATGCTCACATATGGCATTTGAACACATGCTAGGTGGCTAATGAAAGGATGACACAAAATGTATGCCAAGTGAGTGCAGAATGGACATACAATAGTACAATGTGTCATATGAAGTGACCAAAACACAACAGGTTTTCAATTCAATGATAAAATAAATCCCTAGCAAAATATATGTGGTAAAATCAGAATGAAATTGGTATGGCTGAGACACACACTGATGCCAGTTGTGTACCTTTGAGATGGGTGTAGGGGCTGCTAAGGTGAATCTTCATGCATTTACCCCTGCAAAATAACTTGGCTGAAGAGCAACACAATAATCCAGTGCAGGCAGAAAGCATCAAGCTTATCCGCAATGTGTGATCATAACCAAATGTTGTTTTCTGCATGCCTCTTCTTCTACGGTATTCACATGTATAGGTGAGTGTTTGACAAATGAGGTTTGGATGTCTTTTGTACAAGACACCGTCTTTTGTTAGCTAAGCAGTACCATGATGTTGGAAATTGAGTGTGGGAGCAGAGGACACTCAAAGGATGGACGTAGGAAATCTTTCAAAAATGAGCTCTGTGACTTCATGTATTGGGTAGCACAAATGAGCAACATCTGTCATGATCCGTCCGAACTCCTCTGGATCAGAATGATGCTTAAAGGGGTCCACCTCCTGACTTCCCCACACTCTGAATAATGATAAACACACAGAGCATAGAGGTAATCAAGGGAGGGAAGGAAGGGAGGGAGCAGCAGTGGAAGGGACACCTGAAATGAGAAATTACAAGGATTAGACACACCCTGATATTCCAGCTACTTTCATTAGGTCTCGCTAGATAACACACCCACCTAAGGTTTAGCTCTGGAGATGGACCCTTCTACATCACAATCTATAAGATGCTTTTTCTGCGCTTGGATCAATGTCCTGGAATACCAAATCAGAGATTATAGACTCCTTCAAGGAACCTGTTATATCACAATCAACACAGGTATACCACATATGTAACAAAGCTTGCACTCCCCCTATTCTTAGTTACAAATAGCTTCCAACTCAATATTGCTTGAGAAAGGAAGAAAGTCAAAAGACAAAAGGTAGCTCGGAATCCTCTCAGCAATTAAGATTGAAAGTGTCACTCAAAAGCAAGACATTGCTAAAGTCTTAATCCTTCTTTTACGAGCATTATAAATGAAAGGTAGTTAAAAACGGAACAAAGGAAAAGCTGTGGTGGCACATCCAGTCTGGATGCGTCGGCTTACCGGACCTCAGAAGTCTTTCCACCCAGGACGGAAAAATCAAAGGAAAGAAAAAACAGAATCCGGAAATTTAACACGAGCCACGCCGGGCTCTAGAAAGTCAGCAGTCTGTTGTCCCGCAGCAAAACCTTGTGGGGGGCATCACAGATACCTGCTAGCAAAGCAGGGAAGACTGCCAGCAATACCGGATCCGATCACGAGGATGTCTCACCAGCCTCGGAAGAAACAGGTTCCCCGCCGCAGCCGCAAGCGGGGCAGTCGAACATAGACTTTTGCTCAGCCGAGCATCAATTGGAGATAAACTCTCTGACTCCGTCAGGGCAGTTTCCCAGCCGGGAAACGATCAAAGAAACACAGGAGAATCAGGCGCGGAAACAGCAGCGTCTCAACTCTCCATCAGATCAGGGAAGTACAAGAATCACGTACAACGCGCTTCCGCATCACGTGATGTTAAAATATCCGGTTCCTCTCAGAAAGCCTTCTGGGCATTGTAGTTCCCCGTATATCGAGGTAGGCACCGAAGTAAGTTCCTGACAGTACGCCCTCCTCCCAAGTGCCTCCTAGCACCAGGCTTACCTGGATACCTGGCATAGAACATGCACACCGCACGGGGGTCATGGACCCCTGAGCACGGTTCCCACGAATCGTCCTCCGACCGATAGCCCTTCCATGACACCAGGTACCACAGCTTGCCTTGTCGGAACCGGGAATCCAGGATACGACGAACCTCATACTCCACCTGTCCATCCCTCACGACAGGGGGCATAGCCACGCGGCGAGCGGAACCAGACGGCTTCTATAGGCTGCAGTGGAAGACCGGATGTATCCTCAAGGAAGCTGGCAATTTCAGCTTAAATGCCACTGGATTTATCTTGCGTACTATGGAAAAAGCCCCGATGAATCGCGGGTGGAAGATACTGCGATACCGAAAACAAATGTTTTTGGTCGAGAGCCAGACTCGATCCCCCACCTGATATTCCAGACCCACACGCCTGTGACGATCTTCCCATTTCTAATATGTTGCTTTGCCCCAGTCAAGATGTCCTTTGATCTTTTGGTGGATACCTAGGAGAGCCTTCATTCTTGCCGCTGCGGTAGAATGGTTCTGGACATCACTCGGAATAACCAACGGCAAGGTGTTGGCGTGTAACCCTGTGTTGGCCCGGAAAGGTGTTTCTCCCATGGCACTATGCCACGCATTGTTATAAGACCGTTCGGCCAGCCAGAGCAACAACACCCATGATTCTGTAGCATCCTCAGCGTAGCATCGTAAGTACTTCTTGAGCGTCTGATACAATCGTTCAGTCTGCCCATCCGACTGGGGGTGAAAACTGGTCAACAAAGCGTCTTCTGTGTGCAAAGCCTTGCACCACATGTGCCAAAAACGAGCAACGAACTGAGGACCTCGGTCTGAGATAATGACTCTAGGTATACCATGTAGACGGACGACTTGATTCAACAGTAATTGTGCTGTCTGGCTTGCTGTTGGTAGGTTCTTGCATGGGATGAAATGGCCCATCTTAGTCAAACTGTCCACCACCACTAGGATAGCATTACACCCTTGATCCAGGGGTAGACTGTAGTAAATGAAGTTAAGAGGCATATAAAAGGCTTAAAGGGTATTTATTAAGCACCACAGAGAACAACTGGTGTTCCCATCAGAAAGCAGGGAGCTAACTGACAGGGCAGAACACAGGAGAAGATGACATCAGGGAAAATAGAATGTAGGACTTAAAGAGGTACAGAGAAACATAAGTGCAGAGAATACAACATATCCTCTTCCCTTCATATAGAAAAAAAACAAAGAAAAGGCTAAATAAAACAAAAAAATACTAAGCACATGCTCTTCGTTACAGGAAAAGAGACCTCACTTACAAACAAAGTCACGTAAGTAACCCGGAGGTTTTCTCACTCTCAGGGTTCTACTGGCACAAGTCTGGTTAGTTCTACTGGCACTAGTCTCATTGGAGGACACATCACCTTCACGCTCAGCTTTTTTATACAGTGCTACGCGCCTCAAATTCCAACTCTCGCCGTTAAATAGAGTCACGAATCTTTTATGGACAGACTTGACCTTAAATGGTCCCCTGAACTTCGTCAAACCAACACCGACTCGACCAGGTTTGACTTTCACCCAATCATTCACTGCAAATTTACACGCTCCATCTGGATCACACACGGTGTCAGGCTTACCAGGACCAACAGGAACGTCAGCGTTCAGATACTCCTTCATCCATGCCGCAACAAGCTTAGTGCCCGCTGAACGTCCCCTCATGACAGAAAACGGAATCATACCGGTCACACTATTTTCAGTAGTTCTGTAGGCCCAAACCAGGTCATTAACCAGACTCCTCACATCCGTCCTAGAAGAAATCGCCATTTGAATGGCACCTTTAAACATCCGGTTTGCCCTCTCAACTATGCCATTCCCCTGGGGGTTGTAAAGTGAGGTCCTTGAGTGTGCAATACCGCACCTTCCCAAGAAATTGGCCATCTCCAGGGAGGTGAGTTGCGTTCCATTATCGGTAATGATCCTTGTGGGAAAGCCTTCCTCTCTAAAGATCTCACTCAGCACAGCAATAGTGCTGTTCGTAGTGATCTCCTTCATGAATTTGACTACCAACCACTTCGAAGAGACATCAACTACTACTAATCCAAACCTCATATCTTGACCTAACTGGTAGAACGGGCCAATAAAATTGAGACATATGGTGTGCCATGGACACCCTGGATCTACTATTGAGCCACAACCAGTATGGCTACCCACTTTAAGTCTCTTCTCGCTTTCCAAGCAATCTGTACATCTTTCCACCCACTGAGAGATTTCGGAGTCCATTCCGGGCCACCAAAAATCCTCTCTTGGTGAGGGACTGCCCTAGGTGACCCTCATGGGCTAACTTAAATAAAGTAAATCTCACTTCTTGTGGAGGAATGAATTTGTCATCCATTAAAATCATGAACCCATCTTTGTCCAAGACAGACAATTGTTCCAGGACCTTCAAATAAGGACGAAGTGCGGTAGATAAGCAACTCTCTCTCCTTGGACCCTTCGCAATCAGGTCTTTGACCTCACCCAACACCACATCTTTAGCCATGGAGGTATTCCATAAACTCCTACTAATTGCCCCAGCACACATATCTACAACTTCATCCACAGCGGCCACAGAGCCCTCTGAGTTGAGAGATTCCACTCCTAACTTGTCCACCATCTCCCAAGGTAGTGGAAGTCTAGAGAGTCCATCCGCTTGGCAATTCCACCAACCAGGAATATACTCAACAGTGTACAAATACTCTTGGATCCTAGCAGCGAGTCTAGCTAACCTGGCAGAACCCTTGCCAGCACCACCAGGTGAAAGGATCTTAACTAAGGGTTTGTGATCTGTCAATAACGTGAATTTGAACCCCCACAGGTACATCCTATAATACTCGCAACCCCATGCTGCAGCTAGGGCTTCACGCTCGATTATAGAGTAATTCCTCTCGGCCGTAGTGAGTGTCCTTGAAGCAAACGCTACAGTCTTAAGACCAGATTCGTGTACCTGAGCCAAAACCGCACCAACACCTACAGCACTCGCGTCCACTGTCAAGACTGACATGCGGTTGGTGTCGAACGGTGTCAAGATGCCTGCCTCACAAATTTCAACCTTGATTTTTTTAAAACACTCGTCTTGTTCCACACCCCACACAAACTTGCATCCATTCCTCAACAACACCTTGATCTTTTCGGTTTTCTCTGCAAAATCTCTGACAAACTTAGCGTAGTACTCAATGAGGCAGAGGAAAGACCTCAACTGATCTTTGTCACACGGAGCTGGTGCATTCCTAATGGAGTCCAATAAGTCTCTCTTGGGTTTCACCCCGTCAACAGACAAAGTATACCCAAGATATTCAACCTCCTCCACCGCAAATTTACATTTCTCTTTCTTAAGAGTCAATCCTGCTTGTTCCATCCTCTCCAAAACAGTCTTCAAAATAACATTGTGTTCTTCAACAGTCGCTCCAAATATCAGAACGTCATCCTGAAAATACACAACATTGTTCACACCCTTCAGAACAGCCCCCATCATTCTTTGAAACACCCCGGCTGCAGAGGCAAGTCCGAAAGGCATTCGTGTAAATTGGTATATTCCCTCAGTTGTTATGAACGCGGTCAATGCCTTTGAGTCTTGGTGTAGTTTTATTTGATGATAGGCGCTGCGAAGGTCTAACTTAGAAAACTACTTTCCCCTTTTTAGTGATAGGACTAACTCGTTGATGTTTGGTAAGGGAAAGTTGTCTACTACAATGTTCTGGTTCAGGGTGCGAAGGTCCACACAAAAACGAAATTTACCATCAGATTTGGTCGTAATAACTACGGGGGAAATCCAGGGTGACGTTTCGATCTGCTCTATCACCCCCTGGTCTAGCATCTCCTTCAGCATCTTCTTCACTTCATCCCGTGCAATGAATGGAACCTTCCTCACCCTGTGTTGCATGGGTATGGCATCATCCCGCAGGACAATTTTATGCACATAACCTCTCAACTCTCCAATATGCTCGTCAAACAAACCATTCATCCCTTCCACAATTGAATCCGTGGTTATACTATCTACCACCATCACTTGTTGTGCTGCCCTTGGATTTATTATTATTCCGAGGTCATACTGTTGCCCCCATCCTAAAATTGCAGGACCAGATTTGGCTACATACACCTTTCCTTCAGCAGAGCGATCCTTGAATGATATTACACATACCATAAACCCAATCACATCTATGCTTTCACCCTGAAAACCACAGGCATTAATATCACTAGCAAACAATTGCACATCCTTCCAATTTGCTAAATACATATCCTTGGGGATAATGGTCCACAAAGATCCAGGATCAACCATCAACTGGACCTCAATTTTATCAATTAGAAAAAGAGCTTTTGGTCTAAATCTTCTACCAGGTACACCTTCATTCACACCATCCCCACCTAAACACAATATTTTGTTGGCACCCTCAACACTGACAATGTCACTTACTACTTCCCTGTTTTCTACAACAGCTACTTTATCAGCGTTTGCACCTCTACACATCTTTGCAAAATGTCCTTTCCTCCCACACTTCCTACACATCTTATCAATTGCAAAGCATCTCCTGAAGTCCGAACTATGAAAAGTACTTCCACACCTACTGCACATTCTTCCTTGAAATCTATTCTTGTCATTGCCTGAGAACCCATTGTTAAATCTCCTCTGACTACTTCCTCCCATATCTACACTTTTCCTGTTCACAGCAGCAACTTCGTCATGATCAACACAAGAAACTCCATTCCCTTGAACATTTTCCTTTGTGTTATCTTTTTTTTCCATCTCTCTCATGCATGCATTCGATTCCTCAACAACTTTTGCAATGTCAATGGCCATTTGCAGGGTAGGATTTTTTGCGGCCCACATTTTTTCCTGCATCTTTTTATTCCGGCATTGTACTATCAGCTGGTCTCGTATCATTTCGTCCCTTATCTCTCCAAAATTACATTTAATTGACAGCTCGCGTAACCTAGCCACAAATTGGTCTACTGATTCTTCATTCCTTTGGGGTTGAGTGTAAAATTTGTGCCTCGCCATGACGATGTTTACTTCCTTTGCGTATTGTTTTTTCATGCGAGCTTTAGCCTCAGTGTACACATTGGTTATTGCCCTACCATCTTGGTTCACTCCTACCGGAAGGTATTTGAAAGAACGTTGACCTTCTTTGCCTAATGCGCTTAGCAAGAGGGCTTTTTTTCTAGTTGCACTGAAATCCTTCCCATCAAGTGCTTCAATGTAATTCTCGAAAATGTCTATCCATTCATCCCACTCGATGGGTGGATCTCCAGTAGTTTGTAGAAACATAGGAGGTACTATGACATTAAGATTCTCCATTTTAAAATTCCTTAAAAAAAAAATTGCAGTCTTTCAATTAATTGCTTATTTTCCAAATGAAAATAGTAAGGATACTATTTTCCCAAACACAGAGGTGGTCAGTTTTTTATTGATGCATTTACTCATCCACACGTGCAACTACTAAAAAGAAATGTATATTTCCTTCAATCTTACTGTTCAATATATCAATATATCACCATATTATTCCCTCAATCTTACTGTAATATTGCTTGTGTCAGAGGAAACTTATCGTTTTGGTTAGGGTTAAGCCTTTTTCTAACTCGACTTCCAAATTATTTCCTCACCGTTTGAATCGCCTTCTTTGATATTCTCAGTCACTCGTTTTTAAAGAAATCCGCTACAGAATGCGTCCTTTCTTGGCTGCTACGAAGTTTGTTCTCCGCGTTGATCAGTACTGGTTGCTTAGTTACCATGTAAACTCTTAAAATGGCCGCTACGTACTTTACGTTGCGTCAGTGCGTCACTGCCGCTACGTCACTACCGCTTGTGACGCTTGTTCCTTTCCTCTGCTTAATGCTTCCTTCTAGACGCTGGCCATTATAAGCATAATGACTCCGTTCGGATTCCACGGTGAGTGAGCTCGTGTTTTTCTGCTCGAGGGAGGTTTAAAAAATGCTGCGCAATGTTGAAAATGTTTCCGTTTGTACCGGAGATGCCGGTCAACTTTAAAAGATACAAACAGTCAATATGATTAAAGCGCACAAATTCACACCGCTACTCCTTGCGCTCTCCTCAATTTCCAAAACGACACGTTTAAATTCCTTTCACATCCAAGAATTGCGAAAGATGCGCACCATCTCTGAAACGGTTTACTCTATTTGGCAATCAACTTGGTTTCTTCTACAGGAACTACACTTTGCACAGTCCCAAAACACACCAGATCACAGTTCGATTCCAGTCTAAGGTATAAACGGGCGAATATTCTTTCAACCTCACCAGTTGTTTGAGAGATAAGCAGATTTCTTTTTTTTTTTTTTGTCTTTAGATGTAAAGTTTCTTCCCGTTTTTTTAAAGTTGTAGGGACTTTTCTGTTGCTTGTTCTCAGTTCCTCATAGCTTAAAAGGTGCTTACTCGTCTTGAAATGCGTGGTTCTTCTTTTCCAGCAAACTTGCGTGGTTCTTTTCACCAGTGGAGTTCTCCTCCCTCTGTGGTTGTTTAGCTCTCCTTGCTCATCGTCGCCATGTGTAGTAAATGAAGTTAAGAGGCATATAAAAGGCTTAAAGGGTATTTATTAAGCACCACAGAGAACAACTGGTGTTCCCATCAGAAAGCAGGGAGCTAACTGACAGGGCAGAACACAGGAGAAGATGACATCAGGGAAAATAGAATGTAGGACTTAAAGAGGTACAGAGAAACATAAGTGCAGAGAATACAACATAGACCTAGGACAAAGTCAACACTGATAGTCTGCCATGGTTGAGTTGGAGTAGGCAGGGGCATCAGTAGTCCTTTGCACTTCCCTTGTTCACCCTTCGCTCGAGCACATGTCTCGCATTGATCCACCCATTTCTTCACATCCCTGGACATTCCTTCCCACCAAAACTGCCTTTGCGTTAGATGTAGGGTTTTCAGATGACCCGGATGGCCCGCGGTGAGTGCATCATGGCACCAGTTGAAGGCCTTTAAGCGGAGAACATGTGTAGGCAAATACAGACGGTTTCCATGCATGGGCACACCATGCTTGATGGTCCATTGAGCATTTTGATTGGCCCATATCTGCCATTGGGATGGAGACCTTTCGTGGATGATTTGCTCTATGAATTGATCCACTGTCACTGAACATAGCACTCTGTTTGGGGGGATTATAGCCCTCTGTTCATCAGGTTAAGGGTTTACTGTTTCGTTTTATCTGGATAGAAAATCAGCCTTTTTATTTTCCGCCCCTGGGTGAAAGGTTATCACGTATTCATACTCCGTATACATACTGTGGGCAGCCGAAGAAGAGTACCTCAGACTTATCTGAGTGCAACTCAGACAAGTCTGAGGTACTCTTCTTCGGCTGCCCGCACGACCCAGACTGGCAGGAATGGTGGCCTGTCAACATGTTTCCTCCAGCGCACTCTTCCCAGCTAGCCAAGAATCTGGGGATCAAGATGGATAATGGCCTGGCCAAGATCTCAGATCCTCGGTCTCACGGGGACATGTTTTGGCCTCCTGAGGATGCTCCGTAAGTTTCTTCCTCTGCTCTCAGAAGATCATAGGAAGATGACAATGCAGGCCTTAATCGGCTCAAGATTGGACTATTCCAACATCCTGTATCTTGGCCTGCCGGAATATCTTTTACAATGTCTGCAGGTCGTCCAGAACTCGGCCGCGCGGGCCATTTATGGCCTTTATAGATGTTCTAGAGCTTCACTCATTTTGCAGTCGCTCCATTGGCTGCCTATCCGGAAGCGGATAGTTTTTAAGCCCTTGACCCTGGCCCATAAGGCTCTCCATGCCTCGGGGAGCTAAATATCTCCAAAGGAGGATTGCCTTCTACCAGCCGACCCGATCGTTGAGATCTGAATCACTGTTCTTTGCGGTGGTACCCCGAGTAAAGAGGGCCCGCATTGCGGGTCGCTCCTTCAGGCTGCTGGCACCACAGATTTGGAATACGTTGCCTCTGGCACTACGCAGCACCTCTAATCTGTTGAATTTTTGGAAGGGCCTTAAAACTTGGCTTTTTGCCCAGTAATTCTTTTCTCCCTGTTTTTTGCTGTTCCTTTTTTGCTTGTTCTGTGTTGTGTTACTCTACGACTGGTTTCAATAAAAGCGCCGGGACACTCTCTGGAGTAGCCGTGCGCTATAAAAGACAAAACTAACATAACATAACATAACCTAACATAACAATATAGCATCCACCGCATTTGTCGTTGTGACAAATGCCTGGCGGTCTTCATGAACTGCAGGTTCCAGTGATCAGTGAAGACTGCTATGGGATGATGAGCCCCCCACAGATAGTGTCTCCACTCCTGGTATGCCCTTTTTATAGCCAGGAGCTCCTTTTCGGTTACTGTGTAGTTGATTTCAGCGGCGTTTAGTTTCTTGGACAGGAAAGCCACAGGATGTAGCTGCCCTGGGCTCTTGTCCCTCTGAGACAACACTGCGCCGATGGCCACATATGAGGCATCAACCTCTACTACAAAAGGAACGTCAGATTGGGGGTGTCTCAAGATAGGCGCAGTGCAAAAAGAATCTTTTAACTGAACAAAAGCTTCCATGGCTTCAGGAGTCCAGCAAAATGGAATTCCTCTCCTCAACAGCCTTGTCACTGGAGATGCTAACTGAGAGAAATGCGAGATAAGCCTTCTATAATAGTTAGAAAATCCCAGAAAACATTGCACATCTTGCACATTCCTGGGAACAGGCCAATCCTGGACTGCCCTCACCTTCCTCTCAGCCATTCTGAAACCAAGGGGACTTAGGATCACCCCCAGAAACTCAACCTCAGAGACATTAAACTCACATTTGCTGAGCTTACAATACAGGTCATGTTCCTGCAGTTTTTTGAGAAAGAGGATCACATGACCTGCGTGCTGTGCTGGAGAAACCGAATACACCAGGATGTCATCGATGTAAATGACAAAAAACCTGTCTATGAATTCTTTCATCACATTGTTTAAAAAGTATTGGAAAGCCGCAAGGGCATTGACAACCCGAATGGCATAACCAAATTCTGGAACAAGCCAAAACGAGGCTTGAACGCCGTCCTCCACTCATCCCCATCTCGTATTCTAACCAAGTGATACGTCCCTCTCAGGTCCAGACGAGTGTAGATGGTAGCCTCCCTCACCTGGTCAAACAGGACTGGGATGAGTGGAAGCGGGTACTTGTTTCTCACTGTGTATTTGTTCAATTGGCGATAGTCAATGCAAGCTCTTAATTCGCCATTGGCTTTAGTCGTGAAAAAAAAGAGGAGAGGCTGCTGGGGAACGGGACGGATGGATGAAACCAATGGAACAGAAATGGTCAAGATACTCCCTAAGATGCTTAGTTTCCGGTTCCGAGAGGGCATACACTCTACAGGAAGGAGTGACCGCCCCATCCACTAGATCTATCCGACTATCGTAGTCGCGATGAGGCGGTAGTTTCTCTGCTTCCACTTTGCTAAATACATCCATGAACTGTATATATTCCGGAGGCAGTACCACATCCCTCTCCACTGCCGTTGCTATCTGAAGACCCTGAGCTAGCGACAGAGAATGGGATGCACTTCCTCTCGTACAGTTGGCCATACATTCTTCATCAAGAAAGCTAATGTTTTTATTTTTCCAATCAAGAGTGGGGTTGTGGAGCCATAACCACGGCATACCTAGAATAATTTCATATTGAGGGGCTTCAATGATGTTCAGAACTATGTTTTCCACATGATCACTAGGTTCTCCCTCAAGAACCAATTCCAACAGTTCGGTGTGTTCTGTGATGGGAACAGACTTTAAAGGAGTCCCATCTACGGCTAATACCAGCTCGGGTTTTGTGTTAGGCACTCTCACTAACCCTAAACGTAGCACCAACCCGTAGTCAATGAAGTTGCCGGTGGCCCCGGAGTCAATCATGGTTTTAACCTGATGACTGTGTTTTCCGGTCCTGAGGACCATAGCCAGAACGATATGTGGTTCTATGTGTTTTACCCCTAACACAGCTAGTGAAGGGATCAGCATCTCCTGCCTGATACCCTTATCCCTATCAGTACTGATGGTATTGGTGCTCTCTACTGCTAGGGTAGCCACCTGTTTCCCTGGATATGGGTTACTCACATAGTGTCCCTTCTTACCACAATACATGCAAAGCCCCAGGGCTCTTCTGCTTTCTCTTTCTGATTTCGATAAAGGGGGTTGAATGGCCCCTATGTCCATGGGTTCTACACTAGCCTCCTTGGATAGGCAATGATTCACCTGTTCCCCACTCCCGCTAGTTCTATCCATTCTCTTTCAATCCCCTCCCCTTTCTGCCATTCTATGGTCCAAACGCAAGTTGAGGTTTATTAGATCAGTACAAGTGGTGGGCTGGGGATCGATTTGGGCCAAAACGTCTTTGATGTTATCGTTTAATCCCTGATAGTATAAGGCCATTCGTTTTTCCTCAGGCCATGAAGTCTCCACGACCAACCTATTAAAGGTGGTCATGTAAGAAACCAGATCATTTCTACCCTGATGTAAGGTCAGTAAATCACGATCTGCACTGAGAGTGGTAGCCCTGCAATCAAACACCCTTTCGAATTCCCTACGAAAGCCGGCCCAATCTGTCAATAGAGGATCATCATTCCTCACCAAAGGTACCGCCCAATTGGCCACGTCTCCGGTGAGATATGAGATAGCAAAGGCAACTCTCGAGAGGTTGGTAGGAAAGGAGGCAGGCCTACAAGAAAAATGTAGAGTGATCTGTGTAAGGAACGCCTGAATCTTGTGTGGGTCGCCCGAATATCTCTCCGGGCTTGCCAACGGTATGGGAGGGGGAACATGTACCTGAATCTGACTCTCTACTGTGGCATCAAACGGATTCCTGGTTTGTCTATCCAGTCTCTCTTTGAGTGCTGCGGTCTCGGCATGAGATGTAACTCTTGCTGCACTACAACCAATGCCTGCAAAACATCGTCTAATGTAGCCATCTTTAAGCCACGCTCTGACCGGGAGGAGAATATGCTCGTGGGTACGTGATTTTGTTACGATCCGTCCGAACTCCTCTGGATCAGAATGATGCTTAAAGGGGTCCACCTCCTGACTTCACCACACTCTGAATAATGATAAACACACAGAGCATAGAGGTAATAAAGCGAGGGAAGGAAAGGAGGGAACAGCAGTGGAAGGGACACCTGAAACGAGAAATTGCAAGGATTAGACACACCCTGATATTCCAGCTACTCTCATTAGGTCTCGCTAGATAACCCACCCACCTAAGGTTCAGCTCTGGAGATGGACCCTTCTACGTCACAATCTATAAGATGCTTTTTCTGTGCTTGGATCAATGTCCTGGAATACCAAATCAGAGAATATAGACTCCTTCAAGGAACCTATTATATCACAATCAACACAGGTATACCACATACGTACTAAAGCTCGCACACCATATTGCTTGAGAAAGGAAAAAAAACAAAAGACAAAAGGTAGCTCAGAATCCTCTCAGCAATTAAGATTGAAAATGTCACTGAAAAACAATACATTGCTAAAGTCTTAGTCCTTCTTTTACGAGCATTATAAATGAAAGGCAGTTAATAACGGAACAAAGGAAAAGCTGTGGTGGCACATCCAGTCTGGATGCGTCAGCTTACCGGACCTCAGAAGTCTTTCCACCCAGGACCGAGAAATCAAAGGAAAGAAAAAACAGAATCCGGAAATTTAACACGAGCCACACCAGGCTCTGGAAAGTCAGCCGTCTGTTGTCCCCCGCAGCAAAACATCGTGGGGGGCATCACAGATACCTGCTAGCAAAGCAGGGAAGACTGCCAGAAACACCGGCTCCGATCACGAGGATGTCTCACCAGCCTCGGAAGAATCAGGTTCCCAGCCGCAGCCGCAAGTGGGGCGGTCGAACATAGACTTCTGCTCAGCCGAGGAGAAATTGGAGACAAACTCTCCGACTCCGTCAGGGCAGTTTCCCAGCCGGGAAACGATCAAAGAAACACGGGAGAATCAGGTGCTGAAACAGCAGCGTCTCAACTCTCCATCAGATCAGCAAAGTACAAGAATCACGTACGATGCGCTTCCGCATCACGTGATGTTAAATAATCCGGTCCCTCCCAGAAAGCCTTCTGGGCATTGTAGTTCCCCGTATATCGAGGTAGGCACCGAAGTCAGTTCCTGACAACATCATGTCTCTGACTACTGCACATCTCACACATGAACTCCTTTCTGACTTGTCAACAGACAACATTACACTCATGAAAAATGTTAGCATTAATGGTAAAGGTGAAATCAGTGTAATGCGGAGGAGTCGGGGTTATTTATCCCCTTCCTTGAAATATCAGTAACCTTCTCATATAAGTGTATCTGTTGATGTGTCATCTTATTGATGTCAGTGCTGCGTGGAGGTAACAGCTAGCAAATGCTGCATGTGAGCAGGTGCCCACATGTAAAGTCCATGAGGTAAACATTCTGCACATTGTCCTGGATAATCCGCAAATGGTTATTGAGAATTACATGTTGGCTTATAGCTACAATAGTTCAAGTTCAAGTTCAAGTTCAAGAATTTTTATAGCGCACTACTCACCCAGAGGGTCTCAAGGCGCTTGAGGGGATGAGCGGTGCATTATTTATCGAAAAGCCAGGTTTTCAGCTGTTTTCTGAAAGAGAGGTGGTTCTGTGTAGAACGGAGGTGAGTGGGGAGAGAATTCCAAGTCTTGGCCGCTAGGTAGGAGAAGGATCTTCCTCCCATGGTGGATCTATGGATGCGCGGAATTGCGGCAAGGGCTTGATTGGATGATCGTAGTTGGCGGGTGGGTGTGTAGAAGGATGGTCGTTTGTTGAGGCATTATGGACCTAGGTCGTAGAGGGCTTTGTGTGCGTGGGTGAGGAGACGGAATGTGATTCTCTTGTTTACGGGAAGCCAATGGAGGTCTTTCAGGTGGCCGGAAATGTGGATATGACGGGGGATGTCCAGTGTGAGTCTGGCTGAGGCGTTTTGGATGCGTTGGAGTTTTTTCTGTAGTTTGGCTGTGGTTCCGGCGTAAAGGGTATTTCCATAATCCAGTCGGCTAGTGACCAGTGCGTGGGTGACTGTTTTTCTTGTTTCGGTGGGGATCCAACTGAATATTTTTTTGAGCATGCGTAGGATGTTGAAGCATGAGGATGAGACAGCGTTGACTTGTCTGGTCATAGAGAGGGAGGAGTCCAGGATGACGCCCAGGTTACGTGCGTGATCAGTAGGTATGGGTGCGGTTCCCAGGGCTGGAGGCCACCATGAGTCGTCCCAGGATGAGGGGGATGATCCTAAAATGAGGACTTCCGTTTTGTCCGAGTTAAGTTTTAAACGGCTGTTCTTCATCCATTCGGCTACTTCCTTCATTCCTTCGTGTAGATTGGTTTTGGCTGTGTTGGGGTCTTTGGTGAGGGAGAGTATCAGCTGGGTGTCGTCTGCGTAGGAAATTATGTTGAGGTTGTGTTGTCGCACGATGGATGCGAGGGGGCTCATGTATACGTTGAAGAGGGTGGGACTGAGCGATGATCCTTGAGGTACGCCGCAGATGACTTCGGTGGCCACTGATTTGAATGGGGGGAGGCGGACTCTCTGGGTTCTTCCTGCGAGGAACAAGATGATCCAGTCCAGAGCTTTACCTTGTATTCCGACGTTGCTGAGGCGTTGTACGAGGGTGCTATGACAGACTGTGTCGAAGGCTGCTGAGAGGTCAAGTAAGATGAGGGCAACTGTTTCTCCTTTGTCCAGTAGTGTTCGGATGCCGTCTGTAGCTGCAATAAGTGCGGTTTCGGTGCTGTGTTTGGCTCGGAATCCAGATTGTGATGGGTCGAGTGATTTGTTGGATTCGAGGAAGGCGGCGAGCTGGTTATTGACAGCTTTCTCAATGACTTTGGCCGGGAAAGGGAGGAGAGAGATGGGGCGGTAGTTCTTAAGTCCCGAGGGGTCTGCTGTGGGTTTCTTCAGGAGGGCGCTAAGTTCGGCATGTTTCCAGCTTTCCGGGAAGGTTGCGGAGTTGAGGGAGCAGTTGATGACATTGCGGAGATAGGGTGCGATGATGGAGTCTGCTTTGTTGAAGATGTGGTGGGGACATGGGTCGGTTGGTGAGCCTGAGTGGATGGAGTTCATCAGGCGGATGGTGTCTTCTGTAGTGATTGGGTTCCAGGCGTGAAGGTTGTGAGAGTGCTGTTTTGGTTCGGAGGTGGGTGGAGTGGTTTGTTGGTCGGTCTGGTTATTGAAGCTGTTATGTATGTCAGCGATTTTGTTGTGGAAGAAAGAGGATAAAGAGTCGCAGAGTTCTTGGGAGGGAGTGATGTCGTTGGAGCCGGAGATCTGATGGCTTCCTGCTCTGGACCAGGTCCTGCTGTTCCTCCATTTGGCCAGCTGTACCTGCTGAAATGTAAGCAAAATCCTGATGTGATGGTTGTTTCATGCAGGACGAGACACATACATAGATGAACTACGGTCAGACTTTGTTTTCCTCTGATCACACTCTACAGTTGTCAGTGTTTATAAACTTACATTACGTGTATGTTCACTGTCATTTGCTGAATTGAGTCTGACATGGACATCTCACGTGAATTTTTGTGGCTTACACAACTATATTGGCCAACCCTCAACCTTGGCATTCTTGTGATCTGTATGTCTTGTCACTGCTACACGTGCAGGTTCCAAAACCAGCCCACCAAAGGAGAACATGAAGCGTCCAGATTTAATTGAAATTGGCCATTGATATCGAGTCGCAGCTATTTAACATCTGGACAAGTGTCATCTGGTTTGTAGCACTGTATGGGACAAGACAAATGCTGAATGTGGGTCACACATCTACATAGGGTCTGGGTTATTTCTCTAGCTACATTTTGAGTCTAGACTTTTGCTATCCTCACACATAATCTGACAATCCAGTGCCACATATTGGCTTTGGTGACTGATAAGGTAGTGCAGTACACCGGTAAACAATAGTGGGTCATTGTGACAGCTACCTGTACATGTGAAATGTCATACAGGCCACTGAGGGTGAGACGTCTGTCAGTAAACACACCTTTCAAATTTAGAAACACGTAAGAATGATGCAAGGATCTCTAAGTCTGTCTTGGCTCCATGGCACATGATGATCTGTCTCAATTGGAACCCAAACTCTGCAAATGCAATGCAAGTCACAGCATCCAATACCCTTTAGCCTGCCATGCGCGCTCTGGACAGTGTCTGTACCATTGCTCATCCAATGCACTCATCAGGTATGATTTCCTTGGTTCAATGGTAGTGGTGCTGGCAGAGCAGCTTTCAATATGAATGCACAAGTGTGGCTCCTTTTACCCAGTTGTCTGAAAAAACTACAACTCCCAAAATGCACTCTGCCCTGTACAGTCCATATGCCACAGTGTGCATTTTTTATCTTGATGACTGCTGCATGAATATAGAATTGGTGAATGGAGGCATGGGACACAATGGTACAGCAGTGTTTCACTCACATCATACTCCCAGACCCATATTGCATATGATGCACTTACCAGGTCTCTGCTGCCTATGCTCCTCCAGCTGAGCATGGAGCGTCGGCCAAGCTACTCGTGCAGTGGGGAGAGGCGAGGATGATGCACATGGTGCTGGGAAGACAGGCCCACCAGCTCTTTAGCCTTGTTCTGGGACCACCGTTTTTGGTTCTCCCAGCGCTTGCGGCATGCCCTATCACTCCTGGTGTGGACTCCCACTGCACTGCAGCACTCACTGATGTTGGCTCATAGCCTGGCCCGGGATGCAGTGCTCAGCTAGTACTCAGGGTCCCCATATAGCTGAGGAAATTTGGCCCGCACCCCCTCTACCAAGATGTCTAATTCCCTTTCTGTGTAAGGGGGTGCTTTCTCTTCATAATCCTCAGCAATTTTGGGGGAAATAAGTGAGATGAGAGCAGCAGGATATAAGAGGATCTGATCTGTGATAGAGGATGACTCAGAATGAACACAAAATGGCTGCCAACAACTTCCAGTGATGTTTTTCCTATCTTCCACTTCCTGTATGACATTGCCTGTATGAAATAATGTGTTCTGGGTTATTTTCAGAGTTTGTGGCCCGAAAATGTAGTTTCCGGTTCCGGAGCACCGGGTCCACGCACACGCATTACGCTCCGAAACCGGAAATTATGTTTTTGGGCCGTAACCACCGAAAGGACCCAGAACACATAATTTCATACAGGAAATGTTTTACAGGAAGTGGGAGGCAGGAAATACATCACAGGAAATAGTTGGCAGCCATTTTGTATTCATCCTGCTACATCCACAATCAGTAATCAAATTCACTGCCATCCTGCTGTTCTGTTGTGGAAAAAATGTATATGACAGTGCAGCTGAGAATCATGAATATGTAGCAAAAGGGGGAAGAGACCATTTAATGACATTTATGCACAGACGGGGGGAATGACACAACATCAAACCCCAGTTTCATTTTCTCCTACTTTGCATGTAGTCCATATTGAGTGCTCATTACCAGAGTTGTGTGATGTATTACGTAATATTGGGGTGGAGCAGTGTGGATATATCATAGACACATGGTGCCTGATTCACCCATGACATCATCACTCACGTTCTGGGCCCATCAATTGTGGGGGAGTCAAGTCTGTTGAGGGCACAGGCCTGAGTATGCAATGGTTATGGCCTTTTGTGATTAAGTGACCCATCCTCATGAGGTCCAGGTGGGTCTCTCAGGACATGTATTGTTTGTCCTCTGCGTGAATAGTTGTTTTTAGGGACATTCACTACACTGATCACTGACATGGGCAGATGACCTGAGGCACGCTCTACCTTTTGACTACTGTCAGAAGCTGTGATTTACATGCAGTTAGTGTGGCTTGCATGGTCGTCTCAGGATGGAATTTATTGACACAGTCGTGTCTATCCAAGTTTCATCATTGACAACAGACAGCAAACCACATTTTGTCCATGACACTACAGGTTGCTCATGTGAAAAACGTGGCAATGAGCTGATCACGGACTTGCATGCCCTGACCTCGGTTATGTGCAATGGCCCGGTTTCCCAGATTCAGTGCTAGCCGTGGTTCCAGAGGTATGTGTAAGCCATGCAATAAAGCAATGTTGTGCAAAACACAACAGGCGAATATGATCTTGCACACGACTTCTGGGGAGTACAGCAGCACACCCCCTGTACGGTGGAGACACCTGAATAGCGACTTCAACAGACCAAAAGTGTGCTCTATGATTGCTCGAGTCCGTATGTGTGCCCTATTGTACCTATGCTGAGGTACAGTGCTTGCACGCCTGTAAGGGGTGAGGAGATGTGGGGAGAATACATACCCAGCGTCGCCTGAGGAGTGAAGCAAGGGCAGTTGGTTACATTTCCCTCTTTGACTTGCACAGGACATGATCTATACTTTAGTACATGCAGTGTCTGTTGGGCCTTGTATGTAGCTTCATGATTCTTATTGTACAATGGTTAATATTGGGGGGCATTCAGACATTTCAATTACACATATCCCGCATTTTTAGTGCTTGGTACTTACCCAGTAGCCACATGTTGTCAAATTCTCCTGCAGTCATTGCCGGGCAAGAGGTGACATGTGGAATATGAAGCTGTCATGGGTACTGCCTGGGAACACTGCATGCATATTAATGAACCTCCCACTGGCATCACAGACACCTTGCACATTGATGGAATACCATCAGTGTCTGTTGCAGAAGATGTGTGCAATTCGGCAGGGTGGCTGAAGGGCCACATGGGTACAATCAATTTCACCCAGCACACGTGGGAATTGTGCAAGGAGATAAAAATCTCTTGCTGTCCTTTGTCTCATGGCCAGTGTATGTGGCATTTGTATATAGTTGTGGGCTCTAGCAGTGATGCATCTCAGTACGTGATGCAGGCACCGTCACTGGCTTGCCTGGGAAATGCCCACATGGTCACTGGAGACCCTTTGGAAAGACCCAGCGGCAAAGAAATGGAGAGCAGAAAGGATCTTGAGATATGCTGGTATTGCATGTGAGCAGCAGGTTACAGAGTCAAGTTCCTGCTCCCACTCACATACCATATCCAAGATGACTTCTGGAGGGAAACGTTTCCTGGCCCTTACATCTTGGCTGGACATTCCAGATAAGTTGATCCTCTGTCTGAAGATTCTCTCTGCTCTCCTCCTTTTTCTCAAGTAATTTTGCCACATGGCAAAGGGCAGTGCAACAAACACATTCATTGACATCTTGAAAGGGTTTGTGTGTGTCTGCTCTGCATTTATACATGCTGCAGGGCTAGGATTGTCTGCAGTGTGTCAGCTGATCCATTGTGGGGGGTGCTAGGCACTTAGACAGGTGTTTACCCTTGGCTAAAATGATCAACGGCCACAGTTCGTACCTTCCTGCCTGGAAACGGAAATTCTGACCCAGCGCCAGAAATTCTGACCCAGCGCTGGAAATTCCGGCCCGGAAGTGGAAATTCCGACCCGGGTGTGGACGTAAAGTTAGTAGTCGTAAGTTCATTCTGTGAATACCAAAAGTAGTAAATTCATTCTGTGAATACCAAAAGTAGTAAGTTCATTCTGTGAATGCCAAAAGTAGTAAGTGCATTCTGTGAATACCAGAAGTAGTAAGTGCATTCTGTGACTACCAAAATGGTAGTAAGTTTAGGATTTGTTATTAAGTTAGTTCTGTGAATCAGGTCCCAAGTTTACAATAGGAATTGAGATGGAAACTACTTCAATGTAACTTTAAAGGAGTTTGGTAAACCAAGCTTAAGAAAAGGAAGGGATTCACAGAAATGTGAGAGACACTACCCTTCCTATTCTGTCAGAAAGAATGCTCACCTACTGAGCAAAGTCTGGTTGGTCCCTAGTGATATTTATTTATTTATTTATTTTTAACATTTCTAAAGCGCTGCTTATACCCGTGGGCGTCTTGGCGCTGTAAACCAATTATTTGCAAATGTCTCTGAGCTGATAGACTATTGAGTGAACAACCAGGTTTTCAAAAGCTTACGGAATTGAAGGAGGGTGGGACTTCGCTTGATGTTGAGGGGCAGAGTGTTCCAAAGCCTGGGGGCGGCCACCAGAAAGCGGCGATCGCCCCAGGTGACAGTTTTGGTACGGGGGGTAACTAATTGGTTTAGGGTGGCTGACCTTAAGGCTCTAGAAGGTTTGTGCAATTGAAGTTGGTCTCTTAAAATCATAAAAATTGAATCTAAAAATCAGATAAGATCCATGTGAGTTCCTCAGGGGCATTAGAATGTCCACCAACTACAGGATATTATTACTCTGTATTCGAGCAAGGAATCCCTTTCCATGACCGTAGGCGTTAGGGAGCGTTTGCCAAAATTAACCTGCAAAACTAGTATTTAACAATACTTGTTGCCTTGATGTCTTGACCCTGCTGCATTGCAATGCTTGCAGCAATGGTTATGGCCTATATACTGATGAAAATATGGCTTTTCTACCCTCTTGGCCCGATTCACTAAGGTAAATTGAGATGAAAGTCTAATTTTATGACTTTCTGTATTCAGAAAGGGCATTTATGAGTAGTAAAGTTAGACTTTTGCCTCAGTCAAACTTAAATTTTGGTCTTAAGTTTAACTGAGACTGTAATTTGAAAAGACGAGGCTCTCAGTAAACATCAAACAAAGTTTAATCAGCAAGTTCAAATAACTCATGATCAGGCCAGGACCTCAGAAACTCCAACCTTCCAACACACACACGCCAAATTCCAGGGTGGAAGCGCACGGTATGCCAAGGAACAGAACTGCTATCTTAGCGAGAATACTCATAACATACATGTTAATGCTAGTAAGGTTATAACACACCCCATTTCATTATAATAAAAGTAACACACTGCTAGACTGTACAATAAAATATATACAAGCTTTGAACATACATAACATACATAATCTTTATGCCATATGGGTTTTGACAATTTACACCAACACAACTCTTTTCTGCCCAATTCCTTATGTGACCTTTTCTTCATACCAGTGGAATCACCAGCTTTGTTCATCCCCTTCAACTTGACCTCTCTTCAACATTTTTGAGCTTCCTTTCTTGGCCATGTTCCCAAGCCACACCCTCACCAACATTTCTTTATCATAACCAACACCTCTTGTGCACACTCTTTTATTGTGCCTGTTCTTACATTGTTCCTCATACATTTCTACTTTGTCTCTTATCTCATTACTCTTTATTTCCTTATGACCACTCTTACCCATACATGCTGGCATGGCCATGGTACATGGTACTCTACATCTAAAGAAACTGAATAGAGTCACACCAGTAGCAGAATTTGGAGTCGTGTGATAACTCCACAACATACTCTTAACGTGGTATTTCCAACAGAAATTGTTTTACAAAGCCAGCTGAACACATTCGCTTAACACGTGGTTAAACTATTCTATGAGACCATTTCCCCTTGGATGATAAACAGGTGTCCTGTGCTGTCTAACACCGCATTTCTCCAGAAATCCAATGAATTCCTGTGATACAAATTGTGGTCCATTATCAGTGAGAATTTCTGCAGGCCAACCTTCTCCGCCAAATAATTTCACACATACATTGATGACACTGCTTGATTTAACCTCTCAAAAATGCCACCTCTGGCTGCTTCGAGTAATAATCCATAAGTACCATTGCATATCTTTTTTTTGCTCCCAAACACTCTAAAGGACCACACATGTCAAAGGTCACTTTCTCCCACACCCCAGTGGCCAATTTTAATGGACTATCTTGCACAACATGTGACTTGTCGCTGCACATCCAAGGGAGACAAACCCTAACAAAACTCTCAATTTGTCTGCCCATTCATTGACACCAAAAATCTATTCTGTCTTTCCACTTTGTGGCAGATATACCATCATGACCTTCATGCATTTAGTTCAACAACCTATCACACAAATCCTCTGCCACCACCAACTTCTCACCCCGCCTTACTATACTATCTGTCACTGATAACTCAACCCATACATTTGTGTAATCCAAAAAAGAATCACATCTTTTTCATCCCAATGATACAGGTGATTTCTCTTTTAATTTCATTAAAACTGGATCATTCTCAATGACTTTCAACTATTCCGTTCTCCCAGTAGCTTTATATGCCATGGACATTTCAACAACAGCCCAGTCTTCATTTTCATCATTTAACTCCTCACCATTCAACGGCAGTCTGGACATGCAATCAGCATTCACATTTTCACACCTGGAACATACTTTACAGTGAAAACTTACTCTTGCTGATGATGCAACCACTTTGCCACCCTAGGAGTTGCTTTTTCCACACCCGTCATGGAAAATAAGTCCATCAACAGTGTATAATCTGTATGCAGCTCAAAATGGGTCACCCAGACATAAATGCAGAAATGTTGTACTCCCACCAACATACCAATGCCTCTTTTTCCACAGTGGAATAAGTACCCTCTGTACCTTTAAGAGTGTGTGATGCAAAAGCCACCACCCTTTCTTTCCCTTCATGCTCCTGTATCAACACATCAACAGTGCACTGCCCTTAATCCATGTCCACTAGCATCAGTGACTACTATGGTTCTATCGTTTGGATCAAAAGGTTTAAGCATAACCGCTTTAGCATTGTCAGATTGTACAATGCTAAAACAAAGCTGGCATTCTTCTGACCACACAGATGTCACATTTATTTTCATTTACTAACGCAGGACATGTGATGCACAGATTTGGCATATTATTCCACAAGACTTAGGATGGATCTTAACTGGTACTTGTCCTTTGGAAATTGAGCATTCTCAATTGCTTATACCAAAGATAACCTGGGATTGATGCCCTCTCGCGTTATGACCCAGATATTCCACTTCTGTTTTGCAAAATGTACACTTCGTAAGACTTCTCCAATCTGCCTAGAAAGAACCTCCTTCAAATTTGCATCATGGTGGGTTCTGTTTTCTCCCTACACCAACACATCATCCTAGGAAACCAATACATTTGATGTATCCCTTACCACCTCCTGCATAACCCTTTGAAAACAGCTGAAGCCAATTCTAAGCCAAAGACATGCAGATGAATTGGTATGCTCCCTCAGGTGTGATGAAAGACTGGATATCTCATGTAACCATAACCGATTGTAGGCGCTCAACAGATCTTATGTGGTAAAGTACCTACCACCAGGCACACATGCAAGCATCTCAGCGATACCAGGGATGTTAGTCAATCCAAATACACTTATTGATATCACTCAATTCCAAGCACATGTGGATTTTCTGTTGGGTTCTCTTGCGATCACTATTGGACTAAGCTATTCTGAGGCTTCTATAGGTTCTACGACCCCTTCCTCCCCTAGTTTCAGCAACTCTTCCTTTAAAGATTTTTTCAACCCCAAAGGAATATTCAGCACCCTGTGTGCTTTTGGTACAGCCTTGTTGTGGTGTTCTGTTTTCCTCAGACACTCCAATGTGGTGTTCAACAACTTTGGAAATCTGGTAATCCATTATTCAACAAACTGTGGTTCCATCAACAGAACCTGCTGAGGATGCTTGTGATCCAAAATTATCCCTAACATGCTTTCTCTTTTCCATCCAAGGAGAGCTTTGCTTTTTTCCAGTACATATATTTTGCCATCAGCTGTTCTGTCCTGAAATTTACGACTCACAAAGAAACATCCTAACAGAGGTAGTTTATTGCACAGTACCCTTCTGGCAATAAATCAGTGGGACTCTATTAATAAAATCCCAATCCCTGCAAGATGGATTTATCAAGTACAGTAAAAGAAGAACACAAACCTGCCCACAAATGTACTTCTACTCCATTGATGCTTATTGTACATTTTGGTGGATGGTACTCGTCACATTTTAGTATAGTAAACTCTTCCAACAGATTACCCTGAATTTGCCCCTCACTCATCATCAACACTTCTACTTCCTTGTTATCAATACAGTCAGTATCTCTGTCTTGTCTCATTTCAGTATTCTTCATCAGACCCACCTTTTCTTTCTTGATAGAGTGATCCCTCATTCTACATACCCTAGAAAAATGGCCTATTTATTGCATTTGAAACATTTGCTTTTTTAAACTGGACAATTGAAGGCATCAGCATTATGTCTGATGCTGCTGCATCTATAACACTCTCTTCTTCTCACATTATCAAAACCCTTTGTCATTCTTTTCTTGTCATCTAAATTATGTGCAAGCTGTCCACCCTTTGACCCCTCACACACTTTATCAGATCCTTCCTGCATTTGGTCACGTAGCTCATCACCTGTTTCCAAAATTGTAACTTGACTGGATATGCCACCTGGATGATTGCTGATGGAGAGGATTATGGGATCTTTAGCAGATATTTCCAATGTTTCTTATGCTGGAGTCGAATGCCTGAAATATGTTTTCTTGTTAAAAATACTTCTACTCAAGGGAGGAAATTAGGTCTATTTGTGCATGTGCGATGGTTGGCACATAGGACAATATGAAAAAACAAAAAGAACTAGCCACTGGGAGAGTGTACATGTACTATGTGTCTGCATGGTGAAACCAATTGGTTTTATATGAAGGCCCTCATCCACCAACCTAGTTGGTGGCATGTTTCATCATCGGGCCCCACCCGAGGCACCGCGTGTGCCTTAGGCATGCTGTGACGCCTGGTTACAGAGGAGCGGGTTTTGTACTGTGAGTGTGCAGTGCTGGTGTGTAGAGTGAGGTTTTAAAATGCTGTCCTAGAGGTCCCAAATGTTGACTTTATTAGAGGGTCCCAGACAGAATTAAAAACAAAGCCTTAGGACATGTAGGGGTGGACTTATGGTCTCCCACGTCCAGTGTGGTCTACTAGTGTCAGCCAGGCCTTCTTACTAAACTGGCTTTCATCAGGACCTTTTATGTGTGGGGGAGTACAGGGGGTTATATGTTGTCAGTGCCCTGTATGTGTAGCACACACTAAGGTGCTATAACTGTGAGAGGTATTTCCTCTAAGTTTGTACCTGTGAGGAAAAAAATGGACAAAACAGAACAAACACAGCACAAATGATTTAAAAACACGTAGGTTTAGGCAAATAGTGTCACATAGTCTGTGAGGCATCGCCTGGTGGATAAATGTGTGAGTGGTGAAACCGACAGTCATCAGGGGGTGGTGGCGATTTGTGGCATTAGCCGTTGTATGGTGCTTATGCGATACAAGTGCTAGTACCTATAGGCAGCTAGTTGCTGTGAAAATTGCAGCAAGAAATATGTACAATATATACAGTGTGAGTGCTTACTCCTAACTACAAAAGACAAACTCCAAGGGTCTCTGCCCGGGGTCCGGGGCTCTTATGCACTCTAGGGTTTGGGAGAGAAAGGTGGGGCCAGATGATGAAACATGCCACCAACTAGGTTGGTGGGTGAGGGCCTTCATATAAAACCAATTGGTTTCCCAATGCAGACACATAGTACACCCAGTAGCTAGTTCTTTTTGTTTTTTCATAATTCCTAGGGGAAGCAAACTAGCTATTCTAGTTACTCTCTCTCTCCTTTGATTGCAAGACATAGGACAATATGCCAACCCTAAAGCAATAAGTGAAGTAAAGGCTACCCATGGCAATTGCTTCTGTTTTTCTGGAGAAATTCTCTATGTGTGGCTTCCAAGAGCCTGATTCAGTAAAGATGATGCTCAGGTGGGTATAGGTCTGTACCTTTTCAATTAGTTCTCCTTACTGGTAAGAATCTGTGACTCTGGGTTTTGCGGATTGGCAATTCCAAGCCATGAACTTGCGATTTCTTTGGTTGATAATGATGCTATTTTCTTTACAGTAGTTGACTGTGCAGGAAAGAAGAGGGTTTAATGTGCTCGCCAGGAGTACTGGATGGTTACAGTAGAGCACTACGTAATCTGTAAATGAGATTCGGTCTTCAAAGCTCTGCTTAGAAGCCTGAGTCTGCTGCAATTAAATATTGGTACTCCGAATATCAAGGCTGCATAGGCTTGAATCCACCTTAGACCTCTTTAATCTAGTACCAGACACTACCTGGCCCCGTATCTCACACTTGTAGGTTCCTGCGTTCTCCCTTTGTGACTGTTTTCCATCCTTGTCTTCCTTCATATTTCCCTTTTGCATTGTTTTACCCTCTCTCACTCTCAATGAATGTCTAATGAAGAAAAATAATCACCAGTCTCCAAAAATGAATGCCAGTAGACCCCAACAGCAACCATGGACTCAAATAAGCACTTGTATATAGGAGGATAGTAAAGGGGTGTTCTTGATATGTGGCGCTGTGTGCGTCAGATTGAGTTTCATTTGCTAGTGTGGAGGAGCTTTTATGTATATGTCAAACAATAAACGAGCCAGTAGGCAGCCTTGTTTGATGCCTGATATGGTGGGGAAGGTTTGACCTAGCTTGCTGTTTGACCCATATAAGCCTTGTGAAGTTGTGTCTAAGTAAAGTTTCTTGATAAGTAGAATCAGGAAGGGGTTTGTTAGTACATAGAATCATGTAGAGGTTTACGGAAGTGTTTGCCCGCTGTAGTCAAATTCAGCTGTCCATTGTCTGTCTTGTGTTAAAAACCATAAGGCCTAATCAACAATCAGTCAGTATGATAAATGCAAGAAGAGTGTTGATGGAACTTCTGAGGACCAATAAACAATGAACATTTTAGATCCCACCTATTGTTACTGTTGTATAGCGTTTTAAGACCCTAGTGTAATTTTCCCGATTCATGCCCTTATATAGGTACGATTCACACTACTCTTATATAGGCATTTAAATCATACACATATTTAGACATAGCCCATGCAGTTCAAATACAGGCATGGCTACTTCCACTAGTTCCAAAAAACCACAACTATTTCTTTGAAAACTCGGCTTCAGCAGTCAGGGACATCCCCTTTCCTGAATATTGATTTGTCCTAGAAATCATGACATTTTCAAAGAACTACCATTCCCTTGGGGTTATTTGGTGACGTTATTATGTCCGACTTTACGTCAAACCAGGCACCTTCAATGTATAAATATGCCTACACTTGCCCTAGCAAACACACAGTGGTTTGAAGCAATTTGACCATCTACTTGCCCGACGCAGCTCGCTACAGCAAGTGCCGAAAGAAGCCGACCCTCCAGCTGACTCACTGACAGAGTGGCTGCCTTTCTCTCGCTGAGAATCCAGCTCCAGTGTTTCCAAGCTCCCCTTGCGGGGTGTTTGGAAATCGAGTCCCGAGACAGAGAGATACCAGACCACCTTCATTCTAAACCAAGGTACGGAGCTGATTAGACCCTATGAGAAATCTTGGATAGAATCTTGGCAAAGAAACTAAACCTATGCACTTACTTCTTCCTTCGTACTAGACTTAGGTTAGGTACATCGGGGTAGGCGTATTTTAGAAACATCAGTTGAGTACTTTTAGTCTTTGTTATTTATGTATGTATTCTATGGCTTAGAAACCATACCATGCTTTTACAGTATTATTTCATAATACTCTTCTTGCTCTACGCATTATACTTTACAGCCAGTATTACGATTGTAGCAGTTCATTTCTTCTGCATAAGAAAGAAGACTGTTCAATAAATACTTTTATTGAAAATACCCGTCTCTCTATTTCTCTGCGCCGCTGGTGAAACATAGATCCAACGCGCTGTGCAGGGTTACAGAGCAGTACCAGAGCGTCCTGGAAGTTGACATTGGTGGAAAGCGAGACGTAATAAATTTGAAAACATCGAGATACTCCAGGTTGGGGTCCCTCAATTAGCGGTCAGCCAGCCTGGCCGGGTAGGCTGTTTACCTTCCTGTGTAGGTTTGTGAGCCATCGAGACTGCACCTCGCTGCAGAAAAAAGTTTGTTGCCCAAGTCCTGAGGAGGCCTAAATAAGTACAGGGTGAAACGCGTCAACTGTTGTCTATATTGGCACCACCAAAAAATACTGAATTGAGTATGAAGGTTTTTATGAGAGCCTCAATTAAAAAAGGAAGTACAAAGGATTTTGATCTTATCTTCCCAGGCTCCTTGTAAATATGTTGTGGTGACCAAGACAAAGGAATAAGGTCTTTAGTACCATATATTTCCTTGTTTACAATCATTGGGCACTGGAACCAGAAAAACGGTTCAAGAAAAAAATTGTTTCCTTTTTTGTGTTTATTTGTATGTTTGTAGATATTGTGGATATTGTACAAATATATTTGTTTAAAATGTCTACAATGTGTATATATGTAAAAAAAAAAGCAAATGTAAACTAGAAAAAGAGAACATTTATTTTCCCGATAATTTGGTTTACTAAAACAAGTTATAAAACCAATTTTTGTTTTATGGATTTATTGAATTGATTTGATAGTGATCAGATGAATGATGATAAAGTAGATCTTGAGATTAATTCATGAAGTATTCTTTAGAAAACTGAAGACAGATAATTTATGGTACCTGTCTTACATTAAAGATTCCCAGAATTATTACCATAGGCATCGTTTTGTATAAGTTTAGTTTATATTTCCAGATGCCATAGTGGTTTAATGGGTCGCCCCTGTGATAATAGGAGACCTCTGGTGAAACAAAGCATGCACGATTGACTGAGTGAAATAACTATCTATTGTTTTCAGGACTCTGAAGATACGTTTTATCTTGGGGAAACTAAGTTATCATGTTTATGCATTTGTCATAAACTAATCCCTTCTTGTTTATTCGAGAAAGTTTCTAGTGACTACTGAGCTAGCTGGCACTCACAATTAAGTCTAATATATTTGATAGATACCTAGTCGACTTAAGTCCTACGTCACATCTATACGATATATTATTCCAATGCGCAGAGCCTATTGGGAATATAGGAACTACACTACATTACTTTCATGCAACATCTAATGGTCAAATTATGCTCTGCTCATTTCATGGTTACCATGGAAATTATTCAAGAAACCATTGTAGACAAGTACCCTTTTTGACATAGTTACCCCCCATGTTTTACCACACTCTATGCATCTTTGACTGACTGTGCACTGGGTTCCTGCTAACCAAATTTCCAGTGCCTGTATTCTTTCCCAAAACTGTACCGTTTTTCCCAAAATTGCTACAGTTCTGGCTCACATATAAGTCTATTGCAAAATGTACCATTGGTACCAATGGCCTTGTGACCAGAGAGGGTCTATAAGTGCTGCAACATGTATTGTGCCACCCTAAGAGACCTGTCACCAAACACAGGCATACAAAAAACTTCAGCCAGTGTGTTTTGGTGCAGATAAAAGTGAAGAGATGACCTACACACATCCCTGTGTGCCAGGCCTACCAGCACTGCAGAAGGCATGGTTGTACAGATGAAACATAGAGCTTCTGGAGTGTTTGAGTTCTTTATTTGATAATTGCTGGCCTCAGCCCATAGGAGAGCACAGAAACAGGCTGCTCCCTTTCAACCTCTCCTCCTCCAACTTCTCTCCCACTCCTGACATTCTTTACTACATCATAGTACCTGTAAGGATCCAGGTGGTGTTTCTGCAGTAGTGTCTGGAACTGATGACAGGCCCAACCCTTCCCCCCTACACCTAATGTGTCTATCAAACTCTAGAACACAATGGTGATCTGGAGGGAAAGGAGGGAACAAAACAAGGAAAGGAGGGGAGAGACTCCTTGGACTGGAGGGAATTCCGGCTGGTAGGACACAGGTACTGAAAAGAAGAAAATCTACGTCAAGATACACACTTAGTAAGAGAAGAGTAAATACACACTAATTTTAATTTGATATACCTAGGATTTTACTTAGAGGGTCCTAGCACATGAATATAACATTCTTCTTCTAGGATTCTCCATACATCGTATTAAGAATATAATAAGCAGTCTGCGTATGAAGAAAAGGGATATCAGCGTATACACTCTTACTAGTATTTGTAAACTTGATTGCAAAAGGTACAGGTATTACCCTATCTGAATGTGTAGTTCTAGGTGGAGTCTTAAAATCCTTCAGTTAGCCTGCGTGTGCTGTAACATAGAAAGGATGGCAAATTCACATCATCATGTATTAAACTACATAAAAAATAAGAATAGCGCTGAGCGCCTGTACCAGTTCTTCAGGGTAATCTCAGCTGCGACGACTGCCAGTAACCAAGCCTTCTGAATATCAGTCCAAAGATGGGAAACAAAATAAATGAGGGGAAAGTACCGCATATAGTAGCGGACCAACACAAAAACAATGCCCCAGGAGAGCCGACGGAACCTCCCTGCCCTAGTCCGGCCAGCCAAAGGAACGAGATTTTCGGCCGGCGAGCGGAACCGGGAGAGTAAAGGTCCGGTCAGATCCCCAGAGCGCCAGCGGAGGATAGCCGGCTTTCAATAGCATCAACAAAACAGGAAAAGGGGCTACGTGCGATAGCACAACTGACAAATTCCGAAAACGCCGCTGAGCCAGAGCAAGGCTCCAAAGATCCAGAAGGAGCTCGGAGGCGGCCAGGAGGGGTCTCGGGTAAGCGGACCCCCAACAGAAGTCACAGAGGAGTTCTCAATCGAGGTGAACATGGAGAAAACAGAACAGGGTGACGCGGCCAGGCGGAAGTGAGGCGACGTAAGAAGCGAACACTAGAACACGAAGCACCTCACATAAGGGAAGTCATGCTTTTATGGTGCCTTACCTCCTCACACATGTGATGTGCGTGGCGGCCATCTTGAGTGAAGCATCGGAACTGGCAATCGTGACAGTACACCCCCCTACAGTTTCCCCCCACATGTTTAGGTTTGTTAGGATGTCTTATATGGAATAGTCTCACTAGTCGTGGTGCATGTACCTGACTTGCCGGTTCCCAAGTGCGCTCTTCGACCCCATACTCTTTCCAATGAATGAGGTATTGTAGTTGACGTCTAACTCTCTTCTAAACACGGAATAATCTTGTAACAAGGGGTAATTTCTCTCTATCAGTGGAATTTTCCAATTAGCCGCAGGCCCTCCCAAATACGAAATAACAAAAGCAACCTTTGCCTGGTCCGTAGGAAAACAGCTGGCCTTGCACATACAGTGCAGTTGGCATTGGCTAACGAAGGCAGCGAACCTAGTGGTATCACCTAAAAACGTTCTGGCGGGGCCAAGGGAATGGTCTTGGGAGTTGACACATGTATCACTGGAGGAGAAGCAGTAGGACCAGCCTACCTGCATCAGGGTCTGATCTTCTGTCTCTTTGTAATGCGTCTACTCTGGTTGACAACGCTTGGGTTTCCAACTGTAAATTCCATAACATGTTGGCTAAATCAGCCAATGTAACTTGAGTCAGCTCCATGACACTCAGGCAGAAAAACAACATGGGCTTTGCGTTCTGTAAGGATCCAGGTGGTGTTTCTGCAGGAGTGTCCTGAACTGAGGACAGGCCCAACCCTTCCCCCCTACACCTAATGTGTCTATCAAACTCTAGAACACAATGGTGATCTGGAGGGAAAGGAGGGAACAAAACAAGGAAAGGAGGGGAGAGACTCCTTGGACTGGAGGGAATTCCGGCTGGTAGGACACAGGTACTGAAAAGAAGAAAATCGACGTCAAGATACGCACTTAGTAAGAGAAGATTAAATACACGCTATTCTTAATTTGATATACCTAGGATTTTACTTGAAGGGTCCTAGCACATGGATATAACAATCTTCTTCTAGGATTCTCCATACATCGTATTAAGAATATAATAAGCAGCCTGCGTATGAAGAAAAGGGATATCAGCGTATACACTCTTACCAGTATTTGTTAACTTGATAGCAAAAGGTAAAGGTCTTACCCTATCTGAATGTGTAGTTCTAGGTGGAGTCTTAAAATCCTTCAGTTAGTCTGCGTGTGCTGTAACATAGAAAGGATGGCAAATTCACATCATCATGTATTAAACTACATAAAAAATAAGAATAGCGCTGAGCGCCTGTACCAGTTCTTCAGGGTAATCTCAGCTGCGACGACTGCCAGTAACCAAGCCTTCTGAATATCGGTCCAAAGATGGGAAACAAAATAAATGAGGGGAAAGTACCGCGTATAGTAGCGGACCACCACAACCACAATGCCCCAGGAGAACCGAACGGAACCTCCCTGCCCAAGTCCGGCTAGCCAACGGAACGAGATATCCAGCCGGCGAGCGGAACCGGGAGAGTAAAGGTCTGGTCAGATCCCCAGAGTGCCAGGGGAGGATAGCAGGCTTTCAATAGTAACAACAAAACAGGAAAAGGGGCTAAGAGTGATAGCACAACGGACAAATGCCAAAAACGCCGCTGATCCCGAGCAAGGCTCCAAAGATCCAGAGGGAGCTCGGAAGCGGCCAGGAGAGATCTCGGGTAAGCGGACCCCTAACAGAAGTCACGGAGGTGTTCTCAATCGAGGTGAACCCGGAGAAAACAGAAAAGGGTGATGCTGTGAGGCGGAAGTGACGCGACGTAAGAGGCGAACACTAGAACGCGAAGCGCCTCCCATAAGGGAAGTCAGGCTTTTATGGTTACCTGACCTCCTCACACATGCGCTGTGCATGGTGGCCATCTTGAGTGAAGCATCGGGACTGGAAATTGTGACAGTACCCTTCCCTATGACATAGTGCCATATTTATGGGCTCCTATGAAGGCAGAATGATAACAATGCATCACAACAATAGGTAAGCCAGCCCTATAGCAGGCCTTACAACCCTAAGGCAGAGTGCACTATACCTCCTATGAGGGCATAACTGCATGAGCAGACATACCCCTATAGTATCTAAGTCCATTCTTAGACATTATAAGTGCACAATGAAGCCATACTAAGCACATGGGCTGGGAGTTTGTCATTATGAGTTCCACAGCTACATGGTGGCTTCACTGAATTCCAAGATGTTTGGTGCCAAACATTTCAGCTTAATAAATCCAAACTGATGCCAGAGTTGGATGTAATAAGAAATGCACCCAGAGAATACCTCGGAGGTGGCCCCTGAGATGAATGTATGACGTTACAACGCATACTTTTACAACGCATACCTTTACAACACATTTTTTACAACGCAACATCCATTACAACGCATTCCATTACAACAGATGCCATTACAACCAATTTATCAAAAACTACATTTTTTACAACCCATACTACCTTTACAACGCATACCATTAACACGCATACCAGACATTGCATGTATGGTAAGTGTTGGATAGTGTAGGGGTAAAAATTACTATTCTAACTCCAGGGGGTGCAACAGTAGGGTAAGTGTTGGATAGTGTAGGGGTAAAAATTACTATTCTAACTCCAAGGGGTGCAACAGTAGGGTAAGTGTTGGATAGTGTAGGGGTAAAAATTAAAAGTCTAACTCCAGGGGGTGCAACAGTAGGGTAAGTGTTGGATAGTGTAAGGGTACTATGCGTTGTGATGGTATGCATTGTAATGTATGCGTTGTAATGACTGCGTTGTAATGACATGCGTTGTTGTGGAATGCGTTGTAGTGTCATGCGTTGTAATGGTTGCGTTGGAATGGCATGCGATGGAATGGATGTTGCGTTGTAATGGTTTAGTTGTAATGGTAGTGCGTTGTAAAATTAGCGTTGTAAAGGTTGTTCCCCCTGAGATCCCGCAAACTCCCTAGTGTGTGCCTGACTGATCTCCATCAGCGGCTACCTCTAGACGTGTTTCTGACCCCCTGAGGTGGGAGTCTTTTGATCTCGTGGGTCAGAAACAAAGCCTGCTCTGGGTGATGGTGCCTCATGCCTATCCCCACGGAGGAACAGCATAAAAAGGTGGTAAGCCTCAAAGGCTTCCCATCCTTTGTTTTGCTGACCAGGGTCTCTCCAACTAGTGGAAACACCCACCTTCCACCACAACTCCCAATTTAGGCAGCAGAGTCGGCAGGAAGATTAGTGACCAGTAGTGATGGGTCCCTCTTAGCCGGGATCACCCCTAAGGTGCCCTGAGCTGAAGTGACCCCTACTTTCAGAATCCTCCATATTGTTTTGGAGGACTGTGGCCCTAAAGGTAAGTAGCCCATTGGCTACTACCTTCTAATCCCAGTATTCCCCTAAATTGAGTATTTAGGGGCACCCTTGAACCTTAATTCTCAGATTACCAACCACCTGCGAAGAAGAGGACAAAGAAGAGCTGATCCCTGCACAACAAAAAGCTCCAGTGACTGACTTGGTACTAGCTCTGCCAGCCTGTCTGCAAACTACAAAATCTGCAAGCTTCCATGACTTGTCCTGCAGAACAGCAATCTCAAAAACCCTGGGAGGACTGCCTTCCTTCCATTAAAATCTCCTAATCTCCTCTGGACTGTGGGCCTGTCTAAAAGAAAACAAGCTTTCAAAGACCAAAGCTTTGCCTGCGGAATAACGAGCCGACCACCTCAGCCAGAGTTCAAGTGGCACATTGGTCCAGCAAAAGCTCCCCAGTGATTGGAAGCAAGGGTCCACCGTGGTCTGACCGCTGCTGGACTCCAAGTTGACTTCTTTAGCCTCTGCATGACAACACCTCGCAACCACGACCTGCACCTGTAAGCGGTTTTCGGACATCAAAGGACACCCTTGCACCCAGAGCCCCTGGGCCTTGGGGAGATCAACCTACGGTGTCCTGACACTCCTGCACCTATCAACTTATCTGTGGTGGAGTAGGTTTCCATCGGTCGGCCTCCTGGCTTGAGCCTACTGCCATTTCCGATGGGCACCCGAAGCTGTGTTGGCACTATTGCACCTGGCTGCCCCTGTGCAGATGGATGTGTAAGTTTGGTGTTGTCTTGTGACCCCTGTGCTTACCTTAACTCTCAGAGACTGGGATACCAAACCGTGTTACTTACCTGTAAGTAATACCACTTTCTTTATTGTATAACATTGGCACCAGATCCTGTGTTTGACATCTGCACCTGTCTGCCCGTGTCGCTGGGGATGCAGTTTTGTCACTTACCTGAACCTTACCTGGTACGGATTCTTTATCCAGAAACTCAATTTTGTAAATCGTTTACTTATAGGTTATAATTGTATAGTTGAAAAACGCACTGTGTCCACTTTTTACATTGAAAAGCATCGATATTGAAAAACGTATTTATATGTAACAAAGTATCTTTGGTTCTAGTAAATGAATATACTAAAAGTATTATTTTTACAAACCATTGGTTTCGGATTTAGTCATTGAGTGTGTCTAATCATTTATTGTTTGTGCTGTACAACAAATGGTTAGCACTGGCCTCTGATAAGTCTAACTGCTCTCCCATACTACCACAAAAGAGAGCCTTAGTCTAATCTACTCTAGTCTCTGTAAAGCCTCTGGGGATCCACTGGACTCTGTGCACACTATACATTACTTTTGTATAGCATGAACAGAGCCAGCTTCCCACACACATTAATTGTGATAGAATCTCCATATAAATTAGCTAAGTTATAACAGTAAATTTGACAACAGGAAAATACTTTACAGGAGTTATTTATATCATAAAAGCCGCGGCAAAGAAGCAAGGACTGTATACCTACAGTCTGTTCTTCCATGTGGTTGGGGCCAAGTCTGCCAAAAGCCGGGTGATTGCTGTGGGATAGTGCTGGGCTACACTCCCCAGACTTCCGTGCCGCCAAACGTAACTGCCGCTGTGCCAGGAGGCTCCTATAAAGCTCCACTGTGACCCCCGCAGCATGGGACGCATGCTGGCAGTGCCCAGGCGGCACCCGGGTCAAGGGTGGGCCCGTTTAAGCCCGTCTGAGACTGGTCGAGTTTGGGCTGGGCCATACCACTAACATTTATCTTCACTTGCCGACAGCTACAGAAAGGTATTAGGCCATTTTGAAATTGTTTACAGTTTGAAAGGTCTTGTCATTATGAGTAGGTTCAGGCATGGAAATGGACAGGGGGTTGGGGGGACATTGGATGTATTTTTATTAAGGCTGAGTCGGTACTGATGCATCAAATTGAATTAACTGAGCGGAGACTTTCCCTTGAACCTCCACCTGCAATAAATGTTGATAATAGATCTGATACTATGGGCCAAGTCTCTATTGCATCTATTGCCCCTAGCTCATGTTTAACCCTGGAGGCACCTGCAACCCAAAGCAACAGTTTAGTCTTAATAGATCAAGACACTGAGATCATAGAAACCCACAAAACAAAGGGATAATGTTGATATTTCTTGCTCTCCAACCAAGTTTAACGTGGTTACCCGGGGTCAAAAAGCCAAATTTAAAACCAACCATGTGAATAGCTCTGCACCACCCTCAAAGAAGAGAAAAGGTCAAGCCGTGGGTAAACAACATCCTAAGCTTCGGAATATTAAATCTATCAATAAGGAGCTTATTCATGAGACAAATATAGCCAATGCTGAGGCTGTCCCAGGGGGGGCAATTTCCATAGAGGTTGATTACTAGAAAAAGTTTGAAACTATGGTAACGGCACTTCTGGACCCGCTGATTCAAAGGTTGGTGACTATATAAAACTAGATTGTCGGTCCTTGAAAGATCTATGACAAACAGTAACATGAGCGACTGCAAAAGCCCCAGGGCCTGACGGTGTCCCTTTAGATATGTTCAAAGGTAATCCCCTAATATAAGCACCGCTGTTGGCAAATGTTTTTAAATCAGTAATAGTGGGCCACATCCCTGATTCATGGAAAGAAGCTGTGGTGGTCCCAATTTATAAGAAGGGCAGTATAAATGATCCAATTTGGTATAGCCCTATTTCCCTAATTAACGCACCATTCAAAGTCTTGGGAGGGTAATTCTTGCCCGTCTTGAGCTCTGGGCTAATGAGTCCGGCCTGATATCCCACTCACAATACAGCTTAAGAAAAGGTATGGGTATGAACAAACAATGCCTCAATTTGTCCTTAAACAACAACAATGGCCAGACAGGTTCAATTCTGTATGTTTACCACACCAGGTACACAAATTACTAGATTGGACAACTATTTGATTTAGTCATTTGTATTTTATAAAAACTTTTTTGAAAGTTCATTTGTATATCAAAGGAAGAACACACAGTTATTGACAAATTAAAGATTAAAATAAATATAGCAACCGCGGGAGAACCACCATCTTTAGCAACACTATTCGTCTAGCTACCAACAGTCGGAGGGTGCGCCTGCATGAACCCTGGCCGTAGCGGAGTTGTACAGCAGCTGCGTCCAACGGATGAAATTATCCCCCAGTCCGAAACTGCGAAGCACACGGAACAGGTACGACCACTCCACACTATCGAACGCTTTTTCGATATCTACCGATAGCACCGCCGCACCCGACGGACCTTCTCCTTCCATCCCCAAGATCCACACCAGTCGCCGTATACACGTCGCCGTGTTCCGCGCGGGGATGAAGTCCGACTGATCTGGGGTGCACTAGTGTACGCATGTGATCCGAGAGCCGCGTGTCCAAGATTCTGCTTAGCACCTTATAATGCACCGTGAGCATTGAGAGCGGGTGATAAGCTGTCCTTGAAGTGGGCAACCTGCCCTTCTTCAGTAGCGGCACTATAATCGCCTCTCTGGCTGATGGCGGCAACCTACCCAGTTCCCAAGCCTCTCAGTACACCAGGTGTAACTGTGGTGCAAGAAGGTCAATATATGTGGCGTAAAATTCCACCGGTAAGCCGTCCGCCCCCAGGGTCTTTTTCCTGGCCATGTGCTTAATAGCCGCTCTAATATCCCCCAGGGAAATACCAGCACCCAACACGTCGCTCTGTTCCGATTCGAACCGCGGTAACTGTGCCTCCTCCCGGAAAGTATCTAGACCATCTGGTGGCACCTTCAACCTGCTCTGATAGAGTGTCGTGTAATAATCCAGGAATTGGTCACTGATCTCTTTCTGTGTGTAGACCAGACCCCCCGTGGGCGTAGCCAGTGATACTATTGGATTGCCCCTGGTGTTTGGGTTGGCCAGCCATGCCAGCAGCATTCCCACCCTGTCCCTCTCTGCATGCGCACAAACCATGTATTCTCTCTAATCAAAGCAGTGGAGTCTCTCAACCTGAGTGGCCACCCGCTCCCTCGCCGCCAGCGCCTCCTCCTGAATGCCCGCAGCGACATGGCTATCTCTCTCCGCCTGGCGCAGGCAGGTGTCCTCCCACTCTATGTCGCATAACAAGGTCCGGCGTGACCCCGCTGTGGACGAGATACACACACCCCGTATCACAACCTTGAAGGCATCCCACTCATGTGCCCTAGATGTCGCCGTCCCCGAGTTCTCCTGAAAGTAGTGTTCGATGCCCTCCCTGACCTCTGCACTAAACACCGGGTCCTCCAGTGCCATCGGGTTCAGTCACCATGTGTGAACCGCCTGCCGCTGTCGCGACCAGAGGACCGTGATCAAGCAAGGGTTATGATCCGAGATGGTTCTCGCCAGGTATTCCCTGTGATGTGTGAGTTCCTGGGCCCCAAGTGTGCAAAGAACAGTATCGAGGCGCACATGAAGGTCGTGGGGTGCGGAATAGAATGAATAATCCCTATCTGCGGGATGGTGTGTCCGCCAGGCGTCTATGAGGCCCCACTCCTCCTGCCAACTCCGTCGCGCCTTAGCTACTCTGCGCACCACTGATTGTGCCAGCGAAGGATGGGAACGATCTAACTCCACGTCCACCACCGAATTGAAGTCCCTCCCCATAAACACTGTGCCCACCAATAAGGACGCCAACCTCCCTGAGAGTCTCGAAATTAATGCGGCCTGATCGGAATTCCGAACATAAACACTGCAAAGCGTAACATCTCGGCCATCCAGACGTCCTAACACAGCCACATACCTTCCTTCCGAGTCTACCACCGTGGTCATTGGCTGAAAGGGGACCCCAGTGCGCACCCAGATAAAGGTCCCTCTGGCTGCAGCGCCTGCCCTTCTACCTGATTAATGTGAGTTTCCTGTAAGAAAGCCACCTGGACCCCCCTGCGGACCAAATATGCATGCACTTTATGTCGCTTCCTCATTGAGTTGAGTCCTTGCACATTCCAAGAAATACATTTTAATTCAAGTCTGGTCGCCATTTGTAAGTATACAGCTGGACCCAACCCTGCACAACCTAACGGGCACACTGACAAACCCCCTCAACTTGAAACAACCCCAACAAGCCCTCATCCCACCCTCCCCCAGAACAGGCGCCAAACAGGTGTTACCCATCCAAACCCAAACCCCGCTAACGGGGAAACTCTGGTAACAACCAGAAACTCACAAGTTATGTGAGGTAGAGGGGGTGACCCTTCACCAGTCGAGCCGGACAGGAATCAGTCTACCTCAACGTGTCAGTCAGATCTCGTATATGTTAACCTCCTCACCTCGGCAGTGTCCCACCCCATGCGCACCCCCTCTTCCCCAGCGACCCCCTTCCCCGGCGGTCCCCCTCGTCACAGGAGAAAGCGCTCCTCCCACCTGTCCAATAAATGTTCCCCCAGTGTCTCCCACTGGCCCAATGACATAGACCAAACATGCCCCCTTACTGTACATCACGCAGCATCCAGGAGGTTCATTTGTCCAGCAAACCATCAGCTGTCTGTGGAGTAACCTGAGGCAAATCTCCTGGGTCCCCTTCAGAGTCCCCATCAGAGCCCCCAGATCCCGCCTCATCCGACCCCTGTCGGGAGCCTGAGTCCACCAGTGGAGCCTCCGTCGCCACTCCAGAAATACCAGACACCAATTGCAGGGCGGCCTGTCTCTCCAGCTCTGTCTGCGACGCAGATGGAGATCATTTGTTCAATGTACGTTTCCGTTTGCGCCTACTCCTGCGTGGTTTCGTTTGCGCCTCAGCTGTCTTATCCCAGTTTCTAGCGCCATCCGCGCCCGCCCCGTATCGTTCCAGCCACTGCCAGGCGTCTTCCGGTGTGTCACAGAAGGTCGCTGTCCCGTCCACCATCACTTTCAGTCTTGCCGGAAACAGCAGAGAGTACTGCACTCCCTCATCGCGAAGGGCCCTCTTGACGCCCAGGACGGAAAAGCAGCTCCGTTGAACCTCCTGAGAGTAGTCGGGGAAAAGAGAGACCGAAGCGCAACCACGGGTCGGGGAAGGAGGCCCAGCGCCGGAGGCTTGGCCGGCACTCGGTGAGCTCTCTCCAGTGTGTAAAAGTGTGTCAAGCCCTCAGGGACCACCACATCCCGCAGCCACTTTTCCAGATAGGAGACCATGTCACTCTCCACAACTTTTTCCGGCAATCCTAGCGCCCGAATGTTATTGCGCCTGTTGCGCCCTTCCGCATCCTCAGCCCTCCTCTCCAGTTGGTGTACTCTACGCAGTAGGTCATCCATCGCAGCATCTGTCGCCTTTTGGGCCGGCTCCAGCTTTTCCAGCACCAGCTCTGTGTTCTTGACACGGTCAGCGAGCTTGTCGTGGTCCGCCCTTAGCAATCCCAGGCCTGTCGACACCTGTGTGATGTCTTGACGCAGCGCGTCCCTCGTGTCCGTTATGGCCTTGAAGATCTGATCCATCTGCTGCTGTTGCAGCCCTGCACTCGGGCCCCCAGGTTAAGCCCTGCTCCTGGGTCTCCGGCAATTCTTCAGCTTGGTGGGTCCGGCGCCGTTCCTGGCACCTTGCGCGGTTTCCCCATATTTCAGCTCCAGACCCCGTCATCTGCACTGACCGCAGAGGCCCATCTCCTCCAGGCGTCCTCCGCTGGTATGAGGGCTGCGCTCTTTGCACCCCCGCTGCGTCTGCCTGGTCAGTCAATCAGAAATGAGGTCTCACCAGCCTCCTGTTCAGGATGTCCTGGGAGCCAGCTCCCCCCTCAATGGCGGTGCCTCAGTCTCCACAGTTGCTCACTGGTCTGGAGGGAGCACCTCCTGACGTCCGCACCGCCTTCCAACCAGGCCCACCTCAGGCGTGCAATGGCCACATTTCCCTCGTGCTGGTAGGGTGAGCAGGCGTTCTGCCCCGTGTCGCCGCAGCTCGCGCGGGGTAATCCCGATCCCCAGGGCCTCATTCACCTCCGTGGCACAGCCGGGCACCAGTTCCTCATCCCCAGCTCTCCACTGGAGGTCACGGTAATTGGCGTTGGTCTATTAAGGCCTTTAATACCCTCTCCTTGCTAGTTGGCAGAGGCTAGGGCGTGTGCAGTTCAGCGACCAGGTTGGCTCCTCCAAGAGATACCCTCCAGCCAGATACCTTTACTGGCAATCCACCATGCCCCTTTCTGCTGCAGCCAATCACCTCCGCAGGCCGAGTTCAGTCGCCCGTGGCACACCGCTTCTCTTTTCAGCCAAGGGGGTTAGCGCCAAAGCTCCGCCCGTCATGCGGCGGCATCAGCTCCCAACTGCTGGGTCGGTCGCCCACTGGTTTGCGCTTCCAGCCGTCCCGCGTTTGGCTGGCAATCTCTCCCCAGAGGGCCGCCGGCCACACCACTCCGCTCTCCCCAACCAGGGCCGCCGCCTTCTGCGTGGACATAGTCCCTGCTTCAATCCTGCACAGTTCAGGTTGTTGGCAAGTCGCACCCCTCCCCCGAGAGCCACACCGCTATTACCGCCGCACGTCGGGGCAAGGATGTCGAGGCCCTCCGCAGGGAGTCGCAACGATTGTCTTCTCTTCCCCCCTCTTCTGCTGTTGCCGTAGAGTCCTCTGGGCCGTTGCCGCTGGCAAACCTCTGAAAAGTGGGTAACTTCCGCCTCCTGTCCCAGCGTGGCACCTTCCGGTATCCCGGACGCTCTCCTGCCTCACTGGCCGTGGCGTTGCTCGAGGCCGGGGATGTGGGGCCTGCCGTAGGCCGCAGCAAGATGGCCGGGTCCTCCAGGCAAATCTCTGCCTTCCGTCTCTCTAGCCACCGTCGGGCCCGTCCAGACACACCGGAAAGCCGCTCGGGCACCGCATGGTTCAGGGGTGCTCACTCGGGACCACAACACCGCCCAGGGAGTCCTGCTTTTCAGGATAGTTGTTGAGATCGGGCCGGAGCTCACAGCTCAGGCGTCCATACTCGACGGCTTTCAAGCCACGCCCCCCTGGCCATTGTTGTTGTTTATTGAACTTGAGTGGTCCAGGCCAGTCAGTGACAGGATCCAAGCCTTTTTCCTTCCCTCAATTTGTCCTTAGTCATGGGTAAGTACATGAAGGCCAAGAGAGGATCGATTCCCTTGGCCTTCATGGACTTATCCAGCGCATTTGACACAGTTAAAAAGAGAAAGCTGTGGCTACTCATGGAATAAATGGGCTTTGAGGATGCACTTATTACCCTTTTACGTAGGATACACTCATCTACTTCTGTTTCTATACGCTATGGATCAGGAGGAGAAAAATCTGGTTCCATCGCATCCACAGAGGGCGTACGTCAGGAATGCATTTTGGCCCCCTTTTTATTTCTTTTATATACAAATGGAGTGGAGAAATTCCTAATAGAGCAGCACTTGGACTATCCGACTGTAGGAGGAAACTCGGTTGCCTTGTTATCATACGCGGAAGACATAGTATTGCTGACCTTGATCGCTTTTACTGATTTTATGATGATATTGGATCTTAAGGTCACTTTTAATAAGTCTTTTATCATGGTCTTTTGCCCTAAAAATACAAAAACGAGAAAATTTGAGATAAACGGTAAAACCATTGAAAAGGTCCCTTCTTTTACATATTTAGGGAATGTTTTTAAAAACAAATTGAACTGGGACAACTTGATTGCGACTAGGGCACAGCAGACCAGTATAATTATAGAGGGCCTGTTTCGCTTTGTGTGCAAATTGGGTCATAAGCCATTCTGAGCTGGGATTGGATTTTGTTGACAATAGAGTTAAAATCGCGCCCCTGATTTCATGGGGGAAAGTGTGGTTATCGGAAGAATTATCATTTACCAGAGCGATTATAACGGGATTGTTTAAATTTAGATAATGTATTGTCCATTCCCTGGCCTTTGTTATGTTAAAGATTGGCCTGGGAAATTATTTTGATAATCCTGATGGCATACCCTCTAATATAAAATCAATGATTAAAAATGCCTATTATAATGAGGTAGTCACATCTAACCTGGATCATGAGACCCCATCCCTTGGGTTGCTAAATATTCAACACTTTTACCTATCTTTTATACACATTCCCGCTTAGTTCTGACAAGGTTTTGTCTATGCACATTGCACTTTCTCGTGACTTTTCCCAATCAGGTGGGTTGGTGTGAGAGACTGACTCCCTGTGCTTGTAATAACTCAGCTGAACAAACCACAATGCACCTTATACTGTTTTGAACTTTATATAAAGATATAAGGGCTCCTTTTATTAGGCCCATCCTGAGGGAAATTGCCCCTTGCTCATACCAGGATGGTTTCATTCATTAAGGGCCCGATGTAGGTAAACGCGATTTTCCGATTTCAAAATACCGAGGCGGGCCGAATCGGTATTCTGAAATCGGAAAACGAGATGTAGGAAAAAAATACCGAATGAATACCGAATCGGTCGGCATCGGTAATGAGAATCGGTACGTTCCGATTCTGCTCGGTCCGAATCGGAAAGTACCGAATCGGCCAACAACGAATCCGAAATCACCGATTCGTCTACCACCGATTCGGATATTCCCGAATCGGCGAATACCGATTCGGTAAAAGCCGAATCGGTAAAATCCGATTCGGCAATCATAGACCCATGGCGAAAAAGCCCATAGGAATGCATTGAAAGAACCGATTCGGCTTTTACCGAATCGGATAATACCGAATCGGATTTCACCGATTCGGATATTACCGAATCGGTAAAAGCCGATTCGGCAATAGGCGATTCAGCCAATGAGGTGGCTCCCCCTCCCCCACCCAAACAGGGAGTGGCAACCCTGGCAGGTGCAGCTAATTAAGAAGTTTCTAGAAGTATCTGGAAAGCCTGCCTGAGCCCAACACACACAGTTAGCAGCAGTTGGAGAAGGAGGTTGCAAACTGAACAGGAGAAAATGGCAGATCAGTCTGGAAGCCAGAAGTCCTCCCAGAAGAGGAAGCCCAAGTTCACCACCACCGAACTTCAGGTGCTGGTTGAGGAGGTGGTGAGGGTGCACCGCCAGCTGTTTGGCAAGCTGTCCCTCAACGTGCCAGACAGCACCAAGAGGAGAATCTGGGCCGACATCGCCCAGAAGGTGAATGCTGCGGGTGTCACCCCCAGGTCCATCGAGGAACTGAAAAAAAGGTTTTATGACATCCGCAGCCTCACGAAGAGGAAGCTGGCTGACATTCAAAGGCAGGCTGGACACACTGGAGGAGGCCAGAACCCGGCGCCACCCCTCACCGATCTGGAGGAAATTGTCTCCAGCACCATCGAGAGGGAGAGCATCGTAGGAATCGGGACCCTGGACAGCTCTGCGAGAGCCACAGCTACAGGTAAGAAGCATGCGCATCATGACACACCCTACCAGACACCTCCCCATTAGACACAATGCATAGACAAACACCAGCACTGTACTGTCACCAACATACAAGAGACAAGCATCATGGTACATGTAGTCAGCAGAAGTTAGCCAAATATGTCAGTGCAGAATCACAAGACAGGAAACAGGGTGACACGGTGTAAGGAGATGCAAGGACATGTGGAATGCCATAATTGTACTGACTGTAATACATCGGCACTCAGTTTACAAATGCTTCTTTGTACCTAGGGGCCCCATCAGGCGGAACTACTGTGACAGCAGAGGGAGCTGCAACGTCCAACACTGCAGTCGCAGGGCCGAGCACCAGCCAGGCTGGCCAGGAGGAGGAGGAGGATGAGGAAGGAGACACCCCAGGGCTAGGAATGGAGGGTGACCTGGTCATTGACTTCCAAGCAGTGCACTCCCCAGTACTGCCCAGCTCACCCCCCTTGCAATTCTCACCAGACAACTCCCCTACAAGGCAGACCATTCCGCCTACACCAGCTCCTGCCACAATCGTGGCCTTGCCACCTGTCCAACCAGTCCTGGGAGCAGGGGCTCAGGGACCGGCCAGCACCACACCCCCACCAGTGGCACCCCAGCCCACTCTGCAGGCCGGAAGCAGCAGTGCCCGACGCCGTGCCACCACCACCACTGCTGCACCAGCACGGGAGGGCAGTGTGTTCCTGGGCCTGGAGGGACAGATGGTTAAAATCCAGCGCCAACAGGCCAGATCCACCATGGCCTGCCAACGCCAGCTCCTGCAGCACAACATGCAGATGGGGGAGTTGGTGAAGGGTTTCCAGGCTGTTGTGGACAGCAACAAGGAGGTGGCAGCAGGGTTAGGCAGGCTGACCACTGCCATCACCCACTCATCCGCCAGACAGGAGGAGCATGAGGTTGCGCGCAGGAGGGATGCCCGGGTGCTCAACCGGGCCATGGCCCGCCTTGCAGCGGCGACCGCACAACTGTGCCATCGCAGCTCTAATCAAGAATCTGTGCTCAGTCAGCATACGGCTGAGCTGACTAGGGGGATGGCCAGGATCACCACGGCCATGGAGGCCATGTTAATATCAAACGCCGCCTCCAATCCTGCCCTGGACCTGGGTGATGCTGGAGACAGCAGCAGCCGCAGCAGCCCGGCCAGCGCTGCATCAGAGCCACGGAGGAGCACCAGGCGATCCGCTGATGCTGCTGGGCATTCGGAGGGGGCCGAGGGACACCCCAGTGGGTCTGGCAAGCGGGCCAAAAAATAGCCTGGCAAGGGGGGATGAGCAAACCAGAACCCTGGACTTTATTTGAGTTTACAATCTCCATTTTTTGATGCACATCAGTGCGGTAACTGTGGTGCATCACTATTAAAATTAATTTTTTTCAAAGCAACATTTAGCTGTCTTTGCATCGGTACTCAGTCAGAAATAGTTCTCAGTGATCTCCTCACGTCTGTATCTGCCATCACTTGGCGTACACACCCCAGATGGCTGTGTCAGTGGCACAGCTTCGTCGTCGTCATAGTCCTCGTAGTCAGACAACTCCACCTCAGTGCCCTTCTTGACCGCAAGGTTGTGTAACATTGCACATACAGCTATGATCTTGCAGCAGGTGATGGGGGTATACTGCCTTGCACCTCCACTCTTGTGCAGGCATCTGAATCTACTTTTCCAGATGCCAAAGGTCCGTTCAACAACATTCCTTGTGCGTATGTGGGCCCGGTTATACCTCCTTTGGCTGGGTGTGGAGGGGTTGAGGTAGGGGGTGAGTATGAATGAGCGGAGGGCATATGCACTGTCGCCTGGAAGAGAAAGGGGTCACATTAGACACATGCATACATGTATTCCACCTACCTACTATGTGTTATGGGGGTCTGATGATGTGTCTCACCTAGGAGGTATCCTTCTCCAAATTCGCCTGCCATCAGCCGTGCATATATGCCGCTCTGTTGGAATATATAGGAGTCATGGGTACTCCCCGGAAATTTTGCTACCAGGTCTGTGATGGTGCACTTGGCATTGCAGATCACCTGCACGTTGATGGTGTGTGTAGATTTCCGATTGCGGTATATGTATTCGGTGTCCGCTGGTGGGCAAATCGGAATGTGTGTGCCATCTATGCAACCGATGATTTGGGGAAATTGTGCCATCTGGTAGAAGTCAGCTTTAGTTTGTAGCAGTTCTGCGTGGGTTGCAGGGAAAGAGATGTATTGGTCCATCCTGTCTATCATGGCGTCAAGGAATATGTGGAAGAACCTTGACAGGCTGCTCTGGCTCACCCCTCCTGCTGCTGCTACTCCACTTTGATAGCTGCCAGACGCTACCAGGTGTAGGCTGCATAGCACCTGGACGTGCGCAGGGATGGCGTGTGCCCTTGGGGTGTGGTGGTCCAAGTATGGCTTAAGGTCCCTGATGAGCTCAAGTATGGTGTCAGAGTCCAGCCTGTATCTCTGTAGGATCTCAGCCTCAGTGAGCATGAACAGGGTTATCCTCTGTCTGTAGACCTGTTCATTTCTTAGCCATTCCCTCTGTCCTTCCTGCTGTAGCCGTAGCCGCCTCGCAATGACATAGAAAGCTGCCATCCTGCAAGTTGCAATGCATTTTGGGACTGTTTATATGGGTTGGAGTTGGTTACCACCTGATTGCAATCCATGGTAAATACCGAGTGAATTCTACCGATTTCGAGCCGATTTCGGTGTTTCTGTGCCTCCCTACATCTCCCCAACTGTCGGAATCGGGGAATTTCCCGATCGGAGATTCATACGAATCGGCATGTTTTCCGATTCGGCTCATGTCCGATTCGGTATTTGTACCGATTCGGTACATGGACCGAATCGGTGATTTTCCGATTCGGTGTCACTTACGATTCGGTAATGGGACCGAATCGGTGATTTTCCGAATCGGTGTCACTAACGAATCGGTAATGGGACCGAATCGGTGATTTTCCGATTCGGTGTCACTAACGAATCGGGAATTGGACCGAATCGGTGATTTTCCGATTCGGTGTCACTAACGATTCGGTACATGGACCGAATCGGTATTTGCATCCGAATCGGTGTTTTTCCGATTCGTTCCATATCCGATTTTCGGTATGTACGTATCGGATTCTTTCCCATTCGGTACTCATTCCGAATCGGTTTACTGTCCGATTATTTCTGTTTTGGGTTCCCTACATCTGGATGGCTGTTTACCGATCGGTAAGGGCCAAAAATCGGTATTTTCGGCCGTTACCGATCGGTAACGCCCTACCTACATCGGGCCCTTAATCTTTGCCCAATGCCTTCATATGTTGTCATGTGTTACATTTTATTAGAACTGTTTTGCGAATCCAGAAAATATATGAATTGTGATTGGGAAACTTGGAAATAGGGTCTCAAGTAATTTTTAGTTATTTATTTATTATGACACCCTTGGACTGATATAGTTGTTTGGCTATACCTAGTAAGTGTAATATGTAATATGGAATACTTTTTTTAAGCAGTGTTTTATTATTGTAACCATGTACTTTTAATGATTCACAAGAATCGAATAAAGTTTTTCAAACAAAAACAAAACAACTGTATATATAAGGGCATTCAACCAGACAAAGTAGAGGTTTTATCCAAATGTCTAGCTGCCAGGAACTGGAACCTAGATGTTGGACAGTCTTTCCTATAAACAAACCTCAATGTGAAGGTCATACTGTGGCTACAATAATATGCTTGAGGTTTTATTGAACATTATCAATCTAACAGGTAAAGGTAGGCTTCATGGAAAATGATAGATGATGGAGATGCAGATGAGAGGAAATGGTGGAAGTGCTTATTGTCAACATGTTGTAAAGTCAAGGACTCAATTAACCATGTGGATTGGTTGTCACTAAACACATACCCTAAATCAATAAACACTTTTAGAGGAAACTGATATGACACCAAACTGTTCAGTATTTTATGAGTGGCTTTTTAAGGGTAGGTTTGATTCAATGTAGAAACCCAGAGATTTTGCATTAGGGAGTAGAACGAGATATTCGAGTTGGTTTGGGTTCAGGCAGCACTTGAAGTGTAATTTCAGTCTACCGACATCAATTAAAATACATTTCTATTTTAGATCTTGTTTAGCTTTAGTTGTACATTAAATATCAATTAGGTGTTCCCAGGTAAGGATATTTTAAAGTAAAATTGACATGGGTCATATGATGCTATCAGCAAAACTGATGGTTGTATAAAAGGTTAAATATAATGAAGGTAAGGATAGATCTATTATGGATAACATGTTTGACTGGAAGAAGAAGAGATTTGCATGGGTAAATCAGTTTTCTATCCAGTTGATGTTCTCTTTTTGAGAATGGTGTCTGAGGTCTCCATTCATGTTGACTGGATGATGGTTCACAGCTTAAAGGCAACTTCAAGAGAAGCACTAATAAGCAGGAGTCGCCTGTATCTTGGCATCGTTGATGACTTGCAGGGTTGAAGTTAGAGTGGTGCAGCAAGGACATCATATAATTTCAAAGACATGAAGTAGCATGTACTAGCCTATATGGTTCTCAAGTTACAACTCAAAGGCTTTACATGGCCCTCTCCCATTAAAGGAAGATTGGTGATGGGGCATTACCTTTATTGGTAATCAAGATTAAGATTCATCACAAGGATCAGAGTCTGACCAATTTCAGGATGAATGGTTAGATTCCAGTGTGATGAAATACTGAATGATGGAAATATTGAGTACAATGATTATATATGTTTGATTTAAAAGCTTGAAGGGTGTTGATGAGATCAAACATGAAGCAAATAGTGTCACGTGGGATCTCCTTAGAATGTGAGAGTAACACAGAGATGTTTGTTATCCACTTCAGAAAGCATCTTTCCCTGTGGCTTTCTTGTAATTTACTTCCACAAGGACTCCTTTGGAAAGGTCGAGCTTTACTAAAGTTTTCCATCTTTATTGCAGCTCTTAACACATTGCATACATCACAGATGGCTTACCAGTAGGAAATATTCTTGGGACCAACAACCTTCTTGGCCTCATTGATCTGAGCTTCGCTAATGTCTACACCAACCACCTTCTGGAAGTGAGGCGCCAATGCACGTGTGCTCTGTCCAGTCCCACAGCCAGCATCCACTGCCAGCATAAATGGCTTTCCCTTCTGATAAAGAAAAGATATTGTGTTAAAGACCTTAGCTAATCTTTCAAGTGGAAGCAGAAAAAAATAATTACTGAGAAATCTATGCAGAAATGTCTGAGTTTTGGCTGGCTGCTTCAGAATTGGTATGTGTGCAGGCATTTTTCTGCACATAGGTTACAGAACATGGTACTTCTAAATGATATAATACAACTGACAGTTACAAGCTGAATGAGTAGTGTTAGACCTGAACGATTTAGAGTGGTCTTCTCCATTCTTTGTGGGCCTTAAGACTCTGAGCAATTTACCACTGCCAACTAGTGCTAATGTGCATCTGCTTCTCCCCTAAACATGGTTTGATTGACTTATCCACAATTGGCGGGCCTTATTCACAAAGGTAAACTGAGACAAAAGTGTAACTTTACAACTTTCAGTATTCACAAAGGCAAATTACGAGTAGGAAAGTTAGACTTTTTTCTTAGTTAAACTTAAGTTTTTGTCTTAAGTTTAAGTGGGACCAAAAGAAAGTGATTGTACTTCCTCATTGGGCTGGGTGTATATCTCTGCCAACCAAAAACCCAATTTTAATGGTGATCAGCAATGGAGATATGACTTGTGTTTGTGCAGTGCGGTACCGTGATTTTGTGTACATTACTACTCCATACCTAGACAAATACGAGCCAATTCTCCTTAATTGACACATTTTTCCAAACTTTTGAGATGATCTCATCTGACATGATGGAGTTTGAGCACGACAACCTAGAAAGTTACACTGTGGCCCAGCTCAAGGGATTCTGCCAAGAGAAGAGTTTGTTTACAAAGGGGAGTGCTAAGAAAGCAGAACTCCAAACATTTTTGAGAGCATGGGCAGAAGCACACCTGAACCACACAGATGATGAGGAAGAAGGATCAGAGGAAGAGTTAGAAGAAGACCAGGAGGATCTTGACATGCGACCTGTTGGGGAAGGAGGAACATACTGGCAAAGACTAAGGTAAGAAAGAAGGCCCAAAAGAAAAAATGCAGGAAAAAAGCAGAAAAGTGTGTAAGATATAAGGTAAGCAAGGAAGAATAAAAAGATGGAAAGAAGGAAGGAAAGAAGAAAGGAATGAAAGAAAATATGAGGAAAGAACGAAATGAAGAAAGAAAAAGAAAGAAAAGAAAGAAAAAGAAGGCAAGTAAAGAATAAGAAAGAAGGCATGTGAGAAAGAAAGCAAGAAATAAGGAAAGAAAACAAAAAGCAAAGAAAGAAGGAAGAAAAAATCAAAGAAAGAAGGAAATACATTAAAACAAAAGTGTTACAAGTGCTGCAAATTAAACATGATGAAGGCTGAATTTCTTCCAGGGCAAAGTTTATTAAAAAAACATTGGTGAAATTTACTGCCATGAAGAACTGTCAGCTTATAAATTCGTATGTATAAAATTGAAGCTTTCCATTTGGGTACTGGATGCACTGTAAATAAAGAATAACTTAATACTGAACAGTTTCAAATGAACGCAATCTGTTATGCTCTGAAATACCAGAAACCACAACACGAGGAGGGACCAGGAGTGCATTATGGTCCTGCATACATGCTCTGAAATAAATACCAAACTGTAATATAAGGCTCTATACATTAAAACTGCAGGTGGCATACACCCATGGGTATATCGGCAACAGAAGCGGAGCTCCACACTTGACACAAGGCATTTGTACATCTGTGAGGAGGCCAGTCCAAGTGGAAATTTACAGACACCTCACAAAAGTTTTGCAAAAGATGGGAGCCATTATTTTGTTTTACACCACAATGCAACATTCCAGACACAGTAGTTCATGCATTATTTTGTTTTGAATCACACTTCAGCAAAACAACAGGCTGTTCAGTGTAATTTCCCCATCTCTAAAAATTCTAATTCAACTTGAGATTTCTTTAGGTAGCACACATTTTTATTTTCTTATGTTTCCTAGCCACTTTCATGAGAGGCAGGGCCCCATGTTCCACAACATATCTAAGTTGGAACAGGCAGCGATGCTCTCTAGCCACGCCACTGACAAACAAATCACCTGACAAAGATAGCACTACCATTATTATGCCAGACGCCGACTACGATGCTGAATGCACCCACCAGTTGGCAAATAGAAAATATTACACCCCTATTTCTATAGACCCCATTGGACATCTGATTACTCAGATCATTGCAATGGTATCTACAGCCGAGATGCATGAGTGGATCAGCAAAAGTAAAGCAGAATTCTTGGTTAATAACCAACTGAGGATACCCTACTTCTATAATCTGCCCAAAATACAAAAAGGCATCCACCCACCACCTGGTAGACCCATTGTGTCGGGCATTCATTCACTGCTAGAACCCTTATCACAGTTCTGTGACCATTGTTTGCAATCAATGATCACAAAAACTCCATAATGTCTACAAGATACCAGAGAGGTGCTTAATTTTATCAACAAAAACACCAATTAAACATACCAAATGGATTTGCTGGTTACTGGAGCAAATCAATTGATTTTCTGGAGAAAATTGGTGTAGAGTGCCTCTTTGTCAAAGGGCACTCTACACCAATTTTCTCCAGACAGCGACCCTAGAAGTGGTTTAGAGTGCCCTACACTCAAGTGATTGGGTGTCACACTAGCCATTCACCTTTATAATGGAATGCACCACATTTGCCATCACCAAAAATGTCTTTCAATTTGGAGAGCAGCTATACCTCCAGACCTAGGGCACTTCAATAGGCAGTACCTTCACCCAGAGTTTGGCCTGCCTACATGTGACAGCATTTAAGGAGGACAACATTTTCCATACCAACAACTGGTCCAGATATATTGATGAAATTATCATCTTTTGGAAAGGGGACAGGATTACTTGCAATGCTTTTTGTGACTGGGTAAACACTCTCAACCCTTGTGTACATTTCACCAGTCATATATCTGATGATAAGCTCCCATTCCAGGATCTCATGATTCAGTTGGGTGAGGAAGGCAAACTGATGACCGCCACCTTCAAAAACACCAACAGATTGTAATAGTCTCCTCCTCTAAGGTAGTCACCATCCCAAGGCCTCTCCTATCGGCAATTTTTACGAATGCACCGTAACTGTAGCTCTATTCATGATTACAACATGCAGGCGCAAGACTACCCCTCACATTGTGTAAATGGGCAACAAAAAAGCAGGAAAAAACAACTGAGATGCCCTTTTAGAAGACACCAAAAGACCACCAGATGACAAACTCACTTGCGCAACTACATGCACTGCAGATTCCAATCGATACTCAAGTTAATCAAAAAGCACTGGGCTATTTTAAAAGACTGTTAACCTTCCAATAACGCAACCCAGACTTGATATCAAACGTATCTAAAAAATTAGGGATATGCTGGTACACACAAGTCCCCAAAAACCTGATTCCTCAGACAAAAGAACGCTTTGAACCTTACCACGAGTTAGTGGTCACTTTCTTTGAGACTCGTGCAGTGTGTGGGCTCACCACCCCAACGAAAGAGGTCAAATGGAGTGACACCTTCACCGGGATACAAAACTTAAATGCAACGGTATGACTAGAAATTGCATTTATACAGTGACATGCCCTTGTGATAAAAGGTACATAGGGATGATGACCAGACCAGTTACGACACACTTTACTGAACAAAGCAGCAATGCAAGGTGAAAGAAGACTAGAACTAAGATGTGTGCACACTTTGTCAACCAAGGTCACTCACCTTAGCGCCAGGATACCAGTATGATCACAGTGCGCTCTATAAATTTACCACACAATACAATATAGGGTCACTCACCTGATGATATGAGATGCACAGTGTTGGAAGCCCCCTATAATCTCTTCAAGTGACAACAACATTGGATGTTTTCGTTGTCTACCCATATTCATGGACTTAACAAGGACATATCTTGGGGGTTAGTGAACTCAAGAACCACACCCCTTGATGTGCTGGCAACCATTCATTTTGATGAACAACTCCTTTATAGACAGTACATCACACACACTTTGGGAATTCCTTCGAGTCCTTTAGGCATTAATGCCATGTCACAAGGATTTTGTAGCTGGTTCCCCATGTGAGGCATCATCACTGTATAATAAGTTACAGTGCACCACAGATTACAGGACAACATTGGCCTTTCACTGTATTTTTGCAACCTTGCATCTTTTTTCAAGGCTACTGATCCCAACACATCAGAAAAGGCATTTCCCGTACCATGCCCACCTGTTGCGTTCACGTTTCTTGTTTTCTACGTGCAGCACCGAACAACTTCTACATCCTTACACTTTGGGTGTTTATTTCTTCATTTGGGAACTACTTTTCTTCTTGTTTACTAACTGAATGGAGTGACCGCTTTATGGACGTTGCAATATAACTTTCTTTCTAATATACTCTATTCTCCCTAAACCACCCAGCTGCACGGTCGATGCGCTTTATGGTTCGTGAAACAGGCGTCGGTGCGGAAACTATGCGTCCTTCATGTGCCTTTGTTCCTCCCTCTTCCATCCATGGCTTCTAGTGCACGCTCTTCTTAATCTGGCCCACGCTTTCACTTAAACAATGGCAGGCTCCGTATTCTCTTTTCAAAACGTTGTTTATGTTTAGCTCCCTGTGCGAATTAGAATTAAGTAGATATTAACCTGACTAACCATCTTTGAGTGGGAAAACTCCCACGAATGCGCAGAAATGACTAACATTGGGTCTTGAGCGTACCGCCGCAATGCCGCACCATGACCCTGATCTCAACAACGCCACCTGCTGATGCCGCCACTGAACCACTGCTTGCACCGCGACCTGTGGGTACTGTACCCTGCACCGTCTTGCCTCACGCCGAAGCCTGGGCACCTCAGACAGCACTGCCACAACACCTCACCACGACCATGATCTCACCAACGATGCCTGCTGACACCGCCACCGAGCTTTTCTCGCACAGTGACCTGTGGACACCACACTCCGCACTGCCTCGCTTCATGACGACGCCTTGGCCGCGCCCGCCGCTCCACGCCAAAATTGACATTGCCGCTTACACCGTCGTTCGAGGGCAATGGTTGTAAATTTACATGAAGCACCACCCTCATGCCGCAGCACAGCCTTGGCTAACTGACGCCGGCACCATCGACTCCCGTTTCTCAGCCACTAAAGCGCTTCAGCCCGTGACGAGCACCGCCTTCACCTCGCACCGCGACCCAGGTCTCACCGACTACGCCATCTGATGCCGCCACTGAGCCACTGCTCACACCACGACTGGGGGGTACCGCACGCCGCACCGCTGCACTTCGCACCACAGCACCCAATGCCTGCTGACACCAGCGCTCCTGATTCCAACAGAAAGGACCTTGACTTGCAACGCCAATGACTTCAAGGGCCTCAGCGCCCTGCATCTCTAACAGGTACTGTTTGCAGGTCTTCCCGACACCGTAGCTGGTCCTCGATGCCACAACCAGCCTGATCTGTTTGGGTTTTGTTTGCCGACGAAGCCACAATAGCCCCAGAGGGAGCTACCAACATCAAGGAACTATTTTTAAAGCGCATTTTGTTAACTACAGATTTTTAAGTACTATAGTGTGGATTCTTCTCGTTTTTGGTCTTGTATATAAAAATATTGACTATTTTTATAAACTGGTGTGATGTCTTTTTGTAGTGCTTACACTGCATTACGAGTATGTGCAACTGCTTTACACACTGCCTCTAAGATAAGCCTTACTACTTATGTTAAGCTACCAAGGGGGTGAGCAGGTCTTTTTTTAGGAGTGTAACTCCTTTATCCTGACTAGGAAGAAGGGTCTCTACTTGGACAAAGGTGCACGCCATTGCCAACTAGAGACCCCCATTTCTAACATTGGTTGTCAGCGGTGAGGATAGGACTTCCGTTTGCACTTGACTTACAATGAATGGCATGCACTACTACCATATCGCAGACCATTAAGTGCCACATACTAGTTCTTTTTCTTTTTGGCATATTTTTTGATCTTGCCAGTTTGAACTTGCTACATTGTCATGTCGGAATGAAGAGCATCATCCATTGCATCCCTGGAAATTGCCTTTGAGGAGGTTAGGTTGGAACTTTATAATGCTAGGGAATTGAAATCCATTTGCAAGAGCCTAAAAGTCCAAGTCAGAGGCCTTACTAGGAAGGACGAGCTACAAAAGGCGCTGAGGACCTGGGTAGCCGCCAGAGATTCAAGTGAGCAATCTGGCAATTTTTGTGGAGAGGTGGAGGGGCCTATTCCTACGCTGGATGTGCTTTTGGGAGGGGGGAACCCTTCAGGCCAGGCAGCAGTAGCCTGCCCCCAGAAGAGGTGGAGGACAGGCAGAAAGCAAGGAAGTTTGACTTGGAAAAACTCAGGATGGAAAGTGAGAGGGAAAACAAAAGAATAGCCATGGAGGAAAGGAATATGATGTTAGACCATGAACAAGTTCCTAAGGAGCTGGAGCTAAGGAGTAGGGTGGCAGCAACTCATCAAGACAGGCAGACAGAACCATACACATCCCTATGAATGTGGGCAAGGAATTCAAGAAGGGGGATTACATACAAAGGTGGTTTCAGGGGTACGAGGCAGGAATCCACATGAATGGGGTCCCTAAGGAGAGTTGGGGAGCAGGATTGTGGCCTCTCTTCCCTGAAGAAGCGAGGGACACTTTAATAGCACCTCACTTATCCAGACATGAAGGATGCCCTCCTCACTAAGTATGGTCGTACTCCTAAAAAGTACAGGGATCAGTTCAGGTCCAGTCAGAAGCTTGATTCCAACACAGGTTGGAATGTGTGGATGAGTTTTGCCAGTTACTGGATGGCTGGGTGAAGTGCAGTAATGCGACAGATTATCAGGGGCTCTACAATTTGATTGCATGGGAGCACTTGCCCAGTCTATGTTTTGCAGATCTGCGCCAGCACCTAGTTGTTAGTAAGCTGACTGACCCTAGGAAGCTTGCTATGGAGGCGGACCACTGGGTGAGTACCAGGGTTCACAAGAAAGCGTTTGGGGGAGACTAAGCCAAAGGTGGGCAGGGTCCCCAGCAGAAAAGTGGGGGGACAAGGGTAAAGCACAGGAGTTCTCTAAAGGGTCCCAAACTAACACCCAGGGTAAAGGTTCCCACCCCCCTGACATAAGAGACAAGGGGTCTTGTCAGGAAAGCCTGCTGAGACCGGCCCCTGTAAATGCTTTGCATGTGACCAGGTGGGACACATGAAGAGGGACCGCAGGTGCTCAAAGGGGGCACAGCCACCCACTGGTGAGCAGTCCAAGGTGTTGGCTGGTGTAGCGCTTGGGGAGGAGGAGGAGTACCCACAGGATGGTGGGGACCCTGCAGAAATGAGCCTTGTCTCACTAGAGGACAGTAAGATGGTACCGGGGACCCAAGTGCCCCCTAACACAAAGAAATACAGCACCTGGGTGACCATCAATGGGAGAAGGGTAGAGGCTCTCAGGGATACTGGAGCCAGTGTGACCTCATTCCGGTGTCACCTGGTCTCTGTGGAGCAGGTAGTCCCCAGGGCATTCCACCAAGTATTTGCAGTCGACATTTCAGAGCACCACTGTCAGGTTCCCTTTGAGTGGGAGGGTTGCGAGTCCCTTGAGGGTGGTTGCGAGCCCTTCCATGCCTATAGATTGTCTGCTCGGTAACGACCTGGAGCAGTCCTTTTGGAAGGATGTTGAGCTCAGGTCCTACTTGAAGATTCTTGGGTTGCCAGAGTGGGCATGCGTGTCCACTCGGTACATGGCGGCCAGAGAGGGTGATCAGAGGGACCCGGAGCCTGAAACAGTGGCCCAGGTCCCACTCCCTGCCAAGAGAAAGGGCAAGGGGCACTGGAAACCAGCCCCAAAGTTCCCATGGCCCGGGAGGAGGCAGATCTTGAGGGGGACGCCCGGTGCCCACAGAGGAACAGGTAGCTGAACTGGGGGACATCTCTGAACTCACCCATTGGCAGCAAGAAGGGGGTCCCACATAGGAGGAGTTCTGCCGGGATCAGAAAGAGTGCTCTTCTCTGGAGGGTCTGCGGCAGCAGGCCACAGCCCAGTCCGGATCACTTTGGATATACTGGGAGAATGATCTCCTGTATAGCGAGCCTAAGGTCGCTGATCCTGGGTCAGCCCATGTGCTATTGGTACCCCAGCGCTTCAGGACCTTCCGACTGGGTCTGGCTCACGACGTACCTTTGGCAGGATATTTGGGGCAGGGCAAGACCTTTGATTGGCTTGTCACCCACTTCTTCTGGCCCCAAATGATAAGGAAGTCAGATGTACATTGCCAGTCTTGCCAAACTTGCCAGGCAAGTGGTAAGAGTGGGAGGAAGATCAAAGCTCCTCTCCAACTGTTCCTGGTTGTTGGGACACCATTTAAAAGGGTAGGATTGGACATTGTGGGGCCACTGGATCCCAAGACGGCCATGGGCAACAGGTACATCCTGGTCTTGGTGGACCATGCCACCCAGTACCCGGGGGCAATCCCTCTCAGGACATTGATGGCGCCAGTGGTGGGCCGGGCATTAATGGGGATCTTTTCCCGCATGGGGTTCCGAAGAGGTGGTTTCCGACAGGGGGACCAATTCCATAACGGAGTATATGACATCCCTGTGGAAGGAGTGTGGTTTCACTTATAAATTCACCACCCATTACCACCCACAAGGTAACGGTCTGGTAGAAAGGTTCAACCAGACCTTGAAGGGCATGATTAATGGTCTAACAGAGCCCATGAGGCATAAGTGGGACGTCCTCTTGCTGTGCCTTCTCTTTGACTACAGGGAGGTACCCCAGAAGTCTCTTGGGTTCAGTCCCTTTCAGCTTCTGTATTGTCACCCTGTGATGGGACCTCTGAGTTTGGTGAAGGTAGGCTGGGAGGTAGCTCCCAGGAAAACTCCCCAGGATGTGTTTTGTTACAAGCTGGCCTTCCGGAACCAAACTGCCGCTTCAGGAAACTCGCTCAGGCGAACCTCGAGGCCAGCCAGGAATAAATGAAGAGGTGGTATGACCAGAATACCACTCTGGTCAAGTTTGAAGCTGGACAAAAAGTGTGGGTAATGGCCCCAGTGGAACCTTGTACCTTACAGGACAAGTGGACTGGGCTGTTTGAGGTGGCGGAGCGCAAAAGTGAGGTCACCTACCTGGTGGATTTTGAGGCTCCCAGGAACCCTTTGCGGGTCCTCCACGTGAACCGCCTCAAACCCCACTTTGAGAGGTCCGAAGTGAGCATGCTCTTGGCGACAGCTGTTGAGGCGGAAAAGGAGAGTGAGCCTCTCCCCAACCTCCTGTCGGCTAAGGAAGGTGATGGGTCAGTGGAAGGTGTGATCCTCTCCCCGACACTGACCGCCAAGCACCAAAGCGACTGTCACCTGTTGCTGGGACAGTTTGCACCGCTATTCTCCCTGACCCCAGGTGTTACTCACTAGTGTACCCATGACGTGGACACCAGTGGTAGCCCCCCTGTGAAGTTGACCGGGTCAAGGCCAGCATCAAGGAGGAGGTCTGTAAGATGTTGGCATTACGGGTGGTTGACCCGTGCAGTAGTCCGTGGGCCATCCCAGTGGTCTTGGTCCCAAAGGCTGCTGCACCCGGGGCCACTCCATAACTGCGGCTTTGTGTGAACTACCGTGGGCTCAATGCCATCACCAGGACTGATGCACACCCCTTCCCCAGAGCTGATGAGCTCATTGATCGGGTGGGAGCTGCCATGTTCCCCAGCATGTTTGATTTAACGTCTGGGTACTTGCAGATTGCCTTAACCGATGGGGCCAAGGAGAGGTCAGCATTTTCAACCCCAGAAGGACATTGACAATTCCGGGTGATGGCCATTGGGTTGAAGGTCCTGCAGAGTGCAGGCCTCATAATCAAGGCTAGTAAGTACCAGATCGGGCAGGGTTCTGTGGTGTACTTGGGACACCAGGTAGGGAGCGGCCAGTTGGCACCCTTACAAACCAAGATTGACACCATTTTGGCTTGGTAGCCCCCCAAGACCCAGACAGAGGTGAGGGCCTTTTTAGGACTCATCGGGTACCACCGGAGGTTTGTTAAGGGTTATGGCACCATTGTTGCCGCCTTAACTGAGCTGACTTCCAGGAAGCAGCCCAAGAAGGTGATCTGGACTGAGTCCTGCCAGAAGGCTTTTGATGCTCTGAAGGAAGCCATGTGCATGCCACCTATGCTCAAGGCACCCTACTTCTCCAAGGAATTTGTTGTGAAGACTGACGCTTTAGAGCATGGTGTGGGATCGGTATTCTCACAGCTGAATGAAGAGGGCGTAGACCAGCCTGTAGTCTTCCTTGCACAAAACTACTCCCCAGGGAACAGAGGTGTAGTGTCATATAAAGGGAACCTTTCGCCGTGGTCTGGGCACTGAAGAAGCTGAGGCCCTCCCTGTTTGGGAATCACTTCCAGGTTCAGACAGACCACAGGCCCCTCAGGTGGGTAATGCAAATGAGGGTTGAGAATCTAAAACTGCTGAAGTGGTCCATCTCCCTACAGGGAATGGATTTCACTGTGGAACACAGTCCTGGCACAGACCACGCCAATGCAGATGGTCTGTCCAGGTTCTTCTGCCTTAGGGAAGAGAACTCCCAGGAAGTGGGGTAGTTCTCCCTACTTTCAGCTGGAGGGGAAATATGTTAGAATTGGCATCTTTTGGCGTGTTTCTCCTGAGTTTTTGCTTTCTGCCCTCCCGGTTTTGACTCAGTTTTTGCTGGCGTATTGTTTCTGTGCACTTTTCGCACTGCTGATCAGTGGTAAAGTGCAAGTGCTCCTGTGGTAAATTATGTTATGGATTTGTATTTCCATGATTGGCTGTTTGGTTTTCTTGTCAGCCCATAGTAAAGTGCACTGGGTGTGCCAGAGCCTGAGAACCAAATGCTACCCATGAGCCTGCAGCACGGATTGTGCCTCCCACGTGAGTAGCCCGGAAAAGGTACCTCAGACCTGCCACTGCAGAGTCTGCTCGCAGTTTGTAACTGTCATGTCAACTTGGCCCGTGCACACACTGGGCAGTCCCTAACCTTCCTTTTTCTTATATGTCATGCACCCCTAAGGTAGGTCCAAAGTACCCGTGTGGGCCAGGTGCCGTGTATGTGAAAGGTAGGACATGCCCTGGTGTGTGTGGCATGTCCTGATAGTGAATTACAGGCCATTTAGTTTTTCCACTATTGCAAGGCTACCTGTTCCCCATAGGACCGAATGGGAAGTTTGTTTATACCGTCTTATAAACATAACTGGCCCTGGGAACTAGGTGAGAAAATAACATTTAGTATGCCTGAACTCAGAATCTAATGCATATTTTAGTAAAGGTGATTTTTACATTCTATGTTTGAAAATACCACTTTTAGGAAGTAGGTATTTTCTTGCTCAGTCACCCAATGTGCCTCTGCTGGAACATGGTCTGCCTGCCTGTGTTTTGGACGACAGATGGCTAGGAAGCAAGGGTGGCTCCTGATAGTCTAGGAAGGTCAGGAAAGAGCTGAATAAACCAGGGCTGTGATGGGGGAAGAGGGAGGAGATGTCCTTGTACCTCAATGGGCCTGGCCTACCTCTGACAATGCCGTTTCCACCCCCTGCCGGCAAACCACACCAGAGAAGGCAGAACTGGTTTTGGCTGGGCACAGACACCCTCTACCTAGAGGATCCAAGGATTTTTGACACGCGATTCAAACAGGTCCCGGACTGAGAGGCAGTTTGGTGCTTGGGCGTATATGGCCCAGTTGCAGTGGTAGTGATAATTATCACGAACTAGATTAGTATCACGTTTCTGGATTATACTCTGTTGGATTATTTATCGGAATACTAAGGAGGATATATACCTAAGAACTTAAATAAGGCTTTCTAACGTGATAACAATATTTGACGTCGGACTATCATATTCTTTAACCCAATCCCGCGAAGAATTGTTTAAATCGATAATTGAAGGGAGAGAAATACTCATTCAGTTACATTAATTCAGACACTTAAATCAGAATAAGATTGTTGTTTGGAAGGATCCAATATACACCTGTGGAAATCACTGTACATGGTGCCCACAATCACATACGCCCTGAAGAAGTTCTGATGTTCAGAACAAAACGCGTTGGCTGATGATTATTTTGACAAATTGGTATAAGAAAATAAACACGAATTGAGAAAATATCAAGACTCCTTAATTGGATGAGGACTCTGAAAAACTGGAATTGACTGTATTGAATTGGAGTGGTGCCCTAAAACTTGATGATAATCATTTTGGACTCGTGCTTCACGTGTGGTGCCCTTGGACAGAGGGTATCGGTTTTGCAAGTGGCACACTGAATATATTTGTGAATTAATTACTATCTTTGGTTGATACGAGATTGGTGCTATATTTTGGTGCTTATATCCACTGTCCGTTCTATAGTCTTAAATACTGGGGCCCAGACCACTGACTTTAGAGCTCTTTAGGATTAAGACGACTGCCAAGAAGAAGAGCTGGAGAAGCTGTGAGGACGAACTACCACTTTGCTGTGTGCTTTGCTGTGTTGGCCTACAGTGGCTGCTTCTGTCTTGGGCAGTGAAAGGACTGGACTGAGCTTTTTGGATTCTATTTTTGTGAGTTTCTCCAAGGGCTTGAGGTAGAGCTTGCCCCCTGTTCAAGAAGTCGCAGAAACAGCAAAGACTTCAAGATCTTCTGCCCTCAGCACTTGGGACTGTGTGTTTTGTGCTGCGACAGAAGAACAGCGACTCGAAAACGTCTATAACGCAGCTGCCGACTCCGTGTCCTGAAGGCACCACAGAGGGCACCGCCGCAATGCCTCACCGCGACCCTGGTCTCACAGATGACACCTGCTGACTCTGCCACAGAGCCGATGCATGCACCATGATCTGTAGGCACCAAACCCTGCACCGCCTCACTTCACGCCAAAGCCTGGGCACCACATAGAGCACAGCTGCAATGCCACTCCTCGACCCTGGTCTCACCGATGACGCCTGCTGATGCCGCCACTGAGCCGTTGCTCTCACCACGACCTGTGGGCACCGCACTCGGCACCGCCTCACTTCACAATGACGCCTTGGCCTCTCTGATGCTGCCACTCCATGGCAAAATTAACTCCGCTGCTTGCACCGTGATTCGAGGGCACCGCTTGTAAGGTTACATGACGCACCACCCTCATCCCGCACCGCAGCCTTGGCCTACCGATGTCAGTACCATCGACTCCCGTTCGTCAGCCAACTACAGCGCTTCAGAAACGATTATGACGCGGCTTGCACCATGACCTGCCATCACCGAGTCGAGCACCGCCTTCACCTCACACCGCGACCCTGGTCTCACCGACAATGCCATCTGATGCCACCATGAGCCCCTGCTCGCACTGCGACCGGAGGGCACCACACGCTGCACCACTGCACTTCGCACCACAGCACCCAATGCCTGCCGATGCCAGCACTCCTGATCCCAACAGAAAGGAGCTTGACCTGCAATGTGAATGAATTCAAGGGCCTCGGCACCCTGCATCACTAAATAGGTACTGTTTGCCGGTCTTCCCGACACCGTAGCTGGTCCGCGACACCGTGACCAGCCTGAACTTTTGGATTTGTTTGCTCACGATGCTGTGATAGCCCCAGAGGGAGCTATGCACCATCAAGGAACTGTTTTTAAAGTGTTTTTTAATAACTGTAGATTTTTAAGTACTATAGTGTGGTGTCTTCTAGTTTTTAGTCTTGTACATATATTGCCTATTTTTCTAAACTGGTGTGGTGTCCTTTTGTAGTGCTTACACTATTACTGTCGGGTATGTGCAAATGCGTTACACACTGCCTCTAAGATAAGCCTGAGTTTTGCAACAGGTTTCAATCAATCTTAGTCACTGGGACCTGGGTAGTAACAGTACTGAGAGAGGGGGGTCCCAGCAAAGGACAAACAATCCATAAACATAAAAAAATGTTTGGCGACAATAGATAAGAGATAAGCCTGCACTGTATTTATTCACAATGTAGGAGTATATTCAATATCATATCTTTGAATGAACATTCATAGACTGTGCAGTGCCCCAAAGGGTAAGGGAAGTGATAAGGTGGGGATAGTGTGAATAGGGAATGGTGACAGTAAAAAACAACCAAATGGCGCAACAGCAATTATATGTCAATTCAAATGTAAACCAACATAAAACCATAGGTTCAATGCATCACTTAATCGAAATCATACTCCACGTAACACATCAATGCCATTGCTCATCCTTATTACCTGAGGGCCTTTCAGCATTGACACAGCATGATTGAAGACCCACAAGCAAGGGTACTACTAAATCCTGCGACATTTAGAGGGTCGAAACGTCGACAACTGTCCTTTATTCGTCAGCTTCACCCCAGTATTGATATACATTGATGTGTTATGTGGGGCACTGCACAGTCTATGAATGTTCATTCAATGATATGATATTGAATATACTCCTACATTGTGAATGAATACAGTGCAGGCTTATCTCTTATCTATTGTCGCCCAATTTTTTTTTTATGTTTATGAATTGTTTGTCCTTTGCTGGGACCCCCCTCTCTCAGTTCAAAGATAAGCCTGACTGCTCATGCCAAGCTACAAGGGGATGAGCACTTGTTATTTTAGGAGTGTAACTCCCTTATTCTGACTAGGAAGAAGGGTCCCTACTTGGATAAAGGTGCAAGCCCTTGCCAATGAAAGACCCCCATTTCTAACAAAACATAATTGATGGACGGAATGCGGAACAAATCAAAAACATTCACCCCCAGTCACGAGATCTGGGTTAAATCCATCATTCTTTTGCTCACCATGCCACCCACTCAGTTTTGGCAGTTCGGGCTAGACTGTTCCCAAGGAGCGCAGGGTCAAGACTGATTTGCATATGGCTGGGTCCAAACTGGAATGGTATGGTGAGCAAAAAAATGATGGATTTAGGCCAGATTTCTGTACTAGGGTGAATGTATGACATTGTTCTGCATTCTGTCCATCAATTGTTCTTTTTACATTTGTCACCCCGAGTGAGACGGGTATGCCCAACGTGGGTCCCGTGCTCTCCATGCCACTGAATTCAAGCTATCCTGGATGATGAGGGGTGGAACCCCGAAACCAGTCCTAGGATGCTTGTTTCCAGTCCAGGGAGGACCTGGCCTGGCAGTTTGGGCTGGGCTTTTCCCATTGGGCGCAGGGTCAAGACTGATTTGCATATTGTTGGTTCCAAACTGGAATGGCATGGTGAGCAAAAAATCAATGGATTTAGGCCCAGATTTCTGTACTGGGGTGAATGTATGAAATGTTTCTGCATTCTGTCGCTCAATTGTTCATTTTGCAGTTATTAGAGTAAAAGCACAAACAAGCAAATATTCGATTTAAATGAGGTAATGTGGTATAATAGACTTGATGTACTTTACAGCACAGCCGCAGAGAATTGGAGCGACCCCCACCAGTGGGAAATCACGGGAAGAAGGCACATGTTGCTGAAAGCGCTTGAAAGTTGCCTTGTTCATTTTTAAACACACCAGCTTTTCAGCCTCATCCCTCGAAGACACTCCAGTTGTGGGTCAACATTCAGGATTGTGATGCCCACAGCTGCACGTGACCACAGCACACCACCTTCCGTGGTAAGTAACCTATTTCTAACTCGCGTGATTAGATGTTTACGTCTGCTTCAGGATACACAGGAAGGGCCAGTGTTGCCATAATAGAAGGATGGCATTGTTTAAGTAGTGAATAGTAGCACGTGGTTGTGGCTGACTCTGGGTGAGGTTTGTAAAAGCAAACAAGTCATTGATAATAATCTTTGAATTAGCTCTTCTTTAGCTTTCCCCCTACAGTCAATCAAACAATCACTCAATCAGGGGTTTGTAAAGTACGCTACTCATCCTTGAGGGTCTCAAGGCGCTAGGCAGGTGGAGCAGCTCCGGATCAGTCAAAGAGCCAGGCCTTGAGGTCCTTCCTGAACGTGTGCAGGGTTGGGCAGCAACCAATGTTCACAGGGAGCTCGTTCCAGGTCTTGGCAGTGATGTAGGAGAAGGTTCTCCCACATGCTTGGCTTCTGCGGATGTGTGCAGGGTCGGGCAGCCACCGATGTTCACAGGGAGCGCGTTCCAGGTCTCCAACCTGCTCGGCTTATGTGGAAGAGGGGGACCTCTGCCAGGGCGTTATTGAGGGATTGCTAGGCGTGGGTGAGGAGTTTAAAGTGATCCTCTCCTCAACGGGGAGCCAATGGAGGTCTCATAGGTGTTGGGTGATGTGTTCATGGTGAGGTGTCCCGAGGATGAGTCTGGCTGCGGTGTTCTGGAAGGTTTGAAGTTTGTGTAGAAGGGTTCTGTTGATTCTGGCATAGAGGGTGTTGCCATAGTCCAGTCTGCTAGTTATGAGTGCATGGTGGATGGTCTATCTGCAGTCAGGGGGGATCGATTTGAAGGTCTTACGGAGGATACACAGGCAGTTGAAGCTGGTGGAGGTGACGGCGTTGATCTGGCGGTTCATGGAAAGGGAGGATTCGAGAATGATGCTGAAGTGTTGTGTGTGGTTTGTAGGTGTGGGTGGGTTCCAGAGGGCAGTGGGCCACCAGGTGTTGTCCCAGGTGGAGGTGCAGGGTCTGAGGATGAGGACCTTGGTCTTCTCAGAGTTGAGCATCAGGCAGTGGTCTTTCATCCAGCTGCCACATTCTTCATTCCTTCCTGGAAGCTGAGGCTGGTGTCTTTGGGATTTTTTGTGAGTGAGAGGATGGCTGGGTGTTGTCAGTGTAGGATACGATGTTAAGTCTGCGCTGTCTGACGATGGTGGCAAGGGGGGCCATGTAGATGATGAAGAGAGTAAGGAGGAGCGATGATCCTTGGGGTACTCCACAGTTGATAATGGTGGGTTTGGAGAGGAAGGGAGGGAGTCTGATCCTCTGGGTTTTGCCAGAGAGGAAGGATCAGATTTAGTCAAGGGCGGTTACTTGTATCCCCACGTCGTGAATTCTGGCTGCAAGAGTGTGGTGAGAGACGGTTGTTGAAGGCTGCGGAGAGGTCTAGAAGGATAAGGGCTGCGGTATGACTATGGTGAGTAGCGTGTGGATGTCGTCGGTGGTGGTGAGGAGGGCGGTCTCGGTGCTGTGGTTGCTGCGGATTCCAGACTGTGCAGAGTCCAGGATAGAGTTCACTTCGGCGTTTGCGAGTCTCTCGGTTACTTTGGCCATGAAGGGGAGGAGAGAGATGGCCGTTAGTTTTCGACTTCAGCTTTCGACTGAGTTGAATGGGAATACTTGTTATGAACCCTGCAATGAGCAACCATAGGCACAGAATTCCTTACTCTGACTACACAGCATAGATTGACTCTGGTGGACACATGTCCATACCTTTACCATTTGTATTGTGATGAGACAGGGAGCCCCCTCTCTCCCCTCATTTTTCTGCAGCTGCCATTTCCTCATATGAGCAGATAAAAGTCATAGCGATGGTACCTGGTCAAAACAAGCTCCTGCTCTATGCAGATGCTATTCTTCTCTTTCTTAGATGATGGATGGAATTTTGCACAATGGCAAAACATTCACCCACAGTCACAGATCTGGGTTTAATCCATCGTTATTTTGCTCATCAGTTCCACCAGTTCAGTTCCACATATAATGGCCCTATTACAGCCTTTTGTGTCTTCTCTGGATACAAAATCAAATGATTGAAAAGCGTAGCTCTACCTATAATTAGGAGTGCTAGTCAACATCAACCTGAGGATCACAGCTACCGTTGGAAGATCTCTGAGCTCCAATACCTGGGCATCCTGGTATTGGAGCTAATATGAATCCGTTAATGGCTCAAATGGCCAGAGACTTCTTCTGATGGTCCTCATGTCATCTCTCCATCTGGGGTAGGGATCAGGTCATGAAAATTGCTACAGTTCCAAGAATTAGTTACGGCTTCGGTATGATCCTGCTTATGCTCCCCAAAAGACTCTTCAAGCAATAAACAAGCGCATCAAAACCTTTATCTGGGCAGGCAGGAAGCTGAGGCTCAAGCCTGCTGTCTTAAATTAGGATTTTGTCCTAAATTAGGATTTTGTCTTAAGTTAGGATTTTGTCCTAAATTAGGATGTTGTCCTAAATTAGGATTTTGTCTTAAAATAGGATTTTGTCTTGAATCAAACTTAAGTTTAATATAAGTTTGTCTTAAGTTTAATTTAAGACAAAATCCTAACATAGGACAAAATCCTAATTTAAGACAATATCCTAATTTAGGACAAAATCCTAATTTACGACAAAATCATAATTTAAGACAAAATCCTAATTTAAGACAAAATCCTAACTTTACACTACTAAATGCCTTCTGTGAATACCAAAAGTAGGAAGTTTAGGATTTTGTCGTAGGTTAGTTCTGTGAATCGGCCCCTAGGTGCGGATCTACCTGTCCCTCCTGAGTTTCCCTTGCACAAATACATACACTTGTGGGAGACTCCTAGATGGGCAATCTCCAGCCTCTACCAGACCCTGATTGACTCACTATACTCAGATAACACTAGGCAGGAGATCTGAACATATTGGGAAATCAGATTGAATGTTAACTATGTAGACGAAGATTGGGCAGACTTGTTAAGCCATCATGATCGAAACTTAAGGGATACCCTGGTAAAGTTCTCTTACTTTGAGGTGTTGCACAATTTTTATTGGACCCCTTATGGAGTAGGAAAAGCCCGTCTTCTGTCACATGCCAGCCGTTGGATATGTGTGGAACCTGAGTGTGACCTGATGCATATTCTATGGTCCTACCAAGTTTGACTCATTACTTGGGGACCGTTTGGCGCACACTGCATAACACCATCCATTATCAGTTTTCTGAATTGGTCCAATAAGTCATATACATGGTGTTTCAGACAAAGATCCACCCAGCACTCATTCGAGACGATAAATGCTGCTGGCCTTAATGCTCTCAAAAATCTGTATATTAAGGCGTTTGCTGGATGCACCTATACAAAAAGAATGGTTGCCTGTACTCTTTCGACTGGCCATGTTTTAGAGGAGAATTTCAAAAGTTCAGGATACACTCAGTTTGATGATGTGTGCGGTCCATTCTCTTAATTGCTTATCTCCTGAGAGCCTTTTTTTTGTAATTGTCTTTATGCACGAGAAAGACATGTATGGCAAAACACACCAACAACATAACATTGCAGCAGTTCCCTACTCCTCAAAGCCTTATCATTGATTTCACTAGGTAGCTGTACGATATGACATCGGTTATAGACTCCTGACTAGCATAGGAATACCATTTGAGAGGGACTAACCACACAGGCGTAGTTAGACACAGTGGGCCCGATCACAGAAGTAATCTGAGACAAAATCCTAAACTTACTACTTTTGGTATCCATAGAAGGCATTTAGTAGTTGTAAAGTTGGGATTCTGTTTTAAATCTGTCTTAAGTCAAATTTAAGTCAAACTTAAGACAAAATCGTAATTTTACTACTACTAAATGCCTTCTGTGAATACCAAAAGTAGTAAGTTTAGGATTTTGTCTCAGATTTGTTCTGTGAATCGGCCCCACTATCAACCAGACAATATGAAATTGTTAGCCCTGATCACATTATATATGCGTATTTTAAGTATTTCAGATTTGGAGATGAGGAAGGCTCTTAGATACTGAGGGCTATAGATCACTGGCAAGTGGGAGATGGAGACAGTGGTGGGGGAGTATTTTCTGATGAGAACTTTCATGAAACTATGTGTTAATGTGTTGCTTACTGTGATAAGACTTAAAATGATTAGCATTTTTGAACCCGCCAAATGGACACCCAGATTTATTAGATTGGAGTGTTAAGTGTGTCTTGTTACGTTAAAAGTCCATAAAGAAAGATTAAAAAAGAAAGAGAAAGAAACAGGAAATGCAAAACAGTACTAATTGCTGATCTAACCCACACATTTGCGAGAACTTTGGTTTGATTTTTAGTTGAGAACAATGCTTATACATTTATTTGTAGGGGAAATGTTGCAAGGAGTTCACGTTCAACTCTAAACAGGGAGCTTCTTTCTTACTTTTTCTTCCAGGTAGGATAGGACCATATTCTTTATCTCTGGAGGCATCGAGAACCGGTATTTCTGGTAAAGAGAAGCATGTTCCTCTTCTTCGAATAGCCGAATTTCCATTTTTGAAGCAAGTCTCGACCTGGAACGATGAAATAAACTTTCACATTCCTTTCATTGACTATTCTCAGCAGCAGAACTGTCCCACAGTGACCTTGTGATGGAAATATTGGAATACAATACTCCTCCATGAGTTCCACCTCTAGATCCCTCCCAACACCCGGTTGAGTGTTCCAGTGGCAGCTGCATCTAAGATGGCAGACAAGGCTCTGGTGGCACACACACTGGATTCTTGACAGCCTGGATGACAAGCAGAATGTAGGGTGGCACTAGTGAGCGCCGCTTGTCGTAAAGTTATTTTTCTACTTCTACTACTACTATGTATATGTAGCACACATTATTCAAGGGTTTATAGGCCCTGGATATTCTGTGATCTGCATTAAGTTCTTTTTTTTAAAGGTTGAATTTATTGAGAACAAAAAACAGGAACACAAATGAAGAAAACAGGTAAATGTTATGATCTTACAAAATGTATGATAAAAACATAATGGTAAAAAAAAAACCTCAGTAAAGAATAAAGAGACATAGAAGAAAATCAGTCACAAATTCTACAAAGAGAAGGCAACATCGTAAGCATAACCAAGCAAAAGAGACAAAGAAACATCATTATGTCAAAAAGATAAAAACTGTCAATTAATTAAGGTAGTGGTAAAAAAGGCAATTAGAAGAAATTCAATGAGGTTTACGTACGTCATCAGAGTGGGATGTGGATGAGGTGGGCGGGGAAGTAATTAGAGTTAGATAATTAGATAAAGGTAGCCACAGGAGATCCCTTTTGATTGCTAAGGAGATGGGAGTGACATAATTGGTGTCTAGTCGATGGTGAAAACAAACCACGTTCCACCAAGAGCGAAAGGTGACATTCTTCGCATCTTTCCAGTTAGAGGTGATGAGGTGGAATGCAATAGCAATTAAGAGGTCAAGGAGCTTAGTGTTTTGTGAAGATTGAGGTCATGTAGGGGAGAGCGTACCCAGAAAGGCATGAGTGATAGAGAAGAGAATTTGGACATGGAAAATTAATTGAATTTGGGACCAAACGCGGTTCCTGAACTGGGAGATGGGGGGACATTCAAAAAGCATGTGTTTTAAATCTGCAGAAGGATGTACGCAGGACCAACATGTGGAAGCAGTGTCTGGTGAGAAGGTAGACAAAGTTAGTGGAGTAAATAAAATCCAATTGTAAATGAAACAAGCATTTGCAATGCAATAGGTCTCGCTTTAGGAAAGTTTGAGCTATTGGTCTTGTAAATGACAATTATTTTATTTATGTGTTGGTTTTGAAAATAGCTAAATTAATAGCTTTGTCATTACAATGCCAATAGTTATAACTTTCGCAAATGTGACACCTATAGCATTTGTAATGCAACATGTTTTGTATTTACATGACTTAGATGTATTGATATTACAAATAACAATGGCTTTTAATTTTTTTAAATAATTAATACTTAAATAAAAGTGATTGTAATTTATAATGGCAATAGCTTAAACTTTTGTAAATAACTTTTGTGAAGATTATGTTCAGTGTATTTTATTGTGACAAAAATCCAAGAACAGAAGGGAAATATTAACATCTTTTTGTGACATTTGTAATAAAGCTTGAAACATTGAAAGAACATATTTGAACCAGTTGTTGTTGAATGGTTGCACATATTGATGCTGTGATGGCGTGGAGTCATGTTGTGGTGGCGACGAGTGATGCCGTGGCGTTCAGTGATGCTGTGGTAGCGCATAGTGATGTTGTGGTGCCCCTGAGTAATGCTGTGGAGGCCGTGAGTGATGCTGTGGAGGCCATGAGTGATGCTGTGGAAGCCCTGAGTGATGCTGTGGAGGCCCTGAGTAATGCTGTGGAGGCCCTGAGTGATACTGTTGAGGCCCTGACTGATGCTGTGGAGGCCCTGAGTGATGCTGTGGTGACGCATAATGATGCTGTAGTAGCGCATAGTGATGCTGTGGTGTTCCAGAGTGATGCTGTAGTGTTCCAGAGTGAGCTGTGGTGGTGCTGAGTGATGCTGTGGTGGTGCTGAGTGATAATGTAGTGATGCTGAGAGATAATGTGGTGGCGCGGAGTGGTGCTGTGGTGGCGCTGAGTGATGCTGTGGTTGCGCTGAGTGATGCTGGGGTTGCGCTGAGTGATGCTGTGGTGGTGCTGAGTGGTGCTGTGGTGGTGCTGAGTGATTCTGTGGTGGTGCTGAGTGGTGCTGTGGTGGTGCTGAGTGATGCTGGGGTGGTGCTGTGGTGGTGCTGAGTGATGCTGTGGTGGTGCTGAGTGTTGCTGCAGTTGTGCTAAGTGATAGTGTGGTGGTGCTGAGTGATAGTGTGGTGGTGCTGAGTGGTGCTGATGTGGTGCTGAGTGGTGCTGTGGTGGTGCTGAGTGGTGCTGTGGTGGTGCTGAGTGATGCTGTGGTGGTGCTGAGTGATGCTGTGGTTGTGCTGAGTGATGCTGTGGTTGCCCTGAGTGATGATGTGGTGATGCAGAGGGCAGAAAGGCACAAAAACGCGTCTAACAGAGGGCAGAAGTGTAGAGAAGCAAGGGATATTCAGCACAGGTAACACAACCTTCCAAGGAGCTAACATCCCCCTCAAACCGCAACTTTAAAAAATGTTTCAGCTAACTGCCTAGGAGGTTTTAGCAAAACAGCTCTACCAACTTTGGTTCTGTTGATTCTTAAATTTAAATGTATATATAGCAATAAAGAATTGATTAATGCATCACAATATTTTGTATTTTGTCTTTCAGCAGGATGAATGTTTGGTATATCAGCATGTAGGTAGGACTTTATTGACAAAGTGAGGACAATATCCAGTAGGTTGCTATGCTTCTTAGAGCCTCACCTTCTGAGATAGGCACAGGGAGAAGGTTGAAATAGTTTTAAAGTGTATGTGTGCGGACACAAGTAATGGCTAGATGAAATTACGAGACCTGCATTATGAAAAACCTTTTATTGGCTGTATTGTTGTGAAACGCGAGTTTGAGATGTAAAGCATTTAGATGACAGTAAAACACTCAGTGTCAGTGACTAAGGCAGAGAAACATTCCCTGGGATATGCATTGCGGTTCGTGGTAGGTGTGCAATACTCCACTTAAGCAGTCAGTATGCAGTACTTAATCTGATACAGAAATCTGGGTGTCAGTGGTTCCGCTTATACAGCTTTTGTTTTTCCTCTCCCCTCCAAAAACATTGTTTTAAAAAAGCTAAACTATTCGGTGATCTTTAAAAGGCAGGATTCTATCAACAAATGGTTTGGCAGCAGCTGCTTGACCTCGCATGTGTTTATTGGAACCAGGGCTTCGGACTTAGAACTTTAACCTTTGTGTTTATCCTCGACTTGTCCTGAGAGGCCAAAAGCAGCTCGTAAAAACTGAACAGTGCTGAAAGATGAAAATGGTGAATATAGGTTTTTACTTTGAAGCAGAGAGCAGAAAGGTCTCAAAAATAGCTTCACCGTGAAATACCGAAAACATCTTTGCTGTCCTTTCAGATACATTGAATCTTCTAAAGAAAAGTGTGAGAGAAACAGAAAGTGGATTATGAAATGAGAATGAGGAAAAAAAAAAGAAGGTACATGATAAAGAGAGATGTGGCTTAAAAGCGGAGAGAGAAATACAGCGCGAGGGGAGAGAGAGAGAAGGAGAGAATGCAGGCGAGAGAGAAACTAGGATGGAGATGGTGATTAGAGAAAAATACATAGAGAGATTGTTAGGCCGAGAGAGAGTGGGAGAGGGTAAGCAACATTCATGGACAGAGATGGGATATCCAAGAAAGGAACGTAGAGAGGGCAACGAATGAGGCAGGTAGCAGCGGTAGAAGAGTGTAAAAGAAAGAGAGATGGGGCCAGGGGAGACAGAAAGGTGGAGGGATAAATAGAGAATGGATCTGAGAGAGATTAACAAATGCTGAGAGAAAGGGGGGGAGGGGGTTTGCGAGAGAAAGCGAGAGACCACGATGATTGGAGAAAGATACAAAAAAGCCATGTAAAGTAACTAATAAGATTAATGAAGAGGAATCTGCCAAGCATCTCCAGTGCTTGGCCTGCGTTGTGCATAGAGGGCATACCTTGTGGAGTTGCTTTCTCTGAGAGCTGCCACTAACTGAACGATCAAACACAGCTTGAGCAGCAAAGAAGTGAAAGCAGACAGCAACACGGAGAAGTAGTAGGTGGGAGGGAAAAGAAGAGACAGGGTTAACTTTCTTTAGGAGAAACTGAAAAGGCGAATGCTACGAGCAAAACAGTTTAAGTAAATATTGTAAAAGAAATGTAAATCACAGTGCGAATATACACATACCAAATAGAACGACGGGCAGGGGGGGTTGGGGTGATAGAGACGGCGCCGCACATTGAGATTAAGTGAATTACAATGAGCCCTGATACGAACAGGAAACGCAGCAACGGACGGGCGGTGTGGGGGAGGCAAAAGAAAACAGGTGATATGTTAACACATTATTAGCGTGATCAAACACCAGACTGCTACAGTTCAGTTGGCGTCCGCAGATTTTAGAATGCACATGTTGCATACATAGCAGTTGAAATGCATTAATAGTTAAAAGAAACAAGTTAAAACGAGACACGGCCTGGCAGCCGTGAAAGTGAAAGTACGGCCAGCCGGCCGTGAATAATTAGGGGAGGAGAAATGCCAGAGGCAGAGCACACGCTGGGGGATGCCTGTGGGAGGGAGGCAGATGGCTTTGATGTGCACGCGCTTTTCACGGGCACTGCTTGAAATCGCCGCCGATGGTTAAGCTCTCGTTAAGCCCCAATATCTGTCGCCAGCAATGCGCAAGCGCATTAGCAGGCAAGCCCTAAAAAAGGGTTTCAGTAGTATTGGCAGCCCTGGAGGTATTATGAATCTTAAACCATATTTTGTCCCAGAGAGGAATTAACCAATCCTGAGATAAGTCTTTCTCCCAGGTTAATTCAGTTTTAGTTGTAGGCCTATCTAAGAGAGATTGAAAGGACTTATAAAGAAAAGAAGCAGATGGAGATTGATCTAATGCGGAAGAAATGGATTGCGAAGTGACGGGAATAGCAGTGGACATGGGTAAAGATTGGATATATTGAACTAGGACAGGATAAAGCAAGTCATATTGTGTGCGAGAAGATAGGGGAAGGGAGAATTGAGACCTAAGTTGCGAGAAGGGAAGAGGTTGATTGTGAGAAAGAAGCTGAGAAATCCACCTCATACCTTTGGAATGCCAGGACTTCCAGTAAATAGTGCGATTACGAATTTGAATATGCTTGTTATGCCAAATAGGTTGGAGATCAATGGAATGAAGAGATGAATAAGAGGAAGATAAACAAGCATTTGCAATGCAATAGGCTCGCATTAGGAAAGTTTGAGCTATTGGTATTGTAAATGACACATTTTTTAATTTATGTGTTGGTTTGGAAAATAGCGAAATTAATAGCTTTGTCATTTACAATGCCAATAGTTTTAACTTTTGCAAATGTGACACCTATAGTATTTGTAATGCAATATCTGTTGTATCTACGTGACTTGGATGTATTGATATTACAAATAAAAATGGCTTTCATTTTCTTTAATAAATAATACTTAAAAAAAGTTATTGTAATTTATAATGGCAATAGCTTTAGTAAAGAACTTTTCTGAAGATTATGTTCTTAGTATTTTATTGTGACGAAAATCCAAGAACAGAAGTGAACTATTAACATCTTTTTGTGACATTTGTAATGAAGCTTGAAACATTGAGAGAACATATTTGAACCAGTTGTTGTTGAATGGTTGCACAGATTGACGCTGTGGTGGCGCTGAGTGATGTTTTGGTGGCGCGGAGTGATGTTATGAGGGCTACGAGTGATGCTGTGGCATTCAGTGATGCTGTGGTAGCGCATAGTGATGTTGTGGTGCCCTTGAGTGATGCTCTGGTGGTGCTGAGTGATGCTGTGGTGATGCGATAGATAGATAGAGTGAGTGCGATAGATAGATAGACAGAGTGAGGGCGATAGATAGATAGATAGAGTGAGGGCGATAGATAGATTGAGTGAGGGCGATAGATAGATAGATAGATAGAGTGAGGGTGATAGAGAGATAGACAGATAGAAGGGTGATAGATAGATGAAGCGTATTGATGTTGCATTCAGTAGAGTGTAAGTACGAGGTGTGTAATTTTTTGGGCCCTGAGTGGTATTATGTGGAGTGTATTTATGTTGCATTGAGAAGAGTGTAATTATGTGGCATGTAATTATATGGCACTGAGTGGTAATATGGGGAGTGTATATTGTATTCAGTAGAGTGTAGTTTTGTGGCATGTAAATATGTGGCACTGAGTGGTATTTGGAGTGTATGTTGCATTGAGTGCAGTGTAATTATGTGGTGTGTAATTATCTGGCACTGAGTGGTTTTTGGAGTGTCTGTTGCATTGAGTGCAGTGGAATTATGTTGCATATAATTCTGTGGCACTGAGTGGTATTATGGGGAGGTTATGTTGTATTCAGTAGAGTGTAATTGTATGGCCTGTAATTACGTGGCTCTGAGTGGTATTCTTTGGAGTGTATGTTGCATTGAGTGCAGTGTAATTATGTAGTATATAATTATGTGGCACTGAGTGGTATTGTGTGGAGTGTGTGCTGCATTCAGTAGAGTGTAATTTTGTGGTGTGTAATTATGTGGCACTGAGCTGGTATTTGGAGTGTATGTTGCATATAAATATGTAAATAAACAACAAGGGGTGGTGATGGACAGAGTTTCTGAATTAAGCAGAATACTCTCACCCAGTCAAGAGATCAGGGCTTGATCCAACACCGTTTTTTAGCTCACTGCACCATCCCAGCTCAGAACCTGGTTATATGCAAATTAGTCTGTTCCTATCCCAGTGCATGATGGGAACAGGGCAAACCAAACTACCAAGCCAATTCTTTCACTGGGAAGGAAACAAGCTTCCGGGGACCGGTTTCTGGCATTACAGCTGTCTTCGGCCCGGCTTGCTTGAATCCTGATGGTGCAATGAGCAAGGGACTCACGTCTGAGTATACCCTTCCACGCTTATGGTGGACAAAATAATTAAACAACAAGGGGTGGTGATGGACAGAGTTTCTGAATTAAGCAGAATACTCTCACCAAGTCAAGAGATCAGGGCTTGAACCAACACCATTTTTTAGCTCACTGCACCATCCCAGCTCAGAACCTGGCTATATGCAAATTAGTCTGTTCCTGTCCCAGTGCATGATGGGAACAGGGCAAACCAAACTACCAAGCCAATTCTTTCACTGGGAAGGAAACAAGCTTCCGGGGACCGGTTTCTGGCATTACAGCCGTCTTCTGCCCGGCTTGCTTGAATCAGATGGTGCAATGAGCAAGGGACTCACGTCTGAGTATACCCTTCCACGCTTATGGTGGACAAAATAATGAAACAACAAGGAGTGGTGATGGACAGAGTTTCTGAATTAAGCAGAATACTCTCACCCAGTCAAGAGATCAGGGCTTGATCCAACACCGTTTTTTAGCTCACTGCACCATCCCAGCTCAGAACCTGGCTATATGCAAATTGGTCTGTTCCTGTCCCAGTGCATGATGGGAACAGGGCAAACCAAACTACCAAGCCAATTCTTTCACTGGGAAGAAAACAAGCTTCCGGGGACCGGTTTCTGGCATTACAGCCGTCTTCGGCCCGGCTTGCTTGAATCCTGATGGTGCAATGAGCAAGGGACTCACGTCTGAGTATACCCTTCCACGCTTATGGTGGACAAAATAATTAAACAACAAGGTGTGGTGATGGACAGAGTTTCTGAATTAAGCAGAATACTCTCACCCAGTCAAGAGATCAGGGCTTGATCCAACACCGTTTTTTTAGCTAATTTGCATATAGCCTGGTTCTGAGCTGGGATGGTGCAGTGAGCTAAAAAACGGTGTTGGATCAAGCCCTGATCTCTTGACTGGGTGAGAGTATTCTGCTTAATTCAGAAACTCTGTCCATCACCACCCCTTGTTGTTGCATATAAATATGTGGCACTGAGTGGTATTTTGAGTGTATGTTGCTTTGAGTGCATTGTAATTATGTGGCGTGTAATTATGTGACACTGAGTGGTATTTGGAATGTATGTTGCATTGAATGCCGCTGTGTAATTATGTGGCACTGAGTGGTATTTGGAGTGTATGTTGCATTGAGTGCAGTGTAATTATGTGGCGTGCAATTATGTGGCACTGAGCGGTACTTGGAATGTATGTTGCATTGATTGCAGTGTAATTATGTGGCACTGAGTGGTATTTGGAGTGTATGTTGCATATAAATATGTGGCACTGAGTGGTATTTTGAGTGTATGTTGCATTGAGTGCATTGTAATTATGTGGCGTGTAATTATGTGACACTGAGTGGTATTTGGAGTGTATGTTGCATTGAGTGCTGTGTAATTATGTGGCACTGAGTGGGATTTGGAGTGTATGTTGCATTGAGTGCAGTGTAATTATGTGGCATGTAATTATGTGGCACTGAGTGGTATTTGGAGTGCATGTTGCATTGAGTGCAGTGTAAATATGTGGCATGTAATTATGCGGCACTGAGTGGTATTTGGAATGTATGTTGCATTGCGTGCAGTGTAATTATGTGGTGTGTAATTATGTGGCACTGAGTGGTATGTGGAGTGTATGTTGCGCAGAGCGCAGTGTAATTATGTAGCATATAATTATGTGATTAACAACCACAGGGGCCGTCCACAAACCCCGAACCCGGGACAAATGCTAATTATATCAAACAAAAGGCTCAGGGGGAAAGGAAAATTGTTAAAACATTGGAAGAGTATCCAATATGATTATCAGAGAAGCCCAATAGTATCAAAATTATACATTTATTTATTTTACCAATTGAAAAAAAGTTTACGTTTTAGAGATATAAATAATCTCATGCAAGAAAGACGCCGGTATACAAAAAAAGCAATACATATAAACCAGACAAGTGGCAACAACAATACATATCACAAAGCAGAAAAAGGAACACCATAAACATAAATACTGTGTCCTTGTAATAACTTAAGCCACAGAAAAGCGTCGACGGCGTTTCGACCGATACGTTATTTAGCGGTCATCTTCAGGACTCAAAAGGTATTCTTGAACAAGAGATCTGTACAATAAAAGATATAACTTTAGCAATAATACTAGCGATAATTGATACGAAAAAGTCAGAGTAGGCTTCTCAAGAAGAAAAGGGCGGCTGAGTACAAGAAAAGAAATCCCAGTGAAAAGGGTTAAAGAAAAGATTAATAACCTTAATCCCCACCACAAAGTGAAAAGAAGTCCTTGCATCAGAATATATAAAACCAAGAAGGCATGTTTACCTTCTATTTTAAAATATGAGGCATAGACCGATAGACATTCAAGTCCTCCAGCATCGATATTCAATATCTGGAAATTGCCACACAAAACAGGTCACATAAGCTGCACCGATGAATCTGAAGCAACCAAGTGTAACCCAAATGTAATTGTACCTACCGCACTTCAAATAAATCACTGCACAGTGAAGCCTTGCTACTTGATAGCGTAATGAAGGAATCATCAAAAGACCTTTAGGAGGGCCACCTAATGACCACGGTGGTGATATAAGAATATATTCACCAACACTTCGTTTTTGGGCTGTTGAAAGAATTAAACAAAAATAAGTCTGTAAAAATAATATCAGACTGTCAGACAAATTCATAAAAGTTCAAAGTTGCAGTCATATTATTTTATTAATGTACTGCACCCGATGTGTAAAGCACCCATCCCTAGGGATGAATCTGCTGTATAAGCGAGACTGATATCACATCGCAACATGCACCAAGTGTATCGCAACAAGCATCAATTATATTAATTTTTGTGTGCATTGACCAAGCGATGACGATATTTAAGGCGCAAAACAAAGGTAATGACAATCCGTAATGTTTAACATGACCAGAAGCGCTCGGTCATGGTATACGTTTAAGATACGTCAGACAATTGAAGAGTAATGGCACTCCGTTCCACTCTACCAGACCAAACGAACTCGGTCATAATGATCGTTTGATGTTGGCATGCCATGATACTAATATCAGAGGCAGAACTTACCGCATATTTATTTCAAAGACGCCAACTCGTTTCCACGTGCTTGAAGCCGATGTTACGGCGAGCACGGTCGGCAAAAATAGTAGTGTCATAATGGGAATGGAGGAAGGACAAACAACCTGCCAGAGGCAGCGCCATCTTGAACTGGGCAAAAAACGACGTAACTGTGCTTGGTGCCGACATAAATGAATTAAATTAAGAAGTATATATAAAAATGTGTAGATCGTGAATACTAGGCAGCCGTTTTCATCACAAGAGGTCTAGGTACACATATAACTCTAAGTGTTTATATTAGAAACCACATGTCAGCAGATATAGTATTTCATACATTTTTACATAAATCACAATCAGAAAAACGATTATATCGGAATTCAAGCCTGTTTCATAAAAATGTAAATAGTTGATAGTTGCAGTAGCAAAACATAGTGTGTAGATACACATATAGTTGTAGATATATATTAGAGGGGAATACATATCAACAGACCTTTCACCAAGATCACATTCAGAAGAACAATTATGACAGAATTCAAGTATGTTTCATAAAGATATAGGATAATTGCAAAGGCAAACATAATGTATACAATGTATGTGGTACATTCAGAAAAAAGATTATGTCAGAATTCAAGTAAGGTTGATAAGGTATAGGATAATTGCAAAAGCAGACATAATGTATACAATGGATGTGGTACAGATCTTATACATTAATCACCACAGAATGACATTCTTCAATTGAGTTTAATCCATTATTCACACTGTCACAACGGAGTATCCATCGGCACTCACTTCTGTTCAAAATGTTTGAAATGCTACCCCCTCTCACAGGGACATGAATAACCTCTATTACTTGCCAGCGCATCTCTGATGGCGCATGACCCTTTTCAGTACAGTGCGCAACCAGAGGTGCGTTTTCAGTGGTACACCGTATCCTACTTTTATGTTGTGACAGTCTGGTCTTTATTTTTTGGGTAGTTTGCCCAATGTAAATGAGCTCACATGGGCACCAAATTGCATACACAACATTACTTGTGTTGCAATTTGAAAAATCATGAAGACCATAGGAGATGTTCCCATGTATGAACTGTTTGGTGTTCATACTTGTGTCACACATGAGACATCCTCCACATTTGTAATGACCTAGAACCTTATCCATGCCCCATAGAGATGTGAGGGTCACAGCCTCTGCACGAGGTAAGGCTGCCCGGACTAAATGGTCCCGTAGATTTTTTCCTCTTTTAAAGGAGAATAAAGGCAATTCATTGATAATTCCAGTGGACATCACCAGCGGCCAATGTCTTTTAATGATGGTCGAAATCTGGTTACTACGAGTACCAAAAGTTGCGACACATGGAATGCGTTTCATTTGTTTTTTCGGTCTAGGTGTGAGAAGGAATTGACGATGATTAAACCACGCCCTTTTCATTGATCTTTTGATCAGTTTACGTGGATAACCTCATAGCTGGAGTTTTTTTGATAGAAATTCTGCCTCACGAAAATAGTCATCTTTGAATCGACAATTCCTGCGAATCCGCAGAAATTGCCCAAAGGGCAAACCATCCCGGAGACCTCTCGGATTGTTGCTTGTATATTCCAAAAGTGTGTTGCGAGCGGTTGCCTTCGTGAACAGTTTTGTGGAAAGCCCACCATCATGTGGAAAGATAGTTAAATCCAGAAAATCAATTTGGGTTTTGCTGGAACTTGAAGTGAATTTTAGGTCTACTGAACAAGAATTTAGCCAGTTCAGGAATAGATTCAGCTCCACAGTATTTCCAGTCCAAATAAATAAAATGTCGTCAATATAGCGCCGCCAATGGCAAACGCTGTCAAAAAAAGGATTAACGTCCTTGTCAAAAATAAAACGTTGTTCAAAGTCGTCCACAAATAAAATGGCAAAATTGGGGGCATAAGAAGCCCCCATTGAAGTACCCTTAATCTGTAAATAATATTGTCCGTCAAATTCAAAATAATTGTGTGTCAAAGAAATACGTAATAACTCAGTAATAAAGTCAGTGGGAACAGGTACTGGAGCTGTCCGAGTGTTCAACGCTTTTTTAATCACTTCTATTCCCTCCAATTGGGGAATGTTGGTGTATATGGACTCAAGGTCCAGACACACCAACATCTGAGTTTCAGGACAAAAATTCATGGTTTCCAATTGTGAGATGATGTCTCCACTGTCACGAATGTAACTGTGTGTAGACATCGCCAAGTCTTTGATAAATACATCTATGTATTTACATAGAGGTTCCAGGACCGACCCACAGCCAGAGACTATGGGTCGGCCTGGAGGATTGATCAGATCTTTATGCACTTTTGGTAAAGTGTAAAGGACAGGTGTCCGGGGATTCTTAGAATTAAGGAAAACAAACTCCTTGTCACTTAAAAACCCTTCTATTTTGGCCATAGTGGTGATGCTCATAATCATGGCCTGAATCTCAGCAAGAGGGTTAGTGCGTAATTTGAGGAAGTGATTAGTGTTACTTAGTTGTCTTCTGATCTCGGCTTTGTAATTGGCCATCGATTGAACAACAATCCCACCCCCCTTGTCCGCCGGCTTAATAATCACTTCCTGATTTTGTTTTAGTTTGGTCAGAGCTTGGCGTTCACCAAGAGAGATAAGGGCATGGTTTAATCATCGTGAATTCCTTCTCACACCTAGACCGAAAAAACAAATGAAACGCATTCCACGTGTCACAACTTTTGGTACTCGTAGTAACCAAATTTCGACCATCATTAAAAGACATTGGCCGCTGGTGATGTCCACTGGAATTACCAATGAATTGCCTTTATTCTCCTTTAAAAGAGGAAAAAATCTACGGGACCATTTAGTCCGGGCAGCCTTACCTCGTGCAGAGGCTGTGACCCTCACATCTCTATGGGGCATGGATAAGGTTCTAGGTCATTACAAATGTGGAGGATGTCTCATGTGTGACACAAGTATGAACACCAAACAGTGCATACATGGGAACATCTCCTATGATCTTCATGATTTTTCAAATTGCAACACAAGTAATGTTGTGTATGCAATTTGGTGCCCATGTGAGCTCATTTACATTGGGCAAACTACCCAAAAAATAAAGACCAGACTGTCACAACATAAAAGTAGGATACGGTGTACCACTGAAAACGCACCTCTGGTTGCGCACTATACTGAAAAGGGTCATGCGCCATCAGAGATGCGCTGGCAAGTAATAGAGGTTATTCATGTCTTTGTGAGAGGGGGTAGCATTTCAAACATTTTGAACAGAAGTGAGTGCCGATGGATACTCCGTTGTGACAGTGTGAATAATGGATTAAACTCAATTGAAGAATGTCATTCTGTGGTGATTAATGTATAAGATCTGTACCACATCCATTGTATACATTATGTCTGCTTTTGCAATTATCCTATACCTTATCAACCATACTTGAATTCTGACATAATCTTTTTTCTGAATGTGCCACATACATTGTATACATTATGTTTGCCTTTGCAATTATCCTATATCTTTATGAAACATACTTGAATTCTGTCATAATTGTTCTTCTGAATGTGATCTTGGTGAAAGTTCTGTTTATATGTATTCCCCTCTAATATATATCTACATCTATATGTGTATCTACACACTATGTTTTGCTACTGCAACTATCAACTATTTACATTTTTATGAAACAGGCTTGAATTCGGATATAATTGTTTTTCTGATTGTGATTTATGTAAAAATGTATGAAATACTATATCTGCTGACATGTGGTTTCTAATATAAACACTTAGAGTTATATGTGTGCATAGACCTCTTGTGATGAAAACAGCTGCCTAGTATTCACGATCTACACATTTTTATATATACTTCTTAATTTAATTCTTTTATGTTGGCACCAAGCACAGTTACGGCGTTTTTTGCCCAGTTCAAGATGGCGCTGCCTCTGGCAGGTTGTTTGTCCTTCCTCCATTCCCATTATGACACTACTATTTTTGCCGACCGTGCTCGCCGTAACATCGGCTTCATGCATGTGGAAATGAGTTGGCGTCTTTGAAATAAATATGCGGTAAGTTCTGCCTCTGATATTAGTATCACGGCATACCAACATCAAACGATCATTATGACCGAGTTCGTTTGGTCTGGTAGAGTGGAACGGAGTGCCATTACTCTTCAATTGTCTGACGTATCTTAAACGTATACCATGACCGAGCGCTTCTGGTCATGTTAAACATTACGGATTGTCATTACCTTTGTTTTGCGCCTTAAATATCGTCATCGCTTGGTCTATGCACACAAAAGTTAATATAATTGGTGCTTGTTGCGATACACTTGGTGCATGTTGCGATGTGATATCAGTCTCGCTTATACAGCAGATTCATCCCTAGGGATGGGTGCTTTACACATCGGGTGCAGTACATTAATAAAATAATATGACTGCAACTTTGAACTTTTATGAATTTGTCTGACAGTCTGATATTATTTTTACAGACTTATTTTTGTTTAATTCTTTCAACAGCCCAAAAACGATGTGTTGGTGAATATATTCTTATATCACCACTGTGGTCATTAGGTGGCCCTCCTAAAGGTCTTTTGATGATTCCTTCATTACGCTATCAAGTAGCAAGGCTTCACCATGCAGTGATTTATTTGCAGTGCAGTAGGTACAATTACATTTGGGTTACACTTGGTTGCTTCAGATTCATCGGTGCAGCTTATGTGACCTGTTTTGAGCGGCAATTTCCAGATATTGAATATCGATGCTGGAGGACCTGAATGTCTATCGGTCTATGCCTCATATTTTAAAATAGAAGGTAAACATGCCTTCTTGGTTTTATATATTCTGATGCAAGGACTTCTTTTCACTTTGTGGTGGGGATTAAGGTTATTAATCTTTTCTTAAACCCTTTTCACTGGGATTTCATTTCTTGTACTCAGCCGCCCTTTTCTTCATGAGAAGCCTACTCTGACTTTTTTGTATCAATTATCGCTAGTATTATTGCTAAAGTTATATCTTTTATTGTACGGATCTCTTGTTCAAGAATACCTTTTGAGTCCTGAAGATGACCGCTAAATAACGTATCGGTCGAAACGCCGTTGACGCTTTTCTGTGGCTTAAGTTATTACAAGGACACAGTATTTATGTTTATGGTGCTCCTTTTTCTGTTTTGTGATATGTATTGTTGTTGCCACTTGTCTGGTTTATATGTATTGATTTTTTTGTATACCAGTGTCTTTCTTGCATGAGATTATTTATATGTCTAAAACGTAAACTTTTTTTCAATTGGTAAAATAAATAAATTTATAATTTTGATACTATTGGGCTTCTCTGATCATCATATTGCATATAATTATGTGGCACTGAGTGGTATTGTGTGGAGTGTATGTTGTATTCAGTAGAGTGTAATTGTGTTGCCTGTAATTATGTGGCACTGAGTGGTATTGTTTGGAGTGTGTGTTGCATTGCGTGCAGTGTAATTATGTAGCATATAATTATGTGGCACAGAGTGGTATTGTGTGGAGTGTGTGTTGCATTCAGTAGAGTGCAATTATGTGGTGTTCAATTATGTGGCACTGAGTGGTATGTGGAGTGTATGTTGCATTGAGTGCGGTGTAATTATGTAGCATATAATTATGTGGTACTGAGTGGTATTGTGTGGAGTGTTTGTTGCATTGAGTGCAGTGTAATTATGTGGCGTGTTATTATGTGTTACTGAGTGGTATTTAGAGTGTATGTTGCATTGAGTACAGTGTAATTATGTGGCGTGTAACTATGTGGCACTGAGTGGTATTTGTAGTGTATGTTGCATTGAGTGCAGTGTAATTATGTGGCGTGTAATTATGTGGCACTGAGTGGTATTTGGAGTGTATTTTGCATTGAGTGCAGTGTAATTTTGTTGCGTGTAATTATGTGGCACTGAGTGGTATTTGGAGTGTATGTTGGGTTGAGTGTAGTGTAATTATGAAGCATATAATTATGTGGCACTGTGTGGTATTGTGTGGGGAGTGTATGTTGTATTCAGTAAAGTGTAATTGTGTGGCGCGTAATTATGTGGCACTGAGTGGTATTGTTTAGAGTGTGATGTGGAGTTGAGCGGTGATGTGGAGTTGAGCATCGATGTGGAGTTGAGCGGTGATGTGGAGTTGAGTGGTGGTGTGGGGTTGAGCGGTGGTGTGGAGTTGAGCGGTGGTGTGGAGTTGAGCGGTGATGTGGAGTTGAGCGGTGATGTTGAGTTGAGCGGTAATGTGGAGTTGAGCGGTGATGTGGAGTTACGGGTTCCTCACGGTGAAATAGCCAAACGGTCAAAGGCATGACGAAGTTGCCTCCACTTTTCTTAATCAAATGCAGACCTTACAGCAGTTCGAAAAGAGGCAGCAAGCATGCTTTGACTCCGCAGCCAACCTGCAGACAGTCACAAGCCACATCTTTGGCGGAAGTGCTGGTGACAGGGGGCTGGGGGGAATCCCTTTGAAGTCTGATGCCAAGGCTTGAGCATATGGGGTGTAAAATAAAAAAAGGCATTGCGCAGCGGGGGCGGGGGAGAGCATTCCTTTGAAGTGTGAAGTTCTCGGCAGATGAAGCGTCGCGCTTCAAGAGCCTGGTGGGGGGGTGGGATGCGAGCGAGTGGGAGGGAACGGGGGAGCAGGCATATGGGGTAGGAGGGAGGCTGATGGCTTTGATGTGGACGCGCGGAGATGGCTTTGATGTGGAGCGGTGATGTGGAGTTGAGCAGTGATGTGGAGTTGAGTGGTGGTGTGGAGTTGAGCAGTGATGTGGAGTTGAGCGGTGATGTGGAGTTGAGGGGTGATGTGGAGTTGAGCGGTGGTGTGGAGTTGAGCGGTGGTGTGGAGTTGAGCGGTGGTATGGAGTTGAGAGGTGGTGTGGAGTTGAGCGGTGGTATGGAGTTGAGCGGTGGTGTGGAGTTGAGCGGTGGTGTGGAGTTGAGCGGTGGTGGGGAGTTGAGCGGTGGTGTGGAGTTGAGCGGTGGTGTGGAGTTGAGCGTGGTGTGGAGTTGAGCGGTGATGTGGAGTTGAGCGGTGTTGTGGAGTTGAGCGGTGATGTGGAATTGCGCGGTGATGTGGAGTTGAGTGGTGATGTGGAGTTGAGCGGTGATGTGGAGTTGAGCGGTGATGGGTATTTGAGCGGTGATGTGGAGTTGAGCGGTAATGTGGAGTTGAGCGGTGATGTGGAGTTGAGCGGTGATGGGTATTTGAGCGGTGATGTGGAGTTGAGCGGTGATGTGGAGTTGAGCGGTGCTGTGGAGTTGAGCGGTGATGTGGAGTTGAGCGGTGATGTGGAGTTGAGCGGTGATGTGGAGTTGAGCGGTGATGTGGAGTTGAGCGGTAATGTGGAGTTGAGCGGTGATGTGGAGTTGAGCGGAGGTGTGGAGTTGAGCAGTGGTGTGGAGTTGAGCGGTGGTGTGGAGTTGAGCGGTGGTTTGGAGTTGAGCAGTGTTATGGAGTTGCACGGTGATGTGGAGTTGAGCGGTGATGTGGAGTTGAGCAGTGATGTGGAGTTGAGCGGTGATGGGTATTTGAGCGGTGATGTGGAGTTGAGCGGTGATATGGAGTTGAGCGGTGATGTGGAGTTGAGCGGTGATGGGTATTTGAGCGGTGATGTGGAGTTGAGCAGTGATGTGGAGTTGAGCGGTGAAGTGAAGTTGAGCGGTGATGTGGAGTTGATCTGTGGTGTGGAGTTGAGTGATGGTGTGGAGTTGAGCGGTGGTGTGGAGTTGAGCTGTGATGTGGAGTTGAGCGGTGATGTGGAGTTGAGCGGTGATGTGAAGTTGAGCGGTGGTGTAGAGTTGAGCGGTGGTGTGGAGTTGAGCGGTGGTGTGGAGTTGAGCGGTGGTGTGGAGTTGAGCGGTGATGTGGAGTAAAGCGGTGATGTGGAGTTGAGCGGTAATGGGTATTTGAGCGGTGGTGTGGAGTTGAGCGGTGATGTGGAGTTGAGCGGTGGTGTGGAGTTGAGCAGTGGTGTGGAGTTGAGCGGTGGTGTGGAGTTGAGCGGTGCTGTGGAGTTGAGCGGTGGTGTGGAGTTGAGCGATGGTGTGGAGTTGAGCGGTGGTTCAGCACTGCCACCCTCTGGTTCAGCACTGTCACCCTCTGGTTTACCCCTGCCACCCTCTGGTTCATCACTGTCACCCACTGGTTCATCACTGCCACCCTCTGGTCCACCACTGCCACCATCTACCGAGACCTTTTGTGACGCAGCGGCAGCACAAAAGATGCGTCATGGTGCTGGGTATTAACAACGTGACACATCTCTCTGTGAGATACGTCACGTTGTAAAGCCCTGCGCCATCAGGAGGCGTTCCGACTCAGCCTCCTAAAAGTGGCTGAGTGAAATCTACAAGATTTCACTCAGTCACTTTTAGGCCAATGCTGCGTCAAAACCCTGCGCCTGCTTGAATCAGGCGCAAGGCTTGATGCAGCATTGGGGAGATAGGGCCTCCCCCAGAGCATTGCTGGAGCTGCGTCGCAAGAGCGACGCAGCTCCAGCAATGCGCTGCTTTTACGGCACAGATGCGTGACGCATCTGTGCCGTTTTTGCCACATGGTGCGCCGCATTGTAAATGCGGCGCACCATGGGTGGCGGAGCTGTGGCGCACAATAACTGGCGCATCCCTGGGGATGCGCCAGTTATTGTAAATCTGACCCTATACATTTAGCCAACGACGGAGCACTTACTGATTAGACAGTAGAAAGTACTCCAGTTGAGTAGAGGTATTGCACAAAAAGGTGGCATCTTCGTGGACAAACATGCAGGGTGGGATTCATTCTGCCCCCTGTTAGACTCGTTTTTTGTGCCCTTCTGCCCTCTGTTAGACTTGTTTGTCCCTTGTTTTTCTGCCCTTCTGCCCTTTGTTAGACTGCTTTTTGTGCCTTTCTGCCCTCTGCATCACCACATCATCACTCAGCGCTACCCCAGCATCACTCAGCTCCACCACAGCACCACTCAGCACCACCCCAGCATCACTCAGCACCACAACAGCATCACTCAATACCACCACAGCACCACTCAGGACCACCCCAGCATCACTCAGCACCATCCCAGTATCACTCAGCACCACAAACAGCACCACTCAGCATCACCACAGCACCACTCAGCACCACCACAGTACCACTCAGCGCCACCCCAGCGTCAATCTGCGCAACCATTCAACAACAACTGGTTCAAATATGTTCTCTCAATGTTTCAAACTTTACAAATGTCACAAAAAAAGTTGATATTTCACTTCTGTTCTTGGATTTTCGTCACAAAAAATACACTGAACATACACTTTTATTTAAGTATTAATTATTTAAAAAAATTAAAAGCCATTGTAATTTGTAATATCAATACAGCTAAGTCACGTAAATACAAAACATGCGAGACCTATTGCATTGCAAATGCTTGTGCTTGTGGAGTTGAGCGTTGCTGTGGAGTTGAGTGGTGGTGTGGAGTTGAGCGGTGATGTGGAGTTGTGCGGTGATGTGGAGTTGAGCGGTGGTGTGGAGTTGAGCGGTGGTGTGGAGTTGAGCGGTGGGGTGGAGTTGAGCGGTGAAGTGGAGTTGAGCGGTGATGTGGAGTTGAGTAAGCATGGGCGAATTTTGCCAATTCGAGATCCGCGAATTTGCGGATTTGCAAATTCGCGATCCGCAAAATTCGCGAATTTGTGCGAAATTGCAGATTTTTGTTTTTTTGCGTGTTCGCGGGGTTTTTGCAAGTTCGCAGGGCTTTTTGCGTCTTCTCCGGCCGCTTGCATGGCGAAGTTACCCATGCAGTCGTTTATGGGCACAGCACCCTTTGGTTCATCACTGCCACCCTCTGGTTCACCACTGCCACCCTCTAGTTTACCCCTGCCACCCTCTGGTTCACCCCTGCCACCCTCTGGTTCACCACTGCCACCCTCTGGTTCACCACTGCCACTCTCTGGTTCACCCCTGCCACCCTCTGGGTCAGCACTGTCACCCTCTGGTTCACCACTGCCACCCTCTGGTTCACGACTGCCACCCTCTGGTTCATCGCAGCACCTCTGGTACACCACTGCCACCCTCTGGTTAACCACTATCACCCTCTGGTTCAGCACTGACACCCTCTGGTTCACCACTGCCATTCTTTGGTTCACCACTGCCACCCTCTGGTTCACCCATGCCAACCTCTGGTTCACCCCTGCCATCCTCTGGGTCACCCCTGCCACCCTCTGGTTCACCACTGCCACCCTCTGGTTCAGCACTGCCACCCTCTGGTTCACCACTGCCACCCTCTGGTTCAGCCCTGCCACCCTCTGGTTCACCCCTGCCACCCTCTGGTTCACCACTGCCACCCTCTGGTTCAGCACTGCCACCCTCTGGTTCACCCCCGCCACCCTCTGGTTCACCCCTGCCACCCTCTGGTTCACCATGGCCACCCTCTGGTTCAGCACTGCCACTATCTGGTTCACCCCTGCCTCCCTCTGGGTCAGCACTGTCACCCTCTGGTTCACCACTGCCACCCTCTGGTTCACGACTGCCACCCTCTGGTTCATCACAGCACCTCTGGTTCACCACTGCCACCCTCTGGTTAACCACTGTCACCCTCTGGTTCAGCAATGCCACCCTCTGGTTCACCACTGCCACCCTCCGGTTCACCCCTGCCTCCCTCTGGTTCTCCACTGCCATCCTCTGGTTCATCACAGCACCCTCTGGTTCACCCCTGCCACCCTCTGGTTCAGCACTGTCACCCTCTGGTTCACCACTGCCACCCTCTGGTTCATGACTGACACCCTCTATTTCATCACATCACCTCTGGTTCACCACTGCCACCCTCTGGTTAACCACTGTCACCCTCTGGTTCAGCACTGTCACCCTCTGGTTCACCACTGCCACCCTCTGGTTCATGACTGCCACCCTCTATTTCATCACAGCACCTCTGGTTCACCACTGCCCCCCTCTGGTTATTATTATTATTATTATTATATAAAATGTATAAGGCGCTCAGTTACCCAGGGGCATCCCGGCGCTGGTTAACCACTGTCACCCTCTTGTTCAGCACTGCCACCCTCTGGTTCACCACTGCCACTCTCTGGTTCAGCACTGCTTCCCTCTGGTTCAGCACTGTCGCCCTCTGGCTCACCCCTGCCACCCTCTGGTTCACCCCTGTCACCCTCAGGTTCAGCACTGCCACCCTCTGGTTCAGCACTGTCACCCTCTGGTTCAGCACTGCTTCCCTCTGGTTCAGCACTGTCACCCTCTGGCTCACCCCTGCCACCCTCTGGTTCACCCCTGTCACCCTCAGGTTCAGCACTGCCACCCTCTGGTTCAGAACTGTCACCCTCTGGTTTACCCCTGCCACCCTCTGGTTCATCACTGTCACCCACTGGTTCATCACTGCCACCCTCTGGTCCACCACTGCCACCATCTACCGAGACCTTTTGTGACGCAGCGGCAGCACAAAAGATGCGTCATGGTGCTGGGTATTAACAACGTGACACATCTCTCTGTGAGATACGTCACGTTGTAAAGCCCTGCGCCATCAGGAGGCGTTCCGACTCAGCCTCCTAAAAGTGGCTGAGTGAAATCTACAAGATTTCACTCAGTCACTTTTAGGCCAATGCTGCGTCAAAACCCTGCGCCTGCTTGAATCAGGCGCAAGGCTTGATGCAGCATTGGGGAGATAGGGCCTCCCCCAGAGCATTGCTGGAGCTGCGTCGCAAGAGCGACGCAGCTCCAGCAATGCGCTGCTTTTACGGCACAGATGCGTGACGCATCTGTGCCGTTTTTGCCACATGGTGCGCCGCATTGTAAATGCGGCGCACCATGGGTGGCGGAGCTGTGGCGCACAATAACTGGCGCATCCCTGGGGATGCGCCAGTTATTGTAAATCTGACCCTATACATTTAGCCAACGACGGAGCACTTACTGATTAGACAGTAGAAAGTACTCCAGTTGAGTAGAGGTATTGCACAAAAAGGTGGCATCTTCGTGGACAAACATGCAGGGTGGGATTCATTCTGCCCCCTGTTAGACTCGTTTTTTGTGCCCTTCTGCCCTCTGTTAGACTTGTTTGTCCCTTGTTTTTCTGCCCTTCTGCCCTTTGTTAGACTGCTTTTTGTGCCTTTCTGCCCTCTGCATCACCACATCATCACTCAGCGCTACCCCAGCATCACTCAGCTCCACCACAGCACCACTCAGCACCACCCCAGCATCACTCAGCACCACAACAGCATCACTCAATACCACCACAGCACCACTCAGGACCACCCCAGCATCACTCAGCACCATCCCAGTATCACTCAGCACCACAAACAGCACCACTCAGCATCACCACAGCACCACTCAGCACCACCACAGTACCACTCAGCGCCACCCCAGCGTCAATCTGCGCAACCATTCAACAACAACTGGTTCAAATATGTTCTCTCAATGTTTCAAACTTTACAAATGTCACAAAAAAAGTTGATATTTCACTTCTGTTCTTGGATTTTCGTCACAAAAAATACACTGAACATACACTTTTATTTAAGTATTAATTATTTAAAAAAATTAAAAGCCATTGTAATTTGTAATATCAATACAGCTAAGTCACGTAAATACAAAACATGCGAGACCTATTGCATTGCAAATGCTTGTTTGTACTTTGTCATCTACGAGATCTTTGCAATGTTTCAAAAGAGAGAAAGAGAGAGAGGTAGAGAGAGAGAGGGAGGGAGAGAGAGAGAGAAAGAAAGAAAGAAAGAAAGAAAGAAAGAAAGAAAGAAAGAAAGAAAGAAAGAAAGAAAGAAAGAAAGAAAGAAAGAAAGAAAGAAAGAAAGAAAGAAAGAAAAAAGAAAGAAAGAAAGAAAGAGAGAGACAGACAGAGAAAGAGCAAGAAAGTGAAAGTGAAAGGGAGAGAAAGGGAAAGAGAGGGAGAGAAAGAGAGAGTAAGAGAGAGAGGGGGAGAAAGAAATAAAGAAAGAAAGAAAGAAAGAAAGAAAGAAAGAAAGAAAGAAAGAAAGAAAGAAAGAAACAAAGAAAGAAACAAAGAAACAAAGAAACAAACAAACAAACAAACAAACAAACAGACAAACAAACAAACAGACAAACAGGGAGAGAGAGAATGAGAGAGAAAGAAAGAGAGAGACAGCGAAAGAGCAAGAAAGTGAAAGAGAGAAAGAGAGGGAGACAGGGAGAGAGAGAAGGAGAGAGAAGAGGAGAGAGGGATCGAGAGAGAGAAAGAGAGGGAGAGAGAAAGAGAGAACGAGAGAGAAAGAAAGAGACAGAGAAAGAGCAAGAAAGTAAAAGAGAGAGAGAAAGCGAGAGACAGACATGGAAAGAGAGAGAGAAAGAGAGAAAGACACAGAGAGAGAGAGAGAGAGAGAGGATGAGAGAGAGAAAGAGAAAGAGAGAGAGAAAGAGGGAGAGTGAGAGAGAAAGAAAGAGAGAGAAAGAGAGAGCGAGAAAGAGAGGATGTGAGAGAGAGAAAGAAAGAGAGGGAGATAGAGAGAAAGAGAGAGAGAACAACGGAGAAAGAAAGAGATAAGCAGAGAAAGAGGAAGAACTTGAAAGAGAGAGAGAAAGAGATAAATAGAGCAATAAAGGAGAGGGAGAGAGAGATAGATAGATAGAAAGAGAGAGAAAGAGAGGGAGAGAGAGAGGGAGAGAGAGAACGAGAGAAAGAAAGAGAGGCTGGATCTCTGAAGGGCCAGATTTCTGAGTTGCCCCTACAGAACATACAGCTTTTTATTTTTAGCAAAATGCATATGAAAATTGTGCTGTAAAGGTCTCTTTTAGTTCAACCCCTCCTGACAACTCAAAATGGGTGTATTTGCCATCCTCTCCCTTCTTCCTGTTTTTTATATCTGTAAGTGCTTCCTGATGAGGTTTAATTCCTTGGACAGGTGCCTTGTTGCCTACTTGTAACTATTCTCTGACCCTGCTTCAAGGGTCAGAGCAGGGTCAGAGAATAGTTGCAAGTAGGCAACGAGGCGCCAGGAAGCACTTAGCAGCAGGTGCCCAAGTTGAAGTTAATTTCTTTGAAACCCTTTTGTAAAAGGTTACAAAGAAATTAGGTTCAACTTTTGCACCTGCTGCTGTAACGCTTGCTTGGCTGAAAATTCGTCCCCGCTGATTCGCGGATTTTACCGCGATTTCGCGAGATTCACGGATCGCGAAATCGTGGAAAATCCGCAAATTCGCCCGCGAAACGGATTTTACGCCCACCCTTAGAGTTGAGCGGTGATGTGGAGTTGAGCGGTGATATGGAGTTGAGCGGTGATATGGAGTTGAGCGGTGGTGTGGAGTTGAGCGGTGGTGTGGAGTTGAGCGGTGGTGTGGAGTTGAGCGGCGGTGTGGAGTTGAGCGGTGGTGTGGAGTTGAGCAGTGGTGTGGAGTTGAGCGGTGGTGTGGAGTTGAGCGGTGCTGTGGAGTTGAGTGCTGATGTGGAGTTGAGCGGTGATGTGGAGTTGAGCGGTGATGTGGAGTTGAGCGGTGATGTGGAGTTGAGCGGTGATATGGAGTTGAGCGGTGATGTGGAGTTGAGCGGTGGTGTGGAGTTGAGCGGTGGTGTGGAGTTGATCGGTGGTGTAGAGTTGAGCGGTGGTGTGGAGTTGAGCGGTGATGTGGAGTTGAGCGGTGATGTAGAGTTTACGGCCTGCCACAGACACTGGGCAGTAACTGTTTGTGACAAAAAAGACGGAAGTGGGGTTATTTAAAGTGCAGACACTCTCGATAATCCATTCTATGTGGGCATCAATTGTGTTACATTTGGTACACGCTGGAGAGTGGGGAAAGGGGTGCAGCCAACTCACCTTCAGCTAATGCAGGCTTTTAGGCCAATAGTATGTGCATGAATGAAGGATGAATTCATGAAATCATCTTATAGGGCAACGGAGACCTCAACAAAGTATACATTGCATTGAGAGATTCCTTTGTGATTCCCGCAAGTATGTACCTAGACTACAAGGTCTAGCTGAACAAAAGGTGCTGCCACCATATTTAAAATTAAAGTTCGACCCTGCATGAGTATTTTTTGTAAATATAAAGGGGACGCACAAGCAGCCACATAAGTGCCCTGTCTTTGGTAAAAAAAAAAGCTCAAGCAATCACAGAAAAACATAGGAAAGGGACAGAAGGCAGTAAAAAACAAGCCATTGCATAAATGTAAAAAAGCCTTTGATGCAGCAGGGGGCGGAGCGGATCCCTTTCAAGTGAAGCTGCTGGCGTCACCACGCTGGGGAAGCAACAGATGGCTGTCTTTGATGTGGTGATGCGAGGCAGGAAAGCAGGCAGGCGGATAGAAGCGCGTTCACGAGAAGACCACATGCACTTCTGGAAATCCGCTTTTTGAGAGCTTAGTTTAGCTCTTAGTTTAGCCCCTATAGTCTCGCCTATTAATCACTGCGAGATATAATAGGCGAGCCCGAATAAAAGTAGAGTACGAGAATGTGAGATAACAGGGTGTCAAAGAGATGATAATTTGGTAGAGAAAGAAAGATTTTCCTGAAAGTCAATTTGAGAGAAGAAGGAAGATTCTACTTTTAGCCATAAAGGGGGGCAAAATGAGAAATCAGTGGTAATCCAACGGGCAGCTTGCTTCAATGAGAAAGCGCAATGATAAGTTGAAAAGTCAGGAAAGCGAAGACCACCACAGGATTTATCTTCATTCAGAGATGTCATTGATATGCGAGAACGTTTACCTTTCCATAGAAATTTTTGTAGAGTAGCATCAATTCTCTTAAAGTAATAACCAGGAATTTGGACAGGTATCATAGAAATAGTATATAGTACAAGCAGAGATAACATCATTTTAATAGAATCTAGGCGACCACACCAAGAAAGGAAGAGAGGATTCCAGCGGGATATTGCTGAGTCAAGTTTTTTAAGTACAGAAACAAAATGTATTTTCAAAGTATCCGACAAAAGAGGAACAAACCAAATTCCTAAATATTTAATCTTAGAGGGTTGCCAAGAGAAACGAGATTGCTCAAAAAGATGTTTTTGACATAAATTGTTTAAGGGGAGAATCTCATATTTATCTACATTAAGTCGGTAGTCAGAAACTTGAGAAAAAGAAGAGACCTATTGAAGGAAGAAAGGAAGAGAAGATTGAGGGTCAGAACAATATAAAAGAATATTGTCGGCATAAACAGAAAGCTTAACTTGTTGAGAACCAAAATGGAAACCAGAAATATTATCATCCAGTAGAATTTTGGTCAAAAAAGGTTCCAGGGCCAAAACAAATAATAAAGGAGATAGTAGGCAGCCTTGTCTAACACCTCTATGCAAGTAAAAGTAATCGGAGACCATACCATTAGCAAAGATAGAGGCTCGGGGACCAGAGTAAAGCAAAGAAATAAAAGTAATGAATTTAGGAGGGAAACCAGCCCACTGCAAAGCATTAAATATGAAGTCCCAATAAATCCTATCGAAAGCTTTTTCTGCATTAGGAGATATGGGGGCCAAAGGATGGTTAAGCGAAGAAGCTTTACTCAGGACATTAAAGAAGACGCGAGAATTGTCAGAAGAGAGTCTAGCCTTGACAAAACCTGATTGTTCTGGGCCAATTAAGTCAGGTAACAGTGGATCCATTCTGAGAGCCAACATCTTGGCAAAAATGTTATAGTCTGATTAAACAGATCATAGCATCTTGAAATGAGCCTTGAGATGAACCAGTGTCTAAAAAAGATTGAAATAAAAGAAGTAAATTTGGTACAAGAAGTGAAGCAAAGTGACTGTAAAATTCAATGGTAAAACCATCGGGGCCAGGTGCTTTCCCCCGGCGTAAAACTGAGACAGCGTGAGAAATCTCATTGAGAGAGATGTCCAAATCCAAAGAGGTAAAATCAACGTGAGCAGAAGGAGGGGAAGGAATAGATTCAACATAAGACAGGAGATCGGACGAATTTAGGGTGGATTCAGGGGTGTATAGATTTTGATAAAAATTGACAAACTCATGGAGAATATCTTTGTCTTTGAATAAAGCTTCACCAGTAGGACGTTGAACATAATTAATTTTAGTTCTCTTCTTCCTTACCTTCAAATAATTGGCAAGCCATTTCCCCATTTTATTTTGTCCTCCATAATAGCGGGAATTGCATTTTAACAAGTAATTAGAGGCTGCATCTGTAGTTAATTTATTAAATGTAATTTTGGCGTCAATAAGTTCTTTGAGGGAAACTTCCGTATTGGAATCATAATACGTGTTCTCAAGGAGTTTTATTTTATTAAGGAGTTGGGTCGACTTAGCCTCCAAAGATTTCTTCCTCCATGAGACAACATTAATAATAAAGCCTCAAGCAGCTGCCTTAAAAGAATTCCATTTCATAACAAAGGAGGAATCTAGGGGATGATTGATCAGAAAAAATTCAGTGGTGAATTCAGTACATTTAGTACAAAAATTGGAATCAAGGAGAAGGGAGTTACTAAATCTCCATCGACCAGGATGAGGAGAGAAGGGAATGAGATCGATATCTAGGTGTAGAGGAGCATGGTCCAAAATTAAAATGGACCCAATGTCAGGGAAAGTGGTGAGCTGAGCTAGTGATTTACTGAGGAAAAGGTAATCTATACGGGACTGGGAATGATGGGAAGGGGAATAGAAACTGTATTCTCTAAGGTCAGGATGACATAGCCTCCAAATATCAACTAGAGCTTCATGATGCATAGAATTGGTAAATTGAGTCTGCATTTTGGATGTACAAAATTTAACTTTCGAATTACGGTCAAGGATAGGATCAAGGACTTGATTACAATCACCACCAAGAATAAGATAATCATCATTAAGTGAATACAGTTTTTCAGAGATGGAAGGCCAGAACGATTTATCAATACCAGTAGGAGCGTAAACATTGAAAATAACAATAGGAATCTTATCTATAAGTAACTTAACAATCACCCATTGGCCATTATCATCAAATTCATGGGAAATAAGAGAAACATTCAATTTTTTATGGCATAAAATCACAACACCATTTTTCTTGCCCATAGCAGGGGAGTTAAAAACATGACCCACATCTTTTAAGCTTGGAGGCTTCATTATCTGAAAGGTGGGATTCTTGAATCAGGGCAATATCGGACTTAAGCATTGCAAGATGAGACAATACCCAATGCCTTTTAATTGGATTATTTAAACCTTTAACATTCCCTGTAGTAACTCGAAATTGAAATCAATAAGAAAACATGAACAAGTAAATTTAGCTCACAAGCGCAACTAAGAAAGAATAAAAAGGAAGAAAATAATGAAGAGAATAAGAGAGTAAAAGAAAAGAGAAGATGAGGGTAAAGAGAAGAAGAAAGAGAAAAGAGCATTAGAGTATAGAAAGAAGAAAAAAGGATATGGAACAAGAAGACAGTACATGTCCAATACAGACGACTGAAAAACATACTTACGGGAACGAATGAAAAATGAGGGTGACGACTCCAAAAGACGACGACAGACAACAAGAGCACACCAAACAACCGCTACAAAACATCTGAAGTATACAAAACAGAAGGGGCACATCGGGTAAGGAAGGAAGACAATAACATTTGTGAAAAGAGAAATGAGGGTAGTAAATATGAGAAGGAAACATGATAAAAGAAGGGGAATATGCATACAAAAGGGAATAATCAAGAACAGCATTTAAAGACCAACAAGACATAGAACATGACCATGTAACCAACGCTATAAAACCAGTTAAACCATTTATGAAAACCAGTTAAGCAACTAAGCAATTCCAGAGGCGTCCATTGCATCTGCTCCATGATGACGAAGGAACTCTTGTAGAGCAACTGGATCTTCAAACATGGTGGTTTTGTCTTTGTAAGTGACCTTAAAGAGACTGGGGTGGAGCATACCATATCTAGCGTTGAGGGCTCGCAATTGAGGACGCATGTCCAGAAACTTTTTCAGACGGTCAGCTGTTGTTTTAGCTATGTCCTGTGACAGATATAGGCGATGACCCTCCCATATAATCTGCTTTTTAGCTTTGGCCGCTGAGAGAACCTGTAGAAGAACAGAGTATTGCAGAAACAACATGATGACACCTCGAGGTTTGTTAGACACTTTGGGACCCAGTCTATGAGCTCTTTGGATATTGATGGTAAATGAGGCGGGTAAGTCCAGAATCTTCGGGAGAAAAGTTTGAAAGAGGGCAGTAGGATTTGACCCCTCCGAAAGTTCTGGAAGACCATAAAGGCGAAGGTTGTTTCTGCGGTTTCGATTTTCCATATCCTCCGCTTGACATTTGAGTTGAAGTATATCCGATTCCATCAAAGAAATACGAGAGCAGGAAGTGTGAAGAGATTCTGTTGATTGTTCTAGGATCAGAACACGAGAATCCAGCGAAGTCCATTTATCATGCATAGTTTGTAAAGTTTTAGTGGTCATCTCGAGAAATGGCTTGAGGGCACGTATATCCTCCAATATGAGATCCATAGAGGATGAGGAAGAAGCAGAGTTCGGAGAGGGTGGGTCCTTCTTTAGACGTTTGGTAGATACTGTCGTTGTTGGAAGCTAGCTGGCAGAATGCATTTTGGGAGATGTTCCAGGTTGCAAAGCAGTGCTTGGAGCAGGATTGTCTTCCATATCCTGAATAGTAGTCAGAGTCTGAGCATATCATTGATTTTGTTGCCGCAGAGAGCTTAAGATTGCGCAATTTCCCCATATAGAAGTAAAAATAACGTGAAAAAGGGGCTCAAATTATCAATTGTTTACTGCACAGATGGATGTCCAGAGCTTCAGGAGGATGAAATGAGGAAAAACATGAAAAATTTATTCAAAATGGCGGCAAAATTCAGTCAGACGTCATATTGAGGAGAAAAAGCGCAGGAGAAACCACATAGGCAATATTAGTGGGGAATTAGAGCCCAACAATAGAAGAGTATTGCATTAAAAATGCCAGCCAAGAAAAGTGTTGAAGGGGAGAAACCTTCCATACAGCCATGTAGCTGAGGGGAAAACCGCGTGAAAACGCGAAACAAAATGGCGGCCTGAATCCGAAAATCGATTCGCGCCGAGTTTTAGCCGAGGAAAGCCATTAGAAGCGCTGAAAAACAAAGTGCCAGGCTCACCTCCTATTCTGGTGTCCAAATGTGTGCTTTGCTACGTTTATCCCCCGATGCAACCGCCAGAAAGCATGGAGATGCGTCGGATAGCGCAGGAGCTCCACCGTCAAGCCGCCATCCCAGACGGCGCGCAAGCCACGCCCCTGCATTAAGTTCTTTTAAAAGAAGCTTCAGTCTCTTTAAGGACTGCCAAGGCTGATGGTGAGTGGCTGAAAGCCATGTGGCTGAATTCTCATCTAAGCCCCAGCGAACAGTAAATCATCACCAATTCTTAAGGAATAGGAGGATACTTATTGCATACGTTCAAGAAGTTCAGATGGCTTTGGTTTTTTGTATTAGGCTACCAATTTATATGAAATAAAATATGGTCATCAGGTAATCATAGTCTTTGTGTCAAGGGTACACAACGTGCAAAAGTCAATTATTCAGTGGTAAAAAAAAACAGGTGTCATGTTGCTAGGCAAAGGACATAGAGAGGAGGTTTATATTTCTGAGTATGATTTATATTCAATATGCCATATTAAAAGACGTATTAAAGGAAGTTATATGAGATGATTAGGTTATTCAGGAAGGGAAGATATGACGTTAGTTTTATAGGGACACATGAGGAAGGATCTAATCAGGGATGTTCTGTCTGAGCGTTTTTTGGTAACATACATAATCAGATAGTAATGATTATTCATGATGGATATTGGGGATTGTGTTACAAAGCTTTTGGTGACTTTGGGTGTGATTACAATCTTTGCGGATGGGATACTCATCACAAACGTGACAGATACTGCAGTGTATAGGTTATTCTTCACTACAAAAGGAGGGGTCAAAAAGAGCACAATCCTAAGAACAAGTGAAATTAAGTGACTTGTTAATCGCTATAATTAGAGCAACAAATAATAACGTGAGTCCAATTTCAAGTGTCATGGAATCTTCATACTTGCCCAAGATAGCACGGCAAAAAGTTCATATTATAATTTCATTTATTTGGAGTTCCGTCATGAAAATAATTATAGCATCAACAGAAACAGCCAACACGTGTTTCGTCGGTACCACCAATCAGTACCATGACTTTCTCAAGGCTACGCAAATGATAATGACTGTGATGAGTCGAGGCCTTCTATGTGAAATAAAATTATAACTCTGGTGTCAAAAACCTCAAATGTGTACAATGAAGATGAGCACAGAACACTGTCTTTCAAGAATAGTCGGCCATCCGACACAGTAGTCTTGAAAGAGTAGATCCCACCCCAGCTGGTGTACCGGACTACAATGGAGATTAGAATTGGTGATCATCCATTTTCACAATAAAGCATGATTGATGTCATAAAATCTAAATATAGTATTGTGAACCTGAAAACGATGAGACAAAAGCCCCGACAAGGAGTAAGAAGGACAGCAGTCACAGATGGAGAACTGGTGTCAGTCTGAGTCAACAATTGGAAATAGACAAGTCGCAGAGTGTCTACGAACCGCAGCGAAGCCCCAAAGTGTCTAGAGGCTGTGATTAAACAGAAATCTCCGCATAGTAACGTGGCCGAGAAAGTAGTTCGTAGACACTCTGCGACTTGTCTATTTCCAATTGGTCTTTGGATGATACGTCGGGAAACCATGGAGCGGTGGAGGAACATGGCGGCGGGTTGACGTCTGCCGCAGGAGCTCTGATCCGACAACAGTTTTTCCCTCTCAGATAGGAAGAATAATGATACTGAAAACGGTGAGCAGATGTGGGAGCCTGCTTTAATGTATGAGCGAACTGAGCGCTAACCTTCTTTTCCGTTGTTTTCTCTTTTCTGGTGCTGTTTTCCCTGTCACCCCGGTCGATGGGCTGAGGTGAGACCGGCGTCTGTTCAGCGTTGGCGTTGGTGTTGGGACCCTGCGGAAGTTTGTGAGGCCGGCAGGAGAGAGAGTGTGTTCAGAGTGCGCCTCCAATGGGCATTGAGTTTACCCCCGTGCACGTCCCGGTCTGTGTGGAGGAAACCGGCAAGGTAGGACTGGCGGCTGGAGCTGCTGCGGCACCGACAGCGGGGAGTGGCACTGTCAGGCGGCAGCATTTGCAAGGAAGTTGGGCAAGTCTATATGGCTAAGATGGATACTTATTAGAACTGGCCTCCGCTCACCTCGTGGTTATATCGACAGTTCTACACGCTCTAATTATAGCGATTAACAAGTCACTTAATTTCACTTGTTCTTAGGATTGTGCTCTTTTTGACCCCTCCTTTTGTAGTTATATAATTGCCGATCTTTGATGGGCAATAGTCACCCTTGGTAGTGAGTGACAGTGGTCTATGTAGCACTCGGTCTTGACTTAAGATTTCATTTCACACTGTAAACCCAGTACTATTGTCTAACTGAATAGAGCTAGTGTATGTGGGGTTCTTTCCTTATGGAAAACACCACTACCGACCTTTTTTTGTAAGGTTATCCGTCACGTTTGATCGTAATCAGGCCTTTTGTCACCCGGAAAACCTTTCAAAACTGTACCTGTACAGCAGAACATTGTGAAAAACTGGAAGTCATTGGCATGCTTTGGATGGTGACAGTGGGCTACTGTTTTCGGTGGTTGTTCATTAAACAGGCTAGCGAAGTTGCTGCTAGAAATGTTATTGAGTTTCTGAAGCACTGCGAAGTGATAGTCGAGACAATTAGGTTACAATTATATGCAAAAGGAAGGTTGCAATTATATTTAAAAGGATGAATTGCTGTCCAATTAGGTTTCAGTCGATCATAGTTTTACAGCTTTTCAACTTGTTATTGAAACCTGGAAGACACTCTGTACCTGATTACAATGTCGGTCGGAAAGCCTTCAATCGCTGGTCGGAGGTTTTCCGACGGAATTGGTAGGTTTACACTCCAACTGCCGAATTGCAATGTTAGCGGTTGCACTGTAAACCGGCTGGAGAAACCAACTTCGCTCTGACGGGCTCAAGGAGCCCGTCAGCCAGTTGAAATGGGCACATAATCCCTTAAGGACAGCATTTCCGCCACCAGGATTATGGAGTCGGCCTTTCCTATATGGAAAGGCTGCCAGAAAGCAACTTTGGGGGCCTCTAGCAGGGCCCGCAACTCCCCTGGCCCTCCGGTTGTGGCCCTGGGTTCCCCCTTATAACCCTGCAGCATTTGGCAGACAGAGTGAGGGTCCTGCTACGTGGTGCAGAATGTGCAAAAACATCCATTTTACAATGGGAGCTTGTGCTGTGGACGGTTTTGGACCGCTGCACAAGCTCCCATTGTAAAATGGTGTGGTTGTATCCTATTTGCGAACTCAGCACTGCCGACGGGAGGTCAGTCGGTTCCACATCCGCGGTGATGTCTGTTGGAGACAACTCTGACTGACATCCTAATCAGGTCATCTGTGTCAAAAGGAGAACATTTGAGGGGTGGGGCAGAGTTGTAGGGGGGTTTCATTTGCTTAAATCTCGACTAATAAAGAAAATAATGAGAAAGGATTTTTATGTCTCAGGTACAAAGGTATCTAGCTTTGCCGTACTTGTGTACAATAAATACAAAGAGTGGGCTTTGTGTGAGGTCCTTGTTTATGATTGGGTGGCTTTGTTAGCTATCTCACTTGTCTCTTATTGAATGAATGAATGAATGAAATAAAACTTATAATGCGCAACTTTGCCCGAAGGCGTCAATTGATTTGTTAGTATTTCCCCCAATCAAGTGTTTCCTCTGCCAATTAACATTTTGGTCCTATATTGTTCTGATCGGGTTGAATTTTATCCTACCACTGCTAACATGCCTAGAATTCATGGAACTATTTTCTTCTTTTTATTTCGGCATTCCATAGTATTCCATGTCTGCTCCTGTTCTGTGATGAAGCAAGGTTCTGCACGTAAAGCGACTTGCTTGGACTCAACCCTCTCAAAATAAACTGTAATACACTAATAAACATGTTTCGTCTTATTAACAATGCAAAACACGACATTTCTAGTAAGCTGGGGAAAGTCGCATATGTGCTTTTACTAACCGTAACTCGATTCACCCAAAATGGCTGCCGCAACGTGGGAACTTTTCTGCGCATGCGTCTGTCATACTCACGTGACATAACGTATTCTTAAGTTTGGTGGCAAATCTTTGCTTCTGCACACTAGTACTAAAGATGGCTGCTCTATGTTCTCATGCGCTAACGCGTGCATTGCTGCTTTTACTAAGTTGTTCGTTCTGCTTTATCCCTAATGCTGTAGTTAAAATAAAATAATGGGAATAGAATAGAGATAAGTTGTATACAGTGCATTCATTTATTTTTTTTGTTCTAAAACAGTTTTTCTCTGACTTTGCTTTTAGCTCGGGTTGGGACGAATCAAGTAAAATGTTGCTCCATCTTGGGTCCTGAAACTGAGCATGCGCCTAAATCACCCGAGTCTACAAGCCATGGCATTGAATTCATGCCAGCTCCTGACTTGCTAGAAGATGTTCATGGGAACCCGACTTCCTGAACCTCCAGGAGGATGTTAAATTATACATTGTATTTTCTATTGGAACATTCATTGCCGGGTGGAATAAAAGTGCATGGGAAAATAAAATATTGGGCGAGCACATTGATCTGAATATTGAAGAGCATGACCTCATAACTGGTATGGTGTGATGACCTCTCCTCATCTTTTGACCAATCAAATTAAGGGAATACACACATTTGCAACATTGGGGGGTGGTACACTGCCCTGGAAAATGGTATATCTAAGGTAGGCTTAGCTAGTTACATTGTCCGACTTGTCCGATTAGCTGACCTGTCACTGACCCAACGCACTCAATAGGCGATCAAGAGCAGAGGTGCTGGCGGAGCACTCTGTCAGAAGATTCTATAACCCAATCGGGGTTCTGGGAAGGAGTTCGATAACCAAGTCGGGGTTCTGTGGGAGAAGATTTGATAACCCTATCGGGGTCCGACTGTTAGCTGCAGAGAGGGCTGTGACGCTGGCGTTGCACTTTAGCTGTGGGTGCCGCTCCTGACCTACTGTGGTCCTGTCCTGATCCAATTTGGTCCGTACTTATCCTGATTCTGGTCTGCACCTGTTCTATCCGGTTGGCACCTGCACTATCGTGGGTCCTGTCCTTTATCCCAGCCCCTGGCCAGGGTTGGTCTTCACACCATTCCAGGTAAATATAAAAGTTGTGTGGGTATGTCATCTTACTGTTTTCCTCTTCTTACCCATCCTATGTTTCAATGCTTAAAGAACATTTCATGATATTTTCACATCATCTTGCTTTGATATTATTCTTATTTGATCAAGCTCTGATTAATTTAGTATGGACACTGACATTTAAAGAAAATATTTAGATAAAGTGTTTAAATCTTTCCAGAGTCTGTTGTTATTTTATGAGTGCAAATGTTTATTTACTAACTCCCTTGATCCCCGTGGACCCAAGGTATCTATGACTAGGATTGGTAAGTCAAGGTATAGGTCCTAAAAGGTTAATCACTTTTTAAGCGTAGGTTTACCTGTTCAAAGTGTGTATGTTTTTTTTGGGCCTAGGTGAGTATGGTAAAATCCTGAGCAGGTGAATCTGCGCTCTATCAGTATTCTTTTGGTAGCAGTTAGATGGTTAGGGTTTAGTTAAGATAGGTAGTTAGTCGTGTATTGATTATTTTTGAAATTGTATTGATTTTATGTTTTTACAAAAACCAGTTTGTAGTGTTCTATGTTTGTTTGGAATCCCCGGGGCAGTGGAAGCCACTTTGCAGTGAGGTCACTTGCCTAAGGAAGTAAGTGCATGGTTAGGTAAAACAGGAAGCACTGATTAGGATTTTCTGTATAAATGTGCGAATAAATTATAACAAAGGAGTTCGCTGGTGAAACTTTGGCCTTATATCACCTAGAAAGGGTAAGCCCCAGGGAGTAACAGGTTCTCTAATGTTTGTATGAAGAGTAGGCAGAAGGGATCTACTCGCAGTGATAGAACATTATTCTTACCTTTGAATTTAGTCACTTAGGCACAGCGGAGAATGTTTTTACGTTGTTTATTCATGAATATTGCATTTAAAAGTGAAAAGAAATAAGTTCTCGTATACCTTGCAAAGGAGGGAGTCAGGTGCAGAGCTGCGCTGACTTCACCCAGAGCCGCGCTGGTATTGGTTGAGACAGAGGGTGTGTAGCTGAGGTAATTGTGAAGGAGGGGTGAGTGCAGGAGCATGGGAACTTGTCTCACGAGAAAAGCCACGCAATCATTGGTCGAAAGTTAGTTTAATTCTAAACACTGATCGTATCTCAAAAATAAGAAACGCGCTGGTATTGGTGAAGCATTAAGTAAAAAATTGAGTGTAGCTGCATATTAAATTCATTGGTATGAATTATATGTGGCATTTAGATCCAACAGTTATAGGAAATAGACTCGATGGGAGGTACGTAGGTTTGGCACACGAGCAATGCATAAGGGGAAGACCTCATATCATGGTCGGAGGAGAAAGAAAAATGTCGCTATTTAAGAAAATAAAACATTTCTTTAAGAAGGATAGAATGATTAAAACTAGTGAAGAAATTATTATTCCTCCACCAAATACCCCGCATCATACATGATGGTAGAAAGGGGCTACCATACCTGTGTGCGTTTAGAGAATTGGAAAGAGTACACAAAGAGGATGGTGTTTTGGCATTTCCAGCACATGGTATCTTTAATGGTAGAATTTTGTACAATTTGAGAACACGCATGAATGAATTAGATCCTAGACCTAGATTAACCCAGTACGAAGCATTGGAAGAAGAGGAGACTGAGGCTTTCGCGCCAGATAGACCCAGAAGCGACAGAAATTTAAGTAAATTTCATCCCAGATTTCCAAAAGTGATAAACAAATGAAGAAATGGAGACAGCCTATGTTAGTAAAAGGATTATATCCTGTACAGACTTTAGAGGAACCGTCAGGAAGCGAATGCACAGAGAAAACTAAAAATGTAATTATTAGTGGTGAATCAGATGATGGCTATTTGGAGGATTTGTTAATGAAATGTCTGCCACCTTACCATGAAGAAGCAAATAGAGTTAACCCTAGGCCCCCTTCTTAAAACCACCTTTGGTTCTGCAAGTAGTGCATGAAACTTCGTTAGAAAAAGTGCTACAGGAGAGGGAAGCCACAAATAAAGAGATAAGTGAATTAATTCAGAAAATTTCACAATTAAATATGAGTCCTGAAGCCTTGACCATTCCGTTGTTCTATTATATGGAGAAAAACAGTCCTGTCCTAAACCTCCCGTTCTGACAACACCTGTAGTGCAATCTAGAAAAGAACCCTTGATAACTGATGATCAAGCAAGTGAATGCGATTCAGTGATTTCCCTGATGAATTTACCTTTAAGGGAACCAGTGGGTGATTTGATCAGGAAAAACTCTCCTGGAAGCTCTAGAGAGGTACGGATGGAAACATCCTCAGGTACAAGAAGTGCTACTGTAGAATCCCCAGAAGAAATATAGAGATGGTCCAGAGAAATAGAAAAACCAAAATCACAACCAAAGGTATTGGATATTTTTAAATTAAGAGTTGAATTAGAAGAAATGATGGCTGGAAATGTGGGTTTAGAAAGGTTAAACACTCTCAATGAGGACAAATTGTTGTTTATATGTCGAAGTATCACTCGCAATACTAAAACATTTCATGAAAAGTTAATGAGTTTGGCTTCTGAAATGGGAATTGATATTGGAAAATGTAAAGTTTTACAGAACCCTTACCAAACTGAATTTTCTGACAATGAATGTGTCAGGACGTAAAGTGCAGATTAAGGAGTTACTATCATTGTTGCAGAAGTGGGGTGATTTAGACAAATGGAAAGCTAGATGTTCAAAGAAAAAGGAGGAGGCCCAAGCAAAAAATACTGCAAATGAATATTTATTAAAAGAACCAGAAAAAGCGGAAAGGTTGTGCCCGATGAGAGAAGTGCCAGGAGGAGGTTATGTGCATGTCCCATGGTCGTGACAGGATATTTTGTCATTTACGAACAATTTCTCGAAACTCGGAGAGAAACCTGTAGAGTGGTACAGGCAGGTTGAAAGATTTGTAAAAGTCTCAAAAGTACTGCTAAAAGATTCAGATGGGTTATTTGACATTGTTGTTCCTGTGGATCTTTGGACAGAATGTAAGATAGCGGTTGATTGGCCTAATGATGAGTACCCTAGAGACACAAAGAAAGGAGCTCTGTCAGATTAGGTTATGAAAAAATATAATCAAGTAATACTGTACATGAAAGGAAAGGTACCCCCAAAGGAAACTGACTGGACAAGAATATACAGAACTACCCAAAATAAAGATGAATCAGTATATGCATATTATGAACACCTTTTACAAGTATTTAAGCAGTACAGCGGGTTGGAAAGCATTGACACGAAAGACATGACACATTTTATTTATCGATGTGTGTCATGGTTGAAACCAGAAATTTCGCAAATGAGTAAAGATCATAAAATCTGCTAGCAGGCCAAGCCGGTAGATGAAATACTTAAGTATGCAAAATATTGTGGGGATGAAATTGACAATAAACAAAAGAATTTAGAAGAAAAGGTAAGGTGGGCACAAGTAAAATTAGCAGAGCAACAGGAACTCCAGTTAAAACAATTGAAAAATAATCAAAATCAAGGAGATGGAAATGGGGGTAAACTAAGAGGTACAATGAACAGAGAGGAGGCCAAGAATTTTTTTTAATGTCATGGGTACAGAAAAATGGGGCATTGGAGGAACGAGAGTAAAGCTATATTGAGTAACGATGGTCAAAACGATAATTAGAATCCACAGACGCAGAATGGGGTGTCAAGGAAGCTACAGCAACAGGTAATACAGAACCAGTTACCACTTGCACCTATGCCAGATTCTGGGAGCCAAGCAAATTACAAGGTGGATACCACAAATTGGGAGGAAAGTGGAAGGAGAAACGCAGTGACATCACAATTTCTTTTGAGTGACACATTTTTTGAGGAAGATAGTTACTGATGGTGCCTGAGAGGAGACGACGAGGAGTGCGTACTTGGCGCATCCTTGCCGGTAGATCAGTCAGGTCCATACATTGAGGGAAAAGTTGAGGGAAATGATTTTGTTGGATACTCGTGCTACCTGTTCTATTGTGGGAACAGCAGACATTACAAACCTACCCCTATCGGGGGAAGCGATCCAAGTAGTGGGCGTTTCTCATAAACAAATTAGTACCCCTGTTACAGAACCTATGGAGATCAGAATAGGGAATTTTAAAGAAAGGCACACATTTGTGGTGTGCGATTCCAGTACAGTGAACCTATTAGGTAGGGGCTTACTGTGCAAAATGAATTGCACAATCTTTTGCACTCAAAGTGGGGTTGAAATTCAAACTCCGGACTAAGATGGAGTTTATAAATTGATGTTGGCCAAACAAGAAACAGAAATTAAAAAGATGCTAGTGGAAGACCTCCCTAAAGAATGACAGCATAAGGTAAATACTGAAGTGTGGGATTTCACTGGGAAAGATGTAGGATTAATGGCAAATATTGACCCAGTAAAAGTGGCCATAAAAGAAGGTGCAGTTTACCCAAACATTCGACAATACAAAATTAGCCCAGAAATAAAAGCAGGTGTTGCAGTAGAAATAAAGCGTTTAGTTGAGCAAGGCATATTACAGGGAGAGTAGTGCGGCTCAATGATTAGAGCGGCAGACCCTGATGCAGAGGTCTAGCCCGGGACCAGGGTTCAATTCCCCGCCTCGGCAGGTCTAGGGCTCAAAAAAATTCCATGGACCTGATAATTCTCGCCTCGGTGCCTATTCCAATCATGGAGTCCCACTCTGCAACTCTGGGCAATAGCTTGCTTAATCTCCACAACGGCCCCCACAACGCTAAGGATGCCTGGCCTCCACCTTGAGGGTGCCCAGGAGTGGACGCCTCACAGGGAAAGCCAGGATAGGTTCCACAGCGGTATTTGTACAAGTGCCTTGAGACCCGTGGGGGTGAGTAGTGCGCTATACAAGTATCAATTTACATTACAGGAAATAATGAGCAGTCCATGTAATTCACCCATAATTGGTATACAGAAACCGAGCGGGAAATATAGGGTCGTACAAGACCTCCACAAAATTAATAAAATTGTCATGCCATGTTGTCCAGTTGTGCCAAATCCTGCAGTGATTCTGTATCAGATACCGTGGGGAGCCGGATGGTTCACGGTAATAGATCTGTGCCATGCATTTTTCTCCATTCCATTACATCCAGATATCAAATATATTTTCTTGTTCAAATTCGACGACCATATCTACGTTTGGAACTGTGTCCCTCAGGGGTACACAGAAAGTCCATCGATTTTCAATCAGATATTGAAAAAATTTCTTGAATCATTGGTCTTGCCCGGACAGCCTGTCCTGGTGCAATATATAGACGACCTGTTGGTGGCATCTAAGACTCGAAATGACTGTGTTGTTGATACCATTGCATTGCTGAATCATTTGGCAGAAGGAGGGCATAAAGTGTCACCTGAGAAGTTGCAATTCTCTACCACATCGGTAAAGTATCGGGGGCACCAGATAGAAAGAGGTGTTAGACGAGTTACCTTTGAAAGAATCAAAATAATGAGACACAGAAAGAAATCAGAATGTTTCTTGGAGTTGTAGGTTGCTGCAGGCACTGGATTGTGGGATTCGCAGTCCTAGCTAAACCTTTGATACAGATGACAATGAAAGAGCAAAAGACCCAGTAGAGTGGGATGACAAAAGCATGACTGCCTTCTTGAAGCTGTGAGACTGTCTTTGCTCAGCTCCAGCCTTAGGGATGCCTGATTATTCAAAAGAATTTGCATTATTCTGTGATGCACGTGACAATTCTGCATTGTCTGTTCTGACCCAAACTCATGGTTTGATGAGACGTCCTGTGGCATATTTTTCATCTACACTAGATCCAGTGGCAACTGCATTGCCAGGATGTCTGAAAGCAGTAGCTGCAACCTGCATGAGTCTTGGGCAAAGTGAATCCATCATTATGGGACGCCCTGTAACTGTGTATGTTCCACATTCAGTGGTGATTCTGTTAACCTGAACATGTACTCAGTATTTGACTCCTAGTCGGCTGACTAAGTATGAGCGAATTCTTCTAGGTGCAGGAAATGTGACCATTGCTAGAAGCACTGTCTTAAATCCAGCTTCATTGTTACCTGATTCATACTTCGTAGAAGTGAAAGGGGAAGTCGAGCATGATTGCATCGACCTCACTGAATACAGTACAAAGCCCCGACCAGACATAAAAGTCTTACATTATAAAAGAGCTAGATATAGAACTGATTTAAATGTATTTGCTAATCTGTTACTACATTATGTAGAAGCTATGGAAATTAGTGATTGCTATGTTTGCATGAAGTTGCCCACATCAGTAGCTGAAGGGGTCACTTACCATCACTTACCACTGACCTATGGTATTTCATGTAGCATTTTTGCTAGTCTGTTTTATAGAACTAGAAAATTACAATATTATTATTCTAATTTTGATGTAGTCTTTTCTGAAGTTCCTTTACGTAGAAATGTAAATCGTATTTCTAGTACTAGAGACTCTACACACATTATGGGAGATCATTTTCTAACAATAGGATCAAGATATATAGCCAAGGCTCACATAGAAAATCTAACATGTATATTACAAGAGAAAGAAAAGATGTTTTGAGATTTAGTCGATAAAAGGAGACAGGATTTCCATAGAAAAGCGACTGATCATAAACGAAAGATTCCTAAATGGGCTGAAAATAAAGAGTTTACCTCTAATTGCAAGACTCAGGCTGCTATGTTTCTGGATTTCGAAAAGAAAGGGAAACTCTGTCTCCTTATAGATGAAACAGAATATTATAACAATATATTCATTGGTTCCAGTGAATGTGAACATCATTTCAAAGTTATTGGGGGTTGGGGTTTCAAAGATGGAACTGAACCAATTTATCCTGGAATTTATTACATATATTGCCTGATAATTGGTATGGGAGTTGCTATTTTGGAATAGTATTCCCAAAGGTATACCATGTAGAGAAAATCACTGGAAGCAATGAAGAAATTAATGGATTAATACATAGTAAAAGTGCATCATTTGCTGAAATAGTAGGTGACATATTTAGTGCAATAATACCTTCAGTGGGAGTAGTTCTGAACACTCAAAGAATCTGCAAATTGTCAACAGTGGTGGATCACTTATCGACTGACACTGCTAGTGGATTTTTGATGATCAATACCGAATTAGTTATTGTAAGATCAATAGTTTTACAAAACCGACTTGCTCTTGACATATTATTGGCAATAGTGGGCGGAGTCTGTAGAATGTTGAAGACGCAACATTGTTGCACTTACATTCCAGACGAAAGCGTAGAAATTAAAAGGTACGCAAGAAATATTACCAATTTGAGAGAAGAATTGAAACCACTGGAGGTTGACAGTTCATGGAAGAGACTAATTAGTGGTCTCTACTCAATAAGTATTTGGTTCCCTAATGTAGGAAAGAGTTTTGAAGGTAAAATACTGATGCCAATGGTGGGAGTAGCACTACTGATTTTAGGGATAATAATATGTTGCAAATGTCGCAAACACAAGAAAACATATAAAGTAAATCAAAAAGGAAAGAAAAGAAACTTCAGTGAAATCGAGCTTGAAGAATTAAATGGGGATTTGTACAAGAAGATGAAAAACTTCCACATGAATAATGGGGAAAAGTCTAAAAGAGTGTTTGAAGAAATAGAATTGAGTAATTGTTTCTGTAATTTGTGATGATATAAAATATCATCAAAGAGGGGATTGATGGGGCAAGTTTCTGCACGTAAAGCGACTTGCGTGGACTTAGCCCTCTTCAAATAAACTGTAATACACTAATAAACATGTTTCGTCTTATTAACACAACATTTCTAGTAAGCTGGGGAAACTTGCATATGTGCTTTTACTAACTGTAACTTGATTACCCAAAATGGCTGCCGCAACGTGGGGACTTTTCTGCGCATGCGTCTGTCATACAAATGTGACATGACGTATTCTTAAGCTTGGTGGGAAATCTTTGCTTCTGCGCACTAGAACTAAAGATGGCTGCTCTATGTTCTCATGCGCTAACGCTTGCATTGCTGCTTTTACTAAGTTGTTTGTTCTGCCTAATCCCTAGTGCTCTAGGTATAATAAAGTAATAGGAACAGAATAGAGATAAGTGGTATACAGTGCATTCATAATGTCTTTTTTTGTTCTAAAACTGTTTTTCTTTGACTTTGCTATTAGCTCGTGTTGGGACCAATCAAGTACAATGTTGCTCCATCTTGGGCCCTGAAACTGAGTATGCGCCAAAATCACCCGAGTCTACAAGCCATGGCATTGAATTCATGCCAGCTCCTGACTTGTTAGAAGATGTTCATGGGAACCCGACCTCCTGAACCTCCAAGAGGATGTTAAATTATACATTGTATTTTCTATTGGAATATTCATTGCCGGGTGGAATAAAAGTGCATGGGAAAATAAAATATTGGGCGGGAACTAAGCGTGGGCGTAAAGTCCGTTTCGCGGGCGAATCCACGAATCGCGCAAATTTGCCCAATAATCCACAAATTCGCAAGCTACGAATTATTTTGCTTGGTCACGCTTGAAAAATACAATATCGGGTGCGCGGCGTTGACTTACCGTGATTCTGAGTCCGCCGAGTTGTTTTTCTCCCGGTTTTGCGTGTGCTACACCATTTTCGATCTTGCTGCGTGATCGCGCGAGAGTTTTTCGAACGCAATTACGTTATTGCGGCTTGCCATCTTGCACAGCGAGAGTTTGACAACGTGAGTACGTCATAAAGGCCCGCGATCACGCATTGTAGACAATGCCGAACACGTAGATGCGGCGCGCAGCTGACTTCCGGCAGGAGATTTGAACAGCTCGCGTTCCAGAAATTGCAAATAATGCAATTCTGCACAAAAAATCCACCGCAGGAAGCATAGACCTTGTGAAAATGATGATTTTGATCAGACTACCTCCTCAGATTGACATTTGGCTGCACTTTTTGGTGCAGGAGTCCATTTTTTGGGGTGGGGTGGGAGGAAGAAAGTGCCCCAGAGTCTCCAACTTCCTGTTCCTGTCCAGCAAGCTCCTCCCAGTGCTTTGTCCATGTCCTGGTCACTTTTCATTTGGCTGTGGAGCTGGAAGGATTACTTTTTGTTGCTGCTGCTGGATATTTGTATTTGAGGACTTTTTGGACTTTGGAGTTTGGATCACTTTTGGACTTCAGATTTTACAAGTAAGTTGGTGTTGTTTGTTTGGGGCATTGCAGTTGAGGAAACTACAGTTCTAAAACTTTTTTCACAACTTTAACAAAATATATATTGTGGTGTGTAGCCACAGTATCCAGTAGGCCCAGGGTTAGTCATGGGTGCGTGATACAACTGTTTCTGTGATTTTTTTTAACTTAATTCTCATTTATGTCATTGAATTTTAGCTCACTCTTATATGTTGATTTTTTTATTTTGGGGTGCCTGTAAAGCCACATTAGCCAGTAGGCCCAGGTGTAGTGAGTGGTGCATGGACCTAGTCTTTCTGTGGGGTGTCTTGAATTTAAACATCATTGAGGGCATGGATGGCTTGGGATTGTGGTAAATAATTTTACCTGACTATTTTTCTATACATTTACATAACAATAAAGATAGCTCAAAAATGAGAGGCAGAGTCCATGGTATCTGAGTCATACAGGCTTTAATTAAGTGTCCCGGGGTACAGGACATCGAGTTCCATCACCACTAAGGTTCAGGAAGGGATATTCAACATTTTATTAACATCACACAATATATATAGTAAAACTGTATAATTGAAATGAATACAGTAGGCGTAACAGGTGAAAAGAGAGAGATAAGAACACATGTGCGTAACAGGAGGCGTGTAAAAGGGCGTACACATAGGCGTGTACTTGACGAGTCAGAGAAACGTCACAAGTGGGTGGATGCTTAGAGAAAGTTTGCAGGATCAGCAGAAACCTTTGATACAGATGCGCGCGCAATTGAGCATGACGTGGTGTAGACGTGTAACTGGGGAGAACTGGGGCTTGACTTTAGCACTAGTAGAGGAGACTGATGTCTGAGATGTCAGAACGACCTGTACCTATAGCATATCTGGTATCTTATGTTTAGAGGATGTGTTGTCTGAAGTAAAAGGTCTCTCGGGCAGGGGCCGTTCAATACTGAATGCTAGTGCGTGCATATGGTTCTTCATGTAATGCGCGGGGGCCATGGGCCTACCATGGTAACGGGTGCAGTAAATTACGTGCAAGGAGACAGGAAAGCTGGGCCCTTTGCTCTGCAGGCTGGAATATGTTTACCTATTTCACTAGACTGGAATGTGTTTTTGCGGAGGCTGAGCAGATAACTTGTAGGCAAAATACCGTCTTGGCAGGCAGGCCAGGCCGAGCTGGGCACCGCTCACCTGGGCAGGATGTAAGGTAGAGGTCAGGGATGCATACCTAAACTGCAGCTTTCAGAGACAGAAAAGACTCGGAGCCTTAATTTAAGGGCCTGGCTCGGCTGAGCCAGAGAAAACATGGAAAAACGTGTGCGATATTCAAAAGTGCACCATGTGAAGACGTTGGCACCATAGGCCTAAAAGCCATTTTAACGTGGTTTTCTTAGTGAACTGAATAACTGACATGTTAACGATGGACGCAAATGCATATGCGTCTTCATGGCAGGCACGGGAAAGGAATTACACAACATACATGGAACATGGGTGCATGGGTAGGGTGCGAGTGGGGGACACATTGGCAACCTAAAAATTTCTATTTCCTCATTCCCTCCTTGGCTCCTACTTCACCCTTTAGGATATATCTGTTTTCATAAGACCATCTATCTGTTCATATAACATCATTTGCTCATCTTTCTTCATTCGGGAACGGGGACGTGAACTTGGATGGGGAATACAAGCAGTGGCGCACAAGCCGCAAATCGCTGGCCCACATTGCAGACAGAGACAACAACTGAATACTATGAGCAGTATTATTCCTAAAAATGACAATACTTTCCATCCCCAGGCTGATATCACACTCCAGAGCCAACCGGACCATGTCCAGGTGCCTGGATTCTGGTGCATCTGATGAGCTATCTCATGAAGCCTTGTAATCGCTTTATACACTGACGGTGCGTTATTAGGAATGAAAATACAACAACTGGATCCGATCACTCTACAAGCCCCGCCCCTATCGGCCAGGATGACGTCAAGGACAAGGCGGTTTTGAAGAACAACAAGTCTCATAGCAGACTGCTCTTCGGTCAAGTTACCTAAAGCAAAAGTAGTCTCATTCACTACTGCTTCAAGGGTTCTGGTCAGTCTTCGTATTATTTTACTATTTTGGACGGGACCTATGAACCAGAAGTATCCTTTAATATAATCCTTATACTGGTCCCATGCTGACTCAGAATAATCGATAACAGGAGGAAGGTCTCTTTTATGTCTTACATGCACAAGATGTGAATTTCGATGATAATCCGGTGGGGCTAGAAAAACAGGTGGTAATAGGAACGCGATGTAACACGTTCCATCCCAATTCAGGGGCAGACGTACATAAGCCGTCTGACCACAAATAAAATAAGAATTGCGGGAAGCTTTGAAAGTAGACTTTCCTTTGTCACTGAATTCGACCACAGTATTACAATCACTGTGTCCTAGATGTACTGAACCATTCTTTCTAACGCATAATACGCCTGTTACTGGTATAACTGTTATAAACGGCAAATCCAAATTAGTCTCGGACTGAACGTTCAGAATCATGAGATTGAGGGTAAAATTTCCTAATCCATACACTTCATTTTCTAGATCAGTCCCTGTCCTTTGGGGAAGACCGTCCTTGTCTGGGAAACATGCTTTATTCATAACTGTGTTCAAATTTCCCCATATCCAGTCGCCTTGGGAAACTTGGGACTTACTGTCTAAGGATGACATTAATGTAAACCATGCACCGCACAAACCATTATGTGTAAACGGGTAGGGAAAAAGAGGCAAAGCTCCCTTGTATTTCTGACAGGGAGGGAGTCGGCCACATACCCAGCAATTCGTGGCATTGCTGGTTTGATGATAATGGTGTAACATACGAATGAAAGTGTTGTTGCGCATTGCTAATCGATAGGACAGTTCGTGTGGGGGCAGGTCACTGAAAGTGTGCTCTACGGTGTCATTAGAAAAAGTATGTACATGTGAGTCAAGAGGAGGAAAGAAAACATGTAGCATCAAGCTTATGCATATAATCGAGAAACTCAGAATAAACATAACAATTAACGTAATAACGCATCTGCTGTGCAGGTTTTTGCAATATTTGTCTCTCTTTTCGATTCGTCTATCTCTCTGACTACTTGGGTCTATCTTGTACATGTCAGAAACCTGTCTAACCGCTTCACCCAGGGGGGGACTTAAACAATTAAACGCTGTCTGACTTACTAGACCTCAACTTTAATTTATACTCCTGTTGCGGAGTTTTCTCTAACAGGGGGAGTTTAGAGTCAGTATCTGAAACGGGGCAGTCCTTGGAAACAGTCTCTGGACACAATCCATGAAAACGCTATATGTGGCTGGAATGGAGCCACCCTTTTCTTCCCTCCACCTTCACCGCGGTCCTCGTGGTCATCAACACCAGTTTCGGTTGCTTCCACCTGGGCTCCAGAGGGCTTGTGCGATCAAAATTGCAGACGTATACCAATTCGCCTGGAACGATTTCATGCGGTTTCATTTGGGTGTTGTCCGGGAAGGCAGCCGCGACCTGTGAACGACAAGAGTGTAGTGCAGACATCAAGGAAGCCAGGTAATCTGTCAGCTTATTACTATCGACATCGGTAATTTTACGAGGCATAGGCGTACCCCACATGTTTGGAGGTCGGCCGAAGACTACCTCATAGGGAGATAGTCCGGTTCTGGAATGAGCTACCATACGCATGTAAAAAAGGGCAACTGGCAAGGCTACTATCCAATCTACACCTTTTTCTGCACAGACTTTCGCTAATCGTGTTTTCAGAGTCTGGTTATGTCTCTTGACCAGGCCGGCTGTTTCATGAGTTTGGATGAGAATGGCTGACCATTGTCTGAGTATACGACACGGGGCAAACCGTATCGCGGGAAAAATTCACGAACCAGCTGCTTGGCAGTGGTTACAGCAGTGTAATCTGGGACTGGGTAAGCTTCTGTCCATCTGGAAAGAGCACATACAACTACGAGGACATACTTGAATCCTCGGCATCTGTCCATCTGAATATAATCTATCTGGAGGACTTCAAAAGGATGGTCAGGAGGATGGAATCCCCCTTGTTCCACGGGAATGCCTTTGCCTGGATTGAACTGACAACAGATCATGCAGGTACGCACTTTCTGTTTCGCTGCTGCACGTAAATGCTTGTTGAACCAGAGATTCTGAATGCTGTCTAACATGGCTTTTTCTCCTAAGTGTGCTGGACTATGTGCTGTATTAATGATAACTTGAACCATAGAGTCGGGGAGAAACCATGTGGCTTTTCCCTTCGTCAAACATCCCTGATCTGTCTGGATCCCTCCTTGTTCAGTCCATTTCTTGATTTCATCTGGAGTTGCATGTGTCTGTATGTCGAGCACATCTAGAATGGGATCCTTAACTGTCATGCAATGAGTCAGTGGGGTTACTTCTGTCTTTGTCATGTCAGTCGGTATGTCTGTTTGAGTCTGAGCTGTGAGCTTGGCTGTTCGATCTGCCAGGTCGTTACCCTGGGAAATAGTGTCTATGACTTTAGTATGTGCTTTGCACTTCATGATAGCAATGGATGCAGGTAAGTGTATTGCTTCCAACAGAGCTTGAATGAGGGGACCATGCTGTATCTTGGTGCCATGAGAAGTTAAAAAACCTCTTTCTTGCCAGAGGATACCGAAGTCGTGAACGACTCCGAATGCATACTGTGAATCTGTGTATATGTTCACTTTCAGGTTCTTGGCTCGTATACAGGCTTGGGTCAGAGCAATGAGCTCTGCTGCTTGAGCAGACAGTGTGTCATTACGATGTGTTTCTATGACTTCAGTTTCAGTGGTCACTGCATATGCGGCCACTAACTCTCCTGTACTTGTTCTCATACATAAACCATCCACATAAAGTGTCAGGTCTGGATCGGGTAAGGCAATGTCTGTCAAGTCTTGTCTTGGTTTCGTAATTGTGTCAATGACTTCCACGCAGTCATGTGGTGTAGGGTCTGTTGTGCTCGAAGGTAACAATGTAGCAGGGTTTAAAGTGTTGCAACGTCTGATCTCTATGTGTGGCTGAAACAGTGTCAATTCATATCCTGTCAGTCTTGCTATGGTCAAGTGCTGTGTCTGGGTTCGGTTCAAGAGAACTTCCACGGAGTGTGGAACTTGTACTGTCAGGGGATGTCCTAACACTATTGAGTCGCTTTGTCTGATTGCTAAAGCTGTTGCTGCAACTGATTTTAAGCATGCAGGCAAAGCCTGGGCTACTGGATCCAATGTACTAGAAAAATAAGCACAAGGCTTGTGTTTTCCTGCTTGATCTTGTGTCAGAACAGATAATGCTGTGCCATCGCGTTCAGTAACAAAAAGTGTAAAAGGTTTGCTGTAACATGGTGTCGCTAAAACAGGTGCTTGACATAAGGCTTTCTTCAGTTCATCAAAAGCTTGTGTATGTTCCTGAGTCCAAGGGAGGACAGTCGAAGTCGCTGCCTCCTGTGTTGTCAACTGTATAAGTGGCTTTGCTAGATATGCGTACTGAGGGATCCATTGTCTGCAGTAAGAAGTGAGGCCAATGAAGGCCCGTACTTTCTTTTGTGTCTTGATACGGTCAGGTGTCAACTGTCTACCCCTCTTGGACAGCAAGTGTCCAAGGTATACCACTTGCTGGGCACAGAATTGTAGCTTCGAAGGGGACACTTTATGCCCCTTTTCAGCCAAGAAATACAAGACAGTCAGTGATGTGCGTTCGCAGTCACGTTCGGTCCGTGCTGTAATTAACAGATCGTCAACATATTGGAGTAGGGCAGTGTCAGTAGGCATGTGAATACTGTCTAGTTGTCGTTTTAATGCTTGACTGTAGATACTAGGGCTTTCTGTGAATCCTTGAGGAGCACGTGCAAATTTGAAGCTTCGGCCATTTAAACAGAATCCGAAAAGGTACTGGCTTTCCGGATGGATCGGGACACTAAAGAAGGCGTTCTTGAGATCGATAACAGTGAAGAACACCGCTTCTGAGTCAATAGCAGTCAATAGTGAAGAAATGTCTGGGACCACAGGGTACTGCGGTACTATGCATTTATTTAATTCTCGAAGGTCGATCACCAGTCTGTAGACCGGTGGTGCATTCGGATCAGTACGTTTAAGAATCGGAATGATAGGGGAATTACATACATTGGAGTCAGTTTCTACAACTACTCCTTGTGCAATGAGCTCGTCAACAATTTTCAGTAAGGCTGCTACAGCCTCAGGTGGTAACTTGTATTGTCGGATCCGAGGCAGTACAACTCCTTGTTTGAGAGTAACACGGTAAGGTGTAATGTGCATACAACCTACATCAGTCGGACCTTGGGCCCATAAATGCTGTGGTACATTCTGCAATCTTGGATCAAAATCTCTCAACACATAATGACCTTTTAAATCACGTAAAAACAATCTCACTCCTTCCGGAGAACAACAAATTACTGCTCCTAGTGCTTTCAATGTTTTAATACCAAGCAGATTTTCAGGACATGATTTTGTAAGCAACAAATCTGTAGTACGAGATAATGGACCAACTTCTAGGGGAACTGGTTTTGACACTTCATTAACAATAGGCTTTCCTGAAAATCCCAGGGAAACATTCTGTGAGCCTGAGAGGGGAGCCCCTGGAACCTCGTCATGACTGATGGTAGTTCTGCTCGCCCCTGTGTCAATCAAAAATCTTCTGTCTTTCCCTAATACCTGACTATGTACATAGGGACCCTCTTGATCTACAGGAACCTCAATAAGAGGCAAGCCAACCTCCCTCTCTAGGCTGTTTCATGAGTACTGCTGATAATCAGGGTAATCTGACTGAGCATACTGGTACATTTGTTGCGTGACATGTTGTGTGGCAGCAATAGGCTGGGGCTGTGGTACAGCTACTGTCTGTTGTGTATTCTGTGGAGGTTGCGTGTTCTGCGGAATATTTTGTGGAACATGTTCTTGTCTAGGTGGACGCGGTCTTTCTTTCGTTTTACCAGTAGCTATATTGTATTTCAGAACGGCACATTCGTTTATATAGTGGCCTGGCTGTTTACAATAGTTGCAATTCCCTTTAACAGGAACTGCAGAGTGACCTGGCGGTACCGTACCCTTCTTCTGACCGTCAGTTGGGACAGACTGAGCAACTAGTACTTTCATTTTCGTGTCTCCAATACGTCTCTGTTCATGATCGTGTTCCTCTCGAATTCGGTTCTGATGGTACTGTAACATTTGTAACATTTGGGAAGGGGTATTAGCTTGCCATGTACTTTCGACTTTCAGTACTCTATTTTTAACTTGTGGTAAGGAATTCTCCACTAATTTAGTCACGAAAAGATACGGGTATGATTCACTACTTGTTTTCAGGCCGCTATTAATAATGAAACATTTCTCGAATCTGGAATAAAAATCACTAGTATCTTCGTCTTGTTTCTGTTTGCAGGCTGAGATTGCATCCCAGTCTTCCTTTTAAGTAGCTAGTAATCTTGGCAAGACCTGTACTAATAATGCTGGTAATGCTTTGGCTTTGTCCCCAAGACCAGTACCAGGAACTCGCGTATTTTCCTCGTCTTGTAATTCTGCCCAAACTATCTTTTTCTCTCCCACCTCCCATTCTTTTTCTTTAAGTTTTTCGTAAATGCCAGCAGGCAACAGTACCTTCAACATTTTAAGGATATCGGAATACGTATACTCTCCCATGAGGAGCATGTCTTTTAATTCTTTTAATTCACGGTGGAACCCTGCTGGATCTTTATCATGACTGGGTACTAATTTTTTTATTTCCAATAATTCCATTTTCGTCAAGGGTGTGTATACGAATACTCGTTCAAGCGTATCATCTGCCCTTCGGACTGGATGAACTTCTCGCAAGGGGTTCTGTCTGTCCATGTAAAATGTTTTCCTTACTGGGGGTGGAACAGGAACAAAATGTGGAGTCAGGAAAGTTCTGTACTTGTATCGCTGTTCTAGAATGACATTAATTAAATCAGTACCTAGGCCTCTCCATCTACCTAGGAGTAACTCGTCCAGTATATTATATAGGGGACCTGGATCAGAATGCTGACTTTCATACAATGTAATGAGATGTTGTATCATGTACATACCAGCTAATCGCTGCTCGTCTGGGGAAAGATTAAAAAATGTTTGCTCTACTGAATCATCTTTGTATACATTAGTATTGCCAGCCCATTGTCCTGCTGACCGGGCTAGTTCCTGTTCATGCATGGAGCTAAGCTCACTATAATCTATTCGTTGTTTTAGTACTTTATTGGTGGCTTGGAATAAATGCTCAAGAGAACATTGTTCTGGTATGGGAGAAAGAAAACGTTTCTTGCTTTCTGGACGTATTGGTTTGTCAAAAGGTCTTGTTCTACCTACGTACGCTATTATGTCTGTGTTATCAGGGTTTTCAATCTGTGTATCATCGTCTTCTGAAACTTCATCATCCTCTTTATCAGCTTCTCGCTCTACTCTTGTGGTAAATAAATATTTACCGGCTGAATTTCTATGCAGTAAAGTTCAATAAAATAACTCAATCGAAAATAAGAGTCAAAGTCCGTGGCATCTGAGTTATAAGGGTTTTTATTCCATAAAATGGAATGGTTCGAACCAGGATATCATGTTCCTTTCACCATAAAGGATCAGGAAGGGATAGAGCATACTTTATTGACAGAGTACAACTTTTATAGTTAATGCACATAATGGTGAGGAATACAGAAGGCGTAACAGCTGAGAGAAACGAGATAAGAACACATGTGCGTAGCAATACGTAATCAGAAGGCGTGCACAAGGGCGTACACAGAGGTGTGTGCTAGGAACGTCACATGAAAGTGTCACAAGTGGGTGGATACATAGTCGAATCTTGCAGTGTCAGCAGAAATCTTGTAGCAAGGATGCGCGCGCAGCAGCATGACGTGCAACTGACGTGAGGCTGGAGGGTGCAGGGGACTTGACATTTAACACTAGAGGAAAAAGACAGAAGTCTGGCATGTCAGATCGACTCGTTCCTAAATCATATCTGATATCTTGTGTTTGGGGAACTATATTATCTAGAAGGAAAAGTCTCTTGGGCAAAGGCTACTCTATACTGACTATTAATGCGTGCATATGTGACTACGTGTCTGCGCGAAATGCGAGGGTCCATGGGCCTACCATGGTAACAGGAGCAATGAATTACTTGCATGGAGACAGAGAGGCCGGGCCCTTTGCTCTGCAGCCGGGGAAATGTTTATCTATTCTGCTAGACTGGAATGTGTTTTCGAAGAGCTGAACTCGGCTATACTGATAACTTGAAGGCAAAATACTGTCTTTGGCAGGCAAGCAGGCCGAGCCGGGCACCGCTCGCCGCGCAGGGAGTAGGACAGAGGTCAGGGAGGCATCCCACGGTGCAGCTTTCAGGAGACAGAGAACAGAAAGGACTCGATGGCAGAAATCAGGGCCTAGCTCTGCAGGACTAGGAAAAACGTAAAAGTGCACCATGAAAAGACGTTGGCAAGGCATACTTAGAAACTGAATTATCGATCCATTCATGGTGGATCTGAAAGAGGACATGTTAACGTTGGACGCAAATGTATTTGCGTCTTCATAGCAGGTCGAGGAGGGAAGTTACATGCACTTTAAGCTCGTACATGGAGACGGTGGGGTTCACGTTAGGGGACACAATTGACTATAAAAATGTATATTACCTCATTCCCTCCTTGTCCCCTACGGACCCTTCATGATATATCAATCCTCATTAGTCCATCTACTTGTTCATATAACATCATTTGCTCTTCCTTTTTCAGACGGGATTTAGAACGTGGACTTGGATGAGAAAAACAGGATGTGGCGCACAAGCCGCAAATCGCCGGCCCACATTGTAGACATAGGCAACAACTGAATACTATGAGAAGGGCTATTCCGAGGAAGGATAGGACTTTCCATCCCCAGGCTGATAACACACTCCAGAACCAACCGGACCAAGTCCAGGTACCGGGATTCTGATGTATCTGACTTGCAATCTTATGGAGACGTGTTATGGCTTTATATACTGACGGTGCATTATGTGGAATGAAAACACAGCAGCTCGATCCGAGGACTTTACAGGCCCCGCCCCTATCGGCCAGGATGATGTCAAGGACGAGACGATTTTGAAGAACGACAAGTCTCATAGCAGACTGTTCCTCGGTCAAGTTACCTAGGGCGGAAGTAGTTTCATTCACTACTGCTTCGAGGGTTCTGGTTAAGTGACGTATAGGTATACTATTAAAGACAGCACCTAAATAGGGAAAGAAACCTTTATTGAAATCTGTGTATCGTTCCCATGCCGTTTCAGTATAGTCGACAAGCGGGAGATCTCTTTTGGGTCTATGGACTAGATGGGAGTTTCTATGATAATCGGGCAGAGCTAAAAAAACAGGTGGCAGAAGGAATGCAATGTAACATGTCCCATCCCAATCTAGTGGCAAACGTATATAGGCTGTATGACCACAAATGAAATAGGAATGGCGGGTAGCTTTGAATGTAGACTTGCCTTTATCACTGAATTCGATCACAGTAGTAAATCTACTATGACCTAGAGGTACTGAACCATTCTTTCTGACACATAATTCGCCTTTGATGGGCAATACTGACATAGAGATAAGTCTGGTCCTGTATCAGACTGGACATTCAGAATCATGAGGTTGAGTGTATAATTACCTAATCCATATACTTCATTTTCTAGATCGGTCCCTGTCCTTTGTGGAAGACCCTCCTTGTCAGGGTAACATGCTTTATGCAGAACTGTGTTCAGATTTCCCCATACCCAGCTGCCTTTGTAGACTATGGACGCAGAGTCTAAAGAATTTATTAAACTAAACCAGGCACCACAAGAACCATTATGTGTGAACGGATACGGGAAGAGGGGCAAGACTCCCTTGTATTTCTGATAGGGAGGAAGTCTACCACATATCCAACAATTTGTAGCATTGCTGGTCTGATGAGAATGATGTAACATACTGATAAAAGTATTGTTGCGCAGCGGAAGCCGGTAAGACAACTCATGCGGGGGTAGTTCGCTGAAGGTATGCTCGACAGTGCTATTTGGAAAGAAATGTGCATGTATGGAAATAGGGAAATACATGTGTAGCAGAAAACTTACAGCAATAATCGTAAGACTCAGAAAAAACATAATCAATAATGTCACAATACAGTGACTACGAAGAGATTTACAATATTCTCGTTTCTTGAGCTGTTTCTGTCTATCTCTCTCTCTTTTGGGGTCTAACGGGTACATGTCAGAAACTGTCTAACCGATTCACCTAGGGGAGGACTTAAACAATGAAACTGTCTGACTTGCTAGACCTCAGCTTTAATTTATACTCCTGTTGAGGAGTTTTCTCTACCAGGGGGAGTTTAAAGTCACTGGAATCTGGGCAGTCCTTAGAGGGGGAGGAAGAGTCAGTCTCTGGCGGCGATCCGTAAAGTTTTTTAACATGACTAATGTGGACCCATCCCTTGCGGCCCTCCAACTTCACTGCCGTCCTCGTGGTCAATAAGACGAGCTTCGGCTCCTGCCAGCGGGGCTCCAGCGGGCTTCTCCTGTCGAAATGTCGTACAAAAACGAAGTCCCCGGGTGTAATCTCGTGTGGTTTCACCTCCGTATGGTCGGGAAAGGCTGCAGCTACCTGTGAACGACAAGATTGTAGTGCAGACATCAAGGAGGCAAGGTAATCTGTCAACATGTTACTATCAACATCAGTAATTTTACGAGGCATAGGCGTCCCCCACATATTCGGTGGCCTACCAAAGACCACCTCATACGGGGATAGCCCTGTTCTAGAGTGTGCAACCATTCTCATGTAAAACAATGCAACTGGCAAGGCGACTATCCAGTCTACCCCTTTCTCGGCACAGATCTTGGCAAGGCGTGTTTTCAGTGTCTGATTGTGGCGTTCCACGAGACCTGCTGCCTCGGGATGTCGGACGCAGTGGAACTTCCACTGATATCCTAGCAGGAGTGAAACCTGCTTCATTAATTCGGATGAGAATGGTTGGCCGTTATCTGAGTACACGACACGAGGCAAACCGTACCGTGGGAAGAATTCACGAACCAACTGTTTGGCAGTGGTCGGAGCAGTGTAATCTGGGACTGGATATGCTTCTGTCCAACGGGAAAGTGCGCATACAATTACAAGGACATATTTGAATCTTCGACATCGTTCCATCTGGATATAATCCATCTGGAGGACTTCAAAAGGGTAATCGGGAGGATTGAATCCACCTTGCTCTACGGGGATGCTTTTACCTGGATTGAACTGACAACAGATCATGCAAGTACGCACTTTCTGTTTTGCTGCTGCTCGTAAATGCTTGTTGTACCAGAGATTCTGTAAACTGTCTAACATGGCTTTTTCTCCCAGATGTGCTGGACTGTATGCAGTGTTGATCATAACTTGAACCATAGAGTCGGGGAGAAACCATGTGGCTTTTCCCTTCGTCATCCATCCCTGATCTGTCTGGATCCCTCCTAATTCAGTCCATTTCTTTATTTCATCTGGAGTAGCATGTGTCTGTATGTCAATTACATCTAGTGTGGGATCCTTAACTGTCATGCCATGTGTCGGTGTCGGAACTATTGTCTTTGTCATATCAGCTGCATGTGTATGAGTCAGAGCTGTGTGTTTCGCGGTCCGATCTGCCAGGTCGTTACCCTGGGAAATAGTGTCTGTGACTTTAGTATGTGCCTTACACTTCATGATAGCTATAGCTGATGGCAAATGTATTGCTTCCAATAATTCTTGAATGAGGGGACCATGTTGGATTTTGGCTCCGTGAGAGGTCAAGAAACCTCTTTCCTGCCAGAGTACACCGAAGTCGTGTACGACTCCAAATGCATAACGTGAATCTGTGTATATGTTAACATTCCTGTTTTTGGCTATTATACAGGCTCGGGTCAGAGCAATAAGCTCTGAGGCTGGAGCAGACAGTGTATCAATGCGGTGTGTTTCTTTGACTTTAGTTTCAGTGGTCACTGCATATGCGGCCACTAATTCGCCTGTGCTTGTTCTCATACATGAACCATCCACGTAAAGTGTCAGGTCTGGGTTTGTCAGTGCAACATCTGTTAAGTCTCGTCGGGGCTTTGTTACTGCGTTAATGATCTCTATACAGTCATGTGGAGCTGGATCTGTAATGTTCGGAGGTAACAATGTGGCAGGATTGAGTATGCTACACGTACTCAGATATTATGAAAATGTTAAAAGTACTGTTGCCTGCTGGCATTTACGAGAAACTCAAGGAAAAAGAATGGGAGGTGGGAGATAAAAAGATTAATTGGACCGAAATAGAAGACGAGGAAAATGGTCGCACTCCAGGGTTAGGCCTTGGGGAAAAAGCTAAAGCATTACCAGGATTAATTGTACAGGTTTTGCCAAGATTATTGACGACGAAAAAGGAAGACTGGGACGCAATCTCAGCCTGTAAACAGAAACACAATGAAGACACTAGTGATTTTTATTCTAGATTCGAGAAATGTTTTAATATTAATAGTGCCTGAAACCAAGTAGCGAGTCATACCCGCACCTTTTTGTAACCAAATTAGTCGAGAATTCCCTGCCCCAGGTTAAGAACCGTGTATATAAAGTCGAAAGCACATGGCAAGCAAATATGCCATCCCAAATGTTACAAATGTTACAGTACCATCAGAATAGAATTAGAGAAGAACAAGATCACGAACAAAGACGTATGAAAGATACGAAAATGAAAATGCTAGTTGCTCAGTCAGTCCCAGCTGACGGTCAGAAAAGGGGTATGACACAGTCTAATAATTCGGCGGCTCCTGTTAAAGGGACATGCAACTATTGTAAACAGCCAGGTCACTATGTAAATGAATGTACAGTCCTGAAACACAACATAGCCACAGGTAAAACTAAAGAGAGACCCCGTCAGCCTAGACAGGATCAGATCCAACATCAGGTCCAGCAACATATTCCACAGAACACCCAGCCAATGCATGCTCCCCAACAGACAGTACAGACAGTAGCGGTACCACAGCCACAGCCTATTGCCGCGACACAGCAAGTATCACAACAGATGTACCAGTATGCCCAGTCCGATTACCCCGACTATCAGCGATACTCATGAAACAGCCTAGAGAGGGAGGTTGGCTTGCCTCTTATTGAAATCCCTGTAGATCAAGAGGGTCCTTATGTACATAGTCAAGTATTAGGAAAGGATAGAAAGTTTCTGATTGACACAGGGGCAAGTCGAACAACAATAAGTCACGATGAGGTTCCAGGGGCACCTCTCTCAGGCTCACAGAACGTTTCTCTTGGTTTTTCAGGACAGCCTATTGTTAATAAAGTATCGAAACCTGTTCCCCTAGCAGTTGGTCCATTGTCACGCACTACAGACTTACTACTCACAAAGTCATGCCCGGAAAACTTGTTAGGTATCAAGACACTGAAGGCTCTAGGAGCAGTAATATGTTGTTCTCCGGAAGGAGTTAGACTGTTTTTACGTGACTTCAAAGGTCACTATGTATTACGAGATTTTGATGACAGATTGAAAAATGTACCAGAACATTTGTGGGCGAAAGGCCCAACTGATGTAGGTTGTATGCACATTACACCATACCGAGTGACACTCAAGCCAGGAGTTGTACTGCCCCGAATCCGACAATACAAGTTACCACCCGATGCTGTAGTGGCTTTACTGGAAATCATTGAAGAGCTCATTGCACAGGGAGTGGTTGTAGAAACCGACTCCAATCTATGTAATTCCCCTATCATTCCGATTCTTAAACGTACTGACCCGAATGCACCACCAGTTTATCGGTTGGTGATTGATCTGCGAGAATTAAATAAATGCATTGTGCCACAGTACCCTGTGGTCCCCGACATCTCATCCTTATTGACTGCTATTGATTCAGAGGCGACGTTCTTTACTGTAATTGATCTCAAGAACGCCTTCTTCAGTGTCCCCATTGATCCGGAGAGCCAATATCTTTTCGGATTCTGTTTAAATGGCCGAAGCTTCAAATTTGCACGCGCACCTCAAGGATTCACAGAAAGCCCCAGCATCTACAGCCAAGCATTGAAAAGACAACTTGACAGTATTCAAATGCCAGTTAACACTGCCCTGCTGCAGTACGTCGATGATCTGCTGATCACCGCTCGTAGCGAACCTGAATGTGAACATGCATCACTGACGGTTTTACATTTCTTAGCTGACAAAGGACACAAGGTGTCTCCTTCAAAGTTACAATTCTGTGTTCAGCAAGTGGTGTACCTTGGGCACTTGCTGTCCAAGAGGGGGAGACAGCTAACACCTGACCGCATCAAGTTAATTGCACACTTACCGCAACCTACGACACAAAAGGAAGTACGGGCTTTCATTGGCCTCACCTCTTACTGCAGGCAATGGATTCCCCAGTACGCATTTCTAGCCAAGCCACTTATACAGTTGACAACACAGGAGGCAGCGACTTCGACTGTCCTCCCTTGGACTCAGGAACACACACAGGCTTTTGATGAATTAAAGAAAGCATTATGTCAAGCACCAGTTTTAGCAACACCATGTTACAGCAAACCTTTTACACTCTTTGTTACAGATTGTGATGGCACAGCTCTATCTGTCCTCACACAAGATCAAGCAGGTTCACATAAGCCGTGTGCTTATTTTTCGAGTACATTAGACCCAGTAGCCCAGGCTCTGCCCGCGTGCTTGAAATCAGTTGCAGCAACAGCCTTAGCAATCCGACAAAGTGATTCCATAGTGTTAGGACATCCCCTGACAGTACAAGTTCCACACTCTGTGGAAGTTCTTTTAAACAGAACACAGACTCAACACTTGACTATAGCACGACTGACAGGTTATGAATTGACATTATTCCAACCACACATAGAAATCAGACGCTGTAGCATACTCAATCCTGCCACATTGTTACCTTCGAACATTACAGATCCAGCTCCACATGACTGTATAGAGATCATTAACGCAGTAACAAAGCCCCGACGAGACTTAACAGATGTTGCACTGACAAACCCAGACCTGACACTTTACGTGGATGGTTCATGTATGAGAACAAGCACAGGCGAATTAGTGGCCGCATATGCAGTGACCACTGAAACTAAAGTCAAAGAAACACACCGCAGTGATACACTGTCTGCTCAAGCCTCAGAGCTTATTGCTCTGACCCGAGCCTGTATAATAGCCAAATACAGGAATGTTAACATATACACAGATTCACGTTATGCATTTGGAGTCGTACACGACTTCGGTGTACTCTGGCAGGAAAGAGGTTTCTTGACCTCTCACGGAGCCAAAATCCAACATGGTCCCCTCATTCAAGAATTATTGGAAGCAATACATTTGCCATCAGCTATAGCTATCATGAAGTGTAAGGCACATACTAAAGTCACAGACACTATTTCCCAGGGTAACGACCTGGCAGATGGGACCGCGAAACACACAGCTCTGACTCATACACATGCAGCTGATATGACAAAGACAATAGTTCCGACACCGACACATTGCATGACAGTTAAGGATCCCACACTAGATGTAATTGACATACAGACACATGCTACTCCAGATGAAATAAAGAAATGGACTGAATTAGGAGGGATCCAGACAGATCAGGGATGGATGACGAAGGGAAAAGCCACATGGTTTCTCCCCGACTCTATGGTTCAAGTTATGATCAACACTGCACACAGTCCAGCACATCTGGGAGAAAAAGCCATGTTAGACAGTTTACAGAATCTCTGGTACAACAAGCATTTACGAGCAGCAGCAAAACAGAAAGTGCGTACTTGCATGATCTGTTGTCAGTTCAATCCAGGTAAAAGCATCCCCGTAGAGCAAGGTGGATTCAATCCTCCCGATTACCCTTTTGAAGTCCTCCAGATGGATTATATCCAGATGGAATGATGTCGAGGATTCAAATATGTCCTCGTAATTGTATGCGCACTTTCCCGTTGGACAGAAGCATATCCAGTCCCAGATTACACTGCTCCGCCCACTGCCAAACAGTTGGTTCGTGAATTCTTCCCACGGTACGGTTTGCCTCGTGTCGTGTACTCAGATAACGGCCAACCATTCTCGTCCGAATTAATGAAGCAGGTTTCACTCCTGCTAGGATATCAGTGGAAGTTCCACTGCGTCCGACATCCCGAGGCAGCAGGTCTCGTGGAACGCCACAATCAGACACTGAAAACACGCCTTGCCAAGATCTGTGCCGAGAAAGGGGTAGACTGGATAGTCGCCTTGCCAGTTGCATTGTTTTACATGAGAATGGTTGCACACTCTAGAACAGGGCTATCCCCATATGAGGTGGTCTTTGGTAGGCCACCGAATATGTGGGGGACGCCTATGCCTCGTAAAATTACTGATGTTGATAGTAACATGTTGACAGATTACCTTGCCTCCTTGATGTCTGCACTACAATCTTGTCATTCACAGGAAGCTGCAGCCTTTCCCGACCATACCGAGGTGAAACCACACGAGATTACACCGGGGGACTTCGTTTTTGTACGACATTTCGACAGGAGAAGCCCGCTGGAGCCCCGCTGGCAGGAGCCGAAGCTCGTCTTATTGACCACGAGGACGGCAGTGAAGTTGGAGGGCCGCAAGGGATGGGTCCACATTAGTCATGTTAAAAAACTTTACGGATCGCCGCCAGAGACTGACTCTTCCTCCCCCTCTAAGGACTGCCCAGATTCCAGTGACTTTAAACTCCCCCTGGTAGAGAAAACTCCTCAACAGGAGTATAAATTAAAGCTGAGGTCTAGCAAGTCAGACAGTTTAATTGTTTAAGTCCTCCCCTAGGTGAATCGGTTAGACAGTTTCTGACATGTACCCGTTAGACCCCAAAAGAGAGAGAGATAGACAGAAACAGCTCAAGAAACGAGAATATTGTGAAAACCTGCAGGGTCTTTATCGTGACAGGGTACTAGTTTCTTCATTTCTAGTAATTCTATTTTAGTGAGGGGTGTATATACAAATACACGTTCCAATGTGTCATCGTCTTTCCTTACTGGATGTACTTCTCGTAAGGGATTCTGTCTATCAAAGTAAAACATTTTTCTTTCTGAGGGTGGTGGAGCTGACATAAACTGTGGTTTCCGAAAAGTACTATACTTGTGTCTATGTTCTAGAATTTCTTTAATTAAATCAGTACCTAGGCCTCTCCATCTATTAGAGAGCAGTTCTATTAACATATCCGGTAAGGGACCTGGATCAGAATGTTGGCTTTTAAATAACGTAATGAGATGCTGAATCATGTATAGACTAGCTAATTTTTGTTCATCAGGGGAAAGGTTCAAAAACGTCTGAGCTACTGCATCATCATTATACGTACTAGAATTGTCAGCCCATTGTACGGCGGACCGGGCTAGTTCTTGTTCATCCATGGAGTCGAGTACATGGTACCCCATTCGTTCTTGAAGTATTTTATCGGTAGCCTGAAACAAATTTTCAGGAGTCCTTGGATTTGACATGGCAGCGTGAAAAAGTCTCTTGCTTTCTGGACGTATTGGACCTATTGTATTATTAAAGGGTCTTCCCTTACCTACATATGCTATCATTTCTCTAGCTGGTAATTGCGATGTTTCTGCTGTGGTCTCTGGTTGTTCGTCCTCCTCCGAGGATTCATTCTTGTCTGTATCTATTTCTCTTTCAGGCTATCTTCTTTCATGTATTTGTACTACTGCTTTTCGGATCCTTCTGTACATGTTGTCTATACAACTCTGTTTATCATGCTTTCCGTCTGCTATATTCTGACCCCATTTATTAAGTGCTTTCATCTCTTCCTTGTCTACACCAGGCCTATCTTGATCTCTTATCAAGCAGTTTATGAAGAAGCGTAATATCATACCTTGAGTGTCAACTTTCTGGTATGCCATGGCCTCGCCAATACTTTCAGGACCTTCCCCCGTTTGCACAAAATGATATATTCTGTCTAGATGATCAATCATTCCTGGTAGTAACATTAAATAGTTTGCAACTCGTCGTAGACGTACTGATGCTAGCATCATTCTGTCGTCTTTACCGGGTACCGGATCATATCTACAGTCCGTGAGAGGCTCTTTAAGTATGTCGTAACTCGCTGTTTGAGGTGTACGTTGTTTTGCTAAATCCCTATAAGTCAGTCGATGTGTTGGTGGCGGTGTTTGAAAACCTCCTGTCGCACCTCCTGAGGTGCCAGGTCCAAAAGGATTTAGTGGATGAATGCCAGGAAGAACGAGAGGGGGAGTAACAATAGGTGCGGGAAGTGTTGGGGGAACAGGCGCAGGAATGGGAGGAGGTGGAGTTTGTTGTTGCGGAAGTGGGTGTAGATTATCTTGGGGTAGGTTGCCGTCAGCATGGACACGTGGATTTGTATATGCCTATTTGTATATGCCTAAAGGGACATGCAACTATTGTAAACAGCCAGGTCACTATGTAAATGTATGTACAGTCCTGAAACACCACATAGCCACAGGTAAAACTAAAGAGAGACCCCGTCAGCCTAGACAGGATCAGATCCAACATCAGGTCCAGCAACATATTCCACAGAACACCCAGCCAATGCATGCTCCCCAACAGACAGTACAGACAGTAGCGGTACCACAGCCACAGCCTATTGCCGCGACACAGCAAGTATCACAACAGATGTACCAGTATGCCCAGTCCGATTACCCCGACTATCAGCGATACTCATGAAATAGCCTAGAGAGGGAGGTTGGCTTGCCTCTTATTGAAATCCCTGTAGATCAAGAGGGTCCTTATGTACATAGTCAAGTATTAGGAAAGGATAGAAAGTTTCTGATTGACACAGGGGCAAGTCGAACAACAATAAGTCACAATGAGGTTCCAGGGGCACCTCTCTCAGGCTCACAGAACATTTCTCTTGGTTTTTCAGGACAGCCTATTGTTAATGAAGTATCGAAACCTGTTCCCCTAGCAGTTGGTCCATTGTCACGCACTACAGACTTACTACTCACGAAGTCATGCCCGGAAAACTTGTTAGGTATCAAGACACTGAAGGCTCTAGGAGCAGTAATATGTTGTTCTCCGGAAGGAGTTAGACTGTTTTTACGTGACTTCAAAGGTCACTATGTATTACGAGATTTTGATGACAGATTGAAAAATTTACCAGAACATTTGTGGGCGAAAGGCCCAACTGATGTAGGTTGTATGCACATTACACCATACCGAGTGACACTCAAGCCAGGAGTTGTACTGCCCCGAATCCGACAATACAAGTTACCACCCGATGCTGTAGTGGCTTTACTGGAAATCATTGAAGAGCTCATTGCACAGGGAGTGGTTGTAGAAACCGACTCCAATCTATGTAATTCCCCTATCATTCCGATTCTTAAACGTACTGACCCGAATGCACCACCAGTTTATCGGTTGGTGATTGATCTGCGAGAATTAAATAAATGCATTGTGCCACAGTACCCTGTGGTCCCCGACATCTCATCCTTATTGACTGCTATTGATTCAGAGGCGACGTTCTTTACTGTAATTGATCTCAAGAACGCCTTCTTCAGTGTCCCCATTGATCCGGAGAGCCAATATCTTTTCGGATTCTGTTTAAATGGCCGAAGCTTCAAATTTGCACGCGCACCTCAAGGATTCACAGAAAGCCCCAGCATCTACAGCCAAGCATTGAAAAGACAACTTGACAGTATTCAAATGCCAGTTAACACTGCCCTGATGCAGTACGTCGATGATCTGCTGATCACCGCTCGTAGCGAACCTGAATGTGAACATGCATCACTGACGGTTTTACATTTCTTAGCTGACAAAGGACACAAGGTGTCTCCTTCAAAGTTACAATTCTGTGTTCAGCAAGTGATGTACCTTGGGCACTTGCTGTCCAAGAAGGGGAGACAGCTAACACCTGACCGCATCAAGTTAATTGCACACTTACCGCAACCTACGACACAAAAGGAAGTACGGGCTTTCATTGGCCTCACCTCTTACTGCAGGCAATGGATTCCCCAGTACGCATTTCTAGCCAAGCCACTTATACAGTTGACAACACAGGAGGCAGCGACTTCGACTGTCCTCCCTTGGACTCAGGAACACACACAGGCTTTTGATGAATTAAAGAAAGCATTATGTCAAGCACCAGTTTTAGCAACACCATGTTACAGCAAACCTTTTACACTCTTTGTTACAGAACGTGATGGCACAGCTCTATCTGTCCTCACACAAGATCAAGCAGGTTCACATAAGCCGTGTGCTTATTTTTCGAGTACATTAGACCCAGTAGCCCAGGCTCTGCCCGCGTGCTTGAAATCAGTTGCAGCAACAGCCTTAGCAATCCGACAAAGTGATTCCATAGTGTTAGGTACAAGTTCCACACTCTGTGGAAGTTCTTTTGAACAGAACACAGACTCAACACTTGACCATAGCACGACTGACAGGTTATGAATTGACATTATTCCAACCACACATAGAAATCAGACGCTGTAGCATACTCAATCCTGCCACATTGTTACCTTCGAACATTACAGATCCAGCTCCTCATGACTGTATAGAGATCATTAACGCAGTAAAAAAGCCCCGACGAGACTTAACAGATGTTGCACTGACAAACCCAGACCTGACACTTTACGTGGATGGTTCATGTATGAGAACAAGCACAGGCGAATTAGTGGCCGCATATGCAGTGACCACTGAAACTAAAGTCAAAGAAACACACCGCATTGATACACTGTCTGCTCAAGCCTCAGAGCTTATTGCTCTGACCCGAGCCTGTATAATAGCCAAAAACAGGAATGTTAACATATACACAGATTCACGTTATGCATTTGGAGTCGTACACGACTTCGGTGTACTCTGGCAGGAAAGAGGTTTCTTGACCTCTCACGGAGCCAAAATCCAACATGGTCCCCTCATTCAAGAATTATTAAAAGCAATACATTTGCCATCAGCTATAGCTATCATGAAGTGTAAGGCACATACTAAAGTCACAGACACTATTTCCCAGGGTAACGACCTGGCAGATGGGACCGCGAAACACACAGCTCTGACTCATACACATGCAGCTGATATGACAAAGACAATAGTTCCGACACCGACACATTGCATGACAGTTAAGGATCCCACACTAGATGTAATTGACATACAGACACATGCTACTCCAGATGAAATAAAGAAATGGACTGAATTAGGAGGGATCCAGACAGATCAGGGATGGATGACGAAGGGAAAAGCCACATGGTTTCTCCCCGACTCTATGGTTCAAGTTATGATCAACACTGCACACAGTCCAGCACATCTGGGAGAAAAAGCTATGTTAGACAGTTTACAGAATCTCTGGTACAACAAGCATTTACGAGCAGCAGCAAAACAGAAAGTGCGTACTTGCATGATCTGTTGTCAGTTCAATCCAGGTAAAAGCATCCCCGTAGAGCAAGGTGGATTCAATCCTCCCGATTACCCTTTTGAAGTCCTCCAGATGGATTATATCCAGATGGAACGATGTCGAGTATTCAAATATGTCCTCGTAATTGTATGCGCACTTTCCCGTTGGACAGAAGCATATCCAGTCCCAGATTACACTGCTCCGACCACTGCCAAACAGTTGGTTCGTGAATTCTTCCCACGGTACGGTTTGCCTCGTGTCGTGTACTCAGATAACGGCCAACCATTCTCGTCCGAATTAATGAAGCAGGTTTCACTCCTGCTAGGATATCAGTGGAAGTTCCACTGCGTCCGACATCCCGAGGCAGCAGGTCTCGTGGAACGCCACAATCAGACACTGAAAACACGCCTTGCCAAGATCTGTGCCGAGAAAGGGGTAGACTGGATAGTCGCCTTGCCAGTTGCATTGTTTTACATGAGAATGGTTGCACACTCTAGAACAGGGCTATCCCCGTATGAGGTGGTCTTTGGTAGGCCACCGAATATGTGGGGGACGCCTATGCCTTGTAAAATTACTGATGTTGATAGTAACATGTTGACAGATTACCTTGGCTCCTTGATGTCTGCACTACAATCTTGTCGTTCACAGGTAGCTGCAGCCTTTCCCGACCATACCGAGGTGAAACCACACGAGATTACACCGGGGGACTTCGTTTTTGTACAACATTTTGACAGGAGAAGCCCGCTGGAGCCCCGCTGGCAGGAGCCGAAGCTCGTCTTATTGACCACGAGGACGGCAGTGAAGTTGGAGGGCCGCAAGGGATGGGTCCACATTAGTCATGTTAAAAAACTTTACGGATCGCCGCCAGAGACTGACTCTTCCTCCCCCTCTAAGGACTGCCCAGATTCCAGTGACTTTAAACTCCCCCTGGTAGAGAAAACTCCTCAACAGGAGTATAAATTAAAGCTGAGGTCTAGCAAGTCAGACAGTTTAATTGTTTAAGTCCTCCCCTAGGTGAATCGGTTAGACAGTTTCTGACATGTACCCGTTAGACCCCAAAAGAGAGAGAGATAGACAGAAACAGCTCAAGAAACGAGAATATTGTGAAAACCTGCAGGGTCTTTATCGTGACAGGGTACTAGTTTCTTCATTTCTAGTAATTCTATTTTAGTGAGGGGTGTATATACAAATACACGTTCCAATGTGTCATCGTCTTTCCTTACTGGATGTACTTCTCGTAAGGGATTCTGTCTATCAAAGTAAAACATTTTTCTTTCTGAGGGTGGTGGAGCTGACATAAACTGTGGTTTCCGAAAAGTACTATACTTGTGTCTATGTTCTAGAATTTCTTTAATTAAATCAGTACCTAGGCCTCTCCATCTATTAGAGAGCAGTTCTATTAACATATCCGGTAAGGGACCTGGATCAGAATGTTGGCTTTTAAATAACGTAATGAGATGCTGAATCATGTATACACTAGCTAATTTTTGTTCATCAGGGGAAAGGTTCAAAAACGTCTGAGCTACTGCATCATCATTATACGTACTAGAATTGTCAGCCCATTGTACGGCGGACCGGGCTAGTTCTTGTTCATCCATGGAGTCGAGTACATGGTGCCCCATTCGTTCTTGAAGTATTTTATCGGTAGCCTGAAACAAATGTTCAGGAGTCCTTGGATTTGACATGGCAGCGTGAAAAAGTCTCTTGCTTTTTGGACGTATCGGACGTATTGTATTATTAAAGGGTCTTCCCTTACCTACATATGCTATCATTTCTCTAGCTGGTAATTGCGATGTTTCTGCTGTGGTCTCTGGTTGTTCGTCCTCCTCCAAGGATTCATTCTTGTCTGTATCTATTTCTCTTTCAGGCTTTCTTCTTTCATGTATTTGTACTACTGCTTTTCGGATCCTTCTGTACATGTTGTCTATACAACTCTGTTTATCATGCTTTCCGTCTGCTATATTCTGACCCCATTTATTAAGTGCTTTCATATCTTCCTTGTCTACACCAGGCCTATCTTGATCTCTTATCAAGCAGTTTATGAAGAAGCGTAATATCATACCTTGAGTGTCAACTTTCTGGTATGCCATGGCCTCGCCAATACTTTCAGGACCTTCCCCCGTTTGCACAAACTGATATATTCTGTCTAGATGATCAATCATTCCTGGAAGTAACATTAAATAGTTTGCAACTCGTCGTAGACGTACTGATGCTAGCATCATTCTGTCGTCTTTACCGGGTACCGGATCATATCTACAGTCCGTGAGAGGCTCTTTAAGTATGTCGTAACTCGCTGTTTGAGGTGTACGTTGTTTTGCTAAATCCCTATAAGTCAGTCGATGTGTTGGTGGCGGTGTTTGAAAACCTCCTGTCGCACCTCCTGAGGTGCCAGGTCCAAAAGTATTTAGTGGATGAATGCCAGGAAGAACGAGAGGGGGAGTAACAATAGGTGCAGGAAGTGTTGGGGGAACAGGCGCAGGAATGGGAGGAGGTGGAATTTGTTGTTGCGGAAGTGGGTGTAGATTATCTTGGGGTAAGTTGCCGTCAGCATGGACACGTGGATTTGTATATGCGGGAGCTACGTCGTCTAAATAGGAAGAAAGGAATATGTCCTTTGCGGTCTTGTGGCGTAATTTAGTCGGAACTAATGGAGGGGGCAGATCCTTCGGTACTTCCGGGGTGGCCTTAGGTAAACCCTCGGCCAAAAGAGGATACATACCATTCGCAAGAGTATTTCGCTGTCGGTCTACTTGTTCTGCTTTGACTCGTATACCTTCCTCAACTAATTCATTTTCTCGGGCTTTTTCTGAATCTTCTCTATGTTTCTCTCATTTCTGAATTCCTTTTCTGTTCGTTTATGCGATTCTTTACGCCACAATTCTATGGCATCTTTCTGAGATTGTCTGGCTTTCTTTTTCCATAGTGCTTCTTCTACTCTCTGGATGCAATCTGCATCCCATGTCCCTGTAACGGGCCATCTATATTTCTCTTCTAGGTTCTTAGTATAATCGGCCCATAAATCTAGATATAAGATGGCATCTAAGCCATGCTTATGGTACATAAAATTTCAGGGAGTGTCCCTGGGTGGGACAGGAATTGCTTCCTCTAGTATCCCTTTCCTAGTTCCTATCTGTCTTAATTTGCTGAACAGTGGCATCTTGATATTCGGTACTTGATACTTACTTGAACCTGAACACACTTTTGACACAGAAACACAGTAATGTATATCAAACAGTCACTCATACCACGACATTAATCACATAAAAACATTTTGAACACATATTGACTACCCTTGAACTATAAAACGAGAACTAAATCGAACCCTTGAATGTCTTGATATACTGCTAAACAGTACAGATACACTGCTAAAACAGTGCAGACCGGGTCTGTGTACCCAAACCCGTCTTTACCGGATACATAGTAATGCACCCGTCTAGATGCGTCCCCAGCAACGGTACTCACCGGGAAGCACGGAACGGAAGGCCTCGGAAACTCGACTGGACTAGACCGGACTGGACTCGACTCGACTCGTGACGTAGATACTTCGGAACTGGTGGGCCTCTAGATACCTCGGACCTTGTTCTCTTTGGCTGGGCTCTGGTCGGGATCCTCCGCACTCCTCACCGCCTCGTCTGGGTGCTGATCGCAGTCTCCGTCACCTCCGTAGGCCTGAGGGAGATACAGGAAATCCTGCGTGTACGCGTAATTGTCCGTCTTGGCTGGGGCAGGGGGCAAAGCCTGCAACCCACCTACCGGCGCGTGGGGTGGGGGAGGGGTACCTATTCGGGCGCCAAATTAATGTGGTAAATACATATTTACCGGCTGAATTTCTATGCAGTAAAGTTCAATAAAATAACTCAATCGAAAATAAGAGTCAAAGTCCGTGGCATCTGAGTTATAAGGGTTTTTATTCCATAAAATGGAATGGTTCGAACCAGGATATCATGTTCCTTTCACCATAAAGGATCAGGAAGGGATAGAGCATACTTTATTGACAGAGTACAACTTTTATAGTTAATGCACATAATGGTGAGGAATACAGAAGGCGTAACAGCTGAGAGAAACGAGATAAGAACACATGTGCGTAGCAATACGTAATCAGAAGGCGTGCACAAGGGCGTACACAGAGGTGTGTGCTAGGAACGTCACATGAAAGTGTCACAAGTGGGTGGATACATAGTGGAATCTTGCAGTGTCAGCAGAAATCTTGTAGCAAGGATGCGCGCGCAGCAGCATGACGTGCAACTGACGTGAGGCTGGAGGGTGCAGGGGACTTGACATTTAACACTAGAGGAAAGAGACAGAAGTCTGGCATGTCAGATCGACTCGTTCCTAAATCATAGCTGATATCTTGTGTTTGGGGAACTATATTATCTAGAAGGAAAAGTCTCTTGGGCAAAGGGTACTCTATACTGACTATTAATGCGTGCATATGTGACTACGTGTCTGCGCGAAATGCGAGGGGCCATGGGCCTACCATGGTAACAGGAGCAATGAATTACTTGCATGGAGACAGAGAGGCCGGGCCCTTTGCTCTGCAGCCGGGGAAATGTTTATCTATTCTGCTAGACTGGAATGTGTTTTCGAGGAGCTGAACTCGGCTATACTGATAACTTGAAGGCAAAATACTGTCTTTGGCAGGCAAGCAGGCCGAGCCGGGCACCGCTCGCCGCGCAGAGAGTAGGACAGAGGTCAGGGAAGCATCCCACGGTGCAGCTTTCAGGAGACAGAGAACAGAAAGGACTCGATGGCAGAAATCAGGGCCTAGCTCTGCAGGACTAGGAAAAACGTAAAAGTGCACCATGAAAAGACGTTGGCAAGGCATACTTAGAAACTGAATTATCGATCCATTCATGGTGGATCTGAAAGAGGACATGTTAACGTTGGACGCAAATGTATTTGCGTCTTCATAGCAGGTCGAGGAGGGAAGTTACATGCACTTTAAGCTCGTACATGGAGACGGTGGGGTTCACGTTAGGGGACACAATTGACTATAAAAATTGATATTACCTCACTCTTTCCCTTTCGTGTATGTCTATAATTACCTTACGAATCTTTCTGTACATGGCTTCTATACAAGCCTGTCTACTATGTTTGCCATCGGCTATGTTGTCACTCCATTTTGTCAGAACTCTCATCTCTTCTTTATTATAACCGGGCTGGTCTCGTTCCCTTATCAAACAATTTATCAAAAACTGTAAGATCATATTTTGAGTCTCCACCTTCCTGTGTGCCATGGCCTCTTGAATACTGTCTGGTCTCTCCCCCGTTCTAATAAAATGGTATATGTTATCTAAATGTTCTTTCATATCTGGGAAAATAGTCAAGTAGTTTGTAACCCGTCGTAAACGTATTGAATGTAGGATCATCTGGTCTTCGCCAGGTACTGCATCATATCTACAATCAGTAAGATACTGCTTAAGGGCTGCGTATGTATTTACTTTCGGTGTGCGTTGTAATGCTGCTTCTCTGAGTGTGGTTCGTTTTACTTGGGGCGGGGTGATAGGGAGACCTCTCGTAGCTCCTCCTGTAGAGTGATCGTCAACTAATACTGGTTGTGCTGTCGGTGGTAGTAATGGAGCTGGTACAGTAGGTGCAGGTAATGTAGGTTGGCCCTGGGTTGCTGGCATAAAGGGATTGCCAGGACCAGTGGCAGCGGGAACAGTAAGGGGAATCGTATCCTGAGCAGGATTGGGAGGATTATTAATATTAGGTGGTACACGTGCATTAGTATACTCTGGAGCAACGTCATCTAAATAGGAAGAAAGGAAAATGTCCGCTGCGGTCTGTCTATGACGGAGTTTAGTCGGGACCAATGGTGGTGGCAAGTTACTGGGTACTTCCGGGGTCGCCTTGGGTAGGCCCTCGGCGAGAACAGGATACAGACCTGCAATAAGGGCATTTCTTTGTCGGTCTAATTGTTCTGCTCTAACTCGTTCACCTTCTTCTAGTAATTCTTTTTCATGGGCTTTTTCGGATTCTTCTCTACTCTTCACTGCTTTTCTAAGTTCTTTCTCTGTTCTTCTATGCGATTCTTTATGCCATAATTCTATGGCATCTTTCTGGGATTGTCTGGCTTTCCTTTTCCTTTCCTTTTCCTTCTTCTACTCTCATGATGCATTCAGCATCCCATGTCCCTGAGACAGGCCATCTACCCTTCTCTTCTAGATTCTTTGTATACTCAACCCATAAGTCTAAATACAGTATGGCATCTAAGCCATGCTTATGGTACATAAAATGTCCGGGAGTGTCCCTAGGCGGGACGGGAACTGCTTCTTCGAGTATCCCTTTCCTGGTTCCTATCTGACGTAATTTCGAAAACAGTGGCATAATTGAACCTTACTTGAACGTGAACACAATAAACACAGTAATGAAAAGCAAACAATCACTCATACCACGACATTTAACACATTAAAACATTTTCAGACTGAATACTACCTGGTACATAGAAAAACATAAATTCTGAAAATCTCGAGAAACAATACTAGAAAACTGGATTACTAGAATACTGAATCACTAGATGCACTGCTAAAACAGTACAGACATACCGGTCCCATAAAGAGACACGTCATACCGTATCCACCTAAGTAAACACGTCTTGACCGGATCTGTGTACCCAGACCCGTCTTGACCGGGCACAAATTAATGAACCCGTCTAGATGCTCCCCCAGCAACGGTACTCACCGGGAAACAAAACTGAACTGAAGGCCTCGGAAACTCGACACTGGACTGGACTGGACCGCTACGGCGTCTGGCTGCTACTACTACTTCGCATGCGCTTCGGAACAGGTGGGCCTCCGGTTACCTCGGACCTTGCTCTCTCGGCTTGGGCTCTGGTCGGGACTCTCCGCATTCCTCACCGCCTCATCTGGATGCCGGACCGCAGTCTCCGTCTCCTCCATGGGCCTGAGGGAGATAGCAGGAAAACCCGCAGGTGTGCACAGGAATCCGTCACGGCTGTAGAAGGGGTCTGGGGCCTGCGTTACATCGCCAGCGCGTGGGGAAGGGGAGGGGTCCCTATTCGGGCGCCAGATTATGTGGTAAATAATTTTACCGGACTAATTTTCTATACATTTACATAACAATAAAGATAGCTCAAAAATGAGAGGCAGAGTCCGTGGTATCTGAGTCATACGGGCTTTAATTAAGTGTCCCGGGGTACTGGACATCGAGTTCCATCACCACTAAGGTTCAGGAAGGGATATTCAACATTTTATTAACATCACACAATATATATAGTAAAACTGTATAATTGAAATGAATACAGTAGGCGTAACAGGTGAAAAGAGAGAGATAAGAACACATGTGCGTAACAGGAGGCGTGTAAAAGGGCGTACACATAGGCGTGTATTTGACGAGTCAGAGAAACGTCACAAGTGGGTGGATGCTTAGAGAAAGTTTGCAGGATCAGCAGAAACCTTTGATACAGATGCGCGCGCAATTGAGCATGACGTGGTGTAGACGTGTAACTGGGGAGAACTGGGGCTTGACTTTAGCACTAGTAGAGGAGACTGATGTCTGAGATGTCAGAACGACCTGTACCTATAGCATATCTGGTATCTTATGTTTAGAGGATGTGTTGTCTGAAGTAAAAGGTCTCTCGGGCAGGGGCCGTTCAATACTGAATGCTAGTGCGTGCATATGGTTCTTCATGTAATGCGCGGGGGCCATGGGCCTACCATGGTAACGGGTGCAGTAAATTACGTGCAAGGAGACAGGAAAGCTGGGCCCTTTGCTCTGCAGGCTGGAATATGTTTACCTATTTCACTAGACTGGAATGTGTTTTTGCGGAGGCTGAGCAGATAACTTGTAGGCAAAATACCGTCTTGGCAGGCAGGCCAGGCCGAGCTGGGCACCGCTCGCCTGGGCAGGATATAAGGTAGAGGTCAGGGATGCATACCTAAACTGCAGCTTTCAGAGACAGAAAAGACTCGGAGCCTTAATTTAAGGGCCTGGCTCGGCTGAGCCAGAGAAAACATGGAAAAACGTGTGCGATATTCAAAAGTGCACCATGTAAAGACGTTGGCACCATAGGCCTAAAAGCCATTTTAACGTGGTTTTCTTAGTGAACTGAATAACTGACATGTTAACGATGGACGCAAATGCATATGCGTCTTCATGGCAGGCACGGGAAAGGAATTACACAACATACATGGAACATGGGTGCATGGGTAGGGTGCGAGTGGGGGACACATTGGCTACCTAAAAATTTCTATTTCCTCAGGATTGTGGTGATTTTTGAGTGTTTATCGACTTTTTGGGGTGTTGTTGGGGCCTGGCCATGTGGGTGGGGGACATTTTGAGGCCTGGTACAGGCATGGCCCGGCCATGTGGTGGGGGTCAAGGGGCCATTTTGAAGCCAGGCAGTGTGCTAAGGCCTGCACCCAGTTTGCCTTTCTTTCAACCATTATGCCCAGGGGTACTCAGTGGTGCATGGGCCTAGTCTTTCTGTGGGGCGTCTTGAATGTAAACATCATTGAAGACATGGATGGCATGGGATTGTGGTGATTTTTGAGTGTTTTTTGATTATTGGGTTGGTGTTGGGGCCTGGCCATGTGGGTGGGGGCCATTTGGAGGCCTGGTACTGGCAGGGCCTGGCCATTCGGTGGAGGTCAAGGGGCCATTTTGAAGCCAGGCAGTGTGCTCAGGCCTGCACCCAGTTTGCCTTGCTTTCAACCATTATGCCCAGGGGTACTCAGTGGTGCATGGGCCTAGTCTTTCTGTGGGGTGTCTTTAATTTAAACATCATTGAGGGCATGGATGGCATGGGATTGTGGTGATTTTTGAGTGTTTTTCGACTTTTTGGGTTGGTGTTGGGGCCTGGCCATGTGGGTGGGGGCCATTTTGAGGCCTGGTACAGGCAGGGCCTGGCCATGTGGTAGGGGTCAAGGGGCCATTTTGAAGCCAGGCAGTGTGCTCAGGCCTGCACCCAGTTTGCCTTGCTTTCAACCATTATGCCTAGGGGTTCTCAGTGGTGCATGGGTCTAGTCTTTCTGTGGGGCGCAAGTAGAGCCGCAAGGAGAGGCGTATGGACAGGTGCATAGAGAGGTGCAACTAGAGGTTCATGGAGGGGTACAACTGCCTTCAACGCTTGTTCCTCCAGAAGTAGGGGCACATCAGGAAATTGATATTCAAGAGGAGGTATCATCCGAGGAAGCCACTCCTCCTGATGATGATTATCCATTGTCTTCCAGATCCCCAGCAAGAAAAAGGTCAAAGAGGGATACTACTACTACTACTACAAGTTCTTCTTCAAGCCCCCTTCATTCTGATGACCTTGATCGTGATTGGAACCCAGCCATGCAGTCTGAGAGTGAGTCACGCCATGAGCCGACAAACTTAGCTAAGCCTAAAAGGAAGGCTCCCGCAAAGCTTCGACTTATGGGTGATGACAACGACCAAAATGTGGTGTCTTCTGCTGCTGATGAACAGTCTGATGATGAGCCAGTCATCACAGTCGTCACTCCAGCCCCAGCGGGCATGCAGCAGACACACATTTTGACCCTATCCTGAATGGCTGCTGAGCGGGATATGGGCGGCGTGGCACTGGTACCACCACCATTAACTACAACACCAACACGACCTACAGCTTCCATCTTTTTTAGTCAGAAGGGCCGGCATGGACCTCCATCCAGCTCGACCTCAAGTAGTGGTGCTGTAAGTGAACAACAGAAACGAATTCAGCCACGCCCATCCTCCACTTCATCTGGCATTGAAAGTCAAAGTAGCACCTCCACCTTCAGCAGACATTACCAGTCCCCAGTTTGGGACTTCTTTACTGTTAGCGCAAAGGCGGAAAACATGGTTGTTTCTTTGATTTGTAAAGTATCCGTTAGTCGAGGTAAGACAAGCTTGGTACCAACTATGGTACCGGAGGCCAGAGAGGTCATCTCAAGCAACCCCTCACTATCATTTGGGAAGCACACATGAGGAAGATCGAGGAAGGCAAAAGAAAAACAAATCCAAATGTATCCCTTGATATTGCATCTGATGATGACGAGTGGCTGATCGTGCAGGGGGGAAGTGAAGAAGCAACAGACATTTTTTCTGGTACACCCAGTTCTGCTGGCAGCAGCACTGCAGTGGTATCTCCCACACCCTCTACCCCTGCAACATCTATGAGGCACACTAAGAGTGTTGGAGAGACACCAGTGCGAAAAACTACATCACTGGGCCTAACTGGTTTGAAGACGTCATCATCATCAGCATCAGTAAAATGATCCAGCCCACCATTCGCGGAATGTTGTGGTCAGAGGCGCCATTTGAACGCAACCACCCAACGGTACGTCGGTATAACGCAAAGCTGGCTAAAATGCCAGCGCTGGACCTTCTCCCTTTTTCTTTCGTGGAAGGTGTGGGGTTTCTAGAATTAGTGGCAACAGTCTGCCCTAAATGGAAGGTTCCTAGCCGGTACTATTTTGCCAGAGTTGCGGTTCCAGCACTACATCAAGATTTGCTGGAGGTGATTGGGGCAGCTTTGCAGAAGAGTGCTGTTCACACTATCCACTTGACAACAGACATGTGGACCAGTTGCCAAGCCCTTGATTACATGTGCATCACTGCACACTGGGTCTCTTTTGCAGGGTCTTTTGCAGGGATTCGAGACAAGTCAAGTGCAGTTGTTGACCTGGACACAGTTTTTCAAGCTACTTGGAAACATGCAACGTTAGCTCTGTTTGCCATGGAGAAAACTCATACTGCAAAAAACATTTTGGAGGAGTTTTACAGTAAGGTCTCTGAATGGCTGCAACCAAGAAATCGCATAGTTGGTTATGTTTCCACGGATAATGGCAGTAATATAGTTAAGGCCATGCAGGAAGGTGAATATTTCAGAGTGCCGTGTTTGGCGCACTGTATAAACCTGGTTGTTCAAGATTTCTTGAAAACTGAAAACACAGTCAAGAAGTTACTGACCACCTGCCGAAGAATCTGCAGACATTTCAGCCATTCTTTTAAGGCCCGGAAGGAGCTGAGGAGCATTCAACATGAACGTAAAGTGCCAGTCAAAGGACTCATCCAGGAGGTGGCAACACGTTGGAACTCACATGCTTGAGCGTCTGTTTGAGCAGTGCATGGTAATCAATGACTATGTCTTTCAACTAGGTTCTACTATGAAAGACATTAGGCTAGAGTTGGAGGAATGGCAGCTAGTTAAAAGCCTGACAGACATGCTTCATCCTTTTGAGGTCTTCGCGCGTGAAGTCAGCAGGGAGGACTGTTCTTTGAGCAAAGCTATCCCATTGTTGGTCATGCTAGAGCACCTACTGAAGGCGGTGTCTTCAACGTTCAGAGATGATGTTGAAAAGCAAGATGCATATCTGTTGGCGGAGAGGCTATTAAGCCGCCTAGTTGCCAATGAAAAAAATACATACAGAACAACATTACATTTGTGCCACTATTCTGGATCCGCGGTACAAAAAGGCAGTGGCCAGCAAAGCATTTATTCCTTTTGATGAAGCAGATGTTTCAAAGTACAAACATTGGCTAGCTGTGTCAGCCAGTCGGTTCGAAAAAGATTGGCAGAAAAGTCAAGGAGCCGTCAGAAGTCCAACTGAATCAGCAGGCCAAACAGCGTCAAGTTCCACTTCTGAATCTGTGGGCGAAGGGAGTAACTTTCCCTCACAGCCGTTACCGACACCAGCAGCAACCGTATCATCATCCTCACCTGCACCAGGCCCAGCCATAATTTTGTCGGAAGCGGATTGGCTAACTCATCAAGGGTTTGCTCGTTCCAGTGCTGAGAAGGCCACTGATGGTACGCAAAGTGGAGCAACCGTGGAGAACCTTGAATTGATGGTTCAGGCCTATCTGGATGACCCAAAACAGGTCTTTGTTAATACAAACCCATTGCTTTATTGGTACAGGAAAATGGCTCTATGGCCACTGATCACCAACCTGGCTATAAATTATTTGTCTTGCCCTCTCCCAAGCGTGTCTTCTGAACGTGTTTTCAGTGCTGCTTGAGCCATTGTAACTTCAAAAAGGACCCACCTCTCGGCCAAAAATGTGGAGAGGTTAACACTGATCAAGATGAATCAGCACTTGATACCACCCGATTACAAAGTACGTGAATGAACGCAGGAAGAAGAGGACACCGACTTAGGTGATGGAAGTTCTTCTCTGTTATCTGACCTACTCCCATCTCAATTCATGGAGTTTGAGGACGAGCTCTACTTCCCTGACACCGAGCTCTGAAAATGACTTCCGTTTATTTCGTCACTTTTATTTCTGTGTGTCTTTCTTTATTTTGCAACTTTTACCACAACAAAACTCTAATCACCTAATCACAACAAGTCCATCAGCCGCACTGTCTTCATCTTATATTCCTTATTGATTTGAAGGTGCAGCAGTCTGTATTCCTGAGGTTCACAAGTTCACAACTCAATCATGCTCCTTTATACTCCTCCAGACTCCCCCTATCCATTTCCCTCAAGGCAGATGGATGGATTACGACGAGTCCCCTCAAGTGGGACTGAAATTACTGACTGACTACATGCTTGCTGATTGCTGACAAAGTTACTTCTGATATTGACAGGAGAGGCTACCCTGTGGGCCCTCACTTTCCGAAGAAGATGTGGACAAAAAGTGGAACAGGTAATGAATAATTGAGAAGATGGCATGCAGTGGACAGCAATGGCTGTCTGGCTCTGATGAAACCAATTGCTGTTTGTTTTTTGTGCATGAAATGATGATTCATATGTCTTGTCTAAGTTATTATTTAATCTTTCACACAGTAATTGTAACTCATGTCAACAACTCTGTTTTCTTTACCTTGTTTAATTAAAATTGTACTTCAAATTCAGGGGCCACTATATTACATTTCACAAAATATGCAAAATGTCTTTGGAGCGGACTCACTTGCCAATATACCATGATGATTGATTAAATAATATATCTTTTTTCTTTACAGACACTCACTGGGATGGATGGATCATCAGCGTCGGTTTACAGAAGAACTATGGCCAATTTGTGAGTGGCAAACAGGTAAACCAGTCTACAACAACTACTACATCAGGACTACATGTCTGTCTAGTCGTGGTATGTATTGGTCGAGGGCGAGGCAGTGTACTGTTGTTGGTATGCCAGGCAGATTCCACTCCAGACAGCAGTTCATGTAAAATTGGGGCTATGTGGCTTGCTGCATACAATTAGATATGCTTTCTCTGTCTGACAAAGAGCCTAGGTATGCTACATCAGGTTGCTTCACTCAGTGGTGCATGCCTTGACCCTCTGCATGGCACTGGCTCAAGCTTGGGCCAAACATCCGTTATGTTTGCAAAATGTGCTGTTTTTCGGTATTTCGCAAATCTCGCGAAATTACCGAAAAATCACAAATTCTTGAGCGGAATGGATTTTTTGCCCATGCTTGCGGCAGGGCCATGCAGACAGTCAATGCAGGCACCACTGAGTGAAGCATCCTCCTAATGTAGCATACCTAGGGTCTTTGACACAGACAGACAAAGCATATATAGGGTTTAGGGTTCAGTGCGATTTACTAGGGTTTTTGGGTTTAAGTTGGTATGGTTCACGCTGATTCTAGGGCTCGGGCCCGATGCAGGCTCGTTCATAATGATGTTGGCTATGTTTTAGGGGGGTTTGGTGTTCTTTGGTCCAGAATTGGCAGAATTTTGGCCTTTTTGGCTGTTTTGCGGGCGCGTGTGTTTGGGTGAAAACTAAGTGAAAACTAGTCGTAGACCTTCTTCTTCTTCTTCAGAGCGCAGTGGTTCGATTTTGTTCTGCCTTGCTGAGATTCTTGTGAATCGCTTGATCAAGTGACTGTCCAGGTAAGTTTCAAGAGGATCGAAGTAGTGGAAGTGCTGAAAACAGCAATGTTTTGTGAACAACACAATTTGCCATGTTTTGAATATACCAGTATTGCATGTTTTTGGGGGGCTGTTTGGGGGTGTTCTAGATTTGTGGGGGAGGGTGTGGGGGTCTGGGAGCACTGCTGAGATAGCATAATTTTGATTGGAAGTGATTTAAAGAAATTCCATGGTGGGAAAGAGGAGTTAGGGCCTAGCTGCAGAGCGCGTTTGGACCGATGTTGACTGGTTGGCTGAAAATTTTCTAAGTATGAGTTTTTGCATTTTGCTTTTTGCCTGTTTAGGGGTGTTCTGCTTTTTTGTGGGTGGCTGCAGGAGTCTGGGGGCATAACTCAGAAGGTCTAATATCGGAATCAAGTGTTTTGGACCAAATCAATGGTGAAAAAGTTTTTCCGTTTTTGCTCACTTGCCTGTTCTTGGGGTGCTGTTTGGGGGGCTTTAGGTTATTGGGGGTGGGTTTTGGGGTCTGGGAGCACTGCTGGCACAGTCTAATTTTGATTGCATTTTTTTCAGAAAATCCATGGTGGAAAAGGGGAGTTAGGGCCTAGCTGCAGAGCGTATTTGGACTGAATTCCAGGTAGGCCCATTTTTGCTTTTTGCCTGTTTGGGGGTGTTCTGCTTTTTGGCGGGTGGCTGCAGGGGTCTGGGGGCATTGCTGGGAAGTTCTAATACCAGATAAAAGCTGTTTGGAGAAAATCGGAAGTGAAAAAGTTTTTGCGTTTTTGCTCACTTGCCTGTCTTTGGGGTTTTGCTTTTTGGCTATTTGGGGGTGTTAAACTTGTTTCCGCCTGGGTAGACGGGTCTGGGGCCATTTCTGTGAAGGTCTAATACCGGATAAAAGTGGTTTGGAGAAAATCGGAGGTGAAAAAGTTTTTACCTTTTCAGACATTTCGCTCACTTTAGCGTTTTCGGGGGGCTGTTTGGGGGGTTACTGCTGTTTGTGGGGGGGTTTTGGGGTCTTGGAGCAATGCTGGGTATGGATACTTTTGATTGCAAGTGGTTTAGGGAAAATCCATGGTGGCAAAGGGGAGTTAGGGCCTAGCTGCAGAGCGCGCACGGAGTGATTTGGGATTGAGGGCTAAATAATTCTGTCTCACTTTTTGCGGTTTTGCTTTTTGGCTGTTTGGGGGGTTAAACTTGTTTCCGCCTGGGTTGATGGGTCTGGGGCCATTGCTGTGAAGGTCTAACACCGGATAAAAGTGGTTTGGAGAAAATAGGAGGTGAAAAGGTTTTTCCATTTTCAGACATTTTGCTCACTTTAGCGTTTTTGGGGGGCTGTTTGGGGGGTTATTGGTGTTTGTGGGGGGTTTTAGGGTTTTGGAACAACGCTGGGTATGGATACTTTTGATTGCAAGAGGTTTGAAGAAAATACATGGTGGCAAAGGGGAGTTAGGGCCTAGCTGCAGAGCGCGCACGGAGTGATCTGAGAACTAGGCATAAATTTGTCAAAGTCCCCATTTTTGCTTTTTGGCTGTTTGGGGTGGTTACACTTGTTTTCGCCTGGGTTGACGGGTCTGGGGGCATTGCTAGGAAGGTCTAATACTGGATAAAAGTGTTTTGGATAAAATCCATGGTGAAAAAGTTTTTAACTTTTCAGAGTTTTCGCTCACTTTCGTGTTTTCGGGGGTCTGCTTGGGGTGTTCCTGGTGTTTGTGGGGGGGTTTTGGGGTCTTGGAGCAACGCTGGGTATGGATACTTTTGATTGCAAGAAGCTTGAAGAAAATCCATTGGGGCAAAGGGGAGTTAGGGCCTAGCTGCAGAGCGCGCACAGAGTGATTTGGGATTGTGGGCTAAATAATTGTGTCACTTTTTGCGGTTTAGCTTTTTGGCTGTTTGGGGGTGTTAAACTTGTTTCCTCCTGGGTTGACGGGTCTGGGGGCATTGCTGTGAAGGTCTAATACCGGATAAAAGTGGTTTGGAGAAAATCGGAGGTGAAAAAGTTTTTGCATTTTTGCTCACTTTCCTGTCTTTCGGGTGCTGTTTGGGGGGCTTCTAGGTTTTTGTGGGTGGGTTTTGGGGTCTGGGAGCACTGCTGGCACAGTCTAATGTTGATTGCATTTGTTTTTCAGGAAATCCACGGTGTAAAATGGGAGTTAGGGCCTAGCTGCACAGCGCATTTGGACTGAATTCCATGTAGGCCCAACATTTGCTAAGTCTCACTTTTTGCGATTTTGATTTTTGGCTGTTTGGGGGTGTTAAACTTGCTTCCGCCTGGGTTGACGGGTCTGGGGGCATTTCTGTGAAGGTCTAATACCGGATAAAAGTGGTTTGGAGAAAATCGGAGGTGAAAAAGTTTTTCCATTTTCAGGCATTTCGCTCACTTTAGCGTTTTCGGGGGGCTGTTTGGGTGGGTTCCTGGTGTTTGTGCGGGGGTTTTGGGGTCTTGGAGCAACACTGGGTATGGATACTTTTGATTGCAAGTGGTTTGGAGAAAATCCATGGTGGCAAAGGGGAGTTAGGGCATAGTTGAAGAAAGCGTTTGACACTATTTTTAACTTAGGGCTCGTTAGGGTTAGCAGTATTGCTTGTGTTTGGGGGTGTTCGAGATTTTGGCAACTGGGTTCTGGGGTCTACTCTTGGAGCACTTGACGAGAAATGTCTAGTTTTGGTTGCAAGTGGTTTGAAGAAAATCCATGGTGGGAAAGGAGGGATTTGGGCCTACTTTACTTTCAAAGTACGTTTTGTCACCATTTTCAACTAGGCCTCAGACAGGTAGCTGTATCGCACGTTTTTTGGGGTCTGATTGGGGGTATTCTACATTTCAGTGTCTGGGTTTAAGGGTCCGGGAGCACTGCTGGGAAGGTCTAATTTTGTTCTAAAATCGTAGTTTACAGTACACCTAGCTCGAGGGGAAAGATCCGCAAAATGTGCCCATACTTATTTATCCTTCAAAAGGAGACTCAGAGTATGCCCTTTCAAAACTATTGTACTGTCAATTCTGAAACTGAAAGTGTGACTTTTTGCACTACACAGCGTACGTACCTTATATTTTTTTCTCAGTGGTGTTTTAATATCACTTCCTGTTTTTCCATCAACATTTACAGGGCGGCTTTCACCTTGTGCAATGGAAAAAAGGATGAAGTCAGGCTTCACATTAGCGAGCCGCAATTCAGCATCCGCCAGGCAGGCCGTGGACAGGGTGTCTTCTGGTCATCCAACATTGATCGACGGAGCGTCACATGGAACGGAGGAGTACCGCAAATAAGAGGAATGGCTGGATGCATGTAACTTCCCAAGTTCAACAAGACAAGTACAACAACATACAGTAACAGTATCCATTCATTTCTACTTATCTTTTAAGTAATGTTATTGCTGTGAACTTCTATGAGTGTGACTCTGCATTTCTTTGCTCTCTGCTTCTAAATTTAACAGTAATTTAATGTTGTAAGTGTTTATTCTCTTTGAGGGCAGAGAGGCAAGTGAAATTGCATAATGACTGCAGCTCTGTACTGTCAACTAGTTTCTTCGTAGTCACTAGTTACTAGTAAGTTGCAGTAAGTAGTAGTGCTACTTTGCAGTAACCTAACCATCCATTTAGTAAACAACTTCTGGCATGCAGTAGTGCACTTCCTTTATGTCCCTTTAAAGATTTATCAAGATCTTCAAATCCAAAGATTTGTTTCTCTTCATTTGTTGTTTGACTGTCCATGCTGTGTTTTTTTTCCTCTCTACCAAACTTTCCCAAAAACACCCATTCCCATCCATTTTTCAAACCCTAACCCTCTTCCCCCGGGCTGTGTGGTATTTCATTGTGGTGTGACTGACAACAACAATAAATTCCACAAACTTGCTGGGGAGGATAAGGTCAAAGCAACCAAAATCATTAAAATCAGAAGTTTATGTGCACCATCGTGGATTGATAAGAACATCCTCCTCCTACACAATGTGAACAATCAAATGCTTAATGCTTACGTTACGTTGATGACGTGTCCTTTGCCTTAATTTCTTATAGCAGTCAAACTCCACGCAACTACTGCTTATATTTACATTAATTTTGCACTGCTTAGGCTACAATTTAGGGCACTGTTCTCTACCGTACTATCTAATGTACTGTTTCTACGCTACGCTCAGGCCACTCAATGTTTCATTTCCTTTTTTTCATATGGTGATACTGCCAGTGTGCACCACTACTGCTCCAAGCACAACAATGATATTGCATCAATCGAGGATTCAAGTCAACAACCAACCTTAATCACCATTTGCAATGCAGGCAGCCCTGGGGCTACCCCGATTCTCAAACACAAATCAAAGGTAAGATAAGCATATTGGAGAGGTAGTAGAATAATGGGCTAGGACTAAGTTGGGAGGAGAGCAGAGACGGACAGTATTACTAGTAAAGTACAGTAGTAGGGCTACTGAAATGACTAACTCGGTTACTTGCAATTTGGTACATTTCAGGACTAGATGTTTCATTCATGCTGGTAAGTTTGAAAAACCAAACGTCCAGTAACCACCGCCAACTCCCACACAAAATAATATGAGCGCGTATACTGTGTTTTGGTATGAAAAATATAATTATTAAGAAATATAAATTATTGATGTTGTTGTCACAAAGATAAAATAAATTACCCCAATTCACCCCCCCTCCCTAACCAAGCCAACGTCCAAAAATCCAAAGGTCCCCTTTCCCAAAAACCCAATTCCCACCCCCCCCCAACAGTCTTTAAAAAAGGGGCAAGGGACAGTCACTTCCTCCGGTGGCGTAGTGTGGACAGCTGGTGCTGCACGTCACGCAGCTCTTTGCAGAGGTCCCGGAGCTGGCGCTGCTGTTTTTCGCCCAACCGCTCCAGGTAGTCCACTCGCTTTCGGAGGCGGCGCACACGTGCCATCCAGGCTCTGGGGGGGCCAGCTGTTGTTTCTGCTGCTGTGCGGCGGCGGCGGGAAGCTGTCGGGCCATGGCTCCGTTTGGCTGGAGGATTCTGTCTGGTGGACCCGGGGGCAGTGGAGGAGGATGTACTGGTTGATGTGTCCTCATGCTCCCGAGCCCGCAACCGCCGATACTCGGCACAAATAGCCTCCAGCTTACGGGCCCTGGCCTGGACAGCCATCTCCTTGAGGGTGAGCTTTTTTGGAGTAGCATCTATGAAGAAAGAAAGAAAAATAATGTAGCCAATAGTCTTTAACATAAAGTCAAAATAATTTAACGGAAAGTTGACACTCAGTAACACCAGCAAGTAGCAAACACAGTATAACATTTTGGCATGTATCTTTCCGCCGTCTTTGTAAGCTTGTGACATTACTGGGAGTTTTAGGAATTCCACTAGCAGCACTATGGGTGGACTCACTACTACATACATAGTTAGAGAGTACTAAAAAAAGGCCTTTTTAACTTTTTTTCTCTTGTGTTGCAAAAGAAATTACTGGTACGTGAACTTGTGGTAGCCGCCATAATGGCAGCTAACTCAGCTTTCACCCAAGAAATACAGACACAGGCCATGATGATGCAGAGTCGCAGTAATTTAAGCAGTACATGCAGGTGGAGATAGGAATGTCTTACTTTTCTATAGGACAAGTTGAAAAACACACTACTGAAACCCCTCCTCAAAAAGAGCGGTTTAGAGAAAACAATCCTTAAAAACTACAGACCTATCGCTAGTCTGCCTTTTCTGGCCAAAATAGTGGAAAAAGTTATGAACAGCCAATTAGCCGAGTATATTGAACAGAACAATCTCCTGGACGAGTCCCAGTTCGGATTTCGCAAACTTCATGGAACTGAGACCGCTCTTATAAAGGCTGCCGATGATATAAGAACCATCAGAGACCAAGGAGGAACAGCGATATTGGTCCTGCTGGACCTCTCGGCAGCCTTCGACACGGTCAATCATGCGGTCCTGATTGACCGTGTCGAAGAGATGGGCATTTGCTCACTGGCCAAAGAGCTTCTAGCCTCGTTTCTGTCAAACAGGACGCAGGCAGTGACCTTGGGCGAATTTCAATCCATCGAGCTCGCCCTCCCATGTGGCGTTCCGCAAGGCTCATCCCTAAGTCCGACACTCTTTAACATCTACGTGTCGGACTTAGCTAGGGTAATTAAGAACTACCGGATGAGCCTTACCTCATACGCCGACGACACCCAATTGGTGATCGCGATTAAGAACGACGGTGAAGAAGTAGCTGCCAGCTTCCAGGAAGGTATGGTGGCTATTAAGGATTGGATGGCCAAGAACTGCTTGCGCCTCAATTCAGATAAAACGGAGGTAATGATCTTCGGAACATTATCCCCACATTGGTCCAATACATGGTGGCCAACTTCGCTTGGAGCCCCCCCAGAACCGGTGCACAAAGTTAGGAATCTGGGAATTGTCTTTGATGACAACCTCAGTTTCGCTAACCATGCCAACCAGGTAGCGTCTTCTGCCTTCTACAAGCTCAAGATCATTAGAAAAATCCTGCCATATTTACCCGAAAGTACAAGGAAAACAGTGGTGAGCTCCTTAGTGCTCTCATCACTTGACTATTGTAATGGACTCTTTGTAAAAGCGCAGGCAAGGGTGGTGGCCAAACTGCAGCTTATTCAAAATGCTGCTGCAAGGCTGCTAGCAGGCATCCCCAGATTTCAGTCTACTAAACAAGCAATAAGAAACCTCCACTGGTTAACGGTGAGAAATCGCATCAGATTCAAGACCTTGTGTCTCACCTTTAAAGCTCTCAAGGGTCAGGGCCCAGCGTTTCTTAAACAGAAACTATGCCACTACCTCCCAAAAAGATCTCTTCGATCGGAACAGAGACTTCTTCTGGTTGTGCCACGAACTAGAACTGTTAAATGGGGCGACCGATGCTTCATTAACTCCGCAGCCAAACTTTGGAACACGCTTCCAATGGAACTAAAATCGGCACCCTCATTATTTCAATTCAGAAAACTTGTAAAAACATGGTTATTTGACCAATAACTGTCCAGTACAAACTTCCCTAAGGTAGACACCATGATTAACCAGAGATCGCTAGCCTAAGTCACAGCGCCAAGACACCCACGGGTATATGTTGCGCTTTAGAAATGTTTAAAATAAATAAATAAATAAATAGGGGTGGCACTGCCACTGGCCATACTTCATCCACTCAGCGTCTGCTCTACTATATCATACACCTCTGCTATCGATGAGGATAAAGAAGATAACATCCAGGCTTCCAAAGTACGTCTATGATTCTTCTTAATGTCTCAAATGTACCAAAATTTATTTTTGTCAACAATCAACTAACACCCGTTTCATTATATTTTGGAAACCGCCGTCTTCTTAATTGCATTCAACAAAACCATTCTTTACAGTCATAAATATTAATACTCGGTCGTCCTTCGTTTCACCCTTTAACTTTTCGTTCTTCACATCCCTAAACTACATCTGATATGACTTGGCTTCACAAAAAACTTTGCCAGCTGAGTTGAAGTGAAATAGAGGGGGCCATTGGTTACCCGAGAAGTACAGCAGCTAATGCTATTACAAGTCAAGGTTGACTTTCTTCTCCGTGATAGCCCAAAAAGTAGTTCTAAATTAGTAACTGTTCTTAACAGTACAGTCTACTTATACTAGTGTACTGTGTATTACTGTAACGTACATCATACACTACTTTGCGAGCCTACTCAAAAATATTTCAATGAGTAAGGAGTATAATACCTTACACCCGTCCGCCGCCACTGAGTCTTCCCCCCCAGCTCTTCCTGTTGGCGCCGCCGCATCCAGAGTGGACCCCTCCGCACTGCTGGCCCCGGCACTGGTGGTCCTCTGTGCCGCATCAGATGTTGTGACGTCTAGGAAAAACATGTCATATTTTCAGATGCCATACACAACCCCCTATTTTGTCTTGTAATGGAAGAAAATGTTACATAACATATTTTTTATTACTGAGATTGAAAAAAAGTAACGGTTTTGTGGAGGAAGTGTTAACCTTTTATATGCTTATTCCATTAAATGCTACACTTCTTCTTATGACAACTGATGAATGCTTGATTAACGTGCACCATTTTTCTCATTACAGAAAGAAGATTCCATTGCCCTTCTGACAGACGATTCACCAACTACTAGTAAGTCATCACCAGCAGTACTTTAAGTACTTTAACGAAGGTGGCGGATCCCGCACAGTTATTCTAATAATTTTATGTGTCTGTTAACTATTATTAAGTTTGAGTCATAGTAATTTAATTCATGGGAATGTTGTTTAAACTTTAACGTCATCTTCATCCATCACCATTGCTCGCTCCGAATACTACGCTATTATAAAAGAAGAAATAATGTTTTCATTTCTTAATTGAAAATAAAACTTTAAAACTAACAAACACTGTGTAGTTTTTGTTCATGAGTGAGTGAGCGGAAGGGTTTGAACTACTGCACTTGGCAGTCATGTTTCAGTGACTCAGATAGGCCGGGACTCGGCGGTACTCTTCTTCTGTTCTTCTGGGTCGTAAAATCATTGGTCAGACACACTAGATAGTCGGTCAGGGGACTGGGGGTTCAACTTCTGTTCGGACTGAGCTATGTCAAAAGTTGAACTGCACCTATCATCAACAATGTCCTATTTCTCTTGTCCATACTTCTTTGTTGCAGAATAGTCCCTGAAACACTAGCGGTATGGGATGTGCTCCTCTCAAATCAAAAAGGCAACTGCTACCTTTAACGTGGTGTAAACAATGACATTTTGTTGTTGGAAATTGTCAAAGCACTTACATTAAGAAGACTGGAATAGACAGCAAGGGCAACCCAGAGTGCCTAGAGCTATTGCTGGATCAGAGTTTTGTTTCACACCGTTTGCCGACTGGGCAAGCTCAGCTACCTACACAGACCGACTCATAATCGTAAATAGTAGTAGCACAGAGACTGATGGTAGAGGCAGGATAAGAATGTAGAAAGTAGTCTACATTAGAAGATCAAAGACTATTTTATAAAACATAGAATTATTAGGAAACAGTTTGTAAAGAATAGGAGCTGTGAAAGTTAGAGAAGTATACGTATTAATATAACAATAGAACAACTTACTGGGGCCAGCAGAAGAGCCTGCAAGGGACTGATCCTGTCCAGCTTCTTCCACCGGAGTCTCAGTCGCCGCCGGCGCCTTGCCCCTGGGAGGTTCTGGTGAACATGAAATAAAGAAACACAACTTGGATGATTGTTTTTTGGGAAATATTTGATTTCTTTGAACACAATCTAAAATGATGTCGGGGAAACAAATTAACAACAATTTCATCTGATCTGGTCAACTAGGAGGATAGTAGTACAGTATTCGCAGACCGTCTAATAGGAAAGTTATATAATTCACTAACTACACCAACAACAAAAAGGTTCTACTACGACTGCCATCACTCAGCAGCACGAGACGTCGTGTGACAGACACAGTCCGTCATCATGATTGCAGACCACTAACAAATGTCCTATAACAAGTAATAAATAATATACTCAATGTATCATTCCACCACTATCTCTTCAAAGTGGCAGCAGCAGGAGTACAAAGAAGGACTAGACTTGAGTCTACTGTCTCTACCATTACGCAGTAATGCTCTCAAATGAGTAAAAAGTTGCAGACAAGTAAGCATAGTTGCAATGCCAATAACCAGGCGAGCACCTGCAATTACAGAAGCTATTTAAATATTAATTTACCTGCAATGTAATTGAATCAGCAGCATTCGTACTCTTCAGAAAAAAAATAGATTAGCAATATAACAGAGCAAAAGAAAAAAAAGTAGTTATTAAATAGCTACTTACCAAGGCCAGTGATCTCCAATCCTAGCAGGTCGAGCATGTCATGTGTCATAAATCGCGGCTACGCGAACTACATTTCCCAGCATGCTTCGGGATTAAAACTACGATTCCCATGATCCTTCATGACGCGACGCATTCTCGCGAGAATCCCATAAAGAGAATGGCGGTCGGAGGATCAGCGTCGGGAATTCCGGTCCTGTTGTTCGTTTGTTGCCTTTGTCCTAGATCGTGTACGGTAAGGGTGCTTGCACCACTGAAGACTTGCAGCGCGTTGCTGTGAGTTGCTTGGAATATCACTTTAGACTTGCAGCATTGAGCTGTGAGTTACTCGGAAATTCGATTTGGCTGAGGAAGTTGGTGGTAACGTGAGTTCGTGTTACCAGACCTTTGGTTGCTTTTGGGGACAATTTTGGGATTTGTCTCGGTTGGCATTTCGGCCAACGGTGGTGGTGTGATATTTAGTGCTATCAGACATTGAATAGCCCTTCTAGCTATATGGTTCCATTGCTTTGTTTTGGATTACTACTTGACATACCAGCTAAGAAGCATTAGCTGTGATTGGGAACTCTCTGAGCCCAGTGGAGTTTTGTGGATATCATTGTACTGTGTGGAAAGGCTATTTCTCCTATAATTGTTTTAGGCAGTAACTGTGTACTGAATTTCCTATTAACAGGGGTACTGGAGGTGTGGCTACACTCTTCCCCTGTGATGTTTATTGGATTCATTCATTGGGTATGTTACAATATCATGTGTATGTTGTGTGGCATATGAACACTCTTTCTTTTTGCCAGGTATTACATATCTGTTTTGTATTTTGTCCCTTTTATTTAGTTACGCCATATTGACCCATACGTAGCCTCTACACATCCACAAGACCTTATTCTTCTTTTACAGGTATAGGTTGTTATAGTCATTTGCTATATATATATATCTATTGTGCTCGGTACAGTACAGGACTTTGGTCTTATGCTTGTGTTTTGTTCCTGTCTTTCAGATCTCCCTCCCTGCTGTTCCCTTCCTTTCCTTCCCTGGTCTTGTTTATTATCCCCTCACTTAATCCTGTCAATGTTCTGTGCCATCACGGCTAATCAGACATTGGCTAGATTTAGAGGTGGGCTTACCATTCGACAAACCGATCCTGAGGACTAATAACATAACATCATGCTCCCGGTCAAGGATGTCAGTCCACCGGTGCGTCGCTTGCTGGTAGGTGCACCGGACCCCAGACTCCTTCCTCATGCGCCGGCACACCTTCTCCCACAGCTGGCGACGCTCCCAGAGGCCGTAACCGGAAGCAATCCGCCCACCTGCTGCCACGGTCTTAGGGAGGTGGACTTGGACAAAAACCATCAAGGCGGCCACCTCCACCGCAGAGAAGATCTCCCTGGCCTGGACTTGCTCCCCTCTTAAACGCCCGCAAGGGAGCCGGGTACGGGGTGCTGGGCCCTTCCCCTTGTCGGCTATCTTTCCCATGGTCCTGGGCACAAGAAAAAGGAAAGAAGAATGGATGTGAAAAAAATAAGAGAGAGAGCGAAAGAAATAAAGTAGGTAATAAAGTAACAAAGTTTAAAAAAACACAAAATATAGATGTAGGAAATTATAGAGATAGATAATAAGCAAAAAAAAGTTCAGAAAAACATAGGATTACAAAGATGTAAGATGGATAGAAAGGTAGCATGCCCAAAAAACGTAGCAATGAATGAAAAACAAGATGGCCGCGCCCATAGAGGACCGCGTGGGTAAGTTTGTGCGATATTTTTCCCGCGAGCACGCAAAAACACAGGCGAACTCGTAATAGCGCGCCGCACACAACGCGAGATTGCCAATAGCGCCGGGAACCGGAAATACGCAACGCGCACAGTATGGCCGTGCCCATGTACGACCGCATGGGTAACTTTGCGGTCGGTGCGCTGCAAGCGGCTTGCGAAGACGCAAAAAACCCCGCGAACATGCAAAAAAAAAACAATCCGCTAATTTGCACAAATTCGCAGATTGCGAGTTCGATTTAGGGCGATTTAGCGCAAATTCATTCCCCGCGAATCTCGCGAAATTGCAGAAAAACTAATTTTGAAAAACTGAAAGCACTTAGCAGGTGCAAAAGTTCAAGCTAATTTGTAACCATTCCCTGTAGTGCTTCCTGAGGGGCCCCTCCAAAGTTCAGTTGCCTAGTTGCAACTATTCTCTGACCTTTCTCTGACTCTCAAAGCAGGGTCAGAGAATAGTTACAAGTATGTCACAATGCTCCTGTAAAAAAAATTAAACTGCAACAGGAAGCACTTACAGCTAAGGAAGCAGGTGCCAGACTTGAAGCTCAAATTCATTACATTTACCAGCCCCAAATTAATTCATCTCAGTTGAGGCTGGGCAGGTGTGCTTTCCCCCCATAACCTACAGTGGTGAACCAGAGGGTGACAGTGCTGAACCAGAGGGCGGCAGTGCTGAACCGGGGGGTGGCAGTGATGAACCAGAGGGTGGCAGGGATGAACCAGAGGGTGGCAGTGGTGACCCAGAGGGTGCTGTGATGAACCAAAGGATGGCAATGATCAACCAGAGGGTGGCAGTCTTGAACCAGAGGGTGGCAGTGATCAACCAGAGGGTGGCAGTGATGCACCAGAGGGTGGCACTAGTGAACCAGAGGGTGCTGTGATGAACCAGAGGGTAGCAGTGATGAACCAGAGGGGGACAGTGATGATCCAGAGGGTGGCAGTGGTGAACCAGAGGGTGTTGTTATGAACCAGAGGATGGCAGTGGCAAACCAGAGGGTGGCAGTGATGAACCAGAGGGTGGTAGTGATGATCCAGAGGGTGGCAGTGGCGAACCAGAGGGTGGCAGTGATGAACCAGAGGGTGGCAGTGATGAACCAGAGGGTGGCACTGGTGAACCAGAGGGTGCTGTGATGAACCAGAGGGGGACAGTGATGATCCAGAGGGTGGCAGTGGTGAGCCAGAGGGTGTTGTGATGAACCAGGGGATGGCAGTGGCAAACCAGAGGGTGCTGTGATGAACCAGAGGGGGACAGTGATGATCCAGAGGGTGGCAGTGGTGAACCAGAGGCTGTTGTGATGAACCAGAGGATGGCAGTGGCAAACCAGAGGGTGGCAGTGTCGAACCAGAGGGTGGCAGTGATGATCCAGAGGGTGGCAGTGGCGAACCAGAGGGTGGCAGTCTTGAACCAGAGGGTGGCAGTGATCAACCAGAGGGTGGCAGTGATGAACCAGAGGGTGGCAGTGGTGAACCAGAGGGTGCTGTGATGAACCAGAGGGTGGCAGTGATGAACCAGAGGGGGAAAGTGATGATCCAGAGGGTGGCAGTGACAAACCAGAGGTTGGCAGTGATGATCCAAAGGGTGGCAGTGGCGAACCAGAGGGTGGCAGTAATGAACCAGAGGGTGGCAGTGATGAACCAGAGGGTGGCAGTGTTGAACCAGAGGGTGCTGTGATGAAACAGAGGGTGGCACTGGTGAACCACAGGTTGCTGTGATGAACCAGAGGGGGATAGTGATGATCCAGAGGGTGGCAGTGGCAAACCAGAGGGTGGCAGTGATGAACCAGAGGGTGGCAGTGATGATCCAGAGGGTGGCAGTGGTGAACCAGAGGGTGGCAGTAATGAACCAGAGGGTGGCAGTGATGAATCAGAGGGTGGCAGGGATGAACCAGAGGATGGCAGTGGTGAACCAGAGGGTGCTGTGATGAACCAAAGGATGGCAATGATCAACCAGAGGGTGGCAGTCTTGAACCAGAGGGTGGCAGTGATCAACCAGAGGGTGGCAGTGATGCACCAGAGTGTGGCACTAGTGAACCTGAGGGTGCTGTGGTGAACCAGAGGGTAGCAGTGATGAACCAGAGGGGGACAGTGATGATCCAGAGGGTGGCAGTGGTGAACCAGAGGGTGTTGTTATGAACCAGAGGGTGGCAGTGATGAACCAGAGGGTGGCACTAGTGAACCAGAGGGTGTTGTGATGAACCAGAGGGGGACAGTGATGATCCAGAGGGTGGCAGTGGTGAGCCAGAGGGTGTTGTGATGAACCAGGGGATGGCAGTGGCAAACCAGAGGGTGCTGTGATGAACCAGAGGGGGACAGTGATGATCCAGAGGGTGGCAGTGGTGAACCAGAGGCTGTTGTGATGAACCAGAGGATGGCAGTGGCAAACCAGAGGGTGGCAGTGTCGAACCAGAGGGTGGCAGTGATGATCCAGAGGGTGGCAGTGGCGAACCAGAGGGTGGCAGTCTTGAACCAGAGGGTGGCAGTGATCAACCAGAGGGTGGCAGTGATGAACCAGAGGGTGGCAGTGGTGAACCAGAGGGTGCTGTGATGAACCAGAGGGTGGCAGTGATGAACCAGAGGGGGAAAGTGATGATCCAGAGGGTGGCAGTGACAAACCAGAGGTTGGCAGTGATGATCCAAAGGGTGGCAGTGGCGAACCAGAGGGTGGCAGTAATGAACCAGAGGGTGGCAGTGATGAACCAGAGGGTGGCAGTGTTGAACCAGAGGGTGCTGTGATGAAACAGAGGGTGGCACTGGTGAACCACAGGTTGCTGTGATGAACCAGAGGGGGATAGTGATGATCCAGAGGGTGGCAGTGGCAAACCAGAGGGTGGCAGTGATGAACCAGAGGGTGGCAGTGATGATCCAGAGGGTGGCAGTGGTGAACCAGAGGGTGGCAGTAATGAACCAGAGGGTGGCAGTGATGAACCAGAGGGTGGCAGGGATGAACCAGAGGATGGCAGTGGTGAACCAGAGGGTGCTGTGATGAACCAAAGGATGGCAATGATCAACCAGAGGGTGGCAGTCTTGAACCAGAGGGTGGCAGTGATCAACCAGAGGGTGGCAGTGATGCACCAGAGTGTGGCACTAGTGAACCTGAGGGTGCTGTGGTGAACCAGAGGGTAGCAGTGATGAACCAGAGGGGGACAGTGATGATCCAGAGGGTGGCAGTGGTGAACCAGAGGGTGTTGTTATGAACCAGAGGGTGGCAGTGATGAACCAGAGGGTGGCACTAGTGAACCAGAGGGTGTTGTGATGAACCAGAGGGGGACAGTGATGATCCAGAGGGTGGCAGTGGTGAACCAGAGGGTGTTGTGATGAACCAGGGGATGGCAGTGGCAAACCAGAAGGTGCTGTGATGAACCAGAGGGGGGCAGTGATGATCCAGAGGGTGGCAGTGGTGAACCAGAGGGTGTTGTGATGAACCAGAGGATGGCAGTGGCAAACCAGAGGGTGGCAGTGTCGAACCAGAGGGTGGCAGTGATGATCCAGAGGGTGGCAGTGGCGAACCAGAGGGTGGCAGTCTTGAACCAGAGGGTGGCAGTGATCAACCAGAGGGTGGCAGTGATGAACCAGAGGGTGGCAGTGGTGAACCAGAGGGTGCTGTGATGAACCAGAGGGTGGCAGTGATGAACCAGAGGGGGACAGTGACAAACCGGAGGTTGGCAGTTATGATCCAAAGGGTGGCAGTGGCGAACCAGAGGGTGGCAGTAATGAACCAGAGGGTGGCAGTGATGAACCAGAGGGTGGCAGTGTTGAACCAGAGGGTGCTGTGATGAACCAGAGGGTGGCACTGGTGAACCACAGGTTGCTGTGATGAACCAGAGGGGGACAGTGATGATCCAGAGGGTGGCAGTGGCAAACCAGAGGGTGGCAGTGATGATGAACCAGAGGGTGGCAGTGATGATCCAGAGGGTGGCAGTGGTGAACCAGAGGGTGGCAGTAATGAACCAGAGGGGGGCAGTGATGAACCAGAGGGTGGCAGTGGTGAACCAGAGGGTGATGAACCAGAGGATAGCAGTGATGAACCAGAGGGTGGAAGTGGTGAACCAGAGGGTGACAGTGGTGAACCAGAGAGCGACAGTGGTGAACGAGACAGTGATGATCCAGAGGGTGGCAGTGGTGAACCAGAGGGTGTTGTGATGAACCAGGGGATGGCAGTGGCAAACCAGAAGGTGCTGTGATGAACCAGAGGGGGACAGTGATGATCCAGAGGGTGGCAGTGGTGAACCAGAGGGTGTTGTGATGAACCAGAGGATGGCAGTGGCAAACCAGAGGGTGGCAGTGTCGAACCAGAGGGTGGCAGTGATGATCCAGAGGGTGGCAGTGGCGAACCAGAGGGTGGCAGTCTTGAACCAGAGGGTGGCAGTGATCAACCAGAGGGTGGCAGTGATGAACCAGAGGGTGGCAGTGGTGAACCAGAGGGTGCTGTGATGAACCAGAGGGTGGCAGTGATGAACCAGAGGGGGACAGTGACAAACCGGAGGTTGGCAGTTATGATCCAAAGGGTGGCAGTGGCGAACCAGAGGGTGGCATTAATGAACCAGAGGGTGGCAGTGATGAACCAGAGGGTGGCAGTGTTGAACCAGAGGGTGCTGTGATGAACCAGGGGGTGGCACTGGTGAACCACAGGTTGCTGTGATGAACCAGAGGGGGACAGTGATGATCCAGAGGGTGGCAGTGGCAAACCAGAGGGTGGCAGTGATGATGAACCAGAGGGTGGCAGTGATGATCCAGAAGGTGGCAGTGGTGAACCAGAGGGTGGCAGTAATGAACCAGAGGGGGCAGTGATGAACCAGAGGGTGGCAGTGGTGAACCAGTGGGTGATGAACCAGAGGATAGCAGTGATGAACCAGAGGGTGGAAGTGGTGAACCAGAGGGTGACAGTGGTGAACCAGAGAGCGACAGTGGTGAACGAGAGAGTGGCAGTGGTGAAACAGAGGGTGCTGTGATGAACCAGAGGGTGATAGTGATGAACCAGAGGGTGGCAGTGGTGAACCAGAGGGTGGCAGTGATGAACCGGAGGGTGGCCGCAATGAACCACAGGGTCGCAAACAGGCTGGACACGTAGAAACAACATGGTCACGACCGTTGCGACCACACAAGTAAGTTCGCGTTCCCGAACTTGTAAAGAACCCTCGCGAACTGGCAAAAACCCTTACGAACAGGCAAAAAAAACAAATTCGCATAGTCGCACGAATTCGCAGATTTTGCAAATTGTGTGTTCACATCTCGGGTATTTTCTTCTTCGCACTAACAGCCTCACCCTCCTTAGACCGTACCGCCGCCGGCACCCCCCCGCGCGCTCTATAGCTTTATTCACTGAGGGCCCGGTGGATGCCGACGCCATGACTGTCTCTACTCCTTCTGCATTTTCAGCTGCGGCCCCCTGCGCCCGAGCTCTTCTTCCTTTCGGTCCCATTTTCCAAGCCGACGCCTTCTGCCACCGAAACGCCTCAGCCTCGGCTTCTACACTGCCTCGCTTCGATCTCAAACGCCATGCAGACCAGGTGCGCCGAGTCAGTTGCTTCCAAAGAAACGCCCACAGTACTCTCTGAGTGTTTCGGGCGACCAGCGCAGCAACCGCTCGTATCGCTATCATACAGAGTGTGAAGAATGTGAAATGTACGAGAAACCAAAGGCAAGCTTAATCCTCCACTTCACTCCACAAACGGAGGTAAGAATCACCGTCTGTTTTCCTTTGCCGCTTAGTCAAAACCGTTTAGCCGTTTAGTCCGCTTCGGGTTTCACCATACAGCTACTAATCCCGGGAGGTCCGGCAGGAGCGACTCACTCACGCGTCCAGTGAGGACGCCATCTTGCCTCTCTCCGTGGACACCATCTTGCCTCTCTCATAAGAAAATATTTAGACAAAGTCGATGAAACAGAACGAGACTCAGTCATTGGCACCCGAAGCTCAGGGAATGGGGGCAAAGGGATCACACAACACTGGACCTGTCCAATGGATTACAATCTCAGCCCCTGTCCCCGCATTGATAATGAATGGTGAAGAAACGAACATGGCAGAGAGCTTGAGCATTTCCCCCTCCCCAGACGTTATAGTTTTGGCTTCCTCTATGCCTGATACTAGTGCTTTCTCTGATACCAGCATGCTGTTAACAACTACAGTGGAGAAGGAAGATGATGTGGTCACTGTATTAAATTCGAACTTGGATCTGTTAAACAGTGATGAGACAGTGTTACGTACTGGCGGCAAAACTGACTCTGCTGATTTTTACTCCTTATCAGATCGATCCATGTCATCGTCAGAGGATCTAGCGGAGCTCTATGCCACTCGTATGAGTATGGAAGATGGATGTTTAGATGAAGGGAGTGAGCATAGTAGCGTGAATGCTGATTTAATGGAGAAAGAGGGCCCAGAGTACGGTACCGTACGAAAGTTACAACTAGGTACTAGAGAAAAAGCCGGGGCAGAAGAAACTGAGTGCACTGAAGCTGTAGTGACTGATTTGGATTCAGAAATGGAGGATATTTCTTTGGGACTGATTTATCAAACTATGATGCAACATAGGGATGAGACACGAGAAGATAGCTTGAGAGTTCAGAATTCTTGTAAAAAGTTGCATAGCTCTATGAGGCGACTGGTGAAATCGCATTCTGAATTTTTGACAAGAGCTACGGAGGCAGAATCACGTATCTCATCACTAGAGGATGAGGTAGCTCAACAAAAAAAGACTATTGAAGTACATATGGCTACCAAGGAAGACTTTAATTGGAAACTTGTCGATATTGAGATTCGGTCCCGCAGAAACAATCTGATATTTTTACAGATCCCTGAAGGGAAAGAGGGGTCTGATACTCGAGCATTTATAGTGTCACTTCTAAAGGAAGCAATGACGGACATTACTAAATGGGATTGGGATCGGGAGGTGAAGCGGGCCCACTTATTCCTTTTTAGGGTAAATCTGCGGGATCAGAAACCTAGAGTCATCTTGGTGGCCATTAATAGCTTTCAAGCTCGTGAGAAATTATTTATTAGGGCTCGGCCTGATAAAAAATGTAAAGCTCTAGAATGCGAATTTTTAGTAAGACCTGATCTCTGCAAAAAATCTGTTGAAGCACCATGGCAGCTAAGACAGCTAATATCAGAATTCCAAGTAAAGGGAGTGCAGGCGTATTTAATGTTTCCTGCTAAACTAAAAGTTATACATAAGGAACGCACAAGATTTTTCATGACTGCCAGTGCTGCTAAAGAATTTTTGGGGTCATTGTAATTTGCAGAGAGATAGTAACATTGGATAGCAATAACTTCATCTGAGCTTTGAATATGGAGAGCAAATAGCCGATAGCATTTGTACACTTATTAAGTTAGCTTCGGACTATCACCGGAAGCAGAGGGGTTGAGTATGGTGTAGAATTAACGAGGTAAATTCTGTGGGGGGACGGCAGGGGGGTTGGGGGCAAACTCGCATCACAGGACCATAAGTCCTAAAGCCTCTATTAAGGGACAAGGGAAGGGAGGGGGAGGGTGGGTGGATCTGAAGAGGGGGTAGAAGGGGAGGGGTGCACGGGGGTGTAAAAAATTGGGGAAAAAGAGTTCACAGCAAAATACATGGAGAATATGTGAAGGACAGTTCAAATAAAAAAATGATTTAGTATCCATTTTATCTTTAATATTGATGTTGAATGGGAGGGTGGTAGATAGATCTTGGCGGGTAATGGATTTACAATTACAATGGCGATTAAAGGGGTAAGAATCTGCTCAATGAATGTGTCTGGATTGAACAACCATATGAAAAGACAGAAGCTAGCTGCAGAACTGAAATATATTCAACCTGACATAGTGTGTATACAGGAAACACATATCCCATGGTCAAAAAGGGGGTATTAAAAGAACTTGATCTTACATTAGTCGCTGCCTCTGGCCAGTCTAGAATGATAAGAGGGGTAGCTATTCTTGTTAAACAAAATTTTACAAATGTTGGCCGGAAAGTTGAGGACAAAAATGGATGTTGGGCTATTGTAGAGTGCAGGGTCGGGGGTAGGCAGTTAACATTAGGTACAATTTATGGAGCAAGCTTGGATGACCCCGCTCCTTTGAACGAAATAAACCTGGAGTTAGCTAGCTTTTCACAACCAATAGTGATTTGTGGGGATATGAATATAAACTTGTGGAATACTGCAATACAGGATGGGTATGGTAATTATAAAGGCCGGAAACCAAGAGTTTATAAAGCTCTTGTTAATCTATTGCAAGATCAAGGTTTAATTGATGTATGGGGAAGGCTCAGGGGGGGAGATAATGGGTTTACTTTTTATGCACACCCTCACAAAAAACTGGTCTGATTAGATTAATTTTTTGCCCCAGAAAATGTCTTGGAAGGTGCTACAATTAGAACTTACCCCAGAATTACTTCCGATCACTCTCCGATAATGATTGAATCCAGGGACGAGTGAAGAATTTAACACCCCCCAACTTTTCTGACCGTAAATTGGGGTTGAATAAGGAATTCAAATTGCATATGGAAAGCTGGATTCGGTTTTTCTTTAGTAATAATCAGGGTACAGCTAATGACTGTATAGTGTGGGACACATTTAAAGCGGGGTTCTGGGGTGAGTGTATTAGTTTTTCAATTTGGCAGCAAAAGAAACTTAAAAAAGATCTTGATAAGCTATATGAGCAGCTGGCACAGGCAGAGATCCTCTTAACGAGGGAAGTTGTCCGTGGTAGAAAGGAGCTTTGGGAGGTTGAAAATGGGGTAGCAAAGGCCAGAGCTAACATTCTTGGTTTTTTGAATACAGAAATTGCAAGGAGATTTTTAACTTCTAAAATGCAAAGCTTTGAGTTTGGGGAAAAAAATCGGTAAAAGGCTAGCGGTTAGACTGCGAATGAAGGAGTCAGCTCGGAACATTAACGTAATGAAAGACAGTCAGGGTGTATCTCATTCAGAGCCGGATCAAATTCTTAATATATTTCAGAGGTTTTACTCTGAATTATATTCGCAGGAAGATAGGCTAGAAGCGGCCGCTGAATGGAGCGATAGATTGGCTATTGGTATGAAAGTTTTAGATCCTAATATTGCTGACTAATTGAATTTACCGATAACGATGCTAGAGTTAGAAATGGCAGTAAAGAGCTTGGCAGTTGGTAAGGCAGCAGGCCCTGATAAAATACCCACGGAAGTTTATAAACAGTTTTATAATAGCTTAAAGGATGAAATGCTGAATGTTACGTTGAAAGCACAACAGGGAAACCCACCTAGTACTTGGTCAGAAGCGACTATTGCAGTCTTTTGTAAGAAAGGTAAACCCTCGGATATTGTGGAATCTTATCGACCAATATCTTTATTAAATGCTGATAATAAGATCTATTCAAAGATTTTGGCCAACCACTTGTCCGAAGTTGTAACATCTTTAGTTTCTCGGCAACAGCACGGTTTTATACCGAAAAGAGGAACGGTGGATCATATAAACAAAGTTATCACGCTATTTGATATCGCGGCGGTGAATAATCAGGAGTTAGCGTTTTTTCTGCTGGACGCAGAAAAGGCGTTTGACCGTGTGTGCTGGGACTACTTATGGAGATTAATGGCCAAAATGGGATTTGGCCAGAAATTCATGAAGTCAATCAAATCTCTATATTCTACACCAATGGCCAAGATTTCTGCTTTGGGATCACTTTCTGACTCATTAAATATCACTAGAGGGACCTTGCTCCCAGTTATTATTTGCTTTGTATATTAACCCCTTTGTAGAACAACTAAATCAAAATCTACTTATACCCCCATTGTATCTGAATTTGCTTTTTCTGTTTTTGCCTACGCGGATGATATTGCTGTGATCACTGTTAACCCTGCTACTGCTATTTTAGAGATTGAGAGGCTCGCAAAAGATTTTGGAATCATAACGGGTTATAAACTTAATGAATCAAAAACTCAGATCCTGTGCTCGGAAGCTTTAATATGGGAAGATGAAAGAGTGGTTAAAGAGGTCACTTACCTAGGGATACTGATCAAGGCTAATATGGCCGAACTGGTTGACTCTAATTGGAATAATGTATATGACAAAATTAAGATGTCACTTGAGAGGTGGGAACGACTATACTTCACTATTATTGGACGCACCAATATCATAAAAATGAATGTTCTACCTAAAGTGTTGTATTTGTTTAGTTCAATACCCTTGGAATTTCCAAAGCCTAGGATACAGGCTCTGCAATCCTTATGTGGGAAATTTATTTGGAGTCCCGGAAAACCAAGACGAGCTATGAAATACATGATGTTAACAATTGAAAGGGGAGGGTTAGGGGTTCCAGATTTTTTTCTTTATTATATAGTTTGTTTCTTATTGAAAATGAGGATTATGATAACAGGGGGAGCAACTGAACACACATTTAATCATCCATCAATATTTGAAATCCTGTTAGGGTCTTGTGTGAAGCAGAGTTTATTTATCGAAATTGACGGAAGTTACTATAAGCAAACTCGATTTAAGGTGCTATTGGGCGCTTACAAGACATGGAGATGGCTGGTTCGAACAATGGCAATTGGGAAGTTTTCGTACTATACTCCCTTTAGAGCATCGAGGATATTGCCAATGATATTTTCGGATGGAATGTCTCAAAATTAGCAAAAAAAGGGGGCTAGGTGGCTGGGTGATATGTGTATGGAGGATGGCAAATGTTCAGTTCAGTTCGTTTATTTATTTCGAAGGTTAAAAACCATCATGAAAATACATAATAATGATAATACATAATCTCAAGTGCAAACCATTCTGAACAACGTATCTTTGTTAAAACGAAAGAAAAAGAAAGAGAAAGGAGGGCATCATGTTAAAAGGGATTTTTGTGAGTAGTAGGGCCAAAGTGCAAATGTAATACAAAACCTAGTAACCTATAAAATACCTCCTGTTACCCACCAATTTCAACAGCCCTTTGTATTTCTCAATTTAAAAGCAATTTTAAGAAAACTTATAACGGCACATAGAGTTCGCATTTCAGTAGCCCTTTGCAGAAACAGTAAGGCAGATTTGGCATGGATAATATTTGAGTCTTTTAAAACACCTACTGAAAATCTTTGACGCGGTGTTTTATAAAAAGAACACAATAATACAAAATGAAGGGTGTCCTGCGGAGACCTATTGTCGCAGCCGCAGGCACCCTTCTGCTCAATTGTTTGAGTGAACCCTGATGGATAAGCTAAAATATGATGCAACAAATTGAGCCTAAAACGAGTCATTAAAAACCTCTCATGCTGACTGTACAATAAAAAGAGGTATGGTTCCATGCCAGCTTGATTCGAAACTAGCGAATGAGCAACTGCCGAGGATTTAATAGAGTCCAGCTCCCTCCTCCTGTCATTAAATTTATCCAGCAATTGCCCTTGTACTGAGTGTCTGGAATAAATATCCACCATGGATGGGTCCAAAAATAGCCTTTGTTCGTCTATTTCCCCCAGGGTCTCTTTGACATATTTCAGCCAGGGGTTTTGAAGGCATTTTTCTTTCGTCAGGCAATCCTGGATGATCTGTCTGGATAATTCCGCGTTTGGGTTTGTCCAAATTTTAATCCAGGCCAGTATGGGTCTCAGTCTAATCAGATCAGCTATGTATGTGATTCCCAGCTCTTTGTGTGTTATTGCTGCGGGAGTGCTCAGGGGAAGTTTTAACAGTTTTTTTAGGAATTTCTGCTCCTCACTTTGGATTAGTTATGCATCTCTAAAACCCCAAACTTCAGCTCCATAAATGGTCTTTGAGATACTGACTGATCTGTACAAAGTCAACACCTGCTCTGGGGACCAGCGTCCCATTCGACGGGCAAAGTTTAATATAGCTCCATTAGCTGAGACAAGTCTCCTCGCCCTCTCCTCTATCAGCGGGGCGAACTTTAGGTTTTCATCGAATAAAAGGCCCAGATATGGGAATGTTTTAACACTGTCCAAGACATGATCCCCCAGTTTGAATACGAATTTCTTCTGTGGTTTCTTCCCCACTGTCATGATGAAAGATTTTGTCATGTTGACGGAGAGGTCCAGTTTCCTCATGAAATCTGCAAATCCCTTGATTAAAAGCTGCAGGCCAACAGCCGTTCGGGCTAGGAGGACAGCGTCATCGGCGTACAAGAGTACTGGCAGATGACGCGAGCCCCCCTTTGGACAATCAGTTCTCAGTGCTATCAGGTCGCTCTCCAGGCCGTTTATATAGAGGGAGAACAAAAAAGGCGCCAGGATACACCCCTGCCTCACCCCGCCCGAGCACAGGAAGGGATCAGTACTCACCCCCCCGCACTGTAACGGACCTTGGCAGTGGTGTTCCAGTGAAGCTCCCTCAAGATGTTAATGAGATCCGGGTCGATTCCCAAGTTAAACATGAGCGACCATAGTTTGACTCTGTTGGCGTTGTCAAACGCCGCTGCTAAGTCCATGAACCCCATATACATGGTGCCATCAGACGCCTTGGTGTACTTGGCAGTGAGAAGGTATAGGTTGAGGCACTGGTCGGTGGTTGACCTGCCAGTTCTAAACCCATACTGGGTGTCCACCAAGATGTTATGGGTGTCAGTCCATTCTAGTAGGCGGTTGAGGAGTGCCCTCCCAAGTACCTTAGCGGAGACGTCGATGAGCGAGATTGGTCTGTAGCACTGCGGGCTGTCCCTACAACCTTTCTTGTAAATCGGGACAATCACCGCAGTGGACCATGATCTCGGCAGACCCGTTTTGATGGCTGCATTCAGTACTCTAGTTACCATTGGGGCCCATAGCTCCGTGTTACTAAGAAATAGGTCCGGGGGGGTCCCATCCGGTCCCGGGGCTTTGTTTCGTGTTAGCCCTAGGATTGCTTTGAGACTTTCATCCAAGGATAATTCAAATTTTTCCGCCCTTGGACCCCTCCATATTCCATCACCAATGTCTACCTCCTGCTGGTTATACAACGATTTAAAATGGGCGATCCATTGTTCCGGCAGGATATTTGAGCTGATGACTGGGGAACTTGAGTCGTGAAAACATGGTCTGTTTATAATTTTCCAAAACTGGGCATAGTCCTTATTTTCGCCGGCCTCTCTTAAGTCTGCCCAGACTTCTTTTTGGAGAGTGCTTTTCCTAATCTTAACCTGGGATTTGTAGTTCTGTCTGCAACGAGTGATTTCAGCCTTGTCCCTTGGTGTCTTTTTTTAAACTCTGTTTTAAAACTCTTAGTGCTTTAGAGCAATTAGAGTCAAACCATCTTGGTGTGGATGGCTGTTTTACGGGCTTCTTGGTTATCAGGAGTTTCTCTACAATTTTAGTTAAGAATTCGAACGCCTCTACTACTCCTCTGCCCTCTATTGTGTGATCAAGACAGATCTCTATGTGGGCTTTCCCTTCGTCGACTAATTTAACGTAAAATTCTTGGGCGTTAATCACTGACCACCTTAGGCGTCTCCCTTGGTCTGTTGGTTGAATTTCTGTTTGACGGATCACCCCTGGGTCTTTTCTAATAAAGTCATTCCCTTTAATTACTGTTAGAATGGGATTGTGGTCAATAAAGGGACTCCACTTTGTCCTGGTATTTAGGATCCTTTCCCTAGCACAAGCGGATATCATGACATAATCTATTATAGACCCCCCGCCTTTACCCTTGAATGTCGGTGTTGGGGATTCGCCTGCCTTGAGAGCGGATAGGTCCATGACCTGGGTGAGGGCAAAGTTATCTAGTAACTTCATCAGAATTGTACCCTCTTTAGTGTGTGAGAAGTGAGGGCCCTTTTCTAAAGGACAAGCTGACCAATCGAGAGTTAAAGGCAGTAGTTTGGGGCATAGGTGACAATTAAAATCCACCATCAACAAGACAGTTGGTTCTGGCCCCATCGTCCTCTGATCTAATTCCTCATTTAGACAGCTCTCCAGCTGCGCTAATATTGGGAAATTTCCCTCCACCGGCCCGGAGTTGTAAAAATTAACAAAGAGTAGACTCTCCCCCTGATGTGAAAGTCTAGCTACTTGTATGTTATCTGATGGGCAGTCGGTGTATGACCAGGATCCTTTCAGGTCTAGGTCTACATATAGTGCTAGGCCTCCTTTTGCTCTGCCCGATTTTGTGCCTTGTGCAGAATTAAAGAAACACTTGTAACCCTCCAGTTGACATAGGCCCGATTCCCTTGCCCATGTTTCTTGGAGCGCTATCAAATGAAAACCCTTTGTGAATTCTAACCATTCCTTATTTTTTAATTTGGCTTCCAGCCCTGCGACATTCCAAGATAGGATGGTCAAGCCCTCCCTTTTGCCTCTTGCCATGTGGGTTTCAGTTACTCTCTCCTCCCCATCTGTTGATGAATCTATTTTAGTTATGTTTTCCTTTTCCCCCTGGGGCCGGGGTGAGTCTAGTCTCCTAATTAATATACTCTCCTCTCTCCCACATTCATTCCCTATTTGTGGGCCTGGATAACTACTAGTGGCCAGACTTCCTGCGATATTATTTTCTGTGGATGTGAGTCAATCGATATAATCTAATGATTGGAATGGGGCATACCTGTTTCTCCGTTGAGAGAAATCCCGCTGTAAGTAGGGCTGTTCGGGGTAGCTTGCTGGTCTGGGTCTATATGGGCGCTGTGGTCTTGCCAGCGTCCACCCTCCCTCATCATCCACACGATTGTTGTTCCGGATCCTTGGGTAAAAATACCCAAGTGGGAGTGCGCAAATCGTGCTGGTTTGATTCCTGTTTGAATTCTTCAGGATATACTCTACCAGACTAGTGTCCGTAACGTTTGCGACTATACAGTCTCCTCTGATATTTTTCTTTTTCCCCCCGACCCAGTTTACCCTTCTTACGCTTGCAATCTCACCTCGTTCCCCAGTGTTTAAGGGCCTGTGGATATTCAGCCACTTGGAAATTTTGGAGAGCAGTTGCTGATGTGTTTCTCTTTCATTGGGCCTATTTTCCGGAACCCCTGCAAAGATTATTACAAAAGGGCTTGCCTCAGGGGGTAAATCTATATGTGGAGCCTGAGTATTGGTATTATAAAAGGGATCAGGGTCTGTATAACATTGATTATAATTCCCTTCTCTCTGATGGCGATCGTCTTGTCTCCATTGCATCAGTGGTTGTGGGGGAGGTTTCTCCCCCTGAGTGTTATTCACGCCTTGATGGTGTCTCCCTCTAGAATTATGGTTAGTGCCCCCTTTAGGGTTTTGGACAGATTTAGGGGCCTCGTGAATCTGAACTATGGCCGGTTGAGAGTGGCTGACACAGTTGTTATTTTGGGCCCTCTTTGTGTTTGCCTTGTCATTTATGGCTTCCTCTGTTAAATTAGGTGGGTCAGCAGGAATTTTTGTGTGTTCTAGTGCCTTGGATTGTTTAGAGAGCTCGCACATTATTTTATCCACCTTGCTTATTATAGGCTTTAGTTGTGCCGCAATGAAGGATTCTAGCTGTTTTTTGATATCTATGACTACTGTCTCAATCCACCCTGGGGGAATGGATTCTACCTGGGAGTTATTTTCTAGTGATTTATATTCTTGAATGCATATTGGAGAATTGACTCTTGGGAGTGCTTTCCTCTGCCTCTGATGTCCCTTATTCCTGCCCAGACGCTTTCTTGTTTTCCGATGGGGCGTGTCATTAAGCTCAGGGGTTTCTGGCCCTGGGGTTTGTGCGCAGGGAACATCCTCTGTGTCGTTATTTGCTTGTGATACACTGCCCTGGATGTTTGAGCTATCGGTGAGTAATACATCTCTAGAAGGTGTTTGAGTGATAGCATTAAGATTGGGCGAGGAGGATAAACTCCGTTCCATTCGTTCAATTTCCCCTGTGACTTTCTTTAGCATTAGGTCAATTGCTGTGGGTTTATTCCCCTTTGCATGGGCACCCTCCTTTATTTCCCCCCGTGTTGACTTAGGGGTTGTTCTTTTATTTGACTTATTCCCCGCCGAGCGTGTGTTGGGGTGGGTAGACATCATTCCCTTAAGGACTCCTACCTTGTCACAGCCTCACAGTGCAGCGTAGGTTTCTGTCAATCCTCTTGGGTAATGCTGTTGGGGTTTTGGCGACTGGCTTTAACAGGGCTTCAATACCCTGTGCTGACTCCCTATGCCCTTGAAGCAGTAGCTGGATGTTTTAACAGAAGATCGTGAGGGCCAAGGGGGGTGGCCCGTCCCGTCCCTCGTTGTCCCCGGACGGCCACAGACGGCCCGCCCTCTGCCCGGGCTCCGCCCGCGCGCGTCCCGCGGGGCGGGAGGTGCTCCTTGCGCTTTGTAGCGCCTCCGGGCGCCTCACTGACGTCACCGCTGGAGCGCCGGACCCCGGGGCAGCTGGGAGTTGTAGTTGCCCGCTGTCGCCCGGTCCGTCGTGGAAGGAGCTGCCGCCGTTGCCCTCACGGCACCGAAGAAGAGTCTCTGCTGGCCAGGACAGGTGAGTGGAACTGGCTGTTGCCCTCACGGCGTGGTTTCCGTTTTTCGCTGTCCCCCCAAATGGCAAATGTAAATCCTTTGATGAATTAACAGATCAGTTTTCTTTTACCAGAAGTTATTTTTATAAATACTTACAAATTCTGGATTTTTTAGTAAGACAGAAGCTAACTTTACAAAAGAATCAAGCTATAGAAGGGATTAACAGGTGAAAATAGGTATTTAGTATCGAATGTTACTAGAAGGGAAGTTGGATGATCTTGAGAAAATAAGGGTAAAGTGGGCTAACAGTCTAGGAGATTCAGAAATAGTAGTGGAAGATCTTATTTTACTGTCAAAAGAAGCTTTAATGTCGGCTAATTTAAAAGCTCTATTTTTCAAAACCTTGTTTGATTTATATTATACTCCTGAACTGGGGTGAGGGTTTTGACGGTAAATGTTTTCGCTGTAAAGCTGATCATGCAGACAGTATACATATTTTCTTTTCTTGTCCAAGGCTGGCCGAATTTATAGGAGAAATCGAAAAATTAATGTCTTTAGTGCTTAATTTTCAGCTGACTGTAACTCCTGCTATGTTAATATTGGGGAAAATTCCTATAGATAATTTCGTGGATAGGTTATATCTTTATCGCCATTTTATCTTTTTTTCAATGACTGTTGCCCGATTGTGTATTGCCACTGAGTGGCTTCAGGAAAAGCCTCCCCTATTTCAACAATGGCGAGCACAAATGTATAGTCTATATAAATTGGAGTGGGGACTTTTTTCAGTTACTGGATCTAGGAGGAAGAAGAAAATGGGTTTGAAAATCTGGGGTGCCTTCTTAGATTATTATGAAGATTGAGAATGTTATGAAATTTAAATTGCAATTTTTGTTATAACTGAATCTAATGCACATGCACAGTTGTGTTTATGTAGTTGCCATTGGATGAATTATCAGCCTGATTCATGAAGTAAAATTGCGCCCGCAATCGCTGCGAAAATGCAAATGCGGGCGCAATTTCCGTAATCGGCATTCAACATCAAAATAGCGAATTCGCAAACACATATTTGCGAATTCGCTAATATATTCGCAGAATCCCGGCAGGTGAGCATTAGCGAATCGGAAATAGCGACACACCACGGATTCTGCGAAAATAATAGCGAAATCGCAATATAATCGCAATCGGTATTCAAGAAAAATCGCTATTAGCGAAAAAAACAAAAATCGCTATTTGCACCGCGCAAAATAAGGACAACTCAAAGCAGGTGGTAACCATGAAAGCCATGCAAAAAAAACATTCAAAAAACCGTTGTCCTATCACCAACAGGTACTGGCCTGACCAATCACACATAAGGACCATCATCATCAGCAGCATTAGGAGTCCCACAATGCCAGGAATGTACATGGTGGTGAGGCGTCGAAGGCTAGAGCGATTAGCACGGAGGAGACGCAGGATCCAGGACAGAATATTCCGCAAGCGGGTCACCTTGCTGGGCCAAACCAGAGAGCAGATATATGCTAAATACAGGCTGAATGGGGAAATGATAATGCAGCTAATACAGGACCTTGACCCCCTGATGCAGCACCCAACAAGCCGTACCAATGCTGTGCCTACACATGTGCAGGTATTGTGTAGCCTGCACCTCCTTGCCTCCGGGAGTTTCCAGGGGATAGTAGCGGTTGCTGGGGGGATATCCCAGCCCACCATGTCACGCTGCCTCCACACTTTTGTTGACGCCATGCTCACCCAGCTACACCGTCACATCAAATTCCCCGCCAGCCAACAGGAATTGGACATGACCAAGCTACAATTCTACAATGTAGCCCATTTTCCACATGTGCTCGGATGCATAGACTGTACCCACGTCGCCATCTGCCCACCAGCTGGCATGGAGTATATGTTCCGCAATAGAAAGTCCTACCACTCCCTCAACATCCAGATGGTCTGCAATGCTAAGACATACATCACTGACATTGTCGCACAGTACCCAGGGAGTACCCATGACTCCTTCATTTTCCGGCACAGCGGCCTCCACACACGACTGGTCAGGGGAGAGTTTGGGGAAGGACACCTACTTGGTAAGTACACTTTGTTGTAAATGTCACATTGCTAAGATGTAACAGCGCAGCACAGGCAATCACCATCTGCTCCTCTCATTTAGGTGACAGTGGCTACGCCCTCCGTGAATACCTCCTGACCCCATACCTCAACCCTGCTACACCCCAGCAACGGCGCTACAATATTGCACACATACGGACAAGGAATTGCATAGAAAGGACATTTGGCCTGCTCAAGAGCCGGTTCCGCATACTGCACAAGACAGGTGGGGCCATGTATTACAGTCCTGAAAGTGCTGCCGCATTGTGGCTGTCTGCGCAATACTACATAACATTGCAACCAAGCGCCGGATACCTGTTGACATCTCTGGCAGTGAATCTGAGGGGGACAACCGGCCGCCTGCACATGCGCGCCATGCACATGGGGAGAACCCAGCAGAAGGGCACAGATGTCGCAACCACATCACAGTGAACAGTTTCTAGTACAACCACTTCCATCACCCCACAAATCAACAATGCATGCAAAATGTAATGATGACACAACGCTAATGTGTTTGGAAAAATAAATGTATTTGTTCAATTCACAAAAATAAAAATAAGGTTCCAGTCCAAATAACTACAACAAACAGTATTACGCCATACTGCTGTGCATCACTACATGGCAGGCTTAACCTCAGCCTGTGCCATTGATATCCTGAAGTTCTCAGGAGCGCCTAGTGCGCGTTGCGCCATAGCGCCTCTGAGGGGCATCCTCCTCCGGGGCTTCTGGCAATGGCGTGGGCCTGGTGCTGCGGATGTGTGGTGGGACCTGTGAGGCAGACTGAGAGCTGACGCTGGACGCCCCCTCACTCGCATCATCACCCCCCACAACAGATGTAATAGCTGGAGGGTGAAGTGCAATGACGGCCGTGGTGAGGTGCTCCAGCACCCTAGTCATGTCCTCGCTTCACTGTATTATTTGGTGCTGCTGGGTCAGGGAGCGTCGCCAACAGAGATGTAGCATTTGCTGATACATAACTTGCCCTGCTGTAAGTGGCCAGCCGGGTCATAAGTTGGCGGTGGCGCCGGCGTGCTCCACTGCGCTGTCTCGACAAGGCAGCGGTGTTGGCCTCCATGGCTGCAGCCATGCGGGCCATTCCATCTCCCACACCTGCCATGGCTGCAGTCATGTTGTCCAATCGTTCTCCCACACCTGCCATGTCTGCCCTCATGCCTTCCATGTGGCCTGCAACAGTGGCCACATTGCGCCCTATCATATGCAGCTGCAGCTGTATAGCTCCTTGCTGCTGTGCCTGGCGCTGGTGAATCCGAAGCATGCGTCTCTCGACGCTGAGCCGTGCCAGTCCCTGATCATTGGCCCGCCTGCTAGCTGGTGTGGAGTGCTGGCGTGACCTGCCACGCCTGCCCTTCTGGCCTGAGTGTGTGGCTGGCCGCTGTGTGGACACTGGCGCAGCCCCGGATGTAGGAGCGACAGCTGCTGGGGGTATGACCGCAGGTGTTGCAGGTGCGCCAGATGCAGGGGGTGTGACTGCTGGTGTGGCTGGTGTAGTAGATGCAGGGGGCACAGTAGTGACTGCCCTGGCTGCGGCACTGGGAGGAGCAGCGGTAGCAGGAGGCACAATGGTGGCTGGCCTGCCAGCGGATGTGGGTGCTGCACCAGTCGCAGGGGGGACGCTGCAGGTGGTTCTTGCTGCTAGTGTTGATGCAGCGGCAGGAGCTGGTGCCTGGGTTGGTGTTGGCACCTCCTCCTCCTGGACCCCCTCATTGATTTCCAGCCTTTCGCTGTCGCTGCTATCGCCACCTGTGGGGGTAAGTGGTGGATCATTAGTTGCATGTATCTGGCAGACGTGCAGTTGCTACATGCATGCTGGGTGACATTCCCTGAATGGCAGTGGCTTTGTGTGCTTGGGGACCTGTCTGGCTGCATTGTGGTACTACAACATTGTGGCCAGACTACATCTCCCACAATGCTTCAGGACATTCCCTGATGTGCAACTATGGCATGCCTATGGGACATTGGGGGAGCCTATTTGGTCATGGACATCCATAGGGGGCAGGGTCGCAGTCGCATGCCACTTACCTTGGGTGTCTTGGGTGGTGCGGGATGAGTCCAGTCTTGTAAATCCGACACAGGCCTCCTTCTCCAGGGTGTCCTCGACCTGGTCCTACATGGCAGTATTTGGTGGTACAGTTGGTCCTCCTCCTCCAGTTCCCGAGGACTCCCCAAGGCGCGCCGCCACCTTCTCCTTGGCACGGCCTCGGAGGTCGTACCAGCGCTTCTTTAATTCCTCGAGGGACCTGTCCGCCACTCCCACGGAGTTCACAGTCGCCGCTATCCCCTGCCATATCCGGCGCTTCTCCTGTTCAGGGACCCTCCTAGAATTTGTGCCAAACAGTCTGTCATGATTTGCGACCACCCCCTCTATGAGGTGTTCGAGCTCCTGCTCCGAGAATTTCAATTTTCTTTTGCGCCCAGACGAGCTGCTGGTGCCAGGTGCAGGTTCCTCAGCCATTGTACCAGGGTTGTGGTTCTGTGGTATTTTTCCTGATTAGCTGCAGCTCTCCAAAATGCTCCCTCTCTCTCAGCCTCACTGTGGAAAATGGTGGTGGGAACCGGCAGCTTCCTGGTTGTGATGTCATCACTGGGCTCGAAATGCGACTTCCTGTTTTCCCGATCTCGCGAGTTTGCGATCTCGCAAATAGCGATATCGCAAATAGCGATATCGCAAATAGCGATATCGCTATTTGCGAGCTCGCAGTCCAGGCGCGGGTAGCCGGAAATAGCGATTATTCTGCGATTATCGGTCATCGCTAACGGAATTTGCGATCGCGTGCGAATCGCTTTTTTTATCGCAATTCTTCATGAATTCGGATTTGCGATTTCTGAATAGCGATTCGCTTTTTTTTGCTATTACAGAATCGCAAATGCCGATTTTCATGAATATGGCGGTAAGCCATTTCCTTTATAGGATTTTTTTTTCTTTTTCTCTTTTTGATGCTCTGATTTTATCTCATTAATTATGTTTTATTTATGCTGTGAACCAATAAAATAAAAAAAAATCTTTCCAGAGTCTGTGGGTATTTTATGAGTGCAAATGTTTATTTACTACCTATTTTCTTGCTAACTCCCTTGGACTCCTCTAGGACGCAAGGTATCTATGACTAGGAAGCAAGGTATCTATAACTAGGCTTGGTAAGTCAAGGTATAGGTCCTAAAAGGTTAATCACTGGTTAAGCGTAGGTTTACCTGTTCAAAGTGTGTATGGTTTTTTTGGGCCCAGGTGAGTATGGTAAAATCCTGAGCAGGTGAACCCGTGCTCTATTAGTATCTGCCCCGTGAGTTCAGCCTTCCCTTCACTTACTCCTCTCACTCTTTACAATAACTCCTGTCACTCTTTACATTAATAAGCCTATATGCTCAGTACACTCTTTCTACCATCCTCCCGGTAACAACCTTACCTTAATTGAACACATGATGGATATCCTAGCCACTAGTGCATGACAACAGAATACACAGATCTTCTGTTGTAAATGAAGTCAGCAGGCAGATGTAAGGCTTAACACTTATTTATTAAGCACCATAGAGAAAAGCTGGTGTTCCCATCAGAAAGCAGGAGCTAACTGACAGGATAGAACAAAGGAGAAAATGACATCAGGGAAAATGGAATGTAGGACTTAAAGGGATACATAAAACATAAGTGCAGAGAATACAACATATCCTCTTCCCTTCATATGGAGAAACAATAAAAAAAAACGAAAGTAAGTCGAACAAAAACATTATAAGACCATGCCCTTCGTTGCAGAGAGAGACCTTACTTGCAAACAAAGTCACGTAGATGAACTGGAGGTCTTCTCACTCTCTGGATTCTACTTGCGCTAACCTCATTGGCCTGTTCTCTGGGTTCTCGCTCGGCTTTCTTATACAGTGCCACACGCCTCAAGTTCCAACTCTCCCCGTTAAATAAGGTAACAAATCTCTTGTGTACAGACTTGATCTTAAATGGACCCCTGAACTTCGTCAGTCCGACACCCACACGACCTGGTTTGACCTTAACCCAATCATTCACAGCGAATTTACACGCGCCATCAGATTCGCAAACAGTGTCAGGCTCACCATGACCAGCAGGAGGATCAGCGTTCATGAGTTCTTTCATCCAAGCAGCCACAAGTTTAGTACCCGCAGGACGTCCCCTCATGACAGAAAACGGGACTAAACCAGTCACCCCATTTTCTGTAGTCCTGTAGGCCCACACCAGGTCATTGACTAAACTCTTCACATCCATGCGGGAAGAAATTGCCATTTGAATGGCACCTTTGACCATTCGGTTGGCCCTCTCCACTATGCCATTTCCCTGGGGGTTGTAAAGTGAGGTCCTAGAGTGAATAATGCCGCACTTTCCCAAGAAATTAGCCATCTCCAGGGAGGTGAGTTGTGTCCCATTGTCGGTAATGATCCTTGTGGGGAAACCTTCCTCCCTAAAGATCTCACCCAACACGGCTATAGTGCTGCTCGTGGTGATCTCCCTCATGAATTTGACTACTAACCACTTGGAAGAGACGTCAACTACCACCAACCCAAACCTCATATCCTGATTCAACTGGTGAAAGGGGCCAATGAAGTCGAGACATATGGTGTGCCACGGGCACTTGGGATCAGCTATTGAGCCACAACCAGTATGACTACCCACCTTAAGTCTCTTTTCACTTTCCAAACACTCTGTACATCTCTCCACCCACTGTGAGATTTCTGAGTCCATCCCGGGCCACCAAAAATTGTCTCTAATTCTCCTCTTGGTAAGGGACTGCCCCAAATGACCCTCATGACCCAGCTTAAACAAAGTAAATCGCACATCTTGTGGAGGAATGAATTTGTCATCCATTAAAATCATGAAACCCTCATTGTCCAAGATAGACAATTGGTCCAGAACCTTCAAATAAGGACGAAGTGCAGGAGATAGACAACTCTCTCTCCTTGGTCCCTTCGCTATTAAATCTTTGACTTCACACAACACCGCATCTTTAGCCATTGAAGAATTCCACAAACTTCTACTGATTGCCCCAGCACACATATCAACAACTTCCTCTACAGCGGCAACAGAACCCTCTGAATTGAGAGATTCAACCCCTAACTTGTCTACCCTCTCCCAAGGTAGTGGAAGTCTAGAGAGTCCATCCGCTTGGCAATTCTTCCAACCGGGAATGTATTCTACAGTGTACAAGTACTCCTGGATCCTGGCAGCGAGTCTAGCTAACCTGGCAGAGCCTTTACCAGCGCCCCCAGGCGAAAGTATTTTAACCAGGGGTTTGTGATCTGTAAATAATGTGAATTTGAACCCCCACAGGTACATTCTATAATACTCGCAACCCCATGCCGCAGCCAAAGCCTCACGCTCGATTATAGAGTAGTTCCTCTCAGCTGTAGTGAGTGTCCTTGAGGCAAACGCTACAGTTTTGAGACCAGAATCGTGTACTTGAGCAAGGACCGCACCAACACCCACAGCACTTGCATCCACTGTCAGGACTGACTTACGGTTGGTATCAAACGGTGTCAAAATGCCCGCCTCGCAAATTTCCACCTTGATTCTTTTGAAGCACTCATCTTGTTCCACACCCCATACAAACTTACATCCACTCCTTAACAGCACTTTGATCTTCTCGGTTTTCTCTGCAAAATCCCTTACAAACTTAGCATAGTACTCGATGAGGCCGAGAAAAGACCTCAACTGATCCTTATCGCACGGAGAAGGTGCATTTCTAATGGAGTCTAATAAGTCTCTTTTAGGTTTTACTCCATCCACAGACAATGTATACCCCAGGTATTCAACCTCCTCCACTGCAAATTTGCATTTCTCTTTCTTTAGAGTCAAACCTGCCTGTTCCATCCTTTCTAAAACGGTTTTCAGGATCACATTGTGCTCTTCAATGGTCGCTCCAAATATCAGAACATCGTCCTGAAAATACACAACATTGTGCACACCTTTTAATACAACACCCATCATCCTTTGGAATACTCCAGCAGCAGAAGCGAGGCCAAAAGGCATTCGTGTGAATTGATATATTCCTTCGGTTGTTATGAACGCCGTAAGTGCTTTGGAGTCTTGGTGTAGTCTTATTTGATGATAGGCGCTACGAAGGTCTAACTTGGAAAAGTACTTCCCCCCTTTTAATGATAGAACTAACTCGTTGATGTTCGGTAAGGGAAAGTTGTCCACCACAATGTTTTGGTTCAGGGTGCGAAGGTCCACACAAAAACGAAATTTTCCGTCAGATTTGGTTGTAATAACTACAGGGGAAATCCAAGGTGATGTTTCGATCTGCTCTATTACACCCTGGTCTAGCATTTCCTCTAACATCTTCTTCACTTCCTCACGTGCGATGAATGGAACCTTTCTGACTTTGTGTTGCATAGGTATGGCATCGTCCCTCAACACGATCTTGTGCACATAGCCCCTTAACTCACCTATATGTTCCTCAAACAAACCATTCATCCCTTCCACTATCGAATCAGTGGTTATGCTGTCTACCACCATCACTTGTTGTGCTGCTCTGGGATTTATTATTATCCCAAGGTCATACTGTTGCCCCCATCCTAAAATTGCAGGACCAGACTTAGCTACATACACCTTCCCTTCAGCTGAACGATCCTTGAATGTTATTACACACACCATGAACCCAATCACATCTATGCTTTCACCCTGAAAACCACAGGCATTAATGTCACTAGCAGACAAGTGCGCATCCTTCCAATTTGCTAGGAACATATCCTTGGGAATTATGGTCCATAAAGACCCAGGGTCAACCATTAGTTGAACCTCGATTTCATCAATAAGAAACAATGCTTTTGGTCTGAATCTCCTACCAGGCTCACCCTCATTCGCACCGTCTCCACCTAAACACAATATTTTGTTTGCACCCTCAACACTAATGAAGTCTCTTACTTCATCCTTGTTTTCAACAACAGCAACCTTGTCAACATTTGTACTTCTACACATTTTCGAAAAGTGTCCTTTCCGCCCACATTTCCTACACATTTTGTCTATCGCAAAGCATCTCCTAAAGTCCGAGTTGTGAAAAGTACTCCCACATCTACTGCACATTCTTCCTTGGAATCTGTTCCTGTCATTACCTGAAAATGCATTGTTAAATCTTTTTTGACTACCTCCTCCTAGGTCCACACTCCTCTTGTTCACAACAGCAACTTCATCATGATCAACACATGAAACATCATTGCCTTGAGCATTGCCTTTTGCGTTATCTTTCTTTTCCATCTCTTTCATGCATGCATTCGATTCCTCAACTACTTTTGCTATATCAATGGCCATTTGTAGAGTTGGGTTTTTTGCTGCCCACAATTTTTCTTGCATCTTTTTGTTTCGACACTGTACTATTAGCTGGTCTCTTATCATTTCATCCCTTATTTCACCAAAACAACATTTTATCGACAACTCACGTAGCCTAGCCACAAACTGGTCCACAGACTCTTCATTCCTTTGAGGTTGGGTGTAAAATTTGTGTCGCGCCATAACAATATTTACTTCTTTTGCATATTGTTTCTTCATCCGAGCTTTAGCTTCTGTGTATACATTAGTTATCGCCCTACCATCTTGGTTGACTGCCACAGGAAGATATTTAAAAGAATGTTGACCCTCCTTGCCCAAAGCACTTAACAAAAGGGCTTTCTTCCTAATTGCACTAAAATCTTTCCCATCAAGCGCTTCGATGTAGTTCTCAAAAACATCTATCCATTCATCCCACTCAATGGGTGGATCTCCTGTGGCTTGTAGGAACAAAGGAGGTGCAATGATATTTAGATTCTCCATTTTTTAAAACAGTGACTTCCTTTCTCTTTTTTTTTTTAAAATGGAGAGGTGGTCAAACTAGATAAAAAAAAATAAAAAAAAAATGTCACCTCCTAACATATATTAAATGAGTGCTTCGTTACCCTTCCTTTGTCTTCTTACAACAAACAATAGAGGCTCTCACTCTTCTATGAGACTCCAACCTTCTCTCATAGTTTCCGCTGTGCACTGCCTACAGTCTGGTAATAAAACGATCTTTAAATGATGCTCTCACCTTTTATTTTTTTTTTCTGCTGTGCACTGTCTACAGTCTCGTAATGAAAACGATCTTTAAATGATGCTCTCACCCTTTATTTTTTTCCGTTGATGAGGCACGCACGCTTCGTTCCCTCTGGCTGACGTCCGTCTTGGTTTAACCAGTACTAACTACTGGGTAAACTGTTTGGGGTTATCAAACTATTCGGTAAATTGTTTCACCGAACAACCTCACCTTGTGATATCCGTTGCTAGGATACGCGATAATTCAAGATGGACGCTGCGTGGTCGCGTCACTGCTGGCACGTTGCACGTTTGAGTCGCGTCACTGCAGGCGCATCACTTCCTGCTCCCTTGTTGACACGGCTCAGTGGAAGAAAGACAATGGTTGAACATCGAACGGTGAGCGTTTCTCGAGGAGTGTGCTCGTGTGGTTGTTTGAAAGATGCGACGCGTATCTCCACTCGGTGTGCTGGTGTGCTCGTGTGTCGATTTGAAAGATGCAACACTGTTGGAATCAAAAGGTTGGGCACAACGGAAGTCAAAAATTGGGTTACATAGTACGCACACAAGTCACTCCGTTTATCTTTTGCACAAATCGTTCAGTTTCTGCTCAAGAAGTCGCGTTTACATCCCCATTAAATTTAAGGAGTTTCTCTTTCTTTTAAGAGTGCAGCTTTCACAAACGTGGCGGTTCTTTGGCTGGGTGTAGCCTTTTAGATTAACGTTAAGGAAAGTCACAAGCAGGCACACGACAATCTCTCCAACTCACCGGTCGGTTAGGAAACTTGCAGGCTTCACTTCAGTAATGGAAACGTAAATTGATGCTTGCTTCAGGCTCAATTGTTTCCTGGGATAGCAATTTGTCTTTCTTGTCTAACTCAAGTGTTATCTTTCTTTTCTGTTTGTGTGGTTCTTCAAAATTCTTTCCTCTGTTTCTTCAAAAAAAAAAAAAATTCGCGTGGTTCTTTTCACCAGTGGAGTTCTTCTCCCTCTATGGTTGTTTAGCTCCTTCTGTTCATCGTCGCCATGTGTTGTAAATGAAGTCAGCAGGCAGATGTAAGGCTTAACACTTATTTATTAAGCACCATAGAGAAAAGCTGGTGTTCCCATCAGAAAGCAGGAGCTAACTGACAGGATAGAACAAAGGAGAAAATGACATCAGGGAAAATGGAATGTAGGACTTAAAGGGATACATAAAACATAAGTGCAGAGAATACAACATCTTCCTGGGGGATTTCAACCTCCATTGGAACGATCCTGATGACGGAGAGGTCTATAGCCTCAAAACGTTCTTGTCCGACCTTAACCTGTCCCACATCTGTAATAGCCCTGCACAGGAAAAATGCTCAATCCTTGATCCAGTAATTTCTAAAGCAGACTGTATCCAGCTTGAATCGATCCTTCCTTGTGATTGGTCCGATCATTACATAATCCCTTTCCATATCAGGGAAGTTGTTAAACTACTCTCTGTACGACCATCGAGGACAAAAATCTGGAAGAGGATCCTAGAAAACATCAATCCTTCTGATCTCACATCTGCTAGTCACATCCTCACACACCCGCCTGATGGATCCAAGAAGGTACAGGACATAACCACTCACTACTTTAACTCTATGAACAAGATACTTGACACCTTAGCTCCCATGCAACTAAAAAGAGTCACTACCAAAATCTCAAATCCCTGGTATGATGGTAGACTAAATGAGGACAGAAGATCACTGAGAGAAAGTTAAAGGCAATGGAGAGCCGTCCCATCCGCTACCCAGCTCAAAATACTAAGAAGCACCAGAAATGCATACTACAGAAGGCTTAGACGCGCAAAAGCTGATTTCATATGCAAACAATTAGACCAAGCAAAGAAACGCCCCAAAAACTGTTCGAAATAATCAAAACTCAATCTAAGGATGTCTCACACGCCAATCCAGATACACTCTCCAACTGCGAAGATCTTGCCTCCTTTTTTACAACTAAAACTGAAAACTTAAAGACTGACCTTCTGAATGACCTATTATCCCTGAATGACCCACACTCAATCTCCTCGCTGTCCACACCAGGGACACCGCTTAACTGCTCTACAAAGCTCGACCTCATGAACAACGCATCCTGGACCACCTTCAACTACTATAGCGAATAAACTATCTTAAACACGCTCACTACCTTGAATCCCTCCAAACATTACACTGACCCTCTTCCAGCATCCCATTTAAGGACCTTCATTCCACTGCTAGTGCCCCTATGGACTAAGATTATATATACTTCTCTTCTGCAAGGAGCCATCCCATACATCCTCAAAGCCGGTCAGGTTTCCCCCATCCGAAGGAAAGTAACAGCAGACCCCTCAGACTTGAACAACTATCGCCCAATATCTAACATCTCAACCCTGGCCAAACTGCTCAAAAAATGTGTGCACATGCAGCTTAGCAACCACACAGACCATTTCAACCTTCACTACAAATACTGGATCATAACAAAACCTGCTTGCTAATCTTACCCGACTTATAATCAGCCTTTCGATACAGTCAAACACAACAACCTTCTGGATCTCTTGAAGCAAAGAATGGGACTATCTGGACTGGTGTTAAACTGGTTCACCTCCTTCCTCCAATATAGAACACAAAGATTCAAGATTAACCAATCCCTATCGAACCACACCCCTGTCACTTTGGGAGTACCCCAGGGATCCTCCCTATCCCCAACACTCTTCAATTTATTCATGGAACCACTCACTGAGCTTCTCAACTCTGCAAATATCAATTACCACAATTATGCCGACGACACACAGCTCTACATCAAGGTCCACTCTCTTGAAGACATCAAATCACTCAACTCTACGCTCCAAAAGACTCAAACCTGCCTAGCTAAGAACCTTTTAAAACTAAACACACTAAAGACAGAATTCCTCTTAACCGTCCCCCCCAACCAAACAACCATCATCCGCGATTGGATGAAGCACCTAACTGCACTTGATGGTCAACCTCTCATCATCTATTCCGCCAAATCCTGGATGGGCTGGGTTTTCCCCACACAATGCTGGCTCCGCCCCCCTGTGGTGTGTCTAACGACCCTAGCATCCCCAGTGAATGAAATGGGTGGTTGGGCCATCAAGAGTGCTCCAGAACCAGCTGCGACTGGTTTCTCCGCCACCCTGCACCCTTAGACAAAGGATTTACAGTATAAGAAGGGGCTGTGTCCCCACTGAAGTTGTTCTCTTTTCTGATCCTGCCAAAGGGGGCTGTTGCTGCTGCTTGGGCCAGGAGGACCGCCACTTGGGGTGTCTCCCTGCCTGGAGACCCAGTGTGCTGGCTCTGGCCCAGCCTTGCCCCCCTGCCTGCCTCCAGCCCCTGCTGGAGCTTGTGCTGTGCCTACAGCACTGAGAGCGCTGCTCTCTGCCCTTCAGCGCTGGGGAGCGCTGAAACCCCTTTCCTAGCGCTTGAGAGCGCTTCAGTGGGCTCCTAGCGCTGTGAGCGCTGTAATTTATCCTGTGGCGCATGGGAACGCCCTTTTCTTGCTGCTAGCGCTGCTAGCGCTTTTGAGAGCCCAGCCGGTGCCCACCCGGCATCAGCCCGAAATTACGGTGCATAGCGAGTGCCTACCTCGCTTTATATTTGATTTAGAGGCCGGTGCCCACCCGGCATTGCCCCGTTTTGGAGATATTAATTTATCACGAGGGAGCCCACTCCTCGGATAATGGGACCCCGCCTGCCTATCTAAAGCGAGCCGCCGCGCTGCCCGCGGCGACCCGGAAGTCCCGCCTCCATACCCCCAGGGCCGCGCTGCCATTGGCGGCCCCAGAGGAAGTCAGGCGGATTGCTGCGTGACGGGGCCAGGCGGAGAAGAAGTAAAGCAGCCGGCCGTGTCCCCGAGGCTCCCCGAGTGGAGAGAGGAGCCCCGAGAGAAGGAGCAGAGCCTGCCACGTCTGATCAAGGCCCCGGAGAGGGAGAGGAGCCCACCCGCGGCACCAAGCCGCCCAGAACAGCCGGTGAGTGTTGCCACAAGAATAGAAGGGAGGGGCGCCGGGACACGTTGTCGGTGTCCGCCCCCCCCCCCCCTCAGCAGCGTGACCTCGCGCCCTTGTGTTTAGAGCCTGAGAGGCTCATGGGGGCATTTCCTGTTTGCGAGCCTTGCGAGGCTCGATTGCCGGCACCCTTGTTTCGCGAGCCCTGAGAGGCTCGAGGCCAGTTCTTTGTTTGTGAGCCTGCGAGGCTCTTGGGGGCATTTGTCCTTGCTCTGAGTCCCCCGTGAGGGACTCCAACGCAGCCGCCTTGAGATTAGGAGCCCCGAGGCTCCTGGGGGGCAATTTAGATATTTTGGGCCCTGACAGGCTCTTGCCCCCACATTCATTTTAAGAGCCCAGAGAGGCTCTGAGAGTGCCATTTGCTTTGCGAGCCCTGAGAGGCTCGAATGCCCATTCTTGTCTGAGAGCCTGAGATAGGCTCAGGAGGGCCAGTTCGTTGTTCTAGAGCCCAGAGAGGCTCCGCAGTGCCACAGTGGTGGTTCTTGAGCCAGAGAGGCTCCAACGTTGCCCTAACTTTCCCTGCACCAGTTGCCCAGCACTTTGTGGGCAACTGCCACGTTTAGGCCCCCTGACTTTGGACACAGGGCGTCCTAGCCCTAGAGAGGCCAGTGGGCCTAGGGACAGTCACAGGTGGTGACTTAAGTGAGTTTGGCGCAATTGTTCATTTTGCTTACACCTCTGAATGTATTGGGATGCATCATGTGTTTTCCTCCCTTGCACCTCTGATTGTATGTTATGCTTCATGTGCTTTACCTTTACACCTCTGAATGGGTAGTTTATTCATCATGCGTGTTGTTGCTTTTACACCTCTGAATGTATTGTGATGCATCATGTGTTTCCTTCCTTAGACCCCTACAGGTATAGCGATACTTAGGTGGTTTCCTTCTTGCTAGCACAGGTGGTGCTAGCAGAGCCCAGGTTCCCTAGTGTAATCTCCTAAGATAGTGAGGGTTGCATAGGTGGTGCTCACCTGGTACCAGTAGTGACTGGTTGTATGTTATTTTTGTGCTACAGTGATAATTCTATGATCTAAAAAGTGCTAAGTTCAAAAGTGCTGATTCCTGACAGTGGTCCAGGTGGCCCTGTCTTGTACATAATCCCCTGTAAATTCTGCCCGTGCCTCTGGCACAATGTAAAGTGTGTGTTTTATCTAATGTATATTTATTGGAATACAAAGGCTATTTTTTATATAACCTTGTGTGGAGTTTCCTTTGTGGTGGGTCTTGGGTGTTGTTGCTGGGGTGCATGCGCAAAAACTTAACTCATACCGCCTCCAAGTTTAGCCTTGCTGCTCGCGCCACGTTATCTAGAGGGTGAGTAGGGGTTATCTTGGTGTGTAACTCCCTTGCCCTGACTTAGGAGTGGTGGTCTCTGACTGACTTTGGCGAAAGCCCTGGCCAGCCAGGGATCCCATTTCTAACATTGGCAGCAGCGAGAGGATAAGGATTTGTGTTTGCGTTGTACCACAGTGGCGACAGGCCACACTACAAAACTCTGCATTTTAGATGACCACATTTTAGGGGATTATTGTTTTTGAATTTCCATTACTGCTTCTCCTGAAGAGTGTCATTTTATAATTGTGTCCCGTACATTTGTCCCCCGCCCTGCTTCCAGAGTTTGGTACCTGTGTCGCTTTTGGTCAGGTTGAGAAGTCAGGGGTGGTAGAAACTGCCTTACCGATCCGAGGAGAGGGTGTGTGTGGATGAATGGTGTGTTTTACGGGACGCATGAGTATGAGTTCTCTTTGATAAGGAGATTGTTGACATTTTGGAATTGTGTACTCTTACTTCAGATTGCTAGGTCCCTTGTGTTGCACGTGTCTGTGAGCATCCTGTCAAGATGGAATCTCCTTTTAACCTCTGTGGCCTGTTTAAGTACAGTGTGCATGAGTTGGTACGGTTTTGTGAGGAGAGAGACATCCCAGTGAGTGAGTCAGACACCCAGTCCAAGCTTAGGGATAACCTGATCCTATGGCAGAAGGATGACTGGGAGCGTGAGCACAATGAGAGAGAGAGGGCCCGAGCCGCACACCATGAGGGTGGTGGGTCTGAGGGGAGCCCTGAAGAGTCTGAAGTGGAGAGTGAGTTTGACAGTGGCTGGGCGCCAGCAGAGAGCGAGGACCCCATAGATAGGGAGTCCCTTGCTGGGTCCAGTGTCAGATGTAGCACCCCATCCCTTTCCCGGTCCCCAGAGGAGTGGGTAGATAGGAGGGAAGAGAGGGAGCACCAGCTGGCTATGGAGAAGCTCAGGTTAGAGCATGCCTGGGAGATGGCGCAGCTGGGTGTGAATGAGCGGACTGCAGAGGCTGAGAGGGCCTTGGCCAGGGAGAAGATAGCCCTAGAGTGTAGGTTATCCCCTGACCGCAGTCATAATTGTCTGGATCCCCCAGGGAGGGTGGAGTCCAGTGGTGGCAGCTATTTAAAACTCAGTGTAGGAAATCCCACTCCCATTGCCCCGAGTATGGTACCTATTTCCCAAGAGGAGGAATATAGGTTGGCATTCAGGAACTTTAGGAGGAAGCCGTCTCAGCGAGTCTGGGGAAATTATGTGCATGATAGTAGTAGTGCACTGATGGATTGGTTAGAGGTTAGGCCGCAACAGGAGTGGTGTGGAGTGATCTATATGGTTCTGAAAGAGCAGTTCCTCAGTATTTGTTGTCCAGAGTTGCGCCGGCACCTGTTGAAGTTGGAATGCTTTGATCCTTATGAGCTGGCAGAGGAAGCAGACCGCTGGGAAGGTACCAGAGGTTCTGTAGAGTCATTGGTGAGTGATTCTGATAGTAGTAGTAGTAGTAGTAGTACAGGTAGCTTCCAGCCCAGCGTGGTGGAAGAGGCTCAGTGTAGCCCAGCTAGGTCCCAGTATAGTGAGAAGGGTGGAGAGGCTGACTACCTGGCTCAGTGGAGCAGGAGTCAGGGGAGGCTGAGAGTCCCCAGAGGCCCGAAGCCCTATCTCAGAACCTGGGTGGTTTCTTGAGGGAACACCAGGTTAGGGACCTAGGCTGTCCGGTTAGTACACTTGAGGAGGATCTTCTAGTGTCTAGGGAACCTGGAGCGTCTGTAACTAGAGCTCCAGGGGTTCCAGTGTCCGGCAGTGCTACTCCAGGAGGGAGGGCACAGAAGTCCGAAGCGAGGAGTGATTGGGGGATGAGTTTCCCAGTGGATGCACCAGAGGACCAGGGACTAGCCATTTGGGCTAGATCTTCTTGGGGGGACCCGGGTGGTGCCACTTCTGGTCTGGGGGATCGTCACGCACTGTCAGGTGGACAGGGGACGGGAGATCTGCGCCAGACAGACAGTCACACAACAGATGTGTCATTTGTTAGCCTCAGGGGGATTGTGTGTGCATCCCCAGAAGTCCTGGAGTGCCAGGCAATTGTTCCACCAAAGGTTTTAGACCGGAGGTTGGGAGGCCAGGTTCAGGTTCAGCCTGACCTGAAGGGTAGGAAGACTGTAACCAGTGTCCTGACCGGTTCTTCTTCCAGAGGAACTTCTCCAGTTGGGAGAGGGCAGACCTCTGGAAGGGGGTGCAGAGGGTGGGAGAGCCCACCTCTGACCCCGGTGCAACCTGAGGGGTTAAACCCTGGGTTGGAATGGCGTGCTAGGTGTACCCCTCGCCGGAGGAGGAGGAACCCTAGGAGAAGAGGTAGGGAGAGGAGAGCCTTCCCTGAGACTCCTGGTCCGCCTGAGGTTGTAGACCCTAGGCTGGAGAACCAGTGGCAGTCTGGCCCTGTCTTGCAGACAGGAAGAGTGGAGAGTGGCTACTATGTACCAGGGGTTACTACCCCCCACTTCATGAGTAGGCAGGAACCAGTGGCACCTGGGTGGCCTAGGGCCTGGTCCTGGCCGCGGACAGCTGAGGAGTACCAGTGGGGTAGCCCAGTTGGTCCTTACAGTAGCTTTAGAAGGAACCCTAGGGGTTCACCGTGGCATAGAACAGGAGGGTGTCCCGGCAGTGGCGGGCCTGCGTCCGTGTTCCATCGCCCCAAGCAGGGAAGTCCATCACGGTGGTGATTGTTCTCCCCTGCGTTTTGGCTGGAAGGGGGTTGTGTTGGACTTGGCCCTTAGGGCTGGTTCCCCCCTAATCTTTTTGCTTTTATTTGTGACCCTGTGTTAGTGATTTTTGGGTCTCTGCGCACTTTTCTCTGGGTCCCAGAGTGAAAGTGCGTGCGTGTAGTATGGCTGGCCTGCCCTCCCATAGGAATGCATGGGGAATGTGTGTGTCCCTGGTAGTTCCTGATGCGTAGGGAGTGCAGGCTCGAATTTAGTATGTGTAAACTCGTGAGAGTGAATGCTGCGAGATGGTGTATGCGGCATGTATGTGTCTAGAAGGGAAGTGCTACTTCTGGACATTGAGATATGTGTGCAGTGAGGGTGCTGGAGCGTGATTGGCTGGAGCTGGCTGGCATGCCAGGCTCCAGGAAGTCTGGATGGGTCTGCCCGGTGGTGAGTGGGAGATTAGCATGAGTGATGTGTGGGAGGAGTGTACCTGTGTCCTGGATGGGCTGGGTTTTCCCCACACAATGCTGGCTCCGCCCCCCTGTGGTGTGTCTAACGACCCTAGTCTCCCCAGTGAATGAAATGGGTGGTTGGGCCATCAAGAGTGCTCCAGAACCAGCTGCGACTGGTTTCTCCCCCACCCTGCACCCTTAGACAAAGGATTTACAGTATAAGAAGGGGCTGTGTCCCCACTGAAGTTGTTCTCTTTTCTGATCCTGCCAGAGGGGGCTGTTGCTGCTGCTGGGGCCAGGAGGACCGCCACTTGGGGTGTCTCCCTGCCTGGAGACCCAGTGTGCTGGCTCTGGCCCAGCCTTGCCCCCCTGCCTGCCTCCAGCCCCTGCTGGAGCTTGTGCTATGCCTACACCACTGAGAGCGCTGCTCTCTGCCCTTCAGCGCTGGGGAGCGCTGAAACCCCTTTCCTAGTGCTTGAGAGCGCTTCAGTGGGCTCCTAGCGCTGTGAGCGCTGTAATTTATCCTGTGGCGCATGGGAGCGCCCTTTTCTTGCTGCTAGCGCTGCTAGCGCTTTTGAGAGCCCAGCCGGTGCCCACCCGGCATCAGCCCGAAATTACGGTGCATAGCGAGTGCCTACCTCGCTTTATATTTGATTTAGAGGCCGGTGCCCACCCGGCATTGCCCCGTTTTGGAGATATTAATTTATCACGAGGGAGCCCACTCCTCGGATAATGGGACCCCGCCTGCCTATATAAAGCGAGCCGCCGCGCTGCCCGCGGCGACCCGGAAGTCCCGCCTCCATACCCCCAGGGCCGCGCTGCCATTGGCGGCCCCAGAGGAAGTCAGGCGGATTGCTGCGTGACGGGGCCAGGCGGAGAAGAAGTAAAGCAGCCGGCCATGTCCCAGAGGCTCCCCGAGTGGAGAGAGGAGCCCCGGGAGAAGGAGCAGAGCCTGCCACGTCTGGTCGAGGCCCCGGAGAGGGAGAGGAGCCCGCCCGCGGCACCAAGCCGCCCAGAACAGCCGGTGAGTGTTGTCACAAGAATAGAAGGGAGGGGCGCCGGGACACGTTGTCGGTGTCCGCCCCCCCCCCTCAGCAGCGCGACCTCGCGCCCTTGTGTTTAGAGCCTGAGAGGCTCTTGGGGGCATTTCCTGTTTGCGAGCCTTGCGAGGCTCGATTGCCGGCACCCTTGTTTCGCGAGCCCTGAGAGGCTCGAGGCCAGTTCTTTGTTTGTGAGCCTGCGAGGCTCTTGGGGGCATTTGTCCTTGCTCTGAGTCCCCCGTGAGGGACTCCAACGCAGCCGCCTTGAGATTAGGAGCCCCGAGGCTTCTGGGGGGCAATTTGGATATTTTGGGCCCTGAGAGGCTCTTGCCCCCACATTCATTTTAAGAGCCCAGAGAGGCTCTGAGAGTGCCATTTGCTTTGCGAGCCCTGAGAGGCTCGAATGCCCATTCTTGTCTGAGAGCCTGAGATAGGCTCAGGAGGGCCAGTTCGTTGTTCTAGAGCCCAGAGAGGCTCCGCAGTGCCACAGTGGTGGTTCTTGAGCCAGAGAGGCTCCAACGTTGCCCTAACTTTCCCTGCACCAGTTGCCCAGCACTTTGTGGGCAACTGCCACGTTTAGGCCCCCTGACTTTGGACACAGGGCGTCCTAGCCCTAGAGAGGCCAGTGGGCCTAGGGACAGTCACAGGTGGTGACTTAAGTGAGTTTGGCGCAATTGTTCATTTTGCTTACACCTCTGAATGTATTGGGATGCATCATGTGTTTTCCTCCCTTGCACCTCTGATTGTATGTTATGCTTCATGTGCTTTACCTTTACACCTCTGAATGGGTAGTTTATTCATCATGTGTGTTGTTGCTTTTACACTTCTGAATGTATTGTGATGCATCATGTGTTTCCTTCCTTAGACCCCTACAGGTATAGCGATACTTAGGTGGTTTCCTTCTTGCTAGCACAGGTGGTGCTAGCAGAGCCCAGGTTCCCTAGTGTAATCTCCTAAAATAGTGAGGGTTGCATAGGTGGTGCTCACCTGGTACCAGTAGTGACTGGTTGTATGTTATTTTTGTGCTACAGTGATAATTCTATGATCTAAAAAGTGCTAAGTTCAAAAGTGCTGATTCCTGACAGTGGTCCAGGTGGCCCTGTCTTGTACATAATCCCCTGTAAATTCTGCCCGTGCCTCTGGCACAATGTAAAGTGTGTGTTTTATCTAATGTATGTTTATTGGAATACAAAAGCTATTTTTTATATAACCTTGTGTGGAGTTTCCTTTGTGGTGGGTCTTGGGTGTTGTTGCTGGGGTGCATGCGCAAATACTTAACTCATACCGCCTCCAAGTTTAGCCTTGCTGCTCGCGCCACGTTACCTAGAGGGTGAGTAGGGGTTATCTTGGTGTGTAACTCCCTTGCCCTGACTTAGGAGTGGTGGTCTCTGACTGACTTTGGCGAAAGCCCTGGCCAGCCAGGGATCCCGTTTCTAACAATGGTCAACCTCTCATCATCTATTCCGCCAAATCCCTAGGAATAACCCTGGACAATAAACTAAATATGCAGAAGCATATCAGCGCTGCAACTAAAGGAGCACATTTTCTGATAAATACCCTGAGAAAACTGAAACCCTTCATACCCGCAAATGACTTTAAACAGGCACTCCAAACTCCAGTAATTCTCAGAATTGATTATGGGAGTGTCGGTCTCTGCGGCCTTTCTAAATCAATGACCGCTCCGCTAAGAGCCGCAGTCAATACAGCTGCTAGATTGGTCACTGGCAAAAAAAGAAGTTGCAACATCTCACCGGACCTGCAGGTCGCAATTGGTTACCTTTTGAGAACAGAATCCACCTAAAAATCGCCTGTATGGCTCATAAAGCATTGCATCACAAAACGCCGAGGTACCTAGCAGAGAAACTAGTACTATCAGGTGGTAACAGATCTACCAGGAGTTCGGATAATCTTAACCACAGCATTTTTCCAAGAAGAAAACATATAATCGCACCTTCTCAGGTATGGTCCCAGGATCTGGAATGCTTTACCACCGGAAACAAGACTAATTCCATCTGCGGCCTCTTTCAAAAAAGAAGTGAAATCTATACTCATGTCTAAACTCGATTGAACTGTTACTTTTCACATTCTTGATCAGTACTGTACTCTCATAACTCTGTGTTTATATGTATTTGTCATCTTATATTTGCCCTGTTAAGCGCTCTGATACCCGTAAGGATCTTGTTTGCGCTATACAAAACCTTCAAAACAAAAAATAAATAAAATAAAAAATGTTGTTTCCTTGCCACCCCAGCTAGTGTGTTGCCTTTCTAGTTAGGCTTGGCTTCTTTCCCCCTTTCCCAACCATTCCCCTCCTCCCCTCTCCTGTATTATAGTGGCCACCAGTATTTCTTTTGCAATGCTGGATGCTTTTACTATATACTCACATTGTCAAGGCCAAATAGAGTACAGATGCAATGTCATGTCGCAACATGGCAGCCTTCTCAAATGTTCTCTACCCTATCCAAATGGCAGCCATTTTGCAACTTGTACATTCAATACCATCTCTAAACAGTTTTCTATACATTTGAAGGTGCCCATGAATGTAACAACATAATGTCATGTTGTGTGATGCAATGTGGTGGCCATCTTTAAGTTATAAAGCAATTTTTTCTATACTTTAGGTAGGCATCCACCCAGAGTTTATGCCCGCATCCACACACAGTGGCATTGCTCCTTGGTTGCCGCATCTGCTGGAGGCATGCAGTAACCTGTATCCTTAGGTGGGAACCCACTATAGGTTGTATTCCAAGAAGCTGTCAACCTGTGGTCGCTGCTGCATTTGGGAGGCAGCAAAGCCATACAGAGGGACCTCCTCATGGAACAAAGGCATCAATGCTGCAGCTAATAGAAATCATAATGGAATGCAGGTGTGGTGAAAGAGACTTGCGTAAAGGTGCAGTTCCAATTTCACAAACCTTTAACTTCCTGCCTGTTCCAGAAGGACAACCTACAGATGTCCTTTAGAATGGTCCTGTTAAGGTCAATGGTAATGTACTGCCGGAGCCTAATAAGTTATTTGTCTTTCTCAGTGGACGACTCACAAATAATAGGGCCCCTTTTATGTGAGGGACATACTAATTGTGTTTCTTTAGCCAGATGACACAATATAATGGAGTTATCAATGTTTGCATTGCTGATATCCATAACATAACCTTATATTTATATGAATTGGTACTTGAAGAACTGGCCAGTGACACTGCTCGCATGGCCAGCAGTCTGTACTTAGCACTGTAAAGTATTCTGGTATTTCTTAACTTAGACAATTTTCCCTTTCAATCTATGTGTTAGTAGCAATGAAAAAGCTAGGTACAGGAGCAAGACCACTGGCTCATTGTCAGTGAAATTGCACTCCCCTTTGCAGCTCCACCATCAAGTAAGGCTTTCCCCTGAGCCCCTGCTCTCTCTCGAGTGCTGGTGTTCAAGGCCTTCCTCAACCCACAGGTGTTACCTGTGCCTCATCCCTGGTGATCCAGTGGACCTCTGTCTCCTTTCTCTCGCTCTGCTCTCTCTCTCCATTTACACTTGCTTTTCACTGATTTCAATCTCCCCCTTTTACTCTCCTTCTATGTCTTTCCTCCATCTACTCTCGTTTTTACTGATTTCAATCTCCCCCTTTCATTCCCCCTCTGTGTCTCTCCTCAGTTTTCACTAATTTTTTCTTGATTTCAATCTCCCTCTTTCACTCCCCCTGTGTTTTTCCTCCATTTTCACTCGTGTTTTTCTTGATTTCAATCTCCCCCTTTCACTCCCACTCTGTGTCTTTCCTCCATTTTCACTAGTTTTTACTGAATTCAATCTCCCCCTTTCACCCCCCCTCTGTGTCTTTCCTCCGTTTTCACTTGTTTTTCACTGATTTATTCTTCCCCTCTCACTCTCCTTCTGTGTCTTTCCCACACTTTTCTTGCACCTGTCTCTGCCTCATTTCTACTCTTTACTCTCTTTTTGCCTAATCTGCCTATTTCTCCCTGCCACTGCTGTCCCCACGGCCCCTCCCCCTCAGCACGACCAACGCGACCGGCCCAATCCAGCTCTCCTCACACCTCCCAGCCTTGCCCGACGCCTATTTAATGGTGACCGCAGCGGGGACAGTCGAGCAAGACCACTGACTCATTGACAGTGAAATTGCTCTCCCCCTTGCAGCTTCACCATCAAGTGAGGCCTTCCCCTGAGCCCCTGTACTCTCTAGTGCTGGTGTTCAAGGCCCTCCTCCACCCATAGGTTTCACCTGTGCCCTCATCCATGGTGGTCCAGTGGACCTCTGTCTCCTTTCTCTCGTTCCGCTCTCTCTCTCCATTCACACTTGCTTTTCACTGATTTCAATCTCCCCCTTTTACTCTCCTTCTGTGTCTTTCCTCCATTTACTCTTGTTTTTACAGGTTTAAATCTCCCCCTTTCACTCCCCCTCTGTGTCTCTCCTCCGTTTTCACTCATTTTTTACTGACTTCAATCTCCCCCTTTCACTCCCCCCTGCGTCTTTCCTCCGTTTTCACTCGTTTTTCACTGATTTATTCTTCCCCTCTCACTCTCCTTCTGTGTCTTTCCCCCACTTTTCTTGCACCTTTCACTGCCTCATTTCCACTCTTTTCTCTCTTTTTGCCTTTTCTGCCCATTTTTCTCTGCCGCTGCTGTCCACACGGCCCCTCCCCCTCAGAACGACCACCGCGACCTTTTCTCTCGCTACACTCTCTCTCCGTTTTCACTAGTTTTTCACTGATTTCAATCTCCCCTTTTACTCTCCTTCTGTGTCTTGCCTCCATTTTCTCTTGTTTTTTACTGATTTCAATCTCCCCTTTTCACTCCTCCTCTGTGTGTCTCTTCGGTTTTCACTCGTTTTTTACTGATTTCAACCTCCCCCTTTTACTCCCCTCGGTGTCTTTCCTCCATTTTCACTTGTTTTTTACTGATTTTAATCTCCCCCTTTCACTCCCCCTCTGGTTCTTTCCTCCATTTTCACTGATTTATTCTTCCCTTCGCACTCTCCTTCTGTGTCTTTCCCCCACTTTTCTTGCACCTTTTGCTGCCTCATTTCCACTCTTTCCTCTCTTTTAACCTTTTCTGCGCATTTTTCTCTGCCGCTGCTGCCCTCATGGCCCTTCACCCCCCAGCATGACCAATGTGCCCGGCCCAATCCAGCTCCCCCCATGCCCATGTCCCAGCTGTCCAGCCCTCCCGACCCCTACTTAATGGCAGCACCTGTGGGGACAGACGAACGTGGCCAGCAGGTGCGTCAAGGGCAAGCCCGCCTGCGCCCGTCCGCCACCCGACTGCGACCAGTGCCAGGAACCCTGGTGATCCTCAATGCCAATGTTCGCGCGCCGAGCGTAACTACTCTCATCTTTGACAGCCGCCCTCGCAGGAGATCAATTCCCGCCGGGTCGCGCTGTTTGGCCGCCATCTTGGGTGAGGACGCTGAGTAGGCGAGCGGTGCAGCGCTCGGCCCCTCACGACCTCAGCCCATAAAAACCATTGTGCTGCCTCTCATGACTGGTTGGATGTCACGAGCCGGCCAGTGGGACCTAGCCACTCGCCTGACTCGCGCTTGACTCGCGCTGCTCGCGCTGCTCTCTGCGCCCTTAGCGCACAATTTAATCTACTTTTAAAAACATTTTAACTGTCTCTTGCATATGACTAACCTTTTTGTTGTGCAGGTTGCCAGTATCGCGCGCCGAGCGTAACTACTCTCATCTTTGACAGCCGCCCTCGCAGGAGATCAATTCCCGCCGGGTCACGCTGTTTGGCCGCCATCTTGGGTGAGGACGCTGAGTAGGCGAGCGGTGCAGCGCTCGGCCCCTCACGACCTCAGCCCATAAAATGGCACCCCCTCAAAGGGAGCGCAGCGGACGGGCGCAGCGGGCACGCCGTCAGCGCGCCGAAGTCGCGCCTAAGTCCAGCCCGTCTGTGCCCGTCCGCGGCCGGACGGGCCCAGGGGCTAGGGATGCTGCCACCCTTATATCTTACTCTCCTTCCGCTCTTAGGTGCCTACAAGCCTCTGCCAGCCCTCTCTCCCCCGATACCTGGACTCGGATTACGTCACTTGGTATTGCAGGCACCTCTCTCCCCCATCTTGTGCCAATGCCATCACTCATTGCTCCGGCTCCCACCGAGTCGCAGAGCCGGGTTTTATATCTAAACACCCGCTCTATGGTCAGGCACCAAGCCGATATTTTACATTTACTTATGACCGAAAGTCCTGACGTCCTACTACTATCGGAGACCTGGCTCACTAACGATTCACTCCCCGACATCTTGGCTGCGCTACCCCCAGACTACTTTTTGCTGAACACCAACCGATCAGGGGGTCGCTTCGGGGGAGGGGTGGCGGCGATAATACGCAAGGATCTTAAGATTATCACCTCCGCGGCCATTACTCTCCCAGAAGTGGACACCCTGGTCCTCAGTCTTGGGACCGAGGTAGGTGCAGTCACCCTTATCGTACTCTTTCGCCCCCCCACCCAATGCCGTCCTTCCCTTCATCTTTCATCGATCAGTTGACCAACATCGCTACCTCCTCCCCCCGTATCGTCATCATCGGTGACTTTAACCACTGGTTTCAGCATGAGGACGCTGGCCCGCATGCTTCCGAACTGTTTGAGGGTCTCTCGAGCCTGAACTTTACTCAACTAGTCAGGTCCGCCACCCATAGGGGCGGCCATATCCTCGATCACATTTAGACCCATGGGGTCAAGTCCTCTTGCCCACTAATAACACCATGTGTGTGGTCCGATCACTTTTTGATCGACACCACAATTTTGGTGGTTGGCCAGATCAGGATCCCCCCGCAGGAGGGTGGCACTGCCCGTAAATGGAAGGCTGCCGATTCCCCCAAACTACTGTCCCACCTGTCCCAAACCCGTCCCTTGCTTCCTAATGACATCGGTACCAATGAGCTTTATGGGCTTGTGGCTGACTGGCTTACGACAGCCAGCGACATCTTTGCTCCCCTAACTAAGTTTTCCCGATCTCGACACAGCAATTCCCATAAATGGTTTACCCCCATCTTAAAACCCTCCATTTGGAACTCCGTCAACTTGAGCGTAAGTGGAGGAGAGACTACTGCTCTCCAAGTAGAGATGCCTATGTGGCCGCCCGCAATAGGTACAAACTTGCCATCCTCGCAGCAAAAAAAGCTTATGCTTCAGGAAAAATTCTATCAGCCCCCTGTAAGTCCAAAGAAATTTTCAAAGTCCTTAATGAATTTACCTCCGATTCTAGGACGCTCCCAACTCAGGCCCCCACACAGGAAGCATGCAACATTCTCAGCACTTTTTTTATTCAGAAAATTGTATTGATCAAGGACACCATTCCAGTCACTCCCCCTGGCGCTGGATCTGTCTTCCCCCCCACAACACTTCTTCGCTCACACAATTCCCTCTTCTAGACCCTACTTCTCTGGCCACCCTGGCCTCCCGCACTAAGTCTGGATCTCCAGACGATTGCTGTCCCCCTTCTATACTCCGGGACATCTGCCATTCTCTACCCGACTGCATCCTTCCCCTGCTAAACTATTCTCTTTCTTCCGGTACGGTGCCTAGCTCCTTCAAGGAGGCCGTGTTGGTGCCTCATTTGAAGAAACCTGGGGCTGACCCCGCAGTTCCGGCGAACTACCGCCCCATCTCCCTTTTGCCCTTCTTTTCCAAAATCTTGGAAGCCCACGTCACCGCCTGTCTCTCACAGTTTATCGAGAGCTCCAACTTTCTCGAGGCTAACCAGGCCGGCTTTAGACCCGGCCACTCTACGGAGACAGTGATCTTGGCCGTGCTGGACGCCCTGAGAGAAGGCGTTGACAAGGGTACCCCCCAGGCCTTGGTATTATTAGACCTGTCAGCCGCCTTCGACACGGTGGATCATAACATCCTCCTCCACCGTGTCGAACAGGCTGGCATCCAAGGCCTGGCGCTGGCCTGGGTCAAATCCTTCCTGACCGGGAGGTCTCAGACCCTTAGCCTGGGCACTTTTAGGGCTCCTAGGGAGCATTCGCCCTGTGGGGTCCCCCAGGGCTCTTCCTTATCCCCTCTTCTCTTCAATCTCTATCTTCGACCCCTTCTTCTTTCTTTGAGGCAGTGGGACGTCACCGTTTTCAACTACGCGGACGACCTGCAACTCATCTTTTCTCTTAACTCCCCTTCTGCTATTCCCAATTTTCAGGCAGTTATGTCCCACATTCTCCAGTGGATGGGCCAAAACCAGCTAAAATTGAACCCCGGCAAGACGGAGCTCCTCCTTCCCGGTAGGAGTGCCACCTTCTGGGCGCCACATTTCTGGCCGGCGGAACTTGGCCCCTCTCCCACCCCCGTGGCCTCGGTGAAGAGTCTGGGGGTCACAATTGACTCCGGACTATCCCTTGGGCCGCAGGTGGGGACGGTGGTCTCTTCCTGCATTTACCAGCTGCGCAGGATCAGGAAAGTGGTTTACCTCCTTACACCTGATGCCCTCCTGCAAGTCATCATGGCCCTCGTCCTCTCCCGCTTAGATTTTTTGAACGCGATCTATCACGGTCTGCCTAAAACATCTTTGGCTAGACTGCAAGCTGTTCAAAATCAAGCGGCGAGACTGGCCCTTGGGATCTCGAAGTGGCAATCCGCCAGGCCCCTCCTTGCCAAACTGCACTGGCTTCCTGTCACCTCAAGGGCGGCCTTTAAGATCGGCTGCCTCACTTTCAAGTCGCTAGCTGGGCCGTGTCCCGCCTTCCTGAAATCTCTCATTAAGCCTTACTGCCCATCCCGGAACCTGAGATCCTCTCATCTTCACTTCTTGACCGTCCCCTCTTTCAAGCTCTGCAGATCTGGAGGCCGGAGATTTGCATACCTGGCCCCCAAGCTTTGGAACTCTTTTCCTCTTCCTCTTAAAACCTCCAACTCTTTGATCCTTTTTCGTAAATCCTTAAAAAACCTGGCTCTTCCCCCAATCTAGTTAAGTCCCCCTGCCCCCTCTGCTTCCAACCAGCGCCAGGAAACCCATGGTGTCAGTGCGCTCTATAAGCACCCCTTACAATACAATACAATACAATGTTACGACCCAGCGGCGCTCCACGCTCTCAACCCAGGAGGCAACAACAACTGCAAGCTAGCATCTTCAGCCGACACCCACAGACCCATCAGCGTCACTGTTGCCGGCACACCTGCAGCTCCACCAAGACCACGGACCCAGCGCAACACACCCGCAAGACCACAACCCAACCGAAGACCCTGCAATGCATCCTCATCAAAGTCCGATCCCTCCACAAACACGCCACAGAAATCTGGGACCTCCTCGACAGCACCACCCAGGATGTAGCATTCTTCACCGAAACATGGACTAACACCACCTCTTCACTAGACATCGCCATCGCCATTTCCCAAGGATACAAGATCTCCAGGAAGGACCACCCCACCCGCCCAGGAGGAGGAATCACCATTGTCCACAAATCCAACCTCCGCCTGAGCACACTCCCTGACGAGCCCACAGACCTGATGGAACACCTTCATTTCAAGATACTGGCCAGCCGTACCACCACCTTCCGAGAAACCCTTATCTACCGACCCCCTGGACCCCGCAGACTTTTCGCCAACTCCATCACGGACATCATCTCCCCGCATGCTATTGCGTCCACAAACTACACCCTACTGGGAGACATCAACTTCCACCTCGACAACCAACTGGACCCCAGCACCCCACAACATTGGACTCCACCAGATCGTGACTACGCACTCAGCAGGATATACCCCGACCCCCTCTTCACAACAGGTAACTCCATCACCTACAGTCACACCACCGAACTCCCATGGACTGGCCATTGATGCGTCCATTTCACCCTCAGAACACTCACAATCCACAGACACCTGCATCTGCTCCCACGAAGAAACAGGACCAGATTCACCGATGACCACCTAACCTCATTGCTCAGCAACTCCACCCCAACCATCGCGGAAAACGACAACCTCATGGCCAATCTCATGAAAAACAAGAACACCCATGCCAAGAAAGCCAGATGGTTTACCACGAACTTTGAGAGTCCAGACGCACTTGCTGTCGCCTCGAAAGGGCCTGGAGAATCACCAAATCCACAGAAGCCTACAACAACTTCAGAGCTGCCACCAACGCCCAACACCAACTCATCAGAAAAATGAGGAAACAAGCGATTGAAGACAGAATCTCCACTCACGCACACAACAGCAAAGAACTCTTCAACATCATCAAGGAGTTTGCCCAACCCACTAGCGAGTCCACCGACATTTCTCCTTCACAAGACCTCTGTGACAAACTCAGCACCTTTTTCCACCACAAAATCAAGAGCATCTGCGACAACTTCAGCGAAGACAACCAACACACTGGCCCTCACCAACCACCCCGAACATCCTGAAACCAGCGATCGACAACTGGACACCCCTCACCACCGAAGACACACTGAAGACAACAAAGTCAATCTACTTCGGGGCCCCCCACGGCCCCTGCCCGCAACACATTTTCACCATCGCACCCATGCTTTGCAATACCATCAACTGCTCCCTGGCAACCGCCACGGTTCCCGACAACTGGAAACACCCTGAGGTCAACCCCATCCTGAAGAAACCCTCGACGGACCCCAACGACCACAAAAACTACAGACCCATCTCCCTGCTCCCGTCATTGAGAAAGCCATCAACAGCTAACTCACCACATTCATCGAAGAGCACAACATCCTCAACTCCTCCCAATCCGGCTTCAGAAAAAAACACAGTACGGAACCCGCCCTCCTCGCATCCGCACCCTACCGGGCAAAGGAAAAATCCAGCCCTCATCCTCCTCGAACTTTCTGCGGCGTTCAACACAGTCTCTCACAGCACCCTAATACGCAGACTCCATGACGCAGGGACCCAAGACAAGGCCCACAACTGGATCTGCTCCTTCCTCTCCAGCAGAATGCAGCAGGTCAGACTCCCCCCTTTCCTCTCCGGTCCTACACCTACCACCTGCGGAGTGCCCCAGGGGTCCTCCCTCAGCCCTACACTCTTCAACATCTCCATGGCTCCACTCGCCACCATCGTCAGGACCTACGGACTCAACATTGTGTCATACGCAGACGACACCTAACTCATCCTCTACCTACCCAATGAAGCCAATACCGCCAGACACAATTTTCGAGAAGGCATGGAAGCCATCGCCAAATGGATGAAAAACAGCTGCTTACAACTAAACATCAACAAAACAGAAGTATTTATCATGGGCCCAAACCCCGACACGTGGAATGGCACCTGGTGGCCCCCTGCCATCAGAACCCCGCCTACCCACAAGGACCAGACACACAACCTGGGAATCATCCTGGACTCTGTGCACAAAATGGACCACCAGATCAACTCCATCTCGTCCTCCTGCTTCCACACCCTCCGCCTCCTACGTAAGACCTTCAAATGGATTTCCCTCGAACACAGAAAGACCGTTTCTCACTCCCTGGTCACCAGCAGACTCGACTGCAGCAACTCACACCCTGAAAAAAAAAATAACCTCACCCGCAAGCTACAGACCATCCAGAACGCTGCCACAAGACTGGTCCTCAACCTGCCAAGACACTGCCACATATCCCAGCACCTGCACACACTCCACTGGCTCCCAATTGAAGCTAGAGTCACCTTCAAGATGCTCACCCACGCCCACATCGCCCTCCATGACACGGTACCAGCATACCTCAACAACTGACTCAAATTCCACGCACACCAGAGGACCCTATGATCTGCCCAGCTCTCCTCCGCTGTGGTTCCCCGCACCAGAAAGACCAGATCGAGAGGCAGCTCCTTCTCCTTCCTCGCGGCCCGAGCCTGGAACGCCCTGCCACTCCACCTCAGACAGACAACATCGCTTTCCATCTTTGCAAGAAACCTCAAAACCTGGCTCTTCATCAGACCCCCCTTGATAGACTGGAGCCTGCTTACCCTTCCCCCACCCCAGCACCTTTACGGTTGAGTAGTCACGTTTAACAAACACCTGATTGACTGAGTACTTGATTGATACATGATGGCTGGCTACAGTCCCTTGAGCGATAAGGAGATAATATGTTCTGTAGCCAGGCACATGTGTAAGTGCAGTAGGGAGAGAGGAGCATGCAAGTGCACTTGTTCATTGCCACACAGAGTTCACCAGTCGAATTCCAGTTCACCAAGTGCTCTAATGCCTAGTTTGTCAGTTGTGTACATACTTAGGTCCACTGTACCTTTTGTCCTTTTTGCGGTTTTTCGATTGCCTGAGTTTTTTTGCAAGCGCTGGAATTCCAAGCCCTGCTCTCTTTGTCCCAGCGCAGCCCGGCCCTTGAAGTTGTTTTGGCCTTAAGTAACTTTCCTTGTGTTATGCCCAAAGTGGCATTGTTGTATAACAAAACTACATCAGTTGTTTTGGCCTTAAGGGACGTTCAATGTATTGTACCCAAAGTGGCATTGTTGTATACCAAAACTACATCAGTGGGGGAAAAGAATAAAAAAGAACCAAACGTGTTCTCTAAGATCTCGATTTGAGGCCATCTGATGAATTTTTAGTTTACAACTACAGACAGCTTTTGAGTTTGTTGGCTAGACTTATTTTTCCAATATATTATACATTTGTGGACTTTGGGTTAGCCCTAAGCTCAGGCTTGGATGGTATTGTTGTCTGTCTTGATTCTGTGCTCCTCATTTAATGTCTTTCCTTCCTATTTTTATGTCTATCCCACTGAGAAGCATTTCAGCCTCACCGGCTCTGATTGGATGAGTTGTATCCTTCTACAGCATACTTCATGGGACTCTTATTTTCTATGAGCATTTCATGGGAGCGCATGTGTTTCTTTTCTCACATGCTCTGGTGTTTCTTCACAGCCATGTGATTCTACCTCCCCCAATCCCGATGTCATTTTTTCCTTTGTTTATTTATGTATTTATTTTAAGACGGTCAGAGGCTGCAAAGTCCTGCCAAGACAACCACATAATTTTCTGTGCCTCACGCCCACTTCCAACTGACCTTTTCTACATTTTATCTTGCCGTCTTAACATGGGTGGCCTCCATGTTAGAACAGTAAACTAAAAATTGCTGTTATGAATCATGGTGCACTTGTCATGATACATGCGCCATCAGACACATGTGTTCATGTGTTATGATACACCGAGACCTTCATATAGTGTAGTTTTTTTAATAAAAAGCAATATAATATTGCCAGCCTTTTGAGCAAAAGTTTTCTCATGCAAGCATTCACATCCTCTCAGCATTTTAGAAATTAGACTTATTGACTTTGCCAATCTTTGTTTTTAATGTTAGAGTGTGGTGAGACCTGTAGTGTTAGGAAAACAACGTAATTGGAGATAAATAGGCATTTGAGGAACACTTGGACAGGTAGGTTTATCATCTTGCTAACAGCTAATAAGAAAACATGCATATATCCCTTCCAATTTCCGGTATGACATATAAAAATCATCAGAGATGAGCTTTAACAGTGACAGCCAATCATGAAATGGAAGTGGAGTTATCCACATTATGTTTCTATTTTATTATAGAACTTTCACTATGTCTATAATTATGCAATATGAAAATTAGATATTTTGCAATATATGTATGCACCAGTGGATAACTGATAGTATCTTGAGGGGAAGCCACTGTGAACCTATCACTACCCCCTACATACGGTGTGAAGAAACTGTAATATCTCAGTAGAAAACATTATAGAAAAATAAAGGTTCCCTGCATATAAAGTTTCCCAGGCTTTCTTGAGAGTGTATTCTGCCTTCCTTAAAAACGGATTACATATTTAAGTTGAAAGTGTTAAGCATTAAGTATATTTTTGAATTACATACATTGAAGTGTTAGCATAATACACACTAGTCCAAGATGGCAGCTTGAATTTATTTGTAAAACCTCTGAATTGTCAATGGTTGGAGAGTCCCTGTTGGTGATGACACATCCCGGTGGACTTTGGGGACAATTCTGATCAATGGAAAAGACTGGAGACCCTGATGACTGTTCTCTTGGGGCATCTTCTATGCAAATTAGGGTCAATCGAGGAAAAATTGTTACAACTCCTGAATTGCATTAGCTAATCAAGGGGCATGCGTAGCGAATAGGACAGTTGACGTTTCCAAGGTTACGGCCTCACCTATAGTGAATGGGAGTGTGGGGAGGAAAAATGGGGATGGGGACCATACAATAGGAAAAGATATTATGGGTACTAGGGTCCTTTATGTACTCCAATTACATTTTGAGGCAACTGGACCCGATGGGAGTATAACAAACACGCGGCTGAAGGAATCTAGGACAGGGACTGTAGGCAATTCCATAATACAGCAGGGGGGGCCACGAAAGGATAGAAAGGGGAGACTATGAGCAGCAGCAATAAAAAAGAGAGGTCCCTGCTTGTTGCGCAGAGCACCCCAGATCTACCAGTCATTGATTTGCCACCAGCTAGCTGTCTGTACACAGTTGTCCTGACCGACGATCCGGCACTCTAAAGTCAAAAAGAGGAATCCATGACCCAATTATTAATAAGGAGGCAGATTGGATGTGTAGGTACCCAGGGTTTAACATCAGAGAGCACTGACACATTTTGATGGCAAGGAGGGTCTCCTGGATTGATAGAACCAGGAAGGTCTTGGCAAGGGACAGCATGATTGCTACGCTTAGACGCCCTGATCTTGTGCGTAAGATTCTTTCCCAGAGTGTAGTGTAGTTCCTATTTTCCCAATAGGCTCTGCGCATTGGAATAACATAAACAGCAGTGTAGACGTAGGACTGAGGTCATCTAGGTCTCTACTGACTATGTTAACTACATCGCTGCTGCAGCAATTCCCCATCTGTGCTGCAGATCCTTTATTCCCATGGTTTCATGACGAGCTCAGCTCGTCATCAGCACAGCTCAACCGTGCCTCATGACGAGCTGAGCTCGTCATGAGCATCGAAGGGGTTAAACTTAATCCAGGTTTGCGCCACCTAGCTCAGAGGTCACTAGAAACTTTCTTGAATATATAGGGAGGGGTTAACTTCCCTGGCTCAGACAAGAAGGGATTCAGTTTCTGACAACCGCATAAACATGACAACTTTGCTCCCTCAGAATAAGAGTGTATCTCTAGAGTCGTGTGAAAACAATAGGCAGCTATTTCACTCAGTCAATCGTGCATGCTTAGTTCCACCAGAATGCAGAGAAATAGAGAGACGGGCGTTTTCAATAAAAGTGATGTTATTTATTGAGCAGTCTTCCTTCTCATGCAAGAGAAATGAATTGCCACAATTGCAATACTCATTATAAAGTAATGTGCGTACAGTAAAAGTAGTATTATGAAATAATACTGTAAAAGCATTGATATGGTTTTTTAGCCATATAGTACTTAAAATAGATAAAATATATACATATATAAAAACATTGACTAACGTATTTAACTGGTGCTTCTAACTACGCCTACCCCAGTGTACCTGACCTAATCCTAATACTTGGTAAGGAGTAAGTAAGTAGCAGCAGTTTAAGTTAAGTTGGTTAAGATTAGTTTTGCCAAGGATCTGCATCAAGAATTCTCCTAAGGGTTTAGTCATCTCCGTACCTTGGTAATAGAATGTGGGAGGTCTGGTATCTCTTTCCTCAGGACTCGATATCCCAGGCACCTGCAAGAGTAGGCTGGAAACACCAGAGCTGGATTTTCTCGGCTGGAGAAAACGACAGCATCTCTCTCAGTGCGTCAAACGGGAGGGGCGGCTTCCGTGGACTCTTGCATCAGCTGGGCTCTCGGACAAGTAGACGTCCGCTCTGCTCCAAACCACTACGTGTTTGCTTAAGGCAACTGTTGGTATTTTATACCTGGAAGGTGCCGGGTTTGACGTAAGGTTGGACATAAGACGTCACTAAGAACTAACAGTTCTTGCCGGACTTCAGGAGTTCTTGTTCAAATCAAAACAAAAGCAGGGGGGAATTTCCCGGGCTGCTGGAGGCTTGGTTTGTTTAAAGAACGCGTTGTGCTTTCTAGGAGTCGATGGGAGTAGCCGTGCTGTGCTTTGGACTGCATGGGCTATTACTGAATATGGATCTGATTTTTATGCCTTTATCAGGATATTATTGATTATAACCTCACAAGGGCATAAATCGGGAATATTGAATTAGGGTCCTAGATATAAACACAACAAGAGCAGCAGGTTTTATACAGCTGAACTAGAATCAGGGATTAAACTGCTCCATCTGGGTTTCTTTTACAGACCACTGGTCAACACCAGTCAACAATACTGTCATGTGGGTCAACAGGAGGGAATAACTTGGTGGGCTAACTTAGTGCCGATAAATAACGCCTTCGCCCCATTAAAAGACCTAAATGTCATTGATTGACTACATCTGGTGGAGGGAGTTGACAGAGTCTGTGATACTCCCCTGACTAAAATAGATACAAGGGGGAAGGGAGATGAGATTAATCCGAGGCTAGCTGTAGCTCAAACTTTCTGTGAGCCTAAGGATTCAATTGATCTCATGGAAGGTTGTACAGGCAAGACAACCATTAGGACCTATAGTTCCCAGTTAATAGCCAGCACAGAAGGGCTCAATGGGAGAGAAGTAAAAATAGTCTCCTGGAACATAGCAGGCCTATCTCCCAAATTTAAAAATGAGCAATGGCTTCTATATATATAAGGGAATTACATATAACATGTTTGCAGGAAACATGGGAACCAGTAAACCTGTAAGCCTCGACCATTAAAGAGGCCACCAATAAACCTAAAACTCTGTTTTCATTGGTGAAAGAACTAGCTGGCTCCAAAACCACTGCTATTACACCTCCCCTGAATGGTAAAAAATGTGAGGAACTAGCCCAATTTTTTACTAATAAAATTGACAACATTTATAAGGAAATAACTTCACATCAGGGTCACTGTCTCCATGTTCCCCAGACCCCTATACAAAACCCTTCGCCAAATTTTGATCCAGCCTATACTACCCCAGTCCTTAATTGCTGGCCACCTCTTAGCCTTGCGAATTTTAGGTTCATTTTAGGAAATTTAAAGTCAGGATCACCGAATGATCCGCTTCCCGTGCCTATACTCAAATAACTCAGCACTCCTCAGCTCTCTGTGATTTGTAACACCCTAAACTTGTCATTACAAAATGCCACTGTTCCAGCGGTCTGGAAGCATGCACTGGTTTCACCATTATTGAAAAAACCAACGGCCAACCCAAATGTCCCCTCCAATTACATCAGAAGCGGTCTCTCCCCACGGCTCCTGGTCTCTCCTGGGTATCATTGTGCTGCTCGCTTTGCTTTGCTGCCTTTAATTGAACTGGTGCCTGCATTGCTCGCATTGCCTCTTTGATAATTCTGCCATTCTGTAAATTGCCCGCTTTTACCTTTAAGAGTGTCTGGGCCAGTTTATATCATAGCGCTCGCATTGCCGGATAGATTTTAATTAATACTGCCTGATTGTGCCAGTGCCTCTGCCCACAGCGTAATTCCTATTTGTGCCCCAACCTGTTCCGGTTTAGCTTTTGCTGCCATTTTGTTGTTGTTGTGCCTCGGAGCCCGTCCTCTCCACCCCGCTCCCGCCTCCCAGCTGCTCCTCCCTCGCTCCGCCCCCCTCCTCTATCCACTTATGACAAACGCATTTGCGTGCAGCGTTCACGCGCAGCGGTCGAGACCCCATGCACGCCGAAGGTGCGCCAAAGGTAAGCCCGTCTACGCCTGTCCGCGCCTGGACCGCGCCCAGTGCCAGACCCCCTGGCCCCCACAAACTCCTCTCCACCCGCATAACTTACGATTTCGCAACCCTCTCAGCACTCAACTCCGGCCGTCTCCCAGACTGCTACCAAGCTGCCCCAGGACACACCCATGGACCCTTCACCTGCCACTCCTGCAAGTTCGATTGCATCAGAACCCACACCAAATCCACAGACTCCAAGCAGAGCTCTGACGCTAACCACCTGAAGTGCATCCTACACAACACCCGCTCGGTCCACAGACACGCCATTGAGCTTTGGAACCTACTCGACACCACATCGCCGGACGTCGCATTTCTCACAGAAACCTGGATGAACGCCTCATCAGCGCCCGACATGGCCATAGCCATCCCGGACGACTACAAGATCATCCGAAAGGACCGCATCTGCCAAACAGGAGGAGGAATCGCCATCGTACATAAGAACACCATCCGCATCACGACCAGTTCCGATGACAACCTCACAACCGCTGAACACCTTCACTTCCAGATTCACACCGACCCGAAGACCACACTCAGAGGCACCCTCATCTATACACCACCCGGACCCCGCACACAATTCAGCGAAGACATCACTGACTTCATCAGCCCTCACGCCCTTCCCTCTGAGGACTACATTCTACGGGGAGACCTCAACTTCCACCTGGAAAATAAAAACAACAGCAACACCACCACCCTTCTGGACAACCTCGCCAATCTCAGACTCAAACAACTTGTGGACACCCCCACCCACTATGCCGGGCACACGCTCGACCCAATCTTCACCTTCAGCAAGCACATCTCCTTTAATCACACCACAGCTCTCCATTGGACGGACCACAGCTGCGTTCACTTCAACTACAAAAAGACTACGACCCACATCCACCCACAACCAATTCCCCGGAGAAACTGGAATAAAATCACCACCGACCAGCTCTTCGCATCGCTTCACCAAAACCCTCCTGCAAAATCATCGGACCCAAACCAAGCAGCCACCAACCTCACACAATGGATCACCCACAGCGCTGACGAATTAGCACCCTTGAAAAACCATCAAATCAAGCAAGGCAGCAAAAAAGCCCCCTGGTTTAATGATGACCTTAAGAAATCCAAGAAGATCTGTCGCACCCTCGAGAAAGCCTGGCGAAAAAACTAACCACTGACAACCTGGCCACCTTCAAGAACGCCACACGCAAACACCACCAACTGATCCAATCCACCAAGAAATCAGCATTCAAGGATCGTCTCGACAACAACACCCACAACAGCAAAGAACTATTCAACATCGTCAAAGAGTTTACCAACCCCACCGCCGGCACCAACGACATCACTCCCTCCCAAGACCTCTGCGACTCTCTAGCCTTGTTCTTCCACAACACAATCGCCGACATACATAACAGCTTTGGAGACCAGCCCACCCCACCTACCTCCGAACTAAAACCCCCCCTCCAACAACCTTTACGCCTGGAACCCAATCACCACTGAAGACACCACCCGCCTGATGAACACAATTCACTCAGGATCGCCAACGAACCCATGTCCCCACCACATTTTCAACAAAGCAGACTCCATTATCGCTCCCCATCTTCGAGACGTCATCAACTGCTCCCTCAACTCCGCCACCTTCCCGGAAACCTGGAAACACGCCGAACTCAGCGCCCTCTTGAAGAAACCTACAGCAGACCCCACTGAACTTAAGAACTACCGCCCCATTTCGCTCCTGCCATTCCCTGCCAAAGTCATTGAGAAAGCCGTCAACAGTCAACTCGCCGGCTTCCTCGAATCCAACAAATCCCTCGACCCTTCACAGTCCGGCTTCCGAGCCAAACACAGCACAGAGACCGCCCTCATCGCTGCAACAGATGACATTCGAACTCTACTGGACAACGGAGAAACTGCTGCCCTCATCCTTCTCGACCTCTCCGCAGCCTTCAACACAGTCTGTCATAACACCCTTATACAACGCCTCAGCAACGTCGGAATACAAGGAAAAGCACTGGACTGGATAATCTCGTTCCTCGCCGGAAGAACCCAGATAGTCCGCCTCTCCCCTTTTCGATCAGATGCGACCGAAGTCATCTGTGGCGTACCCCAAGGATCTTCACTGAGTCCCACCCTCTTCAACGTATACATGAGTCCCCTCGCATCCATTGCACGCCAACACAACCTCAAAATTATCTCCTACGCAGATGACACTCAGCTGATCCTATCCCTCACCAAAGACCCAAACACCGCCAAAACCAACCTACACGAAGGGATGAAAGAAGTAGCCGAGTGGATGAAGAACAGCCGTTTAAAACTAAACTCGGACAAAATGGAAATCCTCATCTTAGGATCATCCCCCTCCGCCTGGGACGACTCATGGTGGCCACCGGCCCTGGGAACCGCACCCATACCAACAGACCACGCACGTAACCTGGGCTTCATCCTGGACTCCTCCCTCTCAATGACCAGACAAGTCAACGCCGTCTCATCATCATGCTTCAACATCCTACGTATGCTCAACAAAATCTTCCGCTGGATCCCCACCGAAACAAGAAAGATGGTCACCCATGCACTGGTCACAAGCCGACTAGACTACGGAAACACCCGGAACCACAGCCAAACTATAGAAAAAACTCCAACGCATCCAAAACGCCTCAGCCAGACTCATCCTAGACATCCCCCGCCAAGCTCACATTTCCGGTCACCTGAAAGACCTCCACTGGCTCCCCGTCAACAAGAGAATAACTTTCCACCTCCTCACAAAAAGCCCTCTACGACCTAGGACCCGAATACCTCAACACGCGCCTGTCCTTCTACACCCCCACCCGCCAACTACGATCGTCCAATCAAGCCCTCACCGCAATTCCACGCATCCAAAGATCCACCATGGGAGGAAGATCCTTCTCCTACTTAGCGGCCAAGACCTGGAATTCTCTCCCCACCCACCTCCGCCTCACACAGAACCACCTCTCCTTCAGAAAACAACTAAAAACTTGGATATTTGATAAGTAAAGCTCCCTCCCTCCCTCAAGCGCCTTGAGACCCTCTGGGTGAGTAGTGCACTATACAAATTTAAACTTGACTTGACTTGACCATTATTGAAAAAACCAACGGCCGACCCAAATGTCCCCTCCAATTTCCGTCCCATCTCGTTATTACCAGCTTTTTCTAAAATTCTTGAAAAGCACATCCACTACTATCTTGCTCAGTTTATTGAAGATAATCATATTCTCCACTTCTCAAAATCTGGTTTTCGTCCTGGCTTTTCCACAGAGACTACCTTGCTAGAGTTACAGAAAACCTACAGAGGCTTTTGGATAAACGTGAGACAGTGGCACTGATTTTATTAGATCTCAGTGCCGCTTTCAACACCATCTCACATCCCATACTTATTAAAACATTAGTTGATGTGGGCGTGGGCGGACCGGCTTTGGGTTGGCTGAGCTCATTTCTCTAGAAACGTACGTTCCAAATTTTCTCTAACTCTGCAACCTCTAAACTACACATGTCTCCTTATGGTGTACCCCAAACCTCAGTATTGAGCCTGCTTCTTTTTAATCTTTATGTGAGACAACTATCACACATAGCAGAACAAGAAGGCCTCACACTTTTCACCTACGCCGATGATTCCCCGATCGCCATCTCCCTCTCGACACTGCTCAAGATTCCCCATCTCTTCTGCAGTCAGGGTTGAGGAGAATTGCTGGCTGGATACATCTTAATTTTTTAAAACTCAACGGCGAGAAAACTGAGGTGCTAATACTGGGCCGGAAACATGACTTATGGTCTGCCAAGCATTGGCTCGCTGAAATGGGCTCGCTCCCCCTTCCATCGGATCACGTGCAAAATTTAGGCTTTGTGATTGATAAAGCACTGACAATGCAAGATCAAGTCAACAAAGTCTCGGCCACCTGTTTCGTTATATTACGCTGGCTAAAGAAAATTCTTTGGATGTTGCCAGAAGACTCTCAAAAATCCGTAGTCCACGCCCTCATAACTTCCCGCATAGACTACGGAAACATTCTCTTCTTAGGGGCAAAGAAAGATGTACTAGGGAGCAGCAAGATTGCTGTGCAAACTACCTAGATCTAGCCAAATTTACGGTCCTTTACGTAGTCTCCACTGGCTTAAAATAGATAGCCGTATCAAATTTAAGACACTGAGCTACATGTTTAAAATTAAAACTGACCTGGCCCCCGTTACCTTAAGTCCCTTGTTCACACTCATGTACCCTCCTGGAATTTGAGATCTGCCGATATGGCCTATTTTGTAGTGCCTAGAATTAGACTAGCCAGAATGGGAGGTAGATCTTTTGCTCAGTTAGGCCCCATTTAGTGGAACTCCTTGCCATTGCACATTCAAACTGAAACTTATTATGTGCAGTTCCGCAGAGCCACTAAAACATGGCTCTTTAACCAATAACTCTTTTGTAGTTGTAACGGAGATTTAATAGAACCTGCCTGTCCAGCGCCGGGAAACCCTTTTTGGGTAGCTGCCGCGCTTAACATACTCAAATAATAAATAAATAAATAAATAATAAACAATGATTTCTTCCTAGAGGGATATAAAACCTTATTTTGCCTGGCGCATACAGGCAGCTTAAGGGAGAGTGAGGGGAGGGCTGATCATATTTATAGACCTAATATTACAGGAAAGATGTTCAGACTTGGCTTGGTACTCAGAGGTTGCTCAGGGGCTCACATTTTTCAATAAAGGATATAGGTTATTCTTAATACATTTTTATAATGCAATGTTACACGCACAGGGTTCCGCTATCCTGTATGAACTGAAGACCAGACTTACCCAGAAACAGGAGCGAGGGTTGATGGCGCTACGGTTGATTTTAGTGGGCTACTTCAATCGTCACTTGTGCCCAAATCTGAGGTAAACTCAGGTCATCCTCTACGCACCATGATGGTCCACACATGGAGCACATAAAGGAGGGAAGGGAACTCAGTGGTTTATTAGATATGCATGCGGTAATACACACAACGGATCTAATTTGGCAAAACGGTTCACCTTACCTTTAAGGGAAGAGGATGTTCTTCATTTATTGACTACATCTTTGTTTCTGCTTCACTTAAAAATTGTGTATCTAGTTTTAATATCGGGTACAGCCCTTTAGTGATCATAATCCTCTGGTCTTACTCCTTGTTGACGCATGCAGTTACCCAGTACCCCATCGAATAGGGGGGGGGGGTGGTAGTGGCAACGGACCATGGCAGGAGGCTGCACTGGACACAGGTCAGTGGTGAGGCCTTTTATAGTTCTCTTTTTAAGAAAGGTAGGCAGGTTCTTTTGAACTCTTTGGATCTTGAAGTGGTAGGAGAGGAACTAGTTGAGGTTTTCAGGAGTATTGCGCAAATAGTTGATAGCTCACTAAAAGTCCCAGCTCACGTGGTCAAAATGGACACTCCAAAATGGTTTGACCCACAATGCTCATGGGCCTTAAGATAGCTGAAAGCTGCTCTAAAGAGTTCACCTAGAGACAGGGACTGGGTGACTTCTTGCCATAAAAAATATAAGCAAGCTATCAAGGGACACAAGGGTCAATTGCAACAGCAAGCCTGGGAAGACTAGACAGAGGAAATAGTATTAAAGGATTCTACTGCCTTTTGTAGAGTCATAAATAATCCCTGTTTTCATGACGCAAATAAATCTGGGTTAAGCAATATTCTCTCTGGGTGAGGTAAAAATAGGAATCGAGGGCCTAACCAATAATAAGGCCCCAGGGCCAGATGGTATCCCACCGGACCTTTTCCACAGTAATATGGATTTATGGGCGACCCTCCTAACAAGGGACCTAAATGCAGCAGTGGACACAGTAATGCTGACATCATTGCCCACTGCTACGATCGTCCCAATTTTGAAGAAAGGTAATAGGGATAGCCCACAATGTTACGGCCCGATCTCTCTTATTGACGTGTCGGTGAAGGTTTTGAGGCGGGTGGTTTTAAGTCGGCTGACAGATTGGGCAGAGGAGCATCCAGTTATATCAAATGTCCAATTTGGATTCAGACCAGAAAAATCTACCACTGATCAATGCCTCAATGTATATCTCATAACAGCCAAATACACAGTGGTCAATTCCGTGGGAAATTATGGTCAATTATGGGTGGGCTCAGGTTGGATCCGGTGCTTATTATTATCTTAAAGTCCTTACATTTCAATAAAACAGCTGCGGTTAGATACACCCAGGAGGGGAAGATAGCATAATTCTTTAAGTGCACCAGTGTGGTCAGACAGGGTTGCATACTAGCAGCCTTTCTGTTCACCCTATATTTAAATGGTCTTGAGGGGTGCAGAAAGAGGGAAGAGGGGTGCAGAAACAAGGGAGAAAGGTGCAAAAAGAAGCAAGAGAATTGCAGAATGAAGCAACGGAGGTGCAGAAAGAGGGATGTGGGTGGAGAAAGAGGCATGAGAAGTACAGAAAGAAGCAACAGAGGTGTAGAAAGAAACAAAAGAATAGCAGAAAAGAAGGAACAGAGGTGCAGATAAAGGCAAGAGGAGTACAGAAAGAGGGAAGAAGGGTACAGAAAGAAGCATGAGTGGTACAGAAATAAACAAAGGGGTGCAGAAAGAAGCAAGAGAAGTGGAGAAAGAAGCAACAGAGTTGCAGAAATAGGGATGAAAAAAGAAGGAAGAGGGGTACAGAAAGACACACAAGGGGTGAAGAAAGAGGGAAGTGGTAGAGAAAGAGACAAGGGGCTTCAGAAAGAAACAAGAGAGGCACATAAAGAAACAAAAGAAGTGCAGAAAGAAGGAACAGCGGTACAGAAAGAGGCAAGAAGAGTGCAGAAAGAGGGAAGAGGGGAGCAGAAGGAGGCACAAGGGGGGCAGAAAGAGACAAAAAGGGTGCAGAAAGAACCGAGTGGTGCAGAAAGAAACAAAAGAAGTACAGAAAAAAGGAACAGAGGTGGGGAAAGAGGCAAGAGGGGTACAGGAAGAAATAAATGAAGTGCAGAAAGAAGCCTCAGAGGTGCAGAAAGAGGCAAGAGGAGTGCAGAAAGGGTGAAGTGGGGTAGGGAAAGAGGCAAGAGGGATACAGAAAGAAACAAGAGAGGTCAGAAAGCAACAATAGAAGTGCAGAAAGAAGGAACAGAGGTGCAGAAAGAGGCAAGAAGGGTACAGAAAGATGGAAGACAGGTGTGAAAGAGGCACAAGGGGTGCAGAAAGAAGCAACAGGCATGCAGAAAAAAGCAAGAGAGTTGCAGAAAGAAACAAAAGAAGTGCAGAAAGAAGGACCAGAGGTGCAGAAAGAGGCAAGAGGGGTGCAGAAAGAGGGAAGAGGGGTACAGAAAGAGACACAAGGGTTGCAGAAAGAATGGACAGTGGTACAGAAAGAAGCAAGAGAAGTGAAGAAAGAAGCATCAGAGGTGCAGAAAGAGGGACGAGGAGTGGAGAAAGAGGCAACAGAAGTGCAGAAAGAAGCAACAGAGATGCAAAAAGGGGGAACAGGGGTGCTGGAAGTGGCAATAGGGGTGCAGAAGGAAGCAAGAGAGGTACAGAAAGAAACAAAAGAAGTGCAGAAAGAAGGAACAGAGGTGCAGAAAGTGCAAGAAGGGTGCAGATAGAGGTAAGAGTGTTGCAGAAAGAAGCAAGAGAGGTGTAGAAAGAAGCAAGAGGAGTGCAAAAAGAAGCAACAGAGATGCAGAAAGAGGCAAGAGGGGTGCAGAAAAAGGCACAAGTAGTGCATAAATGGCAAGAGGGGTACAGAAAGAAACAAAAGACATGCAGAAAAAAGGAACAGAGGTACAGAAAGGGGCAACAGGAATAGGGGTGGAGAAAGAGGCAAAGGGGTACATAAAGAAGCATGAGAGCTGCAGAAAGAAACAAAAGAAGTGCAGAAAGAAGGACCAGATGTGCAGAAAGAGGCAAATGGGTACAGAAAGAGGCAAATGGGGTATAGAAAAAAGTGAGAGATGCAGAAAGAAAGAAAAGAAGTGCAGAAAGAATGAACAGAGGTGCGGAAAGAGGCAAGAGGAGTGCAGAAAGAAGAAAGAGGAGTGCAGAAAGATGCAACAGAGGTGCATAAACAGGCAAGAGGGGTGCATAAAGAAGGAAGAAGGGTGCAGAAATAGGCACATGCGGTGCAGAAAGAAGCAAGAGATGTGCAGAAAAAAATAAAATAAGTGCAGAAAGAAAGAACAGATGTGTAGAAAGAGGCAAGAGAGGTGCAGAAAGAGTGAAGCGGGGTGTAGAAAGAGGCAAAAGGGGTGCAGTAAGAAGTGAGAGGTACAGAAAAAACAGAAAAGAAGTGCAGAAAGAAAGAACAGATGTCACATATTACATCATTCATGACATCACCGATGACATCTCAAATTACATCACTGATTACATCATCCAGTGAATGTGTATTTCTGTAAAGTTTACATTTGTTTTATGTATAGGCCAAGCTGTATTGAAGAATGAGTGGGTGTATAAGTGTCTGTATGGAGGATTTAGTAGGTACGTGACTGACTGTATAAGTGACTGATTAAATGTGTCTTATTGAATGTATGGGTTAGTGACTAAACTGTGTGAAAGTCTGTATCAGTCTGTCTGTTGTTATGTAAGCTGCTGCATGGGTTGGTGAGTAGCTGCATGAGTGTCTATATGGGTTATTGATTGCTTGCCTGAGTATTTGTATGGCTGCCTGAGTGTGTGTGTGGGTGGGTGGGAGGCTTGTGACTGTGCATAGATTTGTGAGTTGTTGATTCACTGGGTGTATGGGTTCAAGAGTGCATATGGAAACAGCTGTATGCGTGGGTGAGTGTATGTATGGGTGTGCTGATTAGTGAATGGATGTCTCAGTGGTACATGTGCAAGTAACTACATATGTAAAAGCCAGTATATGTGAGTGATGGTGTATATAAATAACTATATGTGAGAGTTAGTAATTGTGAGAGTGGCTGCATGGATGAGCGTGTATTTGTATCATGTATTCTATAAGACAGTAATTATGTGTTAGTATCTGTATGAATAAGGGAGGTGGTGTCTGTATAACTGCATAGGTGAGTAAATTGAAGTATGATTGATTCTTTGCATGACTGACTAGGTGTGTGAGTAACTCTGGATATGTGGCAGTGTGTTAGTGTCTCTATATGTGTAAGCGTGCATATGATAGTGTTGTATTGATGAGTGACTGCATGTATGAGTGACTGTATGGGTGAATGAGTGGATGTGTGTGTAGACCTAGGAATCAGTCAGTATTTAGTAACTGGTATTGATGTGTCTATTTTTTCGATAACGATAGTCTGTATTTTAGAGTGGTTGTGTAAAAAAAGTTTATATTCAGGTGTGCAGAGGTGAATCAGATGTTCACATGTATGATGTCATCAGTGATGTCATTTGAGATGTCGTCAGTGATGTCACTGACCATGTCATGAATGATGTAATATGGGACGTCATCAGCAGTGCATTGCAGGGGCATGAGTTATAGTTAGCTGAACTAACTATAACATCGGAATTTCTATGGTTTTGTACGAGAGAAATGTCCAACTAACTATAACGTTTCTGAAACCTATGGTTTTTTTCGGTGAATTTCTATGGTTTTTTAAATGCTAATTTCTAACTATAATGTGCCTTAACCCTATAGTTTTTTCAGTGAATTTCGATGTTTTTTTAAATTCTAATTTCTAACTATAACATGCCTAAAACCTATGTTTTTTTAGTCAATTTCAAAGGTTTTTTAAATGAAAATGTGTAAGTCTAATGTACCTTAATCCTATGTTTTTTAAATTGTTATATATATATATATATATATATATATATATATATATATATATATATATATATATATATATATATATATATATATATATCTATAAGTACATATGTAAAACACAGTACATGTGAGAGTTGACATATATTAATAACTGTGCATAAGAGCCAGTAAATGTGTGAGTGGCTGTATGGATCATTGTGAACTTGTATCAGGGATTGTATAAGAGATTAAATATGTGTTAGTATATGTTTGAATAAGTAAGGTGTGTATAACTGTATAGTTGAGGAAATGGAGTTGTGATTGATTCTTGGAATGACTGACTAGGTGTGTGAGTAACTCCATGGATGAGTGACAGTCTGTAAGTGTCTGTTTACACTGATTGTATCTAAGGTTATATTAGAGTCTGAAGAGATTCATTGTATTATCACATAAATGATATCATCAGTGATGTGATCAGTAATGTCAAATGAAATGTCATCAGTGATGTCATTTGAGATGTCATCAGTGATGTCATCAGTGATGTCATTTGAGATGTCATCAGTGATGTCATCAGTGATGTCACTGACCATGTCATGAATGATGTAATATGTGACATCATCAGCTGTGGATTGCGGGTGCGCGATATATAGTTAGTGCAACTAAATATATATGCGAATTTCAATGGTTTTGTGTGAGTAAAATAAGCTTTTGTAAATGCTAATCCCTAACTATATATGGTCTATAACCTATGGTTTTTTCAGTGAATTTTCAAGGTTTTGTAAATGCTAATTCCTAACTATATATGGTCTATAACCTGTGGTTTTTTCAGTGAATTTCAATGGTTTTTTAATAGCAAATATCAAAAGCTGTAAAATGTATTCTTCTTTTAAATGAAAAAATATATTTTATATGTTTTAATTATAATTGTTTTATGCATCTGCCAAACCCTGACCTCTTAATAGTGCACTGTGGTGGAAATGATTTGGGCACGATGACTGGGGTTGGTCTGGAAATGCTTTTAAAGGACACCTTTCATCAATTGATGACACTTTTTCCCCAAACTGCCTTGTTATAGTCCAATATATGCCAAAGACAGAAATTGAACTGGTCCAACCAATTTTGTCCACAATTTGAGAAAGCACGGAAACATGTGAATAAATCTCTTTCTGCTTACATGAGAGACTTTAGAATGGGTTCAATATACAACAATAACTTGCATTACAACATGCAAGACATCTACAGAGGAGATGGTGTGCACTTCTCAGATGAGGGGAATAGAATATTCCTCCTGAATTTAAAACTGTGCATTGGAACCTACTTGTAGGTGCCTAAATCAGCCACAGAACCCAATAGCTCTTTTCAGAGCTACCCTACCTCTGATCATTCTAAACGTTAATCTTTTTCTAACTTTTTTCACTATTTTTCATCAAAGTACGCTCCCCGGTTCGCTTACCGGTGCGCGTACCGGGCGCTCCCCCGCGAAATTTTTCATTTTATATTTATTTATTTTTTTTGCCTATTTGAGCGTCCTAAGCCCCCCTCAGAAAACCTAGAGGGTCACAAAGTGTCTACCGTGCCCCTTTCTACCCATTCCGAACATTGTTTCCCCTCCATCTTGTGTCTCAATTCTACCGATACACAAAATGGAGGACTCCCGTAACGCTGCTGGTTCGCGTACCGGTGTGCGCACCGGTGAGCGCTCGCTAAAAAAAGGTGGGAAAGAAATTTACAGAAAAACCACTGGAGACACTTTCATCAAATAAAGAATAGGCCCTACTACATAGCAGTCCCTACCATTTACCCAAATTTGATGGAATTCCATTGAGAAAATTATGCTGTAGGACTGACTAAATATCCTGAGGTAAATTACATGACAGAAACACATATGAGGTGTTAGAATTGACAACCAATTAAAATGTTACTTTCATTTTCTACTATTATTTCATGACATTTGATTGGTTATGTACCGGAATATATATAAAGAAAGAGAGAGAAACACAGCCATTTTGACTACTACTTCCTGAAGTACATTTCAAGAGCATTTTGACTGTGAACTTTTACTTCTTTTTCAAAGATAAGATATAATTTTAAAAATTTGAAAGGAGAACTATGTTATGCACTTTAAATTAAATAAGGAAAACGTTTTCAGATAGTTACATACTGTCCCTCTATAAGAGTTAGTCATTGAGAAAGACTTAATTATTTAAATTATTGATTGAGTTAGGCTTCTGTGGTATAATTATGAATTTACTTAGGCTTCATCACAGGCACTTTTTAATAGTTTTACTTCCTGCCTGAAACCATGCACTGCCCAAAGATTACTTCACTGTTAAAAACTCACAAGCACCTGTGTGAACTTAAACCCAACAGTGCCCTATCTCCACTGATATATTTTTTTATGCAATTTACAGCAAGAAAATGGAAGCACAACAGAAAGAAAATAATATTTCCTTTCAAATTAAGATTGAAAACAATCCAAAGGAAGAAAATGAAGAAATTGACTTTTTGTATGACACATTAGACGAAGAATTATTTAAATGTGCTGAAGAATGTGAATGTGATTCTTGGAATGAAAAGGAGGACATTCCTGATGATTTAATGCTACAAATTCTCTTATATTATGAAAAATTAGAACAATAAATTTAAATTTTAAAAGTTAAAATTGTTTGAGACATTCTTCTTTTTAATATGAAAATTATGAAATAGTACCCAAAAAGATCAAATATAAACTGAGACTTAAAATATACTGTGCAACTTTTTTTGTGTTACATAGTAAATTTGCTCATAGTTACTTCCTTTCTCCCACTATATTATCTCCAATGTGTATTTAACATCTCTTTATCATCTCCTGCCTCCATGTTCTTTCTGCTTTCCTCACAGACTATGCTATGAATTCCATATACCACAATAACTTCTGAAACAACATGCAAGATATCTACAAAGAAAACGGTGTATATTTATTTTTAGACTCTGCATTGGTACCTACATGTTGGTACTTAAATAAAAAAAATAAAAAAAATACAACAAAAAGAACAATCAATAAACATACAATATTTGAACATTCTTTCATTCTTTTTTCCGTATATTACGCTCCCCGGACCGCTTCCCGGTGCGCGTACCGGGCGCTCCCCCCGCAAAAAAAACGATAATAATTATTTTTTTTTTGCCCCCCGGGGCCCTTTTAAAGCCCCCTCATCAAACCTAGAGGGTCAGGGAGGATGTACTCTGCCCCCTTATGCTCATTTCCCCCTTTGTTTTTGCCACCTCTTGTGTCTTGATCCTACCAAGACACAAGATGGCGGCCGCTCCGGACTGTTTAGAATGTTGACAGTGACCGGGGAGCCAATCCGCTTCTCCTCGCGAAGTTCCGTTACGCGTCAGGTACGCGAACCGGGGAGCTAACCAGGACGCTGTTACAGATATATCTGTTTTTTAAAACGTTAATTTCTCAAAATCCACTGGACCACATATATTGAGACATAGCAAAGGCACGTCGGGCAAACTATATCTACAATTTTGCCAAGTTTCATGTAAATCCATTCAGCCGTTCGAGCTAAAAGTGATTCCAACCGCCCTATGGAAAAATGAATGGGAAAAACGCGTTTTGGGACCCCCCTTTTTTCTCGGCCCCCCCTTGACAAAACCCCCCCAAATTTTCAGGGGCTGCTCAGAAACAAAACGTGCCATTTTCCTGAAAATTTCAGCCAATTCCGTTCTCAAACGCCAAAGTTATTTGACATAGAATTTTCAGAAATCCCATAGGAAAAAAATCCTAACTATATATACCTACTGGCGACCGCCAGTAGGTAATATATATATATATACATATATATTCGAAGCTCCGCAACTCTGCGACCGGGAACCGGCAGCAGAAAGCAACAAGACGGCACTCACAGCAGATATTAAACCACATTCGGTTTATTTTGCGCAAAGAAAATGGTAACAGACGCGTTTCAGCACTTGCCTTCGTCAGTGTCAGCTGGCGTCGGCAGTGCAGCAATTGATAAGGCTAAATTCATTGAAACAGAAAAAGGTTCAAAAGTGCAAATGAAAGCGCCATCTTGAAACGATGAAATAACGCTATTTACAATTCGAATTCCACATTTGTGAGCAATGTATGTAGGCTGTACATTTGTAAACACTCAATTATCGTGTTATTAAACTTATTGAGCCCTGGATGGGCTTATTAAACACAAAATCATACTTCAGCAAAAAAGATCATTGCCCAACTAATCTTATACTTGTATTGGTATACAGTTGAAATAACCCAATCCCCGTGATTTCTTTATCTTTGGTAACAATTAAGGCCTGGATGGCCATAGACACAGGTACCAATATTTACAAAACCACACAACATAAACCCTAACAAAAGGAAAAGGGGTGTGAGGGGGGGGGGTTGTTTGTTCTTCTGTAGACCAAATGATAACTACACCTTATAAAAGTAAAGACATTTTTTTTCACTTCAGACAGTAGCGTGATTCAGAAACAAGGGAAAGTGTTTATAGGTGTGATAATAGCTCCTCCCCTGCGTTAAGTCCTCCTGGTGACTTCGTTTGGAGGTCGATAATATATCGAGACTCCATGCGTCTAAGTCGCCTTTTTAGATCTCCACCCCTGATGTCTTGAGGGATGCAATCTAAGCTGAAGAAGCTAAGTTTTGTCCTGTCGCTGTTGTGGTGGCTTGCAAAATGCCGGGCCATTGGATAATTTTCATCTTTATTCACAATGGCTCGTTGGTGCTCTAAGATTCTCAGTTTTACTGCTTTCGTAGTGCTTCCTACGTACATCCGTCCGCAGGGGCACTTCAGACAGTATACCACAAATGTGGTCGAACAAGTGATAAACTTGTTGATTTTAATTTTAGAGTCCCTGTGTGGCACCTGATAGCTCAATACCCTCTGACTATTACTGCAGGCTTTGCATTTCCTGCATGGATACGAGCCATGCATCGACTGCAGTTCTCCTTTGGATTTGCCCTTCAGTAGGTGGCTAGTGACTAGTCTGTCTTTTAAAGATCTTAATCTCCTAAAGGTGATCATGGGGTGCTGTTGTAGATCCTTTCCGATTACATTGTCGGATTTGAGGATCCCCCAATTCTTGGCCATGATGGCTCTCACCTTATTAGCTGCCACCGAGTAGTTAGTGATGAGTCTAATGATACCACTTTATATATATATAAAATGAATGAATTTATTAACTGTTCAATTAATTAAAATCATTACAGTAAGAAAGAATAAAACTGGTGAGTAAAACAGTGATCACATTAAAACTATAAAGACTGGTGGTTAAAAAGTTTTTTGTTTAAGTAATATAGCCCCTCTCCGCTGCACCCAATTGGACCGTCAGCCCCGGGTCTTTATCATAAGTCCTTGTACCAAGTTTCTTAGGCAGCTTTGTAGGCCTTCGTGGTTTTCTCCTACAGAGAGCCATTGATGTGGTGCGATTTATTTAGGGCGGATAGATAGAATTATGGCTCATTTGAGGGGAGGCTGCCTTGATCCCCTTATTGTACCACACTGGATGCACTGGTTTGTTTGTGATCGTTTGCTGCCTTTAAAGCAATTCTAATCAGATGAATGTACTTCCCAAGACTCGCCACGGTCTTTGTGGTTATTCTAGAAAAGCACAAGGCTGATGCTTAGCGGCATGTCTTGATTCCCTTGATGATGCAGACTGGGCGGAGAAGTCAAAGGCGTTCATTCGTAAGGAAGGGGCAGCAGCATAAAAGGTGAAGCCAGGATTCTCTTGTGTAGGGGCACAGTCTGCAGCTTGTATTTTCCCCATTACGAGCCCATGTGGGGGTAAATTCAGTGATTCCTAGAGTACACAGTCTCATAGAGAGGATTTTAGTTCTGGCTTGTGGTGTCAGGGCCTCATTCAGGTAGGGTTGTGCCTTGCCTACCATGTAGGAACTATTCAGCGGGTCTGGGTGGGGGCTATACCGCAGGAATTTAAGGTCCAGTTCGAATGAGATTTTCAGAACTTGTCTGTTTATGGCTTTTTTCCATGCATTTAGTGGGATTTCTGGCAGTGGTATGCTCTTTTCTTTGATCTTTAGGATCTTGAGTTCTTTGCCAAGACTGGTGTTCCATGCTGTTCTTGGCCCTTCGAAGATGGCTCTCAATTGGTATCTTAGGGAGTTTGTTGGGGCCCTTATAATCCTTAAGTATGATTTTATAATCTCCCCTTGGCACATCAATTCTGGCCTAACCAGGCCTAGCTCCAATCTTAGTCTTGACTTCCTTGCCGACCTTGGGATAGAAAAGACTGATTTATATGCTTTGGCTTGGATTGTGGTGAGAAGGGCATCCTGCGTCCCTGGAAAGGCTTGGTGGCCATAGCTGATGGCTGGCAGCAATTTTGCTTTTAAGGCAGTTAATATTGGTCCGGCCGTGGGGCTTATCAGACGTAAGCTCAATTGCTTTAAAAGGAATACCACCTTATTGGCCTTGCACGACTGCTGTTTCAGATAAACATTTGCATTGGCACGTTCCGTAAACCAAACCCCTAGGTAGTTATACTCTGCCACTGTACTAATCTGCAGATCTCCCATTCGCCACTGTGCTTTCTTTTTCAGATGATAGCTCCCATAAATGACGACCTTAGTTTTCCCTTGGTTTACTAGAAGGTTGTTATCTTTGTTGAATTGATTAAACGCATTTAGGGCTCGCTGTAGGCCCACCCTCGTGTGGTCCATTACAGCGGTGTCGTCGGGATATTGTACGACCGGCAGCCTCATGCTGCCTAATCTCTGTGCTACTAAGCTGACGCCTTTCAAGGCATTCCCCCAAATCCGTTGTGTACAGGTTAAAAAGGATGGGCGCCAGCACGCATCCTTGTTTCAGCCTTTTGTTTGTTATTATTTTAGGGGACACAGTACCAGCGCTGGTTTTAACCCGCACCCAGGTGCCATCATATAGTGACCTGATTGCCTTCAGTAGGTCTGGCGGAACACCCCAATTTTCTAGTATCCGCCATAGCCTATTTTGTACCACTTTATCGAATGCTGGGCTGTAATCAATGAAGCAACAAAAGAGGGGATGGTTTTTCTTCTTTATTGCTTCAGTTGCTAGGTGCGCTAATGCCAGGATATTATCCATTGTCGATGCGTGTGGTCTGAAGCCAGTCTGACAGCATGGAATGATGCTTTTTCCTTCGGCCCATGTCTCCAGGTCCTTCAGTATGAGGCGGGCGTAGGCCTTGGCTTCTATGTCAAGAAGAGTGATGAGCCTATAATTCGATGGCTTTAAGCGATTTCCCTTTTTAAAAATTGGGACTAATATGGAGCCTCTCCATGAGTCGGGGGTTATTGCTGTTGTTAAGGAATGGTTGTAAGGAGGAGTAAGGACAGATGCCCAAAAGTCGGGGGCCTTCTTAAAAACCTGGGCGGGTATCCCGTTTGGTCCAGGGGCCCCATCATTCTTCATGTTCTTAAATATCTTAATAACCATATCGTGGTTTATCTGGGCTGACAGGGTACGGCGCATCTCTGCCTGGTCTCGCAAACCCTCAGGAAGATTTCGGGGGCTAGAAGTTTTTTCTTCGATCATTGCCCTTGGTAGGTGGAGACAGTCCATCCCACAGTTAAAATCTTCAGTACTGCATGTGTTTACATGGGCAATTGAATATAGCTGCTTTACGTAGACCAGCCAATCTTGCTCTGCCAGCCCATTTTCTCTTTGAGCACCTCTGCTGCTTAGCCGGTTTATGTGTCTCCATAATCCTGCCGAATTCTTCTGTTGGAGCAGGGAGAAAACTTTGATCCATTCCCTCTCCGTTTGAGCATTTTTGTGTTCCCACCATTTCTTTCTTAGGGCTGCCCTCAATGATGCAATCGATGTCCCATCTGTTTGTCTGCCCCCTCTTTTCTTTATTACTAGTTCCTTGCGCAAGAGGCGTTTGGTCTCGCGTATGTCTTTGGTTGGACGGATGATTCCAGCTGTTATTTTCTTTTTGGGTCTGGAGCATTGTGGCTGGGTATGGCCCAAGCTTGTTTGTATCTCATCAACTATGGTCTCCCATATTTTTATCGGTGAAGACGGAATTGCTGGGATCTCCTCCTGCTTTAGGTCCAGCCAGTTTTGAAGTTTTGCTCCTGTCTCGTCTATCCATCTGATTCTCTTTAGGAGGCTGTAATTTTCGTCCCCTCTGGACTCTCCGATGGCTTGGAACTTAAGGGCCGCTGGAACTTCTAGCTTGAACACTGCTATTAGTGGCCTGTGATCGCTTTCCGACCTGATCTTGACTGTAAAATCTTCCAGACTGGCTGCCATTACTTCGCTGACCAAGATATTGTCGATCCTCGAGATGTCCCGGAAGGTCGGCTGTAGTCGTCCGCCATTCGAGTATCTTGCTTGCACAGCGTACGTTGAAGATGGCTTATGATTGTCGAATAAGTCATGAAAGGGTGCGGCCCTTCCCGTCCCTCGATATGGAGATGCTGTATTGTCGAGGTCCTTCAAGTTAAAGTCCCCGACTAAGATTACTTGATGATTTTTGTATTTGTTTAGGAGGCTGTCGATTTCCCTTGTCAATGCCTTCAACTGATCTTTCATGGTGGTTTGAGCTGGATTGATGTAGCAGTTTATTATTAGGAGGCGTCTTGGCTGTAGTGTGTGTTTCAGACCTTCTATTTGCAGGGCTTGCAGCCCAGGTAAATTTAGGTTTATTCCAGTCGCTACGAGGGGGCATGTGTGTTTTATATAAACTGATAGACCGCCGGAGGGGCGACCAAAGAGGTTCTTCTTTATTGCTGGCACATGATGTTCATAGAACCCTGCCAATGGAGTGCTAGATAATGCCCAGGTCTCTTGGAGGCAGAGTATGTCTCCTGGTTCCAGGAATTGCCTCAGGTTGTTATTCTCTGCGATCTTGCTGCTCCCTGTGATGTTCCATGAAATTAGTGTTAAGTTCTTGTAAGAAAGAGTTACTCCATTTGTTTCACTCCTACCGGGCCTGGACTTGCTGTTGCTAGGAGCGATTCTGTGTTCTTCCCCAGTTTCCAGATTGATCCAAGAGGGAAGGGATGGCACTAATAACCCTTTGGTTGTTTTGACATGCGATCTTGAGTCCTGCGTAATCCTTATGTCTATATATACATATAACATTTTTTTAACAACCTCTCCAACCCATCAGGCCTATACCATTATGCTAGAACAAGGTAGATATAACATGTACTATACATAAAATAATTATTTACACTAGCAGTAATGTTGATGGCAACACACTAATTATTGCCTTATATGTTCCTTTCCTTATAGCAATGCATAATGGTGATAGAATACTTAAAATAGTACATACTGGTATATGCTAAATGAAATAACAATGTGTTCACTGCTCACAAGTGATCTGTTTGTATATATGATTAACCTACGAATCCGAGAAACCAATGGGAATGTATAATGCACAGGAAATTACATAAAACAGCTGCTGAAAGTAGTGCCACCTACCGTAAAAAAGGCCGGCTTGGCCGAAACACGCCCGAGATGAGGCAGACTACAAACATGGTCGCATATTAACTTTTGCAAAAAGATTTGATGCACTAAAGATCATTTATACCAAGAAACCATTCCACCCAGTTGGAGAAACTGGGAGCGAATCAGACGTTAGTGGAAGTAGAAATGAAGCAACAACGAGCAAAAGTACACCAAGCAATATTACTTTTTTAGAAGAGATGCGCCTTGTCAACCTAGACCAAAATCCATCTCAGAACCAGGGACAAGGCAGAGGCAGAGGCAGAGGGTTTGGAAGAGGCAATACAAAGTCTTCAGAAGCCTCAGGTAAACCAGAAGATCCAAACACAAAAAGGCAATATCCACTCAGAAATCGCACCAAAAGGAACTAAATGGCGAAAATCTTATCATTAACTTATCTGATTACACACCTACAGAAATTGAGTTTCAACTACTAAATATAGGCTCGTTCTGCACACAAAAGCACTTCAACTATATTAACACGAAAATTGACATGTACAAGTTTGTGCGCAAATTTAAATTGACGTAGATACATGCCAATAAACAAGTAGCAAACAACCAAATTGAGAGCTCCCAAGATATAACCAACTGGCATACAGAGAGCGATTCACCATTAACAATAGAAGAAATCCCACATCTCAAAATCCTCTATGATCTAGCAAATGATTTTGAGAATGATGAAACCAGAGACTGAAATACTCCAAAATCTTGAAATCAATACAAAACAACATGAACATAGTGGCATGAGAAATAAATCAAAGTACTGCCCACCATTTCTACCGGGCAATAAAATTGACTCTTTCTCTGCAGCAATAATGAATTAAATAGACAAAATGGAGAAATTACGAAACAACAAAGCAAGAGCAAACACAACCACAAAAGAAAATTTAGCAATTCAATCCTTGGCAAAAACCCAAGCATAATCATAAAGCCTGCAGACAAGGGTGGAAATATTGTGATCAGAACACAAGCGATTACAAAAAGGAGGCCTACTGCCAAAAAAATTATCCAGAAAAATATGCCAAATTGATACACAAAATGATTGAAGATGTTAAGAACCATCTGGGTGAGTGACATAAACACAATTTAATCAACACAGAGGAATATAAATTCCCTTTCAAAGATAACCCAACAATTCGTCCAAATTTACTTTCTGACGAAAGTTCCCAAAACTTTGATCAAGACCTATTGTGTCTTCTTTTGAATCACTGTACGAAAACATCTCTTCATACATAGACCATTATCTTGCACCCATTGTGAAAAACCTGAATTCATATATTCAAGACACAGGAGACTTCCTTCGAGTACTCTCCAACACGGCATGGAATCCATCATACCTTATGATAACCATCCATGTAGTATCTTTATACACATCTATTGAACATTCAATTGGACGAAATGCCTGTGCATACTTTTTGACACAACAAAACATAAAAGAACTGGAACACTCTGCAATGTTACTAACAATGATACAAATATGTCTAAACAGCAACATTTTTTTCTTCAATCATGAGATATACCACCAATTATGTGGCTGTGCTATGGGCAATTCCTTCTCCCCCAACTAGCCCCAACTGGTGGGAGAAGGAAATAGCCCAGGATTCCTCACAACAATAAGGCTCTTGAAAAGATCATACTTTGGTCACGGCATATAGCTGATTTGTTACTAATTTGGAATGGTAACAAAGATGAATTCATGGAATATTCCCAAACTCTAAATGAGAATAACATTGGACTATCCTTTACCTGCACCATCAGCCATTACAAAATAGATTTTTGGACATCACGGTCTATATTGAGAATGGACAAATCCAAAAAACACTCTACAGATAAAAGACTGCCACCAACAGCATCCTTCACGCAGAAGGTTTTCACCCTCAACCTCTATTGAAAAACATTCCCTCCGGAAAATGTATCCGAATGCAAAGGAACTACTCAAAAGATGAGGGTGCTGAGAAAGAGATCCTAAAAGTGCTAACGGACTAAAAAAACTAGGATACAGGGAAAGAGTTCTCAACAACAGCATGAAAAAAGTCAAAGAAATAACACTTACGGACATTCTTCTTAAAAAACGACACATTCAACAGGAAGAACTGACAATGTGAAACAGGAAACAGCAAGGTTAATCTTGACTTTCAGTAAAGAAGCTTACAAGATACGACAAAGCATCCAAAAATATTGGCCACTTCTACAACAAGACCAAGACTTGGCAAAAATCATTGGTACAAAACCACAAATCACCTATAGAAAAGCACGCTCTTTCAAAGAAGCAATAGTCCAGAGCCACTTTCAATAAAAAGGAAAAGAGAAAAACTGGCTAGAAAAATACCAGGATAGTTTCAAAATGTGCAATAATTGCAAAGCCTGTAAGATCGGAGTGAATAAGAAAACCATAAGAGACCCTGAAGGGAGAACGATCACCATTAATCAAAGGAAAACCTGCACCATGAGATATGTGATTTATACCATTCAATGCGATTACGTCATGATATATATAGGCAGAATCATCTGCATGTTGAAAAAACGTATCTTAGAACACATCAGGGCAGTGAAAAATAAAGATCAAACATATGCAACAGCAAAACACCTACTAACATGCCAAGAAGGGAATTGGCGTAACATGACAATGTTTGGCATTGATACAGTAGAAAGCGATGAAAGGATGGATGATCGGAAAAAGAGACTGAGACAATTGGAATCAAAATATATCATCAGACTCCGGACAAAGACCCTGAAAGGGAGTAACATTGATGAAGAAATTTATGTCCAGCTATAGATTTATAATAAACACCTTCATAGGCTTGGTTGAGAACTTGACATTCATGCTTTACGCCATAAAACTATTAAAAATGTAAATAGATACTTGTATAGCGCACTACTCACCCGCAAGGGTCTCAAGGCGCTTGTACGAATACCTCTGTGGAACCCATCCTGGCTTTCCCTGTGAGGCGTCCACTCCTGGGCACCCCCAAGGTGGAGGCCAGGCCACCACCTTGGAAACATCACCATCGACAAATCGTTAAAAAATATTGGAATATCATTTATGTCTCGAGAATTGTGCTCACAAGAAATGTAATGCCTTTGGGTACTATACCCATCGATCTCCAAACCTTCAGTCCTATACGATTATGCTAGAACAAGGTAGATATAACATGTGCTATACATAAAATAATTATTTTCACTAACAGTAATGTTGATGGCAACACACTAATTATTGCCTAATATGTTCCTTTCCTTACAACAATGCACAATGGTGATAAAATAGTACATACTGGTATCTGCTAAATGTAATAACAATGTCTTCACTGCTCACAAAAACAAAACTGTTACAAGGTGATCTGTTTGTATATATGATTAAACTACGAATCCCAGAAACCAATGGGAATGTATAATGCACAGGAAATGACATAAAACAGCGGCTGAAAGTAGTGCCACCTACCGGGGAAAGGCCGTCCTGGCTGAAACACGTTGGTGTAACAGACTAGGCTCTGTAAATAAACCTTAACCACTTGTAACTGTTCCAGAGTGCAGCGTCCTTTGTAAAAAAATGGATTACTGGTCATTGGTTTGGCCCTACGCCCGCACCCGCTGTTGAGCGATCTGGTCGTAAACCACATTGTGAGAAAAAAAAAAAAATATATATATATATATATATTCAATGAAAAAACCATTGGTTTTAGGCCATATATAGTTAGAGATTTGCATTTACAAAACCTTATTTTACTCGCATAAAACCATTGAAATTCCATATATAGTTAGATGCGCTAACTATATATCGCGCACCCGCAATGCACTGCTGATGATGTCACATATTACATCATTCATGACATGGTTAGTGACATCACTGATGACATCACTGATGACATCTCAAATGACATCACTGATGACATCACTGATGACAACATCCAGTGACTGTATGTTTCTGTAAAGTTAAAATATGTCTTACATATTGAAGAATGAGTGGATGGATAAGTGTCTGGATGAAGGATTTAGTAGGTGCATGACTGACTGTATGAGTGAGTGATTAAATGTGTCTCACTGAGTGCATGGGTTAGTGACTAAACTGTCTTAATTTGTGCATCATTATGTCTGTTGTTCTGTAAACTGTTGCATGTGTTGATAAGTAGCTATATGAGTAACTATATGGGTTATTGATTGGTTGCCCAAGTATTTGTATGGGAGACTGAGTGTGTGTGTGGGTGGTTGGGAGGTGTAGGACTCTGTGCATGGATGTGTGAGCAGTTGATTCACTAGATGATTGGTTTCAAAAGTGCATGTGGAAACAGCTGTATGGGCGGTTGACTGTGTGCATGAGTGTATTGGTGAGTGAATGGATATCTCAGTGCTACATGTCAAAGTAAGTACATATGTAAAACATAGTACATGTGAGAGTTGACATATATAAATAACTGTGCATAAGAGCCAGTGAATGTGTGAGTGGCTGTATGGATCATTGTGAACTTGTATCAGGGATTGTATAAGAGAGAAAATATGTGTTAGTATATGTTTGAATAAGTAAGGTGTGTATAACTGTATAGTTGAGGAAATGGAGGTGTGATTGATTCTTTGCATGACTGACTAGGTGTGTGAGTAACTCCATGGATGAGTGACAGTCTGTGAGTGTCTGTTTACACTGATTGTATCTAAGGTTATATTAGAGTCTGAAGAGGTTCATCGTATTATCACATGAATGATATCATCAGTGATGTGATCAGTAATGTCAAATGAGATGTTATCAGTGATTTCATCAGTGATGTCATTTGAGATGTCATCAGTGATGTCATCAGTGATGTCACTAACCATGTCATGAATGATGTAATATGTGACATCATCAGCAGTGGATTGCGGGTGCGCGATATATAGTTAGCGCATCTAACTATATATGGAATTTCAATGGTTTTATGCGAGTAAAATAAGGTTTTGTAAATGCAAATCCCTAACTATATATGGCCTAAAACCAATGGTTTTTTCATTGAATTTTCAAAGTTTTGTAAATGCAAATTCCTAACTATATATCGACTATAACCTATGTTTTTTTCTGTGAATTTCAATGGTTTTTTAATAGCAAATATGAAAAGCTTTAAAATGTCAAGTACGTGATAGATAAAAACATTTTCGTATTTATGCACGCTGATGTGCTTTGAACGCTGCACCCCCCTTCCCCTCTCTTTTCTCTTAGGAATACTCTCTCTTTGTAGATAGTGAAGGGTAGTTAACGCAGGCCTTTGCCCTGTTGTAATCCGTCGTGCCTGCTTCTCTCTCCATTTGATTGATTGTTATCCAAGCATTTACTGTTTTAGAATTGGTTCTCTTTGGTTCATTCTCTATTTACAAACAAGCACAGAGTCGCAATACTCTGTTTAGTCTTTGCAGATAGTGAAAAATCGTTTAAAAAAACAAATGGAATCGAGCAAAATCAGTAGGCCACTAATGGGATCTCTTTTTGACCTCGCTAAAATAGAAACATTAACCACAACTCCTCATGAGAAATACGAAACTAGTGAGATGAACTGAGCTCCACACCATGAGGGCTGCAAGACAGCTCGGCTCCGTCACCCATCCCGCCCAAAATAACGACAAACCCTATGCAAATATTAAAAATATAGACAACACACCAGCAAAGAAACAGGGTAAAACATTTTATTAAATAACTATTTACATAACGTTGGTTTATAAGATGATGTCAGTAGTGGACCGATGTGTGAATAGGTCGGAAGTAGCATAAGGCGCCAAGATCCGGATGGAAAGTCCTGGATGTTGGGTGCCATAGTTCAGAGTTCTGAGTTTGAGCCTTTTTCAATGCCTGTGCTTTGTTGTTTCCCCTCCATCAAAAACAAAAAAAAATATAAAACTGTGCAAAAATACAAAAAAAATCAAAAAATGTTTACAAAAGCAGTGCTTGTAAGACTGTCTGAAGCTTATTTCCACCTACTGCAGCTTCACTATTCTCAAAGTAAGTGAGGGTCGTTTGTGGACCTGACTGCATTTGAAAACAATGTTATATGGTACCTCCCTAAACCGCTTGACGGAGGCCCCCGAGGGGCGGTGTGATGGCACGGACTCGGAGAAGACGCTTGGCTCCGACCCCCTCCCCAAGTCTTATAGCACTGGTGTAGCCTGAGATCGCCCCCGACATAGGCGGCCGGCTCCCGGGGTCCTGCGGAACTTTTTGCCTTTTGATGACTCTTCTATTCTGGACTTTGTCCCACAATCCGTTTGACCTGAAGACACGCTGTAGTGGGGCGCCCCTTTACCGTTTTAGTTGCCATTCCGCCCGCTTTTGCTACACCTTGCCTCTTCCGCCATTCAGCTGTTTACCGCCCGCTCTTGCGACTACAGCGTCTCGCTCACCATGTAGTTAAGTTGCTCCCGCTCTTGCGGTGCAGCGATAGGCGGCTGCCACAGGACTCTCAAAATGGCGGCCGGCTCTTCGGTTTTAGGCCTGGTCCACTAAAATGGCCCTGGGACACCTTGGAACTCGGACGCTTCCCTGATAGGGCTTGGGTCCCATTCTCGAAAGCGTCCCCTCAGCCTTGAAGATTCTACAAAAGTCTTGGGGGCCCCCGACTCCCGCAGGCTTCTGGTGGGGAGCGGCTGCCATGTCTGCTCGTGGAATGGCCACGACTGAGCTACGAGATGGTAGTGCTCTCATGCTGACGCCAGCTTTAGTCTGAAACATCCAGAAACACTGTAGACTACCAATTCGATCAGTTCCGGTAGCGCCCCAACATGACCCGGAAGAGAAGAACTTGCCCTCCCCTCTTTGACTGATGGTTCTTGTTGCCTGTCCCCTCTGTTGTCATTTAACAGAACTTTTTGGACTGCTGAAAGGGGTTGTGTTCCGAACGCTGGTTGGTGGAGACATTTTGACTATATTCTTGACCTACGTTGTCGCGTAATGCGTTTTATGACACGCCGCGTTAGCGCACCCGCAAGTGATCCGGGGCGCGGCGCGCAGCGCGTAACGTAAGCATAACAGGTCATGTGACTTGTTAATAAAACTTTTCATTGGTTCATTTTACTTTTGTTAATTTAATGATGAAAAGCTTGGTCATATGACCTAAAAATTACGCTTTTTATTGTTTTCGAACATTATTTTTTTTTAAACATATATGTTATAATATTCCAGGCTAATGTACTTTCCCGGAAAATTTACAACTGTCCTGCAAGTAAAATATATTCCTTTTTCGAGAAAAAGGGCGTTTCTTCGTTCCATGACGGAGCCGTTGAGTAAAAGAGACTCGGCCTGCTGTCTTAGTCGCCGATACCCCTGATTATCAGATTCTTATCGATCACTTTATGTTGCAGGAGTGGAAAACACAACTGCCCTTGACCATTTATCTTTACTGAGTTCCTACATATTATACCTTTTATCCGTCATGTAATTGGACTGCTTTATTTCACTTGCCTTTTACTGATTCGAAAACAGTGACTAAAAGTAAAAACTTTACCAATCTAAATACTACTACCGTGTTTTGTTTTAAAAACCTTTATTGTGAAAATGTCAGTATACAAATACGGGCCTATAACCACGTGGGCCGGCCACGGAGCAAACTGAAATCGTATATGATGAGGAGACATTTACACTGTAGAGGAACGTAACGAGCGGGCCATTAGGTTGCAAGAACTAAGGTGTCTAACAGTTGCGGAATCGGTGGACGTACATTTTGTAATTAAAATAAGACAGGGCCACTTACAATAAAATTTTCTAGATATACATTTGCGGGCAAGGAGTTACGAGTCCCATTTATACCGGCGCCATTTTGGGCGAGGCCGGGCAGGTCCAAGATATAGTCAAAATGTCTCCACCAACAATCGGCCAGACCAGAACCCCTTTCGGCCCTTTATGCTACAAGATGGTGTCTTCCATTCAGAAAATATTGTTGGCAGCATTTTGAAAGGAAAGTTAAACAGCCGTTCTCCTAGTGAGTCTCACATTGTTACATTTAGGAAGAATGTTGAAGAGTAATATGTGGAAAATCTGAAGCCATTTTTCTACAAACTCTCTATCAGCCTTGGATGGAAAAAAAATCATGAAGAATGTACAAACTGAAAACCAATTTTTGTCTGTATAGCATCAACAGCAACGCTTGAGTCAGCTTTGTGTCAAGCCGCTATTTTCATTCAATCAATAGCGTCCCCCTGCACACATTCAGGAACCTGGTCATGTTTTCAGGTGAAACGGATTGTGGGACAAGCAGAAAGGAAAAGGAAAAAAGTTCCGCCGGACCTCGGGAGCCGGCCGCCTATGTCATGGGCGATCTTTGGCCACACCAGGGCAATAGTGAAGCTGCAGCAGGTGCAAAAGAGCTTCAGACAGTCTTACAAGCACTGCTTTTCTAAACATTTTTTTGTATTTTTGCACAGTTTTATATATTTTTTTGTTTTTGATGGAGGGGAAACAACAAAAAACAGGCATTGAAAAAAGCTCAACAGTGCAGGGCGCCTTGTGCTGGTTCCGACCTATTCACACATCGGTCCACTACTGACATCACCTCATAAGCCAACGGGGCACCCCACACTGACTTTCGGCGCAGCATTGTAGGATGGCCACACCAGTGCGGCAACTTGCTGGACACCACCTCGGTGCCATCCGGATCTCGGCGCGTTCGAGTCACTGTACCGCAAGAGTGACCGGAACTCAGCTGGTCACGCCGTCTTTCCGCGCAGCATTGTAGGATGGCCATACCAGTGCGGCAACTTGCTGGACACCACCTCGGTGCCATCCGGATCTCGGCGCGTTCGAGTCACTGTACCGCAAGAGTGACCGGAACTCAGCTGAACACGCCGTCTTTCGGCGCAGCATTGTAGGATGGCCACACCAGTGCAGCAATTTGCTGGACACCACCTTGGGCAATAGTGAAGCTGCAAAAGGTGCAAATAAGCTTCAGACAGTCTTCAACTTAGTCTGATTCTTATAATAAGCTTCAGATAGTCTTACAAGCACTGCTCAGAACTCTCAACCATGGCACTCAACATCCAGGACTTGCCATTCGGATCTTGGCGCCTTGTGCTGGTTCCGACCTATTCACACATCGGTCCACTACTGACATCACCTCATAAGCCAACGGGGCACCCCACGCCGACTTTCGGCACAGCATTGTAGGATGGCCACACCAGTGCGGCAACTTGCTGGACACAACCTCGGTGCCATCCGGATCTCGGCGCGTTCGAGTCACTGTACCGCAAGAGTGACCGGAACTCAGCTGGACACGCCGTCTTTCGGCGCAGCATTGTAGGATGGCCACACCAGTGCGGCAATTTACTGGACACCACCTCGGTGCCATCCGGATCTCGGCGCGTTATGCTGCCTTCGGCCTATTCGCACATCGGTCCGCTACTGACGCCGCCTCACGTGCCAACGGATTTTCTACGCTTTTTGTAGCCCTATGCCGCATAACAGGTCATGTGACTTGTTTATAAAACTTTTCATTGGTTCATTTTACTTTTGGTTTCCTAATGATGGAAGGCTTGGTCATGTGACCTAAAAATAACACTTTTCATTGGTTTAGAACATTTTTTTTTCCCAAACGATGAAAGCCCCACCTTGTTTCTGGATGATTCAGACTGAAGCTGGCGTCAGCATGAGAGCACCACCATCTCGTGGCTCCGTCGTGGTCATTCCGCGAGCAATCATGGCAGCCGCTCCCCACCGGAAGCCTGCAGGAGTCGAGGGCCCCCAAGACTTTTGTAGAATCTTCACGGCTGAGGGGACGCTTTTCGAGAATGGAGCCCAAGCCCTAGCAGGCAAGCGTCCGAGTTCCAAGGTGTCCCAGGGCCATTTTAGTGGACCAGGCCCAAAACCGAAGAGCCGTCCGCCATTTTAAGAGTCATGTGGCAGCCGCCTATCGCTGCACTGCAAGAGTGGGAACAACTCAACAACATGGTGAGCGAGACGCTGTAGCCGCAAGAGCGGGCGCAACTCAGCTGGATGGCCGCCACCTGGGGAGGCCCGTTCACGCTGCCTCCCCCACGCCCCCCCCCCCCCGGGCCGCCCCACGCCAATTTTCGGAGCAGCATTGTAGGATACCAAAACCAGTGCGGCAGTTTACTGGACATCACCTGGGTGCCATCAACATCTCAGCGCGTTCTGCTGCCTTGGGACTATTCGCACAACAGACCGCTACTGACGAGGCCTCCCCCCGCACCACCCGGGACGCCCCACGCCAATTTTCGGAGCAGCATTGTAGGATACCAAAACCAGTGCGGCACCCAGGCGACATCACCTGGGTGCCGTCCAGAACTCAGCACGTTGTGCTGCCTTGGGACTATTCGCACAAAAGACAGCTTCTGACAATTGTTGCTTTTTTTGGTGAAAAATGTTTAAATGTTTTTACAGTTTTTGTTCCGTTCATTATATTTAAAAGTTAATAAAGTTTTATAATGTTACTTTGTTGGAGTGTTATATATTTTTTTTAAAATGGGTGAATGAGGCCTTGAATCGGGTTATTGTCATGCGTGGGCTTTGCAAGTGTACTGCTACAGGATCGGACATTTCAAACTCAAATGCACGTTCTTTTTCTTACCTTTCCGAAGCATGGAGCGCAATAGCAGGCAGAGAAAGGGTGATGCAAGTGTTGAACACTGCCTAGCCTGGAAGTTGCTGGCATTCCCCCCCCCCCGCCCGCTCCTGAAAGAGGACACACACACACCGCCGCCCCGAGTACTTCACAGATCTTTAAAAGACCATGCGCTTGTTTATGAGGCTTAAATGGTTTATCACCCCTTCTAGAACCCCTGCATCGACCCTCTGACGTTTCCTGGAAGAATTACCACGTAACACAATACCAAGCCCTGTCAGCTGAAACCCCCGAGGAATCATGGGGCATATTATCAAGGGGGTTTATCTCCGCTTTTTTGGCTTTAAAAGCCAAGAAAGCGGAGATAAAATTATCTCCCTATTACCAAGCTGTCGCTAACACCAGTTAGTGACAGCTAAAAGGAGATAGCGACCATCGTGGGCCCCGCTTTGCATGTCAGTGATAGTGCCCTGAGCAGTTCTTAGCCATGTTATCCAATGGGAGGCGGATAACATGGCTAAGAGCATTTGCTCGATAATACATGAATATCGCTGACTTTTCAGCGATATTCATGCATTGCGGCCGTTTTTTATCGCATTTGCGATAAACCTTGCTAATAGCAAGGTTTATCTGCGATAAAAATCACCGATGTGCGGCGATAATTTTTGTCTCTAAACAAGTTAGAGACAAAAATGATCGCTAGTTGTTGGTAATATGCCCCCGGGTTTTTGCTTGCAGAAATCAGGAGGCGGGAGACTAGCACTGAAATCAGTAGTCTCACGCCTGAATCGGGAGGGTTGGCATGTCTGGATTCTCTACAGCTGGGGCCATAAACTACATCCGCAGGGGTAGGTGATAGCCTGGGACCAGCCTGGCATCTAAAATGGCTGCCGTGCACGACAAAATTGTGGCATTGGAAAAAAGGCAAGATGGCGCAGACAATGTTTATCAATAAGGATTCATTTATAACAAAATATTTTATCGCAGTGACAAATTGGCGGTCAACACTTCCTGATTTCCATCGAATCGAACGTTAACAGACGTCACGCAGCAAAAAAAATAAAAAGCTCACGCACAGCCGCTGGAAGAGATGTATCAACATATATGAGCCTCCTCAGCCACCCTCATGAAACATAGGGGATTAGGATACGTCTCCCGCACCCCCTTATACCTAGTAATTTAATTAAAACGAAGCACAAAATGGCGAATTCCCGTTTCGCTACCAGTTTGCGGCCCAGTTCGCGGCCCGTGAAGCGCTTCTACCGTGAAAAATCTTTTTTTTTTTATTTTCCTCACGGGACCCTTTAATAACCCCAACAACATTCCTAGGGGGTCAAGAGGGGTATACCTTGCCCCCTTTCATTAAATTCCCCCTTCGTTTTTCACCTCTTCTTCTCTCTCGATCCTACCGAGAGATAAGATGGCGGCCGCTCCGGACTGTTTAGAATGTTGACAGACACCGGAGAGCCAATCAGCTTTCTGCGCTCAAAGTTCCGTTTCGCGAAAAGTAAGCGAACCGGAGCGCAGCCTGGAGCGCTGTTACAGATATATATCTTGTTTTAAACGTTAATTTCTCAAAAACTACTGGAGCACATATATTGAGACCTAGCAAAGGCACATCGGGCTAACAGTCCCTACAATTTTGCCAAGTTTCGTGCAAATCCATTCAGCCGTTCGAGCTAAAAGTGAGTCCAACCGCCCTATGGAAATTAACATGGGAAAAACGCGTTTTGGGACCCCCCTTTTTTCTCGGCCCCCCCTCGACAAACCCCCCCAAATTTTCAAGGGCTGCTCAGAAACAAAATGTGCCATTTTCCTGAAAATTTCAGCCGATTCCGTCCACAAACGCCAAAGTTATTAGACATAGAATTTTCAAAAATCCCATAGGGAATAAATCCTAACTATATATACCTACTGGCGATAGCCAGTAGGTAATATATATATATATATATATATATATATATATATATATATATATATATATATATATATATATATATATATATATATATATATATATACTTTGCATGCTGTACATGATTTAGCTGATTATGCTCAGTTCATTGATGATCCTTTTTTAAATGTGATCAATACCGACATAGACTAAGGCATCAGCATGAGCAGTGAAAGTGGCTTTAAGCCTAAATCAATGTTTGTCCCGCAGATTATTAATAGCAGCATTGAATGTTTTGAAATGGGGATGATTAAAGAATTGAAAAAAATTCAAAGACATAAACCCAAACTGAATTTGAATCACAACAAAGTACAATTCAAAGCCCTCAAAGAACTAGAAGGATATACGGATGTGGTTATCAAAAGCTCTGATAAAGGGGGCAATGTCGTTGTGTGGCCACTTGACATGTATTTAGCAGAAGGATTAAGATAGTTGGATGACAAAGATAAATATGTTCACGCAACCAAGCAACAATATGAAGAGGCCAAACATGATTACTTTCGTAAACTCATTGATTGGAAAGAGCAAGGCATTTTGGAAGAGAAAGAATATGGCTCACGTTTATGCAAACACCCACAAATTCCAGCACTATACTTACTACCTAAACTGCACAAGAGGTTAGAAGTCCAACCTGGCAGGCAAATAGTGTCCTCAAAGGTCAGCCTTTTAGAAAATACTTCCGGATATGTGGATTATTTGTTACAACCGCTAGTCCATTCCTTACCATCAAATGTGAGGGACACCTCTGACTTTTTGAGAATTATCAATGAAGTGACTTGGGATCCAAACTATTTGTTATTAAGCTTTGCTTTAGCAAGCTTATATACCTGGATCCCGCAAGATCTAGGAATAGATGCGTGTAGGTATTTCCTCAGGGGAAGATCTCTTTCTTTCCTCATGCATACAGAAATGATTCTAGACATGATCTTGATTTGTCTCAGGAATAATGTTTTCATCTTCAATAAACATCTGTACAGGCTTTGCAGGTTTATACCTGGGCTGGTGGGAGAAGCAAGTGGTGAATAACATCTCCCAATTTAATGACCACGTCGTCCTCTGGGAACGCTACATTGACAACATCTTCTGCATTTGGAAAGGTACAGAAGAACAAGCAAGGGAATTCGAAATCCTTCTCAATGATAACTCTCTCAATTTACAGTTTACAAGTCACATGAGTAGAAACAGCATAGACTTCCTGGACAAACCTAATCCGCAGTATTACCTTTGGTGAGCTGATAAGAGCAAAGAGGAATTGCAGCACAGAGTCTGGGTATCAGAAAGAAAAAGAAGTAATGATACAAAGGTTCCTAGAAAGGGGATATAGTAAGGATTTGATCAAATAGGCAGAGTTGAAACCAGACAAGTTGAATAGAAATTAACTTTTAATACCCAAACATAGAGAGAACAAAGAACAAATCAGATTTATCACTGACTATAATTGCCAATCATAGGAAGTGAGGAGGAGTCTAAAGAAATTTTGGAACATCCTCAAAACAGATAAAGACTTTGATGAAGTGGTAGGCGACAGTCCATCTCTTACTTTCAGGAAGGCCAAATCTTTAAAAGACTCACTCAGTACCTGCCTAATTAAAGAAAAAAAGAAGAGCAATGAGATTCAGGCCTTTTTTTATCTGCAATAAGTGTACAGCCTGTAAACACAAGAATCTCAAAAAATCAACAGAAAGAGCCCCACACAAGATAATGAAACATCTTGGGTGCAATACTGAGTACGCTATATACGCCTTAAAATGCCTGTGCAACAAATTTTATATAGGTAGCACGGTGCACAAGGCCAAGATTAGAGTGCTTGAACACTTGAGGACCATTAAAAATCTAAATCGACAATACCCTATTGTGCACTATTTTGCCGCAACGCACAACCAGAATCCAGATCTCTTGAAGTTCTATGTGCTTGATTGCACTCCTACCAAGGAAAGGGGAGGGAACAAAATTATGGAGTTAAGGAGACTTGAATCTAAACTTATCATTAAGTATAATACCATGCATCCTGAAGGTCTTAAGGAGCTTTCAGTTAATCTGTAAGCTACCCTGTAGAAATGTATTTGTGCTGTCTCACCCGAAAAATTTTATTCTTAGATTTTAAATGGTTTTATTTGTAATTAGCACTGGGATTTTTTGGTTATTAAAACGTTGCACTTTCTATTTTTTAGATGTGATGATCGAAAGACATAGAAATTTCTCGAGCATTACGCCCACTTGGGCTGAATTATGTTAACTGTGCAGTTCATGAGGGGCTTTAATAAGTGAATATAAAATTTCATTTTATGTGTTCTTTGACAAGCCCACTATGGCAGAATTGTTTGAATCACAAAATTGATCTGTTATTTGGGACCTAGTGAATACAAGATTCTGCAATGTACTGCGCCCACTAGGGCAGAATTGTTGGATTTATAAAGTTGATTCATTCACAAAATGTAAAAGCGAAAAACAAGAGGTGGTCACCACTCGGTTAAGAATTAATTTGTTTATAAGTCTGTCAAAACATGCTGACATTATTTTCATTTTGTTTACTACACTTCTCCAAATGACCGAAATTTACATAATTCTTTATTTAAATCAAATTGACGAGCAGTCAGTGCAATGTAGCATCTTTTTTATGTTGATTAATCATGTGTAGGTTAAGAAATGCTATGTACCTTTAAAAAAAGAATGGCTACATTTTAACCTCACCCGTGAGAAAGAAGTGAGGAAACTTCGAAACGTGTTGGGTGTTTCTCATTGATAATAAACACATTGAGCACAGACTGTGGCCACGGCTCTGGTTTTTCTCGTAAAAGAGGATTGTGTACCAGGAGGTGTGTTTATATATACATATATATATATTTTTTTGTTTGTTTAAATTGTGAATCATTTTTAGTTAGGAAAACTATATTCATTAGTTTTTTCATATTATACAGAAGTTGCGCACCCTTCGCGCACCCTACACTTTGGCTGCGTGCATTCCGGTAGCCATTTTGAAAAGTCATGCTAGGGTCGCAACTCCGGCGTAATTTGTAAAGTATGAAATATCTTTAAAATTACTTATAAATAAAAGTTTTCCTTTGAGTGTTTGTCTAAATTTATTAATAAAAGCATTTTTAAAGTATTATTTTCAATATAATTTCGACTAAAGTAAAGTCACAAAATGTGCGGTGAAACAGCTTAATAAGCGCAACATCTCCCACACATATTTCTGGGATCTTGCCATGGCGACTTTGGCGTATTTTTAAAGTTGAAAAAATTACTATAGAAAATTTGAATATGATATAAGAATGAACAGTTTTGCTAATATACTTATTAAAAGTTTATAGACATATTTATTTATAGTGTATAATGATATGTATGATTTTCGCGGATTCGCAAAGGGTGCGTGTCGAGTGCATGCACTCTATGCGACTTCATGTCAGCAAAAGAAAAAAAGGAATCTGATTGGTTGTAATCAATTTCATTGTGAAAGAGGGAGGATCCATCCTTCTGATATTTCCCTTACTTTTTGTCCTTGATAGAGGGAAGACCTGTTTCTTGCTTCTCTTTATATTGATATACCTTTTTTGTGTGTTTGTTTATTTTTAATACAAGTTTGTCTTCTAGTTTTGCCGAAGTTGATCCACTTGCAGTAGAGGAGGAAGTACAGATGGTGCAGCAGAAGAAGAAAAGGAAGGAAAGCATTGTTTGGTCCTTTTTAAGTTTACAAGAGGGAGAAAAAAGGCGAATACAAGAAAAGTAACTGGCATTATCTGTGAGAGAGGGCTGTCCAGAGACTCTGATAAACAGTACTATTGCGGTATGAGTAGTATGAAAAATCATATGGAAACCATCCACCCGGTACACCTTGCAAGAGAGGAAAGAAAGAGACAGTTGAATGCTGCTGCTAAAGAAGACTCCAGTACACCATCTACTTCTGCACAGATTCCATCTGCACCAAGGCCTCACATCATGCCTGAATTTTTAAATGCAGCAGTTAGTTGCATTAAGTGCGCCACTGAGCTTTATTGGCGAACAGTGCACTGATGTCAGCACAAATGTAAATGATTTTTTTTACAATGCACTTTAGTTTTTTTAGTTCAATAGATCATTTCCTGGTCTTAATTTTTCTCTGTTGTTTTTAAAATAAAAAACACACAAAAAAGTAAAAAAGGTTACAAAAAATAAAAAATAGTTCCCCAAAATAAAACGGTTCTTACAAAACCATACCTACTGGTTAAAAAAAGAAAAATTAGCTGAGTGATTGCATCAGAGTATGGACACTATGTGGGTGATCGGAGAAATGCAAGTATAATGTATGGTTATTTTATGAATATTTCAAAAGTAGCAATGTGATTAAATAATAACAGCAGGGTAATTGGAGGAGTGCATGAGCATTTTGTAAGTGATTAGATGAGTGCATGTGTAGTGCACAAGTGATTGCAGTAGTGGATGGTTACTGCCTGGGTCATTTAATGAGTATATGGCTACTCACTGGATGATTAGAGTACTGTAATGAGAGTGCATGGTGAATTGAAGGAGTGATTGGATAAGTACATGGTGCTGGATGGGTGATTGGAGGACTGCATGGGAAGTGACAGGGGGATTGCTGGAGTGCATAGGTACTAGCTGAGTAATTGGATGAGTGAATCAGTAGTGTGTAGGTGGTTAGAAGTCTGCATGAGTAGTATATGGAGGATTGTAGCATTGCATGAATTAGTGCCTGGGTCACTGTATTAGTACATGGATAGTGACTTGATGATTAGAGTACTGCAAAGAGAATGAATGGTGAATTCATAAGTGCTTGGGTATGGGCAGAGTGTTTGGATAAGTCTATGGTGCTGCATGGGTGATTGGAGGAGTGCATGGGAAGTGAGAGGGGGATTGCTGGAGTGCATGGGTACTACCTGGGTAACTGAAGGAGTGAATGAGTAGTGTGTAGATGGTTAGAGGTCTGCATGGAAAGTGCATGGAGTTTTGTAGCAGTGCATGAGTTACTGCCTGGATCATTGAATGAGAACATGGGTAGTGACTGGATGATTAGAGCACTGCAAGGATAGTGTATGGTAAATGTATAAGTGCTTTGGTATTGATGGAGTGATTGGATTAGTACATGGTATTAGCTGGGTGACTGGAGGGGTGTATGGGGACTAACAGTGTGATTGCTGGACTGTACGGGTACTACCTGGGAAATTGAAGGTGTGAATATCCAGTGAACAAGTGATTAGAGGACTGCATGGATAGTGAACATGTTATTGTAGCACTGTATGTGCTAGTATCTGGGTAACTGCATGAGTACATGGGTAGTAACTGGATGATTAGAGTACTGCAAGGAGAGTGTATGGTGAATTGATAAGTGCTTGGTTATTGGCAGAGTTATTGGATTAGTATATGGTACTGGCTGGGTGACTGGGGTAATACATGGGGAGTGACAGTGTGATTGCTGGACTGCATGGGTACTACCTGGGAAAATGAAGATGTGAATAAGCAGTGTATAAGTGGTTAGAGGACTGCATGGATAGTGCACATGAACTTGTAGCACTGCATGTGTTAGTGTCTGGGACATTGCATGCGTACATGGGTAGTGACGTGATGATTAAAGTACTGCGAGGAGAGTGTATGGTGAATTTATAAGTGCTTGGATATTAACAGAGGGATTGGTTTAGTACATGGTACTAGCTGGGTGACAGGAGAAATGCATGGGTAGTTACAGTGTAATTGCTGGACTGCTTGGGTACAACCTGGGAAAATGAAGGTGTGAATAAGCACTGTATAAGTGGTTAGAGGACTGCATGGATGGTGCACATGTTATTGTAGCACTGCATGTGTTAGTGTCTGGGTCATTGCATGAGTACATGGGTAGTGACTGGATGATTGGGGTACTGCAAAGAGAGTGTATAGTGAATTAATAAGTGCTTGGGTATTGGCGGAGTGATTGGATTAGTAAATGGTACTGGCTGGGTGACTGGAGGAGTGCACGTGGAGTGACAGTTTTATTGCTGGACTGTACGAGTACTACCTGGGAATATGAAGGTGTCAATAAGTGGTGTAAAAGTGGTTAGAGGACTGCATGGATAGTGCACATGTTATTGTAGCACTGCATGTGTTAGTCTCTGGGTCATTGCATGAGTACATGGGTAGTGACTGGATGATGAGAGTACTGCAAGGAGAGTGTATGGTAAATATATAAGTGCTTCGGTACTAATGGAGTGATTGGGTGACTAGAGGAGTGCATAGGGAGTGACAGTGTGATTGCAGGACTGAATGGGTACTACCTTGGAAAATGAAGCTGTGAATAAGCAGTGTATAAGTGGTTAGGGGACTGCACATGCTACTGTAGCAATGCACATGTTAGTGTCTGGGTCATTGCATGAGTACATGGGCACTGACTGGATGATTAGAGTACTGCAATGTGAGTGCATGGTGAATTTTTTTATTCACTTGGTATTGGCACAGTGATTAAATAAGTACGTTGTACTGGCTGGATGATTGGAGGAGTGCACAGAAAGTGACAGTGTGATTGCTGGACTGCATGGGTGCTACCTGTGTAATTGGAGGAGTGAATTAGTGTTGTGGACAAAGTTAGAGGACTACATGGATAGTGCACATCTGATTGTAGCACTACATGTGTTAGTGCCTTGGTCATTGCATGAGTACATGGATAGTGACTGGATACTTAGAGTATTGCAAGGAGAGTGCATGGTGAATTTATAAGTGCTTGGGTATTGTTGGAGTACTTGGATTAGTACATGGTTCTGGCTGGGTGATTGGAGGAGTGCACAGGGAGTCACAGTGTGATTGCTGGACTGCATGGGTACTATCTGGGTAATTGGAGGACTGAATCAGTAGTGTGGAGGTGGTTAGGGGACTGCATGGATAGTGCAAATTTGATTGAATCACTGCATGTGTTAATTACTGAGTCATTGTACAAGTACATGGATAGTGACAGGATACTTAGAGTGCTGCAAGTTGACAGCAAGGTGAATTTATAAGGGTTTGGTTTTGGCGCAGTGATTAGATAAGGACATGGTACTGGCTGGATGATTGGAGGAGTGCATTAATATTGACAGTATGATTGCTGGACTGTATGGGTACTACTTGGGTAATTGGAGGAGCTAACCAGTAGTGTGGAGGTGGTTAGAGGACTATATGGCCTCTCGAGGCCAAGTCACCCCCTCGCCCCTCACCTGCTCGCCTGCTGATCCTGCCTGCCGCCTCGCCTGCTGACCCTGCCTGCCACCTCGCCTGCTGTTCCTGCCTGCCGACTCCGTCGCCCCCCAGCACCCCCGAGCGGCCCAGCCACAGCTGAGCCGGCCGCTCACCACTTTTTCCCGCCGCTGGCCCCCTGCGGCCCCGCCCACCACCGGCCCATTGGCCCAGCCCAGCAGACCCGCCCTCCCGTCCCCCTTCTTAAGGGGAGAGCCTGGTAGCCGCGGGAGTGACCACTGTGCCTCTCGAGGCCGGGTCACCCCCTCGCCCCTCACCTGCTCGCCTGCTGATCCTGCCTGCCGCCTCGCCTGCTGACCCTGCCTGCCACCTCGCCTGTTGTTCCTGCCTGCCGACTCCGTCGCCCCCCAGCACCCCCGAGCGGCCCAGCCACAGCTGAGCCGGCCGCTCGCCACTTTTTCCCGCCGCTGGCCCCCTGCGGCCCCGCCCACCACCGGCCCATTGGCCCAGCCCAGCAGACCCGCCCTCCCGTCCCCCTTCTTAAGGGGAGAGCCTGGTAGCCACGGGAGTGACCACTGATCCCTCTGTGCTTCTGCCCCGAGTGGTCGCTCCTCTGCCTCTCCACCGTGTAGCGGTATCGTTGATCCACGCTGCTTCTGCCATTTAATTAATTGTTTTGACCCACGCTGCTTCTGCCATTTAATTAATTATTTGACCCACGCTGCTTCTGCCATTGAATTAATTGTTTGACCCACGCTGCTTCTGCCATTTAATTAATTGTTTTGACCCACGCTGCTTCTGCCATTTAATTAATTATTTGACCCACGCTGCTTCTGCCATTGAATTAATTGTTTGACCCACGCTGCTTCTGCCATTGAATTAATTGTTTGACCCACGCTGCTTCTGCCATTGAATTAATTGTTTGACCCACGCTGCTTCTGCCATTGAATTAATTGTTTTAAACGTCGCTAGCATATTTGTTTGTATTGCCATTCAATTATTTGTTGTAAGCTCGCTAGCATATTTGCACTGCCATTTAATTTAATTAATTGTTTCAACCTCGCCGCTTGCCTGCCGGTTTCATAGAACTGAGCTGCATTACTTCACTGTGACTTTAACCGCATTGAGTGCTCCTCGCCTGCTTGCACCATTGTTTTCTTGCCAAAGTCATAGCGCGATACCCCCCAGCGCCCTGCTCGACTCCCCCCTCCATTTTGTAGCTGTTGTTGTTGTGCTTCGTGTTGACCCGAGCCCGCCCCGCCTCCCAGCCGAGCCGCCCTCGCCCCTCCCCTCCACTATCCATATATGACAGTAGTTCCCGCGCGCAGCGTTTACGCGCAACGACCGCGCCCAATCCGCGCCGAAGGTGCGCCAAAGGTAAGCCCGTCTACGCCCGTCCGCGCCTGGACCACGCCCAGCGCCAGACCCCCTGGCCCCCGTCCCTCCCTGCCTCCCCGCATTACCTACGATGCCGCAACCCTCCTAGCCCTGAACCCCGGTCGCGCTCCCAACTGCGTCCAAGCCGCCCCTGGCCAAACCCATGGACCTTTCTCCTGCTTCTCCTGCAAATTCAGCGGCACCAACAACATCTCCGCTATGACCACACCACAGATTCCCGACCCCACCCACCTACAATGCATCCTCCTCAACACCCGCTCGGTGCACAGGCACGCCATTGACCTATGGAACCTACTCGACACCTTCTCTCCAGACGTCGCCTTCCTAACGGAAACATGGATGAATGCTTCCTCCGCACCAGACATCACCATTGCCATCCCTGAAGACTATAAGATCACTCGCAAAGACCGTACCAGCCACACAGGAGGAGGAATCGCTATCGTCCATAAGAAATCAATCCGCATATCAACCAGCTCTGACGCCAACCTCGCCAACTCCGAACACCTTCACTTCCAGATCCACATCAACCCCAAAACCACACTCAGAGGCACCCTCCTCTACAGACCACCAGGACCCCGTGCAAAATTCAGCGAAGACATCACAGACTTCATCACCCCACACGCGCTCCCCTCCAAAGACTACATCCTTCTGGGAGACCTCAACTTTCACCTCGAAAAGATCAACGACCGCAACACCGCCACCCTCGTGGACAACCTCACCAACCTCGGACTTAAACAACTAGTCACTTCCCCCACCCACATCGCAGGTCACACACTCGACCCCATCTTCACATCCAGCAACAATGTCTCCTTCAGCCACACTACGGACCTCCTCTGGACTGACCACAGCTGCGTTCACTTCACCTACAACAAACCAAAACCCACCAACCACCTCCAACCAACTCTGCAAAGAAACTGGAACAAGATCACCACCGACCAGATCTCCGCATCGCTCCTTCAAAACACCCCAGCCCTCTCTTCTAATGCTAACGAAGCCGCCGCCAACCTCACCCTTTGGTTATCCAACTCCGCTGACACCCTAGCACCACTGAAAAAACGTCAAAACAAACCTAGCAGCAAGAAGGCCTCTTGGTTCAACGATGATCTCAAGAAGTCCAAGAAACTCTGCCGCTCCCTTGAAAAGGCCTGGAAAAAAGACCCAACCACCAGCACCAAGGACGCCTTCAAAAACGCCACCCGCACTCACCACCAACTAATCCGAAAAGCCAAGAAAACAGCATTCAAGGATCGACTTGACAACAACGCCCACAACAGCAAGGAACTTTTCAACATCGTCAAGGAATTTTCCAATCCCTCGGCCAACTCCAACGACATCACCCCCTCTCAAACCCTCTGCGACTCCCTAGCCTCATTTTTCCACAACAAGATTGCAGACATCCACAACAGCTTTGACAACCAACCCGGAAACCAACCCACCCTACCATTTGCTGATCATCTTCCCCCCGTGAACACCCTAAACGACTGGAACCCAATCTCCACTGAGGACACCATCCGCCTGATGAATTCCATCCACTCAGGATCCCCCACAGACCCATGTCCTCACCACATCTTCAACAAAGCAGACTCCGTCATAGCACCGCACCTCCGAGACGTCATCAACTGCTCCTTCAACTCCGCCACCTTCCCGGAAGACTGGAAACACGCTGAACTCACCGCCCTCCTGAAAAAACCCACAGCGGACCCCACCGAACTAAAAAATTACCGCCCCATCTCGCTTCTCCCTTTCCCGGCCAAAGTCATCGAGAAAGCTGTCAACAACCAGCTCGCCGCCTTCCTCGAAACCAACAAATCCCTCGACCCCTCACAATCTGGCTTCCGAGCAAAACACAGCACCGAGACCGCCCTCATCGCAGCAACAGACGACATTCGAACTCTACTGGACAATGGAGACACAGTCGCCCTCATCCTCCTCGACCTCTCCGCAGCCTTCGACACAGTCTGCCACAGCACCCTTCTACAGCGCCTCAGAAACATCGGAATCCAAGGAAAAGCACTTGAATGGATCACCTCGTTCCTCACCGGAAGAACCCAGAGAGTCCGCCTTCCACCATTCAAATCCAAGGCCTCTGAAGTCATCTGCGGCGTACCACAAGGATCCTCACTCAGTCCCACCCTCTTCAACGTATACATGAGCCCCCTCGCGGCCATCGCACGCCATCACAACCTCAACATCATCTCGTACGCGGATGACACTCAACTGATCCTTTCCCTCATCAATGACCCCAGCACCGCCAAAACCAACCTACACGAAGGAATGAAAGAAGTTGCCGAATGGATGAAACAAAGCCGTCTGAAACTGAACTCAGACAAAACAGAAGTCCTCATCTTAGGTACATCCCCCTCTGCATGGGACGACTCCTGGTGGCCGGAAGCCCTCGGAAAAGCACCCATCCCGACAGACCACGCACGGAACCTAGGCGTCATCCTGGACTCTTCACTCTCAATGAACAGACAAGTCAGCGCCGTATCCTCTTCCTGCTTCAACATTCTTCGCATGCTCAGAAAAACATTTCGCTGGATCCCCTCCGAAACAAGGAAAATAGTCACCCACGCTCTGGTCACGAGCCGACTGGACTACGGAAACACCCTCTACGCAGGGACTACCGCAAAACTCCAGAAGAAACTCCAACGAATCCAAAACGCCTCAGCCAGACTCATATTAGACATCCCACGCAACGATCACATCTCTGGTCACCTTAAAGACCTCCACTGGCTACCCATCAATAAGAGAATCACTTTCCGACTGCTTACCCACGCACACAAATCACTCTACGACATCGGCCCAGAATGCCTCAACTCAAGTCTGTCCTTCTACACCGCCTCCCGCCAACTACGTTCCTCCAGCCAAGCCCTCGCCACTGTACCTCGCATCAACAAGACCACCATGGGAGGCAGATCCTTTTCATACCTGGCTGCTAAAACTTGGAACTCTCTCCCCGCTTACCTTCGCCTTACCCAGAACCACCTAGCATTCAGAAAGCAACTTAAAACGTGGATTTTTGACAAGTAATTCTCCTCCCCCTCCTAAGCGCCTTGAAACCCTACGGGTATGTAGTGCGCTATATAAATCCTTGACTTGACTTGACTTGACTGTGCCTCTCGAGGCCGGGTCACCCCCTCGCCCCTCACCTGCTCGCCTGCTGATCCTGCCTGCCGCCTCGCCTGCTGACCCTGCCTGCCTCCTCGCCTGCTGTTCCTGCCTGCCGACTCCGTCGCCCCCCAGCACCCCCGAGCGGCCCAGCCACAGCTGAGCCGGCCGCTCGCCACTTTTTCCTGCTGCTGGCCCCCTGCGGCCCCGCCCACCACCGGCCCATTGGCCCAGCCCAGCAGACCCGCCCTCCCGTCCCCCTTCTTAAGGGGAGAGCCTGGTAGCCACGGGAGTGACCACTGTGCCTCTCGAGGCCGGGTCACCCCCTCGCCCCTCACCTGCTCGCCTGCTGATCCTGCCTGCCGCCTCGCCTGCTGACCCTGCCTGCCACCTCGCCTGCTGTTCCTGCCTGCCGACTCCGTCGCCCCCCAGCACCCCCGAGCGGCCCAGCCACAGCTGAGCTGGCCGCTCGCCACTTTTTCCTGCCGCTGGCCCCCTGCGGCCCGCCCACCACCGGCCCATTGGCCCAGCCCAGCAGACCTGCCCTCCCGTCCCCCTTCTTAAGGGGAGAGCCTGGTAGCCACGGGAGTGACCACTGTGCCTCTCGAGGCCGGGTCACCCCCTCGCCCCTCACCTGCTCGTCTGCTGATCCTGCCTGCCGGCTCGCCTGCTGACCCTGCCTGCCACCTCGCCTGCTGTTCCTGCCTGCCGACTCAGTCGCCCCCCAGCACCCCGAGCGGCCCAGCCACAGCTGAGCCGGCCGCTCGCCACTTTTTCCCGCCGCTGGCCCATTGCGGCCCCGCCCACCACCGGCCCATTGGCCCAGCCCAGCAGACCCACCCTCCCGTCCCCCTTCTTAAGGGGAGAGCCTGGTAGCCACGGGAGTGACCACTGTGCCTCTCGAGGCCGGGTCACCCCCTCGCCCCTCACCTGCTCGCCTGCTGATCCTGCCTGCCGCCTCGCCTGCTGACCCTGCCTGCCACCTCGCCTGCTGTTCCTGCCTGCCGACTCCGTCGCCCCCCAGCACCCCCGAGCGGCCCAGCCACAGTTGAGCCGGCAGCTCGCCACTCTTTCCCGCCGCTGGCCCCCTGCGGCCCCGCCCACCACCGGCCCATTCGCCCAGCCCAGCAGACCCGCCCTCCCGTCCCCCTTCTTAAGGGGAGAGCCTGGTAGCCACGGGAGTGACCACTGTGCCTCTCGAGGCCGGGTCACCCCCTCGCCCCTCACCTGCTCGCCTGCTGATCCTGCCTGCCGCCTCGCCTGCTGACCCTGCCTGCCACCTCGCCTGCTGTTCCTGCCTGCCGACTCCGTCGTCCCCGAGCACCCCCGAGCGGCCCAGCCACAGCTGAGCCGGCCGCTCGCCACTTTTACCCGCTGCTGGCCCCCTGCGGCCCCGCCCACCACCGGCCCATTGGCCCAGCCCAGCAGACCCGCCCTCCCGTCCCCCTTCTTAAGGGGAGAGCCTGGTAGCCACGGGAGTGACCACTGTGCCTCTCAAGGCCGGGTCACCCCCTCGCCCCTCACCTGCTCGCCTGCTGATCCTGCCTGCCGCCTCGCCTGCTGACCCTGCCTGCCACCTCGCCTGCTGTTCCTGCCTGCCGACTCCATCGCCCCCCCAGCACCCCCGAGCGGCCCAGCCACAGCTGAGCCGGCCGTTCCCCACTTTTTCCCGCCGCTGGCCCCCTGCGGCCCCGCCCACCACCGGCCCATTGGCCCAGCCCAGCAGACCCGCCCTCCCGCCCCCCTTCTTAAGGGGAGAGCCTGGTAGCCACGGGAGTGACCACTGTGCCTCTCGAGGCCGGGTCACCCCCTCGCCCCTCACCTGCTCGCCTGCTGATCCTGCCTGCCGCCTCACCTGCTGACCCTGCCTGCCACCTCGCCTGCTGTTCCTGCCTGCCGACTCCGTCGCCCCCCAGCACCCCCGAGCGGCCCAGCCACAGCTGAGCCGGCCGCTCCCCACTTTTTCCCGCCGCTGGCCCCCTGCGGCCCCGCCCACCACCGGCCCATTGGCCCAGCCCAGCAGACCCGCCCTCCCGACCCCTTTCTTATGACGCCCCCTGAGCGACCGCGCAGCGGACGCGCGCTGTGGGAGCGCCGACTGAGCGCCGAAGGTGCGCCAAAGGTAAGCCCGTCTGCGCCCGTCCGCGCCTGGACCGCGCCCAGTGCCAGGACCCCTGGCCCACCCGCCGGACGTATGACGCCGCCACCCTCAGCGCACTCAACACCGGCCGAATCCCGGGATGCTACCGAGCCACCCCGAGACGAACCCACGGACCCTTCTGCTGCCACGCCTGCAAGTTCTCCTGCATCCGGACCTGCCCCGCACCAGCACCCGCCAAGCCGATCACCAGCAGCAACCACCTCAAGTGCATCCTACTCAACACCCGCTCCGTCCACAGACACATCATCGAACTCTGGAACCTCCTCGACACCACAGATCCTGACGTCGCCTTCCTCACGGAAACCTGGATGAACGACTCCTCAGCGCCCGACATCGCCATCGCCATACCAGGGGGCTACAAGATCACCCGAAGAGACCGAGGCAACCAGACTGGAGGAGGCATCGCCATCATCTACAGGGACACCATCCGCATCACGACCAACACCGACGACACCCTGACAACCGCCGAACACCTGCACTTCCAGATCCACACGGACCCTAGAACCACCCTCAGAGGCACCCTCATCTACCGACCCCCGGGACCACGCACACAATTCAGCGAAGACATCGCCAACTTCATCAGCCCGCACGCCCTCCCATCCGCTGACTACATCCTCCTGGGGGACATCAACTTCCACCTGGAGAACAACAACGATCGCAACACCACCACCCTGCTTGACAACCTCGCCAACCTCGGACTCAAGCAGCTGGTGACCACCCCCACCCACCTCGCTGGACACACTCTCGACGCTGTCTTCTCATCCAGCAAGGACATCGTCTTCAGCCACGCCACCGGACTCCACTGGACGGACCACAGCTGCGTCCACTTCACCTTCAGAAGATCCACGATCCACCACCAACAGCAACAGGTTGCTCGAAGAAACTGGAACAAGATCACAGCAGACCAGCTCGCCGCTTCCCTGAGCCAGCACCCTCCCGCCAGCTCAGCGAACCCCAGCCAGGCCGCCGACAACCTCACAAAGTGGATCAGCAACTGCGCAGACGACCTCGCCCCACTGAGGAGCCCGCCTGGCAGACCGGGCAGCAAGAAGGCCCCATGGTTCACCGACGAACTCAAGAGCTCCAAGAAGAACTGCCGAGCCCTCGAGAAAGCCTGGAGAAGGGAGCCAACACCAGACAACATGACCACCCTCAAGTTCGCCACCCGGAAGCACCATCAACTGATCCGCGCCACCAAGAAAACAGCATTCAAGGACCGGCTGGACAACAACGCACACAACTGCAAGGAACTTTTCAACATCGTGAAAGAGCTCTCCAACCCCAACGCCGGAAACAACGACATCACCCCGTCGCAAGACCTCTGCAACTCCCTCGCCTCCTACTTCCACAACAAGATCGCGGACATACACAACAGCTTCAGCCCACAAACAACGCTCCCAACGACCGCACCAACGCCCCCCACCACCACCCTCAGCGCCTGGACCCAGATCAACACAGAAGACACTATCCGCACGATGAACTCTATCCACTCCGGATCCCCGACCGACCCGTGCCCCCACCACGTCTTCAACAAGGCCGACGCTGTCATCGCACCCCACCTGCGGGACATCATCAACTCCTCCTTCGACACCGCCACCTTCCCTGAGAGCTGGAAGCACGCCGAACTCAGCGCTCTACTAAAGAAACCAACAGCGGACCCCACCGAACTCAAGAATTACCGCCCCATCTCGCTCCTCCCGTTCCCAGCCAAAGTCATTGAGAAGACCGTCAACAAGCAGCTGGCCGCCTTCCTCGAGACGAATGGATCCCTCGACCCCTCACAGTCTGGCTTCCGAGCCAACCACAGCACCGAGACCGCCCTCATCGCTGCCACCGATGACATCCAAGCCCTGCTTGACAACGGTGAAACAGCGGCCCTCATCCTCCTAGACCTCTCCGCGGCGTTCGACACTGTCTGCCACCGCACCCTAGTGCAGCGCCTCAGCAACACCGGAATCCAGGAGAAGGCACTGGAGTGGATCATCTCCTTCCTCGCTGGAAGGACACAGAGAGTCCGCCTACCACCGTTCAGATCTGCAGCCACGGAAGTCATCTGCGGCGTTCCTCAGGGCTCCTCGCTCCGCCCCACCCTCTTCAACGTCTACATGAGCCCCCTTGCGGCCATCGCACGCCAACACAACCTCAACATCATCTCCTACGCCGAGGACACCCAGCTGATCCTCTCCCTGACCAACGACCCCGCCGCCGCCAGAACCAACCTCCACGAAGGGATGAAAGATGTAGCCGAGTGGATGACGACCAGCCGCCTGAAACTGAACTCAGACAAGACGGAAGTCCTCATCCTGGGCTCCTCGCCCTCCGCCTGGGACGACTCCTGGTGGCCCCCCGCCCTGGGCACCGCACCCAAACCGACAGACCACGCACGCAACCTGGGCTTCACCCTGGACCCCTCCCTCTCCATGACCAGACAAGTCAACGCCGTCTCCGCGTCCTGTTTTAACATCCTGCGCATGCTACGGAAGATCTTCCGGTGGATCCCCACCGAGACCAGGAAGACTGTCACCCAGGCCCTCGTCACCAGCCGACTGGACTACGGCAACGCCCTCTACGCCGGAACCACCGCCAAGCTCCAGAAGAGACTCCAGCGGATCCAGAACGCCTCAGCCAGACTCATCCTCGACATCCCCCGGAGCAGCCACATCTCCGGACACCTGAGAGACCTGCACTGGCTCCCCGTCAACAAGAGAATCACCTTCCGTCTCCTCACCCACGCACACAAAGCCCTACACGACCAAGGCCCGAGCTACCTCAACAACCGCCTCAACTTCTACGCTCCCAAATGCCACCTCCGATCGACCAACCACGCCCTCGCCGCCGTCCCCTGCATCCGAAGAGAGACAACAGGAGGAAGGTCCTTCTCCTACCTGGCAGCCAAGACCTGGAACACCCTCCCGACCGACCTTCGCCTGACCCAAGACCACCTCTCCTTCAGGAAGAAACTCAAGACCTGGATGTTCGAGCAGTAGCGGCACCCCACCCCCCCCAAGCGCCTTGAGACCCTCCGGGTAAGTAGTGCGCTCTATAAATGCCTTGATTGATTGATTGATTGATTGATTCATTGATTGATATGGGAGGATGGAAGCGCACTCAGTGGCAGCGCGAGGGAGTCTCTGCTGCGAAGTGGGGCTTTGGTGTCACACATCACCACCTCCCCTCCCAGGCAGCACATATGTGAGAGGAAAAGAGCGACATCCAATCCACGCAGCCCTTGCCACACACTCAGGGGGTGGCTCTGAGACTAGGCTTCCCCAGAGAAGGGAAGGCTGAGGAGCCCGGGTTTAACTGGTAGATCATGGCACCAGAGTATTGTATCTACCCTGCCCCATTCAGGAGCTGCAGAAGGGACCCCCAAGTGTAGAACCCAGAGAAGGCGCCACGCAACCTGCAGAGAACGCTCGAACACTTCTTGCAATGTTGACGCTTTAGCATCTTGCAATATAAAACAACCACGAGCACAACACAAATATTTTGAAATATTGACACTGTAGCACAGTTCATAACTTGCCGGGGCAGATATTTGCGATGGGTGTGGCATCGAAAGGGAACAGAGTGGATGAAGACAAGTGCATTCACTGTTGCACGGGTGCTTGTATCTCAGTGAATTTCCCCACAGTGCAGGCTGTTAACAACAAACTGGAAAATTAGAAAAAAATGATACAGCCCTTCCTATTGCACAATGTACACGCAACATCAAAAACACACGGTCTATCCATAATATATTCATATTATATGTACACACACATATATTTATATAATGCACACATATATTTATATAATGCACACATATGCATAGAGAATGAGAAGTATGCACGCAAAGACACACCCATGCACACATCACACCACACACACACCACAAACACAAATGTGTGTATGTGTGTTGACCCACATCATGGATACCTATCATTCCTTCAGCTCTCTGCCAGTGGTGGATGGTGACATTTGAAAGTGGTGAGACGTAAAATATTTATCTTACTGATCTGTAGCGAGCGAGCGCAGCAAGTGAGCCTGAACCACCTATGGGCAATTTAGGGGGTTTCCCCCGACAAAAGTTTGAAAAAGAGTGGGCAATTGGTGCATTTTCTAGCGAATTTGAGTCAGCGGGAAGGTTAATAAAGCAATTGTGATTCTGTTCTAACAAAGACAAAGACTTGCAAAACTGTCATTCTAATCAGATTCATATCAGACACCAGCCTACCACGTGGTCTGTCCATCTGTGTCACTGTGTGCTTTTCTTTCACAAGTCTAATGTGCCCCATTACTAATTGACAGGAGAGGATCCCGGTGCTTCCCTCCCACAAAAAAGAGTAAACATTATGGCTAAATTGTTTGTTTCTGCTGGGGGTAGCACCAGATGCATGTCTCTTGCCTCCCACCGACAAGGCTATTAGTCAGCACATAGCAATATTGCATGCTGCCAAGCAGGCTTTAAACACCGCTTCACATAATCTTTCACACTAGCTCTGATGAAGCACAGGGAGTAGGGAGCACACCATAACCACTCTTACAGAAGCAGGACTAAGACTTTAAAAGTGTGAACCTCTTCATCATGCCAAACCTGACAGCAGAGTTGTGCACCACCAGTGCTACCTGCGACTCCTCCTCCCCCTGATGACCGACCAGAATGGATCCTGTTCCCGCTGCACAACCTGTCAGAATGGCTGTCATCCCCATCACACAACCCAATAGCATCGCTGCTGTCGCCACTTAAAAATTTGTCAAGTATGGCTATTTTACCTACCTTACAACCTTGTAAACATGACTGCAGTCCCCATCTCACAACCTGTCAAGCATGGCTGCTGTTCCCACCATGTCACATTTAACAAGACGTGCTGTCTCCACCACAGAACCTGTGAAACGTGGCTGCTGTCCCCACCTCACAATATGACAGCATGGCTGCAGTCCTACCCCACAACTTACCAGCCCAGCTGCTGTCTCGTGAATACAATCTGGCTGCATGGCTTTTACCCCAACTTTACAAACATTTGAATTATGCAACACAATAGACTTGGGTCTGTATACGTGACGTACGTGAACACAGTCACTGCCCGAAACACACACGGTTAGCCACCTTCCTACTGCAAACCCAAAGTAACAATTGCGCAAACGCTTTGGAGACTGGAAACTTCCAAGGTGCTCTTTGCATCATAGATCCGTGAGGGCATGCCAATGGACTCTTCACTCGGCATCTCCAGTATACCATGGTATGACATAGTAACGCAAACATTTCTGTATACCAGACCACAACATATCTGGACATAATATATTTTAACATATAACATCCTGCAACACAGCATGGTGAGAGTTACATAACATGTTGTAACTGTTACATGCCAGCCCTTTGCATAACAAATCCACTTTACCATAATAAAATCAAACCATACCTCAACCAAACCTGGTCCCAAGTCTCAATTTTCCCAAGTACATGCATAAGTAGTTTTCACATTCCTAATTCCAAACAATACTCAGCTACAGCACTTCTCGGAGATCTTGTTCCCAAGCTCTGTAATGTAAATCAATAAAATCCAGAATACTGTCATTGTTATGGCCGATCCAGGTAGCAGTAAGAAAGCTTTGTGCTGCCATTCTTCGAGTTAGTTTCCATATCAAAGCGCATCAAAAACATTTTCATTTTTGAAAAACATGTCACACAGCAGCATGAGCTGCTGTGGCTTAAAGTAAAAAAGAAAGCCCTTTGAAGCGGTCAATGCTATTGTGTCATAGCACTTAAAAAAACGTTATTCTTTGTAGTACAGCAGCTAGCCCGTTGTGCAACATATTTTAACAAGAACTGTTTTAACAATTGAAACTAAAACGAAGTGCTTTGGATTGCTGCAGTTTTAAATAAAACAACGGGGAAAGGGGCAGGCAAGTAACGAAAGACAACGCAGTGGGAGGGGCCAGTCGATGGGGCAAGCAATTTATTTTTTATTTATTTATTTATGCTGTTTTGTTACGCGCTCAATTACTACCGGAGTATCCTGGCAATGGATGGGCAAACAATAAAGGTATGCGGAAGTCATGAGAGGGGGTTTGCATTAAGAACAGGAGCGTGCAATTTTCCACGCTGTGGCATTTCTTGAGAGCGGGGGCTGTGCGACTCCATCTCCAAGCCAGAGGTAGCATGCAAATCCTCCATTGTTTGTATGGATATGATGGATCATTACTCCTCACCTCAACTAAATGCTTTAAAAACATAAATTAAGTACTACAGAAATTTGATAAATTAAGGATTTTCCGCTGCTTCTGCTGCCTAATTAACATTCAGATGATTAGCCATTGTAAAGGGTGAGTTCAAAAGTCAGGGCGAGTCTACAGTTAAATAAAACATAACAAAAATAGCTTCTTCCCAAAGGCTTATGATTATGGTACAGTATTTGGAGGATAAGGTGTCTAGTTTCTATACTTATAGCATTATTTGTTATCCCAAAAAGAGTTCTGGTATATTTCTTGTCCATATAAATGATGAGCTGCCTGCACACCCACAGCGTCAGGCACAGAGCAAGTTATTATGCAGCTGGAACGCAACCGATCACTTCTATACCATTACAGGGCAAGTGGTCCTCTTTCACAATGTGTGTGAAAGTGTATGGTGACATGTCTATAGCACCAGTGAACCACTCGTTTCACTTGTAGCTGCAAAGAATGCTGAATCTCTGAGGATTAAAAAAAAAAGTTGTGTCATTCAAGGAATTGTAGGCAAACACCTAATAAATGAGTACTTACATGATTTGTGCGATTGGGTCTTCCATGCTCTTTTCCCCTCCTCACATGAACTGTTCCCTGCTCCTGTTCCTTTAACACAAGTGTGTGCACTGGTGTGGAATTAAGTGCATCAGCACACTGTTTGCAGAGCAGCCACAGCCACAGGGTCCGGAGCTGCTGAAACATAGACATTGCCAAACCACTCGGACTAAGGCACAAAAGTATTCTTCTTATCTCCGCGATGTCTTGTGAGGCGTGAACATAGGCACTTCATGCCAGGGGTTGGTAGTTTGGGGAAAGGAGGTGAAACCAGGTAGGCCTGGTTGCGAGGTGCTGCCCTGCGGGCACATCCCGTGCCCCTTCTGTCTCGTTCCAAGTGGTCCTCTCTGCTGAGCTGCATCCAGCGCATCTCCAGACTTGGCGGCCTCAGCTTCACCTTTTGTGGTGGGGCCACCGCACAGCTCGCCGGCTCAGCGTTGGTCAGCAGCAAGGGCCCGGGCCCTCTTCAACCCGGCACAGCCCCTAAGCACCTGTCAGCCTACGGGCTCACTTCCTGCCCGGTGGGTCGTTGCTTTCGATGCGGGTGGGCTCCACTTGGGTTCTTCTGTTCTCTGCTTGCTGACAGGGGTCAATGAACCAGGCTCTCCAGGCCCTGGCGCAGGAGATTGCTTGCATTTCGGGGATTCTGCAGCACCCGTCACATGTCCGAAATGATCCGCGCGGTCAGAGCCGCCCGGCTCTACTTGGGCAGGGGTGAATGGGTTCCCTGAGCGCCCTCGGTCTCCTGCAGGCGAGTGCGGCTGGCCGGATCTCCCACAACTGGCTAGCACTTCTCTGAAGGTCTGAGTGAGGTCTACCAGCTGAGCAGGAGGAGGAGGCTGCACGGAGGAGCAGGTACAGCCTCAGCAGAGCCGGACTGGGAACCACAACCGGCCCTGGCAAAGTGCCCGGCTGGCCCCCCTCTCCCCACTGGGGGGAGAGGGGGCGTCCGAGCACTTTGTCAGGCCGTTTTTCAGCCAATTTTGTTACAGGGCTGATTTTGCAGCTATGCTGCAAAAACGTCCCTGTAACAACAAGCATTTACAATGCAATGGTCTCGTCTTTGTTAAAGTTACAGCTATTGACATTGCAAATAGCATTCTTTTCATTTTTTGTTTTTTATTGTAAACATAAATAAATGGTATTGTCATTTACAATGGCAATAGGTGAGCATTAGAGAGTAGTCGAGTGTATTAGCAGACACAGAGCCCCCCACACACAGAGCCCACACACACACACAGAGCCCACACACACAGAGCCCCCCCCCACACACACACACAGCCACACACACACAGAGCCACACACACACACAGCACCACACACACACACACACACAGAGCCACACACACACAGAGCCACACACACACAGAGCCACACACAAACACACACACACACAGAGCCACACACACACACAGAGCCACACACACACACAGAGCCACATACACACACACACAGCCACACACACACACACAGAGCCACACACACACACAGAGCCACACACACACACACAGAGACACACACAGAGCCACACACACACACAGAGCCACACACACACAGAGCCACACACACAGAACCACAGAGACACAGGACAGCCGGTGCGCTGGCGTCCGTGCCCTTGGCACCCACTGCCCCTCACCACACGGCCACCTCTGCCCAGTAACACCCCAGGGAACCGAGGCAAGAAAAGCGATCACAACCAGGGAACAAAGGCAAGAAAAGCGAGCACAACCAGTGAACAGAGGCAAGAAAAGCGATCACAACCAGGGGGCCGAGGCAAGAAAAACGATCACAACCAGGGAAGAGAGGCAAGAAAAAACTATCACAACCAGGGAAGAGAGGCAAGAAAATCACAGGGAAGAGAGGCAAGAAAAAACGATCACAACCAGGGAAGAGAGGCAAGAAAAAACGATCACAACCAGGGTAGAGAGGCAAGAAAAAACGATCACAACCAGGGTAGAGAGGCAAGAAAAAACGAGGCAAGAAAAAACGATCACAACCAGGGTAGAGAGGCAAGAAAAAACGATCACAACCAGGGAAGAGAGGCAAGAAAAGCGAGCACAACCAGGAAACAGAGGCAAGAAAACCAATCACAACCAGGGAACATAGGCATGAAAATACGTAGGCCATGTATACAGCAAATGTCAAATATATACTAGCCAGGAAGAACGTGCAGCACAAGGTAGATATACACTAGCCAGGCAGAATGTTCAGCAGGAAGTAAAAATACACTAGCCAGGCAGAATGTGCAGCAGGAAGTAAAAATACACTAGCGAGACGGACTGTGCAGCAAGAGGTATAATTACACTAGTCAAGCAGAATGTGCAGCAAATTATAGATATACACTAGATAGACAGGATGTGCAGCAGGAGGTAAACATACACTAACCAGGCTGAATGTTCAGAAAATGGAAGCTATGCACTAACCAGGCAGGATGTCCAGCAAGGGGTACAATTACACTTGCCAGGCGGAATAGGCAGCAAATGGCAATATACACTAACCAGGAAGAATGCACTGCAAATTATACATATACATTAGCCAGGCAGAATGTGCAGCAGGAGGTAAAAACACACTAGCCCGGAAGCCTGTGTAGCAAGGTTAATAATACAATAGGTGTGTAGACAGTGCAGCATAGAGAAAAAATACAGTAGCCAAGCATAATAAGCAGGTAGTGGTAAAAATACACTCGCCGGGCACTTTGGGTAACAAGAGGTAAAATACACTAATCAGGCAGAACGTAGTGCAAATGATAAATACACACTGGCCAGGCAGACTGCAACAAGAGTTAAACTAGGCACACAGACTGTGCAACAAAGAGAAATAAGTTTCAGGTTACAGCTTAATAAAACAAATCTAGCCATCCTCTGCAATTCTCGAAGATGGGGGCTACAACAAGGGTGGGGGTACATATAAAAAAGAGCGAGAACTTCAGCACCGGTGTTGAATAGCCTCGGGTTATCTAACTTCGAAAGACAGACAAATAGGGCAGACTCAACGAATCTCCTTACCTTGGCGCCACCGCTCCGAATGAGAAGCCCCCTCCACCTGTGGAGGTGCCTCCTGTGGTCGCCCCCAGGGTGGCGGTGGTGGTACCAGCCCCAAACGAGAAGTCGGTGGCCATTCTCCTGACTCAGCCAACGTACCACGCGGGGCAATCCAGGCTCATGCGGGCCACGAAAAGACAGGGGCAGCTGATGACTAGTCGCAATGCCGCCAGGGCGCATTTACATCCCAGCCTCGCAAGCTAGAGAGGTGAGGACTCTAAGAACAGTGCACAGCTTCGCAGCGAATAGGCGAGAGAGTAACGCTAGTCAAAGAAAGTGAAAGTAAAAACACGAGTTATCATAGGCGTGGTGTCCTCGTTGTCACTGGCCCGACTTGAGGCCGGCATGCATTGTGCGAAGCTGTGCACTGTTCTTAAACAAGGAGAGCAATCCTGCTAATTATTCAGTACCGGCAGCTCAAGTGTCCCCACTTCCAGGAACAAATGGTGTCTTCGTTGTAGTGGAGGGAGCCGTAGTTTCGATCCGCCTGGAGGTGGTGGATTCGCCGAACATCAGAGTCGGAGGGCTCGGTGCTGCTGAAGAGCAGGGAGGCAGAGTGGGAGGGCTCTAGCCTGCTGAAGAACGGAGAGGCAGTCGCGGTAATAGACGTCGGAACTCAGGAGTTTAAATCCGGCCGGTAAGACACTAGGAAATAGACTTTAGTGGTTTGGGGGTGGATGTTGGGGTAAATAGGGGGATATCCACAACCCGGGAGCTCCTCACTCGGCAGCCGCCAGTGCAACTACTTAGTTGTAGGGGGGTGCATGCGTGTGTGTGTGTGCGCGTGTGTGTCTGTGTGTGTGCATGCATGAGTGTGGCTGTATGAGTGCGTGCGCGAGTGCGAGAAGCTGACTTGTGAATGTGTTTAGGAGATGTGCACGGCGCCGGGCTGGACGTGCGCGTCCACAGACCCCAATCGCCGTGCGTGCCCCGGTCTGTCTCCCTTGAGAGGCATTTCAACGACAATAGGTCTCGAGGACGACACCTAAAAATTAGCAAAGTAACCAAAAGCTGGTGTTGCTCCCGCTTATTAAATATTTTAAACAGTAAACCTGAGAAGAAAGAAATGTACATGCGTTCAAGAGCTCCCTTAACGCTCCCAGATAAAGTAAACAAAGACAGAGAAGTTATGTTGAAAAAGAGAACAGGCTATTTTATGTAAAGCATTTTGAAGTATCTAGGCCTTTGTAGAATCAAAACATGTGACCCTGGTATTTTACTTTGGCAACCATACCCACATCAAAGCCCTATGGCCCTAAAAGCTCCATCCAGACTTCAGCTCTCTGCACATGTTGCCATGTTCCCACTATCACGCTGTGCTTTGTTTTTACTTTAAATCAGATTTTAAGAAAATATGCAAACATCAATAAAAAGAATTGCAAAGTGTTCCCGACCGAATACAATCGTTTACCCACCTTGCTTTCCGAGTATCAAATGTTTTTCTGATGGGTACTGTATAATACACTGAGAATGAGCGAACTACAATACAAGCCCAACTATCAAGACATTAGCCCAAAAAAACACAACAATAGTACATCACATAAATACCCACAAAAGGGGACCTCCCCAGGCACTGGAGGGGGTAATTCAGCAGCTTTGAAGTTAGACCCTCCTTCTCATTAACTCTCCTGGTTGTAGTGGTCAAAATTGCGGTAATACGATACGGTTTAAACTGGAAAGTAAGCATGTGGCGAGAAGCAGGGTCCCTCGTTACAGTAGTAGCTCGGAGTGAGCTGTGTAAATAAAGACTGAGATAAGGAATTGACTGGAATGCAGTAAAGTTAAATAGATAAGTCAGTTGGAATTGCAGGGGATTGACCCCATGATGATGGACACACAACTAACATTACAACGCTGTTACTGTTTCTTTTCACGTTACTCCACATTAGTGTGCTTAACATCCAGTTATGAAAACTGATACGTAGTTTGTCCACTTATCTCTTGCCGTCCACGACACTAGAGAGCCCTGTCACCTCTTTAGGGTCTTATTAACGCAAGAAACCGGTAACTGCAAACTGTCCGAGCCACCAAAGGGGATCACTCCTGTGCACTTCTTCAGAGGGCAGATGGAATTGGGGCGGGGGGGTGGGGGAGTGAGGGGTATGGGGGGGAAGGTTTGACAGGTGGAGGGGATGGACTGGTCTATAAGGCAATATGGCAGTGGCAAAGAGGCTGGTCTGATAGGTCTATCTATGGGCCGTTTTTTGGGATGTTTGTGGCCCTGTTTTACAGTCTGGTGGTTTGTTTGTACTTCTGATTCCACTGAAATGTCCACAAACATTTGATGTAAAACCCTAAGTGGCAACGGGCATTCCCAGACATGGGTTGCACGCGCACTATAACACTAGAACGCCAGGGAGTGTCTGGTGATGTGTTAAAGATGCAAGACGGGTGCTCAAACCTACCGCGGCCTGGTACTTGGCACCACGACTTTCTGAAGTGCTGGCGACGGCAGTTTCAGAGCAAATTTTTAGCCCCGGCACTTAATTTTTTACAAATTAAGCACTGGAGCCCACTATTACACCACAGCAGTGCTTTAAATGGGCAGGAACTTTTAGGTACTCAGCATCTGCTCTACTCAGCGGAGGTGTAATGCTTTTAACCAGGGCTTAATTTGTGCCGGGACTCTGCACCGGCACTTGTATGAGCACCGGCGCGTGTATGACACTCTACACACATCTGCTGCACTGCGCGCACCAGGCGCACGTCACATTTTTCAATGTAACTTACACTACTGTGTGTGTCCCTCCCGTGCATGCATCGTAGCGCTCTAGTGCAGGGTGCGCATACGTCCTTGTGTAATGTAACTGTCTGGTGCAAAGCGCCCCAGTACCTTCAGTTCTAATTCGAGCCGTATAAAAAGTGGTACGGCATCCGATCCCAGGCCAATCGAAATCAGGGCCTTTGTTGTTAACTGGTGATCAGCAAAGCCGGGTCTTAGAGGAGAGGCAGATGGGGGCACAGGATGTTCAGATCGAACCGTATAAAAAGTGGTATGGCATCCGATCCCAGGCCAATCGAAATCAGGGCCTTTGTTGCTAACAGGTGATCAGCAAAGCCAGGTCTTAGAGGAGAGGCAGGTGGGGGGCACAGGATGTTCAGAACAGAGGGAGTGTCCCACACCAGCCACTGTGCAAGTATTTACTGTTCACTCGGCAGAGGACAAGCTATCTGCACATCCTTCTTGCTGACAGCGAGCCGCTTTCTACCCTTCACATCCCCGCCCCCCTTTGAAGGTCAAAGCGCCTTGAAGGTCAAAGTTGCAGCAGTATAGGATGCATGCGCGTTGTGGCTCTGATTGAGCGCCTCTTTATAATTACCAGCCCCGGATCACGGTATGACAGAGATTTTATTTGTTTGAATGTCTTGAAATAAGGAAATTTAAATTCATCAGGGCTAAAGAGCGCCGATCAGCCCACAGCAGTTGTGCCATTTTCTAGTGCTAAATGTAGCAGGTGCTTCTGCTACTCAAACCAATGGTGATCCATTTATCGATGAGCTGAAGATGGGGGTCTCGATTTTTCGCGATCCTGCTTGCTCTGATGAAACCATACCTAGAAAATGTATTGATGTGAACAGAATCTAGAAAAAAACGTGATATTAAAAACACAAAACTCTAGCATCCGTTTGAGTTACATGTGTACATCTATCATGCAATCTTTCTGCATACCTGTCATTTGTACGATCATAGCGCTGAATGAAACACCGCACACGTTTACATATAGTTCAGGGGTTAAGGACGCTGCCGAGATCATACAGAGATCTCAAGGTCAAGGATTCAAGTCAAGTTCATAGTAAACTCAGCCTTTCATCCTCGCGAGTTCGACAAAATGAGTACAGCTTTAGAAAGAATAATAATATTTTTTACCACTATTGTACTATGCAAAGACGTTTGGATAAAAACACTATATAAATAAAAAGTGTGTAGGAATAAAGAATAAACCATTCCCTCCACCCTGTTATTAAAGTGTGGTTTGTTTACAAGTAGTGACCAGAGGTGTCTCCCTGGCACATCACACAAAGCCAGAGAACTGTGCTGCAGGGAGACTGCAGAGTCAGTGTCACCTCTTTAGGGTCTTATTAACGCAAGAAACCGGTAACTGCAAACTGTCCGAGCCACCACGACTTTCTGAAGTGCTGGCGACGGCAGTTTCAGAGCAAATTTTTAGCCCCGGCACTTATTTTACAAATTAAGCACTGCTTTTAACGGATTAGCACCGGCACTTCTCAACAACAGGTACTCTTGGAGCACTCCAATTTTCAAACATTACACCAGCTCAATAAGTGATAAACGAGGAGCACATACCGATGTTCTTGTGGCCCTGCAAGTCCTCTAGCGTCGACGTCTCTTTGCGATACCCGGACTACCCGTTCTCCTGATCTGACTGAAATTCTTTCACGGCGGTAGCTTGCCCACCGGGGCTTGTGCTGACGCGGAAAACCGTGGCTGAAGATCCGGCGCCCAACCGCGCCTCAACCCCCCAGACTCTACCAAAGGCTTCGAAGGCGGCAGGAAGAGAGGGGGAGGCCCCGAGGTGAGCAGCTGGAAGGCCTCCATGGGCGTCATTTATTTATTTATTTATGCGATTTTAAGAGGCAATGGTGGCACTTGTGCAAGTGTCTAAAGCAAACAAAATGTAAGAGGTAGCGAACAGTGGCCCCTGACGAGGGCCCCGGCCCTTATCTTTATTTATTATTATTTTTTGTTGACAAATTAAGCACTGAACTGAATGCATTAGCATATTTTTTTGGTATGCACATACTGCCACTCGGCCGAGCCTCTTTAATTAGTACACCAGTGCGCGCGCTTATGCTTTTCACATGAGGGCGCTTGGTGTGAGGGGAGACTGGCAAGAAGAGACGGGCAAAACCAAGCCTGATTAGGGTGACCAACCGTCCGTAAATTTCACGGACAGTCCGTAATTTCGGCCGTCTGTCCGTTGTCCGTGAAGGATCTTTTAACGGACGCCATTTGTCCGTAATTTTAACCGTGCACCGGTCGCAGCTCCCTGAAGCCGGCGCAGCTTCCACCCACCTCCCTTCTTGACACCGATGCTGAGGTCGGGTGTAACAGACTCCGAGGCAGTACAAAAGCTCACATACCCAGCAGCACTGTAGAGGCACAGCGGGATGGCAACCCTCACACCTCCAGCCCTTGATGAGCTGTTAAGAGGTGCTTGAAGGTGACTGAGGGGGGGGGGGCGGAAGCTTCAGGAGCATCTATTCAGATGCAAACAGCCCTGAATATGCCATGTCTCCACAATTTAGAGGGGCTTCACACACTCAAATTTCTGCCCAGGGCTACTGTGACACCAGAGATAGGTCAGAAATGCGAAGGTCTGGAAGCTGGGAACACTGCTTTCTGGGTCGAGAGCATTCCTGCAGGAATGGGTGCTCCCTGCTGCCTCGTCACTACAGGGAAAACAAAACCCGAGCTAGAAAAGAGGGACACAATAAAGAGTAATGTGGAAATGCAATACGAAAGCTCAGTTGTTAATGTATCTACTGTGTGAGTAAGTGCTGCATGGTCCAGTCGTAGATGGATAATTCTGTGCGTTAATACACCTGCTGCATGGACTTGTCTGTACAGCTTCTATTCTGGTGAGATCGCTCCCTCTCTTATCACTCGGCGCATTAGCGATTTATTAGGAGAGTATTACGACTGAAAAGATAAAGCTTAACATGTTAGTAATTTGCAAGATGCACTCATAAATTTACCTACGGTACCTTGCACCTGAGGCCGGCTCATACTCAGACCAGACATGGGGCCTCTCTTTTGATCGTGCCTGTGATTGGCTTTGCCTTTAATCTGCCAGTGGGCAGTTTTGCAAGTAGATGTGTTACAACGCGCTGTTACCTTAGAAGGCTTGAAATCATGAAATGTGCAGCCTTTAGTTTCTACCATTGCTCCCTCCATATACAAAAAAAACACGCACACACTTCTATGTGTGCAGAGCTTTAAGTGGAATGAAAAAACAGGGGGGGTCTCTCGTAGGGGTGGCCAATGTAATTATGAGCGTTGCTTAACACTGTTAAACTAAAAATCTGTACTTCGCATAGTGTGCTGCCCCACTGGTATTGTGCTTCATGTGTCATTGCCTCTCCAGATAAATAATACGAGACACACTTATAGGGCCTGTTTCCGTTGGTTGGGTGTGCTTGGCTTGGGGGTCATTTTGCAAGCAGACCATTGAGAGGTTTGGGCTAATTTCTGATCTGTTTCTAATGTTTTCTTCATATTTGTGCTTTAATATGCTATATTTGGATCACCGTTTTTCTCCAGTTTGCAGTAAAAATGTGGTGTAAAAGCCACCATTTGAATCAATTTTTAAAATAAAAATTCTTGCGCACCCTCCTTTTGTGTTTCGGGTTTGCGCGCTTCGCTCGCTTGCTCGTTATATTAGGGTACAACATGTTTCACCCCACCACTTTCAAAATCCACAAGCCGCCCCTGGCCCTACCCCACCCTGGAAGAGACCAAGATGATACTAGAATACTGCATGCCCACCCCTGTGTCCACCCTGGTGGATCCTGTTCCCCCTCCTGTGATGGCTCCTGCCCTCCCCTCAGTGATGGCTCCTGCCCTACCCCCCCTCCCCACCCCCAGTGATGGCTCCTGTCTCTGCCCTGGGTGGCTTCTGTCCCAGTCCTGGAATGGCTCCTGCAGCGAGGGTGAAGTTCTTGACGGGCCTCTTCTCAAAAAGGCTCAGCTCAAAATTAATATGAAAAGGTGGGCGAGTGAGCAAGTGAAAGGATGGCTGGATGCATTAGTGAAAGGGTGAATGGATGAATGAAAGATTGAATACATGGATAATGAGAGGATGGATGGATAGATGAGTGAGTGGAAGGATGGAAGAGAGAAAATGTAAATAGCTGGATGTATGGGTGGAAGGGTAGCTGGATGGGTAAAAGGGTGGATGGATGAGTGAAAGGATGGATGAGTGAAAAGGTGGATGATGATTGAGTGAGTGGGTGGATGCATGAGTGAAATGATGGATGGATTGATGAACTGATAAGTACAAGGGTGAATGGATGCACAGATGAGCGAAAGGGTGGATGTAAGGATGGATGAGTGAGTGAGTGAAAAGGAAGTTAGATGGCCAAAAGGATGAATAGATGAGTGAAGGGATAAATGAATGAGAGAAAGGATGGATGAGTGATAGGGTCAATTGATGGATTCATGAGTGGATGAGTAGATGGGTGGATGGATGGAAGGAAGGAATGCTAAGTGAAAGGGTCGATGGAGAGAGAAAGGGAGGATGGATAACTGAAAGGGTGGAAGGATGAGTGACTGGGTGGATAGATAGTAAGTGAAAGGATGGCTGGATGGGTGAAAGGGTAAATGGCTGGATGGATGAGTGAATGAATGGATGGATGGCTAGAAGAGTGGATGGATGAGTGTACAGATGGATAGGGTGAAAGGGTGGATGGATGGATAATGGATGGATGAGTGAAAGGATGAATGAAGGGATGGATGAGTGAAATAATAGATGGAAGGATACATGATGGATAGGTTTGCAAATGGTTTAATATGTTTAGATATGGCTGGGCTTACTTATATACTATTGCGCGACCTCTGATGTGTCTGTAAAACGTATCCAATTGTCCTGAAGTTTTGTCCTGAATTTTGACGTCCTGTCCTGAATTTGTGTCCTGAATTTTGACCCTTTGTCCTGAATTTTTACACTCACCGTCCTGAATTTGCACCAATGCCAGTTGGTCACCCTAAGCCTGATGAGAAGAGAAACATCAGAGCTCAGAATTCCTCGCATTTTGCAGAATCAAACAGAAACGTCGTGTTTCGTTTTTACACAACACTGTCACTAGGTGTTTGTTAATATGTGTATGTGTAGCACGCACTCTATTTATAGCAGTTACAAGCCTGAAATCTTGGTAGTAAGCATTTTATGACTTTATCTAGCGCTGGCTTGTGGCATGAAGCCACTTTGTAGCGCTAGTTTACATTTCCAGGTCTTCTCTTGCTTTGCCAGTCACCGGTAAATGCTCTCTCGATGGACCACCATTGCAGGGCTGCAGAGACGTTCTTGTAATGTGTGTCCTCTTTCGGAGACAGGAAATCACGGGAGCGTCTAAAAAAGATTTGTTTTGTTGGGTTTTTTCATCTACGGATACCACCTGTCCGCTACTTACACGGGACATCCTTGAATTCAGCCTCATGTCAGTGGCCTTTTACTGCTTTTTTTCACCAATGTCATTTGACCATAATTTTGTTTAGCACTTCCGGGTCATATAACACTCAATCCCACGAATGGAGAGATTCTGGGAGGCGCCTGGAAGTGGGCGGTACTGCTAAAGCTTAAAGTGATCTAGGATTGGAGGCACCCAAACCAATGCTAGCGAGCAATAACGAATTTCGAAGTGCTGATTCGCTGTCGACTCCGCAAATGTCTTTATCCGAGACTTTCTCTTTACAGTCGGTGGGAGCCGCAGTTTCGATCCGCCTGGAGGTGGTGGATTCGCCGAACATCAGAGTCAGAGGGTTCGGTGCTGCTGAAGAGCAGGGAGGCAGAGTGGGAGGGCTCTAGCCTGCGGAAGAACAGAGAGGCAGTCGAGGTAATGGACGTCGGAAGTCAGAAGTCAGAAGTCAGGAGTTTAAATCCGGCCGGTAAGACACTAGGAAATAGACTTAAGTGGTTTGGGGGTGGATGTTGGGGAAAAAGTGTGACTACTTAGTTGTGGGGGGGTGTGTGTGTGTGCATGCGTGTGTGTGCATGTCTGTGTGTGTGCATGCATGAGTGTGGCTGTATGAGTGCATGCGCGATTGCGAGAAGCTGATTTGTTGAGAATGTGTTTAGGAGATGTGCACTGCGCCGGGCTGGACGTGCGCTTCCACGATAGGAAATCGGCGCTCGTGCCCGGCTCTATCTCCCTTAAGAGCGAACTCAGAAGCAATAGGTCTCGACGAGACCTAAAAACGGCCCCCAGGGGCACAAAACCGGCCTCCGCCCATGCGGCGCACCGGGGGATTGCCCGGTGCCGGCTATGGCCAGTCCTGGCCTGAGCCTCAGCCCTGAGAAGAGAGTGAAAAAGAAGGCAGCACCCTCAAAACCAGTCATGAGAAGCGAGTGAGAGAGAAGGCAGCACCCTAAAAACCTTCCATTCACTGCACCTCATTAACAAGCATTTGCAATGCAATAGGTCACACAGTTACCCGAGTTTCAGCTAATGGCATTGTAAATGACAATGCCTTTTATTTATGTTTTTAAAATGAAAACAAAAATAAAAGGCCTTGTTATTTGCAACATCAATAGCTCAAACTCGCATAAATGCGAGACCTATTACATTGCTTGTTCAGGTGTTGGAAGATTCAGTGCTTTGCCCAGAATAACAGTATGGTTTCCCACTTTCAAGTTAGCAGCTTTGGCTGTAACACCACCTTCTTTTTAGTTTAATAAAAGCTTAAGAAAGGTTGCTTCACAGCGAGGCCTATACAAATGAGTGCACCCCCCAGGAAGGCTTCTCTTACTTCATGACCTCCTGATCCCTCCATAACCTCAGGGTGAGGGCCTTGCATGGGAGTGGTCAAGAAAAAGGACACAGCTGCTGCTGCTCCAAGGGGGGCTGGAATGTAGATGGCCCATAATCAGAGAATCCCAGACCCCCAGTGGGGCCCCTGTATACTCCCATCCTTTCTGGCCCATCATTGCCAGAATGTGATGGCCTGGCAGGGGCAAAACGCTGCTTCTGGGTTTATCCCTCCCCATGGGGGCTGAGGTAAGAATGGCCCAACAAATGGTGCAAAACCTGGTCCCCAGTAAGGCCAATGATGACACTTACCAGTCATCATCTGCCATACTGACAGGCAGATGCTTTTTGCTTCAACCGCAACCACATGTCGTCTTGCTAACTACTCAAACAAGCAAATGGACACTTACTGGACATTATACTAACACTCACACAATTGAATCGCTATTGTTTCAAGGACTGCAATATCATAACTGATAATTAATTACATTCATTTTTTATAACATATACATATAAGCCATACATTGATATATTAATATAGGACTTTTTATTAGTTCTGCATAGACTGCTAGAGTGAGGTTTAATTTTGCTTCACCTCCCTCTTACAGATTCACGCAAATATTTTCATCACCTAAGTGTTCAGCTAGTGCTTTGGGAGCAACTGTTTATGTTGCCACTCCAGAAACGGAAACCAGTGATCTGAGGGCAGAGGCCCTGAATATGGCACACAAGGTGTGGGGAGCCCAGTCGTGTGCAACGGCGGGCAGCAAAGTGACAAGCACCACTACCCATAAAAAAGGTAAGGAGGACACTAAATAACACAGGATCTTCTCTTTGTATCCGCGGGAACAACAAGGTTAAAATGCCCTAGTTCCAAAATATAGAATTAGTGCTACAACGGTCTTCAAGACGACCTGCGATGGATGCTGCTACTGCCTCCCGTACCGGGGAGGCGGCACATGGGTCAAGCAGTATGGTCATACTGCAGTGGACGCACACTCGTTGACCTCTCAAAGCACTGCTCCACACTTCGAGGAGGACGCTTTCAATAACTGTGTTTTCTGATGATGTGTCGTGCCGGCCCCGTTCAACAACAGAACTCGTTTAGATCCAAACAGACTCTTCCACTCTCTCACCGGAAGTGAAACCAGGCCACGCGGACACTTTCACAATACAACAGCCGGGAATGCACTTTTCGGTAAAAAAACACATTCCTTCGTCCTAATTTATCAAATAAACAACTCACTGACGAACAGGGGCCAGCTTCAATCAGTAAACAGCCATTGCAACAACTTTTTCACTTCGCGATACCATTACAACGCATGCATTACCATGGCTGTGTTGTACATCCGAAAGACATTACTACGCATTTTTTTGGAATGCATGCCTTCACAACTAATTTTGTTGTAAAGGTATTTATAGTAAATGACCATGCGTTCTAATGCAGATGATCCACATCGTTTTAAGGAAACAGAGGCTGTTCAGTTTCCTCACAACGACGTGCACCGCCCCTCAGAGACGATGTGAAGCAGGAACAACGAGGTGAGGGCTACCACGAGGAGTGAGAGGTAAGTGGGATCGGGCATGGGGTGAGGGTTACTTCTCTAAGGTTTAGGGTAGTGCAGTGGTGTTTGGGTAGTGTAGGGTGTCGTGCTGTGGGTAGTGTTTTAGGGTTTAGGGTAGTGCAGTGGTGTTTAGGTAGTGGAGGGGGCATGCTGGGGGTAGATTTTAGATTTAGGGTAGTGCAGTGGTGTTTGTGGAGTGTAGGGCGTAGTGCTGGGGGTAGTGTTTTAGGATTTAGGGTAGTGCAATGGTGTTTGGGAAGTGTAGGGGGTCATGTTGGGGGTAGTGTTTTAGCGTTTAGGGTAGTGCAGAGGTGTTCGGGTAGTGTAGTGGGTCATACTGGGGGTATATTTAGGGTTCAGGGTAGTGCAGTGGTGTTTGGGTAGGGGTAGTGTAGGGGGTAGTGCTGGGGTAGTGTTTTACGGTTTAGGGTTGTGCAGTGGTGCTAGGGTAGTGTAGGGAATTGTGCTGGGGTAGTGTTTTAGAGTTTAGGGTAGTGCAGTGGTGTTTGGGTAGTATAGGGGGTAATTCTGGGGGTAGTCTTTTAGGGTTTAGGGTAGTGCAGTGGTGTTTGGGTAGTGTAGGGGGTTGTGCTGGGGTAGTGTTTTAAAGTCTAAAGTAGCGCAGTGGTGTTTGGGTAGTGTAAGGGGGATGTGCTGGGGGTAGATTTAGGGTTTAGGGTAGAGCAGTGGTGTTTGTGTATTGTAGGGGGTCGTTCTGGGGGTAGTGTCGTAGGATTTGGGGTAGTGCAGTGGTGTTTGTGTAGCATAGGAGGTAGTGTTTTAGGGTTTAGGGTAGTGCAGTCGTGTTTGTGTAGTGGGTCGTGCTGTGGGTAGTGTTTTCAGTTTAGGGTTGTGCAGTGATGTTTGTGTAGTGTAAGGGGCATGCTTTAGGGTTTAGGGTAGTGCAGTGGTGTTTGGGTAGTGTAGGGGGTCATGCTGGGGTAGTGTTTTATGGTTCAGGGTAGTGCAGTGTTGTTTGTGTAGTGTAAGGGGTCGTGCTGGGGGTAGAGTTAGGTTTTAGAGTAGTGCAGCGGTGTTTGGGTGGTGCTGGGGTCATGCTGGTGGTAGTATTTTAGGGTTTAGGGTAGTGCAGTGGTGTTTGTGTAGTGTAGGGGGTCATGATGGTTATAGTGTTTTAGGAGTTAGGGCAGTACAGTGGTGTTTAAGTAGTGTGTAGTGTAGGGGGTCTTGCAGGGGCTAGTGTTTTAGGGTTTAGGGTAATGCAGTGGTATTTTGTGTAGTAAAGGGGGTCATGCTGGGGTAGTGTTTTAGGGTTTAGAGTAGTGCAGTAGTGTTTGGGTAGTGTAGGGTGTCATGCTGGTGGTAGATTTTGGGTTTAGGGTAGTGCAGCGGTGTTTTGGTAGTGTACGGGTATTGCTGGAGGTAGTGTTTTTGGGTTTAGGGTAGTGCACTGATGTTTGTGTAGCATAGGGGGTTGTGCTGGGGGTAGTGTTGTAGGGTTTAGAGTAGTGCAGTGGTGTTTGTGTAGCATAGGGGGTAGTGTTTCAGGGTTTAGGGTAGTGCAGTGGTGTTTGGGTAGTGAAGGGGGTTGTGCTGGGGTAGTGTTTTAGGGTTTAGGGTAGCGCAGTGGTGTTTGCGTGGTATGGGGGGTCGTGCTGTGGGTCATATTGTAGGGTTTAGGGTAGCGCAGTGGTGTTTGTGTAGTGTACAGGGTCGTGGTGGGGGTCATGTTTTAGGGTTTAGGGTAGCGCAGTGGTATTTGAGTAGTGTAGGGGGTCGTGCTAGTGGATTTTTTGAGTTTAGGCTAGTGCAGTGGTGTTTGTGTAGTGTAGAGGGTCTTGTGCTCATCTGCTATCCGGGACGTGCACATCTCCTGTACCCATTCAGAAGAAAAATCAACAACAATATATGTCGCCGGGTGGTTGGAGAAGATGGCGGCCGGACAGTGAGCTTGGTTGGGAGCTCCGTGTTTGCACTCGTGTAATGGGCCCAGAGTAAGGAAAAACTCACTGAAGGCTCCGAAAAAATGCCCGTAATGAATAAACAGATGAGAAAAAGCTACTATATGACCCTGAGGTGAAGATTGCAGAGTTGGTCTCGCTCTCCGTTTATCTCCGTTCGGTACAGAGCACGACACTAGAAGACGGACCCCCCCCTCGGTAACAAGGAAACGAGGCAGCGAGAAACCGAGGGTGTTTTCATTCATTACTGAATCACCCGCTAAATCACCCGCAAAAGTATAAACATTTCACCAATCAGAGTGGGCAATGCTGAAAAGATCAAACTTCAACATACCTAAGTTGCAGCGTCCAGGGAAAATCATTTGCAAAACACCGTGCTTCAATCTGATCAGTCTAGAAACAAAATAGCTAGCATTGACCCTCGTAATGCCCTTAGTCCCAGCTCAGAAGAGGCTATAATAAGACAAGAGTTTACAGACTTTTTCGCAGATCTCTATACGGAAGATTGTAATCTTAAAATTGATGAAATAAGGATATTCTTAGATGCTCAGAACCTCCCATCCTTAACCACTGAGGGGAGAGAAGAACTAAATGCCAAAATATCAAAAATCGAAGTGGAGGAAGCCATAAAAAAATCTGAAGAGAGGTAAAGCTGCAGGTCCAGACTCCCTTCCGAATTAGTTCTTTATAAAATTGAGAGAATCACTGGTTCCTTCACTAACAGCCCTTTTTAATAGAATTTCTATCCTGTTAAAAACAGGCAAAAGCCCCAGAAAATGCGAATCATATCGCCCAATCTCTATCCTGAACTGTGACTATAAAATTTATACGCAAATTATGGCAAAAAGATTGGGGAAAATAGCAGGTTCACTGATTAATATCAATCAAAAGGGCTTCATGGCAGGAAGACACCTACATGACCTCACACACGAATTAATCGGGCAATCGACCTAGCAATTAATGAAAATCTTCCCCTATCCATAATTACTATTGATGCAGCTAAAGCGTTCAATAGGGTTAATTGGGCCTACCTAAATTAAGTATTAGAAAAATCCAATCTGGGGGAAAATGTCCAGAGTATGGTGAATAAGATTTATAGCTCTCACAGGGCAAACATTTTAATTAACGGTAACCCTACAGAAAACATTCAAATAAAAAGTGGAACAAGACAAGGTTGTTCCCTTTCCCCTTTACTTTTCAATTTATATATTGAACCAGTGGCAGAAAGTCTTAGAAACCACCCGTTAATACCCTCATTTTCTTATCAAGGCTGGGACAAGAAAGTTGCCCTCTATGCAGACGATCTAATGATCTTCACCAGGGACCTGAGTGTGCCCCTCAGTGCAATAGAAGACTCTCTGCACAACTTTGGTAAAATCTCCGGCTACCAAATTAATCAAACTAAAACTGAGACTATGAGTTGGAACGAGCATACAACCAGTCCTTATAACAAGGATAAAATCAGATATCTAGGCGTAGATCTTGTTAAAGACTTTAGACCAAGTAGCACAAATTAATATTCATAGAACTGAAGGGGAGGTAAGGAAGTTGCTAAAAGTATGGGGTGGCCTACCTTTGACATTACTGGGTAATTCCAACATAGTAAAAGTGTCTATCATCCCGAAATTCACATTTGCTTTAAGCGCTATCCCGCTGGAATTCAAGAGAGATACAATAAAAAAAATTCAGGAAGAACTTATACGTTTCATCTGGTCGTCAAAAGGATCCAGAATCGCATGGAGTAAAATAAGACGGAGAAAAGAGCAGGGGGGGAATTGCCAGCCCCGATCTCCTGGAGTATTGAAGAGCCTTCCAATTTAAAGCCAGTAGGATATTACTTAATAGATACAACAATTACCCACCATATATTCAAGTAATGACCAAAAAAAACAGTCATTTTCTATACAAATTCGGTCATCCAAAATATTTAAAAAAAGTGAAGCTAAAGACGTTAAAATCTGCCTCAAAATTATGGTATCACATAAGGTGCACTCTGGACATACCATATTTCAGCGACTTGGCTCCAATATGGGAGTCACCGGGCACACCGGAGTGCCATAAAAGACAAACTTACACTCCCTCTAAAAACAGCCGGAATAGAAGGATGGGGACAACTGATGTCTCAAAATAAAATAGTTGATTGGAAAATACTACCCCTGATAAAAAACGCATCTGTAGCAAAATTTAAATACTACCAACTGTCAAACTGGGTAAAATCATTAAGAGAAGCCAGAAGGTGAAATCTAATTTTAGAAACTGAGATGCAGAAAAAAGATTCCTTCCATAAAGAAATTTCCCATTGGAATTGGGCCCTTATTTCAGCGGGGGAGGAGAATTTCCAGATTCCAGAGAAGACCTGGGGGAATGAACTGCCGACGCTGGACGTAGAATACTTATGGCAAGTATCTATGAACAAATGATGGTCAATTGTAACATCTGCTGCCTTAAAGAGGAACCATCTGTTCACTACCCACAGAGCTTACTGGACCCCGAAAAGGCTGTCCAAATTTAACAGGGCCCAAAGTGCGGACTACAAAAAGCTGATGATATACAAATGTTTCGGCAGTGCCCCCTCCTTGATGGTTTCTGGAATGATGTGGGCAAGACACTAAACGGGGTACTAGGAACACATCTGAATGTAAGTATTGATTTAGTCATCTTTGGGATAAATGGCTCCAATGTCTCAGAAAGGTTACCCAAATTGCAAGAGAATTTGCTATGTTTATTAATATTATTGGCCAGAAGAGAAATTTGTGTGAAGTGGGTAAGTCCAGTCCCATCTCTTCATGGAGATTTGCTGGCCTCAATATAAACAATTTACAAATTGGATAAAAGTAAACCACCTAGTAAAAAGTACACATTCTGGGAGATATGGGAAAACTATCAAATAAGTTAATTTATATAAGGAACTGGTAATGGTCGGCTCAACTTCTTATAGTCCAATGATTATGCGATAGCAATATGAAATCAGGTGAAGGCCTGGTAGAGTAGCCAAAATGGCTAGCTTAAGCCCCAGCGACAAAACCTTTGAATAGTAATGGAAATAAGGGGTGACCTTCCTCCTTAATTATCGCAGGGAAACTGCCTAAACTCAGATCCAAGGCAGAGAAGGAAGAGGACTTAAGAGGAAATGGGCCCCCGACAACTCCATACTAACATTATTGCACAATGAGGACAAAACCCCCCCCCCAAAAAAAATATATGTCGCCAAGCGACCAGAGCATGCTCTGCATCGCTAGGCAAGACCTTACAATCACTCACTCTCACATATAGTCACTTATATACTCCAACACTCACATATACTGCCTTTCACATATGTAGTTACTTACACATGTACCACTGAGACCTCCATTCACTCACCAACACACCCATACACAAACTCACACACCCATATAGCCCTTCACAGATGTACTCTTGAACTCATACACCCAGTGAATCACCCACTCACATTCCAGAGAAATCTGTCTGTTATAGTTAGTAGAGCTAACTATAACCTGCGCCCCCTCAATGCACTGCTGATGACGTCACATTTTACATCACTCATGACATGGTCAGTGACATCACTGATAACATCACTGATGACATCATCCAGTCACTGAGTGTTTCTAAAAAGTTCAAGAATGTTATATATATATGCTAAGGTATATTGATTAATGAGTGGGTGTATGAGTGTCTGAATCGATGATTTAGTGGGTGCGTGACTGCCTGTAGAAGTGAGTGATTAAACATGTCTTAGTGAATGCATAGGTAAAATGATTAATCTGTGTGAATGTCTGTATCCGTCTGTCAGTTGGTGTGTAAGTGCATGGGTTGGTGAGTAGCTACATCAGTTTCCATATGGGTTAATGATTGGTTGTCTGAGTACCTGTATGGGTGCCTTAGTGTCTTTGTGGCTGGAGTTGTTTCTGACTCCCTGCATGGATGTGAGTGGGTGATTCTCTGGGTGCATGCATGTATGGGTTGGTGAGTGAATGGATATCTTAGTGTGTAAGTAACTACATATGTGAAAGGCAAAGAGCTCTCCAACCCCAGCGCAAGCAACAACAACATCACCCCATCGCAAGAGCTCTGCAACTCCCTCGCCACGTTCTTCCATCGCAAGATCGCAGATATACATGACAGCTTTGGACTCCAGACACCGCCTCCAGCCACTGAAGCATTGACCCCCACCACCACCCTCAGCACCTGGACCCCCATCAGCATAGAAGACACCACCCTCGTCATGAACACCATCCACTCTCGCTCCCCCTCCGACCCCTGCCCCCATCATATCTTCAACAAAGCCGACACCATCATCGCACCCCACCTCCGGAACATCATAAACAACTCCCTTGCATCAGCCACCTTCCCTGAGAGCTGGAAGCACACAGAAATCAATGCCCTTCTGAAGAAACCCACAGCGGACCCCAAAGATCTCAAGAACTTCCACCCCAACTCTCTCCTTCCCTTCCCGGCTAAAGTCATCGAGAAAACAGTCAATAAACAGCTGACTGCTCTCCTCGAGGCAAACAACTTGCTCGACCCGTCCCAGTCCGGATTTCGAGCCATCCACAGCACCGAGACTGCCCTCATTGCAGCCACCTAGACTCCTAGACCTCTCAGGAGCCTTTGAAACCGTATGCCACCGCACCCTGACAACCCACCTCCTCAACACTGGGATCCAAGGAAAGTCCCGGGACTGGATCACCTCGTTCCTCTCCGACATAACCCAGATAGTCCGCCTCCCACCCTTCCACTCAGCAGCCACCGAGATCATCTGCGGAGTACCCCAAGGCTCCTCGCTCAGCCCTACCCTCTTCAATATCTACATGTGCCCCCTCGCTGCCATCACATGCAAACACAACATCAACATCATCTCCTACGCCGACGACACCCAACTGATACTCTCCCTCACCAAAGACCCAGACACCGCCAAAACCAAACTCCAGGAAGTAATGAAAGACGTCGCAGAATGGATGAAGCTCAGTCGCCTGAAGCTGAACTCAGACAAAACGGACAGACAAAGTCCGTCTGCCATCCTGTCGGAGGAAGGGACCATCCGTCATAGGGGGGAAGGTCCCGTGCCTCAAATTAGGATGCACCCGCCACAGTGGCGGGTGCATCCCGCATTTTTAAGCACCGCCTGCCGCAATGCTAAAAATGCATGTTGTGCATTTCAAAGCACAACATGACAGGCACCACACGGTGCCTGTCATGTTGTATTTTGAAATGCAGGGGGTACCATAGGTACCCCCATGTGCACCCCCCACCCCCTCTTCACCCTGGGGGCCCTGAACGGGACCCCAAAGCAAAGACCGTATGCCTTTTCGTGGCGGCATTCCCACCACAGAAAGGCATTGCCCACAGCACATCCTAATATGGCTGGCGGTGTCTGATAGACACCGCCACCATATTAGACCTTTTCCGGCGGTCTTCCCGTCGGCTGCGGTCCCCCCGTCATTGTAATATGGCGGGGGGAAATAAGTGGCGGACGGGCACGGATGGCGGACAGATCGCCACCGCCTGCATGGCGGTGGCGATCCTTCCGCCATCCTAATTGGCGCCACAGTTTGGGGGAAAAGCAACATCAATTGTGCAAAGTATCCTTCATGAGCATATCCAGTCCTACCCCAGTCAATGTGCCTAGGTAATTGCCACCACAGTGCACAATCATGAGGTCAGGGGGTTAGAGATGCAAAAAGGTTTTAACCAAAGGCATCAACTGGTACCACTTTAATCCTCTCTGTGCAATTTATTTAATATCCACAAATTTGCAAACCCAGGTCTTAGTCAATACCTTTGCGTTCAGCATACTTTTTGCACCAGAAAACATAGCTCTGCCCAACAATCCATACTGTAAGCATCTTGAAGGGATGTCTGGAAGTAATAAAAAGATGTCTGTAGCTGAGGTAGTCAGTTGGTAGAATGAGAGGTATCTAAAATGGTGGACAAGATGCTGTTTTAAAAAAAAGTTGAGAATTGATTGGTTGTTTTGGAACATTGTACACTGAAACATAGGGTGCATGTTACTTTCTTTAAAAAGCATGTTTTTTATTGTTCAGTGCAAAATGTTTGAATGGTACAGTAGATAGGATAAGGTCATATTTTGCAAACGTCAACCACACATGCTGTTTGCATTTGAAACCTTGTGTGCTGAACTTGAAAATATGATGAACTTGTGACCTGTTAGTTCAGTGGAATGTTCCATGAACTATTACAATGGAAACTGGCTTTAAGCAGAATGAGGGAAGGGTTGAATGTCATCTGTGGTTTTAAAATATGCAATTGTATTTATATATAAGTGATATGTTATTAAAGTAAAGTCAGTACTATCTTAGAAGTGGTGTGTTCTTAAAAAATAGTGGCATTTTTATTTCTAATATATTCTTGAAGTCCCATATGGATTTGTGGCTCCATCGCGCACAGTGGCGTTGTGACTCCAAAAAATTCCAGAACCCTTTTGGGCATTTTTAGAAGTCAGTTGGTAAGGGTTAATATGTCTAACCAATAGAAATGTGTTTTAGAATTTGAAATAATGTAGGAAACAATGTGATTTGTTACTTACATGTATTTGTGTGGAGAAAGAGAGGTACAGTTTACCATTACTGGTTTTACCTTGCTGAGAGTGGTGCATTACATTGATTGTGTGTATATTTTTTATAAGGTTGTGATATTTTCATATTCTACAAATCAATTTGGAAGGTGAGTTATAAATGTGTGAGGTGTATTATGTAATAGCTTTATTTTTAATCTTTAAAAAATATTCAACAACTGTAATGTTTGAAATATATTATTAAATATTAGTAAATATGTGTATTGTAGTTTGTTTTATTGTAGAACAACAATGTTGTTCAACAAATGTTGTTTGAAATAGATAGTTTATAGTAATATGTGTATAGTGGTAGATGGATTATTGATTATGGTAGTTTGTTTTATTGTGTGGATATGTACATTTGTAGTATACAGTATAATTTTATGTGTCAATTTCAAAGTAGTGTGGCTCACTGGTTAGAGGCGGCAGACCCGAGAGCAGAGGACGGCCCGGGACCAGGGTTCGATTCCTGGCGCGGCAGGTTTCTGGACCAGGGTCAGCGAACTCGATAATTCTCTCGCCTCGGTGCCCACTCTGATCAGCGATCACACTCGGCAACTCTGGGCATTAGCTTGCCTCATCTTCACTAACGGCCCCACCAGACCGCCGGGGATGCCTGGTCTCACCCTGGAGATACCCATTAAGGGACCATCTCTCAGGGAAGCCAGGAAGGGTTTCGCAGCGGTTGAAGCGCCTTGGGACCCTACGGGTAAGTAGTGCGCTATATAAATGCCAATACATTTACATTTACAAATTGGAACTGCAGTCTGTCAAGTTTTAAGGTGTGCATGGACTTGTGTCTGAGGTATGTTTTTTATTTGTATTTGTATTTTCCTATGTCTTATATATTTGAAGATGCATTATGTATAGCAAAGAGGTATTGTTGCTTTTTATGTGGTAGGTTCAAGATTGTGAGTAGTAGTAGAATGTTGAAGATGTAGCATAAAAGTGTGTTTTAAAATGTTTTCAATAAGAAATTTTGACACAAAAAGATGTTGACATAAGTTACTAGTGATTAGCTTCTTTTTTTAAGTATCTAGAGAGGTAGAGTTGAATTATGCCACATTTGTGGTGTTTGTTTGAAATTGTATGTTTGTTCTCAACATTTTTGAGGTGTGGATAATGTTGTGGTACAGACATATGCAGGCATGCTTTTAGGAATATGGCGAGACTTTTAGCAGGGATATGTGAAGGGTTCCTGCTTTGTATTTGGATAGGAGTAACATTATAAGTAGTTGCAGAATGGTGAAGCTGCAGCTCCAAACTGTTGTTTAAACATGGTGGCATAGGAATTAGTGATTAGGGCTTTTTGTATTAGTGTGGGGAAAGGTGCACTTGAAATACACAGCAGGAATGTAGGTGTATCTTTCAAATGTAAAGTTCAGTCTACTTGTTTATTTCTTTTATATATGATGATGATTTCAAAAGGTAGCCATATATGTATGTATGGTTTCAGGAATATGGTGAGATTTATAACAGACTCATGTGTAGGTTTGATGCTTTATTTTCGGCACGCTCAACACCCTGACTAGTTACAGAATTGTGAAGCTGCAGTACAAATGTGTACACCATGTCATAGACCTCACTTTTGTGCTGTAATTTCAGTATTCTGCTACTACTCAGGATGTTTTACTCCTCCAATCACTCAGGTACTACCACAGTACTACTGCAATCACTCAGGCTCTACCTTTACACTCCTCCAATCACTGAGGCACTACCACAATACAACTGTAATTACCTCGGCATTAGTGATGCACTTATAAAATCACTGAGGCACTTTATATGTACTCCTGTAGTTTCCTAGATATTGCCCCTGAACTCATGCAATCATCCAGGCACCTACTATGTATTTCTGTAATCCCGCAGACATTACCCCTGCACTCATGCAATCACTAATGCTTTAGCTAAACACAAGTTCAATTACGCAGGCACTACCCTTGTACTCCTCCAATCACCGTATAAGGATCTATGCACTCCTCCAATCACTTTGCCAGTACCCATACAGGTATAAAACCACCCAGGCACTACATTTACACTCTAATCACTGAGGAACTACCACAATACTGCTGTAATCATATAGGCAGTAGTGGTGTACTTATAAAATCACTGAGGAACGTTCTGTTGCTCCCCTGATATTACCCCTGAACTCCTGCAATCACCCAGACACTCCCTATGTACTTCTGTAATCCCCAGACATTACCCCTGCACTCATACAATCACTAATGCTTTAGCTATACACTGATTCAATCACGTAGGCACTATTCTTGCACTCCTCAAATCACCCTGTTAGGATCTATGCACTTCTCCAATCACTTAGGCAGTACCCATGCAGTCATAAAATCACTCGGGTACTAGCTATACACTTATGTAATCACCGAGGCACTACTCTAGTTCTCCTCCAATCACCCAGGCAGTACCTTTGGTCTCATGCAATCACTCAGGCACTACAGACTGCACTTTAGAATCGATTTGGGTAGCAGAAGAGAAATCCTTTAGCTGTGCTCTGTTATTCTGTTGTATAGGTTGTGATGTCTTCTAATTGTGGAAATGTGCAGTTTCTGACAAAGCTTTGCAATGCAATTAAAAATATTTATTTACTTATACATGAGAATATTTGCATATAATTATTTTAATAATATTAAATTATTTACCAAAAGTATTTAAACTTTTCTTTGTTTTCAGATACTATCCATTATTATTAATAAAGATTGAGTATGGCAAGAAAAGATCAAAAGAAAAGAAAATATAAAAACAGTACTATTTAAAGGAAAGTGAAAAGGTGAAAATAGATGAATTACAACATGTGACATTGAAGAAAAAGACTTCTGGTAAGAGAACTAAAGAATTTGTTAAAAGACGTTTAAAGAATGTAATGAATTTTCAAAATGGGGAAAAGAAAAAGAAAAAGTAAAGTAGAACAACCATTCAGAAGGAAATTAAAAAAGGACATATTAATGGAAAATCAGGTTATGGGAAAACAATCTATGTTGAAAGAAGGATGAAAGAATATAAAGACATTAAAAAGAGAATGTATAAAAGTAGAGTACTACAACATTTATTGAAAGATTGCAAAAAATATAAAAGAAAATCAGCATTTTCCAAGAAAAAACAACAGATTGAAAGGGTAGTCGAAAATACTTTTGAATCTAAAAGAAGATTTTTTATATTAGCATTGAAGAGAATGAAAACATGCAATAAAACAATGCACTTTATGAAGGAGAAAAGTAAAAGAAAAAGACTGGTGAATAGAATTAACTTTTCAAAATAATTTCATGTGAATGGAAGCACACTTCTGGTACTGAACCTTTTTTTAATAAAAAAAGCTATTTTTCAACAAAGTACATCAGTTCATGCAGTTGCAGTTGCTTCCAGTGGTCATTGTTATGAGGTTAAAAACGGTTGTCCAATTGAAAAAGAAAAGACGGTTCCTAGAAATGTGGAAGAAGTAATAGCTGAAGAAGTTCAAGGGAGATGTACACATGCTCCTGTGTATAAGAGAGACTGTAGTAGTATTTGTAGTATACAACAGGAATCTATTGATATTTTATTACATTTCTTACGAGATCATGGTGATAGAAGTGTTAAACAGAAGATTAAAATATTGCGAGGACCAGATCCTTGTAAAGTGAAAAATAATACTAACTTGCAGGGTCATTCTCTGGCTTGTCTTTCTAGAAAAGTGTGTCAAAGTACTTTTCATCATTTGAAAATGTTAGCAGTACATCATTCTGAAATGCGGAAGTTAGTAAGAAGATTGCACTGTGTAAAAAGTCCTGCATTATCTTTAAGTGAAATAAACACAGGTCTTTGGCACGGTTCAGGATTGGATGTAAAACAAGTTTCTGATGATATACAGTTTCGTTTCTTTGGTTCCTCAAGAGGAGTTTTGAAAAAGTGAGCATTTCATAAGTGTAGGTAATAAAGAAGAGGTTGAAGATAGTACTATTGAGAAGTTTGCAGAAGAAATTACAAAGTTTAAGGTAGTTTCTTGTGAAAAAACACACTATGTTTGTATTTGTTGTCGACGTACTCACTATAGAACTCAAACTAGGAATTTTGATGTTTATTTACAAAGTGCAAAGGAAAATAATGATAAGTGGGAGCAATTTGGTGCTTATTTGTTGGTGGAAGGTCATATTGAGTTGGGTAGTGATCAATGTATTTGTAAAAATTAAAAGAGAACAAAATGCAAGCTAGAGCTGTACAGAATAACCTAGAGTTGGTATCTATTCCTCCGGAACTGGTAGATTTAAATACGTATAAGTCTATTCTTATTCAGTCTGTGCACCCATTTCAGGCTATTGTTTGTATGGAGCCTAAAACAGGAAAGCTGCCTCCAACAGATTTTCAAAGAGGTTTAAAAGGAAGAGTTGTGTATTTACCTTTAGATTTTAAGACAAATATTGAAACTGTTGGTGTAGAGAGAGATGAAAGTGAAGCTGTAGTTATTCTAGTTAAATGGTGTACCAACAAAGAGTCGAAAAATTTGCCAAGAGTTAGTAGATGTCACCAAACTTCAAAAGGCTACATTATGTCTTACACAAAACAATATTTATAAAAAAATGTATATGTGCAAGAACCAGAAATATCTTTAGAAGATGATAGAGAAATTGCAACTGGATAAATCAAAAAAGTGGACAACTCCAGGAATTATGACATTTATGAGCATTACTGTGTACATCTCTACATAAAATAAAGTGATTGGAAACACTTTTGAATTATTCCAAATGAAGAAAGCAAAGGGAACTCCCATAAGTGTTTGGGAAAAAAGTTTAAAAGCTCATTGTTTTCCACCGCTCTTCCCCACTGGAAAAGGTTGACGATATAATGAACGACCAGTACAGATTCCAGCTTCAGAATATCGTACAGAATGGTTGATCAAATTGCAAGGTGAAATTAGCACTTTTATCTGGGCATCAAAAGGTCCCGACTAGCCTGGAAGAAGCTTATAAGGAGGTTAGTGAAGGGGGGTTTAGTTCTTCCAGAATTGTTATTTTACACGTGGGCATTTCTTTTGAAAAGTGGAAGGATATTATTATGTACTCCTACGAATACAGGGATAGGTAAGATGTTTAAGGAAATGTTGAGGAAAGAAAAAGGAGCATAAAGCGGTTTTATGTTTAAGTATGTCAATCCAAAATATTTCAAAAAAGTTAGATTAAAAGTGTTAGCAGGCATGGCAGTACCTGGCAATAGAATCAGAATGTCCTTAAAAATTCTGTTTTTAGTCAGTTGGCTCCGATTTGGGATGCACCAGGATCTCCGTTTTGGACTAGATATTTATTGGCTAGACCCTTAAAGGAGGCAAGCATTTTAATGTGGAAGCACTTATTTCCAGAGGTCCATTTAATTTCGTGGAGTTGGTTGGAACAGGAACTGGGCCTGAGGTTTTCAATATTAAAGTACCTCCGGATTCAAAGTTGGTATCTGGCTTCAGGGGAAATGATAGGAGGACCGAATGAATTAGAGGAAAAACTTGTGCCCAGTTTCATGTTTAAAAAAGAAATTGCACTATGGTACTGGCTGGTGCTGGAGACGGAGGATGGTGCTTCCACTCTACTGGAAGATCAGCGGGGAAGATGCTTGCCAGTGACTGCAATGGAAGATAAATGGCAAGTAGCAATGTCTATGCTTTATAAAACAGTTAAACCTGCATACCTTAGGAGGAATCATTTTTTTACATTGCACAGGGCATATTGGACTCCACGGAGGCTGTCTAAACTTGGCTCAGGTGGAGTGGTGGCATGTCCTAAGTGTGGTAATCCAAACCGAGATGACCTGCATATGTTTCTGCATTGCCCAATGATACAGTCTTTCTGGGAGGCCATGAGTAATTGCCTGTCAAGTGTTTTAAGTCTGCAGATCAAGGTACATGTTGAGCTGGTCATATTTGGAAAGCTTGATCTGCACGGTATAATTACGAAAGATATTACAAAGTTGGTATTTTATGCTGTGCTGTTGGCCCGCAGAGAGTTATGTCAATTATGGGTCTCTTCAGCCTCCCCAATGGAGGGTAGCTGGATACAATCGATGAAATTTATTGTAAAGTTGGATATTTCGGATCAGATGAAAAAGAGATAGGAATTTTTAACTCCTTTCTTGTCCTGCTGTGTTTAAAGTTGGGGTGCTCAGAAAAAATTCAGTCCAATGATTAAGCCTTTGACTGCCTCGGCTGGTGATATTTTTCTTCCTGTGTATGCTGGAGGATAAGGGAGTTGGTTTTCGGTTGTTGGTGGAAGAAGGTCGCCCTGTAAAATCCAATGGCGTCTAGTTTTCTGGGAGGTTTTCCGCACGCACACTGTTTCATCCCTTTTTTCCAGCAAATTGAGGTTTAAAAGCCAGGGCCGAATCGTTAGAAGAAGGGTGGAAACAAGGCAAATGAGGACTAAAAACCAAGCATTGGCATAGCCAATAGGTCTCACCTTTGGGACCTTATTAGTGTCTACTTATCCAGCACAATATCCTTGGTGCAACAACATCAAGTGTTGCATGGCTAAACACTTATAATGTCCCAAAGGCAAGACCTATTGGCTCTGCCAATGCTTGTTGTGTTTGATGTAATGCCTTAAGTGGCCATGGGTACGTATGCCTAGACATGAATATCAACTGGAAAGACACAAACTAGAAATCTCATTCCTTACAAGTTCCTCCATAGTAGTCCAATTGATCATACAAGAATACTACTTCAAGAATGAGGTTTATTCAATTAAGTTTCTTAAATCATTTGCTAAAAGAATTTTTGACTAGCTTAACAGACAAATTGTTTCACTCTTAAACAAAGAACTTCACCAGCCTACAACCAATACTGGTGTATCCTCACTTAAGAGTCTCAAGTAGTAAAGTGATTATTATATGTCTGCACTGGTTGTTGTATCCAGATGTGTACTGTGGCCAGACGGAAACCCCAATCAAGGGGAAACTGGCCTTGAATTTTAGAACAAGGAGGACCTGGTATGGCAGCTCAGGCTGGACTGTTCCTACTGAAGTATGGTGCAGACTTATTTGCATATGGCTTGGTCCAAACTGCAGTGACATGGTGCGCAAAATGTGTGTTAAAATGCCACAGAGTGATTGGCATTATTTAGACTTAGTGCAAGCATTCCTCCCATTACATTTTGATCACTGCAACACACTGGCAGTCCTCTTCTCACAGTAGTGCACTCAGACATGTTTAGTATGGCCAGTACAGAGAATAGCGACAGATACTGACCAATGACTCCCAAGGCAAATAAGATGGCTTCACTCTTCACCTGCCAACCACCATCAGAAGTGCCAACCTCGGTTAGATAAGAAAGCAATTCTGAATCTTGACCAGGACCAGCAGCAACTTTTTTGACACAATTTGGCAAGTAAGATGTGTATGTATGGAGTCTCTTCACAAATGTTATTACACTAAGACAATAAACCACCTTCCCATTAGGCATTTATTTTAATCAGTTAATTTTATTTTCTTGAAATTGAATGGGAAGTATTGACATAGTGCACGCAGATAAAACAGAAGAGTTAATTATTAATGGAAAGTCTGACCGTTTGCTTGATACACATTGGTCAGTAGAAATTGGCAATCTACCTTGGTGTAAAAATTAATAGTGCTCTATCCATGGCCACTTAGATGTCCTCTCTAGCTTCCTTTGTGGGTTTTTTACCACCGTAAAAACCTGAGGAAACTGATTACATTTGTGACAGAGGATGGACAAAGGACAGCCATCACCACTATAATTGGATCTAGACTGGACCGCACCAGCTCGTTACCTTGTCTACCATCCACTCTATTAAAGAAACTTTAAGAGCTTCAAAATTGGGCAGCGTGGGTGATCTTGAACTCCCAGATTCGCACATGCTTGTCTGCTGTCTCAAAGCTTCTACTGGCTTCACAGCAACCAGAGGATTCAGCTTGAACGTCAGGGAATAGCTCCTTCTTTCATCCAACTCGTAGATAAATCACTGGTCGCACCATATGATCCTCCCTTGGTTAACTGTTGGCTGTTCCTAATTTTTGTTTAAAGCCAGAGTCGGAGTGGCAGCCTCACTTTACTAGCCCAGTGGCTCTGGAATCTCCTGAATGGAATCCGAGTTGAAGCCAACTTAATGTATTTCAGTCTTATGCTAAAAACATGGCTTTTTAACCAAGCTTTATTTTTCTAATCTTTAATTTTACTGCCAAGAAACTGTTTGTGAATGTGCACTCTCCAAATGTTAGTAACAATGCAGATTACAGAGCTTTACTCTAAACTATTGGCCTCAGTAGTGCAGAACAATAAAGGTGTCTCAGTCAACTGGCCACACATTCAACAGGAATTGTTACAACCAATTAAACCACAAAGGGCAGCAATTTAGACATTTCACTAATTATTCTGAAAAAAACACCTAATCCAATGCAGTATTTGAAGAAAAGGAACTTGCCCATCAGGTTATTAATCGCAACAAGTTCCGGTGATGAAATATTCCACTGGGTTCACCAAAACGGATATCTACATTAAACGCTAGAGTGATGCTTTTCAAAATTGCCTAATTTGTGCTTTGCTTAGTACAAGCGAATGACAACGGATTGTCTAAAGCATCAAATCACAATCAGCAATACCAATGGTTGTGCAAATCATTCATTAGCGGTTTATTGTAGGTTTTCTGGAAAGCCTCCTCACAGACGCAGTGGAAGCATGGCCTCATTGAACTACCATTGCAGCCCTGGGATTTTCTTTAATTGGAAAGTTCCAGCAAGCCAAACTATACAATATGATTTGAATCAATTTCTTAAGTATGTGCTTAAAGTGATTCTTACAGGACTGTCCTAGTACGTTTCATACAAGCCATACATGAATACATCCTCCGGTTAGTGAGTGAACCATCAGGTAGCTATAATCTAATGAGCTCTGGAGAGGATACAGATCAGCATCTGGAAGGGCAGTTGATGACAGATGCATGCCCAACAGTCTCTGATGAGCAGCCCTATGGACTTTCCACCAGGCACAATTCCTGCCTTATAGACACCAGCCAAGAAGATGAGATGAGATGCTGAAAGCACAACCCAGAGCAGTGAGTGGGCGTGGTCACCACCAGATGGGTGTGAAATAGGCTTCCAGTGCAGTGGCTCAGATCAGCCATTTTCCCTCAGCCACATTGTGGTCTATGCTGGATATGCTGTTCCTCATTTTTGGGTCTGGCTTAACAATGCTGTGGTCTACATGACCTATTGCTACACATTCTTTAAAATACATAGTGCGTTTTGGCCATGTGGGCATTTCGCTCACCTCCTGCTAGTGGATGTTTGATGTAGCATTCCGCCCACTTAAAAGAGCTTCTATAGGAATGCATGAGAAACTTTCTAAAGTGTGAAAAGTATAACGAATCGTTATAATGTTTATCACGTTTAATTATTTATCTCATACATGCATTCATTATAGAAAACAAACCTATTTCTGCTACTTCCTTGGGAAAGCCAATAAAGCTTAGTTTAATGTGCTAAACAAGCAAAATGTGTGCATGCAACACATCCAAACATCATTGCATGCCAAGGGCTTTGCCAGCGCCTGTTTGAGTTTTATCCTTACACTTAAGGCCACGGATATGACTTAAACATATTTATAATTAACTCCCAAATATGAAAACATCCGGTGAGTCAGGTGTAAGTGGAATGCAGATGTGGTTGTGCAGTTTTTGCCCCACAACCTGTGCACCCATATCCACCGGGAGGTACGAGGTGGTGAAAAGTTCTGACTCATTTCCCATGTATAATGAATGCACCATAAGCCATAGTTCACATTTTTTTAAAGAAAATGTGGGAGACAAATTGTGGTTCACTGATACAGTATGGGTGCCTGTACTACCTTTTTGAAAGGTGCACTCTTTGCATGTAGACCCAGTTTGTATACATCACAATTGCTAAAGAACTGCATCTAGCACAAGCCGAGTTTATCTACTCTTTGATAAACCCATTTCTTTTTGGGCATTTCCAACAACGTCAGTCTTAACATCCTGGTAAAACAAATAAAATCTGCATCTAGAGAGACATTTTTCAGCCATTTAAAAGGTCACTGGCCTGGACAATCTCTAAGAAGCAGTCAATTTGCAATAAGCCATGGTTGCAGTATGCAGAGCAACAGTGCCTACAGCTGGCAAAACTCGGGGTTCCCTGCCACAAAACCAGTGAGCGGTCTGCGTACCACTAACAATGACAGTTTTCTGAAGTGAGCAGTCCCGCCCAAGGCCTAGTATTTAGCCAATGCAGTGCCCTCTAGCGGGGAGAAGCTTCAACATATGAGCATGGGTCTATAATAGACTTAGATAAAGTCTGAAGAAATGCAAATGCAAAGTCCCGTTTTGAAATCCAGACCAGTGTTCCAGACAGATCTCTGTAGCATCAGGCATAGACAGGGCAGGAGCAGATCGGTGTACATAAGAATACATGCCTGTCCTGCTTTGACATTTCCATTGACAGGTTGAATACATTGGAGTGTGTGTATCTACCTACCTTGTAGGACCAGCACATTATTTTGGTAATTGGAAAAAACATTGTGGCATGTAATGTTAAGCAACCATTACATTCATGCTATTCAACAGCGCAAATGCGCATACACCCTGGGCACTGCTAGGGGACAGCGCAAATGGTCAAATGGTTATGCTAACACCGACGTCTAAAGTGCTGTATTGCCATTAGTGGCCTGAGCACGCACACACAAAGTAGCTTCACATGACTCACAGTGAAAATAGACTAATTATTCTGCTTACTCCACGAGGCTGCCCAACACCTAACGCCAAACCATGGTCCAAATTGTACATGGTAGCGTATGGTCGCCATTGTTTCTATCTTTAATTCCCTGATGATTTTAAATGGCGACTCACACCTGGTATAGTCTCTAAAACAGCAACTTTTGACCTCGGACCACAAACACTTACTGTGAACTCATCTTGCTGCTGGAGACAGGTGGCAGAGTGCCAACAGTGCCATCGTAAGCACGTCCATTTAAACACAAGCGCGCGCCTCCCGCAAAAAAGTAAAGAAAAAAAAATGGGCAAAAGTGAAAGCGTTTCCCTTGCGGGAGCAAGCAGCGCCAGAAACGATAATTGCTCACACATGGCATTTCACAAGGAGGTTCAAATAGGCGTCATTTATTGACCAAACTCCTTTTTGTTTTGAATTCATTTAAGTATACCTCATTTGAATGTTCAATTTCAAGATATATAATTATACTAGCAGCCCGTCCCGACCTTGTCCGGGAGCAATCAGGCTTCAGGGCCCCTGCCCGCCCCCGCCTGCCCCGATATTGTCCGTGGGTCCCCCAGAGTAGCAGCCAGTCCCGACCTTGGCTTCAGGGCCCCAGCCCACCCCGACATTCTCCGTGGGTCCCCCGGAGCCTTACCTCATCCGCCGCACCTCCCCGCTCTCCTGAGTTCACCGGTCCGCCACTCCTGACCGCTCCTCCCCGCCTGTCTGCCGCTCCTCACCGCTCCTCCCCGCCTGTCCACCATTCCTCCCCGCCTGCCCGCCGCTCCTCCCCGCGCTCATGTCCGCCGCTCCTCCTTGCGCTCCTGGATGCCGCTCCTCATGTCAGCACGCACGTTGCGGCTGGCGCTACTTCCATGGGACTACTTTTTTTTTCTCGTAAATTTTTTAAATAACTTAGATTTTTTAAAATTATATAGCCTCTGTCCATCTGCACACCCTGACAATTACAACGATGTACCGGGTGTGTGGATTGGCGCTGTGGTTCCCGAGTTTACCCGCCTCAAAGGTTGAAAGTTCTTCCTTTATAATAGTAAGTATAGATAGCTATAAGGTCCTTCCTTCTGATTGGATCGCTAAGTTACATGTCGTAGACATCGTCCCTAAGATTGTGAAATATTTTAAATACCTAGATGTCACCACGGATAACTCCCTCAATCTTGACTTCAAATCAAAGAAATCCCAGCAGACTGTCCAATCTGCAGACTGGCTGATCACCCCTACGAGAAAATTGTTCCCTGAAATGGTTAACACTTGAATCTTGCACAGCTCATAAAAGAACACGTATCACATAGAAAACAATACATCTAAATTCCTCATTCCAACAGGTGATGGTTATTAAAAATGTACATATTGCACGTCGCTTGCACTTGTACTGCTGCTCTCGAAGTGTGTCTCTCTCTACTGACCACATATTTATACATTTTTTTTAATTTCCTAGGGTTATACTGATGCAAGCCACAAAGGTGCATAGGCCTCATTTTCCTCACTATTGTAATTTCTCTTCCCCCTACCGATATTGCTCCCGGTTGAGTCCTATCACTCTTAGCAGTAAAGCACTCTATCAGTCTGGAGTCTAGCAGTTTAAACATAAAAGGTGCAGATGTGTAAATGTGCAGGTGTGTGCTGTATGCGATCTATTGCCATTGATGGCTGAGCAGTGGCATGACTCGAGAGAAGCCCCTCTTCACACTCTATGATGGTAATAAACACAATATTACACTGCATATCTGAAAATATACTCCATGTATGAGTCTCGTATCTGCTCAGAAAATGAGCATGTGTTTTACAGAAAAATCTCATTAACTGTCACTTCCACTATGCCCTCCCTGCGTTTGCTCCTGTGCTACCCGTGCTGAATTCATCTGATATTCAGCCTAACCTCTGTTTATCCTTTTCACACAGAATGAGTGTTTCCCAGATCCCAGTGGGAGAGCCACCTGCCCTCTGCACTGCGGGGAGGAACCCGCGTCTAAGGCCTCCGCACATGTTGTGGTAGCCTGCTTGACCCCAAGCTTCCTTGGATGACCTGTCGGTCACTCACTCTCTGGCACAATGCGGTCTGATAACATACGACACAGTAAGGCATTGGAGGGGGGCAGGGCAAGCCTCAGGAGGAGAGGCTGACTGAGGTACACATAGCCTACTTCAGAGCCCGACTGTAAGCTGTATTATCTAAAAAATACACTTTTTGAGAGAGTGAGCAGTAATATTCATAAATAGTTGCGCGGCCGTCATCCCTGGCTATGGTTCAGTGGCATGTTACCCCGCTACCTAAGAGTACTTGCACCAGTGCGTGTCATGCAGTAGCCTGTCTAAACACACATATGGCACCGAAGTGTTAACTTTAAAACATACCGGCACTCTTTCACTAGTACGTACTGCATTCTGATGACCAATGACTTCCTGTGGCAGCTGAGCCCGGCTGCTTGTGCTGCGTCTGCAAGCTGGTATCGGATCCACTCCAGAAAGTCAGATGCCACTAAGAGCTCTGCTCCTTTATTGCTGCACTGCTTTGCCGACAAATCATGAGGCCTGCCTGCCAGGTGCCTCACTCGAGTAAAGCACAGATAGGCCTGGGGTCAAGGGTTCAGACACTGGGCGGGCGAGATCCCAGTGTGTCCACCGCCACCTGCCCGTGTCCATATGTAATGTAACATGTGCTGTTGTAAAGCGCTCCTATAACTTCGGCACGAGTTGTATAAAAAAAATTACGTCGGTCCATTTTGAGGCAGAACCGGATAGGAGTCCGCTTGATTTCCAGTAAGTCGCCCGCCGACCCTGACAATAAACATGAAGCAGCACACTGTAACACCAAGCTTACTGTTTGCAGCCCAGTGACTGGCATTGTCGTGCGCTCGAGGTCAGTCAATATTTAGTTACCAGCATCTGATGTCAGCACGCACGTCGCGGCCGGCGCTACTTCCATGGGACTACATTTTTTTTCTCGTAAATTTTTTAAATAACTTATATTTTTTAAATTTATATTGCCTATGTCCATCTGCACACCCTGACAATTACAACAATGTTTTGGGTGTGTGGATTGGCGCTGTGGTTCCCGAGTTTACCCGCCTCAAAGTTTCAAAGTTCTTCCTTTATAATAGTAGTATAGATCATGCACGGTTTCGCTTAATTGTTTTGTGTCTTATGTACGATGTAATTATGAATGAAGAAGGGTATGCTGCACTCGTGGTTTAAACTGTATCTTTATATTCTTTAACGATAAGTGTGCTGTACCAGATTAGTGCCTGCACACTACCGAAGTAACAATGTATAAGGCCTAGTGCTGTGAATCACTAGGGCTCTGGTACGCACAACAACAAATAATATATTTTCCTTTTATATCATTCTGTTTATTTTGATCTATGTCTCAACACCGCAAATATATTACATTCACATATCATTCATCATGAATATCATTTACATGACCAATTTCAAAAAACAAATCACATCTTTAGTAACGAAAGTAAAATTTTTTCAAAACACAGGTTAACAAAAGAAAACAACCCAATGCATTTCGGGGCTTTGTGCCCCTTCGTCGGGGGTCTAAAAAAGAAAAGATACAAACAAGGGGGATATTATTCATATGCCATTAGAATTGTTTGACAATTGACTCTCATGAATTTTCTTTAGTGCTTACCTAAAATACGTGAACTAATTCGAAGCCTGTGTAAGGTTTGTTTTGTCTATCAACAGATTTCTGGAAAACCAAATTATAAACGGTCATATCAAGTTCATCAAAAGGATATCTATCCTACAGTGCGTTTAAGGGAGAAATGTCAATATGTGTTACCTGTCAGTTAGTCAATATCGGATCTACGAATGGAAAAAATAGAGTATTTGAGCACTAATATGGCCAAAAAGTAAGCGGCATGTAAACATTAAGAAAATCGATATTAAAGAGCTCACCTGCATATTTTGTCGGTCTCGCATACGTGAATGAGACCTAAATGAGACAAATGCCGTCTATCAATACACTATTTCTCGTGAGATAAAGCGGTTTAGAGAAAGTAAACAATCTCCTTTACCTGCGAGTCTAGATAAACGTGGTTCGAACTCGCTGCTGTTTCGGTTCACAATACTAAAACAAAGAAATGCAGACTGTTATCATTGCCTGTCTCGCCCTGGTCGGAAACTAGAAATTATCCTAAAGTTACGTAGCTCAGCTTACCGTTCGACTTGAAGATAATCGCCATAAGGAAAGTTAACCGTCACCTAGCTCACCGGCCGGCCGTTCTAGCGAGTACGAGAGTCCCTCACCTATTTTAATTACCCATTAGTCGAAAGGAAAACATTGACAACAGACTTTGGACATGAAGCCTTACCGATCGGCTTTGTATCAGAAAACTTTATCCATCTCAAGCATATGTAATGTGAACAATCGGAATCTGAAGCAAACCGCTTTAATAATCGACATTATAGTGAAAGACTTTATGTGTCTAGCACATGTATTATGTTAACCATCTAAACATGACGCGAAAATCGCTCACAAGAGCTATGTCGAAATTTAATAATACAAACGGACGTTTTCATCAGCTAGTCGGGAAAATAAGTTCACTTGTCAGACAATGCTCAGACATTCCACAAACTGTGACTCAGAACACGTAGTGTACTCGATTAAATGCCCGTGTGGGCTTCTATACATCGGGAAGACCGACAGGAAGATAAAATTAAGACTTTCAGAACACAAGAGTCGTATACGAACTAAAAACTTAACATCACCACTGGCACAGCATTGGATTGATAAGAACCACAACATAGCTCAGCTTCGTTTTCAAATTATAGAAGTAGTACCTCAGAGACTTGGATTGGACAATGCAAAGATACTACTACAAAGGGAAGCTTACTGGATCCGTAAATTACAGACAATGATTCCTCTTGGACTAAATGACAAGATGGAAATGGCATGCTTTCTGTAGATCTAAATAGACAGGGATTGACACACACAGCAAAACGCACATTAAAAAACATATCGTGTTTGATAAAGGTGTAGCGTTTCAACAAAATACACTTAAAAATAATGAGAAGTGATATATTTGCACTGCTCTTTTGTAAATCTGGACTTTTTTTCGAAATATCTCCATAGATTGTAAATAGGCAGGTTAAAATTACAGAAAATGGTTTGTGTAGACCATAGATGTTGGTTGTAGTCAATTCGAATATTTCATCACAAGAGTAAACTACGCCCTTCTCTTTTGTTTACTGTTATTGAAAACAAATGCCCGCTAAACTAGTCAGACTAATGACGGATTACTCTCTGCATCGCATAAGAGCCTAAACAAATGGCTTCGTTAATTCTATATGTGGCATACACAATATAGATGACAAGTGAACTTACTTTCCCGACTAGCTGATGAAAACGTCCGTTTGTATTATTAAATTTCGACATTGCTCTTGTGAGCGATTTTCGCGTCATGTTTAGATGGTTAACATAATACATGTGCTAGACACATAAAGTCTTTCACTATAATGTCGATTATTAAAGCTGTTTGCTTCAGATTCCGATTGTTCACGTTACATATGCTTGAGATGGATAAAGTTTTCTGATACAAAGCCGATCGGTAAGGCTTCATGTCCAAAGTCTGTTGTCAATGTTTTCCTTTCGACTAATGGGTAGTTAAAATAGGTGAGGGACTCGCGTACTCGCTAGAACGGCCGGCCGGTGAGCTAGGTGACGGTTAACTTTCCTTATGGCGATTATCTTCAAGTCGAACGGTAAGCTGAGCTACGTAACTTTAGGATAATTTCTAGTTTCCGACCAGGGCGAGACAGGCAATGATAACAGTCTGCATTTCTTTGTTTTAGTATTGTGAACCGAAACAGCAGCGAGTTCGAACCACGTTTATCTAGACTCGCAGGTAAAGGAGATTGTTTACTTTCTCTAAACCGCTTTATCTCACGAGAAATAGTGTATTGATAGACGGCATTTGTCTCATTTAGGTCTCATTCACGTATGCGAGACCGACAAAATATGCCGGTGAGCTCTTTAATATCGATTTTCTTAACGTTTACATGCCGCTTACTTTTTGGCCATATTAGTGCTCAAATACTCTATTTTTTCCATTCGTAGATCCGATATTGACTAACTGACAGGTAACACATATTGGCATTTCTTCCTTAAACGCACTGTAGGATAGATATCCTTTTGATGAACTTGATATGACCGTTTATAATTTGGTTTTCCAGAAATCTGTTGATAGACAAAACAAACCTTACACAGGCTTCAAATTAGTTCACGTACTTTAGGTAAGCACTAAAGAAAATTCATGAGAGTCAATTGTCAAACAATTCTAATGGCATATGAATAATATCCCCCTTGTTTGTATCTTTTCTTTTTTAGACCCCCGACGAAGGGGCACAAAGCCCCGAAATGCATTGGGTTGTTTTCTTTTGTTAACCTGTGTTTTGAAATTTTTTTACTTTCGTTACTAAAGATGTGATTTGTTTTTTGAAATTGGTCATGTAAATGATATTCATGATGAATGATATGTGAATGTAATATATTTGCGGTGTTGAGACATAGATCAAAATAAACAGAATGATATAAAAGGAAAATATATTATTTGTTGTTGTGCGTACCAGAGCCCTAGTGATTCACAGCACTAGGCCTTATACATTGTTACTTCTGTAGTGTGCAGGCACTAATCTGGTACAGCACACGTATCGTTAAAGAATATAAAGATACAGTTTAAACCACGAGTGCAGCATACCCTTCTTCATTCATATTTACACATACTGCACCCTAAGGGTACTTGCACCAAGTAAAGATGTCTTTTGACTCAATTGCGTCAATCACTGACAATTGTGCGAATACAAAGGCCTACACATCAGATGAGGCTAGTCAAATTTACAAACTTATCAAAGAAGCAAAGACTTTTGATACACAAGGAGGATCAGTGGAACAACAATTAAAGCAGCTTGAATTCCTAACCAGACGTGAATTGAATCAACGGTTACATGCAACAACCCTAATCCAATACCATCGGGTTAGAAGGATCCCCAGAGGTCTCAGATTAGCTATTCGACCTATGCTGTACAGACTTAACAACAATCCAAAATTCATGGAAAAATTGTTCGAGATCCTAAATAAGTGTTCCCTTGACCTAATCTTGTTGCTAGTTGAGGAGCTCGCCAAAACAATCAAGGATGTAGAGGAGGAAATTTACAACATAAAACAAGATCTATCTGAACGGTTAGAAGAAGCACAATGGGCAAGAATTTTGGAAGACACCAACATACGTCTTGATAAATATGGAAAAGAGCTACAAGAAACTAAGTTACGCAAGTTTAAGCGCGATACCATCGATTATAAGCTTAATGAAACATACACGTGGGCAGAGGTTTATGCAAAAAGAAGGTTCATTGGCAAGAAACAACAGCCAGCTTCTTCAGATGAGAGAGTGGTATCTGATAGCGAATTAAGCACCACAAGACAACCAATCACATCCAAACCATCACAAAGAACAGATCAGAGTGCTGACACAATGATGACCAAACCCGGCACATCATCGGTTGCTTTTTTAGAAAAGGACCCAGCATCCAACAGACCACCGGATTTATCCTCGACACAACAAGAAAAAAAGACGAGAAGAGGAAAAGGAAAAAGACAGGGAGAAGGAGAAGGAGAGAGAACAGCAGAAAAAAACGGGACTACGGAGTCAGACAAAAAACTTGTCATAAACATCTCCAATTATCCGCTCTCTGATTTTGAAGAAAAATTGTTGAACAAAGGAATTTCTTTCGTTAGAACATATCAGTCAAATGACTTCAAAACAGAAATATCTTTCTTTAAATTCATGAGAGTTCTAAGGCTAAAGTATTTCTTCACGGTTCTGAATCCAATGGAAAAATCGGACGATATGGCAACACTTTTCAAACCAAAAAGCAACTTCATGGCACCAACATCTCACAAAAGTTTGGATACCTTTGAAATCTTGGTAAAAGCAGATCTAAGTAAAATCCATTATAAAAGAAAAGTGAATAACCAGACAAGGGCAGAACAAAGCGCTATTCGATGATTAGCAAAAAACAACAATATCACAATACAAAAAGCAGATAAGGTAGGAGGACTTGTGATAATGGACACTGCTTTTTATAAACAAAAAGGTGATGATCATGTGAACGATACAAATACCTATGTCTTACTCGAACAAGACCCAACGACTAGCATCACTCAGGCTTTGGATGAACTTTTGAATAAAGCGGAGGAATCAGATTGGATAAACAACACTACTAAACGATACCTCAAGCAAATTTACCCAAGAAGACCAAAAATGTACTTTCGGCCCAAGGTACATAAAAGCATAGAAAATCCACCCTTCAGGCCAATAGTATCAGGCTGTTCATCGATTTTTGAAAACTTGGGCATCTTCATTGATACACATATGCAACCATTTATTCAGAACTGGCCAACCTATTTACAAGACACCTCGGATTTCCTCAGGAGTCTTGCTAATATTGATACAACGGGATGCATGGAATGGACTCTATGTACCATAGACGTCACTTCGCTATATACATCCATACCACATAAGCAAGGGATAGAGGCCATGGAGTGGGCTCTCCTCAGAACAGACAAACCTAATGAGCTAAGGATTTTGTTACTGCAATTGCTGGAATTTTGTCTCCTAAATAGCTATTTTCTTTGGCAAGACAAGTACTACAATCAACTGACAGGTACAGCAATGGGTTTCCCAGGGGCATGTATATATGCCAACATCTATATGGCAAAATTTGAGTTGGATTACATTCTGGAAGATCCTACTTGGCAACAAGGTCTAGTCTACTATAAGCGTTATATAGATGATATTTTCATCATATGGAAGCGCCCAAAAGCTGAACTATTAAGTAACATCAATAGTCTGAATCTTGTGGACCCCAGGATACAATTCACACACAATGTAAACAACATAGCACTGCCATTCTTGGATGTTCTTGTCGAGCTCAAGGATAACTCTATCCAGACAAAACTATACAAAAAGGCAACGGACAAAAATACTGCACTTCTGTATAGCAGTTTTCACCCAGCTAATTTGATAAATAATTTGCCAGTATCCCAGTTCATGAGGATTAAACGCATTTCCTCTGACATGAAACAATGTGACATAAGCCTGAATGATCAAAAACAGAAATATCTTGATAGGGGTTACCCAAAAAAACTACTTGAAGCACATTTAGAAAAAATCAAAGCAATACCAAGAGCGGAACTCCTCAAAAAGAAGTCGGTAACTTCAAACACTAGAATGGTATTCGTGTCCAAGTACTCGACTGCACAAAGGGACATAAAAAGAACAATATCAAAGAGATGGGAAATTTTATTGGCAGAAAAAGACTTTGGCACATTGTTCAATGAATGACCACTATTCGCGTACAAAAGAGCCCGAAATCTCAAAGAACTTCTCAGTAAACCCACTTTTCTACAACAAGAATTGACACATAAAGGAACTATGAGATGTTGCAATTGTAAAAATTGTAATAATGTGATTACAGGAAATATACTGCAGCATCCACGTACCGGAGAAAAAATAATGCTCAGACATTCCACAAACTGTGACTCAGAACACGTAGTGTACTCGATTAAATGCCCGTGTGGGCTTCTATACATCGGGAAGACTGACAGGAAGATAAAATTAAGACTTTCAGAACACAAGAGTCGTATACGAACTAAAAACTTAACATCACCACTGGCACAGCATTGGATTGATAAGAACTACAACATAGCTCAGCTTTGTTTTCAAATTATAGAAGTAGTACCTCAGAGACTTGGATTGGACAATGCAAAGAGACTACTACAAAGGGAAGCTTACTGGATCCGTAAATTATAGACAATGATTCCTCTTGGACTAAATGACAAGATGGAAATGGCATGCTTTCTGTAGATCTAAATAGACAGGGATTGACACACACAGCAAAACGCACACTAAAAAACATATCGTGTTTGATAAAGGTATAGCGTTTCAACAAAATACACTTTAAAATAATGAGAAGTGATATATTTGCACTGCTCTTTTGTAAATCTGGACTTTTTTTCAAAATATCTCCATAGATTGTAAATACGCAGGTTAAAATTACAGAAAATGGTTTGTGTAGACCATAGATGTTGGTTGTAGTCAATTCGAATATTTCATCACAAGAGTAAACTTCGCCCTTCTCTTTTGTTTACTGTTATTGAAAACAAATGCCCGCTAAACTAGTCAGACTAATGACGGATTACTCTCTGCATCGCATAAGAGCCTAAACAAATGGCTTCGTTAATTCTATATGTGGCATACACAATATAGATGACAAGTGAACTTATTTTCCCGACTAGCTGATGAAAACGTCCGTTTGTATTATTAAATTTCTACATAGCTCTTGTGAGCGATTTTCGCGTCATGTTTAGATGGTTAACATAATACATGTGCTAGACACATAAAGTCTTTCACTATAATGTCGATTATTAAAGCGGTTTGCTTCAGATTCCGATTGTTCACATTACATATGCTTGAGATGGATAAAGTTTTCTGATACAAAGCCGATCGGTAAGGCTTCATGTCCAAAGTCTGTTGTCAATGTTTTCCTTTCGACTAATGGGTAGTTAAAATAGGTGAGGGACTCGCGTACTCGCTAGAACGGCCGGCCGGTGAGCTAGGTGACGGTTAACTTTCCTTATGGCGATTATCTTCAAGTCGAACGGTAAGCTGAGCTACGTAACTTTAGGATAATTTCTAGTTTCCGACCAGGGCGAGACAGGCAATGATAACAGTCTGCATTTCTTTGTTTTAGTATCGTGAACCGAAACAGCAGCGAGTTCGAACCACGTTTATCTAGACTCGCAGGTAAAGGAGATTGTTTACTTTCTCTAAACCGCTTTATCTCACGAGAAATAGTGTATTGATAGACGGCATTTGTCTCATTTAGGTCTCATTCACGTATGCGAGACCGACAAAATATGCAGGTGAGCTCTTTAATATCGATTTTCTTAACGTTTACATGACGCTTACTTTTTGGCCATATTAGTGCTCAAATACTCTTTTTTTCCATTCGTAGATCCGATATTGACTAACTGACAGGTAACACATATTGGCATTTCTTCCTTAAACGCACAGATATCCTTTTGATGAACTTGATATGACCGTTTATAATTTGGTTTTCCAGAAATCTGTTGATAGACAAAACAAACCTTACACAGGCTTCGAATTAGTTCACGTATTTTAGGTAAGCACTAAAGAAAATTCATGAGAGTCAATTGTCAAACAATTCTAATGGCATATGAATAATATCCCCCTTGTTTGTATCTTTTCTTTTTTAGACCCCCGACGAAGGGGCACAAAGCCCCGAAATGCATTAGGTTGTTTTCTTTTGTTAACCTGTGTTTTGAAAAAATGTTACTTTCGTTACTAAAGATGTGATTTGTTTTTTGAAATTGGTCATGTAAATGATATTCATGATGAATGATATGTGAATGTAATATATTTGCGGTGTTGAGACATAGATCAAAATAAACAGAATGATATACAAGGAAAATATATTATTTGTTGTTGTGCGTACCAGAGCCCTAGTGATTCACAGCACTAGGCCTTATACATTGTTATGTAGGATGTTAGCATTCATGTCTTTCTAAGTTTGTTTTGCATTGTCATTTTTGTTTGTAAATTATAATGTACAATATTGTAAATATATGGATGTATAGTACCTTTCTTTGTCGAAAAAATGTTTTTTGAAAATTATTAAATATACATAAATAGTTGATACTAATAAATACCTGGTCAAACTTGACAAACGCTTTTTTGACCTTTCGAATTTTGTGCAAAAATATTGGTGGGTAGGCAATTTTCTTGTTGTTTTTATTTGAATAGGGTCCAGCTTACCCACTTGTCCTTATGGGACTAACCCCTTAGGTTTTCACACATGGCACCAAAGCTCGCTCCGGCAAGGGAATCACCAAACGTGCACGCATTCCCATTGAAAGCAATGCAACGCATGCGAGTCTTTGCCTGCAAAGCTGTGCCAATTACAAAAGCTATTTTTTTCCTAAGCATCGCATGCGCGATGCATAGACAAGACTTAAAACCCACGATTGTACTCAGAAGATCCAAGATTTCGACAGTGTATTCCATATTTATTTCATCTTCTGTTTGAAAATGACTTGTCTAGACTTTCATATGCAGACAACCACATATTAAAAACAGGAGTTCATCTTACACATGTTTGTGCGAAGTAATTTTTGGACAAAGTTCAACGAAGAGACGATCATTTAGAATCTCAGGTAATCAATTTAATAGCGTGCGAACGTGGTACTAATGAGTTTTGGTATCATCGTCGCAGAGAACTTAAATGTATGTTAAGAAACTTAGGAACCCCTACATGGTTTGGTAGGATTAGCTGTGCTGAATACACATAGTTTGTGATAAAAAGAAATAAATGTGATAGTTGGAAGGTTTGTAAGAAATAAACTCTGATGTGTGCCGCACGCGTGATCAATGCTCACACGCGTGTAGTACACACAGCGGGGTAGTCTCGAAGTCCCTGATTATGCCAAAGAGACTATCCTCAGCTGGAGAAAAGTCTAGGGGCTTGCTGGTCACCCAATTGTGGGTGGAGGGAGCGAACCCTACTTCTTTGAAGGACCCTCACTCACCACTAGTTGTTGACATGCTTCATCATCGGGTCCCCGCTGGGGTGACCGAATGTCTCCCCAGCGTGCTACTACGCCTTGTTACAGCAGAGCAGGATGTGGTGAGTGCAACAGTGCCCAAATTAAGAGGTGACTAACTGTGATTGTGCAAATGTGTCAAAAATTTAAAAAATGCAAGGGTTGTGCCTTTAGAAACATTTTAATAAGGGCCAGCCCGCATTGATTAAAAACAAAGTGAGCGGACTCCCCAGGTTCTTAATTAAGGAACCGGAATCCTAAGTCAAAGGCATAAATTGGTCGACATGTTTCAGCTGTTTATAGCGTATCGCTCTGCTTTCTTCATGACCTACATAAAAGTCCTCCCGAGAGGCTCTAAGTGTGAACAATATACAGTGAAATTAAACGGGAAATGTCCGTCAACACCACACTACACACTTGGTAGAGATGTAAGAGAAGACCTGTGGTAAAAAAAAAGGGACAGACAGGACCACAACACATAAACATGAAGAAGGAGAGTTACTTTCTTCGTTCTGAAGTTTTGATCAACAATGGGTGTCACATACAGGTAGTTCTAGGCATCATGCATATTTTGTGTGCCACCAATACTGGGGTGCTACCTTAGAATCCTTCATTTAGGTGCTTCTAAATTAGCCACAAGGACCGTCCCTGTGATTAGGTCTGTGTCCAAATATTGCTCCATACTCATTAGGAACGAGCAATGTGCCATTCGCTTTCCATTCTAAAAGCGGTGGAGTTGGTGAACCACAGTGTTTAGGAGAGTATTTGCAAGTGTATTCTAAGATATTAATGGAGAACCATAAGCCCACACTACAAGAAGAAAATCCCTCTCACAGCGTGACAAGCAAGCAAACGCGATTTTCAAACAAACGTGAGTGAGATAGAAGTTTCTGCAGAGACTCACTTCAAAAGGGACATAATTACGCCCCTACGGAAACGACAGCGTGGGATGTCTTCACGCGGCGTTTTTCTATGAGACATAATAATTAGAAAGGTCAGAGGTCGTTTAAGGAAAAATACCACGCTGCGAGTGCTCGCCTCGGTGGCAGGGTGGAGTTCAACTTACTTTAGCGCACGCGGCTCCCCTCCGTGTACCTACACGATCAGCGACGGTCTCCCGGAAGTGCAGGGAGAGAGAAGCCTGTCTGTTTATATCCACAATTCCCCTGATTGGTTAGTTCGGCCCTCGTGGGTCTATGACGTCGGAGACAACGCCCTGCGTCTATGGGTGATTGGCAGCAAAGGTGTAAGGGCCAGCGGGATTGGTTAAATGATCCCACGTGGGAGGTGGGTGGATCGGTGCTCGTAGCACTAAGCTTAGGGGTTCGAGTCCCCGTTCTGATTGTAACTCGGGTCCGGTTTTTTAATTGCCAGGAAAAAATAAAAATCAAAGGGGATCTTAAATGCTGGACCAGAACAAATTGTATAATGTTAATGCAATTTACAGGTCGCACAAGAGAAAAGCAGAGGTTAGTTGTGATTCCTCGTAATGATTTAGCAAAGCCAAGCGGTGAATGGCTAAGATGGAAGTGTCTCCCGGAAGTGCAGGGAGAAAGGAGACAATCTGTTTATGTCCTCAATGCCCCTGATTGGTTAGTTCGGCCCTCGCGGGTCTATGACGTTGGACACTAAGCCCCTCGTCTACGGGTGAAGGATTCTAAGGTAGCACCCCAGTATTGGTGGCACACAAAATATGCATGATGCCTAGACCTACCTGTATGTGACACCCATTGTTGATCAAAACTTCAGAACGAAGAAAGTAACTCTCCTTCTTCATGTTTATGTGTTGTGGTCCTGTCTGTCCCTTTTTTTTCCCACAGGTCTTCTCTTACATCCCTACCAAGTGTGTAGTGTGGTGTTGACGGACATTTTCCGTTTAATTTCACTGTATATTTTTCACACTTAGAGCCTCTCGGGAGGGTGCGCCTTAGCGCGCGCACACCACCGGCGGACTTTTATATAGGTCCTGAAGAAAGCTGAGCGATACGCTATAAACAGCTGAAACATGTCGACCAATTTATGCCTTTGACTTAGGATTCCGGTTCCTTAATTAAGAACCTGGGGAGTCCGCTCACTTTGTTTTTAATCAATGCGGGCTGGCCATTATTAAAATTTTTCTAAAGGCACAACCCTTGCATTTTTTAAATTTTTGACACATTTGCACAATCACAGTTAGTCACCTCTTAATTTGGGCACTGTTGCACTCACCACATCCTGCTCCACTGTAACCAGGCGTCGTAGCACGCTGGGGAGACATTCGGTCACCCCAGCGGGGACCCGATGATGAAGCATGTCCCCAACTAGTGGTGAGTGAGGGTCCTTCAAAGAAGTAGGGTTCTCTCCCTCCACCCACGATTGGGTGACCAGCAAGCCCCTAGACTTTTCTCCAGCTGAGGATAGTCTCTTGGGCATAATCAGGGACTTCGAGACTACCCCGCTGTGTGTACTACATGGGTGTGAGCATTGATCACGCGTGCGGCACACAGCGGAGTTTATTTCTTACAAACCTTCCAACTATCACATTTATTTCTTTTTATCACAGTCACTCCTTTGTTGTTTATAATATATTGAACCGGGGTACAGGAGTGTCTACACCCTACCTCTCTTGTTGATATTAAAAACTGAATACACATAGGACAATTCACTTGAATTTCTACAAGAATCAAATTCAAATGTAAAGAACATTGAATTGAAGACAGCTGGAGAATTGTTTGGTTCGGGTAAAGGTGTGCAGATATTTTAATCATAGGTTTCAAGCTTCAATGTATTAAATCTGCAATACAAATAATCCGCCTCTTCGAGAAGTTATTGATTTCTTTTGGAGAAAGTTGTACCAAGCCAGAGGGGCTCCTCATATACACATGTTGCTGTGGATGAAGAATGCACCTAAATTTGGAACCGATTCTGATTAAACTGTTTTGTCTTTCATTGAAGACTATGTTACATGTGGGATTCCAAAATCAGGAGAACAAAATACCTTAAGACAACAAGTTTTACGGTTTCAAACTCATCGATGTGGAAAATATTGTAGATGGAAATACAAATCAAAATGAATATTTTATACAAAATGTCATTTTTTTGATTCCCATGTCCAATAATTTCACAAGGTAGAGTCAACAGTTTCATGTAGCAGTAAGACATACTATATCTCAAAAATCTCTGAAGAATACTTGCAACATAGAAAGAAGAGAAAATTCAAAGTATATGGATGACTTAAATCCAGTGATTTTGATAATGCGAATGCAAACATGGATATCCAGTATGTTGCAGATAATTTGATTGCGGTTGCTCGTTATGTTAGATCATATATAACCAAATCTGAAAAGACGGAGTTGAAAGAAATATGGGAAGTAATTTCTCATTAGAAGATTCTTAGTAATAAATTGTACAGCTTTAGTTTGAAGATGTTTTCCTATCGAGAGATTGGATCCTACGAATTTCGTATCGGTTGACTTCTGCAAGTTTATATTCAAAGTCAAGAGGAATCATTTGGGTAAGTCAAGGTCTTGCTGCAATACAAAATCGAGTTTTGAAATCTCTACAAGAAATTGAATTCTTAGCTTTTAATGAGCCGAAAAGTACAGAGATATGTTAAAACAAATATGTTGGATACGTACTATCCCAATAGGAGTCCACATCTAGAAAATTTATGTCTCTATGAAGTACTGTAACATTATAGTTTTAAGCGAAAGGTTACCGAAAATATAAATGAAAACAAATATGCAGTAATTGGATGTGATGGGCAATCTGTTACTGCTCCAAGCCTCTCTGATTCGAGTGGCAAACCACACTCTTGCGAGGAATTTGACGATTTCTTCACGGAGAAATCACGACTCATCTCTATTGACCTTGCCTCTAAGAAGGCCCTTTTGCCCACATCTTTAGCTGCCTCGCCCTCTGACTTCCCTGAAAAGCGTATCCCAACCATCTTTGATGCTAACAACAATGCTTCATGGGGCTCCTTTTCCCCATTTAGTGAAAAAGACATTGAAAAAATTCTCCAGACTATCAACCCGTCGAACCACTTCTGTGACCCGCTTCCTCTGGCCATTTTTAAAGAGATCAAGAGAGTGCTCATCCCCACCTGGACCAGGATTGTAAACGCCTTCTTATCTCAAGGCTCGATCCCCGACTGCCTAAAAGCAGCCCAGATTTCACCTATTCTAAAAAAAATCAACGCTGACAAATCAGATCTCAATAATTTCCGTCCTAGCCCCAACATCCCCACCCTAGCAAAACTCCTTGAAATATGTGTCTAATCTCAGCTCTGTGCTCACATTGAGATTTATATTGAGAATTATCAACTCCTAGATCATCATCAATCCGGTTTCCGGAGGGGTCACAGCACTGAATCGGCCCTCAGATAAAAACGAATCCTGCCTTTTGATCCTCCTTGACCTTTCCTCTGAATTTGATACGGGTAATGATGACATTCTCCTATCCATCCTACAAAACAGAATGGGGTTCTCGGATCAGGTGCTCCACTGGTTCTCATCTTCCTTCTTCTCAGATCTCAAAGATTCAAGACAAACCACTCTCTCTCTCATCCCTCCCCAGTACTTATGGGGGTCCCCCAAGGATCTGCCCTTTCTCCTATCCTCTTCAACCTTTTCCTGGAACCTCTTGCTAACTCACTTAACTCCATGAACATTCTCTTCCACATCAATAAATCAATCATTACATTTGTAAAGCGCGTTACATACCTTATGAGGGTCTCAAGGCGCTGGATCAGTCATGCCGAGGCATTCTGGATTCGTTGAAGTAGTCTCAGGAGCTTGGTTGTTGTTCCTGAGTAGAGGGTTCCCGTAGTCGAGTCTGCTGGTGATGAGGGCCTGGGTGACGGTTTTTCTCGTGTCTGGAGGGGATCCATTTGAAGATACTGCGGAGAATGCGTAGGGTGTTGAAGCAGGATGCGGACATGGCATTGACTTGCCTGGTCATGGAGAGGGTGGAGTTGAGGATGATCCCCAGGTTGCCTGCGTGGTCTGTGGGTTCCGGGGCTGGTCATAGCGATGTGGGCCACCAAGAGTCGTCCCAGGTTGATGGGGTGGGTCCAAGAATGAGGACCTCCGTCTTGTCTGAGTTCAGCTTCAATCTGCTGTCCTTCATCCAGTCGGCTATGGCTTTCATTCCTCTGTGGAGGTTGGCTTTGGCAGTGTGGGGGTCTTCGGTGAGGGATATGATCAGCTGGGTGTCGTCGGCGTAGGAGATGATGTTGAGGTTCTGTTGTCGAACGACGTGGGCGAGCGGTGCCATGTAGATATTGAACAACGTCGGGCTGAGGGAGGATCCCTGTGGGACGCCGCAGATGATCTTGGTGGATTTCGAGTGGAAGGGTGAGAGGCGGACGCTCTGGGTTCTGCGAGGAAGGAAGGATGTGGTCCAGGCCAGGGCCTTCTCATGAATTCAGGTGCCATGGAGGCGTGCTGATAGGGTACGCTGGCAGACTGTGTCAAAGTCTGCTGATAGGTCCAGGAGGATGAGGGTGGCTGTTTCTCCTTTGTCCATCAGGATCCTGATGTCGACAGTGGCGGCGATGAGGGCGGTCTCGGTGCTGTGGTTGCTGCGACAACCGGATTGGGAGGGGTCCAGGATGTTGTTGTCTTCGAGGTAGCGGGTTAGCTGTTTGTTGACAATCTTCTCTGTCACTTCAGCCGGGAATGGGAGCAGGGAGATGGGTCGGAAGTTCTTGAGGTCCTTGGGGTCCGCCTTGGGCTTCTTCAGAAGGGCGTTTATCTCGGCGTGCTTCCAGCTTTCCGGGAAAGTTGCTGTCTCTAAGGAACTGTTGATTGTGTTTCGAAGGTGGGGCGCGATGGTTGTGCTGGCTTTGTTGAAGACGTGGTGAGGGCAGGGTTCAGATGGGGATCCGGAGTGGATGGAGTTCATGATTTTGATGGTGTCTTCGTCGCTGACTTTGGACCAGGCGGTCAGGCGGCTGGTGTGGGTGGTGGTCGCAAGGGTGGTTGCGGGGTGTCGGAGTTGAAGCCGTTGAAGTTGTCGTGGAGGTCAGTGATCTTGCGGTGAAAGAAGGAGACCAGGGCGTTGCACAGGTCTTGTGATGGTGAGATGTCATTGGTGTTGGAGCTGGGATTGGAGAGTTCTTTCACGATGCTGAAGAGCTCTTTAGTGTTGTGTGCGTTGTTGTCTAAACGGTCCTTGAAAGCGGTCCTCTTGGCGATTCTGATGAGTTGGTGGTGTCTGCGGTTGGCGCTCTTGTGGCCTGCGTGGCTGTCATGGAGCCATTTCTTCTCCAGCTTCCGACAGGTGCGCCTGGAGATCCGGCGGTCTTCGGTGAACCAGGCGGCTTTCTTGTTGGTGTGGTTGGTTGTGGAGGTCTTGAGAGGGGCGAGGGTTTCGGCGCAGTCGATGATCCACTATTTGAGGTTGGTCGCAGCGGTGTCTGGGTCTGTGGGGTTGGTGGGTGGTCTCAGGGCGAGGGTGGTAGTCAGTTTGTCCTACGTGATCTTGCCCCAGCAGCGGTGTAGCTGCTGTTGGTTGCGGTGGTGTGTGGTGGGTTTCCTGAAGGTGAAGTGGACGCATCTATTGTCGGTCCAGTGGGGCTCGGTGGTGTAGTTGAAGGAGACGGGTGGGCTGGTGGAGAAGATGGGGTCCAGCGTGTGTCCGGCAGCGTGGGTGGGTGCCATCACGAGTTGTTTGAGTCCAAGGTTGGTGAGGTTGTCGTTCAGGGCAGTGGAGTTGGCATTGTTGTTGTTCTCGAGGTGGAAGATCAGGTCCCCGAGGAGGATGTAGTCCGTGGAGGTGAGGGCGTGTGTGCCGACGAGGTTGACAATGGTCCGGGTGGTCTTTAGATGAGTGTTCCTCTGAGGGTGGTGTTGGGGTCGGTGTGGATCCGGAAGTGCATGTGCTCGCCGGTGGTGAGGGTGTGGTCGGTGTTGGTCGAGACTCTGAGGTTGTCCTTGTGGATGATGGCGATTCCACTTCCCACTCCGTTGGTGCGGTCTCTGCGGGAGATCTTGTAGCCATGTGGGATGGCTATGGCGATGTCTGGTGCTGAGGTGGCGTTCAGCCAGGTCTCCGTCACATGTATGCCGATGACACACAACTCTATTTGAAAATTTCATCCCCGGATAACATCATCTCACTAAATTCTATCCTCACGTCAACTGAAAATTGGTTAACGGAGAATCATCTCTTGCTCAACACTTCCAAAACGAAGTTCTTGCTCATCACCTCGCCAAACCTCACCTCACTGCTCTCAACTGCACTCCAATCATCATAGATTCAGCCAAATCGCTCGGAGTCACAGTGGACAAGCACCTGAGTATGAAGACTCATATCAGCAATGTTTGTAAGGGAGCGAACCACTTGAGAAATATCAAACCCTTCCTGCCACAAAACGATTTCAAGTTGGTGGTACAAGCGCTTGTCTTACCAAGGTTAGACTATGGCAGTGCAACTCTCTGTGGCCTTCCTAAATATGCCTTGGCCCCACTTAGGGCCTCGCTGAACTCTGCAGCAAGACTGACTACAGGCTTCAAATGAAATGAGCACATATCACCAGTCCTTAAATCTCTCAAATGGCTACCCTTTGAAGCCCGAATCCAGCTAAAGACTGCACTCCTGGCGCACAAAGCCACCCTCCACAATACACCCATGTATCTGGCACAAACACTTGAATTATCCTGTGGGGAAAGGGCATCTAGAAGCGCCTCTACTCTCCTCCTGAAACCGATCATACTTAGCAAAAAGAGAACTTGTCACCGAGCCTTTCTAGTGCTGTCCCTAAAATATGGAACTCTCTTCCTCCGGATGTACGCAGACTCTCCTCGACGACGGCTTTCAAACTGGAAGCCAGATGAATCCTAATGAGTAAATTCTTACCATAAGGGGTGGAGGTACTCATAAGACATTTGTTTCTTAGTTTCTATCACCATGACACAACTAACAGTCACAGATTGTCTCTTCTGCATAATATTATACCCTATACGAGTACCTTTGTTTACTGTTTAGCATTTTTTTCACAATTGCTGTGTTTATTTCATTTTGTCTACTCTTCCAACTTATTGTAAAGTGCTCTGATATCCTTCGGGATCCTATTCGTGCTATATAAAACTTTATAAATAAATAGCTAAATAAATAAATAATGTCAGAGGAAATCTTATTATTCACTGGAAACTCAGTTGTGTTACTCCAGATAAAAGGGAATTCTTCTATTTAGCACTTCAGCAACTCTTCAAGACTTGGCGCAGTGAAATAGAATTACTTGGAGAATTTGACTGCTATGAAGATTCTTTTAATGCATGTAAATGTAGCATTGAATGTACAATGTTTCCAAATTATCTACAAATGTTGTATGAAGAGATTGAACAATAAAGTACGATTGCAGCTGAAATAGCTAGAGACAGTTCTGCTCTACTAAGTCAAGATCCAATAGGACAACCAATTCTTGAAAATGAAGCAGCAATAGCCATGAGTGAAGTAGAAACGGCAATGCAACTAGCACAACAGGATATTATTGAGTTAGGAAACTTGGAAGAAGAACTAAATATTGAACAAAAAGAAATATATGACAAGTGACACAACAGATAATGCATGGTTTACTGCATGAAAAAAAGAATGCCACCTCATTTAAACCTATTTGAATGATTATCAGTGAGCAAGCTGAAACAGGAAAAAGTTTCTTAATTAAAGTTTTGACCAGTTATCTACACAAAACCGCTGAATCATATTTATCTTGTGTTGTAACCACTTCAACTGGGTTAGCAGAACATAACATTAAAGGGATTACATTACAGCGATTACTCATACTATCAGTTGAACATGACAATAAGTTGGAATATCAAAAGCTATCTTGAGAAGCCTTTTATGAAGTATGAAAGTACTCAAGAAAATGAAACTTCTAATTATTGATGAGTTGATCATGGTGTCAAACGTAATGCTTGCCTTTGTACATTTAAGAATGTAACAGATTTTAAAAACAGATTAAAATTTAAAAGATTATGATGTTCTATTTTGTGGAAAACAGGTTATTGTATTCAGCAACCTACTACAACTTACTCCTGTAAAAGGGCAACCTGTTTTTAAAGCACTTGTCCATGAAGACAATAGGAAATATTTTGGTAAGTATTGGAAATGTCAACTTAAGGTCCCAATTTGACTATAAAGAACTTATTAAGAATATGCGACAAGCAAGTGATAAACATTATGGAAACATTCTTCAAGATATTAGAATTTGTGTTTTGACTAAAGATGGTAAAGAAGCTTTACAAAGTCGGCTTTTAACAAACTTGTTTGCAAATGAAAACATAGCACCTGAAATTATTTACAAAAATATTGGAGAAAAGAAGTCTATAGTTTGCCTTATGTCTACACTGCAAGAGTGTTCTACATTCAATCAAGGGCTTTTAAAATTTGAAAAACAACCGATAGTGAAAATGGAAGCTATTGATGAAATGGAACACAAAGGGATTACTATTTTTCTCTCAGAGAAATTACAGTCAAAAGTGGATTCTTTGGAAAAGTCGGTGTCTAAAACTGGAGGTTTAGAAAATACTTTATTTGTATGTGTAAACTGTTGGGTAATTTTACAGCATAATTTGAATGCAGAACAAGGTTTTGTAAACGGAGCAATGGGAAAAGTTGTTGATTTTCCACATTTTCAGAACAGAGATGGAATTGAATTTTTGAAGATACATTTTCATCATATTGAAGAGGTAAATCAGATTGGATGTTGTGCTGTTCGTTCTGTGCTTGTAAAAGACTTGTATGTTCATAGAAAACAGTTTCCTCCTTCTTTAGCATATGCTGTAACCATTCATTATTCTCAAGGTTTAAGTGTTGACAGTGCTTTGGTAAATACTGGAAGTACAGTGTTAAAAGAGGGCATGTCATATGTTGTGTAAGAGAGTATAATCGGTTAAGAAGACTGTATGCTCCTAACTTAGGTAAAAATCCAGTAAATGAAAAACGTGTAGTGTGTCCGAAACAAAAATATGACAAACATTCTGGTGAGGTTCAAAAGAAGAAAACAATTTGAGAGAATTATGTAGCTGCAAAGAAAATTAAATTGGACACTGTTGATGACATTGTAGGCTACCAGTTAGAAAATAGTTCAGTTATCAACCGCTATGCTAATGGAATTGTGAATGTTGTGTTTTATCTAGAAGATCTTCATCATGAAATTATGGAAAATCGAGAAAAAAGATTATGTTCTTTATTACAAAATATTTTTGAAAAGTTGGTTACTTATAGAACTCAAATCCAAACTGCTTCTGGCATACGACATCTTTTGGATATATGCACTGGTTCTAAGCAATTTACACTTAATGTACAACAAGATGCATAAGAATTTCTTATGATTATGCTTGCAGTATTGCTAGATGAAGGAATAGAAATTGAAAATTTGTTCAGACTAAGTTACAGATGGGATCATAAATGTGAAGAGTGTTCATTTTCTTTTACCACTGAAATAGACTCTGAACGATTCAAATATTTGACAATACCAGACTGCAAAACAGTGTCTTTTAACATATAAGTAAAAATAGCTAATCAAGATATGAAATGTTCTCATTGCAAATTAGAAATGTTGTCAACTTTTTTCTAGAAAGATTTGGGCAATATGTAATTTTAATAATACAACGTTGTAGAGCACATGGAAGAAAATTGGAAACCAACATTTAAAATGATGTGGCAAGTCAAGTATTAATTTCAGGAAGAACTTTTAAAACAGTGGCTATTATTGTTCATGAAGGACCTACTACAACATCTGGAGACTATACTGTGTATTTAAAGTGCAATAAAGGATGGACTCATTGCAATGATGCCCATTTGGAATTCAAATGCCGGTTGCCTTACGAATTACCAGATTCATACCTGATATTTTTGATGCAAAAGTTTTGGAAACATTATTCAGCCTATTGGGAAGATGTGAACAATTACTGCTTGGATTATTGTTTGTGCTAATTCTTATTGCATTTGCAAAATTGTGTTTGAAATAAGTAGTTTATATATTTGATCTTTATATTATACGTGATAGAAATAAGAGTGTATATTTTACAAAATGTACTTGAGAGAAGTAAACGATTTATTGTAATTGAGGAATGTAATTTACACACTCTCGATAGGTAAACAGAAAGTTGCACTTCTAGTAAATATTTTCAACACCAATTTGTTTTTTTTTTACAATCTCATTGATTCTATTTTCCCCCGCTGTTGTATGATAATCTACATTGAAATCACTGTGTATGGTGAAATTCTGTAGAATCTAAGAACAGCAAAAAAGGGAAACTGAATATGTTATGTAATTCTAAAATTATGTTGTGTTCTTAAAACTATAATATTATATGCAATCACACTTTTTCTTTGTTTTTTTACAAAAGGTAATACTAAAGTTTGAAAATATTTTAAATTCAGTTTACAATAAAACTACTGTAAAATAGTTCCACTGAGTTTTGTATCTACTTTAGTAAAAAAGTAAGATGAAAGAATGTAATAAGCATGATAATGTGAACTAATGTTTACAGTCACTTTTACTGTACTCATACATATTTTCAAACACTACCCAGGCATTCATCTGTAGAGTTAGTCACTGTTCCCACACTCCTCCAATCACCCATGCACTATCTATGAACTTCTGCAGTCACATAGCCAGTACCCATACACTTATAATATCACTGAGACACTACCTGTGTACTCCTTCAATCACCCAGGCACTATCTGTACACTCATGCAATCAGCAAGACATTGCCAATACACTCTTCCAATCACCCAGGTATTACCGATATACTTCCTCTGTACATTACCCCTACACTCATACAATTACCCAGGCATTACCAACGCATTCCTCTAATCCTCAGACATTACACTTGTAATCACTCAGACATTACCCTTGCAGTCATGCAATCACACAGATATTACTCATGCACTCTTCTAATCACCCAGGCACTACCCATGCACTTATGCAGTCACCCAGGCATTACCTATGCACTCCTTCAATCAGTTAGAAAATACCCAGTGACTCCTCCAATCACCAGACATTACCTGTGCACTCATGCAATCACTCAGGCAATATCCATGCACTTCCTCAATCACTCAGGCAGTACGCATGCACTCCTCCAATCATCCAGGCACTACCCATGCACTTATGCAATCACCCAGGCATTACGTATGCACTCCTTCAATCACTCAGGTAGTATCCATGCACTCCTCCAATCGCCCACACATTACTCCTAACTTCATGGAACCACACAGGAATTACCCATGCACTCCTTCAATCACTAAGACAGTACCTATGCACTGCTCCAATCACCCAGACATTTCTCCTGCACTCATGGACTCACCCAGGCATTAGCCATGTACTCCTTCAATCACTCAGGCAGCACCCATGCACTCCTCCAATCACCCGGACATTACCCCTGCACTCATGCAATCACCCAATCATTACCTATGCACTCCTTCAGTCACTCAGGCAGTAGCCATGCAATCCTCCAATCACCCAGGTACTACCCATACAGTCATGCAATCACTGAGGCATTACCCATCTACTCCTTCAATCCCTCAGGCAGCACCCACGCACGCCTCCAATCACCCAGCCATTACACCTGCACTCATGCAATCACCCAGGCATTACCTGTGAACTCCTACAATCATTTAGGCAGTATCCGTGATCTCCTCCAGTCACCCAGGTACTACACATGTACTTATTCAATCACCCAGGCATTACCTATGCACTCTTTCAATCACTCAGGTAATACCAATGCACTCTTCCAATCACCCAGATATTACCCCTGCACTCCTGTAATCACGTAGGCATTACCCCTGCACTCATGCAATCACAAAGGCACTACCCAGGCACTTCTTCAATCACTAAGGCAGTACCCATGCACTTATGGAATCACCCAGGCGCTACCCATGCAGTCTTGCAATCACCCAGCCATTACCCATATACTTTTTCAATCACTCAGGCAGTATGCATGCACTCCTCCAATCACCAGATATTATACCTGCACTCATACACTCACCCAGACATTACACATGCACTTCTTCAATCACTCAGGCAGTTCCCATTCACTCCGTCAATCACCTAAGCACTACCCATGCACCTAAGCAATCACCCAGGCATTACCTATGCACTCTTTTAATCACTCAAGCAGTACACAGGCACTCCTCCATCACCCAGACATTACTCCTGTACTCAAGAAATCTCCTAGGCACTACCCATACACTTATGCAATCACCCAGGCAATACACATGCACACTTCCAATTACTTAGGCACTACCCATGCACTTATGGATTCACCCAGGCATTACCCATCCATTCACTCTGGCAGTACATATGCACTCCTCCAATCGCCCAGACATTACCCTTGCACTCATGCAATCATGCAGGCATTACCCCTGCACTCATGCAATCACCCAGGCACTATTTATGCACACCTTCAATCACCCAGGCACTACTATTGCACTCTTCCAATCACCCAGGCACTATCTATGCACTCCTCCAATCACCCAGGAACCACCCTTGCACTCATCCAGTCACCAAAACAGTATGCATTCACTCCACTAATCACTCAGGCACTATATGTGCACTACCCATGCACTCTTACAATCACACAGGTATTAGCCATATACTCATGCAATCACTCAGGTAGTACACATGCACATCTCCAATTACCAATGCACTACACATGCACTCTTTAATCACACATGCAATACCCATACACTTCTCCATATATTACACTTGCCACAATTCATACAACACTTTTTGTATTTTTTGATGTTTTTAAAACATGAAAAAATTAGCAGAACCAACGGCGAACAGTTACAAACCATTATGCGATTACAAATTCATTGCAATCCACTGATTGTGTGCAAAAACATAACATTGTTTTGCATTTTACACAATGCTGCTTCACTCTGGCAAATTCAGGTATGATGGGAGGTCTTGATGTTTCAGAGGAACCAGATGAAGTGCTTGGTCCAGCAGCGTCTTCCTGACTAGCCTCCTTCTGTAGGTCTTGTTGCTGCTGTTCCCTAGCTAGCAGTAGCGGCCCTTATAGGGCGTGCTTCTGCGCGGTGACGTGGGGCGGGGAAGGGCAGGGTGGGGGGTAGTAAACACCGAAATATAGATGAATGCAGATAAGTAGACATTTAAATAAATAAAATGAATTTAGTTGAATGCCCCGCATTTTATGTCTACTTACCTGTATTCCTCCGTATTCCGGTGTTTATTACCAACCCACCCTGCCCCTCCCCCGCTTCACCGCCCGGCAGCATACCCTATACGGGCCGCTACTGCTCACGAGACGCCATGGATGCATTGCTTGTAAATGCTTAAGCATTGAAGAGGTTGGATAACTACTTGTCAGATCCTCGTGACAGGATATTCTGACATATGATGCATGTAACCTTTTGTGCATTTACCTTCTTTTCCCCAGGTGGAATTGAGAAGAAAGCCCAAACAATGCTTTCATATCTCACCTTCACAGGTTCTTCCAACTGTTCTTCATCTTCAGGTGGAAGCTGGTGTGCTGGATTGAATTTTAACCGACTGTTGATACAGCCTTAGGAATCTTTACAGTGTGTTTAAACTTATAATCTAAAAATTCACCCCAAGGCTGCTACGAATTGTGAAAAATTCACTGCATAATTTTATGTATAAATGTATATTGTGTAAAGAATTATGTAAAAAAGATTTATAGCTGACCCCAATATGTTCGAGTGAATGTTTGGTTGGTATGATTGAGAGTGTGAGAGAACACATTTTGGTTTTGTAGGTTGTGTGAGAGTGCAAACGTTATGTAATGTATATAAATGAAGAAACTTTATTAAATGTTGAAATAAGTTTTGAAAAACAAGAATTAAAGAAATATAGATTCAATCCAGACAGAAAAAGAAGTGTAGTGATTTACTTCATTATGTCAATATAATTGTCGCACATTTGATTTGCAGTACTGGTATTTGTTTTGTTATATAGCATAGTGCTGGATTGGAAGCAGCCCTTTTCTGATGAAGTAAAAAACACCAAAAAAAAAACAAAGAAGAAGAGAAAAACACAGAGCTGTGTCTCTTGAGATGCAGTTGAAAGAATAAAAACATTAGATTAGGTTCCTTCAATTTCTTGTATCAAAAGATTCTTAACCAATAAAATATTTTCTTTTGAAGTCACATGGGATTCGCGCACCTGACACAGAACCAGAGCGCACCAAAAAAATATATTTAACAATAATATATCTTTCTTCCAGTTATAATATACAATATTTACAATTGTGCTAATTAATCTCTTGGTATAATATATATAATAAAGTTTTATGCATATTCTTTTAAAACAAAATAATTTACGATGGATTCGCGTACCTGACGCAACCCCTGAAAATAAGTCCTAGACTTTGCGAGAGACGGTTGCGGCTCCAGTAACTTGGATGTGTGCACCCTCCGTAACCGGTAGGCTATCAGAATGCAAATCAACTTTAAAGAAAAATAATTATGTTAATATATATTTTAGAAAGGATCACATATCACATTATTTTTATAAAAGTTTAAAAATTATGAAAAAGTATGTTTAAGACAAATCATAGTTGGAAATTAGGACTCAAAAAACCATAGAAATTCACTGAAAAAACCATAGGTTTCAGGGACGTTATAGTTCGAAATTAGCATTTAAAAAACCTTTGAAATTCACTGAAAAAAACCATGGGTTTCAGGGTCGTTAAAGCTAGGAAATTAGTATTTAAAAAAACATAGAAATTCACTGAAGATACCACAGGTTTCATGGACATTATGGTTAGTTGGACATTTCACTCGTACAAAACCAGAGAAATTTGGTTGTTATAGTTAGTTGAGTTAAGTATAACTTGCGCCCCCTTAATGCTCTGCTGATGACATCACATGTAAAATCATTCATGGCATGGTCAGTGGCATCACTGATGACATCACTATATATATCCAAATTGTAAGTCTACACTGGGATCCCTCACCCTGGCAGCAGTGGTGCGCATACAAACGTGGGCTTCGTACACAATACAAACCTTCCTCCTTTCCTGGCAATGAAAATAATCCATGCTTGCTCATAAGTATATTCAAGGATTTATTTGTTCAAGTGGATCAAAAACAATCCAATACTTTTCGGTGATCAAGGTGCTTTTGCAGAGTGGCGGAAAATAGGGTGTGGCCTCTGATCACCTCTCAGCAATCCAGCTGTGTAGGGCTTACTGGAGGTAACAGGTGGGCTAGTTGGCAGCTAAGGACCCTCAGCAACAAAGGGGGACTTCATTCCCCAACCAAGAGCGTGCCAGGAGGCGCGTCTGCAGAGTAGTGGTGAAAGGGGGTAGGGCCCCTGGCAAGTCGTCGGCTTCTGATTTTTTAAATTATTTTAGGAAGAGAGACTGTGTGCCCCACCTTCCATTGATCCTTTTGGGTCCCGGTAACCCCATCCCCTGGGGCCTGACCCATTTTTATTTCTTTTACTAAAATTAAAAGGAAAGCGGCTACTCCTTTGTTTTTATTTTTATATTTTAAAGAGGAGGGGAGGGGAGCATGCAGTCCCCCTCCCCAGGCTGATTCCGGCCTCTGAGACTCCATCCCTGGGGTCCGGCCAATATTTTTTCAAGGGATAGTGGCCACGTGGCCCCCCGTACCTAGAATCGTTTTTGCCTCAGAGACCCCATCCCCTGAGGCCTGGCCACTATTTTTTTTATTTGTTTGAGAGGGGGGCAACTTGGCTGCCCCAGCCCCATGGACTCCATCCTCCGGGGCATGGCCTCTTGTTGGTGACCATGGGGAGAGGCTCAAAGGACCCACAGTACCTGCTGGCTCCCCTGCTCCAGCGGGAGCTGGCACTGCGTTGGACTGAGGGAGCTGCAAACCTTGAGCTCCTTTACACTTTACTTTTAAAAATAGCCCAGGCAGCTAGCAGTGTCTGGGGCTGTGTGGGGGGCCAGAGCCCTTCCAAGAATGTTTCTAAATTTAACCCCGGGGAGGTGGTGGTCCTGGGGCTGGGGCTGTGTGAGTGGGTAGGAACCCCCATGCATTATTTGAATGTTTAGATCCTCGGGAGGTGGCATTCCCTGGATATGTGGGGGCCACTGGGGTCCCTAGATCTCATTTCATCATTGCCTCCGGGACTTAGCCCACCCGGGAGTTTAAAGAAAATAAAGAGCAGCAGCTCGCACTGGGTTTCTTTTTTAATTTTCAGCCAGGTTTGTGGATCCAATGCAAATCCTGCCGAATGGTTTTAAAAAAAAGGGTTTTTTTGGATCTTGGGGTCCTTAAGCAGGCCTAGGGGGCCAGGGTGTTTCTACCCTGACCACTTTTCATAATTTTGAATGTTTCTTACCTTTTTCCTTATGCTTTGTACAACCAAGTCACAAGATGGCTGCCAACACTTCCTGGTATGAAGTGTTGGCAGCCAATCTGATCTTAGGCACGAGGTCAGGAGGGTTTGTGGACCCTCCATGTTCTCAGTTGTATATTTGAGAAATCTTTAAATTTCTCAGGAACTGCTGGATGATTTACACCATTTAACAAAAAAGAGCACACCCTGGACCAGGAGCTACCTTTTTGCCAAATTTGGTGTAATTCCGTTCAGCGGTTTGGTCTGTAGCTGTGTCAACAGTTTCCTATAAAAATTAACATGGAGGAAAAGCGTTTTGGAGCCCTCCTTTTTTCTTGGCCCCCCCACTTAATGGATCACTCTGAAATTGTTTAAACATCAGCTAAAGTGAGTGGGCCATTAGTTTTGAAAATGTCTTGAAGATTCGTCAAACGGCGCCAAAGACATTGGCAAAAGAAAACACATTTATTGAATTGAAACAAGGCCCTATATATATATTGTCACGGTTCACACATGTGGCGTTATGAAAAGTATACATACATACCTGTATAGTCTCACCTTGTCGATATTTCGTGGCTCAATACAATAATATTCCACAAAATTATGGTAGCACAATATTTTTGAAAATATATGCTTGTGGAACACCCCTATGAGTTGGGCCCAGTTGGTGGTTACTCTCCGAATCTGTGGTTATTAATTTTGTTTACTATTATTTTTCTGATTCCCCAAGACACTATTTCATTCTTCCTAAATAACAGACTTATTCTAGTTGTACCCTTGTGGCTTCATTTGGGACATAAAGCAAAAGAAACATCATTCAATGACTGATGAATTTGGACCATATCTCCAAAGCATGTGGAGCCATCCACTGTCTCCAAGTTAAGGAGTTCACCTTCATTTATTGTCTGAAGCTGTGTCTACTTAGTCTGTGTAGTCATGAATGTTGAATTCCCTACCACCACCATAGTAATCAGAAATGCACCTTAATTTTAAGTGATTGCACTAAATTGGAAAAATTCAATGGCCACACTGAAGCCTCCACTATAGTATAGTAGGGCATACATACTATAAGTATTATATAGTATTGTATTGTGTATTTGTAAAGTGGTTCAAAACCATCATGGCGTCCCTAAAGCACTTTCTCAGTAGTTGAATAATTTAGAAGTGGTGTATAATTGGTGTTAGTTTGTAGCATAGCCAATGTGTAGTGTGTTTAGTGTTGTGCATGAGATTTGAAGGTGTGCTCCTATCATATTGCAGTTACCTTTTAGTATCGCTTATGCATGAAGAAATATAGGATCTCCGTTTGCATATATGTCCCTTTGCATCTTATAACCTGCACCTCATGCATCACATGTTAGGTAGCAGCCAGGGTTTGTTGTGATTTGTGTTCTAAATGGTTGCTTGCTTATCTTTAATATGATGGAGACTAGGTGGGATTGTAAGAAGTCCAAAAATGACGCTTTCAACACCACAGTTCTGTTTATATTATTGCTGTAGTTAGACACCCCAACCATAAGCTGGAGTTGAGTCCATGGCTGAACAAACTCAACAACTATATGGAAGCAGCTCATTTGTGCCAGGAGAGTGTACCCACGTTTTGATTTCTGGACAGAAAATGCATCCACCAATGAGGAATTTACTCAAATTAGGGAGGTAATGTGATTAGAACCTTCCTTTCAAGGTTTTTAAACTAATGGACCCTAAATATTCCACTTTTCAAGAGTAGAAACCCCTAGAGGTGACAGAGCTGCTGTCAAGTAAATGTAAAGATGTTAGCCTTTTTATGGACAATGAGACGGCAACATGAATCAAGACTTCTAATTTTAGCGTCTGATAGCTATTGCGTTGCACTTGTTTTCAAAATGATTTGATGCATGTCTTTGGTGCATGCAGCTTTAACTGTGGTGCACAGAGATCATATATTGCCAAACCCAGAGGAACAGAATTAGAGGTAACATTGATCATGAACATCCACAATTGTAAGATCAGAGATTCATATTTGTCTACATATAGGTACAACATGTTTTTCATTCACTGCAAAGAAACTTTTTATCTTGAGTTGTCTCACAAATTTATAAAGATCAACCCGTGGATCAATGAAATCACAGCACATATTAGGACAAAAAGTAAGACCACATTGTAGAACCCTCTGTTTGTCTCAATGACAACACTATCTGAAAGAGTTATTAGCTATAAGACTTCCTGATTCTCTAACCTAACTGTTGGAGCCCCCTCCCATTAGGAATTAGGCTTTGTTCCTGTTCTGACTGTGGGTTCCCATCCTTGTATTTTCAAGTTTTTTCTTCTTTCTCCTCAGGGTAAACAACGTTACTCCAGCAGAGAGACAAGCTCTAACAGATTCAGGCTTAGATCACTCTATTGTAATAAGAGAATCTGACAAGGGAGGAAATATCATTGTTATGCAGGGAACAGATTAGAATGATGAAATAAAAAAGCAAATTGAATGATAATAAATCCTATAAGAAGTTACCTAATCATCCTATCGGGGAAGCTAGCATATGTATCATAGAAAAAATATTCTCTTGGAGAGAGATTGAACTTTTGAAAGATAGGGAATTCAGGTACCTCAATGTTACTAAACTGAGGTTCCCATTCATTACAGTCGGCCTAAAGTTCATAAAGTACAACAATATCCCCTGGTGGACTGATCTTTTCCAGCATGGGCAGTTTGACAGAGCACCTCTCAGAATAGGTTGATTCTTTTTTAACATTTTTGGTTGTGAATTTACCCTCCTATATCTGTTGTCTGACAGATGTTTTGAATAAACTGCAGGATAAGGCATGGAACTCAACAATGAGCGTGTAACACTAGATGTGGTAGAGCCCTATACATGTACTGAAAATGACTTGGGCAAACTGGCATTCAGGTACTTTTTGTTCAAAAAGAATGCCAGTCTTATGGAACACTCCAAAATGCTACTGGAAATGAGTGATTTGATCCTGAAAAACAATTTGTTTTTCATATTTGAAGGGGAATGATACCACCAACCTCAGGGCACTGCCATGGGATTCAGGTTTGCTCCCTCTTTTGGCAACCTCTTTATGGGATGGTTTGAGAGGGAGCATGCTTGGTTCACAATGGCAGGAAGGTGGATAGTTTACATTCTTTTTTGGGGTCGTTTTATAGATTATGTTTTGATTATTTAGAGAGGCACTACTGATTATGTTGACTATTTGAATGATTTACAATGTGCAGTTCACCATGTGTCATGCCCCTAATAAGATCAACTTTCTGGATGTGCAGCTGCACACCTCCAATAACAATATACGAAGCAACTTATTCTGTAAAGAGACTTCTATTAATAATATCTTAAGGGCAGATAGAGCACATACTGTGTCAGCATTTACAGGTATCCCAATTGGGAAAATGATGAGAATCAGAAAAAATGTCATTAATGAGGATGATTTTGTGGAATGTTTAGGTGATCTAAAGAACAACCTCAAGTTAGGTGGGTATCCTGAACATGTTTTTAAAAAGACAGAAGCAAGAGTAAGAGGCATCAAGAGAGTAGCTAATAAAGTCCACTAGAAAATAGAATGAGAGATTAACATTTATATCCACCTAGAGTCAAGAGCATAACCAAATATACAATATATTGTGCAAAAACTGGGACTTGTTGAAAGGGGTTCCCGGGTTAACTAATGTGATTTCCAATAAACCTATGATAACATACAAGATAGGCCCTACAATCAAAAACAAAATAATAAAGGATTACTTGGAGGCCCTACAAAATATAGGTTCAAATTGGTTAACTCCACAGCCTATGTTTTTTTGTTTTACATGTGGATTGTATGTAATATGCTGTCATGGACAAAATAAACTGAAAGAATTCAAATATGACACATTGAACGTATATCACATAAACCAATTTTTTAATTGCCATAATTGTTATGTGGTTTATGCTATGTATGGTATGTAACTGTGCCAAGGTTTATATTGGTAGCACGAAGAGAGCACTGAAGCTCAGGATCCAAGAACATCCTAGAGCAATAGTGAATAGGTATTAGCGGTCACCTATGGCACAACACATCAAGGAATGCCAGCCAATATTGTTGATTTCAAGTTTCATCCAGAGAATTGTGAAAGACACCAGAAGAGGAGACATGGAATTGAAACTTAGACAGGAAGAGATTAAGTGAATAGGTAGACTGTAAACCATACAGATTGATCTGAACTGGGAAAACAAGCTAAACTATTTCTAATAAAAAGTCTCCAAGAGTGACTGGTTCAGGATGCGATATGACAGTGGAAAGGAAATGTAAATGAACCCCTGTGTTTGAGAAGTTGACCTAATAGTATGAATCTTCAATTGAATAGAAGTCTTAAATAACAGAGATCCTTTGGAGGAAGACAGTTTTGTGAGGGGTTCAGGTTGATATAATTGACCACTTATGCATAACTGAATTTGGATTGTGCAGATTGTGGACATTGATAGATTTAGAGTAGAATGTTCATGCCTTCTGAATAGGGTTTATTAAATAGATTTATAACACATGCTGTTTGTTGACCAGTTCAGAGGTAAGGTACCTCCTTGTGGAAAGTGGTGAAACACTAGGTAAGTGGCCACATTATGAGTGGAATCCATCTGTAGAATCGCAAAGTGTACTTAAATATTGACCATCCCATGTTAGATCAATATGGGGGTCTTTTTTTTGGAAGGCGACCCTGTCTCTCCATTTTTTATTTTGTGAATATCGGTTTTACAAGATTGAGTGTAGAAATGAACAGACTGTTTGCTTGTAGACAGGTGGTCATGTCTATAATGTTAATTTTGCCAGTACAACAGGAGCCCGCTGTCTCTAGCCTCATGTCTCTTTATATTGGCAGAACAGGCATGCCTCCATCTAGTAAGTTCAGTGGAAGGTCGTTCTTTCTGGCTGCAAGACACTTGCACATTAGTGGCCTTATCTGAGTAGGCATGCCTTTGATTGGTTGAATGTGAGGTGGACCAGGGAGGAAACCACGTTTACCCACACATTTAGTGCAGACCCCACTTAAAATGAATGGAATAGTGTTGCTGTGCGCCTAGTGGGGATCCCCTTTAGTACATGCCTCGTAACAGAGGCCTTGGATTGGTAGGCACTCAGAATGGATGGAGCAGGAACTTCTTTAGTCAGAGTTGGACACATTTGAACTAACACAAGCCCCTTAACCTTTTTGCATGAAACAGCCATTAGCACTTTTCAGCGTTGTTAAACATTGACATAGATTTCTGGATTGATATTGGGCCTTGGCAAAAAAGAATGGAATAACGTTTGTTTACATGTAGTGCGAGATTAATTGAGAGATGTTTTTAAATACCGGTCTCGGATTGGTCGGCACTCTGGACAGACCTGAGCGGGAACTCCTGGAGTTAGAACAGGAGCTTATTACTATTTTAAGCTCTCTAACTGTTGGAATGAGTCTAAGAAAGGGATCAACTGGTTGGAATGAGGTCATTGAGTAAAAGTACATTCATTCCTAGAGATGAGGGGTCATTTTAGTGGTCAGAAATTAATTGAAACGTTGGACCGGCGATTACACCAGGGTTACTCACCCTTAGATGACCAAGAATGGATTTGATTGGCGGACTGGATTTATCATGAATATTATGATGGTTGTTATTGGTATTTTTGTAGCCATTAGGTCAGAGTTATATGGTGGAATGTGAGGTACTATGTGATTGGCTGGCATCAGGATTAAAATCTTGAACCAGTTATTGGGAGAATTGTAAGATGTTTTCCCGCACATTGGGGGCAGGGAAATGGACAAGAAAGGTTAATATACAGTAGTGCTTCTGAGCTGGTATGATTGATGTAAAAAGAGACCTAAGGGACACAACCTGATGTATGGATGAACATGGTTAATGATGAGTTGATTGTTGAACTGAGAATGTGAGGCCATTGTACTAATTTAATGCATGTGGAGTGGTGTGGCTCACTGGTTAGAGGCGGCAGATCCGGGAGCAGAAGTCAGCCGGGACCAGGGTTAAATTCCTGATGCGGCAGGTTCGTGGACTTGGGTCAACTGACTCGATAATTCTCGCTTCAAGGCCTACTCTAATCAGGGGTCCCACTCGGCAACTCTGGGCATTAGCTTGCCTAATCTCCACAACGGCCCCATCAACGCCGGGGATGCCTGGCTCCACCTTGGGGACTCTCAGCAGGGACCATCCCACAGGGAAAGCCAGGACGGTTCCCCAGTGTTATACAGCGCCAGGAAACCTACGGGTAGCAGTGCGCTTTACAAGCTCAAGCATTAATTAATTAATTATGATGTGACTGTTCACAGGAACTATAAGTTGGACTTATTTAGAGATACAATTTCTTGTATAAAGTATAAAATATATGTGCCCAAGAACCTTAGCCTTTTTTATAAAATGGTGGAGGCACAATTATGTGAAGCTCTATGAGCCTTAACCTTCTTTGCAAAATGGTGAGGGCACAAATATGTGAATGACTTTGGGGCCGATTCACAGAACTAACTTACAACAAAATCCTAAACGTACTACTTTTGGTATTCACAGAAGGCATTTAGTAGTCCTAAATTATGATTTTTTCTTAAAGTAGGATTTTGTCTTAAATTAGGATTTTGGTTTAAATTATGATTTTGTCCTAAATTAGGATTTTGTATTAAATTAGGATGTTGTCTTAAATTAGGATTTTATCCTAAATTAGAAGTTTGTCTTAAGTTAGGATTTTGTCTTAAATTTGTATTTTGTCTTAAAGTAGGATTTTGTCTTAAATAAGGATTTTTTCTTAAGCTAAATTTAAGACAATCTACAGTTTAATTTAAGACAAAATCCTAATTTAAGACAAAATCCTAATTTAAGATTTTGTCTTAAGTTAAACTTAAGACAGACTAAAGTTAAACTTAAATTTAATTTAAGACAAAATCCTAATTTAAGACAAAATCGTAACTTAAGACAAAATCCTATTTTAGGACAAAATCCTAATTTAGGACAAAATCCTAATTGAAGGCAAAATCCTATTTTAAGACAAAATCCTAATTTAAGACAAAATCCTAATTTAAGACTACTTACAGCCAGATTCCTAAAGGAAAAATCGGCTTGCAAAGGGACATATTCTGTGAATCTATTGCATTTGGGATTCATCATCCCAAATGCAATATTCGCAAAATGTGAAATCGATAAATTGCGAAGGAGTGCATTTAAGGAATCTCTATTTGAGATTCCTTAAAAGCAATTCATGAACCATTATAGAATTGTGAATTCACCATTTTTGGACACTATTTACTGCAAAGTCCGAATTTGTGGTAAATAGCAAAAACTTCGAAAAATGGAAAGGGGCGACCATTCGGTCCCCCCGAACGTATGGTGGAGTACCCCGATCCCCCCGGGAGGCCATCTTGGGCGGTAGGCGAGTCTCGGCTGGTATGCCCGAAGCGGCGTAGCCGGGGCGCGCCTTTTTCCCGCCCTCGAGTGGGTTGTCCTAGACACTGACGCGGCCGGCCACGCCCAGGGAGGCAGGCGGAGGAGGGTTTACGCCCGCCCGAAGACGGATAAAAGGAGCAACAAGCCAAGAAAGCATCCTCTTGTTCCTGTGCTCTGAAGCTGCACCTCCCCGCTGCACGTGAGCTCGAGACGGAACGAAGAGCCAATTTTTACCCACCCACCAGCCCCTGAGGACAGCCAGTTGTGTTAAATAAAGTTTTGGATGTGGTAACTCTATTTCTTACAGGTTGTGATGATTGTCGTGTTATTTTGAGTATGCAATAAAGAATGGTCATTTACAGTATGTTTTTTCGAATAAAGTGATTCTGCACTAGTGTTGATCAGTAATCATACGTGAAATAGTTATGGTTGTTTTGTAATTAGTAATTTTAGTTAAATTGTCGTATTTATTTTGGTCGGGCGGTAAGGTCATGATCGGTGAGCAGTAATTGGAAGATCCCTATGGGGGGCGTCACCCATTACGGATGGGAGCGCTCGGGGGAGGTGGCCATTGGCCCCTCAACGGGGAGGCGGTCCCTTCTAAGGATGGGCCACCGAAAGGAAAGGAAAGGCGGTCAAGGCCCCTTCCTGGATAGGAGGGGCTACGGGCCCCTCCTGGGGAATTTCCCGGGGCCAGGACACCTGCGACGGCAGATGTGGTAAGTTGTGTGGGGTGGGGAGGGGGTTTACGCTACCTTCTAGACACCTCACACGAGTCCTCGGACGACCTTTAAATGGCGTCGAGTTCATTGGGGCCCCCGTCAAGTCAAGGGAAATTGGTAGATGCACTTGAGGTACGCCTCTGTGCGGTCGCCCCTCACAAGTGGGGGGGGTATTTCTGGTTTAGGGATCTGACACCGGTTACGACCTTGCCGTTGGCCCTTAAAAGTTAGGATGTACAATTTCAAGTTAAATGTTTTGGAGGATGTTAGTTCGGCTAGGAGAACCTTTGTATTAGAATTATGTTTAGGTTAGCCAAACATCGTAATGTGGAAATGAAATTGTACATAATATGAAACTGTTATTTTAATGTTTTGATTTTGTTTCATATTTTAATAAATACGGCCGGGAGGGTCACTCCCTCCCGCCTTCCAAAAGTTCAGAACCGTTTCCGGTTTCCCATCCTTGGGGATTGTGTCGAGAGGGGGTGGCGGGTATCTCAGCCATATGCTCTTTAGTGCTTTTTTCTAAGTTGGATGTTACACACACACATGTCCTTTGAACATGTGTGTGCGCAACACCAGTGTAAATCAACATTTCAGGGGTGCCACAGGGTGTCCTTTGGACACCCTGCCCATAGGAATGAATGGGGAGTTATTCCTTATTTGCGATTAGCAATTAGCGAATCGCAAAAATAAGGAAAATGTAGAAATCGCTATAAATTTTTCTATTTCTACATGCATCCCGTTTTGCGAGTCTTTAATCGCTATTAAGGACTCGCAAAAGAGTAGTATGATGAATCTGGCTGTAAATGCCTGCTGTGAATACCAAAAGTAGTAAGTTTAGGATTTTGTTGTGAGTTAGTTCTGTGAAACAGGCCCATATATTTTGGACAGCATACACGCTATGATATTGCCTATATACTAAGCAGGACATTATCATGCACTTTTCTAATATAAATATAAGGGGAACATTGGCTCCGTATATTTAGCGCATATAATACGTATAGAGTGCCTGAGTCTCAAAATTGCCCTTATTACTTTCGATGTTTAGATAATATAAAGGTACTATACCACCTGACATTTGAAATTCGTTTGGGAGAAGACACTAGACAAGAGACAACTGTACATACAAGGTGATTATTAGTGTTTCGCTAACTGTCCTAAGTAAGTGTACTTTGCATAATGTTGATACAAACAGTTTTGTAATGAGGACTGGACCATTTCGAGGCTCTTATGCATAACAAAATGTTTTTTTTTTTAATTCAATCATCTGATCAAGAAACGGTCATTGGATATGACTATAGGATTTTGCCACACAGGTAATTAACCTTCAGAATGGAATGAATATTTTGGACAGCATGCATGCTATGATATTGCCTATATACTAAGCAGGACATTATGATGCACTTTTCTAATATAAATATAAGGGGAACATTGGCTCCGTATATTTAGCGCATATAATAGGTATAAAGTGCCCGAGTCTCAAAATTGCACTTATTACTTTCGAGGTTTAGAGAACATAAAGGTACTATACCACCTGACATTTGAAATTTGTTTGGAAGAAGACACTAGCAAGGGACAACTGAACATACAACGTGATTAATAGTGTTTCGCGAACTGTCCTAAGTAAGTGTAATTTGCATAATGTTGATACCAACAGTTTTGTAATGAGGACTGGACCATTTAGAATCTCTTATGCATAGCAAAATGTTTTTTTTTTATTCAATCATCTGATCAAGAAACGGTCATTGGATATGACTATAGGATTGTGCCACATAGGTAATTAACCTTCAGAATGGATAATATTATCAGGTGCAAAGGCTTTATAACGATATTTCGAGGCAGGGAGTCTTGTGGTGTCTGTCTTTTGCTTTTTCTTTTAACCATGATGAATCATGTGCAGCTATCGTGGACATATCTGTCTTTTGTATTGCTGATAAGAATGTGTATCAAGTTTTGTATGTTTTACATAATGTTTTTGTATGTTTATAGTTCACAGACCTGATAAAGTCCTAAGGGATGAAACATGAAACCTGTGGCTGGGCTGACTGCAATGTGGTATTAAAGACTCAATAAATTTGGATTTTACTGCATACACAACACTCCCTGACAATTGAATTCATTTGAAATGCTCATACATATGGACCTTTTCCAAAGCTCAAAGTGAGTGACATTTATGATTGATTGTGTGCTCCTTTTCAAATGCTGTATATGTTCTAAAAAATGGGTCTTAGCTATAAAACATGTGGGAAGCACTTCCCTGGATAATTGTAAACATGAACCCCTAGATGCATCATGGTAATATGTCAAAAGAGGAATTGTGGGGTATGGGTAACTTTAGGCCTTATTTTCTGGTTGTTTTCTTTAATTAAGCTTATGTTTTAAAAAAAAGTCCAGATTGGGAGGCTGGTGGCGTTCTATAAATATCTCAGAATTTCTTGTCAAGGACATTTAATTAATTTGCACCAGAAAATACATTACTGTTTTCAGTGGTGCATTGCTGATTCCTAGTCATGGATATTAATTTGCCTTTCGGCAGACTGGGACCCTTGAAAGCCAGTCTAAAAGCCCAGCACCACTCTTGGTGCCTAGGGAGTAGCCAGAAAATACCCCCCATTTTGATCCATACTTTGAATGCCTTTGGGTGAGTGAAGCGGAAAAGCCCTACCCTATCTAAAAGGGGTCCCTTCATCCCACTTTCCATCCATCTATCTCTCCGTCCTTTAAGCCTTTCAAGCAGTCATCAATGCATCAATTTCTTCATGCTTCCATCCATACTGTGTTTGTCATTCTGTCTCTCCACCCTTTCATTTTTACTCTTTCATCTGTATTTCTATCATTCCACTCAATTTTCCAGCCATTCATCCATACTTTTCCAATTCATATGTTCCTTGTATTTTATCCATACATCATTTCACACTTCTTTTACCAATTCACCCATTCATCGAATCTTCCATCCATCCATCCATCCATCCATCCATCCATCCATCCATCCATCCATCCATCCATCCATCCATTCATTCATAATTAATCCAGCCTTTCATTATCCCAGCCATTTTCTCAGTCACCCATTCAATTTTTTTTTACATTTCATTTTTCAATCCTTTCACCCTTGCATTATTCTTTTCAGGGTTCAGTTGGCCCATAAGGCATCTTGGCTGTGGTGCCACTGCACCTGCTGCACCAATTGCAGCTACGGTCCTGCAGAGTCTTTTTTTCTCTCATATTTCACATTTTCGGCCTCTTTTACTGTGACTAACTTCCCATCTGTCATGTTTTTCCCTTTTTTTTTTTTGTTTAAACCATGTGCCAGTGTGTCAACAGATCTGCAGACAGAACAGGCTCATAAGTAATTATGTGTCAATATCTCCCAAACTTAAGCTCTGAAAGGCGGGGTTGAGGACGCCACTGCCTTGTGCTTCGTCACTTGCCCCAGGCGGTCTTACGTTAATGCATGTCACAGGGAGGCTTCGAGATTAGGGGGTTAGGAGATCTCGACTAGAGAGGGAGAAGAGAGAATGAGAGCGAATGAACAGATATACAGAGAGAGCAGGGGGATAGGAAAGGATCAGGGCTGTTTTGAACTATGTTACCAAGACTGTTTTTGGTTGCCAGTCCGGCTATGGGACAGAACTCCCACAGATGTGGCTCCTGCAGCCATGACACACACTGACTGCCCAATGCAAAGCATGCTACAGTGGTCTGCAACACCTCCTTGAATGCATTGATGGTCACACTGGACATCTGTCAATGTTCATGTCTTTCTGCAGCCCAGGGAATAACATTTTAGTGTGAGTTGAGGGTGCATAAGTGATGCTGGTGCTTCTGATTCCTATAACGCTTTACACACTGTAGAACACTCTTGATATGGAATATTAAGAGGATTTTGAGCGATTTTATTTCAGCGTGAAATGAATCATGGTGCCGAGACTGACACACATGTCATGCTAAACACTCGTGCAAAATGCTGAAGCTGGTAGTTCGAGTAACATGGCGCAACTTTGGGTAATTTTGTGGGCATATTTTGTATTATTATTACAGCAAAGGAATTGGAACAAAGTTCTGCCATAAAAACCTTGCCCGAGTTTCTTCCTTGGGCACTGGTCGCCTGCCGCTGTTCACAATCAGAAAGAAGCCGACCCGAATCGAGTAACTGCAACAAACTATTGCAACGCGCTCCTAGGGTAGATCGTCATCACACGGACAGACAAGTGACCCACAACAACACGCACAACTCGTGGTAACAGTGCCTTTCACAAGTGAACGGGGTTAATTATTATTATATTATTATCGAGGGACCTGGAATGTTAGCACATTGTATGACACCTTGTAAGCCACCGGATTGAAATGACCTCACTTTTGTCGATTTAGGCGAGTTTGGGCCATATGTATGAAGGTACCGATTTGCGATTCTGAAAAAGCGATTTTTAAGAAATCGCTATTTCAGAATCGTAAATTGGTATGTATGTACAAATCCGCTTTTTTCTAGCAAATTCTTAGTATTCCTTAATTGCGATTAGCAAATTGCGAATCGCAATTAAGGAATACTTTCCCATTCATTTCTATGGGCCATGAGGCCCATGTGAATGAATGGGAAGGTATTCTCAATTGTGCGATTCGCAATTTGAAAATCGCAAATTGAGAATAATTTCAAGGGTGCAGGGGTGTCCAAAAGACACCCTGTTGCACCCCTGAAAGATGCATGGGTGCACATGTGGCGCACATACATGCCCTAAAGGCATGTATTTGTGCGTCACATGGCACTTTGAAAAATGCTTAAATGTGCATTTTTCAAGGAAATCACAATTTACCACCAACTAGAAGTTGGTGGTAATTTGCGATTCCTTAAGGGCATTTCGGAATTTTTTTGGGCTTCATACATTGAATTTAAGGAATCGCTAAATTTGCGATTCCTTAAATGCAACTGCAAGATAAGGAATCGCAAACTTTGCGATTCCTTATTTTGCACCCAAATTCTTTCATACATACCATTTTGCGAAAATGAGTTCACAAACGCCGTTGCAAACCCATTTGGGCTTGATACATTTGGCCCTTTGTTCCTTCAGATTCGTCACGTCAGTTTCAAAGATTGCAAACTAAGCAACATTAATGATATTCAGTTTTCTTGTATTAGGAGGTGTGTTTCCCCAGCGTATAATACTTTTACACAACTTCAAATAACCCTAGCTCACTGAAGCCAGTTCAGTAAAACAGAGAGACTACAAAACATGAAAACCATAAGCCCCATTTACTTTTGTGTATAGACAATATTAAAGGACACGAGTCCTGAATTCAGTGGATCTCGTGGTGGCAGGGTGGGATTTAGGAGACCCGATAAAAACAAAACAATACTTAGAATATAGACGTTTCTGATCTCAGAAATTAACCTATGGACGTACAGATCGATGGGAGGTTTGTGAGAGGAAGACTAATAAATGAGTTACACTTTATTTTTAAAATGTTGAATGAAATTTGGATTGGTAAATAAAGTAATAAACATTCACTGGCTTGCTCTGCCGCTACAGTGGTCCAAAATTACCTCCAGCTTCAGCCTGTAGACCCCATGCAACCTGTAGAACTCCTGGTGATGAAGAAACAAGGAGGCGGCAGACACTTGAAATCCCAGCCTAGAGAACTAGAGAAGGCCGTATTTATTGTTCTGATGTCTCTATGTACAGCCGTCGCCCAGAGCGTGCTGTAATGGTTCAGGGCCATAGGCCTCCATCCATAAATAACTGTGACACAGACACTTAGTGGGAGAAAATCCAAACAACGGTATGGGTGGATAAAGTAGCACAAAGCATTAACCAAATATTGTACAATTCATGCACCTATAACAGGCTTGGCGCTCAACCCTCTAGGGTCTACCGTTGAAACCCCCTCCAAACTAATACAAAAATTCTTATCAAGTGGGAGCACCTTAATCAATTAATTATTTTCACAGTTCAACTATGTTGCTTCCAAATCTTCTTTTATTGAAGTTTTTCGTCAAGAAATGAAGGCGACAATTGTTCCATCAATGTTCCAAATTCCAAATAACATCCAATCAACCATAAATATTTACAGAGATCCAAACAGCCTTTGATTCCAAATCTTCTTTTATTGAAGTTTTTCGTCAAGAAATGAAGGCGACAATTGTTCCATCAATGTTCCAAATTCCAAATAACATCCAATCAACCATAAATATTTACAGACATCCAAACAGCCTTTGATTCCAAATCTTCTTTTATTGAAGTTTTTCGTCAAGAAATGAAGGCGACAATTGTTACATTAATGTTCCAAATTCCAAATAACATCCAATCAACCATAAATATTTACACAGATCCAATCAAACAGTCGATGTGTTTCATCCATAAATGGACATTATCATGATACATCTTCATCAAATCCAATTACATACTTGACACAAATTTGTTATATTATTATAATAATCACACCTGCCTATTTAACATACTATTCATATATACATAATGAAAACTCATCAAATAAATCACAATGTTGTTCTCACCAAGAATACTTGGTTCTCTCTTGCTCTATCTGCTCATTCACCTCCCACATTATTTAGATGTAGGCATTCGCTTTGTCAATTCCTCCCTTGTTTCTGCTTCAGGGTTAATTCACTGGTTTATCTGATTCCCTTCAATTTTTTGAAATCCTGCAAAAATATAATAAATGCCACTCATCTGGATCTTGTAACTAAATTGTGAACCGCCTGACCTCATCCTTTGTAGTGTTAACCTTCATAAATTAGCCTACCTCAAATCATAATCGCTATTTCCTCAAAATTTTCACCATCCACTTTGTCTTTCAATAGAATAAACGTAACTCTGGTCGCAAAAAAATTCAATAACCTACGGAAATATGGACAAAATGATATCATTTATCCAAATATTTTCAGGTAGGCCATTGAGAAGTTTCAAATCTAAATAATGTGGGAGGTGAATTTGGAACATTGATGGAACAATTGTCGCCTTCATTTCTTGACGAAAAACTTCAATAAAAGAAGATTTAGAATCAAAGGCTGTTTGATTGGGTCTGTGTAAATATGTATGGTTGATTGGATGTTATTTGGAATTTGGAACATTGATGGAACAATTGTCGCCTTCATTTCTTGACAAAAAACTTCCATAAAAGAAGATTTGGAATCAACATAGTTGAACTGTGAAAATAATTAATTGGTTACGGTGCTCCCACTTGATAAGAATTTTTACACTTAGTGGGTAGAACTGGCACAGGGCATGTGTATTTGGTCCCTTTTATTATCACATGTCCTGTGATGCCTGTGTTGGATGGGTGTGGGGTGGGGTGTAAGCCAGCCCTGTGGGAGTGGCTGGTACAAGCAACAACTAGAGCAGTGACCATCAGGTCACTACATCCCTCCCAAACTTTATTCATACCGGAACAACAAAGTGCAACTGGTGGGAGAGAATAAACCAATAAAATAAACTTCCACTGAGTGTGTTCAGCTGCTTGCAGAAGAAAGACAATGGTACAACTGCAGCTAGGATCACCAGTTCTGCTTGGCACAGTTCAGTGTTGCCCTGCGGGTTCTGTCCTCCTCTGACTTAAGGCGTGGCAGTTGACACCAAAGTCTCTCTATGTACAGTTCTCTGTGACGGTGCAGTGATAGTGAACCTGGTAGATGTCACTTTTTGAATAACCAGTCCTGGTTGTTGTTGCCTCTTCACAAAGGCAGCATTGCTTCTAGCTACAGAATGGTGGAATAGTTACAAACAAACCTCTGTTACCAGGATGCCGCTCTCCTGGGTGTTCCCCTATCATGGGATGTCCAGGAGATCCACCTCACTAGGCTTCCACTGGACTGGGTGTATTTCACCATGTCACTCCTATGCCACCCTCCAGGTACGTGGAGGAAGCGCTACGAGTCCCACCTTCAAGCCCCTCACTCGACATGGAGGGTAGTTGTTTCTTGATAGGGTAAGTCCTGCCACCTACCACAAAACTTCCTAGAAACTGTGGAGGAGCGGCTATAGACTCATCTCTCGTGGTAGGACACACTCTCACAGGCGTCCCTGAGGCCTTTGCCCCTGGGTCGCCACGGTCTGGTGTGGAGTGGTCGGATCCTCTTCTTCAGGACATCCAAGCAGTCTCACCGTCCAGTCTCCTGTGTGACTCCAAAGGCGAATGTCACAAATGGTCCAGCTTGCTCACTGCTGCAGTCACCAGGTTTGCTTGTCGTTTCGAAGACTCCTGGATTGCTAGCTTCTCATGGAACCACCAATGTTACCAAGGTACTATGCTCCATTCCAGATTTTCTTGCACTCAGTCGTCTTATTTATCTTCTGATGTGCCAGATGTATCGTTACGCTTCCCTCATTTCTTTCATTTCTCTTCTCTTCTCTTCTTTGAACTTCTGCAGTGTCCTCATGCCACACAATTTCCTTTTTCTGGTACTTTCACTTTGTGACGCTGTCTAGTCCCATCAGGTCTTGCACTTCTTCTCTGACCAGGCCTCTCCATGTGACATGCACTTCACACAGGTCTCCCTGGTCCTTTCCTACCCCTAGGACAATGTATTCTCTACTTTCTGTGACCAGACCTGTTGTTGCAACCTTCTTCCTTTCACTACTTCTCGTAGGCTTTCATATTTTGTCTTTCGGGTACTCTTTACAGTCCTCTCCTCGGTCATCCTCACCGCCCTCTCCTTGGTCGAACAAAGCGATACCAAAGGAGATGATGGACGGAGTGTTTGAGCAAATCAAACACTTACCACAGTCAACTGATCTGGGTTTAATCCATCATCAGTCATTAGCTCACTCCACCACCCCAGTTCAGACATGACCATATGCAAATCAGTCTGACCCTCTGCCTCATGGGAACAGTCCAGCCCGAACTGCCAAGCCATGTCTTCCCTGGAACGGAAACAAGCATCCTGGGACCGGTTTCTGGCTAATCAGCCGTCATCAGCCAGGCTAGCTTGAATCCAGTGGCAAAGTGATCAAGGGACCCAGGTCTGGGTATACCCTGCCAGCTTAGGGTGAACAAAGCGATACCAAAGGGGTATGAGGTTCCGTGACAATTGTAAGTGGTGTTTTCGACTCACACGAATATGGTCGAGTCTAGTATCTATGAACCGCAAATGACGAGTTTAGCAAGTGTGCGCAGTTTCGCTGTGCTAACTTAAACCGTTCGTTTGTTATGTGGGTTTGTCATCTGTACCCACGGGTTCCATCTTAGATACGGCATCCATTTTGTCTCTTGCCCTCAAGTAGCCAGCGAACGGACGCTGTCCGCTTCGCGACCCTGGGACTCCCAAGATATTTGCGGAAGACACATGTTCTTTGAAAGTGTCTTTATGACGAGGGGGATGCTACTGTAAGGCAGATGACGCCGCTCGAGGCTCATCTTGCCGCACGGGCTTATTGTCTCAGTTGTGCATCTCATTAGGCACGTCCCTTTGATGCCTGTATCTCGTGCTTCTCGACACTCCCCTTTTACACCCTTTCCGATCTCCCCACTGTCTCCGTCTTCCTCTGCACCTGTCTTCGTTCCTATTTCGATCTACTTTACTGCTGATTGGAATTTGCTAATGGTGGGAAGATGGGTTTTTACAGTTGGGAACCGCCAAATGTTTCCGCACTTATGTTCCGGATCTTGTGTGTTTCAAAGTGATCTAAGCGACCCCTCTGAGAGCGACTTGTGGGAACCAGGTTGTAAACTATTGTGTATCATGTTATCCTATGGGTAGAAACTGTATAAAGGGAGCGATCCACAAATACAATTTGAAGCAGTCTCCCCGAACTACACTCGATGTACTTCTTGTGACTTCTGTGTTCCCTGCAGTAAATAAACCTTGACTCTTTGACGCCGAAGGAAGTGTCCCGTGTCTCTGTGATTTGTACGCCGGAGCAGGTTACCCACGAAGGTTTCAGGTGTTGTGCCCTGGCACCGCTGGGTCCAAAGAACCCAGTCCTTCAGTTGGCGCCCAACGTGGGGCTGCATCAGTGGTACCGGTCCAAGCCTGACGATCGTGAGGAACTTCGTGTGAAATCTCCGAGGGAAGGTGCACCCCGCTTCATCGATCCTGTTGTCGAAATAAGTGGCCCGAAGACTTTTCCCGCGAAGATTCCCGCCTCCTAACGGCTGCGACGGACTGCTACCCTGACTGTAGACCTGTTTTGGCGCCTGGCGTAGACCTTGGTATAGCGAGACGATTGACGGGCCTTCCTGAGGACGCCATTGATCTTTGAGTTAAGTATTTGTGGGTCGCTCCCAGAGTTCTTTGTTGTAAACACTTTAGCGAGTGTTTTTGTTGTAGACACTTTAGCGGGTGTCTTTGTTGTACACGCTGTGTGAGTGTTTTTTTCGGTGACACTTTGCTAGCGTACTTTGTTGTTGTTGTATTTGTTTGACGACTGCAGCCGCCAAAGACCGAGGGTTTAGTTCTTTGCTGGGACTTGGTAAATCCCGAAATCCCGTAACCCTTGAAGTTTGTGAAACTCGGCTAGTGTGCAAGATGCCTGGTCGCAGTACTTTGTTCAGTTGCTTTAGACCTTGTGGTGCGGATTCCCTGCTGGAGGACTCGTGTCCGATACCTCCGGTTGGAACTCCTACATATGACTTATATAGCAAACATGGGCTAGGCCCGATTGCTTTTAACGATTATTGGATCAAATATACAAAGAAAGACGGCGATCTTCGTTGGCCACCTCACGGTAGCTTCGAAGCATCGATCTTAGATAATTTGGAAATAAAGTTGTTCGAACGCAAATCTAGGCCGGCCATGTTTGATGCCTTTCGGTTCTGGCGCAAAGAAGCCCGACAGAAAGAGATCAGACAAAATAAATGTAGTCAGCGAGATACTGTTGCTACTATAGTGAAGAAAGCTGAGCAGTTTCAGCGTGATAAGGAGGATAAGGATAAGGAAGTGTTTGAGAGATTACAGCGTATGTCCATAGACAAATGCTATCCTGTTTTGTCTACGGAGTCGGATAAGAAGGAAGAGGCAGTTGAGGATTCTTTAATGTCCTATCTTATGAAGTCGCCACCTCCGTACGTACAGGGTACCGCAGCTCCTGTGGTCCCTGCCGTACCTGTTCCACCAGTTCCTCAACCTGCACTTGCTCTTCCGACTGTTCCTGCTCCTTTGCCTCTTTCTATTCCTACTGCTCCTCCGCTTCCACATACTCCTGTTCCCGCTACTGCTCACGCTACTGCTCCTGTGTTGTTAACCCCTGTTGCTGCTAACGTCTCTACTCCTTCTCTTGTTAGTCCTGTGTCTTACTCTTCTCCCTCTACTCGTAATCGTGATTCTCCCCTTGCGACAAACTTCTTTCAGTCGCTCGGACCTGTTTTTGGGTCTGCAGGTTCTGATGGTCCACAGAGACGTAGCCAGCTTCCTGGTAATAGAGAACGTGTTGCGCTATACAATATGGCGATGGGTTGGATGATAAACCCTGTTAGAAATCCACCTCGTGTTGTCCTCGAAACGTTTGATCAATTCAACATACCTACTCAGAGATATGTGTTTGATGAAATGTGCAAGTTCTTACATGATCAGATAGCGGACAATGCGCCTGACGAGGTGCTGACCGCCCTGTCTGAACTCCGGCTTCAGTTCGCAACTGGACTGATAGTCGACACTAATGTCCGACGTGCTATTGAACGGTTGCTATCTCTTCGTCCCGCTCCTATTCCTCATGCATTGTTCGTTGAGGACATTGAACAACGAGATGGGTCTGGCCAATATCCTATGCGAGAAGTTCCGCCAGTTTGGGTACCCGCTGATAATACTAATGCTAATGCTCCAATACCAGCACATTTCCAGAGAGTGTGGATACACCTCCCTTGGAAACGATCGGAAGTGCTTCAGGTGAAACAAACTTTGCCCGATCCTCGCAAAAATCCTGCGGGGTATTACAAAGAATTATCGCAGCTCGTAGACGCTACGATAATGAATCTGGCCGATATCGACATGTTGTTTGGCAATGTCGTACCGCAACCGGTATGGGCCAAGATTCGTCACCAAGATCACGCGAATGAATTAGGTGGTGATTGGGCTGCCATTACAGCGGCAGACGCTGGACAAGTGGCTGCTACTAAACCCGATCAGTTGATTGAACTTCTTCCCCAGCGAATCATTACATTAATGAAAACGCTTATGCCAGCTATGAGGGTAAATTGGGACAAGTTGTCAGCCTGCAAGCAGAAGAAAGATGAGAGTGTTTCAGACTTCTTCACGAGGTTCGAGGAAACATTCGTCGATCATAGTGGGCAGGATATGGGTACTGAGGGTGGACAGAGGTTGTTTGTGGATAAATTCGTATCGAACTTATTGCCCGACTTGAGCCATAAATTGAAAAATTCAGAAAGTTCATGGGCCGTTTCTACCTCAGCTCAGATATTGGCTACGGCACAATATTACGAAAATAGAGAAAAAGAGGAAAATGACCGTGCCGATAAAAAGACGAAAGAGCTGAAAACTAAAGTGTTGTTACAACAAGCATATCCGCCGCGTTCTAATCAGAATGCGCCTCAGCAGAATAGATCGCAGTCGCAATCAAATAGATCGCAGCCGCGTAATGATTCATCTTTTCAGAGATCTTCGTTGGGGTACAACCAATGTGCTTATTGTAGACAGGAGGGACACATTAAATTCAATTGTCCTGCTTTAAATGACCGTAGTGGTGGTAATTCGTCTAGAGGAGGTCGTGGTGGTGCACAGCACGCATCACGTGGTAGAGGTCGTGGTGCTCAGAACGACTGTTCTGATAACTCGTCAAATTCTAATAATTGTTTCGACCAACGTGGATCATCGCAAGGACGATCTGCGCAGTACAATGTAGACGATTATTACGTCGATCAGGGAACTGACGATAGTAATTACTAGGACAGCCAAAGACAAGGAGAGGGAGTGGTATCAGTTCCGGTTGATCAGAGAGGGCCTTACGTCGCAGTTGCTACATCGGGCGTCGTTGAGCCTTTTCTGTTGGACACTGGTGCAGCGAAAAGTTCTATCATGCATTCGAAACTCCCTGGCGCACCTTTGTCTGGCTTAACAAATGTATCTGTTGGATTCTCTGGCGCCCCCGTTAGCAATCCAGTTTCGCGCCCTTTGCCCCTTAAAATTGGGCCTCGTGAGCTCGAAGCTCCGTTGATTTTAACCACTGGTTGTGGCGAAAATCTTTTGGGTCTGGATTTGCTTAAACGCTTGTATGCGACTTTGTATTGTTCTCCTGCGGGTATAAAGCTTACGTTAGGAGAGAGGGTAGTCTCTCCCATGTACTTGTCCCTCGATAAGCTTCCACCGGAATTGAGTTCTCTTCCTGCATCTTTGTGGGCGACGGGTCCAAACGACGTGGGCCTACTTGATATCTCCCCTTATGTTGTTCAGTTGAAATGGAATGTGCGATTGCCACGTATTCCCCAATATCGTATCTCCCTGGATGGTGAACGAGCTTTGTTAGCGATCATCTATGATTTGATCGAGAAAGATGTCATTGAAGAAACTCGGGGAAACGTGTGCAATAGTCCTGTACTGCCCATTCTTAAACGTACTGATCCTACCAAACCGCCTGTTTATCGTTTTGTTATTGATTTACGGGAGGTGAATAAAATTGTGGTTCCTCAATTCCCTGTTGTGCCTGACATTACGGCGCTACTGACTCTGATTCCAGCTACGGCTTCATGGTTTTCGGTGATTGATTTGAAAAATGCGTTTTTCAGCATCCCGATTGCCGAAGAGAGCAGGGACCTTTTCGGTTTCTCTCTTGGTGGACGTAGCTTCCGGTTCAAACGCGCTCCTCAGGGCTACTGTGAAAGTCCATCGATTTACAGTCAAGCTTTGAAGGGTCAACTAGATGCGTTTAGGTTGCCGGTTGGTGCGGCTTTAATCCAATACGTCGACGACTTATTGGTGGCTGCTGATACTCAGGACATTTGCAAAATTGCTACAGTGTCGTTGCTGCAACATCTCTGTGAGTTAAATCACAAGGTGTCACCTTCTAAACTCCAATATTGTTGTCAAGAAGTAACCTATCTAGGTCACTTATTGTCAAAGGAGGGAAGGAGATTGACCCCAGAGAGAATTGCAGCGATTGCGCGCATGGCTGTGCCACAAACCCAAAGAGATGTGCGTGCCTTTCTAGGTATCACATCGTACTGCAGGCAGTGGATTCCTAATTTTTCATTGCTAGCGAAACCATTGGTGGCTCTTACGTGCAAGGATGTTTCGACTCCTTTACCATGGACGGAAGAATGTCAGAAACGTTTTTCTGAATTACGTGATTCATTGTGTTCGGCCCCTGTGTTAGGTACCCCTGATTACAGTAAACCGTTCACGTTATATGTTCACGAGAGGGAAGGTTGTGCTTTAAGCGTCTTAACGCAACCTTTTGGTGGTAAGCAACGCCCATGTGCATATTTTTCCTCGACCTTAGACCCAGTAGCTAGAGCATTGCCGAGTTGTTTGAGAGCAACTGCGGCAGCTGCGGTCTCCATCCGACAATCAGCAGGATTGGTCATGGATAATATGCTTACGGTGATGGTTCCGCATGCAGTCGATACTCTTTTGAACCGTACGAAAACTCAGCACTTGACGAGTGCGAGGTTATCTGGGTACGAATTGACGCTCTTGGCAAGCCACATTCAGATAAAACGTTGTAATGTCCTAAATCCGGCAACTTTGTTACCAATTAGTGCAGAGTCAGATGCAGTAACAGAACATGACTGTTACTTGCGGACAGAGGAGGAAACAAAAGGTCGTGTGGACCTTAAAAACACCCCATTGGAAGACCCGGATGGCATCCTGTATGTGGATGGGTCATGTTTTAAATTGCCGAATGGTGATGTGACTACTGCTTATGCTGTGGTGACATTGAATACTGTTGTTGAGACTGCGAGATTGAATCAGAATTCTGCCCAAGCTGCAGAGCTGATCGCTCTTACTAGAGCATGTGTATTAGCAAAAGGTAAACGTGTGAATGTGTACACCGATAGTCAGTATGCTTTCGGTGTAGCGCATAGTTTCGGACGATTGTGGCGAGAACGTGGTTTCTTGACGTCACATGGCACGAAAATACAGCATGGCCAGCTTGTGAACGATCTTTTGGATGCATTGACTTTGCCTGCTCAAGTTGCAATTGTTAAATGTAGTGCGCATCGTAAGGTGACGGATGATGTTGGTCGTGGTAATGCGTTTGCAGATGAGATTGCTAAGGAGACTGCCCGGAACCTTAGCACTCGAATGTATGTGACGAATTCGGTTAGGTGGCCTACAGAATCAAGTATGTGTGAGAATACTATAGAGAGTGTGAAAGCAATTCAGAATGAGGCCACCGACACTGAAAAGATGAAGTGGAGAGAAAGTACGGGAAGGTTGGATGTGAATGGTTGCTGGATTGATTTGTCAGCACAGAAAAGATGGATGTTGCCTGATGCGTATGTACTGGCCGTTGTGCAAATGGCACATGGGTTAGCACATATTAGCGCGAAAGGTATTTGCAAGTTGTTGGCTGATGTGTGGAAGAATGATGGAATTACTAAGTGTGCTGAACGTTTGGTGAAGAATTGTATGGTGTGTATAATGTACAATCCTGGCAAAGGAACCCCAACTCCCCCTGGCAGTTTTGCTCCTCCTTCGTATCCCTTTGAGGTGATCCAATTGGACTTCATCCATATGGAGCGATGCAATAACCTGAAATACGTTTTGGTTGTGGTTTGCGCATTCTCCCGATGGATCGAGGCCTATCCCCTCAAAGATAATACTGCTTTGTCTACTGCGAAAATCCTACTGAAGGAATACTTTCCTCGGTATGGAATGCCTAGAGTCGTGTGGTCAGATAACGGAAGTGAGTTTGTTGGAAGTGTGATGAGGAGTGTGTGTAAGGGCCTTGGAATTAATCAGAAATTCCATAGCGCCAATCATCCCCAGTCAGCTGGATTGGTTGAAGGGTACAATGGCACCCTTAAACTAAAATTAGCGAAGATCCAGGCTACGACTGGACTTTCGTGGCCTGACGCTTTGCCTCTAGCATTACTGTCAACTAGGGCGACTGTACACTCCCGAATAGGGCTTAGTCCCTATGAAATAGTGTTCGGCCGTCCTGCGAATGTGTGGGGGGTTCCTAGGCCAGGTATATTCGTTGATCTTGAGTACCCGATGTTGATTGACTACTTACATGACTTGACTGCTAAACTGAGGTTAATTCATCAACAGGTTTACGACGCCTTGCCGACGCAGACGGAGGGTCCAGGCCACCAGCTCCAGCCTGGTGATTGGGTTGTCACCCGAAATTTTTCGCGCAAGAAGAATCTGGACCCCCGCTTTGTTGGACCTCACCAGGTGCTTTTGGCCACGAGGACTGCCGTTCGTCTTGAGGGACGGAAGAACTGGGTACATGCTACCCATTGTAAGCGAGTCCCTATTCCTTTGCCGGCAGACCCGTGGGTGAGGAAAGGCATTGCGTCAACAGAAGCAGCGACATTGCCGGCGTTTGTACCTTTCAGTGACGCACAACTTGTTGGTGAACACTCAGTGCAGCAGAAAGCCATTGTTGGAACATTGTCAGCAAAAGACTCAAGACCAAATCAACAAACTGATCAACAGGACGCTGTCTCTTCGACAGATCCTTTGTTCGACGTGCAGACACGTCCCGGGAAACATCGATATTCTTTGCGATCTCACACTAAGGACAAATAAAAATTTTTGCTTGCTTTGCTGAAATTGATAACTGCAATATCTTCGTTTCCCATGATCAACTTTGAACATTCGTATCATTGAAAATTGTTTTGTATATATATATATATCAAGCTTCTTCCTTGTATCTTTTTCCTTCCACAGCTGAATTATTGTGCTAAATAAATACATATTGTGTATTGAGGGCCGTAGGGCCGCGCGCGTACCTCCTTCTGGACAGTAGGTCTTGACGCTAGGTTAAAGGCCGTCGGTTCCTAGGAACTCCTGGGAATTGACTATTGCTGCACAGAACGAAGTGCGTCAAGAAACGTTGCGGACGGTCGTAGGGAAATGGCATTTTTGAAGCTGAATGATTTGGAAGGAGCTCAGGCATATAGAGTCAAGCTGCAGAAACTTAGTCGTACGAAATGTTTTGTATCCCAATTGTTTGTATTGTTTTTAACTGCTTCCGCATTTTTGGCGGGTGGGGTGTATTACACTATGTCTTACTTCTTACTTCCTACCCCTACTCCTACTCCTTACCCTAACATTACTTCTACTGCTTCTCCTCATTCCTTTCATATGTTACCAGAACACGAACAGGCTAGACGTGTAGAATTCCGCAACAATTCCTTTATCCAGCTCCTCCATCAGCATCAGTTAGTGGTTAACACTACTAATTGTTGGGTGTGTGGGTTGATGCCACATACTGCGGGTAAGGGAATTCCATATCTGGTGTTACCGTATAGTTCCCAAGGGTCAGCTCGAGCATACCAAACAATGCTTCGAAGCGCACTAGGTTTCCACCCCTCTCCAGAACGTTCCCCCAAACCGGGTCCTACCTCATGGCAGTGGGTGGTATCGATGATAATACAGGATTTGGAAGATGAGATCTATGATGCTTATCTCATCCCTAAGGCAGAGGTACAAGCCTATAGGGCACCGAATAAAGGGGAATATAGTACGTTCACTAATGAAAAGCAGCTTAAAAGCTCGTCTCCAATATGGGTCGTACCCCACACTGGTAATCTTTGTCTTGTGGGTCGTGGCTCGCAAGCCTCACTTGGAGTAAGTGCTTGCACTGAAAGTTACGTTCTGTCAATGTCCCCGATTCCTGTGCTTCTGGCTGCCAAGGGTACGTACTTCATCTGTCATGATCGTGCATACGCATGGTTACCCGCAGACTTCATGGGCTCATGTTTTGTTGCAAATCTGTTGCCTCCGACGTTTACTGTAGATGCCGATTATCATAAGACTAGAGTTGTACGAGGCGTAATTAGTGAAGAGGATACTGCCGGTCAAGAGGCAGGAGACTTTTTTAAGGGTTTCCTCCCGTTTTGGGGACCTATGGTTAATAGTAGGAACCTGAGACATTTGACTCGAGTGGTAGAATCGACAGCTAACATTACTGCCAGTGCCCTTGGTAATATCACCACAGAACTTCAGGCGGAGAGACTTATGACATTACAAAACCGTATGGTTTTAGATGTTGTCTTAGCAGATCGCGGTGGGGTATGTAAAGTGATCCATTCGAGCTGTTGCATTTTCATACCTGATAATGCTCCTACTGTCTATCAAGCCATCTCGAAGTTGCACAAGATCTCCGAATCCATACACGTGGATGTAGGGGATTGGACGCTACTTGGTTGGTTTTGGGGCCTGGTGTCGACTTGGGGTTGGAAGATTCTGACGATCATCGGGGTTGTGGTAGTGTTCCTGTTCACGTGTTGCCTTTGTGTGCAGTGTGGTCCTGCCTTATGTGGCCTCTGTGCTACAACGTGTATGAGACAACCATCTGTTACCAAGGGGACTCGGTTGGACAGAGCTATGCTACAACGACATCTTGATGGTCTGATGAATATCGAGTATGATTCCGACTAGTGCTTGCCTACTTGAGGGCAAAAGGAGCGTCTGAGGTTCCGTGACAATTGTAAGTGGTGTTTTCGACTCACACGAATATGGTCGAGTCTAGTATCTATGAACCGCAAATGACGAGTTTAGCAAGTGTGCGCAGTTTCGCTGTGCTAACTTAAACCGTTCGTTTGTTATGTGGGTTTGTCATCTGTACCCACGGGTTCCATCTTAGATACGGCATCCATTTTGTCTCTTGCCCTCAAGTAGCCAGCGAACGGACGCTGTCCGCTTCGCGACCCTGGGACTCCCAAGATATTTGCGGAAGACACATGTTCTTTGAAAGTGTCTTTATGACGAGGGGGATGCTACTGTAAGGCAGATGACGCCGCTCGAGGCTCATCTTGCCGCACGGGCTTATTGTCTCAGTTGTGCATCTCATTAGGCACGTCCCTTTGATGCCTGTATCTCGTGCTTCTCGACACTCCCCTTTTACACCCTTTCCGATCTCCCCACTGTCTCCGTCTTCCTCTGCACCTGTCTTCGTTCCTATTTCGATCTACTTTACTGCTGATTGGAATTTGCTAATGGTGGGAAGATGGGTTTTTACAGTTGGGAACCGCCAAATGTTTCCGCACTTATGTTCCGGATCTTGTGTGTTTCAAAGTGATCTAAGCGACCCCTCTGAGAGCGACTTGTGGGAACCAGGTTGTAAACTATTGTGTATCATGTTATCCTATGGGTAGAAACTGTATAAAGGGAGCGATCCACAAATACAATTTGAAGCAGTCTCCCCGAACTACACTCGATGTACTTCTTGTGACTTCTGTGTTCCCTGCAGTAAATAAACCTTGACTCTTTGACGCCGAAGGAAGTGTCCCGTGTCTCTGTGATTTGTACGCCGGAGCAGGTTACCCACGAAGGTTTCAGGTGTTGTGCCCTGGCACCGCTGGGTCCAAAGAACCCAGTCCTTCAGGTAAGGGAAGATGGTCATCTTCTCTGTGACCTTCTGGCAGGTCATGTTCTCCCTGACCTCTGGCAGATCATCTTCTCACAGACCTCTGGCAGTTCATCTTCTTCCTGACCTCTGGCAGATCATCCACGCTGACCTCTTGCAGGTCATCTTCGCCTACCTCTTGTAAGTCATCTTCTCTCTCAAACCTGCTGGTCATCCTCACTGACGTGTCGCTCTTGGACTCCAGCCCATACCGACAGTGTATAGAGTACGATCTTTGGTGCACTTCTCTCGTTGCGCTCTCCATCCTTTGTCTGATGGTACTCGTGCGCTGGGCAGCTTGCACACTTATTTCTTCCACTTGCAGTGGCGTCCTTTCACCCCTGGTCACGCATGCAGCACCCATTCTGTTCTTCAGGTACTTGCTGCCTAGGGTTGTTGTCCTATACCACACCTAAGTATGGGCGGAAAATCCGTTCCGCTCGCGGATTTTGCGGATTTTCGGGAAATTCGCAATCCGCGAGATTCGCGAATCTCCCGCAAAATCTGCAAATCCGCGAGCAGCGGATTTTGCTCGCACTGCTCGCACTGTTCGCGTGAGTTCGCGCCCCGCGAATAAGTGCAAAATTGCAGAAATACGCTCTTAGCAAAACTGAAAGTAACTACTTACCAGGTTCAAAAGTTCAGGCTCATCATTAGTAGCCATTTCCTGTAGTGCTTCCTGAGGGGCCCCTCCAGAGTTCAGTTGCCAGTTGAAACTATTATGTGACCCTGCTCTGAACCTCGGAATAGTTACACATATGCCACAAAGGTCCTGAATTACAGCTAAGGGAGACAAGCAGGAGCCAGGCTGGAAGTTAAAATCCATTAATCAGCCCCTAATTCATTATTGTCAGTTGGGGCAGGGCAGGTGTTGTAACTAATTTTGCAACAATGAAAGCACTTAGCAAGTGCAAAAGATCACTAATCAGGGCGCACTAAGGAAGCAGGTGCCAGCTAAAAAAATATTCTGTGACACATTAATCAGCCCCAAATTAATTCAGGTCACTTGAGGCAGGGAAGGTGTGCTTTGCTTTGCCGAAAATAATGTACACTGGACAACCAGAGGGTGTGGTGATGAAACAGAGGGTGGCATGGGTGGGCCAGAGGGTGGCATGAGTAGTCAGAGAGTGGCAGTGGTGACAGAGAGTGGCAGTGATGAAGAAGAGTGTCCCAAACAGGCTGGACACGTAGAAACAACAAGTTCGCAAAACTTGCGACCCGACAGGTAAGTTCGCAAATTGCGAAATTGTAAAAACCCTCGCGAACTGGCAGAAACACGGGCGAACACAAAAAAAAAATCCGCAAATTCGCGGGAATTCGCGGATTTTGCGAATTGCGAATCCGCAAATCCGCAAAATTCGCGAACGCGAGATCCGCAAAATTCGCCCATGCTTAACCACACCTTCTCTCCTGGTGGCATAACTTCCTGTGTCCTTGCTGCCGCAGTGGCTATCCATGGCCACTAGACGTCACTGCAAATCTCCTTCACAGGCCCTGGCACCCTTTTGTATAAGGTTCCTTCAGTATTCACTTGCTGAACTGGGGTAACCGTCTACCCACGCACTTTCCCGTATAGGTTCAAGGTGCTAGTCTTTGCAGGGCTACAATTTCCTTACAGTTCCTGTAGCTGATCCCCCTCCACTGTAGGCCCCGGCAGAATTTCCTATGCTGCAGGCCACTTCTGCTCAGTGTCTTCTCCCTTTGTCTTTTGTTTTTTTTCATCTTTTGGAGTCACCCCAGTGCAATCAGGTTGGCACTCCATCACCATCTCTCCTTGTCTGTAGGCTGTAGCAACCACTCTTTCCATTGCTGGGGTTGATAATTGGCTTTATTCTCCCCAAATGCTTTACTACTAACCAGCCAATAGGTGGCACTGGTGCTTTATTTCAAGGCCCTGGCAGCTTCCCAATGCTGTGGTCCTTCTTTGCAGTTACTGGGACTAGTGCACCGACTGCCTCTGCTGGTGAGGGGCTGCAGACAGCCACAGGCGCCTCTTACCATGGTGTCACAGCTTGCAGGGACCTTGCAGCTGTCCTCTCGGTCTTTCCTGCATGCGACTTGGTGCACACAGCGCCTCCCGTTGGGTAAGTCCGTTCTACATTTCATTATTTCCCTTTTCTCTAGACAGTGGTGCCTCCTGCGGGTAAGTCCTTTCTACTATTGTTTATTTCCCTATTCTCTACACCACCGGGCCCCCTCAGCCACTAGATGTCGCTGCACTGCTCATCACTCCAGGCATCCAGGCTTCAGTCTCTCCTTTTCCCAGCAGCAGTTACCTTTCCTGCTGGGGCTGCACGGGGCACTTACATCATACTGGCGCTGCCCCTGGGCGTAACTTGTCACCTTGTCGGCCAGCACCAGGGCCAAACAGGCCATAGCGGGGACCGGGCAATTCCCCGGTGCACTGCACGGGTGGGGGCAGGATTTGGGCCCCTCGGGGCGATTTTGTTATAGGGCCGTTTTTGCAGCATAGCTGCAAAATCGGCCCTGTACCAAAATCGGCCGAAAACTGGCACCGACAAAGAGCTCGGTGGCACCCCCAACCCCCCACCCCCAGTGGGGAGGGGGACCGGCCAAGCAGTTTGCCAGGGCCGTTTGTTGTTCCCAGTCCGGCCCTGGCCAGCACTGGACCTTATTCCTTGATTTTCACCTCCCTCGCAGGTGGGGCCCCACTCCCAACAGCAGCCAACGACGCCACATTGCAGGAAAACTTCCCCCAGGCCGCAGTATCACCTCCCGTCTCCCAGTGACTCTTTCCGTTGATGTTGGAGGCGCAGGGGAGGAAAGGGCAACGCACAGAGGCTTCAGCAGAGTCTCAGGGAGTGTAATACTGCTCCCTCCATGCTTCTATTACTCCTTCTGTGCGGATACCAGCCAATCACCATGTCTTTAAATGCTCCTGCCCTGCTGCAGCAACCTCTCACACCTCACGGAATGCATGGGGGTTGGAGCTGGTGACAGAGGCTCCGATGCCTTGCCTCGGGTTCACACTGGTTCGAGGCCCACTACTGACACCACTTACTCTCGCTGACGGTCCCCTCGTCAGGCCCTGGCTTGTGATTCTGGGGCAGCGTTCCTCATCATGAGGATAAGAGGAAGTGGGCAGCAGCTCCGCTCTACTTCCTCCTCTCGGCAAGCTGTCTTTGCTGCTCTGCTCGCCGCTCCCCGCATGGTGTTCATGCCACAGGCTCCATTACTCACCCCTCGGTCTCTCTGTCGTGTGCTGCCATGCACTTACAGGCACTTCAGGTGTGGGGTGGGCTCCGATCACCTCCTTCTCTCCACGGGCTTCTCTCATGCCCTGCAGGTAGTCAGGAACTTCCTGCACCTGCTACTAGGGGATGCCCTCAGTACGTGCTGCTCTCTCTCCCTCAACCACCAACAAGGCAGCTACACAAGTGGGTCCAACCCGCTTATCGCCAATGTAACGGTGTGGGGCCCTAGGCCCAATGCTTAAATAACTGTGACACAGACACACTTAGATAGTGGGTAGAACTAGCTGAAGGGGACAGGCACCCGGCTCCTTTTATTATGAGGATCACATATCCTCTGAAGCCTGTGTTGGATGGGTGTGGGGTGGGGTGTAAGCTAGCCCCCGGGGAGTGGCTAGCACAAGCAACAACTAGAAAAGTGACCAACTAGAATAGTGGCCAGCACTTCTCAAGCTCTGAACCTTAAAGAACAAGTGTTGATTAGTTTGGGCTAGAAACAGTTTCTGTTTAATTCTACAGGTTATGTTGCAAATGATCAAATATGTGGTAAATGTGTCAGATCCATAGTTATGCGGAACGTTCTGTGGCCACAAAATTGCACAATTTCAGTGGTCCAGCTTTATGGGGCAGGGCTTCTGAAACATAATTTCCATGTCTAGGATGCCAAGTAAAACCATTACACTCATCAGGACAATACGCAAGCCCTGAAGCCTCAGTTTTACCTGTGAACCCCCGATTCAACCTAGGCCTATGAATATTTGTGAGATGTTCCAGGGCAACTGACACCATTGTTTTGCATTAAGCCACTGGCATTCATGAATAGCAAAAAAGGTATTAGAGAAGATGCTGCACCAGAGGGTCAGGTAAGGTTTAATCTGGTGGACAGGGTTGGGCCTCTACCACACCAGTAGTTTGGTCACCTGCTCCCAAAGCTGAACGTAACCCCAAAGTCTGGTCCATGTTGCTGGCCTGGTTGAGAAGTAGCATTGTTAAGGGAACTTCAGCCGGACTTGGGTGGACTCAGTGGTGGCAGTTCAAACTACCCTCATAAACACACAACAGGCAAAACATGTCCAGTGGCAGAGCAGGATTAACACACACTCACATCTCATCCCTTACATGCACCATACACATACTAAAAAGGCATACGCACAAGAACCAAGAACAGATGCATCTACACGGTCAACAGTCAGCAGACAGGCACTCACAGGACTGACAAACAGGCAGATTCAGAGGACAGACATGAAGATAGTAAATCAGAGGGCAGACACTGTCAAAACACTCAATCAAATGCAACCTCATTTCCAATGTGCTACCACAGGTGGTGATGATGAGGCTCTTGTACCACTAAATAAAGGGTTTCAATGAGGGGGTGACTTCCACTTGTTCTACTATGACTAAACACTTAAATCCTGATGGGATCCCCAGTTGGCTGCCTGTAGCCAACCCCATACCACTAACGACAAATGCCATGGCAGGGTGTGGTTGGTTGCCTGCTGGGAGTTGGGCGTTGGAGGTGCAACCAACCCCAAGATATGCACAACAATAGACAATGCACAGCATGGGGTTAGCTGCCTACGGGAGGGTTGGCTACCTCCAGGTGGGTTGACCACTAGAAAGCCGCATACCAGGCACTGTTGCCAACTCCTTGCTGTGAACAGTTGTAGGTAGATTATAGATGCCATCAGTTATGTCGTAAAAGACACTAAATAAAGGCCTCAATACTAGACGTATGCTTCCATTCCCCTTTGACAATGTTACAAAATTAATTTTATTAATAAGCCTATTTTTGACATTACTTCTTCATGGACAACACTGTTTTTATTCCATGTCCTCATTCTGTTCAGTAGCAAGATAAATAGTTTCCACTTGAGATCACAAGCTTTATCAAGTACACTCTCAAAATGTCTTTTTTGCTTCAGTGCTGGCCTTCTTCTCTTACTCTCCCTCAAGTTTTGTATTAAATTCTGTATTACCTTACTACAAAACATTCTCACTTGAATTTCTTTAAATTGTCCCAGTCTCCATGTCAAACTAGAATGTTTTACTTTCAATGTCACTTACTCCTCTTTTCTGACTTGTTTTCAAACAATGGTTTTTATTGACAAGTTTTTAACACTTTCTATGCTCATGACGGAGGGGTTCTGTCTTGAGCCACGGTGGGCGTGTGCTCATGATGGAACCGCTCTGTCATGGCACCCACGCATGGGGGAAGTGCTGGTGCTCATCCCATGGGCAGCCCATCTAGCCCCCAGAAAGTGGAATGGCAGAGGAGGAGTTTACGCTGCCACCCGACCCTCCCAGGCAATCCCATGATGTCAGCGTGCACAGCAGGCGCCAACATCATCAGGAAGCCCTGGATGTACAAGAAGGGGGGGGGTCTCTTTACCCATTGAGGCATCAGGGGAGAGGAAAGAGTTTTTCTCTTTGAAGGGAATTTGTGCTGCCCAATCGTGCACAGAGTCGTGATTGTGGAGCATAAATGCCCCCACTAGGCACCAGGGATATCCTTTTCACTGCATGGAAGGCACCCCTTGGTCGCTTCCAAAGGTGCAATTTCATTTTGGATGGTTTTGGGGAAGATCAGCCCATTTGTTTGTTTTTCTGCCACCACGGGAGGGAGACAGAAATCCCGATTAGGCACCAGGGATCATTTTTTTAGTGCATGGAAGCAACCCCTTGGGCAAGGGTAGCTTCCAAGGGGGCCATAATATTTTGGAAGTGTTTCTGCAGATCCGGCTGGTTTAATCCCCACTAGGCACCAGGGATTATGTGTTTATTGCATGAAAATGACATTTTGGGCTAGGGTGGCATCGAAGGGGGCATTTACATTTTGGATTTTTTCTGCCCCCTCCCGGGGTAGATCAGTCTGTTTTTTTGGCCTTTCTGCCCCCAGAAATGTCCACTAGGCACCAGGGATTATTTATTTACTGCATGGAAGTGACCCCATGGGCAATAATATTTTGGATGTTTTTCTGCCACCCTGGGGGTAGATAGGCCCGTTTGTTTGCCTTTCTGGATCATTTTCTGCTCCATGGACACCTTATGTAGTCAAAACGTTACAGGGGCCTAAGCGCGAACAACCTCAAATAGCCTAAAAAATGCTTAGCACAGGGGGGAGGAAAGGCCTATGAGCAAAGCGGATAAACATTTTGCATTTTCCCACTAAGAATTTCTCGTTAAGCATAATCTCTACATTTTCCCCTTTTTACTGCCAGTTTTAAGCAGATAGCTCTGCTTCTTCTGTATTTTTCTTCTTTCTCTCTTTTTCGACATTGCAAATCCTCATTTCAAAATAGAAGTAGATGTCTGAAAAGCAAATAAAAAAAGATTTAGCTGTACATTACATGCCATTAATTTACATACTGTAAACAGTTAAATAGCTATGTAAGTAGATATGTCAGTGTCACAGGCCGTGTAAGTCTGCCAGTTTGCATTAATAAATGCCTTTATTAGTTATTGAATGGATGAGTGACTTGGTTCTATCAGTACATATCTGACGGAGTGTTTCAGTGCCTATGTCGGCATGCCACTCAATGTGTAAGTAAGTATGGTTCTCTTACTAACTCTATAGATCTCAAAATGTCTATGTAAGCGGATGTAATGACTGCTTACTGGCTGTATAAGGGAGGAGTGGGGTATGTAACTGTGTTTGCAACTGGTGCTGTTACTGCTGGATGCATAAGTGCTGAGTGTGTGGGTGAGTGAATGTGTAAGTAACTCTGGCGCTCTCTGACTGGATTTGTGAGTGGCTCTATGCTTTTGTCAAAAGGTATGTAAGTCACACTATGAGTGGGAGACTGGATGTATAACTGGGTGTGTGGGTCTGTAAGTGTGCTGGTAACTCAGTGAAACTTAAAAGCACATGTTTGACCTTTTAAGCATATATAACCCTGCCCTATGGCTACCTATGGTCTACCTTAGGGGTGACTTATACGAAGAGAAAGGGGAGTTTAAGACTTAGCAAGGGGTTTTAAATCCCAAGTAAACCTGACAGTAAATCTGCACACTTAGGCTCTGTAGTAGCAGGCCTGAGACATGTTTAAAGGCTACTTGTCTGGATGGGTGACCAGAGGTGTCCGTTCTTCAGTACATATCTAAATGAGTGTATCAGTCCCTCGGTGGGTGTGCCATTGATATGTACATAGCTATGTCAGCATACGACAGGCTCTGTTGGTATCTCTATGGGTCTGTATATGTGTATGTAAGTGGCTGCATCGCTTGCTAACTGGCTGTATTAGTGAGTGTTGGATACATAAACCCCGAATGGGTGTGCGAGTGAATGTGAAAGTACCTCTGTCACTATCTGACTGGATGTGTGAGTCACTAATGTTTTTGTCAATAGGTATGTAAGTCGCAATATGAGTAGGAGACTGGATTTTTAACTGGGTATATGGTTCTGTAAGTGCACATGCAACTCAGTGAAAGTTAAAACCACATGTCTTAGGTTTTAAGAACATAGAACCCTGCCCTACTATGGCCTATCTTTGGGGTGGCATGTGTAGAAAACGGGCAGTTTAAGACTTGGCAAGGGGTTTCAAATGACAAGTCAATGTGGCATAAAATGAAGAGAATCGACCTAGAACAGTCTCTTGATAAGTGCCCTCCCTCATGGGTCTGAGATAATATTGAGGCAGTTCTCCAGTTTGAGAATTGGATCAGATCAGCAGTCAACCAGGTGGCTCCAGAAAAAACTTTTAGGACAAAAAGATAACAGGCGACATCACCCTGGTATGTACCTGATCGTAAAAGCATCAAGTCAAAGTGCAGGAGAGTCGAACGACTATGGAGAACCGATTATAGTAAGAAGCACATACTGGCATATAATCTGACCGTAGAACATTAAAAGAGGCTATTTTAAAAGCCAAAACAGACTATTTAACAACAAAAATTGGATCTGCTAAGCACTCCCCAAGGAGCTTTTTAAATCAGTCCAAGCCCCATCTAAACGTCAGCAGACTAACGAGTGTGGCCTGACCAAGCCTTCTGCAACAACAAGGCTAACCTTTTTCAAATGAAGGTGCAAATTATTTAAAATGACCTACTTAAGACAGCCCTGACTCTGTTAAATCTAATAGGCCACCTTCTGAAGAGAATGCTATTCAGAGCCAACTAAGTAGCGTTATGACTCTTACACAAGAGAAAGTGAGAAACCCCCTTCTAACAACTAAATCTGATTCTCCCAATGATCCCTGCCCCTGCCATTTTGCATCTGACATCAGAAAAGATTAGCTCCCATTTAACTCCTCTCATAAACAATGTAGTTAAATCAGGTATATTTCCATGTGCTTGGAAAAAAGCCTTTATCAATCCAATTCTGAAAAAGGCTACCTTGGACACAACTGAGGTCAAACATTATTGACCAATATCATGCCTGCCAATAGCAGCCAAAATTCTTGAAAAAGCAGTAAATAGTGAGCTAATTCAACATCTGGATTCCAATAACCTGCTAGACGCTAGCCAGCATGGCTTTTGACCACGTCAATCGAAGAAATCGGCTCTGATAATGTCCACAGAGGAGATTAGCAAACAGGTGGACAGGGGGCAGAGCCATTCTCATCCTACTAGACCTATCAGCAGCATTTGACACCTTGAACTATACGGTGTTAGTGCAGCAGCTGGAGGCTGTGGGGATTAAGGAGATGGCTCTGGGCCCTCCTTAACCCCCTTTCTTGCATTTAGGGAGAAGAGTATACACTTGGACAATCCATCTGGCATTTTCCATCTCCTGTGCGGGGTACCACAGGACCCTAATCAATATCTATGTAACTCTGCTGGCCAGACTTATCAGTGAGCATAGTTTCATGCTGGTCTCATATGCGGATGACTCTCAGATTGTCAGGTTCTTATCTAAACATCCAGAGGCTACTGCCATCAGCTTCTATAACTGTTTGACCGAAATCAGGAGCTGGATAAGTCAAGCATTTATTAAAATTAACACTGATATAACGGAGGTCAAGGAATTATGCAATGGCCTAACACTGTGGAACCAAACATGGTGGCCAACAGAGGCGGTGATTGCCCCTGCCCGACAGCTAAGGCCAGGAATTTAGGAGTGATTCTAGACAATCAGCTACATTTCTCATCCCAGGTCAACTGCCTAACGTCCTCCTGTTTCTTTTTATTGAAGATTTTACATACAGTTTTACCCTTCATCCCACAGGAACTTAGGAAAACTGTAGTAGTAGCCCTTATCCTCTTGAAAATAGATTACTGCAATGCACTCTTTCTGGGCATTGACAAGGCGCAGATGACTAAATTACAATCTCTACAAAATGCAGCAGCACGACTACTATTAAACATCCCTAAAGGTCATCCCAGTTGCTAATATTAGGTCATTACATTTGGCTACTGATTCAGCAGCAAGTAGAATTTAAGGCCATCTGTCTGGTACTTAAGGCACTATACGGAGGAGGGGCTGTGGATATGCATAAACTGTATGGTATGTACCTACGAGAAATCTCAGATCCACAAACCTGGGTCTTGTACAAATTCCCAAAGTCCATAGAGCAAAATGTGGAGGTAGGACCCTATCCCATTGTGCAGCTAAACTATGGAACAAGTTGCCAGTGGCTATGAGGCTGCAGTCAAACAGACAGCATTTTAGGAAATTGCTCATATTCTGGTTGTTTTCCTGCAATTAGGTTGCAGGATCAAATATAACAGCTCCCTATCACATGTCACTAGCGCCAAGATGCTACAGCAATTGAGTGATTTATAAATCAATTTTATGAATCAATCTTTATCTTATCTTATCTTAGAGTAAAACTGCACACACAGGCTCTACAGTAGCAGGTCAGAGACATGTTTAACACCTTCCATGCGGGGCTAATTCCCCTGCGGTGCGGGGGGACAGAGGCACCGCGGTGCTCGTGACAAGCCCAGATCGTCATGCTACACACTGGAGCTGTGCTCATGACGAGCTGAGCTCATCACGACTCCGCCCACTCCCATGGAACGCCTGCACAGGAAGGGAATTAGTCCTGTGTGGGCATTCCGCGGCAGTTATTACGAGCTCAGCGCGTCATGAGCACAGCTCCACTGTGACTATTAGTGTCAGTTCTTTAGTACATGTCTGAATGAGTGTATCAGTGCCCTATGGGTGTGTCATTGGATATGTAAGAAACTATGTCAGCATATGATTGGTTTTATTAGTGTCTCTATGGGACTGTATATGTGAATTTAAGTAGCTGTATGGGTTGCTAACTGGCTGAATTAGTGCGTATTGAGTATGTAACTGTCTGTACAACTGGTTCTGTTACATATGGATACATAAGTGCTGAGTGGGTGAGTGAGTGAATCTGAAAATGCCTCTGTCACTGTATGACTGTGTGTGTGACCAGCTGTAAGGTTTAGTAAATAGGTTTCTCAGTGGCTGCATAGATAGATAACTGGATGTATTACTGGGCACCGGCCACTAAGTATATTTCTAACTTGCTGATCCGTAAACTATGTTTTTTTACCTTTTACGCAAATACAAGCCTGCCCTATTCGCCACATAGAGCTTACCTTAGGGGTGATTTATGTGTAATAAAAGGAAAGGATAAAACTTGGCAAGGCGTTTTTAATGTCAAATCGCCATAGCAGTATAAACTGCAAACACAGGCTGTGCAGTAGCATTACTACACATATTTAAAGGGCTTCAGCTCTGCTCAGCACCATCAGTGCTACAGGCCCACTACTATTATTTCATTTACAGGCCCTAGGCACAGGTATTGGACTAAACTAGGGAAATACAGATAAATTAAATATACCAAATGAAATCATGTTAAGGGGAGAAGGACATGCACTTTACCACTATCTACCTATGCTAAGTTCTTCAGACTTTTAAGGTCAACCGAGGGTCTCTGTATGTCACTGGATTTATTAGTGACTTTTCATTGTCCAAATATGTAACTGGCTGTATGGATACATACATCAGTTACTTTAGAATTCGGTGACTACTTGTGTCAGTACTTGAGTACATATATAAGTAAGTTTATCAGTGCCTCTCTGGGTATCTCAATGGATATGTAACTAACCTTTACACTTTATTTCACCTTACATATACTCATAACTTAGTTTAGACCGATCTGTTTCAACAGTACACTGTTATTGACATGCATGTGAACTCTCTTTGCTGTTCTTCAATTTTTATCTCAGTATCACTTAGACTCTCTTTTCAGTCAAAACCTCAAGTCAGTTGTACAGAAATGGTATACCACTCGCAGTACAAAAGTACCATAATAGGAACCCTTCCCTCTCTGCTCTCAGTGATACTGATGTAGTTAACAAAAACCCTACCTTTCATCTTTCTTTATAGTACTTCTGAATGGTCACTGTTTTTTTAACCCTTTGTAAGACTCACGTTAAGAAGTCCAATTTGGTAGTGGTTTATTATCAGCATTCAGAAGTGGAGTGACTGCGAATCTCAGTGTTCACAGTGCCCAGAAGTGAGTTCATTGTACTCTCCTCACCTGACACAGCTCCTAGCACTATATAGCGTGTCTTCGCTTCCCAGGATTATCGGCATCCAGAAGTGGAGGGACTACAAGCCCCAGTGTGCACAGGGCCACAGAAGGCGGCCTTTGGCGATCTCCTCACATATGGCAGCTCCTAGTGCTATAAAGCATGTTTTCACTTCCCGCTGTGCGAGACATGTGCTGGCTACGCCTGGGCCAAGGGCGTGCCTGTCGTGCGCCGGTCAGTGCCAAGTGAAAGAGGCGGGGTAGGGTACTCTCCTTGGCCTGTTTTGGTGTTGAGGAAAAGTGTTCTTCTGATCTAATTCATTTGTACCGGGACTCCATTGTTTTTTCTTTGCCATCTCGTGTCAAACACTTCCACACAACCCAGCTGGTTGTTTCTGATGATGCCTGGGAAAATTCTAACTGACACGACAAAAACCATCTTGCAGCCAGCATTTTTGCCCAGGAACTGTCGCACACCCAACCCCCCCTGTTCTTTGCAGTTCAACAGAAAGCCATGAGACACTCACGCCCTGTGTAAATTATTTGTTTTTCATCTTCTGCTAACAGCCTGGTAAACATCCTTGACACCGTGATCAGGTTATCTGGACAATGGTCTGACTGCTAGGCCTTGATCAGGGTGATTAAACAATGACCTGAAAGACTGGGCTTTGATCAAGCTGAGTGAACAATGACCTGAAAGACCGAGCTTTGATCAAACTGAGTGAACAATGATTTGAGTACCAAGCCATGACCAGGTCACCAACTACAAACATCGTCTGGATCTGGTTATCAACTGCAAACACTGCCCTGATTGATCAATGGACTAACAGCCAAAAGATTAGAATGAAAAAGTATAAAAGGCTTGTAAGCTGCGGAGTAAAGCAGCAGCCTCCTCTGTCTTGTTTCTAACGAGCTTGGGACTCTGTTCCATAGCCTAGGCCATTTGAATAAATCTGGGTTCCTCCTGCAGACGAAGGCTCCTGTGTCTCTTTTCACTAGGTATGGAGGGTAAAGAAGACTTGGGCGGTTCCCCCGCCGCCGAGACCCAGTAAGTGAGTTATTCCGGTTTTCAGTGTTTGTAATTTGATCTGTCTAAGTGGTTTTCTGCGTCCTGACGCACGTACAGGTATTTTCTCTGTTTTTCGCTGACCTGTGTTGTCATCGGTGTGAAGTTACCACCACTAATCTTGGGTGTGTTTGGATTTTGTCAGAACATTAGCTTCATCGTTCCAGAGGCACACTTCCAACTATGGACTTTAATTTTGATCTAACAAGCCCAGCATTTTAACCACCTACTTTCTGTATGTGTCATTTGTGAGTTTGGGTTGAGCCCTGCACCCTCTGCATTTGAGGTTGCATTTGGACACAACTCTTTGATGGTGGTCTGTGCACCTGAGATAATGGGGTAAGAGAAAAGCACCTGCCACTAAGTTGTTGTCACCACATACCACTCCTCGAATCTCCACCATCAAGGGTTTTATGAATTGAGCTGTTGGGGGGGTCTTGAAGGAGAATAAGTTGGCTGAAAGAAAGCTGTCTATAACTAGGGGCTTTTGTATTTCTCACAACAAGTATGCCTCAAGAAAATTGAACTTAAAGAAAAAGGACTGTTATCGTCTTGGTGTCAGGTTGAGTGTACCAACCATAATGCAGGGAAGAACCTCTTTTAGGACAAGAACACTCACTCACCCGGAGGAGACATGCTTCATAATTGGGTTCCCTCCTCACACCAGGGCCACAAGGTCATTGATGGGGGCTACAAATCTCTGGACTTTAAAGAGGAGCTGAGGTATTTTCAAGAAATGGAATGAAGCAGAGAGTGGTCAGGGGCAGAGTGCAATGGAGGGTAGGTTGTGAGATACAATTGTCCACAGGAAGCCAAATGCTATTTGTTCAGAGGTCCCCTGGGACAGGATTAAAAAGAGAGAGGACTAGGAATTAACAACAAATATAGCCCTACAGTAAGATAACATGTTTCTGCGTGTGACTCAGCTCGGGTTCAGGTGCATTCTTCAGGACCACGTGATTAGTCACACTGCATAGAAAAAATATAAATATGTAGATAAGTATACTGGCCACCAGGGTTTAGTAGCCAGTCAGATAAAACGATGGCCCAAGTTTGTGGAGGGGTCCAGCTTCTATCTGAAATAAAAAATCATCAACAGACAAAAACATTAAGTATATCTTGAAATGTCATGCTGAATTTAGAAAAGAGAACTTCATGTCAAGCAAACAAAAATTGGCTAAGTGAAGAAGTTAATGGCTTGAATAAACCTCTAACGTCAGCTTACCTATTTAGTGATGTAATGTGATAATACCACTCTGCACCCATATAGGAGACACCACTTTGTTGCACAGTTAAGGTTTGAGAAAACTAAAGAAAGCCAAAGAACCACTCATCACAATCATGTATTGCGCAGCATTAAAAGTGAATAATAACATTTAGGATTCATATAAAGATTGAATTAACTGTACATGGATTGTTTCTAAAACTCTACATTGACACGCAATAGTGTCTCACAGTACACTTGGAGAATCAGAGTATAGGCGAGAAAGTATTGAGCAGTAATACAGGGGCAGCACTGTATTGTTATCCCACATTAGTCGGGGGTCATAAAATTGACTAGAATCGGACTAAAGACAAAAGTTTGTTACCACACCTTACTCTCCAGTTGTATCACTGGAGGGGCGCAGGCATGCAAAATAGATTAGTGAAATGGAAGGCAATAGTGTTCTGAGGTGCGTGTCCCAGATTGAACAGGCAGAATGTACGGGCATGTTAAGAGCTTACCACGCGCCTTAATTGGTGGGTAGTAGCCCATCTGGAAGCATTCTATACTGTAGAGCTTACCTCTAAAAAGTCTGCAATTCTACTAGTAAGGGTGTCCTGGTGAGAGGGGGAGACAACTGCCGGGAAGGAATGAAATAGAGTTGAGGCACACACAGCATGACCCATGATCAGAGCGCTGGCGGCGCTCGTATTCATGGAAAATGGAGTTCATGTTGCCATTACTCAAACTCTCTCTCCCTCACAGGTGTGCGGCACAACATATATCCAGTTTCATCTTCAGTTTTCATTGCTCCTCCTCTTCCGGATCATTCGGGGCTTTGGGCCATCTCATTTTCAGCTGTTTCACTTGGGTTTGGTGAAAATTTTAAAGTGCCCCTCCTGGCCTATTCTTAGACGAGCAGGGTACAGCATGGCGTACGGGATACCCTCCGTCTGCAATACCTTCTTCACTGTGCCAAATTCCCTTCTTGCTGCCTGCACCACAACTGTAAAGTCCAGATCGCACCCTTTTTTCTGGCCATGTCACAGTCTCTATAATTTAAAAGCAGCGATGGGACGCAGAACTGCACCAAGGACCGGCTTCGCAGCTAAAGAGCGGTGGGCACGCTTGATGATAAACATGGAGTATAGGTTCACTGGCCCAAAAATGTCTCTCATCAGAGTCTCTATGTAGATCTCTATCCTGTCTGTGTTGGTGGGCTCCGACATTCTGATGTTCTTACGGCAAGACCTGGCATCCAAGTCCTCGTTCTTCATCTGTATAATTTCCAGCGCCTCCTCCATGTTAAGAGCTTAGTCTGACGCATCTCTGAGACTATCCTTCATGGCAGAGACATTCTGCCGGACTTTGCCCATTCTCAGCATGATACCTTATCAGTTTTTGTCTCCTGATTTATAGGTTAATAATGTCTTCAAAGCGGCCTAGCGCATTAGCTTATGCTTTTTCTGGCTGGGTTCTTAATGTTTCAATTTCTGGCATTTTGCTTCCGCACAGTCTCAGAAACTTGACTGCTCTGCAGTTCAATTGTGGATTGCTGGATGCAAAGCATGCCAACAGGGCTTGCCTCCTTGTTCGAATCCCTCATAGTTTAAACAATTGTTTCAACAGTTTCTTTAGTTCTTTGAGGAGTTATTTACAGGAGCATAGTAAATGCATCAGGTCTTCAGAGCTGTTCCACATAATCGACACACAGAGCCTGCTTTATTCAGTAGCCAAGGTGGGAGATGCTGGGTGCAGGGGAGCAGACCAAATCTATATTTCATAAATGCAACTTTTATATTTTTGTCATAACCCAGATTTAAATATGATTGAGCACCCTGCTTTGTGTATGTATTCAAAGTCATCCATTCATGTGCTCTCTGTGAAAGTGTGGCCTTGTCCTCCAGCCATGACAGTAGTGTTACCATCTTCCTCACTATTTTTTTAAAGAATAATGTGGTAGTCGATGTTTACCAAAGTTGATTTAGCCCCAGTTTGTCTAAGCTGCTGTAAAAATATTTCGCAGCTTGTAGTGTAGTGTGCGTTTGTAGCTCTTTCCACAGCTGTCTGTTTAACGTTCCCGGAGGAGTTTTTCGCACTTCATCCCATGCAGTAATGAAGGCCAGTTAAAGTCACAATTTTGAGGAAGCAGGTTGCTACCCATCCCCCACACAGCACCGCCGCTGTCCCAGTAGCCTTCACAGGCCCTAGTGTCTGCGTTAGGAGTACAGGCCGCACACCGCCAATCCTTTGTTTTAATGGCCCTGGCCCAGCACCACTGGAAACAGCCCAATTGCGCTGCACTCTACGTACTCCAAGGCAGCAGGGGCCCCAGATTACTTTGTGCCATTGGTTGAGTCAGGCCGCCTACCCTTATAGTCCTCAGGATCCAGTACACTGCTCTCGCCTTCTGCAGCTTGTAGGCCGCAACCCCACACCTGGGCCCCCAGCCACCACCGTAGCTGCAAGTCCAGGCCAGGCCGCGCCCCCACTCACCATGCTCAGCTCCGGCCTCTGCTGCCTCATTGTTGGGCACACCAGGAGCCTCCTCAGGATATTGCCAACTTCGGTCTGCCTCCGCACCTTCTGTCACACCTGCCCATCCCAGCGGTTCTCCAAGGGCCCCTGCTCACTCTCAAGGCGGGTCTTGTGGCAATATTGTTGTATACTTCCAGCGGAGTATGGGGCAACCTGTGCGGTATAGGCACTGCTCCGCTCCTTCACTCTGTGCTCATCAGGGGTAGGTTGCCCTGCAGCCCACAGACACCCCAGCTAGTCCTCCTACAACTGCAAGGCGTCCGCCATCTTCTGCATGAATCAGATTCCGTCTCCGCCATTGACTGCAGTGTCCCCCCCATCAGCGTACAGTGGCAATGTGTTGTTTTCCGGCCTCCGCCACCATGTCATCGGTTACACCTGAGGTCTTCACAGAATATCACCAGCTCCGGGCGGCCTATGCACCTTTTCACCGCACCTACCCATTCACTACGGGTCTCCAAGGGCCCCTGTTCACACTGAAGGTGTGTCTTGCAGCATTACTGCCGTATCCTTTACGGCGGAGTATTGAACAATCCATGCTGTGTAGGCACTGCTCCTCTCATTCACTCTGTGCTCACCGGGGGTAGTCTGCTCCTGAGTCCACCAGCCCTGCAGCGAGTCTTGCGACAGGTTCATGGCGGCTGCCGTCTTGTGCGCAATTCACAGGATTCTGTCTCAGCTGATTACAGCAGTTTTCCAAACTCCACTAGTGCACAATGTCACCACACTGTGCCTGGACGCCTTGCCAATCAAGTCAGTCACTTTTGCTGTCCAGATGCAACGTATTTCAGACGGATAATTGTCGGATATCAGAAATGCCGGGCAGAGCTGCACTACGGCACCTTCATCTTGCTGTGCACCCTCCAGCGCCATATGGCAAAATATTCTAAAAGCTGCAAATAGGAGGTTACCTATAATATAACTATATCATTAATATTTGTGCAAAATACAATTATTTTTGTGCAAAATACAATTGTAGCAGGGGAAAGCAGATGTCAACTTCTCATGTTAAAGCAGCATGAACCAGATATATAAAGAGTAGGTCCATCCAGATTATGCTTCACGACTTATATTATGCTATGTCACTATATTATGCTATTTTCTATATTCCTTGATCCCGCCCACCTCCCCGTGATAACAGCGACCACTGCACAGTCGCGCAGCGGCCGCTCGCAGTGGGCGCACCGCTGGTGCGTCAAAGGCAAGCCCGTATGCGCCCGTTCGTGCCTGGACGGCTCCCAGCGCCTCGACCCCTGGCCCTCCCGGCCCCTATTGCTACACCAGCACCACTCTCCTCGCTCTCAAACCCAACTACCTCCAGCTCTGCATACAAGCTGCTCCTCATAACACTCAAGTAGCTTTCTCATGTGCACTCTGCCGTAGCACTTTCTCCATGACCAACGCGGACACAGCTACACGCACTACCCTCCAAGCCTCCTCACCAACCGACACTATGCACTGCATCATCCTCAACGTCCGGTTCCTCCACCGACCCGCCACAGAGATTTGCGACCTACTGGACACTCTCACTCCCGATGTCGCTTTTTTCATCGAGACATGGACAAACGCAAGCTCCAGACCGGACATTGCCACGGCTATACCTGAAGGCTACAAATTCAAGAGATTGGACCGCCTAAATCGCCCAGGAGGAGGCTGTCGTGTTTGCAGCCAGGGTCGTGGTTGGCAAGATTAGCAGCTACGGATGGTTGGCAAAGTACTCTGCGCATGCGCGAAGATCATCGCATGCGCCTAAAGGCTCTTATCGGCCTTTAATCCCTCCCCTCCTTCCCGAGAACGCTTCGCGTTCCTTTCCGGTTCCGAGGTCAAGTGTTCCAGTGTCCGGGTCACGGTGGTTGCGTATTCAGCGGGTCCCGTCGGGTTTGCGGCTGTCGTCGGTCCGGCTTCACGGAAGAATCATTGCATTAGGAAAGTACAGGTACTCTGCATCTGTTTTCGTTGATAGTATTATCGCCTACTTATTCTGGCTGGTGGAGCGATCTTTGTTCATTACCGGAATCTTTCTTGAGGGTTTCATTTCTGTGGACTATTTGGATATGTTGATCCCTGATAATATAAGGGTTCCGCATTTCTCCTGATTTATTTTTTTCTACTCCCCCTTGGACCGTTTGCCCATTATTTGATATTCATTGGTGAAAGGTCTCTTGTCCTTTCATGATTCAGGACTAGAGGAGTATTGATTTTAGTCCTAGTTTTTCTCACAGTTCTCCTACATCCATACACAGGTAGGCCTCGAGAAATTAGAAGACTAACAGTGTTCAGTCATAAGTAGTTAGAGAGGTGAAATACATTTGTGTTATTTCAGGGCAAACTTAACAACTTCATTCCTGCCAAAGGACCAGTCTCCTCTGATTTCCATATTGACCCCCACATACCCAAAGGTATATGCACTTAACACTATTTCTATTTCTTCTTGCATGCCAATAGGGACTACATTAATGTTTGTTATTTGCCATTATATCTAGGAGACGGTTGACAGAGGTGCTTTGGTTCCCCAGGACTGACAGCCACTCCAATTGTGTATGAATAACCTATGTTTCCCCCTCCTTACCTTTTTTTGTTTCCCTGTTTTCCCCTTGCGGGCATCACCATTTGCTTCCAGTTACTCTATTCTGGCATATGGTGAACCGGTCAGGGGACGTTGTGGACTGAACATCACTTCTGTGGTACTTCTGAGGCAACAGCAGCTTCCAGCCTTACAGAGGCATCGCCATCGCACACAAAACTCTCCACTCCCAACACCACTCTTCCCAACATAGAACCCCTCCATTTCCAGATTCACACCACTCCCAGGGCCACACTCCAAGGCTCGCTCATCTACAGACCACCAGGACTTCGCACTCAACCCACTACTTCCTACTCGGAGATCTAAACTTCCACCTCAACAACCACCAGGATCCCGACTCTAACGCTCTACTGGAGAACCTCTCCAACCTAGGACTCAAGCAACTGGTAAAATCCCCCACTCACATGGCGGTTCACACTCTTGACCCCATTTTCGCCGCAAGATCTAAGATCCGGGTCACCCATACCTCCCAGCACGCCTAGACCAAACACCACTGTATCCATTTCACTTTCTTGTCCGGAGCTGCACCCAGAAAAGCTCCGCGCCCTCCTCGACGAAGCTGGAGCAAGATCTTCTCGGAACTCCTCAAATCCACCCTCCTTCCGGACCCCCCACCTCCTTCACCGACACTGAAGCGGCCGCAGCAGAACTCCACATGTGGGTCACCAGCTGTGCAGATAAACTAGCTCCCCTGAGACAAGCTACCACCATACACCCTCCTAAAGCCACCTGGTTCACGATGGAACTCCTCGATTCCAGACGCACCTGTAGATTCCTCGAGAAATCGTGGAGGAACCAGAAGACCCCGGCAGCCCACGCGGACTATAGAAGCGCCATGAGGAATTACCACCAGCTGATAAGAGACACCAAAAAGACTTTCATCAGCGAAAAGATCAACGCCAACGCAACGAACAGCAGCGAACTCTTCAAGATCATCACTCATCTCAACAAACCCACCTGCGAAGCCTCAGACATCACCCCTCCCAAGATCTCTGCAACAAGCTAAGCACTTTCTTCCACCATAAGATCATTACCCTCTACGTCAACTTCAACGAACCAAAAAATGCGTCCACTCTCACCACCACCATCTCCACTACACCTACCATCACCACATGGTTCGCCACCTCCATTGATCTCATCACCACCACCATGAAGAAAACTCACTCAGGAGGCCCCAAGGACCCCTGCCCCCCATATCTTCCACAGAGCCTCCTCGGCCATCGCTCCAGAGCTAGCCCGCACCATCAACTCCTCCCTGTCCACGGGCACCTACCCCCCGATTAGGAAACGTGCAGAAGTCAAGCCCCTCCTCAAAAAGCCATCGCGAACCCGACTGACCTAAAGAACTACCGGCCCATCTCCCTCCTTCCCTTCATGGCCAAAGTAGCAGAGAGACTTGTCAACACCCAACTGACCACCTTCATCGAAGACAACTGCATCCTAGACATACAACATACGCATGCTGCTCGACCAGGCGTACACCGCGGCCCTCATTCTCGTGGACCTCTCCGCAGTTTTTGACGCTGTATCGCATGGCATACTGATCACCAGACTCCACAACGAAGGGATCCTGGAAACCACCCTCAACTGGATCCGCTCTTTCCTCTCCAACAGGACTCAAAGAGTTAGGCTCCCTCCTTTTCTCTCTGAACCCACGGACATCATCATCTGCGGAGTCCCCCCAAGCCTCCTCCTTGAGCCCCACCCTGTTCAACATCTACATGGCCCCCCTCGCCAACATAGTCAGACGACACCGACTAAACATCGTATCCTACGCCGACGACACCCAACTAATCCTATTCCTCACCAGAAACCCAGAAGATACCAGACTCAGCTTGCAAGAGGGCATGAAGAACGTTGCCACCTGGATGAAGGACTGCCGTCTTAAACTCAACTCCGAGAAGACTGAGGTTCTCATCTTCGGACCCCACCCCACCACATGGAACAACTAATGGTGGCCACCTGCCCTCGGCCCCCGCCCCACCCCCACGGACCACACAAGTAACCTCGGCATAATCCTAGACTCCTCCCTCTCCATGAACCGCCAAATCAACGCCATTTCATCCACCTGTTTCAACTGCCTACGGACTCTACGGAGTACTTTCAAATGGACTCCCCCCGATTGCAGAAAGACAGTCACCCACGCTCTCATCACAAGCAGGCTAGACTAAGGAAATGCCCATTAAGCAGGAATCAACAAATCTATATATCCAAACTCCAAACGATCCAGAACACGGCCGCCAGGCTAATCTTAGGGACACCTCGCCATGATTACATGACCCCTCACCTGCGAGAACTCCACTGGCTCCCCGCCGAGAAGAGGGTCACCTACAAACTACTCACACACACCTACAAGGCTGTCAACAACATCGGACCCAGCTACCTCAACAACAGAATATGTTTCCACTCACCCACAGGGAACCTCCGTTCAGCGGACCTCGCCCTGGCAGAGGTCCCCCGCATCCGCCGAGCCAAATCAGGAGGAAGAGCTTTCTCCTACACCGCTCCCACAGCTTGGAACTCTCTCCCATAAGGAATACGGAACTCTCCTAACCTGCACTCGTTCAGACGAGATCTCAAGACCTGGCTCTTCGACTGACCTGGAGCCGCCCTACCCTCCCCTCAGCCCCATGAGACCCTCACAGGTGAGTAGCATGCTTCCCCAACCCCTTTACACTCTATGTGCATGAGGTGGATGGTTGTTCTCTTTCAGTGTTAACCCAGGGTTTTGGCGGAAAACAACGACCCTGTGCCTATTTCTCCGCAGTATTTGATAATGTTGCCAGAGCCCTTCCTAGCTGTCTAAGGGCTACTGCTGCTGTGGCGGTGGCCATTTGACAGTCGGAGGGGATTGTTTTGAATACTGACCTCACAGTGATGGTACCGCACGCTGTGGACATATTAATGAATCGGACAAAAACTCAGCACCTCACGAGTGCACGATTGACTGGTTATGAATTAACTTTATTTGCACCCCACATTAAAATTAAACGATGTGCCACTCTGAATCCAGCCACGTTACTACCCCTCCCTTTGAGTGAGCAAAAGGACGATGTCCATGATTGTATATTTCGGACTGAAGAAGAAACGAAGGGACGTGTAGACCTCACTCACTCCCCTTTCTCTGACCCTCAAGGGGGGTTGTATGTGGATGGCTCTTGTTTCAAGTTACCAGATGGCACGACAACAGCTGTTTATGCTATAACCACCCTTGGAACAGTAGTAGAGACCGCTCGCGTTTCTCAGCAATCAGCGCAAGTAGCCGAACTAATAGCATTATTACGAGCATGTGAATTGAGTGAAGTTTTAAGAGTAAACATTTTTACCGACAGCAAATATGCCTTTGGCGTGGCCCATAGTTTTAGGCGGCTGTGGAGGGAACGAGGATTTCTTACCTCCCATGGTCAAAGAATACAACATGGCCCGTTGATTGAAAGATTGTTATATGCTCTAACTTTACCAGAGAAGGTAGGGGTTGGCAGCACAAAAAAAATATATATAAATAGGACTTAATTTGGAACTGGATTTTAGGTGCGGCACTGTAGGGTCCGCTGCTGTCTTCTTGTATTAATATTGATTTGCTACCTGGACCAGCAAGCACTAATATCCATCCAGCAAAAAAAAGAGAACAAATATGTCCAAATTTGATGATAAACGTGAGGAAATGGCACAGGACCTTTTTGGGAAAGACTCTAGTACAAATCCTACCATACCAAATGCACCAAAAACTGGAGGACTAAAAGCATTGTTCTAAAAATTGGAACGACTTAGGAGGCAAGAACTCTCACGGTGGTGGGACGGCGTAACCCTACAGCAATATATCCACCAGAAAAAAGTACCACGGGGTTTATGCATCCTCATTTTTCCAACATTTGAGGACCTAAGCGAAGAACTGTTAAAGGACTGGGAAACCAATCTAGAGGGTGCATCATGTGTTATGATGCAGATATTGATCAAACACGCTGAAGAGAAGGGGGCAAAACTATTGGTAGAGATAGACAATGTAGTGAAAGAAATTATTTAAAGGACAAAAACTAAGAAAGATAAAACGGGATGATAAAGATTACCGCGATGGTCGCATATATACATTTGCGAAAAAGTTTGACAACATAACTATAGATGATTCCACAAAGAAAAAAATGAGGGAGGAAAGTGAAGAACTAAGATCAGTCAGTAACACCTCCCTTTTCTCACTAGATAGCATATCCTCTGCAACAGCCTCAGGTGGACTCCCTTTAGAAGCAGGCCCCTCCACTTTCCAGAAAGAAATGGAGAAACTAAGAATAAGTGGGAACCAGGCCAGGAAAGTACAACACCAAAAAAGACAAGGAGAGGGGGCAGGAGGCACCAAAGGTCCAACAGGAGAACAGGGAGAAGAACAAGTGAGGAGATCAGAAAGGGGGAAGAACAAACCCAAAGAACAAGTGAAGCAATAACTTTGAGTGAAGGGAGTGAAAATGAAGAAAGGGATAATCAGTCAGAATTGAGAATAATCAATTTATCAGACAGGAGCTTGGATTCAGATGAAAAAAGTCTACTGTGTAAAGGTTTGGGTTTTTGTCCTACTCAGGATGGGGATTTCTCTGATGTACATGTAGACCTATTTAGATTCACACGACAGCTAAAATTAAAAGAATTTTTCTGCAACAAATCCATGTGTAATTCGATGTCTGGGAACCTGGGGGTTGTAGTAGAACCTGTAATTATGTCTATTGCTGAGATAAAAAGTTAACCACACTGAATGAGGAAATGGAGGTGGATCTAGACACCATTCGATCTGAATGTAATATTACTGAGAATGTTTCTGAGGACAGTGGACCACATCCTAAATCAAGATTTCTCCCTAGTACATACCATCAAAATATTGACATATTCAATGAGCGAGTCAGTGCCGGCCTATATAAACTTGAGAGGGAAAGTAGGGAACAACGATTCAGGGATTCTAACCTCACAAATGGAGAAAGAGATGCCCTCAAGAGACTAGGAGAAGACCCCAATATAGTAATCAAGGAGGCTGATAAGGGGGGGAAACATCGTGATCATGAACAAAAAAGACTACACAAATGAGATTGAGAGACAATTGGGGGATAAGGAGTGTTATGAGCGGGTAACACACAACCCAATAGGTCCCCTGACCATAGAAATCAATTCCAAATTGTTGGACTGGAAAGATATGGGGCTACTCAGTGACCAAGAATATCAATATCTATTAGTCTGCAACCCCAAATCCCCTTGTATATATATCCTCCCGAAAGTACACAAAGGGGGGGCCTTCCCGCCTGGCCGGCCCATTATCTCGGGAATAGGCTCACCAACGGAGAAGCTATCAGAGTACATAGACCTTAAACTCAATAAACATGTTCAAAATTTACCATCTTTTATCCAAGGCAGCAAGGACATTCTGAACAAACTGCAGGATTTTGACTGGTCAAATGACCTTTACTTTGTCACCTTAGACGTTACAAGTCTGTACACGTCCATTCAGCATGACATTGGCCTAAAGGCCAGTGAATTCTATCTAGACTGAGAAGGGGCAGAACTATTACACAAAAACCAAATGGTCTTAGAAATGATGGAGCTAGTATTAACAAAAAACTACTTTCTATTCAATGACGTGTGGTACCACCAAAAGAGGGGTACCGCGATGGGAACCAAATTTGCACCATCGTATGCCTGTCTCTTCATGGGACAATTTGAAAGAGAACATGCATGGAACCAGAGTGCCTCCCCCTGGACCAATAACATTGTGTTCTGGGGGAGGTACATTGACAATATCATCTGTCTCTGGTCAGGCTCTGAAACTGATCTTTTGGATTATTTTGAGTATCTAAATAAAAACTATATGAATGTGAAATTGACAATCGAATACAGTAGAGAGAGTATAAATTTCCTGGACCTGAACTTTTACATCAAAAACAACAAAATCCAGAGCACTCATATCGCAAGGATACCGCATGCAATGCGGTACTGCACGCAAGTAGTGCACATGCTAGCTCTACGATAAACAACGTACCATTTGGCGAAATGGTATGCCTTAGGCGGAATTGTACTGAGGAAGAGCTATTTGATGTAAATTTACAAATGCTTAAGAACCGATTTGAAGCTAGGGGGTATAGCAAGGATGTTATCTGCAAAGCAGAGAGTAGGACACGCAAAATCCATAGAAATGAAACCCTCAAAACTAAGCCACGTAAAAAATTTAAAACAAGCACAGATGTCAGATTTGTAACAAAATATACTAGACATAATAGCAGTATATGCAAAATTCTAAAGAACAACTGGCATCTCCTAAAGGAGGTCCCAGGATTGCAGTCACATGTAAAAACTAATCCATCAGTAACATACCGTAGAGGCAGGACCCTACGCAATGAATTATGCCCCAGCTATCTTAAACTCAATAGAGACAATGGCACAAATTGGTTGTCACAGAAACCAAATGGATTCTTTACATGCAGGGACTGCAATATTTGTGAATATGGCCGTGACAAAACCAAGCAGTTTGCATTTAATGGTTCACAACATTTTTAGATCTTATCCTTTATAAACTGTGCTACCACCTTTGTGGTGTACATCTTGGGCTGTACCTGCGGCTTATTATACGTAGGCAGCTACAAACGCAGTTTGAGGGTAAGAATTCAGTAGCATAGGAGAGCCTTTTTGAATAAAGACGACAGATATGTTCATACAAAACATTTTTGGGAGAAACATGGTGGGAAACCAGACTTTTGGTTCATTGGTTGGAACAGATACAACCACTCACAAGAGGAGGGAATCGGGAGTTACTACTTAGACAGCGGGAGGCAAGATGGATATGCAAATTACAGTGCATAAAATACGGTATGAACTTGGATGAGGAAATGCACCATTTTTTGTCATAATTCATGGTGATCTGTATTGGTAAAAAATAGAAACATAGGATATCTTGATATTTCGATATCCGTATAATTTTCTAAAGAGCTTGTCATGTAAGGGATTTTTAGATGTGCCAATAAGGTTGTCCCGTGAAAATGGACAGATATTGAATACGAACGTTATCTGGGCATGTTTTGCTATTCCCTTATATGAGTTTGTTATCTACCCCGCCAGTCACCCCCTACCCTCTATTTCCCTCCCACGCCTTTTATTCCTCCCCCACATTCCTCACAAATCGAGCAACTTGGACTATCTTTTTTATGAATATACACCTTCTATCCTGATAAGTGAATCAGTGTACCCCTTTATAGCTAGGATGCCCGTATCTATCGAGCTTTTCTCCTCTTAAAAATAAATAAATACAAGATATGACAGATTATATGGGCCATAATGGAGATTATTTCCAAATTGGTAATAAATAATTAGTGATTACTACATACCACAGCAACTCTAAACGGAATCTAGATGCCCTAGCTAACGATTAGCCATAGTTCTGACAAACTATAAAAAGTCGAACAAATGAAACTATATAAAAATCACCATTCACAAATAAATGACCATTTCAAGATGGCGCCCGTGGAGAGGCACTTGCACGATGTAGCTATACCTGCAGTAAACGATTTGTATAATGACAACTTTGGGGAGACTAATTGTCACGATTTGGTATGGCTGGAGAATTGGGACTACTATTCCCAGAATGCCTGGTGCTAGGTGTGTCCCTTTTCTGTTTTCTTCTTTTCTCTTTTAGCCCTTCCTTTTCCTGTGTTCAGGTGCTTGTCACCTGTTTTCGAAGTGAGAGTCCTGGTCCGGAGGAAGAACATTCGTATTGTGAAGTTGAGAGAACAGAAACGCGGTTTCTCTCTTTGGAGTGGCAGCGCATGACGCGCTGGATCTTTGCCACGAAGATTCCGCTGTTTTCCCTTGCTAGAGCGGTAGCGCTAGATTGCGTTGGAACTGAAGACGCCAAGATTGACTTCGCGTGTTTGAGCGCGGTCGGGTAAAGGCATTGCGCTTTTCATAAAGCGTGAAAGGAACGCTTGAACTTTTGGATATACTTTCGCGGGGACTTGTATAAGTCGTGCAGAAATTCCCAAGACTCTGTAGTTAGTAATAGCGCATGCCGCGCTGGATTAGTTAAGTTCATCTCGTGAGGATAACGAGTGTGGGCGGTTACATTGGAGACTGCATCAGCGGACCTAACAATACAAGAGACTCTCACTGGTCAAGATAAGTAAAGTACTTAGAGTATACACCCTCGGTTTCAAAGAGAGTGGTATACGCTGTCACGATTGCTTTTTCTTTTCTTTACTTTATTTTTTCTATTTTTGTGTCATTTCGAGTACAGCCATTTGCAGCAGTGATTATTGTAAGTGTAGGTCTCTTTCATACACTGCATTACATTGACTGGTTACCTGTTGAGTGGTGTGTGGTGACGTGTGCTTTGTTTTACTGCAGGGTCTTTGATCAGGAAGAGAAAACGCTACCCTCTGGTCTATCAAGACTTGCTGATTTGCACTGCTGCATCATTCTATTTTATTTATCCACTTTTCCCCTTCCCCTTGTGTGATGCCCGTGGTGGAGTTGTGATATATTACTCCTGCGGTGTATTGCACATAGGGGTGGTCGGAATTAAGCATCACCATCGCTCCCGCTGTATCCTGCTAATGAAAGGTTAGTTCACTCGTGTTTCAATTCATGACAGAGTGACAAGCCCACGAATTGAATGCAGCCTGAGCGATGGATTCTAACGCTATAGCGACTGCAGTGTTGGAAACTTTGTCTGCTTTACGAATGGAAGTAGAAGCATTGAGAGGAGAGAATGCTGCTGTGCGTTCGGAGATGGTTACAGTACGTAGAGAAATGGCAGATTTTTCAAAGGGTGGTGCACAGGGAGGACATTACATTAAGGGAAGTATGTTGTCCCCTCAGGTTGCTAAGGAAGCATCGCAAGGGCAGGATGGCGGTGCTAGTTCCTCCACTATCCAGGTTATACAGCCCCTTCAACTTCCTCTTTCACCTCCGGAAAGGTTTTTTGGGGATCCAAAAAGGTTCAATGTCTTTCTGGGGCAGTGTCGTTTGCACTTTATGTGTAAACCGGCAGTTTTTCCTGATGATAAGTCCAAGATAGCGTTTGTAATGTCGTATTTGGGTGGCAATGCGGCTACATGGTCTTTTCCGTTGGTTGAGAGGAACGACCCTATTCTTGTTGACTTTACAAAATTTTGTGATGAAATGAAGAAGTTATTTGATAGGAAGGCTTATTCTCTGTCTCTGGATAGGGAATTAATTACATTGAAACAGGGCACACGAGATTTACTGCCTTATATAACCGACTTCAATAGACTAGTGGTGGAAACAGAGTGGCCACAAGAAAAACGCATCTCCTTATTCTATCAAGGGCTGCGTAGTGATCTAAAGGATGTCCTTGCATCAGTAGTTCCTTTACCTGTCACTTGTGAGGGGCTTATTGATTTAACAGTGCAGTTAGACCATCGGTTGCAGGAGAGAAAGGAAGATAAGCAACATGGTGAATTTAAAATCCCCTACATCAGGCCCAGAGTGTTGGCAGAAGGCAATTCATCCAATATGACTGGAAATGACTCAAGACAAGCAGGGGGCCTTAGAGGGCCTATCAGTGCAGAAGAGCGACAAAGGCGAAGACAACAGAAGTTGTGTATGTATTGTGGGAAGGCTGGCCATTTCATACAGAACTGTTCCATGAGAAACCAGACCCCCTATAAGGAAAGGCCAGTTGCGAAAAAAGTGCCTGTGGTGGAGTGGGCTGAAGAGCCGACGGAAAACTGAATACCTCAAGCATGAAGGAGACGCCTTGTTTGAGGTCAGAGAAAAATGATGTCTCTTCCTTTCTAATCAATACGATCCAAAATACTGTAGCCCATATTAATGTATGTGTTACGCTGGAGGTGGCTGATGGAAAATATGAACTGGTACATGCCTTGCTTGATTGTGGAGCCACAGGGAATTTCATAGATCAAACATATGCTCATGAGTTGGGTATACTTTGTATTCGAAAATTAAAACCGGAACCTGTTAAGGCAGTTGATGGAACGGCACTGACATCTGGACCCGTGTGCTATCATACGTACCCTCTCATGATGAAAATGGGAACAACGCATATTGAAAAGATTCAATTCGATCTTATTGATGCGCCAAATTTTAGGTTGATATTGGGAATGCCCTGGCTTACCACGCATGATCCTCATGTCCAGTGGGCCGCTAGAACGATCAATATGAACTCAGTATTCTGTGCTGAGCACTGTACAAGAGCACATTACGCATCAGACATCTTTAAGGAGGATAACCCGGCTGTGTTATTGGCTTCTGGGTGTAGTGTCCAGTCCGTATGTCTTGTATCTACTTTACCTGAAGAATACGTGGACTACCAGGATGTGTTCTGCGAGAAGGAAGCAAGTAGACTACCTCCCCATAGGGAGTATGATTGTGTAATTGAGTTGGAACCCGGCGCAAGTATACCGTGCAGTAGGATATATGCACTCACGGAGCCCGAAAATATTTATTTGCAATCTTATCTAAAGAAAATGTTGGCTGCTGGTTTTATTCGTCCATCTACCTCACCTGCCTCTTCGCCGCTTTTTTTTATTTCGAAAAAGGAAGGCGGTTTGCGGGCATGTATTGATTATAGGGCAATTAACAGGATCACAAAAAAGAATAGGTATCCCTTGCCCTTGATACCGGTGCTTATGGACCAGCTGAAGGGAGCCACGGTGTTCACTAAATTGGATCTTCGGGGTGCATACCACTTGGTGAGAGTGAAGCGGGGCGACGAATGGAAGACTGCATTCCGAACAAAATACGGTCTATATGAATATTGTGTGATGCCCTTCGGCCTCTGCAATGCCCCTGCCGCCTTCCAGTTTTTTATGGATGAGGTTTTAAGAGGTTTGTTGGACGTTTCATGTATGGTCTATATCGATGATATTTTAATATATTCCAAGACGATGGACCAACATGTTCAGCATGTGGAGGCAGTGTTGCAAAGATTGCAATCAAATACATTATTCGTGAAATTGGAGAAATGTTTGTTCCATGCGACAGAGGTGGAGTTTCTGGGTTATGTGATCGGCCCAGGGGGGATATACATGGACAAAAAGAAGACTGATGCAATTATTCATTGGGAGTCTCCTACCAGTGTGAAGAGTTTGCAGAGCTTTCTGGGCTTCTCTAATTTTTACAGAAGATTTATACAGGGTTTTTCTTCCATCATTCAACCAATGACATTGTTGTTGAGAAAAGGAGTCACTTTCTGCTGGACGGAGGCCGCGGAAGTCGCCTTTCGGACATTGAAGAGATGCTTTACGAGTGCTCCTGTTTTACGACATCCAGACCCTGATCTACCATTCATGTTGGAAACGGACGCATCCTACTATGCGTTAGGGGGCGTTCTGTCTCAGAGACATCCTGAATCCGGGCAGATCCATCCTGTTGCTTTCTTTTCCAAAAAGCTGACTCCGTCTGAAATAAATTACAGCATCATGGATAAAGAGCTGCTGGCTATCAAAAGAGCCTGTGAAGAGTGGAGACATCACTTAATGGGGGCCAGGCATACGGTGGAAATATTTACGGATGATCGCAATCTTCTCTTTCTGAAAAGTGCCAAGGCGTTGACACCTCGCCAACTCAGATGGTCTTTATTTTTTGCGGATTTTGATTTTATTATTAAGTATCGTCCAGGTCCTCAGAATGGTAAGGCTGATGCTTTGTCAAGACCAGCAAATCCTGCAGTTGGTGGTTGTCCGGATGAAAAGGTGGAACCACCACCCATTCTTCGCAATGCCCTGTATCAGGAGGGGTTGACAGCGGTTATTACATCTGTGAGTTTTCTGGATGACGTGAGGAGCCAATGTGATATACCAGATACACAGGCTTGGGTGGATGTAGATCCGGTGCATCGAGGTATGAAGGATGGATTGCTGCTGCAAGATAATAAGTTGTATGTTCCTGAGGGACCTTTGCGGTTACAAGCCTTGCAATGGATTCATGATTCTTCCTTAGGGGGACATTTAGGACAGCAGAAAACTTTATTGAACATGTCTCGCTCTTTTTGGTGGAACTCGATCAGAAAAGACACCTTGGAGTATGTTTCTAAATGCGCTATCTGTGCCCAAGCTAAGTCAAGTCATCAGTCTCCAAGTGGTCTGTTGCGTCCGATACCAGTACCTCCTTCTCCGTGGCATACGGTTTCTATGGATTTTATTGTTGAAATGCCCTCTTCCCATGGAAACACTGCTATTTTGGTCATTGTCGATCACTTGTCCAAAATGGGACATTTTGTTGCCTTGCCTTCATTGCCTACATCCGGGGAATTGGCCATGTCATTTCTGCAACATGTCGTGAGACTACACGGTCTTCCTTCTGTTTTGATAACTGATAGGGGAACGCAATTTACATCACGTTTTTGGAAGGAGTTGTGTACCACTATGAACATTGATGCCCGTCTGTCTTCGAGTTACCATCCTCAGACAGATGGTAAGACGGAGAGGTTAAATCAAACCCTTGAACAATATCTTAGGTGTTTCTCTCTCCAACATTGTTCTGAATGGAGTACCCTTCTATGGACTGCCGAATTTGCCTATAATAATGCCACACACTCTTCATTGGGGTGCTCACCTTTCTTTTGTTTGTTGGGGGTTCATCCTAATATGTTGCCTTTTGCCCATCCTGTCACTTCCTCACATCCTTCTATCCAGAGTCATCATGCCAATTTAAGAACAGTGTTGAAGGAGGCTAAGACACATTTGGGGGAGGCAAGGGAGAGGGACAAGCGTTATGCTGACGCAAAGAGACGAGAGGAGCCTTCCTATCAAAATGGGGATATGGTGTGGTTGAGCACGAGGCATTTGAAGTTTAAGGGGAATACCCGATTGCAGCCGAAGTTTGTGGGTCCGTATGTTGTTCATAGTGTGATCAATCCTGTGGCTGTTAGGCTTGTCCTTCCTCCCAAGTGGCACATACATCCGGTATTCCATGTTTCTCTATTGAAGCCATGTGCTCCTGGTGTTCGCCTGCCCGTGAAACCTTGTCCTTTGGATGTGGAGGGTGATTTGGAGTATGAAGTGAGGGCGATCCTTGATTCAAAGAGAGTTCGGGGCCGAGTGATGTATTTGATTGATTGGAAAGGGTATGGGCCTGAAGATCGCTCTTGGGTACCCCGGTCTAACTTGCATTGTCCTGCCCTTTTGCGGCGTTTCCATGTTCGCTTTCCTGGAAAGCCTGGTGGACCGCCGGGACGTCGGTCATTGTGAGGGGGTTCTGTCACGATTTGGTATGGCTGGAGAATTGGGACTACTATTCCCAGAATGCCTGGTGCTAGGTGTGTCCCTTTTCTGTTTTCTTCTTTTCTCTTTTAGCCCTTCCTTTTCCTGTGTTCAGGTGCTAGTCACCTGTTTTCGAAGTGAGAGTCCTGGTCCGGAGGAAGAACATTCGTATTGTGAAGTTGAGAGAACAGAAACGCGGTTTCTCTCTTTGGAGTGGCAGCGCATGACGCGCTGGATCTTTGCCACGAAGATTCCGCTGTTTTCCCTTGCTAGAGCGGTAGCGCTAGATTGCGTTGGAACTGAAGACGCCAAGATTGACTTCGCGTGTTTGAGCGCGGTCGGGTAAAGGCATTGCGCTTTTCATAAAGCGTGAAAGGAACGCTTGAACTTTTGGATATACTTTCGCGGGGACTTGTATAAGTCGTGCAGAAATTCCCAAGACTCTGTAGTTAGTAATAGCGCATGCCGCGCTGGATTAGTTAAGTTCATCTCGTGAGGATAACGAGTGTGGGCGGTTACATTGGAGACTGCATCAGCGGACCTAACAATACAAGAGACTCTCACTGGTCAAGATAAGTAAAGTACTTAGAGTATACACCCTCGGTTTCAAAGAGAGTGGTATACGCTGTCACGATTGCTTTTTCTTTTCTTTACTTTATTTTTTCTATTTTTGTGTCATTTCGAGTACAGCCATTTGCAGCAGTGATTATTGTAAGTGTAGGTCTCTTTCATACACTGCATTACATTGACTGGTTACCTGTTGAGTGGTGTGTGGTGACGTGTGCTTTGTTTTACTGCAGGGTCTTTGATCAGGAAGAGAAAACGCTACCCTCTGGTCTATCAAGACTTGCTGATTTGCACTGCTGCATCGTTCTATTTTATTTATCCACTTTTCCCCTTCCCCTTGTGTGATGCCCGTGGTGGAGTTGTGATATATTACTCCTGCGGTGTATTGCACATAGGGGTGGTCGGAATTAAGCATCACCATCGCTCCCGCTGTATCCTGTTAATGAAAGGTTAGTTCACTCGTGTTTCAATTCATGACACTAATATATCATCACAATATGTGACCAACTAGGCGGGATATTACATTTGTTAACACATGTGGAAGCTTATTATTATATATGAAGCTACACAATACGAACCGTATCGCCTTAGATATAAGTTGGAAAGTTCCTAAATAACTCCTAAATACGAGTCTCATAAAATCCAATGCCGGTTTAAATATGGCGCCATACTTCGTATATATATCTATATATATTTTTATAGTATTACTATCGCAACCATTGTCCATTCAAATATGGCGCTCATGACCGGACAAGATCAGTAAGAGACAGACTTCCGGGGCTGGAATCGCTAACCAATAGGTGTATTTTAACTTCAAATATAAGGCGGTCTTTGCAATGGCGACTCCAGCTTGGAACCAGCATGCCGATGGGGTAACATCAACGCCAAAAAATACAGGGGAGAGAACGGGTAAAGGGCGATGGGATACACCTAATGGGAACTTTCATCTTAATGGATTATAAGGAGGGGAGCAGGGCTGGTGGATTAAATACAAGAAGGCCCAGATCTCCCAGTTGATAATAACTGTTTTTTATCGGGTTTTGGGACAATGAAGGGCTAAAACATATACGATAAGGAAACTTTTGGGACATGTTTTTCAAACTTTGGTTACAATATTGTGAGGGTTATGTTTAACAAGCAATCCCTAATGAAAATGAAAAAATACTGCAGGAGTTTATATGCGAATGCTATACTGAATGGGTGTAACTTAGGGGGATACATCCCCCCATTTACAATAATGGCACCTTGTAAGACTTCGGGAAACTTAAGGTCAAGAACATATGCGGGAAGCAAATTGCTAAGATAACCCTCCTTTGTGACTATAACATATACGATAGCTTTGTCGAGTTAGTAATATCTTAATATCTTAAGAGAAAAGTGTGGTGGGAACTGACATGCGAGTGCCCAATGTTTTTAGTCTGAATTTTGGGAAAGCCCAGTTTGCGGGGATGATTGTCAGCGTCATGGATGTAAAAGCCCGGAATATATGCGACATGTGGCTGTATACCGGTGGTTGCACAATGGAAAGTGTAATCATTATGACAAACTATGTTGCGAAAAACTAATGCGACATGCTGAACAGAGACATTAGATGCTTGGGGCAATGTTTATGGAATGCGAGCACCCTAGTCTCTGGGCTGTACTTTCGGTAATCGTAAGGTGGTGGTTTAAGAGCTAATTTCTTTTGGGATAGCATACAAATAATATGCTGATACTCTAGATACGTGGCCGAGTTGACTAGGAGTCCAGATAGGAGGCTACAACTGTATAGAGTTCAATGTAATATAGCACAACAATAGGTACTACTCGGAGACGGGCTAATTGGAATTCTTTGATTTCTTTACTATCCAGTATCACAACGATCTCTTACAAACACGAACAGGGATGGGAAGAAATTGATTTCCTGAATCGAATTGGGGGCAGCAACTACAGACATTGGGAACGTGGAAACATATAAGGGAAGATAAAAACTGCACAGATAAAAGGTATGCATAAAAGGAAACCACTAGAAAAAATAAATCTTAGGATCCCATAAATGTAGGGGCCTAAAATAATCTTTTTTCTTGAATAGACTGACACAAGAATAAATAAATGAACAGGACTGACCAAGAAATTAGGTTGGAAACAAGGGAAGTACTTGAATACAAGATACCAGAAAAAATTGCAGTGGTAAGAACCTGTGTTATGATAATATAATCCCTCTCTCCTTTCCTCCCTATGCCCCAAAAAACTCTCAGCCTTAGAAGATAGTATTTTTTAACTGCCCTTGTCCCCCCCCTACCCTCTCCCGCTGTTCCTAACCTTGGAAAACCCACACTGTGATGGATAGGAAAACGATGTGAAAGCTTAGTATGTGGGATATATATTTTGAAAGTGTGTATCAAAACAGCAATATTATGATATGAATAGACAAGGAACAGACAGGGAACTATGTATTGCTATTGAAACTAAGATACATGATTCAAAACTTGATGGAAACGTATACTATATATGAAAACCTTTTTGACACTATGTACCTAAATGATACCAGGATGATATGACTTACAATGAATAGACAAATAACTATGTGCTGTTACTGAAATTGTGAAACAGGTTCTAGAACTCGTTTGATGCTTCTCTTATCTTAAAGTGTGATACATCGGTAAAGTTTTTGAAAAACAACATGAGCTATTCATGGTTCTGGTACCCAATTGTGGTTTCTCCATTTCTCTTTGCGGCCTTCCATGTAAACCCTCTTGTCCCCCTTTCATGGCGGTATACGTTTAGAGAGGTGTTATTAGGATAACCACAAACTTCTCACCTTTGCAATATGATTGTACAATATGAACTAGTATTGAGTGTTTCTTAATAGCTTCTGAGTAGTCTTTCCCTTAACTTGGATGCTGTGTATTTTCTCTTTTGGAGAAAAATGTGTTCTTCAAATTTAAAAAAAATGTACTGTGAAATGGGAAATGTGCAAAGAACCTATGACACAGGAAACTGATGTTAGTTTTTTTCTTTTATTGTATTTTCAGCCCTGAAGAAACTCCTTGGTAGGGAGTGAAACGTGTTGGCTGAATTCGTTGTATACTATTTGATGATCTGTATTTTAATAATGGACAAAGATAAATAAAGAACTTTTCTACTTACCATCTTTTTGGACTTCTATTTGGTGCGCCCCCACGAACATTGAACAAACCATCTAACTGATCTGGAGAGCACAGCAACGCCAAACAGCAGCTGGCGTTGGGGTTGGCAGCACAAAAAAACATATATAAAAAATAGGACTTAATTTGGAACTGGATTTTAGGTGCGGCACTGTAGGGTCCGCTGCTGTCTTCTTGTATTAATAGAGAAGGTAGCTATTATTAAGTGTAGTACCCATAAGAAAATCATTGATACTACAGGAGAAGGAAATGCCTTTGCTGATCAAATAGCGACAGAAACAGCACAAACCAAAACGTCCCCAATGTTACCCAGTGTGGCAACCCGATGGGTGGCGGAGACTACAGTATTTGATAATATTATTGAAAGTGTTAAGGAATTGCAGAAAGAAGCCACGCCTGATGAATTATTAAAATGGGAACGGGAAATAGGGCGGTTAGACAAAAATGATTGTTGGATTGACTTGACTGACAGACAGAGATGGCTATTGCCTAATACACTGGTGTACGCGGTAGTAGTGATGGCCCATGGCACTGCCCACATTGGAGCAAAAGGTATTTGTTCATTGTTAGACCCAGTGTGGAATAACTCAAACATTCCCTAAACTGCTACTCATGTGGTCAAATACTGCATGGTCTGTTTACACCATAATCCAGGAGGGAGGGAGACAGTTCTTAGTGGAAATTTTGCGCCCCCTTCTTTACCGTTTGAAGTGTTACAGATGGATTATATTCAATTCGACAGAGTAAACAACCTTAAGTATGTGTTGGTGGTGGTTTGTGCGTTTAGCAAATGGGTTGAAGCATACCCCACCAAAGAAAATACGACCCTAGCTACTGCAAAAGCCCTGGTTAAGGAATTTTTGCCCTGGTTTGGTTTGCCCGAATTATATGGACAGAGAATGGGGTACATTTTAATGCAGAACTAGTTAAATATGTTTGTACAGGATTGCAAATAAAACAGAAATTTCACGCAGCACGACACCCATAATTTGCAGGACTGGTTGAGAAATATAATGGCATATTGAAATTAAAAATGGCAAAGATACAGGAGAGTACGGGCTTGAGTTGGCCTGATGCGCTACCCCTAGCATTAATGTCAATATGAGTAACCCCCCATTCTCGGGCTGTGCTGTCACCCCATGAGGTCGTTTTTGGTTGACCAGCCAATGTGTGGGGTGTTCCAAGACCTAGATCCTTTCGTGCTCTTGATTACCCCATGATGACAAATTTTCTGTACGCTTTAACTAAAGATCTGCGTTCTATTCATCCACAGGTGTCAGCAGTGCTGCGGCCACCGTGGGTCATCGTGCGGAAATATCAATGGAAATCGAGTCTGGAACCCAGGTGGAGCCGTCCCTACCAGATCCTACTGGCCACTCGAACAGCAGTAAAAGTGGATGGGAAAAAGAACTAGATCCATGTGTTGCATGTGAAGAAGTTACCCTTAGCACTTCCCTCTGATCAACAGAACCGAGACGGAGTTCTGACACAAGAGGGAGAACAAAGGGTGAGGTTTGTGCCTTTCTCAGACCCCGTTGAAATTGGGCAAGAGGAAGGATTGTTGATACCACAAGGAGACAAATCGGCCCCAGTTTCTGAAACTTGCGATAAGGCTGATCCCTCTGAGGCTTCTGAAAAACGTGTTACACCAAATGTCCCTGCTGCTGTGTTGTTCCATGATCAGGAGCAACATGGCCATCTTCGATACAATTTACGGCACCAAAAATCACGCAATACCCCAGTTCCAGATTACAGGAGACAGGGAAAGACTTGAATTATCGGGTTGAAAATAAGCTTTTCTGGGGTATTGAGCGAGACACTGGACTGAACCCGTTGAGAGCTTGGAACTGACACATTGCTCTGTTCAGAAAGAAAGACTGTACAATCTAAGGGGCCTAAATTGCAACAGTAAAATTACAGTAAAAATCGTTTCTGTGGATGGATAGCAAGAGCCTGCCTGTGAGGCTCTAAACGGACATAGGGAGAAGAAAGCCTCTGGCAGTTGGCTTGCGCCTTTTTCCCGAGTTTAGTTTGGACTTTTTGTAAGGATGTATCCCTTTGCCCGATTTGCTTTTGAGGACAAGAGACCTCTTGCTCCCAGACCTTTTCTCGAAAATGTTCCCATGTTTTCCGATTGGGCTACCAGAGTGAAGATAGACTTTGTTATAATCATTACAGTAATTATGATAATATTGATGAGCGTGTTTATGTATTTGGAATTCCAATACCCTATGCATCATGTTTTAGGTACCACTACAGCCCCACCTGAACATTTCTTTTATACCTTGCCTCCCCACAAAGAGCGACATCGAGAAACCTATGTTAAAAATGCGGTCATAGAAATGTTGCATGAGCCTCATAGTACTACGAACAAAACAAATTGCTGGGTATGTGGCCTCTTGCCATCTGTAATGCATCGCCATTATTTGTTTATTTCTTTGCCATTATCACACTTAGCAAGCTGTGAAGCCTGGTTTCAGTTACTATCTCTCATGTATCTGCATTATGTAGCTGATCCCAAAAGATATACTGAAAAGGACTATGAAGCTGTTTTAAAGTACATAGAACAACACCAGGGATTTGATGCCCAGGGGAACCAAGGGGAGGGATCTCTGGACCCGGATGCCTGTATGAATATGCACACCACATATGAAAATGCAACCTGGTTAAAGGAAGAAATGTTGGATTTCGAACAATTCAATTCCACGCAATATTTTCAGCATTTCCAGGATCGAAATGTCACTGATGATAAAGCAATGCCCGTTCCTATTTTAAACACTTCTGCTTCCTTTTGCATACAAGGGAAAGGCCATGTTAAGGTAGGGGATAGCAGATGTAACTATACTTACATTTTGCATACTACCAGTACCCCACCTCTAATAACTCCTCCAAATGTGTATTTTGTTTGTGGCGAGAACGCCTATACTTGGCTTCCCAGAGGGTGGGCTGGAAAATGTTACCTGTCCTTCTTGTATCATACCATATATATAGCCCCTTCTAATTATCATAGGTCACATCAGCTGACTAAACAAAGTCTAGATCCTTATCGAGGCAGCAGGATTGTTAGTACTGAAGGCACTGATCAGACTGACACTGCTGCTCAGCAGTTTATGAATATACCGAAGGGTCTCTTTCCAATATGGGGTCCCATTTTCACTAGTAGAGATGGTAGACGACTCTCCAGAGTAGTGGAAAATTTAGTTCAAACCACTGCTGGGATTTTAACTAACCTCACTGTGGAGCTTCAGGCTACGAGGCTTGTATCGCTTCAAAATCGGATGGTGCTTGACGTCATCCTGGCTGTTCGTGGAGGAGCATGTCGCGTGATCGGCAGCTCCTGCTGTGTATATATTCCAGATTCCGCTCCCACTATACATTAAGCTATCCAGAAATTATACCGCTTAGCTGCGGAAGTCCATGCTGATACTGGTATTTGGTCTTTAACCGGGTGGTTCTGGGATCTCCTCTCCTCCTGGGGTTGGAAAATTTTCATGATTCTAGCTGGAGCACTGGGAGTGGTATTTGTGTGTTGCCTGTGCTTTCATTGTGGCCCGGTCTGCTGCTCCTATTGTGCTGCCAAACTTACTTCCTCATTGACAGTTTCCCGACAGACGAAAATTGAAAAGCAGCTAGTACAAAAAGTGGCCGACCTCATGCAGATAGTTGAAGGTGTATTCTTCGATTAGAGGACCAACCTTTATATATTGGCTACCTCACGCTAACAGGGCGGTCTGAAGAAATATATTATCAATACCATATAATGTTGTCATGATGTATCCAATATATAAACCTCTTGTAGATACACTCGACCCATGTATAACCAATAACTTAGGCCCGAACTGAACAAACAGCATCCTGATTTCATTTCCCTGGGCCTCTTTTGTTAGTAAGGAAAACACGTGACATGCTGAGAGTCCGAAAGGGTGGCCCGGGCTATGAACAGAGCTATGATTCTAACTTAGGAAACTCAAGGTCACATCTGTCTTTCTTCTCGTATGAGCACATTCTTGCAGGCGCAATGCCTGTACTCCCATGCATCAGAACTGAAGGGAGGCACCTTTACTGACCTACCCCCGGAATAGCTTGAGATGAGTTTTGAATCAATCTATTGTGCCATATATGGGTCTTCCTGTTGGTTTCTCAGTTACTGGTACTTTTCCATGTACGGGGTTTCAATGTGGTATGCCGAAAGTATGCACTGTTTTGAATGTGATCCAGCAGTCTCCTATGCACACCTTTGTGAGCTGTGGCCAGAGGAAGGCTCCCCTGCGTAGGGTACCTTGCCAAATAAACGATTGAACCTTTTCCATTGCCGACTGACTTATGTATGGTAAATAAGGTTATATGGGCTATTGGTAAGTATAGCTCTATGGTATATTTTTCTAGTACTTCATACTGTTTAGACATCCAAGCCTGGGTGTGGCAGCGGTGTTTATGTAGCATGTCCCTCTCCTGAGTGACAGTAAAGCGCTTTACGCATGAAAGGGTGTACTCAAGGCCCGTCTACAAGATTGCACTGGGTGCTGACAGTTGTGCGGTTAATTGAGAAACGTGAACAGTAGAGCAGCAACCAGGGCAGGGGAGTTGAAGGGGTCTCTTGATTTCTTTTCTGAATATCACGTTAAAAGCATAATACTTTTTGGGCACAGAAACCAAAACGGCGTTGACAGTGACACAATTAGGTAACTATTAAAGCTCAGTAGTAAAAATCCACATTTCTGGTGCAACTTTTCAAGGAGTGTTTAGTGGACTGAGAGCCTTCTGTGGGGATTGGTGTATAAGTTGCAGGACTAAGGTATGAAGGTCATTAGGCCTACTCAGACTTTCATCCCTCTAAGACTGATAACGTGTGCACTACTGAGCTGTATAATTACAGCAGGTATTATGTAAACTCCAATCAACGATCAGTTTGACGGAAATTATCACAAGCATTGTAATTGGCCAGATTTTTATACAGATTGTAATAGCTGGATGGGATCACACTTTTATATACTTCTGATTGTGAGGATTTAGAGAACAGAAGCACACCACCATAACTTGATTCGCCCAGGATCACATGATGTGGTCAATTGGGGAAGCATTAGTCCTCCTTGTGAGAAGTTGGCCAGGTATATGATGCTCACTAGTAGTGATCATCTTGTACCATGCCAAGCAACCCTTATGATGATTGGTTGTAAGTCAACCTTATAGACCAGCTATTCTAGAGGTAGCGTGGACAAAGCAGTCTTAGGCTAAACTCTGTAAAGGCATTTGAAGCAAGCTGTTTTACAATACACAATCCCCTTGAATACCAAATGAAAGGACACCACACAGATATATATTGAAAATATATATGTGTAGGAGAGTGGGGTCTGCTATCCTACGGTCACCCCAAATTTTTGCTTTTTGCTTCACTGGTTTCTGACTTAATGTGGCTGTGGGCCTGCTAATCAGACCCACAGCCTGCTGTTCTCTCTCTAAATTACTGCCAATGCACTTTAGGTGCATTACGAATTGGAACTGGTTCACCTTATTGGCCGCTGTAACAGTGTACCCTAGGTACCCAGGGCATAGGTGTTTCCAAGGCCTACCAGGGGCTGCAGCATGTATTGTGCCACCCCTGGCCTGGCCTCCATATTTGACACAACTGGCTGATCACTCAGCTGGGGTAAGTTGGTGTAATCACCCCTTACTTAGATATAGTATCCCTATATCTAACCCTAAACTGGACACATATGTTCTTATCAGCCACTCCTATGGAAGGCCTCATCAATCCTGGAGGCAGAGTGCTTGGAAATATGTGAGATGGTGCTCTAGCATGAGTTGAGCCCGTCTGCAGCTGTCGGGAACCACTCCCTAAGCTGTTCCGGGATATTGCCATACCATATACTCTTAAGTGCATTATAATCCTCGCGGTTACATGCTATCTTTGGTTTGGCTTTATCAAAACATGTCGAGTAAGGTGTCATACAAATTGGAATACTATCCCCTCGACAGTTCTGTCGACGAGGATAGCATTCCACCCTTCTAGAGGGACAGGACATGTGTGTAGCCTTAACCCCGGTTAAAGTTAAAGTTAAAGTTAAAGGTTAAAGTTAACCAGAGCCTCAGCATCACAAAATGGATGCTGCCACCACAGACACGAGTCTGACCTCCTGCTGCTGGGAGTCCTTCCAGCGAGGGAGGCTTGGACAAAGGGTTTCCTGCCTTGGGAGGTGCGAGCACCACCCCAGACAGGGTTTTGTGTATTGGGTAGGACAGGGCTGAATAGAATCAGACATGCCCGGGGCGCACAAGGTGTCCCCGTGCATAAGCCAGTCCAAACCGGTCCTGGGATTTTCCAGACCCAGGCCTGGCGAGGAGCTGGACAAAGGAAAGGGGGTGTAACCGCCCCCCTTCCTGGTTCCTCCCAGAGGAGGGACCTAGTGGGTGATCCACCCATCAGATTGGGAATAAGAGTGGGAGCAGTGCCATTGCACAGCCGATCATCCTGAATCAACTTTAAACGAAGAAGAAGACTGGACTTCGACATTCTGCTGCACAGAAGACTGAAGAGATTCTCCCTTGTGGCCTAGGAGTGGCAACCCTGTGAACACAGGCACCAACCAGCAACTCGACGTCTGCTTTGCCGCTGCCTCGCACCGGAGCCCGAGCCCAGAGCCTGACAAGACCAAGACTCCCAGACCTCTCACAGCCCGATCCACAGTCCCTGTGGAGGCACCGAGTGACGTGGGACCGGACCTCTTGGAAGACACTTGAAAAGCTGACTGCGCAGCAACCGAGGCATCCTCGACGTTGTGCTTTGGGGACTGAGAACCCCCACCACCGAGCAGCCCTTGCACCGAAGATCAGCCCCCCAACATCTCCACGATCTGCGTGGGGCCCTTTTGCATTGTGCCACTCGACGCGCCATCCCTGCCACTAGCCACGTGGTCAGCGGTCATCTTGGCAACGAAACCGACAAACTACACTGCGGGTCTGGTTGCTCCAGACTTGCCCTAGCTCCTGTGAAAAGGAGCCCCCACTCTGACCCTGCTGGTCCGAGTGTTAAGCATCTTTCGATTCCTGCGTGGCTTGCATTAGCCAAGGCCTGTTTGCTCCGATCAGGTTGCCAACACTGCCAACAGTGAGAAGCCTGCGTGGGACAGCTCGTGACCCACTCCTGGACATCCTCGACCCCCGGTGTTCACGTGGCTGCAGAGAGAAGCTACACCTCAACGCCTGTTTGCACCCGACATTCCCTGGTTCCAATCTGGTTCCATGGTAGTCACTGGCTAGTGACTTTGAACATTGTCCCCTCTGCTTTCAGGTCTTCACATCTTCAGATCCACCCTTGGATCCACTGGAACTCTTCACATCGAGCCGCCTGCAGCATCTTTAGCTCCAAGCACCATCGACCGGCGTGACGAAACCCGACACTACTTCGACCCTGTGCACCCGCTTCCTGTGGGTGAGGAAACTCAGCTCCGCCAGTGTTCCTACACTGGTACACATCTCAAGGGCCTGTGTCTTAAGTTTCAGCGTTTTTGCAGAGGCAGGATGGGAACAGAAGGGCCAAGGGACATCAGGCTTCTCAAGAAGATGTTCTCAGCTCAAGTAAGGTCTTTCAAGTTCGTCATTCCCCATAGTTCCGCCCCGTACAAAGCGGCGCTTACTCCTCTAGCCGTGTAGATGTCCAAAACTGCAGCTATGGGTTTAGTTGAGGCTGCTCTCTGCTCTTTTAGCAGGATCCTGGTTACTCTTTTTAAGTTTAACAGCATTTTGAGTGAATGTTGGTCCCATTTCATGGAATCCACCAACCTGATGCCCAGATAATCAAAGGTTTTAGTCCTGTCCAATGCCACGGAGCCCAGTGTTGGCGGAGGACCAAGTTTTTGCGGAGGGTTCAAAATGAGGTACTTTGTCTTATCTGTATTTATACTGAGTCCTCTTTGTTTACAAAAATTGTCAAAGCCTAGAAGAAGCTGTTGTAGGCCCATTGGCGATTTTGATAAGAGCAAAGTATCGTCCGCAAAAAGCAGGGTAGGGATAGAACGACCTGCCAGACGAGGGGCATCCGCTGGAATCCTCGACAAGTGGTCCACCACCCCATTAACGTAGAGCGAAAAGAGTGTTGGGGCTAGGACACACCCTTGCCGCACTCCTCTGTTCACATCTATTCTTCGTGTCTTTTGGCCATTGGGACCCCAGCGGATTTGGGCATAGTTGTTTTCATGAAATTTCATGACCAAATGGAGCAGGTAAGGTGGCAGACCAAGATCACTAAGGACCTTCCATAAGTTATTTCTTGGGACCAAATCGAAGGCCGTCCGGAGATCGATGAAAGCAAGATATAATGTGCCCTTCCCAATCGTGACGACCTTCCAATAAATCATGAGGAGCCTTAATGATTGCTCAATTGTTCCGGTTCCAGCTCGGAACCCTGCCTGGAGATCCGAGAGGATCCTGTTCTCATCTGCCCATTGCTGTATTCTAGTTAGGAGAACCTTGCCTGCAACTTTCTGTGAGCAGTCAATCAGACTAATTGGCCTGTAATTCCCTGGATCTTCTCTTGAACCTTTTTTGTGCAGGGGAACCACTTCAGCGGCCATCCAGGAGGCAGGCAGAGGTGCACCCTCCAAAGCTGCATTCAAAACGGATGAAATCAGCGTGCTCCAATCCTCTAGGTCAGCTCGGAGCAGGTCACCCGGAAGACCATCGGGGCCAGCCGCCTTGCGCGGGACGAGGGATTTTATTGCGCCTTCCGCTTCTTTCTTGGTAAACAGGCTTTCATCGGGACTTTCCCCCACTCCAGACGACTGCGGTAGAGCGAAATCCAATACTTCTACATCAGTTGCCGTGTACAATTTCGAGAAATGTGTAAACCATTGATCCTCGGTTATGTTACACGTGATGACTGTGTCGAGGGGTCTGTTTTTCTTGTGTACTAAGTCCCAAAAACCTTTTGCGTTTTTTCCCACGCTGGCAGTTCGGAGATCCTGCCAAAACTTGTCTTCCCAGTCTCTCTTTGCTGTTTTGAGCTCCATTTTATAACCCTTCCGTTTGGTGGCTATTAGGGCGGCATCTCCGCTTTTCACTGCCAATATCAGAGCTCTCTTCATGGCACGACACTCCTTTGAGTACCATCCTGGCTTACCCTGCCGATTATCACGATTTGGGTTTCCCTTTTTTGCTTTGGCCTTGAAAAGGTCCCCAATTGACAATGAAACCTCGCAGAACAATGCTGTGATCTGATTTGGGCAAATAGGCTGACTTTTTAAAATGGCACAGGCTGTAGAGGTAACAGCTCTAATGCATGCCATTTTCTCCTCATCTATTGCCACTTTGTCCCATTTCAGACGTCTTAGGCAGTTTGATGGAACCACCCCTCCCAGTTGCCCTGTCGCTAGTGCGTCATGATTTCCGCTTCCTGTGATATTCACTTTCCACCAGATTGATAGGGTCAAAGAAAGTGCATTATGGTCACTATCCAAAGAGGGTAGGACCATCATATCCTTCATATGTACCCACAAAGAAAAGTTTAAAAGAATGTAATCAATCCGGGAAGAGTGGCCGATCCTGTTGTATGTGTGAGCCCCCCCTAAATCTGATGGAGTCCTCCCATTGGCTGCCCGTAAGCCGTGCTCTAGTATGAGGGAATTTAACTGAATGATTCTGGGGGTCCAACTTTTTATGATAGGAAGATCGAGTGACGGGACGCCTCTCCTAGAGTCTTCTTCATATAAAGGGCCTGTGTCTTAAGTTTCAGCGTTCTAGGTCACTCGGAAGGTTCCGAACTAACTAACTTTGTACTTTTTACGCACCTCAGACTTTACATTGAGAAGTGCGTGCACTTTAGACACTGCACCCGAGTCCCGCGGGCCTTTCCCGACTTAATCATTGCTAGTCTCGAATAGCTCCAGTGATTCCCAAGGCCCTAGGCCTGTTCCCGTTCTGATTGGTATCTCTTATACCACTTTCTTAGTATATGGTTTAGTTGGCCGCTACGGCTCATCCATATTGTGCAACTTTTGTGTATTTTAAACTGTCTTGTGATTTAACGCTTGTGCTTCTGTGCTCATAAAGAGTCCAGGGGATTTTATAGTTAATAAATCAATATATATTTTCAATATATATCTGTGTGGTGTCCTTTCATTTGGTATTCAAGGGGGTTGTGTATGGTAATACAGCTGGCTTCACATGCCTTTCAGAGTTTAGCCTAAGACTGCTTTGTCCACGTTACCACTAGGATAACTGGTCTACAAGGTAGAATTACAACCAATCATCACAAGGGTTGCTTGACATGGTACAAAGTGATCACTAAGAATTAGTCAAGTCAAGTCAAGTCAAAAAGGCTTTATTTCGACATATAAAAATATCTTAAAAAGCATACATACAATAAAATTCATTTCAATACATTTAAAGGTAAAAACCACAGAATTAAATATACCCTGATTAAAAAAGCGATTAAACAATTTGCCTAAGTCTTTTTGACCGAATTCGCCATGCCCACCCAAGGTACTTCGAGGTGGCACAAGCGTAAAAAGTGCGAGTGTCTGAGAGTAGGATCCTTAGGGCCACGTTACAATGCCTAGTACCCAGGGTACGACACATGGGTTTTAGCCATTTTGACCGTGGGACTCTATATGCAGGACACTCAAATAAAAGGTGGGGGACGGATTCTTGACGCTGTGGGCAGAAAGGACACCACGGGGCAGTCTGGTATGGAATTTTCCAATGACTAGTAAATTCCATTACGGGGAGGAGGCCAATTCTAAATTTAAAATACAAGGACCTTTCCCAAGGGGCTGAGATTATGTCCAAATACAATTCTCTAAAAGGAGTATCTTTGGACTCCATAAAGTTTTTTGTCGACTTACAAATCGAGGTGGAAGAATTCCTTCTATTTGACACCCAGTTCCAATAGAGCTGTTTTATTGTTGATTTGGGCGGAGCTGACTGTTGGTGCCATGCTTCTTCCAACCCCAAATTGCTGAGTAAAGCTTTGACATCCGTTAGCCACTTTATTTTCGCCCACCCTGTTGATCTTAATATCTCACGTAGACCATCCGCATAACTTGAGAGTTCAGGGACTCTCCAGATGCGGGCCCACAGGAGCAAAGGGCGCAACTTCGCTATATCTTCAATAGCCCGACAGCCCATATCCAATTGCAGAGGCAGGATGGGAACAGAAGGGCCAAGGGACATCAGGCTTCTCAAGAAGATGTTCTCAGCTCGAGTAAGGTCTTTCAAGTTCGTCATTCCCCATAGTTCCGCCCCGTACAAAGCGGCGCTTACTCCTCTAGCCGTGTAGATGTCCAAAACTGCAGCTATGGGTTTAGTTGAGGCTGCTCTCTGCTCTTTTAGCTGGATCCCGGTTACTCTTTTTAAGTTTAACAGCATTTTGAGTAAATGTTGGTCCCATTTCATGGAATCCACCAACCTGATGCCCAGATAATCAAAGGTTTTAGTCCTGTCCAATGCCACGGAGCCCAGTGTTGGCGGAGGACCAAGTTTTTGCGGAGGGTTCAAAATGAGGTACTTTGTCTTATCTGTATTTATACTGAGTCCTCTTTGTTTACAAAAATCGTCAAAGCCTAGAAGAAGCTGTTGTAGGCCCATTGGCGATTTTGATAAGAGCAAAGTATCGTCCGCAAAAAGCAGGGTAGGGATAGAACGACCTGCCAGACGAGGGGCATCCGCTGGAATCCTCGACAAGTGGTCCACCACCCCATTAACGTAGAGCGAAAAGAGTGTTGGGGCTAGGACACACCCTTGCCGCACTCCTCTGTTCACATCTATTCTTCGTGTCTTTTGGCCATTGGGACCCCAGCGGATTTGGGCATAGTTGTTTTCATGAAATTTCATGACCAAATGGAGCAGGTAAGGTGGCAGACCAAGATCACTAAGGACCTTCCATAAGTTATTTCTTGGGACCAAATCGAAGGCCGTCCGGAGATCGATGAAAGCAAGATATAATGTGCCCTTCCCAATCGTGACGACCTTCCAATAAATCATGAGGAGCCTTAATGATTGCTCAATTGTTCCGGTTCCAGCTCGGAACCCTGCCTGGAGATCCGAGAGGATCCTGTTCTCATCTGCCCATTGCTGTATTCTTGGTAGGAGAACCTTGCCTGCAACTTTCTGTGAGCAGTCAATCAGACTAATTGGCCTGTAATTCCCTGGATCTTCTCTTGAACCTTTTTTGTGCAGGGGAACCACTTCAGCGGCCATCCAGGAGGCAGGCAGAGGTGCACCCGCCAAAGCTGCATTCAAAACGGATGAAATCAGCGTGCTCCAATCCTCTAGGTCAGCTCGGAGCAGGTCACCCGGAAGACCATCGGGGCCAGCCGCCTTGCGCGGGACGAGGGATTTTATTGCGCCTTCCGCTTCTTTCTTGGTAAACAGGCTTTCATCGGGACTTTCCCCCACTCCAGACGACTGCGGTAGAGCGAAATCCAATACTTCTACATCAGTTGCCGTGTACAATTTCGAGAAATGTGTAAACCATTGATCCTCGGTTATGTTACACGTGATGACTGTGTCGAGGGGTCTGTTTTTCTTGTGTACTAAGTCCCAAAAACCTTTTGCGTTTTTTCCCACGCTGGCAGTTTGGAGATCCTGCCAAAACTTGTCTTCCCAGTCTCTCTTTGCTGTTTTGAGCTCCATTTTATAACCCTTCCGTTTGGTGGCTATTAGGGCGGCATCTCCGCTTTTCACTGCCAATATCAGAGCTCTCTTCATGGCACGACACTCCTTTGAGTACCATCCTGGCTTACCCTGCCGATTATCACGATTTGGGTTTCCCTTTTTTGCTTTGGCCTTGAAAAGGTCCCCAATTGACAATGAAACCTCGCAGAACAATGCTGTGATCTGATTTGGGCAAATAGGCTGACTTTTTAAAATGGCACAGGCTGTAGAGGTAACAGCTCTAATGCATGCCATTTTCTCCTCATCTATTGCCACTTTGTCCCATTTCAGACGTCTTAGGCAGTTTGATGGAACCACCCCTCCCAGTTGCCCTGTCGCTAGTGCGTCATGATTTCCGCTTCCTGTGATATTCACTTTCCACCAGATTGATAGGGTCAAAGAAAGTGCATTATGGTCACTATCCAAAGAGGGTAGGACCATCATATCCTTCATATGTACCCACAAAGAAAAGTTTAAAAGAATGTAATCAATCCGGGAAGAGTGGCCGATCCTGTTGTATGTGTGAGCCCCCCCTAAATCTGATGGAGTCCTCCCATTGGCTGCCCGTAAGCCGTGCTCTAGTATGAGGGAATTTAACTGAATGATTCTGGGGGTCCAACTTTTTATGATAGGAAGATCGAGTGACGGGACGCCTCTCCTAGAGTCTTCTTCATATAAAGGGCCTGTGTCTTAAGTTTCAGCGTTCTAGGTCACTCGGAAGGTTCCGAACTAACTAACTTTGTACTTTTTACGCACCTCAGACTTTACATTGAGAAGTGCGTGCACTTTAGACACTGCACCCGAGTCCCGCGGGCCTTTCCCGACTTAATCATTGCTAGTCTCGAATAGCTCCAGCGATTCCCAAGGCCCTAGGCCTGTTCCCGTTCTGATTGGTATCTCTTATACCACTTTCTTAGTATATGGTTTAGTTGGCCGCTACGGCTCATCCATATTGTGCAACTTTTGTGTATTTTAAACTGTCTTGTGATTTAACGCTTGTGCTTCTGTGCTCATAAAGAGTCCAGGGGATTTTATAGTTAATAAATCAATATATATTTTCAATATATATCTGTGTGGTGTCCTTTCATTTGGTATTCAAGGGGGTTGTGTATGGTAATACAGCTGGCTTCACATGCCTTTCAGAGTTTAGCCTAAGACTGCTTTGTCCACGTTACCACTAGGATAACTGGTCTACAAGGTAGAATTACAACCAATCATCACAAGGGTTGCTTGACATGGTACAAAGTGATCACTAAGAATTAGTGAGCATTATATACCAGGCCAACTTCTCACAATATATATTTATTTACTACAAATATCCCCTATACTCTTTATGAGCACAGAAGCAAATGCGTTAAAACAAAACACTTTAAATATACAAAAGTTGCACAATATGGATAGGCCCTAGGGGCCACTAAAACCATGTACTAAAATATTGGTATAAGTATCGCTAATCAAAAAGGAAGTAGGCCTAGGGCCTTGGGAATCGCTGGAGCTGTTCGGGACTAGCAGTGACTAAGTCGGGAAAGGCCCGCGGGACTGGGTGCAGCGCTTAAAGCACACGCATGCACCAATGCAAAGTTAATGGTGCGTAAAAGTTACAAAGTTCCTGAAAAGGGAACCTTCCAGATGACCTAGAACCTAGCAACTTGGAACAAAGACACTAGAGGTGTATTGCTACACAGGACCACCGAAGTGCCAGGGTTACCTCACCCACAGGAAGCGGGTGCATATGTCTCAAAGTGTGTCGGGTTTCGTCGCGCTGATCTATGGAGCCTGTAGTTGAAGATGCTGCAGGCGGGTCGTCAAGCAGAGTTCCGGTGGATTCAAGGGTGGATCTGAAGTGGTGAAGACCTGAAAGCAGAGGGGACAATGTTCAAAGTCACTAGCCAGTGACTACTGTGGAACCAGGATGGAACCAGGCGATGTGGGGTGCAAACAGGCGAAGAAGGCAAGATTGTCTCTGCAGCCACGTGGACACGAAGAGGTCGAGGTTGTCCAGGCGTTGATCACGATCTGTCCCACAAAGGCTCTAGCTGATGGCGGTGTCCGCTTCTTGATCAGAGCAAACAGGCCTTGGCTAATGCAAGCCACGCAGGAAACAATGCAAGCTTCTCACTCAGACCAGCAAGGTCAGAGGGGCTGCTCCTTTTTACAGAAGCGAGGGCCAGTCCAGAGCAACCAGACTGGTGGGTTGATTTTGGATTTTGTCGCCAAGATGGCCACTAGCCAATGGGCCAGTAAGCGGGATGACGTGTCAAGTGGCAAAATGCAAAAGGGCCCTATGCAGATCGTGGAGATGCAGGGGGGCTGATCTTCGGTTCAGATGCTGCTAGATGGTAAGGCTTCTAAAACCCTTTAGCACAGCATCAAGGGTGCCTTGGGTGCTGCGCAGTCAGCTTCTCGTGAATCTTCCAAGATGGCCGGTCCCATGTCTCTCTGTGCCTCCACGGGTCTCTTCTTTTCAGGGACTGTGGATCGGGCTCTGAGATGTCTGGGAATCCGGGTCTTGTTGGGCTCTGCACTCTGGCTCCGGCGGGAGGTGGCGGCAAAGCAGATGTCGAGTTGCTGGATGGTGCCTGTATTCACAAGGTGGTCACTACTTGGCCACAAGGGAGATGCTCTTCAGTCTTCTGTGCAGCAGAATGTCAAAGTCCAGTTTTCTTCTTAGTTTCGAGTCGAGTTCAGGATAATCTGAAGTCTTGGGACACAGCTCCTACTCTTATTCCAAATCTAGGGGCCGGATCACCTGCTAGGTCCCTCCTCTGGGTGGGACCAGGAAGGGGGTGGTTACACCCCCTTTCCTTTGTCCAACTCCGCTCCAGGACTGGGGCTGGAAAGCCCCAGCACTGGTTTGGACTGGCTTATGCATGGGGACACCTTGTGTGCCCCAGGTGTGTCTCATTCTATTCAGTCCTGTCCTACCCAAAACACAAAATCCTGTCTGGGGTGGTGCTCGCACCTCCCAAGGCAGGAAACCCTTTGTCCAAGCCTCCTTCGCTGGAAGGACTCCCAGCAGCAGGAGGTCAGACTTGCGTCTGTGGTGGCAGCATCCATTTTGTGATGCTGAGGCTCGAGTTCAGGTTAGGTACATGTCGTGTCCCTCTAGAAGGATGGAATGCTACGCCAGAATTGGTGAGGGGGTAGTATCCCAATTAGTACGACACCTTACTCAACATGTTTTGATAAAGCAAAACCAAAGTTAGCAAGTAACCGCGAGGATTATAATGCACTTAAGAGTATATGATATGGCAATATCCCAGAACAGCTAAGGGAGTTGTTCCCAACAGCTGCAGACAAGCTCAGCTCGTTCCAGAGAATCATCTCACATGAAACCAAGCACTCAGCCTCCAGGATTCGATAGGAGTGGCTTATAGGTTAACATGTGTCCAGATGGGTTAGATATAGGTATACTATATCTAAGTAAGAGGTGATTACGCCAACTTGCCCCAGCTGATTGATCAGCCAGTTGTGTCAAATATGGAGGCCAGGCCAGGGGTGGAATAATACATGCTGCAACCCATGGTAGGCCTTGGTTACACCTATGCCCTGGGTACCTAGGGTATACTGTTACAGGGGCCTAAAAGGTAAACCAGTTCCAATTGTGTATGTACCTAAGGTACATGGAGTCCATTTTAAGGAGATAGCAATTAGGCTGGGGCCCTGAATAGCAGGATCCCAGGCCAACTAAGTCAAAATCCAGCTATACAAAAGGCAAAAAGTTTTGGGGTAACCATAGTCAGATATCCACCGTCCTACACTCCTTGTGTAATGTTTGGCCTACAAAGGGGGCAGTAGCAGTTACCACAGCCATGTGACTCAACGTGCAGTTTCTCCCTCTTTGCTTACTTAAAAAAAATCTTTGGAATATTGTGTACTCTTTGTTAAAAATCAAATAAAAATAAGCTTATGGATTTCTGGCAAAGTGTGTGGAATTCACAGAAAATATATTATTTTCAATATCATTGGAAGAGAGCTTTGTAGCCTGCAAAGCTGCTGGGTATCAAAACCTGAAGTATCCCAAAAAAAGGGCCACACTTTTTAATAGTGCGAGGGGGAGGGGCGGGGGATGAGCCTTCTTCCAGCACCGCTGCTCAGTTTCGGCTGCTCTGAAAGCAGTGCGCAGAGAAGAAAAAGTAATTGAGTAACTAAATGCAAGAGCTGGACCGGGTGACCAAACAATGCAAAAGTATGGAAAGTGAAAGCATGCATGGTACACTGAAAGAAAAAATCGTGAAAATTAAAGTGCGCATTTTACACTGAATGTAAGGAAAGCACGTAATGCCTGCAGTAAGGCAAAACCCATTAAAGTAAATAGTGCATACAGACTAAATAAGAGGTACTGTGTAACATCAGAAGTAAAATGGCCAGTTGCCATGGGAGATTTCAAATTAACGATAAAATTGTACTAGGCAGGGACTAACAAGGTGATGAAGGAGTCAAATGCAAGCATTTAAGAAGTACAATGACACAAGCCAATGAAAAATATATATATAGAAGCTAGTCAAGTTTGCTCAACTTTGGTGAAATTAATGATTGGATAAATTACACCAATCCAGAACCCAAAGACACATACTTTGCTGAGGCCACCACATCTCTTAATATTGTGCAACACATTACTATCCCAACCCTCATTCTAGGGAAGTCATTGGATCTACTTTGCATGCTCTATTTAACTCTTTCAAATATATATATTCAGTCATGCATTTGGTCAGACCATCAACTGATGAACCTCGGCAGAGCTACTGACTGTGTAAAAGACCTAATGAACATTAGGTGAAAACCATACGAAAATGGTTCCGTTTGAACCAAGAGGGATGTTATCGACACTGCCACTATCCTACTTAAGTATGGGCGAAATGCGCGAATTTGTGCAAAAGCAAATTCGCGAGCCGCAAAATTTGGGAAATTCACACGAATTTGCGGATTTTTTTGTGTGGTCGCATTTTTTTTGCTTATTTGCGTACAGCTTGCAGCGCATCGACCGCGAAGTTACCCATGCGGTCGTACATGGGCGCGCCAATCTTGTGCGCATTTTGTATTTCCGTTTCCGGGCGCTACTGGCAATCTCGCGTTGTGTGCTGCGCGCTATTACAAGTTTGCGTGTGTTTTTGCGTGCTCGCTGGGGAAATATCGCACAAACTTACCCAAGCGGTCCTCAATGGGCGCGGCCATCTTGTTTTACATTCATTGCTATGGTTCTGGGCCTGGCTTTTCTATCCTCTTTTAATCTTTTAATCTTTGCAATCCTTTGTTTCTTTGAACTTTTTTTGCTCTTTTTTGCTCAATATCTATCTCTCTATTTGTCTAGATCTATATTTTGTGTTTTTTTCTACTTTTGGTTACTTTAAAACAACTTTGTTTTACCTCTTCTTTTATTTACTTTTTCCCTATTCTCTTTCCTATTTATTATTTCCATTCCTGTCCAGGACCATGGCAAAGGGTGCCGGGAAGGACAAGGGGAAGTGTCCCGCACCCCGTACCCGGCTCCCAAGCGGGCGATTGAGGGGGGAGCAAGTCGTAGCCCGGGAGATCTTTAGCACGGAGGAGGTGGCAGCACTGATTTATTATGTCCAGCGCCGCATCCCCAAGACCATTGCGGCAGGCAGCAGGATCGCTGGCGTGTACAGGCTCCGGGAGCGTCAGCATCTGTGGGGGAAGGTGTGCTGGGCCATGTATCGGCAGTCTCGGGTCCGGCGCACCTACAGCCAGGCCACCCACTGGTGGGCCGACATCCTGGACCGTGAACACCACCTGCTCGACCTGCTAGGTGTCGAGATCCCTGGGCTTGGTGAGTAGTAGTAGCTATTTAATCACTACTCTGTTTTCTCCTGCTCTATGTTATCATATTGCAAATGTTTGTTTTTTCCGAAGAGCAATAATGCTGCTGATTACATTGTAGGTAAATTATGTTTTAAAATCTTCTGTGATTGCATTGCAGGTGCACTGCTCGCCTGCTCAGTGGCTGTGCTACTATGCTTACTTGTTTTAATTTTTGTGCACATTTCATTGGCCTGAGTGATTATGGATGAGTGTACTTTACAGAACTTAATGCTAGACACTAAGGGGCAGATTTAAAATTACTGGCGCATCCTTGCAAATTAGCAGGGATGCACCAGTAATTGCGCGCCACGCCTCCACCACCCATAGTGCGCCGCATTTACAATGTGGTGCACCATGGGGCAAAAACGACACAGATGCATCATGCATCTGTGCCGTAAAGGCGGGGCATTGCTGGAGTTGCGTCGCAAGCACGATGCAGCTCCAGCAATGCTCTGGGGTGCCCTATCTCCCCAATGCTGCGTCAAGCCGTACGTCTGGTTCAAGCAGTGAAGTGTGGCTCACTGGTTAGAGGAGGCAGACCTGGAAGCAGAGGTCAGCCCGGGACCAGGGTTCAATTCCTGGCTCGGCGGGGTCTTGAGTCCTAAAATGTCCATGGACTCGACAATTCTCGCTCCGGTGCCTACTCGATTCACAGGTTCACACTCTGCGACTCTGGGCAATAGCTTGCTTAATCTCCACAACGGCCCCTTGCGGCGGGATGCCTGGCTTTCACCTTGTGGATACCCTGTCGGGGTTATCTCACAGGGGAATACCAGGACGGGTTCCCTAAGCAAGCGCTTAGAGACCGGTTGGTGATTTGCGCTATATAAATTCCTGTACATTTACAGGCGCAGGGTTTTGACGCAGCATTGGCCTAAAAGTGACTGAGCGAAATCTTGTAGATTTCACTCAGCCACTTTTAGGAGGCGTTCCAGCACAGGAACCCTCCCTTGCACCGGAACGCCCCCTGATGGAGCAGGGCTTTACAACGTGATGCATCTCGGAGATGCGTCATGTTGTTAATATACCCTGCATCATGGCACCCCTATTGCGCTGCCGCTGCGTCACAAAAGTCACGCAACGACGGAGCAAAAGAGACACACGGGGCTTGTAAATCTGCCCCTAGAGACTCAAGTCCAGTCCTTCCTTTGTACTCCTGCCACTAAGAAGAGATAGTGGTGGTGGATTGATAGTTTGAGTATATTATGACTGGTTATTTAGTGGGAAACATTTTTAGTGTTCTCACTGGTCTGCAATCATGATGAATTGTTTCTGTCACTTCACGTGCTGCGGAGTGCTGCCTGCCAGTCTTAGTTGAACCTTTTTGTAGTTGGTTTGGTGAGTTACATATCTTTCCAAGTAGACGGTCTGCGAATCCAGCAATACTAATATCCTAGTAGACAACATCAGATAGGTCAATAAATTTAGTGCAATTGTTGTCTATTTCCCCGAAATAATTTGTTATTGTTTTTTTAAATGTTTGACAACAATCATCCATGTTTGTGTCTTTCTTTCATGTTGTACATCAGCACCCCCCAGGGGCAAGGGGACACAGGAGGAGGTAGCGGCACCGGCGGAGAAGGGACAGGAGCGGGAAGGCCAGAATCACTCCGGCGAGGGCTCCTGTGCTGGACCCTGTAAGTGTTCCTGTTAATATTAATAATTATACTTCCCTATCTTTTACAGCACCTATTTTTTCCTAACGTTCCTCATTCGATTTTTTCTAAATTGTCTTTGATCTTCTTGTAGACTGTTTCTAAATTCTTATCCTGCCTCCACTATGACTCCCTGTGGTACTACTAGATTATTATTAGTCTTTCTGTGTAGCTAACTAAGCTTGCACAGTTGGCAAAAGGTGTTAACCAAAACTCCCTTTCTATTCAGCAATAGCTCTATGCACTGAGTGCAGTCCTCTGGGTTGTCCATAATGTATTTTTAAGTCTTCTAAATGTTATGCTTTGACAATTCCCAACAATAAAATGTCAATGGCCACCAAGAAAGAATAAGATACTAGTTTACTTTTTGATTGGATAGGAGGGCAATACATACTACTACTGTTGCAGGGACTATTCTGCACAAACAGAACTATGGACACGAAATAGTGCATTGTTTATCAATTATAATAGGTGCAGTTAGACTTTCCACATACCTCAGTCATAACAGAATTTGAACCCCCAATCTCCTTACTGACTAGCTAGTGTGTCAGAGTCATTTAGATCCCGAATTCATCGATGATTGATCCCCAATGATTATACAACCCAGGACATAAGACTACGGAGTCAGAGTCCCAACCTCTCAGAGCCACGGGCTCATGCCTGCAAATTGCAAGCCCTTTTGCTCACTCACTCACGACCAAAAACCACAGAGTCTATGTAAGTTTATTAAAATCAAGTTCATCATACAACATAAACGGTGGATTGAAAATTGAAAAGTGCCTAATCGTTGCTGACTCCGTCCAAGTGATGATGATCTGATCTTGCTCTTGTTCTTAGAAGGGAAGCTTCTGTCTGTTAAGAGAAAAATGGTGCGTGTTAAAAAGCAAGCATTCATCAGTTGTGCCAAAAAGTGTAGCAAGACATGTTACGGCTGGGCATAACTAATAAACACCCTTCCCTGAAAAAAGGGCAATTTGTAGTTTAGATTAGAGAGTCACAAATTATTAAATTTGCTTGTGTGGTCGTAGTAAAATTTTTTCATTCCTAGACAAAATACTAGGCAGTGGTGTATATGGCATCTAGGAATCTGAACTGTATTTTCTAGGTGGAACATCAGAACAGCCATCTACCGGTGCCGGGGCCAGCTCAGAGGGCACTCCTGGGGCGGAGGCGGTGCAACAGCCAGCGGGAACTGCTGTGGGGGATGTTTATATTCCTTACTTATTGAGATTGCAGACTGCAGAGTGTGCTCTCTGCACCGGTGTATATGTTGTACAGTACAAGTATACTTTACTGTTAAGAAGACTTACAAATTTAGAACTAAGGGGCATATTATCAAGAAAGGTCGTTACATTATCGCTGCTTTTATCGGCAGGAAACTGCCGATAAAGCGGCGATAATGGGCTTGATAATATGCTCTATGCAATTCCAATCGATGCCCATGTTAGATGTCTTCACATCTAACATGGGCTTCGATTGGAATTCATAGAGCATATTCGGGTCGGGTTCCTGGAACGCCAGGAACCCGACTTTGAAGAAGACGAGATATCGTCACAGGAGGAAAATACCCGACTAATACTGCTTGAGAGTGACTGACATTAACCATTATCTACGGGCCAATACTACTGAAAACAGATCAAGAGGACAACTAAACCCCATTGATGATATGGCAGGGGTGCTAACAGAAGACTAGAGGCCGAATTTATTCATTTAAGCCTTGAAGAAGTCTGTGGATTAACGCCATATCAGACGAAACACGTGTCGGCTAGGAGGTTTTATGAACGATCAACAAATGAAATAAAAGAAAGAAGAGAAGAAAATAACAGTGATTTGTGATTTGTCTATTGGCTGAAAAGTGAACATTCATATTAGCTCAGGACTACTGTTTTGTTGTGTATCAGGGCATTGACTGGTTCATGCCTGTTGTGTTTGGATTGGTGGTCTAAACTTTGTCCTTGGAGCTTTTCATATATTTCCATATCCTGACTACTATCACTGTTACCCAGCGCAAAATAACCCAACCACCGAACTTTCCTCCTCCGTGCTCCCTGGGTCAGCCAGTCAGCGCAAGCCTCCAGCGGTACGGAGCTGTGGTACCGCAGCCACCCGCAAACGCCAAGCGGCCAAAAAATAAGCTGCCCCCCACAGCAGGTGCAAGGCCCACATCCACCGCCTAACCCTCAGGGTGTCCAACCTTGAGCAGGAGATGGAGAGAATGAAGAGCCTGCTCAAGAAGAACCTCCGCGGGGAGCAACGGGCCCACCTGGCCAAAGAACACCGCCGGCGGCAGTAGAGGAGGAGAGACTGTCCCCTGCCCCTTTTTTAAAGACTTTTGCGGGGGGGGGGGTGGGAATTGGGAGTTGGGTTTTTTCTTGGACTTTGGGGACTTTTTCACGGACATTCTTTGGGGTTAGGGAGGGGGGTGGGTCGGGTCTTGCGGGATAGTTTATTTTTCTTATGAATTTAAATAATTGTTTACTTTCAACTTAAACATTGCATATGCATTTTTACTGTTTTGCAGGGGAGGCGGGGGGGGTAACTGTTCGTTTGTTTTCCTGTAACTTAACTGGCTGCTTGATTCAAATTGTCTAAGTAATCGCCCAAATGTTTACAAAAGTAAGTGCCACTCACAGAGTTAGTGAAGTCAACTGTCCTACTACTTCAGTAGTACTACCGTCAGTCTCACCTCTCTCCTCCTACTCCATTATTCTTCCTCCCCCCCAAACGCTTATCTTACCTGTGATTCGTGTTTGAGAATAGGCCTAGGGCTAGGCACAGGGCTGGCTGTATGACAACTGGCGATGAAGTTTGGCAATCCTGGACGGATTAAATGGTATCGTTGTGGTAGTAGTAGTGGTGGTACACAATGGCAGTAGCAGCATATGAAAAAAAAAGAAAATGAAACCTTGAGTGGCCTGAGCGGATCATTACAACAGTACGATAGATAGCATAGTACACAAAAACAGTGCCATAATTTAGCCTAACAAATGCTAAAGTTTCCAAAGTATACTAGTTGCGTGGAAGTTTGGCTTTGGCTACTACAAGAAATAGTACTGAAGGTGAAGGACACAGCGGTGTAATCATTCGCCACGTGTAGGAGGAGGATGTTCTTGATGAACAATACAGTTGATGGCGCCCATGAAAATCAGATTTGATTTTCAAATAGTCCTGGGTCTTTGTAAAGCTGAGTAAGAATATCTCCTCAGATTCCTTCAGCAGCCTTGAAATTGATTTTCTGTTGCTTTGACCTTATCCTCCCCAGCAAGTGTGTGGAATTATTGTTGTAATTTACTCACACCTCAATAAAAACCACACAGCCTGGGGGAAGAGGGTTAGGGTTTGAAACTTGGATGGGAATGGGGTTTGTGGGGAAAGTTATGTGGAGAGAGGGAAAAAAACGCAGCATGGACAAACAACTAATGAAGATAAACAAATCTTTGGATACGAAGCTATCCATAAATCTTTTAAGGGACATAAAGGAAGTGCATCCACTACGGCATGCATGAAGTTGTTTGCTAAATGGATAGGGCACTGTAAAGTAAGTAGTATTTTCCACAATGTACTAACTATGAAGAAACAATGTGACAGTACAGGGCTGCAGCAATTACGCAATTTCACTTGCCTATCTGCGCTCAGAGAGAAGAACCACTTAGTACATTAAATTAGCATAAAAATAGCAAAGAAAAAAGTATACAATGGCTGGAGGGATGAATTGAAGCAGAGAGAAAACAAATGCACAGAGTCACACTCACAGAAGTTCACAGCAACAACATTACTTAAAAGATAAGTAAAAATGAAGATGGATACTGTAACTGTATGCTGTTGTAGTTGTCCTGTTGAATTTGGGAAGTTGCATGCATCCAGCCATTCCTCTTTTTCGCGGTACTCCTCCATTTCATCTGACGCTCCGCCGATCAAAGTTGGGGACCAGAGGACACCTTGTCCACTGCCTGCCTGGTGGATGCTAAATTGCTGGTCGCTAAGCCTGAGGTCATCCTTTTTGCCATTGCACAGGGTAAAAGCCGGCCTGTAATTGTTGATGGAAAAACAGAAAGTGATATTAAAACACCACAGAGAAAAAAATATAAGGTACACTGTGTAGTGCAAAAATAACACTTAAAGTTTCAGAGTCAACAGTATTACAAAACATACAAGCATCATTTCGAAAGTGCGTACTCTGAGTCTCCTTTTCAAGGATAAATAAGTGTGGGCGAAATTTGCAGATCTTTCCCCTCAAGCTAGTTGTAAAGTGTAAACTGCGATTTTAGAACCCTAAACCTAGGCCCTAAACCCAGTCTCTAACCCCCCTTTTTCACCATGGATTTTCTCCAAACCACTTGCGCCCAATATTAGAACTTCCCAGCAATGCCCCCAGAACTGTCAACCTACTAACAAAAAAGTAGAACACCCCCAAACAGGCGAAAAGCAAAAATGCAAAAACTCACACTTAGAAAATTTAGGGCCTACCTTCAATTCTGTCCAAACGCGCTCTGCAGCTAGGCCCTAACTCCCCTTTTCCACCATGGATTTTCTTAAAAACAAATGCAATCAAAATTAGATTGCGCCAGCAGTGCTCCCAGACCCCAACCCCCCTCCAAAAATCCTAGAAGCCCCCGAAACAGCCCCCCAAAAACAGGCAAGTGAGCAAAAACTGAAAATCTTTTTCACCATGGATTTGCTCCAAACCACTTGCCCCTGATATTAGACCTTCCCAGCAATGCCCCCAGACCAGTCAATCCACCTGCAAAACAGTAGAACACCCCCAAACTGGCAAAAAGCAAAAATGCAAAAACTCACACCGAAAATTTAGGGCCTACCTTCAATTCTGTCCAAACGCGCTCTGCAGCTAGGCCCTAACTCCCCTTTTCCACCATGGATTTTCTTAAAAACAAATGCAATCAAAATTAGACTGTACCAGCAGTGCTCCCAGACCCCAAAACCCACCCCAAAAACCTAGAAGCCCCCCAAACAGCTCCTCCAAAACAGGCAAGTGAGCAAAATTGGAAAAACTTTTTCTCCGTGGATTATCTCCAAACCACTTGCATCCGATATTAGACCTTCCCAGCAATGCCCCCAGACCCCTCGACCTACCCGCAAAAAGGATGGAAAATGTGTCACTTAGAACATTTGCGGCCTACCAGTCCAAATCACTCCAAACGCACTCTGCAGCTAGGCCCTAACTCCCCTTTCCCACCATGGATTTCCTTGAAACCGCTTGCAATCAAAATTAGACTGTGCCAGACCCCCAGACCCCCCAAAAACTTAGAACCCCCATACAGCCCCCGAAAAACAAGCAAGTTAGCAAAAACGGAAAAACCTTTTCACCATGGATTTTGTCAAAACACTTGCATCTGATATTAGACCTTCCCAGCAATGCACCCAGACCCCTCAACCCACCCGCAAAAAGTTAGAACTCCCCCAAACAGGCCAAAGCAAAAATGGAAAATGTGACACTTAGAAAATGTTTGGCCTACCAGTCCAAATCACTCCAAACACACTCTGCAGCTAGGCCCTAACTCCCCTTTCCCACCAAGGAATTCCTTCAAACCACTTGCAATCAAAATTAGACTGTGCCAGCAGTGCTCCCAGACCCCCCAAAAAACCTAGAACCCTCCCAAACAGTCCCCAAAAACAAGCAATTGAGCAAAAACGGAAAAACTTTTTCACCATGGATTTTTTCCAAAACACTTGCAACCGATATTAGACCTTCCCAGCAATGCCCCCAGACCTCTCAACCCACCTGCAAAAAGGTAGAACCCCCCCCCCCAAACAGGCCAAAATCAAAAATGGAAAATGTGACACTTAGAACATTTTCGGCCTACCAGTCCAAATCACTCCAAATGCACTCTGCAGCTAGGCCCTAACTCCCCTTTCCCACCATGAATTTCCTTCAAACCATTTGCAATCAAAATTAGACTGTGCCAGCAGTGCTCCCAGACCCCCAGACCCCACCCCAAAAACCTAGAACCCCCCACACAGCCCCCCAAAACAAGCAAGTGAGCAAAAACTGAAAAACTTTTTCACCATGGATTTTTTCCAAAACACTTGCAACCGATATTAGACCTTCCCAGCAATTCCCCCAGACCTCTCAACCCACCCGCAAAAAGGTAGAACCCCCCCCCAAACAGGCAAAAAGCAAAAATGGAAAATGTGACACTTAGAACATTTTCGGCCTACCAGTCCAAATCACTCCAAAAGCACTCTGCAGCTTGGCCCTAACTCCCCTTTCCCACCATGGATTTCCATCAAACCACTTGCAATCAAAATTAGTCTATCCCAGCAGTGCTCCCAGACCCCCCAAAATCCTAGAACCCCCCCAAACAGCCCCATAAAAACACGCAATACTGCTATGCCTCAGTTTAACTTGTGCTAAAACTCTGTCTGCAACTAGGCCCAAACCCCCCTTTTCCACCATGGATTTTCTTCAAACCACTTGCAATCAAAATTAGACCTTCCCAGCAGTGCTCCAAGACCCCCGACCTACCCCCACAAATCTAGAGCACCCCCAAAGAGCCCCCCAAAAACATGCAATACTGGTATATTCAAAACAAGGCAATTTGCGCTGTTCACAAAAAATTGCTTTTTTCAGCACGTCCACTACTTTGATCCTTTTGAAACTTACCTGGACACTTGTTCCAGCGATTCCCAAGAATCTCAGCAAGGCACAACATAATCGAACCACTGTGCTCTTTCAAGAAGAATAAGAAACAGAAGGTCTACGACTTTTCAATTAGTTTTCACCCAAACACATACGCCCGCAAAACACCAGAAAAGGCCAACATTCTGCCAATTCTGGACCAAAGAATGCCAAACCCCCCTAAAACCTTGCCAATATCATTATAAACAAGCCTGCATTGGGCCCTGAGCCCTAGACTCAGCGGGAACCTCACCAACTTAAACCCAAAAACCCTAGTAAATCGCACTAAAATAAAAAAAATTAAATGTAGTGCTTATATAGTGCACGAATAAGTTGGTGTACACATACCGTTGTGGAACCCTTCCTGGCCTTTCTCTGTGAAGTGCCCACTCCTGGGCACCCCCATGGTGAAGCCAGGCATCCTAGCGCTGTTGGAGCCTTTGTGGAGATTAAGCAAGCTATTGCCCAGAGTTGCAGATTGGGACCCATGATTAGAAAAGGCACCGAGGCGAGAATTATCAGGTCCGGATAAATTGATGACAAGACCCGCTGAGGCGGGAATTGAACACTGGTCCTTCCAGACCTCTGCATCAGGGTCTGCCGCTCAAACCATTGAGAAAATTACAAAAAACAATTTGATGGACAGAATGTAGATCAATGTCTTACATTCACCCCAGTACAAGGATCTGGGCCTAAATCCATCGTTTTTTGCACTCCACACCACCCTGAGTTAGATAATGGCTTTATGCAAATCAGCTCTGACCCTGTGCCCCATGGGAACAGTCCAGTCCGAACTACACAGCCATATCTTTCCCAGACCGGAATCAAGCATCCGAGGACCGGACCAGTTTCGAGGTAACACCTCTCATCAGCCCGGCTAGCTTGACTCCAGTGGTGTGGAGGCTCTGGGACCCACGTCTGAGCCAGGGTGGTGTGGAGTGCAAAAAAACGATGGATTTGGGCCCAGATCTTTGGACTGGGGTGAATGTGTGACATTGATCCACATTCTGTCCATCACCTGTTTTGTTTGCTCTAACCATTGAGCCACACTTCTCCATGAACCCTAAACCCTAGATATGCTTTGTCTGTCTGTGTCAAAGAGCCTAGGTATGCTACATCAGGATGCTTCACTCAGTGGTGCCTGCCTTGACCGTCTGCATGGCCCTGCTGCAAGCATGGGCCAAAAGTCCGTTCCGCTCCAGAATTTGCAATTGTTCGGTGATTTCGCGAGATTCGCGAAAAACCCCAAAACAGCAAATTTCGCACACATAACAGAAGTTTGGGCCAAGCTTGAAGCAGTGCCATGCTGACGGTCAAGGCAGGCACCACTGAGTGAAGCAACCTGATGTAGCATACCTAGGCTCTTTGTCAGACAGACAAAGCATATCTAATTGTATGCAGCAAGCCACATAGCCGCAATTTTACATGAACTGCTGTCTGGAGTGGACTCTGCCTGGCATAACAACAACAGTACACTGCCTCGCCCTCGACCACTACATACCACGAATAGACAGACATGTAGTTGTGCTGTAGTAGTTGTTTACCTGTTTGCCACTCGCGAATTGCCATAGTTCTTCCGTAAACCAACGCTGATGATCCATCCATCCCAGTGAGTGACTGTAAAGAAAAAAGATAAATTATTTAATCAATCATCATGGTATATTGGCAAGTGAGTCCACTCCAAGGACATTTTGCGTATTGTAAAATGCAACATAGTGGCCCCTGAATTTGAAGTACAATTTGAAATAAACAAGGTAAAAAAAAAGAGTAGTAGACATGATACTGTGGAGAAGATTAAAAAAATAACTAAGACAAGACATATGATTCATTTCATGCACAAAAAAACCAAACAGCAATTAGTTTCATCAGGGCCAGACAGCCATTACTGTCCACTGCATGATATCTTCTCAATTATTCATTACCTGTTCTACTTTTTGTCCGCATCTTCTTCGGAAAGTGAGGGCCCACAGGGCAGCCTCTCCTGTCAATTTCAAAAGTAACTCTGTCAGCAATCAGCAAGCATGTACTCAGTCAGTAATTCCAGTCCCACTTGAGGGGACTCATCTATGAAAGCAAAGTTTCTTTATTATTCGTAACCCATCCATCTGCCTTGAGGGAAATTGATAGGTGGAGTCTGGAGGAGCAGGATAGAGGAGCATGATTGAGTTCAAATCAATGAGGAAAATAAGATGAAGACAGTGCTGCTGATGGACTTGTTGTGAGAATTTTGTTGTGGTAAAAGTTGCAATACAAAGAAAGACACACAGGAATAAAAGTGAATAAGGATGAAAAAAAGGAAGTCATTTTCAGGCCTCGGTGTCGGAAAGTAGAGCTCGTCCTCAAACTCTATGAATTGAGACGGGAGTAGGTCAGCTAATAGAGAAGAACTTCCGTCACCTAAGTCGTGTCCTCTTCTTCCTGAGTGCATTCACGTATTTTGTGCTGATTTATCTTGATCAGAGTTACCCTCTCCACATTTTTGGGCAAGAGGCGGGTCCTTTTTTAAGTTACAATGGCACCAGCAGCACTGAAAACACGTTCAGAAGATATGCTTGCAAGTGGGCAAGACAAATAATTTAGAGCCTGGTTGGTGATCAGTGGCCATAGAGACCTTTACCTATACCAATATAGCAATGGGTTCTGATTAGCAAAGACCTATGTTGTGTCATCCAGATAGGTCTGCACCATCGACTCAAGGTTCTCCATGGTTGCTGCACTCTGCGTACCATCTGTGGCCTTTCTCACTGCTCCATCAGGATTCAAGCAAGCCGGGCCGAAGAGGCTGAAATGCCAGAAACCGGTCCCCGGTAGCTTGTCTCCTTTCTGGTAAAGAATTGGCTTGGTAGTTTAGTCTGCCCTGTTCCCATGATGCACTGGGCCAGGGACAGACTGATTTGCATATAGCCAGGTTCTGAGCTGGGATGGGGCAGTGAGATAAATAACGGTGATGGATCAAGCCCTGATCTTTGGACTGGGTAAGAGTGGTCTGCTCAATTCAGACACTCTGTTCATCACCACCCCCTTTTGTAAATCGATTTTGGCCACTATAGGTGTGGCAGGGTATACTCAGACATGAGTCCCTTTCTCACTGCTCCATCAGGATTCAAGCAAGCCGGGCCGAAGAGGCTGAAATGCCAGAAACCGGTCCCCGGTAGCTTGTCTCCTTTCTGGTAAAGAATTGGCTTGGTAGTTTAGTCTGCCCTGTTCCCATGATGCACTGGGCCAGGGACAGACTGATTTGCATATAGCCAGGTTCTGAGCTGGGATGGGGCAGTGAGATAAATAACGGTGATGGATCAAGCCCTGATCTTTGGACTGGGTAAGAGTGGTCTGCTCAATTCAGACACTCTGTTCATCACCACCCCCTTTTGTAAATCGATTTTGGCCACTATAGGTGTGGCAGGGTATACTCAGACATGAGTCCCTTTCTCACTGCTCCATCAGGATTCAAGCAAGCCGGGCCGAAGAGGCTGAAATGCCAGAAACCGGTCCCCGGTAGCTTGTCTCCTTTCTGGTAAAGAATTGGCTTGGTAGTTTAGTCTGCCCTGTTCCCATGATGCACTGGGCCAGGGACAGACTGATTTGCATATAGCCAGGTTCTGAGCTGGGATGGGGCAGTGAGATAAATAACGGTGATGGATCAAGCCCTGATCTTTGGACTGGGTAAGAGTGGTCTGCTCAATTCAGACACTCTGTTCATCACCACCCCCTTTTGTAAATCGATTTTGGCCACTATAGGTGTGGCAGGGTATACTCAGACATGAGTCCCTTTCTCACTGCTCCATCAGGATTCAAGCAAGCCGGGCCGAAGAGGCTGAAATGCCAGAAACCGGTCCCCGGTAGCTTGTCTCCTTTCTGGTAAAGAATTGGCTTGGTAGTTTAGTCTGCCCTGTTCCCATGATGCACTGGGCCAGGGACAGACTGATTTGCATATAGCCAGGTTCTGAGCTGGGATGGGGCAGTGAGATAAATAACGGTGATGGATCAAGCCCTGATCTTTGGACTGGGTAAGAGTGGTCTGCTCAATTCAGACACTCTGTTCATCACCACCCCCTTTTGTAAATCGATTTTGGCCACTATAGGTGTGGCAGGGTATACTCAGACATGAGTCCCTTTCTCACTGCTCCATCAGGATTCAAGCAAGCCGGGCCGAAGAGGCTGAAATGCCTGAAACCGGTCCCCGGTAGCTTGTCTCCTTTCTGGTAAAGAATTGGCTTGGTAGTTTAGTCTGCCCTGTTCCCATGATGCACTGGGCCAGGGACAGACTGATTTGCATATAGCCAGGTTCTGAGCTGGGATGGGGCAGTGAGATAAATAACGGTGATGGATCAAGCCCTGATCTTTGGACTGGGTAAGAGTGGTCTGCTCAATTCAGACACTCTGTTCATCACCACCCCCTTTTGTAAATCGATTTTGGCCACTATAGGTGTGGCAGGGTATACTCAGACATGAGTCCCTTTCTCACTGCTCCATCAGGATTCAAGCAAGCCGGGCCGAAGAGGCTGAAATGCCAGAAACCGGTCCCCGGTAGCTTGTCTCCTTTCTGGTAAAGAATTGGCTTGGTAGTTTAGTCTGCCCTGTTCCCATGATGCACTGGGCCAGGGACAGACTGATTTGCATATAGCCAGGTTCTGAGCTGGGATGGGGCAGTGAGATAAATAACGGTGATGGATCAAGCCCTGATCTTTGGACTGGGTAAGAGTGGTCTGCTCAATTCAGACACTCTGTTCATCACCACCCCCTTTTGTAAATCGATTTTGGCCACTATAGGTGTGGCAGGGTATACTCAGACATGAGTCCCTTTCTCACTGCTCCATCAGGATTCAAGCAAGCCGGGCCGAAGAGGCTAAAATGCCAGAAACCGGTCCCCGGTAGCTTGTCTCCTTTCTGGTAAAGAATTGGCTTGGTAGTTTAGTCTGCCCTGTTCCCATGATGCACTGGGCCAGGGACAGACTGATTTGCATATAGCCAGGTTCTGAGCTTGGATGGGGCAGTGAGATAAATAACGGTGATGGATCAAGCCCTGATCTTTGGACTGGGTAAGAGTGGTCTGCTCAATTCAGACACTCTGTTCATCACCACCCCCTTTTGTAAATCGATTTTGGCCACTATAGGTGTGGCAGGGTATACTCAGACATGAGTCCCTTTCTCACTGCTCCATCAGGTTTCAAGCAAGCCGGGCCGAAGAGGCTGAAATGCCAGAAACCGGTCCCCGGTAGCTTGTCTCCTTTCTGGTAAAGAATTGGCTTGGTAGTTTAGTCTGCCCTGTTCCCATGATGCACTGGGCCAGGGACAGACTGATTTGCATATAGCCAGGTTCTGAGCTGGGATGGGGCAGTGAGATAAATAACGGTGATGGATCAAGCCCTGATCTTTGGACTGGGTAAGAGTGGTCTGCTCAATTCAGACACTCTGTTCATCACCACCCCCTTTTGTAAATCGATTTTGGCCACTATAGGTGTGGCAGGGTATACTCAGACATGAGTCCTTTTCTCACTGCTCCATCAGGATTCAAGCAAGCCGGGCCGAAGAGGCTGAAATGCCAGAAACCGGTCCCCGGTAGCTTGTCTCCTTTCTGGTAAAGAATTGGCTTGGTAGTTTAGTCTGCCCTGTTCCCATGATGCACTGGGCCAGGGACAGACTGATTTGCATATAGCCAGGTTCTGAGCTGGGATGGGGCAGTGAGATAAATAACGGTGATGGATCAAGCCCTGATCTTTGGACTGGGTAAGAGTGGTCTGCTCAATTCAGACACTCTGTTCATCACCACCCCCTTTTGTAAATCGATTTTGGCCACTATAGGTGTGGCAGGGTATACTCAGACATGAGTCCCTTTCTCACTGCTCCATCAGGATTCAAGCAAGCCGGGCCGAAGAGGCTGAAATGCCAGAAACCGGTCCCCGGTAGCTTGTCTCCTTTCTGGTAAAGAATTGGCTTGGTAGTTTAGTCTGCCCTGTTCCCATGATGCACTGGGCCAGGGACAGACTGATTTGCATATAGCCAGGTTCTGAGCTGGGATGGGGCAGTGAGATAAATAACGGTGATGGATCAAGCCCTGATCTTTGGACTGGGTAAGAGTGGTCTGCTCAATTCAGACACTCTGTTCATCACCACCCCCTTTTGTAAATCGATTTTGGCCACTATAGGTGTGGCAGGGTATACTCAGACATGAGTCCCTTTCTCACTGCTCCATCAGGATTCAAGCAAGCCGGGCCGAAGAGGCTGAAATGCCAGAAACCGGTCCCCGGTAGCTTGTCTCCTTTCTGGTAAAGAATTGGCTTGGTAGTTTAGTCTGCCCTGTTCCCATGATGCACTGGGCCAGGGACAGACTGATTTGCATATAGCCAGGTTCTGAGCTGGGATGGGGCAGTGAGATAAATAACGGTGATGGATCAAGCCCTGATCTTTGGACTGGGTAAGAGTGGTCTGCTCAATTCAGACACTCTGTTCATCACCACCCCCTTTTGTAAATCGATTTTGGCCACTATAGGTGTGGCAGGGTATACTCAGACATGAGTCCCTTTCTCACTGCTCCATCAGGATTCAAGCAAGCCGGGCCGAAGAGGCTGAAATGCCAGAAACCGGTCCCCGGTAGCTTGTCTCCTTTCTGGTAAAGAATTGGCTTGGTAGTTTAGTCTGCCCTGTTCCCATGATGCACTGGGCCAGGGACAGACTGATTTGCATATAGCCAGGTTCTGAGCTGGGATGGGGCAGTGAGATAAATAACGGTGATGGATCAAGCCCTGATCTTTGGACTGGGTAAGAGTGGTCTGCTCAATTCAGACACTCTGTTCATCACCACCCCCTTTTGTAAATCGTTTGCAGCACTGGAACGACAAACCCTTGATGAGTTAGCCAATCCGCTTCCGACAATATTATGGCTGGGCCTGGTGCAAAAGAGGAGGATGATGATACGGTTGCTGTTGGTGTCATTAATGGCTGTGAGGGAAAGTGACTCCCTTCGGCCACAGATTCAGAAGTGGAACTTGAAGCCGGATGGCCTGCTGTTTCATTTGGACTTCTGACGGCTCCTTGAATTTTCTGCCGATCTTTTTCGAACTGAGTGGCTGACACAGCTGGCCAATGTTTGTACTTTGAAACATCTGCTTCATCAAAAGGAAAGAATGCTTTGCTGGCCATTGCCTTTTTGTACCGTGGATCCAGAATAGTGGCACAAATGTAATGTTGTTCTGTATGTATGTTTTTAAGCCTTTTATTGTCAACTAGGCAGCTTAATAACCTCTCCGCCAACTGATAAGCGTCTTGCTTTTCAGCATAATCTATGAACGTTGACGATACCGCCTTCAGTTGGTGCCTAGCATGACGAACAATGGGATAGCTTTGCCCAAAGAACTACTTCCCTGCTGAATTCACGCATGAAGACCTCAAAAGGACGAATCATGTCTGTCAAGCTTGCAACTAGCTTCCATTCCTCCAACTCTAGCCTCATGTCTTTCATAGTAGAACCCCGTTGAAAGACATAATCATTGATTACCATGCACTGCACAGACAGACGCTCAAGCATATAAAAGGTTGAGTTCCAACGTGTTGCCACCTCCTGGATGAGTCATTTGACTGGCAGTCTACGTTTATGTTGAATGCTCCTCAGCTGCTTCCGGGCCTTAAAAGAATGGCTGAAATGTGTGCAGATTTTTCGTCAGGTGGTCAGTAACTTGCTGACTGTGTTTTCATTTTTCAAGAAATCTTGCACCACGATTTTAATACTGTGCGCCAAACACGGCACTCTGAAATAGCCACCTTGCTGCATGGCCTTAACTATATTACTAAGGGGTTGAGTGCGCTACTGGGGTGTAGGTGCATCCCTGTGGTGGGCACACTTGTGCGGGGCTGTGTGTAACAAGACAACACAGTGATTCCCGAAAGTAGTTCAAATAAAGTTCCAATCGTTGAAGTTTTCAAAGTTTTAATTAAAGTTTTTCATTGGTATATTTCATATTGTTTTCATATGAGTTAGCAGACCATCAATTTTAATCCATCAGAAACTGGAAGTGGCTCCAATGCATTTCGGACAAAAGTGTCCTTTCTCAAGGAGCACTGCAACAAAGAGAATACAAAAAATCCAAATCAATATGCGCAGTATGAAAATAATTAAGACACAATACTGGTTACATATGTGTCTCAGCGAGTGAACCTCATGCGCCCTGTAGCAAGATAAAAGAAATGTAGAAGAGTTTCACCAAGAGAGTGTGCACGGAAAAGTGTGATTAGCAAGGATAAGGAGGACTACCAAGAACGTTGGGACAAGGGTCGGTGATGAAAGGAGTGAGTGAAGAAATCTAAGGTGTGGCGGGATGAGACGAAGCCAGTGATTTAGCGGAAAAGACAGTTTAACAGTGAATTCAACTGCTCGAACGAGCAACGAGCGAGGCTTACGTAAACAGTTTACAGGATTCTCAGTGATCCTAAAAGAAAAAATGGGATCGCCAATTTTAAAAAACGAGAAGTGAAAGCTAAACCAAGCGTTAAACAAACGCGAGGCAAGCGTGAAAGACTTACTGGGATTAGCGGTTAGGCGTAGCCATGAAATGGGTTCCTGGATGGTGAAACTCCGCGAAGCAAATACGGAGTTTTGGAGAAGGGTGAAAGGGTGATGGAGATAAAAAAAGGACTAAGAAGGATTGTGAACAGGGAAGTGGCCATCTTGGAAGGGAGGGTGAAACGTGAAAAAGCGGGGAAAGTCAGGTAAAGAAGTGCAAAGGGCAACAGTTAAATACAAACAGCAGAACAGAGTTATAATGCATCATTAAATGCCCACTATCGGCGTTATAGATAACAGCTCAGTTCAGTCCGGTCGTTAAGACCAAAGGGTTTCTGTGATTGTAACCTGTACATCCAAGCAGTTTCTCTCTGCAACAGAGTCTTATTGTTGTCCCTTCCTTCAGTTTTAGGGACAATCTCAAGAACCATATATTTAAGCTGGGCCACACTGTGATTGGCCTCGTTGAAGTGGATGGCAATACTCGATTTGGTGTTTTTTGTCCTTATGTTAGACTTATGTTCGTTTAACCTCGTCTTTATTTTCCTGCTTGTTTTGCCCACGTAGGTTTTCCCACATGGGCACTTTAGGAGATAGATCAGATTGAAGAATCGCAAGTGGCGTCCACTTTGAGTTTGATGTTAAATCCTCTCAAGGGGTGGTTGACAGTATTTCCTTTAATTACGTTATTGCAGTTGCTGCAATGATGGCACGGTCGTGTGCCAGTGTGATTGGTTGAGGTACCTTCAGTTGTTTGCTTGGATAGAATTTCTTTGAAATTCATAGGTCTGGTATAGGCGAAGATGGGGGGATCCTTGAAGAGGTCCCCAAAATCTGGTTCGGATGAAAGGATACGCCAGTGTTTCAGTATTGTCTTCTTGTAGTTGTTGCTTGAGGTGGAATATCTAGAGACTAATACCATTCTCTGACTTTCAGTTTTAGGCTTACTCGTTAGAGCTTCTGTCCGGGAGGTTGCGGAAGTGCGATCCATGGCTTCCTTAAGTATTGTCTCTGGGTAACCTCTGCAGCGAAATCTAGATGCCATACATGTGATTTTGTTCATCCTGGTGTCTGGATCGGAAACAATACGGGTTACTCTCAACATCTGGCTATAAGGCAAATGTCTTTTCAAGGAGTTTTGGTGGAAACTACTGAAGAGTAGTGCGTTGTTACGGTCAGTGGTCTTTCGGAACAGATCTGTCCGTATACCCGGTGGGGTTATTTTAATGAGAACGTCCAGGAAAGCTATCTCTTGATGATTAATTGTTCCAAGTGAAATCAATGCGATCATCTTTGGTATTGAGATCAGTTAGAGCGAGTTCTAAGCTCTCTTGAGAGTCCTTCCAAATGAAGAACAGATCATCAATGTAGCGCACATAGAGTTTGAGGTTATCCATCCAGGTATTGTTCTTATAGAGATGGTTAAGTTCGAAATTGCCCATGTATAGGTTTGCGTAGGTGGGCGCCGCACAATTGCCCATGGCCATTCCGGACATTTGTAGGTACCAGGTTTCGTCATGTTTAAAGTAACTATGATATAGGGTATATATCATCAGTTCAAGAATAAATGGTTTCAAAGAGTCACTGATTCCAGATGAAAGTAAGGCTTGTTCTACCGCATTGATCCCCCCTTCATGGGGAATAGAGGTATATAGACTCCTCACGTCGGCTGTACACAGAATTAATTTCTCGTTTTCAAGGAATTGTACTGTAGATAGTTTGTTCAACAGCTGTGTGGTGTCTTTGATGTAGCTGGGTAGGCTTTGGACCATGGGTTGCAGATAACGGTCTATGAATTTGCCAGTGGGTTCGTGTATCGAACCTCTGGTTGAGACGATTGGGCGAAACGGGGGATCCATCAAGTTTTTATGTATCTTAGGTAGCATTGTGATAGATGGGCTCCGAGGATGTTCTGTGATCAGATATCTCTTAGTTCTGTCATCTATGATTCCATCAGCTGTAGCTTTATCAACAATGGACTGTAGTTCCGATTTGTACTCATTGGTGGGATTACCATCAAGAGGTAGGTAGACGTTAGAATCCGTGACGTGTTCTGTAGTTCTCTGATTATATAGTTCTGTGTTAAGGATGACGAGGGCGCCTCCTTTGTCTGCTTTCAAGCATTTAATTGAAGGATTCCGTGCGATGTTTTTAAGAGTATCCATGTCTTTATTGGTGATGTTCTTACGAGTCTTTTTACGAAAACTAATCTCAGAGATGTCCTGTTTCACAAGCGTCTCAAACGTGTCGATGCTTTTGTGGCTAACCGGTGGTACAAAGGTACTGGAAGGCCGTAAACCCATAAATTGGTCGGGTTTAGGATCAATGGTGGGATCTAGAATTTTCTCAAAGAAATGTTTGAGTCTTAATTTCCTTGTGAGTTTGAACGTGCTCACGTCTAGTTCGAGTAAATTGGTATCGCTGGTAGGAACAAATGACATCCCTTTTTGAAGGATCCTGGTTTCATGATCAGTGAGGTGAACATTCGAAATGTTGATTACTAGCGATGTTTCCTGGTTTTCTTGTTGGATTTCTGGGGTTGCTGGGTCTCTCCGTCGTTTTTTGCCTGCCCTTTTGCCCCGTCTGGGTCTGCGGTTTTGTCTGGGCCTTCCTCTAAAAAAGACTCGGTGGTGGTCAGATCAATGTTTTGAGTTGGAGGTGCTTCACTGGATGGATGAGTAGAAGTAGATGCTCCAGTAGGGGTTCTCTTTGGTGGTCGGTTGGTGTTGTCACTCCCTGAGGATGAGGTGTCAGTGTTGGGGTTGTAGGGTTTGTTCCTGCGACGTTGGGCGTAAACGTCTGCCCACGTATATACCTCTCCTAGTTTGTAATCCAAGGTGTCCCGACGAAATTTACGTAATTTGCGCTCATTTATTTCTTTTGTAAGCATGGGCGGAAAATCCGTTTCGCTCGAGGATTTTGCGGATTTTCGGTAAATTCGCAATCCGCGAGATTCGCGAATCTCCCGCAAAATCCGCAAATCCGCGAGCAGCGGATTTTGCTCGCACTGTTCGCACTGTTCGCGTGAGTTCGCGCCCCGCGAATAAGTGCAAAATTGCAGAAATACGATCTTAGCAAAACTGAAAGTAACTACTTACCAGGTTCAAAAGTTCAGGCTCATCATTAGTAGCCATTTCCTGTAGTGCTTCCTGAGGGGCTCCTCCAGAGTTCAGTTGCCAGTTGAAACTATTATGTGACCCTGCTCTGAACCTCAGAATAGTTACACATATGCCACAAAGGTCCTGAATTACAGCTAAGGGAGACAAGCAGGAGCCAGGCTGGAAGTTCAAATCCATTAATCAGCCCCTAATGCATTATTGTCAGTTGGGGCAGGGCAGGTGTTGTAACTAATTTTGCAACAATGAAAGCACTTAGCAAGTGCAAAAGATCACTAATCAGGAAGCACTAAGGAAGCAGGTGCCAGCTAAAAAAATATTCTGTGACACATTAATCAGCCCCAAATTAATTCAGGTCACTTGAGGCAGGGAAGGTGTGCTTGCGTTGCCACAATAATGTACACTGACTGGACAACCAGAGGGTGCTGTGATGAAACAGAGGGTGGCATGGGTGGGCCAGAGGGTGGCATGAGTAGTCAGAGAGTGGCAGTGGTGACAGAGAGTGGCAGTTATGAAGAAGAGTGTCCCAAACAGGCTGGACACGTAGAAACAACAAGTTCGCGAAACTTGCGAGCCGACAGGTAAGTTCGCAATTTGCGACATTGTAAAAAACCCTCGCGAACTGGCAGAAACCCGCGCAAACACAAAAAAAAAAAAATCCGCAAATTCGCGAGAATTCGCGGATTTTGCGGATTGCGAGTTCGCAAATCCGCTAAATTCGCGAACGCGAGATTCGCAAAATTCGCCCATGCTTATTCTTTTGTATGCTTATCCAGTTGTACATTGATTTCTTCGAGTGTAGCTGTCAATTCTTCAGGGGTGCTCAGTTCCTTTAACTCACTTTCAATGGTGGTTATTTCATGAGTGAGGTCAGTTAAGATGCCAGACAGTTCCTCCACAATTAGTAAGATTAGATCCAGGCTACACTTATTGAGGATGGCATTCCATCTTTCAATAAATGTTTTGGAGTTTTTGCAGAGAGACGGTTTTAAAGCAATCCGTAGGCCACGGGGAATGCGGAGTACCTTGTGGTACTTGATCAAGGTGTTAGCATGTAATTTCTGGTTGATGCGGCGTCTCGATAGGTATAAGAGTTGCTTGATGCACATTTCTTTTATCTTGCTACAGGGCGCATGAGGTTCACTCGCTGAGACACATATGTAACCAGTATTGTGTCTTAATTATTTTCATACTGCGCATATTGATTTGGATTTTTTGTATTCTCTTTGTTGCAGTGCTCCTTGAGAAAGGACACTTTTGTCCGAAATGCATTGGAGCCACTTCCAGTTTCTGATGGATTAAAATTGATGGTCTGCTAACTCATATGAAAACAATATGAAATATACCAATGAAAAACTTTAATTAAAACTTTGAAAACTTCAACGATTGGAACTTTATTTGAACTACTTTCGGGAATCACTGTGTTGTCTTGTTACACACAGCCCCACACAAGTGTGCCCACCACAGGGATGCGCCTACACCCCAGTAGCGCACTCAACCCCTTAATTATTTAGGACGTTCCAGGAACAGTGACGTCACCTGTAGGAGCACCTTAATTTGACTACTTTACCTACCTTTTCAACTAATTTTTTCAAACACCCACGCTGTGCGCCTCGCCCAATTACCTCAGTCTACATTCTCCCCTACTGTTCTCGGGGCTGGCAGCACGCACTCTAAAACATGCAGTACGAAGAAATTTCTAAATCAACAGAAGCTCGAGCTGAAACCCTGGCTTATGACACCGATGCCACAGAGAGGATATACGCTTTGATCAATGAAGATCTAACCCAAACCGCAACCAGCAGAACAAAGGAACAGTGCATCAAGCAACTCTTATACCTATCGAGACGCCGTATCAACCAGAAATCACATGCTAACACCTTGATCAAGTATCACAAGGTACTCCGCATTCCCCGTGGCCTACGGATTGCTTTAAAACCGTCTCTCTGCAAAAACTCCAAAACATTTATTGAAAGATGGAATGCCATCCTCAATAAGTGTAGCCTGGATCTAATCTTACTAATTGTGGAGGAACTGTCTAGCATCTTAACTGACCTCACTCATGAAATAACCACCATTGAAAGTGAGTTAAAGGAACTGAGCACCCCTGAAGAATTGACAGCTACACTCGAAGAAATCAATGTACAACTGGATAAGCATACAAAAGAAATAAATAAGCGCAAATTACGTAAATTTCGTCGGGACACCTTGGATTACAAACTAGGAGAGGTATATACGTGGGCAGACGTTTACGCCCAACGTCGCAGGAACAAACCCTACAACCCCAACACTGACACCTCATCCTCAGGGAGTGACAACACCAACCGACCACCAAAGAGAACCCCTACTGGAGCATCTACTTCTACTCATCCATCCAGTGAAGCACCTCCAACTCAAAACATTGATCTGACCACCACCGAGTCTTCTTTAGAGGAAGGCCCAGACAAAACCGCAGACCCAGACGGGGCAAAAGGGCAGGCAAAAAACGACGGAGAGACCCAGCAACCCCAGAAATCCAACAAGAAAACCAGGAAACATCGCTAGTAATCAACATTTCGAATGTTCACCTCACTGATCATGAAACCAGGATCCTTCAAAAAGGGATGTCATTTGTTCCTACCAGCGATACCAATTTACTCGAACTAGACGTGAGCACGTTCAAACTCACAAGGAAATTAAGACTCAAACATTTCTTTGAGAAAATTCTAGATCCCACCATTGATCCTAAACCCGACCAACTTATGGGTTTACGGCCTTCCAGTACCTTTGTACCACCGGTTAGCCACAAAAGCATCGACACGTTTGAGGCGCTTGTGAAACAGGACATCTCTAAGATTAGTTTTCGTAAAAAGACTCATAAGAACATCACCAATAAAGACATGGATAGTCTTAAAAACATCGCACGGAATCCTTCAATTAAATGCTTGAAAGCAGACAAAGGAGGCGCCCTCATCATCCTTAACACAGAACTATATAATCAGAGAACTACAGAACACGTCACGGATTCTAACGTCTACCTACCTCTTGATGGTAATCCCACCAATGAGTACAAATCGGAACTACAATCCATTGTTGATAAAGCTACAGCTGATGGAATCATAGATGACAGAACTAAGAGATATCTGATCACAGAACATCCTCGGAGCCCATCTATCACAATGCTACCTAAGATACATAAAAACTTGATGGATCCCTCGTTTCGCCCAATCGTCTCAACCAGAGGTTCGATACACGAACCCACTGGCAAATTCATAGACCGTTATCTGCAACCCATGGTCCAAAGCCTACCCAGCTACATCAAAGACACCACACAGCTGTTGAACAAACTATCTACAGTACAATTCCTTGAAAACGAGAAATTAATTCTGTGTACAGCCGACGTGAGGAGTCTATATACCTCTATTCCCCATGAAGGGGGGATCAATGCGGTAGAACAAGCCTTACTTTCATCTGAAATCAGTGACTCTTTGAAACCATTTATTCTTGAACTGATGATATATACCCTATATCATAGTTAGTTTAAACATGACGAAACCTGGTACCTACAAATGTCCGGAATGGCCATGGGCAATTGTGCGGCGCCCACCTACGCAAACCTATACATGGGCAATTTCGAACTTAACCATATCTATAAGAACAATACCTGGATGGATAACCTCAAACTCTATGTGCGCTACATTGATGATCTGTTCTTCATTTGGAAGGACTCTCAAGAGAGCTTAGAACTCGCTCTAACTGATCTCAATACCAAAGATGATCGCATTGATTTCACTTGGAACATCAATCATCAAGAGATAGCTTTCCTGGACGTTCTCATTAAAATAACCCCACAGGGTATACAGACAGATCTTTTCCGAAAGACCACTGACCGTAACAACGCACTACTCTTCAGTAGTTTCCACCAAAACTCCTTGAAAAGACATTTGTCTTATAGCCAGATGTTGAGAGTAACCCGTATTGTTTCCGATCCAGACACCAGGATGAACCAAATCACATGTATGGCATCTAGATTTCGCTGCAGAGGTTACACAGAGACAATACTTAAGGAAGCCATGGATCGCACTTCCGCAACCTCCCGGACAGAAGCTCTAACGAGTAAGCCTAAAACTGAAAGTCAGAGAATGGTATTAGTCTCTAGATATTCCACCTCAAGCAACAACTACAAGAAGACAATACTGAAACACTGGCGTATCCTTTCATCCGAACCAGATTTTGGGGACCTCTTCAAGGATCCCCCCATCTTCGCCTATACCAGACCTATGAATTTCAAAGAAATTCTATCCAAGCAAACAACTGAAGGTACCTCAACCAATCACACTGGCACACGACCGTGCCATCATTGCAGCAACTGCAATAACGTAATTAAAGGAAATACTGTCAACCACCCCATGAGAGGATTTAACATCAAACTCAAAGTGGACGCCACTTGCGATTCTTCCAATCTGATCTATCTCCTAAAGTGCCCATGCGGGAAAACCTACGTGGGCAAAACAAGCAGGAAAATAAAGACGAGGTTAAACGAACATAAGTCTAACATAAGGACAAAAAACACCAAATCGAGTATTGCCATCCACTTCAACAAGGCCAATCACAGTGTGGCCCAGCTTAAATATATGGTTCTTGAGATTGTCCCTAAAACTGAAGGAAGGGACAACAATAAGACTCTGTTGCAGAGAGAAACTGCTTGGATGTGCAGGTTACAATCACAGAAACCCTTTGGTCTTAACGACCGGACTGAACTGAGCTGTTATCTATAACGCCGATAGTGGGCATTTAATGATGCATTATAACTCTGTTCTGCTGTTTGTATTTAACTGTTGCCCTTTGCACTTCTTTACCTGACTTTCCCCGCTTTTTCACGTTTCACCCTCCCTTCCAAGATGGCCACTTCCCTGTTCACAATCCTTCTTAGTCCTTTTTTTATCTCCATCACCCTTTCACCCTTCTTCAAAACTCCGCATTTGCTTAGCGGAGTTTCACCATCCAGGAACCCATTTCATGGCTACGCCTAACCGCTAATCCCAGTAAGTCTTTCACGCTTGCCTCGCGTTTGTTTAACGCTTGGTTTAGCTTTCACTTCTCGTTTTTTAAAATCGGCGATCCCATTTTTTCTTTTAGGATCACTGAGAATCCTGTAAACTGTTTACGTAAGCCTCGCTCGTTGCTCGTTCGAGCAGTTGAATTCACTGTTAAACTGTCTTTTCCGCTAAATCACTGGCTTCGTCTCATCCCGCCACACCTTAGATTTCTTCACTCACTCCTTTCATCACCGACCCTTGTCCCAACGTTCTTGGTAGTCCTCCTTATCCTTGCTAATCACACTTTTCCGTGCACACTCTCTTGGTGAAACTCTTCTACATTTCTTTTATCTTGCTACAGGGCGCATGAGGTTCACTCGCTGAGACACATATGTAACCAGTATTGTGTCTTAATTATTTTCATACTGCGCATATTGATTTGGATTTTTTGTATTCTCTTTGTTGCAGTGCTCCTTGAGAAAGGACACTTTTGTCCGAAATGCATTGGAGCCACTTCCAGTTTCTGATGGATTAAAATTGATGGTCTGCTAACTCATATGAAAACAATATGAAATATACCAATGAAAAACTTTAATTAAAACTTTGAAAACTTCAACGATTGGAACTTTATTTGAACTACTTTCGGGAATCACTGTGTTGTCTTGTTACACACAGCCCCACACAAGTGTGCCCACCACAGGGATGCGCCTACACCCCAGTAGCGCACTCAACCCCTTAATTATTTAGGACGTTCCAGGAACAGTGACGTCACCTGTAGGAGCACCTTAATTTGACTACTTTACCTACCTTTTCAACTAATTTTTTCAAACACCCACGCTGTGCGCCTCGCCCAATTACCTCAGTCTACTTAACTATATTACTGCCATTATCTGTTGAAACATAACCAACTATGCGATTTCTTGGATGCAGCCATTCAGAGACCTTCCTATCAAACTCCTCCAAAAGGTTAGGTGCAGTATGAGTTTTCTCCATGGCAAACATGGCTAATGTTGCATGTTTCCGAGTAGCTTGAAAAAGTGTGTCCGGGTCAACACCTGCAATTGTCTTGTCTCTAACCCCTGCAAAAGAGACCCAGAGTGCAGGGATGCACATGTAATCAAGGGCTTGGCAACTAGTCCACATGTCTGTTGTCAAGTGGATAGTGTGAACAGCACTCTTCTACAAAGCTGCCCCAATCACCTCCAGCACATCTTGATGTAGTGCTGGAACCGCACCTCTGGCAAAATAGGACAGGCTAGGAACCTTCCATTTAGGGCAGACTGTTGCCACAAATTCTAAAAAACCCACCCCTTCCACGAAAGAAAAAGGGAGAAGGTCCAGCGCTAGCATTTTACCCAGCTTTGTGTTATACAGACGTACCTTTGGGTGTTTGAGTTCAAATGGCGCCTCCGATTAAAACATTCTGCTAATGGTGGGCTGGACCATTTTACATGATGATGATGATGACTTCTTCAAACAAGTTAGGCCCAGTGATGTACTTTTTCGCATTGGTGTCTCTCCCAGACTCTTAGTGTGCCTCATACATGTTGCAGGGGTAGAGGGTGTGGGCGATACCACTGCAGTGCTGCTGAGAGGGGCACTGGGTGTACCAGAAAAAATGTCTGTCACTTCTTCACTTCCCCCTGCACGATAAGCCCCTTGTCATCATCAGATGCAATATCAATGGATACATTTGGATTTGTTTTTCTTTTGGCTTCCTGCATCTTACTTAGGTGCACCTTCTACTGGATAGTGTGGTGTTTTATTAGATGACTTCTCTGGCCTCCGGTACCATAGTTGGTACAAGCTTACCCCGACTAACTAATGTTTTACAAATCGAACAAACACCCATGTTTTCTGCACTTTGGTTAACAGTAAAGAAGTCCCAAACTGGGGACTGGAAATATCTGCTGGTGGTGGAGGTGCTACTTTGACTTTCAATGCCAGATGAAGTGGAAGATAGGCCTGGCTGAATTTGTTTCTGTTGTTCACTTACAGCACCACTACTTGAGGTCGAGCTTGATGGAGGTCTCTGCCGGCCCTTCTGACTAAAACATATTGAAGCTGTAGGTCGTGTTGGTATTGTAGTTAACTGTGCTGGTGGTGGTACCAGTGCCACTCTGCCCACATCCCGCTCACCAGCTATTCGGGATAGGGTGAAAATGTCTGTCTGCTGCATGCCCACTGGGGCTGGAGTGACGACTGTGATGACTGGGTCATCGTCAGACTGTTCATCAGCAGCAGAAGACACCACTTGTTGTTCGTCGTTATCACCCATAAGTTGAAGCCTTGCGGGAACCTTCCTTTTAGGCTTAGCTACCTTTGTCGGCTCATGGCGTGCCTCACTCTCAGACTTCATTTGTGGGTTCCAATCAAGATCAATGGTTGAAAGCAGGCAAATTGGGTGCAGGCCTGAGCACACTGCCTGGCTTCAAAATGGCCCCTTGAACCCCACCACATGGCCAGGCCCTGCCTTTACCAGGCCTCAAACTGGCCCCCACCCACATGGGCAGGTCTCAACAACACCCCAAAAGTCGAAAAACACACAAAAATCACCACAATCCAATGCCATCCATGCCCTCAATGAAGTTTAAATTCAAGACACCCGACAGAAAGACTTGGTCCATGCACCACTGGGTACCACTGGGCATAATGGATGAAAGCGAGGCAAAATGGGTGCAGGCCTGAGCACACTGCCTGGCTTCAAAATGGCCCCTTCACCTCCACCACATGGCCAGGCCCTGCCTGTACCAGCCCTCAAAAAGGCCCCCACCCACATGGCCAGGCCCCAACAACACCCCAAAAAGTCGAAAAACACACAAAAATCACAACAATCCAATGCCATCCATGCCCTCAATGATGTTTATATTCAATACACCCCACAGGAAGTCTTGGTCCATGCACCACTGAGTACCCCTGGGCATAATGGATGAAAGCAAGGCAAACTGGGTGCAGGCCTGAGTACACTGCCTGGCTTCAAAATGGCCCCTTGACCCCCACCACATGGCCAGGCCCTGCCTGTACCAGGCCTCAAAATGGCCCCCACCCACATGGCCAGACCCCATCAACACCCCATAAATTTGAAAAACACATAAAAATCACCACAATCCAATGCCATTCATGCCCTCAATGAAGTTTAAATTCAAGACACCCGATATAAAGACTTGGTCCATGCACCTCTGGGTACCCCTGGGTAAAATGGATGAAAGCAAGGCAAAATGGGTGCAGGCCTGAGCACACTGCCTGGCTTCAGAATGGGCCCTTGACCCCAAGGCACATGGCCAGGCCCTTTCTGGACCAGCCCTCAAAATGGCCCCCACCCACATGGCCAGGCCCCAACAACACCCCAAAAAGTCGAAAAACACACAAAAATCACAACAATCCAATGCCATCCATGCCCTCAATGATGTTTATATTCAATACACCCCACAGAAAGTCTTGGTCCATGCACCACTGAGTACCCCTGGGCATAATGGATGAAAGCAAGGCAAACTGGGTGCAGGCCTGAGTACACTGCCTGGCTTCAAAATGGCCCCTTGACCCCCACCACATGGCCAGTCCCTGCCTGTACCAGGCCTCAAAATGGCCCCCACCCACATGGCCAGACCCCATCAACACCCCATAAATTCGAAAAACACATAAAAATCACCACAATCCAATGCCATCCATGCCCTCAATGAAGTTTAAATTCAAGACACCCGATATAAAGACTTGGTCCATGCACCTCTGGGTACCCCTGGGTAAAATGGATGAAAGCAAGGCAAAATAGGTGCAGGCCTGAGCACACTGCCTGGCTTAGAATGGGCCCTTGACCCCAAGGCACATGGCCAGGCCCTTTCTGGACCAGCCCTCAAAATGGCCCCCACCCACATGGCCAGTCCTCAACAGCACCCAAAAAGTTGAAAAACACAAAAAAATCACCACAATCCAATGCCATGCATGCCCTCAATGATGTTTCAATTCAAGACACCCCACAGAAAGACTAGGTCCATGCACCACTGAGTACCACTGGGCATAATAGTTGAAAGCAAGGCAAACTGGGTGCAGGCCTGAGCACAATGCCTAGCTTCAAAATGGCCCCTTGACTCCACCACATGGCCAGGCCCTGCCTGTACCAGGCCTCAAAATGGCCCCCACTAACATTGTCAGGCCCCAACAACACCCCAAAAAGTAAAAAAACACACACAAATCACCACAATCCAATGCCATCCATCCCCTCAATGATGTTTACATTTAAGACACCCCACAGAAAGACTTGGTTCATGCACCACTGAGTACCCCTGGGCATAATAGATGAAAGTAAGGCAAACTGGGCGCAGGCCTGAACACACTGCCTGGCTTCAAAATGGCCCCTTGACCCCCACCACATGGCCAGGCCCTGCCTGTACCAGGCCTCAAAATGGCCTCCAGCAACATGGCCAGGCCCCAACAACACCCCAAAAAGTCGGAAAACACACATAAATCACCACAATTCAATGCCATCCATGCCCTCAATGCTGTTTACATTCAAGACACAGAAAGACGAGGCCCATGCACCACTCACTACACCTGGGCCTACTGGCTAGTGAGGCTTTACAGGCACCCCAAAATTATAGAAAAAATCAACATATAACAGTGAGCTAAAATTCCATGACATAAATGAGAATTAAGTTAAAAATAATCTCACAGAAACAGTTGTATCATGCACCCATGACTAACCATGGGCCTACTGGATACTGTGGCTATCCACAATATATATTTTTTGTATGTTGTGAAAAAAGTTTTAAAACTGTAGTTGCAGCAACTGAAATGCACCAAACAAACAACACCAACTTCCTTGTAAAATCTCAAGTCCAAAAGTGATCCAAACTCCAAATACCAAAAAGTCCTCAAATACAAATATTCAGCAGCAGCCACAAAAAGTATTCCCTCCAGCTCCAGATCCAAATCAAAAGTGACCAGGACATGGACAAAGCACTGGGAGTAGCCTGCTGGGCAAGAACAGGAAGTTGGAGACTTCCTTCCTCCCCCCCCCCAAAAATGGACTCCTTGCACCAAAAGGTGCAGCAAAATGTCAATCTGAGGAGTTATTCTGATCAAAAACATCATTTTCAGAACGGTTATGCTGCCTGCGGTGGATTTCTTGTTCAGAATTGCAATTTTTGCAATTTCGGGAACGCAAGCTGTTCAAATCTCCCGCCGGAAGTCAACTGCGCACCGCATCTACGTGTTTGGCATTGTTTACTCCCGCGATGCGTGGTCGCAGGCCCTTATGACGTACTCCCATTGTCAAACTCTCACTGTGCAAGATAGCGGACCGCGATGAAGTAATTGCGGTCGAAAAACTCTTGCGCGATCACGCAGCAAGATCGAAAATGGCGCAGCACACGCAAACCGGGAGAAAAATACCTCGGCGGACTCAGAATCATGGTAAGAACCACGGTAAGTCAACGCCGCGTGCGCAATATTGTATTTTTCAAGCGCGACCAAGCAAAATAATTTGCAGTTTGCGAATTTGCAGATTTTTCGGCAAATTTGCGCGATTAGCGGACCGCGAATTTGCCAAAAATTCTCAAATTTCACGAACGAAACGGATTTCCGCCCAAGCTTAATCCTATTATACATTTAGAGACAATACTGAGGAGGTAGAGGAAGAATACAGGTCCTGGATTAGGGATGCCGATTATATTCTTGCAACGGGTGGAAATTCAGTCTCAGCCAGCTCCTTGATTTTCTACAGAACTAAAAGAGGCTAAATTTGAGCTTGACCCACTCAAGAGAAACTTGCATAAAACCTATGACCAAGAGCATAACATGAAAATTAAGACAGGATTATTATCCTACAAAGTCAAGCTACTAAAGGCAAAATCTACATATTATGCTAAATATTTCACTTGAAAATATTTGGGAAGCTCTCAACTACATTCATGCCAAATGAGGTTTTCTGTGACAACTGAATAATTTTTTGAGGAAAAGATTAAACTCATTAAAGGCAGCATTGAATACTAGCTAGGATATATTGAAGTCGTGAAAGGTAAATCAAATCCAGGCTCTCTGGCATAATTTCAAGAAATTAGAGAGGAAAGGATGCTCAAGCTTATGATTAAGATCAAATCAGACTCTCCCTTGCCCCATGCCCAGCAGATGTATTAAAATATTTGTCTTCAGCAGTGGCAGCTGGTAACATTTGAGAATAGGGGGGGGGATTAAAGTTGGGTATGACTAAGTAGCGAGCAAAGCGCGCAAGCTTAATGTACAAACGTGTTGTCCAGAGTGGGTCCTCCATCCGAGAAAGAATTGAAAAAAGATTGAAGAATGGTGAATTTGAAAGCAAATTAATTTAGTGATTAGCCAAGGTTTATAACCCAGTGGGAATGTATTGTCTTGAAATATTAAAAACTGCTCAATATATATCTTACTGTATTATTATGTTCAACAGCTACTTTAATGTGCAAATTATACAGTGGACAACTTTTGGCCCTTAAAAGTGTGTGCTTGCCCGGAATCTTGTGCTGTATGCCCACCAACTTTGGAAGAAATTTCATTAAACAGGCTGCGGAAAGCACCCACAACTGCTGGCTGCAAACAGTCATATAGAAAGAAGTATGTGCACACGTCTTTTTTAGAAGAATGAAAAAAGTGGAAGCTCTCTAAAAGCGAACATGTAAAATAAAGATAACCTTGCCCTGCCAGTGTAAACAACCAGGGCTGTAGTGTATTTTGCAAATGTAAATGTAGTGTATTTTGTAAAGCGCACAGCTGTCCCAACGAGGCGTCCTGGTGCTGTATAACCCATCCTGGCTGTCCCTGTGAGACGCCCCTCCTGGGCACCCCCAAGGTGAAGCCAGGCATCCCAGTGTTGTAAGGGCCATTGTGGAGATTAAGCAAGCTATTGCCCAGAGTTGCAGCGTGGGACCCATGATTAGAGTAGGCACCAAGGGATTAGAGTAGGCACCAAGGTGAGAATTATCGAGTCCGCAGACATTGAGCCCAAGACCCTGCCGCAACGGGACTTGAACCCTGGTCCCGGGCTTGATCTCTGCTTCAGAGTCTGCCACTCTAACCATTGAGCCACACTTCTCCACTGTGGCTCAGTTGCCCCTGTAGAGTGCAGGTTTTAGCATCACAGCCAAAGTGAGACATTTCATGACAATAATGAGACTAACATTGTGAGTGTTCAAACATACTTGGTTATGTCACACCTCTGTGTGCTTTCTATCACGACATTCCTCTCCACAGCACACAGAACTAGCATTTGCAACGTACTAGGTCTTGCATTTGCAAGAGTTTGAGCTATTGGCATTGTAAATGACAATGCCTTTAATTTGTGTGTTTTGAAAACATGCACGCGGTGTGTAAACATGCACTTTGTACTTATAGTCCTTGCTTACGAGAAGCAAGGCTGGCAGTAAAAGAGGCGCAGTTACTGCCAGCCATGCTTCTCGCATGCATCGACTATAAGCACAAAGTGTGTGTGTACACACCACTATACGTCTAGGAAACAAACGTAATTTTCAAGTTAAGTTGGGCGTATAATACGTACAAATGTGCAATTATGCATTTTTTCTTTCCTTGTTCACATTGTTTTTTTCTAGTGTGAAAATCAACTTAAGTACACAAGTAGAAAAACATTAGTTGTATGTGCCTCTTTCTCAGTCATTGCACTGCTTACAACTAGCTGAATTATGCACATGTTTAGCAGTTCCAAGACTTTCTGGAAATGCTTTGTCATTGTCTGTGAATACATTTAAAGAAAGAACATTGTGGGTGTTAACACATTGGCACTGCCATGTAGATCACACTTCCATTACCAAAGAACTCGTAGTGTAAACACTGTCCTGTACCAAAATCAGACTGTAGGCTAATAAATCCCAGTGGATTAAGCACCTTCTGCAGATGTAGGTGCGTGATCATTTAAGGACAGGCAAGCTGTGATTCCATGACTATTGCGACTGAGAGGTACATCTGGTACACACGGGTACGAGACTGTAATAGTGGGCCTTTACAGAGCACACAAAACAAAAGCTTTCTTTGACTATACATTACGTGTTTCTGATATCTAGCCACATTATTCTCAGACTTATTTTTCTATTTGGAAGGATGGACTTCCTAGTCTGCTTTGAACAGCTGCAGTGTGTGCTCAACCTGCTGTGCTGTTACAATTCCAGTTTACCATTGGTCCGTACAATATTGTATCAACCCTACATTCTTTGACCGTACCTGCCTATCACATGCCTTTGATCCTGATGACTTCAGGATTTTTTTTTTTTAAACTCATTACGGTGGATTGCAATAAATGTTTTCCCCTTTATAGTAAAACATATTTTGAAGCTGTAATATTGAAATAAAAACGTAGCCTTCACCAAACACTTACTGACAGTCCTATCCAATAACAACAATATAAATAACAGATGTTACCATTACCAGACTTTAAATCTGTCTACAGACCTTGTAAGAATGAAAGGCCATTTTGCACGTGGCTAGCTTTCGTGCACATACTTGGCAGGCTCCATAGATGTCAGCAACATGTGCCTTAACCACTAAGCTATGTCACCACCTAAACTGATAAGAGCTGGTATTTCATAAATATATTCTACTCAATGGCAATACTGTTTTGCCAACTTAACTAGGAATGTCCTCATAAAATGCAGTGTATTTAGTATGCACATTCTGGGTGCAGCTGTGCAGCGGGGAGAGTTAGTTAGTTCTGGCGTGTACACTTAGGATATGCTTAGGCCCGGAAATGAGTCCTCAAGCTTCTAAGCCTGAGGTTCATGTGGATTGATAAGCTGTAATTGAGATATGGTGTGTCGTCCTGACCAGCAGGGGCCCTTTCCTTTCTGCAGGGAATGAGTAGGCGCTGCACGTGCCTAGGGGAAGGGCGCCCTTTGTCGCACCACGGAGCCGAGCCTCCTCTTCTGGGAGGCTGGTTGAAGGAGAGAAATCATTGTCTCCAACCCGTAAATGAAATCAAAACTGAACATGATGTCCCAGGGATCTTGTCGGCTTGGAACCCCCGGAAGCCTCAGGAGCGTCGTAAACCACCCATCCACCCGGCAGAAGAGCGAGGTGGAACATTGACAAATCACATCAAAGAGGCAAGCACAGCAATGGAGGATCAGTGACTGGATGGACCCCCAGGAGGGGGTAGAATGGAAGTGCGCAGAGGATAGGCGGGGAGGGGACTGACCTGCTGGTGGTGCTGGACTCTGCTGCCCTAACCCGCAACATATGGACTGAGTAGAATCTTGGGGAGGTTGCCTGTAGTCAGGTACCCCGGTGGGCCAGTGCTCTTTGCGGTGCCCTGGATTTCAACTAATGAAATGTTTGCTATAGCACATTGGGGCCCTCCGGCACAATGTGCGCAGCTCAGGGAATCGGACAAATTCAAGCGATGCAGTGTCTGGTATTTCAAGTAAATTAACTGTTGGCTGTAGCGCGTTGGGGCCTGCCGGCACAATGTGCGCAGCTGAGGGGACGGGCCGAGCTGGCCAAATTGACTTGTGAATGTTGGTAAAAGTCTGAAGCTGTGAATGATGATATATCCAAGTCGAATGCTTTACTCTCCCAATATACATCTGTTTTCTGTAGCGCGTTGGGGCCTGCTGGCACAATGCGCGCAGCTGCGTGGGTTGGCCGAGTCGGCCAAATTCTAATTCTAGTGTAAGGCCAAGCTGAAGTTCAAATGTAATGTCATGCCTAATTTCCTTAGTGCCTGAACATAACCTGATTCCGAAAGTTCTTGGACCCAGTGTGGGCAGAAAGGGGGTCAGAAGTGGGGAAGGAGTGAGTGTTACGTTGTGCGCGTATTAGAGAGCACAGGTGTGTTGAAAGTGAAACCAAGTGTACGAGGTGGGGCAGAATGAAAGTTTTAACAGGTGTGCGTGCTCATGTTCCCCTTTATTCTATCTCTTTCCTGCCCCGTGCCTTTCCTTCCAATGTTTTATTTTTCACTTGCAGTACTTTCATTTGTTACACTTGAATTTTGTGTGTAGTTGTTAATACGTGGCACGACACGCTGTTGAAAGAAAAAAATCATAAAAAAGTTAGGTATGTGAGATTTGTTAATGCGTAGTATGGTGTGCTGTTGAAAATAAAAAAAGAATGATTTACAAGTTCATTTAAGCAACAAGTTGTAAATCTATAAAGTACCAAAATAAAAAAATAAAAACGAGCAAAACAGCAGTGGTGGGTTCCTGAGAGCAGGGTTGGAGCAAAGAGAGTTCCATTATGCCCCGCTCACCTCCTTCCATATGAAGGAGCTGCCGCTACCTCTGCTCTTTGTCCCGTGATCTGAAAAAAAGTGGAGTCACACAGAAAGCAAGGCGCATGCCGCCTATGTAAAACTAAAAGTGCACTGAAAATAAACACAAGAAGCGGCATACGTTGCTCAAGAAGCTGCCGCCTCTACTGAAGCGCAAGTGCAGAGCTGGTTGAAAAAAAACATGATTAATTAAAATCCAAGGGAGCGGGGGCTAATGCCCTACTTTAAAGAGACAGTTCTGTGTCTGCTGGATATAAAAGAAGGGTCCACTTGTGCCTGCTACTGTAAGGACATGTAAAAGGGGCTGTCCTTATGGAAGGTGACAACAGGAGAGAGGGAGGTACTAAGGAGGGACTACTAAGCCTATTGACAAATCAAAAGCCATCATTTACAAAAGACAAGAAGAGGACCCAATTGTAAAGATGGGCAGAAAATGGGCAGAGCTTAATACCCATATTCTGAATACAGCACGTCTCGAAGAGACAGGCAAATGGTGCCCAGGGGAGTCCTTAAAAGGGATTGCTGTATTCTGTATCAAATCAAATCAAATCAAAGATAGCTTTATTCGATTTTACATTAAAATCATAAAAGCAGATAAAAAAAAAGAATAAATAATAAAAGAAGCTATATACAATAGATGATTCATGAGTATCAAATATCAAAACTCCCCTTACACCAGGGAGCAGAAATAGGTCAGCAATTAATAGAGTTTCAATCAAACCATAGTCAGTCTGCATCTAATAACATGTTTCAAGTACCTGGACACAGCAATAATAGTCGTTTCATCGGCTAGGGTCATTAATTTAAATACCGCAGGTCTGCTTTGTCTTAAGTTCCAAGTTTTAAGGAGAGGTAATAGATATCTTTTCTGCCCCCACTCACAGAATTTACAAAATAAGACAAAATGAATGGTTGATTGAGTGGAATGATCGTCACACGAACAAGTTGGTAGTTGTGATGACCAGTCATTTTGGACAGGAAAAGTTATCATCCTAAAGAAACTTCCAATTCTCAAACGTGCTAAAAGCATTCTACTATAGCTAGTCTGATCAGATATTAAATAAAGTGGTAGCCCAGAATTTTTCAGCAGAAAGTGATGATGAATGACAGAGGTCTTCTTACGCTCGAGACACCAGCGTTGATCTTCCAGATGGGCCATGCAAAGTTCTTTCAATGCCCGTCTGGAGATCAAAGTCAGTGTCTCAGGGGAATCATAGAATTCAGGATGCCCGATACTTATAGATAATTCCCGTACATAAGACAACCATTTGATCCTGTTGGAACCTTCAAGTTTGGTACAGTCAGCAACAATCGCCCTGTTAAATACAGTTTCTACTGTAGTCCAAATCTTATGCCACAACAACATAGGACTAATTTTGATTAGATCAGAAATAAAAGACAACGCTAATTCTTTAGGGCAGACATAAGTGGACGTGGAGCGGGGAACAGCAAGCAGATAGCAGAGAAAGCCATTTTCTTTTGTTTGGATTTCATGGCAAAGTTGCAACTCCCCAGATGCCAGCTCCATATATGGCTGTTGAAACACATTTCGCTTTATATATATCAATCAAAATGTGAACTGGCCTGTCCCCCAACTTATTTGCGAATTGCTTTAGAGCACCTAATGCCAGTGAAAAGGCTAAATTTCTTGTCATGATTGCTGATCTCCAGGTACCCTTCTTATTAAAAACAATTCCTAAATAGGAAAAAGTGTCGGTTAAGCCTATCTTAGATTTACCTAAATTAATATTACAAGTAATATTTACCCTTTTAGCAGAACACATAGTAAACGTCTTTCCTATCTTAATCCTAAGGCCCCTATCACCCATGTATGTCGCGAAGCTGGTTAAGGCCTTCTGAAGGCCAATTTGTGTTCAGGCCATAATGACCGCGTCGTCGGCATACAGGAAGATAGGGACACTTTCACCTACAATTTGTGGGTAGTCCGCCTTTAATTTTGATAAATGGTCTGCCACCCCATTTATATATGAATTAAAGAGAAAGGGGGCTAGGATGCATCCCTGGCGCACCCCTTTCTCAATCGGGAATTTGGATGTGCATTCTCCCAGTTTTCCAAAACGGACCTTCGCCCCTACTCCTCTATAAAGCTCTTTTAGGAAGTTAAGAATATTAAGATCAATACCAAGATCTGCCAGGGTAGCCCACAGGATATCATGGTTCAAGCAGTCGAAGGCCGAGCTGAGGTGTACAAAGATCATAAATAAATTGCCCCTCTTTGCTGTCGAATATTTGCCTATTACTAAGGCCAGATTTAGGCCCTGTTCGACAGTACCGAGGCCTGACCTAAAGCCGTACTGAAATTTAGAAAGTACGGCATTCTCCTCGGCCCATAATTGAAGAAGATTTAGAAGAACTCTGCCCGCTACCTTCATTAGTGAATCAAGAAGAGGGATAGGCCTATAGCATTTGGGATCGTTTCTATCCCCCTTCTTGAATATGGGGACAACAATAGCTTCCTGCCAAGTGGTTGGGAAACCTTTAATATTGCAGCTGTTTAAAACATTGGTCAAAAGTGGTGCCCACAGGACGATGTTATCCTTATAGATGTCAATTGGGATGGTGTCTGTTCCCGGGGCTTTACTATTGGAACTCTCTGCCAATGCTGTTTCTACTTCGTTTAAAGAGAAAACTACATTAAGGGGGAATTAATCTGATGCATCAGATTCTATAGAGATCATATCTTCCCTCACTGAGGTTGTTGATCCAATACAAGTCTCTTGTTTATATAAATTGGTAAAATAATTTACCCAAAGGGTTTCTTCAATAACAATCTCTATCTGATCAACAATTCTCTCCACGAAAAAAGGAGCGTTAACTGCTTTCCAAAATGCAGTAGTGTCTTTTAATATGCTCGCTTTGGTTAGAGCTTCCCATGCAGACTGCTTCAATTCCTTCCTCCATTTTTTTAGAGCATCCTTATAGGAAGCTCTGGCCACTCTAATTTCCAGCTGGTTTCTCGGGGCTTTTTTTAAGGTCTGGATCAAGTGACAGTGGGCTTTGGAACACTCATGATTGAACCATCCCTCTTCTCTGCTCTGTCCCCCCTTTCGTGCTGAACCAGTTAATTTATTACTAATGTGGGCTTGAATCTTTTGAAATGCTGCAATGACCTTAGTGGGGTTAGGATTCTCTTCTAAACAGGTCATAAAACCATCTGTTCCACTACCAAATTCTCTAGGAAGCTGTTTGCACCATTTAATTGCATATCCATTGGTTCTGGCCAAGGAAATCCTGTGTAAATAGATGTTTTCCGCTACATTGGTGGCTTTGCTTCCTCTCTGCCCTATTTCATAGCTAGAACCAATTGGATAATGGTCGCTAAGTGCGATGTGCTCTATAGTAAAAGAGAGCACACTGCAGTGATAATTGTTGGAGACCAATGTGAAATCTATGATTGTACTGGACCCCCGCCCACTGAAAGTAGGTTCGAATTTAATAGAAGGAACGCAGAGTTTGTTTGCAAAGCCCAGGTCCCAATCAAATAATAAATGGTTTAAAAGGTTTCCGAGTGCAGAGTGCTCGAAATGTGTGCAGGGGTCACCCCTAAGGTTCACCATGCCACATGTTTCCGTATCACTATACATACATAAATGACAATTAAAATCCCCCGTCAAGATAATAAGATGTTCTTTCTGGTCAGATCCCAATCCCATGCAGATAGCATCATTTAATTCCTCTAGGGCCCTTTGTAGGGCCTCCTTTGGGATGTTGTTGTAAAAATTAATCAGGAGGATAGGGTGGTTTTCACCTGACCTTAACGTGAGAAGTTGATAATATTGAGCTCCCCCGGTGGGTAAGTAATTACTGCTTATACTGCTTTTATTGGATATATAGGTGCAAAGGCCCCCGGAACACCTCCCTCTAATGTTAGGTTGAGCTGCAAGGAAGTATGTAAGAAACCCCATTATATGTAACTCTGTCTTCTCCCAGCATTCCTGTAGGCAAATCACTTCATATTTGTCGATGAGTTCCACAAAAATTGGGTCCCTTAATTTATTTGAAAGGCCCGCTATGTTCCAAGATAATAACTCCAACTTGACCTTTTGAGCGCATCGTGATGGTCCTATGTCTCGTATGGTGTGATTTGGAACATATACTGGATTTGATAAGGGGGCCAAACTTGCCACCTCATCCCTTGAGATCTCAACAGGAGGTGTGCTATGTGATGAGCTATCTTTCATAGGCAGCACAGGGGAAGCATTATGTTCTGAGTTTGGCCAAGGTTTTTCGCTTACTATGGGGCAAGGAGGGTTGAGAGGTACTGATTGTTCTACGACCTTGTCCTCGGAGGCCGGAGCCAGTCAGTCAACCATATCCAAACACTCATATCTGTTGGTTGTCTGAATGCCTCTCCAGGGTTCTCTACAGGTTAGCGTCCTATTGTAACCATAGTTAACACTCCAATTCCCCCAATCGCCCCCCCAATTTCGCCTGCCTACTCTGCGCCAGTTTCCCTCATAGGCATCATAGTCAGAGCCAGGACGCCAAATGGGGGGATAGAAGAAAGAGAGACGTTTAGTTTCAATCCCTTCATTTCCTCCATGCAAGTCCCATGAACATATATATTCTACCATATACGGAGCCAAAAAATTTATCACAATACAGTCGCCCTGAGTTGTTTTCATTTCCTTCCCTATCCAATGTACCCTTCGGACCATTAGAATCCTACTATAATGATTTGGTGGTTGTGGTCTGTTGGTATTCAACCAGTGGATAACCTTATTTTTCAAAGACCAAATCGATACTTCCTTATAATCTACTAGCTCAGGGACGGGGGCAAAGCCCCATTTGACTTTACTTCCTGAAGAGGGTAATTAGTGGTGTTCTTAGAGTTAGTTCCCTTATTGTTGTCTATAATTACAGAAGTCTTTGGTCTTATCTGTGATTCAGTGGTAGATGTAGTTTTAGTGTTAACAGGGGTCCCCCCAAGTTTTTACTTAATTGCTTAGTGGGTCCGTTTACTTTAGCGACCGTTCTTTTAGGTATCGTTTTAGGTGTTCCATTTTTAATGAGAGCATGTAATTCAGATAACAAATTCTCCACACGGGACAGTCTAACTTCAAAGGGGGAAAAATGTATTTTGAATAGCTTATCTAATTTAATTAGCAATCGCCCCTCGGCTTCATCAGTATCACTGTCACCCACAAAGATAGCAGAGGCATCGGGACTCATAGGCCTTACATCCCCGATTGTAAAGTTCATTTCAGAATGTGGTTGGCCTGAAGGTGCTAGTTGGTCGGGTTCCTCTCTGGAGTTATCTATCACGTTTAGTGTTACACTAGCTTTCTCAATGTTCTTCGTTTTTTTTGTTTTTTTGTTTATTTCTTTGGAATAGCACCCTCCCGCAATCCTTTAGATAGTCTACTGTCATTGACTTCTGTAGATAAATTCAAACAAAGGTCCGGGGTTTTTTCCAAGGCAAAACTTTGCTGGGAATCAGTTAAAACATGTGATACCGATAAATCTACCTCAGTCGGTACACCGTGGATTTCAACCTGCACAGGGGCTCTGTCTTTCACTTTATCAGGAGTCATTGCAGCTGAGATAAGACCCAGAGACGATCTTCTAGCCAGTGCAAGGTCTTGCGAAACTCTTCAATGTAACTGAGTTATCTCCTGGTCAATAAAGGAATTAGCTTTGTTATAAAGTGATCCATAGGCCCAATCAATTTTTCCCCACCCGCTGCAGTTTTACTCCTTGTGCCTTGAGTAGACATCGTGCTGAAAGAACCCCAAGAAAAATAAAGAAAGCTGCCTCTCTAGTAGTAATAAGTGAGCGGCACATTAATATACTCGACAAATTACTTACAGGCACGATGTGTTTTTTAGGGACCTGGCCGAGTCCAGTCCAGTCTCTATCGTAACGGGCACAAACGGGCCCGCCCTTGGCCCGGGCTTCGCCCGGCGCCCATCCCGTGCGCATACCACGATACGCGGGTCAGTGGTTAGATATATAGATGGTGAAGCGGGCGATGAGAGGAAGCAGGTGTGGCCAATGTGCTCCCGCTCAGACTGCTGGTCCTCGCAGTCCCGCTCCCACAGCAAGTTTGTCTGTGATTCCTCCGGTCCCCAGTCCCTTAAATCGGCAAGGTGTCCGGTAAAACTGATAACAAGCAGTGTCCCAGGGTTAAAAGATGCTGGCAGGGAAACAAGGTCACAAGGTCACAAAGCGCTTATGTCCACGGCTGCGAGCGTGATGTCCGTGCTCTGCACAGCCACAGGTGGCAAGTCTCTGCAGCTCCTGTCTCCTGCTGAGCTCCCAGCCTCAAGGTTGCAGCTCAGGACACCACTAAGTATATTGCTTACCAAGTGCTCCTCTGTTCACGGCAATTCGCTGTAACTCACAGCTCCAGTGGCTCAGTCGCTCCTGCCTCCCACTAACGCTGTGGCCGAATCATGTACTCAAACCTCCTGCTCGTCCACGCCCATGGTGGCCTGCTGACCTGCTTCACCTCACCGGACTGGACCGGAGCACCAGCAGCGGCTCTCCCTAATCACCGAGTTCAATCCTGGACTCGGACGCTGGACCAGCTTGCAACCGGAACTGCAGAGGGTCAGGTGGGGTGCCTCATTAGTTTCCCCGCAGTCTTCAACTGATCTCCTCCTTGCCGGGTGCTTGGCGTGGCGGCTAGCTCGCTGCTCGCTGCTGGAGTGGAGTTTGGCGTCTGGCGTTTCTGCTCTCTGCTGCACCTGTATCCTCTATTCCAACACCTGCCGATATTAATGCTTTTACACATATACACCTCAAATATGTTCACTCATTCAAAAATCCTTTCATAGCAGCGAGTCATGTATAAAAAAAAATGCAAGTTTAGCTCAGTGCTGGTGCTTGATTCCTGTCCTGGGCACGATGGACTCATGGAAAATCTTGAAGTTGTACCTAGGTTTTGTTTAACAGAGTGAACCTTTTTGTATGGAATGCATAGGCGTAGAAGCTGTGAACAAAACAGAAGATTGCCTGCCTAACATAGGCCTAGAGAATATTTGTGCCATGAAGATGTGGGAAAAACAATGAAGCTGATGAGATCTGCTCTTTAGGGGTATCCCCCATCTTCTTGTCTGCCCCTGTTCATTAAAAAAAATATTAAATTGGTGCCCTCAATTTTTTCTGTTATTAAATTGTTTTCTTGAAGTTAGTCTCACTTATTTTAGTTTTTTTAGACCAGTGTTGCTTTGACTAAATGGAAAGGCTGTTTTCGCTGTTCAACAATGCAGAATAAGGAAATGTGTCTAAATTAATGACTACGTTTCTGTCAAGAAGAGGGCTGGAAATCTATCCTTATGGAAGAACAGCTATAATACTTTATATTTTGCTGTTTATTAAAGCCTCCAGAAAGAAAACCAAGAAGTCAAATTGCCTAGTTAGAAGTGGAAAATAAATACACTTTGAGTTTTTTGCAGTGCGATAACAGTGGCAGGGTCTGAATTAAAAACATTCTTCCATAGCATTAATCTCTCTGACACAACATGTAGGGCTTTGAAAGAGCATCTTCAAGCAGAAAGGCTATGCTGTGGATGGGCATCATGATGTGTGTTGAAACTACCTGAACCCAGGTCTCCAAAGTGACTCCAAGGGCCATTGTGCTGGCTTCTTGACTAGAGCCTCAGGGACAGAAGCAGCAACCTTAACCCCAGCAACGGGACTCAACGATCTATGTGTCCCCCTGCAAAGTGGTGCCACCCCAGTCCTGGACCCTTGGAAGTGGACCTAAAGGTACTCTGCCATCTGTGGATCCAGCTGGACAGACACATATCCTCGACTGCATGGGATAATCCTGAGCAGGTTTGATTTTTGCTTGAGTAGATGTTAGTGATGGGGGTCTTTAGTTGGCAGTGGCTTGAATCCTGTCAAAGTAGGGATCCTGATCCTAGTCAAGGTAAGGGGATTACATAGTCAAAATAACCCCTGCTTAATAACTACCATTGCAGCTTGGCACAAGCAGTAAGGCTTATCTCAGATGCACAATGTGTGAAGCCTTTGTACCTACACACACAATATCACAGTGAAAACACTACTAAAGGACACCACAGCCATTTAGAAACATAGCCAATATGGATCTGAATAAAACAAGAACAAAATGGCTAAAATCAAACATACACTAAAAAAAGATATCATCATCAATCAAGCTTTATTCGACATACAATCATAAAAGCACTTTACAGAAGTATTCCATAATTATATAGAAGCCTGCTTCGGAAGGTGTAATGTAATTAAATACATATGTCATCTTTGAATAAAGAGGGACATTGATTTAAAAAAAACTCCATATTATCATATAAAAAATTAATGCACAATTTTTAATCGGGGGATCACGGGAGAAGCTTTTTCTTGATTGGTTAAACCTTTAAACCAAGGAAGAGACTGGATGCATTTAGGTAGATACAAATATTTACAGCGATAGATCAATATTTACAGTTAGCATACCACACCCACCCAGGATATTTTGCAACAGCTATTAAAATAGTAGATGAAGTGCTAGTGTGTATGATTCTTTTGGCTTTCTTCCTCCTACCAGTGCCTAACAACTTACATATAGGCCTCAGCCAAACTAGATGAGGGGCTGCATAGGCTGGGCAGACAAATAGCATATTTGCAACTGATTCTTTGTGGGCCAAGCAAATGGGACACTTGTTATCACATGATTTAGATCACCAGGTAGTAAAGGATCTTAGGGGTAGCAAACCCGCCCTCAACTGAAAAAACTGTTTCCTATCTAGTGGTTTTGTTATAATGTCCCAGTATGATTCAAGGCTCGGGGTGTGTTTAAATTCTAAGAAGATTCCTGTCAATGAGGATGATTCACTAAGTCTCAATGTAATATAGGTGATCATTTCCCAATATTTTTCTTTTAAGAATTGTTTTGAAGGTAAACAAGCTGTGGTCAGATCTTCCCAGAGCATTTCTAAACCAATGTCTGCTAGGACATCTCTAATACCGCGTAACCAGCTAATTTTGTGGAAGTTATTAAATTTGATTATGTCCATAAAACCTGCAGCATATGGCATCAATTCTGGTATTGTCCACAGCCTGCGCCAGTATAACACTGGGCGTAATTTTACAATATCAGATAAAAACTTTCTTCCAAGATCATAATGTAACGGGCACAATGGCGTACTTTGGGGGAGATTGGTAATGCTACAAAGGAACCTATACTCTGACACAGTGAGTTTGGACGTGTTTTCAAACCCCCATAATTCTGTACCGTAAAGGTATTGTAAACTTGGAGCACAGGTCTAATAGTGACTTTTTGTGCTCCAGTTGTAATGCTCCAGCAAATTGACGATTCGTGAGTGTTTCCAAATCAATTTGCTGGTTCCACTTTAGGTCACTGTGTATATTTACCCACAGATATGTGAACGCTCTAAAATGTTCCATTGGTCGATTGTTCATTGAGATACTACCTTTATAAGCTACATGCGGGTTAAAATTTTTCAAAAATGAACAGGGCTCGCTGGAGCCCTCTTGGGGTCTTTAATTTATTAGTGTGTTGTCTGCAAACATTAAAATAGGAATTTTAACACCTGCTAAAATCGGGGCACCAGTGTTCAGGGGTGACATACAGTCAACTATTCCTTTGATAATAATAATAATAAGGACATTTGTAAAGCACGCCAGCTACCTCAAACAGAGGTGTCCCGACATTGAAGAGGCCAGTAATGCATCAGAAGATGGACAAAAACCAGTTCCCCGGGCCCTATTCCGCCGTAAAGAGCCAGGTTTTAACCATTTTCCTAAAAAGGGTCTCAGTTTCTATGATGCGGATGTTAGTGGGCAGAGAATTCCACAGTTTTGCTGCTCCAATTGTAAAATAGCTGCCCCCATGCGTAACTTCTTGAAATGTGGAGTACACAGTAAAAATTGTGAATTGGACCTCAAGTATCTAGACTGCTTGTATCCATGTAATCTTTGTTTTAGATAGTTAGGGCATTTTCCATACATGGCTCAGAATGCCAGTGTAAAGGCCTTGAATTCAATTCTCTTGGATACTGCTAGACAGTGAAGGGCTTTTTAATGCGGAGAGACATGTTCACTAAAAGGTACACACCTGATCAGCCTCGCGGCCGCATTTTGCACCCTCTGCAGGAGCTTGATCAAATACTTTGGTTGGCCCAGATAGAGGCCATTTCCATAGTCCAGCCTAGGTGTAACTAAGGCATGTACTAAGCTTTTCCGGCACTCCTCTGGCAGCAGATGCTGGAATTTCTTCAAATTCCCTGGTTTGCAAAAGCAGGTAGCTGTCACATGACGTATCTGTGCCGAGAATGAGAGGTCAGCCTCCCACTTCACTCCTAGGTTTTTTATACAATCTGCAGGGGAGGGGGTGTCTTTTTCCCAAAAAACAGCACCTCTGTCTTTCCCACATTGAGCTTAAGTTTATTGCTGTTCATCCAAAGCCCAATATCTCTTAAGCTTCTCCTGAAATTATTGAAAGCGGCCTTGGTCTGCTCTTTAAAAGTGAACACCAACTGAGTGTCATCCGCATAGGAGTTTGCTTTGATCCCCCAGTTGGCTATCAGGGAGAACAAAGGGGCCAAGAACAGATTGAACAGGAGGGGGCTCAATGCTGACCCCTGGGGGACTCCGGACCAGAGCTGTTTTGGTTTGGACAGAAATGGTTGGAGAGCAACCTTCTGTGTGCGATTAACCAACTAGGATTTCAGACAGGCCATAACCGGGGCACCAATGCCCAGTTCCTGCAGTCTCCCGGACAGCAGGGTATTGCCGACAGTGTCAAATGCTGCCGTCAGATCCAGGAGCACCAACACCGTGGATGCCCCTGAATCAGCCACCTGTCTAACCAACTCAGCCACCTCCAAGAAAGCTGTCTCTGTACTAAAACCTGCCCTAAAACCAGATTGGGTATCATGTAAGAGGCCCACCCTTTCAATAAAACTGGTCAGCTGCCGCTGCACCAGTTTTTTCAAGATCTTTGCCGGAGCTGGTAGCAGAGAGATGGGCCTATAATTGGTCAGATCCCCTGTGTCCCCACTTGGTTTTTTACTCAGCGGGAGGAGAGTGGCATGTTTCCAGATGTCTGAAAAGATGCCAGATGTCAGGGAAGTGCTCCAGATGCCCGTCAGAGTGTGCGACAGGGAATAAGGCAACACAGTCCATAATTTAGAAGGACAAGGATCATCAGGTGCCCTGATTTACATTTCAGTATTTCAGCCAAGGCATCCTGTTGCGAAATAGTAGTAAACTCTGTAAGAGACGGTTCAGTGTCTTGTGCTTCCCTGTTGTCACATTTCTCCATCTCCACAGAGACAGAGAATGATTTACAAGGAGAATAAAGTGGGTGCCATGGCACAGCCCTGACGCACCCCTCGTTCTACTGGAAATGGGCTGGTGACCATGCCCTGGGATCCCCATCGAATTTTTGCATAATTGTCCTCAGGAAGTCTTATTATAAGTGTGAGGAGTTCTTTAAGCAACCCCAGTTCCTGCAACGTCACCCACAGGCTGGAACGGGGAACAAGATCGAACGCGGGCTTTAAATCTATGAAAGCAGCACATAAACTGCCTCTGCCCAGAGCCACTGTTTTCCATAATAATAAGATGAACCAAAACACCTGATCAATGGTGCTGTTGTATGTCCAAACCCCAGCCTGCAGGGGGGACAATATACTATGTCCGTCTATATCCATTTGGGAATCTTATTGCGGATAAGCCCCACCACAATCTTTTGCAACAAGTCTATCAAACTGATGGGTCGGTAATTCCCCGGCAATTGTTTGTCTCCTTTTTTGTACACTGGGAATATTTCGGCTCCTTTCCAGGAGTCCGGTATGGGGCACCTTGGGCAACTGCATTAGCCAATATCACAATATATCTACCCCATCTTGACTTGTCATACAAAAACACATCAGCGGGGACGCCACCTGGGCCAGGCGCTCTACCCCCTACCACTGCTTCAAAAGCTACCACCGCATCATTAATGATAATAACCTCTTCTGCATAGAATTCAAAACTGGGATCATCCATGTTTTTCTCAAATGAATTTCATGCATATTGTAGTTTAAAATGTATGACCCAGTCTTCCTTCATGACATCATTTTGCGGTTGTTCCGGTTGCCCCCCTCAATCCCATTTTATAATGTTCCAGAACGATTTACTATTATTCTGGGTGCTGGCCTCTTTGAGGTCCTGCAATCGTTTCTCATCCCAGGAGCGTTTAGCTTTGTTCATAGAGCTCTTGTATGCCTGCCTAGCTGTGCATACCAGGACAGGCCCTCCATCTTTGAACGCATTCCCAAGGAGAGCTCTTGCCTGCCTACATTCCTTCTCATACCAGCCGCAGGGCTTCTAGCTTACTGATTTCTTTGGCTTGCAATACCTAACAAAATACGTTCTCATACGCTGAGAAAAGTTTTCATGAGACTGGATGACAAGCTCCAATGATTCATTGATGGACAGGACATTTTCTAACTCTAATAGGGCACTATAGACATCCTTGGAAATACTATCCTAGGACCCATAGGCCCATAGGAATGAATTGGAAGACATTCTCAATTTGCGATTAGCAATTAGCGAATCGCAAATTGAGAATGCGATTTCAAGGGTGCAGGGGTGTCCAAAGGACACCCTGTTGCACCCCTGAAATCAATCTGTGCACATATGTTGTGCACACACACATGCCCTTAGGGCATGTGTGTGCACAACATGAAACTTTGAAAAATGCATAAAAGAGCATTTTTCAAAGTTTTCGCAAATTACCATGAGGTTTAACCTCATGGTAATTTGCTCCCCCTAATTGCGAAATCGCAATTTTTTAAAGTTTCATGAATTGCATTTAAGGAATCACAAAATGCGATTCTTTAAATGCAATCGCAATTTGAGAATTCACAAATATTTGTGAATTCTCAAATTGCGAGGGCCTTCACCCTTCATGCATTCCAAAAGCAGATTTTGCGATCGCAAACGGCCGATTTTTGCGATTCGCACCGTTTGCGATCGCAAAATCCTTTGATGCATGTACCTGTAAAGCCTGTCTGGAGAGGTGCCAGCACCTCCCTGGACAGGAAACCTATTGTCCAGGCCTCCTCTGCCGGAGTTTCATCCAGCAGCAGGAGGGCAGGCTCGTGTCTGTGGCAGCAGCATCCATTTTGTGATGCTGGGGCTCTGTTTAACTTTAACTGGGTTTACCAGTAACTACATGTCTTCTCCCTCTAGAAGGGTGGAATGCTACACCCGCCACCAGAACTGGCGGGTGGGGTAGTATTCCAAAGTGTTTGACACCTTACACGACATGTTTTGATAAAGACAAACCAAAGTTAGCATTAACCGCGAGGATTATAATGCATTTAAGAGTATATGGTATGGCTATATCATAGAACAGCTATAAAGCGATGGTTCCAAAAGCTGCAGAGGGGCTCAGCTCATGCTAAGGCACCCTCTCACACAAAACCAAGCACTCTGCCTCCAGGATTGTCAAGGCCTGCCATAGGAGTGACTTATATGTTACTATGTTTCTATATATAAGATAAGGTAGATATAGGTATACTACATGTAAGTAAGGGGTGCTTACACCACCTTACCCAGGCTGTTAGTACAGACCTGTGGTGTCAGTTTAGAAGGCTAACCAGGGGTGGCACAATACATGCTGCAGCCCCTGGTAGGCCTCTGGGGTCCCTATGCCCTAGGTACCTTTGGTACAATATACAGGGCTCACACGGGTGCCTCAGTAACCAATCTGGTATGTACCTAAAGTACATGGTATCAATTTAAAGAGAGAACAGCTAGGCTGTGGGCCTGATTAGCAGGGCCACAGCCATACTAAAGTCGAAAAACCAGTGAAGCGCTGCAAAAAGTGCGGATAACCATAGGAAGCAGACCCTACTCTCCTACAGCTTTTATATGCCTTGGCAGTGTTCTGGTCCCACCTCCCTTCTAGGGTACGATACTGATTATTTGTTGGTATGGAAGTATTAATGCTCCTATCGTGCAATGAAAGCTCTTTAAATGTTTCTATGTTTTGAGACCTGGGATTGTTACGAGTAGTGGGAGGTGCATTATTTATGGTAGGAAACGATGGTAAGGACTTTTCTGTTTAGCCACCTCACTAGATAAAATGATAGCTTTATACTGACCAGCAGTGTTTTGGGGGGCAATTGATTTTGCCTGAGCAATAAATTGGCTAGGTGGTGGTGGATTAGTAACTCCATGGATTGCACGATTTAGTCCTAGGGATTTAGCCCTCCTTCTGTCAAAAGCCCAACCACCATAGTCAAATTCTCTATCAGTGTCCTCATAGTCCCTATTTCGTACCGAAGTAAGTATACCACATGGAGTATATCCAGCAGTTCCGGTTTATAGTTTACAACGGGCTCTATGGTGTTATCTGGAGATAGTTTGGGTTGCTGGATGTTTCCCTCCCCTGGATATTTGACAATATAGCATACCTATTTGTGCAAGTTACTATAGGCGTGTGAATTTGGGGATGACTACCATCTGGCTCTGGGGAGCTGGAAGGACTAGCAGGAGACTCATCCACCCTAACTGAATTCATTTGACTCACTCCCTTGGTAACTTTAGAACCTGTTCCGAATGTTATAAACATAGTAGGGATAGCAGGGCTCTTGGTCGAGCCTTCACACAAAGGCTGGGTAATGCGGGAGGGGGACTTATTCCCATATAAATGCAAAGTTGGCTCCGATACTAATATGTCCTCAAATTCCTCAATTAATGTATCTATTCGGTCCAGTACACAATGGCTACCAGAATGCTTGGTTGTTTTCCTTGCCTTTTTCCCTTTATTGGTTCTACCAACATTACCACCACCCACTACCTCTCCTTCACTTTCCATCGACTTTCTCTTCCCCATATCAAAGGGAATAGTCACAATTGCATAAATGAACTCCTCAAAAGTCAGTGGCCAACTTTTGACTACCTATGAGTACAGGTAAGGAGGGTGAACACACAGTACCTCTCTGTCTGTGGTTAGACTCTCATAGCACTACAACTCCATTTGGCAAACAAAAGGGGGGTGGCCCTGCCATGCCCCTTCCTGGTGATGACAGGCAAGGACGGGCCCTCCCTTGGCCCAGGATTTGCGTCCCACGCCGCGGGTCGAGATCAAGCCCTGATCTTTGGACTGGGTAAGAGTGGTCTGCTTAATTCAGACACTCTGTTCATCACCACCCCCTTTTCTGAATCGTTTTTGTCCACCATAAGCGTGGAAGGGTATACTCAGATGTGAGTCCCTTGCTCATTGCACCATCAGGATTCAAGCAAGCCGGGCCGAAGACGGCTGAAATGCCAGAAACCGGTCCCCGGAAGCTTGTTTCCTTCCCAGTATAAGAATTGGCTTGGTAGTTTGGTCTGCCCTGTTCCCATGATGCACTGGGCCAGGGTCAGACTAATTTGCATGTAGCCAGGTTCTGAGCTGGGATGGTGCAGTGAGCTAAAAAACGGTGATGGATCAAGCCCTGATCTTTGGACTGGGTAAGAGTGGTCTGCCTAATTCAGACACTCTGTTCATCACCACCCCCTTTTCTGAAGCGGGTCGAGAGACAGCACAATGGGCGCGATGGAAGGTGCCTCCCCCTCACTAGCGGCAGCTGGGGATTATAGCACTGCTCCCTGGGACTTGGAGTCCCCTCCGTTGGTGGTTGATGCTTGACGCTTGATAGGGCAGGAGCAATCCACTTCTGTTGTACTCTGGGACTCGGTCCCACCAAGGGTCGAAAGCAGGCAAAGAAGACCCCAGTAAGCAAGGGGGCACTAGGGCAGGCAGTAGAATCTGCAGGAGAGCGTCCCGCACCACAGGGTCAAGGCTGATTTGCATATCGCCATGTCTGAACTAATTTATATTTGAGACTTTTAAACAAAACCTAAATATAAGATCTTAGGACTTTCTTTGCTAACATATCATACAGTACGGAATAAAATAAGTTTCTATGGTTTACTTATATGAACTTTAGCTATAATGATGATGTCATATGTGAGACTGGTTGCTTTCTAACTAGTCTGATTAGTGCAATATAGATTCGTTTAATTTAGGTACTACTTATCTTCAAATGAATGTATCTATATATCTACTCATCCATTCATGATAAGATCCACAATTCTGATCACACAGATCAAATCATGAGGAACATGTTTACTAATTGACTCTTACATCACACTTTTATAAGGGTGAAGGAGCTTTTTACTCTGTTTTAGCATTTGTTAACATTTCATGTGGTGGAATTGATACACAATGTTCAATCCAAAATAATTTTTAAGAATTTCCTCACTTTTCACAGATGCTTATCTTTTTCTTTATTTGATCAGTTATTAAGCTGACGTATCTATTGTAAATATATTTTTTACAGAAGGATCGTTAATCTTCAAAAGATTGTTTTGGTTTGAAGATCGTCCTGTAGATTAATTGCAAGAAAGATTAAAAAGTTGAAGCAGCAGCCCTTTTTCTGTGTCTTTGCTGTCTAAGAGTTGTGATTGGAGGAAATCTAGGCACGAAGTATAGGCCAGTTTTCTTAACACATTAGAGAAATGGGTTTGTACATTGTTCACTAATTGTATGTGTTATATATGAAGATGAAACATCTGTCATCAATGTGCTTGACAAATTATTTGTATCCTTAAAAACTCATGCAACAGATTATAAAGATAAAAGTAAGACATTCACCCATTTTAAAAATATTTTTTCCTTGCGGAAAGCTAAAATATGTCTTTGAAAATTAATTTATGATGCTACAGTAGAGAATCCCAAGATTTATAAATGTATTATTATACAAGAAGTAAAATCCCTTGTTGGCACTTTTACCTGTTAATCTTTAGTACACACGCCCACAAGTGTATATTAGGAGGCCCAAATGTTTGAGAACTGTTAGAAATGGGTGTCTCCAGCTGGCAATGGTTTGCACATTTGTCCAAGTAGGAACCCTTCTCTCTTGTCAGGGTAAATGGGATACACTTCTAAAATAACTATGAAAAAATGACAGTAGAACCCTACAGTGACTTGCACCTAAACTGCTATCCCCAAAATTATGAAAGAGGGAAATATCCCAAGTTTGTGTGCACTTGGTTTAAGCACCCACTGTCAAGGTGCGGTCTTCATCCGGATTTAACAATATCGTAATGCAAAGTGAGCGGTGCACCACTAAATAGATAGTTTAACAAGATTCAAAATCAATTTCCAAAGTTGCGTTCTCCAAATCTTTTTTATTATTCATAAATGATTCAAGCGTGACATGTGATATGCAGTATAGACCACCCAACACGTTTCTTCTATTTGAATGGCCTTCTTCAGGGCATAAGCAAAGTATTCATGAGTAAGACGCATTCAAATCTGAGGTGATGCGGGTGGTCAGACTATCTCATGCAACTGGGAACGGGACAGATGAGTCCCTCTGCATGAAAACACTAAAAATCATAGAATGCTATTTACAGATTATAAATGTGAGTAAGATGTGGTTCATCAATAATCAATATTAAGCAGGGTTACACACAATTTTTGAAACTTGTTTAATGATCTATGCAGTGGTGCACCGTTTGCTATTCATTACTTCCAAAATAACCTCTGATCAACCCCTTAATAGCTTGGCAAGAGCAGACAGGCTTATCTCAGAGGCAATGAGTAAAGCATTTGTGCAAACATACAATGATACAGTGAAAACACTACCACTGGACACCACACTAGTTTAGAAAAGTATTCTTTATCTAAACCAAACAAGACCAAAACAACAAAAATCGACAATACAGAAGTCAAAATGTAATCTTTAGAAGGTAAAAACAGTTCTGTTCATAGCAAAGTATGCATGCAACACTTTCAACACAAGTACCTTGGATGAGCAACAATCATAAACAAAAACCGCAGCAGGGAAGGTGATGTGTTGGTTCTTGTGGCCAGGGAAGACGATGCATCGGTTCCTTATTGAAGGGGAGGTGATGAGTAGGTTCCTTACTGTGTGGGGGGGCGACGTGTCCGTTTCTTACTGCTTACCTGGAGTTCTTTTAGACTTGGTGCCCTGGTGCGATGCAAGAGGATTGGGGCCCCAGTGTTCTTATAGACTTGGCATCCCAGTGTGATGCGTGGGGATCGGGGATGCATCAGTTCTCGATGTGGCAGTAGTGGCAATGGCACTGCATTGGTCCCTCAAGCCGTGGTGCTACGATGAGTTGGTTCTTGCAATCGCATAGCAGGTCCACATTGGAATTGGTGCAGGGATCTCGGACTTCGGTGATCGGTGCACAGGATTCTGATTGTAGTGATTTCTCCAGCCGCAGGCAGGCACTGTGTTGGGTTCTTCAGCGGCACATCGGCGATTTGTCAGAATGGGTGCAGATGAGTCGTGCTTCTCATAGTTGCATCTCTTTTCGAGTTCCCAACAGCAGAACAGCCTCCAGAGGCCCAACACTGCAATATGGACCTCTAGGCAGGTCAGAACACCTGGCAAGGAAGTTCAGGCAAGCTGGTGGTGAAGTCTTTGTCTCCCTGAGAATTTACAACAGGAGGCAAGCTCAACTTCAAGCCCTTGGGGATCAGCTTCAAGCAGGATACACAGCACACAGCAAAGACTTTATCTTCCCCTTGGAAGGAACAGCCACTGCAGGCCAACCCCAGACAGCACACAGCAAAGGGGCAGTACTTCTCCTTCAACTTTCCCAGCTTTTCTCCTTGGCAGTGGTCCTCTTGAGTCCAGAAGTATTCTAACATTATTTGGTCTGGGCGGCAATATTTATACAGCCTTTTCCTTTATTCTCTTGTACCTTCTCTGTGCTCAGTCATAACCAGTTCTGTCCTCTTTGGTCCAGCTTTCCGGGAGGAGGTGGAGACAGCGTTGTATAAGGCAGACCAGGCCCATTCAGGTGAAGGGAAATCTTCGTCCCTGAGCCTGCAGTGTTTTTTTTGTCCCAGGTAATCCTCATTGAAATCAACAGTTGGAAGAGAGTCCGACCAGCATAGTTGTAGTAAAGGGACCGGCCAGGCAGTTGGCGGTCCTGACCGCCAATTTAGGATACAACTGCAGCAGAGGTGGTTGGAAAGTGGAAACATACCTGTTTGCCAGTAGTGGCTGCTACTGAACGGGGCAGTGGGTTGGGGGGATGAAGAGGGAAAATAAAAATTAAAATAAAATGATAAAGTGGCACTGAGAGGACCTGATTAAGAAGTGAGAGGAGCATAAATCTTGGGTGACGTTTGCTCCACTCAATCATAAGTAGGCCGATGTTCCCACACCCAGATTTACCATGTGCTGAAACTACAAACCAAATGTTACTAGATGGGAAATCTAGCTGGTACTATAGCATTAGGAAATGAATGCTATAGTAAATCAACGTTAATAGAGAGAAATCCAGATGGAATGCAGAGGCCAAAATAAAGTCTTTATTGATATATGGAACACACAATACTCTCCATAGGCCCCTATGGTCTAAGCCAGATCAGAGCTGTAGGGCGTGTTGGGAGCACGTTAGGGACGCATAAAGGGGATGGACCTACACTATCAAAATCTATCTCCGAAAACAACATTTTTCAGGAAGCTTCTGCATACATTGGAGCTGATCACTCCTTTTTAAACTTATCACAAAACATGCACTCAATACAGTCCCTCATCAATCATTCAGTTTGTAGATCCTTCTTGACACAAGTATGAGGAATATAATCTTTCCTTGGTCTTGTTCACACCCTGATCCCCCTCATGAGCAAGGAATAACACATTTTCATGTACACCCACTGGAGTTACCAGCCTGGACCTTTTGAGCGTCTTCCACAGACAGTTAAAAAAAAAATCCTATACAAGAACACCCACTCACCTTTCTTCCAACACAATCTGACCAACTTCTTCTGCGCAGATTCTTTGTCCAACTCGGATATGCACTCTTCACGGTAAATACAACACTGCATGGCAATACAAACCTAGCAATCCTGCACTCATGGAAACACCTGGTATATAATAAACATCAAAATGATACTCTTGCAAAGCAACAATCCATGTGCAAATGCAAGACAAGATACACTCTAATCCCATGTTGACAAAAACAAAATGCAGCAGTTTATTATCAGATTGCTCCAGAAATGTAATACCCCAGAAAAATTGCTTTAACTTTTCGATTACTCAGAGAACAGACAATACTGCCTTTTCTATAGTTGAATACCTACTCTCTGTCTCTTTTAAACTTCTAGAGGCAAAAGTGATGATAACATCCTGACCATGTTGCCTTTGCTTAAACATCTTACCTAATCCCTTTACACTGATATCAGTAGGGACCGAGCAATGCAAGCCAGGAATTCAACTTCTCAATGATTGAGCTTTGGCTAATCACTTTTTAATTCCTTCAAACTCTTGTTTTCAGTTCTCACTCCAAACAAATGGTTGCCCTTTCCTCAACAATTTCCTGATAACAAAGGTTTTGCTAGCAAAATCCTAAAAAAAACAAGAATAAAACTCTGCCCTTCCCAAAAAATCTTGAAACTTCTTTTTTCTTACTGGGAGGTGACAATTCCACAATAGTATTTGCTAATTTTTCTGTAGGAAACACACCATCCTTCGAGATCATATGACCCAAATACCTCATCAACTCACAAACAAACCTGCACTGATCACTTTTTAAAATAATGCCTTTGATTTTGAAAATCTCATGTACTTCTTTAATTATATTCATGTGATATTCTAGTGAATCAATAACAAATAAGAACATCATCTTTTACATGAGATAAATGTTATAATAAGTTAGTTATCAATATTTGGAAAATCACTGCAGCAGAACACAACCCAAATGGCTTGCAGTTAAATCTAAAATTCCCAAATAGAGTAATGAAAAATTGGAACATTTTAGAATCTTTTGTCAACTTGACCTGATGGTAGGCTGGAGTTAAATACTTTAATAATGGAAAGTAATCTTCCACCATCCTCTCTTGAAATCGTCCCACATCCACACAGATCCTGATATACCCATTGTGCATGTAGGTCACTACAATGGGTGAAAGCCACTCTGTGGCTTCTACAGTTTTGGTAATCCCTTCACGTTAAAGTCTGTCCAATTCTTTTTTTAGATTTTCCTGTTAAGCTATAGCTGCATTTCTAACTTTACAAACCACAACATTAGGTTTCAGGACCTTGCTGTGCAAGTAAACTTTTACACAATCCAATTTGTCTGAAAAGATGTCAGGAAAATCTTATAGCAAGAAATCTGGAAATAAATTGTGTGACTCCACTTTGTGTACTAAAACATGGAGAGAGGAATTAGGAACAAGAAAAACACCTAACAGCTTCTGATGAAACCAATATAACATGGTATCACCTCTCACAGGCATATAGATTACCACAGAATACCATGTCAGCCTCACAGTACCCTATTAAATTAATAGGTTTCCACCATAGCTGAACAAAATGCATCAGGATCATTTATTATAACTATTCCTTCAAATAAACAAGCAGAATAATTGTCAGAAATCAAATAGAGATGTTCCAGAGAGCCCATCATCGTAGAAGATGGAGAAGTGTGGCTCACTGGTTAGAAGCGGCAGACCCTGAAGCAGAGATCAGGCCCGGGACCAGGGTTCAATTCCCGATGCGGCAGGGTCTTGGGCTCAATCAATGTCCACTGACTCAATAATTCTCGCCTTGGCGCCTACTCTAATCATGGGTCCCACGCTGCAACTCTGGGCAATAGCTTGCTTAATTTCCACAACGGTCCCAACAGCGCTGGGATGCCTGGCTTCACCTTGGGGGTGCCCAGGAGGGGCATCTCACAGGGAGAGCCAGGAAGGGTTCCACAGCAGTATACAGTGCCGGGACGCCCCATTGCTGGGGTCGCTGTGTGCTTTACAAGTATACTACATTAACAGTTATACCATTTGAGGACACATCATCTGAAAGATGTTGACATGTGGATTTGAAAATGATACTAACTTCATCTGAAATTTGAAGGATAACTTCTTCACCTTTTGAGGGCACTTTGTCCACTTCCCCTCTTTCCAACAAAACTTTACATCACTTGGCAAAGTGACCCTTCTTTCTCTATAATTTGCACAGTAACCCAAGAGCGGGATATTCTGTACTATTTGCAAAATTATTTGGATTACCACACCGAAAATTAAGCATCTTGGATTTGACAAAAGTTGCTTATTTAGCATTACATTTGGATTTCAAAGCGACTTTCTGTATACTGTCTTTTGTTTTTGCGCAAGTCATTCACACACTCCATTGAATGTTCGACACATTTTGCTATTGACATAACATCACCCAATTTGGATGCGCCTTAAGTAAAAGTTCCTCTCAAATTTTATCATCGGAACATTTCAACATTTCAACATCCCATCCTTGTCATCAAAAGTATAGTAAATCCTCTTTACTTTAAAGAAATCCAGGTGAAGTGCAGAGTCCAAAAGGAAGTCTTTATTCACATAAAGGAACGCAGAAGTCCCCAATGCAGTCACAGAAATATTTTAACTCCTTACCTAATCATGGGTAAACATTCCTAATAGAACCCGCAAAGGAGAAATAGCTTAGAGATACACAACCATAAAAAGCTTGATACCACACATAGGGGCTCATTAGATCGCGGACGGACTGGAGTCCGTCCGCGACCCCAGAGTAGGAGGGAACGTCCTCATGGGAAGCGGCGTTCCCTCCGTGCAGATTAGGATGTGACTGCCAGGGTGGCGGTCACATCCTCTATCTTTAACATTGCGGCGGGTGCAGCTTCAAGCTGCACCCGCCGCAATGTTAAAAATGCATACATTGCATTTGTATGCAGAAAGCGGTGCCTGCCGATTTCTGCATACAAATGCAGGGGGGTACCATGGGTACCCCCTATGTGCACCCCCTACCCCCTCTTCACCCAGGGGGCCCACAACGGGCCCCCAAAGTCAAATTCCGTATATGCTTTTCCACGGCGGAAAAGCCGCCGTGGTAAAGCATCTCTTTTACTCTATCCTAATATGGCTGGCGGTGTCTGATAGACATCGCCAGCCATGTTACAGCTTTTCCGTCACGGTTGTAAGTCAACCGCGTTGGAAAAGCGGCGGACTGAAACCAGGACCCACCAGCCATCCTAATGTGGTGGTGGGTCTTTGGTGGATCCGCAGAGTATTTTCCGCATCCTCCTGGCCGGCGGTGGCTTCCGCCGGCCTGGAGGATGTGGAAAATCCTCCATCCTAATCAGCCCCTTACTTTGCAGACTAGACCAATTTCCTGTTCCCGAACTGACCCTCAAGCAAGGCGTGGGAGAGCAGGGAATTGTCTCCTCAATCAGTGAACATCTTCCTTTTCCTGTGCCACCCTTCCCATAATGCTTAACCTCACTGCACCAAGCAGAATGCCCTGCACCCTTTTACCATCTGCTCAGAGAAGGTGTTAAATGTGTGTGTTAGACACCACTGAATAAGAAATACTTTGATAAATTCTGCCCAGCAGTTCCAGGTTTGCAAAGGTATTCCCTTTTCTTAGGGGTTTAACTCAAATGTATGTTACTGGTGAGGTGTTTCCGCAAGGTACCAAAATTGATGAGTTCAGAATTTGCACCCTGCTAGTACTCACAACTTACAAATGGGGCTAAAGCATCATAAATAAGGCATTTATGTAATGTTGCAGTAGCAACACAAATACACATTAGTGTAAATGCAAAAAGCAAAATGCAAAAAAGTAAAATGAAACCACTTACAGGGACTGCAATCTTATAATGGCTAGCAGGTTGTAAAAATGCTTCATTCTGGAACAGTGTAGGTCACATACTGAAAGAATCCTGGAGTCCAGCAACACTAGCAGGCAGGATCAGGCAGTCTAGAAACACACCAAAATCTAGAGTCTGCCGGCCAAGCATACTAATGCTTGTTGAGACTGAAAATTGGACACCAGCAAAGATGTTGCTAGGCAACAATTTGGCTGGTCACACAAGTTGACAATTGAATGTTTCACCTGTACTCTGTGTACACAATCAACAGGAGCTGCTACTTTAATTCATTTGCAATCTCTGAGACCAGGGTCATAAAGAGAATGCCAGGGGTGTAGCGTCACGGTCTAGCCTTCAGGCGTCACGTGACTCACTGCAAGGCATTGTGGGAGTGACATGACGCGGTCGGCAATTCAAGATCGCAGCGCAGAGACGAACGGACGGCTCTCCCCTAATAGAGTGAATAAAGCCACTTCTACAAACCCTCCTGTCCTTGTCATCATTATAGGGGGTGTAACTTCATACACCACAGTGCAGCCGAGGCGGCAGACCCTCAGAGCACCTCCTGGCCACTGTCATGGTAGGGGAGAGCCAGTGATTGCATAGCTGAGGGTGCTGCCTGCTCGCAGCATCCAGCGAGGCACAGAAGTGGGGGAAGTGCAACCAGTTCACATCACGTGAGGTCCTCGGCGAGCATATTGGTGCGTGCCTCTCGCCCCCGCCCTGTTCTCTACCCGCCCCAAGGGGGCTGCTTGGCCCATAAGAACCCCTGGCATAGGGTGCTCTACAACCGTACCACTAGCCTGGCAATCCTGCCATGAGCCCGTCACAGTGAGAAGCACACAGGCCACAGAACCGAATTGCACCACCACGCGGCAGCAGTATACAAGAGTACAGCACTGCAGGAGAAATAGCACAAGGGGCACCCTGCTCCCAACCGGGTACGCCCATTACAAGGCCACACGCGTCTTCTAGCGCCTCCGCACCACATCAAGGCGCACCACCCTCCATGCCGCTCGCATCATGTGCGCGCATAAGTTCTCACTAACCAACCCAGTTCCCTTCCTACCGAAACGGGGAGAACCGGTCATGAAATGGAAAGGGTATTTTTTGAACTACTTGTCGGCACTGGATGATGAAGACGAGGAGGCGTTCTTTAGTAAATGCCTAAGGAAATACTCCTACACAATCTGGGCCCAGAAAGCTTGCGCGTCTATGAAAATATGGTGAAGAAGCCCAGGGCATCAAAGCACAACGACGTTTTTCAACATGCCCTGGAAGACCTGGACAACCATTACCAGCCGGTAATCTGCACAGCCATCGACAGGTACAATATTTTTCAGTGCTAACAGACCGAGTCGGGGTCTACGTGGCGGCCCTCAAAAAAGTAGCCATCAACTGCAAGTTCGGTACACTACACAATGACCTTATTAGAGACCAAATCATAATGCATACTACCCACTCAAGCGTCAAAGAGAAGCTGTGGGTTAGTGGTGAAGCGTCCCTCCCAGAGATCATCGCAATAGTCAAAAGAGCCGAGCTATCCAAATGGTGCGCACTCATCACCAAGAAGGAACCTGTCCAACCGCCCACGGTGTGCAAAGTGACTGACCAGAAGGTCCCAAGCGCAAAACCTATGCAGATACTGGCTTTGCCTCCAACAAGAAATCTAGGTCTAGACATAATGGGCCCAGCCACGCTCCCATGAACAAGCAAGGAACCTGATACAGATGTGGCAGCCAATCCCACATGGCAAATGAAAGGAAGTGCCCCGCATTCCATGTCAAATGCTCCTTCTGCGGTGTCACAGGACATTTTGGTAAAGTCTTCAGACGGAAGCCCAGAAGCGCCGCTGTCAAATACGTCCAAGAGGACTCCTGACGTCCAAGATGGAGTAGACCAATCTAACCAAGAACCAAGATCGCATCCTCTGCATTGCGGACCAAATCCTGAGCATAGGTGTCTTTGCCAAGAAGAAGCCATCCTGCATGTTATTAATTGGTGGTGTCCAGATCGCCATGGTGGAGGATTCCGGTTCGCCATACACCATCATCCAAAAACAGCTATAGGACAAAGACTTTGCCCAAGTGGTGGGAACCACCTTCATCCCACTGACGTCCACCCAGTCACATACACAGGGAACGAATCCCCATGTTGGGGTTCCGGCGGATCCTGTTTGAGTTCAAAGGCAGGCAAATGACAGCGAAGTTGTATGTCGTGCAGAAAGACCCCTTAGTCCTGGGGTGGGCAGACCATGGAGCGCTGGGCATCCAACTCAACCCAGGCAGCGACACATAAGTGCTCCTGATGGACGACCCATCCACGCCGGCCTTGTTAGAAGCAGAGTTTCCATCAGTCTTCAGCGACCACATCAAGAAGATGTCAAAGTTCATCCACAAAATAATGCTTAAAGAAGGAGTGGCAAAAACAACAGGTGATGGACCGAATGTGGATCAATGTCACACACTCACCCCAGTCCAAAGATCTGGGCCCAAATCCATCGTTTTTTTGCACTCCACACCACCCTGGGTTAGACAATGGCGATATGCAAATCAGCTCTGACCCTTTGCATATCGCCATTGTCTAACCCAGGGTGGTGTGGAGTGCAAAAAAACGATGGATTTGGGCCCAGATCTTTGGACTGGGGTGAGTGTGTGACATTGATCCACATTCGGTCCATCACCTGTTGTTTTTGCATATTCCGCCCTAAGTGCGCTGGGGATGCCCAGACGTGGGTCCCAGGCACTCCACACCACTGGAGTCAAGCTAGCCGGGCTGATGAGAGGTGTTACCTCGAAACCGGTCCGGTCCTCGGATGCTTGATTCCGTTCTGGGAAGGACATGGCTTTTGTAGTTCGGACTGGACTGTTCCCATGGGGTACAGGGTCAGAGCTGATTTGCATATCGCCATTGTCTAACCCAGGGTGGTGTGGAGTGCAAAAAAACGATGGATTTGGGCCCAGATCTTTGGACTGGGGTGAGTGTGTGACATTGATCCACATTCGGTCCATCACCTGTTGTTTTTGCATATTCCGCCCTAAGTGCGCGGGGGATGCCCAAACGTGGGTCCCAGGCACTCCACACCACTGGAGTCAAGCTAGCCGGGCTGATGAGAGGTGTTACCTCGAAACCGGTCCGGTCCTCGGATGCTTGATTCCGTTCTGGGAAGGACATGGCTTTTGTAGTTCGGACTGGACTGTTCCCATGGGGTACAGGGTCAGAGCTGATTTGCATATCGCCATTGTCTAACCCAGGGTGGTGTGGAGTGCAAAAAAACGATGGATTTGGGCCCAGATCTTTGGACTGGGGTGAGTGTGTGACATTGATCCACATTCGGTCCATCACCTGTTGTTTTTGCATAAAGAAGGAGTGGGCCAGTCTCCCACAAAGTCAGGAAAATACTGTTCAACTGCAGAGAGGCAGTACAGCTAGAACTTAAATGGTTGGATGACAACGACATCATAGAACCAATAGAATGCGCTGAATGGCTCGCACCCTTGGTGGTGGCGTGCAAACAGAGCAGAAAGATACGCCTTTGCCATTGTCATTTTGACAAGTTCCCGCTGCCCAAAATAAACAAACTACTAGCCCAGACCAAGGGGGGCAAATGGTTCTCCACCATAGACCTCAAAGCCGCATACCACCAAATGTCGCTCCATCCATCATGCCGGAAATTCACCACTTTCATCACGCCCTTTGGCGGCTACAGGTTCAGACGACTGCCCTTTGGTCTCACATCCGCAGCGGCCATCTTCCAAAAAGTCATGCACACACTCTTCAAGGATGTCCAAAGGGTCCTCTACTTCCAGGACAACATCCTCATCATGGTGAAGACCAAGGCCGAACAAGATTACATCCTGCACACCGTACTGCACACACATGTGACCAATGGTCACAGGGCGGAACTTGAGAAATGCAAATTCGGCTTTTGCAAAGTGAACTATCTGGGACACGAGATCAGCGACACAGGCATCTCCCCAAAAATGGCTAATGTGGAAACCATCATATCTGCGCCCTCTGCTAAAAGCAAAGATGATATCTGCTCCTTCCTGGGCTTGGCGGAGTTTTATAGCAAATTTGTCAGGATCTTCGCAAAAAAAACGCACAGCTTACGTCAACTGCTTAAAGAAAAGAACGCCTTTGCCTGGTCCGACGAATCAGAAGAGGAATTCTCTGCCGTTAAGAGGGACATTTGTGGGGTGATTCCCTTACACTGCTTTGACAGCACCGCCCTCAGCATCCTGACCATGGACGCCAGCAACAAAGGATTGGGAGTGGTCCTCTAAGCAACAGATGGCACGGAGACCACCATAGGGTTTGCCTCGGGATCCCTCACCCCCAGTGAAGAGAAGTACAGCCTGATCAAAAAGGAAATGCTGGCAGCCATCTGGATGATGGAAACATTTCGACAATACCTATGTGGGTCAAGATTCACACTCTGCATCAACCACAAACCCCTCATCAAGGTCCTACACATTGTGAAGAAGACACTGGACCTCTTGGACTTCGTGTACGACGTGGAGTACATCCCCGGCCTACAAAACAGTGTCACAGACTACCTCAGCAGGGCAGTTGCCATGGAAGGAACAGTCACTCAGTCGGACTGGGATGAGTATAGCTTTGCATTTATAAAGGATCACAAACATACCATCAGTGCTCAGGACTGGGCAGATGCCTATGCGCAGGACAAAAAACTCTCACAGGTCAAACAGTACGTCACACACGGCTGGCCAGAGAAGAAGCACACAAAAAACAACTTCAGGAAATATTGGGAGGTCCGCGACTAACTCTCTATTTGCGATGACTCACTACTCTTATTACGAGGTGACAGAGTGGTGGCCCGAAGGAGCTGTTCGATCGCTTACTCTACATCAAACACCAAGGCCACCTGGGCATCGTGAAAGCGAAAAGAAGAATGCAACTACTATAATGGCGGCTGGCCATGGACAACCACATAGAGAGATTCGTGAGAGCGTGCCAGAGCTAAAAAAACACTCACCGCCATAATACCCCCCATGGGGTAGTTCAACACGCCCAACAACCCATGGGAGGACTTATCCATTGACATTGTAGGCCCCATCCCCGATTTCTGGGGCAACCCCAAAAACCTCATTGTTTTGGTGGATCGATACTCGAAGTGGCCAGAGGTCGAAATCAGTGAATCGGTGGACACTAACACCATCATTGTCTTCCTCAGCAACATCTTCCTGAGGAAAGGGATTCCAAAACCCATAACAAGCAACAACGGACCCCAGTTTACATCAGCCAAATGGACAGCCTTCACCGACCGCAACTGCATCCCGTCCAAACACACACCCGTCTACCACCTAGCGGGCAACGGCCAAGTGGAAAGCTTTAACCAGGTGATCATGGGCTCAGTCCAAGTAGCCATCAGTGCCAGAAAGAACTAGGAGTGCGAAGTTAAAATCACAGTGTGGGCGTATCGCATCATGCCCACCCTTAAAGGCTACAGCCCATTTAAAATTCTGAGAGGCAGGGAACCCTTTACCAAAGACAATACAGCCTAAATGACCATGAGACTCCAAAGCTATTGATCTCTAGCAGTAGTTGGGAGCAATATTGAGAAAGCCCAACGCATCTACAAAGCACATTACGACAAGAGGCATAATGTGCGGGAAGCCACGCTGACAGAGGGTGACTGGGTCTGAGTCAAAAAAGGTCAGCCAGGACAAAAAGGAGACAGCAAATTTAGCAAGTAGCAAGTGGTGGAGCCATACACACATTTGGCTTTGTTGAGCGACGGCAAGGTGTGCTCACATCCAGAATGACCAAGTGCAACAAAATCCTTCAGTGGGGTATGGACAGTAGCAACAGTTACCTTGAAGAAAGTAACAGCGCCACTGGGATAGAAGCACTGACCACAGAACCAGCGATAGAGGACATGGAAGTTACCAACAGAAGCGAGGCCAGCACCTCAGCAAGTGGGGAAGGACAGACAGCCAAGCTAAAAAACACAGTGTCCGCGCAGCCAGGACACAGACGGTGCGGGTACCTTGCAAGAAACTTCTGACAAACAAGATAGAGAAGTGGAGGAGAGTACGAGGGCGGCTGGATCCAATGGCAGAAGAGAGCAAGGGATCTGAGCACCCGTCACTCACTCCCGGGAAACAACACTTACGACGCAACTTTTACAACGCACTACCTTTACAACGAAACTTTTACAACGCAACATCCATTACAACGAATGCCATTGCAACACAGCCATTACAACGCATGTCACTACAACGCATACCACTACAAAGCATGTCATTACAACGCATGTCATTACAACGCAGTCATTACAACGCATACCATTACAACGCATACCTACACTATGTAAATGTAAATGTGCGTATACTTGTAAAGCACACTATCACCTAGAAGGTATCTTGGCACTGTATACCGCTGTGGAACCCTTCCTGGCTTTCCCTGTGAGATGCCCCTTACTGGGCACCTCCAAGGTGAGGCCAGGCATCCTAGCGCTTTCGGGGCCATTGTGGAGATTAAGCAAGCTATTGCCCAGAGTTGCAGAGTGGGACCCATGATTAGAGTAGGCACCTAGGAGAGAATTATCGAGTCCGTGGACATTGAGCCAAAGACCCTGCCGCGTCGGGAATTGAACCCTGGTCTGGGCCAGACCTCTGCCTCAGGGTCTGCCACTCTAATCGGTGAACCACACACTTACCCTACTGTTGCACCACCTGGAGTTAGAATAGTAATTTTTACCCCTACACTATGCAATACTTACCTTATTGTTGCACCCCCTGGAGTTAGAATAGTAACTTTTACCCCTACACTATCCAGCACGTACCCTACTGTTGCATCCCCTGGAGTTAGGATAGTAATTTATACCCCTACACTATCCAATACTTACCATACATGCAATGTAATAGTATGCGTTGTAATGGTATGCGCTGTAAATGTAGTATGCGTTGTAGTGGAATGCGTTGTAAAGGTAGTTTCAAAGAGTTTGTTGTAATGGCATGCGTTGTAATGGAATGTGTTGTAATGGATGTTGCGGTGTAAAAAATGCGTTGTAAAGGTAGGCGTTGTAAAAGTATGCGTTGTAACGACATACATCCCTCACTCCCGCAAGGGTCCTACAGTGAAGCTCTAGAAAAGATTCAGTGAATTAAAATTGTGAAATATCTCTCTCTCTCTCTCCCTCTCTCTCTCTCTCAATCTATCTATCTCTCTCTCTCCCTCTGTCCAATGTCACCCAGTTATAGTTCTCTTTGCAAATGTTGTTAAGGGGGAAGATGTGTAGCGTCGCGGTCTAGCCTTCCGACGTCACGTGACTCACCGCAATGCATTGTGGGAGTGACGTGTTGCGGTCGGATGTTCGAGATTGCGGCGCGGAGATGAACACACGCTGGACCACTGTTCTTTCGATTAGGGGAGTATCCCCTTTCACTTGTGCTCGGTCTCCGGTTTTCCCCAGCTGTCCATTGTTTCCCAGCCGCCACACTCCCCCCACACTCCCCCCTCACCATGCTTCCCAGCTTCTAAATTACCATATTTACAGGAAAGGCAACACACAGGTGTCAGAAACATATTTGCGCAGACAGAATAGTTTTTTCACACTTCATGCAGGAAATGAACCCCATAATATAAATAAAATCAACATTTATATGGCTTCACTTTACACACCGTGCTTATCTTCTTGACAAAGAATTTTCCTGAGAACAATGTCATTCTTCCTTGAGAGGAGATAATGTGGCTAAATGGGCAAAGCTGCCGACTTTAGAACTGAAGGACCCGGCTCGAGTCTTGGCGTCATCTCCACATCCTGTGATTCCAGGCAAATCACTTCATTTCCTCATGCCAATAAACAAAAAATAAATGCGTCCTTGTGTAATTTTGCTCATGTTAAGCTCTGCAATGATTTTGCTTTGAGTTTGCGCTATGTAAAACTGCAAAAAAGACAATATTAATCCTGGCCTGATGTATGATTTTGATATCTGGGATCTGATTCAGTGACAGATCACAAGGAAAGAGCCTGGCCCAATCTCAGGAAAAGGGAGATAGGGATGACAAGGGAATCATGAAGGGTATGAATGATGGCCCTCAATTAACCTTTAATGCACAGATCAGTGTGACTGACATCCAGGTGTGAACTATGATCACACCCATGAATCATATTGTGGGCTAATCAGCTTTGGAGTCCTGCTTGCTGTAACAGACATCTTTCCAAAGGAAGTGTGAGAGGGGAAGGTGTTATTATCAAGAAGCAGAACCTCAACCTAAAACTTCAAAGGTACAGACTCTAAAACACATATTGTGTCTGGAAATAACTACAAGTAGGGGAGCCTGCGAGCAAATACTTTGTCATCTGTGAGCAGCCTGTTGGGATGCATGAGGAGGGGAAGCTCTGCAAGACTTTTGCCTGTGACGAGTAATAGGGACCTAGCCTTCTAGTCTCCCTGCTGTGTAAGGGGATATCACCCAAGGAAACCCAGATCCCCTGCCCTGGTGTCTGGAGCACCAATAAATGTAAATGTACCAACATTTATAGAGCGCACAGCTACTTCCCAAAGGTAGTGTCCCACACTGTTCGTATACTGCTTAGGAACCCTTCCTGGTTTTCCCTGTGAGTGTCCACTCCAGGGCACCCCCAGGGTGAAACTAAGCATCCCAGCGCTTTTAGGGCCATTGTGGAGATTAAGCAAGCTATTGCCCAGAGTCGCAGAGTGGGACCCATGATTAGAATAGGCACTGAGGCGAGAATTATCAGGTCTGAGGAAATTGAGCCCAAGACCCGCCGAGGCGGGCATTGAACACTGGTCCCTGGCCAAACCTCTGCATCAGGGTCTGCCGCTCTAACCATTTGAGCCACACTTATCCACAGTACCTTCCTGCTCGCCAAGACTGGTGTGCCTGTAAGGGAGGACAGTGTGTTGAAAGAAGTGGCCCAATTCGGGTCACTCGGGTCACTAATGATACGGTTACTTACCGGTAATCTTCATTCCTCTGAGTCATAGTCTTCCTCGTCACAGTCACCCAGAGCACTCTGTGTTCCAGGCGCAGCATTCTCCATAAAATAAAAGTCCCCACCCAATATGTTGGCCTGACAGGAAGTTCCTGTGACCTGACCTATAAGGGTGGGGCAAACATAGAACACAACCTCTTGTGTTCACTGTGTTCCAGCTGGAACACCCATTGTACGTGATGACTGTCGCCTGCTGTCGTTTTGTTGCACATTCGGTATTGGTAAGTGTTTTTTACTTTTTATTTTTCAGGGTCTGATATAGCGTCTCCGCACTTTTTTACTGCCGCTGCTCCCATGGGTGCTGCGGTTTGCATCTAGTACCGCTCCTGCGCTGAGTGATGGGGTGCGGCAGCCTGTCCGCTTCTCTGCCCTGTGACTGAGCGACTGGGGACCGACTGTGGTGAATTGTGGATCGTTTTCCGCTCCTGTGCTTTAGTGTCCAGAAGCGACTGGGGTTTCCTGTTGTTTTGAGTGCTGATGCCTCGTTTGTACAGGAAACCCAGGTTTGCGGCTTACCTTTGGGTCCTGCGGATCCAGTCCTCATGCGGGGTGGTCCGCAGGGTCGTTTTCTGGTCTCTGGATGACCGTCTTCAGCGTATTGCATCGGGGTGGGCCGGTTGCTTGGCAACGGAGTCTCTCGTCTCAGCCTTCAATACGAAATGAAGAGTTGGTCAGACAGTAGAGACTACAAACCGATATCTGTTTATTCAGGTACACTTAGAGTGGAGCCCAGTCTGCTCAGCCGCTAGGAGTGCTGCAAAGGGACTGACATCAGCAAGCATAAAGATACATTATGTACATTTCAAAACCAATGAAGCCACACCTACAATTGAATTTTCTAGGCAAACACAGCTAAACAATGAAGTACAGGGAATAAGTTTCGATTCTGAGGCCAAGCACACACTATCTAAAACTCAAGGTCGCTCTGCCCGTGCCCGCCACTAGACAAGTGGAGAAGGCCTCTTTCTAACAAGGAAGTTAGGCTCTAATATGGACAGTGTGTTCATTAGTGAAGCAAAACCCAACCTTGGGGAAATGAAACTTAACAGAAGCCTTTTCTCAGAAATGATGAAGAATTAGTTTCTATTATTACTCAAAATGGCATCGGCATAGAAAATGGTGCAGCGAATGTTAACTTACATAGAACAATGCCCAAACATTAATTTTTCTATTCTAACGGAAGCGAGATCCGGAGGAAAGTCAAGATTTGTGAGGCATCTCAGAGAGGTTTAAGAAGCTGTGCAGCAAAGATCGGAACATTGTCCAGGTGCCGGATTTTGAAGTTTAAGGGAACATTGTTACCAAAATGGGTCACTGTGCACCAAGGACAGTGCCATACCTATTGATCCTTGTCTGGTGTGCAGCATTGTGGAAGTTGCCGACCCCGTATGCCAGGAGGGGCTGCTATGTGGAAAGAAGCTGTGCTGCATTGATCGAGCTGTCGACCATACACAGGAAGTTACTGCAACCCTGTGTGCCAGGAGTGGCAGCAAAGGAGGCACCCTGTAGCCAATGTAACCAGACAGTGAGGTTTGTTGGACTGCAAGGAGAGGCCACTCGAAGTCCTGAGGCCGGAGGTCTGGGTTGTTGCCTGTGACCCAAATTGCTGCTACAACCAAGACGAGAGAGGCTTTGTATCCAAGGTGGCCTGCGAACATAGGAGACACCATCAGAGCCCTTGCCGGAGCCAGGAGTCTCCCCCCATCTCAGGGAGAGTAAGAACAAGACTTCCGGCTTGCGGCGGGAGCAAGATCAACACCGATCATCAGAATGCTGGCAAGCGCGGCTGAGGACAAAGAGCTGGCACCAGCGAGGAGCTGCCCATGGGAGCGTGTGCAGCTGACTTTGCTGATCCTGCCAGGAGTGCACTGCCCCGCTGCCAGGCTTCATACCGCTGGAACGGATAAGTTAAGAACTAGACCTACCTGGCCCCAGGGATATCCCGCCTTTGGTTTTTGCAACCTTATTTGAACTATAAATGACTACACTTAATTGACTGTGTCCAAAAGGAGGAAACTTTTTTATTAGTACCTAGTAGTTTACATTCTCTGTATGTTGTGGGAAATAACAGTACATCCATTACATAGAAATCTTGTACCCGGGGTGCCCTGACAACTACTAGGGGGCCTAACTTAAGGGGGGACTGTTATTGTATATTGAATGTCCTTTACCTCTGCATGTGTAGAATTGGAATAAAAATACTTCTTTTATACAACAAATGTATTTAACTGGACATTGATTTATTCTGTGTGCTGCATGTATGTTGGGTTATGAGTCGTGTAATCTGTATCTACACTTCCCTCCAAAAGCACATTGACTGCTTATACCACGTTACCTACATGAGAGTCAGCTGCTGAAGGGGGTGCTTAACACATATTAGGGTGGGCCCTGGGACATCAAGAGTAAGTAGCCTCAACTACCTCACTTGGACCCAGCAACCCTTGCTGGCCCCGTGGCCCTCTGAATGGGGTTCTCACAGGCAGGCCACCATGATGGCTTTTGCTGTTTAATTCTTTGGAAAACGGTGTGCAGATTTACTAAAAATAGCACAACTAAAGATTTTGCACTGCATTGAGCTAGGGGGAACCACCTGCACAGAGCCATGTTTACTAAATATGACCTGATGCTGCTTTCTTCTTCTGCACTTGCACACATCAGCATGCCTAGCACCATTGTCCAGAAGAGGAAGTTTGTTTGAACATATTAAGATAAGATGTGTTGATGAATTGATATGTTGTTGACATCGGCAGGATCCATATCTGATTTCTTAAGAGGGGTGACTTGGTCATTTTCAAGGCTTTCAGGCACTACACCTTGGCTGAGGAAGGAGTTGATTATTTGGGAACCTCAGCTGAAGCTATACTTTTGACTGTAGTGGCTGGAAGTGGTTGGAAAAGGATCAGCGAAGTGAGATTACACACTGATTGGTGAGAGAGTGCATTCAGTGAAGATTCAGATAACATTTCAAAGGATGACCATTACTCTTTTTGAATTTGCAGGATAGTGTATCTAGCAGAGGAATGCAAATTTTGTTTGTGATAGAGAGATTTTTTGCTGTTTGGAAAATTAGGAGAAGGCAGATGGTTGGCCGGTTTCTCGACAATGTTAATGAACAAAGGTTTACTTTTAGCCACACTTATTTCTCTTTGAAGAATTCTGCCTTCGTTAAAATTAAGCTGTTCTTGAATTTCCTTTGAAGGCTTGTGGTTCCATGTTGTTTCTTTTGCTCAGAGGTGTTTATTTTCTTCTAGAAGTCACGATTAAAGGGTTGACCCAAATGTACTGGGACCTGGGTGTTAAGTAGTACAAAGAAAGGGGTCCCAGACTAATTAGAACTTATATATACAGAAGATTTTGTAAACTTTAGATACATATAACTCGTACCCTGAGTTTGAAGAGGAATGTTGTTTATTCACATCCTCTTAGTTTGACATTTCATGTATAATACATAATCCACAATTACATTAGTGCCCATGAGAAAAAGAAGGGAGGGAAAAAGGTTTGTGAGGGTAAGGTGTTGAGGGGACAGTTGAAAAAGTTGCATGTGATAAAACAGCAATCCGTAAGTTTGAATCACAGGGGTGCTATAATCAATCACCCAATACATAAGTACAAACACATTCCATCCTATCCCAGTCGTTTAGTTACACAGTAGTTATACATTGTTGTAAGCTGGGTAGGGCGTTGGTATGACAGTCGACGTTTCGACCCCTGTTATGTGTAGGTTGTTTTCACCTTACAGTGGGGTCTTCATCAGGACGTGAAGTGAGGGGGGGCACCTAAAGATAAAAAACGGGGAAATTTTAGATAAAGGGACTGTGAATGGATCAGATTATAATACAATTATTGTGAATTATTTACCAAAAGGGGGGTTTTAAAAGGGCCGGCAGGCTCCTCTTCTGGGTGAGCGTGGGAAACTACCTGTGAATGGTAATAGTAGTATACTAATCATCAAAAACCAATTAAGGGTTGGTTGCACAATTAAACCATGTATATGTCCATTTCCAAGGAAAGGAAAACCTAGTTGATAAACACATACATACTGAGGCATAACATTAAAACCAAGACATCAATATTCATACTGCAAATCGCAATATGTCTAATGTTTCTGTACAGTTATGCAAAACTGATAAAACCCAGCCGGGTTAAAAACTGTCATGCAAGATAACTTGGTAAAGAACCAGCCGGTTCAAATTCCAATAACCGCGATTGGGTCAGAGCCAGCAATATAGTCAAAGACAGCACCCTTGAATGTAAACCTGTTGCAGCAAAGGACTTACAAAATCCACCATGAGCATATTTATTTAACAGGTTTAAATAGGAACACAATTTCACACTGCCTTAATGGTGGGGGAGAGAGACCACATGGGGACAACCTCGTCATAAAAACGGTGAAACATGTTGTAACAATAAAAATTGCTGAGTTTCAACAAACAACCACACATTCTATTGCACCTACTATATATGGGTCCAAAAATTAAATACCTATGCACTGTCCGTCAGACTCAGCGATAACCTTTTCGAGTACAACCCACTTGAGTTCATTAGGTGTATGAATCTTGATTTTGCAGTGGTCAACTAGGGTTGCCCCCTGGACCTCACATCTTATCCTACTCTGGTGTTGTAAAATGCGTGCCTTTATTTTTTGTTGGGTTTGGCCTATGTAGGCTAATTCGCATGGGCACGTGATGCAATAGATGACACAGCTGGTGTTTACAGTTTGTAAAGGATTTGAGTCTAATGGTATGCTGTTGATAAGTAAAGTATTGAGTTTGGGTGGTGGTTTCGCAGGCCTTACATTGTCCACACTTGAAATGCCCTATCATTGGGGGTAGATTCCACATTGTTCTTAAGGTGGGCTGTTCAGGGGTGTCCAAAAATGAACAGACTACATGGTCGCGTACACTTTTAGCCCTTTTAAATGCGTGCATAGGAGGGTCACTTTAGTCTATCTCATCAGATACTAGAGGCCAATGTTTGTTCACAATTTTGCGGATCATATTGCTCTGTGTGCAAAAGGTGGTTACACCTATCAAACGCTCCTGTTTGTCTTCATCCCTGGATTGAACTGTTAGTAAATTCTCGCGAGGACTGTACCATGCCCCCTTCTGAGCTTTTTTAATGAGTCTGCGAGGATAGCCTCTTTCTAGAAGTCGTGTAGCGAGATCAGTGGATTCTTGAGAGTAATCATCTTTTTTAGTACAGTTGAGCCGTACCCTAAGGAATTGACCCACAGGTAGGTTGTCCCTCAGGGCATGGGGATGATGACTGTCGTATTGTAGAAGGGAATTGCGTTCCATTGGTTTCCGGTATAGTGTGGTCAAAAGTCGGTTGTCCTCATGGAAGATGGTAATATCCAAGAAGTCAATTTTATTGTTATCTGACTGTAGGGTGAATTGTATGTCAGGGCTCCGTAGGTTCAACCACTGATGGAAAATGTCTAGATCAGTTTTGGTGCCTGTCCATATCATAAGTACATCATCGATGTACCGGCGCCACATCAGTATTTGATTGCGGTGTTGGTTGTAAGTATTGAGAACATATTGCTGCTCAAAATCATCTATATAGATTATCGCCAGGTCCGGCGCAAAAGCTGCCCCCATTGCAACACCCTTTGTCTGGAGGTAAAAGTTACCCTGAAAAATGAAAAAGGTTTTAGTCATTGCAATGTTGAGTAGAGAAAGGATGAATTCGTGGGTACCGCCATTGGTGCTGGTCGTTTGTCAAGTACCTTTTGTATCACCGTCAAAGCATGATTTTGTGGGATACTTGTATAAAGTGAAACTATGTCACAGGTAACAAGTAGCTGAGTCTGAGGGTTGAACTGAGGCAAGATGGCCGTCTAGCGTTAGACCGGACTGCAGCACTTCGCTGAGCCCTGCTTCACTGTGACCGGACCAGAGATGCCCCAAGCTTGTATCGCTCGTTTTTCGATTGAATGGAGCTTGTAAATGACTGCTGACTGCCGACTACCTACTATCATTGAACGCTGATGGCTGATTGCTGAGAATCGTGGAAGTCGAGGAAATTGTGCATTTGAACCTGTGTCTACGCCCTAATCTGTACTCCTGCTTTTTGCTACTTATCTACGGGGCATTATGGTACAGGGGTTACTACAGTATAGAAAACTCAGGGAAAGCCACGAAAGACGTCTGAACTTACCTGGGCATACGCGGAGATCCGTGGCTCTCCCTCACAGCAACGCTTCAAACAGACTCCAGCCTGTTGCAATAACTGTGCTTCAGTGGATATCCCAGGCGGTGCAGCCGCCGCTACAGAGCTCCGGGTTTATAGTGTGTGGCAGCTTCGCTTTCCGAATACAACCGCGTGTGTGGAGAAAGCCGCGGAGATCTCCGAAATTACCAGCAATGCCGCCGAAGAGTGCTTCAGCCGCCGCAGCCAGAGCGCGGGTCACGAAGGCAGCCAGAGTGCTACGCAAGGAGGCGGAAAGGCAACAACGAGAGGGCTCATTGGTCGGGGAAGAGTCTGACAGCATACCGGCCAAAACGGTGAGATCTAAAGCGAAGAAGCAACAAACGACTATGCTCATGAACAATACTCCAAGACAGGAGGTCCTCGCCTCACGAAGAAAGCTAAGTACTACTGGGGGGGGTCAGTACTTGATTTATTTTTAAAGAAACAATTGGCCCAGGCTAGTCCTCAGGCTGAGGCTGAGTTACTATTAACCATACCTTCAAATGATGGGCAGAACAGCTTATTGGATGAGGGCTCCTCAGTTCTCTCCACGTCTCAGATAAATACCATGGGCTCAAACAATGGAGCATCTGATCCCCCAAATGCCCCGGCCAACCTCCAGCCCATAGTTATGGTAATGGCAAATAACCTGACTATCACTGAGACTTCTGAACCTTTACAATCTAGTGAGTTGGCAGAGGGGCTAGAACCTGGCGAGATTCGAGCTGCGGAGGGGGGCGCTATGTCGTTCACAGGCCCTGGTGGAAACATTTTAGGGGTACAAAGCGAGCTAGGTAATTTGACTTCGGAGGCTGCATTAGCTACAAACCAGACCATATCTACACCACCTACTTCACACCCAGCTGCCTCTGAAGAACAATTGTCCATACCCCCACTTATGCATCCTAGCAGTCCCCCCGGGCGGACTGCAGTAAATGAAGGTATCAATGAGCTATTACCGAATGCAACCTTGTTACAAACCACTCAGCTCCCAGAGGGAGAAAAAGACCGTAGCGAGTTTTATTCCTTTTCTGATGAGCCCGGAGAGGTCGGAGCTGATGTTGTGGGGGAATGGTCGGAGAGCTATGAGTCTACGGAGGAGGAGGATGAGGAGTCGGAACCTCTTCCTTATTCCTCAGAAGATAGCTATGGGGAAGGAAGACAGAATGTTAACACTGTTAAAGCCAAGACTAAAGTAGGGTCTAGAGTTATGCAATGTGGTCCAGCCAAAGACCGTCCTGATACCAGCCATGGTGCCAGCTCCGGTGTCTCTGAGATGCCTCCCATGGCGGTTGAGACTATTTTACAGGCTATAGCAGCTCATAGAGAAGAGACCGCTCTGGTTAGCAAAAGATCTCGGGCAGCTTTGCGCAAAATGCAAGGGGTTGTCAAGAAGCTTTCTAAAACTTGCAACCACATAGGCGAAAGAGTCACGGAAATGGAAGTAAGGGTGATGTCGGCTGAAAAAGACTCCTCTGAGAATTCTGAGAAAATCAAGCTTCAGGAGGCAGAGCTCATGGGTAATAAATGGAAGCTTGAGGACTTCGAAAATAGGCAGCGGCGCAATAACTTGCGTATTTTAGGTGTTCCGGAGAAGATGGAGAGGGAGAACATGCAAGCTTTCATTATTAAACTTCTCAGTGAATCTATGCCTGAAGTTCAAAACTGGAATTGGGATGTGGAAATACAACAGGCCCATCGAGTCCCGTTCAACCTACCACCCAAACCAGGGGTGTACCCCCGCGCTATTTTAGTATACTTTGGATTTTTTTTGCTACTGCAGGTGGTGGCTGAGAAAGCGAGACCTGATCGCAAATTATCTTTCAGTGATTTTTCATTTTTTTCAAGGCCCGATTTTTGTCACGCAACCGTGGAAAGACGATGGCTGTTGCGCCTATTGATTAAACCATTCTAAGATAAGGGAGCCCTGGCATTCTTGAACAATCCCGCTAAACTTAAAATTGTTCATGGTGGTCAGACAAAGTTTTTTCAGTCTAAAATGAAAGCAAAAGCCTATCTTGATGAACTATCCTAGATAAATCTTAGATAAATGTATAGGTGTTGCTAGTAATAACCTGTACATGCTTAAGAAAGAACAACACTTAATCATGATTGATCTGCATTATGTAACATATACCTGGATATTTTCGTAATAATTGTTAGGCATGAGCTGAGATTTACTTAGATGTTTGGTAAGATGTAGAGGCCACTTTGGTCATGGGTAATTTTTCTTTTACCAAATTCTTATTAGTCTTTTCTTGTTGGGAAGCGGTAGCTCAGTAGAAGTGCAGCAACTACATCACACAGACTCTCAAGAGGGAGAGGGGTAAAGGGGGAGGGTTCAGGGGAGGGATTCTTGGGGTAGTGGGAAGGGGGGGTGTGGGGAAGGGGAAGAAAAAACTAAAAATTAACCGGGTCTATCAGCAAGGGCAATGTTAACTTTTGAAACAATGGGAAAGGAGATAAAGCAAGACAAGGAATATTATTTGAACAAGGCTATCATGCAATCTTTTTACATAAACAATGGGTAGACTTAGTGTTCAATCTTGGAATGTAGGGGGGCTCTTATCCAGAGACAAGCGTCTTCGATTGGGTGAATTAATGAAATTAAATCCTGTAGATATTTTGTGCATTCAGGAGACACATGTTCCCTGGAGTAAAAGAGCTTTATTAAACCTCAAGGGGTATAATTTGTTGATAACATCATCCCAATCCTCGAATATCAGGGGTGTAGCAATTTTTGGAAAACCCTGCTTTGGCCAGGGAATACGCTTTCTGTCTGACGCGCATGGAAGGTGGGCAATCGTTAAACTGGCCAGCGGAATCATTGTTTGCTCCGTTTATGGATCAAATTACGATGACCCCGCAGTATTTGAAACTTTGGAAACAGAATTAGCTACGTGGCAAGGCCTGCTAATTTTCTGTGGCGATTTTAACATTTCACTTTTGCCATCATTCACGGCGCAAGCGCCAAAACAGAAATATATGGGTCGGAAACCAAGGGCATATCGCGCTGTTAAAAGCCTGGTATGTAGCTTGGGCTTAACTGATATATGGTTACAAAACAATCCCAATGACCCTGGTTATACGTATTTTTCCCACCCCCATCAAAAACATGTCCGGATCGATTACATCTTTACCTCCAGGGACTTAGCATCTTATTCATGCATAAACAAACCACCTAAAATAATCTCGGATCATAATCCTTTGCTATTGTTAACTACTTACGATGCCAATCTTACTCAACAATGCTCTTGGTCTTTTGATAGGAAGCTACTATCTAACAATGAATACATCAATTATATGAAAACCTGGACTGAGGAATTTTTTAATATGAATCGCTTTAGTGTGTCAAGAAATATTGTATGGGATACCTACAAAGCTGCACTAAGGGGGGAAACTAAGGGGGATAACTATCCAAAATAAAGCCGGAAAAATCTTAAAAAAAGAATATGAATTGAAAATTGCAGCCTTAGCTAAAGCTGAGGAAGAACATACTGCCAAAATTATATAAAAACAAGAAGCTAGGCATTTGATGATGCAGGTAGCAGTGCTGAAATCCGAACTAAACACTAAACTTAGTCAGAAAGCTGCCCAAACATATCAAGCACACTGGAAACAAGTTTATGAAAGTGGGGAGGAAGTGGGAAGACAGTTGGCACTCTGTACACGTCAGAAAAATGTTAGGAACAGCATCTCCTCAATAGTAGATAATGGGCAGACTTTTACCCACGCAACATATATCAACTACCAATTCCAAAGGTATTATCAGAACCTCTATTAGGAGGAAGCGCCAGCTACCGAAATTGATATAGTAGATTATCTTGATAATTTTCTTACTAATTCTGAGGCTATGAAGCTACTAGATGATACCACCAAGGAAGAACTTGAAAAAGAAATTACTCTAGCAGAGGTGGGTGCTGCTTTATCATTATTGTCATCTGGTAAAGCAGCAGGCCCTGACAAATTACCGATTGATCTGTTTAAGATTCTTAGCTACCTTCTATGCCCTATCTTATATGATTTATTTCTTGGGATTCAATGTAATGGTGTTCCACCAGCCTCTTGGGATGAGGCTAACATAATCGTTTTTCCAAAGAAGGGAAAATCCCCCGAGCAGCTAACCTCTTATCGCCATATATCCCTGATTAATTTGGACTCTAAATTATATGCAAAGGTATTGGCTCTCAGACTCAGTGGGGTCATTGAACATCTTGTCTCCCCGTGGCAACATGGTTTTATTCCTGGTAAAGGGACTACAGAACACACCCGTCGGGTAATCGCATTATTTGATGCCATGGTTGCCGCGGGGGGACAAATGTCGATGATCCTACTTGACGCTGAGAAAGCCTTTGACCGCGTCTCATGGGACTTTCTGTGGGAAGTTATGAAACGCAATAATTTCGGCCCCAAATTTATTAAATCGATTAAATCAATGTATCTCCGCCCCAAAGCAAAAATTCTAGCAGCAGGGTCAATATCTGGACATATCAACATTGCCAGGGGCACGAGGCAGGGGTGTCCGTGCTCACCCCTGCTTTTTACTTTATATATTAACCTCCTTATTTTGAAATTATTAGAAAGCAACATTATTAAGCCTGTTATTAGTTGCTACTTTGAAACCAAAGTATTGGCCTATGCTGATGACATCGTGGTTACTACATCTGACCCAATCAAGGCTATTTGTGAAATAGAGAGAGTGACTACGGAATTTGGGCGCTGCTCGGGATATTTTCTTAACAAAAGAAAAACGATTATTCTGTGTACCGATAATACCATTTGTCCGGATCAACGAAGAGCTGAAAAGGCCACATATCTGGGAGTTGTTCTTTGTGCTAATACTAAGTTATTAGCAAAGGGTAATTTTGATCCACTAGTGGTCAAGATTAAGGACGATCCTGAAAGGGTTAATAGCCTCCATCTCTCCATTATAGGAAGAGCCAATTATTTAAAAATAAATACGCTACCCAGATGCCTCTATTTATTCCGGGCAATTCCGCTAGCCATTGATCAGAAAACGTTAGTGCTGATTAATTCACTTATATCAAAATTTATGTGGCAAAATGGGAAGATTCGGAGATCACTTACATTATTATCACTCCCTTATGATAGAGGTGGCCTTACTATACCTAACATAACTCTCTATCACTGGGCGGCATTTTTAAAACAGCTTACTCCCATGATTAGTGGTTCAAGTCTAGAGAGCCTGGAAGGCTTTGGAGAAATACCCTCAATATATGAGCTCCTTTTAGGTCAGGAGGCTAAGGGCTTACTCTTACGGAAGACTGAGGCAAGGAATTATAAGGATTTTAAGGGAGAAGTTATAGCTAGTGCATGGAGAATTTGGAATAAAGTGGCCAAATATATGCATATTGGGAAGATTAATCGATATACGCCGCTCTGGCGCTCTAATGTCATTTAAGGGCCGAATCTCGTTCCTGTCGCAAGGAAATGGGACAATTTGGGAATCAAAACAATTGGTGAATTCTTAATAAATGACTTTGATACCACCTTTTTCGATTTGAAAGTAAAATATAATTTACCAAATGGAGATTTTTTTTAATTTGCTCAGATATTTGCTAAATTAAAGGCCAAAGAGTCCCTAATCTGTCTTTCTAAAATTGAAATTATGGATGCTATACCTAGAATAAACACCAGGATAGGAACCTTGTATAATATTCTCTTGAGTAAGAAACACAATTCTCTTGATAACATTGAAAATAAATGGGTAACAAAATTAAACAATCCTAATGTAGACATCGATAGAGTGTTAGAGATGAGCCAGAAGTTACTCATGGCTAGCAATCTTAAAGCGCAACTTTATTAAACTTTATTTGATCTTTATTTTACTTCCGCTAAATTGTTTTCGTGGGGTAATCGTGAGAATGATTTATGTCCTAGATGTACCCAAGGGCCGGCAACCCTTATTCATATGTTTTATAATTGTCCCGATTTGATGTTGATCAAAAACATGACATTATCCTTTTGGGAAGAGGTATTTAGCCATAAAATACCAGAATCAGAAACTTTGTTTTTACTAGGACATGATTATTCTTTAAACTTAACAAAATCTGAAGAAAGATTATTCTTTATAGGCACAGCAGTATTAAGGTTAATTCTGTCTGCTCACTGGAAAGAAGCTGACCCGCCAAGTTTTCAATGTGGCTAGCGCGTTTCCTAGAGGTCTATAGATATGAAATTGCTATTTTTGAAACAAGAGGAGTCAAATCTAGGGCGCGTGGGGAAGCACTCTGGCGTCCAATTGCTAACTGGAAAGCTGGCATTATTCCTAGTGGTATTGGTTGATCCAAATATTTGTATATACATTCCTTATGTCCTAAGTGCTTACTGTTGTGCCTACGCTTGCTTCTGTCTAAATTAGTGTTTTTCTTCTCTTGATTAATTGCCTTGCCTGTATCCCTTGTTGTATAGTTTATTTATGTTGTGTTACTCGCCTCTATTCTTTGTAAAATGACTCTTGCTATTCCTGGTTAATAAAAATTATAAAAAAATAAATAAAATAAAAGGGCTAAAAGTGTACGCGACCATGTAGTATGTTCATTTTTGAACACCCTTGAACAGCCCACCTTAAGAACAATGTGGAATCTACCCCCAATGATAGGGCATTTCAAGTGTGGACAATGTAAGGCCTGCGAAACCACCACCCAAACTCAATACTTTACTTATCAACAGCATACCATTAAACTCAAATCCTTTACAAACTGTAACACCAGCTGTGTCATCTATTGCATCACGTGCCCTTTGCGGATTAGCCTACATAGGCCAAACCCAACAAAAAATGAAGGCACGCATTTTACAACACCAGAGTAGGATAAGATGTGAGGTCCAGGGGGCACCCCTAGTTGACCACTGCAAAATCAAGAATCATACACCTAATGAACTCAAGTGGGTTGTACTCGAAAAGGTTACTTTAGGCCCTAGAGGAGGCAATATCTCAGGCATTCTCAATCTTAGGGAAAGCAAATGGATGACTTCGCTAGATACTATTCTTAGCAGGCTCAATGAACAGGATGCAAGTTATGCACAATTAGCTTGTTTACGTTAAACTTTGACACTGTTGTTTTCCTGTATTCATCATATTAATTTGCTCTGTTTACCTCCTCACTGAAGCAGTGCTCAGTTGATTGTCATGTTTAAGTCCTAATAGATATAACGCGCAGTGTTTATTTTAATCACATCTTTCAAAACTAGGGGCTTACCGAATTGAACCGTGTCATTGTTCTTCAGGCCTCTACTATAATGTTTTCAATGCCTGTACTCGTTATACTGATTATGTGGTCAACATCCTGCCCTTAGCAACGTATAAGAATTGCTTGTCATTGTTCTTCAGGCCTCTACTATAATGTTTTCAATGCCTGTACTTGTTATACTGATCATGTGGTTAACATCCTGCCCTCAGCAACATAGAAGAATGGCTTGTTCAATTTTGAAATTTTACATTGCAATTTATGTGCAATTTCTAACTGTCTACACAACCGATGCATTTTTACACCAATGTTTACTTTAAATTGTGGGTTCATCGTTTTATGGAGGTTGAATTGTTCCCACAACCCCTCCAATGCGCCCCGTCCACTCAGTCTTTCTTCTATGGCTGCGCAGCACCAGCATCCAGCTGCTGCTCGTGCACGCGTGTCAAACATAAACGCGACCTCGTTTGGGCCACGGATGTTTCCCCGATCCATCCTTGGGATGATTACTCTCCCTTACGGTAAGCGCATGCAGACTCCGTTTGAGTCACTGTAACCCCCTTTCCCCCCCCCCCCTCCTTTACCAACAAGGCCGTGAACATTTCCGTCCTGCCTTTTAACTTTCAGATTGACATGCAAATCGGCAACCGGCGGGGATCGCTGAGTCTGACTCTACCTACACAGACACTGAGGGACAGTGCATAGGTATTTAATTTTTTAACCCATATATAGTAGGTGCATAAGAATATGTGGTTGTTTGTTGAAACTCTGCAATTTTTATTGTTACAACATGTTTTACTGTTTTTCCGACGAGGTCGTCCCCATGTGGTCTCTCTCCCCCACCATTAAGGCAGTGTGAAATTGTGTTCCTATTTAAACCTGTTAAATAAATATGCTCATGGTGGATTTTGTAAGTCCTTTGCTGCAACAGGTTTACATTCAAGGGTGCTGTCTTTGACTGTATTGCTGGTTATGACCCAATCGCGTTTTTTGGAATTTGAACCGGCTGGTTCTTTACCAAGTTATCTTGCATGACAGTTTTTAACCCAGCTGTGTTTTATCAGTTTTGCATAACTGTACAGAAACACTAGACATATTGCGATTTGCAGTATGAATATTGATGTCTTGGTTTTAATGTTATGCCTCAGTATGTATGTGTTTATCAACTAGGTTTTCCTTTCCTTGGAAATGGACATATACATGGTTTAATTGTGCAAACAACCTTAATTGGTTTTTGATGATTAGTATACTACTCTTACCATTCACAGGTAGTCTCCCACGCTCACCCAGAAGAGGAGCCTGCCGGCCCTTTTAAAACCCCCCTTTTGGTAAATAATTCACATTAATTGTATTATAATCTGACCCATTCACAGTTCCTTTATCTAAAATATCCCCGTTTTTTAACTTTAGGTGCCCCCCCTCACTTCACGTCCTGATGAAGACCCCACTGTAAGGTGAAAACTACCTACACATAACAGGGGTCGAAACGTTGACTGTCATACCAACGCCCTACCCAGCTTACAACGATGTATAACTACTGTGTAACTAAACGACTGGGATAGGATGGAATGTGTTTGTACTTATGTATTGGGTGATTGATTATAGCACCCCTGTGATTCAAATTTACGGATTGCTGTTCTATCACATGCAACTTTTTCGACTGTCCCCTCAACACCTTACCCTCACAAACCTTTTTCCCTCCCTTCTTTTTCTCATGGGCACTAATGTAATTGTGGATTATGTATTATACATGAAATGTCAAACTAAGAGGATGTGAATAAATAACATTCCTCTTCAAACTCAGGGTACGAGTAATATGTATCTAAAGTTTACAAAATCTTCTGTATATATAAGTTCTAATTAGTCTGGGACCCCTTTCTTTGTACTATTTTCTTCTAGAAGCAGTTTAGAAAACCAATGATAAGGCATGTTTTTGGTGAGCTGTTTGAGTTCAAGTGAAGTACATGCATTTGTGACTAGTGCCATGACGGTGTTGACATTCTCAATATGTTGTTAGGTATTGTTATTTGTCTGTGAGAACATAAGCTTTGAGGTTATTTGGGAACTTAAAAGGGAATGGTTAATGCTGTTGAAATCCCTGACTCAGGTCCTATGTGTCTCAGTTTGTCCATAAATTGATGTTCTAGTACGATCAGTGAGAAAGGACCAAGAAAGTGGTCAGACCAGTCTACTGGTATCAGAGGTGGCACTCAATGTGGTCTTGTTTTGTAACTAATGATGGTGAGGATAGGCTCCTTCTCTTGGGTAGGGGTACAACAACATTTTTTGAGGGCATTTTTAAGTAGGAAAAGCGTTGGTTGAGACCCTGCCAAGACAGACTCATTTCCCCAATATAAGTTGAAGTCCCACAGGAATATGTTATTAAAGTTGTTTATAAGTCTTTCTGTAAATAGCTCAATGAGATGTTCAACTAAAAGTATAATATCATTAGGAGCAGCTAAGCTGGACTGCCCTCAGAAACCTACCCACCACAACGGACCATGTACGCAACCTCAGCATCATACTCAACTTTTCACTCACCATGAGCCCCCAAATCAATGCTGTGTCTTCCACTTGCTTCAACATCCTCTGCATGCTTCGCAAGACATTCAAATGGATCCCCCCCGACTCCGGGAAGACAGTCACCCACATACTCATCAACAGCTGACTGGACTACGTAAACACTCTCTAAATCAGAATCAACAAAAACTCCTCTGCAAACTCCAGACTGTCCAGAACACCGTAGCCAGAATGGTCCTCAACATCCCACAAAGTGACCACATCACCCACCACCTCGGTGACCTCCACTGGCTCTCCATCAGAAAAAGAATAACCTTCAAAGTACTCACACATGCATACAAAGCCCTCCATAACAATGGACCCCAATACTTCAACAAACAAAATCTGCTTCCATGCCCTCAAGAGAAACCTTCTCTCTGCCGACCTTGTCTTGGCCATGGTCCCCCACATCCACAGGACTGACTGGAGCAGGAGGCAGATCCTTCTCCTACCTCACCACCAAGACATGGAACAAACTCCCCCACCACATCCGATGAAGCTTGACACTGCACCAATTCAGAAAGGACCTCAAGATCTGGCTCTTCGAATGACCAACAGAGCTGCAAGCACCCCCACCCCCAGTGCCTTGGGACCCATGTGGGTTAGTAGTGCACTTTAAAACCCCTGATTGATTAATTGATTGATTGATGCTGTTGAGCAGTGAAGCCTTTTACTTGAACGTCTTCCTTTCAACAGGGAGGGTAAGAGAGCCAAGCACAGGTGTTATTCTACCAGGCATAGATGTTTGAGGTTTTAGGCCTTGATCAAGTCTGCAATTTCAATGCAGTGACTTGACTAGCTGCTGATTTGCGGTCGTGGAGCGAGCAATTGAACATGGACTGAACAGATTACAGATAAGAGAGATGGATATAGGGTCCTGAAAAAGATTTTGGGAGTTTGCGTAGGTACTTTCAGGGTGAATAGTAAATCATCTGTCTTAATGACTGGATTAAAGAAGTGGGCATATGTTACATCTCAATGAGTGGGAAATATGGAGGACTGAGGATTGCTGGAATTATCTGGAAGAAGTTGCGGGGTTAAGTGCTGAGTAGCATTAAGAGAGAGTGAGAGGTTCAAGGCCAGATTTGGATTATCCTTTGCAAAAGTCAATTGTGTCCTGGATAAGGTGGTAAACGTCTGGAACTGGAAGGTGGGAGAGGTTGAAGAGTGATTCAGGGTTGTTGATGTCAACATTCCCAATAGTGTGTAGAACCATTTTGAGCCAAGTATTTTTCTGGAATGAGAAAGGAATACTTGAGATCTGTTGGAGGGATGGAGAGGTATGAGAGCACAAGTGAGAGGATAGCTTAAAAACAAAGGACTTTATACATTTGTTAAAGAAGAATGGATGAGAATAACAGTTCATTTCCGAGAAAAGAGAGTTCATTTTGTCAATGAAGTAGGTCTGTTCATAGGGATTTGGAAGAGTGTTTGCTCAGCTAGATGAGTCTCACTGGTAGGGTCCGACACCATAGATTACGGGCGACCAGTTAGGATGGAAGATGGACATAGAAGGGAATTCCACTTCATTGGTAGGAGGGGGGGATTTCTTTGGTTGGAGTTCATAGAGCTAAATCTAAGTGGAAATTACATGGTAGATGAGTGTTTTTAGAGATTCCAAACTCTGAGGCTCAAGGTGAGTTTAACATTGAGGCCGGGGGATACATTTGTTTTGTTGGATAGTTGAGTGATTGATCAGCTTTCGTGTGCCTGAGTAAAGAAGATGTGAGCGAAAACCAAAGGAGCAGTTGTGACCCATGGAGTTGCCCATGAGTAATATACAGATATGATATGCATTGGATGCATTAGATGCATACTGGATCTACTGTGGTTGCAGGCAAGGCTGATATGGTGTGATCTGAAATGGAGGCATGTGAGGTCTGCAGTGTTTGCCTTGAATAGAGGCCAGATGGAATCTGATGTATTGGCCTGCAGTGGCAGACAGTTGTAATTTCTGAGATCTTCTCATATAGATATTGAAAGTTCTTGGGTCACCATGGTGGCCGTTTGCTGTTTTGTATTCTTTGGAAAACAGTGGGGAAGATTTACTAAAAATAGCACAACCAAAGATTCTGCACTTCATTGAACTCTGGGGAGCGACACGCACAAAGCCATATTCAGTAAAATGTCCTGTTGCTGCTTTCTTCCTCTGCACTGGCACACATCAGACTATCTAGCACCATAGTCAAAGGTGTGTGTGTTTGTATGTGATGTCCATCATAGATTTTGTACTGGAAGGATGCCCTTCCAGTTCAGAATTTTATTATTTGACCATACTTTTTAACATTGCTCATACTGGATGGAAATCTTTCCAAATACCAGGCACCCACGCTGTTTGATAAGCTTCTGCTTATCGAACTTATTCTGCGGAGATGATTTGGCACTACAAAATGCCAAATGGGTGGCTAAGTTGGGGAAGACTGAGGTAGATATAAGCCTTCCGTTGGAATTAGCAAGCTATGTCTTAGTTTCGGGAAGCTTACGCACCCAAAGCTATATGGCAATTTTACATCTTTATTACACGACTGCTAAAATTTCAAAATGGGGGGGCAGTGAGGGTCATCACTGCTCCCGGTGGGGGCTCCTTGCTGCAAACGACTTTCATATGTTTTTTTCTGTGCCCAAATCTAGGGACCTTTTTATCGGAAGTAGAGGGTTATCTAAACTCCAAACTCAATATACCCGTGAGCCTTTTGCCAGAAATGGTAATACTGAGGTGTGAAAGCACAGCCTTGCATGGGAGGTCGATGCATGTCTCTGCATTTCTGTATATAGCAATGTCCTTAATACGTCTATGCATTACATCTGAATGGCTTAGTCCTGAAGCTCCTACGTTCTTTAATTGGAGATCCCGGATCCTTGCCTTATATAATTTAGAGTCATCAGTCTATTTGAGGCGGGGTAGAAGGAGGAGTGAGTTGGGTCACAAGATCTGGTCCCCAGTGGAGAAGTGGTTTAATATTTAAATAGTAGATGTTTATTCTTGTTCTGTTAATTACTAGATTGACATCTCTAATCTGCCTCTTTTTCCGGTAGTTATTCTTTGCCATATGGTTTGTAACCATTTTCTCTTTTCTCGTTCTATCTTTCTTTTGTATCCTGCAATTCTTATGCGATTAATGCCATCACAAAATGTTCTGTTGTCAATGACATACCATGATCTATTGTTTTTTTTTGGTATTTTGTGTTTATGCTTATTTTTGTAAGGCATTAATAAAATTAATTAAAACAAAGAAAGTTCTTGGGCCACCATGGTGGCCGTTTGCTGTTTCGTATTCTTTGGAATACAGTGGGGAAGATTGACTAAAAATAGCACAACCAAAGATTCTGCACTGCATTGAACTCGGGGGAGTGACAGGCACAAAGCCATATTCAGTAAAATGCCCTGTTCCTGCTTTTTTACTCTGCACTGGCACAAATCAGACTATGTAGCACCATAATCAAAGGTGTGTGTGTTTGTATGTGATGTGCATAATAGATTTTGTACTCGAAGGTTGCCCTTCCAGTACAAAATCTCATGATTTGACCATACTTTTTAACATTGCTCATACTGGATGCGTCCTGTAGAGTGAGCCACACATTAATTGAGTCAAATGTATGGTATCAAAATCTTTGTAAATCTGGATTTGTGCCAAATACCATGGGTGTTAGCATTAAAATGCCCAAGTATTAACCATGGAATGCCCCCTTGAGGCAAGGTAGGCCAAATCTGCACGAAGGATCATTTGCACTACTTTATGGGCAACTTTCCTGTGGAAACAAATGTTGCATTCAAGATTACACAATTTAGCAAAACTTTGTGCCACTTTGGATCATTTTTACTTCACTTTTCTGCGGCACATTACAGAGTCAAGTGTTTACCGCTGAAATAGAAATGACATTCCTAGTCACCTTGGCCTGGACATTTTCATGACTATAAGGAAAGTGGTAATTTCTCAGGGGACAATCGGTACACTCACCATTATGCTGCCATACCAAATAATCTGACTAGGACACAGAGTATGGTTGCATAGGACTTGGCCTTTTTGGCTAAAGTTCCCTAAACTTTTTGCTTTCCCCCTAGACCGTTTTCCTGACATAGACTTGCCAATTTAGATGCTTTGGGTACTTTGCCACTGCTTATCAGTGTCAAAGTACAATTGTTCCCTATGTAAAGTGTAATGGTAATTGGTTGGCCATGATTGGTATGTTTTCCTTACTAGTAACGTTCCTAGTGATGTGCACTGTGTTTGCCAGGGCTAGTAATGCAAGGGCGCGCAAAGAAGGGAACTCAGGCCTGCAGTGTAGAGCCTGCATGCAGTTTGCTAAGTTACCATGTTGTCCTGACAAGTGCAACCACTTGTCAGGCCTTACTTTCCCCTTTGCACACACAGTGGGCACCCGTATGTGTTGTGCCCTGACAGTGAAAAACACCCCATTTAGTTTTTCACTGCGGTAAGGCAATTCTGCCGAGAGTACAGAATGGGCGAGGCTGGGTGTTGTGTTTGTTAACCTAGTTTCCTATAAGTTTAAAATGGAGAAGTGATTAGTATGTATGAACTCACAGTGTCATAACACATCTTTCTATGAAAGTGGTTTTGTCACTGTGTGTTCAGAAACCACTCTTTTAGAAAGTGACTACGTTTTGTGCTTTAAGCATTTCTGTGTGTATCTCCTGAATGTGGATTGACTGTCTGGATCTGAGAGGTGAGAGGAGCTGGGAGAGATCTTGACAGAGGGAGGCGTTGAGATGGCACCAGGCTGCCCTGCATCTGGAGAGTAGGGAGAGGAGAAGCCAGGGAGGTGAGAAGACCTGGGTTGGTGCTATAAACGAATTGACCTATCTCCTGCTGAGTGATTAAGGATCCAGACCCTCAGTATCAAAGGGAGAAAGGTGACACTCGAAGGGAGACACCCAGAACTTATTTAGGGCAGGGGTCAGGGAACGAACTTCAAAGACATTAAGGGGTATAACTAAGCGAGTTGAAACCCCTGAACGTAGGAATGAAACAGAAATCAATTGAGACTGAAAAGGCTAGGACCCATTCCGTGGTCAGGAGGAAATACTGCTAAGTAAGGAGCAACCAAAGAGACTGCTTAGGAAGGACCAATCTTTGCTTCATGATCTGGGTCTGGTCCGCAGTTTGCTGTTCTAACCAAGAAAGATGCTGTTGGGACTGTGCGCGGGGTCCCCCTGCTTGATGAAGACTGTGCTATGTGCTGTGTATTGTAACCCCAAGGGCCTGAGGTGAGCTGGCTCCCTGTTTGGAAACACAGGAACATAAAAGTTTCTGGAGAAGTTTCAAGTGACGCTGTGAGCGTGTATGGTGGCAGCTTGAGACCCTCAGAAGGTGCGCCCTGTGATCTTGGACACACAGAGGAGCAGTGAGACTCAGACACGCTGGGTGCGGGTCATGGTGCACATGAGGAGTTAGTGAAGAGCACCTGATCAACTTGTGCACTAAAGCTGAAGTGAGTCTCCGACGCGCCGGATGCATGTCGTGGTGCACCGCAGGCGTTCGTGAAGAGCGCCTGATCGGTGTGTGCATCAAAGCTGAAGTGAGACTCAGACACCCTGGGTGTGTGTCATGGTGCACCGCAGGAGATGGAGAAGAGCGCCTTGGACATGCAGGGTGTGTTTTATGGTGCACAAGAGACTTTGGCGAGGAGCGCCTTATCAGCATGTGTATCGGAAGAGGAGTGAGTCTTGGATGCGCAGGGTGCATGTCGGAGTGCGCCGGTAGGCATTGGTGGAGAGCGCCTGGTCATCGAGTGCACCAAAGCTGAAGTGAGGCTCGGACACAGTGAGCGTGTCAAGGTGCGGCTGAGGGCGTTGGTGAGGAGCGCCTTGAGATCGGGGCACCGGAGTTGGAGTAAGTCTCAGTAAAGCAGTGTGCGTGGGACTGTGGAGGCGATCAGCTGATCATCGTGTGCACCGGAAGAAAGTGGGTCTCTGCAATGTGGTGTGCTTGTCTTGGTGCCAACTGAGATCGCAGGAAGGATTGCCTGGTGAGCGTGCACTCGGAGTCAAGGTGGAATCCCTTCAGCGTTGTGTGTGTGGCTTTGTGCCAGAGGAGACCCGGAGGGTGCGGTGGTGAATGTGCACCCGGAATAAAGTTATCTCGGCAGAGTGGGGTATGTGGGCCCTCCGGCTGCCTGAGAGCTTCCTAACAGTAGCGGCCCAGACCGGCATCCCCGGAGGAGCTGAGCTGCCAAGGTGAGCCGCTGAGGCCCATTGAGAAAGCTCTACACAGAAGGCCCAGTTAACAGAAGGAAGAGAGGAGAGTGGGGTTGTGCTCCAGGTAACGTGGATCACTACCTGGGCGAGGTGCGGGCTCAGAGAGATACTCTCTCGGCCTCTCAGTCCTACTAACAACATGAGCCTGAGCTTCAGCTCAGAGTGGGGGGGGCAGTACTGATAAAAGGAGTGGCAGTACTGGGGCCAGAATAAAGAGCTGTACTTTAAGTCATTGTTAAACAGTGTGGGGGTCAACTGTTATCGGAGAGGCTGATTGTCGTAATACACATTGCCAGTATTGCTGCTAACGAACTGCGGGACTGTCTTATGATGCCTGAAATTATAGCGTAGTACACGATTGTAGCACTACGCATTACATTATTTATCCCTATCCCTTGCCATGTACAGAATTGTAGCAGCCTGCACTGCATTATTTCGTCATTACAAAGTACATGATTGTGGCGGCCTGCATTGCATTACCACTTCATTGCAAAGTACGTGTTTGGGGTGTGACACATTGCATTTTTCCTTCATTGTGCAGTACATGATTGTAGAGGTACTTATTGCATTATTTCTCCCATTGCAAGGTACCAGGGTGTATAGTTACGCATTGTATTATTTATCCTTTGCCCAGCACAGGATTGTATCGTTACGCAGTGTATTATTGTTTGTTCATTGCAACATGTGTACTTCTAGCGTTGCGATCAGCATAGCATTTTGAAAGCTGTGGTTGGGATTTGAACCTACCAGGCACCCGGAATGAATATTACCATTTATTATATGTTGACTTTGTATCGTGTGGTCTAATTGTATATCTTTTTATATGAAGTTTATTCTCATTTAATCAAACTCGTGTGGAGTCCATTTGTGGTGTCACCAGGGGGTTACTGTGGGTGTGGTTGCACATACTGTACACTTGTGCCTTTGAGATAGGCCTGGCTGCTCATGCCAAGCTGCTAAGGGGGTGAGCAGGGCTATCTCAAATGGTGTCCTCACTTGGCCTAACGTTGAGTGGTGAATCCTGGGTCTTGCACTTGGTGACAGTGGTCGGGACGGGGACTCCGGCTTCCAACAGGACACTTGTTTTGTTTTATCAAAGCAATATTCTCACTTCCTGTACTACGGGCACTTTGATTCTTTTTCTCTTAACCAAAATGTACCTTGGTCACTACCACACTACCTGTGTGTTATCAGGACGCGCTTTTACCACGCACTTGCACTACCAAGGACCAGCATATATCAACCAGGCCTGAGTTTTCACCAACCCTTCAAACTCCTATGATCTGCCTCCATCTTCCTCACTCACACCCCCGCATCCACTGAAGCAACAGTGGAGGACGCTCCACTTTGCCTCCATACTGTACACTTATGCCTTGGAGATAGGCCTGGCTGCTCATGTCAAGCTGCTAAGGGGGTGAGCTGGGCTATCTCAAACAGTGTCCTCACTTGGCCTAACGTTGAGTGGTGAATCCTGGGTCTTGCACTTGGTGACAGTGGTCGGGACGGGGACTCCGGCTTCCAACAGGACACTTGTTTTGTTTTATCAAAGCAATATTCTCACTTCCAATACTACGGGCACTTTGATTCTTTTTCTCTTAACCACAATGTACCTTTGTCACTATCTGCGTACTTACGCCTGTGTTATCAGGACGCGCATTTACCACGCACTTGCACTACCAAGGACCAGCATATATCAACCAGGCCTGAGTTTTCACCAACCCTTCAGACTCCTATGATCTGCCTCCATCTTCCACACTCACACCCCCACATCCACCGAAGCAACAGTGGAGGACGCTCCTTCGCCTGCCTTGCTGCAAAGTACTATAACAGCCTTCCCTTCCATTTCCGGTCCTCACCCTCTCTTCAAAACTTTAGAATGAGACTTTCTGAGATCTTCTCATATAGATATTGAAAGTTCTTGGGTCACCATGGTGGCCGTTTGCTGTTTTGTATTCTTTGGAAAACAGTGGGGAAGATTTACTAAAAATAGCACAACCAAAGATTCTGCACTTCATTGAACTCTGGGGAGCGACACGCACAAAGCCATATTCAGTAAAATGTCCTGTTGCTGCTTTCTTCCTCTGCACTGGCACACATCAGACTATCTAGCACCATAGTCAAAGGTGTGTGTGTTTGTATGTGATGTCCATCATAGATTTTGTACTGGAAGGATGCCCTTCCAGTTCAGAATTTTATTATTTGACCATACTTTTTAACATTGCTCATACTGGATGGAAATCTTTCCAAATACCAGGCACCCACGCTGTTTGATAAGCTTCTGCTTATCGAACTTATTCTGTGGAGATGATTTGGCACTACAAAATGCCAAATGGGTGGCTAAGTTGGGGAAGACTGAGGTAGATATAAGCCTTCCGTTGGAATTAGCAAGCTATGTCTTAGTTTCGGGAAGCTTACGCACCCAAAGCTATATGGCAATTTTACATCTTTATTACACGACTGCTAAAATTTCAAAATGGGGGGGCAGTGAGGGTCATCACTGCTCCCGGTGGGGGCTCCTTGCTGCAAACGACTTTCATATGTTTTTTTCTGTGCCCAAATCTAGGGACCTTTTTATCGGAAGTAGAGGGTTATCTAAACTCCAAACTCAATATACCCGTGAGCCTTTTGCCAGAAATGGTAATACTGAGGTGTGAAAGCACAGCCTTGCATGGGAGGTCGATGCATGTCTCTGCATTTCTGTATATAGCAATGTCCTTAATACGTCTATGCATTACATCTGAATGGCTTAGTCCTGAAGCTCCTACGTTCTTTAATTGGAGATCCCGGATCCTTGCCTTATATAATTTAGAGTCATCAGTCTATTTGAGGCGGGGTAGAAGGAGGAGTGAGTTGGGTCACAAGATCTGGTCCCCAGTGGAGAAGTGGTTTAATATTTAAATAGTAGATGTTTATTCTTGTTCTGTTAATTACTAGATTGACATCTCTAATCTGCCTCTTTTTCCGGTAGTTATTCTTTGCCATATGGTTTGTAACCATTTTCTCTTTTCTCGTTCTATCTTTCTTTTGTATCCTGCAATTCTTATGCGATTAATGCCATCACAAAATGTTCTGTTGTCAATGACATACCATGATCTATTGTTTTTTTTTGGTATTTTGTGTTTATGCTTATTTTTGTAAGGCATTAATAAAATTAATTAAAACAAAGAAAGTTCTTGGGCCACCATGGTGGCCGTTTGCTGTTTCGTATTCTTTGGAATACAGTGGGGAAGATTGACTAAAAATAGCACAACCAAAGATTCTGCACTGCATTGAACTCGGGGGAGTGACAGGCACAAAGCCATATTCAGTAAAATGCCCTGTTCCTGCTTTTTTACTCTGCACTGGCACAAATCAGACTATGTAGCACCATAATCAAAGGTGTGTGTGTTTGTATGTGATGTGCATAATAGATTTTGTACTCGAAGGTTGCCCTTCCAGTACAAAATCTCATGATTTGACCATACTTTTTAACATTGCTCATACTGGATGCGTCCTGTAGAGTGAGCCACACATTAATTGAGTCAAATGTATGGTATCAAAATCTTTGTAAATCTGGATTTGTGCCAAATACCATGGGTGTTAGCATTAAAATGCCCAAGTATTAACCATGGAATGCCCCCTTGAGGCCAGGTAGGCCAAATCTGCACGAAGGATCATTTGCACTACTTTATGGGCAACTTTCCTGTGGAAACAAATGTTGCATTCAAGATTACACAATTTAGCAAAACTTTGTGCCACTTTGGATCATTTTTACTTCACTTTTCTGCGGCACATTACAGAGTCAAGTGTTTACCGCTGAAATAGAAATGACATTCCTAGTCACCTTGGCCTGGACATTTTCATGACTATAAGGAAAGTGGTAATTTCTCAGGGGACAATCGGTACACTCACCATTATGCTGCCATACCAAATAATCTGACTAGGACACAGAGTATGGTTGCATAGGACTTGGCCTTTTTGGCTAAAGTTCCCTAAACTTTTTGCTTTCCCCCTAGACCGTTTTCCTGACATAGACTTGCCAATTTAGATGCTTTGGGTACTTTGCCACTGCTTATCAGTGTCAAAGTACAATTGTTCCCTATGTAAAGTGTAATGGTAATTGGTTGGCCATGATTGGTATGTTTTCCTTACTAGTAACGTTCCTAGTGATGTGCACTGTGTTTGCCAGGGCTAGTAATGCAAGGGCGCGCAAAGAAGGGAACTCAGGCCTGCAGTGTAGAGCCTGCATGCAGTTTGCTAAGTTACCATGTTGTCCTGACAAGTGCAACCACTTGTCAGGCCTTACTTTCCCCTTTGCACACACAGTGGGCACCCGTATGTGTTGTGCCCTGACAGTGAAAAACACCCCATTTAGTTTTTCACTGCGGTAAGGCAATTCTGCCGAGAGTACAGAATGGGCGAGGCTGGGTGTTGTGTTTGTTAACCTAGTTTCCTATAAGTTTAAAATGGAGAAGTGATTAGTATGTATGAACTCACAGTGTCATAACACATCTTTCTATGAAAGTGGTTTTGTCACTGTGTGTTCAGAAACCACTCTTTTAGAAAGTGACTACGTTTTGTGCTTTAAGCATTTCTGTGTGTATCTCCTGAATGTGGATTGACTGTCTGGATCTGAGAGGTGAGAGGAGCTGGGAGAGATCTTGACAGAGGGAGGCGTTGAGATGGCACCAGGCTGCCCTGCATCTGGAGAGTAGGGAGAGGAGAAGCCAGGGAGGTGAGAAGACCTGGGTTGGTGCTATAAACGAATTGACCTATCTCCTGCTGAGTGATTAAGGATCCAGACCCTCAGTATCAAAGGGAGAAAGGTGACACTCGAAGGGAGACACCCAGAACTTATTTAGGGCAGGGGTCAGGGAACGAACTTCAAAGACATTAAGGGGTATAACTAAGCGAGTTGAAACCCCTGAACGTAGGAATGAAACAGAAATCAATTGAGACTGAAAAGGCTAGGACCCATTCCGTGGTCAGGAGGAAATACTGCTAAGTAAGGAGCAACCAAAGAGACTGCTTAGGAAGGACCAATCTTTGCTTCATGATCTGGGTCTGGTCCGCAGTTTGCTGTTCTAACCAAGAAAGATGCTGTTGGGACTGTGCGCGGGGTCCCCCTGCTTGATGAAGACTGTGCTATGTGCTGTGTATTGTAACCCCAAGGGCCTGAGGTGAGCTGGCTCCCTGTTTGGAAACACAGGAACATAAAAGTTTCTGGAGAAGTTTCAAGTGACGCTGTGAGCGTGTATGGTGGCAGCTTGAGACCCTCAGAAGGTGCGCCCTGTGATCTTGGACACACAGAGGAGCAGTGAGACTCAGACACGCTGGGTGCGGGTCATGGTGCACATGAGGAGTTAGTGAAGAGCACCTGATCAACTTGTGCACTAAAGCTGAAGTGAGTCTCCGACGCGCCGGATGCATGTCGTGGTGCACCGCAGGCGTTCGTGAAGAGCGCCTGATCGGTGTGTGCATCAAAGCTGAAGTGAGACTCAGACACCCTGGGTGTGTGTCATGGTGCACCGCAGGAGATGGAGAAGAGCGCCTTGGACATGCAGGGTGTGTTTTATGGTGCACAAGAGACTTTGGCGAGGAGCGCCTTATCAGCATGTGTATCGGAAGAGGAGTGAGTCTTGGATGCGCAGGGTGCATGTCGGAGTGCGCCGGTAGGCATTGGTGGAGAGCGCCTGGTCATCGAGTGCACCAAAGCTGAAGTGAGGCTCGGACACAGTGAGCGTGTCAAGGTGCGGCTGAGGGCGTTGGTGAGGAGCGCCTTGAGATCGGGGCACCGGAGTTGGAGTAAGTCTCAGTAAAGCAGTGTGCGTGGGACTGTGGAGGCGATCAGCTGATCATCGTGTGCACCGGAAGAAAGTGGGTCTCTGCAATGTGGTGTGCTTGTCTTGGTGCCAACTGAGATCGCAGGAAGGATTGCCTGGTGAGCGTGCACTCGGAGTCAAGGTGGAATCCCTTCAGCGTTGTGTGTGTGGCTTTGTGCCAGAGGAGACCCGGAGGGTGCGGTGGTGAATGTGCACCCGGAATAAAGTTATCTCGGCAGAGTGGGGTATGTGGGCCCTCCGGCTGCCTGAGAGCTTCCTAACAGTAGCGGCCCAGACCGGCATCCCCGGAGGAGCTGAGCTGCCAAGGTGAGCCGCTGAGGCCCATTGAGAAAGCTCTACACAGAAGGCCCAGTTAACAGAAGGAAGAGAGGAGAGTGGGGTTGTGCTCCAGGTAACGTGGATCACTACCTGGGCGAGGTGCGGGCTCAGAGAGATACTCTCTCGGCCTCTCAGTCCTACTAACAACATGAGCCTGAGCTTCAGCTCAGAGTGGGGGGGGCAGTACTGATAAAAGGAGTGGCAGTACTGGGGCCAGAATAAAGAGCTGTACTTTAAGTCATTGTTAAACAGTGTGGGGGTCAACTGTTATCGGAGAGGCTGATTGTCGTAATACACATTGCCAGTATTGCTGCTAACGAACTGCGGGACTGTCTTATGATGCCTGAAATTATAGCGTAGTACACGATTGTAGCACTACGCATTACATTATTTATCCCTATCCCTTGCCATGTACAGAATTGTAGCAGCCTGCACTGCATTATTTCGTCATTACAAAGTACATGATTGTGGCGGCCTGCATTGCATTACCACTTCATTGCAAAGTACGTGTTTGGGGTGTGACACATTGCATTTTTCCTTCATTGTGCAGTACATGATTGTAGAGGTACTTATTGCATTATTTCTCCCATTGCAAGGTACCAGGGTGTATAGTTACGCATTGTATTATTTATCCTTTGCCCAGCACAGGATTGTATCGTTACGCAGTGTATTATTGTTTGTTCATTGCAACATGTGTACTTCTAGCGTTGCGATCAGCATAGCATTTTGAAAGCTGTGGTTGGGATTTGAACCTACCAGGCACCCGGAATGAATATTACCATTTATTATATGTTGACTTTGTATCGTGTGGTCTAATTGTATATCTTTTTATATGAAGTTTATTCTCATTTAATCAAACTCGTGTGGAGTCCATTTGTGGTGTCACCAGGGGGTTACTGTGGGTGTGGTTGCACATACTGTACACTTGTGCCTTTGAGATAGGCCTGGCTGCTCATGCCAAGCTGCTAAGGGGGTGAGCAGGGCTATCTCAAATGGTGTCCTCACTTGGCCTAACGTTGAGTGGTGAATCCTGGGTCTTGCACTTGGTGACAGTGGTCGGGACGGGGACTCCGGCTTCCAACAGGACACTTGTTTTGTTTTATCAAAGCAATATTCTCACTTCCTGTACTACGGGCACTTTGATTCTTTTTCTCTTAACCAAAATGTACCTTGGTCACTACCACACTACCTGTGTGTTATCAGGACGCGCTTTTACCACGCACTTGCACTACCAAGGACCAGCATATATCAACCAGGCCTGAGTTTTCACCAACCCTTCAAACTCCTATGATCTGCCTCCATCTTCCTCACTCACACCCCCGCATCCACTGAAGCAACAGTGGAGGACGCTCCACTTTGCCTCCATACTGTACACTTATGCCTTGGAGATAGGCCTGGCTGCTCATGTCAAGCTGCTAAGGGGGTGAGCTGGGCTATCTCAAACAGTGTCCTCACTTGGCCTAACGTTGAGTGGTGAATCCTGGGTCTTGCACTTGGTGACAGTGGTCGGGACGGGGACTCCGGCTTCCAACAGGACACTTGTTTTGTTTTATCAAAGCAATATTCTCACTTCCAATACTACGGGCACTTTGATTCTTTTTCTCTTAACCACAATGTACCTTTGTCACTATCTGCGTACTTACGCCTGTGTTATCAGGACGCGCATTTACCACGCACTTGCACTACCAAGGACCAGCATATATCAACCAGGCCTGAGTTTTCACCAACCCTTCAGACTCCTATGATCTGCCTCCATCTTCCACACTCACACCCCCACATCCACCGAAGCAACAGTGGAGGACGCTCCTTCGCCTGCCTTGCTGCAAAGTACTATAACAGCCTTCCCTTCCATTTCCGGTCCTCACCCTCTCTTCAAAACTTTAGAATGAGACTTTCTGAGATCTTCTCATATAGATATTGAAAGTTCTTGGGTCACCATGGTGGCCGTTTGCTGTTTTGTATTCTTTGGAAAACAGTGGGGAAGATTTACTAAAAATAGCACAACCAAAGATTCTGCACTTCATTGAACTCTGGGGAGCGACACGCACAAAGCCATATTCAGTAAAATGTCCTGTTGCTGCTTTCTTCCTCTGCACTGGCACACATCAGACTATCTAGCACCATAGTCAAAGGTGTGTGTGTTTGTATGTGATGTCCATCATAGATTTTGTACTGGAAGGATGCCCTTCCAGTTCAGAATTTTATTATTTGACCATACTTTTTAACATTGCTCATACTGGATGGAAATCTTTCCAAATACCAGGCACCCACGCTGTTTGATAAGCTTCTGCTTATCGAACTTATTCTGCGGAGATGATTTGGCACTACAAAATGCCAAATGGGTGGCTAAGTTGGGGAAGACTGAGGTAGATATAAGCCTTCCGTTGGAATTAGCAAGCTATGTCTTAGTTTCGGGAAGCTTACGCACCCAAAGCTATATGGCAATTTTACATCTTTATTACACGACTGCTAAAATTTCAAAATGGGGGGGCAGTGAGGGTCATCACTGCTCCCGGTGGGGGCTCCTTGCTGCAAACGACTTTCATATGTTTTTTTCTGTGCCCAAATCTAGGGACCTTTTTATCGGAAGTAGAGGGTTATCTAAACTCCAAACTCAATATACCCGTGAGCCTTTTGCCAGAAATGGTAATACTGAGGTGTGAAAGCACAGCCTTGCATGGGAGGTCGATGCATGTCTCTGCATTTCTGTATATAGCAATGTCCTTAATACGTCTATGCATTACATCTGAATGGCTTAGTCCTGAAGCTCCTACGTTCTTTAATTGGAGATCCCGGATCCTTGCCTTATATAATTTAGAGTCATCAGTCTATTTGAGGCGGGGTAGAAGGAGGAGTGAGTTGGGTCACAAGATCTGGTCCCCAGTGGAGAAGTGGTTTAATATTTAAATAGTAGATGTTTATTCTTGTTCTGTTAATTACTAGATTGACATCTCTAATCTGCCTCTTTTTCCGGTAGTTATTCTTTGCCATATGGTTTGTAACCATTTTCTCTTTTCTCGTTCTATCTTTCTTTTGTATCCTGCAATTCTTATGCGATTAATGCCATCACAAAATGTTCTGTTGTCAATGACATACCATGATCTATTGTTTTTTTTTGGTATTTTGTGTTTATGCTTATTTTTGTAAGGCATTAATAAAATTAATTAAAACAAAGAAAGTTCTTGGGCCACCATGGTGGCCGTTTGCTGTTTCGTATTCTTTGGAATACAGTGGGGAAGATTGACTAAAAATAGCACAACCAAAGATTCTGCACTGCATTGAACTCGGGGGAGTGACAGGCACAAAGCCATATTCAGTAAAATGCCCTGTTCCTGCTTTTTTACTCTGCACTGGCACAAATCAGACTATGTAGCACCATAATCAAAGGTGTGTGTGTTTGTATGTGATGTGCATAATAGATTTTGTACTCGAAGGTTGCCCTTCCAGTACAAAATCTCATGATTTGACCATACTTTTTAACATTGCTCATACTGGATGCGTCCTGTAGAGTGAGCCACACATTAATTGAGTCAAATGTATGGTATCAAAATCTTTGTAAATCTGGATTTGTGCCAAATACCATGGGTGTTAGCATTAAAATGCCCAAGTATTAACCATGGAATGCCCCCTTGAGGCCAGGTAGGCCAAATCTGCACGAAGGATCATTTGCACTACTTTATGGGCAACTTTCCTGTGGAAACAAATGTTGCATTCAAGATTACACAATTTAGCAAAACTTTGTGCCACTTTGGATCATTTTTACTTCACTTTTCTGCGGCACATTACAGAGTCAAGTGTTTACCGCTGAAATAGAAATGACATTCCTAGTCACCTTGGCCTGGACATTTTCATGACTATAAGGAAAGTGGTAATTTCTCAGGGGACAATCGGTACACTCACCATTATGCTGCCATACCAAATAATCTGACTAGGACACAGAGTATGGTTGCATAGGACTTGGCCTTTTTGGCTAAAGTTCCCTAAACTTTTTGCTTTCCCCCTAGACCGTTTTCCTGACATAGACTTGCCAATTTAGATGCTTTGGGTACTTTGCCACTGCTTATCAGTGTCAAAGTACAATTGTTCCCTATGTAAAGTGTAATGGTAATTGGTTGGCCATGATTGGTATGTTTTCCTTACTAGTAACGTTCCTAGTGATGTGCACTGTGTTTGCCAGGGCTAGTAATGCAAGGGCGCGCAAAGAAGGGAACTCAGGCCTGCAGTGTAGAGCCTGCATGCAGTTTGCTAAGTTACCATGTTGTCCTGACAAGTGCAACCACTTGTCAGGCCTTACTTTCCCCTTTGCACACACAGTGGGCACCCGTATGTGTTGTGCCCTGACAGTGAAAAACACCCCATTTAGTTTTTCACTGCGGTAAGGCAATTCTGCCGAGAGTACAGAATGGGCGAGGCTGGGTGTTGTGTTTGTTAACCTAGTTTCCTATAAGTTTAAAATGGAGAAGTGATTAGTATGTATGAACTCACAGTGTCATAACACATCTTTCTATGAAAGTGGTTTTGTCACTGTGTGTTCAGAAACCACTCTTTTAGAAAGTGACTACGTTTTGTGCTTTAAGCATTTCTGTGTGTATCTCCTGAATGTGGATTGACTGTCTGGATCTGAGAGGTGAGAGGAGCTGGGAGAGATCTTGACAGAGGGAGGCGTTGAGATGGCACCAGGCTGCCCTGCATCTGGAGAGTAGGGAGAGGAGAAGCCAGGGAGGTGAGAAGACCTGGGTTGGTGCTATAAACGAATTGACCTATCTCCTGCTGAGTGATTAAGGATCCAGACCCTCAGTATCAAAGGGAGAAAGGTGACACTCGAAGGGAGACACCCAGAACTTATTTAGGGCAGGGGTCAGGGAACGAACTTCAAAGACATTAAGGGGTATAACTAAGCGAGTTGAAACCCCTGAACGTAGGAATGAAACAGAAATCAATTGAGACTGAAAAGGCTAGGACCCATTCCGTGGTCAGGAGGAAATACTGCTAAGTAAGGAGCAACCAAAGAGACTGCTTAGGAAGGACCAATCTTTGCTTCATGATCTGGGTCTGGTCCGCAGTTTGCTGTTCTAACCAAGAAAGATGCTGTTGGGACTGTGCGCGGGGTCCCCCTGCTTGATGAAGACTGTGCTATGTGCTGTGTATTGTAACCCCAAGGGCCTGAGGTGAGCTGGCTCCCTGTTTGGAAACACAGGAACATAAAAGTTTCTGGAGAAGTTTCAAGTGACGCTGTGAGCGTGTATGGTGGCAGCTTGAGACCCTCAGAAGGTGCGCCCTGTGATCTTGGACACACAGAGGAGCAGTGAGACTCAGACACGCTGGGTGCGGGTCATGGTGCACATGAGGAGTTAGTGAAGAGCACCTGATCAACTTGTGCACTAAAGCTGAAGTGAGTCTCCGACGCGCCGGATGCATGTCGTGGTGCACCGCAGGCGTTCGTGAAGAGCGCCTGATCGGTGTGTGCATCAAAGCTGAAGTGAGACTCAGACACCCTGGGTGTGTGTCATGGTGCACCGCAGGAGATGGAGAAGAGCGCCTTGGACATGCAGGGTGTGTTTTATGGTGCACAAGAGACTTTGGCGAGGAGCGCCTTATCAGCATGTGTATCGGAAGAGGAGTGAGTCTTGGATGCGCAGGGTGCATGTCGGAGTGCGCCGGTAGGCATTGGTGGAGAGCGCCTGGTCATCGAGTGCACCAAAGCTGAAGTGAGGCTCGGACACAGTGAGCGTGTCAAGGTGCGGCTGAGGGCGTTGGTGAGGAGCGCCTTGAGATCGGGGCACCGGAGTTGGAGTAAGTCTCAGTAAAGCAGTGTGCGTGGGACTGTGGAGGCGATCAGCTGATCATCGTGTGCACCGGAAGAAAGTGGGTCTCTGCAATGTGGTGTGCTTGTCTTGGTGCCAACTGAGATCGCAGGAAGGATTGCCTGGTGAGCGTGCACTCGGAGTCAAGGTGGAATCCCTTCAGCGTTGTGTGTGTGGCTTTGTGCCAGAGGAGACCCGGAGGGTGCGGTGGTGAATGTGCACCCGGAATAAAGTTATCTCGGCAGAGTGGGGTATGTGGGCCCTCCGGCTGCCTGAGAGCTTCCTAACAGTAGCGGCCCAGACCGGCATCCCCGGAGGAGCTGAGCTGCCAAGGTGAGCCGCTGAGGCCCATTGAGAAAGCTCTACACAGAAGGCCCAGTTAACAGAAGGAAGAGAGGAGAGTGGGGTTGTGCTCCAGGTAACGTGGATCACTACCTGGGCGAGGTGCGGGCTCAGAGAGATACTCTCTCGGCCTCTCAGTCCTACTAACAACATGAGCCTGAGCTTCAGCTCAGAGTGGGGGGGGCAGTACTGATAAAAGGAGTGGCAGTACTGGGGCCAGAATAAAGAGCTGTACTTTAAGTCATTGTTAAACAGTGTGGGGGTCAACTGTTATCGGAGAGGCTGATTGTCGTAATACACATTGCCAGTATTGCTGCTAACGAACTGCGGGACTGTCTTATGATGCCTGAAATTATAGCGTAGTACACGATTGTAGCACTACGCATTACATTATTTATCCCTATCCCTTGCCATGTACAGAATTGTAGCAGCCTGCACTGCATTATTTCGTCATTACAAAGTACATGATTGTGGCGGCCTGCATTGCATTACCACTTCATTGCAAAGTACGTGTTTGGGGTGTGACACATTGCATTTTTCCTTCATTGTGCAGTACATGATTGTAGAGGTACTTATTGCATTATTTCTCCCATTGCAAGGTACCAGGGTGTATAGTTACGCATTGTATTATTTATCCTTTGCCCAGCACAGGATTGTATCGTTACGCAGTGTATTATTGTTTGTTCATTGCAACATGTGTACTTCTAGCGTTGCGATCAGCATAGCATTTTGAAAGCTGTGGTTGGGATTTGAACCTACCAGGCACCCGGAATGAATATTACCATTTATTATATGTTGACTTTGTATCGTGTGGTCTAATTGTATATCTTTTTATATGAAGTTTATTCTCATTTAATCAAACTCGTGTGGAGTCCATTTGTGGTGTCACCAGGGGGTTACTGTGGGTGTGGTTGCACATACTGTACACTTGTGCCTTTGAGATAGGCCTGGCTGCTCATGCCAAGCTGCTAAGGGGGTGAGCAGGGCTATCTCAAATGGTGTCCTCACTTGGCCTAACGTTGAGTGGTGAATCCTGGGTCTTGCACTTGGTGACAGTGGTCGGGACGGGGACTCCGGCTTCCAACAGGACACTTGTTTTGTTTTATCAAAGCAATATTCTCACTTCCTGTACTACGGGCACTTTGATTCTTTTTCTCTTAACCAAAATGTACCTTGGTCACTACCACACTACCTGTGTGTTATCAGGACGCGCTTTTACCACGCACTTGCACTACCAAGGACCAGCATATATCAACCAGGCCTGAGTTTTCACCAACCCTTCAAACTCCTATGATCTGCCTCCATCTTCCTCACTCACACCCCCGCATCCACTGAAGCAACAGTGGAGGACGCTCCACTTTGCCTCCATACTGTACACTTATGCCTTGGAGATAGGCCTGGCTGCTCATGTCAAGCTGCTAAGGGGGTGAGCTGGGCTATCTCAAACAGTGTCCTCACTTGGCCTAACGTTGAGTGGTGAATCCTGGGTCTTGCACTTGGTGACAGTGGTCGCGACGGGGACTCCGGCTTCCAACAGGACACTTGTTTTGTTTTATCAAAGCAATATTCTCACTTCCAATACTACGGGCACTTTGATTCTTTTTCTCTTAACCACAATGTACCTTTGTCACTATCTGCGTACTTACGCCTGTGTTATCAGGACGCGCATTTACCACGCACTTGCACTACCAAGGACCAGCATATATCAACCAGGCCTGAGTTTTCACCAACCCTTCAGACTCCTATGATCTGCCTCCATCTTCCACACTCACACCCCCACATCCACCGAAGCAACAGTGGAGGACGCTCCTTCGCCTGCCTTGCTGCAAAGTACTATAACAGCCTTCCCTTCCATTTCCGGTCCTCACCCTCTCTTCAAAACTTTAGAATGAGACTCAAGACCTGGGTATTCAACTGAGGCCACACGAGTAGCTTGGATGTCAGCGCCTGAAAACCCTCAAGAGTGATTAAATGTGCTTTCCAGTTGATTGATTTGGCTGTTTCCTGACTGGCTGCGTGAACTTAAAACGTTGAGCTGCATTGTGGCCCACAGAACTTGCCACTGGGTGAACATAAATTCAAAGCTATCCACATATCACGTTTTAATTTTCTGCCCATATTATCAATTCCAGACAGAAATGAGCAACACTTAGATCTACTCGATTTAGAGACTACCTACAAGCATATCACTTCTTCAGGCTGTAAATGTTAACTATACATTCTCATTTAAACCTGTGTTTTTCCCTTCCAGGTTATGGGTTAGAGTTCACTTGACAACCAATGATTCTCTGCCTATTTGTTTGAAAGACATAGCAAATATCAGACAATTTTTAATACCTTATATAAAAGGTTGATGGGGATGGGACTTTTCTACATGTGATTAAGACAGTCGGGATTACGAGTTAGTATGCTAGTTAGCTGACATCTGTAATGCAGAAAGTTAGCCTATTTGTATCAGATGCACATTAATACAGCGTTAGCAGTGATTCCAGTAGGGAAATGAGACATTCAGAGAAGAATAATCATGGATAACCCATCCAATAATTAGCACTACATCATGTAATAGGGTAGATTCCTTTAATGTAGCCATGTGACAGAGACCTTCAACATTGTAAAGCAGTGCTCATCTGACTAACAATACCCTTAACATGACTCAGAAAAGTATAGATTACAATAATGTTGATGTTTCAGAAAGTAGCCTCCTCCTAAACTAATTACATTGCTTAGATAGCTCACATTGACAAACTCATTAACTTTCCGGTATCCAGTTACTATTCCTTAAAAATGACATTCACTATTATGGGGTAGAAACACTAAAGATACTTTCTCAAAACAAAGGCTGATACAACAATGACTGCTCTTTAAATACTAGCTTATGTGCACAGAATAATGAAACTCAACTTGAATTGCGGGGGGATAATTTTGAAAATATAAAACTAGTTTATGTGGAATGCAAAAGTAATTATCAGTTCATGATCAAATAAAATATCCATTAATTATTGTGATAATTAATATTAGAGTTGTAAACACAAGCACATTAAGTATACACAACTTGCAAATATGGACCAGAGTACGACTATGAAGAAATAATATTTAGATTTAAATGAAGGCCCCTCTTTAAATTTGACACACATGATAGCAACCCTATTTCTTGTAGAAGATTATGAGTAAAATTCATTATCTGGACCACTGATCTGCAAAGTCCAAGGTACTTGGCTTGGTCGTACATTTTATTACAATTTCAATACATTAGATACACAGTATTAGTTTAGTTTTGTTCAGAAATGTTGTAATTTATGAGAGGGGCACCCGACAGAGGTAGTCGACCATGAATATGTGTGTTGGTTTGTAATCATATGCCTTTTAAAATCCCAGTGCTGGGACTAAATAATTGTGCTCTTGTCAAATAGGACATTTTATAAATTGGGAAAGTGGAGCAAACATCCAAGCCTGTAATGCAGATAGATTGTCATTTTTTCCTGGAGAAAAAAGTATCTACATGGAAAAAGAAAACAGTTACATGAGATAACTCTATCCTATAGTTTGATAAAGTGGAACTGTAATACTGTGGAGTATAATGGCAGTGTATTCATGTGACTGTATTAACTTATTAATGAAAGGTGGAAAATAAGGTCAGAGTATGGAATTAGTACACTGATTAAAACCAGCTCAGCAATAAAAACATTGGAGCTATTACAATCAGAAAGATAAGGTGGGTCGCGGTTAAGAAAACAGCTTTATGTTGACAATGCCGATCATCAGGTTAGATTCATGCTTAGCTGTATATTTGCTTGTTTGTATCCAACACAAATAGTATTTTCACTTGATAATAGATTAAGAAGATCTGAGGAATGCAGTCACGAAGAACACATTTAAAAAAATCTCATTGCCCATGTTGCTGAGCCCCTCCTTGACTTCTGGGATCATGTTTACTGTGGGACGATGTCCGAGGCCTTTGCTGGATCGACATACCTGCAGGAAATGGTTGAGCTTGCCACACCCAGTGCATTTCTTTCCTCGGGCCGGGCATTCTGCCAGATTATGGGGCCCACCCTCCACAGTATGCACAAAGCAGGGTTCTTGGGTTGTCCCAGAGTGTATCATGATGCAGTTCACAGGTTTCATCTTTACCGGGGCTTGTAGTGCCGCTTCCATGTGTGCTGCTCTGACACGGGACAACTCCTTGGTTCGATCCAGCGTTACAATGTCTGGTCGGGGTTTCCCTGACTCTTTGAGAATCCTCTCCCAAACCTTGTTCGAGCCACATCCCTGTATAGTATGTCCACATATTTCTTCACTTTCATTGTGAAACCCACACATACTTGCAAGTTTTCTAAGGCGAGCATAGAATGCATCAATGGATTCCTCAGCTTGTTGGCGCGCATGGTGAAAAATGATCCTTTTGTAGTCTGAATTGCCATGGGCTCGAAGTGCGCTGTAAGGGTGGCTATAAGGGTTCTGGGTGCTGATTTCCGTAGGGTCTTCGATATCTTACAAATGTCCCTTGCCCCTAGGTTCAGGATCATGGTTCTCTTTTGGTCGTATCACAACAATTCTCAACCTGAGCAACTCTAGAAATTGTAAATGTCCAATCAATAAACTTTCCAAAATGGTGCAGTGTCTGTATCTTATTATGTCATCCAAAATAGCTTCTTAATTTCAATCCAGTCACTGGGTACAAATTATCAAGTTTTTCTTCAAATACAAATAGCCAATTGATCTTGCCAACAAGTGTTTTGTCTAGCTTTACAGCCAAAAGACTTCGTCAGGGCTAAAGACACATAAAATATGTACTCAATTACTAATCATGAGCGAGAAATATAGGATTCTCAGAATTCATTACTTCATATTTATGAAGAAGAGAGAGAGTGAATAAATCAAAGAAAGCCAAAGATAATCGTGAATGAATCGACCTACAGGGAAGTGAAATATAATGATATATCCATAGTGCTTTCAAAAGATCTCTACTAATCCCAAGTACTGAAAGAAGAGAGTGATGAGTATTTTAGGCCTATTCATAGGTAAGAAGGAGTTCAGTATATAAAGTGATAGATCAGCTAATACCCTCACCAGTTGGTGAAGAAAGTGCAAAAATAATTAGAGAAAAAGTGCAAAAATTGTGATAAAAGTATATAAGTACTCCATAGAGAATTAATGTCTTAACACATTTCTAGGCTGACAAATAAACTGTCACATAAATCCTATTCTAAAAATTAGTATAAAACTACCAATCTTACTATATTTTAGATTGGAATTTCTAGTAAGTAAAATTCTCAATAACAAACTCCTATTGAAAAAAAATAAGAATTAAATTTAAAATATAATAGATATGTCAGCTCATCATAATTGATATTCTTAAACATATCTGCTAAATTTAAATTTTTCAAGGTTTAACCTCTCTAATCGTATTTAGATCTCTCTTATTAAGATGTCATTATTAGTTCAAAGTCCAGCGATAGACAAATTGCCATATTGTTGCAGGTTATCCTAGTCTATTTAACATTCTCAACCGGTCAAGTCAAGTCAAGTCAGAAATTTATATAGCGCGCTACATACCCAGAGGGTCTCAAGGCGCTTGAGGAAGGGATGGGAATTACTTGTCAAATATCCAGGTTTTAAGTTGCTTTCTGAATGTTAGGTGGTTTTGTGTGAGACGTAGGTGAGTGGGGAGTGAGTTCCAGGTTTTAGCTGCGAGGTAGGAGAAGGATCTGCCTCCCATGGTGGTTTTATTGATGCGAGGAATGGTAGCAAGGGCTTGGTTGAAAGATCGTAGCTGGCGAGGGGGGTGTAGAAGGAAAGTCGTGTGTTGAGGCATTCGGGTCCAAGTTCGTAGAGTGCTTTGTGAGCGTGGGTTAGGAGGCGGAAAGTAATCCTCTTATTGACGGGGAGCCAGTGGAGGTTTTTCAGGTGGCTAGAGATATGGTCTTTACGTGGGATGTCTAGTATGAGTCTGGCTGATGCGTTCTGGATGCGTTGGAGTTTTTTCTGGAGTTTTGCGGTGATACCGGCGTATAGGGTGTTTCCGTAGTACAGGCGACTTGTAACCAGTGCATGGGTGACTGTCTTTCTGGTTTCGGTGGGGATCCAGCGAAATGTTTTTTTGAGCATGCGGAGGATGATGAAGCATGAAGATGAGACTGCGTTGACTTGTCTGTTCATCGAGAGAGAGGAGTCCAGGATGACGCCCAGGTTTCGTGCGTGGTCTGTCGGGATGGGTGCTTTTCCAAGGGCCTCTGGCCACCAAGAGTCGTCCCAGGCGGAGGGGGAGGTGCCTAAGATAAGGACTTCTGTTTTGTCTGAGTTCAGTTTCAGACGGCTGTGCTTCATCCACTCAGCTACTTCTTTCATACCTTCATGTAGGTTGGTTTTGGCGGTGTTGGGGTCTTTGGTGAGTGATAGGATCAGTTGGGTGTCATCTGCGTAGGAGATGATGTTGAGGTTGTGTTGGCGAGCGATGGTCGCGAGGGGGCTCATGTATACGTTGAAGAGGGTGGGGCTGAGTGAGGAGCCTTGGGGTACGCCGCAGATGACTTCAGTGGCCTCGGACTTGAATGGTGGGAGGCGGACTCTCTGGGTTCTTCCGGTGAGGAATGAGGTGATCCATTCCAGTGCTTTTCCTTGGATCCCGATGTTTTTGAGGCGCTGTAGAAGAGTGCTATGGCAGACTGTGTCGAAGGCTGCGGAGAGGTCTAGGAGGATGAGGGCGACTGTGTCTCCATTGTCCAGTAGAGTTCGAATGCCGTCTGTTGCTGCGATGAGGGCGGTCTCCGTGCTGTGTTTGGCTCGGAAGCCGGACTGTGAGGAGTCGAGGGATTTGTTGCTTTCGAGGAAGGCGGCGAGCTGGTTATTGACGGCTTTCTCGATGGGAAAGGCTATTCAAATAAGAATGTATCTCTAAGTCCAATATAATCAGAGTGAAACCAATATTGATTTTACCTTTCAGTCTTGTTTTGTATTTTCCATGCTCCAAGCACGTTTTTAGCGGCTGATTTGTAATTTAGAATTTGATGCAAATCTATATTAAAAAATAAACGAGTATTCCAGATTTAGAAAGGACATGAACCGACAACTAAGTCATATTGTTATAACAGATAAAAAGGTATTATTTACCTCGACTAGAGGTGAATCCTCCTCTAAGTCCTACGTTAAGGAATTCAGAATCTGTTAGGTTCCAAAATAGTGGACCTACAACAAATCACATAAACACCGTATTAAAACTAAAATTAAATACCGTGGTAATAACCTAGAAAATTATCTCCTTATCCCCGGTTACTACAAACTTACCCGTTCGAATAGTTCGCATGTTTCTGCTGTTCACATCGGATCTCGGCGTCTAGCACCTGCGCCATATTGGATTGGGCTTATATACCCATCCGTGTTCAGATGTCTAAAGCGGACTACTACATTACGAGTATTACTCTCATTAAAACCCCGTCAGTTACCCGATATAATTTACATCTATATTGCTCTGAGGTCAAGATTATATCCAGCAATGTATTATTGCATATATTGATCATTGCCATGTATTTATTTACCCAGTTTTACTAATTTTTCTTTCACCATTAATTGTTATTCTAAATTTGGATCACTTATGTGAAATGGCTAGACTCTTATTAAAATCGTCTCGAGCCTTCTACTTATAGTTTTAGGCATTAAATCTAAATATAAATATTTATCGGCCGTAACAAGGGAATAAGAACTAGCGTTCCTTTTTAGACGCCATCTTAGAATGGTGTTAAGATACCATACAAGTGGTTTAAAGCTAAAATATCAGACCAAAGGTCCTATACGTAGCGAAGTTTTGATTTTCATATTCTTACGCTTAGATCATGATATCGTATATTGTTACTATTCAAATCAGAACAACTATCCTTTTTTGCAGTAATGAAGGGCTCTAAAAGAGACCACCTACCCTTATCTGTCAGATCATTATTTTACTAACTCTGAAGGTCCAACAGATAGTTGGGGTAACAGACCATCTAACTTTAGTAAAATAGTTAACACTTTTTCAGAATCATCTGGCTCTGATGGTGATGGAGCATATTACGAAGATACTCATCAACACAGTAGACCAAACATCAGATATCAAAATAGGCCCCCTTTTTTAGGGAATCGCCAAATGAGACGAGGCAATTGGAGGCCACATTACCAACCTCGGTTCTCGAATGCACCAATACCATATTACAGCCAGTTCCCAGTACATCAACCAATGATGTACAACCAGTATCTAGAAACGAGAAACAACCGATACTGGTGAAATTAAATCAACTACCAATTTTCAATTTAAGTGAACAAAATCTCTCCTTGTCCACCATTTCTGTTCTATCAAAAGGACTTACATTCGCTCCACATTCTGGATTGAATAAATTTGATCTGTTTAGAGATTTGCAGTCTTTTTTACGAAAGATCAGGCTTAAACTTTTATTCCTAGGACAAGAAGAAACATCAGGGATATTCAATCGGTCAGGGTTACGACCCAAATCAACTTTTACCCCTACCATAGACCAATTACCTCCCCAGGTTGCCATCTTTGAACAAATTATCTATGCTAAATTCATGAATATTACCAACTAAACTCCCAAAACACCTTTTAACCTTACTGTAGCTGAACACAAAGCTCTAGAAAACATCAAAGCAGATAAGAGCCTCACAGTTAAAGCGTGTGATAAAGGAGGAGGGATTGTAGTTTATGACACCTCGAGTTACGTCTACAAAATGGAAGACATGCTAAGCGATACTCGCTTCTATGCTCCAATAACCAGAGATCCTACTAATCAGACAAAGAATAAAATTAGGACACTCACAGACAAAGCCCTTAAGGATAGAGAAATATGCAAAAAAGAATGGGAATACCTAAATGTATCTAATCCTAAAGTAGCAAGCATTTATGGAATTCTTAATGAACAAATTCGTCAAACAGTGTGTGCCCATTGGCCTATACTAAATGTGAACATACCAAAGGAAAATCAGTTACCCAAACCTATGTTCGCATACAAAAGAAACAAATCGTTAAAAGATCACATAGTACGCTCTCGAATGACTAAAGGAACCTCAAGTGGACAACAATCATTAACCAGCACACTTCCAGTTACAGGCACCTATTGTTGCTCTAACTGTAAATCATGTGCTTCAGCACTGCAGGGGCCCAGTTTGGTATTCCCATGCCAAAAAGGCTATGTGGGACAAACAGGTCGGGCCTTGAACGTTAGACTGACAGGGCATCGGTCTGCAATCAGGACACACAAGTTAACAGCGCCCATGGTCTCCCATTTTCTAGAGCAGAACCATGAACCTGACAATATGTCCTGGTACATCCTGGAGAGGATACGCCCCAAGATAGGTTCAGATCAAGATAAGATCAGGAAATTTATTTATTATTTTATTTTAGTAGTTTGTAGAGCGCTCAGCTACCTCCAACGGAGGTGTCCCGGCGCTAAAGAAATACCCTCTATTGGGGGAAGGAGGGGGATTACTGAGATTTGCAAAGATATTACATTAGGGAGAAGAGCCAGGTTTTGAGTTTTTTTCGGAAAAGGGGTTCTGATGTCAAGAATCTTATTTCAATGGGCAGTTGATTCCAGAGTTTGGAGGTGGTTACTGCAAAGCCTCTTCCACCCATGCGGGCTAATCGAAAGCAGGGACAGGTCATCAGGCGGAGGTGGTTGGATCGAAGGTTCCGGGTGGCTAGTGAGGGTTTAATTCTGTGGCGTAGGTAGAGAGGACCTTGATCGTTCATCGCTCTAAAGGCCAGGGTGAGGGCTTTGAATTGGATGCGTAGTCTTACCGGGAGCCAATGAAGTTTGATCAGATGAGGGGGGATAGAGTGGCGAAATGGGATATTGCAAATCAACCTAGCCGCTGCGTTCTGTACTCTCTGCAGTTGGTTGATGAGATAAGCCGGAGCCCCTACGTAGGCTATTTGCGTAATCCAAGTGCGCTGTGATGAGAGAGTGGATAACTGTTTTTCAGGAGTCAGATGGAAGGTAAGGGATAATTTTTTTTATCATGCGTAATTTGCCGAAACACGCGGAGGTGACTTTATTAATTTGCACCTTGCTGGAGAGGGCAGTGTCGAATTGGACGCCAAGGTTACGGGCTGTCTGAACAGGTTCAGGGGGGGATCCAATTCAGTTGGCCACCAGAGGATGGAGGGGATTGGTGATTTTTGATTAAAGAATAGGATTTCGGTCTTGTCCGTATTCAGTTTTAGGTTGTTATTTGACATCCAGGAGGCGATGTTTATCATGCATCGGGGGAATTTGTGGATGGCTATTTCGGTGTGATCTTTGAAGGAGAACACCAATTGCGTGTTGTCGGCGTAAAAAGTAGCTTTGGCGCTCCACAGTTCAATTGCTTTGGCCAAGAGTTTTAGATAGACGTTGAATAAGAGTGGGCTGAGTGCAGAACCCTGCGGCACGCCCCAGATCAGAGGTTTCTTGGCAGAGAAAAAGGGGCTCAGCATCACCTGTTAAAATCTGTTGGTGAGAAAAGATCTAATCCAGGTGAGGGGGATTCCACTTATTCCGACCTCTTGTAGGCGTGAAAGGAGAGTGTCATGGGAGATGGTGTCGAATGCAGCGGATAGGTCGAGGAGGACCAGCATGGTCTCCTCTCCCCTATCCATGCATTCTCGAATTGACTCAGAGAGCTCAAGAAGGGCAGACTCTGTACTGAAGTTGGGTCTGAATCCGGATTGATTATCATGAAGCAAGGCGTTGGACTCAAGGTAGTGGGATAATTGCTCCTGGAGCACTTTTTCCAGAACCTTAGCGGGTTTGGGTAGAAGTGAAATTGGCCTGTAATTGCTGAGGCAGGCCGGGTCAATGCCTGCTTTTTTTTGAATTGGTATAAGCATGGCGTGTTTCCAGGTTGAAGGGACTAAACCTGATCGCAGGGATGAGTTCCAGATTTCGAGAAGGGGGTCAGTAATGAGAGGGGCAATTTCGTTCATGATAGATGCTGGGGCTGGGTCTAAAGGTGAGCCAGATTTACATTTCATTAGAAGATCTAGGGCATATTCCTTTGTGATAGGATTGAACGCAGAGAATGAATGTTTACTGCAGTTGATGGGTTCCTCTGTAAAAATGGTGGCATTCTGCAGAATATTTTCCGCTATGTTTGACATTTTTTTATCAAAGAAGTCTGAGAGGTTATCACATAGTTCTTGGGAGGGGGGAACAGCGGTGGCCATTGCCTTGGGCTTGGTAAAATCTTTCACAATATTAAAGAGGGCTTTGGAAGAATTTTTTGCCTTTATGATAGCTTCTGCGAAATGGGTTCTCATTGTATTGCGTTTCATTATGCGAAATTCTTTAAGGGCGGATTTGTAGAGCGCTTTGGCGTCTAAGTCATAGGCCTGTCGCCATTTTCGTTCCATCCTTTTGCATTTGCTTTTATGTTCTCTGAGTTCCTGGGAAAACCAGGGAGCTGATGGTTTTAGTCTGCGGGAGGTGAGGGTTTGTAGCGGGGCTAATTTCTCAATGGCCGCTATTAGATCATTGTTAAATGTGTGTACCTCTACATCAAGGTTGTCAGGACAAGGGTTAACGTTGTTATGGTAGTGAAATTCTAAGGTAGGGCAAGAAATGTTGTGCCATTTCCTTCCTTGAGTTCTAATGGCGACCTCTTTATTGTTAAATTGGGTTGAGTGAATCACAAAAGGGATTAAGAAGTGGTCTGACCAAGTCAGGGGCATACTTGGAAGAATAGTCAGTTGTTCGTGGTTCGAAAAGATGAGGTCAAGGGTGTGACCTGCGGTGTGCGTGGGGCCTTTAACTTTTTGTGATAGATTTAGGTTTTCCATTGATTGGAGGAAATGGCTGGCGCGGTTGCAGCTGCTTATATCAACATGGAGGTTGAAATCTCCCAGTACCATGAAGTGGGGGTGTTTAATCGAGAGATCAGCGATGGTTGCTAGCAGGACAGAGATGGCTGTTTGGGGGTGTTTGGGGGATTGTATACTAATATCCCAGAGGTAATGGCCGCTGTGGGGTCTGTGATCGAGAAGTACAGTGCCTCTATGGGCTTAATGTTCGGAATTTTTCTGGCCGTGATGTTCAGATGGTTCTTTAGGATTACAGCGATTCCCCCACCTGTTTTGGGGCCTTCTCGGCAGATGCCGGTGAAGTGGTAGCCGGGGGGTATGGCAAGAGAAATGTCCGGGTTGGATGAATTTTTAATCCAGGTTTCCGTTAGGAATAGAACATCCCAAGAGGTGGAAGAAAGTAGTAGCCAGATATCAGTGGTGTGACCGGGTAAGGAGCTGCAATTCACTAGTCCCATAGTGTGGTTTTTGATGAGAGAGGGATGACTGGTAGTATAAGCCTGGGGGCGTGTCCAGTGGGGGCACAGGATGAAATGGCAGTAGTCACATTTATATTGCAAAGAGTGAGGATTAGGAAGGGGGAAGTCGCATCTCTTGGACGGGGAGCATATTTTCTTACCAATGTCCAGAAGCTGTGGCCTAGTCCAGGTGAGCCTTTACATTGATGGAAGAGTGGCAGCGTGGCTGGTCCTGGGCACGGAGCTGGCACGGACGGACGCAGACGGGCTTGCCTTAGGGGCGCCTTCGGCGCGCCAACGGCGTGCCCGCTGCGCTCGTCCGCTGCGCGACCGAAAAATACACACAATTTATGTTTGTGCGAGCATTTGAGGCATAAGGGGCATGGCCTCGTGAAAGGTTTACTGGATTTTCATATTAGGGACAGCAGTAACAGGGTTAAATGCAGAAATACCATGGGAACAGGCTATAATATAAATCCTAAATATGGCTACTGATTAGACATGGATCAGATCAGACACAATTTTACATATTCCTGATATAAGGATTTTTAATGTACTGTAACTGAACTGTGCCTATGGATGACATTGCCAATACATATTGATGATTTTTAGTCCATCACTTATGGGTTTACCGATTAGGTATCCTACAAGTTCACTCTCCTATAGTACACACATAGGATTACATTAGGATCTCATTTTCATTGTTTATCCTTTAGACTCTTCTTTTATATTGATAGCCCAGGGTCCTACTGACCTTATTCAGGGTTATGCTGGACACGACCCCATTTGCTATTACTCTTTCAGTGACAAGACCCGATACAGGGGGGTACCCATCTTAGTATTTATCTGGCGCAGTCTACACTGTATCAGGTACCATTATTAGCAACTTATCCAGAATATTTTCGTCTGACGTAGTAGTTACCACATTGTTCTGTCCCCTCCCACATAGGTTATACATTTTTGTTAAATATTTGCTGTGTACAACATCATTATCTAAGAGTCCCACAATACCGCTTTTCAGTCCATGACATGCATTACAATTTCAAGTATCTAGTAAGAGCACACACACAGATTTTATTAAGTAAGAATACTGGTCTTTCCAGTTAACTTGTGCATATTTTTAGTCAGTTTCAACCTTCTCCAAGATGGCGCCCACACTATACATATGTAGTAGTGCACTATCGCACACACATTTCTGGTTTTGTTATCGCGTACCATCGCGATACTTGTCAAATTACGCGCCAACTTGTTACTCTTTAAAAATGGCTCAATATAGCATCCTTGTTGTTTTGGGAATAGCAGCCAGATGCCCACTTTATGTCTCCATAGCTCCACCCTAAAAGTAAGTACCGAAACCCTCAGGGGTTCGACCATGCGATACAAGGACTTGTGGCTTGTTGTGCACTAACAAGTATCAACAGAGGGAGGTAGAGTATTGAGATAGGATTCTCACTCCACGGGCACTGATAATTAAACAAGAAGAATCCTACTCAGAGTGTACACCTCAGAGGTGGGGGACACCCAGTGTTGTGTTAAATACCCCTCACACACCAACAGGCCCCTTGGTGTCATGCTTCATCATCGGGGTCTTCGCACCCCGCTAGAGGGATGCGGCGTGCTACGACCAGCGACTGCGCGGGAGCACTAGAGTGGTTGACTATGTGTGGTGTGTGTTGTGTGCATGTGCTGGGGTATTTGGGAGAATGTGAGTGAAGGGTGTGGTGAGGATTAAAAAGACACCTGGCCAGTAGGTTGTGAGAAAAAACTTTATTCGAAAACTCTGGCTGGTGCTATTAAAAAAGGTGCAAGGCGAGGTTAGTAGTCTTGATTATGGACTCTACCTCTGGTGTGCGTCAACATGTTTCGGAACTCAGTGTTCCTTCTTCAGGACGGGTGCACAACTTCCCAACCCTACTCATGTGTTTTTTAATGAAAAATGTTGTTGTTTTCTAAACTTTTAGAAAAAAGTGAAAATTATTTACAGTGATAAACAAGGCTATAGTGTGCCTACAGCGGTTTGACGGGATCATGCGGTCGCATGTCCTGAAACGAAAAGAAAAAAATTTTGAGTTTGGTTGCCACTCGGGAATGGCTCAAACAAGTGCAGTCACTTGGAGCCCCAAACGGTTAAATAAACCTGTAAAAGAAACACATACACAAAATACATAAAAGACACATTTTTAGTTTCTAATAGTTCTGAATTCATACTCATTTAGACTGTCATGTTTTGCCTCACGAGCATGTCCAGAAAGCCAGGGTAGGTAGATGGACTCCTAATCTGTAAAAGGTTTGAAAAGAAGGATTCAGTCCTTTCCTCACTGTTCTCAATATGTTCAGTGGGTTTTGTCAAAGCATTACCAGCGGAGTGTTGCGGGGAGGAAAGAGACCTACTTTGGCGGACTTTGTGAGTATGAGTAGAAAACTTCCTTTTTGACAAAACCCACTGAACATATTGAGAACAGTGAGGAAAGGACTGAATCCTTCTTTTCAAACCTTTTACAGGTTATTGACAAGAGTCAAGTCCGGGGCACCCTCTGATAAATGCCCCCCCTACATTCTCAAAGACTGTTTGTCCTCCATCCCTACGCCGGCCCTTACCTTACTGAACACTTCTCTCACTTCCGGCCTAGTACCCCGTGCATTTAAGTAGGCAACAGTCATCCCACTTCTGAAGAAACCTGGGGCGGACCCCTCTTGCATGGCAAACTACCGGCCAATTTCCTTGCTCCCTTTTTTGGCCAAAGTCTTAGAAGCCCATGTCGTGAAACATCTGTCCAACTTTTTGAAGAGCTCAAACTGTCTAGATTCCCACCAGGCAGGTTTTCGCCCTGCCCACTCAACTGAGGCAGTGGTAGTCGCAGTCCTTGACTCGCTCCGTGACTGCACTGACAGACACTCCCCTCAGGCCCTGGTGCTCCTAGATCTGTTGCCGCTTTTGACACGGTCGTCCATGACATACTGATCGACCGTGTCAATCAGGCTGGCATCAGGTGTCTAGCAGCAGATTGGCTGAAGTCCTTTTTGGAGAATAGTTCCCAGTCGGTCCGTCTGGGTACCCTGGTTGGCCCTAAACGGTCCATCACCTGTGGAGTCCCTCAGGGCTCATCACTGTCACCCCACCTGTTCAACATCTACATTCTCCCGTTAATCCAGGCCTTAAGAGACATGCCGGTATCTGTATTTAATTACACAGACGACCTGCAACTGCTCTTTACTCATTTTCAGTCTACCATGCGGTTCATCCAAACCTGGATGAACCAAAATCACTTAAAATTAAACCCTGGTAAAACTGAGCTGGTGCTTACAGGGGACAGTGCCAAATTCTGGGGCCCTCACTACTGGCCATCCAATATGGGCAATGCCCCTACCCCTGCCTCAAAGACACTTGGAGTGACCCTGAACAGCGACCTCTCCTTAAAAACTCAAGTGTGTCAAGTGGTCTCCAAGTGTTTCTTCCAGCTCAGGAAAATCCAGAAGGTGTGACGTTTCTTCACTCCTGCAGCTTTGACCCAGGTGGTGATTACCACGGTTTTGTCCCACCTGGATTATGCAAATTCCATATACCTAGGCCTTCCCCTTTTTTTTTTTTTAAATTTTTATTTTTGGTGCAAAACAAAGATAGTAGGTACATTGTCATCCATCGCATTTCCATACATAAGTTACTAGGTGAATGAGGTGATACAGTATTCACAAAGGCAAAACTTATAACATCCACAGTAGAATATAGCATTGCGAGTTTCGTTGACGATGTGATGAATAGGAATATACTTGTGTCGAAAAAATACAGTTTGCAATTTTGTGTTTTGTTGGTTACTCTCCGTCTGAGTCTTGCCGTTCGCACCTTGCAATAAACATAAAACAGTAAAAACAGCACACTTTAGTCCGGCACGTACTTGAAGTAGTAACTTTCGGCACTCGTGGCACAGTCCATCTGTAAAGAGAGCAGTGTATTGTTGCATAGCCCCCTAGTTCCCACTCCCTCCCATGCCACCTCCCACGGCTGCACCCACCCACCTCCGTTGCGCTCGCCCTGTTCACCTAGTTACAACCCAATCAACGCTCCTCGTCACTCTCTGACCCTCCGACATCATCTTCCTCCAATGGTTCGCAGATATCCCCCCTGTATGCGTTCCAGGATTGCCACACCCCGTTCCATTTACGTGGGTTACCCCTCAATTTGTACACCGCCCTTTCAGTCAACATGAGCATGTCCATGTTGCGGAGCCATTGGGGTAGCGTGGGGAGATCAGCCGACCCCCACTTCTGTGCTATGTCCCGTTTCGCTGTTACCATCCCCACTGTGACCCAGGTTCTTGCATGAAAGGTGAGGTCCGTCGGCTCCCAGATGTTTAGCAGACAGAGCCGTGCATCTAGGGTGAGGGTGGTATGAAGAGCTTGGGCCATCGTGCGTATTACCCGCTGCCAGTAGCCGACTAACAATGGACATTCCCACACCGTGTGTATGAAGGTCCCTTCTGCCCCGCAGCCCCTAAGGCAATATGGATGATCCGCCCTGTGCAGTTTGTGAAGTAATGTACGGGTGTAGTAGATTCTGTGAAGAAATTTTAGCTGCACTAGGCGAAATTTAGATGATATGCCTGCTTCACGGGGGGATGCCATGGCTGTGTTCCAGTCATTGTCATCCAGGTCGCCCACTTCCGCCATCCATTTGTCCTTTAGTTTCCCCAGTGGATCAGGCATATTGTTGATCAGCTTGCGGTATGTCAGCGATGTCGCCCCTTCTTGCATGAAGTCAGTAAGTAGCCGGTCCTCCAGAGGGGAGGATTCGGGCAGGGGTGCGTCTGGTGAGATCGCTGCCTGTAGTGCGTGTCGGACCTGGATGTATCTGTAGAGTTCTGTGTTCCCCAACTCATATTGGTCCTGCAAAGTGGCAAATGAGATCACTCCTTCCCTCGTCCACATGTCCCCCACCGTGGAGATGCCGATGCTGTCCCACTGTGCGAAGCCCTTAGAACGCCGCAAATGGCCCAACGCCTTTGTGTCCCACAGGGGTGTAAGTTTCGTTATGACGCCATCCCACTTCAACTTTGCCTGCGCCTTGTACCATATGCGGACTGTGTGTTTCGTAGGCCCCGTGAGTTTTGCCGCCACTCCACGGTGATACAGTGGGGCCAATAAGGTGTTGGCACCCAGTTGTGCCCTGTCGGCCTTGTACGCCGGGTCTTCCTGCGGGGCATGTATCCATTGGTTAAGGATTTTGAGTTGGGCCGCCCAGTAGTACAACTGTACATTCGGGAGGGCGATGCCCCCGTCGTACCACCCCCTGTTCAGTTTAGTGTGGGAAATGCGGGCTGGCTGGTTGCCCCATAACAGGCCCGAGATTTGCGCCGTTATTTTCTGGAGGTAGCCATCCGGCACCAGATACGGGGCGTTCTCCAGCACATATAGGAAGCGCGGCAGAGCCATCATTTTAAACAGTGCTGCACGGCCAAGGAGTGTTAGAGGGAGATCCTTCCAATGTCGCACGTCTCCTCGGAGACGAGCTAAGGGGGGTAGTAGGTTGAGGCGTGAGAAATCTGCCTCGTTACGGGTGATATGAATCCCCAGGTATTTAAATGACGTGTGGGCCAGTTCCAGTGGGCAGGAATCCGGGAGAGGCGGGAGTGGGCCTCGCAGTTCAAAAATTGGTGGATTTAGCCCAGTTGATGGTGTAACCCGAGATTCGCCCATGAGCCGTACAAAGAGCCAGGAGGTTAGGGAGACTCTCTTCCAGGTCTGTGAGATAGATCAGCATGTCGTCTGCGTAGAGGGACACTCTGTCCTCCCATAACGGGGTCCATTGTATCCCTTTCAGGAGTTGGGTGGTACGAATCGTGAACGCCAGTGGTTCTAAAACTAAGGCGAAGAGCAGGGGTGAAAGCGGGCAGCCCTGTCGAGTGCCTCTGCCTAGGGGGAAGGTGTTTGAAATGTGGCCGTTGGCCGTCACCTGCGCCACCGGGTCCTTGTACAGCATTCGTATCCAGGAAAGGAACACCGGGCCAAAACCCATACGCGTGAGTACTGCAAAGAGGTAGCTCCATTCCACCATATCAAACGCCATCTTGGCGTCCAAGGAGAGGATGGCAGCCGGTTCTTGCAGTAGTGGAACTCGCGCCAACACGCCATGCACCCTGCGGAGATTTAAAGCGGTGCTGCGGTGTGGCATGAATCCGGACTGGTCCGGGTGGATCAGGTGTGACAGAGTTGGCAAGATCCTGTTCGCCAACACTTTGGCAATAATTTTGGCCTCCGGGTTCAAAAGGGAGATCGGCCTATATGAGGTGCATTCGTTGGAGGGCTTACCTGGCTTCGGTATCGCCACAATAGTAGCCATCCGCTGATCGAGCGGCAGCGTTCCCTGTGTTCTAGATTCCTCGTACATATTGAGTAGGGGTGTGCTTAATGATTCGGCCATGACTTTCAACCACTCAATGGGTATCCCGCTGGGGCCCATCGCCTTGCCTGGATGAAGGGCGCCTATGGCCATCTGGATCTCCTCCACCGTGAGAGGTGCGTCTATGTCCTCGGACATCTCAGGTGTCAGCTCTGGCAAGGGAACATGGTCAAGGGCAGTCTGCACCTCCCCCTCCTCCACCACTATCTCTGGGGTGTAGACTGAGGCGAAATAATCGGCGAGGACGTTTACTATCTCATCGGGGCGGGTGTGGTTGTTGCCCTGTGGGTCCATAATCTGCAAGATATTCTTCCCCCCCCCCTGTCTTTTGTCTAACCATGCCAGCAATTTACTGGCCTTGTCTCCAATATCGTATACCCTGTGCTGTGTAGCCGCAATGTCCGACATCGTGACCCTGCGCATGTGATCTGTGAGGCGGTGCTGGTGGATCTGGAGTTCGTGAAGCGTGTCGTCAGAGGGGTTCGCCATATGGGCTGTGTTGGCCCGCTCTAGGCCTAGTTCTATCTCGAGGGCCTCCCGCCTGTGCGTCTTTTTGTGATTCGCTATCACTGCTATGGCCTGACCCCGGAACACTGTTTTATACGCCTCCCACAGTATGGAGGGGGAGGCCACCGAGGATTGGTTTTCTTCGAAGTACTGTTGGGTTACCTTCTTAAGATCCCTGTTAATCCGGGGCACTTTGAGGTAGCCCGGGAAAATCGGGAATACTCTGCGCCATGGTCGAAGTGGTGAGTGTCAATGTGAGTGGCGAGTGGTCGGAGATCCCCCGTGGTAGTATCTCGGCTTCGGCTATCGTAAGGTGACCATTAATCAAAGTGAAGATGTAGTCTATCCTGGACAGGCTATTGTGTGTGGCCGAGTAGTATGTGTATTGTTGCTGAGTAGGGTGCAGAGCGCGCCAGACATCCACCAACCCCTGTGCAGTCAAGAATGTCTGGAGCCTGTTGGGCCCACCTGCGTGCGCACGTGGGGGAAAGCGGTCTTCTGAGTTTGTGAGTGCCATGTTGAAATCCCCTCCTAGTAGTAGTTCCCCATCAGGGAGTGTTAGCAGGAATTTGCCCAGATCTGGCAAGGTCTCAGAGTGTAGAGCTGGTGGGATATAGACCGAAACTATATTAAAGAGCTTCCCCTCCCACTGGCCATGCACTGCCGCGAATCTGCCATGGTCGTCCGTTGCTGTAGACTTGACGATGAACTTGGAAGATTTTTTCTGCAGGATGCCGGCACCACGGGACCCCGAGGTGAACTCCGCATGCACTACCATATGATAGCCTCTCCTATCCAGGGCCTTCGTGGCCGCTCCCGTCAAGTGTGTCTCCTGCAGGAGAATGAGAGCCGGGCCCCGTCTCCTTATCCCCTGTAGCACTAGCCCTCGCTTGATCTTATCCCCCAGGCCCCTCACGTTCCAGGACATGACAATCAGTGAGTTCTTCGTGGTCGGGCTATCTGTTGCAGCCATTGCTAGACTCCCAATCAGACCTCCCTGCGCCCCGAGTGTGCCAGTATTTCTTGGTTACATAGAACATGCCTAGATACTTAAGTGTGCATAGAACATAAACTTGTAGGACCAAAAAGTCCCATAGAAAAAACTTTGTCAACTCTTCCCCCCTCCCTGCCCCCCTGCTACACGGACTCAAAACTGCCCGCCCCCCCAACTTAGCAGAGTGCATATCCCATCCCCAAACCAGTGTACTTGCGCGTTGGGGTGAGGGACTCTCCGCGGCCGGCAGTCTCTCATTCACACCCCCGGAGGCCCTTCACCCAGTGTCCAATGGTGGGGAGCGCTTCACAGCTTAATAGTCTCAATACTGAAGTATGAATGAATTGTCCCCAAGCTTTCATTGTTCCTCAGTCTCGTCCACGCCGCCCTCAGCTCCCAAAGAGTCATTGTTGTCCGGCCTCCCGCCGGAGGCCTGCGAGTCTCTGCGATGGCCGTCGGCCCGATCCTTTCTGGAGCGATTCGTCCGTCTGTGGTTCTGACCCGGTCTCCATCCCTCGAGCCATTCTTGCACGTTTTCGGGGCAGTCGAAGAACCAGGTTTTGTTCTCCGCTACCACCCGTAGTCTTGCGGGGAATAACATGGAATACGGCAATTCCCTGGACCTCAGTTCCTTTTTCACGTCGAAAAACGTGCGTCGCCGACGGGCGACTTCCGCGGTGTAGTCGGGGAAGATGGCAATGGTGGCGTTCTGGATCTTGAGGGGAGGGGAGGACCTGGCTGCCTGTAGGATTGTGTCCCGGTCACGGAAGTTAAACAGACGTGCCACTATGGGTCGCGGGTTAGCCCCTGGCTTCGGTTGGCCACCCGGGACTCGATGGGCCCTCTCCACCGAAAAGAAGTTGGACAGTCCCTTTGGCTTTAGTTCGTTGGTGATCAGGTTCTCTACAAAGAGATCCATCGCCTTCACGCCTTCCGATTCTGGTACCCCTATAATGCGGATATTGTTGCGCCTGGAACGCCCTTCCTGCTCATCCAGCTTCTCCCTGAGCATTCTATTGTCCTGCGCCATCTTCCCCATTTCTCGCTGGAGTTCCGCGACGTCTTCCACCAGTGATTTTGTGATCACCTCCATACTCTTGACCTTCTCCGACATTTTGTGGAGGTCCGCTCTAAGTAGGGTGACGTCCGTGGAGATTCCGCCAACAGTTGTTTGCAGTTGTGCCAATGCTACCATAACGTCGTCCAGCGTGGCCTTTTTTCCCCCAGGGGAGTCGGCTGTTTTACCGGTCTGTTCCTTCCCTGCCGGGGATCCGGTGGGCTTGTCGGAGGTGAAGCGATCTATGCGAGTCTGTGTGACGCCGCCCTTAGGGCCCTTCCCCGCCATGCCGCCGAAGGTTGTGCTCCTCGTGCCCCTACGCGCCAGGATGTAGGGATTAGTGCAGGCCCCCAGACCAGTCCGAGACAGCAGCGAACAGGTCGGGCGAGCTTCTTCGGGGCGGGAGGTGCTCCGTAGGTCGCCAAGTGCGTAGCGACAATCAGGTCACAGGATGGCGGGTACTCACTCCGTTGTCGATGCCCAGGCTCCCGGCACTTTGGGAGACGACCTCCGATGCTGTCAGGATTCCAGCGGTCCTTCCCTTGGGCACTGCTTCCTTGATTTGCCTGAGCCTCCGTCTCCGACCTCCTGAGGTTTGGTCGAATTGTTGAGGCCACCGCCGCGCGGGCACTTCCGGTCCAAGTTCTCCGGTCAGGATGCACTTCCGGCGGGGTGAAAAGCCAAGGAAGGTCCCGGCTCTGGAGGTGTTGGCAGGCCTGTCGGAGGCTTCGACGTATCTTTGGCTACGGACGTCGGATTTTCTCGCTGCTTGTCGCTGCTCACTCCGCCCGGTCCTGGGATCCGGTGCCTGCCTTTGGGGCTTGAAGTTGTAACGGATTTTGTGTCGGATCGACGAAGAGGCCGCTTCAGCCGCGGAGCTCGTCCCTTATGCTGCCGCCATGATCGGCTGCTAGCCACGCCCCCGGCCTTCCCCTTTATCTCTTAAAGCGCCTCCAGATGGTCCAGAATTACGCAGCCAGGTTAATTACTGCGCAACCCAGATGACACTCAGCCTCTCCTCTGCTTAGGGACATCCACTGGCTCCCCCAGGCCCAACGTTGCTGTTTTAAAACTGGTTGTATGATCTTTAAATCTCTACATTGTAAAAGCCCTAAATTCATAGACCATATCCTCACCAGGTACACCCCCTCCCGCAATCTGTGCTCTGCGCACCAAGCCCTCCTCCAGACACCTGCCTTCAAACGCAAACTTACTGGTGGCTGCAGATTTGCGGTTCTGGCATCTCGCCTTTGGAACACCTTACCCTTTGAGATTAGATCATGCCCAGACCTCTTGTCTTTTAGGAAAGCCTTGAAAACATGGCTTTTTAAACAAGCGTATCACTGATCGCCTTCCCCTCCCGCCTTCAGGATTCGTCTCTGTCTACTCTAGCACCAGGAAACCAACCGGTGGCAGCGCGCTCAATAAACATTTTTTAACCTCCCTCTTTCCACAAATAACTCTACATCCAGGAAGACAATAGATTCTGCACTATAATTCATAGTGAACTTCATATTGAAGCAGTTGTTATTAAGAAATTTAAAGAACTCTTGCAATCGGGGCACTCCGCCTGTCCATATTAAGAGGCAATCATCTATGTATCTCCCCAAATACTCCGAGTGATTAGTAGAAACAGAGGAGTAGTTAGCCGATACTATTTAAAAATCCAGTACTAGGAGATATAGAAACAGGCAAACTTTGCGAGGGTATGATAATAGTCTGTTCACATGAAAATAACTAAAAACAAAAGAAACCAGGGCGAAATTATTAAACGCCTGGATGAATTGAAACATGATATAATGCTGTGATATTATTTTACCGGAAGCGTAATAGCTGGCCGGAACGCAGAGAGAAATGCGACATACGAGATCTCTCGCCATTTAAGAAAATAACAACAACAAATAAAAGTTAAAGCAAAATGGGATATAATACCGTATGAGAGATATAATCGCTAAAAAGAAGATCTTCCATTTATCCCTAAATTGGTCTTCCTCCAGATTGTTCTAATTGAAAAAGGATATATTGAGGAGGTTCGTCCTGAAGTGGGGGCTTAAATCTACGGCAGCAAAAAGGCGAATGCGATAAAGGATTATTACAAATTCCTACCCTCACCCTCAGAAAAATTTAGGTGAGTAAAAAAAGAGGTTTTGTAAATAAGAGGAAGGAGAACATGATATAAAGTTGCTACATAAGAGTCATATTTATTATTCCTTTTAGCTTCAAGGTTGAAACACTTAAATTAAATAACGGTGGCTCCGCTGATCATATTGTGCAGTCCCCTCTACCAAAAACCAAGGTAAACAGGTTTTGAGTAATAATGGGAGTGTATATAGATAAATAAATCAGTGTATATACATTACATTAATATTTTGCATTTAGAGTGCCGAACGAGACCCATTTATTTATATTGGGACCGGTGGTGTTGAAACATATAAACCAGTTAAATTTTCATAATTGTCTAATGAAAGATATGGAAGTAGCACACGTATATTTTTCCCGTATTAGTTGGAATGAAAAAATCCAATAGACAATGGGGGTTGTGTACATATAAACTTACCTAGTACCCCTTATAAAAAGCCTTAACAATTAGTTGAATAGAGAACATAAGAGTGTAAAATGGTCTTTCTTCTATGCTGAAATTAATATCTTCGTAGTTGTTGAAGAATAAAGCATAATGTACAGATTAAGAGAACTGCACCAAAATCGTACAACGTATTTAGTATTTCGGATTTCATGTATATTATATTTATTTGTACCACCAGAACATTTGTAAAACAATGACTGTCACATTATGGGAAATAGTAATTATGTGTTTTTAATAATTTAGAAATTGTCCTGAAGAAGGTGTTTTAAATTTGAAAAAAACCGAAACGCTGTGTCAACAACTGCTTCTTTTTAAGCCTATGATCCAGTACCACAATTCTGGTTTTTTAATGAAACTGTGATTTTATTATGTTTGTATTATGTGTAAGAATAACATTGTATTGAATAAATATGTATGAATTTTCCCTAAAATAATTTGTGATAGTCTTGTTGGTGGTGTTTGAATACTTTTGTTTATAATTGTGTTTATAAATTTGTTTTAATAATTTGCTGAAATATATACTGATTGTCGTATAATGAGATCACTTCGATTAGTCCAAATTGAGCTTCTCCTACATAACATTGGAAATTGTATTTATACATATAGATTTTAGGATACACTATGGTCCAAGACCAGTTGGGAAACTTTGCAACTTCTTGAATTTTGCCTCCCAAAATACATTACATAATCATGCCATAAGGCTCCGGAGTTGCTCCAGATATGCGCCGCCTCGAACCGTCTCATAAAGAGACATGCAAAAGACGGCGCAAATCTGGAGCCCATCGCCGTGCCAAAGGTTTGTTGGTACCAGTCTGTCTTAAATAGGAAGAAATTATGTTCCAATATCATTCTGGCCATGTCGATCAACATGTTTGAATGATCGAGTAGTTCTACTGGTCTCTTGTATAAATAATATTGTAATGATTCCACACCTAGTTCGTGAGATATATTAGTATATAGGGCGACAACATCTAATGTTACCATGATCATAGATTCATCCCATGGTATATCCATGATGATATTCAGGATGTGTTTAGTATCTTGTATTGTAGGTGGGAGATTCGCCACATACGGCTGTAAATAAGTGTCCACAAACTCAAAATCTTTTTCTGATGGTTCTCCTACAACAGGCACGATTGGTCTGCCTGGTGATCTAGTGGCATTTTTTATGGATCTTAGGTAAACAGTATAGACAAGGGTAACATGGACTATCTACTGTTAGGTATTTAAACTCATCTTCATTTAACAGACCAGCAGAGAACCGAGGCTTAAGTTGTTCATTAATCAGTTTTGTAATTTTGAAGATAGGATTAGTGGGGAGTTTCACATAGAAGGTCTCTTTGCCTAGTTGATCCAAGATCTCATTTTCATAGTACTCTCTATCAAGAATAACTATGCTTCCCCCTTTGTCCGCCCTCCTAATTATAATATCATTATTGGCTGTCAGCTGTTTTAATGCCTTACGCTCTTTACTTGTCAAGTTATCTGCATATGTTGGATGTTTGCGATTGTTGACCCTACTTTCAAATTTGTCCAGATCATTTCTAATTACCTTGTAGAATGCATCAATGCTATTACCACTACACAGTTGAGGTGTCGTAGTCCAGTTTTATGGCTTCAAAAAACAGTAGCACCCTTTCCACCTATTCATTCCGTCTGGGGGCTCACGCAGATGGGGTCGCTTCTACTGTGAGCTTCTCGATGTGAGGTATCTATGGTATGCTGCACGCCACACTGGCAATAATGAGGCCGGAACTGTGTGGAGGTGTAATGTAGCCACGGTCTCTACTTCCGTCAAGATGGCGTCTCTTCCGGTCGGACCTCCCTTTATTCAAGGATCCCCATGTGACCATGGGGCATCCACTGTGGCAACAACTACAGGGGGGTTTAACAGTAACGCCCTCCCCAAAACTGGTGCACATATATTATTCCATGGCTCTCCTGTTATGTGACAGGTGCAACACTACAATTGTGTACCGGGCCAGAGGAGTGTGTATTTCCCATTTTCAAATGAGTATCTTTTGAAACACCAATGGATTTTTTCCTTTTCAGTGAGATGGGATATTTAAACCTCAACTAATATAAATGAGCCTTTTTTAACATATTTGATCTTGCTATATAAGATCAGTCCTGTTTTTATAAAGAGTGACTATAGTCATGAAATTGTGGCAAAAGACTCTTTACAAACAAAAATGATCCCTATCCTTGTGTGTGTTTAGTAAGTTTAGGACTTTCTCCATCTTAACAAACATGTAGATTTAAGATAGACTATATATAGACAGTCCAAATCAGGACGATTCTTTCTTTTTTCTGGCATTTATTATTTTTTCATCCTGCCAAATATGTGAATTAGAGATGAATTTAATACAAATAGTTTGAATCTTGGTAGATCTATCTATGTATAAACTATTATGTAAGGATGTCTCTTTGACCTATTATGGAGTATACTGCCACTAAAAATATATTTTTGTTATCCTTCTTTTGATTGCTGGATAAGTGGGAGGGATCTCTGCCACCACATACCTTGTTGGATTATATTACCAATTATTACTCTTATAATTTTTGAAGCAAGTTTGAATTCTTTTTCTTTTCACCTCTACTCCCCTTCCTCACATTGTGAGGTGAAACTACTTTTCTATGAGATGGTTTGAGTCTTATTAATGTTTCATTCATGTCTATATATAGACACACTGTATTTCTTGTCTCTTTCACACAGGTGTTATTCCTAATTGAGAATTAACATTTTTTGAAGATTACACTGTAATACCTGGTTCTTTCCGTGTCTATACAGGGGTCATTCATCTGTATATCAAAAGTCCTGAAGATTGTCTAGCGGATAAAGACCATTTTAGGCCGAACCTTCAACAACCACACCTATTCTTTATAACATTGTATTGAAGGCAATGTTTTCTGTTTAGTCTGGTTACATTGCCCTATAATCGGCAAAAAGGTGTTCACAATTTTAATGAAGAAGTATATATAACATCAAATGATTGTAACTTCTGGTTGCATTGTGTGTTTTATGATTTATCTTTTTGTACCCTTTATACTGTCTGATCAATATACATTTTTTCTCTGAATATATATACCTGTGTTATGATTTTTTCTTTGAAGATTTCTTCATATCTAAATAATTGCAATTGTTTCTGAAGAAATTAAATCCCAAGCTATTTGATCTAGTTTGTCAGAATTGAATGCAGGAATTATTGTAAATATATGGTTTAGTAAAGCCCTTGTAGGCTCACTTACCTGCTAATTGTATTTTCTTTCCAGCAGAGCCCTGGCCATGTATTTTTTGCAGTTGGCAGCCACTCTGCCCACCATCAGAGGGCTCTGAGTGTTGCTTGACCGTCAGCCCATAGCATCCTGAGAGAGGGCAAAATGACCTCATTATACAACCTAAAAATAGCACTGTATGTGGTTGTGCATTAAGGCCTTTTCCTTGGGTTGCCATTAGACAAAAGCCTTTATGCCCCAATGGCAAAGAGGAGGCATGTCACTTCCAAGAAGCAGCCCAAGCAGCACAGGGCTATGATATGCAAGGGCTGCCTCCAGAACAGCACTGGAGGTAACCCTAGGAAGAAGCCAGCCATGCAGCAGGAAGCAATCTATCTGGGACTGGGCGAGAGAGAAACGTGTATTCCTGATCCCCCTGGGTGCAACAACAACCAAAAATCCACCAGAGCATGGTGAGCCACCAGGTTCTAACATAAGGGCCTTGTCCCATCTGTTATGCATGTCAACCCAGCCCAACTGGTCTAGGACAGGGTCAGGTGCCGGTTTCCAATCCCCACCTAACAGCACAGGCGTTCTGCCCAGGGAGGTCAGGAGTCAGGATAGCTGTGCAAAGAATTCAGAGTTGCTGACAGGGGTTGTGTAAATCGCCCCACCCACCACAGGCCTATCCACAATCTGCAGATTTTCCAGCACCCAATGGCCCCCTCATCTCACCGTGCAGTGTAAATATTTCTGTATAAGAATGTCCACCCAACATTTCTTTGAGCTGCTATGTGAGTGAGAAGCAGCACCGGGGTCAGCAACGGACCTTCTGCTGCTGCTAAGGACTGTACCCTTCTATTCACATTTGAGTTAGGCATATTCGGTGTGAGGCGGATGGGTGTCCTGTAATAGGGCTATATCAACACACTGATATGCAAAAAGTGCAAGACCTTCATGTGCTTTATGTAGTGGGACTGAAGTTTAACGTTCATGGATATCAAGGTAAAGGGGTTTGGGTGACATGCAGGTGTGACAGGAGGGGGAGGATGGCTCCCAAAGCAAGGCGAGACCCACAACGCACTGCAAGTGCACTTGGGGCATATGCTAGGTGTGGAGACGGGAACTGAGAGGAGCCTCAGGCCATGTGTTCTTCTGCAATAGGACAAGAAGCGAGCAGGGGAGGAGAGTAGCAAAACTAAGGCAGAAACAGATCAAACAGGTCTAGGGTTGAAGGGGATCACTACATTGGATCTGGGCTTTGAACTGTGCTGATGGCATACACAAAGCGCCCCCATCTGTCGTGCCATGGTAGAGGTGGAAAAGAGTCTACAAGGGAGGAGGGCCAGACCCGACAGAAATCGATAGGCATCCCAAAGGTGGGAAACAGCCATGGTGAGGGCAGGACAGGGAGAGCTGCCCGCAGGAGATGGGCAGTTGACTGGGAAGCTCAGACTAAGCAGGCAACTGGGGGGACTGGCAAGGGGGTAAAAGCGCAACCACCCATGGAAGTGCCAGCGGGATCCCCAAATGAGTACCTGCAGGAAGAGGAAGGGACGGCATAAGGCCGAAGCACCTCAAGTGGTGTACTTGGCTACCAATGGGTGGAGAAAATGAAGTCTCCTCAGCTTTAAAGAAAATAGGCCTTACTATGGATGGGGATCTGTTCCACAACAGGGTTCTACACAGCTGAGATGACATCCATGCGGATGGCCATGCACATTAGACACTAGAACAATATCTGTACTTCAAAGTTAGACACACACTACTAGTTTTATAGGGTGAAGACCTACCAGAACCTGCAGATGTCTCAGCGCTTTCTCACATCATCCGATCTCGCACCCCTGCTAAATTGATTTCTAGCGTCTATAGCCCTACACACGCCCACAGATGGTGGTAACCACTAAAAGGGACAAGATTGCCAAAAAGATTTAGGTCATACAATAGATGACGACAGCTGGAACTACTAATGGGGTATGATTTGGCTAGTTTCACTGAACAGCATACACCGCCTTATCTAACATTAAATATATAAATAGGTTGTAATACACTCCGGACAGATTACATAGATATGGTATAAGAGACTCAGCTTCCTGCTTTCATTTTGCAGAGCCAGAGGCCGGGTTTCTTCATTAAGCCTGGCATTGTCCCAAAAGCTTAGACTTCTGGAATAAAGTATTCTTTACTCTTAATGACAGCACTGGTCTCTCACTCACCCGACCCGTTTCTAGCATTAATGGGTATGACAAAAGAATTGGTAAAAGTGCACAATGACTGGTTGCAATTGGTTTGCTAGTAGCCAAAAGACAGGTTGCCATGCTGTGGGCTAAAGGGCCTTCTCCAACAATAGAGAACTGGACAAATGATATGATTTACTGTAACACTCAGACAGATGTATACAGCAAGTTATTACCGCAGCGGAACAAACCCAAAGGCTTTTGGAGACTATTCCAACAACATTTGATTGGCAAACAGACAGGGGAACCTGAGGGGTTGGGTGGCACTGAGTCAGGTATCAGGCATGAAGATTCATGTATTGGGAAGGACATACAGACATAATTGATTGAGAGATGGGTTTTGGGTCATTGCTTCATTAAAACTGTACAAGAGTGCATGTCTGCAGGGGGCCCTCTGGCATTGTAACTGTATATGGTCTTGCTTTCTATATCTCTGTGTATTTTGTAACTAAGTCAATGTATCTCGTATTGTACTCATAACTTGCCTATGTTATACGCGTATTTGTGTTATGTCATCCAAAAAGCAATAAACAAAATAAAAACATATAAAAGGCAGAAGCACCGCAGCTGGGGCAGTGTCCATGAAAAGAGCGCAGCAGCCGCAGGGAAGGGGATATTGGTCAACAGAGCCACAGGAAGGCTCATCAACAATGGAGCAGATAAAAAAAACAGGGACAGGGTGAAGGAACATCAGCATCAAACAGAAGAAGCAACTGGCAGCACAAATTAGAGAATATGCTCAAGTCTCTCAGTTAGTGGGGGCGGTAGCCTCCTCTTGCTTCAGCGCTGACCTGGACTTGTCTCTACCTCTACAATGCAATGAAGACCCTCACAATCAGACTCTCCCTGCTGCAAGCACCCAGTGCAGATGTGATGGGGCTAGTATTGTGGCCTCCATGGGGGAGGCTGTACACACAAGGAAGGGGGTGCCTTACCATCCGCAGCTGTGTCCATGGTAGGGTTACCAAAGGAGTCCAAAAACAGCTCACCTGAGTCCATAAAGGCTCTCTTGACACAGTCAAAATTGATCACCATCAATGCAGTTTCCATGAAGCCGTATTTGATGCCATGTCAGTGCTTCCAGGGAAGGAGTGCCAGAAGGCATCAGTGTTTGTAGTTGGTGACCGCTGAGAAGTCTGCTGTGAGTGAAATGTGGTGGCCATCAATAAGCAAGGGCATACTGTAGAGACGGGCAGCAGAGAGAATAGCCCTAGTCATCATCTTAGCATCCACAAAAGTAAGCATTGAGGCGATGGCTAAGATTTCCTTTAGGAAGGCCTCCATGCTAGTGTCAGATGCAGTTGAGGGTGACACCACCTCAGAAAATAGGAGTTGTAGGGCCGGTTTTGTCCAAATGCAGCATGTCTAATGGGCAAAGGATTGCCAGGCCAACCCCATAGACAATGATCGACTCCCTGAGTGGTAGACGAAGGGAGAGAGAGAGAGAGAGGCCCAGGCAGTGACCGCTGGGATTGACAAGAAGTAAATGGCCTATGAACCTCGATGGCAGGTGCAGCCCCCCCGAGCTCAGCAAGATGTGAAGGGTGTGGTCTGGCTAAGTCCCAGATGGTGAAAGTGGTGCTGGGACAGGGGTAACCCAGCCCAGCCAGCAGCTTGCATACATTCCCATTGGGTGATCCTAACCACAGAGTTAAGAGGGAGAGGCCACCTAGTAATCCCAACCCAGCAAGAGCAAACAGAGAGCCGCCATCCTCACAGGGAAGCAGACGGGAAAGGACAGACATATCCTGACCACTATGACTCCTCAGCTCTGCATTCCAGGTTCCAAGGCTTGGTGAATTGACTCCTGGGCCCCAAGCAGGACAAGCCTGTTTACTTGGGGGAACATGCTCTTGGCAGTGTCCCCCCAAGTAAACAGGCCATCTAATGCTCTTATGGCCCAGAGGTGTGCATCCGACTGGGGCTATCTGGTGGAAGCAGATGCAGCATAGACGCTGCCGTGCATGAGGGGTTGCGGGGCACAGGAAGCATAGCGTCCGTGGACCTGTGGCCAGTGAGGTAGACTGGGTGGCCAACGCAAGCCACAAGAAAGAAGGAAGGTGGCTATTTGGGCTGTACTGCAGGTCCCTAGAGGTTCACTTTCTCCGGGGCCTTGTGATGCCGGGGCACAGCATGATTGAAGTGGACACCAGTATGGGTGCTGACCAGGAGTAATGGCGCTTCTCCTGCCACACTTCAGAGTCAACAGAAGCTGCTGTAGCCTTGATCCTGAAACAGGGTACACGTGGATGCCAAGGCCACAGGGACACCACATTAGCTATTCGAGCAACCAGAGTGGAAGATAATCAGCTGTGAGGGCCATCAGGTCTGCAATACTGGAGGCCCGTCAGGCTGGCAAGGAAGGGGTCACTAAGATGGTGTCAAGCGGAGCGCTAGCAGGGAGCAGTCATTACAATCAGCTCCAAGCCCAGCCTCCCAAAGGAGATTTTCAAATCTCAATATAAATTTTCAGTTAGTAGAACAGTTTTTGCTTTACACAAGTAAAGACAAGAAAAACATGTTAAATACTATAACATTGAATAAATAAACAGAAAACGTCCAATGTCTTATATCTGTAATAAATCAGAAATTCTGAATGATATCAAGCGGCACTAATCTTAAGAAATATAAAATCTGGGGTAGTATGAGCATTTTAAGGACATTACAGCGTCCAACAAGTGAAAGATGTAGACACTCGCATCGGTCCAATTGCTTCCGCACATCACTTAAAATGCTACCCCAATTAACCTCGAGCAGTGATTTTAGACAGGTCCTTAGCTTGACACCCAGATATGTTACCTCACTCACAACCTGCAGGTCTTCAAAAGCAACATTATAAGAACATAGTATCTTTGTTTTTGCCACATTAAGCTTGTTTCCGGATGCAGCCCCAAATTCCATTGCCAACTGCTCGATTTCTGGCATAGCCGCACTGGGATTCGGGGTTACCACTGCAATATTGTCTGCATACGCAAGCACAAAATAGTGCACCTGCTTCCATATTACCGATTCTCTGCCTGCACTTTGTTCTAGAATTTTAAAAAACGGATCTATATACAGTGAGAACAACAAAGGAGAGCAGGGACATCCCTGCCTGGTCCCCCGCGGGATGTGTATTGGTCTTGACTCTAGACCCATAATACAGACTTTGGCTGATGGATGGTGATATAAGGCTTTTATAGAGATAATAAAATTCTGTTTAAAACCTGCGCAGCTCAGCGCAGCACGGCCCATAAAAATTTCCAAGACTCGGTCGAAAGCCTGTTCCTTGTCTAATAATATCAGGCTAGGTTCACTCCCCGTTGTACTAGCTTTATCTAACAGGGTTACAACCTTGTTAACGTGATTGGTTGTCCTCCTCTCAGGGATAAACCCATGTTGTCGCAATGATACCAGCAGGGTCACTAAGATCTTGGCATAAATATTGCCGTCTGCATTTATAAGCGATATCGGCCGATGTGAGCCGGGGCGATCAGCCGGTTTGTCTTTTTTTCTGAAAACTATAATGCTAGCCTCATCCCATGATAGAGGGGCAGCTCCAGCTTGGGCCTGTTGAAATATGTTTAGCATATCTGCCTTTAAGACTCCGAAAATGGTTTTATAAACTTCCAATGGGAGTTGATCGGGCCCGGCTGCCTTGCCCTTTGCTAAGCCATTCATAGCTCTTTCCAATTCCTCCATTGTAATGGGGCCCTCTAGCATTTCTGCATCTTGCGCATCCAGCTGTTTACAACAATTCTGTGAAAGAGATGTTCCTGCTTGGGGATCATACCCCTCACTAGTATATAGTGCCTTGTAAAAGTCCTAAAACACCTTTAAAATCCCTGTATCACTTTCTACTATTTCCTCCTGCGAAACTACCATACAGCAAATCCTCTGTGCTGCTTCTTTAGATCTAGACCTCTGCGCCAGACATCGCCCGGTTGCTTCCCCATATTCATAATATAGTTTCGTATTAATAGAGTATTTTTTATCTAGCTCTCTGCTCCAACATAGATTAATTTTTGGTTTACCCCGAGCTACTTCCATTTGAAGGTCTGCAGTCTCCTGACCCGCATGTATATCCTGCATAAGTTTTTCTTCAGCTACTGTTAAAGAAGCATATAGTCCCTGTAATTCCGCTCGTATTTGTTTTTACTTATAAAGGCCAAAGCTAAGCATATCTCCCCTAAACATAGCTTTAAAAGCATCCCATACACTTCCATTCCCTACTGTATTATGATTTATGGAAAAGAATTGCTCAATCCATGTCTACATGTGAATCACATAGCTTTCATCCAATAACAATTTCTTATCAAATGACAAGGAGTGCGGGTTGATCCCAGACCTAGACATTCTCAGGTTCCCCCGCAACCAACTTGCAGTATTACAGTCAACGTGTGCCAGGTTTCTATGGGCTCAGGGTAAATCTCACAGAAATATGCGCTATATGACTCTCCCTCATGAGAAGGGAGGCTGGGCAGTGCCAGATTTTACTCTGTATCATTATTAATGAATATTTTACTACTTGGGGGTGAACCAACTATCACTGCTGAGGCCCCATCAATATATCAAATGCTACATGGTACTGATGGTAAAAACCGATTGTTTATAAACGTAGAGTCAAGCTACTATAAGAAAACTAAGTTTAAGGTATTAAATACAGTGTATACGGTCTGGAAAGTCGTGCAAAGTCAGTATGGGATAGAGAGGATATCTCAGTATACCCCTCCTACAGCTACAACACTTCTCCCTTCGATATTTTGGGATAGGATTATAGATAGATGGCGGACTAATGGGATCCAGAAATAGGTGACTTATATGCTAACGGGTGTTTATTGTCATTTGAAATTTTAGCAGACAAATTTCGTCTTAATAGGTCTGAATTTTTTTTAATATTTACAAGTGCGTGACTATTTAGGGAAAGATCAATGGAAAATCGGATCAAACCATGTTGTAGAGGCTGTGAGGAAGAATGCACGCATTGGGATATTGTATAATACACTGTTAGACACTAAGGGAAACGATTTAGAGATGCATAACACCAAATGGGATGATAGGTTGGGGTGTACTGGCATGCAGATAGAAACTTCTATTGAACTGGATGGGAGACTGTTATTATTTGCAAATCTCCGAGCACAACACTATAAGACTGTGTTTTATCTTTATTAGACCCCAGCTAAGCTCTTTAAATGGGGGGGCGGCAAATGACGGGAAATGTTTCCGATGTGGATCAGAAGATGCCGATTCTGTACAAATCTTTTTTACATCTAGGTGTTTAATGAACTTGTTTGGGCACATGGACTAATTGGGTCCCCCAGAATCATTGTCAAAAATGTCTGCTGCTCAGGTATTGCTGGGGGTAGCTGAGAAAAAGGCATCAAATCAACTATGATATAAATACAGGTATAGATTTTTCTTGCAACAGCTGTAGTTCGGCTATGCTTTGCCTTAATGGCGCTCCAGAAAGATGTGCCTACTTTTGAACTTTGGAGGGCTTGTTTTCTCTCCATGTCCAATATAGAATATAGCCTATATGAAGTCAAGGGTATTCGGAAAAAGAAATTGGGCATGGAGATATAGGGACCACTGGTGTCTTTTATGACGGAATGAGGCATTAATTTGAGGAGATATATATGTGACCTAATATAACTGCATTCATACTTTAATGAATTCTAGGTATGTCCTACTGCCATCCGTCTTTTTTTGTTTCATGCAATCATGTGTGTCTTAATACATTTTACTGTATTTTAAATCATTGTCTCTTTTAAAGTATTGTACATTGTGATAACCTTCATGGATTAACAAAAAAATAAAATTAAAACAAATAAAGAAATTCTGAATGATGAAGTACTATTGATAAGTATATTGACATAGTCACCAGTTCTTAATTTACACATGGTGTACAGTCTTATATTTGAATATCAGTATTTTTGTGACAGTACTCCTTTAGAACCACAAAAGGGTGGACAATAGATCCATGAAAAAAGCCTAGTTGTAGCTGATCCATGTTGATTAGGCCTTTTCTTAGAAAACTGATTCAGATTTCATGGTTTTTCCTTTTGCTGTGGTACTTATTTCTTTCTACCCTCTTCCTATTTGACCATCTCCTTAGGACAGGGGAACTGGTTGGGTCTGTCTTAAGTCTCTAAGTGAATAGTCTACCTGGACAACTCATGTGATTACCTTAATGAGCTTGGTTTGAGGATGCTCGAACACAGGTAAGGCTCAAGCACTTGGAAGGTAATGCCATCTTTTATGATGGTTTTCTTAAGTCCAGGTTGTAGGAGGTCTATGCACAGTGCTTGAATTCACCATGCAATGCAAGTGTAATCTGGGTTGTGTATTTCTCTTTTAGCAGGCCATGAGAGGTTCTATGGCTTTTGCAATGCTGCAGTATCCTTTTCAAAGAGCACAACCTTATCTATTCCACCTTTTACAAACCGCCATACAAATCACACTATTCAAGGATCTTCTGAGTTCCACTATGAAACCATGGAGCACTGCCTTCTGGCTCTTCATTCTCCCTTCCCGGACATTAAGAATGGTAGTTTTTCCCCCTCAAAGTTCATGCAGTCCAGTATGCAACACTCAATGCTTTGAGTACAGACCTCTCAAACCACGCATCATCGCAGGGTGAGCACACTCTGAGCACCAGACGTACCACTAACTCAGTGCACCATACATAATCGGCACATGGCCTTATTAAGGCAAAATTCAGTTGCCAAAAGACATTCTTACCAGTGTGCTCTGCCTGAACCACGCATCATCACAGGCGCCACACAAACCGATCCTACCTTAGTGCATCACAACTCATGAACCCTTTACGATAGAATCTTCTGTGTATTATTTCACATATAGTGCTCCTACCTTTGTACAGCAGAAGTCATAAACCATTTATGATTGAATATCTGTGTATGATATCATGATTACTATTCTACTTGTTACCAACAGCAACACAAGAAAATGGAGTCGAGTACACGTGCCTGTACCCACTTCAACTATCGATCTGTGTCTGTGTACTTATTATGTTTGTAAAATGCTGCTACAGCACCCTACCACATTATATTGTGCTGTAAACAGAGTATGCAACCATCTTACCTCTGCCAATCACAAAAACTTCGATTATATAACTTTCTCTCGCTCATTCTACAAATACAAACGTACAAAGTGGATCATTACAATACTGCAAAGAAACTGTATACTCAATGTATAAGTGTGTGCTATTTCTTTTTTTTTGTGCATATTTATATAGCGCGAAGTCGACCCAAAAGTATATCAACAATTTACATGAGAACCGTATTTACAGTACATTTTCAGGCACGCATAGATTACGTCATTTCTCTACAATAACAGGATGTGAACGCGACTCCGAGCCTCGAACACTGATTTCCAGCACCAAGTTCGACAGTATACCTGAATGACCACATATATATATATATATATATGTATATATATATATATATATATATATATATATATATATATATATATATATATATATATATATATATATATATATATATATATATTATCTGCCCTTCATGTGCCAAAAACTGCAACCTAAACCTTTCACAGCCCTGTATTACTACGGGTACAACACTCCACTGAATGTACAACAAACATTCATATTCGCAGAAATGTGTCATGTCCGCCATCTTTTTATGTGTGCAATTATGGATGAATATAAGCTCAATGATACCCCATCCCTTCCATGTTAGCCATATCGTGGGACCTTACAGACATAAGGAAACATTTGCGTGTAAGACCTGGGTGACAGCAGCACTACAACATGGACACTAGAATCAGTTGATTTTTCATATAGCTCACGACGGAACAATGCCCATAGCTCCGGAGTCACCGTTCACAGCCTCGCACAGCAGTGGCAGACGTCATTCCAGCCCACTCCGCTTACGCTTCCAGGAAAACACAAGAACGCTACATGGCCCAGATTTCCATTGTAGTGATTTCTTACTTCCAGGTCTAGTTGTCAAAATGACACAGACACACTCCCTCCTGGCTGGTATACACCCACACTACACCCAACCACCGCATGAGTCACTACACACGTGATCCTACCAATAAAAAAGACGGGGCGCACATGCACTACGCCATTTTAGAGTTGCTCCCATCACAAGCGCTGTGATGGCCCGTCCTTGGGGTTCGGACGCCTCATGTAGGCCTGAACTACAGAACAAGAGGCCCACCACCACGTGCGTGGCCTCTTTGGTCACTGAGTTAGTGGTACCACAATGACTCAGCGGGTGAGGAACCTGCGATGAAGATAGGTGCACGAGTATGTCCTTTGCCATAGCGACATCAAGACTCAGCATCAAATGTGAGACTTCTTGGTGACAGAGCAAGAGTGCATGATGTAGAACGTACCCTGTCTGCAAAAAAGGTGAGCAGTGAGGTCTGGGTGCACAGCTGATGGACTAGATGGGGTGCAGAAGACTGGATACAAAAAGGCGACGCAGCGATTTAAGCGTACAGTCTTATAAACTGGTATCTTCTTACATTTGTATTTTTTCTTCCTATAGCAGAAAAGTTTTTATAGTCAGTCAAAAGTCCGTCGCTCGTGATGATTGAAACCACGTGGATCACTGCACACCACTTGTTTTCACAATCGGATAGAAAATATTACTACTCTACTAATTCTTCGTAAATCGAAGCCCATTAAACAAGTTAGAACTTGTATTTTTAATGCGGGAGTGAAGGTGTGTGAAAGGGCGATGTTATTCTACTCCACATTAAATAGTGACAGTTACCAATCATAACATCTTTTTTTATTATCTTTATGTAGAGCTTCAGGGTGCATTATGTCCCGGCACGTGGTGAAAGACACACCGGTGACAGAAAGGGGAGCTGCGAATATTCTTTTCAGTCAATCTCTCACTTCCTCACTCCCTTGATAAAGAAATGACCCACAATGCTATCTTCCTTTTTATCTAACAGGTTGTGTTTCACAAATTGGCCACCCCCAACACCTCCAAAGCTCAACGTTCGAGGATTCTGCGATGATGCGTGGCCATCGTAACAACGTCTGAGAAGGCTGCTTCGACACGTGGTGCACCCTCTTTGAATCACGCCGAAGCAACCAAAAGTCACCTGTGTGCGGAGAGAGTAAGTACTGTGCAGCAGCATGACTGCGTAGGAATGTATAACTACCTCCGGACAGTGAGAATGGAAAGGTTGCAACAGTCTGAGTGTGCAAGAAAAGGCACTCACCTCCGGACTCTGGGAGTCAATGGGGTGCAACAGTCTGGAAACGCAGTAATGAGAACGCACCGCTTTGCAGTGGGAGTGCATGGGATATAGTACTCTGGTAGAAAAAAAGCACACAGACACCTCCTTGCAGTAGAAGTGGATGTAATACAGTATCCTGATTGTGCAGGTGTATGTACTCTATTATTACTAACTCTATTACTAACTCTATACTATCTTTCAGATCACTAAACTTGAGGGATCACTATAAACCGGCACATGCTTGGACACACAACGGAGGCAAAAAGGTGAGCTACAAAGATTTTCTCCAGTATTAACACTACCTCTCCTGCTACATGTATTACTTTCTCTCTCTGACACTTTTAGTGTCATTTTTTTCTCTCTTTCTCTCTCACTCTCTCTCCCATTGTTTCTCCTTCGCTTTTAAAGTTATGGACACTGCTGTCCACTCTGCAAGTCTGCAGTGTAGAACCAAAGCAAAATTCAAGTTGTGAACTCTGTTTGCCACAGTGTTTACACTAGGTAAGCAGAGTGGTCTAGATACGCACTGCCTCCAATAAAATGATTCGAAATAAACAATATTGTCCTGCATAATGACGCGATCTCTCACCTAATTCTGTCTCCTCTTTGAATCATTTTAAAGATCTGTTGTTCCATACTGTAAATCTGACGCAGTAGGCACTTCCCTACAGACGCTTCTTAAACGCGGGCCTATAAGAGAGGTGGAATGTATCAGGCACACTGCAGACGTGCAAATAACCTTTATATTGCCAAGTAGTACCTTAATTTGTGATCTTTGACCTCATTCAGTCACATTGACCTAATTTTAAACACTTATTTTCATTTTTGTTTTGCAGGTTACCTACCCTCATTCCATTGGAGTCCATCTCACATTTTGTTTATTATATTGTTATGCTAAAGTTATGTTTCCAGTTATTTATTTTTGTTGTAAAAAAAGGTAATAAAAGAAAAAGTACTTGCAACCTGTGTGCTCACTTAATTGTTCCATGAACTGTTACTATGGTAACAGGCAGTAAGCAGTTTGGGGGTAGGGTTAAAAGGTACTGGTTGTACATAAACCGTTATATTTATCCAGGATCCTCTACATGACAGAGAGGAAAGAAACTACGACAGAACACTGTGTAGCAAATTTACAAGCCCCTTGCGCCACTTTTGCATCACTTTTCCCATGTTAAAAGTGATGCAATAGTGGCGCTAGGGACTTGTAAATCTGCCTCTATGTACATTACGAGCAAAAGAAGTACACAACTCTAAGAATTCTCTATTGATCACAATTAGACAGCGTTGCTTCACGATTCACAATGCATTCCACTAAATACTTTGTGTCTATTTAAAGGGGAGACGGGTCTGTCGACATTACAAAACATAAAGGCATATATACAAGGACTGCGTTAAAATTGATGCCGCTTTAACTGCAGCAAACTACACCTAAAAAGGCGATAATGGACTTCAAAATCCTTTGTTATCTTACCGGAAGATTTTTTCAATATTGCTGTTTGCTATGCAGGAGTGCCCAGCCATAGAAAACTTTGGGGCATATTATCAAGGACAGTGTTAAAATGTTCTGGTGTAAACCTGGCTTCTATTGGAGTTCTCACAAATTCTCAAAAACCTATTATTAAGCCATTATGGCAAGCTTTAACAACACTTTGCTAATGCTAAAGTGACGATAATTTTGAAGCTGTCTTTGTAAATATGCCTCCAATATTTCGAGAACTACAGCGATTATTTTTGTTCGCAAGTGAAAAGCTTGTTAATATAAGACTGTGGACTTAACAGATCAATCCACCTTGCATATTAAACATGCTTAAGTCTACTTCAGAACAGATGTTAGGATCCGACATAAACCACAATTAGCGAGAGTTTTGCGATCGGTCCTCAAATCCCGGGCCGCCTTGTAAATACAATGCTATTGTCATACGTCCCTCTTCCATTTTTATATTCTCATAGAAACACCTACTTTGCCACTGAGAACACCTACATTGCCACTCATTACAGATACAAGGCGAGCCCTTAGCAAACGAGCTGCTAACATGTATTAATGCATCTTAGCGTCACCTAGTAAATAGGGCGATATCATTTTCACCCCATTTTTGGCTTTTTAAAAAATTGCGAAATGGCACTTGTTAATATGCCCTCAAGTTTGCTATGACACAGCAGGAACCTCGACTTCCGCCCTGCCATAGCAAACAGCAGTGCCCTTGGGATAGACACCCTAAGAGACACAGCAGGAGCCACTCATGGGTGGTGGTGTTCCCCAAGGCTTTTGACTGCTGCAGAATAGAGACCAAGCGGTCCCCCTCCCAAAATATAAAAAGAGCCGGAGGGTGGTGATCCCTGTGGCTTAGATGGACCTTTGAGCTCCCTCACCCATTTATTTTGTAGCACTGAGGAATGGCGGTCCCCGGGCTACAGGGCCCCTCCGAACCCCCATCGAAGGTAATATTTTGGACCCCGGGATTTGGCCCTCCCAGGTAGCTAATTTTTAAACAAGCACAGGAGCCCCTACTTTGTTTTTATTTTTTTTACGGCAGATCCATGCATCCAACGCACATTTCTCACTTCCCCTCCCAAAAAGTTTCGGGGGGACCCTAGGGGTCCTTGTGGGACTCACTAAGCAGGTCTAGATGATCAAAATATTCCTTACATACTTCCTTAATAAGTGTTGAACACTTGTCCCACTATTTTCTAGATACTCGCTTCTACCAACGCACAAAATAGCTGCCAACACTTCCTGGTTTCGAATGTTGACAACCACTTGACAGTCAATTAGCGTGTGATCGGGACGGTGCGCTTAGAGTGCGTGCAAGATGCACGGATCCGCAGAGGTCATAAATATATATGTACTTTTAATTGTAATTTTCTCAGGAACTACTGAACGGATTTACACCATTCAAGCAAAAAGCACGAGTCGGAACCAAGGACTACCACTTTGCCAAATTTGGTGTAATTCCGTTCAGCCGTTCGGGCTGTAGCCGTGAAGAACTGTATCTATGGAAAATTGCGTAGGGAAAACATGTTTTGGGACCCCCCTTTTTTCTCAGCCCCTGCTTCATGAATCACCCCAAGACTTTCTGGATAGGAGCATACCAGAGCACCCCACCAGTTTTGAAAAGTTCACAAAGATTCGTCAACTGGTGCCAAAGTTATTCCAAATAGAATGTTGAGGATTTCCTATGGAAAATGGGTTATAACTATAACTACCTATATATATATATATTCACTAAAAAAACCATAGGTTTCAGGCACGTTGTAGTTAGGAATTAGCATTTAAAAAACCTTAGAAATTCACAAAAAAACCATAGATTTCAGGGATGTTATAGTTAGTTGGACATTTGACTCATATAAAACCAGAGAAATTCGCCAGTTATAGTTAGTTGAGCTAACTATAACTTGCCCACCCGCAATGCACTACTGATGATGTCACATATTACATCACTCATGACATGGTCAGTGACATCACTGATGACATCACTGATGACATCTCAAATTACATCACTGATGACATCACTGATGGAATCGTCCAGTGAATGTGTGTTTCTGTAAAGTTTAAATATTTTGCATATATATTTATGCCAATGTGTATTGAAGAATGAGTGGATTTACAAGTGCCTGATGGGAATCTTTAGTAGGTACGTGACTGAATGCATAAGTGAGTGATTGAACGTGTCTTACTGAATGCATGGGTTAGTGACTAAACTGTCTGAAAGTCTGTATTAGTCTCTCGGTTGGTGTGTAAGCGGCTGCATGGGTTGGCGAGTAGCTACATGAGTGTCTATATGGGTTGTTGATTTGTTGTCTGATATCTGTATGGGTGCCTGAGTGTCTCTGTGGGTGGGTGGGGGTGTGACTTTGTGCATAGATGTGTGAGTGATTCATTGGGTGTATGGGTTCAAGAGTGCATCTGAGAAGGGCTCTATGGGTGTGTGAGTGTATGTATGGGTATGTTGGTGAGTGAATGAATGTCTCAGTGGTATATGTGTTAGTAACTACATTTGTGTTAAGGCAGTATATGTGAGTGTTGGAGTATATAAATGACTATACATGAGAGTAAGTTATTTGAAGAGTGGGTGTATAAATGAGTGTCTGCTTGTATCAGTGATTGCATAAGACAGTAAATATGTGTTAGTATCAACATAAATAAGTGATATGGTGTGTGTATAAATAACTCAGTTGGTGTGTATAACTGTATACATGAGTAAATGAGTAGTTAATTAATTCTTTGCATGACTGACTAGGTGTGTGAGTAACTCTATGGATGAGTGTTAGAGTGTGGATGTATGTATAGGTGTATGAGTACATATTATAGTACTGTATTGATGAGTAACTGTATGTACAAGTCAGTGGATGTGTGTATAGACCTAGGAAATAGTCGGTGGTATGTAGTATCTGCATTGGTGTGTGTATGGTTTCAAAAATAGTAGTCTGTATTTTAGAGTGGCTGTCTCAAAGTTTATATTAGAAAACAGTATATGCATCAGATTATCTTGTGGATGATGTCATCAGTGATGTCATTTGATATGTCATCAGTGATGTAATTGACCATGTCATGAGTGATGTAATATGTGACTTAATCAGCAGTGCATTGCGGTCGCGCGAGTTATAGTTAGCTAAACTAACTATAACTGGTGAATTTCTCTGGTTTTATATGAGTCAAATGTCCAACTAACTATAACGTCCCTGAACCCTATGTTTGTTTTGTGAATTTCCAAGGTTTTTTAAATGCTAATTCCTAACTATAACGTGCCAGAAACCTATGGTTTTTTCAGTGAATTTCAAAGGTTTTTTAAATGTTAATTTCTTATTTTAATGTTTCTAAAACCTATTTTTTTCAAATATTTTTTTTATATTTTGGAACTCTATTATAATTCTTTTTTTTAACTTTCAAAATTAAGTAATGTTTTATATCTTCCCCAAAAATATGTATATATTTTTTGGGGTGAGAAAACTGCACTCCCATACCAGTAGCGAACCAAGCTCCATCACCACACAAATCCTATCTGCCATATTGCTAAACTCATAAATGATGCGCATTTCGTATCCGATGACTTCGTGTCACAGCGTCCTTCGTAACATCATATACACATAAATTCACCCCAGGTGCTACTTTGGTATCCGACGGGTACGCAGTACCAAGCCATGCGTTACATCATTCATGTATGGGGTTGAGCCTGCTGCACTTTGCGTAAGCGGCGAGTACACGCTGCAAGGCCCTGTGTTACGTCACAGACGTATAGTATCGCGCTGGGTATGCCATTCCCTTTTTTTTTCTCAAAAGTATATCTAAATAACTTCAAGCAGTACATGAGAGCAAGCGATAATCTAAAATATTTTAAACATTTATATAATTCTGACTGTAATAAACGTATATTATGATAAATATATTTTGTCAAAATCGCGTCGGGTGTGGCCTTCTTGCGCACTCGGTGCACGATTTCCCTGTGAACTTAAAAAAACACACGTGATTGGGTCATAACATTTCCCATTGTAACAGTAGGCAACCCCATCCATTTTACTCATTCTCTCTACAGCATTTGATGAGAGACACCTCTTCTGCTTAGAAAGATTTTTTGAAAAGTGTTTTCCTGTATACACATATCTTATACTACACACAAAATGCAATGATCATCTTGATCAATATTTATGCTCTGTACATTAGCCTTCCACGTGTGATTTCCATGTATCTCAAACGTTCCATCAAAAAATGAATATGTGCTACACGATGCCCCTGGTGTGTGTGTGTGTGTGCTCATTATTGTGCTCCTTTTGGCCTGGGTATTCCTGGCTCTAAGAAGTATCAGGAGCCACGGGCAGAGTGCACATGTGACAAACAGTAAACAGCAATGTGCAGATGTCTTTTGCTGTACTCTCTGTTATCAGGCTTTACCAATATAGTAGTGTGTTATTTGTGAGACTTTCAGATTCACATGACATGCATTTCTTCGATGTAATGAGTGTTATCACTGTGTATGACGTAGCCTCACTGCTGATCCTCCCTCAACCGAGCACATTCAAAAGTGTACGCTTCGCAATAGCAACACTTTCAATAATACCACACACAATTGACATGCGTGTCTGCGCATATCCACAACCTTGACAAGGACATGTAATGTTTCAATTTCAATCTTTTCAAACACTAACTCATTAACAATAGTTTCCGCCCTCCCGACACATGCTACATTAATCTAAATTGCACACTCTGCGAGGTCAAAACTACAAAAGAAGCGCACATAAGTACACTTCCTGGCCAGACAGGAACTTAACAAAGTCCAAGCCCCCGGAATAATTATTCACACCCCTACGCTGGCCTGGCGTACGCAAGCCAACACTGCTCTGCGTACGTATAAATAGGATAACGACAACACCACATGTCCCAGTTCTTCCACACTGCCTCAGGTGATATGGCTGCATATCACAATGCGCATTAAAAAAAAAATTGATCCATGAGGTGTACACCATCTTGGCAATCAACTCGGGCTCTAAATTGTGAGCCCTACTGCCCGTCGTCTACGAAAGGGATCCATGATGTGTACACTATCCTGCAATCAACACTCCAGCTGAATTGTAAGCACTGCCGCCCGTAGTGTTTGCACACACAACAATGGCAGCAGGTTAGCAGAGGGGCCAGGGTGCACAGGGCCTCCAATTGAGCTTGGTGCGGCGGGACGGGTGGGGTGCATCAACATGGCTGCGCAGGTGCGAACAAATAATGTTGCAGTGCGTAATTATGTAATCTCTGACAACATTCAGTCTCATCTCTGTCTCATTTTAAAGACCTGGTAGACCGTACTGTAGGCCTGAGCCAGCGGGCAGCGCTGCCCTACAAACACCTTTTGAGCGCGGTGCTGCAGGAGGGCTGGGATGCATCAGCCAAAGTGCGCACATGCAAATAAGCGATGTTGCTGTGTGTAATGATGTGATCATTCAGTCACATCTGTCTCACTTGAAGGACCTGCTGGACCGTCCTGTAGGCCTGAGCCAACGGGCATCGCTGTCCTACAGACACGTGGCCTTGGCTTTTAGGACACTGTAGTGAGCTCGTTAGTAAGTTTACATGCACTCTTGCCTCCCCCACTGCATTACATGCGCACATCATGCTTCTAGCATGCCCTCCGTTCCTTTCTATATAAACATTTGTATAACGTATAATTATTTAACCTTGTGAATTCTCGAGCACTCCATCTCCTCTTAGAACACGATTTCCACCAACAGTTGGTAGATCGTACTTCAACAATGAAGGTTGCACTCAACTCCTATTTTCTATCAAGCTTGAAATAAACCTTCATGTACCTCCAGACGTTTCCACCATTAAATTATTTCTCCCTTTGCAGACATTCCATTGATTGCCTCAAGAAGGGTGGAGCAGGAGCTGACCCACAATGATGCCCTGGGCATTCTGACACCTTCCATCATGGTATCAAGACACAGTCCCCGACCAGAGACCTGGTCTACTGTACAAACGTACCCCGGACTCTGAGCTTGCACCAACACGTTGTGGGACACACCGGTGGTGGCAGGTGAGCAGTGAAGCCTCGCTGTGTAAGACCTACAATTGAGCACAGTTTGGGGGAAGGGGCTGGGGTGCAGCACACTGGGTGCACAGGCGCATGCAAGCAATTTTCCCGTAGCTAATAATGTAGGACTATATTATCAAAGAACATCGATGCATTATCACCAACTGCCGCTAAAGTGGCTGTAATGGGCTTGATCATATGCCCTTGTGAATTCCCATAGAAGCCCAGGTTCACACCAGAACCTGGGCTTCTATGGGAATTCACAAGGGCATATTATTAACCCCTTATCGCTGCTTTAGCTGCAGTTTCCTGCCGCTAAAGCAGCGATAATATTATCGCCGTTCCTTGATAATATGGCCCAAAATCTCTGGCCTCATTTGTTTCATTTTAAGGACTTGCTGACCCATACTCTTTCTCCCAATTCCAGTGTCCTACACAATCGGGTGATGGGAAACTAAGGGCTGGGTGCCGTAGGCTGACGCTCTTTCTCCTCCTCCCTCTCTTCTTTTTACTCTTCCTCCCCTTCTCCCTTCCACACACTTCCTCTCCCTTCCATTCTCACTATTGTGTTTTCATTCGGACTTCGTTTCTTTACCTCTTTAACATAGCAGACATACTAATGTTTCATTTTTGTCTTGCAGGTTTCCTATGCTGCTTCCACTGGAGTCCAACCCACGCTTTTATAATTATACTGTTTCTTCTGTTTCAGTTACGTTTCTATTTATATGTCGTTTAATAAAGGTTACTTTTGTTTCAAATAAATAATTGTCTATTATTTATTGTGAAAATCATCTGTTTATAAGAGATTTTAAGGATAAAGTTATCTAATATTAGAGTGCACCTATCAAACATAATCTAACTGACTATTAGACAAATAAAGCCTGTGTAATTGTACAACTGCAAGAGTTCTGAGTGTATCACTTTATAACACCATAAGTACTGCCCGTGTGATTACCGAACAAATATGGCACTACCTAGGACCACCAAGGCTTCAGGGATTGCTGATGCCCACCCTGCATATTTAAATAAAGCCCCGGAGTGTGACGATCCAGGGACTTCATTTGGCCTCGAACCCCCAAACAATTACTAAACAATAACCAGGAAGGTGGCGGACTCCTAGGCTGCACAACATCTCTGTGCCCTTCTGTGTCTAATTTCCGTGTGACATTAAGATCTCTAGTCCTACAGAGACCCGGCAATATAATAATTGGATTGGCCACAGAACATTACCCACCAGGGGTCTCATTTAAAAGAATGGGTGAGACCCCGCTTTTTTCTTTTTTTGTTTCTTTTTTTCTCTCCATTTTTACCATCTGCATCCCCTCTATTAAAGCGATACAAGGTTTTCATCCTCTTGCATCAAGTAGTCAAACAAGAATTTGCTATCACAGGGTGGAAGCCGTGCACCAGCCTCTATTAGCAAACTGAAATGTCCCGCGAATGCACACCCCGGGACAATGTATGACCTGAGCCTGACATGTCGCCCTCCCTAGGACCATGATCCATTTGTATAAACACATACCAACACTACTTGCACACGTGTAGTACAGGGACCAGAATGTAGTGAAGAAGCTGAGAAAGCGCAAAATATAAATCCTACCAGAAGTAGGATGACAGTTCAATGAGCCGCCGACCATGGCATGAGTAGAAACAGCTACACGAAGAAAACGGGTCTTCAGCACAACGCAAACAATTTTGAAATATTGGTCAGTGGTGCTTTCTTTTTACCTTCTCCTGCTCGCCGCCAAATCTATGTATTGAAGAGGCAGACAGCAGTGGATCCAAGAAGTAGATTTATTACAATAAAACAAGACACCTGAAAAACCACCAACAGGAGCAGACAGCAAGGCAACCGTCTTCTCCAGCACCATTTACAAACTTCTCAAGGTTCCCCTCATGACAGAATTAGATTCCAATAAAATGACATACTGACATTGTACTATGACTTACATTGGAATACTACACAGAGCACATGACTTTACTGCAATGAGCTCATAGTTTTAGCCACGAGTCTTGAGACCGGTAGGGGTAAGTATTTTGCTTCCCACTCCCTATATTGTATTAACATAAACTAACACTACTTCAACAGGTATGCTACAGCGCCCAGAGCACATCACTTTACAGCAATGAGCTCACAATTTAGGCTCACGGTTTAATCCCCGACTCTTCACACCAGTAGGGGTGAGTAGTTTGCTTCCCACTCCCTATATATTATAAAATGCATACTAACACTACTTACACACTCATACTACAGAGGCTAGTATGCTACAACATCCAGGGCCTGTCACTTTACAGCAATCAGCTTGGTTTGATCCCCGGGTTTTCACACCGGTAGGCGTGAGTACTTAGCTTCTCGCTTCCCGTATAGTTTAAACGCACGGTACCGGTCAGTATTTCGCTTCCCACTCCCTGTATTGTATAAATGCCTACTAACACTACTTCCACACGTATTCTACAGCGCCCAGAGCCCATCTTTTTACAGCAATCACCTCGATTTCATCCCCAAGTCTACACACCGGTAGGCGTAACTACTACGCTTCCCGCTTCCGGTTTACTATCAACACTCAGTAGCGGTCAGTAGTTCGCTTCCCACTCCCTGTATGGTATAAAGGCCTACTAACACTACTTGAACACGTATTCTACAAACACCACACCACATCACTTTACAGCAATGACCTCACAGTTTAGACTCTCAGTTTAATTTCCGAGTGTAGCACCATATCATATCAGCAGCACGATGTCACTCTGAGCAACACCGCACTTTCAGACCAGTAAACACAACAAGTGATGGACAGAATGTGGATCAATGTCACACACTCACCACAGTCCAAGGATCTGGGCCTAAATCCATCGTTATTTTGCATATTCCGCCCTAAGTGCGCTGGGGATGCCCAGATGTGGGTCCCAGGCACTCCACACCACTGGAGTCAAGCTAGCCGGGCTGATGAGAGGTGTTACCTCGAAACCGGTCCGGTCCTCGGATGCTTGATTCCGTTCTGGGAAGGACATGGCTTTTGTAGTTCGGACTGGACTGTTCCCATGGGGCACAGGGTCAGAGCTGATTTGCATATCGCCATTGTCTAACCCAGGGTGGTGTGGAGTGCAAAAAAACGATGGATTTGGGCCCAGATCTTTGGACTGGGGTGAGTGTGTGACATTGATCCACATTCGGTCCATCACCTGTTGTGTTTGCATATTCCGCCCTAAGTGCGCTGGGGATGCCCAGACGTGGGTCCCAGGCAATCCACACCACTGGAGTCAAGCTAGCCGGGCTGATGAGAGGTGTTACCTCGAAACCGGTACGGTCCTCGGATGCTTGATTCCGTTCTGGGAAGGACATGGCTTTTGTAGTTCGGACTGGACTGTTCCCATGGGGCACAGGGTCAGAGCTGATTTGCATATCGCCATTGTCTAACCCAGGGTGGTGTGGAGTGCAAAAAAATGATGGATTTGGGCCCAGATCTTTGGACTGGGGTGAGTGTGTGACATTGATCCACATTCGGTCCATCACCTGTTGTGTTTGTATATTCCGCCCTAAGTGCGCTGGGGATGCCCAGACGTGGGTCCCAGGCACTCCACACCACTGGAGTCAAGCTAGCCGGGCTGATGAGAGGTGTTACCTCGAAACCGATCCGGTCCTCGGATGCTTGATTCCGTTCTGGGAAGGACATGGCTTTTGTAGTTCGGACTGGACTGTTCCCATGGGGCACAGGGTCAGAGCTGATTTGCATATCGCCATTGTATAACCCAGGGTGGTGTGGAGTGAAAAAAAACAATGGATTTGGGCCCGGATCTTTGGACTGGGGTGACTGTGTGACATTGATCCACATTCGGTCCATCACCTGTTGTGTTTGCATATTCCAAATGGAAGTAGCAGGTGTAGTTGAGTTCAACAAATGTTATCCTATGATATGTACTCCACGTTGAAACTGCTTTTTCTTATCCAATCACAAAGATGCTTTTCCACAAACGATTGTCCACCCTACTTTTAAAAAACAATGCTTTTCATCTCCCAATCATATATCGTTTTGTGTGGCAAAAAAACGTAGTTCCCCATCTTTAAACATATCTCTTATTCTATGAAGGAACTACATGAGCTACAGAAATCTTTCCATACCTTCCAGCCATACCTTCAAAATGCTAGTGTGGGTTGTAGGAAATTGCTATGTTTTCTGGTGCAAGAGATATGCAAAACAGAGACGTATTAACTTAGACCTAGGTTTACAAAATGTGGACATTAAATGGTTTGGACAGAGAGGATTGAAATGGCACCAATTGTTGCCTTTGGTTAAAAGCTGTTTGCATCTTCAACACCCTGATCTCATGATTGCGCAGTGTGGTGGAAACGACATTGGCACATTGACTTGGGTAGGTTTGGAAATGCTTATGAAGGACACCTTTGGACAATTGATGTTACTTTTGCCTCAAACTGTCTTTGTATATTTCAATATGTGGAGAAGTGTGGCTCAATGATTAGAGCGGCAGACCCTGATGCAGAGGTCTAGCCCGGGACCAGGGTTCAATTCCCCGCCTCGGCAGGTCTTCGGCTCAAAAATTCCACTGACCTGATAATTCTCGCCTCGTTGCCTATTCCAATCATGGAGTCCCACTCTACAACTCTGGGCAATAGCTTGCTTAATCTCCACAACGGCCCCCACAACGCTAAGGATGCCTGGCTTCCTCCTTGGGGGGTGCCCAGGAGTGGACGCCTCACAGGGAAAGCCAGGATGGGTTCCACAGTGGTATTTGTACAAGCGCCTTGAGACCCTTGCGGGTGAGTAGTGCTCTATACAAGTATCAATTTACATTTAATATATGCCAAAGACAGAAGTGGAAATGGTCCAAACAATTTTGTCCTCAGATTGAAAAATCAAGTCAACAAAGCTGTCTCTGCATAGCTCAGAGACCACACAATGGGCTTGAACATACAACAACAACAATAGTTTTGATATGGTGGATATATACAGAAATGATGGAGTACACTTCACAAACAACGTTTTCACAAACAAAGTTTTCCTGAATAACTTGAAGCTGCGCATCCACACTTATATGTAGCTCTAACTAATGAACACAAGGGCTCTTTTTAGAGCCACCCTATAACTTACAACTTAAGCCCACTATTTAAGGTCCAGATAACGGCAACTCCCGGACCCTCACCAAAATGTATTCTCCACACAGCTGTGGCTCAGCGACCAGAACATCTCACTTTGTAGCACAGACCTCTCGCTTTGATCCCTGGCTCTACTCACCCATAAGAGTGAGTAGTTGGCTCTTTACAAATACCGTATTGATTTACCTTCGCACCCCATATACAACACCACCTAATCACCATGTACACGTTGAACACGTGTGGCTTCACACCATAGCACACACAGTTTAGGCTCACGGTTTCAGCCCTGATTCCAGCAGCAGATCAATTTAACAGCATGACACTCTAGGTAATACCTCACTTAATTTCCGTACCCAGCACATTCAGACCGGTAGGGGTCAGTAGTTCAATGCCTTTACCCCGAGTCCGTCAGCATCTCAGCGTATGCTCCTGGCACCAACACACCCGTGGGAATGAGTAGTTAGCATTTCACCAATACCGAATTGATTTGATACACGCAAATTTACCTACACACTCCCTCTATAATGCCCCCTAAGCACCATGCACAAACTACAATGTTTGAAACAAAAGTTTATCCAAGTAGCTATAACTACACTGCTTGGACTGATGTGGCACAGCGGCCAGAGCACATGACTTCACAGCATATGACACACAGTTTGGACTCACGCTTTCATCCCCAAGTCTGATAGCAGGTCAGCTTAGCAGTATGACTATAGACAGTACAACATATATTTTCCATACCCCAGGACTTTCAGACCAGTACGGGTCAGTAGTTCATCCGGGTCAGTAGTTCGTCATAGTAGTTATAAACACATGCTGCCACTACTTCCACAAGTATAGTGCAGCGGCCACGGCACATGACTTCACAGCATAAGACACACAATTTGGGCTCGCTCTTTAATTCCCGAGTCCAGCATGAGCTCACCTTACCAGCATCAGACTCTAAGCAATACCTCACGTCATTTCCGTAGTCCACCATATCACACTGGTAGAGGTGAATACTTTGCTTCGCACCCCCTCTATAGCACACCCGAAACACTCAACAAAGGTTACAGTGCTCCTACCCTTCTCTTTCCCACTTTTTCACCCTTTTTTCCCCTTACTCACTTCAACGGAATCACAAAATGGTGGCCAATACTTCCTAAATGCAACCACTGGTACCACTCGAAGCCAATCAGCAGCAAGCTCATGCTCGTAATGCCTCAGCCAATCAGATGGCAGAATTCCCAAATATTGATATCTGTAAATTTCGGTATTTCTCAAAAACTACTGAATGAATTTACCCCAAATAAACAAAAGCATGATTTCTAGACCAAGACCATTCCCCCGTGCCAAATGTGGGGTAATTCCGTTCAACCGTTAGCCTTGTCTAAAGTTTCCAATGGAAATTAACATGGAGAAAACATGTTTTGGGACCCCTCTTTTGTCTTGCTCCCCCCTTGATGAATTACACCTAAACTTTTACCATAGGAGCTGATCCCAACAAAGAATTGGTTTTGAAAATTTCGCAAAGATTCGTCAACCAGCACCAAAATTATTGGGAATGGAATGTTACGATTTTCCTATGGTAACAAGGTCCTACGGTCCAAGGTCCTTAGCACTATCCTGGCTGGAGAGTTTCCTTTCCGGGAGGTCGCAATCTATCAGCCTAGGCCCCTACCGTTCCATCTCGAGGGAACTCACGAAGGGGGTGCCACAGGGCTCATGTCTTAGCCCTACATTGTTTAATGTATACGTGGCCCCCCTTGCTGAGATCGTGCGGAAGTATGGGTTCACACCGGTTTCCTACACTGATGACACCCAGCTTCTCTACCCTTTCAGCTCCCTTGGCCCTAGAGTCATGGAAAACTTTGCTGAGGGTATGAGAGCAGTGTCACATTGGATGGCCGCAAACTGCCTCCAATGTAACGTTGCAAAAACAGAGGTTATGCTCTTCGGCAAAGCAAGTCTCTTGTGGTCTCCAGATTGGTGGCCGCTGGATTTGGGTCCAATTCCAACATCAAAGCCACACGTTAAAAACTTAGGGGTAAAAATTGATCAAAAATTGACCCTTAAGGAACATACCAACTACATCGCAGGACTGTGCTTCCACACTATTGGCCTTCTAAGACGAGTCTTCCCGTATCTTCCGGACACCTATAGGAAGACACTCGTACAGGCTCTGATTACTAGCCGCCTGGACTACTGCAACGGCCTGCTGACATTAGCAAATGCCGATGCAGTAGGCCGTTTGCAGGTAGTTCAGAATACTGCGGCCAGACTGGTCATGAGTGCACCGGCTAGGACTCCCTCTAAGCCCTTGTTGGAGGAGCTGCATTGGCTCCCTATACGGCAGCGCATCAGCTTTAAGATATGCTGTACGGTACACAAGTGCTTATATGGGGATAGTCCTAAATACCTTTCTCAATCACTGGAACTGTACCAACCCAGCCGGTCACTCCGCTCAAGCAACCAAGCTCTTCTGAAACCCCCTGCAACAAAAAAATCCAGACAGGGAGACCGAGCATTCTCCTCAGTTGGCCCTGCCTTATGGAATAAACTTCCAACAGACCTGAGAATGACCACCAATCATCTGTCCTTTAGAAAGGTATTAAAAACTCTCCTCTTTCAGGTAGCATCTCAGACCTTTTAATCATCTCTTTATGACTCTGTCAATGTTCTGGCCGGCAAAGCGCGGAGATACCCTTACGGGATTGAGTCCAGCGCGATATAAGAAATTAAATTAAATTAAATTAAATTAACTATAACTACCTACTGGCGACCGCCAGTAGGTAATATATGTATATGTATGTGTGTGTGTATATATATATATATTTACTTTAAAACACTGATTAAAATATTAATGTTAATTTATTTTATACTTTTAAAATTATAGAAACATTTACATATATATATATATATATATATATATATATATATATATATATATATATATGTATTACCTACTGGCGGTCGCCAGTAAGTATATATAGTTAGGATTTTTTCTCTATGGGACTTTTGAAAATTCTATGTCTAATAACTTTGGCGTTTGTGGACGGAATCGGCTGAAAGTTTCAGGAAAATGGCACATTTTGTTTCTGAGCAGCCCCTGGAAATTTGGGGGGGTTTCGTCAAGGGGGGGCCGAGAAAAAAAGGGGGTCCCAAAACGCGTTTTTAACATTGAGTTTTCCATAGGGCGTTTGGCCTCACTTTTAGCTCGAACAGCTGAATGGATTTGCACGAAACTTGGCAAAATTGTAGGGATTGTTAGCCCGATGTGCCTTTGCTGGGTCTCAATATATGTGCTCCAGTGGATTTTAAGAAATTAACGTTTAAAAAAACAGATATATCTGTGACAGCGTCCCGGGTAGCGCTCCGATTCGCGTACTTTTCGCGTAACGGAGCTTTGCGATGTGAAGCTGATTGGCTCTCCGGTGTCTGTCAACATTCTAAACAGTCCGGAGCGGCCGCCATCTTGTCTCTCGGTAGGATGGAGAGACAAGAAGAGGAGAAAAACGAAGGGGGAATTTAATGAAAGGGGGCAAGGTAGACCCTTCTTGACCCCCTAGGAATGATGTTGGGGTTATTAAAGGGTCCCGTGGGGCAAATAAAAAAAATTAGTTTTTTTGCGGTAGAAGCGCTTTCCGGTTCGCGAACCGGGTAGCGAACCGGGACACGAAACGGGAATTCGCCATTTTGTGTTTCGTTTTAATTAAATTACAAGATGGAGGAAAAGCAATGTGATAAATGGGTATAAGGGGGTACGGGAGACGTATCCTGACCCCCTATGTTTTCTGAGGGTGGCTGAGGATGCTCATATATGTTGATACTTGTCTTCCAGCGGCTGCGCGTGAGCGTTTTTTTTTTTTTTTTTTTTTGCTGCGTGATGTCTGTTAACATTCGATTCGAAGGAAATCAGGAAGTGTTGACCGCCATTTTGACACTGCGAGTAAATAAATTGTTAAAAATAATTGTTAAAAATTAATCCGTATTGATAAACATTGTCTGCGCCATCTTGCTTTTTTTCCAATGCCACACTTTTGTCGTGCACGGCAGCCATTTTAGATGCCTTGATCAGACCCACTCTCTGCACGCCGCCGATCGTGACGTCTGTTAACGTTCGATTCGAAGGAAATCAGGAAGTGTTGACCGCCATTTTGACACTGCGAGTAAATATACTGTTAAAAATAATTGTTATAAATTAATCCGTATTGATAAACATTGTCTGCGCCATCTTGCTTTTTTTCCAATGCCACACATTTGTCATGCACGGCAGCCATTTTAGATGCCTTGACCAGACCCACTCTCTGCACGCCGCCGATCCTCAGCATGGCTCCCCACCCTCGCAAGCATCTCCCCCACGCACTGGTCACCCCCGCTCTCTGTCTTATGCATGGGCCATAAACCTCCCCCCATCTGCGCTGCTCTTCCCTGAGAATCACACCCTGTGCCCGCCCGACACCTCCCTTTCACCCTATTCACTACTGCACCCTCTGACACTCCTCTTCCTTTGTGTCTGATTGTCCAGGCCGGTCCCAGGCTATCACCTAGCCCTGCGGATGTAGTTTATGAACGGGCCTCCCCAGGTGGAGGCTCGTCTTCTGTAGTGGGGCGCCCTTTTACCGTTTCAGTCACCAATCAGCAGTTTTCCGCCCGCTTTTGCTGCACTGTGCCTCATCCGCCATTCAGCTGTTTACCGCCCGCTCTTGCTGCTACAGCGTCTCGTCCACCATCCAGTAGAATTGCGCCCACTCTTGCTGGCTGCTACAGGACTCTTAAAATGGTGGCCGGCTCTTCGGATTTGGGCCTGGTCCACTAAAATGGCCCTGGGACATATTTGAACTCGGACATTTGCCTGCTAGGGCTTGGGCCCCATTCTCGATAGCGTCCCCTCAGCCTTGAAGATTCTACAAAAGTCATCGGGGCCCCTGACTCCCGCAGGCTTCCGGTGGGGAGCGGCTGCCATGATTGCTTGCGGAATGGCCACGACTGAGCTACGAGATGGTGGTGCTCTCATGCTGACGCCAGCTTCAGTCTGAAACATCCAGAAACACTGTAGACTATCAATTCGATGAGTTCCGGTGGAGCCCCAACGTGACCCGGTAGGGAAGAACTTGCCCTCCCCTTTTTTGAGTGATGGTTCTTGTTGCCTGTCCCCTCTGTTGTCATCTAACGGAACCTTTTTGGATTGCCGAGTGAGAAAAAAAAAGGTGGGGCTTTCATCGTTTGGGAAAAAATAATGTTTCAATCCAATGAAAAGTGTTATTTTTAGGTCATATGATCAAGCATTTCATCATTAGGAAACCAAAAGTAAAATGAACGAATGAAAAGTTTTATAAACAAGTCACATGACCTGTTATGCGGCTTTGGACTATAAAAAGCCTACAAAATCCGTTGGCCTGTGAGGCGGCGTCAGTAGCGGACCGATGTGCGAATAGGCCGAAGGCAGCACAACGCGTCGAGATCCGGATGGCACCGAGGTGGTGTCCAGCAAGTTGCCGCACTGGTGTGGCTATCCTACAATGCTGCGCCGAAAGACGGCGTGGGGTGCCCGGGGGGAGGGGGGGGAGGCGGCGCAAATGGGCCTCTCCCCCTCCCTAGGTGGAGGCACCTCATGTGCAGTGCGGCGCCCTTTGCCGTTTCACTCGCCGTTCAGCAGAGTTGCGCCCGCTCTTGCGGTACAGCGAGTCACCCGCCATCCAGCTGAGTTTCTCCAACTCTTGCAGTACAGCGACTCACCCGCCATCCAGCTGAGTTTCTCCCACTCTTGCGGTACAGTGACTCGCCCGCCATCCAACTGAGTTCTGCCCGCTCTTGCGGTACAGCGACTCACCCGCCATCCAGCTGAGTTTCTCCAACTCTTGCGGTACAGCGACTCACCCGCCATCCAGCTTAGTTCCGCCCGCTCTTGCGGTACAGCGACTCACCCGCCATCCAGCTGAGTTTCAGTTACTCTTGCGGTACAGTGACTCGAACGCGCCGAGATCCGGATGGCACCGAGGTGGTGTCCAGCAAGCTTCACTGGTGTGACCATCCTACAATGCTGTGCCGAAAGACGGCATGGGGTGCCTGGGGTAGGGGGGGAGGCGGTGCAAATGGGCCTCTCTCTCCTCCCCAGGTAGAGGCACCTCATCTGCAGTGGGGCGCCCCTAAGCGTTTCACTCGCCTTCCAGATGCATTGCGCCCGCTCTTGCGGCACAGTGCCTCACCCCCCATCCAGCTGAGTTGCACCCGTTCTTGCGGCTACAGCATCTCGCCCACCATCCAGCTGAATTGCGCTTACTCTTGCGGTGCAGCGAAAGGCGGCTGCAACAAGACTTTCAAAATGGCGGCCGGCTCTTTGGATTTGGGCCTGGTCCACTAAAATGGCCCTGGGACACCTTGGAACTCAGACGCTTGCCTGGTAGGGCATGGGCCCCATTCCCGAAAGCGTCCCCTCTTTTGACTGATTGTGACCCGGTAGGGAAGAACTTGCCCTCCCCTTTTTTGAGTGATGGTTCTTGTTGCCTGTCCCCTCTGTTGTCATCTAACGGAAACTTTTTGGATTGCCGAGTGAGAAAAAAAAAGGTGGGGCTTTCATCGTTTGGGAAAAAATAATGTTTCAATCCAATGAAAAGTGTTATTTTTAGGTCATATGATCAAGCATTTCATCATTAGGAAACCAAAAGTAAAATGAACGAATGAAAAGTTTTATAAACAAGTCACATGACCTGTTATGCGGCTTTGGACTATAAAAAGCCTACAAAATCCATTGGCCTGTGAGGCGGCGTCAGTAGCGGACCGATGTGCGAATAGGCCGAAAGCAGCACAACGCGCCGAGATCCGGATGGCACCGAGGTGGTGTCCAGCAAGTTGCCGCACTGGTGTGGCTATCCTACAATGCTGCGCCGAAAGACGGCGTGAGGTTCCCGGGGGGGGGGGGAGGCGGCGCAAATGGGCCTCTCCCCCTCCCTAGGTGGAGGCACCTCATGTGCAGTGCGGCGCCCTTTGCCGTTTCACTCGCCGTTCAGCAGAGTTGCGCCCGCTCTTGCGGTACAGCGACTCACCCGCCATCCAGCTGAGTTTCTCCAACTCTTGCGGTACAGCGACTCACCCGCCATTCAGCTGAGTTTCTCCCACTCTTGCGGTACAGTGACTCGCCCGCCTTCCAGCTGAGTTCCGCCCGCTCTTGCGGTACAGCGACTCACCCGCCATCCAGCTGAGTTTCTCCAACTCTTGCGGTACAGCGACTCACCCGCCATCCAGCTGAGTTCCGCCCGCTCTTGCGGTACAGCGACTCACCCGCCATCCAGCTGAGTTTCGGTTACTCTTGCGGTACAGTGACTCGAACGCGCCGAGATCCGGATGGCACCGAGGTGGTGTCCAGCAAGCTTCACTGGTGTGACCATCCTACAATGCTGCGCCGAAAGACGGCGTGGGGTGCCCGGGGGGGGGGGGCGGCGCAAATGGGCCTCTCTCTCCTCCCCAGGTAGAGGCACCTCATCTGCAGTGGGGCGCCCCTAAGCGTTTCACTCGCCTTCCAGCTGCATTGCGCCCGCTCTTGCGGCACAGTGCCTCAACCCCATCCAGCTGAGTTGCGCCCGTTCTTGCGGCTACAGCGTCTCGCCCACCATCCAGCTGAATTGCGCTTACTCTTGCGGTGCAGCGAAAGGCGGCTGCATCAAGACTTTCAAAATGGCGGCCGGCTCTTTGGATTTGAGCCTGGTCCACTAAAATGGCCCTGGGACACCTTGGAACTCAGACGCTTGCCTGCTAGGGCATGGGCCTCATTCCCGAAAGCGTCCCCTCTTTTGACTGATTGTTCTTGTTGCCTATCTCTTCTGTTGTCATTTAACAGAACCTTTTTGGACTGCCGAAAGGGGTTCTGGACCGACCGCTGGTTGGTGGAGACATTTTGACTATGTCCTAGACCTGCCCGGCCTCGCCCAAAATGGCGCCGGTATAAATGGGACTCGTAACTCCTTGTTGTGTACTGGTTGCCCAACCTTGATATCACGAGATATGTATGCAGTTTTGAAGCACATGGCGGGCGGGGACGAGTACTGATTGAACATTTGGACATCCCTTTTGATATTAAGTTCTGATGTGTTATTGATTACTGTACTATTGAAAGATCGAATTAACGTCACCCATGGTACTTGCCCGCAAAGGTATATGTAGATAATTTTATTGTAACTGGCCCTGTCGTACTTTAATTATAAAATGTACGTCCACCGATTCCGCAACTGTTAGACACCTTAGTTCTTGCAACCTAATGGCCCGCCCGTTACGTTCTTCTACATTGTAAATGTCCCCTCATCATATACGATTCCAGTTTGCTCCGTGGCCGGCCCACGTGGTTATAGGCCCGTATTTGTAGACTGACATTTTCACAATAAAGGTTTTTAAAACAAAACATGGTAGTAGTACCTTTTTTGGTAAAGTTTTGAATAATAGCTACTGTTTTCGAATCAGTAAAAGGCAAGTGAAATAAAGCAGCCCGATTACATGACGGTTAAAAGGTATAATACGCAGGAAAGCAGTAAAGATAAATGGTCAAGGGCTGTTGTGTTTTCCAATCCTGCAACATAAAGTGATCGATAAGAATCCGATATTCATGCGTATCAGCGACTAAGACAGCAGGCAGAGCCTCTTTTGGTCAACGGCTCCCTCATGGGACGAAGAAACGCCCTTTTTCTCGAAAAGGGAATATTTTACTTGCAGGGCAGTTGTAAATTTCCCGGGAAAATACATTAGCCTGGAACATTGTTAGTGATAAACTGTAAATGCATCTGGGTCCTTTGCTTTACAAGTCAGAGTGAGAAAAAAAAAGGTGGGGCTTTCATCATTTGGGCAAAAAAAATGTTCGAAAGCAATGAAAAGTGTTATTTTTAGGTCATATGACCAAGCCTTTCATCATTAGAATAACAAAAGTAAAATGAACCAATGAAAAGTTTTATTAACAAGTCACATGATCTGTTATGCTTACGTTACGCGCTGCGCGCCGCGCTCTGGATCGTTTCCGGGAAGCTGCGCCTCGCGCACCAGAGCACTTCCGGGTGCGCTAACGCGGCGCGTCATATGACGCATTACGCGACAACGCAGGTCCAGAATATAGTCAAAATGTCTCCACCAACAAGCGGTCGGAACACAACCCCTTGCAGCAGTCCAAAAAGTTCTGTTAAATGACAAGAGAAGGGACAGGCAACAAGAACCATCAGTCAAAGAGGGGAGGGCAAGTTCTTCTCTACCGGGTCACGTTGGGGCTCCACCGGAACTGATCGAATTGGTAGTCTACAGTGTTTCTGGATGTTTCAGACTGAAGCTGGCGTCAGCATGAGAGTACCACCATCTCGTGGATACGTCGTGGCCATTCCGCGAGTAATCATGGCAGTCGCTCCCCACCGGAAGTCTACGGGAGTCGGGGGTCTCGGTGACTGTTGTAGAATCTTCAAGGCTGAAGGGAACTCTTTTGGGAATGGGGCCCATGCCCTAGCAGTCAAGCGTCCGAGTTCCACGGTTGCCCAGAGCCATCTTTGCAGGCCAGGCCCAAGTCTGTGGAGCCGACTGCCATTTCGTGAGCTCCGTAGCAGCCGCCTGTCGCTGTACCGCAAGATTGGGTGCAATTTGTTGGATGGCGGGTGAGACATTGTAATAGCAAGAGCAGGCGCAATTCAGCTGGCCGAGCGAGGCACTGTGTCGGAAGAGCGGGCGCAAGTCAGCTGGTCAAGTGAAGCGCTGGGGTGTAGCTGAGAAACCTCCACCTGGGGAGGTGAGGGAGGCTCATTTGCGCCGCCTCTCCCTTCTACTGCACCCCACGCCGTCTCCTGGCGCAGGTATATGTGATGGTCGGACAAGGGCACCGCAGGACGTGTCTTTAGGTCAAACGGATTGTGGGACAAGGTGTGGAGCAGGCGCAATTATCTTGGGGGCCTCCGTCAAGCGGTTCAGGGAGGCACCGCATCACATTGTTTTCCAATGCAATCAGGTCCACAAACAGCCCCCACTTACTTTGAGAATAGTGAAGCTGCAGCAGGTGCAAATAAGCTTCAGACAGTGTTACAAGTGCTGCTCCGAACCCTCAACTATGGCACTCAACATCCAGGACTTAAGCCATTTGTGCAAGGCAGTGACATCGAAGCATCTCAGGGACCAAGCAACATACCATATCCAGAGTCCTTCCCACAACCTCTGCCTTCCTTTTTACCTAGTTATTGTTCTTTCACTGCCACTCCAGGCTTTTAGTCTGTGGATGGAAAACCATGAACCTACACTCACCTATGAAAATCCTTAATATTGATGCTTGACTGAGGCCAAGGAGATCAGAGTGCATGAGTCTCATGCTCGATCGATTGAGCTAGCCGGATCAGGCAATAAGAAGGTGGTGGTGGGGGTGGCGGCATCAGCAAGGCATCCCCCCACACAACTTGTCGGACATCACCTTTGGATGTACTGGGGACGAGCCTAGGCGCATGGTGTCGTCCCCGGGAAATTTGCACAACGGTCCTCCACCCCTAGGCCGCCAGCTATGCTACCTCGACAGGAACAGTGATGGATGTTGCAGCAGGCTGCCATGTAAATAGTTATTTAATAAAACGTTTTACCCTGTTACTTTGCTGGTGTGTTGTATATATTTATAATATTTGCATAGGGTTTGTCGTTGTTTTGGGCGGGGTGGGCGGCGGAGCCGAGCTGTCTTGCAGCCATCATGGTGTCGAGCTCAGTTCCTCTCACTAGTTTCGTATTTCTCATGAGGGGTTGTTCCTAATGTTTCTATTTTAGCGAGGTCAAAAAGAGATCCCATTAGTGGCCTACTGATTTTGCTTGATTCCTTTTGTTTACTCCTTCACTATCTGTAAAGAGAGAATACTCCTAAAAGAAAAGAGGAGGGGGGGCAGCGTTCAAAGAACATCAGCGTGCATAAATACGAAAATGTGTTTACCTACCACGTACTTGACATTTTACAGCTTTTGTTATTTGCTATTAAAAAACCATTGAAATTCACTGAAAAAACCATAGGTTATAGACCATATATAGTTAGGAATTAGCATTTACAAAACCTTGAAAATTCACTGAAAAAACCATTGGTTATAGACCATATATAGTTAGGGATTAGCATTTACAAAACCTTAATTTACTCGCACAAAACCATTGAAATTCGCATATATAGTTAGTTGCACTAACTATATATCGCGCACCCGCAATCCACTGCTGATGATGTCACATATTACATCATTCATGACATGGTCAGTTACATCACTGATGACATCACTGATGACATCTCAAATGACATCACTGATGACATCACTGATGACATCTCAAATGACATCACTGATGACATCTCATTTGACATTACTGATCACATCACTGATGATATCATTCATGTGATAATACGATGAACCTCTTCAGACTCTAATATAATCTTAGATACAATCAGTGTAAACAGACACTCACAGACTATCACTCATCCATGAAGTTACTCACACACCTAGTCAGTCATGCAAAGAATCAATCACACCTCCATTTCCTCAACTATACAATTATACACACCTTACTTATTCAAACATATACTAACACATATTTACTCTCTTATACAATCCCTGATACAAGTTCACAATGATCCATACAGCCACTCACACATTCACTGGCTCTTATGCACAGTTATTTATATATGTCAACTCTCACATGTACTGTGTTTTACATATGTACTTACTTTGACATGTAGCACTGAGATATCCATTCACTCACCAATACACTCATGCACACAGTCAACCGCCCACACAGCTGTTTCCACATGCACTTTTGAACCCATACATCTAGTGAATCAACTGCTCACACATCTATGCACAGAGTCATACACCTCCCAGCCACCCACACACACACTCAGTCTCCCATACAAATACTTGGGCAACCAATCAATAACCCATATAGTTACTCATATAGCTACTGATCAACACATGCAGCAGTTTACAGAACAACAGACATAATGATGCACAAATTAAGACAGTTTAGTCACTAACCCATGCACTCAGTGAGACACATTTAATCACTCACTCATACAGTCAGTCATGCACCTACTAAATCCTTCATCCAGACACTTATACATCCACTCATTCTTCAATATGTAAGACATATTTTAACTTTACAGAAACTTACAGTCACTGGATGTTGTCATCAGTGATGTCATCAGTGATGTCATCTGAGATGTCATCAGTGATGTCACTGACCATGTCATGAATGATGTAACATGTGACATCATCAGCAATGGATTGTGAGTGCTCGATATATAGTTAGTGCAACTAACTATATATGCGAATTTCAATGGTTTTGTGTGAGTAAAATAAGGTTTTGTAAATGCTAATTCCTAACTATATATGGTCTATAACCTATGGTTTTTTCAGTGAATATATATATATATATATATATATATATATATATATATATATATATATATATATATATATATATATATATATATTCACTGATAAAACCATAGGTTTCACACCAGTTACAGTTAGCTGGAAATTTTACTGACATAAAACCATTGAAATTCCCACGTTATAGTTAGTTGGACTCACTATAACTTGCGCGCCTGCAATCCACTGCTGATGACGTCACATATTACATCACTCATGACATGGTCAGTGACATCGCTCATGCCATCACTGATGACACCATCCAGTGAATGTGTGTCTTTCTGAAAAATAAATATGTTTTCTATATGTATATGAAAAAGGTCGATGTAAGAATAAATGTTTAAGTAAGTGTCTAAATGGCTGTTTTAAAAAAAAATTAATTGGTTAACTGGCTTATTAGGTGTATCTTAGTGAATACATATATTAGCGAGTAATGTTTAAACATTTAAATATATGTATCAGTGTTTCACTTTGTGTATAAGTGGCTGCATAGGTTGGTGAGTAGCTACATGTGTGTGTATACGGGTTATTAGATTTTTTTTTAGTATCCATATGAATGTCTGTATGGTTTGGTGGGGGTATTACTTAGCACATAGATGCATCAATGACTGACTCACTGTATGTGTTTTGAAGACAGCATATGTGGAGGACTGTATGGGTGGATGAGTGTGTATATGTGTGTGTTAGTGAGTGAATGACTGTCTCACTAGTGTCTTTATCAGTAACTATATTTGTTTTAATCTAGTTTATGTGAGTATTGATGTATATAAGTGAGTATATGTGAGAGTGAGAGATTGTAAGAGTTCCTGTTTAAATAAGTATGTCTTTCTATAAGTGATTGTTTTAGAGAGTAAGTATGTGTAAGTTTCCTTAGAAGTAAGGTGGTAGTGGGTGTATAGCTGTATATGCAAATAAATGAATGTTCAATAGTTTATTTGCAGGTGTGAGTATGTGTACGAGTAACTTTTGGATGACTGTCGGTGTGTAACAGGATGTATAGGTGTATCACTACATATGATGAGTGAGTATATTTATGAGTGACTAAATAGAACTGTTGGTGAATGAGTGGATGTGTATATAGTTGGTTGAATTACTGAATTGGTTGTTGTAACTGGTATGGGTATCTCCATTTTTTTGAAAATTTTAGTTTCTATTTTTGAATATGTGTTTCAAGGATTACATTACACTGAAAGGAAGTCTGTCACTCTGTCACAAGGATGGTGTCATCAGTGATGTCATGAGTGATGTCACTGACCATGTCATGAGTGATGTAATATGTGACGTCATCAGAAGTGTATTGCGGGCGCGCAAGTTATAGTGAATCCAACTAACTATAACGTGGGAATTTCGATGGTTTTATGTCAGTAAAATTTCCAGCTAACTATAACTGGTGTGAAACCTATGTTTTTTTTCAGTGAATTTAATAGGTTTTGTAAATGCTAATTCCTAACTATAACTGGTGTGAAACCTATGTTTTTTTCAGTGAATTTAATAGGTTTTTTAAATGCTAATGCCGAACTATAACGATTGTGAAACCTCTGATTTTTTCACTGAATTTCAAAGGTTTTTTAAAAGCTAATTCTTTTCTATATCGAGTTTCTAACCTACGATTTTTTTTTATAATTTGCTGTTTTATGTAAGTATTAAATATTATTTTTTTATTTTTTATAATAATATTTTTAATTATTATTTTTTTTAATCATTTTTTCCTGGGGTGCTCTGGGTGTGCGTACTGGTAAGCTCTCCGGAAAGGGCACCCAGAGCGCTACTTGCGTTCGTGAAAAAAAATATGAATGAAAAGTAAATAATAACGCAAGTCAATTAGTACCATACAAATAAAAGCAGTATTTTTGAATTAGGAAATGAAAATGATTTTGCATTTCTGTGAAACTATAAAAACTTCTCTTAGGTGCGCCGCGTAATCGCCCCCGGAAGCACCTTCGTTCATGCCGCGTATGAGCCCCCGGAAGCGCCTACGTTCGCGCCGCGTTAGCGCCCCCGGAAGCGCTTCGGTGCGCGCAGCGTAAGCACGTCAAGTCATGTGACCTTAAAAAAACACTTTTCATTGGTTGCTAACAGTTGTTTTTTACAAAGAATGAAATCCCCACCCATTTCCTTTACTTCTTCTTTCACTTTTGTGACTGAAAGACCTGCCTTTTTGCTCTCGGTTCTTTGTTTGATATCTTGGATTATCATGGCTGCCAGACCATCCAGCAGTGAAGATGACTCCAATGAATTCATCGATGAAGAGCCTCCTCAGCCAAAAGTCAAAGAACATTTCATCTGGAATTTTCTTTCCATATCCGATGACCAGAAGAAGGTAAATGCTCCAAAAGTGGAGTGCAGGATCTGTCTAACAGTCCTGTCACGGGGTGACCCCACTAAAAAATATTATTTTGGGAACTCCACAATTATTCGCCATGTGGAGAGGAGGCACCCCCAGAATTTTGCCCGGGAAAGTGTCAGGGCTCTGGCACAAGAGGTTACCAGTGATGGGGCCTCTACATCAACCGGAGGACCAACAACATCGGTGAGGGGGAGATCACAAGAGGTGGTTCCGAACATTCAGCCTGCATTTAACAAAGGCGTCCATAAATGCAGAGACTGTGATCAGCTACTTTGCTATGGGGAGCAAAGTGTTCTGCTCATATTTCGAGCATTGGAGAACCATCGCTGCCGTTCCCAGTCCTAATTTTTTATTTTGTTTTGCTCCTGTTGAGCAGTTTCCATTCCCTGTTTTTGTTTTTGTTCTAAAAAAGAAAAAAGAAAAAAGAAAAAAGTTATTTTCAGAACTACCTCTAATTCTCCTCAAAGAGCTATATTCTTAAAAAAATGAAATGAAAAAGAGTAAGTGAAGCGGAGTGCATTGATAAAGGAAAGGAAAATGAGTAAGAAATAACAGAAAGGTAAGAGAGGAGAAAGCAAGTGAAGTAGGGGGACTGAAAGAAGGTGAGTGTTGGGAATGAAAGTAAGGAGAAGGAGAGTGAACATGGGGAATGTGGATATTCAAAGAAAATGTAGAAAAGGAACGGGGGTGTGGAAGGGTAAAAAAAGATGCATTGCTGGATTTGCATGCAGGCTCTTTCACATGGGCCTGGCCCCATGTGAAAGGATGCATTGATGGAGTTGCATCATTTTTGTGACACAATCCAGCAATGCATCACTTTTGCGCTTACAGATACATCTGAAATACTGAAGTATCTGTAAGTACTTGCAACATAATACGTCATATATTTAATATGACGCATGACTAGAAGACTGAAGGCCTCATTTATGAGGCCATGCGTCACTGTTACGCCACCGGTGCGTCACTTTTTGTGATGCACCAGTGTTGTAAAAAATGCACCTTATTCAGTCATATTTACAAAGTGACGCATCTAGGTAGATGTGTCACTTTGTAAACCTCTGCGCCACATTATACCTACGTCAGGTGTAATGTATGCAAAAGGGACGAATTGACGCAAGAAAGGGTCGTAGAGGTGACGCAGTGAAATCTATGAGATATCTCTGCGTCACTTTTATGATGCTTTTACGTCCAAATCTTGCGCCTGTTTCACAGCAGGCGTAAGACTGATGCAGGCCCTTTCACATGGGCCTGGCCCCATGTGAAAGGATGCATTGCTGGAGTTGCATCATTTTTGTGACACACTCCAGCAATGCATCACTTTTGCGCTTACAGATACGTCTGAAATACTGACGTATCTGTAAGTACTTGCAACATAATGCGTCATATATTTAATATGACGCATGGGTAGAAGACTGAAGGCCTCATTTATGAGGCCATGCGTCACTTTTACGCCACCGGTACGTCACTTTTTGTGGCGCACCAGTGCTGTAAAAAATGCACCTTATTGAGTCATATTTACAAAGTGACGCATCTAGGTAGATGCGTCACTTTGTAAACCCTGCGCCACATTATACCTACGTCAGGTGTAATGTATGCAAACGGGACGAATTGACGCAAGAAAGGGTCGTAGAGGTGACGCAGTGAAATCTATGAGATATCACTGCGTCACTTTTATGACGCTGTTGCATCCAAATCTTGCGCCTGTTTCACAGCAGGCGTAAGACTGATGCAGGCCCTTTCACATGGGCCTGGCCCCATGTGAAAGGATGCATTGCTGGAGTTGCATCATTTTTGTGACACACTCCAGCAATGGATCACTTTTGCACTTACAGATACGTCTGAAATACTGACGTATCTGTAAGTACTTGCGACATAATACGTCATATATTTAATATGACGCATGAGTAGAAGACTTAAGGGCAGGCCTCATTTATGAGGCCATGCGTCACTTTTACACCACCAGTACGTCACTTTTTGTGACGCACCAGTGCTGTTAAAAATGCACCTTATTGAGTCATATTTACAAAGTGAAGCATCTAGGTAGATGCGCCACTTTGTACTTTTACGCCACCGGTACGTCACTTTTTGTGACGCATCAGCAGCGTAAAACATGCACCTTATTGAGTTATATTTAGAAAGTGACGCATCTAGGTAGATGCGTCACTTTGTAAACCCCTGCGCCACATTATACCTACATCAGGTGTAATGTATGCAAAAGGGGCGTATTGACGCAAGAAAGGGTCGTAGAGGTGACGCAGTGAATGAACTGGGTTTTCTCCATTCTACGCTCCCCGGTCCGCTCCCCGGTGCGCGTACCGGGTGCTCCTCCCGCAAAAAAAAATGTGTTTTTGTCCCGCGCGGCTGTTTTATAGCCCCCACATCAAACCTAGGGGGTCAGGGGGGTCTACTTTGCCCCCTTATGGTCATTTCCCCCTTTGTTTTTGCCACCTCTTGTGTCTCGATCCTACAGAGAGAAGATGGCGACCGCTCCGGACTGTTTGGAATGTTTACAGACACCCGAGAGCCAATCACCTTTCGGCGCGCGAACTCGCGCCCGGTGCACGTACCGGGGCGCGCCTATAGATATATATATTTTTTTGAGCCTAAATTACTCAAAATCCACTGGAACACATATCTTGAGACAGAGCAAAAGCACATCGGGCTACCAGTCCCTACAATTTTGCCAAGTTTGGTGGAAATCCATTCAGCCGTTCGGGCTAAAAGTGAGGTCGACCGCCCTATGGAAATTAACATGGGGAAAACACGTTTTGGGACCCCCATTTTATCTCGGCCCCCGCTTGACGAATCCCCCCCAAACTTTCAGGGAAGGACCAGAGCGCCGCGAGGCGAATTTGAGAAAATATTCAGGCAGATTCCTTGACCGGTGCCAAAGTTATTCACAATAGAATGTTGCGATTTCCTATTGAAAATAATCCTAACTATAACTACCTACTGGCAACCGCCAGTAGGTAATATATATCTATATATATATATATATATATATATATATATGAGAAAACCAAATCCTGGATTGAATAAAGCAAACTCCTTCACCAGTAACAGACCACCACAAAAGGTTTAAAGTTCAGTGCAATTTATTGAAGCCTTCTCACAACATGACGCGTTTCAGCTGGGTTGCCCCGTCCTTGATCAAATGACGTGCCAGGAAAAAACACCACCCATAAATACTATAAGGCATTTTAAGACCCTCCCATTTTTTGCATGGAAAGAGTAAATAGACTAAGAGTCATTTAGAAAGTGCATAGTGCAATCGTACATATTCAAGTCCTAAAGTCTTATCAAACACTGTAGTTCAACAATTAAAATTATACATTGTTAAACATGATTTAAATATTTCTACAAATATTTTAAAAAAGGAATTTACAAAATTATTTCATTACAATTAGGAAAAATCCGGGGCAAGTGCCCAAATCCTAATTCATTGAAAGGACTACAAATGTGTTGCACAATTTAACAAAAAATGCTCATAGTAAAATTACCCAATGTGCAAATCGTGAAATGTAGCTGGATTAACAGCCATACATTAATAAGATAATTAAAATCAAACAAGTGTGCGGATGCAATCATCAAGCAAGTTTTGCAGAACAAAGGGAAAGATAGGTTTTTCAGCTTATCTAATATGAAAGTCAAAAGGATAAGATCTTAGCGTTGTACAAATAAATATATGAATAAAACTAGGCAATTTCAGTGGGATCATTATTGAGTACATTACATTTCATCAAATATTTACAAATATTTACAATGGATTAATAACCTCTGAAATAAAGTCCATCAGCCAAACTAGAACAAGCTAGAAAAACCAATAAAATAACACAGAATAAAAGTTTATATTAAAAATCCATTATTTTCAATAAATATAATACCCATAATTTAAAACCTAAATTCATATATATATACACACAACTTGTATTTGAAGACCACAAATAATCATAGATAAACATATCGTAAATGTAGATCCAGAAAGAGGATAGGTACCTGATATTGAGCCCAATATCATCTAAACATATACACATATATCTATACAAAACCAACACTATTTGTATGTTTATAGAAAGTGGACCAAATCTTCCCCTGTGTATAGACCATTAGGTATTTTGGTGTTGACTCTCTAACTGGCGACGTTTCTTCTCTCTATCTCCACCACGTATTGATTTAGGAACAGAGTCAATTACGTAGTACTTTAAGTCCTCCAATTTATTTTGATGCACAAGTTTGAAAATGGCGGGCAACCGGATATGATGGATCAGAATTCACGATTGCCCGCAAGTGCTGGAGGATCCTATTAAACACAGGGAGTTTGGTACTGCCGATATATGAAAGATGACACGTACACTCCAAAACATATACCGCACAGTCAGTTTTGCAAGTATAGTAACCGTTTATCTTATTGGGCATTTTGTCAATCAGCTCAGGGCTAGTCTTTACTAAAGCATCTCTCATTGACGGGGCTCTTCTGAAGGTGACAGTAGGCTGATTTAGGAGTTCCGGGGACAATGTCAGTATGTAGGATGGGCCAGTGTCTGCTGACAATTTTCCTAATGACCTGCTCCTGACTACTGAAAGTAGTAATTAACCTTACTGGTGGTGAAACGGTTATTTCAGCTGGAGTCTTATCAATTACCTCACTAACATCTATTGGGACACATGTATTCAATTTGTCAAGCGCCCATTGTAGATCTTTAGCATTATATCCTCTATTTAAGAATCTCTCCTTAGATTCATTTAAACAGATATCTAAATCCTCTTTTCTACTACAGGTCCTCTTGATAAGTAAAAACTCACCGTAAGGAATACTTTTTATGAGGTGCCTAGGGTGAGCACTGCTGGCATGAAGGATGGAATTTCCAGCTGTGACTTTACGATGTAATTTTGTACAAATATTCATTTTGTCAACAAACACCTCCACATCTAAAAATTCTACCCTAGAATCGCTGACTTGTGCGGTAAATTCCAAATTGAGGGAATTGCTATTAATCTCCTGACAAATTCCAATGCAGATTCCTTTGAACCCTTCCATACGACGAACACGTCATCGATGAATCGCCACCATCTGAAGACGTGTTCCGAAAAATCATCTATGTGGGTTCGCATGAGGACGTGCTTCTCCCACCAGCCAACGTGCAAGCACGCATAGCTGGGAGAGAAGCACGCCCCCATAGCCACCCCTCTAAGTTGCTGAAACAATTCTTTGTTAAAAATAAAGAAGTTATTGGTCAAACACATTTCCGTCATATGGAGTAACATTTTGTTGTGTTCATTATAACAGATATTTCTGTTGGACAGGAAGAATTTAATAGCATTCAAGCCATCTTGATGGTTGATACTCGTAATATAAGGAACAGATGTCCATCACTAAGAAGTGATAGCCATCCTCCCAGATTACATCTAAAAAATGGCCTGTATCACGAATAAAAGAAGGCAAGTCAGCTATTTCTATTTCTATTTAGGGGGTTTTGTAGAGCGCATGGTGACGCAACAGCGGCGTGTCCCCGTGCTGAGGAGAGACTCTTACTGGAACCTACAGAAGCGGCATACCCTACTGAGCGAATAGTGCAGTTTTAAGCTTGGCTCTAAAAATTGATTCAGATGGCTCTAATCTCAATGCCATGGGTAGTTTGTTCCATCTCGAGGCTGCAAGGTACCTGAAGGATCTTCCGCCCATCCGTGCTCTAGACACCTTGGGAATAACCAGGAGTCCAGAGCCGGAGGATCTCAAAGAGCGGGACGGCTCGTAGGACGTCAGAAGTCCTTGCAAAGGGAGAGGAGATCTCCCATTGATGATCCGATGGCACGTGCATAGTGCTTTGAATTCTACCCTGCTTCTGACCGGGAGCCAATGCAAAGACCGGAGGGCTGCTGCAGATGCGGCTCTTCTGGGTAGTCTAAGCACTAGTCGGGCAGCGGCATTCTGTAAGACCTGTAGGCGGCTGAGATTCTTCTCCAAGGTCCCTAAATAGAGAAGATTGCCATAGTCCATATTTGATGTGACTAGTGCATGCACCAAGGTTTGTCGGGCTCTCACAGGTAGAAACTTCAAAGTCTTCCTGAGACTTTTGAGGGTCCCAAAGCATGATCCGACCACCTGATTGATCTGGGGGCCAAAGGAAAGGTCAGTATCAAACCAGATGCCCAAGTTCTTTGCTTTCTGGCACGGGATGGGTGTTGGATCTAGACAGGATGGCCACCATGCCGACGTCCACGCTGATTGGCATCCCCCCACGACCAGCACCTCGGTCTTGTCTCCGTTGAGCTTGAGGCAGTTGGCGGACATCCAGGCAGCTAGATCTTGCATGCAGGCTCTGAAGATGTCCGCCGAGAGACCGGGTGCACGCGACAGGGAGATAACCAACTGCGTGTCGTCGGCATACGACACCATGCGGAGGCCGTGACTCTCTACTAAGGTGGCAATCGGAGCGACATAAAGGTTGAAAAGTGTTGGACTCAGGGACGAGCCCTGCGGCACCCCCTGGTTCAAAGAAATTCGCTCAGAGTAGTGGTCACCCTGCCTCACTTGGAAGCCTCGGCCAGTAAGAAATGAATAAATCCATTTCAACGCTGCCCCTCTCACCCCACCTTTGTTCAGACACTGTAGCAAGATGGAATGTGCTACAGTGTCGAACGCAGCGCTGAGGTCTAATAGGATTAGAGCCATGGTTTGTCCCTCGTCTGCACCCTGCCTGAGGGATTCGATTGCCCTAAGAAGGGCGGACTCCGTAGAATGACGGGGTCGAAACCCGAATTGGGTGGGGTGAAGAAGGTTGCCTTCCTCCACGTATTTCATTAGCTGTTTGTTTACCACCTTCTCCGCTACCTTAGAAAAATAAGGCAGCAGAGAGATGGGGCGTAGGTTGTCCAACTTCTCAAAGCTAATGTTAGGCTTCTTGTGGAGGGGAAGCACCACAGCCTGTTTCCAATCCTCAGGTATAGAACTGGATCGGAAGGAGACATCTAGCACGTGCCTGATATAGGGTTCAAGGGTCTCCAGACTGTCACTCAACCTTTTTGGGGATGCAGGATCTCGGGGGGAGCCAGATTTAACAGATCTGCAGATTTTAACTAGCTCTTCCGCTGAGGGGATGGTAAAATTAAGTAACAGATTTTGATCATCTTCCTCTGCTACTGGGTCTGCAGGCTCTTCCGCTGCAGGTGGAATTTCGGGAAAAACAGAGTAAATTTTAGACACTTTGTCTCCGAAGTAGTTAGCGATGCGGTTGCATGCTGCTACTGAGTAATCTTCATCTTGAGTAGAGGTTTTAGGGGTGGCTAAGGACTTATATATGCTGAACAGTTCCCTGGCAGAGTTCTCTGCCCCCTGGATTCTGTCTGCATAATATGTGGCTTTCTCTAGCTGGATTTTATTATGATAGGTGCGTCTCTTAATGAGATAGGCCTCTTTCATCCGGTCATCATATGCCACTCTCCATTCTCTCTCTGCTTGTTTGCAGTCCCTTTTGGCGCAGCGCAGCGCCTCGCTGAACCAGGGAGCAGTTCTTTGTCTGTGGACACCTTTTGTTGGCCGGCCTAATGGGGCTGTACAGTCCAGAGCGGCCGTGATGCGGTCATTGAGCAATTTGTTTGCCGTTGCCACATCATTGCCTCCTGGGGGCCCTTCCTTGATGAGAGCCTTGTTAAACTCTGGTAAGGAGAATCTTGCCCACCTGCGACGGGGGTAGTTAAGAGGAGCGGGAGCATTAACTCTATGCTTAGGCAGGTGAATTTTCCCTTCATTTTCCCCTACTCTAACGCTGTGAAGCCCAGGGGTGCACACGTTTGAAGAACAACTTACTAGTTCACTCCTGCTCCAGGTGAGTCTACAAGCCGGGCCAGGGGTTGGGGCCCTGGGCTGTGTCCGGTCACGGACGGGCGCAGACGGGCTTGGCTTAGGCGCGGCTTCGGCGCGCATCCGGCACGCCCGCTGCGCCAGCCCGCTGCGCCAGCCCGCTGCGCCGTCTGGCTGGGATGCACATTTTATAGGGTGTGAGGAGGGTGGGAGGGCGGCGCGACTAGAGCGCACCCCCGGCCCTACCTAAGATGGCGCCCGCCGCCGCCAACAGCAATTCACAAAAGACGGCTGGGCGAGGCAGGGAGAAGAAAATTCAGCGTGTGAGAGAGGTGTCAGTGTGCCTGTAAAATTCCCCAGTTAAAATTTGTATTTAGAACCCCCAAGTGCAATTCATAAAAAACGCTATATTTGCAGCCTAAAAACACAATTTCACCAGTTAAATATGCCAGCAGTAGAATCCAGATAAAAGCGCTCGCAGCCCTAGTGTCTCTCGCTAGGGAGAGCTCTAAAATAGGCAGCGAGGGTTTCCAAGAGCAGCTCTAAATAGCCTGGGAGGGCGGGATGGCGGCGCGACTAGAGCGCACCCCCAGCCCTACCTAAGATGGCGCCTGCCGCCGCCAACAGCAATTCACAAAAGACGGCTGGGCGAGGCAGGGAGAAGAAAATTCAGCGTGTGAGAGAGGTGTCAGTGTGCCTGTAAAATTCCCCAGTTAAAATTTGTATTTAGAACCCCCAAGTGCAATTCATAAAAAACGCTATATTTGCAGCTTAAAAACACAATTTCACCAGTTAAATATGCCAGCAGTAGAATCCAGATAAAAGCGCTCGCAGCCCTAGTGTCTCTTGCTAGGGAGAGCTCTAAAATAGTCATGAAGAAAAAAAATCAACGTACTTAGACATTGATTCGAGCAGGCTACCTTGAGCCGAAATAATTGGACGTCCTGGTACTGGGTTGTCTGTTTATGTACTTTAGGGAGTAAATATAAGGTTGGAGTATGGCGTCAAAAAATGGTCGATACAATGTGCCGACGGTGTGGGGCAGCAAACAACACTTTTTTGCACGTCCTTTGTACATGCCCTTTCTTTATTCTCCAACGCAGACGCCTACTTAGGCCAAAATGGAACAGGCTGGGAGTTCGGACTTGTAGGCACGCCATTATTGCTGCTCTGTCCCTAGAGAACACTGTTTTAAATATAAAATTGGCCAAATTCGTTCAGCAAGTTTATAGTCTTTTAGAAAAATTGGATAACTGTGCAGAATAATATGTACTTTAACCTCATCTGCATTGTCCAGGAGTGTTAATTTTTAAATTGACATGTTGCAGTAAGCACTGATATGAAGGCCACATTTTATTTTGTTTTTTCTTAATCCTTTTAATCTGCAAAATTGAATTTAATGTGCTGGAAGAATCTTTTAAAGATATGTTTTTATATATCTAAATAAAGAAATTATTATTATTATTATTATAAGGTTGGAGTAATTGGATGCTCTGTTCTTAAAAAATTATACTCATCCTTATCAATCAAGCTCTCCCTCTTCCACTTCGATAGTTCTTTAAAAGTCTGATCCTTAACTTTCAATAGGATGGGAAAAGCTACCTGCTTGTAACAATTGACATCACTCAATCGTTTGCTAGCCTCTTTCAGATATGCATCCCGAGGCCAGAGAACAATATTCCCGCCTTTATTTGCTTTATTGATTATAATGTTCTTTTCTTTGTTAAGTTTATCCATTAGGCGCGAATATTGTTGCTCTCTATACTGACCTTTTTTATTCATAGAAATGCATTTTTTATGAAGAGCTTTAAGGTCACTGATCACACAATCACCAGAAATATCAATGGCATCTCTTGCCATGACCGGCATGAATGTAGATGGTGGGCGAAAGGGAGTAAGGGCAGCGCTAGAGGATGAAATAACCATACCTAAAAGATCTTCTTGTGTATTCAAGACAATATCATCATTATCATCTGCTAACCCACTAACTGTACGTAATGCATATACATCAGCTACTTGAAAGCGAGTACTAGGCTGGTTATTAGCATTAATCGATGTTGCTTTAACATTTGCTTTCTTTAGTTTATGGAACTTAATAAGTTTTAACTTCCTGAGGAATTTAAAGATGTCAATACGGGATTGCACATATTTAAAATAGCTTGTTGGACAGAAAGAAAGTCCCAAAGCAAGAAGCTTTAATTCTGTAGTATTTATTTCGAGCTCAGTCATGTTTATAACAGTATTTACAGATGATGTAACTGCATCCTTTTATTGGCTCTCATGGGTGTACAATTTCTTTTCTTGAAGCCTCCACGCTTTCCTCCTCTCTTTGCGTTGATGGTTCCGTCTGCAACACTTTGTGGCTGCATTTGGGGTGCCCATGATCTGAGCGTTTGACGTCGATCCTCTATCATGAACCCCAATTCCTCCGAGGGGGTGAAGCTTTGGGGTTCCGACATGTTTAAATGTAGCTCAGTTTCATTTGGGATTGATTCTCCATTGCTAGATGGCATACTCGCTCCTGAACTGGATGTAGCATCAGAGACGGTTCCTTGATTCACAGAGATTAATTGTGGTTGGAACCTATTACTCGCCAGTTTTTTCACATTATTGAAGCACTTGGCGAAAGTAAAAATGCGTCCAGTCTCGTAGTCGCGTTTATCACGCGCAAATTTAGTTATTTTACGATTCATTATAACATTCTCATGTTTATCAAGGCGTCTTTGTATCTCCTCTCTTCCTTTCTTTACTGCATCTTTTTGATCAAGTACATACAGTTCCGCAAATAATAGCTCGATTTCCGCCGCTATTTCCACTCTATCTATCTCGGCGTATTTCACAAGCATTATTACCATATTCATGGAGCATTCCAAATTATTAGTAGCCCACTCCTTAAGCATTAAGGGATTCGGTCTATCAAATGAGGGGGCAATCAGAACACGCAATCCCCTAGGCACCCTTCCAGCCTCCTTGTATTTCTCCAGTGATTTACGCTCCCACCACTTGGTTAGCTCATTTTTTTGTAGTTTCTCTAGTTTTTTCAGTAAGCTTTTTATATCTTTCACTTCTGTTGCTTGCACACTCGGCTGTTGCCCGACCCCTGTAGTTACCGGCATATTAGCAAACATTGCATCCGCACGCTCATCGCGGTTCCCAAGCACGTCGTTGTGGACACCATAGCGTTATTTCAGGCAAAAATATAGATATGCACGATTCAAATGTTTTAGCGACTTTTTTTCATTTATCTTTCCAAGTCCATCCAGCAACCTTAAATTCGAGAAATATTTGGTAAATGTGGTAGGGAAATACCAAGTCGCAATGTCCTTTCAATCTTCACACCCAAATTTATCAGGCAAACAGGCTCCTTCGGCGCATATATATATATTGCCTACTGGCGGTCGCCAGTAGGTAGTTATAGTTAGGACCTAGCTACCATAGGATATCCGCAACATTCTATTGGGAATGACTTTGGCGCCGGTGGAGGAATTTGCGTGTAATTTTCAAAAATTTAGGCCAGCTCCGCTCTGCTTCTTCCCTGGAAGTTTCGGGGGGATTCGTCAAGCGGGGGCCGAGAAAAAAAGGGAGGTCCCAAAACGTGTTTTCCCCATGTTAATTTCCATCGGATGAATAGACAAGGCTACAGCCCTAACCGCGGAACGGAATTACACCAAACTTTGCAAAATTGTAGGGACTGGTACGCAGAAGTGCCTTTTCTATATTTGGTGAAAATTGCTCCAGTGGTTTTTAGGAAAATTAGGTTCAAAAACACATATATATCTATATGCGCGCTTCCAGCGCTTACCGGTACGCGTAACGGGGAGCGCACCCGGCGCGACACGGAAGTGCGCGAGCGGAAAGCTGATTGGCTCTCGGATGTCTGTCAACATTCTAGCCAGTCCAGAGAGTCTGCCATCTTGTGTCACGGTAGAATCGAGACACAAGAGGTGAAAATAAAAAGGGGGAAATGATTATAAGGGGGCAGGGTAGACCCTCCCTGACCCCCTAGGTTTTCTGAGGGGGGCCTAGAAGGACCCTGAAGGGCAAAAAAAATATATATATATTTTTTTAATTTTCACGGGGTAACCGCTGGGTGCGTTCCCATGTACGCTTCCCGGTACGCGCACACTGAGCGAACCACGGGAAAAACAATGTAAAAAATTAGAGTAAAAAAATTATTTAGAGTGCTTAGAGGTAGGGTAGCTCTGAAAAGAGCTGTTGTGTTATGTGGGTGTTTTTTGTACCTACAATAGGTACCAATGCAGAGTCTCAAATTCAAAAGGAAGACTCTATTCCCCTCATCTGTAAAATGTACACCATCTCTCCTATAGATGCCTTGCATGTTGCAACGCAAGTTGTTGTGGTATATGGAACCCATACCATAGTTTCTGAGGAAAGCAGAAACAGATTTATTTACATGTTTCTTTGCTTTCTAAATCTGTGGACAAATTTGGTTGAACCAGTTCCATTTTTGCCTTTGACATATATTAGAAAATACCAAGGCAGTTTTTGGAAAAAGTGACATCAATTGCCCAAAGATGTCCTTTAAAAGCATTTCAGACCTGCCCCAGTCACAGTGCACAGGTCATTGCCACCACAGTGCACAATTATGAGGTCAGGGTGTGGTAGATGCATAAAGGATTTTACCAATGGTATCAATTGGTGACTTCTCAATCCTCTCTGTCCAATCCACACAATGTCCACATTTGGTAAATCAAGGTTGCAAATACCTGTTACTTGCATATTTTTCACTCCAGTGAACAAATCTATGACCCACAAACCAGACTTTTGGCATCTTGAAGGTAGATGTGCTTGTATTCAGATGAGTTGTGGAAATGAAATGGCAGTTTGAAAGTAGGAGTTATGAAAAAAAAGTGGTTGAGATTCAGTGCACTTGAAAAACAAGAAATGATTGGTGGTTTCTTAACATTCTCTACTGAAAATTAGGGTGTATGCATCTGTTTTTTGAAAGAAGTAATTCTAATGGTTGAGAAAAAGTCATTGAAAGAAACATTGCACATGATTAGCTATTACATTGAGAGTTAGGTGGGAGTTACCATGGTAACAGGGTGAATGAGCACTGGGGGGATGGGTGAATATTATGTGAGTTTGAAAGTGTTGAAATGTAGAACCAACTCTTTTCCTTAACCTCACTACTCTTCTCTCACCCACCCACACCCCCGTTCCCTTACTCCGCTTCCCTAACTTATTCTCAATCCCCATGTTTACTCCCCTTTCCCTCACTCCCCTCCCACACTCATCTTATTTCAGTCCCTCTGCTTTACTTCCCTTCCCTTACCTTCCCTTCCTTCGCTCCCTCACTTATTCCCCTTCCCTTACTCACCTTACTCCACTTCACTCACTCCTTCTCTCACTCTCTCTGTCCTCTCACTTCCTCACTCCCCTTCCCTCACTCCCTCTCTCTTAGCTTCACTCTCTCTGTCCCCTCACTCTTCTTTTGTCACGCTCACTCCCTATAACTCACCCATACTCCCTTACTTACCTTTCTTTGCCCCCTCACTCAGACCCTTTCTGTCACTACATCCTTTACTCCCTCTGTCCCCTCACTCCTTCACTTCCCTTGTCTTACCCTCACTCACTTTTATCATCCCCTCTTTCACCCCTCCTTACTCACGCTCACTGCCCTTCTCTCACCCTCCCTCACCCCCATTCCCTTACTCCCTCTCATTCCCTATCCTTCACTCCCCTTCCCTTTAATTTCATCCCCCACTCACCTTCTCTCAGTACCTGTGCTTCAGTCCTCTTCCCCTCTTTTCCCTTCCTTTGCTCCCTCACTCATTCCCCTTCCCTAACTCATCTTACTCCACTTCACTCACTCCTTCTGTCACTCCCTCTGTCCTCTCACATCCTCACTCTCCTTCCCTCACTCCCTCTCTCCTAGCCTCACTCCCTCTGCCCCCTCACTCTCTCAGTCCCCTTCCCTCACGCTCACTCCCTTTAACTCACCTACACTACCTCACTTACCTTTCTATGCTCCCTCACTCAGTCCCCTTTTCTCACTCTTTCCTTCACTCCCTATGTCTCCTTACTCCCTCACTCCCCTTGTCTCACACTCACTTGCCTTTATCCACCCTCTATCACCCCTCTTTCCTCAACCACACTGCTCTTCTCTCACCCTCCCTCACCCCCGTTGCTTTACTGCACTTCCCTCACTTATCGTCATTCCCCATGTTCACTCCTCTTTCCCTCCCTCCTCTCCCACACTCACTTTCTTTCAGTCCCCCTTCTTTACTTCCTTTACCCTCTCTTCCCTTCCTTCACTCATTCACTCATTCCCCTTCCCTTACTCACCTTACTCCACTTCACTCACATTACCTCTGTCCTCTCACTTCTTCACTGCTCTCCTCTCACTCCGTCTGTCTTACCCTCACTCCCTCTGTCCCCTCATTCTCACTTCCCTTCAATCACCCTCACTCATCTTCAAACCCACACTGTCATGAACTCACTCTCACTCACTCCACCTTCCTTCTTCCTCACTCCACTAGCCTTACTCGCACTCCCATTACTTTATCCTCCCTCACCCTCTTTCCCTCAATATCAATCCCCATTTTTCACCTTGACTCATTTCTTTCCGTCAGTCCCTATCACTCTCCTTCGTTCACCCCCACTTCAACTCACTCTTGTTTACAACTCACCTTCTCTTCTGATACTTGTTCGCTCTGTCACTTTCTCCCCTTCATTCACTCATTCATTCATTCATTTATTCAGTACACATTTTCAGAAAAAAAAGAATTGCAAAATCTGTAAAGAATATAGCTCTTTTTGGAGAATTGGAGTTAGTTCTTAAAATAACGATTTTATAGTTTTTTTTGTATTTATTTCAAGGAGAGAAAAAACAGGGATTCCAAAACTGCTCAACAGGAGAAAAAAAAAAGGTGAGAAATTAGGGATGGGGATGGCAGCGGTGTTCCTCTCTCCTCCGAGCAATCAGTTCAATACTCTGCTCCCCATAACAGAGCAGTTCATCGCAGCCCATGCATAGAATTTTGATGCGTTCAAACTGCGGCTGCACGTTCAGGATCATTCTTCTACCTTCTCTTCCAGAAGCTGTTACACCACCAGTCAATGTGCTGGCCCCATCTCTCGGTGCATTCCGTGCCAGGTCCCTGATACTCTCCCGGGCATAGTTATGGGGGTGCCTTCTTTGCACATATCTAATCAAAGTGGAGTTCCCAAAACTGTATTTTTTTCTGGGGTCACCACGTGAAAGAATTGTGTGACATATCTTGCATTCCACCTTTGGAGCATTTACTTTCTTCTCACCTTCTGGAATGCTGAAAAGCTTCCAGATTAAGTGCTCCTTAACGTTTGGTTGAGGAGAGTCCTCATGGAGAAACCCATCAGAGTCACTGCTGCTTGATGCTCTTGCAGCCATTCTTTCCAAAGAATTGAAGAGGAGAAAAAGGGAACAGGCCTTGCTCTCTCCAAAGTGAAAGAGGTAGTGAAGGAAATGGGTGGGGTTTTCATTAGTTGTAAAAAAAACTGTTAACAACCAATGAAAAGTGTCATTTTAAGGTCACATGACTTGACGCGCCTACGCTACGCGCTCCGGAGCGCTTCCGGGTGCGCTTACGCGGCACGTACGTAGGCACTTCCGGGGCCACTTACGCGGCACGTACGTAGGCGCTTCCGGGGGCGCATACTCGGCGCGCCTGCTTGACATTTTGTTAAATTTTAGGAAATGCGTTTAAAGTTAAAATACGGTTATTTAAAATCAAAAATACTACTTTTATGAGTATGCCACTGAATGTCTTGCATTATTATTTACTTTAAATACATACTTATATTTTTTTCGCATGCGGAAATAGCGCTCTCGCTACGTGTACGGGTGCGTTTATGGGTGCGCAAACCCTGAGCGCTCCGAGGTAAAATGATTTTAAAAAAACTACAGGAAAAATACATTGAAAAATTAATTTTAGAAAAAAAGATTTTTTTTAATTAAAAATATATTAATTATTAGTTATAGAAAACAGCTATTAAAAAAACCTAATAATTCACTTTAAAAATTGTAGGTTACAAACTCGATATAGTAAGGAATTCGCTTTTAAAAAACCTTTGAAATTCACTGAAAAAACCGAAGGTTTCACACCAGTTATAGTTAGCTGAACATTTTACTCATACAAAACTATTGAAATTCCCACGTTATAGTTAGTTGGACTCACTATAACTCGTGTGCCCACAATCCACTGCTGATGATGTCATATATTACATCATTCATGACATGGTCAGTGACATCACTGTTGACATCACTGATGACATCTCAAATGACATCACTGATGACATCACTGATGAAATCTCAAATGACATCACTAATAACATCACTGATGACATCATGCATGTGATAATACGATGCACCTGCTCACACTCTAATCTAACCTTTGATACATCAAGTGTTAAATACAAACTACCATTCCTGAAATTATTGACACACCAATACCAGTAACTATATACGCACTCACTGATTCCTAGGTCTACACACACATCCACTCATTCACACATACAATCCCTCATACATACAGACAATCATCAATACAACAATATCATATGCACTCATACACCTATAAAGACACTCACACACTGCCACTCATCCATGGAGTTACCCACACACCTAATCAGTCATGCAAAGAATCAATCACACTCCCATTTCCTCATCTATACAGTTATATAGACAACACCTCAAATATACAAACATATACTTACTATCTTATACAATCACTGATACAAGTACACATTGATCCATACAGCCACTCACACAATCACAGGCTCTCAGGTATAGTCATTTATATATGCCAACTCTCACATGCACTGTGTTTTACATACCTACTTACTTCGAAATCTAGCGCTGAGATATCCATTCAGTCATCAAAACACCCATGCACACAGTCAACCGCCCATACAGCTGTTTCCACATGCACTCTTGAACCCATACACCAGGTGAATCAACTGCTTACACATCTATGCACAGAGTCACACACCTCCCAGCCACCCACACACACACTCAGCCTCACATACAAATACTTGGGCAACCAATCAATAACCCATATAGCCACTCATATAACTACTGATCAACACATGCAGCTGATTACACAACATCAGACATACTGATGCCCACATTCAGACAGTTTAGTCACTAACCAATGCATTCAGTAAGACACATTTAATCACTCACTTATACAGTCAGTGACGCACCTACTAAATCCTTCATACAGACACTTATACATCCACTCATTCTTCAATATGTAAAACATATTTAAACTTTACTGTCCAAAGAATTCTTTCAGCTATGGGCAGACACGCATAGATGTGTTCAAGTTCATTCGCAAACTAAAATTAAGGAAACATTTTAAACTGAATAATGCTCAGGCTTGAGCAACGAATATTTCAAATAACACCCAACCATCTAAATTGTTTCAGATTGCTGATACAAAGGCTCTTAAAGTGGCGAACGAACTAGCGCGTGATGAAGAATTTGAACCAGGGAAAACTTATCCAGGGGAGGGATTTCTATGAATCATCCATGTGTGACCACCTTTAAGCCTCCTTCCATTTTCTATCCAATAATGCCGAAAGACAATATTGATGCTTTTTGTGATATAGTAGTGGAAGATTTAAAAGGATTGCAAACTAACATCACGCGCAGAAAGAAAAGATTCAAATATATAGAAAGACAATACCACAAATTGATGAAAAAATTAAGGAGTGATTCTAATCTTATAATCAATAAGGCTGATAAGGGAGGCAATACTGTCATCTGGCCCCGCAGCCTTTATATGGAGGAAGCAGAAAAACATTTGAGTGACACCACCTGCTACAAAAAGGGGAGCTTTAATGACATCAAGAGCCTTAAAGAAAAGACCCACAAGGAACTAAATCAGTGGAGGCATCTTGGTTTATTGAGCAAACAGGAACATGCCTTTTTGAAGAATGATTTTCCAGTCACGCCTTTTTTCTATTTAATTCCGAAAATTCATAAACAATCATTTCCGGTCCTTGGGCGTCCTATCATCTCTGCCCAGGGGAGTCTGCTAGAATCTATTTCTAGATATGTAGACCAATTCTTGCATGAATTTGTGGAAAACTTGCCATCCTTCATCAAAGAAACTGGCCATTTCCTGTCTAAGATCAAAGATATCAAGTGGGAGAATGACTATGTACTCATAGCTTTAGACATTAATTCACTTTACACCAGCATCTCTCACGTGGATGGGTTGAATGCAGTAAGATACTATTTGAGTAAACGGAGCATTTCTTACAATCAACACAGCAATATGTTATTGAGTATGCTTGAATTATGTCTTAATAACAATTACTTCCTATTTAACAGGGAGGTTTACCAACAGCTAAGAGGAGTGGCAATGGGGGCATGCTTCTCTCCTACCTATGCATGTTTACATGTAGGGTGGTGGGAGGAGCATGTCCTCAAGAGAACACTTGCTGAGTTTTTCCCTAATTGTGTGATACATTTTTGGCGTTTTATTGACGACCTATGCATGATTTGGAGGGGTTCGCTGGAGTCAGCAAATGAATTTGTCAATAAGATTAATGTCAACAATCTTAATTTACGCTTCACCTCCCAGATCAGCACCCACCTTATCCAATTTCTTGAGGTGGAAATTTACATTGCGGAGGGTGGGTTACATACCCGTTTGCACAGGAAAACTACAGCGGGCAATGCAATACTGCACGCAAGTAGCTCCCATCCTAACCCTCTGATCAGGAGCATTCCCTACGGGGAGTTTCTAAGGATGAGGAGGATCTGTAGCACCCCAACAGACCTTTAGAGATGTCAGCATGAGGCTCTTGAAAGATTTAGTGCTCGAGGGTATGATGATGCTCTGTTGTTAAAGGCAAGAGACAGGGCCAACCAATTGGACAGGGACAATTATCTCGCCTCAATTAATGCTGAGGTTACATCCTGTCCGGTGGAGATGGAGGATGAGACAGTGAGTGATAACATCAGTTTAATAACAACTTTCAATGAAGATCACAGAAAAGTGAGAGGGATTTTGAAAAAGCATTGGCCTCTTTTGAAGACTGATATCAGTTTAGCTCCACTTATACCAGTTGAGCCAGCGGTGGTCTTTAGAAGAGCTCCGTCCATGAGGGACGTGTTGGTTAAATCGAGTCCAGAGGTAGTAATTAAACCTCATCGGATTTCAAATAAATGTGGCTTTTTCAAGTGTATCTCTTGCAGAGCGTGCAAGTTCGGCGTAAATACCAGCGAGTACTGCTCTGCATTTGATCCTAACCCCATTAAGATCAGGGAGCATTTCACCTGCCGTACAGATTTTGCGGTTTATGTGCTCCAGTGTACCTGTGGACTCAGGTACGTTGGCAGCACTAAATTACAGGCTTTTAACCGCATTCTGCAACACCTACGAGCAGTGGTCAATTCAGATGGTAATTACCCTGTCGCTCGGCACTTTGAATTGGTCCACAACAAAAATCTTAATGAATTGAAGTATTTCATTATTGATGCGGTGCCCAAAAACATCAGAGGGGGAAATAGGGAGAAAGCCTTAAGACAGCTTGAAAGCAAATACATCTTGCTTTTAGATACCAGGATCCCTAATGGATTAAACACAGGGGAAGACCTTCATTGCTTCCTATAGCTGGGTGGATCAACATGAATACTGGACACCTACCTGCCACGTTACCAAATTTCAGGGACCAGATTGGGCAGTGGTAGAAATTATTAGATCAATTCATGATCCAGTGGGCCAAGTTTTACTTTGAGGTATACGCATAGGGATCCCAGAAAACATCTTATCGGGTATCTTTTCTGAATATATAGGGTGCCCTTGATCTGCCCCGTATCTTTCCTGGCTTTCAATTGATCATAGTATGGGCACTATGCCATAATGTTTATTTTTTGTCTTGTCATTAGTTGTGTCTAATGAGGTTTTCAGCATTGATGACATTGTCAGTACAAACGCTTCTGTTTGTGGGTGGCATGTAACTCTTCATAATTAAAGGTATATTTAACGTGCCATCACCAATGCACTCACTAGTATATATGAATTGGACACTTGGTTTTAATATGCACTATTTTGCACATTTGCACAATCAGGCACTTTATCAAATAGAATATTTGCACGTTCCCTAAAATATGAAACTTTGCAGCAATTTTGACTTTAATATTTATCGGAATATGGCGAGGGTTAACATGCCCAGTATTTACAATAGAAAAGGGAGACAGGAGGACTGATTGGAAATAGCATTATAATCAATTGGTAAATGAAATGTATGATCTATTTTTTATTTATTGTGTAAATATATCAATTTACCTTTCCCTTTGTAAATAGACCAATGTAAAAATGTATATTTGGTTTTAGACAATATCTCCGATAACTTAGTATTCTTTTTATGTCTATGTATTGCTGACGTTTTTTCATTGGGGACACACATAGTATATAAACTGCACCTATAGGTTCTTATGGTCATGTGATCAAGGCTGCCGTGTTGCAGCTGAAACGCGCCATGCTGGGGACAGAAGAACAATAAACCACCTTTGATTTGAATGAAGCGCAGTTTTGTGGTCTGTACCTACGTTTGGAGAGTCGGAATTCATTGCCGATCAGTAGGAGTGTGGAACGGATATATATATATTCACTGAAAAAAACATAGGTTTAAGGGGCATTATGGCTAGTTGTACAAAACCAGTGAAATTCCCCCGTTATAGTTAGTTCAGCTACATATAACTCGCGCGCCACCAATGCACTGCTGATGACGTCACATATTACATCACTCATGACATCACTCATGACATCTCAAATGACATCATCCAGTGAATGTGTGTTTTTCTGAAAATTAAATATGTTTTATATATGTATATCTCAAGGTCGATGGAAGAATAAATGGGTATATAATTGTCTAAATGGATAATGTAAAAAAATAATTTGATTGTATAACTGATTAATTAAGTGTATCCTAGTGAATACATGGGTTAGTGAGTAATGTTTAAATATATAAATATCTGTATCTCTCACTTTGTGTATATATGGCTGCATGGGTTGGTGAGTAGGTACATGAGTGTCTATACAGGTTATTAGTTGTTTTTTTTGAGTATCAATATGAGTGTCTGAGTGTCTATGGTTCGGTGGGGGTATTATGTAGTACATATTTGCATGAATGAGTGACTCACTGTTTGTAAGTGTTGAAGACAGCATGTGTGCAGGACTGTATGGGTGGATGAGTGTTTGTATGGGTGTGTTAGTGAATGCATGACTGTCTCACTAGTGTCTTTAAGAGGAACTACATATGTTTTAAACTAGTATATATGAGTATTGGTGTATATAAGTGAGTATATGTGGGAGTGAGAGTTTGGTAGAGTCCCTGTATAAATTAGTTTGTGTTTCTATAAGTGATTGCTTAAGAGAGTAAGTATGTGTAAGTTTCTGTAGTCGTAAGTGTGGTGCTGTGTGTCTAACTGTTTACGTGGAGGGGCAAGGCCAAGCACGGATCGAAGATGCCCACGTAGTGTATTAGCTCCACTGATTGTCCCTGCCCCACGTCTATCCTGCAGACACATTTGTGTCACCTGACGACAGCCCCCAATGTCGGAGTAATGGTGGTTCCCAACCAGCTTACCCCGGCTCGCCGAGCAGGTCAGACGGGGGAGATATTATCCCCGCAGAGTTTAGACCTGCTGAAGGACCGAAAGCCGGGACCCACAGTGACAAGGGGCACCGGAAGAGAGCTCCGGCCAGCCTGACTGCATCGTGCAGTGGCGCCACCCTCTTAACCTGCTGCCGTGATATTTTGGAGCGGACCTTTGGGGAAGCATCCAAGACCCACGGCAGTGGCGGTGACTACCACCTGAGTCTATAATCCAGTGAGGTAAGAGTGTTTAAATCAGCAGAGACGATAGCGAGCGCGCCCGCCGGGAGTTGGTTACTGGCAGCGGCGCGCTCCTGACGGCAAGAACTTTTCTTCTGCCCGCCCCATCGGGGACAATGTCTGCCACATGCCCAGATCGGGGCTGATGTCTGCTGTACGCCCGGGTCAATAGCAGCCTTGTGGAGCCTGTTTTCTCCACATCAGGGCAGTGGTGCGTCTCCCCCCCGGGAAGCATTGGGGGAGAGCTCTGATCGATAGTGTTGCATTCCCAAGGTGCAGCCGCGATCTCCTGAGGTGGAGCTGTGAGGAGTCATCAGAGACCCACAGCAGCTGCGGTGATTGAACACCCAAGCCAGTAATCTGGTAAGGCGGTAGGGCGCAATTTGGAAGAGAAGACAGAGAGCGCGCCTTCCGCAAGCTGGTTAATGGCGGCGGAGCGCTCCTGATGGCAATAATTTTCCTGCTACCCACCTCATCAGCGTGGGTATTTGCTATACATCCAAAGTGGCAGCGACCCTGTTGGCCTCGGTTTTGACACATCTGGGCACTGAGATGACCCTCCGGGGCTTAAGAAGGACTAGGAGAGAGCTGGTGACCCTCTGCAATTTTGCCTGAGTTCAGGACGGCTTAATGACGAGGGGACTGTGGCAAATTTCCTAGGAGGTCAGTGGAGGACGAGTTGCTGGTGTATTAAACAGTTACCATCTTTTGGGTCCAGGTCTAGCTTAAAGGTTAGTCCCCAAGATTGCTGCAGCTGCCCTGAACCGAATAAAGGGACTCATCACCTTGGGGAGAGAAGGATTTGGCCTTGGACTACCGGCCGCCCGTGCTTTGGATATTGGTACCCTGACTGATTGGCCCCGCTAGTGAGCGCAGCGGGGTAGGGGGTTGTTGAGTTGGGGTATTTTGTTTATTTGTTAGTTGCTACACTTGTTCCATGGGTGCAATGTATGGGTACACCCACAGAAGATTTGCTGGAGGAATACAAGCCAGAGATTTCTGGACCTACAATTTGCATGACAGGCGTGATGGGAGATAGAAACGTTAACATTTTGAGCTGGAATGTTAGGGGACAAAATCAAACAAAGTGTGGTTCTCCAGTACTTTAAGAGGCATGCACCAGACATAGTTCTGCTCCAGGAAACACATTTGGTTTGGAATTTCTGTAAGGCAATGCATTGGGGGGTATAAGTTGGTTGCACATTCTGGTTTTACCTCAGGTTTCAGGGGTGTGGGTATCATGACGAGAAACACATTCCCACTGTCAGTTAGTTCCACATGGGTGGATCAAAGAGGCAGATGTGTTGGTGTTTCTGGGATGTGGGAGGGCCAGCTCATTACCTTTATGTCTGTCTATCTTCCCCCAGGCTTCCAGAAAACGACATTTGCTGACCTAGGTGCAGCCCTACTCACCATTCCGCAAGGGCTCTTAGTCCTAGGGGGGGGCTTTAATGCAGTGGTCTCGGGTACATTGGATAGATATCCCCATCGGGAAGTGAGACTGTCTGCCCGTTGGTTAACAGATTTCCTTGAGGCGATGGGCTGTAGAGTATATCGCCCGCACCAAGTACAGCACACCTTTCCCTCTGTGGCGCACAACAGTCTCTCCTGCTTGGACTATTGTCTTATGCCAGCTGCACAAGCCACATATATAAACAAAATTCAACACTTAGGCAGTTGGGTTCACCTGCTTATAAGTGTGGATGAAGTGGGAAGGTTTGCCCCAATTAACCCTTGGTACCTTCGTGAACCCAAGATCCGTGAATATCTTATTAAGGCTATTGACGAATATTTTTCCAACAATGTGGGGTCAGTGTCCTCTTCCCTGAACTTCCCTGTCGTTGATATCTGACTCCAAGAGAGACATACAAAAATAAATCCTCGATCTTGAGGCAGACATATATAGACTGGAGGGGGAACTAGAGACCGGGGTGACGCCAGAGAAGCTCCATAGGCTGAGTCTGTGGCAGCACGACTACAATGCACAAGTTTCAGAAAGGGCCAAGGCCCTGGTTAGAGAGCAGCAGGGCAGGATTTATGATCTGGGAGATAAGGCCGGGAAGCTCATAGAGTGGCTGGACAAAAGGGAATGGGTGAGTCGGCCAGTCCTGAGGTTCCATGACGATTTGAACCCGTGTTTTCAATGTTGTCGGAAATACATAATATTGGTATCAGCGAACCGCAAATGATCCATTTAGCATATCCTGGTGTTTTCGCTACGATACGAGCAAGAGTACTCCTGTTATGAACACATTTCTGATCTACCCACGGCATCCATCTTAGATCATGGCAGCCATTTTGTGTTTCTTGCCCTCACATACGCAATAACCTCCGATCACTTCATTTCGACTAAGGACACGTAGCCTTAGCCGGAGATTCACCTCTTTCATGACACGTGCACCTTAAACCAGATCACGCTGTTGCTACATGACTCGACAAAGGGCTGCCTCCTCTGCCCGAGGCCAGCCCAACTGAACTGGTTCTCGTGTCCATTGTCCCGATCATGATTAGGCGGCCGAAGCCGGTAGCCTTGCCCATTTACAACCCACAAACATCTCTTATCCCGCTTTTCTATCTTCCACACCTGGCTCCGTTCCTTTCTTTCCAAATCTTTATTAGGGGGAGGTAACGAAATTTACGATGAGGCGGTCCGGCTCTTGAATACAATATTGACAAGGGATTGTGATGAACTAGTGAGAACCCCTCTTCGTAGATGTTTTGTATCAGATTTTATTGACGGTTCCTGTGTACGCCAAATATTTATTGTTTATGACACAAAGGTTTTGGGAAATGTACCAACATGTGAAGAATTCGCCTGAGGGCCAAAATTTAGTATATAAGGAGCAACCCTCTTTGTACAATTTGAACAGGCTCCTAGTTACTGCCCATGCGTAGTTTCTGTGACTTCTGTGTCCCTGCAGTAATAAACCTTTGGTCTTTGACGCCACCATCGAGAAGCCCGTGTTTCTGTTCATTTGCGCACCAAGGCAGGTGGAACTCCGGGGTCTTTGGGTGTTGTTCCCTGACACCTCTGGACGGAACCAAAAAGTCCAGAACTCCAATTGGCGCCCAACGTAGGGCGACGTCATTCGGTACCGGTCCAAAAGCCTGAAGAGTTCGAGAAGCTTCGTGTGAAGATTCCTGAGGGAGGCGCCCCACTTCATCGATCCCGGCATATCGCAAAAGTGGCCCGAAGTTCTCTTCCACGAGGGTTCCCGTTCAGGACGGCTGCAGTGGGCCGTTGCCTTGACCGTCGCCCTGTCTTGGACCCGAGGTGCAGTCCTTAGTACAGCGAAACGTGAAGGGTTTCTCCTTGGTGACGTCTTCAGTGCCTCAGTTAAGTATTTAGTGGTTGCTAGTTGGTTACTTCGTGAGGGTTGTTAAAATCCTTTTTGGTTCTTGGTTTGGTTTAGTTTCGTAAGATTATCACTGGTTGTTCTGGTTACGATAATCTATTTGGTTCAGTTTGGGTATCGATACATCAGTTCGTTTTGGTAGGCCTTAAAGTTCTTGGTTCAAGTGCACATATCTGTTTTGTGTTTTGTTTGTTTTGTGTTCCGGACTGAAAAATGGTAAGTCGGAGAAATTGTATGTTGCCTTGTTTTGGTTGCACCAGTGACTCACGATTGGAGGACTCATGTCTGGTTCCTCCGATTGGGACTCCCCTATATGACTTATATTGTAAACATGGTGTGGGTCCTATATCCTATAATGAGGTGTGGGTCCGCTACACTGAGAAAGACGGTGTCCTTAGTTGGCCACTGCATGGTAGTTTTGAACCCGAAATTCTTGACAATTTAGAAGCGAAATTGTTTAGGAAGAAAGCCCGGCCGGCAATGTTTGATTCTTTCCGTTACTGGCGAAAAGAATCCAAACAGAGAGAAATGAAGAGATTAAAGAAAGAACAGAAAGAGAAAGAAGAGTTGACTCTAGAGCAAGCGGCTAAGCAGCTGCAAGATAACGAGTGTGAAAAGGCCATAGAGGTGGCCATTAGAGAGCATAATTTAGCGATCGACAAGTGCTATCCTGCCTTGCCATCGAAAACAGCTAAGATACTAGAAGACCCCGAAAACGATCCTCTGTTGTCTTATCTGTTACGGTCACCTCCACCGTATGCAAAAGGTGCTACGGCTCCACTTGTACCAAATGTTCAATTGCCGGTTGCTGGACAACCTGGTATTCCTGCTCCTGCCCCTCAGAATCAAGCTCCTGTACCTCCTGTAGCTAATGTGAATGTTCCTACGGCTCCTCCTCTTCCTGGATTGCCGACTTCTATACCTGTATCTGTCTCGCTTACACCTACTGCTCCACAAACTATTTTTCTCGATACTCCTACTGTTCCGCTATCTGTTCCTACTTCCACTGTGTTTTCTACGTCTGCAAGTGTGTTGACTCCACTTTCTGTTCGTCGAAGAATCACTGATTCTGTGTCTAATATGCTGTCTCCTTTCTATAAAACTTTAATTAAGACTCCTACTTCCGACTCTGTTCAAAGACGTAGTCAACATCCAAGCACTGAGGAACGGGGAATTTTAGATTCCACGGCTCTCAGATGGATATCGAAGAGTAGGAGATATAGTACGAAAGATGTGCTAGATACATTTATGCAGTGGAAGGAACCAACGCAACGGTATGTCTTTGATGAGATGTGCTCGCTGTTGCGTGAGGAGATAGAGGAAGATGATGTTGAATCGGATTTAGAAGACTTAATTAAGGTTCAGAAAGAGTTTGCTGCTGGTATGATAGTAGGTGAAAATATAGAAGAAGCGATGGAACTGATCTTAAGTTTTAGAAATGATCCATCTCTTCGTTCACCGAGAGATTTAGAGAAAGGTAAGACGAAGCTGAGTCGCCAATATCCAATGAGGGAGGTTCCTCCGATTTGGCGCGAAGCAGTGCAAGCTAATGCTCCTAATGGTATTGTAGCCGCTCCGGCGCAATTCCAGAGAGTATGGATACATATTCCGTGGAAGCGAGCCGAAGTGATAGCAGTGAAACAGGCCTTACCAGATCCGCGTAAGAATCCTGCTGGATATTACAAGGAATTAACCCAGACAGTTGAGGCTTGTATAATGAACTTAGCAGACATTGATATGTTATTTGGAAATGTAGTTCCGCAACCAGTGTGGGCTAAAATTCGTAGGGAGGATCATAAAGTTGCCTTAGGTGGTGATTGGGCAGCTATCACTGCAGCAGATGGTCAGCAAACGGGTGGTGCAAAACCTGAGCCCCTAATTGCTAATCTTCCGGGTAGGATAATCGACTTAATGAAGACTCTGATGCCCGCATTACGTGTTAATTGGGACAAGTTATCCGCATGCAGGCAAAAGAAAGACGAAAGTGTCTCCGACTTTTTCACGAGGTTCGAAGAGACTTTTGTAGATCATAGTGGTCAAGATATGAGCACTGAAGGAGGACAGAGACTGTTTGTCGATAAATTTGTGCATAATCTGTTACCTGAGTTATGCAATAAATTAAAGGATTCAGAGAGTGCGTGGGCTGTTTCTACAACTGCGCAAATACTTGCAACTGCACAATATTACGAAAATAGGGATAAAGAGGAAAAAGTGAAATCAGACAAGAAAACGAAAGATTTAAAGACTAAAGTTCTTCTGCAACAGGCGTATCCGCCTCGCACAAATCAGACTAATATGCAACAGAATTCGTATCAAAGGACAGATTATAGTTCAACGAGGCCTCAATATCAATGGAACCAGTGTGCGTATTGTAAGAAAGAGGGTCACTACAAGAATGAATGTCCGATCTTAGCGCAAAATAATGCAGCAGCAGCTCAGAGAGGTCGTGGTGGTTTTGTGCAAAATTCTAGAGGACGAGGACGAGGTGCTATGCCTCCACAGACGAATGATCGTCCTTCCAATCACTTTGATCAGCGAAATGGACAGTCTACTCAGCAAAATAGATCTCAACAATATCTTGTTGAAGACTATTGTGAAGTAGATGAAGGATTTCAGCAAAATGGGTACTAGGACAGCCATGGACAGAGAGAGGGAGTAGTATCAGTTCCAGTGGATCAGAGTGAAGTTGCGATTGTGAAGTGCAGTGCTCATAAAGCAATCACGGATGATGTTGGTCGTGGAAATGCTTTTGCTGATGAAATCGCTAAACAGACAGCTAGAGACATGATGAGTAGAATGTATGTTGCTACGTCTGCAAGGTGGATTGCTGAATCTGGAATGTGTGAGGATACAATGGAAAGTGTGAAAGAGATTCAGAAAGAAGCAACTGAGGAAGAGAAACGTGTATGGAGAGAGAGTACGGGCAAATTGGATTCGAATGGGTGTTGGATTGACTTGACAGAACAGCAGCGTTGGATGTTGCCTAATGTGTATGTGCTTGCAGTGGTGACGATGGCGCATGGAGTAGCACATATCAGTTCTAAAGGAATCTGTAAGATGTTGGCTCCAGTCTGGAAGAATGATGGGATCAGTAAGTGTGCAGAGAGAGTGGTGAAAAATTGTATGGTATGCCTGATGCATAACCCTGGCAAGGGAACTCCAACTCCTGCTGGTCACTTCGCTCCTCCTTCTTGCCCCTTTGAAGTGATTCAGTTAGACTTCATTCACATGGATCGCTGTAATAATTTGAAATATGTCCTGGTGGTAGTCTGTGCTTTTTCCAGATGGATCGAAGCATACCCACTAAAGGACAATACTGCCCTATCAACTGCCAAAATTCTTCTCAAAGAATATTTCCCTAGATTTGGTATGCCACGGATTGTATGGTCAGATAACGGAAGTGAGTTTATAGGGAAAGTTATGCAGAGTGTGTGTGCCGGCCTAGGTCTGAAACAAAAGTTCCACAGTGCGAACCATCCCCAGTCTGCTGGTTTAGTGGAGGGTTACAATGGCACTCTCAAACTGAAATTAGCTAAGATACAAGCATCCACAGGTTTAGCCTGGCCAGACGCACTTCCTTTGGCTTTGTTATCAACAAGAGCAACTGTACATTCTAGAGTGGGGCTTAGCCCTTATGAGATAGTGTTTGGCCGCCCGGCAAATATTTGGGGTGTGCCAAGGCCTAAGGAGTTTTGTTCTCTAGAATATCCTATGTTAATAGACTACCTTTACGACTTGACTGCTAAATTGAGTCTTATTCACCAACAGGTTTTCGATGCTTTACCAAAGCCTCCGGAGAGTCCAGGGCATCAGCTGAAACCTGGAGATCAAGTGGTTATCAGGAACTTCGCGAGGACGAAGAATCTTCAGCCCAGATACATCGGTCCCTTCCAGGTCCTGCTTGCAACGAGGACAGCAGTTCGTGTAGCTGGACGCAAGCACTGGGTGCACGCGTCCCATGTTAAGCGTGTCCCTTTGCCACTTCCTTACGACGACTGGGTGAAGAAGGGAATTGGTGCCTCCGAGTCTGAACGCACGCCAAAGTTCATCCCTTTCAGCGATGCCGAATTGATTACTGACACTCCGAAATCTGACTCTCCTCCTGAAAAGACTCCTTTGAACTCTGAACATTTGTCTCCTGCATCAGAAGAAACTCTGTCATCTGCGAACTTGAACACTGCAACAGATACCAGTGATACGCTATTTGCCGATCAAACAGTACCTGCGAAGCAAAGATATAATTTACGAAACCGTAAAATGGACAAATAAAGCAGGCAACTGCATATTGTGATATTTTGAAATATTGAACTTTTGCCTTCAGCCAGGAAGTTTGCTATTGTTTTATTTTTTATGAAATTGCCTTGCCTTCTGGGTAGCCGTAGGGTCGTGGCTGTGTGCTTAGTTGAATCTGCGGGGGTCTGACACAAGGTCGATCTTTCTGTTAGTTCTGGGAACTCCCAGGGCTGATAGAGGCATTTTCATCTACGTACACATCATCAGTGGTCGCAAGCGGATTGTAGAAGATGGAGCTTCCTGCGCTGCAACGAGAAAATTTGATTTATGTTCGCAGAAACAGACTTTACAGAATTCTTCATAGCAAATGCTTTTTGACGCAATGTGCCATTACATTTCTAATTGTTTTGATAACGTTGGTGGGTGGAATCGTTTTTGGTATAAGTTTGATTTATGTACCAGTAACTACAGTACCTCCCCTTAATCCTGTTACTTCTACTGTTTCCTCTATACACTCTTTTCACTCGTTTCCTGAACATGAGCAAGCCCGACGCTCAGAATTCATTAATAACACTTTTGTACAGCTCTTGCACCAACACCAACTAGTAGTTAACACTACAGACTGCTGGGTGTGTGGCTTGATACCCCACACTATGGATAAAGGCATTCCCTATCTGGTTTTGCCTTTCAGCTACAATGGATCATTTCAGGCCCTTCAAACCATCTTTGCCTATGCCCTTGAAACCTATCCTCCGCGCCCCCCACGTTCCACTAAATATAACTCTGCCAACAAAGCCTTAGTCCAGGGAATTATTGACATGATCAAGGACGTTAATAATACTCCATCATACCCTAGAGACGAATTGCGAGTATATTTAAGTTGGAATTCTTCAGAGTATCGCCTTAGTTTGGGAGAAAGCAAGCGTAAAAGCTCAACTCCAGTCTGGGTCGTACCTCACCGAGGTCAGGTCTGTTTGCAAGGTAATGGGAGAAATCCAAGAGCTCAGCTAGGGAGGAGTGAGTGCGTTGAGACTTATGTGTTTCCGGCTAACTCTTCCCCTGCATTCCTTACTGCTAGGGGTACCTACTTCATCTGTCGAGACCGAGCATATACATGGTTACCTGCTGACTTTTCAGGTTCATGTTATATTGCTCGATTGTTGCCTCCAACATACACTGCTTCATCTGACTACCACAGAACTAGAGTAGCGAGAGGTGCCTTCAGCAAGGAAGATACCGCTGGTCAGGAAGCTGGAGACTTTTTCAAAGGCTTCCTTCCGTTCTGGGGGCCTATGGCCAATAGTAGAAACATACGTCAGCTAACACGGGTAGTTGAATCTACTATTACCGAAACTGCTGGTGCCCTTAGCAATTTGACCGCTGAGCTTCAGGCGGATAGACTCATGACGTTGCAGAACCGTATGGTTCTAGACGTTATACTTGCAGATCGAGGTGGGGTATGCAGAATGATCCAATCGAGCTGCTGTGTCTTTATTCCTAATAATGCTCCAACAGTCTATGAGGCGATCTCTAAGCTACACAAGATTTCCGATTCTATACACTTAGACAAGGGAAACTGGTCCTTCATGGAGTGGTTTTGGACTCTGATCTCAGCATGGGGATGGAAGGTTCTAATGGTCATTGGTGTCATCTTAGTATTCCTTTTCTCATGCTGCCTGATTATCCAGTGTGGTCCAGCCCTGTGTAGTCTTTGTGCTACAACCTGTTTTAGAAAACCACCCGCATTTGGAGAAAAGGCGCGAGAAAGAATGATGATACAACAACATGTCACTGACCTGATGAGCATAGAATTAGATTCTGACATAGACTGAGTAATTGCCTATGTAAGGGCAAAAGGAGGGTCTGAGGTTCCGTGACGATTTGAACCCGTGTTTTCAATGTTGTCGGAAATACATAATATTGGTATCAGCGAACCGCAAATGATCCATTTAGCATATCCTGGTGTTTTCGCTACGATACGAGCAAGAGTACTCCTGTTATGAACACATTTCTGATCTACCCACGGCATCCATCTTAGATCATGGCAGCCATTTTGTGTTTCTTGCCCTCACATACGCAATAACCTCCGATCACTTCATTTCGATTAAGGACACGTAGCCTTAGCCGGAGATTCACCTCTTTCATGACACGTGCACCTTAAACCAGATCACGCTGTTGCTACATGACTCGACAAAGGGCTGCCTCCTCTGCCCGAGGCCAGCCCAACTGAACTGGTTCTCGTGTCCATTGTCCCGATCATGATTAGGCGGCCGAAGCCGGTAGCCTTGCCCATTTACAACCCACAAACATCTCTTATCCCGCTTTTCTATCTTCCACACCTGGCTCCGTTCCTTTCTTTCCAAATCTTTATTAGGGGGAGGTAACGAAATTTACGATGAGGCGGTCCGGCTGAGGTAATATAAATTTTATGGTCATGTTGTGTTCCCTAGCGAGTACCCCACCGACTCCATGTACGAGTTAAAAGTGCATGTAACTTCCCTCCTGTACCAGCTATAAAGACGCAAATACATTTGCGTCCAACGTTAACTTGTCCTCTTTCAGACCCACCATGAATGGGTTTGATGGTCCGTTCCTAAGTATGCTATGCCAACGTCTTTTTGAAGTGTACTCCTACGTTTTTCAGCCTGGCTGAAAGTAGGCCCTGAATCTCTGCCACCGAGCCTCTTCTCTGGCTTCTGACTGCGAGGGCCTCTGCCCAAGCAGCCCCCGTACCCGTGAACTCTGACTTACTTCTAGCGCGGCCCTCCGTGCTCAAGCTCAGCCTGCTGCCTGCCAAGATTGACTATAACCTTCGAGTTATCTGTTTTCCTCCCCGAAGATACATTCCAGCCTGCTAGTTTCAGTAAACATCCTTCCTCAGCTACAGGGCTAAAGGGCCGACCTGTCTTTTTGCAAGTAATTCATAGCCTCTGTTGCCATGCTTCCATGGAAGGCCCCATGCCCCCACGCTTCTCATACAGACACTCAGGCGCTTATACACGCACTCACAGCAAGTATAGAATAGCTTCTGCTCTAGAGACCTTTCTGCCCAGATAGCTTAGTTCCTAAACATCAGCTATCAGATATGATAGAAGCACAAGTTGATCTGACATGCCAGACTTCTGTCTCTTTCCGTCAGTGTAAATGTCAAGTCCCCTGCACCCCGTCTATCACACGTCATGCAGCTGCGCGCGCATCCAAGCTTCCGATTTCTGCTGACATTGCAACATTCTGTTAGCACCACCCCTTGGTGCCACCCACTTGCGTCACCTATCAGTGACGTTTCTAGCACACACCCTAGTTCACGCCTAGTTTACGCCTCTTGATGATGTACTAGCACCACGTGTATACTGTTATCTTGTCTTCTCTCAGCTGTTACGCCTCTTCCATTGAACATTATGATGTAAATCAAGTATATAAGCTATGTATTGTCAATAAACGACGGCGCGCTCATCTATCCCTTCTGACACCCTGTGTGGTGGTCAGAACATGATATCCTGATTCCTTTATGAGGAATAAAACCCTTAGAAACTCTTACACCACGGACTCTGTTTTCCTTCATTTCGATTGAGTTATCATTGATTAAGTACTTACCTGCATAGAAATTAAGAGAGTAAATTAATTATTTACATCATTTTGGCGCCCGAATAGGGACCCCTCCCCCACCTCACGCGCCGGAAGGTGCGTTGCAATCCGTGTCCCCTGCCATCAGTTAGACGGACCACACGTGTACTGGCAGGATTTCCTGCATCCCCCTCTGACACACGGAGGTGACGAAGACTGCGATCAGTGCCCAGACGAGGCGGTGAGGAGTGCGGAGGATCCCGACCAGAGCCCAGCCGAAGGAAGCAAGGTCCGAGGTGTGAAGAGGCCCACCAGTTTTCCGAAGTTTTCCGAAGTTTTCCGAAGTTTTCCGAAGTTTTCCGAAGTTCCGAGTCGAGTCCAGTCGAGTTTTCCGAGGCCTTCTGTTTTCCGTGCTTCCCGGTGAGTACCATTGCTGGGTCGTATCTAGACGGGTTTGGGTACGCAAGTCCGGTCTGCACTGTTTTTAGGCAGTGTATCTGTACTGTTTAGCAGTATATAAAGTATTCCGAATTTCTGCACTGTTACAGCAGTGTATCTGTATCGTTGAGCGGTACATTCAGAGTAAGGGGAAGTTAGCTATGTCTTTAAATGTTTCATGTGATTAATGTCGTGGTATGAATGTGATTGTTTTGTGCATTATTGTGTTTTTTTTGTTTAAATAGTTACAGGCGAAATTAAGTATTAAGGATCAAGCATTTCAGTATCAAGTAGGCACAATGCCGTTTTTTAACAAATTAAAGCAGATAGGAACTAGGAAAGGGATGTTAGAGGAAGAGATTCCAATCCCCCCTAGGGACACTCCAGGTAATTTCATGTATAATAAACATGGCATAGACGCCATCTTGTATCTAGAGTTATGGACAGATTATACCAAGCACCTAGAGGAAAGATACCGATGGCCAGTTAACGGAACATGGGATGCCGAGTGCATCATAAAGGTAGAAGAAATATTACGGAAAAAGAAAGCTAGACAATCTCAGAAAGACGCCATAGAATTTTGGCGTAAGGAATCACGTAAGCGTGCTGATAGAGCACTCCGTAGAGAAGACAGGCTTAAAGAATCAGAAAAGGCCCAAGAAAACGAATTAGTTACTGAGGGAATTCGAGTAAAAGTAGAACAAATAGATCGTATCCAAAATGGCAAAGTGAACAACATGTATCTTTTGGCCGATGGTACCCCTGACGCCATTTCAGAAATACCGAAAAATTTGCCGTCACCATTAGTTCCAACTAAAGTAATGCATAAGACTACTAAAGACATATTCCTAAATTCATATCTCGAAGATGTAGCGCCAGCTTACACCAATCTGCCTGTTCGTGCCCTGCCTACTGACAGGGCCGGGGGTGGTACTGCCCCCCAAGATCACGCTCAGCCGACACCGAAAAAGACTAGTTCCGTTCCGCCAGCTCCGCCACTTCCCTCACCTAAAACTGATCTGCCGAAACCACTTCAATCAGATCCTACTAAAAGACAAATTCAGATACTGACTACACACAGAGATAATGCCCAAGTTTCCGCTTCAGGAGGTGCGACCGCGGGTCTCCAGACCCCGCCACCGACTCACAGATTAAATCTCAGAGGTCTGCAGAGTCCTCTTACGCACAGATCCCCCCGTTCTTCTAATTCATCCCGTCTTGATGCACTAAAAGAAAATATGTCAGTTTGTAGATATGATCCAGAACCGGGACAGGACGACTTAATGGTATTAGCGTCTTTACGGTTAAGATCTGCTACTGATAGTTTGTTATGTTATGCAGGAATGAAGGAGCGCCTAGATAGAATATATGAGTTCGTTCAAACAGGAAAGGACCCCGACAGTATTAAGGATGCCCTGGAGAAACAGAAAGTTAACATGCAAGCACTGATACTACGATTTTTCATAAATTGTCTAATAAGAGAACGAGACAGGCCCGGAACAGATCAGAGTGAATTAGATGCATTGAACAAGTGGGGTCAAAATATAGCTGATGGAAAACATGACAGACAAAATTGCATAGAGGCCATGTATAAAAAGATTAAGAAAGCAGTGATAGCAGTACACGAGAAAGAGAAAGAAAAGGCTCCCTCCGAGGAGGAAGAAGAATCTGAAGAACCAGAACCGACTACAAGCACTATAGCATATGTAGGTAGGGGAACTTATCTTAGGAAGGGTATCCGTCCAGAAAGCAAGAGAGTTTTCTTCTCTGCCTTAACGAATCCGAATTCTGCTGAGCATCAGTTCCAGGAAACTGATAAACGGCTTCGAGATCGAGTTGGGTACCATGTACTCAATTCTATGGATGAACAAGAATTAGCCCGATCAGCGGTATCATGGGCCGAAAATGCAGACATATATAATGATGACACCGTAGCACAGACATTTCTGAACCTCTCCCCCGACGAACAGAAATTAGCAGGGGTATATATGATTCAGCACCTTCTCATTAAGTACAGAAAACATTATTCCGATCCAGGTCCCTTACATGAGACACTAGAAGCACTACTGATGGATAGATGGAGAGGCCTAAGCACTAAATTAGTTCAAATAATTCTAGAACAACGACGCAGATATGATACCTTTGTAAGTCCTGAATATGTCCCCGCCCCACCTCCAGAAAGGAAAATGTACCATATGCAGTGCGGGGGTGGTATTGAAAGTCAGAACCCCTTACGAGAAGTACACCCTGTTATGGGTGAGGACAAGGTTTTGAAACGCGTGTATGTGCACACGCCTCTGACTAAATTAGAACTGTTAGAAATGAAGAAATTAGTACCATGCCATGATAAAGACCCTGCAGGTTTTCATAGAGAGCTTAAAGACATGTTATTAATGGGGGACTACACATATGATGATATCATGAAAATGTTGAAAGTATTATTGCCTACGGGGATATTCGAGAAATTAAAGGAAAAGGAATGGGAGGTGGGAGACACAAAGATTGCCTGGGCAGAAATAGAAGACGAAGAGAAAAAACGGGTTCCAGGGTTAGGCCTTGGGGACAAAACTAAAGCATTACCAGGTTTGATAGTACAGGTCCTGCCCAGATTATTGACAACTAGAAAGGAGGATTGGGATGCAATCTCGTCCTGTAAACAGAAACATGATGAAGATACTAGCGACTTTTATTCAAGATTCGAGAAATGTTTTATTATCAATAGTGGCCTTCAGCCAAGTAGCGAGTCGTACCCACATCTTTTTGTATCAAAGTTAGTCGAGAATTCCCTACCGTTAGTTAAAAATAGAGTGTATAAAGTCGAGAGTACATGGCAAGCAAATACGCCATCCCAGATGTTACAAATGTTACAATATCACCAGAATAGAATTAGGGAAGAACAAGATCAGGAACAGAAGCGCATGAAAGACACGAAAATGAAAATGTTAGTAGCCCAGACGGTCCCATCCGACAGTCACAGGAAAGGTACGACCCAGACAAGTCACGCTGCAGCTCCTGTGAAAGGGACATGCAATTATTGCAAGCAGCCAGGTCACTACGTACACGAATGTGCAGTTCTGAAACATAACATAGCGACAGGTAAAACTAAAGAAAGACCGCATCCGCCTAGACAAGACCATAACCAGCATCAGTCGACACAGAATACACAGCCTATGCATGCATCTGCACAGACAGCACAGACCGTAGCAGTACCACAGCCACAGCCCATTGCTGCAACTCAGCAAGTCTCACAACAGATGTACCAGTATGCCCAGTCTGCTTACCCCGAATATTCCCGATATACATGAAACAGCCTAGAGAGGGAAGGTGGCTTGCCTCTTATCGAGATTCCTGTAGATCAAGAAGGTCCTTATGTACACAGTCAAGTATTGGGGAAAGATAGAAAGTTTTTAATTGACACAGGGGCAAGTCGCACTACAATAAGTCATGACGAAGTTCCAGGGGCACCCCTCTCAGGCTCACAAAATGTTTCCCTTGGTTTTTCAGGACAACCTATTGTAAATGAAGTATCAGAACCAGTTCCCCTGGCTGTGGGTCCATTATCACGCGTTACAGACCTGTTACTAACAAAATCATGTCCGGAAAATCTGTTAGGAATTAAAACACTGAAGGCTCTAGGAGCTATAATATGCTGCTCCCCGGAGGGGGTTAGACTCTTTCTGCGGGATTTCAAGGGTCATTACGTCCTTCGTGAGTTTGACGTCAGATTGAAAAATGTACCTGATTACTTGTGGGCAAAAGGCCCAACTGATGTAGGATGTATGCACATTACACCATACCGCGTTACCCTCAAGGCAGGTGTTGTATTACCCAGAATCAGACAATACAAGTTACCACCCGATGCTGTAGCGGCTTTACTGAAAATCATTGAAGAGCTCATTGCCCAAGGAGTGGTCGTCGAGACCGACTCCAATATCTGTAACTCACCCATCATTCCGATTCTTAAACGTACTGATCCCAATGCACCGCCAGTATATCGGCTGGTGATTGATCTTCGAGAATTAAATAAATGCATCATCCCACAGTATCCTGTGGTCCCCGATATATCATCTCTCTTGACTGCTATTGATTCAGAAGCAACGTTCTTTACTGTAATTGATCTCAAGAACGCCTTCTTCAGCGTGCCTATTGATCCCGAGAGCCAATATCTCTTCGGATTCTGTTTAAATGGACGCAGTTTCAAATTTTCGCGCGCACCTCAAGGATTCACAGAAAGCCCCAGCATCTATAGTCAAGCACTGAAAAGACAACTAGATTGTATTCAAATGCCAGTTAACACCGCTTTACTACAATACGTCGATGATCTGCTGATCACCGCACGAAGTGAGCCCGAATGTGAGAAAGCATCACTGACAGTTTTACATTTCCTGGCCGACAAGGGACACAAGGTGTCTCCTTCGAAGCTACAATTCTGTGTTCAGCAAGTTGTGTACTTGGGTCACTTGCTGTCCAAAGTGGGGAGACAGCTCACTCCCGATCGCATTCAGTTAATTGTGAACATGCCGCAACCCAAGACACAAAAGGAAGTGCGGGCCTTCATAGGCCTCACCTCGTACTGCAGACAATGGATTCCCCAGTATGCATTTCTAGCTAAACCACTCATCCAGTTAACGACACAAGAGGCAGCGACTTCGACTGTCCTCCCTTGGACTCAGGAACACACACAAGCTTTTGAAGAATTAAAGAAAGTTTTATGCCAAGCACCAGTTTTAGCGACACCATGTTACAGCAAACCGTTTACACTTTTTGTTACAGAACGTGATGGCACAGCGTTGTCTGTCCTCACTCAAGACCAAGCAGGTTCACATAAGCCTTGTGCTTATTTTTCTAGTACATTGGATTCAGTAGCTCAAGCACTCCCTGCGTGCTTAAAGTCAGTAGCAGCAACAGCGTTAGCAATAAGACAAAGTGATTCAATTGTTTTAGGTCATCAATTAACAGTTCAAGTACCACATTCTGTAGAGGTTTTGTTAAACAGAACCCAGACTCAACACTTAACTATAGCACGACTGACAGGTTATGAATTAACACTATTCCAGCCACACATAGAAATCAGACGTTGCAGCATCCTGAACCCAGCAACACTGTTACCTACAGTTATGACAGATCCAGCTCCGCATGATTGTATAGAAATAATTAATGCAGTAACTAAGCCTAGACGAGACTTAACAGATGTCCCATTGACAAATCCAGACCTGACACTTTATGTGGATGGTTCCTGCATGAGAACAAGTACAGGAGAATTAGTGGCCGCGTACGCCGTGACCACTGAAACTGAAATTAAAGAAACACATCGTATTGACACACTGTCTGCTCAAGCGGCAGAGCTCATCGCTCTGACTCGAGCCTGTATTCTAGCCAAGAACAGAAATGTTAACATATACACAGATTCCCGCTATGCCTTCGGAGTTGTGCACGACTTCGGAGTCCTCTGGCAAGAACGAGGTTTTCTGACTTCCCATGGGGCCAAGATCCAACATGGCCCCCTCATTCAAGCACTGTTAGAAGCAATACATTTGCCCTCGGGCATATCAGTCATGAAGTGTAAGGCACATACTAAAGCCACAGATTCTGTTTCCCAGGGTAACGACCTGGCAGACCAGACAGCAAAACATACAGCACTGACTCACACCCAGACTACTGATGTGACAAAGACAATAGTCCAGACCCAGTGTATGGCAGTTAGAGATCCCGCCCTAGATGTAATTGATATCCAGACACATGCTACTCCAGAAGAGATAAAGAAATGGACTGAACTAGGAGGGATTCAGACAGATCAAGGTTGGGTGACGAAGGGAAAATCTATATGGTTTCTCCCCGACTCAATGGTTCAAGTCATGATAAATACAGCACATAGTCCTGCCCATCTTGGAGAGAAAGCCATGTTAGACAGTTTACAGAATCTCTGGTACAACAAACACTTACGAGCAGCAGCAAAACAGAAAGTGCGTACTTGCATGATCTGTTGTCAGTTCAATCCAGGTAAAAGTGTCCCTGTTGAGCAAGGTGGATTCCATCCTCCCGATCACCCTTTTGAAGTCCTCCAGATGGATTATATCCAGATGAATAGCTGTAGAGGATTTAAGTATGTCCTTGTAATTGTTTGTGCTCTGTCCCGCTGGACCGAAGCATACCCAGTCCCAGACTACACTGCTCCGACCACTGCCAGACAGTTGGTTCGTGAATTCTTCCCACGGTACGGTTTGCCCCGTGTCGTGTATTCAGATAACGGACAGCCGTTCTCATCCGAGCTGATGAAACAAGTTTCCCTCTTGCTAGGATATCAGTGGAGGTTCCACTGTGTCCGACATCCCGAAGCAGCTGGCCTTGTAGAAAGGCATAATCAGACACTAAAAATCCGTCTTGCCAAGATCTGTCAGGAAAAAGGGGTCGACTGGATAGTCGCCCTGCCCGTGGCACTATTCTACATGAGAATGGTCGCCCACTCAAGATCAGGGCTATCCCCGTACGAAGTGGTCTTTGGCAGACCACCGAATATGTGGGGGACGCCCGTTCCGAAAAAGATCACTGATATTGATTGTAACATGTTGACAGATTACCTTGCCTCCTTGATGTCTGCACTCCAATCATGTCGTTCACAGGTTGCCGCAGCCTTCCCTGACAACACCGATGTAAAGGCGCATGAGGTCCGTCCAGGGGACCTGGTAGTCGTCCGGAATTTCGACCGGAAAAGTCCGCTGGAGCCCCGCTGGAAGTCTCCAAAGACCGTTCTGCTTACCACCAGGACCGCCGTGAAAATCGAGGGGAGAAAGGGGTGGGTCCACACGAGTCACATCAAACTATGCAATGAACTAAAAAACGGACTGAAACAGGACTCTGACTCGCCCACCCCCACCAAAGACTGTGTTGAAGCACAAGACGTTACTGTGCCTAAAAGAGAAAAGACTCCTCAAGAACTTTACCGTATGAAGCTTCGATCTAGCAAGTCAGACAGTTTAATTGTTTAAGTCCTCCCCTAGGTGAATCGGTTAAATAGTTTCTGACATGTATCCCCTAGATCGAGTTAGAGAGAGAGAGGAAAAGAGAAGAACTTATTGCAAATCACTTCGTAGTCACTGCATAGTGACACTAATAATCATGTTTATTCTGAGTATTCTAATTATTATTGCCAGCATTCTGCTTCCTATGTACTGGCCTCTTTTCAGGCGTGAACAATCTGCTTACAATGTCTCTGCTGAACACACTTTTAGTGAACTTCCCGCACATGAACTCTCTTACAGACTTGCGCTGCGCAACAATACATTCATTAGTATGTTACACCATTCCCATCAGACGAATAATGCTACAGACTGTTGGATATGTGGCCGACTCCCTCCCTACCAGAATTACAAGGGAGCTCTGCCTCTCTTTCCGTACCCATTCACTCACAATGGCTCCTGTGGAGCATGGTTTAAAATAATTAATTCTCTAGATCCTGATATTGCTGTTTTCGATGGGGGCTGGGTTTGGGGAAACTTGAACTTAGTCCTGCTCAACGTCTGTTATCCTGATAAAGAGGGACTTCCCACTCGAATAGGAACTGATCTAGAAAATGAAGTATATGGATTAGGTAATTACACAATTAGCCTTATGATCCTCACTGTTGAATCTGAAACTGCTCCAGTTCTGCCCCATATGTTAGTACTACCAGTCACAGGTGAATTATGTGTTAGCAAGAAAGGTTCAGTACACGTAGGTCATAGTAAATGCACTACTGTGGTCGAGTTCAGTGACCATGGTAAATCGTCCTTTAAAGCTACCAGTCATTCCTACTTTGTTTGTGGTCATACCGCATACATACGTTTGCCTCCAGATTGGGATGGTACCTGTTACATTGCCTTCCTCCTGCCACCTGTTTTTCTAGCTCCCCCTGATTACCATAGAAATACGAATCTAGCACCGAATAGACCCAAAAGAGATATTCCCCTTGTCGACTACACAGAAACGGCATGGGAACAGTACACTGATTTCAATAAAGGATTCTTTTTCTTCCTAGGGCCTGTCCAAAACAGTAAATTAATACGCAGATTAACGAGAACACTTGAAGCAGTAGTGAACGAAACTGCCTCCGCTCTAGGTAACTTAACAGAGGAGCAGTCTGCTATACGGACTGTTGTCCTTCAAAATCGTCTTGTGATTGACGTCATCTTGGCAGATAGAGGTGGAGCCTGTAAGGTCATCGGGTCAAGTTGCTGTGTTTTCATTCCACAAAACGCACCATCTGTCTATCAAGCTATCACCCGTTTACATAAAATTGCAAATCAGATACATCAGAATCCAGGCACCTGGACTTGGTCCGGTTGGTTCTGGACTACGTTAACAGCTTGGGGATGGAAGATCTTATCCTTCCTAGGCATTGGCCTTGTTATAGTATTCAGTTGTTGCCTGTGCCTGCAGTGTGGGCCAGCGATATGTGGACTGTGTGCCACATCCTGCATTGAGCATTCCAGTTGCCTCTCAAACAGTCAAAGAAAGAAAGACGAACATATAATGTTACAAGAACAAACCGATCGATTTATGAGGATCGATATATCATGAAGGGTCCGTAGGGAACAAGGAGGGAATGAGGTAATATAAATTTTATGGTCATGTTGTGTTCCCTAGCGAGTACCCCACCGACTCCATGTACGAGTTAAAAGTGCATGTAACTTCCCTCCTGTACCAGCTATAAAGACGCAAATACATTTGCGTCCAACGTTAACTTGTCCTCTTTCAGACCCACCATGAATGGGTTTGATGGTCCGTTCCTAAGTATGCTATGCCAACGTCTTTTTGAAGTGTACTCCTACGTTTTTCAGCCTGGCTGAAAGTAGGCCCTGAATCTCTGCCACCGAGCCTCTTCTCTGGCTTCTGACTGCGAGGGCCTCTGCCCAAGCAGCCCCCGTACCCGTGAACTCTGACTTACTTCTAGCGCGGCCCTCCGTGCTCAAGCTCAGCCTGCTGCCTGCCAAGATTGACTATAACCTTCGAGTTATCTGTTTTCCTCCCCGAAGATACATTCCAGCCTGCTAGTTTCAGTAAACATCCTTCCTCAGCTACAGGGCTAAAGGGCCGACCTGTCTTTTTGCAAGTAATTCATAGCCTCTGTTGCCATGCTTCCATGGAAGGCCCCATGCCCCCACGCTTCTCATACAGACACTCAGGCGCTTATACACGCACTCACAGCAAGTATAGAATAGCTTCTGCTCTAGAGACCTTTCTGCCCAGATAGCTTAGTTCCTAAACATCAGCTATCAGATATGATAGAAGCACAAGTTGATCTGACATGCCAGACTTCTGTCTCTTTCCGTCAGTGTAAATGTCAAGTCCCCTGCACCCCGTCTATCACACGTCATGCAGCTGCGCGCGCATCCAAGCTTCCGATTTCTGCTGACATTGCAACATTCTGTTAGCACCACCCCTTGGTGCCACCCACTTGCGTCACCTATCAGTGACGTTTCTAGCACACACCCTAGTTCACGCCTAGTTTACGCCTCTTGATGATGTACTAGCACCACGTGTATACTGTTATCTTGTCTTCTCTCAGCTGTTACGCCTCTTCCATTGAACATTATGATGTAAATCAAGTATATAAGCTATGTATTGTCAATAAACGACGGCGCGCTCATCTATCCCTTCTGACACCCTGTGTGGTGGTCAGAACATGATATCCTGATTCCTTTATGAGGAATAAAACCCTTAGAAACTCTTACACCACGGACTCTGTTTTCCTTCATTTCGATTGAGTTATCATTGATTAAGTACTTACCTGCATAGAAATTAAGAGAGTAAATTAATTATTTACATCACGGCTCTTGAATACAATATTGACAAGGGATTGTGATGAACTAGTGGGAACCCCTCTTCGTAGATGTTTTGTATCAGATTTTATCGACGGTTCCTGTGTACGCCAAATATTTATTGTTTATGACACAAAGGTTTTGGGAAATGTACCAACATGTGAAGAATTCGCCTGAAGGCCAAAATTTAGTATATAAGAAGCAACCCTCTTTGTACAATTTGAACAGGCTCCTAGTTACTGCCCATGCGTAGTTTCTGTGACTTCTGTGTCCCTGCAGTAATAAACCTTTGGTCTTTGACGCCACCATCGAGAAGCCCGTGTTTCTGTTCATTTGCGCACCAAGGCAGGTGGAACTCCGGGGTCTTTGGGTGTTGTTCCCTGACACCTCTGGACGGAACCAAAAAGTCCAGAACTCCAGTCCCGGAGCTTAAAGTTCAGGGAGGCATCTCAATCACAGAACCGCAGGAAATAGTAAATAGGTTCGCTGACCATTTCCACACAGTCCATACGGCAGTACCCTCCCACACAGAAGGGGACTCTCAGGAGCTACTGCGTGATATTAAGCTTCCCCGTCTCTCCCTTGAAGATTGGAAATATATGGCTAGCCCTCTTACAACTGATTAGATTGTGCAAGCGATCTGCTCCTTAAATTCTGGTAAAGCTTTGGGCCCAAATGGACTCCCCATTGAGCTCTACAAGTTGAGACCAGAAACACTAGCCCCCTATTAGAAATCTATTTTTGAAGAATCTAAGGAAGTGGAAACGGTGCCCCAGAAACAGAGGATAGCTACTATTGTCACCATCCACAAAGAAGGAAAGACCAAAATAGACTCTCTCTTTTGAATGATGAACCAAAAATGTTGGCCATGCTTTTAGATAACCGCTTGGTGAAAGGGATCAGCAGCTTAGTGTACCCAGATCAATCCGGTTTTATGCCCAATAGAAATACAGCCCTAAACCGACGCAGGATTCACGGGGGGGTGATAGACAGAGCCCACACCCTTTGAGAGCCAGATGTGATTATGTCGTTAGATGCGACCATGGCCTTTGATACTACTGAATGACCCGACTTATGGGCCATTTTGGTGAAACTGGGATTTGGCCCTGAGTACATTCAGTGGGTTTGTCTTTTATATTTTGAACTACTGGCTCAAGCGGGGGTAAATAACAAAGTATCAGCCTCAATTTTACTCAGTCGAGGAACTCGTCAGGGTTGCCGACTATCCCCCCTTCTTTTCTCCCTGGCCTTGGAACCCCGTTCCGCTTGCATGAGTTGACATCCAATGATAAGAGGTTTGTGGTGGTCCCTCGGATGGGAGAAATGCATATCCTTGTAGGAAGAGACATATTACTAGATTTGGCCTCCCCTAAGAAATCTCTTACAGTAGTGCTGGACATTCTTACAATCTTCTGTAGATTCTCTGGGCTTTCCATCAATTGGGGAAAATCCTAATTATTTGTATTGAGGGGGGACACTCCCGTCCCACCACGGAACTGCCCTATACAAAGCAACTCGGTTGGATTTAAATATTTGGGGATTTTTGTCTCACTGGACCCCTCGGTCCGCTATGCCCAAAATCTTCCCCCTCTTCGTAGACTCAAAAATTATATTACCAGCTGGAAGACACTCCCTATTTCACTCTTGGGCACAGCTGCTCTATTTAAGATGATGGCTTTACTACAGTTCCTCTTTGCCCTGCAAAACACAGTAGATTTATTTCCAGCACATTATTTTAAGGAGATTAAGTTCCTACAGAGAGACCTATTATGGGACGGCCAACCTCGAATCGCCCTGAACAAACTAATGCTACACTGGTATGATGGATACATCAGCCTCCCCGATATCAAGAAATACTATTGGACTTCCCAGCTGGCAGCCATTAATCATGGCACGTATGGTAGTGTGGACGACACAGGTTACGCCATGGACATATGGCTCCTTACGGGTGGCAATTATGGTAGAGTACTCCAGACGATTCAAGCCAACAGTCCCCACGAAACAGTACATTCAAATTTGGCACAACGCCATTAACTCTCTTGGTTGAAGACACAAATTAACATTGGCCACCCCTCTTTGGGATACAGAGAAATTGGGCGACTTGTAGAAAACGAGGGGCTTCGACAGGTGGGACCTTATTGGGATTTCAGCTATCAAGGATATTTGGGGAAGAGGGGGGGATCAAGTCCTTCGGTATGCTTCAGAGTGAATATGAATTGGCAGACACAGAATTCTTTTGTTATATACAGGTCCTACACTCACTCCAGTCTGCATAGCCTAGAGGAGCCGTTCCCCCGGAGTCTTCTCCCCTGGAGTACAGAATCTTAGACAGTCACCTTCCTGAAAAACAATATCCTTAATATACAAAAAGCTAATAAATCACATGACAACCCCTCTCCTGATACTGCAGGATAAGAAGGTACATGATGGGATAGAGCTAGATGATGAGGATTGGCAAGCAGCAGTGTCCTCCCTAGAGTGGTGGCTATCCCAGCTTGCTTGCAACTCGTTCAGCTTAACATCCTTCATAGGATTTACATAATGGGACCCAGGTTAATAAACATGGGGTGGTCTGATACAGGGGAATTCAAAAGTTGATGCGGCCTTACCGGAACGTTTAAGCACATTATCTAGGAATGCACACATATCAGGTCTTATTGGCACCAAGTACACAACACGATTAACAAGGTGTTGAATGTCTTCCTCCGTCCAGAGGTGAAACAATGCCTCTTAAATGTCTGGGTGCCCACAGATTTAAACACTTCTCAGACGCAATGGGCCTCTCTAGGGCTCATGTTGGCAAAAAGAAACATTTCTCAACTCTGGGGGGCAGCACATCCACCCACATTAGAAACCTGGGAAAGAAACTTTTATTGGTGCATGTTCAGAGAAAAGACAGTGTATTTGGCAAGGGGGTGCCCTAAGAAGTGGTCCCGTATCTGGAGCCCATGGAATGTTTATAGAGGAGAGATCTGTACACCACCTCGAAATGTAGAGCATGATGACCCTATTTCCCCGTGATGTTCCTCTCATATGTACTGTCTGTATATTCTTCCACTCATGCGTATTTTGAGAAGTCAACTACCTGGTCCTCTGTAATGTACCATTCACCGATGTTTGTTTAAAAAAAATATTTGTTAAAAAAAATAACTGTATATGCAACTTAATGGATGTTTGATACTTTGTTTGCATTTGTGATTATGTGTGTGAGTAACTCTATGGATGAGTGTCAGTGTGTAACAGGATGTAAAGGTGTATAAGTACATATGATTAGTGAGTACATGTATGAGTGACTGTATAGGACTGTTGGTGAATGAGTGGGTGTGTGTGTAGATCTTGGAATTACTAAATAGGTGTGTTGTAAGTGGTATTGGTATGTTCATTGTTTTGAAAATGTTAGTTTCTACTTTTGAGTGTGTGTATCAAAGGCTATATTAGGGTGAGAGGAGATCTGCCACTCTAAGACAAGGAAGATGTCAGCAGTGCATTGCGGGTGCGCTAAACTAACTATAACGGGGGAATTTCAATGGTTTTGTACGAGTGAAACCTCTGCTTTTTCAGTGAATTCCTAAGGTTTTTTAAATGCTAATTTCTAATTATAGTATGCCTGAAACCTATGGATTTTCAGTGAATTTCAAAAGTTTTTTAAATGCTAATTTGTAACTATAAAATGCCTGAAACTTATGGTTTTTTCAGTTAATTTCAAAGGTTTTTTAAATGCTAGTTTCTAACTATGCCTACAGAGGTAGGACATGTGAAGAAAGAAGAAAAACACACAGAAAGAAGAAAAAGAAATGCAGAAAGAGGCAACAGAAGTCCTCAAAGATGAAGAAAAGTGCAGGAAGAAGGAAGTGCCGAAAGAACAAACAGAGGAGCAGAAAGAGGCCTTGTTGCAAAATCACCCTGTACCCTCAACTTTTTACGTTGGGTACTGGTGGTAACTGACTCTGACTAATGAGTGAGCCAGTGCTATGCTAAAAGACACTTAGAATACAGTTAAATCACCTACATACACTAGAGAACACTATGCATTGGGGTAGCCCTGTGATTACCATGGCCTCCTCTGTAAGACTCCTCTGTAAGACCCTAGTACATAATAGTATTAACACCAAAAACAGGGTCTGGGCTCTCTAGCAATAAGGCTAACCACCACAAAATAGGATGGTTTGTGTCTCTACATTCTGCCCGAATTCAAATGACCTCAAAAAAACAATCCTTCAAAATTGGCATTTAGTAGAAAACATCGATGAGTCACTGAAGGAAAGACCATTATTTGCCTTTAAAAAAGGATCAAAGTGTAGCTAATCATCTGGTCCGAGCAGCGCTCAAACCAAATATAACTACAATCACCACTATGCTTGGACTACCACCGGTCCAAGGACATCATAGATGTGGTTCTTGTATCTGCTGTGCCAGTACTGAGGAAGGAAATCTTTTCCAGCACAAACAAATATCGTGGAAACATGACAAATTTACTAACTGTAAATCTAAGTTCGTCATATATGGTATCAAATGTCCTTGTGACAAAATTTACATTGGTAAAACCAGTCAAGAAGTGCGTTGTCGCATCACCCAGCACAAATCACGCATAAAAAAGAATGTGCTAACTGCCCCATTAGTGAACCATTGGACCAACCACAAACACACCGTTGAGAAATTAAGATGGACAGTAATTGCAAAAATTGAAAAGGACCCCAGAGGCGGTGACATGGAGGAGAAATTGTCTCACACTGAAGCAATGCTGATAGTGAAATTCAACTCCGCCATAAATGGTCTCAACGAACTCTCTGAACTTTATCGCCTTTGACTTGACAGAGACCCAGACTGCTGTTTCCCCACTAGACCGTGAGCCACGGCTACTACACTTTAGACACCTGAACGCGGCCCGTCCCCATGGCAACGGGCCAAACTACAATCCCCAGAATCCTCGGGCAACCAGGAAGTGAGTTTTAACTCAACCAAACGCGAGAGCCGGTTTACCGACTGGAAGGCACCGGTCACTGGACACAATTGCACAGAGACCGAGGAGCGCAGACCCCCTGTAGCAGATAGCGGACACGACGCTTCCAGGTAAGACGCTGATCCAAGCCAGGATATCCCCGCAAACTAGGCGACTGCTTCAATTGGTTTGGTTATCTGATCCAAGCTCCATTCCACTTTCAGGCTTCTGGAGCACGTCACAGATTCACTCAAGCCCGACATAGAGAAACGTGAACTCCCTGCGCTACCTACAATACAGTAAGTCGCGAACGTCTGAAATGAGAAATAAGGACTCAAATCGCTTCCCGCAATCTTACTAAAACCCATTCCTTGCCCCCCCAGTAACCTACAACGACCCAAGCTGCTCAACAATTGCACCAACAGCCGCATTAGGCGTAAAAAGATGTAAGTAGACACGAATGAATGCTTTGGTTATGATTGAATCTCTGCCCTTTAGACGCTCTCACCAGAGAGGCCTAACCCCACCCCATTTTTTTGCCCACAGTGACATCCATAAAAGTAAAGTCGCCCATTGAGAGGTACGATTAGTTCTTTTGTTCCCTACACTGTAGCGTTGTGAGGAGTCTGGTTTTGTCCCCCAGTGTTGATTCTATCTCGTTCTCCATTTACAGGCACTTGGTCCTGATGAGATCTCCCCGAAACCAGGGGTGATCGAAACGCGTAGACCTCTTCTACTCAGCATTAGGAATCCTTGATCATTCTAGAAAATAATTAGTTTGTTGACCTGCTGTTTTCCAATGCTTTATTTTTCCACTGTGATACTATATTGTCTGTAAATAATTGTAAATATATCCTGATTGTCTTGTGTGGTATGACTGACGAGTGTGAGTGGATATTTGTCTGTGTAATTACTGTTTTTGCCTAATGTCATTTGTTTCGCTTTGAATTTGTGTTCAGTTTAATAGAATTGAACTAATGAAATGTTTCTTGATTATAAAATTCAAAAAATCGCATACGAAATAGACACATGCATTTAAATCAAAAAATAAAAAAGAAATGATTTATTCTGAAATCTGGTTCATTGAGAATTACTGCTTCATTCAGTCATTCGAGTGATCACCCGGGATCCAGTGTAGAATAACGTGGCAATATTGGAACCTGTTTTTGGTTTATCACTAGTACATAATAGGGCAGAGGGATTAAAACTACCTCGCAAAAAACACCATAGGGTGCGTTTGCACACTGGTGAAAGGAGGGGGGCTGATCTGGTGTGTGCAAACACGCCCTGTGGCTGTTTTACTTTTGGGAATACAGTCCCCTAGAATCCTGACTGTCCCTTGGGTCCACTAGCCCACCAGGCATCTCCAGTAGGAGCCACAGAGCTGCGTTCCAGAGAGGTGTAAAAAGGGGCACGTCCTGGACCTTCTCTCTGCAACGCCACACAATGGCGCTTACTGGAAGCACCTGGTGGACTAGTTGGCCCTCAGGATTGAAGTGGAATTATTTTCCCAACTTAAAACGCACCATAGGACGTGTTTGCACACGTCACCTCAGGGCCTGTCCCCTCCCTTCACCACTGTGTAAACATGCCCTGAGGCAATTTTAAGTTGGGAGATTAAGTCCCCTTCATTCCAGAAGGTCCCTAGGGTCCAACTAGTCCACTAGGTACCTCCAGTAACCGCCATGGAGCTGCATTGCAGTGGGGTGTAAAAAGGGGCGTGACCTCTAAACACATCTCTGCAACGCAGCTCCCTGGCACATACTGGAGGTACATGGTGGGCTAGTTGGCCCCCAAGAACCCTCAGTTTTTAAGGGGAATTAATTCCCCAACTTACAACTCGCCAAGGGGTGCATTTGCAAAGTGGTGAACAAAAAGGGCGGGGCCTGAGGTGACATGTGTGCAACCACGCCCTGTAGCGCGTTTTAAGTTGGGGAATTAATTCCTCTTCAACCCTGGCCCCTCCCTAGGCCATAATCGGCCCCTGGGACCCCATCCCCAGGGCCGGCCCTATCTGTTGGGAACTGTGGGGGGGGTCCCCAATCCCTCCACGATCCCGCCGGCTCCCCATGTCCTGATGGGAGCCAGCATTGCTTTTCCAGACAGGAAGCTGCTAAGATGTAGCTCCCCATGTGGAAAAGCAATCTGCTTTGGCATTTGGAAAAGAGAGCAGGTTTAATGCCCTCTCTTCTGAATACCAAAGCAGAGTTTGCTATGGCAGGATGAGAGCCATGAGGCTCCCGCCCTGCCTTAGCAAACTGCAGTGGCAGTCCCCAGGGCCATGACAGGGCTCCAGGAGGGGGCCCGTAGCCTCCTCCGAACATTGGGAAATTGCATGGGGAAAACACGTTTTTAGACCCCCCTTTTTTCTCGGCCCCACCTTTTTTCTCAGCCTCCCCTTGACGAACCACCCCGAAACCTTCAAGATAGGAGCGGACCAGGGCGGGCCATGAGTTTAGAACATTTCGTGAAGATTTGTCAATCAGCGCCAAAGTTATTGGGAAGAGAATGTTGCGATTTTCCTATGGAAACTAGGTCCTAACTATAACTACCTACTGGCGACCGCCAGTAGGTAATATATATATATATATGGATATAGATGTATATACCAATAATATAAGATCTATTAAAAAACATTAAATAATAAATTAAAACATTAAACTATTTAAAAATCTTTATACTTAAATTTACCACTCCATTCAATCCAACTGTAAGGAAAGAGTTGGATAGCGGAGGGGTAAAACTTACTATTCCCACTCCAATTAGTTCAACAGTAGGGGAAGTGTTGGAGAGCAGAGAGGTAAAATTTACTATTTCAACTCCAGTGAGTTTAACATTAGGGAAAGTCTTGGCTAGCGGAGGGATAACATTTACTATTCCCACTCCAGTCAGTGCAACAGTAGGGAAAGTGTTAGAGCGACCAACGACCCTGCTCCCAGGCAGGTTCCGCCCCATGCTGCAACAGCACCACCTGTTGTGCCAGTGACTCAGCTTGCTGCTGCTGCCTCTGACTCAAGTTTGAGGCCTAGGTTTGTTCCCTTGTACCTGCTTCGTTTATTTTGACTGCGTGTCTTTGTTTTTTGCCTTAATATCCTCATTTTTATTACTGTAATTGTCTGTGCTTGTCTTTGTTTTTTGCCTTAATTTCCTGTTTTTCCCTCCTGTAATGTCTGTGCCCCATTTTGCCTTCTGTTCCCTCCGCCGTTACTCACTCGTTTTTTTCGCTGCTGTGTCCCTGCGGCCCCGCGCCCCTGCACGCCCATTTGCCACCCTGCTCCCACCTCCCAGATGCTCCTCCCTCCGACCTCTCCTTATATGGAGGCCAATGCGCAGCGTGCAGCGGACGCGCCACTAGCTCACAAAAGATGCACCTAAGGCAAGCCTGTCTGCACCCGTCCGCGCCTGGACTGCGCCCAGCTCCAGAACCCCTGGTCCCAACAAACTCCACAACGCCCGTCTCCGCTACATTGCAAGCATCCTCCACGCACTCAATGCTGGACAAACTCACACCTGCTTCCTGGCTGCCCCAAAGCACACCCATGGACCCTTCACCTGCTGGAACTGCAGCTTCACCAGCATCCAACCCACCATTCCACCCTACAAGACAGGTTGTTAACACCTCAGATGCATACTCCTGAACACCGGCTCCGCACGCAAACATGCTGTTAAAATCTGGGACCTGCTCGACATATCCTCCCCGGACGTCCCCCTCCTGACTGAGACCTGGAGGAACGACTCCTCGGCACCCGACATTGCCATAGCCATCCCAGACGGCTACAAGATCACCGACAGAGACCACACCAATGGAGTAGGTGGGGGATCGCCATCATCCACAAGTCCACGCTCAAGGTCTCGAACAACTCCACAACACCCTCAGCACCGTCGAACACCTGCACTTTCAGATCCACACCGATCCCAACTCCACCGTCAGGGGAACTCTGATCTACAGACCCCCTGGATCCTGACCACAGTTCAGCGACTCCATCGCCGACTTCATCAGCATGCACGCCCTCGCCTCCACGGACAACATCCTCCTCGGAGACCTGAACTTTCACCTCGTGAACAACAACATCACAAACTCCACCACCCTGACTGCCAACCTCGGACTCAGACAGCTCATGACAACACCCACCCACATTGCCAATCACATGCTTGATCCCATCTTCTTCGCAAGATTCCACGTCTCCTTCAGCCACACCACCGAACACCACTGGACCGACAATGGCGGCATCCACTTCACATTCCAGAAACCCACAAAAGAACCACAGCACCCAACAGATCCTCCAACGCAGCTGGAGGAAAATCACCGAAGAGACCGTAGTTAAACCAAAGGAATGTTTAAATACAAAGAGCTAACCCACTCTTCACATCCAAACTATCACCAGAACAAAACACCCTCAAAGACTATAGGATACACAATAAAACAATCAATTTATTTAAAACACATCAAATATTTAATGACAAAAGATCCTTGAACATAATTAAAAACAATAAAAACACAATCATTATAGTTTGAACAATCAATCAAAGGGAGAATATGCTAAAAAGGATACTTTTGTAATCATTACAAAGGCCTACACACCAGACCAAAAACATTTGTGCATCATAAACCATCATTATACATTAAATATTAGTGATCTCACAAATGTCAATACAGTCTACAGTGTGCCTTTTCTTTGGTAGGGGTCAAAAGATTTAGGTGGACCTTCTTCAGGACAAAATATATTCACTCCCACAAGAATGTACAAATCTATACATGTTTTCTTTAAAGAAAAGAAAAACCACAAGTGATCAATCAATTAGCCTTTGAGATATCTATACATTTACATACATATAAAACAACTACAGTGTTTTTATCCTTGTGATATAACCCATTCTAAATCATAAACTGCAACTTCATACATCCATATATCCTGAGCAATGTTCTTGTAGTCTAGTATGTAACTCCCTACTTGTTTCACCTACATAGCCCTTGCCACACGGGCAGCGCAGGAAATAGACCACATTTTTGCTTCTGCAAATATTTAGTCTTTGAATATACTTGGCAGCCATTATGTTTCACACATTTAGACTCAATGCATGACGTACAGACATTGCAAGTACCACATTTAACATTACCAATGGCTCGCTTTCTATCTAATGTGCTCTGAATACTACTTTGAGTGTCACGGTAGGTATGAACCAGTTCACTTTTCAAATTTCTATTCTTTTTAAAAGCAAAAATAGGTTTTCCCAGCTTCTTTTCTTCATCATTATTCACAATGTGCCAGTTACTGTTAATCACATTTTTAATTCTATTTATTAATATGGGAAAAATTACTCACAAAAACCACTTAATCTACTTCCTTCTTTTTTGGTTCAGTCTTGTTTATCATAGCCTCCCTATGGAAAAAACTAGCCCGTTTATACGAGTGGGAAATTAGTTTCTTGGGGTAACCCCTATCCTTGAACTTCTTTTTTATAGTTTCAGCATGGTTATAAAAGTCATTTATTTCAGAATAATTCCTCCTCAACCGGAGAAATTGACTGAATGGGATATTATCACCAAAAACCAGCTAAATAACGCCCTCTGACCCCACCAACGCCGCCGCCAACAACCTCAGACCCTGGATCAACGACTGCACCAACACTCTCGCCCCGATCAAGAATCCCTCCTACAGACTCACCAACATGAAAGCCTGATGGTTCACCGCAGACCTCCAGACCTCCAAACAAAACTGCTGAAAACTGGAGAGGAAATGGCATCACGAACCAACACCGGAGAACCAAACAGCCCAAAAGAACGCCATGCGCCAACACCATCACCTCATCAGATCAGCCAAAAAGACTTCCTTCAAGGACCACCTAGACGACAACGCACACAACAGCAAAGAGCTCTTCAACATTGTGAAGGAACTCTCCAACCCCAGCTCCAACACCAACGACATCCCACCATCGGAAGACCTGTGCAACACCCTTGCCTCCTTCTTCCACCACAAGATCACAGACATCCACATCAGTTTCGACAACCAGACCACCACGGCACCCAACGACACCTCAGACCTCAAGGCCACCACCCACAGCAACCCCCTGCTCTCCTGGACTAACATCAATGACGAGGACACCATCAAAATCATGAGCACCATGCACTCCGGCTCCCCGTCAGACTTGTGCTTCCACCACATCTTCAACAAGGCCAGCGCCAGCATCACACCCCATCTCCACAAGTCCATCAACATCTCCTTTGAGACTGCGACCTTCCTGGAGAGCTAGAAGAAGGAAACCAAAAGCAGATCCGAGGGACCTCAAGAACTTCTGGCCCATCTACCTGCTTCTGTTCCCGGCGAAAGTCATCGAAAAAACCATCAACCAACAGCTGAGCCATTACATCAAGGAGAACAACACTCTGGACCGGTTCCAGTCCGGGTCACGCAGCAACTACAGCACCGAAACAGCCCTCCTCCCCGCCACTGATGACATCAGGGCCCAACTGGACAACAGCGAGACCGCGGCCCTCATCCTTCTGGACCTGTCAGCCGCCTTCGACACTTTATGCCATCGCACTCGCCTCCATGACGCAGTAGTCCAAGGCAAAGGACTGGAGTGGACCACCTCCTTCCCCTCCGGCAGAACTCAGACCGTCCCCCTCCCCCCTTCCGATCCGAAGCCTCCATGATGATCTGAAGTTTACCCCAAGGATCATCTCTCAGCCAACATTGTTCAACATCTCCCACGCCAACAACACACAGCTGATCATCTCCTCATCAAAAACCCCCTCACTGCCAAAACCAACCTCCACGAAGGAATGAAAGGAGTCGCCGAATAGATGAAGAATAGCCGTCTGAAGCTGGAATCAGACAAGACAGAGGTCCTCATCCTCAGCTCCACCCCTCAGCCTGCGATGACTCCTGGTGGCCGACTGTCCTGGGAACCGCACGGACACCCATGACCATGCTAGCAATCAGGGATTCATCCTCTACTCCACATTCTCCATGGCCAAGCAAGTCAACACCATCTCATCCTCCTGTTTCAACACCTTCCGCATGCTGCGAAAGATCTACAGGTGGATCCCCACCGACATAAGAAAAACGGTCAGCCAGACCCTCGTCAGCAGCAGGCTGGACTACAGAAACGCCCTCTATGCGGGAGCCCCAGGCAAACTGCTAAAATGACTGCAATGCATACAGAACGCCTCTGCATGCCTGATCCTTGACATCCCTTGCCACAGCCACATCACACCTCACCTAAGAGACCTGCACTGGCTCCCCATCAACAAAAGTGTCACCTTCAAGCTCCTCACCCACGCTCACAAAGCACTCCTCGACACCAGACCAGCATACCTCAACAGATGTCTCACCTTTCACACACCGAACCGCCAGCTCTGCTCAGCTGAACGCACCCTGACAACTGTCCCCCGCATCCGAAGAGCGACCGCCGGTGGTAGATCTTTCTCCTACCTAGCCGCCAAATCCTGGAACATCGACCCCATCCTCCTGCGGCAGACCTAAGACCTACTATCCTTCAGGAGGCTATTCAAGACCTGGCTCTTCAAGCTGTAGCAGCACCACCCCCCCCAGCGCCTCGAGACCCTCACGTGTGAGTAGTGCGCTCTACAAATGTATTGATTGATTGATTGATTGAAGTAGGAGAGTGGTAAAAATTACTATTCACACTCCAGTGATTGTAGCATAGGGAAAGTGTTGGATAGCGGAGGGGTAACAAATACTATTCCTGCTCCAATCAGTGCAACAGATGGGAAAACATTGGATTACGGAGGGGTTACAATTAATATGCCCACTCCAGTGATTGCTACAGTAGGGAAAGTGTTGGATAGTGGTGGGATAAAGTTTACTATTCCTGCTCCAATCAGTGCAACAGATGGGAAAACATTGGAATGCAGAGAGGTAACAATTAATATTCTCACTCCAGTCAGTTCAAAATTAAAAACAAATAAAATATTAACAATAACATAGCTATATTAAAATGAATAAATAAAATATATATATATATGTTACAAACATAAAATACAAATATATTTAATATTACAAATTAAAAACAAGTATTATAATGGTAAATGCATATGAAAAATCCCTCTAAATATTATATTAAATACAAAAAAAATATTTTTCAAAACAAATAAATATGTTTTATTACAAATGATTTAGAAACAAAAATATTAATTATTCCATGAATGTACTTTTTTTTATTTCCTACCCTGTAACACCACACAATTCACAACTCACACCTTTATAAAAATATAAAATAATTACCAATTAAAGAAATGTTATAAATTAAAGCAAAGTAAAACTCCTAAAAATTAATAAACTTCCCATACTTTACCCCTATAATCCCCACAAACCGGTGCCAAAATAAAAATTAAAAAAGATGAATTACACAATAAAGATTAATTTTCAATTAAAAAAGTATTAGTATTTTACAACTTATTATAAATGTATTTACTCCCTACCTTTACCCCCATAAAAGTGAAACCCACACACAAAAGATATGAACAATTACCTTAATTAAATGTCAATTAATTAATATCAATGATCAACAAATTATTATTTAATGCATTAAACATAACTTACTTCCCACCCTTTACCCCTATAAACCCAACGAATAACACCTAACATTAATTACATGATTTCCATAAAAAATATTAATTAAGAACTAACCATTAATTAATCTGAGATAAATTACTTCTCACACTTTAGCCCTATAAACCCCATAACTTGCACCTAGAAAAATTTACACATGTGCCATAATTAATTATCAATTAATTATTATTAAATAACAATCAATTAATAATTAATTACAAATAAATTAATTCCCACAATTAACACAATAACATCTCATTTAAATACATTTTTATAAATAATCAGTAATTTATTATAATTAAATTAAATTATTTCCAACCTAATTCCCCTATAAACCCACAACCTGCTACTGAACTAAAAAACGCAAAATGTAATTAAAATAAAATTGATAACTGCTAAAAATGTAACACATATATTAAAAAACATAAACAGTACTTGTACAAAAAACATACATCACATACATGTAGAATATAAACTAAAACACATAACACTAATCAAAAAAAATCAATGTTTAATCAATTATATTTTTCCAAACAATATCAATGACTTCTATATTTTAAAAACTCTATTCTTGAACACGGTATTCTTGCTGTCGATATTTCTGTATGAAAAATAGGAACAAGGAAACCCTTAGGATCAAAAAGAGACCAATGGTAGTAGTTTTTTAAAAAACAGCTGGCCCTTCAATTTGAGAATCAATATCCCAGATTATACTGCTTTAGTACTGAGGCGTAGAAGAACTATACAGCGGTGAAACAGCAGCTCAGAGCCCTAGATCTACCATCCTCGTTACTGTTTCCAGCAAGACTATGAGTAGTCATGAAGGAGGGAACCCTCTCCTTTGACTCACCCGAGGAGGCATGTGACTGGCTGGAGGTGTCGGGACTGTGGTCAGTTGTGAGACTGTCAAACCGTATTGAAGTGTTCTCTTGCCACGACTTGCACAGGAACAGGCTGTTGCTCTTTTCCCAACTCCACCTCCAGGATGCTCAGAGCCAGTTATGTGAAACTTGGCCATCAAGGACCCCAAAGGGGGAAAGGGGTTTGGATAAAATAATAAACTAAGAAGAGACTACTCTGGATCTGTTCTTTTCAGCTTCTTCCTATTAGTCGATTGTTTTCAGTCAACCTTTGGAAGACCTAATGCACATAAGACAAGAAACATTAACCCCTTCCACGCTGATGACGAGCTGGGCTCGTCATGGCGTAGCCTCCTCGCACGCTGATGACGAGCCAAGCTCGTCACGTAAAGTGCGTTTTGTAAAATATCAGCGTGCGAGCAGAATAACGCTAGCGCGCATGGTGTTAAATACCCTTCCTATTTCTCCTGAATCTTTTATTCTATTGTAACCTCCTTTCATAAGCTCTTTCTTCCAAAATAATACCTTAACGTGAATATTTCTCTACGTAGTGATTTATATATTGCCTTAAGTTTATTCTCCTTATTATGTCTTTCAGGTTTTTCCTTATGTTGCTGATTTTTTTCTGGTAAGTATTTCCTTATCGATAATTTCTCTCAGGAAGTCCTCTAGAATTTCCTTGTCTTCAATATTGTCTATTCGTAAGCATTTCACAAACTATTTACTTCTCTCTCTCTCTCGCATGCATGCACTTATCTGTATTTTCTTTCTCAGGTTACTCGTGAACTGCTGTAGTACTACTGCTCGAGCCTCACATTTCTTGAGGACTGGATACGGTGAGTAGATTCCTTATTTCATCTGTTCATTAATTCTTTCTTAGAAAAGCCAAGGTTCCAAGAATGCAAATTTTCTGTTAAAGTATCGCTAAATGAAGTTTCTCCATTACTTTGCAACAAGAGTCGGAATTCACCAGAACTCCAAGAACGGCAACCGTCTCTCTCAGATACTTCAGTGAAGTGCGCATTAACATCAGCGCGTGCGCTTCATCAAAGCCTCTCGCACCTGGATTAGGAAACAACAACTATACTGCCGACTCATCTTCCGAGTCGGCGGCCATCTTTAGGTTCCGCTCGTGAACCCCTGAACTCCAACAGCGGCTCCGAGTGGTCCCTTCTCTACTGATTCGGCTACTTCTACTCTTCAGGGTGCAAACGGAGTGATGCTGCTCTTTTGAAGACTTGACAGTTCTACCAGAGACATTCGCGTTCAGATGGAGACAACTCAGCGGGCAGGAGAATCAGAAGAAGGCATCGAAGGGGGACCATGAGGAACGCAAAACCTGGGACAGCAGCCCGAGCCCGGAGAACATAAGGAGGGAAAGGCAGGACGCCATGGAAGCGGTCACAACTCTCAGATCCCCACATCCCAATGATAAACTGAATTTCTACGCATGTGACACAGTAATGCCAAGTGGCTCCTCATTGCCATCAAACTAGGTATCCAAGGACCTCGGTTTACCAGTGGTAACCCCACAAAGAACGGATGGCATTATATGAACTGGTACCGTCCAGCTGGATTCTCTCATTGACTTCCCACGCAAGTAGAACACTGTTTGTTATTGATTGCGTGCTTGCGTGTTGCTGAGCGGTAGGACGGGTCTACTGGGTTGAACGAAACGTCCGACTCACACAGAGGTAGTACAGTAACAACACGGCTGCCACTGACCACAATAGGAATTCTACCAGGAAAGAGGGAGGAGGGAAAACTCTCACCGCTTTTGCCTACTAGGATTACACATTACGGGTCCCACAAAGCGAAATGGGAGTTTACATGGATGGCACATCAGATATACAGGAATTGAGGGGGCGACCACAACAACACCACTGGTGAGTGCACCCCACTAGGCAACACACTGACCTAGTTCCCACTATTTACCAGTTAGAGAAGTTTGGACAGACATCACGAAATGTCTGCCCCAGATGTTATGATGTTCTTAGTTCATCCATTGTTATTTTTGCAGCACACCGACACGTCTGTGACTCTTCCTGGCTTCCTCAATCAATCAATCAAGGCACTTACAGAGTGCACTACATACCCGTTAGGGTCTCAAGGTGCTGGGAGGGTGCTGCTAATGATCAAAGAGCCAGGTCTTGAGGAGTCTTCTAAAAGCCGCTAGGTCTTGGGTCTGCCATAGTTTGGTGGGGAGGGTGTTCCTGGTCTTGGTGGTGAGGTGGGAGAAGCATCTGCCATCTGCATCTCAGGATGCGGGGGACTGTGGCGAGGGCAAGGCCGGCGGATCGGAGCTGGCTGGTGGCGGTGTAGAAGCTGAGTCGTCTGTTGAGGTATGCTGGGCCGGTGTTGTGGAGAGCTTTGTGTGTGTGGCGGAGGAGCTTGAAGGTCATCTTCTTGTTAACGGGAGCCAGTACAGGTCTCTCAGGTGGGGTGTGATGTGGTTGAAGCAGGGGATGTCCAGGATTAGGCATGCTGCGGCGTTTGAGATGCGTTGCAGCCGTCTCAGGAGTTTGGCTGACGTTCCTGCGTAGAGGGCGTTTAAGTAGTCTAGCCTGCTGGTGAGGAGAGCCGGGGTGACTGTTTTTCTCATTTCAGTGGGGATCCACTTGAAGATCCTGCAGAGCATTCGGAGGGTGTTGAAGCAGGATCAGGAGACGGCTTTGACCTGTTTAGTCATGGAGAGGGTGGCGTTGAGGATGACCCCTAGGTTGCGTGCTTGGTCGGTGGATGTCAGTGCTGTTCCCAGTGTTGTCGGCCACCAGGAGTCTTCCCCGGCTGAGATGGTGGGCCGTGGATCAGGATCTCTGTCTTGTCTGAGTTCAGCTTCAGTCGGCTGTTCTTCATTCATTCTGCGACGTCCTTCATTTCTTCGTTGAGGTTGGTTTTTGCGGTGTGAGCATCTTTAGTGAGGGAGATGATCAGCTGGGTGTCGTCAGCTTAGGAGATTATGTTGAGGTTGTGCTGTCAGGTGACGTGGGCGAGGGTGCCATGTAGATGTTGAACAGCGTCGGGCTGAGGGATGAGCCCTGGGGTTCACCGCAGATGATCTCAGTGGTCTTGGAGCGGAATGGGGCAGGCGGACACTCTGAGCTCTGCCGGAGAGGAAGGATGTGGTCCAGTCCAGGGCCTTCTCTTGGATTCCAGCGTCGTGTATGCGTGTTCGTAGTGTGTTGTGGCAGACCATGTCGAAGGCGGCTAACAGGTCCAGGAGGATGAGGGCCGTTGTTTCTCCATTGTCAAGCAGGGTCTTGATGTCATCGGTGATGGCGATGAGGGCGGTTTCGGTGCTGTGGTTGCTGCACAAACCAGACTGGGACGGGTCCAGGATGTTGTTCTCCTCGAGGTAGCGGGTCAGTTATTTGTTGATGATTTTCTCGGTGGTCTTTGCCTGGAACGGGAGCAGGGAGATGGGTCGGAAGTTCTTGATGTCCTTGGGGTCCGCCTTAGGTTTCTTGAGTAAGGCGTTGATCTCGGCGTGCTTCTAGCTTTCCGGGAAGGTTGCTGTCTCGAAGGAGATGTTGATTACTCTCCGGAGGTGGCGTGCAATGACTGTGCTTGCTTTGTTGAAGATTTGGTGAGGGCATGGGTCCAATGGTGATCTGGAGTGGATAGTGTGTTTATGATCTTGCTGATGTCCTCGTTGACGTTGGTCCGGGAGAGCAGGCAGTTTTGGGGCTGGTGTTGGTCGTGGGGGTGGTGGTTGTCAGAGTGGTTGTGGTGCTGAAGCTGTCGTAGATGTTGGTGATCTTGCGGTGAAAGAAAGTGTCCAGAGAGTCGCACAGGTCTCGCAATGGCGGTATGTCATTGGTGTTGGAGCTGGGGTTTGAGAGTTCCTTTACGATGTTGAAGATCTCTTTGCTGTTGTGTGCGTTGTTGTCTAGGCGGTCCTTGAAGGAGGCCCTCTTGGCGGCTCTGATGAGTTGATGGTGTCTGCGTGTGGCATTCTCGTGAGTTGTGTAGCTGTCCGGTGATCGTTCGCGGAGCCAGTTCTTCTCCAGTTTTCGACATGTTCGTATGGAGGCCAGGAGGTCTTCGGTGAACCAGGTAGCTTTCTTGCATGGGTGGCTATTTTAGGGAGACTTTAGCAGGGCCAGGGTGTTGGCACAGTCGTTGATCCATTGTCTGAGGTTGCAGCCGGTGCTGTTGGGATCGTTGGAGTAGGCTGGTGTGTTCTGGGTGAGGGTGGCGGTTAGCCTGTCTTTGGTGACTGCTCCAGCAGTTTTGAGGCATCTGTTGAGTGCGGTGGTGCATGGTGGGCTTCCTGAAGGTGAAGTGGATGCAGTGGTGGTCTGTCCAGTGGGGTTCGGTGGTGTGGTTGAAGAAGACCTGGGGGCTTGCGGTGAAGATGGGGTTGAGCGTGTGGCCGGCGGCCTGGGTGGGTGTTGTCATGAGCTGTCTGAGTCCGAGGTTGTCGAGGTTGTCGATCAGGGTGGTGGAGTTGGCATCATTGTTATTCTCAAGGTGGAAGTTCAGGCCTCCTAGGAGGATGTAGTCTATGGAGGCGAGGGCACGTGTGCTGATGAGGTTGGCGATGGAGTCGCTGAACTGTGATCGGGGTCCAGGGGGTCTGTAGATGAGTGTTCCTCTGAGGGTGGTGTTGGGGTCGGTGTGGATCTGGAAGTGCATGTGTTCGGCGGTGCTGAGGGTGTCGTCAGTGTTGGTCGAGACTCTGAGTTCTTGTGGACGATGGCAATTCCTCTTCCTACTCTGTTGGTACAGACTCTGCGGGTGATATTGTAGCCTTCTGGGATGGCTATGGCGATGCCGGGTGCTTAGGTGGGGTTAACCAGGCCTCTGTCAGGAATGCGATGTCCGGGGTGGTGGAGTCGAGAAGGTCCCAGAGTTTGATGGCGGGTTTGCGGGCGGAGTGGGTGTTGAGGTAGTTGGGTTCCTTTGGATAGTGGTTTGGCTGGCCGGATTCTGGTTTAGCAGCAGATCCAGCAGGTGAAGGTCTTTGGGTGGGCTTCGGGGTAGCCCGGTAGCAGGTGTGTTCTCAGCCAGTGTTGAGTGCATGGAGGGGGCTTGTGGACGATGGCAATTCCTCCTCCTACTCTGTTGGTACAGACTCTGTGGGTGATCTTGTAGCCTTCTGGGATGGCTATGGCGATGTCGGGTGCTTAGGCGGGGTTAACCAGGCCTCTGTCAGGAACGCAATGTCGGGTGGTGGAGTCGAGAAGGTCCCAGAGTTTGATGGCGTGTTTGCGGGCAGAGCGGGTGTTGAGGTATTTGGGTTCCTTAATTGGTGGTTTGGCTGGCCAGATTCTGGTTTAGCAGCAGATCCAGCAGGTAAAGGTCTTTGGGTGGCCTTTGGGGTGGCCCGGTAGCAGGTGTCTTCTCGGCCAGTGTTGAGTGCATTGAGGGTGCTGGCGTCGTAGCTCAGTCGGGTGTCGTTGCATCCGCCGGGCCAGGGGGTCTTGCGCTGGGGGCGGTCAAGGCACAGACGGGTGCAGACGGGCGATGACGGGCTTACCTTAGGCGCACCTTTGGTGCGCAAGCAGTGTGCCCTTTGCTCGCAGCCTCCATAAGAAGGGGATGTGGGAGGGAGGAGCAGCTGGGTTGGGGAAATGGATGAATGGGAGCAGCGAGGGTGGGGCTGCAGGGCACGCAGCGGCAGGATGTGGGACTGGTGACGGGGCAGAGGGTGAGCGGGCGCGGGAGAAGGCAAAGCACAGGCAAAGGCACAAGACACTGAAATACAAGCTCACAGTATTAATCAAGGCATAAGATACAAGAAATACAAAATAACAATATGGGTCAGAGCAGACCAGGGCCTACCAGGTGGGCCTTGAACTCAGCAGCAGCTGGGTAGTAGCACAGGCGCAGACAGGTGGAGCTACGCGGCGTGGGAAGCGAACAGCCTGGGTGCAGGGTCAAGGGTTGCTGCAATATGTCCCGGCCCTGGCTTCCTTATCGACTCAACTCATTAGGGATGACACAAGCTGACATAATCACTTGGAACATACGTGGCATGTACACACCTGCGTGTCGCTACTCTATATTTGCATACCTCCAGAGGCACTCGGCTGGAATTGCCCTTTTGCAGGAAACACACATGACACAGCCGGAACTAGAAAGGCTGCACAGGCGCTGGAGGGGTCAAGTAAATGGCACATCATACTCGGCGCACGCGAAGGGCACATTAATCTGGGTAAGAGCGGGCACCCCGTTTATCTGCACGGACACAGTGACAGACCTTGAAGGCAGATACACACTAGTGAGGGGGACACTTAATTGCCAACACATATTGCTGGGTTCCATATATGCTCCGAACACTGACTAATCCTCCTTTCTTGTGCAGTTGTCCATAATGCTGACCCCCTATGTTGGACTTCCCTGGTTACTAGGTGGGGATTTCATTTCGGTGTTATACGTGCACACAGACAGATTGTTCCCACCCTCCGAAAGACATCAGCTGTATCAAATGCACAGGTGCTCAAAGACTGGCAATTGCACTGGGCTTTACTGGACCTATGGTGTGCTTTACATCCTAATGACCATATCTATTCTTGGAAAGTTGATAGAAATGTAAAATCAATTTTTGAATTACATCCCCTCCCGTTAAATGTCAGCTGGAACGGGATAGTTGGGGAGCATAATTCATTTACAAAGGACAAATTAAAATAAAATATCATGATATTCAGGATATTACTGAGTTTGGAATGAATGAAGTGGGTCGGGGTTACCTCTCTGTGTTCAGCAAGGTCGCACATGCCAGTCGAACCATGCGGACAAAGAGTGCAGTTAAAATCACCCACCCAGATCAGAACCATCTCCCCCCGTTGCTGATCCTGTAGAGTAGATAACTACTCTTTAATAATTTAATAATTACATTTTCCATATTGTTTTTAGGCACGTTATCATAAAAATTTACCATGGTCATGTTCTTAACATGGCCCCACCTAATAGTTAAAATCTGATAGACCTCTGTGGATTTAAACTTGAGAATTTTAATTCCCCCTGTAGTAGAAACATAAATGCAAAATCCCCCTTTATTTCTGCCCTGGGTAGTTACACTTGCGGGTGTATGCAGTGTCTGAAACCCGCTTATGTGCAGTTCGTCCATAGGCCAGGTTTCCTGGAGGCAGACTATATTATACTTTTGAACTATATCTAGCCAAGGTTGATAAGAGATTTTGTTAGCTAGTCCTGCAGCATTACAGGATAACATATCATAAGTGGGTCTTGGCGTCTGAAGGGGGAAACCATTGACGGTGTTATTGATGATCTTAGCCCTTCGTAAGAGAGAGACTGGTTCTATCTCATACACCAGTTTATCCATGTCGTCCTGGGAAGAGTTATAAGGGTTATGCAATTATAAAACAAAGTGAGATCCCTTCATGCCTATATTCTTCCTTCCTGTTTTCAGTCCAGTCCCGGCATGGGGATAATCTTCATTGTTGATTAATTACATCCAATGATAGGGAAGGGACGTTCTCTATTATTTTCTGCCCCCTATTTTTCCTCGTGTGTCAATCAAGGTCATCCAGGCCTGTTAATGCCTCATATCGGTTCTCTAGGGGGCTGGGCCAAAGCGTGGTGTGTACATCCCGCTGTGCTCTCTCGTTTTGATATAAGGAGGGCCTGGATACATGTAATGGTAATAGGTGGAAGGTCCCCTGCCGACTGTCAGTCATAGGAGTTTGAACTAATGGGATACGACTAAAATGTTTCCCAGTCTCATGGGAGGATCTAAAGTTACCAAGGGTTACTAGAGATTGGGGATAAAAATAGCTCATATCAGGAGATGATATTCTGCCACCTCCTCTCTCTACATACCAATCCACAATGTGGTTAACTACTCACCGTTCCCTAAAATTGATGATCAAAATGTCACCCTCTATATCCTCGGGCCTGTGCCCCACCCAAGCTAATCTTCTTACGAACATGATTTCGCTGTTTATGTTAGGAGGGAGTGGTCTATTATTCCTTAGCCAATAGACTGCTTTATTCTTTAGTTCTATATAGCCTTCCCTTTTCCCTACTGCCAATTCTGGGACACCCGTAAGTTCTATAACATAAGGGGCAGCCTCTGGTGGCAGGTCTATATGCTGTCCCTTTGTTTCAGTATTCTTATACAGTAAGTTTTCCCTGCCTGTGTTGATATTTATGCATTCTGAACCTTTTACTAGTCCTGCCGGTTTTCCTCCTCTATTAGTCATGGAAACACTATCTTTTCCAATGGGGGCTGGGATAGTCTCTATGAGCAAAGGTAAGGTATCCATGGTTTTGGATGCTTGCGCCGGTTTCTGCCCACAAGGGCTGGAAACATGTTTATGTGACACCAATTCCTTTATCAATTTGCCGTTGGAGGCGGTTGCTTCCACTATACTACTCAGTTGTTCAGACATCCTCTTTACTCTTTTCATAAATGGTAAGAGTAAGGATTTTACTAGATGTTCTATGCTTTTCATTAAATCATTGGTATCTGCATGCAGTGGCTTTTTTATCAATGTACCTTTTGCCTTTGAGGGGCTGATGTGGATTTTGGCTGTTTTTGCACGTCTGCCCTGATTGGATTCCCCCCTCCATTTTCTCTTTAGTGTAACACCCTGCCCTTTGTGTTGTGTGTTCTGGTTAATATTCCTAAATTTGGTATTTTTCCCGGGAGTCCTTTAGAGTTCCTCCAAAGAAAAATGCAAAGTGGTATCCAAAGTGTCACAGTTAACTTGTGCCCCCCTGTGTGATTTCTGGGATGCATTTGGAGAGGCTGTGCGATCCTGCAAGAGTAATGGAATGCTGGTATCACTTGTAGGGTTTTCTTCTGTGATTTGTGTAGGGGGGAGATTATTGTGATAAGGGAACCCAAAGAAGAATTCCTGTTAGCAAGTTCTAATGACAGGCGGCGTTCGGTAATCGCTATCTTCTGTTCTATATTTGAAGCCGCCTTAGTTAAGAAGTGATCCAAAAATCCCTCTATTAGACCCTTCCCCCAACGAGGTCTTGGGTTTAATTGGCTGTGTGGTCATTTTTTCTACAGGTTTGTGCCACGTAACCTGGTTAGGTAGCAATACAATCCTTGCAGGGAGAAAAACTATTTCACTAATGTCACTGACAAAATGAACACAAGGAGTCTTACTTCCTGTCCAGTGATCAGATTTCAAATCCAAGGGGGTGGCCCCGCCCCGGCCTCATCCGGCCCTGGACGGCCACAGACGGACCGCCTTTTGTCCGGGCTTAGTCTGCGCGCGGTCCCGCGACGCGGGAGGTGTGGTTGGATTTAAGCGCCTCCAGGCGCGAGAATCCCGTTAGCGGCTCCTACTTCCGCCGCACTGGATGCTGGGGATTGTGGTACCCATCCACACAGCGGCCGCGGATGGAAGGCGGAGGCGGGAGGGAGACTGGCAGCGGCAGGGGAGGAAAAACAAGTTTAGGCAAGAAAACAAGTACAGGCACAGAGGAATAACAACCAGTCTGGACAAGAAAGCAAGTATAGTCACAGGGGAATAAAAATAAGTCTGGGCAAGAAAGTAAGTACAGGCACAGCGGAAAAATACAAGATTAGTCAAAAAGAATGCAGGCAGAGCCGTGCAGCAGCATGGGAGCAACCTGCCTGTGAGCAGGGTCAGAGGTCGCTGGGTGCAGCATGTTGGAGCGCTTTTTAGTATTTTTAAAAACTGCTACATCATTATTTTGCAGATTTTTATTATATATATATGTATTGTGTTTTTAGGCTTTTTTCATTAATGAATATATTGAATAATCAAATAAAGTTTTATTCATTTAAATTATGGTTATGTTTGAAGTTTTAGAAGCAGAAGCTGTACACATTGATGATTTATTCGGACTGTTATACATAAAACTAAGACTGAAGTTTGTCATTATTCATCTACCACTAAAATAGATTCTGATAGTTTTCTCTATTTCACTTTACCAGGTTCTAAAAGGAAGTATTTTGACAAATTGTTGAAGAATGCTAACCAAATTATGACCTGTCCAAACTGCAGATCAGATACACTAATGAGAACCAGGAAATACCTTATAGTAATGCTATAATGATGCGGAGCACATGGTTCCAAATTGGAAACACAAATTGCAAACTTCAAAGCTGGACAAATATCAATTTTTGGAAGAACAATTTCTACTTCAGCTATTATCTTTCATGAATGGATTAATACAACCTCTAGACACTACACTATCTATTTAACGAATGAAACTGGATGGATGGAATAAAATGAGATCAACCAAAAATTCAAACCAAAAGTTAACAAACTATTATCTTTTCTTTCTTCTACCAGAGTTTTAAGGAGGAATTGTTGATGAAAAAGTGGTATATAGTGTTTCTTCTAAGTGGTTCATCACTTTGTTAGACATTATTTTGAATGTTGTCTATATGGATCACCACTATCAAAGACTGCTTAGACAAAAATGCACACAACAGCAAAGAGCTCTTCAACATAATGAAGGAACTCTCCAACCCCATCTCCAACACCAATGCTGTCCCACCCTCTCAAGACCTGTGCGACTCACTGGCCACCTTCTTCCACCGCACCCACGACAGCTTCAATGCCACGACCGCCCCGACAACCACTGAGACCTCCGCCCCCAAGACCACCATCCGCACCAACTGCCTGCTCGCCTGGACCAACATCAACGAACGACGACACCGTCAAGATTATGAACACCATCCACTCTGGATCTCCGTCAGACCCATGCCCACACCACATCTTCACAAAGCCAGCACATCCCTTGCACCCCATCTCCGGAAAGTCATCAACACCTCCTTCGAGACAGCAACCTTCTCGGAGAGCTGGAAGCACGCCGAGATCAATGCCTTACCCAAGGACCCAAGGCGGACCCCAAGGACCTCAAGAACTTCCGGCCCATCTCCCTGCTCCCGCTTCTGGCAAAGGCCATTTAGAAGACTGTCAATAAACAACTGACCTGCTACCTCGAGGAGAACAACATCCTGGAATCTTTCCAGTCCGGATTCCACAGCAACCACAGCACCGAGACTGCCCTCATCGCCACCACTGATGACATCAAGTCCCTGCGAGACAACAGAGAAACGGCGGCCCTCATCCTCCTGGACCTGTAGTAGTGTGTGGTGGCAGACCATGTCAGCCGTCTTCGACACGGTCTGCCACCACACACTACGAACACGCCTCCACAACGCCAGGATCCAAGAAAAGGCCCTGGACTGGACCACCTCCTTCCTCTCCGGCAGAACACAGAGCATCCGCCTTCCCCCCATCCACTCCAAAGCCACCGAGATCATCTACGGCGTACCCCAGGGCTCATCCCCCAGCCCAACTCTGTTTAACATCTACATGGCACCGCTCACCCACGTCACCTGTCGGCATGACGTCAACATTATCTCCTATGCCGATGACACCCAGCTGATCCTCTTCTACACCAAGGACCCCCACACTGCCAAAACCAATTTTCACAAAGGAATGAAGGCCGTCGCTGAATGTAGGAGGAACAGCTGACTGAATCTGAACTCAGACAAGACAGAGGTCCTCGGCCTGGGAAGACTCCTGGTGATGACTGCACTGGGAACCGCTCCAACACACACCAACCACACACGCAACCTAGGGGGTCATCCTCGACTCCACCCTCTCTATGACTAAACAGGTCAACACCGTCTCCTCATCTTTCTTCAACACCCTCTGCATGATCCATGATCCACAGGATCTATAGGAGGATCCCTACTGAAACGAGAAGAATGGTCACCCAGGCCCTCGTCAGCAGCAGGTTGGACTACGGAAACAACCTCTATGCAGGAGCCTCGGCAAAACTCCTGAGACGGCTCCAACACATTCAGAACGCCTCTGCAGAGGCACATCACACCCCACCTTAGAGACCTGCACTGGCTCCCAGTCAACAAGAGGATAACCTTCCAACTCCTCACCCACGCACACAAGGCACTCCACAACACTGGATCAGTGTACCTTAACAGACGACTCAGCCTCTACACCCCCACACGCCAGCTCCGCTCCACCAATCTCGCCTTCGCCACAGTCCCCCGCTTCCGAAGAGCGATCTCCGATGGCAGATTATTCTCCCACCTCGCTGCCAAGACCTGGAACACCCTCCCTTTCCTCCTACGGCAGACCCAAGACCTGCTGATCTTCAAAAAAGTCCTCAAGACTTGGCTTTTCGAGCAGGAGCATCATTCCCCACCCCAGCGCCTTGAGACCCTCACGGGTAAGTATTGCACTTTACAAATGATATGATTGATTGATTGACCCATACGGCTTAAAGATTTACATTACAGTATTAAGAATGTATAAATGTATTCCAATACAAATCACCTTTCAGGAAGAGGAGATAGCCAGGATTACTGCATGATAATATAAGAACTTTAAATATAAAAAGGCAGGTTGAAACTGTCGAAACACTTTCGATTTTAAAATAGGATGTAAATGCTTGCATCGTAAAAATTCATAAAATTCAGAGAACAACACCAAATGTGCCAAAGTCTGTTGTGAGCAACCATCACAAGGACAAACTTCAAACATTTTTGGGTCATACTGTCCAGGTGGAAATCCAATATGTGGGCGAATAGACCCCAACTGAAAATTTGGCCACAGTTTGGAGGGAGAGAAGCAACCCAGTAGTCACCCACATGAGCACCTCACAAATCCTAACTTCCTTTAGAAAACTGATCCCCTATTACTCTTCTATCCCCTCACTTAGTAGATGCAGCATACAAAACATGTTGGGCAGCCCAAGGTCTAAGCAAATGGCTCAATATAAGAGAAAGGTTGGCTCCTTTGCATCATGGTACAACTTGCTCTCTCCTCAGTGTTGACTGTAGTGACAACACTAGAGTCAACACTAAGGGTGTTGACACTACATTCAACACTGAGGGGAAAGCAAATTGCGCACTGGGTGTACCATGATGCAAAGGAGAAAACTTTGCTGGGATATAATGTAGTGTATGGCACATCCTTTTCCCTACCCAAACTGATTTTCATGACATCCTCTACCATTTATCACATGTTACTACTGTTCCCCTTTGTAAATGTAGCATTTTGGCCCTTTGATTATGTTCATCCAGCCTGAGCCGGAGAGTACGGCCCAAGCCGGAGTTTCGACGCAAGCTGGAAAGTAATGGCCGGGTGCTGAGATTCCGATCCGGCTGTGGACGTAAAGATACGACTAATAAATGATCTCTGTGAATACCAAAAGTTGTAAAGTTAGACTTTTGTCTCCGATTACCTTTGTGAATCAGCCCCATTATGTCCATGTAATTCTGATTCTGCATGCCATTGCTTGAACAACTACTAAAATGCAAACATTCTCTTAACTCTGGGGTTTAGCAACTAAGCTTTGGGTGGTTAATTCAATTTCTCTTGTTGTGTCTGCTATGTTATGAGTTACATTAGTTGTGTACGCATAGTGATGAAGCACTTTATAGAAACACATGTTTTGAAGATGAAGTCTCCTTTTTCCCTAGTATGTATCCAGCATGTTAGTTTTCAGAATATTTCTAATTTCTGGAATGAATTCTGCGAGATACTGTATTTCTGGGAAAACTGCGTGTAAGACCTAGGCTTACCCGCACAATTCAACTAGACTTGGAGAACAAACTACCGGAGCTCAACATTTTTGAACATTCATAGGATTCTATTTCTCTGAGGGAAAGTATCTTCAAGCTGAAGGAGTAAAAGAAATTTTTCTGCAGAAATCCCATCCATATCTCTTTCTTCTCTGATTTTCTTATTTATAAAGTCTGATAGCGAACAACAGCGATGGAGTTGAACGCAATAAATTGAAGATCCATATTTGCGTTCCACATCTTCAGAATCTTAGAGCTATAGTCAATGATATACTTGGAAGTGTATGTTGTTCTCATTTTGTATGTATTTTTTGGTGATTTCCGTGTCTGGGTAGGTCTGACTACAAACAAGTAGTTGTTGACCACTCCTGAGAAGAGAGGTCAGAGAAATCTAAAACAACATCTTGTGTAAAATCTTTCTTTGCAATTGTATTTTTTACTATAGTGCTTCCTACATCTTTGAGTTTGAAACCGTAGGACTTGTTGTCTGAAGCCCTTTCAGCACCTTCTTTTGGGATGGGGCATGTCAAATAATGTTGCATTAAACACAAAGAAGACTCATCTACTGTGTGTTCCAAATTTTGATTGTGGAGCTTCTTTTACCCATAACAAAACGTGAATATGTGGAGCAACTCTAGCTTCGTAATATTTGAACCAAAACAAATCTGTTACTTGGACAAGAGGAGGATTAGTTGTGCTGCAGATGAAAGCCATCATCACTTGAAACTTGTGCTTAAAATATCTGGAAATGGTTGCAGGGTCCACTTGTATTCACACTGATATCTTTTAGGTTTGAGTTTGCTTCTCACATGAATTCTAGCAGTTAATCCAATGCATGCTCAGCACAACCGAGTGTTAGAAACAAAGTAAGTGCTCCTAGTTTTCTCAGCTCACCTTGACAAAGAATGGCATGTCATTAAATTAATCAATTTGCCTCCCTGGTTTTTATCTTGTACCTAAACTTTGTCAACACATTTCCTTGCTGTGATATATTGCAGATTCAATCCTGCTTTGAGAATGTGGTTTTCTGCATATGATAGCACTGACAAGTCATTTTCAAACAAAAGGTAATATATATAGGGAATACACTGGCAAAATCTAGGATCCTCTGATTATAGTATATTTGATCTGTACTCAGCTGCTGGTATCTGTACAGGCCGTTTATCATACCTACCATGCATTCATGTGGGGAGAAGATGCTGAAAACATCAAGCTTCTAAAGCTTTCTCCCAGACACATATGGGAGCTTCTCTTGGTTTTATCATTTGAAAGAGATCGATTGCATTGCCAATAATCTCGTTAGAATTAGGGGTGGGCGTAGTACGCGTAGTCCCGCCACGCGAAGCTACGCGAAGCTACGCGAAGATGTTCTCGCACTACGTAACTTCGCAAGCGTGCGTAGTAGCTTGTCGGACCCGTTCGCAAGGCGTTTTTCTTGCTCGGGAGCACATTGTGCGTGTTCAGGGCACTGTCTGCGTGCTCGGGGATAGTAGCTCGTGAACTCACTCATGTGGTGGGCTATGGATGCCGCCATCTTCTTTTTTCAATTGTCCCACCCGCTTGCGTTGCCTTATTTCCTGTTCCGGGTCGTGTATAACGTGTTTGCGTTGTGCAAGTCATGTTCGGAACGCTATCTACTTGTACGCGATGACTAGTGCGTGTTAGCGAGAAATATCACGCAAAATTACCCACATGTTCTCGACAGGCGCAGCCATCTTGTTTTTCACTCTATGAAACTCTTCTATTCACTCTATTCACTCTTTCTGGGCTAGTACTCTATCCAGCTTTAATCTTTGCAATCTTTACTGTGTTTTATTTATCATCTCTGTCTCTCTGTCCCTAAGTTTATATTTTGTTATTTATTTCTACATCCACTGTGTTTTTGTACCTTTTCTACTGTTTTATTTTACTTCTTTATTCAAACTCCTACTTCTTCCCCCTAACTTTATTTTTTCCTTCTTTTCTTTTCTGCCTCCACCCCAGAACCATGGCCAAGGGCAGCAGTACCGGCTCCAAGGGCAAGGCGCCTGCGCCCAAGAGCCAGCTGCCTTGCGGCAGAATGTGCCCCGCAGGGGTGCAGGCCCGACAATTGTTCGGAGAGGCGGAGGTGGCCGCCCTGGTTTTCTTCGTCCAGCGACACCTCCCCTTGACCTTGGCAGCAGGCGGCAGGCCAGGCTCCGTGTATCTTAACCAAGTCTTTTGCTGCTTGGGGATCCGGCGCACCCACCAGCAGCTGGCCCACCGGTGGGCCGACATCCTGGACCAGGAGCAGGACCTGTTGGTTCTGCTAGGTGTTAAGGTCGTCGGGCTTGGTGAGTAGCTAGTAATATATAGTAGTATAAGTATTGTGTATAATTCTTGGACGAATAACACGATTACTGGTGCTAGTTACATTGCAGATCAATTCTGTTTAAAAATCTTCTGTGATTGTATGACACAGGTGCTGCTCAGCACTTCTCTTACTTGTTTGTAACTTTGCGCTAGCTTGTGCTGATTATTGATGTTAGAGTTTAATTTAGAGAACTGACGTTAGTTAATGCTATTGCTAGATAGAGTCTAGTCCTTCCATTGCACTTCAGTGAAATAGTGGTGGATGGATGTATGTATGTCGTTACTATGCATGCTTTTACAACGCATGCCTTTACCACGCAACTTTTACAACGCGAGTCATTACAACGACTTGCATTGGGGGGCGCTGGATAGTGAATAGTTTAATTTACTATTCCAACTCCAGTTCCCGTGGATAGTAGGGAAGGTTTTTGATAGTAAATTAAACCATTCCCTATCCTACAGCGCCCCCCAGCGCAAGTCGTTGTAACGACTTGCGTTGTAAAAGTTGCGTGGTAAAGGTAGTGCTTGGTAAATGTTGCGTTGTAATTGCTGTTCCCCGGATGGATAATGGGTTTACTTAGTATTAGTTTATATTTTTTTTACAGTTTGCGTGACGCCTCCTCTGTCACTGAATGCTTCTTACCCCAGTCCTCCATAGAACCTTTTTGTAGTTTGTTTAGTGAGTGGTAGGCTTAGCAATAGCATTGTCAGTCAGTAGCAGAACAACATATGACGCAACCAACCAACAGTTTGGTGTATGCACAAATTTATGCATGTGTCCTCCATCTCATCTATACATTTTTGCTAGCAAAAATAAAATGGAAATGCAGACTTACTGAACAATGGGCCCGTCTGGAATAGGTGGTGTAGGTCAGGTGGCACTGGCTTCGTTAGTATTCTGCAATCAGAATGATTATGGAAGTTTTGATTAGTGTTCATATAAGTAGACGGTCCGTGAATCCTGCAAGCCAGTAGTCGTTTAGATAGGTCAATTTTATTGCAATTATTCTTTCCTAAAATGTTTGAGTGTTTTTTTTTAATGATTTGTTTCACAGCACTCAATGTTTCTCTCTTTCTTTATTATTTCTTACATGATCAGCACCCAGGGGCAAGAAGACTGGGTCCGAGTCAGCAGGACAACCACCAGAGGAGCGCTCCTCTACCGTGGATCCTGCTGCTGGCCCTAGTAAGTCCTGCAGTGCTTATATTATTAACAATTATATTTCCCTAACTTTTAACACACCTTATTTTTTCCAAACTATTAAATACGCTTTCTCCTAATTCAATTTTTAACAAAAGCTTCATTGATCTTCATTATCTGTTTTCCAAATTTTGGGTATCCCTGCCTTTCAGTTCCTTCAAACTGCCTCTGCTATTACTCTCTGTACTACTATTAGACTGTCTGTAGCTAAGCTTGCCCTGTTGGCCACTCTTTAGTTAAGGTTTTCTTTTGAATAAAGCTGTGATAGAACAATAGCTGTAGCCACTGGGTCCACTCCTGTCCTTTGCGTTGTCCTCTTTAATCTCTAGGCTTTGACAATGTCCCCCAACAAAAGGCCCAACCAGATGTTTGTCTAGTATTTTTTGTTAGGGTAGTAGTACATACTACTACTACTGTTGTGGGTATTCTGCACAGCCACATAAAGAACTATGCACAAGAAAATGGGATGTTTGTGATGAGAGGTTGGACCTTACTTACACCTCAGTCAGAGTACTCAGAAACCACAATTCACTGACCGACTAGCGATAGTGTCTCAGCCATTAGTCATTATTATGTCCTGACCCCCCACATGAAGATACCCAATGATTTTATTACACAACCCAGAACATACACCCTTTCGCTCACTGACTCGTGTAAGTCCACTACACCACAGACACTCCAAATATACCACAGAGTCTATGTGCAAGTACAAAAGCTTGATTTTTTTCAAATAATAACAAGCTTGGTAAGTTGTTCCATGAAATTACATCCAGCTCCAACACGCAAAATAAAGAAGATTAAAAGTAATCATTTGTACAACTAGTGCATGATAGACATCTGTGTGAATTGTGGGAGACCCCTGCACCGTTGAACGTACACTGGTTACATGCATCTTTCATAAGCTCTGCAAATCTCTGGTTCATAGAAGACAATCTTCTCATCTGCCTCTTATGAGTAAAATGGGACACCTTAGACAGTATAAAATAATGCAATTATGCAAGCTTTTTTAAGTCATGCCAAAAAGTGTAACAATAGGGTCTAACCGAACTCCCAAAGAAAAGTGGCTTGTTTTTCAGCCTCTTCACTTGTATGTGGCATCAAAGGCGTCTTACTGCGCAACAAGCTGCAAGGTAACATGCAAAAAAGAGTAGACACGAATCTAAAATGGTTACATGGCTCATGCTAACTTTCTAAAGACTACAGTAGGGGTAGAGATGAGATGACCCTAGGGACCATATATAATACTACTAATGTCTGTCTACTGACTCTACTGCAGTACGCAATTTGAACTAGTGATGATTTATGTTGTACTTTAACTGTTTTTTCAATCTTCCTTCCTGATGAAAATGGGTAAAATAGGGGGAGGTGTACATGCATCTAAAAAGGTGTACTTGTTTTTATAGGAGCACTACCAGTACCAACCACCAGTGCCGACGGGGCCAGCAGCGATGCCAATGCTGCCATCCAGGAGGGGGCAGGAGATGCGGCACCTGCAGGAGCACCAGTGGGGGAGGAAACAGCAGCGGTGGACTGTGGTAAGTTATATTCATTACTTATTGGCATTACTAGCTGGAAGGGGAACACTTCAGTCACAGTTCAGTGAGACTTATTAAGTGTGTATGAACTTGAAGTTGTACTGAACAATATACTATGGTTGAAGAAGAGAAGGCACACTTTACTTAGCAATACCAATGCATTAGCAATAGCATTACCGGCGTGAGTTGAGTAAACAAAGGCCTCTTCTATCAGACTCCAACTCAGCTGTGAAAGTTATGAAGAACCCTAAAAATCAGATCAGATGACCTTGATGGATGTGTTGAACAAAATGGGAAAGAACTAGGGTGGAAGAAGGAAGGACAAAGAGATGTAATACTACTAGCAGAGAAGGATACTTTGGAAGCAGCATGCAGGTGGCTGATAGGAATCAGATGCATGGGTTGTTGATGGATGGGTGGAAGGATGCCTGCCTGGGTGGGCGACACAATATGGGTGGATAGTGGATAGCAAGAATCATCAAAGGTGTTTGTGTCAAACCCAAAGCCAAGGCAAGGAAGGATGGAGTGGATGCATGGGTGGTTGTTGGTGAAAGTTAAACCAGCTAAGGTTTGTTAAGCGATACCTTCAAACAAAAGAATGATAGACATTTACTTTTAATGGATGGATGCCCCCTGGATGGATTGTATTCATCATAGGTGGAGACTGTCACTGGAAGCAGATGAGTCTTACTATGAAGTTAATGTAAAAGAAAGTGCGCCAGAGTAGCAAAGCAGAGGGTCATCATATATTATATAAAAGTAGGATTTCATTTCAGAATACAGTTGATAACTCAGTAGTTTGCAAGCACATTATAAATATTATGAAGCGCCCTCCTCTGAATCCAAGGACCACTTCCTACCTATGTTAATCTTTTTCTCAATTTTTATTTATATGTTTACTTACCAGTAATTGTCAACAATCAATAGTTTGCTCCCCCCAACCCTGCCCCTCTCCATGTCACTGCTTGGCAGCACTCTCACCTCTGACCGCTACTGGACTGTATGCCGTTACATATAAGTAATGATAATTGAATCATAAGTATATTATAATATTATTAATCTGCCTTTTTTTAGTCGCCAGATGCCAGAGCACAGTGAAAGTGAAATTGAGCAATTGCCCTTCATGTAATAGAGAGAGAGTATGGCCAGCGCCACACGTAATCGAAAAATATACGAGCTTCCCCACCTGCAGCTTAGTTAATAAAAGTAACAGGCTTCTGCGTATTGACTCGTATGTTGGACGCAAGTTTAGCTGACTGAGCTGGCTTGCCGGCTACAGCCTGCAACAAGGTTATCTAATTTATGTAAACTAGAGAGAAGAAAAAGACTGGTGTTCTTCTGTGTACTGGAGTCCATCCATAGTACTAGGGCAGTTATAATGCCGGGAAAAAAACTCCAACAAATGTTAGAGGCCGGGGAAGCAGGAGGATGGATACTTAAAATAACCACAAATGTTATGTACTGCGCTTGCTAGTGCTACTGTGCTACTATGTTGTGAATTCATTTTGTGTTTTATTTATTTATTTATTTTTGCCATTTATAAAGCGCGAACGAATACCCGCAGGCGTCTCGGTGCTAAACAATTTGCATAACTTCAGGTCAGTATTAAAAGCTACAGAGGAATTTGGTGAATGTTATTGATCAAAAAGCCATGTCTTTAAATGCTTGCGGAACTGGTGATGTGAGGGGCTTAGCCTAATGTTTTGAGGCAGAGTGTTCCATAATTTGGGTGCAGCCACTAAAAAGCGGCGGTCACCCCAGGGCACTGTTTTGGACCGTGGGATCACTAGCTGGTTAAGGGTGGTGGAACGAAGCTGTCTACAAGGTTTGTAGGGTTTCAATTGGTCCTTCAGGAAGTGAGGTCCTTGATCGTTGAGTGCCTTGTACACTATAGACAGTGATTTAAACTTAATTCCATTCCGGATCGTCAACCAGTGGAATTTTTTTAATGGTATCTGATATGGCCGCGAATTTAGGTGTTCCAGAAAGCAGACGTGCTGCGGCGTTCTGTATTGCCTGTAACTTCGTCAGGATCCTAACCTGAGCATTAAGGAATAGGCCGTTACAATAATCAAGGGACGATACGACCAAAGTGCTAACCAATGTTTTAGTCGCTGCCTCTGGCAGGAACAGGCTGATTTTTCTGATCATTCTAAGTTTGTAGTGGGTTGTGGTTGCTACTTTGTTTGCGTGATCCATGAAGTTAAGACCATCGTCAAAAATGACTTCCAATTTCCTGACCTTAGCTGTCGGACTGAGAGGTGCTACAAAGGCTAGTGGCCACCAGTATGGTGACCAAGCTGGTGAGAGGGGTCCAAAAATAACTACCTCGGTTTTTTCAGAGTTAAGCTTGAGGCAGTTTGTAGCCATCCACTCTCCAATTTCCAGCATTCCATTTTGGAAGCGTTGTGCCACCTCGCCTCCGTCACCTTTGATGGCCAGTACCAATTGCGTGTCGTCTGCATAGGAGGTTAGGCTCATCCCATGTGCTTTGATATAACATTAGCAAGGTCCGACACATAGATGTTAAATAGTGTCGGACTGAGGGATGAGCCTTGAAGAACCCCACACGGCAGAGAGAGCTGTGCAGATTGGTAAGGTCCCAAGGTGACAGCTTGTGTTCGGTCTGCCAAAAAAGATGCGAGCAAATCTCTAGCAGAGTGGCAGATACCCATCTTTCCGACATGGTCGACCAAGATCTTATGGTCGACCATGTCGAAAGCTGCTGATAGATCAAGCAGTACTGGAACTGCTGTCCCGCCATGATCCCGAATTGCTCTGGCATCGTCTGCGGCTTTAATCAGGGCAGTTTCAGTCCTGTGATACTTTCGGAAGCCAAATTGTGTATCGTCCAGCAATCGGTATTTCTCAATGTGCTCTGATAATTGAAGATTCATGGCCTTTTCGGCAACTTTGGCTATAAAAGGGAGGCTTCCAATGGGCCTGTTGTTTTTTAATTCATTTTTGTCGAGGCTTGATTTCTTTAATAAGGGTTTCAGTAAAGTGTTTTTTAGCGGGTTAGGATATATCCCGGAGCTCAGTATGGCGTTACAAACTTGAGTAATAACTGGAATGATAGAGTCCATCACTGGTGGGAGGACTGAGAAAAGACAGGGATCGAGAACGGATCCTGTTTTAATTGTAGAGACAATGGTCCTTATATGATCTGTTATAAGTACTGTAAAGCCGGTAAAGCAATTTACTGGGAGTGTACTGGAAGAAGGGGCATTCGTCGTGGTTGGTTTGGAAGTAAAGGCTTGGTATATGTTGTCCACTTTGGAGAAAAAGAATTTGGCCAAGGCATCGCACAGTACTTGTGGTGGGGGAGGAATAAGATCAGGAACATTGCCTGACAGTGTTTTAGTAATCTCGTATAATTGCTTGCTTGAGTTTTTAGCTTTGTTGATTTGTTCTGGATAGAATGATCTTTTCGCCTTTACAATCATTGCTTTGTAGAGAGCCAATGAATCTTTATAGCGGGTCTTACTCACTGTATCGTACGTTTTCCTCCAATGCCTTTACTTATTCCTGTTGCATTGTTTTTGTATTCTTAATTCATCAGTATACCATGGAGCAGTCGGTTTGGATCTGTTCCTAAATAGGGACTTGATAGGAACTAAAAGACTGGTAGCATGGCCAAGCCAGTCCTGGAATTGTTGTGTTGCCATGTTAGGATCGGTGGACAACAGTGGACGGGTGCTGTCCAGATGTCTTTTTAGATCTGACTGGTTTATGTTCTTCCAATCTTTAAAGGAGCCTAAGTCGGTGGAAATAACTTTCTTACTTGAGTGTGCCTTAATTGTCATTTTACTAAATATAGCATAAGGATCAGTCCAAGGCATCGGTAGAATATCTGATATATGCAGACCCTCAACATTAGAGAATATACCATCTAAGGTGTGCCCCGCCGAATGAGTGGCAGAGGCAACTAATTGTCTGAGCCCCAATGTCTCCATATTTGCAACAAGGGCAGAAGTGTCACTATGGTTAATTTGTTCTAAATGAAAGTTCAAGTCGCCCAGAACCGTAAAAGACTCTTCTGTAGCTAATGATTCCAGTATGGTATTTAGATTAGCAAGGAAACCAGTACTTGTCCCTGGGGGTCGGTATAACAGTACCACCTTAAAATTACAAAGAGCAGTGAGCTTAATTCCAAACTGAAGCGCTTCGCATGAGGTGGATGGAATAGGTACAGTTCAAACTATGAACTGTTCTCTAGCTATGATAGCCAAGCCACCTCCTCTTTTTCGTACTCTGTCCTGTCGATAGACCTTATATCCATTTGGTACTGCAATTACTAAATCTGGGTCCGAAGAATCATCGGTCCATGTTTCTGTGATGAAAAGAATATCTAAGTTATAATCGATGATCAGGTCCGCTATTTCCTGACTGTGCTTGCACAATGAGCGCCGTTAATGAGAGCCATAACAGTTGTGTCGTCGTTAGGGTTAGTTTGTTGCTTAGCGTGAGTTGTGAAGTTATTTATTGGTATGGAGCTGTTACAGTGTGGGCAGAGCGTGGTTAGTTCATGTAATGCAAGTTTAGGGTCCAGCCTTATACAGCCGGGAGCAGGCGATGGTCGGAGATCCATTAGGGAAGTATGGGAGTAAACCAGATTGTGGTCGATCAGAGGCCGGCCAGGGGTTGGGGCCCTAAGCCCGGTCCCGGCGCGGATGGGCGCAGAAGGGCTTGCCCGCTGCGCCGACGGGAAGGTCTAGTATTTTTATACATGTACAAGAAAGAGTGGAGGAGGGTGGGAGGGGTCCAACCACTACACCGCAACCCTTACCTCCCCTCAAGATGACGGCTGAGGTGGGTCGAGTGAAGTGTCAGCGCCTGGAAAAAGGGCAGCGCTGTGGGCAGGGAGAGCCTATAAACAGCCTCGGAGCGACGCTAGTCTTGCGCCGAGGTAAGGGGCAATATTTTAAAAAGTGCTATTTAAAATATCTACAATTTTTTAAAATACGCTAATATTATTCAATAACGTGCATCAAATCCAAGCAGAAAGGTAGAGCAAAGATCCCTCGGCTTCCGCCTCAGGGGAGAAGTACACAAATGTTGTGGTGAATGAATACACACCCTTATATATTGTGGGAGGGCGGGAGGGGTCCAACCACTACACTGCAACCCTTACCTCCCCTCAAGATGGCGGCTGAGGTGGGTCGAGTGAAGTGTCAGCGTCTGGAAAAAGGGCAGCGTTGTGGGCAGGGAGAGCCTATAAACAGCCTCGGAGCGACGCTAGTCTTGCGCCGATATAAAGGGCAATATTTTAAAAAGTGCTATTTAAAATATCTACAATTTTTTAAAATACGCTATTATTATTCAATAACGTGCATCAAATCCAAGCAGAAAGGTAGAGCAAAGATCCCCCGGCTTCCGCCTCAGGGGAGAAGTACACAAATGTTGTGGTGAATGAATACACGCCCTTATATATTGTGGGAGGGCGGGAGGGGTCCAACCACTACACCGCAACCCTTACCTCCCCTCAAGATGGCGGCTGAGGTGGGTCGAGTGAAGTGTCAGCGCCTGGAAAAACGGCAGCGCTGTGGGCAGGGAGAGCCTATAAACAGCCTCGGAGCGACGCTAGTCTCGCGCCGAGGTAAAGGGCGATATTTAAAAAAGTGCTATTTAAAATATCTACAATTTTTTAAAATACGCTATTATTATTCAATAACGTGCATCAAATCCAATCAGAAAGGTAGAGCAAAGATCCCCGGCTTCCGCATCAGGGGAGAAGTACACAAATGTTGCAGTGAATGATTACACGCCCTTAAATATTGTGGGAGTGCGGGAGGGGTCCAACCACTACACCGCAACCCTTACCTCCCCTCAAGATGGCGGCTGAGATGGGTCGAGTGAAGTGTCAGCACCTGGAAAAACGGCAGCGCTGTGGGCAGGGAGAGCCTATAAACAGCCTCGGAGCGACGCTAGTCTCGCGTCGAGGTAAAGGGCGATATTTTAAAAAGTGCTATTTAAAATATCCACAATTTTTTAAAATACGCTATTATTATTCAATAACGTGCATCAAATCCAAGCAGAAAGGTAGAGCAAAGATCCCCGGCTTCTGCATCAGGGGAGAAGTACACAAATGTTGCAGTGAATGTGTACACGCCCTTAAATATTGTGGGAGTGCGGGAGGGGTCCAACCACTACACCGCAACCCTTACCTCTCCTCAAGATGGCGGCTGAGGTGGGTCGAGTGAAGTGTCAGCGCCTGGAAAACGGCAGCGCTGTGGGCAGGGAGAGCCTATAAACGGCCTCGGAGCGATGCTAGTCTTGCGCCGAGGTAAGGGGCGATATTTAAAAAAGTGCTATTTAAAATATCTACAATTTTTAAAAATACGCTATTATTATTCAATAACGTGCATCAAATCCAAGCAGAAAGGTAGAGCAAAGATCCCCCGGCTTCCGCCTCAGGAGAGAAGTTAATGTTTTGCTAAGAGTTTTGGTTACAATTCTGTTTCTTTCTTTATAGATACTCCTTCCTAAAAACCAACAAGGAAGGAGTTGGCAGCCAGGGCCCGGCAACAGAAACTGTGGGCCATCGTTGATGAATACCGCTGTTGGCTCAGGCCGAAGAGGAGGAGGCGGTGGCAGTAGATGCTGCCTCTTCCAAGCCTACTTCATGGACCACAATGCCTTGGGGTAACATGCTGGTAGGACAAGCAGTGTGCGACCAATTGGACTTTCGTTTATATTCAGGCTCTGTTGAGCCGGTGGGGCTGACGAGCCCATGGTTACGTACCTACGTGCCACGAGCGGTACAGGACCTGAGAATATTTTTTGGCAGCCTACGCAGCGACCCTACATACATGCCTATTTCCTGCTGACGAGAGGTAACAACCTCGAAACACGTGTCCAGGGATAGCCAACGCGACAGTGATTTTTGCTCAAGTCACTGGCAGAGGCGTACTCGCTGAAGCTTACTTCATGGACCACAATGCCTTGGGGTAACACGCCGGTAGGACAAGCAGTGTGCGACCAATTGGACTTTCCTTTATATTCAGGCTCCCTTGAGCCGGTGAGGCTGACGAGCCCATGGTTACGCACCTGCGTGCCACGAGCTGTACCGGACCTGAGAATATTTTTCGGCAGCCTACGCAGCAACCCTACATACATGCCTATTCCCTGCTGACGAGAGGTAACAACCTTGAAACACGTGTCCAGGGATGGCCAACGCGACAGTGATTTTTGCTCAAGACTCTGGCAGAGGCGTACTCGCTGAAGCTTACTCCATGGACCACAATGCCTTGGGGTAACATGCTCGTAGGACAAGCAGTGTGCGACCAATTGGACTTTTGTGTATATTCAGGCTCACTTGAGCCGGTGGGGCTGACGAGCCCATGGTTACGCACCTGCGTGCCACGAGCGGTACAGGACCTGAGAATATTTTTTGGCAGCCTACGCAGCGACCCTACATACATGCCTATTCCCTGCTGACGAGAGGTAACAACCTCGAAACATTTGTCCAGGGATGGCCAACGCGACAGTGATTTTTGCTCAAGACTCTGGCAGAGGCGTACTCGCTGAAGCTTACTTCATGGACCACAATGCCTTGGGGTAACACGCTGGTAGGACAAGCAGTGTGCGACCAATTGGACTTTCATTTATATTCAGGCTCCCTTGAGCCGGTGGGGCTGACAAGCCCATGGTTAAGCACCTGCGTGCCACAAGCGGTACCGGACCTGAGAATATTTTTCGGCAGCCAACCCAGCGACCCTACATACATGCCTATTCCCTGCTGATGTGAGGTAACAACCTCGAAACACGTGTCCAGGCATGGCCAGCGCGACAGTGATTTTTGCTCAAGACTCTGGCAGCACGCTGGTAGGACAAGCAGTGTGCGATCAGTTGGACTTTCATTTATATTCAGGCTCCCTTGAGCCAATGGGGCTGACAAGCCCATGGTTACTCACCTTCGTGCCACGAGCGCTACCGGACCTGAGAATATTTTTCGGCAGCCAACGCAGCGACCCTACATACATGCCTATTCCCTGCTGACGAGAGGTAACAACCTCAAAACACGTATCCAGGGATGGCCAACGCGACAGTGATTTTTGCTCAAGACTCTGGCAGAGGCGTATTTGCTGAAGCTTACTTCATGGACCACAATGCCTTGGGGTAACACGCTGGTAGGACAAGCAGTGTGTGACCAATTGGACTTTTGCTGCCTCTTCCAATGCCCCGGGTCCCAGCCAGGCCCTGCCTGCAGGAGTACGGCGCCGCGGTCAGGCAGCCGCCCACCGCCACCATTTGTTAACATCTGCCAACCCGCCACATTGATGCAACTGTAGGTGCAGTGCGTTTTGCCAGCAACTTCTCCTCTGGAGGACCAATTTGAGGAGCGCATCAGAATCCTGGTGGACAAACACCTTAAAGCCCGCTAATTATAGATGGACCTTGTTGATTTGCCCCTTTTTTAATACTTTTGTTGGTGGGTGGGAATTGGGTGTTGGGGTTTCTCCTTTTTTTGGGACATTCGTTGGACTTGGACATTGGTTGGGGTTAGGGAGAGGGGTTGGTGAGGTGTGGGATAGGCTATTTTTGTAAAGAAAATAAAGGTTATTTATTTATACTTATACATACGATGTTAATGTTTTGTGGTGGGGTTTCTGTTTCACGAATTAATGTACGTCTCAAGGTTTACTTGCAGATGCAGGGCAGCAGCCAGTGTTTGAATTAAATAATCTGCCAATTTTGTGACATGCAAACAAATAGATGCGGTACCCCTCACTGGGTTATATTTGTCCTACTAGTACTACCAGAAATACCAGTCGCTCCTCCTTCTCAATTATACCTGCCAGCAAACCTCTTACCTGTGATTGATGAGGATTAAGTTTGGCACAGCAATGGCTGCATGGTTTCCCAAGAGAATGGAGAAGATGCCTTGGTTGTGGTGATAGTAGTAGACACTGGCACTAGCATTTGCAAACGAAAAAAAAAGAGACCGTCATTTGCCTGAGAGACTGTGGGAGTAGTAGAAAAGTACAGTACATACGAAGACTGCCAAACAAACAATATTGTAACTGCTAAACTAAAAGAAAACAAAGGTGTCGGGACTGCCTAGTACAAGAAGCTAAGAAGTTAAACTGTAGTTGTGTTGAAGGAGTCACTTAAACACAATCCAAATTTGTAAACTTTAATGCTGTAAATCCAATCAATGCCGGCAATTAATTAAAATGTATTTGTTGGGTCCCTTTGGAAAATTAATTGGCTTTTACATACACTGAAAATGGTTGGTCAAGCTGAAGAAGATCCTTGCCCTGCCTCGTAGACATTTAAGTAGTGTTGCTTTCATCACATCTGCCCCAGCAAGCGTGTGATCAATTGTTGGTGTAGATTTAATGTAGTCACAGCACACCTCAATATAAAACCACGCAGCCAGGGGGAAGAGGGTTACGGTTTGATGAATAGGTGGGAAGGGGGATTTGAGGAAAGCTTTGACAAAGAAAAACAGTACGCATGGAGACAACAAAAGCAAAACAATGAAGACGATGATGATCCACTAAATCTATAAACTAAAGGTAGAAAAAGGAAATGCATTCATGATGAAGATACCTTAATCAATCAATCAGTGACACTTATAAAGCGCGCTACATACCCGTAGGGTCTCAAGGCGCTGGGGGGGGGGGGTGCCGCTACTGCTCGAACAGCCAGGTCTTCAGCTTCTTCCTGAAGGAGAGGTGGTCTTGGGTCAGGCGCAGGTCGGACGGGAGGGAGTTCCAGGTCTTGGCGGCCAGGTAGGAGAAGGACCTTCCTCCTGTAGTCGCTCTTCGGATGCGGGGGACGGCGGCGAGGGCGTGGTTGGCTGATCGGAGGTGGCGTTTGGGAGCGTAGAAGTTGACTCGGCTGTTGAGGTAGCTCGGGCCTTGGTCGTGTAGGGCTTTGTGTGCGTGGGTGAGGAGGCGGAAGGTGATTCTCTTGTTGATGGGGAGCCAGTGCAGGTCTCTCAGATGTCCGGAGATGTGGCTGGATCGTGGGATGTCGAGGATGAGTCTGGCTGAGGCGTTTTGGATCCGCTGGAGTCTCTTCTGGAGCTTGGCGGTGGTCCCGGCGTAGAGGGCGTTGCCGTAGTCCAGTCGGCTGGTGACGAGGGCCTGGGTGACGGTCTTCCTGGTCTCTGTGGGGATCCACCAGAAGATCTTCCGTAGCATGCGTAGGATGTTGAAGCACGCTGAGGAGACGCTGTTGACTTGCCTGGTCATGGAGAGGGAGGAGTCCAGGATGAAGCCCAGGTTTCGTGCATGGTCTGTCGGTTTGGGTGCGGTGCCCAGGGCGGGAGGCCACCAGGAGTCGTCCCAGGCGGAGGGCGAGGAGCCCAGGATGAGGACCTCCGTCTTGTCCGAGTTCAGTTTCAGGCGGCTGGTCGTCATCCACTCGGCTACCTCTTTCATCCCTTCGTGTAGGTTGGCTCTGGCGGCGGCGGGGTTGTTGGTCAGGGAGAGGATCAGCTGGGTGTCGTCGGCGTAGGAGATGATGCTGAGGTGGTGTTTGCGTACGATGGCCGCGAGGGGGCTCATGTAGACGTTGAAGAGGGTGGGGCTCAGGGATGATCCTTGGGGGACGCCGCAGATGACTTCGGAGGCCTCTGACTTGTATGGTGGTAGGCGGACTCGCTGTGTTCTTCCGTCGAGGAAGGAGATGATCCATTCCAGCGCCTTGTCCTGGATTCCGATGTTGCTGAGGCGCCGTATTAGGGTGCGGTGGCAGACCGTGTCGAATGCCGCGGAGAGGTCTAGGAGGATGAGGGCCGCTGTTTCTCCATTGTCCATCAGGGCTCGGATGTCATCGGTGGCGGCGATGAGGGCGGTCTCGGTGCTGTGTTTGGCTCGGAAGCCGGACTGTGAGGGGTCGAGGGATCCGTTCGTCTCGAGGAAGGCGGCCATCTGCTTGTTGACGGTCTTCTCGATGACTTTGGCTGGAAACGGGAGAAGCGAGATGGGGCGGTAATTCTTGAGATCGGTGGGGTCCGCTGTTGGTTTCTTGAGTAGAGCGTTGAGTTCGGCGTGTTTCCAGCTCTCGGGGAAGATGGCGGTGTCGAAGGATGTGTTGATGATGTCTCGCAGGTGGGGTGCGATGACAGCGTCGGCCTTGTTGAAGATGTGGTGAGGGCAGGGGTCGGTTGGTGATCCGGAGTGGATTGAGTTCATCGTGCGGATGGTGTCTTCTGTGCTGATCGGGGTCCAGGCGTGGAGGGTGGTGGTGGCGGGGGGTGGCTGGTCGGTCGTGGTGTGCGTTGGTTGGTTGTTGAAACTGCTGTGTATGTCTGTGATCTTGTTGTGGAAGTAGGCGGCGAGGGAGTTGCAGAGGTCTTGCGATGGGGTGATGTCGTTGTTTCCTGCGTTGGGGTTGGAGAGCTCTTTCACGATGTTGAAGAGTTCCTTGCTGTTGTGTGCGTTGTTGTCCAACCGGTCCTTGAATGCTGTTCTCTTGGCGGCGCGGATCAGCTGGTGGTGTTTCCGGGTGGCAAGTTTGTAGGAGGTCCTGTTGTCCGGTGTCGGATCCCTTTTCCAGACTTTCTCGAGGGCTCGGCAGTTCTTCTTGGAGCTCTTGAGTTCGTCGGTGAACCATGGGGCCTTCTTGCTGCCGGGTCTGCTAGGCGGGGTCCTCAGCGGGGCGAGTTCGTCCGCGCAGTTGCTGATCCACTTCGTGATGTTATCGGCGGCCTGGCTGGGGTTCGCTGAGCTGGCAGGAGGGTGTTGGCTCAGGGAGGTGGCGAGCTGGTCTGCTGTGATCTTGTTCCAGCTTCTGCGGGCGGCCTGTTGCTGGTGGTGGTGGGTCGTCGTTCTCTTGAAGGTGAAGTGGACACAGCTGTGGTCCGTCCATTGAAGCTCTGTGGCGTGGCTGAAGTCGATGTCTGTGCTGGATGAGAAGACGGCGTCGAGTGTGTGTCCGGCGAGGTGGGTGGGGGTGGACACCAGTTGCTTGAGTCCCAGGTTGGCGAGGTTGTCGAGCAGGGTGCTGGTGTTGTGGTCGTTGTTGTTCTCCAGGTGGAAGTTGAGGTCTCCCAGGAGGATGTAGTCAGCGGAGGGGAGGGCGTGCGGGCTGACGAAGTCGGCGATGTCCTCGCTGAATTGTGTGCGTGGTCCCGGGGGTCGGTAGATCAGGGTGCCTCTGAGGGTGGTGTTCGGGTTGGTGTGGATCTGGAAATGCAGGTGTTCGGCGCTGGTCAGGGTGTTGTCGGTGCTGGTCGTGAGACGGATGGTGTTCCTGTGGATGATGGCGATGCCTCCTCCCATCTGGTTGGCGTTTCGGTCCCTCCGGACGATCTTGTAGCCCTCTGGGATGGCGATGGCGATGTCGGGAGCTGAAGAGGTGTTCATCCAGGTCTCCGTGAGGAAGGCAACGTCAGGGGCTGTGGCGTCTAGAAGGTTCCAGAGTTCGATGGCGTGTCTGTGGACGGAGCGGGTGTTGAGCAGGATGCACTTGAGGTGGGTGCTGCTGGAGTTCGACTTGGCGGGTGCTGGTGCGGGGCTGGTCCGGATGCAGGAGAACTTGCAGGCGTGGCAGCTGAACGGTCCGTGGGTGCGTCTTGGAGTGGCTTGGTGGCAATCAGGGAGTCGGCCGGTGTTGAGAGCGATGAGGGTGGCGGCTGAGTACGTCAGGCGGGTCGGTCGGGCTCCTCGGGGGCCAGGGGTCCTGGCGCTGGTCGCGATCCGGTCGCGGACGGGCGCAGACGGGCTTACCTTTGGCGCGCCTTCGGCGCACAATCGGCGCGCCCGCTGCGCGTGACCGCTGCGCGTTCGCACGGTCGCCATTTAAGGCGAAGTGCGCGGGTGGGCGGGGCAGCTGGGAGGCGGGAGCGGGGAGGGTTACAGAAGAAAAAGGGGCGGGGACAAGCGGCGGTGGCGGGAAGGGAGGGCGGGGGGCGGCGCGGTAGGCGGACAACAAGGAAGGAGAGCAGGCACGTTAAATTCCAAACAAGCACAAATTAGCGGTGAAAAACGGGAAAAACAACAGAGTAAAACACAGACAAAAGGCAAGCACAAATAACTGACAAAACAGGGCAAAAAGCACTCGCAGCGGCGGCAGCCGGCAAACGAGGCAGAAACGAGGCGGCAGCGAGGCAGAGGGCAGGCAAGGGGCACACGCAGCAGCTGGTGGCCGTGCGGCGCGGGGGTGTCCCACAAGTGGGTCACACTCACCTGCGTCGCACGGTCGCCATTTAAGGCCAAGTGCGCGGGTGGGCGGGGCAGCTGGGAGGCGGGAGCGGGGAGGGTTACAGAAGAAAAAGGGGCGGGGACAAGCGGCGGTGGCGGGAAGGGAGGGCGGGGGGCGGCGCGGTAGGCGGACAACAAGGAAGGAGAGCAGGCACGTTAAATTCCAAACAAGCACAAATTAGCGGTGAAAAACGGGAAAAAAACAGAGTAAAACACAGACAAAAGGCAAGCACAAATAACTGACAAAAACAGGGCAAAAAGCACTCGCAGCGGCGGCAGCCGGCAAACGAGGCAGAAACGAGGCGGCAGCGAGGCAGAGGGCAGGCAAGGGGCACACGCAGCAGCTGGTGGCCGTGCGGCGCGGGGGTGTCCCACAAGTGGGTCACACTCACCTGCGTCGCACGGTCGCCATTTAAGGCCAAGTGCGCGGGTGGGCGGGGCAGCTGGGAGGCGGGAGCGGGGAGGGTTACAGAAGAAAAAGGGGCGGGGACAAGCGGCGGTGGCGGGAAGGGAGGGCGGGGGGCGGCGCGGTAGGCGGACAACAAGGAAGGAGAGCAGGCACGTTAAATTCCAAACAAGCACAAATTAGCGGTGAAAAACGGGAAAAAAAAACAGAGTAAAACACAGACAAAAGGCAAGCACAAATAACTGACAAAACAGGGCAAAAAGCACTCGCAGCGGCGGCAGCCGGCAAACGAGGCAGAAACGAGGCGGCAGCGAGGCAGAGGGCAGGCAAGGGGCACACGCAGCAGCTGGTGGCCGTGCGGCGCGGGGGTGTCCCACAAGTAGTTTAATGAGTAGTACTTAACTACTACTACACAATTTGACAGTACAAGGAAGTAGTATTATATGAAATTTGCCTTGGCTGTATGCCCTCAGAGAAACCCAAATGACCTGCTGTACATAGCAAAGAAAAATAAAAAATAGTTGTAGGGAGAAACTAGCAAACAAAGTTACACAGTCGTAAAATCAATGAAGAGACAAAAGGAATCAAATTATTAAAAATCTAAAGATAATACTAAAGTTACTGTATTATCCAGCTCCAAATGTGTAGTTGTATATCGTCATTCATCTTGGTCCTCCCTTCCATGAACAATTTGAACATTATTCTTGGGTGCCACTGGCTGGCTGCTGAGGATTGGTATGGTAGGTGTGAGTTATTGCTTCAAGTATAATAGCATTGGTTTAAAGGCCGGCCTGTAAGTGTTGATGGAAAAACAAAAGGGGTATTGAAAAATAAATTAATGAGAAAAAACATCAATTACGGTGTAGTGCAAAAAGACAAGACTCTTGAGCGAGAATACTTTCAGACCGATACGACTTGTATACATTGTGTCTACTCCACTAGTTACACAGCATTAATCTACAAGAACAACAAGATAAGCGCCAGCACAGAACAGGCCCACTCCATTTACCTTAATTTTTGAAAGAGCCAGACAAAAGGCATGCACAGCAACCTAGCATTTTCCAAATCAAGTGACTAAATCAATGTGCCACTGTCAGTCATCATCGTACCACTATTCGACTCCACCTCTGCACAGACATGTAGCCTAGGTCTGCTGTGGGTATTGTTGATTGGCTGTGTTTACCTTTTATTCCACTTCCTGAAACGTATTCCATCAATCATCTCAGATCCAACTGACTGACTGCGTGCAAAGATAGTATGGTCATCATCATCATCATCATCATCAGGTGTGGTATGTGTACGTGTTGTCCAATAGACCAATTGACCAACAGCAACTCAGTCTGTAGTGAGTGACTCCGATTAAGTAAGTCCAGACTGCACCTACAGTAGTACAATCGGTTTTTATTAAACAACATGGAAACATTGACTATCACTTGAGTCACTTTTACTTTGTTATTATTTTAACTTCTAGTATAGTTTTACTTCATGCACATTTGGTCAGAGTCAGCAAGCTTCCAATGCAATACATGGCATCATTCATTAATCATATACCTGTCTTGCTCTTCTCTTTGGCTGTCAGATCAGAGATGCTGAGCCTTCTGAAAGTGATGATAATGTTTACTTTAGTTTTGGATGCCTGCTCAAGTTCTGACACTGAAGAGCTGTGTATGCCTGCAGACAGAGGTGGTAGCCTTAAGACAGTGATGAGTTTCATATTGGCAACAAAACAGAAGATGGCTATAGTCACGTACGTTGCACTTGTTATGGAGGGACTGTTAGAGGCTACATTATTGTACTATTCTCCATCTCCATCCAATGCCTGGCAAGATGAAAATGTATTTAGTGTGAGTCAGGAAGATGGAGCAGGACTCTGAGGAGTGGAGTGGACAGTTAAATGCACAGACGTGCACCTCCAATAGGTAAATAAAACTAAGAGATAGTGGTGATGGATTGGTTGTGGTTTAATTTGAACTAGAACGACAGATATACACACAAATAAAGGAAGGGAGAAAGTAACAATTTGAAAGCCTAGCTGTCATGGAAGAGGAGCTTGTCCTCAAACCCTGGTGGTTCGGACAGAAGTAGGTCATATAACCCACTACTTATGTCTTCGGAGTCGCTCTCCTCTTCCTGCTGTGTTTCTGGTATTTTGTAGTCCGGTGGTATGAAGTGCTGATTCATTTTGATCATGGTTAACCTCTTCACGCTTTTGGGTGAGAGATTGGTCCTTTTCACAGTTACAATGGCACAAGCAGCACTGAAAACACTCTCAGAAGAGACACTTGCGACAGAGCAAGCCAGATACTTTATCACCAGCCTGCTGAGCACTGGCCATTGGCTTCTTTCCCATACCAATACACCAATGGGGTTTGTTCCATGAACACCTCTGTTGTGTCATCCAGATAGGCCTGGACCCTCCACTCAATGTTCAGTGGTGCCCTGATTTGCTTGGCCTCTTTTGACTTTACACCAGCAACGGACTTACCCATCCCTTTCTGTAGAAACCAAGCAGCTATTTTATTTGCTGTGTCTGATGAATCAGATCCTGTTGGTGCAGTTGTTGATGTTATTGGTAAATACATCAGCCCAAACCTCTTCAAGTGACACCAATTTCAAAAGGAAATCCAATTTCAATCCACCAACCCACTTAGTACCTGCTGACATTATAGCTTTTGAGCAAGCGGTATCACGGGAGGTGGACAATTTGATTGAACCTACTACTTTTAAAAATCTGACAGCAGGTGAATACAAGGCCATCAAGTCCCTACAAGAGAATCAGGAAATTGTAATTAAAAGCGCCGATAAGGGGGGTGGTATAGTGGTCCAGGATGCCACAGCCTACGATGCTGAATGCAAAAGGCTTTTAGGTGATTCTAACAGCTACACCGTGCTACATCTAGATCCTTCACCCTTCCTGAAAGATGAAATTCTTGAGTTGGTCTCTACTGCAGAAAGAGACGGGTATATTACTAAAAGTGAGGCAGACTTTCTCACAACTTCGGAAGAGAAAATCCCTTACTTTTATACCCTTCCCAAAACACACAAAAACCGTACACCACCACCGGGAAGACCGATTGTGTCCGGGATTGGTTCCCAGTTGGAACCTCTCTCCGAGTACTGTGATTTTTTCTTTAAACCCCTGATCCAAGCAACAAGTACTTACATTAAAGATACGAAAAGTCTCCTCTCAATGTTATTAAATGTAGAACTCCCTGAAGAACCCTGCTATCTAGTGTCCTTAGACATAGAAAGTTTATACACGTGTATTCCACAAGACGCAACCCTTAAGGTTTTGGCAGACATCCTAGACCAAACCACTTGGTCTTATAACACCTCCAAGACTTTTGTGATTGACTGTGCCACCTTGGCTTTAAAACGGAATTTTTTCCAATACCGAGATACCCTCTACCTACAGAAGACTGGCACCTCGATGGGCAGTACTTTTGCCCCCAGCATAGCGGGGTTGTATGTCTACAACTTCGAAAAAACGCACATCCTGGCAAACACCAATCCCTATGCTCTCAATGTTATCCTGTGGCAGAGGTACATTGATGATGTGCTTTTAATTTGGAAGGGGACTGAGGAAAGCCTACTATCCTTTTTTGACTGGGTCAATACTTGTGACCCCCATTTAAGATTCACACATCAGTATGACTCTAGATCTATCACCTTTCTTGATGTCACTCTTACTAAAACTGGGAATCGAATAACGAGTAAGACATACTATAAACCAACAAGTAAGAATAATCTGCTCCATTTCTCCAGTTTCCACCCTCGATCCTTACGCGAGAACCTCCCCTTTGGCCAATACCTACGTGTACGTAGGAATTGTAGCAGCCTTGCTGACTTTAACAAACAAGCGGATGATCTCACAATAAAATTACAACAGAGAGGTTACCCAAGAAAAATCCTACAAAAAAGTAGAAAAAGAGCAAGGAATAACAACAGGGAAGCGCTCTTGGAGGATAACAATAGAGAAAGTGAATCTGAGGTCCCTTTGACCTGCGTAACCACTTACAGCAACATTTCCAACGCTGTAAGTCGGAGTATTGGAAAGCACTGGCAAATCCTGACAAGTAATGGCAGAAATTGGCAGAAACCATTATTTTCCTACAAAAAAGAAAGGAGTTTGCAAGATGCCTTGGTGCATACTCGCCCAAGAACCACCCAACCAAAACAAGCTGCAACTGTTCTGAATGCTTGGGGTTTGCCCTCGGTAACTGGCCACTTCCCCTGTGGGGGATGTAGTGTTTGCCATTTAACATCATGTCAAAAAACATTACAGCTAGAGGAAGGCAAAACTTGGCACCTAAGGAGCCATACAAACTGTAATTCGTGTAACGTCATCTACATGATTACATGCCCCTGTAGCCTTAGGTATATAGGAATGACCACAAGAAGAATTAAAACAAGAATAGGAGAGCATCGAAGTAATATCCGATGTGGCAGAACAACTACTAAAATGACTACCCATTTTTTGGAGCAGGGCCACTGTGCCAATGACGTCAAGTGGGTAGTAATTGAACAGCTGAATGATACCGATGAGAATACACTGTTTATAAAGGAGCAGCGCTGGATATACCGCTTGTCCACGAACAAACATGGCCTCAATGACGACATCCCTTGGGGATCGGTAATGCGTCGATAAACGGTCCACCTCTAGAATTAATATTCTAGTCCAGTTTATCTGCCTTTTAGCTTTGTCAATACAAGGTACTTGTCTACCCAGTTAGTATAACTAAACTATGTAAGTTCTATTCACACGTTATACACAGTAGACCTTTGGATTTTTGTTTCACCTACAAAACAATAACATTATGACACATTTATTTTTTGCCTCTAACGTGAAAGACAAATGGGGATGAAGGCGTTTGGCTGTACCTCAGTGACACGTTTTTTACCCAGCTTCTGGAGGCGTCCAATTGCTATCTTTCACATAACAATCGCTTTTTGTTGACTAACAAAGCGGTTTTTACTTAAATTACGAGATTCCCAAAAGGTCTCCCTCATTGTTCCCTTTATTGTATAGATCGTCTCTTTTTCTTGTATATAAATAAAGTGGCTCCTTTAAAAATTACGCGATCCTACAGGGTCACGTGACTGACGCTAGCGCTCCGGACGCTTTGCACGTCCTAAGCGTATATTTTGAACACGGCGCCATTACCGCGTTGACTGATACGGGCGGCGGATGTGGTCGCTTTCAGGTGTTCCAGCAGGGAGTCGTTTGGTAGAAAGTAAGTCTACTACCAGCAGGGATACAAGATTAGATTTCTATCACAGTCCCCAGAAAAACGCTAAAATGCGTGTTTATAAATATTTCCTTCTAGCGCCCAAACGTGAAGAATCCTCCTGCCGCTTTGCCCATGGAGCTTTCCTTCACCAAACGAAAAGTAAGTGCATAATTAGGCTCACCTCCTTTTGAGGTGTTCTGTGCTCGACAGTCTTATTGCAGAAGTGTGCGTGTGTTTTTCTATATGCAATCTGGTTGGGTTTCCTAATTCACCCAGTTTTTATGACCATTTGGTACAACTAAGCACTGTTTTAATGTAAGCATACTCTCGGTATACAATATCTGTCAAGACAAAGTAAAGTCTTTTCCGTTAACGTTGTTTGTAAGGTGGATACCCCAATAAAAACGGGTCCACTTTACTAATTTGAAGGTACAAGCTCTCCCCCTTCGAAATAAAGACACACTTTGTATTAACAAATAAGTGCATGTGAATGGAGCCATAATAGGGTAGAAGTATAAGATTTATGGTGCCAAAAGCTGAATATTCCATATTCTGATTCCTTTTTATCTACCCTCACAGATCCAATGGTGTCTACTATAAGAAGTAGCCTTTAGCAGCTTGGGGGAAGAATGTCCTACTAGGCGCTTCGACACTTGCAGGTCGTATCAATAAATGTCATAACTCTCTCTATCTGCGCATTATAGGGTGCCCAGAACAGCGAGTTCTTTCCTTTTCTTCTTGGTCCTGACGAATGCCGAGCAAATTGAACTCAAGTGGCAGAAACATGTTGACCGTATTTTAATTAATTTCTTTTCACTTCATTAATGGGACTATCTGGTTCAAATTTGCACAACCCTGAGTAGTCCAGAAAAACCACCTATGGTTTTCGACCACTGTTTTTAACAGAGTTAGAGCTACCCTCTAAGTAAATAATTTTGAGGAGTAGCGTATACTCTTTTTAGACTCACTTTCACCTCTCTAGCGAAATAAGGGACCCAATGAAGACAACTGGCTACCAGTGTTTCACTGGGGCCTGAGGGTCCTTTTAGCTAGTTCTTTAAACACGTGCACTCTATTTTTCCAACTGACAATAACAAATCTGTCTACTATACCTAGTGGTATATATAACTAATTCTGGCTAGTAGAGTTTGCCTCTTGTGGATACTAACCCTCTCTTGTTGTTTGAATCGTGTCATCCAGATAGGCCTGGACCCTCCACTCAATGTTCAGTGGTGCCCTGATTTGCTTGGCCTCTTTTGACTTTACACCAGCAACGGACTTACCCATCCCTTTCTGTAGAAACCAAGCAGCTATTTTATTTGCTGTGTCTGATGAATCAGATCCTGTTGGTGCAGTTGTTGATGTTATTGGTAGTGTCGGTGACTGCTGGGAAGCAAACGCACTGCTCTCTTGCTCTGAAGAAGAACTTGACTCTGGCATCTGTCCTGTAGTACTTGCATTGTCCTGGGCTGGCACTGGCAGGCCTCTAATTGAGAGTGTTTTCTAAATCAGTGGCATCCTCAGCTATTAAAGTTTTGTACTTGGCAATATCCCCTTCGGAAAAAGGAATTACTGCATTACTGTTCAGAAATAATTTGTACCATGGATTCAAAATGGTGGCAGTAATGTAATGTCAATGTGACACAATCATATTTTGAATCCTTGTATTGTTAGATAAGCAGATGGCTGAGGCGTTCGCCAAATAACATGTGTCTACTTTGTCTTCCACACCTTCGTATGTTTCAGACACCTCCTTCAGCTCTTGCTCTAGCATGTACAACATTGGGATAGCTTGGCCCATAGTACTGTCCTCCCAGATGACTGCACGTGTGAGGACTTCAAAAGGAAGTAGCATCTCTGTCAGGCATTTAATGAGGTCCCCTTTCCACATCTCAACAGTCATAGCTTTCACAGTAGGATCCCCTAATCTTCGTGTCATGACATAAGCATTAAGTGGTATGTACTGATCAAACAGACGATCAAGCATGTAATAAGTTGAGTTCCAACGTGTTGGCACCTCCTGGATGAGTGCTTTGACTGGCATTTTATGCTCACGTGGAATGACCCTTGTTGAAATGTGTGCATATTTTTCCGCAGGTGGTCAGTAAGTTTATAACTTTGCTTTAATTTTTCAGAAAGTCTTGAACAACAATGTTAATGCAGTGTGCCAAACACGGGACCCTGAAATAGCCACCATCTTTCATGGTCTTAACTACATTACTGCCATTGTCGTGGCAACAAAACCAATGTTAAGCCCTCTTGGTCGCAGCCATTCAAAGACCTTGCTGTTAAACTCAGCCAAAATATTTGCAGCAGTATGAGATTTCTCCATAGCAAACATGTCTACAGTTGCATGTCTGCAAGTCTCATTAAAAATATCAGTACAAAAGGGGGTGGTGATTGACGGAGCATCTGAATCAATCAAACACTCACACCCAGTCAAAAGATTTGGATTTAATCCATCACCGTTCTTTAGCCCACTCTGCCACCCCAGTTCAGACATGGATATATGCAAATCAGTCTGACCCTGTGCCTCATGGGAACAGTCCAGCCCGAACTGCAAAGCCATGTCTTCCCAGGACCAGAAACAAGCTTCTGAGTACCGGTTTCTGGCATTCCAGCCATCTTCAGCCCGGCTTGCTTGAATCCAGTGGCAAAGTGAGCAAGGGACTCACGTCTTAGCATACCCTACCACACTTATGGCGGCCAAAAGTGGTACAAAAGAGGGTGGTGACGGACGGAGCATCTGAATCAATCACTCACACCCAGTCAAAAGATCTGGGTTTAATTCATCACCGTTCTTTAGTCCACTCGTCCACCCCAGTTCAGACATGGCTATATGCAAATCAGTCGGACCCTGTGTCTCATGGGAACAGTCCAGCCCGAACTGCCAAGCCATGTCTTCCCTGGACCCGAAACAAGCTTCCGAGGACCGGTTTCTGGCATTCCAGCCGTCTTCAGCCTGGCTTGCTTGAATCCAGTGGCAAAGTGAGCAAGGGACTCACGTCTGAGCATACCCTGCCACACTTATGGCGGCCAAAAGCGGTACAAAAGGGGGTGGTGATGGACGGAGCATCTGAATCAATCAAACATTCACACCCAGTCAAAAGATCTGGGTTTAATCCATCACCGTTCTTTAACCTACTCTTCCACCCCAGTTCAGACATGGCTATAGGCAAATCAGTCTGACCCTGTGCCTCATGGAAACAGTCCAGCCCGAACTGCCAAGCCATGTCTTCCCTGGACCAGAAACAAGCTTCCGAGGACCGTATTCTGGCATTCCAGCCGTCTTCAGCCCGGCTTGCTTGAATCCAGTGGCAAAATGAGCAAGGGACTCACGTCTGAGCATACCCTGCCACACTTATGGCGGCCAAAAGCGGTACAAAAGGGGGTGGTGATGGACGGAGCATCTGAATCAATCAAACACTCACACCCAGGCAAAAGATCTGGGTTTAATCCATCACCGTGTGGCAGGGTATGCTCAGACGTGAGTCCCTTGCTCACTTTCCTGAACTGAGCCTACTTTTGGAGAAACAAAAACTACTATTGCTTGTGTTTGTTTCTGTTGTTGTTGTTGTTCACCACTTATCTACTGTGTTCTCTCATGCATTGATTGTGTAAGTTTAGGTCAGGCTCAGAATCACTGCTTTACACTATTAGGTTGGCTACCTCTTCCACACCCATCTGCTTGGGCCTGGGTTGGTGGGTTGGGCCCACTGATTCGGAGGTGCTGGCCCCAGCTTGCACCCCGGACACCGCTGCTGCAGGCATACTTTTTGGTTTCCCAAAAAAGGTTTTGGGGTCAACACCAGCCTTAAGTGTCACTTCCTCCTTCTGTTCTTCCTTCTTCTTCTCAGCAACTTTCTTGGTCTTAGAGGACCTGGTACCTGCTTTCATTCATTCATTTTATCTTTATTTCGGCAATTTTTGGCCAAAAAGATGTGCATACAATGATAAAAACAATTTAGTAAAAATGTGCAATATGTCTGGGTGACGAACATAGAAATTGAACATTATACATTATTTGAATTCAATCATTACCACCTAGTTCTCATAATTATATAAAAAAGTACATATACAAGATTTAAAATTAGGCGTTGTTTACTAAAGTTCTACGCTTGGCCCATGTTGCGGCTAGAAATTTTGCTACGCCAAAAACAACCTTGCCAGACAGATCTGTTTTAGAATGCGATAAGCTTGCATACAATGTGTGATTCCCATGTTCCTAAGTAGGGGAATTAGCCAATTCCTCCTTGTTCTTTAGTAAGCAGGACAAAAAAACATAATATGTAACTCGTTTTCCAAGTCACAGTCGCAACTGAGACAATTTTCCGGGGAGGTGGGTGACCAGTTCCTGATAAAAGCTCTAATTGGTAAAATCCCATACCTCCACTGAAAATACAGCTTACTAGTTAAAACAGGGAAAATATCATCCAGAATACATTAAAAAAGTAATAATCTTTATCTTTAAAAAACTGTCTGTAAGAGTGCCTGTTTGTAAATTGGCTATGGAGATAGATAGTTTATTGTCATAATAGAGTTTGGATAAGCTTTTTTTTGAGACCCTAGTGCAAGCTGTTTCCGGGTCATACCACAGCTCTGGGACCCCTAGTTTGATGAATTCATTTTTAATGTAATCAAGCCAAGGCACTTTCATCGTTTTTGCCAGATTTAAAATTTCAAGGAGCTCCTGCTATAATTCAGGAGCTCTGGCGTGCTCCTTATCCTTCGCCAGAATGTCAGTGGCTTGAGACCCACGACCTCATCTATCGGCCTAAGACCCATATCGAGTCTGAGAGGAAGCAGGGGAATGCCAGGGGGTAAAGTTAGAAGTTGTCTAAGGAATTTATTTTCTTTAATGACAATGTCAGACCTACAGACATGCCCCCATAGTTCAACCCCATAGATGACTGCACCTCTTGCCTGTGTGTTGTAAATCTCGATGGGAGGACCAATAGGTTTGACTGTGGAGGAATTAGAAATCTTGGAAATGCCTCCTATTAGTTGAATACGTTTGAGTTGGGATTTGATTTGGTGAGGGGCCCACGTCATGCTTTCGTTGATAGTTACACCTAAGTAATCAAAAATCCCAACCCTTTCCAATCTGGCCTCTCCTATTGTGGGGTTTGGCCGTATGGTTGCTGGGGAGTTAAAAATCATGAACTTGGTTTTCATGGCATTGATTTCTAAGCCACGTTCCACACAGAATGCCACAAAGCCATTCAGTACCTCTTGTATCCCCATCGGAGATTTTGACAGCAGCAGGGTGTCATCTGCAAACATTATTGCAGGCACCCTGCTGCCGGCCAACTTAGGTGCATCAGTATTCGGTATCCCATTTAGATGGGAAATTACCTCGTTGACGTAGAGGCAAAACAGGGTGGGTGCTAAAACGCACCCCTGCCTTACCCCCCTGTCAACGGGGAATTTTGAGGACAACGCACCATTCCTCCCGCACCTCACCCGAGCAAAGTTATTTTGATGGAGTTGGATTAAAATATTCAGAAGTTGGGGGGAATGCCCATTTCAGCCAATACTACCCAAAGCTTGCCTCTCGGGGCCAAGTCAAAGGCGGCACGTAGATCCACAAAAACTGCGTTTAGACATCCCCCCTCAAACTTAACAGTCTTCCAGAATAACATGGACAGGCGTAGGATCTGATCTGTTGTGGTTGTATTCCTTCTGAACCTTGCTGATATGGACTCAGAACGGAGTTTTCTTCCATCCAGTCCTGTAGGCGCTCTAGGATTAACCCGCCGAAGATCTTTTGCGGCACGTCAATCAAACTAATAGGTCTATAGTTGGCTGGGAGCAGAGACGAACCCTTCGCAAGAATGGGCATGATCTCTGCGCCCAGCCAAGTACTAGGTAGAGACATGCCTCTAAGGACTGCATTGAAGATGGCTGTCAAATATGGACCCCATATAGTCGGTTCATGTTTGAATAGGTCGTCTGGGAGCTTATCCAGCCCTGGGGCTTTTCCCGCGGCTAATTTAAATATTGCCTCAGTAACCTCCTTAACCGTAAAATCCACATCATCAATTGCAGAATTGGGATCTAAAGAAACCACCCCTGCTCCCCCTTCCGGATGACCATCTCCCAATGCATATAGAGTCCGAATGTGATCCTCCCAGGTACTTGCGGCTATATTAGCCTCAACAGCAGCAATGGGATCCATCGAGCCAGTATTTACTATTGACCAGAATTTGAACGAGTCCCAGGCTGCAAGGGGTGTTAGTTAAACTTGTCCAATTTTCATGGTCCCATTCCTCTTTTGCGGACTTGAGTAGAAGTTTATACTCAACTCTTCTAGCCTTAATTGCTATTTTGTCAGTGTTCTGTTTCAGGGCAGAAATTCATTCAACTTTCGCTTTTCTGCAAGCGGAATTATATCATGTAGCTCTGTTGGCCTTAGTCAAACGCTTTGTGATGCGCGGATGGAACACCTCAGCCAGGTTCAGAATTAGCTGTTAATGTAACACCCCCAGCTTGTGTTGCTTGTCTGAGGAATGTTCAAGCACATTTAAGGCACTAACCTCAACAAGTACAGGTAATATACAGGCATAGAGCTCCGATATCTGCTCTGGGTGTGCCTCTTTTTTAGCCCACTTCATTCTTCTCCTGTCGTTGGAAAGGGTCAGTCTTGGATCCGGAACGTCACTACTATCCTTATTCTCCATATTAATGCCAGGGATGGAGAATTCTAAGATTAACACATTGTGGTCACTGTTGTTTCTTGCGACCACAGCAAAGTCCCTTATTTTAGCCCAAGATGTAATGTCAACGAATACATAATCTATAAGAGACTCCTGACCCACTTTATTGTAGGTACATTTCGGGGACACATCTGATTTCAACCGTCCATTACATGCCCTGATCGAGTGCTTTAGTGTTAGAGCCATAATTTGGACTACTAACGGTGACCAAGATCTGGGAGGTAGAGCCGCAGAAGGCGGTATTACCCACTGCTGATCTTCTTCCATGATGACACCATCTGCCAGGCCAGGGAGTGGCTCAAAATGCCAGTTGAAATCACCCCCTATCACGAGCTGAGTGCCACTAGGAATGGTGCTTAAAAAGATGGACAGTTCCTCAACTGTTTTAGACTCTGCGGTGATGCTCACTGGTCTAGAATACACGTTGACCAGTGCAAGCCTAGAGCCATTAGGCCACTCCAAAAGCACGCACTGAACATTGTCAGATGATGTATTCAGCGGCTTGGCCACGCAGCCCAGGTGAGACTCCACCCAAACTGTAAGGCCTCCTGATGGCCGCCACTTGCCGCCCCCATCTTGCCGGAACAGAATAAGAAGCAAAGCCGATGCACGTTTTGTCCTCTCTTGCCCAGGTTTCCTGGAAAAGACAAACGTCCTTCCCATCTATAAATGATCCCCATTCTGGGCAATCCATCTTATTACAAAGCCCTGCCAAGTTCCACGACAATATAGTTAGGGATCCTGGATTGGAGCTATTAACTTGTCCCACCTTAGCCCCATTTGGACCTCTTGTGTTAGCTCTCGCTATTTCCTGCGAATCTTGCATCATGGGTGCGATGTTGTAATGTAGTTCCTATTTTCCCTATAGGCCCTGCGTATTGGAATAACATAAACAGTAGTATAGACGTAGATGTGCGGTCTTCCAGGTCTCTACTGACTATGCTAAACTTAATTGGGGTTGTTACCAACTAGATCAGAGGTCACTGGAAACTTTCTTGACTGAATAGGAAGTGATCAGCTTCCCTGGTACAGACAAGAAGGGATTCAGTTTTCCAACAACCGCATAAATATGACAACTTTGCTCCTTAGAATAAGAGTCAATCTCTAGAGTCGTGTGAAACAATAGACAGTTATTTTACTCAGTCAGTTGTGCAGATTACTTTTACCAAGCTGCAGAGGATAGAGAGACGGGCGTTTTCAATAAAAGGTATTATTTATTGAACAGTCTTTCTTCTCATGCAAGAGAAATGAATTGCCACAATTGCAAGACTAGTTATTATAAAAAGTGCGTACGGTAAAATGAGGATTGCGAAATAGTACTGTAAAAGCATTGATATGGTTTCTTAGCCATACAATGGTTAAAACGAATAAAATATATACATTCATATATACATTTAGCTAACGTACTCAACTGGTGCTTCTAACTACACCTACCCCAGTGTACCTGACCTAAGCCTAATACGTGGGAGGGAGTAAGTAAGTAGCAGTTTTAGTTAAGTTGGTTGTGCCAAGGTTTGCTTCAAGAATTCTCTCTAAGGGTTTAGTCAACACTATACCTCTGGAATAGAATGTTGGAGGTTTTGTATCTCCTTCCAGGAATCGATATCCCAGTCACTCGCAAGAGTAGGCTGGAAACGCCGGAGCTGGATTTTCTCGTCAGGAGAAAAGACAGCATCTCTCTCAGTGCGTCAAGGAGGAAGAGGGGCAGCGTCCGTGGGCAGCTTGCATCTGCTGGGCTCTGCAGGGGACAGCTGTTCTGCTCAGGTATTCACCACACCATCGCTATCATCGATGTCGTTGAGGCAGCGTTTGCTTAAGGCAACGTTGGTAATATTTATACATGAAAGGTGCCTTGTTTGACGTAAGTTTTTGGACATAAGACGTCAATAAAGATGTCACTAGGTAGTGATCGTCTCTCAGTGCTCATTAGAGTTCTATTACTAATCAAAACATATCAACCGGGGCTTTCCCAGGTTGCTGAGTTTTATCTTGTTGAAGAACTCGGAGTGTAATCCAGGAATCTAAGATAGTGGCTTCTGCTGTGTCATCTGCTGTAATGAGCTGCAGAGGAAGAGATTCTGAAATGTGGCTCTGATCGTGTTAGGCCAGAGACGAGTTTCTGAAATATTGCTCTTGATTGTTTATGCCATTATAGGGGTATGAATGGATTATAGCCGTATAGGGGCATAAGGTCACAGTATTGATCGGGGTCCTAGATTAGAACACGACACCCACCCCACGAATTTATGTCCATCAAATTACTAAAAACTAAAGCAATAAGATGGATATGTAACATTAACCACCCCAAAATACATATTTGCATTTGAAATGGCGTATTTGAAATACATGGTAATTTTGGTACTGTACGTCTTTAAGCATAGAAATCATTCAAAATTTATAGCATATGTAATCAGTGAACGATTCTGCGAAATTATTACACATGAAATATCTCTTTATACAGAAAAGAAGGACGAGATAATTTCATCACATAGAAATGCAATTGCTGTAACATGTGCTAGAGGCTGATGTAAAGTTGTTATGCCTCTAGAAGTACCTAAAAAAAGAATTTCTGTTCTTTATGAATAGGTCTACTCTAAGCAAAGAATTTCGTGCCAGGAAAAAAGTAAATATTTTGAAAAATAGTTCAATTTAAAAAAAAATTCTTGGTGAACGGGGGAATAGAGTTCCAATGCTTTTCAGTAGTTTTGTTGATCACAACTGAAGGCCGAATTCAGAGTTCATGGGAACACTGTGTGTCGGCATGCTTTTCAAAAGTTATTGTTTCTGTTCAGGGGAGAACATCATATCAGACAGGCTCTCAAAAAATTGGTCTACAAAATCAGGTGACAGTTCGACCAAGTTCGATAATGCTGTAACTTGGCAGGTGTGAGAATGATTGCTATCATCAAAGTCTGGATCAGCAATGCTCACAGAAGGTCGTACCTGGGTGATGTTGCTTTTATTTCTCGCTCCACTGTTACCACCTAGTCGTAGCACAGGAGTCTCAATGAATTCCGTCATCAGGATTGGTAGCCGCTGGGGACAACACATTGCGTGAGCCATTACAGGACTTAGAAAAGTATCGATATCCATTGGTACTGCTGATGGAAGTGCAAGACAGGTGTCCAACGCGCATTCATCTCCGCATAGCATACATCGAAGCACAGGTAAGATGCAGGTCTGCCATATAGGTCTGAATGAAAGAAACCAGGTCATGTTTAGATCTCTCAGCCTGGCCAATCCAAGGACTCTAGTTATTCGGTCCCGGTAGCGTATTGCTAGGATCGTTTCTTCCATTCCTGTTGGAGTCATGTCTGTGTTTTGGCTTGCCATATCGGAGCAGGAGGGTCAAAAATAAAATGCCTGCTACAAGTCCCAAAATCAGGGGTATGCCGCCAAAGACTGAATGGACAAAATTGGGAATTATTCCCAGAATTGCTTTGAATGGTGTTAACAGTCCCGAAAAAATGGTCTTAAATATGCCTGGGATGCCTATGGCACTCGACATGTTAAGAATTTGGCTAAGCATTTCTATGAAATGCACGGGGCAATTTGTTGATAAAAGGTCATGAATCTCTGATGTTGTCCTTGCAACTTGGAGATCATACGTCTCTTTTGATGACGTGATGGGCACTGTTGTCTGCAAAAGCACAGACTTCATTCTGCTTAAAGTATCAATTTGTATAGAAGAGACATTCAGACGAGGCCATATGGGAGTCTCCGAGTCTCCAGGGCCGTTTGGAAACAATGCTTGCATACAGCATTTGACCATGGAAGTTACGCTTACGAGATATGCTTTCCCTGGCAAAAGGCCACAACAGCTGTGAACCATTATTAGAATGTAACTCCCGTTCGAGAGTTGCTTAAAGAAAGGCTCTATCTGCTTTGCAGGTGTGACATGTTGGTGGCATGAGAGGTTGTTTGAATTTCCTTCACAGGCTCCGTGTAAATTAATACCCTGGCACAAAAGTATACCGCTTAGTGAATGTTTGCAGTTTTCACCACTAAGAAATACATTTGTGTTGCTGTCACTGTAGCATGTGTGTGTATATGGTAATTTCCATGCTGACTTAATGTACCCTTTACCCAAACGTTCATACTGGCCAGTCGGTATGTATTCAAGGCAATTTTTAAATCGGAAAGTTGTTATCGGAATTGTGATAATTCCGTGGATTATCCATTCAATGACAGGACTTTCTGACATTGTCAATGGTAATCTCTCAAGTTTTTCGATGCCCAGGATTGTATAGTCTGCTCCTTTCTGTGCCAAGCTGATTTGTTTATCAGTAAGGTTAAATATCGAAAACAATGACGTTGTGTTGATTAAACGCCATGGCACATAGCCTGAACGAAGATTTTGCAGCTTCCAGCCTAACTGTACAATAGAACGCAATTGTGACTGGCCATGCTGTAACATTAGCAAGTCTTTGTCTATTATGTCTATGGCAGATGATACAATACTGTCCAGTGAATATATTCTGGAGGACAGAGTCATTAACCCATTGTCTACAACAGAAAGTGATTTTTCCAAATTAATACGATCAATTTCTCATATTTTTTCAGCTGTTTCCATTTGTGTGACTTTGCAAGCCTTGTTGTAAGCCGCATATATACTGGTCGCTATGAAACGTTTTCGACGCTGTTTGCGTGGTCCCAGAATGAAATCGCGCAAATCAGCACCATCTTTAACCTCTTGGCTGCTAATGACAAGGGTAACTCATCATGGACTTTCCATTGATTTCAATGGAAATTAGAGTATAATAATAAAATGGCCTTGGCAGCCAAGAGGTTAAGTAAAGATAAGTGTTGCTTAATTTCAGCCAGTGTGGATGTTTCTAGCCATTCAAGGCACAGCTTTCCTACACTGTATGTTGTTACTCTCCCTGGATGTTGTCTCTGGGAGTATCTAGGGTCTGTTCTGGTCATTGCTAACCCCTGTGTTTTATTCAGGAATCTATCTTGACAGTTATTCGTGTCAATAGACCAGATTAACCACTTTTTCCAATCAGGATGTGTTCTGTTTAGATGTAAAATTTTAGATACGTCTATTTCAATATCTGATGTTGCATTATCAGGTATTGGCTTTGGAATAGACAGTTTGTTAAGGTCTTTAATCTTAGCTAGGCCAAGACAGGTTGTTTGGTGAATTGTGTCATTTAAGAACATTATTTGTTCTGGGATCATGCAGGCTCGAAATAATGCTTCTAGGCCTTGTACCTGCCAATCTTTTGTACCCCAGATTGTTTTTGTTTCAATATTATTTCTCCAAAAATCAAAACCAAACGTCATCATTTTTTCATAAAATGCTTCTAAATATATCAATTTAGTATTTGTCAGCATAGTTTTCAACCCTGCTTTATCTAACAGTTTATAATAAAACGTTTTGGCATCACTTGTGTTAAACCCTGAGAAGTACTGACATTTCTCATAGAATGTTTTAGAACTGCTTTTAGGTGGAGTAGCACAATGTTCCCATTGGTTATATTTAAAAACATTTCTAGGTTGTGCAGACTTATGTAAGTAATGGTCCCCGTAATGTGAGAAGCAATACATTTGTTCATAACTAGACGAACCTTGTAAATAATCATGTTCTGTAAATCTTGCTGACAACACTAAATCAGACATCATATTATTAATACTTTCAAAATCCCAATCATCAGAAAATGTACTTGGTTTTACAAAGTCACTTAAGGAAACCTTGAACTGGTGAGGATATTTAAGGATTTCAACCGGGCCATATGCTTCATAGTCAGTTTTGTCCCATACTACCCCGCCGGGTATTGGAATGGCTGTGACATTTACTGTTGATAGTTCTCTTTTCTTCACGTGGGATGATCTGTGTGGTTTGAGGACTAAGTTGATGTTCTGACTTGCTGTGTCCATTGAACTGTAATAAACTTTCCTAAAATTAAAACTAAAATTAGGCATAATAGGAGTATAAATACCCCTGAAATAATCCAATGCTCAATCAATGGTGCATCCAGATATACTTCTTTGATTTAATGAAAGAGTTCTGTTGCTTTTTCTTTAAAAGTCTTTGTTTCTGGCATCACTTCGGGGTCGTTTTGATCTTCAGAAAAGTTGTCGAAGTTAATGAAGTAGCCAGAGGCAGTTCTGTCAATTGTTGGAATTGTTTTCTCAATTTGTCTTTCGGTAGCACATTCTGATGCCACATCATTGTAGACTGGTGTTTCATGACGAACTGATTCAATCTGTGTTCCAAGTGGCACGAGTTCCATGACATTATTGCATAGTCCCTCTCTGTGCACTGCAGGTTTATCAAATGTGATTAGTCTTTCAGTTTGAACCTCTTGGATTGTTGCAAGTTTGGGTATTCTGTAGTTTCTCGGGAGTCCACTGGGCCTACTGTTGATTATAGGCCACATGCTTGTGGTTTTACCAGGTCGATTGATACAACTCTGTTCTCCTTTTTACCAGCAAGGGGCGGTAGCACTACTGATCTTGTTCCGTTGGTTGCTAAGACAGGTACTGCTTTTCTGTAAGAAGGCCCAAATTCCTTCTTCACCGCTATTTTTTCTCTGACTAGATCCCCAATCTTTGGAATCCAGACAGGTCTTGCTGGGGCTGGTGGTGCCTCGTCAGTGGTAGCTGGCTGTTGCTTTAACTTTATGTTGTTTAAGGATTTTCTTGTTTCATTCAAGCCCTGTAAAACAGCCAAACGATCTTTAAAGTCAAAGTCTTTATTCTTATCTTCTACCACTGATACCTGACTATCGAGGTCACGAATGTGCATTCTAGTTCCGAACAATAGTTCGTATGGGCTGAAACCTTTTAGAGTATTTCTTGGCAAGTTGTTTAGACTAAGCTGGACACTTATTAAATGTTTGACCCTCCCAGCACCCGAACCTAATACCTTCGCTGTTATAGATTGCTTTATGCCCCGTTTTTTTCTTTCCACTACACTGTTTCCTTCGGGGTGTGATGGACAAGAGTATCACAAGCCAACGCCCATGCTGGCCATGGCCTCCTTATAAGCTCGAGAGCTGAAAGCAGGACCCTGGTCAGAATGGAACATGGCAATTGCGTATGTGCCGATAAAGACTCGCAGATCTTTTATAACCGTTCTTGCGTCAGCCGAGCGCTGGGGCCACATTTTTTAAGTGAGTTTTAGTCTTAATAATTAATAGGACGCTGGATGGCATGTAGACAGCATTACCCTGTCTCTAAATTGTAACTGGGCAACAGGCAGGACCGGTTCATTACTGCGATCCCTGTCACAGTCGGGACAGTTCTTCACATATATTTGATGTTGCATGTTCATCCCCGGCCACCAGTATACTGATTGTAATTCAGTCAGAGATTCCTTGATCTTTTTGTGCCTCGGACCTTCACCCATGTGTGCGTCTGCTATCAATAACTTTCTCCTGTTCATGTTTGGAATTACCCTATCCCCCACTCCAGGGATTCGAGCAAAAGGAACGGAGTTTGCATCAATTACGTATGCATAATTGAGTGGATAGTTCACGGGTAGTGCTGCACAGTCGCTTTTTACTGACGTTTTTACTGCCAGGATTGTTTCCCCGTCTATGTATTTTTCTGAATGCTTTTTTGTGGCTACGAAAGCTGGTTTAGTTGCTTCCGCTGTGGCTGTATTAGCCAATGAATTCCCTGCAACGTGAACGCCATCACGTCGATGACTGAGAGTGTGGATCACATGAGTCTTTTGTAGTTCTTTCAGTAAAAGAACTACCTGTTTCCAAAGCATTTTATGCTTGATTGTGGCACCTGTGTCATCTTTGTAATCATTTTGAATCCAGCTCTGCAACTTATTATTGTAAGAGTTGACGCAAAAATGCGAATCGCACACGATTAGTGTCGGGAATTCACGTTCTGCATTTTCAAGCGCCATCTTTAAAGATCTGATTTCAGCTCTCTGAGCCAAACAGTTTCTCACTGATTCAGTTTTTGTTATTTTCGGTCTGAATTTACCCACAACCAACGACCTTTAACAATCCCGCAGGCTGCATCGTAGGATTTACTTTCTATGTTGTGATGTTGCACAAATCTATCTGTATAGATTATACAGGCGTACTGTGGGAGAGGCAGAATTTCGATTGGCAGAGGATATTCTTGTTCATAAGTCAAATCACTCAGTTTTTTCAGTTGTGGGGCGAAATAGTATTTCACATCTTCCACTCCAAGACAATTTACCCACTGTATCCATTTCGGATCCAGTGACACTGTAGGCAGGTTTACTGGGCAGAATAGCGCCTCGAAGGCAGATTCCGTTGTCAGGATATTGATCCTTTTGCCATGTGCTTGTTCTCGTTCATTAGCTATTGCAGTTAGTACTGCTTTCACAGTATTTTCTGTGAGACTGAATGTTTTTTCTGCTTGTGTGTACAAGTGTGATTTGTAAGCTATTGGTACCGTGTCTCCCTCATTAGAGGTCAGGTACATGAATCCACATCTTCCTGGGATGACTCGGATTACAAGATTGCGTGTGTTATCACGTGTTTCTAATTTTGTTTTTGCTAACATGTCTGTTTGCAGTGATCTCAAAATTTCTGTATGTTTTTGAGTCCAGTTGATTGGTTTGAAATCAGGTTTAATTAGTTCGTAGAGAGGTTTAACCCTCTCCGCATAATTTAGAATGTAAGTTCTTCCAAAATTCAGGAAGCCTAGGATCGATTGTAAGTTCTTCAGCGTTTTCGGTGCTTGGAGTACAGCGCACTTCTCTAAGAAGTTGTCCGCTAGGCTTTTTCCTTCACTTGATATCCTAAAAATAATACTGTCAGAGGGGCAATTCTTGACTTTTTAAAGTTGAATTTGTAACCCTCTGCTGCGAACCTAAGTATAATGGTGTTCACTCTTTTCAAGTGAGTCTCCAAGTCGTTCTCTGTGAGATAGATATCATCTACATAAGATAATGCCTCATCATCATACATTTGTAGTAACTCTGTTACTCTAGCTGAGAATAGTCCTGGGCTGTTCTTGAATCCCTCTGGGAGCCTACAGAAATTTTCTATGACTCCATTACTGAGAAAGCGGTCAAGTATCTGCTTTCTGGTGCAATGTTTTGATAAAAGAAACCATTTGATATGTCTAATGTCGTTTTATATTTTTTCCTAACTATGTTATTCATTAGTGCAGCACTATGCAAATTTTGTACTGCAAATGTTTTGCAACATGAGTTAAGGTGTCTGTAGTCCAAGACTACACGACGATATGAATCGTCCGGTTGGGAGACAGGAAACAAAGGATTGTTCATTTGAGAGGTGCATGTTTCAATCACCCCCTGGTATTCAAGTTGATCTAAAATCTCCCTGACTTGTTTTTTAGCTTCTTGCTTAATGGGATACTGCCTTTGTGCAGTTGGTTGACTTTTTAACTGGATTTTGTGAGGAGGAGAGTCCTCATCCCATCCTACATGATTTTTATATAGTGCTGGTGCCTGGGCTACTGCCCATTTCCTGGCACATATATATTTAGTGTGAATCGGAATGTGATTCGAGAAGGCAGGCATAATCATTTCTTCGCCACAAGGGCACTCCCTGACAAACTCCGGGGGCCAATCTTTTTCAGCTAACAGAATGTCATAGCCTTTTGAGAGTTTATCCCAAAATAGACCCCTTATTTTCCTAGTCGTATCACCCTCTATACGCAGTGTTATTTCGTTTATCGTATGGGGCTCGCTAACTCTGGTGTCGGCAGTTTCTACTTGAATGTATTCATTCGTGTCCACTGTCTCCAGATGACTCACCAGGATCTTGCGAGCTATACTGATTTCTGCTGCACTGTCTAGCATTGTCTGTGCCCACTCCCCGTTTTTCAACTGTGTCCTCAGTATTCTCGGCATGTTCGATTACTCTAATACTGGCAACCTTCTTTCTTGGAAATTGAGATTTTTTACTTTGAGCAGGTTCCTTGTCTTTGGACTTGGTGTGCTCTCCTGGGTCTGACCGTCCTCTTCTTTCCGATTTCTGCGAAAAATATCAAGAGGGACGTGTATCCATACTTTGATATCTATCAGGCTTCTTCAAATTATCCATTTTTCTAAGGTTATATCTTTTCTCAGAGGGCTCCCTCTGGGGAGACTGGTGTTCTCGAGTAGGAGTTCTTTCCCTCCATCGAGGAGACCTTCCTCTGGACTGGAAAACTTTTTCCTTGGGAGTGGATTGTTTATTTCCATCCCAGCTCTTTTTAGGAGTATTTGAATTATTTTTAATAAATAATTTTTCAGGATTTTTGAGCAGTTGGGGCTTTACTGGTTTTCCACCCAAGCTGTCTCTACCTAATTCTTCATAGCATTTTTATATGATTCTGGCAAGCTCAATTAGTTGATCTGTTATATCTGTTTCTTTCAATTTCTGGCGGATCGTTTTATCCTCCATTGTCAATTGAACTAACTCTCTATATGCCTTTGTTAATTCTCTTATTTTAACTAAGAGTTCTTCACTTGACATTTTATCAATGTCTGGATGTGGTGTGTAGCTGGCTAGAACAGGCCACGTTGCTCCTGGTCTACCTAGTGGACCGAGCCTGGTAATATGATCATTATGTTTTAGGGCGCCTTTAAACCAGAGCAGGTGTTCTTGGTATTTTAATGGGATTTCAATCTCCTCGAAAGGAGCGTACTAAGCATGGGCGAATTTTGCGAATCTGGCGTTCGCGAATTTTGCAAGTTTGCGAACTCGCAAGCACTACTGATCTTGTTCCGTTGGTTGCTAAGACAGGTACTGCTTTTCTGTAAGAAGGCCCAAATTCCTTCTTCACCGCTATTTTTTCTCTGACTAGATCCCCAATCTTTGGAATCCAGACAGGTCTTGCTGGGGCTGGTGGTGCCTCGTCAGTGGTAGCTGGCTGTTGCTTTAACTTTATGTTGTTTAAGGATTTTCTTGTTTCATTCAAGCCCTGTAAAACAGCCAAACGATCTTTAAAGTCAAAGTCTTTATTCTTATCTTCTACCACTGATACCTGACTATCGAGGTCACGAATGTGCATTCTAGTTCCGAACAATAGTTCGTATGGGCTGAAACCTTTTAGAGTATTTCTTGGCAAGTTGTTTAGACTAAGCTGGACACTTATTAAATGTTTGACCCTCCCAGCACCCGAACCTAATACCTTCGCTGTTATAGATTGCTTTATGCCCCGTTTTTTTCTTTCCACTACACTGTTTCCTTCGGGGTGTGATGGACAAGAGTATCACAAGCCAACGCCCATGCTGGCCATGGCCTCCTTATAAGCTCGAGAGCTGAAAGCAGGACCCTGGTCAGAATGGAACATGGCAATTGCGTATGTGCCGATAAAGACTCGCAGATCTTTTATAACCGTTCTTGCGTCAGCCGAGCGCTGGGGCCACATTTTTTAAGTGAGTTTTAGTCTTAATAATTAATAGGACGCTGGATGGCATGTAGACAGCATTACCCTGTCTCTAAATTGTAACTGGGCAACAGGCAGGACCGGTTCATTACTGCGATCCCTGTCACAGTCGGGACAGTTCTTCACATATATTTGATGTTGCATGTTCATCCCCGGCCACCAGTATACTGATTGTAATTCAGTCAGAGATTCCTTGATCTTTTTGTGCCTCGGACCTTCACCCATGTGTGCGTCTGCTATCAATAACTTTCTCCTGTTCATGTTTGGAATTACCCTATCCCCCACTCCAGGGATTCGAGCAAAAGGAACGGAGTTTGCATCAATTACGTATGCATAATTGAGTGGATAGTTCACGGGTAGTGCTGCACAGTCGCTTTTTACTGACGTTTTTACTGCCAGGATTGTTTCCCCGTCTATGTATTTTTCTGAATGCTTTTTTGTGGCTACGAAAGCTGGTTTAGTTGCTTCCGCTGTGGCTGTATTAGCCAATGAATTCCCTGCAACGTGAACGCCATCACGTCGATGACTGAGAGTGTGGATCACATGAGTCTTTTGTAGTTCTTTCAGTAAAAGAACTACCTGTTTCCAAAGCATTTTATGCTTGATTGTGGCACCTGTGTCATCTTTGTAATCATTTTGAATCCAGCTCTGCAACTTATTATTGTAAGAGTTGACGCAAAAATGCGAATCGCACACGATTAGTGTCGGGAATTCACGTTCTGCATTTTCAAGCGCCATCTTTAAAGATCTGATTTCAGCTCTCTGAGCCAAACAGTTTCTCACTGATTCAGTTTTTGTTATTTTCGGTCTGAATTTACCCACAACCAACGACCTTTAACAATCCCGCAGGCTGCATCGTAGGATTTACTTTCTATGTTGTGATGTTGCACAAATCTATCTGTATAGATTATACAGGCGTACTGTGGGAGAGGCAGAATTTCGATTGGCAGAGGATATTCTTGTTCATAAGTCAAATCACTCAGTTTTTTCAGTTGTGGGGCGAAATAGTATTTCACATCTTCCACTCCAAGACAATTTACCCACTGTATCCATTTCGGATCCAGTGACACTGTAGGCAGGTTTACTGGGCAGAATAGCGCCTCGAAGGCAGATTCCGTTGTCAGGATATTGATCCTTTTGCCATGTGCTTGTTCTCGTTCATTAGCTATTGCAGTTAGTACTGCTTTCACAGTATTTTCTGTGAGACTGAATGTTTTTTCTGCTTGTGTGTACAAGTGTGATTTGTAAGCTATTGGTACCGTGTCTCCCTCATTAGAGGTCAGGTACATGAATCCACATCTTCCTGGGATGACTCGGATTACAAGATTGCGTGTGTTATCACGTGTTTCTAATTTTGTTTTTGCTAACATGTCTGTTTGCAGTGATCTCAAAATTTCTGTATGTTTTTGAGTCCAGTTGATTGGTTTGAAATCAGGTTTAATTAGTTCGTAGAGAGGTTTAACCCTCTCCGCATAATTTAGAATGTAAGTTCTTCCAAAATTCAGGAAGCCTAGGATCGATTGTAAGTTCTTCAGCGTTTTCGGTGCTTGGAGTACAGCGCACTTCTCTAAGAAGTTGTCCGCTAGGCTTTTTCCTTCACTTGATATCCTAAAAATAATACTGTCAGAGGGGCAATTCTTGACTTTTTAAAGTTGAATTTGTAACCCTCTGCTGCGAACCTAAGTATAATGGTGTTCACTCTTTTCAAGTGAGTCTCCAAGTCGTTCTCTGTGAGATAGATATCATCTACATAAGATAATGCCTCATCATCATACATTTGTAGTAACTCTGTTACTCTAGCTGAGAATAGTCCTGGGCTGTTCTTGAATCCCTCTGGGAGCCTACAGAAATTTTCTATGACTCCATTACTGAGAAAGCGGTCAAGTATCTGCTTTCTGGTGCAATGTTTTGATAAAAGAAACCATTTGATATGTCTAATGTCGTTTTATATTTTTTCCTAACTATGTTATTCATTAGTGCAGCACTATGCAAATTTTGTACTGCAAATGTTTTGCAACATGAGTTAAGGTGTCTGTAGTCCAAGACTACACGACGATATGAATCGTCCGGTTGGGAGACAGGAAACAAAGGATTGTTCATTTGAGAGGTGCATGTTTCAATCACCCCCTGGTATTCAAGTTGATCTAAAATCTCCCTGACTTGTTTTTTAGCTTCTTGCTTAATGGGATACTGCCTTTGTGCAGTTGGTTGACTTTTTAACTGGATTTTGTGAGGAGGAGAGTCCTCATCCCATCCTACATGATTTTTATATAGTGCTGGTGCCTGGGCTACTGCCCATTTCCTGGCACATATATATTTAGTGTGAATCGGAATGTGATTCGAGAAGGCAGGCATAATCATTTCTTCGCCACAAGGGCACTCCCTGACAAACTCCGGGGGCCAATCTTTTTCAGCTAACAGAATGTCATAGCCTTTTGAGAGTTTATCCCAAAATAGACCCCTTATTTTCCTAGTCGTATCACCCTCTATACGCAGTGTTATTTCGTTTATCGTATGGGGCTCGCTAACTCTGGTGTCGGCAGTTTCTACTTGAATGTATTCATTCGTGTCCACTGTCTCCAGATGACTCACCAGGATCTTGCGAGCTATACTGATTTCTGCTGCACTGTCTAGCATTGTCTGTGCCCACTCCCCGTTTTTCAACTGTGTCCTCAGTATTCTCGGCATGTTCGATTACTCTAATACTGGCAACCTTCTTTCTTGGAAATTGAGATTTTTTACTTTGAGCAGGTTCCTTGTCTTTGGACTTGGTGTGCTCTCCTGGGTCTGACCGTCCTCTTCTTTCCGATTTCTGCGAAAAATATCAAGAGGGACGTGTATCCATACTTTGATATCTATCAGGCTTCTTCAAATTATCCATTTTTCTAAGGTTATATCTTTTCTCAGAGGGCTCCCTCTGGGGAGACTGGTGTTCTCGAGTAGGAGTTCTTTCCCTCCATCGAGGAGACCTTCCTCTGGACTGGAAAACTTTTTCCTTGGGAGTGGATTGTTTATTTCCATCCCAGCTCTTTTTAGGAGTATTTGAATTATTTTTAATAAATAATTTTTCAGGATTTTTGAGCAGTTGGGGCTTTACTGGTTTTCCACCCAAGCTGTCTCTACCTAATTCTTCATAGCATTTTTATATGATTCTGGCAAGCTCAATTAGTTGATCTGTTATATCTGTTTCTTTCAATTTCTGGCGGATCGTTTTATCCTCCATTGTCAATTGAACTAACTCTCTATATGCCTTTGTTAATTCTCTTATTTTAACTAAGAGTTCTTCACTTGACATTTTATCAATGTCTGGATGTGGTGTGTAGCTGGCTAGAACAGGCCACGTTGCTCCTGGTCTACCTAGTGGACCGAGCCTGGTAATATGATCATTATGTTTTAGGGCGCCTTTAAACCAGAGCAGGTGTTCTTGGTATTTTAATGGGATTTCAATCTCCTCGAAAGGAGCGTACTAAGCATGGGCGAATTTTGCGAATCTGGCGTTCGCGAATTTTGCAAGTTTGCGAACTCGCAATCCGCAAAATCCGCGAATTCTCGCAAATTTGCGGATTTTTTTTTGTGTTCGCAAGGATTTCTGCCAGTTCGCAAGGATTTCCGACAGTTCGCGAGGGTTTTGTACCAGTTCGCAAATGCGAACTTACATGTCGGCTCGCAACGGTCACGATTATGTTGTTTCTACGTCTGGTTCATCATCACAGGTTCCCAGCACCCTCTGTTTCACCCCTGCCACCCTCTGTTTCACCCATGCCACACTCTGGTACATCAATGCCACCCTCTGGTTCATCATCACTGTAGATTATGGGGGGAAAAAGCAAGCACACCTGCCTTCTTCAACTGACATGAATAAATTTGGGGTTGATTTATTAATGTGTCACTGTTTTAAAATTCCAGTCTGGCACCTGCTTCCTTATCTGTAATTTGCTTTCTGTTGCAGTGCAATTTTTTTTCCAGGACCTTTGTGGCCTACTTGTAGCTATTCTATGAGCCTGCTGTGAGGGTCAGAGCAGGGTCATACAATTGTTGCAACTAGCAACTGAACTCTGGAGGGGCCCTTGTCAGGAAGCACTACAGAGAATGGTTACTAATGATGAGTTTGAACTTTTGAACCTGCTTTCACTTTTGCAAAACTCGATTTTCTGCAGAACAGCATTACAGCAACTGTAATGCCCCAAACAAGCTTATATGAGAGAGTTGGTTTCTAATCCAAAAGTTATCCAAAGAAAATCAAAAGGCCTCAAATCCAAAAAAGTGCAGGCAAATGTCAACCTGAGGAGTTATTCTGATAAAAATCATCATTTTCAGAAGGTCTATGCTGCTTGCTAGTAGATTTCTTGTGCAGAATTGCAATTTTTGAAATTTCGCGAGTGCGAGATTGTTGCTGCCCGCCGCACCTACATGTTCACAATTGCGAACTTACACCGCACGCCGCAAAATTGTATCACCAAGAAAAAAAAATCCGCTGCGTGCAAATTTGCGGATTTTTGGTAAATTCGCGAGCGTTCGCGGATTGCAAATTTACCGAAAATCCACAAAATCAGCGAGCGGCACGGATTTTCCGCCCATGCTTAGAGCGTACTCTTCTGGTGGATCCCCTATTTTGTAATAGTAGAACTCGTGTGTTGCGGTGTTTGCCGCTGGAAACTTTATCCAAGAATAGAATACCTCTGTCTGCCGATACTCATGTGCCTCTATCACGAAAACGACTGTGCCACCTTGTGTGGTCAGTCCATTTTCTATAAGTTTTAACGTTATAGATTTTCTTAAATGTACCGGAATGATTATTGCACCCGGGTCAGTAATTTCACCGGGACCCTGCTGAGTCGCATTTACTGCGGCATCAACGGTTCTGTTTTCAGTGTCTGACATTCTATTGTCAGAAAGGTTTTTGCAGAGCAGGTCTCCAAGGAGCCAAAGATTAGGTGCACAATATTTTGGTACACTGTATCCTTCAACGTTGAATAAACCAGAGCTTTACATAGGAATCTCTTCCTACCAAGTTCGGGCGGATTTTAACCTTTCACCCACTCCAGACTTCTATTGGAGTATTTACGGTAGAAAGGGCCTGTGTGAAAAATGCACGACTGAGTTACTCTAACGTCTTGCGTTAGTTTTATCGCCTTACCAAACGTTGGGCGCCATGTAGTGTAGTTCCTATTTTCCCTATAGGCCCTGCGCATTGGAATAACATAAACAGTAGTATAGACGTAGAAGTGCGGTCTTCTGGGTCTCTACTGACTATGCTAAACCTAATTGGGGTTGTTACCAACTAGCTCAGAGGTCACTGGAAACTTTCTTGACTGAATAGGAAGTGATCAGCTTCCCTGGTACAGACAAGAAGGGATTCAGTTTTCCAACAACTGCATAAAACTGAGAGGTAAGCTCCTGAGGCGGAAGCCGGGAGCGAGGCACTATTCTTTGAAAGACTATTTTCACAGATTGCTTGTGATTTTAAATTGTGTGGTGTCACAAATTTATTTATTTCCTGTGTATTTTAAAAGTAAAACAGACTGCTTGTTTATAAGAGAAGTTTACCTTCGTGACCTCTGAGACCCAGTTGGTGCACGCAGCGGAGCCAGCGCTGACGTTGCATGCTGGGCTGACACTTCCCCTCGCGCCCTCCCGCCTCGAGCGGAGGCCACGCCCCCTTTTTAGGCCACGCCCCCTACTCTACGGCTTATAGCAAACGCCACTCTGTACTCTGCAAAACTGAGAGGTAAGCTCCTGAGGCGGAAGCCGGGAGCGAGGCACTATTCTTTGAAAGACTATTTTCACAGATTTCTTGTGATTTTAAATTGTGTGGTGTCACAAATTTATTTATTTCCTGTGTATTTTAAAAGTAAAACAGACTGCTTGTTAATAAGAAAAGTTTACCTTCGTGACCTCTGAGACCCAGTTGGTGCACGCAGCGGAGCCAGCGCTGACGTTGCACACTGGGCTGACACTTCCCCTCGCGCCCTCCCGCCACGAGCGGAGGCCACGCCCCCTTTTTAGGCCACGCCCCCTCTATCCTCAGCTTCCACACCATAAACTATGTGCATCGCTCAGTCGCGCAGCGGGCGAGCGCAGCGGGCGCGCCGTTTGCGCGCCTAAGGCGCGCCTAAGGCAAGCCCGTCCGCGCCCGTCCGCGGTCCGGGCGCGGACCAGGGCCACAACCCCTGTCCATTCTTCCATTTACCCCATAACCTACAATAAACAAGCCCTATGGAACCTATGTCCGACAATAAATGAATGCTGCAGGCACAAAATGGAGGTCATTTCCTCTATTAAATGCCCGCACTGTCCATTTCAAACTTGCACACTGATAGGCGACAAAGGACGGACCAAGAGCCTCAGAGGAGGTCTACTAAACTGTCGATCCCTCCCTAAACACGCCGTACAAATTTGGAACATGCTCCTAGAAGAGAGCCTTGACGTACTCTTTCTGACAGAGACATGGCTAGGGGCAGATTCAGATCCTTAGATCATCGAATCCCTTCCACCTGACTTTAGTATAACCAGGGTGGATCGCTCGTCAGGCCGAGGAGGTGGCATTGCTGTGATCAGCAGGGCCCCCCTGCTCTGCTCCCTCGAACCTTTGGGAATAGAAAATTGCGAAGCCGGCATATTTGCTCTGAAACTTGGCCCTCAGGACCACATCTCAGGTGTCCTCCTGTATAGACCTCCTGGGACTATGGGAAATTTTAGACCAAGTTTACTAGAACATCTCGCCCACTTAGCGCTGAGACATAGGAAGGTTCTCCTCATGGGTGATTTAAATATTCACCTTGATGATATCCAGCTAAAAGAGGTCACTGACCTAAAGCAGGAATTACTAAACACAAACCTGGTTATAAAAAACCTAACACCCACACATATTCATGGCCATCTATTGGATCCGGTGTTCGCCAATTGGGAGGGCATTACCACGAATACTCCCAACCCACTTCCCTGGACAGACCATTTTCTAGTCCCTTTTGAAATAAACATTGGAAGTAAGCTTGCCCCCCAATTGAGTACCAATAATAGCTTCCCATACCGCAAATGGAAAAAATGTTCCCTACCCGTTTTCAACGAGATGCTAAGCTCAGGTGGGATGCCGGGAGGCACTGACAGTGAAAGCGCCAATCAAAACTTAGATACCCGAATCCTTGACGCCTTGAACAAGGTAGCCCCTTTATCCATGGTCAAAAAACGATACAGAGCTAGGAGATCGGCACCATGGTACAACACAGATCTGCAGTCGGTAAGATCAGAGTGCAAAAAGCTAGAAAGACTGTGGCGCAAGGATAAGAAAGATCAAACCAAACTACAATACAAAACAGCCTAGAGAAACTATCAAAAACAGGTCAGAGCTGCTAAAGCTACCTTCTACGCAAATAGAATTAGTGAGGCAGACTGCTCATCTAGGGAGCTCTTTAAAATCTATAAAGAAATCTCTGTTGTCTCTCTCTCCAATACTCCGGAAGCTGATTCCATCATGGAATGTAACAAAGTGGCAGCATTTTTTGCAAACAAGGTTAAGAAAATATACAGTTCTTTCTCCACATATCCTGCGGGTGGAGAAACCTTCACAGAACTAAAGGAATCGGAGATGGCAACTTCAAAACAGAGGCTAGAATACTTTACTGTACCGCCAAGTCAAGAACTTATAACCATCTGTAATAGCATAAAATCGGGCTCCCCGCGTGACCCTGCTCCCCCAAGGGTTATGGGCGCAAGTATAGCCACTTTAGAACCATACATCCGCCATGTCCTGACAACATCCTTTGATTCCCAGACCCTGCCAAGTAACTGGAAAAAGGCAATTGTACTACCGATTAGGAAAAAACCTAATGTAAGCCTTGATGTCCTAGAGAACCTACGACCAATCTCTCTGCTACCCTACACCGCTAAAATTGCGGAGAAAATTGCAAATGTGCAACTTATGGCATATGCGGAGCACAATAACCTCTTACACCCCTCCCAATTGGGTTTCCGAAAAGGCTTCTCTACTGAGACGGCCCTACTAAGAGCCACCGAAACTCTACGTCAAGGAGCTGACGCAGGCTTAACCATGGCACTGGTCATGCTTGACCTTAGCGCAGCGTTCGACACTGTAGCACATATCACCTTGCTACAGTGTTTGAACAGAGGAGGTGTGACTGATAGAGCACTCGGTTGGCTTAAATCGTTTCTGACAGGTAGAAGCTTTCAGGTTCAACGGGGCTCTTTTCAGTCTGAAGAGTGGGTACTGGAACAGGGAGTGCCACAGGGCTCTGCTCTAAGTCCTACCCTTTTTAATTTATATATGTCTCCCCTGGCTGAGCTAGTTCAATCGTACGGCGTAGAGATTGTATCCTACGCCGACGATACACAGCTCTTACTCACCCTCACCCAAACACCAGCTACTGAAGCCAATAATTTCAGAACCTGCATGCAAGCACTGGCCACTTGGATGGATACGCACTGCCTCAAATTGAACGGATCCAAGACGGAGGTCTTGGTGGTTGGTGGCGATCAACGACTTTGGACTTGTGACTGGTGGCCTAACTGTTTAGGCGATATGCATACACCATGTACTGAAGCCAAAAACTTAGGGATATGGATGGATCCCACACTCTCCTATGAAACACACATCAACCGTTTAGTAGGCAAGTGCCTTGGAGTCCTCAAGACTCTTAACAAAACCCTGGATCTCCTTCCCTTGGAGGCCAGACGCACCATGACCCAGGCACTGATTACGTCACGCCTCGATTATGGCAATGTCCTCTTCCTGGGAGCCTCTAGCAAAAGCATTGGACGACTCCAGATATTGCAAAATGCTGCAGCCCGCCTAGTGCTTAGACTCCCACGAAGGGCAAACTCCAAAGCCTCCCTGGATGCCCTCCACTGGCTTCCAGTGAACAAAAGCATAAAATACAAAGCACTCCTAATATGTCATCAGATCATATGGCATAAAGCCCCTGGCTATCTGACAGGGCTGGTTGCCAGGTACGAGCCACGCAGATCACTGAGATCCAGTGGTATGGGCACGCTTGTGACCCACCGCTACAGGAGAGAAAAAATGGGAGGTCGGTCATTCAGAGTGGCGGCTGCCACAGCATGGAATAAACTTCCCATTGATCTCCGCCTGGAGCCTTCGGAGACTATTTTCCGACGGAAACTTAAAACCCATTTGTTCTCCTTATAGTCTCTTACTGCCCTGTGCTTTTTCGCACTGTTCTTCACCCCCCCTTATGAGTCTTGTCCTCTCTCTTAGCGCGGGGACACGCCGAGATGGCGTACTCTATCCATGCGCTCTATAAATGTCTTTATTATTATTTATTATAAACATGACAACTTTGCTCCTTAGAATAAGAGTCAATCTCTAGAGTCGTGTGAAACAATAGACAGTTATTTTACTCAGTCAGTTGTGCAGATTACTTTCACCAAGATGCAGAGAATAGAGACACGGGCGTTTTCAATAAAAGGTATTATTTATTGAACAGTCTTTCTTCTCATGCAAGAGAAATGAATTGCCACAATTGCAAGACTAGTTATTATAAAAAGTGCGTACAGTAAAATGAGGATTGCGAAATAGTACTGTAGCATTGATATGGTTTCTTAGCCATACAGTGGTTAAAATGAATAAAATATACACATTCATATATACATTTAGCTAACGTACTCAACTGGTGCTTCTAACTACGCCTACCCCAGTGTACCTGACCTAAGCCTAATACGTGGGAGGGAGTAAGTAAGTAGCAGTTTTAGTTAAGTTGGTTTTGCCAAGGTTTGCTTCAAGAATTCTCTCTAAGGGTTTAGTCAACACCATACCTCTGAAATAGAATGTTGGAGGTCTTGTATCTCCTTCCAGGACTCGATATCCCAGTCACTCGCAAGAGTAGGCTAGAAGCGCCGGAGCTGGATTTTCTCGGCAGGAGAAAAGACAGCGTCTCTCTCAGCGCGTCAAGGAGGAGGAGGGTTTTAGCGTCCGTGGGCAGCTTGCATCTGCTGGGCTCTGCAGGGGACAGCTGTTCTGCTCATGTATTCACCACACCATCGCTATCATCGATGTCGTTGAGGCAGCGTTTGCTTAAGGCAACGTTGGTAATATTTATACCTGAAAGGTGCCTTGTTTGACGTAAGTTTTTGGACATAAGACGTCAATAAAGATGTCACTAGGAAGTGATCGTCTCTCAGTGCTCATTAGAGTTCTATTACTAATCAAAACACAGCAAGCGGGGCTTTCCCAGGTTGCTGAGTTTTATCTTGTTGAAGAACTCGGAGTGTAATCTAGGAATCTAAGATAGTGGCTTCTGCTGTGTGATCTGCTGTAATGAGCTGCAGAGGAAGAGATTTTGAAATGTGGCTCTGATCGTATTAGGCCAGAGACGAGTTTCTGAAATATTGCTCTTGATTGTTTATGCCATTATAGGGGTATGAATGGATTATAGCCGTATAGGGGCATAAGGTCACAGTATTAATCGGGGTCCTAGATTAGAAAACGACAATGTATACGCCTAAGTTTTCGCCAAACTGGTCAGTGTTATTTGGAGACGGACGCTTAAGGCAACTCAAGTGCTTACTCCCCTCCTGTAGAATGTCTTGGGTTTCAAAGAGGGACGTAGCTTCATGGACAGGTGCAGGGCATCCGGTTGGCTGAATGAACATATGGTTACTGCCCACTAATTCTGATCGACCCTCCCCTGCTTCATTGCAGCAGAGTCAATCAACCATGTAAAAACAGCTATAACGATTCTGGTTAAAAACTGGACCTGGCGATTGGAAATATCCTCTCCTATCCTTGAGCCCTCTTCTCCCTTGTCCCACTCCTACTCTTGTCCAGCCTTCCTCCATTACCCAATTGGTACTCTGGAAACCTGGTGGATAAAAGAAGGACAATGGCTGGGTCGAATAGTCGTGTCAAAATCTTGGTGGGGCCATGAGCATATGTGGTGAACTATCCTAGGGTCTTTAAAGTTGACCACTACACAGTCCCCGCTTATCTTTTTAGCGGTGTTGCCTACCCATGATAGCCTGCGTACCATCAAAATCTCACTCGAAATTGGCTGAGGAAGGGGCCTATTTTTGCTCAACCAGCTGACAACCTTATTTTTGAGTGAGGTGAAAGATTCCCTTGCAGATGCTTCCAACACTGGCACACCCGTTAACACAACTACCAAGGGGTTTGCCTCGGGTGGTAAATCTAATATCAGTTTGCTTTGGGTAAAACTATCTTCTGCTGAATTGGTCACAGTTATTGACTGTGGTCGAAGGCACCTCCAGAGATTGGGGTGGGGCATTCGTAATAGGGATATTCTGTGCTAGCGGGTCCCCCTCTGCTATAGGGTTGGAGGTGTGTATTGGGAGTTCCCCTGGTCCTTTCCCTTCGCTCCCTCTCCCAGCATATCCTTCACCTTATTCAGGCCATCACCAGGGCCACAGTGGCCCTTTCTATACTTAGCAGCTTCAATTCTAACTGAGCAAGTCTGGCTTCACGGGGTTTAAGTAGATTCTTAAAGAGTACACCCAGATTAGCAATTGTAAGCTCCTCTTCCAGTGATATTAGACTACTAGTGTCTACATCAACCGAATTTGTTATAAGCGGTCCCGCCACTGAGGGGGCAGGAGCGGCAGAAACCTCTATGGTGGTCATTCCTTCTGTAAGCAAGCAGCTCGTTTGCTTGGCGAGCTTTGCCTTTCTCCCCCCTGATTTGTCGGTCACACGTTTCCTTTTGGGTATAGCTCCCTCCCGGTTCCCCCATAACTGCCTACCAGCCTGCGTTTCTAAACTATCAGTTACAGACATCACTTGCACATTAGATGGAATATTGTTTTCAAATGTGGATTGTAAAATGACATCATTACTTGAAGGTGCGGCACGCCCTGGGAGTTGTAACACATTGGGGTTCCAATGTCTGTCCTATGTGCGCAGTCCTCTCGCCTTTCCGGTGTTCTCACATTCATTATATGCCCCAGCGAGGATCTTTTAACATTTAGAAGTTCCTGGGAGAGCCGCCGCTCAAGTATAATAATTTCATGCGCTAAGTGTGAACTAGCTCTGGGGATGAAGTTATCCATACTACCTGCAACCAGTTCGCCTGATGAAACAGCTTTACTCCTCAGTCCCCAACCTGCCATAGTTGTCTATTCCAATTGGCATATATGAGTTAGTAAGGCTAGCACCTCGCGTCCGCGAGGCGGAGAGGTGTTGCCAATTAAATCCGTCCAGGCAGAGGTGGGAAAAACAGGGGAAGAGGACTCAGCTGCGAGCTGGTTAGAATGCTGGTCCTCGCAGTCCCAAGTAACGTGCTCTTCTCTTCTGCAGCCACACCACTGCGAACGGCACCCTGCTTTCTTTGGACGCATCTTCTTCAGATGTCAGCAGCACTCAGTTGCACAAGTTAGAGAGATGTCTGGTCAGGTCACACCACACGTCACGTACAACAAAAGGACGTCCATCTGGCAGTACAACAGGTGATGAATGATGACAGACACCTCCTCCTCAGTCTTTTGTGCACCTACAAGCAAAGAAGGCAGAATAACAGCAGTCACATGTGGAATTTGTTGAGCTTTAATTTTAATTACTAGTAGTGTTAGTAAACTCAGTAAGAGTAAGAATAGCAAAGAACTAAAATGAAAATGTAGTGGAAGTGGAACTTGTTTATAATTAATGTGTGCATCATGTCGGATGGATGCAACATCAGTGACCTACAGCTGATAGCAATGGGGATGGAAACAGTAAGCCAACAAGAACAATGGAAAGACGCACAGGTCTATGTGGCAAAAAACAAAACATCACACTACTACTACCACCACCACGGCACCCAGCCACATGGTCACCCATGAGAGGCACATGGGTAAAGCCCAGAAAACAATAAACTCAAGCAGGCCTATATCCCTATATGGCCAGACAAAGGAGGTTGCCTGTTACACATCACAGCGTAATGCAAAAAAGAAAATGCCCATGGCTAAAAAGGTTGCAAAGTTACACAACAACAACACATACAACAAAGGCATTTATTAACACACATCCAAAAAGTTAACTATACCCCAAACACCACATTTGGGAATTCAATCCTGTGCCATCCATGCCTTAAATTCAACAGACAACATAGACACAGCTACATCAAGCACCCCGATGACTACCTCTGGGGCTCTAGGCCTACTGGCAGAATAGGCCACAGGTTTAGAGGCCTATGGCAAAAGCACAGGGGAAGGTCACACAAAATGGCCGTACAAAGTACATACAAAGGACAGAAACAGAAAGTTGAGGTCTCTGGGGAACTTCCTTCCTCTTTTAAAAAAAATTGAACAGAAAAATGACTCCATGCTCCAAAAATTACAACCAAATGACAACCTGAGGAGTTTTTTTAGCAAAATTAACAAAATCATAATTTTCAAGAAGGTTTTATGCAACTCGAGACATATTGCTCGCGAGATTGCAAATTTGGCGTGTTCGGCAGGGCAAACTATACAAAAAGTCGTTATCGCGTGCCTGAGCACGCAGATTGAACGCGCAAAGAAGACAAAAACTGTAAGGTCATGTTGTCGCATTCCTAGGGTTACCTACTGGCAGAAAAAGACATATTATTTACACACACCCAAAACCTGAAATTCCACACCAAAAAAACACATTTTGCAAATAAATCCAAAGCCATCCATGCCATACAACGCCACAAAAACAGTTGATTAACTTTCATGCACCCATGATAACTCGAGTAGTACCTCTGGGCCTACTTCCAGAGTAGGCCACAAGCTTGGAGGACTATGGCAAAAGCACAGAGGCTGGTCACACAAAATAGCCGCCACCACATGGAAAGGCCACCCACAGAAAGTGCATACAATGAACTCAAGCAGGCCTTCACTAACTATATGATCTCCTAGGGTTACCTATTGGCTGAAAAGCCAATATTTATTTAACACACACACAAAAACTAAAATTCCACTCCAAAAACACAGTTTGCAATTGAATCCAATGCCATCCATGATGTTTAAAAACTTGAAATTCAACAGACTCCACAGAAACAGGGTTAGACCCATGGCTGTGCCTGTGGCAAAATTTATGTGGGCAGTAGCACCAGAAACCTAAAAACCAGGATACAGGAGCATGTACGAGCAATCAAAAACAGAGACATCAAGTATCCTGTAGCCACTCACATTCAAACACAACATCCTGAGAAAAGTGACATTTGGTTTCATGCTTTGGAACATATAAAGAGTCCGCCACGAGGAGGTAACAGAGAAGTAAACTTAAGAAAGGCAGAGGCAGGGTGGATTTGTCGCCTACGGGCAACAACTCTAGGACTCAATGTCAACAATGAGCTACATCATTTCTTATAAAAAAATTCTCCCCCTCCCGAGACATAGACTCCAGAAAGGTATCAATCCAGAGAAACATGTCTAGATACTATGGGCACCCTTCCAAGAAACACCTGGTTTCAAACTGAGTCAACAGCTAACAGGTTGGTAGGAGTGTGATATAGAATTCTAGGCAATATATCCTGACACAAAGGATATTCTTTCAGCATAAACAAAAATAATTTTTCTTTTTTTCTGAGGTGGCAGAAGTTAAGGAGTATTATATTGACTCCCAACAAAAAAACATTAATTCGGTTGTGCTTTTCATAAAAATAGCACAAATATAATAATAAGGCGTATAAAACAAGTTACTATAAAAACTAAATAGCTAATATACCCTATAATTATGAGAATATTCCCTAATGAAAGACCTTGAGTACAACATGATAAATTGCTTATACTGCTTCTCGAAATAAACACAAAAAATGTTTGTTGGCCATTGACGCCAATCCATTTGTACCCCTTTTAAAGATGGCGCCAAATTTAATCTGGTGAATAATACTAATCCATGCACGTACCCTCCGTGTCTCAACCGGCTGTTTTATAAATTTTTCGATTCCTCAAAAACACTTTGTAAATTATTAATAACAATTCGTCTTTATTTTCAAATGCTACTTCACGTATAAATACAAGGAACTGTAAGGGAGATTCTGTCTCTTCGTCTCGCACGTAATAAACCCATCCCAAAATGGCGCGCATTGCCTCTTACATCGAACCCAACACACCACTCATGGATGTCTCATAAATTTCTTGGCATTTCAAAATGATCTGTAAATTATCAATAATTACTCTTCGTTATTTTAAATGCTACCTTATGCAATAATATGGGTAATTTCAAAAGAGAACATCCCTTCCTTCTTTACACGAAACAAACCCTTTCCAAAATGGCGTCCGTTTTTCCGTGCATTGAACTTAATACAATATTCATGGCCCAAAATACGAAACGATATTAAAATTATAGTGGGGTTGAAACGCCACCAAACAACAATGGCGTTTAACTGTAGATAATATTTTGCTTTAAGTAAAATCTCTATACACCAATTGAGTAAGGAGGCAACAAAACACATTATAAGATGGCGCCCATGTTTCAACGCGTGGAGCATCTTCCTTCCGCGATAATCATTTAGAGCCACGAACGATATCAGCTGTGCCCAATTGAGAGTTTCAAGCGGGATATTTAAACGGGAGAGAAAACAAACCCATTTGCAAACGAATGCGGTTACGATGCCATGATGCTTCTATTCTACATTTCTTAAACAAGTAAGTGTGGGAAACTCTGCGTTATATGCTTAGCCTTAGAACCTTATTTGGGACATTTGTTAAGCAAAGCAAGTGCAGGAAATACTGTGTCAACTTGATAACTTAACGCTTGTAATTTAAAAGAACAAAGTCAGGGTTCTTGTAACTATGTTCATGAACAATTTAAATTTGAGCCATATTGTTTTTTTAAAAAATCGATGGCTCTTTGCATGGCTCTTTTTTATAAACAGAAATTCACCAAGCCTAAGCAATCTGTTGTGGAGTACACAACTCTGCTTTATCTAACATCAAGTATATTTAACATACTTCTTAAAAAAATGCTCACAAATGGTGGCTCCCAATGTAAACATAAGAAAATGCATATTATCTCCCCTGATAGTAAGTTGGACCTACAATGCTCCAGCTCAGCAAAATTACCTCATCAAAGAAAGCGTGATAATATATTTTTGAACCACGGGACCCCCAACTAAGAAAACACACTTACTGCTTATAAGGTATGTGACCATCTTATATAATAACTGACAACCACTTGCCTGGTAATGAGTACCGCATGTATATCTTTCTATGCGCAAGTTGTTACACATTAAATAGTCCTCAAATCTAAGGAGGGATATACCCTTTTTTCTCTAGACTTTTGCCACAATACTTGTACAACTACGCTGAGAAAGAAATTCACAGACAAATTCCTTAGATGAAGCATCAGACTAGACCCAAAAAAACAGTGACTATCCTGGTAAGAGATACTGTTAATATCTATATGGTCTCTAAGGAATAGAAAATGAATGTGTGTTGAGATATCTATAAAATAATATTTACAGTTACAGTGATAGATTCTGTTATAACATTCTTTGATCACCAAGATATACCATTGACTAATCTTCTTTAAGGGAAATGTAAAGCTCATTTTTGAAAAGTGTTATTTTACTCAAAGGAACCGACGCTTGTTCTGATGGAGTCTGTAAATGCCCAACGTAGTGCTTGTTGTACTATTTTTATTGATTACTTCAGTTTTTGACAACAAGTTTTGTTTTTCCCACCGTACCCCAAAAAAACTGTGATAAATGAATGTGTCCACAATGACAAGATATACATAATCTCTATAGTCCCAAATCATAACAAACCTATAGCTCAATAAGGGAAGTGGTCTTCAATAGAGTCCTTTTTGACTTTAATAGGTTTCATAAAGGCAAAGCATATGAATACCGTACAAATATGAAATGAAATGTTGTTGTTCTCTTTGTAACTTTTAGAACTAGATAGTAAAAATAGGTTTTAAAATTTGTAAAAATGTGTATGTTATGATGTGTATAAAAAAATATCTAAAATTGTAAATAATGTATATATATGTGTTATTTGTAGCCCTGAAGAAGTCCGTTTGGACGAAACGCGTAGGCACTGGCTACAACATTGCTTTTATGAAGATATCACTTTGAACAGAATAAAAGACCTGACCACTCAACTATTGAAGACTCCTAATTTACTTGGATGGAATGAATGAAATGTTGTAACTATATGGTGTTTATCCGTAATTATTGTTTCCTTTGTTATTATACGATAAAGAAACAGATCATCTCCATACGTTTGTAGAGTGCTGGACATTGTGTCAAATTAGACCCATGGGTACCTCTAGGCCTACTAGATGAAATTTCTGAAAAATACAACTTGGCCCCTCATGAAAGTAAAGGCCTCCCTCAACAATAATTTTTAACAAGGATTGAAAAGCCCAGAAAACTGTAGGTAAGAAAAAAAAGCCCAAATCAAACAAACATATACATAAATTCTCCAACTTACTTGTAAAAGAAAATTACAATTTCCAATCCAAAAGTCCTCAATAAATCCAATCAAATGATATGATGTAGCAGACATACACAAAAAGTGATCCTTCCAGCGCCAAAATCCAAATTAAAGTGAACAGCACATGGACAAAGCACTGGGAGGAGCCTGCTGGACAGGAACAGGAATTTGGAGACTCAGTGGCACTTCCTTACTCTTGAAAAAAAGAGGACTCCTTGCACAAAAGACTACAGCCAAATCACAATCTGAGGGGTTTTACTGAGAAAAATTATCATTTTCGGGAAGGTTTTATCATGCTCAAGAGATATTCTGTGCCAGATTGTAGTTTCTGCATGTCCGGAAACACGATCTTACCAACACTGCTCCGGAAGGAAGATCGCGCGTCCTAATGATGTGATCGCGAGTCCAAATGACGTGATCGCGTTCGCACAGTCTCGCGGGATTGTGCGGTCGGATTCCAAACCTCGTGACGCACGCGACCGGGAGAGAAAATCGAGAAGGCAAACACAGAACCACAGCAAGTCGTAACCGCGCACGCGAGAACGCTATTGAGTGCGCGAGGAAGAAAACAACTACGCTACGCTGTAGATTGCGAAGTATTTGACAACTTCGCGTTCACTGCGAAGCGCAAACTTGCCGCTACTTAGCAAACTCCTCGAGTGGAGCATAGTTCACTGCCCAGAGTTAGTTAGAATGCAGAGTGTGGATACTGTAGTGTTCATAAATTTCGTCAGATTGGGATTGATTGACCATTTCAATCAATCAGTTAATTAATCAGAATCTTCTAAAGCACAACTACTCATCCTTGAGGGTCTCAAGGTGCTGGGTAAGGGGGAATTGGTCTGTGGTTGAGTCAAAGAGCCAGCGATTGATGTCCTTCCTAAATTCCTGCAGCAATGAAAATTGCCTGAGATGCAGAGGTAAGGAGTGCCAGGTCTTCGCAGGAAAGTCGGAACAAGATGTTCCTCCAGCCATGGTCTAGTGGAACCATGAGACAGTAGCCAGGGCCAGTTGTGTGGAGAGGAGATGTTTGGTGAGACTGTGGCAGGAGAGGCGGTGGTTCAGGTATGCATGGTCCAGAGTGGAGGGATTTTTAGGCATGCGTGAAAAGCTTGAAGGTGATTCTTTTGTTGACAGGTAGCCAGTGAAGGTCTCTCAGGTGGCCAGTTATGGGGTTGTGGTGTGCAATGTTCAGGATAAGTCTGGCAGAGGTGTTTTGTACAGTCTGCTGTGTTTTGTGGAGTTTTTGGTTAGTGCAGGTGTAGAGTACATTGTCGTAGTTGAGTGTGCTGTTGACGAATGCATGGATAACCATTTTTCTGGACTCAGTGGGAATCTACTTGAAGATCTTACTAAGGAGGCGCAGCATGTGGAATCAGAAGTACAAAACAGCACTGATTTGGTGGTTCTTTTAGAGTGAGGAGTCGAGGATGATACAGAGGTTTTGTATGTTGTCCGTGGGTGTGTGGGGATTCTGAGATGGAGTGGGAGGAGCCCAGGATATGGACTTCTTGATGATGATATGCCACCCTTCATATGTGTTATGTATTGAAGAACATCTACATTTTTTATAATAAATATTGTTTTGTACCAGATATAATGTTGCTTTCTTTACTTTACTAACATCCAATAACTCTTGCCATATTTTTTGTTCTTGATAGGGACACCATTTACTAGAATATTAAGTGCTTCTTCGAAATCAGTCCGTACCCCTACAATTTCAATATTCTGCTTGAAATCTAATGGAAAGTACACAACTTTACCTTTAAGAATTTTCTGTAAATCTTTTCGAGGTAACTTCCTTCTCTTTGGCTCTAAATGAACTATTGCTTGGAATTGGACAAATCCACTGTATTAGAATTGATTCATACACATTTAAATATTGTAATTCTTGAGCTATGTAAAAAATTTCAACATATTGTGGGCTGCTCTAGCTGGCAATTTATTTTAATGCAACTTATTATAATAGTACTTACATATAATTTGTCATGTGGAACAATCAAAAAGTTTCTCTACAACTATATAAGCTGGGAATTCTTGTCACTTATCTGTGAGGTCTACTTCAGTTTTCGAAGACACCACAACATACTGAGTTTGGTTTCTGTTTTGAGTGTGTCTGCAACATATGCAAACACAGTCCAGGTTCTTTGAACACACTGTGTTAAACGTTCTAATCTCTTCTTGAAAATTTTCAACAGTAATGCCTGTGTTCTATTCTGCTACACCTGAAGATACCAAGTCCTCATTTTCCCTACACTCCTTCTCAAGACTAAAGAAATGAAACTGAACATAATCACAAACATGTTGTACCTCTGCTACTGTACCATGCAAAAGATCTCTATTCATTTCTACTAAACATAAAGGAGGGTTTTTGACTCCTAAGTAGTTTTCACATTTCAGAGTGGTGAACAGCTAACGTTCTATTTTATTATTATTAATAATACATTTTATAGAGCGTGTAGTCACCCATGAGTATCCCAGCGCTAGGAACAGTAAACCTGAGGGGAGTGAGGGGCAAGGGGGGGTGGTAGGGATTTATGGAAATAGGAGGGTTTTCAGGCGCTTTATTTATTTATTAGAAAGTTTTGTATAGCGCGAACAAGACCCGTGGGTATCAGAGCGCTTCACATAAAAGAGCAGATTCACATACAGTCATAAAGATCGTTGAACATAAATATGAAGTAGAAGGTTATAGGGCTTTTGACGGTGCGTATTGATATATAACCTTCCCACTGACCATTATGCATTACGAAGTCGGTTAGGCACACTTACATCATAATCTATCTACGCAAACCTGTATGAGGTAGGAAATTCTATTGATAAAGTGTAGGAAGATGCACAGCTTGGTTGTTTGAATTCTTGGCGTTTTTTCTTTATTTAGTTGTAATTGATTCAATTTGGAGGTGCTCAATGAGGATGTGTCGAGGGCCCGCGACGTCTGGATAACAAGTTATATAAGTGAAACCAGAGAACCTCTGGTATCATCCCTTATTGGCACTCACTGATATCGTGTCTCCATGGTGGAAGAAAACACTTTCAAACCATTTTCGTTGTATACTTCATTTATTTCATCATTTTCATTTTTGTTTATGTAGTTTTCTTGTCACATCTCATCATGATTATAATCATTCATAAATCAGGCATTATCAAAAAGCATATCCAATGCATTTCGGGCATTGAGGTGGCATGCCCTTCATCAGGGAATTGACACTAGGAAATAATGATATATACGGACATTAGGATCAATGGTATTGCATAGTATTTACATCATTTAACATGGTAGACAATATCATATCGATTTATGCTCCCAAGGTTATCAAATCATTATAACGTGCGTGTCATGCATATTGGTGTGAATAATAATATGGGGAGGTGAGTTAGGGATCGTGGTCGGGGTGGAGCAAAAAGTATGCCGTTCACTTACAAGCCTGTTGTGAACTTTGTTGAGGTAATCTAAATGGAGATAAAAAAATAGTAAACACTCGTCAACGGAACCCAATCCGTATTGTTAGCGCTCACGACTAACTGTGCACTATGTTCGGTACTAAGTTGAGCATGGAGACTAACCTGAGGGTTATGTGACTCGCGTCTTGACCGGAGCTCGTCTTTTGAATTCGCCGGTGAACCGAAACCGTTTCCGGCGTTCTTAAGGTCAACAATGATTCCCGCGATCATGTGACCGGTCACAAGGTAATAAAGCCCGAAGAAAGACTTCCGCGTAATGATCGTATCATGTTCATAGATCATTAAAGAGTGTATATGGTGAATCGAAAAGGGTATATAAATGACCTTACACATTAAAGAGATAGGAGGTCGAAAAAATGCGAAAATAAAAATTCAAATTCACGTAGGTGACAAAAAAGTGTGATTCACTGGATCGAACTGCCATGGGGGGGATCTGGTATTGTTTAGTGGATAGTGCTAGCACAAACTTGCTAACATCAGGTAACAAGTTGGGTTGTTAGGTGTCAACAATACTGGGAGCATGCACATTAACAGCAAGGTCAATTTACAGAGCAATTCTATTATAGATAACAAGAAAATTCTATTCTTTCATTCAACCCGGTGGGTTTCTGGGTAGATAGCTTATGGATCCAGTAGTTCTCCCGTCTTAACAATAATTTGTTATTGTTAACCCCTTCATATTTAGGAACAGTCTCTAGAACAATAAACTTAACTTGGGAACCATTATGTTGTAGTTCTGTGAAGTGCGCCGAAAGTGCTGACTTTGAGTTCTTCAGTCTTATGTTAGATTTATGTTCATTCATGCGCACCTTGATGCGTCTCTCTGTTTTCCCGACGTAGGTTTTTCCGCACGGGCATTTGATCCCGTATATTAGATTGCTGGAGTCACAGGTGGCATTGACTCTTAGTTTTATTGGGTAACCCTTTGTTGGATGGTTAAAAATGTTTCCTCTAATAATGCAATTGCAATTGCCGCAATTTAGGCAGTGTCTTGTTCCAAGATATGTGATGGGATCATTGGACTTGCTTTGTAGCATTTCACCTAGATTCTTGGCTCTGGTGTAGGCAAATAGCGGAGGTTGACTGAAGGCTCTATTGAAATCTGGTTCAAGGTTAAGAATGTTCCAATGTTTCATTATAATCTGTTTGAACTTTCTGCTGTTGGTTGAAAATTTAGAAACCACTACTGTTTGGTTTTATTCAGATTTCAAGGTTGGTGTCAAGAGTTTGGTTCTATCCAATTTCTCCATTTTCATTTTGGTTTCTTCCATTAGGCTCTTGGGATAACCTCTTTGCAAGAATTTGTTTGCCATCTCTTCTAATCTTATATTGAGAGTGGTTTGATCTGAAACAATTCTTTTAACCCTTGCCATTTGTGAGTATGGTAAATTTCTAATCAGATTTGGTTCGTGAAAGCTGGAATGCAATAGCATGTTGTTCCTGTCTGTAGGTTTAACAAAGAGGTCGGTGATAAATCCATTTTGTGTTATGGTGACTCTCACATCTAGAAAGTTTACTGCCGTGCTGGAGATCTCCCAAGTTAGTTGAATCCTTTGATCGATGGAGTTGAAATGATTTAGTTGTTGTCTCAAATTTTCTTCGGAGTCTGACCATATGATGAAGAAGTCATCAATGTATCTTGTAATCATTCTCAAATGATTTGTCCAGTTCGTATCGTTTAGAATGTGTTGGGTCTCATACCAGTGCATGAAAGTGTTGGCGTATACCGGCGCGGCTGAATTGCCCATTGCCATCCCGGTGAGTTGTTGGTACCATTTGTCATTAACTCTGAAGTAGCTGTGATACAAAGTGAATTGCATGAGTTCCATCAGAAAAAGTTGAAAGTCATGGTCGATATTGGTGTTGAGAATAGCTGATTCAATAGCATCAATGCCCATGTTATGTGGTATGTTTGTATATAGACTGCTTACGTCAGCAGTACATAGCAGTATTTTGTCATTGGGGTTGAGCTGAATTTGTTGTAATTTAAGCAGGAAATGCGACGTATCTTTTGTGTATGTTAGGGTAGATTGTACCGCTGGTTGAAGATATTTGTCGATAAGTTGTCCTATTGGTTGATGTATGCTGCCTCTGGTGGAGACAATTGGTCTCATGAGAGGATTTCCGAGGTTTTTATGAATTTTAGGCACCATTCTTAATGTGGGACTCTTAGGGTTACTGGTTATGAGAAAATTCTTAGTCCTCTCCGTAATAGTTCCCTGTTTTAGTGCCAGGTCAATGATGTTATTTAACGTTTTGGCATATTCCATAGTAGGGTTGGAATCCAATTCATGGTAAGTTGATCTGTCCATGACATGTTCAGTTACTTTATCATTATACATTGAAGTATTCATGATGACGATTGCTCCTCCCTTGTCGGCTTTTGTGAAGATTATTTGATCATTGGTTGCTATTTTTCTGATTGTGTCCAAGTCTTTCTGAGTAATGTTTTTGTGTTTGGGTTTGGTGTATTTGAGTTTATTCAGGTCTTGCTTTACAAGGTTTTCAAACAAGTCCAAAGTCTTGTGGCTTATGGGTGCTTGAAATGAACTTTGTGGGCGTAGTCCCAATAGTTGGTCTTTGTCTTGTACTGGACGTTCAGGTAAAGTGTTATCAAAAAAATGCCTGAGTCTGAGTTTACGCATTAATTTGAAAAAGCTTACTTCTTGTTCCAGGAGGTCTGTCTGGGTAGTAGGTACAAATGAAGTTCCTTTCTCCAATAGTTTGAGTTCATATGTGCTCAAATGCTGGTCGCTGATGTTAATAACCAGATGTTCCGTGGTTAATTCTTCTTTGGTTTTTTCTCCGTTATCTTGGTGGTCGCTGTAGTGCTCCGGGTTGCTGGCGGGTCCCGTTCTTTCTCCTTTTCCTTTTCTTTTTCCTTTCCCTCTCCTGGGTCTCCTTTTTGAGCTTGGCCCTGATCTAAAAAAGGGCTACTATCATGTGTTTGACTGGTGGTGGCTTCCTCTGTTGGGGCTTGTTCTTGTGGTGTCCTTGCAGGTTGGCTTTTATGAGGTCTTGCGGTGGATTCACTGTCAGTCGAGGAGGTATCTGTATTAGAATTGTAAGGACGGTTTCTACGTTTCTGTGCGTACACATCGGCCCATGTGTAGACCTCCCCCAACTTGTAATCGAAGGTGTCCCGCTTGAACTTACGTATTTTACGTTCAATGTATGTCTGTCAATTTGTGTTTCTATATCCTCAAGGGTTTTGTTCAATTCGTCCTCAGTCATCATTTTTGATAGTTCCGTGGCTGTTTCTTGGATTTCAGCGGATATTTCCTCCAAGATAGTAGATAGTTCTTGAATAATGAGAAGTATTAAATCCAATGAGCACTTGTTAAGTATCTCGTACCATCGTTCCTGAAACTTTTTGGAGTGTTTACATAGGGATGGTTTAAGTGCAATTCTTAGCCCACGGGGTATACGGTGGTTCCTATGGTACTTGATAAGGGTACTTGCGTGTAGTTGTTGGTTTGTTTTCCTCTTGGATAGGTATAACAGTTGTTTTATGTTTTGCTCCTTTGATCGACTTGTTGTTTCATGTGCTAGCTCCTCCCTGATTAGGGAGTAGATTTGGTCCGCATCTTTTTCCTCATATGCAAAGGTGGAGGCTCTGGCCTCTGTGCTTTTGGATATTTCATCGTAGTTTGCCATGGTTGTTTTCGGTTACTACTGTTTTTAGGGGTGCGTGCTATCTATCCGGTGGGCGCTAAGAGGGACAAATTGATAAAGTGTAGGAAGATGCACAGCTTGGTTGTTTGAATTCTTGGCGTTTTTTCTTTATTTTGTTGTAATTGATTCAATTTGGAGGTGCTCAATGAGGAGGTGTCGAGGGCCCGCGACGTCTGGATAACAAGTTATATAAGTGAAACCAGAGAACCTCTGGTATCATCCCTTATTGGCACTCACTGATATCGTGTCTCCTTGGTGGAAGAAAACACTTTCAAACCATTTTCGTTGTATACTTCATTTATTTCATCATTTTCATTTTTGTTTATGTAGTTTTCTTGTCAAATCTCATCATGATTATAATCATTCATAAATCAGGCATTATCAAAAAGCATATCCAATGCATTTCGGGCATTGAGGTGGCATGCCCTTCATCAGGGAATTGACACTAGGAAATAATGATATATACGGACATTAGGATCAATGGTATTGCATAGTATTTACATCATTTAACATGGTAGACAATATCATATCGATTTATGCTCCCAAGGTTATCAAATCATTATAACGTGCGTGTCATGCATATTGGTGTGAATAATAATATGGGGAGGTGAGTTAGGGATCGTGGTCGGGGTGGAGCAAAAAGTATGCCGTTCACTTACAAGCCTGTCGTGAACTTTGTCGAGGTAATCTAAATGGAGGTAAAAAAATAGTAAACACTCGTCAACGGAACCCAATCCGTATTGTTAGCGCTCACGACTAACTGTGCACTATGTTCGGTACTAAGTTGAGCATGGAGACTAACCTGAGGGTTATGTGACTCGCGTCTTGACCGGAGCTCGTCTTTTGAATTCGCCGGTGAACCGAAACCGTTTCCGGCGTTCTTAAGGTCAACAATGATTCCCGCGATCATGTGACCGGTCACAAGGTAATAAAGCCCGTCCAAATGACGTGATCGCGTTCGCACAGTCTCGCGGGATTGTGCGGTCGGATTCCAAACCTCGTGACGCACGCGACTGGGAGAGAAAATCGAGAAGGCAAACACAGAACCACAGCAAGTCGTAACCGCGCACGCGAGAACGCTATTGAGTGCGCGAGGAAGAAAACAACTACGCTACGCTGTAGATTGCGAAGTATTTGACAACTTCGCGTTCACTGCGAAGCGCGAACTTGCCGCTACTTAGCAAACTCCTCGAGTGGAGCATAGTTCACTGCCCAGAGTTAGTTAGAATGCAGAGTGTGGATACTGTAGTGTTCATAAATTTCGTCAGATTGGGATTGATTGACCATTTCAATCAATCAGTTAATTAATCGGAATCTTCTAAAGCACAACTACTCATCCTTGAGGGTCTCAAGGTGCTGGGTAAGGGGGAATTGGTCTGTGGTTGAGTCAAAGAGCCAGCGATTGATGTCCTTCCTAAATTCCTGCAGCAATGAAAATTGCCTGAGATGCAGAGGTAAGGAGTGCCAGGTCTTCGCAGGAAAGTCGGAACAAGATGTTCCTCCAGCCATGGTCTAGTGGAACCATGAGACAGTAGCCAGGGCCAGTTGTGTGGAGAGGAGATGTTTGGTGAGACTGTGGCAGGAGAGGCGGTGGTTCAGGTATGCATGGTCCAGAGTGGAGGGATTTTTAGGCATGCGTGAAAAGCTTGAAGGTGATTCTTTTGTTGACAGGTAGCTAGTGAAGGTCTCTCAGGTGGCCAGTTATGGGGTTGTGGTGTGGAATGTTCAGGATAAGTCTGGCAGAGGTGTTTTGTACAGTCTGCTGTGTTTTGTGGAGTTTTTGGTTAGTGCAGGTGTAGAGTACATTGTCGTAGTTGAGTGTGCTGTTGACGAATGCATGGATAACCATTTTTCTGGACTCAGTGGGAATCTACTTGAAGATCTTACTAAGGAGGCGCAGCATGTGGAATCAGAAGTACAAAACAGCACTGATTTGGTGGTTCTTTGAGAGTGAGGAGTCGAGGATGATACAGAGGTTTTGTATGTTGTCCGTGGGTGTGTGGGGATTCTGAGATGGAGTGGGAGGAGCCCAGGATATGGACTTCTTGATGATGATATGCCACCCTTCATATGTGTTATGTATTGAAGAACATCTACATTTTTTATAATAAATATTGTTTTGTACCAGATATAATGTTGCTTTCTTTACTTTACTAACATCCAATAACTCTTGCCATATTTTTTGTTCTTGATAGGGACACCATTTACTAGAATATTAAGTGCTTCTTCGAAATCAGTCCGTACCCCTACAATTTCAATATTCTGCTTGAAATCTAATGGAAAGTACACAACTTTACCTTTAAGAATTTTCTGTAAATCTTTTCGAGATAACTTCCTTCTCTTTGGCTCTAAATGAACTATTGCTTGGAATTGGACAAATCCACTGTATTAGAATTGATTCATACACATTTAAATATTGTAATTCTTGAGCTATGTAAAAAATTCTAACATATTGTGGGCTGCTCTAGCTGGCAATTTATTTTAATGCAACTTATTATAATAGTACTTACATATAATTTGTCATGTGGAACAATCAAAAAGTTTCTCTACAACTATATAAGCTGGGAATTCTTGTCACTTATCTGTGAGGTCTACTTCAGTTTTCGAAGACACCACAACATACTGAGTTTGGTTTCTGTTTTGAGTGTGTCTGCAACATATGCAAACACAGTCCAGGTTCTTTGAACACACTGTGTTAAACGTTCTAATCTCTTCTTGAAAATTTTCAACAGTAATGCCTGTGTTCTATTCTGCTACACCTGAAGATACCAAGTCCTCATTTTCCCTACACTCCTTCTCAAGACTAAAGAAATGAAACTGAACATAATCACAAACATGTTGTACCTCTGCTACTGTACCATGCAAAAGATCTCTATTCATTTCTACTAAACATAAAGGAGGGTTTTTGACTCCTAAGTAGTTTTCACATTTCAGAGTGGTGAACAGCTAACGTTCTATTTTATTATTATTAATAATAAATTTTATAGAGCGCGTAGTCACCCATGAGTATCCCAGCGCTAGGAACAGTAAACCTGAGGGGAGTGAGGGGCAAGGGGGGGTGGTAGGGATTTATGGAAATAGGAGGGTTTTCAGGCGCTTTATTTATTTATTAGAAAGTTTTGTATAGCGCGAACAAGACCCGTGGGTATCAGAGCGCTTCACATAAAAGAGCAGATTCACATACAGTCATAAAGATCGTTGAACATAAATATGAAGTAGAAGGTTATAGGGCTTTTGACGGTGCGTATTGATATATAACCTTCCCACTGACCATTATGCATTACGAAGTCGGTTAGGCACACTTACATCATAATCTATCTACGCAAACCTGTATGAGGTAGGAAATTCTATGGCATTAAGATGTGAGCTAACTATAAAAGATAAATGTAGGGAGGCTGACTTAAATCATAATCTATCTACGTAAACATGTCTGAGGTAGTAAATAATATGGCTCTAAGAAGTGAGATAAATATGAGAGATAAATATATAGAGGCTAACTTATATCATAAACTTCTGTTTCAGACTTTTGCAGAGAAACTGACATAGGAAAGGTCTCAATATATTAGTTAATTCATGCCACAATCTACAAAAACTGTTACAGCTCAATGTATATGCAGGGTCCATGTTTAAATGACGATTTCACTGTATGGATGACAAACTTGTATCAATATTTACCTGCATATTAGAGTGAGTGTAGGAGTCCAGCTATAGCAGTGCCATAATAATAATACTACTAATAGTCACATTTATAAAGCACATGGTTACACTAGGCTAGTGTGTGCCAGGGCTGCCGTACATTCTGAAACACACCTCTCAAGTGGGGGCATAAGCTGAACAGTAGCACGGAGAATCTAGTAAAATAATATTAATAATAATAAAACCACTTCTAAAGCGCATGGTTACACTTAAACAGTGTGTCCCCGCGCTGAGAGATCAAAGGAAAAAAGGTGAGGGATTCAGCTTTTTACGGAAAATAGTCTCTGAGACCTCCAGCCGGAGGCCCTGAGGGAGTTTTTCCACTGCTGAGCTGCCAGAAAACAAAAGGAGCGACCCCCATCCTTGCTTTTCTGATGGTAGGGATACTCACCTGCCACGTCCCACTGGATCTTAATTGACGGGTCAGGGAATAGGGAGTTAATAAGTCATGCAGGTAGGTGGGGACCTTCCTTAGTATGATCCGATGGCTAACACGTAGAGCCTTGAACAGAACTCTCTCCCTGATCGGAAGCCAGTGAAGGGAGACTAAGGCCCTCTTGGAAGAGGCTCTCTTTGATAGCATCAAAACTAGGCATGCAGCTGCATTCTGGATACATTGGAGTATCTGCATGCTTTTAACATTCCCATAATCCAGACGCGATGTCACCAGGGCATGAACCATGGTTTTCCTGGCTGCAGTAGGCAGCACATCTAGAGTTTTCCAGAGACCTCGCAGGACTCCAAAACATTTGCCTGCCACTCGCCTGGTATGATGCTCAAATGAGAGCTTGGTGTTCAGCCATACCCCTAAGTTCTTAGCCTGTTCACATAGGGGTAGGTCCCAGAGTCCTAGGCCACCATGCCGACGACCATACTGATGGTGCTTGCCCTATCGGAAGCACCTCAGTATTGTTGCCATTCAATTTCAGGCAGTTATTCGCCATCCAAGACGCCAGTCCTTGAAGGCAGGTCACAAAATTAATAGCTGCCTTTTCATGTGACTGTGTAAGGGACACCACCAGTTGAGTATCAACAGCATAGGACACAACATTGACCCCAAATTGTTCAGTGATCTCCGCCAAAGAAATGACGTAGAGATTAAACAGGGTCAGACTAAGGGTGGACACCTGTGGCACCCCCTGTTTCAGCTTGATGTCTTTAGAGTAGTAGAATCCCTGCGCCATCTGGAAACTACGCTCAGACAAAAAATATTCCATCCATTTCAAGGCGCTACCTGCCACACCTCCCTTTCTGAGATACTGTAGCAGAATATGATGAGCAACAGTGAGTAACTGTGTTGAAAGTTACACTTACATCTAATAAGATCAAGGCCGCCAAGAGATGTTTATGTAAATGTGCAGGTATAGGATTGTTTGTATAAGTACCTAAATTGCTCACAAAACATACATTTATGTGTCCTGGTTAATACCTTTGTGCCTGTGCTAGGGAAGATAGGGGTATGTAATTGTTTGAACAGCTGCCTTTCATACCTCTGCATAAATAAGCAGTTTTTCAGCATGTTAGTGTATGTATAATTACCTCTGTCACTCTGTGACTGGGTGAGAGAGAGGCTCCATGCCTTGGAATCATGTATGTCAATTGTCCTATAGATGATATACAGTAAGTAGTGCTAGACATAGAGGTCTGCAAGTGCATCAGTATCTTACTAAAACTCAAAAGAACATCTCTCAATCTTACAAACACACATCAGTGTACTTTATGGGATACCTAAAAAGTATGTCAGATGTCAGTTCTGTGTACTAAAGCGTAGGATTAAGACTTGACAAACAGCTTTCACATGCCAAGAGCAGGGGACCGTGACAGTGTATAGTCTTCACTAGTTGGCCTGATCCATATTTAAAGACTATTTGTCTGGATGGATGATGAAATTGTTTCACAATTTGCCAACATATCTCAGTCAGAGCTACAAGATGTTTAAGTAAATGTCTCGGTATGTAACTGTTGGTTTTATTACCTCAGTGGTTTTCTACATGTGTATGTAAGTGGCATGACAAATACTTCAGTGCCTCTGTTAGATAATATAGAGGTTTCTAGGTGTCTCTGTAACTGCCTTCGATACTTCTTCTAAAGCAGATTCTAAATATGTAAGTGAATGTAAAAGTCCCTATGTCGCTCTGTGAAAGGGTGAGATAGAAGCTTTGCATAGGGGTCTGCAAGTGAATCAGTAACTTACTAAAATGCAAAAGAACATCTATCAATCCTGTGAGCACAAACATCCTTTCTTTATATCATACCTACAGCGTATCTCACAGGTGAGCTATGTGTACTAAAACGTGGATTTAAGACTTGATAAATGCCTTTTGCTTGCCAAGTGAAGCTAAGAGTGAGAGTGCACAAACGCCTGACCCCTGTTTAAAGAACTTTTTACCTGGAAGGATGAAAAACTTGTGTCACTACTTGCCTTCATATCTGAGTAAATATAGGACTCCACATATAGCACTTCCATGAGAAGTTGAAGTAAATGTGCTGATATTTTACTGACTGATTGAGTTACTCTATAACTCTCTAAAAGTGTACATAATTGGCCTGCCAAATACCTCATTGGTTCTCTTAGTGAATAGAGAGGTATGTAGGCGTTTCTGCAACTATCTTCGATGGTATTGCATACATAAGCAGATACTGAGTATGAAAGTGCATGTATAAATCTCTCTATTAGTCTGTTCCTGAGTGAGAGAGAAGGTCAGTGGTCTGGAAACATGTATGTCAGTTGTATTATTGGTGGTGCATTCTATGCTGTGCTTGACATTGATGTCTTCAAGTGTATCAGTAACTTACTAAAAGCCAAAACTATGACTCTGAATATTTGAAGCACCAAGCACTGTACTGTATAGCATACCTGTATCTCAGAGGTGAATCATCTGTACTGAAATATGGATTTTCCACTTGACAAACAGTTTTTACATGCCAAGTGAAGATGTAAGTGAGACTCCAGACAGAGAGCCTGCACTAGTAGGCTTGACCCTTGGTCAAATTACTATTTCTCTGGATAGATGTCAAACTTGTGTCAATACTTACCTGCATATCTGAGTGAGTGTAGGAGTCCAGCGATAGCTGTGCCATTACATGTCTGTGCTAGGGAATACAGGGGTATGTAGGGGTCTGTGCAACTGCCTTTCATACTGCTGCATACATAAGCAGTTTCTCAATATGTGAGTGAATGTATAAGTCCCTCTGTCACTGTATGACTGGGTTAGAGAGAGGCTCTGTGCCCTGGAAACATGTATGTCATTTGTATTATGGATGGTATACTGTAAGAAGTGCTTGGCATAAAGCTCTGCAAGTGCATCAGTAACTTACTGAAACTCAAAACATCTCTAAATCATCTGAGAACAAAGCATTCTTGCCTTGTAGCATCCATACAGCATATCTCAGAGGTTAGTTATGTGTTCTTAAACATACATTTAAGACTTGACAAATAGATTTTTCTTGCCAAGTGAAGCTTGCCATGACAGTGCATAGTCTGTGTATTCACTACTAGACCTGATCCAAGTTTAAAGGAGTGTTTGCCAGTATATATAACGAGGTTGTGTCACTACTTGTCTACATATCTCCGTGAGTGTAGGAGTAAAAAGGACATATATGATACCACCAAAGAACATAAAAACATCTTCTATAATTTTCCAATACCTACCCTAAAGGCTATCTAATACATAGCTATCAAGTATCACATGTTCATGTGTTATGTACACCTATAGCGCATGTTTTTTTCTTTTAATTTTGCGTCGTTCTCTTTCAAAATGGAATAAATAAGACTACAAGTGCCAGAGTTCAAAGAAAAACATTTTGAGCAGTAGCAGCATTCCCCACCCCAGTGCCTTGAGACCCTCATGGGTGAGTAGTGCGCTTTACAAATGATATGATTGATTGATTGATTGATTTGTGAGCAGCACATCATGTACAGACATTTAAAACATTGCACATTTTCTAAGACATTGTTCAGTATGAGTTTAACCCCTTGCAAGTAGTTTTGTTTCTACCCATTACAGCATGCAGTAAAACAGCACATGTACAATATTCAGTTCTACTGCAATAAATTCTGAACTAACTTCTTACTCATCTACTCTGCACGTCAGACAAACTTATACATACTCACACACTCAGAAAGCATCCTACTCACCTATAAGTACATATATTAAAGCACTCACACTACCACTCATGGATCATCTCATGTAGTTTCAACCCTTTTCTATATATTTCATACTCACTGTTATCAATCTCACATAGACATATACCTTTTCAAACATATTTTTCTCAAACTACAATGTCATTCACATACCTGAAAATGTAGTTTGTTGGTGAATTCGTGTTTTGCTGTTATTAGATAGATTCCATACTTTCATGATATGAAAATACAAACCAGAAGAATGTCACACCACTCTTATTCAAAGTACCCATTAATGGCAAACTTTTTTACTTTACACTTCCAGATAGTTCGAAAGGCAGCAAATAAAACATATCTTTCATTTTTTAACGGTTAATACGTGTTACCCCTTTCATGCACGTTAAGAAAGAAGCCCAATATGCTAGGGTATTTGTGCATAATCGCTCATTTTTTCCAATCTTTGAGATTAAATCACGAAAAAAGCAGGAGATCAAAAAAATATTACCTTGATAGTTTTATCACTTTAAGAGTACAGTGGACTTTATTACCAAGCTGTCACTAGGAAATGAAATTTGTTTTACACAACAATAATGTCTGGGGCTGTATATAGATGATCGACTGAACTTTCAATTTCACAAACAATGTCTTGGAAAAAAGGAAATGGCCTAATCTACGCATTCTGTGCCATTGCGAAAAAGGTAAGCGGTCCATATTTTAAGCTGCTGCTGGCAGTTTTGTGTGCCAAATTACTTCAGACAGTGGCTTATGCAAGCACCGTTCTAAATGGTAAAGATGCAAAACGTTTACACAATTTACAAACAAAAGCGTACAAAAAAATGTACAGTTTACCTCAGAATGCATTCATGGAATTTTGTCTAACACAGCGAGAGATTGGGAGAATATATGCTGCTATTAAAATCTGGTATAAAATCTGGTTAAATCGAGCCAATGACTTACATGATGCCTTGTGATGGGCCCAGGAAGAAGATCTGCATTCAAGTTACTGCAAATTCCTGAAAACAGCTCTGGAGGAAACAAATACAACAGAACTCTGGGTGCAGAATTCTGCTTTTTCTGTCTTCCATAGGATGATAAATAAAATGGCCAAACTACATTCACCATTAGATGACAAAAGTAAATTAGCCAAGTGGTCTTCTGCCTGGATGGTCCTGCAGTCCTACACACCAGCTCGTCCGGCAGAATATCTACCCTCAACATACCCATTTCATTGGAATCAAACACTCATGGCCACAAGGTTTGGGGTTTTAACAAGTTTAGCAGATCAGCCAAAATGGAAGTATTATGGTCCTATGACATGTAACCTATGTGGTGCAGCGAAGCAAGATTTTATTCATTTGATCTGTGTATGCCCCTTATTAAAAACTATTTAGGCTTTGCTATTGAAAAAGGTTTTTAATGATAGGGGTATTCGATCTTGTAGACAGGCAATAATTAAAGGCCTGGACCCAATAGATCCTTATCTGAACTGTCAAATTATGACATTTCTGATATTTTATGAAAAGTCAATACAGACCAAGGAAAAACACGCCTTCGATCCACTGATGAAATAGCGACTACGGACACTGTTGAATGCGAAGACCCTTTCCCTGGATGACTAAGTAGATCCAGCATCCATCCCCTCAGTTATAAAAGTAATTTACAGATTGTTTTTTAACTGCAGTAATGCACTTTATATTGGGATTGAAAGTGATAGGAATAGAAGATTGTTTTATTGATATATTAATATGTACTGGATCACTTCGTCCATTTTTTATTCTAATCTCCGAGGCATGAAAGTGAATCACAAACTGATTTTTTAACAGAATTAATGCAACCTTATTTGAGAGTGGAAATTATAACAACAATGTAGACTTTGACATGAAATTCAATTTGAATAATTTTATGATTTGGAAATTAATTATCCTTTGGAAGATTTTTATGGTTTTTATTAACTGAAACAATAACGTTTTGTATTGTATTGTACAGAACAATCAGTCTAAAGATCTCTAATTTCTTAAAACGCTCTCTTTTGGAAAGGGGTGACCAATCGGTCCCCCCGAACGTATGGCAGAGTACCACGATCCCCCCGGGAAGCCATCTTGGGCGGGAGGCGAGTCTCGGCTGGTATGGCCGAAGCGGCGTAGCCGGGGCGCGCCTTTTCCCGCCCTCGAGTGGGTTGGCCTAGACACTAACGCGGCTGGCCACGCCCTTGGGGCAGGCAGGGGCGGGTTTACGCCCGCCCTGAAGACGGATAAAAGGAGAAGCAAGACCAGAAGGCATCCTCTTGTTCCTGTGCTCTGAAGCTGCACCTCCTCGCTGCACGTGAGCTCGAGACGGAACGAAGAGCCAATTTTGACCCACCCACCAGCCCCTGAAGACAGCAAGTGGTTTTAATAAAGTTTGATGGATAACTCGGATTTTCGTTTACAGGTTGTGGTATTATCGTGAAGATTTTGAGTATGCAATAAAGAATGGTCGATTTGTGTTATGTTTTGCAAATAAAGTAATTCTGCTTTAGTGTTCATCAGTATGCATGCTTTGAATAAAGTTGTTGTTGCTACTGTTGGTTATATGTAGTCATTTAGTATTTAGTTAGCATTGTCGTATTTATTTTGGTCGGGCGGTAAGGTCATGATCGGTGAGCACTAATTGGAAGATCCCTATGAGTGGGCGTTACCCATTACGGATGGGGGCGCTCGGGGGAGGTGGCCATTGGCCCCTCAACGGGGAGGCGGTCCCTTCTAAGGATGGGTCGCCGAAAGGAAAGGGAAGGCGGTCAAGGCCCCTTCATGGGTAGGAGGGGTTACAGCCCCCTCCTGGTGAATTTCCCGGGGCCAGGACGTCTGCGACGGCAGATGTGGTAAGTTGTGTGGGGTGTGGGGGGGGTCTACGCTACCTTCTAGATACCTCACACGAGCCTCGTACGACCTTTAAGTGGCGTCGAGTTTTATTGGGGCCCCCGTCAAGTCAAGGGAAATTGGTAGTTGCACTTGAGGTATGCCTCCGTGCCGCCCCTCACAAGGGAGGGGGATATGTCTGGGTTAGGGATCTTGACACCGGTTACGACCTTGCCGTTGGCCCTTAAACGTTAGGATGTACAATTTCAAAATTTCAAGTAAATGTTTTGTAGGATGTTAGTTCGGCTAGGAGAACCTTTGTATTAGAGGATATGTTAAGGTTAGCCAAACATCGCAATGTGGTAATGAAATTGTACATAATATGAAACTGTTGATTTAATGTTTTCATTTTGTTTCATATTTTAATAAATACGGCCGGGAGGGTCACTCCCTCCCGTCTTCCAAAAACTTCAGAACTGTTTCCGGTTTCCCATCCTTGGGGATTGTGTTGAGAGGGGGTGGCGGGTATCTCAGCCATATGCATCCTTCACTCAATACACTCAAAGCAAAGTCTCCATAGCAACCCACTTGAACCAGAAGGTCCTAAGTTCACAGCACATTTTAGCACATTTTAGAAGGGCCATACTAGTTACAAAATGAGCTGTAGCAAGTGTGGTGTAGAGTACAGAATTAAAAGCACATCCAAGTCTGTATTACACTTTTTTATTTTTACCTGCTGCCAATCATAGATATAGTTACTTACGCTTTCTAGACACTATCTAATTTTGTTTACCTCCATATTAACAGCACCCAATCAAGTATATTTATTTAAAAACCAGGATCACACCTTTATTGTCACTGCCTTCCATTTTGAAAACTGACTCATTCAGATCCAGCCTTCTCCTGTCTCCTACTGCTGCTTCACTTCAAAATGGCTCAGAGTATAGATTGTGGGCTACAGCTATATTGTTTGGGCCAGAGCCTCTGCTAGAAAGAGTGGTATTGACAGGTACTTGGATTTGCCTAATGTGGACATTACTTGGGTTGGCCAGAGAGGGTTGAAGTGGTATCAATTGCTTCCTTTGGTTAAAAACATTGTGGATTCCCAACCCCTTGACCTTAAGGTTGTGTACTGAGGTAACAATGACCTATGCACACTGACTGGGGTAGTACATGGAATCCTAATGAAAGATAGATTTGCACATTTAATGACAGTTTTCCCTCATACTGTCTTGGTGCACCCCACCATATGCCAAAAGCAGAAATAGAAGTTGTAAGAAAATGGGGTTTGTTAGATCTGGGGGTCTCTAATTGGCAGAGGTAAGCACCTTAGACCAAGTAGGGACCCTTGCTTCTAGTCAGGGTGAAGGAATACACACTGTAGATAACCCCTGCTCACCCCCTAGGTAGCTTGGCTCGAGCAGACAGGCTTATCCCCAAGGCAATGTGTATAATAAATGCACTTAACACAAACAATGACCCCGCAATCCACCATAAACTGAGACTACACAGGTAAGTATATATATACAAATATAACTTTATCTAGTTGCAGCAGTAAAAATCAACAGTACACAATGGTTGCTTCTTTAGTAAAAGGTTGCACTTAATCTTGATGGTTGCACTTGTGTTAGGAACTTCTTAATATACGAAAGTATTCTCAAGTCTCTTTAACTCAGTATTAAAAATAATATCACTGATCTATATGCTCAAATCAGTTCTTCAAATTATTAGCAAAAGCAATGCCAGCGTATTATCTGCTCAAAAATCAGCCCTTTGCTCGTTGAGCCCCAGACCTGCGTGGGCGCCTCACCGATTTCTTTTTAGGCACCACCGTGACGAGCGGAGAAGACTCGCACCAAGCCCCGGCCGGTCCCGGCAGCTCTCAGCCCGCTCTCAGCACTTCAGGGAGCGGCAGGGAGCTAGCTCAGCGCTCCAAGCATTGCTCCCTCGGTGAGGTCGGGTCACTTCTTCCGTGCCTCCGGTGATAGAAACACGGCTCTCGGCGGCTTTCTCGAAGGTCCCGAGGATGTGGACCAATCCGGTCGTGGCTCCACGGACGAGCCTCGACAAACACCCGGGAGTCGGACAATGATAGCGCGGCTCCCGGGACAAGCCTTCCTGACGTCAAAGCTTCTGTGGTCAATGCAGCAAATCGGAGCGCGGCTCTCGGGGACAGGCCTACGGAAAAGGCCAATCAGAGCGCGGCTCCTGTCGACGAACGACCAATCAGGTTGCAGCCCCTTCGTTTCTTTCTCCGCGGCTTTGCGGAACCGGAAAAACAGCTTTTGGTCAATTTCAGGCCCCCGGGCCACGGCGGTGAATTGAGGGCAGATGATTTAACGCGCCCAGGGTCAGCAGGGCGAGCTAGATATCGTAGATCCTGGCAGAGGATTGTTTCGCCCTGGGGACGCCTACGGGCTCATGGCCACTACCGCACACATCCCGACAAGCACGTCGATCCCACGGCACGGCAGCTGGTTTGCAGGCGATTCTCAGCGCGGCACTCTCAAGCAGAACAGAGAGCAGCCAGCGCGCTACACGGGGCAGATGATAGAAGCTCTATTAAAACAGCCCACAATCTCTGCAGCACACAGCAGAGTTTTGCAGTCCTTGGCAACCTTTCTGTCCCTGAGCTGCCAAACAGGAGGCTAGCTTTTCTCAGGCCCTTGGAGATTCAGTTTGAAGACAAAGCACACAGTAAAGTCTGTTTAGGTCAAGAAGGCAGGGTCACAGCACACAGCAAAGTCCCTCTTCTCCTCAGCTTCAGTTGAACAGCAGAACAGGTCAGCCCTTAGAGCACACAGCAAGGCAATCTTCCTTTAGTTCTTCAGCGGTCCTTCTTCCAGCAGAGGTTCCTCTTGATTGTAGAATCTAATTTTCTGTTGTCAGGGGTCCTTCTCTTATACCCCTAAAAGTCTTTGAAGTCTTTGTGCAAGTAAGCCCTGAGCCCAGTCTAAACCAGTTCTGGGTGTTGCTGGAGCCCTTGGGCTTCCTGGCTTCCTTATTTCTTTCAGTGTGAGGGGCAGAGGTGACAGGCACCCAGCGGGAGGTGGAGCCAGCATTTTGGTCAGGTAGGCACAGCCCTGTTCACTCCCAGGTGCTATCTCCTCCCACTTCCCTAGATGCAGATGCAGTCTTTTAACCACGGGCTGACTCAGACAACCTCCTGGGGGCTCTGCAGCCCCTGTCACCCTCAAACCAGACAGTCAATCCACAAGCAGGCCCAGGCACACAGAAAGGTTAGACAAGAGAACAGCCACTTTCTAAAAGTACTGTTCTCAAACACAGAATTTAAAAACAACCTTGCCTAAAAGATGTGTTATTAAATTCTGAGTTCAGGGATATCAATCACTTATGTCCCATCTTGTTCCTATGGGAAGATAGGCTTGTATCTATTGGGACCAGCCTCCCCCATGTTAGTCTATGGAGCAAGATAACCTTGAAGCAGAGAAAACATGGCGGCCGCCGGTTAGGGCAGGTCTCGTCTCTTCCGTGGAGCTCCAGCTAGCCCTTTGAATCTGCGGTAAAATCGGCATGTAACCAGCACGATTGACGACTCCCCCTGAGAGAGAGCATGTACTAAACTTTTGACTACACTTCACCGAAGCTAACGTTGTTTTGCCAGTGCTCAGCGTAGTATCCCCGTTGCGGCGTTCGGCGTTTGGCGTCCGACGCCCGACACTCGAAGCACCCGAAGCACCTCCGGAGTCAGGAGCCTACAGGAGCCGAGGCAGGAGCCGCTCTGAGCAAGAGCAGCGGAGCAGCGGAGCAGTGGAGCTCCGTGAGAGGCAAAGGCGGTCTCTTACTCTACCCGCCTACATCTGTTTTGTTACAGGGCTGCCGGGGTTACCTGCCGGTTCTTAGATGCATTGTTGCTCCGTCACCCTTTCTTGGTGCTCGCACGTCTGTTGTTGTCAGCGTTCGGCGTCCGGCGCCCGAGGCACTTCTGAGACAGGAGTCAAGGCAGGCACGCTCTGAACGAAGCGGGCACAGGTGGTTTCTACCTCCAATTGTTCGGCTTCTTGATTTCACGGGGGGAAAAAAAACCAGAATAGAATAGAAAGCGGCAGTACTGGCCTTAGCTCAACCCTATAAATTTTTTTTTTTTTTAAAACGTCTAGTTTGCTGGTGTGTGGATGTGTGGCGCCAGGATCCCGCCTTTAGCTACACTTTCCCGGTGGGCAGAGGCAGCCGTGGAGCTGCGAAGGAGCCGCAGAGCGGCTGCTAGAGGTGATCTTAGCAGCCTTTACACACCATTAAAGTGCCCTAATACAACTAAAGGAACTCAATCAGACACCCTCAACGTGGGCAAAACTCAGAGGATTCGTCGCCTTAAACCTAAAACAAAGACAAAGACAAGGACAGAACCAGAGGAGGAAGGAGCAGAAAAATCACTCGTCTATGCACTACCATCAAGTAAGGTGTTCGGGAAGGGATGTGTGGCCATTAAGGGTGGTAAGATCGATGAAGGGGAACACCCTTTATATAGAGGAATTGTCAAAGCTAACACTCTTGCTGATACTTTTACCAAATTGGGTCTCAGTCCTGGTAACGATAAGGAGGGAGCTAAAGAGGGACCGAAAGACGTTGTAGAAGAATCAAAATCCGGCTCTAAAGAGATTATTCGGGGCCCTTCTATATTTGTATTTTCCGGCGTTCACACCGCAAAATCCGCCACTACAGTAACTGCGGTTACAACCACCCGGTTGTCTGGGCAAAAAGGTCCAAAAGACTCAAAAATGGGCTCTAAATTAAGATCTAAAAACACTAAAGGTAGTGCAGCGAGGCTTACCCCTTCACTTAGATCTTATTTTAAGGTGTTGCCTCAAGTTCTAGAAATTCCTAGCGGTCCACTGGAGGACAATAATAAGATGGGCGATACAGATGAGACTCAAGGTTCCGTCCCTGTGGAAGTGGAGGGGGAAGTAGACTCAGGTGGTGCCCATAATACTTCGGAAGAAGCAGGGCTTCTAGCCGCCCATGATAAGGCAGGTGGGACCTCTGAGATGAAGGAGAAGATCTCACTGGAGGATTTACTTCATGAAATTAAAACTGGGTTCGCTGAATCAAAACGTAACCAGCAGGAGATAAAAGCGGCGTTTGATGTCCTGGTTAAGAGAGTAGATCTTCTCTCGGAGAGGACAGATACTCTCGAAAGCACAGTAAATGAACTAAAAGCCAAATTAGACTCTGCTAATGAAAAGATTTATTACTTAAGGCGTGATGGGAACGGAACAAAAGAGAGAGTGGAATCTTTGGAGAACTACTCAAGAAGAAATAACATTAGAATCCTGAAAGTTCCAGAGGGAAAAGAGGGGACTGAAATAAAAAAAATTGTAGCTTCCCTGCTTAAAGAGTCCTTAAATCTGGAGGAATCCGTGGAAGAGCTAGGAAAAGTTATTCAGCGAGCTCACAGAAACCCTTTCCGCTTAAAACAGGGAAGGTCTAAACCTAGGAAAATTCTAGTCAATTTTCTGACTTACTCTGTAAAAGAGAAGATTTTGAATTTAGCTCTAAAGGCCACTCCCCTAAAAGCTCCAGACTTCTCTTATGTTGTAAGATCTGACTTATCTAAATCTACTCTTGATAGACAATGGGAGTTAGGCCAGAAAATGGAGAAGTTCAGGGCTCTGGGAGCCACTGTCCAAATGAGGTTCTCTGCTTTTCTCAGGGTCATGTATAATAACAAAATGCACAACATCCATTCCCCATTGGAGGCAGACAAACTTTTGACATCTATTAATGATCATCAACAGGGTAACATTTAGCAAAATTTCTTAGGTTAAAAACAGACATGGTACACTGAGCCACCGAGTTAAAATATAATGAAAAGAAAAGTGGTGAAGGAAACAGGGGATATAAGGACGGAGAGTAGGGGAAGGGTTTCTTCACAGAGGGTGTTTATAAAAATAAAAAAAAATAAAAAAAGGAGAAAAAAAAGGAAAAAAAGTAAAAAAAGAGTAGGAAAATAAAAGACTAAAATATATATGTATATTTGAAGTTAAAATATATATATAACACCTAAATTGGGAATATGTATTAGAATAATAATCGCGATATGTGGGAAGGTGTGTGACAAACACCTAAACTTAATTATCACTAGCATTATTACTTTATATAATTATGAATGTTTTCCCCTAGAAAGAATTAAGGCATGCCGGGCTACATTTCAATCATGTAACTGACCTGGGCATATGGAACTCCATAGAGAGGCAAATCTGGCATCAATAGCCGGATTAATTAAGGGGGGGTTTTCCAGGGTGGGGTGGGAGGGGGGATGGGGTAAAATTATAAAATATCCTCACTGTTCAGGCACCGTTTCAAACACACAATTTCCATCAATTATACTTTTATCTATATTCCATTCAATTCTCACTGGGAGATGCAACCCTTCATTGAGCTGGAGTAGGGGTAGGGGTTTGGACACCGGCTGATGGGATTAATATTCTTGTCCTGGAATGTCAATGGCCTGCGTGTTAAGAGTAGGAGATATAGAATACTGCAATATCTGAAGGACTCTCCGGCGCAGGTCATAGTCATCCAGGAAACACACCTGCTCCAACATGAAGTGAAGGAAATGTTAAGTAATATCAGATGGGTAGACTGTTTTATTTGCACTAACCACAATGCAAATATTCGAGGTATATTAATCATCTTCAAAAAGCAAATAAAAGCCCAGATTCTTGCATATGAGGAAGATTTAAGTGGGAGATGGCTATACGCTAGAGTCAGTCTAGATAATAGTACATACAATTTGGTTGGTTATTACGGTCCCAATCAGGATGACCCCTCATATTTGATCAAAATTCAGAACCAGTTATTATCAACACAAGGTCCGATAATTTGGATGGGAGATTTTAACTTGGTACTTAATCCAAAATTGGATAAATCCCCCAATTCAAATGCATTAACCTTTAAAAAATCCAGGCAGGTATTGGGGGATGTTATGTCGACACTCGGATTGGCAGATCCATGGAGGGAGAGAGCTGGTAGGGTACTTGGCGTATCATACCACAACCATAAATATAACCACAAATCAAGAATTGACTACGCCCTTTTTAGTTATTCATTAAGAGACCACCTAAAGGACTTAACGTACTTGCCCTTACACTTATCGGACCATTCCGCTATATTTTTTTGTTTGCAATCGGTCCAGCAACCCTCTCAGGCCTTGTGGTCATTTGACCGCACTATTCTCTTAGAGGAAGAAGAAACAGACCTCCTTATCCATGAAACAAAACTTTTCATGGACACAAATATTAATTCCACCCAGTTAAATACAGTATGGGAGGCCTACAAAGCTTATTTGAGAGGCTATATAACTGATAGGGCCTCTTATCGAGGGAAAATCTACAGAGCTAAGATCAACAGTATCGAAAGGGACATTGCATTATTGGATCAACATATTGGCTCCGGAATTGGGACCAATATGGAACAAGAACAGCGTAAAGATCTAAAAGAGAAGCTAGAAAATATTCTTCAGGAAAGGGTCGCCCTAAAATGGGAAGTAAGTAAACTCTCCAATTTTGAATATGGTGAGTCCGCAGGTAAGGTCCTCGCCTGGAAAATTAAATCTGACCAGGCAAAAAAACATATAAAACATATTACGGTAGAGGGCGAGGCAATTGAAAGATCATCTGTTAAAGATATTGGGGAAGCATTTTTGGAGTTTTTCCAGAAAATATATAAGGAAGAAATCTTGGAGGACCCCGTCTCAAATCTTAGATGGTTGGAGAAGATTACTCTTCCCACTCTTAGCTCCGAACAAACAGATCGTCTTGATAGGCCTATTTCAGAGGAAGAAGTGAGGGAAAGTATCAAAAAGGTGAAGAAGGGCAAGGCAACTGGCCCGGATGGCCTTCCTGGCGAATTATTACGGGTCGTAGCTCCCGAAATAGTCTTGGTGCTGACAAGACTTTTTAATGACATCTTATTAAATGGTGTGGCTCCCCCCAAATCTTGGGGCGAGGCGATTATTGTCCTAATTCCGAAACCCGGGAAAGACCCAGCTAAATGCGGCTCATATAGGCCAATTTCACTTCTAAACAGCGACTATAAGATTTTTGCGGCCGTGCTGGCAAACAGACTTGGACGTGAAGTTGGCTCAATTATACACACTGACCAAAAGGGTTTTATAAAGGGTAGACAACTCTCGGACCTTACATACGATTTGATCGGGGCAGTGGATATTGCCTCTACTTTCTCCCTTCCTTTGGCCATTATGACCCTTGACGCTACCAAAGCGTTTGATCGAGTAAATTGGGCGTACTTTGCCGAAACCATGAAGAAATTCGCTTTTGGTCCAAATTTTCGAAGATCAATTGGACTCCTTTATCAAAAACCCAGTGCAAGCATCATGGTGAATGGTGTGTGCACTCAGCCATTCCTGATCACTAGTGGGACAAGACAGGGGTGTCCCCTGTCCCCCTTACTATTTAATATATACATCGAGCCACTTGCACAATCTTTTAGGGATGACCCAAGAATTTCTTCATTTAAATTCGGTGGGTGGGAAAGGAAAGTCGGGCTATACACCGACGATATTGTAATATACACCAGTGATCCAGCAAATGCTTTCCCCATAGTGGTCGATAAAGCCAAAGAATTTGGAGATATTTCTGGCTATGACATTAATGCCGATAAGACCGAGTTGATGACATGGAATATTGCCAATCCGGGTGTGGGGGTGACGCCCTCAACTCACTCAATACGTTATCTTGGAGTCAAAATTACACAAGATATTGATGCCTTAGTAAAAACTAACCTAGACCTGGTTGCCAAAGAGTGTAGGGCCCTTTGAAGATCCTGGGTAGGGCTTAGACTATCAATTTATGGGAGGGTCAACATCGTAAAGATGTCCATCCTTTCGAAATTGACCTTTATCTTTAACACAATTCCCATTGCATTTGACCCTAAACAACTTCTTAAGTGCCAACAAGGAATAAACTCTTTCATATGGGGATACAAAGCCACAAGGTTGGCTTGGAAAAAATTGAGGAGGAGGAGAGCAAAAGGTGGACTGGCCCTCCCAGATCTACAGTAATATTCCTGGGCATTTCAGCTTTCCCATTCAAGAATGCTTTTGAAGTCACCAGACCTTACCTCAAATGGGAAGCTATTTAAAGCTATGTTGGTTGGGGCAAACCTTCCATTGGATGGGTTTCTTTTCAAGTTTGGAGAACAAAAGTTTTTCAAGAAAGTGAGGTTGAAGACTCTACTAACGCAATTGAAGACATGGGTACAAATTAAGCGTAAAGTGGGGTTGGCGTATTATTCTATTCACGCACCAATTTGGGACTCTCCCGGGCTTCCACCATGCCTGCAGGACTCTCTGGCAACCCCCCTAAGAACAGCTGGGCTTTCTAGATGGGGTGACTTACTTTGTGGAGGTATCTTGACACCGTGGGAAGTCCTTAGGGAAAAGTAGGGCTGACATTGTCAAGATTTAAATACATACAAATTAGTAGCTGGGTCAGAGATTTAATCAGGAAAGTCCCTAATATCGGGAGAATTAGTCCTCTAGAACAACAGCTAGTTGAAAAACAGATTGGAGGTAAAGAGGTGGCTTGTTGGTACTGGTCTATACATGAGGAGATAGATGGGGATTTTCTCCTCCCAAAACAGCTATGGGGTAGGGAAATTGCGGCAATGGATGAGGACAGTTGGTCAGAATCTTTCACCCTTTTGTATAAATTGGTAAAACCCGTTTGGCTTAGACGAAACCATCTATTTACTTTACATCGGGCATATCTCACTCCCTTACGTCTATCCAAATTTCAAGAGGGGAAATGCTGTAACAAATGCCAACTGCCCTCAGCATCTGACATTCATATGTTCTGGGATTGCCCCCATTTAGCTACTTACTGGACAGAGATCAAAGTTACTTTGGACTCAATTATCAAAACCGACATCTCCTTATCTTTACCATTTGTCATTCTTGGTTTAGACCAGAATATAACTGGGGCAGCACGATCCTTTCTGTTTTACGCCATTTTGCTGGCAAGACGGCAGATTTGCATGCACTGGGTGGACACCACCCCTCCCACCCACTCAGCATGGCTAAACTCATTATATGAAACCTCAAAGGTAGATCTGAGAAGATCATGCAGAGCCCAAAATCTCACATTTTGGAAGCTCTTGACAGAATGGAAGTGAGTTCCCTTTGGGGTTCCCCCCCCCCAATATCCGATGATTAAGCCCACCCACTCAATAGTTCAGTATTGTGGTCTGCCCAGATTTCGACATTTATATACTGAATATTTTGGCACGAAGTTGTTTTGAGACATCGTCACAAGATGTATGGTTGTTCCTATCAACTCATAAAATTCTCTGCCGAGTTGTGAAGCGGCTCAATCTTCAGGGCCTGGCTCCCAAAAGCAGTGAGATGGTTGGTTGGTTCCTTCCGCATCTAAGGGACGTGTGTCGGGCAGATGAGGATAAAAAAAAAAATAAAAAAAATAAAAGATAACCTTGCAGCAGTGAGCACACAAAATGGCTGCTGCTCACTACCAGAGCATGTTACCTGCACTAGTACATGCTCTACCTTACCCATACACTGCACCCTGCCCAGGGGGGTACCTTGAGCCTTCCTTAGGGGTGACTGATGTGCACAGACAGGGAAGGGTTAGGCCCAACCAGTGAGGACACTGGCCAAGCAGACATGGCAGTCCACTGACTGCACACAGGCACTGCGGTGGCAGGCCTGAGACACCATTTTAGGGCTACTTATGTGGGTGGCGCAATCAGCGCTGCAGGTCCACTAGTAGCATCTGTCATCACCAGCCCTGGCACACACAGTGCACTTTACTAGGGACTTCATGGTGATACAAATATGCCAATCAGGTATACCCAATCAATATGACAATTTACATAGGGAGCACTTACACTCTGGCACTGATCAGCAGTGGCAGAGTGTCCAAAGCATCTAAACCAGCAAAAACGAAATACAGCACAGCATCAAAAAATACAGGAGGCAGAGGCAAAAAGATGGGCGAAAACCACGCCAAGGGTGTCAGGTCTAACTCGTGTCCCCTCCAGCTGAAAGTGGGGAGAACTACCCAACCTCCTGGGAGTCCTCATCACTAAGGCGGAAGAATCTGGACAGATCATCAGCATTGGCGTGTTCTGTACCAGGGCGGTGCTCCACCGTAAAGTCCATCCCCTGTAGGGAAATTGACCACCTCAACAGTTTTGGGTTCTCATCCCTCATCTGCATTAACCATCTGAGGGGCCTGTGGTCGGTCTGAACGCGGAGGTGAGTCCCAAACAGGTAGGGCCTCAGCTTCTTCAGGGCCCAGACCACAGCAAAAGCTTCCCTTTCAATTGCACTCCATCTCTGTTCCCTGGGGAGTAGCCTCCTACTAATGAAAGCTACTGGTTGGTCTCCACCCTCATCGTTGATTTGTGAGAGTACTGCTCCCACGCCTTGCTCTGAAGCGTCAGTTTGCACAATGAACTCACTGGAAAAGTCAGGTGCCTTAAGCACCCATGCTGTGCACATGGCAGTTTTGAGGGCATCAACAGCAGTTTGACATGCCTCAGTCCAATTTACCTTCCTGGGCTGATTTCTAGATGTCAGTTCTGTCAAATGGGCCACAATGGTGCCATATCCTTTGACAAACCGTCTGTAATACCCGATGAGACCTAGAAAGGCTCTCACCTCAGTCTGGGTCTTGGGGGGGTTCCCAAGCCAGAATGGTATCAATCTTTGCCAGTAGGGGCGCCACCTGGCCGCTCCCCACCTGGTGTCCCAAGTACACCACTGATCCCTGCCCTACGTGGCACTTACTGGCCTTGATAGTGATGCCTGCCTTCTGCAGAGCCTTCAACACTTCACAGAGGTGTTGCAGGTGTTCCTCCCAAGTGGAGCGGAACACAACAATGTCACCCAGGTATGCTGCGCTGAATTGCTCCAGCCCTGCTAATACCTGGTTGACCAGTCTCTGGAATGTGGCAGGGGCATTTTTCAACCCAAAGGGCATGACGCGGAACTGGAAGTGCCCCTCTGGCGTTGAAAATGCTGACCTCTCCTTGGCCCAGTCAGTTAAGGCAATCTGCCAGTACCCTGAAGTCAAATCAAAGGTGCTCAGGTACTGGGCAGCTCCCAACCGATCCACAAGCTCATCAACTCTGGGGATGGGGTGTGCGTCAGTCTTGGTGACCGTATTGAGCCCACGGTAGTCCACGCAGAAACGGAGTTCTGGAGGGCCACCAGGCATAGCAGCTTTCTTAGGTACTAAGACCACTGGGCTAGCCAAGGGGCTGCTGGAGGGCTCAATTACCCCTAGCGTCAACATCTTGGAAACTTCTTCCTTGATGCTAGCTCTGACCTTGTCAGCCACCCTGTAAAACTTTTGTTTCACAGGCAGACTATCTCCAGTGTCCACATCGTGGACGCACCAGTTGGTGACACCTGGGGTCAGGGAGAACATGGAGGTGAACTGACCCAAGACCTGGCGACAGTCCCTCCGCTGTTCTGGGGTCAGGGTGGGCGAGAGGACCACACCATCCACTGACCCGTCTTGCTCCTTGGTTGCCAGGAGGTCAGGGAGAGGATCACTATCCTCCTCCCCTCCAGCATCTGTAGCCATGAGCATAGTCACTTCAGACCTCTCAAAGTGGAGTTTGAGGCGGTTCACGTGCAACACTCTCAGGGGCTGCCTGGGAGTCTTCATGTTAACCAAGTAGGTAACCTCACTCTACCACCTCATATGGCCTGGTCCACTTGTCACGGAGCGCACAAGGCTCCACCGGCGCCATCACCCACACTTTCTGACCAGGGTGGAACTCAACCAGACAGGTGTTCTGGTCGTACCATCTTTTCATTTCCTCCTGGCTAGCCTCCAGGTTCTCTTGAGCGAGCTTCCTAAAGCGCTTGGTCTGGTTGCGGATGGCCAGCACATAGCTGAACACATCCTGGGGGGTTTTCCCACTGGATTTTTCCCACCCCTCCTTCACCAGAGTGAGAGGTCCTCTGACAGGGTGGCCATACAGCAACTCAAAGGGACTGAACCCTAAGGATTTCTGAGGCACCTCCCAGTAGGCAAACAACAGGCATGGTAACAAGACGTCCCACTTCCGCCTCGTGGGCTCTTCTAGGCCCATAATCATGCCTTTTAGGGTGCGGTTGAATCTTTCAACCAACCAATTTCCTTGAGGGTGGTAAGGAGTGGTGAACTTATATGTCACCCCACACTCCTCCTACAGAGACTTCATGCACTTAGAGATGAAGTTTGTAGCCCGGTCGGAGACCACCTCTCTGGGGAACCCCACACGGGAAAAGATCCCCATTAAGGCACGGCCCACCACAGGGGCTGTGACTGTCCTGAGAGGGACTGCTTCCGGGTACCGGGTGGCATGGTCCACCAAGACCAGGATAAACCTGTTGCCTAAGGCTGTCTTGGGGTCCAGGGGCCCCACAATGTCGATGCCCACCCGCTCAAAAGGGGCGCTCACCATAGGAAAGGGTTGGAGGGGTGCCACGCTCTTGCCACTGGCCTGACAAGTTTGGCAAGACTTACAAAAGGCAGCGACGTGCTTCTTCATCTGGGGCCAGTAAAGTGGGTGACAAGCCTGTGATAGGTCTTGTCTTGCCCCAGATGTCCCGCGGGAGGCACGTCATGAGCCAGACCCAGTAGGAAGTTCCTGAAGCGCTCGGGTACCACCAGCACACGGGCTGCACCGGGCTCAGCGAACTTAGGCTCACTATAAAGTAAGTCATCCTCCCAGTAAATCAAATGTTCCTTGGACCCCAGGCCTGCTGCCTGGTCTGCAGCCTGTTGCCGCACACCAATGAGAGAAGGGCACTCCTTCTGATCCTGGCAGAATTCCTCCCTGGAGGGACCACCCTCTTGCTGCCAATGGGTCAGCTCAGGCAATTCCCCCAGTTCGGCCACCTGCTCCCCTGTAGGCTCCAGGGCATCCCCCTCAGGTTCTGCTTCTTCCTGGACCGTGGGAACAGTGGGGGCCGGTTTCCCACGCGCTCTGCCCCTTCCTCTCTTGGCAGGTCCCTGGGCCATTGTTCCAGGCTCCAGTTCTGCTGATTCACCCCTACTGGCTGCCATAGCATGTGTGGTCGAAGAGACCCACGCAGGCAAGCCCAAAATTTCAAAATGAGTTCTGTGCTCTATATCTTTCCATGGAGAGCTCTCCAGGTCATTACCTAATAGACAATCTACAGGCAAGGCATCACTTACAACAACTTCCAAAATACCAGAGACTCCTCCCCATTCAAAGGGAACACGTGCCAACTTGCAGAGGTGCACTGAACTGTCAGCTGCCACCACAGGACGGAGTACATTGGGAATGATCTGCTCTTCAGACACCCACTGACACCTTACAGATGTCACGCTGGCCCCTGTGTCTCTCAGAGCCTCTATCTCTTTTCCATTATTGGTCACCTTTTGCCCATATTTTTTAGTGTTAAGGGGCAGCAAGGTTTCCTGTACCATCTCTTGGTCTCCTAAAGAGACAAGGGTCATCACTACTAACCCCTCCTCCCCACTGGAAATCAAATCCCCTCCCAAAGCTATACTGGCTAACCCTGGGGTTGGAGCACCAGTGGGTGCTGGAGGTTTGTTTGTACATTTAGGGGCAATGTGCCCCACCTCCCTACATGCATAGCAAGTAGGCGGAGATCTGTTGTCCTGTTTGCCCTTATGGGGCCAGGACTTCTTAGGCTTGGGGGGTTGAGATTCCTTCTCCTGGGAACTATTTTGGGGCCCTTTAGAAGACTCCTTTTGATTACCCTTGTCCCCCCCACTCTTCTGCTGGGGACCCTGTCCACCCTTGGCTGGGGTACTTACCACCCCCTTGTGGACCCTGGTGCTAGTCCAGTGGTCCGCCTCTGTTTCTGGCATTACAGCCGTCTTCGGCCCTGCTTGCTTGAATCCTGATGGTGCAATGAGCAAGGGACTCACATCTGAGTATACCCTTCCACGCTTATGGTGGACAAAATGATTCAGAAAAGGGGGTGGTGATGGACAGAGTAACTGAATTAAGCAGACTACTCCTACTCAGTCCAAAGATCAGGGCTTGATCCATCACCGTTTTTTAGCTCACTGCACCATCCCAGCTCAGAACCTGGCTATATGCAAATTAGTCTGTCCCTGGCCCAGTGCATCATGGGAACAGGGCAGACCAAACTACCAAGCCAATTCTTATACTGGGAAGGAAGCAAGCTTCCGGGGACCAGTTTCTGGCATTACAGCCGTCTTCGGTCCAGCTTGCTTGAATCCTGATGGTGCAATGAGCAAGGGACTCACATCTGAGTATACCCTTCCACGCTTATGGTGGACAAAATGATTCAGAAAAGGGGGTGGTGATAGACAGAGTATCTGAATTAAGCAGACTACTCCTACCCAGTCCAAAGATCAGGGCTTGATCCATCACCGTTTTTTAGCTCACTGCACCATCCCAGCTCAGAACCTGGCTATATGCAAATTAGTCTGTCCCTGGCCCAGTGCATCATGGGAACAGGGCAGACCAAACTACCAAGCCAATTCTTATACTGGGAAGGAAACAAGCTTCCGGGGACCGGTTTCTGGCATTAAGGCCATCTTCGGCCCGGCTTGCTTGAATCCTGATGGTGCAATGAGCAAGGGACTCACATCTGAGTATACCCTTCCACGCTTATGGTGGACAAAATGATTCAGAAAAGGGGGTGGTGATGGACAGAGTATCTGAATTAAGCAGACTACTCCTACCCAGTCCAAAGATCAGGGCTTGATCCATCACCGTTTTTTAGCTCACTGCACCATCCCAGCTCAGAACCTGGCTATATGCAAAATAGTCTGTCCCTGGCCCAGTGCATCATGGGAACAGGGCAGACCAAACTACCAAGCCAATTCTTATACTGGGAAGGAAACAAGCTTCCGGGGACCGGTTTCTGGCATTACAGCCGTCTTCGGCCCGGCTTGTTTGAATCCTGATGGTGCAATGAGCAAGGGACTCACATCTGAGTATACCCTTCCACGCTTATGGCGGACAAAATGATTCAGAAAAGGGGGTGGTGATGGACTGAGTATCTGAATTAAGCAGACTACTCCTACCCAGTCCAAACATCAGGGCTTGATCCATCACCGTTTTTTAGCTCACTGCACCTTCCCAGCTCAGAACCTGGCTATATGCAAATTAGTCTGTCCCTGGCCCAGTGCATCAATGGAACAGGGCAGACCAAACTACCAAGCAAATTCTTATACTGGGAAGGAAACAAGCTTCCGGGGACCGGTTTCTGGCATTACAGCCGTCTTTGGCCCGGCTTGCTTGAATCCTGATGGTGCAATGAGCAAGGGACTCACATCTGAGTATACCCTTCCATGCTTATGGTGGACAAAATGATTCAGAAAAGGGGGTGGTGATGGACAGAGTATTTGGATTAAGCAGACTACTCCTACCCAGTCCAAAGATCAGGGCTTGATCCATCGCCGTTTTTTAGCTCACTGCACCATCCCAGCTCAGAACCTGGCTATATGCAAATTAGTCTGTCCCTGGCCCAGTGCATCATGGGAACAGGGCAGACCAAACTACCAAGCCAATTCTTATACTGGGAAGGAAACAAGCTTCCGGGGACCGGTTTCTGGCATTACAGCCGTCTTCGGCCCGGCTTGCTTGAATCCTGATGGTGCAATGAGCAAGGGACCCACATCTGAGTATACCCTTCCACGCTTATGGTGGACAAAATGATTCAGCAAAGGGGGTGGTGATGGACAGAGTATCTGAATTAAGCAGACTACTCCTACCCAGTCCAAATATCAGGGCTTGATCCATCACCGTTTTATAGCTCACTGCACCATCCCAGCTCAGAACCTGGCTATATGCAAATTAGTCTGTCCCTGGCCCAGTGCATCAATGGAACAGGGCAGACCAAACTACCAAGCCAATTCTTATACTGGGAAGGAAACAAGCTTCCGGGGACCGGTTTCTGGCATTACAGCCGTCTTCGGCCCGGCTTGTTTGAATCCTGATGGTGCAATGAGCAAGGGACTCACATCTGAGTATACCCTTCCACGCTTATGGCGGACAAAATGATTCAGAAAAGGGGGTGGTGATGGACAGAGTATCTGAATTAAGCAGACTACTCCTACCCAGTCCAAAGATCAGGGATTGATCCATCACCATTTTTTAGCTCACTGCACCATCCCAGCTCAGAACCTGGCTATATGCAAATTAGTCTGTCCCTGGCCCAGTGCATCAATGGAACAGGGCAGACCAAACTACCAAGCCACTTCTTATACTGGGAAGGAAACAAGCTTCCGGGGACCGGTTTCTGGCATTACAGCCGTCTTCGGCCCGGCTTGCTTGAATCCTGATGGTGCAATGAGCAAGGGACTCACATCTGAGTATACCCTTCCACGCTTATGGTGGACAAAATGATTCAGAAAAGGGGGTGGTGATGGACAGAGTATCTGGATTAAGCAGACTACTCCTACCCAGTCCAAAGATCAGGGCTTGATCCATCACCGTTTTTTAGCTCACTGCACCATCCCAGCTCAGAACCTGGCTATATGCAAATTAGTCTGTCCCTGGCCCAGTGCATCATGGGAACAGGGCAGACCAAACTACCAAGCCAATTCTTATACTGGGAAGGAAACAAGCTTCCGGGGACCGGTTTCTGGCATTACAGCCGTCTTCGGCCCGGCTTGCTTGAATCCTGATGGTGCAATGAGCAAGGGACCCACATCTGAGTATACCCTTCCACGCTTATGGTGGACAGAATGATTCAGAAAAGGGGGTGGTGATGGACAGAGTATCTGAATTAAGCAGACTACTCCTACCCAGTCCAAAGATCAGGGCTTGATCCATCACCGTTTTATAGCTCACTGCACCATCCCAGCTCAGTACCTGGCTATATGCAAATTAGTCTGTCCCTGGCCCAGTGCATCAAAGGAACAGGGCAGACCAAACTACCAAGCCAATTCTTATACTGGGAAGGAAACAAGCTTCCGGGGACCGGTTTCTGGCATTACAGCCGTCTTCGGCCCGGCTTGCTTGAATCCTGATGGTGCACTGAGCAAGGGACTCACATCTGAGTATACCCTTCCACGCTTATGGTGGACAAAATGATTCAGAAAAGGGGGTGGTGATGGACAGAGTATCTGAATTAAGCAGACTACTCCTACCCAGTCCAAAGATCAGGGCTTGATCCATCACCGTTTTTTAGCTCACTGCACCATCCCAGCTCAGAACCTGGCTATATGCAAATTAGTCTGTCCCTGGCCCAGTGCATCATGGGAACAGGGCAGACCAAACTACCAAGCCAATTCTTATACTGGGAAGGAAACAAGCTTCCGGGGACCGGTTTCTGGCATTACAGCCGTCTTCGGCCCGGCTTGCTTGAATCCTGATGGTGCAATGAGCAAGGGACCCACATCTGAGTATACCCTTCCACGCTTATGGTGGACAAAATGATTCAGCAAAGGGGGTGGTGATGGACAGAGTATCTGAATTAAGCAGACTACTCCTACCCAGTCCAAAGATCAGGGCTTGATCCATCACCGTTTTATAGCTCACTGCACCATCCCAGCTCAGAACCTGGCTATATGCAAATTAGTCTGTCCCTGGCCCAGTGCATCAATGGAACAGGGCAGACCAAACTACCAAGCCAATTCTTATACTGGGAAGGAAACAAGCTTCCGGGGACCGGTTTCTGGCATTACAGCCGTCTTCGGCCCGGCTTGTTTGAATCCTGATGGTGCAATGAGCAAGGGACTCACATCTGAGTATACCCTTCCACGCTTATGGCGGACAAAATGATTCAGAAAAGGGGGTGGTGATGGACAGAGTATCTGAATTAAGCAGACTACTCCTACCCAGTCCAAAGATCAGGGCTTGATCCATCACCGTTTTTTAGCTCACTGCACCATCCCAGCTCAGAACCTGGCTATATGCAAATTAGTCTGTCCCTGGCCCAGTGCATCAATGGAACAGGGCAGACCAAACTACCAAGCCAATTCTTATACTGGGAAGGAAACAAGCTTCCGGGGACCGGTTTCTGGCATTACAGACGTCTTCGGCCCGGCTTGCTTGAATCCTGATGGTGCAATGAGCAAGGGACTCACATCTGAGTATACCCTTCCACGCTTATGGTGGACAAAATGATTCAGAAAAGGGGGTGGTGATGGACAGAGTATCTGGATTAAGCAGACTACTCCTACCCAGTCCAAAGATCAGGGCTTGATCCATCACCGTTTTTTAGCTCACTGCACCATCCCAGCTCAGAACCTGGCTATATGCAAATTAGTCTGTCCCTGGCCCAGTGCATCATGGGAACAGGGCAGACCAAACTACCAAGCCAATTCTTATACTGGGAAGGAAACAAGCTTCCGGGGACCGGTTTCTGGCATTACAGCCGTCTTCGGCCCGGCTTGCTTGAATCCTGATGGTGCAATGAGCAAGGGACCCACATCTGAGTATACCCTTCCACGCTTATGGTGGACAAAATGATTCAGAAAAGGGGGTGGTGATGGACAGAGTATCTGAATTAAGCAGACTACTCCTACCCAGTCCAAAGATCAGGGCTTGATCCATCACCGTTTTATAGCTCACTGCACCATCCCAGCCCAGTACCTGGCTATATGCAAATTAGTCTGTCCCTGGCCCAGTGCATCAAAGGAGCAGGGCAGACCAAACTACCAAGCCAATTCTTATACTGGGAAGGAAACAAGCTTCCGGGGACCGGTTTCTGGCATTACAGCCGTCTTCGGCCCGGCTTGCTTGAATCCTGATGGTGCAATGAGCAAGGGACTCACATCTGAGTATACCCTTCCACGCTTATGGTGGACAAAATGATTCAGAAAAGGGGGTGGTGATGGACAGAGTATCTGAATTAAGCAGACTACTCCTACCCAGTCCAAAGATCAGGGCTTGATCCATCACCGTTTTTTAGCTCACTGCACCATCCCAGCTCAGAACCTGGCTATATGCAAATTAGTCTGTCCCTGGCCCAGTGCATCATGGGAACAGGGCAGACCAAACTACCAAGCCAATTCTTATACTGGGAAGGAAACAAGCTTCCGGGGACCGGTTTCTGGCATTACAGCCGTCTTCGGCCCGGCTTGCTTGAATCCTGATGGTGCAATAAGCAAGGGACTCACGTCTGAGCAACTCCTGAATTTCAAATTCCAATTCTACTCCTTCGCTTGCTCCTTTCTGAGACATGATGCTTCCTAGACTTTCAATAATAGGTTTCACCAAAAAGAAAAATCTTGTGCAATCTGTTGCTGCTAAACTAGGCTAGTGATGTACAAGAAATCACTGCAGGTCAAGTGCAAATATTAGTTCAAAATCCACACCGCTGTCCAACAATGTTAGATCTGGGGGTCTCTAATTGGCAGAGGTAAGCACCTTAGACCATGTAGGGACCCTTGCTTCTAGTCAGGGTGAAGGAATACACACTGTAGATAACCCCTGCTCACCCCCTAGGTAGCTTGGCTAGAGCAGACAGGCTTATCCCCAAGACACTGTGTATAATAAATGCACTTAACACAAACAATGACCCCCAATCCACCACAAACTGAGACCACACAGGTAAGTATATATATAAAAATATAACTTTATCTAGTTGCAGCAGTAAAAATCAACAGTACACAATGGTTGCTTCTTTAGTAAAAGGTTGCACTTAATCTTGATGGTTGCACTTGTGCTAGGAAGTTCTTAATATACGAAAGTAGTCTCAAGTCTCTTTAACTCAGTATTAAAAATAATATCACTGATCTATATGCTCAAATCAGTTCTTCAAATTATTAGCAAAAGCAATGCCAGCGTATTATCTATTCAAAAATCAGCCCTTCGCTCGTCGAGACCCAGCCCTGCGTGGGCGCCTCACCGATTACTTTTTAGGCACCACCGTGATGAGCGGAGAAGACTCGCACCAAGCCCCGGCCGGTCCCGGCAGCTCTCCGCCCGCTCTCAGCACTTCAGGGAGCAGCGGGGAGCTAGCTTAGCGCTCCGAGCGGGGACAACAGGCCAGGGGCAGTCAGCACTCGCGTTGCTCCCTCGGCGAGGTCGGGTCACTTCTTCCGTGCCTCCGGTGATAGAAACACGGCTCTCGGCGGCTTCCTCGAAGGTCCCGATGACGTGGACCAATCCGGTCGCGGCTCCACGGACGAGCCTCCACAGACACCCGGGAGTCAGCCAATAATAGCGCGGCTCCCGGGACAAGCCTTCCTGACGTCACAGCTTCTGCGGGCAATGCAGCAAATCGGAGTGCGGCTCTCGGGGACAGGCCTATGGCAAAGGCCAATCAGAGCGCGGCTCCTGTCAAACAACAACCATTCAGGTCGCGGCCCCTTCGTTTCTTTCTACGCGGCTTTGCGGAACGAGGAAAACAGCTTCTGGTCAATTTCAGGCCCCCGGGCCACGGCAGTGAATTGAGGGCAGATGATTTAACGCACCCAGGGTCAGCAGGGCGAGCTAGATATCGTATATACTGGCAGAGGATTGTTTCGCCCTGGGGACGCCTACGGGCTCATGGCCACTACCGCACACGTGCCGACGAACACGTCGATCCCACGGCACGGCAGCTGGTTTGCAGGCGATTCTCAGCGCGGCACTCTCAAGCAGAACAGAGAGCAGCCAGCGCGCTACACGGGGCAGATGATAGAAGCTCTATTAAAACAGCCCACGATCTCTGCAGCACACAGCAGAGTTTTGCAGTCCTTGGCAACCTTTCTGTCCCTGAGTTGCCAAACAGAAGGCCAGCTCTTCTTAGGCCCTTGGAGATTCAGTTTGAAGACACAGCACACAGCAAAGTCTGTTTAGGTCAAGCTGGCAGGGTCACAGCACATAGCAAAGTCCCTCTTCTCCTCAGCTTCAGTTGAACAGCAGAACAGGTCAGCCCTTAGAGCACACAGCAAGGCAATCTTCCTTTAGTTCTTCAGCGGTCCTTCTTCCACCAGAGGTTCCTCTTGATTGTAGAATCTAATTTTCTGTTGTCAGGGGTCCTTCTCTTATACCCCTAAAAGTCTTTGAAGTCTTTGTGCAAGTGAGCCCTGAGCCCGGTCTAAACCAGTTCTGGGTGTTGCTGGAGCCCTTGGGCTTCCTGGCTTCCTTCTTTCTTTCAGTGTGAGGGGCAGAGGTGACAGTCGCCCAGTGGGAGGTGGAGCCAGCATTGTGGTCAGGCAAGCACAGCCTATTTCACTCCCAGGTGCTATCTCCTCCCACTTCCCTAGATGCAGATGCAGTCTTTCAGCCACGGGCTGACTCAGACAACCTCCTGGGGGCTCTGCAGCCCCTGTCACCCTCGAACCAGACAGTCAATCCACAAGCAGGCCCAGGCACACAGAAAGGTTAGACAAGAGAACAGCCACTTTCTAAAAGTACTGTTCTCAAACACATAAATTAAAAACAACCTTGCCTAAAAGATGTGTTATTAAATTCTGAGTTCAGGGATATCAATCACTTATGTTCCATCTTGTTCCTATGGGAAGATAGGTTGGTATCCATTGGGACCAGCCTCCCCCATGCTAGTCTATGGAGCAAGATAACCTTGCAGCAGTGAGCACACAAAATGGCTGCTGCTCACTACCAGAGCATGTTACCTGCACTAGTACATGCTCTACCTTACCCATACACTGCACCCTGCCCAGGGGGGTACCTTGAGCCTTCCTTAGGGGTGACTGATGTGCACAGACAGGGAAGGGTTAGGCCCAGCCAGTGGGGACACTGGCCAGACGGACATGGCATTCCACTGACTGCACACAGGCACTGCGGTGGCAGGCCTGAGACACCATTTTAGGGCTACTTATGTGGGTGGCGCAATGGTGGCGCAATCAACGCTGCAGGTCCACTAGTAGCATCTGTCATCACCAGCCCTGGCACACACAGTGCACTTTACTAGGGACTTCATGGTGATACAAATATGCCAATCAGGTATACCCCATCAATATGACAATTTGCATAGGGAACACTTACACTCTGGCACTGATCAGCAGTGGCAGAGTCTCCAAAGCATCCAAACCAGCAAAAACGAAATCCAGCACAGCATCAAAAAATACAGGAGGTAGAGGCAAAAAGATGGGGGAAAACCACGCCAAGGGTGTCAGGTCTAACAGTGTTCAGGTGCATTACCCCTACCACTTTTTACCTGGCTTTTGATGCAACTTTGACTGTAGATCACTGGGTCCCTACTGTCCAGGTTCCCAGTACCAGTGTCCTTTCCCAAATACCAATCTAGAATTGACCCATCAGGCCCCTGTAAATCCTTGAAAAAAGGTACCAGTCTATCTATGGCATTGGGACTTAAGAGGTTCCCCTAGGACGCCTCACCTAGCTATTCAGACTGCCACTGCAGCATGCATGGCCTGGTACAGACAAACTAATTTGATATGGCACACTACCTCTGGTCCATGACTAGTTTCACTGCTCAAGATATAGGTAAGTCACCCCACTAGCAGGCCTTACCAGCCCTAGGGCAGGGTGCACTATATCATAGACGTGGGCATATCTATCTGAGCAGATATGCACCTACAGTATTAGGGTCTACTCCTTAATATTGTGAGCCATAGAGAGTACATGGGCTGGGAACTTGACAACTCGAGTTTCACAGCACCATGATAACTTCACTGAAACCAGTAGTGTTTGGCACCAAACAACTCCTTGTAATGAATCCACACTGATGCCAGTGTGCGATGTATGACACCATTTATTTAAAGGGCACCTCACAGATGCCCCCTGAAAATCTGCCAACTCTGATGTTGGTCCTGATTGGCTTTAGGCAGCCTGCCACACACACACATGTTTCTGGATCCCAATCTGGAGAGCCCCTGCTCTCAGGGACCAGAAACAATGTACATCCTGTACAGAGGTGTCATACACTCTCCCCCAGAATTAACCCAATGTTCGAAGGGGAAGCTTCAAAGGCCTGCTCCCTTTGTAATGTGACCCCCAGTCTCTGCTGCTAGCAGCAGATGGCAGCCCCCCTTGGCGTCAGTTGCAGAGTATCTGGTACCTTGGGTATTGCTACGACATGGCTCTGGTAAGTCCTAGTGTCCTCATACTTGATGGGGGGACTGATCTGACCCTCTGGAGGTGGTGCACCACTTCTGGTTTGGTTGTTGCATTGGTGTCACCAGGTATCGGCAAGTCAATAAGGCAGATTCTGTGGGTTTGGTGCCTGCGCGTTGCGGAGGAGTAGTTTCTCTACTCCAAGGGAGTTCTCTGGTGATTGTCAAAGGGCTGGAGGTGCTCTGGAGTTCTAGTTGACCCCATAGCAGCAGGATGAGACAGCACTCTTGATGGTCGAACCCTTGAGGCAGCAAGCAAGGTGTATGCCAACATTCTACAGCATGAACTACATTCTTGGGTCAGCAGCACTTCTTTATACAATTCTTCTTTAGATCCAGTGAATCTGAAGTTCAGGGTAGAGGGATGCCACCAAAATACTAAATTTAGGGGTATTACATGGAGTGACAGGTTGTAGCAAATGGGCTATCTACCTTTAGGGTATCCACACCTTCTATGTGACCACTTCCTTCGGGGCGTTAGCAAAACTCTGACCCTAATTGGCTAATTCTCTCCAAAATAAGATGGAAGAATAGGAAAGTTGGGGTCCACATCGCCTCCCCTACCTTAGGGGTGGTGCTTGCGGATGGGGGTCCACCTCGTACTCTAACGATTTTTCTGGCCAGTACCTCCCACCAAAAGTAGGGGCTGGATGGGGGGGAGTTGGCATCCACCCCTAACTGAAGGAGGCTGGGTTGTACTTGAAAGATGGCATTGCCTTTGATGATTTCCACCATATTATGCAATTCCTGTCTAGAGGAGGTGTGAAGCCCCTTCCGCAGGAGCAGACATTGTTCCAGGCCTCTGATAGCAAAGGCTCTCACCCCATGAGCTCAGAAGCACATCTAGTGGTGGCAGGGTGGCGAAGACCACTCCAAATCCACATTTGTATACAGTAGGTTTTCAGGGGACCCTGTAAGATATCCTCTGAGTGCATTAATTAAAAAATCAACATGGCCATTAGTGAGGATTTATTAAGATGATGAGATGTTTTGTACCAAACACCTTAGGGTGCAGTCAAGCCTTCATGGAGCTCGTGGCTTCATAATGGCGAGTGTCCAGCCAATGTACTCTCTATGGCTTCCCTGCACACTTAGAAACTACAAGAATGGACTCTGGGATTGTATAGTAATATCTGCTCATGCAGATATCTCCAAACATGGGATACAATACACCCTTCCTAGATTGACAAATCTCACAGTGAGCTTCATATCCCTCTCTCAGGATTGCCAACTTGACGTTGATGAGTGCAAATGAGGTGAAATCTCGCTTTGAGGTAGATTTTCCTTGCTCACACTCACCACGCCCAATTACCCTGGCTCCACCCACTTCCTCCACTGGCTCCACAGACTTACTCCAGTGGTGAGATATGAAGGGAGGGTGGGTGGTAGGAGAGGAAGCAGAATGGTAGTGTATGCTGTGATTGTTTGCTTGAGGTAGTTCATAATTTAGGGGCTCTTAAGGGCAGCGGCATAGGCTGTTGAGAGTATTAGTGAGGCAGGGATTTTTTTTATTGTATTTCTGAAAGCTAGCTACATGCCTCTACTAATAAATCAGCTTTTTTTTTTCTAATTGCTGTCCTGTTTCTTACTTTAACATCTTTCTGTCAGAGTTGGTATGTTCTTGTGCATTATGTTGGCAGTATGGCTATGGCAATATTATTATTTTATTTTTACTTTACTATTTCCCACCACAATCTGCACTAACAGTACGACAATTTAAAGCACAGTGCCGAGCAAGATTGCTCATTCTGCTCTGTGATGTGAATCTGTGCTCTCTCTGCTGGAGTTAGCACTAAATAATTACTGTTTCTCCTCTCAGACGATAGTGGTTTTCAGGGGCGGTGGGTGACATCTGAAAGTGGTGGGGCGCAAAGTGATTTACATACAGCACCGTAGCGAGCAAGCACAGCGAGCGAGCCCGAACCCCAAAAGAGGGGTTTGGGGGGGTTAACCCACCCGAAGAAAATTTTGAAAAAAAAGAAGAAAAATCGTGCATTTTCAAGCAAATTTGAGAAAGCAGGAAGGTTAATAAAGCAATTGTGAAAGTGCAGTTATTACATTAATAGATGGCATAACATAGGTAGCTGCTTATTCAGTATAACCACAGAGCTTCATACATTCCGTCCTATTACAGACTCCAATATTGGCATTAAAAGTACCCTCCAGCTTATCAGCTTCAGCAAGGTTTCCAACAGCATAGCACCCCTTTGCTACACACAGATTACAGGTTCAGCCACATGATGAAAATAGCAACTCATTCAGCGTGATAATTAAGGGAGCAGAGCGCATGGAAAACCTATTTAGTGATAGGCCGAGCAAAACACAACGAACAAATTAACTTATTTCATCTCCTTTATGTCAAACCATTTACAGGGCTCAGGTCTTTTAAACCTTGTGAAAACAACAAGCTAATTTGGTGAAAGCATACTTAGAAATCTGTATTTATGTATTGTAATTGTAGACTGGACCAAAAAACGAGTGAAGGGGCTCCACCAAAGCACCTCTTACTTAATTATTTACATATAAATTTCATGCGGTCTGACAAGTCTGCAAAAGCTGCAGCAGACGAGCTGGGGCGTTTACTCCTGGCCTGGGTGCTGGGGCTTTTACTCCTGGCCTGAGTAATGCTGCAGAGCTGCAAACTAAGGCGCTACCAGGTAACCAACACTCAAGTGCCACCACAGCATCAATCTGTGCAACCATTCACCAACAACTATGTTCTCTCAATGTTTCAAGCTATATTACAAATGTCACCAAAAGATGTTAATATTTCACTTCTGTTCTTGGATTTTCGTCACAATAAAATACACTGAACATAACCTTCACAAAAGTTATTTACAAAAGTTTAAGCTATTGCCATTATAAATTGCAATAACTTTTATTAACGTATTAATTATAAAAAAAATTAAAAGCCATTGCTATTTGTAATATCAATACATCTAAGTCACGTAAATACAACACATATTGCATTACAAATGCTATAGGTGTCACATTTGCGAAAGTTAAAACTATTGGCATTGTAAATGACTAAGCTATTAATTTCGCTATTTTCAAAACCAACACATAAATTAAAAAATTGTCATTTACAATACCAAGGATTTGCAAAAACAACAGGTGATGGACCGAATGAGGATCAATGTCACACATTCAACCCAGTCAAAAGATCTGGGTCATAATCCATCGTTTTTTTGCACTCCACATCACCCTGGGTTAGACAATGGCGATATGCAAATCAGCTCTGACCCTGTGCCCCATGGGAACAGTCCAGTCCGAACTCCTGTTGTTTTTGCAAACCCATTTACAATACCAAGAGCTCAAACTTTCCTAATGCGAGACCTATTGCTTTGCAAATGCATGTTTATCTATATACTCTGTCAGGCATCTGTCCTCTAATGGGGAGGCCTCTGGGAGAGTCGTATCACGTGGAATGACCGCCACCAGTGCATGTTTAATCTTTTGTAATGTTCTTGTAAATGGGCAAAAGTGACAATTTTACCCCCTCTCCTGAGGTCACCTAGTCGCGATATGCAGCTTTAATTTACGATTGATACCGTGGGCCTCAGAGTAGTGATCAGTTGGTAGAATAGCGTAGGTTGCCTATGTCAGTCACCGAGCAAGAACTCACAAGTTGCACCAAAGTGCTAAGGACAGGGAGGCGTTGCCACACCTAAACCTCCGATTCCTTCTGTAGGCAGTAAGTGGCCAATGTGAAGTGAGTCATCCGTCAGGGTTACTAACTCCTGGGGCATGTCTTTGGACAATGTAGGAGCCTAGAGTTGTGGAAGGATTTTCCTTTACCACAGGAGCAATGACACTGACAGTGTTACTATCGTCTTTGTAAGGTTAAATGCAAAGAGTAGGCCCGGCTGTGAGCTGGGCTGGTGGTCTGTGGATTACATGAGGATCATCGGAGCAGCTGTTCACCCACTGACCTTTATGTAAATAAAAGTGCCAGATTACTTCAGTAAAACATGCAAACATACATCAACCACTCCCTTAATGCCTTCAAAAAGAAATGTTATCTTTGTACTCGCGTCTTTACCTGGGAGGGAGGCAGCTCCAGCCGGCGCACCTGCGCTGCCGCCTTGCACTGCCTCAGAGGCAGAATGCGCAGGGCTGTGGCCCCTTTCATGAGGCAGATCAAAGGTCCACGGCTTGTCGAAACAGGGCGCTCGGAGGCCACATGAGAGGCCGCTCCTGCCAAAAAACGACGCAAGCCCGGCTGGAATCTCCCATCTGTCATTCCCGTCTGTCAAGAGGGGCCCTTTAACATTTTCGTAATTTTCACAGGAATACAAAGAGGATTTTTAATCGGTTCTACATGTTCAATAGCAGGTAATGCAATGTCCCTTCTTGAAAGTGAGATGGTGCTTCTAAAGAAACTCGGGCTGCTTTTAGGGTGCGGCTCTCACAGATCTGCATTCCTCATTTTGGCTCTCTGACTGGAATTGCACCAGATTTGGCCGATTTAGTAACACAAGATGCACAAAGAACCTTCTGAGAAGCATAAGGTCTATCTTTAAGGGTCGCTGGATGTAGAACGGCTTTTGTTTTTTGTAGATATGCGGATAGGCAAGGTAGCACCCCCATGTTCTGTACTTGGTGCAACCCACACACGGTGTGAGCTGCTCATCCTGCCTATACATTAGACATTGCAGTCAGCACCACACACCTCCCATCTTCCAGCAAGTAATTTACAGCAGAAGACACAATCACAAACCTTCAGTTCAGAAAGTTGACATCACGTCGGTGACGGTGAGGTGCCTCAGGGCCAGGGTAGTCAGTCACGGTGACACGGACGGGACACACACGGTCTCTGCTGCGCACGAGGTGTGGCGGGTGAGTCACCACGCTACACTCACAGCAGCCAGCGCACGCATCCCGGCGATAATGGCCAATCACTGCATGGCTTCACATGAAGTCACACAGTGATTGGCCATAACAGTGCGGCTGAGCCAGTGTGTGTCACCCCCACGCGCAGCATCCAATGATCGATGCTGCGTGGTGGCCCAGCCAATCCTGGCGCTGCATGCATATATGCTGCTTGCCCAGTCGCCCCATGTAAACCCCGGGGGCTGCGGCCGGGTAAACCAGCACCCTCTGGTCACGCTCTGTAAGGGAATGTACAACTGTGCGCATGCGCAGGCAAGTTTTATACCAACTTGGACTTGCGCACTATGGTCTGGCCTGGTCTGCTGCAGCCTGAGGGTGTGGTCATGGACTGAGTGACTGTCACTCAAGCTGCAGCAGGCTGAGGCCACCCCCCCCTGCGCACTCCGAAATCGCTGGGTGTGTCCCGACGGTCAGGCGGATTGCAATTTAAATTATTAGGGGAATGAATGGGATTGCTGCTAAATTGCTAATGCGCAATGCATGCCGACGGTGGGTCCATGTGGCTAGAGGGGCTACGCCCCTACGCCCCAATGGACGCACCGCGGCTGTCTATCAATACACTCAATACTACCAATTTGCACCCCCATCTATTCATCCATCCATTCAGTCCCCCGTTCATCATATAAGCATCCTTCGTTGGGCACTCACGGACTTATCCATGCATCCATCCACCCATGTATGCATGTTTATGTCACAGTGCTCTCAAAAGCAGCATTAGGTTTAAGACAGCAACAAAATGTAGAAGAGTCCCAAAGGTGACGTTGCTGTTGCTGATGCAAGGTGTGTGGTGTAATGTAATGCAGAAAAATGCTGTCACTCGTATTTCCTTAGATAGTTGACCTTTGGTCTGGTCTGAAATGCGACTGATACTGGCATCAAAGCCAATATCACACGAATAATAACCCATTGCCAGACTCTACAGATGCTACATGAAGGCTGAACCAGAAAGTGAATGGCACTTCAGGAAAGCAATGGCTGAAGGGGACTGTATTACACCCTCATTCTGTTCGTGTTATCATGCTCATGTACTGTTAGCTGTTTGTAGGCCAGACCTAACAAACAAATCAACTCCAATGTAGGTCTTGGAGACCAGTAGAAGGAGCTCGCTGGTAGACTGTAAAGGGTATGTCATCGCTTACCTCTTCCATTTAACCCCGACTATCTAAAGGCTACCCTTAGGATAACACTTGCTGATCTTTGAAGTTCCTTCTGTTCAGGCATGAAGTGCAGGGCAGTGAATTCAATGTTCTGATTAGAAACACGTGAATTTATTGAAATTACCCATTGTATGTTGTGCAGCCTAATATCAACTCAAATAATAATTATCTAGAGCCAGAAGCCACACAGTGCCATTGGAGTCAATCAAAGACCACACATAAGAAGTATAGTAATAAGGCTGAATTAAACCTATTCACGCTAATTACAACCAGGCTGCTATTACTGCCGATATTACACCCAGTAAAACACAATACAGTGGGGTGCAGTATACAGCAGGTCAGCAGGTGCAATATTACCACATCATTCTCGGCGATCTGCGTCCCTGTATGGGGATAAGGCAGCAATACTGTGCTTTCCCATTAAGGCAAGGCAGCTCAGTGGGTTGAGTCACCACTGCAGAAACCTGCCGGTTCCGTGATCACATGACAGCAGTGCGTTGTGTCAGCGTTTCACCCATTTAAAATGGATGAAATGACTCATGAGTAACATTGAGATGGGAAATAACTCTGTTTTAAAATGTTAACGTTCCATGAATGCCCAGTGTTGTTGTTGCACCCATCACGCCTGGAGGAGGGTTGGCGGGGTGAGGGGGGATACACGTTCATCCTGCTGGCGTCGGTTCTTTAGAGCATCAGACATTTTTCTAAAAGTCATTTAAATACCTCAGAGGTTTCTGACTGGGAACTGGTAGTTTTTCTCTCAGGCAACAAATAGTTCAGAATTTCGTTTTATTTAATTTATAATGTTCAATTATACTGCCATAAGCCAAGCTTCAAGACCCAGTAACAAAAATTACAAAAGTACAAACTTATGAGGTGTTAAACGGACGTAGAATGGCGCGAGTTTCCCCTGCATATATTGCGTCAGGTTTTACTCGGTTAAAATCACGTGTGGAAAATCTTCGGGTGCCTTAAAACTGCAAATCCAAATTCCCGGGTGAACTGCGTGTGCAAAGTTTAGGTAATAATACGGAAGAAAGTACTCGTATACTACGGTAGTAATTATTGTCAGAAGCTCCAATCAGTGCTAAATAAGTGCCACAAGACATGGAAGGGGCAAGCTAGACAAGAAGAAAGTGTACTCTGACAAGGCACATAAAGGTACCACGACTACTGAGGATTTCCATTCACAGCTCTTACTTTTTTTCACAGCAGGATGGATCGGATGATCTACACGACGACGACGAAGTACTACTGTAACTGTACACAACACAGGCAGGCACAGCGTAACGTGGACTGAGGCGGGAGTCGGTCTTCTGCCTGCGCACGAGCCCCCAGCCTAGAGAGATTGAGAATGTCACGTCACCAGCCAGCGGCAGGCGCGTCCCGAAATGGCCAATCACTGCATGGCTTCAGATAAAGTCACACAGTGATTGGCCATATAAAGTGTGGCTGAGGCAGTGTGCCACCACCCACGCGGCATCCAATATTGGATTGCCTGCCCTTCTGCGTGGTGGACCAGCCAATCCTGGCGCTGCACACAGCGCCAGGATTGGCTAGGGGGGCACACTGACGACTCGCCCTTTGCAACCCCGGGTACTGCGGCCCGCTGCTGAAAGAAGCAGCACCCCCTTGGTCCCTCGCAAGGGGAACTTCAGTGGAAGGTGTGTACGCGCATGCTCAGGCTCGTAAGAGCCCAAAAATTCACATGCGTAGTGCTGCTGCAGCTGAGTGTGGACTGTCACTCAAGCTGCAGCAGCCCAGCCCCACCCCCTGCGCACTCCAGATTCAGTCAGGTGTGTCCCGGAATCGGATCCCCGTACGGTAGCGCTGCGGCGCTTATAACATTCTTTAGGATTGCCAATAAAAAAATATTTGTAGTATTGTGCTTGATGACGGTGTGTCCATGTGGCTTAGTGGGGTTACGCCCCTATGCCCCAATGGACGCACCACGGCTGGTGGTTTTGCCACAAAGGCATCACCACCACAACATTTGACATTCAGGCACAAAGCACAACGCATCTGTGATGATGTATGATTGATGTATGATATGAAGGATAGTAGAGTTCTGTCCTGTGGGACTGTTGCTTAACAGTAAAAGGCTGAGCCCTGTAAAGGGAGGGGCAGAACTCATGGCGGCAGGTTTACTTTATGGTCCTTTCTCTGCAGATCAAAGCAGTCCAACACCAGTTAAGAAGCGCAAATGTTGCTGCTCTGCGAACTGCACAGATTTCTTCTCCTTATGCAGATGGTTTATATCATGGGTACTCACAAACTTTCTCTCTGGGGCCAAATTTACAGTGTGATTTGTGGCCGATGGCCGCACCAGGGTGGGGGTAGGGTCAGTGGGGGAGCAGGGCAGGGCTAGAGTAAAAAAAAACTGTGACCATGAGATTGTATACCTGTCCCTACCGCGGACGCCTTCGTCCATTGAGCCTCCAGACTCGGCATACACACATCTTTCTCTCTCTCTCTCTCTCTGTCTCTCTCTCTCTGTCTCTCTCTGTCTCTCTCTCTCTCTCCCTCTCTCTCTCTCTGTCTCCCTTCCTCTCACTATCTCTCTCTCCCTCTCTCTCTGTCTCCCTCCCTTTCTCTCGCTCTCTCTCTTTCTCTGTCTCACCCTCTCTCTCTCTCTCTCTCACTCTCTCTCTCTCTCTCTCTCCCTTCCTCTCTCCCTCTCTCTCTCTCTCGGTCTCCCTCGATCTCCCTCTTTCTCACTCACTCTGTCTCCCTCGCTCTCTGTCTCCCTCTCTCTGTTTCCCTCCCTCTGTCTCCCGCTGCCTGTCTCCGTCTGTCTCCCACTCTCTGTCTCCCTCTATTTGTCTTCCTCCCTCTGTCACCCTCCTCCCTCTGTCTGTCTCCCTTTGTCTCTCTCCCTCTGTCTGTCTCTCTCCATCTGTCTGTTTCCCTCTGTTTGTCACCCTCTGTCTCCCTCTGTGTCCGTCCCTCTCTCTCCTTCTGTCTCTCTATCTCCATCCCTCTGTCTCCCTCTCTCTCTATCGCCCTCTCTCTCCCTCTGTCTCCCTCTATCTGTCTCCCTCTGTCTGTCTCCCTCTGTCTGCCTCCCTCTGTCTCTCTCACTCTGTCTACCTCCCTCTGTCTCCCTCTCTCTCTGTCTCCCTCTCTCTCTGTCTCCCTCTCCCTCCCTGCCTGTCTCTGTCTCCCTCTGCCTGTCTCTGTCTCCCTTCCACTGTCTCCCTCCCTCTCTCTCTCCCTCCCTCTGTCTCCCTCTGCCTGTCTCTGTCTGTCTTCCTCTGTCTGTCTACCACGCTCTGTCTCCCTCTATCTGTCTCGCACTCTGTCCCCCTCCCTCTGTCGCCTCCCTCTGTCACCCTCCTCCCTCTGTCACCCTCCTCCCTCGGTGTGTCTCCCTCTGTCTCTCTCCTTCCGTCTGTCTCCCACCATCTGTCTCTCTCCCTCTGTCTGTCGCCCTGTGTCTCCCTCTGTCTCCGTCCCTCTGTCTCCCTCTGTCTCTCTGTCTCCCTCTATCTCTATCTCCCTCTATCTCCCTCTGTCTCCCTCTATCTGTCTCCCACTGTCTGTCTCCCTCTGTCTGCCTCCCTCTGTCTATCTCCCTCTGTCTACCTCCCTCTGTCTCCCTCTCTCTGCCTCCCTCTCTTTCTCTCTCTGTCTCCCTCTGTCTGTCTCTGTCTCCCTCCCACTTTCTCCCTCCCACTGTCTCCCTCCCTCTGTCACCCTCTCTCTGTCTCCCTCTCCCTCCCTCTGTCTACCCAGGACTCCCTCCCTCTGCCTCCCTCCCTCTGCCACCCGTTCTCTCTGTCTCCGTCTGTTCCCTCTCTCTCTGTCTCCCTCTCTCTCTGTCTCCCTCTCTCTCTGTCTCCCTCCCTCTGTCTGTCTTCCTCCCTCTGTCACCCTCCTCCCTCTGTCTGTCTCCCTTTGTCTGTCACCCTCTCTGTCTCCCTCTGTCTTCCTCTCTGTCTCCCTCTGTCTCCCTCCCTGTCTCCCTCTCTGTCTCTCTCTATCATTGTCTCCCTCTCTCGATGTCTCCCTCACCCCAGCTTCCTTGGCACACACACAGCCACACCAGAGTACTTCACTGGTCTTTAAAAGACCCTTTACTTGTTAATGAGGCTTTGTTGTGAATCACCCGGCCCCCATAGGGCAGTGTGTATCAGAGTCCGCGCTGCTGCGGCGGTGTTTACTGACACACTTTAAATAAAATAAAAAAAACACAGGTACATTGTCTGCAAGGTCCGTCGGGCTGCCAAGAGAGCCTTGCCGGGCCGCTGGCGGCCCTCAGGCTATACTATGATTACCCATGGTTTATTTTGTAATTGGATTTATATAGCACTTACTATCCCTGCAGAAGCACTGTAAAGATTTCTACTCCTGAATACAAGGTTACTGGTTAGTCCAGAGATTATTGGGTTTAATCTTGCGCTCACAATGTAACCCTTCCATGTGCTTAATTCCGTTTCTTACATATAAATTCACTAATAAGTTAATACAAATGATGGGTGGATTGGGCTAGAAGAGATAAGGTATTTGTAGAGTTGAGTGCATCTGCATGTCATCATTAGTATGTTAGCCTGGATGTTTTAATACTGAAACTTTAAGGATTTACATGCTTGCCTGAGAATTATCAAGAGTGTTAAAGACTGATTCTTTGAACTGCTTTTTTTTTTGTAAATCTTTTTATTGAAAGTAAAAAACAACAAGGCAATAGACACAGTACAATAGGATATCAGTCCGAATGTGGAAGGAGGAATAAGTATCATAGAACAAAGTATACAAATCATATTAGGGGGACGGGAGCAGGGGATTAACGAGTACAAAGCTGATTACATTTATTACATTACGAGGAATGGAAGGTCAGGGAGAAAGTGGAACTTCACGTATATCCACAAGAGGAGGAGTGCAAATATCTCCCCGGTAAGTGTTCCAAGAACCCCATATCTTGCCCCATTTCCTGGGCCTCCCCCTCGCCACATAGACCGTTTTTTCCCTAAACATGCACCAATCCATGTTTTCCATCCAAGCCTCGACCGTGGGTGGCCTCTGGGATCCCCACAGCTGCGCTATGTCTCTTCTAGCCACCATGTTTCCCAGGGTTGCCCACTGCGTCTGTGCAACATTATAGTCAGTCGGTTCCCAGACATTCAGGAGACAACGTCTAGCCTCGGGACGTAAATCAATACCAGTAGCCTCCTTCTTCTTATTGTGTACCCCAGCCCAGAAGGCGGCTACTGCAGGACACTCCCAGATTGTATGTAAAAACGTCCCTAGCAGCCCACAACCACGCTTACAAAGACCATCCTCTGAATAGCCCATTCTAATCAAGCGTGGGCCCGTCACATACACTCTATGCAGGATTTTAAGTTGCACAAACCGGAAAAGGGCCGGAATCGCGACCTCCTTGGGAGAAGAGATCGCAGATTGCCAGTCCTCATCATCTAATTCAAGACCGTCTCGGGTCCATTTCTCCCTGAGGAGCACTAACAGGTCAGTCCTACCATTGATCAGTTTTTTATAGATCAAAGAGATAGTACTATCTGGCAAATAACCATCTAGTATCCTATCCTCAAGTGGGGAGGACTCCGGAATTTCCGCACCATCAGTAAGAACCGAATGCAGGGCATGATGGACCTGAGCGTATCGGAAATATTCCCTGTCATTAAGGTTAAACTCAACCCTTAATTCCTCAAAGGTTTTAAACTGGCCTTTTTCCCATAGGTCACCTACCTTACTGATACCGATCATATCCCATTACTCAAATCCTTTCGTTCTCCATAAGTTACCCAACTTCTCGGAAGCAAAAAGTGGGGTCGCACGAGTAAGTCGATCCTTCCATCCCATAGCATTATTTGCAGAGTGCCAAACCTGTACAGCAATCTGTGTGGGCCCGGAGAGCTTCCCTCTTTCCAGTCTAGAATAAGGCGCTCTATAATAATCGCCCCCCCGGCAACAGCCACCTGTCCATGGCAAACGCAGGGTTCAATCCAGGACCATACATGCCATGATTAATGGCCCCCAAATGAGACACCCAATAATACCGTTTGATGTCAGGGAGAGCGATGCCGCCGTCATACCATGGGAGTGTCAACCTGGCGAGAGCGATACGCGAATGCCCATCCCAGATCGACTTCCTCTGGAGACCCTCAATAGTCCGAAAATAGCTTGCGGGAATTACATCAAAGGTGTTCTGAAGAGCATACAGAAAGCGTGGCAATGACATCGTCTTAAAGAGCGCTGCACGGCGAAGCGGCGCAAGCGGCAGCTTGCGCCAGCGCACCACATCCAGCTTAAGCCGGGTCAGCGGTGGAAGCAAGTTCTGTTCATATCGGGCAGCCGGGTTCAATAATACATAAACCCCGAGATACTTAAAACCCGCCTCAGTAACCTGGATGGGACAATCATGCGGTAATAAAGGGACATCTCCCGAGAGGACGTATAGATAAGACTTAGCCCAATTAATGACTAGACCCGAGTTCCTACCAAAGGAGGTGAGGACATCAAACAGAACAATTAACGACTTCCGGGGAGAAGTCAGATACAACAATATATCGTCCGCATAAAGCGAAATACGATCTTCGAGGTCTGGGGCTCACTGTATACCCTTCATCGACGGTTCCCATTTAATCCAGGCTGCAAGGGGCTCAAGGGCAAGAGCAAACAAGAGCGGAGATAATGGACAACCCTGTCTTGTGCCCCTTCGAGAACAAAGGGCTCAGAAACCCGACCATTCACCACCACCTGCACCAACGGGTCCTCATAGAGAAGCCTGACCCAGCTAATAAAGCCAGGACCAAAACCAAACTTAGCTAGTACAGCCCACAAATATGGCCACTCAATCGTATCGAAAGCCATTGTGGCATCCAGAGAGGCCAAGATGGCCGGCTCACGCAATGACGAAGCCCTCGCGAGAACACCATGCAAACGTCGCAGATTCAGGGCCGTATTCCGATGTGGGATGAAACCGGACTGATCCAGATGAATCAAATCACTAATCACCTTTATTACACGATTGGCTAATAACTTAGCGAGAATCTTGGGTTCCGCATGAACCAGTGATATTGGCCTATAAGAGGCGCAGCGGTGCTTGGGCTTCCCTTCCTTATGACTCACCACTATGGTCGCAAGACGCTGATCACGGGGAAGGGAGCCGCCATCTTGCGATTCCAAGAACATATCGCGAAGATATGGCGCAATTTTATCGGGTCGCAGTTTATAAAGTTCAATAGGGAGTCCATTAGAACCCATCGCCTTGCCCGAACGAACAGAGCGAATAGCGAGAGCCACCTCTTCCGTGGTTATTACGGCATCTAGTGACTCTCTATCAGAATCAGATAAGCAGGGCAATGCAATGTCGCGCAGCAATAAATGTGAGTCTTCCTCAGGCCTATCAGATATGGGGGAATACACTTCCCGAAGATGTTCCGCAAAACTCTGGACAATCTCCTCGGGCTCAGTCACACACACAACATTCACTCTCTCAATCACAGGAACCGCACTACTAGCCCTCTCTTTTTTATCCAACCATGCAATCAATTTGCCAGCTTTATCTCCGACATCATACAACCTGCTGCTCTCTGCCCATAACTTTCGCGGCATCCGTAACCAACGCCCTTTAGTCAAGCTGTTTAAGTCGCATAACATGTATCTTCTCACGGGTGACGCCCGACTCCAGCCCACGCTCCAGCTCGGTGATCTCTGTCTCAAGCCTAACCACCTCCTCGTTTCTACTCTTGTTCGCACCAGCAATCAACGATAACGCCTGACCTCGGATGACCGCCTTAAAGGCCTCCCAGAGCGATACTGCAGAAGACACTGATCCCAGGTTCTCAACAAAATACTGGTCAAGAGATTTGACCAACTCCGTGCGAGTCTTAGGGTTACGGAGATACCACAGATTAATTGGGGCTACCCGCACCTCCGAGCCCACTCGCGCGTCTATCCGAAGCCATAGTGGAGAGTGGTCGGATATTCCCCGTGCTAAGTGACGAACCTCAGTTACGGAGGTGGCCTGTGCAGCTTGCATCAAAATGTAATCAATCCTAGAAAGGGTACTGTGTGCACCCGAGTGGAAAGTGTATTGTGTCTGGGCAGAGTGCAGCAGTCTCCAACAATCCACCAACCCCAGCGTATCTACAAAGCCACTAAGCCAATTCTGTGTCCCGGTGAGGTCCCTGGGTGGGTGACGATCCTCTCTACCAGAGACAACAGAGTTAAAATCTCCGCCCATGACCAGAGTTCCCCCAGGAAGTCCCAATACCAGTCGCCCCAGGTCCGCTAACGTTGTCGACTGCAGACCTGGGGGGACATAAACAGAGATCAAGGATACAGTTCTACCCTCCCACCGTCCAGTAAGAGCTACATACCGCCCCCTATCGTCCAGGACCGTAGCATCTATATCTAATGGGAGAGAATTCCTAATCAGGATACCCACTCCTCTGGATCCAGAGGTGACCCCCGCATGAGCAACCAGGTGATACCCTCTCCGGTTCATGGCGTGACAAGTGTTACCAATCAACTGCGTTTCCTGCAACAACACCACATATGGGGAAAGTCGCTTCAACAACTGTAACACAACCCCTCTTTTTATCTTATACCCCAGCTCATTCACATTCCAACTCATTAGTCTCAATCCCCTACCCCCTATCCCAAAGGTGAAGGCAGCCCCCCCTCAGAACTCAACATCCCAATCAAATGATAATATAATACGTTGCCTTGCATAGAACCAAAACACACCCATTTGAACACCCCTCCATCCTCAAACCTGAAACCCGTTACAACTCCCCCCACCCTGCACCCCTGCATAAGACTAAATATCCACCCCAACTTGCAGTGTGCCTGTCACCCTAATATCAAACTAGTCTACAAAAAGAAACCCCCAGGGAGGAAGAGAGTCAACCCATTGCCCTGCCACTCCCAGGTAGGACGCATCAAGTCATACTGTAAAAGTCATCGAACCATAGTCAGGGTTATCAGTAAAGTTCAGGGACCGGAAACCATACTCCTATTGCTGCTCAGTCGGGCCACCTTCCGCTCCTCCAGAATGTTCCTCCCGTGTGGTAGAGTGTCGAGCCAATCTCCTGCCACATCCGGGCTATCAAAAAAATATGTTCGTTCCTTGTATTCCACGCGCAGTCTGGCTGGAAATAACATTGCGTATTTCAATTCCATCTCTCTTAGTCCCTGTTTCACGCCCATAAGTGTAAAGTCCGGGTAGAAACTTAAAGTGGTATTTTCAAATTTATTAGGTCCACTCATCCGTGAGGCCTGCAGGATAGCGTCTCCATCACAGAAATTGAAGATTCTGGCGATGAGAGGTCTCGGCGGGGCACCCAACTTCGGTTTACCACCCGGTACTCTGTGGGCTCGTTCAACTGCGAAAAACTTGCTCAAACCCTTAGGAGCGAGGTGTTTGGTGATGAGATCTTCCACAAACAAATCGGCTGCCGGATCCTCTGATTTTTCCGGGACCCCAATAATGCGAACGTTGTTACGCCGGGCCCTTCCTTCAAAGTCCTCCAACAGGTGCGCAAAAAGATTGTTCGAGGTCCGCAAGTTGCGGACCTCTGTCTGCAAGTCGGACACATCACCCGTTAGGCTGGAAGTCATTAGTTTTTGATAAATCCGTACGGATCAAATTAACATCAATCGAAACCATGTCCAGCTTGCGGGCTAGAGTCTCAAATTGCTGGCCGATGGACGCCTTCATCCCATCAAGGGCGCCCATGACGTCTTGTAAAGTCAATTCTGCTGTCGAGGCCGGGCCCTCTTTAGTATCATCTAGTGATCTGCTCGGACCACCAAGGGATCCTTTAGATTGGGCGTATCAATCCATATTATTTGTTTGGGTATAGCCACCTCGCCTAGTGGTCTTGGATTTTTGCTTGTTGCCATCAGGTCTGGTCGCCATCACAGACAAGGAGGCCCTCCAAAGTGGCGTATCTCGAGAGAAAGTGGCCGCACCGGGAGCTGCAATCAGAACAACAGCGGCAACCAGAGGGCACAGACAGTCTAGGCCCATTGAGCGCAGCAGGATACCGCCTTATGATCGTTGAGCAACCAAATAGCTTCTGTTAGTTGCAGTTCCTTTCTCAGATAGGATCAGGCTGGAGCCTCGAAAACTAAAGTGAAAGTACAAGTGTCTCTTCATGCCGTTGTTGTTCAACTACTGACCGGGCACTGTACCAACTCGAGCTCCGGGCATCTCCGAGGGGTAGGCCGCAATATTAAAATCGGTGTATGTCCGGTTCCCGAAGTCGATTCAAATTTGGACAATGGTGTTCGCCTCAGCCATGGCTCGTCTTCAATAACCTGTCAATGTAATCAGGATAATTTTCAGGATAGACGTGGGAGGTTGCGAGGGTCTCGGGAGCTCTGTGCTCACGCGGCCGTCTTGGTTGCGCGCGAAGCTCCTCCTCTGAACTGCTTTCTAACTGGTATATGGTGATTGCGGCCATATTGGATTTTCTTCGTAGCAAGCTCTACCTTCCTTGAAAAAGAGGACAGAGTGTTTCTTTTTGTGACCATATTGGATTTTCTTTGAAGCAAGCCCTATTTCCCTTGAAAGAAGGACCAAGTGTTTCTTTCAGCGGCCATTTTAAGTGATTGGGCGGATGTTCATTAGAAAAACATTACTTTATTATCATTTTTATTAAAATACGATCGCGACTTTAGAAAACTGCATCTATCTTGCGGAATATTTGAATTTGAAGAAAAGAGGAGAACAGTTTTCTACAGTTTGGAAGTATTGAACTGGAAAAGACTACAACAGTTTAGAAGTCGTTGGAATTATAAATAGAAGGACTGGAAAGGAATTATAAATAGAAGACATCAAATAACCTGGTTTGTTATTTTAAACTATTGTTTTATCTTTTTATATTAACTTATTGTTTTGATTGTTGTTTTCTTAACCAACACTTTCCTTCCAGGTACATTGTATTATATATATTCTAATCTTCTTTTTTATTATTATTATGGGTGATCAGTCCACGTCTACTCCTCCAAGTTTCATTCCTACTCCAGGGGATCCGGCAATCTCTTGGAAAAATTGGAAGAAACTATTTTTGAATTACATTTTGGCTACTGGGCCTGATAAATATGGACCCATAAGAAAACAAGATATATTACTCCATCATCTTGGAGTTGAAGGGCTTCAATTATATGAAGATCTACCTGAGATTTCTCTAGGAATGGGAGATGGTCAACCCATTAATCTATATGAAATGTCAATGAAAATGTTAGAGTTGCGCTTTACTACTAAAGTGAATGGGGTCCTTGAGAGGCATACATTTTTTAGTCGCAAACGGAAAGTTGATGAGGATATTGGTACCTATGTTGCTGCTTTAAGGGGTCTATCTCTTACCTGCCAATTTGAAAACCTAGCAGATTCTCTTATTCGAGACAGGATAGTAAGATGTACTAACAATAAGAGAATACAAGGAAAACTTCTCATTAAAGATCGGTCTCTAGAAGAGGCAATTCAAATCGCTAAGAGTCTAGAACATGCTCAGATATAGATTAAGGAAATGGAAGTTTGTAGTGATTCATTAAGTAGAGGTCAGAGTAATAGGAAATGTGAAACTCAAGCCTATGTTGATGAAACTAAATTAGATAAACAAATAGAGAAATATTCTATAAAAAATCGTGTCAAAATTGATAGATTTGTAGGTAATAATAATATTCCAAAATTTGACATTAGGACTGTTAAGTGCTAACGTTGTGGGGCACCTGGTCACATTGCTTCTAGTCCCAAATGTGCTGCGAGGAATGCCTTGTGTAGAATTTGTGCAAAAAGGGGACATCTTGCCAAAGCGTGTAGGACCAAGATCCAGTCGGGACAGACGGAATCAGTACATGAAGTGGGTGATATTACTGATAATATGCGGGAGCTTATGTTATGTGATGATGGTTACAGTGACTCTACTAAATATGATCAAGTGTACAGTAATGATTTAGAATCACATTCTAAAAATTCAGTTTTGGATTGTGATGTGGTTAGAGAAAGCATAGAATTGTTGAACAAGCCTCACTGCATCATAAAATTAGACTCATATGAAGTTAACATGCTAGTTGATTCAGGGAGTCTTTACACTTTGTTATCCATGGAAACGTATAATGAAGTGTGGAAAAGTAAATCTGATGTTAACTCATGGAATAAGGCTGACATCAGAGCTGTCGGGTATGGAGGAACAACTATTGATATAATTGGCCTAAAAATGGATGTTAATATTCTTTAAAGGAAAGAAGGTATATGGAAGGGTGTATTTAATCAAACAAGGTTCGAATTTGTTGGGCTGACGCCATCAAAAGGATTCAAATATTATCCTCAAACCTAATGCTGAAGAACCTGTTATATCTGCTGTTGTGCATTATATTAATTCTATCTATCAAAATGATTTATTTGAAAAGTACTCAAGAGTGTTCTCTGATGACCTTGGGAAATTCAAAAACTTCTCGCAAAATATTATTTTAAAGAGAAATGCTATTCCAGTAGTACACAAAGTCAGAAATGTACCCCATTTAATGAGAGAACCATTGCGATATGAACTTAAAAAAACTCATTGCTCAAGGAATTATTGAACCAATCGAGGCCTCCGAGTGGTTGGCCCCGATTGTCGTAGCATCACAGAATGGAAACAAAATTCGTTTGTGTGTGGACTTACATGATTTAAACAGAAATATTTTGGTAGATAGACAACCTTTGCCAAATATTTCTGAAATGCTAACAGCTATGGGTGGTGATACTGTTTTCAGTGTGATCGATATGTCTTTGGCGTATCATCAAATAGATTTGGAAAGTGGATCAAGACATCTTACCTCTTTTGTGACCCCGTTAGGGGCATATTGGTATCGTAGGATGCCTTTTGGCTTAGCATCCGCCTCTGCGGTATTTCAGAGAGTGAGGAAGAGGATTTTTAGAGACATGAATGATGTTTTGTGTTTTCAGGATGATGTTTTAATTGTAAGAAAAGACAGTGTACACCATGATATTGTTCTGAATGAGGTTTTGAAAAGAATGGATGATAATGGACTGACCATAAAGATTGAAAAATGTCAGTTAAGAAAAGATAGTGTGACGTATCTTGGACACGAAATTTGCAAAGATGGTATTAAGCCTAAAAAATGTATCACTGCTGCAGTTAGAGACTCTCCCATTCCAAAAAATAAGGATCAGCGTAAGTCGTTTTTAGGACTTGCTGAGTATTGCTCACAATTTGTCAAGGGTTTTACAGGAATTCTTGAACCACTGAGACTGCATATGAAGAAATGAGTTATTTGTACTTGGAATGAGAGTTGTGACAAGGCATTTAATAACATTAAAAGAAACATAATTAGTGCTCCTACTCTTGGGCATTTTAATGTTAAGGATAAGACTTTTGTTACTACTGATGCAAGTGCAGTAGGGGTTGGAGCTGTTTTGACTCAGTTGAGTAATGGTGAGGAAAAGATCATTGGATTTGCTTCCAGAAGATTGCAAGATGCGGAACTATCATATTCTGTGATAGAGAGGGAGGCCTTAGCGTGTTGTTGGGGGATTAGGCACTTTAAGTACTTTGTATGGGGTCTTCCTTTTCATGTGCGTACTGATCATAAACCGTTAGTTCATCTTTTCAAAGGAGGCAGAGGATTAGAAGGAAATGTTACCCCTAGGATATCAAGGTGGATCTTGTCTGTACTTGATTTCAATTTTGTTGTTGAATATGTTAAGGGTCTCAGGAATGTAGTAGCATACTATTTATCTAGAATGCCAGTTGAGGGTGTGGAAAATAATATGGACAACATGATTGATGTAGTACATGATGTTAATGGAGTTGAACATGCTTTTAGCAAGGAGGAATGGACAAATGCAATATCAAATGATGACCTTTTACAACAAGTGCTTACTTGTGATTCTCATGGGTGGCATCAAAACATTATTGAAAATGTAAGATTCAGAGGTTTCTACCATGTTGAGGCTGAACTGAGTGTAAGTGAAGGTAAACTATTGAGGAGATATCAATGTGTACCACAGCAAGTCTGAGAGGGAAAATTATAAATATTGCTCACGAGGGACACTTAGGCAGGAATATGACTAAGAGAAGGGTCCGACAATCATATTGGTGGCCTGGAATGGATAGAGAGATTGAGGATGCAGTAAAAGAGTGTTACGCTTGTGCTCAAGCGGATAAAACTAAAGTTGTAAGGCAGCCTTCATTGATGTCTACAACCTTTCCCAAACGTCCATGTGAAAGAGTGGCGATTGATTTTCTTGGGCCAATTGTCAAGCTTGGTACTCGTAGCAAGTTTTTGATGGTCATTGTTGACTACCATTCTAAATGGGTTGTGATGGAAAGCACAGAATTTATAAATACTCAAAGAGTTGTTGATTTTATGGAAAGGGTGTTTATAAATGAAGGGATACCTAAGCCACTAGTGTCAGAAAATGGTGTTCCACTGGTGTTGAAAGAAATGCAGGAATTTCTTTCTAAATTTGGCATCATTCATGAGAGGGTTGCTGTATTTAGGCAACAAGCTAATGGTTTAGTGGAACGAATTAACCGATTGATTACGGATAATATTCATTTGTCCCTGTCTAATGGATTGTCTTGACGTGAAGAATTAAAAAAATTGGTGTGGTCTTACAGGATTACGCTGCATTCAATAACCGGGGTTTCTCCATTTATATCTTTAAAGGGACGTGAACCTGGTGTCAAAGAGGTTCCTGGTTGGTTGAAAGTGAAAGATTGTGTGTGGGTGGACAGAACTGCTGTGGAAGATAAAGTAATTAAAATGCATGCTGAATCTACTAGATATTATAATGATAGGAAGAGTGTGAAAGATATTAAATTTGAGATTGGTGATTGGGTGACCATAAAACGTGGTGGTGTAACTACAAAGGGTGACAGCAAATTTTCTGCACCGATTCAAGTGAAGTCTATAAAAAGAAATGTTGTTATCCTATCCGATGCATCAGCTTGGAGTACTGGAAACATATGCAAATGCCGTGCTCCGGTTCATGTTTCTGAAGATTGATGTCTTTTGAATATGAACTATGGAAATTTATTATATTCCTTAAATATGATTTATATAAAAAAAAAAGAATTTAGAATGTATTTAGTGTATGTTAAGTAGGGAGATGTGTAGAGTTGAGTGCATCTGCGTGGCATCATTAGAATGTGAGCTATGTTGCTAGGATAGAATGTTAGCTTTTGATTATAGGAGTTGATCTTTGAGCTGTGAAGCAGTGCTGGAGGTATCTGCCTTGATTCTCAAATAAAGTTATTTGATCTTCATCAAATTGACTGGAAATTGGATCTTTACAGTATTCTTAGGTTGTAGGCATGCTGCTGACAGTCGACGTTATAATCTATGTAATGAGGTATTCACAATTCGTAGAAAAGTATATTATAATAATAGAAAATAAGGCAAACAATTATGCAACTTCTTAAAGAAGATTATGACCGAGGAGAGTAGGTCATGCAAAGGGACATAGCTAAGGATACCATTCATCAGTAGGAGAGGAGACGGAAACATGCAAAAGTTATAAATCAAGGTATTTTTTTTATGTACGATTTAAGTAATATTGTGAGAGGGCTTGTGAGATTGCATGCAATATTAATTGTGTGAGATGCAAAAACAAGCAACAACATTTACATGGTTTCAGCTGCTGCAAACTATGAACATTTAGCACAATTCTTCAAGTACAGGGCGGAACAAGGAGACACATAGTATGGTATAATCACACAAACTCAGTATTTATCTATAAAAGAATGAGTGTTGGTGCCCCAAACTCGGCTCTGAAGCTATTAAAAGTTGACTCGCAGAATACCAAGGTTGCACAGTCTTAATTCCTCGTTATGCATTTTATTTCACTAACAGACACTCTGTCCCTTTACCTTGCTCTTGCAGGGTTCTGCTTTCTCCCTTCCTGATAGGTTTTCCAACTTACTCTTCTTCCCTCTTTCTGCTCTGTGTGCTTTTCCCTCTCATCTCGGTAAAAGTGTACCACAGAAAAATGTGTGCCGGTGGTCCTCACCGGCAACCACAGACTCAAGTTAAGCGCTACACATGCTTGTGTTCTAAGATGCACACATGCTGACTCCAGCACGTGCTAGCTCGATAGCAATCAGTGCAGCACAGAAGTGTCATATTTATTTTCATTTATACAGTAGTGAGCAAACCTAACTTTAAAGAACGACTATGACAATGATAAACTGTAAATGCTACAGTTGATCTAAAAACAGACGCTCTTACTGCTCTGTTCAGGTGCAGACTCAATATTGCACAACGATGCACCATAAAGGTAGCGTACACGCTACTACTAGCATCATGGTACCTAGTTAAATTAATTACTTACTGTAACAGCTTTTTTAGTTTTCATTGACCTATGAGGGAGGCCTGCTGCTCGACACTCTGATTGCTTCTGTCGTCGGCTGGTTAGGGCTGCGGCTGCCCAGTATGCTGGGTGAGCCATGGGCAAAACACTGCTCATTGGTCCACTCCGGTTACACAGTTGACAAGCAGGGGCGAATTTGCAATCCTTCACCAATTAACAATTTCAAACCCCCTCGCACAGTCTCACTGTGCTGGTGCTTCCTACAATCAGAAGCCAAGATGGCATTACTAGCCTGTATTTATCTGGTGTGTCTTTTCTTGAATTCCTCTGTGGTGCCGCTGCTGGAAGCGATATTTTTAATGATCCCGTGTATCAGAGAACTCTGCCTAGCAGATGTACGGAAAGCACATTTAAACTAATGCCTGTGCCTTCCCTGTAATTGGAATAATTCACGTTCCAATACGCAGAGGCAGTGCGGCCTGCGAACGCCCGCCGATAATTCTCACATCACCACAGCAAGCAATGGCATCCACTTTAAATATTTTACACACACACAGTCACCAGAGGCTCTTCACCGGGGAAACTGGGACCCATGTAAAAACTTAGTAAGCAGCGTGCAGCGCAACCAATTCTACACAGCGCAACCAATTCTATTATATATACTTGTGCAGAGTGAAGACCCGGCCCTGAAAAATTTGTGCTGGTGCTTAGCACCAGAAAGCACCAGCACAAATTAAGCACTGCATCGCAGTAACAGTCTCCAAGCAATTCGGATTCAGCATGCCTAAGCTTAAACAGTTGTAGAAGTTCCAAATAGAAAAATTCTCTCCTGTTTTAAATTTAGAACTACTTTTTCAGTAGTTAATTAGATTTCCTTTTGTATGTCTCAACAAACAACATCACAACCAACTACTGTATATTTCCCTTTTTCTATGTTTTCTATTACATTGCTTCCATATCTGTAGTGTTAAGGTACTTCATAGAGGCACATGTTTTCTAGATGTGAACTCATTCTTGGATGGAAGTGACCAACATACTTGAATTCACAATGTCTGTACTTTCTGGATCAAACTCTACTCTAGTGTAAGTCTGACTGCAGATAAAAAGCAGTTCTCTCTTCTTTGGGAAATAACAGGTCATGGAAAACCAAAAAATGTTCCTTTGCATCTGTATTTTCAACAACAATACTTCCCACATCTTTGTGTTTGAAAGCACAGAACTTGGTGTTTCAGACCTTTTGCAGTTTTATTTGCTTTGTACTCTGTATGTAACCGAAAGAAGTTACTTTGCCAAGAGGAGGATTTGTTTTGTTGCAGATGAAAGACAGAATGGCTGTAAACCTGTGGTTAAAAAATGTATGAACATTAGCAAGATCCAAAGGGCAAAGTTCTCCTGCTGTCTTCACATTGATGCCCTTAATGTTTGAGTTCAATTCTCTCAAAAATTCAAGCAGGTAATGCCATGCGTATTCAGCACAACTGAGTTGAAAAAAATAAGTATGTGCGCCTAGGTTTCTTAACATACATTTACGGTCTCCATGACGATGATACCAATACTTGTTAGTGCCATATTGTCACGCTATCAAGTAGCATTCTAACTTTTCTTACTTTCTAGTTACTTTGTCAACAAATTCTATTACAGAGACATTTTGAAGATTAACTCCTGTCTTCATTATGTGCTTTACAGCATAAGATAGGCAAATCACTCTCAGATGGAAGTTGGCAAATGTATAGAATACACTGACAAAATCTAGGCTCCTCTGAATAAATCTTTTTGAATGGTATTCAGCTGCTGGTATTTGTATGGGGCAGTTATCATAAAGGCGTCCAGCTCCATCGAGAAATACTTGTGGATAACAGCGAGCCTCTAAATCTTTCTCCTACACACTCATGGGCGCTCCTTTTGCATGTTTCATTTGAACGAGATCAATTGCACTACGAATACATTTTTTAGAAAGCAGTGGATTGATGTAGGAGTGTTCATACATTTCTTTTGATCTGGATTGATCCACTTTTTCCATCTGTCCACATGATGGTAATGTTTCATCCTCCATACAAATAACATCTCACACAACATCAACATTTTTAGAATAAATATTATTTTGTACGAGGTATAATGTTACTTTTTTTACTTTACTAACATCAATGATCTCTTGTCAGATTTCTTTACTGTTGGTAGGCACTCCATGTACTAGTATGATAGGCTGTTCTTAAATATCTCTCTACCCCATCAGTTTCAATATTCTGTTTAAAATCTAAAGGTAAGTAGACAACTCTTGCTTTAAGACCTATTTGTAGCTCAGTTGGTGGCAGCTTTCTGGTCTTTGGTTGCATATGAACTATTGCTTGAAAAGGGTGTGCACATTGTATGAGAATTGATTCAGAAACATTACATTCTCAAAGGTTTTCTGGAATTGATACTCATTTTAATTTTTTATGTATTACCTGGCATTTTGTTATCCTCTACCCTATTATAGTAATATTTACATATAATTTTCCATGTGGACAAATCAATGCATTCCCCTACAAATAAATACACAGCAACATTTTGCCATTTGTCTCTGTTTTCTTGCTCAGTGTTTGAGTACAGAACAAAATTGTGAATTTTGCTTTGGTAGTGAGTGTTGCAATAAAAAATACAAACACTGTTTGGTTTCTCTGAAGGAACTGTGTCAAACTTTGCAATCTCTTGTGTAAAGTTATCAATACTAATACCATGTCCTGTTTCTCTACATCTGCACATACCAACTCCTCATTTCCCTAGACTCCTGTTCGGGACCAAAGAAACAAAATTGAACCTCTTCATAAACTTCTTCTATCTCTGCTACTGTACCATGCAAAGGAGCTCGATTAATTTCTCCTAAACATATGGCATGACTTGTCACATAGTTAAGTCTCACTACAAAATTTTGCGTTTGAGATTGGTGAACAGTTAGCAGTTTTTTTTTAATAACAAATGTTATTTTGTTTCCCTCAAGGAATCGGGGCCATAGCCCTACAAGTACCTGTAAGAATTAAAATAAATCAGGAGTACCAGAGTTTTTAAACAATTGCAATACCTGTGGAACATGCAGGTTACACAACATGTACACAATGCAGACTGTGCTAGATTCCAGTATTTGTACAAAGGATACATTCATAGAATGACGGGCTGTTACATAGTATGGAAGGATTTGGTCAGTGGATGTGTGTATGAGTAGTGATTCCTGTCAGGGGTCCGAAGAGGGTAGAGGGGATATATCGCCCAGCTGGTCCACATTTTCAGATGTTTTGGGGGGCAGCTACGGGCCAGAAACACCGCAATCTCTATACCCATACATCTGTCTAGCTCGGCCTTCCATTTGCCTATAGTAGGGGGGGAAGTTCCCTTCCACAGCTGGGCAATATCACGCTTGGCAATAGTAAGGGCCAATAAGAGCAGAGGTTGTTTTTATTTATTTCCCCCAATCTCATCAAAACTGTGCAGGGGGAAGAGTCATGGGTAAAGTGGGAGTTCCCATGATAATACATTGCTTAGGCAAGATGATACCTTGCGCCAAAAAGGTTGCAACACAGTGCAGCTCCAGACTGTATGGGTCTCACCCTCCCTCTCACATTTTAAGCATGTAGGGGACTGGATAACACCCATCTTCAAGAGTCTGGCCAGTGTAGTATGCTCGGTGTATGTACTTAGATTGTATAAGGTAGTATCATGTGGACACAGCAGTGCCCCGATGGCTGGCAATAGTCTCGGCCCAGTCATCGTCCGTCAAGTCAGGGATATCTTCTTGCCACGCTCTTATAGTCTTGTCAAGTGTCATCCATGTATGTGTCGTCAGTGTTTGATATGTTTGCCGGATTTTATTTAACCTCAGATCCCCCATCAGTAGGCGACCCTCAAGAGGATGAAATTCCGGTAGGGTCTCTAAAGCATGACTAAAGGGGGTGGTGATGGATGGAGCATCTTAATCAATCAAACACTCACACCCAGTCAAAAGATCTGGGTTTATTCCATCACCGTTCTTTAGCCCACTCTCCCACCCCAGTTCAGACATGGCTATATGCAAATCAGTCTGACCCTGTGCCTCTAAAGCATGAATCAAGGGGTACAAAGCATGGCGTAATTGCAGATATTTATAAAATTGTGTGCTATGTAATTGGAATTCTACTTGTAGCTGTTGAAAATATTTCAATGTAGTGCCCGCATTATATCCCCCAGGGTAGATATCCCTACTAAGTCCCATCCACGTAACCCCCTCAGGGCCGCCACCGGACCGGGGTATGTGCCATGCCACAAAGGAGTTGCCTGGGTTAGGTTCCCGCACCACCTCATCTATCTGACCGTAAACCGTCAAAGCTGTATCACCACTGTACTCGACGGGGTAGTATATCTAAGTTTCTGGAGCTATATAGGGGCTGAAGAAAGGTACCCCCTCCATTGCTGCATGCTCTAACGCAAATGTCGAGTTTGTTGGGGACTTGTACCACCATTAGTTTATTATCAATATGTGGGAGGCCACAAAGTATGCATAAATATCTGCTGCCACAATACCCCTACAGTACGTGGACTTTGCACAGGTGTGCAGCGCTACCCTGATTGCCCCTCTGTTCCACAGAAATGTATTGTGTATGACATATACTTGTGCAAACCAGGATCGCAGAATTTTGTAAGGGAAGTTTTGTAGTCTGTAGGGAATTGTGGGTAGAGAAACCATCTTAAAAACGGCTGAACATGCACATAGTGAGAGCGGAAGCGAGGACTATAATGTTGTTTCGCTATTTAGACTCATAAGTAGCTTGTTGATATTGTTTGCCCATGAGATCTTAGGGTATGGCGACACGAAGATGCCCAAATATTTCAAAACCTCCGTCATGTGCGACAGCTGCTTTGCTCAGGTAACCCGCCCCTGGTTACCTCATATTGAGAAAAGCACTGATTTAGCAGGGTTGATGTGCATACCAGTAGTTTACCCAAACACTCTCAGGATTTGTAAGACACGTGGGCCGAAACCCAAGGGTCAGTCATAAAGAAAAGGACGTTATCCGCGTATAGAGCGATGCAGTCTGATCTTGACTGAGACCATTCAAATCCACGGAGCACCGGGTCACTCCAAACCCATGCGGCCAAAGGTTCCACTGCTAAGGAGGACAACAGCGAGGATAGGAGGCAATCCTGTCTTATGTGAATAGGGATGGGGTCTGAGTGATGTCCGGCTATACGAACAGATTGCCGTTAAGTTAGTGTAGAGTAGCAGACATATGTTATAAAGTGAGGGCCTAAATTTACCACTTCAAGTAATTTGAATAGATAGACCCAGCTGAGAGAATCTAATGCTTTGTCTATATCAGCTAATAGTATAGTTGCTGAGCATCCCAACGTTGGGGCCATCGCTATGGCATTATGTAGTCTTCGCATGTTGTGGCAAGTAGCTCAATGATGTATGAGTGTGGGTACTGCACTCTGTATTTATATTTTTGACAAGATTAATCCGGTACGAGTGCTACCTTTGATTAGTGCCTGCAACACTTAGCAAAACATGTATTTAGCCTGGCACCTAAAGGCTGCCAGGGCTCTAGGGTGCACTCTTAATTGAGTAAACTCTTTGTAAGCTTTCAACATTCAACTTATTCTTTATTCCATTATTTATATGTTGTGTTTCACCTATGCATCAAACATATTCAAATAATATTCATCTTTTTCAAAATTAAGTACATCGCATCACAGTCTGATCAAACAGAAAATACAATACAAAAATACATTAACCCAATGCATTTCGGGACCATTAGGCCCCTTCGTCAGGGGTCTACGTAAACATACATAAGGGAAAAAAGGTTAGTAAAGAAGAAAGAAAAATAAAGGAAAAAGAGAACAAGAAAACTCGTTACTCTCAATGCTTAGAGGTTTCACAGTTATTTTAACACTGAATCATTTACAGTTTCTTAATTTAATGAGATTATTTCTCTCTTCATTTAACTTTGGGAGCTATTTTACTGCACAAAGTGAGTTACATTCACATTAGTTTATTTGAGATATATGATTAAATGAGTGCTACGCTTTATGTTAAGCCTGCCTACCGTTATTCAGAAGTTAATCTTGTTGGTATGCAGCTTGCCTATAGAGAAAAAAATAATAATTGTGGGGTAACTTACTGCACCATTTAATTAAACAATATCGAAAATATGTCATATTACACCTTTGCGGTTACCTTACGAGCCTATGTGTGATACGTCGGTCTCGCTTCTGTGCTCAGGACAAATAAAACTTTTCTGGTAAGAAAAGGAACCAAATTAAAATCTGGTTTGTGAAAAAATGTTTGTTCATTATATTCATAATGAGCCATTGTTTACCTCTTAATGAAGTATTAACTACGCCTTTCTTCTCTTTGTGTGACCAGCTCACAACCACCTATTGGAAAGTTGAAGAAGCTTATTTTAGTATAACTTGAAGCTCCAGCACGCTATCTAACAACGCACTCGCTAGCAGTTTGGTAATTGCTAGCGTGTCTATGTAAACAATTAAAGACAGCTTCTACCTGCGGTCCTAGGCGTGGACGCTTCGGTTCCGCAGTCTGTGTTGGCAGCGTGGTCTGTAAAAATACGAACCACGTATTAGAAGGTTGTTACCGGCGAAGCCGAAAAACATGCTCAAAGGCATTTTGTCTTTTAAATAAAACGCTCACGCGTCTTACCGATATGCTCATTCAGCACTCTGTCCTGCTGGGTTCTGTGCTCGGTAGCTTCTTGCCGTCCAAGGACTCGAAGTCCTACGTCTATATTGGTCGTCAGTGTTTGCATGAAAATAAATGAAGGACTAGCGTATCTTTTTGAAGCGGCCATCTTTCAGAGTCTTAAAGCATATGTGCTCGTAACTTCGGATCGTATTACGTGTTTTGGGCAATTTTAATGGTTATTAATTATTTGGTCGCGAGCAGAAAAATATTAATCTAAAGCAAAGACAAATGAGTAGTGAAGGAAAAAAAAGAATTCAGAGAAGTAATCATTTGTTATTATGAAAAATAACATACCAATTTAAAAGACAATTGTTATGCAACACTCATATATACACAAAAGATTTTTCTATATGCCTGCCTATTTACAATCTGAACCATATATGGTTGTTCTATAAGAGTTATCTTATGATCATATATTTCTATGTGTTTTTTCTAAAACTTTATACGTGTGCTTTATTACTCAATTCATCGCGGTGCCTGAATTCTCGGGGTATCAGATCTGGCCTTATTATATGACTGTTTAAAGGAAACATATCATTTCCATTTTATCATTAAGCCCGAAAGGGACCAGTGTCTGTAACCTCATAGAAATATATGATCATAAGATAACTCTTATAGAACAACCATATATGGAAAATGACTCGCATCCTAGCAGGGTATAAAAGCATATGTTGCAAATTGAGGTCTTGTAACCAACGCTCCTCTGCCATGAAGCACTTGCGTTGCTATTGGACCAGGTCAGGAAATATCATTATGGGGCTTGTATCATGTTGGAACTTCTCTTTATATGTCCTGGCAAACTGCAAGATAGCATCACGATCTGCTTAGTTCATTAACTTTGCGATCATCGGTCTAGGATTCTCGCCTGGGGTGGTTTCTTATTCAGCGCCCGGTGGGTCCGTTCGACAACAAAACATGAGGATTACAGTTCCTTTGACTTAAGATCTGTGAGCCATTGGGCAATAAAGTGGGTCATGGAGGATCCTTCACATCCCTCCGGCATGCCCACGAAATGCAGGTTATTGTGCCTTGCGCTGCCTTATGCATCTCCTGTCGTGGGGCTGAGACTTGCATTCACACAGTGTTAGGTTGACATGAGTTTCTTAGAAGTTTAAACACCATTTTTCCTTTCTGCTGCCTTTTGCACACGGCACACACTTTATTAATTGTTTAGAGTATTTTGCTTCACACGAGAATAACACGTTTTTCTACATTAGTAGCCTTGCTTGGTAAGCTTAGTCTGAACAGTGAGTGCCGAGGCCTTCAAGGTTAGTTCAACACTGTGGTTGTTGTTTGGACTGATCAGCGCACGTTCTAGACATAACACATATGCTGCTGTGGCCACCTCTGATATTGGCACGTTTAATAATGCACTGCGTAGGAATGATCAGACACTCTTGGAGAACAGAATTTGATGTGATCCACTTCTGCTAATATCAGAGGTATGGGGCCGCCTATGTAATCCCAAGAGACCTTCTGTAGTTATAAAATAACCTACTAGCAAGGGAGGGTGAAATATAGGTATATTTTAAACCTAAAGTCTTATAACATGCTTTCCCCCTTTATGTTTTATGGAATAGTAACTGTGCTGACAATCTTGTTTCTAATAATATGTCTGCTTGTATTAGCATCCTAGCAGGGTATAAAAGCATATGTTGCAAATTGAGGTCTTGTAACCAACGCTCCTCTGCCATGAAGCACTTGCGTTGCTATTGGACCAGGTCAGGAAATATCATTATGGGGCTTGTATCATGTTGGAACTTCTCTTTATATGTCCTGGCAAACTGCAAGATAGCATCACGATCTGCTTAGTTCATTAACTTTGCGATCATCGGTCTAGGATTCTCGCCTGGGGTGGTTTCTTATTCAGCGCCCGGTGGGTCCGTTCGACAACAAAACATGAGGATTACAGTTCCTTTGACTTAAGATCTGTGAGCCATTGGGCAATAAAGTGGGTCATGGAGGATCCTTCACATCCCTCCGGCATGCCCACGAAATGCAGGTTATTGTGCCTTGCGCTGCCTTATGCATCTCCTGTCGTGGGGCTGAGACTTGCATTCACACAGTGTTAGGTTGACATGAGTTTCTTAGAAGTTTAAACACCATTTTTCCTTTCTGCTGCCTTTTGCACACGGCACACACTTTATTAATTGTTTAGAGTATTTTGCTTCACACGAGAATAACACGTTTTTCTACATTAGTAGCCTTGCTTGGTAAGCTTAGTCTGAACAGTGAGTGCCGAGGCCTTCAAGGTTAGTTCAACACTGTGGTTGTTGTTTGGACTGATCAGCGCACGTTCTAGACATAACACATATGCTGCTGTGGCCACCTCTGATATTGGCACGTTTAATAATGCACTGCGTAGGAATGATCAGACACTCTTGGAGAACAGAATTTGATGTGATCCACTTCTGCTAATATCAGAGGTATGGGGCCGCCTATGTAATCCCAAGAGACCTTCTGTAGTTATAAAATAACCTACTAGCAAGGGAGGGTGAAATATAGGTATATTTTAAACCTAAAGTCTTATAACATGCTTTCCCCCTTTATGTTTTATGGAATAGTAACTGTGCTGACAATCTTGTTTCTAATAATATGTCTGCTTGTATTAGCTAAGGTGCTGCACATGAGAACACGGCGTTAGAAATAAATATTTCAAACTTGCTTGTGTGTCTTTTTACTCCCTGTTTTGGACTGGTATGAGAGTATAACGAAAGATGGTTCATGTTTTCTACATTGCCTGAGGTAACCTAAGTCGCATGTTCTGGGTTGTCTAATCATTGGTTTTTTGGAAGAGCCAATGTGACACTGATGCTAGTCTGGTAGGGGATTTTGGGTACTAAGGTGAGTTTTGGCACACCCTTATTCATTGAGGTCCCAAGTCGGTGCACAGTTCTGTGTAGGAGCAGAATCCCTGCAACATGGCGCCCAACGATGGTGGTCTTATTACATGACGCTTGAGTAGTACTTATATCAGTCCTTAGCCCCTTCACTGTTGTTTCTGGATAACAGTGGTGTCGGATAAACCTACCAATAGTTACATAGGCCTTTTCAAGCTTGAATCTTTCGAAACGGTTTCCTTTTGAATTACTACCCAGTTGTGCTACATTGTTTTACATTGTACCTCTATTTCTCTGTGTCCCTATGGCTAACGTTGACATACCGCATCATAGTCGCTTTGCGGTCCGCAATCATTTGCAGGCTTATACCGTTGGTTTGGAGGACATGGCAGTTATTTTGGTGGTGAGTGCTGACGTTGCTTACCCGTTTGAGATTTTCTACTCGTGGGTAATGTTTCCTCCAGTGGATACGGCTACTCAGGTGTTTCACACTTATACTCACACAGCTGTGCCCTTGGGATATGTTCCTTATAGGACACAGGAGATTCCGATTTCTGCATGGCAGCACCGTGTTTTATTTATGGTTGTGTGGGGGTAGTGCCCGTTGCTGAATTGCGGCCCCTATATAACTCTGCAATCACTGTTATCAGGGCCCTAGTTCAATATATCACCCTTAATTTCCAGTGTGGGGCCCCTGGTGTTGTGGCGCTTCCAGCTGGACCAAGCGAATGAAGCATGGGGCCATATGTATCAAGCAAATTCACATTTGCAAACGCCGAAATTTGCAGAATTTCGGCGTTTGCGAATGCGTTTTTGTTAAATGATATGTATTAAGGAAAATCTGATGCAAAACAAGGAATCACAAAATTTGCGATTCCTTATTTTGCAATTGCATTTAAGGAATCGCAAATTTTCGATTCCTTAAATGAAATGTATGAAGCAAAAAAAATGCTAATTGTCCTTAAGGAATCGTAAATTCTCACCAACTTCAAGTTGGTGGTAAGTTGCGAATTCCTTGAAAAATGCACATTTTTGCACTTTTGAAAGTGCCATGTATGTGCGCCACATGTGCACCCATTCTTATTTCAGGGGTGCAACAGTGTGTCCTTTGGACCCTTGAAAATATTCGCAATTTGCGATCTTCAAATTGCGAATCGCAAATTGAGAATAACTTCCCATTCATTCCTATGGGCCTCCTGGCCCATAGAAATGAATGGGAAAGTATTTCTTAATTGCGATTCGCAATTTGCACATCGAAATTAAGGAATACTAAGAATTCGCAAAAAAAATGCGAATATGGACATACATCCCAATTTGCGATTCTGAAATAGCGATTTCTGAAAAATCACTATTTCAGAATCGCAAATCTGGTTGATGATACATATGGCCCTTAGTCCTGTGATGTTTAATGCGGTTATGGGCAAGCGTTCCCAAGATAAGGATGATATGCCTTTTTGGCTTGCCGAGAAATTTGACCAGCTGGAGGAAGTTTTTCTTATTTCAACTCCCGTAGAAAAACACAGGATTCTTACAATTAATTTGCCCAAAGACTTGGTACCGGAAGCCGGTGACTGCGAGTCATGGGGTAGAGTTTTTGCGGCAGGGTACACGAGGTGCTTTGGCACTCCGTCAATGGCTGTCCTTCTGACGGTCATTAAGCGTGTTCAAGATGAGGCTGCGGTTGAATAGGGAATGAGACTCGTTTGCACATTTGACGTAGTTTCCGATCTTGTCCTTTCTAATATAAAGGGAGATGCAGTGAACTTTCAAGTGGCTAATGCCTTGCTCAATGTCCCCGATGCCGACAAACCCCGGAGGTTACCAAGAATTATAACGGCGGCTTATAAAACCATTGGCCGTAATAGTTTAGGTGTCAAGCCCTTTTCTGCCAAAGATAAAAAACAACCTCAGGGTTCGAATTCTGAGACAGACGTTCAACCCAAAGCTCCAAAGCAAACAAGCAAAATTGGAACAGAAATAAAAAACAGGGAAAAAAACAACAGAAACAGGAGTCCCGTCTCGCATCACCCGTGCCTGCATCTACTGAACGTGTTTATGATTTGTGCGACCGCTCTACGATTTAGTCACCTGATTGATTTCAGGTTCCTGATCAACGCTCTTTACAGGACACATCAGCCTCTTCGTCCGGTGGTGGAGGTGGCGGCAGAGGTTGGGGTGGCCAGCAGAATCGCGACCAGCCCCGCCCGAAAGACGGAAAAGGCAAGCAGGACGATTCTTCGCAGAAAAGACCCCAGTTTCAGAAAATCAATCAATCAATCAATCAAGACATTTGTAGAGCGCACTACTTACCCGGAGGGTCTCAAGGCGCTTGGGGGGGGGAGGGGGGTGCTGCTACTGCTCGAACAGCCAAGTCTTGAGCTTCTTCCTGAAGGAGAGGTGGTCTTGGGTCAGGCGCAGGTCGGGAGGGAGGGAGTTCCAGGTCTGGCGGCCAGGTAGGAGAAGGACCTTCCTCCTGTTGTCGTTCTTCGGATGCGGGGGACGGCGGCGAGGGCGTGACTGGCTGATCGGAGATGGCGCTTGGGAGCGTAGAAGTTGATGCGGTTGTTGAGGTAGCTCGGGCCTTGATCGTGTAGGGCTTTGTGTGCGTGGGTGAGGAGACGGAAGGTGATTCTTTTGTTGACGGGGAGCCAATGCAGGTTTCTCAGATGTCCGGAGATATGGCTGTGTCGTGGGATGTCGAGGATGAGTCTGGCTGAGGTGTTCTGGATCCGCTGGAGTCTCTTCTGGAGCTTGGCGGTGGTTCCGGTGTAGAGGGTGTTGCCGTAGTCCAGTCGGCTGGTGACGAGGGCCTGGGTTACCGTCTTCCTGGTCTCGGTGGGGATCCACCGGAAGATCTTCCGTAGCATGCGCAGGATGTTGAAGCACAACGAGGAGACGGCGTTGACTTGTCTGGTCATGGAGAGGGAGGAGTCCAGGATGAAGCCCAGGTTGCGTGCGTGGTCTGTCGGTTTGGGTGCGGTGCCCAGGGCGGGGGGCCACCAGGAGTCATCCCAGGCGAAGGGCGAGGAGCCCAGGATGAGGACTTCCGTCTTGTCTGAGTTCAGTTTCAGGCGGCTGGTCGTCATCCACTCGGCTACGTTTTTCATCCCTTCGTGAAGGTCGGCTCTGGCGGCGGTGGGGTCGTTGGTCAGGGAGAGGATCAGCTGGGTGTCGTCAGCGTAGGAGATGATGTTGAGGTTGTGTTGGCATGCGATGGCCGCGAGGGGGCTCATGTAGACGTTGAAGAGGGTGGGGCTCAGCGAGGATCCTTGAGGGACGCCGCAGATGACTTCGGTGGCCTCTGACTTGTACGGTGGTAGACGGACTCTCTGTGTTCTTCCGTTGAGGAAGGAGATGATCCATTCCAGTGCCTTCTCCTGGATTCCGACGTTGCTGAGGCGCTGCACTAGGGTGCGGTGGCAGACAGTGTCGAAAGCCGCGGAGAGGTCTAGGAGGATGAGGGCCGCTGTTTCCCCGTTGTCCATCAGGGCTCGGATGTCATCGGTGGCAGCGATGAGGGCGGTCTCGGTACTGTGGTTGGCTCGGAAGCCAGACTGTGAGCGGTCGAGGGATCCATTAGTTGCCGCTTTAACAGCAAGATATTCCACAGATAGTAGGAACGCAGCTTCGGAATCTGACATGGGCGCTGACGTTGTTGGACAGCGCGGCGGAGATTACCATTGTCCTTGAGGCCATGCATCTACTACTGAAGGTGACAGCGACTGGCCAATTTATTGTTGTTGAGACAACTGATACTAGAGTAGCTCCCCCTGACAGGCTTTTTGAAATTGACCTTTTGATTGAAGGTGACATACAACGTACCATAAAAGGGGTATTTTGGGAAAATCTTGCAACTACCTAAGATATTTTGTTAGCGGAGGCTGGCTGACCCCCACCTTTTGTTCTCACAGTTCCAAGAGGGGAGGAGGTAATACTCCCTAGTTTCGTGCACACAGTGTCTAAGGAGCATGCGCTGAATTTTGCAGAAGAGTGGGCTAAGGTCCTTGCGCCAGCATTGTACCGTACTCACTGTAGCTGGGATAAATTCTACACCCACCATGAGATTCCCTTACGGTCTATGCCACAGCCTCAACCTCAATATCCCATGCGGCATGAACCGAAAGCTTCCGTTGCAGAAATCCTTGAGCAATTTGAATATCAAGGAGTAATTGAAACTTGTGTGTCTCTGATGAATAACCCACTTTTTACTGTGACCAAGCCTGATGGTTCGGACCGTTTGGTATTGGATTACTGGCATTTCAACTCGCATTGGCGTACCTGTGCAGTACAGAATATCAACAGCTCTGCTTTAGTGTATGGTCTTGTGCGAAAACGGTCTAAAACCACACTTAACATTTCCAATGTTGTTTTTGCCCACAACTTGTCTGGTCTAAGTTCCCAATGGACCAGTTTTACCAGTGGTGGCAAACAACGCCATTTTAAGCCCTTCGCTGCTAGGCCTTTTCCCGTCCTGTGCTAAGCCTTTTTTTGGCTATTTGGGGTTGTGTGCGCTTAGGCCCCTGTAACTTTTTGACCACATAAGGTATCCACGCCAATTTTGCGTCCTTTTATTCCAATGTCATGGTGATTTTAAAGGTACCCAGGGTTTGTGGATTCCCTTTGAGGGGTCCCAGAAATTTGCCAAAATACAGTAACATTTTTACGGGCTACAAATGAAAGCCTCTGTTTTTTCCCTGCAAATGTTTCAAAAAAGGGGTTGTGGGGCTCAAATCACCAGTTTCCCAGCTTTTAGGGAATGACACTCTTTTGTCGGAGAACCAACATTTTTTACACAGTTTTGGCATTTTTCTGGGACATAGCCTATTTTGCTATTTTTAGTGCTTTCAACCTCTTTCCAGTTAATGGTAAAAATGAGTATAAAAGCAATAATGGATGCTGGAAAACTATACATTTTAGAAGAGTAGTCAAAATTCTGAATTCAGAAGGGGGTCATTTGTGTAGATCCATCAAGGTTTCTGTATAGAAACTAACAGTTAAATATTGGAAAAATTGAAAATTAGTTGACAAAAACAGCCGTTATGTCAACGTTTTCACCTGTAACTTCTTGTGATTATGACAGCTCTTTGAAAGCAATATACCGTTACATCTGCAGAACCTTCCTAGTTGTGGAGATATATAGGACTTGTAGGTCTACCGAGAAGCAGACGAACCCAGAGTTAAAAACTGAGTAGAAATTTGCAATGGCTCTTTATTATGTACCGGGTATATAGCAATTATTGTGCGAAAACGTATACATGGAAAAATCGGTATCAAAGACACCTATGTATTTCTGAAATGGGAACAAACTATAGAGTTTAGAAACAGTACATATTTGCACATTTTCAAAATTGAGAATACTCATACAAGCATGAGAATTATTGGTCATTTTTTAAAATGACTTCTTTTTTACACAATGTCTTTCATTTGGAAGGCAGAAATGCATCAGAACTCAATAGGTAATAACAATTGCTTTACAAATATGAATTACCCTAAGTCTCCCGATAAAAATGGTACCTCACTTGTGTGGGTAGGCATAGTGTCCACAACCGGAAAGGGCTCAAAACCCAATGTGAACACACCACATTTTCACAATGACAATTTACCCTTTTTTTGCGAAGTCTGTAGCTGTTGTTTTTTAACCCTAGCTCTGCCGGCACCTAGGGAAACCTAACAAACCAATACATTTTTGAAAACTAGACACCCAGGGAAATCCAGGATGGGGTGATTTGACTGCCTGCCACCATGTTCTATTACCCAGAATCCCTTGCAAATCTAAATAAATGTCAAGAAAGCCACATTTTCCCCACATTTCTGTGGTGGAAACTTTTGGAATCTGCATGGATCCACACAATTCTACCCACCCTGCATTTCCCAAAGTCTTACAAGAAAAATGGTACCTCACTTTTGTGGGTTGGCCTAGTGCCCGTGACAGGAAACAGCGCAAAACGTAACGTGGTCACACCTCAATTTTGCAGTGAAAAATTACCCTTTTTTGACAAAGTGCATAGCTGTTGTTTTTTAACCCTAGCTCTGCCGGCACCTAGGGTAACCTAGCAAACCTATACATTTCTGAAAACTAGAGGAATCCAGGATGGGGTGACTTGACTGCAATTCCACCAGGTACTGTTACTGAGAACCCCTTGCAAACCTAAAAAATTGTCCATAAAAACACATTTTTCCCACATTTCTGTGGTGGAAAGTTCTGGAATCTGCGTGGATCCACAAATTCCCACCCACCTCGCTTTTCCCAAAGTCTTCTGAGAAAAATGGTACCTCACTTGTGCGGGTTGGCCTATTGCCCGTGACAGGAAACAGCGCAAAACGTAACGTGGTCACACCTCAATTTTGCAGTGAAAAATGACCCTTTTTTGATAAAGTGCATAGCTGTAGTTTCTGAACCCTTGCTCTGCCGGCACCTAGGGAAACCTAACAAACCAATACATTTTTGAAAACTAGACACCCAGAGAAATTCAGGATGGGGTGATTTGACTGCCTGCCACCATGTTCTATTACCCAGAATCCCTTGCAAATCTAAATAAATGTCAAGAAAGCCACATTTTCCCCACATTTCTGTGGTGGAAACTTTTGGAATCTGCATGGATCCACACAATTCTACCCACCCTGCATTTCCCAAAGTCTTACAAGAAAAATGGTACCTCACTTTTGTGGGTTGGCCTAGTGCCCGTGACAGGAAACAGCGCAAAACGTAACGTGGTCACACCTCAATTTTGCAGTGAAAAATTACCCTTTTTTGACAAAGTGCATAGCTGTTGTTTTTTAACCCTAGCTCTGCCGGCACCTAGGGTAACCTAGCAAACCTATACATTTCTGAAAACTAGAGGAATCCAGGATGGGGTGACTTGACTGCAATTCCACCAGGTACTGTTACTGAGAACCCCTTGCAAACCTAAAAAATTGTCCATAAAAACACATTTTTCCCACATTTCTGTGGTGGAAAGTTCTGGAATCTGCGTGGATCCACAAATTCCCACCCACCCCGCTTTTCCCAAAGTCTTCTGAGAAAAATGGTACCTCACTTGTGCGGGTTGGCCTATTGCCCGTGACAGGAAACAGCGCAAAACGTAACGTGGTCACACCTCAATTTTGCAGTGAAAAATGACCCTTTTTTGATAAAGTGCATAGCTGTAGTTTCTGAACCCTTGCTCTGCCGGCACCTAGGGAAACCTAACAAACCAATACATTTTTGAAAACTAGACACCCAGAGAAATTCAGGATGGGGTGATTTGACTGCCTGCCACCATGTTCTATTACCCATAATCCCTTGCAAACCTAAATAAATGTTAAGAAAGCCACATTTTCCCCACATTTCTGTGGTGGAAACTTTTGGAATCTGCATGGATCCACACAATTCTACCCACCCTGCATTTCCCAAAGTCTTACGAGAAAAAAGGTACCTCACTTGTGTGGGTTGGCCTAGTGCCCGTGACAGGAAACAGCGCAAAACATAACGTGGTCACACCTCAATTTTGCAGTGAAAAATTACCCTTTTTTGACAAAGTGCATAGCTGTTGTTTTTTAACCCTAGCTCTGCCAGCACCTAGGGTAACCTAGCAAACCTATACATTTCTGAAAACTAGAGGAATCCAGGATGGGGTGACTTGACTGCAATTCCACCAGGTACTGTTACCCAGAATCCCTTGCAAACCTAAAAAATTGTCCATAAAAACACATTTTTCCCACATTTCTGTGGTGGAAAGTTCTGGAATCTGCGTGGATCCACAAATGTCCACCCACCCGAGTTCCCCAAAGTCCTCTGAGAAAAATTCTACCTCACTTGTGTGGGTCGGCCTAGTGCTTGCAACAGAAAACGGCGTAAAACGCAACGTGGTTGTACCTCAATTTCTCAGTGAAAAATGACCCTTTTGTGCAAAGTGCCTAGCTGTAGTTTTTGAACCCTAGCAATGCCGGCACGTGGGGAAACCTAGTAAACCTATACATTCTTGACAACTAGAAACTCAGAGAAATCCAGGATGGGGTGACTTGAGTGCCTCCCACCAGGTTCTGTTACCCAGAAATCCTTGCAAACCTAAAAAATTGTCAAACAAACCAACTTTTCTCCACATTTCTGTGGTGGAAAGTTCTGGAATCTGCGTGTGACAGGAAACAGCGCAAAACGTAACGTGGTCACACCTCAATTTTGCAGTGAAAAATGACCCTTTTTTGATAAAGTGCATAGCTGTAGTTTTTGAACGCTAGCTCTGCCGGCACCTAGGGTAACCTAGCAAACCTATACATTTCTGAAAACTAGGGACCCAGAGGAATCCAGGATGGGGTTACTTGACTGGAATTCCACCAGGTACTGTTACCCAGAATCCCTTGCAAACCTAAAAAATTGTCCAAAAAAACACATTTTTCCCACATTTCTGTGGTGGAAAGTTCTGGAATCTGCGAGGATCCACAAATGTCCACCCAACTGTGTTCCCCAAAGTCTTTTGAGAAAAATTCTACCTCACTTGTGTGGGTCGGCCTAGTGCTTTCGAAAGGAAACGGTGCAAAACGCAACATGGTCGTACCTCAATTTCTCAGTGAAAAATGACCCTTTTTTGCAAAGTGCCTTGCTGTAGTTTTTTAATCCTAGCTCTGCCGGCACCAAGGGAAACCTAACCAACCCATAAATTTTTGAAAACTAGACACCCAGGGAAATCCAGGATGGGGTGATTTGACTGCCTGCCACCATGTTCTATTACCCAGAATCCCTTGCAAACCTAAAAAAATGTCAAGAAAGCCACATTTTCCCCACATTTCTGTGGTGGAAACTTTTGGAGTCTGCATGGATCCACACATTTCTACCCACACTGCATTTCCCAAAGTCTAACGAGAAAAATGGTACCTCACTTGTGTGGGTCGGTCTAGTGCCTGTGACAGAAAATGTCGCAAAACGCAACGTGGTCGTACCTTAATTTTGCAGTGAAAAATTACCCTTTTTTTGCAAAGTGCCTACCTGTCATTTTTTAACCCTAGCTCTGCCGGCAACTAGGGAAACCTAGCAAACCTATACATTTTTGAAAACTAGACCCCCAGAGAAATCCAGGATGGGGTGACTTGACAGCCTCCCACCAGGTTCTGTTACCCAGAAACCCTTGCAAACCTTGAAAATTATTTAAAAAAACACATTTTCCCCACATTTCTGTGGTGGAAAGTTCTGGACTCTGCGTCGATCCACAAATGTTCACCCACCCCGCGTTCCCTAAAGTCTTCCAAGAAAAATGGTACCTCACTTGTGTGAGTCCGTCTAGTGCCCGCAACAGGAAACAACACAAAATGCAACGTGGTCACACCTCAATTTCGCAGTGAAAAATGACCTTTTTTGGCAAAGTGCCTAGCTGTAGTTTTTTAATCCTAACTCGGCCGGCACCTAGGAAAACCTAGCAAACTTATACAATTTTGAAAACTAGACACCCAGGGAAATCAAGGATGGGTTGACTTGATTGCCTCCCAACCGGTTCTGTTACCCAGAATCCCTTGCAAACCTAAACAATTGTCAAAAAAACAAATTTTCCCCACATTTCTGTGGTGGAAAGTTCGATAATCTGCGTGGATCCACAAATGTCCACCCACCCCGTATTCCCCAAAGTCTTCCAATAAAAATGGTACCTCACTTGTCTCAGTCGGCCTAGTGCCCGCCACAGGATATGGCGCAAAACGCAACATGGACACACCTCAATTTTGCAGTGAAAAATGACCCTTTTTTGGCAAAGTGCCTAGCTCTTAGTTTTTGAACCATAGCTCTGTTGGCACCTAGAGAAACCTAGCAAACCTATACATTGTTGAAAACTAGACACCCAGGGTAATACAGGATGGGGTGACTTGACTGCCTCCCACCATGTTCTGTTACCCAGAACCCCTTGCAAACCTTAAAAATTGTCAAAAAATCACATTTTCCCCATATTTCTGTGGTGGAAAATTCTGGAATCTTTGTAGATCCACAAATTTCCTCCCACCCAGCGTTCCCCAAAGTCTTCCGAGAAAAATGGTACCTCAGTTGCATGGGTGGGTCAAGGACCCGTTATAGGCAAGGGCCCAGAACCGATTGAGGCAACATCAAAATTACCTATCACAAACCAACCAGGTTTTGAAAGGGGGAGTCCCATGGGTTTTTGGCCCGGGGCTCGGCAGCCATCTAGGGAAACCTACCTAACCCACAAATTTTTAGAAACTAGACATCCAGGGAAGTCCAGCGAGGTATGACTTGCATGGGTCCCCCATCATTCTCCAACCCAGAATCCACTGCAAACCTCAAATTTTGCAGAATAATTAACTTTTTTCTCATATTTCTGTATGGTAAAGTTCTGGAATCTGCATGGATCCACAAATTTCCTCCCACCCAGCGTTCTCCCAAGTCTCCCAATAAAAATGGTACTTCACTTGTGTAGGTAGGCATAGTTGCTGCAACAGGAAATGACCCAAATCGTACTGTGGAGCCTTCAAAATTACCTATAGCAAAACATACTGGTTTTGGGGGGGAGGCACCTGAGATTATGGCCCCGGGCTCGGCGGCCATCTTGGGAAAGTACCAAACCTAAACATTTTAGAAAACTAGACACTTGGGGGAGTCCAATGAGGTGTGGCTTGCATGGATCCCCCAAAGTTTTCCTACCTAGAATGCCATGCAAACCTCAAATTTAGCTGGAAAAAACATATTTTCCACATATTTGTGTGTGGAATCACCATGCCCGGACATATTTCTAACCCCACAGCGTTCCCCTTAGTGTCCCGAGTAAAATGATACCTCACTTTTGTGGGTGTCCAAAGCAGAACTGGCTAAAAATGTATTTTTAATAAAATGTAGCGCTTAGAATTCTCAGGGCTATACTCTAAATCCCTATGTTTTGGGCTCTTCCTAGTCACAGGCCTTTGGCCCACCCACACAAGTAAGGTATCATTTTACTCGGGAGAACAAGGGGAATGCTGGGTGGTAGGACCTTTGTGCCGGCAAGGTGATCCCACGCAAAAATGTATGGAAAAAGTGTTTGCTTTAGCTACATTGGAGGTTTCCAGGGATTTCTGGGTAGAAAAACGTTGGGGGACCCACGCATGCCATGCCTCGCTGGACTCCCCTTGTGTCTACTTTTCAGGTATGTTTGAGGCTGGTAGTTTCCCAAGATGGCCGGCGAGCCCGGGGACAAAAACTCAGGTGACCGCCCTTGCAATACCAGGTTGTTTTGTGATCATTTTGATGTAGCCTCAATAGAGTTTGGTCCCTTGCATGTCGCGGGTACTTGACCCACCCACGCGAGTGAGGTATTATTTTTATCGGGAGACCTGGGGGAACACCTGGTGGGATAAAATTTGTGGATACATGTAGATTCCAGAACTTTCCCACTCAGAAATTTGAGAAAAAAGGGATTTTTTTCAGCTAAATTTGAGGTTTGCTGGGGATTCTGGGTAGGAAAACCTTGAGGGACCCACGCATGCCATACGTCGCTGTACTCCCCCGGTTGTCTAGTTTTCCGAAATGTTTGGGGTTAGTAGTTTCCCAATATGGCCGCCGAGCCCGTGGACAAAAACCCACGTGACCCCCCTTGCAAAACCAGGTTGTTTTGTGATAGGTCATTTTGATGTTGCCTCAATAGGTTTTGGGCCCTTGCATGTCGCGAGTACTTGACCCACCCATGCAAGTCAGGTATCATTTTTATCGTGAGACCTGGGTAAATGCTGAATGGGATGAAATTTGTAGATCCACGTAGATTCCGGAACTTTCCCACACAAAAATTTGAGAAAAAAGTGATTTTTTTCAGCTATATTTGAGTTTGCAGGGGATTCTGGGTAGGAAAACTTTAGGGGACCCACGCAAGCCATAGCTCGCTAGACTCCCCCGGGTGTTTAGTTTTCAGAAATGTGTGGGTTTGTTAGGTTTCCCTAGATGGCCACCAAGCCTGGGGCCAAAAGCTCATGGGACCCCCAATGTGAAACCAGGTTGTTTTGTGTTAGGTCATTTTGATGTCACCTCAATAGGTTTTTGGCCCTTGCATGTCACGGGCACTAGGCCTACCCACACAAGTGAGGTACCATTTTTCTCAGAAGGCTTTGGGGAACATGGGGTGCATGGAATTTTGTAGATCCACGCAGATTCCAGAACTTTTCAACACAGAAATGTGAGGAAAATTTGGTTTTTTTGGACACATTTTTAGGTTTGCAAGGGATTCTGGGTAACAGAACCTGGTGAGAGCCAGTCAAGTCACCCCATTCTGAATTTCCCTGTGTGTCTAGTTTTAAAAAATGTACAGGTTTGCTAGGTTTCCCTATGTGCCGGCTGCGCTAGGGCCCAAAATCCACAGGTAGGCATATTGCTAAAAATAAATCTGTGCCTAGTCTGCCGCACTGGGGGGGATTTCAGGGGTGGGGTTGGCCCGATATGCCCCCAAGGGGGGCAGAAACACTGTGGTTATTTTTTTGGTGGGGTGGGGGCATTGGTATGCCCATTCTGGGTAGCCCCATACATAAAAAAGCCAGCGTAATCGTTGGTGTCAAGTGGGCTTTTTGCCCTTCACGGGGGGTAGATTGGGGACTACTGCCCCCATCTTCCCTCCAGGGAGGGCAGAAAGGCTGTAATTGTTGCATGGGGGGGGCATTGGCATGCCCGTTTTGGGCAGCCTCCACCCTAACATTAATGTGCCCAAATAAATCCCTCCTGGGGCAATCCCCAAGCAGGGATCCACTTGGGAGGGGTACCATTGGAAAGGGGAGATTTTCCCCTTACCAATGATACCTCTCCCATCTTTCTACATGCTCAGGGGGATGAGATAGCCCACTGAGCATGTAGAAAGTGAAACTGAAAGGAGCCTAAAGGCTCATTTCAGTTTCTGTTTTTGTTCAATGACGACAGCGAGACGTGCACGCTGCATCGTCATTGAACAGAAACCAGGGAGGGGGCCTCGGGAACTGGGGAAGCTCTTTCCCAGCTCCCAAGGTCACAGGGGAGAAAAGTAAATCCCTCTGCAGCAGAGGGATTTCGTGCCACTGGCCTCATGACGGAATGGTTCCGTCATGAGCACAGGGGCACTGATGCTCATGACGGAACCATTCCATCGTGTGCTTCGAAGGGGTTAAAGGCTTGACCATGGGCTTTAAGAATAGTCCAGGTGTGTTTGCTGCACGTATCATATCTCTGTTAGAGAGTGTCGACCCAGATGCGTGTTCGTATGTGGATGACATTTATCTCACAGACGACGAAATATGGGCACATCTGTGCCTCGTTGACCGCATCATTTGTAATTTTGCGGACTTCGGTTACAAATTTAACTTTGCAAAGTCGCACATTGCAGAGTACACAGTTTTATTCCTGGGCTATGAGCTCAACAATGAAGGTCGGAGTTTGGCTCCTCACTTCTTGGAGAAATGCGCACAGATGTGTGCTCCTACAACACTTAAAAAATTGCAATCCTAGCTGGGATTTTCGAATTTTGGGCGTACATACATTCCCGAATATGCCCAGCGTATCAAGCCATTGTATGCTTTAATACAACCAACTTTTACCAAATCATGCTGGCTGCCTGAACATTCAGCCATTTTGCAATCATTGCAGGCTCATCTGCTAGAATCTAAATTCTTACCGACGCGTGATAACCACACCAACCTGGTGATCAGAATTATCCCTGGGGTGGTGGGTTTCACATACCTTACTTTTAACGAAGGTGACACAGTACCTATCGCTTACAAGTCACACTTGTACACTTCGGCTGAAATTATTTTGACAGCAGTGCAAATTATGAATCTGAAGGATCGCGCACTGTCGCAGGGAAAACGCATGTTGGTTGTTACCCCGTATCCTGCTTTAGAGGCAGCCCAAAGCCAGTGTACCTACTTTTAAAGCATTGCACCCACAGTGGATACAATGGGCATCGTCATTGACGTCTCCGGATGTTACGTTCATTTTTGACGCCTCCTTACAGTCGCAGAAGTTTTTGCAGTATGAGTTTGTTCATCCTGCCCCGTTGACTATGCGGCCTTTGGAGGATTTCCATTGTATCATTTACAGTGATGGTTCAGCGCAGGTTGCGCATGGGTCTAAGCACGCATACATCTCAGCTTGCGCCATTGTGGTTGGTACCATGGTGATTGGTGAATTCAAGTCCGATGTTGTACATAGGCAGACATTAGGGGACTGTATCGCCCAATTGACAGAGCTCCGTGCTCTGATGCTTGCATTGGAGCACCCTGATCCTGGTGGGACTACTCTCATTATGAGTGACTCATACTACTGTGACCAGTCTTACAATGAAAACCTGTTCTTTTGGACTCAGAATGATTTTTGTGACTCCAAGGGTAGCACAATAAAACATAAAATGATCTGGGTTCGAGTGGCTGAACTGAAAGAGCAGCTGCCACTCGTGTATGTAATTCATACTCTTGGCCATAAGCGTGTGGGAGTTCACGCTGTTGGCAATAGCTTGGCCAATATGGCTGCGAAGACAGCAGTTTCGACATATTTGGTTGCAACAGTTACACTTTCCAAAAGTAAGATTGTCGATGACATCTTGGCAGCAATTGCCGCTACTGAGAAGGGAAATACATGTCCTACTGGATTTCCTTCAAAGTATTCTTATCATTTAAGTCCTGATAAAGTTCCTCATGTGAAAATACCGGACGATGGGGACAGATTGATTCCCAACGGGGACTGCAGGTGCACACTGAATACAGCTGCCCACGAGGGTATTGCGTCCGCGCATGCAGGCGTTTCAGCTACTGTATCTCAGTTATAACAACATTTCTGGTGGCGGGAACTGTACAAACAGACGCGTGATTATGTCCTTCAATGTGACATTTGTCAGCAGTTAAAGCCTACGACTGCTACGCATCCGCCCCAGACACAGTTGTACATTTCTAATAGACCACTTGGTTGTGTTTATTTAGTTCACTGCGGCCCTTTTTTTCTCTGATACTGCATATAAGTACATCTTAGTTGCAGCTGATTCTTGCAGGCGCTTTGTATGGGTGTGGACACACTGCGGTGCTGATTCACGTACTGTCATAAAAGATTTGCATGTCTTTGTGGGAATTTTTGCTTGTGACACCTTCCATTCGGATCAGGGTCCAGCGTTCGCCTCTAAGGTGTACAAGGATGCCATGAGTTTATTGGGGGTCCAAATAAAATTTTCATCTCCATACTGACCTGAGGGTAATAGTGTTGTGGAACGAATGAACCGAGACTTAAAGCAGTCATTGACAGCTCGAGTTATAGTTACAGGACAGAACTGGCAGCCAATCTCAATAGCATACAGCGTGCACTTAATAATCTCCCTAGAAGGTCTCTGGGTGAGCGGACCCCATACGAGATGCTCTTTGGGATCAACATGTTCGTCCCTGACCTTGAAGGTCTAGACCAGGCAGGGGCGGATGCCCACTTTGACGTAGATGAACATTGTCATGTTTTACAGAATGTACAATTGACGAGAGACAGTCTTGCAAAGGAACACTTGCCCTCCACATCAGAAGCTGCGTTGCAGATTCCGGTAGTTGGCGGGCTATCCCGAGTTGGAGAACTGGTTCGAGAGAAGATCGAGAACAAGACAGAATTTAGTCCCTCATATCGAGCGCCAGTTCCTGTAATTGGCATGCAGGGCACAAGAACAGTCATTTTACTTCCAATTCCAGGTCCTAAGGAAAAAAAGTACATCTCCATTGACAATGTCAAATTACACAGAGTGGCCGATTGTTCTTAGTATGACACCTGCGGTCTCCTGTCCATCTATACTGAGACATTCTGTTTTGGCTCCGGCTCCTAACACCAGGCCTGACGTTGTCATCAAGATGCCTGCTGTTTCAAGTACTTTATTGAGTACCCCACCTGTTGATCATCTTTATAATACTGAGTATACTTACCTCACAGACTTATCAATGCCTGATCTACAAACATGTTTGGCAACTGAGTCCAGATTTTCATTTCACACTAACTCTACCACATCAAAGTCCCCTTCAAAAACCTCTGTTTTTGCTACATGGTTTAAAAAAATGTTTTTGATTCCTCCAATTGGATTTGTGGTGTATTTTTTCCGTCTTGTAAACGGACACTACGTTGAAGAGAGAACGTCTATTCGACACATTAATGGAACATTGGCACCCCATTCCTCATCACACAGATTGAAGAGGGACCTGGCTTTTGTAAACATTACTGCTTGGCCCATCTTAGATGGGATTGTATGGGATGCTGTTAGATTTCAAATCCATGGTCCAACAGAGGTTATAAATGTTCAGAATGTCCTAAGGGTTTCTATGGGGGATGTGATTAAACAAAATATACGCTCCGATGATTGGAATGTTCAAGCCGTGGAGGCTTTGTTTTCAGATTCGAAATATTATGCTGCTTTTGATGCTGAAGATTTATATTTAGATTCAGCGAATTATGGTGAATTGTTTTGTTATCAACACTTTGGCAATCATTACCTGCATAAGGCAAACACCAGGAGGAATATGGTTTATTATACGCAATGGGGTTATTTCCCCGCTCGTGTTGAAGGCAGCTCCAGTTCTCTTTTAAAGAGGTTTACCTATTTTACTGATTTTAATCAGTCAAATCCCAATGCATTTTATTTTAAGATGACTGAAAAGTCCACTTCCAAAGTTAGACTTACCCACACAAATATATTATATTCCAAGTCCTTTCTTGACCAATTGGCTATTGGGGGCTATGAACTGTGGAAAGATACTATTGATCTTGTGGAGAAGTGTGGCTCACTGGTTAGAGGAGGCCGACCTGGAAGCAGAGGTTAGCCTGGGACCAGGGATCAATTCCCGGCTCGGCGGGGTCTTGATTCCTAATAAATGTCCATGGACTTGACAATTCTCGCTCCGGTGCCTACTCGATTCACGGGTTCACACTCTGCGACTCTGGGCAATAGCTTGCTTAATCTCCACAACGGCCCCTCATGGCGGGATGCCTGGCTTTCACCTTGTGGATACCCTGCCAGGGTTATCTCACAGGGGAATACCAGGACGGGTTCCCTAAGCAAGCGCTTAGAAACCGCTCGGTGATTTGCGCGATATAAATTCCTGTACATTTACATTTACATCTTAAATCTGTTTGGGGGTCTAAAAGTTGGCAAGTGCAAGGCACTGAGGCTTTGCATCGTGCACGTCTCATCCCGAACCATATGTTGTTTTTGAATTTACTATTTCACAAACCACCTGCTTTGGATTGGCTACTACTAAAAAATTAAAAGCTCCTTCTTTTCCTGAATTGGAAGAATACCCCGGTTGGGATAATAATACCGGTTTTTCTGTCAGAGAATTACAGAACCTATTGCTGAATTCTACTTTTAACACTGTGGTTCCCAAACTTTTTTTACCTGTGGCTCCCTTGACCTAATTGGTAGTTGGACGTGGCTCCCCACCATTTTATATCAGTGGGGATGAAAGCCCGACGTCGGGAGTACTTCCAGTATTCTCCCTGAAATTAATTGGGATGAAGCCAATGAAGGTATGTAAAAAGACAAACTACAAGCGCAAGAATGCACTACTAAAAGCTCAAAAAAGAGCCAAAGAGGAGCTATATGCTTGCCTGTTCTGTGCATTAAAGGAAGCTTGCATTGTTGCAACTTCTGCTGTATCTGTTTTATAGTCAGTTAATGACGCTTTGCGATACTTTAAATTATGAAAAAGCTTGCTAAAAGCATCTTCTTGTTACTGCATTTCCCCTTCAGACCTTCTTTTGCTTCCCTCTCTCTGCCTTCATGTCCTGCTTTCCTTCTCTTCCCCTTTGGTTCTTTCACACTTTGTTTTACCCCTTTGTATGCCTTCACCCACCTGCTGCTTGCCCTTGTTTTCTCAGACTGAAAGTCTTGGTGTAACTTTTAGTTTCCTGTATTTCTCATCCCTCTACGCACTCATCTTCTCAGAAATAAAACATATGTGGCCCAGTCCCACCTTACCAGAAAACGAAGGGAGTTCTGCCTCTCTTTCCTTTTCCGTTCTCGCACAATGGTTCGTGCGGAGCATGGTTTGCTTTAATGTCATCACTAGACAGAAAGTCCGCAGTTTTTCAGGGTGTCTGGATATGGGGAAACTTGAATACAGTTATGTATGAGGCATGTTTCCCAGACAAAGACGGTCTTCCCCAAAGGAAAGGGACCGATCTAGAAAATGAAGTGTACGAACAAGGAAATGCTTCCCTTAACTTTATGATTCTGAATGTCCAGCCCGAGCAAAATACAAGTCCGCTGATGCATATTATAGTGAGGCACAGAAGAGACATAAAAATCAGAGTTACTATACATCTACTGCGTAGTGTCTTGCAGTACTTTTCTTTCATTTCTCTCTTCTTACTATTCTGGTCTACGATCTTATACATGTCAGGAACCTGTCTAACCGAATCACCACCTAGTGGACTTAATCAATTAAACGCTGTCTGACTTACTAGATCGTAACTTGGACCTATATTCTTGTTGCGGAGTCTTTTCTAGCAACGGGAGATTAGAGTCAGTACTATCGGCACTGTCTTTAGTTTTGATCAAAGTTCCGGAATCACCAAAAAATTTCTTGCAGTGTTGGGCATGGAGCCAGCCTTTGCATCCTTCGACCTTGACGGCAGTCCTCGTGGTGAGCAAAACTAATTTCGGCGTCTTCCAGCGCGGCTCAAGGGGACCTGATCGATCAAAATATGCGCACGTACACGTCATCACCAGGGACGATGGCATGTTCCTTGACTTGGGTGTTGTCGGGGAAGGCGGCGGCAACCTGTGAACGACAAGAGAGTAGTGCAGACATCAAGGAAGCCAGGTAATCTGTCAGCATGTTACTGTCAACATCAGTTATTTTCTTAGGCATAGGCGTACCCCACATGTTTGGCGGTCTTCCAAAAAATACTTCACAAGGTGATAGGCCTGTTCTGGAATGAGCTACCATACGCATGTAAAAGAGGGCAACCGGCAAGGCTACCATCCAATCCACGCCTTTTTGCTGTCTCTGTCTGCAATGTGGCCCGGCGATTTGCGGCCTGTGTGCCACTGCCTGTATTCCCCATCCACGTATACAAAAGAGAAAAGACAAACAAATGATGCTGTATGATCAGATATACGGTCTCATGAATATAGATGTGTCCTGAAGGGCACAGTAGGGGACAAGGAGGGAATGAGGAAATAGAAATTTTACATGGTCAATGTGTCCCCTGCGTGTACCCCACGTTTAGTGTATGTGCATGTCGCCCATGCATTTTCACTCTCATGCCTGTAATAATGATGCCTCTGCATTTCCGTCCCATGTTAGAATGTCAGTTACCAAGCCTTCCATGAAAGAAATGTTAATTCTGTACTGAGGCCTATGTTGCCAATGTATTTGCATTGTGCACGTTTAACATCGAGATGAACCCGTTTTGTGGCTCAGCCTGAGCCAGGACCCGAATTTGGCTTCTTGCCTCCAGACACTCTGAAAGCTGCAGCTCAGCTACGTATCCCTGACCTCTTGCATACTTCTGGATCAGCCGAAAGGGGCCCAGCCCGGCCTGCCAAGACAGTATTTTGCACACAGTTATCTGCATGCTCCACAGAAACACATTCCTGCTTAGTGAAGAAGGTAAACATAACCCGTCTACAGAGATAGAGCCTAGCTCTTCTGTCTCCGTTCAAGTGATTTACAGAGCTCGCATCCATAGAAAGCCCATGGCCCCCACGCAATGTACGAAGAAATATATGCACACACTGGCTCTTAGTGATGAGCAACCTTTGCTCAAGCGACCTTTACTTCAGACAATACATCCTCCAAACTTAAGATATCAGATAATATCCGATGTGCAGGTCGTCCTGACACTCAAGGTTTCTCTACTAGACCGAAAGTCAGCTCCCCCCAGCTCCCCCCAGTCGCACGTTAATTGCACGTCATGACCAAGTTGCGCGCACAAGTAGGGTAAAGGTTCCAGCTGACTATGCAAGACCCCCTTCATGTATCCACCCACCTATGACTCACCTATGACTCCTCCAGTGAACGCCTCCTTACACGCCCTCTTGCACGCCCACATGCTCTTATCTCTCTCTTTCTCTTGCTCTGCCTGGAGCGCTCCTCCTTCTCTATGCAAGTTAATGTATTTCCGATGTATAAATATTGTACTCTGTGAATAAAGTTCAGAAGACCCTTCCTGAACCTAAGTGGTGATGGAACTGATTCTCCCCTAACTCGAGTTATTGAAATAAAGCCCTTTTGAATCAGACACCACGGACTCTGCCTCTCATTTAATGACCCTTTGGTTATTTATAGAAATTATGACAAGGTAATATTTTATTTACCACATTTCTTGGCACGCAGTGATATTGAAGAGAACCCGAGTTGTCCTCTGATGGTACTAGAGGCTCCGGTTATTGAGGAACATGTATGTTCCTTTCCATTACTGAATTGGATGGCAGAAATGTTTTCAGATGAGAACAATGACTACCTGTTGGAGGCTGTTGCAACAAACTGTGCATATACACTGTTGGAGTGAGATGCATTTCCTCTTCTCTCTCTTTCATGGCCGACGACACATGTTGGACAACGGATTTTTTGATTATTTTTGTCATCTTCATTTTTTTCTCCCCAGGCCCGTTGACTTAACGGTGCCTGCTAAAGTATTTTCAAAATTTGGAGTTTGCTCCTGTTTTTCAACTGTGGCAATTTGAACTTGATTCGGACTCTTGCGTTCCAAATTTGCCGCCATGCTCAGATCAAGGGAGGGTTTCGTGGGGCTGAGCTTTGCATTCTGTCAAGTGTCAGGAAGCGCCTCCAGGTACAATCCAGGCTCTCAAGACTACATGTCCCAGAATCCTTGGCGCTGTGGGAGGAGTATATAAGGGGGAATCTGCTGATGCTAAGCGTCGGATATTCTGGTTCCGGACCCGGTGTGGAGTGTTGATCGACGTTGGAGATTCTGTTGTTGCCTTTCCTGGTGCCCTTTCTGCTGTTTCCTCAGCCGTTTTTCCGTTGTTCCCCGTTGGATGAGCCTTCTTGCACCGGCTCGTGCGGGGAGTAAGATTTGCGTTCCTGGTTCCGTGAGTTTACTTGTCTATTACACGCCAAAAGACGGCGTTTGCTTCCGCTGGGTTTGTTTCCATTTAAAGAGCCGACCTGCATGGCTCGTGCGGAGACACCCGGAGTTCGCTTTGTTTTCACCACTCGGCGTCCCCGTTGGCTGAGCCTTCTTGCACCGGCTCGTGCGGGGAACGCCAAGATTGAGTTCCATCACTCGGCGTACCCGTTGGCTGAGCCTTCTTGCACCGGCTCGTGCGGGGAACGCCAAGCTTCTGTTTCATCTAACAGCGTCCCCGTTGGCTGAGCCTTCTTGCACCGGCTCGTGCGGGGGACGCCACGTTTTCAGTGCCAGAACCTAGCGCTGCTGGGTCAATTATTTCGCAGTGCTCTCCGTTGGATGAACCTAAGTGCCTCGGTTCGTGCGGAGTAGCGCTGTTGGAATATTCTCTCCTTGTGAGCTGTTTTTTGCCTGCCTTATCCAGACCTAATATTCTTCTATCAGGTACTGTACTTACTTTACATAGGGGTGACGTAACCCAACGTATTCCTTTTTTCTTGATTGTATTCGTTTACCTAAACGCGGTCCTTGCAATGGGATGGTGAACCGTGTTCACAGCCACCATCAGAGTATGCATGGTACGTACTAAGTATAGTAGTAATTAAAGTGACAGGAAAGGTTATCTCCTAGCTAAGGTCACGACTGATTGTGTATTACAGGTGGAGTTTTATACACGCTTCATACCTATACCCTGGACCAGATAGTAGGAGAAGAGAAGTATCTTCAGGGCCTACTCTTAGTTTTGTTTCAGGTATAGGGTACAGCGGTTTTTTGAGTATTTGTTTGAATCCATCAATACGCTAAGAAAAGATACGATTACTGTGTTTTTTTTCTTGTCGTTACAGATCTCCCTCCCTGCTGTCCCCTTCCTTTCCTTCCTGTTTCCTTCCCTTCTGCCCTCACTTGATCCTTCCTGGACCCAGGCTGTAATAGCTTTCTGGGTTCGGTTAGATCAGGAGGTGGCCTTTATCACATCAACCTGCTGATTCCGAGGACTTGGAGGATAACACATTCACATAGTGTTAGGTTGACATAAGTTTATTAGAAGTTTAAACACCATTTTTCCTTTATGCTGCCTTTTGCACACGGCACACACTTTATTAATTGTTTATAGTTTAGCAGAGTGTTTTACTTCACACGAGAATAACATGTTTTATACATTAGTAGCCTTGCTTGGTAATCTTAGTCTGAACAGTGAGTGCTGAGGACTTCAAGCTTATTTCAACACTGTGGTTGTTGTTCGGACTGATCAGCGCACGTTCTAGACATAACACATAAGCAGCTGTCGCTACCTCTGATATTGGCGCGTTTAATAATGCACTGCGTAGGATTGATCGGACACTCTTGGAGAACATTTGTATGCTGAGAGCTTGTGCAGAATTTGATGGGATCCACTTCTGCTAATACCAGAGGTATGGGGCCGCCTATGTAATCCCAAGAGACCTTCTGTAGTTATAAAATAACCTACTAGCAAAGGAGGGTGAAATATAGGTATATTTAAAACCTGTTTCCATTTAGCATTATAACATGCTTTCTCCCTTTGTATTTTATGGAATAATAACTATGCTGACAATCTTGTTTCTAATAATATATCTGCTTGTATTAGCTAAGGTGAGGCGCATGAGAACACAGCTTTAGAAATAAATATTTCAAACGTGCTTGTGTCTCTTTCTACTCCCTGTTTTGGACTGGTATGAGATAATAACGAAAGAGTGTTCATGTTTTCCACATTGCCTGAGGTAACCTAAGTCGCATGTTCTGGGTTGTCAAATCATTGGTTTTTTGGAAGAGCCAATGTGACACTGATGCTAGTCTGGTAGTGGATTTTAGGTACTAAGTTGAGTTTTGGCACACCCTTATGCACTAACAGCCTGATTCATGAAGTAAAATTGCGCCCGCAATCACTGCGAAAATGCAATTGCGGGCGCAATTTCCGTAATCGGCATTCATCATCAAAATAGCGAATTCGCAAACACAGAATAGCGAATTCGCTATTATATTCGCAGAATCCCGGCAGGTGAGCATTAGCGATTCGGAAAATGCGAGAAACCACGGATTCTGCAAAATAAATAGCAAATTCGCTATAGATTCGCAATCGGTATTCAAGAAAAATCGCTAAAAGCGAAAAAACCAAAAATCGCATTTTGCGCCGCGCAAAATAAGGACAACTCAAAGCAGGTGGTAACCATAAAAGCCATGCAAAAATTACTTTTACAAAACCGTTGTCCAATCACCAACAGGTTCTGTCCTGACCAATCACACATAAGGACAATCATCAGCAGCAGCATTAGGAGTCCCACAATGCCTGGAATGTACATGGTTGTGAGGCGTCGAAGGCTACAGCGATTAGCACGGAGGAGACGCAGGATCCAGGACAGGATATTCCGCCAGCGGGTCACCTTGCTGGGCCAAACCAGAGAGCAGATATATGCTAAATACAGGCTGAATGGGGAAATGATAATGCAGCTAATACAGGACCTTGACCCACTGATGCAGCACCCAACAAGCCGTACCAATGCGGTGCCTACACATGTGCAGGTATTGTGTAGCCTGCACCTCCTGGCCTCCGGGAGTTTCCAGGGGATAGTAGCGGCTGCTGGGGGGATATCCCAGCCCACCATGTCACGCTGCCTCCACACTTTTGTTGACGCCATGCTCACCCAGCTACACCGTCACATCAAATTCCCCGCCAGCCAACAGGAATTGGACATGACCAAGCTACAATTCTACAATGTAGCCCATTTTCCACATGTGCTCAGATGCATAGACTGTACCCACGTCGCCTTCTGCCCACCAGCTGCCATGGAGTATATGTTCCGCAATAGAAAGTCCTACCACTCCCTCAACATCCAGATGGTCTGCAATGCTAAGACATACATCACCGACATTGTCGCACAGTACCCAGGAAGTACCCATGACTCCTTCATATTCCGGCACAGCGGCCTCCACACACGACTGGTCAGGGGAGAGTTTGGGGAAGGACACCTACTTGGTAAGTACACTTTGTCGAAAATGTCACATTGCTAAGATGTAACAACGCAGCACAGGCAATCACCATCTGCTCCTCTCATTCAGGTGACAGTGGCTACGCCCTCCGTGAATACCTCCTGACCCCATACCTCAACCCTGCTACACCCCAGCAACGGCGCTACAATATTGCACACATACGGACAAGGAATTGCATAGAAATGACATTTGGCCTGCTCAAGAGCAGGTTCCACATACTGCACAAGACAGGTGGGGCCATGTATTACAGTCCTGCAGTGTGCTGCCGCATTGTGGCTGTCTGCGCAATACTACATAACATTGCAACCAAGCGCCGGATACCTGTCGACATCTCTGGCAGTGAATCTGAAGGGGACAACCGGCCACCTGCACATGCGCGCCATGCACGTGGGGAGAACCCAGCTGAAGGCCACAGACGTCGCAACCACATCACAGTGAACAGTTTCTAGTACACCCTCTTCCATCACCCCACAAATCAACAATGCATGCAAAATGTAATGATGACACAACGCTAATGTGTGTAGCAAAATAAATGTATTTGTTCAATTCACAAAAAAAAGGTTTCAGTACAACTATCTCCCACAAACGGTATTACAGCATACTGCTGTGTCATAGGACATGGCAGGCTTAAAGTCAGCCTGTGCCAATGAAAGTCAAATGTTCTCAAGTGCGCCTACTGCGCATTGCGCCCGAGCGCCTCTGAGGGGCATCCTCCTCCGGGGCTTCTGGACCTGGCGTGGGCCTGGTGCTGCGGCTGTGTGGTGGGATTTGTGAGGCTGAGTGGCTGCTGATGCTGGATGCCCCCTCACTAGCATCATCACCCCCCACAGTGGATGGTATTGCTGGAGGGTGTAGTGCCGTAACAGCCGTGGTGAGGTGCTCCAGGAGCCTGGTCATGTCCTCACTGCACTGGACAAGTTGGTGCTGCTGTGTTAGGGACCGCCGCGCCAACAGAGAAGTTGCATTGGCAGCAACATAATTCGACCTGCTGTAGGTGGCCAGCCGGCTCATGAGTTGACGGTGGCGGCGGCGTGCTGCACTGCGCTGTGTGGACATCGCAGCGGTGTTGACCTCCATGGCTGCAGCCATGCGGGCCATCCCCTCACCCACACCTGCCATGGATGCAGTCATGTTGTCTATGCGCTCCCCCACACCTGCCATGGCCGCCGTCATGCGGTCCATGTGGTCTGCGACTGTGGCCACATTGCGCCCTATCTTATGGAGCTGCAGCTGAATGGCTCCTTGCTGTCATGCCTGGCGCTGGTGTATCCTCAACATGCGTCTTTCAACGCTCAAACGCGCCAGTCCCTGTCCATTGCCCCTCCTGCTTGCTGGAGTGGTGTGCTGGCGAGACCTGCACGCCTGCCCTGCTGGCCTGAGTCTGTGGCTGGCCGCTGTGTCGTAACTGGCGCAGGCCCAGATGTTGTAGCGACAGCTGCTGGCGGTGTGACAGCTGGCGTTGCTGGTGCGCCAGATGCAGGGGGCACAATGGTAGCTGGCCTGGCGGCGGCTCTAGGTGGTGCAGCAGTAGCAGGGGGCACAATGGTAGCTGGTCTGTCTGCGGCTCTAGGTGGTGCAGCAGTAGCAGGGGGCACAATAGTAGCTGGCCTGGCAGCGGCTGTAGGTGCTGCACCAGTCGCAGGGGGAACACTGCAGGTGGATCTGGCTGCTGGTGTTGTAGCAGCGGCAGGGGCTGGTGCCTGGGTTGGTGGTGGCACCTCCTCCTCCTGGACCTCCTCATCAATTTGCAGCCTTTCACTATCGCTGCTTTCGCCGCCACCTGTGGGGGTAAGTGGAGGATCATTAGTTGCATGTATCTGGCAGAAGTGCAGTTGCTACATGCATGCTGGGTGACATTCCCTGAATGGCTGTGGCTTTGTGTGCTTTGAGACCTGTCTGGCTGCATTGTGGTACTACTACATTGTGGCCACACTACATCTCCCACAATGCATCAGGACATTCCTTGATGTGCAACTATGGCATGCCTATGGGACATTAGGGGAGCCTATTTGGTCATGGACATTCATAGGGGGCAGGGTCGCAGTCGCATGCCACTTACCTTGGGTGTCTTGGGTGGTGCGGGATGAGTCGAGACGTGTGAACCCTATACAGGCCTCCCTCTCTAGGGTGTCCTCCACCTGGTCCTCCATGGCTGTGTTGGGAGGGACTGTAGGTCCGCCACCTCCGGTGCCTGATGACTCTCCAAGGCGCTCCGCCACCTTCTCCTTGGCACGGCCTTGGAGGTCATACCACCATTTCTTCAGCTCCTCTAGGGACCTGTCGGCCACTCCCACGGAGTTAACAGTGGAGGCAATCCCCTGCCATATCCTCTGTTTCTCCTGCTCAGGGACCCTCCTGGAATCTTTTCCGAAGAGTTTATCGTGGTTGGCCACCACCCCCTCAATCAAGTGTTCGAGCTCCTGCTCGGAAAATTTGAGCTTCCTTTTGCGCCCAGAGGAGTTGCTGGTGCCAGGAACAGGTTCCTCTGACATTGTAGCAAAGTAGTAGATGTGTAGTAATCTCATGTATTGCAGCAGCTCTCCCACTTGCTCCCTCGAAGTCAGCCTCACTGTGGTGAATGGGGGTGGGAACTGGCTGCATCCTGGTTGTGATGTCATCACTGGGCTCGAAATGCGACTTCCCGTTTTCCCGATCTCGCGAGTTTGCGATCTCGCAAATAGCGATATCGCAAATAGCGATATCGCTATTTGCGAGTTCGCAATCCCGGCGCGGGTAGCCGAAAATAGCGATTTTTCTGCGATTATCGGTAATCGCTAACGGAATTTGCGATCGCGTGCGAATCGCTTTTTTTAATCGCAAATATCCATGAATTCGGATTTGCGATTTCTGAATAGCGATTCGCTTTTTCTCGCTATTACAGAATCGCAAATGCCATTTTTCATGAATCAGGCGGTAAGATCCCAAGTCTCTGTGCACAGTTCTGTGTAGGAGCAGAATCCCTGCAACACTTCTACTCTAGAGGCTAGTTCCTGCAAAACCACAGTTAAACATTGACCTTTTTTTGGAGAGTAGTCACCTGATCCTCCACTGTCGATACCCGCGCCTCTGCTTCTGTGATGCGGTCTACTGCATTTCTAAGGTCCTGGTGCAGGAACAACACCTCTGACCCTACCCCTGATTTTGTCATCCAACTTACCTCTGGCGTCATTAGTCACCGCTAGGTGTGCCGCATTGTCCGGTACTGTGCCCGCCCCCATGGCACCCCCCTCATTGCAGTAGTGAAGTGATCCAAGTTACCCTGCTTGGGGCCAGCTCCACCAGGTTTGTGCCTGCCATAGCAGTTGGAATGGGGGAGTAGGCGCGGGGGTCCCCTGGGAATTCAGATGCCGGATTCGTGTCCACACTGGTGTAGGGGGTATGACTCCGTCCGAGAAGAGCCGGAAGGGCTTTGTCATGCCCACAGTGGGGAAGCACCGTCAGCGGGTCCTCATGGATTCAGATGTGTCCTGGGCCACAAGCCACGCCGAGCCTAGCTCAGCTGCTTCTGCAGCCCACGACCACCCACCAAGTAGGCCCCATAAGGGAAGCAGACTCCCCGGACCACCCTGATAGCGCTCCCCACAGGATGCCTAACCTCAGCAGTGCAAAAAAACGATGGATTAGGACCCAGATCTTTTTGACTGGGTTGAATGTGCGACATTGATCCTCATTCGGTCCATCATCTGTTGTTTTTGCAAATCCGCTATAAGTGTACTGGGGATGCCCAGACGTGGGTCCAGGGCACTCCACACCACTGGAGTCAAGCTAGCCGGGCTGATGAGAGGTGTTACCTCGAAACCGGTCCGGTCCTCGGATGCTTGATTCCGTTCTGGGAAGGACATGGCTTTTGTAGTTTGAACTGGACTGTTCCCATGGGGCACAGGGTCAGAGCTGATTTGCATATCGCCATTGTCTAACCCAGGGTTGTGTGGAGTGCAAAAAAATGATGGATTAGGACCCAGATCTTTTGACTGGGTTGAATGTGTGACATTGATCCTCATTCGGTCCATCACCTGTTGTTTTTGCAAATCCGCTATAAGTGTACTGGGGATGCCCAGACGTGGGTCCCAGGCACTCCACACCACTGGAGTCAAGCTAGCCGGGCTGATGAGAGGTGTTGCCTCGAAACCGGTCCGGTCCTCGGATGCTTGATTCCGTTCTGGGAAGGACATGGCTTTTGTAGTTCGGACTGGACTGTTCCCATGGGGCACAGGGTCAGAGCTGATTTGCATATCGTCATTGTCTAACCCAGGGTGGTGTGGAGTGCAAAAAAACGATGGATTAGGACCCAGATCTTTTGACTGGGTTGAATGTGTGACATTGATCCTCATTCGGTCCATCACCTGTTGTTTTTGCAAATCCGCTATAAGTGTACTGGGGATGCCCAGACGTGGGTACCAGGCACTCCACACCACTGGAGTCAAGCTAGCCGGGCTGATGAGAGGTGTTACCTCGAAACCGGTCCGGTCCTCGGATGCTTGATTCCGTTCTGGGAAGGACATGGCTTTTGTAGTTCGGACTGGACTGTTCCCATGGGGCACAGGGTCAGAGCTGATTTGCATATCGCCATTGTCTAACCCAGGGTGGTGTGGAGTGCAAAAAAACGATGGATTAGGACCCAGATCTTTTAACTGGTTGAATGTGTGACATTGATCCTCATTCGGTCCATCACCTGTTGTTTTTGCAAATCCGCTATAAGTGTACTGGGGATGCCCAGACGTGGGTCCCAGGCACTCCACACCACTGGAGTCAAGCTAGCCGGGCTGATGAGAGGTGTTACCTCGAAACCGGTCCGGTCCTCGGATGCTTGATTCCGTTCTGGGAAGGACATGGCTTTTGTAGTTCGGACTGGACTGTTCCCATAGGGCACAGGGTCAAAGCTGATTTGCATATCGCGATTGTCTAACCCAGGGTGGTGTGGAGTGCAAAAAAACGATGGATTAGGACCCAGATCTTTTGACTGGGTTGAATGTGTGACATTGATCCTCATTCGGTCCATCACCTGTTGTTTTTGCAAATCCGCTATAAGTGTACTGGGGATGCCCAGACGTGGGTCTCAGGCACTCCACACCACTGGAGTCAAGCTAGCCGGGCTGATGCAGGTGTTACTTCTAAACCGGTCCGGTCTTTGGATGCTTGATTCCGTTCTGGGAAGGACATGGCTTTTGTAGTTCGGACTGGACTGTTCCCATGGGGCACAGGGTCAGAGCTGATTTGCATATCGCCATTGTCTTACCCAGGGTGGTGTGGAGTGCAAGAAAACGATGGATTAGGACCCAGATCTTTTGACTGGGTTGAATGTGTGACATTGATCCTCATTCTGTCCATCACCTGTTGTTTTTGCAAATCCGCTATAAGTGTACTGGGGATGCCCAGACGTGGGTCCCAGGCCCTCCACACCGCTGGAGTCAAGCTAGCCGGGCTGATGAGAGGTGTTACCTCGAAACCGGTCCGGTCCTCGGATGCTTGATTCCGTTCTGGGAAGGACATGGCTTTTGTAGTTCGGACTGGACTGTTCCAATGGGGCACAGGGTCAGAGCTGATTTGCATATCACCATTGTCTAACCCAGGGTGGTGTGGAGTGCAAAAAAACGATGGATTAGGACCCAGATCTTTTGACTGGGTTGAATGTGTGACATTGATCCTCATTCTGTCCATCACCTGTTGTTTTTGCAAATCCGCTATAAGTGTACTGGGGATGCCCAGACGTGGGTCCCAGGCACTCCACACCACTGGAGTCAAGCTAGCCGGGCTGATGAGAGGTGTTACCTCGAAACCGGTCCGGTCCTCGGATGCTTGATTCCGTTCTGGGAAGGACATGGCTTTTGTAGTTCGGACTGGACTGTTCCCATGGGGCACAGGGTCAGAGCTGATTTGCATATCGCCATTGTCTAACTCAGGGTGGTGTGGAATGCAAAAAAACGATGGATTAGGACCCAGATCTTTTGACTGGGTTGAATGTGTGACATTGATCCTCATTCGGTCCATCACCTGTTGTTTTTGCAAATCCGCTATAAGTTTACTGGGGATGCCCAGACGTGGGTCCCAGGCACTCCACACCACTGGAGTCAAGCTAGCCGGGCTGATGAGAGGTGTTACCTCGAAACCGGTCCGGTCCTCGGATGCTTGATTCTGTTCTGGGAAGGACATGGCTTTTGTAGTTCGGACTGGACTGTTCCCATGGGGCACAGGGTCAGGGCTGATTTACATATCGCCATTGTCTAACCCAGGGTGGTGTGGAGTGCAAAAAAACGATGGATTAGGACCCACATCTTTTGACTGGGTTGAATGTGTGACATTGATCCTCATTCGGTCCATCACCTGTTGTTTTTGCAAATCCGCTATAAGTGTACTGGGGATGCCCAGACGTGGTTCCCAGGCACTCCACACCACTGGAGTCAAGCTAGCCGGGCTGATGAGAGGTGTTTCCTCGAAACCGGTCTGGTCCTTGGATGCTTGATTCCGTTCTGGGAAGGACATGGCTTTTGTAGTTCGGACTGGACTGTTCCCATGGGGCACAGGGTCAGAGCTGATTTGCATATCGCCATTGTCTAACCCAGGGTGGTGTGGAGTGCAAAAAAATGATGGATTAGGACCCAGATCTTTTGACTGGGTTGAATGTGTGACATTGATCCTCATTCGGTCCATCACCTGTTGTTTTTGCAAATCCGCTATACGTGTACTGGGGAGTCCCAGACGTGGGTCCCAGGCACTCCACACCACTGGAGTCAAGCTAGCCGGGCTGATGAGTGGTGTTACCTCGAAACCGGTCCGGTCCTCGGATGCTTGATTCCGTTCTGGGAAGGACATGGCTTTTGTAGTTCGGACTGGACTGTTCCCATGGGGCACAGGGTCAGAGCTGATTTGCATATCGCCATTGTCTAACCCAGGGTGGTGTGGAGTGCAAAAAAACGATGGATTAGGACTGAGATCTTTTGACTGGGTTGAATGTGAGACATTGATCCTCATTCGGTCCATCACCTGTTGTTTTTGCAAATCCGCTATAAGTGTACTGGGGATGCCCAGACGTTCGGTCCCAGGCACTCCACACCACTGGAGTCAAGCTAGCCGGGCTGATGAGTGGTGTTACCTCGAAACCGGTCCGGTCCTCGAATGCTTCATTCCGTTCTGGGAAGGACATGGCTTTTGTAGTTCAGACTGGACTGTTCCCATGGGGCACAGGGTCAGAGCTGATTTGCATATCGCCATTGTCTAACCCAGGGTGGTGTGGAGTGCAAAAAACAATGGATTAGGACCCAGATCTTTTGACTGGGTTGAATGTGTGACATTGATCCTCATTCGGTCCATCACCTGTTGTTTTTGCAACTCCGCTATAAGTGTACTGGGGATGCCCAGACGTGGGTCCTAGGCACTCCACACCACTGGAGTCAAGCTAGCCGGGCTGATGAGAGGTGTTACCTCGAAACCGGTCCGGTCCTCGGATGCTTGATTCCGTTCTGGGAAGGACATGGCTTTTGTAGTTCGGACTGGACTGTTCCCATGGGGCACAGGGTCAGAGCTGATTTGCATATCGCCATTGTCTAACCCAGGGTGGTGTGGAGTGCAAAAAATTGATGGATTAGGACCCAGATCTTTTGACTGGGTTGAATGTGTGACATTGATCCTCATTCGGTCCATCACCTGTTGTTTTTGCAAATCCGCTATAAGTGTACTGGGGATGCCCAGACGTGGGTCCCAGGCACTCCACACCACTGGAGTCAAGCTAGCCGGGCTGATGAGAGGTGTTACCTCGATACCGGTCCGGTCCTCGGATGCTTGATTCCGTTCTGGGAAGGACATGGCTTTTGTAGTTCGGACTGGACTGTTCCCATGGGGCACAGGGTCAGAGCTGATTTGCATATCGCCATTGTCTAACCCAGGGTGGTGTGGAGTGCAAAAAAACGATGGATTAGGACCCAGATCTTTTGACTGGGTTGAATGCGTGACATTGATCCTCATTCGGTCCATCACCTGTTGTTTTTGCAAATCCGCTATAAGTGTACTGGGGATGCCCAGACGTGGGTCCCAGGCACTCCACACCACTGGAGTCAAGCTAGCCGGGCTGATGAGAGGTGTTACCTCGAAACCGGTCCGGTCCTCGGATGCTTGATTCCGTTCTGGGAAGGACATGGCTTTTGTAGTTCGGACTGGACTGTTCCCATGGGGCACAGGGTCAGAGCTGATTTGCATATCGCCATTGTCTAACCGAGGGTGGTGTGGAGTGCAAAAAAACGATGGATTAGGACCCAGATCTTTTGACTGGGTTGAATGTGTGACATTGATCCTCATTCGGTCCATCACCTGTTGTTTTTGCAAATCCGCTATAAGTGTACTGGGGATGCCCAGACGTGGGTCCCAGGCACTCCACACCACTGGAGTCAAGCTAGCCGGGCTGATGAGAGGTGTTACCTCGAAACCGGTCCGGTCCTCGGATGCTTGATTCCGTTCTGGGAAGGACATGGCTTTTGTAGTTCGGACTGGACTGTTCCCATGGGGCACAGGGTCAGAGCTGATTTGCATATCGCCATTGTCTAACCCAGGGTGGTGAAGAGTGCAAAAAACACGATGGATTAGGACCCAGATCTTTTGACTGGGTTGAATGTGTGACATTGATCCTCATTCGGTCCATCACCTGTTGTTTTTGCAAATCCGCTATAAGTGTACTGGGGATGCCCAGACGTGGGTCCCAGGCACTCCACACCACTGCAGTCAAGCTAGCCGGGCTGATGAGAGGTGTTACCTCGAAACCGGTCCGGTCCTCGGATGCTTGATTCCGTTCTGGGAAGGACATGGCTTTTGTAGTTCGGACTGGACTGTTCCCATGGGGCACAGGGTCAGAGCTGATTTGCATATCGCCATTGTCTAACCCAGGGTGGTGTGGAGTGCAAAAAACGATGGATTAGGACCCAGATCTTTTGACTGGGTTGAATGTGTGACATTGATCCTCATTCGGTCCATCACCTGTTGTTTTTGCAAATCCGCTATAAGTGTACTGGGGATGCCCAGACGTGGGTCCCAGGCACTCCACACCACTGGAGTCAAGCTAGCCTGGCTGATGAGAGGTGTTACCTCGAAACCGGTCCGGTCCTTGGATGCTTGATTCCGTTCTGGGAAGGACATGACTTTTGTAGTTCGGACTGGACTGTTCCCATGGGGCACAGGGTCAGAGCTGATTTGCATATCGCCATTGTCTAACCCATGGTGGTGTGGAGTGCAAAAAAACGATGGATTAGGACCCAGATCTTTTGACTGGGTTGAATGTGTGACATTGATCCTCATTCGGTCCATCACCTGTTGTTTTTGCAAATCCGCTATAAGTGTACTGGGGATGCCCAGACGTGGGTCCCAGGCACTCCACACCACTGGAGTCAAGCTAGCCGGGCTGATAAGAGGTGTTACCTCGAAACCGGTCCGGTCCTCGGATGCTTGATTCCGTTCTGGGAAGGACATGGCTTTTGTAGTTCGGACTGGACTGTTCCCATGGGGCACAGGGTCAGAGCTGATTTGCATATCGCCATTGTCTAACTCAGGGTGGTGTGGAGTGCAAAAAAACGATGGATTAGGACCCAGATCTTTTGACTGGGTTGAATGTGTGACATTGATCCTCATTTGGTCCATCACCTGTTGTTTTTGCAAATCCGCTATAAGTGTACTGGGGATGCCCAGACGTGGGTCCCAGGCACTCCACACCACTGGAGTCAAGCTAGCCGGGCTGATAAGAGGTGTTACCTCGAAACCGGTCCGGTCCTCGGATGCTTGATTCCGTTCTGGGAAGGACATGGCTTTTGTAGTTCGGACTGGACTGTTCCCATGGGGCACAGGGTCAGAGCTGATTTGCATATCGCCATTGTCTAACTCAGGGTGGTGTGGAGTGCAAAAAAACGATGGATAAGGACCCAGATCTTTTGACTGGGTTGAATGTGTGACATTGATCCTCATTCGGTCCATCACCTGTTGTTTTTGCAAATCCGCTATAAGTGTACTGGGGATGCCCAGACGTGGGTCCCAGGCACTCCACACCACTGGAGTCAAGCTAGCCGGGCTGATAAGAGGTGTTACCTCGAAACCGGTCCGGTCCTCGGATGCTTGATTCCGTTCTGGGAAGGACATGGCTTTTGTAGTTCGGACTGGACTGTTCCCATGGGGCACAGGGTCAGAGCTGATTTGCATATCGCCATTGTCTAACCCAGGGTGGTGTGGAGTGCAAAAAACACGATGGATTAGGACCCAGATCTTTTGACTGGGTTGAATGTGTGACATTGATCCTCATTCGGTCCATCACCTGTTGTTTTTGCAAATCCGCTATAAGTGTACTGGGGATGCCCAGACGTGGGTCCCAGGCACTCCACACCACTGCAGTCAAGCTAGCCGGGCTGATGAGAGGTGTTACCTCGAAACCGGTCCGGTCCTCGGATGCTTGATTCCGTTCTGGGAAGGACATGGCTTTTGTAGTTCGGACTGGACTGTTCCCATGGGGCACAGGGTCAGAGCTGATTTGCATATCGCCATTGTCTAACCCAGGGTGGTGTGGAGTGCAAAAAACGATGGATTAGGACCCAGATCTTTTGACTGGGTTGAATGTGTGACATTGATCCTCATTCGGTCCATCACCTGTTGTTTTTGCAAATCCGCTATAAGTGTACTGGGGATGCCCAGACGTGGGTCCCAGGCACTCCACACCACTGGAGTCAAGCTAGCCTGGCTGATGAGAGGTGTTACCTCGAAACCGGTCCGGTCCTCGGATGCTTGATTCCGTTCTGGGAAGGACATGACTTTTGTAGTTCGGACTGGACTGTTCCCATGGGGCACAGGGTCAGAGCTGATTTGCATATCGCCATTGTCTAACCCATGGTGGTGTGGAGTGCAAAAAAACGATGGATTAGGACCCAGATCTTTTGACTGGGTTGAATGTGTGACATTGATCCTCATTCGGTCCATCACCTGTTGTTTTTGCAAATCCGCTATAAGTGTACTGGGGATGCCCAGACGTGGGTCCCAGGCACTCCACACCACTGGAGTCAAGCTAGCCGGGCTGATGAGAGGTGTTACCTCGAAACCGGTCCGGTCCTCGGATGCTTCATTCCGTTCTGGGAAGGACATGGCTTTTGTAGTTCGGACTGGACTGTTCCCATGGGGCACAGGGTCAGAGCTGATTTGCATATCGCCATTGTCTAACCCAGGGTGGTGTGGAGTGCAAAAAAACGATGGATTAGGACTGAGATCTTTTGACTGGGTTGAATGTGAGACATTGATCCTCATTCGGTCCATCACCTGTTGTTTTTGCAAACCCGCTATAAGTGTACTGGGGATGCCAAGACGTTCGGTCCCAGGCACTCCACACCACTGGAGTCAAGCTAGCCGGGCTGATGAGTGGTGTTACCTCGAAACCGGTCCGGTCCTCGAATGCTTCATTCCGTTCTGGGAAGGACATGGCTTTTGTAGTTCAGACTGGACTGTTCCCATGGGGCACAGGGTCAGAGCTGATTTGCATATCGCCATTGTCTAACCCAGGGTGGTGTGGAGTGCAAAAAACAATGGATTAGGACCCAGATCTTTTGACTGGGTTGAATGTGTGACATTGATCCTCATTCGGTCCATCACCTGTTGTTTTTGCAAATCCGCTATAAGTGTACTGGGGATGCCCAGACGTGGGTCCCAGGCACTCCACACCACTGGAGTCAAGCTAGCCGGGCTGATGAGAGGTGTTACCTCGAAACCGGTCCGGTCCTCGGATGCTTGATTCCGTTCTGGGAAGGACATGGCTTTTGTAGTTCGGACTGGACTGTTCCCATGGGGCACAGGGTCAGAGCTGATTTGCATATCGCCATTGTCTAACCCAGGGTGGTGTGGAGTGCAAAAAAAACGATGGATTAGGACCCAGATCTTTTGACTGGGTTGAATGTGTGACATTGATCCTCATTCGGTCCATCACCTGTTGTTTTTGCAAATCCGCTATAAGTGTACTGGGGATGCCCAGACGTGGGTCCCAGGCACTCCACACCACTGGAGTCAAGCTAGCCGGGCTGATGAGAGGTGTTACCTCGAAACCGGTCCGGTCCTCGGTTGCTTGATTCCGTTCTGGGAAGGACATGGCTTTTGTAGTTCGGACTGGACTGTTCCCATGGGGCACAGGGTCAGAGCTGATTTGCATATCGCCATTGTCTAACACAGGGTGGTGTGGAGTGCAAAAAAAACGATGGATTAGGACCCAGATCTTTTGACTGGGTTGAATGTGTGACATTGATCCTCATTCGGTCCATCACCTGTTGTTTTTGCAACTCCGCTATAAGTGTACTGGGGATGCCCAGACGTGGGTCCTAGGCACTCCACACCACTGGAGTCAAGCTAGCCGGGCTGATGAGAGGTGTTACCTCGAAACCGGTCCGGTCCTCGGATGCTTGATTCCGTTCTGGGAAGGACATGGCTTTTGTAGTTCGGACTGGACTGTTCCCATGGGGCACAGGGTCAGAGCTGATTTGCATATCGCCATTGTCTAACCCAGGGTGGTGTGGAGTGCAAAAAATTGATGGATTAGGACCCAGATCTTTTGACTGGGTTGAATGTGTGACATTGATCCTCATTCGGTCCATCACCTGTTGTTTTTGCAAATCCGCTATAAGTGTACTGGGGATGCCCAGACGTGGGTCCCAGGCACTCCACACCACTGGAGTCAAGCTAGCCGGGCTGATGAGAGGTGTTACCTCGATACCGGTCCGGTCCTCGGATGCTTGATTCCGTTCTGGGAAGGACATGGCTTTTGTAGTTCGGACTGGACTGTTCCCATGGGGCACAGGGTCAGAGCTGATTTGCATATCGCCATTGTCTAACCCAGGGTGGTGTGGAGTGCAAAAAAACGATGGATTAGGACCCAGATCTTTTGACTGGGTTGAATGCGTGACATTGATCCTCATTCGGTCCATCACATGTTGTTTTTGCAAATCCGCTATAAGTGTACTGGGGTTGCCCAGACGTGGGTCCCAGGCACTCCACACCACTGGAGTCAAGCTAGCCGGGCTGATGAGAGGTGTTACCTCGAAACCGGTCCGGTCCTCGGATGCTTGATTCCGTTCTGGGAAGGACATGGCTTTTGTAGTTCGGACTGGACTGTTCCCATGGGGCACAGGGTCAGAGCTGATTTGCATATCGCCATTGTCTAACCGAGGGTGGTGTGGAGTGCAAAAAAACGATGGATTAGGACCCAGATCTTTTGACTGGGTTGAATGTGTGACATTGATCCTCATTCGGTCCATCACCTGTTGTTTTTGCAAATCCGCTATAAGTGTACTGGGGATGCCCAGACGTGGGTCCCAGGCACTCCACACCACTGGAGTCAAGCTAGCCGGGCTGATGAGAGGTGTTACCTCGAAACCGGTCCGGTCCTCGGATGCTTGATTCCGTTCTGGGAAGGACATGGCTTTTGTAGTTCGGACTGGACTGTTCCCATGGGGCACAGGGTCAGAGCTGATTTGCATATCGCCATTGTCTAACCCAGGGTGGTGAAGAGTGCAAAAAACACGATGGATTAGGACCCAGATCTTTTGACTGGGTTGAATGTGTGACATTGATCCTCATTCGGTCCATCACCTGTTGTTTTTGCAAATCCGCTATAAGTGTACTGGGGATGCCCAGACGTGGGTCCCAGGCACTCCACACCACTGCAGTCAAGCTAGCCGGGCTGATGAGAGGTGTTACCTCGAAACCGGTCCGGTCCTCGGATGCTTGATTCCGTTCTGGGAAGGACATGGCTTTTGTAGTTCGGACTGGACTGTTCCCATGGGGCACAGGGTCAGAGCTGATTTGCATATCGCCATTGTCTAACCCAGGGTGGTGTGGAGTGCAAAAAACGATGGATTAGGACCCAGATCTTTTGACTGGGTTGAATGTGTGACATTGATCCTCATTCGGTCCATCACCTGTTGTTTTTGCAAATCCGCTATAAGTGTACTGGGGATGCCCAGACGTGGGTCCCAGGCACTCCACACCACTGGAGTCAAGCTAGCCTGGCTGATGAGAGGTGTTACCTCGAAACCGGTCCGGTCCTCGGATGCTTGATTCCGTTCTGGGAAGGACATGACTTTTGTAGTTCGGACTGGACTGTTCCCATGGGGCACAGGGTCAGAGCTGATTTGCATATCGCCATTGTCTAACCCATGGTGGTGTGGAGTGCAAAAAAACGATGGATTAGGACCCAGATCTTTTGACTGGGTTGAATGTGTGACATTGATCCTCATTCGGTCCATCACCTGTTGTTTTTGCAAATCCGCTATAAGTGTACTGGGGATGCCCAGACGTGGGTCCCAGGCACTCCACACCACTGGAGTAAAGCTAGCCGGGCTGATAAGAGGTGTTACCTCGAAACCGGTCCGGTCCTCGGATGCTTGATTCCGTTCTGGGAAGGACATGGCTTTTGTAGTTCGGACTGGACTGTTCCCATGGGGCACAGGGTCAGAGCTGATTTGCATATCGCCATTGTCTAACTCAGGGTGGTGTGGAGTGCAAAAAAACGATGGATTAGGACCCAGATCTTTTGACTGGGTTGAAGGTGTGACATTGATCCTCATTTGGTCCATCACCTGTTGTTTTTGCAAATCCGCTATAAGTGTACTGGGGATGCCCAGACGTGGGTCCCATGCACTCCACACCACTGGAGTCAAGCTAGCCGGGCTGATAAGAGGTGTTACCTCGAAACCGGTCCGGTCCTCGGATGCTTGATTCCGTTCTGGGAAGGACATGGCTTTTGTAGTTCGGACTGGACTGTTCCCATGGGGCACAGGGTCAGAGCTGATTTGCATATCGCCATTGTCTAACTCAGGGTGGTGTGGAGTGCAAAAAAACGATGGATAAGGACCCAGATCTTTTGACTGGGTTGAATGTGTGACATTGATCCTCATTCGGTCCATCACCTGTTGTTTTTGCAAATCCGCTATAAGTGTACTGGGGATGCCCAGACGTGGGTCCCAGGCACTCCACACCACTGGAGTCAAGCTAGCCGGGCTGATAAGAGGTGTTACCTCGAAACCGGTCCGGTCCTCGGATGCTTGATTCCGTTCTGGGAAGGACATGGCTTTTGTAGTTCGGACTGGACTGTTCCCATGGGGCACAGGGTCAGAGCTGATTTGCATATCGCCATTGTCTAACCCAGGGTGGTGTGGAGTGCAAAAAACACGATGGATTAGGACCCAGATCTTTTGACTGGGTTGAATGTGTGACATTGATCCTCATTCGGTCCATCACCTGTTGTTTTTGCAAATCCGCTATAAGTGTACTGGGGATGCCCAGACGTGGGTCCCAGGCACTCAACACCACTGCAGTCAAGCTAGCCGGGCTGATGAGAGGTGTTACCTCGAAACCGGTCCGGTCCTCGGATGCTTGATTCCGTTCTGGGAAGGACATGGCTTTTGTAGTTCGGACTGGACTGTTCCCATGGGGCACAGGGTCAGAGCTGATTTGCATATCGCCATTGTCTAACCCAGGGTGGTGTGGAGTGCAAAAAACGATGGATTAGGACCCAGATCTTTTGACTGGGTTGAATGTGTGACATTGATCCTCATTCGGTCCATCACCTGTTGTTTTTGCAAATCCGCTATAAGTGTACTGGGGATGCCCAGACGTGGGTCCCAGGCACTCCACACCACTGGAGTCAAGCTAGCCTGGCTGATGAGAGGTGTTACCTCGAAACCGGTCGGTCCTCGGATGCTTGATTCCGTTCTGGGAAGGACATGACTTTTGTAGTTCGGACTGGACTGTTCCCATGGGGCACAGGGTCAGAGCTGATTTGCATATCGCCACTGTCTAACCCATGGTGGTGTGGAGTGCAAAAAAACGATGGATTAGGACCCAGATCTTTTGACTGGGTTGAATGTGTGACATTGATCCTCATTCGGTCCATCACCTGTTGTTTTTGCAAATCCGCTATAAGTGTACTGGGGATGCCCAGACGTGGGTCCCAGGCACTCCACACCACTGGAGTCAAGCTAGCCGGGCTGATAAGAGGTGTTACCTCGAAACCGGTCCGGTCCTCGGATGCTTGATTCCGTTCTGGGAAGGACATGGCTTTTGTAGTTCGGACTGGACTGTTCCCATGGGGCACAGGGTCAGAGCTGATTTGCATATCGCCATTGTCTAACTCAGGGTGGTGTGGAGTGCAAAAAAACGATGGATTAGGACCCAGATCTTTTGACTGGGTTGAATGTGTGACATTGATCCTCATTCGGTCCATCACCTGTTGTTTTTGCAAATCCGCTATAAGTGTACTGGGGATGCCCAGACGTGGGTCCCAGGCACCCCACACCACTGGAGTCAAGCTAGCCGGGCTGATAAGAGGTGTTACCTCGAAACCGGTCCGGTCCTCGGATGCTTGATTCCGTTCTGGGAAGGACATGGCTTTTGTAGTTCGGACTGGACTGTTCCCATGGGGCACAGGGTCAGAGCTGATTTGCATATCGCCATTATCTAACTCAGGGTGGTGTGGAGTGCAAAAAAACGATGGATTAGGACCCAGATCTTTTGACTGGGTTGAATGTGTGACATTGATCCTCATTCGGTCCATCACCTGTTGTTTTTGCAAATCCGCTATAAGTGTACTGGGGATGCCCAGACGTGGGTCCCAGGCACTCCACACCACTGGAGTCAAGCTAGCCTGGCTGATGAGAGGTGTTACCTCAAAACCGGTCCGGTCCTCGGATGCTTGATTCCGTTCTGGGAAGGACAAGGCTTTTGTAGTTCGGACTGGACTGTTCCCATGGGGCACAGGGTCAGAGCTGATTTGCATATCGCCATTGTCTAACCCAGGGTGGTGTGGAGTGCAAAAAAACGATGGATTAGGACCCTGATCTTTTGACTGGGTTTAATGTGTGACATTGATCCTCATTCGGTCCATCACCTGTTGTTTTTGCATAACCTCAGGTCTCAGCATCGCTACAGATGCTCCGGGGCTGCACACACCCCACAACTCTGAAAGCAATCGAAAATAAGGGGGGGCCTGCATCCCAATCGATCAAGGGGTACAGTACCTTTCTATCCACATCTCACAGCCCATCTCACGAGCTTGCACCACTGGTAGTAATCAATACTGCGCAGGTGGGGGTCTGCCCTTGCCGTCAACACAGGCTTCTGCAACCTCTAATTAGTCTGCCACCGCAGATGTATAGCGTGGGGGAGAAGCACGGTAGCCGTCATGAGGTACTAGGCCCCCTTGCCTGCAGGGCCTATTCGTAGGCTGCGGCAGTGACCAATATGGCTCCCCCAGCCTTGGATGTATATGAGGCCTTCACTGGGTAGCCACGCGGGGTCTCGGGCCGCTGAGTCCCTGCCATGGGTCGGGTACAGCAGGTAATCCCCGGCCCGAGGTCTCTCAGGTGCAATGCAGCACCTGGGGGGGGGGGTAGTCCCTCTTTTCTCTAAGGCCCGTCACACCCCCAGGATGTAGGGTAGAAGACAGTAGATGCTGCCGCCCCCCCCATCCCACGCTTGCCACTACGCTCACCTCTAGGGCCACGACCAGCCCCCACCTCCACAGCTGCACAGCGAATGGCGGGTCCGGTCTCCAGATGGAGGCTGCCTGCCCAGGCCCCAGCCTGCGTCTCTTCCTCAGCGTCCATGCGGTGTGGAGCACTCGTCCCGTCTCCGCTGCAGCCAATTACCAGGTAACAGCACTCCCTGCCCTGCCAGGATCAAAATCTTTGCAAAACCAGCTCCTCTGAAAAGGATTCGGGACAGATTAACTGTGGATTACGGCATGGACGTGCGGAGCCCGATTATCCTGCATCCACCATGTTGGCTTTCCAAGCCAACCCCCCAACAGTTAGCATTCTTAAGTGATGAAAGGTGCTTTGGCACACTGTCTTTAATAGACATGCTAGTGAATGTCCCTGTAAATTAGTATACTTCCTTACTTTGCATGGATCTAATTCTTGCAAAATCCCAATTTTCTGTTTTAGACTTTTCCATGAAAAATTACGTAGGAAAGCTCTGAATATATTAATTGAATCTTGCCGAACACCTCTGAATATATTAATTGATTCTTGCGGAACTCTGCAAATACTGCTATAGCCCCATTTAAAAATAGGGACCTGTCTATAGTTTCAGCTATCACTTCCTCAACATTCCTAGGAACCATCCCCTCTTTTGCAATGGGAGTACCATGTATAACTTCATAACATCAGTCGGTTGTTTAAACTGCATTCATTAATGTGTTTTCTTGGAAGTAGATTTCTTCATTAACAAAGGCTCAGTACTGGAAGTATGCTTCCATTCACCACTAAAACTTTCACAAACATTACTTCTATCATTCTGGGTCTTAACAGCAGTAAGCCACTGAAAATAGATTCAATCTCAGACACCGTGATAACATTAGAAAGCCTGACAGGTATCAGCATACTGATACATGATCCTCTCCTTCCTATCGGGAGTCATCAGATACACAATTGTTAAGAAGTGGATGTTCAGAGCGCAGATTGGAAGAGAACGTGAAACCAAAGAAAGAAACACTCTTCTGATTACATCATTAATAAAGAAGAAAAATGAAGGACTCCTTAACCTCAATTCAAAAAGAAAAACATAGCCGAAAATAAAATCAGCCATGCCCAGAAAACTGAGGACTCTGCTTCTGAATGTGGAGTGGGCAGTAACAAAGCTGGACAGTGGGCAGTATTCACAATAGCTCGCAGGAACCTGATTGATTATATGGCGGCAGTAGCACTGAGTAAGCATCTCATGCTGGTAACACTGGATACCAGGGTAAGTGTTCCCCATCGTTTATACAATATTACAAGCAAGTTGGAGGGGGACATACCCAGGAATATCAAGGCTGTCTTTTTGGAGAACCTGACATATGGTTATGATATTCTTTTGGCTGAAAAAAAACTGGCAACCTGATTTCATAAGGGAGTGCCCAAACAAGGAAATGGTAATGTTACCAGCTTTTTCTGACATCTTCCAGGAATCATTGCAACATTCTTACTCCAAGGAGTAAAAACAATATCCAATTTACCATGAAGCTATTAAACAAGTTATGCAAATACTATAACAATTTGAATACCAAGGGGTAATAGAAAATTGCACCTCAATAATGAATAATCCCTTGTTTCCTGTAATAAAACCGGACAATACGTACCATCTAGAATTAAGTTACAGGTATCTGAACACATATGCTCGCACATTCGTAGTACAAAATGCGCACAGTGCCACATTCATGAATAACATTGCGCAGAAAAAATACAAAACACTAGATTTCTCAAATGGATTTTTCTGCCAAAATATAATACCTGGAAGTAGATAATTGACAGCATTCTCAGCGCTAGGCTCACAGAGGCAATTTTGCTGATTAGCTCATGGGTATGAGAATAGCCCTGGGCTGTTTTCAGCCAGAGTAATGGAGTTACTTTAACATGTTGATGAGGGGGCTTTGTGCTTCGTTGATAATATATATCTAATGGATAATTAATTAATGGAGCACTTGGGCAGAGTGGACTGCATATTTCTGAAATAAAATAAAAAATTGCACATCTCAATGTCCTATTTTTTGGATATGAGTTGTCAAGTTAAGCCAAAAGCCTAGCAACCCATTTTTTATGTGCTTTGCTCCAACCTCCAGCGACTCTGAAAAGACTTCAATCTCTTTTAGGAATTTTTATTTTTGAATTACGCAGAATATGTAAAACCATTTTACAACTTTTGAAGCCACATTGGACACAGAAACTGTACAAGCTGGTATGATAGCTTTAGAATACGTGTAGTAGCTGGACCATCTTGGTACATGTTGGACTTGGTCCTTTTTGCAGGGTCATTCCAGAACTTTTTGCCTTCCTCCTGTGTTTTTTCTGAACTGTTGTTGGTGGTTTCGTACTCTGGGCACTGTATCACTGCTAATCAGTGCTAAAGTGCATGTGCTCTCTATGGTAAGTTTGGTAAGATAGGCCTACACCTGGTTGGCGTATTTATTTTAACTATCAGTCCCTTGTACAGTGGTATCCCATATACCTAGGGGCAGTAAATTAAATGCTACTGGTGGGCTTGCAGCGCTGCTTGTGCCACCCACCAAAGCAGCCTTTCAAACCTGTTCAGGCCTCTGCCACTGCAGTGCCTGTGCACGCTGTTTACTGCTCCTGAGACCTGGCATATATAATGTGGTTGCCACGTCTGCAACTCCCCTTTTACTACATATCAGTCATCCTTAAGGTACGCCCTAGCTGGCCTTTGGGCAGCGTGCGGTGTAGGTAAAAGTTAGGACAAGTGCTTTAATTGTGTGGCATGCCCTTGTAGTGACAAACAGTCTATTTGGTTTCTCACTGCTGTGAGGCTGCCCTCTCAAAGGGATGCATTGGGGATTCCCTGATATGTGCTTCAGTGGTAATTCAGTGGTAATTCCTGATCTGAAAGGGGTAGCGTAATAAAGTTTGGTATGTTTGGAATAGTAGTGATAAATCCTACTTATTGGTGAAAGCGTATTTATTATTACTATTTTAGAAATGCCACTTATAAAAGTTGGCTTTCCTATGTGCTATGTGTCTTTGTGCCTGCCTTGTATGTATTGACTGTCTGGTTCTGGCTGACAGAGGAGAGGGGATGTGCTTTCACTGCAGCCAGTTCCTGGGGGTTGAGATGTGTCCTGCTCTGCCTGTGTGATTCAGCGCTAGACTGAATAGGCCTGGTCTGCATTTGGATAGGTGGGAGGAGTAGCACATGAACCAGAATAGTGCTGTGCCTGCCTTACACAATGATGGCTCCACCCCCCTGTGGTCTGTCTGCAGCCAAGGCTTACACTATGAATGGGGAGTGTTGTGCACTTGCAAATGCCATTTCTAAGTGCCCCTAGAACTGGTTTGAACTGGGCTCAGAGCCTTGTGCCAGGGGAGAACAAAGACTTTGTGACTGTAAGTAGTGGGGCTTTGACCTCATATTTGTTGTACTGCTGGAACTGAAGAAGACACTGCATGGGACTGCCTGGAGGAACTGCCTAGGGGCTGGACTATTCTCAGGGGCTGAGAGAAGGACTGCTCCTCTGTTAAGAGGCCCCTTGTGCTGGTCTGCCTGACTGATCCCTATCTGCTTGTCCCCAGCACTCTTCCAGGAGTGCTGCTGAGCCCCTGGTCTGGGCAGAACCGGGTGCTTTGTTCTCCTGGGCCTCTTGGCCCTGGTACTGGGCTTGGATCGTGCTATGAGTAGAGTACATGGAGTGCTTCGTTATTTCTGTGCCCTGAAGTACAGTGCCCACTCACCTGAAGTGCATGGTGGGCACTTTCAACTTTATTTCCTGAGCCCAAAAAGTGGGCTCAATCTCCCACATACGGTGGGTGCAGAGTGTGTTCGCACTGTAGCAGCAGGAAGCTCCTACCACTGCCAGAAGTCAGGCAGCAGCTCAGCCTCATTGTGGGTGGGGCTGCAACCTACATCTCGAGAGGGACTGGTATCCTACCATATTGCCCGGCTGCTGGGAGCAGCACCTCCTGCCGCAGAGAAGGACCTCCACCAGCAGCATTGCCTTTGCAAGCAGCACCCTCAATGGAAAGGGAACCCCTGGGTGGAAGACTGCGAAGCCGATGGAGACTTAGCTCCATGTTCCTCGACGAAGGCAGGCCTCACATGGCTGCGCAGCCCTGACGTAGTCTGTGCAGCTCAAGGTTGGTGGGTGAGTGCGGAGCACCTCACCTCCATTGCCTTATTGACCAGCTGACTTGGGCAATTATGTTTTCCTGCAGGGGGGGCTGAGGTAGTTCCTTCCCTCCCCTACTTTAGGGAAGCACTTGCCACTTTGCGGACCGGATGGGAAGGAAGTCTCCACGGAGGTCCCAGTCCGGCGGAGTCATTCGGAGCACCAAACCGATCGTTGTGCTCATGGATGGAGTGAGCCTCGATGGAGGCCCCCCTGGATAAAATTGCTATTTTCCATTGTGTTGACAGGCACTCGGCTCAGAAGCCTATGGAAAGGGCACCAGGTACCCTCATAGGAGAGCAGGTGGTGCTCTAACAGTTATTCTCTCCTAGGATAGTGTATACCCTGATGTGGTCTGCCCTAATTTGATTATGATTTTTCAAACATGTGCACGCTACAAATGTTTACTATGGTGCACTGTTGAGGATGGGTAGCCATAAAGTGTGATGCTAAGTACAGTCACTACCAGTAGTTACTGGTCGCCCTAACTTTAATGGATATGATGGTGGTCAGAATGGCCAATTGATTTATGTAATTCCTGTGAAGACATGACAAGAGCCTGGTGGCACAGTGTAATATATGTGATTGTGATCTAGTGTATTTTTATGGATAATACAAAGGGTATTGTTAGACCTGGCATCACTGGCGTGAGTCTCCCTTCCATTTTGACGGATTGCCTCCTCTGGTTTTATGCTTTGGGCACTCTGCCACTGCTAATCAGTGCCACAGTGCAAGTGCTCCCTATGTTAAATTGATGTATTATTTGGATTCCATGATTGGGTTATTTGATTTATCTGACAGCCCCTAGTACTGTGCACCATGCGTGTCAAGGGCTTGTAAATCAAATGCTGCTGGTGGGCTTGCAGCACTGGTTGAGCCACCCACAGAAGCAGCTTGTAAAGTGTGTCTCAGGCCTGCCATTGCAAGGCCTATGTGCAGTCTAGCACTGCCATGTCAACTTGGCCAAGTGCACCCACTTGCCAGCCCCTAAACCTTCCCTTTACTTCATATCAGACACCCCTATGGTAGGCCCAAGGGCAGGGTGCATTCTAAGTATAAGGTAGGACATACTCTGATGTGTGTAGCATGTCCTAGTAGTGAACTACAGCCATTTTCGTTTTTCACTATTGAAGACTACCTGTTCTCCATAGGCTAGAATGGGCAGTTAGATTACTACATTCTTATAATCATAACTGACGCAGGGAACATGGTAGAAATTCAAATTTAGTATGCCTGAACTCAGAATGATAAAATACATCTTTTAGTGAAGTTGGTTTTAATATTCTGTGTTTGAAAATACCACTTTTAGCAAGTAGGTATTTTCTTGCCTAACTGTCCAGGCCTGCCTCTGCTAGGTTGTGTATTCCTTGTCTGTGAGTGACAGGGCTGGGGGATTCAAGGAGACAGACTGGGGCAGCCTGCTGGTGAATAGAGAGATCTGTGTATAGATGGGAGGGGGTAGTTGCACCTGGGACCTGAATAGGGCTGGGCCTTCCCTCTACAATGCTGGCTCCACCTCCTGTGGCTTTTCTGATGTCTCAGCCCTGCACTGTGAAAGGAGAGAAGAAATCATGTCAACAAAGTCCTCAGGAACTGGTTTGGACTAGGCAGAGGCCTCTCTGCCTTCAGAGAACAAAGGATTTTGGGGTATAAATATTGGGACCCTGATCCCAAGAAATTAGATCACTTCTGGAACAAGAAACCTTTTACCACGGAGAAGAACCAAGGAAGCTGCAGGAGTTTTACTGCCCCTCTGCCAGTGTGCTGTTTGCTGGGTTGGCATGCAGTGGTTGCTTCTTTGCCAAGGAAAGGAGAAGGAAATTTTTAAGGACTTTCTTCATTTATAGAATATTCTCCAAGGGCTTGAACTGTGCTTGCCTCCTACTGAAGTTTCAGGGACAAAAGACTTCATCTCCAGCTCCCCTCTGAATTTCTGTGCATTGAGAAGAAGCGTGTCGCCGCCGCAGCCAAGACCGTTGCATTGCGGGAAAAGCGAGCCTTCATCGCATCTCCCTGGAAGTAAATGTAAATGCAAATTGATACTTGTATAGCGCACTACTCACCCGCAAGGGTCTCGAGGCGCTTGTACGAATACCGCTGTGGAACCCATCCTGGCTTTCCCTGTGAGGCGTCCACTCCTGGGCATCCCCAAGGTGGAGGCCAGGCATCCTTAGCGTTGTGGGGGCGGTTGTGGAGATTAAGTAAGCTATTGCCCCGAGTTGCAGAGTGGCACTCCATGATTGGAAGAGGCACCGAGGCGAGAATTATCAGGCCCGTGGATTTTTTTGAGCCCAAGACCCGCCGAGGCGGGGAATTGAACCTTGGTCCCGGGCTAGACCTCTGCATCAGGGTCTGCCGCTCTAACCATTGAGCCAATGTGTTCATCGAAGCTGCCTGCTGCTGCATTACCAGAGAAGCGTGACGCCATTGAGAGAGTCGTCATTGTATCACTGGAGAAGCGTGTCGCAGGGCCTGTTGCTGCTCCAAAGTACAGAGTTGTCGCAAGGCTGCCAGGGCATCTACGCATCATCATTGCATCACCACGTCAAGGGTGCCATCTTCTCGCATCGCAACCGGATCATCGCATCGCATCAAGGTGCCATTGTGCGCACTGCAACGGGACTGCAGGCCGAGAATCTACGCATCACCTCCGCACCGGTAAGGATCACGACGCATCCCCCACTCTGCGCAAGCATTGAGGCCCGACGCAACATCTCCTCTGGATCACGGAACCGACGCATCTCCCCTTTTGCAAGCCTTTTGTTCAGTTTGCGTTACGCATCCAGGTACTTTGTTGAGAACTTTGTCGCATTTATCATCAGCTTGAACTAAGCAACTTTTATCATCTTTAAGCAATCTTAAGTGTAGTATTGTGGATTTTTGTCGTGCCCAGAGGCCAGAAATGCTGCTCCCCACACCTCAAAAAGACTTCCCCCTCTTTTATGCTCACAAGAGGAGCTCTTGCAACTGGTGGACAAACACAACTTAAGTATGTGCTGCACAAAAGCCTCTCCAACGGAGTTTGAAGGACCTTTTTCTTGCCTTGACTGCAAATGGGGAAGCCAAGATGTCCCAACCTTACCCATAGTGCTAAATGTAAACCACTATTACAGTAAACTGACCCTAAACTGTATCTATTTTAACAGCAGATCTTTCCCTAAACATAGCATTGAGATTTGGGACATACTTGACGATTTGAGCCCAGATTTGGCTTTTGTCACAGAGACCTGGCTCGATGATAATAATACCCCCAACATTGTCTCTGCCCTATCTCCTGGTTGCAAAATACTAAAACAGGATAGAAAAGGCAAGAGAGGTGGTGGCATAGACATTCTCTTCAAAGAGCATCTTTCATGTATTCCCACCACAATTACCCAAACAGGCTCCCATGAAATCTAAGTGTTTTCAATGTTGAAGGGAAACTACACTTTACTGGGAGGAGCAGTCATTTGTAACCCTATTGGTCATAATTCTGGATTAAACACTAACTTACTCGCTTAATTCTTCCCCTTCTGCCTAAAACAGAATCAGTTTCTAGTCATAGGTGATTTCAACCTTCATTATGAAAATACCGCTAATCCTGGCGTTAAACACCTGAGAAATGATATGGCCATGATGCAATTAACTCAGAGGATCGATCTCAGAACTAACCCATTTGGCTGGACACACCCTGGACTTTATGTTCTCCAACATAATAACCATTAACATCCATGAGATTAAACCACGTTCTTGGACAGACCATTCCCAAATCTCCTTTTCCCTAGCTTTACCATACAAGCCATCTAAGGTGGAAACTACATATCAACCAGGGAAAGGAGCCTGGAACCTAATCACCCAGGAAGCATTCACTACTCTCTTCCCAAATCATGACCCGGGCAGACTTCACTTACAATCTGCCAGCACATCAGCTGCTCACCTACAACAAGAGATTGAGAATTCCCTTGAAAAATGCGCCCCAAAGCTCAATAGCAAACCGGCTTCTCATCGCTGATCCAAAAGATGGTACACTCTCTGATAAAACCAAACCAATGAAAATGCCGAACTTTGGAGCATAAATGGACCCTGTCAAAGGACAGCATAGATACACAAAGCTACTTAGCCGAACTGAAACATTACCACCATGCTATACAAAATGCCAAAACAAGCTATTATACAAGAAGGATTGAAGATAACAGCAGCTCATCCAAGTTATTAGCGAACTTTGTTAACCCACCAGCCTATCACAAACCATGGCTCCCACGACAGGGAACTGTGAACTAATCAATAATTTTTTCAGCGACAAAAGTGACAAAAATCGACGCCTCTTTCGACAACCCAGATGAAGACGCTAATATTGACTGGGAAAACTTGGAACCTCATCCCTCTACACAAATCCACCTTAACACATGGACTACTTTTTCAGAGGAAGAGGTGGGCAAAGCTATGACTGAGGTCAAGGAAGGATCTCCACTTGATCCTTGCCTGCATTTTATCTTCACCAGACTAGTGTTGGTTTTATCTCTTCACGCCACCAAAATCCTTGACGAATCTTTGGAGCAAGCCTTATTCCCAGACATTTGGAAAAACAGTGTTTTTTCCCCTTTTAAAGAAAGCAGGACTTGGAATGTATGATCCAGCCAACTATCGCCCCATTTCTCAATTACCTTATTACCTTATTAGTTCCGGAGTGCTTAGCCAATAAGCAGCTTACCACTTTCCTTGAATCTAATAATTTGTTTGACTCTTCGCAGACTGGCTTTAGGACTAATAACAGCACTGAGGCCACTTTACTGCTTTACTGGCTGTGTCTGACAATATTAGATCACTAGTGGATCAAGGCAGAGCCATAGCGCTGCTTCTACTAGATCTTACTGCGGCTTTCGATACGGTATCACACAATAAACTTCTCCATATCCTACACAAAAAAGGAATTTGTTCTAAAGCCTCATTTCTGAAACATTGAACCCAAACAATTCAAATGGGATGCTGTACCTCCACCTCAAAGAGCATTAAGTATGGAGTTCCGTAGGGAGCAACCTTAAGTCCCACCCTTTTTAACACATATGTTTCTTCTCTGGCGGTCAGTAGGAAATGGGGTTTTGACATCTGTTCATATGCTGATGACATGCAATTGGGTGATCCCCTTGATAAACAGATCGACCAACAGTGAGACGAAGAACAACTTAATAAATTGTCTCACTGAGCTCGCAGACTGGATGTCCCAGCACTGCTTAAAACTAAATGCCGGGAAGTCTGAAATTCTGCTCTTTGTGGGTGCCCAGGCAATTTGAAACAATATCTGGTGGCACTAGGCACTGCCCCAGAACCTAAGCGAGCAGCAACAAATGTGGGCATCATCTTTGATGACACCCTATCTATGCACGATCAAGTACGCACGTTGTGTGGAAAAGCCTTTTCCACACTGAAACTTTACAGATGGCTCTTTCCCTGGATCCCACTAAATTGCAGACAAACTGTAACACATTCTTTGCCCTTGAGCAGACTTGTCTACGGCAACACCCTTTATGTTGGCATGGCTGACTATCTTTTCTCCAGACTTCAGGTGGTCCAGAATGCTGCCACTAAATTAATAAGCAATACAAAAATACAGTTCTGCTTCCCACTGCTTGAAGGAATTACATTGGCTACCAGTCCGCCAGAGATCCGGTTTCAAGCTCCTTTGTTTTGCGCATAAATCCTTGCATAAAAAAGGCCACACATTTTCCAAAACAAGCTACAATTCCATGTCCCTTCACGCAACCTGAGATCGTGCCGTCAAGCTCTCGCCTCAGTCAAGCGCACATCCAAGGTTAGAATGGGCGACCTGTCCTTTTCAAAATCAGCTACAGTCCTTTGGAATTACTTACCCCTTGATCTTCGCCTGACATTTGATTACCTGCTGTTCAGGAAAAAACCGAAGACCACCCTGTTTCCCAGACTCTGAACCTACCTAAGAACCAAACTGCACTGCACTCTAATCCTACCAAGTGCCGTGATGTCCCTAGGGATTATTGATGCGCTCTATAAATACTATTGAATACGAATACAAAATACAAAAAATGTATGGCCCTCTGGTTTTAGATAGCTTTTGGGTAGAACCTTAATATCAGGAATGGGTGTTATGTGCCTGAGTTAGGCCCACGTAGCAACAATGCACATTGTCTTACATTGTCCTCCTTCTGCACAATAACATTTACTGTAACATTTTGCACATATTTCAGTGTGTGGCAATGTTGGATTAGTTTCTCTGAAACTGTTTTGCTTACACATCTCACTTCAGGCAACAAAATCATGATGTCTCTAATATTGAGTACAAGTACTTTTCACACGCTTTACAAATTTTATTCTATCTTCATCCAATGGGCCACAGAGCTATCTGCATATCCATAACAATACTAAAGATGCTTTTTATATGAATAAATAGCATTTCTAGGTTTTTGGCAGAGGAGACACTTCTGCTGACATCGAGAGGTCCCAGCATGCAGATGCTTCACCAAGCAGCTGTCTAAATATCTCTGTGAGGGGTTTCCAGTTCATGACCAAGACAGGGTCCTACATTCTGTACCACCAGGTAGTGTGCTTGGATCATCCCTCAGGGGGATTCTTGGCTATACACACACATACACTAAAGAAGCACATAGACTAGGGATTGCATTCTATGAATATGTCTGATTACTACCTAGTTTTATTACCTGCATATATATACACTATTTAGCACCATGGTGAAACCACACCTGCTATGTACTGTTTTGGTACTTGTAAACATTTTCATCTGCTTGTGTCTTCTGATTATCGCAGCACATGTTTTCTACATAAGAATAACATTGGTTCAATATACATATTGAAAAACGTCCCATTATGTATTCTCTGTATATTTTTCTGAGAACAAATGTACATGAGTGACTGATGAAAGGGTTCTGGATCTGTTGCCAGAATCCCTGAGAGGTCAGGTTTATCATGTTCAGTGGTTGCCATAAACCATTTGCTCCCTGTTTAGATTAAGGGGGCTTATGGTGGCACTGTGAGCTAGATGGTCTCTAGACCAACATATACTGTGGTGGTAGATGGACTCAGTCTATGCACCTCGCCCAAAGTTTATGTTGTCCACAAATGCCCAGGTCCAATGGATTAGTAGGAACTACATGACAGTGGAACTGTGACTGGGTGCATCTGAGTGGGTTTCTAAGTGGGTATGTGAGTCTCTGAGTCTCTGACTATGTCTGTGACTGGGTGTTTCAGTGTCTAAGTGGGTCTGTGAGTGGGTATGTGAGTGTCTGACTGGTTCTGTGTGTGGGTGTGTTAGTGTCTGAGTGTATTTGTGAGTTGGGTGTGTGAGAGTTTGATTGGGTCTGTGAGTGGGTGTATGAGTGTCCGACTGGGTCTGGGTGTGTGAGTGTCTGACTGGGTCTATCAGTGGGTATTCATGTGTCTGGGTGGGTGTGTGAGTATATGACTGGGTCTCTGAGTGAGTATGTGTTGGAAACAGGGCTATTTTGCTGATGCTTCCCCACTTTTTACCCCATTTTAGACTGGTAACGGTGTGTTTTTGACTCTCATAGTGCACAGGGACCTGCTAACCAGGCCCCAAAGCCTGTGTCCTTTGCCCAAAAAGTGAGGTGAACTGGTATCCCCAATTGGCAGGGTATTTTGCCCCCTTATAAGTACCTAGTATATGGTACAAGTGGTACACAGGGCAAGGGTGGTACAGGGGTCAACAGGGCTGAAGCACTGGGTTGTGCCACCTGGTGTGACCCAAGTAAAAGTGTGTCTGCAGGTCTGGTATTGCAATCCTGCATGAGCCGCCTGTCGGCTCGAAAGTGACTCTGCACACATCATTTGCTGCACAGCCACACCACTGCCTTAATATAAGTAAGTCCCTCCTAAGGCGTTCCTGCAAAGCCCAGGAGGTAGAGTGCATTATATTAAATGTGTGGATATGTATGTTTATACATATATATCCCTACAGTAACCTTGTAAAGCAAGGTTTTACTGTCAATGAGAGGCAATCCATAGAGTAACATGGGCTAGCTACCAAGAAAACTCGAGATGGTCAGCTTCATTATTGAATGACTGAATACTGTTGTGTTTTTTGTCAAACACTGTGCTTTTTCACTCCAACACGCTTCTCATGTCCAGGGTGAGCTACTAAGTCAAAAGTCTGTCCAGTTGTGGGATGTGCAAGACATTCCCCAGGATGGAGACAACAGCTAATCGCCTTCAGTGGCGGCATCCAATTTTAAGGCTTGTATGCAAGCTTTGGCAGTATGGATGGACTCGCACTGTCTGAGCCTAAACGGATCCAAAACAGAGGTGATGGTGGTGGGTGGCAGCAACATGAGCTGGACACCGGACTGGTGGCCAACATATCTGGGTCCAACGCCTGTTCCCTGCAAGGAAGCTAAGAACTTGGGAATATGGGTTGATCCCACTCTGTCCTACGAAGGGCACATTCGTCGCCTAGTGAGAAAGTACTGAAAACGCTTAATCACACCCTAGACTTCCGATGGATGCCAGACGCACTAGGACACAGGCGCTGGTGACGTCCCGCATGGATTACGGGAACGTTTTGTTCCTAGGCGCCACAGAAAAAAGTCTGGGGCGCATGCAAGTCCTCCAAAACACAGCAGCGCGTCTTGTTCTGATACTCCCTAGGAGAGCAGCATCCAAGTCAGCTTTAGCGGCTCTACACTGGCTACCGGTCAGAAAGAGGTTTATGTTTAAAGCTCTCCTAGTGTGGCATAGAATAATCTGGCATAAAGCTCCATCCTATCTTCAAGATCTAGTACATAGGTATGAGCCTAAAAGAGCGGTACGCTCAGCAGGGACGGGTCAACTGACAATCCCTCGTGTAAAAAGAGCGAATCTCGGTGGTCGCTCCTTCAGAGTTGTAGTGGCAAAAAATTGGAACAGACTCGTGACATCCCTAAAATTGGAAGAATCTGAGACCAAGTTCAGAAGTCTTCTGAAAACCCACTTGTACAAACTCTAATTGCAGTGGGTAAGCGAAAGCGGTGCTACTGTTGTCTGCTAAATTGTTTTCCACAGCAAGGGGACAGGCCGGGATGGCGTAACCATGCGCTTTATAAACTACTTTATTATTATTATTATTAAGGCAAGAAGGAGGTCACAAGCCTTCCCTCCCAGGATGACTAGTGTTTACAGTCCTCAAGGCAGTGACCCTAAAGGCTTTCACTGCCCTTGATGTGTAATTCCTTGTCCCTCATTTGAGTACAAGGCCCTTCCTGCCCTGCCCAGTCTGACAGGTGAGAAAACAAGTTATTCAGAAGGAGTACACCTTTAAAAGGCTAGCCATACCTTTAGTGTGAGCTAGGAGGTCTGTACAGACAAGGAAGGGTTCAGCTATGTTGTAAGACCCTAAAAGAAGAACTCTGGGTAGGAAAGTGTGTACAAACACATGATGTTGTCACTCCAGGGACAGGTTAGTCGCAGGGATTAGAAGCCCATTGGCCACTGTCCCTCACACACTTAACATCCCCTAAACTAGGATTTAAGGGGCTCCACTGACACCAGGACCTCAGTTCTGACTTTGAATGTGAGGAAAAGCACAAATAAGATGTCAACAACAGGACTTTAGACTCTGCCCCCATGCAAAGATATGGCACTTACGTGCCCTGAAGAGACCATATACTGGAACAATGTGTTTGACAGGTGTCTGTGGCAAAAGGTTTTTTGCCCCAGCAAGAGTGACTCCAGTGGACCCCAGAAGCCGAATCAGACTCCCTTGGATTAGTGGGACCAGTTCCCTGAAAACTGCTGGAAAATCAACGTGCTGCATGGCAAGAATTGTGACCCACTAAGGCTGTCGAAAGTGAGCCAAAAGAGACGTGGTACACTGCAAATCCGGGTAACTAAACGCTGATTGACACCAACCACAATCCTCCTTTTATCGCATGGGAACAGCTCACCTCACAGAATGACACGCCCAACATGTTCTCCCTCCACGCTGGGACACTCACGGATTCCTGCATCCAACACTTCTTCAACCTCAGGAGCAAGGAAGTCAGCAGCAAACTCATTTCCATTCTCAATGCTTCTATCACCACAGCCACCTTCTCCGTTCAATTAAAACATGGAAATATCAGGCCCACCCTCAGCTGGCCCCAGCAAACTCAAGAACTAGTGCCCAATCTCTCTAGTTGCGCTTCCCAGTCAAGTACTCAAGAAAGCCATCAACCTGGAGAACAACAATCTTCTGGATACTTCCCAGGCCGGCTTCCAGGGACTGAAGCACTAAGGCCGCCCTGATTCCTTTCCACTGTCGACATTAGAATTTGAGGAGACTATGTAGACACAGCGTCCCTGATCCTCCTAGACCTCTCTACAGCGTTAAACACTGTTTCACACCAACTCAGCTGCTACAATCATCCTCAACCTCCTCAAATGGACTGACATCACCCCACCTTAGGAAACTCCACTGTCTCCAAGTGCTGAAAGATGGCAATTCAAGATGAGGACCCACACATACAAAGCTGCTGAAACGGTTATAACCTGCTGAAAACGTTACCTTCTTAAAGTGCAGCACAAAGACTTCTGTGTACAGTGCTGTAGGCTGCGAGGTGGAGGTGAGAGCATAACTGATGGTCAATACTGTACGCAAAGAAATGGCTGGGTAGCACAGTCTCTTGATTCTGTAGCACGAATAGCTGATCTGGTGTCACAGATGAATGTTGCTGGAGATTTTCATTGGTGGTCACCGCATTCGGTTGTTGTTGTAAATCAGACGGCAGATCTTGTGTTGCCGGTTTTCATTGGTAATCGCTGTAGCGCAAAGAATCAGGTTCACTGGAGCTTTATGTTGGCAGTCATTGTGAGTCTACGTGAGAACGGACAGTTTGAGGTAATAACAAGCTCAAATTTCAGGATTTTTCCATTCTCAGAAGAAGCTCAACTAATGGCAACTAAAGGGCAGATTTAGAAGAAAGGGACGCATCTATAGAGATGCGTCACTTTCCTTGCGCTACCCTAAAAATGTTTGCACCACCATGGATGCGCCGTATTTACAATATGGTGCATCATTGCGGAAGGATTGACAGATGCATCAGAAATTCTGATGCATCTGTTGGGGCAAAAGTCACGCATTGCTGGAGTCGTGTCGCAGGCACGACTCAAATCCAGCAATGTATTTTGTGGCCTATTCCCACTACACTGCGTCACTCCTTACGCCTGCTTCAAGCAGGCTTAAGGTTTTGACGCAGTGGCGTCTTAAAAGTGATGCAGTGAAATCTAGTAGATTTCACTGCATCACTTTTACAAGGCTTTCCTGTGTAGGAATGCCCCCCTGCATACATTATACCTGACGCAGGTATAATGTGACGCAGGGCTTCACAGCGTGACGCATCTCCCTAGATGCTTCATGTTGTAAATAGGGCGCATTGTTTACACCGCCGTAGGCGGCGCAAAGAGGCACACGGGGCTTGTACATCTGCCCCCAAGTGTCCAGGACCTGGAGGAGAACCTCTTGGGGATCAGGAGCTCACTACAGCAGAGGCCAGCAGTACTCAGGTAGGGAACCTTTTGTGCCCCTGAGTTAATCAGGTTAGCATGGGATGAAGGAAGCAGGTCTAGACTTCCTTCTTAAAGAGAAAGGCTGTACTCAAACAGGGCAGTCCTCTGGTAGGAGCAGAGCAGTTCTCTGTGTGGCAAGGCAGTCCTTCTTCTGTAATGTCCACAGGTATAAGGGAGTACTGAAGAGCTGAGTTCTGATTTATACACTGAGGACTCACCGTAATGGAAATCTGCAAAAATGTCACATCTCGCGTAAACTATTATAATTGGTGTTCACAAACCTGTATGCAGTGAAAGTTGTATCCAAAGGCTAACCTGAACAAACAAAAGAAAGTCAGTACGAGCTGTTTATATGGAGCCGCGCAGACCCGAACCTGGACCACGCAGACCCAAACCTGGACACTGCAGCTGACCTGGGTTTATCAGGACTCCTGGTAAAATGGGCTGACTTCTATTTTAATGACGTTCTTTTGTTTGTTCAGCTCAGCCTTTGGATGTGACTTTCACTGCATACCAGTTTGTGAACACCAATTGTAATAGTTCATGTGAGAAGTGGCATTTTTGCAGATTAACTTTATTGTGGGTTCTCGGGGCTCCAAGGATCAGGATCCGAGTTATCTACTTACTTTGGATGTACTACTTGTACACTGATAAACTATGAGAGCTTTGAAAAAGTCATCGAGTACGATGAAAACGTGTCGGCTGTTGTTTTAATCATACTGTACATGAAATGGAACAATTCATTAAAGGGAAAGCTCAATTTGGCTTCAGACCGGGCCACGGTACTGAGACTGCTCTGGTTACCGTGTTGAATGATCTGCGAACGCGTGTCGACAGGGACAAGTCAGCATTTTTAGTACTGCTTGACATGTCGGCCGCGTTCGACACGGTGAACCATGAGGTCCTTCTGAGCCGTCTCGGTAATGCGGGAATAATGGGCTCAGCACTAGCCTGGTTATCATCATATCTGGATAACAGACAACAGGCAGTAACATTACCACCGTTCCGCTCTGCCATACGCCAGGTGAACCAGGGTGTCCCCCAGGGTTCGGCGATAAGTCTGATTCTTTTTAATCTGTACCTCCGCCCCCTGATACAACTTATAAGATCTTTCGGTATTCAAGTCATCAACTATGCCGATGATACCCAATTGATTTTTTCTTTTGAGGGTTCAGAGGCAGTGTCGAGGGACACCTTCCATCAGTGTATGTCGGCCACAGCAGAGTGGTTGCAAGCCAATTCACTCCAATTCAATGGCGCAAAGACGGAGATATTGCACTGCTCTTCTGACCGACTCCCTCGCCCATTGCCGGAAGACTTTTGGCCTAGCTCCATTCCAGGCTCGGTGGAGGCAGCAGACTCGGCCCGCAATCTGGGAGTCATGTTCGAGTCGAACCTGCAATTGGACGTCTCGGTGAACAGGACTGTTGGGACATGTATGGGCCTGCTCCGTGCTCTACGGAAGATACTGCCGCTTCTCCCGCGGGAAGCCAGAGTAGAAGTAGTGCGTAGTACCATCCTCAGTAGGTTAGACTACTGCAACGCACTACTTCTAGGAGCCCCAAAGGTTTTGATCCATAAATTACAGAGGGTTCAAAACATGGCGGCTAAACTAGCCCTATCCCTGCCTCGCTCGGCCTCTTCTGCCGGAGCCCTGGCAATCTTACATTGGTTACCGGTCCAGCAGAGGATCTCTTATAAGGCTTTGTGCCTGGTTTTTGGAGCATTGCATGGTCAAGGACCAATACCATTGCAAAATCTCTTTTCGTGGTATCAGGCTGCTAGGCCTCTGAGATCCGCCACAGCGTTCTTAGTGAAAGTCCCAAGAATAAACAGAGTGAGAATGGGCGGCCGCGCCTTCAGTTTTACGGCCGCCACAATGTGGAACACTCTACCTCTAACACTGAGGAGCAGTCAAAATTTGATTCTATTTAAAAAGGACTTTAAAACCTTTCTCTTCCCTAGAGCAGAATAAATTGTAGAACTGATGGTGGAACTGATCTCAGCCCCAGGATACCCGCTGGGTGACAGCTGCGCTTAATAAGCATTAAAATACATACATACATACATACATACATACATACATACATATATACATACATACATACATACATGTAGTTACATCACAATGCTTGGAGTCTATTTTACGAATATGGACCTGTCAAACTGATGGACTGTTTACTTTTCAGATTTATGGTGCTCTGGACATTCAATATATATTATTTGTATGTTGTTGTTTTTTTCTCTTATATACTTTACACTATTGGGGTGACATAGTGTTATCTGTTCCATAGAGCACACTTTACTGTTCGGATGTTCTAATGTATTTCCTGACGACTGTGTATGTGCCAGCATCTATTATAGGCCATTGTCACCTTGATATTTTTCTAATAATAATTCATAAGGCAACCAACTTTTTCTTTAATATATATAATACTGTACTGACGCATCTTTCTTTAATCACTCATAGTAAATGCCACACACTTAAAAGCAATCCTTGGCCAGCATAAATCCCAAATCATATACTTTTGCAATTTCAACATAGTTATTGAATCTTGAAGGTCAAGGCCAATGGGCATGTAAAAAGACTCTGACATCTTTTAGTGGCCAAAAGCAATGTGACATGACCTGTGTCAGGACAGCAACTGGACACAAAACTAAATGGTCAGAGCAGCAAGACCTCTGACCTCCTGGTCAGGGACCTCTGCTCTCGCCTCACACAGCTCTGTTGTTGCTCCGCTGCTCCCCAGCACCTCTCTGCTGGCAGGTAGGTGTTCAAGGCCCTCCTCCACCCTCAGGTTCCTGCCTGCGCCTCATCCCTGGTCGTCTAGTGGGAGAGCCTTGCTCTTCTGCTGGCCCACTCTGCCAGCTCTTTTGTAGTTTCTGCCCTGTCTATGCCTTGTTTGTGTAATTGTGCCTTGTTTGTGCCTGTTTGTCTACCTTTGCTCATTTTCTGTCTGTCTCCTTGTGACTTTTCTGTGCCTATTTTTCTCTTTGTTGCCTCTTCCACTGTTTTTCTTTTCATTGTTGCATTTTTTTTCCCTTCCTGCTGCCCCTATGGCCCCTCCTACCATGCTGGTTCCCGCTCCCACCTCCCAGCTGAGCTCCCTCCCCCATACTCTACTTATTGATGGCCGCTGTGAGGCCGAGCAGCTGACACAATGAAGGCGTACCCAAGTCAAGCCCGTCTGTGCCCGTTCATGGACCGACCGCGACCAGCGCCAGGGAATCTGGTTCTTTGACCTCACAGCACTACGACTCAGCTGCCCTCCGCACACTCAACCCCAGAAGAAACAACAACTGCCAGCTGTCCATGCCGAACACCACCCAGGGTCAGTTCTCCTGCTGACACTGCTGCTGCACCATCACACACCTCCAGACCCGCACAGCTACACCCCACCCATTGGGAACCATCGCACACAAACCCCGGAGCAGCATCCTCCTCACCGTATGCGCCCTCCACAGACACCCAGTAGAAATCTGGGACAACCTTGCTGCCCTGACGCCAGACGTCACTTTCCTCACAGAAACCTGGACCAACGCCACCTCTACCCCCAACATCGCAACCACCATTCCCGACGGATACAAGATCTAGAGGAAGTACCGCCTCAACCACCCAGGAGGAGGACTCGCCATTGTACACAAGAATGCTCTCTGACTCACCACAGCTAGCAAGAACCACTCCTCGTCCCCCATGGAAAACCTCCATTTCCAGATCCAGACCAAACCCAGAATAACCTTACATGGTACCCTTGCTGACTGACCTCCTAAGCCATGCACTGCCACAACCATCACAGACCTCATTGCCCCCCACGCCATCACCTCCATGGACTACGTACTGCTCAGAGGCCTACATTTTCACCTAGACAACCTCAGGAACCACAACTTTACCACCCTCCAGGACAACCCCACCTACATCAGATTGAAACAGCTCGTCACCATCCCCACCCACAAGGCAGGATAGACCCTCAACCCCATCTTCACAGGAGGAAACAACAACCACTTCTGCCACACCTTGCAACCCCTCTGGATGGACCACCACTGCATACATTACTCCTTCTCAAAACTCACTGCACGCAAACCTACACCATATCCCTGTGCAGGAATTGGAGCAAGGTCACTGAAGAGCATCTCAACTCCACCCTCAACCACGCTCACCCTCCTGCTACAACCAATATCAACTCTGCAGCCAGCGAACTCCACAGATGGATCACAGACTGCACAAACAAGCTCTAACCCCTCTGGAACTCCAGTAGCCCTAAAATACTGGTTTACTACTGTGACCTGATATGTGCGTTTTGTATGTGTGGTTTCATTAAGACAGGGTAGAAGCCCATCTAAGCCAATAGCATAAAGTTAATTTCTCATACTCTGTTGTGTAACTTACTGAAGAAGCACCGGCCTGTGTAACAGTTAACATTCAATATCTCTCACAGCAAAAAAAAGGCAATCACACCATACACATTAATACAATAATCATATTGGTTTTTAGAAGAAATTAAGATGGTTCGCTAGAGATCAAAAGACAGACTGTTTGCATTTTCATTTAACTGACTCAGAAATGAGAAATGAGATACCCTAGCCTGGAGTCATTAATTAGGATGCCAAGGCCATGCTTTTAGGCACCTGACAGTCTTGGGCATAAACTACTGACACTCTGAGGAGCCGCAGCCATTGGGGTAGGTGAATCAGGCAATGGAAATGGGATCTAACAATGAACCACCTATGAAACATTCATTTTTTTTAGACGGATATGCACACACATGACTTATTCAATGTTGTGCCTCTGTCTTTAGGTTATGAATATTAATGATATAAACATTGACATTGCTTCAGATCCAGTCTGCATCCCATGATTGCTGCTAGCGCTTTGCCAGGCTTCATCGCTGCGCCACGAAGGGTAGCTCTCTGAGCACTAAGGACCTTCCATCCACCAGTGCAGGCTGCTGGCCAAGCAGGAGGACATACCCACTGCAACAGTAAGTTGCACTTTATCCATTGTTTCCTTCTCTAGAATTACTAAGGATTCATCTGGGTTTAAACTGTAGGGCAGTGGACATGAACTTCAGCAGGAATGATTTCCCTCTGTACACATCACCAAAGAGCCTCTACTGAGAAACCTCATGATGGGATGTCAACAAAAAAATGTATATAATGCCTTTTTGACTAAATAACATCTGCAGCCCATTAAGCACTTAGGCGCTGGTGGAGGCGATTCAGCTGTCTAGGCATGCAGATAGATGATGGACGGTCAACAGAATCTTGTTTGGTGTCTCAAATTTAGCTTTATTCGATTTATCTGCAAAAATCATAAAAGCATACAAGTACATTTTATACAACAAATTTAAAAAGTTTTCCCCATCGAGAAATTTATAAAGAATCTATAAAACAGTTTTCCATATGTAAAAAGGCAATGATGAAGATATGGCCGGAGGCCTCATGTTAAAGCGTCTAGTAAAATTTAAACATGTAAGGCTTACATCATAGAATTTCTGTATTTCATCACTGACATTAAAAAGCGAGAAACAACAAAGATGACATACACCTCATCTAACAAGAGTAACTTCAAATAAGCGTTTTTACATGTTCTTATGCCCCAACGTTTAAGAAGAGGTAAGAGGAACAATTTCCTTGGGGCAGAATACAGATTACAGAAAAACATAATATGAATGTTACTTTGTGATGAATGATCATCGCATGGGCAAATTAGGTTCGGCGAAATCCAATCAATTTGTTTTGGAAGAGTGACCATACGGAAGAAAGTGCCTAAACGCAGCCTGGTAAGAAGCATACGAGGATAAGGTGCAGTTTCAGTCCTGAGATACAATTGTAAACCTTCAATAGGGGTAATTTTTTGGTAACTCAGGGTGGTATTTTTGAGTTTCTCAGTGTCCCATCTAACGCTTTCCAGGTGTGTGATTAAAAGTTTTTTGAGAGCTGGCCTAGATAAATGTTCTAGGGACTCTGGGTCATCATAGTATTCAGGATGTCCAATTTTAGAGAACATCAGCCGGACGTGTCGTAGCCATTTGATTTTGGATGCAGCATCCAGGTTCATACAATCCGTGATGAGTTCTCTATTAAATTGGCATTCCATAGTGGTCCAGATTTTGTGCCAAAGCAAACACGGTGATAGCTTTATAGTGTCGCTAAGGTATTTGAGGCCAGTCTCAATGTGAGTAATAAAAGTTGAAGTAGATTTACTCACACCTAGTAAATAGCGAATAAAAAGATTCTCACTAATTTGGAGTGAGGACACATTTTCAAAGCCCCATAGGCCTGCTCCATAAGTGACTGTCGCTACACACTTGGCTTGGTAGATCTGTAACATCTCGGCAGTTGGTTTGCCCCCAATTTTAGCTGCAAAAGTTCTCAGGGCCCCAATAGCACGGGTAAAGGCAAGCTTCCTAGCAGATACTGCATGTTTCCAAGCTCCTTTCCGCTCAAAAACAACACCCAGATAACAAAAAGTGTCTGTACTCTCAATTCTTTGCTCGTCAAGATATATCGAACATTGTGGCCTTTTGTTTTTTTGGGTGCATGGCATGGAGAAAGTTTTAGAGATGTTCACTTTCAGATTTCTTTTCCCCATGTAGGATGAGAATTCACTTACCGCTCTCTGCAACCCTACCTTAGTCCTAGACATAATTGCCGCGTCGTCGGCATATAATAGGATGGGTACAGGCCTACCATTGACGGCTGGGTAGTCACTTGGCAGATTTGTTAAATGCTCTACAATAGAGTTAATATAAAAGCTAAATAGAAGGGGCGCAAGTATGCAGCCTTGCCTAACCCCTCTATTTATGGCAAATTTCTGAGTACATTGCCCCTGGGTCCCGAACCTCACTCTGGCACCGGCATCTCTGTACAGTTCTTTTATGAATACGACGATGGTAGGATCCACCCCAATAAGTTCCAATGTTGACCAGAGCTGCAGATGATCCACACAATCAAATGCTGAGCTAAGGTCAACAAATGTGACAAACAGGTCCCCTTTTTTGGCCTCAGTATATTTGGAAATCAATAAGGACAGGTTTAAACATTGTTCCTGGGTACCCAATCCCTTTCGGAAGCCATATTGGAGTTCCGAGATGACCTTTTTTTCTGTCTCCCAGTGCTGAATTCTCTTAAGGACGATCCTTCCTGCGATTTTCATGAGGCCGTCCAGTAACGATATAGGACGGTAGCAAGCAGGATCGTCCCTATTTCCCTTTTTAAAGATGGGCACTACAATTGCGTCTGACCAGGTGTTAATTAAGCCGCATTTGTTTCCCATATTTAAAACGTTAGTTAACAGGGGAGCCCAGAATTCCAGATTTGTTTTATAGACATCCACTGGTGTGTGGTCGGGGCCAGGGGCTTTCCCTGGAGGGCTTTCCCTGATTGCATTTTCAACTTCTAAGGTGGTAAAGACCAGATCAATTGGGTATGGGGATACTGGGGGGTCACTTAACTGATAATCCTGAGTTGATTTATTCAAGGATAAGATTGCCTTTTGTTGATTCTGGGTGTCCCCCTGGCTGTTGGTGTAAAGTTTGCCATAGTGTTCTACCCAGAGCTCTGCCGTGATTGCTACATCTATGCAATTGTCAGTATCTTTTGTGTTGTATACTGATCTTATAACTTTCCAGAAGAGGTTAGTGTCCTTATTCCTGGCAGCTTCCCCCAAAGCTTCCCAGGCCTCCCTTTTCATAGTTGCTTTCCGATGATTAATTTCCCTCTTATACTCTCGTCTGGCCTGGGAAATTTGAACCCTGTTTTTCGGAATGGTGTTTAAAGCTTTCTTCAAATTCTTTAGGGCAGCTGTACACCTAGAGTCAAACCACCCGCATGCGTGTTTCCCATTCTTTTTGTGGCTCTTGGTTAAAATATCTTTTATGTACAGCTGGATATTAGCGAAAGCTGCCATAATCGCCTTAGGATCAATATCTTCTTCTAAACAGACAAATATGTCTGCAAAGCAAGATGATATGAAGTTGTGAAAGCAGATTGTGGGGTTCAATTTCTCCCACTTTATCACATAGCCGTTTATCTTTGTTAAGGTGACCTCTAGTGGATAAAGTGGACCGCTAGATTCCTTTGCTTTCTCCTCTGAGAGCCTAACCCCAAAGGTAATAGGGTAATGATCGCTCATTGGGTCATCCCCTATCTCCCAAAAAGTTATAAAATTGGGTTTAGTGGGGGATATCAGTGCAAAGTCGATTGTAGTTTCACAGCCTCTTCCATTATATGTTGGGGCAAAGGGAACTGGGGGGGAGCATGCCTGATTAATGAAGGTAAGATCAAAAGAGAATATAATACTGTTAAGGAGAGACCCCAGATTGGTGTGTGAGAAGTGGAAAGGGCCATCCTCCTCATGATCTGCAAGGCCGCACAAACCTAACTCAGAAAATGGGCAGATGGCACAATTGAAGTCTCCCACCCAGAGAACTGTATGGTCTCCCGTGTTTTGATCTCTCACTTTATGGATGTGGTTTGACATTTTATTCAAAATCAATTCCATTTCATTTACTGGCATATTGTTATAAAAATTCACCAGTATGACCTTTTGTGTGGTGCCCCATTTAAATGAAAGGATTTGGAAATATTGGTCAGAGTGGAAGTTATATACCTTTATATCCCCTACATTCGAGGTGTATATGCACAAACCCCCTTTATTGCGACCCTGTGGAGAGGGCGCAGCGGGTGAATGGAATGTTCGATACCCCATAATGTGCCTTTCCTCTGCAAGCCAAGTTTCTTGCAGGCAAAGTATGCCATGCTTCTGCACAGTCTCCAACCAAGGTGTGTGCATGATCTTATTGCCCAGACCTGCTACATTCCAGGATAACAGTGAGTGCTTTAATTCGCTAACTTCCTGATGTGTTTGGCCCACGTTCCTTGTTACGTCTACCGGGACTTGGGAATGTACCCTATCTAGATGTTGTGTGGCCCGCACTGAGAGGGGGCGCTGGACAGGGCAGGGTTGTTCCACCACCAAATGGGTCGGATTGTTAACAATGAGTGGTGATTTATCACTACTACTGGCATTCATTGAGTGATTTTGGTCACTCGACCGGGGTGGGAGATCGACGATTCCCAGTCAATCCACCTGATCTAGGCATTCAAACCAGTTCATAGTCGGTGCTCCTTCCCACCAGTTGTTAGTGGGTTGCCATCCCTGCCCATGCCCCTTCCATCTGTGATTGTGGGCTATGGTACAGGCCCCAGGACACTCTACTACCTGTTTTGGAGGGTAAAAAAGGTAAGGGGTTTAGTGACAATGGCTTGTTCAGTCGCATATGGATCCCATGTGGTGATGAGATGGGCTGTATGAGGGTCTGCAAATGACACCACGATGCAGTCTCCTGGTATCGATTTGTAAGTGCGACCCACCCATGGGACTCTCCTGACCATTAGGACCCTACTCCTGTTGGTGTGAGGGAGCTGCCTGTTGACATTTAGCCAGTAGATCACTTTGTTCTTTAAGGACCACTGGGTTTCCACAGTGTCAGGGTCAAGCGGAGGTACCCCAGCCAAGATAACAACATAGGGCCCGGCCTCAGGGGGGAGGTCAATATAGCCTCCGCAAAAGTTCTGATGATTTTGGTGTGGGTTAGGTATACGCTCTAAAAGAGGAGTGATAGGGTTGCTCGCCTTCTGGTCAGCTCTAGAAAAAGATTTGGGCTGCACCTGTTTTTTGGAAGGTTTTTTCTCTGATTTTGGTGGATTGGATGATGGAGGGGCAGCGACATTTGCAATTGTCCGGGGTTTGGGAATAGGAGTAGGTTTGGGTAATGGGGGGGGTAAAGGTGAGGGCAAAATTAAAGGAACAAGGGGGGCCTCCTTAGAGGCTGGAGCCGTTTGGATGCCAGTGTTAGAGGCTGGTACAGGTTGGATGCCATCATTACTAACCTGGGGGGCACCCTCAGTAATATGGGGATATGTTGCTTCCAGCTGTTTTAGGCTAAGCGTGGCCAGGGATACTAAGGTTTTATCCATTTCAAGAAGGTGATTCTCAATGCGTGACAGTCTGAGTTTAAAAGGTGTCAATAGTTGTTTTAAAGTAACCCAGACTGTTTTGAGAAAGTCTTCATCATCACCCGCTTTATCCATGTCCCTCCCTAGCTCATTTTGCCCTCCCCTTGTTAAGTTATCGCCAAGGACGGTAGGATTCTCTAAAACAGGGGCAGCAGTGGAGTTAAAATAAGTAAGATTGCTATCACCCCCTGTTAACTGGGTAGCTGGAGGTGATGTTTGTTTAAACTCCCCTGTGTTGGGCAGAGTTCTTCTATGATTGAAAAACTGCTGCCTTGCAATTTTTGCTTTCTTGCGAGCATAAGCAGATTTTGCATTGTTTTTCTTTTTCAGACCTTGGCGATCTAGGTTTTTACTTTTTGCTACAGAAAAGGAAGGGGCAGGAATGTCCGGCAAAGTGGTAGGGTTTCCCTGTTCAGTAGGCAATTGGCCCTCACTAGGTTTGGAGGTCATGGGTGAGAAGATAAAGGAAGAGTCTAATGGTAGTGGAGAGGAGGAAGGGGGGGAGTGATGAACGTCGGCGAGAATCAACAAGGGGGGGGGGCGTGAAGCCTGTTGGGGGGATGCCATTATAGAAAATGGGGTAACCCAAAGCGGTTTTGTTGGACCTGGGTAGTCAATATTAGCATAGAAACAATGGCCCAACCCGAAATCGATTATTAGCTCAATGAATCAGTACTCACAGTTGATCATTTTTTGTGACTGAATGGGTGTTTACAGTTAATCACCTTTTGTAGATTTTATCAAACCACTTAGAAATGCATCCACCTTGGAAAAATTGATTTATTCAAAAAAGGAGTTTTAATGAATTACTCCAACACAGCGAGGAAATTTCATATATACATTAATAAAATTTTTCAAACAACGAACGGTAACAAAGAGAGCAGCGTGCTTCTATAAAGGTGCCGGAAAAACAGAAGGAAAAAGTGATTTAGATAGAAAGGGTGTAAGCCTCAACAGAATAGTGACATAGGGTTATTTATAAAATTGAAAAAAACAGTGCTGTACAAAAAACAGCAAGATTATGCAATAAGGCCACTGATTGCTTATTTCTCTTTTAGCATTTATACATTCTTTTACTGGCATGTATAATGTTTAGAAAAAGGGTAGTGGTCCTATTTTTTGGAGTTTAGCTAAAAGAGAAAATTCAATTTTATAAATAACCCTATGTCACTATTCTGTTGAGGCTTACACCCTTTCTATCTAAATCACTTTTTCCTTCTGTTTTTCCGGCACCTTTATAGAAGCACGCTGCTCTCTTTGTTACCGTTCGTTGTTTGAAAAATTTTATTAATGTATATATGAAATTTCCTCGCTGTGTTGGAGTAATTCATTAAAACTACTTTTTTGAATAAATCAATTTTTCCAAGGTGGATGCATTTCTAAGTGGTTTGATAAAATCTACAAAAGGTGATTAACTGTAAACACCCATTCAGTCACAAAAAATGATCAACTGTGAGTACTGATTCATTGAGCTAATAATCGATTTCGGGTTGGGCCATTGTTGGGGGGATGCAGCAGACGCAATGTTTCCCAGGGAAGATTTTTTAGAATTAGCAAATGTTTGGGAGAGTCTGCGCGCAGCGTGTAACTCGATTGAAACCCTCTTCTGCATTTTTGTGATTTCGGCATCTATTGCCAAGTTTGTTTTTACAAGAACATCGTCCAAGGTACCATTTGGCTTAGTTAAACCCAGCGCAGTCTTACTGCGACTCCCCCGAGTACACATAATGTGTGACAGTTATGATTTCTGTAGGGTACTCACTAATCTCAGAGTCCAGGCACGATGACAGTGGCAAGAACCAAGGGGGGTGGGCCTGGCCAGTCCTCCTAGTCCTCGAACGGCCTCAAACGGTCCCGCCCTTGTCCCGGGCTTCTCCCGGCGCCCTCCCGCGCGCTCCCGCACAGCGGGGATGTTACTTCACTTTTATGCCTATGAGATTGGTGGATGAGGGGGTGGAGCCGGCAGGGAGAGCAGCCCAGGTGGTGACGGGCGCGCGGGGACTCCTGGTCCTTGGAGTCCCCCGCTGCAAGCTCGCAGCCCTGCCGGTCAGTGGGAACGCCCAACCCCTTGATGGAAGATGCAGTGTGGCGGCCGCAGCTAACCGCGCAGCGGGACCCGCGAAGCGGGTCCAGCCAGTAGTAGCGGCAACAGCGGCAGCAGGCAGCAGGGTTACCAGAAATCCGAAGGTGAGGCTAATGTCCGTGAATTTTGCCAAAAGGAATCCGCTTGCAGGGTTTTCAGCCGCCGATTAAGAAAGGTAGGATGGGGGTGGAGCCGGCAGGGAGAGCAGCCCAGGTGGTGACGGGCGCGCGGGGACTCCTGGTCCTTGGAGTCCCCCGCTGCAAGCTCGCAGCCCTGCCGGTCAGTGGGAACGCCCAACCCCTTGATGGAAGATGCAGTGTGGCGGCCGCAGCTAACCGCGCAGCGGGACCCGCGAAGCGGGTCCGGCCAGTAGTAGCGGCAACAGCGGCAGCAGGCAGCAGGGTTACCAGAAATCCGAAGGTGAGGCTAATGTCCGTGAATTTTGCCAAAAGGAATGTTTGGTGTCTCCCACAATTTAAGGAACCACAATACTCAGACATGGACTGAGGCAGGAGAACTGGCTGTACGGAATGTGTACTCCAACACAACACTGCATACACACGACTCACTCAGGCACATCTATGGGATTTGGCTGGTCACTTTATTGGACACATTGCATTGCTACAGCTACCAGGCTAATATGGAATGACCAGAACAAACCCATCAGAACTGATGCCCTTGGGCTGTTACTCACATTTTGTACTAGAGGATATGGAAAATCCACTCTGTATTATAACACTTTTCTGCACACTTTACTCCAATACAGAGAACATTAAAACTCTATGGGAGAAACACCTGTGTGGGCATCAAGAAAAAAAACAAATGGGCAGACATCCTAAGATACACAAAGAAAGTCACAGGAGATCCTCCCCTTAAATTTACTCAATTTAATTACCTGCGCTAAACCTATTCAACACATAAATAGCAGCAAAAATGCACCCAGGTTGGACGAGTCATTGTCTACAATGACTACCCATCCCAGATTTCCACCATATGGCACGGGACGTCGGAAATCAATGCACAATTCTGGAATTAAGTGGTGTCAATACTGACAGAATTGTCGGTCAGAGCAAGAAATAATACAAGCAATTCAGTGTAAACCCGATGATAGTCTTCAGTGAAGAATGAAATCACGTGCTGGTGAGTAGAGGCTCAATGTGTGTCTTGCTGATGTATACACTAAAGCGTGTGTCCATGAGGGATGAGCAAGGGGATTTTAGCGACTGTTCCTTTTGCACATAGGACTCATGTTGATGTATTGCATGTGACCTGCCTGGAACGTTTTTTGATGTTTTGCAAACACACTGATTATGTTCCACTGATGCTGTCAGATGTTTAAAGACCTAAGTTGGGAATGCACATGCTGCAATTTTGATATTGGATGCAGGGCAGTTACACAACTGCTGCTAATTTACATGTGGCGGCTTTACAGGCATTACATTTTGTGTTCAGCCGTAAGGAGAACATTCTTCAAAGATTTTTCAAATGTACAAGCTTCAATTATTTCAGAGGAAGACACAGGCCAATGGGTTTATACACCGAGAGGATCACTGTATTTTTGCTATTGTACAGATATTCAACTACTTACAAACACCTATTGCGGGACGCTAACTGAAATCAAAAGTTGTATCACTCAACTAATCTCGCATATATGAACCTGGGGGTATATTTATTAGCCCCTAGCGCCGCCTGAGCATCACTTTTTGTGACGCTCCAGTGGCGCAGATTACAAAATCACAACTATGAGGTCACTTAACGAGAAGAAATAGCTTTAGACCTCCTTGTTTTTCCTCTTTCTATGTGTGCTGCATTCTGCAGTTCAAGTTCAGGAATTTGTACAGCGCACTACTCACCCAGAGGGTCTCAAGGCGCTTGGGGGAGGGGGTGCATTATTTATCGAATAGCCAGGTTTTAAGTTCCTTTCTAAAGGAAATGTGGTTCTTTGTAAGGCGGAGGTGAGTGGGGAGAGAATTCCAGGTCTTGGCCGCCAAGTAGGAGAAGGATCTTCCTCCCATGGTGGATCTGTGGATGCGCGGAACTGCGGAGAGGGCTTGATTGGAGGATTTTAGTTGGCGGGTGAGTGTGTAGAAGGACAGTCGTGTGTTGAGGCATTCGGGTCCTAGTTTGTAGAGGGCCTTGTGTGCGTGGGTGAGGACACGGAACGTTATTCTCTTGTTGACGGGAAGCCAGTGCAGGTCTTTCAGGTGATCGGTAATGTGAGCTTGGCGAGGGATGTCCAGTATGAGTCTGGCTGATGTGTTTTGGATGCGTTGGAGTTTTTTCTGTAATGTGGCTGTGATTCCGGCGTAGAGGGTGTTTCCGTAGTCCAGTCGGCTAGTGACCAGTGCGTGGGTGATAGTCTTTCTTGTTTCGGTGGGGATCCAACGGAAGATTTTTTTGAGCATACGAAGTACGTTGAAGCAAGAAGATGAGACGGCGTTGACTTGTCTGGTCATCGAGACGGAGGAGTCTAGAATGAAGCCTAGGTTACGTGCGTGGTCTGTGGGTATGGGTGCTGTGCCCAGGGCCGATGGCCACCATGAGTCGTCCCAGGCAGAGGGGGATGATCCTAGGATGAGGACTTCCGTTTTGTCTGAGTTAAGTTTTAGGCGGCTGTTTTTCATCCATTCAGCTACTTCTTTCATGCCTTCGTGAAGATTGGTTTTGGCGGTGTTAGGGTCTTTGGTGAGGGAAAGTATCAGCTGGGTGTCGTCAGCGTAGGAGATGATGTTAAGGTTGTGTTGTCGCGCGATGGATGCAAGGGGACTCATGTAAACGTTGAAGAGGGTGGGACTGAGTGATGATCCTTGTGGTACTCCGCAGATGACTTTGGTGGCCTCTGATTTGAATGGGGGGAGGCGGACTCTCTGGGTTCTCCCGTAGAGGAATGAGATGATCCAGCCCAGGGCTTTTCCTTGTATGCCGATGTTGCTGAGGCGTTGTATGAGTATGCTATGACAGACTGTGTCTAAGGCGGCGGAGAGGTCGAGTAGGATGAGGGCAACTGTTTCTCTGTTGTCCAGTAGTGTTCGGATGTCGTCTGTTGCTGCAATGAGGGCGGTTTCGGGGCTGTGTTTGGCTCGAAAGCCGGACTGTGAGGTGTCGAGAGAGTTGTTGGATTCAAGGAAGGCGGCGAGCTGGCTATTGACGGCTTTCTCAATGACTTTGGCAGGGAATGGGAGGAGGGAGATGGGGCGGTAGTTCTTAAGTTCAGAGGGGTCTGCTGTGGGTTCCTTCAGCAGGGCGCTGAGTTCGGCGTGTTTCCAGCTTTCTGGGAAGGTAGCGGAGTTGAAGGAGAACTTGATGACATCACGGAGATGGGGTGCGATGATGGAGTCTGCTTTGTTGAAGATGTGGTGGGGACAGGGGTCGGTTGGCGAACCTGAATGGATGGAGTTCATTAGGCGGATGGTGTCTTCAGTGGTGATTGGGTTCCAGGCGCTAAGGTTGTTAGAGGGCGGTTTAGGTTCGGAGGTGGGTGGGGTGGACTGTTCTTTGGAAATGTTCTCAAAGCTGTTATGTATGTCGGCGATTTTGTTGTAGAAGAAAGAGGATAACGAATCGCAGAGGTCTTGGGAGGGAGTAATGTCGTTTGAGGCTGCGGATGGGGTTGGTAAATTCTTTGACGATGTTGAATAGTTCCTTGCTGTTATGGGCGTTGTTGTCAAGTCGATCCTTGAATGCTGATTTCTTGGTGGATCGGATCAATTGGTAGTGTTTGCGGGTGGCTGTCTTGAAGGTGGTCAGGTTGTCAGTGGTTGGGTTTTTTCTCCATGTTTTCTCGAGAGTACGGCATAGTTTCTTGGATTTCTTAAGGTCATCATTGAACCAGGGGGCCTTTTTGCTGCCCTGTTTGGTTTGGTGGTTTTTCAAGGGTGCTAATTCGTCAACGCTGTGAGTGATCCATTGTTTGAGTTTGGTGGCAGCTTGGTTTGGGTCCGATGGGAGGGAGGGTTTTGGTTGAGCGATGTGAGGAGTTGGTCGGTGGTGATTTTGTTCCAGTTTCTTCGCGGAATAGGTTGTGGGGGGTTGTGGGTCGTGGTAGTTTTGTATCTGTAGTGAACACAGCTGTGGTCCGTCCAATGGAAAGCTGTGGTGTGATCGAAGGAGATGTGCTTGCTGGAGGTGAAGATTGGGTCGAGTGCATGTCCGGCTACATGGGTGGGGGTGTCAACAAGTTGTTTGAGTCCGAGATTGGCCAGGTTGTCCAGAAGGGTAGTGGTGTTGCTGTCGTTTTTCTTTTCCAGGTGGAAGTTGAGGTCTGCCAGTAGAATGTAGTTCTCGGAGGTGAGGGCATGTGGGCTGATGAAGTCAGTGATGTCTTCGCTGAATTGTTTACGGGTTCCTGGTGGTCTGTATATGAGGGTGCCTCTAAGTGTGGTCCTGGGGTCGGTGTGGATCTGTAAGTGGAGGTGTTCGGCGGGTGCAAGGTTATCGTCGAAGCTGGTCGTGATTCTGATGGTGTTCTTATGGACGATGGCGATGCCTCCTCCTGTTTGGTTGGTGCGGTCTTTTCGGATGATCTTGTAAGTGTCCGGGATGGCTATGCCGATGTCGGGTGTTGATGATGCGTTCATCCAGGTTTCTGTAAGGAAGGCGATGTCCGGTGAAGTAGTGTCGAGTAGGTTCCAGAGTTCAGTGGCGTGTCTGTGAACCAAGCGGGTGTTCAGCAGGATGCACTTCAGGTGGTTGGAGTCGGAGCTGTGTTTGGAGTTAGTGGATTTGGTGTGGGTCTTGATGCAGGCGAATTTGGAGGAGTGGCAGGCGAAGGGACCGTGGGTACGTCCTGGGGCCACTTCGTAGCATTGTTGTGTGCGTCTGGGGTTAAGGGATAGGAGGGTGGCGGCGTCATACGTTATGCGGGAGGAGTGCCGTTTGCGGGGGCCAGGGGGTCTGCAGACATAGAAAGAGGTAAATGCCTCCTAGGATTTTTTCTGTGCAGGAAGGTGCCCCTACCTGCACAAAAACAACCCTGCAGACAACACAGGCACCCTTGCACCACCATGCAAAGGTGCCTGTGTTGGTGCAAGCCCACCGAAATGGTGCCATTGCAAATTGAACAGGACACTAATGCGCCGCACACTGGAAAAATACAAAATGATAGAAAAAGCGCTCCGTACAGCAAATGAACAACTCTCATTGGCGCCCCCATCTAACCCCAACGTGCCTCAATCGGTACTAAAACCTATCCTGCATGATCTTACCCTCAAAAACAATGAGTCCAGGAACACTTTTAAAATCTTTGACGAAAATGACATCTTCAAGTTAATAACAACACTTAAAACGTTAAACCACTTCTGTGATCCGCTTCCAGCCAACATCTTCAGCGAGATCAAAACTGTACTTATACCCATCTATACAAAGATAGTAAATGCATCTCTATCACGAGGACCCCTTCCAGGCTGGTTAAAAGAAGGGCCGGTGACCCAACTATGCAACCATATAGCCCAATTCCAACTCTTTGACCAGTTCCAACCAGGCTTCAGGCAGAACCACAGCACGGAAATGAGCCACATCATCGATAACGAACTCAGAAAACTAGATCAAAAAGAATCCTGGCTCCTAATCCTTCTAATCCTCCTAGACCTTTCATCAGCCTTCGATACGGTCAAACATATCAGTCTCCTTGACCTACTTGAACACAGAATGGGCTTATCAGGAGCTGTCCTAAAGTGGGTCACCTCCTTCTTAGACAACCAAACTCAAAGAATCAAGATTAACCAATCGCTATCCTCAACCTGGGAGTCCCTCAAGGTTCTGTCTTATCTCCTACCCTCTTCAATCTATACATGGAATCCTTAACCAAAATTCTTAAACTCTCCAATATCCATTACCACATGTACGTGGATGATACACAACTATACCTAAAAATACCATCGCTGGATGATATCCACCTTCTCAACACAACTTTACAAAAAACAGAAATCTGGCTAGCAAAAAACCACCTCAAACTCAATGCGTTCAAAACTGACTTTCTCCTTATCTCCCCACCACAGGGACAAGGTGACATAGAAAACTGGATGAAACACCTAACCGCGCTCAATTGCAAACCTCACATTATTGATTCCACAAGATCACTGGGAATAATACTAGACAAGAATCTCAACATGAGGGAACACATCAGCACAGCCACCAGAGGAGGCCACTTTCATATGAGCATTTTCAGAAAACTAAAACCCTTCCTCAACGACGACGACCTAAAAACAGCTGTTCAATCTCTAGTTCTACCCAGAATAGACTATGGGAATACAACCTTATGTGGCTTAACGGGAGCCAGTCTGGCTCCTTTAAGAGACTCAATAAACGCTGCTGCAAGACTCGTCACTAGGCTCCAGAAAGAGCAACCCAACACCCCAGATCTAAAGGAACTAAATTGGCTACCTTATGAGGCAAGAGCGCAGCTAAAGATTGCATGCATGACGCACAAAGCCCTGCACCTCAATACACCAAAGTATCTAGCCAATTAACTCGAATTATCAGGCAACAGTAGAACTCTGAGAAGCACCAACACCCTGCTATTAAAACCACAAACATTTAGGAAAAAGAAAACCTACACACGCACCTTCTCTAGCCTAGCACCCAGGATATGGAACGTCCTGTCCCAAGCAATCAGAATGAACCTCTCCACCACCTCATTCAAAAAATGAAAAATGAATAAAACTCTCTCCTGATCCCAGCCCTGATGCAAGTTGATACCAACCAGAAGCTAATCATCAACCAAGAGCCATGTTGATCTTTAATCGAGAATGACTAGCACAATCATGACCTTCTACCAGAACTAACAACTTATTCAATCTCTTCTTAGATACTCATTTATATGTGACAAGCATACAACTTTTCATTTGATGTAACTTTTGTAAAGCGCTCTGATACCCTCATAGGGTCTAGACAGTGATTTATAAAACCTTATAAATAAAAATAAATAAAATTGCGGTGGCATAAGTTATTGTTAGCTCAGGGATCTACAACTGCTGAATTTGTATGGTTTTGTACAAGTGAAATCTGAGCCTAATTATAACATCCCTGTAAACTTTGTTTTTTTTAAAGGAATATATATCCCTTCAAAGTAAAGAAGTATGATTTTTTTTATTAATAGATGCACATCTAATACTCTCTGTCATCTTTGAGGGACCAAGGGCCTCATTCATGAGAAATGACGCATCGCTGCGTGAAAGCAGCGATGCGTCACTTCTCAGTGCACACTCCTTGCGACATACCTGAAGCTTCATATTTAATGTATGACGCATCCTGTCGCAAGGAGTTACAGATACGTCAGTATTTCTGATGTATCTGTAAGCACAAAAGTGACGCATTGCTGGAGTGTGTCACAAAAGTGATGCAACTCTAGCAAGGCGTCCTTTCACATAGGGCAAGCCCCATGTGAAAGGGCCTGCGTCAGTCTTATGCCTGCAGTGAGGCAGGTTCAAGATTTTGACGCAACAGTGTCCTAGAAGTGACGCAGTGAAATCACATAGATTTCACTGCGTCACTTCTACAAGGCTTTTTGTGAGGGAACGCCCCCTTGCATACATTATACCTGACGCGGGTATAATGTAGCGCAGGGGTTTACAAAGTGACGCATCTGCTTAGATGTGTCACTTTGTAAACAGTGCGCAACAGGAGGCATGTTTTACGCCGCTGATGCGTCACAAAAAGTGACCCATCCGAAGCACAAAACTGACACAATGCCTCATAAATGAGGCCCCAAATGTGCTTCACATTATTTCATATTATTGATTGTTGTTACATCCTCAGTCTGGAACTAAAAATCCATCCAAGTGCAGCCTGCACCTCAATTTGCGCCAGAACATTGCATGGTGCAAAGTGCTGCATCACCACATTAGCATCCTGATGATAGTTGTCTTAAGTGTGGCACATTCTCATCCTCAGTTGTTTCCTGTGGCTCCTTAGTTGTGCAAGAAGTAGTTGGTGGAGGTGGTGCTCACTGTGTGGTAAACACACCTGATATGGAGGGGTTGGCCATTTGCCTCCATCACATCAGCATTGCTGTTGAGGGTGGGGTGCCAAATAATGCATCTGAGAGGACAAGTGAGTCATTCTGTTTGAATAGGGTTTTGACATAACTCTGACTACATCATCTACTTAAGGTATTGGGGGTTTGCCCTTTTGACGGTCTGTATAAATTAATACATAGAGGCTTTAAAACTGGGAGTCATTTCTACCACTTTAGGATGCAATGCCTTCGAATTATACATTTTCTCTAAATCCTACCTGTTGAGTGAGATATTGATAACACATAAAGATGATGGACAGAGTGCTGAAACCTTTCAGACACTCACCCCTAGTCACAGATCTGGGCTGAATCCATCATCATTCTTTAGCTCACTTCGCTATCACAGATCAGACCCAGCCATATGCAAATCAGTCTTGACCCTATGCCTCATGGGAACAGTCCAGGCCGAACTGCCAGGCCAGGTCTTCCCTGACCCAGAAACCAGGCTTGGCCAGGCATCCTGGGACCGGTTTCTGGGTAACACCCTTCATCAGCCAGGCTATCTTGAATCCAGGGGCAAAGTGAGCAAGGAACCCACGTCTGGGCATAACCTGCCAACTTAGTACGGACAAAGCAAACACAAAGAGATGATGGACAGAGCGTCTTTCCGATCAATTTGGAAAGTTTTCCGAATAGATGAATACGATGTTCGAAAGCGTTCATTCTTTCTGAATTGGTTCTTCCAACATGGATCAGCTGTTGGAATCTGACTTTGGGGCCCATAGCAGGCCCCCTTCACCTGGAGCCTTCCGAATGGGGCCCATGGGGAAACCCAAGGCACCCCTTTTTGCAACCATGCACAGTGTACCGGGCACCATGGGGTGCACACCACAGGTGAATGATTTTCCCCACCCAGCCCTTTCTTCATTGGGAGCCTGTTTATTTGGTCGGAACACAGGCTCCCATCGAATTCAATGGACGTCAGACTGAATCTTATTCAGAACAATCGTAATTGGTCGGTCGGACTCACCGATTTGGTCGTAAACCATTCCAAGATTGATTCAGTCCGAATGCTTCCCGAACAACATCATAATCGAACCCCTAGTATTATTTTCTGGCACTGCCTTGCTCACCTTGACACCGTTATGGTCTCCTGCAAGTCCTTATGTCCCCATAAAACCCACACTATTGCTATAGGCTGCCTTTTTGATTTTAAACATGGGGATGCATGAGTTGAAGTGTGAGCTAAAGAATATTACCAGCCACAGTCAATAGGAGAATAGTTGTTGTTTCCTCATTCAAGTCATATACATACAATCAATAGTCATCATCTAATTTGAGCATTCAAGGGGCTCTTCCTCTGTTTGCTGCCTTTATGCATTGGAAACCTTTCTTCATAGGTATACATCTACATAGAGGCAAGATGTTGCAGTGAACACAGGGTAGACAAGTTCCTGAAGAAAATAATTGCTTTAACTACAGGACCCATTAGTAATCAACATGCCTGTGGACATGGTGCCTGTCACCTGTTCCTACTCCACTCTTCCCCAATAATGTTTATACATATTTCAGGTCTGCCTTTCAAAGTTGGTATAGTTAAAACCTGCTAGTGAAGGTTTCTCACACATGGCTATGCATTCGGACAACCGGTTTGTAAAGGGTTTTTGACCTAAGTTCCTTTATGAATTCACCATGACATTCACAACCATTCCCAATGTGGATATTACATCCTAAATTGTGCATTCAATATATTTTGATTACAGACATTGATTTAAACTCATCATGTCATTACATATAACATATGGGAGAGGAAACAGATGGCGTGTGAGGTCTCATAATGAAAACAATCATTCTCTCACTGTTACAGGCACAATGACTGCTGCATTCCATTGTTCATTTTCATTCACAAAAAGTTCTTATAGTGGGTATACAATGAAATATCCTAATTTAAGAATGAGTATTAGTAGACTACGATTCCCTCAAATTGCCAGTTACAGCCAGTACACAATTTGTGTGAAACAGAACTTCCTATGCTGGCATTTGTAATGCAGTAGTGCTTACTTTTACATACATTCATTTATGACATTGCTTACTATCTGCCTGATTAGGAGTTGATTGGAGCAGAAGTCCACAGTAGAATTCCACACCGATCACATCTGACCCTGTGTTTCCTCACTCAGGGCACAAAGGTAAAAGTATGTTTTTGTGTACGTTCATGATTGTTTACTATTCACAGAGGTATTTTACGAGGAGTATATTTCCAACTGCGGAGTCTCCCCACATGCGAAACTATCGTAGAGGAATGCAGACTTCAAGCCATGTCTCCTCACAAAACATGTTAACATGTTGATGTCTTATATACAACTGTTTGTGAAATGGAATTAAAAATACTCTTGTAGATTTGGGGGATATTTTTTTATTACAGAGGGAATCCTCTAGTCCCTGTTTCCTTTCCAATAGAGACACACTGATTTACATGTATGATGAAACACCATGTGTGGTATGCTTGAGGTTTGATGGTATTAAACCATTTATGACTCCTTAGTTGCTGAGAATTTTTCAACCCAGATCTGAGCCATGGTTAAGCTAGTTGAGGAAGTTCACGCTTAAGCTTAACTTTTTTTCCAAATACGGTTTCCATGCCAATTGTATATCCGTTTTTTCCAACATCTCATGGATTCTAAAAATACCCAGGGCTTGTGCATTTCCCCGGAACGGGCCCAAATATACTTGCATATTGAGTTTATTAGGAAAAATAGGAAAAAAGTGCCCTGCGATAAAGTGACTGGATTATTTTTTTTAAATGGCATTAACCAAAAGTTTGTTGTCCTTGAGGTCACCATCTTCCCAGCTTTCAGGAACACACAAATAAAACTATTCACAAGCTGGTGCTAACAGCTGATACCACCTGTTTACCTGCGAAAGCAGTCGCAAAAAACATCGCCACAGATGACACCGGCAACTATCGCTAATGAGTTGCAGAGTAGGCATTTCTGTTCAAAAGCTGCGACAACACCACTCCTCAATATTCACAACGACCAGCCAGATTTCCAATAAGAACACAAAACAGCCGATAAGGCGCGTTAGCTGCAGGAAATTAACACCTGCTCTGACCTGGTGTAAAGTAGGATGCCAACCTGCACCAAAAAAGGGAGCCCAGCGCCGCACCTGAAGATCAAAAGATACCATGGAGCCACTGATCATGCCGCTCGGAGCCCCAACAGGGCCACAACACCCACCACCATTACCACCAGGACCCGAACACCCCATGAAATCCTCCCACCCCCCGGACCACTACAGAGGCAGCTCAGACAAAGACAGCAACCTTCAGAAAATGCACCAACCTCACAGATCCAACACAAAAGAATGTCATTACCCACTACAGGCTCAAAAGGACAACCATCCTCCGCATGCAACATCATGCCCACAGGCTGACGGTACCAACACAGCAGACAAAGCTGCTGGCCATGCTGCACTTTTTGGCCTCTGGTACCTTCCAAACAACAACCGCCAGAGTCGGAGGAGTCTCACAGCTAGCCCAATCCAAGTTCCTCACAACAGTCTTGGATGACCTCATCAGCTTGGTACCCCACTACCTATACTTCCCCCACATTGCGCAGGAACAGCTGGAGACCAGGCAAGGCGTCTGCGCCATAACTGCAGTCAAATACCTGCTTTCAGGTGCAATGTTTTGACAGAAGAATCCATTAGAGATATCTAATGTTGTTTTATATTTTTTGCGCACGATGTTATTCATTAGTGCTGCACTGTGAGAGTTTTGGACTGCAAAAGTTTAACAGCAGGAGTTTAGATGTCTGTAGTCCAAAACTAGACGATATGAATCGTCTGGCTTGGAGACAGGAAACAAAGGATTGTTCATTTGCGAGGTGCATGTTTCACTCACCCCTTGATAGTCAAGTTGATCTAAGATCTCCCTTACTTGCTTTTTAACTTCTTGTTTAACTGGGTACTGCCTTTGTGCAGTAGGTTGATTTTTTAACTGGATTTTGTGGGGAGCAGAATCCTCATCCCATCCTCCATGATTTTTATATAAGGCAGGGGCTTAGTCCACTGCCCATTTTCTTGCAAATGTGTATTTTTTATGAATTCGGATATGATTTGAGAAGGCAGGCATAATCATTTCTTCGCCATGAGGGCACTCCCTGACAAACTCTGGTGGCCAGTCTTTTTCAGCTAACAGGATATCATAGCCTTTAGAAAGATTCTCCCAAAAGAGACCTTTTATTTTCCTAGTTTTATCTCCCTCTATACGTAATGTGGTTTCATATAGTTTAAGGGGCACGCTAACTCGCGTGTCTGCAGTTTCCACCTGAATGTATTCATTTGTGTCCACTGTCTCCAGAAGATTCATCAGGATCTTGCGAGCTATGGTCACTTCTGCTGCGCTGTCTAGCATTGTCTGGGCCCACTCTCCGTTTTTCAGTTGTGTCCTCAGGATTCTCGGCATGTTTAATTTTAATACTTGCTACCTTCTTTCTGGGAAATTGTGATTTTTTACTTTGATGAGCAGGTTCGTTGTCTTTGGACTTGACGTGCTCTTCCTTGTGTTCTGACCGTCCTCTTCTTTCCGATTTCTGTGAGGAAGTCTGAAAAGATCGAGAGGGACGTGTATCAATATCTTGATATCTGTCAGGTTTTCTTAATTTATCCCTATCTCTAAAGTTATATCTTTTTTCAGAGGGTTCCCTTTGGGGAGACTTGTCTCCTCCTCCTGGAGATCTATTTCTCCGTTGGGGAGACCTTCCTCTGGACTGAAATTGTTTTTCTCTGGGAGTGGTTTGTTTATTACCCTCCCACTTCTTCTTTTGAGAATTAAGATTGTTTTCAATAAAGGTTTTTTCAGGATTTTCAATTAGCTGGGGTTTTACTGGTTTACCACCCGAACTATCTCTGCCTAATTCATCATAGGATTTTTCAATTATATGTTCTAGTCGGTAGGTTGTACCGTCAAGTGTAATTGGAACTAAATCTCTATATACATTTGTTAATTCTTTTATTTTAACTAAGAGTTCTTCGTTTGACATTGTTTCAATGTCTGGGTGAGGTGTGTAGCTGGCTAGAACCGGCCACGTGGCTCCTGGTCTACCTAGTGGACCAAGCCTGGTAATATGATTTAGATCTTTTAGGGCGCCATTAAATGAGAGCAGGTGCTCTTGGTATGTTAGTGGAATTTCAATTTCCTCGAAAGGAGAGTATTTCTCTGGAGATTCCGCTATTTTATAATAGTGGAACTCACGTGTCACAGCATGTGCTGCTGGAAAAGTTATCCAGGAATAGAATAACTCTGTCTGCCGATATTCATGTGCCCCTACCACAAATACAACTGTACCACCTCTCGGTGATACCCCATTTTCTATAAGTTTTATAGTTATGGTTTTTCTTATATTGGCCGGGATGAGTATTGCATCCTGGTCGTCTTCATTAAACCCTGTAAGGTCTGCACCCGGTTGATTCGTATTTACTGCGGCTTCACTGGTTTCGTTGTTGTCGCCGTGGTTTTCAAGGAAACAAAGATTAGGTGCACAATATTTTGGAACACTGTATCTGTCAACGTTGACTATACCGTAAACTAATACATAGGATTCTCATCCTACTAAGTTTCGGGGGATATTAACCTTGCACCCACTCCAGACGTCTATTGGAGTTTTTACGGGAGGAAGGGGTCTGTGTGAAAAGCACGACTGAGTTACTCTAGAATCTTGCGTTAGATTATCGCCTTACCAAACGTTGGGCGCCATGTAGTGTAGTTCCTATATTCCCAATAGGCTCAGCGCATTGGAATAACATAAACAGTAGTGTAGACGTAGGACTGAGGTCATCTAGGTCTCTGCTGACTATGTTAGACCTAATTAGTTTTGCCAGCTAGCTCAGAGGTCACTAGAAACTTTCTCAAATGAATAGGGAGGGGTTAACTTCCCTGATTTAGACAAGAAGGGATTAGCTTCTGACAACCATATAACATGACAACTTTTGCTCCTCCAGAATAAGGAGTGTATCTCCAGAGTCGTGTGAAAACAATAGACAGCTATTTCACTCAGTCAATCGTGCATACTTAATTTCACCAGGGTGCAGAGAAATAGAGAGACGGGCGTTTTCAATAAAAGGTGTTGTTTTATTGAGCAGTCTTCTTTCTCATGCAAAAGAAATGAATTGCCACAATTGCAATACTTATCATGAAGTAAAGTGCGTACAGTAAAAGGAGTATTATGAAATAATACTGTAAAAGCATTGATATGGTTTCTTAGCCATATGATACTTTAAAACGGATAAAATATTTACATACATAAAAACATTGACTAACAAACTCAACTGGTGCTTCTAAGATACGCCTACCCCGGTGTACCTGACCTAAGCCTGATACGTGGGAAGGAGTAAGTAAGTTGCAGTTTTAAGTTAAGTTAGATTTTTTTGCCAAGAATCTGAATCAAGAATTCTCTCTAAGGTTTGAATCAGCTCTGTACCTTGGTTATAGAATGAAGAAGGTCTTGTATCTCGTTTCTCAGGACACGATCTCCCAGTAACCCGCAAAGGTGACTGGAAACACCGGTGCTGGATTTCTCGGCGTGAGAAAAGGCAGCTTCTCCAGTGTGTCAAAGGGGAGGGACTGCTTCCTTCGGCTCTCGCATCAGCTGGGCTTCGGATAAGTAGATAGCCGCTCTGCTCCACACCACTGTGTGTTGCTTAAGGCAGGTGTTGGTATATTTATACCTGGAAGGTGCCGTGTTTGACGTAAGGTTGGACATAAGACGTCAATAAAAGATGTCACTAAGAACTGACTGTTCCTTTAGTGCTCGCAGGAGTACAATTACAAATCAAAATAAAACAAAGACATGGGGAATTCCCAGGTTGCTGAAGGTTTGGTGTGTCGAAAGAACTTGTTGTGCTCTCTAGGAATCTATTTGGGCTGCGTGGGCTATGACTAAATATGGGTAAGATTCTTATGCCTTCATAAGGACATGATTTATCATAACCGCATAAGGGCTTGAATGAGGAATATTTAATTAGGGTCCTAGATACATTCACAACAGTTTAGAGTAGGCGGAGTTGCACCAGTCACAGCTGTGCAATTTTAATTTTGGTGCTGTATCAACATATGCTGCTCTGGGCAGCTTAATTCTTGGCCGTTGGGTACAGTGGGATGCTGTAGGCAACCATAGTAAACGGGATTTTCCTCATCGGGATTTAGTTTGGACAATGAAGCCAGCAGCCATCCTTGATTTAGTTTGCACAGGGAGGCCAGCAGCCATCATTTGAATCTCCTGTCGACTTTCTGGGGCACGGACTTGCACTCTTCAACCCATCAAGAAGGTCATATACTTTGGGTTAGAATGGTAGTTTGATCCTTCGACTACAATGCATGGCAGTAACTGCCTTGGAACTGCCACATTATTAGCAGCTTTAATTGCAGAATGGTCGGAGGACTTGCTTGCGAGAAGAGGTTGGTGAGGTAGGTGATAAAGATAGGAACTATGTTGAAATGTAAAAAATCTAATATTTTGAGCCTAGCTCACGGTGACCAGCTCACTACTTCAATACGAGTTAACAGCAAAATACATTCTCCAGCTGCATATTTACATTTTAAGGGCCATATGTATCATCAACCTGATTTGCGATTCTAAAATTGTGTTTTTTTTTTTTTTTTTTGGAAATCTCTATTTCAGAATCGCAAATTGGGATGTATGTACAAATTTGCAATTGTTTTCCAAATTCTAAGTATTCCTTAATTGCGATTCGCAAATTGTGAATCGCAATTAAGGAATACTTTCCCATTCATTTCTATGGGCCAGGAGGCCCACAGGAATGAATGTGAAGTTATTCTTAATTTGCGATTCGCAATTTGAGAATAGCAAATTGAGAATAATTTCAAGGGTGCAGGGGTGTCCAAAGGACACCCTGTTGCTCCCGTGAAATAAGCATGGGTTCCCATGTGGCGCACATACATGCGCTAAGGGCATGTATGTGCGTCACATGGCACTTTGAAAAATGCAAACATTTGCATTTTTCAAGGAATTCGCAACTTACTACCAACTTGAAGTTGGTGGTAATTTGCGATTCCTTAAGGACAATTTGCTATTTTTTTTGCTTTATACATTGCATTTAAGGAATCGCAAAATGTGCGATTCCTTAAATGCAATTGCAAAATAAGGGATCGCACATTTTGCGATTTCTTATCCTAAAGCGGTCCCAGGACCGGAAACAACCGTCCTGGGACCGCTTTAGGAGTAGCACCCTTCATCAGCCAGATTAGCTTGAATCCCATGGCAAAATGAGCACTGAAGTCAAGCTATCCTGGCTGATGAGGGGCGAAACCCCGAAACCAGCCATAGGATGCTTGTTTCCAGTCCAGGTAGAACCTGTCCTGACAGTTCAGGCTGGACTGTTCCCATTGGGCACAGGGTCAAGACTGATTCGCATATGGCTGGGTTGAAACTGGAATGGCATGGGAGCAAAAATACAATTAAATTAGGCCCAGATCTCTGTACTGGGGTGAATGTACGACATTGTTCTGCATTGTATCCATCATTTGTTCTTTTTTGCATTTGTCACCCAAAGTGGGATGGGTATGCTCAGATGTGGGTCCCGGGCTCTCCATGCCACTGGAGTCAAGCTATCCTGGCTGTTGAGTGGTGAAACACTAAAAGGGGTCCTAGGATGCTTGTTTCCAGTCCAGGGAGGACCTGGCCTGGCAGTTTGGGCTGGACTGTTCCCATTGGGCGCAGGGTCAAGACTGATTTGCATATGTCTGGGTTCAAACTATAATGGAATGGGGAGCAAAGACAACAATGGATTTAGCCCCAGATTTCGGAACTGGGGTGAATGTATGACATTGTTCTGCATTCTGTTCATCAATTATTCTTGTTGCTTTTATGTACTAGGGCCTAATAGGCGAGGTCATGTCAATAATAGGAGCATCCTAACTCCTAGTGTACCCTAGTGTGTGAAGGTGGTTTCACTGTATTCTAGGTGTTTGCACCCCAACACTGGCCCAGGGCCTGGCTAGGCAAAGGCCAGGGACAATCAGTCAGTTACCACTAGTACCAGTCAGCAAAAAAAATGGCGGTGCCCAGTGCACAAGATATCTTTGCAACACCTGATGTCTGCTGGTCTTCCTTCTCATGGATTGCAGTGCATCCCTTAGACAGGGGGATGCTTCTTTGCCAAAAAAAACCCACAAATGAATGAGCAGTATACTAATTAATGTTTCCTCATGTAACGCAACTAGTTCTCGTGTAAAGCGCTCTGATACCTTCAGGTCAAGTTTGGGCTATATACATCCCCGTAAAAAACGAAACTGCTGCTCTTCTGCTCCAGTGGGGGTTTGTTAAATCAGCTTGATGATGTCACAAATGAGCGTGGCAAGGGGTTGGGGCTGAATCAGAAAAAAATCCACCTTGGCCCCTCCCTTTATCTCTCTGAAAGAAAACCCATGGTGCAAGCACCAGAGATTCCTATAAAGCCCTCCTGGGTGTCGGGCAATGGCCGATTGGCGCATCTAAGGGATTCATTGTTTGTGGCTCATTTTCCTCTTTGTCATTTTCTCAATTACGTCTCTAGTCCACTGGATAGGACTTATATTCTTATTGTTTATTCTTTTTTCTTTCCCACTCCAGATGGCATTCCGATTCTTTGAAACTAAGGAGCGTGTATCAATCTACCAGAAACACATGTTCCCTGCACCTAAGAAGGTACATGATGTGATCCTGTCCTACCTGGAAGAGAAGGTAAGAGGCAAATTAGAGCTGAGGATGAGGAGTAATATTAATAACATTTTTGAAAACGCAAAATAATTGCTTTTTTTACAGTATCATGTTTTCTAGTTGAAAGCTCAGTTCCAATGGCTCAAAAAACAACTAATGTAGTATAGCATTACTTGATGAAATTGTTTGGAATAAACTAAGTTGGGTTTGTTGATTAAAGATGTATTAGCCCCTTCCATGCTGGTGACGAACCCCAGCCGTCACGCTCTGCGGCGCTCGTGTGCTGATGACGGCTGGGGTTCGTCATGGCCCGCCCCTGTTCTTTTGTTTACCGCACAGCGGCGGAAACGGCCCAGCATCGAAGGGGTTAAAGAGTACTGAAGGAGTTGCTTGATTTTATAAAATACTTGTGTACACATTCTAGCAGTGAATATAAACATTTGAGGTTACATAGCGGAATTGAGATCGAACAAACGTTTGTTGTTACTGCCTGTCACCAGAAAACTGAGATACCTTGACACAGCAATATATATAATGTCCAGGGAAGCATTTTGTCTGATATTTCACCCCAGACTCTACCTTTTGCAGAAGGGAAGACCCTTTGAACTGGCAGTGGACGTCGGTTGTGGCAGTGGACAGGCCACAAATGTCTTAGCTGCTCATTTTCAGAAGGTGATTGGGATTGATATCAGCGAAGCTCAGATAGAGGAGGCCAAGCGTGTTGGTTCACCTTCCAATGTGTCCTATCTGTAAGTTAAGATATATACCTGCAAGAGTCTAAATTCTATGTGAAGCACACCTTTTTATCCATGCTGCACCCTTATGAAATTTAGTCAGACCACCTAAAATGCAAACATCGAGTGACACCTCTAGAGGTGGAATTGTACATGTCATCAAAATATATTTCTTACAAAATGATCAGAACTATAAATATTCCCATTAACATAATTTGCTATAATCGGTAGAACATTGGGGAAGACATTTCTATGATTCTGGCTGAGGGCAAAGGAATCCTCAATATATGTCATGGTCAGTGGTGACTGGAGATCCTTCAAACTGCTGTGACATTAATATCTAGTTTTAGCTTGTGAGCTTTGAAATTGGTGCACCATAAATACCTACCCTGGACTGCACTGAGCAGGCTAGCAAGGTGAGTAAAGACAGTGTTGGCAGCTACTCTCTGCTTCAAGAAATGATTTTTAAAATGGAGACAAATGGTGCAATATAGGACACAATGTTGTATAATCTGTCTAAAAGGTCGGAGGTTTTGAAGTCCTCTTCGAGGGGCGATTCACTTGTTGCATTAATCTTCAATACCGTCATCAAAATGGGTAATTGTGTCAGTAATTGTTTCCTACAGGCTGACATAGTTATTATAGGCAGATCAAATACCTGAGTTTGCAGTTTCACATGGCCTATCACATATAAAAAATAACAATAAAACAATATGCATATATGTGTTGCCTTCCACATAGTGCAAACCTAGCTAAAGATGCCATGGGGCACTGTACATCAATTAATCAATCAATCAAAAACATTTATATAGCGCACTACTCACCCGGAGGGTCTCAAGGCGCTTGGGGGGGGGAGTCCGCTACTGCTCGAACAGCCAGGTCTTGAGCTGCTTCCTGAAGGCGAGGTGGTCTTGGGTCAGGCGGAGGTGGGTCGGGAGGAAGTTCCAAGTCTTGGCGGCCAGGTAGGAGAATGACCTTCCTCCTGTTGTGGCTCTTCGGATGGGGGGACGGCGGCGAGGGCGTGGCTGGTCGATTGAAGGTGGCGTGTGGGAGCGTAGAAGTTGAGGTGGCTGTTGAGGTAGCTCGGGCCTTGGTTGTGCAGGGCTTTGTGTGCGTGGGTGAGGAGGCGGAAGGTGATCCTCTTGTTGACCGGGAGCCAGTGCAGGTCTCTCAGGTGTCCGGAGATGTGGCTGTGTCTGAGGATGTCGAGGATGAGTCTCGCTGAGGCGTTCTGGATTCTCTGGAGTCTCTTCTGGAGCTTGGCGGTGGTTCCAGCGTAGAGGGCGTTGCCGTAGTCCAGACGGCTGGTGACGAGGGCCTGGGTGACCGTCTTCCTGGTCTCGGTGGGGATCCACCGGAAGATCTTGCGTAGCATGCGCAGGACGTTGAAACAAGACGAGGAGACGGCGTTGACTTGTCTGGTCATGGAGAGGGATGAGTCCAGGATGAAGCCCAGGTTGCGTGCGTGGTCAGTCGGTTTGGGTGCGGAGCCCAGGGCGGGTGGCCACCAGGAGTCGTCCCAGGCGGAGGACGAGGAGCCCAGGATGAGAACTTCCGTCTTGTCCGAGTTCAGTTTCAGGCGGCTGGTCAGCATCCATTCGGCTATGTGTTTCATCCCTTCGTGTAGGTTGGCTCTGGCGGCGGCGGGGTGGTTGGTCAGGGAGAGGATCAGCTGTGTGTCGTCGGCGTAGGAGATGATGTTGAGGTTGTTTTGGCGTGCGATGGCCGCAAGGGGGCTCATGTAGACATTGAAGAGGGTGGGGCTGAGCAAGGAGCCCTGAGGGACGCCGCAGATGACTTTGGTGGCCTCTGACCTGAACGGGGGTAGGCGGACTCTCTGTGTTCTTCCAGCGAGGAAGGAGATGATCCATTCCAGTGCCTTCTCCTGGATTCCTGCGTTCCTGAGGCGTTGCACTAGGGTGCGGTTGCAGACAGTGTCGAATGCCGCGGAGAGGTGTAGGAGGATGAGGGCCGCTGTTTCTCCGTTGTCAAGCAGGGCTCGGATGTCATCGGTGGCGGCGATGAGGGCGGTCTCGGTGCTTTGGTTGGCCCTGAAGCCTGACTGTGAGGGGTCGAGGGATACGTTCGTCTTGAGGAAGGCGGCCAGCTGCTTGTTGACTGTCTTCTCGATGACTTTGGCTGGAAACGGGAGGAGCGAGATGGGGCGGTAGTTCTTGAGTTCGGTGGGGTCTGCTGTTGGTTTCTTTAGTAGAGCGCTGAGTTCGGCGTGCTTCCAGCTCTCAGGGAAGGTGGCGGTGTCGAAGGAGGTGTTGATGATGTCCCGCAGGTGGGGTGCGATGACGGCGTCGGCCTTTTTGAAGACGTGGTGAGGGCAGGGGTTGGTTGGAGATCCGGAGTGGATGGAGTTCTTTGTGCGGATGGTGTCTTCTGTGTTGATTGGGGTCCAGGCGCTGAGGGTGGTGGTGGGGGGCATTGGTGCGGTCGTGGGGAGCGTTGGTTGTGTGCTGAAGCTGTTGTGTATGTCAGCGATCTTGTTGTGGAAGTAGGAGGCGAGGGAGTTGCAGAGGTCTTGTGATGGGGTGATGTCGTTGATTCCGGCGTTGGGGTTGGAGAGCTCTTTCACGATGTTGAAGAGTTCCTTGCTATTGTGTGCGTTGTTGTCCAGCCGCTCCTTGAATGCTGTTTTCTTGGTGGCGCGGATCAGTTGATGGTGCTTTCGGGTGGCGAGCTTGAGGGTGGTCATGTTGTCCAGTGTTGGGTATTTTCTCCAGGCTCTCTCGAGGGCTCTGCAGTTCTTCTTGGAGCTCTTGAGTTCTTCGGTGAACAATTGGACCTTCTTGCTGCCGGGTCTGCTGGACAGGGTCCTCAGTGGGGCGAGGTCGTTTGCGCAGTTGCTGATCCACTTCGTGAGGTTGTCGGCGGCCTGGCTGGGGTTCGCTGAGCTGGCGGGAGGGTGCTGGTTCAGGGCTGCGGTGAGCTGGTCGGCTGTGATCTTGTTCCAGCTTCTACGTGCAGCCTGTTGCTGGTGGTGGTGGATCGTGGTCCGTCTGAAGCTGAAGTGGACGCAGCTGTCATCTGTCCAGTGGAGTCCGGTGGCGTGGCTGAAGACTATGTCCTTGCTGGATGAGAAGACAGCGTCGAGTGTGTGTCCGGCGAGGTGGGTGGGGGTGGTCACCAGCTGCTTGAATCCGAGGTTGGCGAGGTTGTCAAGCAGGGTGGTGGTGTTGCGGTCGTTGTTGTTCTCCAGGTGGAAGTTGAGGTCCCCGAGGAGGATGTAGTCGGCGGAGGGGAGGGCGTGCGGGCTGATGAAGTCGGCAATGTCTTCGCTGAAATGTGTGCGGGGTCCCGGGGGTCGGTAGATCAGGGTGCCTTTGAGGGTGGTCTTGGGGTAGGTGTGGATCTGGAAGTGCAGGTGTTCGGCGGTTGTCAGGGTGTCGTCGGTGTTGGTCGTGATGCGGACGGTGTTCCTGTGGATGATGGCGATGCCTCCTCCAGTCTGGTTGACGCGGTCCCTCCGGGTGATCTCGTATCCGTTCGGGATGGCGATGGCGATGTCGGGCGCTGAGGAGGCGTTCATCCAGGTTTCCGTGAGGAAGGCGACGTCTGGAGATGTGGTGTCGAGGAGGTTCCAGAGTTCCACGGCGTGTCTGTGGACGGAGCGGGTGTTGAGCAGGATGCACTTGAGGTGGTTGCTGCTGGTATTCGGCTTGGCGGGTGTGGGTGCAGGGCAGGTCCGGATGCAGGAGAACTTGCAGGCGTGGCAGCTGAAGGGTCCGTGGGTGCGTCTCGGAGTGGCTCGGTTGCATCCCGGGATTCGGCCGGTGTTGAGTGCGTTGAGGGTGGCGGCGGCGTACGTCCGGCGGGTGGGCGGGGGTCTGCGGGGGCCAGGGGTCCTGGCGCTGGGCGCGGTCCAGGCGCGGACGGGCGCAGACGGGCTCACCTTTGGCGCACCTTCGGCGCTCAGTCGGTGCTCCCGCTGCGCGCGTCCGCTGCGCGGTCGCTCTGGGGACGTCATAAGAAGGGAGCCGGGAGGGAGGGTCTGCGGGGGGGGGCGGGAGCGGGAGCCAATCGGCTGGCGGGGGGCGGGCCTCGGGCTGGGGCAGCGGGAAAATCTGGCGCGGTCCTCGGGTGGCGGGAGGCAGGGGGCTCGGCGGCCCTCGGTGGCTGGGGTGGCGGGAGGCAGGGGGCTCGGCGGCCCTCGGTGACCAGGCCGGGAGGCGCAGTGGTTACATGGGCGCAGTGGTTACATGGGGGGAGGGAAAGGAGCCAATCTACAAGAATGTGCGCATCAAGTAAGTATTACACAAATACATTTCACACATTTAGACACAGGTAGGTTACATTGTTTGTCTAGAATCACAGAATGTTGACCTTCAACTTGTTGGCCCTGGTTCTAAATAAATAGCTGTGGTTACTATGTCATGTGCTCCATTTAACATCTTTCATTACTTCTACATTTCCCTTCCTTTCATTTCTCCATCTTCAACTTTTGAGTAATTTGTCAGTCATGTAACTGCAAATGTACCTGTAAGGTATAGCAGACGAGCAAGATAGTAGACTTTTACCATTCATGCTACAGAAACCTTCTCGGTATGCACAGTTATTAAACTTACCACACAGTATACATGGCTTTGGGTTTTTACAAGCGTAGGCAACAGATAGCTTGAGTGAACATGGCATATAGCATTTATATTAATATAGATGATAAAATGCATCCATATAAGATACACATTACAGAAAACATCACAACAGTCAGTGCACTCTGGCTCCGGTAAAACAATATCAGCAATACATTTATCTAATTCAGTTCCAATTAGCTCTCAAATTTGAGTTTAATCTAGAAGTTAGAAATGCCATTACAATACCCTCGACTGTCTTAATGGCAGGAAAACAAAATCTATTTCTAGCTTATTCAAGCATTTCTTTTTTAGATAACTAAACATCACTTATTCATTAACTTTAAGTATACAGTGTAGCCCACCAATCTTATGCCAGGGGTGGCCAATGTTAAACCACTAAGTAAAAAATGACTAATGTCAAGAATTACTAAAATATGTTGGTGGTTTGCACAATTGCACCAGGCCCACCTACAATGAATGACTTCGTTAAGGCAGGCTGCCCACAATATGCTAAAGATTACTGATAACTGTACACCAAAGCCAATAATCTGCCATGGTGACCACCATCATGCTAAGAATAAAGGCTTTGGACCAATAATTGTCATTATAGACTGTGGACCATGATTATGCCAGTGGTGGGCAACATCCTTCCGAGGATACCCACAACACGCCACAAATGAATTTAAGGGTGCAGTAGCCAGACCTATTCAAACAAATCAGGAAAAATAAATGAAAAATATTTCACATTCAATTTTCTGTGTTTTCAAAATGCAATTTTTTAGTATTACAAAGTAAGATGTACATTTCTGTTAAGGAATTTGTGCCCACATGCATCAAGCATTTTTGGAGTCGCAAACGGTGCGATTCCTTAAAATCAGCCGTTTGCGACTCCAAAAATGCTTTTTCAGATGCATCATTATTTTGTATTGAAAATCGCTAATTTTGCGACTTTCCAGAATGCGATTGCATTTAAGGAATCGCAAATTTGCGATTCCTTAAATGCAATGCATCATTCTGAAATCAAATTGCGAAAACAAAGTTTGGAAGTGCAAATTACCACGAGGTTGAACCTCGTGGTAATTTGCGAAAAATGTTTAAAATGTTCTTAATTTCATTTTAAACATTGTCATGTTACAGACACACATGTCCTTAGGACATGTGTGTGTGAAACATCCATTTAAAAATACATTTCAGGTGTGCATCAACATTTGCGAATTCAAAATTGCGAATTCGCAATTTCCATTGATTCCTATGGGCCTTTTGGCCCATAGGAATCAATGGGAATAGCGAATTCGCAATTTTGAATTCGCATAATATTTGCGATTCGGTAAAAATTGCGATTTTTACCGAATCGGAAATATTTAGCATTTTCAATGGTGCATCCCATTTTGCAAATCCATATTTGCGATTCGGTAAAAATCGCAAATTTGGAAACGCAAAACGGGAGTTTGATGCATGTGGGTGTTGGTATACAAGGTCAAATTGTTTGACACTAGGAAAACAATATCAAGCAGAGCTCTATAATAAAACAGCATTCTATCTATATTTGTTGTGATGGTCTATACTTGAACCATGTATATTTTTTGCTAGTAAACCAATAACCTTTAACATTTTTCTGACATGTTGATTATCATTTCCATTGTGAGGCCAAGGACTTGAAGATATGTATGTACATTTGAATGAAGTGGGTAGATAGTAATTTGTTGCTGCTGCAACATGTTACAGTTGTCACGTTGAGTTTAACAATATGCACAGAGGTGGTTCCTGTGCTCATTGTACCACTGGAACCAGAATGTATCAGACTAATGTGCCCTAATCCGTGCAAAACCGGTCTTGGATTGCTTTTGTTCTGGTTCAGGGAGGACCTGACCTTGCAGTTTGGGCTGGACTGTTCTTAATGGAGCAGAGTCATTCTGATTAGCTTATGGTTGTGTCCAAATTCGATGGCACAGTGGGCAAAAAACAATGGACTGCAGTGCAGCCACCTTGTTGTTGCTTCATTTGACACTCTAAGTGTGACAGGTAGGCCCAGACATGGGTCCCGTGCTCATTGTGCCACTGGAACCAAGCCATACTCAACCAATGAGACCTTATCAGGACAGAGCATGTCTTTTGTTGTTTGTTCCCCAGTTAAAGGAGGACACGGCCTGGCAGTTCTGGCTAGACTGTTCCTATTGGAGCATAGTCAAGGCTGATTTCCATATGGCTGCGTCCAAATTGACGTGGCATGGTGGGCGAATGGGCTGTGCCCTGAGCAAACAGAAATAAATGTCATCATTGACCCCAAAGAGGGTAGATGGTGTTATGTTCTTATTCCGATGGTCTTTAATCCATTGAACCATTTGAGGACGCTTTCTGTTGATAAAGCCAATGAATGCCCCACCAACAGAAACTTTGGAGTCCGCCCATCTGAAAATAACTCCGGAGAATTAAGGGTTTAGTAAACAGGGTAATCCTTCACGTTTGTGGCAGCGTACCATGTCCACCACTCTCTAAGTCAAGCCCTAAGTCCAAAATCTTTCTTTTTATTTGTAAAGGAGATTTAATGGCTTGATTTAAGTTGAAGCACTTTAGTAATTTTGGGGGAAATTGTTCTAATTCAACTTAAGATCCTCAAAGCATAGGTTATTGATGTTTGACAGTTGTTGATCTGTTAATTATTCGGTGATCTCTTCAATGATTCTGTGATTTAGGCAGATGATATACACCATGCACATAGCAGGCGATGGAATCATTTGCAGATCTTTGGAAGACTTTTAGAATTTCAAAATAAATGAACTTTCGGGGTTTGTTATTACATTGCATGCTTTTCCTATAAATCAGAGCCACCACAACCCCTGTGTAGTTTCCCCTATTGGCTGCAAAATTGTCATTGTCTGAAGAAACGTATGTCCCTATTTAATGTTTGAGGGACCGGATACTACATCAACATTTGGGGAATAGTCATCCACTATAACACAAGTGCCATTGGCTATTGTGCACTTATAATACGGAGTACGTGACCCTGACACATTTGCGGCAGAGCTTTACATCCACAAAACTCTAATAAGGCCCTCCCATGTCAATGATGATTTGTTACTTATAGTACGGTCAAGTTCCAGTAATAAAGATCACATTTAAATTCATGTCTGTGATGGTGTCAGCATATAGTCATGGTGAATGTTGGCTGATCTTCCGTAGTGCAACCCTGGCTCTAGATAAATAAAGGGGTATCACCAGATGTACTCACAGTTATGTAACATTTTAGAACATCTTATAACTCAACCTCAGTTGGGGGTGCTACTTCCCTTGCATTCGTTTCCACTTTCTGAAATGGAATTTTATATTGTTTTTTAAATATTACATTTTTAAACATAGTTTGTAATTTGTCTTTTGATGTATTTGTATGTCTTTTGTACTGCTTCTGTTTAACATAAGACTCCAAGATGTTCAGAATAAAAAAAACTGGGTTGTTTTGAGGTTAAACAGTACATTTGAATTTCTTCCAAAAACCATGAAATCTTTCAATGTATTAAGTTTGGAGTGGAAATAGTAATTGTAACCTCGCCACAAAAGTTCAACACTTTCCCCAATATTGTTTAGTTAGCTATAGGAATAGGACATCTCTCCCTCCCCACCAAAGTCCACCAGTTTCCCCAACATGGTTAAGTTTGAATCGGAAAGACAACAATTTATCCCCCTAAAAATCCAACATGTTTCCCAAAGGGGTAAGGTTTGGATTGGGAGAAGTAAATCTTATAATCGCACAAAGGTATTGGGGACCGGGAGCGAAGTTAGAAAGGAAGGAGGTCCAGTACCCGTGCTCCTACAAGTTAAGGTTTATACACTGGGGGGTAAAAGTTCCTCAGAACTCAGACAGTTACCAAATTATGATACTTAAGATTCACAACAGGTTGGATCTACATAAGAGATGAGGGGAATTTCTCCTTTTGAATATATTGCCCTCACACACCCTTGCAAGAGTCATGCTTCAGCATCGGGTGTTGCTTCTCATGGGGGTGGCGATGCAGTCCCTCATGGGCCTCGCAAAAGGGCTCTTTGGCAGAGATCTTTTAAGGATACGCCGCATTTGAGCATGTGGGTATGTGGGCATCTTAAAAAAGTGAGTGAGTGTTAAAATTACCGAATGGTACCCAGAACCTGTGTTTATTCAGGGATTCATATGGGAAATTAAAAGGGTCTGGATCCTGGAGCTCCTCTTTAGAACAAATATAGAGGGCAGATGTGTGACTAACCGCTGCTCTCAGGATGTGTGCTATAGTGAAAAAGTCCTACATAAAATAAGGTCAACATGTGTCGTGCTCTCAAGTGGTCCCTAAAGAATCCCGTGGCGCTTCGTCAGGACCGGAGTGTGAAGTGAAAAACAAACAACATGAAATAGGTTCCAGCAAATGAGCCTGTGGACCTGTGATACCTTATTCTTAAGGCGTATTAGCGTCCTTTCGCTGATAGGGACTCTTACTGTAGGTTCCCATCCCCAACCTGGTGAGACAAAAAATGAAATATAGAGGAAGAAAAACATACGCACATAAAAGTTATGTTAGCATGTAGGGCAAACTTAGTTACAATGGTGTATTATATAGTTGTAAAGAAAAGGTTTACCCTTCTACCAAAGAAGACTACGTATTCCAGAATTACGACACCTCCACCGACGAAGGGAGCAGCAACCAATCGAGCAGATCGGGTTCCTTCGGCAGTGACTCAAGCCATGAAGAGAGAAGCTACACACTGCGCGCCAGGGGAACACAGTGACAACATTTCGGCCCCCTCTGTTCCAGAATTTCCCACAGCAACGCTTCCCACCCCAGGTATATCCAGGACCTCCATCCATGTGGAACATACCACTGGGACATCATCTACAACCACCACAATTCCACCAATTCCCGAACCCCCCTTTTAACAGAGGGAGGGACAAAGGAAGAGGCAGAAGAAGAGGAGGATCCAAGACGGTCCAGTGGCAAGACCAGGAACCGATGAAACAATGAATTTAAACCCTCCAAAGTCCAGCACTTTCCCCAATGAGGGTAAGTTTGTTGTTTAATTAATAACTGGAAGTCCTCCAAAGTCTAAAACATTCTGAAATATGGTTAAGTCTGAAGTTCAAATAGTACATTCAACCCCCACCAAAAGTATAACATTTAACCTATTGTGGTTAAGTTTAGAGTGGCAACTGTAAATTCGACACCCCCAACCCTCAAAGTAAACACTTTCACCAATGTAGTTAGGTTTAGAGTGTGAATAGTAAATCTAAGCCCACCCCCCCAAGTGTTCAATATTCTACAATGAGGTTACATTTGGAATTAAAAAAAGTGAATCTTGACCCCTGCCCCAAAGCCAGACACTTTCTTCAATGTGGCTATATTTGGAGTAGGAATAGTATATTTAATCCTCCCAAAGTCTAACACTTGCCCCAATGTGGTTACATTTGGAGTGGGTATAGTAAATTTAACCAATACAAAGTCCAACACTTTGTGCAGTGTGGCTATGGGTGGTTTATGGATAGTAAATTTAACCTCACACACATAACTCAATGCAGTTATGTTTGGAGTGGTTGGTAATGAGTCTACAATAGAGGTATAATAATAATAATAACACCATTTATATAGCGCCTGGTTACACTAGGAAAAGTGTGTCCCCGCACTTCAAAACTGTTCACCTGCACTAAAACCCCATAAACAAAAAACTGCTAAGGGAGAGGACAAGAATGTCAAGATTTGGGAAAGAGGAACATTGTCAAACTTGATGATGATGGGAGATGTTCACAAGAGACATTTTGTTCGAGCTGTCATGGTGACCGGAAGTCCAGACCAGTGTTGCTGTCTTGCTGTGTGTGAGATTCTGTACGGAGACCATCTACCGACGGAGTGGTTTGAGCCTATCCTCAGCTTCAGGATCTCATTGCTTCTGGCTCAAGTATGCAGCTCTCTCTTCAAAAATACCAAGGAGTGATCTAATGTTTCAAATTTGACTGGCGGTTGAAATGCTGGAGTGAAGCGGAAGCTGAGGTGTGTGTTGCAGGATGAGAGCCCAGCATGGCTCGGAGACTGTTCTGTCCCCTATTCACTTCCAGACTTTGTGTTTGAACTGCTTGGCTGGCTGTGGGTCATACAACTGCTTTTGGCTCTTTTCCTCTCTTGGAGGATTGAGTGATCACATTTATTGTTTTGAGATTTCCTATAGAGTACTCAGGGAGTACATTGTTGCAGGAATAAGATCGAAGCTGAGAGTGCCTACAGGAGTTGTTTACGCTTTATCGAGAGTACACAGGCATATGATTTCATAGCTGATGCAATACAATTGATTCATCCACTAAAGAGTGATTGTGAAAGGCTGCTATCCTCTTGTAATGCAAACACAAGGAGATATTGACATAGTGCTGAAACTTTTCAGACACTCACCCCCAGTCACAGATCTGGGTTGAATCCATCATCATTCTTTATCTCACCTTGCCACCTCAGTTCAAACCCAGCTATATGCAAATCAGGCTTGACCCCTGTGCCTCACGGGCTGTGTCTGAACTAGGGTGGCAAAGGGAATTAAAGAATGATCAATCAATCAATCAATCATGGACATTTGTATAGCGCGCTACTCACCCGGAAGGGTCTCAAGGCTCTGGGGGGGGGGCCCTACTGCTCGAAGAGCCAGGTCTTGAGGAGCTTCCTGAATGAAAGGTGATCCTGGGTCAGTCGAAGGTGGATGGGGAGGGAGTTCCATGTCTTGGCCGCCAGGTAGGAGAAGGATCTTCCCCAAACGGTGGCTTTGTGGATGCATGGTACAGCGGTGAAAGTGAGGCTGGTCGATCATAACTGGTGGGTGGGTGCGTAGAAGGTCAGGCGGTTGTTGAGGCACTTGGAGCCCAGGTCGTGGAGGGCCTTGTGTGCGTGGGTGAGGAGCCTGAACGTAATCCTCTTGCTGACGGGGAGCCAGTCCAGGATGAGTCGTGCGGAGGCATTCTGGATGCGCTGGAATCTTTTCTGAAGTTTGGCTGTGGTTCCAGAGTACAGGGTGTTTCCGTAGTCCAGTCGGCTGATGAAGAGTGCCTGGGTAACCGTCTTCCTGGTTTCGGTGGGGATCCATCGGAAGATCTTACGGAGCATGCGCAGGGTGTTGAAGCATGATGATGAAACGGCGTTGACTTGTCTGGTCATCGAGAGGGAGGAGTCCAAGATGAAGCCCAGGTTGCGTGCGTGATCCGTTGGTATGGGAGTGGTGCCCAGGGCCACCAGGAGTCGTCCTAGGCGGAGGGCGAAGATTCCAGGATGAGGACTTCCGTCTTGTCGGAGTTCAGTTTCAGGCTGCTGTTCTTCATCCACTCGGCGACGTCTTTCATCCATTCGTGTAGGCTGGTTCTGGCGGTGGCGGGGTCGTTGGTGAGGGATAGGATCAGCTGGGTGTCGTCGGCGTAGGAGATGATGTTGAGGTTGTGTTTGCGTGCAATGGCTGCGAGAGGGCCCATGTAGACGTTGGGCTGAGTGATGATCCTTGTGGTATGCCGCAGATGACTTCGGTGGCCTTGGATCTGAACGGGTGAGGCGGACTCTCTGGGTTCTTCCGGTGAGGAACGAGATGATCTACTCTTGTGCTTTCTCTTGGACTCCGATGTTGCTGAGGCGCTGCACTAGGGTGCAGTGGCAGACAGTGTTGAATGCTGCAGAGAGGTCTAGGAGGATGAGGGCCGCTGTTTCCCCGTTGTCGAGCAGGGATCTGATGTCGTCAGTGGCTGTGATGATGGCGGTCTTGGTGCTGTGGTTGCCTCGAAAACCGGACCTTACATCTATGGCGCCTCACCAACATGGCAAACCCAAGAATGTAATTTCCTGCTACCTGCCTCTTATGAAATGTCTGCAACTTGAGAAATGGTGTAAGATGAACAATTAGTTCACAACTTAAAGGATATGTGGGAGTAAATGCAAGTTTTAAAAACATTTGGCAGCTCCAAAATCACTAAAGTATGATGCAATCAGTAGGGGTGACACCTTTGGCCATGCATTAAGCCTTGCTATTCACCCATGCATCTCCAAGAGTGGATTAAGGAAACAGTTCAGTATAACAAACCTCCCATGCCTGTTACCACCTGCCGCTAATGAAGTTAATTCAAGACAGATCCCCGTTCCTCAATATCTCAGTTTTTAATAAGGAAACAACAACCACATCTCCAGGGGTAAACTAGGGGTGCAAACATCAACATATCATTGCAGTGGGTCATGAGTCAGCTTCTGAGATTAAGGGTGCAAATCCCAATTTGGCAATCTTAAAGCAAGCTTTCCTTGAAGGTGACAGTGATATAAAAACTATGGATCTATTGAAGGAGCATATTTCTACAGAAATAAAGTGAATTAATGAGATCTCAATGGTACGAACCAAGTCTGCAAGAGATCCAGTGGTGCAACTCTGGAAGCAGCATAACAAAGCTATTTGTTCCTGGATCCAGTGGATAAAACACCACAATACTAATGTGATTTCTTTACTCAAGCAGCTCCTCATAGAAATTCAGGAAATAAAGGCAGCGCAAGTGGAGGCAGCTGGTAAAATAGAAACTAAATTGGATATCATAGATCAGGGCAAGATCTAAATTCAAAATGTTAAGAAATCAAACATAGGGTCTTTGCAATCGAAGATGAACAGATAAGAAACTCAGAAATGCTGATCCAAATTCAGAAAGAAATATGTTCCACCAAACTGGAAGATGTTGAGAACAGATATTGGAGGGCCAATTCAAGATTGATTGAGTTCCATTAGACGGATTTCTATTCAAGTTTGGAGATATGAAATACTTCAAGAAAGTGAGACTAAAGACCTTACTTAGTCTGCCATAATACATTGGGTGCAGATTAAAAAGAAAGTCGGATTACACTATTACTCTAATTTTTCCCCGGTGTGGGATTCGCCAGGGCAGCCATCATGTATGCTGGACAGTCTGGCAATCCCGTTAAAGGCGGCTGGGATACTCATATGGGGAGAGCTATTGGTTGATTGGAAGGTCCAGGACTGGGAGGGGTTGAGGGATAGGGTGGGCCCGGCCCTTTCTTGGTTCAAATTTACACAGCTGGACAGTTGGGCGCGAGCAGTAAGTAGGAGGTGTCCCAAACTGGGGAAACAGAGCTACCTTGAACAACAATTGGTAGAAAAGCGAGAGGGAGGTAAAGAGGTGGCAACCTGGTATTGGAGTATAGTGGAGGAGGCGGATGGGGATTTAACATTGCCAGATGAGCTATGGGGAAACGAGTTGGCCCTTCAGTGCGAGTATTTATGGACGAGACCCTTCACTTTTGTTTACAGAACAGTGAAGCCAGCATGGTCAAGGCGTAATCATTTGTTCACTTTGCACCGCACTTATTTCTCACCCCTAAGGCTCTCAAAATTTCTCCCGGGAAAGAAGTGTAATAAGGGTAACCTTGTGGCAGCTACAGACATACAGATGTTTAAGGATTATCCTGCTATTACGCTCTTTTGGGAAGAAGTAAAGGCTACCCTGGAATCGATCTATAGTACATCCTTGAATATCACTCTTTCATTAATAATCTTTGGATTGGCGGAAAGTGTAACCGGTCAGGCAAAGACTTTTCTTTTCAATTCTATCATTTTGGCAAGGAGACAAATATGTAAATATTGGGTGGATTCCAATGCTCCATCACACGCAGCTTGGTTAATGTCATTGTATGAAACCTCAAAGACTGATTTGGCCAGATCGTGTAGTAAAAGAAATCTGTCTTTTTGGGATCTGTTAATTAACTGGAGCTAGTATTTCCGGGTTTTTTTTTGTGTTTTTTTTTCCCCGGGTCCTATGATTATGCCGAATATGCTCTAGGGACCTTGGGACGTGGCCCCCTCCGAAACAAAATCCCGGGTTCGTCAGGTTGAATACCGTTGGCTGGAGCAAAAGGGCTGCGCCCATCTCTCCGTTTCCACCTTTGAAGCTTGGTCTCCCGCCAACTAACAAATCGTGCTTGGGAAAGGACATGAAGGATGAAAGATCTCCATGTTTCTCAAGGTAGACACGCATGGTGGTTGGCTAATCTTTGTGGATGGAGGTTATGGCAAATGAGGACAAAAAAAAAAAAGATTGATTGAGTTCCGGTGAGCTTTGATAAACATAAGTCCAATATTGAGGGAGTTTCTAAATTAAATTCAATATACATGCTTAAGGAGCCCTACACAGATTTATCAATAGCAAGGGGGCAGGAAGTGTGAACAGAGTGGGGAAGGGGACAAGATGCACGGGCAGGGAGAAGAGTGGCAGAGGCGGTGAGAAAAGGGGACCAGGTAAGTAAAAGCCAAAAAAACAAGCATCAGGGAAAGCGTTCGTTTTCACTTCCGCTTGAACAACAAAGAAGCTTGCGAGTGGTGCGCGCGCGGGCACCACTGAGAGCCATGGCCTATTGGTGTCTATTACGCACGTAAAAGACACCAAATGGCCATGGGAGGAGCAATGCACCCGCCTCGGGCCAATTGCGCGCAGTCTTTTAGACTTTTTTAGACGAGAGGACAAGAATGTCAAGATTTGGGAAAGAGGAACATTTTCAAACTTGATGATGATGGGAGAAGTTCACAAGAGAAATTTTGTTCGAGCTGTCATGGTGACCGGAAGTCCAGACCAGTGTTGCTGTCTTGCTGTGTGTGAGATTCTGTACGGAGACCATCTACCGACGGAGTGGTTTGTGCCTACCCTCAGCTTCAGGATCTCATTGCTTCTGGCTCAAGTATGCAGCTCTCTCTTCAAAAATACCAAGGAGTGATCTAATGTTTCAAATTTGACTGGCGGTTGAAATGCTGGAGTGAAGCGGAAGCTGAGGTGTGTGTTGCAGGATGAGAGCCCAGCATGGCTCGGAGACTTTTCTGTCCCCTATTCACTTCCAGACGTGTGTTTGAACTGCTTGGCTGGCTGTGGGTCATACAACTGCTTTTGGCTCTTTTCCTCTCTTGGAGGATTGAGTGATCACATTTATTGTTTTGAGATTTCCTATAGAGTACTCAGGGAGTACATTGTTGCAGGAATAAGATCGAAGCTGAGAGTGCCTACAGGAGTTGTTTACGCTTTATCGAGAGTACACAGGCATATGATTTCATAGATGATGCAATACAATTGATTCATCCACTAAAGAGTGATTGTGAAAGGCTGCTATCCTCTTGTAATGCAAACACAAGGAGATATTGACATAGTGCTGAAACTTTTCAGACACTCACCCCCAGTCACAGATCTGGGTTGAATCCATCATCATTCTTTATCTCACCTTGCCACCTCAGTTCAAACCCAGCTATATGCAAATCAGGCTTGACCCCTGTGCCTCACGGGCTGTGTCTGAACTAGGGTGGCAAAGGGAATTAAAGAATGATCAATCAATCAATCAATCATGGACATTTGTATAGCGCGCTACTCACCCGGAAGGGTCTCAAGGCACTGGGGGGGGGGTCCGCTACTGCTCGAAGAGCCAGGTCTTGAGGAGCTTCCTGAATGAAAGGTGATCCTGGGTCAGTCGAAGGTGGATGGGGAGGGAGTTCCATGTCTTGGCCGCCAGGTAGGAGAAGGATCTTCCCCCAACGGTGGCTTTGTGGATGCGTGGTACAGCGGTGAAGGTGAGGCTGGTCGATCATAACTGGCGGGTGGGTGCGTAGAAGGTCAGGCGGTTGTTGAGGTACTTGTAGCCCAGGTCATGGAGGCCCTTGTGTGCGTGGGTGAGGAGCCTGAACGTAATCCTCTTGCTGACGGGGAGCCAGTCCAGGATGAGTCGTGCGGAGGCGTTCTGGATGCGCTGGAATCTTTTCTGAAGTTTGGCTGTGGTTCCAGCGTACAGGGTGTTTCCGTAGTCCAGTCGGCTGGTGAAGAGTGCCTGGGTAACCGTCTTCCTGGTTTCGGTGGGGATCCATCAGAAGATCTTACGGAGCATGCGCAGGGTGTTGAAGCATGATGATGAAACGGCGTTGACTTGTCTGGTCATCGAGAGGGAGGAGTCCAAGATGAAGCCCAGGTTGCGTGCGTGATCCGTTGGCTTGGGAGTGGTGCCCAGGGCCACCAGGAGTCGTCCTAGGCGGAGGGCGAAGATCCCAGGATGAGGACTTCCGTCTTGTCGGAGTTCAGTTTCAGGCGGCTGTTCTTCATCCACTCGGCGACGTCTTTCATCCATTCGTGTAGGCTGGTTCTGGCGGTGGCGGGGTCGTTGGTGAGGGATAGGATCAGCTGGGTGTCGTCGGCGTAGGAGATGATGTTGAGGTTGTGTTTGCGTGCAATGGCTGCGAGAGGGCTCATGTAGACGTTGGGCTGAGTGATGATCCTTGTGGTACGCCGCAGATGACTTCGGTGGCCTTGGATCTGAACAGATGAGGCGGACTCTCTGGGTTCTTCCGGTGAGGAACGAGATGATCTACTCTAGTGCTTTATCTTGGACTCCGATGTTGCTGAGGCGCTGCACTAGGGTGCAGTGGCAGACAGTGTTGAATGCTGCAGAGAGGTCTAGGAGAATGAGGGCTGCTGTTTCCCCGTTGTCGAGCAGGGATCTGATGTCGTCAGTGGCTGTGATGAGGGCGGTCTTGGTGCTGTGGTTGCCTCGAAAACCGGACCTTACATCTATGGCGCCTCACCAACATGGCAAACCCAAGAATGTAATTTCCTGCTACCTGCCTCTTATGAAATGTCTGCAACTTGAGAAATGGTGTAAGATGAACAATTAGTTCACAACTTAAAGGATATGTGGGAGTAAATGCAAGTTTTAAAAACATGTGGCAGCTCCAAAATCACTAAAGTATGATGCAATCAGTAGGGGTGACACCTTTGGCCATGCATTAAGCCTTGCTATTCACCCACGCATCTCCAAGAGTGGATTAAGGAAACAGTTCAGTATAACAAACCTCCCATGCCCGTTACCACCTGCCACTAATGAAGTTAATTCAAGACAGACCCCCGTTCCTCAATATCTCCGTTTTTAATAGGGAAACAACAACCACATCTCCAGGGGTAAACTAGGGGTGCAAACATCCACATATCATTGCAGTGGGTCATGAGTCAGCTTCTGAGATTAAGGGTGCAAATCCCAATTTGGCAATCTTAAAGCAAGCTTTCCTTGAAGGTGACAGTGATATAAAAACTATGGATCTATTGAAGGAGCATATTTCTGCAGAAATAAAGTGAATTAATGAGATCTCAATGGTACCAACCAAGTCTGCAAGAGATCCAGTGGTGCAACTCTGGAAGCAGCATAACAAAGCTATTTGTTCCTGGATCCGGTGGATAAAACACCACAATACTAATGTGATTTCTTTACTCTAGCAGCTCCTCATAGAAATTCAGGAAATAAAGGCAGCACAAGTGGAGGCAGCTGGTAAAATAGAAACTATATTGGATATCATAGATCAGGGCAAGATCGAAATTCAAAATGTTAAGAAATCAAACAGAGGGTCTTTGCAATTGAAGATGAACAGATAAGAAACTCAGAAATGCTGATCCAAATTCAGAAAGAAATATTTTCCACCAAACTGGAAGATGTTGAGAACAGATATTGTAGGGCCAATTCAAGATTGGTTGAGTTCCATTAGACGGATTTCTATTCAAGTTTGGAGATATGAAATACTTCAAGAAAGTTAGACTAAAGACCTTACTTAGTCTGCCATAATAAATTGGGTGCAGATTAAAAAGAAAGTCGGATTACACTATTACTCTAATTTTTCCCCGGTGTGGGATTCGCCAGGGCAGCCATCATGTATGCTGGACAGTCTGGCAATCCCGTTAAAGGCGGCTGGGATACTCATATGGGGAGAGCTATTGGTTGATTGGAAGGTCCAGGACTGGGAGGGGTTGAGGGATAGGGTGGGCCCGGCCCTTTCTTGGTTCAAATTTATACAGCTGGACAGTTGGGCGCGAGCAGTAAGTAGGAGGGGTCCCAAACTGGGGAAACAGAGCTACCTTGAACAACAATTGGTAGAAAAGCGAGAGGGAGGTAAAGAGGTGGCAACCTGGTATTGGAGTATAGTGGAGGAGGCGGATGGGGATTTAACATTGCCAGATGAGCTATGGGGAAACGAGTTGGCCCTTCAGTGCGAGTATTTATGGACGAGACCCTTCACTTTTGTTTACGGAACAGTGAAGCCAGCATGGTCAAGGCGTAATCATTTGTTCACTTTGCACCGCACTTATTTCTCACCCCTAAGGCTCTCAAAATTTCTCCCGGGAAAGAAGTGTAATAAGGGTAACCTTGTGGCAGCTACAGACATACAGATGTTTAAGGATTATCCTGCTATTACGCTCTTTTGGGAAGAAGTAAAGGCTACCCTGGAATCGATCTATAGTACATCCTTGAATATCACTCTTTCATTAATAATCTTTGGATTGGCGGAAAGTGTAACCGGTCAGGCAAAGACTTTTCTTTTCTATTCTATCATTTTGGCAAGAAGACAAATATGTAAATATTGGGTGGATTCCAATGCTCCATCACACGCAGCTTGGTTAATGTCATTGTATGAAACCTCAAAGACTGATTTGGCCAGATCGTGTAGTAAAAGAAATCTGTCTTTTTGGGATCTGTTAATTAACTGGAGATAGTATTTCCGGGTTTTTTTTTGTGTTTTTTTTTCCCCGGGTCCTATGATTATGCCGAATATGCTCTAGGGACCTTGGGACGTGGCCCCCTCCGAAACAAAATCCCGGGTTTGTCAGGTTGAATACCGTTGGCTGGAGCAAAAGGGCTGCTCCCATCTCTCCGTTTCCACCTTTGAAGCTTAGTCTCCCGCCAACTAACAAATCGTGCTTGGGAAAGGACATGAAGGATGAAAGATCTCCATGTTTCTCAAGGTAGACACGCATGGTGGTTGGCTAATCTTTGTGGATGGAGGTTATGGCAAATGAGGACAAAAAAAAAAAATAGATTGATTGAGTTCCGGTGAGCTTTGATAAACATAAGTCCAATATTGAGGGAGTTTCTAAATTAAATTCAATATACATGCTTAAGGAGCCCTACACAGATTTATCAATAGCAAGGGCTCAATGGTTCCTTTTAAACCCTCAAAAAAGGATCCCAGCCTCGGACCATTGTGGCCTATTCCTAGGATTTCTAAACTCACAAGAGAGTTTTGAGACAGGCAATTCAACTAAGAACTATTCAGGTGGACTTGGATTTAACTTCTCAAATCTTACCAGGAGTCTCCTATGGAACCCCTTGTTGTCACTGGAAGTTTGAATACATGATAGAAAAGTATAGTAAGGAGGGACAGATTATTCAACCAGCTAAGCTGAAGGTTCTCTGGTCTGTATGTTTTTATACTTTGTCAGAGATATCTGAAGCCAGATAATTCTTGGTGAAGAGTGGCACAAACCATTGAAGGCTGCCTCTGCTCAGCCGCATGTGCGAAGTGAACATACCATTTAGAGGAGTATGCAAGATGTACATAGATGTTGAGGGCTAAGTACATAGGGAAAGGCACTAAGGACCTTTGGTGTGTGTTGGGTGTCATAGACTGTGAGGCTGGTTTTGAGGATTAAGCTAAACTGAGTGTGTGGTTCTGGTGAGGGTGGTGTTCACACGGATTCCGGGTGTATTTACCATGAAATGTAAAAGCGAAAAAGCAGGCATAATTTACACTGATATAAATACTGCAAGGTGCATCGTAGAAGGATGTAACATTTTACATATATTGCTGTTTGTGTAAGAATTTGATTTTTCCCATACATCTGCTCCTCTTAAACACAGGTGCAAAAAATTACAACTGCAAAGTTAATGGTCTAAATAATAACCAAATGAGGAATGCCCTATGTTTATGATTATTACAGTTTAATACATCGATAAATATTTTGTAAAAGACTCAATGAATCCGAGGTAAAAAAAGATTTAAAAGAAAACTATTCTTGGGTTAACAACTGTTTCTTTTCCTTATCAGCTGCCACTAGCAGTGGGCTAGCTAAAAATTTTTACATCACATGTCATACGCCCCTTACTGATAAAGTTAGCTTTTAATTGATTGTGGCAGTTACAGTTTTTAAAACTGTGGTCTTAGATTTGATATTCCTGATCCACTTCAAATCTTAGGGTTGGAACTGTGCAATCTACCAGGCATTATGATAATTGGGGGAGATTTAAATTTTTTATTTTATTGTCTCCAGGTTTGGATTCTTCTAAATCCTAGTGCTGTCAACATGAAAAGTAACTGAAATAAATGTTCTATATTCATGTAGGTGCTTAGGATTACAATAGAGTGTTACAACAAACAAATGATGGACTTAATGCTGACAGTGCAAACATTCTCCCCCAGTCAAAAGATCAAAGTTAAATCCATCATTCTTTTGCCCACGACGCCACTCCAGATTGGACACAGCCATATGCAAATCAGTCTTGACCCTGTGCCTCCTGGGAACAGTCCAGACTGATCTGCCAGGCCAGATCCTCCCTGGACCGGAAATAAGCATCCCAGTACCGGTTTCGGGGTATGTCACCCTTCTTCATCCAGGCTGGCTTGAATCCAGTGGCACAGTGAGCAAGGGACCCACGTCTGAGCATACCCATCCCACTTAGGGCCAAAACTGTTACAGCAAACAAATGATGGACATGATGCTGACAATGCAAAAAGTCTCCCCCAGTCAAAGATCTGGGTTAAATTCATCGTTCTTTTGCCAAAGAACTACAAGAGATGACTGATTCCACAGGATCTTTGAAAAGGTATAGCCTTCATGAAATCCAGCATTGCAAGTACCTAAATGCTGGATAGCTCTGATCCACACTTTGCATTAGCATTAGGCAGCAGCATTTGACCCTTTTCTGGGTTTTTTTAGGTGCCAATAGCATTCTGTAATCCACTGAGGACCTAAACATCCGGCCAGAAGGTTGTATTGGTTCCAACCTTGTGTGAAGTTTGTCTCACTTAGTCACTACACAGTAGCAATTATACATGTAGGTCCTGAGGAAGGCCTGGATTACATATAATCCATATGGCTGAAACATGTAGACCTTGTTTTTGGACTTATGCAGTTATTTCAGAACTGCATATGCACTTTTTTTAGGTCATGCGCCTAGCATTGCACTGCGGAGCATTGCACTGCACAGCATTGATCGTGCAGCGCCAGACATTTTGTAGGTGAAAAACGGGGAATCTAAGCTGACCTAGGAATCACACCAGCTCGTGCGTGTGCGTTTCCTTTTCAGCAACCCCATTGGCCTTTGCGTGCGTATTATTCTAAAAGACTGCACGCAATTGGCCCGAGGCGGGTGCATTGCTCCTCCCATGGCCATTTGGTGTCTTTTACGCGCGTAATAGACACCAATAGGCCATGGCTCTCAGTGGTGCCCGCGCGCGCACCACTCGCAAGCTTCTTTGTTGTTCAAGCAGAAGTGAAAACAAACGCTTTCCCTGATGCTTGTTTTTTTGCTTTTACTTACCTGGTCCCCTTTTCTCACCGCCTCTGCCACTCTTCTCCCTGCCCGTGCATCTTGTCCCCTTCCCCACTCTGTTCACACTTCCTGTCCCCTTCCCCCAACCTGTCCTTGGTTTCTTCCGGGCTTCACCTCTTTCTGCCAGTCTCTCCTTTAAATACATGTCTTTGCCCTGACCAGTGCCAGTGCCTCTCTCCACAGCCTCCCAATATCTGAACTCGTCTCCTTCTTTCATAGCACCTACAATATAGCTGTCTCTGCCCTTCATGCTCTCTGTGCCCCTCCTCTACCCGTGCTCTGCCTGCTCTCTGCCCGTGCCTCTCCCTGGCTTGACCTGCTCAGTGAATCATCGTCTTCCATCTCTGCCTTTGCCCCGAGCCCTGCAGGCCTAGTGAATGCAGATCTGGTGAGTACAGACATCCTGCGGGGTTTGTCAGAGGCCTGTTACCACAGGCGTGAGAGCAGACCAGTGGACCAGGGCATGAGAGCAGACCTCTCCCGCAGGCTCTGGACTCTGGTGCAGGGTTCTCTCGCTCACACCCGAGGTGTGCAGGCCACTCCGCCTCAGACCCCAAGAGTGGAGAGCTTACTCCTGTAGCCCCCAGATGTTTTGACTCTTCTGTTTGTCTCTAACCAGTCCCCAGATGTGCAGGTATCTGACCTCCTAGCTGAAGATGGGCAGGCCTTACACGGGGTCACGTATTTGGAGTTCATTCTAACACAGATGTCCCTCCCCTCCTTGTATGTCCCATCTGTTGGGTCTCCAAACTGCAGCCACTCCAATTTACCCATGGTAGGTGGATGCTCTGTTTCAAGGATGATTGACACATTTGGGGGACAAAAGTCTGTAAAACATTTGAGACCTCACGAGGGAGAGAAATAAACTAAAGGCTCTAAATATAGCACCCAGGGTAGTGCTCAAAGTTACTTCTAGTTCGTCATCAAGCTTAAATGCCTGTATTTTCACGGGACCAACCTGTGGCTTCCTGACTTAGTTTACATATGTGCCCCCTTCCCCAGGTCTGAGCCTCTCTTATTTCCAGCTCTCGTTGTTTTGCCGTATATATGTTGTTTATGTTTTTGAGATTTTTTTATTGCGCACAAATACCCGAGGATGTCTCGGCGCATTTCGGACTTCTGAGGCGAAAAGCTAACCGAAGTGTCATTGGTTGAATAACCAAGTTTTCAGGAGTTTACGAAAAATGATAAGGGTAGGGCTGGTTTTGATGTGTAAAGGGAGAGTATTCCACAACCTGGGGGTTGCCACTAAAAAGCGTCTGTCACCCCAGCTGGTGGTTCTGGTGCGAAGGACGGGAAAGAGGTGGGTGTAAGCTGAACGAAGCGATCTTGGAGGAGAATAGATCCGGAAAGCGTCCTTACGGAACCTAGGTCCTGAGTCATGGATGGCCTTATAGGCGATGCATAGTGCCTTAAATTTTATCCAGCTTTTGACTCTGAGCCAGTGCAGGTGACGAATAGCCATCGAGGTAGAATGGCGGCTAGGGATGTCCAGCAAAACTCTGGCCGCTGCATTTTGTACCAATTGTAATTTAGTAAGGATTTGTCCTTGCGTTCCGAGGAAGAGGGCGTTGCCGTAATCCAATTTAGAGAAAACGAGGGTGGTGATCAAGGTTTTGCCTGCCCCTGAGGGTACATATGGCAACAACTTTTTGATTTTCCTAAGGGTGAAGAAGGACGATGAGACCACCGTGTTGATGTGATGTTTAAATCGCAGCTTCTCATCAAACATAATACCGAGGTTTCTGACCTTGGCAACCAGAGTGGGAAGTGGACCCATTTCAGTGGGCCACCAGATGGAAGACAATTCCAGGGAAAGGTTGCCAAAGGTCATAACCTCGGTCTTGTCTGAGTTTAACTTCAAGAAGTTGCTTGACATCCATGAGTCGATGGCCCGCATCCCCTCCTGGAATCCAGCGGCCACGGCTGGTCCATCTTTGTGAACCGCCAACACCAATTGGGTGTCATCCGCATAGGTGGTTAAGCGGAGCCCATGTGCTTTAATGACTCTCGCCAGATCCGCCACATATATGTTGAATAATGTGGGGCTTAGCGAGGAGCCCTGGGGCACCCCGCAGGGAAGGGTAAAAATGGGCGAGTAGGAAGTGTCCAGTTTTACCGCCTGGATGCGGTTGGCCAAAAACGCTCATTGTGTGCCTGTATGTGCCCAGATCTGCTTGCCGTCTCCTGTCGTATGTTGCATCGGGTCCTCAAGTTCTTCCAGTGAAATTTTGTTTCTGACTCCACCACATAGTTACCCTCTTGTATAGAAGTTCCCAATTCTATGGTTTTCCAGCCCATGTTTCACTTTTGCATTCTGGGTGTTGTTGCTCCATTATAAAACAGAACTACCAAACCCATTTTTTTTAGTTAATCTCTTGGTCTTGTAGCCTTTAGAGGAATGGGTCTGGCAAACTTAAGAGTTCTGCAAGATCATACGAGCTTCACACTCTCCACAACGTGGGGGTTTTCTGTAGAGGGGTTTGGGCTGCATACATTTTGTGTGTTTAAGGCGGTAACCTCACTCAATGTCGCCTCTGATAGTTTCATGTTTTGGATTTTTGACCCAAAGGCCATTGATATCCGGTTAGATCACCTTAATTATTAAATGGAAGCAAAGGTTATATCACCTCGGATGCCTTTAGTTATCAGGTGAAAGTCCAAGACTGAAGCGAAACTGTGCTTGATGACACCGAGTCGGACGGAGAATAGATACAGATGAGGAAAAAAGAGTAAGATTTCAGTACAAACAATGAATTGAATGAGAAAATCAGGGGATATACTGGGTAATAGATGGGTAATCATAAGGTTGTGCTTCTATAAATGCTCATAAAGCGGCCGGTGTGGAGCCAGCCATAATTGTTTGTATAGCGCTTCCATATCAGAGGCATTTTCAGAGAAGGTTCTGGTGTAAGTGGGTGTGTGTCTGTGTGTGTGTTTTCATTTAACCTTGGTCATTCACTGTGGAGTTCCCTCTTCTTGTAGGGTTCATGAGACTGCCAGCTTCCTTTGGTTTTGGCACGTTATGGGGTTACTTTAAGTTTAATAAATGAGTGTACCAGGGATTGGTTTTACATTTGAAAGCTCATCTTTGGTAATGGAAGGCCTGAATTGCCTCAGGAGTTTTAGTTAGAGGGAGGGGTTAGAGGGAGGAACTTGTCCATCCCCTTCCCAGTCAGCAAGAAATCTTGGGGTAATCTTTGACACCTCCTTATCCATGACTCTGCAGGTCAACCGTACGGTGGCCACCTGCTGGGGAGTGTTAAAGATTCTCAGGAGGATCCTTCACTATCTCTCTCCCTCAGCACGCAAACAGGTGGCAGTAGCATTGATAGGTTCAAGGTTGGACTACTGTAATGCGCTCTATGTAGACTCCAACAAGGGGCTCATTCAGCGATTACAGGTAGTTCAAAATGCGGCTGCTCGCTTTGTCTTAGCACTTCCCAAAGCTTCATCTGCTACGATGGCCAGAAAGAGCCTTCATTGGTTGCCCATTCATCTCAGGATCTCGTTTAAGATCCTCTGTCTTGTCTATCGAGCTTTGGCAGAGGGCTCTTCTGACCCCCTTGGTGCCCTGCTGACCCGGTATCAGCCTGGTAGATCTTTCAGATCTTCTGAGATGAATCTGTTGGTTGTCCCACGTACCAAAAGGGTTCGTTGGGGAAACAGAGCTTTTTCCATTGCTGCTCCCAAACTATGGAACTTGTTACCTCTTGAGATTAAGATGCAACCTTCTCTGTCTTCCTTTAAAAAGGCGCTCAAGACCTGGTGTTTTGTCAGGGCTTATCCGTAATTAGGATCAGTCTCTGTTGTCCGGTATTATTTGGTTAGGCGCCTTGACGCCCATCTGGGCTTAGTTGCGCGTTAAAAATCGTTTTTCATTTCATTTCATGTCTGGAAACAATTTCAAAATAAGACTCCAGTTTGAGAGTTCTTGCCTAATACAAAACAAGATGGTTTAAAAACATGCTAGCTAAAAATCTAAGCTTAGCATAGTTTGCTGCTTCTGTTATTACATCCAGATATATACTACAAAAAATAACATTACACCTACAAGCCAGAACTATTGGCTTTGCCAGTGGTCTACGGGCCATGTTCATGCCACACATTTATTTATTTAATTTATTTTGTGACATTATGTAGTGCAGGCTCAGCCCGTGGGCATCAGAGCGCTTTCCAATAGGGAAAACTGGATGGTAAATAATGAAATCACCTATGCGGACGGTGCACGTGAGTGTGTTTTCACACACACCCATGTGTGTTTGTGTCACCACACAGGCTCTCTTATTAGCTCTCCTTATTAGCTGCAACACCAGTAGCTCAAACATTTACTACTGCGAGACCTATTGCATTGCAAATGCTTGTTAATTTGGATATCAAGAGATAATGAATAAAACTTTTGCCTCTTGTTAACCAATTTTCTTTTTCACTTCACTTTTCACACCCATGCACTGCGCCTATCACTCATATCCATCATAAGTCTTCACATCTATCAGATTTGAGAAAATCCTAGCAACGCTACATTCTTTTAAAACATCCCTGAGCTCCTCCCTCTTAGTGAGGGGGTTGTAGCACTTGGTTGCACTAGGCTTTGCATCCAGGAGGAGATCCCAGAAGATGAAGCATGTCACTTCGGGGAGTGATGGGAATCCGTCCATTAAAAAGGATTTTCCTTTTTAAGAATTATTTCTGATTACAGTTTAAAGGTCTCTGCTTGTGTCTAGGGTCTGTTTAGGCTTGCTAGACCTGTGGATATTTTGTTGTGTTTAAAGTTACTTTTGGGGAATATATCCATGCTTGATCTTTCAAATGTTCCCTTAGACCCTCAATCATCTGGTGTTTGTTTGGGTCTAGATCATTTGACAGGATTTGAATACATTTGATTCTGCTCCTGTTTGCATTGCCTTTTCTCATTCTCTATTTGCTGTCCTGTTACTTGCAATGGCGTTTCATCAGTCTGAGTTTCTCAGTGTCCCAACTGGCCTGGGGTCTCAATCTTGTTGTATTGCATTGTGAAGGGGGCAAGGAGTCGGCACAGTAGGTGATACAAGTCAAAACTCATCTCCAACATTATAAACACCTTTCCCCATGACTAGCTGATTGTGTTATTCATAGATGAAAATAGAGAAAACAAGTATGTTTGAATTTTGGTATCATTCTCACATTAATAAATTATCTATGCACTGTAAGGTCTAGGGCAGTGGGGCCTATCAAAACCAGCTTCTAGCAGATTAAGGCCCCGAATATTTATTTATTTATTTATTTATTTGTTTATTTGTTTACTTAGTTGCAAAGTTTTATATAGCGCTGGCTAGACCCGAAAGGTATCAGAGCGCTTTACATGAGGATCAGCGAGTTACTGGTTCTATATTTACATCAATTACAGGAGCCAAGTATAGACAATAGGAGAAAACAAAAGACATTAAATTACACAGTAATATGCGGTATTAGTGAGTAGAATAGCCAAGACTCGCGTCTTATGGTGAAAAGGACGGTAAGGTAGAGGGGTAATGGTAAACGGGAAAGGAATGCAGGTCAGGCAGACCGGCAAGGGGGAAAGTACAAAAAGGGAGAACAAAGCAGTCAGGATAAAAGATAGTATATAAGGGGAGGGGTGTGGGAGGCCAAAAAGGGGGTGGGGGTAGTAGACTAGAAGAGAAGGATAAACCGGCAATAGGTCAAAACCGCCAAGTAAAGGACCCTCAGACGCTGATAGCAATTATCCCAAAATGGCAGGATAAACAAACACAAAGCTGAACTCCACTGCTCCAAGCAGGGCTGGAAAAGGAGAAGCAGCCAAAGAATCATGGAGGGAGGAGGCGGGGGAGGGAAGGAAACACAGGGAGATGCGGGAAAACAATGTCAGATATATGGCTGGGTAGGTGATGGCTGAGGGATTGAACCAGAGCCAGACTCCTTTATAGCTTCAGGGGACAGCTCCACCGGGCATCGGTCAAAATTGTTCAGGCTCCGCAGTAAGAAAGAAAGAGGAAAAAAACAGTTAAGGTTTTCACCTAGTGGGCCTTGTAATAGTTCCAATGAAAATCACCGGTCCTGGTGTTACTGGGAAGCGCGGTCCGCAAGTCCTCCATCTCGCCACCAGGTCAAAAGTGGTGAGAGGAGACGGGGAAGGGACAGATTCCTAAGTCTGTAGATTGTGGGAAAATCCGTCATTCTTCCCTTCAGGCCTCTAGGGTGATTGGTGATTTGAATATTCACTTTGACCTGACATCCTCACCCGACATCCTACCCCTGTTTTTATTTTTAGAACCAAGCAAGCCTAGTACAGGTAAGCATTGCATACTTTTCATTAATAACTGACTTGATTGAATACAGTTCGAAAATGCAGTATAATTTGTACCTGCTTTGATTTACAGTTAATATAGTAGATTGCAACACTCAACAAACATAGTACTTTGAAATGTGGTTGCTTTTTCAACAAATTGCAACTAAGTTACTTTTGCGTTACTTTTTCCGACTCTGTGCTGGATGTCTAGATTCAGCACTGAGACATGTCCTGAAAACAGGTGAGAAAACACGTTTTGGTTATTTGTACGATTTTTAAAGAATATCTTTAGTTTTCAAAACTCCACACAGTCGTTTTTTGGAAGGAAAATTGTCAATGTTATCCAATGGAGGAAAAACAGGTAATCGGTTTGCAGGTAAGTAATTGACGGTGGGAGTTAAGGTTCTGGGGTTAGACTCAGGGGCCGCCCAGGGTCAGTGATGCACTGAGATTGCATCCTTAGCGGCACTAGGGTGGCTGGGTGCAAAGTGTTGAGGCCCAATGTTCACCTGATGGAAATGCAACAACACCTGCCAGCGCTCACCAGCACAACCTGCCCACCCCAAAAACGCAGACCACAACCATCTCAGCTGCATACTACTCAACACCCGTTCAGTCCACAAGCATGCAGTCAAACTGTTGAACCTGCTTGACTCCTTAGCCCCGGGTGTTGCCTTCCTAACGAATACCTGGATGAACACCTCCTTGGCACCGGACATAGCTATTCCCATCCCGGACGGCTACAAGATTACACGCAGGGACCGGAACAACAACAACATCAGTAGGAGGTATCGCCATCATCCACAGGAACACCATCAGAATCTCAACCAGCACCGAAGACGCCCTCAGCATGGCCGAACACCTACACTTCCAGATCCACATCAATCACAACCCCATCCTCAGAGGAACCCTCGTCTACAGACCCCCGGAACCCGGACCACAGTTCAGCAAATCCATCACCGACCTCATCAGCATGCACGCCCTCGCCTCCACAGACTACATCCTCCTCGGAGACCTGAATTTCCAACTCCAGAATGCCAACGACAACAACTCCACAACAGTGATCGTCAACCTCGTCAACCTCGGACTCAAACAACTTGTCACGACACCACCCACTCCACCGGACAGGCGCTCGACCCCAACTTGTCCACCAGTGACCACGTCACCTTCAGCCACACCACGAGCTCCACTAGACCGACCACCACTGCATTCGCTTCTCCTTCGAGAAACACACCGCACACAAGCAACCGCTACGCATCCCACACTGCAACTGGAAAAAAGTCACCGAAGACCAGCTCATCACCACATTCGCCCGAAACCCTCCACCCAAGCCGACCGAGACAGACGCAGCAGCCCACAACTTCAGACAATGGATCGACGACTGCGCAAACACCTTCGCCCCGATCAAGAAAACCTCCAACAGGTTCACCGACACGAGAGCCATATGGTTCAACACCGACCTCCAGAACTCCAAGCACACCTGAAGAACACTCGAGAAGCAATGGCTCAATGACCAAACACCAGACAACCACACAGCCCTCAGGAACGCCAGACGCAAACACATCCGATCTGCCAAAAGAACCTCCTTCAAGGAACGCATTGACAACAGTGCATACAACAGCAAAGAGCTCTTCAACATCGTGAAAGAACTCGCCACCCCCAACTCCAGCTCCAATGACGTACCACCGTTGCAAGAACTCTGCGACTCCCTGGCTTCCTTCTCCCACTGCAAGATTGCAGACATCCACAACAACTTCAACACATAGATACAGACAGATGCCGACACCCCTGACTCGAAACACACACCAAAAACACAAATCTTCTGCTCTACTGGTACAACGTCAACGATGAAGACACCATCATAATCATGAACACCATCCACTCTAGCTCACCTCCGACCCATGCTCCCAGCATATCTTCAACAAGGCAAGGTCCATCATCGCACCCCAACTCAGGAAAATCATCAAAAGCTCCTTCAAGACTGCCACCTTCCCAGAGAGCTGGAAACCCGCCAAAATCAATGCCCTCCTCAAGAATCCCACGACAGACCTAAAGAACCTCCGACCCATCTCCCTGCTCCAATTCCTGGCAAAAGTCAACAGGCAGCTCACCCAATTCCTGGAGGAGAACAACGTCCTGGACTTCTCCCAATCCGGCTTCCGCAGTAACCACAGCACCAAAATAACCCTCATCGCCGTCACTGACGACATCAGGACTATACTGGACAAGGGTGAAACCGCAGCCCTCATCTTCCTGGACCTGTTGGCCACCTTCAACACAGTCTGCCACCACACCCTGCACACACGCCTCCACGACGAAGGGATCCAAGGCAAAACCCTGGACTTTCTCACCTCCTATCTCACTGGCAGAACCCAGAGAGTCAGCCTCCCCCTTTCTGATCCGAAGCTACCTCGATCACCTGCGGCATACCCCAAGGAACATCCCTCAGCCCGACCCTTTACAACATCTACATGGCACCGCTCACCAACATCGTCCGAGCACACCACCTGAACACCGTCTCTTATGCTGACAACACTCAGCTGATCCTCTCCCTCACCAAGGACTCGGCGACCATCAAATCCAACCTCCACAAAGGAATGAAGGACGTTGTAGACTGGATGAAGACCAGCCGACTGAAACTGAACTCAGACAAGACTGAGGTCCTCAACCTCGGCTCCACCCCTCCACACGGGACGACTCCTGGTGGCTGACCATGCTGGGAGCTGACCCGACTCCCACTAACCACGCACGCAATCTGGGGTTCATCCTGGACTCAACGCTCTCTATGACCCAGCAAGTCAACACTGTTTCCTCCTCCTGCTTCAAAACCCTACGCATACTCCGCAAGATTTTCAGATGGATCACCACCGAAACCAGGAGAACAACGCTCTCTACACAGGAACCACGCCTACACTACAGAAGAGACTCCAACACATACAAAAATTCTCTGCATGCCTAATCCTCAGACTCCCTCGCCATAGTCACATCCCCACCCACCTAAGAGATCTGCATTGGTTCATGTTCAACAGGAGAATCACCTTTAAACACCTCACCCACGCTCACAAAGCACTCCACAATGTCAGACCAGCATACCTTAACGAACGACTGTCCTTCTACACCCCAAACCACCAGCTTCAATCCGCAGACCTCGCCCTTGCCACCCTCCCACGCATCCGCCGAGCAACCACAGGTAGATCCTTCTCCCACCTCACGGCAAAGACATGGAACACCCTCCCCACCCACCTACGCCGAACCCAGGACCTACTTACCTTCAGGAGACTCCTCAAAACCTGGCTGTTCAGCAATAGCTGCCCCCTCCCCTCCCCCTTAGCGCCTTGAGACTCTCATGGGTGAGTAGAGCACTCTACAAATGCTTGATTGATTGAATGTTATCCTATAGAGGATAGGGGGTCTCCTGTTGGTGGCTGCTGGCAAGCAGGCCACATAGTTGTCGGAGCAAAGCTCCTAGGGTTTAGCTCAGGGCAAGTTTGGGACCAAAGTAGCACCAAAGGTGCACCCTCAGCGGCACTAGGGCAGCCGGGTGCAGGTGCTATTTTGAGGTCAGGTGCCCTGTTTTCAATGGAGTACCTCCAGTACAAAGAAACACTGCAGGCTCTGGGATGAGGATCTTCTAGGTGAGACCACCACTTTGAGGGGTAAGTCGGGATGTTGTGGGTTGGTTAGGCACCATCGGTTTGGGCACACAAGGCCGTGGGGCGTCGGGTGCATTGGCATGTCGTATTTTCTTACCCGCCCTGGTCGCGGTAGGGGAAGTCCTATGGATTGAGCCTGCAGGCGTCGTCTGGAGGCTTGAGGCAGGTCAAGGGTTGCCGGTTGATGGATCAGATCACCAGGGGGAATTCCTTCTGGTTTTTTTTTCCGTTCAGGCCGGGTTCGGCGGGTGCAGAGTGGGCTGGATTCGTGGTCCCTGGCTGCTGCCAGGGGTTGTTGCTTGAACAAGTCCGGTGTTCACAGGAGATTCAATCTTTGAAGTGAAGGCAGGCAGGTCCTCTGGGGTTTTTGAGGTTGCTGGTTGCAGGAAACACCGGGATTTCGCAGGAGCAGGTTCGAGAGGAGACAGGCCTGTAGGGCTGGGGCCAAGTAAGTGGGCGTTGTCTTCTAGTTAGCGCTGTACGGCTATTTGGTCCTTCTTCTTATCTTCTTTTCTTGTTGCTGGATCTGAGGAAGCAAGTTTCAGGGTGCCCCCTAAATGCTAGATTTAGGGGTGTTACAGGTAGGTAAAGGGCAGGGACCAATTGGTCCCTTCCCTGGGGTGGGTACCCCCCCCTCTTCAGCCACTCTCCAGAGTGAGAGGGGGCAGGAGCCTGTCCCTGGTTAGCAGGGTGCCCCCATTCTCAAAATGGCGGGGACTCGAGGTTGTGCTTCACCTCGCCTCCCCCACCTTAGGGGTGGAGTTGGCAGAGGTGGGCACACCTCTCTTCCTCACTTGTTCTTCTCGCCGGTTCTCCCACCCAAAGTGGGACATAGAACCAGTGGGGACCAGTTGCTGAAAGCAGCAAATGGTCTGGAGAGGCTCACAAAGGCGGCATGCTTTTGCAGCTTCTCCTTTGTGAACCCTGCCCATCCTGGGGAGAAGGATTGGCACCTAATCCCTGGATGTGCATTGTTTCAGGCCCACAAGAGCAGCAGCTCTTGACCCAGGGGTCCAGAAACATGTCTGGTGGTGGCAGCCTAAGCAGCCACTCAGTCAGGTCACTAGAAGTTGGTTGAGTTTCAGGGGGCATCTCTAAGATGCCCTCTGTGACGCATTTTACTTTCAATCCCACACTGGCATCCGTGTGGGTTTAATGTGCTGAGAAGTTTGATACCAAACTTCCCAGTTTTTCAGAGTAGCCATTATGGTGCTGTGGAGTTCGTATTGACAAAGTCCCAGCACCATATGCACCTGTACCCTCACCACTGGCATAGTGCACCCAGCTAGAGGGGTGACTGGTGTATGCCAGGGCAGTGGTTTGTGGGCATGGCACACAGGGATGTGTGCCATGTCGACTCTTCACTGTGTTCTGCACCAAGACAACAAGTCTGCCAAGGCAGTGTGTGAGTGTCAGGGTACAGGACCTCTAAGGGTGGCACAATAAGTGCTGCAGCCTTTAGAGGCCTTCTCTGGTCACAGTGCCCAGGGTACCTGTGGTACCATTTACCAGAGGTTGACCCGTGACCTGAGATGCCAATTGGGTTTTGGCCCTAATGCAGTTTTAGAGAAGAAACATAGGCCCTGGCTACCTGATTAGCAGGAGCACAGGGCACACTCAGTCAAAGAACGTCAGCAATTCAGCAAAACGAAGGGGCATACCATGCAAGAAACAGGGCACTTTCTCACACAAGGCAGTTCAAAATACTGGATTAGTTTACTCTGCTACAGGGAGGTGTTCCATGGGTGGAGCGTTAGAGTTCCCACATATCCTCCCATGGATTTTGTTGCATTCCCAGATTTACCATTAGTGGTAGACTTGGAAATGTGTGAAAATGCTGCGCCTCCCCAGGTGAGGCGCAAGGAGAAATATGTTTAGTTTGCCTTGTTTCTTCCTCTTTCTATGTGTGTGTCCCTCCCTGCATAAAAACAATCCTGCCTTCAAAGCAGGAGCCCTCGCAATATGACGTAAAGATGCTTGCGTTAGCGCTAGACAGGCAAACGTGTACCAGTGCTAGGAAAGGACAGGAAAGTGCTGTATAATGGTAAATACAACACATTCCTTCCTTTTCAGGCAGAGCCGCAAGGTGGATTGCTATGGTGCGCTGCATTAAAGAATGACAAATCTGCCTCTTAGTTTCCAATAAATTTGTAAAGGTAAACAGCAGAACCTGCAGAAATATCGGAGTTTCCTGAGATCATAGAATTATATTTGATTAAAATAATTTTTAGATTCAAGTTCCTAATTTAAACTCCTCTCTTCACTTAAATTTCTAGAGTTGCTGCTGCAGAGAAGATGCCATTTGAAGATAACTCGGTGGATCTGATCACTGCTTCAGCTGCCGCTCACTGGTTCAATATGAAGGAGTTCATGACAGAAGTAGATCGTGTCCTCAAACCCAACGGCTGCCTGGCCTTTTACAGCTTACGTGCACATGGTGAACTTTACTACAAAGACTGCTCTCAAAGTGCCTCTGATGCATGGAATGAGGTGAGCGGAACACCCACATTAATCTACAAATGGAGAATTCAAGTTGTCATGCAGTTCTTGTTCTTGTGTTTTCTCTAAACTGTAAAAAAACATACATCAAAGCAATGTATGAACATTTCACATCAGGCACTGGCCTATAACATATAGTCGATGCGTTCTGTAAAGCAGCAATGACTAAGAACTCCCCAATAAACGTTATATTGTGACATATTTCAATCATTAATAAACTTGTGTATTCACATGCAGGTGAATCATGTCAAGATAGCGAATGTCACAGCAGCACATGGGTCCACATCAAGTTATGTTCCTGAAATTAGTGTTTGAACTCATACGTGGTCTACCATGCCCCCCATACCATCTCTACCCCTAAATATTTTATGTAAGCTTACATGTTTCAGAGCCTTCTGAACCCACAGAACATTTTAAGACATTGGCAAATTGACCCCCCCCCCCCCCCCCCACCACATTTCAAGGTGCTCCTCATTAACTGTTCAGGCACTTCTTGCAAAATTCAAATATCTTCGCCTGGCTAAGTACCATAATTGTTAAAAGCACCTTCCTACCAAGAAAAGTCAATTGTATAAAAAAGCACAACAATCCATGATGAAAGAACAGCACCTCTCCCAGGCATTCAACGTCTGATCCACAGCCAGTGAAACGTGCCAAATAAGATTAATCAGATAGAATCTGGATTATAAAAGTAAACAGTGTTCTCAATTAAAAATGTAGATTGCTAAACAATTTTTTTAGATGAAGACGCCCATATATAATGCCTAAAACTGATGGTGGCTTTGGCGAATGCTTTATATGGTAAATCGTGCCTGCTGAAGACATTGTAAGTGAGGGGCAATGACCGAGTGGCGGAGGTGGAACCCAAGATTGAGCTGACAACTATTATATACAAAAATCAAAATAACAATAAAAAGGTGTGCTGGCATGTAGTTAAAACAAAAAGGTATTGCCATAAATCTCGTGTGGGCAGGACAGGTTGTTCACATGCAGAAAACATTTTAATGATTTGGGTGCTTTGGGATTCCTAAATTTTAGAGGAGAACCAGCTCAATGCCAATTTTCATTGCAGAACAACAGAGGGACAGTCTGTTGCCTTAGTACATTATGAAAATACTAAGGGTCTCATTACGAATTTGTCGTGATACGGTGGGGTATTTACCACACTTGATAAATAGGATTACTACAAGGTGAGGTATCTACCAGGTGTGGTAAATATCTCCTATTCTGAGTTTTTACAAACAAAATTGTACATATCATGTAGGATCATTTTTAACACAAAACATTAGGAATGTTTCATCTTTTTTGGTGTACTTTCACCTGGATAAATTTCAGCAAGTTCTTGCTAGAGTTTATCGGTGCAAATCTATGATTGTGTCCTAATTATCACAAAATTCATAGGCCCTGATTCTATGTTTGTCCAAATGAAGGTACCATTTGTTGTGCCTGATAAATAATGATATCATGGGGTGCGTTATTTATCGGGTGCAATAAATGACACTCATTACTAGTACTTGGAGGTTAGCATGAAGCTTTTGGTGTTTATCACACCAAATTTCACATAGTTCAGTAAAATACTTTTCCGCTGTTATATTCTTGCAGATTTGACTAACTAAAATGTGAAGAAGTGTAAGATATGTAAGGCACCTGGTAATTACCAGATGCTGTAAGTAAATACCACCCAACCTGAAATTCCAGTCCCTACGTAAAGAGGGGTTTACCAGGCGTTAGAAAATTCTGACCAACCCGTAATCAGAGCAATTATTCTGACCTTTGTGCAAACTTGTACATTTCGTTATGAGGGTCAAAAAAGTTGTAGCAACACTTTGCACATTTGAAATACCATTGTAAGTGCATGCTGTGAGTGAGAGTATTTACTGAAGGAACATGTATGCATACAAGGAAGCAACTGCAAGAAAGCTGTGGGTGCATGCAGGTAGTGCCTGAGCTAGTGAGTAGGGCAGTTATAAGGGATGGGTGAGTGAAAGAATGATTGATCAAGTGCTTTTTAGGTCTCGCGTTTTCCAGTGCATGCGCTGTCTCAGCGAGACCTAAAGTAATATGTATGTTGGCCCGAAACTTAGTCTAATTTGTATTTCCGCTTGGGATTGGTTACCTGAGGCATTGTGTTGTGTTCAGGCTTTCTTTTGGCTGCTGATCCTCCAGTTACTTCCATGTACCAAAGCAGTGGCGCCTAAAAACAGTTTTTGTCCGCAACTTGCACTTGTTTTAATTAATTGCAGTGACACATCTGTTTCTCACGCCGCGTTTGTTTATTTATTTAAGGCGCGCTCCCCGTGTTCGCGATAGAATGGCGGCATTCCTCCAGCCCAGCATTCTACTTTCGCTCCCGTCGGCTCTACGGAGACAGCTTGTTTTCATTGCACTGCGCTCCGCGATGCACTTCTGTGTTGTCGTCCCCACTTCTTTGTCATCCCCACCGTCTTCTCCCATACTGCCACCTAGGCTTGGTGCACACCACCAGTGCCGCAGTTGCTGAGCGTACCGTGCAGACTCGGCCCGCCGTACACCTAGCACCCCCGGAGACATAAAACATTCTTTCTCCTTCTTGTGCTCCCACTCCCTGGCTTCGCTCTCCTTTCAGCGTTCACACTCGTTGAAATCTCTTCTGATTTATCTTGCTGCATCCTGACAAGAATCGAGCGCGTGTTTACGTTTCCGAAAATTTATCAATCATTTTCTTGCCTTTCCCCTGCCCTAGTGTCCTGAAAAATGGACACCGGCTGCAATGCTGCTTTGGCACTTTATATTTTACTGACCGTCTTCGCGTGCGAGGTACTGGAACACATCTCAAGACAACAAGAAAAGAGTAGCCCCTGGTAATTAAAGTAATGAAATATTCATTTACTCTACCTTTTCAGTTTGTCTCACAAATTAGGCTACTGCATTAATGCCTGCATCGCCTCTTTTTATTCTAATGGCTGTGCTTCGTGCCTGCAGATACCCCTTGTTGTCTCATGTCAGGGGTGAGACGTTCAATCAGGCCAGAAACCCCAGTTGTCTCATGTTAGGGATGAGACCCCCAGTTGTCTCATATCAGGGGTAAGACCCCCCAGTTGTCTCATGTCAGGGGTGATCTGTTCAGTTGTCTCGTGTCAGGGGTGAGACATTCATCCAGTAGTGGCTGTTAAAGACCCGGGTCCGGCGGAAGGTTTACACCCTCAGTACCAGACCCGAGGTCTCAGTTTTAGAAGAGTTGTTCGCTCTGCAGTCCCAAGCACTGGGCATCCCACATGGCCACATCACACACTGACGGTGTGCACCGTGCAACCGAGCATGCTGATAATGAGCTCCTGACCGATAAGGTATCAGTCCGTGCATATCGATCATATGGGAAGAGCTCGCGGGCAGGGTCACGAGTCCGAGACGGGGTCAGAGCAACTTTATTGTATGAGTTCTGTGAGCAGCATCATCATCTGCATCATCTTCACTCTGTCCGCCACACAACCAGTCTCTGTTCATCACAGAACCCTTCACTCTGTCTAACACACAACCAGTGGAGTTATATTTGTGGTTATCTCCTTTGGTTCTAACCCGTAGGAAGAATGGTCAGCTGAGGGTATGCATTGACCTCAGGAGCTTACAAAAGTGATTTGAATTGACTCATAACCTCTTCCCAGACTAAATAATATAGTTACAATGTTTGCGGGTGCCAGAGTATTCAGATATATTGATTTGGCATCTGCATACCATCTGGTAGTGTTGAACCCTTCCTTTAGACACCTGACTGCCTATGTTGCCTTTATGAGGACGTTTCAAATTAGGAGGATGCTGTTCAGGCTAGTGTCTGCAGGGTCTGTTTTTCAATGGATTCTCGAGGAAGTTTTGAAAGTGGTTGTCACCTTTCAAGATGACATTTTAGTTGCTGGAAAGAATATTGAACTCTTGCTTGTCGCAGGTACTTGACCCATGGGGAACGCGCGGTAGGAGGAAGTTTATGTCAGCCCGGTAATCCCACCACTTTCCCACCCAGACATGTGAGAACAATTAGATTTATTTTCAGCTAAATTTGAAATTTTCAGGGGATTCTGGGTTGGAAAATGTTGGGTAATCCGCGGAAGTCACCCCTCACTGGATTCCCCCGGGTGTCAAGTTTGCATAAATGTCTGGGATTGGTAGATTTACCTAGATGGCCACCGAGCCAGAGATCAAAAATGCAGGTGACTCTCTCGCAAATGTATTATTTTTATTTATAAAGCGCGAACATGACCAAAATGTTGGTGTCAGAGCACTGTACAACCTAATAAATAGCATCAACTATACAAGGAGTAAAATATAGAATATACAGCATGAAAAGATAATACAAAGAGAAATAGTGAAATAGTGAAAACACCTGCAAATAAATCAAATTGGCATAGATAGTTGCATCAGATAGGAAGGAGATTATTCAGTAGTCTAATTGTATTTGTTTTGTAAAAGAACGAATTAAGGGATGGTCCTGATCCCAAGAGGAAGAGAATTTCAAATTCTTGGGGAAATTCAAGAGAAAGATCTCTTATAGGTTTACTTTTTTTGAAATTTTTGAGGTTTCTGCAGTAGGGCGCATATATACTACGAGAAGCAAATCAAGGTATTTTTGTAATCCATAATTTTGAAGTCTCCACAGTACATTTTGTGACAATTCCGGTCATGGGCACTAATTCTACCCACACAAGTGAGGTACCATTTTTATCCGGAGACTTTGGAGAATGCAGGGCTGGTGGAAGTTTGTGGATCCATGCAGATTCCAGAACTTTCCATCACAAAAATGTGAGTAAACTGTCTCTTTTTACGTTTGAGGTTTGCAAGGGATTCTGGGCAACAGAACCTGGATAGAGGCATGCAAGTAACCCCATCCTGGATTCCCCTTGTTGTCTACTTTACAAATGTACAGGTTTGCTACGTTTCCCTAGATGCCAGCTGCGTTAGGGCCCAAATTCCAAAACAAGGCAATTGGAAACAAAGGTTCAGTGCCTAGTGGGCTTTCTGCTGCCCTGGGGGGTTGGGGGTCAGGGGCTATTGAGGGGGGAGAGAGGACAGAAAGTCTGTGGAATTTTTTGAAGGGGGTTGGTGCATCAGCAGCCCCCACCCCAATGTGTTTAAAATAAAATTAATCCCTGATGCTTAGTGGGCTTTCTGCCCCCTGGGGGTCAGATCTGGGACTACTGCCACCGGGAGGGGGAGGGGGGCAGAAAGACTGGCATTTTGTTTTGGGTGTGGGGGCATTGGCATGCACATTCTGGGCACCCCACCACTGAACTTTGTAAAAAAAAGAAATCCCTGGTGCCTAGTGGGTTTTCAGCCCCCTCGGAGGGGGGGGGGGCAGATAAGGGGATATTGCTCCCATCTGCCTCTCGGGGGCAGAAAGACTGCAACTTTGTTTTAGGGCATGGGGGCATTAGCATGCCCATTCTGGGCAGCCCAATCCCTGAACTTTGAAAAAAAATAATCCCTGGTTCCTAGTGGGTGTTCAGCCCCCTGGGGACAAATCAGGGGCTACTGCCCCATCTGCCTCCTTGGGGGGCAGAAACACTGGCATTTGGCATTTTCTGGGGGGGTTGGTGGCATTGGCATTCCCTTTTTGGGCAGCCTCCACGCTTGAACTTTGAAAAAAATATCCCGGGTGCCTAGTGGGTTTTCTGCCCCTGGGGGGTGGGGCAGGTAAGGGGATGTTGCCCCATCTGCCTCCCTGGGGGGCAGAAAGACTGTAGCAATTTTTTTAAGGCTGGGCAGCCACCACCCCTAAGCGCACACAAACAAAATCCATGGTGGCTAATAGGCTTTCTGCCCCTGGGGGGATGTGGGGCTATTTATTTATTTATTTTTATTTATAAAGCGCAGCATTCATCCCGAAGGATATCAAGGCGCTAGTAGCAACTGTCATGGTGAGGTAGCTGAAAGTAGGACTTATTGTTTAGGAACAGGTAGCTGAAAGTAGAACTGTAGGAGTTATTGTTTAGGGAACAGGTATGTTTTAAATTTTTTTCAGAAGAGCAAGTAGTTAGAAGTGAGTCGTAGGTTGAGCTGGAGTTCATTCAATTTCCTGGCTGCCAAGTGGGAGAAAAAACGCCTGCTGGCTCTCACCTTTCTGATGCGCTTAGTTCTAGCCAGAGCTGAGTGAAGTGAGCGAAGACTCGTGGAAGGAACGTAAAACTCAATTTTCTCTTGGAGTATTAAAGGGCCTGTTCAGTATAGGGCTTTGTGGGCATGGCTCAGCAGCTTGAACGCTGCGCTTTGCCTCATGGATAGCCAATGCAAGGCCCTCAGGCATGCAGTAGCTGAGCTTAGCCTGCCTTTGTTGCAGACAAGTTTGGCAGCAGCATTCTGAAGAACCTGTAGTCGTGAGAACAAGAGTTTGTTCATACCCATGAATAGTGCGTTTCAGTAGTCCATTTGGCTAACCAGCAATGCTTGTATGACAGACCTTCTACAGTCGAGTGGTATCCAGGGGAACAGCCTGCCCAGGAGTTTAAGGGTTGTAAATCCCTTTCCACAGAGGGACCGTACATGGTCCTTCATGGACAGGGTGTCGTTGAAAATGATACCCACATTTTTGGCGCAGTGCTTTGGAGTTGGAGCGATGCCCAGTGTGAGTGGCCACCATGTAGGATTCCATACTAATTTGGCGCCTCCAAAGAGTAGAATCTCGGATTTCCCTGCATTCAGCTTTAGGTAATGCTCGTGCATCCATTGTGCCATCTCCGTAAGACAGTTGTGTAACTTTGATTTGGTGACTTCAGTCACCATCAACTGTGTGTCGTCAGCATAGGAGCAAATACCAATGGCCCACTTCCTGCTAATTTTGGCCAGTGAGGAGACGTAGGCATTAAACAGGGTGGGACTAAGGGATGCGCCCTGCGGGACACCAGAGGTGATGGAGTTCTATTTGGACTGATGTTGGCCGAGGTGAACCGATTGTGTTCGATTGCTTAGAAATGAGCTGATCCAGTTCAGTGCATTTGAGGGAATTCCTTTATCGTAGAGGGTTTCTAGCAGACTATTAAGCGAGACTGTGTCGAACGCTGCCGACAGGTCCAACAGTATCAATGCAACTGCCCCTCCTTGGTCTGTGCCCCCTGGGGGATCAGAAAGACTTGCATGTTTTTGGGAGTAAGGATGGAGGCATTTGCAAGCCCATCCTGGGCACCCCCATCCCTGGTCTATAAAAAAACAAGAATCCCAGGATTCTACGGTGCATTCTGCCCCATCTGCCTCCCCAGGGTGGCAGAAAGACTGATTATACCGTAATCCAATGGGGAAGCAAAGACTCTTTACCAAGGGTCCTCTTCTCTCTCCCTGGTGCCTAAAGAGTAGATCCCTGCTTGATGATCCCGAGCAGGGATCCACTAGAGAATGGTAACATTGGAAAGGGGCGAACCTCCCCTTTCCAGCTATAACTCTCCCATGTGTTTCAGTGCTAGGGGGCTGAGAGAGCCCCACAAGCACAGAAACAGTGAAACTAAGTTAGTTTAATTTCCATGCGAGTGATAGTCATTAGATAGAAAAAAAATGGCTTGGGACGTTAGGGAAACTCCCCTAGCTTCCCCACCTCTGTGGTCCCCCAAAAAGAAAATCCCTCTGCTGTTTGCAGCACAGGGATTTAGTTCTCCTGTGCACATGACAGAATGGTTCTGTCATGAGCATAGGAGCACTGGTGCTCATGATGGAATCATTCCATCATGAGCCCCAAAGGGGTTAAAGGAAGTATTCCTAAGGGAAGGTTGTCCCAAAGAAATAGTTTCAGACAATGGTGTCCAATTTGTATCAAGATCCATGAATGAATCTTTAGGGACAAATGTCAACAGACATAGGAGAATTGCTCTTTATCATCCACAAGTAAATGGGCTCATGGAAAAGATGAACCATACTTTGATGGATTGTGTGCAGTGGTCTATTTAGAAAAAAGTTGATGTGATAGAAGCAGTTGATAGCATGTTAAGGGCACATCGGTCAAGCCCGAATGGTACCACTGATATGAGCCCATTTTAAGTTATGGGAGGGCGTCCTCCAGTAGCAAAAATGTGTCCAGGATGGCTACGAACATTTCAATCCAAAATTGCTCTTGAGAAACAAGTTGACAGCATCATCTGACCTAAAATGAAAGCTTCTCAAGCTAAAATGACACGCACACAGTTAAAGATATTCAGAGAGTGAAAATTGGATATTGGATTTAAATTAAAGATTCCACTTATGTTGCGAAAGGCATGTCGAAGTTCAGGAGACCAGTTCAAAAGAAAGCGGTGTCTGGAAATGCTGACCGTGTCAAAGGTAATAAATGGTGGAACATGGAGAGACTGATGGAAGTGGCTTATGATCTGAAAGATCCTGGGTATCCGGATATTCCTTCAAACTGTAGTATCATGAAACATTTTCATGAAATGGATAACCTGTACAACGTAGAAGTGCAAGGTCCATTAAAAGATCATTGCAATACTGAGATATATGATGTGCAGTCCTGCATACTATTCACACGTTTGTTTGGTATTACTTTTACATGTTTATAGTATAAAAGTCAAGAGCTCTTTGTTTTGTTTAATTTTATCCATAGTTTGGTATTTATTAGGAAGAAGGGAGATGTTATGGCGGTCCTGAAATGTCATGGTATGACATACCATTATTCCTGCTTATAATGTAAAATATTTGGGGATTTTGTTGTGAGGGTTCAATGTGTGAGCAGTTGTCCTGATGCTGCCAGAGGGTTGTGGAACCAATGCTTCAATTGAGGGTGGTGTCATAAAAGTGTCATGGAAGGCCAGGAAGTAGCCCTGTTGTTTTTTTTTTATATGTTAAAAGCAACCAGTAACTATCTTTATTTACCTAGGAGTCTGTGCTCCTCTGCCGTTTCATATTGGGATGCATTGTGTTCACCAAGAGTGAATGTACACAAAGTTCTTTCATACCTGTATTTGTAAATAAAATAAGCTGAATTTAAGAGGAGTACAGATGGATGATTAAAGTTACCACTGACCTGAACTTAAACGGTTTTAAATGATAGGAAGATTCTATGGTATGCTGCTGTATCAGTTTGGCGATTACTGTACCGGATAGTCCCAAAAAGAAGTTTGGGTGGCTGGCAGGTTAAATGCAGCCAGCTGTAAGGAGGCTGGCTGTTGAGCAATTGCGTGCCAAAATGGAAAGCCTTTAGATTTGGGTCCTAGATAAACTGATCAAGGATCCCTGAGAGTTTATAAGTGAACCTATGTTTCACGGGAGCAGCTGCTGACACCCGAAATCTCTAGCGACAATTAACATGGGGAATAGACACCATTGTGAGAAACGGAAACAGCTTGACAGCCTACGTGTTCTAAAGACCAAAGTTGACAAAGCTGTTAAACAGTGTTCAAACCAAGAAGTAACTTCCTCTATTGGCCAGGGATTCCTGCGCGATTACGTAATGTTCCCGCCTTTCCCTGCAGGGAAAATCTTTTCCCTTTACAGAGTCCAAGCGCAGTCAAAGAATTTATCACACGCACTCCTGGATTTTATGCTCTATATAGGCTGCACGTGTTCATACAAACAATACAAGAGTTCTTGGCTAGACGTGCAATCTCGCATGAATAAGGGGAGGGACCCCCTCCCAAATGTACTTTGAGGTCAGAGAGTTGAGGGGTGAAATAACCAGAAGCAAGAAAGGAACTCCCTCTTGACCTATATATACTTTATAATTGGGGAAAGCCTCCAATAACAGGGGCATACATAAACCACATCTTAGACTTATTAGGTTATTTATTTATTTTTATTTTTAGAGTTTTTTTGTCATGCAAAAATTCATATTTTCTTTTTTCTTATTTGAAAACAAGTAGTGATTCACTGTATTTCATGTAGTTTTCTTTAAATAAATATACAAAAATTCATATTGTATTTACAAAGTCAGAGTAGATAAACATATCTTTTTTTTAAAAATAACGAGAGGCTTTCCCCAATTATAAAGTATATATAGGCCAAGAGGGAGTTCCTTTCTTGCTTCTAGACGTGCAATCTCACCACACTATGCTAGATTTGCAGTGTACGCATGCCCAAAAGAAATGTCAAGAGCAGATCTGGATCTGCTAATGAAAGCAAAAGTGATCGCGGGAACGTGGTCTGTGGTGGGGGAGGGGTGGAGCGAGGTGCGCTGTAAGGGTGCAGAGAGACAGAGCGAGCTGCGCCCGTGGTAGCGCGAGAGGAAAGCCAGATGGCTCCTCTGCTCATGCCTGTGTGCATAATCGCACACAGAATGCCACACAGAGCTGTGGTAGGACTTTTAAAAGCCCTAACTAAATGTCTTGCAGAGTAGCGCATGCGCTGGCTCAGGCAAGACCTAAAAAGGACATGGCTGTGTGCCATTTCTGGGCTATTGTGTGTTTGGGGAACTAAGTTTTTGCCCTTCGGTGAACTGTATAGGATGGATGGAAATCCTCTGGGTCCCATGGAGAGCCGCTCCAACCTGTAGTTTGGGTCGCCTCAGGGGACATAGACCCAATCATTCACTATTGCTAGATGTGCCGCCCATTAATAATTTCATATATCTGGAAGGCCAGTACCTCAATCATATACCCCACGTACTAACTTGTTTAGAGCAATTCTCGGCTCCATAGAAAAGAGTATAGAAGGGAATCTATGGATTGGAAGAAGCTATCTGGCACTAGGTAGAGGGTATTCTGTAAAGTGTAGAGCATTCGGGGTAATTTCATCATTTTAAACATCGACGCTCACCCCAATAGAGAGAGCGGTGGAGTTTTCCAATGCTCGACATCTGCCTTAAAACGTCCAGGAAGGATGATAAATTCAAGCGGTAAATCAGGACAGGGTCCATGGTAACATAGATGCCTAGGTATTTAAAGTGTCCAGCTGACATGGGCAGCTCCACCGCTCTATGTAATATGGGCAAGTGCTGCCCAAAGTTCTGACCAAAGGTATGAAAGATGTGTGTGAGGAAGGTAATCGTTGGACACAAAGAGAAGGATATCATCCGCATACAATAAATGCGTTCTTACCATGATTCTCCCCATGTGACTCCCATCACAATTGGACCCTGTCAAACCCATGCCGCCGAGGGATCCAAGGCCAAAGCAAATATTAAGGGGGAAAGAGGGCATCCCTGTCTGCTTCCTTTACCCAGAGGGAAGCTACGCAATGTTATGTCATTTACCCTAACCTAGACAGTGAGGGCTGTGTATAGTAATCACATCCAACTCAGGAAATTTGGACCGATGCCCATACAGTCATGTGTTCCAAACAATTATTTCCTTTCAGGGGTGTCGAACCCCATTGAGGCATCCATTGACAAAACCATGGTGGAGACTTTGTCGTTTCTGGAGCCCGCCATCACTCTGTACAGCCTATGAAAATTGAAGCGGGTTCTTCTGTTAGGCATAAAGCCCAACCGATCTGGATGCACAAGGGTAGTTCTAACCCTGCGTAGTCTTGTAGCCAAAATCTTGGCGAGAATCTTGATCTCCACATTGAAGAGAGAGACTGGGTGATATGACGTGCACTTCTTCAGCGGTTTCCCTGCCTTATGAATAATAACTATTGTGGCGAGGCATTGATCTGATGAGAGTGTATGTTTGCCTCTCGCCTCCCTCCAAATGTGGAGCAAATGGGATATTAATCTGGACCTAAGTGTTTGTATAGTTCAATAGGAAGACCATTAGATCCTATCGCTTTACCCGAATTCAGTGCTAGTATTGCCAGTTCTATTTCGCATTGTTCGATATCTCCCTCTAAATAGTATCGGTGATCCTCTAAGAGAGTCGGGAGCTTAATGTCTCTAAGGAAGTCAAGGATCTCTGCATGGAGCCAATGATAGTGGATGAATATAGTTGCGCAAATGCCTCCGAATTCCCTTCCGGATCGAAGACATTTTCACCCGACCCTGTCACTATTTCCTTCTTCATAGATATGCCATTTGGACAAGGTGTGTACATTTTTCGCCCTCTGTTCCATTAAATCTCTATTTTCTTTGTGTCTGAAGCAAAAGGTATAGATCTGCCTTCCATGTCTTCCAGCCAAACCTGCATAGGGACATTGTCCTTAAGTAGTGAGGCTACTTGTTCCTTTAGTTGGGTGGTTGTCTCATTAATCCTTGTGACCTGTTGATTTGTCTCTCTTGGAGCCTCTCTTTCTCTTTATTGAGCTCCGCTCAGATGAATGACATGTCAGCAACTACTGAGCCAAGTTTAGGCTCCAGATTTTTTTTAACACTTTGAATGGACGCCATAATGTCCGGGAACAATGGTTCTTGGGCCTCCTCACTAGTAAGCGAATGTATTTCGGGCCTTAGTCTGGCCCTTCGTCAGGTGTATTATCAAAGTCTGGTGAAGTCAAAAGAATGTAATTCAAAAGGTTGACTTCTGAGGCAATGGCATCTGAGGCCAGACGTAGGCCAGAAATGCATTAGGTTACAAGGATGTACGTATGAGGATCACGTACGCACACTACCAGCTACTGATTAAGGCCTGTTGGCATTTTTGCAGCGCTTAAGGTTATAGTGACCAGTGTAAGATGTCCCTCATGTGACGAAGAATGACCTTTGAAATTGTAAAACTTTTGATGAATTGAATGAACTTGGAGCAAACCTGGATTAACTTGCTGTAGCAAGAGTATACATTTTCACTGTGCGTCCGGAGATGGGGTGAGAGGTCACCCCATTTTCTATTGTTTTTCACAATGCACTTGGCTTATGGCAGACCACAATACTGAGCCAGCACGCAAATAAACTTACAAATGGACTAATGTTGATGAAAGGAAGCAATTGGTGTGCACTCTATTAACCCTTTTCTTATTGGTTCATTTTCTGCCTTTAGACCTGTCGGCACCCATGGATTAAATACGTGAATGAAATTCCATGACAAAGTCACAAGAGAGACTTTTTGTAAAGAACATTGCCTCAGAAGTCAACCTTTTGAATTACATTATTTTGTCTGCAACAGACTTTGATAATACCCCTGACAAAGGACCAGATTAAGGCCCGAAATGCATTGGGTTACAAGGATGTACGTATGAGGATCACTTACGCACCCTACCAGCTACTGATTAAGGCCTGTCGGCATTTTTACAGCGCTTAATGTTATAGTGACCAGTGTAAGATGTCCCTCATGTGACGACGGAAGAACTTTGGAAATTGTGAATCTTTTGATGAATTGAATAAACTTAGAGCAAACCTGGATTAACTTGCTGTAGCACGAGTATATATTTTCACTGTGTCACCGGAGATGGGGTGAGAGGTTGCCCCATTTTCAATTGTTTTTCACATTCTGTGATACCCACACAGCTATGTTAAGCAAATTAACCAGCATTGTGTGCCGTGTAAAACAGATCAACACAACCAGTATCTTTCACCAAGGTTCTAATGCAATCCATTTTGTAATATACAATATGCCATACACTCCCTCACTCACCGATGAAGAAATTACTAAATGAGTCATTTAAAAATAGCTTGAAAAAGGGAATCTGCTAAAAACTATTCATTGCTCTTCCCCACATTGTAATTCCCTTACCGTAAGCATAGGTGGGTCAATTCTTGGTTTCTGGTTGAGAAGCCTGTCCCATTCTCCAAAAAGATTTAGCTAACCAGTCCGAATACTCACTTTATCTGCAACCATCTTGAATGGCATAGTGGTCGCTAACAGGAAAATAGGGAAATAGCCCCCACATGCTGCAAGAAACTCCAGGTGCACCACAGGCATTTATTTTTTGTTTTCAACATGACATATCATTGAATATTAAATGAAAGTTCCCTGCAGACATGGCAGAAAACTAAAAACTGATGGGTAAACTGCTGCATGACTTACAGCATGTATGGTCAGTGAGGGGATAGCAGAATTTCAGGTGAGAAAAGGTATGAGAGCGAAGTAGAGGACAGACCATGATCTGAACTGATCTTATGCTTGAGAAATGGATTAATAATATGGTGAAATAGTGAGGAAGTTGCAGCCATTACTGCATCTTTTATATTTTGAAAGATATGAAGAGGAGATTGGGCATTCCATTCTAGTCATATTACTGTATTTATCTCTGCAGGCTTTGGAATTTATTTCGATTAAACATGGTGCTGGAAAATTTGACCAATGGCAATCTGAATACAAAGAGATATTTGATGAAGTGCATTTTGCAGATAAAACAAGGTAAGACAAATATTGAAATGGTTGGAGAGCCAGGAAGTCACCTTGCAGTGGCCATAGCTGTCCACAATGCAAATGGTTTGTAAACAACAAAAAAAACTCGTAAAATGACTAAACATTGGCACTATATACATTCCATATGTGTAGGCAATTTCCTCTAATGCCTTGTACCTTTACATTTTAAAGAAGTGTGATATATTTATACTCATACTGAGTCCTTACCATTCACACCCTGGCCACCTTTCTTCATTTGCTCCATTTGACTTTTTTTCTAAGTTATATGATAAATCCAACCAGAAGCATCACTACTGAGTGTATGGTGGGTTCTGGCAACTGAGGAAGGTGTTCTATTTACTCTGTGTATTTTTTTCTTGAATGAATAAATGAATGTACTATGAAAGTTAAAGGTTGGTGATACTATGTAAAGGACTCACCAAAATGAGTCCTTTTAGTAGTTTCTCTAACTACCTGTACTTCTCTGATGGAAGGTCGGAGACTCCAGAGAGTAGATTCTATAGCTATTAATGTAGACTCTCTTTGTTTGATAACTAAAACTTGACTGCACCTTTAGAATTAACATATTGAGGTGTGCTAACTGGATCGTATCAAGGTGTTTGGATTTCGGGCATTCAGGATTGATATATAAAACACATCTATGTTCCAGGAGTTTATCTTCAAACCTAACTCTATCAATGACAATAAAGCTAGTTTTAGTTATTGAATGCATGAAAAACATGGTCTCATTTCCTCAGCGTGAGCAACTTGTTAATGAGCAAGCATCCAAGTTTTGGGCATTTTGAAGTTTTCCAATATATTGTATATATTGTATATATGTAAGGTACAACACAATTATGTAGTTGAGCCTGGATTTGAATAATGTCCCCATAAATATTTTTTGGTTTCACACGTGATCAGGTAGAATATTCTTCTTAATGAATAATCCGGGTTGCTTATTAGTTTATTGAGGGATGGGGCAAGAAACATAGTTTACTTATTTTTTTGCATTTAGCTATAGCCAGCACTTTGCAATGCAGTTGTATATATTAAGGAGTCAGTTCTGCAGGCTCACCAATTCAAGTTGAGGCTACGTTCATTTTCCATAATAAAGAGGTTTCATGTAAACTTTGATTGGACAAGTATGGTTGGTGACCCCTGTGAACTCCACAACCAAAGGTATGTGATATGCTCTAGGTGCTTGTCAGGGGAGTCAGTGGAGCTTGGGGCCTGAAAAATAGGGCCAAGTTCCTACAAGAATTAGAAGGGGCAAGGGATTCATGAAACTATCCCCAGAATTGCCATGGTCCTAGAGGAGAATAACCCTGAGAAGGATGAATCTGAGCTTACAGTGGAAGAGGTGTCTGCTCTGGGAAATCTGCTAGCTGGTTTGAAAGCAGCATGTGGATGCTTCCAAGTAAGCTCCTGCAAAAGGTAACCAACCCACTCTTGAAGGTCTTTGGCAACAAGTTGAGAGAGAGAAAAATGGGAATACCACGAAAGATCATCAAATCTCCTGGGAGGTTGGTCTCCCTAGTAGAGAACTTAAGGTCCCTGAGTCAGCCAGAGTGCTGGTGATACCCCAGTGCAACACGGCCTACCAGCTGGCCAAAATCAACATGTTTACTGGCTCCAGATGAGGCTGAAGGTAGATGAGTTATGACAGTCTTGTGAGGCTTGCCAAGCTAGTGACTAATCTGGTACATGGGGTTAGGCTTCATCATAGACATTTTATGTGGTAGGGACGCTCTTTGGGAGTGTTGGGCAGGTAGCTGCCAGGCCCCTGTAATCTAAGTTCAGGTTTAGGGAACAGGATCATCTTAGTGGTGGAAGAACACATCACTCGGTAACCTGGAGCTATAACCTTAGGACTGTGAGGGGCAGGGCCCTACTCAGTATCTTTCCCCAAATGGGTTTTCAAAATAGCATGCTTCTTACAGAGGGCCAGGCTTCATGTGAGCATACAAGAAGTTCATATGGGATCAGTTTGGTTTACTTATAAGTTTTCCACTCTGGAAGGCATGATTATAAGAGTAAAAGAGCCTATTCTGTTTAGGTGTGTAGTCTTGTTACCATTCTTGCTGTTTGCCTACAGGAAGGTTTCCCAGAAGTGATCAGGTTTAAACCTCCTTCAACATTTGTTTGTGTACTCTGAGAAGGTGGTTTATTCGTTAGGGTCGGCAAATGTCCAGCACAAATATTAAAAGCACAATCCTGTTAGGTCCAGTAAAAAGCTTCAGTAACTTAAACCTGATCTCAAACTTTGGTAGCTATGGCACAGAGCAGACACCTTAACTTAGAGAAAATCAATAAAGCATTTAGTAATACCAAAAACAGTTCAAAATCCCACTCCAATTTTCTTGGTGATCCAGTCCTGTCGTCATTTTTTCCGATGGTTTTACCACCCGCCTACTTGGTGGTCCACCCACTCGATTTACATGTTGGAGGATCTACGGATTAAAGACCATACGAGTGCCGCCAACTCCACCAGGATTTTCCACCAATCGCAATATTTTTTGCAATTCCTACATGAATCCCGTTTTGCAAGTACTTAATAGCGATTCCTTATGAATCGCTACTAAAGACTCGCAAAACGGGTCTTTGATGAATCTAGCTGATAGACACCAGATGACATCAACATATATGGATTTCACTGTGTCAGATGATGTTTTTTATTGTTAAAAATTAATTTATCTTCTAATGTAGCCATGTACAAAACCACCATCTCTGGGGCAAAGGGACATCCCATTGCGGTCCCTTTTGTCTGCAGATAAAATGTATCTTTAAACTTGAAGTCGTTGTTTCTCAATGCTACTGATGCCAGTTATAGGATGAAGTCTGTTGGTACTCAGTGAGGTCTTGTTCTGGCTTCCAAATGAAATTCAATTGCTTGGAAGGCCTCATCCTGAGGAATCTGTGTGTACAGAGAGACCACATCTACAGATACCAACGGTTGTCTTTGGGAATCAAATTGTGAACCTTCTGTTTTATTGATGAAGTCCATAGTGTCCCTAAAGTGTGAGGGCACTTCTTGTAGAAATGGTGTTAGGAAGGTGTCCACGTATTTTGAAATTGGTTCCATTACAGAATCACAGCCCGAAACAATCGATCTTCTTGGTGGCTTCAACAGTTGTTTGTGAATTTTTTTAAAGAAATAAATAACTGGGATCCGTGGATGTTTCTTATTGAGGTACTGGAATGCTTTAGGATCTAATGCTCCACCTTCCAATCCATCATCAAGGATTTTAGTTATTAGCCCTTGTATTTATCCTGTTGGATCATCCTTAATTGGCCGGTACCAAATCTGATTATTGACTTGATTTCTTACTCCTTTTAAATACATTTCCCTTGTCAAACCACCACCACACCGCCTTTCTCTGACAACTTAATGATTATTGAGTCATCTTTCTTAAGATCTTGAATGGCCTTTTGCTATCCTGATGTTAGATTTTTGTGCTGTAGGGGTTCTTCTTTTCAAGCTGTTGTATTGATGACAAGACTACTTGTTCAAATGCTATATTTTCCTTCTGAATGGTGTGGGCTGAGGGGGTAAATTTTGATCTATGCGCAAGTCCAGATGGTTCATTGGGTGTTGCATTCTCCTTAAGTGAAAAGAAAGCTTTTAATCTGATTTTTGCAGAAGAACTCAATAGCTTCTATCTTCAATCGTACAACGTCAGTGTGTGTACTATGTACACATTTGAGTCCTAACTCAAGGACTTATTCCTCCTCTTTAGTTAATATTTTATTTGACAAATTGACAATCGAAGTTGTGTTTATGTTTTATAAAACTGGCGCCTTGTTCGCATTGCCCATGGTTGCTGTTTAAAGCGCAATCATTTTATTTGCTGTCCTTTTTCAAAAAAATACTTTGATCTTTGTTGATTCATGTTGGAGGGGCCTTCCCCTAGGTCTGAATCTACAATTGAATCCGATGAGTTTTTGGAGAAAGTTAAAAACATGTTTTTAGATCTTCCTTGGTAGTCCGACAGTATTCTGGGAGAGTCCGCCTTTGTATAGAAATCGTCTTTCAGGTACGGGTAGACTGTCGCAACATTAAATGTTCACTTGTCGTTTCCCAGTTTAGCGGATTTAAAGTTAATAGTGTTATCTATAAAAGCAACCAATTCCTTTTCTAGCAGAGATCTGGCCTCTGCTACAGCATGGTTTGCTTCTTTGGCTTGTCTTTTACAAATCCGTTGAACGGACTATCAAATCACGACTACATATGGTGCTTCTAAAGCTGAATCCTTTTTTATACTCCGGATCTTCTGTGAAAATGACTGGAATATTTTTAACCTGCAAACCCCAGGGGATAGTTCCAGCTTTAAGATGTACAAGTAGAAAAAAGCCATTCAATTCTGTCCGCATATGCCTTTTACGTAGACTTATTCGCTTTTCTGATTCATTTTGTTGCTTGGCAGAGGTAATGAAAGAAATTGTAGAAAAAGGACAGGGGGTAGAAATTAAATTCTGAATGTGTTCCTCAGTAAAAAATGGTGTATCCCTTTCTGACATCTTTCTTCAGAGAGTATCAAGTCGCTGTGACCTGTACCACCTGTACCATTGGGGTCTATGATTGCTCATAATTGTGATTCGCTGTATTAACAATCTTTGTGGGTACCTACCCACTCTAAACAAATTCGAAAGGGGTGATGGCAATGGTACAGACAACTAGATAGGGCCCATCAAATTCTAAACAAGATAGTATCTAGCTGTCAACATACACGCTGTTTTTGATTTAAACAGACTAAGACCAAACATTAAATATATTGATATACGATATTTAATTTTATAGTAATTTATAGTTTTTTATTGTTCATTTACCAATATTATTGTTGTTGGGCTCTATCTAGTTGTCTGTACCAAGGCTATTCCCCCCCCCCTTTGAGTTTACTTTTAGAAAGTTGGCATTTTCCTGCCCTTATCCATTATGTGCCTGCAGCCTGTCCTAGGTCACATGCCAGGGTAGAGTTGGCAGTTAGACTTTGTGATTTCCTCCCAGACAGTCTATGGAACTGGACCCTGTCCAGGATTTTAATAATAACGGGCAAGTAGTCTTTGGCGACCAACTACATTGGGAACCTCAATTTTAATACCAAGCTCTTCAATAAATGGCTCGCCGATTGCATCACCTGCACAGCTCCCACCAGAATCAAGACCCACAAAAACAACAAATGACGCAGCTAGTACACAAACAACATCCGGGAGTCCAAGCGCCACTTTGAACAGCTTTAAAGGAAATTGAGAATCAACAAAAACCCCACTACAGGATACACATACAATCCACCCTCATCTCTATCACCAACAATAAGATTACATTAGCATTTCCTTGAAATCTCAATCCCAAAGCTCTATTTTTCCCTGTGGAAGACCCAGGTGTCCTAAGAATGCCAGAAAGCTGGAGTACAGATAAATAATTAGTATTTAATCTTGAGAACTGGAACAACTAGAAAAATAAGTGAACAATTATTTTTAGAAATAAAAATAAAACAATTCAAAGACTAAGTTTGATTTTGAATAAATATTATTGACAATGAAGTTTCAGGAGGCTAATTTGTATTAGCATGCCAACTTCTCCTGGCCTAAAAAGGGAGGGATGAATGAGGTGTGAACCGCCACCCAGGAGCAAATACATTTCCCTGATTGGACGGATATGTCCCCTCTGAACTCCATCAAATATGTGATGTGTGGCTTGTGGGCATCCTGTGGCACCACACTGTCAAATCCTGTTTCACAGATCTATTTAGATCCAGGTATAATTAATGTCCCATATGAAAGGGAGAGAGAAAATTCTTGTGTTGTCCCTGTCTGGTTGTTGAGGAACCCTGCTCTTATCCTACCAGACTTCTATCTCTGGTTTTTTGTGGTACTAGTGCCTGCTTCAGACTGTATTTTGATTTTCTTGTTAGAAGAGGGAGTACATTGGTGGTTTCCCTTTGATACTTTGATGCACATTCCAGACCTTAGAAGTTAAGATTAGTATGTCCAGAGACATTAACCATCTTTAAAATTCCCTGATACATGGCATTCTGGGCCTATTTGCAGTGAGGCTCAGAAACTGCTGAAAAAATTTAATAAAGTAGGTCCCAGGAATATGTATACCATTCGCGAGAGAGTACCAAGAAGTCACCCCAATAGCAAGCTGGCATCAGACATAAATGTTACTTCATCTTCAGAATGCTTTCGTGATCTGTGGAAGATTAGAAGATGACTGGACCTGCTGTCATTTAGGCCTGGGTGAATTGTTTATTCTGCCGGTAGAATCAGAGGAATTTGGTAATTCCACATTACTTTTGCAACAGAGAAATACTTATAAAGTCTGTCGCTCCACCGGTGAATTAATGTGCAGGATTTTTTTTTAAAACAGGGCTGGAAGTGGGAACAGCCCCTCTATATTTAATCTGCAATGGTTTTTAAATTTTTAGAGACTGTTCGCTCTTGCGGCCCCATTTACAAACCACTGCAGTCAATACATCTCAGCACCCTACATACTCACTGTGTGTATGTGCATGTGTGTCTGAGTGTGTGGCTCATTTTTTCTTAGTTTTCCATGCCTGCTCCTTGGCTATGTGGTGGAAGAGCTAGCGACCACCATTTTTGTACACACAGTGGGTGTTTCAATACTTTTATTCCATTAGTAAACCATATTCTAGCAACAGTGATAAAAGAAGCATGTGATATTTTTGTTCATTTTTGTGTTTATAATATATTGTTTTTGTGTCTGATTGTAGTGCACGGTTGTGATTTTTTTTTCCCATGGGATCCCTATGGGTCCATAGGGGAAACTAGAGGGACAGCCCCCATAATTCATAAGGCCTCCAATGTCCCTAGAAAAATGTAAGCAAAATTGTAATTCCTTTCTTTGGCTTTTGCCTGCCACTACTTCCTTTAGGATTTCCATGGTCCCTGAGTGGGTACCAGCACTTATTTTATTCATTTATAACATTTTTGACTGCCCCCTCATCCCATATGGTGCCCTTGGGCCCCGGAGTTTTGCCAGCAATTTGTTAATGTATTTAGCTCACTGCCCAGCCACGCATAGTCTGCCGGGTCTGGTGGCTCAGTGGACTAATGCATCCACTGCAGGGCTCTGTGTGCGACCTCATGGTCACGGGTTCAAATCCCGGCGGGTCCACTCAACCTTTCATCCATTTGATGTCGATAAAATGAGTACCATTGAGTTGGGTAACAATATACATCTGTTATTACAGTGCCAAGCTGTCCCTTGCTGGGGTGAACGTGCGCTTTACAAATACACCTGTTATGTTATATTATAGTATTCTCTTCAATAATTTTATTGCAAATGTTGTAATTATATTGTCAATGATGTCAGAGAAGATGCCATGCGTGATGTAGTATGTGGGACAATTAGCAGTGCAAGGTGAGGACGGAACCTATAGTTGCATTAGGGCATGGGTTATAATTACTTGTATAACTATAACTATTACTGGTGCTTCCAGTTTAGCTAAAGGTTTTTGCTACACTGACCAGTAATGCCTAGCAGTAAATAAAAAATAAATGAAAGGCACATATTGAAAAAATACATTCTTTTCTTAAAACAAAATTCTAAATTCCTATCCTTTCATTCTGTAACACCCTCACTCCCTTCCCTAAACCATAAACAAATCCTGTCCTCAACTGTCCTTGCCATTCTTACTTCCTGCAACAGGCCCACCAAATTTCTGGTATTGGCACAGCCAATCAGTCTGGTGCTTGCTCTGGTCTATTATCGTTCCCAAAGTTGGCTTAATTTGGTAATATTTTTTATACTTTTTTACCAAAACACTTAAAGATCGCAATCCATGTGAGCATGCACATGCATACACACAAGGGTAGGATTCTTGGAAAGTTTTTGTAATAAATTTGTGTTTTGCAATGTGTCAATGAATGTCAAATGTGCATTTCACTGAATTGAGCAAAAGGGACATGGGTCATTCATACCATATGCCAAAGCATGGTAAGAATGTGAGAGGCAGCGAGCGAGGGTGTGAACGAGATAGAGCAGTCAATGAAGGGAACCCGTAAAAGAAGCAAAAAAGATCAAGTATAGTTCATATGATAGAAAGATATTGTACTTAAGTATGGTACTGTAGGTATGTTTGTTAGTAGTAATACATTAGTTGTGATGAGTAGATATTGTAAGTAGGTAAGTTAGCAATATAGCGGGTAGGCATGGTAAGGCACACGTGGTGACTTGGTTGCTTAAGGAGTTACACCATTTCTTTTTGCTGATATCTACAATTTTTCATTATTAAATAATTTCCTAGAATTCTTGCTTACAAATATATGGAATTGCACTTAAGTGATTCTCGAAGGTGATCAAGAAAAGGGAATGTGACTGGTGAAAGTTGTGATTTTTAGGGAGTGATGTGTGTGCTGTGATACTAATCTGTGAGTGGGATAAACAACATAAGTGATGTCAGTAGTGTGTGTGTTGTATATGAAGTGCAGTGTATTAAATGAGTGACATTAGTGGTGTGAGTGATGCGAGTGATATATGTTGAGTGGTTGGTCAAGGATATGTGTGATGTGTGCGATAAGGAGTGCGATGCCGGACCGTCAATAAAAGTGACGTTCTGGTGGCACACAAGGGCTTGTAGATGACTTCTTTAGCGTATTAAGTACCAATAGTTTTATATTGCCCTGTGTAGCAATAAATAATGAGTAACAGCTTGGAGCACATGCCCAACCTCTGCTAATCCAAAGTATGCACCTGGAAGTCCCACTTGTGCCACGTTACCAACCATCAGACTGTACAATCTGAACACAATACTGTCAAGGAAACATGTAGGACACGGGAGAAAAGTTGCATTCTTCAGTGAGTTCACAATATTGTAAACCATGATTGAGACAGCAGAAGATAAAAAAAAAAGAATTTTTTTGCTTCAGTGTCACAGGCAGAGAACAGGGAAGCTGCTGGAGGCTGCAAAACTGTGAAGCGCATAAAGAGTAGCAGGTGTCCGGCGTGCTGTGAGGCAGGTGGCTTTAGCTAAATGGATGCCACCCCAGTTTAGACTCCGACATAAGCAAATGAGTCTTTTTTTTGTTGTTGTCCTCATTAGCCTCTTTAATGGAAAAGAAAAACAGTAAATGTTCTTCTACCGGCACATTTAGTTGGGTGATGATGACCTAGCCTCATGTGCTTTTAACAGATAGGGAAAAAACCAGAGAGATCACAGTTTGTTGGACCCTTGGATTTGATGTCCTTCTCCCGTTTTTTTCTTCTTTATGCCTCCACCAACTCCTATTCCAGCCCGAACTGCCAAGCAAGATCCTGCCTGGACCAGAATCAAGCATTCTGGGACCGGTTTCGGGGTATCACCCCTCATCAGCCAGGTATCTTGAATCCAGTGGCAGATTGATCAACGGGGCCCACGTCTGGGGATACCCAGCACACTTAGGGTGAGAAAGCAAAAGACACAGAAATGATGGACGGAATGTGAAACAAATCAAACATTCACCACCAATCAAGAGATCTGGGTTAAATCCATTGTTATTTTGCTCACCATTCCACCACAGTTTAGACCCATCCATAAGCAAATCAGTCTTGACCTTGCTCCTCGTGTGAACAGTCCAGTCCCAAACTGCCTATCAAGGTCCTCTATGGACCAGAAACAAACATCCTAAGATCGGTGGCCAAAAAACAATGGATTTAGGCTCAAATCTTTGTACTGGGGGTGAATGTTTGACGTTGTTCAGCATTTGCATCAATTGTTCTTTTTTTTAATTGTTCTTCAGACTCAGACTTTATGGGGAGTGATGCTTCTTATTGCCATCCACAAGAGACGTAAAAGAGGTGTGAGGTTTCTGCACCTGGCTGGTATGAACCCAACTTAAGTAATAATCATTAACAGACGAAACAAGAAGGACAATACCTAGAAACGTCCTCAACTTTCCCAGCATTCTGCAGCTCCCTTACCATTAACCAAATGGCTGTGCACAGGTCAACTAATCAGACATTCCTGCCCAACAAAAGGCCTCATGGACTTTTAAAAGATAGCCCCGTCTCTATCCTCTTCACTCCAGTGTCTGCATTTCTTCCCTCCACTTCCTTTGGCTGCGAGCCCAATCCTCATCCTCCAGTTTGTGCTGAGCCGGGCAATGGGTAAACAAAATGGATGTCACTGCCGTCAAATAATAATTCCCATTATCTCTCGGGGAAACACCAGCAAGAATTGTTATTTCCGGCCCTGCTATCTCCTACTGCACATAACAAGAAAATGTTAATGGGGTTCAATATATTTTGTTCACTATTCCAGTAGAAGCTGAAGCTCATTAATTTCTAAAGGAAACATTTGAGTCAGCGACATTGTATTGTATTGTATTGTAATTGCATTTGTATAGTGCTTACTACCCCTGAGGAGGCGTCAAATCGCTTTTTTGGCGAGTAGCATGCTACTCCGGGACCCATTAAGGATTAGTGTTGAATTAGTATGTGAAACATGCAAGTAACATTTAAGGGGTGGATATGTTAGTCAGTTATTTAGATTCGGAAGGATAGCAGAAGGATGGAAGAGGAAAGCAGGTTTGTATTTATATAGCACTTCTAACCCCTGACGGGCTGTTGAAGCGCTTTTTTTGGCTACTCCGAAAACCCATAAAGAATTAGTATTCACATCCAGTTGGGTCCAACCCTCAGCACCAATACATAGATTATACAGGACTTCAACGTATTTAATGGCATATTTTATTGAATTGCATCTTTACAATGACACATTATAGATCTATTACCTTCCACTCCAGTGCCTACTAAAAACGTATTTCTCTTGCTGCCTTAATATGAACTTCAAATGTTTTTTTTCTTTTGAATTGCCTTCATTTTGCAATGTCCAGCTCATATTTTTGCCTTCTTGCCCTCAACCTAATGTGTGGTCTCGCTGCAGACCGCTCCATCTGTCTGTCACAGTCCACATTGTATACATTACTGCATAGCAACAACCTTTGCTCATGATTAAATGACTTTCTGTTGAATGTCAATTGCTTTCTTTGCATTAGTGGCTTTCCTCCCTAGCATGTGTGTGTGCCTCGCCTGGCGCATAGCTCCTTTAGTCTTCCTGTTGATTGGTTGGCTAAGGGGTATCTTTCACCTGTTGACATCATGTAACTACTTATGTCTGTTTTTTCAGGATCCATTACTTGTTTAACACTTCTTGCGAAAATATTTGTCAGTGTGTGCTTTAATCCCATGGATTTCCCATCTTTCCCCCTCCTCCCTCCTGCCTAATGGGCTGCCATTTGGCCTGGTGATAGGCCAAATGGCAGCCCTCATGATGCCTTAGATGTCATATTTCTCCCTTCCTCCATTGCTCCACTAAAATATGCTATGTGCCAGATTAAAATTTTGATGATACCCTTTGTAATCCCTCGTGGTGGGGACAGAATTAAATGCTTTTAACTTCACCAGCATTTGCGAAGCTGAAAGCTATTAGCTGCACCCAGTCATGTTGAATACATAAAAGACAATGAAAACAAAGTTTTATATTTTTCAAAGATAGCTGCCATGTTGCGTGACCTAACCTGCACTTTTGTTGTGCTGGCCCAACTCAACAACATTTTTGGTACGTACTAAGCCATGCAAAGCCACTTTCCAAGGCTTTTGCATGGTTTACTAAATATGAAGTACCTCAAGGCAGTGCATAGCACTGCCTTGTTTTACCTTGTGTTGGGAAGGAGTTCCATGGTTGGAGCATGTGCATTCCCATGCATTCATCCATGTATACCAGGGAATGCATCAAAATGCTATGTCTTGCCCATTGAGGCATAAAAGATAAAAATGTTTTATATTCTTATAACTTTGTGTGGGATTTTGATTGTGTGGCATGTCTTACTTATTTAATGTATTGGTGTTCTTAAATGCTTTACATACCTGTTTCCTAGTTGCCAGCTACCAAGGGTTGAGCAAGGGAATACTTTATGGAGACCTTCTCTGGACCTTATAATACATTGGTGGCCTTATTGCTAGAAGTAGGTGCAGTCGTACCCTTACTACTAATTTACCTTCCAGCAAAAGGATTACCTCAAAACCGAGGACCAGATGTAGAGTTGGGAGGAGGTAACAGATATTGTCACATTCATTCCACTACCATGGCTAGAAAGGTACTTTTTTTCTCCAGATATATTTTTTTCCTGAAATTAGAGGATTTCACTTGCCATTCATTATGAATCAATTAGAACAAGAGCTCTGAGCACCTGCGATCTTTAGTCCTAAAGAAAGCTCCAGCAGTCCTCCGGTTCATTAAATCTTGTCTTTAATCGATTAGCACCTTTCGCACAAGCCAACATGAGTATCGTCTTTCCGTAAGTCACCCAATGACTTCCCCTGGGCTGTAAACTCAAAATTCTTCACTCTTCACAAAGTTTATATCTAAATCATATGTACTGTATCGTTGCTAATTATAATTGAAATGAATTTCTCACTATCCGATGTAATTTCTAGGCATGATCAGTTTCAATAAAATCTGGCTCGCGCCCTTCGAGTGTGGGCCAGTGTCTCTGATTACCCCAGCACAGCACGTGGAACCGCGTAATTTGAATGATTACTTCATTCGAATGACGTGGTTCCACACACCGTGCTGTGCTCAGAGTTCTTGTTCTAATTGATGTTTACTTGGTGATGTGGGTGGACATCCCTACTCTTTGGAGGACTGCATGGATTGTTTATATTTAACTTATTATGGATACTATGTTCCAGTGCGCCTAACTCCTCTTATTCACCCATATCAGTTCAATCATTAGAAATCAAGACCTTAATGTAAAATAGATTATTTCAGCAAAATTCGTTTCTTCCATTTCTTACTACCCTAACAAAAGAAACGTTAATTTTGGATTCCAGGCAATTTTGCAGTTTACATAATTTAGACCTTATGTTTCTAAGCCAGGATCTCATATCATGACAATCACAATCAAGTTTTCATAATGAGGATGAGATTGTCTGTCTATGATGAAAGTGGAAATCTACGACTCATAATCTCTTTCTTGCATTTTTACAGAGTTACTAAGATTTTGCAGAAGCTCACCATGTCTATTGAAGCACTGATGAGGGCGATAGAGTCAACTTGCATGTATCAAAACTTCCTCTTGACAGAACCAGAAGCTGCAAAAGAGTTCCTGCAAAAACTGCAAGAAAGGTAAGGAAATGCGCTTGCTATTGTATCACAAGGTGAAAGTTATTTAAGACATCTGGCAGGCCTTGTGAGCATGCATCAGAGTACTTGGTATTCTGATAACAACTTCCAGTAGATCACAAGGAAACTAGGGACCTGGGAAATGGGTATCTAGGAATTCTTAGAAGCTTTCACTATAACCTTCAGATTTTGGTATTTCCTGTTTCCATGTGCTTCTAAATTAAAAAAAGTGAGTGAGTCTGTGGCCGTCAAGTAGGATAGACCAGTTAGGACTCCTCGGCTTGTGTGTGTTAATACTTTCTATGTTGTAGCAAGGATGCTATGAAGGCACACTATTTAATTGTAAACAACAGCCATAATTAGGGTGCATTGAGTCCATCACACCCCCGTGCCACATTGCCACTGCATCTTCTTCACTTATGCTAGCTAACTCCCTGTGGTTTTACTGAAAGAATAAACAGATGCAAAGCTACCTTGAAGTCCAGTGCCAAATAAGAGAAGGTCATCAAGTTCAGGTGTTCCCTTTGCATCTTGATGCTTGGGTTGATGCATTATTGATCAGGAAAACAAACTATATGTACTAAAATAATAAACTTTGTTTATACATTTCTGTAATTAAAAATATGCAAATATTCACATTCCAAATATTAAAAGCTTGCTCAGTTGTTTTTTCCTTTTCATCTTCACGTCCTAGTAACGAAATTATAATCTGGATACTACAACTTCAAGTACTAGAAACCAGTTATTGATGAGTAACTCATGCTGATTGAGCCAACTTGAGACATCTGCTGAAGCCGCCCTCTTTTTTTTAAAATAAATTTCTATTTCAAAAATAAATTGTCACTTTGAGTACATCTTCATAAGCATATACGCAATATACATTAGACTTTAGTATATAATAATGTTTGAGGGTTCACTATTTGGAAATAAGCAAAGAAATTCAGTTATTTCTTAAATGTCTAAAACAGACAAAGAAAAGGAAAAATTGAAAGAGAAAAAAAAGGAGAGAGAATCAGACCCCACTTAAAAGAAAAAGAAAAATCACCAAGGGGAACGGAAACTAATGAATAATAGAAGATGTCTTTACATGCTAAACAGTCTTCTCTAACTGGTAATAGTAGACCACATTTTTAGCTGCCATGCTTGTCTCCTTTGCCCCCGCATTTTATGAACAGAAGATTCCATGTTGTATAGCGCTAACATGCTAGATCTCCAGTTAATAAATGTTGGGCATCCAGACTAATCCACTGAGATGTTATACATAATCTTAGAATGGCCATAGCAATGAAAAGAAAGCAGGTCTCAGACCTACCATGGGAGTCTCCCGCCTTATTGCTTTCTACCCCAAGGATAATCAGATCAGAAGTGAATATTATAGGAGTAACAAGAATCAGATTCAAAAAGTGACTTGTATCACTTAAAAAGAACGCCAGACCATGACACGCATAGAACATGTGTAGAGTATCTGCTCCCTAAAGCCCACATCTGCTACACAAGCTTCCCCGAGAGCTAGCCCACTTAGGAGTGTTGGCGTGGGTATAATGTAAGTTGAAAGCAGACATAAAATGCTGAGTTTTCAAACTTCTGGATATGAGCGCTCAGTTAGGTAATTCCAATGATTTCCCCATATTTATCCCTATTTTTCCTAGCTGTCTTTCCCAGCTAGTATTTTGAGCTATTAAATCATCAGGGATCTCAGCCAGTAATGCATGATAAATTTCCCCAATCCGTGATTGTTTTCGCAGCAGTTCAGACCAATAGTTCCCAGATTATCGTTCACCCCTTGCAATCTAAAGCCTAAGAAACTCCGAATCTGTGGAAACTTAAAACAAGCATTTACAATGCAATGGTTTCGCCTTTGGAAAAGTTAGAGCTATTGGCATTGTAAATGACAAAATTTGTATTTATGTGTTGGTTTTGAAAACAGATAAATAAATGGCATTGTCATTTACATTGCCATTAGCTTAATCTCTTGCAAATCCGAAACCTATTGTACCCTACGGACAACAGCAGACAGCAATTACTACCACACACACACATCCAGAGCCACACACACACACAGAGCCAGCCACACACACCCAGAGCCAGCCACACACACACACACCCACACACCCAGAGCCACACACACACACACACAGAGCCACACACACACCCAGAGCCACACCCAGAGCCACACATACCCAGAGCCACACACACACCCAGAGCCATACACACACACCCAGAGCCACACACACACACCCAGAGCCACAAACACCCACCCAGAGCCACACACACCCACCCAGAGCCACACACACACTCAGGAGAGCAAGCACAGCGAGGGGGCAGGGAAGCAAGCACAGCGAGGGGGCAGGGAACTAAAAGTAAAATACTAAAAATAAAATATTCCATGTCGCAATTAAAGTTACCATCAGCCAGTCACTGGTTAATGACTGTAAAAACATCATCATCACCTATGTACCGAAGGGAGGAGTAAAGAACCTCAGGATGCCCTTCAGTGTAAAAGTCTTCATTGGCTTAGGGTGCAGGTGGGCCTTACTTTTGTTTGAGCAAATGATGTGAACAGGCCCTGTCCCGTCCTGATGCTCTGTTCAGGACGGGGATGATCAATAAAATGATAATGAATTACCATGTTATTTTTCATCTCTGGGGGTTTGGGGATAATTTAAGTGTGGCAACACTCCTCTGCTACAACAGAGGAACTGTCCCTGCGTTCTGCACCAATAGAACTTATACTGACGAGGGCCCTGGCACTTATTTTACAAATTAAGCACTGGTCGCCTAGCTATGTAGCTATGTAGCAAGGCTTTGAATACCGGTGGGAAAGAAGATGCATCGACTGTCAGTCCTGCCCACAGACCTCAGGGCAGTGACTAACCAAGGAAGGTAGATAATGACCAGAGTCAGCAGGTAGGTATAAACTGAAAATACACAAGTACCTCTAAAGAAGTTGGTACAGGGTTTCCCCACCCAGGTGCTGGATGAGTGTAGGGAGTGTTCCTCAACTTCAGGCTCAGAACTTGGGTTGATTAATAGGAAAGAACATGGACTGAGGTGGGCACTTGCATGTGAGAGCTGGGAGCAATACTAACAGCCCAATATACAATACATCCCAAACTATCTGCTTAGAACAACAGAAGCACTATTAACTACCAGTTATAAACAAACACCATTTTCTTTACTATGCTGATGAAATACCTTGTAGCAGTCACAACAGGTCCAGTGTACTCATGCTCACCATACAGTGTATTCCTGCTGGAGTACCCAGGCCTGGTGGTATACTGGTGGGACCACTTCGAAAGAGATGGTGTCTTGGAAGGAGAGACCCAGATACTGGTAATACCTAGATAGAACAGCCTACACAGAGGGTTGCTGGAGATTCTGACACAGCCCAGTGAGAGATGGCATACCGTGGTGGTAGTAGAGAAAAGCAGGATTGAGGATGCAACAAGTCAGAAAGAGAGGGCTGCGTTAGGATTCTGGTAGAATGCTAATGGCAAAGACAAGGCAGCACAACATTCAGAAAGAGTGGCATCTCTCCGTACAAGGCCCTGGGAAAAATGCAACACTTTTGAGAGTCTCTGCGGTCTGCGAATCCCTTTGAGGCACGATGACCTTTCCACGCACAGCAGCTGAAGCAGCCAAGATTTCCTGGGTAGTAAATGCAATGGCAGAAGCTGGATGGAGAAACTTGCTGACTATTGTCATCCCATCTAGAGGGAGTGCATTGAGTCGTTTGACCGCAACAAGGTGTCCAGTATTCCACATGCACTCTTCAGTATTCCAGACTGGCAGGAGTTCGTACTCAAGGCCTACAGTGAAACAGCACACATCCCCTGTTTGCCTAATGCACAGGAATGAAGACATCGAGCCCTTAGCTGCAGGGGCTGGTGTACTTTCCATTTCCCACACCAACATAGTTGGACAAAACCTGATATGGGAGATGTTAAGCAGCATTTTCTTGGATTTGTTGGAGGTCATCGTGATACAGGGAAAGAATCATATGCACCCAGAGGCTTGCCTTTGCTTTCAAAACACTAGGTCCTGGCCATCCACAAGAACATGCATGCAATCCAATCCAGGGGGAGAAGGGGTACCCCGACAGCCACTAGGGAGGTACCTAAGCACCACAACAAACTAAAATACGACTGTTTCCCTAGACGGTATACAAAAGCACTCTTGTTGCCAGTAAACAAGGTCGCACCATCACCTGGGCACATGGGTCAGCCCTACACGCCACACACAACACAAGCAGTAAAATTATCAACGCATTTTCAGAAGACAGTCTGTAGCATTAACAATTCAAGAACGAAACAATTGGGCGTACTGACTGATGCGGGCAGAACACCGCATGTAGCAGGTTAACCTACGTGTGATGGGAAAAAAAACGAGAAGTCAACGAGGGGCGCACTGCGCAGACAGGGGCAATGAGGCCGGGGCAGAAAGGTGGACAAGGAGTATGAGTGTGGTGGTTCAGTTGGTATTCAAGTGGGCATGCAGGACGGGGAGTGGGCGGGTTTGCGGGAAAGGTGTGGCGAGCTACGCATTTGTCTGCGGGGTGCGAGTGTTGGGGGCGCTGTTTGGAGGGAGGGAGGGGACAAGGGTGATTGGGTGCAGGACATGCATCTATGCAAAATGGACGGAATTAAGAAGAGATATTACAGGCAGATCACAGAAGGGCGCCCAGCAGAGTGCAAGAGATAAGATAAGGTTCATGTTGCTGAGACTAGGACAATAATGAGCTTGGATGCAAGAACGTGAGCAGGCGCTGACTCGAAGAAATTCTACTTGGGTTTGGGCTCTGGGGGATGGCAGGGTGCAAAAGCTGAAAAGGGGTGGGAGACAGAAAGGGCGCCAAAGGGAGGGGGAGTTGGGTCACCAACGCAGGCAGTCAAGTAAGACACGGCATAGGGGGTAGTGACAAGGAAGAAGGGGAGTGGGAAGGTACTGGGGGGGATGGGGCACCAACACGAGCAGCAAGGAAATAACAGCGGGGGGAGGAGGGGTGCTAGGATAAGGAAAAGAGGGCCGTCTTAGTAAAGGAAGGGGGTAAGATAAGGAGGCAGGTAGGGCCGCCTAGGGGGCGGGCTGGCGAATTGGGTCAGTATGGTGTGGGTGGGGGCTGCTTCACCAGGTATGCCAGGGAGTTGTGGAAGCCTCCTCCCCCCTCCCTCCGCCCTGTAAGTGAAATATGGAGGCAAGGGTCAACACAGCAGGGCCAAAGCTCCACGCATCTACGGAGTCAACAATATATACAGGGAGAAGGATGGGACTGTGGGAAGGGAGGGGGGGGGCTTATGTCCAAAGGGGGATGGGGGGCAGGCAGAGCTAGGAGAGGATGCCTATTCAGGTCTCAAAATGGGACGTCGGGCGGGATGGGTCAAGGCTGCCAGGGTACTACTTAGAACGTAACGAAGGGCAGTGAGCGAGGGGGGAGGGGTGTTTAAGCGGGGAGCGGCAAACGCGGTTCGGAGGCTACTGTGTACAAGAGCAGTGGTTGAATGAAGGGACGGGGCATGATGGGGGGGGTGTCATGCATGTGCCTTTCATCCTTCTGGGGCCGATGGAACAGGAGTTACTGCCCCGGGCGCTGGGGGGGGGGACATCGCGGGGGTCGGGTGCTGTGGAGGCACAGACAAGGGTCCTCGGGGAGGCACGGGTGGGATCGTGGCCGGGCGATCCTAATTAATTATTTAGTTGTTTAGGTGTTTATCTAGCGAGGACCTTACCCGAAGGCATCAGAGTGCTTGGCAGTGGGAACAATAATGAGGCATGAGGAGAAAATGACAAGTGAACACTTGCAAAAGGAGGCGTGGAGTTACGGGAGGCAATAGTGGATATAGTGAGTGAGCGGAATACAGGAGGTAGCAAAGGGTGCAATATAGGAAGAAGAGTGACAGGGATACAAGAGAATAGGAAGTGCAAGGAGAGGTAGGATACGGCAACAGAAGGCAGACACTGAAGAACAGGAAGAAACGTACATAGTCAAAGTGGCACTTGTGCAGGTATTACAAACTAACATGAGGTGCGAGGTAGCGAAGAGCGGATGTGCAAGACAAAAAGTGACTCGTGCCGGTTGCAAAGGACAACGGGAGGGGTGGGGGGGCGGGATAGGAACGGACAACGGGAGGGGTGGGGGGGCGGGCGGGAAAGGAACGGACAACGGGAGGGGTGGGGGGGGGGAAAGGAACAGACAACGGGAGGGGTGGGGGGGCGGGAAGGGAACCACTCACCTGGACTTCCTCGGCCGGCGGACAAAATTAGTGGCATGGAACGCTCCTCATGAAGGACTGCATGACACGGCCCTGGCTGTAGACGGACGGCTGAGACCCACGGAGAAGGTGACCCGACACGAGGGAAGGAGGAGGCGCACGGGGATGCACGGGACAAAGGTGCAGGGGACATGGTGATTTCTACTATGGGGGGGGGGAGGGCCTGTGCTCGGGAGCCTCGGGACGGTTGATCGATGCAGGCTGCTTCCTCCTTCCGGCTCTCTCCGCCTCCTCCTGCAATGACGCGGAAGGGGGCTCGGCCGGCTGGGCCAATCCCAGCGCGGCCCGGGCTTGAAGGCGGGCGCTTCTTCCTCCTCTCACTCGGGGCCGCGGCGGTGAATACACGGAGCAATGCCGGGTGGGCACCGGCCTTAAATCTAAATATTAAGCGAGGTGGGCACTCGCTCGGGGTACCACAACAGCGGCAAGGTCCCTGGCAGGGTAGACACCTGCCAGCGGACAAAATAATCGAAAATCAGGTGCCGGCAATGCCGGACCAGATTCGGGGGCGTTCCTGGCTTTTGGCTGACGTATCATGACGTAGCCAAAAGCCAAAGATTCTCGGGAACGCCCCCGAATCTGGTCCAGCCATGACGGACGCCTCTCTGTTCCAATGGCTAGCCTCCATTTATGGAGCTAGCCAATGAAGCAGAGGGGCGTGTTCAAGTCACCCATACTAGAAACTACAGATTTCTCTGGAGGCGGAGCTTACAGCTCCGTTCCCCAGCGAAACCTAAAAATCACTCCTGGAAAGGCCAAACTTCTCTTGTAAAGACATAAATGAGGCTAATTGGCCTTCATGACAGAGGTCCCCTAGAACAGTGATTCCTGCATTGTCCCAGCTCAATTTAATTCAGTCCTGAAATATAGTTGGTAGAAGCCCACTCGCCAAAAAAGGGGGTATATGCATTGATGTTTGGTATCATAAATCTATGTTGAATCTTCCTCCAGACTCAATAAGCGGATTGAGCTATTTTAAAAATTGTTGTTTAATATGCATAGTCAGTGTGTATGTCTCCATTTGAACAGGAAAATACCCAATAGTATTGTCACTAAGGCTTCCTTGAAATGTTTGTATTATGAGCATAGGAAAAAAACGGGTACTCCACAAGGAAAATGGCTAGGGATAAATTACGTATTTGCTCTATAAACATCTGTGGCCTCAATTTTCCCCAACAAAGGAATTTAATTGCTAAATTGATTAGGCATATGCAATTAGAGGTGGTATCTGAACAAGAAACACATATACCTTGATGTAAACGAAACTGGTTTAGAGATCTGGCCCTCGTCCTATTGGCTTTTACACGTCTACAGGGGGGTAGCAATTTTGGCAAAACATGGAGTTAAAATTTGCAAACGTAAGAAGGAGGATCGATTGGGGCGATGGGTGATCCTGGAAGTGGCCATTAGTTGTGTTTCTTTCACAATTTGTCCCCTGAATGGCTCAAACATCGATGATCCTGAAGCTCTGAATTATCTGAGTGTTGAACTAGCTGTGTGGCCATCTCCGCTGATTCTTTGACTTTAACATTTAGAGAGCAGTTTCAACCTTGTTGGTAACTCCTTATACTCGGGTAGAAAGAGTTAGGCCTTTAGAGCACTACAGGGGTTAGTCAGGGAATATGGACTAGTGGATGTATGGCACAGACAAAGACCGAGGGATTCGGGTTTTACTTTTGTTTCTGTGCCACATAACAAACTAGTTTGGCTGGATTATTTTTTTGGTTCATGTCAAACTGCTGAAAACACTAGTATCGAATTGTATCCAACAATAATTTCTGATAATAATGCGCTAATAATGTAATACAGCGATACAAATGTCAGTACCACATGCATAAAGTGCTACTAGCAAATACCCGTTCATGTCACTCCACAAAAATACTCAGTATTTTGCATTCATAATTGGTTTTGTATGGTCTGACTGCCAGGTGGTAGCAACTGGATGTTATTTCATTGTTTCAAGATTTTACTTGTATCTCCAGTGGGAGGCTGTGGAAGAAAGACTATCAACCTCTCTATAGTAACTCCTAACTGGGCTTCTTGATTCATGGTTTTGGGAGTGTTCTGTGTTGTAATACTGGTGTAGTTGGTATGTGAGCCAAAAGGGGATTTCTTGGCAGATGAAATAGGACCACAAGTGTGTGTCTGCACAAAATGGTGTGTTCTGCACAAGTTATCCATATCATTCTATGGCCATGTAACATGGTTAGCCTTTGTTTCTTGGGCACAAGTCCCAAAAACTCTGGCTGGTTGGTGGGGCCTGAATGTTATACAGCTGCGCCTCTTACTCACTGATCAATTGTAAAATCCCTTGTTTTGATTGGGTTGGAAGTAGCTGAGATTTTCCACGCGTAATTACAACGGAATGCAGAGAGCTGGCGGACACCGCAAGACCCATTAAAGAGGACGGTAGTCCGCCGTGTAAGGGGCCACTAGCGACGTTTTTTGAAGGATTGTCCCTGTTTTACCAGATAGGAAGTGATCTAGTCCTTGGATGTTTCTGGAGACTACACTTTTGTTGGAAGAGTAGTTCTCTATTCACCCTTGTCCTGAGGAGGCCAAGATTCCTGGAGGCCGAAACACGTCCTTGTCGACATGCCATTTTCGACAAGAGGAGTCTGTTGATATTTTGTATTTGATTGAACTGTTTGGTTGAACAAAATCTGGAATTTTGGTTTAGAACTTTGTAGAACCGATTGTGTTGGTGCACGACTTCCTCTTAGTGGACCCCCTGATTGAATAGGGGGGCACTCCGTTTGATTTAGTAGCATTTCTTTGGGTGAGAAAAGAATTACTTTTTTGTGATAGTGTTTTTTGTATTGTGAATTTAAAAATGTGTCTATAGGTATTTCGCTAAAATAGAGATGTATGTATATATGTGCATTTGATATGATAAATAATAGCATGTAAAAAAAGATTGATTGCTTTTAAGTATGGATTACTACAAATAAAATTAGTAATCATGATGATGATTAGGCATGTGATCATTGTACATAAAATAGTCCTAAAATAATATCGAGAATTGTGTTCCCCCAGTTAGAGAATTTATGATCCCTGACTTGTATAGGACTTTGGTATTGATTCCTCCAGACCATTTCTGCTCTTTGAAGCTTTGGTTTGGGTTAAGGCAAGAAATCAGATGCTCTTGGCTGAGGATAAACTGAGCAAATATACAAATATGCCAGCATCAGCTATTTCTCTAGTTGGCAGCCTGATTCTGGGAAAGAAAAAGAAAATCCTGGGAGATGTTACCTGTCCTAATTGGATAAGTATTTACATTTTTACATAAATCTGTCCTTATGATTACGATTAGCTTTTCTCAAGTGGCCAAAATATCTACCCGGTCTTCAAGAAAAAATGGAAGGTGCACTCGTATAAAGTTAGACATGCAAGCAGTAATTTCAAAAAGTGCTTCTTTTTATTGAGTCAATCCTTAAACAACCGGCACACAGCCAACGTGTTTTCCAGAGATAGGATCTTGAGATGCACCTTCTCCTTCCTGCAAGGACTCGGCCTGGAACCTGAAAGAGACCTATAAGTTTGTTTTGGCTTCAAAGAAGAGAACACGCAGCCAGTTAGAAGTAAGGAAAGAGGCCCACCTGACTGAAGCCCAGCATGGAGGATTTGATCTGAGTATAAGCCAACCACAACCAATACTGACCATTGGAGCAGTGCCCTGCTTGCTTCAACGTGTCATTCTGATTGAGGAACATTTGAAGTACTCCTGTAGTCCTTGCTATTTAGGACTTGCATGGGCTAGGAGTAGAGTTTGGTCACGTATAGTAAAATACCATCACTCTGTAACAAATGGTGGAACATATAGTTCAGATGGCCACCCTCCCACTTATAATACCTGTGACTGCCATAACACCAGACCACTACAGCTTAGTTCCAAGCTACAGGTTCTTCAATTTTAGTATTTCCAGGAATCAAGCAATCAGGGGAACTGTAAGCATGTTACTTACCCGTGAGGGTCTCAAGGCGCGGGGGGGAGGGGGGGAGGGGAGGTGGTAGCATCTCCGTTCAGTCGAAAAGCCAGGTCTTGAGTGTCTTCCTGAAAATGTTCAGGGAGGGTGCACGTCTGATGTTAATCTTGAGCTCGTTCCAGGTTTTGGCCACGATGTAGGAGAAGGCTCTGCCACCTGTTCTCGCTCTGTGGATGTGCAGGGTTTCGGCGAGGGCGAGGTTGGTGGATCGGAGGTTTCTCTTGGGCATGTGGAAGGAGATTTTCTCACTGAGGTAGTGGGGCCTGGTGTTTTGAAGGCATTTGTAGGCATGGGTGAGTATCTTAATTATGACTCTCTTCTCAACGGGGAGTCAGTGGAGGTTCTGCAGGTGTTGGGTGATGTGTTCATGTCGAGGTATGCCAAGGACGAGTCTGGCTGCGGCCTTCTGTATGGTCTGGAGCTTGTTGAGCAGAAATTTGTTGATCCTGGCGTAGAGGGCGTTTCCGTGGTCCAATCTGCTGGTGATGAGTGCCTGAGAGACTTCCATCCTTGATTTGGGCGGATCCATGTGAAGGTCTTTCAGAGGATGCTGAGGGTGTTGAAGCAGCTAGGCAAAAGCGCTGACCTGTCTCGTCTCCGATAGGGAGGAGTCAAGTATGATGCCGAGGTGTCTGGTGGTGTCCGTTGGGGTGGGAGGGCTGCCGAGGGCAGTGGGCCACTAGGTGTTATCCTATGCAGATGGGGAGGATCTGAACACGAGAACCTCTGTCTTCTTTGAGTTGAGCTTCAGGCAGCTGCTGCTCATCCAGGATGCAACGTCCTTCATTCCGTCCTGGAAATTGAGTTGAGCTGGGTGTTGTCTGCATAGGATACTATTCTGGGTCCGTGTTGTCTGAAGATGGTGGTGATGGAGGTCATGTAGATGTAGAAGAGCGTGGGGTGGAGAGTGATCCTTGGGGTACTCCACTTTTGATTTCGGTGGCTTCGGAGAGGAATGGTGGCAGTCTGATTCTTTGGGTTCTTCCAGTGAGGAACAAGCGAACCCTGTGAAGAGTGGTTCCTTGTATGCCAACATCGTGGAGTCTGGCGGTAAGTGTGCGGTGGGAGACAGTGTTGAATGCTGAAGAAAGGTCCAGTAGGATCAGGGCCACGTGTGTCCTTGAACGAGGAGGCTGCGGATGTCGTCTTTGGCGGCAAATAGATCGGTCTCTGTGCTGTGGTCGATGCAGAATCCGGTTTGGGAGGGGTCGAGGAAGGAGTTTTCTTCAATAAATTTTTTTAGTTGTGTATTGACGGTCTTCTCTGTGACTTTGGGTGCGGTGAGAAGGGGGGAGATGGATTGTAGTTCTTGAGGTCCGTTGGGTTCGCTGAGGGCTACTTGACCAGGGGTCTGACCTATGTGCATTTCCAATCAACGGAAAAGATGCCGGTCTAGAAGCTGGTGTTGAAAGTGCATCATAGTCCTGGAGCGATGGCGGCTCTATGGAAGATGTGCAGTGGGCACAAGTCTGTGGGGTCTCCTGAGTGGATGCCATTCATGTTCGAAGTGGTGACTTCGGTAGTGCCTGGGGTCCAGGAAGAGATGGTGGGCTGGCTGGCGTTGCTGGAGTAGGAAGTGGTTTCAGAGTCACTGTCTGGTCGCTGAAGTTGTCGTATAGGCCCTTGATTGTCAGATGGAAGTAGGACCTGAGCTTGTTGCAGAGGTCTTGAGAGGGGTGATGTCTGTGTTTTTTTCTGGAGGGTTTGGTGAATTACTGGATGATGCTGAAGAGTTCCTTGGAGTTGCAGGAGTTGGCGAGGATCTTGTTTTGGATGAAGATCATTTTGGTGGATCTGATGCGTTGTTGGTGTTCCGTCATGGCCGTCTTGTAGGTTAATGTTATGTTAATGTTAATGTTATGGAAATTTATATCGCGCACGGCTGCCCCAGCCAAGGGGCGTCCCGGCGCTGCGAGTAGACAAAATGCAGAGAGAAGGTAGCACAGATAAGTGAAAGATTATTGAAAAAGATGAGTTTTGACGGCCTTTCTAAAGGCTAAGAGGTCTTTGTGATTTTCTAATGTTTTGCTGTTTCTCCAGTTCTTCTCGAGACATCTGCAGGTGCATTTGGCTTCTTGAAGGTCGGCGGTGAACCAGGTGGCCTTCCTGGGGCGCTGTCTGTCGGGGTTACATGGGGGTGTGTGCTTGTCTGCGCAGTTGGAGATCCATCTGTGGAGTTCTTTGGCTGCGAGGTAGGCGTCTGTTGAGGTGGGGGCAATGCGCTTCAGGGTAGAGATTGAGCTGCTCCTCAGTGACTTTGCTCCAGTTCCTTCGTGGAGGGCGCGGTGCATGTTTTGGCGGCGTGGGTTATTAACGTGGAAGTGTACGCAGTGGTTGTCCATCCATGGGGGTTGCACAGTGTGGCTGAAGTGGATGTTGTTCCCTCCTGCAAAGATGGTGTTGAGTGTGTGTCCTGCCTTGTGGGTAGGCGTGATGATGAGCTGTTTTAGTCCGATGGTGGCAAGGTTATCCAGGAGGGTGGTGGAGTTGGGGTCGCTGGGGTTGTCGGAGGTGGAAGTACAGGTCTCCAATGAGTAAGTAGTCCATGCAGGAGATGGAGTGGGGTGTGACGAGGATGACGAATGTAGTGGTGAACAAAGCCCAGGGTCTGGAGGGGTCTGTAGGCAAGGGTGTCACAAAGTGTGGTTTTAGGGCTTCTCTGGATCTGGAAGTGAAGTTGTTCAGTGATGGAGAAGTATTCACTCGTGCTGGAGGTGGTGAATCTGAGGGAGCTCTTGTGTGCGATGTCGAGTCCTTCTCCTGAGCGGTTGGGGCAGTCCTTCCTCTTGATCTTGTATTCGTCAGGGATGGCGGTGGTGATGTTCGGGTCAGAGGAGGTGTTGGTCCTGGTTTCTGTAAGGAAGGCAACAACTAGGGGGAGGGTGTTGAGGAGGTCCCAGATCGCTACTACTTGTCTGTGCAGGGAGTTCACTCAAAAGAGGATGCACCACACGGTTTCGGAGGTGGTGATGTTTGGTGTGGGGGGAAGGCCATGGAGGTCTGAACGGTGGTGAAGGTCTGGCTGTAGTGATGGCAGGAGAACTGTCCGTCGGTGGTGCTTGGCATGGACAGCGGCAGTTGTTGTTTCAATAAGTCAACAGTAAAAAAAATAAGGGCACAGTACAGCAGCAGAACTTAACTCTGAGGAACACAGTAAGGCAACAGAACAGGCACAATAGAGTATGGATAGAAGCTCAAACCCCTACTTGCACTAAGCCCTATACAGGGCAGCGACACAGCACAGCAGCGGAGCTGCAGCGGGAGAGAGCAAGTCTCTGGCCGTGAGCTATATTATATGTAAGACTACTCCATTACAAAAACAGTGAAACACATCCTTTAAACCAGGTCTTTGAACTTTTAAGAGCCAAAATATATTTAGTTGACTGGGTAACTCTTACACGACAGGCTGACCAGAGCTTGAAATATGAGGCTGAATGTTTTGTATGATGTGCAGCATTATATCAATAAATATACAAGGCCTGCTAGCTAGGTACAATAGAGCACATTGGGATGATATGAAGCAACTGCTCCAATATCTCCTAGAAGAACACAAGAGCAACATAAAAGAGCTATTTCAAACTTATTTCTAACTCTTCTATTAGATGGGCTCTAGAAGCTGCTGACACCACTGCTAGGGAGATAAATACCAGCATTCTCCTCAGAAGGCACTCATGGCTTAGGATTTCAGGTTTTAAACTTGAGGCACAACAATCCATTTTAAACACCTCTTTTGACAAACAACACCTGTTTGGTCCTGTAGTTGACCAATCCCTAGAAAAAATAAAAAAAATACAGAAGTATAAAATTCCATGGGAGCGCTCCAGTCCCCATCAAATAGTGGCTCCTTTCATTGTTCTTTTTACAGAGGAGGGTCCAAAACCACAGCCTGAGATCCAAATGCTTCCACTTGAAAAAGCAATTCCCAATCCTCTTGCTCTAGAGGCTTTGTATAGAATAGGGTATAGAGGAAATAATTCCAATGGTAGGGGTAGAGGTGCCTCAGCACGCAACACCCCACCACCTAACAAACAGTGACTGCCCAAACTTTCCCACAATCACTTAACACCTGTTGGGGGAAGACCTCAACAGTTTTTCCCCATTTGGCAATCCATACCAATGACAAATGGGTGATCCACATTATCTGTCATGGTTATTTCCTGGAACTTACCACCAATCCTCCAAACATTCCACATCGTACTTGCAAACTGTCGTCAGACCACTTACAATTACTTATTCAAAAAGTGTAATCCCTCTTACAGAAAGGAGCCATAGAACCAGTTCATTACACTACCAAGATTAAGGGATTTTTTTTCTATATTTACTAATTCCCAAAAAGGACGGCTCCTTAAGACCCATTAGATCTCAGAGTGTTAAACCGGTACATACTCCCAGAACATTTTCATATTCTAACACTTCAACAAGTGCTTCTGCAACAAGGCGATTTTATGATTTTATGTCCACACTGGGCTTAAGACGCTTACTTTCACATTCCCATATATCCAGCTCAGCGTAAATTCCCTCGATTTGTGATAGCAGGCACAAACTATCAGTTCAAAGTACTTCCATGTGGAGTAACTACTGCCCCAAGAGTGTTCATCTCAGAAGACAACAGATCCACTTCTTCCCGTACCTAGACGACTGGCTCATCGAAGCCAGCACAGACCAAAAGTGTCTACAACACACTCAGGTCACGCTGGGCTTACTTCACCACTTGGGCTTCACAGTAAATGCATTGAAGTCTCAACTATAGCCTTCACAGACACAATATTATCTGGGAGTCAATCTCGACACTCAAAAAGCACTAGCCTCTCCCAATACAGCAAGAATTTGCCATATTCAAGCTCTGTCACTTCAGTTTCAGGCCACACAAAAATTACCAGCCAGGACTTCTCACATCTTGTCTGGCTGTGCCCCAGGGTCTCCGCTTACTGGCCCGAGGTCAGGCCGACCCCCCACTCTGCCTCCTCGGTTTTTGTAAATTCTGCCCGGACACTTCTCACCACCTAATTGCCATGCTGCTTGTCTTTGCACAGCGCAGGGTTGCCATGTGTTTGGGCAGCAATCCTGCACCCAAATTCGAAATTCGCTCAGTGGCTCGAGGATGCATCGTGCTTCCAGACACTATTATCTGAATGTTGGGACCTCATTCCAGCTAGATCTCGCCCACTTGACGTATGGGAACCCCTAGTGTTATACCACATTTCTCACTCCCCCAGAGCCCAGCTTCCTCTCCGGTGCTCCCAGCTGGCACTCCGCCCATGGCGGCTGCCGGTGTTGGTTAGTTAACTGCCTCCCCTCCATCTCCCCTCTCCCTCTCTGAGGGGCCCACCCCCCCCTTACCCGAGACCTGTTAGCCTTACACCACTGACTGCTCATTGTCCAAACGTGCCTGTTTAACATTGGCTACGTTGTCGTGTTATGATGTGCTGTGCTTTTGGTCCTCTGCGGCTTTCAATCGCACTCATGTACAAGGTGCTTTGACTCAGCTCAAGAATGTGATTTTCTATGCAACTTTGTCAGTAAAGGTTTTTGAAAACTTAAAATAAATCAATAAATAAAAATACCAGCCAGAACCTTCATGCAATTGCTAAGGATGATGGTGTCATGCATAGCAAAAGTGCCTCAGGTAAGACTACACATGTGTCCCCTAGAAGAATGCTTAGCATGTCAGTGGAATCAATCACATGGTCAATTCATAGATTTAGTGTTGGTAGACGGCCGCACCAATCACTCTCTGCAGTAGTGGAATCCACAACATTTATCAAAAGGGCGGATCTTCATCGACCCTATTCCACAGATCGTGCTAACAGCAGACACATCTCTATCAGGTTGGTGTGCCCATCTCCAAGATTACACAATCCAGGGTCTCTGGGACACCAAGCACAAACATCTATACATCAACTATCTAGAACTTTTAGCAGTATTTCTAACACTCAAAGCGTTTTAGTCTCATCTCACATGCAAAGTTGTCTTAGTCCGTATGGACAACAAGACAGCTATGTACTATATACAAACACAGGGGGGGGTCATACACTCTCCAACTGTCACACCTCTCTCAGACCATTTGGAGTTGCGCAATCCATCACAGAGTTTGTCTCCTGTCAGAACACCTTCCAGGGGTGAACAATCAGATTGCCGAGCTCCTCAGCAGAAGGAATTTGGATATTTAAATCTGCCACCAGACTCCATGCTAATCTTAAAAGAAGAACGCATACTACCAGAGGTTTTTAATCCGCAAAATGGAAACGTTCTGTTACCTATTGAGATAACAAAATTAATCCTTTAGATGTTTCCTTTCAAAACATTGTTACGTTCTGCATATACAACTATGTAGTCTAGTTTATACATCTATGAGAATGCACCTTGAAGCAGTGGCTATATATATATATATATATATATATATATATATATATATATATATATATATATATATATATATATATATATATATATATATATATATATATATATATATATATATATATATATATATATATATATATATATATATATATATATATATATATATATATATATATATATATATATCAAGCACAACGTTTTGGCGAAAAAGCTCTGATGGCCCCTTGCAGCGGCGGGCCAGGACGGGATCGCCAATCCCAGCAAATTCCACAGCACACATTCACCTTCGAAAAGAACGATGTCCAGGCCAGCAAATATGTTCAAAACTGGATTTTAATCACAGCCCTACTCGACGCGTTTCGGGAACAACTTCCCTTGCTCACGAGTACTAGTGTCTGTTTACATCCAGCATTTAAAGAAATCATGTGATCGTGGTTAACATAAACATAGTCGACAGACTACCACTTCATTGTTTGTCTGGAACTGAGAAAACAGATTCAAAGTACATCGTCAGCAATATGTGGCATAACATGGCAAAAATAACATTAATGAATTCCTAAATGTGGTTTCTTTAAAATATTCAAGTCAATCATAAATACATTTAGTGCAAAATAAATAACATTTGGAAATCGAACATAAATGTTGGTTCAGGGTCTCGAACTCATAGCCCTGTTCTATGCACTCGACCTTACTTCAGGTCTAATCAGTTGTGCTATTTTGCTACTTATTGGCATGCATACTTTCAAGCATTAGGTATGAACACACGGGTCATTTCCAGTTAGTGTCCTTGCTTATTCGGACATCCTCTGTCACATTAAGTATCGCCGTAATTGTTCCAAGTAATACAGCCCCAGTGGGCTAAACCCGTTATCTTTCCATTGTCTGTTCATTCTAATTCAAAAGTTTTAAATCATACCAGGTAGCACCGCTCATTGCACAACTGCATAACGTGTTTTCTGCCACTTGAAACATCCTGCCACATACTTTCTGTCTTTGACTGTGCTGAGTTTTCATACTCTCCCACATTAATCGGTACCTGTGACAAATGATAAAGTACAGTGATTATATAACATACAACCGTGAGCTTCACACATTCATACCATTAAAATCAAGGATTGAAGTTAGCTAGGCATGCAAGGTGTTGTTCATATCATCTCTATTCATCCAAGATGCACTCCAAGCGCCTCATCGCAATTGTGTCCTTGGGGTTGCAAAGTGTGATATTTAATTATGAACCTAGACTCTAAGCGTCTGAGCTCTTGCAGTCTATTACCCCCTCTTTCCCTAAGGGGTACTTAGTCTAGTACCACAAATGAGAGGAGGCTACTATTGCTTTGATGATGAGTAGCAAAGTGCCTCGCAACTGGGTATTGCTTGTCATGGTTTTTTATACCTCTCAAGTGCGGTAAGATTCTGTCTTTAGCTGGTTTAATGGTACTACCAACATAGATTTTATCGCAGGGGCATTTCAGTGCATAAACCATGTACTCTGTATGACAGGTAACATGTTTTGTGAGCTTAAAGGGATCGCAGGTTTGGGACAGTTTTATCTCTTTAGTGCTGTGGCTAAACTTGCATGCTTTACAGCGGCCACACACATAAAATCCCTGAACCGGATTATTTTTCTTTTTTTTGGCTATCAAGGTTTGGCACACCTTGTCCTTCAGGGACCTAGGTCTTCTATACGTAATTTGTGGGAAATCTTGGATACCTTGTTGGATATCCTTGTCAGTTTTAAGGGCACTCCAATATTTATTAATGGCTCCTCTGACTTCCTTTGATTGGGAGTTATAATCAGTTATAAATCTTACTCCTTCTAGATTTTTATTAGTTTCATCTTTCTCTGTAAAGGGTTTGGATGTTTCTCTCTCTCTCACCTTGCATACAGCTTCTGCAATGCACTTTTTACTGTATCCCCTGCTCTTGAATCTCTCACACATGATTGCTCTTTCTTTTTCATAATCCTCCTGTTTAGTACAATTCCTTTTGGCTCTGAGTAGTTCACCAAAAGGAATAGAATTAATCAGGTTTCGGGGGTGACAGCTCTGGGCATGGAGAAGGCTGTTTCCGGCGGTCTCTTTCCTGTACAGAGTTGTCACAAGGCTTGTCTTTTCTATGGAAACTTTAAGATCTAAAAAGTCCACTGTCTTGTTGTTAATATGGCTTGTAAATGACAGATTAAAATCATTCACATTTAAGATGGCAACGAAATCTTCTGCTTCTTTTATTGTGCCATCCCAGATGATAAATATATCATCGATGTACCGGAGCCAGGTACGGACTCCGGTATGGTATTGTTCTAGTTGTCTGACTATTTGCTCTTCCCACCACCCCAGATATATTCCTGCAAAGCTCGGGGCAAAACAAGTGCCCATAGAAGTGCCAAGCAGTTGGTGGTAGATGGCGCCATTGAACAAAAAGTAATTTTGGGTAAGACATGTGTATATCATGTCTAACACGATTTCGGTGTGAAATAGGTATGACACTGATCGGGTACTTCTGCACGCTTTAATTCCCATTTCGTGTGGGATATTGGTATACAGGATGTTTACATCCAAGGTCATTAGTAAACAGCCTGTATCCACTGAGACATTAGAGAAAATTACCAATGTGATTATACGATGAAACTCTTCAGACTCTAATATAACCTTAGATACACTCAGTGTAAACAGACACTCACAGACTGTCACTCATCCATGGAGTTACTCACACACCTAGTCAGTCATGCAAAGAATCAATCACACCTCAATTTCCTCAACTATACAGTTATACACACCTTACTTATTCAAACATATACTAACACATATTTACTCTCTTATACAATCCCTGATACAAGTTCACAATGATCCATACAGCCACTCACACATTCACTGGCTCTTATGCACAGTTATTTATATATGTCAACTCTCACATGTACTGTGTTTTACATATGTACTTACTTTGACATGTAGCACTGAGATATCCACTGAGATATCCATTCACTCACCAATACACTCATGCACACAGTCAACCGCCCATACAGCTGTTTCCACATGCACTTTTGAACCCATACATCTAGTGAATCACCTGCTCACACATCTATGCACAGAGTCATACACCTCCCTGCCACCCACACACACACTCAGTCTCCCATACAAATACTTCGGCAACCAATCAATAACCCATATAGTTACTCATATAGCTACTGATCAACACATGCAGCAGTTTACATAACAACAGACATAATGATGCACACATTAAGACAGTTTAGTCACTAACCCATGCACTCAGTGAGACACATTTAATCACTCACTCATAAAGTCAGTCATGCACCTACTAAATCCTTCATCCAGACACTTATACATCCACTCATTCTTCAATATGTAAGACATATTTTGCCTTTACAGAAACATACAGTCACTGGATGTTGTCATCAGTGATGTCATCATTGATGTCATTTGAGATGTCATCAGTGATGTCACTGACCATGTCATGAATGATGTAATATGTGACATGATCAGCAATGGATTGCGGGTGCGCTATATATAGTTAGTGCAACTAACTATATATGCGAATTTCAATGGTTTTGTGTGAGTAAAATAAGGTTTTGTAAATGCTAATTCCTAACTATATATGGTCTATAACCTATGGTTTTTTCAGTGAATTTTCAAGGTTTTGTAAATGCTAATTCCTAACTATATATGGTCTATAACCTATGGGTTTTTTCAGTGAATTTCAATGGTTTTTTAATAGCAAATATCAAAAGCTGTAAAATGTATTCTTCTTTTAAAGGAAAAATATATTTTATATATATTTAATATAATTCTTTTATGTATATAAATTTTTTGAGGGAAAGAATTTATAAACTATCATGCTGAAGAAGAGTGTGGGGAAAAAAACAAAGAGGAGGACTAAGAGGAAAGAACAATCAGTTCAAAAATACAATTGCTTTAAAGCATGAAGTGCTTTTCCACACATTTACATTCAAATAACCCATATTAGAACATACAAAATATCTACAGAGGAGACGGTGTACATTGAATTTTAGACTCTTCATTGGTACCTACATGTTGGTACTTACATCACCCACACAACACAACAGATCTCTTCAGAGCTACCCTACCTCAAAGCACTCTAAAATATTATTTTACTATTTCCCTTGGTTTTCCCCTTGTTACGCTTTCCGGAATGCTACCCGGTGCGCGGACCGGACGCTAAACGTGCAAAAATATGAAAAAAAAGGTTTATTTTTTTACATATATGGGCCTCCTCAGCCACCCTCAGAAAACCTAGGGGGTCAGGATATGTCTCCCGTGCCCCCTTATACCCATTCCAAACATTGTTTATCCTCCATCTTGTGACTAAATTCGTCCGAAACACAAGATGGCGGACTCCCGTTACGCTACCGGTGAGCTACCCGGTTCGCGAACCGGGTAGCGCTTCCACCGCGAAAAATCGAAAAAAAATTATTTTATTTTATTGCCCCGCGGGGCCCTTTAATAGCCCCCACATCAATCCTAGGGGGTCAGGAGGGGTCTACCTTGCCCCCTTTCATTCATTTCCCCCTTCGTTTATTTCCACCTCTTGTCTCTCGATCCTACCAAGAGACAAGATGGCGGCCGCTCCGGACTGTTTAGAATGTTGACAGTCACCGGAGAGCCAATCCGCTTCTCCTCGCGAAGTTCCGTTACGCGTCTGGTATGCGAACCGGGGCGCTAACCGGGACGCTGTCACAGATATATATATTTTTTTGAACGTTAATTTCTCAAAATCCACTGGAGCACATATCTTGAGACCTAGCAAAGGCACATCGGGCAAACAGTCTCTACAATTTTGCCAAGTTTCATAGAAATCCATTCAGCCGTTCGAGCTAAAAGTGAGTCCAACCGCCCTATGGAAAACTCAATGTTAAAAACACGTTTTGGGACCCCCCTTTTTTCTCGGCCCCTGCTTGACGAAACCCCCCCCAAACTTTCAGGGGACGCTCAGAAACAAAATGTGCCATTTTCCTGATAATTTCAGCCAATTCCGTCCATCAACGCCAAAGTTATTCAACATAGAATTTTCAGAAATCCCTATTCAAAAAAATCCTAACTATATATACCTACTGGCGACCGCCAGTAGGTAATATATATAAAACATTTCTATGGCAAAATGAAACCCCTCATTTTGTTCCTTTTCAAATTAAATGTATTAAGTGTTACCACTTTATTCCAATCAAGATGACTTCAGGTGTGCCATACTTTTGTCATAAGTAAGACTGTTAGCGTTCTAGTTGTTCTTTAGTACACTCTGGGACATTCTGTCATTGGGCTATAGTTGGGCTACATCTGGCTGATATTTGGGCTACATTTGGGCTCTTTTGTTTCTGGTGGCCATCTTGGGAGACTGCATATCAGAATTTTTTTAATGAAATATAAGAGGATTAGTCACTCAAAATGTGCCCTAATTTTTCTTTCTTCAGCACTAATCATAATTTCTATGGCAAAATGAACCCCCTCATTTTGTACCTTTGCAAATTAAATGTTTTAAGTGTTAACACTTTATTCCAATCAAGATGACTTCAGGTGTGCCATACTTTTGTCATAAATAAGACTGTTAGCGCTCTAGTTGTTCTTTAGAACACTCTGGGACATTCTGTCACTGGCTATAGTTGGGCTACATCTGGCTGATATTTGGGCTACATTTGTTTTTTTTTGTCTCTGGTGGCCATCTTTGGGCTACAATAGGCTACATTTGGCTACATTTGGGCTCTAACATATATATAGCCCAATGTAGCCCAATATATATTTTTCAAAGTTAATTTTTGTAAAAACCACTGGAGCATATATCTTGAGACATAGCAAAGGCACATCGGGCTACCAGTCCCTACAATTTTGCCAAGTTTTGTGGAAATCCTTTCAGGCATTCGAGCTAAAAGTGAGTCCAACCGCCCTATGGAAAACTCAATGTTAAAAACACGTTTTGGGACCCCCCTTTTCTCTCAGCCCCCACTTGACCAACCCTCCCCAAACTTTCGGGGGACGCTCAGAAAACAAATTGCCATTTTCCTGAAAATTTCAGCCAATTCCGTCCATCAACGCCAAAGTTATTCAACATAGAATTTTCAGAAATCCCTATTCAAAAAAATCCTAACTATATATACCTACTGGCGACCGCCAGTAGGTAATATATAACATTTCTCTGGCAAAATGAAACCCCTCATATTGTTCCTTTTCAAATTAAATGTATTAAGTGTTACCACTTTATTCCAATCAAGATGACTTCAGGTGTGCCATACTTTTGTCATAAGTAAGACTGTTAGCTTTCTAGTTGTTCTTTAGAACACTCTGGGACATTCTGTCATTGGGCTATAGTTGGGCTACATCTGGCTGATATTTGGGCTACATTTGGGCTCTTTTGTCTCTGGTGGCCATCTTGTGAGACTGCATATCAGAATTTTTTTACTGAAATATAAGAGGATTTGTGAAGTCACTCAAAATGTGCCCTAATTTTTCTTTCTTCAGCATTAATCATAATTTATATGGCAAAATGAACCCCCTCATTTTGTTCCTTTGCAAATTAAATGTTTTAAGTGTTAACACTTTATTTCAATCAAGATGACTTCAGGTGTGCCATACTTTTGTCATAAGTAAGACTGTTAGCGCTCTAGTTGTTCTTTAGAACACTCTGGGACATTCTGTCACTGGGCTATAGCTGGGCTACGTCTGGCTGATATTTGGGCTACATTTGTTTTTTTTTGTCTCTGGTGGCCATCTTTGGGCTACATTGGGCTACATTTGGGCTCTAACATATATATAGCCCAATGTAGCCCAATATATATTTTTCAAAGTTAATTTTCGTAAAAACCACTGGAGCATATATCTTGAGACATAGCAAAGGCACATCGTCCACTTCGCTCAGTCACACTGCATGCTTGTCTAGTTTAGTAGAGATATTGTCCATCCTGAGATTCAAACTGTCTATTTTTCCATCAATGGACTGCATGGTTAGGAGCGTTTTTTTTCAGTGGATTTCAAGGTTTCACTTGGAGTTTCCAACTTCGAGTCGGAATTGACTCGTTGCTGTGATTTGCTACTTTTCTGCTGCTCAAACGTGGGGCGTGATTGAATTTGTTCAGTTTTCCCCATGCTTGCACTGTTCCACATGCCCGCTGTGTAGGAGAATCTCACGCCTCACAGGAGAACGTCGTCTTCCCAGTGTCAGGGGTTTTATGCACTCAGCCAGATGACTTCTCTCTATTAGATTAATTGTCTTCAGTATACCTCCTCCATGCCCACCACAGGATCACATCAACTGCATATTGTGCTCATTATCCTAGGCATAAGACAGGAAATAGTTAACACAACTTCCTCTCATCAGTGCTTAGTCCCATTGTCAATGGCATGAATGACTAGCCCTTAGTTAAGTGTCCTTCGACGTTAAACAGGCCACTGTGTATGATTTGTTCTCCCTTTCACTTCAGTGTGGGCAATTTGTGGCGTTATCACTGCGCACCTCCCCTCCGTCCGGGCACACTCCTGAAAAAACACTATAATGTGTTTAACAGGCACTCACCACCATAAAGGGCCCAATATGTCTGCCCCGTCAGCTCCCCCTCTGCAATGCGGATTCCTCAATATTATAATTGCAGCGTAGAGCTGCTTATATCCACTCTGCAGATCAGCAAACCGGAGTGAGATACTAGACAGACATGTAGAGCAGTGGGGGTTTTCTCAGATTCGGTCCATTAGGTTCAGAGTATGTTAATATATTAGTCTACTCCTTCGCATGTTGGCCTGCCCTCACCCAGGGTACCTCCGGCACCGGTGCGGAATCTTAACATTGTACTTAAGACTCATGGGTCCACCCTTTGAGCCTTTACACAAATGTTCTTTACAGTTCCTTTCATGGAAGGTTGCCTTCCTCATTGCAACCACTTAATTAAGGAGAGTTTCTGAGCTACAGGCATAAACTTTAGAAGATAAAGATAGAGTAGTTCTAAGCACCAAATTTCTCCCTAAAGTAGTTTCTGCTCCTTCCCCACGCACCTCAGTTGACTACTCCGCCGCTCCTTGCCGCTCGTCACCGCTCCTCCCGCCTGTCCGCTGGTCCTCACTGCCTGTCTGCCGCTGGTCACCGCTTCTCCCTCGCGCCATGTCCGCCGGTCCTCCTCACGCTCCTGGACGCCGCTCCTCCCCGTGCTCCTGACGTCAGCACGCAGGTCGTGGCCGGCGCTACTTTGAAGGGACTACTTTTTTTTTAAAGTTACAGTTTTTAAATAACGCATATTTTTATAGTTTATATAGCCTATGTCTATCTGCACACCCTGACGATTACAATGATGTATCGGGTGTGTGGATTGGCGCTGTGGTTCCCGAGTTTACCCGCCTCAAAGGTTCAAAGTTCTTGCTTTATAATAGTAGTATAGATAGGACAAAACATTTCCTTTAAAAAAAAAACTTTTTGTTGCATTTGTTCCAACTTACAAAGGCAATCCTATTTCTAAATTAGGCATTCTCAGATCAATTTCTAACTGCGCTCAAACCTGATATGCTAAAGCTAAAAGAACTTCATCCATCCCACTAGAGTGCATTCCACTCGAAAAATAGGGGCATCTATGGCCTTTTTAGCTAACATTCCTATTGCTGATTTCTGTAAAGCAGATACATGGTCCACACCATACTCATTTACTAAACACTATTGTGTGGATGTGCCAATCAAGCCAATGTAGAACAAGCAGTGCTAAAGATACTTTTCCAGACAACTGCAACATCTACTGGTTAGCCACCACTTTTGGAGAGCATTGCTATATAGTCTATGCACAGCATGTTTACCTACAGCACACATGCAGCGAACAGCTTATGTCACTTACCCAGTAAGCATCTGTTTTTGGCATGTACAGTTGTAGATTGACATGCGCCCTCCCACCTCCTAGTCCTCCTGTAGTTGTTGCAGTTTGCTTTAAATGCAATACATATGCATGGACATCTCTTTAATATACTCACTTACAACATTCTCACCCTCTTGCGGGAAAACAATCTAACAATGGAGTCGATGCCCATGCACCTTATCACCGAAAGGAGGAGTCACCTTACCTTGTGAATTGAAAGACTTTGAAGAAAAATAACTTGCAAACATCCGGACCCAACACTAAATGGCAGGAGTATGCAAAGCATGTGAATCTACAGCTCTACATGCCAAGAGCAGATGCTTATTGGGTAAGTAACATAATCCTTCTCCTCCTTCAGCCTTCTTTAAGATTCACAAGAGAGGCGTAGGAATCTGACTCATTCACAGGTTTATAATGCATCAGATTCCAAGGATGTTGCATGATAGCACCCACAGCAAATCCATGGAATGCCCTTTTCACACTGAGTATTGCGTGAAGGGGGCATATTAACAAACCCATGAAAAGTACTGGGTGGGTTTATGTGGCCTTCTAAATATGAGCTCGCACATTGCGCCGCCGGTGCTCCCGAAAAAGTAACACACCATTGACCGAATGTGCTTATAAATAAGCCCATGTTAACTACAACAAAAAGCACAACATAGTATTTACAGAATTATCACTATAAGGTAGTCTTACAGAATCTTCCACTTTTAGATTTAGTTGTAAAATGTGATTACTTTGGCCAGGTTGTGTAATCTCATCAGTGGTTTGACTTTCCCCAAACTGCCATTTAGGACCATTTTACAAAACATAATGATGCACTCTTTGACTCCAAATGCCTTTTGTGCCAGTTAGTGTTGTTTAGAGAAGGCAAATCTCAGTGCTAGTACTCTATTCCTAAAGAGCAAAATATCTTTAAAATACACAATGTACAATAGATAGTGAATATGTGAGTTGTAAAGTTGCAGATAAAATGGGTAAAGACAAATGATACAAGGAAGCGTTGGGGATCTTGAGATCATTGCTTGTCGAACAAAGAATGAGTGTAATTACAGGTAATAAATATATATAGGAGCAAAAAATTAACCGGTCTTTGAACAATGTGCAAGTCTTTTCACTTTCACTCATTAGAATGAAGCATTACCTCCTTATGTGACAGTGTACAAATATCATGTTGTTAGTATTTGTGCCGTATTACCTATGCTTATTGTGTCTATCCCACCATCGTATTCCTCTGCCACATGACCTGTACTGATCCATATACCCCATTTATTCTGTACATTTTCTATTACAGGCTTTTAAAAATCCTTGGAGTGTCATCTACCAGCACAGAACTAGAGTTAGTCACCGACTACTTCTGCGTGTTGGCCCGAAAGTCAGCCTGATAAATGGATGAATAACACACGATATAAGATCCCATCCGATGTCTTTTTCAATATTGTCCATTTTACTACAAAATACATCTAAATATCATCTTTTTACTTAACTACTGAACATACACTTCTTTTCTAGATGTACAAATCTTTTTACCAAGAAACTGTCGAGTGAGAGATAATTCCTTTTGTGTATATAGCATGGATATTACATGAACTGTGGCTGTTACAAAATATGATTTTTTTCTTGCTTTAATCATAGCTAGAAGTCTTAGACAAATGGCCTGATGTCCTGTCAAGTTAAAATTAGCAGAACTCTTTGACACAAAGCGAGTGTAATAATTCCATCTCCTCAGTGGAAATTGAGAGAAAGACGATAGTAATACTAGCTCCGGGAACTATATAAATAGGAGTTTATCTCAGATAGAAAATAAAGATCCAGTTTTAACATAATCTTCAAAGAATATCCAAAAACGTGAACAGTACAATAAATAAAATAATTAACCAACATAATAGGCAGAATAAATAGCCATCAAGAAGTCTACCTTATAGGAATGAAAGTTCTAATCAGCAGAAATAAGTGCCTTGAAAGAATGTGTCCGAAGGGATCTGAGAACCAAAGAAAGATTTCAAGGTGGTGACATAGGGTTGGAGAGCCAGAAAGTCACCGCCAGGCTTCTTTTGACTAATGTGAAAACTTTATTGCAGCCCGCTCAGTCTTTAAACTGAAAGGTAACTCAGAAAAACTGTGAAATGGAAGGAATAGAACACTGAGCAGCATATATTGAATACTTAATGCTACACTTTTGACAAAAAGTCTGGTGTATGTATGTGTGTCTTGGTTTTTATAGAGTGCAAACATGGGAAGTTCAGGAGTACTGAAAAGGGATCTTGGCATGGGGGCGGGCCAGGGTGTGAAAGGCTGGAGGGCGAGTGTTGGGCACTGTCTTCACTGCGCATATGGGTTTGGCCACCCGTCTCAGGCCAGCAAAACCCACATGCTCTGTGAAGCGGTCTCCAAACGCAGCTGCATTCCTGGGTTGGAGAGAGCAGGGACAGGCACCCATGCTGAGTGGGAGTGCAAATCATCTGTGATCAAGCCAATCCTGATGAGGCATTTTAGCAGGCGCCTGTGTCTAGAGAAGCAAGGATTGCATTGCAGTGAGCAGATAAGTGTTTTTTTATTTCTTTTTATTTGTCCACCCCCATTCCCTACCTACCCCCCACTCGCCAGCCGCTACTTTATATTTACTAAGATTTTGAGTTGTGTTTGCATCACAAAAGTGATGTAAATCAACTCAAAATCTTTTTTACCAAATTACTCATTCTTTTTATTTCTAAACGATAGAGACATTTCTCATTCAAATTCTGGCCATAGTCAAGTCGTTGAGGACATGCCTTGATTGAAAGGTTGTCAATTTCCTGAATACCTTGTTCCTTCACCCAAATAAGACTTACCTTGTCGGAGAAATAGAATCTGTGTTTGAAAAGAAGTAGGAAAGGAGAGTTGTATGTACTGCTCCAAATGTCCTGATAATTCTGGCCAATGTGTGTTCATGTGTTTTCAACTCTACAATACGTACCTCAAGTATTGGGAGCAACTATGAGAGTAAAAGGAAACTGACTATGATCTGTATAGCTATATATTTTCTGTTTGCCACCAGGTTGCCAATTGTTTAATCTGTTTCGTAACACCTGTTGGGTGATATTTTAAGTTCTACCACAAGGTGGGTAATTTTAATTTAAAAACAAAAAAATGAAAATAATTTTCTGTTTTTAGCTGGATGTCCTAATGTGTTCTGCATGTTCTTTTTGTGTGTATTCTGTTCATTTTCAGATTGCTTTAGAAATAAATGTCTTGGAGCTCTATGACGATGTCTGAGTGGAGGATGGCTGCCAGTGCGTGTTTACTGGTGGCGGGCTGATGGTGTACGTAGTGGTGGTTGACCAGCAATGTGTATATAGTGTCCGTTCACTGCTGGCGTGTGCAGTGATAGTTGACTGGCAGTATGTGGTAGTGTTTATACCAGTGGTTGACAAGCAGTTTTGTTACATTCTAATCTAGGATCCTGATCGATACTGTGACCTTATGCCCCTATTCGGCTATAAATCCATTTATTCCCTATATTGGCATAACCGTTCAAGTGCAATATTCAGAAACTCGTCTCTGGCCTCACACGAACAGAGCCACATTTCAGAATAGCTTTCTCTGCCACTTCCTTTGCAACCAATTAGTGCAATGACATAGCAGAAGTTACTATCTGAGATTCCTAGATTAACACTCCGAGTTCTTCAACAAGATAAAAACTCAGCAAACCTGGAAATCCCCGCTTGCTGTGTTTTGATTAGTAATAGAACTCTAATGAGCACTGATAAGACGATCACTTCCTAGTGACATCTTTATTGACGTCTTATGTCCAAAAAATTACGTCTAACAAGGCACCTTTCAGGTATAAATATTACCAACGTTGCCTTAAGCAAATCGCTAGTTGCTGGACACAGCTGATGTTGCTGTATGCTGCTGTCTCGCTGATACCATCACCGATGCTGCCAGCTATCTCGCTGCTGCTATCGCTGCTAACTAGCGAACGATGGTGTGGTGAACTTAGGAGCTGAACAGCCGTCCCCTGCAAGAGCCCAGCAGATGCAAGCTGTCCGCGGACGCTGCGCGTCCTCCTCCTCCTCGACGCGCTGAGAAGAGACGCTGTCTTTCTCCTGCAGAGAAATCCAGCTCCGGCGTTTCTAGTCTACCCTTGCGGGTGACTGGGATATCGACCCCCTGAAGGAGATACCAGACCTCCATCATTCTATTCCAGAGGTATGGTGTTGACTAAACCCTTAGAGAGAATTCTTGAAGCAAACCTTGGCAAAACCAACTTAAACTAAAGCTACTTACTTACTCCCCTCCCAAGTATTAGACTTAGGTCAGGTACACTGGGGTAGGCGTAGTTAGAAGCACCAGTTGAGTATTTTAGCCTTATGTATATATGAATGTATATATGTTTTATTCATTTTAAACCATTGTATGGCTAAGAAACCATATCAATGCTTTTACAGTATTATTTCGCAATACTTATCTTACTGTACGTACTTTTTATAATAACAAGTCTTGCAATTGTGGCAATTCATTTCTCTTGTATGAGAAGAAAGACTGTTCAATAAATGTTACCCTTTATTGACAACGCCCGTCTCTCTATTCTCTACATATTGTGAAAGTAATCTGCACCAACCTGACTGAGTAAAATAACTGTCTATTGTTCACACGACTCTAGAGATTGACTCTTATCTGAGGAGCAAAGTTGTCATGTTGCACGGTTGTTGGAAAACTGAATCCCTTCTTGTCTGTACCAGGGAAGCTGATCACTTCCTATTCAGAGAAGAAAGTTTCCAGTTACCTCTGAGCTAGTTGGTAACAAACCCAATTAAGTTTAGCATAGTCAGTAGAGGCCTCGAAGATCCGTACTTCTACGTCGATACTACTGTTTATGTTATTCCAATGCGCAGGGCCTATTGGGAAAATAGGAACTACACTACATGGCGCCCAACGTTTGGTAAGGCGATAAACTAACGCAAGACGTTAGAGTAACTCAGTCGTGCATATTTCACACAGACCCCTTTCTCCCGTAAATACTCCAATAGACGTCTGGAGTGGGTGAAAGGTTAAAATCCGCCCGACCTTAGTAGAAAGAGATTCCTATGTAAAGCTCTGGTTTATTCAACGTTGAAGGATACAGTGTTCCAAAATATTGTGCACCTAATCTTTGTCTCCTTGGAGACCAACTCTGCAAAACCTGCATTTATAGAATGTCAGAAGAAAACAACGGAACCACTGGGGGTGCAGTAAATGCGACTCAGCAGGGTCCCGACGATACTGAACCGGGTGCAATAATCATCCCGGTCCATTTAAGAAAATCTATAACGTTAAAACTTATAGAAAACGGACTGACACCACAAGGTGGTACAGTAGTCTTCGTGATAGAGGCACACGAATATCGGCAGACAGAGGTATTCTATTCATGGATAAACTTTCCAGCGACAAACGCTAGAACAAAAGAGTTTCACTATTACAAAATAGAGAAACCACCGGAAGAGTATGCTTCTTTCGAGGAGACTGAAATCCGACTAATATTCCAAGAGCACCTGCTCTGGTTTAATGGCGCCCTAAAACATAATGATCATATTACCAGGCTCGGTCCACTAGGTAGACCAGGAGCAACGTGGCCGGTTCTAGCCAGCTACACACCACATCCGGACATTGCAAAAATGTCTAGAGAAGAGCTGTTAGTACAGCTAAAAACACTTATAAAAATACATAGGCAATTAGTCCAATATGTAATGCGGACTGCAACAGTCCAACCAGCTGTTAATGTACCACAGCTGACCCCTCATCAGGGGAACACTAATAAAATTACACCACAGAACATACAGTCATGTCTTGGTAAAACACCCGTAAAACGGGAACAGATTCCTTTCTGGTTAGCACAGAAAATCACTCAAATAGAGGCAGTATTTCCGGATACTACCCCTATTGAGAAACACAGAATCTTGACCATCTGCCTTCCTATGGGAATCGCACCACACGTGGAGGACTGTGACACTTGGGGTACAGTCTTTGCTTCCATTTACACAAAAACACATGGTGTTCCGTCTATGGCGGTAATATGGTAATAAGATGTGCTAAAACAGATTCAGAATGAATACGGTCCAGAGCCCGCTTTAACTCTTGGTATGAAATTACTGAAAGACTTCAAGCAGGTCTCGGCTATATTATTAGCCAACATAAAGGGAGAAGCAGCATCTGTGGCGATCCGCCAGAAGTTGAGGGAAACAGATATAACAGATCAGCCAATTGAGCTTGCCAGAATTATAGAGAAATGCTATGAAGAATTAGGTAGAGACAGCTTGGGTGGAAAACCAGTAAAGCCCCAACTGCTCGAAAATCCTGAAAAATTATTTATTAAAAATAATTTAAACACTCCTAAAAAGAGCTGGGATGGAAATAAACAATCCACTCCCAAGGAAAAAGTTTTCCAGTCCAGAGGAAGGTCTCCTCGACGGAGGGAAAGAACTCCGACTCGAGAACACCAGTCTCCCCAGAGGGAGCCCTCTGAGAAAAGATATAACCTTAGAAATAGGGATAATTTGAAAAAACCTGATAGATATCAAAGTATTGATACACGTTCTTCTCGATCTTTTTCGCAGAAATCGGAAAGAAGAGGACGGTCAGACCCAGGAGAGCACACCAAGTCCAAAGACAAGGAACCTGCTCAGAGTAAAAAATCTCAATTTCCAAAAAAGAAGGTAGCCAGTATTAGAGTAATCGAACATGTCGAGAATACTGAGGACACAGTTGAAAAACGGGGAGTGGGCACAGACAATGTTAGACAGTGCAGCAGAAATCAGTATAGCCCGCAAGATCTTGATGAGTCATCTGGAGACAGTGGACACGAAGGAATACATTCAGGTTAAAGCTGCCGACACCAGACTTAGCGAGCCCCATAAGATATACAAAATAACACTTCGTATAGAGGGTGATAAGACTAGGAAAATAAAGGGTCTATTTTGGGATAAACTCTCTAAAGGCTATGATATTCTGTTAGCTGAAAAAGATTGGCCCCCAGAGTTTGTCAGGGAGTGCCCTCGTGGCGAAGAAATGATTATGCCTGCCTTCTCGAATCACATTCCGATTCACAAAAAATATACATATGCAGGGAAATGGGCAGTGGCCCAGGCACCTGCATTATATAAAAATCATGTAGGATGGGATGAGGACTCACCTTCTCACAAAATCCAATTAAAAAGTGAACCAACTGCCCAACGGCAGTATCCCATTAAGCAAGAAGCTAAAAAACAAGTCAGGGAGATCTTAGATCAACTTGAATACCAAGGGGTGATTGAAACATGCACCTCTCAAATGAACAATCCTTTGTTTCCTGTCTCCAAGCCAGACAATTCATATCGTCTAGTTTTAGACTACAGACACCTTAATGCATGTTGCAAAACTTTTGCAGTACAAAACTCGCATAGTGCAGCCCTAATGAATAACATAGTTAGGAAAAAATATAAAACGACATTAGACATATCTAATGGTTTCTTTTGTCAAAACATTGCACCAGAAAGCAGATACTTGACCGCTTTCCCAGCATTTGGGTCGCAGAAAAATTTCTGTCAACTCCCACAGGGGTTCAAGAACAGCCCAGGACTATTCACAGCTAGAGTAACAGAGTTACTACAAATGTATGATGATGAGGCATTATCTTACGTAGATGATATCTATCTCACAGACGATGACTTGGATACTCACTTGAAAAGAGTGAACACCATTATACTTGGGTTCGCAGCAGAGGGTTACAAATTAAACTTTAAAAAGTCTCAAATTGCCCATCTGACAGTATTATTTTTAGGATACGAATTATCAAGTGAAGGAAATAGCCAAGCGGACAACTTCTTAGAGAAGTGCGCTGTACTCCAAGCTCCTAAAACGCTGAAGAATTTACAATCGATTCTAGGTTTTCTGAATTTCGGAAGAACTTACATTATAAATTACGCAGAGAGGGTTAAACCTCTCTACGACCTAATTAAACCTGATTTTAAACAAATCAATTGGACTCAAAAACACACAGAAATTTTGAGCTCACTGCAAACAGACATGTTAGCAAAAACAAAATTAGATACACGTGACAACACACGCGATCTTGTAATCCGAGTCATCCCAGGAAGATGCGGATTCACGTACCTGGCCTCTAATGAAGGAGAAAAGGTACCAATTTCAATAAAATCTCACTTGTACACACAAGCAGAAAAAACATTCAGTCCCACAGAAAGAACTGTGAAAGCAGTGCAAATTGCATTAGCAAATGAACGAGAATTAGCACATGGTAAAGGATTAATATCCTCACAGCGGAATCCGCCTTCGAGGCGCTATTCAGCCCAGTAAACCTGCCTACAGTGTCACTGGATCCGAAATGGATACAGTATGTAGATTCTCTAGGAGCGGAAGATGTGAAATACTATTTCGCCCCGCAATTCGAAGAACTGAATGATTTAGAATATGAAGAAGAATATCCTCTGCCAATCGAACTTCTGCCTCTCCCACAATATGCCTGTATAATCTATACAGATAGATTTGTACAGCATTTCAACGTAGAGAGCAAATCCTACGATGCAGCATGTGCGATTATTAAAGGTCGCTGGCTGTGCGGTAAATTCAGACCGAAAATAACAAAAACTGAATCAGTAAAGTACTGTTCGGCTCAGAGAGCTGAAATCAGATGTTTAAAGATGGCGCTCGAAAATGCAGAACGTGAATTCCCGACACTAATCGTGTGTGATTCTCATTTATGCGTCAACTCTTACAATAATAAACTGCAGAGCTGGATTGAAAACGATTACAAAGATGACACAGGTGCCACAATAAAGCATAAATTGCTAAGGAAACAGGTAGCTTTTTTACAAAAAGAACTACAAAAGACTCACGTGATACACGCACAGAGTCTTCAACGTGATGGCGTTCACGTTGCAGGGAATTCATTGGCTAATACAGCCACAGTGGAAGCAACTAAACCGGCTTCCGTAGCCACAAAAAAGCGTTCAAAAAAATACATTGACGGGGAAACCATGCTGGCAGTAAAAACGACCGTAAAAGGCGACTGTGCAGCACTACCCGTGAACTATCCACTCAATTATGCGTACATAATCAATGCAAACTCCGTTCCTTTTGCTCGAATCCCTGGAGTGGGGGATAGAGTGATTCCAAACAGGAGCAGGACAGGCTTCCTCTTACTGGAAGCACACATGGAGTTGGGTCTGAGACATCAAACAATTAAGGATTCTCTGAAAGAATTACAATCAGAGTGCTGGTGGCCGGGAATGAGCATAGATATTCAATGTTTTGCTAAAAATTGTGAAAACTGCAATAGAGATCGCAGTGGAGAACCGGCCAGTATAGTGTCAGGAACCCTGATAGACAGCATAAGGCGGTCTATCTGCGCAATCAAAGAAGAGAAGCGCGTCCCATTGTACATCCTTAAGGCTAAACAAACTTAAAAGATGTGGCCTCCAGAGCTCGGCTGACGCCAGAACGGTTATAAAAGATCTGCGAGTCTTTATCGGCACATACGCAATTACCACGTTCCATTCTGACCAGGGTCCTGCTTTTAGCTCTCGAGCTTATAGGGAGGCCATGGCCAGCATGGGAATTGGGTTGCGGTATTCTTGTCCATCGCACCCCGAAGGGAATAGTGTGGTAGAAAGAATAAACTGGGACATAAAGCGATCTATAACAGCGAAGGTATTAGGTTCAGGCGCTGGGTGGGTCAAACATTTAATAAGTGTCCAGACCAGTCTTAACAATTTGCCAAGAAAATCTCTAAAAGGTTTCAGCCCATACGAACTATTGTTCGGAATTAGAATGACAATTCAGGACTTAGATAGTCAGATATCAGTGGTACAAGAAAAAACAACAGACTTTGATATAAAAGATCGTTTGGCTGTTTTACAGGAACTGAATGAAACAAGAAAATCCTTAAGCAACATAAAGTTAAAGCAACAGCCAGATACCACTGACGAGGCACCACAAGCAACAGCCCCAGCAAGGCCTGTCTGGATTCCAAAGATTGGGGATCTAGTCAGAGAAAAAATAGCGGTGAAGAAGGAATTTGGGCCTTCTTACAGAAAAGCAGTACCTGTCTTGGCAGTAACCGGAACAAGATCAGTAGTACTAAGGCCCCTTGCTGGTAAAAAGGAGAACAGAGTTGCATCTATCGACCTGGTAAAACCACAAGCATGTTGCCTATAATCAACAGTAGGCCCAGTGGACTCCCGAGAAACAACAGAATACCCAAACTTGCAACAATCCAAGAGGTTCAAACTGAAAGACTAATCACATTCGATCAGCCTGCAGTGCACAGAGAAGGACTATGCAATAATGCCATGGAACTCGTGCCTCTTGAGACACAGATTGAAACAGTTCGCCAAGAAACACCAATCTACAATAATGTGGCATCAGAAAATGCTACCGAGAGACAAATTGAATATCCAATTCCATCAATTGACAGAACTGCCTCTGGTTATTTCATCAACTTCGACAACTTCTCTGAAGATCAAAGTAACCCCGAAGTGATGCCAGAAACAAAAAAGATATGTAAAGAAAAAGCTACGGAACTCTTTCATCAACTGAAGGAAATCTACCTTATTTCCCCTTGGTTAGAGTTCTGGTTCGGTCTAGGTGTATTTTTCCTCCTGCTTTGGCTCATCATGGTACTTTGTTTGGGAAAATTCATTGAGGGAAAATACAGTACAATGGACACAGCAAGTCAGAACATCAACTTAGTCCTCAAACCACACAGATCATCCCACGTGAAGAAAAGAGAACTGTCAACAGTAAATGTCACAGCCATTCCAATACCCGGTGGGGTAGTATGGGAGAAAACTGACTATGAGATCTATGGTCCGGTCGAGATCCTGAAGTATCCTCATCAACTGAAGGTTTCCTTAAGTGACTTTGTAAAACCAAGTACATTCTCTGATGATTGGGACTTTAACAGTATTAATGACATGATGTCTGATTTAGTAATGTCAGCTAGATTCACAGAACATGATTATTTACAAGGTTCATCTAGTTATGAGGAGACATTCTGCTACACACATTATGGTGATCATTATTTGCATAAATCTGCACAGCCTAGAAATGTTTTTAAGTATAATCAATGGGAACATTGTGCTACACCACCTAAAAGCAGTTCTAAAACGTTCTTTGAGAAATTCAAGTACTTCTCAGGGTTTAACACCAGTGATGCAGAAACATTTTATTACAAATTGTTAGATAAAACAGGAATGAAAAGAATGCTGACAAATTCTAAATTGATATATTCAGAAGCATTTTATGAAAAAATGATGACATTTGGTTTTGATTATTGGAAAAATAACATTGAAACGAAAACCATTTGGGGTACAAAAGATTGGCAGGTACAAGGCCTAGGAGCACTATTCAGAACCTGCATGATACCAGAACAAATTATGTTTTTAAATGACACAATTCACCAAACATCCTGTCTTGGCCTAGCTAAGATCAAAGACCTTAACAGACCGTCTATTCCGAAGCCAATACCTGAAAATGCAACAACAGATATTGAGATAGACGTAACTAAAATTTTACATTTTAACAGAACACATCCTGATTGGAAAAAGTGGTTAATCTGGCCTACTGACACAAACAACTGTCAAGATAGATTCCTGAATAAAACACAGGGGTTAAAAATGACCAGACAAGACCCTAGATACTCCCAGAGACAACATCCAGGGATAGTAACAACATACAGTGTAGGGAAACTCTGCCTCGAATGGCTAGGATCATCCACACTGGCTGAAATTAAGCAACACTTATCTTTACTTAAAGATGGTGCTGATTTGCGCGATTTCATTCTTGGACCACGCAAACAGCGTCAAAAGCGTTTCATAGCGACCAGTATCTATGCTGCGTACAACGAGGCTTGGAAAGTCACGCAAATTGAAACAGCAGAAAAAATACGAGAAATTGATCGTATTAATTTGGAAAAATCACTTTCTGTAGTGGACAATGGGTTAATGACTCTGTCCTCCAGAATATATTCGTTGGACAATATTGTATCCTCTGCCTTTGATATAATAGACAGAGACTTGCTAATGTTACAGCATGGCCAGTCACAATTACGTTCTATTGTACAATTAGGCTGGACGCTGCAAAATCTTCGTTCAGGCTATGTGCCATGGTGTTTAATCAACACAACGTCATTGTTTTCCATTTTTAACCTTACTGATAAACAAATCAGCTTGGCACAGAAAGGAGCAGACTATACAATCCTGAGCATCAAACAACTTGAGAGATTACCATTGACAATGTCAGAAAGTCCTGTCATTGAATGGATAATACACGGAATTATCACTATTCCGATAACAACTTTCTGATTTAAAAAGTGCCTTGAATACATGCCTACTGGGCAGTATGAACGATTGGGTAAAGGTTATGTTAAGTTAGCATGGAAATTACCATACACACAATCATGCTATAGTGACAGCGACAAAAATGTATTTCTTAGTGGTGAAAACTGTAAACGTTCACTAAGTGGTCAAGTCAAGTCAAGTCAAAAGATTTATATAGCGCGCTACATACCCATAGGGTCTCAAGGCGCTTACGGAGGGGTGGGGAATTACTTGTCGAATATCCAAGTTTTAAGTTGCTTTCTGAATGCTAGGTGGTTCTGAGTAAGGTGAAGGTGAGTGGGAAGGGAGTTCCAAGTTTTAGCTGCCAGGTAGGAGAAGGATCTGCCTCCCATGGTTGTTTTGTTGATGCGAGGTACATTGGAAAGGGCTAGGTTGGAGGATCATAGCTGACGGGAGGGGGTGTAGAAGGACAGTCGTGTGCCAGGGTATTAATTTACATGGAGCCTGTGAAGGTAATACTAACAACCTTTCATGCCACCAGCTTGTCACACCTGCAACGCAGATAGAGCCTTTCTTTATGCAACTTGCAAATGGGAGTTACATTCTAAGAACGGATCACAGATGTTGTGGCCTTGTTCCAGGGAAAAGTTATCTCGTAAGCGTAACTTCCATGGTCAAATGCTGTATGCAAGCATTGTTCCCGAGCGGGCCTGGAGACATAGAGACTCCCATCTGGCCTCGTCTGCATTTCTCTTCTATACGAATTGATACTTTAAGCAAAATTAAGTCTGTGCTTTTACAGACAACAGTGCCCATCACGTCATCAAAAGAGACGTATGATCTCCTAGTTGCAAGGACAGCAACGGAGGTTCATGCCCTTTTATCAACAAATTGCCCCGTGCATTTCGTAGAAATGTTGAGCCAACTCCTTAACATGTCTAGTGCCACAGGCATCCCAGGCATATTTAAGACGATTTTTACGGGACTGCTAACACCATTTCAAGCAATTCTTGGAATCGTTCCAAATTTTGTCCACTCTGTTTTTGGCGGCATACCCCTATTTTTGGGACTTGTAGCAGGGATTTTATTTTTGACCCTCCTGCTTCGTTATGGCAAGCCACAGCTCAGACATGACTCCTATGGGAATGGAAGAGACAATCCTAGCAATGCGCTACCGGGACAGAATAACTAGAGTCCTTGGATTGGCCAGGCTGAGAGATCTAAAACATGACCTGGTTCCTTTCATTCAGACCTATATGGCAATCCTGCATCTTACCTGTGCTACGATGTATGCTATGCGGAGATGAATGCGTGTTGGACACCTGTCTTTCACTTCCATCAGCAGTACCAATGGACGACGATACTTTGCTCAGTCCGATAAAGGCTCACGCATTGTGTTGTTCCCAGCGGCTACCAATCCTGATGGAGACTCCTGTACTATGACCAAGTGGTGACAGTGGAGCGAGTGACAAAAGCAACATCATCCAGGTACAACGATCTGTGAGCATTGCTGATCCTGCCTTTGATGACAGCAATCATTCTCACACCTGCCAAGTTACAGCGCTATCGAATTTGGTTGAACTGTCACCTGATTTTGTAGACCAATTCTTTGAGAGCCTGTCTGATATGATGTTCTCACCCGAACAGAAACAATAACTTTAGAGAAGCATTCCGACACAGCGTTCCCATGAACTCTGAATTTGGCCTTCAGTTTTTAACAACAAAAACTGCTAAAAGCGTTGGAACTCTATTTCCCCGTTCAAGCAATAATTCTTTTGAATTGAACACTTTTTAATATTCACCTTTTTCTGGCACGAAAAATTCTTTGCTTAAAGTAAAACTATTCATAGAGAACAGAAGCCTCACCTTCTATTTCTATTTACATCTAGAGACATGATAACTTTACACCAGCCTCTAGCACATTTTATTGCAATGCATTTATATGTGATGAAATGATCTCGCCCTTCTTCTGTTTCAGAGATATTTCATGTGCAATTCTTTTTGCATAATCGTTCATTGATTTCATATGCTATAATTTCTGAATGATTTCTACGCTTCAAAAACGTACAGTACCTAAATTTTCACGTATTACAAATACGCCTATTTCAAATGCATATATGTATTTTGGGGTGGGCAATGTTACACATGCATCTTATTGCTCTAGTTTTAGTAATTTGATGAACATGAATTCGTGGAGTGGGTGTTGCGTTCTAATCTAGGATCCTGATCGATACTGTGACCTTATGCCCCTATTCGGCTATAAATCCATTTATTCCCTATATTGGCATAACCGTTCAAGTGCAATATTCAGAAACTCGTCTCTGGCCTCACACGAACAGAGCCACATTTGAGAATAGCTTTCTCTGCCACTTCCTTTGCAACCAATTAGTGCAATGACATAGCAGAAGTTACTATCTGAGATTCCTAAATTAACACTCCGAGTTCTTCAACAAGATAAAAACTCAGCAAACCTGGAAATCCCCGCTTGCTGTGTTTTGATTAGTAATAGAACTCTAATGAGCACTGATAAGACGATCACTTCCTAGTGACATCTTTATTGACGTCTTATGTCCAAAAACTTACGTCAAACAAGGCACCTTTCAGGTATAAATATTACCAACGTTGCCTTAAGCAAATCGCTAGTTGCTGGACAAAGCTGATGTTGCTGTATGCTGCTGTCTCGCTGATACCATCGCCGATGCTGCCAGCTATCTCGCTGCTGCTATCGCTGCTAACTAGTGAACGATGGTGTGGTGAACTTAGGAGCTGAACAGCCGTCCCCTGCAAGAGCCCAGCAGATGCAAGCTGCCCGCGGACGCTGCCCCTCCTCCTCCTCCTCGACGCGCTGAGAAGAGACGTTGTCTTTCTCCTGCAGAGAAATCCAGCTCCGGCGTTTCTAGTCTACCCTTGCGGGTGACTGGGATATCGACCCCCTGAAGGAGATACCAGACCTCCATCATTCTATTCCAGAGGTATGGTGTGACTAAACCCTTAGAGAGAATTCTTGAAGCAAACCTTGGCAAAACCAACTTAAACTACAGCTACTTACTTACTCCCCTCCCAAGTATTAGGCTTAGGTCAGGTACACTGGGGTAGGCGTAGTTAGAAGCACCAGTTGAGTATTTTAGCCTAATGTATATATGAATGTATGGATTGGTGTCACTACAACGCATGCTTTTACATCGCATGCCTTTACAACGCGGTTTTTACCACGCAGTCCATTACAACGCATAATGCTTTTAGGCGCTGGATAGTGAATTATTTAATTTACTATTCCAACTCCAGTCCCCGTGGATAGCAGGGAAGGTGTTGGATAGTAAATTAAATATATTCCCTATCCTAGAGCGCCCCCCAGCGCAATGCGTTGTAATGGTTTGCGTTGTAATGGTTGCGATGTAATGGTAGTGCGTTGTAAAAAAAGCGTTGTAAGTGATGTTCCCCGAATGTATATATGTTTTATTCATTTTAAACCATTGTATGGCTAAGAAACCATATCAATGCTTTTACAGTATTATTTTGCAATACTTATCTTACTGTACGTACTTTTTATAATAACAAGTCTTGCAATTGTGGCAATTCATTTCTCTTGTATGAGAAGAAAGACTGTTCAATAAATGTTACCCTTTATTGACAACGCCCGTCTCTCTATTCTCTACATATTGTGAAAGTAATCTGCACCAACCTGACTGAGTAAAATAACTGTCTATTGTTCACACGACTCTAGAGATTGACTCTTATCTGAGGAGCAAAGTTGTCATGTTGCACGGTTGTTGGAAAACTGAATCCCTTCTTGTCTGTACCAGGGAAGCTGATCAATTCCTATTCAGAGAAGAAAGTTTCCAGTGACCTCTGAGCTAGTTGGTAACAAACCCAATTAAGTTTAGCATAGTCAGTAGAGGCCTGGAAGATCCGCACTTCTATGTCGATACTACTGTTTATGTTATTCCAATGCGCAGGGCCTATTGGGAAAATAGGAACTACACTACAGTTTGTGTGTAGTGGTGCTTGACTGGCAGTGTCTGGGTGTATTGGCAGTTGACTGGCCGTGTGTGTAGTGATTTACTGATTGTATGTAAGATGGCTCATATCTGGATGATTGGTGGTGTGATCGTTGTGTCAGTCTTGTGGGCATATAAAAAAAAGTGAAGGACCCTAGAACGAGTTTGTTAATGCAAGTGTTATATAAGGTTAGGCAAACAGCTGGTGGTGTGAATGGATATCATGTGTGACAAATGAAAGGAGTGTGAATGGCCTTTAAAGTGGTTGATGCCTTGAAGTGGTTTATGTTAAATGTATTTTATATACCGCAAATCCCATTCAGGCCACTAAGCGCTTTTAGAGGAAAAACAAACCAAAATCACAGACGTCAACTGGTAAAACAGGCAGCGGATTATACTGTGGCTAACGTCTCCTTGAATAGGAGCGTTTTAAGTTGTTTCCTGAAAGTAAGGAGGACCGGTTCCCTACGGAGGTACTCAGGTAGATTGTTCCAGATTTGTAGGCGCATAACCGAAAACGCTCTGCCCCCTTTGGATTAGGTGGTGTATTGGGGAAGGAATAAGTGGCAGGCCTCAGATGATCGCAGTGTCCGGCAGAGAACATAGTTCTCCAGGCGTTCTTTTATGTATACTGGGGCTTAGCTGTAGATTGCTTTGTGGGCAATACAGAGGCCTTTGAATTGAGCTCTCTGTTTGATGGGGAACCAATGCAATGTGTGTGAGAGAAGAGTAGCAGGACCTTCTGGGAAGTCTGAAGATGAGCTTGGCTGCATCATTTTGCACTACTTGCGGTCTCCTGAAAAGTTTCTGGGGGAGGATAATATAGAGGGCGTTCCCATAATCCAGCCAAGAAATGACAGTGGTGGATACAATCGCCTTTAGTGAGCCCATTGACAGAAGAGGGGCAAGTTTCCATAGCTGCCTCATCACCCCTATACAGGTTGCTACCACCGTGGTGACTTGGCTAGACATGGACAACTCAGAGTCCATTTTATTCACAGGCTTTTTACGACCGGGACTGGTATGGGGGCAGTGCCCATTTCCGGTGGCCAAAAAAGGTCATACCAAGGGGTGCATTTTGTGGGAATGATGAGCACTTCAGTCTTATCATGATTAATTTTCAGGGAATTGGCCGTCATCCAATTCACTGTGAGTCTGTGTAGCTTTTGCACCAATTCCTGGTCCTGACTAGAGTTATTAATCCAGATGAGGAATTGGGTATCATCTGCGTAATTGAAGACCCGGCAATCCATATGAGCCAGCGTCTCCACCAGGGGTTGAAAGTAGATATTAAAAAGGAGTGGGGACAAGGCAGAGCCCTGGGGTACTCCGCAAGTAAGACTGCCCATAGCCGAAGCATGCTCACTCAACTGAACCCTTTGAGTCCGGTCTGATAATGATTCTAGCCATTTATGTGCTAGCCCACAGATGCCCAGGTCAGAAAGACTGGGCAGTCGCTGATGGATTTAATAAAATCAGGGCACTCGATTTTTTGCTGTCATCCAAATTTCTGAGCTAATCAAGAACAGACAACATCACTAGCTCAGTGCTACGATGGGCTCTGAAACCCGCCTGTCATGCATGAAGTATCTGATGGTCCTCCAAATAGATCAAAAGTGTCCTCAGCACATGTTGTTCTATCACTTTTGCCTAGAAGGGGAGTTGGGAGATAGGTCTGTAGTTCTTAAGAGTGGAAGCATCCACACCTGGCTTCTTTAGCAGGGGGGTAACCCTAGCCTCTTTTAGATTAACAGGTAGGTAGCCGATTTCCAGGGAGTTGTTCAATAGCAAAAGAATCTGTTATTCCAGGCCAGGAAGGGCCATTTGGAAGTCCCCGGAGGGCAGTGGTCTGCCGGAGAGCCTGATTTGGTGTGACTCATTAGTGAAAGCAGTGAAGCTGAGTCTATTTTAGGGAAATTTGTGAGGTGTATACAGGGCCGGTGGGAGACTGGGTCTGGGGAAAAGAATCCTTGTTAGTCGAGGTGTTTGCAATTTCTGAGATAATATCCCTAACTTTCTGAAGAAAGAATGCCTGAAAGAAGTTACAGTTGATAGGTGCGACCGTAGATTTAATCGCAGACTTTTGACTTAATTCTTTCAGAAATATGAATGTCTCTTTCTGGATATTAGCAGCCTCTGTAATCCTTCCCTCATAGTACTCCGCTTTTCTAGTTATAATGGCTTGCTTGTAAGAGGTGAGAAGGGCTTTATGGGCAATCAACTCATCTGGGTTATATTTTATGTGCCACGCCTCTCAGCTTGGCGAAGATTTTGTTTCCTTTCCCTCAGAGATTAATTAAACCATGGGGCCTCCTTACCCTTATCCCTGACTTTCTCCTTTCATTCTGGTACCACTTTGTCTATGGCTTTGCGTACCTTAGCCGAAAAGGCTTCACTCTCCTGATCAAGATTCTCTGTTGTAGTTTTTAAGGGAGGGAGTGTAAGCAGGGTGGCTACTAAATGCTCTGTCTCAAATTTTCTCCAATTTCTCGCCTTTCTTCACACCAGTGGTGGTTGCAATAGTAGACTATCACTCTTGACTCAACATCTAAGTAGCGAATGATTGGACCAAGCGCAGGGACTAATATCAGTTGCATGGGTAGGGCTGTTGACCAGTTGGTGAAGGTCCATTGATAGAATAGCAGTTTCGAAATGATTAGCAGCTGGCTCTCTTTGTGCTTTGTCCCAATGATAATTAAAGTCCCCAACTACTAGGAGACGTCTATATCTGGAACATAGATCCGTAATGAGCTCCAGGAAGAGGTCAGTGAAGCTGGGGGTGGTCCGCGGGGGGGATACACTACCAGAAGTAGAATGTATGAAGATTTAAAGGAGATTTTGACCCCTAAAATGTATGCATTGTCAAAGTTCTTGGTCGTTATCTCAGTGACCGTTAGACTTTTCCTAAAGAAAATGGCCACCCCCCTCTCCTCTGGTATGCCCAGGTCATTTTGCCAGAGAGCATCAAAGTCCTCTGGGGGAGCTGCAATAATGTCTGGGGCTGACGATTCCCCTAGCTAAGTTTCCGTGAGGGACAGAATATCTTAATCTCCATCTTGCAGGAGTGAAAAAAACTTCAAGATGGTGCCTCTGTAGAGAGCGTATGTTGAGAACCGCCACCTTCAGACCTGCTGGATTGTTAAGAAATAGGTTTTCCTGGGCTAGTATGCACGGGACATAGATAAAACTTCAGCCCCATTTTTTACCAATAAATCTTGTCCTCGCTGCTTGTCTGTGTTATTAACATCTAAAACATGGTTGTCTGTGGCCAGCCTCCGCAATTCCTCTGCCGAATAGGTCAGCGGAGGGCGAGGGGTTCTGGCCCCTCGGCCTGGCCGTGCGCGGACATGTGCGGACATGCGCAGACGGGCTTGCTTTTGTTGTGCCTTCAGCCCGCCAGCGGCGCAACCACTGCGTGTCCGCTCCAGCACGGCCCTTAAACAACTTCCCTCCGCCCACAAACCAATCATCTCTGCTGTGCGGCAGCTGTTGCCCCCCTGAGCACTAGACCACATTTAACAAAGCGGAAGTGCAAAGATTTATAATGCCGCTTATCGGCGAAAGGCAGAAGATGCAGGCAAGTTTAGAACCAAGAACAATTCAAATTCAGCAAGTGCAATTCAAGTAGTATTTAAAATAAATAAATGCGCAAAGATTTTAGCAGCAGAAATTAGCAGTTTAAAAAAAAAATGATAGGCTTTCAACAGTGTCTCGAGTTAGCAGCTGTGAGCGTTTCCATGCGGACCTCCTTGTGGAGTGTCACTTTCTCTCACAGGTTTACAGCTCACACATTCTCAGTCATGGGGTCCGTATTTCAAAATTACAATTATCTTATTAACACTGATTTCTGCGTTCTCATTTTCATTAAATCATTTGTTTATAAAATCTACATTTGAATTTTTAACTCGCCCATGGGCCAAATTCAAACAGTAGATGTGTGTACATTTATGAGCAGTGGATTGGTTTGCATGTTCTGTTGTCCTTGTACATTTTTACTGCAACTGATGGCATTCACACTCCAGTGTTATGACAAAAGGCACATAATTACCCCACTTTTGCCCCAAAGAATTACATGCCTAAGATGTTCTCTTTGTGCTACCTGTTAACAATATATGTAAGTGTTTGACCTTTGCGTGGTCTTTGCTTCTCATCCATCCCTCAGATCTCACTGCTCAGCTAAAAAAAGTAGTAGTTTTCACAGTGGACCTAGCCACTTCTCTGAAGTGGGGATAAACAGACCTTATATCTCATTTTAATAGGATCAAATTACAATTATCTCACCTTCAGGTTTGAACAAATCAGATCAAGGCCATGTCACTCCTGGAATTTGCATGTTTTTAAATGCATAGTTTTCCCTCTAAGTGATTGATAATTTTCTCATTCGAATTTTGGTCATAGTCCTTTACAAACCAAAAAACATGACTTTTGATTACCTTATTTATTCTGGTGTTTGAACTGCACACCTGCATTAAATCAATACTTGGAACACATCCCAGAATCAGAACTTGAGCTTTTGTCGAAGAACATTTTCAGCACTTTGGCTGAAGTCTCAGGATTTACATCATTCCAGTAGCTTTGGGTGATGGCTAAAGATTTTGGGTCTCGAAAACTGCTGTGAGCAGAGAATATATCAACCTCTGAGTCAATTTAGTTTTAAATTCTGTAAATCCATTAATATTTTAGCTACATATTAACAGGTTAGTGTTGATAATGCACAAGTTCTAACTCTGAAGGACCTTATGCAGAGATTGGTGGATGTGATAGTTTATTACAAATGTAGTGGATAGTCTGTTCACAGTATAGCACTTGCATAATAGCCCAGGCCACTTGCTCTACCAAGGACAGGATATTCACATTTGTCCATCCACCTCTCAATTCACTCATCCATCTACGTATCCCTTTACTTTACCATCCTTTCACCTGCCCATCTGCCTATCATTCATTCATCCTTTCACCCACTCATTCATCCACCCACTCATTGATATTGATAATAATATTGATATTATTTATAGAGTACGCAAATGCCTGAGGACGCCTTGGTGCAAGATTAGCTACAAAGGCAAACAGACAAAGGAAATATGAAATTCTCAAATTTAAGTGATTACTAAAGCTAATAGGGATTTTAGTTTTTTCCTAAAACAAGTCAGATTGGTCAGGTTTTTGTAACTGGGTTGACAGTTTATTTCAGAGTTTGCACATTGAGAAAACAAATATTCCCCCCCAGAAATCTTTGTACATTTGGGGATAGTCACAGTTTTGGATGCAGCAGATCGAACATATCCTAGGTGTGTAGCATGAGAATTTCTTCCAGAGGTACTCAGGGCTTATATTGTGCAAAACTTTGTGGGCCCATTTAGAGTGCCTTATAATCAACTCGCTTTTTGATCAAAAGCCAGTGGAGCTCCAATAACGAGTGAGAAACCTTTTTAAATTTAGGTATTCTCTTAAAAAAGACATGCAGCTGCATTCTGTAATATTTTAAGTTTGTTCATGGAGCATTTATGAATGCCCAAATAGAGGGTATGACAATAATCCAACCTGTAAAGTACCAGTGATCACTGTTTTCTGAAGGTCAAAAGAGATAAAAGAAAGAATCTTTCTCAACATTCTTAAGATGCAAAAACAAGAGGATGAGAGCTTGTTGGTCTGATGAGAAAAGGTAAGATTTATGTCAAGTGCCATGATCTCTCAATGGATGCTTAGCTTGCTGCAGCCCTAAATGCGTCTTAAAAATAAATTTAATCACAAAATAGACGTATATAAACCCTCTTGATGCTGAAGAATACAATATTATGAATTGTCTTAATCATATGTCACAGCTGGCATCTAGATTCCTCATTGTTGGTTCCTCCCACTCCCACTTTGGTTCCTCCTGCTCCCATATAATTTTTGCCTACCATTGTTGGTGGAACATGCATTTTTGTGATGCTCTCTCATAAAAGCTAGTGGCCATATTGGTTCTCAAAAAAGATGTAAGAGTTGGTGTTCTTGTGGTAAAACCATAAATTGATCCTGTCTCTTACCACCTCCCCAACAACAACTCACCACAGATGAATAGGTAGGCCACTGTTGGGAGCTCTGTTTCTCTTTCTGCATGCCCTTAAGGCTATTTAAAAACATAAACCCAGTGCTAATTAAATAGTCTGGTTTTCTGATTCAAATTGTTTGTGTACCTGGGCAAGACCTACCATGACGTTGATCATTGCATATGCAAGGGTGCTGTAGTATAGCTTATCCACTATGAGGTGTGACTTTTTGCATTTGATGCAACTGTACTGAGCTAAAGTATTCTGAGAACTTGCTAATCCATCAAAGTCAGCAACAATACAATATTGTGCACATGTTGACCATGGACATGGCAAAATCTGACTTAATCTGCAGTGTAATACAATCGAATGAATTAATGAGGGAATTTATACATGGCACAACCACTCATACGATCGCCCCAGTGATATAGGGGGAAGAAAACCCCTTGCGTACATAGCTACTAACACACACCTAACTGCACTAGACCACATTTAACAAAGCGGAAGTGCAAAGATTTATAATGCCGATTATCGGCGAAAGGCAGAATGGAAAGGGGCGACCACTCGGTCCCCCCGAACGTATGGTAGGGTGCCTTGATCCCCCCGGGAAACCATTTTGGGCGGGGAGCGTGTCTCGGCTGGTATGCCCGAAGCGGCGTAGCCGGGGCGCGCCTTTTCCCGCCCAAGAAGGGTTGTCCTAGACACCTACACCGTTACCCACGCCCCGTAGGCGTACCAGAGTAGGGTACACGCCCTCCCGAAGAGGAATAAAAGGAGCAACAATCCAAAGAAGCATCCTCTTGTTCCTGTGCTTGGAAGCTGCACCCTCCCGTTGCACGTGAGCCCTCGACGGAACAAGGAGCAATTTTGAGAACTTGTAATTTTTGTGTTTGTCTTCCAGGAGCCTTCTCTTCACTTCGGAAATCCGGATCCAGGACCTCGTTGAGCAGCTAAGCAGCAAGGGTCGAGTATCCGACAACAATGCCTGGCAAGAAGGCCGGAAAGAAGGCAGGGACGGAGCAGATGCTCCGCATGCTGATGAAAGATATGGCGAGCATGAAAAAGCAGATGGCGGCGATGAACAATACGGGCAGACCGAAGAAAGTCATCGGGACAGAATTGCCGGGAGTAGTCCCCGCAGGGAGAGGTAAAAGGGCCAGGAATAGGGCGGCAGGGGGGGAGGCCCCAGTACCCGAGTCACCCCCGGCAAGCCCAGTTAGTCCAGTCGAGGTCCCGGTACCGATCCCGGATGCAGGCCAACCGATTCCGGTTGTAGTTACGCCCACCAGCGAGGAGGAAATGCCTCCGGAGTTGGCCGCCCAGTTGGCCGCATGGCTTCAGAAGAATACCGAGGGTGCAGCGGCATCCGGAGACACAGCCAAAGAGGCTAGGTTGCTAATGAAGCAGTTGCGGCAATCGCGAGATGCTGCAAAGGCGAATCTCCCTCTTGTCCCCGCACAGATTCCCTCGGAAGAACCAGCGGCTGGCAGTGGAAAATCAGCGGGACCAGCTATGGAGTCGGGTAAGCAGCCATTGCCAATGGCAAATGGGGGGTCTTTGCCCTCAAGGTGGGAAAAAGTAGTTCAGCATATTCCACTGGCCACGAAGGAAATGATTTGGACTGATAAATATGTAAATATGTTTTCGCTCCTGACTGACCATCACGAGATTGAGTATGTTAAGGCTCAGAAGGATTTGTTGCATCCGAGTGTGTGGCGCGCAAAAATGGCGGGCTTCAGGGTAGATGAGACGATCTCTAATTGGGCCAAGGCCTTTGGGATGTTTACTGCTATTATGGGTGAACGTAAGCCAGAGATTTGGAGTGAATTGGCCTGTTATCAGACACGCATAATGGATTTCTATGACACATATGAGGGGGATCAATGGAGGGGTTATGATAGTAAGTTTCGTAAGGCCAAGGAGCACGATTCGTCTCTGACGTGGGACTGTCTCGACTCTGTCTCTTGGCAGAAGCAGCTCTTGCCGGGCACGACGAAGTCGTCCTCGCTCGGCGAGTATGGGTCGGCGCCTTCCCGCCATCAATCGGCGGCGCCCTTTCGAGCAAGCCCCGCTGGTGATCACCAACCCAGGAGTGGTGGGAATGGGGGTAGGAAAGGGGTTGCTGGAATTTTAACAGAGGCAAGTGCACGAGGCCACAGGGGACATGTAAGTTCAGGCATGAGTGTGCAGGATGCAGACATTCTTCACACCCTGAGAGTTCGTGCAGAGCCAGGAATGGGGATACCGGGGGTAGAGGAGGTGCCAAACAGGTCTAACATCGGCCAAGGGGTACCACTACCTACCCCCGTAGATATCATGGCAATGATCCCCTGGCTAAACGAATACCCTGATCATGTCTCCGCTGGGGTGTTACGGGACGGCTTCTCGTATGGTTTCGACATCCCGGCGGGGGATTTTCAGGGGGACTCACTGTGTAAAAATCAACTGTCCGTTCAGCCGCACCCGGTGGTGGTAGAAAGCAAGATTGCGAAGGAAGTTGCCTGGGGCCGGGTTGCCGGCCCATATAGGCACCCGCCAGTTCCTAATTTAATTTGTTCACCGTTGGGTGTAGTCCCCAAGAAGGACCCAGGTGAGTTTAGGTTAATTCATAACTTGTCGGCTCCTAGGGGTCTTTAGGTAAACGATGCGATTGATCCAGGAGTCTGTTCGGTGCGGTACGCATCCTTTGATGAGGCTGTCGCCATGTTGAATCGCCTGGGGCCCGGAGCGCTGATGGCTAAATCCGATATTGAATCAGCATTCCGGTTGCTCCCGGTACACCCTCGGGATCAGCGTCTGTTAGGTTTTGTGTTTCAAGGACGCTATCACATGGATAGATGTATGCCAATGGGTTGCTCCATCTCTTGTGCTTATTTTGAGAAATTCAGCTGTTTTCTGCAATGGGCGTTCACCAGAGCTACGGGCTATACACAGGTTATGCACTACCTGGATGATTTTTTGTTCTTGGGGCCAGCCGGTGACACGGAATGTGCACAGGCTTTACTGGAATTTTGCAATCTCATGAAACGGTTCGGCGTGCCATTGGCACCGGGGAAAACGGTGGGCCCATCTACTTCACTTGAGTTTCTTGGAATTTAGCTCGATTCAGTGGAGGGATGCTTCCGTTTGCCCAGGGACAAAGTAATGAAATTTAGGGCCTCGCTAGAATTGTGCATTAGCAAAGAAAAGGTAACTCTCCATCAGTTGCAACAAGCGGTGGGCCAGCTTAACTTTGCCCTCAGAGTGATACCAATGGCCCGCCCCTTTTTCCGCTCTATTGCACAAGCCATGGTCGGTCTCAAAGAAGGACACCACCGCACGAGACTGTCTGCAGAGGTTCGCCAGGATATGCGCATATGGTTGGCATTTCTGGCGGATTTCAACGGTCGAGTGGTATGGAACAAACCACCAGCATCCTCGGACGAGCTGGGTTTGTGGACCGACTCGGCAGGGAGCATAGGATTTGGCGCCATCTTTGGTAATCGATGGTCGGCGCAAACATGGCCGACGTGGTGGCACACCAGTGGGCTCACAGGTAACATTGGGTTTCTTGAGTTGTTCCCCATTTTGGTGGCCCTGGAGGCATGGCCGGACGAATTCCGTGATCGCTCAGTGGTGTTTTGGTCCGATAACATGACCGTGGTTGAATGCATAAATAACCAGGCAGCACGCTGCAAGTGGATTTTGAGATTATTAAAGGAAATTGTACTACTGTGCATGAGACTGAACGTTCAGTTTAGGGCAAGGCACGTGCCGGGTGTACTGAACCAGGCGATTGATGCACTCTCTCGTTCCCACATGTAGGCCTTCAGGGGTTATCTACCTTCCGCAGATCTAGTGGCGACACCATTTCCCGAAGCTCTCTGGTCACTCGGTGCCCCGGATTACAGGACCTCGTGGGAGCCAGCTTAGCCCCCAGGACATGGAAGGCGTACGAAGGAGCGTTTCGTTCCTATTGTGCATTTTTGGGTCCAGCAGGAGGGGATAAGTGGGGGCAGGAGGAATATGTGCTGAAGTTTTTGGTAGCACTCCACAAGGCAGGCCGATCAGCAGCAACGGCCAATAGGCACCGGGCCGCCATTGCATTCATGGCACAGGCGTATGGCATCAGGGACCCTACATCGTCCTTTTTGGTAAAGAAGGCACTGCGAGGGTGGCAACGCCTCGAGGGTCATAGAGTAGACGAGAGGCGCCCGATTGGGTTAGAAAGATTGTCCCTGTTGATGTCGGTGCTCCCCGCGACATGTTCCTCCCAGTCCGAAGCAGTGCTATTCCGGGCCGCTTTCGCATTAGCATTCCATGGGGCTATGCGGGTGAGCGAGCTGGTGGCAAGAAATAAGAAGGATGTGGGGGGAGGCCTGTGTCGGGAACACGTTCAGATCAAGGGTGATTCAATGGTAATCATGATAGCCAGGTCTAAATCCGATCAGGGTGCAATGGGGGACAGTATTGTTGTCCAGCGCATGCGAGGGTCCCCCATGTGCCCGGTGCAGTGCGTTGAGGAATATCTGGCGCAAAGGGCGGTAGCATGGGGGGGAAGCTTGCTGAGACACACCGACGCCACCCCACTGACAAGGTTTCAGTTTCAGCGGGTGTTAACGTTGGCAATCGCGGCAGCGGGCTTGGACCCGAGCGATTTTGGGACCCATTCCTTCAGGATAGGGGCTGCTACAGAAGCTACAGCCAGGGGTCAGAGTGTGGAAATGGTGAAACAATTAGGGCGATGGTCCTCGAACTGTTATAAAAGGTATGTGCGGTTGCACATGTTGTGAAGCTAATGTCATGCACTCACGCTTCTTGTCTTTTGTTTGGTTTACAGTTTCGCGAGCTTGCGAGGCGGGGCGGACTGTGCAGTCGACCCGACACCTGGGGACCAGCGGTCAAAGACCACCGGCTGAGGAAAGAGTGGTGTGGGTCGTGGGCAACTCATACGAGAGGCGTGCCGCGGACGTATTCAAAGCAGGTGACATGATTCATGCAGCGTGACCTTCCACGGAAGGGGCGGGCTCTGTATTGACCAGTTTCAATGTTTTGTCGAGGAACTGTTAGGGCGGACAAGGTCACCGCCGTCTATAATCATAGTGCATCTGGGAGGAAATGATTTGGTGGCGCTCGGTCGGCGAGTACTCCTCGAGCGGGTTCTATCCACTGTTAGCTGGTTGGCCAAGAGGATTCCGGGGTGCACGATAGCATGGTCACGCATGATTCCAAGGAAGGTGTGGCGGGGGGCCCTCTCTGTGTCAGCTTTGAGTCATTCAGTAAAGAATGTCAATAACAAGCTGGGTAGATTGTTTCGTTCAGGACAGTTGCACTGTATTACGCATGGATGTATTCGGGGGGATAACATGTATCTCGAAGATGGGGTTTATTTGTCCCGGGAGGGGAATGTCTTACTCATAGGAGACTTCATAGCATGGTTAAGGGGTTTGTATAATCATGACCTTTAGTAGGAGTGTGGGGGGTCCGGATAGCCGGTCAACTATTCGGCCTGTGGCGTTAAGGTCATGATCGGTGAGCAGTAATTTAAAGATCCCTAGAGGAGGGGCGCCACCCGTTATGGATGGGAGCACCCGGGGGGAGGCGGCCATTGGCCCCTCACACGGGGAGGCGGCACCCACTAAGTTTGGGGTCGCCGAAGGGAAGGCGGTCATAGGCCCCTCCCAGGGGAGGAGGCGGCTCGATGCCCCTCCTAGGAATTTCCCAGGGCCAGGATATCCGCGACGGCGGATGTGATGAACAGTGTGGGGTGGGAGGGGGGTCCACGCTACCTTCTAGACACCTCACACGAGTCCTCGGACGACCATTAAGATGGCGTCGAGTTAAATAAGGGTCCCCCGCTAAGACAAGGGAAATTGGAAGTTGGCACAGAGGTACAGTCCTCTGTGCGCCCGGCCCTCACACCGTGAGGGGGGAGTTCTGGTAGTAGGGATCTGACACCGGTTACAACCTTGCTGTTGGCCCGTAATGTTAGGATGTACAATTTTTATTTAGAAAGTATGCATTTGCAGGATGTTTAGACTCGGCTAGGAGAACCTTTGTATTAGAGATTTGTTAAGGTTAGCCAATAAACATGACTGCATCGTAATGTATAAATGAAAAATTGTACATGATATGAAACTGTTATTTTAATGTTTTAATTTTGTTTCATATTTTAATAAATACGGCCGGGAGGGTAACTCCCTCCCGCCTTCCAAAAGTTCAGAACTGCGTCCGTCTTCCCATCCTTGGGGATTGTGTTGGGAGGGGGTGATAGGCATCCCGGCCATAGATGCAGGCAAGTTTAGAACCAAGAACAATTCAAATTCAGCAAGTGCAATTCAAGTATTATTTAAAATAAATAAATGCGAAAGATTTTAGCAGCAGAAATTAGCAGTTTAAAAAAAATGATAGGCTTTCAACAGTGTCTCGAGTTAGCAGCTGTGAGCGTTTCCATGCGGACCTCCTTGTGGAGTGTCACTTTCTCTCACAGGTTTACAGCTCACACATTCTCAGTCATAGGGTCCGTATTTCAAAATTACAATTATCTTATTAACACTGATTTCTGCGTTCTCATTTTCATTAAATCATTTGTTTGTAAAATCTACTTTTGAATTTTTAACTCGCCCATGGGCCAAATTCAAACAGTAGATGTGTGTACATTTATGAGCAGTGGATTGGTTTGCATGTTCTGTTGTCCTTGTACATTTTTACTGCAACTGATGGCATTCACACTCCAGTGTTATGACAAAAGGCACATAATTACCCCACTTTTTCTCTTTGTGCTACCTGTTAACAATATATGTAAGTGTTTGACCTTTGCGTGGTCTTTGCTTCTCATCCATCCCTCAGATCTCACTGCTCAGCTAAAAAAAGTAGTAGTTTTCACAGTGGACCTAGCCACTTCTCTGAAGTGGGGATAAACAGACCTTATATCTCATTTTAATAGGATCAAATTGCAATGATCTCACCTTCAGGTTTGAACAAATCAGATCAAGGCCATGTCACTCCTGGAATTTGCATGTTTTTAAATGCATATTTTTCCCTCTAAGTGATTGATAATTTTCTCATTCGAATTTTGGTCATAGTCCTTTACAAACCAAAAAACATGACTTTTGATTACCTTATTTATTCTGGTGTTTGAACTGCACACCTGCATTAAATCAATACTTGGAACACATCCCAGAATCAGAACTTGAGCTTTTGTCGAAGAACATTTTCAGCACTTTGGCTGAAGTCTCAGGATTTACATCATTCCAGTAGCTTTGGGTGATGGCTACAGATTTTGGGTCTCGAAAACTGCTGTGAGCAGAGAATATATCAACCTCTGAGTCAATTTAGTTTTAAATTCTGTAAATCCATTAATATTTTAGCTACATATTAACAGGTTAGTGTTGATAATGCACAAGTTCTAACTCTGAAGGACCTTATGCAGAGATTGGTGGATGTGATAGTTTATGACAAATGTAGTGGACAGTCTGTTCACAGTATAGCACGTGCATAATAGCCCATGCCACTTGCTCTACCAAGGACAGGATATTCACATTTGTCCATCCACCTCTCAATTCACTCATCCATCTACTTATCCATTTACTTCACCATCCTTTCACCTGCCCATCTGCCTATCATTCATTCATCCTTTCACCCACTCATTCATCCACCCACTCATTGATATTGATAATAATATTGATATTATTTATAGAGTACGCAAATGCCTGAGGACGCCTTGGTGCAAGGTTAGCTACAAAGGCAAACAGACAAAGGAAATATGAAATACTGAAATTTAAGTGATTACTAAAACTAATAGGGATTTTAGTTGTTTCCTAAAACAAGTCAGATTGGTCAGGTTTTTGTAACTGGGTTGACAGTTTATTTCAGAGTTTGCACATTGAGAAAACAAATATTCCCCCCCAGAAATCTTTGTACATTTGGGGATAGTCACAGTTTTGGATGCAGCAGATCGAACATATCCTAGGTGTGTAGCATGAGAATTTCTTCCAGAGGTACTCAGGGCTTATATTGTGCAAAACTTTGTGGGCCCATTTAGAGTGCCTTATAATCAACTCGCTTTTTGATCAAAAGCCAGTGGAGCTCCAATAACGAGTGAGAAACCTTTTTAAATTTAGGTATTCTCTTAAAAAAGACATGCAGCTGCATTTTGTAATATTTGAAGTTTGTTCATGGAGCATTTATGAATGCCCAAATAGAGGGTATGACAATAATCCAACCTGTAAAGTACCAGTGATCACTGTTTTCTGAAGGTCAAAAGAGATAAAAGAAAGAATCTTTCTCAACATTCTTAAGATGCAAAAACAAGAAGATGAGAGCTTGTTGGTCTGATGAGAAAATGTAAGATTTATGTCAAGTGCCATGATCTCTCAATGGATGCTTAGCTTGCTGCAGCCCTAAATGCGTCTTAAAAATAATTTTAATCACAAAACAGACGTATATAAACCCTCTTGATGCTAAAGAATACAATATTATGAATTGTCTTAATCATATGTCACAGCTGGCATCTAGATTCCTCATTGTTGGTTCCTCCCACTCCCACTTTGGTTCCTCCTGCTCCCATATAATTTTTGCCTACCATTGTTGGTGGAACATGCATTTTTGTGATGCTCTCTCATAAAAGCTAGTGGCCATATTGGTTCTCAAAAAAGATGTAAGAGTTGGTGTTCTTGTGGTAAAACCATAAATTGATCCTGTCTCTTACCACCTCCCCAACAACAACTCACCACAGATGAATAGGTAGGCCACTGTTGGGAGCTCTGTTTCTCTTTCTGCATTCCCTTAAGGCTATTTAAAAACATAACCCCAGTGCTAATTAAATAGTCTGGTTTTCTGATTCAAATTGTTTGTGTACCTGGGCAAGACCTACCATGACGTTGATCATTGCATATGCAAGGGGCCGTAGTATAGCTTATCCACTATGAGGTGTGACTTTTTGCATTTGATGCAACTGTACTGAGCTGAAGTATTCTGAGAACTTGCTAACTCGTCAAAGTAAGCAACAATACAATATTGTGCACATGTTGACCATGGACATGGCAAAATCTTACTTAATCTGCAGTGTAATACAATTGAATGAATTAATGAGGGAATTTATACATTGCACAACCACTCATATGAGCGCCCCAGTGATAAGGGGGAAGAAAACCCCTTGCATACATAGCTACTAACACACACCTAACTGTCCCAGTGAGAAAAGTCAAGATTTCAGTTTTCTACGTAATACAGTCTGAAGAGGAATCAGACGCAGATCTCATGGGAGTTCATTCTAGGCTTCGGCCACCAGGAAGAAGGTTTTACCCCCACTACGGACATGTTTGAAACAAGAAATCAATAGAAGAGAGACAGAAGAGCATTCTGGCAGGAAATTTCCTCACCAGATTATCTGGACTGACCAGATACCCCTCCCTATGCACCAGGCCCAGGGGATTGAATATTATCTATTTCCTGATATGCAGCCAGTAAAGAACCTTCAGAACCGATGAGATGGACAAATCCTAGGAAGACTCATTTTGGACCACCTGTATACTGCTCACCGATGCCTAAACGCATAAGCCACCATTCTCCTTGCTTCCATAGGGGGGAGGGAAAGTAATTTTTTTCAGAGAGCATAGCATGCCAAGGCATTGACCCACCACTGCAGAAATCTGCGGCCTGATAGCAAGAGCAGTGTCAAAATTCACCTCTAATTTTTTTAACCACAGCTGCTTGAGGAAGTGAGTCCAGCAGTGTGGGGGGGGTTAAAGATATTCCCACCAGTTTGACATATGAGATCCAAATGGAATAATTTCTGTCTTCTCTGAGTTGCATTTAAGTTGGCTACCCTGCATTCAGTCAAATATGCCATGTATGCAGTTCTTGAAGGAGGTTGCAGTCGATGCGTGGGAGCCATCAAATGCAAAAAGCAATTGGGTATCATCAGCATATGAGCTGATTTGACTTCCAAACAGCTTTACCATAGAGGTCAAAGATGACATGAAGACATTAAAATGGGTGGGCCTGTGCAAAGAGCAATGTAGCACCCCTTGCTTGACTGCCTTCCCTTCAGAAGAAGAAAAAGTAGCAAGCCAAACCAACTGGCCTCTGGAGTACCATGAGAACTTACACCAGTCCCATACATTGCCCCTCACACCTATGGCAGACAATAGGTGCAGGAGGATAGAGTGTGGAATGGTGTCAAAGGTAGCAGACCAAATAAGAAGGATCAGAACCCCATGTTTTCCCCCATCCAATTACCATTTATTATGGTCCGATATCTCCAGAACAGCCCACTCTGTACTATGACATGGAGGGAAGCCAGATAAACTAGGATTAACTAGGATGAAGCAGCGTACCTACCTCCAGATACTCCAAGAGCTGCGTGTAGACCACGGTTTATAACATTTTAGTGAAGGCTATGAGAAGTGATATTTGCTTGTAGTTATAGAAGATGTTAGGATCTAAGGCCGGCTTTTTAAGCAGTGGGACCACTATGCCAGTTTCCAAGCAGCAACAGTAGGTTAGCTTGGGTTGTGGGGCAGGGCAGTCTGTCACAGGCAGCACTTTTGTTGGCGGTGGCGTGCGCAAGGAATGTGTTATTTGTCTTTCAACTCTCCCCCCCCAACCCTCTTACCAGCACCGGTCATCACTGGGCGGCAAACTCAGAGTCTGCCATGGTGGCAAATGTTCTAGCTATGCCACTTAGCAGCAGACAGAACCTCCAAAGCACGGGACTCGTTAAAAATGGAGTTGATCAGTGGGTTGATGACATCCACCACAACGGCTAGCATTGAAGAACAGCAAGGTTCCAACAGGGAGCACGATTTACATTTCAGAATTGCTTCTCTCAATGTTTCTAAGGAGATAGACCTAAACTGGGTAAGCCTGCTGTTATGACTATCAGGGCCAAGACATCAACAGGAGGACAGTTCTCCAGGCGAGCAGGCAAAGAACTATGTCGAAGAAGGTGGCTAGACCATTACACAATTCTTGAAATAGGACAGTTGACCAGTAACAGGGCTGTGGGGAGAGAAAGGGTTTAATGATTTTGAAAATTACTCGGAGAAAGTGCTAAGCAAGGTTAATTTTGTCACACTTGGATCCTGTTTAGGAAACCCGTTGTAAGCTCTAAGAATGGCTTTATAATTCTTTTTTCTGTTAGAGGAATAACACTTTGACCATGTACGTTCCAGTATTTTAGGATTTGTGTTCCTCGGCCATGGAGTCCTAAAACCAAGTGGCCGGGAGCCTACTCTGTTTCTTCTTCCACCCCTGTAGAGGGGCCAGCCCATCAACTGCCCCTACTAACCATTGGCAGAATTACAACCCCTTGCAACACTTGCGCCACCGATGCTACACTTTTTGTGTTGCAGCGGTGGTGTAAACAATGTGCCCCATTTGCAAATGACACTTCTAGGGAGATGTGTCTCGTTGTAAAGCCCTGCATCACATTATACCTGCGTCAGCTATAATGTATGTGGTGGGCGTTCCCATGCAGGAAAGCCTCATAGAAGTGACAGTGAAATCTACAAGATTTCACTGCACCACTTCTAGGTCATCACTGCATCAAAACCTTACCCCTGCTTGGAGCAGGCATAAGGAGTCATGCAGTGTCTTAGGTATAGGCCTCCCTATGTATTGCTGAAGTAGCGTCATGCTTGCAACTCAATTCCAGGAATGCGTTACTTTTGCGCCAACAGATACTTCAGAATTTCTGAGGCATCTGTCACTCCTTGAGCCATAGTGCGCAGTATTTTAAATATGACTCATCCATGGTGGCACATGTTTTTTTTTTTGCCCTTTGTCAATTTCTTGTAAATCCCCCCCCCCCATGAGTTGACAGCCCCCACATCAGAATCGACCTCATTCGTCAGGCCGGAGTGGGTATTGTTGAGTAAATGTACCCCTTCTGTACTATCCTTCATCCAGGCTCAAAGGTCAGAGTCTTCCCTCTTGTCAAGCAAGCATTGTCTGACCATATTTCAAATAAAAGGAATCAGGAAACAGTTGGGCCATGTTAACGGCAGGGGGGTACAGCTTGAAGACAGATAATTCGAAAATATCAAATCAAGAGTGTGACCTACTAAGTGGGTGGGGGCCAGAACCAGCTGAGACAGGTTCAGGAAGAGCATACGTTTGAAAAGTATAGGTGCCAATAGGTCCTGCGGATCATCCCCAAGTAAGTGAAAATCCCCTATCACACTGAAATTGGCCCATTGCAGAAGGTGCAGGAGCCAAAGCAGCTCCCATGGATCCAATGAAATCTATGGTAGGACCGGGGGCGATAAATTAGAATACCTAAAAAAGAGGTATGAGTTAACACCACAAGGTGGGAACCCAGCATCTTTGCTGCTTTGACATCAGTGATTTAAAAGTGGTGCAGAGCAGAGGCTGTTTATAGTAAGCAATATGTCCCCCACTCCTCTATTTAAGACTTATATGGCAGTAGACCAGAGAGTAGCCCTCTGGGATAGCAAAGGAATGTTAGGGGGAAAGGACTCAATCATCCTTGATTCCATCATAAAGAGTACGTCTAACCTTCTACTAGTACGTTAAAAATGCAGTGGGCATGTTTATGCATGGAATGAACATTTATAAGAAGGGCTGATAATTTAGCAACAAAATCGTTCCCTTGCACAATAATGTTCTGAAACCCTTCCTTTCCTTAAAGGGGACGCAGGTATTGGGAAGTCTAAGGAGGAAACAATAGAACATGCCTTGAGCCACCTTAAGCTGCCATCTTGAGAGAGTGCGTGCTTTAGTGGTTGAGAAGGGTGGGGGTTTAAAATGCGTGCCACGCGAGCGGCTGTTGTCCTGAGCACTTGAATTTGTGTACTGAATAGTTTAGCCGCAAAGTCCATGAACTTGCTTCTTTTTCAAAAAAACATCTACATTTTAAATTTTACCTCATAATCATTGCGTGGAAAACTTTTACTGTGTTAATCTTGTGCTTTTAACTTTGTGCTACCGTCGGCTCCCACTTCAGGGTTGAGCCACCTATAGGCGCCATCTTGGGAGAGTGCGTGTTCTAGTGGTTGAGAAGGGCGGGGGTTTAAAGTGTGTGCTGTGCGAGTGTGTCAAAGGTGTGCCTAAGGCATGCCTGTCTGCACCCGGGGACTCTATTAAAAACAGTGCTAGAACTATTCAGTATAATAGAAAGGAATTGCTGTCCTTCAACACTCTTAATTATAGAAACTGTGTGAGATGGGATGCCACGTTGGACTGCTCCTACACTTGTAATAAGTGTAAGTGAGTACTTTTTCAATACCCTATTTCTCCTGTTGATCTTCTCAGGGGTGGAAGGGTGCCTTTCATTATTAAGGCTGCACTTATAAATGCCCGATCTATGTCTAAACACTGCCAGGACATTTTGAGCTACTCACTGACTCGTCTCTTGACATACTTTTCCTGACTGAAACATGGCTTACTCCATCCTCTAGTCCAGTTACTGAAATGGCCATTCCCAACAGCTTCAAAATTGCCCGTGCTGATTGAAAAAATGGGCGGGGTGTGGCAGTGGTGGTAAAAGAGGAATAGGAGTGTCTATTCAATTAATTAACTGACTTTCCTGACGTTGAAGACTTGGGAATGTGCTCTACTGTCCTCCTGGCCCCTTAGGCACCTTTCCTAAGTTGCTGGATACCTGGATCATGCCCAGTGCTTTGCGTTACTCTCATTTCCTGCTCCTCGTAGACTGTAATATACATATGGATAATTAGCCACGTTGCATGTGAGCGAACTTAAACAATATGTATCCTCTCGGCCCCATAGTAAAGGCGATACGTTAGACATAATCTGTTCCAGTTTGCCACTGCTGGTGACCTGCCCGCAGCCAGCCATCTTGTCAGATCACTATTTGATCTCCTTTTCCTGGATTATCGCCAAGTGTCCCTCCTCTTTTAGGCCGCATTGTGCTGTTACACGCAACGTGCCTCATAAAATTGATCCAGGTGCTCTTTGCATAGCACTGGCCGACTGTCAGCCTTAGTGCGCCTCTGTCCAAACCACTGCTTGAATCTCAGAAACAGCAGTGTAAAAGGCTGGAAATAAAATGAAGGCACAACTATAGCTTATAGAATTAAAAAAAAGCCTCAAAATAATATTATGCAGCGATTGTAGCAGCTGAACGCTGTTTCTATGCTGATTGTATCGCCATGTCGGGCAATATTGCTAAGGAACTATTTAACATTATTAAAAGTTATGTTACCCCTAAAGCAATGAACAACGCCCACACCCCCTATCTCCTGGTGTGAAGAGCTTTCTGACTTCTTTCTGAATAAAGTTAGATCACTTCAATTGCTCTTCAACAAACCAGTAGCCAAGCCCACACAGGTGTTCTCTGACCTTAATACTGCTTCTTCCACCAAAGCTGCTTTCTCCTCTTTCTCCGTTATATCACTTGCAGATTCCCTCGCTGCCTTGTCCTCTTCAAAATCTGGTTCCCCTCTCGATCCTTGTCCCGCCAAACTCATGGCTCACGCAGCTGTTGCCATCAATCCTCTGGTGAACCAGCTGATTAATGCATCACTGGGTTCGGCCTCTGTTCCTTCTGCCAGGAAGCAGGCTCTGCTGGTCCCTCATCAAAAAGCCAACTCTTGATTCTCACATCCGGTCCAGCTATTGTCCTTTTTCTCTACTTCCGGGTGTGGCCTAAGTATGTGATAAATTGGTTAATAAACAGCTCACCTATATTGAACAGCAGGGTCTGCTGCATCCGGCTCAATCTGGGTTTCAAGCTTCATACAGCAATGAGTCTGCCTTGGAGGAAATTACGGAGGCTATCCGGAAGACGTTAGATGCCAGGGGGCAGGGCAGTTTTGGTCCTGTTGGACCTATCTGCCACCTTTGATACGGTCCCGCACGCTCTGCTCCTGGCCCGATTGCAGAGGTTAGGTGTCATCGGTGCCACATGGGAATGGTTAAAATCCTTTCTCAACGTCAGAACCCAAAAAGTATGGATCCCCCCTTTTGCATCTACTACCCAAGCCCTGCAGACAGGGGTCCCTCAGGGATCCATTTTGACACCTCTAATCCAGCTAGTCGAGGACCTTGGTGCAAAAGTGGTAGCTTACGCTGATGATACTCAGCTTTTATTCACCTGGAAAAAGCATGAGACTGCTACCACCCATGTCAGAGCCAGCCTGTCTGCTGTGTTCAACTGGTTCACATCTGCCCAGCTGAAATGTAATGAAGATAAAATAGAGATCCTGCTTTTGGAGAGTTTCCTTTGATTTTTTGGCAAGGCTGCTGTCCTGATGATGCCCCTCGACCCTGAGACGAAAAACTCAGTTTTGTTAACCAGGTCCGCAAACTGACAGGCACCTGCTTTGGTATCCGAAGCTTCTTAGACATTTTTTGCTCCTGCTGCCTCTCTCTGCCAAAGAAACGGTAGGCCGGGCCTTAGTTACCTCCCGTCTCGATTATGCTAATGCATTGTAGGTGGGTCTTCCGGGCTACCTCATGGACAATCTACAGGTTGAGCAGAATGCCACTGTGCAGCTGCTGCTGGACTTACCCAAACACACTAGTGTTAGACAGCATCTGTGCAACTTGCATTGGCTGCCGATAAAAACAAGGATCATGTTCAAGGTTCTGGTTACGGCCCATGCATCGCTCTACGAGTATGGCCCGGTATATTTGAGGAACTGTTTCTCATTTTATGTCCCTGGCAGACTCCTGCACTCCTTGAACATGTGCCTGGCTTCCATACCCAGAATTCGTCTGAAAAGAAAGGGAGGCAGTTTCCTGGCCTATCTGGCTGTTAAGTCGTGGAACTCTTTCCCCGCATCTCCGTAGCCTTCAAAACCCTACTCAAATTAGTAAAAAAAAATCAGAACTTTCCTATTGAACTATGCTTGTTTTCCATTTGCCTCTATTTTGGTACTCTATTTCTGCTCTCTTTGGGCTCGCACCTGAACACTCTTCTTAGTAGACGTGCATTTTATAAATCACTGCTAGCATAACCTAACATAACATAACATGTCCAGTGAAGTGCTCTTGACTCCACAGGTTAGGCCAAGTAGAGCCTGGTCATAAGGCTCTCATCTCTCCGCTAAAATAGGGGCTGTGTCCAAGATAGTCAGAGGCAGTTTGGGCAACATGGCTGATGCTAGCCGAAGTGAGGGTACAGATGGACTTGCTATAGGTGCACCTTCAGTGTGCCAGTGGATCACCAGCTGCGCGTCTAAACAGCATGGTGCTGCATAAATGCACGCTCGGCCTCGGGTGACAAACTGCTCAACTGCAGCCTCCTGTTGAATGACTAGAGCACTGCCAGAACCCAAAATGGAATGTCTAGAAGTCTCAAGCAAGTAAAAAAAGGCTGCTCGCAATTGCCCTAAAGGCGCTCCCCATAAAGCACAGCATCGGCATGATAGCAGCAGCACCCTTACCCTTAGAAAATAGAAGGTTCAGCAGAGAAGATTTCCCTTCAGAGGAATTTGGCATCACACAATCTACAACCAAACACAAAAGGTGATGAGAGGAATGCTTACAAATAGGTTAACCACAGCCATTGGTTCTGTGTAGTATTCCAATTCGTCCTCTTTCACCCACTCTGCTGAAGGTTGTCCTTATGCATATCAATACTGGCCCTGATCCTCATGAAAACAGTCTATTCAAAAGTGCTAGTTGAGGTTCCCACCAGAAGGGAACATAAGAAATCACAGTGCAGTTTCTGCATTACTAGGCCTTATCCGCAAGATACAGTTTGAATATAGTAGCACATCAAGCAAGATACCTATGTATGGGCATACCCTTATCTAACATCTGGACATTCCCTTATCCATCAAACATTCCAAAGCTGACTGGAGGAATGCTTGCAAATAGTCCAACTAGTGAAAATCACTCCAACTCATTTATTTCACCCATTGTGCCACTCTAGACTAAGCTTGCCTTGCTTAATAATTAACCCTGCACCTCATGAAAACAGCCCATCCATAACTACTAGGTGAAGGTTCCTCCAGAAGGGAACATAAACAACCAAACACCAATTTTGGTTCTATTAGGCCTCATCAGTGAGGTACTGCTTAGATCATATGTAGGCTATCTGGTTTTAGGTTTAAACCTATAATAACTGATTAAAACCCCACCAAAAGGAAAATAGCCATCACCGGTGTAAACATATAAACACTGAAAAAACACCTTTGCGGCCACAAACCAAGTGCCATTCAAAGAAAGGAAAAGATGAGTGAAAGGGTCATTTTTATTTCTTCCTGAAGGGCCCAATACAATGTAATGTTGTTATACAAGTCAGCAACAAGTGTACACTAATACACCAAGAAATCTTGACAATTTAAGGTTGTTTTTAGAAAGGAGGTTATTGGTTCTCCAAATTCATAGTTTTTATTCGATGAACCCAGAATCAGAAGTGAGAGTCTTAATGCATTTTAAATTGAGAAAAACTGTCCTGAAGAAGGTGTTTAACCCAAAAACCGAAACGCTGCGTCGACAACCACTTTTAAAACGGCCCATCCTAAAGTGCAAAGTAAGGTCCCTTCCCAAAAAAGAACATATGTAACCACAGAATAATTTCTGCATATTTTGCGAACTCTACTATTACAGCCTGAATAGTTCAGAGAGCCTGTGATTTTCAAGTTGCTGCTTTTACTGGGTGACTTGTCCCATTTTGTTGAAATGGAATACAGAATTATCACACCCATTTTGTCACATTATTATTTTAATCTCTGCAGCACTTGATTTTCTCATACATGAACACGGCGTTGAAAATATTGTTGGACATATTCTGTCTGAATTTAAAGAGATATGTGATGCTGTGCAGTATGCAGATAAACCGTGCGTAACTTTCCAACAAAACTGGTTCTGTGAACCTTGTAAGTTTATAAACATTTTGCATAAAAAACTTTAATATGAAGGAAAAAACTGTGGGTCATATTTACAAAAAAGTGGCGGTGCGCAGCATTATCCTTCTTGGCTTAATGCTGCACTCCTCCACTTCTGAAATGCATGGCTGCTCCATATTTACAACAATAAGGCATAGCCATACATTTCCACTTGCGCCGGTACTAATTTCATAGTGCAAGGGTGCTTGCATTGGGGGGAATGATTGTTTATGTGCAGGTAGGTGTCCCTTCCTGCACATAAACCATCTTAAAGGGCAATTTGTAACTTCTGTGTGCTGCTTTGTGCTGCTTACATCGAAGTTGCAACTCGACCTTTATGTGCAGGAAGGAAAACCTTCCTATACATCAACAATCCTGCATGGCGTTTTGCTGGTTTCATGTGTGCTGCACAATGCAGCACACATAAAAACAGTAAAAACAAGGAGAAAAAAAGCATTTCTCCTCTTTACACCCTGTTAAGACCAGGTTTTCACTGTTTTTAATTTTGGCACTGCCCCATGTTTATGCCACTCTTGGACATATGGGGCAGCGTCAAAAGCAATGGGTGTTGAGGCAGAACGCCCACTGCAACACCCATTGCCCATCCCTTTCAAGCTAAGTATAATGTGAATAGGTGCTTTATTTACAAGGCAGCGTTAAGCCACGCTAAGTGGCTTAACGCTGCTTTGTAAATAAGGCAAAGACCCTATTGCCACCAGAACGTCAAAAAAGTGACGTTCTGGTGACGATAGGGGCTTGTAAATATACCCTGTATGTCTACAATTTAAAGAAGTGTAAGAACATTAGACAATTTATGTCCCCACCTGTTCAGGTGCTCAGTAAACATTTTCAAACCAGCCAGTGGTACTGCAAGTGTATATAGGTGATGCAATTGGGCATGCTACCAACTGGTAATGAAAGAGAATTGTCGGCCCTAACCTAGTGGTGTAGCAAAGATGGGTGCTTCTTCCTTAGCCTCCCTTCATCTCCCTTGCAATCTTAATAGAGCAAGCCATCTGTTGGCATTAGTGTGAACTGTTTTCATTATCACCAATAACGTCTGTGGGACAAGAATGAACGACCTTGAAAGGAGAATACATTTTTCTTGGAGTTTACAAAACTGCATGGAATTTCGTTCAGAACTTATGTGTGAGTGAATTCTAGAGTTTGCTCCCTGTATCCAATAAAATAAAGAATCCATCTTTACTCATACTTGCCAATAATCAGCAATACAAAAGTAGAGGTTTTTTATGTTTAAACAGGGTGCAATTTAAATATAATTTTTAAAACATTAAATCTCAAACTTTTCAAACCCCACAGACAAGGAAAAAACAAGTCAGAACACCATGCCAAATATGATTAGCAACACACGCAACACACACCATAACTAGGGAACCAGACCAATCTTAAGACACAAATTTCGAAAAAGATACACAAAATAACAAAAAAGTGATCAAAAGTACAGCCATAAGTGCGCCGGGTATCCCCAGACATGTGTCTCGGCCTCACTGTGCCACGCTATTTAAGCTATCCTGGCCGATGAGCGATGAAAACTCCAAAACCGGTCCTAGGATGCTTGTTTCCGGTCCAACGAGGACCTGGCTTGGCAGTTTGGGCTAGACTGTTCCCATGAGGCACAGGGTCAAGACTGATTTGCATATGGCCAGGTCTAAACTGGGGTGACATGGTGAGCAAAAGAATGATAGATTTAACCCAGATCTCTTGACTGGGGTTGAATGTTTTGATTTGTTCTGCATTTTGTCCATCAATTATTGTTTTTTGCTTTCTCACTCTAAGTGAGCCGGGAATACCCAGATGTGGGTCCTGAGCTCACTGTGCCACTGAATTAAAGCTATCCTGGCTGATGAGGGGTGAAACCCCAAAACCGGTCCTAGGATGCTTGTTTCCGGTACAGGGAGGACATGGCTTGGCATTTTGGGCAGTACTGTTCCAATGAGGCACAGGGTCAAGACTGATTTGCATATGGCCGGGAAATATCACTTACAACGCAACTTTTACAACGACATGCCATTACAACGGAACTTTTACAACGCAAAAACTTTTACAACGCATGTATTTACAACGCATTTTTTTACAACGCAGGTACCTTTACAACGCATACCATTACAACGTAAGTATTGGTAAGTATATAATTATATTTTAAATGTTATATGTTTGGGGTAAAGGGGTATTTTTAGGGTTCAGGGTCAGTGTTTAGTTTTTGGGTAAAGGGGTATTTTTAGGGTTCAGGGTCAGTTTTTAGTTTTTGGGTAAAGGGGTATTTTTAGGGTTCAGGGTCAGTTTTTAGTTTTTGGGTAAAGGGGTATTTTTAGGGTTCAGGGTCAGTTTTTAGTTTTTGGGTAAAGGGGTATTTTTGGGGTTCAGGGTCAGTTTTTAGTTTTTGGGTAAAGGGGTATTTTTGGGGTTCAGGGTCAGTTTTTAGTTTTTGGGTAAAGGGGTATTTTTGGGGTTCAGGGTCAGTTTTTAATTTTTGGGTAAAGGGGTATTTTTGGGGTTCAGGGTCAGTTTTTAGTTTTTGGGTAAAGGGGTATTTTTGGGGTTCATGGTCAGTTTTTAGTTTTTGGGTAAAGGGGTATTTTTGGGGTTCAGGGTCAGTTTTTAGTTTTTGGGTAAAGGGGTATTTTTGGTGTTCAGGGTCAGTTTTTAGTTTTTGGGTAAAGGGGTATTTTTGGGGTTCATGGTCAGTTTTGGGTCTTTGGGTAAAGGGGTATTTTTGGGGTTCAGGGTCAGTTTTGGGTTTTTGGGGTACAGGGGTACAGGGTAAAAATAAATTAAAATTAAATTTAAATTAAATTAATTAAATGAAATGAAATTAAATTAAATTACCTTAAATTATATTTTTTTTAATTAATTTACGATTATAAAATTAATATATATTTACCAATACTTACGTTGTAATGGTATGCGTTGTAAAGGTACCTGCGTTGTAAAAAAATGCGTTGTAAATACATGCGTTGTAAAAGTTTTTGCGTTGTAAAAGTTCCGTTGTAATGGTAGGTCGTTGTAAATGTATGCGTTGTAACGACACCAATCCCATATGGCCAGGTCCAAACTGGGGTGGCATGGTAAGCAAAAGAATGATGGATTTAACCCAGATCTCTTGATTGGGGTGAATGTTTTGATTTGTTCTACATTCCGTCCATCAACTTTTGTCTTTTGCTCTCTCGCCGTAAGTGCGCCAGATGTGGGTCCCAGGCTCTCAGTGCCACTGGATTCAAGTATCTTGGCTGATGACGAGTGACACCCTGAAACCGGTCCTAGGATACTTTTTACCAGTCCAGGGAGGACCTGGCTTGGCATTTGGGACTGGACTGTTCCCATGAGGCACATGGTCAAGACTGATTAGCTTATGGCCAGGTCTAAACTCTGGTGACATGGTGACCAAAAGAGTGATGGATTTAACCCAGATCTCTTGACTGGGGATGAATGTTTTCATTTGTTCTGCATTCCGTCCATCAATTGTTGTCATTTGCTTTCCCGCCCTAAGAGATTAACATGGCAGCAAGTTTAGTAGTTTTTAATCTTGTTTTAACCAAACACCAACACTTTTCACAAACTTTTATGCACTTTTGCTTTGGCTGTGTGCAGCGGAGCCTCTGGCCACTAATTACTGCCCAACCACTTTGGCCTCCCAACCCACACTATGCACAGCTTTTGGCTTTGTGCTGCTGGACCTGATCAGATCCAATGCCCAACCAACCATGCCTGCCTCGAGTACCACTGCACACAGCCTGTGATGTGCCCATTCTGGCTGTTCGCCTACTCTTTAGCCTAAGACCATCGACTGTGTACAGCAGGGCTTTCCTGGTCTTGCGCTGAGCTTTGCTAGCTACCAAAGTTCATGTAGAATAACCAGTGCCAATGTTATTAGTGAATGAATGAAACTCCCCTCCAAATGATCTGCACAAAACTTGACAACAAATAAAACTAGCTGCAGCCTGCGAAATGTCTGCCCAATTTTTCATGACTTTATTAAACAGTGCCAAATTTATTAGCAGGTGAATGCTTTTCCCCTCCCCCTTTTGAAATTCCCCTCACTCAATGGTCCTGTACAAAACATGGAAAAGTGAGAGAAGGATACACCTACTAAGTCTCTTTCAAACTTTATGCAGATCCATCTGGCAAAGCTAAAGTTATTAGTACCTCAAAAGGATTTAAACCACCTCTTTAGCTCCTCTCTTCGGATCTGCACAAAACAACCTGCTAATTGCCAGCAATATTTATTGCATATTCATACAACAATGCTATATTTATAAGCAATTAAAAAGGATATCCCCCCCCCTTTTAATTTTGCCACGACTTGCTGGATTGGCACAATAAGTGACACACAAATCAAAAATAAAGCATTCCAAGTTTCTGCCGCCTTTCGTGCAGATTCAAACAGTGCCAATGTTAAATGCAAATGAACACTTTTTGTCTCCTCTTCCTTCACTCGCCCGAGTGGATCCCCAAAAACATAAACCACTAAAATATCCATTAAACTTTGGCAAAGGTTTTTGTTTTCAAAACACCCTATTTTTTTCATATTCATCCTCACCTTCACACTCGCACTCACCCTGCCCCATGCTCCAGAGGAAGCAGTCACGTTTTAAAGATGAGGAGTTGATAGTTTTTGTAGATGAAATCATCAAAGTAGAGCCACATTTATTTGCGACCCTAGTCCAACAGACTCCAATCACCCAGAAAAATAGGATGTGGGACAGAATAGTCGACAAGATGAAAGCTGTAGCTGACACACCACGGTCAATGGAGGATATCAGGAGATGTCTGGTAAGTAGCTACTCCACATTCCACTAAAGTTATCAATTACACCTCTATAGACATCACTGTAAAGGACCCAGTTAAACAAATAACTGTTTTTACATTAAAAATTAAAAATACAGTCAATTAGCATGTGATGTGTCTGTCATATAGCCCACCAGGAACTATGCTTTCTGTTGTAACTTATGTGTACCTGCTGTTCAGCCAGAATGAGTGTGCTGTGGAATGTTTGATGGATAGATTGTTGGATGTCTGTGAGTGTCAGTTGGGTATGGGCTGCGCAGCAGGGCAGCTACTCCTGGTGGGGGTTTATCTTATTACTTCTTGTAACAACTTAAATAAAATAACCTAACTAATCTACGCTAGAAGTCCGGACTTTCATTTGATTACAACATTTGGCGATGGTTTTGAAGAAGAATCTACGTGTGCAACTTGAAGGAAACTGTAAACAACCTAACAGAAACTATACAGAAACAGAAAAGAGAAGCCCGAGGATGTTGGAAAACTAGGACTCGACAGGAACAGAAAAAATGAAGCCAAGGAAATCACAAGGTAAGAGCCTTTGTGTGGAAATTAAGTATGCATTTAATGCTCTCTGGCACTTGAACCCCACCAGTGACTCTGCCATCTGTTGCCCTAAAACCCAAGTCTGCCAGATCCAGCTGTGCTTATCAAGGGCAAAATTACTAGTCCCCGGGTTAATAGTTGAAGTATGTTCAGGGGTAAATAATCGGGCCCCAGTTATGACTGTCAATCGGGGGCAAGGATCAGGCACCGTTGTGGAGTACTCACCACCACGTATCAGTTGGACAATGTAATGCTTCACACCTTAAGAAGTGTGTTCAGGAGCAGTGATCTAACCCCGGCGTTTACGGTTGATACCCGTTGTTCGGTGACAAAAAAAAAAAAGAAAATCACGTTGATCACGTAATAGTGTTGGGCACTGTCAGTATTCACATTTTAAAATATGGTGATCGGGTTCAAAGATCGGGCCCCGGTGGGAAATGCTGACGACGTGATGGTGTTTGGCACTGTCAGAATACACAATGTGAAATACGATGATATGGGGGCAAAGATCGGGCCCCGGTGTGAAGTGTTGACAACGCAGTGTGAGGTGGTTGAGTAATGCGATAATTCCCACCTTAAATCAGGGGCAAGGATCAAGTCCCATAGGGTTTATTGAAAGTCGCTAATACATTGCTGCGTGAACATGGACAGCGCATCCAATACAACCAGAATGGTGATAGAGAGCATGATTATAAAAAAAAGAAAACAATAGAGAGAAACGGAGCAAACAGTCCAGAAGATAAACCAGATTCCACAGTGAGCATAATATTGGGACAGCAAGCCCAGGAGCGAGTCAGGACTGAGACAGTGATCCCACATGTGGGGTCAGAGAGTCCAGATTGGGTGCAGATGAGGGTCAGAGGGTTCAGTGTAAGCCCAGTACCTGGACAGAGAAGTTGAAATGGGACAAAGGTCCCTTTATAGAAAACAGGTTTAAAAGTCCATGTTGGGGACAAAGGTCCTAGAACTTGATCCACAACTGGGACAAGGGTCCCAGAAGCAGAGGATTGTTGTGTATGAGTGGGCGTTGAGGGGTTAGGCCACTTATTGGTTTGAGTTGTGTATGAGATGGCTGTGCTTTGTTAAGTCACTCATAACAAGGTATTTGTTGTTGAATGATGGTGCGTGAATAAGATACCCATTATCTCCGAGTTTGAGTTCCTCTTTTGTGGGTAAGTGAGTGTAGCATTGTTTTATTGCTATGTTGGTTGTGATGTGCCATTATATTTTGTTCTGAGGTGTGTGTATCAGTGTTATTAGGGTGTTTGTTTGCTGATCTGTGGTGCGCATTTATGTTATGTGTTTCCTGATACATTACTTTAACGTTTGTTCCCTGTGTGTCACTCATCGTGCTGTTCTGGCCAACTGGTATGATCTGTGGCATATGGGTTATGGTTTATGAGATGGGATGGTGGTTTAAATCAGGAAGAGTTGTAATATGATGTTTTGTTCAGAGTGCATTGTGGTATGAAATCTCTAGTTCAGTTCAGTGCGAGATGAGATGTGATATGGTGTGACAGGACGTTTCTTATAATTATTTATTGTGAGTGTGATGGGATGTGGTATGGTGTGACAGGTTGTGATGTGAGTCGTTTTTGTAATTATTCATTGTGGGTATGAGTGTGGTCTTTCGTATATCTATTTATGCATAGTTTCTTATGTATTATTGTTTTGCATGTATTATTTGTGCATTGTATTCAATTTCTTGACTATATGTTATTTGTCATATTGTCATTATTTTAATTGTTTCATCTAATCAGTCAGTCAGCCAAATACTTTATTCGATAAATAAATATCATAAAAAGACATAGTACAATACCACAAATAATTACACAGAGAAAACAACATAGACAAAGATTTAATTATGTCAGTGTAAATGTTATACAGTATAAATATGTCTAAAAATATATTAAGTTACAGGGGCTTTGGTCTATAATAAAATCACATCCCACCACTCATGTTTTCACACAAGAGGGGAAAAAATCATATAGACATCTTAGTGCTTACACCCCCAAATCCTCCCCACAGGAATGACAGTAACCAACAGGTGATTAGCACGCTACCAAGGGGTCATCATCCATGTGGCAACTGTAGTGTGCGTCACCTAACCTCTACCAACAAAAAGGTGAACTTCAACACGGGAGCCACATGGGAATTACGAAAATTCACTACCTGCAACACCACAGGGGTTGTCTACTTGATTGCATGCTGTTGTGACCTACACTATGTGGGTATGACACCAGGAAGGTCAGAACGAGGATATGTGAGCATCTAAGCAACATCCGATGCCACAGGGCCAGTACAAAAATTACAGCACATTTCAATTAAATGAAACACACCCCAAATGATATGGGTGGGTACTGTTGGAACATATAAAACACTGTCACAATTTAGAGCAGAGGTTACTGGAAAAGAACAAAGATGGGTGTATAAATTACACACAGACACAGCAGGCCTTATTGAAAATATACCATGGGGACAGTTCATAATATAAACCTCAAAACATTTATGCAACACTAAAACCTAAGAACAAAATCCCAACATCATTCTGAAAAGTCTCAAAATAACCATCACTAACATTCTAGATAGTTTTTCCTATCTTTCTCTCTCGTGTTTCTTAACTTTAACCTCCATAGATGGACTTTTGTTCCCACTCAATTTTGGGGACCGGCGAAAGGGTAGGTTACCCCTTATTGAATCCCATTTATGAGGACCCCCACGTGGTACCACTTCCCAGTGTAAAACTTTATTTATGTTATGTTTTGACTTTATCATTTGTTTTTGGAACTGTCCTGCTACTTTATCTTCCTCAGATACTCCGTGAGAGGCACCCATATGCATCTCAGTATCACGGCTCCACACCTTAAGGAGCTGTTCTGAGGTTCCCCTTGCCTCATGGTTCGAGTATTACCATGATCACGATTAACATTTTTGTTATTTTATTTGTTCACTTTTCTGCCACATCTGTAAATTATCTCTCTGGTACATCCCCGGTAGTATAACTGACTTCATCATGACCCTTTTACCAGATGAGGTGTTTAAACACATGGGGAATATTCTTTCCAATATGGCCCCTACTTGCTGTGATAAAGTGGCAGTCGAGCTGAATCACGAATAAACGCGTATGTGTTTTTTCCCAACTAACAGGAGCAACACTGTTTTTCACGTTACCTGTGATTGTATTGGCACTACTAACACGTTTTTATCTCTAACTACTCGTGGCAAATATTTTGCGCTACGGGTATACCCTCAAGAAGGCGCGTTTGTATGGCCAAAATCGACGGCCATCTTAACCACTCACAGCAGTCACGGTCTAGTCTCACAAGCATGACTGTGCTTCTTCTTCACTATTTAAACAGGACTGGCCAAACACATACTAAGATGTGGTCCGCCCGGGTACCATTAGGTGTAAATTGAAGGAGGTGGCTTCTTTGCAACAAGAACCCTAGATCCTTTACCAGGATGCCTGCTTTTAGAGGTTCTTTCTCCCATCCACGTTATGGGCAGAAACGGCAAAAGCACTCCTCTATTTTTCTTCCATTTTTATTGTTATTGTATTTTTTTTCTGTTTTCCGTTCTACCTTCTTTTCTGACACCAACCCTTTGTGTATATCCCTCTAGGGTGTGAATACAGGCACCTCCACCCTGGCAGACCATGAGGCGTAGTACTACCTATATTTAAGTATGTTCGAAAAATGTGCGAACATTTTTTGTTTTTATATGTTTTGTTTGTCATGTGATGTGTTTCACAAGTGTTTTTTGAAAGTTTTTTAAAGTTCAATTGTGCATTTAACCACATTCCTCACAACAGAGATATCTAAAGTATTTTATTATGTCACTTAGGATTGAAGCATTCATTTTATGTTCTAAGGGCACCTACACCAACTATAGAGGAGTACATTGATCATATACTGCATATGGCATGGACCTGCCCACGTGAGAGGTGGGCAGGCAATATCTATACATTTTCCATTCTGCTTTATTTTCCTGAACAGATACTATAAGTCAGATATTAACTGTATGTATTTTCCATTTGGTGTTCACACATTAGGTGTGCATCTTGTTCCTCATTCATAGGTTTTCCTTATTTATAGGTTTTCACTAGGAGTGGTACTCATGGGGCTTGTCCCCATGCGGTCCTGAAGAAGAGGCTTAGGGGATACCTCGAAATGTGGCGACTGCATATTAGGGATTGTTAGCACATAATAGTTACATTTTTCCCTATTACCTACCCCTTCTTATCCATATCAACTAGGAGCAAGAATAAAAATTAGCTCACTAGCTAGGGATCTTTAACATCACTTCCACCACTCCCCTTACACTGCACTACACATATTTTCACAAAATAAGTGCTCCTACATAGTTCCGCAAGTGGCAGCAGCACGGAAACAGCAGCTATTGGTTGGGATGGCCCCAATGATGACGCATGTCACCTAGGGGCAGCGCTAGGTGAGTGAGGGGACTCAAGAAAAGAATTGTTTCTTTTAAAAAACAGGGGTTTTGTTTCGCACATCCAGTGGGACCCCCATTCCCTTGGTTAAGTTCTTGGATCTGTCACCTACAGATTATTTTTGAACTAATTGTACCTTGGAGGGTGAACCTAACCGCTACTTCCATCTCCCCCCATTTTTGTTTGCACAAGTAGGACACCCAAAAGGGTTATCTATATGAACCACCTGAATCTCTACTATGACAGGGCTGACATCACCATGCAGATGGTGACTGATGAGGATCAGGAGACAGAGTGAACCACTCACTGACCTACTCTCATACAGCTCAAAAGATGGGTCAGTGGAAGGAGTTGTCTTTTTTGAAACCCTCTCTGCCCAACAGGAGACTAATTGCAAGCAGGTCTTGCAGCAGTATGCTAAGCTCTTTTACAGGACCACCTGCTCAGACAAACTACTGAACCCATGATGTGGACATTTGTAATAGGTCACCTGTCAGAAACAAAATCTATTGACAGTCTGATCAAGTCAAGAAAAGCATCGGAGCTGAAGTCAGCAAGATGCTAGAGTTAGGGGTTATTGAACCCACTGAGAGCCCCCGGGCCGGCCCATTGGTTTAGTCCCCAAACCTCTTCCACAGAGTGCAAAGAGAGAATTGAGGTTCTGTGTGGACTATAGAGGGCTCAACTCTGTCACCAAGAAAGATGCTCACCTTATCCTAAGAGCAGATGAGTTGAGGGACAAATTGGGAGCAGCCGCATTTCTAAGTACTTTTGACTTAACTGCAGGGTACTGGCAAATTGGCATGGCTCCGGGACCAAAAGAAAATACAGCATTCTCCATACCCGATGGGCACAATCAGTTTACTGTTATGCCCTGTGGTTTAATGAATGTCCCTGCCACCTTCCAGAGGTTGGTGAATCAAGTCCTTGCTGGATTGAAGTCCTTTAGTGCAGCTTGTCTAGATGATATTGTCTTTAGCTCTATCTCGCAGGATCACCTGATCCACATTGGGAACATTTTAAATAATCTGTAAACTGCAGGCCTAACTATCAAGGCATCCACATGCCAAATAGGGCAGTGAACTGTGGTGTACTTGGGCCACCTTGTTGGCAGAGGCCAGGTACAGCCGTTACAGCCCATGATCCAGACCATCCTGAACTGTGCAGCTCCATCAACCCAGACCCAAGCCAGGGCATTCCTTGGCTTGACTGGGTACTAGACGTTTGTGAAGGGATAAGGGTCTATTGTGGTTCCCTTCATAGAACTCACCTCGAAGAAGATGCCCCAAAAGGTAAACTGGACAATTAGTTGTCAAAAGAGAGAGGCTATGTGCTCAGCACCAATTCTCAAAGCTTCAGACTAAGCCAAGCAGTTCATTGTACAGACTGGTGCCCCTGAGCTAGGGATAGGATCGGTCCTATCCCAGGCTAATTTGAAGGCCAAGACCAACCTTGGCTTTTCTAAGCAGCTTTGGAGTGACATTGAGAGGGAGGCTTTTGCTGTGGCTTGGTCCCTGAATAAACTGAGACCAGACTTGTTTGGTACTCACTTCCCAGTTCAAACTGATCTCAGACATCTCACATGGCTAATGAAAATGAAATGTAAACATCTTATAGTGTTGAGGTACTACATCTCCCAACAGGGAATGGTCTTTGTAGTGGAATACATACCTGGGACTGCCCATGCCAAAGCAGATGGACTTTCCAGATTCTTCCACTTAGAAAATGAAGACTCTCTATGGAAAGGTTTGTCTCTTTCAGTTAGAGGGTGTTGTGTGAGAAAGTGCCCTCTTTCTGAATGATTTCCCCTACGTTTTGCTGAATTGCTGATGTGCTTTGACTGAGTGTACCCTGGGCTCCAGCTAATCTAATACCCAGTGCCTATGTTCCTTCCCTAAAACAGCATTGAATCCTATACCCAATTGGAATCTCTAGCCACACGTCAGCTCCTGGTAACTGGTACCACAGGTACCGAAGGCACTGTGACCAGACAAGGACTCTAAGGGCTGTAGCACTTATTGGGCCACCCTTAGAGGTCCTGTACCATTACACTCACACACTGCCTTTACAGGTTGCATGTTTTTGTGCAGAACAAAGTGAAGAGTCGACATGGCACACATCTCAGTGTGCCATGCCTACAACTCACTGCCCTGGCATAGGTCAGTCACCCCTCTAGCTTAGTGCACTAAACCAATGGTGAGGGTACAGGTGCATGAGCCCTGTACCCCTACAGCAGGGGTCTCCAAACCGGTCCTGGAGGGCCAGATCCACGCCAGATTTTTGAAATAACTACATATATCTCAATGGGGATATCCAAAAAATCTGGCATGGATCCGGCCCTCCAGGACCGGTTTGGAGACCCCTGCCCTACAGTGTCTAACTCCATTCTTAGACATTGTATGTGCAGTGCTGCCATTAGGAGCATATGGTGCTGGGAGTTTGTCATTACGAATAAACATCACCATAATGGCTACACTGAAAACTGAGAAGTTTGGTATCAAACTTCTCAGCACATTAAACACACACTGATGCCACCACCAGCCATATTTCTGGACCCCTGGGTAGAGACCCTGCTGATCTCTGGGGCCTGAAACATTGCACATCATTTTTTATTTATTTTATGCGATTTTCTATAGCGCAGACTTTACCCAAAGGTATCAGAGCGCTTCAAAATAGGAACAGTAGCGTTACATGAGAAGAAAATTACAAGTGGCATGTTACAAAAGCAAACGTTACATTACATGAGGCAAAGGTGAAAATTGTGCATGTATCAAAAGCAAACAAAATACAAGAAGAGGTAGCAAACAATATGTTACAAGAGGAAGAATTGACATGTGTTCAAACTAAATAAGCGTGCAAGATGCAAGTAGAGGTATAAAACTGCAATAAATGGCAGACACTCAAAACTCAAGAACACACTGGGAAGGCACTTCTACAGGCATGGAGTACAGAATTTTCTATAGTGGAAGAATTTCCATCAGGTAATAGATAGGGCGTGAGTTAGATTTTGAAGTGTCTTTGAAGGAGGAGAACTTTGAGGTCAGTTTTAAAGGACCGGGAAGAGGTGGTGGTCCGAAGCTGAGGGGGAAGTGAATTCCAGATTCTCACTGCATTGCCTGAAAAGGAGTGGGCCATCAATCTTTCATTTTTGAAAGTGGGAGGTTCAAGCTAAATATTTTCCGCATTACGTGATGGTCTAGAGCCTCCAGAGAGTTTCAGTTTATTCGCCAGGTAGCGAGGAGAAGAGGAGTGCAAGGCTTTGTGGGTGATACAGGCAGTCTTGTAGATCGATCTTGCCTCAATGGGAAGCCAATGGAGGGTGGATAAAATGGGTGTGATGTGGTTGCTTCTTTTGGCCCCATATATGAAACGAGCTGCTGAATGGAGAACAGATTTAAGGGGAGACAGCTGCGTCCTCCACGGCCTGGTCGCCCCCACGCTTCCTGCCTGCTCTGCCTGCTTCCTTACCTGCTGCCTGCCTGACGCCGATCCGGAGCCCCAGCCGCCGCAGGGCCGCCCGACCTCGGATCCCCGGCGCCCCAGCCGCCGCAGGGCCGCCCGCCAAGCCCGCATAGGTTTTCCCGCTGTTACCTGCCGCGACCCCGCCCCCCCGCCTGCCGATTGGCCCCCGCGCTCCCCGCCTCCCAGCGGACCCTCCCTCCCGGCTCCCTTCTTATGACGCCCCCAGAGCGAACGCGCAGCGGTCGCGCGCAGCGGGAGCACCGATTGAGCACCGAAGGTGTGCCAAAGGTAAGCCCGTCTACGCCCGTCCGCGCCTGGACCGCGCCCAGCGCCAGGACCCCTGGCCCCCGCAGACCCCTGCCCACCCGCTGGCCGTACAACGCCACCACCCTCAATGCACTCAACACCGGCCGAATCCCAGGATGCTACCGAGCCACCCCGAGACGCACCCACGGACCCTTCAGCTGCCACTCCTGCAAGTTCACCTGCATCCGGACCTGCTCTGCACCAGCACTCACCAAGCCGAACATCAGCAGCAACCACCTGAAATGCATCCTGCTCAACACCCGCTCCGTCCACAGACACGCCGTCCAACTCTGGAACCTCCTCGACACCACAGCTCCTGACGTCGCCTTCCTCACGTAAACATGGATGAACGCCTCCTCAGCGCCCGACATCGCCATCGCCATCCCAGAGGGCTACAAGATCACCCTGAGGGACCGCGGCAACCAGACCGGAGGAGGCATCGCCATCATCCACAGGAACACCATCCGCATCACGACCAACACCGACAACACCCTGACAACCGCTGAACACCTGCACTTCCAGATCCACACCGACCCCAAGACCACCCTCAGAGGCACCCTGATCTTCCGACCCCCGGGACCCCGAACACCATTCAGCGAAGACATTGCCGACTTCATCAGCCCGCACGCCCTCTCCTCCGCTGACTACATCCTCCCAGCCCCCCCGCATTACCTACGATGCCGCCACCCTCCTAGCCCTTAACCCCGGTCGCGCCCCCAACTGCGTCCAAGCCGCCCCTGGACACACCCATGGACCTTTCTCTTGCTACTCCTGCAAATTCATCGGCACCGACAACATCTCCGCTACGACCACAACACAGATTCCCGACCCCAACCACCTACAGTGCATCCTTCTCAACACTCGATCGGTCCACAGACACGCCATTGACCTATGGAATCTACTAGACACCATCTCTCCAGACGTCGCCTTCCTAACAGAAACTTGGATGAACGCTTCCTCCGCCCCAGACATCACCATTGCCATCCCTGAAGACTATAAGATCACACGCAAGGACCGCACCGACCACACAGGAGGAGGAATCGCTATCGTCCATAAGAAATCAATCCGCATCTCAACCAGCTCTGACGCCAACCTCGCTAACTCCGAACACCTTCCCTTCCAGATCCACATCGACCCCAAGACCACATTCAGAGGCACCCTCCTCTACAGACCACCAGGACCCCGCGCAAAATTCAGTGAAGACATCACGGACTTCATCACCCCACACGCGCTCCCCTCCAAAGACTACATCCTTCTGGGAGACCTCAACTTTCACCTTGAAAAGATCAACGACCGCAACACCGCCACCCTCTTAGACAACCTCGCCAACCTCGGACTTAAACAACTAGTCACTTCCCCCACCCACATCGCAGGTCACACACTCGACCCCATCTTCACCTCCAGCAATCATGTCTCCTTCCGCCACACTACGGATCTCCTCTGGACTGACCACAGCTGCGTTCACTTCACCTACAACAAACCAAAACCCACCAACCACCTCCAACCAACTCTGCAAAGAAACTGGAACAAAATCACCACGGACCAGATCTCCGCATCGCTCCTTCTAAACACCCCAGCCCACTCTTCTAACGCAAACGAAGCCGCCGCCAACCTCACCCTATGGATATCCAACACCGCCGACACCTTAGCACCACTGAAAAAACGTCAAAGCAAACCTGGCAGCAAAAAGGCCTCATGGTTCAACGATGATCTTAAGAAGTCCAAGAAACTCTGCCGCTCCCTTGAAAAGGCCTGGAAAAAAGACCCAACCACTAGCACCAAGGACGCCTTCAAAAACGCCACCCGCACTCACCACCAACTAATCCGAAAGGCCAAGAAAACAGCATTCAAGGATCGACTTGACAACAACACCCACAACAGCAAGGAACTTTTCAACATCGTCAAGGAATTTTCCAATCCCTCGGCCAACTCCAACGACATCACCCCCTCTCAAGCCCTCTGCGACTCCCTAGCCTCATTCTTCCACAACAAGATTGCAGACATCCACAACAGCTTCGACAACCAACCCGGAAACCAACCCACCCTACCATTTGCTGAACATTCTCCCCCCGTGAACACCCTTAACGACTGGAACCCCATCTCCACTGAGGACACAATCCGCCTGATGAATTCCATCCACTCAGGATCCCCCACAGACCCATGTCCTCACCACATCTTCAACAAAGCAGACTCCGTCATAGCATCGCACCTCCGAGACGTCATCAACTGCTCCTTCAATTCCGCCACCTTCCCGGAAGACTGGAAACACGCTGAACTCACCGCCCTTCTGAAAAAACCCACAGCGGACCCCACCGAACTCAAAAATTACCGCCCCATCTCGCTCCTTCCATTCCCGGCCAAAGTCATCAAGAAAGCTGTCAACAACCAGCTTGCCGCCTTCCTCGAAGCCAACAAATCCCTCGACTCCTCACAATCTGGCTTCCGAGCAAAACACAGCACTGAGACCGCCCTCATCGCAGCAACAGACGACATTCGAACTCTACTGGACAATGGAGACACAGTCGCCCTCATCCTCCTCGACCTCTCTGCAGCATTCGACACAGTCTGCCACAGCACCCTTTTACAACACCTCAATAACATCGGAATCCAAGGAAAAGCACTTGAATGGATCACCTCGTTCCTCACCGGAAGAACACAGAGAGTCCGCCTCCCACCATTCAAGTCCGAGGCCACTGAAGTCATCTGTGGCGTACCACAAGGATCCTCACTCAGCCCCACCCTCTTCAACGTATACATGAGCCCCCTCGCGGCCATCGCCCGCCAACACAACCTCAACATCATCTCTTACGCGGATGACACTCAACTAATCCTTTCTCTCACCAATGCCCCCAGCACCGCCAAAACTAACCTACATGAAGGAATGAAAGAAGTTGCTGAATGGATGAAACAAAGCCGTCTGAAACTGAACTCAGACAAAACAGAAGTCCTCAATTTAGGTACATCCCCCTCTGCATGGGACGACTCCTGGTGGCCGGAAGCCCTCGGAAAAGCACCCATCCCGACAGACCACGCACGGAACCTAGGCGTCATCCTGGATTCTTCACTCTCAATGAACAGACAAGTCAGCGCCGTATCCTCTTCCTGCTTCAACATTCTTCGCATGCTCAGAAAAACATTTCGCTGGATCCCCACCGAAACAAGGAAAACAGTCACCCATGCTCTGGTCACGAGCCGACTGGACTACGGAAACACCCTCTACGCAGGCACTACCGCTAAACTCCAGAAGAAACTCCAACAAATCCAAAACACCTCAGCCAGGATCATATTAGACATCCCACGCAACGAACACATCTCTGGTCACCTTAAAGACCTCCACTGGCTACCCGTCAATAAGAGGATCACTTTCCGACTGCTAACCCACTCACACAAATCACTCTACGACATCGGACCAGAATGCCTCAACTCACGACTGTCCTTCTACACCCCCTCCCGCCAACTACGTTCTTCCAGCCAAGCCCTCGCCACTGTACCTCGCATCAACAAGACCACCATGGGAGGCAGATCCTTCTCATACCTGGCTGCTAAAACATGGAACTCACTCCCCGCTTACCTTCGCCTTACCCAGAACCACCTAGCATTCAGAAAGCAACTTAAAACATGGATATTTGACAAATAATCCTCCTCCCCTTTCTAAGCGCCTTGAGACCCTCTGGGTATGTAGTGCGCTATATAAATTCTCTGACTTGACTTGACTTGACTCCTCGGGGACCTCAACTTCCACCTGGAGAACGACAACGACCGCAACACCACTACCCTGCTTGACAACCTCGCCAACCTCTGACTCAAGCAGCTGGTGACCACCCCCACCCACTACGCCGGACACACACTCGACGCCGTCTTCTCATCCAGCAAGGACATCGTCTTCAGCCACGCCACCGGACTCCACTGGACGGACCACAGCTGCATCCACTTCAGCTTCAGAAGGACCACGATCCACCACCACCAGCCACAGGTTGCACGAAGAAGCTGGAACAAGATCACAGCCGACCAACTCGCCGCATCCCTGAGCCAGCACCCTCCCGCCAGCTCAGCGAACCCCAGCCAGGCCACCGGCAACCTCACGAAGTGGATCAGCAACTGCGCGGACGAACTCGCCCCTCTGAGGACCCCGCCCAGCAGACCCGGCAGCAAGAAGGCCCCTTGGTTCACAGACGAACTCAAATGCTCCAAGAAGAACTGCCGAGCCTTCGAGAAAGCCTGGAGAAGAGACTCAACACCGGACAACATGACTACCCTCAAGTTCGCCACCCGAAAGCACCATCAACTGATCCACGCCACAAAGAAAACAGCATTCAAGGACCGCCTGGACAACAACGCACACAATAGCAAGGAACTCTTCAACATCGTGAAAGAGCTCTCCAACCCCAACGCCGGAAACAACGACATCACCCCATCGCAAGACCTCTGCAACTCCCTCACCTCGTACTTCCACAACAAGATCGCTGCATACACAACAGCTTCAGCACACAAACAACGCCCCCCACGACCGCACCAACGCCCCCCACCACCACCTTCAGCGCCTGGACACCGATCAACACCGAAGACACCATCTGCACGATGAACTCCATCCACTCTGGATCCCCAACCGACCCCTGCCCTCACCACGTCTTCAACAAGGCCGACGCTGTCATCGCACCCCACCTGCGGGACATCATCAACACCTCCTTCAACACCGCCACCTTCCCTGAGAGCTGGAAGCACGCCGAACTCAGCGCTCTACTAAAGAAACCAACAGCGGACCTCACCGAACTCAAGAACTACCGCCCCATCTCGCTCCTCCCGTTTCCAGCCAAAGTCATCGAGAAGACAGTCAACAAGCAGCTGGCCGCCTTCCTCGAGACGAACGGATCCCTCGACCCCTCACAGTCTGGCTTCTGGGCCAACCACAGCACTGAAACCGCCCTCATCGCTGCCACCGATGACATCCGAGCCCTGCTGGACAACAGAGAAACAGCGGCCCTCATCCTCCTAGACCTCTCCGCGCCATTCGACACTGTCTGCCACCGCACCCTAGGGCAGTGCCTCAACAACGTCAGAATCCAGGAGAAGGCACTGGATTGGATCATCTCCTTCCTCGTTGGAAGGACACAGAGAGTTCGCCTACCCCCGTTCAGATCTGCAGCAACAGAAGTCATCTGCGGCGTTCCCCAAGGCTCCTCGCTCAGCCCAACCCTCTTCAATGTCTACATGAGCCCCCTTGCGGCCATCGCACACCAACACAACCTCAAAACCATCTCCTACGCCGACGACACACAGCTGATCCTCTCCCTCACCAACGACCCCGCCACCACCAGAGCCAACCTACACCAAGGGATGAAAGACGTAGCCGAGTGGATGACGACCAGCCGCTTGAAACTGAACTCAGACAAGACAGAAGTCCTCATCCTGGGCTCCTCGCCCTCCGCCTGGGACGACTCCTGGTGGCCCCCCGCCCTGGGCACCGCACCCAAACCAACAGACCACGCACGCAACCTGGGCTTCATCCTGGACTCCTCCCTCTCCATGACCAGACAAGTCCACGCTGTCGCCTCGTCTTGTTTCAACATCCTGCACATGCTACGTAAGATCTTCCGGTGGATCCCCACCGAGACCAGGAAGACGGTCACCCAGGCCCTCGTCACCAGACGTCTGGACTACGGCAACGCCCTCTACGCCGGAACCACCGCCAAGCTCCAGAAGAGACTCTAGCGGACCCAGAACGCCTCAGCGAGACTCATCCTCGACACAGCCACATCTCCAGACACCTGAGAGACCTGCACTGGCTCCCGGTCAACAAGAGAATTACCTTCCGCTCCTCACCCACGCACACAAAGCCCTACACAACCAAGGCCCGAGTTACCTCAACAGCCGCCTCAACTTCTACGTTCCCAAACGCCATCTCCGATCAACCAGTCACACCCTCGCCGCCGTCCCCCGCATCAGAAGAGCGACAACAGGAGGAAGGTCCTTCTCCCACCTGGCCGCCAAGACCTGGAACTCCCTCCCTCCCTCCCTATGCCTGACCCAAGACCACCTCTCCTTCAGGAAGAAGCTCAAGACCTGGCTGTTCGAGCAGTAGCGGACCCCCCCCCCGAGCGCCTTGAGACCCTCCAGGTGAGTAGTGCGTGTTATAAATGTCTTTGATTGATTGATTGATTGAGTGGGAAGGCCAGTAAGAAGAGAATTGCAGTAGTCCAATCTAGAGAGAACCAGCGATTGGACCAGGGTTTTAAGGTCTTGCTCTGGGAAGAAGCGACAAATCCCCCAAAGAAGGCGCAGTTGGTATGGAGCAGACTTTGCAAAGGAGTTGATGTGGGAGAGTAGGTTGAGTTTTTGTGTAGTATGACACCAAGGGTGACATGTGGTGCCAAGCCTCCTCCCCCCAGATGGGCAGGGTTCACAAAGGGGAAGCTTCAAAGGCTTGCCGCCTTTGTGAGCTTCCCCAGGCCACTTGCTGCTATCAGCAACTGGTCCCCACTGGCTCCGACCCCCACTTTGGGAGAGAGAACTGGCAGGAAAAACAAGTGAGAAAGTGACCACCTCTACCACCTCCACCCCTCAGGTGGGGGAGGCGAGGTGAAGCACAACTCTTAGTCCATGCCATCTTGCAGATGGGGGACTCAGTCAACAAGGGACAGGCTCCTGCCCCTCGCCCACTGGAGGAGGCAAGGGGGCACACTTCACACAACAAGATTAATCGTGACTCCATGATCTTGTGATAAGGTTTGTAGGGCTTGTTTTTCAGACCGTGGCAAATTCTTATATGGGCTGTGCTGGCTCTTACAAAGCTTTGATATGTCCTCTTGGACAGCTTTTTCAAAGGTCAGTACCTGTGATGGTATAGTGTGTACAGGAGGATTAAACGTGGACCATTTTTTGACGCCGGTATTGCTTTCACCGGGATCAGATTCCAAGTCTTGTTTAGCTTTAAAGAAGTAGTGTAGTCTTAACTTCTGAAAAATTGTGCTAACTCGCACTGAATTTGGAATGAATCTCCATCAAAGGTAGTAACAAAACCTGATTAAGAACTAGTTCTTCATCCTTAGTCAAGGTCCTTGTGCTCATGTTTACTACGAGACTGTGTCTGTGCTGCTCCCTGGTTGCGGGGGATTCCTTCTGGTGTGACTCAGAGTCCCTGCATGTGGACCTGCAGAATGGTCCCAATGTACCTGAGCCTGCAGATTTCTTCTTCTGCCCCTCGATCTCTGTGAGCCAAACCCTAAAAAATACTGGTTATAATACTCAGATTGATATCCTTGGAATGGTGCCATGGGGGGCTGGAATGGGTGTGATGGATATCCCCAAGATGTCGGTGGCCACCATTGCTGAAATTGTGGCATGGGGTGCCCTCTATGGCTGTTCGATCTATGGAACCTGCCTCGCCCTCTGTATTGTTGTTGTTTATATGCGCCAGGATTCTCAGAGTCACTAGCACTGTCTTCTGAACTTGAGCCTGAACAAGTAGACCCATATCTCTTGCCATTGTTCTTAAACTCCGGTGGAAAATAATTTTCGCTCTTTCATGGATATACTCTCTCATGCTTAAACCTAGCTAAGTCTTTCTTAAACTTCTCAATTTTAGTTTGTAAGATCGAATCCTTAAATTCTTTGTTGTTTTTATTCGACTTCTCTATATTTTTTTTCTAAAGAGTGTTGCCGTAATAGTAGTCTTAATTTGGGATTATAGTAGTTGTATTTCTATTAAAATGGAATCAGCAACTCTTTGGCCGTGTTAATATTCAAAATGAGACAATCACGTCGACAGCGCCAGGCTATTAGATACCAGTGTTTAAAAAAACATCTTGTCTTGTAAAAACAGCCAAGGGGCATTAGATACTACTAAGCCTGGGGGTGCACAGTTAGCCCTTAAATATTGTGCTATAATATCACCATGTATAGAAGATCGTGAATGAGATTTTTTGAGAATAAGTATTTTGCCCCACTCATCTCCTCCCCCTATAGATGAGGTATGGGGTCCCTCTAATATACTAGGAGTGTTGTCAAGAATTGATTGGTAAACTGCATCATCGTACGCTAAACCACTGAATTCAGCCATGTACATGAAAAAAGGAGCAAGAGAATGGTGCGGAAAGGAAGGCTCAGCAAAACTACTGATTATATCAATATTAACCAAACCAGCGACTCTGGTTAGAGAGACCAAACTACTTGCACAGTGTAGTTATCTTATAAAAAGTGACCCGCAGCCGGAAGCTCCTCTAGAACATCAACAAACCTCAGAGAATGCTAGGGTTAAAGGTATAGTTTTAACGAGCTGCCACAGTTCTATTCCCCAACATACACAATATCAATAACCTACTGAACAGGGGGTCTCACAAACAAAGTGCCAACAAGTGACTAGGACTACAAGAAACAGAAGTGAAGAAGCAAAGAAGCAGGAGTATTGTGAAAGCACAGAAACCCTTGAGCAGAGCTCGGATTCCCATCAATTGTCAACGTGATCAATCTTATCATCTGGTCATCCACCCATACGAATGATATGTCTCTTGATCATAGAGACTATCTTCAGGGGGAAGCTCACTCAATAAAGCCATAGAGGGAGCGCCAGAAAGTGAAAAAACAGATTGTATGTTTTTTGGATCAATGATCACATGGGAACTAAGTGCAGTGCATAAACAAGTAAGTGCAGTGTTTAAATTAGGGTTGTGAGGAGAAAAAAAAATAACTGCTATTTATCAAGGTCGACATGTTTCAGCCAATACGGTAAAAATGCACAAGGCTTTCTTCAGGACCTATGTTGTCAAAATTTGCTACTGCATGTGTGTACCAACTGAAAATGCAAAAAAGTAAAAAAAAAATGTATGTACAATATTGTGAATAACACCTCAATAAGGTTGGAATGAATACAACCTTATTTTACTGATCCTCTGCTTCAAGGGACGCGGATGGCATCTAAAAGAAACACATAAACATCAACAATACTCCTAGTTAATTGGCTTTTCAAAAGAGCAAATAGTCTCTATTTAATATCCAAAATTAGACTACCAAAACCTCGTGTCTAGTAATCTTCACTATCATATCTAGTATATAAAAAATTAATTCTTACCCGTCTTGACCGGGGACGAGACCAAAGCTGGGGGATCATAGTAGTATTTAACAACCTAACAGAGGTACAACAGCTAAGTAAACTATAATCACCATATTGACACGTAGTTCCCATGTGATCATTGATCCAATAAACATACAATCATTTTTTTCACTTTCTGGCGCTCCCTCTTTGACTTTATTGAGTGAGTTTTCCCCTGAAGATAGTCTCTATGATCAAGAGACATATCATTTGTATGGGTGGATGACCAGATGATAAGATTGATCACGTTGACAATTGATGGGAATCCGAGCTCTGCTCAAGGGTTTCTATGCTTTCACAATACTCCTGCTTCTTTGCTTCTTCACTTCTGTTTCTTGTAGTCCTAGGCACTTGTTGGCACTTCGTTTGTGGACCAGGATTTCAGCAGGACCGACCACCACCTGTGAATCGGGCACATTTCCCTTGCTGATGGGGGGCAGAGGTAGAGACTGGACAACTTGCGGTGTGAAGTGTGCCCCTCCCCCCGTCACCCCCAGCCTCTTGGTGGGGCTTCACAGCACAGTTGCATGCAGTGAGACTGCCTACCCACTACTGGTCCTCCTTTGGCGAGGCCAACTCATGAGGCCTCTCCTTACCTACCTGAGCCACATATCACCACAGGTTAAATTCTGTAGCGCGACTTTGAGTTGTAGCAAGGTGGTGGCCCTCCCCCAGCACTGCAGTGACAAACAGTCACACGATCCCATAGAACGAGGGCCTAAGGCAAGGATCAGCTGACTGTTCAGCACAGGGAGCCATACACTCATAATTTATGTCGGGCAGCCACGGAACCCTAAGATGGCTTGCTGCACTATGTAAGGCGTTGCAGAAATGGTGGTCCTAGACATAAACTTCCACACACAAAGATTGCTATTATTTAGAAGAATATACTTTTCTCAGTTATTATTCCATATGTGAAATCAATCCTGCAATGAAAGCAACAAAATGTAAGGCAGCAGATCGGTGACCCCCACCAGCCTATGATGCAGACCTTGGTCGCCATCTGCAGGGCTAGGGTCCAAGATCAACCAAATCAAGAAGCAGCCACTTAGGCGGTTAGCCACACCAACAAGAGTGTCTTTATAGCCATCCTCAAGCTACTAGTCGTGGATAACACTAAACTGCGAGTTGCAGTAGATTACAATGCATTATTTAACCAACTGAAAATCTGTGATTTATTGTTTCTTTAGAGATTCAGATCTTTGGAAACCTCCACTGTATTTTTAGAATTGAGGTGTCTATTTTAAGATACAATTACAACCTATTTTCATAAATTGTTGTCATATTTTTATTGTTTAGCATTTTCTTGTTTTTCAAATGCATTGGTATTTTTTAGAAAGAGAAATGCATTGGTATTTTTTAATGCTTTACACTTGTTTCTTTGATGGAGTGATTGATCACAGCCACACATAGTTGAGCTAAGGGTTTTCAAAGAACCCGGACTGGACGCAATACATATTCATGCCTTTATTACAGAGTGAGGTAGCACAACCCCACCGTACAATAAACCACTTTCCTCACAGACGCAGCAGGAATCTCTGTTCCCCCTTTCCAGCACATCTTTAGTCAAGTGAACTGTTGCATTCAACACGTGTCTTTGTTAAACGCCACTATTTTAGGAATATGAAGCACCACCTTGCTGCCCTCATAAGGTATTTTTATTTAATTTGTTTTTACTTCCAATCATGACACACAAATCAGCTTAGTGGTAACATGTGCAATTCCTCTGTTCCAGAACGACATGACTTATGTGGCTTCCTGAATGGCACAACATATCCTAAAACTTACTATTCATCAACCATTATTGTAGTACTAGATAACCAGACTTTGACTGGGCATTCTGCCAGATGGCCCTCTGCAGCGGTCCCTACTTTTATTTCTACTGACATGGTTAGGAACCACACTTGATACTTCCTTAAATTATACCTCATACTTTAACAAACCGGTTCTAAAAGCTTTTTGTTGTTTATTATCTTCATCCATCGGACAGTGAGAGGTAGCCAAGCAAATATCACGTTTCGGTAGGACTACAATGCTGTCATCCAACGGCTCCCTAAATATCTCATATTGAGATTAGAAAATATTTATTTTTTGTGCTTCTCTTTTAGCTGTCATCTAGTAAAAATGTACTGACTTACAATCTGCAACAGAATCATCTTCATATCCATTGGTCTAGTCGATTAGGCTATCTCAGATCAAGGTCCTTCCTCTCAGTAGTCCAATTCTTATCCTAAAGCCACATCTGCAGTGTCACTCGAATGGTGCAGAATTCAGTACCAGAGTCGAGGCAATCTATCCGGCAATGGTATTTACTCTCGCGGTTGGTGGGGGCAATGAGCAGGATGGGTTTCAGCAGGCGGCCAACACAAGTACCGTCACTGGCAGTTGGTTGCTGTAGATCGGATGGGTTTCCGCCATCATCAGACTGTCCTGTGGCGGTCGCGGTTGGGCACACGATGCAGGAGAGGGCCGACAGGGCCACTTGCAGGAGGGTACGGGCTCTTGGGCATGGCACAGAGAACTGCTACGATCGTGGGGTCGGGAGGATCCCTCAAGGTTGTAGAGGCCGTTCGGCTGCAGAGCTTTCTTGTGGCAGGGCAGAGTTGCGTCGGCACAACTGCTGGTTCTCTACCACTGTAGCCTTTGGTGGTCTCAGGTAGCAGTATGTTGCATCAACTTGGGTGTCCACTCTCAACTGCGGCAGTTCTTGGAGTTCTCTTGTAGCAGGGAGTCACATCGAAACAAGTGTCTGTCCTCCGTGTGGTGGTTGCTCTAGGTCTTGAACCAGCGGACTAAGTGGACTATAGCCTCTAGACCAGAGGGAGGTTCTTGACACTTTTGGTGAAGGTTGCGGCGTATCCAGGATTTCGTGGAGGCTGGCCAGGGTTTCTGGAAGGACAGCAGGTCAAGTGGTCAAACCAGGTGCAGGTGGTGGAGTTCTTGCCGGGTTCAGTCTGCAGTGGTTCTGTTCCTGGTCCAGCATTGGTCCTGGTCCGTCTTCTTCTTTGGTCCATCGAACTTGAGGAACAAGGTTCAGGGGAGCCCATAAATACAACATTTTATAAAATTTCTAATTTCGTTTTGGATCTAGTGCCCCATGTGCGAAAAAGAGACAGGACAAAAACGTTTGTCAAACTTCCCCTCAACACATGCATTTATTCCACATGTATTTTGTCTTGTATATAGTGTACATTCTATATCACTCAATGACTATATGTCACTTTGTTCACCACAGTCACTCATTGCTTCTTGACACAATTGTATGTGTAATTGTGACAGCCTATAGCATTCAATGCTCAGTCAGAATATATTATTGAGTATTATATCCTGGTGTGTGTGTGTTTGCTTTTTCGGCCTGTGAATTAGCTTCTTTTTGGAAATCATTGATGTGTGCATTTAAAAAAAAAAGTAATTTTCTTTAGTATTACAACAGTACCCTAAGTAATTGCATACAGCCCGACAGAACCACCTGTTTTTTCTGATATCAATACCCAGGTTCTGAGGGACACTGGGTCGCCCCAATATAGTTAATATAATACCAAAATGCATTACTAGCATGGCTACTTGGATAAGAATGTGAATTTTGACATGATGTGCAGAGAAGCCTGGATGGGCGTTTCACTTGCATTTTGAAAATCTGTATCACTATACCTCTGAAAGAAGATTGAAAATAAAAAAGAAGATTGTGATTACTATGGATTACACATGATTATTGATCATTGTGCAGGCTGTGCATCTCGGGGTGGTGCGCGACGGAGCACCAGGACATTTTTAACGCGGTGATGTGTGCCATGTCGACTCTTTAGTTTAAACTGCACCAAAACACGTAGGCTGCAATGGCAGTGTGTGGGTGATAAGGTAAGGGGTCTCTGAGGGTGGCATAATAAATGCTGAAGCCCTCGGAAGGCCTGCTATGGTCATAAGGCCCTTGGTACCAGAGGTACCTTTTACAAGGGACATACATGTGGCCCAAAAGTGTGTCAATTGTGAAACAAAGGTACAGTTTTGGTAATGAACACTGGTGCTTGGGCCTAGATAGCAAGGTCCTAGCACACACTCGGTCAAGTTGGCATCAGGTATCTAGCAAAAAAAGTTAGGGGTAACCATGCAAATAGGGACACTTCTTCCCTACACTTTAAATGAAGACATTAGTAACTAAGCCCATCTGATTTGGGTTTCTGCACATTATTAGATCTGTTGCTGTTTTACAAGGTATAGCCAGGTGCCTAACTGGTGCTAACATGGTTATTCAACGTCAAAGGCTGGCTTGTTGACATTTTCCCTTGACTTTATTGCCATTTTCAAACACATGTTGTCCCTCTCTACTCAGCAAAGGTCTCTGCAAAGCGCCTCAAGATCTGGCATTGATCACTGAAGGTTTTTCACTAGCAGCAGCATAGATAGATCCAGGCCGGACCAGCAATTGTTTAAAAGGAGCTGGAGGTCCTCGTGCTTCTCAGTTCTAAACAAATGTTGGATATGTGGGATTACTCCTACATCTTCCAAATATCTTACTGGGGCTGCAGAATGCGGCTCTTTACTTACAGTGATATGATTATTGAACCTCAGCCCTTATGCTTCTTCCAATAGTTACCAATCATCCAGCAGGTTTAATTTCAAAAGGCCTCCCTGAGTGATTCGGGTGATGTGCCTCGTGTTCATTCGCCAAATGATTGGGTTCTACCTGCTTTTCAGCCCTCTGTAATCAATTAACAGCACCTTAGGAATGGGTGACCTCTTCACTTCAGGTCATCCCGACACACTTTTCCCAGTCCTGTGCTTTTAATTTATAAATTCAGTGCTACGTGACCTACAAATCATTGTTGTATGTTCATCTGGTTAGCTCGATAACATACGTCCCCTTGCTGCCGCATTCTGGCCTAGTCTGCAGGGCGAGAGGGGAGTAGGTACCTGTTTCTGGTCTAACCCGTCTGGCGGGTTGGGGCCTGCACGCACACCTGCGGTCATTTGGGTATGGTATGGGAAGGTGGGGCGTGTCCCACAGAGTTGTCGCCCTCTTTCTTTCCCAGCTGTCGTGCCGCAGTTGTGCACCTGGAGCCTTCGTCGTGCGTCGGTGAAATCTTAAGGTGAGTCCAGCCCCCCTCCCCCTTTATCTGAGGCCTCGATGTCTTTTAGGTCGGTTGCTCCGGCCGTATTGGTTGCGTGATTTAGCGCAATATGGCGAGTATTAGCGGGCAGGGGTCTGGCTCGGCCCGTGCTGAGATCATTGGTTTCCAGCACGGCACGGCCTATTCGCTCGGCTGATATGAGGTGGGTGCGTGCTGTTGGAACCAGCTCTCTCGCTCTCCCCGACTTAAATAATGATATTGGGCAGATTGGTTATTACAACATTTGGCTTGTCGGAATCTTTCGCACAGGGAAAGCGTCCAGCGCGAATTTCTCCCATATGCTCAGCCATTTCTTGCTTTGCCAGATTAAAACAGACGAAAGACTGATCCTTTTACAAACCAATTTCTAGCCCAATAAGTTAAAAATAGTACGAAATAATGTATGAAATAGACCAAAATGTGGCAACCCGCACAAACATATTTTTTACAGCGCAACCGGGAAAAAATATAGGAACACGTCGGGTATATTTAAGTAATCTTTGTGAAATGCCTTCTGTTAATTGGCACAATGCATTAGCCATAACAGCGTTTTATTTTCAATAAAATCGTTCACATAAACCGTTCTTGTACTGCAACGGTTCCATAAGGCGTTTAGTCCACAGGGTGGCACTGCTTCACTATTCAATTTTACCCAGTGGTCGAAGTGGGAAAGAAAAAGTAGGGGAACTGTGGGTGGAGAATCAGGGGGCGGAAATAACCGAAGATTGAATCAGTGGGCGGAGTCAGGGGCGTGGCTAGAAATAGCAAAACATACCAATTTTTGCACGTTTAGCATTTCACTGACCAGTTACAGCTTATAACGTTATTTAATTAAAAACAATGGATAAACATGTTTATTTGAGGTTTAATTCAGGAAAAGCAAACACTCATAGGGAATACAGGTTTATGTAAAGTGTGTGAAATGTAAGCAGGAACAACATGTTACCTTAATGCTTTTACTCTCATTGTTCAGACATCCATGATTATTTTTTGTCTTGTAGGGACTCTTCAGGAGAATCTAGACTCACGGAAACCCACAAAGGCTCCCTCATATTCATGTCAGCCAGCTAGCTGCTCAATCATAATATAGCAAAAAGAACAACTGGTGGACAGAATGCAGAACAATGTCATACATTCACCCCAGTACAGAGATCTGGGCCTAAATCCATTGTTATTTTGCTCACCATGCCATTCCAGTTTGGAGGCAGTTTGGGGTGAAATGTGTATTGTCTCCTTGGTTATAGGTAACCAAGATTCGTGGAAAGTGGCCCTCATTTACAGTCCAAAGTTGGAGGCAGCCATATGCAAATCAGTTTTGATCCTGAACTGCCAGGCCAGGTCCTCCCTGGACTAGAAACAAGCATCCTAGACCGCTTTCGGGCTTTCAGCCCTCATCAGCCAGGATAGCTTGATTCCAGTAGCATGGAGAGCACAGGACTCATGTCTGAGCATACCCGTCCCACTCGGGGTGACAAATGCAAAAAGAACAATTGATGGACAGAATGCAGAACAATGTCACACATTCACCTCAGTACAGAGATCCAGGTCTAAATCCATAGTTTTTTTGCTCACCGTGCCATTCCAGTTTGGACCCAGTTTGGGGTGAAATGTGTATTGTCTCCTTGGTTATAGGTAACCAAGAGTTATGAAAGTGGCCCTCATTTACAGTCCCCAAGCGCCAAAACTCATTTTGTGGAGAAGCTCGTCGAAGCTATTGCACCTTATGCTATAGCTACAGAGAATTTTCTTCTATTAGGAGACATAAATTATCATCTGGACCAAACTCTTGACCCCCATACTGCTGACCTGACTACAAACCTTGATACCCTACAGCTTAATATACTCCCGACAGGCCCAACTCATATAGCGGGACATGCATTAGACCTTATATGCACAAATTCCCCCAAAGTTAAAATTAGACAGATTGACCCAGTCCTGTGGACCATCCATTATGTTATTAAATTTACCATTGCGTGCCCTCAGTTCGAACCCCAAAAAACTACCCAAGTTAAACTGAGTAGACCATAGAACAAAATTACCTCAGATTCTTCTGCTGAGCATATCTCACCTCCAGTCATCACCGACAAGAGTGATCCTAACATAGCTGCCAGAGAACTGGAATCTGCAATAGTCTTGGCATTAGATCGCAGTGCCCCAGCCCGAGTATCAAAACCTCCTAAGAAAAATTCACCTTGGTTTACGCCAGATCTGGACCGAACTAAACATGCAGTCAGAGTAGCTGAAAGGAAATGGCGGAAAACTAAAGATTCAAATGACAGGGTTCAATATAAAATCGCCCACAGACAATACATGAAAGGAATCGCTGAGGCGAATAAGGCATATCTTGGTAATAGGATATCTCTGGCATCTAACTCACATAGAGAGTTATATAACATAGTGAAAGATTTCACCAACCCCCCTGCTAGCCAGCAGTCACTTGACGAATCTAAAGAATGGGTAGATGCTGTGGCAGTATATTTCCACGATAAAATTAACGAAATTCATAAACGTTTTCCTCAGTCACCTTCCACCGGTCAGACAGTAGTCTCGTCCATCAGCAATTGCAGAGACCCCAACAATTCTATTTCCACACTAGGGGAATTTCCTTCATTCACTGAAACACAGGTTGAGACAATCCTACTCCAAATGAAGTCTGGGGCCCCCGGAGACCCGGCCTCTCCTCAAATTCTATCAAAATTTGCTCCTGCTCTGATCCCGGCTTTAACAAAAACGCTAAATCAGTCCCTACTTCACTCTTCTGTTCCACTACATTGGAAGGAAGCAGTTATTAGACCAATCTTAAAAAAAACTTCTGCCGATCCTAAATCACTCCCTAATTATTGGCCAATCTCACTCCTTCCCCTATTTGGTAAGATTATGGAATCCTTAATAAATAAACACCTTAAATCACATCTGGAGATAAACAAGCTCCTGGACCCTTCACTATCAGGCTTCAGGGCGTTCCACAGCACCAAGACTGCCCTTCTTGAAGTTGTGGGCAGCACTAGACTCTAACCAGTCAGCCATACTGGTCTTGCTTGACCTGTCTGCGGCCTTCGACACCATCTCGCATCACATTCTTTTAGAACGCCTTGCTGAGGTTGGTGTCGAAGGCTCCGCACTATGCTGGATAAAAAGTTATCTGAAAAACAGACGGTCCAAGGTCGAAGTCGGTGCCCACTCCTCCAACTTCTATGATAACGATAAGGGCGTCCCACAGGGATCCATATTGAGCCCTACGCTCTTTAACTTGTATGTGTCCCCTCTTGCTAAGGTCATTCGAGCACACAGCTTTGGGACCGTGTCCTACGCGGATGACAATCAATTACTGATCACTATCAATCAGAACCCGGATGTCACCAAATTGAGATTTAAAAATTGCATGGTAGATATTCATGACTGGATGACTAGAAACTTTTTAATGATTAACGCAGGAAAGATAGAGGTTCTGCTGTTCGGAAAGGCAGATAAAATTTGGTCCGATGACTGGTGGCCTGCCTCCCTCGGCCCATGCCCCACTCCCAAATCCTCAGTGAGGAATCTCGGGGTAACAATCAACAATAAACTGCCCATGTCCGAACATATTAGCAAAGTAGTAGGCACCAGCTATGGCCTCATGCGTAGTCTGAGAAAAATCTTTAAGTGGCTCCCCCTCTCAGCTCGTATGCCATTAGTACAGGGACTTATTGTTAGTAGAATTGACTACGGGAACGCACTCCTGGCTTCATCAAATACCACCTTGCTTGCCCACCTACAGGTTCTACAAAACACTGCAGCTAGATTGGTGCTTGACCTTCCTTCCCGCACCCCCTCATCACCCTGCTTAAAAACCTTGCACTGGCTCCCAATACAAAAACGTATTAAATTCAAATTATGCTGCCTCGTCCACAAATCCATCAATGGACATGGCCCTGCATATCTAGAACAAAAACTTAAGGTCTACCACCCGGTGAGAACATTAAGATCTTCCACCAAGTTTCTCCTAAATGTCCCCAGGGTACGTACTGCCAGAAACGATGACACAGCCTTCAGTAAAACAGCTCCTGTAGCATGGAACTCCCTGCCCCTCCAGATCAGGACGGAACCCGACTACCTGAGATTCCGCAGACAGTTAAAAACATGGCTTTTTTAGACCAGCCTCTGCCTGCATGGTTATCTGATAGGAGTTTCTTCTGCAAGCGCTCTGAGACCTTCGGGTGAGTTATGCGCTATATAAATGAAATGGAAAATGGAAATGGACCCAGCCATATGCAAATCAGTCTTGATGCTGCGCCCAATGGGAACAGTCCAGCCCAAACTGCCAGGCCATATGTATTTAAGAGTCCTTTCATTCGGGAAGTGAACACAAAGCAGTACCCACTGAACTATGCACATAACATATTGCTCTTTGATATGCATGGTACATGTTCTTTGCAGCAGGCATATTACCCCATTGCGCTACCTTAGATGAGTAAAACAGCCACTAGACAAAACATGCTCCCATCTCTCTCCAGCAGGTACATTGATCACCAACATTCACTGCTCCCACCCTGTTCACTGCTCCCGCCCTGTTCTCTGCTCCTGCCCCGTTCACTGCTCCTGCCCTGTTCACTGCTCCTGCCCCGTTGACTGCTCCTGCCCCGTTGACTGCTCCTGCCCCGTTGACTGCTCCTGCCCCGTTGACTGCTCCTGCCCCGTTGACTGCTCCTGCCCCGTTGACTGCTCCTGTCCCATTGACTGCTCCTGCCCCGTTCACTGCTCCTGCCCCGTTGACTGCTCCTGCCCCGTTCACTGCTCCTGCCCTGTTCACAACTCCTGCTCATGCCTAATCACCGCTCCTGCCCCATTACTTCTACTGCTTCGTCACCCCTCCTGCCCTGTCACCCCTCCTGCCCCGTCACCTCTCCTGCCCATCACCTCTCCTGCCCATCACTTCACCTACCTGTCATGTCACCTGCCCGTCACGTCTTGTGCCCGGTCACCTCTCCTGTCCTGTTGCCTCTCCTTCCAAGTCACCTCTCCTGCCCCGTCGCCTCTCCTGCCCTGTTCACTGCTCCTGCCCTGTTCACTGCTCCTGCCCTGTTCACTGCTCCTGCCCCGTTCACTGCTCCTGCCCCGTTCACTGCTCCTGCCCCGTTCACCGCTCCTGCCCCGTTCACTGCTCCTGCCCCGTTCACCGCTCCTGCCCTGTTCACCGCTCCTGCCCCGTTCACCGCTCCTGCCCCGTTCACCGCTCCTGCCCCGTTCACTGCTCCTGCCCCGTTCACTGCTCCTGCCCCGTTCACCGCTCCTGCCCCGTTCACCGCTCCTGCCCCGTTCACCGCTCCTGCCCCGTAACAGCTCTATCTCATGCCCTGTCACCTCTCCTGCCCCATCACTACTCCTGTCCGTCACCTCCCCTGTCCATCACCTCTCCTGCCCTGTCATCTCTCCTGCTCCGTCACTTCTCCTGCCCCGCCACTTCTCCTGCCCGGTCACCTCTCCTGCCCAGTCACCTCTCCTGCCCAGTTACCTCTCCTGCCCAGTCATCTCTTTTTCATGTTGCCTCTCCTGCTCTGTCACTGCTCCTGGCCCGTCACTTTTCCTGCCTTGTCACATTTCCTACCCCATCACTTCTCCTGTCCCATCACTTCTCCTGCCCTGTTCACTGTTCTTATCCGTTCACTGCCCCTATCAGTTCACTGCTCTTGCCGGTACCGCTCCTGCCCATTCCTTATCACCGCTCCTGCCCCTTCACTTCCCCTGCCCCATCACTTCTCCTGTCCCATCGCCTCTCCTTTCCTGTCACCTCTCCTGTCCCACATCTGAAGCACATGTTCCCAAGTGCTGTGCAGCCTAAAAGCCGTCTGTTTATTTTGCCTCACTGTAGCGAGGATGTTATATCTGGGGATTCTTTGGAAGATTAGGATTTCGGGCCTGCATACTGTGTGTCTGATATAATTGCACGTAGACCAGAGAATAGCACGCAGCCCTACTGAGCTGCCCATAGGCTCCTGGAAGTACCACCTTGTTTACTTATGTTTCACTCAGTTATTTAGTTGGCAGTCAGCAGATCAGTGACTCAATGCATTCATCGCAAATGTGCCTCGTCAGGGCGGCAGCATTCTCGGAGCCAGCTGTTCTTGAACAGGTAACTTTGGATATTGTACCAGAGTAGTTTTATTTTACAAGGAAACCCCCAGGGCTCTGCTAATGGTGGAAAAGCTGACTTTGCCATTTCACTGTAAACTCCCTGCTGATGTGTAAACCCTCCGTGCACTAAAGATATCTCTGTATCTGTTACTGCTTTAGAAGCACAGAACAAAGCACAGTGTAGCTTCAGGGCTCTGCCACGCTTTAACCACACTCCCCGCTGGCCCAAGGGCTTCCTAGAAAGGCATCTCCCAGGCGCATTGTCATTCGAAAGGAGATAATCGACCGCAATCGGAATGACAATGGGCCGCCCTCCGTCTGTGGAGCTCAGGGAGGGGTTGCTGCAGCCTCTGGAGCTCAACAGAGAAGTGCGAGCAGCCCCTGGAATCTGAAAGGAAAAGTTTTCGTTTGCCGTCCCGGGACGATATTTTGACAGAAAGAAGTAGGGGAACGGACTGAAATATTTTCTAGAAGTAGGGGCACGCCGTGCCCTTCCGTTCCCGCCCACTTCTACCACTGATTTTACCAAACTCGAGGCTGAACGAGGATAGTTGATGCTATTTATTCTTTTTAAAATTGAACTGTTTCATGCGAGGGTACGATTCACGTGGCCAGGATGTTTGACACACTGTGACCTTTTATTGTGATTACACTTCATTGTTTTGTGCAGAGCTGAATCGATCTGCCTGTGTGGCAAATTGTTTGGTAGTACAGGTGTATCACCGGACATAATGACATTATTCAATGCCGCACTGCACACTCCAATCACAGACAGGGTAGGAAATAGCCCCCCTCTCTTGCTCTTCTTCCTGAGCTGTGACAGTGTAATCACAGAGCGAAGGGTGTTGGAGCGCTTTGTAAGTGTTTCATAGCTCATATCATATGTAAATCACACTTCGTGGTCTGTATAATTTATAACACTTACCCATCTTCTTCACTGCACTATTTACCACTACATTGAAGACGTCGCAGGCCGGTCTCTTCCTCAGATATTTACATAACAAGCTGTCGAGAAGGCCCTTTAATGCAATGCAATAGGTCTCGCATTTGCAAGAGTTTCAGCTATTAGTATTGTAAATGACAATGCCTTTTATTTATGTTTTAAAACCTAAAACATAAAATGCATTGTCATGACAATGCAAATAGCTCAAACTCATGTGAATGCGAGACCTATTGCATTGCAAATGCTTGTTTAGGGTAGCCAGAGTTGCCCAGTCACAGCTGTGTAATTTTAATTTTGGTGCTGTATCAGCATAAGCTGCTCTGGGCAGCTTAATTCTTGCCCGTTGGGCACATTGGGATGCTGTAGGCGACCATCGTAAATGGGATTTTCCTCATCGGGATTTAGTTTGGACAATGAAGCCAGCAGCCATCCTTGATTTCGTTTGAACAGGGAGGCCAGCAACCATCATTTGAATCTTCTTTCGACTTTCTGGGGCATGGGCTTGCACTCTGCAACCCATCAAGAAGGTCATATACTTTGGGTTAGAATGGTGGTTTGATCCTTCGACTACAATGCATGGCAGTAACTGAATGGTGGGAGGACTCGCTTGCGAGAAGAGGTTGGTGAGCTAGGTGATAAAGATAGGAGCTATGTTGAAATGTAAAAAATATATTATTTTGAGCCTAGCTCACGGTGACCAGCTCACTACTTCAATAGGAGTTAACAGCAAAATACATTCTCCAGCTACATATTTACATTTTAAGGGCCGTATGTATCATCAACCTGATTTGCGATTCAGTAATAGCAATTTTTTTTAGAAATCGCTATTTCAGAATCGCAAATTGGGCTGTATGTACAAATTTGCAATTTATTCGCGAATTCTTAGTATTCTATAATTGCGATTCGCAAATTGTGAATCGCAATTAAGGAATACTTTCCCATTCATTTCTATGGGCCAGAAGACCCATAGGAATGAATGGGAAGTTATTCTCAATTTGCGATTCGCAATTTGAGAATCGCAAATTGAGAATAATTTCAAGGGTGCAGGGGTGTCCAAAGGACACCCTGTTGCACCCCTGAAATAAGCATGGGTGCACATGTGGCGCGAATACATGCCCTAAGGGCATGTATGTGCGTCACATGGCACTTTGAAAAATGCAAAAATGTGCATCTTTTTTAAGGAATTCGCAACTTACCACCAACTTGAAGTTGGTGGTAATTGGCGATTCCTTAAGTACAATTTGCAATTTTTTTTTGCTTTATACAATGCATTTAAGGAATTGCAAAATTTGCGATTCCTTAAATGCAATTGCAAAATAAGGAATGGCAAATTTTGCGATTCCTTATTTTGCACCAGATTTTCCTTAAGTAATACCATTTAGCAAATTTGCATTCGCAAACGCCGAAATTCTGTGAATTTCGGCGTTTGCGAATGCAAATTTGCTTGATACATATGGCCCTTTCTCTCAAACTTTACTCTTTTATAAATGGAGAGGTATACACTTCCATGGCCAGCTCTGATGATTGCTATTTCTGCTGGGCCTGATGTTTTACTCCTGGGCAAGTCACCTGTTTGCAGTCCAAGGTTTTAAGGAACCCCAAGAGTTTGCACAGTGAACTACTCACCATGTACATTTGTAGCATGGCTTCAGCCCTCACAGATGAGCATCACTCCATGGGATGGAATTGGGCCTGTCTTTATGCCCTGGAGGTGGCAGTCGTTATTTGCCAGGAGAAGCAACAACTTCACACTTTAATAAGAGGTCAGAGAGATTGAGTTGTGCTTCGCAACGCAACATGTTATTAAATAATCTATTTTGACCCTCCCTCACTTGAGACTGCAAGTGCAACATTGTTGCTTTCCACAGGATACTTTGATTTCAGCAGTGTGCTGATCTCAGTGTAGAGCTATTGTCACCCTTTACCAGATAACTTTCCCTCAATATTCATCCACTCTGTACTTAATCTAATACTATCGGTACATATGGCTGAGATACCCGCCACCCCCTCTCGACACAATCCCCAAGGATGGGAAACCGGAAACGGTTCTGAACTTTTGGAAGACGGGAGGGAGTGACCCTCCCGGCCGTATTTATTAAAATATGAAACAAAATCAAAACATTAAAATAACAGTTTCATATTATGTACAATTTCATTTCCACATCACGATGTTTGGCTAACCTTAACATATTTCTAATACAAAGGTTCTCCTAGCCGAACTAACATCCTACAAAACATTTAACTTGAAATTGTACATCCTAACTTTTAAGGGCCAACGGCAAGGTCGCAACCGGTGTCAGATCCCTAAACCAGAAATACCTCCCCCACTTGTGAGGGGCGACCGCACAGAGGCGTACCTCAAGTGCATCTACCAATTTCCCTTGACTTGACGGGGGCCCCAATGAACTCGACGCCATTTAAAGGTCATCCGAGGACTCGTGTGAGGTGTCTAGAAGGTAGCGTAAACCCCCTCCCCACCCCACACAACTTACCACATCTGCCGTCGCAGGTGTCCTGGCCCCGGGAAATTCCCCAGGAGGGGCCCGTAGCCCCTCCTATCCAGGAAGGGGCCTTGACCGCCTTTCCTTTCCTTCCGGCGGCCCATCCTTAGAAGGGACCGCCTCCCCGTTGAGGGGCCAATGGCCACCTCCCCCGAGCGCTCCCATCCATAATGGGTGACGCCCCCCCATAGGGATCTTCCAATTACTGCTCACCGATCATGACCTTACCGCCCGACCAAAATAAATACGACAATTTAACTAAAACTACTAATTACAAAACAACCCTAACTATTTCACGTATGATTACCGATCAACACTAGTGCAAAATCACTTTATTGGAAAAAACATACTGTAAATGACCATTCTTTATTGCATACTCAAAATAACACGACAATCATCACAACCTGTAAGAAATAGAGTTACCACATCAAAACTTTATTTAAAACAACTGGCTGTCCTCAGGGGCTGGTGGGTGGGTCAAAATTGGCTCTTCGTTCCGTCTCGAGCTCACGTGCAGCGGGGAGGTGCAGCTTCAGAGCACAGGAACAAGAGGATGCTTTCTTGGCTTGTTGCTCCTTTTATCCGTCTTCGGGCGGGCGTAAACCCGCCTCCGCCTGCCTCCCTGGGCGTGGCCGGCCGCGTCAGTGTCTAGGACAACCCACTCCAGGGCGGGAAAAAGGCGCGCCCCGGCTACGCCGCTTCGGGCATACCAGCCGAGACTCGCCTCCCGCCCAAGATGGCCTCCCGGGGGGATCGAGGTACTCCACCATACGTTCGGGGGGACCGAATGGTCGCCCCTTTCCATATGGCTAAGATACCCGCCACCCCCTCTCGACACAATCCCCAAGGATGGGAAACCGGAAACGGTTCTGAACTTTTGGAAGACGGGAGGGAGTGACCCTCCCGGCCGTATTTATTAAAATATGAAACAAAATCAAAACATTAAAATAACAGTTTCATATTATGTACAATTTCATTTCCACATCACGATGTTTGGCTAACCTTAACATATTTCTAATACAAAGGTTCTCCTAGCCGAACTAACATCCTACAAAACATTTAACTTGAAATTGTACATCCTAACTTTTAAGGGCCAACGGCAAGGTCGCAACCGGTGTCAGATCCCTAAACCAGAAATATCTCCCCCACTTGTGAGGGGCGACCACACAGAGGCGTACCTCAAGTGCATCTACCAATTTCCCTTGACTTGACGGGGGCCCCAATGAACTCGACGCCATTTAAAGGTCGTCCGAGGACTCGTGTGAGGTGTCTAGAAGGTAGCGTAAACCCCCTCCCCACCCCACACAACTTACCACATCTGCCGTCGCAGGTGTCCTGGCCCCGGGAAATTCCCCAGGAGGGGCCCGTAGCCCCTCCTATCCAGGAAGGGGCCTTGACCGCCTTTACTTTCCTTCCGGCGGCCCATCCTTAGAAGGGACCGCCTCCCCGTTGAGGGGCCAATGGCCACCTCCCCCGAGCGCTCCCATCCGTAATGGGTGACGCCCCCCCCATAGGGATCTTCCAATTACTGCTCACCGATCATGACCTTACCGCCACAGGCCGGATAGTTGACCGGCTATCCGGACCCCGCACAACAACTCCTGCCTAAAGGTCATGTTTTAAACTCTTTAGCCAAGCTATGAGGTCTCCTATGAGTAACTCATTCCCCACCCGGGACAAATGGACCCCATCACCCAGGTACATACTGTCCCCCTTAATACAACCATGCGGGATAGAATGCAGTGTACTTGAACGAAACAATCTACCCAATTTATTATTTACTTTCTTCACTGAGTGATTCAGAGCAGAAACCGAATTCGCCCCCCGCCACACTTTCCGTGGAATCATATGGGACCATGCAATTGTGCACCCTGGAACTCTTCTCGCCAACCAACTTACAGTGGAGAGCATTGCCTCGAGAAGAAGTCGTCTACCAGTGGCCACCAAATCGTTGCCCCCAAGATGGACTATGATTATAGACGGCGGTGACCTTGTCCGCCCTAACAAACCCTCGAAAAAGGATTGAAATTGGTCAATACAGAGCCCGCCCCTTCCGTAGAAGGTCACCCTGTACCCGTATTCCCCAGCCATGTGAATCATGTCACCTGCTTTGAATACGTCCGCGGCACGCCTCACGTATGAGTGGCCCACGACCCACACCACTTTGCCCGCAGCCGGTGATGTCTGACCGCTGGTTCCCAGGTGTCGGGTCGACTGCACAGTCCGCCCCGCCTCGTGAGCTTGCGAAACTGTAAACCAAACAAAAACAAGAAGCATGAGTTAATCATTACAGCTTTACAACATGTGCAACCGCACATACTTTTTGTAACAATTCGAGGACCAACGCCCCAGACGTTTCACTTTTTCCACACTCAGACCCCTGGCTGTAGCCTCAGTAGCAGCCCCTATCCGAAAGGAATGGGTCCCGAACTCGCCGGGGTTCAAGCCCGCGGCCGAAATTGACATCGCAAGCACCCGCTGGAACTGAAACCTCGTCAGTGGGGTGGCGTCAGCGTGTCTCAACAAGGTTCCCCCCCATGATGCCACCCTCTGCGCCAAAAATTCTTCTACGCAAACAACAGGGCACATGGGAGACCCGGGAATCCTATGTATGATTATGCAGTCCCCAATCGCACCCTGATCGGTCTTGGACCTGACAAACGAGACAGTCATCGTCTCCCCCTTAACCTGAATGTGCTCTCGGCACAGTCCCCCCACCGTATCCTGCTTGTTCCTTGCCACCAGTTCGCTTACCCGCATAGCCCCATGGAATGCTAGCGCAAAAGCGGCTCGGAATAACACTGTTTCATACCGGGATGAACATGTCGCAGGGAGTACAGAAAACAACAGGGCCAACCTATCCAGGCCTATCGGGTGTCTCCGATCTACTCTGCGACCCTCCAGACGTTGCCACCCACGTAGCGCTTTCTGCACCACGAAAGACGCTGTCGGGTCCCGGATCCCATGAGCCCTTGCCATAAAGGAAATGGCGTCCCGATGCCTCTGGGCCGTAGCTACTGATTTGCCTGCCCGATGTAGAGACAGCAAAAATTTTACGACAAGCTCTTCCTGGCCCCAAAGCTCCCCCCTAGCAGAACCCAAAAAGGACCAATAGGAACGAAACGCCCCTTCATATGCCTTCCTTGTCCTGGGTGCTAAACTCTCTCCCACGAGGTTTTGTAGTTCGGGGCACCGAGAGACCAGAGAGCTTCGGGAAAGGGTGCCGCCACCCGGTCCGCTGTGGGCAGAAAACCCCAGAAGGCCTGCATACGGAAACGAGAAAGTGCATCAGCCGCTTGATTCAACACCCCCGGGACATGTCGCGCCCTAAAGAGCACATTCAACTGCATACACAATAACACAATTTCCTTGAGCAGTCTCAGAATCCATTTGCAACGTGCTGCCTGACTATTGATACACTCAACCACGGTCATGTTATCAGACCAGAACACCACAGAGTGATCCCGGAACCCCTCAGGCCATGTTTTCAGGGCCACCAAAATTGGGAAGAGTTCGAGAAAAGCAATGTTACTCGTCAGCCCGCACTCGTGCCACCATGACGGCCATTTTTGAGCCGACCATTGCGTACCGAATATGGCCCCAAAACCTATACTCCCCGCCGAGTCTGTCCACAGCCCCAGCTCCTCGGAGGACACCGCCGGTTTGTTCCAGACAATTCGACCATTGAAATCCGCCAAGAATGCCAGCCAAATGCGCATGTCCTGGCGAATCTCTGCCGAGAGCCTCGTGCGGTGGTGTCCTTCAGGCCGACCATGGCTTGTGCAATCGAGCGGGAAAAGGGGCGGGCCATTGGCATTACTCTGAGGGCAAAATTCAACTGGCCCACTGTTTGTTGCAATTGATGCAGGTTTACCTTAGACTCTTGAATACATGTTTCAAGGGATGCCCTGAATTTTAACACTTTTTCTTTGGGTAACCGAAAACAACCTTCCTCCGAGTCGAGCTCGATCCCCAGAAACTCGAGTGAAGTCGAGGGGCCAACAGTCTTACCTGGTGCCAATGGCACACCAAAATGCTTCATTAAGGCACAAAATTCGTTTAAAGCCTGTCCACATTCCGGGTCCCCGGCTGCCCCCAGGAACAGAAAGTCATCGAGATAATGCATAACATGCTGAAAACCCGTCCTTCTTGTGAATACCCATTGTAGAAAACAACTGAACTTTTCAAAATAAGCACAAGATATAGAGCATCCCATTGGCATACATCTATTCATATAATAGCGGCCCTGAAACATGAAACCAAGAAGACGCTGATCGTCTGGGTGTACCGGGAGCAACCGGAACGCTGACTCGATGTCTGATTTTGCCATCAGCGCCCCGGGCCCCAGGCGATTCAACATGGCGACGGCCTCATCGAAAGATGCGTACCGCACCGAACACACTTCCGGGTCTATCGCATCATTCACGGAAAGACCTCGTGGGGCTGACAAGTTATGTATTAGCCTAAACTCACCCGGGTCCTTCTTGGGGACCACCCCTAATGGGGAACAAACAAAGTTAGGAACTGGTGGAAAATCGAATGGACCGGCAACCCGCCCTCGAGTCACCTCTTTCCCAATCTTTACCCGTACCACTGCCGTATGCTGCAGGACCAACAGTTGGTTCTTACAACTTGCTTCACCCCGAAAATCCCCCACTGGAATGCGGAAACCATATGAAAAACCGTCTCGCAACACCACAGCGGAGACATGGTCCGGGTATTCGTTGAGCCAAGGAATCATTGCCATGGTATCAATCGGGGTAGGTAAAGGCGCCCCTCGGACTATTTCAGACCTGTTTGGCGCTTCCCCTACCACCGTTATCACCCGTTTTGGCTCTGCACATGGTCTCAGGATGGGAGGATTGTCCACACCCCCCACATTCATGTCTAAACTTGCATGACCCTTGGGGCCTTGTACATTTTCCCCTGTTAAAATTCCAACAAATCCCCTTTTTACCTGCGTTGCCACTCGACTTCGAGTGGTGCTCGTTACCTGCACCCGTCCGAAAGGGTGTCCCAGAGGATTGGCGGGAAGACTCACCCCCGTTACTCCCCGACAATGGTACTTTTAACATGCCTGAATTCTCCATTTTTTGCCAAGAAATGGAGTCATAACAATCCCATGTTAGAGCTGGGTCGTGCTCCTTAGCCTTCCTAAAAAGATTGTCATAACAAAACCACTGATTGCCCTCGTATGCTAGAGAATACTCCATGATACGTGTCTGGTAAATAGGCAACTCCGTCAACAATTCAGGCCTTCGCTCACCCGTAATGGAGGTAAAAATGCCAAACGCTCTGCCCCAAGTACCTATGTTTTCGTCGACCTTAAAGGCGGCCATTTTTGCGCGCCAAACACTCGGATGCATAAGCTCTTTTTGGCCCTTCACATGCTCCATCTCGTAATGGTCAGTAAGCAAAGAAAACATGTTCACATACTTATCGGCCCAAATCTTTTCCTTAATTTCAAGTGGAACATGCTGGGCCACTTTCTCCCTTCGTGAGGGTACAGACCCCTCCCCCGCAATCGGCAGTAGCCGCTTACCTGCACTAGGTGCTGTACTTGCTGCCGAACTCGCGCCTGCTGCAATCTCAGCCACCGGAACCTGTGGGGGAACAGACGATGGTGCCTTCGCAGCCTCTCTAGATTCCCGCAGTTGTCTCATTACTGCCCTGGCGTCGTCAGCCGTGGTGCCCTCACTATCTTTTCCCAACCACGCTGCCAGTTGTGCCGCCAACTCGGGAGGCATTTCCTCTCCGTTCACGGGGGTGACTACCACGGGGATTGGATGCCCCTCCTTCGGAACCGGGGTAGGCTCCTCTATCGGTGTATCGGGAACCGGGGCCTCCCCCCCAGGTGCCCCCCTCCTGGACCTCTTGCCTCTCCCGCTAGGGACTACTCCCGGCAATGCTGGTCCGACGATTCGCTTCGGTCCTCCCTCCCCATTCTTTACCGCCATCTGCTTCTTCAAATCGGCTACTTCCTTTATGAGCATGCGGAGCATCTGATCGGTCCCGACCCGCTTTCCGACCTTCTTGCCCGGCATTCTTGAACGAAGATATCTGTAAAACAAAGACAAAAATTACAACGCTCAAAATTGGCTCTTCGTTCCGTCTCGAGCTCACGTGCAGCGGGGAGGTGCAGCTTCAGAGCACAGGAACAAGAGGATGCTTTCTTGGCTTGTTGCTCCTTTTATCCGTCTTCGGGCGGGCGTAAACCCGCCTCCGCCTGCCTCCCTGGGCGTGGCCGGCCGCGTCAGTGTCTAGGACAACCCACTCCAGGGCGGGAAAAAGGCGCGCCCCGGCTACGCCGCTTCGGGCATACCAGCCGAGACTCGCCTCCCGCCCAAGATGGCCTCACGGGGGGATCGAGGTACTCCACCATACGTTCGGGGGGACCGAATGGTCGCCCCTTTCCAATCTGTGCGGACTTCTAAATGCTAGAGAAAGCAGCACATGGGACCCCTCGCGTACAAAGGCAGCATTGTATAAAGATATATGCTGGTTCACCTTGTTTAAACTACAATCCTATTTATTCTGATATAATCTGCAAACATATAGAGGACGGTGGGAGTCCTGAGGGCTCTACATAGGCTTTACAGTTGGTAATACATTCAGTTACTTATAAGGACGCTTCTTTTAAGTAAATGACACCCACCCCTGGGGCACGGTTTTGAAAACTAGACCACATGGAAAATTCAGGGTGTGGTGAGTTGTGTGGCTCTCACTAGCTTTTCATACATGGAAGCCCTTGCAAACCTCACAGTTTGAATAAAAACATTCTTTCCTCACATTTCTGTGTTGCAAAATTCTAGCATCTGTGAGGACTCACAAATTTCCTACCACCTAGTATTTTTCCAATTGGTTAACCCTAGTGCCTGTGACAGAAAAGGAGGGAACACAACATGGCACATCACATTTTTCCATCAAAACTGACCCTCTTTTTGCAATGCTGCTAGCTGTAGATTTTAGTCCCTTGATCAACCAACATCTACAATAATCTTGCAAACCTGCATATTTTGTAATACTAGATACCTGGAGAAATCCAGGATGTGGTGACTTGTTTGTCTCTGACCTTCTTTTCTTACGCATATGCCCTTGCAAGCATCATGCTTTGAATAAAAAATACATTTTTCTCACATTTCTGTGATGGAAGTTCTGGACTCTGAGGAGCGGCAAATTCCCTACCACCTATCATTACCCCACCTCTCGATAAAAATGGTGCCTCACTTGTGTGGGTAAAAATTGCAAAAAACACAGTTGATGGACAGAATGCAGAACAATGTCTTACATTCACCCCAGTACAAAGATCTGGACCTAAATCCATCGTTTTTTTGCACTCCACACCACCCTAGGTCAGACAATGGCTATGTGCAAATCAGCCTTGACCCTGTGCCTCATGGGAACAGTCCAGCCCGGACTACCAAGCCATGTCTTTCCTAGACCGGAATCAAGCATCCAAGGACCGGTTTCTGGCTAGCAGCCTTCTTCAGCCTGGATAGCTTGACTCCAGTGATGTGGAGAGCCTGGGACTCATGTCTGAGCATACCCAGCCCACTCGGGGTGAAAATTGCAAAAAACACAGTTGATAGACAGAATTAGAACAATGGCTTACATTCACCCCAGTACAAAGATCTGGGCCTAAATCCATCTTTTTTTTGCACTCCACACCACACGAGGTCAGACAATGGCTATATGCAAATCAGCCTTGACCCTGTGCCTCATGGGAACAGTCCAGCCCAAACTACCAAGCCATGGGCCAGATGTATCAAGGCTTTTGCGACTCGCAAACGGCCTTTTAGCATTTTTTCATACGTAAGAAAAAAACGCAATTTAAGGAATCGCAATAATTTGCGATTCCTAATTTTGCCATAGCATTTAAGGAATCGCAAATTTTGCGATTCCTTAAATGATATGTATGTAACTTTTTTAAATTGCGATTTTGTGTTAAGAAATCGCAAATTACCACCAACTTGTAGTTGGTGGTAATTTGCGATTTCTTTAAAGAATGCCCTATTTGGCATTTGTAAGGGTGGCATGTAAGGCACATACATGCCCATAGGGCATTATGTGCGCCACATGCACACACATGTAAATTTCAGGGGTGCAGCAGGGTGTCTTTGAGACACCCCTGCACCCTTGAAATAATTCTCAAATTGCGATTAGCAAATTGCGAATTCACAATTTGAGAATTATTGCACTATCATTCCTATGGGCCTCCTGGCCCATAGGAATGCATTGGAAATTATTCCTTATTTGCGTTTTCGCAAAATGCGAATTCGCAAAAAAAGAATATAAAGAAATCACTAAAAAATAGCGATTTTGTACATACATTCCATTTTGCGAATTTTAAATAGCGATTCGCAAAAAATCGCTATTTAGAATTCGCTAATCGGAATCTTGATACATCTGCCCCATGTCTTTCCTAGACCGGAATCAAGCATCCAAGGACCGGTTTCTGGCTATCAGCCTTCTTCAGCCTGGATAGCTTGACTCCAGTGATGTGCAGACCCCAGATCTGTGTACTGGGGTGAATGTAAGACATTGTTCTGCATTCTGTCCACTGGAATCAAGCTATCCAGAGTGTCGTCAGCGTACGACAGGACTTCCAAACCAAAGGATCTTACAAGCCTAACAAGTGGGGCCACATAAATATTGAAAAGGGTAGGGCTCAAAGATGAGCCCTGATGGACCCCACATTGCAAATGCTTGACTGAGGAGAGGAAGTCCCCCAGTTTAACCCTTTGTTCATGCTGACTAAGAAAAGATGTTAAAAGGCTCAGGGTGGGTCCATCCACTCCCATCTCACTGAGACGGGTGGTCAGAATCGTGGGAGACAGTGTGTCAAAGGTGGCTGTAAGGTCGAGCAGGATCAGAAGAGTCGTCTGACCACTGTCGACCTTGGCGCGGATGTTATTGACTGCCACTGTAAGCTCTGATTCTGTGCTGTGTGCCTTCCGGAAACCATGCTGAGAAGGATCTAGCAGGCACGAGTTATCAAGGAAGGCACTCAGATGGTGATTAAGATGGGCCTCGAGCAGCTTAGCGGGTGCAGGAAGAAGGGAAATAGGATGGAAGTTTTTTAGTATCCTAGGGTCCAAGGTGGGCTTTTTCAGGATACCTCACCATGTTTAAAAAAAAATTTTTTTTAAGAATGGAATCATCGTCTTAACACGCACAAACTTGACTCATGTTTTATTAACCGATTTTCCTCTCTTTTATACTGTAAAGGTTTTAAATAACCATACACAATAAAGTATCCCAGACCATTATAGCCTTCCGTACCTTATCTGTTTCAAACGTTGCACATAGAAATGCTCTCTGCCGGTCGCCTAGCCAGCCTGCTGGCACTCGGCAGGCACTCAAGTATATTCATTCTAGTTGTGGTGTAGAGTGCTTTATAATGCTTCGAGAAGGTATTAACTATAGTAGGTGTCTCTCTGCAGTGCTCCCCGTCTGAACCTGCCAATTCCGTTATATAATTATTGCAACTGGGTTGCCTTATCTTTTGTGCCAGCCCCTTGTCAGGCCTCTCCCCTTCACCAAATTGCCGAGCTATCCAATGTTTGCCCCCGAAACTGCACCTCCCTCCGAGCCTACTCCATATAGTCTGTGAGTTTCTGTCTGAAAGCTGCTTGTGTTGTGCCCCTTGGGCTCTCCGCCAGTTCCATTTCCAGCTTTTTAAGGTCTATTTCTAATGTCCACAGGGTGTTCAATATATCCCTAAGTACTCTGGCCCCCTTGGCTATACAATAACCTCTGATTGTGATCTTAAACGCTTCCCAGACCATTTCCACACTATCGACTGTGTCTTTATTGCAGGCAAAGAAGACCTCTATCTCCTCTCGCAGCTCCTCCTGGAATACCGTATAGAGCAGGATAGGGGCATGTAGTCTCCAAGGACTGCGTGGTGTGTTAAGTCAGCTGGGGAGAGTTTCCAGTACTATTGGCACGTGATCAGAGTAGGTTCTAGCTAAGTGTTGTACTTTAACTATCGCAGGAGCCAGTCCCCTGGACACAAAAAAAGTCTAAGCGAGCCCATGTTTGCGCATGCACAGTAAAATGCATGCTTTCCTTCCCACTTGGATGAGTATGTCTACAGGCGACCACCAACTGGTAGGCAGCCACTATGTCTTGAAGCACTGCCTGCGCTTTAGTGAAGTGATGTGGAGCAGGGTGTGATCTGTCCAGCCTGGGGCAATATGTCACATTAAAGTTCCCTCCCTGTAAAAAATGAGTGGAGTCTATCTCGAAAATCTTAGCCCATATTGTGTTGAAGAACCCAGGGTCATCTGTGTTCGGTCCATAGCAGCATGCAAGCGTAACTGACGTGTTGCCCATCCGGCCCCACGCAAGACAGTAAAGTCCCTCCGAGTCCCATGTAGCGCCTTCCAGTCGGAAGGGGACCTGTTTTTTTAATCCATATCAGTATGAGGAGAATATTCTGTGCTCCTCCCATCTAGCAGCGAAAGTATCTTGTTTCTGGCATGCCAGATGTGTTTCCTGTAGCATAGCAATATGCACTTTCTGTCTATCTAAGTAGGATAATATGTCTTCTCTTCCTAGGGTCGCCCATACCCCTCACATTCCACGTGATAATATTAATATAACCACGCAGTCTCCCCGCTCTGTACAAGCCTCCCCCTGGTGTTGTCTTGTTCCACAGGGAGGGGGATGCAGAGCCTGGACCTTGAATAACATAACAGCAAATGATACAATTGGAACCTTCTCACCTCACTTCGGCCGTTCTGTGTGCTGATACTCCATAGTTCTCTTGCCACTTAACTGATAGGTAACGTAATTGGTACTAGGAATTAATCATTACATATCCTTGTTGTTGGCATCGTGTTCATGCTGCTGCGCTGCACCCGGGCCTACTTCACCCCGAGCCGCGCATTTTAATGATCAGAGATAGTCCTACGCTTGTTGCGGGTTCGCGAAGAATCTGTTTTCCCTGGTGCGTGACCCTGAGTTTCACCGGGTATAGTAATGCGTAGTCTATTTGTGCTGCTCTAAGCTTTGTCTTGACCTCTATGAATTTGCGCCTCTCTTCCTTGGGGGGTGAGGGGGAGGGGGTTGTCGAGCACGGTCCAAGTGTCCCATGTGCCTGTTCTACTATAAACTGCCAGGAGAGTGCCTCTTTCCCGATGGGCCCAATTAGCATCTTCTCGAAGAAGTCCTCCATTCTGCCTGTATTAGTTGACTCTGGTACTCGTACGACACGGATATTATTACGTCTACTGCGGGCTTCCAAGTCCCCATTCTTGGCCGCTATTGTTCGCAAGATCTTCTCCATCCTCGATAGCTGCACAGTATGACCTGCGGTGACATCGTCAGCATCAGATATGCATCTCTCCGCCTCCTTGATGCACTCATCGTGAACTTCGAGCTTATGTGCAATAGCATCCATCCTGGATGACATACGGTCCACCTTGTCCACCACTGTCGCAAAACCCTGCCGCATCTCCTGTAAGATATTGTTAATTTCCGATGCTTGAGAAGTAGCTCCCCCACTTGTGTGCGCCACAGACTCAGAGTCTTGATCATCTTGCGTGGGTTTGTTTGCCTTTTTCCCCGCTTCAAAGTTCAGCTTGGGTTATCGGGTATCCGGTTTCCTCATTTCCGCTGCAGCGCACTAGCACAGGTTTACCTTGCAGGTATGTTTCCGCAGATGTTTTGGTCCTCCCTTCGGTGCAGAAAAACCAGTCTCCAAAGTATGCTCGGTCTTCTAATCGATGGTTCTCTGTCCTGGGATGACGGTACATTTATGGCAGTGCCCTCACGCCGCTCCTACTGCCCAGTGTGCTCAGCAAGTCTTTGGTCTTGGAAAGATGCCTCTGTCATCCGTTTATCCCAGGACCTCCTTGATGTTGCCACACTATATGAACAATGTCTCACGTGTCCTGTCGCACATGCAGCAGCGCAACGCACTGGCCTCTCACTATCTGGACGGTAGCGCTGCTAGTCCTCTCTCCCGTGCTTCCAAGTCCTCACCCACTTCCGGCCGTTGTACTAGGGGCAGGCGCGTGGCGGTGATGGTTCAGTTCAGACCCAGACATATGCAAATCAGTCTTGACTCTGTTCCTTTTGTTAACAGTCCAGCCCGAACTGCAAAGCCATGTCTTCCTTTGCCCAGAAACAAGCATCCTGGGACCGGTTTCGGAGTAACATCCCATATCAGCCAGGCTAGCTTGAATCTAGTGGCAAAGTGAGCAAGGGACCCTCGTCTGGACATACCCTGCCAACTTAGGGCGAACAAAGCAAACACAAAGAGATGATGGATGGAGAGCTGAAACTTTTCAGACACTCTTCCCCCAGTCACAGATCTGGGTTGAACCCCTCATCGTTCCTTAGCTCATTTCGCCACCCCAATTCAGACCCAGCCATATGCATATCAGTCTTGACTCTGCTCCTTATGGCCACAGTCCAGCCAGAACTGCCAAGCCAGGTTTTCCCATGACTGGAAACAACCGTCCACGGACCGGTTTCGGGGTAACACCTTTCATCAGGCAGACTAGCTTGAATCCAGTGGCAAAGTGAGCACTGTAGTCAAGCTATCAAGGCTGATGAGTGGTGAAACCAGTCCGAGGATGCTTGTTTCCATTCCAGGGAGAACCTGGCTTGGCACTTCAGGCTGGACTGTTCTTATTGGGCACAGGGTCAAGACTGATTTGCATATGGCTGGGTTCAAACTGGAACGGCATGCGGAGCAAAAAAACAATTGAATTAGGCCTAGATCTCTGTACTGGGGTGAATGTATGATATTGTTCTGCATTCTGTCCATCTATTCTTTTTTGCATCCGTCACCCAAAGTGGGACGGGTATGCCCAGATGTGGGTCCTGTGCTCTCCATGCCACTGGAGCCAAGCTTCCTGGCTAATTAGTGGTGAAACCCCAACACCGATCCTAGGATGCTTGTTTCTAATCCAGGGAGGACCTGGCATGGCAGTTCAAACTGGACTGTTCCCATTGGGTGCAGGGTCAAGACTGATTTGCATAAGGCTCGGCTCAAACTATAATGGCATGGGGAGCAAAGACAGCAATGCTTTTAGGCCTAGATTTCTGTACTGGGGTGAATGTATGACATTGTTCTGTATTCTGTTCATCAATTATTTTTTTTGCTATTATGTACTAGGGCCTTATAGGGGAGGTCATGCCAATAATAGGGGTATCCGAACTCCTATTGTACCTCAGTGTGTGAAGGTGGTTTTACTGTATTCTAGGAGTTTGCACCATAACACTGGCCATGGGCCTGGCTAGGTAGAGGCCAGGGACAATCAGTCAGTTACCACCAGTACCAGTCAACAAAAAAATAGGGGGTGCCCAGTGCAAAAGATATCTATGCAACCCTATGCTGTCTTCTGGTCTTCCTTCTCATGGATTGTAGTTTATCATTTAGACATGGGGAGGCTTCCTGGCCAAAGAAAATCCCACAGATGAATGAGCAGTTTACTAATGAATGTGTCCTCCTGTAACGCAACTGGTTCTCGTGTAAAGCGATCTGATACTTTCAGGTCAAGTTTGCACCCTATAAACCCAACCCCTCAAAAAAAGTAACCTGCTGCCCTTCTGCTCCAGTGGGGGTTTGTTAAATCAGCTTGCTGATGTTACAAATGCGCGTGGCAAGGGGTTAGGGCTGAAGCAGGCAAGATTCCACTTTGGCCCCCTCCCTTGATCGCTCTGAAAGACAACCTCTGGTGCAAGCATCAGAGATTCTTATAAAGCCCTCCTGGATGTCAGGCAATGGCAGATGGGGTCATCTAAGGGATTCATTGTTAGTGACTCATTTCCCTCTTTGTCATTTTCTCAATTACCTCTCTAGTCCACTGGCTCGGATTTATATTCTTATTGTTTATTCTTTTTTCTTTGCCACTCCAGATGGCATTCCGATTCTTTGAAACTAAGGAACATGCATCAATCTACCAGAAACACATGATCCTTGCACCTAAGAAGGTACATGATGTGATCCTGTCCTACCTGGAAGAGAAGGTAAGAGGCAAATTAGAGCTGAGGATGAAGAGTAATATTATTAAAAATTTTGAAAACGCAAAATAATTGCATTTTGCACAGTATTTTCTAGTTGAAAGCTCAGTTCCAATAGGTCAAAAAGCAACTAATGTAGTATAGCATTACTTGATGACATTGTTTAGAATAAACTAAGTTGGGTTTGTTGATTAAAGATTTATTGAAGAGTACTAAAGGAGTTGCTTGATTTTATAAAAATACTTGTGTACACATCCTACACAGTAAAACATTTGAGGTTACATAGCTGAATTGAGATCGAATACACATTTGTTGTCACTGCCTGTCACCAGAAAACTGAGATACCGTGACACAGCAATGTATATACTGTCCACGGAAGCATTTTGTCTGATATTTCACCCCAGACTCTACCTTTTGCAGAAGGGAAGACCCTTTGAACTGGCAGTGGACGTCGGTTGTGGCAGTGGACAGGCCACAAATGTCTTAGCTGCTCATTTTCAGAAGGTGATTGGGATTGATATCAGCGAAGCTCAGATAGAGGAGGCCAAGCGTGTTGGTTCACCTTCCAATGTGTCCTATCTGTAAGTTAAGATGTATACCTGCGAGAGTCTAAATTCTATGTGAAGCACACATTTTCATCCATGCTGCACCCTTATGAAATTTAGAGTCAGACCGCCTAAAATGAAAACATCAAGTGACACCTCTAGAAGTGGAATTGTATATGTCATCAAAATATATTTCTTACAAAATGATCAGAACCATAAATATTTCCATTAGAAACATTTACTATCATCGGTAAAACATTTGGGAAGGTATTTCTATGAGTCTGGCTGAGGTTAACAGAATCCTTAATATATGTCATGGTCAGTGGTAGGTGGAGATCTTTCAAACTGCTGTGACATTAATATCCTGTGGTAGCTTGTGAGCTTTGAAATTGGTGCACCATAAATATCTACCCTGGGCTGCACTGAGCAGGCTAGCAAGGTGAGTAAAGACAGTGTTGGCAGCTACTCTCTGCTTCAAGAAATGATTTTTAAAGTGGAGACAAATGGTGCAATATAGGACACGATGTTGTATAGGCTGTCTAAAAGGTCGAAGGTTTTAAAGTCATCTTCGAGGGGGCGATTCACTTGTTGCATTAATCTTCAATAGCGTTGTCAAAATGGGTAACTTTGTCAGTATTTGTTTCCTACAGGCTGACATAGTTATTATAGGCAGATCAAAATACCTGAGTTTGCAGTTTCACATGGCCTATCACATATAAAAAATAACAATAAAACAATATGCATATATGTGTTGCCGTCCACATAGTGCAAACCTAGCTAAAGAAGCAATGGGGCACTGTACATTACATGGGGGGAGGGAAGGGAGCCAAGCTACAAGAATGTGCGCATCAAGTAAGTATAACACAAATACATTTCACATATTTAGACTCAGGTAGATTACGTTGTTGGTCTAGAACCACAGAATGTTGGCCCTGGTTCTAAAGTAAAAAGGTGTGGTTACTATGTCACATGTGCTCAATTTAACCTCTTTCATCACTTCTACATTTCACTTCCTTTCATTTCTCTATCTTCAACTTTTAAGTAGTTTGTCAGTCATGTATCTGCAAATGTACTCGTAAGGTATAAGAGACGAGCAAGATAGTAGACTTTTACCATGCATGCTACAGAAACCATATAGTTATACATAGTTATTAAACTTACTACACAGTATACATGTTTTGGTTTTTTTACAAGGGTAGGCATCAGATAGCCTGAGTGAACATAGCATGTCGCATTTATATATAGATGATGAAATGCATCCATATAGGTTACATATTACAGTAAACGTCACAACAGCATCAGTCAGTGCACTCTGGCTCCAGTAAAACAATATCAGCAATACATTTCTCTAATTCAGTTTGAATTAGCTCTCAAATTTGAGTTTAATCTAGAAGTTAGAAATGCCATTACAATACTCTCTACATGGCAGGAAAATAAAATCAATTTCTAGCATATTCAAGCATTGCTATTGTAGAGCTATAAACTCCCATTCGTTTACATGCACATGAATCCCTAAACATCACCTATTTTATTTTTATTTTATTTAAAGAGTTTTATATAGCGCTGGCTAGACCCGAAGGTATCAGAGCGCTTTACAAGAGAATCAACAACGTAACAGAAAAAGATCAGCAATTACACAATACATCAAAAAATAGGCAATACAATTAGGAGAGGTGGGAAAGGAGAGATAAAAGTGGTGGAGGGGCAGGGGAGGTGTGAGAGGGAGGATAAGGGAAGCGACAACAAGGAGAGACGAAAGGAAGTCTGTCTAAAGCCCGACTGGGTAGGTGACGGCCAAGGAGAGAATCCACGGCCCATCTCCCCTATAGCTAAACCAGATAGCTCCATCGGGCATCAGACCGAATAGTTCAGTCTCAATACATTGAGAGAAAAGAGGAGAGACATAAATAGAGGGAAGTGAGAGAGGGAGGATGCGGGAGGAGACGACAGGAGAGACGAAAGGAAGTGCAACAATGTGGTTCAACAATATAACAGAAAAAGATCAACAATTACACATTATATCAAACAATCAGCAAAACAATAGGAGAGGAGAGAAAGGAGAGAGAGAAGTAGTGGATAGTAGGGGAGTTGATAAAGTGAGGATAATGGAAGAGACAACAGTAGAGACGAAAGGAAGTCTGTCTAAAGACCAACTGGGTAGGTGACGACCAATGTAAGTAATCCACGGCCCATTTCCCCTATAGTTAAGCCAGGTAGCTCCATTGGGCATCAGACAGAATAGGGCAGTCTCAATGCATTGAGAGAGGAGAGAATGAGAGAAATAAAAAGAGGGAGGAAGCAAGAGGAGACGACAAGAGAGATGAAAGGAAGTTTGTCAAAAGACCGACTGGGTAGGTGACGTCCAGGGAGTGAATCCCCGGCCTTTCGCCCGGATGTATGTCAGTACAACGCAATCTTTTAGATCACGGTACTTGACATTGCGGGCATTACAACGCAAGTCGTTACAACGACTTGCGTTGGAGGGCGCGGATTTTGGAATATTATAATTTTCTATTCCAACACCAGTCCACGTAACAGTAGGGCAGGTGTTGGAATATAAAATTACAACATTCCTTGTCCAACAGCGCCATCCAGTGCAAGTCATAGTAACGACTTGCGTTGCAATGGCAACGTTGTAAAGGCACTGCGGTGTGAACACCGCGTTGTAAACAATGCTTCCCGTCTCCCCTATAGCTAAACCAGGTAGCTCCATCGGACGTCGAACAAAATAGCTAGATTTCCAATGATGAGGGAAAAATTCACAGATTGAATGGGGGGGAGGGACTAAAGGGCCAGGACAGGTGAGTATACAGTGTAGCCCACCAATCTTATGCTGTGTTATTTTTATTTACGATGTAAAAAATGACTAATGTCAATAATTACCAAAATATGTTGGTGATTTGCACAATTGCACCACGACCACCTACAATGAAAGGACTCCATTAATGCCAGGGTGCCCATAATATGCTAAAGATTACTTCTAACTGTATACCAAAGCCAATATTCTTCCATGGTGAACACCATCATGCTGAGAAAAGGTACATTGTACCAATAATTGTCATTATTGACTGTGGACCATGAGTATGCCAGAGGTGGGCAACATCCGTCTGATGATACCCACAACAGGCCTGCCAAGAATGAATTTAAGTGTGAAGTAGCCAGACCGATTTAAACAAGTCTGGAAAAATAAAATAAAAAATATTTCACATTCAATTTTCTGTCTTTTCAGAATGCCATTTTTTAGTATTTTAAAGTAAGCTCTACATTTCTGTTTAGGAATTTAGTATACAAGGTCAAATTGTTTGACACTAAAAAAACAATATCAAGCAGAGCTCTATGATACAACAGCATTCTACCTATATTTGTTGTAATGGTCTATAATTGAACCATGTATATTTTTGCCAGAATACCGATAACTCGATTATAATTTCCATTGTGAGACCAAGGACTTGAAGATATATATATGTACATTTGATTGAAGTGGGTAGATAGTAATTTTTGCTGCAGCAATACATTGCTGTTGTCATGTTGAGTGCAACATTATGCACATATGTGGTTCCTGTGCTTATTGTGCCACTGGAACCGAGCTGTATCAGACTAATTAACCCTAATCAGTGCTAACCCGGTCTTGGATTGCTTTTGTTCTGGTTCAGGGAGGACCTGGCCTTGCAGTTTGGGCTGGCCTGTTTTTAGTGGAGCAGAGTCATTCTGTTTACCATATGGTTGTGACCAAACTCCGATGGCATGGCACAGTGGGCAAAAATAATGGACCACCATGCAGCCACCTTGTTGTTGCTTCATTCGACACCTTAAGTGTGACAGGTAGGCCCAGACAAGGGTAATGTGCTAATTGTGCCACTGGAACCAAGCCATACACAACTAATAAGCCCTAATCAGGACAAAGCAGGTCTTTTGTGCCCCATTTAAGGGAGTACCTGGCCTGGCAGTTCTGGCTGGACTGTTCCGATTGGAGCATAGTCCAGGCTGATTTACATATGGCTGCGTCCAAATAATTGATGTGGCATGGTGGGCGAATGGATTGCGGCCCTGACCAAATGGAAAAAATGTCATCATTCGTCCCAAAGAGGGTAGATGGTGTTATGTCCTTTATCAACAGAAAGCCTCCTCAAATGGTCAATGAGTGTTCCGCCAACGGGAAGTTTGGAGTCCGCCCATCTGTAAATAAGTCATGTGAATTAAGGGTTTGGCAGACAGGGTAATCCTTCACATTTGTGACAGAGTACCATGTCCACCACTCTCTAACTCAAGCCGTAAGGCCAAAATCTTTCTTCTTGTTTGTGAAGGAGATTTAATGGCTTGATTTAAGTGGAAGCAGTTTAGTAATTTGGGGCGGAAATTGTTCAAATTCAACTTAAAATCCTCAAAGCATAGGTTATTTAAGTTTGACAGATGTTGATCTGTTAATTATTCACTGATCTCTTCAATGATTCTGTGATTTAGGCAGAAGACATACACCATGCACATAGGTAGGTGATGGAATCAGTTGCAGATCTTTAGAGGACTTTTAGAATTTCTAAAGAAATGAACTTTCGGGGGTCTATGATATTTCACTGCATGCTTTTCCTATAAATCATAGACACCACAACCCCTGCGTAGTTTTCCCTATTGGCTCTAATATTGTCTGAAGAAACTTTTGGCCCTATTTAATGTTTAAGGGACCGGATACCACATCAAAATTTGGGGAATAGTCCATCCACTATAACAAAAGTGCCATTGGCTATAATACGCTTATAATGCTGAGTACGTGACCCTGACACATTTGCGACAGAGCTATACATCAGCAAAACTCTAAGAAGGCCCTCCCAGTTTTATTTTTTTATCAGCTACCGCTCCTAGTGGGCAAGCTATGAATTTTGACATAACATACATTACGCCCCTTACTGACAAAGTCCTCTTTTAATTGATTGTGCCAATTAGTTTTTTAAACTATGGTCTTAGATTTTATATTGTTGAGCCACTTCAAACTATAGAGCAGGAACGGTGCAATCTACCAGGCATTATGGTAATAGGTGGAGATTTTACATTTTTTACTGTCTCCAGGTTTGAATTCTTGTAAATCCTAGTGCTGTCAACATGAAAAGTAACAAATAATTTTTCTAGGTTCATGTAGCTGCTTAGGATTACAAGAGAGGACTGCTTCCACAGGATCTTTGAAATTGTATATCCTTCATAAAAAAGTAGGGCTACTCCCCCCGCCTTCCCCCCGCCCCAATTCCAATGACTAAACACATGTTGCCTTATGCTCCGAGGAGATCACACAAGAAAAGGCCATACTTATTGAGAAATAAACTCATGAGTCAAGAAAAGAAGCCTGCTCTGTTCTTTAAACTGTGCACTGCACTGAATTAGCTTGATACATATTCCGTGTGCCTCATGGTGTTAATTATTACCTTTTCTGATAACTCTGCTTCTTAATTGACTGCCCTCGAACAGTGACGAGATGGGTGATGGATAAGATTCTATTGCTATACAAAACTAGTAATCTTACCTTGGAAACAGAGATACAGTTTTTTGTTTCATAATGCCAATACTACAGACATTGCAGAAGTTTGGAATCTTTTTATGGCCGCAATATGAGTCTTTCGCATCTTGCATTCCTCTTATTGCAAGCAGAGGTAAAGGGTAGAGATACATAATATTAAACTAGAAGTAGGTCCGTCATATGAAAATGTAAAGAAAAGCACATCTGAAGCTGCTTTTCAAAATGCTACTATTAATTGAAAGGTGTAAGAAGATTGCTGGCATTAGAATTTTACCACCGATAGCCAGTGCTAAAATGCTTGTGTTGTCTCCTTTAAACACAGCAAAATAATCCTACACCTGATTGCCACATTTCATTTACTTGTACGTCCTTAGCAAAGTAGTAATACATGTACCCGAGGCCTGTAAATTAAATGCTAATAATGGGCCTGCAACACTCATTGTACCTCCCACTAAAGTAGTCCTTCAAGATTTTCTCAGGCCTGCCATTGCAGCCTGAAGTGCAGTGTGAAACTGCCAAATCGACCTGGCAAATCAATCCTTTGCCAGGCACAAAAAAGCCTTTTCAATCAATGAATTCCTTATTTGTAGAGTGCGCTAATAACCCATGCGGGTCTCAAGGCATTGAGCGGCGGTTGGGGGTGCAGTTACTGCTCGAACAGCCAGGTCTTGAAAAGTCTCCTGAAGGTCAGCAGGTCCTGGATCTGTCAGATGTTTTCAATAAACATGTCACCCCTAAGGGAGGTCCAAAAGGCTCATAGGGTAGGATGCATTGTATTTGAAATCAAGCACTTCTGGGTTTGTTTTAGATTTCCTGGTAGTGAAAAATTCCTACATATGTTTTCACTACTGTAAGGCCTATCTCTCCCATTGGGTAAAATAATTTTCCCTCATTCTATTTAATAATAGGTAACTTTAGATTATGAGCAGAGAAGAATATCATGTTTTGCACAAATGAATTGAAATTTCAAATCCTCCTTCATGGTAAAGTCGAATTACCATTAAGTCTCAATTCTGACAATGCCACTTTTATAAAGAGACTGAGAGCATTACGAGTGTTTGACTGCAAATAATCAAAAAACAAATCTAGAGATGACCACGACGTGCAAATACATTTGGAAGACTACATCCAATATCCCAGAGGATAATGTACTGAGAACGGACCCAGTGATATGTGGCCAGATTCCATCAAACAACCGGTTATATTTCAGAAAGAAAAGAAATCGAGGAATAAAAAGAAATATAAGCAACTGAGGAGAACTGTCCTCCTGTTCCATGTCTTTAAAAGAACCCTGAATTGGAGGTGGGTGTGAAACACATCAACTTTTTTGTAATTAACCAGGGAGTGGGCTTATTGGGATTCTCTGGATGAGATGGCGCACTATATATTTCCCTCACTAATGCCTTATATGAGAGTACACAAAAGTAAGTGTCCCAGTGTAGAACAGTCAAACCACATATAAATAAGGAAAGGATCCTTTTTATCTAATCAAAGATCAGACATCACCATTAAATTGTACCAAAAATGGTTGGGATTTTATTTCATAACAAAACCGGAGTAAATCAAGTTATAAGGTACAAACTATTTCACATGTAAACAATTTTTTGAAAAAACAGGCGCACAAAGGGTGGGGTGGCAGGTGCATGGGAGGGATTTGTGATAGTGATGTGAAAAGGGAAGGTAGTGCTCATATATACATCAGCAATTAATATTTACAACCTATCCAGCCAGACGACTGGCCAGCACATATATGACAAATCATAACCTGAATTGTTGCAGATATCGAATCTCTGTCATCCCTGTTTGACAATACAACAGAAAAATGTCAATGGTTCAACCCCTATAGAAAACAGGAAACTTTGCTCCTTGAGAGTGGGGTCTTCGTCAGTAAATGGGAGGTACCTATGGACAATAGAATGAGGTTAGTGGGGTGATGTATTCACAATAAAAGTATCTTTTATTAGTATTATTTACCAATAAAAGTCAGCAAGATCACTTCAGGCTGAAGATGCGGAAGTAGGCCTCATGAGCTCCTACAGGAGGAAAAAGAGACAAAGACACAACCACTAGGATATGAATTGCATACTAGTGGCAGGAGGAGTATAGAGACCCAGCAAACACTCAGAAGGACTTACTCAGAATATTAACCTGTGTTCTTGAGTTAGATTGCAAAAGGGGGGCCAAGGTTGATTAGTAACCTGTGGCTAAAAAGAAAAGCGCCTACGTCAGAAAACTGTATAACTCTGCATACCTACAGATAATTATCTTACATTTGGCCACATACTCCAAGCATGCCTAGGGTAGTATTGGAGTAATGAGGTTCTAGCAAAAGGGATGTGCTTACCAATGTCTAAACAAAGTTCAATTAAGTAGAATGGTCCTTGCGTCTGCAGCAAATGCTATTAGAATTACCAAATGAAAAGACTTTGGGCCCGATGTAGGTCGCCCAAAACCGGTCGGTAACGGCCATTTGGCTTTTGACATGTAGGTGGCTCGGAATTTACAGAATCGGTATATTTACCGTTTCGGTAAATTTACCGCTTCTGTATTTTTCCGAATCTGTAAATATACTGATTCTGTAAATCCATATGTAGGTGGTACAGTTTGCAGTGCCACAGGCCCTTAGGAATTCTTAATTTACCGCCCAATCCTATTGGGTGGTAAAATATCGAATCCAGGTGTACATGCACATCTGTGCATGTACACCTGTGCCATGTGACACAAAGACATACCCTTGGGGCATGTATGTGTGCCACATGGCACACAAGCCTGGAATTGGGATACTACAATGTGTCAAAGTGACACCCCGTTCCCCCTCGCAGGAATCGGTATTTACCGATTCGGGAAATACCGAATCGGTATATCCCATTAATTCCTATGGGCTTCAAGGCCCATAGGAATCAATGAGAAATACCGATTCGGTATTTACCGAATCGGAAAATACCGAATCTGTATAATTGTTAAATAAAAATTAAATAAAAATTACCTACATCTGCCTCCTTCCAATTTACCTACTCTTAAAAACCGAATCGGTATGATTCAGTATTTAAGAGTAGGTAAATCGGAATTACCTACATCGGGCCCTTAATATTCTAAATTAGTCAGGTATGTGTCCTACACTTAAAACAAATCCGACACGAAATGCTCAAAAAGCAACACTTATGGAAAGGGGCGACCACTCGGTCCCCCCGAATGTATGGTGGAGTACCCCGATCCCCCCGGGAAGCCATTTTGGGCGGGAGGCGAGTCTCGGCTGGTATGCCCGAAGCGGCGTAGCCGGGGCGCGCCTTTTCCCGCCCAAGAGAGGGTTGTCCTAGACACCGACACCGCTAGCCACGCCCCGGAGGCGGATTGGAGGTGGGTCCACGCCCGCCCGAAGAAGGATAAAAGGAGCGACAAGCCAAGGAAGCATCCTCTTGTTCCTGTGCTCTGAAGCTGCACCTCCCCGTTGCACGTGAGCTCGAGACGGAACGAAGAGCCAATTTTGAGAATTTAATTTTGTGTTTCTTCTTTCAGCGTGTTCGGAGCTTCCTGACCTAGGACCTTGAGGATTATCCGTGGACGATGCCTGGCAAGAAGGTCGGAAAGAGGGTCGGGACTGATCAGATGCTTCGTATGCTGATGAAGGACATGGCGGACATGAAGAAGCAGATGGTGCGGGGGGACCAAAGAGAGTCATCGGACCAGCATTGCCGGGAGTGGTCCCTAACGGGAGAGGTAGAAGGGCCAAGAGGGGAGCGTCGGGTGGGGAGGCCCCGGTTCCCGAATCACCTCCAACGCACCCGGTCACCCCGATTGAGGCCCCGACTCCGGTCCCGAACGCGGGGCAACCGATCCCTGTGGTGGTCACCCCTGTGAACGGGGAGGATATGCCTCCTGAGCTGGCTGCCCAGTTGGCGGCATGGTTGGGCAGAGAGAATGAGGGGGCCACGGCTGAAGAAGCCAGGTCGATAATGAATCAGTTGCGGCAATCGAAAGATGCTGCGAAGGCACCGTGTCCTCTTGTTTCCCCGCAGGCTCCCGTGGAACAACCAGTATCGGGCGTTGGTTCGGCAGCGACAACGGTCACAGCTACCGGTTCAGGTAAGCAGCCATTGCCGATGGCGGGGGAGGGATCGGTACCTTCAAGGAGAGAAAAAGTTGTTCAGCATATCCCGATTGAGGTAAAAGAAAGGATATGGGCGGATAAATATGTGAACATGTTTTCCTTGTTGACCGATCACTATGAGATTGAGCATGTAAAAAACCAGAAAGAGTTTTTGCATCCTAGTGTATGGCGCGCAAAGATGGCCGGTTTCAGAGTAGATGAATCGATAGCCAATTGGGCAAGAGCGTTTGGAATGTTCACTGCAATTATGGGGGAACGTAGGCCCGAATTATTGGTGGAATTAGCCGTGTACCAGACGCGTATCATGGAATTTTATGAAACGTATGGGGGTAATCAATGGTTTTGTTATGATAGCATATTTCGTAAGTCCAAGGAGCACGACTCATCCCTGACGTGGGATTGTTTCGACTCAATTTCCTGGCAAAAAATTGAGAAGTCGAGCACAGCGAAGTCGCCATCTTTAGGGGGAAACGGGGTTGAGTCTTCCCGCCATTCGCCGGGGGCGCCCTTTCGGGCGGGAACGAGCAATGATCAGAACACAAGGAATAATGGCAACTCAGGTAAAAAAGGGGTCTGCTGGAGCTTTAACAGAGGCAAATGTTCTAGGCCACAGGGGTCTTGCAGGTTCAGGCATGAATGTGCAGGGTACGGGCAGTCCTCGCACCCCGAGAGTACGTGCAGAGCCAAGACTGGTGATACGGGAAGTAGAGGAGGCGCCAAACAGGTCTGAAATAGTCCGAGGGGCGCCTCTACCTACTCCGGTTGATATCATGGCACTGATCCCTTGGCTGAACGAATACCCTGATCATATCTCCGCTGGGGTGTTGCAAGATGGTTTTTCGTATGGTTTCCGCATCCCGGCGGGGGATTTTCAGGGGAAAGCACAATGTAGGAACCAACTATCGGTTCAGCAGAATACGGCGGTGGTACAAGCAAAGATTGGGAAAGAGGTGGCCCGAGGTCGGGTTGCTGGACCATATGACATGCCGCCAGTTGCTAATTTTTTTTGTTCGCCTCTGGGAGTGGTCCCCAAAAAGGATCCAGGGGAATTCAGGTTGATACATAATTTGTCAGCTCCAAGGGGTCTTTCGGTGAACGATGCGATTGACCCGGGAGTTTGTTCGGTGCGGTACGCATCTTTTGATGAGGCCGTCACCATTTTGAATCGCCTGGGGCCCGGAGCGCTGATGGCTAAATCAGACATCGAGTCGGCGTTCCGGTTGCTCCCGGTACACCCAGATGATCAGCGTCTCCTTGGTTTTATGTTTCAGGGACGCTATTACATGGATAAATGTATGCCAATGGGTTGCTCCATCTCTTGTGCGTATTTTGAGACTTTCAGTAGTTTTTTGCAATGGGCGTTCACAAGAACAACGGGGTTTACACATGTTATGCATTATCTTGACGATTTTCTGTTCCTGGGGGCAGCCGGGGACACAGAATGTGCACAGGCTTTGAATGAATTTTGTGATCTCATGAGATGCTTTGGCGTGCCATTGGCACCAGGTAAGACAGTGGGGCCGTCTACTTCGCTCGAGTTTCTTGGAATAGAGCTCGATTCCGAAGAGGGGTGCTTCCGTTTGCCCAAGGAAAAGGTAATGAAATTTAAGGCCTCGCTTGAAACATGTATTAGCGAGACGAAAGTAAATTTGCATCAGTTGCAGCAGGCCGTGGGTCAGCTGAATTTTGCCCTCAGAGTGACACCAATGGCTCGCCCCTTTTCCCGCTCTATTGCTCAAGCCATGGTTGGCCTTAAGGAAGGGCACCACCGCACAAGGCTCTCGGCAGAGGTTCGCCAGGACATGCGCATATGGTTGGCATTCCTGGCGGATTTCAACGGTCGTGTCGTGTGGAACAAACCAGCGGTTTCCTCCGAGGAGCTGGGGTTGTGGACAGACTCGGCAGGGAGTGTGGGCTTTGGCGCCATCTTTGGTAATCATTGGTCAGCACGAACATGGCCGGCATGGTGGCAAGAGAGTGGGCTCACAGGTAACATTGGGTTTCTGGAACTGTTCCCTATTTTGGTGGCCTTAAAAACATGGCCTGAGGGTTTTTGTGATCGCTCTGTGGTGTTCTGGTCTGATAATATGACCATGGTTGAGTGTATCAATAGTCAGGCAGCCCGCTGCAAATGGATCTTGAGATTGCTGAAGGAAATTGTCCTGCTGTGTATGAGACTAAACGTCCACTTTAGGGCAAGACATGTGCCAGGGGTGTTAAATCAGGCAGCTGATGCGCTTTCTCATTCCCGTATGCAGGCCTTCTGGGGTTTTCTGCCCTCAGCGGACCCGGTGGCGGCACCATTTCCCGAAGCTCTCTGGTCTCTCGGTGCCCCGGACTACAAGACCTCGTGGGAGAGAGTCTAGCACCCAGGACAAGGAAGGCATATGAAGGGGCGTTCCGTTCCTATTGGTCCTTTTTGGGTTCAGCTAGGGGGGAGCTTTGGGGCCAAGAGGAGTATGTCCTGAAATTTCTGTTATCATTACACCAGGCAGGTAAATCAGTGGCTACGGCCAATAGGCACCGGGCCGCCATTTCTTTCATGGCACGGGCTCATGGCATCCAGGACCCCACAGCGTCTTTTCTGGTACAAAAGGCGCTGCGTGGGTGGCAACGCCTTGAGGGTCGCAGAGTGGATGAGAGGCACCCGATAGGTCTGGAAAGGTTGGGCCTGTTACTGTCCGTACTCCCTGCGACATGTTCATCTCAATCAGAGACAGTGCTATTCCGGGCCGCTTTTGCATTAGCATTCCATGGGGCTATGCGGGTAAGCGAACTGGTAGCAAGGAACAAGCAGGATACGGGGGAAGGTTTGTGCCGAGAGCACATTCAAATTAAGGGGGAGACAATGATAGTCTCATTTGCCAGGTCCAAGACCGATCAGGGAGCGATCGGGGACAGCATAGTAGTCCAGCGGATTCCGGGATCTCCCATGTGCCCGGTAACATGCGTTGAGGAGTATTTGGCGCAGAGGGCGGCATCATGGGGGGGAAGCTTGCTGAGGCACGCCGACGCCACCCGCTTGAACCCATGCGAGTTTGGGACCCATTCCTTCCAGATAGGGGCTGCTAAAGAGGCTACAGCCAGGGGTCTGAGTGTGGAAAAAGTGAAACGGTTGGGGCGTTGGTCCTCGAATTGTTATAAAAGGTATGTGCGGTTGCACATGTTGTGAAGCTAATGTCATGCACTCACGCTTCTTGTTTTGTTTGGTTTACAGTTTCGCGAGCTTGCGAGGCGGGGCGGACTGTGCAGTCGACCCGACACCTGGGAACCAGCGGTCAAAGATCACCGGCTGAGGAAAGAGTGGTGTGGGTCATGGGCCACTCATACGTGAGGCGTGCCGCAGACGTATTCAAAGCAGGTGACATGATTCACATGGCTGGGGAATACGGGTACAGGGTGACCTTCCACGGAAGGGGCGGGCTCTGTATTGACCAGTTCCAAACTTTTATGGAGGGTTTGTTAGGGCGGACAAGGTCACCGCCATCTGTAATCATAGTGCATCTTGGGGGCAATGATTTGGTGACCACTGGTCGACGAGTACTTCTCGAGTTGATACTATCCACAGTAAGTTGGTTGGCGAGAAGGGTTCCGGGGTGCACGATTGCATGGTCCCATATGATTCCACGGAAGGTGTGGCGGGGGGCTAATTCTGTGTCAGCTTTAAATCCTTCGGTGAAGAAAGTGAATAACAAACTTGGTAGGTTGTTCCGTACAAGTACATTGCATTCTATTCCTCATGGATGTATCAGGGGGGACCATATGTATCTAGAGGATGGGGTCCATTTGTCCCGGGTGGGGAATACCTTACTCATAGGAGACTTCGTAGCTTGGTTAAAGAGTTTGTGCAGCCATGACCTTTAAGTAGGAGTTTTTGTGGGGGGTCCGGATAGCCGGTCAACTATCCGGCCTGTGGCGGTAAGGTCATGATCGGTGAGCAGTAATTGGAAGATCCCTAGAGGTGGGGCGTCACCCATTATGGATGGGAGCGCCCGGGGGGAGGCGGCCATTGGCCCCTCAAACGGGGAGGCAGTCCCCTCTAAGGAGGGGGACGCCGAAAGGGAAGGCGGTCATAGGCCCCTCCCTGGGGAGGAGGGGCTATGGGCCCCTCCTGTGAATTTCCCGGGGCCAGGACATCTGCGACGGCAGATGTGGTAAGTTGTGTGGGGTGGGAGGGGGGTCTACGCTACCTTCTAGACACCTCACACGAGTCCTCGGACGACCACTAAGATGGCGTCGAGTTAACAGGGGCCCCCGCTAAGACAAGGGAAATTGGAAGTAGGCACAGAGGTACAGTCCTCTGTGCGCCTGCCCCTCACAAGTGAGGGGGGAGTTCTGGTATTAGGGATCTGACACCGGTTACGACCTTGCCGTTGGCCCGTAATGTTAGGATGTACAATTTCAATGTTGAGAAATGCATTTACAGGATGTTTCGTATCGGCTAGGAGAACCTTTGTATTAGAGATGTGTTAAGGTCAGCCAAGAACATCGTAATGTGTAAATGAAATTGTACATGATATGAAACTGTTATTTTAATGTTTTAATTTTGTTTCCTATTTTAATAAATACGGCCGGGAGGGTAACTCCCTCCCGCCTTCCAAAAGTTCAGAACCGTTTCCGTCTTCCCAATTCTTGGGGATTGTGTTGAGAGGGGGTGGCGGGTATCTCAGCCATATGGAAAGGGGCGACCACTCGGTCCCCCCGAACGTATGGTGGAGTACCCCGATCCCCCTGGGAAGCCATTTTGGGCGGGAGGCGAGTCTCGGCTGGTATGCCCGAAGCGGCGTAGCCGGGGCACGCCTTTTCCCGCCCAAGAGAGGGTTGTCCTAGACACCGACACCGCTAGCCACGCCCCGGAGGCGGATTGGAGGTGGGTCCACGCCCGCCCGAAGAAGGATAAAAGGAGCGACAAGCCAAGGAAGCATCCTCTTGTTCCTGTGCTCTGAAGCTGCACCTCCCCGTTGCACGTGAGCTCGAGACGGAACGAAGAGCCAATTTTGACCCACCCACCAGCCCCTGATGACAGCGATTTGTTTGAATAAAGTCGAGTGACGTGATATTGTTTCTTTTACAGGTTGTTGTGAATAAAAGTTGATAATTTGGTATGTAATAAAGTTGATAATTTTCAGCATGGTTTTTTCAGGCAAAGTAGTTGCACCAAGAGTTGAACAGTGATGATCAGTAGAGGTTATACTTTGAATTGCTTAAGTATAATTGTCTTTTTTCCTCTTTAGTCTTAGATTGTCGTATTTATTTTGGTCGGGCGGTAAGGTCATGATCGGTGAGCAGTAATTGGAAGATCCCTAGAGGTGGGGCATCACCCATTATGGATGGGAGCGCCCGGGGGGAGGCGGCCATTGGCCCCTCAAACGGGGAGGCGGTCCCCTCTAAGGAGGGGGACGCCGAAAGGGAAGGCGGTCATAGGCCCCTCCCTGGGGAGGAGGGGCTACGGGCCCCTCCTGGGAATTTCCCGGGGCCAGGACATCTGCGACGGCAGATGTGGTAAGTTGTGTGGGGTGGGAGGGGGGTCTACGTTACCTTCTAGACACCTCACACGAGTCCTCGGATGACCACTAAGATGGCGTCGAGTTAACAGGGGCCCCCGCTAAGACAAGGGAAATTGGAAGTAGGCACAGAGGTACAGTCCTCTGTGCGCCCGCCCCTCACAAGTGAGGGGGGAGTTCTGGTATTAGGGATCTGACACCGGTTACGACCTTGCCGTTGGCCCGTAATGTTAGGATGTACAATTTCAATGTTGAGAAATGCATTTACAGGATGTTTAGTATCGGCTAGGAGAACCTTTGTATTAGAGATGTGTTAAGGTCAGCCAAGAACATCGTAATGTGTAAATGAAATTGTACATGATATGAAACTGTTATTTTAATGTTTTAATTTTGTTTCATATTTTAATAAATACGGCCAGGAGGGTAACTCCCTCCCGCCTTCCAAAAGTTCAGAACCGTTTCCGTCTTCCCAATTCTTGGGGATTGTGTTGAGAGGGGGTGGCGGGTATCTCAGCCATATGACAATATGGAATTGAGAGAGCTAGAAACATAGAGCACCTTTAAACAGAGGTAAATTACTCTTTAATTGACTAACATGTAAAAGCTTGCAAATGCGTGATACAACATGCATCACACAATCTAAAGCTGCAATACGTAGCGTGTTTAAACTGCTTTTAGATGACCAAATGCAGAACCTTGGATTTGAGTTATACACCAAAGAAACTCCATGCTTCACAAAGTCTAAAACGCTGAAAAATATAACGCATTTAAACAAAGGCAAACCACTTTAGAAAGACCAAAATGCAGAACTATGGAAATGCATGATACACTAAGAAGCTACCATGCTTCACATAGTTTAAACGTTGAAATATGTAGCGTGTTACATAAAACGGGGAAAACCACTTTAAAATGACCAAAAATGGGAGAGTGAACTGGGGAGGCCCTTTTCACATAGAGTGGAAACAGATTTTTTATCGAGCACATCACACTGCTTCCAACACAGCAGGAGCGGAGTCTGCATATACGTGATTGCTTTCTGGTGTTATACTCCAGCGCGTGTTCATTGTTTGGATAGGTCCAAGTCAGACCCCTGCTGGCGGGGGTGTGGTCTTACTGGTATCCTGGCACATTTGCTTTGGCATTGTCCGAAGCTGGTATGATATTGGGCAAAAATCTGACGTTGATGCAGCCTTTCAGATTACATTGCTGCATGTGCCTAAACATACACTACTGTGTCTTCCCCATCCCAGGTTCTTTCCGCTGAAGTCACTGAGGGGTAGGCAGATCGCTATGGCACTGCTTGCAGAGCGTCAGGTACTCTTAGCGCAGTGGGGATCGTCTATAGTTCCTGATCCTTGAGATTGGATCCAAGGACTCTGGCAACCTTTAGCTATGGAGCTCTTATCCCTTAGCATTGAAGGGAAAGGCAAAGACTTCGCGAAATTATGGGCCCCTTATTTACAGATTCTTATCAAAGATATGAGATAAGTAAAGTGCCCAAAATAGCTGAAAATCTTACAGCTTATACCATTAGGACCGCCCGGGGCAGCTACAGATCCAATTGCTAGGTGATAGACCTTTTTTCCTGGCGACTGTGGTGAGGTTGATTAGGCAGGGCTCGAACTGATGCAGAGAGAGGGTGGAGGGTGGGATGGGGAGGTGGGGTTGTTCTTTTGTTTTATTGTTTCTTACAAAAGTGGTACCTTCGCTGGGTGCAATAATACTTACCTCAGGCTTGATTCTTTGCGCTGTCAGGCCTCTGAATGGAGACCTGATTGCTGTGCATTCCTAAGCAGTTTTGCTCTACTGGCACCCTGATGTAGGCAGCTAAGCTGTCTACTTATTACCATGCTACCACGCTATAAAAATGATTGATTTTAAAATTACCATAAAGCAAACCATAGAAAATGCGTGATACACTAAGAAGCTCCATGCTTCACAAAATCTGAGCGCTTAAATTGTATTTAAACCAAAGAAAACTAAAGCCACAGCTCGGAAATGCACGATCAACTCAGAAGCTCCATTCTTTACAGAATCTCGATGCTGAGTGAAGGGCGATCATTAACCGTGGGAACATACCTGGGGGCTGCTGGCAGAAACCGGTTTGGCAGCGAACAACGTGTCCCTGTCAAATTCACCAGTTAAATACACGGGCGGCAGAGTGCACGCCAGGCAGGTTTATTCAGCAGAGGAAAGCTGATAGATTTTACGACTTTCCGTCTGGGGGTCCATGACAACGAGGAGTTATGCTGAAACTCCTAAATCCTCCCAAGGACGTGGGTATCTTTTTTACGAGGGGCGCATAGTTATGTAGATGAGCCTCATCTCTCCCCTTCTATTTCTAGTGGGGGTTGGAGAGCTTTAGATGAATATATGGATTTGGCATCAAAAGGGTCGGTGGCACTATATCCCTTTGTGGCCTCTCTCTGATTACTTTCTTTCTTTTTGTAGTGCTGCAGGAGATCCTTCCTTTCTTCTTTTCTTCCTTTCTTCATTTCCTCTTTCTCTTTCTCTCCTTTTTTCTTTCCATTAATCAAGTTTTTTATCACAGTGATACATTTGACTTCGATTACGGTTCCTCGTTGTTATTCTTTCCTTTTTGTAATACGCTTATGAAATTGGTTGGAGGAACTGTATGTGACATATTCACATCTGTTTTCTTGTATTTCTTTTTTGATCAACTGTATCACTTTCTTATTGTATTCAAATATTTATCTGCCTTTTTGTAAACTAATAAAATAATTGAACAAAAGAAATAAAAAATAAAAAATCCTCCCAAAGACGTAAATATTTCCTGTCAGCAGCACGAAGCGCACACTATTGTGATTAACCTTTTAACACCATGAAATGTGTTGGTGTGGATTATTTAAATATACATACTGCACTGTAGGGGCATGTTAACAATTCCTCCAATGGTTATTTGGACATTTTTCAAAGGTCGAATGCATAACTCAAGATTTGGGTTTAAACTCAACGAATTAGACCAAAATAGACGAAAGATCGTGTGTCATATTCAGGCAATTGTGCTACATTTGTAAATAAATACTTTTCTGTCTGGATAGCGCAGCGCACATTATTGTGAAATAACTTTGCAAAAAACCCTGAATTAGACACTGCTAAGATATATTGATAATTCATCCAGCATTGTGGTGCACATTTACCAAAGTTAGAATACATAACCAAATATTGAGTTTAATCTGCATATAAAATTATCTTGAAAAAGTCATTGTGCTGCATGTGAAATAAGTAGTTAACAGGTATTGTCATAACCCCAGGGGATTGGCATTCCAGATATAGAACAATGTACTAACCAGTACAGAATACTGGCGTACATTCTGGACAAGTGTGGAGGTGTATTTTGAAAAGGAGTATGGCTAAACAGTTCTATTGATGTCCTGGGTGTTACGTGTCTTCTAGTCACCATTCAGTATAGAGAGTTGGGCTTAAGTTGCATCCAATTCATTAAGGCCATTGTGCAGAGTTAAAACAGTCCTTCCATTTACTTTCATGAACATTCAGTATGGAACTAAGGTCACAGTTGCTGCAGACAACCAATTTCTGTTTTATTATATATCTAATATTCAAAACTCAGATTTATATTTAACTGTTTATAGGTGTGTTAATTTTTACCTTTGGAATGTTTCTCATTTTATTTTACAGAGGATTTCATTGGCCTCAACATTTTTTGGATGGTGAATGATCTTTCTTTTACAAGTAACATTAGATGGGATGTTTCAAATAACACTGGCCTCATTACGATGTCAGTTGAAAAGGCTCCGAACGGCATTCGGGTTGTACGAACCTGTGTCGGAAGCCATGTTTTCGACTGACTCAGAAACTTTACCAATTGAATATGATACAAGGTAACCGGTCGCCCATTCTGAATTTGTTCCCACCGGCATTCGGAGAGTCTCAGTCTGTCTGGAACGAATCGTAGAGCTCTTTGGATCACGTTTCCACCGACCGATTTCTGAATTGGTCTGTTCGCCAAGGATCGGCTGTCAGAAGCCAACTTTGTAGGCCAGTAGCAGCCGCCCCCTTTACCCAAGGGCCTCAGGGTTGGGGCCCATGGGGGTACGCAAGGGACCCTCCTTTCTAGCAATGCACATGTGGCAGGCACCATGGAGTGCCGGCCACAGGGTGCAAGGTTTCCTGCAACCACTCCCTTTTTTCAATGGGAGCCTGTGTTGTCGGTCCGAACAAAGGCTCTTATTGAAGTCAATGGGAGTTTGACCAAACGGTGTTCGGAAATATCTTAATCGGTCGGTTGGACTCCCCCGAGCCAAGTTGATCAAAAATTATTCCGACAAAGATTGAGGCCCTATATATTTTTTTCTTTTTTTTTTACAGTTTTCCAGCTTATTTTGAGTATTTATAATCTTTTTGGGGTTTTGCAACTCTTTCCTGGATTTTATGTGGTCTTTGTGGTTGTATTTTTATTTTATTTTTATTTTTGCTTGTTTTATTTTAAATAATCCTGATATGTTTCATAGAGGTGACCAATATAGGCTCAGGTAGCGACCCAACCTTTCAACTATATTTCCTCTGCCATTACTCTACATAACTGTTCTTGGTACTGACCTTTTACCTAGTTAAGGTAATGCCTAAAATGACATGGGGTTTTCTCTGAAAACTAGCCTCATTCATTATGCATGAGGATTTTTGGAATCACAGCTGGACACCATCTCGTGCATAATAACTATGTATAAGGGTCATTCCTTCCGTCATCCTAGTCCGACATGACACAGCAAAGTATACCCACATTGGGTATATAAACACCATAGATCTGCTAAGGCGGGACAGGAGAAAAGGATTTCAATACTGACACACGGACAAGAGATGCTGAGGTTCCGGCACGTAGACACTCCAGCATGCAGGGGTCAGTCATCCCTTGTGGGGTTTCCATCTCAAGGTCAAGACCAAGACGGAGTCCCACCATTTCTCACTTAAGGTAATGGGGTTGATTTTATCCTAGAGGGATATTTGGCTATACACCTACATACATGCTAGGTGCAGTTAGGTACATCGAGTTAGTCGCATCGTAGGAGTGTGCTTTTATTACGGTCATGTATTCTTATACTTGCCTGAAGTCATTGTTTTAGCACTATGGTAGGAATCTACCATCCTTTTACTCTGTTGGTGCTTAATATTGTTTATATCTTTTTCTGTCTAATGGTTATCTCAGCATACCTATTTTACATTAGAATGACACTGGTTCAATAAATAATTAATGAAAAATGTTCCCACCATTTATTCTCTGTTTCTCTCTGAGACAAAGAGAGCACGAGTGACTGAACAAAAAGTATTGCACTGTTTCCACGATACTGAGGAATCAGGGTTGTCATAGATAGTTACCAAGAACTATTCTCTCTTTGGTATGAGAGGTTTCTAGTGGGTATGTGAGCAAGCTGGTATACAGGCTAACATACCCATTGGAGTTGTCTAGAATCAGTCTGGACACCAATCCGACAGTGTATGTTGTCTAAACGTGCAGATCCTATATAGGTTTATAGGAACTACTTGATTTGCACTGCCAATGTTGGTTTGGTACTTTTTTAACTGTAAAATCTGAGTAGTTCAGTCGTGCTGTTCTCAGAGACCCCTACTCGCATTTTCCCAGAGACTTCTGGAGTGGGAAGGTATGAGAAAGTGCCCTCTTTCAGCATTGTTGCCTTCGCTTTTTGCTGAACAGCTGAGGAACATTGACTAAGTGTGCCCTGAGCTCCTGCCAATCAGGTATCCAGGGCCTATGTTCTTTCCCTAAATCTGCATTGAAGATGAAACCCAATTGGTACTCTCTGGCCACACGTCAGCCTCTGATGAATGGTACCACAGGTACCCAGGGCACTGTAAACAGGAAAGACCTCTAGGGCTGCAGCACCCATTGTGCTACCCTTGAAGGCCCTGTACTTTTACACTCGCACACTGCCTCTGCAGGCTGCATGTTGTGGTGCAGAACAAAGTGAAGAGTCAACATGGCACACATCCCTGTTTAGATACAAAAGGTATGCTGTTCCTAGTATCGAGACAAGGGAAAACTGGTTTTATGTGGTCATGAAGTGTAGGAGGATGAGGAGTCCTCCTTTTGAAATATAGGGCCCTCACGAATATATGAAATTTCTCCGCATTAAAACACTCTGCATACCATCACCACACATTTTTTTGCCCGCCGATATCATGATTCCGCAATTTTTTATAACGAAGGATTGACAACGAAAAAATTATCTAAACATGTAAAACTAAATTTTATCATGCATTACTTAACAATGTTTCCTTTCACAACGAAAATGAAAGTCAAAGAAATGCTTTTTTCAATTTTGTCACCTACCTACTGGCATGGGCACATTTTTTTCTATCCATCCTCATAATCATTCGTTCTTTCTTAATCTAATACTGTTAATAAATTCTAACTTACCTTACCGCAGATCTTTCCTGCATCTGTTTCCATAGAAGTCCCTCTGCAAAGTAAAGCTATTGTTAAATTGAATTACCACTTTCTTCACAAATATTAATAAAGATAAAGAGACTAGTTTTTTCTTAAATACCCTATGTTTACCTTGTTAACGGCTTTACCATCTGTAATATTCTTCAGCCTCTCAACATCATTTTTCCCACGCTCCGTCCTTTTTATTTTTTTTTTACAAATAAGTTTAGTCCTTTTTTTTTACCGCATGGAGAGAATACAAATTCACCATCTTCTTTCGCATATTCAGTGCACCATCGAGTGTCCGGATTCACCGCCAAAAAATTCATTAATTCTCCGTTTTTTTTCTTTTTTTTACACTCCTTTTTTTTAAAAATAATAAAATCTTAATTCCACCGTGCTTCTGCTAACTCCAGGCAGTACTGCTCTGCTAAATTATTTTCAGTTTATCCATCATACCATCTGCTCCAGTCAAACTTATTTTTGGTATAGAGGAGGTTGATCCCACTTCAGTAACCAGGCCAATGCAATACCTGATGGGCTCTTTGGCGGACGGATCCCTCGACCCTTCACAGTCTGGCTTCCGAGCCAACCACAGCACCGAGACCGCCCTCATCGATGCCACCGATGACATCCGAACCCTGATGGACAACGGAGAAACAGCGGCCCTCATCCTACTAGACCTCTCCGCGGCCTTCGACACCGTCTGCCACCGCACCCTAGTGCAGCGCCTCAGCAACGTCGGAATCCAGGAGAAGGCACTGGAATGGATCATCTCCTTCCTCGACGGAAGAACACAGAGAGTCCGTCTACCACCGTACAAGTCAGAGGCCACCAAAGTCATCTGCGGCGTCCCTCAAGGATCCTCGCTGAGCCCAACCCTCTTCAACGTCTACATGAGCCCCCTCACGGCCATCGCACACCAACACAACCTCAACATAATCTCCTACGCCGACGACACCCAGCTGATCCTCTCCCTGACCAACGACCCCGCCGCCGCCAGAGCCAACCTGCACGAAGGGATGAAAGAGGTAGCCGAGTGGATGTCGACCAGCCGCCTGAAGCTGAACTCGGACAAGACGGAAGTCCTCATCCTGGGATCCTCGCCCTCCGCCTGGGACGACTCCTGGTGGCCCCCCGCCCTGGGCACCGCACCCAAACCGACAGACCACGCACGCAACCTGGGCTTCATCCTGGACTCCTCCCTCTCCATGACCAAGCAGGTCAACGCCGTCTCCTCGTCATGCTTCAACACCCTGCGCATGCTACGGAAGATGTTCCGGTGGATCCCCACCGAGACCAGGAAGACGGTCACCCAGGCACTCGTCACCAGCCGTCTGGACTACGGCAACGCCCTCTACGCCGGAACCACCGCCAAGCTCCAGAAGAGACTCCAACGGATCCAGAACGCCTCAGCCAGACTCATCCTCGACATCCCACGACACAGCCACATCTCCGGACACCTAAAAGACCTGCACTGGCTCCCGGTCAACAAGAGAATCACCTTCCGTCTCCTTACCCACGCACACAAAGCTCTTCACGACCAAGGCCCGAGCTACCTCAACAACTGCATCAACTTCTACGCTCCCAAACGACACCTCCGATCAGCCAGTCACGCCCTCGCCGCCGTCCCCCGCATCCGAAGAACGACAACAGGAGGAAGGTCCTTCTCCTACCTGGCCGCCAAGACCTGGAACTCCCTCCCGACCGACCTGCGCCTGACCCAAGACCACCTCGCCTTCAGGAAGAAGCTCAAGACCTGGCTGTTCGGGTAGCAGCAGATCACCCCCCCCCCATAGCGCCTTGAGACCCTCCGGGTAAGTAGAGCGCTCTATAAATGCCTGTGATTGATTGATTGATTGATTGGCGGAGATCTTTTATTCCAAATGCCGTTTGGTGCCCTGGGGGTGAGAGGCCTAATTTGTGTAGATGAAAGTGTGGAAGTGTATAATCTGAAAGCAATTTCTAAAACCGGTAATGGAGTACCAGCAAAGAATATTTTAATCAATGAGTCTCCCATCCTGATTCAAAGAAACACAGGTGCATGTTTGAGATTATATCTCAGTTAGGACGCTCTATTGTACGGTCAACATGCTTATCGCCTGGAAGTTAAACAATCTAGTGGCAATTCTTCAGGACCTAAAAAAATCAAATCTATCTACACGTGGGTGGTTGTATTTTGTGAACTACCAACCTAACACATGCTATGTGTAGTACCTGATAGCATATGACCAAACCTAGTTGGGTTTCTATATCTACTTCATCAATACCCAACAGGTATCTCTCAAGGAATTTCCTTGTGTGCTTTTGCAAAGTCTGCAAAAGGCCGGCTGATCTACCCTCTTTTGCCGGAGTTGGGAGGGCACTGTGACCAGGGAAGGCCTCTAAGGGCCACAGCACATATTGTGCAACCCCTAGAGGCCCTGTACCTTTACACTCACACACTGCCTTTGGAGGCTCCATGTTTTAGTGCAGAACAAAGTGAAGAGTCGACATGGCACACGTCCCTGTGTGCCATGCCTACCACCGACTGCCCTGGCATAGACCAGCCACCCCTCTAGCTGGGTGCACTATACCAATGGCAAGGGTACAGGTACATGAGCCCTGTACCCCCTACAGTGTCTAAGCCAATTCTTAAACATTGTAAGTGCAGTGTTGCCACTAAGAGTATATGGTGCTGTGAGTTTGTCATTACGAACACCACAGTACCATAATGGCTTCACTGAAAACTGAGAAGTTTGGTATCAAACCTCTCAGCACATAAAACCCACACTGATGCCAGTGTGGGATTTAATGCAAAATGCACCTAGAGAGAATCTTAGATATGCCCCTAAAAGAATTTCCCAACACAGGTGTGCAGGCTGAGTGGCTGCTCCCCGGCTGCCACCACCAGACATGTTTCTGGACCCCTGGGAAGAGAGCCTGCCGCTCTCGGTGGTCTGAAACAATGCACATCCTGGTATAAGGTGCCAAGCCTCCGCCCCTAGGATGGGCAGGGTCCATGAATGGGAAGAGTCCAAGGCTTGTCACATTTGTGAGCTTCGTCAGGCCTGTTGCTTCTTCCAGCAACTGGTCCCCACTGGTTCTGGCCCCCACTTTGGGTGGGAGAACCGTTGGGAAAAACAAGTGAGGAAGGGGGGGGTGCCCACTTTTGCCAATCCCTCCCGTCAGGTGGTTGAGGTGAGGGGAAGCGCAACTCAGTCCCTGCCATCTTTCAAATGGGGAACCCAGCCAACCAGAGTGAGGCATATGCCCCCCTCCCAATGGAGGGTGGCATAATAAGGGGTGTACCCACCCCAAGGAAGGGACCCATTTGTGCCAACCTTTACTTACATGTAACACCCCTAAATCTAGTATTTAGGGGCACCCCTGAACCTTCTCTCCTCAGACAAACTACTACAAGAAGCACTGAACAGCCATGCCGAAGCTAAGATGAGGAAGAAGCCCACTGACTTTGCCCTAGCCCTACCTGCATGTCCCACCTCGAGCCTGCAGAAGTGAAACTCTGGTGTGTCCTGCAGCCAGCAACCTCAAGAACCCTTTCAAAGAAAAGACTTTGTCTCCCGTGAACACAGTATCTGTTCACCCACACGCACGAGTTCAATTAGTCCAACACCACAAGGAGGTCTCCCCGGCGCTCCTTACCCATGATCCAGCGATCCCTGACCTGCCTCAAACTTCCAGCTGATGCCTGCAGCCTCAATCCAGAAGGTCCACCCAAACGTGACCAGGAGCTGGTAAGAAGATCCCACCCTAAAAGACACCCCTGTACCAGATGCCCTAAGCCTTGGTTGGCCCAACCAATGGTGTCTAGCCAACACCCAGCATCCTAACTTGCCTCTCCAAGTGATGGTCACTCCCAGATGACCTTCGTCCCTGAGCCTGCAGTATGTTTGCAAACCAGAGAATTCCCTTTGAAAGTAACTGGGCACCCAACGACAAAACAGCATCCTGCACCCGGCCACCCTAGTGCCGCTTAGGTTGTACCTTTGGTGCTCACTTGAACCGCCATTTGCCCTGAGCTTAAGTCCAGGAGTTTTGCTCCCACAACTTTGTGGCCTGCTCGTAAGCAGCCATTAACCGGAGGCCCCATATCCTCCATTGCATAACATTGGGCCTCAGCACCCGGCCGCCCTAGGGCCGCTGAGGGTGCTTTGAGAATGCATCCTCGACCCAGGGTGACCCCTGAGTCTAACCCCAGAAACCCAACTCCCATAACAAAGTACTTACCTTTGAACCAATATCACTTTTTTGCTCCCATAGGATAACATTGACTGTGTTCTATCAAAAGTGTGGAGTTGGAAAATCTATGGAAATCTGTAAAATTGTATTCAAATAACTAAAACTCTTTTACTTACCTATTAACAGGAAATGTTCCAGTGCAGTATCCAGGTATACTGCACTGTGTAAGAAAAGTAATCTTTTTTTAACTACCATGAACAAGAGCAAAGTTCGAAACGCGTAGGAGTTTGTATCTGTAATAAACATCGTTGTGAAGCCATAAGGAGTGCTGTGCTATCTCTGCGGGATAATCTATATATATATATATATATATATATATATATATATATATATATATATATATAGCCATACATACATATATATACTGGGACAGGCTAACATCGCTGAAAAACATTACCCCCACTTTCAAAGGAAGTCCATGACCACATGGAGAGACACCGCTACTTGAGTGATGTCCCGGACTGTGTTCTACGGCGGTGTAAAAGGTGGGAAGTACGGATCAAAACTGGTTGCACGCCCAGAATAAACACTGTGACCCCCTCACCTGAATTCTTTGTCGACCAGCCTCAATTGTGGGGTTCGAAAAAATCTGGTAAACAGGAACGCCGCTTGCAGCACATTGAGGACTACTACTGCACTCTGGGAGTTGCAGTTTCACGTGCTGGACTATGGAAGCGATTCCTCCCCCAACGAAATACAGGTGTGCACTTTTCTACTTTAGAGAGCCAAATCACCTTTGAAAATGAGACCGCAGTGGCAGTGGCACTTGGCAGGGGAGTGCATCTGATGAAGGTAAAATGCTGAAACGCGTCATGCTGATCCCCCGCAAATAAAGCTGTTTGGTTTTGTATTCGGAGTGCGCCCTAGATTTACTTTCTTTGAGAGGGAAACTGGCTGTGGCAATATATATATATATATATATATATATATATATATATATATATATATATATATATATATATTCACTGAAAAAACCATAGGTTTTAGCCCATATATAGTTAGGGATTAGCATTTACAAAACCTTAATTTACTCGCACAAAACCATAGAATTTCGCATATATAGTTAGATGCAACAACTATATATCGCGCACCCGCAATCCACTGCTGATCATGTCACATATTACATCATTCATGACATGGTCAGTGACATCACTGATGACATCACTGATGACATCTCAAATGACATCACTGATTACATCACTGATGACAACATCCAGTGACTGTATGTTTCTGTAAAGTTAAAATATGTCTTACATATTGAAGAATGAGTGGATGTTTAAGTGTCTGGATGAAGGATTTAGTAGGTGCATGACTGACTGTATGAGTGAGTGATTAAATGTGTCTCACTGAGGGCATGGGTTAGTGACTAAACTGTCTTAATTTGTGCATCATTATGTCTGTTGTTCTGTAAACTGCTGCATGTGTTGATCAGTAGCTATATGAGTAACTATATGGGTTATTGATTGGTTGCCCAAGTATTTGTATGGGAGACTGAGTGTGTGTGTGGGTGGCGGGGAGATGTATGACTCTGTGCATAGATGTGTGAGCAGTTGATTCACTAGATGTATGGGTTCAAAAGTGCATGTGGAAACAGCTGTATGGGCGGTTGACTGTGTGCATGAGTGTATTGGTGAGTAAATGGATATCTCAGTGCTACATGTCAAAGTAAGTACATATGTAAAACACAGTACATGTGAGAGTTGACATATATAAATAACTGTGCAAAAGAGCCAGTGAATGTGTGAGTGGCTGTATGGATCATTGTGAATTTGTATCAGGGATTGTATAAGAGAGTAAATATGTGTTAGTATATGTTTGAATAAGTAAGGTGTGTATAACTGTATAGTTGAAGAAATGGAGGTGTGATTGATTCTTTGCATGACTGACTAGATGTGTGAGTAACTCCATGGATGAGTGACAGTCTGTGAGTTTCTGTTTACACTGAGTGTATCTAAGGTTATATTAGAGTCTGAAGAGGTTCATCGTATTATCACATGAATGATGTCATCAGTGATGTGATCAGTAATGTCAAATGTGATGTCATCAGTGATGTCATCAGTGATGTCATTTGAGATGTCATCAGTGATGTCATCAGTGATGTCATTTGAGATGTCATCAGTGATGTCATCAGTGATGTCACTGACCATGTCATGAATGATGTAATATGTGACATGATTAGCAGTGGATTGCGGGTGCGCGATATATAGTTATTGCATCTAACTATATATGCGAATTTCTATGGTTTTGTGCAAGTAAATTAAGGTTTTGTAAATGCTAATCCCTAACTATATATGGGCTAAAACCTATGGTTTTTTCAGTGAATTTCAATGGTTTTTTAATAGCAAATATCAAAAGATGTCAAATGTCAAGTACGTGATAGGTAAAAACATTTTCGTATTTATGCACGCTGATGTGCTTTGAACGCTGCCCCCCCCTCTTTTCTCTTAGAAGTACTCTCTCTTTGCAGATAGTGAAGGGTAGTTAACGCAGGCCTTTGCCCCCGTTGTAATCCGTTGTGCCTGCTTGTCTCTCCATTTGATTGATTGTTATCCAAGCATTTACTATTTTAGAATTTATTCTCTTTGGTTCATTCTCTATTTACTAACAAGCACAAAGCCGCAATACTCTGTTTAGTCTTTGCAGATAGTGAAAAATCGTGTAAAAAAAAAAATTAATCAAGCAAAATCAGTAGGCCACTAATGGGATCTCTTTTTGACCTCGCTAAAATAGAAACATTAGGAACAACCCTTCATGAGAAATACGAAACTAGTGAGATGAACTGAGCTCCACACCATGATGGCTGCAAGACAGCTCGGCTCCGCCACCCACCCCACCCAAAATAACGATAAACTCTATGCAAATATTATAAATATATACAACACACCAGCAAAGTAACAGGGTAAAACATTTTATTAAATAACTATATACATAACTATTTTATACTTTTTGTTGCCTGATCCGGCTAGCTCAATCGATCGAGCATGAAACTCATGCACTCTGATAGCAAGCGTTGCTGCTGATGCTATGCAAACAAAAACTGTTTTTCAGTTTGTACATTCTTCAAGATTTTTCATCCAAGGCTGGTTGAGAGTTTGTAGAACGATGGCTTCAGATTTTCAACATACGGTGTGGTGGCACGGACTGGGAGGGTGCGCTTGACTCCTGCCCCCTCCCCAAGTCGTGTTGCCCTGGCGTGGCCTAAGATCGCCCCCGACATAGGCGGCCGGCTCCCGGGGTCCGGCGGAACTTTTTGCCTTTTGATGACTCTTCCATTCTGGACCTTATCCCACAATCCGTTTGACCTGAAGACACGCTGTAGTGGGGCGCCCCTTTACCGTTTCAGTTGCCATTCCGCCCGCTTTTGCTACACTGTGCCTCTTCCGCCATTCAGCTGTTTACCGCCCGCTCTTGCGACTACAGCGTCTTGCTCACCATGTAGTTGAGTTGCTCCCGCTCTTGCGATGCAGCTATAGGCGGCTGCCACAGGACTCTCAAAATGGCGGCCGCCTCTTCAGATTTGGGCGTGGTCCACTAAAATGGCCATGGGACACCTTGGAACTTGGACGCTTGTCTGCTAGGGCTTGGGCCCCATTCTTGAAAGCGTCCACTGAGCCTTGAAGATTCTACAAAAGTCTTGGGGGCCCCCGACTCCCGCAGGCTTCTGGTGGGGAGCGGCTGCCATGATTGCTCGTGGAATGGCCACGACTGAGATACGAGATGGTGGTGCTCTCATGCTAACGCCAGCTTCAGTCTGAAACATCCAGAAACACTCTAGACTACCTATTCGATCAGTTCCGGTAGCGCCCCAACGTGACCCGTTAGGGAAGAACTTGCCCTCCCCTCTTTGACTGATGGTTCTTGTTGCCTGTCCCTTCTGTTGTCATTTAACAGAACTTTTTAGACTGCTGAAAGGGGTTGTGTTCCGACCGCTGGTTGGTGGAGACATTTTGAATATATTCTGGACCTACGTTGTCGCGTAATGCGTTATATGACATGCCGCGTTAGCGCACCCGGAAGTACTCCAGTGCGCGAAGCGCAGCTTCCCGGAAGGGATCCGGGGCACGGCGCGCAGCGCGTAATGTAAGCATAACAGGTCATCTGACTTGTTAATAAAACTTTTCATTGGTTCATTTTACTTTTGTTATTCTAATGATGAAAGGCTTGGTCATATGACCTAAAAATTACGCTTTTTATTGCTTTCGAACATTATTTTTTCTTAAACATATATGTTATAATGTTCCAGGCTAATGTATTTTCCCGGAAAATTTACAACTGTCCTGCAAGTAAAATATATTCCTTTTTCTAGAAAAAGGGCGTTTCTTCGTCCCATGACGGAGCCCTTGAGCAAAAGATGCTCGGCCTGCTGTCTTAGTGGCCGATACGCCTGAATATCAGATTCTTATCGATCACTTTATGTTGCAGGAGTAAAAAACGCAACAGCCCTTGACCATTTATCTTTACTGCGTTCCTGCGTATTATACCTTTTATCCGTCATGTAATTGGACTGCTTTATTTCACTTGCCTTTTACTGATTCGAAAACAGTGACTAAAATTAAAAACTTTACCAATGTAAATACTACTACCATGTTTTGTTTTAAAAACCTTTATTGTGAAAATGTCAGTATACAAATACGGGCCTATAACCACGTGGGCGGGCCACGGAGCAAACTGGAATCGTATATGATGAGGAGACATTTACACTGTAGAGGAACGCAACGAGCGGGCCATTAGATTGCAAGAACTAAGGTGTCTAACAGTTGCGGAATCGGTGGACGTACATTTTGTAATTAAAATACGACAGGGCCACTTACAATAAAATTATCTAGATATACATTTGCGGGCAAGTACCATGGGTGACTTTAATTCGAACTTTCAATAGTACAGTAATCAATAACACATCAGAACTTAATATCAATAGGGATGTCGAAATATTCAATCAATTCTTGTTCCCGCCCGCCATGTGCTTCAAAACTGCATACGTATCTCGTGATATCAAGGTTGTGCAACCAGTACACAACAAGGAGTTACGAGTCCCATTTATACCGGCGCCATTTTGAGCGAGGCCGGGCAGGTCCAGGATATAGTCAAAATGTCTCCACCAACCAGCGGTCGGACCAGAACCCCTTTCGGCAGTCAAAAAAGGTTCAGTTAAATGACAACAGAAGAGATAGGCAACAAGAACCAACAGTCAAAAGAGAGGAGGGCAAGATCTGAAGCCATTGTTCTACAAACTCTCAACCAGCCTTGGATGGAAAAATCCTGAAGAATGTACAAACTGAAAACCAGTTTTTGTCTGTATAGCATCAGCAGCAACGCTTGAGTCAGCTTTGTGTGAAGCCGCCATTTTGATTCAATCAATAGCGTCCCCCTGCACACATTCAGGGACATGGTCGTGTCTTCAGGTCAAACGGATTGTGGGACAAGATGCAAAAAGGAAAAGGAAAAAAGTTCCGCCGGACCCCGGGAGCCTGCCGCCTATGTCATGGGCGATCTTTGGCCACACCAGGGCAATAGTGAAGCTGCAGCAGGTGCAAATAAGCTTCAGACAGTGTTACAAGCGCTGCTCAGAACTCTCAACTATTAAACCACCTCCGTGCCATCCGGATCTTGGTGCCTTGTGCTGGTTCCGACCTATTCACACATCGGTCCGCTACTGACACCAACTCATAGGCCAACGGGACACCCCACGCTGACTTTCGGCACAGCATTGTAGGATGGCCACACCAGTGCGGCAACTTGCTAGACACCACCTCGGTGCCATCCAGATCTCGGTGCGTTATGCTTCCTTCGGCCTACTGTAGCCGCAAGTGCGGACGCAACTCAGCTGGATAGCGAGTGAAACACCAAGGGGCGCCCCACTGCAGCCGAGGAGCCTCCATCTTGGGGGCGACGCACAGCATCACATTGCTTTCCAATGCAGTCAGATCCTCAAACAGCCCCCACTGACTGACGCGACCTCACAGGCCAACGGGGCGCCCCACGCCGACTTTCGGCGCAGCATTGTAGGATGGCCACACCAGTGCGGCAACTTGCTGGACACCACCTCGGTGCCGGATCTTGGCGCGTTGTGTTGCCTTCGGCCTATTCGCAAATCGGTCCGCTACTGACGCCGCCTCACGTGCCAACGGATTTTCTACGCTTTTTATAGCAGCGCGTAACGTAAGCATAACAGGTCATGTGAATTCTTTATAAAACTTTTCATTGGTTCATTTCACTTTTGGTTTCCTAATGATGGAAGGCTTGATCATATGACCTAAAAATAACACTTTTCATTGGATTAAAACATTTTTTTTTCCCAAACGATGAAAGCCCCACCTTGTTTCTAGGTGTTTCAGACTGAAGCTGGCGTCAGCCTGAGAGCACCACCATCTCGTGGCTCCGTCTTGGTCATTCCGCGAGCAATCATGGCAGCCGCTCCCCACCGGAAGCCTGCAGGAGTCGGGAGCCCCCAAGACTTTTGTAAAATCTTCAAGGCTCAGGGGACGTACGAGTTCCAAGGTGTCCCAGGGCCATTTTAGTGGACCAGGCCCAAATCCGAAGAGCCGTCCTGTGGCAGCCGCCTATCACTGCACCGCAAGAGTGGGCGCAACTCAACTACATGGTGAGCGAGACGCTGCAGCCGTAAGAGCGGGCGATAAACAGCTGAATGGAGGATAAGGCACAGTGTAGCAAAAGCGGGCGGAATGGCAACTGAAACGGTAAAGGGTCGCCCCAGTACAGCAAACGAGCCTCCACCTGGGGAGGCCCGTTCACGCCGCCTACCCCCCTCCCACCCCCCGGGGCGCCCCATGCCGTTTTTCGGAGCAGCATTGTAGGATGCCAAAACCAGTGCGACAACTTACTGGACATCACCTGGGTGCCATCCACATCTCAGCGCGTTCTGCTGCCTTGGGACTATTCGCACAACAGACCGCTACTGACGAGGCCTCCCCGCGCACCTCCCGGGACGCCCCACGCCGTTTTTCGGAGCTGCATTGTAGGATACCAAAAACCAGTGCGGCACCCAGGTAACATCACCTGGGTGCCGTCCAGAACTCAGCACTTTGTGCTGCCTTGGGACTATTCGCACAAAACACAGCTACTGACCATTGTTGCTTCTTTTTTCAAAAAAATGTTTAAATGTATTTACTGTTTTTGTTGCGTTCTATATATTTATAAGTTATTAAAGTGTTATAATCCTACTACTTTGTTGGAGTGCTATATATTTTTTATGTGACACATAATTGTAAAAACTTTGATGTACAAAGAGGCATCCCTGCAATCTTTCGCTTCAGGCTCGGTCCCACACACCCTCACAGTGAGAATCCCCTCCCCAAGCACAATACAGGATGGTTATCAGATAGTAGGAACGCGTGTGGTGTGACGGATCTCATCGGGTGGGGGCCTTGATCTACTGTAACTCCTTTGAAGAGGGGTGATTCTTTACAGCTGGGGCCATAAACTACATCTGCAGGGCTAGGTGATAGCCTAGGACTGGCCTGGACAATCGGACACAGAGGAAGAGGAGTGTCAGAGGGTGCGGTAGTGAATAGGGTGAAAGGGTGGTGTCGGGCGGGCACAGGGTGTGATTCTCAGGGAAGAGCAGCGCACATGGGAGGAGGTTTCTGGCCCATGCATGAGAGAGAGAGCGGGGGTGACCAGTGCGTGGGGGAGATGCTTGCGAGGGTGGGGAGCCATGCTGAGGATTGGCGGCGTGCAGAGAGTGGGTCTGGTCAAGGCATCTAAAATGGCTGCCGTGCTCAACAAAAGTGTGGCATTGCAAAAAAGACAAGATGGCGCAGACAATGTTTACCAATAAGGATTCATTTATAACAATTATTTTTAACAAAATATTTACTCGCAGTCACAAAATGGCGGTTGTTAGACGGACCGGGAGGGTCGGCCGAGATTACGGGGAGAGGTCTCCAGGGAGAGCCGTCTCCAACGACTGTACAGATAAGTAACTTCCCCCCCACAGACGGACACCACACAAGATTGAAGGTTAACGAGACTTTATATGCAATTCTTAGGTTACGTTGATATAATACAAGGAGGTCTGGACTCAGGGGTCCCCTCGGTTCTGATCTCTGGTTGAGGAAAAGGGTAGCGGGACAGTCTTAGTTACCAATGAGTTCAATAGCTCTCAATCCTCGAGCTCGGCGTGGTTGCTGATCGGGCCGTGGAGGAGCCAAGCAGGTCCCGAGATGGATGAAGGATGGTCGACGGGCCGGGGAGAAGCCAAGCAGGTCCCGGTGAAAGATGACGGTTACAACGGTCCGCGGCCTCGCCAGCAGATCCGGACGACGGTGAATGGAAGAAGGTTACGACGGCTGTGGCAGCGCCAACAGGCAGGACGATGGTGCACAGGACAGAGCTACGGCAGCGCCAGTAGTCCGTCCAGGATGAGTTCTTCTTTCGTCTCTCGACTCCAAGATACAACTGCCTTCCTGGTCTGGAGCTGCCCCAGTTATAGGGCTGGTGTGCTTTGATGTCCGGACCCTCGCACTTGGAGGTCGGGGGGTCCGGGATGAGGGAGTCCAGACACCCAGCAGGGGGGTGGAGCCGGCGCTCGGGGAGGCGATGGGCGAGCGGCACTTGGTGGGGGAGAGCCATCGACACCTCCTTCTCCCATTGACTTGCCAAGTAGCCCGCTCACCTCCTGGGTGGATAGTGGTGCCGGGATGTCGGAGGCCTGGCCAGGCCCAGGGTTGAGGTCGGCCGGGGGCCAGGCGGCCACGTGGTGAAGCCCCCAAGATGGCGGCCCGGGCTGGGCGCGTGGGCCGGTAGTGGATTGGGCCCACGAGGTCGACATGTTCGAGGGCAGGTGTCCCTGAGGGGACGTGGGACGTGCAGTGGTGGTGTGTGGTGCTTGCGTGACTGGGCTCGGGCCTGGTCGAGCCGGGGGAGAGCGGCCCGTCATGTGGCCTGTCCAACATGCGTCCCCCCCAGCTGAAGGCGGGGAGAGTTACCCATCCTCTTGGGGACTCTCTTCGTCGAGGCGGAAAAACCGGGACAGGCCATCCGCGTTGGCGTGGTCGGACCCAGGCCGGTGTTCAACGGTGAAGTCCATACCTTGCAAGGAGATGGACCAGCGTAGCAGTTTTGGGTTTTCCCCCCGCATATGCATCAACCACTGCAGGGGTCGGTGGTCAGTCTGCACCCGAAAGTGGGTGCCAAAAAGGTAGGGTCGGAGCTTCTTGAGGGCCCATACCACAGCGAAGGCTTCCCTCTCTATGGTGCTCCAGCGTTGTTCCCGTGGTAGGAGTCTCCGGCTGATGAAGGCCACCGGTTGATCACGGCCTTCGGTGTTTACTTGGGACAGGACCGCCCCAATGCCCTGGTCGGAGGCGTCCGTCTGGACGACGAACTCCCGGCTGTAGTCGGGGGCCTGGAGCACAGGAGCGGAACACATGGCGGCCTTTAACTGTTCGAATGCCGCTTGACACTCTGGGGTCCAGTTCACCTTCTTGGGCTGATTTTTTGACGTGAGTTCGGTGAGAGGCCCCACGATGGTACCATAGTCTTTCACGAACCTTCGGTAGTAGCCCGTGAGGCCCAGGAAGGCTCGCACCTCAGTTTGAGTGATCGGGGGTTGCCAGTTCTGGATGGCGGCAATTTTTAGCTGTAGGGGGGCCACTAGGCCGCTGCCCACCTGGTGTCCGAGGTAGGTCACCGACCCTTGTCCAATTTGACATTTGCTGGCCTTGATCGTGAGGCCAGCTCGCTGAAGGGCTTGTAGCACTGCTTGGAGGTGGTGGAGGTGCTCGGTCCAATGGTGGCTGTACACAGCGATGTCGTCCAGGTAGGCGGCGCTGAACTCTTCGAGCCCCGCCAGGACCTGATTGACGAGCCGTTGGAAAGTCGCTGGGGCATTTTTCATGCCGAAGGGCATGACCGTAAAATGATAGTGGCCATCGGGGGTGGAGAAGGCAGAACGTTCTTGTGCTCGGGGTGTGAGGCCGATCTGCCAATAGCCTGCCGTCAGGTCGAAGATGCTGAGGTAGCGGGCAGCGCCCATCCGGTCGACCAGTTCATCTGCCCGGGGGATTGGGTGTGCGTCCGTTCTGGTGACTTCATTCAGGCCCCGGTAGTCGACACAGAACCGGAGTTCGGGTGTGGTTCCGGGGGCGGCTGCTTTGGGGACCAGTACGACCGGGCTGGCCCATGGACTGTCTGAAGGCTCGATGACCCCGAGCGTGAGCATCTTAGCCACTTCCGCCTGGATGCAGGCCCGTACCCGATCAGGTACGCGATAGGCCCGGTAGCGGATAGGAGGGCTGTCTCCGGTGTCCACATCGTGCACACACCAGGAAGTGACACCTGGGGTGAGGGAGAACAGACTGGCAAATCGTGATAGGAGAGCTTGGCACTCTTGGCGTTGTTCTTGGGTGAGGGTCTCCGAGAGTCGGACCCCATCCACGGAGCCGTCTTGCTCCTGGGTCCGCAAGAGATCAGGGAGAGGCTCGGAGTCGTCTTCAACCCCATTGTCTGTGGCCATCAAGAGGCTGAGTTCTGTTCGTGCAAAGTGGGGTTTCAGTCTGTTGGTGTGGAGGACTCGGAGCGGGTTCCGGGCGGACTCCATATCGATCAGATAGGTGGCAGGACCCTTGCGCTCGATTACCTTGAAGGGTCCCGTCCATTTGTCTTGGAGAGCGCACGGTTCTGTGGGGGACATTACCCAGACCTGTTGCCCCGGCTCGAATTCAATAGATGAGGCGTTCTGGTCATACCATTTCTTCATGTCCTCTTGACTGGCCTCGAGGTTGGCTTTTGCTAGGTCTCTGAACCGCCGGGACTGGTTGCGGAGGGTGAGGAGGTACCGGAAGACATCTGGAGGACTTTTGGCTGGAGGCATCTCCCAGCCTTCTTTGATCAGGCTGAGTGGCCCCCGTACTGGGTGTCCATAGAGTAGCTCGAATGGGCTGAAGCCTAGGGACTTCTGTGGGACCTCCCGGTAGGCGAAGAGGAGGCACGGCAGCAGCACGTCCCACTGGCGACGGAGGGGTTCTTCCAATCCCCCGATCATCCCTTTTAGTGTGCGATTGAACCGCTCAACAAGTCCGTTTCCTTGGGGGTGATAGGGGGTCGTGAAGCGGTAGGTGACCCCACACTGTTGCCAGAGGGACTTCATATATTTGGAAATAAAGTTCGTGCCTCTGTCACTGACGACTTCTCGGGGGAACCCCACACGGGAGAAGATCCCCATCAGGGCCCGGCCGACCACTGGGGCTGTCACGGTCCGGAGAGGAACAGCCTCAGGGTAGCGGGTGGCGTGGTCCACTAGTACCAGGATGAAGCGATGGCCTTGTCTTGTACGCGGGTCTAGGGGTCCCACAATGTCTATTCCGACCCTCTCAAATGGGGTAGTGACTACTGGAAAGGGTTGCAGGGGGGCCTTTAATTTGCGGCCGCTCTTCCCACTGGCTTGGCACGTGGGGCAAGATCGGCAATGCTGGTGCACATCGTTTCTCATTTTTGGCCAGAAGAAGTGGGTCACTAGGCGGCTGTAAGTTTTATCTTGTCCCAGGTGCCCGGCCAGGGGGACATCGTGGGCCAAATTTAGCAGGAAGTCTCTGAAGCGGAGGGGCACCACTAGTACTCGGTTGGCCCCCAGCTCGGCGATTCGTTGCTCGCTGTACAATAGGTCATTGTCCCAGTAGACCCAATGAGTTCCGGAGGTATCCCCTGCGCTTTGGGCGAGCGCTTGTTGTCGGAGTCCCTCAAGGGAGGGACAGGTCTTCTGCTCCTGACGAAATTGTTCTTGTGTGGGTCCCCCTTCTTGAGCCCACTGGTCAAGATTAGCAAGGTCGGAAGGTTGAGCAAGTTCGAGGGGGATGCCATGGTCGGGGGTCTCGGCGGGGGCGACCGGAGGCGGAGGCGCCGGCCATTCTGGTTCTTCCGGGTGATGGCTGGCACGGGCGGCCATGGACCGGGTGGTGACGCACGCCCAGTCTGGGACGCCCACATCCCCAAGTGTTCTTTTCGCTCCACGGCTGCCCACGGGGAGCTTTCCAGGTCATTTCCGAGGAGGCAGTCCACGGGGGCGTCGTCTCGGACCGTTACTTTCAACATGCCGGAGACCCCTCCCCACTCAAAGGGGACGCAGGCCATCCGGCACAGACTCTCCGAGTTGTCGGCTGATCGCACAGGGCAGAGAATGTTCGGAAGATATTGTTCTGGGGTCACCAGATGACAGCGGACGGCTGTCACACTGGCCCCGGTGTCTCGAAGGGCTTCGGCCCGTTGTCCATTAATGCTCACCCATTGGCTGTACTTCTGGGTGTTAGCGGGTAGGGGGACCCGCGGGACCATGTCTCTTCCCCCTAAGCACGCGAGAGTCATGGCGGCTGGCTCCCACTCTTGATACTCTTGCTCGTCTGTTTCTTGTTCCTCGGAGATCTGTTCTTCCCCTAGTGCCGCGGCGGCCACCTGGCGGGGTCTTGGACTCTGATACTGCGGCAGCTTGGGTCGCTTGCATAGTGGCCGACTCGTTGGCATCGGTGACATGTAACATTGGCTCTGTATCCCGGTCGCGCCGGGGTGCTGCCCCGGTTGGCCGGGGGGGTGGTGCTGGTAGTGGGGGCGGCCGGAGTGTTGTCTCTTCCTCGTCCTTGGCCCCCTCCTCCTCCTCTGGATCGGTGGTGACCATTGTTGTTCCTGTTCTGCTCGTAGGACCCATTCCGGCCCACTCTGGTGATCTCCCACCGGTCAGCTTCGGCTGCGAGCTGCCGGGGATCGGTTAACTTGCTGTCGAGGAGGTGTTGGCGTAGTTCAATGAAGCAATTGTTGGACAGATGCTCCCATACCATCAGATTGAACAGCTGCTCGTAGGTCGTGACGTTGTTCCCTCTGATCCAGCCTTCGAAGGCTCGGCTAAAGTACGTTACATAGTCCACCCAAGTTGTACCTGGAATGCGTGTGCAGTCTCGGAACCTCTGGCGGTACATCTCGGGCGTGAGGCCATAGCGGGTGAGGAGGGCCGCTTTCATATGGTCGTAGGAGGTCATCTGGTGGTCTGGGAGCTGTAACAGAGTATCGCGGCCCTCATTGAGGAATTTGCCCCATAAGCCGGCTCCCCAGTCGGCTCTATCGATCCGGTGCGCAGTCATCGCGATTTCATAGGCCTTAAACCATTGCTGGATGTCGTCTTCTCGAAAATATTCTCGGACCACATCCTTGGGGATGTGCACTTTTTTCTCCGTGGTCCCTGGGGTGGACGGTCTGTCGGGCACCCCTAACTCTTTATTTTGTTTGCGCAGGTTGATCTCGGCTAGGTTCCGTTCGTGCTCGTACGTTAGTCTTTTTTCCTCGAGCTCCCTTTGCCTCTGTTTCTCCTCTCTTTCTTCTCGGAGGCGAAGGTGCTCTAAGTTTATTTTTTGCTCGGCCAATTTGAGTTCTATGTCCATCTTGAGTCGGGCCATTTCGAGTTCGTGTAGTCGGGCTTTTTCTCTTTCTTGGATCTCGTCTTGCGAAAGACTGGTTCTTTGGCCCTCAGGGGCCGTGTTGGTATTTTTCGCGGTGCTTTGCTCAGGGGCTTCGACATCCCCGGTCTCTGCCCAAGATTCTAGGGCATGCTTGAAATCATCTTTGGTGCTTAGTCCGGTGGTAGCGATACCTAGTTCGATGCAGAACTGCTTTAGTTCACGATGGCTGTATTCCTCTAGTTTTTCCATTTGGAACTTCTCAGTTGATCCGCTCTCTTTAGTCGACATTGTTGTTCGTTGTGGGGTGAGCTACTCTCTGTACGTTATGCGGTGATTCGGATCGCGCCGCTGGCCACCAATGTTAGACGGACCGGGAGGGTCGGCCGAGATTACGGGGAGAGGTCTCCAGGGAGAGCCGTCTCCAACGACTGTACAGATAAGTAACTTCCCCCCCACAGACGGACACCACACAAGATTGAAGGTTAACGAGACTTTATATGCAATTCTTAGGTTACGTTGATATAATACAAGGAGGTCTGGACTCAGGGGTCCCCTCGGTTCTGATCTCTGGTTGAGGAAAAGGGTAGCGGGACAGTCTTAGTTACCAATGAGTTCAATAGCTCTCAATCCTCGAGCTCGGCGTGGTTGCTGATCGGGCCGTGGAGGAGCCAAGCAGGTCCCGAGATGGATGAAGGATGGTCGACGGGCCGGGGAGAAGCCAAGCAGGTCCCGGTGAAAGATGACGGTTACAACGGTCCGCGGCCTCGCCAGCAGATCCGGACGACGGTGAATGGAAGAAGGTTACGACGGCTGTGGCAGCGCCAACAGGCAGGACGATGGTGCACAGGACAGAGCTACGGCAGCGCCAGTAGTCCGTCCAGGATGAGTTCTTCTTTCGTCTCTCGACTCCAAGATACAACTGCCTTCCTGGTCTGGAGCTGCCCCAGTTATAGGGCTGGTGTGCTTTGATGTCCGGACCCTCGCACTTGGAGGTCGGGGGGTCCGGGATGAGGGAGTCCAGACACCCAGCAGGGGGGTGGAGCCGGCGCTCGGGGAGGCGATGGGCGAGCGGCACTTGGTGGGGGAGAGCCATCGACACCTCCTTCTCCCATTGACTTGCCAAGTAGCCCGCTCACCTCCTGGGTGGATAGTGGTGCCGGGATGTCGGAGGCCTGGCCAGGCCCAGGGTTGAGGTCGGCCGGGGGCCAGGCGGCCACGTGGTGAAGCCCCCAAGATGGCGGCCCGGGCTGGGCGCGTGGGCCGGTAGTGGATTGGGCCCACGAGGTCGACATGTTCGAGGGCAGGTGTCCCTGAGGGGACGTGGGACGTGCAGTGGTGGTGTGTGGTGCTTGCGTGACTGGGCTCGGGCCTGGTCGAGCCGGGGGAGAGCGGCCCGTCATGTGGCCTGTCCAACAGCGGTCAACAGTTCCTGATTTCCATCGAATTGAACGTTAACAGACGTCACGCAGCAAAAAAATAAAAATGCTCACGCACAGCCGCTGGAAGACATGTATCAACATATATGAGCCTCCTCAGCCACCCTCAGAAAACATAAGGGGTCAGGATATGTCTCCCGTACCCCCTTATACCTAGTAATTTAATTAAATCGAAACACAAAATGGCGAATTCACGTTTCGCTACCAGTTTGCGACCCGGTTCGCGAACCGAGAAGCGCTTCTACCGCGAAAAATCAAATTTTTATTATTTGCCCCACGGACCCTTTAATAACCCCAACATCATTCCTAGGGGGTCAAGAGGGGTCTACCTAGCCCCTTTTCATTAAATTCCCCTTCGTTTTTCTCCTCCTCTTGTCTCTCGATCCTACCGAGAGACAAGATGGCGGCCGCACCGGACTGTTTAGAATGTTGACAGACACCGGAGAGCCAATCAGCTTCGCTACGCAAAGCTCAATTACGCGAAAAGTATGCGATCTGGAGCGCTATCTGGGATGCTGTCACAGATATATCTGTTTTTTAAACGTTAATTTCTCAAAATCCACTGGAGCACATATATTGAGACCCAGCAAAGGCACATCGGGCTAACAGTCCCTATAATTTTGCCAAGTTTCGTGCAAATCCATTCAGCCGTTAGTTTGCGACCCGGTTCGCGAACCGAGATGCGCTTCTACCGCGAAAAATCACATTTTTATTATTTGCCCCACGGGACCCTTTAATAACCCCAACATCATTCCTAGGGGGTCAAGAGGGGTCTACCTAGCCCCCTTTCTTAAAATCCCCCTTCGTTTTTCTCCTCCTCTTGTCTCTTGATCCTACCGAGAGACAAGATGGCGGCCGCTACGGACTGTTTAGAATGTTGACAGACACCGGAGAGCCAATCAGCTTCGCTACGCAAAGCTACGTTACGCGAAAAATACGCGATCTGGTGCGCTATCCAGGACGCTGTCATAGATATATACATTTTTTAAAATGTTAATTTCTCAAAATCCACTGGAGCACATATATTGAGACCCAGCAAAGGCACATTGGGCTAACAGTCCCTACAATTTTGCCAAGTTTCGTGCAAATCCATTCAGCCGTTCGAGCTAAAAGTGAGGCCAAACGCCCTATGGAAATTAACATGGGAAAAACGCGTTTTGGGACCCCCCTTTTTTCTCGGCCCCCCTTGACGAAACCCACCAAAATTTATAAGGGCTGCTCAGAAACAAAATGTGCCATTTTCCTGAAAATTCCAGCCGATTCCGTCCACAAACGCCAAAGTTATTAGACATAGAATTTTCAAAAGTCCCATAGGAAAAAAATCCTAACTATATATACCTACTGGCTATCGCCAGTAGGTAATATATATATATATATATATATATATATATATATATATATATATATATATATATATATATATATATATATATATATATATATATATATATATATATATATATATATATATATATATATCTTCCAGTACTCTATCCTTGCAGAATCCAGTCACCAAACCACGGACTCAGATAGACAACGCGGACCCATTTTCTTCGTGCGTTTCTTATTTATTTAAAGTTTTTTCCGCCCTGCATCAGTATGCCGCCATCATATATATATATATATATATATATATATATATATATATATATATATATATATTCACTGAAAAAACCATAGGTTTCACACCAGTTATAGTTAGCTGTAAATTTTACTGACATAAAGCCATTGAAATTCCCACGTTATAGTTAGTTGGAATCACTATAACTTGCGCGCCTGCAATGCACTGCTGATGCCGTCACATATTACATCACTCATCACATGGTCTGTGACATCACTCATGACATCACTGATGACACCATCCTTGTGACAGAGTGACAGACCTCCTTTCAGTGTAATGTAACCCTTGAAACACATATTCCAAAATAGAAACTAACATTTTCAAAAAAATGGAGATACCCATACCAGTTACAACAACCAATTCAGTAATTCCACCATTTATATACACATTCACTCATAAAGTGATGCTCTGCTCACCATAGGATATAGTTTTGTTGCAATATATGCAAACAAATGTACATTTTGAAAATTTGGTTTGGACATTAGGGACCATCTCCCTAACCTCTGCACCCGATGGAGTGGGTTGGTTGGAGGTGCCTGAAGTTGAAGGATGGGGAGGGTTCTTGGTCATTTGCCTGACTTCTGCTCTTGAATAATTGTTTGGGTGTTTCCTCTGCATATGCCTTATCATCGTGTGGTTCCCAAACGAATATTTCCTGTTTGGGTTCCCACTTGACAGTTCTTGGTCACAGATGAGTCAAGTCACCTTTGCTGCATTTACTTTTTGGGCACCCCTTGGCATTTTTAAAAACTCCCAAATAAAATGTTCTTTGGGTTTGTATGGGGGATTGTCCTCGGGCAGATATTGCCTCTCCTCCTGCTCCTCTTCGTCCTCCTCTTCTTCATGACCACCAATGTGGTCTTGTGGTGGTCCTTGTGGTGGTGGTGGAGGTGGTGGTGGTGCAGATGCACCTGCAGCTGCTACCAGTGAAGCCATTTCTTACAGAATGCAGGTCTTCTTCACTCAAACAACAAAGTGAAAATGAGGAAAAAAGGTGGGGTCTTTCATCATTTCGAAAACAAAACTGTTGTGAACCAATCAAAAGTGTTATTTTCATTTCACAAGACCCGACGTGCTTACGCTACGCGCCCAGGGGCTCGTCGCGTAAGCGCATCAAATGCTTCCGGGTGTCACTGACCATGTCATGAGTGATGTAATATGTGACGTCATCAGCAGTGCATTACACGCGCAAGTTATAGTGAGTCCAACTAACTATAACGTGGAATTTCAATGGTTTTATGTCAGTAAAATTTCCAGGTAACTATAACAGGTGTGAAACCTATGTTTTTTTTCAGTGAATATATATATATATATATATATATATATATATATATATATATATATATATATATATATATATATATATATATATATATATATATATATATATATATATATATATTGGAAACCCAAAAAGTGCTCAGAAGTAAAGCCGCACTCCGCTGTCAGGTAGATGTACAACACCTTTATTTTCAAAGACATGCAGCTTTCCATCTCGTAAAGAATTCTCTCGGCCTTACACGTTTCAAAGCCTTCTTGCTTCTCATCAGAGGCCAGCATTCAGAAAGGGTTTCTTTCCACCACAATACTCTCAGCATGACTTGAATTACTTAAATAGGCCTCCGGTGTGCCCCTGTGTTTTAAGTTCGTTTGTCCCAATGCATGCTGGGGTATGTAGTTAATTTAGGAAAATGTTTTACCCTCCAGTGGGTTTCTTTCTTCTATGCTCAATTCGGGATAAGTTTAACAGCCCTCCAGTGGGCCCCAGATGAAACTTTGCATGTCTTCTTAATTTGAATACCTGCTGCGCCGATACCGAGGGGATGTCGCCTCTCTGCCAGACCTTCACTTGTTTTACAGGTGGTGCGTTGCTTCCGTGGCCGGAGCCTCCGTGATAGTATTGGAAACCCAAAAAGTGCTCAGAAGTAAAGCCGCTCTCCGCTGTCAGGAGATGTACAACACCTTTATTTTCAAAGACATGCAGCTTTCCATCTCGTAAAGAATTCTCTCGGCCTTACGCGTTTCAAAGCCTTCTTGCTTCTCATCAGAGGCCAGCATTAAGAAAGGGTTTCTTTCCGCCACAATACTCTCAGCATGACTTGAATTACTTAAATAGGCCTCCGGTGTGCCCCTGTGTTTCAAGTTCGTTTGTCCCAATGCATGCTGGGGTATGTAGTTAATTTAGGAAAATGTTTTACCCTCCAGTGGGTTTCTTTCTTCTATGCTCAATTCGAGATAAGTTTAACAGCCCTCCAGTGGGCCCCAGATGAAACTTTGCATGTCTTCTTAATTTGAATACCTGCTGCGCCGATACCGAGGGGATGTCGCCTCTCTGCCAGACCTTCACTTGTTTTACAGGTGGTGCGTTGCTTCCACGGCCGGAGCCGCCGTGATAGTATTGGAAATCCAAAAAGTGCTCAGAAGTAAAGCCGCACTCCGCTGTCAGGTAGATGTACAACACCTTAATTTTCAAAGACATGCAGCTTTCCATCTCGTAAAGAATTCTCTCAGCCTTACGCGTTTCAAAGCCTTCTTGCTTCTCATCAGAGGCAGGCATTCAGAAAGGGTTTATTTCCACCACAATACTGTCAGCATGACTTGAATTACTTGAATAGGCCTACGGTGTGCCCCTGTGTTTCAAGTTCGTTTGTCCCAATGCATGCTGGGGTATGTAGTTAATTTAGGAAAATGTTTTACCCTCCAGTGGGTTTCTTTCTTCTCTGCTCAATTCGAGATAAGTTTAACAGCCCTCCAGTGGGCCCCAGATGAAACTTTGCATGTCTTCCTAATTTGAATATCTGCTGCGCCGATACCGAGGGGATGTCGCCTCTCTGCCAGACCTTCACTTGTTTTACAGGCGGTGCATTGCTTCCACGGCCGGAGCCGCCGTGATAGTATTGGAAACCCAAAAAGTGCTCAGAAGTAAAGCCGCACTCCGCTGTCAGGTAGATGTACAACACCTTTATTTTCAAAGACATGCAGCTTTCCATCTCGTAAAGAATTCTCTCGGCCTTACGCGTTTCAAAGCCTTCTTGCTTCTCATCAGAGGCCAGCATTCAGAAAGGGTTTCTTTCCACCACAATACTCTCAGCATGACTTGAATTACTTAAATAGGCCTCCGGTGTGCCCCTGTGTTTCAAGTCTGTTTGTCCCAATGCATGCTGGGGTATGTAGTTAATTTAGGAAAATGTTTTACCCTCCAGTGGGTTTCTTTCTTCTATGCTCAATTCGAGATAAGTTTAACAGCCCTCCAGTGGGCCCCAGATGAAACTTTGCATGTCTTCTTAATTTGAATACCTGCTGCGCCAATACCGAGGGGATGTCGCCTCTCTGCCAGACCTTCACTTGTTTTACAGGCGGTGCGTTGCTTCCACGGCCGGAGCCGCCGTGATAGTATTGGAAACCCAAAAAGTGCTCAGAAGTAAAGCCGCACTCTGCTGTCAGGTAGATGTACAACACCTTTATTTTCAAGGACATGCAGCTTTCCATCTCGTGAAGAATTCTCTCGGCCTTACGCGTTTCAAAGCCTTCTTGCTTCTTATCAGAGGCCAGCATTCAGAAAGGGTTTCTTTCCACCACAATACTCTCAGCATGACTTGAATTACTTAAATAGGACACTGGTGTGCCCCTGTGTTTCAAGTTTGTTTGTCCCAATGCATGCTGGGGTATGTAGTTAATTTAGGAAAATGTTTTACCCTCCAGTGAGTTTCTTTCTTCTATGCTCATTTCGAGATAAGTTTAACAGCCCTCCAGTGGGCCCCAGATGAAACTTTGCATGTCGTCTTAATTTGAATACCTGCTGCGCCGATACCGAGGGGATGTCGCCTCTCTGCCAGACCTTCACTTGTTTTACAGGCGGTGCGTTGCTTCCACGGCCGGAGCCGCCGTGATAGTATTGGAAACCCAAAAAGTGCTCATATATATATATGAAACAAAAATTCTTCCTTCAAGAAGAAAAACGCAGGCAGCTTCTGGATGCTTCAGTGTTCTTTTATTAGAGGCACAAAATCAGGTATCTGCCTACCGACGCGTTTCGCCACCGGGGCTTGGTCACGGTAAAGTTGATTAGTGCTAGGTGCTATTTACATAACAAATTAATTTACATAGAAAGAGGACTGCTGCTGGTCACTCCTCACAGAGTTGTGTCAGCCATCTTGGAGTGGTACAAGTTCGTAATATACAAGTATTGTCACATCATACATGCTTTATACACCGATCATAATCCCGCCCAAGTGGGATAATTCATAATTATTTACACAGTATCAATAGCGATGTCTCGCCAAAAACGTATCATACTAGTCTCGCCCAAGTGGGCTAGAATAAACTGTCATTGAGTGACAACACTTAATCAATATACTATTGCCATGATGTCCTCTGATGTTGCACTCAGTCCTACATTCCTATGCAAAAGAAAGAAAAGTAGCAAAAAGTGTGCTTTGAAAACAAGTATGACAAATTACATCATTATTTACACAATGAAACAAAAATCGAGGTATTCAGACATGTTCTTATTTACAATAGGACTATTTTCATAAATGGACTGCTAGTTCTTCACTACAATTCATCCCTATGGGATGTAGTGTCTCGAAATCAATAATGAATTTGGATTCCAAAGTTCTCAATTGATGCAGTCTATCACCCCCTCTTACAGTTTGCTTGACTGCATCCAACACAACATACTTCAATAAGTTGTCATTTTGATTGTGATAGGTCTTAAAATGACGAGCAACAGGATATTGTTCGTTGTTATTTCTAATTGCTCGTTTGTGCTCCAATATCCTGATCTTAGCCCTGTGTTTGGTACTACCAATATAAAATTTTCCACAGGGGCAAATTAGACAATATACACAGTATTCCGTATTGCAATCAAAGGGACCTTTGATGGTGAACAATCTAGAGCTGTTTGGTACTTTAACTTTTGTACAGTTGTTACTACCTTTGCAGGCCTTACATTTCATGCAGTATTCAAATCCTCCTGGGCTCACATTTTTAACTTCTTTTCTGGATGTGACTGTGTTTTTACTCAAGTCATCTTTCAGAGATTTCCCTTTTCTGAAAGTTATCTGGGGGATTCTTTCACATATTTACTCAGAAAGGTGTCCGTAGTTAGGATTGGCCAGTTCTTAGTCAATATTTGGCGAACCCTATATGCTTGACCTGAGTATGTGGTGATGAACCTCACTGTCTCATTCTCCTCCTCCAATAGTTTTATCAGAATATCCTCTTTCTCGAAAACGATCCATCATTACAGATTTCTCCAATTACTGACCCCAATACTGGAACCAACACCGAAGGGCAACTGCAGGGGGAACATGCCTTACTAAGTAACAAAGTAAAGGTACAGCAGCTATTTGACAAATTAGATAAACTACATCGCAAAGAGGTAGCTAAATGGTGGGAAGCTGAATCATTACAGAAATACCTCGATGTGCAACGAGTGCCGAGAGGCTTAAGAACTTACACTATCCCCACCTTTGAAAACCCTGACCCAGAGATGCTGGAAGAATGGTCATGCAACTCAAAGGACTGCTCAGCAACAATGATGCGAATCCTTATTAAATCCGCAATTAAGGATAGAGCAAAGTTATTGGAACAGATTGATGCAGAGATGGCGGATCTGGTGAAATAACTACACAGGAGAAAATTCAAGAATTCATGACTAAGCTTGAAGGGCTTCTCAAGAAACTTGAAGATGACATCACAGCCAAAGAACAACGCAAGTTTATTAGAGACTTCAAAGACTATCAAACGGGCAGGACCTTGACATTCCACAAAAAATATGACTACTTATTTCAAAAAGCGAATGTTAATCCAAATGAAAACACTCAAGCCAATATCACAGTGGAAGGTGACAGCACTGCTCCTGAAGAGAGTTATGCATCAGATGGCAACCTTTCTGACGCACCAGGAAGTACAATGGGGACACCAATGCATGGAGTGGGCAGAGGTCGGATCAATTTCCTCATGCAATTCCAAATGTTGAACAAGACCAAGCAAAACCAACAAGGAGGGCAAGAGGACCAGGATTTTCGCAGGGGCCGAGGACGAAACTTTCGAGGCAAAGCCGGAGGATTCAGAGGAACCAAAAAGCAAGGAGAAGAAAGAAGAGACGATTCCAATACACCCGCACCCATGCAGACAAGAGAAAGAAAAGGGACAAAATGACTGTAGTCAACCTCTCCAAACGTGAGTTAAACAATGTTGAAATTGACTTACTGGCTCTAGGATTGTCTTTTTGCACTATGCACAAAATGGACTATGTACAAACCTGCATAGATCCATTTTGTTTTATCCGCAAATTGAAATTAAAAAAATGGTTTCAATTCCATGCACCTAACTTTACAACAGAATCAAGAGTAGATCCTACGGGAACTTTGATTTTATCTGATGTTGAGACCATACAAAATGTGACTGAGTTAGATGAGGCAATTGACCAGCATGACAACTCTAATCTTAATTTGGAAAATGTGGAATTGACAATAGACAAACCTTGTAAGAGTGGCTTTAAACCCAAATCAACATTTGTACCGGTGATCCATAGTGATGCTATAGATGTTTTTGAAAGGAGTGTCACGAGACCTGAAAAAAATACGCTATTGTACCAAAGGCTTAGCCAAGCAGAACTTAACTCGTGAGCAGAGTGAGGCACTCGATTCCCTCAAAAATGATGACTCCATAGTAATCCGTCAGTCGGATAAGGGAGGGAATGTTGTGGTTTAGGGAAAAACTGAATATATATCTGAAGGTCTTAAACAGTTGGGAGACATACAATGTTATCAAAAAGCGACTGTTGAAGAGCTACAAATCTCTTATGATAAATATGATGAAATGCTTTTGAACTGGCATGAAAGTGGTATTTTGGAGAAGGGGGAATATCTGGGATTGAGTTGTAGACACCCCAAAACACCTATCCTGTACCTCCTACCCAAACTGCACAAAGACCCGCTAGTTCCACCAGGCAGACCCATTGTGTCCTCCATAGGGTCACAATTGGAAATAACATCGAAATACATAGACTTCTTCCTGAGACCATTTGTGATTTCCTTACCTGCATATCTTAGGGATACCATGCACTTCCTGAATTTGATCAATGACTTAGCATGGGAACCTGATTACCTGTTGATCACCTTGGATGTGACTAGTTTATATACATCCATTAAACATGACACTGGCATCCTGGCAATAAGACATTTTCTGAGAGCAAGATCAATCAATACCCTAAAGCACACTGAAATGTTGGTTGATATGACACACTACTGCCTGACTAACAATTTTTTCTATTTCAACGGCCAACTATATAGGCAGACACAAGGGACGGCGATGGGCACCTGCTTCGCCCCCAGCTACGCAAACTTGTTCAAGGGCTGGTGGGAGGAGCAGGTGTCCGGTAGCCAAGGTGACCAGGGAGAGAGGGTCATATTTTGGACCCTCTTTATTGATGATATATTTTGTATTTGGAAGGGAGATGAAGTGAGTGCTAGGAAATACATTTCAGACCTTAATTACAATGAATGGAACATCAAATTAACATCTTACATCAGTAAAGATAAGGTCATATTCCTAGACACGCAGACGAAGGTTAAGAACAATAAGCTGCCACCAGGCTCCATAGAAAGGAGACTGCGGGTAATAGCCTCCTGTTTGCTTCCAGTGCACACCCCTACAGCCTTATTCAAAGTATCCCTTATGGGGAACTGTTAAGAGCTAAAAGAAACAGTAGTAGCATGACTGAATTCGAATTGGAGAAATCTGTAATGATTGATCGTTTTCGAGAAAGAGAATATTCTGATAAAACTATCACGCAAGCAGTTGAAAGAGTCAACAAGGTAGCAAGAACTGACTTGTTAGTCCCCAAGCAGAGAGCATTGGAGGAGGAGGATGAGACAGTGAGGTTCATCACCACATACTCAGGTCAAGCATTTAGGGTTCGCCAAATATTGACTAAGAACTTGCCAATCCTAACAACGGACACCTTTCTGAGTCAATATGCAAAAGAATCCCCCCAGATAACTTTCAGAAAAGGGAAATCTCTGAAAGATGACTTGAGTAAAAACACAGACACATCCAGGAAAGAAGTTAAAAATGTGAGCCCAGGAGGATTTGAATGCTGCATGAAATGTAAGGCCTGCAAAGGTAGTAACAACTGTACAAAAGTTAAAGTACAAACAGCTCTAGATTGTTCACCATCAAAGGTCCCTGTGATTGCAATACTGAATACTGTGTATATTGTCTAATTTGCCCCTGTGGAAAATTTTATATTGGTAGTACCAAACATAGGGCTAAGATCAGAATATTGGAGCACAAACGAGCAATTAGAAATAACAACGAACAGTATCCTGTTGCTGGTCATTTTAAGACATATCACAATCAAAATGACAACTTTGAAGTATGTTGTGTTGGATGCAGTCAAGCAAACTGTAAGAGGGGGTGATAGACTGCATCAATTGAGAACTTTGGAATCCAAATTCATTATCGATTTCGAGACACTACATCCCATAGGGATGAATTGTAGTGAAGAACTAGCAGTCCATTTATGAAAATAGTCCTATTGTAAATAAGAACATGTCTGAATACCTCGATTTTTGTTTCATTGTGTAAATAATGATGTAATTTGTCATACTTGGTTTCAAAGCACACTTTTTGCTACTTTTCTTTCTTTTGCATAGGAATGTAGGACTGAGTGCAACATCAGAGGACATCATGGCAATAGTATATTGATTAAGTGTTGTCACTCAATGACAGTTTATTCTAGCCCACTTGGGCGAGACTAGTATGATACGTTTTTGGCGAGACATCGCTATTGATACTGTGTAAATAATTATGAATTAGCCCACTTGGGCGGGATTATGATCGGTGTATAAAGCATGTATGATGTGACAATACTTGTATATTACGAACTTGTACCACTCCAAGATGGCTGACACAACTCTGTGAGGAGTGACCAGCAGCAGTCCTCTTTCTATGTAAATTAATTTGTTATGTAAATAGCACCTAGCACTAATCAACTTTACCGTGACCAAGCCCCAGTGGCGAAACGCGTCGGTAGGCAGATACCTGATTTTGTGCCTCTAATAAAAGAACACTGAAGCATCCAGAAGCTGCCTGCGTTTTTCTTCTTGAAGGAAGAATTTTGTTTCATATAATTAAGGGTGTCTGGCATCCACGCAGGCTCGCCGTAACTTCAGAGACCAGGAACAGCCGGGAAGGGTGGTTTGTTTATATATATTGGATTAGCACAGTGCTATCCACACCGAGCTTTACAATGACAAAAGGCATGTATAACTCCAGGCACAATATTACAGCTTTGGATTGGTAAAATACCATCCAAGCCAATCCAAAGCTGTAATATTGTGCATTGAGTGATACCCATGACATTCATGGCTTAAATTCCCAAAAGCAGGTGCACAATAACATACATTTCATTTTTACACTGAAGATGAACCACCAAATGAATATTGTCCATATGAGGACATTAAAATTCCGCTCACCTACCAGGAGCACATAAACTTGTTTAAAGGCCAAATACAGAATGAGTATTGAGCCTGCTCTGAACTTAGGGATGAAAATGTTAGGAAATTTTGCCCAGGTACCAGCTATTATATTAGATAACATTAAAGGGGTTGCAGCAGCAGTGGCAATATGCCAATGCCTGAGGGACTTCACTGCTTAACAACAGGAACGCAAATTACCTAAAATCATCATAGACACCTATGCTGAAGTAGGTAGAGATGTTTTAAGAGATAGAGCATCAAAACCTCAACTCATGGGTGGTCCTGAAAAGGAGGACACCAAGCAAGCACCTGATTCTTCCAAGAAGAAATGGGATAATAACAATAAAAACGAAAGAAAAGAGAGAATGGAACTCAATCCAAAAGTGGGTCTCCTCAATATGAGCATTCTGAAAGGAGATAGAACCTTGGGAATAGAGATAACAGTATAAAAACTGACAGGTATCAGGATACTGATACACGTTCCTCTCCTTCCTTTCAGGGTTCACCAAGAAACTCTGAGAGAGAAAAGGAAGGTCAGAAAACAGACAAAAAGAGCGTACAAAGTCCAGAGACACGCAACACGCTTCTGACTATACTTCCAAGAAACAATGCCATCCAAAATCAAAACCTCAATTTAAAACAAAGAAATTAGCAAGTCCTTAAAGTTAGACATGCTCAGAATTCTGCGGACTCAAATTCAATAAACAATAAAAAAAATATATAGAAAAAGGACCATTTGATCCCAAAATCCCCAAAGGGATTGTCCCTAAATTTGAGGATGTTGATATCATCACCAAGTGATTCACATCCTTTGAGAGGCCTTGTGAAGTCAGAAGTGAAACCTAACTGAGGAAGCACTCCTTTGGGAACTGTTCTCTGGTAAGTGCAGAGACAGACTCCCAACCTTTACAGGGGCAGATGCTGGGTCTTATGACCTCATGAAGAAAACTCTGATTGTGAGATTTGGACTCACAACTGAGAAATACAGAATTAGATTTAGGGGGGCTCACAAAGCTCCAATCCAATCCTGGATTGACTTTGTTGACTACTCAGTTAAAACACTAGGTGGCTGGTTGACTGGAAGTAAAGTGTAGGAAATACCTTTTGCCGACTTTGAAGTCTGGAGCCGTAGTTTGGCAGCAGCAGCAGCGGGGCAATGTCCAGGAGGTGAACCACGCACCCCCTTAATGAGCACTACCATCACTTCTCGCTTTTCCCACTGCGCGGGAAACGCTCGCAGATGGGGGTCAGGTGTGGGACTGTGCCAAGAGACTACACTGCCCTGAAGGCACCGGGGCACAGCAAAACCCTCCCGCAACGCCCACACCAGGTGCATAAAGCCAGCACCTTCCCCGCGCATTTCGGGAAATACCTTTTGCCGATTTTGAAGTCTGGAGCTGTAGTTTGGCGCAGCAGCAGTGGGGCGACGTCCAGGAGGTGAACCACGCACCCCCCTAATGAGCACTACCATCACTTTGCGCGTTTCCCGCTTCATGGGAAACGCTCTCCACTGGGGGTCAGGTGTGGGACTGTACCAGGAGACTACACTGCCCAGAAGGCACTGGGGCACAGCAAAACCCTACCGCAATGCCCACACCAGGTGCATAAAGCCAGCACCTTCCCCGCGCATCGCATGAAATACCTTTTGCTGATTTTGAAGTCTGGAGCCGTAGTTTGGCAGCAGCAGCAGTGGGGTCACGTCCAGGAGGTGAACAACGCATCCCCTTAACAAGCACTACCATCACTTCTCACGTTTCCCGCTTTGCGGGAAATGCTCGCAGCTGGGGTTCAGGTGTGGGACTGTACCAGGAGACTACATTGCCCAGAAGTCACCGGGGCACAGCAAAACCCTCCCGCAACGCCCACACCAGGTGCATAAAGCCAGCACCTTCCCCGCGCATCATGGGAAATACCTTTTGCTGATTTTGAAGTCTGGAGCCATAGTTTGGCAGCAGCAGCAGTGGGGCCACGTTCAGGAGGTGAACCACGCACTCCCCTATTGAGCACTACCATCACAGCTTGCGTTTCCCGCTTCGCGGGAAATGCTTGCAGCTGGAGGTCAGGTGTGGGACTGTACCAGGAGACTACACTGCCCAGAAGGCACCGGGGCACAGCAAAACCCTCCCGCAACGACCACACCAGGTGCATAAACCCAGCACCTTCCCGGCGCATTGCAGGAAATACCTTTTGCTGATTTTGAAGTCTGGAGCCGTAGTTTGGCAGCAGCAGCAGCGGGCCACGTTCAGGAGGTGAACCACGCACCCCCCTAACAAGCACTACCATCACTTCTCGCGTTTCCCACTTCGCGGGAAATGCACGCAGCTGGGGGTCAGGTGTGGGACTTTACCCGGAGACTACACTGCCCAGAAGGTACCGGGGCACAGCAAAACCCTCCCGCAACGCCCACACCAGGTGCATAAAGACAGCACCTTCCTCGCGCATTGAGGGACGCTGACGCTCGCGGGACGTGCCGGGCGAAGCCCAGGCCAAGGGCGGGCCCGTTTAAGCCTGTTCAAGAACGGGACGGGCTACCCCTCTAACATCAACAAGGTCAGTGGGCTTATGTTTATATACTTCTGATTAAAATCAGCTTGTTGGAGTGATCGAGCTAAGAAATATAATTACATACCTTGGATTAATTGACAGTAAACAGAGAAATAATATGGCTACATGGCCTGAAGCAGGAGGCAACCCAAGAAAAAGTACAGGCGGAACGCTAATAGGCACACTAGACAATTTCTTGATTAGAGTGTCAAGTGCACTGGCTAAAGACATTGAATTTACAGAGAAAAGACTATCCCTTGAGACCCTCCTAGACAGGCGATCATCTATGGGAAATCTGGCAAGGGTAAGGTTACCTATCCCACAAGAGATTGATCTCCAAGACACGTTGCCCTCTATAGAAGGGGAGGAGTTCATCGATATCTCACAGTCAGTAGGGCCTGTTGTGGTATTAGATGAAGCACAACGGACTATCTTTAAGACTAAGCGCCACAAGAAAAATTCATCCAGGATGCCGCTCTCACCCAACATAAGGACAAGGTCAGCCAGAAGCGTAAAAGCAGGAGTTGTTAAGCAGCCACAGGCCCCAGCCGCAGTAAAAAGGAAACGTACAGGGGCGCAATCGCAAGGACTAGAAGGAAATGCTAAAAAACCAAGGGAGGGTGCGCCCGAGGAAGCTTTGCCACCAAACCCTTCAGTTTGCTCTAAAATACTGTTAACATCAAATGAAGGGGCGATCCCAGTGCGAAGAGAAGAAGGCGAAGCACTGAGAGAACTGGATTCCTCTTTCTGGAAAAAATGGAAAGTACTGTTAAAAAAATAATACACCCAATACATGATAGATTGGATCGTATTGAAACAAGACTGGTGTGTATGGACCTCTCACTTGCTTCAGCACAACCAAGGGTGGGGAATCAGGGACTTAATGCAAAAGGTGCACAGCCCAGTGTGTCAGGGCAATTAGCCATGGAAGTAGTCTAACGGATTCGTCACACTCTCAAGCCCCCCGGAAAAGCTCCAATAATTTAGCAGGACATACGCAAATGGCACCGCGTGTCACTAGACCTATATCCGATTTGGTAGGGGCCCAGCAAAAAGCCCAGACAAGTAGTAATAGCTCTGCAAAAGAAGGTAATCCTGTAGTGCTACCCCATCCGTTAACTAAAACCCTGAAAACTCTTACTGTACCTAACATGCAAATAATCGATCTCCCCCCTGAGTCTGCCCCTTATGTGGTTGTATTGGCAGGGGTTCCCCCGTTAGAACACGGGAAGGAGGAGTCATACATGTATTTAAAAAATAAGTGTATCTATTGGCTTAATGCCAACCGCCCTTTACCAATGTATATAAGTGCTGAGATACTGTTCGCTTGGAGAGTCAATTGGGTGGGGAGTGGGGAGAAGACCATCGGGGGGACTGTATTATTATTAATTTCAGGGACAAGAGATGCATCGAATACATTTGTAACTGGCCAAAAAGAGATATCTCATCCCGAATACAATCGCTATCGCTTATGTTTTTCTACGCACCAGCACAGTTTCCACCATGGGGTAATCCCGTGGGGCAACAGGGAATAAATCACTTTGCCCAACAGAATATGAGGCTACAAAATAGGTTTGGGGTACTCTGAGGTTTGGAGGACTGTGATTGACAGCAAATAAAGAAAGGCTGTATTACTGTGGGTATTACAACTGAAACATCAAAAATGAAAGGAAACTTATTACAGGGATGCTCTATAGTGAAAGGTTCAAGACAGGTGGGTAGGTGGAACACCCTAGAACTACTATCTTGGAATGTGGCGGGACTTTCAGACAAATTTCAAATTAACGAATGGTTGGAGTACATAAAAAAATATAATGTCATTTTTGTCCAAGAAACTTGGGAAGTTAACCCAACCAATTTTAATTTGGAAGGGTACTAACTGTTTGGAACCCCGGCAGCCAGATCAAGGGCAGGTAGAGCAAAAGGGGGTCTTCTTTTATTGGCTAGTCTGACTCTAGATGGGACCTGGAAGGCCGTAAACTGGAAGTCAGACTGTATGTTAGCAGTACAGTTTAAAACCAGGGATCTTAATCTAGTCATAGTTAATTTTTACAATGCTGGGGGATGTCGAGTGGATGAGCTGGTAGAACAACTTGGAATACAAACAGAGAAGATGAAGGATATGCTAGCTCCACTAATTTCAATTGCGGGGGATTTTAATTGTCATCTATGTCCTGAGTTGATACCTTTTACGAAAGACTGGTCTGCTTGTAACCTGGAGGAAGGAGCCCATTTTGACCATTCAACGGAGGGGGCTAAACTTAACAAAATGATGACAAATTTAGGTTTGGAGCATTCTATGGACCTTATATCCCTTAACCACAATTATGGGGTTAATCCCACCTTCAAAGGAAGAGGGTGTAGATCTTATATTGACTTTGTAATAATGTTGCAGTTATTAAAAGATAGAACACTAGAATTTAATATTGATTGTAGTGGCTTTAGTGACAACAACCCCCTCACACTGATACTGGTTGTGTCTCAGGTAAACAGCGAAAATAGAATAAGAGCAATTGATGTAATAGAAACAGTTACAGACTAGGGCAGACGTCTAAAGTGGGCAAAATTGGACGGGGCAAGCTTCTAAAAATCGTTAGTGTCAAAAGGGAAACAGTACCTGGATGTGTGTCTAGGCCCAGAGCTAAATGGGTCTCTAGTAGTTGAGGCTTACGTGGAAATAGGACGGCTAGTAGATAGCCTGATGCTCTCGACAGGGACAGGAAAGGCGCCAACCACCCCAAGATGGTTTGATAGAGGATGCTTCCTAGCGCAAAGAAATTTAAGACCTGCCCTAAGACTTAAACCTAGAGACAGTTTAAGGGTTGTCCGTTGTAGGCTGAAATATAAACAAGAAGTTAGACGGCGGAAAAAAGTCTTACAAACGGAAACGTGGGAAGACCTACGCGAGGCTGCTGAAAATAGGGATCTGATTAGGTTCTGATCAATAATTAACAGACCCTGTTTCCAGGATGGAAATAACCCCAGTATGTCGTCAAATGTACTCCCTGAACAATGGGTGGAACATTTTGGTGGTTTATATAATAAAGAAACTCCAATGCATGAAAAAGAAGGTAATGGCAGGGAGACTAGCAAAGAGGTGATAGTTTTTACCTTAAAAGAGATTGAGGGGGGTATAAAGGGACTTACTTGAAACAAAGCCCCAGGCCCAGATGGGATACCGCCGGACCTTTTTAATATTAAACTATGGGGCCCGGTGTTGACCAGAGTTATAAATGCAGCTATAGCTACAGCTCTACCCAGGTCATGGTCGACGGCTACAATTGTCCCAATTTTTAAGAAGGGTAGTCTGGATAGCCCACAGTGTTATAGGACCATTTCCTTAACCCCTTCCATGCTGATGACAGAACGGTTCCGTCATCAGCATCGGTTGAGCTGTGCTGATGACGGAACCGTTCCGTCATGACTCCGCCCGCGCAAGGCGGAGTCAGCACAGGCGGAAAATACGCCCCGCACGGAAGGGGTTAATAGATGTCTCAGCTAAAGTAATGGGCAGGGCCATCCTAAATCGACTCATGGGAAGAAGAAAACAGCATTCTGACAGAGGTTCAGTATGGTTTCCGGGCTGGTAGATCCACGGTTGACCAGTGTTTAAACCTATATCTGCTGGTCACAAAGTACACGGTAGCTAGTAACGAGAAAGTGTACCTATTTATTTTTATTTATAACAACATTTGTAAAGCGCGAACGAAGGCCCGCGGGCATCTCGGCGCTAGGTAACTGCAATGTTTTGCCAACAAGGGGAGCTGATGTTCATTGATTAAAAAGCCAGGTTTTGAGATTTTTGCGGAAAGACCAGAGCGAGGTACTGGTCTTGATTGAGTGAGGCAGTGTGTTCCACAGTTTCGGTGCGGCTACGAGAAATCTTCTGTCGCCCCAGTTGACAGATTTGGTTCGGGGGACCACCAGTTCAAAGGAACTGGAAGAGCGAAGTGTTCTGGAAGGGCAGTAGGGGACTAGGATCTGAGTGAAGAACACAGGTCCGGCATTATGTAGAGCCTTGTATACCAGGCACAGAGACTTGAACTTAATCCTCATCTTCACCGGTAGCCAGTGAAGCTGTCTTATGGTGGGTGACACCGGGTGGTATTTGGGAATTCGCCCTAGGAGCCTGGCAGCTGCGTTCTGAATAGCCTGCATTTTCGATAGCACTCTCTCCTGGGCACCTAGAAACAAAGCGTTACAGTAGTCTAGGGTGGAGAGTACCAGGGAACTCATAAGTGTTTTGGCGGCATTTTCGGGTAGAAAGGGCAGAATTTTCTTAATGAGCCTAATTTATGAAAGGCTGAGGAGGAAATCTGGTTAGCATGTGGTAAGAAGTTCAGACGATTGTCAAACAAGACTCCCAGGTTCCTCTACTTGTTGACCGGGTCTGGGGGCTGGCCCATAGGTGATGGCCACCAGAGGGGGGACCACTCCGGGGAAAGATTGCCAAGAATTACAACTTCCGATTTATCGGAGTTTAATTTCAGGCAGTTGTGGGCCATCCAGCTCCCAATTGCCAGCATGCCCTGATTGAACATGTTGGCTATTTGAAGCCCTTCATTCTTGACGGCGAGGACCAGTTGAGTGTCATCTGCGTAGGACGTGAGGCTCATCCCATGTGCCCTGATGACTTTGGCGAGGTCCGACACATAAATGTTGAATAGTGTCGGACTTAGGGATGAGCCTTGGGGAACTCCACATGGCAGTGACAGGGGGGAGGATTCAAAAGGTCCAACAGTGACAACCTGGGTCCTGTTAGCCAGGAAGGAGGCAAGAAGGTTTTTAGCGTTGCCCCGGATGCCTATGCTCTCGACACGGTCGACCAAGATGGCATGGTCGACCGTGTCGAAGGCCGCCAATAGATCCAACAGGATCAGGACAGCTGTGCCTCCCGCATCCCGAATGGATCTAATATCATCAGCCGCTTTAACCAAGGCGGTCTCAGTTCCATGGAATCGGCGGAAGCCAAACTGCAATTCATCCAGACATTTGTTTTCCTCAATAAAGAGAGAGAGTTGGGCATTCATGATTTTTTCCACTATTTTTGCTAGTAGTGGGAGACTGGCAATGGGGCGGTAACTTTTGAGTTCTTCCTTGTCAAGGGTGGGTTTTTTGAGGAGCGGTTTTATAAGGGTTTTCTTTAATGTATCTGGGTAAGTACCTGTGCTAAACATGGAATTGCAGATATCAGTTATGGCCGGGAGAACTACATCCATGATTGGCCGCAGAACCTTCAGGGGACAAAGGTCTAGGGCCGAGCCCGATTTAATGGAGGATACGATGTTCTGTACCTGAGAACAGGTGACCTCTCTAAACTGATGGAAGATTGGACCGTCAAGGTGAGTTGAGGGCCTATGGCGAGGGGTTGCGTTGTTGGCGAAGACCCGATAGATATCATCAACTTTGCTGAAAAAAAACTTAGACAGCGCATCACATAGAGCTTGGGACGGGGGAGGTGTGAAATCAACAGAGAGATCTGCTAATTGTTTGGTTGTCTCGTATAGAGATTTGTTCGAGTTTTGTGCAGTTTCTATTTTGTCACAATAATACTTTTTCTTAGCCACAAAATGAGTTTTTTGTATTTTGCTACTGACTCTTTGTACAGAGATTTGGCTTCAAGAGTGTAATCCTTCCGCCAGTGTCTCTCTCTGTTTCGACACAGTTGTTTTTGTGTGCGTAATTCCTCAGTGTACCATGGGGCCGACGGGGTAGATCTGTTGCGTGACCGTTGTTTGACTTGAACCAGGTCTTTGGCTGCTGAGCTCACCCAGTTGTAGAGTGGGGAAGTAGCGATGTTAGGGTCAAGAGATAGAGTGGGGGAGGTGTCTTTAAGCAGGGTTTCCAGCCCCCATTCGTCAATGTCATCCCATGCCAGATAGGGTTGGCGGGGATTGGGGTTGAATTTGTCGGCCAAGGAGTCGTGTACTTGTAGCGATGCCAGGATAAGATGGTGATCAGACCAAGTTAAGGGGAGTATTTGGGTGACTTGGAGGCCTGTGGCATTAGTAAAAATGCCATCTAACGTGTGACCTCCTTCGTGCGTAGGGGAGTGAACCAGGGTAAGCAGGCCAAAGGTGGACATGTCGGCTAAGAGCGTGGCAGTATCAGGATTGTCTGGGATGTCAAAATTAAAATTAAAATCACCTAGAATAGTGAGGGAGTTGTCAAGCGCGGATGCTTCCAAAAAGGACCTGAGAACACCAATGAAATCGTTCCTGGGCCCCGGAGGTCGATAGAGGAGAATCCCTTTAAAGGTATAAGAAGGGGACAGTTTGGTCGCAAATTCTAAGGCTTCACAGGAGGTTTGTGAAATCATTGTGAACCTTACAGTGTAAGTGTCACGAGCAATGATGGCAATACCACTGCCTTTTTTCTTTGTTTGCCTATCCAGTCTATGGGTGGTAAACCCCGCAGGGACGGCTATAACTAGATCAGGGTCGGACGCTTGGCCCATCCATGTTTCTGTCATAAACAGAAGGTCTATTTCATGATCCTTGATCAGCTCGTGAATGTCTTGGCTGTGTTTGCCAAGTGAGCGGACGTTCGTAAGCGCGATGGTGTGGGTTTTCGTAGAGTAATGCTTACCACCAGGGGGTGCTTCGCGGATGGAAGGTATCATAGCTTGACAGCCTGGGCAGTATGTGACTGGGCTTGTGAGCATAGAAATCGGGTGGGATATGAGACATGTCTGACTGATCGTAGGGCGAAGAAGCTGGAGCTGGGCGGCAGAGTAATGGATACGTGGAGGCAGAGGGGGCGAACCAGGGGGGGTGGCCCTAGGCCCGGGCCAGGCGCAGATGGGCGCAGACGGGCTTGCCTTTGGCGCGCCATCGGCGCGCCGCCGCTGCGCCCGACTGCTGCGCGGTCGGGCGAATCTGTTGTTGATATACATAGTTGGGCGGGGCGGGAGGAGGGTGGGAGGGGCGCAGAGCTATCCGGCCATCCTTCCCAATTGAAGATGGCGCCCAAAGTAATGCTGAAAGCTTCCCAGCGCCTGAGTACAGCGGCGCTGTGGGAAGAGAAGTGCTAAAGCCTCTGCGAATTAATCTCGCCTTGGGGTAGGGGCGGAAATATAAAATAGCACCTGGTTAAAATATTTTACAGTTTTAAAAACAAATTAGCAGTTAAATCGTTTTTGTACCACAAAAGTGCAAGGGAGCAAAGCAGACCCCCGGCTTCCGCCTCAGAGGGAAAACATCAAGCAGATACTGGGAGTGAGAAGTAACGCCCTTAAATACCCTGGGAGGGCGGGAGGGGCGCAGAGCTATCCGGCCATCCTTCCCAATTGAAGATGGCGCCCAAAGTAATGCTGAAAGCTTCCCAGCGCCTGAGTACAGCGGCGCTGTGGGAAGAGAAGTGCTAAAGCCTCGGCAAATTAATCTCGCCTTGGGGTGGGGGGCGGATATATAAAATAGCACCTGGTTAAAATATTTTACAGTTTTAAAAACAAATTAGCAGTTAAATCGTTTTTGTACCACAAAAGTGCAAGGGAGAAAAGCAGACCTCCAGCTTCCGCCTCAGAGGGAAAACATCAAGCAGATGCTTGCCTTGCCTAGCCTTTATGGATCTGGCAGCAGCTTTCGTTTGTGTAAATCGCTCGGAGCTGTGGGCCATATTGTCTGGTCTCGGTGCTGACGCTGGTTTAATCCATATATTGAGTACCCTTCACCGTAATACATCCGCAAAAGTAAGATATAACTTAGAGGGAGGTCAGACTGAGTCTTTCAAATGCACAAGTGGGGTAAGGCAAGGGTACATACTTGCACCCGTCCTGTTCTCCATTTATACTAATGGCCTTGACATTTTTTTAACTGAGTTAAAAGTAGACACCCCTAGAATAGGAAGCAGACCAGTACCAGTTCTGCTCTATGCAGACGACGCAGTCCTGCTGGCTCGTACGCCAAGGGGACTGCAGCGTCTGATTGACGGGTTTGTCCGGTTTATGAATGGTCTAGACCTATCCGCCAATTTGACAAAATCTTATGTTATGGAGGTGGGCCCGAAAGACACAGGGAAAAACTTTAATTTCAATTATGGAATAAGCTCTAGAAGTCTGACAGAAGTACAGACTTTTTTTATATTTCGGCATTTTGTTTGACAGGAATCTGTGTTTTAAACCATTAATCGAGATGCATGGAAATAAGTTAGCATCTAGCTCAGGTGCGATTACTAATTTTGGACGCAGGTTGGGCCGTTGGACTCCTGAGCAAATGATGACTATGTATAACCCGATTACGGTGGATAAAGTGGTGTACGGGGCAGAACTCTGGGGGATGGTGAATGTACATAAATTTACAGACACAGGAAAATAAATACCTAAGGAGGCTCCTTAAGGTCCTCCAAAGCGTTCCATCGTACACTGTACATGAGGAATTAGGCTGTAAGCATTTGGAGGACAGGGTGAGGAATAGGCCCCTTGTCGCCTGGCTAAAGATATGGGTCAACCAGGAAGCTAACCTGACCCAGCAGATTATAATGGACTGTGTGGGCAGGGATAAAAGTATGTCTATTCCCTGGCTGACATATGTGAAAAAAGGCTTTGAGAGCATTGGCTGTGTAAACTTGTTCTCAAATCCCCAAAGCATTACTAAACAGGATCAAACCAGAGTGAACGAGAAGCTTATTAGACTTACAGCTATGGCACGAAAAACTGATGTAAGCCATAAGCAGACTGTTCAGGAGTACCTGTTGGTGACGTTTTGCAGCGGGATGGAGCCCTATCTGGCCCTGATACACAACGCACATGATAGATTTTTATTAAGACATTTTAGCCTCAACTTGTATCATTACCTTTTATCCGTACCAGAAGGTTTTACTAATTAAATTGAGTCAAAGGGAGCCTGCGGCTGCGATCATCGATCTCCGCCCTTCATTTTGTACTACTATGCCCGTTTTTATCAAATGCCTAGGAACCGATTTTTAAAAGAACTTTTAAAAAAAGGCCAACCTTAGAAGAGTAGGAGATGCTCTTGTCTTTTAAAAAATGTCTAGAGATGCCTTGATTTTATGCTGTGTGATCAATTTTTTAAGAACCTCAGTAAGATTAAGAACCACTATTGGAATATGAAAGCTGATTCTGTTACATATGGAGATAATGCCTGGTTGTTCTTGCTTTTAACTGATGAATTAAGTCTGATGTTGTATATTGAGTATTTCCTTTTACTTTTAATAGATATGATGTATTATTTATTTATGGCATTGATAAAATGCCGAATAAAGAATATGAATGAATGAATGAAAGTGTAACATTATGATGGTCTTTATAATTTGTTTAATGAAAGAACACATATTAAGTAAATGCGTTGATGAAGCGCTGCATCAGTATCTGGTAGACCTAGGTCCAATTTCTCCCCAAGAATTGGGAAAGAAGGCAGACCACTGCAAGACATGGGTGACTAGGACATCCACTGGGGTGACCAAAAGAAAGGGGTAATCAAACCTCCCCAGAAGACAGTGAACCCATTAAAGGTAAGTCAGGAGTCCCAGGTAGCCCCCAAAAACCTGTCCAGTAGGGTGGGCCCAAATTATTGTGGACAAACCGTGTCCTCCCCTACAGTGCCCCTTCTGAGCATCCTGTCTAATTATGTATGAATGTTGCTAGGTTCAGTAAAAAGGTACAGTGCTGTGTGATTGGCCTCGTATCAGGTGATGTTTACTACTGCTTTATGTGGTTCTACTCTACTAGGTTGTATCTTTGCCCTAATCCTGTAGAGATACAGGTGGAAAAGTCATTTGGCTTTCTTCGTGGCTATCTCTTGGGGTAAGTAAAGTCTGTATGCACCTACTGTGTGGTGTATCAGTAATCTTATATTGTGGGGGTGAGCCTTTTCAGAGGCTCACTGGTGCTGAAGTTCGTCCTTCTTTGTGCACTGGTCCTTTAGACTGACAAAATAGAGATTGGCATGGAAGCTGTAATATTAAAGAGATAATTTATTAACACTCATGAGTGGAACTGCATCGATACATAACCCACAGGCAATGTATGAGACAGTACATGGAGAACAGAAACCATGGTGCTTATATTCTGTGATAGTTGCAGTGGAAGCATGGAGGTTCAAATAGAGACAGTACAAGTGTACACACAAATAGTTAGTCACATATAAGGATACATGAGAATCACTTAGTCAACAGAGTGGGAGGAGTTACAGAGCTGCTGACCTCAGTTAAAATAGCCTGACAGTTTAGTCTGTAACAGGTGCATGCAGCTACAGGTCTTTCTGAGCATGCACAGTGCTCCGGCTCAGTGCGGAAGGAGTTAACTATAGATGATGACTCCGGTGAAATAGAGAAGCAGGCAACAGCGAAGACGGGGAAGCACATGGCAATCACATAGCTAACTAAAATGGATGCCACAAACAAAATGGCCTCAGCTCATGCTAACAGTGATATCTCTGCCAAGTTTCCACAATATAACGTGACCAGTTCATGGTTTGATAGCCCACAGTGATCATGTGTTGATACCATATTTTGTATAGGAGTGCACTGAGTATTGCATTTGGGATGCTAGTGCTGGGTTCAGTGCATGTGTACCTCAAGTGCGAGAGGTGTCTGTGCATGCATTGCAAGAATGTCTAAGCAGGTTTCATGGGACTAGGCATATTGCAGGGCGCGTGGGCACCCTGGAATAGCAGAGTGTGTCTAAAACTACAGGGTTACATAACTTAGTTTGTTATCAAAGAATGGCTGTGAAGTCAATTTGTAGTCTGTGTTCTTGAGCATTTGGCTTGTGGAAGTCCTTTTGGAGACTGTGATCGAAATTTCTTTCAGAGACTTCAGCAGAAGGAGTGGCAGCTGTTGCAATGATGGTGCAAATGTGGTTAGGATGCCGACCTGTGTGTTTGTTAGCTTGGAAAACACACACTATTAGACAGTTTTTAGAAACATTTCTGGTTTTATTTTTATGGCTATAGTCTATGGCTTTACTGGAGTGTTAAGCTACCTGGCAGAGTGCTGAAGAATGGTGCCACCACTTCTAGCAGATTGTGAGTTTTAAGCTTGTTAGTTTTATTTGTACTTTTGCCCTTCCCTCCCTCTACTTGCTTTGGTGGGGACAGTATCTTCCTCTTTGGGATGCTCCATAAAAAGGTGTGTTTATTTTAAAATCTGTGTGGGGAGAGTCCTTTTGACCTGCATTGGCAGAATGTAATTTTGAGAACAGAGGAGTCTTAATTATTTGCTGGTCTGTCTGTTGATACATGAGCGTTTCTCTGGTCTTTGCACATGGTGCGCAATGAGATTCTATCTAAACGGGGTTTGGTTATTGGGTTACACCATCTTTCTGAAAGCTTTGAGAATTTTGGCCTGTTTTTATGCTGTAGGTTCCCGTGACATTTCTGTGGTCTGGGAGTTGCTGCTTTTACCAAGGAAAACCTTAGGTGGGCAAGGGTCACTCCTGGACGCCCGTAGGGCCCTGCAGGGAAAGACTTGGATCAGGTTTGTTTGCTGTGTTCTCCGATGAGTCTGGCGTGCCACTGAGACTCGTCCTGCTCGGCCCCTTGTGGGTGATTTTAATAGTCTTAATAGATTTTCTACTGCAGGCTGGGGTCACGTGATTGTGTTTCTTTGGAGTTTTGAGGACATCTTTGCCCTATGTATGTGAGGAAACTAAAGGAGGTTCTCCATTTGGTGGTAAACCCTTAAGTTGGTTCAACATATGTAGCCCGCCCAAAGTTGGACTTGAGAGCGGTACTGGATGCCTGCTTTTATGCACCAGCTGGGGGGTCACTTTCCTACCTTGTAAAACAGTCCTCCCGTGGGGTGTGGTCAGCTAGCCCCGCCCTGGGGAACTAACAGCGGAGGAAGGCCTAGAGCCCTATGGAAATATATCTGCACGATGGTATGAGGGGGATACATCCTGTTGGGGTTGATCTTATGCTACTGTGTGTTCCTATTTTGGGATTGTGTTAAGGTGTTGCCTTCCCAGACAGTTACCTTTCCCTGCCACGGCTGTGACCCCAGCCTTTGCTGGGCTGGGCTCCCTGTCTGCGGTGACTGTTGCTCTGTGCTCGGCCAACCAATTGGTCCCTGCTGTGGTGGGGCACTGGTTCCCTGATTCCCTTGGGGCCGGTTGGAAGCTGCAATGGCATTGCCATGGGCTCTATTTTTGTAGATGGGAGCTCTTTGTGGGTTCTGGGATTATGCCTTTTTGTTCGTGGTATGCTTTCAGGTGATATCAATTGACCCTGTGACCTGGTCTATGAAAAAAGTGACATCCACAAAACCTGGCTGAGACCAGCCTCCCTGGTGTCTGCCACTAGGATTGGACGGATGTCCACTAGGGTCTGAGGGAAGAGCTCCTTTTAATACGGTATTCATGTACAATATATAGAAAAATATTGCCAATATAAAAAAATATTGAGTCCAAAATATTGTGATATGAAAAAATCGTTAGCAAGAATATGGATGTCAAGAATATTGATTTTACGGTAAGTAATATACATTTTTTAAATATTGAAGTCATAAATATTGCTTGCAAAATTCTAGTAGTAATTATGTATTTTGGTTTATATTTTAAATGTATATCATGACATTTTTTGTATATTTGTTTGTTTTTAATATATTTTATTTTTAGTCGTTATTTGATTTTGTTTTGTGTTTAGTTCTGTAGCGGGCTGTGGATATAGGGTGGGAAGTATTTAATTATAATAAATTAATGATTTTTTATTTAATATTTATTTATGTTGTGTAATTTACTTTTTTTAGGTGTGGGTTGTGGGGTTATAGGGGTAAAGGGTGATAAGCAAGTTACGTTTTATTAATGAATAATTGGTTGGTAAAAATCAATGATTATTTAATTGACAATTGATTATTTTAATTGTGTAACTAAGTTTTAAAAAGTTTTTAGATGTGGGCCCAGAACTAATCTCCTTGTGTTCCCTCGGATCCACAGACGCCAACACCCACACCATTTGTCCTAGAGTATAGTCTTTTGATCATACTAGAGCTTCTAGAGCTCCTGTCTGGCCTCCAGCTTTCTGCTTGCTTTGTGCATGAACTCTGTCATGCAAGATCTCAGGCTTGGCACATAGTCCAGTACATTGTCCTCTGCTTTCTTGAAATGATTTTCCTAAGACTATCTCATCCAGACATAATGACCCTCTTCCAGGGTGCCCAAACAACAGTTCAAATGGGCTTAAGCCAACTCCTTTTTGTGGCACCTCTTTGTATGCAAGCAGAAGGCATGGGTGGAGAAGGTCCCATCTCCTCCTGAGTGTGTCAGAAAAAACCCATGATCAGGTACAAAACACTGAACAACAAGGAGTCATGTCACGAAGAGAAGCACAGAGGGACCATACTCTGACTCTTGTGACTTACTGCCTTTTATAAGCTGGGACCGCCTTGACTTGCTAACTATTGACTCTAACGCTACTGAAGAAATAACACATTACCCTTTGAATATTTTCCTTTTATATATACGACCTCGATGACTACAAGGGATATTATTGGGCCTGATTCACAGAACTATCTAAAGACAAAATCCTAAACTTCCTACCATTTTGGTATTTACAGAAGGCACTTACTCATTTCGGTATTCACGGAAGTTAGGAGTCCTAACTTTAGTACTCCTAAATGTCTTCTGTGAATTACAAAAGTCTTAAAGTTAGTATTTTTCTCAATTTAGGAGTTCTAAAGTTAGGAGCCCAAAAGAAAGAGACAATTTCTGGATAATGAAAATGTATTGTTGATACAAGTATATTGATTGTAGTACAGTTATTGACATAGTCTTAATTTTCCACTACCATCCTAGATGCAGATGTCACCTAATAAACCAACATTATAGCTCCATATCCGGATAATGGACAAGCATGAATGTTATTTCATGGATACAAAGTTTACTGCAACTAAACCTAACCAGTATTCAGTTTATGGAAGGAAATGATGTTCTCTGAGGACTTGAAGGCTTGAACTACGACCAATAACGTATAACATTCCATCTGTAATGTTGATTTCTGGAGTATGAAATTAGTTATATCATTAATCCTGAGTGATCATAACTTCTAGGTAACAAAGGCAGTGACGATTTTGGCCCACATTTATCAAGGGTTTGTGTTGCTGTTGCACCATGGAAGGGGGCACAAGGGTGATACAAAACCAAAGGGCAATTTATCAAGCCTCGAATGGTCACCTTCCATGGCTTGACAAATATAGAGCTATGCAAGGCCGCTCAAAACGCTGGCTTAGTTTACTCTGCTACTGGTAGGTGTTCCATGGGTAGAGCATTGGTGTTCCCACGTATCAACCCATGGATTTTGTCGCATACCCAAATTTGCCATTAGTGGTAGACTTGGAAATGTGTTGAAATGCTACACCTCCACAGGTGAGGTGCTACAAGAAGAAATATCTTTAGTTCTCCTTCTTTTCCCTCTTTCTATGTGTGCTGCATTCCGGCACACATAGAAAGATGAAAATACCTCCCAGGATTGCTTTTGTGCAAGAAGGTGTCCCTTCCTGCTTATTAACAATCCTGCCTTCAAAGCAGGAGCCCTCGCTATATGACTCAAGGATGCTTGGTTTGAGCCAGACAGACAAAAGTGTACCAGTGCTAGGAAAGGACAGGAAAGTGCTGTGTAATGGTAAATATGACACATTCCTTTCTTTTCACGCAGAGCAGCAAGGTGGTTTGCTATGTTGCGCTGCGTTAAAGAATGATGAATCTGCCTCTTAAAGATTTGTACAGGTAAACATCAGAACCTATCGAAATATCAGGGTTTCTGGAGATCATGGAGTTATATTTAATTAAAATAATTTTTATATTCAAGTTCATTATTTAAACTCCTCTCTGTATTTACATTTCTAGGGTTGCTGCTGCAGAAAAGATGCCATTTGAAGATAACTTGGTGGATCTGATCACTGCCTCAACTGCCGCTCACTGGTTCAATATGAAGGAGTTCATGACAGAAGTAGATCGTGTCCTCAAACCCAACGGCTGCCTGGCCTTTTACAGCTTACATCCGCATTTTGAACTGCACTACAAAGACTTCTCTCAAAGTGCCTCTGATGCATGGAATGAGGTGAGCGGAAAACCCACATTAGTCTACAAATGGATGATTCAAGTTGCCATGCAGTTCTTGTTCTTGCATGTTCACTAACCTGTAAAAAAATTACATCCAAGAATTGTTTGAACATTCACATCAGGCTCTGGACTATTACATATAGTCTATGCTTTCTATAAAGAAGCAATGACTAAGAACTCCGGAACAAACGTTATATTGTGACATTTGATCAATCATTATTAAACTGGTGTATTCACATGCAAGTGAATCATGTCAACATAGCAAATGTCACAGCAGCACATGGGTCCACAACAAATTCTGTTCCTGACATGTGTGCGCAGAACAGGTTGTGCTGCAATTCAGTCTGGTATGAATAAGCTATTTTAAGCACATGCAGATAAGTTTAATGATTTGGGTGCCTTAGGATTCCTAAATTTTAGAGAACTAGCTCAATGGCAATCGCTGCAGAACAACAGATGGACAGTCTGTTGCCTTAGTACATTATGAAAATACTATGGGTCTCATTACGAATTTGTCGTAATATGGTGGGGTTTTTACGACACTTGATGAATAAAATTACTACATAGAGATATCTACCAGGTGTGGTAAATATCTCCTATTCTGAGTTTTTACAAACAAAATTGCACATATCATGTTTAACACAAACAATTACGCATGTTTAATCTTTTTTGGTGTAACTTCTCCTGGGTACATTTCATCAAGTTCCTTTTTTTTTTTTTTTTTTTTATTCCTCATATACCAATTTGGGTGCTCTAGACGGAGATCCTCTCCCCTCCCCCTGGCATCACGATGTTACGCCCACAGAATTCGACGCCAGTGTTTACTGTTTGCTTTATCCACCTCTGCCTCTATGACTTGGCGACCCTTGGATTGGTTGAGGACTAAGCACCGACAGTACCCAGGTGAAATCATCGGAATACTCTCATCTGTTCCGCCATGCCACAAGGAGCTCCCAGATCTTAGAATCTGAGGAATTATCACATGCTATATCAGACTCGCTAATATAAATAATATACCTTAAACAATCAGAAAAGATGGGAGCATCTCCAGATTTCCATACTTTACATATTTCTCGTCTTGCCAATAACATCACATCGAAAATATATTTAGTCTGCTGATTCGCAAGCTGGTAATCCGTCTCCAGACCGAACAGAATCATTGCCGGTGAAACCACAATCCGTGTTCCTAGTACATCCATCAAAAAACTCTCAATTTTTTTCCAAAACAAGTTAAGGCTGGGGCATTCTACAAACATATGCAAATCATCTGCCTCTAAAGATTTGCACCTTGGACAGCTATATTGTAGGTTTGTGATCTTTGTCAGTCTTTTTGGGGAGAAATACACCCTGTACAGTGTGAACAAATGGTTTCGTTTAAGAGGAGCTGATTTTACTATTCCGTTCACCAGACTAAAAGAATCCCCCCACATGTCTACCAGTTTGTTACTATCCAGCCCCACAACATTTCCCTAGAGATTCTGAAGTTCCAAATCAGTAACTCCCTCTTTTTCCATCATAGTCTCATACCAAAAAGCGAGTTCTTTATCCCAACGCCCCTTTCTATTTACAAAATCAAATTTCGGGTTAGATGTACAATCCCATATTTCCGTAGACCACCAGCTTGACAACTGGTAATATTTAAATCTTGTAAGGGTTCCTCCCGTCAACAGAGAGAGGGAATCCCACCCCAATAGCTGTTGATCATTTTGTAAATCTCTCCACTGCATTAACCCTGCTAATTTGAGAGGGGTTGACAGTTGGTCTCTAAGGCATTCTGGGGTCCCTGGAGAGTCCCATATTGGGGCCTGAGAGGCGTAGTATGGAATTTGTAATTTTTTCCTGAAGAAAACCCAATTCTTCAGAGCCGTGACTAAAACCTTTAGCCTGACCTTTTTGTAAAATACAGTGCTTTTATAGAGGTGATAAAGTTAGTAGGTAATCCGAATGCGGACAGTACATCCCAGAGATAATCCCAATTTACCTGATCGAATGCCTTTGCGGCATCTATTGCTACAATGGTCAACGGAAGTTTCTTATCAGTAGCATAGTCTATTGCTGTGATGGCCTGAAAAGTCAGCTCGTTGATCTGCCTACCTGGCATGAAACCCCTCTGATCCTCATGTATAATGGTTTTAATCACTTTGGCCAACCTCGCCGCCAATACTCCTGCAAAAATTTTGTAGTCGGTGTTCAGCAGGGAGATCGGCCTATATGATTCAATAGTCAGGGGGTCCTTATTCGGCTTCAAGATTAAAGCAACTGAGGCCTCCAACCAGGTCTTTGGAATAGGTTCACCAGCCAAATATATTTTATTAAATAAAGAAGTGAGAACTGGAACAATTATCTCCGCACCAATTTGATATACCTCCACAGGGAGTCCATCCAGGCCCGCAGCTTTCCCTTTTGCCATCTTCTTCATCTGATTATGAACTTCCCCCTCTTTTATCTCAGATTTTACAAAATCAAAGTCGTCCTCCTGACACTGCGGAAGTCTGACCCCCTTCAACCATCCATCAACAACCAGATTAGATTTATCCTTGGTTTCAGAATATAGGGTCTGCATGTATCTTCTTGCCTCTTCCGATATTACCTCATTAGCATAGGAGACATCACCAGAGCTTTGGACTTTAAGGCCGTTGATTTGATTTCTTGCTCTATCAGACCTAACCTTCCATGCAAGAAGGCGGCCACATTTTTCCCCATATGAGAAGTTGCTAAGTTTACTTGAATCCCATTTCTCTTTAATGATCTTATCAAGATGCGCCTGATATTTCGCTTTCAAATTTTCTAATTCTTGTTGTAAGATGTGTATGTTGGCATGTTGTTCGAGTGAAGCCTTCTGCAGTTGTTGCTCCTTTAGCTTAATCTCCTGTAATGAATTCCTCTCTGTTTCCTTCCTATTCTTACATCTCTTAATCATTATAGTTGTAAAGAAACCCCTTAAGTAGGTCTTGAAAGCTTCCCACACTATTTGTTCTGGAGCAGTTGCCTTGTTAAACATAAAAAATTCCTCCATTTGTCTCCTCAGATCTCCCCTTATTTCCTCCTGTTGTAATAACGATCTGTCTAATGTCCACCTTCTAGCCTGCCCTCCCTGTGGAATCTTTATAGACAGGGTTACTACTGAGTGGTCAGATAATATTGCTGGAACATAAGAAGTGGTCATGACTTTGGATAAAAGCTCTTGATCGATTAAGAAAAAATCTATACGTGAATGATGTTTATGCCTGTGGCTGTAAAATCAGTAATCTCTATTTTCCTGGTTTTTGACTCTCCATACATCTATCAAACTAAATTCTTTCATGCGAGAGCAGGGGGAGGAAGATGGCGGCAGGCTAACGCCGGCTGCGAGAGCACGTCCTGGACCTGGGAGAGACTGCCGAGTGAGACAGTGGTGTCAGTGCCTGCAGCAGCAGCGAGATTCGGCGACCTAAGCGGTGAGAGTATGCGGGGTTTTTTGTTATGAAAATAATGGCTCGGGATTTTGACGGATATATTTGATTTTTCCTCGAGCTGTCGCCGAGTGGGAACCCAGGGGCGCTAGGACCTTGCGCACGCATGGGACGTCCCCGGGAGAGTTACACAGAAGTCGCGACGCTACGGGCGGCTGCAGAGCAGCGCGGCGTCTGGTGTTTGGCAAAAGCCTGGTGCAGGACACGAGCGGCGGCGGCGAGGATTTACCTGAATGGCAGCTGCAGAGGAAGGCTAGCGGTGAACACGGTGAGAGTAATTAGTTCCCCGTATGAAAGACAAAGAGGGGGGCTACTGAATGATATATCAGTATTTAAGGAGAGTGTGGAGCACTGGGAGCGGATTAGTGCGGCGTCAGTGGTGGGGACAAAGGGTCAGGCTCCAGCAGAGTATAGGAGCCCCGAAGGAATGGACATTGGGACAGCATCAACCACAACGAATATTGAGGAGAGGGTGTGTTTATTGCCGGGGGGTCAGGGTAAAAAGGGCCAGGAGGGCCAGGAGAGCCAAAAAAACGGAGGGGCAGGCATAATATTGAAGCAGACTCCAGGGGTTGTTGTCCCCCCAGCAGCTAGGAATAGATACCTCCTGCGCTCCTTACACGACAAAGAGCTGCTACTCTCAGGAGGTAATGGACCAGGCTGCCCAGCTACATTAACCCCTTTAACCCCAAAACAGAAGAAAAAAGAAAAAAGTAAACTAGGGGACTGTAGAAAGCTGAAGAGAGGCTGTATTATTGCCAAATCAACTAAACCTCCTCCCTCTTTGGTATCCTACTTTAAGATAATGGAGAAGACAGTCTCCAGCCCTATACTAAACATTGGATCAGGTCCAAAAGGAAGTGGTGGGCAAACAAAGCAAGTAGAGCAAGCAAGTACTGATGCAGGTACAGGACAGGCCCCTCTGGCCCCCCCGGCTAATGCATTGGGAGACTCTTTACAACTAAATGTCACGCTCCAGAACAAATATGCCCCTCTGATGTTGGACCCTGAGACTGACCTGGGAGATCTAGGGGAGACTCCAGAAGAACTTGAGCTTGAGACAACACCCATAGCTATATCTTCTTCTATACCTATACCTATATCGGCTTCCTTGTCCATGTCAATGTCAGCATCAGCATCATCATCAGATGAACCGCGGAAGGAGAATCAAAGCTTAGAGACCCTCTTACTTACTCTGAGGGAAGACCTCCTGGCAAGCTTGCTCCCTAAATTTGCAACATCGGAAGCTAACCAGAGCGAGATCACTCGAAAATGCACAAGTCTGGAGAATAAAATGGATGAGATAGGTACTAGAACGGAGGCTTTAGAGGGAGAGGTCGCTACTCTCACAAAAGTGTATGAGGCGCACTCTAAGGCCATAACTGAATTGAAAGAGCAGAACAGGTCTCTGCAACTAGATTTGGAGAGATTGGAAATCCATTCCAGGAGAAATAATTTGAAGTTTCTAAAGGTTCCGGAAGGAATAGAGAATGGGGATGTGAAGACTCTAGTATGCAAACTACTGCGAGAAGGTGTATTGAAGGATAGACCAGACATCGAATTGGAAAAGGAAATCCAAAGAGCGCACAGAGATCCATTTCGGCAACATCCTGGGCGGAATGCACCAAGGAAAATCTTAGTAAATTTCCTAACATTCTCGGTGAAGGAGCTGATTTTGAGTAGGGCGCTCACAGATACATCATTGCAGATCAATTCAGTAAAATATTCAATCCGTTCAGATGTAGGCAAGGTAACAGCCCAGCGACAGTGGGAGTTAGGATCACGTATGCAGGAACTAAGAAGTTTCGGTGCTCAAGTCATGATGAAATTCCCAGCATCATTACGAGTTGTTTGGAACAACAAGACTTACAACTTTATTTCCCCACAGGAAGTAGACCGTTTTCTGGAAGCAATGAAGGATCATCAAGAAGTTCAGCAAGCGCAAAGAGAGGCCCGAAACTAAATATATGTAAAAAAAAAAAAAAAAAAAAAAACATTGTAAAATAATATAACAAAGAAAAGGAATACATGAAGAAGGGTCTGGGAGTTAAATTAACAAAAAATAGAACAAAAAGGAAAGGAAAAGGGTTAGAGGGAAAAAGGTAGAAAGGAAGAAAGGGGAAGGAAAGAAGAGAAGAGAAGAAGGAAAAAAAAAAAATAAATAAAAAAAACTTTATTTATCAATATTTTCTTTTTCCTTTGCACTAAAAATACACAGATATGAGGTGGAGATAGAGGCATTGACACAGAATATGTAAATACACTAAGGTGAGGCAGAGACTAGGCCAGGGACAAGGCTCTCAACGGCGATAAGATCGCCAAGGTTCAAGAGGGGGGGTTCCTCAAGGGAAGGGAGGGGGGGGAGGGGTTAAAAAATATAAAAGAAAATGTTCCTCATATATCAATGGTATCTAAAATAGCTTTGGAAATTATAGTTATATCAAATAATGATGACAGTGATGGCCATCTTTTTTCTTGTTTTCTCTTTATGATCAATGGCGGGGGATAATTTAAAGTACATAAGCTGGAATGTGAACGGGCTTAGAGAGGATAAAAAGCTGAAAAGAATCTGTGAGTTTCTGAGAAAATCAGATGCTCATATCATTATGCTAGAAGAAACACATTTAGACCAGAAGGAATGTAAAATTGCTTTTAAAAATCAAAGATGGATACAAGATCTCCTCTGCTCTAATCAAAGCAGCAAAATAAGGGGTGTGGCAATTATTGTTAGAGTGAAAGGTGGGGTAAGGGTGGAAAAGTACGATACGGATGACACGGGAAGATGGTTGACCGCCTTTATAACTCTAAATAACATAAGGTTGACATGTGGAGTCTACTATGGTCCGAACCAGGACTGTCCAAATGTATTAATTAGCTTAAAAACCAGTCTATTGGAGCAAAATACACCTATTATTTTAGGAGGGGATTTTAATTTAGTTTTTGATTCAAAACTTTATCGTACTTCTAGGGCCGTTTCTTTTTCTCTACCTAAATCGAAGAGAGAGCTTAAAACTATCATGAAAGAATTTAGTTTGATAGATGTATGGAGAGTCAAAAACATTTCAGCAAGTTCTTGCTAGAGTTTATCAGGGGAATTCGTTGATTGTGTCCTAATTATCACCAAATTCATGTGCCCTGATTCTGAGTTTGTCCAAATGAAGGTGCCATTTGTTGTGCCTGATAAATAATGATATCATGGAGTCGTATTTATTGGGTGCAATAAATAACACTCATCACAAGTACTTGGAGGTTAGCATGCAGCTTTTGGTGTTTATCACACCAAATTTCACATAGTACAGTAAAAAACTATCTCGCTGTTAATTTCTGGCAGGTTTGTCTTACTGAAATTTGATGAAGCGTATAATTTTTAAGGCACCTGGTAATTACCAGATACCGTAAGTAAATACCACCCAACCTGGAATTCCAGTCCCTGCGTAAAGAAGGGGTTTACTCAGGCTTTAAAAAATTCTGAACAAACTGTAATCGGAGCAATTATCCCGACCTCTGTGCAAACATGCATATTTTGTTATGAGGGTCGAAAAAGTTGTAGCAACACTTTGCACATTTGAAATACCATTGTAAGTGCATGCTGTGAGTGAGAGTGTTTACTGAAGAAACATGTATGCATACAAGTAAGCAACAGCAAGAATGCTGTGAGTGCATGCAGCTTGTGCCTGAGTTAGTGAGTATGGGGGCAGATACAAGGGATGGGTGAGTGAATAAATGAGTGATCTAGTGCTTTTTTTGTTACAGTTGACAGTGCAATCTGAATTGCAGATAGCCGTGATAGTCTTCCCCTTATGATAACACAGGTTATTTGTATAGTTAATGGTTCCAACATTGTAGGAAGATATTGGTTAGAGCTCAGAGAATAGACTCTAAGCATATAACGTTAGCATTAGCCATAACAACTATTATTTAGTGTCCATTGACCACATCCCAACCCTTTTTCTCTAAGGAACAGGCTATGGCTTTTTCAGAGGTCTGGATGAAACAGTAAGAATCCGTCCAATGACCTCAAACTCTTGATACCCACACTTCTACTCAGCAAAGAAACTAGTTATCCCAATAGGCCAGAAGTGTTTAAATGCCAATAAGGTGCATGGCAGCCTTTGAGTGCTGAACTATGGAAGAATATATTGAGTTTGGACTATATAGAAGCAAATATACCCATTGCAGAGAGGTGCTATGTTTTGTTACATTTGGAAGGTCAGTCTACCACCTCCATCCTCAAACCAGGAACCATCAAGACTATCATGATAGCAGAGGTCCACTTCAAAACCAACATCCTGGAGAGCTTTCACATATATTCACAGTGCTGTCCTCCAATTGGGGCAAAGCACTGTAAAGGGCCTTGCACTTACCTGTGCTCACAACATAACATAACAAGTTTTTCACAGTAGGCAAATGTTGCTGTGTTTAGCCATTATTCTATCACTATGGCAGTGTCAAGGTCTAGAGCCTTTTCAGAGCTGAGACATGAGTTTAGACACTCAAATAAATCGGAGTGATGCTTGAATATACTCCGCTTTGTTGCACACAGCTTTTTCCTTCGCCCACCACCCTGTGTGGCATTGGTTTGAGACCCCATATTCTTTCTACTGCTGGAGCAAGTTCTGCAAATGATACCAGGAGTGCTTGAGTGGCTGGAGGTCAACTAACCTTTAAAATCTCAGAGTGGGAGGAAGAGGTGATGAAACCAGCTCAGGAACTTTGTACAGATGTCAACTCTGCTCACTGACCTTGCCGCAAGGACACTCTGATGGTTTAGGGAGGGCAGGAAAATCAGTGACCGTGTTGAAAAGAGGGAAGCTCTCTATCCTACCATAGATCATTCTAGCATGTTAGGTACCACTTTAAAGATGTGACTTATTGTTATAAACAGTAATATGCAAGAAAAGAGGAAAATACAGACAGTTCATGTACCAGTCACATTATGATTTTTAATCCCCCCCAAGTTTTATTTATTCTATCCCTTGTACCTCATCAATGTTTAGTTGTTTCAGTTATTTTAATTAGGGAAGATAACTTCCCTATTGTTGACAACTTCATCTAAATATCGAAGTGTCTTTTACATTTGTAAAGAAAGTTGTCTTTGTTATCGGTTTCATTATGTGATTTCAGCCCTTATGTGGTGGGGGCAGGCATTATATTTGATATAAATAATTCTTTGTGTTCTGCAGATGTCATTGGAAGAATTACACTTTACATTTCAATGACGACAACAAATCAAATTGAGTTAATTCCAAACATTTTCATGAAGGGGCCACACACTCATAACACACAACACAGCTTGCTGAGGCAAGCCATCCTTACACAAAGACCACAGTCGCTACTCACTCAAACAAGTACTTCACAAGCATTACCACGGGTGTCAGTCCACAAACCTCATAGACACTCAAATACACACAACCCACAAATCAACACGAGGACAAAAACAAGAGGCAGCCCACAGACTGTTCTCAAACCAACTGTAAATCATATTTACAAACAAAAAAGCTCTAAAAAGCAGTCCAGAGACTGCACCAATACAAGTAAACAGCCCAAAGACTGTTCCATGTTACAATTATCATAAGGAGAAAAATCCCCGCATTCGTACACAATCAAATATATAATCTTTTTAAAATCAAATGACCAATTTACTGGCCATCGAAGATCAGGATCCTTTTTTGTATATTTGTTCCACAGTGTACAATACATTTATGGAAGAAATACCATGTTTATTATACCTAACCTATTAGGTTTCCCCTCTAGGGGAGTCAGCTGACTGCTTTCTAAATCCATATTGGTACCTCCAAGACGCCAACACATTCTACGAAGTGTGCTAGGAGCAGGCATGCCAAAAATATTATAAGAAAATATATTATAATCAAATAGTATATACCCCATGTATAAAAAGTAGAGACACAAATCTTCTCATTACCTGCCTTTGTTTATTACAACAAACAAACAAACAAAACCAGAATCTTGGCCAAGCAAATCCAAAGAGTGCAGCTTAAGCGACCTTACCAAAGAAGATAGGCTCTAGCCCCAAACCTTTTCCATAATACGCCAAATTACCAGTTGGTCTGGCAGACTGTTCGCAAACACCCGTTGTCTTTACCAAATCATAAGGCATGCCTATTACAGGGGTTTGTAGACAACCCAAAACAAGATAGGGTAAAACCCCCAAGCCTTTGTAAGAAGAGACCGAATTACCAAGTGGCCTGGCGGAACATTCGAGAGCTCTTTATCTCCACTTACAAATTTTACTAAATGACAAAAGTCTCCAACCACCACCTGACCAGCTCTGGGTTGACCTAATGGTCACTACAATACTTACGCCAAAGGAGTTCTCAGTCTGAACCGGCCTCCACCTGGTGGGTCAGATCAGGAAAACCAGAAAAGTCACTTCGGTCTGCAAAGACAAGTCACCTCATGCAGGGTACCTCTTCAGCAATATTCCATTCCTCCGTCAAGACTGCTCCTTTGGATGGCCACGTCTCCGATGAGCCCCACGAGTTGGGCGCCAGTTTGTGGAAATTAGCCTTTTTAGGGATCCACCAGTGTAGGTGTTCACCCTTATCTGACCACTGGTCCTTAAACCAACAAAATAGAGATTGGCACAGAAGCTGGAATATCAAATAACAAGTTTATCACTCATGAGTGGGACTACATCATTACAACACTCAGGCACTGTATGCGGTAGTACAAGGAATACAGAAACCAAGGGTCTTATATACTCAGTTTGTTGCACAGTAAGCATGTAGTTACAAATAGCAGGTACAGGCCTATACAGGAATAGATACTGACTAACATGGACAGATAGAAACCACTTTGTCAGCAGAGTGGGAAGTGAGACAGAACAGCCTGACCGTTACATTCAAAGACAAGCCTTTCTGAGCTTACACAGTGCTCTGGCTCAGTACTGAAGGAGTTAACTACAGTTGATGACTCAAGCAGAGTAGAAAGGCAAGCAACAGTGAAGAATGAAGAAACACATGGCTAACAAAATGGGTACCACAACTAAAATGGCTTCAGCTTATGCTAAGATCAATTTCAGCGATTTCCACACTGGCAAGCTGTCCTGTGTTTTTCCCACCCCTGTGGAGGTTGGGGGAGTTAGTTGCTGGGAGGAGTTTTCCTGTGTGCTCCTCATTAAAGTACCATCGATGTCCTCAAAGGCCCCCAGGAGAAGCAAGAGAGCAGGCCCCTCTAGTACAGTGCAATGGGGGCCCCACGGCAAGCTGTTAGGTCCTCCATGAGGTACATGTTGTAATGATTTAAATAAAGGTGCATGTGCATGCTCCATTCCATCTCCATGGTAGCATCTTGAGAAAGACAGTTGTAACCAGGAGAGTGGAGAGGCGGCAGCAAGAGTTGGTGGTGGTTAGCCACTTAATAAATTACTCTCAAAAGCTTACCAGTGAGTGGCTTCTTAAACCTGGTGACGAGGGACAACTGCAAGGGACAGGTTTGCCACCAACTTTTCCTTTTCCTGAAGCCACAAAAGCTGTTTTCCTGAGGCGGCTGCTTCAAATTGTTTGACCTGTATAGAAGCACTTTCGAGACTTGCTGTCGTCGTCTGGACACCTTCTGCCGTAGTTCCCGCCTTCCGGTGAGCCTACTAGCGATTTTGAGGCATTTTTGAACTTTTCCCCGCTTTTGATTGCTCGAGAAGCTGCACGCGACGTTTTCTTCCTCACATTTCATATGTGCGTTGGTCATGCGCCATGCCCATCATCATGTTTTGACATCCCTACATCATCATGCAACGTGCCGCCATCTTGCATGCTGTCAGTTTCCATGACAACGACTACACAGAGCTTTTCCGAGCCCGTTTTTCAATGCGAGCTCATCTATTAATGCAGCACTATTTCCAGGTACAATTTCTACAGACTTTGACTCTAATTTAATGACTGTATGCCTCATATTTTCTCCTTTCAAGTGAGTTTATACTGCTTTTGAGTGTATAACTACTTTACTGTTGGATCTTAGGCTCAATTGATGTTTGACATTCCTTAATAGAAATCCTTCAAAATAACTTTACAAAACAAAGAGTACTATATACATTACTATAAGCTCATTTTCCTGCATAACAAAGAGTACCAGATACATTAACACACCATGACCGCTACCAATATGAGTCCACTACCAGCATTCCTATGCGAAAAAGGTGAACCTTTGTTACCCTGGAAGAGATGGAAATTACTTTTTTATTCCTACTTAGTAGCTATTGGTGGTGAAAAATTCTCTGCTCACAGGAAACAAGCAATTTTTCTTCATAACCTTGGAATTGAGGGTCTCCATCTTTGAGAGCATTGACACAATCCCTCTTGGGGAAGGGGGTGGCGAACCATCTGATGTTTTTTCAATGTCGCTAATAATGCTAGAATTGTCTTTTGGACTGCGTATTAATGTCGTTTTGGAGAGACACACATTTTTCATGAGAGTACCAGAACCTCATCAAAAAGTTGGCAACTACATGGCATCCCTTAAAACACTTGCACGCACTTGTGAGTTTGGTGATATCACTGACACGTTGATCAACTGGTCAGATGTATGAACAGCACCAGAGTACAGGAAAAACTCTTATCTAAAAACTCATCACTCAAAGAAGCTGTAGCCATTGTAGAAGGGATGGAAAACACATCTGGTTGGGTTAAAGAGATGAAGACTCACACGACAACAACTGATGAAGTTCCTACACCTAGTAGTATTCTTGAAGTGACTGAAAGAGACTCCTCTGTTGACAATGTTTCTAAAGTTGTACAGGGAGCTAAACCAAAAATTTCTTTTGATTCCTCAAAGATAAAATGTTATAGGTGTGGTAGTAGCAATCACTCTTGTAACTACCCTCAATGCTATGCGAGGAATAATACTTGCCACAAGTGTGAAATAAAAGGTCACTATGCCAGAGTATGTAGATCTGGTCGCAGGGTATGCACAGTAGAGAATCTGTGTGAGAATGCGGAGTCGGTCACCCAGTAAACTACAATGTTGAGTGTAAGGGGTGATGGCGTAGTTGATGCAGACACCATCACCATGCCAGAATGTGATGTTGTGATTGGAGAAAAGTTGTTTGTGGTACTAACAGATTCTGGTTCCCCTTTTACTATGCTAGACAACGAACTTTGGGACAAAACCTTTCATGAAGTACAATTTCTCCACCTGACATCAACCTGGTGAGCTACGGTGATCCACATATTGATGTAACAGGATTTGCCATTATGAAAATTAATTTCAAAGGAAGAGAGACCATCTGGAAAATGTGTCGCCAAGCGAGGTGACAACCTACTTAGCTGGAGACATCAGAGAGACTTGGGAATTATTCTCAACCCCCAATGCCCGTCATCCCTCTGAACAAGTTATGTTGATTGATCACAATGCCATCTCTAACATGTTCTTTGAGTTCCCTCAAGTTTTTTCTGATAACCTAGGACTACTTAAAGACTTTGAACAGTGCATCGTATTAAAGCACAATGCTGTACCCGTGGTGCACAAAGTTAGGCAAGTCCCTAACATGATGTTAGAACCTTTGAGGTCTGAACTCAAAAGGTTGATTACTCTGGGTGTAATTTGAAGAAATTGAATCATCCGAATGGCTGGCCGCAGTGGTTTTAGCCCCTAATGATGGAAAAGAGTATTAGGATGTGTGTGCACTTGAGAAGTTTAAACAGGTGGATTTGGGTAGATCACCAACCACTACCCAATATTTCAGAGTCCATTAACCTGCTAGGCAGTGCCAAGATCTTCAGCGTGTTCAATTTATCTTTGGCCTACCATTATGTTCCCCCCCCAACCCCCCTCCATCCAGACTTCAACAATCTCAAATCCTTTGTGACACCACCTTTCGATTCATTAGGATGCCATTCGGGTAAGCCTCGGCAGCTGCCTGTTTTCAATGTGTTATGAAAATGATCTTGGGTGATATTTCCAACATAATATTTTCCAGGATGATATCCTAGTGTATGGCAAAGATGATTATGAGCATGACAGTGTTTTGAGACTCACATTACACAGATTAGCTGTAAAAGATTTGACTGTAAATCTTTTGAAATGCAAAATAGAAGTGTGTTCTGTTACCTATTTGGGTCACGTTCTATCTGGAGAGGGCATCCGACCAAAATTAGACCTCACAAAGAATATTGTTGTTGCTCCTGCCCCAACAGACAAAGAGCAAGTGACGTCATTTCTCTGCCTTGCTAAGTTTTATGCCAAGTTCATTTAAGATTTTGCCTCCACAGTTGAACCCATCCGATTTCTCCTTAGGAAGGGAATACATTTCATCTGGTCACCTGAGTGTGCTACAACGTTCTGTGCTATTAAGCAAGCTATTGGTTAAATGCCAACTCTTGGCCACTTTGATTCTAGGAAAGAAACGTTCCTAACTACTGTTGCCAGTCTGTGTAGTCTTGGAGCCGTGCTTTCTCAAGTTGACCATGATGAAGAAGGTGTGGTGGCTTTTGCTTCTAGAGAGCTAAAAAAGCTGAACAGCAGTACTCATTTGTTGAGAGGGAATCCTTGGTCATTGAATGGGCAGTAAAACATTTTAAGTTTTATTTGTGGGGCATTCCTTTTCTAGTTCGTCCTTTAGTTCATGTATTTTCCTGTGCGGAGAGTGAAAGACTTATGCCTAGGCTCAAACGATTGAGTGAAGGTTTGGAGGAGTTGAACTTTCATGTTGATTATCTCCCTGGTTCTGCCAACAAGGCAGCAGATAGCTTATCAAGATTACCAATTGAAGGTTGTACTGGCACACCTGACTGTGATACCATAAATGTGTGCTGGGTCAGGGAGCCTGCCATCCAAGAGAGCAAATGGATTCAGGCTGTTGATTCCTGTTGTAACACATTTTGTCTTTGAGGGATGGCCTTATAGCAAGATGATGGACACTGATTTGTTGCCTTTTTGGTCCATTAGAAATGAGCTTACCATTTGTGAGGATTCAACTTATGCATGGGGAAAGAATAATTCCACCTGATGCCTTAAAGTTCAAGCTTATACACTTGGCTCATGAAGGGCACTTGCGAAGAAATCTGACCAAGTCACATCTCCGTGAGAGGTATTGGTGGCCAAGTGCTTCTTGTGAAAAGTCCAAAGTTATCAATACTCACCTGTTGAGGTTCCACAGGAACCATGGATAAAGCTGGGGTTACACGTTATGGGTCCTTTCATTCTATTGAATCCTGCAGAGAGGTTTGTCATTTTGTTAGTGGATCATTCATCTACATGGGTCTCTACCAAATGTGTAAGTTCTGTCAATACCAGAGTGGTTATTGATTTCCTTAAAGATGAATTTGCAAGTGAAGGCATCCCCAAATTTTTTATCACGGATAATGGGGTACAATTTGTTTCTCAGGAGATGCATGAATTTTTGATTATGGAATTACACATCAGAAGACTGCTTTTTATGCACCGCAGCTAATGGGCTTGCGGAGCGCATGAACAGGGTAGTTAAAGCAATTCAATTTTCAAAGCTTTATTCAACATCAGTCATAAAAGCATTTCCATCCTAACACTATACAAAAAATACTAAGTCTAAAATACACAGAATTTAAGATAAATATTAAACGAAGATCCATCGAATACAATAAGCTATTAAAACATTATTAAGAACAACCTTGACACTTACTCACACGTCAAAGCATTAGAAACATGGTAACCGAAATACCTCACGGCATTTTTCCTAATAAAGTGCGTGTTCGAATCACCTAAGCCCAGGCCAAAAACTTTGCAACAGCAATTACAAACAGTGGAGAACAATCAGTTTCCAGAATTCTGAGTGCTGTAGCTTGACTACGCGTCCCCAAGTTGAGGCAAACGGGTCTTATCCATTAGTGCCGTGGGTTGGCATATAAAGGGCAACAAAACAGTACATGGGAGACATGCTCAACTTGGTCTTTACAGTGATAACAATTCTCATCCCAGGTTGTAGACCATTTCTTTTTAAACACATTTACTGGGAGCGATCCTACTCTAAATTGAAAATACAACTTCCTGTTGTGCGTCTTCTCAATCAAGTCCCAATACGCTTCACACGAAGGGGATATTTTTAGGTACAGGAAGCGTCTCGTCAGAGAAGAGTTAGTCCCATTTGCAAAAGTTCTAAGATTCACCATCTCCCAGTAAATTTGTTTCAGCCTGATATTTGAGGGGAAGCAGGACACATCAGTATTACCCCATAGGTGGTCTAGTTTTAACTGTGACAGTACCCCCAGTAATTCTTTCAACCAAACAATTTTATGAAAGCGGTCAAGTACAACAATGTCTGTCAATGCTGAAGCATAGTGGGCTAACTCTGGGGTCACCATTAGACGTCTCCAATACAACAGTGGTCGCAGCTTCGCTAAGTCCGCAATGTTTTTCCTATCAAGGTCTAATTTCAAAGGAACAGTAGGCGTACTTTGCGGCACCCCTACCAGCCCCCGAAGAAACTTGTTTTCTGCTATAGTCAGGTTTGTTAGATTACAAAAACCCCATAGCTCTGAACCGTATAAGTTAGCACTAATGACTTTCATGTGATAGATCTCAAGAACACACTTTACTGGTTTAGTAAGAGAAGCTCTATGTTTTAATGATAATGCTCCTGCTAGTTGGCTAAACTTTAGTACAGCAGTATCTATGTGTGTGTTCCATTTCAAGTTCCCCTGTAGTGTTATTCCAAGGTAGGTGAAAGCATCTACCTGCTCGAGAGGAGTACCTTTAAAGGTAATAACGCCTTTAAATGACGAGCGGCGGTTCATACACATAAACTTTGTCTTACTGGTGTTCAGTTCTAAACCTCGAGAATCACAGAACTCACCAAATGCGTTGACCGCCTTTTGGAGACCGCTTGGTCTACGTGATAATATAAGCGTGTTGTCCGCAGACATTAGGACGGGAACATGTGAACCAGCTATTATGGGGGCATCAGAAGGGGACCTCTTCAGAAATTCTACTATACCATTTATATATATCGAGAACAATGTTGGCGCTAGCACGCAACCTTGCCTCACCCCACGATCTACGGGGAATGGCTTGGTTACTTCTCCCTGTGACCCCCATCTAATTTTGGCATAATTATTTTCATGCAGTCGTACAAGGAGATTAAGAAGTTCTTGGCTTATCCCTGCATCAGCTAGGACCTTCCAAAACTTGCCCCTGGGGACCAAGTCAAAAGCTGACTTTAGGTCTACAAAGACAGCATATAGAGGGCCGTTATTTAAGGTGACGTTCCTCCAATAAAGGGCAATGAAGTAAAAGACCTGGTCGATGGAACTTGTCAGGGGACGGAACCCCGCTTGGTATGGTGACAAGATGTTATTTTCCTCTATCCATGCTTGTAGCTTGTTCTGCACCATGCGACCCATTAGTTTCTGAGCTGAATCTATGAGACTGATGGGTCTATAATTGCTAGGGAGTGATTTGTCACCTTTTTTGAACACTGGGATAATTTCCGCTCCTTTCCAGGACAAAGGTACTTCACCACCCATGGCCACTGCATTGGCAAGCCAAGCAAAATATATACACCATGTATTCCGATCACTTAGGTAGACGTCTGCTGGTATACCGTCCATGCCTGGCGCTCTTCCCCTCGTTACACAGTCAAGGGCAACACTTACATCTTTTTCATTAAACACATTATGCTTGTAATAGACAGTTGGAGGTAGAGTAACACAGGCTTGCGACTGATTGCGAGCATATTGAGGTTTGAAGAATTCTATCCAGCTATTGATAGGAACATGGTTTTGAGGGGGGCAGCCAACCCTCCCCTATCCCACTTTACCGTGGACCAGAATTACTTCGAATCTTTGGCAGCGCATGCAGTTTTAAGCTCACCCCATAGTTCCTCATCCCATTGCCTCTTCGCCTGCTTTTGTGTGCGTCTATAAGTGTCCCTGGCTTTCCTGACTGCTTCACCCTGATTGAAGCTCTCTACTAATTCAATTAAATTCAATTCAATTAATTTATATAGCGCGCTACATACCAAGAGGGTCTCAAGGCGCTTGAAGAGGGTGGGGAGTTACTGGTCGAATATCCAGGTTTTAAGTTGCTTTCTGAATGCTAGGTGGTTCTGAGTGAGGCGAAGGTGAAAGGGAAGTGAGTTCTAGGTTTTAGCCGCCAGGTAGGAGAAGGATCTTCCTCCCATGGTGGTTTTGTTGATGCGAGGTACAGCAGCAAGGGCTTGGTTGGAGGAGCGTAGCTGGCGGGAGGGGGTGTAGAAGGAAAGTCGTGTGTTGAGGCATTCGGGTCCAAGTTCGTAGAGTGCTTTGTGTGCGTGGGTTAGGAGGCGGAATGTTATCCTCTTATTGACGGGGAGCCAGTGGAGGTTTTTCAAGTGACCAGAAATGTGGTCGTTACGCGGGATGTCTAGTATGAGTTTGGCTGATGCGTTCTGGATGCGTTGGAGTTTTTTCAGAAGTTTTGTGGTGGTGCCGGCGTATAGGGTGTTTCCGTAGTCCAGGCGGCTAGTAACTAGTGCGTGGGTGACCGTTTTTCTAGTTTCGGTGGGGATCCAGCGAAATGTTTTTTTGAGCATGCGAAGAATGTTGAAGCAAGATGATGAAACTGCGTTGACTTGTCTAGTCACCGAGAGTGAGGAGTCTAGAATGACGCCCAGGTTCCGTGCGTGGTCTGTCGGGATGGGTGCTTTTCCAAGGGACTCTGGCCACCAAGAGTCGTCCCAGGCAGAGGGGGAGGTACCTAAGATAAGGACTTCTGTTTTGTCGGAATTCAGTTTCAGACGGCTGTGCTTCATCCACTTGGCTACTTCTTTCATTCCTTCATGTAGGTTGGTTTTGGCGGTGTTAGGGTCTTTGGTGAGTGAGAGGATAAGTTGAGTGTCATCAGCGTAGGAGATGATGTTGAGGTTGTGTTGGCGTGCGATGGCCGCGAGTGGGCTCATGTATACGTTGAAGAGGGTGGGACTGAGTGAGGATCCTTGTGGCACGCCGCAAATGACTTCAGTTGCCTCTGACTTGAATGGTGGGAGGCGGACTCTCTGTGTTCTTCCGGCAAGGAACGAGGTGATCCATTCCAGTGCTTTTCCTTGGATTTCGATGTTTCTGAGGCGTTGTAATAGGGTGCTATGACAGACTGTGTCGAAGGCTGCGGAGAGGTCGAGGAGGATGAGGGCGACTGTGTCTCCATTGTCCAGTAGAGTTCGAATGTCGTCTGTTGCTGCGATGAGTGCGGTCTCAGTGCTGTGTTTGGCTCGGAAGCCGGACTGTGAGGAGTCGAGGGATTTGTTGGTTTCGAGGAAGGCGGCAAGCTGGTTGTTGACAGCTTTCTCGATGACTTTGGCCGGGAATGGAAGGAGCGAGATGGGGCGGTAGTTTTTGAGTTCGGTGGGGTCAGCTGTGGGTTTTTTCAGAAGGGCGCTGAGTTCGGCGTGTTTCCAGCTTTCCGGGAAGGTGGCGGAGTTGAGGGAGCAGTTGATGACGTCTCGGAGGTGTGGTGCTATGATGGAATCTGCTTTGTTGAAGATGTGGTGAGGGCATGGGTCTGTGGGGGATCCTGAGTGGATGGAGTTCATCAGGCGGATGGTGTCCTCAGTGGAGATTGGGTTCCATTCATTGAGGATGTTCAAGGGGGGTGAAGGTACGGCAGAGGGTTGGGTGGGTTGGTCTTCGGGTTGGTTGTTGAAGCTGTTGTGGATGTCTGCGATTTTGTCGTGGAAAAACAAAGCTAGGGAGTCGCAAAGGGTTTGAGAGGGAGTGATGTTGTTGGAGTTGGCGGTGGGGTTGGTAAACTCTTTGACGATGTTGAATAATTCCAAGCTGTTGTGGGCATTGCTGTCAAGTCGGTCTACGAATGTGGCTTTCTTGGCCGTCCGGATCAGTTGGTGGTGTATGCGGTTGGCGTTTTTGAAGGCATCCTTGGTGCTGGTGTTTGGGTCTTTTTTCCAGGTCTTCTCAAGGGAGCAGCAGAGTTTCTTAGATTTCTTAAGATCATCGTTGAACCAGGGGGCGTTTTTGTTGCCTAGTTTGATTTGACGTTTTTTCAGGGGTGCTAGGTTGTCGGCGCTGTTCGTTAGCCATTGAGTGAGGTTAATGGCTGCTTAGTTGGGGTTCGAGGAGTGGGCAGGGGGGTTTTGAAGAAGTGATGAGGAGATCTGGTCGATGGTGATTTTGTTCCAGTTTCTTCGCAGAATAGGCAGAATAGGTTGAGGATGGTTGTGGGTTGTGGTCTTATTGTAGGTGAAGTGAACGCAGCTGTGGTCCGTCCAGTGGAGAGTTGTGGTGTGACTGAAGGAGATATGTTTGCTGGAGGTGAAGATAGGGTCAAGTGTGTGACCTGCGTAGTGAGTGGGGGTATTAACAAGTTGTTTCAGTCCGAGGTTGGCGAGATTGTCCAGAAGGGCGGTGGTGATGCTGTTGTTGCTTTTTTCCAGGTGAAAATTGAGGTCTCCCAATAGAATGTAGTCTTCGGAGGGGAGGGCGTGTGGGGTGATAAAGTCTGTGATGTCTTCACTGAATTGTGCTCGGGGTCCTGGTGGCCTGTAGAGGAGGGTGCCTCTGAGAGTGGTCTTGGGGTCGGTGTGGATCTGGAAGTGAAGGTGTTCGGCGCTACCGAGGTTGACGTCTGAGCTGGTTGAGATGCGGATGGAATTCTTGTGGACGATAGCGATGCCTCCTCCTGTATGATGGGTGCGGTTTTTTCGGATGATCTTGTAGCCTTCCGGGATGGCAATGGTGATGTCTGGGGCTGAGGAGGCGTTCATCCATGTTTCTGTTAGGAAGGCGACGTCCGGAGAGATGGTGTCTAGTAGATTCCAGAGGTCGATGGAGTGTCTGTGGACCGATCGAGTGTTGAGCAGGATGCATGTTAGGTGGTTGGTGTCTGGTCTCTGTTTGGTGTTAGTGGATGAGGAGTTGGTCTTGGTGCCGTCAAACTTGCAGGAGTTGCATGTGAAGGGTCCATGAGTGTGTCTAGGGGCGGCTTGGGCGCAGGAGGGGAGTCGTCCAGGGTTAAGGGCTAGAAGGGTGGCGGCATCGTACGTAATGCGGGAGGAGTGCGGGGGCTAGGGGGTCTGGCGCTGGGCACGGCCTTGGCGCGGACGGGCGTAGACGGGCTTACCTTTGGCGCACCATCGGCGCGAATAGGGCGCGACCGCTGCGCGTGAACGCTGCACGCAAATGCATCAGTCATATGTGGATAGTGGGAGGGGAGGGGTGAAGGGGGGTCAGCTGGGAGGCGGTAGCGGGGTGGAGCTACGGGAGAGGACACAACAAACAAAATGGATGCAAAAATGGAGCCAAGGCGGGTCACAGCCGAAGCAAGCAGAGATCTGGCCACTGATAGCGTTACACCAAGCTAAAAGCAGGCGATGCAGACAGGAAATTAATAGCCAGACACTGTATGCCAAATAATGCTATCTAATGATTCTGACGATGCAGCGCTAATATGATTAACAAGCTGAATGCAGAGTGTACTTTCCACTGATTCTGATGTAGCAGCGCCAATATGAATAACCAGCCAATATAAATAACAAGCGTCAGCTGCCTCGATAATGCAGCGCAAATTAGCACAATAGCACAGAGCAGGGCAGAGCTACGATACCAGGCGCTGCGAGGAGTCAGGGAGAGTGGAGGAGCGACCGGCTCGGGGCAAGCCCAGAAGGTTCTGGCGTGCCAGTCTACAGATTTTACCGTACCATCCCTGCCTGCTTTGGTGTTGTTTGCCCTTATTGTGGCTTACTGGTTTTAGGAAGAATGTTTGCAGTCTGCAAAAGAGTTTTTTGTGAGCCTCCATCAAAATATCTGGAAAGTTAGAGTTATTTGTGAGTAGTTTTATGTTATTTCCTTCCTCACCTACTACTCTCTTGAGCTCATCTAGCTTCCCCTCATCCTCTACTAGCTTCCCTCATTTTAGATGCCGCGGGTTGTTTGTACATACTAAGTCCAGAGTCACCCTCTCTTCCTCTGAGCTTACCCCCCTTTCCTCTAAATAGGACTTGAAGGCCATACACAGCGGGTTATGATCGCTTTCCATTCTTTTTACTACGGTCATATCAATGAGTTTGCTCCAGACCCTGGTATCTACCAGAAAATAGTCTATACTACTGGATGCCCGACCGTTGTCGAATGTGCTGTTTTAGGGCTACTGCCTATCCATTTCACTCTTCTGGCAGTTAATAATTCCTCTGAGAGTTTATGTTTACCCCAGTGGGTGATGCGCATGTTATTAGTCAGCCAGTATAGAGCTTTACTTAAGAGTGATTGGGGGGACTCTGTCTGGCCAAGCTTCAGGGTTGGTACATTAGCTAGGACCAGGATCAGTGGGGATGCTTCTACAATAAACTCCATTGGACCTGATTCCTGAAAAGAATCTTCCCTGGACCCGTTTATTATCAACGGATCTGCTGGGCGATGGATATTTGCTGCTAAGCATGGGGGGGGGATAAGAGGATGAGTCTGGACCACCGACTACCTACCTTCTCCAGTTCTTCCTTCCCTATGTTTTGTTTGCTCAATTTCATCCACCACCTGGTTTGGTATTTCCACCATGTTTTCATTTGCGTTCAACAGAAGACCCTCAAGCTTGTTAACTTTGTCAGTAAGTTGGTCAATCTTAGATAACAATGGCTTAATTATACCCCTTAATTTTTGATCAAGCATTCCCATGAATTTCTTAATGTTGGCCTCATCCCATAACATACTGCCCTCATCCACAACCACTACATTCTCTGTACCATTTTTCCTAGGTGGAGTTGCTGGTCTTTTTCTGCTAGAGCGTAACCCGGCACGCTTAGGTTGTCCCTTTGTGGCCCCTCTAGCCACCCTAGGCGCTGGAACAGGCGCAGGTTTAGGGGAGTTATCCTCCACTATTTCTAAATCCAAGTCTGCGACATCATGATCAACCTCATCTACTAGCAAGTGAAGATACATTATGAGCGGGGCTCTCAGTACTGATCTGGGAAAGCACCCCTGTTTCTCTAGAGTCTTCTAATTCCTGTAAATTAACTCGGGGTGATTCGGTTGAGATATTAGTGGATGTTGGACTCGACGCCAGGGAAGCCCTTCTATCATTGTTTATCTTAGCGACCACTTGAAATAGATAGTTATCCATGGTGTTAGGAGGAGCAGTACATTGCTTTTGTTTGGACATACCTGTGACAACACTCAACAACCACAGTGGTCCAAAATAAATAACAAGCCTATAGTCCAAAAACCACTACTTACAAGTACTATGAGACCTCCCCTTATGTCTGTTAGTAAGGGCTATGGTACGTCGTAGTTATCACAAAGAGTTGGAGTCACTCACGAAGATAAATGGGCAGCGTTCCTGGCCCAGTCCAGTCTCTGCCAGTCTCGGACTGTCGCAGACTGTCCCGCCCTTTGTCCGGGCTTCATCGGGCGTCCCGCTCGCGTCCCGCTAAGCGTTGGGGGCGTTGCTATATAGGAGGAGTGGGGGGGGGAAGAGACACCAGGTGCGCTGAGTTGGTATGCGCGGAACCCTGGGTCTCGCAGTCCCGGCCCCTGTACTGAAAACGGCAGTCAATCCAAGCCGATTATTTCCCCAAAAGGCAGCTGGCCCCCAAAGAGTCAGGAATGCTGGAACAAAGTCACGTTTCCCAGGTAGGAGCTGCGAGCGGGTAGTTAAAGCATATGTGCAAAGAGCTATGTAGATGAACATTTCCCTCAAAGATGTTTTAAGGGATACTTGGTGGGCTCATTCCACGGTTGTTAATACTGCCTGCAAAAAACTCCCTATCCAGTTTTGCGTGGGAGGGTTGCATTGTCCAAACTCAATCCTGGATGGTTACTTCTCATAGAAGGTCCTGTTTTAAATGAAGAGGAGGTGAGTAGTAAAATCAAGTCTTGCCCAAAAAAGTACAAGGAAAGGTTTGACCTTAAGAAATCCACTGAGGTCATGACATGTAAATGTAAATGTATAGGCATTTATATAGCGCACTACTTACCCGGAGGGTCCCAAGGCGCTTCGACCGCTGCGAAACCCTTCCTGGCTTCCCTGAGAGATGGTCCCTTAATGGGTATCTCCAGGGTGAGACCAGGCATCCCCGGCGGTCTGGTGGGGCCGTTAGTGAAGATGAGGCAAGCTAATGCCCAGAGTTGCCGAGTGTGAATGCTGATCAGAGTGGGCACCGAGGCGAGAGAATTATCGAGTCCGCTGACACTGGTCCAGAAACCTGCCGCGCCGGGAATCGAACCCTGGTCCCGGGCCGTCCTCTACTCTCGGGTCTGCCGCCTCTAACCAGTGAGCCACACTACACTGGAAAGTGTGTGATTTGGGACTCGACAAAAGACCACAATGGCACAATAAAGTTGTCACTGAGTTCATGAGACTTTTTGTTATTACTTCTGTAAGTAAAAATGTGGTTACTGTTCATAATGGTGGTAAGTGGAGCATGTCTCGTTTGGTCAAGTTTCAAGGTGATAAGTCCAAGTTTCCTTCTTGTCCAACAGTTCATTTAATTCAAGTGCATCCACCAAATCTGGTCTTACATCTTTTCCTCCAAGGGCTCGCTATGCTCCAGAGAGGTATGAGGACTATGAAATGTATTGATAGTTCATTATTTGTTTTCAACGGTGAAAGTATTGGATTTTGTCATGATTTCATGAACATTTTTGATGTGTTCTTATCTTCTAGAATGCTTTGTATCAATTGTTTTCTTCTCTTATTGCTAATTTTCTTCTTTTCACTCTTCTTCCCCTTTACTTCTGTTTTCCCTGTAAAGGGGATGTGTTGTAATGATTTAAATTAAGGTGCATGTGCATGCTCCATTCCATCTCCATGGTAGCGTCTTGAGAAAGACAGTTGTAACCAGGAGAGTGGAGAGGTTGGAGCAGGAGTTGGTGGTTGTTAGCTACGTAATAAATTACTCTCAAAAGTTTACCAGGGAGTGTCTTTTTAACAGTACGCCCTGGAGGGTGAATGTACTATCAGGTGAGGTTGCAGGCACGGACAGTCGCTCCTCTGTAGGACCTCACTGGTGCATTGCGTTGCTTGAATCCCAAGCCCCAGAGGAACCTACTGGAGGTTACTCCAAACTATGTATCTGGACGGCCCACTGGACATGTCCTGATGTTTCAGAGGCATGCAGGAGAGACGGGGGGGTCAAGGCCTGGGCAATTGAACCCCAGTGTCTCCACCCAACAACCTCCTCACCTCTATTTGCGCGGCCTTCAGTTTCTGCATTCACTGACAGGCGTGTCTCAGCGCTTCAAATATGCTGCTCAGTTGGGCCGGAGGCCACACGTCTTGCAGCCTCAGGTCGCTGTGCACTCTGTCCCAGTCTCCGCCCACCCTCCGACCAGAGTGTCCCAGCTAGGCTGCCGGGTGTTGCGAAGGTGCAGGGTCCTTTCTCGATCTTTGTGGCAGAACTGCGATCTCCACCCCGGCGTGATGAAATACCTCGTTTCTCGTCCCTCGATATTCTGCCGCCCGGTCTCACATCTCTCAGGCCTCTCCTACTGCCTCGGGAGTTGAACGATCCGACGTCTCCTCCCCACTCCAAATCACCTCAGCTCTTCACTAACCGTCCCAATAGTCTCCAGACTTGGACCACGGTAGCTGATCAGGTAGAGAAAGCCAGGGGACTCATTTCCCATGTTGATTGATGGCAGATGATGGTCTGATGCTGGGCAGAGCGGCTCCGGCTACAGAGCTGCTCTAGCTCGTGTCTGCCATGTTTGCTCTTTGGCCACGCCCCCTTCTGATGTCATTGTAATGCAAATTTGAATTTTTGAAATCTATAAAATCCTTCCTCTTTTGATCATTGTTTGTTGCCAAATACACTATAACCTCATAGGGGGATGCATCATAGTGTCTTGTGCTCTGCTATAGATGCTTCAAGACCGGTCAAGGTTGGATAAAGAAAAGGAAGAGTGTTACAGACTATCAGTGAGCCCATGCACATTTTATATACACAATTGCCTTTTGTTTTCTTTCTTTAATTGTATTTGAAATTTGAATGTATAGTTCAATGGCCACAAATCAGCTGAAAATGAATCAGAAATTCAGATTTCTTTGAAATGGAGACCCCCAAAATATGTTTTGCCCAGGGCCCACAAATCCCTTGTCCCCAATGACATACTCCCAACCTCCAACATAACGGAACCTCCTCAAACCTCAACATCTTTAAAAATAACCACTACTACACGTCAACTCTCCACAGGTGAAATATGTAATTTCTACTATTGCATTCCAACCACATGCTAAGCTTAATTAAAAAACAATTGTCTTGGATTATAGTTTCACCCAAATATTTCTGCACTGTCAACTATGAATAGATCCGTCTGTGCAGCAAGTCGATTTTTTGCTTCTGCACCTCTGATTGAAGTGCTACTTCATATAAGCACTGCATCATCCTTTCATGCATTACTGAAATTATTGAAAGCTCAACTCTCAGGGGAGTGAAATTTATTATAAGTCCATAAATGCACTGATAGTCCATCCTTTCTGAATATTGGAATAGATTTGCTTTTCAGTATTAGGAAATGCTGTAAAAACCACCACTATCCAGAGATGATCCAGTGTTTGTAATTTCATTTGTAAACGTTCATTCAAAGAAGAAGTTGCAAGCCATCTGTTAATATATACAGATAAAACATATTTTCCATTGGCAATGCTATTTGAGGGACCAATAAATCTCTTGTTACATGCTGCACACTGGCCCTTAACTGCAAAGTTCATACATTTAAAAAATGTCCTATTACGCAAAATAAGGGGTCAATTAGGATGGCAGGCGGATCGCCGCCGCCATGCAGACGGTGGCGATCCTTCCGCCATCCTTGCCCACCCGCCACCTATTTCCCCCCAGCAGACGGGAAGACCGTCTGCCGCTTTTCCGCGGCGGTCGCCTTGCGACCGCGGCGGAAAAGCTCTAATATGATGGCGGTGTCTTATCAGACACCGCCAGCCATATTAGAATGTGCTGGGGGCTATGCCTTTCCGTGGCGGCAATGCCGCCACGAAAAGGCATACAGTCCTTGCATTGGGGGCCCGTTGGGGGCCCCCAGGGTGAAGGGGTGGTGGGGGTGCAAATGGGGGGTACCTATGGTACCCCTCTGCAGTTGCATGCACAATGCCGCAGGCACCAGAGTGGTGCATGCAAATGCACAGCATGCACTTTTAACTTTGCGACTGGTGCTGATTAAAGCAGCACCCGCCGCAATGTTAAATATACGGGATGTGGCCGCCAGGGTGGCGGTCACATCCTAATTGCAATGGAGGGAATGCCGCTGCCCCTGCCGACGGTCCCTTCACCTCGGTGTGCGGCCGTCCGCCATCATAATCGACCTCTAAGTTACATTTCGTGAAAATATGCATTACACCATTTTGCATACTTTCTTTTATTCAGGCCTGCATGTTGTGTTAACAAGTATCATGAAATATCAGTCAGAGACTAGTCATTAAAAAAGTGTCTTGACGTGGCACATTTTCTACTTGAGTCACTCTTCTACCAGCATCTAGCAAGAGGTTTAACACAGATAGGTTTAAAAAAGAGTGCTGCAAGCTGCTAGCAAATTATATTTTGCTACCAAAGCATACTTTCACAAGTTTCTGGGAATTTTGCACAGTTTTGTGAGGAAAAAGTAAGTATTTTCACTCAGGCGTGCTGTAAATTCCATTAGATAATTATCCCTTTAGTATAACTATATATAACTAGGCCTTTACAGCCCCTAGTACTGTCTCTTTGAAGAATGGAGTTCCATAAATGGCATAAATAATTCACAAAATTGCCAATGGCCTGCCACTTTTACCACGTTTTATTTATGCACCAATATTGTTATAATGCAAAATATTTCTGTAGAAATGTTACTACTACTAATTAAGAATATAAAAACCCAATCTATGAGTTCACAAAGGTTTCAGTGATTGTCACTTCATACTGCTACATCTTGAGAAGGATAAATACCTAAATGCAGTGGGATAAAAGTCATATATGGGAAAGTTTCAAACACAAATGCACTCTATATAAGCAGGCTACTACCACAAACACATTCACACATTGGCCACAAATGTATCTTTGCAACACACACACATAATCTCATAATTTCTCCCCTATGCTGGGGATACCAATATGGTAAGTGTTAAAAACTGGACCGGGACATTAAACCACAGACACTCCCCTATTCACAATGATTAGGACACCGACACCGGGGTCGGAAATGGGGACCCTGGGGGGAGCAGCCAACCATGGAGCCAGTACGTATGGATAACTGGGGTGGCTTCCCGATCACAAACAGGTTCAGCTGCCTGGATATGGTGGATTGACATGCAAAATCACCAAGTCCCTTAAACAAGGGGAAAGTGGTTCCCACAGCTGTGAACAACCTTGATATTAGGAAAGCGAGCCCCATAGCTGCCTTTAACTCTGATAGCAGCAGGACTATAGCTACCATCCAAAAAAAGGTGGCAATGGTTACAATAATTCACCTCCGAAACTGGCTAGCTCTTTTATCGCGACTGGTGAGTATAATGTCTGTGCGCAGGGTGGGAATAATGGAGTCACCCCTGACATGCCTGTTACAGATCATAGGGTTATACATATGCTATTCTGGAATGTGGCTGGGTTGCAAAAAAAGATGGTCCTGCCAGAATGGAACGCTTTCATCGAGAAATTCGATGTATGCATGTTCCAAGAAACCTGGAGCCTACTCCCAGTGTACAATTCCGGATATGTAACTTTCTACACGCCCGCATCAAGTTGTGGCAAGGGTAGACCTGTGGGAGGACTGCACATCTGGGTAAAAATTGGATTGAACTGGGATATTACTATCCATGAGTCAGCGACTAGGGATATCTTACATCTCTCTTTCGCAGGACACATTAAGGGAAGTAGGATAAATCTATTTAATATCTACTCTAGAGGAACTCCGGGGGACACAGTTTCATGTACATTGATGTCCCTAGAAGAGGTATTAGCCAAATGCCCCCCAACCTCAAAAATCATAGTGGGAGGGGATTTTAATTGTACATTCGAACCCCTATCTAGAGACGATCCCCTGGGTATAGAGGAGGAAGACTCTAGATGGTCTATCCCAGCCCTCCAATTAGCAAATGGTCAGCAAGGGCAATCCAGATCAATGCCCTGTCTATGGAATTTAATTTAAGAGCACTAAATGGCAGGACAACTTCTGACCGTGAGGGAGCGATGACCTTTAATAGGCTCAATGACCCGCCGAGAATTGATTACATCCTACTGGAAGTTACACTGTGGTGCGACCTAATAGACATGGAGATCATTCTCTCACAGGATAGCGACCACAACCCCTTATGTATGAAGCTAAGGTGGGGTACATTAAAGGGAAATGGAAATAAAGTCCCTCTGAGGACGACCAAAGAGGTCGTCCCCTCCAATGGTAATCGCAGGCTGAAATGGGATAAGGTTCAATTCCAGGAAGGGAATCTTGAGAGGATCAGGGTGCAAGTAGTAGATTTGACAGTAGAGCTGGAGGCTTTCGAACTGGATAAAGATAGTGCCCAGGGGCTGTCCTTCTCCCTGGCTTATAACAACGCAATAGAGGAAGTGGGACAATACTTTGTAATTCAGGGTAAAAGTGGAAGAGGGGAAAATAAACTAGTCAAAACTAGCAACCCGTGGTATTTAGATCAGTGCAAGGCAAAACGAAAGGAATTTGGCGAGGATTAGATGGGGTACCCAGGGCCAATTGACAGAGAGGGTGCCCGTGAGGAGTGGAGTCCGCCAGGGATGTGTGATGACTCCGACCCTGTTCTCCTTCTTTGTGAATGGAGTGGTGGACCATCTGAGGGAAGAAGCGGCTGATGCGCCATCCCTGGCGGGGGAAAAACACCTACCCTACTCTTCGCGGACGACACCATCTTGATCTCTAAAACCCCCATATGCCTCCAAAAGCTCTTGGACCGTTTTAGTTGGTTTTGCACTGTCAGAGGCCTCACCATCAATACCTCTAAAACAAAGCTCATGGCCATTTCACCTTCCAAGAGATTTAGGAATAATGTCTCGCTCAATGGTGTCCCCTTTGAGTTGGTTGATTCGTTCAACTATTTGGGTGTTAGGGTAAATAGCCGGATGAAATGGAAAGATCACTTGGCCAAAATGCTATTAAATCACAAAAGAGTCTCAGAGGTGGTTTTAAGTGAACAACGAGAGTCGACAAGTAAACCTGTGGCACCGACTCTCGCAATCTATGAAGGCCAAGTATTACCGGCAGCCCTATATGGATCCGAGCTATGGGGGTTCGAGAACATAACGGAGTTAGCCACATCCGAAAATAAGTTCATGAGAGATTTGGTGGCCCTCCCAGTTTCCACCCCGCTAACCCCCCTTTGGCTAGACTTGGGGACGCGCCCCCTCAACACACCATGACCGCCTTCAATATGAGTCCACTATCAGCATTCCTATGCGAAAAAGGTGAACCTTTGTTACCCTGGAAGAGATGGAAATTACTTTTTGAATCCTACTTAGTAGCTATTGGTGGTGAAAAATTCTCTGCTCACAGGAAACAAGCAATTTTGCTTCATAACCTTGGAATTGAGGGTCTCCATATTTGAGAGCATTGACACAATCCCTCTTGGGGAAGGGGGTGGAGAACCATCTGATGTATTTTCATTGTCGCTAATAATGCTAGAATTGTCTTTTGGACTGCGTATTAATGTCGTTTTGGAGAGACACACATTTTTAATGAGAGTACCAGAACCTCATCAAAAAGGTGGCAACTACATGGCATCCCTTAAAACACTTGCACGCACTTGTGAGTTTGGTGATATCACTGACTCGTTGATCAACTGATTCTGAAAAGGGGGTGGTCAGATGTATGAACAGCACCAGAGTACAGGAAAAACTCTTATCTAAAAACTCATCACTAAAAGAAGCTGTAGCCATTGTAGAAGGGATGGAAAACACATCTGGTTGGGTTAAAGAGATGAAGACTCACAAGACAACAACTGATGAAGTTCCTACACCTAGTAGTATTCTTGAAGTGACTGAAATAGACTCCTCTGTTGACAATGTTTCTAAAGTTGTACAGGGAGCTAAACCAAAAATTTCTTTTGATTCCTCAAAGATAAAATGTTATAGGTGTGGTAGTAGCAATCACTCTTGTAACTACCCTCAATGCTATGCGAGGAATAATACTTGCCACAAGTGTGAAATAAAAGGTCACTATGCCAGAGTATGTAGATCTGGTGGCAGGGTACGCACAGTAGAGAATGTGTGTGAGAATGCGGAGTCGGTCACCCAGTAAACTACAATGTTGAGTGTAAGGGGTGATGGCGTAGTTGATGCAGACACCATCACCATGGCAGAATGTGATGTTGTGATTGGAGAAAAGTTGTTTGTGGTACTAACAGATTCTGGTTCCCCTTTTACTATGCTAGACAACGAACTTTGGGACAAAACCTTTCCTGAAGTACAATTTCTCCACCTGACATCAACCCGGTGAGCTACGGTGATTCACATATTGATGTAACAGGATTTGCCATTATGAAAATTAATTTCAAAGGAAGAGAGACCATCTGGAAAATGTGTCGCCAAGTGAGGTGACAACCTACTTAGCTGGAGACATCAAAGAGACTTGGGAGTTATTCTCAACCCCCAATGCCCGTCATCCCTCTGAACAAGTTATGTTGATTGATCACAATGCCATCTCTAACATGTTCTTTGAGTTCCCTAAAGTTTTTTCTGATAACCTAGGACTACTTAAAGACTTTGAACAGTGCATCCTATTAAAGCACAATGCTGTACCTGTGGTGCACAAAGTTAGGCAAGTCCCTAACATGATGTTAGAACCTTTGAGGTCTGAACTCAAAAGGTTGATTACTCTGGGTGTAATTTGAAGAAATTGAATCATCCGAATGGCTGGCCGCAGTGGTTTTGTCCCCTAATGATGGAAAAGTGTATTAGGATGTGTGTGGACTTGAGAAGTTTAAACAGGTGGATTTGGGTAGATCACCAACCACTACCCAATATTTCAGAGTCCATTAACCTGCTAGGCAGTGCCAAGATCTTCAGCGTGTTCAATTTATCTTTGGCCTACCATTATGTTCCCCCCCACACCCCCTCCATCCAGACTTCAACAATCTCAAATCCTTTGTGACACCACCTTTTGATTCATTAGGATGCCATTCGGGTAAGCCTCGGCAGCTGCCTGTTTTCAATGTGTTATGAAAATGATCTTGGGTGATATTTCCCACATAATGTTTTTCCAGGATGATATCCTAGTGTATGGCAAAGATGATTATGAGCATGACAGTGTTTTGAGACTCACATTACACAGATTAGCTGTAAAAGATTTGACTGTAAATCTTTTGAAATGCAAAATAGGAGTGTGTTCTGTTACCTATTTGGGTCACGTTCTATCTGGAGAGGGCATCCGACCAAAATTAGACCTCACAAAGAGTATTGTTGTTGCTCCTGCCCCAACAGACAAAGAGCAAGTGACGTCATTTCTCTGCCTTGCTGAGTTTTATGCCAAGTTCATTTAAGATTTTGCCTCCACAGTTGAACCCATCTGAGCTCTCCTTAGGATGGAAATACATTTCATCTGGTCACCTGAGTGTGCTACAGCGTTCTGTGCTATTAAGCAAGCTATTGGTAAAATGCCAACTCTTGGCCACTTTGATTCTAGGAAAGAAACGCTCCTAACTACTGTTGCCAATCTGTGTAGTCTTTGAGCCGTGCTTTCTCAAGTGGACCATGGTGAAGAAGGTGTGGTGGCTTTTGCTTCTAGAGAGCTAAAAAAGCTGAACAGCAGTACTCATTTGTTGAGAGGGAATCCATGGTCATTGAATGGGCAGTAAAACCTTTTAAGTTTTATTTGTGGGGCATTCCTTTTCTAGTTCGTCCTTTAGTTCATGTATTTTCCTGTGCGGAGAGTGAAAGACTTATGCCTAGGCTCAAGCGATGGAGTGAAGGTTTGGAGGAGTTGAACTTTCATGTTGATTATCTCCCTGGTTCTGCCAACAAGGCAGCAGATAGCTTATCAAGATTACCAATTGAAGGTTGTACTGGCACACCTGACTGTGATACCATAAATGTGTGCTGGGTCAGGGAGCCTGCCATCCAAGAGAGCAAATAGATTCAGGCCATGAGAGAGGATCTGTTGATTCCTGTTGTAACACATTTTGTCTTTGAGGGATGGCGTTATAGCAAGATGATGGACACTGATTTGTTGCCTTTTTGGTCCATTAGAAATGAGCTTACCATTTGTGAGGATTCAACTTATGCATGGGGAAGAATAATTCCACCTGATGCCTTAAAGTCCAAGCTTATAAACTTGGCTCATGAAGGGCACTTGTGAAGAAATCTGACCAAGTCACGTCTCCGTGAGAGGTATTGGTGGCCAAGTGCTTCTTGTGAAAAGTCCTAAGTTATCAATACTCACCTGTTGAGGTTCCACAGGAACCATGGATAAAGCTGGGGTTAGACGTTATGGGTCCTTTCAATCTATTGAATCCTGCAGAGAGGTTTGTCATTTTGTTAGTGGATCATTCATCTAAATGGGTCTCTACCAAATGTGTAAGTTCTGTCAATACCAGAGTGGTTATTGATTTCCTTAAAGATGAATTTGCAAGTGAAGGCATCCCCAAATTTTTTATCACGGATAATGGGGTACAATTTGTTTCTCAGGAGATGCATGAATTTTTGACAGATTATGGAATTACACATCGGAAGACTGCTTTTTATGCACCGCAACAATTCAATTTTCAAAGCTTTATTCGACATCAGTCATAAAAGCATTTCCATCCTAACACTATACAAAAAATACTAAGTCTAAAATACACAGAATTTAAGATAAGTATTAAACGAAGATCCATCGAATACAATAAGCTATTAAAACATTATTAAGAACAACCTTGACACTTACTCACACGTCAAAGCATTAGAAACATGGTAACCGAAATACCTCACAGCATTTTTCCTAATAAAGTGCGTGTTCGAATCACCCAAGCCCAGGCCAAAAACTTTGCAACAGCAATTACAAACAGTGGAGAACAATCAGTTTCCAGAATTCTGAGTGCTGTAGCTTGACTACACGTCCCCAAGTTGAGGCAAACGGGTCTTATCCATTTGTGCCGTGGGTTGGCATATAAAGGGCAACAAAACAGTACATTCTATTTCCTCCGACCTAGAGGCCTTTCAGCTTTCCCAGCTGGTCTCCCAGCCTACCCATACGGGGGGGGCATATTCTGGATCCCTTCTTCACCAATCTGCCTGAGATTAAAATCACCTCTATCTTACCGGTAGAATGGACAGACCACTTTTTGGTGTCCATTCTTTGTCCTATTTCAGCCGCCCCTTCTATCTCTTCAGTCAGACAGGTACCTAGGAGGGCCTGGAAGAAACTTAGGCTAGAAGACTTCCATCATCTTTTATTAGATGAACCGTTGGGTCCTTTGACGGATGTGGAAAATGGGTATGACCTCTTCTGTTCCTGGATCACTAGGGCTCTGGACTCTCTGATACCTATTGTATCGACTAAAATCAACTCTAGAGAGTCGAGACCCTGGTATGATGGCGCCCTACGTGCCCTGAAGGGCGCCTGTAGATGGGCGGAGAGGGCGTGGCGGAAAACCTATGGGGCTGATCTAAAAGCTGAATACGCCAGGTCCGTCAAGCTCTACCACCGGGCTTTCTGTCGAGCCCGAGCTGCTTTTTATGCCGCAGAATTCCGGAACAGCACCAATCCGTCGAAGGCCATTTTCAAGGCCGTAAAAGATCTTATGGCAAAGCGGACTACCTCTACGACCGTAAGTTCCAATTCCCACTGCGAATCCCTTGCCTCTTACTTCTTGGGGAAAGTCCAAGCAATTTATCGGGCATTCCCTAGCATTGGGTTCGGTCGGGAAAGTTCCAGCGGGACACCTCATCAGACTACCCTGCTCTCCTTCCCCCCTCTTTCCTCGGACGGGTTTGACAAACTTGCGTTGCAAGTGAAATCTGGATCCCCATCTGACCCAGTAAGACCTGCTCTCTTTCGAGATCAGACTTTTATGGGACGCTCAGCTGTGCGTTCCCTTGTCAACCTTTCCTTGGAATCGGGAGTAGTTCCAGCTAAGTGGAAGCAGGCTGTGGTGTCCCCAATCATCAAAAAGCCCTCCTTGGACCCGAGCCTGAAAGTTACCGTCCCATCTCGTTGCTACCCTGGCCGGCAAAGATCACAGAGGTCATGTCAATCTGGCCCTGTCAGAACATCTTGCCCGGACCAACGCCCTCGACCCCACACAAAATGGCTTCTGTGCTGGCCACATCTCCGTGCGAGGCTGGATGCTGGTCAAACGGCGGCGCTGATATTGTTAGACCTTAGCACCGCCTTTGACACAGTATCTCACAGCATCCTCCTGCATCGGCTTGAGGAGAATGGCATTGGTGGCCAGGCGTTGCAATGGTTCCGCTCCTTCCTCGATGATCTTTCATTCTGTGTTGCCATCCCTCCCTTCAAGTCCGAGTTCCAACCTCTGGCCATGGGGGTTCCGCAGGGGTCCTCGCTGAGTCCCACGTTGTTCAATCTTTACGTGAGACCGCTGGCTGATGTCGCTAGGCAGTGGGGCCTAACCTTGGTCTCATATGCCGACGACACACAGCTGGCGGTTACTCTCAGCGGGGACGCGGAGCAAGAGGCCCCTAGGTTTCAGTCTGGACTGAAGGCGGTGGCCAGCTGGTTGACAGGAAACTGTCTCCAGCTCAATGCCACTAAAACAGAGGTGATGGTTGTCGGTAGGGGAGTGGAGCTGTGGGGTGACCAATGGTGGCCTTCTGAGCTGGGACCCACTCCGACCCCGGTGTCGGAGGTGAAAAATCTGGGGGTCTGGTTGGACGCGGGCCTCTCTTTTGTAGGGCACACCAAAAAAACAGCTGCCTGTTGCTTTGGTTTGTTAAGAGGTTTGAGACCTGTTCTTACATTTTTTGACGCTCCGACCAGGCAGTTGGTGATCCAGGCAACCATCATCTCTCGCCTGGATTACGCTAGCTCTCTCCTGGCTGGGGCCAACCAGGCTGAGTTAACTCGCCTGCAGTGGGTCCAGAACGCTGCGGCTAGAGCCATTGTTGGCCTGCCCAGATTCTGTTCGGTGGCAAACGTCCTTCGCTCTCTACACTGGCTCCCAGTGAGAAAGCGTTTTCTCTTTAAGGTCCTTTGCCTTACCTTCAAGATCTTGAGAGGTTTAGGCCCTGAAATCCTGTCCAGTTGTCTCTCCTTCTATGTCCCCACCCGTACCCTCCGTTCCCAGGGCCTGGCCCTCGCTGTAGTCCCCAGATTCAGACTCAGCCGTATGGGGGGTCGTTCTTTCAGCGTAAAAGCTGCTTCAGCTTGGAACTCCCTCCCTGTTGAAATCCGGCTGCTGGAGGACCTCCTGTCCTTCCGGAGGGCAATAAAAACATTCTTGTTTTAGCTGCCTCTTTCTACTCCTTCATTTTCCTGTTGTGTTATGTTCCTCCTTGTCTCTGCGCCGGGACGCTCCTTGGCTGGAGTATCTGTGCGCATAATAAATTAATATAACATAACATAACATAACATGGGAGACATGCTCAACTTGGTCTTTACAGTGATAACAATTCTCAGCCCAGGTTGTAGACCATTTCTTTTTAAACACATTTACTGGGAGCGATCCGACTCTAAATTGAAAATACAACTTCCTGTTGTGCCGCTTCTCAATCAAGTCCCAATACGCTTCACACGAAGGGGACATTTTTAGGTCCAGGAAGCGTCTCGTCAGAGAAGAGTTAGTCCCATTTGCAAAAGTTCTAAGATTCACCATCTCCCAGTAAATTTGTTTCAGCCTGATCTTTGAGGGGAAGCAGGACACATCAGTATTACCCCATAGGTGGTCTAGTTTTAACTGTGACAGTACCCCCCGTAATTCTTTCAACCAAACAATTTTATGAAAGCGGTCAAGTAGAACAATGTCTGTCAATGCTGAAGCATAGTGGGCTAACTCTGGGGTCACCATTAGACGTCTCCAATACAACAGTGGTCGCAGCTTCGCTAAGTCCGCAATGTTTTTCCTACCAAGGTCTAATTTCAAAGGAACAGTAGGCGTACTTTGCGGCACCCCTACCAGCCCCCGAAGAAACTTGTTTTCTGCTATAGTCAGGTTTGTTAGATTACAAAAACCCCATAGCTCTGAACCGTATAAGCTAGCACTAATGACTTTCATGTGATAGATCTCAAGAACACACTTTACTGGTTTAGTAAGAGAAGTTTTATGTTTTAATGATAATGCTCCTGCTAGTTGGCTAAACTTTAGTACAGCAGTATCTATGTGTGTTTTCCATTTCAAGTTCCCCTGTAGTGTTATTCCAAGGTAGGTGAAAGCATCTACCTGCTTGAGAGGAGTACCTTTAAAGGTAATAACGCCTTTAAACGACGAGCGGCAGTTCATACACATAAACTTTGTTTTACTGGTGTTCAGTTCTAAACCTCGAGAATCACAGAACTCACCAAATGCGTTGACCGCCTTTTGTAGACCGCTTGGTGTATGTGATTATATAAGCGTGTCGTCCGCAGACATTAGGACGCGAACATGTGAACCAGCTATTATGAGGCATCAGAAGGGGACCCCTTCAGAAATTCTACTATACCATTTATATATATCGAGAACAATGTTGGCGCTAGCACGCAACCTTGCCTCACCCCACGCTCTACGGAGAATGGCTTGGTTACTTCTCCCTGTGACCCCCATCTAATTTTGGCATAATTATTTTCATGCAGTCGTACAAGGAGAGTAAGAAGTTCTTGGCTTATCCCTGCATCAGCTAGGACCTTCCAAAGCTTGTCCCTGGGGACCAAGTCAAAAGCTGACTTTAGGTCTACAAAGACAGCATATAGAGGGCCGGTATTTAAGGTGACGTTCCTCCAATACAGGGCAATGAAGTAAAAGACCTGGTCGATGGAACTTGTCAGTGGACGGAACCCCGCTTGGTATGGTGACAAGATGTTATTTTCCTCTATCCATGCTTGGAGCTTGTTCTGCACCATACGACCCATTAGTTTCTGAGCTGAATCTATGAGACTGATGGGTCTATAATTGCTAGGGAGTGATTTGTCACCTTTTTTGAACACTGGGATAATTTCCGCTCCTTTCCAGGACAAAGCCAGGACAAAGGTACTTCACCACCCATCGCCACTGCATTGGCAAGCCAAGCAAAATATATACACCATGTATTCCTATCACTTAGGTAGACGTCTGCTGGTATACCGTCCATGCCTGGCGCTCTTCCCCTCATTACACAGTCAAGGGCAACACTTACATCTTTTTCATTAAACACATTATGCTTGTAATAGACAGTTGGAGGCAGAGTAACACAGGCTTGTGACTGATTGCGAGCATATTGAGGTTTGAAGAATTCTATCCAGCTATTGATAGCAACATGGTTTTGAGGGGGGGCAGCCAACCCTCCCCTATCCCACTTTACCGTTGACCAGAATAACTTCGAATCTTTGGCCGCGCATGCAGTTTTAAGCTCACCCCATTGTTACTCATCCCATTGCCTCTTCGCCTGCTTTTGTGTGCGTCTATAAGTGTCTCTGGCTTTCCTGACGGCTTCAGCGTTCCCCGATTGAAGCTCTCTACTAAGGTTCTGGCGTGCGAGTCTACAGCTTTTACCGTACCATCCCTGCCTGCTTTTGGTGTTTTTTGCCCTTATTGTGGCCTACTGGTTTTAAGAAGAATGTTTGCAGTCTGAAAAAGAGTTTTTTGTGAGCCTCCATCAAAATATCTAGAAAGTTAGAGTTACTTGTGAGTAGTTTTATGTTATTTACTTCCTCACCTACTACTCTCTTGAGCTCATCTAGCTTCCCCTCATCCTCTACTAGCTTCCCCCATTTTAGATGCCGCTGGTTTTTTGTACATACTAAGTCCAGGGTCACCCTCTCTTCCTCTGAGCTTACCCCCCTTTCCTCTAAATAGGACTTGAAGGCCATACACAGCGGGTTATGATCGCTTTCCATTCTTTTTACTACAGTCATATCAATGAGTTTGCTCCAGACCCTGGTATCTACCAGAAAATAGTCTATTCTACTGGATGCCCGACCGTTGTCGAATGTGCTGTTCCCAGCATGGTCAGAGGATGTGCGGCCATTTGCAGCTCTAAGGCCTCTAGCTAGACAGAGGCTCTTCACTTGAATGGCCACCGTACTCCATCTTTTAACTGCAGCTATCTCAAGCTGGGGGATTCCCCATTTGCTATCCTCTTCCTCCGCTAAGAATTTATCCTCTTGACCCAGGGGTTCAAAAGTAGTATTTAAATCCACCTCTACCAATAATAGATTGTTCTAGGGGCAAAGATTCTAGCTCCTGTTCGAGGACCGTTATTACGTCTGAGGTCTTTCCCCCTCTGACCCCCCTAGCATATATATTAAAAAGGGCTAGTACTTCACCATTGTCCCATCTAATATTAACTGATAATATATCCCCGGAAAGAAGGGATCTTTGCTGGGTTGTACAATTCAGCGACTGACGAACCCAAATCAGCATACCTCCTGATGGGCGGCCTTTGCCATTTGTCACTGCAGAAATAAAGAAATTGAGGTACCCCACCCATATACAGGGCGTTGTGACCATGTTTCTTGGAATAATATAATATCATGTAGATCGATAAAAGCACACCATTTAGGGGATGTTACTTTATTCGCTATCCCAGCAAGATTCCAAGAAATTAAGGTCAATGTTGATTTAGCTGTAGTGGGCTCTGACTGGCCAAGTCTTGCAAGGTTACTTGTGTTTATATTCTGCTGTGTAGGTTCTGTTACTAAAAATTCTGAAGGGATGCCAGGGGCATCATCGGAGTAATGGCTCGCTACTATTACACCGGGCTAGAGTGCTATAGCACTCCAAGGTATCGGGCCCCCCCTCCCTTTTATTACTAATGGGAGCTACCATGCGGTTGGCTACCTGGGTCGGGGCTAAAGAGCCCTCCTTATTAGCACTGTCATTATCTGTTTTCACAACATGAGAGTATCCTATCATATTATTTTGATATACGAGTCAATCGCACTCGTTTAGGTTAGACAATGCTGCAAATCTATTTTCTAAGTTTACACCCCAGTCACAACTTTGGACACCCCCACCCCCACCCCTTCTATTAGCCACTGTGGTCCATTTGGTCCTCAAAACACTTGGTTTAGCAATGAAGCCTCTTCTAATGTAAAAGAAGTCAAGTGTTAGAGGGATGATTTCTGCTGTTCTGCGTTGAGGTGGTAGAAGACTGGGTAGAATATCGGGTAATACTTCTGGTCCTTTAAAGTTAAGTACCACACAGTTGCCTTCAAATCTTTTAGGGCTACTGCCTATCCATTTCACTCTTCTGGCAGTTAATAATTCCTCTGAGAGTTTATGTGTACCCCAGTGGGTGATGCGCATGTTATTAATCAGCCAGTATAGAGCTTTACTTAAGAGTGATTGGGGGGACTCTGTCTGGCCAAGCTTCAGGGTTGGTACATTAGCTAGGACCAGGATCAGTGGGGATGCTTCTACAATCAACTCCATTGGACCTGATTCCAGAAAAGAATCTTCCCTGGACCCGTTCATTATCAACGGATCTGCTGGGCGATGGATATTTGCTGCTAAGCATGGGGGGGATAAGAGAATGAGTCGGAACCACCGACTCCCTACCTTCTCCAGTTCCTCCTTCCCTATGTTTTGCTCAATTTTATCCACCACCTGGTTTGGTATTTCCACCATGTTTTCATTTGCGTTCAACAGAAGACCCTCAAGCTTGTTAACTTTGTCAGTAAGTTGGTCAATCTTAGATAACAATGGCTTAATTATACCCCTCAATTTTTGATCAAGCATTTCCATGAATTTCTTAATGTTGGCCTCATCCCATAACATACTGCCCTCATCCTCAACCACTACATTCTCTGTACCATTTTTCCTAGGTGGAGTTGCTGGTCTTTTTCTGCTAGAGCGTAACCCGGCACGCTTAGGTTGTCCCTTTGTGGCCCCTCTAGTCACCCTAGGCGCGGGAACAGGCGCAGGTTTAGGGGAGTTATCCTCCACTATTTCTAAATCCAAGTCTGCGACATCATGATCAACCTCATCTACTTTACTCAATGTAGCAAGTGAAGATACATTTTGAGCGGGGCTCTCAGTACTGATCTGGGAAAGCACCCCTGTTTCTCTAGTCTTCTAATTCCTGTAAATTAACTCGGGGTGATTCGGTTGAGATATTAGTGGATGTTGGACTCAACCCCAGGAAAGCCCTTCTATCATTGTTTATCTTAGCGACCACTTGAAATAGATAGTTATCCATGGTGTTAGGAGGAGCAGTACATTGCTTTTAATTGGACATACCTGTGACAACACTCAACAACCACAGTGGTCCAAAATAAATAACAAGCCTATAGTCCAAAAACCACAACTTACAAGTACTATGAGACCTCCCCTTATGTCTGTTAGTAAGGGCTATGGTACGTCGTAGTTATCACAAAGAGTTGGAGTCACTCACGAAGTTAAATGGGCAGCGTTCCTGGCCCAGTCCGGTCTCTGCCAGTCTCGGACTGTCGCAGACTGTCCCACCCTTTGTCCGGGCTTCGTCCGGGCATCCCGCTCGCGTCCCGCTAAGCGTTGGGGGCGTTGCTATATAGGAGGAGTAGGGGGCGGGAAGAGACACCAGGTGCGTGGAACCCTGGGTTTCGCAGTCCCGGCCCCTGTACTGAAAACGGCAGTCAATCTAAGCCGATTATTTCCCCAAAAGGCAGCTGGCTCCCAAAGCGTCAGGAATGCTGGAACAAAGTCACGTTTCCCAGGTAGTAGCTGCGAGCGGCACCCGCGAAGCGGGGGCACCGAGCTGTTGTAGCCGGTGAGGGAGGGAGGAGCAGGGGGCGGGAAGAGACACCAGGTGCGCTGAGTTGGTATGCGCGGAACCCTGGGAATGCTGGAACAAAGTCACGTTTCCCAGGTAGTAGCTGCGAGCGGGTAGTTAAAGCATATGTGCAAAGAGCTATGTAGATGAGCATTTCCCTCAAAGATGTTTTAAGGGATACTTGGTGGGCTCATCGCACGGTTGTTAATACTGCCTGCAAAAAACTCCCTATCCAGTTGTGCGTGGGAGGGTTGCATTGTCCAAACTCAATCCTGGATGGTTACTTCTCATAGAAAGTCCGGTTTAAATGAAGAGGAGGTGAGTAGTAAAATCAAGTCTTGCCAAAAAAAGTACAAGGAAAGGTTTGACCTTTAATAAACCACTGAGGTCAAGACATGGAAAGTGTGTGATTTGGGACTCGACAAAAGACCACAAAGTTGTCACTGAGTTCATGGGACTTTTTGTTATTACTTCTGTAAGTAAAAATGTGGTTACTGTTCATAATGGTGGTAAGTGGAGCATGTCTCGTTTGGTCAAGTTTCAAGGTGATAAGTCCAAGTTTCCCTCTTGTCCAACAGTTCATTTAATTCAAGTGCATCCACCAAATCTGGTCTTACATCTTTTCCTCCAAGGTCTCGCTATGCTCCAGAGAGGTATGAGGACTATGAAATGTATTGATAGTTCATGATTTGTTTTCAACGGTGAAAGTATTGAGTTTTGTCATGATTTCATGAACATTTTTGATGTGTTCTTATCTTCTAGAATGCTTTGTATCAATTGTTTTCTTCTCTTCTTGCTAATTTTCTTCTTTTCAATCTTCTTCACCTTTACTTCTGTTTTCCCTGTAAAGGGGATGTGTTGTAATGATTTCAATTAAGGTGCATGTGCATGCTCCATCCCATCTCCATGGTAGCGTCTTGAGAAAGACAGTTGTAACCAGGAGAGTGGAGAGGTGGGAGCAGGAGTTGGTGGTTGTTAGGTACGTAATAAATTACTTTCAAAAGCTTACCAGGGAGTGTCTTTTTAACAGTTCGCCCTGGAGGGTGAATGTACTATCAAGTGCGGGTGCAGGCACGGAGGCTCGCTCCTCTGTAGGACCTCACTGGTGCATTGCGTTGCTTGAATCCCAAGCCCCAGAGGAACCCACTGGAGGTTACTCCAAACTATGTATCTGGACGGCCCACTGGACATGTCCTGATGTTTCAGAGGCATACAGGAGCGACGGGGGGGGGTCAAGGCCTGGGCAATTGAACCACAGTGTCTCCACCCAACAACCTCCTCACCTCTATCTGCGCGGCCTTCAGTTTCTGCATTCACTGACAGGCGTGTCTCAGCGCTTCAAATATGCTGCTCAGTTGGGCCGGAGGCCACACATCTTGCAGCCTCAGGTCGCTGTGCACTCTGTCCCAGTCTCCGCCCACCCTCCGACCAGAGTGTCCCAGCCAGGCTGCCGGGTGTTGCGAAGGTGCAGGGTCCTTTCCCGATCTTTGCGGCAGAACTGCGATCTCCACCCCGGTGTGGTGATGTCCCTCGTTTCTCGTCCCTCGATATTCAGCCACCCGGTCTCACATCTCTCAGGCCTCTCCTACTGCCTCGGGAGGTGAACGATCCGACGTCTCCTCCCCACTCCAAATCACCTCAGCTCTTCACTAACCGTCCCAATAGTCTCCAGACTTGGACCGCGGTAGCTGATCAGGTAGGGAAAGCCAGGGGACTCATTTCCCCTGTTGATTGATGGCAGATGATGGTCTGATACTGGGCAGAGCGGCTCCGGCTACAGAGCTCCTCTAGCTCGTGTCTGCCATGTTTGCTCTTTGGCCACGCCCCCTTCTGATGTCATTGTAATGCAAATTTTAATGTTTGAAATCTATAAAATCCTGCCTCTTTTGATCATTGTTTGTTGCCAAATACACTAAAACCTCATAGGGGGATGCATCATAGTGTCTTGTGCTCTGCTATAGATACTTCAAGACCGGTCAAGGTTGGATCAAGAAAAGGAAGAGTATTACAGACTATCAGTGAGCCCATGCACATTTTATATACACAATTGCCTTTTGTTTTCTTTCTTTAATTGTATTTGAAATTTGAATGTATAGTTCAATGGCCACAAATTAGCTGAAAATGAATCAGAAATTCAGATTTCTTTGAAATGGAGACCCCCAAAATATGTTTTGCCCAGGGCCCACAAATCCCTTGTCCCCAATGACATACTCCCAACCTCCAACATAACGGAACCTCCTCAAACCTCAACATCTTTAAAAATAACCACTACTACACGTCAACTCTCCACAGGTGAAATATGTAATTTCTACTATTGCATTCCAACCACATGCTAAGCTTAATTAAAAAACAATTGTCTTGGATTATAGTTTCACCCAAATATTTCTGCACTGTCAACTATGAATAGATCTGTCTGTGCAGCAAGTCGATTTTTTGCTTCTGCACCTCTGATTGAAGTGCTACTTCATATAAGCACTGCATCATCCTTTCATGCATTACTGAAATTATTGAAGGCTCAACTCTCAGCGGAGTGAAATTTATTATAAGTCCATAAATGCACTGATAGTCCATCCTTTCTGAATATTGGAATAGATTTGCTTTTCAGTATTAGGAAATGCTGTAAAAACCACCACTATCCAGAGATGATCCAGTGTTTGTAATTTCATTTGTAAACGTTCATTCAAAGAAGAAGTTGCAAGCCATCTGTTAATATATACAGATAAAACATATTTTCCATTGGCGATGCTATTTGAGGGACCAATAAATCTCTTGCTACATGCTGCACACTGGCCCTTAACTGCAAAGTTCATACATTTAAAAAATGTCCTATTACGCAAAATGAGGGGTCAATTAGGATGGCGGACGGATCGCTTGCCCACCCGCCACCTATTTCCCCCCAGCAGACGGGAAGACCGTCTGCCGCTTTTCCGCCGCGGTCGCCTTGCGACCGCGGCTGAAAAGCTCTGATATGGTGGCGGTGTCTTATCAGACACCGCCACCATATTAGAATGTGCTGGGGGCTATGCCTTTCGGTGGCGGCAATGCCGCCATGAAAAGGCATACGGTCCTTGCATTGGGGGCCCGTTGCGGGCCCCCAGGGTGAAGGGGTGGTGGGGGGTGCACATGGGGGGTACCTATGGTACCCCTCTGCAGTTGCATGCACAATGCCGCAGGTCCAAGAGTGGTGCATGCAAATGCACAGCATGCACTTTTAACTTTGCGACTGGTGCTGATTAAAGCAGCACCAGCCGCAATGTTAAATATACAGGATGTGACCGCCAGGGTGGCGGTCACATCCTAATTGCAATGGAGGGAATGCCGCTGCCTCTGCCGACGGTCCCTTCACCTCTGTGTGCGGCCGTCAGCCATCATAATCGACCCCTAAGTTAAATTTCGTGAAAATATGCATTACACCATTTTGCATACTTTCTTTTATTCAGGCCTGCATGTTGTGTTAACAAGTATCATGAAATACCAGTCAGAGACTAGTCATTAGAAAGTGTCTTGACGTGGCACATTTTCTACTTGAGACACTCTTCTACCAGCATCTAGCAAGAAGTTTAACACAGGTAGGTTAAAAAAAAGTACTGCAAGCTGCTAGAAAATTATATTTTGCTACCAAAGCATACTTTCACAAGGTTCTGGGAATTTTGCACAGTTTTGTGAGGAAAAAGTAAGTATTTTCACTCAGGCGTGCTGTAAATTCCATTAGATAATTATCCCTTTAGTATAACTATATATAACTAGGCCTTTACAGCACCTAGTACTGTCTCTTTGAAGAATGGAGTTCCATAAATGGCATAAATAATTCACAAAATTGCCAAAGGCCTGCCACTTTTTACCACGTTTTATTTATGCACCAATATTGTTATAATGCAAAATATTTCTGTAGAAATGTTACTACTACTAATTAAGAATATAAAAACCCAATCTATGAGTTCACAAAGGTTTCAGTGATTGTCACTTCATACTGCTACATCTTGAGAAGGATAAATACCTAAATGCAGTTGGAGTAAAGTCATATATGTGAAAGTTTCAAACACAAATGCACTCTATATAAGCAGGCTACTACCACAAACACATTCACGCATTGGCCACAAATGTATCTTTGCAACACACACACATAATCTCATAATTTCTCCCCTATGCTGGGGATACCAATATGGTAAGTGTTAAAAACTGGACCGGGACATTAAACCACAGACACTCCCCTATTCACAATGATTAGGGCACCGAGACTGGGGTCGGAAATGGGGACCCTGGGGGGAGCAGCCAACCATGGAGCCAGTACGTATGGATAACTGGAGTGGCTTCCTGATCACAAACAGGTTCAGCTGCCTGGATATAGTGGATTGACATGCAAAATCACCAAGTCTCTTAAACAAGGGGAAAGTGGTTCCCACAGCTGTGAACAACCTTGATATTAGGAAAGCGAGCCCCATAGATGCCTTTAACTCTGATAGCAGCAGGACTATAGCTACCATCCAAAAAAAGGTGGCAATGGTTACAATAATTCACCTCCGAAACAGGCTAGCTCTTTTATCGCGACTGGTGAGTATAATGTCTGTGCGCAGGGTGGGAATAATGGAGTCACCCCTGACATGCCTGTTACAGATCATAGGGTTATACATATGCTATTCTGGAATGTTGCTTGGTTGCAAAAAAAGATGGTCCTGCCAGAATGGAACGCGTTCATCGAGAAATTCGATGTATGCATGTTCCAAGAAACCTGGAGCCTGCTCCCAGTGTTCAAATCCGGATATGTAACTTTCTACATGCCCGCATCAAGTTGTGGCAAGGGTAGACCTGTTGGAGGACTGCACATCTGGGTAAAAATTGGATTGAACTGGGATATTACTATCCATGAGTCAGCGACTAGTGATATCTTACGTCTCTCTTTCGCAGGACACATTAGGGAAGTAGGATAAATCAGTTTAATATCTACTCTAGAGGAACTCCAGGGAACACAGTTTCATGTACATTGATGTCCCTAGAAGAGGTATTAGCCAAATGCCCCCAACCTCAAAAATCATAGTGGGAGGGGATTTTAATTGTAAATTCGAACCCCTATCTAGAGACGGTCCCCTGGGTATAGAGGAGGAAGACTCTAGATGGTCTATCCCAGCCCTGTCATTAGCTCCAATTAGAAAATGGTCAGCAAGGGCAATCCAGATCAATGCCCTGTCCATGGAATTTAATTTAAGAGCACTAAATGGCAGGACAACTTCTGACCATGAGGGAGCGATGACCTTTAATAGGCTCAATGGCCCGTAGAGAATTGATTACATCCTACTGGATGTTACACTGTGGTGCGACCTAATAGACATGGAGATCATTCCCTCACAGGATAGCGATCACAACCCCTTATGTATGAAGCTAAGGTGGGGTACATTAAAGGGAAATGGGAATAAAGTCCCTCTGAGGACGACCAAAAAGGTCGTCCCCTCCAATGGTAATCGCAGGCTGAAATGGGACAAGGTTCAATTCCAGGAAGGGAATCTTGAGAGGATCAGGGTGCAAGTAGTAGATTTGACAGTAGAGCTGGAGGCTTTCGAACTGGATAAAGATAGTGCCCAGGGGCCATCCTTCTCCCTGGCTTATAAAAATGCAATAGAGGAAGTGGGACAATACTTTGTAATTCAGGGTAAAAGTGGAAGAGGGGAAAATAAACTGGTTAAAACTAGCAACCCGTGGTATTCAGATCAGTGCAAGGCAAAACGAAAGGAGTTAACAGTCGCCCTACTTAACAAGAATCCCTCACTAGTTAGAGCGGCTAGGAAGGATTATGCGACCGTGTTAGTGTTAGCTAAAGAAAGTGGGAGGAACAACACTGGCAGGATCTCAAAGCTGCTGCCATTAAGAAGAATGCCATGCTGTTCTTGGAATTCTAGGCAGCAAAATACACCACCTATTGCTAACCACATAACAGAACAGCAATGGTATTCCCACTTCTCTGCACTGTACGGCGGGATAGAAGTGTTATGTTCACCCCCCCTTAGACCCTGATAGCAGGACAAACCCCTCACTGGTGCACGAAGAACCATTTCTGCAGTCCGAGGTACTAATGGCCATTAGACACCTGACCCCTAGGAAAGCAGCTGGCCCAGATGGGATACCAGGGGACCTCCTTTTGAACGAACCTGTAGCCTGGGCCAGACTCATCTCTTTAATAATGAATTTGATCTCCAGGGGTTACCCTGTGCCAGACTCATGGAAGGGAGCAGAGGTAGTGACTGTGCATAAAAAGGGCGCCAGAGATGACCCTGCCAATTACAGACCGATCATTCTGATTGACGTGATCCAGAAGGTGGTTGGCAGGGTCATCATCTCCAGGGTGGGTATCTGGATGGAACAGGGGCGCGTTCTTTCTCATTTCCAGGCAGGGTTCCGCCAAAAGGTGGGCACGATGGACCAGGTCTTCCGCTTTTTTGCGATCTATTGGAAGGCTGTGACGATCAACAAGGGTAGTCTCTACCTGGCATTCATAGATCTCAAAACGGCATTCGACCTAGTCCCTCGTGATAGGTTGTGGGACATTCTGGAGAGGATGGGCTTCCCAGGGCCACTTCTGGGATTCATTATAAAGCACCATGAGGGGAATTATGCGAGGATTAGATGGGATACCCAGGGCCAATTGACAGAGAGGGTGCCCGTGAGGACTGGAGTCCGCCAGAGATGTGTGATGACTCCGACCCTGTTCTCCCTCTTTGTGAATGGAGTGGTGGACCATCTGAGGGAGGAAGCGGCTGATGCGCCATCCCTGGCGGGGGAAAAAACACCTACCCTACTCTTCGCGGACGACACCATCTTGATCTCTAAAACCCCCACATGCCTCCAAAAGCTCTTGGACCGTTTAGTTGGTTTTGCACTGACAGAGGCCTCACCATCAATACCTCTAAAACAAAGCTCATGGCCATTTCACCTTCCAAGAGATTTAGGAATAATGTCTCGCTCAATGGTGTCCCCTTTGAGTTGGTTGATTCGTTCAACTATTTGGGTGTTAGGGTAATTAGCCGGATGAAATAGAAAGATCACTTGGCCAAAATGCTATTAAATCACAAAAGAGTCTCAGAGGTAGTTTTAAGGGAACAACGGGAGTCGACGAGTAAACCTGTGGCACCGACTCTCGCAATCTATGAAGGCCAAGTATTACCGGCAGCCCTATATGGATCCGAGCTATGGGGGTTCGAGAACATAACGGAGTGAGCCACATCCGAAAATAAGTTCATGAGAGATTTGGTGGCCCTCCCAGTTTCCACTCCGCTAACCCCCCTTTGGCTAGACTTGGGGAGGCGTCCCCTCAAAGACATAGTGCGTCTTTCGCCCACTACTCTTTTGGGTCCAGCTGAGAAGGACCCAAGAGCTCCACAACTATGCAGCAGTCCTAGACGAACTTATTTTATTTAATACGAGCAACAAGATCAAGTGGCTGTGCAACCTGAGGCAGTTGGTTGTGCAATTGGGTTTAAGTGAATCTTGGACGAGCCAAACACCGCCTCCCAAGCCAGTGATTAAGAAGCTCTATTGGTACTGGGTCCAGGAGACGGCCACATGCAGAGGTGCAGGGGGTCCTCTTTCGGAGTGGTTCCTTGAGTTCAAATGGACAAGAAAACTTGAACCCTTCTTTGACCACATAGAGAAACCTCTGGACAGATCACTTTACTTAAAACTCAGGCTCGGGACTTTACCAGTGAACGATTTCACCTCTGGGTGGAATAGCCGAGGTGATCTATCAAAAGCCTGTCCTGGATGTACAGCCCCCAATGAGACGGTGGCGCATTTTCTCTTTGGCTGTCCGACATACAGGGTCGCTAGGAAGGTATGGCTAAAACCACTATGCAAGGGGCTGGGCCTTAGGTGTCACAAAATGGCTTTACGGGTCCTCTGCACTGACACATCCTCTACCGCTATGGTGTGCGGGACAGCCAAATACTTGGGTAGTGCATGGCAGACACGTACAAGGAGGGCTAACCCACCCCCGATCCAACCTAATTGACAGATGGCCCCATGGCAGGATGATTACCTTGGTTTTTATCCATTGTTTTATGGGTATATTTTTTGTAATTTTAGAATTTGGGTAGTATGCAATGCTGTATGTGCATAAGGATCGGTGGGTTCCTGGCTTTTACCCTTTTAATGTATTGTATAAACTGTTTATGATGAAATACTGTATGTACATAAGGATTGGTGGGTTCCTGACTTTTAGCTTTTTATGTACTGTATAAATTGTACACATTTATGATGAAATTTGTTATCGAATAAAGCACTACCTACCTACAATGGAATAACGAACACACAGGTATTGCATCAAGTTTGGAGTAGGAAATGACATAGCATTAGACGAGTAGAGAATGATAGTTAAACACGTCACTGTGAAAACATGGATTGACGGTACACTGTAAAACACTATCATCCATGCAAGATGTCCATAGTTTCTCTTTTGAGATACAGACACCATGACAATGTACTCACTATCTCATCACCTGACTGACCAATAATAATGCACTTAACTGCTGTCCCAACACTCTTGCCATTCCAAATGCTTTACCTGCAAATATAATCCCCTCCAAATCTCCCACTTCCTCGTCAATCCTACCTGCTCCTTCCCTTCATCAGTACATTTTCACTAATGGACAAACCACAAGCTAAGCATGCGGAGTGCTTGAGCAAGACAGAGATTCACACTATTCAGGACATAATATCAGAGGCCACTAGTACTGTATGAAATCGGGGTCATGGGTCGGATATTTGGCCCCATGATTGAAGAAATTAGTTCAATACATTAACATTGAATTGGTTAACAGCAGCCCTCGCACAAATCCCCTGAGCAATTCTGCACAGACAGTGTTTTCAGATTACTATCCGTTCTTCTAGATGAGTTTAGGGATACAGTGGCAATCTAAATAATTATTAATTTATGAATAACACACTCAAAAATAGCACTAAGAAATATGGACACTTAGTTTAAAATGTAGATTTTTAAATCGTCAGTCTAGTGCATAAAAAGTCTGGTAATCCCAGAGAATGTAACAATAAAACTAGATAAGTATGTGAAAACAAGATACACATTTCGAACATTGTTAGCGAGTTTCTGACAGCCTAACACCCAAAACAATGCTAAACCTTAGCTATAGATTTGAATAGCAAAACCTGCCTTGTGACTAGTTGTTTTACAGAGCACACATTTAAAGAAATGGTTGCTGCTATTCCTTACCTGTGCTCTGCTGTAAAAGCAGGATATGTGTTCTAAATGAAGGACACCTTCGGTATGGCTTCTGGAATCAACTCTTTATCTGAGAGTAGGGGGCTTGGCAATCTGGCGCATTTCTCCCACAATAATTCTGACAAAAAATCTCTCCAAATCAATCATCAAATCCTGGAATATTTATCCCATTGGACCACTCATTTTATCTCATATATACAAAATGAACAGGCTAAATTAATATAATGCAAAATATTACAGATTGATCCACATGTTCACATTAAGTATCAATCTTGTAATGGCTGTGCCCATTAACATCACATGTGACTTACAGGTTTTTTGGCATTGATGATACCAGTATTTTTGAGGGAGCTATTAGAACTTCACACTTTCTAATAAAGATAATGAAAAGATGAGAGCAAGCATGGAAGAAAAACAGGCTAATGGAGTTAGCACTGTGAGAGTGCTCATAACAGTACAAGCAGCATATTTTACAGACATGGGGCCAGATGCACAACCAAATTGTGTGGTTGTAAAGGGGATTTCAGCGCTTCCAGTACTGCAAAACATGTCAGGCCAATGTACTAAACCTATTTTGCGAGTCGCTAATCAATTAGCAACTCGCAAAATAGGGTTAGCAACTCGCTATAAGGAGGGGGCATGGCAAGGGTATCCCTTTCTAATAGCGACTCAAACACCTATCTCAGAAGGTTTTGCCACTGCAATTGCGGTTGCAAAACACTTGCAGTTTACCACTCTTCTCAGTAGGGTGGTAGAGCACTCACAAACCAGAAGGGGTCCCCACGGGACCCCTTCCCCTTTGTGAATGCATGCACAAATATAGGGACCACTGCCTGCTCTTAAAAAATAAAACTGTATCTTTAATTTGTATTTTTTAAATGCATCCTGTTTTCCTTTAAGAAAAACGGGCTGCATTTAAAAAAAAAAACCTTTTATTTAAAAGCTGTCCCAGACATGGAGGTCTGCTGACCCCAGCAAGCCACCATTGCTGGGACTGCTAGCCATTCCCAATGGGGTCGCAAATTCAAACAGCCTTATAAATATGCATGAGGCATGCAATTTGTGACCCCATTGGGAATCGCAAACAGTGTCTCACACTGTTATGCATCCCAATTAGCCAGTCGTAAATGTGACGCAATTTGCGACTCCCTAATTGACGGGTCGTACATCTGGCCCCTGGTCCACATTTCACAACTGCATGGTTTCGATGAAGTTTGCAAGACACCACCTTACTAAGAAACCAGCTGGGATAACCATTGCACAGTTACTTGACAACCAACACAATAAAGATAATGAGACTACACTTTGAATGCACATGCTACACACACACATATTTTTAACATTGTGGGGACTTGTGTTCAGGTCCCCACAGTGCAATTGAGTCCTCACAGCATGAGTGGATTATCATACCTTAGTCATCCCAAGGATCATAACACAGACACAACACTAAAACAGTTCTGTGGAAGGTTAAAGAATGAACCTCTCTAGGATCACCTTCCATTGGAACAAAAATCTTGAGCACCATCTGTGATACCCATCAGAGCTATGTTAAGCAAATTAAACAGCATTGTTATCTGTGTAAAGCAGATCAACACGACCAGTAACTTTCACCAACTTCCTAATGCAATCCATTTTGCAATATACAATATGCCATACAATCCCTCACTCACTGATGAAGAAATGACTAAATGAGTCATTTAGAAATAGCTCGAAGAAGGGAATCTGCTCAAAACTAGTAATTGCTCTTCCCCAATCTGTAATACCCTTACCCTAAGCATGGATGGGTCACCTCTTGGATTCTGGCTGAGAAGATTCAGCTGGCCTTGGGTTTGTAACATCGCATCCTATTGTCCCATTCTCCAAAAAGAATTAGCTAACCAGGCAGAATGCTCACTCTTATCTGCAACCATCATGAATGGCATAATAGTTCCTAATAGGAAATTAAGAAATAACCTCCAAATGCGCCAAGAAACTCCAGGTGCACCACAGGCATTCATTTTTTGCTTCAAGATGACATATCATCGGATATTAAGGGAAAGTTCCCTGCGGACATGGCGGAAAACTAAAAACTGATTGGTGAGCCTCTACATGGCTTAAAGCATATTTGTGCAGTGAGGGGATAACAGATCTTCAGCCCAGAAAAGGTATAAGAGCGAAGTAGAGGACAGGCTTTGATCTGAACAGATCATATGCTTGGGAGATGGATTACTAATATGGTGAAATAGCAAGGACGCTGCAGCCTTTACTGCATCTTGTATATTTTGATTGATATGAAGAGGAGATTGGGCATTCCATTCTAGTCATATTACTGTATTTATCTCTGCAGGCTTTGAAATTTCTTTCTACTGAACATGGTGCTGGAAAATATGATCTATGGCAATCTGAATACAAAGAAATATTTGATGAAGTGCATTTTCCAGATAAAACAAGGTACGTCAAATATTGGAAATGTTGGACAGTCAGGAAGTCACCTTGCAGTGGCCACAACTGTCCACAATGCAAACAAAGTGTAAATAACAAACAACCTGGGAAAATGACTAAACATTGGCACTCCATACATTCCATATGTGTAGACAATTTTCTCTTATGCTTGTACCTTTTCATTTTAAAGAAGTGTGATAATGTATACTCAGACCAAGCCCTTACCATTCACACCATGGCCACCATTCTTTATTTGCTCCATTTGTCTTTTCTTCTAAGTTAAATGATCAATCCAACAATAAGCATCACTCCAGAATGTGTGGTGGGTTCCGGCAACTGCAGAAGGTGTTCTATTTACTCTGCATCTTTTTCTCTTGAATTAATACATGAATGTACTAAGAATGTTAAATACTGGTGATTGGTGTTACTATGTAGGGTAAAGGACTAACCAAAATGAGTCGCTTTTAGTAGCTTTCAAAACTACTTGTACTTTCCTTCAGTACATCTCTGTTGGAGACTCCAGAGTGTAGATTCTATGGCAGGACCGGAGGCTCAGAATATGCTTTTCTTTCTCTGCAATTTATTACAACAGAAAAAACACAGCAGCCTCAGAAAAGCTTACAACGAAAAAAAGCTTATACCTCAACAAAAGTAAAGCATTATCCATAAACACAATCCAAGAAAAAAGTCTCTGGGACTACAACTCCCATCATTCCAACATTAACAGTCTCCACAGAGTCCTTCCATTATGTCCATAAACCATAGATAGGCAGTCCCTTCTCCATGTTCCCCATCTTTTGGCGGTGGGTTAGCGGCCTTTCAGGGGGCGTGGGAGAACCTTACAGCGGATGCGTTGGTGTTGCAAACCATCCACGGATTTCATATCGAATTCTTCGACCAACCCTATCAGGTGGGTACCACATGGCCTTTAACCTTCTCGGTGTCCGATGCTCAGTTGATAGACGAAGAGGTCGCGGAGCTCCTCCACAAAGGGGCCATTCGTCAGTCAACTCGGCACCCTTCAGGGTTCGTCAGCAATCTTTTCTTGGTAGACAAGCCCGGCGGTGGCCGTCGTCCGGTAATCAACCTCAAGGAATTCAATGGATGGTTGGTTTACCGTCATTTCGAAATGGAGGGGATTCATCTTCTTCAGGATGTCCTCCTCCCGCGAGATTGGATGGTGTGGTTGGACCTCAAGGATGCTTATCTTGTTGTTCCAATCTATCCACCACTCTGTCGCTTCCTGCATTTCCTCTGGAGGGAACGGGTGTTCGAGTTCACCGCCCTTCTGTTCGGTCTGTCCTCGGCCCCGTGGTGTTTCATGAAAGTGTTACATCCCGTGGTGGAGTTCCTGCGGGGGCAGGGGATACGCCTGATCGTCTGTTTGGACGACATCTTGCTGATGGCGCAGTGTCCGCACAGTTTGATTTCCCAGCTGCGCCAGACTGTGGACCTCCTGCAGGAGCTCGGTTTTATCATCAATGGCACCAAATCCGTTTTAGTACCCTCTCAGAAGGTAGAATTCTTGGGGTTCGTCATAGATTCCGTTGACGCTTCCCTCAGCCTTCCATCGCGGAAGTTGTCCAAAATCAAGCATATCTTGCGGCAGACAATAGCAAAGTCCCACACGTCTTTACGGCAAGTTGCCAGAGTGGTAGGCCTTCTATCGTCTTCGATCCAGGCCATCTTCCCGGGCCCTCTTCACTACAGGGCCTTTCAGCGTCTCAAGGCTTACCATCTGCGCAGGGACATGTCTTACGACCAGATGGTTCCCCTCTCGGAGGAGGTGAAAGACCAGATGTCATCCCACATGGAAGCCTGGAATGGCCGAGCGATCTTCGGGTCTACCCCGGACCTCATTATCGAGTCCGATGCCAGCAGGGTTGGTTGGAGGCTGCGCTGTGGAGATTTTTCTACAGGCGGCACCTTGTCGTTGGAAGAACAGAAGTTGCATATCAACTGTCTAGAATTTCTGGCAGGTTCGTTCGCAGTACGCTGCTGGGCCGGAGACTCAGTGAAGTCGTGTGTGCTGTTGAAGATGAACAATGTGTCAGCAGTTCGATACATGAACCACCTAGGGGGCTCAAAGTCCCGGGCACTGGGGAATTTGGCGAAACAGTTCTGGGATTACTGTCTGGACCGTCACGTTTCAGTGACGGTGGAGTACCTGCCGGGCCAGGCCAATCAGATTGCGGACTGGCACTCCAGATATCTTCGGGACTCCAGTCTGTGGATGTTCAGGTTTTTCACTGGCTGAACGAGCTTTGGGGTCTTTTCTCAGTGGACCTGTTCATGTCCCGCTTGGACCATCAACTTCCGAGGTTCTTCAGTTGGAGGCCGGACCCGCTGGCTGAGGCCACGGACGCTTTCCTCCAGGACTGTAGCCAGGAGAGGCCCTTTGTGTTTCCCCCCTTTTCCATGGTGATGCGGACGGCGGCTCAGGTTCGCCGGCAGGTGGTGGAGCTGGTTCTGGTGACGCCGCTATGGAGGTAACAAGTCTGGGTTCCAGTTCTTCTGGAACTTTCCTGGGATTCTCCAATCCTGCTCCCCCGGTTTCCTCACCTGCTTCTCAACCCGGATCGGGAGCGGCATCATCTCATTGTTCAGGGCTCTCTCCGCCTAATGGCATGGAAGTTTTCAGGAGACGTTGGTCGCTCCCAGGCCTTTCGAGATCGGTTGAAGGACTTTTGTCCAAGGCCTGGGTAGTCAGTACGTCGAAGCGCTACAAATCTGCTTGGTCTAAGTGGGTTCGTTGGTGTCTTCAAATATAATTTTCCTTTTTCCTCCTTTTTTTTTTTTATTAAATATTTTTTTATGGCAATTAATAATAACCCCTCCTATTTTTGGGTAGGGAGAAGATTATACAAGGATTAAGGGATAAATGGGGATAGTAAAAACAGAAATCCGCCCAGCCTAGCTACAATAAGGGCTTATAAATCGATAAAATGGTAATCCTGTAAGGGGGAAGCGGTCGCGTAGTGAAAAACAGCTGTACGCATTGCAAACTGCCCGATATCTCGAGCGTGATCAGCTGTTAGGAGACGGCATTGCTAAGTGGGTATAAAGAGGAAAGACCACTAGCAACCACACAATGTTGAGTGTGTGTTGCCGAGGCTCCCTCTTCTAATTTCATACACCGAAGGAAAGTTCGTAGGGCCTACTCCTCTGAGGGAAAGCGAGTTCTAGTCCAGAGCAGAGGAACAAAGCACTCTTAGTGCGTGCATGAAGGAGAGAACGAGCATAAGCAAGTAAGTCCAAACCCCAGTGAGACCCGAGTTTAAAACAAAATAAAGATCGAGGGACGTGGGAAGAGAGGGTGGGAGCTGGCCTCCATAAATTGGATGTCGGAAGACCGAGCGAAGAGGGGGGTGGGAGGGGATCCAAGCCCAGCAGTAAACAGTGACATTATTCAAGTCTAAATAAGAGAAGGCATGAAATCAGGTAATATACGATCACAGCAAAAGAGGTATCATAACATCCTGATTAAAATAGATCATTACTAAAACAATGTTAGAAAGTGATTAACTACAAAATAAAATCCTGCAAGAGATATCAAGGTATTAAAATCACTGAGCATGAAAGGAAGCAGTATTAAATGCTGTCAAGAGAATTAAATGTGTACAATAAATAAGGACATAGTATCAGTAAAAAGAAATAGTATGAATAGATATATTATAAAAGCCATCAATAACAATCAGTGAGAGGAATAAAAGATTAACTTATCTGCTTGGAGCCACATTTAAAAGAGGTTGATTGCCTAGTGCTCATGCCATTTATTTATTTTCTAACATTTTATAATGGTCTGCATTAAAAGTTGTATGGATAATGGTAGCCTCCGGTCTTGTAATGAAATATGTATGCTAATACCATGCATACATCCCTAAGTCTTCTCGACTCCCCCCCTGTTTTACACCCTTCATATGTGTCAGACATCCCCATCACTGGACATGTTTTGCACTCTGATCACCGACATACGTATGCTGTTAAACGACAGTATTGTGCATCTATCTTTATGTAAGCATTTGTGTAATAACACCAAGCATCGAGTGGTAAAACCATGGCACAGTTTCCGTGAGAAAATGTTAATCTGTTTTTCTTCGCACTGGAAACGCTTTTGCCCTCGGATGTCAGGCTGTGCCACTGGTGACGCACTTTTTCCTTAGACGACCCTTCACCCTTCTATGTTTTTGATGTTTAGATTGTGCATGTTGTAAAGCAGTGAAGTTTGTGTGTAGCCGTGGCGATTGTAGGGAGCTGACTGTTGTAAAGGGAATCAAGGAGGTAAGTAGCTGAAGGTTATTTGAGACCCTCTAGGTTGAAAAGGGGGCTGACATTTTTAAGGGAGCTTATAGATGACTGTAAGGGGGCTTTACAGGGGCTTAGTTTGGTTGTAAGGGAATGAGTTGTAAGGGGCCCTAGGGTTTGTATGGCCTCTGTTTATAAGAAATGGGGTTTGGACATATTCGAAGTATACCTACTTGTAAGGAAGTACAAATATAGTTCTATTAACTGTATATTCAATGGTTAACTTACGGCTACATGTTCTTGCAAGCATACGGCCTCTAAATCTAGGCAGATGTTTATTTTCTTTTCTTTATTTTTTATTTTTGTCATGGTCAGGTCTGTTGCTTTGACAAAGTTTGTGTATTTATGAATTGCTTTGATTACAAGATACGGTAAGACAGCTAAATCTGTCTCTGAGCGAGACATAAAAAGGAGAGAGGTGAAGTTTTGAGAAATATATCGGAGAACATGCAAAGGGAAAACGACAGAAGCTGAAAAAGAAAGATATAAGTTGGGATGAAAATAGATGTTTGCAATTGCAATGCAATGTATTGTTGTTTTTTTTTTTAACCTGTGTTTATGATTGCTGCTGTACAGGCAAACGCACTGCTTGATACGAAAACTCCAGCTGCTAATTTATTCTGTACCATTTGTATGAAAGCTCGTGCGCACCTCCACAGGAGCCCTACTTTAGGTGTCTGTTCGGTGCTGGGAGTGTTCCCCATAGTAAGGGACGGCGTTGGAAAGAGATCAGAAGTACAATACATTCAAAAATCGTGAGTGGAAAAAGTAACTGCAGTGATTTGTTTTAGATCACCCCCAGTCCTTTATAATAATAATTTTTCTTAAATGTGTATTAAAAATGAGACTGTTATGTTGTGTGGCTGTGACTGAGTACAACGCTGGATGAGCTGTATGCCTTCATGAGTGAGGGTTGAGTTGAGTTGAGTGGTGTGAATACACTGGATGAGTGGTTTGCCCTTCTCAGTGCATGGAGAGGAGTCTACATTTATGAGTGTAGGGAGAGCGAAACAATGTGCATCTTTGAGTGCAGTGCAAGCAAAATGTTCTCGGGGTGGGGTGAGGGGTTGAACTCCCCCAAATCCCTATAGGTGGTTCGGGCTTGCACTCTGCGCATGCTTGCCACAATGCAGTACTTACCCCCCACTACTTTCAAATGTCACCACCCGCCACTGCCGCTAGGACAAAGCCTGCACAACGAGGAAATCAAAATTGGCATGGGACAAACCAGCTAGCTTGATGACAATGGAGAACTGTTACACATCAATGGAGTCCGCTGCTTCAATGGAGGTGTGCCTCTTACATCGCGGTAAACATTCAGTTGATATGGACGGTTGTTCAGCCAGCACACATTTAAATATGACAGGTGGACTCCATCAGCTCCATGGACTACTTGTAACTCCCACCACAGGGGATGATGGGAGTCCCGCCAAGTTCTAAATTAAATACCACCAAAGAAATTGGAGGTATCTCAGATTTGAATTTTGGAAGATTTATGCAAAAAACTCAGTGATATTGCTGGTCTAATGATCATAGTACATCAGGACCGAGGCATGGTTAAGGGCGGACAGCATTAGAGCTTAGGTCGGATCCTTCAACCAGTTTCAACTCGGTTGTAGATTTTACAATTGGATGTATGGCCTTGTGAGAACAGTCACCTCAGGGTGGTCTTCCCTCAAATCTTTTAACTTTTTTCCTTCATTTCTGCTGGCCTTAAGATTATGTGCACTTTATCCCTGCTAACCATTGCTTGTGTGCTTGTACACACTCCCTAAACACTATAAAATGTCTATAAACCTAATTGGTTTATTTAATTTACTAATGAGTCCCTTGTAGATTGGTATACCATATAACCGGAACCTGTAACTTAATTGCTACTAGTGGGATTGCAGCACTTATTTTGTCACCCACTGAAGTGGCCTCTTATAACATGCACCAGACTTGCCATTGCAGGATGAATACATTTCTGAACTGCTAATTTGACTTGACAATGTAACCCCCTTGCCAAGCTTTAAACTCTCCATTAATTGCATATTCGCCCCTAACGTAGGCCCTCAGTAGCCCATTGGACATTGTGCATTTTAAATAAGTTGGACATGTTTTAATTTTTACATGTTCTGGTAGTAGAAAGCTCTTAAGTTCACTTTTCACTATGTAGGAGATAACATTGGGTTGCCTTATTACATTTAATAAGTTAAACTTCTAATTGGGATCAGATAGCCTTCCATGTTTGGTATCTATGAAATTGTAATTCAAAATCCTCTTTAATGGTAAAGCCAGATTTTAAATTGCCACTTTTAGAATGTGGTTAAAACCACATTCTATCTAGCTGTCCATGTACACAGTTTTTTATTTAAACAGACTAAGACAAAACATTAAATATATTGGTCTACAGTATTTTATTTTATAGTCCTTTATATTTTTTATCGTTCATTTACCAATATTATTTGTGATATCAAAAATCAGGGAAAAACACTTTTTTAAAGCATATGTGAAATACATAAAAGGATAGTGCAGATACATGAAACATCATTACATTTCTAATTTAGTAAAATCAGTCAACGATTTCAAATGAAAGCAGCAGTAATACAAGCAATACATTTTGCAATTAGTGGATTCTTTATCAACCCTAACGCCTAACGTAGGCCCTCAGTAGCCCATTGGACATTGTGCATTTTAAATAAGTTGGACATGTTTTAATTTTTACATGTTCTGGTAGTAGAAAGCTCTTAAGTTCACTTTTCACTATGTAGGAGATAACATTGGGTTGCCTTATTACATTTAATAAGTTAAACTTCTGATTGGGATCAGATAGCCTTCCATGTTTGGTATCTATGAAATTGTAATTCAAAATCCTCTTTAATGGTGAAGCCAGATTTTAAATTGCCACTTTTAGAATGTGGTTAAAACCACATTCTATCTAGCTGTCCATGTACACCGTTTTTTATTTAAACAGACTAAGACAAAACATTAAATATATTGGTCTACAGTATTTTATTTTATAGTCCTTTATATTTTTTATCGTTCATTTACCAATATTATTTGTGATATCAAAAATCAGGGAAAAACACTTTTTTAAAGCATATGTGAAATACATAAAAGGATAGTGCAGATACATGAAACATCATTACATTTCTAATTTAGTAAAATCAGTCAACGATTTCAAATGAAAGCAGCAGTAATACAAGCAATACATTTTGCAATTAGTGGATTCTTTATCAACCCTGCTGCCCACTGGGAACCCATGTTTTAACTCCAGAGGCTGTATATTGCCTACCCATTCCCCTAGATTGGAATTTAATGAATTTACATGTTCCCACGTGGAGGTAGTGGAGGTAGTTCCAATGCGTTTCGATCCCCAGTGTTATTCTTGGAGTTCTCTTCAGCGCATTGATTGGGTGTGATCTGAAATAAAAAAATAGAACGTTTTTAATTTCTACCATATTATTTCAATTCTAATTAAAAATGTTCATGTTTTTGACTAAATTCTTGGTACCTGCTGGGTCTGCTAACTGAACATCTTCGTCTTTACTGAAGGGATGACTAGGATTCTGCACTAAATTCATTTGAATCTCCTTCGCCAAGGTGCTTGTGACCATCTATAATTGTACAGAACAGCATCCTATTTATCCTGAAAAAGATGAACATACCACTTACTCACTGGATTGTTTCAGTATTCAGCGCTTTCCAAGCAAATCCACAAATCAACTGGATCAGGGATTTTTGGTTTCCTACTGATTTATGGTCAAAGGTCTCGATGTTACTGGAAGTGCATTGTGGGTATTGTAGTTCATCATACCTGATGCATGTTTTTAATGATCAGTCATTGGGTATTATATTCTCCCTATCTCCGACATTACCTTTGAGGCCATTGAAAGGATTATCAGTATTTTTTTGCTTCTTTTCATTGCAATACTGCCTCAGTGTCTCCTCCTCTGTGATGCAGTTTTATCACGCATACTGTCAAATCCAGTTGTTTCTCACTATGATTCTGCTTTGGGAGGGCTAATCTCTGCCCGCACAATTTGTTGACCAATGCTACTAATCTTCTTCATGGTGAACAGAGGCGGCTGTAATGGATATTGCAGATTCCTTATAAGATGCCAATTTTTGAGAATAATTTGTCATAATTTATATGTGTGTGGACCATAAGTAGATACACACACTAGTCTGTCCGTTCGTGGTTTTACTTTTTTGTCAGGATGTACTCTTGATATGTACCAAGGTCCCTTCATCGCGTGCTAGATACGTCTCCTTGGGTACCCTTGATCTTCTAATTGGTCACATAACACCCCAGCATGTATTTCATAGTCTTCCTTTTGGAAGCAAATTCACATGATTCATAGTAGTTGCCCATAGAGCAAATTATCCCTTGAGTATCTCAGGTGATAGCACTTATAATGAAGTATGATGTTCTTATCCGTAGGTTTCCTGTGTACGGTCATGGTCAATTCGCTTTCAATGGGGTTGACTTCCACATCTAAGAATGTTAAACTTGTTCTGCTCCTATTTAAACTAAATTGTATGTCTGGATGTCTACAATTTAACCACCCATGGAATCATGGAATCTTTCTAGTTCCTCTTCTGTACCACTTAATTTTTTTTTTACTATTATTTTCCAAATAACATCTGGTAGTTTAACATCATTATACATTTCCTTTACATGTACCTGCCGCCCTTCTTGCCCCTCCCCTTAGATCCAGCGGCTCATAACTTCAGGAGCAGCTTGATATGACCATATGATCCCTACTGCCCTTGCCCAGAAGTGATTTCCTTAGACTTCCTAGAAGGTGGCATTGGCTAGCAATCAATAATTAGCACCATGTCTAGTACAGAAATAACCTGTTAAATTTGAATTAAAGCCAGTATTCCCGGGTCTCCCTCCCATACCCCCAACCACCGGTGTGCCCTAACAAGGCTTAAACCAACTACATCAGGTCTTCTAACCGCAAGCAAGTATTTGCCCAATTCACACCCAGCCCCGAGACCCTACCAATTCACACCCAGCCCAGAGACCCTACCAAAAGTGTGGAGCAATTGCTTCGCTCCTTCTACCACCGATTCCGCGTATGCCCAAAAAGTAAATCATCGGCATACAGGGAGATTAACTGCACTTCTCCACGGAGATCCAGCCCAGGGTAATGCCTCCCCGGTCTGGCATAGGCTGCCAGAGTATTAATGGCTAAAGCAAACAGCAAACAGCAACGGGTATTAGGTATAACTTTATTGCATGATTAATTAAAACCTTTGCAAACAAGTGAAATATTAATTCGCAAGATACAGCTTCTCCTTAAAAAAATGTTAAAAGATTACAAATATGTTGTAGTTCGTTAAAATTGCAAAGGAGTAAAAATGTATAGGTAAAATAGTTCTTCTTAGTAAAAAAGATAAGTCAGCATAGGGCTTGTTCTCATTGGCGGATCCACACCAAGAAATGATATTTGTGGAGAGAACGAGACAGTGAGCTCACACCCAGGCCATACTAACTGCTAGGAGCTTAGCAGCCAGGGAGGTATTCATAGGACTTAGTCAAAGCGCTAGTAGAGACTGTTGTTGACCTTGGCACAAAGGTACGATAGCCATAGGACAAAGGCCAATGACTTGGGGGTCTTCCTGACTTAGCTTAGCGTTCGCTTCCCTCATAAAGCGAACAAGGCTGCAGGAAAGACGGATGTTGCTGTCCTCAAAACAGGCCTTTACCACTTCCCTACAGGATCGAACCTGACTTGCAATCAGGAGCTGTTTGAGAAACTGTCTCCTTTCCGCTCTCAAGCCGTTGCATATGCATAGTAGATGTATTATATCTTCGTTTAAATTTCCACACAGTCTGCAGCAGTTGGTAGAGGTTGTGCGTTTCCATGCAGGAAGGTGGGGCTTTGCTGGTAGGATTCCCAACCTCAGATGAAGGAAACGTTCTTTTGTTGATCTTGCGAAACCTGTTCCTAAGTATGGTTGGGGCTTTGTTGACACATAGCTCTGAATTACGAACCAGCCATGGGATCTCCTACTAAGGGCAGCTTTGTCTTCTGCGAGAGATGCGATCTTTACTGATTTATTTACCAGGACCTTAAAACTTTTCTGGGATGGGCATAAGTCCCATAGGTCCTGTAAAGCTAACAGCTTGATTGCTGATTGGAGGTAGGTCTTCGCTGGGCTTTCATTTCTCTTGGAGATTTCCAACCACAGGTATGAGTTCAATGTGCCTGGCGTGCCCCTCTTTTTTTTGAACCAGCAATTGACGTAGGCCCCTTTCCGCGAGATTTCCTGCTTTAGCAGTCCAAATTCTAATCCTATTTGCGCTGGTGAGGTAAATTGCAGAAGATTGAATATTATTCTTAGGGCCTTAGCAACCACAATGTCCAGGATGACTTCATCTCTACCTCTCATTGCTTCGCTTCCGTAGGTGATGGAGGAAAGGAGGTGCGCTCGAAGCACTTCTAGCAAGGGGAGAAGGCTAGGGCCAGTTATTTTTTGCTTGATGTTTTTTAAAGCAACTGCCAATACAGTTCCTCTGCCTTTAATAGAGGCTTTCCGTTTAGAAAATGAGCAGTTTCTTTTGAATATGATTCTCAAATACTTGTACTCCTCTACCGGGACCAGCAGCCGATTGTTCATTGACCATCGTAGGTAGGGTTTATTTGGACCTTGGTTTAGTACCATTACTTTGGATTTTTCCAGATTTATGGTCAGCCCATTTTTATCTGCGAAGGTACTTGTGATGTTTATCAGATGCTGGAGACCGATTGGAGTACGGCTAATTAGTAGGAGGTCATAGGCGTACAAGAGGTTCGAGAGTGTTAAGCCCCCTAGGTTTGGTGCATGATTGTTACAGTTGTCCAAGTTGGTGGAAAGATCCAAGACAAAGAGATTGAACAAGTTGGAGCCAGTACACAACCCTGCTTCAGCCCTTTGGTAGTAGGAATTTTTCTAGACAGCGTGTCTCCTGCTCCAATTTTAATCTGGACCCAAGTTTCAGAGTGGAGCAGGATTAGCTGGTTTAGAAGATTTGTAGGGATTCCCCACCTCACCAGATTGGCCCAAAGTAGCGCCCTGTCGATGCTATCGAAAGCTACCTTATAATCAATAAAGCAGACGAATAGCGGTTTGTTCATTTTTTTGGCGGCATCAGACAGGAGGGAAAGGGCGAGAATGTTTGTTGAAGTCCCCAAACAGCAACGGGGGAAGCGGGCACCCCTGCCATGTCCCCCGCCCCACCAAACAAGAACTGGAGATCGTCCCGCCTGTCCTTACCCGAGCCGTCACCGATCTGTAAAGAATCTCCGTCCACCAAACAAAGGACTCCCCTACACCAAATGATCGCATGACCCCAAAACAAATAGGGCCACTCTAGGCTGTCAAATGTTTTCTCTATATATACTGAGAGAGCAGCTGTAGTGGGGACTGCACTATAATCTTCTCCCAGGATGTGGAGAAGACACCACACATTAATTGCCATGGTGCGCTTCGGGATAAAACCCGCTTGGTCACTATGGACCAACTGCCCCATATACGGGAGGAGGCGAGTCTCGAGGATCCTGCTGAGTATTTTATAGTCGGATGTTAACATTGACAGTGGGCGATAAGCCGTCTTATTCAGGGGGTCTTTCTAGGGTTTCAATAAGGGAATAATTATAGCCTCTCGAAAGGATGCAGGCAGCCTCCCCAGGTCCCTTTCCTGCAAGCAGTTTAGGGGCCAGTATATCAACGTACACCGACTAGAATTCAAACGGTAGCCCATCGGTACCTAGAGTTTTATTACGTGGCATATATTTTACTGCGCCGCGTATTTCCCCTACAGTAATCTCCTGTCCCAGTGAGTCCGCCTGGTCCTCCAGGAAACGTGGCAGAGGTACATATGCTAAAAAGTCCTCCAGCCTTGCGCCCGTGTCCTGTAGCTTACTCCTATACAAGTCTGCATAATGTTCCAGGAACATCCAATTGATCCCCTTCTGGGAATCCTCCAGTGTTCCTGTAGTGGGAGCCAAAGCCAATATAGGCGTAGCCCTTGGGCTGTGTTGGCTAATCAGCCCAGCAGAGGGCCAGCTCTATCTCACTCTGCATGCGCCCGGGCCAAGTATGCTTTATAGTCAAAGCAGCGCAATCTCTCTACCTGTGTCGCCACTCCCTCCCTTGCGGCCAAAACCTCATGTATCCACGGGTTCTCGGGCCGGGCTCTCTCTGCCTGCCACAGCCTCAATTTCTCCCTCTCAATATCCTGCAGTATCGTTTTCCGCACTCACACCAACTTGGTAATGCATAAACCCCGTACCACTACCTTAAATGCATCCCACTCCAGTGCTAAGGTTGAAGCTGTACCCTCATCTTCGAGGAAATATGGTCCTATATCCTCCTGTACCTCTGAATGAAATACTGAGTCTTCCAGTGCTTCTGGGCATAATCGGCATGAAGGAACTACAGGCCTCTCCCGTGCCCATTGTATCACCAACAGCAATGGGTTAGGGTCCGATATCGTCCTTGCTAAATATTCACTGTGTCTGACCAACGTGTGAACATCTGGAGTGCATAGGATGGTGTCCAGCCATACATATGAATCATGTAGTGCAGAAAAATAAGAATTGTCCCGCTCCTCTAAGTGCTGCGCGCACCATGCGTCTATAAGCCCCCATTTATCTTGCCAGTCTTGTAGAACCTTCGAGATCCGGTGTATAGGTGCTTCCAGCAACAGAGGGTGAGACCTATCCATCACCGTATCTGTAATAGAGTTAAAGTCCCCACCCAATATCAGTCAGATAGGGTGCCCGCTTCCCCGACAGTCGAGCAAAAAAGGCCACCTGTTCCACATTAGGGGAATATGCACTACATAACGCCACATCCCTCCCATCCAATCACCCCATGACAGCCACAAATCTCCCCTCCAGGTCCACTCACTGCTGTAGCCGCTGAAAAGGAACCCCCGCCCTGACCATATCAGTGTACCCCTAGCAAAGGCTGAATGAGTCGTATAAAAAAAGCTGCTCCTCCACCTGCGTTGCAATGACTGCCCTTCATTGCGATCTACATGTGTTTCCTGGAGGAGAGCAATCTGCACTCCTCTACGCACTAAGTAAGCATGCACCTTGTGGCGCCGTAACATGGTATGCATACCCCGTACATTCCATGTAATACACTCCAATTCAGGTTATGCCCCCTTTATGTCGATCATTCCTCATCCTGAGCTGCACACCCTCAGTCGGCACACCAGTGGTTCTAACACCCCACAAAAACCCCCCCGCAAATACCCAACCACCCCTACCCAGAACAGGCGCTAAACAGCTATTACCCATCCAAACTAGTACCTTACTATCCCTCTGGTCTCTACCAGGGATCCACTCAAAAATCGGAACCAAGGGGAGGTGCCCTAGTGCGGAGAAGATCTGATCCACAACCCCTGTGAGTCCTAGCACCATATCCCACTATAAAAAAAGCTTCTGCCCTTCCGAAAGGGCCCCAGGTAGAGGCAGCCACAAGATTCTAATGCCCTCCCTGCCCAGTTATCTCAGATGCCACTCCTCCCAATTGACCCCTTAGAGGAAAGGGGGCCCAGCATCATTCCATCCCTCTCCCAAGTCCCAGGATCCAAGTGCTTAAGTTCAGGCATAGACTATCTCATCTGCTGTCACAAGCGTGATATGTGTCAGGGGGACACTACCTGTATCTGTCCCTTCAGACTCTGTGCCATTCAACCTCTTTTCCGATTCAGTCGCCCCCATCGACCCTGCTCCTTTCGCCTGGCATATCTCCGTCACTGCCTGCAGTGCGGCTGATCTCTCCTGCTCTGTCTGTGTCAGTGGGTTTCCGCGTACTAGTGCAGGTCCGCCTGGTGCGTCTCGTGAGGGGTGGGTGCAGCGCTTCCATCTGCTGCCCCTGTACGCTTCTTGCTTAGCCTCTTCCTGCATGGTAGGATTACAGCCAGATCCATGCCTCCTCGGTAACAATGTGAAAATATATTTTACTGTCCATTATCACTTTTAAGCGCGCTGGAAACATTAGCGAGTATTGGATGCCTTCGTCCCAGAGGGCCTTCTTAACTGCCAGGCAGCGCGTCAAATGTATAACCCAGGTACAGCAAACCATCGTTATTGTCCACTCTATATGTGTCAGCGTGCGAGCCTTATTCAGGAGCAGTTCCCTATCTTTGTAATTTTAGTAGCTGAGCCACCACTGGCCTGGGTGGTCTTCCAGGCGCCAGCGGTCTGGCCGGCACCCTGTGCGCTCTTCCCAGCTGTAGAATGGTGTCAATCCCTCTGTGCCCACCTCAGTCCGCAGCCACTGCTCTAGATAGTCCACCATATTGCCCCCTTCCACTCCTTCCGGAAGGCCCACCACTCGTATGTTCCGTCTTTTGCATCCTTCAGCATCTTTGGCTCTCCGTTCCAGCACTTGCAACCTGCTAGTGACATCCGCCAACTGGGTCTCCATGACTTTCTGTGAGGGTTCAATGATCTCTAACATTGTCTAAGTGTGTTTCACTCTATCGGCCAACTTAGCATGATCCGCCTGTAGGAGGCCCAAACCCAGCGACACCTGGGCAATATCCTGCTGAATTGCATCTCTTGTGTCCGCAATGGACTTGAGTATTTGGTAAATTTTTTACTGCTTCGGCCCCTCTGGCAGCGATTAGGCCAACTCGTGCTTACGTTGTTCTGCAGGCTTGTCTTCTTGCTCCGGTTGGGTCCCCCTGTCGGACTCGTGGTTTCCCCATATTTCTTGCCTCTCCACGCACTCAATTGCCGTCTGATCCCGCAGCACCTCCCTCACCTCATCGGCCGCAGCTGCGGCCCTCCAGCAGCCAGGGAGAAAGGGGCCCTCGCACAACAGTAGCTGCTCATGGCCGTCAGACGCTCCCACCACTGATCTCCTGGGTCCTGCTCACCTCTCCTCAGCACCCGTGTTGATGTCCGAATGAGGGTGGCCCTCTTCCAGGCAGCTCGAGTCTGTATCTTCCACTAGCATTCCTTTAGTCTCCCCTGGCGCCTATACACACCACTCACAACAAACAGTTGGGGAAGGGTCTAAGGGCGGGTTTACCGACCAACCAGGTATGCGCCCCAAACACAATATTATAACAACAAATAATACCTGGGGGTCAAAAAAGTGATAGTAAGTTAGACAGAGTGGATCACGAAACCAAAACTACGCAAAAAACACCAGTGAGAATTTCATGCAAGCTAGTGACTGCAGGCCTAGTCAAGGCTCAAGAGCAAATGGAGAATAGTTCCCATCAGAAGCCACACTGTGGGAACTATTCTCCATTTGCTCTTGAGCCTTGACTAGGCCTGCAGTCACTAGCTTGCATGAAATTCTCACTGGTGTTTTTTGCGTAGTTTTGGTTTCGTGATCCACTCTGTCTGACTTACTATCGCCTATACACACCAGCCAGCCCTTCTCGGGCACAGTCCCTCAAGTATCACCACCTGCCACAGCGATGGTCCTCAAGATGGCCTCCAATGTTACTGCATCTTGGGCTCTCCCAGGGAACGACCCTCCGTCTCCATGGCTCAGCTCTTCCCAGCCCAAAGGGCCCTGGACAGGTACCCGGTCCCCAGGCCGTGCTCCCGACCAACGCGCTGCATTCATCATTACCCTACCTCTCCAGGCTGCTGAACTCCACACCTGAAAATGCCTCTCCCACCGTGAATGCAGTTTCTGAGCCGGCTCCTCGCCCCTGGGGCTCCCCGCAGAGGCAACTGTTCCAAAACCTCCTCTCCCCTGTATGATGTGGTGATCTCTGGTGGTGGCATGGTCGGTTGGGGAGCGCACTGGGTAAGATGCCCCCATCACAATGCTATGTACACAGCAGGACCCCTGTTTATGAACAACACGCTTTGCGTCAGATTTGCTATTATTTGTTTGTCTTTATTCACTGCTTCCCCCTCCATTACAATACAACCCTGTATTTCTTTATTTCCACGTACAGTGGTTAATCCCGGGGGCTCGCTACAGCTGCCTTTTAAAGCACACAGCAGTTTCCGGGACTAAAGGTCACGGCAGGATGAGGGCGAGGGGTTGGAGCAGGAGAAGGACAATGGGAAGTGGTTCAAAGAGTTCTAATAAAAAGAGGTGGAATGGTAAAGAACGCGAGAGCTAAACGTGAAAACGAAAATTGCGGAAAGATTTCCTTTACATTTAGATGATTAAGCTACCTTTTTTTAATGCCACGAAGTGTACAGCACTTTTGCGCAGAGGGTTAGATATCTGTAGTGCAGCAAGTGGAGTCGCACCAGCGCTTAGGGGTATACAGCATGTGGAGTGGCTCTGGAGTCTAGGAGTATGAGAGACCCTCATCACCCCATTGGGGCTGCATTTCCCTACCTAACTAAAAAAGGAGCCCAGACCCCGTTGGGTCTACAACGTTCCATCACAAAGCTCAACGATTACATCTGTGCACAAGGGCTCCAAATTAATTATAAAAAAACGAAGATTGTCTGTTTTGCCTCTCGGCCAGGGAGGAAATCCTTTAAATGGCACATTGCAGGCAACACATTAGAGCAGACTCCCACGTATAAATACTTGGGAGTTGTAGTCGATGCTAGGTGGTCGCTGAAAGATCATCAGTGTTACAGAAAGGCACAAGCTATCAAACTACGCTTCGCCCTAAATTTGCTAAAAAGAAAAATGAATTGTCCATCCAATTCGCACTTGTTGAAGATAATATCTGCAAAATTTCTCCCATCTCTTACGTATGGATCGGAGTTGTACAAGGGAAAAGATGCTAATTTTTTGAACACACAACAATCAGAATTGTTCAAATACATTTTTCAGATCCAGAGGTTTATATCTCAATCCCAGATCCGATTGGAATTCGGTCTACTAAACCAGCACCAAATCAGACAAGCAGCCATATTAAAAACATGCTGGAAATTAAGAGCTGCTGAAGAGGACACCCTTATGGGCCATTGCTGGACTGAGATAAACAACCAGAGAAAGACACAAAATTCATGGAAAAGGGTATGGGAGAACGCCGTCTCGAGCCTTAAAATGGAAAAGGCATGGAACACAAATCAATCATTTGTGGCGTTCAAAAAAGAGACTAACGCAGCAGCAAAGCAAATATCATGGACAGCAGACAAAGCTGCCATAGCAAACAAAAAACATGGATGGACTGTGTTGGCCACGTATGGGAAGCTGGAGCCACAACCATATTTAGTCAACCATATATCCCCAGCTGCCAAAAAAATACTTTTAAAATTACGGCTGGGAACCACCTTATTAAAAAATCATACAGCTGCATGGAAGCAAACATGGCTGATTCCCGTTTGTAGACTATGCGGGGAAATGGAAGAATCCTTGATGCACATATTGTGTATTTGCCCATTTTTAACAAATTTGAGACGTTATTTTCTACTGCATGTTTTTCGACTTTTTCAAATTAGATCATGTCGCCCGGCCGTCATGCTGGCCCTGAACAGCTACCAACTGCAGACAGCTTGTAGGGCCGCTAGATTTTGCCAAAAGGCACTTCAGCTAATCATGAACACTGAGGTAAAGGACTGCAAAGGTCCGAATCCGACTGTGTGAAGTGCAAGCAAAACTGCAAAAACATTATGTACACAGGCATTTTAGAAAGTTTTTCTACTTCAATGTATCTTTAGTTGGTATACTTTAATTTTAAAGTACAAGTTGCTTCTTTTTATATGAACAATATTGTAAAGGTTTTAATTAACTATATACAATAAAACTTACTTACTAAAAAAGGAGCCCCCTCCCTATCCTCAGTTATTTGTTATAGGGCCCATGGCACCCTTTCTACACCGCCGTTGGTTACCGAGTTGCCCAATGAAGCCCCCTTTCTGTACAATCGTACCTGCAGCATACAGGGGCGTAAAAAAGGCCCGCCCACAGTGTGGGGCCCTAAGCTCCAGGGGCCCCCCAAGAGCACTGCACTATCTGCTACTATGAATGAGTCTGAACTCAAACAATCTGATGAGAGACGGGTCTTGCAAGGTTCCTGCCTGTACGTAAAGGACTGCACTTAATATTTTGTCACAGTTTTTAACTATATTGCTTTATGGCATCTTCCAGTCACGATATAAAACAAAAGTGTGTTAAGACCCTTCCTGTCTTCCTATTCGAAAAGCTTCTTTCTTTGTCACAGCTGTAAATTCTGTAAGCCATTATTCGAAGCTGTAACCCTCCTCACACTCCTTGCGTAGGCAGAGGCAGCAATATAGAGACGTTTTAATGCATGGGCAAAGTCAACCTTTCAGGGCCCCCCACCTATAGAGCAAGCTTTGTTAAGAGGAGAGTCTTGCCCTAATTTTGAAAAAACACATATCACTATTCCTGAGTATTAAATAAAAACACATTTACAATTTGGACGAGTGAGCCTGTTCACTGTCACTGACCTGGCCAAAGAGGGCATGAAAGAGCTGAAATTGGATCATACATTTAGGGACCCCTGTTCTGGACAGGGACCCCCAAAATTTGGCCCAGGGCACCTACATTTTTTTAAGATATCCCCGATAAGGTAAGACCCTTTATGGCAGTAGAAAAGGCAGAAAAATGTAATTGATTTCAGATGTGAAGCTATTCCCCGAGGCTCTCATACACACACACCAAACCATGTCACAAATGTTTGCCAACCATCAAGTGACAGTCCTGCTACCTGTCAAGCTGGGAATCACTGTAGCATTAAAATAAAGACAAAACTCCAATGCAAGGGAAGGTCTGCCGAGCACAGTTCAAGTATAAAATTAAGTAGCAAAACAAGAACTAAAATCTCTCTGCATTACATGTTAAACAAAACATACAGAACCTGATCAACCCAAATCTGTGTATGAAAGTTCCTAACACAAGAGGACAAAGTGATCACAAGAGAACCACAGCATTTCGGGCAACTACCTTGTTCATTCTATGTGCACTTTCTATATCCTACCTTGCATTCACAGATAGATCAGCTTTACTTTTGTTAAGTTCACTCAACCCTTCAAACTTCCAACCACATGCTCCAGTCCAAAAATGGTGAAAAGGGCATGAACAGACCTTATTTGTACTCCCTCCTTGCATGCCTGGATCACTTTTTCTTACAATGTGATTAGGATTCCAGCATTCTCTGGCTGTGATAGGCCTTTGCTAACCACACTGACCACCACAGCCAAACACAATTTCATGCACCATTCCTGACATTTCCAAGCATCCTGTTTTTCAGACGCCCACCTTCATGTGCACTGCTTTAGCATCTTCTCTTCATCAAATATTTTTGATTATGACTGTCTTGAATCCATCATCTTCTTCTTCAAATAAATATCTCACACTAGTGAGTAACTTTCACATTTTCATCATAGTCGTAGAGAGACTGGACAACACTCCAGCAGAGAAAGATTTCCCCATATATTTTTTTACATGGTCCTTTTAGTCCACAACAGGGCATGTATGACAACCAACAATGGAATGGGATGTTCCTAACCAAAGACCACTTTAGACACACATTAAAACTGTGGCTGACACCCCCAGTCAAGCTATTGTCTTGTGGAAAATAAAGAGTAATGTGATAATGTAAGGCCACTAAATAGCTGAAGAACTTGTTACCATCTGTAACATTCTTTCTGGTGGATACTCTAACTAACACCAAATTCTTCAACAGTAGAATATCCCCAGGCACCGGACTGGATCCAAACTATGCACTAGTACTTGAACACAAGGGCTATGCTCCTTCCTAGAAGTGATAGCTTGAGACACATATAGGTGCCCCCAAGAACACAAATGTCATTTGCTTTCTGAACATCATATACACCTTTTGATGTGGTGTCACAAAACAAAAGGTATGCGTCTTATTTGGGACTTTTTGGATGTGAAAAAGTTCATTCCAGAGAATGTGGAGGCGGGAAAGAGGTTATGATTCTATGGTTAGATAGAGCAACCTGGCTGGGGCAATGTCAGGGGTGTAACAAAGGCCCCCGTATCCCCCACAGTGCGGAGTCCCCTGAGGTCAAGGGGCCCCCTAAGAGCAGTGTACACTGACTTACACTTAGATGTGGTGCCGCCCATGACTTAAGCGTGCTGCTCCAACAAGCTTGGGGCTTGCATCAGTCTACTGGCAGCCTCACACAACTGCTTGCTACAATGTATTTTTATTGTGCTTTTCCATCTGTGCGCAGCCCTTGACTATCAGCCTGACGTCATTGCTGGGGACGTCATATCCTGCTGTTGGAGTGCGGTCTGCGCGCTGAGTTTGTTTTGGGAGCCTTAGGGAGGCTAGTTTGATGCAGTGCTGCAGAAAAGCGCTGCAAATAATCATGGCACAGGCGCCAGTGCTCTAAGCACTGCCTGCTGCAGCTTTCACCGACCTGGGCCATACCCTGCTTTAGGAGCCTTTAGAATTCAGTCTGTCACAGGACGTCCCCGCAGGAGTCAGGACAGCTGAGCGGCCGGGCCAGGTGGCAAACTGGAATTGCTATGGACTTCGGTGACTCAAGGCCTTAGTCTGTCTGCAACCAGCCTTGCAGTTCCCGGTCACTTCCCTCTGTTATGGAGCACCCTAATCGGAAGGAAAGAACTCGATAAGAGGGTTAAAAACCGTTACCAAAAAGTGTCCAGGGTCTCGTCAGCAGGCACTTGACCCATGATGGTAAGAACTTTTTCATTGATATTGTGAACGTATACACCTATGACGAGAAATACGTTTTCAAGTGAATACTTGTATCGTGGAAGGAGCACCTTGAACACAATACGAGTATTCTCTTGAAAACCTATAAAAATATTTTTCCCGTCATAGGCGTAGTTAGCATGCTCCACTCAGACCCTATCACTGATTCAAGCCCTGAAATGAGGGAGACTTAGGGCTGTAAACACGAAATTGGACTAAACTTCACACTGTCCAGTTGTTTGGTCTAGTATCACACATTTACACTGGACAATAAAAGAGACAACCAGACCAATAGCACAAAGCCGGATTCGAACCAAAGTCCGCAAACTGGAACAAACGTACGGATGAAGCCTGCAACCTTCATTAGCCAGGACTACAAGTTGAGGGGTGTAGAATTCTCATCAGTGACGTAACATTAGCCCTTTTGGTGCTGGGGGGTGGCTCGGTCTGAGCTCCATGGAGCCCCCTCAGCACAGCACGCTGACAGATTCTGGTACCAGTTACAGTCAGTTTGATACACTTGATTTTTTTGGCGTTAGTGCAAAGCGGTAGGTCAGGAGGTAATAATCAGGGAGCAGGAGCACCCTTGTATGTCCTTTCAGGGAAGGGGCTCAAGTTTTGTTACCTGAACGTACTACATACTGAGATGTGCTAACATCGAGCTTTGGTAGTTAAAGGTTGGTGTTTTTCCTGAATAGAGGTTCCGTACAGTGACTGTTAGAACTGGGATTTCTGGTTGGCTAAGGCGTATGCCAAAGCCAGGCAGAAACCACCATTCTAGTCAGGGAAAGGGAGTCACATGCCAAGATAACCCCTGCTCACCCCCTTGGTAGCTTGGCACAAGCAGACAGGCTTATCCCGGAGGCAATGTGTAAAGCATTTGCGCACGCACACAACAGAAACAACATCCTAGGCACACCACAAAAGGAACTCCACACAAGGTTATATAAAAATAACTTTTGTATTGTAAAAAAACATCAGATAGTAATCACACAATGTACATTGTGCCAACTGGCACGGGCAATATTCACACATGATTATCTACACCAGGACAGGGCCACATGGGCCACTGTCAGAATCAACACTTAGCAGAAATAGCACTTCCAGAACTTAGAAAAGGGTAGCACCAAATAACAATTATCGGTCACAACCAGTAACCACTGGTAACAGGTAGGTACACACTACGCAATACTAAACACCATAGGCCTAGATCACGCATGGACACATAACTTCTCTAGTATAACATACTAGGCAAAGCAAACTTCTAAGCATGAGCACCCTTAGAAGTCTAACATAAGCATAAAGGCAAAGCACATTACGCATAATCACATTTAGGCCTAAACAGTATAACTACAGTAGGCAATCTCTCACTAGTCTAAACACATTAGACTCTCCCCCTAAGCATAACTCACATTTAGGGGAGTAACTCACAGTGAAGTAAACTCTCACTAACATAAACCTACATAGGTAAAATAACCTCATAATCATAGTAACATCACATTGCGCAGAAATCACATATCAACACCCTGGCCAACTGGCCATCTCCAGGAGGGGCTCAAATGCCCTGTGTCCAGAATGTCAGGGCGCGCTGCAGCGCCAGTCAGGGGTGCGCCCCTGGCGCAAACCTAAACGTTGCAGCTGCCCACTACTTGCTGGGCAGCTGAGAACAGTAACAGGGCCTAAACGTTGCAGCTGGCACGAAGTGCTGCGCAGATGTAGAAGGCCTGGCACCTCTGTGCCATCTCTGTCCCTCACAAGGACTCTCTCTTTCGCATTGCGCCTAAACGGTGCAGCTGCCCACTACTTGCTGGGCAGCTGGAGACAAAATTGCGACCGGGGCTTTCACTAGCCCCTAGGACAAAACTGAGCCAGCTGCTGGAGCCACACAGGCTCTGACACAAAACATGCCCATCGTTGGAGCCCACAGGCACTACAAATAACATTGTCCCCAGGGAGCACACTGGCTCCTGAAGCACTGAGACAAACGTTGGAGCCATATGGCTCTAGAGAATAAATGTACCCAATGGAGCCACCTGGGCTCTAGACATCCGACATATGCCGCGGGGAGCACACTGGCTCCTTAAACAATCATGCCCCTCATCAACCAGGCATCGACACCACTGGCCGTGGGGACTCCCACTGGTGCTCCTAAACAAAAAAAGTGTCCCAACTTTGGAGCCCCGCTCGGGAGACTCGAATAATGAAATGCCCAGAGAGCCCTTGTGGGCTATAAATCAAAATGCGCCCCTGCACTGGGGAGTGGCCCCCTGCCAGCCGGGGCAGCTCTGCACTTCCCTTAGAGACCCCCGCTCGCGACGCCCGCACTCACCAGTTGCCTGCTGTGAGGCGGCGTCTTCACTGGGGCTTCTTTCGGCAGGAACTTTGTTGCGGGGGAGTAGCGCATCTCCTCTCTGCGGCATCTCCGCTGCGTGTCACCGGACCGTGGCAATCCTCGGCCCTGCTCCTCAGGCGCCTGGCGGGTTCAAGCACTTCCGGGTTGCTTCCCTGCAGGCCACCAATGGCAGCACAGCCCTTCTGTCGAGCCTCCCACAGGTGAGCCAATGGCGGCCGCGGCAATTCTTCTTTGGGCAGCCAATGGCAGCGTAGCCCTACTGACGAGCCTCCTGGCTCCGGTTGCGCTGTGGAGACCAATGCGGCAATCTCTTTGCCAAAGCACGGGGTGGGCTCCCGTTAGATACCGGCTCAAACCTACTGCCAAATCGCGGGTCACATGCAGGGTGGCCACCTGCTCCTACAACGACCAAGGGGCCCGTAACACAGCGTTCCCCTGGGGCCCCAAAAAGCGCATAAACAAAAATAGATGCGAAAGCGCTCCCAGGCGCTTTAGGGGCAAGGTCCCAGAATAAAGTGCTCCAAAACGCTAGGGAAAGAAGATACAGCGCCCTCAAGCGCTAGAAACCCAATAAAGCGCTTCTCAAGCACTAGGGGCACAAACGTCCAGCAACAGGTCCTTCAGGAGTCCAGGACACCAGCAGTCCAGGGGCTGGGCAGGGCCCAGGGAGGCAAGCCTTCCCCTGGGCCCAAGCAGCAGCACGCCCCTGGTAGATTCCAGTCAGAAACAAGAACATTTTGTAAGGAGACACAGCCCCTTTTTATACAGTGAATTCCTTAGTCTAAAGGTGTAGGGTGGGGGAAAAACCAGTCGCAGCTGGTTTTGGAGTAGTTTGTTTTCCTCAGCCACCCTTTCCATTCACCAGGCAGGCTAGGGTCATCAGTCGCACCACAGGGGGAGGAGTCAGCATTGTGTGGGGAAAGCCCAGCCCTATTCAGGTCCCAGGCGCACTCCTCCCCTTACATCAGCATGCTAATCTCTCCACTCACCACCGGGCAGACCCATCCAGACTCTTGGAGCCAGGCTCACCAGCCAGCTCCAGCCAATCACGTGCCAGCACACTCACTACAAACGCACACCCATATCTAGAAGTGGCACTTCCACACCAGACACATTCATGCCGCATACATCATTGCGCAGCATTCAATCTCACGAGTTCGCACATACCAAACTCGACCCTGCACTCCCCACACATCAGGAACTACCATGGTCACACATATTCCCCATGCATTCCTATGGGAGGGCAGGGCACTCTCACCACACACACAGAGAGCTCACGCACTTTACACTGTACCACAGTGAAAAAGTGTGGAGAGGCATAAAATCACCAACACCAGGTCACAAAAACAGGCTTGGAAAAATCAAAAAGTTTCGGGGTAAACCTGCCAAAACGGGCCAGGTCCAACAGTGACTGTTTCCTAAATTAATTTAAAGCAAGATCTGTGTTCTATTTAATTAGCTCTTCTGCTTTTCCATTCACAATCCTGAAGCACTGTAGCACTGAAAATGGTAACATGCATTAGTGTCATTGAGCAACATAATTTGTAAAGTCATTGTAGTGAAATACATATACACAAAAACTATCTATCTATCTATCTATCTATCTATCTATCTATCTATCTATCTATCTATCTATCTATCTATCTATCTATCTATCTATCTATCTATCTATCTATCTATCTATCTATCTATCTATCTATCTATTTATCTATCTATCTATCTATCTATCTATCTGTCTGTCTTTCTGTCTGTCTGTCTGTCTGTCTGTCTGTCTGTCTGTCTGTCTGTCTGTCTATCTATCTATCTATCTATCTATCTATCTATCTATCTATCTATCTATCTATCTATCTATCTATCTATCTATCTATCTATCTTCCTATCCATCTATCTTCCCATCTAGCTATCTATCCATCTATCTTCCCATCTATCTATCTTTCCATCTATCTTTCCATCTATCTATCTATCTATCTTCCCATCTATCTATCTTCCCATCTATCTATCTTCCCATCTATCTATCATCTATCTTCCCATCTATCTATCTTCCCATCTATCTATCCATCTATCTTCCCATCTATCTATCCATCTATCTTCCCATCTATCTATCCATCTATCTTCCCATCTATCTATCTTCCCATCCATCCATCCATCCATCCATCCATCCATCCATCCATCCATCCATCCAGTTTGGGGGTCATTCAAGAAGTGGGGGCCGAGAAAAAAAGGGGGTCCCAAAACGTGTTTTTCCCGATGCAATTTTCCATAGGACCTTTAAGACGAGCTACAGTCCGAACTGCTGAACGTAATTACACCACATTTGGCAAAAAGGTAGTTTGGTTCGCAAATTACGCTTTTTGTTGAATGGTGTATATCTGTTCTGAGAAAATCAAAAGTAAAATCATAGATATATCTATAGACGATATATCTATAAAAAAATGAAGCGCTGGATTCTATGCTTGTTTAAAAATTACCTACTTGGGAGGGCCGATTCCCGGGGTCTAAAATATTACATTTAATGGGGATTCAGAGGGGCCCTGTAGCCCGGGAACCGCCATTTTTCAGTGCTACAAAATAAATGGGTGAGGGAGCTCAAAGGACTGTCTAAGCTGTGGGAATTACCACCCTCCGGGTCTTTTTATTTTTTGGGAGGGGGGCTGCGTGGTCTCCATTCTGGAGCAGTCGAAAGCCTTGGGGAAAACCAACCCCAGGAGTGGCTCCTGATGTGTCTTGGGTTGCCGCCCCCCGGGACACTGCTGTTTGCTATGGCAGGGCAGGAGTCTGGGTTCCCGTTCTGTCCTAGCAAACTTGAGGGCATATTAACAAGTGCCATTTCACCGCAATTTTAAAACAAAGCCAAAAATGCGGTGAAAATTAGATCGCCCTATTTACTAGGTGACTCTAAGATGCATTAACGGATGTTAACAGCTGGTTTGCTAACAGCTCGTCTAGTATCTCCAATAAGTTGAAATGTAGGCGTTCCTAGTGGCAAGGTAGGTGTTCCTATGACAATATAACATGGAAGAAGGAGGTATGACAACAGCGTTGTATTTACAAAGCGGCTTTGGATTTGAGGACCGATAGCAATACTCTTGGTAATTGCGGTTTATGTTGGATCCTAACATCTGTTCTGAAGTAGACTTAAGCATGTTTAAGATGCGAGGTGGATTGATATGTTAAGTTCACAGTCTTAAATTAACAAGCTTTCACTTGCGAACATGAATTATCACTGTGTTTCTCGCGATATTGGGGGCATATTGACAAGGATAGCATTAAAATGATCATCGCTTTAGGGTTAGGAAAGTGCTGTTAAAGCTGCCATAATGGGCTTAATTAATTAGAATTTGTGAGAATTCCAATAGAAGCCCAGGTTTACACCAGAACATTTTAACGATGTCCTTGTAAATATGCCCATTACAGACTCCTAATTTTACGGTAAAATAAATGATCACCTCCTATTAATTTTTATTCTTCCTCGGGATCCCATCTCATGGGTGTATATTCAATGTTGGGTTGTTGTGTTTCTATCTAGAACCCTAATTCGATATTCCCGATTCATGCCCTTATGTGGTTATAATCAATATTATCCTGATAAAGGCATAAGAATCATATCCATATTCAGTAATAGCCCATAGAGTCCAAAGCACAGCACGGCTACTCCCATCGACTCCTAGAAAGCACAACGCGTTCTTTAAACAAACCAAGCCTCCAGCAGTCTGGGAAATCCCCCCTGCTTTTGTTTTGATTTGAACAAGAACTCCTGAAGCCCAGAAAGAACTGTTAGTTCTTAGTGACGTCTTCTGTCCAACCTAACGTCAAACTTGGCACCTTTCAGGTATAAATATACAGTTTCCTTAAGCAAACACACGGTTGTTTGGAGCAGAGCGGCTATCTACTTGCCCAAGAGCCCAGTTCATGGGAGAGCCCACGGAAGCCGCCCCTCCCGTTTTGACGCACTGAGAGAGAGACGCTGTCTTTTTCTCCAGCCGAGAAAATCCAGCTCTGGTTTTTCCAGCCTACCCTTGCGGGTTGCTAGGAGATCGAGTCCTGAGGAAAGAGAAACCAGACCTCCCACATTCTATTACCAAGGTACGGAGCTGACTAAACCCTTAAGAGAATTCTTGATGCAGATTCTTGGAAAAACAATCTTAACCAACTTAACTTAAACTGCTACTTACTCACTCCTTCCCAAGTATTAGGCTTAGGTCAGGTACACCGGGGTAGGCGTAGTTAGAAGCACCAGTTGAGTACAATAGTCAATGTTTTTATGTATGTATATATTTCATCCATTTTAAAGTATCATATGGCTAAGAAACCATATAAATGCTTTTACAGTATTATTTCATAATACTACTTTTCCTGTACGCACTTTACTTTATGATAAGTATTGCAATTGTGGCATGCTCAATAAATAACACCTGTTTTTGAAAACGCCCGTCTCCCTATTTCTCTACACTCTGGTGAAACTAAGTATGCACGGTTGACTGAGTGAAATAGCTGCCTATTCTTTTCACACGACTCTAGAGATACACTCTTATTCTGAGGGAGCAAAGTTGTCATGTTTATGCGGTTGTCAGAAACTGTATCCCTTCTCGTCTGAATCAGGGAAGTTCATCCCTCCTTATTCATTCAAGAAAGTTTCTAGTGACCTCTGAGCTAGCTGGCGCAAACCAAATTAAGTTTAACATAGTCAGTAGAGACCTAGATGACCTCAGTCCTATGTCTACACTGCTGTTTATGTTATTCCAATGCGCAGAGCCTTTTGGGAAAATAGGATCTACACTACATGGCACCCAACGTTTGGTACGGCGATAATCTTACGCAAGACACTAGAGTAACTCAGACGTGGTTTTTCACACAGAACCCCTTTTTCCCGTAAAAACTCCAAAATACGTCTGGAGTGGGTGAAAGGTTAATATCTGCCGGAACTTAGTAGGATGAGAATCCTATGTATTAGTTTTTGGTTTGATCAACGTTGAAGGATACAGTGTTTCAAAATATTGTGCACCTAATCTTTCTTTCCTTGAGACTCGATCTGCAACCCCCCAAAAAAAAAACTTTCAGTCAGTAAAATGTCAGAAAGTGACGACGAAAGAGAAGCCTTAGCAGCTCGACTCTTAGAGGAAGACACAAGTCTCCAAGAAACTGACCCGAGTGCTATACTCATTCCGGTCAATATAAGGAGAACTATAACTCTTAAACTTATAGAAAATGGAGTGACACCAAGAGGTGGTACAGTCATATTCGTGGTAGAGGCACATGAATATCGGCAGACAGAGGTATTCTATTCATGGATACATTTTCCAGTAGCACACGCTGTGACAAAAGATTTCCACTATTACAAAATAGAGGATCCTCCGGATGAATACACTCCTTTCGAGGACGTTGAAATCCCATTAAATTACCAAGAGCACCTGCTCTGGTTTAATGGCGCCCTAAAACATAATGATCACATCACCAGGCTCGGTCCATTAGGTAGACCAGGAGCAACGTGGCCAGCTACACACCACACCCAGACATTGATAAAATGTCAGTTCCTGAACTTTTAGCTCAGCTAAAACTCTTAATCAAAATACATAGACAATTGGTCCAATATGTTATGCGGACTTCAATAGTCCAACCGACAATTAATATTCCACAGCAACCCCTCACCAGGGGAACACAAACAAAATCACACCACAGAACATACAATCATGTCTTGGTAAAGTACCCATAAAACGGGAACACATTCCATTCTGGTTAGCACAAAAAATTCCTCATATAGAGGCAGCATTTCCAGATACTACTCCTACTGAGAAACACAGAATTCTGACTATCTGTCTTCCAATGGGGACCGCACCACATGTGGAGGACTGTGACACTTAGGGCACAGTCCTTGCTTCCATCTACACAAAAACACATGGTGTCCCGTCTATGGCGGTGATACCAGATGTACTAAGACAGATTCAAAATGAATATGGTCCAGAACCTGCTTTAACTCTGGGTATGAAATTACTGAAAGACTTCTAGCTGGTCTCGGCTATATTATTAGCCAACATAAAAGGTGAAGCAGCATCTGTGGCGATCCGCCAGAAATTGAAGGAAACAGATATAGCAGAACAACCATTTGAACTTGCCAGTAGCTAGGAAGAGATAGTTTGGGTGGGAAACCGGTAAAACCCCAACTAACTGAAAATCCTGAAAAAACATTTATTAAAAATAATTTCAAAACTCCAAAAAAGAGTTGGGATGGTAATAGACAATCCACTCCCAGGGAATAGCATTTCCAGTCCAGAGGAAGGTCTCCTCAGCGTAGAGAGAGATCTCCAGGCCGAGAAGACAAGTCTCCCCAAAGGGAGCCCTCTGAAAAAAGATACAACCTTAGAGATAGGGACAAAATAAGGAAACCAGACAGATATCAAGATGTTGATACACGTCCCTCTTGATCCTTCTCATTCAATCTTTCTTGAACCTTCCTCACAGAAATCGGAAAGAAGAGGACGGTCAGAACACAGAGAAGAGCACGTCAAGTCTAAAGACAAGGAACCTGCTCATCAAAGTAAAAAATTACAATTTCTCGAAAAGATGGTAGCAAGTATTAAGATTAAACATGGCGAGAATTCTGAGGACACGACTGAAAAATGGAGAGTGGGCACAGACAATGCTAGACAGCGCAGCAGAAGTGACCATAGCTCGCAAGATCCAGAGGAATCTTCTGGAGACAGTGGACACGATGAAGTACATTCAGGTGGAAACTGCAGACACACGAGTTACTGTGCCCTATAAACTATATGAAATAACATTACGTATAGAGGGAGATAAAACTAGGAAGATAAAAGGTCTCTTTTGGGAAAAACTTTCAAAAGGCTATGACATTCTGTTAGCTGAGAAAGACTGGCCACCAGAGTTTGTCAGGGAGTGCCCTCATGGTGAAGAAATGATTATGCCTGCCTTCTCGAATCATATCCCGATTCATCAAAAATACACATTGGCAAGAAAATGAGCAGTGGCCCAAGCTCCTGCCTTATATAAAAATCATGTAAGATGGGATGAGGATTCACTTCACCACAAAATCCAGTAAAAAAAAATCAGCCCACAGCACAAAGGCAGTACCCAGTTAAACAAGAAGCTAAAAAGCAAGTCAGGGAGATCTTAGATCAACTTGAATATCAAAGGGTGATCGAAACATGCACAAGGTTCTTTAAAAACAAAGGAGGACTTCTTCTTTTACACTAGTGTCTCATCCCACCAATATTGGCTGTTTCAGCCTTATCTTTGGTGGTACTCCTTCGTATTGTTATATACCTCTCAAATGAACCATCCTTTGTTTCCTGTCTCCAAGCCAGACGATTCATATCGTCTAGTTTTGGACTACAGACACCTTAACTCCTGTTGTAAACCATTTGCAGTACAAAACTCACATAGTGCAGCACTAATGAATAACATTGTGCGAAAAAATATAAAACGACATTAAATATCTCTAATGGGGGGGAGGAGCCTAGCCTGCAACCATGATGGCCGCTTAGGCTCTTGGCTCCGCCGACCTTCTTGCTTTGCACAACCCTCCTGTACATCATTCTGATTTCGAGTCGTGTTTTCATGCGGGAGAACTGCTGCTGCCTTCGTTGGCGTGTCCCCGGGATCTTTGCTGTATGTAACAGCGGTGGAACATCCTCGCCTAATCTACGGCCTTATAACCCGCGAGACCGGGGCTTTGAGTGTTGGTGTTGGCCAGCCCCAAATGCAATAACAATGGCCACTCGAGACAGGTAGGAGTCGGCCGGCTGGAGGGAATCTGCTGAACTGTCCCTCCCTTGCTGTAGCTAGCCAAACCACCCAGCGTAGTTGTTCGCCTGTGGAACATTGTGGCCCTGGGAGAATACAATGTATCTGTTTCTCCGCTTATGAACCGCCCGGGCACTTTCCTTATCTTCCTCGAGACATTGTGGGCGACATCTTGAGCATCACAGAATCTGCGCCTGGCACTGGGGGCTCTTGACCCCGATTGCGTGACCAGGCGACCGCTGGGGCCGCGTCCACGTCACCGACCGCAGCATAATGCAGACCGCTATCCCCGTGCTCCCGACCTGACTTTACTCCGGCGAGTGGCACTTTGACAACCGGTTGGAGTATGGGGAGCCTCAAGTGAGGAGGAATGCCGGAGACTGTACTTTTGTGGCAACGCCAGGGATTCCTGAAGTACTGGTTGCCCTAGGTACTTTGCGCACTGCCCTGGATTGTAGTGCCCGAGACCTGGGGAGCCGGTTGGATGCCATTGCTCCCATTGTGCGCCTCGCTACACGTGGTGAATCCCGACAGCGGGCCGCTGTGCCACACCCTGTACCCGAATATAAAGAACTGGTCATCCCGGTGGATGTGGGAATAGCAGGGGACCATGACCTAGAGCCAGCCATGGAGCTGATCATTTTCTGTGGAAGTGGATCAGGTGATGGTGGACGAGCACCACGGCTTGAGGATAGGTTCTGGACACCGCGCCCGGCCATTCAACTGTGGACTGAGGGGGCGACTCCCCCCCCTCCTGAAACTGTTGCCACCGGACTGGTCCATGGGCTCTGGGGGATTATTGCTGCACGTCGAACTCTCGCACATCATTGTGGTTCATTCACCATTGTCCTTGGCTGGCTTCGGTGGGCAGCCTAACGTACTATCATGGCCACTTCGATCACCCACTCCATCTAAAATGGCGGCTGGCCGGATGGATTCCTTTGTTACAACTGACCGTAAGGGACAAGGTGGAGAATGTTTTCTTGAGCATTGGTGCATGGACGGCTGGTGACTACGTGGGACGGGCGATATATTGACTGACTCGAATCTTTATTCTATGCTGCTTTGTGGGTCTGGGCTCGAAGAGTGGGCGGCCGGGAGCCCGTATATTTATCCTTTTCTCCTCCTCCGCTTTCTTTCTTCTTTTCTTATACATTTTGGGTCTCCTATTTAGGGAAACGGGCACACTGCTGGGGGGGTAGGCCGTAGCCTTCTGCAGGCGTGCGGGGTGGGGGGATAGGGGAGGGGTACTTTCTCTTTTCTCTTTTTACTTTTCTGTTCCTCTTTCTATGGCCCCTTTTTTTTCCCTTTTCTTTTATTGCGTCACTGTCTCCTGAGGTCCCTGCAGAATATCAGTCCGGAGGGGTGGGGTAGCGGTTTGCTATGTAACATGTTTGCACTGATGCCTATCCTGCTTAGCGTAATTCCCCTCCACCACTCCTACTGTAATTGTGTTGCTTATTGACCTTTTGCTATGTGCTTTCAACTGCGAGACCTGATTCGATCGTGTGGCTTTGACTCTGTGACCTACATATGAAAAATGAACCTCTTTAATCCTGATTGCCTACGCTGACGCATGTTATATCCTGAACCTTAGGTGGACTCCCTGAGCTTGGTCTGCTGCGTTTGTTTTACCTAAGCTTGCCATGTGTTAATCGTGTCGTGTTTAGTGGCCGGCCAAGACGGTTGTAGGCCTCTGCTTGTACCTGCTTTTCAGATCAATAAATGTTCCCCAAAAATAAAAATAAATAAAAAATATCTTCAATGGATTCTTCTGTCAAAACATTGCACCTGAAAGCAGGTATTTGACCGCTTTCTCAATAATTGGATCGCAAAAAAAAATTTGCAGACTCCCCCAGGGATTCAAGAATATCCCAGGATTCCCAGCAAGGGTAACAGTTACTACAAATATATGATGATGAAGGATTATCATATGTCGATGACATCTATCTCACTGATGATGACCTGGAGACTCACTTAAAAAGGGTGAACACCATAATACTTGGGTTCGAGTCAGAGGGTTACAAATTCAACTTTAAAAAGTCACAAATTGCCCATCTAACTGTCCTATTTTTAGGATATGAATTATCAAGTGAAGGCAAAAGCCTGGCAGACAATTTCTAAGAGAAATGTGCTGTACTCCAAGCACCAAAAACGCTGAAGAATTTACAATCAATACTATGTTTCCTGAATTTCGGAAGAACATACATTCTAAATTATACTGAGAGGGTAAAATCCCTCTATGAGTTATTAGGACCAGATTTCAAACAAACAAATTGGACTCAGAAACACACAGAGATTTTGAGATCATTGCAAACAGACATGTTAACTAAAACAAAATTACAACCTTGCGAAAACATACGCAATCTTGTAATCAGAGTCATCCCAGGAATATACGGATTCACATACCTGACCTCTAATGAGGGAGAAACGGTACCTATAGCTTACAAATCTCATTTGTACCTCGAAGCTGAAATGAAATTCAGCTCTACAGAAAAAAGTTATAACTGCGGTTCAAACTGCTGTAGCAAAAGAAAGCGTCTTAGCCCAAGGAAGAAGAATAGCTGTTTTCTCATCAGAACCAGCCCTTGATGGGTTAACAAGTCCACCTTCGCCTTACCCAGAACCACCTAGCATTCAGAAAGCAACTTAAAACGTGGATATTTGACAAGTAATCCTCCTCCCCTTCCTAAGCGCCTTGAAACCCTCCGGGTATGTAGTGCGCTATATAAATTCTATGACTTGACTTGACTTGACGTAATCTGATTAAAGTGGCCTTAGATCCAAAATGGATAGAATGGGAAAATTGTTTTGCTACAGAAGACGTGAAATACTATTTCGACCTAAAACTGAAAAAACTAGATGATCTAGTATATGAACGAGAATATCCTCTGCCAGCTGAAATTCTGCCTCTAGAACAATATACCTGCGTAATCTATATGGACAGATTCGCACAACACTACGATGTAGAAAATAAATCCTACGATGCAGCGTGCGCGATTGTTAAAGGTCGCTGGCGCTCTGGTAAATTCAAACCAATGATTACAAAAACTGAATCACTCAGGAAATGTTCAGCTCAGCGAGCTGAAATAGGAACTTTAAAGATGGCGCTTGAAAATGCCAATCGGGAATTCCCCACACTAATAGTGTGCGATTCGTATTTCTGCGTCAAAGCATATAACAGTGACATGCAGACATGGATCAAAAACGGTTACAAAGATGACACAGGTGCTACAATAAAGCATAAAATGCTTTGGGAACAAGTAGTTCTTGTAAAGAAAGAAGTATGAAAGACTCACGTGATACACGCACTGAGTCATCGACGTGATGGTGTTCACGTTGCAGGGAATTCATTGGCTAACACAGCCACAGCGGAAGCGGTTCAACCGGCTTCCGTAGCAACTGAAAAGCGTTCAGAAAAATACATAGATAGGGAAACCATGCTGGCAGTAAAAGCCTCATCAAAAGGCGATTATGCAGCATTACCTCTCAACTATCCACTCAGTAATACATACATAATTGATGCAAACTCCGTTCCGTTTGCTCGAATCCCTGGAGTGGGGGATAGAGTAATTCCAAACACGAACCGGAGAGTTTTCTTGATTGAAGATGCACACATGGGATGGGGTCTGAGGCACCAAGAGATCCTGAAATCTCTGATGGAACTGCAATCAGAGTACTGGTGGCCGGGAATGCTTTTGCTTCACTGGTTTATGACTTAATGTGGCTGTGGGCCTGCTAATCACACCCACAGCCTGCTGTTCTCACTCTAAATTAATGCCAATGCACTCTAGGTGCATTACGAATTGGAACTGGTTCACCTTATAGGCCCCTGTAACAGTGTACTCCAGGTACCCAGGGCATAGGTGAATCCAAGGCCTACTAGGGGCTGCAGCATGTATTGTGCCACCCCTGGCTTGGCCTCCATATTTGACACAACTGGCTGATCACTCAGCTGGGGTAAGTTGGTGTAATCACCTCTTACTAAGATGTAGTATCCCTATATCTAACCTTAACTGGACACATGTTAAACTATAAGCCACTCCTATGGAAGGCCTCTGCAATCCTAGAGGCAGGGTGCCTGGTTTCATGTGAGATGGTGCTCTAGCATGAGCTGAGCCTGTCTGCAGCTGTCGGGAACAACTCCCTTAGCTGTTCGGGGATATTGCCATACCATATACTCTTAAGGGCATTATAATTTTCGCGGTTATATGCTAACTTTGGTTTGGCTTTATCAAAACATGTCGAGTAAGGTGTCATACGATTTGGAATACTATCCCTTTGACAGTTCCGTCGACGGAAATAGCAATCCACCGTTCAAGAGGGCCACAACATGTACATAACCTGAGCCCCGGTTAAAGTTAACCAGAGCCTCAGCATCACAAAATGGATGCTGCCACCACAGACACAAGTCTGACCTCCTGCTGCTGGGAGTCCTTCCAGCGAGGGAGGCTTGGACAAAGGGTTTCCTGCCTTGGGAGGTGCGAGCACCAGCCCAGATAGGATTTTGTGTATTGGGTAGGACAGGGCTGAATAGAATCAGACATGCCCGGGGCACACAAGGTGTCCTAGTGCATAAGCCAGTCCAAACCGGTCCTGGGGCTATCCATCCCCAGTCCTGGCGAGGAGCCGGACAAAGGAAAGGGGGTGTAACCGCCCCCCTTCCTGGTCCCACCCAGATGAGGCACCTAGCAGGGGTCCACCCCTCAGATTGGGAATAAGAGTGGGAGCAGTGCCATAGCACCTCAGATCATCCTGAATCAACTTGAAACTAAGAAGACAACTGGACTTCAACATTCTGCTGCACAGAAGACTGAAGAGCATCTCCCTTGTGGCCTAGGAGTGGCCACCCTGTGAACAAAGGCATCATCCAGCAACTTGACGTCTGCTTTGCCGCCGCCGCCTGCTGGAGCCCGAGCCCAGAGCCCAACGAGACCCCAACTCCCAGACTTCTCAAAGCCCGATCCACAGTCCCTGCAAAGAATGGATGCATGGAGGCACCGAGAGACGTGGGACCGGACATCTCGAAAGACCCCCAAGAAGCTGACTGCGCAGCAACCGAGGCACCCTCGATGCTGTGCTTTGGGGTTTGAGAAGCCTTACCACCGAGCAGCCCTTGCATCGAAGATCAGCCCCTCAGCATCTCCACGATCTTCTTGGGGCTCTTTTGCATTGTGCCACTCGATGCGCCATCCCGGCCTCTTGCCACGTGGTCAGGGGCCATCTTGGCAATGAAACCTACAATTTACACTGCCGGTCTGGTTGCTGCAGACTTGCCCTCGCTCCTGTAAAAAAGAGCACCCGCTCTGACCTTGCTGGTCCTAGTGATAAGCTTTTTCCGCTTCCTGCGTGGCTTGCAGTAGCCAAGGCCTGTTTGCTCCAATCAAGTTGCCGACACCGCCATCAGCTAGAGCATTTGTGGGACAGCTTATGATCGACTCCTGGACGTCCTCGACCTCTTCGTGTCCACGTGTCTGAGGAGACAAGCTGCACCTCATCGCCTGTTTGCTCCCGACATCGCCTCTACTATTTTGCAAAAAATTGCAAGGAATGCAACAGAGATCGCAGTTGTGAACCGGACCGGCCTGTAGCCCAGATACCACTATTAGATAGCATCAGGCTATCTATAGCGCAGAAATCCAGTCGGAGAAATGCGTCCCATAATTAATAAACACTTAATTCACTTAAAAATGTGGCCCCTTCCATCCTGAGGGAAATGTGGTTGTGGAAAGAAAAAACCAGGACATAAAGCAATCTATAAGAGCGAGGGTATTGGGTTCGGGAGATGGGTGGGTCAAATATTTAACAAGTGTCCAACGTAGTCTTGATAATCTGCCAAGAAATTCTCTAAAAGGTCTCACTGCATACGAACTATTGTTTTGAACTAGAATGCTTATTCAGGATCTTGATAGTCACCCTTCAGTGGTAGTAGAAAAATCCTTTGATATCAAAGATCGTTTGGCTGTTTTAAAGGGTTTAAATGAAACAAGAAAAAACCTGAGTAATATAAAGTTGAAACAACAGCCGACAGCCACTGAAGAAAAACCACCTGTCCGAGCAAGACCTGTCTGGAGTCCAAAGATTGGGGATCTGGTCAGAGAAAAGATTGCGGTAAAGGAGGAATTTGGGCCTTCTTACAGAAAAGCAGTACCTGTCTTAGCTATCAGAGGAACAAGATCAGTTGTACTACCGCCCCTTGCTGGTAAAAGGGAGAACAGAGTTGTATCCATCGACCTGGTAAAACTAAAATCATGTGGCCAATAATAAGTAGTAGGCTAAGTGGACTCCTAAGATATAGCATAATACCCAAATTTGCTACAATCCAAGAGGCTCATACCGAGAGACTAATCACATTTTATAAACCTGCAGTGAATATCAAAGGACTATGCAATAATGCCATGGAACCAGTGCCTCTTGAAACCCAAATAACAACAGTTCGTCAAGAAACACCAGTCTACAATGATGTAGCTTCTGACTATGCTAATCGAAAAACAAAGAAAAAATGCAAAAGCAAATGAAATCCAGAAAAAATTCCAACAATTGACAGAACTGCATCTGGCTACTTCATCAATTTCGACAACTTTTCTGAAGATCCAAGCGAGCATGGAGGAATGCCTCTAACAGAAACTTTCAAAGACAAAGTAATTGAACTTTTTCACCAACTAAAAGAAACATATCTGATTTCACCATGGATTGAATTTTGAATTGTGTTAGGTGTACTTACTCTCCTGCTTTGGCTCATCATGGTTCTCAGTTTGGGAAACTTCATTGATGGAAAATATAGTACAATGGACACAGCAAGTCAGAACATCAACTTGGTCCTAAAGCCTCACACATCCTCTCAAGTCGAGAAAAGAGAACTGTCATCTGTGAACATCTCAGCCAATCCAATAGCCGGTGGGGTAGCATGGGACAGAACTCATTATGACATATTTGGCCCGGTTGAGCTCTTGAAATATCCACATCAGTTCAAGGTTTCATTAAGTGACTTTGTGACACCAAGTACATTCTCAGATGATTGGGACTTTGAAAACATTAATAATATGATGTCAGATTTAGTAATGCCAGCAAAATTTACAGAACATGATTACTTACAGGGTTCATCGAATTATGAAGAGTTATACTGTTACAACCATTATGGTGATCACTATTTGCATAAAACTGCTCAGCCTAGAAATGTTTTATCTTATAACCAGTGGAAACACTGTCCAACTCCACCAAAAGGCAGTTTGAAAGCGTTTTATGCGAAATTCCAATACTTCTCAGGGTTTAATAACAGTGATCCAGAAACGTTTTATTTCAAAATGTTAAGTAGGACAGGAATAAAAACAATGTTGACAAATACTAAACTGATTTATTCTGAACATTTTATGACAAAATGTCCACATTTGGTTTCAAATCTTGGAAAAATACCACTGAAACAAAAAACGATCTGGTGTTCCAAAGATTGGCAAGTACAAGGCCTGGAAGCATTATTTAGGGCCTGCATGATCCCAGAACAAATGATATTCTTGAATGACACAATTCAACAAACTACTTGTCTTGGCCTAGCTAAGATAAAAGATTTAAATACACCGTCTATTCTGAAACCCATAACTGATAGCACTATAGATGTGGAGATAGACGTATCCCATATTTACACCAAAACAGAACACATCCTGATTGGAAAAAGTGGTTGATTTGGCCAACAGACACGAATAACTGTCAAGATAGATTCCTGAACAAAACACAGGGGTTAAAAAGTGACCAGACCAGACCCTAGATACTCCCAGACAAGACATCCAGGGATAGTTACAACATACAGTGTAGGGAAACTATGCCTTGAGTGGCTAGAGAAATCCACACTGGCTGAAATTAAGCAACACTTGACTTTACTTAAAGATGGGGCTGACTTGCGTGATTTCATAATGGGACCACGCAAACAGCGTCAAAAATGTTTCATAGCGGCCGGTGTATACGCTACGTATAACGAAGCATGGAAAGTAATGCAAATTGAGACAGAAGAAAAAATACGAGAAATTGATCGCATAAATTTGGAAAAATCACTTTCTCTTGTGGTCAATGGGTTAACGACTCTGTCCTCCAGAATATATTCACTGGACAGCATTGTATCATCTGCTTTTGATATAATAGAGCAGGACTTACTAATGTTACAACATGGTCAGTCTCAATTACGCTCTATTGTACAGCTTGGTTGGACGTTGCAAAATCTGCGTTCAGGCTACGTACCATGGCGTTTAATCAACACAACGTCATTATTCGGTATCTTTAACCTTACTGATAAACAAATCAGTTTGGCACAAAATGGAGCAGACTATACGATTCTGAGCATTGAAAAACTCGAGAGATTACCATTGACAATGTCAGAGAGACCTGTCATTGAATGGATAATACATGGAACGATTATAATTCCGATAACAAGTTTTCAGTTTAAATACTGCCAAGAGTATATACCTGTAGGTCAGTATGAAAGGTTGGGTAAAGAATACACCAAATCAACCTGGGATTTACCCTATACACACAGATGTTATAGTGAAGGGAAAAAGGAGGTATTTCTTAGTGGTTAAAATTGTAAAAAATCACTAAGCGGTACACTCCTGTGACAAGGTATTAATTTGCATGGAGCCTGCGAAGGGTCTTCAAATAACCTTTCATGTCACCTGCATGGCACGCCTGCAAAACGGATAGAGCCATTTTTTAGACCACTTTCTAACCGCAGTTACGTTTTAATAAGTGACCACAGCTGTTGTGGCATGCTGCCAGGAAAAGCCTATCCGACAACTGTAACTTTCAGGGCTGTTTGCAGTATGCAAGTATTGTATCCACACAGCAATGCAGATATGGAGGCTGCGTTATGGCCTCGGTTGAATATCTCTTCTATTCGAATTGATACTTAAAGCAGAATGAAGTCTATTCTTTTACAGACAACTGTGCCTTTAACGTCCTCAAAAGAAATGTATGATCTGCAAGTGGCAAGGACATCGGCAGAGATGCATTCCCTTTTATCGACAAATTGCCCTGTGCATTTCGTAGAAATACTAAGGCAAATCTTAAACATGTCTGATACCAGTTGCATCGCACATGTATTTAAGACAATTTTTTCGGGACTGTTAGCACCCTTTGAAACAGTTCTGGGCATCTTCCTGAATTTTGTCCATTTTGTCTTTGGCGGCCTACCCTTAATCCTGGGACTCGTGGCAGGAATTTTATTTTTGCTCCTTCTGCACCGATATGGCAAGCCAATCCACAGACAAGACTCTAGCAACAATGGAAGAAACGATCCTAGCAATACGATACCGAGACAGTATCACTCAGGTCCTCGGATTGGCCCGGCTAAGAGATCAGAGAACAACCTGGTTTCTTTCATTCACACCGATCTGGCAAGATTGCATCATACCTGTGCTTCGATGTCTGCTATGCGGAGAAGAATGCATGTTGGACTTCGGTCTTACACTACAATCAGCAGTACCAACGGATATCGATACTTTGCTAGGTCCTGTAACGACTCATGCATCATGTTGTCCCCAGCGGCTACCGATTCTGATGACGGCATTCGTTGAGACTTCACCACTACGAATAGGTGTCGGTAAAGTACAAGAAGAAAGCAGCACCAAACAGGTACAGCCTTCTGTGAGCATTGCTGATCCAACCATCGATGATAGCAATCACGCAGAGAACTGCACAGTTGCAGTATTTTCGAACTTGGTCGAACTTTCACCTGATGTGGTAGACCATATTTTTGCGGGTCTGTCTGAAATAATGTTCTCTCCAATCAACGAGAATAACTCTTAATAAAAACAATGAGCACACAGCGTTCCCTGAACTCTGAATTCAGCCTTCAGTTTTGATAAAGCTACAGAAAATATTTGGAACTCATTTTCCCCTGAAAGCGAAATTATGTTTGCCCATTTTTCAAAATGTGTACTTTTTTTTGGCACATGGTACTCTGCTTAAAGTAGAACTATTCTAAGAGAACAGAGCTTCTATTTTTGGATACTAGAGACAATATTTTACCTCAGCCTCTAGCACATATACGGCAATTTGTATAAATATGTAATGAAATGGTCTCGACCTTCTTTTCTGTATTTAGAGCCATTTAATGTGTAATTTTCGCAATTCATTCAGCTGATATATGTATGCATTTATCTGAATGATGACACTGTTTGAAAAGCGTACAGTACCAACACTAATCTTCGTGTATTTACCTTATACCATTTCAAATGCGAAATATGTATTTTGGGTCGGAAAACACACATGCATCGTTGAATGTTTACTATTGCTTAGTTTTTTAGTAATGATGGACATTAATCCGTGGAGTGGGTGTCGTGTTTATATCTAGGACCCTAATTCGATATTCCCGATTTATGCCCTTGTGAGGTTATAATCAATAATATCCTGATAAAGGCATAAGAATCAGATCCATATTCAGTAATAGCCCATGCAGTCCAAAGCACAGCACTGCTACTCCCATCGACTCCTAGAAAGCACAACGCGTTCTTTAAACAAACCAAGCCTCCAGCAGCCCGGGAAATTCCCCCTGCTTTTGTTTTGATTTGAACCAGAACTCCTGAAGCCCAGAAAGAACTGTCCACAAGCAACTATACCACTGCATTGACTCCGGACTCGATCAGGTTACGATCATCCAAACTCCGCTTGTTCAAACTTTATTGAAACAAAAGAAAACGTGGTTGACAACATGCGATCTGAAAACAACGTGACTGCAATTCTTCAATGGACGATAGACTACAGCCACCAAACACAAGATGGCTGTACGCACTCAGCGCTGAACTGGATGGCTCAAAGTGCGTCCATGCATGCAGGCGTCCACAAGCAGCCCTAATTAGCGTAAGTGCAGAGACGATTCCAGAGGATACGCAGGTAGCTCGCACGTGCTGAGTAAGACACGTGCAACATTTTCAAACCGCAGAGATGCAGATAAACAGTCATTGTTGCCACAAATGAAAATAAACTTAGAAAATACCACCTAAGAAGAATGTTGTAAGACGTACGGTGTATGTTTCACCTGGAGTAGGCCAATTGACATAGGTCAAATCGCAGTACTTTGATATGAATATGTCTCAATGGCGGTTAAAGAATCACAGACAAAAAGAAATGTCTCACTAATTCCAGCGCGTAGCATGTAGCTGTTTTGCTCACATCCTCCACCATCACCACAACTTGCTTCTGGGAGAGGCAGTTCATGTGCCTGATTGTGAGAGCATGAAAACCACTTAGCTTGCACTCTCCTCAGACTCCACAACTAGTTTCTTTGTAAAGCTCTTCATGTGCAGGTGAGATTGAAAACACTCACAGTCTGATGTCTCAGAAGAAACAAAATTCACGGTAAAGCTGCCACAACCAAGTTGATCCAGTGTACACAAAAGTACATCCTTTCCAACGTCGTGTGAACTCATCACAATACTGTGCACAAGTCAAAACACACAATGCTTGTAGAAAGACCAACTGCCACAATGTATAGCCTTACATCAATACTTTATCCTTCAGTGCAGATTGTCATCGCAGTGCCAAAGCACGTACCAAACATCTAAATGTGCACAACTGCTGCAATCCAGATGATAGATTTTTAAAATGTTGAGCTGTGTATACCCTACTAAATCCTCACACCAAAGTGAGAACAGAGAAAAACACTTCACTAAGATCGTTTCCCAACACGTAGAACCACATCATCTCTGTGTGGTACCTGTGTATTACGTTCACTGAGTTTTGTCTTTAAGTCTCATTTGAGCAGCCATAATTCCTTCACGCTGTAGATACATCCATACAGCAGATACTAAAGGAAGTGGTAGGGTGATTCTTACATTAGGCATACCCTAACATACAGACCATACCTGTGGTCTTGTCCATGGAGTAAGATCAGGCAGGACACATGTTGGGGCCGTCTGATGACAGGACACTGGTGGGGCTGGCTTGCCTTTTACTCCATTCTGTTTTCTTTCTTTTTTCTTTGTAGTTACTGGTTACAATAGTTTCTTTGAGGTCTCTGGGTTTCAGTTTAATCCCATCCTAGTCACCAAAAATATGTTGTACTTTGTAGACACTGGTAGCCAGGTTGTAAATTTCTAAAGTCTTCTTTATTAATCCAGGTCTTGTAGAATCAGCCATGTAACAACTCTTAACCCAGCTCTAGTAACTCCTATGCCAGCCTCACCAGGAGCAGCCTGCCTAGCTGCTCAGCCCATCTCCAACTGTCACCCACTCATCCACATAGTCACCCAGGCATTCCATTCCTCACAGGCACACCAACATTCCGTCACCATCCCTCACTCCGGCTGAGCAGCTAGGAGGACCTAGGCTGATTTACATATGAATGCAAACCTTAGAATATAACACACAGGACAACTAATCAGACGTTCCTGCCCAGCAAAAGGCCTCATGGACTTTTAAAAGATAGTCCTGTCATCATCCTTTTCACTCCAGTGTCTGAATTTCTTCCCTCCACGTCCACTGGCTGGGAGCACAATCAACATCCTTCATTTTGTGCTGAGCCGGGCAATGGGTGCACAAAATGGATGTCACTGCCATCCATAAATAATGCCCATTATCTCTTGGGGAAACACCAGCAAGAATTGTTATTTCTGGCCCTGCTATCTCCTTCTGCACATAACAAGAAACTGTTAATGGGGCTCAATGTATTTTGCTCACTATTCCAGTAGAAGCTGAAGCTCATTCATTTCTAAAGGAAATATGTGAGACAACAACATGGTTTTGGCTTGTGTAATAACACAACCAATGAGATACGCTTAAATGTATTTAAAGCATTAAATTAACACAGCATGCTAGTATAATAAACTTGTTTGGTTCAGTATTCACATCCAGTTAGATCTAACCCTCATCACCAATAATTAGACTATACTGGACTTCAACGTATTTAATTTCATATTTTATTGAATCACATCTTTACCATGACACCTTAAAGATGTGTTACCTTACACTCCAGTGCCTACTAAAAATGTATCTTGCCACCTTAATATGAGCTTCAAATATTTTTTTTCTGAATTGCCTTCATTTTGCAATGTCCAGCTCATATTTTTGCCTTCTTGCCCTCAACCTAATATGTGGTCTCGCTGAGCTGCCACAGCCAACATTGTATACAATATTGCATAGCAACAACCTTTGCTCATGATTAAATTACTTTCTGTTAAATTTTAATTACCTTCTTTGCATTAGTGGTTTTCCTCCTTAGCCTTTGTTTTTCCCTCACCTGGTGCATAGCTCCTTTAGCCTTCTTGTTGATTGGTTGGCTAAGGGGTAGCTTTCATCTGATGACATCATGGAACTAATTTTGTGTGTTTTTTCAGGTTTCATTACTTGTTTAGCACTTCTTGAAAAAATGTTTGTCAGTGTGTGCTTTAATCCTATGGATTTCTCATCTTTCCCACTCCTCCCTACTGCCTAACATTCCTTCATTATATTCCAAATGGCAGCCCTCATGATGCCTTAGATGTCATGTTTCTCCCTTCCTCCAATGCTCCACTAAAATATGCTATGTGCCACTTTAAAATGTTGATGATACCCCATGTGATCCCTCGTGGTAGCCCCAGAAGTAAATGCTTTTAACTTCACCATCATGTGCAAAGCTGAAAGCTAATAGCGGCACCCAGTCATGTTAAATGCTTGAAAAACTATGAAAACTAAGTTTTCTATATTTCCAATATAGCTGCCATGTTGCGTGACCTAGCGTGCATCAGCAGTACAAATAAAGGGCAGACTTACAAAGGTTTTGCTTCAGGGTTGTCACTTTTGTGGTGCTACCCCGACTCAACAACATTTTTTGTATGTACTAAGCCATGCAAAGCCACTTTCCATGACTTTTCCGTGGTTCACTAAATATGAAGTAACTCAAGGCAGTGCATAGGGCTGTCTTGTTTTACCTTGTGTTGGGAAGGTGTTCCATGGGTGGAGCATGGGCATTCCCATGCATTCATCCATGTATACCAGGGAATGCTAGGTCTTCCCCAGTAAGGGACAACAGATAAGAATGCTTCATATTCTTATAACTTTGTGTGGGATTTTTATTGTGTGGCTTGTCTTACTTATTTAATGTATTGATGTTATTAAATGCTTTACATACCTGTCTCCTATTTGCCAGCTACCAAGGGTTGAGCAAGGGAATAATTTATTGAGACCTTATCTGGACTTTCTATTGCATTGGTGGCCTTCTTGCTAGAAGTAGGTGCTGACTTACCCTTACTACTAACTCACCTTCCAACAAAAGGATTACATCAAAACTCGGGACCAGATGTAGATTTGGGAGGAGGCAACGGATATTGTCTCATTCATTCCACTCCAATGGCGATCTCCAGATAAGATTTTTTCCTGAAATTGGAGGATTTCACTTGCCATTCATTTTTTTTTTTAATATAAAAAACTTTATTAAGAATCAGGAACACCATAAATAAACTGACCGGAACTGCATGATGTAACAAAAGATTCTCATAAATATGGATCACATTTAAAAACAAACCCAATATTGTTATAAATAACTCAATTTTACACGCCATAAATCAATAAAAACGGTCTGCAACAGAGCAACAACTTTTGAAAGACAAGGGAGGGAGGAAAAAATACAGCCTGTGAACTACTTGACCAACTGAAACGAAGTATACAACATGTAAATTTCTTGTACCCCGGGGGCCCCTCCCTTCGAGCCACTGTTGTGCAGTAAAGGAACAGGTCAACAGTGATGAGTGCCCAAAGGTGGGTACACTGGCATAGGTGGGTAAAACAGATTAGATAACCAGATGTGCAATATGGTCTGTGCCCCACCATTCATTAACCAGTAGATGGTGCAGAACCCAGCTGGACCATGGAGCTGACGGAATGGCAGTGCAACCGATTGGGCAAGCAGCAACAGCAGCTATTGCTTGCAAGCTGCATTCCCTGCCAAATAAAAAAAAAAGACATCCCAAATAAATTAAATGACAACTCTAGTTTGAACGCATCCACTGCTTCCTGGCTCATTGTGGCACATTCAAGGGTTGTGGGTGCAAAAATGCACATACACCTGTAAATCCTTCCTCCTCAACGCAGTCTGCCAGGTGTGCGGAGAGCCTGCCTAGCTCACCGGCTGCAAGGAATGGAGGAACATTAAGACACGTTAAACTTCTCCAACATTGGCCCTCCCATAAATGCTCGGGCTGCTTTGAGGGATACCCTCTTACTTCGGCATTCACTGCAGCGGGCACCTATGGGATGAGCCAACAGAGGACCCTATAGGTAGAATGTTGACAACTTCTCCACCGCTACTTCCCTACTACCAGATTCACTTGCCATTCATTATAAATCAATCCGAACAAGAGCTCTGAGCACATGCGATCTTAGTCCAAATGAAAGCTTCAGCAGTCCTCCGGTTCATCAAATCTGGTCTTTAATCGATTAGCACCTTTCGCACTAGCCAACACTTGTATCATCTTTGGGTAAGTCACCTTATGACTTCCTCAGGGCTGTAAACTCAAAATTCTTCACTCTTCACAAAGTTTATATCTGAATCATATGTACTATATTGTTGCTATTTATATTTGTAATGAACTTCTTACTATCAGGTGTCCTTTCTAGGCATTATCAGTTTCAATAAAATCTGGCTCGTACATGAGTGTGGGCCAGCGTCTACGATTACCACAGCACGGCGTGTGGAACTGTGTAATTTGAATGATTACTTCATTCAAATTACGTGGTTCCACACACCGTGCTGTGCTCAGTTCTTGTTCTAATTGATGTTTACTTGATGATGTGGGTTGACATCCCTTCTCTTTGGAGCACTGCATTGATCATTTATATTTAACTTATCATGGATACTATGTTCCAGTGCGCCACCCATATCAGTTCAATCATTATAAATCAAGTCCTTAATGTAAAATAGATTTTCAGCAAAATTAGTTTCTTCCATTTCTTACTACCTCTAACTAATGCAATGTTAGTTATGGATTCCAGTCAAGTTTGTAGTTTACATAATTTAGACCTTATGTTTCTAAGCCAGTATCTCATATCATGACAATCGCAATCAAGTTTTCATAATGAGAATGAGTTTGTCTGTTTATTATGAAAGTGGAGTTCTACTGCTCATAACCTCTTTCTTGCATTTTTACAGAGTTACTAAGATTTTGCAGAAGCTCACCATGTCTGTTGAAGCACTGATGAGGCTGATTGAGTCATCTTGCTTGTATCAAAACTTCCTCTTGAAGGAATCAGAAGCTGCAAAAGAGTTCCTGCAAAAACTGCAAGACAGGTAAGGAAATGCACTTGCTATAATATCACAAGGTGAAAGTCTTTTAAGACATCTGGCAGGCCTTGTGAGCATGCATCCGAGTACATGGTATTCTGATAACAACTTGCAGTAGATCACAAGGAAACTAGGGACCTGGGAAATGGCTATCTATGAATACTTGGAAGCGTTCCCTATAACCTTGATATTCTGGTATTTTCTGTTTCCATGTGCTTCTAAATCAAGAGAAATTAGTCTGTGGCCTTCAATTAGGATTGACCAGTTAGGACTCCTCGGCAGTGTGTGTTAATACTTTCTGTGTTGTAGTAAGGATGCTATGAAGGCGCCCTATTTAATTGTAAAGGACAACCATAATTAGGGTGCATTGAGTCCATCACAACCCTGTGCCCCGTTGCACTGCATCTTCTTCACCTATGCTAGCTAACTCCCTGTGGCTTTACTGAAGAAATAAACAGATTTAAAGCTACCTTGAAGTCCAGTGCTGAATAAGAGAAGGTCCTCCAGTTCAGGTGTTCTCTTTGGATCTTGATGCTTGGGTTGATACATTAATGGTCAGGAAAACAAACTATATGTACTAACATATTAAACTGTTTATACATTTCTGTAATTAAAAATATGCAAATATTCACATTCCAACTGTTGAAAGCTTATCCAGTTTGTTTTTTTCTTTGCATCATCACGGTCATAGTAATGAATTTATAATCAGGATAACACAACTTCAAGTACTAGAAACCAGTAATTGATGATTAACTCATGCTGATTGAGCCAACTTGAGAGATCTGCCGATGTCGCCCTCTCAATCTGAATACTTCCTCCTCACAGTCTGAGCAAGATGGAGATGTGGAGTCTGTCCTTAAAGGAATTGTTGTATGGGCTGGAAGAGCCTGCTCATGCAGATTTGTTTAGCAAAGGCTTTTTCCTGTCTATGGTTGCCTTCAATCTATGGCCTTCTTATGAGTGGCTTAATGTTGTGCCCTTAAGAGAGGATGGTGCTCTGAACTAAGCAGGTTAACCCAGCATTTCAGTGCGGAATTGCCAGGTATAAGAAATTGGGTTACTCGTTGAGCGAGGTGTTATAAGGTGATTTTCTAGTAGGCGTAAGTAGGGACTTGCCACTAGTAATAAGGGCACAATCACAAGATAAGGTCCAGTCACGGTCTCAATAAATTATAATTTTGCTCAACCCTTGGTAGCTGCCAAAAAGCAGACAGGCGTAACTTGGGAGACAGGTGTGCAAAGCATTTAAAAACACCAATACATGAATAAGTAAGACACTACAAACTACAACAACAATTTATGAACATAGGAAATATTTGTATGATTAAAATGACACCAAAAATCTAAAATCCAATGTAGGGAACCATAGATATGAATTTCTAAACAATAAACACTTTCTAGTGCCTAAAAGTCAAAAGCATCACTTTGTGACATCTTAGCGGAGGGACTGATCAAGTTTTTACTTTCTGACTCTGGGATAATGAGTTTGGCCTTGTTTTGGAGTGAGCCGCTTGCCAGTTTACGAGTCATTTCGTGATTTGGCTGGTGGGCGGGCAGAAGCAGCTATCCCGCGGCAGTGCAGTTCATTCGAACTGTAGTGCTGAAGGAGTGGCAAAGCAAATTCCTGCACTGTATGGACTTTACAGTCCATGCGGTGCAGGAACTGGGGTGCATGCACACTGGGGCACACCATGTGCCCTCCTGTATTCACCCCGATGCACAGCATGTGCCCCCCATATGCACAGGGGCACCTTACTTACCGGACAGCCACACTTTTCATGAGTGGATCACCACCATGAAAATTGTGGATGTCAGTTAAGGGCTGTTTGGCTGTGTTGCAGCAGAACCAGCAGCATATTGCTGCCGCAGCCCGAAGCACCCATGCCAACGGATTGGAGATCCATGCCGGTTGCGGAGGTTTCATGGCAGTCCGACCACTGAAGTTGTAATACGGCAGTCCGACTGCCGGTGTGGAGGTAACCACCACACCACTACAGGGTTGGCAGTCGCTAAAGTGGGAATTAGGCTCTTAGTCACTTTTTAGAACTTTTTCTCTCAATGTCCAGCGAGGCTCCTTGTCAGGTCGGGTTTAAAGTCAAAGATGGGGTCTTGGCTCAGCGCAAGGCCTCAGTGAAATCATAGAAGTCTTGAGCTCCAGAGCTTTCAGCTGGAAATCCAGGCCAGGTGGCGGTTCAACGTCTGCTCATTGTCTTTCTGTGATTAGTCAGTCGCCTTATGGAGCTTTTTGACAAAAAATCCCCAAACTTCTGGATCTTGTTCCAGGGGGTCCTTTCTGGATTTTCAAAGTGTCCTCAACAGCAATCTCAGGGTTTAGATGTTCTGATATGGTCCTTGGGATGTTGGGACTACGTTTTTCAGATTGCACCTTGAAAAATCCTTAAAGTCGCTTGGGCTCTGTCAAGCTGGGATTTTCTTTGTGGAGATAATTCAGGTGAAGCTCTTTTGACCTGTTGCTTTCACGGAGTCCACTCCTTCACTTCTTGAAGCAAGGCAAAGTCCTTAGGGCTATAGTTCCACAGTGTGCAGCAGGTGCCGTCACTCAGAGTGCAATACTTTGGGGTGCAGGCCGGTGTTCTAGCCGGGCAGTCCTTTTCCTCCTTGTAGTTTCAGGCAGGGGTTGGAGTTGTTGGGCTCAGCCCTTGCCTGTGCAGGTGAGAGCAGGACTGGGTGGGGGGTTTCATTTTGACGAATGACAAGCTAGGAAAATGTATTATTTAAAGTTCCCTTGTCTGTTAAAATTTAACCCCCACCCAGCCCCACCGCTCTTACCTGCATGGGCCATGGCTGGTTAAGCTGCTCTCCCATATTTATCCAGTGTTCCAGGTAAAAAAGCAGGGGAACACGCCTGACCAATGTGGTGCAGGATGACATCCAGAAACATGACAACTTCCTCCAAAGTGTGGTATATTCCTTTCCTAGAATGTACTATTCCTTTAAAATGCAAAATGATGAAACTCTCCTGGAGGTTAGGATCTGAATAAGCCAACCTAGTAGAATGGCTAAGTTTCCCTAAAAATCAATTTCCAGTCCCTTTGCTAATTCAATTACTAGGGCTCCAAATTGGGTGGAAATGCTGGATGTTGAGGTGAGCCTGAGTCCTGTCTGAACAGTCGTTCCCTCTTTGAAGACCAATATTGCTACTCACGCCCATCCTGCCTTTTGCCCTGCAGCTACAGTTCTCATCCCATCAGATGCTTGCTCGGTCTCCTTACAGGCCACTTCACACCTCATCAGAGCAGTTTGGATCGGCCAGCCAGAGGCTGGCCAATCAGGAGAGGCTGCTGAAAGGCTGGATATTTGTTAATCAGAAAAGCAAGTTTTATAACTTCTTTTCTATGATAGTTAGAATAAATCTAACCTAGGCAAGTGGTAAGATTGATTCTATCATTTACATAATTTTAAGTATATTTTGAGCTCAATTCTATCAATAGTTATCCTTTTTTTAAAGTATTACCATAATAACCTATAGAGTCATTGATCAACAATGGTGAATAATAACATTGGCTGTTTTTCCCTCACCAGGGCATATAGAACATCTTTTATAATGTCCCTGCTGATAGCTACAAGGCACCCTACCCCTACCACATGTGCACTTAGGGAAGACCTTAGGGGTGACTTTTATATAAAAATAGGGTAGTTTGAGCCCTTAAAAGTACCTTTATTTTCAAAGTCAAATTTGAATATAATTTACTTTTAAAAGCAGCCTGCAAAGCAGGGCTGCCTTTAAAATGATAGCGAGCAACCCAGCAGTGCACACTTAAGTGTATCGAATCTACTGTACCTCTAATCCTACATGCCCCACCATATACTAGGAACTTACTGGTAGGTTGTCATGACCAATTGTAATTATACCTAATTACCATATACTTTTAATCACAGCACAAGCCCTTGCTTTGGTTAGCAGAGGCCAGGGCACAATCATAAAACCAGCATATGGTAGTCAATTTGGGGGCAAGAGGTGGGAGAACACTGCAACAGGCCCTGGTTTCTCAAAGGGGGTGAAACCCTACTCAAGCAACAACCATAATCCTTGTCAAGGTGAAGTCACAAGCAACCCCAAATTATCCTGCACTCAACTCTCTGGTAGCTTGGCACAGAACAATCAGTCTTGACTTAAAAGCGGAGTAAAGCATTTATGCAGCACTTCAAACAGTAATAACGTGAAAACACAACAAAAGAACAATCTCACACCAAATTAGAAAAATAGACTGAAAAGACCAAAACTAAAAAAATCCAATCAGTTGAACCAGAGATATGCAATTTTAAACGTTTCAGTGAATACAAACGTAGAAACAACTATGGATTAAACCCAGATATGTGACGGGAGTGAATGTTTTGTTCATCATTCCGTCCATTATTTGTTCTTTTTGATTTTGGTACTCTAAGTCAGAAGGCTATGCCCACACGTGGGTCCCATTCTCGCCATGCCACTGGATTCAAGCTAGCCTGGCTAATGAGGGTTGATACCCTAAAACCAACCCCAGGAAGATGGTTTCCGGTCCAAGGAGGACCTGGCCTGGCAGTTCAGGCTGGACTGTTCCCATGGGGAGCAGGGTCAAGACTGATTTCCATGTGGTTGGGTCCAAACAAGGGTGGTGTGGTGAGCAAAAAGACGATGGATTAAACCCAGATCTGTGACTGGGGCTGAATGCTTGATTTGTTCAGCATTCCGTCCATCATTTTCACTTTTTGCTGCAAGTGTGAAAAAGCATAAAGCACCAACTGTGGTTATCTGGTGGTGCTGGACCGAGAGAAAGTCACAAGGTCGGGCTGACTGTGATGGAAAACCAGCTGGATACAGGAAATCAGTTGGACTTGCAGAACAAGAGTACCTTATATCCTGGTTGCAGAGTGATACAAAGTCCTTGTGCTGAGTTGCGCTTGCCAATGTCAAGAACCCGTCGACTTGGAGCTTGCAATGAGAGGTCCTGTCTCAAAATGTGCTATGCAGCAAAGTCTGATCGTCGATAGGAGCTTGCATTGCGAGGTCCAATGCCATCATTGGGGAAGCCACTAGGGCTTGCCAAGACTTGCTTAGCAATGCACCAGTGCTGAGTTCGAGGTGTTTTGTGCTGTGTTGGAGAAGCCAATGATGCTTGCGAGGACTTGCATAGAGTTGTGGCGTGATGCATCGAGCTGGGCCGGTTGTTAGCGTCATGATGCATTGTTCTAGGGTTGGCTGGTGAGAACCGCTAAGGCAATGCACAGTCCTGCGTTGGAGCCGAGAGGAGCAGTAGGGTGCTGGGCCAGTTGTCTGCATCAAGATGTATCACACTGGATCAGGCTTGCAGAGCTATTGATGCCATGTACGTTCTTCACCGGTGAAGCATCGCCAGAGAAGCCTGTTGTGCCCCAGTGTCTTGTGAACAGGAGGGATTCTTGGAGATATTGGAGTCCTTGGATATGCAGGCAGTCTGGTTTCAGCAGGGCAGCTAACCACTGAAGAGTTCTGGTGCAGCAAGTACAGCAGAGCAGTCCTTGGGCAGCACAGCAGGTCAGCAGGGCAAACTTTCCAGCTGAGCAGTAATTCTTCCTGGCAGAGTCTACAGGTCCAGAAGTGATCTGAAGATTTGGCGTTCAAGGTCCAATATTTATACCTGGTGTCCACTTATAATTAGGAGAAACTACTAGAGGTTTCCATCCCCCCCAGACGCATCAAAACCTTTTGTGAGAGTCTTAGGCATTGGCCTTTGTGAAGTGCAAGTGTGGTAGGTAACAGCCTCTCCCCCTCGTTAACTTAGTGGCCTGTCCTGCCAAAACCTAGCTTCCCTTTGTCTTACTGTCTGGGAGCAACACACAAGGAAGAACTGCCTACTTCATATAGTCATGTGACAGTGGATTAGGTTGCAGGCACCAAATGGATAGGACAAAAAAATTCCAACGTTTTTAAAGTGGCAATTTCAAAAATGGCTTTGAAGTACAATTCTTTAGACCCCAAACTGAGCCTGTCCATATGCTCCTAATTGAAAGTTATCACTTATTAGAGGCAATAAGGTAATCCAGTGTAAGAGAGAGATAAGCTTTACTGTAGTGAAAAACAAATGTAGGATTTTATTTCTTTAATGCCAGGACACGTAAATCTTAACAGTACATTTCTAACTTTTTAAATACACTGCACCTAGCTCTTTTGGCTGTTCAGTGCTTAACCTTGGGGTGACATTTGTATTAAAAAGTAAGGTTTGAGTCTGGCAAACGTATGTTCTTCCACTCGCTGGTGACAAAAAAGTGCACCAGACACAAGATGCACAACCGAAAGGCATAGGCCAATATAATATACAATCTTAGTCCAGTTTATAAAATGTTGTTAACCAATTTAATCAATTTGTTGATGGCATGGTAATTTCAGTGTTCAAGTTCATATGAAATCCCACTTCAGGCTTATTATTGCAGCATATAGCAATTCACAATGCATCATAAATACCCATGTTGACCTAAACCAAATGCAATTAGAGAGAAATCCCTTCATCAGGTGTAGCTTAAAATGAGGTCTCAACAGAACCTACAATAGACATGTTATCAACAATACAAAATAATCAAACACTCAGCGATTCAAATGTCAGTACCACATGCATAACGTGCTACTACCAAATACCAGTTCATGATCACTCCACAAAAATACTCCGTATTTTACATTCATAATCCGGTTTTATCTGGTGTGAATACCAGGTGGTGGCAACTGAGTGCTCTTTCAATGTTTCAAGATAGTCTTTTACTGTACCTCTAGGGGGAGGCTGTGGAAGAACCTCTCTATAGTGACTCCTAACTGGGCTGCTTGATTCAGGGTGTTGGGAGTGTTCTGTGTTGTAATACTGGAGTAGTTGGTATGTGAGCCAAAAGGGATTTCTTGGCAGGTGAAATATGAACATGTGTGTGTCTGCACAAAATGGTGTGTTATGCACAAGTTATCTATACCATGCTACGGCCATGTAATCTGGATAGCCTTTGTTTCCTGGACACAAGTCCCAAAAACTCTGGCTGGTTGGTGGGGCTTAGATTTTCTACAGCTGCGCCTATGCTGAGGTTTTGGGCATGGTCCCTTGGGGTTGGAGGGCTGCAGAGGGCAGTGGAACACCAGGTGTTGTCCCATGCAGAGGGGGAGGGTCTGAGGTCATGGACCTCTGTCTTCTCTGAGTTGAGCTTCAGGCAGCTGCTGCTCATCCAGGATGCAATGTCCTTTATTTCTTCCTGGAAATTGAGTCCGGTGGTGATTGTGTCCTTGGTGATGGAAGAGGATGAGCTCGTTGTTGTTGGCAAAGGATACTCTGCTGAGTCCGTGCTGTCTGACGATGGTGGTGAGGGAGGTCATGGAGATGAAGAAGAGCGTAGGGTTGAACGAGGATCCTTGGTGTACTCCGGATTTGATTTCTGTGGGTTCGTAGAGGAATGGTGGCAGTCTGATTCTTTGGGTGCTTCCCACGAGCAAACCCTGTTGAGGGTGGTTACTTGTATGCCGACATTGTGGAGTCTGGCGGTGTGTGTGCGGTGGAAAACACTGTTGAACGCTGCAGAAAGGTCCAGTAGGATCTGGGCCGTGGTGTCCTTGATCGAGGAGGTTGTGTATGTCCTCTGTGGCAGCAAATAGAGCAGTCTCGGTGCTGTGGTCACTTCAAAATCCGGTTTGGGAGGGATCGAGGATGGAGTATTCATCGATGAATTTTGCTAGTTGTGCATTGACAGTGTTTTCTGTGACTTTGGATGCAGAGGGGATGAGGGAGATGGTTCAGTAGTTCTTTGGGTCCGTGGGGCCCCCTGAGGGTTTCTTGAGCAGGGGTCTGACCTATGTGCCTTTCCAGTCAATGAGAAAGATGCAGGTCTTGAAGGTGGTGTTGATAGTGCTGTGCAGTTCTGAAGTGATGGAGGTGGTGGCTCTTTGGAAGATGTGCGGTGGGCACACTTCTGTGGGGGCTCCAGAGTGGATGCCATTCATGTTCGAAGTGGTGTCTTCAGTGGTTACTGGGGTCCAGGAGGAGATGGTAGGCTGGCTGGCATTGCTGGAGTATGAAGGGGTTTTGGAGTCGGTGTCTAGTCACTGAAGTTGTCGTAGAGGAAGTAGGATCCGAGCTTGTTGCAGAAGTCTTGAGAAGGGGTGATGTCTGTGGTTTTGCTGGGGGTTTGCTGAAGTACTGGATGATGCTGAAGAGTTCCTTGGAGTTTCAGGAGTTGGCGAGGATCTTGTTTTGGATTAAATCATTTTGGTGAATCTGATGCGTTGGTGGTAATCAGTCATGCGGCCTTGTAGGTGGTGCGATCTTCTGATGTTTTGCTGTTTTTCTAGTTCTTCTTGCAACATCTGCAGGTGCGTTTGGCTTCTTGGAGGTTGGCGGTCAATCAGGTGGCCTTCCTGGGGCGCTGTCTGTTGGGATTATGTGGGGGTGTGAGCTTGTCTGCGCAGTTGGAGATCCATCTCTGGAGTTATTTGGCAGAGAGGTTGATGTCTGTTGAGGTGGGGAAGCATCGCGTTTGAGGGTGGGGTTGAGCTGCTTCTCAGTGACTTTGCACCACTTCCTTCATGGAGGAAGTGGTGCAGGTTTTGGCGGTGTGGGTTTATTGACGTGGAAGTGTACGCAGTGGTTGTCCGCCCATGGGGGTTGCCTGGCGTGGATGAAGTGAATGTTGTTACCTCCTGCAAAGATGGGGTCAAGGGTGAGTACTGCCTTGTGGGTAGGCATCATGGTAAGCTGTTTCAGTCCGATGTAGGCGAGGTTGTCCAAGAGGGTGGTGGAGTTGGGCTTGCTGGGGATGTCGAGGTGGAAGTTCAGGTCTCCAATGAGTATGTCGTCCATTGAGGAAATGGCGTGGGGGGGCAACTAGGTCGGGGATGGTAGTGGCGAACAAAACGCAGGGCCCAGGGGGTCTGTAGGAGAGAGTGTCAAGTAGTGTGGTCTAGGGATGACTGGATCTGGAAGTGTAGGTGTTCCCTGGTAAAGGATTCACTTGTGATGGAGGTGAGTTGGAGGGAGCTCTTGCGTGTGATGGTGAGTCCTCCTCCTGGGTGGTTGGGGCAGTCCTTCCTCTGGATCTTGTATCCGTCAGAGATGGCAGTGGCAATATCAGGGGCAAAGGAGGTTTTGGTCCAGGTTTCTGTAAGGAAGGCGACGTCTAGTGAGAGGGTGTTGAGAAGTTCCCAGATCTCTACGGCATGCCGGTGCAGGGAGCGTACTTTGAGGACGATGCACCGCAAGGTTTCGGGGGTGTTGGTGATTGGTGTGGGGACGATGGCTGTGGGGGTGCGGGTGGTGATGAAGGTCTGGTGGCAGTGATGGCAGGAGGACTGTCCGTGGGTGGTGCTTGGCATGGACAGCTAGCAGTTGTTGCTTCTTCTGGGGTTTAATGCAGGGAAGGCAGGTGAGTCATAGTGGTGGATGGTCGGTGAGCCATGGTCTCTGGCGCTGGTCGCTGTCGGGTCACGGATGGGCGCAGATAGGCTTGCTGCTGGGAGGCAGGAGTGGTAATCGGTAGAGGGGAGGGGAGGGGCCGCGGGGCAGCAGCGGCGGTAGAACGGGCAGAGAGCGCAACAGAACAAACAGAAAAAGACACAATAATGCAAACAGAAGCCACAATAAGGCAACAGTCAAAAAATAAAGGCTCAGTACAGAAGCAGAACTTAATTCAGAGGGACACAAAAGAGGCAACAGAATGGGCACAATAGAGTATGGACAGAAGCTCGAACCCCTACCTGCACTAAGCCCTACACAGGGCAGCGGCACAGCACAGCAGCGGAGCTGTAGCGGGAGTGAGCGAGTCTCTGGACGTGAGGTAGATTATATGCAAGACCGCTCCATTAGAAGAAAAATTAAACACATTCTTTTAACCAAATTTTTTAACTTTTAAGAGCCAAAATGTATTTAGTTGACTGGGTGACTCTTACACGAAAGCAGGGAACCAATAATACTTAACTTTTACGATAAGAAAGCCTTTCATAATTGATTATCTGAGACTCCAATTTGGGCTGTACGAGAGGCTGACCAGAGATTGAAATATGAGGCAGAATCTTTTGTATGTTGTGCAGCAGTAAATCAATATAATATTTTATTTTGCCTCAGCCTGGCTCTACTAATAAAACAAAGAAGTGTCTTAAATCCAGCTTTTATGAGGCTAGGTGTGAGAGCTTGAAGGAAGGGAGGTGAAAAGTGCTACATTGCAATGATGAGCAACTTTTAATAGTCTGTGAAGTTTCAGCTCAACATGCAAAATGCTTATTTGTTAGCCATAGCAGATACATGGCTCCACTCATTTACCGTACATATTGTTTTTGATACCTCCATTCCAGAAACCAATCCGTTTGTGTGACTGTAGACCCAGCTGGTCTTACGAAAATTTGCTCAGATGTTAGTGTTCTTCAAACCTGAGTAAAATCCTAGCATCCCCTGGATATTTTGTTGACAGGTCATCAACACATTTGTGAACTGACCCGTTTTAGTGATAACATTTGGGTTTGGATTGGACTTCTCATGACGTCTGATTGGAGGATTTGGGGTTTTTCTGTGGTGGTTATTTTTGAGAAAGTTATCCACACAAGTTGGCCCAGCTCAGCCCTTCTGAGCCGACATAATTGGAAAAACAATAATTAGGGTATTGGGTAGGTATATCATCTCCAACTGAAAACATTGTGGTTCAGATTACTAAGATTTCCTCTCTGGGTCACAGCATGCTTTGAAGCAACTCAGTAGATTACCTTGCTTTGCTGCGTTGCATCACAATTTAGGCCTGCATTTCCATGTATAGCACCTCTGCAGCATTAACAATCTGGTAATAGACGGCAGTAGGAAAACCATTTCCTTATAGGGCACTATTGCCCAGATGCATCAAGCATTTTTGGAGTCGCAAACGGTGCGATTCCTTAAAATCGGCCGTTTGCGACTCCAAAAATGCTTTTTGATATGCATCATTAGTTTTTGTAGAAAATCGCTAATTTTGCGAATTTCTTAAATGCGATTGCATTTAAGGAATCGCAATTTTGCAATTCCTTAAATGCAATGCATCATTTTTTAAAAATTTGCGAATTTTAAAATTGCAATTGCAAATTACCACGAGTTTGAACCTCGTGGTAATTTGCAAAATTGTTTAAAAATGCACAAAATGCATTTTTTAAACTGTTAAGTCACAGACACACATGTCCTTAGGACATGTGTGTCTGTAACTTATAGATAAAAGTGCATTTCATGGGTGCAGGGGGGGGTCATTTGGACCCCCCTCTCCACCCTTGAAATGCTTTGTTGAATTGCGATTTTGAAATTGCGAATTCGCAATTCCCATTCATTCCTATGGGCATTTCAGCCCATAGGAATGAATGGGAATTGCGAATTCGCAATTTCAAAATCGCATTTTTTATGCGATTCGGTAAAAATTGCGATTTTTACCGAATTGCAAAAAAAAAGCGAAAACAATGATGCATATCATTTTGCGAATCCTAATTTGCGATTCGGTAATTTTCGCAAATTAGGACTCGCAAAAAAGTAGTTTGATGCATCTGGGCACATGTTCTCAAAATCTAGCACTTTATATATTTTTGTGTGCATATTAATTTTATCATCCCGAATTAACATAATCTTATAATAATAATCACTGACAACACAATATTATTTATAAATATCTTATAAGTTTTAAAACGTGTTAAAAATCATTTAGGGCGCTCATTTAGAGTATGGAAGAATATGGCAAATCAGAGCCTCAGCTATCTCCACTATGGGAACATATTGGATGGTAATTCATCCAACAGATGGCCCGTGGTTTCTGAACAGCAAAAATCCCACCCTGGTTAGGGCAGGTCTTCCTTTGTTCATTTTTCATGCTGGAAGAACATTCCCAGCACATCAAGGGCATAGATTTTGTTTTTGTTTCACAGAAATAAACAGCCTTTTCTATGAATTTGATTCTTTGAAAGTAAAACATGCCAAGAAAGAGGTCGTACCATGCGCCCCACGGATATCTCTTTTTTGCCATTAGTGCATAAGCACTTGCATTGAACTTCAAGTGCCCCAACGATATTGAAGACTACATTTGGTGGCTGGACAACTGCAGGGCTGTTGAACTTTGAGCCTTCGCTGTCCCAGGAATGTAGGCCTTCCATCAGTGAATGTTTAAATGTCCCTCTAAATACGAGAAATTACAAGATTGCAGGAGGGAATTCTGAAGTGGCATTTTTGTCGTATTGTAGTTTATGATTACAATTATGCTGTTAAAAAAAATCAAACCATATTTAGTTGTTGTGGTGTTAACTTTATTTACAAAAAAAAGAAAATAAATTTGACTTTTTTTATCCTAAACAAAGTAAAAGAGAATTGAAGCTGCTAAAGAAGACTATGGGCCTCATTTTAGTATTTATGGCGCAGTACACGCAGCAAGGAATCTTGCTGCGTTGCCCTGCGTCAAAAGAAAAGGTCCTTGTTCCCTCCGCGGGCGCACTACAGGCACCCTTGGGGATGCAGAGCTAGCCAACCCCGAAGATGGCCGCTTCTTGAGCGTGCTCCTTCGGTCGCTGTACTATCCTTAAACGATCCTGCATCCAGAGATCTGCAAATGGCCTGCACCTACATTTAACCTGCATGGGAGAGCTGTGTCCATCCCAAAAGACCACTCTTTACGACTACAAACTGAGTGGACACGCTGGGGATGCAGTGGAGATGAGCGAAGTCAGGGAGGCCTGTGTGGTGAAGACATGTACTGCAGCCACAGTATTGCGTTTTGACTGACCGAGACGCTGAGCACGCAGGCGGTAAAGACTACAGTGCAGCGCAAAGACCGAGAACCTGCAGCCTGATTCATGTAGGCAATAGCGCTCGCAAAAGGGCCAGATTCTGAGAATCTGGCCCTTTGCGAGTGCGATTTTTGCATTTGGTATTCACAATCCCAAATGCAAAAATCGCTATTTAAGAAATCGCATATTTGCGAGGAATGGCATTTAAGGAATCTCTAATAGAGATTCCTCAAATGCTATTCATGACACATCAAGAAATTGCGATTTTGCACTTTTGGAGCCGCTATTTACCGAGAGGTCAGACCTGTCGGTAAATAGCAAAACCTCAGAAAAATGCTTTTAAAAGCATTTTTCTAAGTTGCATGTTGCACACACACATGTCCTTTGGACATGTGTGTGCGCAACACCTGTTCAAATGTGCATTTTAGGGGTGCTACAGGGCGTCCTTTGGACACCCCTGGCACCCTTAAAATCGCTATCTTATTTGCGAGTAGCAAATTGCTACTCGCAAATAAGGGATACTCCCCATTCATTCCTATGGGCCTCTTGGCCCATAGGAATGAATGGGGAGTTTTTGCGAGTAGCAATTTGCTACTCGCAAATAAAGAACATGTAGGAATCGCTATTTTATTAGCAATTCCTACATGAATGCCGTTTTGCGTGTCCTCAATAGCGAGTCGCTATGATTCGCTATTAGGGCCACGCAAAACGGCCTGTACATGAATCAGGCTGCTGATGCCTGGAGGAGCGATGTGCGGGGTGAGAGAGCTGCAACTTGCCGGACACGGCGACAACTCATCGGCACCGCCCCAGTCGGAGTTGTACACCTGGCACATGCGCGATTTCTCGAGGGCGGTGCACCTGCTGTGGCAGATGCAGGCAGCCCGGGGTGGCTTTACTGGCCTGCTAGAAGCTGCCCGCACGCCCGATGACGCCTCCAGGGCTATGGATGGCTGTCTGCACCTGAGGAATAGCTGAGCCCCAGCGCGCATACCAAGTGGAGGACTGGGTTCGTGACTGCCAGAGGTGTCCCCGGCGCGAGAATATAGTTTTGTTCAACTCCTTGCACCGACCCTCGCTTGCCACAAACTGGGGACTGCGCCGTGACAACACTACTTATTCGGCCCGAGTAATACAGGGGCAGAGAGATAGCAGCTGCCATTGAGTTTGGCGACTTTGCTTTGAGTTTGCATGACAATTTTGTTTGGGAGACTATTTCCCCTGTTTTTCACAATGAGTGTTTAAACGACTAATTATTCTCTATGCCCTTTGAGCTTTTACCCACCCGAAGCAAAGAAAAACTTGTAACAAATGAATACGCTGCCTAATCCTCTTACTTGAGTCCATCCTTTGTGGGCGCAGCAATTTTATCAATTGGTTTTTAATAAATGTATAACTTCACAACGAGGACTGCTAAAATCTGTGTTTGTGTGGTGTTTTGTATGTTTACATGTGTATTTCAGATTGCTGGTCACAATCGTATGGGCCAATGATAGCATTTTAAGAAAAACTCACTGCGGGAGTACTACGTCCTGGCCCAGTTTTACTCGACAGCTGGTATGACTGAAAAAAGCTGTTAGAGGGTAATTACATTTAATGTGGCTACTTTGATAAGAATTTGAAGGGTGACATACTGGTTTTTAATATGTGGTAAAACTTTAAATCAATATAATGTACATCATACCATAAAGAGGCAATAATAAATATCAAAGAATATCATTTGTATAAAAATATAGTCAGTTTTATTTTTATTTTTCTCTTGTTTGTTTGTATCATATATATTTTTTACGGTTATAATTGATTCAGAATATTGTTAACACTTTATATACATATAATGAGCTATATTCACAGAAAAAAACAAACACCAAAAGGACACAAATTACTATCAAATGACAAGATGGATATTGGGGACTTGGGAAGTAGGCAAAGCGGTGGGTTCGAACACTAAGCGCGTTTCGGCTACTGCTTCATCAGGAGACCGTCATTTGCAATAATACATTTATAGACAACACTGAAAAAGATATACAAAAATATTTGTCAAAAAAAAGCAAATATGTACATTCTTTTTATAAACTATTTACAGATAGATTTTACATAGTACCCCTAGGCATGGTCCTTATTTCAGGTCGCATAACAATAGATTTGATTCTTCTTTTACCAAAAACGCAGCCAGACATTTTCTATAATATTATACAATTGATGTTTGTATTTACAACTAGAAGTTAATAACTTTTGTATATTTATACATTTGATACATTTTTCCTATTTTTGAAGGATTCTTAGGACTTTGAATTGTGAAATATTAGACCATATATCACACTTTTGACACAATGGCAGAGAAATAACGATTTTTCATAAGTATGTATGGAAAACATCCTATTTGCCTAAGCTATAGGATAAAAGTGAGATTTTTTTAAATAAAAGAAGAGAAAAAATCTAAGCATGAAATGATATAGATATCACTATAGTGTGGTAAAGATGTAAGTTCAATGTCCAACTATAAGAGTCTAGGTTTAAAAATAGTTTGGATGGTGGCTATCTGATTTTCGCTTTAACTTACTATTATTTGTATACTGCCTAAGTACAAAGCAAAAAGTTACATTTGTTCAATCACTTACTTTCAAATTCACAAGGTGAATAGAACGTTTCTGTGATATATATATTTTTTCCTCTTAGACAACTTGTCTGTCTTCTAAGTTTTTAAAGGATCACCAGAAAAGGGTATGTGGGAATAAATGGCAGATTGTTTGAGATAGGTTATTTGCAGTGATATTTCATCATAGCTTTTCCTACAATCACAAAATGTGATATACCCATATTGTCTCGTACAACTTTAAACGTGATATCAATTCAAAGGCTATGCGCTATAGAAAAATGGCATCCAAGCAGCATTTCTACTGATCGAAATGGTAGATGTAATATCCTATATATCCAGAATAGTATGGAAGTATGACTTTAGCCAAACTTACTCTTGGTAGAAAACTAATATATCCATAATAATATCATTTATTACCAATGGTAAATTGACATATACCTTAGATAAGATGGTGATGCCTCAAACGTGATATCATTTCAAGAATTGTGACGTTTAGAAGAGCGGTATCCCAACGGCTATATTGCAAGTAAAATTGATGGGTGTGATAGCCTATGTAGATCAAAAATAATATGAATGTCTAATTTAAACGATATCTACTGATGGAAGCAACTTATGTAGCCATATTCGTATTTAATGTGCGCAGAACCAACACGCACATTATTGCTACACCCACATGGCCATATAACACATATAGCGGTGGAACAGAACAGTGTGAAGCCACCTCCATATATCAGACCTGTGTCAGTCGCTTCTGAGAACTGGAATCCGCCCAGAGCATTGCACATCAATGGCTTGGCATATGCTAGCCAAACGTGCACAGAAGCTCCCAGTATATGCGCCGGTGCTGCCACTGTCCCATCACCCGCACATAACGGTAATGCAGGAACAGAAAATTATGTCCTTGTTAGGAGAAATGGGCATATGGACGATGAGTGATACATTCCCCCACAGTCAATTTATACTGCAGACTGATATCTCCCTCAGCGCGCATTGCACACCTCTGAAAATATATGCGTACTTGCGACTGCGAACGACAATAAAGGAGCTGCACTCCTCATTCCCAGATGAACCGTAGATACTCAACACACTGCAGATACTGTCAACTTCGCCCACACGCCAGTGCTTAGTTACACGCCTATACACTGCGGCTCAGAGAGAACAGGCCAACATTCCAAATAAACCACTATGGAGATGGGAGGAGGAAACTGGTAACTCTATTAGACAAAGAGGACTGGGATTACAGCTGTGTGCAGATGCACCTGCTAACATCAAATTGTAATCTTCATATAGAACATTTTAAAATGTATACATTAAGTATAATACACACCGGCGAAACTGCACAAATATGGACTGAGGCTAGATGATAAATGTCACAGGTGAAGCTCCTATGGTGCTGATTTCTTACATATGGCGTGGGCATGCCCCCAGCTTCAACTAAACTGGATGGAGGTGCGACTCTTATGCTGTCTGAGCAAATACAGAATCAGTCACTAGTTTGCCTGCTGGGGATGTACAAGCTCCGGCTGGCCCGGAGACATAAGTTCGTGGCTGTGGCATTACTATTAGCCAAAAGATGCACAGTCCTACGCTGGGGGAGTAGGACCCCACCGAAGTATCAAAATTGGGTAACAGAAATGACGTATTGCAAAGAGACGCTCAAGACATATGCAGAAGAATTGACACAGGCGTCTAGACCTAAGGATGTTTGGGAACCTTTTGTGCAATATATTCGCTCTACACAAAATGATGACTGATGGTATAATGCAGTGTTTTAGTAAAACTTTAATGTGGGATCTCCCTGTATCAGATGTGGTGGAGGGTAACGCACAGATTGGGGAAAATGAGGCGTGACAGATGGTGGCCCTCGACTCAAGTGAATTGATGGATGTAGCCACTAAGTTTTATCTCTTAGCAGCATAACATTTTTGGAAACATGCTTACAATGTTAATGTTTGTCTCCCAGTGAAATGCCATGTACGCTATAAACTGTAGATTACTGACATCAATATTACGCACATGTGTAATGTCGTATTTCTGCTGACCTAAATAAATAAAACTTAAAAAAAAAAACAGGCACCCTTGCACCATTGTGCAAAAGTGTCTGTGTTGTAGGAGTGATTGTTTTTGTACAGGAAAGGAGACAAAAAACAATGTGTGCTGCAGATTGCAGCAAACATAGAAAATGGAAAAATTTGGCAAAATAAAGGTATGCTTGAGTCGTGTGTGCTGTAGATACACAGGCTTTGCATACTCGTACCATCTAGTGTTGGGTCCGGATGTTTGCAAGTTGTTTTTCTTCGAAGAAGTCTTTAGAGTCACGAGGTAAGATGACTCCTCCTTTTGGAGATAGTGCATATGGGCATCGACTCCATTGTTAGATAGTTTTTTCCACCATCTGGTTTGGACGTGTATTGTTGCGCTCTGGTTCGAAACCGTTCTTCGGGTTGCCCTCGGTGCGCAATCCACTCTACTCTTAACGGTATTGTTTTGTAAGCGGTTCCTACTTCTCCGCATATTGCTTTCGTCAGTGAATCCTTCATTTTCGATCGAAAACTTAGCGGGCGGCCTTCGGGCCTAACCGCGTCGGGCTGGTCTTCTGCAAATGGAACGAACTCCGTTTGAATTCTGCCTGGGTGCCACGCAAAGGACCCTCACACCGAATCACATAAAGTGTATAACTTGTGCTAATCTCCAGAGCACAAAGAAGATGACTGCAACACTTGTAAATCACTTCATTCCAAAAAGACTCTTTGGGACGGATAGTCAAGTCAAGTCAAGTCATAAAATTTGTATAGCGCACTACATACCCAGAGGGTTTCAAGGCGCTTAGGAAGGGGAGGAGGATTATTTGTCAAATATCCACGTTTTAAGCTGCTTTCTGAACGCTAGGTGGTTCTGGGTGAGGCGAAGGTGAGCGGGGAGTGAGTTCCATGTTTTAGCAGCCAGGTATGAAAAGGATCTGCCTCCCATGGTGGTCTTGTTGATGCGAGGTACAGTGGCGAAGGCTTGGCTGGAAGAGCGAAGTTGGCGGGAGGGGGTGTAGAAGGACAGTCGAGAGTTGAGGCAATCTGGTCCGATGTCGTAGAGTGATTTGTGTGCGTGGGTAAGCAGTCGGAAAGTGATCCTCTTATTGACGGGTAGCCAGTGGAGGTCCTTAAGGTGACTAGAGATGTGTTCGTTGCGTGGGATATCTAATATGAGCCTGGCTGAGGCGTTTTGGATTCGTTGGAGTTTCTTCTGGAGTTTAGCGGTGGTACCTGCGTAGAGGGTGTTTCCGTAGTCCAGTCGGCTCGTGACCAGAGCGTGGGTGACTGTTTTCCTTGTTTCGGAGGGGATCCAGCGAAATGTTTTTCTGAGCATGCGAAGAATGTTAAAGCAGGAAGAGGATACGGCGCTGACTTGTCTGTTCATTGAGAGTGAAGAATCCAGGATGACGCCTAGGTTCCGTGCGTGGTCTGTCGGGATGGGTGCTTTTCCGAGGGCTTCCGGCCACCAGGAGTCGTCCCAAGCAGAGGGGGATGTACCTAAGATGAGGACGATATGGATGTCGTGAAATGTATCACCAGGATATACAATACACTCTGGATATTTTTGGTGGAGAATCCGACCCTGAAGACATCGAAGCATCAGCAGCAGAAGAAGAGGCCATCTCGGTTCAAGAGTTGGATTTAGAACTCGAGATAGGCATGAAGTCTGAAGACGTGCCTCTTGGACAGTGTGCCATTAGTAGCAATTACCCCTTTCCCCTTAAGCCCACACCCAAAACTCCTAGGGCTTTGGCACCACCTCTGCTTTCTGATCAAGGTTGGCACCATAACGATGTTTCTGACACCCCGCCTTCTGGCTCTGCACCAAAATAGTTATTCAAGCCTCTCAGCTCAGGACAGAGTTCACTGAAAAACTCTTCGGATCCAAAATCTTGCAGTTTGAAGCCCAAATCCTCTACGCCGAAAGAAAAGCATGTTTCGGAGCCAAAATTTTCCGCTCCTAAAAGCAAGTCTATTCCGGCATTGAAACCTTCAGTGTCCAAATCAAATGATAGCAGTTTTGAAACTTCTTACTCTAATTTGGACATTGTTAATCCCAAACCGGATCCCAAACAAAAGAAGAATAATATCCATTCCTGATACAGGACATATTCATGCTAAATCTCCAGTTAAACGCAAGCTTCCTTCAGAGTACTCTCACTTTTGCGTGAAGGGGGGCCATATTTACAAACCCATGAAAAGTGGTGGGTGGTTTTATGTGGCCTTCAAAATATGACCTGGAACACTGAGCCGCTGGTGTGCCTAAAAAAGTGATGCACCAGTGACAGAATGAGCTTATAAATAAGCCCCTATGTTTCAGGGCAGTCATGTTAACTACAACAAAAAGCACAACATAGTCTTTACAGAATTATCACTATTAGGTAGTCATACAGAATCTTACACTTTTAGATTTAGTTGTAAACAATGATTACTTAGGCCAGTTTATGTAATCTCATTTATGGTTTGACTTGCCCCAATCTGCCATTTAGGGCAATTTTGCAAAACATAATGATGCTCTCTTTGACTCCAAATGCCTTTTGTGCCAGTTAATGTTGTTTAGAGTAGGCAGATCTCAGTGATAGTGCTCTATTTCTAAAGAACAAAATATCATTAAAATACACAATTACGTATAGATAGTAAATATGTGAGTTGTAAAGTTCCAGCTGAAATGGTTGAAGACACATGATACAAGGAAGCGTTGGGGATCTTGAGAGCATTGCTTGTAGAACAAAGAGAGAGTGCAATTACAGTTAATAAATATATATATCTGATCAAAAAATTAACCTGTATTTGAACAATGTGCAAGTCTTTTCTCTTTCACGCAATAAAATGAAGCATTACCTAATTATGTGACAGTGTAGAAATATCATGTTGTTAAGAAGGTGTACCATATTACCTATGCTTATTGTGGTCGCCCCACCTTCATATTCCTCTGCCACATGACCTGTACTGATCCATATACTCAATTTATTCTGTACATTTTCTATTACAGGATTTTAAAAACCCTTGGAGTGTCATCTACCAACACAGAACTAGAGATGGTCACCGACTACTTCTGCGTGTTGGCACGAAAGCCGGCCTGATAAATGGATGAATAACACATGATATAAGATCTCATCAGATGTCTTTTCCAATAATCTCCATTGTACTACAAAATAAAGCTATATATAATCTGTTTACTTTACTACTGAAAATACACTTCTTTTCTAGATGTACAAACCCTTTTACCAAGAAACTGTTGAGTGAGAGATAATTCATTTTGTATGTCGCGTGGATATTCCATGAACTGTGGCTGTTACAAAATGTGATTTCTTTTTTTCTTGCTTTAATCAAAGCTAGAAGTCATTCACAAATGGCCTGATGTCCTGTCATGATAAATCAGCAGAACTCTTAACACAAAGTGAGCGTGATAATTCCATCTCCTCAGTGGAAATTGAGAGAAAGAAGATAGTTTGAGTTTGAGTTTAAAATTACTTTTAGAGCGCACGTATACCAGCGGTTTCTTGGCGCTATAGCTAACAGGATCCGGGGCTAAAAGGCTGGGAGAACTAAAGGAATGTTATTCAAAAGACTTTGTGAACTAATGGTTCTTGAGGTGTTTATGGAATTGTGAGTAGAGAGTGATGGTACGAAGTTCAAGGAGAAGGGAGTTCCAGAGGGTTGGGGCAAGGGTGGCAAATTTAGAGCCTCCCCACTTCTTTCTCCGGTAGAGTGGGATGGTGAGGAGGGACTGGGAAGACAAACGAAGTTCCCTGGTGGGAACATATGGAACGATCTCGGAGGAGATGAACGCTGGTGCCAGGCCAAGTCGGGCCAGGAAGGTGATGGAGGCGAGCTTGAATTGAATTCTGGCTCGCACGGGGAGCCAGTGTAGAGATTTCAGAAGAGGAGTAGAGTGGTGAAATTTTGGAAGTTTGAAGGCCAGGCCTGGTTTTGTATCTGCTGTAGGCGCCGCAAGCTATATGCAGGAATGCCGGCATACAGGGCGTTGCCGTAATCCAGGCTGGACACCACCATGGCCAGGATGATAAGTTTGAGAGCAGAGAAAGTGAAGAAACGAGACACCCTGCGTATAGTGCGCAGTGAAAGGAAAGAAGAAGATACCACAGAGCTAACCTGGGAGTGAAGGGTGAGTTGAGAATTGAGTTTTATGCCTAGGGTTTTGACAGAGGAGGAGGGTGCAGGAGAGGGGCTAAGAGAGGGAGGCCAGAAAAGAGAGGACCAGGGGCTGGATGAACCACCCGTCAACACCAACTCGGTCTTGTCGGGGTTGAGTTTGAGGTGATTGTGGTTCATCCAGTCCCTGATATGGAGCATGACAGATTGAAAGTTTAGAACAGAAGAGGGGGAAGAGGATAGATTGAAAACAAGCTGGAGGTCATCCGCATAATTAAATACGGCGACCTCCATCTGTTGGAGAGAGAAAATCAGAGGGGCGATATACAGATTAAACAGGAGGGGGGAGAGGGAAGAACCTTGGGGAACCCCGCACTGGACTTTCCGGATGTCCGCTGTGAAGTCACCCAGGCGAACGGCCTGGGTGCGGTCGCTCAGGAAGGAGGATAACCAGACCAGGGCGGTCCCCCCGATCCCCGCCGCCTTGATACGGGAAAGTAAGATGGTGTGATCCACCGTATCAAAGGCGGCTGAGAGATCGAGGAGCACAAGGGCCTGGTGCTGATTGGTATCCATACCCTCCCTGAGGTTGTCCAGGACCGAAATGACAACGGACTCCGTAGAGTGTGCGGGGCGGAAGCCGGCTTGGCGAGGGGCAAGGGCTCCATGCTTCTCCACAAAGGAGCTCAGAGCGCAGGTGACATGGCGCTCGAGCACCTTGGCCAAAAATGGCAAGAGGGAGATGGGGCGGAAATTGGCAGGGACAGAAGGGTCTGCCCCGGGTTTTTTCAGAATAGGCACAATTACCGCGGACTTCAAGGGGTTGAGAACTACGCCTTGAGCAAGAGAGCTGTTAAGGAGGTGTAGGGGGGTCTGGGCAAGAGACAAAGATATGGCGGAGAATGTGAGCCGGACAGGGGTCAAGCGGAAAACCAGACTTGACCAGGGGCACCAAGGAGGTCAAACATTCCCTAGTGATGGGGGGGAGGGTGATGAGTTCACCCTTGGGAGGGGGACATTGGGGGTCAACAAAGGAGGGAGAGGGGGGAGGGATGTTGGCCTTGATGGTAGCAATTTTATGAATAAAGTAATTGTTGAGGGAGAGGCAGAGTTCTTCGGATGGGGCGGGCTTAAGGGTTGTTCTGTCCGAGAACGCCAGGTTGTGGACGATGGTGAATATCTCCTTAGACTGGTTTTCCGCGGCTAGAATTTTAGAGGAGAAATATGATGTTTTGGCCTCCAAGATGTCTTTTTTATACTGGGTAAGGGTGTTGGTATACTCCAGTTTTAGAGTGGGGCAATAGTTTCTCCTCCATGCCCGCGTCACGCGGCGTACTTTTAGTTTGGTGGCCTTAAGCTCTTCGTTGAACCACCGATTGGCGTCCTTGTCACGTTTAGAAGTGATGCGCTTGAGCGGGGCAACGGAGTCGCGGCCAGAGGAGAGCCACTGGTCTATGGCATCAACCTGGGAGAAGGTGGAAAGGCCCTGTAGGGAGGGGAGGGAGGAGGTAAGAAGGGAGGAAAGATTTTCCAGGTTAACTCGGCCCCATGAGCGAACCCAGGTGTTTTTGGGGCGGGGGGGCTTAGCTGGGGGGTGGATAGGAAGGAAAAATGAAATCAGGTGGTGGTCAGACCAAGAGCAAGGCGAAATGGAGAGAGATTCCACAGGGCAGTTCAGGGACCAGATCTGGTCAAGCGTATGACCTTTGATATGGGTGGGGGAGTGAACATGGGATGTGAAGTTGAGGGATTGAAGGGTTTCGGAGAATTCCTTAGAGGACGGACATTCGGCGGGGTCGGAGGGCCAGAAATTAAAGTCGCCAAGGAGCAGAATGGAGGAGTTATTGACTGTAATAGTGGCCAAGACTTCCAAGAAGTCAGGGAGAAACTGTAGGGGGGATTGAGGAGGACGGTATGTGAGAAAGCAGGTCAGGGGGGAGAGGTGGAGATAATAATTTATTCATTTGGAAAGTTTTATAAAGTGCGACCATGACCCTTGCGAGTATCCGAGCGCTCTACACAAGGCAAAAGCATGAATAAACTCCATACAATATAGGGGAGTACACAATCAAGATCAGTGAACCTGGTAGTGGGCTACACTAGATCAATTTCTCCTAGAGTGCAAATATTTTCTGTAACATTCAGCAAGACAATCAGAAACGAACTCGACATAACATTATGAAATAAATGACAAAACTGTAGGGTGAGGGCCCTAGGGTAAAATAACAATTATCAACAAATCATAAAATAAATGGAGAATGATATGTGCGGGATAAACATCAAATCTGTCAACATAGGTACATGCAAAATAGAACACGATGATGCCATTAATGATCATTCACGAAAACCCATTTGGCCTGTTTCTTGAAATAGGCAGTGGAAGGATTGGCTGTAATCTCAGTAGGAAAAGCGTTCCAAATTCTTGGAGCAAGGCCAGAGAAAGCACGTTGATACATACTTTTCTTTTTGAATTTGGGAGGTTTCAATAGTAGTGTGGACGTCCTTCTGAAGTTCCAACACGAGCCAGAAAGAACAAGTTTGTGGCCAGATAGGCCGGCGTGTTGTAATGCACGGCTTTATGCGTGAGGCAAGCTATTTTAAAACTAATCCTCACTTCAATAGACAACCAGTTAAGCTGCAAAAGGTCAGGTGTAATGTGATAGTGTTTTTTGGAGCATGTAATGAGCCTGGCCGATGCGTTGAGAGTGGCTCTGAGAGGGGCCAAGCTCCCTTTAGGAAGCCCCCCAAGAGTCACAAAACAAACAATATTCAAGACGTGATAGCACCTGGGATTGTACTACAGACTGTGTTGTTATTTATTATTTAGGTATAAATCACCACATCCTTATATAGGCATAGAAATCATAACCATATTTAGGCATAGCTCATGCAGTCCAAATACGGCTGGGCTACTTCCACTAGTTCCGAAAATCCACAACGATTTCTTGGAAAAACCCACCTTCAGCAGTCAGGGACTTCCCCTTGCTTGAATATTGATTTATCCAAGAACTCATGGAGTTTTCAAAGAACTGAGACTCTTTGATGACGTTATGTCCAACCATACGTCAAACCTGGCACCTTCAAGGTATAAATATGCCCACATTTGCCAAAGCAACACACGGTGGTTTGGAGCAGTTCAACTATCTACTTGCCCGACGCGCCCTGCTACAGCAAGTGCTGAAGGAAGCCGACCCTCCAGCAGACGCACTGAGAGAGACGCTTTTTTGTCTCCTGCCGAGAAATCCAGCTCCAGTGTTTCCAAGCTACCCTTGCGGGTTGCTGGGAAATCAAGTCCCGAGACCAGCCTTCTTCATTCTAAACTAAGGTACGGAGCTGACCCTTAGAGAAATCTTGGACAGATTCTTGGCAAAAAGAATACTACATTTATGCTACACCTCACTTACTTCTTCCCTTGTACTAAGCTTAGGTTAGGTACATTGGGGTAGGCATATTTTAGAAGCACCAGTTGAGTACTTTTAGCCTCTGTTATGTATGTATGTATTAATCTATGGTGTAGGAACCATACAATGCTCTTACAGTATTATTTTATTATACAATTTCTACTGTATGCATTATATTTTACAACCAGTTTTACGATTGCAGCAGTTCATTTCTTAATGTTGAGAAAGAAGACTGTTCAATAAATCCTTTTATTGAAAATGCCTGTCTTTCTCCTTTCTCTGCATCTCTGGTGAAACTAAGCATGCACAATTGACTGAGTGAAATATCTATCTATTGTTTCCATGACTCTGAAGACACGTTTTATCTTGGGGAAACAAAGTTGTCATGTGTATGTGGTTGTCAGAGACTAATCACTTCTTGTGAATTTGAGAAAGTGACCTCTGAGCTAGCTGGCACACACAATTAAGTTTAGTATATTTGGTAGAGACCTAGTCGACCTCAGTCCTACGTCTAATCTACAGGATATATCATTCCAATGTGCAGAACCTATTGGGAATATAGGAACTACACTACATGGCGCCCAACATTTGGTTATGCACTAATTTAACGCTGGATATTAGAGTACCTCAGTCGTGGTTTTCACAGAGACCCCTTTTTCCCGTAAAAACTCCAATAGATGTCTGGAGTGGGTTAAAGGATAAAATATCTGCCTTAAACTGAGTAGAACGAAAAATACTATGTATTCGTTTTTGGTTTTGTTCAGCGTTGAAGGATACAGTGTTCCAAAATATTGTGCAACTTATCTTTATTTCCTTGAAACTTGTTCTGCAAACCTTCATAAAGAAATGTTTGATAGTGACAGCGAGAACGGTGGAGCTGCAAGAACTGCAACCCAACCGAATCTAGATACTACAGGTTTTAATGAAAATGACCCGGATGTTATACACATCCCGGCAAATGTAAGACATTTTTTTACTTTCAAACTCGTAAATAATGGAGTATCATCGAGAGGTGGTAAAGTAATTTTTGTAATAGAGGCACATGAATATCGGCAGACAGAGGTATTCTATTCATGGATTGTCTTTCCACAAGCAAATCCAGTAACACATGAGTTCCATTTCTATAAAAGGGAGGAACATCCAGCGGAATACGTTCCTTTTGAGGACGTTAACATTTCACTAACTTACCAAGAGCATCAGCTCTGGTTTAATGGCGCCCTACAACACCAAAATAACATTACCAGGCTCGGTCCACTAGGTAGACCAGAAGCTACATGGCCGGTACTAGCCAGCTATACACCACATCCTAACATCGAAAGAATGACGGATGTAGAATTGTTAGCTCAGCTAAAACAATTAATTAAAATACATAGACAATTGGTACAATAGGTCATGCGGACCTTAACAGTCTAACCTGCTGTAAGAATTCCACAGCACACCCCTCATCAGGGAAACACAAACAAAATCACACCAAAGACTATACAGTCAGTAATCTGTAAGTTGCCCGCAAAAAGAGAACAAATTCCATTATGGTTAGCCCAGAACATTACTCTAATAGAGGCAGTTTTTCCCGATAGTACACCTCATGAAAAACACAGGATTCTAACAATCTGTTTACCAATGGGGATTGCACCACACGTGGAGAACAGTGACACTTTGGGTACAGTCTTTGCTTCAATGTACACAAAAACACATGGCGTCCCGTCTATGGTGATGACACCAGACGTTCTAAGACAGATTCAAAATGTATTCGGACCTGAACCAGCCTTGAATCTCGGTATGAAATTACTGAAAGATTTCAAACAGGTTACAGCTACCTTATTAGCTAACATTAAAAGTAAAGCAGCATCAGTGACAATCCGCCAAAAATTAAAAGAACTAGATATTACTGAGCAACCGTATGAGCTTGCCAGAATTATTGAAAAATCCTTTGAAGAACTAGGAAGAGATTGTTTGGGAGGGAAACCTGTCAAGCCCGAACTAACAGAAAATCCTAAAAAAGATGTTATCAAAAACAATTAACTACTCCTAAAAAGAAATGGGAAAATAGTAGACAGTCACTTCCTAAAGAAAGGCGTTCTCAGTCCAGGGGTAGATCACCTCAAAAGAAGCACTCTGAAAAGAGATATAACCTTAGAAATAAAATTCAGTTAAAAAAATCAACCTACTGCTCACAGGCAGTATCCAGTAAAACAGGAAGCTAAAAAGCAAGTCAGGGAGATCTTAGATCAACTTGAATACCAAGAGGTGATTGAAACTGCACCTCGTCAATGAACAATCCTTTGTTTCCTGTCTCCAAACCAGACAATACATATCGTCTAGTTTTGGATTACAGGCATTTAAACTCTTGTTGCAAAACTTTTGCAGTACAAAATTCACACAGTGCAGAACTGATGAATAACATTGTTCGCAAGAAATATAAAACTTCATTACATATTTCAAACAGTTTCTTCTGTCAAAACATTGCCCCTGAAAGCAGGTATTTGACCGCTTTCTCAATAATGGGGACATAGCGATAATTCTGTCATCTCCCCCACGGATTCAAGAACAGTCCTGGATTATTTTCAGCCAGAGTAACAGAGTTACTACAAACGTATGATGATGAGGCATTATCTTATGTTGATGACATCTATCTTACAGATGATGATTTGGATAGGCACTTCAACAGGGTAAACACCATAATACTTTGATTCGCCTCTGAAGGGTATAAATTAAATTTTAAGAAATCAAGAATTGCCCACCTAGCAGCAAACTTTTTAGAAAAATGTGTGCTGCTCCGAAATCCAAAAACGCTGAAAAACCTACAGTCAATTCTAGGATTCCTAAACTTCGTAAGAACTTATATTCTGAATGACGCAGAAAGGGTTAAACCTCTCTACGAACTAATAAAACCCAATTTCAAACCTACTAATTGGACTCAAAAACACACAGAAATTTTGCGTTCAGTACTAACAGACATGTTAGCAACAAAACACTTACAAACACGCGACAATGTACGCAACCTTGTAATCCGAATCATCCCAGGGAGATGCGGATTCACATACCTAACCTTTAACGAAGGTGAAAAGGTACCAATAGCTTACAAGTCACACTTATACACACAAGCTGAAATGAAATTCACTTCAACAGAAAAATTCTGACAGCGGTTCAGACTGCTGTAGCCAAGGAGAGAGCCCTCGCACAGGGTGAATGCATAAAAATAGTTACACCTGTACCTGCCTTAGAGGCAGTGACAAAGGCAAGAATTCCAAATGCAAAAGCTCTACATCCTAGATGGATACAATGGGTTAATTCTCTTGCTGCAACAGACGTTGAATACGTTTTTGACCCCTACTTGAAAACAAGAATTTTTACAATATGAACAAGAATGTCCTCTGCCCACTGAAATTCTGCCTCTGGAAAAGTACAAATGTATAATTTATACAGACAGATCAGCACACCCGCGATTGGGGGCAAACAAGCTTATAGTGCTGCGTGCGTGATTGTTAAATGTCGGTGGCACGATGGTAAATTCAGACCTATGGTCACAAAAACTCAATCTCTGGGATATTGTACAGCTCAGCGAGCTGAACTACAGGCTTTTAAGATGGCGCTTGAAAATACTGATTGCGAATTCCACACACTCATAGTGTGCGATTCGTATTACTGCATCCAGTTTTACAATGAATATCTGCAGACCTGGGTTCAAAATGGTTTTAAAGATACAAAAGGTGGCACAATCAAGCATAAAATGCTTTGGGAACAAGTAGTTCTTTTACAGAAAGAACTACAAAAGACTCACGTGATCCATACACTGAGTCATCAGCATGATGGTGTTCATGTTGAAGGAAATTCATTGGCTGATGACGCCGCAAAGGCAGCTGTGCAAACGGCTTCCGTAACTGCTATTACTCGTTCAAAAATGAAAATAGTCAGCGAAATAATGCAACCAGTCACTGCTTCAATAAAAGTCAGCGGTAAAACACTACCGAAGGGCTTTCTACTCAAGTACTCATATATAACTGATGCGAATAATGTTCTTTTTGCTCAAATCCCTGGAATGGGGCATAGAGTAATCCCAAACGTGGAACACAGGTTAGGACTAATCTTAGAAGCATATGAAGGGCTTGCCTCTGCACATGCAATTGTTTCCGCCACAGTTTCATTATTAAAACAGTGATACTGGTGGCCACAGATGAGAAAACAAACCAGAAACTGTGTTTTGTTTTGGAATGTGAAATATGCCAGAAAATGAAAGTTTCAACAGTGAAACGCCCGGCGCAGACGCTCCTTCTAAATTCAGATAAACCACTAGCGTGTGTTTACCTGGACCACTGTGGTCCCTTACAAAGGGATGCCAACTATAAATATATCATGGTCGCAGTGGATTCATGCTCGAGATTCATTTTGATGTGGCCTCAGCGCTCAGCTGACGCTCAAACTGTTATAAAAGATTTGCAAGTCTTTATCGGCACATACGCAATCGGCAAGCTACATTCTGACCAGGGTCCCGCGTTTAGCTCTAGGGCTTACAAGGAGGCCATGGCCAGCTTGGGCGTTGCGTTGCATTGCGATTTTCGAGTCCATTCCATCCTGAGGGAAATTCGGTTGTGGAAAGAAAAAACCGTGACATAAAGCAATCTATAACAGCTAGGGTATTAGGTTTGGGTGATGGGTGGGTCAACCATCTAATAAATGTCCAACATAGTCTTAATAACCTGCCAAGAAGTTCTCAGAGTGGAATCACTCCATATGAAATGCTTTTTGGTACTAGAATGTTGGTTGAAGACCTCGATCGTCACACTTCAGTGGTGGAACAAAAACCCTTTGATATCCAAGATCGTTTGGCTGCTTTACAGGACTTAAATGAAACAAGAAGAAGTCTAAGCAATACCAGCGAAAAACGACCACTGAAGAAAAAACACCTTTCCCAGCAAGACCTGTCTGCATTCCAAAGATTGGGGATCTGGTCAGGGAGAAAATAGCAGACAAGAAGGAATTTGGGCCTTCTTACAGAAAACCAGTACCTGTACTAGCAATCCAGGGATCAAGAACACTACTACTGGCGCCCATTGCTGGAAAAAAGGAGAACCGGTCTGTGTCAATTGACCTGGTAAAACCACATCCAGTGGCTGATAATAAGTAGTAGGCCCACTGGACTCCCAAGATGTAGCAGACGACCAAATCTTGCTACTATCCAAGAGGTTCAAACTGAAAGACTCATCACCTTTGAAGATTCTAAAGTGAGAAAAGGACTATGCAATAAAGCCATGGAACTTGTGGATCTAGAAACCCAAATAACAGTTTGTCAAGAAACTCCTGTCTACAAAGATGTAGCATCTGACTATACAAACATGTCAAGGGAACAAGCAGCTCCAGCGATTTCCAATAATCCGGATGCGATGCCAACAATTGACAGAACTGCCTCTGGCTACTTGATCAACTTGGGTAACTTTTCTGAGGATCCCAGTGAACCTGAACCTACGCCAGCAAACAAATCTTTCAAGGAAAAAGTAGAGTAACTTGGTCAAGAGCTCACAAATACATATCTGGTTTCACCATGGGTTGAACTTTGGATTGTGTTAGGTGTTCAAATTTCAAATTTATTTTATTTGTCTGATTACTTAAAATCTTACAAAAATCAGCTAAAAACATTTACAAATATAAAATACTAAAACTATCCATATGTTCAAATAATTTTCATCAGTCTTATATAAAAGTCAATCGTTTAAAATTAGATTTTTTGGTTGATTCAGTAGGTTTGTATTCCCACAACTCGTAATTTAATCAAGCACAGGATTCCAACTTTTTTAGTACCATATGAAGGAATTTAACGAAAGCTGAATTAATTGGGAGGTCTTCTGGATTTAAGCTTGCCACTAATGCCTGCCTACAAGACCTTACACCACGTTCATTAAACAATTTCTTAAGTGTACTTTTTCCACTTCCAAATCTGGACAAAGCCACAATAGGTTAAAATGGCTTCTTGTCCTGATTTACATAGTCTACATAGGCCGTTATCATCTGATTTTTTCCATGGTGCCAAGTGGCATGAGCCTGGAAAATGGCCAAACCTAGCGTTCATAAAAATGTTTTTCTTTGTTTTTTTCGACCATGAAGTTTCCAGGTAGGTTTGAATCTTGAAACCATTCACAATTGGCCACGCATGCTTTCGTTTAACAAAAATATCTTTATCCTTTATCAAGGAGAGATAATCAGTAAGTTTGTTTACTTTTTTTTTTAAACTCTCCTGCACAATAGTGGTGTTCCAGATAGGTGTTATACCAAACTCCTCAATTGCTAGATTTAAGTAGGGGCTGGCAGTTAGCTTCCTGTTATTTTTTATTTTGAGCCTCAGCAGACAAGCTATTTTGTTGTCCTGGTCATTTTTTATTCTTTTCCACACTTTCATTGTGTGCCCTTTCCTTGCATAACATTGGCTGTTTAGCCCAAATTCCAATCTCACTTGGGCTTGAGAGGCATTATTTGGGAGAGAAAATAAAATTCTATATGTTTTAGCGACTGAGGTGTTAATGATCTCTGCATCTTTCCTGTTGAGCACCTCACTGCCATATGTTTTTTTTTCTTGGTGATACAATTTTGCAGCGCGCGGCGTTTATCATCGTTTGCCGAGTTACTTTTCTTGATATTTTGCGAGTGCTGCGCCATTTTGGATCTTGCTGCAGGATCCCGCGGGAATTTGGCAAGCTTGATTACGTAATCGCGGCTTGCCAACGACGCAAATACGCCGTGATCACGTATCGCGGTACTTCGCAATTGCGAGCTTTGAGATGCGGCGAGCAGCAACAATCTCGCACACGCGAAAATATAAAATTTGCAATCCGCACATCCGCCGCCCGTATTATCCGATAAATTGCAGGTCGTATCATTAAATGTCACTACTCCCTGTATCTGCGCATTTTAGGGTGCCCAGAACAGTGAGTCTATTCTTCTTCCTGGTCCTGACGAATGCCGAGCAAATTGAACTCAAATGGCAGAAACATGTTGACCGTGTTTTAAATATTTCCTTTTCACTTCACTAATGGGACTATCTGGTTCAAATTTGCACAACCCTGAGTAGTCCAGAAAAACCAACTATGTTTTTCGATCACTGTTTTTAATAGAGTTAGAGCTACCCTCTTAGTAAATAATTTTGAGGAGTAGCGCATACTCTTTTTAGATTCACTTTCACCTTTCTAGCGACAAAAGGGACCCAATGAAGACAACTGGCTACCAGTGTTCCACTGGGGCCTGAGGGTCCTTTTAGCTAGTTCTTTGAACACGTGCACTCTATTTTCTCCAACTGACAATAACAGCCTTGTCTATTAACTTAGTGGTATACAGAACTAATTCTGGCTAGTAGAGTTTGTCTGTTGTGGATACTAACACTCTCTTGTTGTTTGAGTTATGGATACATAGGGGGATGAGAGTGTTCTTCTTATAACCCTTACTCTCTTGTTGATTGAATTACGCACAAGTTGTAATCATGTGACTCGCGCGCCAACGTCTGAATCGAGCAGCGGACCCTGAAGTCGGAGCTCAGATTGCCGGTCTGCAGTAAGATCCCGTTGTGGTTGATTTATGTTTCAATCAAGTGAATAATCTCCGTAAATTTACAGCCCGTTCCATTTGCTTTGACAGAACGAATTAAGCACACGATCCACCAGCTAAAACCCAAGGCAGCCACGCCGCATCTGAACTCCAAGCGACACAAAGTTTAGAGGTACAATTATTCACCCGTGAAGTCCTAAAACTTGTAATACAATAAAAACTTCAAAAAACTTAGAGTCCGTTCTGTCTGTATTTACAGATTAAATCAAGAGCACGACCTGCACACCATACAATGAGGCAGCCACGTTGCATTTGAACTCGTAAGCACAGGAAGTTCAGAGGTATAGCATTTGGCTAACTACGTGTGAAGAATTTCCAATATAGAGTGAAGCTGAACTTCCAAGCATGCTATTACCATTTACAGCGCAGTGCCATTAGGAGTCTACCTCAACGCGACTCGCTGATAGAACAAGGGACCATGTTCCAGAAAGAAAGGTTCAAGGTACACACCTGCTTTTATTTCTAAATAGAGGCACACATAGTAATGTCCAAATTCACTGAGACTGATGTTCTTTTAAATTTTATATGCAGTGCACAGAGAAGAAAAAGACACACAGGTATTACTAGGTGTTACAGGTGTAGTCTGACCCATTGAGAGTTTAATAAAAAGAGATCCCTTCTTACACCAATCTTTTATTTTTGTATGCCACCTCCAGTCCATGTCCTGAGGAGAACCCCTAAATAATCGAAGGGTTCGAAACGCATTGACTCTACGCTGGAACCAGAATTATAATGGGCATTGCAGGAATACAGTTAAAATAAATTTTCCCTGCATCTAGACCCCCAAAAAAGGATAGTTTCCAGTGTATTCGATAGGCAGGCTTTAAGACAGTATTGTTTGGCCTCCTGTTTTTGTATATATGAAATATTAGGACTGGTGCCCCATGAATCCAATACTTGGAGGCATCCCCCATTCCCTTTGTTTATATGGTGTCTTTATAAATGTTTTTTCATTTTCATTTGGTTGTAATATGTGTATGTATTAATGGTGTAAAAAAAGTATTTTTGATGACAGTGTCTTGTTTTCGCACATGTTGAATTGTAAAAAATACACGCAAATAAGTAAAATGATCACAATGAAAATGTTGCCCGCTTCGGATAATTAACTAGGTGTGGTGTCAATAGATTGATTCAATGAATTAAGTGATCTGGCCATATTTGTTGTTTATTCACTTGTACTACCAAGGACAGGATATCCACATCTGTCCATCCACCTCTTCATTCACTCCTGATAATAATATTGATATTATTTATAGAGGATGTAAATGCCCAAGGGTGCCTTGGTGCTAGGGTATGCAAGGTTAGCGACAAAGGAAAACCGACAAAGAAAATCTGAAAACCAGAAATGTAAGTGATTAGTAAAACTAATAGGGATTTTAGTTCTCTCCTAAAACAAGTCCGATTGGACAGATTTTTGTAACTGGATAGGCAATTTATTCCAGAGTTTGCATATTGTGAAAGAAAAACATTTGCCCCCCAGAAAACTTTGTACATTTGGGGATAGTCACAGTTTTGGATGCAGCAGATCGAACAGCTATCCTAGGTGTGTTGCATGAGGTCTTCCACATATACTCGGGGCTTGTATTGTGGAAAAATGTGTGGGCCATATAGAGTACCTTTTAAGCAACTCGCTTTTTGATCTGAAGCTAGTGGAGCTCCACTAACGTGCAAAAAACTGATTTAAATGTAGGTATTCTCTTAAGAAGACCAGCAGCAGGATTCTGTAATATTTGAAGTTTGTTCATGGAGCATTGATGAATGCCCAGATCGAGAGCATGAGAATTATCGACCCTGGAAAGTACCAGTACCATGTTCACTGTTTTCTGAAGGTCAAAAGAGATAAAAATAAGAATCTTTCTCAACATTCTTAAGATGCAAAAACAAGAGGATGAAAGTTTGTTGATCTGATTAGAAAATGTAAGATTTGTGTCAAGTGCCATCAATTCACAATAGATGCATAGCTTACTACAGTCATGTACGTGTCTGTAAAATAATTTTAATGACAAAACAGACGTATATAAACCCTCTTGATGCTGAAGAATACAATAATATGAATTGTCTTAATCATATGTTACAGCTGGCATCTAGTTTCCTCATTGTTGGTTACTCCCGCTCCCACCCTGGTTCCTCCTGCTCCCATACAATTTTTGCCTACCATTGTTGGTGGAACATGCATTTCTGTGGTGCTCTCTCATGAAAGCTAGTGGTCATCTTGGTTTTCACAAAAAGATGTAAGAGTTGGTGTTGTGGTAAAAACTTTAAAGTGACCCTGTCTCTGAAGTGTGGCCCAATGGTTAGAGCGGCAGACCCTGATGCAGAGGTCTAGCCCGGGACCAGGGTTCAATTCCCCACCTCGGCGGGTCTTGGGCTCAAAATTCCATGGACCTGATAATTCTCGCCTCGGTGCCTATTCCAATCATGGAGTCCCACTCTGCAACTCTGGGCAATAGCTTGCTTAATCTCCACAACGGCCCCCACAACGCTAAGGATGCCTGGCCGTGCCCAGGAGTGGATGCCTCACAGGGAAAGCCAGGATGGGTTCCACAGCAGTATTCGTACAAGCACCTTGAGACCCTTGCGGGTGAGTAGTGCGCTATACAAGTATCAATTTACAATTTACTCTCTTACCGCCTCCCAACAACAACTCACCAGAGATAAATAGATAGGCCACTGTTGGGAGCTCTGTTTCTTTTTCTGCATGCCCTGAAGGCTATTTAAATACATAAACCCAATGCTAATGAATGGTCTGGTTTTTGGGTTCATATTGTTTGTGTACCTGGGCAAGACCTTCCATGATGTTGATCATTGCATGTTCAAGGGGCTGTAGTATAGCTTAGCCACTATGAGGCTTGACTTACTGCATTTGATGCACCTGTACTGAGCTAACGTATTCTCAGAACTTGCTAAGCCTTCAAACTCAATACAATATTGTACACATGTTGACCATTGACATTGCAAAATCTGACTTACTCTGCAGTGTAATACAATCAAATGAATGAATGAAGGAATGTATAGGTCTCAACTACTCAGAGGAGCGCTGAGCTGCTAGAGAGGACGGAACATCCCTTGCGTACATAGCTACTAACACACACCTAATTTCCTCAGTGAGAAAAGTCAGGATTTCAGTTTTCTACGCAATGGAAAACAAGAAATCAATAGAAGAGAGACAGAAGAAGAGCACAGCATTCTGGCAGGAAATGTTCTCACCAGATTATCCGAACTAGCCAGATACCTCTCCCTATGCACCAGGATCAGGGGATTGAATAATATCCATTTCCTGATAGGCAGCCAGCAAACAACCCTTAGAACTGATGAGATGGACAAATCCTAGGCCACGTCATTTTGGACAACCTGTTCACCGATGCCTCCATTGTTCCTAAACAGAGTAGGTTGTGCTAATCAAGACGTGAAGTGATCAACGCATAAACCACCATTCTCCTTGCTTCCAAAGGGAGGAGGGAAAGCAATCTTTTCAGAGAGCGGAGCATGCCAAGGCATTGACCCACCACTGCAGAGATCTGCGGCCTGATAGCAAGAGCAGTGTCAAACTTCACCTCTCATTTTTTTTAAACCACAGCAGTTTGAGGAAGAGTCCAGCAGTGTGGGTGGGCCAAAGATCTTCTCACCAGTTTGACAGATGAGAGCAAAATGGAATAATTTCTGTCTTCTCTGAGTTGCATTTAAGGAGGTTGCACTCAATGCGTGTGAGCCATCAAATGCAAAAAGCAATTGGGTATCATCAGCATATGAGATGATTTGACTTCCAAACCGCTTTACTGTAGTGGTCAAGAGGACATGAAGATATTAAAAAGTGTGGGGCTGTGCAAAGACCCCTTCCTTGACTGCCTTACCTTCAGAAGAAAAATTAGCAAGCCAAACTGACTGGCCTCTTGAGTCCAAAAAGGACTTAAACCAGTCCCATACATTGCCCCTCACACCTATTGCAGACAATCGGTACAGGAGGATAGAGTGTGGAATGGTGTCAAAGGCAGCAGACCAAACAAAAAGGATAAGAACCCCATTTTTTCCCCATCCATTTACCTTTTAATATGGTCAGATATCTCCAGAACAGCCGACACCGTACTATGACATGAAGGGAAGCCAGATTGACTAGGATGAAGCAGCTTACATACCTAGAGCTACAAGTAGACCACTGTTTCCAACATTTTAGTGAAGGCTTAGAGAAATGATATTTGCTTGTAGTTACAGAAGATGTTAGGATCTAAGAATAGCTTTTTAAGCAGTGGGACCACTTTGGCCAGTTTCCAAGCAGTAGCAGTCGGTTAGCTTGGGTGTGGGGGGGCAGCCTGTCCCAGGCAGCACTGTTGTTGGTGGCGGCGAGCGGAAGGTAATTTGTTATTCGTCCGTCAACTCTCCCCCCTCTCTTACCTGCACTGGCTGTCACTAGGCGGCAAACTGAGGGTCTGCCCTGGGGGGGGGAAATTGTTGATACGCCACTGAGTAGCAGACAGTTGATCAGTGGTGGATGACATCTACCACTACGGCTAGCATTGAAGAATGGCAAGAATCCAATGGGGAGCACAATTTACATTTTAGAATTGCTTCTCTCAACTTTTCTAAGGAGATGGACTTAAACTGGGTAAGCCTGCTCTTATGGCTGTCAGGGCAAAGACACCAACAGGAGGACAGTTCTCCTGGAGAGCAGGCAAAGAGCTATGTCGAAGAAGTTAGCTCGACATTACACAACTCTTGAGATGGGACAGTTGCCCTGTAACAGGGCTGTGGGGAGAGAAAGGGTTTCATGATCTTTAAAATTGCTCTGGGAAATGTTAATTTTGTCACACTTTGAACTTGTTTAAGGGACACGTTGTAAGCTCTAAGAATGGATTTATAATTCCCTTTTCTCTTAGAGCAATACCTCTTCCACTGTCGTAATTTGACGGTGATCGGGTTAGCGTTAAGCTTTGCTACACACATTTCCCTTATCTTGACTATGGTTGTCGGAAGCCATTTTGTATGTATCGGCGGCCATTTTAGTTGAATGGGTTGCCTCGTGCTTAGCATGCCCTTTTGTCCTTCCTCTGTACCACTGACTACTCGAGTTTGCCCAGCAACAGGCTATTTTTAGTATTGGTCAAGCTCACACATGCGCAGTTTAGTCTGAACAGTCATCACTCAGGAATGTTTCACCAGAACTGACCAGTGGTGTTATAGCTCCTCCCATGAGTTGGCTGTGTTCCAAAAATGACCATATATGTACCTAAAACTCTGTAATTGTATTCCGCCTACATTTTATTACTGTAAAACTGTATAAAAGAAGGATTTGCACCGATGTTCGGTGTGATACTTCTTGCATTACTGAAGGGTGCTGTAGGAATGTACCACCACCCCATGGGGTCTTAATAAACTTGTCTTTTGCATTTTCTAGTTTCCGTGCCAACATCTTTTATGGTGTAGAGGGTATTCTGCGGAGTATGTAGGACTGGAGAACCCAATACCACAAATTGGCGACCACGAAGGGACTCATCGGCGACTCGGATGCCCGAAGGAGAGGTTGTGACGAAGGATTGGAAACTCGCCATGGACGCGTACGCTGCCATTGAGTGACCCGAGTCTTGGCACCCACGGTGTTTTCTTCCTTTCCTTCTGATCTGACCTTCCAGGTGGCGCCGGTCCTCGACTGAGATCCTGTTCGTTCGAGTTGTCGTGCAGTGCGGGTTTGGCTGATTTGATCAAAGACCTTGGCAGTTGGAACCTGGATATCTGAGAATTTGGTAAGCTTGTGATTGGTAAGGTAGTCTACGGACGCTTACTGTGGCTCTTTGAATATGTTTTGAGTTAGCTAACATTTGATCCTATGATTTGAACTATATGTGCAGTGCACTTCACATAGGCGGGCATGTAGAGATATTTCTCTCAAATTTGTTGGTGTTCGAACGGCACGTTTGTGTGAAGTATATTAAGTGCCATATTTGTGGTATCACGTTTCCGTGATACTTTTTGAACATGCCTGTTTTAAGCACACTTCGAGGAATGTGCTGTCTTGGAAATGGTACCACTTATCGATTAAATGAATCTCAGCCGGTTCCCCCAGAGGGGACTCCCAATTGGGAGATGTATGTGAAATTCGGCCTTCCCCCTATATTATACAGTAAATTATGGAATAAGTACACCAGATCTGATCCCGAGTTGCAATGGCCACTACATGGGTCGTTTGATTTACGAAAGGTTCAGTTTGTGGAGCAATGTTTGTTTCAGCGCAGGGCTAGACAGGATATGTTTGATTGTGTACGAATGTGGGAGAAAGCAGTGCGTGAACGAATGAAGCGTGAAATAGCCTTGGTGGAAAAAGAGCAGCGTAAGGCTGCTCGAGATAAGGCTTTACAGCTGGAGGAGAAGGAGTTGCAGGAGAAGAAAGAGAGGGAGGCACGGGAACGTAATTTGCAAATGAGTTGTCAATTTCCTATTCGGCGTCCGCTTTATCCTGTCCTTACTAATGAAGTTGATGATTTTTCATTACTAGATCGGTGCCCGTCTCCGTACGTTTCACCTACGGCCCCGGACGAGGACTCGGACAATGATGATCACTGGAGTAAGATTATGAGGTTAAGTGCCAGTGTAACTGCGGAGTTGCGCAGTTTCGCTCGCAAGTTGACTTTGAGCAAAATAACTATGTCAGAGATCAATGATGAAATGAGTAAGTGGTCCGAACGAGAACGATTGTATTTTTTGAGCCAGTTCGGAGATGAAGTTGTAGAACGATTTAGGAAATATTCGCCTGATCTAGAGCCTAAGGATATATCAGTTCATCATGAGAATATGAGTAAAGGTTTATTTGTTATTGCAGATGCGGATGAATTATTCCGACGGTTGGTCCAGCTACGGGATGAGGCGTTCAGATTGCGGGAAGCACGAAAAGCATCAGACGTGCCTGCGCCGGACTCGACGGAGCAATCCAAACAGTGTTCTATGTTTGGAACAGATAAGCATTCTACAGTTCATGTTATGCCTATGTGTGAAGCCGCACCTTTGTATGTTCCCCCCAAAGGGCAAGGTACAAGTGATGATAAATTGTCTGGGGATGCAAAGGGTTATTTTGTATATTATTGGGTATGTACGCCTTGGAATAGAGCAGATGTTATGGCATTGAAAAATGCTTTACCCGATCCCCGTAAAAATCCGGCAGCTTTCTATGAAGGAGTGGAGGGGGCTATTTCTTCATGTGTTATGACACTAGTTGATATTGATCTTCTCTTTGGGTTAATATTGCCCCCTGATATGTGGAGAGCGATCCGTAAGTTTGATGACCAAGCGATTTTGGGAGCGGATTGGAAAGTTATAGCCCAAGCTGATTTAGACAGGGAGCCTGCATGTAAGCCTTGCCAATTAATTCTAGATCTTCCGACAGCTATTTTGAATAAATTAAAAACGCTTGTTCCTCCTAAAAATATTGATTGGACTATGTTAGCATCTTGCAAACAGAAACAGGATGAGTCGGTGTCTGACTTCTTTTCACGTTTCGAGGAAGCATTTCATGATTACAGTGGGCAATTATTAACGGATGATACGGGTAGGCATTTGTTTGTTGATAAGTATGTGGCTAATCTCCTGCCGGAGATTGCAAAACGTTTGAAAACTAGTGAAAGTTCCTGGACCACGGCGACCCCTGCCTCCTTGTTGATTATGGCTCAGTATTACGAGCGACAGGAATTAGAGGCTAAAGAAAGTACTGATAAGAAGGCGAAGGAGTTAAAGACGAAAGTGATGTTGGCTCAGGTTCGTGCGACACAGCCGAGAGGGAACGATAGAGGCAGGCGAGGAGGGTATGGTACGTCTTATGGTCGTACCGACATTGCTGAGGATCAATGTGCATACTGTAAAGAGTTTGGGCATTGGGCTGAAGATTGTCCGGTGCTTCGTGAGCAAAGTAATCAGCGTGGTCGAGGAGGTGGAAGGACACGGAATAGGTTTTCGGGAGCGAGGGGTGGAGCAAGTGATCGTGGTAGGTTTGAGGAGAGGGGTCGTGGTCAGGATGATCGTAATACTTTTGACCGACGTAATCAGTACCAGATATCTGAGGGTGAGAATGTGGAATCTCAGGATTATGTTCATGCATAGGAGTGCGTAGGATGGGGTGTGGAATCGGTTGAAATACCAGTAGATCAAAGAGGTCCATATGTATCAGCGGGCGTTTTGGGTTCTACCGATCAGTTCCTAGTGGATACAGGAGCTACTCGTAGTGCTATGTCTAAAAACCTGGTTCCAAGGGATCCCCTGTCTGGCGAAACGATTACATCTATAGGGTTTGATGGAACACCCTCTCTTAGCCCATTGTCACAACCCCTTACATTTTATATTGACAGATTCTTTGGTCCATGCCCGTTTTTATTGTCACCGAATACTCCAGACAATATTATGGGTATAGATTTGCTTAAATACTTCTGAGCAACGATACGTTGTGCCCCTGAAGGAGTGCGGGTTATCTTGAACGATAATTACTCAGATGTAGAGAGACTGTGTACAATGCAAGAAATTGAGCGTTAGCCTCTCTCCCACAAACGTTATGGGCTACTTCGGACACGGATGTGGGACAGATGCTCATTCCACCTATTCGAATAACTGTTAAGGAGGGTGTGTCTCAGCCACGTGTACCACAATACAAAATCTCTAGGGAAGGTGAAACTGCCTTGACGCACATTGTTCAGGATTTGATTATTGCAGGAGTAGTGGAGGAGGTTCCCTACAATGTCTGTAACAGTCCGATTCTTCCGATCTTAAAGAAAGATACTGATGACAAAGTCTATCGATTTATTATTGATTTGAGGGAAATTAATAAAATTGTAGTGCCCCAGTACCCGGTGGTGTCTGATATCACCACCTTGCTTACTTTGATTCCACCCACTGCTACCACGTTTTCTGTAATAGATCTCAAGAACACCTTCTTTTCCATTCCCATCCATCCTGATAGCAGATATCTATTTGGCTTCACATTAAATAATAAATCTTAAAGATTTTGTCGAGTTCCTCAGGGCTATACGGAAAGTCCTAGCATTTATAGCCAGGTTTTAAAAAGACTGCTTGATTCTTCTGGTTTGCAGTCCGGAGTAGCTCTCATCCAGTATGTTGTATGCACAGTGTGAGGAGAGTACTCTTGCTTTGCTTTCTTTTCTTGCTCAGAATAACCACAAAGTGTCTAGAAAAAAACTACAATACTGTAGACCAAAGGTGACCTACCTCGGTCATCTTTTGTCTAAGGAGGGACGTGCATTAACATCTGATCGAATTCAAGCAATTTTAGATACACCAGTCCCCCGTAGATGTGCGTGCCTTCATAGGTTTAACGTCCTTTTGTAGACAGTGGATAATGGGGTTTTCGCATATTATAAAACCTTTGTTAGTGTTATTGTCCAAAACTACACCAATGCCCCTTGAATGGACAGATGAATGCCAGAATGCTTTTGAACAATTGAGACAAGCTCTTTGCTCTACACCAGTGTTAGGCACACCAGACTACACAAAGATTTTCACGTTGTACGTACACGAGAAAGATGGGTGTGCATTGTCAGTTTTGGTGCAGACTCACGGAGATAAGCAGAGGCCTTGTGCATATTTTTCCGCAATACTTGAACCCGTAGCGCGAGGATTACCTGGGTGTTTCAGAGCAGTTGCAGCAACAGCAGTGGCCATACGTCAGAGTGAGGGAATAGTTTTGTCACACAAATTGCTGGTGTTAGTTCCCCATGCGGTAGATGCTCTACTAAACCAAACAAAGACTCAGTATCTCACGAGCGCACGTTTAACAGGATATGAGCTCACACTGTTGGTGCCCCACATCACGCTAAAGAGATGTGCTACTCTGAACCCTGCTACTTTATTGCCGTATCCAGTTGCTGAGGGTCAGGAGGAAGAACACCATGATTGTGCTTTCCTGACCGAAGAACAAACAAAGGGTCGTGTTGACTTACAGGATACGCCACTTCCAGATGTGGATGGGGAACTGTGGGTTGATGGATCGTGTTTAAGGCTGCCAGATGGCACAACTTCTGCAGCATATGCGATCACAACACTTAAGACAGTGGTAGAAGCAGCACGAATACCACAGAAATAGGCCCAAGTAGCGGAACTAATAGCTCTGACGAGAGCCTGCAAATTGAGTGCTGGCTTATGTGTGAATATCTACAGAGACAGCCGGTACGCCTTCGGAGTAGCGCATGATTTTGGACTACTCTGGAGAGAGCGTGGGTTTTTGACTTCGCATGGAGTACACATCATGAACGGAGAACTAGTGCGTGATCTTTTGAATGCGTTACTTTGTCCAAAGAAAGTGGCGATAATAAAATGCAGTGCACATAAAAAGGTCACTGACAAAGTGGGACAAGGTAACGCTTTTGCAGATAGCATACCAAGAGAATCGGCTATGTCAAGAAATGCCTCGCCAATGTATGTAGTGAAATCACAGGCTGAGCGATGGCACGATGCTAGAGAGGAGATACTAGACATTCAGAAATCAGCGTCTGAGGCAGAACTTGCAATCTGGGCAGCAGAGGGAGTGCTGGATGATGAGGGTTGCTGGCGAAGCAAAGATATGGAAAGATGGAAATTGCCTGCAGCTTACTTGCCAGCAATGGTTCAAATGACACATGGATTGGCACATGTTGGAGCTCTTGCAATTACTCGATTGCTAACGCGAGTTTGGGAGCATCCTGAGATTGCCAATACGGCCAAAAGAGTAGTACAGACCTGTTTGATATGTTTACAGCACAATCCTGCGAAAGGGACGCATACTCTGAAAGGAGGGTTTGTTCCACCTACTGCACCATTTGAAGTACTGCAAATGGATTACATCCAGCTTGAGCGTTGCAATAACCTTAAGTATGTCTTAGTGGTGGTGTGCGCTTTCAGTAAATGGATTGAGGCCTTCCCCACGAAGGATAATACAGCATTGACAACAGCTAAGGTTTTGCTCAAAGAGTACTTCCCTCGCTACGGTGTTTGTAAATTTTTGTGGAGCGATATGGTCCTCATTTTGTTGGGAAAATTGTAGAATATGTGATGAAGGGATTGGGAATTCAGCAGAAATGTCATGCTGTATTTCATCCACAGTCAGCAGGTCTTGTTGAAAGATACAACGCTACTCTGAAATTAAAGCTAGCAAAGATTGTGGCATCTACGTCTTTGAAATGGCCGGATGCTCTGCCTCTGGCATTACTATCTATTAGATCAGTGCCCCATTCCCGAACTGGCCTCACACCCTATGAAGTGGTGTTTGGAAGGCCTATGAATATATGGGGAGTTCCTAAGCCTTGATTGTTACACGATGTGCCTTGTACAATGATGAACGATTATTTGGCACGATTAACAAATGATTTACTTTCTATTCATCAACAGGTTCGAGAAGCGCTCCCCGACATCTCCATTGGAGAGGCTCACAATCTTCGTCCTGGTGACCACATGATGGTCAGGTCCTTCGAGAGAACAAGCAGCTTGGAGCCGAGGTGGCGTGGCCCCGAGCAAGTGCTTCTTGCAACTCGTACGGCTGTGCGAGTCACCAACAGGAAGCGGTGGGTGCACTCCACTCACTGCCGCCGTGTCTCTCCGGATCTGGTGAACCCAACTGTGCTGTCTGATTATCGAGACATCTTGGACGAGGAGAAGAGCCCAGATGTAACGTCTACTGAATCGGAGGGAGCCTTCCCGGACTACAGTGTTTCTGGAAGAGAGAGATATAATCTACGACCACGATAAGCAGTTGTTTTTTTTTTGTGCGAGACTGGTTCAGTTACCGCTCTGGGGTTTGTGAAACGGAAGCCGGGAATATCAAGGGGGGGGGAATCTGTTCTGCCAAGTGTAGCGACACCCGTCTTGAATCTCGGAGAAGAAAACAACGGCTACCTCGGAGCTCAGCACTCATATTTTTGTTTTTTAGTGTTTTTTGAGACATTTTGAACTTTGAACTATGGTATCTTCTGCAGTGCGAAACAAGAGAATTTTTGGTGCAGTACTATTTGTTTTGACAATTGTTGTGATAGCTGTGATAGCTTGGGTAGTAGAACTTTTGGTGCCAGTAAGAGAACATTTATTGCCAACTACCCCGATTCCATCTGAACATTTCCATTTTACTCTGCCTTATCATGAAGAACGACACAGACAGACTTATTTGAACAATAGCTTTATTCAGATTCTGCATCACACCCACAATATGACTAATACTTCGAACTGTTGGGTATGTGGGATGTTGCCTGGACATCAAAAGAAAGGGGGCACACCACTTATCCCACTCCCTTTCTCCCATAATGGCTCTTGTAATGCCTGGTACACACTTTTATTGACTCTACGATGGCCAACGAAAGGTGGGCTGCTTTTTCGACTCAACAAAATCTGCTTCAATGATCGAGATGGCTATCCACAAGCTGAAGGAACTAAGTTTGAATGGGAGGAGTACCGCCCCGACAACGTGTCAGCACCACGAATTTATAGTAATCAAAGGAATGTAAATATGTCCAGCTCACATGTGATTACTGTCATCGATACAAAAGCGGATCTTTGTATTCATAATAAAGGTACAATCCCAGTGGGAAGAAGTGAATGCAACACCACTCTTACCTTTGACACTCCAAATGACATTACATTCGTGGCCTCCCGAAATACGTATTTCATATGTGGAAATAAAGGCTATCACCGTCTTCCTATAGGATGGTTAGGAACATGTTATATATCTTTTGTATTACCCCCAGTGTTTATTGCCCCACCTATGTATCATAATAACTATATTCTGTATCATGATTTTATATTGAATAGGGCGAAGAGAGGATTAGTTCTTGAAGATATTGATCAGACTGACACTGCGTTACAACAATATGTTGATTTTAATTTAGGCCTCTTTTCATTTGTTGGAGCTGCTTTGAACAGTCGGAAAATAAGACGGTTGACACGTGTTGTAGAAGCTGTTGCTAATGAGACAGCTTTTGCTTTAGGAAACTTAACAGAGGAACTCCAGATTACCAGAATTGTAACGCTCCAAAACCGTATGGTATTAGACGTAGTATTAGCTGATCGTGGAGGAGCATGCCGCATTATCAGAAGTAGTTGTTGTGTATACGTGCCAGATAATTCACCTTCTGTGTATGATGCAATATCTAAATTACATAAAATTGCTGCTGAGATACATCCTGATAATGGTACATGGACATTTTTGAGGTGGTTTTGGTCATTACTTAGTACTTGGGGTTGGACGTTGCTGACGATTCTATGTGTAATAATTGGGATATTATTCTTTTTATGCCTTTGTATTCAGTGTGGCCCTGTACTATGTTCTATGTGTCTTTCTGCTTGTATTCCATCCCAACGAGCATTTGCTAAAAATGAACAGATGATTCATAAAGAAGTAGCACAAATTATGTCTATCGATATTGAAGATGAGTACCCTGATTACGTTCACTATGAGGTAGCTTCAGCTAAACGCTAAAAGGGTCGTCTGTGGTAATTTGACGGTGATCAGGTTAGCGTTAAGCTTTGCTACACACATTTCCCTTATCTTGACTATGGTTGTCGGAAGCCATTTTGTATGTATCGGCGGCCATTTTAGTTGAATGGGTTGCCTCGTGCTTAGCATGCCCTTTTGTCCTTCCTCTGTACCACTGACCACTCGAGTTTGCCCAGCAACAGGCTATTTTTAGTATTGGTCAAGCTCACACATGCGCAGTTTAGTCTGAACAGTCATCACTCAGGAATGTTTCGCCAGAACTGACCAGTGGTGTTATAGCTCCTCCCATGAGTTGGCTGTGTTCCAAAAATGACCATATATGTACCTAAAACTCTGTAATTGTATTCCGCCTACATTTTATTACTGTAAAACTGTATAAAAGAAGGATTTGCACCGATGTTCGGTGTGATACTTCTTGCATTACCGAAGAGTGCTGTAGGAATGTACCACCACCCCATGGGGTCTTAATAAACTTGTCTTTTGCATTTTCTAGTTTCCGTGCCAACATCTTTTATGGTGTAGAGGGTATTCTGCGGAGTATGTAGGTCTGGAGAACCCAATACCACACCACCATGTGTGTTTGAGTGTTTTCGAATTTGCGTTCCTTGGCCAAAGAGTCATAAACCAAGTGGCCAACAGCCTACCCTGTTTCTTCTTCCACCCTTGTAGAGGGGCCAGCCCATCTGCTGCCCCTACTAACCATGGTACTACGCAAACAAATGATGGACCAAATGCTGAGTGAATAATAAATTCACCCCCAGTCAATAAATATTAGTTAAATCCATTGTTCTTTTGCTCACCATGCCACCCCAGTTTAGACCCAGCCATATGCACATCAGTCAGGAACTTGTGCCTTATGGGAACAGTCCAGACCGAACTGCCAAGCCAGGTCCTACCTGGACCAGTAACATAATCCTGGGACCGGTTTCTGGGTATTACCCCTCATTAGCCAGGCTAGCTTGAATCCAGTGGCACAGTGAGCAAGGGACCCACGTCTGGGCATACCCATCCCACATAGGGTAAAAAGTGCTACGCAAACAAATGATGGATGGAATGCTGAGTAAATCATATATTCACCCCCAGTTGGACTGTTCCCACTGGGCGCAGGGTCAAGACTGATTTGCATATGTCACCCCGAGTGGGAAGGGTATGCCCAGATGTGGGTCCTGTGCTCTCTATTCCACTGCAGTCAAGCTATCCTGGCTGATGAGGGCTGAAAACTCCGAAACCTGTCCTAGGATGCCTGTCTCCAGTCCAGGGAGGACCTGGCCTGGCAGTTTGGGCCGGACTGTTCCCATTGGGCGCTGGGTCAAAACTGATTTGCATATGGCTCAGTCCAAAGTGAATGGCATGGTGAGCAAAAAACAATGGATTTAGGCCCAGATCTCTGAACCGGAGTGAATGTAAGACATTGTTCTGCATTCTGTCCATCAATTGTTCTTTTTGTATTTGTCACCCCAGTGGCAAGGGTATGCCCAGATGTTGGTCCCGTGCATTCTATGCCACTGGAGTCAAGCTATCCTGGCGGATGAGGGCTGAAAGCCTGAAACTGGTCCTAGGATGCTTGTTTCCAGTCCAGGAGGACCTTGCCTGGCAATTTGGGCTGGACTGTTCCCATTGGGTGCAGAATCAAGACTGATTTCCATATGGCTCGGTCCAAACTGGAATGGCATGGTGAGCAAAACAACGGTAGATTTAGGACCAGATCTCCATACTGGGGTGAATGTATGACATTGTTCTGCATTCTGTCCATCAATTGTTCTTTTTGCATTTTCACCACGAGTGGGACGGGTATGCCCAGTCGTGAGTCCCATGCTCTCCATGCCACTGGAGTCAAGCTATCCTAGCTGATGATGGCTGAAAGACCAAAACCGGTCCTAGCATGCTTGTTTACAGTCCAGGGAGGACCAGCGCCTGGCAGTTCCGGCTGGACTATTCCTAAGGGGCGCAGGGTCAAGACTAATTTGCATATGGCTCGGTCAAAACTGGAATGGCATGGTGAGCAAACAAAATATGCATTTAGGCCCAGATCTCGGTACTGGGGTGAATGTATGCCATTGTTCTGCATTCTGCCCATCTATTGTTCTTTGTGCATTTGTCACCCAGAGTGGGACAGGTATGCCCAGATCTGGGACTCGTGGTCTCTATGCCACTAAAGTCAAGCTATCGCTGGGAGAATTGTCTCATTTTAAAGTCCTGCACCACATTATACCTGCGTCAGGTGTACTGTATGCAGGGTGGGCGTTCCCACGCAGGAAAGCCTCGTAGAAGTGATGCAGTGTATTAGGTATAGGCCTCCCCATGCATTGCTTGGGTTGCGTTGTGCTTGCGACTCAACTCCAAGAATGAGTCACTTTTGCGCCAACAGATGGGTCAGAATTTCTGACGCATCTGTCACTTCTTGTGCCATGTTGAGTAGTATTGTAAATACCACTCATCCATGGTGGGGCAAGGGTTTATTTGCCAGGTGCAAGGAAACTGATTAATCTCTGCTCTTACGCAGAGATGAGTCCGTTTCTTGTAAATCTTCCCCCATGAGTTGACCGCCCCCACATCAGACTCAACCTCTTTGGTCAGGTAGGAGCCGGTACTGTTGAGAACGTGTACCCGCTATGTACTATCCTTCGTCCATGCCCAAAGGACATAGTCTGCCCTCTTATCAGGAAACCGAAGCAAACAGGATGACGGACCCTGAGAATAGCACCTCACTGTATCATTGCCCCTATATTTTTTGTTTGTTGATTATTTTGCACACTTTGACACCTGTCACCCTTCGGTGTCACTGTTTTACAGTTTATACAGCAATTTTAAACATATGAAGGTGCACCGAAAAAAACAATTCAGTCTTTTTATGTTTTCATCAAATTCTTTTTTTATTCAATTTTTTTTAATTAAAAAACAGCCAATTCGTTTCATTCCCAAATCACTGTTTGTGGAACTTCATCAGGGCTTTTAGGACAAATATTGTGATGAGCCATTAAGGATGAGTAGAGGATAACCAATGAAATCCCAAAGGGACACCAAGGTAAAGACTTGCCACCTTGATAGGTGGATCCAGTCCTCACTATATTTGTCCTAAAAGCCCTGATGAAGTTCCACAAACTGTGATTTTGGAACGAAACGCATTGGCTCTTTTTTGATGAAAAAAATTGATTAAAAAACAATTTGAAGAAAACCTACATAGTCTGGCCTCTTGTCTAGCAAGCATTGTATGACCACATTTCAAATAAAAGGAATCAGGAAATAGGTGGGCAATGTTAACGGCAGGGGGTACAGCTTGAAGACAAAAAAATAGAAAATATCAAATCAAGAGTGTGACCTGCTGAGTGGATGGGGGCCAGAACCAGCTGAGGCAGGTTCAGGAAGAGCATATGTTTGAAAAGTATAGGTGCCAATAGGTCCTGCGGATCATTGGCATGCAAGTGAAAATCCCCTAGCACACTGAAATTGGCCCATTGCAGAAGGTGCGGGAGCCAAAGTAGCTTCCATGGATCCAATGAAGTCCCTGGCAGGACCATGGGGCGATAAATTAGAAAAGCTAAAAAAGAGGTATGAGCTGACAACACAAGGTGGGAACCCAGGCTCGTTGTAGCTTAGAGATTAGCCACTTAAAAGTGGTGCAGGACAGAGACTCTTTATATTCATCGATACACCCCCCATCCTCTATCTAAGACTTCTATGGCAGTAGACCAGAGAGTAGCCATATGGGATAGCATAAGAAATGTTAGGCGCAGAGGACTCATTCATCTATTTTTCCATCATTAAGCGTACGTCTAGCCTGCCACTACGTAGTAGGTTTAAAATGAGGTGGGTATTTTATGCATGGAATGAACATTAATAAGAAGGGCCGATAATTTATCAACAAAATCGTCCCCTTGCACAATAATGTTCTGAAACCCTTCCTTATCCTTAAGGGGAGGCAGGTGTTGGGGAGTCTACGGAGGGAACAAAAGAACATCTTGACAGGATACATGTCCAGGGAAGTGCTTTAGGCTCAACAGCTTAGGGCAACTAGACCGTGGGCATAAAGCTCTCATCTCTCTGCTGAAATAGCAGATGTGTCCGAAATAGTCAGAGGAAGTGTTGGCGGCATGGCTGATGCTAGCCGAAGGGAGGGTGTAGACGGACTTGCTATAGGAGCACCTTCAGTGTGCCAGTAGCTCGCCCTCCATGCTCGGCCTCAGGTGTCAGGCTTCCCATCTGCAGCCTCATGTCGAATGACTAGAGCACAGCCAGAACCCAAAATGGAATGTCTAGAAGTCTCAAGCAAGTAAAAAAGACTGCTCGTAATTGCCTTAAAGGCACTCCCTGTAAACACAACACCAGCCTGATAGCAGCAAAACCCTTACCCTTAAAAAATAGAAGATTTCCCTTTCAGAGGGATTTTGGCATCACACAATCTACAATCAAACACAGAAAAGGTAATGCTTACAAATAGGTTAACCACAGGCAGTGGTTCTGGGTAGCATTCCAATTCACAATCTTTCGCCCACTGTGTTGGAGGTCCTTCTTATGCATATCAGTACTGGTCCTGCTCCTCATCAAAACAATCTATTCAAAACTGCTCGTTGAGGTTATCACCAGACGGGAACATAAGAAATCACAGTGCAGTTTCTGCATTATAAGGCCTTATCAGCAAGATGCAGCTTGGATCCAGTGGGATATCAAGCAAGATACCTACGTCTGGGCATACCCTTATCTAACGTCTGGACATTCCCTTATCCATCAAACATACCAAAGCTGACTGGAGGAATGCTTGGAAATAGTCCAACTAGTGGAAATCATTCCAACCCATTTATTACACCCACTATGCCACTCTAGACTAAGCTTGCCTTGCTTAATAATTGACTCTGCTCCTCATGAAAACAGTCCATCCAGAACTACTAGGTGAAGGTTCCACCAGAAGGGAACATAAACAACCAAACACCAGTTCTGGTTCTATTAGGCCTCATCAGTGAGGTATAGCTTTGATCATGTGGTTGTGAGAAAGGTACGTACGACTGTCCATACCTGTGGCCATCTACAGCCTTATATCCATCACCTAAAAACTGATGGGAGGAATGCTTTCAAATAGTCTAACTACTGGCAATTCTTCTGGGTAGCATTCCAATCCATTGGTTTCCACAAGCTGCGTGTCTCTAGATAGTCACTCCTTTTGAAAATCCCTAGTGACACTATCTCTCATTAAAACGGTCCATCCTGAAGTACTAAGTAAGGTCCCTTCTCCAAAAAAGAACGTACGCAACCACAGAATAATTTCTGAATATTTTGCAAACTATACTATTATAGCCTGAACGCACAGTGCAGAGAGCCGGTGATTTTCAAGTTGCTGCTTTTACTGGATGACTTGTCCCATTTGGTTAAAATGGAACGCAGAAGTATCACACCCTTCTTGTCACATTATTATTTTAATCCCTGCAGGCACTTGATTTTCTCATACATGAACACAGTGCTGAAAATATTGTTGGACATATGCTGTCTGAATATAAAGAGATATGTGATGCTATGCAGTATGCACATAAACAGTGCACAACTTTCCAACAAAACTGTGGTTCTGTGAACCTTGTAAGTTTATAAACATTTTTCATAAAGAACTTTACTATGAAAGAAAAAAACTGTGGGGCATATTTACAAAGAAGTGGCGGAGCGCAGCATTGGACTTCTGGGCATATCGCCACACTCCTCCACTACTGAAATGCAGGGCTGCACCATATTTACAAAAATATGGTGTAGCCCTGCATTTCCCCTTGCGCTGGCGCTAATTTCAGCTGCCTAGCACATCTGTGGGCACCCGTGCACCATAGTGCAACGATGCATGCATTGGGGGCAATGATTGTTTATGTGCAGGTAGGTGTCCCTTCCTGCACATAAACAATCTTAAAGGGCAATTTGTAACTTCTATGTGTGCTGCTTTGTGCAGCTTACATAGAAGTTGCAACACGTCATTTATGTCCAGGAAGGGACACCTTCCTGTACAGTAACAATCATGCATGGCGTTTTGCAGGTTTTTCGTGTGCTGCGCAATGCAACACACATAAAAACAGCAAAAACAAGGAGAAAAAAAGCTTTTCTCCTCTTTGCATTCTGTTAAGACCAGGTTTTCCCTGTTCTTAATTTTGGCTCTGCTCCATGTTTATGCCACTCTTGGAAATATAGGGTAGTGTCAAATTAAATGGGTGTTGCGGCAGAAAACCCACTGCAACACCCATTGTCCACCACTTTCATGCTCGGTATAATATGAATAGGTGCTTTAATTACAAGGCAGCGTTCAGCCACGCTAAGTGGCTTAACGCTTCCCTGTAAATAAGGTGAAGCCCATATTGCGAATACAACGCCAAATAAGTGACGTTCTGGTGTTGATAGGGGCTTGTAAATAAGCCCCTGCATGTCTACAGTTTAAAGAGTTATAAGATCATTAGACAATTTGTGTCCTTGTATGTTCAGTTGCTCAGTAGAAATCTGCAAACCAACCAGTGTTACTGCGAGTGAATATAGGTGACGCAATTTGGCATGCTATCAACTGGTAATTAAAGACTATCAAAAATACCTGGATGGTTACTAAAAACGTAATAATATGGACAAGGAATGAGGAAAATCATGTCTAAAAGGACAATTATTGTCTTAAAGACGAGAACCCTCACTCACCCGAAGGTGACATGCTTCATCATTGGGTTCCCTCTTGCACACTGTGAACGAAAGGTACACAGTGAGGGCTACAACTCTCCCTCCGGAGAGGAGAGTGAGGTGTTTTAATTAACTCCAATGTTATGATGAGTGAGGGGCAGAGTGCAAAAATGCAAAGAAAACAGTGAATTAAAACTATCTCCATCAAGGACACACAACTTTAATGGTTGTCCTAGGCAGATAGACCCAAAAAACTAAAAACAGTGTGAAAAATAGGGGTATGGATGTTCCCTATATGTCAGGTCAACATGTTTCTGCCTTGATGACTAAAAAGTTTGTGGCATTCGTCAGGACCAACAATTTGTCACTCTGCTATAACGTGAAAAATAATAATAAAGTAACCATAAGTAATATGTACGGATCTCCAAGGGCTTGAGAAAAGAGCTTGCCTCCTGCTGAAGTCTCAGGGACAACAAACTTCACCCACCAGCTTCCCGAGAGTTCTTCAGAAGTGCCTGCTGTTGTGTTGGACTTTCTGAGAAACTGCGTATCACAAGGAGCTGGAAGCGCAACTCATGAGCAAGAAGCGTGACACTGAACTGCCGCCTTCGCTTCACAACACAAGAGCACCTCGCATCGCCAGATAAGAGGATCGGCGTCGCAGCAGATGCCGCCTCATCAATGGGAAGCGCGTCGCAGGGCCTGTCGGAGCCCCCAAGAACCGCTGAGTCATCGCAGGGTCCCTGAAGAGCTTCACATCGCCGGAGAAGAGGATCAACGTTGCAGCAGACGACGCCCCATCACCGGGAAGCACGTCGCAGAGCCTGTTGCAACTTGCATCTTTGTAGAAGTACCACGCATCGCCGGAGAAGATGATCGATGTCTCAGCAGACGGTGCCGCATCACCGGGAAGCATGTTGCACGGCCTGTCGTGGTACACATCGTATCACACCAAGGAGAAGACAACGTTTTTATTTCTTTGCACCAAATCTTCATCGCATCACGGCGTGGCTCGCTGCATCGCCATGGAAGCGCAGTAAGAATCCGACGCATCACCTCCCCTCGCAGAGAAGAACCGACGCATCACCATCCCCTACGCAGCTGTAGGGACCAGCGCATCACCTTTCATGCATGTAAGAAACCGATTCCTCACCTTCACTGCAACACTTTAGTTGTATTGCGTTCCGCATTTTCAGGTACATTGACTCAAAGTGTCGCATTTTACATCCAAGAGAGAACTTAGCTAATTCTACCATTTTATGTACAGTATTGTGGATTTTTGTTGTTTGTGGTCTTGTGTTAAATCTATATAATATACAACTTGTGTGGTGTCCATCTGTAGTGTTGTCACTTGGTTACTGTAAGTGTTCACAAATGCTTTACAAACTGCCTCTGAGATAAGCCTGTCTTCTTGTGCCAAGCTACCAAGTGGGTGAGCAGGGGTTATTATAGGAGTGTACCTCCTTACCCTGACTAGAAGCAAGGGTCCCTATTTGTCACAGGTACCTACCTATGCTAACGAAGACCCCCAAATCTAACACTCCCTCTTTACACAAGCTCTTCAGCTACTCACACAACCTGTCCATGTGCAGGAGAGGAAAGGGTACCTTCATTGAATTATTGTGAGAAGGGGGTCTTGTAGCGTAGGACTGACTTTCAACAACCATGAGACTGAAGTCACTACAACCTTTCTGAACAATATATGTTGCTCCCCTATTTACTCCCTGGCCTATAAACCCTAGAGGACCTTCAGATGTCCAGGCTAGCTGGGTGAGAGAGGGGACTCTCTCAAATGACCCGTCAGCCTAAGCCTACACATTCTCTGCCACTCCCAGTTTCAAAGCGTTAGATCTACAGATGCGCCACGAAAGCTTGAAACATGAGGCTGGGACTACTCAGTTGAAATGTGTGGACAGTTATCCTTAAGTCGAGATGATTGTTTCCTGTGCCTACACAAGCAGTTAATTGTGAACTGCAGGGGCGTGGCTTAAACGCCGCACAAGATGGCGGCTTAGCGGCGGAGCTCCGTTTTCCAAGCACAGGAACTGGCAATTTTCACCCGTTAACACCGGTGATAACCTGATTTTGAGCCCAGCACCATTTGGGGGAGCATGAGGGGAGCCAGACGCTCTGCTCTTAGCCCTTTTAAATCGCGGCTATGCTGTGAATTTTACCTCGAAACGGGCCGTTTTCATCACAACCGCCATTTTGTTTTTTGTTTTTTCTCCTCAATTTGCGCTAATGCCGCATGGGATCTGCCTTCTTCTTCTATCATGACAAGGTTCCTACATGGTGAATTTCCAGTCAACATTTTGATTTTTTCCTCGCTTCATGTTTTCTAATGGCCGCCATTTTGTCGTTTGTGAGGAAAGGAATTCCTACATTTTTGAATGACTATTTGACTCAATTTTGGATTTTTGGCCACATTTCTACGTCTACAATAATTTTTGGACTTCCTAAGTGTTTATTTGGTCGCTTCTTTTCAGGACTTCTTGAGAGGTCTGTAGCTTTGTCACTGGCTTTACGCTTTCTATATGGGGAAATTGCGTAACCTTAAGCTTTCAACCTCTGTCAAACCACGTACTTCCTCAGACTCCGATTCTGTACTTTCAGACATGGAGGAACATGCTTCTCAAAAATCTGACTTGACTCCTGGGGAGATTCCGAAAACGATTTCCTCAAGCAAGCTTCCACAATCTGCGTCAACAAAACGCCTAAAGAAAGATCCCCCCTCCACAGGTACTTCCTCACATTCTGCCTCAATGGATCTTATCCTTGAAGAAATCCGTGCGCTGAAACCCTTCATGGCTGAAACCACAAAGACTTTACAATTCCTTCATGATAAGTGGTTCTCTTTGGAATCTCGTGTTCTTCTGGTAGAGCAGTCAACGGAATCCCTTCAGACTTCATGCTCTCAGATCTCCGTTCTCGAAAAGAACATATCACTTCTGAGGAGACAGACGGAGGATTTGGAAAACCGAAATCGCAGAAATAATCTCAGAATTTATGGACTTCCTGAACATAATGAGGTATCCAATCCTACTGCATTCTTCCTCCTTCCTCTACCTTCAACATTCAACGAGTGCATAGACTGGGTCCAAATGTTTCTGCCAAACCTTGCGGCGTCATCATGCGGTTCCTGCAATATACCGACCTTCTCCAGGTACTATCGGCCACCAAGTCTAAGAAGCATATTGTTTGGGAAGGACATCACCTATACCTTTCCCAAGATGTGGCTAAAGCAACAGCAGACCGTTGGAAACAGCTTTTAGATATGCGAACGCAGTTGCGGGCTCTGAATGCCATGTTTGGTTTACTTCACCCGTGCCTCTTCAAGGTGACCTACAAGGACAAAACCACAGCATTTGAAGATCCACTTGCTCTACAAGAATTTCTTCGTCAACAGGGAGCTGATGTCATGGACATTGCAAGAGCTGTTTAAGTGCCTAATTTGAACTTTTGTTCATTCTTTTGTCTCTTGCCATTCCCATCATGTCACCTTTTTGTATTCTTTTTACTCTCTGATATTGTTCTGCATTATTATGTTTTGTTTCTCTATTAATCCTTTGTTTTTTCTCATTTTCTCTACAGATATGCTCTTCCCCCTTTTCATCCCGGTGTTATCCATACATTTTGTTACCAGCTGGATTTTTCGGATGTTCAGTGACGTCTGTTTCGTTGTTGATGTCGTCATCTTCTTGCGTCTTCACCCCCGTTCTCCGTTCTGCATCTGTTGGTAGGTTTTTTGGTCGTCTTCTTTTGATCTAATCTGTCCACTATCTCTTACTCTTCTACTTCTCTTCTACCACTTTTCCTCTTCTTCTTTTTATCTCTTCTTTGGACTTTATCTTATTCTCTGAATTTCATCCCTTTTTTTGCATATGTACTTTTATCTTTCTCGTTCCTATTTCTTTTCACTTTCTTTTCTTTCTACCTGCACTAATTTTTCTTATCATTACTTTCTTAGTTTAAATTCCAGGTTGTTACTTGGAACGTTAAGGGTTTAAACAATCCTGTTAAAAGGCAACAAGTTTTAACGCATCTTGCTAGGCTCAAAACTGATGTAGCCCTTCTCCAAGAATCTCACCTTTAAGACGCTGAGGCCTTGAAGCTAAAACGTTGCTGGGTGGTTCATGTTTTCCATTCCCCTGCTATGGGTAAGAAAAATGGGGCTGTTATATTATGCCACAAAAAGTTAAATGTTTCTATTGTATCTCAAGAATGTGATGTTGAGGGGCGTTGGGTTCTTTTTAAATTGAATATAGACAAAATACCTGTAGTTATTTTTAATGTTTATGCTCCTACTGGTGTTGACAAATTGTTTTGGCCTACTATCTCAGATAGGTTGGTTACACTTGATGAGGAAAATGTTATTTTTGGTGGTGATAGCAATCAAGTTTTTGACCCTATCCTATACAGAAATTCTAAAGTCAAATTTACCACTTCCCAAATGCATTCCGAGTTTACTGCTTCTATTCATAATAATGTATTAGTTGATATTTGGAGACTCTGCAATCCCGATCTCAGAGAATATACTTTCTACTCCCCATCTCATCACTCCCAGTCCCGCATTGACTACTTTTTCCCTAGTAAACCCTTAGCTCAACTTGCCCTTAATTCGGACATCGGGTCCATTTTAATTTCAGATCACGCACCTGTTTTTGTTGACATTGACCTCATTCCCTTCTCCCCTCATCCTGGACGTTGGAGATTTAATAATTCCTTACTCCTTGACCCTGTTTTTTGCACTAAATGTAATGTTTTTGCTGCTGAATTTTTTGCACTTAATCAGACTCCAGATTCTCCCTTTGTGATGGTGTGGGATTCTTTTAAACCAGCTGCTAGAGGCTTTATCATTGATTTTGTTTCCCAAAAGAAAAAACAATTAATAACCCAATCAACTCAACTTTTAAGTAAAATTAAAAAACTCGAATACACTTACTATAATTCTGGTTCTGAATCCTCTCTTCGAGAACTTATTCACGCTAAGTTTACTTTTAATAAATTCACCACAACAGCTGCCTCGGACTCTTTACTGAAATGTAATTCTCGTTATTATGGTGGTCAAAATAAAATGGGAAAGTTATTCTCTAATTATCTCAAGATACGGAAGGAAAGGACAAACATTGACTCTATTCAAGGCCCTGCTGGTGTGTCCTTGTTTAAAGATAAAGATATACTAAATGAATTTGTCTATTTTTATAAAACTTTGTACACTCCTGAAACTTGTCCTGACTCGGCTGATCTTCTCTCTTATTTCCAAAATATTCCACCTCCTTCCTCTTCTCATGTAGATTTTCACTCACTTGATTCAGATGTTTCCATTACAGAAATTTCACATGCCGTCTCAGTTTTACGTCATGGCAAGGCGCCTGGCCCGGACAGTTTCACTATTGAGTTTTACAATCATTTTTCTTCACTTCTCCTACCAAAGCTACTTCTGTTGTTCCAATCGTTTTCTGATTCCGGCTCTTCTTGTGGGACCTTTCAGAAAGCTTTAATTTGCTTAATTCCTAAGGAAGATAAAGATCACACTTTGTGAAAGAATTATCGCCCTATTTCATTAGTAAATACGGACTATAAAATATTCGCCAACATTTTAGCTCTTTTACCTGATTTAATTGGTCCAGAACAGTCAGGTTTCGTTAAAGGTCGACTTTCAGCGGATAATTCTCGTGTCTTTTTTAATATTTTAAGTAGGGCTCACTCACTTTCTTATCCTTTGGCCGCCATTTCCCTTGACGCTGAGAAAGCTTTTGACAGGATAGGATGGGATTTTATGTTTCAAGCTCTTAGATGGGTGGGCTTTTCCTCTAAATTTATTTCACTTATCTCTTTACTTTACTCGAGTCCTCATGCATCAATTTTCACAAACGGTATGGTGTCAGATTATTTCCCATTACAAGGGTTGCCCTTTATCCCCTTTAATATTTGTTTTAGCTTTAGAACCCTTTATGACAAAAATTAGACTTGATGATAATATTTCTGGTTTTCATTTTGACTCTCAACAAGTTAAATTATCAGTCTATGCTGATGACATTCTATTGTACTGTTCTGACCCACAATCTTCTCTTCCTTTCTTTTTTGAACCAAGTCTCCTCCTTTTCTAAAGTCTCTGGTTATCGTGTTACTATTGATAAATGTAAAATTTTGCCCTTGAATCCTCTTTGTCAGAAAGATCTCTTTGAGTGTTCCGGTTTCTCTTGGCAACCATTAAAGATTAAGGTGCCTATTATGATTGCGGAATTTCCGCATCCTCCGGGCCGGCGGAAGCCACCGCCGGCCCAGAGGATGCGGAAAAACCGCAGTGGACCCACCAAAGACCCACCGCCACATTAGGATGGCTGGTGGGTCCTGGTTTCCGTCCGCAGCTTTTCCGCCGCGGTTGGCTTACAACCGCAGCTGAAAAGCTCTAATATGGTGACGGTGTCTCTCAGACACCGTCGGCCATATTAGGAAGGGCTGCCAAAGATGCTTTTCTGCGGCGGGTTTTCCGCCGTGGAAAAGTATGTGGATCTTCACTGCGGGGGCCCGTTGCGGGCCCCCTAGGTGAAGATGGGGTGGGGGGTGCACATGGGGGGTACCTATGGTACCCTCCTGCATTTGTGTACAGAAATCGGCAGGCACCGCGCGGTGCCTGCCGCTTTCTGCATACAAATGCATTGTATGCATTTTTAACATTGCGGCGGGTGCAGCTTGAAACTGCACCCGCCGCAATGTTAAAGATATAGGATGTGACCGCCACCCTGGTGGTCACATCCTAATCAGCACAGAGGGAACGCCGCTGCCCATGCGGACGTTCCCTCATACTCTGGGGTCGTGGATGGACTCAAGTCCGTCCGCAATCCTAATGACCTCCTAAGTACTTGGGGGTTTGGTTTGCTCCTCGTTTATCGGATACTCTTAAACTTAATTTCGATTATATTTCTAAAAAATGTCCGTTGGAACCCTCTTTTTCTTTCTTGGTGGTGGCGCCTTGACTCTATTAAAATGATGTTGGCTCCCCTTGTGCTATACACCATCTCCATGATCCTTATTCACATCCCCGTTTATTATTTCAAAACAATAGACTATATTTTACTCAAATTTTTGTGGAAGTGTAAAAGATCCCGGATCGCTATTGCTGTTTTGAAGAAGGATAAATCAAACGGAGGGATTCAATTCCCTGAATTCAAGACTTACCACAAAGCGTTTTCACTGAAACAAGCTATGCGCTGGCTTTCATCTGATCTCCCCTTTTACCCTCCCCTCAGGCTTAAATTAGAAACTTCCTTCCTCACTCCATTTGATTTTCATGAGATACTCTCTTTTACTTCTAACGTGGCTTCCCTTCGTACTCCCATCATTTCTCATTCTCATAATCTTCTTATCCCATATTTGTCCTCTTCCTACCCTTCTATTTCTTCCATTCACTTACAACCTATTTGGCATAATAAGCACCTTAAAATTCGTAATCGTTCCTTATTTTGGAAATCCTGGCACTCTCATTGCCTAAAGTGGATTTCTCAACTTGTTTCATGTAATCAACCTCTCTCCTTCAAAGACCTTCATTTGCAATTCTCCCTTCCTTCCTCTTCTCGTACACAATATAACTCACTTCACCCTATTCTTAATCAATATCTACATTCACTTCCTAATACCAATAATATCCCTAATCCGCTTCATCTTATATCTAATGCGCTAGAACACTCACACTCAGCCTCTTTTCTCTATAAATCTATTCAATTCACAATAGACAGAGTTAAATCCAAAGTTGAGTTGGCCTGGGAGAGGGATCTATCTAAGAATTGGTCAATCCCTTTATGGGATAAAATTTGGTCAAAAATCCACAGTACCTCTAGAGCTGCTAAGACCACTCAAACCTTATGTTTCATTTATGATCGTATCTTATTTACTCCACTAGTTTTATCATCCTTCTCCTCAGACACTCCTCCTACTTGTTTGTCCTGTCCATGCCCTTCTGCTGACTTAAAACATATGCTGTTTGATTGCCCGCCCATTTCCCAGTTTTGGCAACTGGCTTGGTCCCAATTCCAGAAGATTTTCAAATTTCAGGCTCCTTTTTCCATTGACAATATTTTTCTAGGCTCTCTCTCCCCTATTTTTGCCAATTCGCCACAACAATATAAACTGATTGACCTTTTAATAGCTATTGCTCTCCATCACATTACCTCTAATTGGAAACAAGCAACCGAAGTCTCTTTCCGTGCATGGTGGAATGCGGTCTGTTTTAACCACCGTCTTGATACCAATTTTGTCTCCCCCATTTCCCTAGCAATCAAACGAGATCTTTTATGGCTCCCCCTTACCAATTATCTGTCATTGGTTGCTTCCCTACCACCCGTTTTCCAAGTTCGAACTGATGAAGTTCAAAAACCACCATAAGTCTTCCCAATGTTTTTTATTACTTTTGGTGCTGGTTATATGGTTTACTCTTTATTACTTAACTATCTGACATTACCTTGTATTTTACCCTAGCTGCTTAATATTATTATTATGTACTATGCATATTTTTTTAAAAGAGATGATTCTTGTGTTTAACTTTTGATTAATTGTTCATTTTCTGTCTTTGACTCATTATACTTCAATAAACTCAAACTTAAAAAAAAAATTGTGAACTGCAGTGCTTGTGACAATCTGCCACAAGGTGGCGCTGTCCGACTCATTTAGAGATGTCTACAGTAACAGTTAATTATTAATTTAATACACGTTAAAAAAAAGTGTATTCCATCAGTCCTTGCCCATTATAGCAGGGCTGTATAAGAACAGGACAAGGTTAGTACTTAACAGGGGAGGCAAGGAGAGCACAACAAATACCACGCCATTATACAAAGCTCTATGTCATTTTCATTTTTACAGTTACCACTGCTACTGTAATGCCCCACCCAGCGGATCACTCTACTGGCTTAAAACTCACTCTCTGTCGTCATTCTCCAACAAGGCCATTGGCAGTAGACGTTAGAAACACCTCCTCCTGTCACACCCTCTAAGTTTCTTTTCATTTGCAGGCGCCGTGCATATTAAACACGTGTATGTCGGCACAAATGAAGTGACAAAATATGTTTCCAATGTGAAAAAAAAGTAGAAAAGTGGGCGCTGTCCTAATACAGAGCATGTTGCCCCTGCAGAAATGTCAAAATAATGAGGAAAGTGGGCGCCGGCCCCCTCCAAACCATCCTATAGTTCTTGTCACCCAACCGATGCACCGGGCTGTATCAGCACCAGGACAGGAGGCGTAACAATGGGGTCATCTAGCACAATGTGAAACCAGATGTAGCAACACATGTCTGGCCTGCAGCCAGAATCTCATTAAAGAAAATAGTGCTTTCAAGCTAAATAACACCTACTGTGTAACAAGCGAAGTAAAAGGGCCAGTAGCCATGGGAGGTGACAAATTAAGAAAAGGAGGGATTAACAAACCGATTACTGAATCAGAAGCCTGCATTAATGAAGAACAAACACAGAAGCCAATGAAAAATGTGGGCGAGGCTTCTTTTCCATACTCTACTCCAGCAGATCACCAGAGCAGTGCATGGGCGCTGACTCAGGCTCGACATAGGGAAACAGAAACGTTCCATTTTTGTTTCTTTAATGCATACCGTTTGCCTTTAGGGAAACGGGCGGCATCTCAAAAAAACTGCTTCATTAAAAAAGCAATCACAGACATGGTGGTTAGCTGACCCCAGCAGGCCACCATCCCTGTGAGTGCTGGCCATTCCTAATGAGGTTGCAAATAGCACTTGCCTGATAAATAATAATGAGGCAGGCAATTTGCGACCCCGTTAGGAATTGCTAACAGTGTCTGAGACACTGTTGTAAATTGCATTTTGCAAGTTGCGAGTTGCAAACCAACTCAATTTGTCGTAAAATGTAAGGGTCTTACATCTGGCCCTTTTTCAGAATTTAAGACACCCAAAACCACTCTTCAGTGTTAAAAGATGCATATGCACATGGATTATTAGATGCCTGGTTATGCCCCTTTCATCTGGAACATGTGAGGAAAATATGTTCAGGGTGAAGACAGTAGTGCCATACTCATGTGATCTGCACAAAATACAACAACATGCGCATAGAAATAACCTTCAGCAGTAATGCGATTGCTCGAAATGTGTCAGGGAGTTGACTAATGTCTGACCTGTTCTCAGTGTGGTCGCACCAAATCTGTGAAGTATATTGTTGTTGGAGCACTCTAGTCTAAAAAGCCCATACTATACATCCCGGTAGCACGTGATGTGTATGTTGAGGCATTGGTGAGTATTGATTGGTCAGTGTGCCAATGTTAGGTCCCAGCCCTGGTGCTCAGTGTATTCCAATGTATCCCATGGGCTAATTACAGGTTTCCTAACTCAGGTCAGCTGTCACACTGGCCTTTCACATGATTGGCTGTAAGATTCCATTCTCTCCATTGAAAAGAGCGAATCCATATGTCTGACACTGTAACGGTAACAACACATGCCATCCAGTGCCAAACATATGTGGTAACTGGTGGAAATATGGCTGCAATTGCAAGGTATGATGTTAGATACACATTCACAATGGTTCACATGTAAATGCTCTTGACTATTCATACTTGATGCCTTTTTCAACCATGTTTTCAGTGCATCACTGTCAGATTCAGAGATGTCAAATGTGCATCATTTTGGAGTACGTTAACATAATGAGATGGTGAACAAGAGCAACTTAAGCTGTACAAAGTGTGCACTATGTCTAAAGGAAGTGAGGGACATTCAGACTTGGCTTCTACAAATAGGAACTTCAGCAGTCTAGACAGGATTGGTACACAGTTTTGATTAACTCTTAAAGAATAGAAGTTCATTGCTAATAGTCTGTACAGACAATGCACCCAGACGGCCAAGTGGCATTGTGGTGCACTTGAGGCATTGTGAAGGTGCAGTCATTGGACTTGGAAGTCTGTTCAGCATTGTTCACATCTGAAACTGGTGAGATGTTTCCAATGCGCACAACATTCTGAGTCATCTTCCTAACACTGTGCATAGATGACACAAGACTGTGGGCCACATGGCTCTCACCCTAGCTATGGCAACTACAACAGTGTCTCCAAAATAAGAGTTAGATGTGTGACCTGAAAGGAAAGAACTTAAGTTACAGGACAAATGAGCACAATCACTGTTATCAATGTGATACGACTTATGCAATGTCTATGCCAGCTTGATGTATGACAAGAAAGTTATATGACCTGTAACATTAGAGCCAATGCTTCCCATTTTGATGCCTAGGGAAGGCAGAATGAATACCATGTCTCAATTCAATTGTGTGAATCCTTTTTTTCATTGTGAGGTCTAAACTCCCTTGCATTAGATGAGACAGGCATGTCATGACACAAAGACCGTCTGGAGCAAAAGATAATACATCACCTGCTACATAGTGAAGTAGTTGACGTTGTTGTGATTCTTGATATTGATACACCCAAATGTTGCAGATAATATCATGTGTGAGGGACTAATGTATTATCACAAGACAAAACAATGCATTTGGTTGATCTGTGAAGATTTGTGATGATATCTATGTGTCAAGTACATTTGGGTGACTCAAGCGATTATTTTTCCTTCTTGTTCACAGCGAGTCAGAGCAGGAGTGAACCAGTGGCACGGAGGGTGAGTTCAGCCTCACTGAGGACATGTCTGACGTTACATCAGCAAACATCTCAAGCCCCAGTGAGGACCCCATGGTCGGGGATGAGCCAGGAACAGAATCATCTACATCCACTAACATTTCCACCCTCCCAGCTGCTCCCCATCCCACTGTCTGTGGCTGTTCCCCTAGAAGGGGACCCACCTCCCTCGGGCTAGGCACCTCACCCCCTCCCTTGTCTCCCCTGCTGCCCTGAGTGTGGAAGCCATTGATATCCTGAGGCAGACCTCTGTGGGGCAGGTAGCAGTGCTGAATGTCCTCCAGGTGCATCTAACTCAAATGGTATAATTCCTGGAGACCATTAACTCTGACATATATGCCCTACAGAGATCCAATATGGCTCTGGCATCCACACTGATGGCAGCAGTGTCCATGCTCCAGCTGTCCCACCCACTCCTACCTCTTCCCCATTCACAGTCCCAATTACCCTCCCTGACCCAAGTACTTGCAAAGTAAGGCATGCACCCACCCCAACATCCATAAGCAGCACACAAAAACAAAGACACAAGGAAAAATCTGCAGGTAAACCCAGAAGACAGACGGCACCCCCACCCCCACAGACATACCACCATATCCATCCACTGACACACCGCACACCTCAGTATCCTCTGCCTCCACAACACCTACCCTTGCCTCTCCTGTGCCCCCCTCAGCCCAGGCACTCAAACTCATTCCTCTTAGACTCCATATCCAAACTTACCAACCCCTTCCCAAGAATAAGAAAATATCCACCCCCCCTGGCCCAGCCATCTCCATCTGCTCCGCCACACCGCCCACTTTGACAAAAAAAGTCCTGAATCACCCCTGAAGAAAGTTCCCCCGGTCTCCAAAGTCAAAAGCCCCTCTAGGAACCCAAACTTGTCGATCCGAGCCCAGTACCTTCATATCCACAACAACCCATCCCAAAAAGCCACATACCCTCCCTATTCCTGTTCACACCATTTAAAATGATACCCTTCCCCAAATTGTCAAGCCCAGCCCATCCCACTGCAGTTGTCTCACCCCCATCAATTAGTATCTAAAACTGCAGTTGACCAACAGCCAACTTAATTTGACCCTACTACTGCGGTAACCCAACTCCCCTCTCAATTATAACATACCACTGCAGTAGGACCCACCCCTTCCTGGTTATATCCCTCCCCAACCTCACCACAGTTATCCCTAGTTTTGTACCTTTGATGCCTGGCATGCCTCCTAGAAGCCCTTAGCGGAAATTTAGCAGGAGTGAGTAGATGGACATGATGTTTTGACCCATTAACCCTTTGAACATTGTTGGACTGTCGATTGCCCTGTTGCTATTTATTTAACTTACTTAATATGCTGAATAAAGCATGTTCAAATGTTCGTTTTCAGATTTCTGATCCCAAAAATAGTTTTTTAGTTAACTTTAAATGAAGCACAATTAGTAGTGTAAGTATACATTGATGTTAGTATTGCATGGATTGCATATGGTCAATGGAGTATGAGTACTTTGACAGTATGTAGTCAAGATTCAAAAGTACTTTATTCGGTTATAAAAGCAAAATAACCATAAAAGTAGCATGAAAAGGTACAATTTACAAGGGGTCAAGTAAACATTTTTAAAAATCACAAAAAAAAAGAAAACAACAAAATTAAATTCATGTGTACAATATAGAAAATTAATCCATTTGAATTGATTTACGACACTTAAAAACTGATTTTAAAAATTCAGCAATTGAGGCTACCATAAAAACAGTTTCCATTTTCCGGCACTCTAAAAACGCTAGGCGACATCTATATACATTTAAATCTTTGAGAATAGGGATGATAAGTTTCCTTCGGAAGAAAGTATAACATTTACAGAAAAATAATATATGTATATCGGATTGTTGGGATACATCATCACATGGACAAAGACATAAATCCTTCAACCAACAGTTCATCACGGGGAACGATAATGTCCTAAAAACAATATTAAATCTAAATTGGGTCAAAAGGAAGCGTTCATGATTGGACATGTACAATGATAAATATGGCTGCAATTTCTCTCCACATAAAATGTCCTGGTGGGCAGAAACAGTCTTTTTTCTCGCCTCCTCTATATGTCTTTTTTCCCTGAGGTACGCCATACACAGATTTTTCAGATCTCTTCTAGATATGTATTCCATTGATTGTGGGTCCTCAAAGTATTGGGGGCAACTTAATTTTTCAAGAAAGTTTCTGACGTAGCATATCCATTTAAAGTCATTGATATTGTCCAATGCTAAAATATCCTTTAAAATAGCCCGGTTAACAACACATTCATCATTTGTCCAAACCCTATGCCAAAGGAGGATTGGCTGAATTTTAATAGTATCAGTAACGTAAGGTATTCCCAATTCAGCATGGCATATCATCGTTGCAGTACTTTCGGGCACGGACAGAATGTCGCATAAAAACTTATTTTCCATGGTTTGAATTGAGCTAATATTTGAGTAACCCCATAATCCTGCACCGTAGGTGACTACAGATATACAAGTCGCATTATAAACAGTTAAAATCTCCTTTATGGGTTTTTTCCCTAGTTTTTTCATAAAGCATTTTAGGGCCATAATAGTTTTAGAAAATAACAAAGATCTAGCATGGATTGCAGTAGTCCATGAGCCACTTTCATGAAACAATATCCCCAGATATGGGAAGGTGGGGGTCCTTTCTAAGGGATTGGAATTTATAAAAATTGGCTTCAGATGCTTGCTTGTTCTTGACCCACAGTACATGGACAAAGTTTTAAAACAATTGATTTTCAGATCTAAACCAAGCATGAAACTGTTAAAGGATGTGACCAAAGTTTGTAAAGCCATTGGGGTGCGTGCCATCAAAACAGCATCATCAGCGTACATCAGGGCAGGGACAGGCCTACCTCCCACCATAGGCATGTCCCTGCCCTCCTGCACGAGGTGCTTCTCCATTCCATTTATATATAACAAAAATAAAAAGGGGGCTAGAACGCACCCTTGGCGCACGCCCCGACCAATCCCGAATTGTCTGCTACATTCACCATTTTTCCCATATCTGACACTTGCGGTGGCCCTGGAATATAGATCTCTCAGAAAGCATATAATGGCATTGTCTACCCCCAATTCGGCCATGATTGACCATAATTTAATGTGTGACACACAGTCAATAGCTGATGATAAATCAACAAATGTGAGGTATAGACGTTGTTTTTTGACCTTTATATACTTCTGTTGCAAGGTGAAAAGATTCAATCCTTGCTCTATGGTCCCTAGACCCTTTTGGAACCCAAATTGAAAATCGCTTAACACCCCATTATCCTCAGCCCAGCTTTGCAATTTAGCTAAAATCACTCTCCCCAAAATTTTTATGGAAGAGTCCAATAAGGAAATTGGCCTATAGCAAGTACAACTTAGCCTATCCCCTTTCTTAAAAATTGGGACTATTACCGATGTGAACCAAGTAGGAATTGGACTATTTGCCAAGGCGGCATTGAAGAGCTGAACTAGCAGTGGCCCCCATAGTTCGATGTTAGCCTTATAGAGGTCAGCTGGTGTGCCGTCTGGTCCAGCCGCCTTACCCCCCTTAGTCGCCTTCAAGCTCGCAATAACTTCAGGAAGGGTTACAACCAGGGTTCTAGATGTATCTAAATTTAGCAACACTGCGTCCTGGCCTGTGTCAGGGGTTAGTTCCACAACCTTATAAAGGGAGGAAAAGTGATGTAGTCAAGATTTTGGTGTCTACATTTACTGGGTGTCAATGTCAACATTAGATTTGGCTTTGTGTGTGACATTGTCACAAACCTTTTCATTTTTAAATCACACTTCCACATAGCTCATGCTTTCATATGTCAACATACTGCAAGTGTCTCAAAGTATAACAGTTTAGGTGAAGCATACTAGATATGTTTGTAATGTGTAGGAAGACCACCGTCTCATCAATACACCTCTATAGGTATGGAGTCTGACTACATTGTAGTGACTTTGGACTCACCCATGTACAAAAAGTATTGGTACACATCTTTTATGTGACTTGATAGTGGTGGACCAATATCTGTGTCTTCTATTGATCTGGCAGACTAGTGTCAATGACAACCTTGCCACAGATGATATGCACCTGTAGGCCATTATCCTTCAAGATAGTGTACTTATCTGATACATTTCCTGTGCCCATGGTGAGTGTGAGGTTAGCATTATTCTGACAGTGTTCCAACCCTATTGCCTCCAAGGACGCCACTTTCAGCAGATATTCTTGTTAGGCAAGGTGTAGGTGGTCTTTATTGTCCAGTCTCTTTAAATTTAGATGTCAGTCATTACATCCTGATTTTATTTGGGTACATCATGTGGACAGTGTGTGTGTTCTGGAAAAAAGTTAGTGTTTTACTGTCTTTACAGGGACATAGTTGTTGTATGTGTTAGTTGAATGTGTAGACAGAGTATGGTATATGAATATTTGTCACACAATTGGAATTATAGTGATGACATGCTGTGGTTGCAAAGTTGTCCAGTAGCTTGCCTTGTAATGTACAGCTCATTCTGGCAGTATGCCACAGTTATAGTGTGAGAGTCTTCGAATTTTATAATTCTGTAATTGGACATAGGCCACATCATGCTCATGTGATATTCAATTTGATTCTGTTTTGCTGTACACATGGCTGTGCGTTTGCAACCAGAAAATGATGTACCAGACCAGAGTATTGTAAGCAGCAGGATGGGGATGTATTGTCTATCCCAGGCTGATGTTAGTTGCAATGTGTTGCCCAAGATTTACAATGAGTATCTGTGTGATAAGTGACTTTGAGTGTGTCTACATGGCCAGAGAGGATGCGTGACAGACAAACTCTAACCAAGACAACATGTATGTACTTTAGGCTTGTGGTTTTGTTGTTTGTTCAACTTTGTTTTTGCATTAGGCTACACTATGTTGTTGATTCAATGAAACCTACTGTGTATCCTGGTTTGTCAAGGGTTTGTTTATGTGTCCACCTAACTGAGCAACTTGCCTTTGCATTTCATGTATGTGCACAAGTTGAAATGTTGTTGTTTTAGGCAAATGATTCAGAGATGGGATATGACACACCTAACATTGTACCTATGATGGCAGACAGTTTGTATTTTCCAAATTCTGTGATACTAATATCAGTTAGGTGACACACATGTGACCTAGCTACATATGGATTAGGAGTTGTCACAATACTGTCAGAAGTGGATTGTGCTTGTTGTGTCCAAGATATTTTGTCTACTTGTTCAGGGACAATGCTGGGTACTGCCTGGTCTTTGTATGTCATTAATGTTTCAGACATTTAGGCAAACTCTATTCATTTCAAAGGGGATTATTTTTGCACATCAAATTCACCTTTTGGTGATGATAGGCTATGTCACAGTCCTGTCAGTACATTCTGCATGAACACAATTTGTCTGTGCTTGGTCATCCAATGTCCCCTCTAGCCCCCTTATGTGACACAGCTGTAGGTATACCAATTTAGCATGACAATGCACAGCAACAATCTCCTTCTTGGCTCAGTTCATACAAGTAGTCTTAACCTCAGTTGTTGCTAACAGGAGTGGTGTAGAGGGGTTAGTTGAGGGTGGATGCTGTGTGCCAGTCCTAGCTGACGCTGCCTTTGGTCAGCTGCACAGGGTCTCATAAATGCTAATGACTACAGAGCCCAGCAACAGAGCACTGCCTTTAGTGTGCAGTCAATGTTATGAGCTACAGGTGGCCAGACCCCTCCCTTGGTTTTGCATTCATAGCAAATCAGGGTGATGCAGAATCGACACATGACAGCCCTCACTTAGATACACTTAGGAATGTGCTGAGATGTCCATGTGTTTGGCACAAACACACCTTCCGTTAATGGCCTGGAATGTTGTATTTTTGAAACTGTGTTTCACTTTCATGCCACACTTGACACACAGCAACACTTGTGAGTGCTATGGATGTGACTGCAACCTACCCCTGCCTGGAAGGACATCAGTAAATCCCATGTTACGCCCCCATAACTAAAGTCTGGAATGCATAATGTAATTGTAGCAATTTGGGCAATGCTCAACAGAGGTGAGTGCAGAGTGTGAAGATTTGTGATTATGTATTTTGCACTATCTTCATCAGACAATTGTTATGTCTGTCCAAGCTTGGATTTTACATTTTAAACTACACATCATTTGTAGTTGAGCATATGATTTTAAGTATGTTGTCATTTGTGCATGAATGACAATGGAGTACTTTTGAGCTATGCTTGATGGTGTCCCAGATCATACAAAGCTGAACTAGGAGTGCTGTTATCTCTATTGTATTGCCCTCTGCTACGTGTGGTAAGCCGAGTAGACAATGAGTGCACAGAAGTGTAGTGGGCCCATCTACTGTGCAGATGCTAGGGATCCTGTGTCGCACCCATGCTCTTATTTGCCACACAGGGGAGGAGTTGCTGTTTGGAATGTGAGACCTAGCTCAGATGTGTTTTGCAAGGTTAATGTTACATGAACTGAGCTAGCTTAACAAAGGAAGAAGTGAGAGAGACTTGTGTTTCCATTTTAGAAACACGTATTGGGGGCATATGTGGACTTTTCAGAGAGCAGAAGATAGATAGAAATTTTATTTTGCTTGATTAATTGAAATCTTTGCTGATACATAACAAAAAAATTCCAAATTGTCCACAGGTAAATACAGTTAAAAGCAAATAAAAACCACATAATATAAAAGAAGGTTGTCAAATGCATACTCCTAATTTATACAATTTAGCTGCTTTTAAAGAAGATTCTCGTAGACTCTTACATCTTAAATAATACTGACAATAACTGCCACAACTTCTCAGGGCAAACGGCACAGCTTAACCAAATCCATTGTCCAAGTTAGAGGTTTCATGATTAGAGTGCAGGTACAACTAAAACAAGATGGAGAGTTAATATTACATTTAAAAAGCATATTAGCGTGTTTCGGGTAACAACAGGGTTTTAAGTCTCTCTGTTGCCATCTCAAAAAATGTTGTTAGCCGACAGTTGAGCTGGACGTCAAGTGGGGTTAGAGCAAAGCTTCACTGCCTGCCTACATGTCCGGATACCGTAATACTTAAAGAAAGAACGTAACAAGGTCATCTTATGTCCTTTAAGTTGGGGCAGTTGCAGATGACATGGATGTTGTCTTCCTTCCCACCTCCACACAGCCAACAAGTCTGAGTGCCTCCTTTCCTGTTCGATGGTGGAAGATGGGGTTTGATTGCAATACCCCCAAGCGCATCCTTAGAAAGTTTTCCTTTCTACTTATCTTAATTCCAGCACTCAAGTAGGCTTGGGGTTTTGGGCTTACATAGTCACTGAGCACTAACCAGTTGGGTGCCTTTTTAGTAAGACTTGCTTTGTCTTCTAGAACTGATAGCATAGATGTTGTTTTTCTCATTGCTGTTTTAAAGGTTAGATGATCCGTTGGAACGGCCCAGAGTTTTTACAGGCCCAGTAGCTCAATCAATTCAAACAAATAATCCCTTGCTGGACATTTTTCTTGATTGTGCAGGGCTTTCCAAAGATGGGAATTTAAAGATCCTGCCTCAGCATTTCGGATTGTATGCCAACATTTAACGTAAGGGCTCCTTCTTTCCACCACTTGTCTTTGAGTCCTGAATTCTAGCCGGGGAGACATATTTAGGGAGATGAAAAATAGCTCTATATGAGTTGGCTATTATGACAACTAAAACTCATGCATCTTTACCTTTTAGGGCCTCACTCCCGTATGTCAATGTCGGCAGCAATTTAGCCCTCAAGACCTGTAAGAAGGGATCAAGCGTAAGGTCGGGTAGCAGTCTCTTAAGTTACTTTAATAATAAGCATGTTGTGGTCCCTTTTCTTCACATGGCCCCTAACTGAGGTTTGAAGGAGCATTTGTCATCCATTAATATTCCCAGGTATTTATAGCTTTGTACTTGATCCAGACGTTGGCCGTCAAGGAACCAGCAATTGGTCTTCTTTTATGGTAATTTACTGCCATAATTTTGGTCTTCTTGAGGTTTATTTTAAGAAAGTTCTGGTTAGAAAAACTGCTTGTTGTGTTTAGTAGGTGCTGAAGACCAATTGGTGTCTATCTAATTAGAACCAAGTCATCAGCGTATAACAAGTTTGACATTAACTTGTTTCCCAGTTTTGGTGCGTGGGATGCACAACAGTCCAGCTCTCCAGATAGATCGGCTAAGAAGAGATTGAAAAGGATCGTGGCAAGGACACACCCCTGCTTGAGGCCTTTCGAGGTCATGATTAGTTTGGAGATGTGCGGCCGTGCACCTAGTTTGACCCTGATCCATGTGTCTGAGTGCAGCTGTTTTAGCCGTTCCAAAAGTGTGTTTGGTATACCCCACTTTTCCAGTTTTCCCAAAGTTTGGAACGATCAACGTGGTCGAACGCGGCTGTGTAGTCAATGAAACACAGGAAGAGAGGCATTTTTGATACTTTGACTGCATCCATTAATAACGTGAGAGCCAGTATATTAGTTGTAGTTTCTTGGCCACTATATAACCCAGTTTGATTAGTGGGGATAATGAAGTTATCTGAAGCCCAGGATGATAGCTCCTCCAAGAGTGTTCCGGCATAGTATTTGGCATCTATATCAAGAAGGGCAATTAGTCGGTAGTTATTCGGGTCATTTCTTTTGCCTTGTTTATAAATTGGGCTAATAATTAATCCTTTCCATGATTCCGGAATGGTGGCTATGGTGTTTAAGCCTTTGAAAACTGGTAATAGTGCCTTGCTCCAAAAGACGGTGTCGTGTTTATACAGTGTTAGTGGAATCCCTTTTGGACTGGTCGCTCCCGTGTCTCTACCCTTGGCTATTAAGCCTTTTATCTGTTTTTCTGTAGGAGCATATCCTTCCTCGTCAGCGGAGTCTGTAGAGTCTAAGTCACCAGCCGACATGGACCCCTGTTGTGCATGGATGCTATTGCTGCTGACCAAGTGAGCTTTGGTGGTACGGTTTTGTATCGCATTTCCCTTGTTGGGAGGTTCAGTGTCAGGTACCGCGGTGCATACACCGTTATTTAGATTCCCTTCCTTGTTGCTAAAATGGGCGGAGAGGTACTCTACCCAGACAGACTCTGTTTTTATTGGAGCTAATTCCTGGATGGTACGGTCGTTCTAACTTGTGGATTGTTTGCCAGAACTTGGCACTGTTGCGTTGCTTGGCATCATGCAATAATTTAGCCCATATTTCATCGTTTTTTTGCCTTATTTTTCTCCACTTCCTCCTTCTCAATGGCGCCTTCGTTTGCCGAAGGGTAAACTGCAGCTCCAGGTTTCCTGGTGTTTTTCGCAATTATCAAAGTATTTGGTTTGCGGTGCGTTTGAGGCTCTTAGTTTCCAGGCTGAATTTCACTTTTGTTAGTACGTCTGATTGTCGTGGTTTAGTCCCGGTCGCAAAGTTACCACTGAAGATCTTAATAAAGTTTTCCCATGCTGTTACTATTGTAGTTCCGGTATCTTTTTCTCGCTCAAATATAGTTTTAGCAGTAGCCGAAAAGGCTTCAATATTTTTGACATTGCACCTTAAACGCTTTAGATTAGAAACTTCTTCGATCTCAATCGAGTTCCTGGTGTCTAGTCTGGCAGCTGGCCTTGCCTTTAGCAGTACTTCTTGTGGGAGATGATTGCTCTGAACATTAGCACCTATTTTGAAGGTTTCTATTTTATCGAACATGGCTATTGTTACAAACGTATAATCTAAGTAGGAAGATGTTTTTGAGGAGTCAAAAGTAGCAACTGGTGGAGTATCCTCCAAGAAGCAGCCATTCAGTGCTCTTAAATTTAAGTGCTCTAATTTTTGCAGCAGGTATGTGGCCCATCTTGAAGGTTTGCTAGGGTTTGCTTGGCCCTGAGTCGGTATCCCCCAGAGTGATGTAACTTTGTGCACAGGGCCGTCATCCTGGCCTGTCCCAAAAAGGTGTAGATTGATGTCACCAGCAACAATTTTGAGGTCAGTGTCTTGCTCGTCCATAATCCTTTTTATTTCATTTAACAGCTCTTTTACAGCTTTTTGTTTATGTTTGAGGTGCACGTAAATGTTAATTATTATAACTTTTTGTATTGTGTTTTTAAATTTGAGCTTTATCTGTGTTGCGAGGACTGCATTAGGTGGCGTTGGATTTGCATCTACAGGCTTTTTTGACCCAATTGTGGTTAGTGAAGCCAGCATCATTAGTCCCCCCGAACAGGGACCAAAGTTAGAGTCTTTTGTTGCTCGGACAGAGTAGGGGGAATATCCTTGGAGATCCTTGGTTTTATCCTCCCAGGTCTCCTGGAGAAGTATTAAATCAAATGTTTTCAGGTAGATAACTGCTTCGTAATTGACCAGTTTGGCTGCCAGGCCATTGATGTTCCAAATGCAGATTTTAATTTGACCTTGGGCAGGAGGAGCTAACTGAGGGCTATCACACTCTTGTCAGTTTGGACGGTCTATTAATATTGTGCGTGTTATTTGTGACCGAGCTTGTGGTCCCTCTTTCAAGGGTGGGAATAATGGCCCTGAGCATCTGCCTAAGTTGGATCCCTCTATTCAAGCAGTTAATTTGCTGGCGGTTCTGCTTCTTGCCCCTCTTAATACTGAAGTAATAGTTTTGTCTGGGACGGTAATTCGGGCTTTTAAAAACGGAGTTGGGTAAGGAGATTTCAATTCAACTGCCATTTTTATGCCCCATTGTTTGAGCGTACTTTCCTCTTCCTTTATTTTGTTTGTGATTGCACCTGAGCTCCATTTTGTCCTCGTTACCTCTGGGCCCAGGCAGTTGTTATTTGGAAGAAATTCTTTGGAAAGTAGGTGCAATGAATTTATGTTTCCCAGGCTTGGGATGGAATTTAAAAGTCGTAGAACGTTCCCTCTGTTTAATAAGTCCTCTCTTCCCCGTGACTCATATTCGGGAATGAGAATGATACTGACCACTTCTTCCGTTGTATTTTCCTTGATTTTGTAGGTGGGGGAATCATCCTGTGGATGAGGCCTTGGTTGCAGAAGGTTATTCTGTTCTACTCCTTGATTTAGGAGAAATTGGCCGGAGGACAGATAGAGACTTGGTTTTGCTGAGTGAGCCACTTTGCTTTACAAGGCCCTCCATCAGTTGTTTCCGATGGTCCTCATTTTTTAACAAGTGGGCTTCGTTGAGTGGTGCCCCCTGGGGTTGGTCTTCTTTGATGCATTTCGGGATTACTGGGTTTTTTACTATTAATATTGACTCCTGCCTCTCCGTCATTGTTGAGATGCTCCTTCTTGCTGGACCGTTTTCTGTTACTGTTAGCTCCTCCCTCTAATTCACTGTTGGGTCCTTTCTCCTTACTGGGCTCAGTGGTTGCCCCAAGGTGACGGCCGTAATTGTAGGGGACTCCGTGGAGGGTTGATCCAACCTGCCCGGCGTGGCAGAACAAAAACTGGACCCGGTTTTGTAAAAATGGGGGTCTGGTTCAACCATAATGACGGGTGTTTTGCTCAATGTGTTTAAAGTAAGAGCTAGTGGCTTTTTGTTGCATCCCTTCCTTTTTTGTTTATTTTGGGCTTTCCGGGGTTTAGGGTTTGTATTTGAAGGGGACGTTTTTATTTTGGCCATTGTTGACGTTGCGTCACTGTCTGCAGCAGTGTTGGGAGAGCTAGTTGCTGTTGGTTCAGTATTTTGGGGTTCAGACATGGCGGTCCCTGTCTCATACTAGCCATCTCTAGATAAATGGGGCGATGGAGCAATGCCTTTTATTTCCATAGAAGATTCCCTAACATAGTTGGCAATGTCGTTAGCTTGTCAATTATTGATGCACAGGTGCATTCGAGTTGGATGGTTTGGTTGCCGTGGAGCGCTTCTTGTCCTCTCTTAATTAGAGTTATTGAGCTCACATAGTTTTTTATCGATCCAGAGCGTAAAGTCAGCCAATGTCTGAAGGACCGTAAGTTGTAAATCCATTTTGTGAGATTGATATTGTAAAGCTGTTGTTGATTATTGCATTGAGTTTAGGATTGCCACCCAAATTGATCCGGTGGGCGTAGTGTTGCTGAGTTTGCTTCTTTCATGAAGTGATGTATTAAATGGTGCAGAAGATGTGTTATTTTGAGCAGGTTTTAGATCATATGAGGCGACAAGCTCCTCCCATTCCTGTGAGGCCAAGAAGGACAGGCCCGGACTTGATCTATGAGAGTCTTCATAAGGAGACATCGTGTGGCGTTCTGATGGCTTACTAGGCAAAGAACTGTGGGAGAGCTCTGGGTAAACTAATGCACCCGGTATGTCTGGCTTTAGTTTTTGCGCCTTAGGTGGAGAGCTGTTTTTAATAAGTATTGGCGAAATTAGCGAATTCACGGTCTGCAAATTCGTGTGAAATGGTGAAAAAATCAGTGAGCGCGCGAAGTTTCCCGCAAACTCCCAGATTTTTGTGCCATTTGCACAAATATGTGACCACAAGTGCCTGTAACTTTGCCAGCACGCCAAAAGGCGCCGAGGTAAGGGTGGGCGTAAAATCCGTTTCGCGGGCGAATGTGCGGATTTTCCACGATTTCGCGATCCGCGAATCTCGCGAAATCGCGGTAAAATCCGCGAATCAGCGGGGACGAATTTTCAGCCAAGCAAGGGTTACAGCAGCAGGTGCAAAAGTTGAACCTAATTTCTTTGTAACCTTTTACAAAAGGGTTACGAACAAATTAACTTCAACTTGGACACCTGCTGCTAATTGCTTCCTGGCGCCTCGTTGCCTACTTGCAACTATTCTCTGACCCTGCTCTGACCCTTGAAGCAGGGTCAGAGAATAGTTACAAGTAGGCAACGAGGCACCTGTCCAAGGAATTAAACCTCATCAGGAAGCACTTACAGATATAAAAAACAGGAAGAAGGGCGAGGATGGCAAATACACCCATTTTGAGTTGTCAGGAGGGGTTAAACTAAAAGAGACCTTTACAGCACAATTTTCATATGCATTTTGCTAAAAATAAAAAGCTGTATGTTCTGTAGGGGCAACTCAGGAATCTGGCCCTTCAGAGATCCGGCCTCTCTTTCTTTCTCTCGTTCTCTCTCTCCCTCTCTCTTTCCCTCTCTTTCTCTCTCTTTCTATCTATCTATCTATCTCTCTCTCCCTCTCCTATAAACGACTGTATGGGTAACTTTGCTATGCAAGCGGCTCGCGAAGACGCAAAAAACCCCGCGAAGACGCAAAAAACCCCGCGAACACGCAAAAAAACCCGCGAACACGCAAAAAACCCGGCGAACACGCAAAAAACAAAAATCCGCAAATTCGCACAAATTCGTGAATTTTGCGGATCGCGAATTCGTAAATCCGCAAATTCGCGGATCGCGAATTCGCAAAATTCGCCCATGCTTACGCCGAGGTCCCTTGAGTGAACTGCCCATTATAGTGGGGATGGGCGGGAAGACGTTTCATACCGCTAGTGTGTGGTGGACGGGGCCAAACGGGCGGAGCTTCTATGTGAGTTCACATGCATCTTGTTTATAAAGGGTCAGAGACCGAGCAGAGCAGCAGATGAGGAGAAAGCAGGCTCCTGGTCACAGGAGCTACACGGGGATGGCGCTCGGGAAACTCATGGATGCAAAAATACGTTTGGCACAGGACCCCAGAATCCTTCAGTTGTCCAAGATAGCTCTACTGCGCATGTTAGTACAAAGCCAATCTGATCCTGCTCAGTGGGTTCAGGTGCATGCAGCTGCTGCTGATGGACAATGTCCCATCTCATACTAAACTGCCCCGTACAGGCATATGCTGGTGCTGGGCAGTAGGGTGCAGTGGCATGCGGGTGCTCCACGCCTGGTACCTGCGCATACCGGTGCCAGGGGGGACACGTGTTTATTGGTGCTGTGTAGCAAGTTATGACTTTACATTTTGACTGCACCAGACGGTGGTACCACCTACACGGATCAGGAGCATCCAGGCACCAGACTTCATGGTGCAAGAGCATAATGGTGCTGTGCGGTACGGGTATATATGTACTGGGGGCAGGGGGGCACTTAGCACAATGTGTGCTCACACCCAGAGGGCTCCCAGGCAATTGCAGTTTCAAGCAAGCCGGGCCGAAGAAGGCTGAAATGCCAGAAACCGGTCCCCGGTAGCTTGTCTCCTTTCTGGTGAAGAATTGGCTCGGTAGTTTAGTCTGCCCTGTTCCCATGATGCACTGGGCCAGGGACAGACTGATTTGCATATAGCCAGGTTCTAAGCTGGGATGGGGCAGTGAGATAAATAACGGTGATGGATCATGCCCTGATCTTTGGACTGGGTAAGAGTGGTCTGCTTAACTCAGACACTCTGTTCATCACCACCCCCTTTTCTAAATCCCAGGCAATTGAGCACAAATGATTTTCACACTGAGAGTGCTCCGGGGCAGTTCAGTAGCACGGGGGCTCACACCCACTGGGCCCCGGGGCAGTTCAGTAGCGCGTGGGCTCACAACCCCTGGGCAGCTCAGCAGCGCGGGGGCTCAAACCCACTGGGCTCCTGGGCAGTTTAGCAGCGCCACCCTCTGGTTCATCAATGCCACCCTCTGGTTCATCAATGCCGCCCTCTGGTTCACCACTGCCACCCTCTGGTTCATCACTGCCACCCTCTGGTTCACCACTGCCACCCTCTGGTTCACCACTGTCACCCTCTGGTTCATCGCTGCCACCCTCTTGTTCATCACAGCACCCTCTGGTTCACCACTGCCACCCTCTGGTTCATCACTGTCACCCTCTGGTTCATCACTGTCACCCTCTGGTTCATCACAGCACTCTCTGGTTCACCACTGCCACCCTCTGGTTCTTCACTGCCACCCTCTGGTTCATCACTGCCACCCTCGGGTGCATCACTGTTACCCTATGGTTCACCACTGCCACCCTCTGGTTCATCACTGCCACCCTCTGGTTCACCACTGCCACCCTCTGGTTCACCACTGCCACCCTCTGGTTCATCCATGCCACCCTTTGGTTCATCACTGCCACCCTCTGGTTTGCCACTGCCACCCTCTGGATCATCACTGCCACCCTCTGGATCATAACTGTCATCCTCTGGTTCATCACTGCCACCCTCTGGTTCACCAGTGCCACCCTCTGGTTCACCAGTGCCACCCTCTGGTTCATCACTGCCACCCTCTGGTTCACCAATGCCACCCTCTGGATCATCACTGTCACCCTCTGGTTCTTCACTGCCACCCTCTGGTTCACCACTGCCACCCTCTGGTTCATCACTGCCACCCTCTGGTTCATCACAGCACCCTCTGGTTCATCACTGCCACCCTCTGGTTCATCACTGCCACCCTCTGGTTCATCACTGCCACCCTCTGGTTCAACACTGCCACCCTCTGGTTCATCACTGCCACACTCTGGTTCACCACTGCCACCCTCTGATTCATCACAGCACCCTGTGGTTTACCACTGTCACACTCAGTTTCACCACTGCCACCCTCTGGTTCACACCTGCCACCATCTGGTTCATCACAGCACCCTCTGATTCACCGCTGTCACCCTCTGGTTCACCACTGTCACCCCCTGGTTCATCACTGCCACCCTCTGGTTCATCACTGCCACACTCTGGTTCATCACTGACACCCTCTGGTTCACCACTGCCACCCTCTGGTTCACTACTGCCACCCTCTGGTTCACTTCTGCCACCCTCTGGTTCATTACTGCCACCTTCTGGTTCATCACTGCCACCCTCTGGTTCATCACTGCCACCCTCTGGTTCATCACTGCACCCTCTGGTTCACCACTTCCACCCTCTGGTTCACCCCTGCCACCATCTGGTTCATCACTGCCACCCTCTGGTTCACCTCTGCCACCCTCTGGTTCATCACTGCCACCCTCTGGTTCATCACTGCCGCCCTCTGGTTCACCACTGCCACCCTCTGGTTAACCACTTCCATCCTCTGGTTCACCACTGCCACCCTCTGGTTCACCACTGCCACCCTCTGGTTCATTACTGCCACCCTCTGGTTCATCACTGCCACCCTCTGGTTCATCACTGCACCCTCTGGTTCACCACTGTCACCCTCTGGTTCACCACTGACACCCTCTGGTTCATCACAGCACCCTCTGGTTATTATTATATTTGGGTTTGTAAAGCGCACAGATACCCTGGGGTTTCCCGGCGCTGGCAGAGAAAAAGAAGCAGAGAAGACAAAAGAGGGGGGGGGGATTAGGCGGAGAACAACCAAGTTTTGGCACCTTTCCTGAGTTTGAGATGGCATGTTTCAAAACGCAAAGGGATGGGAAGGGTGTTCCAGAGTGATGGCGCCAGGTAAGAGAAAGAACGGCCACCGACTCTAGTGCGTTTGAACTGGGGAACTGAAAAAGTACCTAGGGAGGAAGATCTAAGAGTGCGTGATGGGCAGTATGGCTGAACCAAGGTGGAAAGGTAGGGGGGGGAACTGCCACTTTTAATCTTATGCATATAACATAAGGCTTTGAATTTAGCCCTAGATTCTATACGCAGCCAATGTAGGCTGCGCAGAGAGGCGGTGGCAGAGGCAGTTCTGGGCAAGTTGCATAGTAAACGGGCAGCCATATTTTGCACCACCTGCAGTTTACGTGTCACCTCCTTACAGGCACCTAGGAGGAGTACGTTGCCGTAATCCAGTCTGGATGTCACTAAGGCCTGCACACTGTTCTTTGAGTGTCAAGAGGAAGCATCCATGTGATTTTCCTCAGCCACCTGATGGTGTTTGTACAGGTGGCTAGGACTTTCACCACATGTTGCCTCATGGACAGTTGGTCATCGAAGGTGACCCCAAGATTGCAGGCTGTGGTAGATGGAATAGGCACGGGACCCATTTGCTGCGGCCAGTGCTGTGGACCCCAGAGAGTGGTATAAGGGCCAAATAGAAGGAGCTCGGTCTTGTCGCCGTTGAGCTTCAGTCTGTTGGTCTGCATCCAGTTGGCGATGTTAGTGAGCCCAGCGCGAAGAGATGAGGTGGGGGAACGTTTATTAGAGGAAAGAGAAAAAATAATTTGGGTATCGTCAGCATACGAAAAAATGGATAGACCAGATTGCTCTGCAAGAGAGGCAAGGGGGCTGACGTAAAGATTAAAGAAAAGAAGACTAAGAATGGAACCTTGGGGCACACCGTGGGGGGAGGAGTGGGCCAGGGAGGAAGAAGTGGGGGAAAAGACCTGAAAGGTGCGTGCTGAAAGAAAACTGGCGATACAGGCAAGGGCTGAGCCGCGAATGCCCGCCGACTTTAGGGTGGAGAGAAGGATGTCATGGGAGACGGTGTCGAATGCGGCGCTCAAATCCAATAGGATGAGCGCCACCGTCTCCCCTCTGTCCACCTGCTGTCAAATAGTCTCCGTGACTCCTAAGAGGGTGGATTCCGTGGAGAATCCTGCCCTGAAGCCAGACTGGGAAGGGTGAAGGAAATTAGTAGCTTCAATATGAGAGGTGAGGCAGACGTTGATGTGTTTTTCTAACACTTTGGCAAAGCAGGGGAGCAGGGATATGGGTCTAAAGTGGGCGGGGTTGTTATTATCAGCATTGACCTTTTTCAGGAGGGGAACCACCATAGCGTGCTTCAAAGCTGTTGGTACAGTTGCTTCAGAAAGAGAGGCGTTCAAAAGGGCTAAAATAGGAAGAAGTGAGGGAATGGCTAAGGTACTGAGGATTTGAGGAGGCATCGCATCCAGTGGGGAGCCGGACTTGATCCCGGCCAAAAGTTTCAGGAAGTGTGCAGAGGAAATAGGATCCCATTTATCAATTAAGGGATAAGGGGACAAGGTAGTAACCTGGGAGAGAGATATATCGGAATCTTCTTACTTGAGGGGGCTGTATTGGACCTGTGGAGAGGCATTGAAGCCAGCATAGATGCGGTCTATTTTCTCCGTGAAGAAATTGGCAAGTGTGTTGCATTGAGTATTATCCAGACAGGGGGCTTTAGGCGCGCATGACTGTCCAGAGAGATCTTGAACTGCTCTGAATAGGGCCTTTGGGCGGTTTTGGGCTAATAATATGGAAGTGTTAACATAGTTAGCCCTGGCTGATTTGCATAGGGAGTGGTATTTGCGAAGTTCCGTCTTGTACTTTTCCTTATCAGAGAGGGAGTAATTGGATCTCCAGATGCGCTCCAATTTTTTGCACATGGACTAAGCACATTTTAACTGCTCATTAAACCAGGGGGCGATGGGGTGGGTAAAGTTATGTTTACCTTTACGGACTGGAAGACAGGTATCGATGGCAGAAGACAGCCAGGTATGGATTAGACTTTCATCTTTAGTAGTGATGATATTGGGGAGGGAAGGTAATGTCTTAGCAAGCTGGCCGTTAAGTTGTGAAAGATTGAGTTTTTTCCAGTTCCTACTGGGTCTAGAAGTCTGAGCGTTAGAAGATGGGTGAGGGATAGCACTAGTCTTAATGTGGAATTCTACTATGTGGTGATCTGACCAAGTGATGGGTCTGGAAGGGAGGCAGGTAATTGTGTCAAGATTGGAGAAGACGGGGTCTAGTAAATTACCTGCCTTGTGAGTGGGGCCGGAATTGTGTAAATGTAAGTTGAGGGCAGCTAGATCTTGAAGAAGGTGTGTGCTAGTGGGGCACAGCATATTGTTAAAATGTATGTTCAGATCACCAAGTAAAATGAAATTTGGAGATTCCATCAGCAGAGGAGCTATATTGTCCGAAAGAGTAGTTGCCCATCCACCAGCTGCGCCCGGCGGACGGTAGAGTAGGGCACCTGACAGGGTGTAGTTAGGGTTCAGTAAAAGTTTGAAGCAGCATGCTTCGCAATGAGGGATGTCTAAATCCTCCCATTTGCATGCGTAGATCCTTTTGTAAATGATGGCAATGCCACCTCCCTCCTTGCCAGGTCTGTTGCGACCCACGTAGGTGTTTTTATCAGGGAGGGCTGTCGCAATATCGGGTCCGGAACAGTTGTTCAGCCAGGTCTCCGTAAGAAACAGGGCAGAAGGACTGTCGGAAACAAGGAAGTCAAATATGTCCCTCTTGTGCTTAGGCAAGGACCTGCAGTTCAGGCTCAGGAAGTTAAGATCAAGGGAAGGATAGACTGGGGGAGGTATCACCTGTCGAAAGGACAAGCTCCAAAAGGTAGAATTAGAAATACAGGTAATCGATGGTTCAGAGATCAGGGCCAGTGTGCATGCTTGACAGGATGTAGGAGCATCCATCCCCGTAAGCGAGGACATATATTATTGGGAGGGGGGGCGTAGGTTCCATAGTGTGGAGCTGGAAAAGGTGAGCCTGGAAGTTGTAAACTCAGGAGCAGGGGGGTGGCCCCTTGTCCCGTTAGGTCGCGGACGGGCGCAGACGGGCTTAACTTAGGCGCAACTTCAGCGCGAAGTCGGCGCCCCCGCTGCGCCCGTCCGCTGAGCCTCCGCCACTCCCCCATGTTAAATAGTCCCACCGTAGAGGGCGGCTAGTCCAATCACCTGCACCGTAGCACTAAGGGCACAAGTGCCGCTTCCAGGGACTCGCCGCTCTAGCGGCACAAAAGCCGAGGCGGATCGAGTCAGAGCGGGGAAAGAGGTGCACACACAATGGTATTTACCAAATCTATTAATCAGATTTAAAGTCACAGAAATATACAATTAAAATTTCTTCCTGGGAGCGAAGTTTAGCGTGGCAGCCTGCGCTGCTTCTGAAGTCTCTAGGTGTGCAAGGTCACGATCATGTGACTTAAATAGCCAATAGGAGGCCACGAGGCGAGGGCGGCTAGTCCAATCACCTGCACCGTAGCACTAAGGGCACAAGTGGCGCTTCCAGGGACTCGCCGCTCTAGCGGCACAAAAGCCGAGGCGGATCGAGTCAGAGCGTGGAAAGAGGTGCACACACAATGGTATTTACCAAATCTATTAATCAGATTTAAAATCACAGAAATATACAATTAAAATTTCTTCCTGGGAGGGAAGTTTAGCGTGGCAGCCTGCGCTGCTTCTGAAGTCTCTAGGTGTGCAAGGTCACGATCACGTGACTTAAATAGCCAATAGGAGGCCACGAGGCAAGGGCGGCTAGTCCAATCACCTGCACTGTAGCACTAAGGGCGCAAGTGCCGCTTCCAGGGACTCGCCGCTCTAGCGGCACAAAAGCCGAGGCGGATCGAGTCAGAGTGGGGAAAGAGGTGCACACACAATGGTATTTACTAAATCTATTAATCAGATTTAAAATCACAGAAATATACAATTAACATTTCTTCCTGGGAGCGAAGTTTAGCGTGGCAGCCTGCGCTGCTTCTGAAGTCTCTAGGTGTGCAAGGTCACGATCATTTGACTTAAATAGTCAATAGGAGGCCACGAGGCAAGGGCGGCTAGTCCAATCACCTGCACCGTAGCACTAAGGGCGCAAGTGCCGCTTCCAGGGACTCGCCGCTCTAGCGGCACAAAAGCCGAGGCGGATTGAGTCAGAGCGGGGAAAGAGGTGCACACACAATGGTATTTACCACATCTATTAATCAGATTTAAAATCACAGAAATATACAATTAAAATTTCTTCCTGGGAGCGAAGCTTAGCGTGGCAGCCTGCGCTGCTTCTGAAGTCTGAAGTGGTTCACAACTGCAACTTCTGGTTCATCACAGCACCTTCTGGTTCACCACTGCCACCCTCTGGTTCATCACTGCCACCCTCTGGTTCATCAGTATCACCCTCTGGCTCTTCAGTGCCTCCCTCTGGTTCCTCACAGCACCCTCAAGTTTACCACTGCCACCCTCTGGTTCACCACTGCCACCCTCTGGTTCACCACTGCCACCCTCTAGTTCATCACTGCCACCCTCTGATTCATCAATGTCATCCTCTTGTTCATTGCAGCACCCTCTGGTTCATCACTGCCACCCTCTGGTTCATCACTGCCACCCTCTGGTTCACCACTGCCACCCTCTGGTTCACCACTGCCACCCTCTGGTTCATCACTGCCACCCTCTGATTCATCAATGTCATCCTCTTGTTCATTGCAGCACCCTCTGGTTCATCACTACCACCCTCTGGTTCATCACTGCCACCCTCTGGTTCATCACTGCCACCATCTGGTTCATCACTGCCACCCTCTGGTTCACCTCTGCCATCCTCTGGTTCATCACTGCCACCCTCTGTTTCACCACTGCCACCCTCTGGTTTATCACTGTCACCCTCTGGTTCAACACACCCACCCTCTGGTTCATCACTGCCACCCTCTGGTTCACCACTGCCACCCTCTGGTTCATCACTGCCACCCTCTGGTTCATCACTGCCACCCTCTGGTTCATCACTGCCACCCTCTGGTTCATCACAGCACCCTCTGGTTCACCACTGTCACCTTTTGGTTCACCACTGACACCCTCTGGTTCATCACAGCACCCCTGGTTCACAACTGCAACTTTTGCTTCATCACAGCACCCTCCGGTTCACCACTGCCACCCTCTGGTTCACCACTGCCACCCTCTGGTTCACCACTGCCACCCTCTGGTTCACTCCTGCCACCCTCTGGTTCATCACTGCCACCCTCTGGTTCATCACTGCCACCCTCTGGTTCATCACTGCCACCCTCTGGTTCACCTCTGCCACCCTCTGGTTCATCACTGCCACCCTCTAGTTCACCACTGCCACCCTCTGGTTCATCACTGTCACCCTCTGGGTCACCACTGCCTCTGGTTCATCACTGCCACCCTCTGGTTCATCACTGCCACCCTCTGGTTCATCACTGCCACCCTCTGGTTCACCACTGCCACCCTCTGGTTCATCACTGCCACCCTCTGGTTCATCACTGCCACCCTCTGGTTCATCACTGCCACCCTCTGGTTCACCACAGCACCCTCTGGTTCACCACTGCCACCCTCTGGTTCACCACTGCCACCCTCTGGTTCATCACAGCACCCTCTGGTTCACAACTGCACCTTCTGGTTCATCACAGCACCCACTGGTTCACCACTGTAAATTATGCAGAGAAAGCACACCTGCCCAGCCTCAACCGGGGGCTGGTTAATGTGATACTGAATTTGAGCTTCAAGTCCGGCACCTGCTTCCATATCTGTAAGTGCTTCCTGTTGTGGTTTAATTTTTGTGACAGCCTGGAGAATTGTGCCATACGTGTAACTATTCTCTGACCCTGCTTTGAGGGTCAGAGAATAGTTGCAAGTAGGCACCAACTCTGGAGGCGCCGCTCAGGAAGCACTTAGAGGGTTACAGCAGGTGCCCAAGTTGAAGTTAATTTCTTTGTAACCATTTTGTAAATGGTTATAAAGAAATTAGCTTAAACTTGACCACCTGCTGTAACCCTTTAAGTGCTTCATGTACTTCAGTTTTTGAAAATCCGTCCCGCAAGCGATTTCGTGGATTTTTCTGCAATTTCGCGAGATTAGCAGATTGCGAAATTGCAGAAAATCCGCAAATTCCGGGAACGGAACTGATTTTACGCCCATGCTTAGTTTTTAGGAGACAGCAGGAGAGCCATTCCCGGTTGGTCAGTAGGCTGGTTCTAGGGCCTACCCCCCTAGTGTATCGGTTCCGGCTATTGCCCCTACAGCCTCTTCTAAGGTATTTTCGGCTGTCCTGATGTCAACAGCGCTTTTTGATGGGATGTGGCCATCTGCCATAGGTGTGATCCTTTGGAAAATTTTCTCTGGACTTTCCACTAGGTTGTTGAGTTGGTAAGGTGAAGTTTGTGGTTGGAGTTCAAATAAGGTGGTGAGTGGTGTAGGAGGAGCCTGGTCGGCTGGCTGGTTGATTAACTGATCGGTTGGCTGATGTATTGGTCCAAACTTCTCTGGCTGTAATGGTGGTTGCAACCCCTTTACATTTGCACTTTTGGAATAGATTGCTTTACCCGGGTCTTTAAATAATGTGAATTTCGTGTAGATTTTGGGTTGGAAGGTGCAAAGTTTTTTCCTTCGCGGGATACCGTCAATGTTTATAAGGGCACAGTCCTCTTGACTTCCTTGTATTCCTTGCGTTCTAGGTGACTGCATCCGGTTAGCTGGTTGGAGAGAAGTTGATTCTCCCATTCTTAGCTTTGTGCTGTCGTCATCTCCATTGGTGGGAGAGTGTGTCCCAGAGCAAGTGCTGGTGATCCCCATCACTGGGATACGTTCTGAGATTTCTAGGCTTTTTTCCACCAATGGCCCTGTCGAAAACTATTGAACAAGACTCACGGATGAATTTGTTCTGAACAGAAAGATACAAATGTGAAGAAAATTAATAGTGTCAAGTTGAAAGAGTGCACGCCTTTGTGAGAGGGTTCCCCCTTCCACACTGATTGTTTCTAGTGATGTGTTAAGTGTACATGTCAGATTTGATTGTGATGCTGCACATTGTGATAAAAGAGCAGTCGAAGACTCTACTGAGGATGAAACTTGTGATGAGAGGTGTCCATTTGACATGATGTCTGCTGAGGATTGGCCAATTAAGATGCGGCCTGGAAGGCTGCGACCGTCGGTTAAGCCTCTATGGCACGCATAGTAATCGGCCCCTAAATATTCAAATATTTTTTAAATTACTCCCCACCCTTATGCCCTATAAACCCAATATCCCGCTCCTAAAACTGTTTACATTCTAAAATGTATATATGTCAATAATTCGATTTAATGAAATAATAACATATTTTTTATTTTTTTCAAACCAACATTCCGCTACCAAAAAACATGTTTTACAAAAAAGTATTATTATTATCAACATTATAATTATAATACTACACTAACAATTACTTAAAAAACATAATCATATTACATAATTTTTTTTCTAAAATTATATATCATAAAAAAAACGATATTTTATACAACTAATGCCTTATTACGATGTCGGGCGGATGACAATGTTGCAGAAAAGGAGCCACCTGACCATGGGTTGGCGGTTCCGCAATCCCAATTAGGATGCAACCACAGATAGGGCCTCATTACATTGTCAGTCTGAAAAAATCCGAACATCATTCGGATTTACCAAACCCGAATCAGAAGCCATGTTTCAGACTAACTCGGAAACATTTCCGACTGACCAATTACAATGGAAGGTAACCTTTAGTTCTGTCTGACTCGGTTCAGACCTGCATTCGTAGACTCCAAGATCGTTGGTGCTGAATGTACAGCTCCATGGACCTCTTTTCCGACCGATGTATTACGATGACGGATTTGGACAGCCTTTCTGACTCAGTTTGCCTGACACGGAACAGCTGTTGGAAATTGACTTTGGGGGCCCGTAGTAGGGCCTGTGGGGATATTCATGGGACCACTCTTTGCAACCATACCTAGTGTGGCAGGCATAATGGAAGCCTCAGTTGTCGGTTGGAAGACAGGCTCCCTTTGAAGTCAATGGGAGTCGGACCGAACGGTGTTCGGAAACATCGTAATCGGTCAGTCAGACTCCCCGAACCCGAGTCAGTCGGAAATGATTCCTTGAAGTAGTTGGTCGGATTGCTGTCTGACCGACATCATAATGAGGCCCATAGTGTGTCAGAAACTTACATTTTTCATTGTAAGCTTGTGCAGCGAGCTGAAAACGCCTGCAGCACAAGCTCCCATTGAAAAATGGGAGTTTGTAAACACACTTGCACCATGAGGTAGTGCCCTACGGTGCAGGAATGAGATTGACCCCATAGGTTTCCCCAAGCATGTATGCGGAGGGCCAGGGTGGAAAGGGGCCCTGCTAGGTGCCCCCATGTCACTTTCCGACAGCCTTCCCAAGTCAGGAGGGCCAACATGAAATGGCTGTCGGACACCGACATCATAATCCTGAAGGTGGAAATGCCATCCTTAAGGGATTATGCTGCCTTTCCAACAGGCCGATGAGCTCCTTGAGCCCGTGGGTACTGCGTTGGTTTCCCCCTTCAGGTTTGAACTCCGACCCCCATCATCCTAATACAGTGTCGGACTTAAAACCTACCATATTGAGCGGAAAGCATCCGATCAGCAATCAGAGGCTTTCCGCCCGACATCGCAATCAAGCCCTATATTTTTGAAAACGATATTTTTAATATCGATATTGTCAACTAAACATATTTTTGATATTTTAATCATCGATATTACTTACCTTGATATTAGGCTATCAAGATATTCTTGCCTCAATATTAATTTCCCTCGATATTTTAAATTTGATTTTCTGTCTCAACACCTCTGGTATCATTTTATTTAGTAAATTATATTCTATTCTCCTAAATTGGTTTCAGAATATTCTTGTGTTGTGTTTTGAATTTATTACTGTTGGTGTGCTGCATAAATAATTTACACATTGCCTCTAGGTTAAGCCTTACTGCTTTGTGTAACGCTACCAGAAAAGAACAGGATAATTTAGTGATTTTTGTGGCACACCCTAACAAGGATTTTGATTGTTGTCGGAGTGTGACTACCAAACGCCCTTAACCAATATCCCAATATCATACCATTTTCGTTAGTATTATTTACAACTTCGAAAAGAAAGACTTACCCACCAGGAATAGGAATATTATTGAATACGTATAAAAATTGTGGGAGCACAAGCATCTGACTACGCGACCCTGCGTGCCTTGGACAGTGGCAGCGCAACCCATCTTTCTACCTGACCTGTTAGTATATGCATAACTTGTTCATTATTATCCTGTAAGCACAATATTTTACCCTAATCATCGGTATGTCGAGGTATTGAACTGATCCTTTACATCGACGCAGTTGGCAAATCAACAGAGGCTCTACTGATGTGTCAGAAGAAACATCTCTGATTGGCTCCAGTTAATTTTGGGCCAGACACTTCGCCAAATCTAGCTACTACATCAAATTTTGGTATTAAATTGATATCAGTTTCAGTGACAAATGGCAATACGTCATCAGCATACATAGACACAAAGAATCTATTTAAATGCACGTTTACATATTGCATGAGGTGGTCCAGTGTCTGGGCCTGCCGTTTCATGCATGGCAGAAATTAAACGGACACAATTTCATTTCTTGCACTGTCGATTCTTGAATTCATTTCATTTCATTTCATTTCAATCTTTATTCGGTTTAAAAAACCTTGTAAGATGCAATACATTCAATCATAGTACATCATATCACAATATAAATACATAATAATAAAATAGCGGTGGATAAAAATATCAACACATCTCCTTTGCATAAAAAACATAGAATTCAATTCATTTTCCAAATCATCCACTTGAGGTTGGCTAGATCTTAATCGACCCCTCTAGTATACAGAACACTAAGTAAATATGCAGAATAATAAAACAATAAATTAAACATCTGTTTTTGTTAAAAAGATATACACCAGAACAGTAGAGCAAGCAGCATTTTAGCAGCTAACAGATGACTCAATAACATGGTGAAGTAGCCTATTTCATTAGGTTTTTTGGTTTTTCATCCTCCTGATCAAGGCTACACATAAGAGAAAACGACTTAGGCTGAACACAATGGGTTGTGCAGTGTCTCCTTTAAAAATTCTAAGTCCAACCTTAATTTGTCTGAGGCCTAACCTTTTGCAGATTGGCTTAAGCCATTTTTTCCTGGCTTTAAGGTATGCTGGGCATATAAATAAAACATGGGACTCATCCTCTTTCAGCCCCATCTCGCAAAACTCACATATATCAGAGCCAGCGGCCCCGGCCAACCCCTTATTACAGTTCCAGCTAGTTGTCCTTTCTTTTAATTGCAGAATACCATACCGGAACTTTAAATATAGGCTTTTGGCCAGTGGAGGGTAAATTTCATCCATGAGGGGCTCTAATTGCATAGTCATTTTAATTTCAAAAAATTTCGAGGTTAGAGTCCCTGTTCTGGGGTTTGATAACACTGAATCTCTAATATAGTCCCAGTACCTTTGCTTCAAGATCTTTTTTGAGCTGTTTGTGAGGGAATCAGGGTCAAACCAGAAGTCACTTAACCCTAGTTTTTCAAACCATTTTTTGACGTACTCTAACCATGGCAAATGCGTAGTATTCCTTATAGCCAATATCTCTTTCAATGCTTCTCTATAATCAGCCAGCTCCTCAACGGACCATAAGCGGACCCAATAGAGCAGCGGACGAAGAGAAGCATAGTCATCTGTACGTCGAAAGTTAAGATCCCATAATACGGGTGTCAGTGGTGTTGACCCAGGTATCCCTAAAAGTTGCCTAATGAAGGAGTTTTCCCTCACTCGAAAAGTATCCTTTGAAGCATAGGCCCAAAGGTCCGCACCATAAAGTGAAGATGATTGCACTTTATATTTAAATAATTCAATGGCTGGTGAGACTGCTTTGAAATGACTATTCTTATGCCTCTTTAAAATCGGACACTGATTTTGGGTCAGCCTTAATTTTGAGTTCTCCAATTGTGTTTTCCATGTGACGTGGCTGTCTAAAATAAGCAGCGAACTTGATGACTATAAACACCAGGCACAGGATCTCACAACTAAATTGAAGAATCGGGGTTACCCCAACAAAATCCTGAATAAGAGCCAAAAACGGGCCCGCAATCAACACCGAGCGGCCCTCCTAGAGGATACAACCAGAACAGAAGAGGAACCTCCATTAACATGTGTTACAACATATAATACAATTTCCAATGACGTAACAAAAATCATAGGAAAACACTGGAGCATCCTCAATACTGGAAACTTACATTGGGAAAAGCCTCTTTTCTCATATAAAAGAGCTAGGAGCATCAGAGATGCAGTAGTGAATACCAGACCAAAAACAACTATAACGGAGACTGAGTCTGTTTTGAACATATGGGGTTTGCCAAAAGTGACAGGACACTACAAATGCGGAAATTGCAGCGTCTGCCCGTTTACCAACAATGCCAAAACACTACAACTAGAACCCAACAAAGTATGGACGATCAGGGGGCATACGAACTGTAACAGTGAAAACGTGGTATATCTACTAACATGTCCTTGTGACCTCAGATACATGGGTATGACTGGCAGAAAAATTAAGACACGCATTGGTGAACACAGAAGCACCATTAGGTGCAAAAAGACAAACACAAAGCTTACCGAACATTTCCTGTCGGCTGGCCACAGTGCGGATGACATCCGCTGGACAATAATAGAGCAAATAAGACCAGGAAACAAGATAAACCAACGCCTTTTTGAGAAGGAACAAAGGTGGGTTTATAGACTTGCCACCTATATAACTGGGCTCAACAATAACATCCCATGGAACTCAGTAATGGGGTAATCTATCCCCTTTAATATGGTGTGTAAGCAAAATCCTCTCTAAACCTTACTATGGTTCCACATATGGTTTGCAAGCTAATTCCTCATAAGATCACACTATGATTCAATATTGAATACAGCAACCGAAGCATGTCTTGTATATTGTGGTTTCCAGAATCTGATGCCTCTTTAGCTCATTGTACAATTTTCCCGCTTAGTATTGGTTTTATCAAGATCATTAAAACCAATTTTCCCTTCCTTAATGCGCGACCCGCCCTCGAGCGCCGTTCGCGTTCATAATTACCTAGGTAACCAAAAAACGCTGTATCCTACGTGACCATAACGTCACACACAGCGTCATCGGGCACCACCCCCGAGCCGCGCACTGATTGGTTCGCGGGAACTCCCTGAACGGAGCCACGCCTACCCAGGAAGTAACGGACAATCTACTTCTAGACGCCTTTACCGCTACGGGTGACTCCACGGGGCATTTCCGAGAACAGAACCAAGTAGGTTGAAAGGCCTGACGAGCAGAAGCCGCAAGTAAGTGCCCTGAATCTCAGAATTGAGACGTAAATACTGCGTCTCGAACCAGTACGCGCCCATTTGCTGCTACAGTTTCATGGGATACAAACCTTTTGATTTGCCGCAATTCTTTAGGTAATGGATACCTGCAGTCTTGGCCAACTCGATGCCCATGAAGCGCAAATTGCAGCTTCGAGTGTAAGCTAAACAACCCCTAAGTGTGTGATGTTGTGAATTGGTGCTAAAACTTAGATACCGGTCACTTTCAGAAATGCCTGGGCGTGTTGTGACGCCGCACAAGAGATAGCGATTGCTCTCCCACACCCCCCCTTCCCCTTGTCACGTGTACCTATAACTAGTGCATTAACTAGTTGTTGGAATCATTCTCAACACCTTTATGCTCCGGTAAACTTCGCCTGAGCACTTCTGTCAACCACCACAGACAGACCACGGGTATGACTTGAAATGCGAGGTGTTTTACTATCACATGAGTACTCACCTAGCACAATAACTATAATAATTTGTACCCTTGTATTGTTATCCCCAGTACGTTTACCCAACCTTTTATATGTTTTCTATTTTCACAGATTTTTCTCCTGAACTCAGGAAAAAGCACTTTTTGGAAAGGGGCGACCAACTCGGTCCCCCCGAACTTATGGCAGAGTGCCTCGATCCCCCCGGGAAGCCATTTTTGGGTGGGGGGCGCGTCTCGGCTGGTATGCCCGAAGCGGCGTAGCTGGGGCGCGCCCGTTCCCGCCCTAGAGTGGGCTGGCCTAGACACTGACGCAGCCAGCCACGCCCTCGGGGCAGGCAGGGGCGGGTATACGCCCGCCCTGAAGACGAATAAAAAGGGACGCAAGACCAGAAGACATCCTCTTGTTCCTGTGCCTTGAAGCTGCACCTCCTCGCTGCACGTGAGCTCGGGACGGAACGAAGAGCCAATTTTGAGCGTTTTAATCTTTCTTTTTGTCTTCTAGATACTTCGTTTGAAAGATGCCCAAGAAAGGCGCGAAGAGAATGACGACTGACCAGATGGTTCGGGTCCTCATGAAGGAGATGTCTGAAATAAAGAAGCGGTTGGCGGAGCGAGACGGGGAGGAGGGATCGGGGCGTCCACCGGCTGGAGGGAAGCCAAAGAGGCCGAGAAGGGGGCCATCCGGGGGAGACGTCCCGGTCCCCTGTTCCCCGCTCGAGGCGCCAGCCCCGGTACCGGCCCCGGTACCGAAGGAAGGGAATCCGATTCCCGTCGTAGTCACCCCGACATCCACTGAGGATATGCCTCCTGAGTTGGCGGCACAGTTAGCAGCGTGGTTGGGGGACAGTAGCGAGGGCGCCACGGCTGCCGAAGCGCAAGCACTGATGAAACAGTTGCGCGAGAAACGTGATACAGCCAAGGTACCCGCGCCGGCTGCGGTGATAGACAAGCCACGAGTGGCGGAAGCAGCGTTCGGTGCAGGTAAGCGGCCATTGCCGATCGCGAGGGATGAGTCAGCACCCTCTCGTAGAGAAAAATTGGGGCAACATGTTCCTTTGGCAATAAAGGCGAAGATTTGGGCGGGGGAATATGTAAACATTTTCTCCTTGCTTGTTGATCATTATGAGGTTGAAACTGTTAAGAGTCAAAAAGATCTGATGCATCCAAGTGTTTGGCGCGCAAAAATGGCCGCCTTTAAAGTGAATGAGAATATTGGCAACTGGGGCAATGCATGGGGAATTTTTACGTCAATTTTGGGGGAACGTAGGCCTGAATTGCTCCCTGAGTTTCCAGTATATCAGTCACGAATTATGGGGTACTCGACATCGCACCAAGGTAACCAATGGTTCTGTTATGACAACCTTTTCAGGAAAGCGATGGAGCATAACAAAAGTTTAACCTGGGACTGTTATGATTCTTTGACATGGGATAAAATGAAAGAGTCAGGGATGTTGAAAATGCCGTTGGTGGGGAGTACTGTTGGTGAATCCTCCCGCCAATATGGGGGGACGCCCTTTCGGTCGGGTACGGGTACCGACGATTATCCAAGACCCGCCGGCAATGCAGGGAAGAAGGGTTTCTGTTTCAATTTCAACAAAGGTAAATGTACTAGGCCCCCGGGATCGTGTAAGTTCAAGCACGAATGTAGTGGTTGCGGGGCACCCCATCCTGAGTCCTCGTGCAGAGCCAGAACGAGTGAGAACGGGGGTAGAGGAGGCGCCAAACAGGTCTAATGTAGTCCGAGGGGCGCCTTTACCAACCCCGATTGATACCTTGGCGATGATTCCCTGGCTCAGCGAATACCCAGATCGTACTTCTGCTGGGGTGCTGCGGAACGGTTTTTCATATGGTTTCCGCATCCCGGTGGGGGACTTTCAGGGTGTCGGGACGTGCAAAAATCAACTTTCCGTCTTGCAGCATACGACTGTAGTGCAGGATAAGATCCGGAAAGAGGTTATCCGAGGTCGGGTTGCCGGCCCGTTTAGTGTTCCCCCGGTACAGAATTTTGTCTGTTCTCCTTTAGGGGTGGTCCCCAAGAAGGACCCAGGTGAGTTTAGATTGATCCACAATTTATCAGCTCCTCATGGCCTTTCTGTAAACGAGGCAATTGATCCAGAGGTATGTTCGGTGCGGTACGCATCATTCGATGAGGCCGTAGCCATTTTAAATCGCTTGGGGCCCGGGACGCTGATGGCGAAATCAGATATCGAGTCAGCGTTCCGTTTGCTCCCGGTACACCCGGACGACCAACGTCTTCTGGGATTCATGTTTCAAGGTTCGTATTACTTGGATAGGTGTATGCCGATGGGGTGCTCTATATCTTGTGCATATTTCGAGAAATTCAGTAGTTTTCTACAATGGGTTTACACGAAGGAAACGGGTTTTCGAAATGTGATGCATTACCTTGATGACTTTCTATTCCTTGGGGCCGCTGGGGATGACGAATGTGCCCGGGCCTTGACTGAATTTTGTGTATTAATGGATCGATTTGGCGTGCCATTGGCACCAGGTGAAACTGTGGGTCCCTCGACTTGCCTCGAGTTTCTGGGGATCGAGTTGGACTCTAGTGAGGGTTGTTTTCGTTTACCAGCTGCCAAAGTGTCGAAATTCAGGGCAGCCCTGCAAATGTGTATAAATGCATCTAAAGTTACGCTGCATCAATTGCAGCAATTGGTGGGGAAGTTGAATTTTGCCCTGAGGGTGATCCCAATGGCCCGCCCCTTTTCCCGTTCAATTGCCCAGGCGATGGTCGGCCTAAACGAGGGTCATCATCGCACGAGACTATCGGCTGAGGTCCGCCAAGACATGCGTATTTGGTTAGCATTTTTGGCGGATTTCAATGGTCGAGTCGTCTGGAACAAACCAGCCTTGTCCTCTGAAGAGCTCGGTCTATGGACGGATTCAGCGGGAAGCATGGGCTTTGGCGCCATCTTCGGCACAAAATGGTCGGCACAAAGGTGGCCAACATGGTGGCATGAAGGGGGGCTGACGAGTAATATTGCTTTCCTTGAACTGTTTCCCATTTTGGTGGCCCTCAGAACCTGGCCCGATGGATTCAAAAATCACTCTGTCATATTTTGGTCTGACAATATGACCGTTGTAGAATGCATCAATAGTCAGGCAGCACGTTGTAAAATGATTTTAAGGCTGCTTAAAGAAATTGTCTTACTGTGTATGCAACTGAACGTGGTATTCAGAGCGAAGCATGTCCCAGGGGTGATGAATCAGGCGGCTGATGCACTGTCTCGTTTTCAAATGCAGGCTTTCTCGGGTTTCCTTCCCTCAGCGGACCCAGAGCCGGCACCCTTTCCCGAAGCTCTCTGGTCTCTCGGTGCCCCGAACTTCGTTACCTCGTGGGAGAGAGTCTAGCACCAAGGACGAGGAAGGCATACGAAGGGGCGTTTCGGGCCTATTTAGCCTTTTTGGGGACTGAGAGAGGGGGGCTTTGGGGGCATGAGGATTGGGTAGTGCATTTTCTGATGTCCTTGCGTAGGGCTGGGAAGTCGGTGGCTACAGCCCAGAGGCATCGTGCTGCCATTTCCTTTGTTGCCAGGGCTCATAATATCCAGGACCCGACAGCGTCTTTTGTGGTACAGAAAGCGCTGCGTGGGTGGCAACGCCTTGAGGGTCGCAGAGTAGATGAGAGGCGCCCGATAGGTCTGGATAGGTTGTCCCAGTTGCTGGCCACACTCCCCGACACATGCTCGTCTCAGTTCGAGGCCTGTTTGTTCCGAGCTGCTTTTACGCTGGCATTTCACGGGGCGATGAGGATAAGTGAGCTGGTGGCAAGGAACAAACAGGATGTGGTGGGGGGTTTGTGCCGGGAACACGTTCAGATCTGGGGTGAGACGATGACTGTATCCTTTGTCAAGTCCAAAACCGATCAAGGTGGGGTAGGGGACTGCATAGTCATTCGCAGGGATTCCAGGGTCCTCCATGTGTCCGGTAAAGTGTTTAGAAGACTACCTAGCACGAAGGGTGGCATCATGGGGAGGGACATTGTTGAGACACGCGGACGCCACCCCACTGACGAAATTTCAGTTTCAGCGGGTGCTCGCGATGTCGATTACCGCAGCGGGCTTGGACCCGGGCGAGTTTGGGACCCATTCCTTTCGGATAGGGGCTGCCACTGAAGCTACAGCCAGGGGTCTCAATGTGGAACAACTGAAACGGGTGGGGCGCTGGTCCTCCAATTGTTATAAGAGGTATGTGCAGTTGCACATGTTGTGAAGCTATGATAATGTACTCACGCTTCTTGTCTTTTGTTTGGTTTTCAGTTACGCAAGCCTTCGAGGCGGGGCGGACTATGCAGTCGACCCAACACCAGGCCAGCGGTCAGACATCACCGGCTGTGAGGAAAGAGGTGTGGATCGTGGGCCACTCATACGTGAGGCGTGCCGCTGACGTATTCAAAGCAGGTGACATGATTCACGTAGCTGGGGAATACGGGTACAGGGTGTCCTTCTACGGAAGGGGCGGTCTCTGTATTGACCAGTTTCAGGCATTCTTTGAGGGTTTGTTAGGGCGGACGAGGTCACCGCCGTCTATAGTCATAGTACATTTAGGGGGCAATGATTTGGTCACCACCGGTAGACGACTTCTCCTAGAGGCAATGCTTTCCACTGTAAGTTGGTTGGCGAGGAAAGTTCCGGGGTGCATAATTGCGTGGTCTCATATGATCCCACGAAAAGTGTGGCGGGGGGCTGTTTCGATTCCTGCTTTGAACCATTCTGTTAGAAAACTTAATAACAAAGTGAGTAGGTTGTTCCGTTCCAGGACATTGCATTCTATCTCGCATGGTTGTATTAATGATGACAGTATGTATCTAGGGGATGGTGTGCATTTGTCTCGGGTGGGAAATGAGTTACTCATAGGAGACTTCTTAGCATGGTTAAAAAACGTTGAAACATGACCTTTAGGTAGGAGTTTTGTGGGGGTCCGGATAGCCGGTCAACTATCCGGCCTGTGGCGGTAAGGTCATGATCGGTGAGCACTAATTAGTAGATCCCTATGAGTGGGCGTCACCCAACACGGATGGGAGCGCTCGGGAGAGGTGGCCATTGGCCCCTCAATGGGGAGGCGGTCCCTTCTAAGGATGGGTCGCCGGAAGTAAAGGAAAAGGCGGTCAAGGCCCCTTCCTTTGTAGGAGGGGTTACAGCCCCCTCCTGGGGAATTTCCCGGGGCCAGTGACATCTGCGACGGCAGATGCGGTAAGTTGTGTGGGGTTGGGATAAGGTCTACGATACCTTCTAGATACCTCACACGAGTATTCGAACGACCTTTAACTGGCGTCGAGTCTTTAGGTGCCCCCGTCAAGTCAAGGGAAATTGGTAGTAGTTGCACTTGAGGTACGCCTCCGTGCTGTCGCCCCTCCCAAGTGGGAGGGGTAAGTCGGGTTAGGGATCTTGACACCGGTTATGACCTTGCCGTTGGCCCTTAAACGTTAGGATGTACAATTTCAATATGTCAAGAAAATGTTTGTAGGATGCTAGTTCGGCTAGGAGAACCTCTGTATTAGAGAATCTGTTAAGGTTAGCCAAACATCGTAATGTGGTAATGAAATTGTACATAACATGAAACGTTTAATGTTTTAATTTTGTTTTAATAAATACGGCCGGGATGGTCACTCCATCCCACTTCCAAAAACTTCAAGAACTGTTTCCGGTTTCCCTCCTTTTTGGGGATTGTGTTGAGAGGGGGTGGCGGGTATCTCGGCCATATGGAAAGGGGCGACCAACTCGGTCCCCCCGAACTTATGGCAGAGTGCCTCGATCCCCCCGGGAAGCCATTTTTGGGCGGGGGGCGCGTCTCGGCTGGTATGCCCGAAGCGGCGTAGCTGGGGCGCGCCCGTTCCCGCCCTAGAGTGGGCTGGCCTAGACACTGACGCAGCCAGCCACGCCCTCGGGGCAGGCAGGGGCGGGTATACGCCCGCCCTGAAGACGAATAAAAAGGGACGCAAGACCAGAAGACATCCTCTTGTTCCTGTGCCTTGAAGCTGCACCTCCTCGCTGCACGTGAGCTCGGGACGGAACGAAGAGCCAATTTTGACCCACCCACCAGCCCCTGAAGACAGCCAGTTGTTTGTAATAAAGTTGATTAATTTTGCTTCCATTTCGTTTACAGGTTGTGGAGTCATGTTGATGTTGAGTATAATAAAGAATGGTCGGTTTGAGTGCGTTTTTGCCATTAAAGAGATTCAGATATAGTGTTGAATTTTGAGCATGCTCTTTCGGTCATAGTGGCCAATGTATTCTTAGGTTTTGTTAGCACTATCTTTGTTAGCACTGTCGTATTTATTTTGGTAGGCGGTAAGGTCATGATCGGTGAGCACTAATTAGTAGATCCCTATGAGTGGGCGTCACCCAACACGGATGGGAGCGCTCGGGAGAGGTGGCCATTGGCCCCTCAATGGGGAGGCGGTCCCTTCTAAGGATGGGTCGCCGGAAGTAAAGGAAAAGGCGGTCAAGGCCCCTTCCTTTGTAGGAGGGGTTACAGCCCCCTCCTGGGGAATTTCCCGGGGCCAGTGACATCTGCGACGGCAGATGCGGTAAGTTGTGTGGGGTTGGGATAAGGTCTACGATACCTTCTAGATACCTCACACGAGTATTCGAACGACCTTTAACTGGCGTCGAGTCTTTAGGTGCCCCCGTCAAGTCAAGGGAAATTGGTAGTAGTTGCACTTGAGGTACGCCTCCGTGCTGTCGCCCCTCCCAAGTGGGAGGGGTAAGTCGGGTTAGGGATCTTGACACCGGTTATGACCTTGCCGTTGGCCCTTAAACGTTAGGATGTACAATTTCAATATGTCAAGAAAATGTTTGTAGGATGCTAGTTCGGCTAGGAGAACCTCTGTATTAGAGAATCTGTTAAGGTTAGCCAAACATCGTAATGTGGTAATGAAATTGTACATAACATGAAACGTTTAATGTTTTAATTTTGTTTTAATAAATACGGCCGGGATGGTCACTCCATCCCACTTCCAAAAACTTCAAGAACTGTTTCCGGTTTCCCTCCTTTTGGGGATTGTGTTGAGAGGGGGTGGCGGGTATCTCGGCCATATAACACCAGACCACTATTTATGGTCTGCTTTTGGACGAGGACTGGACACGCCTTAGCGTGTGTGTACCACCCCGTTCAAATAACACGGTCCTGACGAAAACCACATAATACTACCATTGGTTGAAACATGTAGACCTATTTTAACTTGTAAATAATTCACATAGCACACTACGCTATTTTTATTCTTTTTCACACGTCTCGTAGCACCTAATCCTTCCAAAATAGGCACTGGTGCAACATATATTTTAATAGGGTTCAAGCACTCCAGAATAAATTCTTGGTGTGAGTAGACTTGATCCCTTTTTAACACACTTTTCATAATTATCATTTGCACATATAAAAAATCAAAGAAACCCGCTCCACGGTAACCAGGTGTCGCAGCACACCCTATAGGCACTCGGCCTATGGGGTGGGACCCCGATGATGAAGCATGTCACCAACTAGGTTGGTGAGTGAGGGGTCTTCTATAAGGACTATGACTGTCCAATATAAAAAGGTTGGGGCAATCTTTTGCTAAAACCAGAGCCTTAAGCTCCTGATACAGAAGGAATCTCTTCTTTGTATAAATACCTTTTTGCCTATAGGGGGTACTCCTCCACTGTTTGTTTAATTTTATGTCTAAAATAATACCCAGGTATTTAAAATTGGGGACTTCTTCAATAGGTTCATTGTTTATCTTAAAAACCTTGTTAAAACCTTTATGAGGGTTGATTGTCATAACTTTTGTTTCTGAGGAATTAATTTCTAATTCCTTGTTGTGGCAATACAAACTGAATGTATTTAAAAGGTTTTGGAGCCCCCTGGGTGTCTGGGAAATTAAAATGGTATCGTCTGCAAACAATAATGCCGGAACGGCTTGCCCGCTCAATTTGGGAGAGTCATGCTCGCAGCCCAAAAGAGTATCGGGAATGTCATTGACGTATAAAGAGAATAAGGTAGGTGCCGCTACGCACCCTTGCCTTACCCCTTTTGCTATTTTTATTTTCTCACTGACTTCTCCATTTGGTCCCCATCTAACTCGTGCTTAATTATTCTCGTGGAGTCTTATTAAAATTTGAAGGATATTCCCAGGGACGCCCATCTTATGTCTTCCATAGGGCTACCCTTGGAACCATATCAAAAGCTGCCTTCAAATCAACAAAAGCCACGTATATATGGGAACTTCTTATAATCGTATATTTCCAGACTAAACATAACAATCTAAAAACCTGGTCTACAGTGCTTATCTTTGATCTAAAACCTGCCTGGTATTTTGTATAGATAGAGTGTTCTTCAATCCAAGAGGAGAGCCGACTAAGAACTTGTCGGGCGAAATTTTTTTGCAACACGTCAATTAGGCTGATAGGCCGATAATGCGAAGGATTTGACCTATCACCCTTCTTGAACAGTGTTACAATCTCCGCCCCCTTCCAGGTTTCTGGAACAGGAGCTCCTCGAGCAATATCATTAGATAATAAATTGATATAAGGAGCCCAAATATAATTCTCGTGTTTCCAAAGATCACCTGGTATTCTGTCAGGGCCTGGCGCTTTCCCTGGCTTGACTGCCTTGATTGCTAGAATTGTTTCTGTCAAGGAGAAGACAAGAGGTGTGTCATGCGCTGCCAAAGGAGCCTGCAAACTATCCCAGCCTTCAATCTCGCCTGAGCTTTCGCAAGAATATAACGAGGTAAAGTGCTCGACCCATGTTTTCTCCTCTAAGAATTTGTCTTTGCATTCAGTCGCCCCCCTGGTGCCTCTAGCAATGAGGCTCCAGAAGGAGGTCTGGTCTTTACACTTACATGCGTCCAACAAATCTGACCAAACCCTTTCGTCCCACTCTTTTTTGGCCATTAATAAAGTTCTTTTATACTGGGCTCTCTTAATTCTCACAATATCCGCTGAATCCCCCCTGACCGCTGTAATTGTGTGTGTTTTAGCTTTCCGGCATTCCTGGTTGTACCAGGTGATCCCTGTTTGTTTGCTCTTTTGGGCGTTATATGATCTTTTTACCGCCCTAGTCAGGATCTCGCCAAGTTGGTTAATTAGATGTTCATGGGATTCTATCAGACAAGGATTTTGAATGACAGTACTATTTCCTAAGAGAGAAGACATATGCCTCACAAATACATTATAGATTTGACTAATGATTTTTGTGTTGTCTAATACCACTGGCCACTTCAGGGATCTACGGTTATTTGCCACTAGAGGGTCCTGTGGCAAGGAAACTGTACTATTAACGCTTTTGTCAAGGGTTTTAAAGATCTGAGTCTGGACAGATAAGGTCAAAGGATAGTGGTCGCTTTCCGTGCGGTCATCCACCATTAGGTCGATGGTCATGGGCCATAAATTCAGAGAAACTAACAAATAATCTAAATGGCTGGGATTTGCCCCTCTGGTAAATGTTGGTCTGCTGGGGCAGTCTGATGGCAACCGCCCATTGCAGGCACATAGGCCTGACTCTAGAGTCAAATTCAATAGTTGTAAGGCACTCACTGTACAAGGTGCTTTATAATTTGTGTCAACTAAAGGGATATTGTTGGCACTGTCCTCATCCTTATAGATGTCTTCTAGACCTATTATGGGTTCAAAACCTCTGTTAAAATCACCACCTATAATCATTTTTGCATTTTGATCAAACCCCGCCACAATATTACTCAGGTGGGTTACAACTGTTGATTCTTTACATGATCGATGTGGTCTACTGTAGATATTGATCACGTAAATGCTACAACCCTTAGTGTTTTTTAACTCAAGTAATAGGAGGTCTGGATTGTTTGTATCAATTTGCTTAAAGGACAGGCCTCCTGTAATTTTCACCCAAATTGTTAGGCCGCCAGAAGGTCTTCCCCCATTTGTATTTACTGCGGGGATGAAAAAAGATCTATAATCAACCTTAAAGTAATTCTCGAGCCCCCAGGTTTCCTGGAACATAATTAAATCCCCACTAGCCAGATAGTCATGCCAGGCCGGATCTGAAAGATTTTTTTTCAGACCTGCAATGTTCCAACAGATGATTTTTGTGATTCCTAGAACACCTAGTTTCTCTGTTACCTGCTGTAGTGTAGTTGACCCATTTATATCTGAATGTGGTGTTCGTGCCATTGTGTCAGCAGAATGCAGTAGCTGTTGAGAATTTTTAACAAGTGCAATCTGCTTTGGTGCAACTTCAGGATGCAAACCAGGGTATGTGTGATTTATGCTACATGACATTGTCAAAGCCCCTCCATCAAGTCAATCGCAATCAGCTAAACCAGCTAGGGCCTCAAACCTATTTGAGGTGCTGACTCCCCAATTATAAGATGGGGCCCCAAAACCACAACCATTTACAGGAGCATTCCATCTAGGTGCAGGGGTAATAGGAAAAGGTGGATTCTGGTGAGTACCCAGCCAACCTCCATTATAGTTGCCATTGCCTATGGGTGCTGGGGTATTAGGATACAATAAATTCTGCTGCATGCCTGGCCATCCTCCATTATAATTGCCATTACCTAAGGTCCCACAGTTGTTAGCGAGTATACCAAGCCCTCGTCTACCCATTAGGTTCCAGTTTTGCCCTGGAGTAATATGACGAGGAGTGTTGTGTTGGTTGACTTGCCATGGGCCTGCCCTGTTTTTGGAAGCATAGTTCGTGTCAAACGTTGTAGGTCCCCCACCCCATCCATTATCTCTCGCTAACCAAGCTGGCTTCAGGGGCTTATGATTATTGGCTTTTTGCGACTCATTATAAAAGAATTCTAATGTAAGGGGGATTATAGAGCTACTTCTTCTTTGTGGTGGAAGAATATTGGATGGAACATCAGGAAGAGCAGCTGGGGTTGAAAAATGTAATATCACACAGTCGCCCTTCCATTTTTTTTGCTTATTTCCTATCCATCCAACCCTCCTTGCCATTTTAATTTCGTCAGCCAGCCGTTGTTCACCCCCCTGTGCTATCCGCATATTATTTGACAGCCAGTAAAGTGCCTTGCTTATTAGTGACGAGGCTGACTCGGTTTGACCCGGTGGTAGGGTTGGTGTATTGGCTAGCACTAACACCAGCGGTGATGCTTCAACTACAAATTGTGTTGAATTTTCTTCAAAACTGGGGGGCACTGTGACATGTGGTGGATCAATTAATTGAACAGTTGGGGCTTCTAGTGGCAAGTCATTGATAATATGGCCAGATTGTGGGCATTCTGGAAGAGTTGGCCCTGGTGGGGTAGCATCTGATGTTACCCCAGATTCATTATCTTCCTTTGGGCAGTCACGGCCCTTATAAACATTACTTAAAACATTTCCTATCGCATCTGCTAATACATTTTGTGTACCTCCCAATTTCTTTATCTCTGCAGAGAGTTTATCAATCTTGCTAATAAGTGGCTTAATAATTGTCTGAATTTTTATTTCTAACAGCTCCGCTATTCTTGACATTAGGTCCTCATCCAATATGTCCCTCAGATTGTTCACCTCATTGTTCTGGCAAGTACTTTTTGACTTTAGCGGTGATGTAACCTTGTTTTTTCCTGAACGTGTCCCCCCACGTTTGCTTTGTAATCTGCGACAGGCTCTAACTGCCCTTGAGGACTGGTTTACAGGTGGTTCGTCCTCCAATTCTTCTTTTTCATCGTTTTCTTCAACCTCAATGACAACCTGTGCATCTAAGTCATTGTCCGCGTGTGGCTCAGTGTCCGCCACATTAGCTGCACTGGTATCAATATTAACATTTACTGGGGAAGCTGTTTCATGGGCATCATTGTTGGAGTCTAATAGCAGAGACTCATTAGTTTGCGAGGAAGTGGGTGGGCTCATGGGAGGGAGAATAGGTGATTGGGACAGACCCAATGATTGTCTGCGCTCACTGTTTATTTTGTTAACCACTTGAACAAGGTAGTTTTCCATTGTGTTCTTTGGTGTTTCAGATGCCATTTGATGATTTCTTTTAGTCATAATTATACAAAGGTGTGTGATAGTCTTACGCCCACAACTCAATAAAATAACAAGGTATTACTCTCAAAATTAAAACAAAAGTCTTACTTCAACGCCTTGTGCAGATATCCAGCGGACTCGTTTCCTGATTCGTAGAGGTGTTTTATCAACGAAGGCCCCCTCCTTTTCCCGAGCTCCTGGGCGATTCGGTGGCAGCTATACAGCCTACTTACCGACCCCTGTCTAGATAACTAGGACATAGGAGGCGGTCAACCAAAGGCATTAACACCACCACTCACGATAAACTGACAGGAACTAATCCCTGGTGCACAATGATGAATTTTAGGGAGGTGGCCTAACCTGGCCTACTCGTGCCGATGAGGGCCGTAGAGGGCCCGCCCTTTGCCCGGGCTTAGCCCAGCGTCCCGCATAGCGGGTTCCTGTGGCGCTTATGTGCGCCTCCTGGCGCCCTCACGCTGTCACACGGAGCGCCGCGGCGTAGGCTGCCGGGAGTTGTAGCCCCAGAGCGGCGGCGCGTGTAGTCTGCTGGCAAATGACTCTTGGCGGTGGCGGCGTGCTTTCGCGGTGCTTGGCTGCCTTAATATGACTCCTGGTAGTGGCGGCAGGTAAGTAGCCTTCCGTTCGTCTCCCGTTCGAATTCAATTTCAAAGCTATGCTAATGAAAACAAAAAGTTACATATCTCTCGTCTGGGGATTGGAATCTACAAGTGATTGATGATTGTGGCTGTTACCCTTCTCGCCATACTAATTGCAATATTTTGCCATAAATGGCCCACGTGTCATAAAGTCAATATAAAGATGAAAGTGATGCAAATTAGTCAAATGAAATAGGACAAGGGATAGGAGTTCAGCTAACTTTTAATGTTGACGATCTAAGGCCAATACAGCTTTGAAAAGTAGCTGCATTGGGACCTTTTTTTGGAAACATACTGTACCTGAGAATTATAGTGATACTTGCTACAGGGCTCTATTTTTACTAGTGTCATGAGACTTCAAAATAAATAAATGCTGTAGACATACACCAAGGTTTCAGGTAAATAAACTCATACCCCAAATAGAAACATTCACTGCTTTGTTTATCTTCTCAGAGCTACACTTTCAAATGAGAAAAAACTGCAAATTTTGCATGAAGTAAAACACATCTTATTCCAGTGCAGAACTTGTCATTGAAAATAGAATTTGACTTAGTCAGGTAAAAGATAATAGACACATAAATTGAATATTTTACACATTGTGCAACGTCGTTCCTTAAAAAAGCAATTTTTTTTAATATGATTGTCAATGGAATGCTTTAGTTCAAAACCTATGTCCTTTTACCGATCAGTCTCTATTTGGTTACGTCACGTCTCTACAGTATAGAATTTGTCTTCACACTTTGTGACTTCCTGGTAGTGCACTTAGGTATCAAACTCAACTTCTTATATAGTAGAATTCCCTGAAAACAAATGAACAGGGACAACGCAGTTGAGCTAAAAAGGCTGTTAGCCCCCTAGAAATGTTGATAGGTGCAAGGGACTAGTAAAATAAAATAAATATTTTGCTCAGAGATACCACATTTTAACCCAATACAGCACAGCACGGTGTTCACATTTGCTGCACGCCAATCAACGAGGTTTAAAACACAGCTGCATTGTGTACGTGAGGTAAAACATTAAAAAAACTATTTAAAATGTGTGGGTTGTGGTTTACTTTTGAAGGTAACTTGAATTCTGATATGGGCATTTGTACAGTACACAATGTTACAATCTTTATCAGCTCCAGTTAGGTTTCTTTAAGTGTAGATGTGTCACAGATCAGACAAGCCTACGTAATGTAACATATATTGATATACCACAACAACATGTAAGTAAGAAAAACAACACAATAAAGCATTGTAGATACAATAAATATGTGCATGAGGGTTATAGTTAATGGGCTGGATACAATTGGTTGGGGCAGTCACATGCATCATGCAGTCACAGAAGGACAGTGTTCCTGTCATAATAAGAACTCTTAGGATCCTCCTTGCACTTTTCTCCTTTAACTCGGTCCAGCCAAGAAGTGGTCCTGCTGCTGGGGATGAAGGATTCTGAAATACTGAAGAGTGTATATATATTTATTTTACAGTTAATTAAAAGCGTAACATACAAACTTCATAGTAATACTTAATAACATTTCAAAGATTAAAAATTGTACACATATTTATAAAACCTGGCAATGCGAATAAATGTCAATTCCAAAAGCACCATTTCAAGTTGATAGCAATATATCCCAATTAGTCGATTAATCCAAAAGGGGAGTATATAATATGAGAGACAATAACAAAATATCACAATGCTTGTTACTGGGAGTTAACTTTCATGAATGTTAGTTTGTGCTTGTCTTCTCTTAGTGCTGGGCATTATGCAGTGCAGTTAAAATAATGTTAACAAACTTCCCAGCCCTTGCTAGAACTTGGGCTGAATTATTACTGAAGCACAAATCAGATGCTTACCTGCAATGTCTCAGTAGTTTTTCCCGATAGACTGGGACCAGTAGATGTCGACGTTCGTTGGCAAGATGGGGGCAACAACATAGCAGATGTAACCAGGACTCATGTGATTAATTGCAGAGCCTACAAGTTACCTAACCATTCCTCTGAGCCCACGGCGCGTTAAAATCTTAAATTGGAAGGGCTAACAGCTTCATATAAATAATTTTATTACGGGTCTGTGATTGGAGAGAGTAATTAAAATATGGCTGAGGTTTCCCCTTAATATACGAAGCATCAAAAGCTGTAAGGAGTGGTTTTTATAGTTTTTTTCCACATTGACAGGGAGATGATTGAATTTGAAAGGCTTGAGATTTCAATCTTCAATGTGGAAGTGGCCAGGTGCAGCTGTCTGTGCCAGTGAGAGAGTTCGTCCGTGAATATTGATTGTAATTGTTCTTTCATGGATTGAGCTGGTGCACGCAAAGTGTAGATATAGACTTTAATTAGATCTCCTAAATAGTGAAGATCTGTACTTGCCAGGCGCAGCTCAAGTCTCAGCCTGGCCCTCCTTGCATGCTGGGGAGCCAAAAATATTTTCTTATAGGCCATTATTTGGTAGTTCACTAAAAAAGAGTCCATTTTACCAGGGAAAGCTAGGTGACCATATGACACTGCTGTTAGTAGTTTGGCTCGTATGATCCACAGGATTGGTTTTGCTGTGGGACTGTGTAAATGCTAATTCAAGCGCCTCTGACTGTTATGTTATGTTATGTTATGTTATGTTATGTTATGTTATGTTATGTTATGTTATGTTATTTATTTTCTTCTATAGCGCACGGCTACTCCCAAGAGGATCTTGGGAGTAGCCGTTGGCGAAGAGAACTAAGTGCAGAGTGACAACACAACAACTAAAAACTGAGGGGAACCTAAAGCTACTATTGAGCAAAGAGCCAAGTTTTCAGTTCTTTCCTGAAAGCGAGAAGGCTGTTAGCCTTTCTTAGAGACGGAGGTAGCTCGTTCCAGCCCCGCGGAGCCAGATAACGGAATGACCGGCCTCCTATTCTGGAACGCTTGATGGCAGGCACAGCCACTTTGGCCAAAGAAGCTGACCGCAGAGCCCTGCTAGGCAGGTAGAAAGATAGGCGTTTCCCAATGTACTTGGGGTCTACACAGTGAAGGGCTTTAAAGGCCAAGGTCAGGCTTTTAAATAAGATTCTCTTGGGGATGGCTAGCCAATGCAATGCTTTGAGCAACTCAGCAGCGCTGGCCCGTCTCGGGAGCCCAAAGATGGCTCAAGCCAACGAATTCTGCACCACTTGCAGGCTGGTCAAAAGATATTTAGGTAGACCCAAGTAGAGGGCGTTCGCATAATCCAAACGCGACCCTATCAAGGCCTGCACAATGGGTTTTTTGTGGTGGAGTGACAACAAAGGAAGAAACTTCATAAGCATCCTCAAAATGCCAAAGCATTTCCCTGAAATCCCAATGATATGGGGTCTGAAAGATTGGTCTCAATCAATCAAATTCCAAGGTTTTTCGCCTTGAGGGAGACATTGTCCGGGGGAAACACATCCTGTGGCCACCAGGCCTTCCAGCTGGGATCAGGGGTACAGCCAAAAAAAAGCAGCTCTGATTTGTCGGAGTTGCATTTTAGGCCATACCCTCGGAACCACTCGAAGACAGCACCTAGACAGTCCCTAATCCGTGCGCCATTGTGTAGTTTTTGTGGTGCCTGTGAGCCTGCAATAGCTTTGAGAATCTCATTTTGTTTGGTTGGAATGTACTATGTTGGGTTGTACATGGTTTTGAATAGTAATGCATCCTATTTAGGGCCTCATTATGTTATGTTATGTTATAACTATTTCTATACCGCACTAATTACCGAGGGTCCCTAGTCCCTTCCGGTTCACCTGCTGTGTCAGTAAAATCTAGTTTCTAAAAAGCTGTGTCTTGAGTAGTGTCCTAAACTCAAGCAGGGAGGAAATCCTCCTAATGGAAAGTGGAAGGGAGTTTCTGTACTGTACTGTACTTGAAGCTCCTCCACCCCGTTCATCCTTTTAAGTCTAGAGGTTAGGCATCAGGTAGGCATTGGCTGAGTATAAAGCTCTATCTGGAGAAGCTGAAAGAGTCCCAAAGAAATTGTGGGCCTTCTCTCTAAAGTGCCCTATGTGCGATACAGAGAGCCTTGAATTTAACACGCTGGCCAACTGGCAGCCGATGCAATTCCTGAATCCCTGCCCTAATGGACTGGTATTTGGGAACATCCAGGACTAGTCTAGCGGCAGCATCCTGTACTGCTTGCAATCTTCTGAGTAGGTTGGATTGGAGGTTGCTATATAGGCCATTGCAGTAATCCAATTTTGATAAAACCAGGGAGGCCAGTACCGTTTTTCTGGTATTATTTTATTCTGGATAAATGGGAGAATCTTACGTAAAGTTCTAATGGTGAGAAATGAGGAAGACAAAACCTTAGAAATCTAGGATTTAAAATTGAGTTTCCCACCTATGATGACCCCCACATTTTTATCTTTGGCTACTGGCATGGGAGGGAGGCCAAGGGTGTCGGGCACCCAAGGTGGCGACCATAGTGGAAAGACATTTTCAAACAACAACTCTTCAGTTTTGCTTGAGCTCAACTTCAAGCAATTACGATGTTGGTCAGAGTTGCCTCCGACTGACATTTCTGCAGTTGTAGAAGCGACTGACCTTCAGTAGGCGGTCCCAAAAACACAATTACGATGCGACCACGCATGGTGTGGTCACAAACTCCTATTTCTCTATGGGAGCTTGTGCGGCAGTCTGAACCTGGCCACAGCACAGGATCCCATTGAGAAATGGGAGTTACTGTAAATCCCTTCACCACATGGCAGGCACTTCACGTTGCCTGCAACACTGTGCAGGGACTTGCATATGGGCACCATAGGTGTCCACTATGCCTACAGGACCTGGGGAGATTTGGGCCCTGCTTGGGGCACCCAAAGTCCCTCTCTGACATCCTTTACATGTCGGAAAGGCCAACATAGAAAGGCTGTTGGAAACTGACATCATAATTGGAAAAACCTTCCGTAAGGGATTATGTGGAGCTTTCCGACTGGACTATGGCCTCCTTGAGCCTGTCAGAAGCCAATCAGATTGAGCGGCTGGTTTACACTTCGACCACCGACATTTTATTTCAGCGGTCAGATTGTAAACCTACCATGTCAATTGGTAAGCCTCCGATGAGAGTTTGGAGGCTTACAGACTGAGATCATAATAGGCCCCTAAATAGTGTATGGTTCTCAATATGCCTGAAACATTGTTTAGTAGTGGTTTAGTAGTGGATTGTATTGGATAAAGGTTTGAAAGCTTGTGCCATAGATCTGTGTTCTGCATTATATTTATTGGTGTGCGTGAGGAGGACAATATCTCTAGTTTTGTTCTGTTGGAGTACTAAGTTGTTGATTTCTTGGTCTAAGGTAGCTTTTCATTGAGATTCACAAGCATACTTTGTACGGATCTTACAAGCACACTGTGTGAGGCACATGCAAATGAACTGGATCTTCTACAAAATCAAACATTCCTTAATTCCATGTAAGGACAATAGGAAAAGGAAGACAGACACATTTTATACAGTATCTAATTCATCATTTTCAGTGTGAACTTACCCAAAACCTAGTTTTTCAACCAGGTGACCTTTTCGTGGACTGTGAAAACATTCATGCAAGCATCAGGGTACAATGTACCCTCCTTGCCATCTTCGCTGGGTGTATATCCTTGATGAACCACTATATAATCTAGAACTGCATCATAATCAGCCTCCATCATTTTCATTGCATCCGCATAGTAATGCATGTAAACCATAGATAGTGGTTTAAACCAAGCTTCGCAGCTACCTAAATAAGACAAGGGCATTGAAATCAATAAGTTGGTTTTATGAATATTTGAGGGGAGTAGTCTACATCACCAGCACTTCATGACATTAGTAGTGCTATGTACCTGATGAAGCATTTGAATGAATGCATTCTGAGTGTAAGTTTGTGTATGTCTTTCTTTATGCGGGGCCAATGTAATAAACGAATGCTCAGCTGGAACTGGAGTAGTCCCTATCAGAACATGTGCAGGGTGTTGGTCCTCCAAATACCAGACTACTCCAAATAATGTTATCATCACTACCAGAATAAACACCACAACCACCACCAACCTATTTACAGTAGACTAACTAGACCATCCAGGCCCATTCTGCTGTATCGGAGGAGCCATTAAAAGGCGCTCCTCTCTCATTGTTGCACGACCAAACGGGTACGTAGAAAGTACTTTGAAAATTGAGACCATAAATACAACTAACCAGAGGGGTATTCTTCTTTCCTGTGTCCATTCTGAGCCTCACAGGCAGCCTCTTATTGTTCATCAAATATTCCTGCGGAGGAGCCGCACAAACAAAGCCCTTACTGAAAAGCAATCTGCGACCCTAAACAAAAGCAAGTTTGTCTTCTTTTAGGATAGGGCAACCTCCCTCCTGGGCAAATACCCTCAACTTTCCTCTCCAGTGTTCAGGGCAGTACACCTGCGCTCTTCACTCTAGTCTAAAATAGGTACCAGAGACACAGCACCTATAACCTAAGCTCAAGTCCATACCTAACTCCTGGCTTGCTCTGCCTGTGCACTGTCCTTCCGTAGGGGATCCATATTATACCTGGAACGCCCAGGCACATCATCATCAACAAACAGAGGAAGAAACTCACATTCAGGATGGCCTGGGGACTCGGGTGCAGATGCACTAAATGCTGAAGCATCAGAGGTAGCCCTTATTTCTGGAGGATTGCCTCAAACAGAGCCTCCTCACTCTCCTCGTAGGTTTGGGCACCTCTCAGTCGTGCATCCGAGAAGGGAACTAAGTGTGGCACAAGCTCACTCTCCTGGTCGGCGATCCCGTCCCGGACCGAGGCATCGTATGGTAGTCGTAGGGACACCCTCTTCACATGCGACGCATGCACCCAGTGCTTTCGGCCTTCCACCTTCAAGGCAGTGCGTGTGGCCAACAGCACTTGGGTGAGGCCTTTCCACCTTGGCAGACAGTTTTTTCATTGAAAATGTGGAACCAAGACGTAATCTCTGGGCTGTAGCGGGTGCCCAGGCCCCTCTAGTACTGGTTGTAGAGTGGTAGGGGCACCCCAGACATTAGCAGGGTGCCCAAAGACAACTTCGTAGGGGGACAATCCTGTCCTAGAATGCGCTGTTACTCTCGTAGACAACAATGCTAGGGGTAGTGCATCTGGCCATTTTAATCCTGTGCTTTCATGTATTTTTGCAAGCTTCAGTTTGAGAGTATCGTTATACTTCTCAACAAAGCCTGCCGATTGAGGGTGGTTTGCTGCATGGCATTTCTGCGTAATCTGAAAGCCCTTACACACCAAGTCAATGAGTTTGACATTGAAATGACTCCCATTGTCACTCAAGATCACTCGTGGCAATCTGTAGCGTGGGAAGAATTCCTTTAAAAGTGCTTTTGCCATGGTCATGGCTGTATTCTCTTTGACAGAGTAGGCCTCTATTCACTTACTGAACGCACAAATCACTACCCAAAAATATTTTACATTATTGGCTTGTTCCATTTTGATGAAATCCAGCTGGAGAAACTCCAAAGGGAAGGAAGGCGTGCAAAAGTACCAGCAGGTATAGAGGTGCCTCTCCCAGGGCTGTGCTTTAGACAGATAATACAATGGTACACCAAATGCGTGGCAACCTTAGTGATGTTATCATTCTTCCTTACTGGGTCTAGTAGCTTGCATTAGCCATTAGCACTAATGTGCACCGGGCCGTGGGCCATAGTGACCACAGGGAGAATGAAAGCATAGGGCAACAACCTCCTTTGCTTTCCTGATAAGTCAGTCCAACACCCATCCTCATCCAACGTCCTGGTCTCTCCTCCCACATTTCCAGCTCCCCTACGGTTGCTTCCCTCTGTACTTCCTTCACACTTTCCACTGCATTGTCGAACATCCCATTATCTGAGACCCATCTAGCTGGACCTGCCACAAAAATCTTGTTCATCCTTGATCTGGCTGTCTCCTTGGCTTTTCTATCTGCAAACGCATTGCCTCTCCTTACATCATCCGTGACAGACTTATAGGCACTGCATTTTAATATAGCCAATTTATCAGGAAGGGCTAGGGCTGATAGCAGTCTAAGTATTAGTGGGCCATGCTGCATTGTCTGGCCGTGCGATGTCAGGAAACCTCTCTCCGCCCAGAGGTGCCCAAAATTATGGGCCACACCGAACGAACACTGTCTGTCAGTGTAAATATTAACAGTCAGTGCCTCAATCAATTCCAGACCCTTATAAGGGCAATTAGCTCTTCTGCTTTGGCCAACTGGTATGGAATGCGAGACGTCTCAACTACAGTATGCATTGTGGTAATTGCATAGCCTGCAGTGGCAGTGCCATCCGGCAATTTGAAACAATAGTCGTCGACACATAGTTCTCCTTGGGGGTCAGATAAGGGAACATCTGTCAAGTCTACCCGTCCCTTTGTCTCTTCTTCAGTTCAAAATAAACAATCATGGACATCATTGTCATTTTCTGCCGAAGGTAACGGTAGTAACGTGGCTGGATTCAGAGTGGCACATTGTGTGATGGTATTGTGCGGAGCAAACAAAGTATACTCATATTGGTGCACTAGTAAGGTGCTGTGTCTTTGTCTTGTTCAGAAGTGGGTCCGCAGCATTAAGTACCCTCTCTATGAGATTAGTATCAAGGACGAGCCCTGCCAATTGCCTGATAGAAACTGCCACAGTTGCGGCAGCTCTCAGACAGCTCAGGAGGGCACTGGCGACGTTTTCAAGCATGGCAGAGAAGTAGGCGCAGGGTCTCTGCTTTCCACCGAAACCCTGTGCTAGAACAGAAAGCGCTTTACCATCCGCCTCATGCACATAGAGCACAAAAGGCTTCTGGTAGTCAGGAGTACCCCCTACAGGAGCAGAGCAAAGCGCAACCTTTAACTGTTCAGCTTGCTGGCATGCAGTTGTCCAAGGCAGGAGTTCATGTACATTCTTTGGTAATCAGGTAAAGAAGGGGTTTGTTACCAGGGAATAATTTGGGATCCAATGCAGAAAATACGATGTTATCCCAATAAACGCGCATACCTCGCGTTGGGTCTTGGGAACAGGCATTTTATTAATGATGGCTATGCACTCAGGGGTTAATCTGCATCCCTCCTTTGACAGTAGGTGACCTAAATAGGTGACCTCCTGTCGACAATATTGAAATTAAAAGAGTGACACCATGTGGCCATGGTGTGCCAAATGCAAAAGTAATTTAACTGCAGCCATCCTCAGTATCCAAGGCCACAAGGAGATTGTCAACATACTGTAACAGCACATTACCAGTGGGAAGCATAAGAGAATCCAATTGTGTTTTTAATGCTTGGCTGTAGATACTAGAGCTTTCTGTATAGCCTTGAGGAGCACGACAGAATCTAAAACCACAGCCGGCTATTGCAATATCAGCTATCTGTGTGGATCAGTATGCTGAATTAGGCGTTTTTCAAATCTATTACAGAAAATAATATTGAAGATGGGGGAATCATTGTCAAACTCATAGTAATGTTCAGGACCACAGGGTACTGGGGTACCACAATCTTATTGTCCTCTCACAGGTCAATTACAAAATGGTAGACATCTGAGTGAGCAACAGAAGAATCTAAGGACATCTTTTTATAGATAGCAAGAATAGGGCTGTTACACACATTTGCCACTGTCTCTTCAACCACACCAGACTTGATCATATCCTGAATTATCTGTAGGAGAGCCTTTTCTCCTACCTGCAAAATCTTTTATTGAGGGATACGCAGCAATTTGGCATTATCCTTGATCTGAATGGACACCAGTGGGATCTGGCCGCGCGATGTCAGGAAACCTCTCTCCGCCCAGAGGTGCCCAAGATTATGGGCCACACCGAACTAATACTGTCTGTCAGTGTAAATATTAAAAGTCAGTCCCTCACTCAATTCCAGACCCTTAGAAGGGCAATTAGCTCTTCTGCCTTGGCCAACTGGTATGGAATGCGAGACTACAGAATGTAATGTGGGTATTCCATACCCTGCAGTGGCAGTGCCATCCGGCAATTTAAAACAAGAGCCATCGACATATAGTTCCCCTTGGGGGTCAGATAATGGAACATCTGTCAAGTCTACTTGTCCCTTTGTCTCTTCTTTAGTTCAAAATAAACAATCATGGACATCATTGTCTTTTTCTGCCAAAGGGAGAAGTGCTTGGGTAGGGGTCTCTCCCTTGTCACCTATAATTACACTGAGTACAGCATTAGTATTCCACATGCACTACACAGAGCACTCTTACAAAACACATGGTATCAGCACATGACTGCCGTTGGCGCCCAGACATCAGCCAGGTCATGTTACATCTGTTCACAGATACCACATACAGAGAAGCTTTGCTTGTCCCAAGAGGTTACCCCTGAAAAAGTGAAATGCCTTTTCCACCTGTACCTATGAAGTATTAGAGACAGCCCAAACGACTAGAACGCAATAGAGTAGTAGTGAGCTAGACCAATCCAACAGCACTGTACCTCTTTACCAACCCTATAGAGTTTCAAACAGAGCAAGAAAGGATACCATAGGGGAGGATGCTGTTTGGCCCTGAACACGTCTGCTCCTGCTTCTGTCTGTTGTCCCAGTGTGGCCCTTTGCTTGTCTGGTGCAGTCTTCTTTAATAACAGTTGTATGCCAGACATGGAGTGCCAGTTAGGACCATCCACATTGATAATACGAAGGGAAATGAGTCACGTGGGGGAGGATTAAACACCAGCATAGATAACCCATATCAGAATATGTGGAACACTGATATAGATAGGTACATGACGTTGGAATTGTACAGCAATCTACACTGTATTTCTTGTGTTTAAGAGGTAATTGAATTATTCCCTTCTGCACAAATTAGAACTGTGGTGCAATACTGCATGTACCAAAGATGCAATGGGGCACCTCCTCGCTGATGAATACCTACTGTCAATGTGGTGAATTTGCCAACACCCAACTTGTCTTTGGATAGTGCAGCCTGTGCTCCCTAGTCCCAATACACACCCCTACCCTAGTCAATCCTGGAGAAGATCTGTCAGAGTTGTACCAACCTCCTCTGTAGAATAACACAACTCAATTGGGCTTGATAAAAAAGAACTGCTGATTATTTTGGGATCAGATCAAGGGCTTTTTGGAAGAATTTAGACTATTTTATGACAAATAAGTCAATGAGGGAGGGCCCATACTCTTGTTTACTGTGCCGACAAAAGCAAACGCCACCTGGTTGCAAATAACCAGATGGGAAATGATGAACAACGTTGAGCTCACCCATAATCCAATCAAGGAAGAACTAAGTTCCATTAGCCTTATGGTGATGCAACATCGGTATGTGTTGGACTTTATGATGGCAATGGAGGGACGAGTGTGTGCCAAGATTGGTGCATCCTGTTGCATATTCATCCCAAGCAATGACATGAACAATGGGTCTGTGACTCTTTCTATCCAAGCCCTGCACCGTCTACAAACCGACAAGCAATGGGGTGGGGTGGCTTTTGACAAACAATGACAAGCGAAAATTAAAGAAATAATGAATTTTCCCTCATATCGTCTGTTGAAATCCCCCCCACCCTGCCCCACCGATCTTACCTGCATGGGCCACAGATAATGAGTTGGTTCTCCTGGCTCCCCGGTGGGTGTCAGGACTGAGCACGTTATTGCTGCCTATTCTCATTTTGATAAGTTCTTGTGTTGTTTCCTGCAAGTGGGGGCATTCTGCTATAAAAAGCAAAGTCCTCAAATTGGGTAGAATGCAAAGCAACTAGGCAAGTAATAATAGTTATAACTGAAACACAACACGCCCCTGACTGTGAAAGTCATGAAGTGTGGGGTAGATAATGTAGGTGAAAATTCAACTAGAGGGGGGAATCTTATTATTGATGTTGATTTACGCAATGATACATGTATGTACAAAAACAAAATCAAATTACTATTGTCGAAATCTCCCAATATAACCGCTCCATCAACCCTGAGTCAGAAATACGTGGTCAGGCAGGCCATGTGACCTAGGCACACAGCTGCTGACTGACAGATTGCAGGTGGAGTGGCACGTAACCAGCAGGACAAACGCATGAACGGGAACAAAATCTGATTAGTCCCACAGATAGGCAGCAACACCACAATGTTCTGGCGAGATTGTCCCCAATAAAACACTTATAGCTGCGCTGGGTGGAAGCAGGCATGCACACCTTGGACTAGGTGCTGCTGGACGGTGACCTGAAACCTTTCAACCACTTAAAGGAGGAGTTTGGCCTCCATCCACAACAGAGCTATCAATACCTACAACTACAACACTGCTTGTGACACTGCCTTGGCTCCCATCCATGGTCCCTACAGCCTTCGCCGGTTGTGTAATACTTGTCCAAGTTGGGCGGCATAGGGGCATGTTTTCGGTGTATCACAGCACACTCAAGAATCGCCTCTTCTCCCAACCCCTCTCCTGTAGACTCCACACCAGTTTGCAGGACCGCCCTTAGATTACTATCGAGGAAGAGGCCTGGGCTGACGTCATAGAATCCCTGGACAGAGGCACCTGGGAAGCCAACTGAAATTCTGCTTGTGCAAGATGCTTCACGAGTGATATTGGACTCTGCAAAGGTTTCAGTGGCCTGGCCTCCTGACCCACTCACACTGATGGGGGTGTTTGGCTACACAATTCGGCCTCACCCACATCTTGTGTGACTGCCCCTCAATCTAATCTTTTTTTGCTCATTCATGCCTCTCTGGCTCCCCCTCACTCCCTATTTCATTCTTCTGAATGATCTCAGAGGCTCCCATGACCGATCCTGGCCACAACACCTCCTCCTGCACACAGCGCTGTCCACCGCCAAGCTCTGCATCCTTCACCAGTACCCCATCTCAGGAAGCCTGGACGGTTGCAATGATATAAACAGCGTCCAATTAACATGTTATCTATGGTGTGCAGGACCAGGCAAAGGGGCTCACTCAGAGATGTGCACCCTTCCTCCAAGATGCCCCCTGAGACCGACTGCTTTAACACCATCATCAACCGGTGTAGGGGCTACCTGCGCATATCCCCCTTCCTGACTCCAGATACAGTCACCTGGCTGTGCCTCCCACATGCTGTTAAGGGCTCCTCCTCCCCCGTTTGTACTCCCGCCCCCAGACCCACCCCAGCCTCTCTCCCTTTTTCCTTTCCCCATCTTCCCCCTTCACTCTCCATGTCCGCTTTCCCCTTCCTCTCTCTTCCTCTCCACATCTCTTCCTCCATTCCTATCCCTCTGCTGATTCCTTTTCTCTCCTCCCCTCCCTTCTAGGCATGCTGATGTTTCACCCCTCCATGAATGGATCCCCATCATCGTACCTCTATGCCCTCCTTGCTCTCCCCTATTGAGAACCCTGTAGGTCCCAACAGACTGGAATACTAGTACCACCTTGGTCTCCTCCCTGAACCCCCTGAGCACATCCACTGCTAACCTTTCCCCCTGTTGTGGCACTCTCATCAGAGTTCAGGACCTGTGGCCCGCCCCACCTCTCGGGATAGGCGACAGCCTTTCCCGCGATGCTCCCCTGCCCTCCTCCTCTCCCTTTCTTTCACCTCTCCCTTCCATTCCCTTCCCACCTTAACCTTATTTATTACTGTGCCATTTAATGTTGTCCAGTACTGCTTTATTTGCATTGCAACCCTGTTGTAAACTTTTACTCCAATAAAAAATTATGACACAAAAAAAACACACACATGGGAGGAGGGGCAAACTTTCACAAAACATCATAAAGTCATGTGCCACATGAAGTTAGGAACACTCAGCAAATCAAAACACAACTGACTCAGTGACCACACGCTCCCCATACCAGAAATCATGCAAAGTTGAGACCTACCTGTCTTTGTCATCCCCTCTCTCAAAACAGGATCTATGAATTGTTTTACAATGCTTTAAGAAATGCATATAAAGGCACTCCAAATGATTGTAGTTTGAGTCAGTCCTCAGACCCATTTTTGTATGTGTACTTCCGGCCGTAGTGTTTGAGTAAGTAAGTAAATTCTTTATTGCATGATAAATACAAATCTTTGCAATTGGTCTAAAAGTAGGCGGCTGAGCACTTTTGCAAAGCACATAAAAAAGCTAAGGTTAAAGAAAGAAGACATTTCATTGCAATCACATTAGTATAAAAGCATATAAGAATTGGCAGTGTTAATAAATATGAAAGAAATAAATATTTGCAAAATGAATCTTGTGCTATCCTTAAATGAAGGAAAGTTAAAAGGGATTCATGTGAAGCACTGTCAGAGTGTGATTTTTGTTCTTACTATAACGAGAAAGAAAAACTTTGTCAAACATTCAGAAGTGAAGGTTATTTACATGTAAGAGTTATTCACAGATCATAGTTTTTCCAGTTCATGGACCAACAGCTGGGTGTAGCGCGATGTTTGCAAATTTCATAAAGCGAACCAGTCTGCAGGCTCGTTGAATGTCCTCCCCGCTGAAACATGTCAACAATGCCTGTCGGCGCGTTTGCAGACATCTTTGGTTTCACAGCAGTTTTAGTTTTCTCCTTCGTTCGATATCTAGGGCTTTGCAGCTGCATAGCAAGTGCAAAATGTCCTCCTTTGGATCTTCACAGAGTCTGCACTTTGTATTTGATTCCAAGCATCTCCAAGGGTGAAGATGCTCTTTTGATGGTATTACCCCCATCCTCAAATGCAAAAATGATTTCTTCACCGCCCTTGAGAAGCCAGTGCCTAGGTAGCCATGTGGTTGGGGCCTGGAGTAGCTTTGGATCACGAACCACCCGTGAGTCCTCCTGGTTAATGCTGCTTTATCTTCTTCCAGGGATTGAATCTTCACAGTTTTGTTGACAAGCCGTTTGAAGCATTTGTGTGTGTAGCTTGATTCCCAGAGGTCTTTTAGCACAAGGGTGCTTATTGCTCCTTGGAGACAGACCATTGCAGGGCTGTCCATGTTTCTTTCCAGCTCTTTTCACAAGTAAGTATTCAAGGGGCCCATCTCAGCACTCTTTACTTTGTGCCAGCATTTTACGTAATCACATTTACGTGCTATTTGTTGTTTCTGTAGGCCAAACTCAAGCCTTAGTTGAACTGGCGAGGTGTACGGCGGGAGACTGAAGAGTATTCGCATTGATTTTGCTACTACTTTATCTAACGTCGGCTCATCTCTCCCTCTCATACATTCGCTGCCGTAGGTTATCAATGGCAGTAGTCTTGCATGTAGAACGTCTAGCAGAGGAATTAGATTTGGACCCGCTATTTTGTTCTTAATGCTCTTTAGTGCAATGGCCAGTGATATCCCTCTGTTCTTAATTGCCATTATTTATTGTTTGAAAGAGCATTTCGAGTCAAAAATTATGCCCATTTATTTATATTCTTTCACTGTTTCCATCCTCTGATCTCACAGAAACCACTGTGAGTACGGCTTTTTAAACTTTTAGTGTTTGGTTAAAACAGCTGTTTCTGTTTTGCCAACCGCCTCTTGTCTTTGTTTTTTCACGGTAAATTCATATTCAAGCAACAGTAGCAAATCACCTTGAGGATCTCAAGGTACTAGAGTTTGATGGCTGCTGCTGGGTTAATGGTTCATTTGAATAACCAGATATTGACTCCTTTTCTGAATTGCTGGAGCGAGGAGTTAGTCCTGAGGTGGAGTGGGAGGTTGTTCCAAGTTTTGGCTTCAAAATATTAGAAAAAGAATCCTTCGCTTCTGGCTCAGTGGATCTGGGAGGCAACTATCAGGACAAGTGAGGCAGGACCTAGGTGTCTGGTTGGTTGATGGTAGGACATGTGTTTGTTGATGTATGCAAGTCCTATGTTGTGCAGTGCTTTAAATGTGTGGGTCAATATCTTAACCACATCGCTGCAGCGGCTATTCCGCCGCAGCGCTAAGGGGGCGGGGGGCCGGGCGGCGGGCACATGCTGGTGACGGAAGCGCTCCATCACCAGCCGCGGTTGAGCTGTGCTCATGATGGACCGGTTCCGTCATGGCCCCGCCCACTCAATAGAACGCGCCGTGGAGGCGCGGCGGCCAGGCCATGACGGAACCTCTCCGTCATCAGCACAGCGCCACCGCGGCTGATGACGGAGCGGTTCCGTCATCAGCATGGATAGGGTTAAAATAGCATGTTAAGATGTTGACGCACACAATATGATATGCGTCTGTCTGGGGAGGCCAATGATGAGTCTTGCTGCTGAGTTTTGTACTGTCCGTAGTCTCTTAAGGAGGTGTGCTGCGATTCCTACATAGAGAGTGTTCCCATAGTCCAACCTGCTGGAGACGAGGGCCTGTGTGATTGTCTTTCTGATGTCAAATGGCAGCCACCTGAGGATCTTGAGAAGCATATCTAGGTTGTGGAAAAATGCATACAAGGCTGTGTTTACCTGATTCTCCACAGATAGCTTGCTGTCTAAGATGATGCCGAGATTTTTGGGCATGGTATGTCAGGACAGCGGGCAGGCTGGGTTCCGCGGGCCACAAAGTCTTGCTCCGAGTTGAAGAGTTGATACCGTAGATGAGGACTTTTGTCTTGTTTGTGTTCAGTAGTGGCAATTGTACTTCATCCAGGCAGAGACATTTAACATGCATTTGCGGAAGTTGGCTCTGGTGGTGGAGTGGTCTTCTGACAGTGAGAGGATGTGCTGGATGTCATTGGGCAGCAAAAGTTGTTGAGCCATGTGAGATGACGATGTTGGCCACAGTTACCTCCTCTTGTTTTTTCCAACTTAGGAGGATCCGCAAAATTAGTAGGTTTCTCACAAGAGATTCCCTGATTTTAGTGGTCATCGCCCTCATCACCTCCAGGCTTGACTACGCCAACTTGTTGTATGTGGGGACCCCGGCATGCCACCTCCACCGGCTGCAATTGGTGCAGAATCAGGCTGCTCGCCTGATCTTTCACCAACCCAAACATCATCACGTTACCCCCCTCCTTCGCAGTCTCCACTGGCTCCCTGTTTCCAAGCGGTGTCTTTTCAAGTTGGGTTGTACTGTTTTTAAGGCTCTTACTGAGGCAGCTCCTGCCTTTACATCATCTTGCCTGACTCGCTACATCCCCCTTAGAGCCCTCCGCTCTACATCTCTCAATCTCCTTGTGGTCCCCCAATTTAAATGAAAAAAACATGGCGGTTCGAGTTTCTCTGTTTTAGCCCCCTCTACCTGGAATTCCTTGCCTTCCACACTCCGTCTCTGTCCCAGCTATGACTGCTTCCGCAAACAGTTAAAAACCCTGCTTTTTCAGTCAGCATATGAGTAACTCCATCACCATGATCTCTGCAGTTTGTTAAGAGCGCCAAGAAACCGTTGGTGTAAGTGCGCGGTACAAATATTTTTAACGTAACATAACGTAACGAGGGGTAATGTTAGTGTTGAAGAGGGTGGGGCTGAGGGATGATCCTTGGAGTACGCCACAAATGATTTTACTTATTTATTTATTTTAAAAGTTTTATATAGCACTAGCTTGACCCGTGGGTATCAGAGTGTGGTACATACACACTGTTAAAGACAGAAGGAAATTACAGTACATAGTAGGCAGGCAGTAAGAAGGCAAACCAGAGATAAAAAATACAGCATGGAAAACAAATAAACAGTGCATCAGAGGAGGAGCGAACAATAAAAAGAAAAAGGTGATTAACATAGTCCGGTCACCAACTATCCTTGAATGTTAGATAGAGAAGAGTCAACTCAGATATTGAAGCCTAGGTTAGTTGACGTTGGTCAGGAAAGTATTTGTTAAGGAGATTGTAGTTTCAGGTCCCTTTTGAAACAGGAGAAGGAGGGATTGAATCTGAGGACTCTATGGAAAGCGTTCCAAATCCTGGGAGGGTTGCCAGGAAACGATCGGTATTGTGTGGGTTTTTTTTCAGTTTGGGAGGAATAAGAAGGAGTGAGTTGGAGCTTCTCATTGTTCTGGATTGACCTGCTCTTACCAGTTTGTTGTTCAGGTAGTTGGGGGCTGGAGAGTGAAGGGCTTTGTGTGTGATGCAGGCCAGCTTGTAAATACACCTCTCTTCCATGGGAAGCCAATTGAGGGAGTTGAGAGCTGGAGGGATGTGTTCAAATCGTTTTACCCCAGATACGAGTCAAACTGCCATGTTCAGCACTGCCCTTGGAGGGGCTAGGTGAGCTTTTGGAGTCCCTGTTAGGATGGCGTCCCCGTAGTCGATTTTAGAGACAACTAGGGTTTGGACTACTGTCTTGAGGTCATCATGGGGAAGAAAAGGTTTACATTTCTTGATGTGGGCCTCCATTGATAAGGTCTTGTCAAGGGTGATGCCTAGAGACTTAACTGAGTCATATAGGCTGAGGGGGCAGTTTAGGGCAACCAGATTCTTGAGCCACTCTTGGATTGGATGATGGTTGCTTTTTGATGAGAATTGGATTAGTTCCATTTTATCTGGGTTGAGCTTTCAGTGGTTAACGTTGAACAAAGTTTGGATCTCGGTTAGAGTGGCATTGAGGTGGTGGATATCGCTGGGAGACTTGATTTTGAAATAGATTTGGGTGTCATCCGCGTAAAGGTGGTAATTCACTCCAGCTTTTTTCAAGATGATTTTGAGGGACCCCAAGTGTGACTTTTGTTGGCTTCGAGACAGAGGAGTTCATTTTAATTTGTTGCGAGCAGTGTTGAAGGAAGAAGGTGAACCATTTTAGTACTGTGCCATTAATGCCAGAGCATTTTGACAAGGTCTCCAGAAGAGCTGGATGATTTACTGTGTCAAATGCCGCAGATAGGTCAATAAGGATGAGTAGGCAGGCATCACCTTTATCTAAAGCCTTGTGATTGTCGTCAAAGATGTTGAGAATTGCTGTTTCTGTGCTACAGCCTTTCCTGAATCCTGATTGAAAGGTGTCGAGGAGGTTGAACTCATCAATGTGTTTGTTGAGGTGGTGGAAAACGCATTTCTTCAATGTTTTTGCAAGGAATGGGAGATTACAGATAAGTCTGAGGCTGTTAAGATCATTAGGGTCAGCCTCTGGTTTCTTGAGAATGGGTGTGATTTGCCCTAGTTGAAGGGAGTCTGTGACACAGCCTGACATGAGAGAGGCGTTGATGACTTTTGTCCAGAAAGGGTAAATGATGTGGTTGAGTTCTTTTATAATTGTGGATGGGAGGGGGTCAATAGTGTGGGAGGGAGGTTTTAGTTTAGAAATCATACTGAAGACCTCATTTTCTGACATTAGCTCAAAGTCGGACCAATGCACATAGGTTTTTCGCTGGAGGCAGGTATGATTGTCCTTGTTAAGAACTCTTTCTGAATGGTCACGGGTGGTTAAAGGGGGGCAGGTTAAGAGGGAAGGAGGGTTAGCGGTTTGTATGAAGGATTGATCAATTTTAGAGACTTTATTGGTGAAGAAGGTGGCAATTTCTTCACATCACTCATTGGTGGCTTCGATTTCTTGAGAGGGAGTGCAGTTTGTTTGGCTTTTGACAATGTTGAAGAGTTCTCTTGGTCTGTTCTTCGCCAGATCAAGTTGGCTGCGGCTGCATAGCAGGATCCCAGGCCTACTAAGTCGAAAACCAGCAAAAACTAGGCAAAAAATTAGGGTAACCATATAGTCAGATATCCACCTGCCTACACAACCCCCCCAAATGAAAGGAGATAAGGCTATCCTTGACCAGGTAAGCCTATATTGCCTAAGTGGCCATATAAGGAAGTACCTGCATTATGATGGATACCCCCTGCCTCAAGGTCCACTAAGCAATCCCTCAGAGGGTGTCCACCATAGGGAATCTCTACCTGTGGTGTGTTTTGGCAAAGTAAAAGGCTGGTGCTGGGATTGAGTGCTGAAGTGAGGCTCCACTAATGTAGGGCTCAGCTTCCTCCAATCACTTTCCACCATGTATGCCTTCCTTTCCATGACTGAGTTGCAATGTGCTCTCGGGGTCAACCTCTGGCTGCCTACAGCTAGAGGCTGGGTCCCTTTTGTTGGGCCACTGGAGGGACTGGTCAGGTTTTAGGCTACTAGGTCCCATTTGCCTGTGCCCAACAGAGTCCATCTGGGGGAGGCTCCTACCTAAGGGTAAGGGAGATCCCTCTGAGGTTTGAGGATATTTCACCTGGCTAGGGCTACTAGACTGGGTGCCCCTAATCTGCTGATGAAGGGGTTCCTTTGGACAGGGGACCTTTGAGGTCCCCTGGCCTCCCCCTGACCTCTACAGCCCTAGGCTGACTGATGCAGGGTAGAAAGGGGCAGGTTACCTGCTCCAGACTGGGTACCACCTGGGAAGGTTCCACTGAAACCAGGGGCTCTGCCAGGCTAGGCCTGACTACCTCTGAGGCAGTTCCTTCACAAGGGGTAGGGTCAGTTCCCTGAGGAGGCTGACCATCACTTAATGGCTGGTGGGAGGGAGACTGTTCTTCCTCCCCAATGCTCTCTGTCTGAGTGGAGTGATCCATAGTTTCAGGCTTCACAACACAAAAATCTGTTTGAGTTTGGGCTTTGACCATCACAGCCCTACCAACTTTTTCAGGAAGGCCTACCATTTTGGAATGGATTTCTTTTTCTATCGCAGCCCAGGCTGAGATCTCTAGATTATTGCCCAGTAAACAATCCACAGGCAAGTTTGTGGACACTGCCACTCTCTTTGGGCCAGAGACACCTCCCCAGCTGAGATTTACTACTGCCATGGCATGGTCTTTCTGCACTCCATCAATATTGGTCACCTGGTATGTGATTTGCTGTGGATGTGGATCGGTGTCAGAGAAGTCTGGAACTCCAGTTCCTGAGTCACTGAGTTTTTGGGTTACAGCAGGAGCATCGACAAAGCAAACTGGCAAGTTACTGGTGGTGCCTGTTTGCACAGGGTGGTCACTCCTTGACCACAAGGGAGATGTCTTCAGTCTTCTAGTTGACATAGAACGTCGAAGGTCCAAGAGTTTCGTTTCAGAGTTTCAGTCCAGGATAATCTAACGTCTCTAGACGCAGCTCCTATGTTTATACTGATTTTAGGGGCTGGATTACCTGCTAGGTCCCTCCTATGGGTGGACCTGGGAAAGGGGTGGTTACACCCTTTTCCCTTTGTCCAGTTTTGTGCCAGAGCAGGGCTGTAGTGGCCCAGCAACTGGTTTGAACTGCTCTATGCAGTGTCAGAAAGGCATCTTTCCATTCAACCCACCCTACCCCAATACACTACAGGCTGTCTAGCACCATCCTCAACAGGAAACCGATTGTCCAGGCCTCCCTTGCCAGAGTTTCGTCTAGCAGCAGGAGTTCAGACTTGTGTCTGTGGCAGCAGCATCCATTTTGTGATGCTCAGGCTCTGTTTAACTTTAAACGGGTAAAGCAGTAACTACATGTCTTCTCCTTCTAGAAGGGTGGAATGCTACCCCCGCTGCCAGAACTGGTGGGGGGGGTAGTATTCCAAAGTGTTTGACACCTTACACAAAATGTTTTGATAAAGCCAAACCAAAGTTAGCATTAACCACGAGGATTATAATGCAATTAAGAGTATATGGTATGGCTATAGCAAAGAACAGCTATAAGGAGATGGTTCCGAAAGCTGCAGAGGGGCTCAGCTCATGCTGGGGCGGCCTCCCAAATAAAACCAAGCACTCTGCCTCCAGGATTGTTAAGGCCTGCCATAGGAGTGACTTATAGTTTACTATGTGTCTATATATAAGGTAGATATAGATATACTATATCTAAATAAGGGGTGATTACACCACCTGGACATGAAAATTGGGTCAAGCATGAGTCCTGTGATGTGGGTGGGACAGTGGCCCATTGCTTGAGGGAGATGCTGTGCATGCTATCTAGGAGGTTGGTTGTGTTGGTTTTGCTGTGGTTATCGAGGTGGAAATTGAAATTCTGCTATTTTTTATTTATATGGACCCTTTAATACAGCCTTTCGAGGCCAACAATAGGATCCGCCTAAATATATGTCAGGGTGTTGAATCTAAAGTTTTAGCGTATGCCGACGACGTGGCCATTATCACCGCTGATCCGCTGTCGGCACTGACGGTGGTGGAGTCAATAGCAGAAGAGTTCGGCACATATTCAGGGCATGCACTAAACAGAACTAAAAGTCAAGTTATTAAGAATCGGCTTGTTAATTTCGAAGATCCTCAAGTTCCAGACTCAGCAGTATAACTGGGCATTAGAATTATGTCTGATCTTGAGAATCTGGTAGCCAAGAACATCGAGCCAGTAATCAGGAAGGCGAGAGTGGACTTTGATAGATTAAATAATCTTCATTTATCTCTTCTTGGATGCTTTAATGTGATGAAGCAGTTTTTACCAAAGATTCTTTATTAGTTTAGGGCAATCCCGTTGGAGTTTCAAAAATCTTGGTTTGTTATTTAGGCAGTATTGTTAATCGATTTATTTGAGCACACAGGAAAACTAGGAGGGCTCTTTGGTTTATGTCTTTGCCACGGGAGAAAGGGGTTTTTCATTTCCTGATTTTGGAAGCTACTATTGGGCTGCCACTCTCCAATACATGGGCATACTGGTTGGTTCATGCTCCAGACATATGGATGGGGAAACAGATCTCCCTGATGTTTATAAGTTGCTATTGGGGAAGCATGCTGAGAATTACTTTTGGAAATGTAAAGAGCCCAGCTATTACAAGAGGACAAAATTCAAGACTCTTTTGTCTCCCTTTAAGGTCTGGGGAGCTCTAAAAAAGAAGATTGGTTTGGGGAGACTTAATCACTATATTTTGCTTTATAAAAACCCCACCTTTCCGGAAATCTTTTCAGATGAGGTCATGGCAGTGTGGACAATAAAGGGAGTTCGGATGGCAGGGAACCTAATATTGAATGAAGGATTTCGCCAGTTTAGCGATATTCAGCGTGAGTTTGGGATGGAAAGGGGTAATTTTTTTAAATATCTACAGCTGCGCAGCTTTTTTGGTAAAAAGATTGGGGGTTTAGTGGGATTAACAATAATAAAATTATAGACATCATGCAAAGCAGTACTAAGGGTACCATTAGGCTATTTTATGTAGAATTGATAGGCTTAAAACAAGACGATTTAGTTAAATACGAGAATAAATTGGTGGAACGTGTGGAGGCCCGCATCGGAGGCACTTGTAAAATCTTTGGAAGTAGCCCGGATGGTATTATGCTCAGTTGGGCTCCAGGCTCAACACTTTAAAACTGTCTTTGCTTTATATTATACTCTGGCGAGACTAGCACAGTGGGGTGGGCTGTCGGGGATCACTTGTCCTCGGTGTGGTGCGATGGCAGCAGATCTCGTGCATATGTACGCATCCTGCCCACGTCTGCAGAGCTTATTAGAATCTGTTACGGAAATTTTAGATCGGTCACTAGGGCTAAAGATTACACTAACAGATCTAGTCTTGTTGGGAGTAAGTAGGATGGAACAAAATGAGATGGCTTCTCCATTTTTTTTTGTGGCTATGGCTGTACTACCTTTCACCAATGGCTTGTGCAACTACTCTCTATATATGCACACTGTAAAGAGTGCTCTATGAAAGGAAGCCGAAGAAATCGAAGCTGCTAGGATGGAAAATTTGGGCTCCCCTAACAAGATGGAAGGATTTACAGTAATTTCTAGAAATCAGGCGGATAAGTCAAGTACAAGGGCGGAGTTAACTGTACTGGTTCAGCTCAAGTGTGTTTTTGGGAACCGAGATTAATGCTTTGTGTTACAAATTGGCTTCCGTCTGCACAAAATGTGTTGTACTTATCTTCTGATATTTTGTAATTAGTTTATGTAATACTTTGTTTCTTCCTAAAACCTCACATTTTTTTATTTCTTTTTTCTGGTTGTGATTATTGTGTTGAATCCTGGGGAAAAATGTCAAAGTTTGAATAAAGAGATTAAAAAAAAAAAGAAAAAGAAAATTTAAATTCTTCAGCAGGATTAAAAGTTTGGAGTTGATGGCAATAGGGTTGATGAGGTCATGGATGATGGTGCTCTGTATGCGAGGGTGCCTCGGATGCTGCTCTTTCCATCTTTGTTGTGTTGGAAGTCGAGGTGCTTCAATATTAGGGTTGATTTGTCTGAGGAGGTGGTGTAGTGTATTGTGTCCTTGTTGACGATGGTGATACCATCTCAATGTTTGTTTGTTTGGTCTCGGCTTGTTATCTTGCAGCATTCAGAGGCCACAATGGTGAAGTCTAGTGCGAAGGTTGGGATTTGCCGGGTCTCTGTGAGGAAGATGACATTTGAGGAGAGGGATGAGATTATGTCACAAATTTCTGTGGTGCGTTTGCTGAGACATTGTGCATTGAGCCGAATGCACTTGGGTTGTGGCGTGGCGGTCTCGGTTGGTGTGGTGTATGCAGTCGTGTATGCGGTATCTCTGGTGTCTTCTGTTGCTTGACAAAGTCGGTTTAAAAATGGCATATATAGAGATTTGCTGAATTTGGTGTGAAAATGGTTCCCATAGATTTCCCGGAGCACTGTTGTTAATAATCACAACCAAATAGGAACTAGTTGGTGGTCAGGGTAATCTCTTGGAGTTCAACAATATGGCTGAGATACCCGCCACCCCCTCTCAACACAATCCCCAAGAATTGGGAAACCGGAAACAGTTCTTGAACTTTTGGAAGGCGGGAAGGGAGTCACCCTTCCCGGCCGTATTTATTAAAATATGAAACAAAATTAAAACATTAAAATAACAGTTTCATATTATGTACAATTTCATTTCCACATTACGATGTTTGGCTAACCTTAACAGATCTCTAATACAGAGGTTCTCCTAGCCGAACTAACATCCTACAAAACATTTGACTTGAAATTGTACATCCTAACGTTAAGGCCAACGGCAAGGTCGTAACCGGTGTCAGATCCCTAAACCAGACATACCCCCCTCACTTGTGAGAGGAGCGACCGCACAGAGGCGTACCTCAAGTGCATCTACCAATTTCCCTTTGTACTTGACGGGGGCCCCAATAAACTCGACGCCATTTAACGGTCGTTCGAGGACTCGTGTGAGGTGTCTAAAAGGTAGCGTAAACCCCCTCCTGCACCCCACACAACTTACCCATCTGCCGTCGCAGATGTCCTGGCCCCGGGAAATTCCCCAGGAGGGGCCGTAGCCCCTCCTATCCAGGAAGGGGCCTTGACCACCTTTCCTTTCTTTCCGGCGGCCTCTCCTTAGACAGGACCGCCTCCCCGTCGAGGGGCCAATTGGCCACCTCCCCGCGCGCTCCCATCCGTAATGGGTGACGCCCCCTCATAGGGATCTTCGAATTACTGCTCACCGATCATGACCTTACCGCCCGACCAAAATAAATACGACAATTCTACCTAATTTACTAAGAATAAAACGAACATGACTTATTACAAGCATGAATACTGATCAACATTAGTGCAACATTACTTTATTTGCAAAACATACTGAAAATAAACATTCTTTATTGCATATTCAGAAATTTCACGACGATCATCACAACCTGCAAGAAACAGAGTTACCAGATCAAAACTTTATTCGAAAACAACTAGCTGTCCTCAGGGGCTGGTGGGTGGGTCAAAATTGGCTCTTCGTTCCGTCTCGAGCTCGCATGCAGCGGGGAGGTGCAGCTTCGGAGCACAGGAACAAGAGGATGCTTTCTTGGCTTCCGCTCCTTTTATCCGTCTTCAGGGTGGGCGTAAACCCGCCCCCGCCTGCCTCCGAGGGCGTGGCCGGCCGTGTTGGTGTCTAGGCCAGCCCACTCTAGGGCGGGAAAAAGGCGCGCCCCGGCTACGCCGCTTCGGGCATACCAGCCGAGACACGCCTCCCGCCCAAGATGGCTTCCCGGGGGGATCGTGGTACTCCACCATACGTTCGGGGGGACCGAATGGTCGCCCCTTTCCATATGGCTGAGATACCCGCCACCCCCTCTCAACACAATCCCCAAGAATTGGGAAACCGGAAACAGTTCTTGAACTTTTGGAAGGCGGGAAGGGAGTCACCCTTCCCGGCCGTATTTATTAAAATATGAAACAAAATTAAAACATTAAAATAACAGTTTCATATTATGTACAATTTCATTTCCACATTACGATGTTTGGCTAACCTTAACAGATCTCTAATACAGAGGTTCTCCTAGCCGAACTAACATCCTACAAAACATTTGACTTGAAATTGTACATCCTAACGTTAAGGGCCAACGGCAAGGTCGTAACCGGTGTCAGATCCCTAAACCAGACATACCCCCCTCACTTGTGAGAGGAGCGACCGCACAGAGGCGTACCTCAAGTGCATCTACCAATTTCCCTTTGTACTTGACGGGGGCCCCAATAAACTCGACGCCATTTAACGGTCGTTCGAGGACTCGTGTGAGGTGTCTAAAAGGTAGCGTAAACCCCCTCCCGCACCCCACACAACTTACCCATCTGCCGTCGCAGATGTCCTCGCCCCGGGAAATTCCCCAGGAGGGGCCGTAGCCCCTCCTATCCAGGAAGGGGCCTTGACCACCTTTCCTTTCCTTCCGGCGGCCTCTCCTTAGACAGGACCGCCTCCCCGTTGAGGGGCCAATTGGCCACCTCCCCCGCGCGCTCCCATCCGTAATGGGTGACGCCCCCTCATAGGGATCTTCGAATTACTGCTCACCGATCATGACCTTACCGCCACAGGCCGGATAGTTGACCGGCTATCCGGACCCCCCACAACACTCCTACCTAAAGGTCATGCTGCAAACCCTTTAACCAGGCTAAGAAGTCTCCTATGAGTAACTCGTTCCCCACCCGGGACAAATGAACACCGTCCCCCAAATACATATTGTCCCCTTTGATACAACCATGCGAAACAGAATGCAGTGTATTTGAACGAAACAATCTACTCACTTTGTTATTTATCTTCCTTACTGAATGATTTAAGGCAGTAACTGAAATAGCCCCCCGCCACACTTTCCGTGGGATCATATGGGACCATGCAATTGTGGACCCTGGAACTCTTCTTGCCAACCAACTTACTGTGGAAAGCATCGCCTCAAGAAGAAGTCGTCTACCAGTGGCCACGAGATCGTTACCCCCAAGATGGACTATGATTATAGACGGCGGTGACCTCGTCCGCTCTAACAAACCCTCAAAAAAGAATTGAAACTGGTCAATACAGAGCCCGCCCTTACCGTAGAAGGACACCCTGTACCCGTATTCCCCAGCCACGTGACTCATATCACCTGCTTTGAATATGTCCGCGGCACGCCTCACGTATGAGTGGCCCACGACCCACACCTCCTTTTTCACAGCCGGTAATGTCTGACCGCTGGCCCCCCGGTGTCGGGTCGACTGCACAGTCCGCCCCGCCTCGTAGGCTTGCGCAACTAAAAACCAAACAAAAACAAGAAGCGTGAGTACATCATTACAGCTTCACAACATGTGCAACCGCACATACCTCTTATAACAGTTCGAGGACCAACGCCCCACACGTTTTACTTGTTCGACATTCAGACCCCTGGCTGTAGCTTCCGTAGCAGCCCCTATCCGAAAGGAATGGGTCCCAAAGTCGCCGGGGTTCAAGCCCGCGGCAGAAATCGACATCGCAAGCACCCGCTGAAACTGAAACCTCGTCAGTGGGGTGGCGTCAGCGTGTCTTAAAAAGGTCCCCCCCCCATGCTGCCACCCTCTGCGCTAAAAATTCCTCTACGCACCTAACAGGGCACATAGCAGACCCGGGAATCCTCTGTATGATTACGCAGTCCCCGATTGCATCCTGATCGGATTTGGACCTGACAAACGAGACCGTCATTGTCTCCTCCCTGACCTGAATGTGTTCCCGGCACAGTCCCCCCATCGTATCCTGCTTGTTCTTTGCCACTAATTCGCTTACCCGCATAGCCCCATGGAATGCTAATGCAAATGCGGCTCGGAACAACACTGCTTCGTACTGGGATGAACATGTTACCGGTAGCACGGATAATAACAGGGCCAACCTATCCAGACCTATCGGGTACCTATCGTCTACTCTGCGACCCTCAAGGCGTTGCCACCCACGTAGCGCTTTCTGCACAACGAAAGACGCTGTCGGGTCCTGGATCCCATGAGCCCTTGCCATGAAGGAAATGGCGGCCCGATGCCTCTGAGCCGTAGCTACTGACTTGCCTGCGTGACGTAAAGAGAGCAGGAATCTCACTACACATTCTTCCAGACCCCAAAGCTCCCTCCCGGCAGTACCCAAAAAGGCCCAATAGGAACGGAACGCCCCTTCATATGCCTTCCTCGTCCTGGGTGCTAAACTCTCTCCCACGAGGTCTTGTAGTTCGGGGCACCGAGAGACCAGAGAGCTTCGGGAAAGGGTGCTGCCACCGGGTCCGCTGTGGGCAGAAAACCCCAGAAGGCCTGCATACGGAAACGAGAGAGTGCATCAGCCGCTTGGTTCATCACCCCCGGCACGTGTCGCGCCCTAAACAGTACATTCAGCTGCATGCACAACAACACAATTTCTTTTAGCAGTCTCAGAATCAATTTGCAACGTGCTGCCTGACTATTGATACACTCAACCACGGTCATGTTATCAGACCAGAACACCACAGAGTGATCCCTAAACCCTTCTGGCCATGTTTTCAAAGCCACTAGAATAGGGAACAGTTCGAGAAAAGCAATGTTACTCGTCAACCCGCACTCATGCCACCATGACGGCCATTTTTGAGCCGACCATTGTGTACCCAATATGGCGCCAAAACCCACACTCCCCGCCGAGTCCGTCCATAGCCCAAACTCCTCGGAAGACACTGCTGGTTTATTCCAGACAATTCGACCATTGAAATCCACTAGGAATGCAATCCAAATGTGCATGTCCTGGCGAACCTCTGCCGAGAGTCTCGTACGATGATGTCCTTCCTTCAAGCCGACCATGGACTGTGCAATTGAGCGGGAAAAGGGGCGCGCCATCGGCATTACTCTTAGGGCAAAATTCAACTGACCCACCACCTGTTGTAATTGATGCAGGTTCACTTTCGTTGCACGAATACATGTCTCAAGGGATAACCTGTATTTCAACACTTTTTCCTTAGGTAATCGAAAACAACCTTCCACCGAGTCGAGCTCGATCCCCAGAAACTCGATCAAGGTCGAGGGACCCACCGTCTTACCTGGCGCCAATGGCACACCGAATTGATTCATTAGGACACAGAATTCATGTAAGGCCTGTCCACACTCAGAATCCCCGGCTGCCCCCAGAAACAGAAAGTCATCGAGATAGTGCATAACATGTTGAAAACCTGTCTTCCTCGTGAATACCCACTGCAGAAAACAACTGAATTTCTCAAAATAGGCACATGAAATCGAGCATCCCATTGGCATACATCTATCCATGTAATAGCGACCCTGGAACTGAAAACCAAGGAGACGCTGATCGTCTGGGTGTACCGGGAGCAACCGGAACGCTGACTCGATATCCGATTTGGCCATCAGCGTCCCGGGCCCCAGGCGATTCAATATGGCGACGGCCTCATCGAAAGATGCGTACCGCACCGAACATACTTCCGGGTCTATCGCGTCATTCACGGAAAGACCACGTGGGGCTGACAAATTATGTATCAGCCGAAACTCACCCGGGTCCTTCTTGGGGACCACCCCTAGTGGTGAACACACAAAATTAGGAACTGGTGGCAAATCGAATGGACCGGCAACACGACCTCGAGTCACCTCTTTCCCAATCTTGACCTGCACCACCGCCGTGTGCTGTAAGACCGACATTTGATTCTTACAGTCCGGTGCCCCCTGAAAATCCCCCACTGGGATGCAGAAACCATATGAAAATCCGTTCCGTAACACCCCAGCGGAAGCATGATCTGGGTATTCGCTGAGCCAAGGAATCATTGCCATGGTATCAATCGGGGTTGGTAAAGGCGCCCCTCGGACTATGTTAGACCTGTTTGGCGCCTCCCTTACCACCGTTATCACCCGTTTTGGCTCTGCACATGGACTCAGGATGGGATGGCTGCCCGCACCCCCCACACTCATGTCTGAATTTGCATGACCCCTGGGGCCTGGTACATTTGCCTCTGTTAAAATTCCAACAGATCCCCCTCTTACCTGTGTTGCCACTCGGCTTCGAGTGGAACTCGTTACCTGCACCCGTCCGAAAGGGCGTCCCAGAGTTTTGGCGGGAGGATTCCCCCCCGTTACTCCCTACTAATGGCACCTTCAACATCCCTGTACTCTCCATTTTTTGCCAAGACACAGAGTCGTAACAATCCCAAGACAACAACGGGTTGTGTTCTTTAGCTTTTCTAAACAGATTATCATAGCAGAACCACTGATTGCCCCCATATGCCACAGAATACTCCATAATACGTGACTGATAAATGGGTAACTCAGTCAACAACTCAGGCCTGCGCTCCCCCATGATGGAAGTAAAAATTCCCCACGCTCTGCCCCAAGTCCCAATGGTCTCGTCGACCTTAAAGGCGGCCATTTTTGCGCGCCAAACACTCGGATGCATGAGCTCCTTTTGACTCTTTACATGCTCGATCTCGTAATGGTCGGTAAGCAATGAAAACATGTTTACATATTTATCCGCCCAAATCAATTCCTTGATTTCTAGTGGGACGTGCTGAGCAATCTTCTCCTTTCGAGAAGGTGCAGAGTCCCCCCCCGCAATCGGCAATGGCCGCTTACCTGAAGTAGGCCCCAGGCTTGTCGCCGAACTTGGGCCTGCTGTACTTCCAACCGCCGGGACCTGTGGGGGAACAGAAGATGGCGTCTTCGCAGCCGCCCTAGATTCCCGCAATTGCCTCATAACTGCCCGGGCGTCGTCAGCCGTGGCGCCCTCGCTATCGTTTCCCAACCACGCTGCCAATTGTGCCGCTAACTCGGGGGCATATCCTCCCTGTTCGCAGGGGTGACCACCACAGGGATTGGATTCCCCTCCTTCGGCGCCGGGGTTGGCTCCTCTCGTAGAGCTTCGGGAACCGGGGTCTCCCCCCCAAGTGCTCCCCTTCTAGGCCTCTTGCTTTTTCCACTGGGAATTGTTCCTTGTAAAGGCCGTTTCGGTCCTCCCTCCCCGTCCTTAGCCTCAACCTTTCTCTTCAGATCGGCTATCTCCTTCATGAGTATGCGGAGCATCTCCTCGGTACCGACCCGCTTTCCGACTTTCCTGGGCAGTCTTAGACGGGATATCTGTAAGACAAAAAGAGAGATTACAACGCTCAAAATTGGCTCTTCGTTCCGTCTCGAGCTCACATGCAGCGGGGAGGTGCAGCTTCGGAGCACAGGAACAAGAGGATGCTTTCTTGGCTTCCGCTCCTTTTATCCGTCTTCAGGGTGGGCGTAAACCCGCCCCCGCCTGCCTCCGAGGGCGTGGCCGGCCGGTTTGGTGTCTAGGCCAGCCCACTCTAGGGCGGGAAAAAGGCGCGCCCCGGCTACGCCGCTTCGGGCATACCAGCCGAGACACGCCTCCCGCCCAAGATGGCTTCCCGGGGGGATCGTGGTACTCCACCATACGTTCGGGGGGACCGAATGGTCGCCCCTTTCCATGAATGAAGTAGGTATACGGTAGGGGGAAAACTGTTGGTCAAGGATCTGTCTCATGACTTCTATCCTTTGGCGGTGGGGAGTATTCGTATAGAATGACTATGTCAAGAATTTACTAGCATCTCTTCTGATGGATCATATTCCCTAGCTCAATGAGGTTAATCATAAAAGTACTGGCACGTTCATATGTGTCTAGTAATGGGACATATTCTTTAATGAAAATGTTAATGTATTTATCAATTAGCTCAAGAATGGAATCCTACCTGTTAGAATGGGTTTTCCTGAAGGTGTGTTGGCATCTTTATGAATTTTGGGGGAAAAATGTAAAGAACTTTTGTCCTAGGAGGTTTCATGTTCAGAAACTCAAATTCTGATTGTGTAAGAAAACCTTGTTCTAGTCCACTAATGGTAGGATCTAGTTTTTTGCATCTGGTCACAAGAAGGAGATTGGAAGACAGTTTCTTATAGTGGTTGGGATTGCTCAGCTTTCTGATGATTTCTGCCTCATATTTTTGTCTGTCTTGTTTAATTACGCCCCCTCTTTTATCTGCAGGTTTGATTATGATTGAATCTTCCATTCAGAGTTTTTGGACATATTGTCTTTCAAGCTACAAGATATTATATGGTGTGAATGACATTACTGGTGTTAGCGACAGCTTGGTAATAGGGAGATAATTTTATCTCCGCTTTCTTGGCTTTTAAAGCCAAAAAAGCGGAGATAAACCCCCTTGATAATATGCCCCTGCATTCTTATTAGCTGAGGGGTATGATATCTGTTTTCAGGCATTCGCTGACAATGCAAGCATAACATTATTTTCTCACGTTTTTTCATTGCCTTCTTTAGTTTTTCTAAGATGCCTTGTTTCAGGCTTATTACGAGTGTTGTTGTACTGGAAGAGAAGAGTGAGGGTCCACTGATAATTTTAGTCATATATTTCTCTTTTTTTTCCCAAAATTTTTTATTGAGCAGAAAGAGGTTAAAATACAACTCATGAATGAAGAATTTGAGCAATGGAAATGAAAACAAGGTTAAAAAAAGCTTCTTCTTCAAATAGAGTCACACAAGAGTAGAAAATGATTGAAGAACAAGTTAAAAGGGGGAGAGATTTAAAATACATAAAACTCGAAAACAGTCATTATTGTTATCCTTATTACACAAAATATTAATTAATTTTCAAGTACAAGCAATGTGCAACATCCGCAAACTTTGATCATAAAGTGCAAGTGCAATACAGTACAATCCAACCTAATACAGGCAATGTGCAACATCCGCAAGCTTTGAACGTAAAGTGCAAGTGCAAAACAGTGCAATCCAACCTTCAATAAAGTGCTAGAGCTAAGAAATTTGCTTGTTTAATTAAGTCTAGCCACATTTCATGACTGTTTTTAAAATCATATAGATTTAGTTTTAGTATTCAATCTAATTTTTAACTTAACCCCCCTTTTATTGCCTCCAGATTCTCAAAATACTTCAATTTTCGTTCAAAACTTCTGACTGCTCCAACTCTACAGGCATATGCTTTTTCGAATTCCGGGAACTCCTCATTTTGTTAAACCATTTTAGATGGGATGGAGGTTCCTTAGATTTCCAATTTTGGAGTATTAGGGAATGAGCAACTGTACAAGAAATAAACACAAATATTTCCTTGTTATCATTGAGAATACCTCTATCTTTGGATATACCAAAGAGGGCCAATTCAGCTGAGGGTATTAGTGTTTTTCCTATAGCCTCCTCAATGTCTGTGAGTATGGCCTCCCAAAAGATTTCAGTTGAGGATAAGAAAAAAAGGTATGAAGCCAACCCCCCTGACCGGCGGCTTGGCATCTAAAGCATTTATTCTCGACCTCTGGGAACCTTTTCTCGAGTGCTTCCGGAGTCCAGTACGCTAGCCAACGGGACAAGAAGGCCATCCTCTTAAAGTTAGCGGCACATAGTGATTTATAGCCTAACAAACTCATAGTTTCCCATTCCTTGTGTGTTAAACTACATTGAGTTTGACTAAGTATTTTCTCACGATGACTATCCACCGTGTCTAATTGACCGGCACAATGGAGCCTTTTGTACTAATTTCCTATGCCAGTGATTTTGGCCTCATAAAGGAGTGTTGCCGGCTCACCCATTGTGAGGAGATGTCCACCAATAGTTTTTCTCAGGAAGTGAACTATTTGTAGATATTCAAAAAACATTGGTTGCATGGGAGTGGTTATTCTAGCCAGTACTTCTTGCCATGAGATAATTCTATTCTGGACAAAAAAGTGTCTTAACTCCCGAAATCCCAAATTCTTCTAATTTAGTATTCGGCTATTACTAATTTGGAGGTCCAAACAGAAACACTCTCGTAAGCTTAAAAACTGGGAAGCTGAGGAGCTCAGATTTTTCTTGAAAAAGGACTGTAATCTAGATAGATGTTCTTATATGGTCTTATATCTCATCCTTTTAGGGAGTTTTGTGGTCTTTAAAAATACCTGGGTTTGAGAATCGGACTATTGTTGTTTGTTTTGTGGACCTATCAGACCTGCCACCAAATCCAAAAAGGCTGCCTCATAATATGTTTTTATGTGTGGAAGAGCAAGTCCCCCCTAGTCAACTGGGAGTTGAATCGCGGTAGCTTTACCCTAGGGGTGTCCCCCCCCCCAAACAACACTTCTGATCATAGATTCAATATCTTTGAAAAAAAATAGAATTCAATTTAATAGGGACATTGCAAAACAAAAATATTAGTAAAGGTAGAATCGACATCTTGAGCTCAGATATCCTAACAATCAAGGAGAGAGGGATTAAAAGCCATTGGGAGAGAAGATTCTTAATTTTATTCTTCATTCTCACATAGATAAGGAGATAGAGCTGATGGTAATCACAGGTCAAGTATATGCCTAAATATCTAATAGGGTCTCAACTTATGGCCTGGACATGCAAGCACGATGGAAGATGGCTAAGACTGGTGTTTAAGGCGAAATTTTAGTCATATATTTCTAGAAGTAAAGTGGCACTTCTCTGTCTGACATTGTTAATAGGGTTGTGGTGGAAATAGAAGAAAATGTGCTGCAATAGATTGTTAGTGTAATTTTTGTAATGAACATGCATAACAAAACATGCTGCTACTTACCAAGGGCAAGATAAGTAGTGTGTTTTAACTGTGTGACTCTGTTGTCATAAGGATCAGTGACAATAATCATAGAGATGTAGCCACAAACTTCAGAGTGAAATAATAGATAAAAGTTATACTCACTGAGTCTGACCCACAAATAGAGTGCAAGAACAAAAGATAATATCCTTAGAGATTGGAGAATTGTTCACAGTAAAAACTTTGAAATGGTGTGGCAAAGAGTATGCTCTGAGTAAAGTGCTTACCCGCGGTATTATGGTATGGGCGTCCGGTGCTGTTCATCTGAATAGGTGGATCTCTTTGTCGGAGAAATGCCAATCTTCTATTCAAGGAAGTTCCTTGATAATTAGAGCATATGTGCTATATCTTAAAGGGGTGATACCTATAATAGTGAAGGGCAAGGACAAGCCTTAGTACCCTTATTGAGGTTACGATATTTAAAATAATGAAATGCTCTTGAGTGGTAGGCATGAAGTAAAGTTGAGTCAAGTGCTCATCCATGTTATTTGAGAAAAGGCAGCCAGATCAGAGACACATCCATCTTCAGTGTGAGTAGATCCTAGTTACTCTCCGTTGTCTGTATCTGATAAGTACAGTACTTTGACCCTGATGATATTACATTCCACTCGTCCCAATACAAGAAATGATAGATTAATTAAATATTTGAAAACAAGAAAATAAAACCAACAAAGGAGTAGTTAAGATACTGCTTAAACAGAGAGCTGCATAGATGTTGTTATGCACAACCATTATACTAGATATGGATCATGCATAATTTTCCCATTATTTGACACATATATCAAGCCGTTATTATACGCAGCTGTTTTAACCATTTCTACCTCTGAAACATCAAGAGAGTTCTAACACACCTGAATCCTGTCGTGGACGGCAAAATAGTTCAATAGTCCCAAGACATAGAAAAAACTCTTGCAATGCATCCTTTGTGTATGCATTGCCCTTTGCTTTCAAAGGACTGACACCAGATGAGTTTTAACATTTGTATTGTGGCCCAGAGTACCTATTTCAAGTAAAGTAAGAATGTATTACTAGAGTGCTCGCAGTGCAGCAGGACACCCTGGAATCATAATATCAAAACAAGCAGTCGACTCCTAAAAACAACCTCAATCCTGAATTACACCCTACACCAATATGTCAGCATGGAAAGATCCACAGAGCTCTTAAGGTACATATCTGTCTTGCTTTGCAGTACACCACAGTATCACAAAACCTTTATAAAGCACCTCAAACGCAATTGTATGTTGTGAGATATGACAGTAATGATATATTCATAGAGCTCTCCTACAGCACATATCTATTGTGTGTGACCTGAAACCAGGAGGCTATAATTCCAGTAAAACAGCTGCAAGGGCTAATGAGATTGCACATAAAACATTTGTGTATGTACCTGTATGTCATGAACATGCACATTTCAGCAGTATGCACATTAACTACACAATCTGTGTTATTCTTACTGCAGCCTCTTGCATGCAGGTTTCACATAGATCTCTTGGTCCAGATACTCAACCCTCTGAATTAAAAGTACTGGAATTTAACTTGTAAACGACAGGAGAATAGTTCTGTACAACATGAACAGGTCATTTTGCAATAGCCATTTTATTTTAAGCTCTCAGTACGGGAATTTCAGTGTTTGATGAAAGTCCTAATCGGTGCCACCATAAGCATTGCACAATTTGAGACCCTGGTTGCAGGTGGGTACACCAGCGCTTATTTTGGGGACCAGTACTTTTTTTTAACAACTTTTGATCCAGTGCAAGAGAGAGAAAAACACAGAAAGGGAAGAGTAGGAGGAAAAGAAAGATGGAAAAAAGCAGGGACAAAAAAACCTGCAAGCTTAAGATAAGGGGGCTGGGAGTGATTGGTTGGGCATTAAAGAGGCATGATGTGTAATCAGATATATACAGTCTTGGTATTCGGCACCCTCACATTCAACAGTGCAGGCTGCAGACTTCTTATCAAAACTGTGGGACTGGCACTTATTCTTTTACAAATTTAGAAGTGAACAAAAGGATTAACCTTTAAGTACTGGTATGTTAGTGCATAGTTCAAGTCCAGCCTTGCCATTGCTTAAGTACTGGAAAACAGGTGCTATGGTGCTATCTCCAAATTATTTCACATCCACATTTTCACTTTTCTCTCCTCTAAAAGTGATAACTAATCTGAACCCTCAGACACAATTACCCTCAAAGTGACATCAAGTGCATTTTAACTATGAACTTTAAAATTCATGGCTATTTAATCAAATGAAATTAACAATTTAGTTAGCCAAGGTAGCTAGTCTGGGGAAAAGGGTAACATCAAGCCATTATGTTGTGTGGGGGAACTAAGCAAGGGAGATTTGGCAAGGTTCACCACCCAAAGAAATGTTTGAAACAACATAGCAACATACTGCATTTTACAACACATTTTGGCAAAGACACTGACATTTATAACAAAGGACATGACGTCACAGTGCACCATGTCCTCAAGTGATGCTGATACCAACAAGGAGTGCCTTGACGATATGATGAATGAGAATCAGATATATTTTAGTTAGAATCAGAAATAGTTAAAACATTGCAAACTCATGATGGTCTCCAGAGAGGGGATGGGACGGCTCGCGGGAGAGCAGGGTGGCATACAGGAGCTAGAAGGGTCTCCTCATTTGGTCAGAGAATGAAGGCACCTACTGCCATGGTCTGTGGTCTGAATCCAGCTCCTAGGACGAGTATCATGCCTTAGCCCAAACACAGGGATAAACACTTTAGGTGGCAGAAAGAACAGGAGGGAAAACAAGGAAAGATACAATGGTAGCTGATGGGAAAGGAAAAAAGGGGAAATAGTTTGCTCAGTTTACTGAGCCAGTCATGTGCACATCATTTTAGCCCCCCTCCACCAAGCAATGGTTTCTGCATAGCTTTTAGGGTGGATGAAAAACTATGAATCCAATCCCCAGATTCATCAAGAACACATTTTGCGATTCCTTAATAACGAAAAATTCGCCAAATGCTATTCATCAAGAAATCACTTCAAAAATAGCGATTTCTAATAATTCCTTAATTGCGACTCGCAAATTGCGAGTCGCAATTAGGAATATCTCCCCAATCATTCCTATGGGCCTAGAGGCCTATTGAAATGAATGGGAAGACCATCTCAATTTGCTAATCGCAATTAGCGATTCGCAAATTGAGATTGCGATTTCAAGGGTGCAGGGGTGTCCAAAGGACACCCTGTTGCACCCCTGAAATTGCTGTGTGCACATATGTTGCGCACACACATGCCCTTAGGGCATGTGTGTGCGCAACATGAAACTTTGAAAAATGCACTTTAGTGCATTTTTCAAAGTTTTTGCTACTTACCACGTACTTAGACTTTGCGGGAAATAGCGGCCCCAGATGGCGAATTCACAATTTTAAAATGGTTCATGAATTGCATTTAAGGAATCTCAAATTGAGATTCCTTAAATGCAATTAATCGCAATTTAGCGATTTCTAGAATTGCGATTTTTGCATTTGGGATGATGAATCCCAAATGCAAAAATAGCGCTCGCAAAGGGCCAGATTCTCAGAATCTGGCCCTTTGCGAGCTGATTTTAGTTTGATGAATCTGGCTGTAAGAGTGTCCCCGTGTATTGCGATGTGCTTAGTCTTGTTTTCAAAATGCCTCTAGCCAACAAATGAGCAGCAAGGTGTCGCGCTAACTGCTCATTATCCCACAGCCATTACTTTTTTGGCCACAGTTAGAAACTGGGTAGCTCAAGCCTCAAACTAGGGTGGTGCCTGGACATTTCTCCTATGAAGCCTCTACAAGCAGGTTGGCTTTCTGTTTTCCAACAGGCTCTACAAAGTGGGGACGGAAGTGTGTTGCTTTATGCTACCTTATTATAAAGTCAAACTTGCGCATGTGAAGTAAAAATTGGCTATTAAGACAGCAGGTATACTAAGGGCCTTAGCCATTGACATCCTTTCTACAGACTGTCCTCATATTTCAAATGAGAATACTATGTTATCAATATTTTAAGAATAGAGGAATGTAGAGAATCATGCTGAAAGAACCAATACAAACGTGTGAGGGAGTGAATGAAGGAAACCAAGAGTATAACAAAGAAAAAAGGAAGTATATAGCATTTGTGCTATATGACAATGTTACTGCCAACATGTCAAAAGTGGATTAGGGCACACTGCATGTATGTGTTTTGGATCTTGGGATGCAGTGTTCATTTGCAGTGCTGTGAAATGATAACACTCATGTTTTTCATCACAGAGTCCTTTTAGAGCAGTTCTCATTCATTTAAGCAACTCTAAAATCTCTTTAAAGCACATCTTCAAAACAAGATATGCCCTGTATCTCATTTAAAGAACGAGCCTCCGTTAAAACATGCCTTGTGATGAAAGAATCTGCCTTTTAAAAATACATTTCCCTTCATTGCCTTGCCTACTACATTGTGCATACCCTCTCTAAAGCACTTCTTATCTGTAAAGCACCCAGTGGTGTACCAAAGGCCACCGCAGCACCCAGAATGTGGGGGGACACCAGCTCCAAGAGCCCCCCTCAGCACACTACTGTGGTGTGAGTGCGCCTGAGTCCAGATGATGGTTGCAAGGGGGCCTTCGCACGTGTCTTTATGCAAGTGAACGCACCCCTTTCTACTGAACCATCTCTCTCTCTGGCAAAGTACCTCTGTCACCTAAGCCACCTTTCCGCAGTAAAGCACCTCACACTGCTGACACGTAAACCACCTCTTTCCGGTAAAGCACACCTCTACTGTAACATACCCCTCTTGTTTAAAGCATTTCTCTTCCCCTGAAATAGGTTTGGGAACCAAAAGAAAAGAGGTCCTGATTAGCGCACAAGATTACTGATAAATTGGCCTATGCAATTTTGAACTTGTAAAGACCTGCTAAATAGATGTTTTGTAAGGTATGGAAGGCCGCATGCATTTGAGTTTGCTGCAGGTAATGTTAGTGGTTATTACAGGGAAATCAACAGAAGAACCCAGTCTAGCAGAAAATAAAACAGGCCCTCAATGAGTCCAAATAAACCACAGCCCACACAGTGACTTGTAAAACTAGCCCTCTGGCACGGCTGGAATGTGTTCTTCTCTGGAGGATCACTTCTAGCATAGCTTTCTTTGTCTCTAGTGCACGAGTCTCCTATAATGCATTCTCACTCCTATAAAGTACACCTTCTGTAAAGCACACACCATGTGAATACATGTGAATACAATTTTTTGTAAATAACCTTTTGATTAAAGCATCCTCCTCTGGTAAAACACCTCTGGTTTGTGAAGTACCTCTGTTTCAAAAAGAAATCTTCAGCTATAAGGCACTTCTCTCCTCTAATGAGGCCGTAAAGGATAAAACCACAAAGGTTTCAAGTCACACAAAGTTTTCAGTTACCAGTGCTTTGTAGACCTGAGTCCTTCCATTCCTGAGATGCCCCTTTATTGACCTAGGTTCCATTTCGAGGGAGAGGCCATTCTCTCTCTGAGCAGCATCTGTGACCACACTTGGAAGGCACTAGGCCGGCTGAAGGAGAGATTCTTCCATGCTACCAGTAACTCACTAGTGTGCCTGTTTCAGACTGAGCTGCACAGAAGCAGTGTGTAGAAACTTTGTTTAGGATGAATCTGCCATCATTAAAATGAGTTACATGGCTCCAGAGTCTGACTAAGTTGTTGTTTTGGATCAAATTCATCTGCATCAACAATGTCTTCATGATTTCTGTAAGCATGGCCCAAAAATTGTTGCTTTCCTATTTTGATTTCCGCTGAAATGTTTACAAATGTGTAAATGGAAAAGTGTATTTATTGTATTTCCCTACCTGATGTTTTCCTGCTAGAGATTCTGTTGCTCTTTCTTGTGCACACGACAACCTGTTTACATAAAATGCTTTTAACAGCTGGCTTCCCCACCCCTTCTGTGAAGAAAGAAAGAACGTGTACTGCCATGCGGCTTGGGCAGCAGTGTTCTATTAGCATGCTGTCCTTCCAATTCCCTAGTGCTAAATGTGAAAAGGCTGCCCTCGTTTTTATTCCATGTCTGATGTGCTTCCCTTCTTCCTTTGTGGCCAGGGATCACCAGGGCAGTGGCAATGGGCAATCCAGGGGTTGAGGCGAACATCCATACATGACCTTGAGTAATGTAACTGGTGCTCATGTAAAGTACTCCAATACCTTTAAGTAAAGTTTGTGCTCTATACAACCCCCCCCCCCCAAAAAAAAAAGTTAAATGCCATGTGTCTTGCAGTTCATGTTTACAAAACCCACATGCATGACTGGAAAAGCATGGCACATAGTTCACTGTGCCGTGGCTGCTTGAAAAAACTGTAGTAATGTACGTTACATGAAAAAGTTATTTGTAGAAAAACTTACCTTCATACAATAGATGGGTCACTCTCTCAGTGTGCCTTTTAGCCCACAAGGTCAAGTGTTTAGGTATAGCGTTGCCAACAACCCAAAAACAATTGCAAATACTGCTGCTATGCTACGCTAAATCACCAATGATATAAGAACTGACCATCAATATATCATAAAGCTCATGAATTACTTTTTATTTTGTAGTCTTATTTCATTTTTTTGAAAATAACTTTGTCAATTTTTTATAGATATACACAATACATGTCACAAAACCCCACAAATTAACCGTACACAATACCACATTGTACAACACAATCACATCAAACTCTCTTCTTCAGACACACTTCATTCATACTCATACCCTGTAATACATCATATACAATAAACCAAACAAAAGATTAGCATAAAGGAAAACTTTTTCCTACAAGATACAAATATATACATTTATATACATTTTTAACATTCAATGAACTATGTCAAATTGCACGAATCCTATTGCTATATACGATAGCCCTTAATGAACACAGAATAGTTTGGTTTATCCTAATGTCCACGCGTTTCAAACCCCTCTACTTCAGGGGGTTCTCTTCAGAACCAAACTGTAGTATTCTGAGTTGTATATTTATGTTCCTGCATTTCACTGCAGGAGGCTGCTCCTGATCTATACTTCCTGTAAATCTATCTATGGCTGAATAAACCAACTTCTTTATTCATCTACATCTGCCTCGGTTGCATCTTTATATGTATGTATGGACAAACATACTACATTATTCTTGGCGACGATCTGGAGGACACTTTCCTGCGCTAAAATGCCATCAAGAAAGAATTGGGAGTATCCAGTTAAGCAAGAGGAACAAGCATCATCAAAGTAAGAAAGTGATCTTGTTTAGCACGTTAAGAAGCCCCACCAGTGCCGAATACACCAGGCAGCCCTAGTCTAGTCGTGCTGTCAAGTCATCTCGAATCAAGGTTTCTATGCGTCAAAAATCATCATTGAAGCTGCCTACGTGACGCAGAAGAAACAACATGTATTTTAATGTCTGAAAGCAACAACCTACATTTACTGCCTTTGGAAGCAAGCAGTGCCGGCACGGAACCTGTCTGTGAAACCAAGGTTTTTGGTGACTGTCTGCATGATTTTATGACTTTGAGTGTGCTCTTTTGTGTCAGCGTTTCATCTACTAAGGAACTAATTATTGCCAGCAGTTCATTTGTTTAATGCAAAATCACACGAAGATTCACCAGTCGAAATGTGAAGGGAAAGTTATTTGATTTATGTACGGTTGAATTTCGTCGAGTTTAAGGAATCAACAGGATGTGGGCAAGAGCGATCCTGGGACTAATGAATTAGTCAAAGTTAATTGCTAAATTGTTATCTAAATTACATCGTAAGGCATGTATTAAAAAAAGACAGTTGAGCTTTTATTTAAATTTCAAACCGGCTCGTGAAGATTACCTCTAGAGCAATATCACACGGAGCATCAAGCAACCTTCTGTGACGTAATGAAGTAAATCTCAATACAGAGGGTAGACGCTTAAGAACAGTAACGTGCCGTGAACCACTCGGCAGGCGTATTCTGAGTGTGCCGCCATGTTGGATAATTGCGGAGCTGGCATTCAAGCTAGTTGTCAAGACGCACTTTGAGGTGACGGGTTTTCAAGACGCCCTGTGAGGAGACAAGCTTTTCACATTAGGGGGACCGGTATAATCGTTTATCATTTTTAGAACTCGAAGCATGACATCGTGTGGGTCCCAATGACAGCCACACCGGTATGATTGTTCAATTTTCATGGAAGATTCGATGCTGTAAAGTGACGTTAAAAGCTTTTCCACATGCTGCAAGTGACAATGCCGTTCAAAGCTCTTCCACATGCTACAAGTGAACATTTTATGCTGCCAAGTCTACACCTTATGCAATGTACCATTGTAGGAAGGTGGCTACCTAACTATGGTTAGCCCAGATTTTTTGCCTGGTGTTTAGCTGCTTTTCGACTTAGTTGGCCTGGTTCCCTGCTAATCAGGGCCCCAGGCTATCTGCTCTCTCTGTAAAATGGATTCCATGTAACCTAGGTGCATAACTAGATTGGCTTGGGTCACCTTATCAGCCCCTGTACAGAGCACTATAGGTGCCCAGGGCATAGGTGCATCCAAGGCCTACCAGGAGCTGCAGCATATCTTTTGCCACCCCTGGCTGGCTATCTAAAATTGACACAACTGGCTGATCACTCAGCTGGGTCAAGGTGGTGTAATCACCCCTTGCTTAGATATAGTATGCCTATATCTAAACCTATCTGGACACATATCAACCTGTGAGCCACTCCTATGGCAGGCCTTAACAATCCTGAAGGCAGAGTGCGTGGTTTAATGTGAGATGGTGCTCTAGCAGGAGCTGAGCCTGTCTGCAGCTGTCAGGACCAATTCCCTTAGCTGTTCCGGGATAATGCCAAACCATATACTATTAAGTGCATTATAATCCTCGCGGTTATATGTCAAATTTGGTTTGGCTTTATCAAAACATGTCATGCAAGGTGTCATACGAATTGGAATACTACCCCCTCGCCAATCCTGGTGACGGGGGTAGCATTCCACCCCTCTAGAGGGGACAAAATGTTACTTTTGCTAAGATGTGGTTGATTTTTAAAAGAGCCTCAGATCCACAAAATGGATGCTTCTGCCACAGACACATGTCTGACCTCCTGCTGCTGACCTAAACTCAGCAGAGGAGGCCTGTACAAAGGCTTTCCTGTCACAGGGAGGTGTCACACCACCCCAGACAGGAGATAGTGGATTGTAGCAGGGAGGTTTGAAAGAAACCAGACAGTGCCTGGGGAGCACAAGGCTTCCCCTTGCATAATCCGGTCAAACCGGTTCTGGGGCACACTAGCCCCAGCTCCAGTGTGACCTGGACAAAGGAAAGGGGGTTTAACCGCCCCCCTTCCTGGTCCCACCCATAGGGAGGGACCTAGCAGGAGATCCTCCCCTAAGATTGGAATAAGAGTGGGAGCAGTGCCAATGCAACTCAGATCATCGTGAAGAAACATAAGAAACGAATTCTGGACCCTTCGACATCCTACTCAACGTAGAAGACATTCAAAATCTCCCTTGTGGTCAAGGAGTGACCACCCTGTGCAAACAGGTACCAACCAGCACCTCGACCCTTGCTTTGTTGCACTTCCCGCCGGAACTCGAGCGACAGAGATTGACAAGATCAAGCTTGCCTGCCTTCCTTCAGCCCGATCCACAGTCCCTGCAGAGCTGAGACCCGTGGAGGTGACTGGAAGCGTGGGGCACGCCATCTTCAAAAGGCCACGAGACGCTGACCGTGCAGCCCACGAGTGACCCTCGAAGCTGTGCACCGGGGTTTGAGAAGCCCCAACCCTGAGCTACACTTGCACCAAAGCTACCCCCTCCACACTCGACGACTGCTGCGTGGGGCCCTTCTGTTTGTGTTGGCTCGACGCGTTGGCCCGGTCACTTGCCAGCTGGCTGGTGGCCCCTGTACCCGACGAAAACTTAAAAACAACTTGCTTTTCTGGTTGCTCCAGATCTGCACCAGCTCCTGTGAAAAGAAGCCCCCACTCTGACCCTCCTGGTCCGAGTGAGAAGCAATCTCCCAGTTCCGCGTGGATTGCTTTTGCCAAGTGCTGTTTGCTGCAATCTTGAAGCCGACGGTGCTGACGGCGAGAGCCTGCGTGGGACAGATCGTGACCTGCTTCTGGATGTCGCAGATGCCCCAGAGCCCACGTGACAGCGGAGAGAAGCCTCTCAACAACCATCTTATTGCGCCCGACATTGCCTGGTTCCATCCTGGTTCCACCCTGGTCACTGCTGAGTGACCCAGACTCTGTCACCTCTGCTTTCAGATTCATCTTGACTTCGATCCACCCTTGGATCACACCGGACACTTCTGCTTCCCATCGCCTGCAGCTTCTCCAGCTCCAAGCACCAAGAACCTGTGTGTCAAAACCCGACGCCTCTTCGACCCTGTGCACCCACTTCCTGTGGGTGAGGTAACACTGCAACGCCGGTGTCCCTACACTGGTACACACCTCTAGGGTCTGTGTCTTAAGTTTTGTTCCTCTAGGTTCAGCGGAAGTATCTTTAAACTAACTTTGTGTAACTTTTACGCACCATTGACATTGCATTGGTACAAGCCGCACTTTACGTGCTGCACCCAAATCCCGCGGGCTTCTCCCGACTTCAGCATTGCTAGTCCTGACTGCTCCCAGCGATTCTCTAGGACCTAGGCCTAACCAATGTTCGATTGGTATCTCTTATACCATTTTTTTAGTATATGGTTTGAGTGGCCACCCGCCCTTATCCATAATTGTGCAACTTTGTATGTTATACTGTGCTTTTGATTTAACGCTTGTGCCCCTTTGCTCATAAAGAGTACTGGGGATTAATTTAGAAATAAACACATATATTTGTATAATGTATACTTGTGTGGTGTCCTTTCATTTGGTATTACAGGATTGTATGTGGTAAAACAGCTCGCTTAACACGACCTCTTAAGTTAAGCCTTTAAGGCTGCTTAGTCCATGCTACCCCTAGGATAGCTTGTCTAACAAGGTTGACTTACAACCAGACACCATAAGGGATTGTTTGGACTGATACAAGGCAGTTCCAGAATTGGAAACAACACATATCAGGCCAACTTCTCACAACCATTTTGGGAGGTATTTTGCTAGAAGTTGGCAAACTAACTCGAGTGCCTGTGAATATTTCCCGGTGACAGGCACACCTATGACAAATGTGTTTTTATTCTGAAAAGTGTTCATCTTTGAAAAAGTGAATTTTTAAATGACCTGTCATTTACTCTTGTGTCACTTTTTTTTAGTTTAAGGGTTCTCACACCCTCATGTTTGCATAACTGTGTTTTTGGAATATGGGTTTCCCCTCTTTTGTCTGTTCTACATGGTTTTAGGGTTCCCTCACTATTACAGTTATGGTACATTAGCCTGCTCTACTTTGGTTTAGGGTTCTAACACCCTTAGGTCTGTGTTTAAGTTTGGAAAATGAGTCCTCTTACTCATATCTACGCAACAGTTTTTTAAGGGTTCTCTCACCCTCATCGTTTAGGGTTCTCTCACCCTCATTTCTGTGCTTAAGATTGGCATTTGAGTTCTCTTACTCATGTCTGCGCAAAAGTTTTGTTTAAGGGTTCTCTCACCCTCATTTGTGCATAATTGTATCCCTGTTTTTGGGATGGGTTTGGGTTGTAGTCCCATTTCCCCTCATGGTCTTTTTACCATTAGTTAACCCTCATGTCTGGGTTATAGGGTCAAAGTCTTTTCTTAAGACTTTTTTACCTTCTCTGCCTGTGTTGGACACTTTGTTGTACATAATTTGCGTGCATGGTCTCGTGTCCAGTGTGTAAGACGCCCTGTGCATCACATTTTTCTCTATGTCTTGTGTGTAAGCTGGTTGTGCTTCACTTTTTCTATGTGTTGGTTTGACACATTGTGCTGCACCTGTTCGTGCCGCATGTGTTTTTGGGTATGTCCTTATAACATCTTCGTTTATGGGTTTACCCCATATTTTTACTGTTCCTCACTTAAGGAGTGGAATTTTGCCACATTGTGCTGCTCCATCTTGTGCTTCGTTTATGGGTAAGCCCCATATTTTCAGGGTTCCTCACATGAGGAGTGGAATTTTGCCACATTGTGCTGCACCATCCAGTGCTGCGTGTGTTCTTAGGCTTGTCCTTTGTACACCTTCGTTCTGGGTTTAGCCCTTGTTTTTTTGAGTTCCTCATTTGAGGAGTGGCTTTTGTCTGCCACAGTCTACCTTTGTGGAGATCTTTTCTTCATTCTAGGTCTTACTCACTTGCCTTGTGAGTAAATTTTTCTTTTTCTCTTCATTTTCAATATTAAAGGAGGAGGATAGTGTTAGTGCTTGTGTTTACTGTCTCTTTCTTCCTTCTTTATCTTGTTTGTCTGTTTTCCCTCTCGTGGTATGGTTTCCTCCTCATCCCTGGGTTTACGGATTATTATCACCAATTGTAATTTCAATGTCCATAGTTTTCCTCTTCGCTGATAGTTTCTCCTTTCTTTTCTTTTCGTGAGGGAGAGAATAATGTAGTATTCTGAGTTGTATATTTATGTTCCTGCATTTCACTGCATATAGCTGCTCAGCCAGTGTGAGTGTTCCAAGTAAGAATGTTGGTGTGATTGACATGTATGGAATGCTTGGGTGCTGGGTATGAGAGTTGGGCAGTTAAAGATGGGCTGAGCAGCTAGGAGGCTGCTCCTGGTGGGGCTGCTTGTTCCATACTAAGGCTATCTGTTCCTGATCTATACTTCCTGTAAATCTATCTATGGCTAAATAAACCTACTTCTTTATTCATCTACATTTACCTCGGTTGCATCTTTATATGTATGCATGGACCAACATACTACACAAACCACACTGGAAAGAAAAAAGGAACTAGTCAGAAAAATGACCTTATTTACAATTAGCATGGCTCAACCAGTGTAAGCCCCAGCAGCAGCTTACCTCTTCGTGGAGTCAAATAGCGAATGCCATCTAATGGCACAAGTGGTAAGTGATGGTTCCTCGTAGTCAAAAAGGCTGAACAGTTGGATTGAATTGGCACTGGTCGGCCTGATGTCTCGATGTAAAGAATGTTGTTCGATCGTCGGTTGCGCTGCGTCTAAAAACAAATGGAGCGTGAGTGAAGGAAAGATTTAAGTGGCGTGCGTGGTGCACTGCAATCACACCCAATGGAATGGTAACTGCATCCTTTACCTAATTAAAGACGGCCGCTCTCTCCTCTGTCATAAATTATGCTCTGTCTCCTGTGGAAAACAGAAAGGGCCATGAGTTATCTGGATTTGTGCCGGCTCGCAAACGGTCTTAACGGATCTTGTAGGCGTTACATGTGCTTAACCGAGGGGAACCAGGAAGCGTCTCTGAAATCACGGCACGTGTTGGCCAATCAATGCGCCTAGTGGAGCTGGGTGGAGGACGTATTATAAGCCAATCTAATGCCGGCCACATGATTAGATAGGGAGTGATCCGGCCGCATGGGTTATGTAGTTTTCAGGGGAGCATCCAAACATACACTTTCCACTCTAATTAACCCTACCAGACCCTTTTTATCACTAACAAACCTATACTCAGCCTTCCATCATTTCTCCAACCAACACCCTCCTCTTCTTTCTACCACAATAATACAACTACACAACACTTACAATCCACTGCACCACACATATTACCTCTTGCAGAAATCAAGTCTAAGACAAACACTCTTTTCTCTACTCCATCCCCTCTTACACACAACATACACTCTACTCACAAACACATCACCACCCCCTTTTCCATTAAACTTCAGCTCACAAAAAATAAATACAAACAAATCCATCTCTGAACAAATACATCAGCACCTCATTTCACTACTCCTCTAAAACAAAACATAGCATGCACACCAGCATAAAATAATCTCCCAAGTGCAACACCTCATAATTCTTTCCATCACAAAATACAAACGTACACCCACCTTTCAGACTACTCAAACTCCAATGCCAAGCTTTCTCTCTTCCACCCCACCTAACACAGCAATTCTCTTTTAACTGACTCTCATCCTTTGGACAATTCAAAGTCCTACTTCATGACCCACATGCTGCACCACCACCTCTAACTCAAACACGTACCACCTTAAAAAGACACAAGCAAAATAAACAATGTGCCACTCCTTACAACTTTTCTTCTCCATGTCTACTGCACAACAAGTTTACATTATCACCAAAGTACATTCTCGCTCTCTAAAAACACGCATCACATCTACAACCTTCTCAGTGACACAAAACATGACATACTGTTCATGACTGTTCATAACTGTACCATGGTTAGGCGATGATATGACTACAGTCCTGCTATCAAATCGTCACCCATAATCATATAGGCAAAACAGGAGATGGCCAAGCTGTTGTGTTCTGACACTAAAGCTGACGTTTTCTCCATAAAAGATTGTGAGGCCCTTTTCATCAGATACAATCCTACACTGTCTTTTTCCTGTAACTTCCGGGTCCTTTAACCCCTTCCATGCTAATGACAAGGTCAGCTCGTCATGGGTGTTACCTGCGCTGTGCTTATGACAAGCTGACCTTGTCATGAACAATGGGAAAAAATGAGTTCCAGCACAGGAGGGGAAAACCCCCTAGCAGCCAAGGTGTTAAGTATCTCTACCTAGCAATACAACATTCCCAGACACACTGTTTGACACAGTTTCAAACTTGATAACACTAAACTCCAACCTATGCATTTTAGGTGGCCTCAAAATTTGGTTTGACAAACCCAATATGCCCCATCCAAAAACAATCATCGCCGGTCTAGACGCATTGAACCTGCATCAGTTCGCCACATGTCCTAGATGTCATTTTACCAAATACAAACTAGTATCCTTTCAAACAATGACTCTGGTCACATGGTCAGACCACAAATTTACTTGCTTTCCAACTTATAACAACACTAAGCAATGCACCTAAAACCACCTTACGTGCCTCTACCTATTGACAGTGGAACAAAAACAATTTGTAACACTTAGAAACACAACTAACATCAAGTACAGATCTAGACATAATACATTATGTTAAAAAACCATATGATTGGCTACAGGAAGCTTTTCAGGATACCACTAAAAACTGCACAACAGAACAAAAGTAAAAAAGGACCTTGGAGCAATACAGATATAAAATACCAAATTATTAATTTGCAACGTGCCCGGGCTCAAAACAAACGCAAATCAAGACAAACTTTAGCTACAGAAAATTAACAGATTATACAAGTCAGTTATCAAAAAACCTAAGAAAAGATACCATTCTGGCAGAATTCAAAATGCTAAATGTCCAAAAAAAGAATTCTATAAAATTCTCAATACATTTTGTAAACCAAATTGCATAGAAGGTGCTCATCCCAAACTGGCAAATCTTTGCATGACCAAACCAGACATGTTGGACTCATACTTAAAAGAAAGACAAAGCATAAGCACTGACCCTTTTACAAAACAGCAATCCAAGAATACTCTAACTCAGCCTCTCTGATCCTTTTAACACATTTCACATGATGAATTTATGGACCTGGTCAAAGCAAGCAGGTCTTTTGGCAGCCCTTCTGACGCGTGTCCACCGCAACCTTCAAGACAATTCTTTTAACAACTTCTGCTGCCACACCAGTAGGAAGAATCATCAACAATTCCATAACAACCAGAATATTTCCAGAAGAACTCATGAAGTCATACATACGGCCATTACTGAAGAAAACAAACTTGGACCTGTTGAATGCTGACAACTACAAACCGATTACAAATGGACATTTCCTGGTCAAACTGATTGAAAGAGCAACAATCACCCATATGTCACAATTCATTGAATATAATGCCATATTTTCAGACTTCTAAATGGGATTCCATCAAGAAAGAGGCACTAAATCTGCCCTCCATGCGATCTGGGATGACCAGAAGAACACAGTTGACCACAACGGGGTTGCTGCGCTACTGCTCTTGGACCTCTTGACTGCCTTTGACACAGTTGACCATGACACTCGGATACAAATACCCTACAAAGCAGGCATAGGGGGCACTGCTTTAGACTGGATCACATCCTACCTTTGCAACTGAACTAATGTCATCCATACCCCCCTTTTCACGTTCAAACCATACTTCACTAAAGCAGGGATCCCTCTAGGCTCTATCATCTGGCCCATGCTTTTCAACATCTACAAAACATGAGTACCAACACTGATCAATCAATTTCACCTCACATGCTATAACTATGCACATGACATGCAAATACCCCTTCAACTGGAATGCTCGAAAGACATTGGAATCTCTCCAATTTTCAGTTGTCTCAGAGCAGTGGATCAATTTATGACATGGTGCCATCTAAAATGTAATGCTTCCAAAACGGAAAAACAAACATGTGGCGATTGAAAACATTATTACCCGCTTACCGCATGGCCTGGTGATATGGGAACATGGCCTAAAGTATTGAGGGAAGTAAGAGACCTCGGAATGACTATGGACTCCAAGCTATCAATAAAAGTCCATGTGGACAAACTAGAAGATCAAGCTTTGTTACTATAAACACTCTGCAAAGAATCTTACCCCATTTTGGGATTTCCAAACAAGATCCAGGCGATCATCTCTCTTGTTCTGTCCAAACTCAATTCATTCAATAGCATCTACCTGAAATCACCTTTAACAACTATGAAAAGATTACAATGGATTCAGAATTCAGATGCCAGGCTACTCTTACATTTAAAACTGCAAGAGCAAATTTCCCTGCTTTGAAATCCATGAGTTGCTCACTGTTTGCCAGAAGATTCACATTCAAGCTGCTTTGTATCACCCTCAAAGCTCTACATGGAACAGCACTGCTCTTAATCAGGATTGAAATCATCAAACACATTCAAGAAAGTTACCTCCACTCTAGTGTGACACCTCGCCTCTAAATCCTAACATACCATAAAATACCATGGGTGGCATATTCTTCTCTGTTAAGCAGCCAAACTATGGAACTCTTTATCCCCAACATAAGATCCACAGAAAACAACCTTGTCTTCTGAAAACTACTCAAGAATTGGGTCTGAAAGTTAGGATTTTTCTCAGTTTAGGACTCCTAACTTTAGGACTCCTAAACTGAGAAAAATCCTAACTTTAAGACTTTCGGAATTTACAGAAGGCATTTAGTAGTCCTAAAGTTAGGACTCCTAACTTCTGTGAATACCGAAATGAGTAAGTGCCTTCTGTGAATACCAAAATGAGCAAGTGCCTACTGAGAATAAAACAATAGTAGTACGTTTAGGATTTTGTCTTAAGTTAGTTCTGTGAATCAGGCCTCCCTTTAACTCATCCCAAGATTCCTCTTACTGCTATGAGCACCAAAAAGAAAGCTTTCTAAATCCTTCCTTTGTCTATTCCTCCACTCTCCTTTTCAATTCAAATAACTGACTAACATACACCACTCAAATTACTTTCATATTTCACTATGCTAATTCACAACTAATCGGTTTTGGTTTCGGAGAAGCATGCTACTCACCAAAAAAGCGCTTTAATGTCTCGTTAGGAGTAGTAAGCGCTATATAAATGCTATTACAATACAATACAATATGGTAAAACTGGCTTACACCTGATTGGCTTATTTATTGACTTATAAGTCCCTGGCAACGTAGTATAGTAATTTATTGCATATCTTAGGCCTGTTATTGCAATGTATTTGTAGCTTTAAACTGCAAATTCAACTTGGCAAAATCACCCCTTTGCCAAGTAATTTCTGTTTAAAAAGTTGAGCAAGTACTTTCAAGCTGTACATGTCCTTCTACTGGGAAACTCTCAAAGTTGTTTTTCACTACTGTGATAGTCACCTCTCCCATAGGAAGATATTGGATTACCTCATTACATTTAATAAGTGATAACTTTGATTGGGAGCAGGTATAAATATCATTTAGTGTCTGTAGATCCTATTTCATGGTAAAATCTGATTTTAAGTCAGAATTTTATAAACGTCCACTTCAAGAACGTTAACATTTTCTTATTTAAACCACTTGGTGTCTACAGCTTGCTCCTAGGCCACATGACTGGGTGTAAGCATTGGTTGGCCTTTGTGTATTACTACCAGTCAGCTACACAATGGAGAGACAGGGTGATGACAGGACAGGCCAATGTGGCAAGATGGGGGACAAAGCAGTGAACAGCTCCACTTGCACTTGAAAACGACTGCCTCAGCACACACATAAAAAAGAAATCACACAAAGTTATTGTGACTCCTGACATCCTGGGACCGGGCAGGGAGACAGGAAATACAAGACACTTCTGTGAGGGAAAGATTTCAGTAGTTTCTCCCATTTCAAAGTGGATTAAAGGTATAAAATAAGACCCTCAGACGCTCTCTTCAGTTCATGTTTCGACCTGTAAAAGGATGCTCAGAGGGCTGCTGTAAGAAATTCAAAGATGCAGGAAGGTTGAGGTCAATGATTTATTAGTGAGCGGCACAGCAACAGATGAGGACAGCCAACGCAGAGCAGTAGGTCCAATAACTCTGATGGCTTGCAGCACACAAAGGTTCTAATGGAACAGTGAGAAACTAAAACATAACAAGGCATTTAAAGGTACAGGAATAAAATATATTGTAATGAGAATGTAACACATCTCCCTCAATAAGAAAAGAAAAGTGGAAAGAAAAGAGAGAGAAAGAGAGAAGAGGAAACAAAAGAACAAAAAGAGGAAGAATGAATTAAGAGACAAAATCAGCAAATCTTCTTGGAATAGATTTTGGACGTGAAGAAGACTTAATCCTAGAAGCAATAGAATCTGTACACTTCTGTTGTGGAACAGTAACGTTGTTATTATGAAAATGAGGATATTTAGCAACTCGCTTAATATTCCACAATTTGCCATCTTGTGTGATTACGCTGTTAGTGAAAAGCTTAACAACCTTCATAGGCTTACCAAATTTAGCTGAACACTTGGTAAGAAAACCTGGTCTCCTAATTCTAATCCAGTCACCGACAGATAAATTGGAATTTTTAGTATTCCACTTACAATCATACCACTCTTTAGATTTGGACTGTTTACCTGCAACCTTATGAGCAACATCATTAATGACTACTTCAGAGAAAGGTTTACCAGAACATTTCTCTTCAATCCACCAAGGACAAATATTAGAGGCAGTATCACGCCCTTTAAGAAGACGGAAAGGACTAACCTCAGAAGTTGAGTGTGGAGTTATGCGATACAACCAGAGTTTTTCCCTCAAAACATTTTTCCAATCAGATCCAGACTTAATAACATCAGAAATGAAACCCTTCAACACCCTGTTGAAATGCTCCACTAAACCATTTTCATGAGGTTCATAAACAGACACAGTGTGATGAATAATGTTCTGTCGTTTGAGAAAATCCCCCATTTCTGAAGAAGTTAACTGAACTCCATTATCAGAGACAAGGGTTGAGGGACAACCTTCTCTTGAAAAAACTTCTTTAAAGAATTCAATTACATTAGACGTTGAAGCCGTAGACACACATTTGACCTCAGGCCATTTAGAGTGGTAATCAATAAGAACAAAAGCATGACGGGAGTCAGAAGGTAAACACATAAAAGGACCAGAGATATCAAATGCTATCTTTTTCCAAGCATCAGTTGGCCAGGGTGTAGTTTTCAACGGAGGAACATTAACTTTTAACATTTTCTCACTACCCATACAAACCAAACACTCCCCCACCTTCCGATCAACCATGCGATCCAAGCCTGGCCACCAAAAGTAATTCCTTATTAAACGTTTCATTGCAGACATACCTGGATGCATTCTGTGAGCTAATTCTAAAATAACACTTTGCATTGCAAAAGGTGGAACACATTTTCCAGACTTGAAAACAAAATTGTTTTCCAACTCTAACTCATCGTACACTTTAAACATAGGCATGAAATCTTCTGTTAAGTTTTTCTTGTCAGGCCAACCCTCCAAAATATATTTTTTAATTGTCTGTAAAAAAAGATCTTGATTATCTGCAAGGGCCCAAGATTCCTCAATGAGATCTTCAAACGTACCCAACAAAACATCTTGTAAACATGTGACAACATCAGTGTCATCAGAAATATTATTTGAAGAAACTTGGCAAGGAAGACGAGACATGAAATCAGCAATGACATTTTTTTTCCCAGGAACATATTCAGGTGTGAAACAGTACTCTTGTAATCTAGAGGTCAATCTGGCAATACGTGCAGTTGAATTCCACCCCCCACCTGGAGAAAGAATATTCACCAGAGGTTTGTGATCTGTTTTCAAAACAAATTTGCTACCCCAAATATAGTTCCTGAAATGTTCAATCGCCCAAACGCATGCTAATAGCTCTTTCTCTATGACAGCATATCTGCGTTCACTTTCATTTAGTGTCCATGACGCAAAACAAACATTCCATTCTTCTTTACCAGATTTCTGAGATAAAACTGAACCAATACCATACATGCTTGCATCCACAGTAATAATACATTTCTTGTTTAAGCAGAAAGGCTTAAGTGTGGGTGCATGTAAAATCTCCAATTTAATATTATCAAAAGCAGACTGCTGTTCATTACCCCATTCAAAAACATTACTTCGTCTGGGAAGTTTCCTAAGCGGTTCCATTTTTGCTGCGAAATTGTTAACAAATTTGCTATAGTATTCGCACATGCCTGCAAAGGAAAGCAACTGTTCCTTGTTGGACGGAGGAGGAGCATTGCTAATACCCTCAACATTGGATTTTTTAGGTATTACACCATCACCAGATAACATGTGACCAAGATATTCAACAGAGTCTTGAAAGAGTTTACACTTCCTAGACTTTAGAGTCAAACCACTTTTCCTCAGTTTCTCACACACACAACGCAAATGTAAAACATGTTCTTCAGTGTTAGCAGAATAAATAAGGATATCGTCTTGGAAACACTTGACATATTTATCAACGTCCCTGAAAATATTAAACATAACCCTTTGAAAAACAGAGGCTGCAGATGCCAAACCGAACGGCATCCTAGTATATTGATACAGCCCTTGAGGAGTGATGAATGCCGTGAGGCACTTAGAATCTTCAGTCAAAGGAATTTGATGATATGCAGACCGCAAGTCGAGGGTGGAAAAGACTTTAGCTCCCTCCAACATAGATACAACTTCATTTATGTTGGGAAGAGGATGACAATCCACAATAATTGCAGTGCTTAAAGCTCTTAGATCAGCACACATCCTCAAACATTTATCAGGTTTCCTCACCAAAACAATGGGAGAAACCCACTCTGCTGACTCAATAGGTTCAATGATACCTTCTGAAACTAACTCATCCAAATTTTTTTTGAGTTCTTCTCTAACATTTATTGGCACACCCCTTAACCTCTGTTTAACTGGAGTAACACCCATTTTAAGTTGTATCTGATGAGAAAAATGTATCATTCCCAACCTGTCTGAAAAAACATCCTCAAACTCTGATTTAACCATGTCAGCCCTTCTTTGAGATACAATTAAAGACACTTTGTCACCCTCAAACGTATGATCCAAAGATATAGGATCTTTAGAGCGGGGATTGAGTATAATTCCAAATTTCCACTGGTCTTTCCAACCTACCACATTAACACCTTTAACTGCCACATATAATCTTACCTTAACACACCTAGATCTAAAAGTAAGATCCACCAGAAAGAAACCTAACATGTCAATCCTCGTACCATTAAAACTCAGAGGACAAACATCAGGTGGCATAATGTTGTTCAGGTCCAGATCAGAACCTAAACGTTCCTCAAAGTAGTCCTTAGTAACTATAGTCCACGGGGAACCTGAATCCGCCATGAGATCAATTTTTAAACCCAAAACAAACATTTCACAGACAGGTTTTTAAATAGAGCAATCCTCCGAACATGCATTGACACAATTCACATCTTCAGAAAGATAAACAACAAATCCTTTTTTTTCCTCAGAACAAGACAATCCAGTAGCACAAGAGCAATTACATGTTTTCATACTATCCTCAGAAGCATAAGCTATTTTGTTCCTGGTATTTTGAACAAATTTCCTGACATCTCTACATACAGTAGAAAAAGGGCCCAGTCTCCCACATTTCCTACACTCCTTGTTAATGGCAGGATACCCAGCATATGAAGCAACATGTCCCTTACTACCACACTTATAACATTTAACATTTTTGTCAAATCTTTTAAAGTGCCCAGAACTATTAGCTTTGGAAGAATATGTGAAAAATGCGAATTTTCAGTAAGCTGACCATCTGTTTGTTTAACCAAACAAACTTCATCTAGAGGATTAGATTTCTGCTCTGTATGTTTTTTAACAGTTAACATCAATTTTTCTGATTGTTCCGGTGATTTAGCTATAGAAATGGCTTCTGACAATTTTGGATCACCCAACTCCCACAAGCGTTCTTGGGTTTTCTTATTTTTGACATGAACAATGATTTGGTCGCTCAACATTTCATCACACATATTACCGAAGTTACAGTGTATTGATAATGATCTTAGTGCAGTGATGAAATTGTCAAAAGATTCCAAATCATGTTGTGCACGTGTATACAACTTATACCTATTTAAGGCCATATTTGATACAGGTTTAAATCTCTTCTCTAATCTGAGTAACGCTTCCTTATACACATTTGAACCATCACCCTTACCCTCTGCAGGTGCAATGGGTGGTAAAGCTCTAAACACCATTTGTTCTTCTGAACCTAAGCAATGCAGCAAAATACTCTTTTTTCTTTCCGACCCCATACGTTCACCATCGATGGCCTTCATGTAATTGAAGAATTCCTCCTTCCATCGTGTCCAAGGAATGGGAGGGTCTCCTTTATTTTGAAGAAACTTTTCTGGTGGATTAAATTGCATGTTCAATGAAGTAAAAGAGTAACAATAAGTGCAAAAGCTATTGAAAATAAGTTGACTTCTCAACCTTGTTTCTTTGTGAATAAAACAAATAAATGAATAAATAAATAAGTACATAAAACTGTCACTAATAATAAATGGATTCCAAGAGAATAAAAGAATTGCTGCAGTCAATATCCATGTTCCAGACGATTTGTTGAAGGTTAGATCCCAATGTCACATAAAAAAAAAATATATAGTTCCCCAAGGTGCACAACACTTACTTTGTGTTTCCGCTGATAAATATTAGGGTTGATTCCACCTTAAAATGTACTTTGGTAACTGTGAGCTTTATTTGCGAAGAGAAACGGCACTCACGATTAATTGTGCAGAATCGGCACTCGCGATTACTTGTGCAACCATGGAAACCACAATACACAAAATGGCTGCCACGTATACGATGACGCGATGCGCATTTACGTGAAATGCGTGATGACTCAATGCGCGTTTCTTCTCTCCGTCAGATCGCTTGGAATGCACAGTGCGAGGAAAGGAGTGCTCACGCTCTACGCGCTCAAGACGAAGAATGTCCACGAGTCTTTAGGTACAGCGGTCAGTCAGTAACGTAGAATCAAAAGTAAACAAAGTCTGGAAGTATTCTTAAACCAAATAAAAATGCTTCACTCACTGTTGGTTACAACCAGTTTTCCAGGATTTTCGATAACCGGCAGGAATTAAGGTGGCAATAATGAATTCCAAATCCATTTCCTTGCTTTCTGTTCAGTTAAAGATGCAGCCACCGAAAACTTGTAAGAAATAAATGCCAACATTTGTACGAAATTCAAAGATACAGTAAGGTTGAAGTCAATGATTTATTAGTGAGCGGCACAGCAACAGATGAGGACAGCCAACGCAGAGCAGTAGTTCCAATAACTGACTCTGATGGCTTGCAGCACACAAAGGTTCTGATGGAACAGTGAGAAACTAAAACATAACAAGGCATTTAAAGGTACAGGAATAAAATACAATGTAATGAGAATGTAACAGCTGCACTGCTGCCTGTGGCCTGTGTGTACTTCAGAGGCACACCCTGCTACATCAAGAGGACTGCCCTGTTGCTTGAAACAATCTTATGCAGTCAGAGGACTTGCTTGTCAGAATGAACTCTGGACCACTAAAGTGATTCCAACAGCAAGTTGAATGGCCTCCAGATTAGAGCCTCAGGACAGAAAATACTCCAACCATCTTGAATCGGCACCTTGACCAAACCTGAGTAGGCACCCTTGGAAGTGGTTAAAAAGGTGACCAGATGAACAGGCATCTGAAAGTGCCCTGAGAACCATGAAGAGATCAGGACCAACCTGCACAGTAATCCACCCTAGGTGTCTTTAACGTAGCTCCGGCTGCAATCTTTTTCACAGCAGCAAATCCAGTTCAGTGATCCCTCTGTGAAATAGTATCCAGCCTTTTGGAGCTCTCATTGAATACAGCCTGCAGCTTAATCTCACTGGAGATTTCCGACTTGCAAAAAAGTGGTGAAGTACGAACGTAGACGTATTCACCACAATTTTGTCCACAAGCTCCCAGATGACAACACCTTCTCTACAGACACTGACGACTGTGTACCCCTGCTGAAGGTTACCTTCTGAAACATTTTTCATTAAAACTACAGAAAATAAGCAGAGACCACTTCCAATCCAGTCTGTGTATCCGAACCATGCTTCATAACCCTTATCCTTTAATTTCGAATTTACGCGTGTCTTGCACAGCCGGATAGCCCCGGGGGGGGTTCGTGCTTTTAGGCACTATAATAATCCTACACCTTTAAATGTACCTATCTTTGCTTCTACTCCTTGTTTTTTGTTGTTTTGTGGTCAAATATTATATTACATTCTACTACATGTTTCCAAATTGATGTGGGAGTTTTCTTGCGTTGTTTTCACTTTACTGTTTGAGTGCAACACAAAAACTTTACACATTGCTTCTAAGATAAGCCTGACTGCAATTGTGCCAAGTTACCAGAGTGTTAGGGACAGATTCATTTAGAGATTTTTGTGGTTTACCCTGTCAAGGATTTTTGTTTTAAATAGTTTTATATAGCACAAACTGGACCCGAAGATATCAGTGCTTACATGAGCACCAGTTTCGTTACAGTTTCGTTACAGATGGACACATTCATTTTTGTTAGGCACGGGTAGATTAAGTGATTTGCCTACAATCACCAGGCCTGGACTGGCCGTATCGGGCACTGGGCAAATGCCCAGTGTGCCGCACGGGCGGGGGCCGGTTTTGGGCCCCTGGGGGCCAATTTTTTTTACAGGGCCCTGTAACAAAATCGTCCAAAAACCGGCCCTGGGGGGGGGGGATAGCCGAGCACTTTGCCAGGGCCGGTTTTGATTCCCAGGCCGGCCCTGGATGTTGGGCATCAATGACAATACCTCTTTCCCAAACTTCGAGGTCGACCGCTCTAGCCGTAAGCTACATCCTGTCCGCGTGGATTGTTGCTGCTATTTGAGAAGGGCTCACCCCCCCAAACAACAACTCAATTTTTGATATATGGTATTGGGACAGACTAGTTTGTCAGATTTACTGATATCACATGCAATACAACAAGGAAATCTTCCTAAAAGAGAGAGAACAAAAATGTTTCATATCTGCTAACATGTGATGCACTTCTGCTCTCTTCTACCACAGGTGCACTTTCCACTGCCTAGCTCCAACGCAGACAGACTTGCGCCATACTGCAAAGGTAGCTGCATTAAGGCAGGATTGTTTTTATGAAGGAAGGAATGTTCCTCTTTCTCTGTGTGCTACTGAAGTAGCACATATACAAAAAGAAAGAAGCTAGGAGAAATGAAAATATTTCCCCTTATAATGCTTCTGTCCGTTGGTGTGCCATTTAGGTAAAAATTCCAGGTTTAAAAGTCTTTGTAAATTTGAGTTTGCACCAAAATCTATGGGTGATTTGCACTCCACCTACGTAATGCCAACCCGCTGGAAAGTAGTTAATGTTAATGTTAATGTTCTGGGTGTCTTATATAGCGCTCGGCTACTCTAGGGAGTGTCCCAGCGCTTTCTGATCCATAGCTGAAAACAAAAAGGAAAAAGGAAAAGAAGCAGACCTATCATTGACTGTAGAGCCAAGTTTTCAAACCTTTTCTAAAGGCCAGCAGGTTTGGAGTACAACGGAGTGCCAGGGGGAGGGTGTTCCACAGCTTGGGAGCGAGATGTTTGAAAGAACGTCCCCCTATCCTAGCTTTCCTGATAATAGGGACAGTTGCCAGACCAAGGGATTCAGATCTGAGGGATCTTGTGGGCTTATAAATGGTAAGACGTTTCTGGATATACTTAGCCCCAACAGCATGGAGTGCCTTGTGAGCCAGTGTAAGTGCCTTAAAAATAATCCACTTTCTGACAGGAAGCCAGTGAAGGGAGAGTAACAGATCCGAGGCTCTAGCATGGCGGGGAAGGTCAAAAATGGCCCTCGCAGCCGAGTTTTGGACCACTTGAAGTTTTTGCAATAGGTAGTCCGGAAGACCCAAAAATAAAACATTAGAGTAATCGAGCCTGGAACAAATTAAGGCCTGAACCGTTGTCTTCCTATGGACCAGAGGAAGCAGAGGGAGGAACTTACGCAACATTTTCAGGAGACCGAAACAGGTGACAGTAAGGCCTATGATCTGGGACTTCAATGATAGATTATTATCAATTTTAACCCCAAGGTTCTTAGCAACCAAGGAGGAAGATGAGGGAGGAAACATATTCACAGGCCACCAATCCTGCCATGGAGGGTCTGCCTGACACCCAATGAAAAGTACCTCTGATTTATCAGGGTTGCACTTGAGGCTGTTTCGTTGAAACCAGTCGAAAACAGCCCCAAGACAGCCGCGGATGCTCTCTCCGTCGAACTCAGCACCCTTTCTACAGGTAAAGAGAAGCTGGGTGTCATCAGCGTATGATATGATCTGGGCTCCAAAAGACTCAGCCAGCACCACCAAGGGAGTCATAAAGATGTTAAAAAGGGTTGGGCTAAGCATCGACCCATGAGGAACTCCGACCTCCAAAGGCAGTACTTCGTCAGAGTACGGGGGACCCAGACCACCGGTCGACGACCCGCTAGATAAGATCTAAGCCAGCTCAACACCGTCCCTCTCAGACCGATCTCATAGAGTCTGCTGAGGAGACCCTCATGAGGGACGGTGTCGAAGGCCGCCGACAGATCTAACATCACCAGCATAGCTCTTCCACCTCAGTCAAGTACTTCCTTGATGGCTTCATTTACCTCCAAGAGAGCGGTCTCAGTGCTCAGACTGGAGAGAAAGCCTGACTGGGTGGAGTGAAGCAAACCATGACTTTCAAGAAAAGTGGAGAGCACAGAGTGGACATGCTTTTCCACAATCTTTGCCAAACCCGGTAAAATAGATATTGGCCTATAATTTGCATGATTCTCAGGATCAAGGCCATGCTTTTTAAGAAGTGGAACAACCATTGCCTGTTTCCAGGCCAGAGAGACAATGCCACACGCCAGCGATAGATTGAGAACAGGATTGATCAGAGGGTTCAAAATCTTCACGGTACTGGCCAAAAGGGTAGCAGGACAAGGGTCCAGAGGGGAGCCTGACTTGATCTTGAGAAGGAGATCCAGAGAGGTGGAAGCAGACATAGCTGGAAACTCCGAGAGAACAGGACTGGACTCGATAGATAAAGTTGATGGGTTACTAAAGTTGGAAACTGTGCTAAGGCCAGAGGAGAGAAAGGAGTCTTGGATCTGTTTAATTTTTGTTGTAAAGAAGTTTGCCAGCGAGGTGACCCATGGCTCAGAAAACTCGTAATGAACTGCACTAGCCTTGGGGGAGACAAACTCCTTGACAATAGTGAAAATTTCCCTACAAGAGTTGGACGCTGACTCAATTCTGGTGGAAAAATAACTCTTTTTTGCAGCCAGAATATCAGCATGATATAGCTTAATAGAGGCCTTATAAGCGACCTTGGCTTCCGCATCATATTGCTCTCGGCTAACTTACAGTTGCGTCGGGATAGAGCCAAAGACTCCGAAAACCATGGCGCCGAGCTCCGCTTAGTAGATGAACGGGGCGTGGAGAGTGGAGCAAGTTCATCTAGCCGCTCAATCAGCCATTTCTGTAGTGTGTCAAGGTCGCTATCGAAATCACCTGATAGAATGCAGGGGTGTTCCAGGCAGGCTTGGGCTAAACTTTCAGGAGTGACCCGGTGGTATGGCCTACTGGGGTGCCTAAGATGATTAGAGTTTACACAAGATGATTTGCTTGTACCCTGAATTTGAAAACAGATCAAAAAATGGTCAGACCAAAGAACAGGGATGGGACAGGTCATGACAAGAGGAATGGTGGAAAACACTTGATCAAGAGTGTGGCCCTTGTCATGGGTCACGCCCGACAGATAGGGAGTAAGACCTGGAGGGGTGGTGATGTCATTGATTTTGATTGCATCACCGTCCATCTCAGCGTCCATATGTATATTGAAATCCCCTAGCACTATGCAGTGTTCTGTCTTCAGGCAAAGTGTTGTAATTACTGTCTGTAACTCATCAAAAAAGGGACCCCGCAGGCCAGGAGGTCTGTAAATCAAGAGCCCTGAGAAAGATTGATGGGGGGACAAAACAAAAGAAAAAACAAGGGATTCACAACCTGAAATGGACGTCGATGGTACAACCACACAGGTGGCAGATCTTTGGACCACAATTGCAACCCCTCCACCCCTACCTATAGATCTGTCCTGTCTATAGAGTACATAATCCGGCGGGATAGCTGTAGCAATATCCGGATTGGAGGATTCACTTAGCCAAGTTTCGGTGAGCATTAAACATAATGGTTTTTCCGTTGTCAACAGCTCGAAGATGTCCAGAGCATGTCTACACAAGGAGCGGGTATTGAGTAACAGGCACTTATAGTGGACAGCGGGAAGAGGGCGAGATGCCTCGGGCACAGAAAAAATATTTGGGTGCCACCCACAGCCGGGACAACAACATTTACCTTTATATCGCCCTGGAAAGACAGACCGACAGTTGTCTAAACTTTTCCTGTGAGACAGTAGTACAGCTGCGGTATATGTGAGCCTAGAGCCAACACCCCCCGTCGCGCCGTCCGCTGCCGTGACGCGGACGGGCGCAGACAGGCAGGACTCTGGCACGACTCCGGCGCAGGTCCGGTGCGTCCGCTGTACGTGTCCGCTGCGCGGAGTCATCTATGTCCGTTTTTAAAGCACTGCTAGAGCGCGTCACCAGCCCAACCCACACCCAATATGGCGTACAAAATGGAAGAACACAGCTCTCAGCGTCAATATTCAGCCGAGAGCTGGTGGAAGGCGAAGGGAGGGGGGGAATGAACACAGAGCGCCAGGGAGCGCTAAGGAAGTCTCAGCACACTTATTAAAATCAAGTCTGCAAACACTATGACAGAGGTCTAAAAGATGCAATTAGCATAAAGTAAAGAGGGAGACCTCCCGGCTTCCGCCTCAGGAGGGAAAAGCAGCTTTAGTCAGAGTATCACTCGCTCTAACCTGACAATCCCTTTTAAAGCGCTGCTAGAGCGCGTCACCAGCCCGACCCACACCCAATATGGCGGCCAAAACCGAAGAACACAGCCCTCGGCGTCAATACTCAGCCGAGAGCTGGTGGAAGGCGAAGGGAGGAGGGGAATGAACAAAGAGCGCCAGGGAGCGCTAAGGAAGTCTAAGCACACTTATTAAAATCAAGTCTGCAAACACTATGACAGAGGTCTAAAAGATGCAATTAGCATAAAGTAAAGAGGGAGACCTCCCGGCTTCCGCCTCAGGAGGGAAAAGCAGCTTTAGTCAGAGTATGCTTTTGCATGCTTTAAAATGGAAAACTAAACAAGGAATAGATGCCTTTTGTACCAAAAATTCTTTCCAAATGTTTACAACTACAGAATATTTTCTTTATCTGCAGGAGAAATTTCTTCACTTATTTCACTTAAAACATTTGAATTTGCAGTACCCCCGTTTAAAGCCCATCTCTTTGTAAACACCAAAACTCACAGTGTGCATTTGACAATGTCATTATTTTACTTCTCTATACTTTTGTTTTTATCAGAGGTGACAGAGCTGTACAGTCTTAATGATGGGTTTTCTTTACACAAAACACAAAACAGTGTACACATAGATCTATACACAGTATTACGAGAACAAAACATGTAAAACATTGAATTCAATCATTTTAATCGTAATCAATTGTGCAGTCCTACTGTGATCGTGTGGTATGGGGTCTCTAGGATTGCTAAGACCTCCATAGAAACTGATTTAAGGGTGCATGATGAAGAGGTCAGGGAAAGCCTGTGGAAAATCTAGGATCTACAAGCTGTCTAAATCCAGCCTATATGCCAGTCATTCTGGTGTATTCAACTCTTCAACACAGGGGATCCCTTGGCCTCTGTGTGGGGGGTGCTGACACATTTCGACCTTTGAGTGGGGGACCAAGAGGATTGTCGGAAGGTCTTCCTCAGGGCTGGGTGTTTATGTGTAAGACTCTATGCTGGGGGGGGGGGGGAAGAAAGGTGATTTCATATAGCAGTTAGTGGGGAATGTTAAAAATGACATCATTGAGTCACATGTTGTTGAGTGAATTACCAGGGTTACTCATACATGAAGTATGTCATCAATGTTATATTATGTTATGTTATTACTATTTATAACGCGCACAGATATTCGTGAGTGTCCCGGCACGTAGCCACAGGTGAGATAGAAAGGAGGGGACCGAAAGGAAAAAGGACAAGAAAGCCAAATTCCGTTTAAACAATGTTGTATCCTGAGTGGGTGGTACAAAAGGGGGTAGTGATGGAAGGAGCATCTGAATCAATCACACACTCACACCCAGTCAAAAGATCTGGGTTTAATCCATCACCATTCTTTAGCCCACTCTGCCACCCCAGTTCAGACATGGCTATATGCAAATCAGTCTGACCCTGCGCCTCATGGGAACAGTCCAGCCTGAACTGCCAAGCCATGTCTTCCCTGGACCGGAAACAAGCTTCCGAAGATCGGTTTCTGGAATTCCAGCCGTCTTCAGCCCGGCTTGCTTGAATCCAGTGGCAAAGTGAGCAAGGGACTCACGGCTGAGCATACCCTGCCACACTTATGGCGGCCAAAAGCGGTACAAAAGGGGGTGGTGATGGACGGAGCATCTGAATCAATCAAACACTCACACCCAGTCAAAAGATCTGGGTTTAATCCATCACCGTTCTTTAGCCCACTCTGCCACTCCAGTTCAGACATGGCTATATGCAAATCAGCCTGACCCTGCGCCTCATGGGAACAGTCCAGCCCAAACTGCCAAGCCATGTCTTCCCTGGACCGGAAACAAGCTTCCGAGGACCGGTTTCTGGCATTCCAGCCGTATTCAGCCCCGCTTGCTTGAATCCAGTGGCAAAGTGAGCAAGGGACTCACGTCTGAGCATACCCTGCCACACTTATGGCGGCCAAAAGCGGTACAAAAGGGGGTGGTGATGGACGGAGCATCTGAATCAATCAAACACTCACACCCAGTCAAAAGATCTAGGTTTAATCCATCACCGTTCTTTAGCCCACTCTGCCACCCCAGTTCAGACATGGATATATGCAAATAAGTCTGACCCTGCGCCTCATGGGAACAGTCCAGCCCGAACTGCCAAGCCATGTCTTCCCTGGACCGGAAACAAGCTTCTGAGGACCGGTTTCTGGCATTTCAGCCGTCTTCAGCCCGGCTTGCTTGAATCCAGTGGCAAAGTGATCAAGGGACTCACGTCTGAGTATACCCTGCCACACTTATGGCGGCCAAAAGCTGTACAAAAGGGGGTGGTGATGGATGGAGCATCTGAATCAATAAAACACTCACACCCAGTCAAAAGATCTGGGTTTAATCCATCACCGTTCTTTAGCCCACTCTGCCATCCCAGTTCAGACATGGCTATATGCAAATCAGTCTGACCCTGCGCCTCATGGGAACAGTCCAGCCCGAACTGCCAAGCCATGTCTTCCCTGGACCGGAAACAAGCTTCAGAGGACCGGTTTCTGGCATTCCAGCAGTCTTCAGCCCGGCTTGCTTGAATCCAGTGGCAAAGTGAGCAAAGGACTCACGTCTGAGCATACCGTGCCACACTTATGGTGGCCAAAAGCGGTACAAAAGGGGGTAGTGATGGACGGAGCATCTGAATCAATCAAACACTCACACTCAGTCAAAAGATATGGGTTCAATCCATCACGGTTTTTTAGCCCACTCTGCCTCCCCAGTTCAGACATGGCTATATGCAAATCAGTCTGACCCTGCGCCTCATGTGAACAGTCCAGCCCGAACTGCCAAGCCATGTCTTCCCTGGACCAGAAACAAGCTTCCGAGGACCGGTTTCTGGCATTCCAGCTGTCTTCAGCCCGGCTTGCTTGAATCCAGTGGCAAAGTGAGCAAGGCACTCACGTCTGAGCATACCCTGAACGGTGATGATTAAACCCAGATCTTTTGACTGAGTGAGTGTTTGATTGATTCAGATGCTCCGTCCATCACCACCCCCTTTTGTACCATATCCTGAATGGAGGGTAGTTCAAAGGGAAGTGCGCTGCAGGCCGAGCTGGCCTTCACAGTAAAAGAGCTACCTCCAAGCCGCTGAAGCTTGTATCGAGGAACTCTGGCCAAGCGAAGGGACTGAGAACGAAAAGCACGTGCAGGTAGATAAAAAGAGACTCGTATACAGGGCCAAGCTTATGGAGGGCACAGTGGGCCAAAACCAGAGCCTTAAACCTGACTCTGTATGCTACAGAGAGCCATTGAAGAGAACGCAGATGGTGCTGTACACTGATCCTAGATGAAATACCTAACAGCAGTCTAGCCGCTGTGTTCTGCACGACCTGGAGTCGCTTTAACAGGTAGGCCGGGATGCCAACGTAGAGTGCATTCGCATAGTCCATGCAAGATAACATCAAAGCACAAATGACCGTCTTTTCCGCTGCTTGCGGAAGAAGTTGAAAGAAAATCCTCAGGGTTTTAAAGAGGCTAAAGCAGGAGCCAGTCAGTTTATTAATATGTGTTGAAAAAGATAGGGACTCATCAAACCAAACCCCAAGATTTTTGGCTGGCTGACCAGTGGAGGATGGCAGCAATGAGTCTGTTGGCCACAAAAGTTGGCCAAAGTTAGATGGAAATTACCTAAGAGCAGGATCTCTGATTTTTGTTTGTTGAATTTCAGCTGGCCATCCGCCAGCCAGCTAAAAAGTGCCGTGAGGGAATGCTGAGCCGCTGTGATAGAAAGCGAGATCTTATCCCAGATAAAAAGCAGCTGGGTGTCATCAGCGTAGGCCATAACCTTAGCCCCTAGCGCCTCTGCCAAATGTGTGACATAGATATTGAAGAGGAGAGGGCTAAGGACGGAACCCTGTGGGACCCCAGTCATGACTAGTTGAGGAGAGGAGGAACACAGGGGAAGCCAATCTGCTCAATACGGCCTTCCAGGAAGGACTTAAGCCATGCCCACACTCTGCCGGAGACGCCAATCCCTGCTAACCAAGCCAGCAGAAGGTCATGCGGCACAGTGTCGAACACTGCGGAGATATCTAACAGGACAAGAGCCGCTCTTATGCTAGCATCCAGGCACTCCTGAATGGCTTCTGACACCTGTACTAGACCAGTTTCAGTACTATGAGTGGATCGAAATCCAGACTGAGCAGGATGTAATAATGCTTCACCCTCCACAAAGTCTGTTAATTGTTTATGAACAATTTTTTCACAGACTTTGGCGATGGCTGGGAGAAGAGAGATGGGGAGGTAGTTCACAGGGTTACTATGATCCAAAGAGGGTTTTTTCAATAAGGGCAGAATTTTCGCCTGCTTCCAGGTCAACGGGACAGCAGCTGTCTGGAGGGATCTATTAACAATTGCATTCACCTCAACATAAACACTAGATTCTGCTGCCGCCAGGAGCCTAGCCGGACAGGGGTCCAACGGTGAACCAGACTGGAGACTAGCAAGAAGTTTCAGAATTTCCAAAGGCACAACTGGTTTAAAGTCAGACAGCTTGCCCGAGGAGACAGCCAGGGGATCAATAAAGGAGGCGGCTTTGGAGATTGTCCTGAGATGAAAAAGATACCTGGATTGACTGAATTTTGTTCCTAAAGGCGCCAGCAAGAGTATTACACCAGGCTGATGAAGGAGCCATCACTCTTGATTGCGCAGATGGAGAGGTAAAGCTCGGAACAATGGAAAAAATCTCTTTGGGATTACTCCCAGCAGACTCAATGCGCGCAGCATAGAATTGTCCGTTGGCAACTGCTACTGCTTTGTAGTATGTTTTTTGCATAGCTCATAAGTTTAATTTGGCCTTGGGGCAGTAGCTGCATCTACGCCAGGTCCTTTCCAGAACATTGCAATCATGCTGAAGGCCTTTCAAAGGGGGCGTAAAACCAGGGCTTGGAATGTGAATCTCTAATTGGCCTACAGGTCCGAGAAGAGGTCACAGATTCCACTGCCCGAGACACCCAATTCGAAAACCCTAGCAGGCTCTCCTCAAGATCTCCAGATAGGATGTGCCTAAGCTGATCAAGGGCCTGAGTGAAATCTTGGGGTCAATTTTACCAAAGGCTGCCCTTTGGGAGGGCAGTGCCGCCATTTGTACATTCACAACCATCCAGGAGAAGTGAGAGATGAAGTGGTCAGACCACGGCATAGGGCTTGGGTCGTGTAGGAAAATAGGAAAATTAGTGCAAATTGGATCCAGTAAGTGACCAATCTGATGTGTTGGTGACTTAACATGCTGCGAAAGTTGTGCAAGATCTTAAGTATCCAGGAAGTCAATAGCCTCCTTGGTATCAGATTGATCCAAATGGATATTAAGGTCACCCTGAACCATATAAGGGGAGAATCTAACAGCTCTTGTAGCAATGGTATCCCCACAGCTCTGAAGAAAAGAGCCTGCCGGGCCCGGGGTCTATAGATAAGGGAAACCCCCAATGTACAGTGGGATAAGAGACGAATGTTAAAATCAAGAACCTCACAGCTATTCCAAGCCATGGAGTCTCCCACGCGGAGATCCCAGATGTTTCTGAAGACCACAGCTACCCCACCCTCTCTCCCTTCCGGGCGGTCTGCTCTAAAAATCTTATAACCCGCAGGAATGGCTAGGGAAACAATCGGGTCAGAAAAGAAATCAAGCCAGGTTTCAGTCAATTTATCTGGAATTGGGTTCTTGGCAGTATGGAACGTCTTGGTGAAACAGTGGGCTTCTCTTGTTTTGCCTTGTACATCTTCTAGAAATTAATGGAAAAGGAGGGGCAGAGGGGGGCAGGTATGGCAACATTTTTAGTCATTCATTGTTGTCTTTGTATTATTGTGTTATCGTTCTAAACGTGCACCAAGGCAATCAATCTGCACTTTGGTGTGAAATTCATGCAGGGAGGACTTTTCAGAGAAAAGCGAGTACTTTTGGTGGCTTGTTAAGGTTGCTGGCATAATGTGTGAGGTTGGCATAATTGTCTTTAGAGTTGTTTGTGGTGTCACTCCCCCGTTGGAGTCCATATAACTTACAGGTGTTAGTTAGCACCGGTTGTGTCCATTAAGCATGCAAGGGCGTGTTCCCTAAATACCCTTTACTGGTACGAGCGGCGCTTTACCTTGGAACATATGAATCAGTTTTTCTGTCCTGGGGTCTTCAGTTTTCCTTTGCTTCCTCATGTTGTCCCTTTAGTCGACAGCTGTGTTTGTTCAGCAGCCGCTTCCGGGTACGTGTTTTGAATGCTGCCGTCTTCTGAAGTCGTCACATTTTGACGTGGGTGCATGTCAGATGTCTTTATTTGTTATCGCCTGTCTTCTGGACTTCCATGACCGAGTTCCTTTCTTGCTAAAGATGCCGCATTGCCGATAGTCTAGGCAACGACGACACTGCGTCTACTTGTTGCCAGTTGTTGTTTTAATGTCCTTAGTTACACTTCACTGAAATTTGTGGCAATACTATGGCCCCATCTGTTCAGTTGCCGATGGTGGTGTAATGTGAATTGTATAATTGGGGCTACTGTGCTACCCTAATGCAGGTTTCAAGGTGTGACTGAAGCTTCTGAAGAGTTGATGCATTTGATTTGTTTTGGAGTGGCGGACACAGGTTTTTTTATTTGTGGCTTTCCGTGTGCTCCGTCATTGTCCTCGATCGGCAAGTGGTTATGATGGTCTTGGTCCTTGATTTTATGCAATTATGTGTGCTGTTGCTTTGTAGATTTGTGTCAGATTCTCTAACTCCAGTGATCTATGTCTTCAAACTTGACAGTTGTTGCTATACTTTTTTTGTTTGAACAGTGGAGGCTTCAGTGCTTCTCAAGGCTGTGTAAGTGGAATCTCTGTTGCTTTGACACCGATGTCATGGTATTCTTGTGTGTCGCGCTGTAGGGTTCTCCAAACCTGCGGTTATTTAGCCACAATGCAAGATTTCAGTCATTTCGTTCAAACCATGGTCCGTTGTCCCTAGCTTCAATATTAGTTTTGCTTCAAATCTGGCTAACTGCCTCTCAGTGTCTCTTCGTTTGACCTGTTTAAGGATTGTCGATTTGATGTCATTTGGACCATGATCCTTCTGAATGTAATGTTCAACCATGGGGGTGTTCTGTACTTTAAACCTTATTCGAGATTTGCGCTGAGTGATGCGTTTCTTAACTGGTTGGTTGCCTGGTTGCGGAGAGTACGGCCCAAACTGCGGACGTAAAGCTACAAATCGTAAATTACCTCTCTGAAACCAAAATTCGTAAAGTTAGACTTTTATCTCAGATTTCCTTTGTGATCAGGCCCCATATGATTGTGTGAACACTGTCACAGCAGTTCATACAAAACTATTTGCATGTTTGTTGTGGGTCCATCATTGGTAATAGAAGATTACACCAAATTAATTAACGTTTATACTTCTCCACAAAACAAAATCTAACACAGGACTTTAGCTTTGGGAAAGTAAAATCAAATGGCCCTAACACCATGGGAGTTTCTCATCTGCATAATCCTGGTGGTCTGCCTAACTCACAATTGAATGATCAGACCAAGGGCCAGATTAACAAAGGTTTTGGGCAGCTATGTTACTTTATAATGCAAAACTGATGCAAAATCTTCCTCATGATTTACAAACAAAAGCAAATTGGAATTTGTGTTGGGTTGTTAGAAAAAGTAATACAATACTGCTTCACATTACTATGCACCAAGGGGGATGTTCCATGGGTGGCACATGGGAATTCCTGTGTAAACACAAAAGGTTTGTGATACACAGCCCTATCTACTAACACTATCAGGCAAATCAAATCAAATCAGGGGCATTTATTAAGCACGCAAATCACCCAAAAGTCTCAGGGAGCTAGCGGACAACTCAAATAGAATCAGCTAAGAAAAGAAAGTCGGTTAGTTATGAAACAGCCATGTTTTTAGATCCCTATGAAAAAAATAGAGGCAGTTTGTTTCAAAGAGTGGGTGCAAGAGAACAGAAGGATCTTCCTCTGTTTCTGATAGTATGGGTTCTGACGTGTTTCCGTTTCCGGCCGCTCGTTGCATGCTTGCGTCGTATGCGGCACGTGATTATGTGTTCGTGGGCGTTTTTGCATGCTCGCTGGGGAAATAACGTGGGAACTTACCCACGCGGTCCTCTATGGGCACGGCCATCTTGTTTTTCATTCACTGCTATGGTTTTGGGAATGCTACCTTTCTATCCACCTTACATCTTTGTAATCCTATGTTTTTCTGAACTTTTTTTGTTTTTTTGTGCTTATTATCTCTCTCTTCAATTTCCTACATCTATATTTTGTGTTTTTTTAAACTTTTTGTTACTTTATTACCTACTTTATTTCTTTCGCTCTCTCTCTTATTTTTTTTCACACCTATTCTTCTTTCCTTCTTCTTGTGCCCAGCACCACGTACCCGGCTCCCTTGCGGACGTTTGAGGGGGGAGGAAGTGCAGCCCAAGGAGATCTTCTCTGTGGTGGAGGTGGCCGCCTTGATGGTTTTGTCCAAGTCCACCTCCTTAAGACCGTGGCAGCAGGTGGGCGGATTGCTTCCAGTTACATCCTCCGGGAGCGTCGCCAGCTGTGGGAGAAGGTGCATGTATAAAGAGTCTGGGGTCCGGGGCACCTACCACCAAGTGACGCACGGGTGGAGTGACATCTTGGTCCGGGAGCATGACATGCTCGACCTGCTCGGTGTGGAGATCACTGGGCTTGGTAAGTAGCTATTTAATAACTACTTTTTTTCCTTCTGCTGCTGATTAGATTACATTGCAGGTAAATTAATGTTTAAATAGCTTCTGTCATTGCAGGTGCTTGCCTGGTTATTGGCGTTGCTACTATGCTTACTTGTTTGCAACTCTTTAGTCATTTGAGAGCATTACTACATAATGCTAGAGACAGTAGACTCAAATCTAGTCCTTCTTTGTACTCCTGCTGCTGCCACTTTGAAGAGATAGTGGTGGATTGATACGTTGAGTATACTATTTCTTACTTGTTATAGGACATTTGTTAGTGGTCTGCAATCATGATGACGGACTGTGTTTGTCATGCGACGTCTCGTGCTGCTGAGTGATGGCAGTCATAGCAGAACCTTTTGTTGTTGATGTAGTTAGTGAATTACGAATCCTGCAATACTGTACAACTATCCTCCTAGTTGACCAGATCAGATGCAATTGATGTTAGTTTGTTTCGCCGACATAATTTTAGATTGAGTACAAAGAAATCAAATATTTCCCAAAAAACATTCATCCATGTTGTGTTTCTTTATTTCATGATCACCTGCAACTCCCCGGGGCAAGGCGCCGGTGGTGACAGAGACTCTGATGGCAGAAGGTAGACAGGAGCAGTCCCTTGCAGGCTCTTCTGCTGGCCCCAGTAAGTTGTTTTATTGTTATATTAATACTTATACTTCCATAACTGTTACAGCTCCTATTCATTACAAACTGGTTCCTAATAATTCTATGTTTTACAAAATTGTCTTTGATCTTCTTCTAATGTAGACTACTTTCTACCTCTACCATCACTCTCTGTGCTACTACTATTTACAATTATGAGTCGGCCTGTGTAGGTATCTGAGCTTGCCCATTCAGTAAACGGTGTGAAACAAAACTCTGATACAGCAATAGCAACTCTGATACAGCAACAGCTCTAGGCACTGAGTGCAGTCCTCTGGGCTGTCCTTGCTGTCTATTTCAGTCTTCTTAATGTAAGTGCTTTGACAATTTCCAACAACAAAATGTCTTTGTTTACACCAAGTAAAAGGTTGCAGTTGCCTTTTTTATTTGAGAGGAGCACATCCCATACCGCTAGTGTTTCAGAGATTATTCTGCACACAAAGAAGTATGGACAAGATAAATAGGACATTGTTGATGATAGGTGCCTTTCCACTTTAGACATACCTCAGTCCAAACAGAAGATGAACCCCCAATCCCCTGACCGACTATCTAGAATGTCTGACCAATGATTTTACGACCCAGAAGAATAGAAGAAGACTACCTCTGAGTCCCGGCCTATCTGAGTCACTGAAACATGACTGCCAAGTGCAGTAGTTCAAACCTTTCCGCTCACTCACTCACTCATAAACAAAAACCACACCGTGTTTGTTAGCTTTAAAGTTTTATTTTCAATTAAGAAATGAAAACATTATTTCTTTATTTTTAATAGCGTAGTATTCTGATGGATGAAGATGACGCTAAAGTTAAATCAACATTCCCATGAGTGAAATTAGTATGACTCAAACTTAATAATAGTTAACAGACACATGAAATTATTAGAATAACTGTGCGGGAGCCCCCACCTTCTTTAAAGTACTTAAAGTACTGCTGGTGATGACAGTAGCAGTTGGTGAATCGTCTGGCAAAAGGGCAATGGAATCTTTTTTCTGTAATGAGAAAAATGGTGCACGTTAAGCAAGCATTCATCAGTTGTCATAAGAAGAAGTGTAGCATTTAATGGAATAAGCATATAAAAGGTTAACACCCTCCCCAAAACCGTTACTTTATTTCAATCCCAGTAATAAAAAAATGTGTTATGTAACATTTTCTTCCATTACGAGACAAATAGGGGGTTGTGTATGGCATCTGAAAATATGACATGTTTTTCCTAGACGTCACAACATCTCATGCGGCACAGATGACCACCAGTGCCGGGGCCAGCAGTGCGGAGGCGTCCACTATGGATGCGGCTGCGCCAACAGGAGGAGCTGGGGGGGGGAGACTCAGCGGTGGCGGACGGTGGTAAGTTATTATACTCCTTACTTATTGAAATTTTTTTGAGTAGGCTCGCAAAGGAGTGTATGATGTTCTGTACAGTGGTACACAGTACACTAGTATAAGTACAGTGTACTGTCAAGAACATTTACTAATTTAGAACTACTTTTTGGGCTATCACGGAGAAGACAGTCAACCTTGACTTTTAATAGCATTAGCAGCGGTACTTCTCTGGTACCCAATGGCCCCCTCTATTTCACTTCAACTCAGCTGGCAAATTTTTATTGTGAAGCCAAGTCATATCAGATGTAGTTTAGGGATGTGAAGAACGAAAAGTTAAAGAAGGGTGAAACGAAGGACGAGGGAGTCTTAATATTTATGGCTGTAAAGAATGGTTTTGTTGAATGCAATTCAACATAAGAAAGAAGACGGCGGTTTCCAAAATATAATGAAAAGGGTGTTAGTTTGTTGATGACAAAAAGAAATGTTGGTACATTTGAGACATTAAGAAGAATCATAGACATACTTTGGAAGCCTGGATGTTATCTTCTTATCCTCCTCGTCGATAGCAGAGGTGTATGATGTAGTAGAACAGACGATGAGTGGATGAAGTATTGCCAGTGGCAGTGCCACCCCTATAGAAAAGTAAGACATTCCTATCCCCACCTGCATGTACTGCTTAAAGTACTGCAAGTCTGCATCATCTAAGCATGAGCGAATTTTGCGGATCTCGCGTTCGCGAATTTGCGGATTTTTGAACTCGCAATCCGCAAAATCCGCGAATTCTTGCGAATTTGCGGATTTTTTTTTTTTTTTGTGTTCGCAAGGATTTCTGCCAGTTCGCGAGGGTTTCGTACCAGTTCGCAATTGCGAACTTACATTTCGTCGCGCAACGGTCGCGAATTATGTTGTTTCTACGTCTGGTTCATCATCACAGGTTCCCAGCACCCTCTGTTTCACCACTGCAACCCTCTGTTACATCAATGCCACCCTCTGGTTCATCATTACTGTAGATTATGGGGGGGAAAAGCAAGCACACCATCCCTGCTTCAACTCAGATGAATTAATTTGGGGTTAGTTTATTAATGTGTCACTGTTTTAAAATTCCAGTCTGGCACCTGCTTCCTTATCTGTAATTTTGCTTTCTGTTGCAGTGCATTTTTTTTCCCCAGGACCTTCTTTGTGGCCTACTTGTAGCTATTGTATGAGCCTGCTGTGAGGGTCAGAGCAGGGTCATACAATTGTTGCAACTAGCAACTGAATTCTGGAGGGGCCCCAGTCAGGAAGCACTACCGGGAATTGTTACTAATGATGAGTTTGAACTCTTGCCCCTGCCGAGTGCTTTCACTTTTGAAAAACTCGTTTTTCTGCAATTTCGCGGGGTTCGCGGGGTGCGAACACGCGCAAGATCGGATTCGGAAGCCGCAAATTCGTGCGAATATGCAATTTGTTTTTTTTGCAGCGTGTTAGTTGGCAAGGTTTTGTGCGTTTTTGCGAGCCGCTTGTAGCGCAAGACGCGAAGTTACCCTCGCGGTCGTGCAAGGGCGCAGCCATCTTGTTTGCCTGACGTATTTCCGTTTCCGGGCGCGAAGTGTAATCTCGCAAAGTCCGCGGTTTGCCAGTACAGTCTCGCGCGTGTTCGCAAGGAAAATCTCGCGCGAACTTACCCGCGCGGTCGTGAACGGGCGCGGCCATCTTGTTTCTCATTCATTGCTATGGTTCTGGGCATGGTCTTTGTATCCTCTGTCAATCTCTGCCATCCTTTGCTTGTTTGAAGTTTTTTTTTATCTATTTTACTTATTATCTATCCCTCTATTTTTCTAGCCCTATATTTTTGTGTTTACTGCTACTTTTGGTTAATTTTAAACTACTTTTGTAAACTCTTTTCTTTTCTTCTCTTCCCTATTCTATTTTCTTTATTCCTTTCCGCCCAGACCATGGTGAAGGGAGCCGGGAAGCATCCCGAGAAGGGGAAGGGTCCCGCACCCCGTGTCCGGCTCCCGTGCGGGCGTTTGAGGGGGGAGCTAGTGATGCCACGGGAGATCTTTACCCCGGAGGAGGTGGGCCAGCTCATTTTTTATGTTCAGCGCCGCCTCCCCAGGACCATCATGGGAGGCGGCAAGATCAGTGCCGGGTACGGGGCCCGGGAGCGCCGGAAGCGGTGGGAGAAGGTGTGCCAGGCCATTTACCACCACTCTCGGGTCTGGCGCACCTACAACCAGGCCACCCACCGCTGGACGGATGTCCTGACCCGTGAGCGAGATCTGCTCGACCTCCTTGGCCTTGAGATCCCCGGGCTTGGTGAGTAGTAGTAGCTATGTCTTTACTACTATGTTTTCTCCTGCTGTGTTATTATATTGCAAATTTTTGTTTTTTTTACAAGAGCAATAATGCTGCTCATTACATTGTAGGTACATTTTATTTCAAAATCTTCTGTGCATTTCAGGTACACTGCTCTCCTTCTCAGTAGTGTTGCTACTATGCTTATTTGTTTTAGATTTTGTGTTCATTTCATTGGCCTGTGAAATTATGTATGAGTGTAGTTGAAAGAACTGCGCAATGCTACACACTAAGGTTCAGATTTTTAATTACCGGCGCATCCCTGCAAAGTTGCAGGGATGCGCCAGTAATTGTGCGTCACGCCACCATCACCCATGGTGCGCCGTATTACAATGCGGCGCGCCATGGGCCCAAAACGTCACCAAAGCGTTACGCATCTGTGCCGTAAAGGTGGCGCATTGCTGGAGTTGCGTCGCAACGATGGTGCAGCTCCATCAATTCTCTGGGGTGCCCTATCTCCCCAATGCTGCGTCAAGCCGTACGTCTGCTTCAAGCAGGCGCAGGGTTTGAGTCACGCATCATTGTCCTCAAAGTGACTGATTGAAATCTTGTAGATTTCCCTCAGCCACTTTTAGGATGCGTTCCTGCGCAGGAACGCCCTCCCTTGCGCCGGAACACCCCTATTGGCGCAGGGCTTTACAACGTGATGCATCTCCCAGATGCGTCACGTTGTTAATATACGCCGCACCATTGCGCCTCTTATGTGCTGTCGCTGCGTCACAAAAGTCACGCAACAATGGAGCAAAAGAGCCGCAAGGGCCTTATAAATCAGCCCCTACAGACTCAAGTCCAGTCCTTCCTTTGTACACATGGCGATAAGAAGAAATAGTGGTGGTGGATTAATAGTTTGAGTATTTTAATGACTGGTGAATGTAGTAGGAAACTTTAGTGTTGTCGCTGATCTTCAATCACAATGGACTTTGGCTGTCACTTTGCGTGCTGCGGACTGCTGCCTGCCAATCCTAGGCAAACCTTTTTAGTACTTTGTTTAGTGAGTTACATAGGGTAGTTTCCAATTCGACGGTCCGCAAATCAAGCAATACTAAAGTAATGACGTAGTCGACCACATGAGATTGGTCAATAATATATCCCGTGGAGTCGTTCCCTATTTGCTATTTCGCAAAAATATTTTGTTACTTTGTTAGTTCTTTTTTAAATGTTTGATTTGGTTGAGAAATAAATATCATCCATGTTTTCTGTTTTTCTTTCTTTCATGTTGTACATCAGCTTCCCCCAGGGGCAAGAGGAGGACACAGGAGGAGGAGGAGGAGGGTGCTGTTGTCGATGCAGGCCAGGACCGGGCAGTCGAGGGCTCCTTTGCTGGCCCCAGTAAGTTTTAATTTTAATATAGAGTACTTATTTTTTCCTAGCGTTCCTCATTCGATTTTTTCTAAATCGTCTTTGATCTTCTTGTAGACAGGATCTAAATTCTTATCCCTATGACTCCGTGTGGTATTACTAGATTATTCTTATTAGTCTGTCTGTGTAGCTAACTAAGATTGCACATTTGGCATTTCCATTGGACTCCCATTCTAGTCAGCAATAGCTCTATGCACTGAGTGTAGTCCTCTGGGATTGTCCATATTGTCTTTTCAAGTATTCTAAATGTTTATGCTTTGACCATTGCCAACAATAAAAAGGTGAATGACCACCACCAAGAAATAATAAGATACTACTTTACTTTTGGTTTGGATAGGACAATCCATTCTACTACTGTTGCAGGGACAAATCTGCACAAACAGAACTATGGACACTAAATAATGCATCGCTTAGCTTATCAATTATAATAGGTGCTGTAACTGTTAGACTTTCCACATACCTCAGTGATAACAGACTTTGTAGTTGAACCCCGGCCCCAATCTCCTTACTGACTAGATAGTGTGGCAGAGTCATTTAGCTCCCAAAGTCACCGATGGCAGAGGCACGGACTCATGCTTGCAAAAATTCGAAAACCTTTAGCTCATCCACTCTAGTCTGGAGGACCAAAAACCACAGACTCTATTTAAGTTTAAAAGCTTTATTAAAAGTAAACACATTTATTAAATTCAAGTTTGTCATAAAAGTGAACGTGTAACTGAAAATGGAAAAGTGCTTAGTGCTGACGATTAATTGGACACATTTCTTGTGGTCGAGCCGAGCTCTCACCTGGTTTGAACTTGATCCTGCTCGTGTTCTTAGAAGTCAAGGTTCTGTCTGTTAGGAGAAAAAGTGGTGCGTGTTAAAAAGTAAAAAGCAAACATTCATCAGTTGTGCCAAAAAGTGCAGCAAGACAACAGCCTTCCCTGGAAAAAGGGACCTTTTTACTCTAGAGTAGACAGTCAAAAATTATTAAATTGTACACTTTTTTTCACATTTCTTTCTTCCTCCTAGACCAAATATTATATAGTAGTGAGTGGTGTATTCTAACATTATTAAATGTACTTTGTAGGTGGAACATCTGGAGACGGGGCCAGCGCGGAGGTGGTGGCATTGGACGAGGAGGACAACTCTGGGGAGGAGGCGGTGCAAGTGCCGGAAAAGGACATGCCTGTGAGGGTTCACACGGTGGTGGCGGGCAGAGGTAAGCTATACATTCCTTAGTCATTGAGATTGAAGACTGCAGAGTGTGCTTTCTGCACGGGTGTATTATAAAAAAAGCAGGTAGTAGCCTCCTCTAAATGTACTTCGACTTAGCTGTGAAGTTTTTGGCGAGAAGAATCCCAATCAGATCTGAGGTGAACTTGATGGATGGGATGAACGAAAAGCGAAAGAAGGGTGTAAGTAAGTGTGGAAGCACGAGAAATGTAATGATGACTGGCAAAGAAGAATGATATGTGTTTGCTTGGTCCCCGAGGTGGCTGGGAAGGTAAGAAAATGGTATGGTGCATGGCTGGGTGAATGATGAAGCAAGGATGGGTGGAAGGAGAACAGCCTGGGTGGGTGAGACAGAAACTGTATGTGTGCAATATACTTTGAATGGATGGATGCCTGGATCATTCATGGTACTATCTGACTCTTAGATAGCATATGTGAATCTAGAGAGAGTAGACGGTCACTGGATGAACTAAGTGTTACTTTGAAGAGCATGTAACACCGCACCCGCACGTCCGTTCCAGTGTAGGAAAGGCAAGGAAAAGAAGTTGTAACGTTGTCCAAAGACTACCATGAATAGTAGCAGTAGTTTGTATTGCAACTGCAAGCACAGCATATATCCAGTTATTACGGTGGGCACTCCCTACCTCCCTTAATAACTTTAGTTTAGTAGTAGTACGTCATTCATGTGTGGGGGTATCACTGTTCACTCAATAATAAGCAAAGCACCTAAAGTCATCCCATATGTCATCAAATACATCCCATGTGAAGTGATAGATAATCAGATAATTTAGCTTCTTCATTTTCCTTTTCTAATACTCATTTGCACTGTAGGGTGAAAGCTAAATTAATTAAGCAGTAGCCCTTTTAACAGAGTATTCTCAGTGCCACCCGTAATAGAAAAGTAAGAGCTTCACCACCTGCATGTACTGGACCGGTACAGTAACGCAAGTCTGTCTCACTCACCATGGTGTGCGTCTGTTTTTCTCGGGTGCAAGTTCACTGCGCTGGCATTATGCCGGCTTGCATAAGATAACGTACCAATTGTCCTAAACAAGAGAGAAGAAGAAGAATAAGAGTGGTGTACTGTCATAGTCGACTGTAATAGAAGTCCATAGTGCTCGTAGAATTTGTTCCTTAAACTCCCACTAATGTTAGAGCAAGGATGAAGAAGTCGGAGGTTACATAGATACTGTCCTCAATAGTTATGCACTGTGCTTTCAATTTGCTACTTGTACTGTGACAACTTTCTGCTCAATCATTTTGTGTTAATCTTAAGGAGCATTGGTTACAGACTATGTCTTTCTTTTTTCATGTAGTTGCTCCTTCCAAATCCAAGACACCATCAAGGAGGAAGGAGCAGGCTCGAATGGCCCGGCAACGGAGGCTGGATGCCACTGTTGCTGAATATCGGCGGCTGGTGGCCCTGGAGGAGGAGGAGACGCAGTCTGGAACAACAACAACGTCCACTGGGACAGCTGCCTCCTCCTCCGTGCGGGCTGCCAGCCAGCGCAGTGCTCCAGCGGTACGGAGCCGGGCTACCAAAGCCAAACGCCACCGCCCAGCAGCAAAGAAAGCAGCTGCCCCTCACAGGAATTGCAAGGCACACCGGCGCCGCTTATCCCTCAGACTGTCCTACCTGGAGCAGGAGGTCCATAATTATAAGAACGTGGTGGAGGGCCTCCGCTTCGAACTTGCCACCCTCCGCAAGGAGCATGATGCCCTGGCTGCTAATTCCAACAGCACCCTGCCATAGTGTCCCTTGCCCCTTTTTTAGAGACTTTTGGGGGGTGGGAATTGGGAGTTGTGATTTTTGGGGACTTTTGAAGGACAATCGTTGGGGTTAGGGAGGGTCTTGCGGGAGATTCTTTTGTTAGGGCTATAAAAATATACTTTTTGAAACTTTATCTGACCATACCTGTTTTTTACTGCTTTTGAGTCTGGTGGGTGGGGGTTTAACATAACAGTAAGTTTGTTTTCCTGAATAGTCCTAGGACTTTAGTAGTACTACCGTCAATCAAATCTCTCGTCTCTCCTAATACTCCATTATACTACCTCCAACCAAACGCCTATCTTACCTGTAATTTCTGTTTGCAAGTAGGGCTAGGCCCAGGGCTGGCTCCACGGGAAACAGCAAATAAGGTTGGCAATCCTGGGCGGATAAAATTTCCTCATAGCGGTGGTACTAGTGGTGTGACACAGTGGCAGTTGCTTGCCTATGAAAAAAAGAAAATGAAATCTGGTTTGTGCTCCTGAGCAATACAAAGGTACAATACAGAATATAGCAGGTGACAGAAGTACACTAGAACAGTGCCACGTTGTAGCCTAACAAATGTTAAAGTATAACTAATTCGGTTGAAGTTCTTTGACATTAGCCATGGGTCTTTGTCAAGCAGAGTAAGAATATATCATCGGATTTCTTCACCAGCCTGTTGCTATCACCTTATCCTCCCCAGCAAGTGTGTGGATTTATTGCTGTAATTTAGTCACACATCAATCAAAACCACACAGCCCGGGGGAAGAGGGTTAGGGTTTGAAAAATGGATGGGTACGGGGGTTTTTGGGAAAGGTTTTGGGAGACAAGAAAAAGTAGCACAGCATGGACGAACAATTGTGAACATAAACAAATCTTTGGGTACAAACCTATCCATCAATCTTTGAAAGTGCATACACTACTGTAACTGCATGCATGTCAGTTAAAAGTAATTAGTACTTTCGACAACTGTGGAAGAAAGAATGCGACAGTACAGGGCGTGGGTGGAAATATTGATAACTATATTCAACATAAGGTCTCTGTAGCCAGATACCTGAGAGCCTTGCTGGTCACTATAAATCCATTCACAACAACACTCAATGGGGTTGGTCTGGAAGGTGTCAGGTTTACTCCCCGTGATCCAGTCGATGCAAATATGGTTCCACTTCCAAATGTCACCAACACCCAGAAGTGTAAACACAGGGTGTTCGAGGCATTAGGCGGGGGAGAAAAATAACAAACTAAAATAAAAAATGTGGGATGGGTAAAGGTAGGGTCAGCAGGGAAAGGATACCTGTAACAGAAAACAAGACAGGCATCAGTGAAGTGCTGTCCTAACATACAAGGGTACTCTCATATAGTCTCACTAAATAGTCTGCAAGTCTCCCGCCTACTCATGGGAAATGTAGTTTCATAGTACGGTAGGCGCTTAGGGGCTGCGTAACCTGACAGAAGGTATAGTAGATAGAAAAGGAGAAATTGCTTTTTTTCTAGGTGTCCCCTCACTCACCAGGGTTGCCCCTTGGTGACATGCTTCATCATTGGGGCCATCCCAGTCCTCTACGGCCTGGGGCGTGCTGCGACTTGCGAATTACGTAGGAGCACTTACAAATGACTATGTGTGGTGCAGATGTGATAGTGGAGTGGACTAAGTGATGTGTTAAGGGATCAATGTAGAAGCAGAGAGAGAGCCAAGAAATGCAGTCACAGTCAGAGAAAAAGGCAAGGGATACTGTATCTATGTGGTTGTAGTGGTCCTGTTGGAAGTGGTAAGTAAGTTGCCCGCAGAAAAAAAATCCTCCTATTAGCGGCACTCCTCCATTGCAGCCGACGCTTCGTCCATCGATGTTGGTCACCAGAAGACACCCTGTCCACTGCCTGCCTGATGCTGAATTGTGGCTCGCTACTGTGAAGCCTGACTCCATCCTTTTTTCCCCATTGCAGAGACTGAAACCCGGCCTGTAATTATTCAACGAAAAACAGGAAGTGATATAATATTACAACACCACTGATAAATAAATATAAGGCATGTAGGCTGTGGAGTGCAAAAAGTCACAATTTGTTTTTCCTAGTAGACAGTACAATGTTTTTGAAAGTGCGTACTCTGAGTCACCTTTTGAAGGATGTATGGGCAAATTAATGTATCGGATCTTGCCCCTCAAGCTAGGTGTACTGTAAACTGTGTTTTAGAACAAAATTAGATCTTCCTAGCAGTGCTCCCACCCAGACCCTTACTAAAGCCAGTCGCAAAAATGTAGAAGACCCCCAATCAAATCTCAAAAAACGAGGCCTAGCAGAAAACTGGTGACAAAACTTACTTTGAAAGTAAAAGTAGGCCGAAGTACCCTAATTACCCATTACCCACCGTGGATTGCATTCAAACCACTTGCAAGCAACCAAGCAAAAGTAGCCATAGCCAGCATCGCTCCAAGACTCGAAATCCCCCCCACTCAAACACATGCAATAGAAATACTGCTAACCCTAACGAACCCTAAGTTAAGAATAGTGGCAAAGGCTTTCTTTAACTATGCCAAATCCCCCCTTTCCCACCATGGATTTTCTTCAAATGACTTGCAACCAAAATTACACATTCTCACGAGTGCTCTAAGACCCCAGAACTCAGTTTGAAAAATCTAGAACACCCCGAAACACATGCAATCCTGCTGCTAGGGCTAACCCTAACGAACCCTAAGTTACAAAAAGTGCCAAAACTAAAGGCTTTTCCGCGCGGATTTTGTCCCAACCACTTCTACCCGGTATTAGACCTTCCCAGGAATGCCCCAAGACCCGGCAACCCACCCGCCAAGAAGCGTAACACCCCCAAACAGGCCAAAAGCAAAATCTCATACTTGCAATATTTCTGGGCCTTCGGTCCAAACGCGCTGCGTAGCTAGGCCATAAGTCGGGGTTGGCACGACGGATTTCCTGAAAAGCAAATGCAATCAAGATTAGAGTGTCCCAGCAGTGCTCCCAGACCACGAAACTCACCCGCAAACAGACGGAACCCCCCCTAAGAGCACCTCAAAGGCAAGCAAGTCATCAAAAACACAAAAAAAATTCCGCCTGGGATTTGGTCCAAAACACTTTTATCCGGTATTAGAGCTTCCCAGCAATGGCCCCAGAGCCGTCAACCCAGGAGAAAACGAGTAGAAGACCCCCAAACAGCCAAAGAGCAAAAGTACAAAAATGGGGACTTAGTCACTTTTTCACAAATTTCCCAAATCACTCCGCGCGCGCTCTGCAGCTAGGCCCTAAGTCCCCTCAGCCACCATGGATTTGCTTCAAACCTCTTGCAAAGTAAAGTATATATAGCCAGCAGTGCTCCCACACCACGAAACTCACCCGCAAACACCAGGAAGCCCCCCAAACAGGCCCCCGAAAACGCTACATAGAGCAAAATGTCAGAAATAGCCCAAAAAAAAATCGGCCTGGATTTAGTCCCAACCACTTCTACCCGGTATTAGACCTTCCCAGGAATGCCCCAAGACCCGGCAACCCACCCGCCAAGAAGCATAACACCCCCAAACAGGCCAAAAGCAAAATCTCATACTTGCAATATTTCTGGGCCTTCGGTCCAAACGCGCTGCGTAGCTAGGCCATAAGTCGGGGTTGGCACGACGGATTTCCTGAAAAGCAAATGCAATCAAGATTAGAGTGTCCCAGCAGTGCTCCCAGACCACGAAACTCACCCGCAAACACCAGGAAGCCCCCCAAACAGGCCCCCGAAAACGCTACATAGAGCAAAATGTCTGAAATAGCCCAAAAAAAATCGGCCTGGATTTTGTCCCAACCACTTCTACCCGGTATTAGACCTTCCCAGGAATGCCCCAAGACCCGGCAACCCACCCGCCAAGAAGCATAACACCCCCAAACAGGCCAAAAGCAAAATCTCATACTTGCAATATTTCTGGGCCTTCGGTCCAAACGCGCTGCGTAGCTAGGCCATAAGTCGGGGTTGGCACGACGGATTTCCTGAAAAGCAAATGCAATCAAGATTAGAGTGTCCCAGCAGTGCTCCCAGACCACGAAACTCACCCGCAAACACCAGGAAGCCCCCCAAACAGGCCCCCGAAAACGCTACATAGAGCAAAATGTCAGAAATAGCCCAAAAAAAAATCGGCCTGGATTTAGTCCCAACCACTTCTACCCGGTATTAGACCTTCCCAGGAATGCCCCAAGACCCGGCAACCCACCCGCCAAGAAGCGTAACACCCCCAAACAGGCCAAAAGCAAACTCTCATACTTGCAATATTTCTGGGCCTTCGGTCCAAACGCGCTGCGTAGCTAGGCCATAAGTCGGGGTTGGCACGACGGATTTCCTGAAAAGCAAATGCAATCAAGATTAGAGTGTCCCAGCAGTGCTCCCAGACCACGAAACTCACCCGCAAACACCAGGAAGCCCCCCAAACAGGCCCCCGAAAACGCTACATAGAGCAAAATGTCTGAAATAGCCCAAAAAAAATCGGCCTGGATTTTGTCCCAACCACTTCTACCCGGTATTAGACCTTCCCAGGAATGCCCCAAGACCCGGCAACCCACCCGCCAAGAAGCATAACACCCCCAAACAGGCCAAAAGCAAAATCTCATACTTGCAATATTTCTGGGCCTTCGGTCCAAACGCGCTGCGTAGCTAGGCCATAAGTCGGGGTTGGCACGACGGATTTCCTGAAAAGCAAATGCAATCAAGATTAGAGTGTCCCAGCAGTGCTCCCAGACCACGAAACTCACCCGCAAACACCAGGAAGCCCCCCAAACAGGCCCCCGAAAACGCTACATAGAGCAAAATGTCAGAAATAGCCCAAAAAAAAATCGGCCTGGATTTAGTCCCAACCACTTCTACCCGGTATTAGACCTTCCCAGGAATGCCCCAAGACCCGGCAACCCACCCGCCAAGAAGCATAACACCCCCAAACAGGCCAAAAGCAAAATCTCATACTTGCAATATTTCTGGGCCTTCGGTCCAAACGCGCTGCGTAGCTAGGCCATAAGTCGGGGTTGGCACGACGGATTTCCTGAAAAGCAAATGCAATCAAGATTAGAGTGTCCCAGCAGTGCTCCCAGACCACGAAACTCACCCAGAAACACCAGGAAGCCCCCCAAACAGGCCCCCGAAAACGCTACATAGAGCAAAATGTCAGAAATAGCCCAAAAAAAAATCGGCCTGGATTTTGTCCCAACCACTTCTACCCGGTATTAGACCTTCCCAGGAATGCCCCAAGACCCGGCAACCCACCCGCCAAGAAGTATAACACCCCCAAACAGGCCAAAAGCAAACTCTCATACTTGCAATATTTCTGGGCCTTCGGTCCAAACGCGCTGCGTAGCTGGGCCATAAGTCGGGGTTGGCACGACGGATTTCCTGAAAAGCAAATGCAATCAAGATTAGAGTGTCCCAGCAGTGCTCCCAGACCACGAAACTCACCCGCAAACACCAGGAAGCCCCCCAAACAGGCCCCCGAAAACGCTACATAGAGCAAAATGTCAGAAATAGCCCAAAAAAAAATCGGCCTGGATTTAGTCCCAACCACTTCTACCCGGTATTAGACCTTCCCAGGAATGCCCCAAGACCCGGCAACCCACCCGCCAAGAAGCATAACACCCCCAAACAGGCCAAAAGCAAAATCTCATACTTGCAATATTTCTGGGCCTTCGGTCCAAACGCGCTGCGTAGCTAGGCCATAAGTCGGGGTTGGCACGACGGATTTCCTGAAAAGCAAATGCAATCAAGATTAGAGTGTCCCAGCAGTGCTCCCAGACCACGAAACTCACCCGCAAACACCAGGAAGCCCCCCAAACAGGCCCCCGAAAACGCTACATAGAGCAAAATGTCAGAAATAGCCCAAAAAAAAATCGGCCTGGATTTAGTCCCAACCACTTCTACCCGGTATTAGACCTTCCCAGGAATGCCCCAAGACCCGGCAACCCACCCGCCAAGAAGTATAACACCCCCAAACAGGCCAAAAGCAAACTCTCATACTTGCAATATTTCTGGGCCTTCGGTCCAAACGCGCTGCGTAGCTAGGCCATAAGTCGGGGTTGGCACAACGGATTTCCTGAAAAGCAAATGCAATCAAGATTAGAGTGTCCCAGCAGTGCTCCCAGACCACGAAACTCACCCGCAAACACCAGGAAGCCCCCCAAACAGGCCCCCGAAAACGCTACATAGAGCAAAATGTCAGAAATAGCCCAAAAAAAAATCGGCCTGGATTTAGTCCCAACCACTTCTACCCGGTATTAGACCTTCCCAGGAATGCCCCAAGACCCGGCAACCCACCCGCCAAGAAGTATAACACCCCCAAACAGGCCAAAAGCAAACTCTCATACTTGCAATATTTCTGGGCCTTCGGTCCAAACGCGCTGCGTAGCTGGGCCATAAGTCGGGGTTGGCTCGACGGATTTCCTGAAAAGCAAATGCAATCAAGATTAGAGTGTCCCAGCAATGCTCTCAGACCATGAAACTCACCCACAAACAGACGGAACCCCCCCTAAGAGCACCTCAAAGGCAAGCAAGTCATCAAAAACACAAAAAAATTTCCGCCTCGGATTTGGCACAAACCACTTTTAGTGCTTCCCAGCAATGGCCCCAGACCCGTCAACTCACCTGCAAAGAGGTAGAACAACACCCCCACAAGTGCTGAGTCTTTCTTCATTGGGCATAAACCAGCCCTCTGCTTTGATGGAAATAGGAGTCTGGAGGAGGAGGATAGAGGAGCATGTTCTTCTGAACTTGTGAACCTGAGGAATGCAGACTGCGGCACCTTCAAATAAATTAGCAAACAAGTGAAGACAGTTCTGCTGATGGGCTTGTCTTTGTGATTATCTGATTAAAGTTTGAATTATATTAACTGTGCACAACAAAGAAAGACAGACACACAGGAATAAAAGTGAATAAGGATGAAAAAGAAAGTTATTGATTCGTTGTCTCATTTTCAGGGCTCGAAGTCGGAATCACGGTCCAGGAATAAGAATAAGGCTTCGTCATCATACTCTGCGAATTCAGCCCGGGTGAGGTCAGTGCCACCTGACAGAGTAGAAATTCCCTCATCTATGGTGCTGGCCACCTCCTCTTCATCCGGCACGCTCTCTCGTACTCTTATATCTGGTGGTATGAGGTGCTGATTCATCTTGATCATTGTTAACCTCTCCACATTTTTGGGCGAGAGGCGGCTCCGTTTGGGAGTTACAATCCCACCAGCCGCACTGAAAACCCGTTCAGAAGACACACTTGCGAGTGGGCAAGACAAGTAGTTTAAAGCCAGGTTGGTGAGCTGTGGCCACAATTCTTTTTTCCCATGCCAATACGCCAATGGGTCAGAATTAACATAGACCTCTGTGGAGTCATTCAGATAGTCCTTCACCATCGACTCAAGGTCCTCCTCCAAGGTTCCTCCACTTTGCGTAGCTCTTGCTGTGCCTCTGGCCTTTTGAGAACCAAACCCACGCAGAGCTAGCCAATCCTCTTCAGCCTCCAATGTTTCTGCTGCCTTTCGTGCAGATGATGCGGTTGCCGGTGTCTTTAACGGCTGAGAGGTCACTTGTGCCACAGCCACAGGTGCAGAAGTGGATTGTTTTGACTGGGGATGGCCTGCTGATGTACTGCCATTTCCTTCAATTTCCAGCCGTTCTGTTTCAAACTTCTTGGCTGACAAGGCTAGCCAACGTTTGTACTTTGTAACATCTTCATCAGCAAAAGGAAAGAATGCTCTGCCTGCCAGCGCCTTTTTGTAGCGTGGATCCAGAATAGTAGCACAAATGTAATGCTGTTCTGAGTGGATCTTTTGAAGACGTTCATCACCTTGTAGGAGCTCTAATAATGTCTCAGCCAGAAGCAAAGAGTCTTTCTTTTTGTCATCTTTTCGAAACACAGAACACACCTCCTTCAGTTGGTCCTCCAGCATGTACAACAATGGGATAGCTTTTCCCAAATTAGAGTCCTCCTTGCTGACTGCACGTGTGAAGACCTCAAAAGGACGAAGCATGCGTGTTAGGCTTTCAACTATGTTCCATTGCGGCCCACCCATCCTCAGCTCCTCTATACCCTCTTTCAAGAAAAATTGATCGAGTTGCGTATACTGCTCATACAGACGCTCAAGCATGTAGAAGGTTGAGTTCCAACGTGTTACCACCTCCTGGATGAGTGCTTTCACTGGCATTTGACTTTGATATAGCATGCTCCTCAGCTGCTTGCGGGCCTTAAAAGAATGCCTGAAATGCTTGCAAATTTTTCGGCAGTTGTCCAATACACTGTACGCTGCACTGCGTTTATTACCCAAGAATTTTTGGACAACCAGGTTTATACAGTGCGCCAAACACGGCACTCTGAAATAGTAACCATCCCTCATGGCCTTAACTATATTGGAGCCATTGTCTGTGGAAACATAACCAACCTTGCGTTTTAGTGGGGACAGACAGTTAAGGACCTTTGTGTTAAAGACATCCAAAATGTTTTCTGCTGTGTGACGTTTCTCCAAACCAAACATGGCTAGTGTTGCATGTTTCCGAGCACCTTTAAAAACAATGTTAGTGTCAACACCTGAGTTTAGCTTTGCTTTAGCCCCTGAAAAAGAGACCCAGTGTGCAGTGATGCACATGTAATCAGCGCCTGCGCCACTGGTCCACATGTCTGTTGTCAGATGTATAGTGTGAACAGCACTCTTCTCCAAAGCTGCCCCAATCACCTTCAGAACATCTTCATGTAGTGCTGGAACCGCAACTCGGGCAAAATAGAACCGGCTAGGAACCTTCCATTTAGGGCAGAGCACTGTCACTAATTCTAGAAAACCAACCCCTTCTACAAAAGAAAAAGGGAGAAGGTCCAGAGCTAGCATTTTAGCCAGCTTAGTGTTATACAGACGGGTCATTGGGTGGTTGCGTTCATATTGCGCTTCTGTAAACAACATCTTTTTAATGTTGCCCTGGACCAATGATTTACGGGATGATGATGATCTCTTCGACCCAGTTACGCTCGCTGATGAACTTTTCCGCATTGATGTCTCACTCTCTCCCACACTCTTAGTGTGGCTCCCATGGGGTGTGCTGCTGACATGGGAACTGGGTGTAAGTGAAGTGTTTGAATCGTCTTCTTCTACCTCCTCGTCATCAGCAGATGACAAATCAACGTTTTCATTACGTGCAATTCCGGCTTTCTTGACCGCCTCTAGGTGCGGAAACCATTCGACAGGGTGCCTTCTCTCAAGATGACCTCTCTGGCCTCCGGTACCATAGTTAGAACCAAGCTTACCACGACTATATCGAAGCTTACAAAGGCTACAAATGGCTACGTTTTCCTTTTTTGGGCAAACACTAAAGAAGTCCCAAACTGGAGACTTGAAATGTCTTCGGGGGCCGGAGGAGGCGGCGATACTGGTGGTGGTGGTCCTGCTGCTAATGACAGATGAAGTGGAGGATGTGGATTGCCGAACTTCAGTACGTTTTGCACTTTCACCACCACGAATTGAGGTCGAGGACGAGGTGGGTACCTTCTTGCGAGGAAGAAATATGGAAGCGGTAGGTTTTGGTGTACTACTTAACTCCAAATCTAATGATTCCATTTCCATTGCCTCCTCGCCGACATCATCATCACGCTCAGCAGCTTCTCGGGATAGGGTCAAAATGTCTCTTTGCTGCATGCCCGGTGGGGCTGCAGTGACCTTTGTGATGACTGCCTCGTCGTCATCGTGAGAGGCTTCATCACCAGCAGTATCTGTCACTTCTTGTTGAGCCTCATCACACTCCATAGGTTTGAGTTTTTGGACGACCTTCCTTTTACGCTTAGGTACCGGTGGCAGATCATGGTGTGCCTCTGCCTCACTGTCAGACCGCAGTTGTCGTGGTTCCCAAGACAGATCACTTGCACCAGAACGAGGTGGGCTTGAAGAAGATGTAGACACCCCCCTTGATCTTTTCCTTGCTAGGGATGTGGAAGACAATGAATGATCATCAGGAGGAGTGGCTTCCAATGATACCTCAGCTTCATTGTCGATTTCCAAATGTGCCCCTACTTCGGGAGGAACAACTATTGTGGGCACTTGTGAACGTCCATGCACCTTTGCTTGCGCATCTCCTTTTGCTGCCTCTCCTTCCACATGTACTTGGGCGTGTACTTGCACATGGTGTTGTTGTTGCGGCTGTGGTTGTTCAACACTTGTCAGATGAGTTACAACAACCTGTGTTGATTCAGGGACATTGCTGCTACTTTCTTGCGATGAGCCAACATCACTGGTCGATGGTGATTGGAGAAGTACACTGACTGCCTCTGAAGCACTCAAGGGCTTTGACTTAAGTTGGCGTGGTGGTGGAGGCACTGAACCCAATGGAGCAGGGGTGCTGCTCTCAGGTTGGTCCCCAGCAGATCCTGCTGCTGCAGGCGTACTTTTTTTTTTGCTCCCAAAAAAAGTGGTGGGTGGCACACCAGCCTCCTTGGTAACTTGCTTCTTCTGCTCCTTACTAGCAACTTTCTTGCTAGAGGAGCTACGGAGAACTTTCTTTGGGGCCATCTTCTTCAGAGCAGGTCAGACAGCAGGCCGCAGTTGCACGAATTGTAGAGTTGTCTGAGGCCAGACGTGACGTCGCGTGACGTTATGCTGCACACACACACCGCTGCAGGACTTCTTCCTGGCACTGGTGGTTCTCTTGAGTCTTGTGCACCTAAAAAAAATGGAAGACAGAGGAACATCAGTTCAGTTATAGAGCACAAAAAAATCGAAAAACACTGCAAAATCAGCACAATCCCAATCCATCCATGCCCTCCATAATGTTTAAATTCAAGACAACCCACAGAAAGACTAGGCCCATGCAAGACTCACTACCCCTGGGCATAAATAAAGGTTGAAAAGTAGGCAAAATGGTTGGAGGCCTAACAACAAAGCCTGCATTCAAAATGGCCACTTGCCTGCCAAGCACATGGCCAGTGCCTGTAGCTGCACTCAAAATGGCCACCAGCCACATGGCATGTCCCTCCCCATGAACACCCCCAAAAATCGAAAAACACTGCAAAATCAGCACAATCCCATTCCATCCATGATGTTTAAATTCAAGACAGCCCACAGAAAGACTAGGCCCCATGCACCACTCACTACCCCTGGTCAAGGCCCCAACAACAGGTCAAAAATCGAAAAACACAAAATTTTACAAAAAAAAAAAATCGAAAAACACAGAAAAATCAGCACAATCCCAATTCATCTATGGCCTCCATGATGTTTAAATTCAAGACAACCCACAGAAATACTAGGCCCATGCAAGACTCACTACCCCTGGCATAAATAAAGGTTGAAAAGTAGGCAAAATGGTTGGAGGCCTAACAACAAAGCCTGCATTCAAAATGGCCACTTGCCTGCCAGCACATGGCCAGTGCCTGTAGCTGCACTCAAAATGGCCACCAGCCACATGGCATGTCCCTCCCCATGAACACCCCCAAAAATCGAAAAACACTGCAAAATCAGCACAATCCCATTCCATCCATGATGTTTAAATTCAAGACAGCCCACAGAAAGACTAGGCCCCATGCACCACTCACTACCCCTGGTCAAGGCCCCAACAACAGGTCAAAAATCGAAAAACACAAAATTTTACAAAAAAAAAAAATCGAAAAACACAGAAAAATCAGCACAATCCCAATTCATCTATGGCCTCCATGATGTTTAAATTCAAGACAACCCACAGAAATACTAGGCCCATGCAAGACTCACTACCCCTGGCATAAATAAAGGTTGAAAAGTAGGCAAAATGGTTGGAGGCCTAACAACAAAGCCTGCATTCAAAATGGCCACTTGCCTGCCAGCACATGGCAAGTGCCTGTAGCTGCACTCAAAATGGCCACCAGCCACATGGCATGTCCCTCCCCATGAACACCCCCAAAAATCGAAAAACACTGCAAAATCAGCACAATCCCATTCCATCCATGATGTTTAAATTCAAGACAGCCCACAGAAAGACTAGGCCCCATGCACCACTCACTACCCCTGGTCAAGGCCCCAACAACAGGTCAAAAATCGAAAAACACAAAATTTTACAAAAAAAAAAAATCGAAAAACACAGAAAAATCAGCACAATCCCAATTCATCTATGGCCTCCATGATGTTTAAATTCAAGACAACCCACAGAAATACTAGGCCCATGCAAGACTCACTACCCCTGGCATAAATAAAGGTTGAAAAGTAGGCAAAATGGTTGGAGGCCTAACAACAAAGCCTGCATTCAAAATGGCCACTTGCCTGCCAGCACATGGCAAGTGCCTGTAGCTGCACTCAAAATGGCCACCAGCCACATGGCATGTCCCTCCCCATGAACACCCCCAAAAATCGAAAAACACTGCAAAATCAGCACAATCCCATTCCATCCATGATGTTTAAATTCAAGACAGCCCACAGAAAGACTAGGCCCCATGCACCACTCACTACCCCTGGTCAAGGCCCCAACAACAGGTCAAAAATCGAAAAACACAAAATTTTACAAAAAAAAAAAATCGAAAAACACAGAAAAATCAGCACAATCCCATTCCATCCATGGCCTCCATGATGTTTAAATTCAAGACAACCCACAGAAATACTAGGCCCATGCAAGACTCACTACCCCTGGCATAAATAAAGGTTGAAAAGTAGGCAAAATGGTTGGAGGCCTAACAACAAAGCCTGCATTCAAAATGGCCACTTGCCTGCCAGCACATGGCAAGTGCCTGTAGCTGCACTCAAAATGGCCACCAGCCACATGGCATGTCCCTCCCCATGAACACCCCCAAAAATCGAAAAACACTGCAAAATCAGCACAATCCCATTCCATCCATGGCCTCCATGATGTTTAAATTCAAGACAACCCACAGAAATACTAGGCCCATGCAAGACTCACTACCCCTGGCATAAATAAAGGTTGAAAAGTAGGCAAAATGGTTGGAGGCCTAACAACAAAGCCTGCATTCAAAATGGCCACTTGCCTGCCAGCACATGGCCAGTGCCTGTAGCTGCACTCAAAATGGCCACCAGCCACATGGCATGTCCCTCCCCATGAACACCCCCAAAAATCGAAAAACACTGCAAAATCAGCACAATCCCATTCCATCCATGATGTTTAAATTCAAGACAGCCCACAGAAAGACTAGGCCCCATGCACCACTCACTACCCCTGGTCAAGGCCCCAACAACAGGTCAAAAATCGAAAAACACAAAATTTTACAAAAAAAAAAAATCGAAAAACACAGAAAAATCAGCACAATCCCAATTCATCTATGGCCTCCATGATGTTTAAATTCAAGACAACCCACAGAAAGAATCAGTCCACCCACCACTGAGTACCCCTGGGAAAAGGCCCCAAAACAGCCCAAAAATCGAAAATCCCAAAATTTTAGTTGCAGCAACTGTAATGCCCCAAACAAACTTACTTGTAAAATTTCTAATCCAACAGTGATCCAAAGAAAGTCAAAAAGGCCTCAAATCCAAAGATCCAGCAGCATCCACAAAAGGTAATCCTTCCAGGTCCACATCCGAATGAAAAGTGACCAGGAGATGGACAAAGCACTGGGAGGAGCCTGCTGAACAGGAACAGGAAGTTGAAGACTATGGGGCACTTCCTTCCTCCCACCCCCCTGCCCCCTCCCCAAAATGGACTCCTCGCTAAAAAAGTGCAGGCAAATGTCAAACTAAGGAGTTATTCACATAAAAATCATCATTTCTAGAAGGTTTATGCTGCTTGCTGGTGGATTTCTTGTGCAGAATTGCAAATTTATATTTTCGCTCGCCGCATCTCAAATCTCGCAAATTGCGAAGTACCGCGAGACGTGATCTCGCCGTACTCGCGTTGACAAACTATCGCTGGCAAGCCGCGATGACGTAATCGCGCTCGCCAATTCCCGCGGGATCACACAGCAAGATCCAAAATGGCGCAGCACTCGCAAACTATCGAAAAAAACAACTCGGCAAACGATGATAAACGCCGCGCGCCGCAAAAATTGTATCACCAACGCCGCGCGCCGCCAAAAAAATCCGCTGCGTGCGAATTTGCGGATTTTGCGGGAAATCCGCAAATCTCGCGGATTGCGGATTTCCCGAAAATCCGCAAAATCCGCGAGCGGAACGGATTTTCCGCCCACGCTTAGCATCATCTTGGCTTATGTCTGTATTTCTTGGGAAAAAGCTGAGTGAGCTGCCATTATGGCTACCACAAGTTCACATACCAGTAATTTATTTAGCAAAACAAAAAAAAGTAAAAAAGGACTTTTTTAGTACTCTCTGACTATGTATGTAGTAGTGAGTCCACCTATAGTGCTGCAAGCGGAATTCCTGAAACTCACAGTGTCACAGGCTTACAAAGACGGCAGAAAGATACATGCCAAAATGTTATACTGTGTTTGCTACTTGCTGGTGTTACTGAGTGTCAACCTTCCGTTGAATTATTTTGACTTTATGTTAAAGACTATTGCCTACAGTATTTTTCTTTCTTTATTCATAGATGCTACTCCCAAAAAGCTCACCCGTAAGGAGATGGCTGTCCGGGCCAGGGCCCATAAGCTGGAGGCTATTTGTGCCGAGTATCGGCGGTTGTGGGCTCAGGAGGATGAGAAGACATTGACATCTACATCCTCCTCCACTGCCCCCGGGTCCACCAGACAGAAGCCTCTAGCGAAACGGAGCCGTGGCCCGACAGCCTCCCGCCGCCGCCGCACAGCAGCAACAACATCAGCGGCCCCCCCCAGATCCTGGATGGTTCGTGTGCGCCAGCCACGAAGAAAAGTGGACTACCTGGAGCAGTTGGCCAAAAAACATCAGCGCCAGCTCTGGGACCCCCGCAAAGAGCAGCGGGACATGCAGCAACAGCTTGCCAAAGTACGCCACCGGAGGAAGTGACTGTCCCTTGCCCCTTTTTTAAAGACTGTTGGGGGGGTGGGTATTGGGTGTTTGGTAAAGGGGACTTTTGGACTTTTTGACATTGGTTGGGTTCAGGAGGGGTGAGTTCGGGTAATTTATTTTATTTTTGTTGTGCTGAAAAAACACTAATATAAATGTTTTAATAATTAATTTTCTTTCAAAAACAAAGTATACGCGTTCATATATTATTTTGTGAGGGGGTTGGCGGTGGTTACTGGACGTTTGTTTTCTTCAAACTTACCAGCATAAATGAAACATCTAGTCCTGAAATCTACCAAAATGCAAGTAACCAAGTTAGTAAATTTAGTAGCCCTACTACTGTACTTTATGTACTTTACTAGTAGTACTGTCAGTCTCTGCTCTCTTCCCAACTTAGTCCTCCTAGCCCATTATTCTACTACCTCTCCAATATGCTTATCTTACCTGTGATTTGTGTTTGAGAATCGGGGTGCCCCAGGGCTGGCTGCATTGCAAATGGTGATTAAGGTTGGTTGTTGACTTGAATCCTCGACGGATGCAATATCATTGTTGTGCTGGTAGCAGTAGTGGTACACACTGGCAGTATCACCATATGAAAAAAAGAGGAAATTAAACAGTGAGTGGCCTGAGCGTAGCATTAGAAACAGTACAATAGATAGTTCGGTACAGAACAGTGCCCTAAATTGTAGCCCAAGCAGTGCCAACGTAAGGTAAGCATTAAGCATTTGGTTGTTCACGTCGTGTAGGTGGAGGATGTTCTTATCAATCCACGATGGTGCACATGAACTTCTGGTTGCTTTGACCTTATCCTTCCCAGAAAGTGTGTGGAATTTATTGTTGTTGTCAGTCACACTTCAATGAAATATCACACAGCCCGGGGGAAGAGGGTTAGGGTTTGAAAATTGGATGGGAATGGGGTTTTTTGGGAAAGTTTGGTAGAGAGGAAAAAAAACACAGCATGGACAGTCAAACAACAAATGAAGAGAAACAAATCTTTGGATTTGAAGATATTGATAAATCTTTAAAGGGACATAAGGAAGTGCACGACTGCATGCTAGAAGTTGTTTACTAAATGGATGGTTAGCTTACTGAAAAGTAGTACTACTACTTACTGCAACTTACTAGTAACTACAACGAAACAAGTTGACAGTACAGGGCTGCAGTCATTACGCAATTTCACTTGCCTCTCTGCCCTCAGAGAGAATAAACACTTAGAATATTAAATTAGTGTTAAACATAGCAAAGATGTATCAAATAGCTGGAGGGATGAATTTGAAGCAGAGATCAAACAAACGCACAGAGTCACACTCGTAGAAGTAAGTTCAAATTCACAAGAATATAATTTAAAAGATAAGGAGAATTTTGGATTCTGTTACGGTTTTTTGTCCCATTGAATTTCTGAAGTTGATGCATCCAGCCATTCCTCTTATTCGCGGTACTTTCTTTCCATCAGATGCTCCGTCGATCAATCTTGGTGACCAGACACACTGTCCACTGCCAGCCTGATGCAGATTTGCGGATCGCTAATTGTAAGCCTGAGTAGTACATCGATGGCACAGGGTAAAAGCATGCCTGTAATTGATGATGGAAAAACACAAAAGTAAGTGTTAAAGACACCTCAGAGAAAAAAATATACAAGGCACGCTGTGTAGTGTAAAAATGAAACTGCCACTTTCAGAGATGACAATCCGCAAAATCTAGAACACCCCACATTACCCTCCCAAAAACGTGCAGAATACTGCTGCTACCTTTCAGAGACCGAATTTCAAATCCTGCCAAAACACATTCAGAAAGTATGCCCAAAACCCCCCTTTCCCACCATGGATTATCTTCAAACCACTTGCAATAAAAATTAGACATTCCAACAAGTGTTCCAATACCCCACCCAGTCGTAAAAATCTAGAACGCCCGCCCAAACACATGCAATACAATACTGCTAAGCCTAACGAGCCCTAAGTTAAGAATAGTGGCAAACGCTTTCTTTAACTAGGCCAAATCCCCGCTTTCCCACCATGGATTTTCTTCAAACCACTTGCAACCAAAAATTACACATTCCCACGAGTGCTCTAAGACCCCAAAACCCAGTTGCAAAAATCTAGAACACTCCAAACACATGCAATCCTTCTGCTAGTGCTAACCCTAACGTAAGTTAAAAAAAAGTGCCAAAACGCTTTTCAGCATGGATTTTCTCCAAACCACTTTTATCCCGTGTTAGACCTTCCCAGCAATGCCCCAAGACCTGCCAACCCACCCACAAAAAAGCAGAACACCCCCAAACAGGCAAAAAGCAAACATGGAAAATCGCATACTTAGAATATTTTCGGCCTTCTTTCAATTCTGTTCAAACGCGCTGTGCAGCTAGGCCATAACTCCACTTTTCCAGCATGGATTTCCTGAAAAACAAATGCAATCAACATTAGACTGTGCCAGCAGTGTTCCCAGACCCCAAAACCCACCCCCAAATACCTGGAACCCCCCCAAACAGCACCCCAAAGACAAGCAAGTGAGCAAAAACGCAAAAACTTTTCAGCTCCGATTTTCTCCAAAACACTTTTATCCAGTATTAGACCTTCCCAGCAATGGCCCCAGACCGGTCAACCCAGGTGGAAACAAGTAGAAGACCCCCAAACAGCCAAAAAGCAAAAATACAAAAATGGGGACTTTGACATTTTGAGGCAAATTTCCAAAATCACTCAGCGCGCGCTCTGCAGCTAGGCTCTAACTCCCTTTTGCCACCATGGATTTGCTTCATACCTCCTGCAATCAAAAGTATCCATACCCAGCATTGCTCCAAGATCCCAAAAAATCTCACCCCCAAACACCAGGAAACCCCCAAACAGGCCCCCAAAAACACGAAAGAGAGCGAAAACTATAAAAAGTGAAAAACTTTTTCACCATGCATTTTATCCAGAACACTTTTATCCGATATTAGACCTTCCCAGCAATGGCCCCAGAGCCGTCAACCCAGGCGGAAACCAGTAGAAGACCCCCAAACAGCCAAAAAGCTAAAATACAAAAATGGAGACTTTGAAATTTTGAGGCAAATTTCCCAAATCACTCCGCGCCCGCTCTGCAGCTAGGCCCTAACTCCCCATTGCCAACATGGATTTACTTCAAACCTCTTGCAATCAAAAGTATCCATACCCAGCATTGCTCCAAGACTCCAAAACCCACCCCTAAACACCAGGAACCCCCCAAACAGGCCCCCAAAAACACAAAAGAGAGCGAAAACAATAAAAAGTGAAAAACTTTTTCACCATGTATTTTATACAAAACACTTTTATCCAGTATTAGACCTTCCCAGCAATGGCCCCAGACCCGTCAACCCAGGCGGAAACAAGTAGAAGACCCCCAAACAACCAAAAAGCAAAAATACAAAAATGCAATCAACATTAGACTGTGCCAGCAGTGCTCCCAGACCCCAAAACCCACCCACAAAAACCTGGAAGCCCCCCAAACAACACCCCAAACACAGGCAAGTGAGCAAAAACGCAAAAAACATTTCATAATGGATATTAGACCTTCCGTGCTATGCCCCCAGACCCCTACAGCCACCCTCAAAAAAGCAAAACACCGCCAAACAGGCAAAAAGCAAAAATGGGCCTACTAACTTCAAATCAGTCCAAATACGCTGTGCAGCTAGGCCCTAACTCCCCTTTTCCACCATGGATTTCCTGAAAAACAAATGCAATCAACATTAGACTGTGCCAGCAGTGATCCCAGACCCCCGACCCAGCACCACAAATCTAGAACACCCCCAAAGAAACCCCCAAAAACCTGCAATACTGGTATATTCAAAACATGGCAAATTGCGCTGTTCACAAAAAACAAACAGCAATTGGTTTCAACAGAGACAGACAGCCATTGCTGTCCACTGCAACATGCCATCTTCTCATTATTCATTACCTGTTCTACTTTTTGTCCGCATCTTCTTCGGAAAGAGAGGGCCCACAGGGCAGCCTCTCCTTTAAATTTCAGAAGTAGGTCTGTCAACAATCAGCAAGCATGTAGTCAGTCAGTTATTTCAGTCCCACTTGAGGGGACTCATCTACGAAGACAACGTTTGTTTTTTCTCCATAATCCATCCATCTGCCTTGGGGGAAATGGATAGGGGGATTCTGGAGGAGGAGGATAGAGGAGCATGATTGAGTTGTGAACTTGTGAACATCTGAATGCAGACTGCGGCACCTTCAAATCAATAAGGAAAATAAGATGAAGACAGTGCTGATGATGGACTTATTGTGATTAGGTGATTAGAGTTTTGTTGTGGTAAAAGTAGCAAAACAAAGAAAGACGCACAGGAATAAAAGTGAATAAGTACGGAAAAAAAGGAAGTCATTTTCAGGCCTCGGTGTCAGGGAAGCACAGCTCATCCTCCAAGTCTACGAATTGAGACGGGAGTAGGTCTGGTGACCAAGAACAACTTCCGTTGGCGTCACCAAAGTCGGTGTCCTCTTCTTCCTGCGTGCATTCACGTATTTTGTAATCGGGTGGTATAAAGTGCTGATTAATCTTGAATATTGTTAACCTCTCCACATTTTTGGGCAAAAGGCTGGTCCTTTTTGAAGTAAGAATGACACCAGCAGCGCTGAAAACACGTTCAGAAGACACGCTTGCGAGTGGGCAAGACAAGTAATTTAGAGCCAGGTTGGTGATCAGTCGCCATACAGAGCTTTTTGTATACCAATATCCCAATGGGTTCTCATTATGACAGACCTCTGTTTGGTCATCCAGATAGGCCTGCACCACCGACTCAAGGTTCTCCAGGGTTGATCCACTTTGCGTACCATCTGCAACCTTTTCATCAGTGGACCGAGCTAACCCTTGCTGAGTTAGCCAATCCCCTTTCGACAATATTTGTTTGCGGCCTGGTACAGATGAGGATGATGATATGGTTGCTGGTGTCGTTAACGGCTGTGAGGGAAAGTGACTCCCTTCGGCCACGGATTGAGAAGTGGAACTTGATGCCGGATAGCCTGCTGATTCAGTTGTACTTGTGCTGCCTCATTGAAGGTTCTGCCGCTCTCTTTCGAACCGAGTGGCTGACACAACTAGCCAATGTTTGTACTTTGAAACATCTGCTTCATCAAAAGAAATTAATGCTTTGCTAGCCACTGCTTTTTTGTACCGCGGATCAAGAATAGTGGCACAAATGTAATGTTGTTCTGTATGTATCTTTTTAAGCCTTTCATTGTCAAGTAGGTGCCTTAATAACTTCTCCGCCAAATCATATGGTTCTCGCTTTTCACCATCATCTCGGAACGTTGAACACACCTCCTTCACTTGGTGCTCTAGCATGCACAACAATGGGATAGCTTCGCTCAAAGAACAGTCATCCCTGCTGACTTCACATGTGAAGAGCTCAAAAGGACGAAGCATGTCTGTCAGGCTTGCAATTAGCTTCCATTCCTCCAACTCTAGCCTCATGTCTTTATGAGTAGAACCCAGTTTAAAGACAAACTTATGTATTACCTCCCACTGCTCAGACAGACGCTCAAGCATGTAAAAGGTTGAGTTCCAACGTGTTGCCACCTCCTGGATTAGTCCTTTGACTGACAGTTTACGTTCATATTGAAGGCTCCTCAACTGCTTCCGGGCCTTAAAAGAATGGCTGAAATGTGTGCAGATTCTTCTGCAGATGGTCAGTAATTTGATGACTGGCGCTTCTGTTTTCAAGAAGGCTTGTACCACGATGTTAATACTGTGCGCCAAACACGGCACTCTGAAATAGCCGCCGTGCTCCATGTCCTTAACTATATTACTGCCATTATACGTGGAAACATAACCAACTGTGTGATTTCTTCGATGCAGCCAATTATTGACCTTCCTGTTAAACTCCTCCAAAAGGTTAGGTGCTGTGTGAGATTTCTCCATGCCAAACATGCCTACTGTTGCATGTTTGCGAGTAGCTTGAAAAACGTCCCCCGTGTCAACATCTTTGTGTTTTAACTGTTTTTCGACTCCTGCAAAAGAGACCCAATGTGCCGTGATGCACATGTAATCAAGGGCTTGGCAACTGGTCCACATGTCTGTTGTCATGTGAATAGTGTGAACAGCACTCTTCAGAATAGCTGCGCCAATCACCTCCAGCACATCTTGATGTAGTGCTGGAACAGCAACCCTTGCAAAATAGGACCTGCTAGGAACCTTCTATTTAGGGCAGACTGTTGCCACTAATTCACGAAAACCCACCCCTTCCACGAAAGAGAAAGGGAGAAGGTCCAGCGCTAGCATTTTAGCCAGCTTGGTGTTATACAGACGCACCGTTGGGTGGCTGCGTTCAAATGGCGGTTCCAACCAAAACATGCTGGTAATGGTGGGCTGGACCATTTTACATGATGATGATGATGATGATGCAGACTTCAAACCAGTTAGGCTCAGTGATTTAGTTTTTGGCATTGGGGTCTGTCCCAGACTCTTAGTGTGCCTTATACATGTTGCAGGGGTAGAGGGGGTGGGCGCTACCACTGCAGTGCTGCTGCCAGGGGTACTGGGTGTACCAGAAAAAAAGGCTGTTGCTTCTTCACTTCCCCCTGCACGATCAGCCTCTCATCATCATCAGATGCAATATGAAGGGATACATTTAGATTTGTTTAGGCTTCCTCGATGTCACTTAGGTGCTTATACCACTGGATAGGGTGGTGTTGTTTGAGATGACCTCTCTGGCCTCCGGTACCATAGTTGGTACCAAGCTTACCCCGACTAACTAATACTTTACAAATCGAACAAACGACCATGTTTTCTGCCTTTTTGCTAACAGTAAAGAAGTCCCAAACTGGGGACTGGAGATGTCTGTTGGTGGTGGAGGAGCTACTTTGACTTTCAATGCCAGATGAAGTGGAGGATGGGCGTGGCTGAATTTGTTTCTGTAGTTGACTTACAGCACTACTACTTGAGGTAATGGAGGTCGAGCTGGATGGAGGTCCATGCCGGCCCTTCTGATGAGAAAATATAGAAGCTGTAGGTGGTTTTGGTGTTGTAGTCAACTGCGCCTCTCCTTGCCCATGTACTTGCACCTCACCTTGCCCATGTACTTGCGCCTCTCCTTGCCCATGTACTTGTGCCTCTCCTTGCCCATGTACTTGCGCCTCTCCTTGCCCATGTACTTGCGCTTGTACTAGTTGCACTTGTGGTTGTCGTTGCGGCTGTGGTTGTTGAACACTTGCCAGCTGAGTTACACCCGACGTTGATTGTATGGTACTTTCTTGTGACGAGCCAACATCACTGGTCGATGGTGATTGATAAAGTAAAGTGGCAGCCTCAGCAGCACTCATGGTCTTGGACCTAAGTTGGCGTGGTGGCACTGAGCCCAATGAAGCGGAGGTGCTGCTTCCAGCTTGGTCCCCGGCAGGCACCGCTGCTGCTGCAGACGTAGTTTTTTTCCCCAAAAAAGGTGTCGGTGGGCACACCAGTCTCCTTGGTAGGTGGTGCTACTGGCTTCTTCTGCTCCTTCTTACTGGCAGTGGCACTGGCAAGATTTTTCGCGGAGGCGCTATGGCCAACTTTCTTTAGGGCCATCTTCTTGAGATGTCAGAACAGCAGGTCACAGTTGCACCAGTTGCAGAGTTGTCTTGTCTGTGGCCACACGTGACGTCACGCGACGTTGTGCTGCACACACCACTGCAGGACTTCTTCCTGGCACTGGTGGTTCTCTTGTGCACCTAAAAGCAATGGAAGCCAGAGGAACATCAGTTATACACACCAAAAATTCGAAAAACACTCAAAAATCACCACAATCCATGCCCTCAATGATGTTTTAATTCAAGACACCCCAACGAAAGACTAGGACCATGCACCACTAAGTACCCCTGGGCATAATGGTTGAAACCAAGGCAAACTGGGTGCTGGCCTGAGCACACTGTCTGTCTTCAAAATGGCGCCATGACCCCCAGCACATGGCCAAGCCCTGCCTGTACCAGCCCTCAAAATGCCCCCCACCCACATGGCCAGTCCCCAACAACACCCCAAAAAATCGAAAAACACATAAAATCACCACAATCCCATGCCATCCATGCCCTCAATGATGTTTAAATTCAAGACACCCCACAGAAAGACTAGGCCCATGCACCACTGAGTACCCCTGGGCATAATGGACGAACGCTAGGCAAACTGGGTGCAGGCCTGAGCACACTGCCTGCCTTCAAAATGGCCCGTTGACCCCCAGCACATGGCCAGGCCCTGCCTGTACCAGCCCACAAAATAGCCCTCAACCACATGGCCAGTCCCCAACAACACCCCAAAAAATCGAAAAACACATAAAAATCACCACAATCCCATGCCATCCATGCCCTTTGACCCACAGCACATGGCCAAGCCCTGCCTGTACCAGCCCTCAAAATGGCCCCCACCCACATTGCCTGTCCCCAACAACACCCTGAAAATCCAAAAACACTTAAAAATCACCACAATCCCATGCCATCCATGCCCTCAATGATGTTTAAATTCAAGACACCCCACAGAAAGACTAGGCCCATGCACCACTGAGTACCCCTGGGCATAATGGTAGAAAGCAAGGCAAACTGGGTGCAGGCCTGAGCACGCTGCCTGCCTTCAAAATGGCCCCTTGACCCCCAGCACATGGCCAGGCCCTGCCTGTACCAGCCCTCAAAATGGCCCCCAGCCACATGGCCAGTCCCCAACAACAACCCAAAAAATCGAAAAACACTTAAAAATCACCACAATCCCATGCCATTCATGCCCTCAAAGATGTTTAATTTTAAGACACCCCACAGAAAGACTAGGCCCATGCACCACTGAGTACCCCTGGGCATAATGGATGAAAGGTAGGCAAACTGGGTGCAGGCCTGAGCACACTGTCTGCCTTCAAATTGGCCCCTTGACCCACAGCACATGGCCAAGCCCTGCCTGTACCAGCCCTCAAAATGGCCCCCACCCACATTGCCTGTCCCCAACAACACCCCGAAAATCCAAAAACACTTAAAAATCACCACAATCCCATGCCATCCATGCCCTCAATGATGTTTAAATTCAAGACACCCCACAGAAAGACTAGGCCCATGCACCACTGAGTACCCCTGGGCATAATGGTAGAAAGCAAGGCAAACTGGGTGCAGGCCTGAGCACGCTGCCTGCCTTCAAAATGGCCCCTTGACCCCCAGCACATGGCCAGGCCCTGCCTGTACCAGCCCTCAAAATGGCCCCCAGCCACATGGCCAGTCCCCAACAACAACCCAAAAAATCGAAAAACACATAAAAATCACCACAATCCCATGCCATTCATGCCCTCAAAGATGTTTAATTTTAAGACACCCCACAGAAAGACTAGGCCCATGCACCACTGAGTACCCCTGGGCATAATGGATGAAAGGTAGGCAAACTGGGTGCAGGCCTGAGCACACTGCCTGCCTTCAAATTGGCCCCTTGACCCACAGCACATGGCCAAGCCCTGCCTGTACCAGCCCTCAAAATGGCCCCCACCCACATTGCCTGTCCCCAACAACACCCCGAAAATCCAAAAACACTTAAAAATCACCACAATCCCATGCCATCCATGCCCTCAATGATGTTTAAATTCAAGACACCCCACGGAAAGACTAGGCCCATGCACCACTGAGTACCCCTGGGCATAATGGTAGAAAGCAAGGCAAACTGGGTGCAGGCCTGAGCACGCTGCCTGCCTTCAAAATGGCCCCTTGACCCCCAGCTCATGGCCAGGCCCTGCCTGTACCAGCCCTCAAAATGGCCCCCAGCCACATGGCCAGTCCCCAACAACAACCCAAAAAATCGAAAAACACATAAAAATCACCACAATCCCATGCCATTCATGCCCTCAAAGATGTTTAATTTTAAGACACCCCACAGAAAGACTAGGCCCATGCACCACTGAGTACCCCTGGGCATAAAGGATGAAAGCTAGGCAAACTGGGTGCAGGCCTGAGCACACTGCCTGCCTTCAAAATGGCCCTTTGACCCCCAGAACATGGCCAGGCCCTGCCTGTACCAGCCCTCAAAATGGCCCCCACCCACATGGCCAGTTCCCAACAACACCCCAAAAAATCGAAAAACACATAAAAATCACCACAATCCCTTGCCATTCATGCACTCAAAGATGTTTAATTTTAAGACACCCCACAGAAAGACTAGGCCCATGCACCACTGAGTACCCCTGGGCATAAAGGATGAAAGCTAGGCAAACCGGGTGCAGTCCTGAGCACACTGCCTGCCTTCAAAATGGCCCCTTGACCCCCAGCACATGGCCAGGCCCTGCCTGTACCAGCCCTCAAAATGGCCCCCACCCACAGGGCCAGTCCCCAACAACACCCCAAAAAATCGAAAAACACATCAAAATCACCAAAATCCCATGCCATCCATGCCCTCAATGATGTTTAAATTCAAGACACCCCACAGAAAGACTAGGTCCATGCACCACTGAGTACCCCTGGGCATAATGGTTGACAGCAAGGCAAACTGGGTGCAGGCCTGAGGACACTGCCTGCCTTCAAGATGGCCCCTTGACCCCCAGCACATGGCCAGGCCCTGCCTGTGCCAGCCCTCAAAATGCCCCCACCCACATGGCCAGTCCCCAACAACACCCCAGAAAATAGAAAAACACATAAAAATCACCACAATCCCATGCCATCCATGCACTCAATGATGTTTAACCCTTTCGATGCTGATGACGAGCTCAGCTCGTCATCACCCACGGGTGTCGTGTGTGATGACGAGCTGAGCTTGTCATGGTGCCACTAAAATGGCATTTTCCAGCACAAGGGAGGAAAACGCCCAGCAGCCATGTGGTTAAATTCAAGACACCCCACAGAAAGACTAGGACCATGCACCACTGAGTACCCCTGGGCATAATGGATGAAAGGTAGGCAAACTGGGTGCAGGCCTGAGCACACTGCCTGCCTTCAAATTGGCCCCTTGACCCACAGCACATGGCCAAGCCCTGCCTGTACCAGCCCTCAAAATGGCCCTCACCCACATTGCCTGTCCCCAACAACACCCCGAAAATCCAAAAACACTTAAAAATCACCACAATCCCATGCCATCCATGCCCTCAATGATGTTTAAATTCAAGACACCCCACAGAAAGACTAGGCCCATGCACCACTAAGTACCCCTGGGCATAATGGTTGAAAGCAAGGCAAACTGGGTGCAGGCCTGAGCACACTGCCTGCCTTCAACATTGCCCCTTGACCCCCAGCACATGGCCAGGCCCTGCCTGTACCAGCCCTCAAAATGGCCCTTACCCACAAGGCAATTCCCCAACAACACCCCAAAAAAACGAAAAACACATCAAAATCACCACAATCCCATGCCATCCATGCCCTCAATGATGTTTAAATTCAAGACACCCCACAGAAAGACTAGGCCCATGCACCACTGAGTACCCCTGGGCATAATGGTTGAAAGCAAGGCAAACTAGGTGCAGGCCTGAGCACACTGCCTGCCTTCAAAATGGCCCCTTGACCCCCAGCACATGGCTAGGCCCTGCCAGTACCAGCCCTCAAAATGCCCCCCACCCACATGGCCAGTCCCCAACAACAACCCAAAAAATCGAAAAACATTCAAAAATCACCACAATCCCAAGCCATCCATGCCCTCAATGATTTTTTAATTCAAGACACCGCACAGAAAGACTAGGCCCATGCACCACTCACTACACCTAGGCCTACTGGCTAGTGAGGCTTTACAGGCAACCCAAAATAAAAAAAAAATCAACATATAACAGTGAGCTAAAATTCCATGACATAAATGAGAATTAAGTTTAAAAAAATCTCAGATACAGTTGTATCATGCACCCATGACTAACCCTGGGCCTACTGGATGCTGTGGCTACTCACCACAATATATATGTTGTTAAAGTTGTGAAAAACGTTTTAGAACTGTAGTTGCCTCAACTGCAATGCTCCAAACAAACTCCAAAGTCCAAAAAGTCCTCAAATACACTTCCAGCAGCAGTCACAGAAAGTAATCCTTCCAGCTCAACAGCCAAATGAAAAGTGACCAGTACATGCACAAAGCACCGGGAGGAGCCTGCTGGACAGGAACAGGAAGTTGGAGGCTCTGAGGCACTTCCTTCCTCCCACCCCACCCCAAAAATGGACTCCTGCACCAAATGTGCAGTCAAATGTCAATCTGAGGAGTTATTCTGATAAAAATCATCATTTTCACAAGGTTTATGCTTCCTGCAGTGGATTTCTGGTGCAGAATTGCAATTTTTGCCGTGCAAGATGGCAAGCCGCAATTACGTAATTGCGTTTGAAAAACTCTTGCGTGATCACGCAGCAAGATCGAAAATGGCGCAGCACACGCAAAACCGGGAGAAAAACAACTCGGCAGGCTCAGAGACAACGCCGCGCGCGCGATATTGTATTTTTCAAGTGCGACTAAGCAAAATGATTCGTAGCTTGCAAATTTGCGGATTATTGGGTAAATTCGCGACATTCTCGGATCGAGAAATCGTCAAAAATCTGCAAATTCACCCGCGAAACGGATTTTACACCCACGCTTAATAGTCAGCAGAGGGGAGGGCGTGCAGGCTGATGAAGTCTGCGATGTCTTAGCTGAATTGTGTGCGTGGTCCCGGGGGTCTGTACATGAGGGTGCTTTTGAGGGTCGTCTTGGGGTCGGTGTGTATCTGGAATGGGAGGTGTTCGGCGGCTGTGAGGGTGTCGTCTAAGTTGGTTGTGATGCGGATGGTGGTCTTGTGTACGATGGCGATGCTTTCTCCAGTCTGGTTGACGCGGTCCCTCCGAGTGAGCTTGTATCCGTCCGGGATGGCGATGTCGGGCGCTGAGGAGGCGTTCATCCAGGTTTCCGTGAGGAAGGCGCCGTCTGGTGATGTTGTGTCGAGCAGGTTCCAGAGTTCCACGGCGTGTCTGTGGACGGAGCGGGTGTTGAGCAGGATGCACTTGAGGTGGTTGCTGCTGGTGATCGGCTTGGCGGGTGCGGTGCAGGTCCGGAGGCAGGTGAGTTGGCAGGCTTGGCGTGCGAAGGGTCCGTGGGTGCGTTTTGGGGTGGCTTGGTAGCAGGCGGGGTTCCGGCCGGCGTTGAGTGAGTTGAGGGTGGCGGTGTCGTAGGCCTGTCGTGTGGTCTGGTGTCCGCGAGGGCCAGGGGTCCTGGCGCTGGGCGCGGTCCAGGCGCGGACGGGCGCAGATGGGCTTGCCTTTGGCACGCCTTCCACGCACCATTTGGAGCGCCCGCTGCGCATGTCCGATGCGTGTTTGCGCGGTCTCCATTTAAGGCGAAGTGGGAGGGGGGAACAGCTGGAAGGCGGGAGTGGGGAGGACACAGAAGAAAAGGGGGCAGGCCCGTGATGTCACGGCGGCGGAAAGCGGGGAGCGGAGGGGGGTCACACCAGGGGAGGTAACGAACCAAGGAAACAGAGGTACAGTTTAACAAAGGACAACAGAGATATACTGCAAAAGTAACAAAGCAATAATCAGAGGCACAGGAGGGCAAAACAGCAAAACGGCACAACGAGCAACGGCGAGGGGGCACAGACACAGCTGGAGGGCCGTGCGGCGTGGGGGTGTCCTGAGGACAGGTCACCTCTGTCTCTCTAAGGCAGGTGAAACAAAAATACTTTAAAAAAAATCTTTCTTTATTTAAACAAACGTCAGCAAGGTACAAGGTACTTCATCAACAGGTACAATAAGGTACATCATCATTATGAGCAAATAAAGAATTGTAATCATCAAATGAAGAGTTTCGTCATTCAAAATGCAGAGATATCAAAGAGCAACAAGTTACAGCACAAGCATTTGACAGTATTATAATTAGCGATAGCATAGCATTCTGTACATATCAGCACTTGTAGCATGACAGAGTTGATTTCCACACCAGGGGTATCTCAAATACGGAAAAGAAAAAAAGAGAGGGGCACCTTAGGACCATGTACCAAGTGTGTGGGCTTATGAGTCAGTAGCGACTGGGTGTTCTGACAGATATGTCTGCAGCAGGCCCCATATGTCTCGGGGTTGTGAGGAGCGGGGGAGCAAGTCAGCATAAGTACATATTTGTTCTTGGCAAAGAATCATATCACCTAACCACTCCTTACATTTAGGTGCACGGCTGCGACCCCATTTGTAGGCCACACAGCACTTAGCTAGGAACGGGCAGAAGGATACAAATGTTCTATACGTGACAGGGATATGCGCAGTATAGCCTAGAAGCGCAGTGAGTGGAGATCTGGGAATAGGTGTAGAAGTCATGGAGTCTAGGGCCTCAAGAACTTGTTACCAGTAGTCATACACCAGGGCACATCCAGGCAAGGTGTAGAAAATCTGCCTGTCTCTTGGCATTAGGTGCTGCTATCAGATTCACGCAGGCCATACTTGTGTTGCCGCACTGGAGTATAGTAGTAGCGTTGGAGAAATCTATAGTGAATGATTCGCAGCCTGCTATTCGAAGAGACGTTTTCGATCTCTTGGCAACAGTAGGTTCATTGTTCGTCAGTTAGCTCCTGTCTTAGATCCAGCCCCCACCCAGCCCGGAAAGCATCAGGCGTGTAGTAATGGTCTACATACAGTGAGTGGTAAAGTGTAGACACTAACTGACAAGCGGAATCCACCTGAAGTACGCAATGTAGAGGTAGCAAAATGGCTGGATCAGGAGAGGAACGAAGAGTGGCATGCCCACACCGCATGTCTTAGGCGAGCATATAGAAATGTGTCAATGGTAGAAGGTGGGGGGTCGTGACACAACTGTTAAGCGTACGGAATTTACCCTTAACAAAGAGGTCTCCCCAAGCATGAATGTTTCGTGTGCGCGCCATGTTTTTAAAAATACCTTCTTGCAACAATGCCACCTCAGGGTAATAGGTTAGCGGGAGAAGAGGGGAATAAACACTGGATGCTGCCGTGTATACCAAGATGCGGGCCCAAGCTTTGTTTGTGCAGTCTCCGGAGGTAGGATCTCGTTCTCGGGGCGCTACTCTGTAAAGTATGTTATGTTATGTTTTGTTATTAGCACTTATAGAGCGCGCGATTACCCTTGGGTGTCCTGGTGCTAAGCACTGGGCCTCCTGAGAACCAGTTGGGGCATCACTGTGAGAAAAGCCACGTCTTCAAGCTCTTCCAAAACATGAGAAGGTTTGGAGCATTTTTGAGAGCCAATGGAAGCTCGCTCCAGGCTCAAGAAGGGCAGTAGATAAAACTCCTGCCTCCCCAATTTACTTTTTTCATCCTGGGCATTTGCGTTAATTTGGCCCTGGCAGAACTCAGTGTCCTCCTAGTCACATACCATTGGAGCTTTTGCCTAAGCAATTCTGGACCAATTCCGTTAATAGCCTTAAAGACTATATAAAGAGCTTTAAAGCGAGATCTTTGTTTTATAGGTCGCCGGTGTAGCTTCCTGAGCTCACCTTTGACAGAGGCAAATTTAGAGGTGCCAGACAGCAGCCTGGCTGCTGCGTTCTGCACTAATTGAAGCCTATACATCTGAGGTTCTTGCAGATACAAGTATAGACTGTTACAGTAGTCCAGCTGCGATGTTATCAAAGCCATGACATTGTCTTTAAATTGCTTTCTGACAGGAAGAACTTTATTTTCCTTATGATTCTAAGAATCATAAAACAGGCTGAGGTCACATGGCTAATTTGGTCCCCCATGATAAGTCTATCATCCACAACTATCCCCAAGTTTTTATCCTTCTTGGTAGGTGTAGGACAGGGACCCAATTCTTCCGGCCACCATGCTAGTGTCCACACCAAAGGATTATTCCCAAACTTTAACACCTCAGTCTTATTAGAGTTAAGTTTCAAACAATTAGAGGACATCCAACAAGATATTGCACTCATGCACTCATGGAAGTGCTCCCCAATCTCTTTCTCACCTCCCTTGCTTATTGACAACACAATTTGTGTGTCGTTACCATAGGAGGTGAGCAGGAACCCAAAGGATCTAATAACTCCAGCTAGAGGTGCCACATATATATTAAAAAGCGTGGACTCAAAGAAGAGCCCTGAGGCACCCCGCATGGGAGTGTGAATGGCTTAAATGAATTATTATTATTATTATTATTCCGAGTTTTGTATAGCGCCTGGTTACCAATAGGCATCCCCGCGCTTATCAGAACATAACACAGCTACAAGAATGCAAGTATTAAACAGAGAACAAAAAAGTTTTTAAAAGTTTACGAAACCTGAAGAGACTGGCTTCGGAGCGCAGTTGTAGGGGCAGTGAGTTCCACAAGGAGGCCACATTTATTGAAAACCTTCTGCCCCCAGTTCTTGCCTTTTTCACCCTGCCAACCTGAAGGAGATGTTGGTGGTCAGAGCGGAGGGAACGAGAGGCCTTATAGGGCTGGACCATCTCCTCAAGAATAGGTGGACCCACCCCGTGCAGGACTTTGTGGGCGATGCAGAGTGACTTGAATTTCACCCGGTCCTTCACAGGGAGCCAGTGCAGTGCCCTCAACGCCGGGCGGGCAGATTGCCGCCTAGGGAGACCCGTCAAAAGCCTGGCAGCCGCGTTCTGCACTTGCTGCAGTCTGTTCAGGGTAGATTCGGGTGCGCCCAGGAAAAGCGCATTGCTGAAATCCAGCCGCGAGATGATAAGTCCCTGGATGAGAAGCCTTCGAGTGGCCACTGGGAGCAGGGGCAGAATCTTCTGGGCTGAACGGAGCAGGCCAAAGCACACGCCAGCAGTCTTTTTGGCATGGGTTTTAAATGATAGGTCCTGCTCCAGCCATACCCCCAAGCTCTTGATCTCCTGCTTGGGGGGGGGCATCGGTCCCAAACAGTCTGGCCAGCTGCTGGGGGGCAAAGATGGAGAGGAGTTCCCCAGCAGCATCAGTTCCGTTTTGGAGCCATATAACTTTATTGCCATTCAGATCCACTGTTTAGGACCTGTCAGCTAGAAAAGATTGTATGAGTTTCCATGCAAGTCCTTCCACGCCAATCTCAGACAACCGGTTCATCAAAATGTTATGATGTACCATGTCAAAGGCTGCTGACAAATCTAATAGGATCAGAACAGCACTTCTTCCTCCATCCACGGCTTCTCTAATTTCTTCTATGGAACCCATATTGTGAGGGGTCCAGAGAGTTGTTACGATGGAGAAAAGCACTGAGTTGGTTGTTCATCACCTTCTCCAAGATTTTAGCAGGGAGAGGGAGGCGTGAGATAGGCATATAGTTGTTGGGGTCTTTGGTGTCTAAATTCTGCTTTTTCAGAAGCGGAAGGACAGAGGCATCTTTCCAGATTTTAGGAAAAATACCGGAGGCAAAAACATTGTTAAACACAGGAGTCAGGGCCATTCCTATCACCTCTGGTATTTCTTTGATGACCCAGGAAGGACAGGGATCACTAGGGGCTCCAGATCGGCTTATTTCTGGTGCCTCCAATGGTAGAAATTGAGTCAGTGTTCTTAATGAGTCTCTGCTGTCCAGTCTATCACTATTATTATCTGACTGTGTCTTTTCATTGACCTCAGAGAATGAGGAGAATATCACTTCAACTTTTTGTTTAAAAAAAGGGGCGATTTTTGTTACAGAATGAGGGGTTACTGTCACTCTTAGAACTGATGGATATAGTCAGTTTTTTAATAGTATTAAAAAAGTTCTTTAGAATTGGACTTAGCTAGTGCTATCTGCGTGGAGAAAAACTGTCCATGACACCATCCAATGGAATTGGGTTCGAAAGCCAATGTTCAGTGGTGACGTGGGGTTGTAGCAAGGAGGGTGAAACAAGTAGTAAGCCAAGTTTGCCTGCGCAATCAAGTTATATAACTCAAAGTTTGGAATGTCCAAACCTCCTTGCTCATAAGGTCGTGTCAACGTGTCCCATTGGATACGGGGCTGCTTACCGCCCCATATAATCGAATTAATTCTGAACGGAGAGTGCTAAAGAAGTGCCGTCCGGCATCGTAAGGGACATTAAGGAATAAGTAAAGGAATTTCAGTAATATGACCATTTTGATAAGAGATATACGTCCAGCTATAGTTAGAGGCAGCGCAATCCAGCGGGTAATGCATCCAGCGATATGCTCCATGGCACATCCATAGTTAATACGCATAAGTTCTTCGCGATCTGTCGTAACCCAGATCCCCAGGTACTTGACTTCATCGTCACACAATACAATAGGATAATCCATCTCGAAGATAGCAGCACTAGTCAACGGAAAGATTTGTGATTTGGACCAATTTATATTAATGCCAGAAATGCCAGAAAACTGAACCAACAACACAAATGAAAGTACTGGACTAACTTAATTTCTAATAGCCAAAGATCTGTTATGAATAAAGCATATCAGGCTGATGTAACATTTGTTACTAATTTATTTCAATAATTTTTCAAAAGATTTCTTATTTTTTTAAAGAGAATAATATAATGCAATATACATTGTCATTTATAATGTTGAGAACACCAATAATTGGTCAGAACAGATCGCATTTTTCGTGGCTTGTGTTGAAGCGAATCGTTGCTTCAGTTTAGTTGTAATCAGCGGAGCCTACAAATGAATTGTGCCGCCGAGCCTTCTCCTCCACAGATGAAGACAGCGCATCGTCAATGTCAAATGAGTCTACTTCCTGATTCCGCTGATTACAACTAAACTGAAGCAACGATTCACTTCAACACAAGTCACGAAAAATCCCAGCCAATTGACAACTACGCTAAGACCGGGTACCCAAAGCCAACATCCCAAAGCGTGAAGACCATTTGGGATAACTCCACACCTGCCTATATTGTGACATCATACACAGGAGAAATAAGAAATCGTGTTTGGTCCTGAGGAGAACCCCGTAACTAGGAGGTTTCGAAACGCGTCGACCTCGTAGGTCCAGTGTCAGTCGTAAAAATCTAAAGTACTGAGTCAAACATAATACGATCTGTTCTGACCAATTATTGGTGTTCTCAACATTATAAATGACAATGTATACTGCATTATATGATTTAATGAATTGTTTATATTGACACGGACCCATACCTCAGAGGTATTTGTTTTGTTTATAGGAATATGAGTGGTATGCTTGTGGTGTGAAAGATTCAGCGTGGATGTGTTGTATGGTGGTTTATGATCTGTATTGTAAAAATTTGTATCTATTTGTATATTTTGTATATATTTGTGATATGCACAAGAAATTGTCTTTGAAAAAATAAGAAATCTTTTGAAAAAATATTGAAATAAATTACTAACAAATGTTACATCAGACTGATATGCTTTATTCATAACAGATCTTTGGCTATTAGAAATTAAGTTAGTCCAGTACTGGCATTTGTGTTGTTTGTTCAGTTTACATTTGACTTAGCCTTGCTGGTTAGGAGTCAAGACCCAGTTTTGTTCTCAAGAAATGCCAGAAAAGCCACCGAATTTAACAAATTCACGTATGAGTTGATTAAAATTTTGGCGGGGCTCTTTTAAATAGAGGGTAACATCATCTGCATAGAGGGATATGAGGACAGGGCGCAGGAGGCAACTAAGAATCACATGATTGTAATGTTGTCTAATCCTTGCCGCCAATAGTTTCATTACCAGGGCAAAAAGGAGAGGGGACATCCCTAGCGAGTGCCGTGGGATAGGGAAAAGGATGGTGAGGTGTGTCCATTAATCAATACTCTGTATAGGTGACAAATACAACAGTCGGATCCAGGAAAGGAAACCGACAGGGAGCCCCATGAATTGAAGCACAGTGACCAGGTAATCCCATTCCACCGAGTCAAAAGCCTTGGAGGCATCTAAAAAGACTCAAAAACACAAGAACCTCTCCTAGAACATTAAATACCTGTAGGTAATATATCCATTACTTTTCACATACCATCATTGTCCCACACAGCAAACGTTATTAGAAAAACGTAGGGTTTATTATTTCAAGTCAATCCTAAATTGTTTCATAAAAACACTCCATATATACATATACAATACAATTTTATCAACAAAAACACATCAGATAGCCCCCAACCAAACTCATACATTCAGGCATCCTCTCACTCACCCACGCCGTCATACACCAAAACAAAAGAACAATACAATATTAACAGGACCACAGGTTACAAAAAATGAACAAGGACAAATATAGTACAAGCAAAAACCTGGCGCCGACGCACGTTTCAGAAAGGACAAATATCCAAAAGTTCCTTTGTCATGGCGCAAGGAAAATCATATAATTTTCTTCACAGTCGTGGATCTGTTGAGTTTTCAATGAATCAATCTGTTCAGGGCCTGATACCAAATATCACAGGGGCTATATCTTGAAGATGGAGGAAACAAGTATAGATATCTGAAAAGTTGGGGTGGTGCCCGCCACTTAGTACAGTACAGCTGATCGCGATCTGGAATCTAAGGGGCGAGGCCCTCACGAGCAATCTCGGAGGAACACCGTTGGTACCAAATGCTTTAAATACGTAGGATAATTGAAAGGGACGACGAAGCTAAAGATAAGTTTAGTGATATACGTAAAGAGTTTAGTTTCCCTTCTCCTCTACGGGGGTCCAAAGAAGGTACAGCAACTTTCCCAACACAATAGGTGGTCCCAGGTGGTGGAGGACCATAAATTCCTCTAATATAAATACGGGGGCTGAGGATACAGCTGCAATTCCCTAGGAAAACGACTGTGCAAAGTCCCGGCGAAGCAGCATGTCTCTTTCTGCAGCGCCGTCGCATCTAAAAAGACTGCAGCTAGTGCTAACTTGGGATCAACTGTCTGTAAGATGGAAAACCTGGTACGAAAGTATTGGGATGTTGCTCTCCCTGGTATAAAACCCGCCCGATACGGAAGAACTAATTTGTCTAAGAGAAGCATAAACGATTCGCCAACAATTTGGCAAGAATCTTGGTATCAGTGTCCAGGAGGGACAACGGTCGATAGGATTCACACCGGTCAGCGGGCTGACCTGGCTTTAACAGTGACATAATAAGAGCTTCCCTCATTGAGGGTGGAAGGATTTGCAACTCGTAAGCTTCCAGAAAAACTTCACTGTATGATTTATAAAAATTGACTGGAAGGCCATCAGAGCCAGGAGCTTTGCCCGACCTCATCTGCATAATGGAATCACGCAGCTCGTTGTTCTCAAATGGTGCGGCCAGAAATTCATGTTGTGTGTCCCCCAGCCATCCCAGGGTAATGTCGCCAAAAAAGGGAGTGAAATCTGGGGGAGAGGTACGTTGTGTTTCATACAAATTCTTGTGAAAAGTGGTAAATGTGTTAAGTATGTCTTGGCTATCCCTGTGTCTTGTGCCTTCATCATCGACTACCTCCAACACATAATTGGAAAAACGGTATTGTTTAATATCAGTAGCTAAAGCCCGGCAGGGTCTTTCCCTCTCCCCATAACGGCGAGCAGTGAAGTATTTGCCTCGGAATTTCACTTTGCGGTCAGCAGTGGTTATGTAGTTTCTCCAGGAGCAGTGCTCTATGTGTGTCAGACCTATCTCTCCACATGTCAGCCTCCAGGTGCCGTATCTCACACTCCAGTCATTGTAGATTCCGTCTAACGTACCGGAGGACCCCAAATTTCTTGGAGATGCTTATACCTCGGACAGTGACTTTAAAAGCCTCCCAGAGTGTGACCAATAGTTCTACAGAACCTTTGTTTCTGTCAAAAAAGTATTTGATTTCCTCCACGAGTTTGGCCTGGAAATCTGTATCTAGAAGGATCTCTGGTACAAGCCACCGGAAACGGGGAGTTGCCATTGCATTGGAAGGGGCTAGCTCAAGGCACACTGGGGCATGGTCTGAGTGTGTGCGGGCAAAGTGAGTTGCAGACTGAATCCAGGGAGTTGTGCCCTGTAAGCTGAGCTAGTAGTCGATGCGACACCACGTGGTGTGCCCCGATGTGTAATATTTTATCTTCTCTCCCAGGTGAGTGTGTGTACCTCCAGGCATCCACAAGCCCGTATTCCTCTGATATCCCCAGTAGTGCTTCGCACGTATTAGTGTAATGGTAAGGCAGGGGATTGGAGCTGTCCACCGCTGGGTGCAAGGCTGTGTTGAAATCTACCACCCAAAGCACATGTGAGGAGCCTATGTCTAATATGCGTCCCCACAGAGTGGTGAAGTAATTCGGATCATCATGATTAGGCCATAGCTACACGCCAGGGTAAATAACTCTGTGCCCAGGGGGCCCCACATTATGCAACTGTGACTTTTGTGAAATTGGAAGCCAATCTGTTGCCATAGCTCAGAGGCGTGCAAGGGTCCATTTGTGTCTCTTGGAGCAGTGCGATTTGCACCTGGTAGCGATCTAAGTAAGCTAAGATCTGTCTCCACTTTCGAGGGTCGCGTAAACCCCTGACGTTCCATGTAAGCCTTTTCACACTAAGGGGCTTAGGATGTGTCGTTATGTGAAACTGGGAGAAGAAGAAATGTTATGAGTGTGCCTGCAGAGCAGTGTTTGCTAGTATGTGTGCTCTAATCGACATATTTAGAGATTTGTACATGGTGCATGACGGAACAGTAAACAAAAAAACACCCCAACCTCCCCCCAACCCACAAGTTATTTCAGTAAAGTTGACATCCAAATAGCCAGCAATACAAAGGCCCCCCTCACAACGTCACCCGAATCGCACCGGTGATCAACCACCCACCCAAAAGAGTACAATGAGTCAATGGAAGTTTGCAAACCCGGTAATACTGGGATAGGACCACCCAAAGGGGAGCTCCCATAATGGGGCACCAGGTGGGCACAAATACTCTCCCATGACCCCTCATCGCTGTATTGCAATCCCATAGAGAAATCAAAAAAGAAAAGGATCCCCAGGGGAGGATACCAGCAATGTGCGGGGGGGAATACCCGGTAAAGTATCTAAATTATGTACGAATTATACAAATATCGTACAGGCCAAGATGTAGCACTGAAAGATATAACAACTAAGCCCACAGGGCACTTATCTAACCAGGTCTGGACGATAGACACAGAGGAGTCTGCAGCAATGGAAATGGCACCAGAATACAGCAAGAAGTTTTCATGTCTAAGTGCACACAGCATAGTCTTTTTAGTTTTCAAATCGCCATTGTCCTGTGGCTAAACAGCTGCCAGAAGGAGAAGGTGATCTGGAGTCGCAGTCCCACCTCGGAGAGTTCTTTGCTATCTTCTTCAGGAAGTCGTCTACCTATTGCACATTCGTACAGGGAAAATCCGGAGTTTAGCGGGGTACAATAGGGTGTACTCAATGTTGGCTTTACGTAACTTTTGCTTTGCAGGAAGAAATTTACGACGTGCCTCCTGAACTGCAAAGATAAAATCTGGGTAGACAGAGAAAGTGTTTCTTCGAATTGTAACGGCTAGGCCTAGCGGGCTTTTGCAGTACAGTATCTCGGTCTCTGAAGTTAACAAGCGACGATGGGTCTCGGGGGCCCCAGGTGGAGGGAGGGGCCCCAGGGAGTGGCGCGCGTGCTCTACCACAAGATAGGGTGAAAAGGAGTCTACTCAAACCTGGTTTTCAGGAGACGCTTCACGTAGTCCTCCATCCGTCCAGCGTTGGTGCTCTCTGGATACCCACCAAGCGGATGTTGTTGCGATGGCTTCCGGATTCAATGTCCTCGTTCTTGGCCTAGATGACTTTTAGCAATTTATCCATACTTGTAACTTGTTCCTGTAATTGAGATTTGGTATCCTCAGTTCCAGAGATACGACGCTCAGCCTCCTTAATATGACCATCATGCTTGTCAACTTTATGAACCAGGAAGTCCAGACGATTGTTCATGGTGAAAAAGTGCGACCCGCCTCCGTCACATACAGGCAATGATGGCGGCTTGCTGGAGAGTCGAGGATCCCAAAGGGAGAGGAGGATCACAGAGCGGTGTCATGCAGCCCCGCAGATCTTATGAAAACTGGAACCTGCCGGCAGGCGGATGGCGATTTAGAAAAGGGGGTGGTGATGAACAGAGTGTCTGAGTTAAGCAGACCACTCTTACCCAGTCCAAAGATCAGGGCTTGATCCATCACCGTTATTTATCTCACTGCCCCATCCCAGCTTAGAACCTGGCTATATGCAAATCAGTCTGTCCCTGGCCCAGTGCATCATGGGAACAGGGCAGACTAAACTACCAAGCCAATTCTTCACCAGAAAGGAGACAAGCTACCGGGGACCGGTTTCTGGCATTTCAGCCTTCTTCGGCCCGGCTTGCTTGAATCCTGATGGAGCAGTGAGAAAGGGACTCATGTCTGAGTATACCCTGCCACACCTATAGTGGCCAAAAACGATTTAGAAAAGGGGGTGGTGATGAACAGAGTGTCTGAGTTAAGCAGACCACTCTTACCCAGTCCAAAGATCAGGGCTTGATCCATCACCGTTATTTATCTCACTGCCCCATCCCAGCTTAGAACCTGGCTATATGCAAATCAGTCTGTCCCTGGCCCAGTGCATCATGGGAACAGGGCAGACTAAACTACCAAGCCAATTCTTCACCAGAAAGGAGACAAGCTACCGGGGACCGGTTTCTGGCATTTCAGCCTTTTTCGGCCCGGCTTGCTTGAATCCTGAGGGAGCAGTGAGAAAGGGACTCATGTCAGGCAGGCGGATGGCATCAGCAGTCAAGGTAAACAGGTAGATGAGAGGATAATTGTTGGATATTTTTACCAGGTCTTCAGAGAGGTGTGCGGCCATCTTGGATGTGCTCCACCTAGTGCCCCCTGAAACAAAAATACTCCCTTTCAGAAACCCTTTCTAACTTTATATGGGTCTTGAATAGTACAATGCTTATTAAGTATGGGCGAATTTTGCAAATCTCGCGTTTGCGAATTTTGCGGATTTGCGAACTCGCAATCCGCAAAATCCGCGAATTCTCGCCCATTTGCGGATTTTTTTTTGTGTTCGCAAGTGTTTCTGCCAGTTCGAGAGGATTTGGTACTAGTTCGCAATTGCGAACTTTCTTGTCGGCTCGCAACGGTCGCGACTATGTTGTTTCTACGTCTGGTTCATCATCACAGCCTCCCAGCACCCTCTGTTTCACCACTGCCACCCTCTCTTTGACCCATGCCACCCTCTGTTACATCAATGCCACCCTCTGGTTCATCATAACTGTTGAAGATGGGGGGGGAAAGCAAGCCCACCTGCCCTGCTTGAACTGACATGAATTCATTTGGGGTTAGTTTATTAACAACACCTGCCCTGCCCCAACTGACAATAATGAGTTAGGGGCTAATTAATGTGTCACTGAATTTGAAGTTCCAGCCTGGCACCTTCGTGTCTGCTCCCTTAGCTGTAAATCAGGACCTTTGTGGCATACAGTTAAGGTCAGAGCATGGTCACATAATAGTTGCAAGCAGGCAACCGAATTCTGGAGGGCCCCCTCAGGAAGCACTACAGGGAATCGTTACAAATCATGAGGTTGACCTTTTGCACCTGCTCATTGCTTTTGCTTTTGCAAAAATCGTTTTTCGTTTTTTTCGCGCTATTCGCGGGGAGCGGCGTCGTGCGAAACCGACCGCGGAAGCCGCCAATTCATGCGAATGAGCTTTATATTTTTTTGCGGCTTGTTGTTTTGCGAGTTTTTTTGCAGTATTCGTGAGCCGCTTGCAGCGCAACACGCGAATTTACCCCAAGGTTGAGTACGGGCGCGGCCATTTTGTTTGCGTGACGTATTTCCGTTTCCGCCCGCTATGTATAATCTCGCGCAGTAAGCGCATTGCAAGTACAAGTTCGCACAAGATCGCGAGGAAAATGTCGTGCGAACTTACTTTTGCGCTCGTGAACGGGCGGCGGCCATCTTGTTTTTCATTCATTTCCTGTGTCTGGGCATGGTGTTCAATCCTCTTGCTATCTTTGCCATCCTTTGCTTGTTTTCAGTTTTTTTTAATGATTTTGCTTCTTATCTATCCCTCTCTTTTCCTAGCTGTATATTTTTGTCTTTTCTGCTATTTTTCTTTACTTTTAAACTACTTTTTTAAACTCTTTTCTTTTCTTCTTCCCTATCCTATTCCTTCTTAATTTTCTACTTCCTACCTTACCTGCCCAGACCATGGTGAAGCCAGGCGCCGTGAAGCTGCCCAGGCACTTGAGGGTGGCAGCGGCGGCGGGGAGGAGGAGTCCTGGACCCCGTGCCAGGACACCATGCGGTCGATTGAGGGGGGAGCAGGTGATGCGACGGGAGATCTTCAGCCCGGAGGAAGTGGGTGCGCTGGTCTACTTCGTCCAGCGCCGCCTGCCCAGGACCATCGCGGGAGGCGGCAGGATCGCGGCCGGCGGCTACAACATCCGGAAGCGCCGGAAGCGGTGGGAGAAGGTGTGCTGGGCCATATCCCACCTCTACGGTGTCCAGCGCACCTACAGCCAGGTCACCCATCGCTGGACAGACCTCCTGGACCGGGAGCGCGACCTGCTAGACCAGCTCGGCTTGGAGATACCCGGGCTTGGTGAGTAGTAGTAGCCATTTCATCACTCACTAGTATGATGTTTTCTCCTGCTCTGTGTTGTTGTATTGCAAATATTTGTTTTTTACATGGAGCAAGCCAATAATGCCGCTGATGACGATTACATTGTAGTTAAATTATATTTCAAAATCTTCTGTGCATTTCAGGTGCACTGCTCTTCTTCTCAGTGGCGTTGCTACTATGCTTATTTGTTTTCTATTTTGTGGTCTCATTGGCCTGAGTAACTATTGTGTATGAGTGTACTTTACAGAACTGCGTAATGCTAGACACTAGGGGGCAGATTACATTTATAAGCCCCTTGCGCCACGTTTACGTTGCCTTGCGTGACGCAACAGCGGCGTAAACGTGGCGCATCCCTGCGAGTCATTTACAGCATGATGCATCTAGGGAGATGCGTCACGTTATAAAGCCATGGGTCTGCACCACAATGGGTGCGTTCCTAGTATGCAGGGTGGGCGGTCCGGCGGCTGTGCGCCTCGCAAAATTGCCTGCGTGAAATCTACAAGATTTAACGCAGGCACTTCTGCGACGCTGTTACGTCAATTCAATTCCTTATGCCTGCTTGAAGCAGGCGTAAGGACTGACACAGCATGTTAAGTATTGGGTGGCCCTGAGCATTACTGGAGTTGCATTGCGTTGGCGACGTGACTGCAGCGATGCGCCGCTCTTACGTGACGAGATGCGTCACGCAAGTGCCTACCCTTGCGCCAGGGCGCGCCGCATTGTAAATGAGGCGCATCTGCCGTGTCGCAAGGGTACTTTTGCGTGACGCATTTGATCTGGCGCATCTCTGGAGATGCGCCAGAACGCGTAAGTAAGTATGCCCCTAAGGGGCAGAATTGCAATTACCGTTGCATCCCTGCAAAGTAGCAGGGATGTGCCATTAATTGTGCGGCCCGCTACCACCACCAAACATGGTGCGCCGTATTTGCAATGCGGCGCACCATGGGCCCAAAACGTCACCGAAGCTTTACTGCTGGAGTTGCGTCGCAACGATGGCGCAGCTCCATCAATGCTCTGGGGTACCCTATCTCCCCAATGCTGGGTCAAGCCGTACGTCTGCTTCAAGCAGGTGCAGGGTTTGTGTGACGCATAATTGTCCTAAAGGTGACTGATTGAAATTTTGTAGATTTCCCTCAGCCACTTTTAGGATGTGTTCCAGCGCAGGAATGCCCTCCCTTGCGCCAGAACGCCCCCTGATGGCGCAGGGCTTTATAATGGGATGCATCTACCAAATGCTTTACGTTGTTATAATATTATAAGCCGCACCATGGCGCCCTTTTTTGTTTAGCTGCTGCGTCACAAAAGTCACGCAAGAACGGAGCAAAAGAGCCGCAAGGGGCTTAAATCTGCCCCTTCCTTTGTGCCCCTGACAATAAGAAAAATAGTGGCGGTGGATTGATAGTTTGACTATTTAAATGACTGGTAATGTAGCAGGCAACTGTTAGTGTTGTCACTGATCTGACTGAAATCACAATGGAGTTTGTCTGTCACTTTGCGTCTTGCCTGCGGCCTGCTGCCTGCCAGTCCTAGGTGAACCTTTCAGTACTTTGTTTAGTGAGTTACGTGACTTTCGAAGTCACAGGTTCGCAAATAAATGAAAACTAACCCTAATCAATATAATTTCGCGGAAATATTTTGTTATTGTTCTTTTGAAATTTTTGATTTGGTTGACATTGACAAGCAACAATCATCCATGTTTTCTGTTCTTTCTTTCATGTTGTACGTCAGCTCCCCCCAGGGGCGAGGGGAGGACACAGGAGCAGCAGGCGGCGGATGCTGTTGAACAGGGCCAGGATCGGGCAGGCGAGGGCTCCTTTGCTGGCCCCAGTAAGTTTTCATTTTAGACTAGTACCTATTTTTCCTAGCGTTCCTCATTTGACTTTTTCAAAATCGTCTTTGATCTTCTTGTAGACTGTATCTAAATTCTTATCCTGCCTCTACTATGACTACCTGTGGTATTACTAGATTATTCTTATTAGTCTGTCTGTGTAGCTAACTAAGATTGCACGGTTGGCGAAACTCCCATTCTACTCAGCAATAGCTCTATCAACTTAGTGCAGTCCTCTGGGATTGTCCATAATGTCTTTTGAAGTGTTCTATCTGCTTTGAAAATTCCCAACTATAAAAGGTGAATGACCACCAAGAAATAATAAGATACTACCTTTTGGTTTGGATAGGAGGACAATCCCTACCACTACAGTCGCGCGGACAATTCTTCTGCAGAAACAGCACTATGGACAATAAATAGTGCATTGCTTATCAATTATAATAGGCGCTGTTAGAGTTTCCACATACCTCTGTGATAACAGACTTTGAACCCCCAATGTCCTTACTGACTGACTACATAGTGTGGCACAGTCATTTACCTCCCGAATTCATCGATCATTGATCCCCAATGATGATTATTATCCAACGTAGCTGAAGAGTACGGAGTCAGAGTCAAGAAGTGTCAGAGGCACGGACTCATGCTTGCAAAAATTGCAAAACCTTTCGCTCAGTCACTCTAGTCACTCTGGACCAAAAAACACAGAGTCTCTCTAAGTTTAAAAGCTTTATTAAAAGTAAACACATTTATTAAAATGAAGTCATAATAAAAAAAAGAAACGTTTAACTGAGAATGTAAAAGTGGTTAGTGCTGACGATTAATTGAAGACATTTCTTGTGGTCGAGCCGAGCTCACACCTTGTTTCAACTTGATCTTGTTGTTAGAAGTCCATCTTCTGTCTGTGTGGAAAAAAATGGTGCGTGTTAAAAAGCCAGCCTTCATCAGTTGTGCCAAAAAGTGCTGCATTACATTGTTTTGACATGTCTTCATTCCTAGACCAAATACTAGTGAGTGGTTTATTCTAACATTCTTAAATGTACTTTGTAGGTGGAACATCTGGTGGCGGGGCCAACGCGGAGGTGGTGGTGCTCGACACGGAGGCGGAGGGCAATTTCTCAGGGGAGGATGCGGCGGTTCCAGTGCCGGCTGTGAGAGTTCAGACGGTGGTGGTGGCGGGCAGAGGTAAGCTCTTATATATTCCTTACTTATTGAGATTGAAGACGTGGCTGGGAAGGAAAGAATATGAGATGCATGGCTGGGTGAATGATGAAGCAATGACTGGTGGAAGGACAACAGCCTGGGTGGGTGACACAGAAACTGTATGTGTCCATATACCTGGATCATGCTACTATCTGACTCTTAGATAGCATATGTGTATCTAGAGCAGGGGTACTCATAGTACGGCCCGGCAAGCCTTCCTTGGCGGTGTGCCGACCTTGCAGACAATCACTGCTCCCCCGACCCCCACAGAGCAGAGTGGAGATGCAGGGCCACAAAGAGGTGAAATAGAACAAAGCCTCTGCTCTGTGGGGCCGGGCAAGCAGTGATTGTCAGGGTTGAGATGCAGAGGCGCTACAACAAACAAAGCCTCAATAATATGTTAATGGTCTTTTAAAGACCTGTTAAGTACTTTGGTGTGGCTGTAAATTGTAAATTGTAAATTGTTGTGTCTTGTAAAGCGCACTGCTACCCGGAGGCCTCGTAGCGCTATAGACCGCTGGGGAACCCGTCCTGGCTTTCCCTGTGAGATAGTCCCTCCTGGGGGTCTCCAAGGTGAAACCAGGCATCCCCGGCGTTTGTGTGGGGCCGTTGTGGAGATGAGGCAAGCTAATGCCCAGAGTTGCCGAGTGTGCTCCCTGGTCGGAGTAGGCACCGATGCGAGAATTATCAGTCCGCTGATCCTGGTCCAAGACCCTGCCGCGTCGGGAATCGAACCCTGGTCCCGGGCCGTTCTCTGCACTCGGGTCTGCCGCCTCTAACCAGTGAGCCACACCTCTCCACAGTCTGTGTGTGTGTGCGCGTTGAGGAAGCTGTCTCAGCCCGGGCTGAAGGCTGACACAGACAGACACACACACAGTGAGATGACAGAGGGGGAGGGAGAGGGAGGGCAGGAGGGAGAGAGAGATGGAGAGGAGGGCAGGAGGGAGAGCATGAGTGAGAGAGATGTATGTAAATGCTGGGTCTGGTGGCTCAGTGGATGAAGGCATCTGCTGCAGGGACCTGTGTGCAACCTCATGGTCACAAGTTTTCGTTTTGCTTTAGCCCCACCCCCTCTGACTCCGCCCCCACCAGTGCACACAAACTACACTGTAAATTTAGCCCCTGAGAGAAAGTTTGTGAGTACCCATGATCTAGAGAGAGTAGACGGTCAGTGGATGAACTAAGTGTAACTTTGAAGAGCATGTAACACTGCACCCGCACATCCGTTCCAGTGTAGGAAAGGCAAGGAAAAGAAGTTTTAATTTTGTCCAAATACCATCAATAGTAGCAGTAGTTTGTATTGCAAGCACAGCATAGATCCGGTTATTACGGTGGCCACTCCCTACCTCTCTTAATAAGTTTAGTAGTACTCAGTCATTCATGTGTGGATGAATCACTGGTCACTCAATAAAAAGCAAAGCACCTAAAGTCATCCCATATATAAGCAAAAACATCCCATGTGAAGTGATAGATAATCAGATTATTTATCTTCTTCAATTTTCCATTTCTAGTACTCATTTGCACTGTAGGGTGAAAGTTAAATTAATAAGCAGTAGCCCTTGAGTTGTAACAGAGTATTCTCAGTGCCACCCGTAATAGAAAAGTAAGAGCTTCACCACCTGCATGTACTGGACGGGTACAGTAACGCAACGCAAGTCTAGGTCACTCATCATGGCGTGCGTCTCTTTTTCTCGGGTGCAAGTTTAATGCGCTGGCATTATGCCGGCTTGCAGAAGATAACGTACCAATTTTCCTAAACAAGAGACAAGAAGAAGAATAAGACTGGTGTACTTTCATAGTCGATTCCAATGGAAGTCCATAGTGCTCGTAGAATTTGTTCCTTAAACTCCCTCTAATGTTAGAGCAAGGATGAAGAAGTGTGAGGTTAGATAGATACTGGCCTCAATAGTTATGTAATGCGCTAGCAAGTTGCTAGTTGTACTGCAACACAAATTTCTGCTGAATGATTGAGTTAATCTTAAAGAGCATTGGTTACAGACTATGTCTTCCTTTCTTCATATAGATGCTCCTTCCAAACGAACAAGGAGGAAGGAGCTGGCTAGAGCGGCCTGGCAACGGAGAATCGATGCCACTGTGGCCGAATATCGGCGGCTGGTGGCCCTGGAGGACGAAGAAAGTGTGCAGTCGACCACAACAACAACGTCGTCTGCATCGGCCACCGTGCCCCCACGGGCTGCCACCCAGCACAGTGGTCCACCCAGACTGAGCCGGGCTGCCAAAGCCAAACGCCACCGCCGAGTAGCAAGGACAACAGCTTCCTCTCACAGCCGTTGCACCTGCAAGGCAGTGAAGGCACGCCTGCGCCGCAGTACCCTGATGGTGTCCCGCCTTCAGCAGGAGCTCCACCACTTTTCAAACGTGTTGGAGGGGCTCCGCGTAGAGCACGCCTTGCTCCACCAGGAGCATGATGCCCTGGCCCAAAAAGTAGACAGCATCCACCCATAGTGTCCCTTGCCCCTTTTTTAGAGACTTTTGGGGGGTGGGAATTGGGAGTTGGGTTTTTGGGGACGTTTGAAGGACAATCGTTGGGGTTAGGGAGGGTCTTGCGGGAGATTATTTTGTTAGGGATATAAATATACTTTTTCAAACTTTATCTGAGCATACCTGTTTTTTACTGCTTGCCTGGTGGGTGGGGGTTTAACAGTGACTTTGTTTTCCTGAAAGTTTAGTTCCATTTTCTTCCTTTAAGTGTAAATGCCCAAATGTTTTCAACACTAAGTGCCTCTCACAGAGTAAGTGAAGTGAATTCAAGAGTCCTAGGACTTTAGTAGTACTACCGCCAGTCTCTCGTCTCTCCTCCTAATACTCCATTATACCCCCAAACCACCAAACGCTTATCTTACCTGTAATTTGTGTTTGAAAGTAGGGCTAGACCCAGGGCTGGCTGCACGGGAAAAAGCGAATAAGGTTGGCAATCTTGGTCAGATAAAATTTCCTCATAGCGGTGGTACTAGTGGTGTGACACAGTGGCAGTTGCATGCCTATGAAAAAAAAGAAAATTAAATCTGGTTTGTCCTCCTGAGCAATTCAACGGTACAATAGAGAATATAGCAGGTGACAGAAGTACACTAGAACAGTGCCACATTGTAGCCTAGCAAATGGTAAAGTATAACTACTAATTTGGTTGAAGTTCTTTGACATTAGCCATGGGTCTTTGTCAAGCAGAGTAAGAATATATCCTCGGATTTCATCACCAGCCTGTTGCTATCACATTATACTCCCCAGCAAGTGTGTGGATTTATTGCTGTACTTTAGTCACACATCAATCAAAACCACACAGCCCGGGGGAAGAGGGTTAGGGTTTGAAAAATGGATGGGTATGGGGGTTTTTGGGAAAGGTTTTGGGAGACAAGAAAAAATAGCACAGCATGGACAAACAATTGTGAACATAAACAAATCTTTGGGTACAAACCTATCCATCAATCTTTGAAAGTGCATGCACTACTGCATGCATGTCAGTGAAAAGTAAGTAGTACTTTCGACAACTGTGGAAGAAAGAATGCGACAGTACAGGGCGTGTGTGGAATTATTGATAACTATATTCAACATAAGGTCTCTGTTGCCAGATACCTGAGAGCCTTGCTGGTCACTATAAATCCATTCACAACACTCAATGGGGTTGGTCTGGAAGGTATAGTAGATAGAAAAGGAGAAATTGTTTTTTTTTCTAGGTGTCCCCTCACTCACCAGGGTTGCCCCTTGGTGACATGCTTCATCATTGGGGCCATCCCAGTCCTCTACGGGCTGGGGCGTGCTGCGACTTGCAAATTACGTAGGAGCACTTACAAATGACTATGTGTGGTGCAGATGTGATAGTGGAGTGGACTAAGTGATGTGTTAAGGGATCAATTTAGAAGCAGAGAGAGATCCAAGAAATGCAGTCACAGTCAGAGAAAAAGGCAAGGGATACTGTATCTGTATGTTGTTGTAGTTGTCCTGTTGAAAGTGGTAAGTAAGCTGCCTGCTGAAAAAAAATCCTCTTATTAGCGGCACTCCTCCATTGCAGCCGACGCTTCGTCCATCGATATTGGTCACCAGAAGACACCCTGTAAAAAAAGCACAGCATGGACAAACAATTGAACATAAACAAATCTTTGGGTACAAACCTATCCATCAATCTTTCAAAGTGCATGCACTACTGCATGCATGTCAGTGAAAAGTAAGTAGTACTTTCGACAACTGTGGAAGAAAGAATGCGACAGTACAGGGCGTGTGTGGAAATATTGATAACTATATTCAACATAAGGTCTCTGTAGCCAGATACCTGGGAGCCTTGCTGGTCACTATAAATCCATTCACAACACTCAATTGGGTTGGTCTGGAAGGTATAGTAGATAGAAAAGGGGAAATTGCTTTTTTTCTAGGTGTCCCCTCACTCACCAGGGTTGCCCCTTGGTGACATGCTTCATCATTGGGGCCATCCCAGTCCTCTATGGGCTGGGGCGTGCTGCGACTTGCGAATTACGTAGGAGCACTTACAAATGACTATGTGTGGTGCAGATGTGATAGTGGAGTGGACTAAGTGATGTGTTAAGGGATCAATTTAGAAGAAGAGAGAGATCCAAGAAATGCAGTCACCGTCAGAGAAAAACACTAAGGATACTGTATCTGTATGAAGTTGTAGTTGTCCTGTTGAATTTGGTAAGTAAGTTGCATTCTGAAAAAAAATCCTCTTATTAGCGGCACTCCTCCATTGCAGCTGACGCTTCATCCATCAATGTTGGTGACCAGAAGACACCCTGTCCACTGCCTGCCTGATGCTGAATTGTGGCTCGCTAATGTGAAGCCTGACTCCATCCTTTTTTCCCCATTGCAGAGACTGAAACCCGGCCTGTAATTATTCAACGAAAAACAGGAAGTGATATAATATTACAACACCACTGATAAATAAATATAAGGTATGTAGGCTGTGGAGTGCAAAAAGTCACACTTTGATTTTCCTAGTAGACAGTACAATATTTTAGAAAGTGCGTACTCTGTCTGAGTCACCTTTTGAAGGACAAATAAGTAGGGGCAAATTAATGTAGCGGATCTTTCCCCTCAAGCTAGGTGTACTGTAAACTGTGTTGCAAAAATCTAGAAACACATGCAATCCTGCTGCTAGGGCTAACCCTAACGAACCCTAAGTTACAAAAAGTGCCAAAAGGCTTTTCCGCAAGGATTTTGTCCCAACCACTTTTAGCTGGTATTAGACCTTTCCAGGAATGCCCCAAGACCCGCCAACCCACCCGCCAAGAAGCATAACACCCCCAAACAGGCCAAAAGCAAAATCTCATACTTGCAATATTTCTCGGCCTTCGGTCCAAACGCGCTGCGTAGCTAGGCCATAAGTCGGGGTTGCCACCACGGATTTCCTGAAAAGCAAATGCAATCAAGATTAGAGTTTCCCAGCAGTGCTCCCAGACCCCAAAACTCACCCACAAACACCAGGAAGCCCCCCTAAGAGCACCTCAAAGGCAAGCAAGTCAGCAAAAACACTAAAAAATGTGTGCCTCAGATTTGGTCCAAAACACTTTTATCCGGTATTAGAGCTTCCCAACAATGGTCCCAGAGCCTGCAAAGAGGTAGAACAACACCTACACAAGTGCTGAGTCTTTCTTCATTGGGCGTAAACCAGCCCTCTGGTTTGATGGAAATAGGAGTCTGAAGGAGGAGGATAGAGGAGCATGTTCTTCTGAACTTGCCATTTCCTTCAATTTTCAGCTGTTCTCTTTCAAACCTCTTCGCTTAGCTTTTCCCAAATTACAGTCCTCCTTGCTGACTGCACGCGTGAAGAACTCAAAAGGACGAAGCATGCGTGTCAGGCTTTGAACTATGTTCCATTGCGCCGCACCCATCCTCAGGTCCTCTGTACCCTCTGTAAGGAAATATTGATCGAGTACCGTATACTGCTCATACAGACGCTCAAGCATGTAGAAGGTTGAGTTCCAACGTGTTACCACCTCCTGGATTAGTGCTTTCACTGGCATTTTACGTTGATATTGCCGGTTCCTCAGCTGCTTCCGGGCCTTAAAAGAATGGCTGAAATGGTTGCACATTTTTTTGGCAGGTGTCCAATACTCTGTACGCTGCACTGCCTTTATTACCCAAGAATTTTTGGACAACCAGGTTTATACGGTGCGCCAAACACGGCACTCTGAAATAGTTACCCTCCCTCATGGCCTTAACTATATTTGCGCCATTGTCCGTGGAAACATAACCAACCTGGCGTTTTAGTGGGGACAGCCAGTTAAGGACCTTTGTGTTAAAGACATCCAAAATGTTTTCTGCTGTGTGACGTTTCTCCAAACCAAACATGGCTAGTGTTGCATGTTTCCGAGCAGCTTTAAAAACAATGTCCGTGTCAACCCCTGTGTTTAGCTTTGCTTTAGCCCCTGAAAAAGAGACCCAGTGTGCAGTGATGCACATGTAATCAGCGCCTGCGCCACTGGTCCACATGTCTGTTGTCAGATGTATAGTGTGTACAGCACTCTTCTGCAAAGCTGCCCCAATCACCTTCAGAACATCTTTATGTAGTGCTGGAACCGCAACTCGGGCAAAATAGAACCGGCCAGGAACCTTCCATTTAGGGCAGGGCTCTGCCACTAATTCTAGAAAACCAACCCCTTCTACAAAAGAAAAAGGGAGAAGGTCCAGAGCTAGCATTTTATCCAGCTTAGTGTTATACAGACGCGTCAGTGGGTGGTTGCGTTCATATTGCGCTTCTGTAAACAACATCTTTTTAATGTTGCCCTGGACCAAGGATTTATGGGATGATGATGATATCTTCGACCCAGTTACGCTCGCTGATGAACTTTTCCGCATTGATGTCTCACTCTCTCCCACACTCTTAGTGTGCCTCACATGGGGTGTGCTGCTGACAGGGGTACTGGGTGTAAGTGAAGTGTTTGAATCGTCTTCTTCCTCCTCGTCATCATCAGATGAAAAATCAACGTTTTCGTTACGTGCAATTCCGGCTTGCTTGAACGCCTCTAGGTGCAGAAACCATTGGACAGGGTGCGCTCTCCTAAGATGACCTCTCTGGCCTCCGGTACCATAGTTGGTACGAAACTTACACCGACTATCTCGAAGCTTACAAATGCCACAAATGGCTACGTTTTCCATTTTGGGCAAACACTAAAGAAGTCCCAAACTGGAGACTTGAAATGTCTTTGGGGGCCGGAGGAGGCAGCGATACTGGTGGTGGTGGTCCTGCTGCTAATGCCAGATGAAGTGGAGGATGTGGATTGCCGAACTTCAGTACGTTTTGCACTTTCACCACCACGAATTGAGGTATAGGTGGGTCCCTTCTTGCGAGGAAGAAATATGGAAGCGGTAGGTGTTGGTGTACTACTTAACTCCAAATGTAATGATTGTTGTGTTTCCATTTCCATTGCCTCCTCGTCGACATCATCATCACGCTCAGCAGCTTCTCGGGATAGGGTCAAAATGTCTCTTTGCTGCATGCCCGCTGGGCCTGCAGTGACCTTTATGATGACTGGATCGTCGTCATCGTGAGAGGCTCCATCAGCAGCAGTATCCCTCACTTCTTGTTGAGCCTCATCACAATCCATAGCTATGAGTTTTTCGACGACCTTCCTTTTACGCTTAGGTAACTTTGTCAGATCATGGTGTGCCTCACTCTCAGACGGCAGTGGTGCTGGTTCCCAATTGGGATCCATTTCATCAGAAGGAGGTGGGCTTGAAGAAGATGTAGACACCAACCTTGATCTTTTCCTTGCTAGGGATGTGGAAGACAATGAATGATCATCAGGAGGAGTGGCTTCCAATGATACCTCGGCTTGATTGTCGAATTCCTGATGTGCCCCTACTTCGGGAGGAACAACTATTGTGGGCACTTGTGACCCTCCATGCACCTCTGCTTGCGCATCTCCTTGCGCTGCCTCTCCTTCCACATGTACTTGGGCTTGTACTTGCACATGGTGTTGTTGTTGCGGCTGTGGTTGTTCAACACTTGTCAGATGAGTTACAACAACCTGTGTTGATTCAGGGACATTGCTGCTACTTTCTTGCGATGAGCCAACATCACTGGTCGACGGTGATTGGAGAAGTACACTGACTGCCTCTGAAGCACTAAAGGGCTTTGACTTAAGTTGGCGTGGTGGTGGAGGCACTGAACCCAATGGAGCGGGGGTGCTGCTCCCAGCTTGGTCCCCAGCAGATCCTGCTGCTGCAGGCGTACTTTTTTTTTTGCTCCCAAAAAACATGCCGGTTGGCACACCAGCCTCCTTGGTAACTTGCTTCTTCTGCTCCTTACTAGCAACTTTCTTGCTAGAGGAGCTACGGACACCTTTTTTTGGGGCCATATTCTTCAGAGCAGGTCAGACAGCAGGCCGCAGTTGCACGAATTGTAGAGTTGTCTGAGGCCAGACGTGACGTCGCCTGACGTTATGCTGCACACACACACCGCTGCAGGACTTCTTCCTGGCACTGGTGGTTCTCTTGAGTCTTGTGCACCTAAAAACAATGGAAGACAGAGGAACATCAGTTCAGTTATACACCCCCAAAAAATCGAAAAAAACCCAGAAAAATCAGCACAATCCCATTCCATCCATGCCCTCCATGATGTTTAAGTTCAAGACACCCCACAGAAAGACTAGGCCCATGCTAGACTCAAATACCCCTGGTGAAAAGGCCACAAGTACAGCCCCAAAAAACGAAAATCACTGAAAAATCAGCACAATCCCATTCCATCCATGCCCTCCATGATGTTTAAGTTCGAGACACCCCACAGAAAGACTAGGCCCATGCTAGACTCAAATACCCCTGGTGAAAAGGCCACAAGTACAGCCCCCAAAAACGAAAATCACTGAAAAATCAGCACAATCCCATTCCATCCATGCCCTGCATGATGTTTAAGTTCAAGACACCCCACAGAAAGACTAGGCCCATGCTAGACTCAAATACCCCTGGTGAAAAGGCCACAAGTACAGCCCCAAAAAACGAAAATCACTGAAAAATCAGCACAATCCCATTCCATCCATGCCCTCCATGATGTTTAAGTTGAAGACACCCCACAGAAAGACTAGACCCATGCTAGACTCAAATACCCCTGGTGAAAAGGCCACAAGTACAGCCCCAAAAAACGAAAATCACTGAAAAATCAGCACAATCCGATTCCATCCATGCCCTCCATGATGTTTAAGTTCAAGACAGCCCACAGAAAGACTAGACCCATGCTAGACTCAAATACCCCTGGTGAAAAGGCCACAAGTACAGCCCCAAAAAACGAAAATCACTGAAAAATCAGCACAATCCCATTCCATCCATGCCCTCCATGATGTTTAAGTTCAAGACAGCCCACAGAAAGACTAGGCCCATGCTAGACTCAAATATCCCTGGTGAAAAGGCCACAAGTACAGACCCAAAAAACGAAAATCACTGAAAAATCAGCACAATCCCATTCCATCCATGCCCTCCATGATGTTTAAGTTCAAGACACCCCACAGAAAGACTAGACCCATGCTAGACTCAAATACCCCTGGTGAAAAGGCCACAAGTACAGCCCCAAAAAACGAAAATCACTGAAAAATCAGCACAATCCCATTCCATCCATGCCCTCCATGATGTTTAAGTTCAAGACAGCCTACAGAAAGACTAGGCCCATGCTAGACTCAAATACCCCTGGTGAAAAGGCAACAAGTACAGCCCCAAAAAACGAAAATCACTGAAAAATCTGCACAATCCCATTCCATCCATGCCCTCCATGATGTTTAAGTTCAAGATACCCCACAGAAAGACGAGGCCCATGCTAGACTCCAATACCCCTGGTGAAAAGGCCACAAGTACAGCCCCAAAAAAACGAAAATCACTGAAAATCAGCACAATCCCAATCCATCCATGCCCTCCATGATGTTTAAATTCAAGACAACCCACAGAAAGACTAGGCCCATGCAAGACTCAATACCCCTGGGCATAAAGGTTGAAAAGTAGGCAAAATGGTTGCAGGCCTAACAACAATGCCTGCATTCAAAATGGCCACTTGCCTCCCAGCACATGGCCAGGGCCTGTAGCAGCACTCAAAATGGCCCCCAGCCACATGGCCTGTCCCTCCCCATGAACACCCCCAAAAATCGAAAAACACTGCAAAATCACCACAATCCCATTCCATCCATGCCCTCCATGATGTTTAAGTTCAAGACAGCCCACAGAAAGACTAGGCCCATGCTAGACTCAAATACCCCTGGTGAAAAGGCCACAAGTACAGCCCCAAAAAACGAAAATCACTGAAAAATCAGCACAATCCCATTCCATCCATGCCCTCCATGATGTTTAAGTTCAAGACAGCCCACAGAAAGACTAGGCCCATGCTAGACTCAAATACCCCTAGTGAAAAGGCCACAAGTACAGCCCCAAAAAACGAAAATCACTGAAAAATCAGCACAATATACATCAATGCCCTCCATGATGTTTAAGTTCAAGACAACCCACAGAAAGACTCAGTCCACCCACCACTGAGTACCCCTGGGCAAAAGGCCCCAAAACAGCCCAAAAATCGAAAATTCCAAAATTTTAGTTGTAGCAACTGTAATGCCCCAAACAAACTTACTTGTAAAATTTCTAATCCAACAGTGATCCAAAGAAAGTCAAAAAGGCCTCAAATCCAAATATCCAGCAGCATCCACAAAAAGTAATCCTTCCAGCTCCAGATCCAAATGAAAAGTGACCAGGAGATGGACAAAGCACTGGGAGGAGCCTGCTGAACAGGAACAGGAAGTTGAAGACTGTGGGGCACTTCCTTCCTCCCACCCCCTCCCCCCTCCCCAAAATGGACTCCTCGCTAAAAAAGTGCAGGCAAATGTCAACCTAAGGAGTTATTCAGATAAAAATCATCATTTCAAGAAGGTTTATGCTGCTTGCTGGTGGATTTCTTGTGCAGAATTGCAAATTTTATATTTTTGCTTGTGCGAGATTCTTGCTGCTCACCGCATCTCAAATCTCGCAATTGCGAAGTACCGCAAGACGTGATCTCGCCGTACTCGCGTTGACAAACCCTCGCTGTGCAAGTTGGCAAGCCGCGATGACGTAATCGCGCTCGCCAATTCCCGCGGGATCACACAGCAAGATCCAAAATGGCGCAGCACTCGCAAACTATCGAGAAAAACAACCCGGCAAACGATGATAAACGCCGCGCGCCGCAAAAATTGTATCACCAACGCCGCGCGCCGCAAAAAAAATCCGCTGCGTGCGAATTTGCAGATTTTGCGGGAAATTCGCAAATCTCGCGGATTGCGGATTTCCCGATAATCCGCAAAATCCGCGAGCGTAACGGATTTTCCGCTCATGCTTAATGCTTATACACATTTATATGAATGTTACACATGCCAAGATAAGGTTCTGCTCACCAAATTTAAAAAGGGGCAGTCCGTAGGTTTAATCACTTAGTTTCTGCCATAACTAAAACCCTCTGACGGCCCTGTGAAGCAAGGGAATCTGAGGCTGACCTCTAATTATGTCCACTTAATTTAGATTGGTGAAATTAGAGGTCAGTTTTCACTGTCCGTCTCCACTAGAAAATCCCAGGCGGTAAAGGACAGTGAAAACTGCTAAATGCTACCCTTGACATAGGAGAGGACTCCCATGGCAAGGGGAGCATTTTCTTGTTTATTTTATGAAAGAAAATCCCTCTTCAGGGAAAATAGATTGGTCTGGTACTCAGTCAAGTTGACAGAGCCCAGCCCCAACCTGGAAACAACAGTTTCAGGTACCACCATAACAGCAGTTTCTGCCAATTTTTTATTAAAAAAAACTCCAGCTTGGCAGTAATTTCGAAATCAGGCACATGGCACCTTTATCTCCCTGATGGATAAACGGCCAAGCACCTGCATATAAATAAGGCCCATAGTAATGTGCACTGGAAGGGTTCCCTTCTAGTTAAAAACCTATGTTTGAAACGACACACCATTTTATTGTGGTGCATAGGTAAGTGTGTTGGCAGAAGGCAGCCTAAACGGAGCTAGCACAGTCAGAGAGAAATACAGCACCATATGTCAGTAGATAACATGGTGTTCTGCTCAATCACTTTCACTCATTGCAGTGCTGTGTGAATTCTTTGTAAATGTGCCCATAGTGTTAGTTTGCCCCTTCATATTTCAAAGCTAAAATGTCTGCAGTCATGCTCTTCTTGCAAAATTAATAGGTTAGTGTAACCAGTGGAGTACGCACATTTTTCTTGAACATGTGTGCAAGGCCCCTGCATACCTGTACCCTATCAGCACTGTGCTGCGGTACTAGTTAGGCACACCTCGGTTGGGATGCCCTGCGTACTATCCATGCCTATGAGGTGGTTCAGTGCCCGGGACTCCCATGTGTTACTGACAAAGTAAATAATGAATGAAGAGGGCAGGTCTCACTCCATACTGATTGCAATATTGTGCAATGAATTGCCCATGTGCTATTAAGACAAACTAAATAAAATGCACAATTTGGAGAAAGATATACATTTATCAAATAAAATAGAAAAACAAAAGGAGTTCAGTTTTACAGCAATGATCTGTGGGTGATATAATTTTGAACATTAGCTGCAGTGGGCCCTTTAATTGAAAGTTTCTCTAGTGTCATAAGACTTTAAAATAATTAAAGACATGTTGTTCAGTAGACATCAGCAGGTGCTTCAGGTAAATACACACCAAATATAAAAAAAATGCACTGTAATGTTTATCTTCTCAGAGCAACGCTTTCAAGTTAGCCAGAAATACAAGGTTACATGAATTGATTTAAAATACATCTTGTTACAGTACATAAATTCCCCATAAAAAATATGTTTTAGCCTAAGGTAGCTTTGTCTTAGATTCACACACTTACTTACTTTGTACAGACCTGAAAAACACTGTGAGAGATTCATTAAAATGATGCTGGATCTTCTACAAGATCGATAATTCCCTAATTCTCTAAATGGAAATGGGAGGAGGAAGACAATCACATTGTATACAATATCTAATACGTCATATTCAGTTCAAATGTAACCAAAACATGGTATGGCTTTGTAGTATCCTAATCAGCGAATGTGGGGGCATATTACCAAGGGCGGCAATAGGCAATTATCGCCGCTTTAGCGGCCGTGTTTGGCCGCTAAGCGGCGTTAATTCTATCGCTTTATTAGCAAGCTGTCGCTAACAGGTTTGGGGCTTGCTTTGCATGTCGGCGATATTTATCGGTAATGACATGCAAAGTGGGCGTTCCCAACCTCGCTAACCTCGCTATCGCCTATTACCAACATAGGCGTAGCGTTGGAAATATTTGCGCTAAACGCGAATATCTCAAAAAACTAACGTGTGCTCAGACCAGTTCTTAGCCAAGTTATCCAATGGGAGGTGTCTAACATGGCTAAGAGCATTTCGTCGTTAATTCGTGAATATCGTTGTATTCTCAGCGATATTCACACATTTCGCTGCTATCACCGGAAAATTTATCGCTTTGGAGATAAACGTTGCTAAGAGCACGTTATCTCAGCGATAAATTCCGGGGATGCTCAGCGATAAAAAAATCGTTGCTAAGACTATTTAGCGATAAATATCGCTACTTGTTGGTAATATGCCCCCTGGTTATAGTTTGCGCTTCCATTTATAAGCGATTCTAGTTCACTCATGAGCTCTGTATCCAATCTATAACTTATAAAAAGCCTAACGTGTATTTGCAAAGGGGCAAAGAGCATGCAATTGATTGTCTCCTGAGGCCGAGCATGTCATGTAGTGGGGGGTCACCATTCACTTGACACCTCCTAGGATCAGAAACAAGCCTCAAACTCTTCAAAGAGAAAGTAGGCTCATCTTACATTCAACATTTTAAAATTTTGCAGAAACCATTAAATATTAAAGCAATTAAGTTATTTTTCAAATTTAACTTGGGATTGTGGACAATCTAGCTCTGAAGGTTTCAGGGCAATCAGATGTCACTGAGTTTCAATTAAATAAGATACTTTGACCTCTGGTATTAGGAGTCTCTTTACTCAGACCACAAACTGGGAGCAAGAACCCCTTTTAGCACCTGACACTCAAGATAAGTCTCAGGCTGAGGATCGGTTAGAGGCTGATTAAGGGGAGGCATGGCTTCCGCGCCGGAGAGTAAGGACGGACTCCCCGTGAGCTCCGTGGCAACCTGACCCGCGGATGTTTTGAATACCTGGTTTACATCATTCCTGCACGGACGTCTTTTCAGCAACGCCGGCGGAAGGTGTGAAGAGCATATGGAGCCTGTCGGAGACTGACTTTATGCCACAAACAGTCCTCTTTGCCAGTGGTAACTTTGTGCCTGAGTAGACGCGGGCCCCCGCCATTTTGAGCCGCCGTACCCGCGTCTCATGTTAATCCGCATTTGAGCTTTACCACATCGTATTTCTGCCGCACATTTTTTTCAAAGACTAATAGCACTGCTGTATCTTTTTCGTGTGCCATGCCCAGAGTTATTTTTGTTAATTTCATGATGCGGTTCAGATTTCAACAGCTATCTCTTCACCTAGTTGAAGTAATACTGCCACCATTTTAGGCATGCTTTACCTGACATGTCTGTCTACCCTACACTTGTTATTACTTTTACAATGAAGCTTCATGTGGATGCTACTACTAAGTTGTGCATATAAAAAGTGCTAGCTCATGAAGGAGACTCTTTTAAAGGCCTTGTAGTCCTTCTCAGGTACATGTTGGGACACATAATCCAGTTATTTCATTTTAGTGCCCTCACACCTATTTAAGTGCTTTGCCTGCAGGTATATTATCTCTCACTACTTCCTGTGATGAGTTCTAGTGCCCTTATGACTGTTTAATTTCTCAGAGGCTGTGAAGTCTACTCAAGCAGTGTAGGTTCTGGTGGCTTTGCTGCAGTATTCACATCCGCATATCTAACTTTATTGTACTTTTTGTGGCACCTCATAAGTATAGCAAAATGGCAAATAATTCTCCTACTTCAAAAGTATCCCACACTGGAGCCAAGCCGAAGAGACCGAAAAATGACCCGCCTTCCCACATTCAGTCTTCTTCTAACCCTGTCCTAGACTCCATTTTGGAAGAGGTTCGGGGCCTCCAACCATTCATGTCTGTCACCAACGAAAAGCTTAGACAGATTGAGGACCGCTGGGGTGTCTTGGAGAGTAAAGTGTTGAATTTGGAGCAGCGTGTAAGCGATATCCAGGATGCCTCTGCTAAAATCCCTCAGTTGGAACAAGAGACCCACAAACTAAAACTACACACCGAGGACCTTAAAAACCGTAATCGTAGGAACAATCTACGCGTTTATGGTATTCCGGAGACCGTGGAGGGTCCAGACATTGTGTCTTTCACACGTAAATTTCTACAGGAACTTTTGGATCTTCAACCTTCTTCTTACCCCCTAAACATACAAAGAGCTCACCGTTTGGGTTGTCTGAACTCCAACTCTTCTAAGCCTCATGTCATCATTGTGCTTTTCCTCGAGTTTACTAAGCTAATGTCTGCCTTGAAGGCAGCTACAATCAAGCGGCGTCTCCAATGGTCTGCCACGAATGCTCCATGCAAGGAATTCTTAAATCTTTGTCCTTTGATGGACAGTTGAATATTCAATATGGAATCCTGCATCCTTGCTTCTACAAAATAACGCCCAATGGTCGTACCCACTCCTTCGACGATCCACAAAAGCTTCACAAATTTCTACAGAGTGTCTTTTCATCCACCATGGACACTGCTAATTAATGTCTCCCTTCCTATGGCCTTCAATGTAGTGTTGCTTGTCTTCTCAATGGCGTCTGTTGACTTTGTCTCCTAGTTACTGACACCTTTCTTGACGTCCGGCCTTTGTATCTTTTATGTTTCTCTTATTGTTTATGTCTTTTCATTGGTAGCTCGTGGGGATGTGTCCCCTCTTTGGTGTACCTTCGCCCCTGATGTCTCGGTTCCTTTTCTCTTCTCCGATCAGGCTTTTCTGCCTTGATCTGCTTACTCTTTTCTTTTTTCTCTTTTTCTGTCTTCTTTCCTTTTTCCCTTTCTCCTGTTCTCTCTTTATATGGCTTTTCTGCCTAATTGTCTGTCTCCCATGTATCTGTACTCCTGAACAGTCACTTCTTTTTTATTTGTTATGGCTGTTATTATCCTTTTTGACTTTAGATGCAATGTACTTCAATGTTGTGAGTGTTTTGGGAGTGTTCTCCTCATGTTCAACATTTGTTTGCTGTTTCCCTTTTTTTAGTTACCTCCTTGAAGTGTGTCTACTCCGTTTGTCGCTCATCCTTCCCTCCTTCCATCATGTGTAACTTTGTATCATGGAACGTACGAGGTCATCCTGTCAAGCTTCAAAGGTACTGTCTCACTTGTCCAAACTTAGTTCGCAGGTTGTTTTTCTCCAGGAAATGTATTGTTCTGATGTTGAATATCTTAAGTTAAAACGGCAATGGGTGGGGCAAGTAGTATTCTCTCCTGCTGTTAGTAAAACAATGGGGTCGCTATTTTATTTCATAAAGGGTTAAATGTTCAAATTCTTTCCTCCCAGAATGATGATGAAGGACGTTGGGTGTTGGCGAAGGTTGTTATCCAAAATAAAACATTGGTTTTACTAAACATTTATGGCCCGGTTCGTCCGGATCCCAAATTCTGGAAAGATATTAAAGTTCTGATATCGTCCATTGATTGCCCAGACTTTATCATTGCGGGTGATTTTAACCAATGGCTAGACCCTTTCTCAGACAGATTATCCTCCAGTAAGTTCCAACCTGACAAATCTCATAAGAGTTTTCAATCTGGTATGGCCTTTCATCCTTTATTTGATTCATGGAAATTGTGTAATCCTGACTTGCTAGAGTATACTTTTTTCTCTAATGTACATCATACTCGGTTGAGAATTGATTACATCATGGTCAGTAAATCTCTACTTCCCTCTATTCAGAAATCTGTGATTGGTTCCATATTCATTTCTGACCACACTCTTGTTTATACTTCCCTAGACCTCTCCCTCATCTCCTCTAAATTTAGTCGATGGAAATTTAATTCATTTCTCTTATCTGATACTGTCTTTATGAAAGAAATTGAGGGTTTTTTGAGGAATGTTTTTATTTTAATGACCCTCCGGACACTTCTATCACTAATAATTGGGATGTTTTCAAAGCTATACTTAGGGCCTTTACTATAGCTTATGTCTCTAAGAAGAAGAAACTTAACAAGAAGAAATACGAGGACCAACTTTTGAAAATTAAAGGGCTTGGGCATTCTTACTTCTCTTCCAAATCCCCAGTTGCACTTAAGGATTTAATCCATGCTAAATCTGACCTAAATAAAATTATCACTAATGAAGCCTGTAAAACCCTTATTAAAATCAAGTCAAAGTTTCATGGTGGTCAAAATAAAGCGGGGAAAATGTTGGCAAATTATTTAAAAATTAAGTCAGAACGTAAAAATGTAGGCCCTATCTATAATGACTCGATCAACAAACTTGTTTCATCAGATGAAGATATCGCTGATGTCTTTCACCAATACTACCAATCTCTGTACACTGATGACACACATCCTTCTGAGATAAACTTGACCTCCTTTTTGATAGCCTTCCCACTGCCCCCTTCCCTCACAGATGAATTTGCGCTACTAGAGGGGGATATTACTCTCCAGGAAGTTACTCAGGCCATCAATTCTCTTAAAAAATCGAAAACACCAGGTCCTGATGGTTTGCCTGTTGAATTTTACTCTGCTTTTCATGCCTTTTTTGCCCCAAAACTTCTACAATTGTTTAATTCCTTTATTGCAGATGCTAAGGCCAATGGGTCCTTTCTGGATGCACTCATTATCATAATCCCTAAGCCTGATAAAGATCATTCACAATGCAAAAACTTCCGCCCTATTTCATTAATTAATTATGATTGCAACATTTTTGCTAAGATTCTGGCTACACGTCTCGACTCCGTTATTCCCCGTCTAATCAAAACGGACCAAGTGGGGTTTGTGAAGGCTAGACTTGCTGCTGACAATGCACACATGTTTTCCAATGTTATTGCCCAGAGTAAAAATCTTAAAGCTCCAATGGCAGCTTTATCCTTAGATGCGGAATAAGCGTTCAACCGCATTATTTGGCAGTTCATGTTCGGCACCCTCAAATGGTTTGGTTTTGGTCCCTCTTTCATTTCCCTGGTTAAACTCCTTTACTCCTCTCCCCAGGCCAGCATTTTTTTAATAACCAATTTTCTAAGTTCTTTTCTTTGTCTAGGGGCACTCGGCAAGGTTGCCCTCTCTCCCCTTTACTATTTATTTTATGTCTGGTACCCTCTTTAGAACGCTTTTGTTCCAATCCTCAGATTGCTGGCTTCAAACTCCATTTTACGGAGATTAAATTGTCTGCCTATGCTGATGATGTACTGGTATATATGGCTGAACCTACTTCTTCCCTTCCACACTTTTTGGAGGAGGTGCGTTTGTATTCCTCCATATCGGGATAGAAGCTCAATCTCTCCAAAACAGAAGTCCTACCCCTGAATGAGGCTTACTATCAATACATGTTTAGTGACTCTGAATTTACATGGTGTCCCTCCAAAATTAAATACCTCGGTATTTGGTTCTCTTCATCCTTAGTTGATACACTTAAATTTACCTTTGATTCCCTTTTAAAGAAACTACAGCCTCTCCTTCAAATTTGGTCCCCCTTATTCCTTTCCTGGTGGGGTAGGCTGGATGCGATTAAAATTATGATTACTCCCCATGTTCTTTATAATGTCTCTATGCTTCCGTTCAAAATCCCCAATTCATATTTCTCCCGCATTAACTCGATTTGCACTAAATTTTTATGTAATGACAAACACCCAAACATTGCCTTACACAAGCTGGTCCGCCCCCTAAAATTGAGGGGGGTTTTCGTTTCCCCAATTTTAAATTATATCACTCCGCTTTTTTGATTAAACAGTCCTTTTCGTTAGCTTATGATTTCATAGATAATCCTGTAGCTAAATGGGTTCTCTTAGAGCGCTCCCTTTTAAAAGGTTTTTCATTCCAACATATTGTATTTATGACACACTGCTCTTTTCTGACTAAATTCCCTATTTTGAGATACTCACAGACATTGATTCATAATGCATTTACTTCTAATCTTTCTCCTCTCCAGTGTTTCTTATCCTCAGTTGTGTGGTATAATAAATTATATTTTATTACAAAGGCAAGTCGTTTTACTTTAAATATTGGAAAGAGAAGGATATTTTGTTTGTCCATCAATTTTTTGTTGGTAAAGATATCATCCCTTTCCATGTACTGCAAAATGTGTATCACTTGCCTTCTTCTTCTCTTTCCGAATACACTATTATAACGTCTGCCATTCAATCACACTTAGCCTCTCTTTCGTTACCCGATGCCTTTCCAAGTTACAATCCCAACTCTCAACTGTACCCGTTATTTTCAATTCAACAACCTAAGGCTGCTCTTGTATATACAATTTTGTTATCAAGTGTTAAGGATCGCCTTAAATCAAATGTAGAGACTGCTTGGAAACATGATCTTACTATCTCCCTCCCTGTCTCGTTGTGGGATCGTTTATGGTCCAAACTGTTTAAAGTATCAATTTCTGCTCGTATTACCCAATCTTTGTTCTTCATTTATCATAGAGTTGTTATTACTCCTTACGTTGGTCATGCTCTAAAGATTTAGGAACACTTAAACATCAGTTTTTTGAATGCCTCCCAGTTTTGTCATTTTGGAATGATGTTTGGAATATTTACATGCCAATGTTTCACTGTTCCGCCCCATTATCCCTATTGAATGTTTTTCTAGGTTTATTATCAGATGATATTGGTATTGTATCTTCTTCTGCTAGACTGTTGGACCTGTTTATTGCTCTTGCATTTAAAGTTATTTTATGGTGTTGGAAGGATAACCCTAAACTTTCTGCACATACATGGTGGAATTTCATTTGTGATGAACATAGGATCGCTATTGCTTCCTCCTCTTCTATTCCCTTAAAAATCAAATGTGATCTCCTCTGGCTCCCCTTTACTACATACCTTTCTTCCAACTCTCATAGCTGATTGACATACATGTATTCCCATATGTTTTTTCCTGTACTGAATCTCACTTTTCCTTTTCTTCCTTCTTTTCTTCTTTCCTTTGCACTTCTCTCTTTTCTTTCCCCCTTGTATCTTTTCTCCCTTCTTTTTCTTCTTTTCTATCCTTACCTCTCTCTTAATACATATGTTTTGAGCTCCATGCTCTTTTATGATTTCTACCATTATATATGACTTTTCTATGGATTTTTCTTCGAAAAACTATCAATAAAAACATTTTAAACCAAAAAAAAAGGCTGATTAAGGGAGGAGCTGTGTGATAGAAACTCAAAACTTGCAATGCACCCAACAGCACACAAAAACAGTTCCAAGCTATTGTTTTTTCTTTAAAAACGGAAACACATTTAATACACACAGAATGGAATAATACACACTTAAATTGGAAGTGTTTACAGCATTTCCGAATAAAGTAAAAACTGGAATCCTCAACTAAAGGGCACTCACAGATTATACCAGCTGCAATTTGCGTACCCTAGGGAATGTTACTGGGGACAACTAAGTGCCTTATTACAATGTTCCTCCTGACTGATTATGATGCCACTTAACACTGTTCAGTCGGATTCCCATTGGCTCCTATGGGAAACGTGTTCAGCCTGTAAACACTGGCTTCTATGGGGAAATGGGGGTTGGGTGGAAACCTCTGCACCCTGTCACAGGCACCTCATGGTGCCTGCCACACAGTGCAGAATTTTACCGGGGGTCCTTAGGTTCCCACTCAGCCTCAACCAGAGGCCACAGGATGAAGGGGGCCCTGCTAGTGGCCCCAAAAATCACTTTTGGGCAGCCTTTTTGCATCAGACAGGCCCACTCGGAAAGGCTGATGGGAACCAACATTGTAATGGCTCTGTTGGAAACGCAGTCTGTAGAGCTGTACGATGCGGGTCCGATCAACACATATTTTCCGAGAGCAGGTTGGAACCAATTTAGAAAGACCGTGCGGTTCACAAACTGAATGTGAACATTGTAATCGGGCAGTCAGATTGTAAACCGAATGAGTCAGTCGGAAGGGTTCCGACACGATCTAGGGGATTCCGACTGTCGGGAGGAGACTTTCCACCCGACATTGTAATCGGCCCCTCAGTCTGTTAAATCGAATGGACTCCCATCATATATGATGTATCATCTGTTAATGTGCATGCCATAGCCCTATAAATATCAATGCAACTAAAACAGGCCTATGGCATCAAAATATGGCTTTTCACTGTACACAACTTAGGCCTTCTGGATTTGTCAATATATAAAAGCACTACAGCCTGGAGCAAACCATTTCACATTAAAACCCATAAGCCTACTTCCTTTATAATATGCAAAAGGACTCCATTAGTGGTGGTGTGGCCACACACATCTATCTACAGGGAAACCAAAAACAACCCTGGCCAGATCACAAATGCATGTTTACATTCTGGCATGATGTCCCCCCTCCCCCCCCCAGGAAGAGCCTCCTAACCAGGAAGCAGATTTCTTTCTTTTGACAGGGAATCCAAAGACTTATTTTCATTTTTAGAATATTTGCATAAAAAAACCCTTCTAAAGAATGATAAAAACTAAATTATACAAACGAGAAAAAAAACGAATTTAGAGTTACTATTTTGGATAATTTTTTTAATGCTTTCAAAATGCAAAAGGCTTGATAGTCACATTTACGACAATACTTCTGGAACCATAGTACAGGTTTTCAACAAACATTGTTAAACAATGCACAACAAAGAGAGACTTGATTTAAATCCTGGTTGCATTTTTTACATACAATTGATAGCATTTCTCCAAGCTCATACCTGCAGATCTACATGTGACAGATTTTGTGGAAAAAAAGCTTTAGTTCTTGCTAATAAGAATACTTTTATATAAAGTCAGTCTTGAACAGTGCAAGCTGTCACCTACAAATCTAGCTTTTGAAATCCTAATCTTTACTGGCCAGTAATATTTGCCACGGCTGAGTGAGCTCCCCGATGCCCGAAAATGCGATCGCCGTACATCGTTTCTCTCTCCCTGCATTTCTGGCATAGTTACACAGCCCAAAAGGAATTGAATTGAGCTATATTGAGCGGCGTAGTGAACAGCGGTATTGAATGGTGGCGAATTGTGAACTGTTCCTAGAACGCGGCGAGCAGTGGCTAGCGGCTAGCCTGCGACTAGTCTACGTACCTGTCCACGTACCTGAAGTGCACCGCACCTTCCATCTGACATCGGACACACTGAAGACCAGTGCTTTAAATGGAAAAAAATAAGTGCAGGTACTCATTAAAATGAGGTAGCCGTGTAATGAGGGGGCGGGGCTAGGGGCGGGGCTAAGGGCAAGACATGATGAAACTTAACAACTGCTATATTAGTTGCAGCACACAACAAACACATAAGACATGTGTTTATATAAACAAAGCAGGTTAACTCATTACAAAAAATGAAAAAGAAATTAGATATGTTAACATGTCCTTTTTTTGCAATAGTTGCATCTTCTTAATGTCATACTGTTAATTGCTGTTGTTTGGCACAATACTTTATATTTTTGAGCACGTGAGTAAAAGAAACTGAAAATACTACCATGTCGCACCAAACCTCTTATGACACTAAGTAAATAAAGCAACTAATCATGACCCTCTCCAGAAGTTATGTCTTGTCTCCTCCATCAATCTATCCATTCATCCTTTCAACCTCCCCTTCACACCTCTCTCGCTTGCATGCCCCTCTCTCTATCTCACACCCAAATGTGCTCTCTCTTCAATCCTCTCTTTCTCATGTTCACTCTGTATCTCTCGGTAGCCTCTGTAGCTGACGTTGTCACCCTTGTGTCTCTCCCAGCTGCTTCTCATTCTGTCATTCACTGGCACCCCTCCCCTCCTGTTTTGCGCATGACAGGAGCCCATCTCTGTTTCTTCCACATCTCTTTCATTTTCATTTACGCATCGGATTCTTTACCTGCTTCGTGCTCTTTTGCTGTCCACCCTCTCTCACCTATCAGCTCGCCTGAACGGACCCTGCTTCATCAAGCACATCACAGCGTGATGGCGAGCACCCGGACAATTATCAAAGGAAGCCCTGCTGAATAGCTCAGCAGGGGCTCAGATCGACGGCGAGACAGTAGCGGCGCCTTGGTTGCCAGAGGCAAATTATACTCCTGCTCCCCAGCCTACCTTTTTCATGAGTACCGGTACTCTCAAGGGCAGTAGAGAAGTGTCGGAACTCAGAGCGATAATTCTAAGAAGTTGTAGTATTCAGTACTGGTGAGTACCAGCCCATTTAAAGCACTGCTGAAGACGCCTCGGTGGAGCGGAGGGGAGTCCGGAGGAGTCTGAGGAGAGTGCAACGTGCAAACGTGCAAATGCAAAGCAGCGGTATGGCTTCGTAAGGGGATTAAAGAAACGGAGAGCAGAGGGGCAGAGTGGTGCGGAGGGGGGAAAAGAGCCGAAGTAGCAGTGAGCAATAACGTACTGGTAACAAACTGAGATTTCTCATATCTCATATCCTCTCATCTGAAGTGCCTGAAGTACTTAAAGTTCAGAGCCGGTGGTATACTGCCGGCATGGCGGACAATAGTTCTCAGAGGAGCTGTGAGAGAGGCCGAACATACGACCGGAGCGCTGCGGGGGGTTGTCTTGCTGACCCTGAACGCATGCGGTACTGCCGTCGGCGGCATGTGGAGCATGCTGTGAGTGATTGGAGAATGCGGGAGCAAAGGACCTCGGGCTTTGCGGCCTCTCTTTTCGGCCAGCGTGGCGGGGGGCCTGTGGACCGGCTTGCGTCATCGGAGAGGAGCCGGCTTTGAGTGGGTGAAAGACGCGGCGAGGCTGCGGAACGCCGTGGGAAGCCGAGCTGGGCCCATCCCTGAAGGGAGCTCCCGGAGAGAAAACAGGCGGTGAGTGGGGCCTGTTACAAACTGACCGGCCTGCTGCTAGGATCGGGACATACAGTACAGGGCTTGATATGGGAGGCCTCTGGGCGGCTCTGTTATCGGTTGGTGGTCGGGGCTGAGAGGGCCCTGGGAAGTGCCTGCCGACTGCCTGGCCAGGAGCTGGATTCTTGAAGTGCTGAGGAAAGAGAAGTGTGCCCACATCACAGACGGGGAGCAGAGCGGATTGAAGATCCTGGGGGGGAGGCATCACCAGCCCAGTAGTGTGCACTGAAGTGCAGTTGGAACACTTGCTGAACACTGAGTCTGGGGGCCTAGACAACACTGAGGGGGCTATATACGCTAGCAGCGGCTGCTTGGGTCAACAGAGACCGGACGGGAGCGAGGGAGGGAGACAGCGGGACTCCATTGCTAACGAGTCCCGCACTTACCACCAACGAGCTCCTCTCCCTGTTCCGGAAGTCCTATATTGCGGGACGTGCGCGGGCGTAGTCTGGGTCAAGGACGGGTCTGTTTGAGGCCGGCGAAGGCCGGGCTGGGCTGGGCCTTCTCTCCAACTCTTGCCTCTGAAATGGACACTTAACTCTATTTGGTAAGTTAAGCACTTGAGTTCTTTTACTGGGGGTACAAATCTTCTATCTACTAAAGATGCCGCAGGGTCCCACCAAGGATAAGTTGTGCATGAAAAGTGGGGGCATGATGGGAACACTGGACTATTTTTTCACAAAAGCGTCAAACGTGCTTGTGCAAGAGATAGCAGTAACAGAACGGCGGCTATCAATCGACGCGCTCGCTCAATTTGGTCAGCTGGGGGATGGACACTTGCCGGCTAATCAAGATGCACAGGGCTCGGCATGTGGTAACTGCTCCCTTCCTAGGGCTACCCACACGGTGACAAGCAATCTTACAGACTCCGTAATAGAGTCAAGTTCACCAACTGAGATATCCTACCCGAAAACAAGATCAATGACTGTCCCCCTATTGAGCAGAAAAATTCACTCACCTAAGGCACAAGGAGCCACTAAAAAGAAATGGGACACAGGTTATTCAATGAAAAGGTCCCTCACCAAACCAAAGAGAAGAAGGCTGGAGAAGGCTGAGCTACAAGTGTTGGAACCCTGTGAAGAGCACGCACAAGTGCCACCTGATGAAGAACTTACGGCTATTGACACACAAAATGTCCAAGCTCCCATTGTGAACAATGACTTTTGGACAAAAGTCGGGGCTCTTTTTTCTGATCTCCTGTCTCCTCTTAAGCACAGACTAGCTGCAGTTGAAGCCAATCTATTAATTTTAACTAAAGCTTCCAATGAGTCCGAAGGGGCTATTGTGGAACGACTAAGGGCAATTGACAAACATCCTCTTGTTATCCAAAACGGTTCAAGTATTGTCGGTCCGGCCGAACTAGTTGGTGCTGCTGGTACGGCCGGGTCAGCCATACTTGACCCAAAAGCTCAAGGGTCCAACAGTATGGCAATGGGGACCATAGGGTGTGCGGCGGACGCATCCACCATAGGCCAGGGCTTAAATCCAAGACACAAACCCTTACTTCGAAATACTCCCAACACTTTTACTCAGCGTGCTGGCAATCCCAGGCCCATCCAAATCAATTTACTACCAAAATCTAGCCCCTATGTGGGGGTTCTAGCTGGGGTTCCTGTATTGAACAATGAAAATGAGGAGTCACATACTTCACTTAAGAATAAAGTCACGGATTGGCTTAGTAAAAATAGGCCCCTCCCGCCAACTGTGACTAGTGAAATCTTACTTGTACGTATGGTGTCATGGGTGGGCAATAGGGTAAAGGACTTAACTGGGGACTGTGTATTAATACATTTTAGAGACACTCGGACGGTGTCTCACATTTGCCAATGGGGTCAGTCTCACTCTGCCACAGCTATACAGTCCCTCCCCCTGTCCTATTTGTATCCCCTGGGCAATTGTGGTCCATCAAGCTTTTGAGCAACCCTGGAATTTGGTAGGGTGACGCTCGGTGGACGTATTAGTCAGAGATTCTGCAGATCCAGTGGCAATAAACCTACACAACAGATTTAGTAGTCTGGAGTAGGTGGATTGACGGTGGCCCACACAGGGGGAAGTGATCAACACAGATATGGCTGGCAAAGTAGTGGGTGGAACTGTAAAATAAAGGAAAAGAAGCAGCCCCAGTGTGGTTAGGATGGTGGGAAGAATTAGGGAGGTTACGCTAACACAATCCACTCCTAGCAAATGCCGCCTCCCCACTGACAGAACCCGCGAGTCTAGTACTCCTGTAGATGAGGCTAAAACTCCATTGTCGCACCTAGGACATATAGCGACCCGGACAAACACTGGCAGCATGGTTCTTCTAAGGCCAATGGTGGAGGTCCTGGGCCAGGTCCACTTAAAATACTATTGTGCAATCTGGCAGGACTCCCTAGTAAACTGACCTGTCCTGATTGGGGATCCTCTGTGGACGAAAGCGATGTTTGCCTCTTTCAGGAGAAATGGGCCCGCACTGAGCTACATCGGACAGGCTTTGCCACATTTTACATACCGGCTATCTGGGGAGGGAAAGGTCGCCCGTCTGGGGGCCTTACTATTTGGGTTGGCACCCACTTTGGCTGTATAACTAAAGTTTTAAACACTCACTCTAAAGATATACAGTGTGTGGTTCTTACTTGGCCTAACACGTTTAAACTTGTGTTGATCAACATTTATTCCCGCCCTGTAAGCCCAACCTGCGAGTCGAGTACCATTGAGGACTTATGCCTCTTTATTCCAACAATCCCGACTGGCACCCGCTTGCTGGTGGGTGGCGATCTAAACTGCCATTACGAACCTCTCAAGGGCCTAAATGATGAAGCACTAACCGCAGAGGACGAGCACTGGTCTATTCCTGTGACCCAGGATCCTACTCCCAAGGCATGGTCCCTGTTGACCATCCAAATTATGCAGTGCTTAATTTGTAAAATATTAAGTGCAGGTGCTATCATTTTTTTAGGATGCCACACCCACTCTCCATGGCTCCGCCCACTTCCTCCAGGGGCTCCACCCACTTCTGTTATCGGCTCCGCCCACAAACATATGCCTCAACACATCAGAGTTGCCTCCTAACTCCTTGAGGTCTGCAAGAAGCTGAAGACTTGGCTCTTCGCATAAGCACCTAGGGGTCCTCACACTTGCCGATGCACCTGGACACCCTCTCAAGTCATTAGTGCGCTAATCAAATCAATATAACATAACATAACATATGGGAAGCTAGTATGACAACAACTTAAAAGTGAACGCAAATTAGAGAATGTGTGTATATTTCAAAATGCAGTTTTAGGAAAGGTTATTTGAGGACTTGAGGCAGCTTTGCAAACTTAAAGAGAATGTGTTTGTACTGTGCTGTTTAAAAGAAAGGAAAGGATGAAGGAATTAATATAGTAAAGAAAGTAGCAACAAATGCAAAATGGAAGGAGAGTACTTGAGTGAGAAAATATATAAGTAATGGATGAATGAAGAAGGAAATAAAAAAATGTGAAAGGAAGAAATTAACGGATAGAGGAAGGAAGGAAGTGAACTATGTGGGATGAATGAACAGAAAGAAGAAAGGAAAGGAGGAAGAAAAGTAGAAGGAAGGGTTGAGGATAAGAAAGGAAGAAATTAAAGAAAGGATGAAGGGAGCAACATGAAAAAAATACTAAGGAACAAATGAAGGAAGAAGGAAGAAATGCACTGAGGGAGGAGGCTGTGAAGTGCGCTCTGACACAACAACATTAAAATTTAATCGACATTAATAGCATTATCTGTGCATAATGAAAATTCAAAAAGTTGTGACAAGTACTTGAAGTGAAGTGGCAGGCCGTGTGCGGTGGCCGTGGGCAGACTTCAATCATCTTCAGAACCAGCCAGCTGCAGTGTGGTCTGGCGCGTGGGCATCTGACTCAAGCTAAGTCAAGCAGCTGGCTGCCAGTGACCCCGTGGCAATTATCTGCCGGTCAGTGCAGACGAAGCTGCGGCCAGCAGTGTTCTCTACTTCAGTCACAGTGACTGCAACATAAGCCCCCCACAGCGTGGGATGTCCGGTCGAGCTGCAGGTGCGAGCTGCACATTCTCAGTGCTGGCAAAGCAACTCCGAGCACGGAACACCATTATTGCCGCACCCGGCGCCACCCCAACAGGCAGTAGGCACAAGACTCAGTGAGGCCCGCTCAGGTGCCAATAGTAGCTATTGGATACATGGGTCACCTTGACGGCCCTGGGTACCATCAGAGAGGATTGCGTGTTAGGACGGAGCCATTCTTATAGGTTGAAGGTAGCCCATACCATACAGTACAATGCTGTGGCCCCACTGTCTAGCCTGACCGAGATCTCCTTGCCCAGCAGTCAAACGTCATTTCCGGTTCATCGCGTTTGTACTTGTATATTCTCGTAGGCTGTTTTTGTCCTTTCTTGTTTACTAAGGCTGTGGATTTGACCAGTTTGCGCTAATGTGTTTTTCGAACTGGCCCTTTCCCCCTCATTGAGCTGCGGAGTTACTAAGCGCATAACGCATAGCTGCCAAGGTTTCAGATTGCCATGTGTGACATTTTTTTTATTTCTGTGAAATTATGAGACATTACAACGACTAAGAGTGACACTTTCTCTCGAGCAGAAATCATGCAATGAAGACGAGGGAAACTTCTAAATAACAGAAATTACAGACATTCGAGCAACAAGAAACTACTCCCCCTGCCCGCCCCCCTCCCTCGTCCCTGCCTGGGCCCCAGTGCTGAGAGAGCAGCGAGAGTTAGCCTGGCTGGTAAAACGGTCACGTACTGACCCGTAGTCTGGAAAGATAAACCCAATTAGTCAGGGCTCCCATTATAAGGATGAGAAGACAGAGCAGCCCTGCGGCCGGGCCTGCAGATTTACTGTGATTAAATCAGATCTGCAGATAAACCTGGCTCATTCAGAAGGATGATGAGACAGAGCATCCCTCACAGCAGATTGTAAACTATATTGATTGTGTGTCACTAAAATAATTTATCAGATATCAGACTGTGCGTGCCACTCCGGGGCGGCGCTCACACAAGCACTAATTATTAAACTCTGCATAGCTGCCAAGGTTTCAGATTGCTATGTGACATTTTCATAATTTTAGTGTCATTATGAGTGACATACAGTGACTATGAGTGACACTTTCTTGTGTACAAAATCAAGCAATGAATATGAGATAAACATAAATATCAGAAATTACACCAATATGAGCAACAAAACACTAAGGAAATCTTAAAACTTTTGCACAGCACCAGAAATGGAAGGGCACCAACTTCACATGAACGCCTGTAGTGATAAATGATTGCAAAATTGCTATTGAACTAAAAGAGCTCGTGACAAGTGTACTACAGCTGCAGGGATGGCCTTGCACCGGAGCGGTGATTCACACAGTAAAGCTCTCGGCTCCTCTGGCCAGCTCTGCTCCCTGAAACTGTTGCAGGGCTGCTTGATAGTGCTGGCGCTGTCATCTGACAGACAGCCTTTCTGTTGCTGTAGTGTCTCTCTTCCACGGATCACGTTAGGGATGCAATAAAAGCCTGTCCTGAGTCCTCCAAACTGTGACAAACGCACACGACTGGAGGGAGGACTTCACTGGTAAGTGTGAAGTTCAGTTCCGTCTGGCCTGCCAATTATTTCCAGATAGGGCGGGCAGCAGGCTGCAGTTTGAAAAAACATCCTGCGCCTATACCAAAAACTCAACCTCACACACAACACAGATCAGGTAAGTGTTGTGCACGAAACCAACTGGACAGGTGACAAGGGAAAAATGAAAAGTAAGATGTTTTCATGTAAAAGCACCCACCGGTGAAAAGTGACAACATGCCAAAACCAGCTGCATTATTATTGATTGCATAGGCCCAGTAATGCATGTCGTTTTTAAATCGTCACACAGTTCAAATTTACCACCAGTCAATGCTACAAATGTCCCAAAATTATATTGTTTACTGACACAATCAAAAACTTTGCAAACGAAATAATAAATTATGAAGCAGGCATATTTATGGCTTACCTGAATGGAGGAAAGCAAACAGCTAATAACACTGTGTGTTGTTGGCACATGGTTTTGGCCAAAGTAGCATGTAACTGGCAGCCAGCCCCTTAACAATACCACTGACTGCCCTGTCTCTCGGTCTCTCCTCGGGATCAGACTGTGTTAATTGGAGTGCGGCCGGGCGGTGCAAAGTGTCATCATGGTGCTGCAACTCGCACTCTCCACAGGCCCCCCCCGTTGGGTCTATGCCGCCTTGAGTTTCTACAGTCTGTCTCCTGGCCACTGCTAGCCCTGGTATGAGCTGGGCTCAGCTCTGGCCCAACGTCGAGCGAAAAGGGTGACGACTGCCGTGATCCAGAGCGGACGGCTTCCCCTGGGATGCTGCCTTAAAGTAGGCCTCCGTCCCGGGCCTTGTGACTGGGGGAGCGGGCGCACATTAGACTGCAGGCCTGTCCAGGCATATGGGGCAACAGGAAGGGGAGGCTAACATTAGAGAGTCACTCACTCAGGTCGATGCTGCAGCTGTGCCCATCCCGCCTGTCTAACGGCCGCCGGGTTAAATATATTATAATAAAGTATGGCCTCGTCCTCCTACGCAGACAGCCGGCAGCACAACGGCGCCACAGAGCTGCCCGTAACGCAACTGCTGAGGGCAGGCCCTACCCGGGTATCCGGGCAGATTGCAACATTGTAGCACACCACTAGTGAGAGCATGATATTTAACTATTTAGTGATACTGAGCCTGGCAAGTCAAAAGTCAAGTCTGCTGTGGCCCGGGCCGGGCGCAGAGCACACAGGTGTCAGAGGCGGCGCCGGCGGCCCCGTTTCAGCGTTGTCATCAGAGTGCCGGTCAGTGGCACAAATGCTTAAGTGTGACAATGCATTTAGCACCACGCTGAAATGCGTTAGAGAAGCAAAGCATGCTTTCTTCACTGATTGGGATAATTGTTTAACAATTACTGGGGCTACCGCTCGGGTTAAGGAAACTTTCATAGACCCGGCCCTGAGAAATAAGTGCCGGTGCTAAGCACCGGAAAGCACCGGCACAAATTAAGCACTGAAATTATGGCACTTACCCTAAACCATTCCCTACGAGCATGAAATGGCCGTACTCCTTCCCATATCCCAGCCAAATGTACCTATAACAAACCAGGATATGCATCTCTTCTTGACTATATTTTGGCTGAGACAAGGCTATGGCCACTGGTCATTGATTTTAATGTTGTAACAATAGCAGACAGTGACCATAATGCCCTTATTCTAAAACTGGGCATACCCTATAGTAGTGGGAGTGATGTCCTATCCTCTGACGCCAATGACAGCAATCTTACCATCTCTAACGACAGGCAAAGAATCAGTTGCCACAAACTAGTTGAACATCCGGAACAACTGGAGAAAATTTATAGCTCAATAATTCCCTTGTTCTGTGAGATCGCAAAGCTGATTAGTCATCCACCATCATATGACTATCTATCCGAATTGGCCCGAAAAATTGCCCAGCTGGTAAATATGATACTGAAACTGAACTACACGTACTGTTTTTTTGTCCAGGATACCGCAAGGCTAGGATCTACTGGATTGTTCCTTTATGTAAAAACTTAGGCTTTCGACAATTCATGCAGGCATTCAGAATACTAAAAACCAACACAGCTGGTCCAATTGTATTTGCCGTCTCAATATATCTGGCTGCTATGTGGCTCAAAGGCAGGCTATTAATTGAACGAATCTAAGCCCGCACTTTCTGCCTGTGGCATATTGTTTTTCTGTCTTTTAAATATGTTCTTAAAGTGGTACATGAAATGTATTTATTGTCTAAATAATTTTAACTGTAGCTAATACTTATGAAATCTGACCAATTGTGTGTATGGAAAAATTCTGCTGTAATTGTTTTTACATTATGAACGTTGAATCTATTTTGCACTGTTTTATATATTTGCCCTTTTATGGCGCACTGCCGAAATAAAGATCTTCTTCCCTTGAACAAATGCCTCACTGAGCAAGGGGATTGTGTGTTAGTCCAGGACAATCCAAATTGTTGCAGGAATTGTTGTTCATAAATCTTTGAGTAACACAGGTATTAAGTGTTAGATCCTTCCTGATTAGTGTAAGAAACATGTTATCTGAGACAACTATACACGATAAAACCAGCCTACTATTCTCTCTGTTTCCTCAAACTATGCTAAATTCTAAATGAAGAGCTTTTACTTCTACAGTTTAAACAACATTGCTAGTCAATATCTTGTTGTCAATTGGATTAAGGGAAGCAAGACATGAGTGTATGACTTTTTAAAAGGGAGGCAATACTTGAATGCAAAACTTTCAGAGTGGGTATTTAACTGGCATCTCTACAGATGTTCAAGCCACAGTAAGACCATGCAGCAAGCTGTTTAAGTTGCACAACCCTGCTGGCCTACCTGGCATCCTGTACTCTCCTTTTAGATGCAGGTGGAATGCAGACTGTGTCAACTCTCCTCCAACCTAGAGCCGCCAAGTCAATCCCAGACTACTATACACGAAACCCACTCAGGTGTAAAGGGTAATTTTGAGGCAGGAAAAATTACCAGGTGGTGGACTCCGGTAGGGACTATAGTTCAAACTATGCCGATCCAACCCCCTTTGAGATGCCTGTTCACCTCAGCAGGTCCCCAGATCCTTCCCTCAACACCTCACCTCTCAGTCACGGCTAGCATTTAGGCCAAAATGAGCTACTGTGCGCAGTCGGCCCAGCTCCCAGGTGCCATCGGATCTCTATAAGTAGTCACCCTACATTAATTCAGTAGCCATCGGATTTCAATTGGCTTCTGGGTTTGTCCACTACTTCTTTCAGCCTAGTTTAGGTTTTCAAAATAATTTGCTACCAATACATTACATTTCTGGAGCCTGGGACAAGAATTCTACTAAAGGACGGATATGCTTAGACCCACCCTCAAAAACTGGTGACTTTGGACTTGTATGAGATTTTTGTGGACAGAGTTAAGACAGATCGAGTGGTGGAGGGCTTTACCTGTGCCCCACAGTCTTTATCCCATCTGCCAAATTTAGAGTTCTTCAACGGCCCTGCAGTGAACTCTGTGAGTTAGTATGAACTGCTGTCAGTGCGGTTTATACAAAACCTTTTAAAAGCTGACATGCTTCACCATTGGGGACCAACGATTACACCACATTTAAAAAAAGTTATTGCCCCTTAACACAATGGGAATTGTTGCTTCTGCATAATCCTTGCATTACGCCTGATTCAAAATTGGGCGATCAGACCAAGAGTCTGCAGACAGGGTACTCTGTCACCATTGCGATTCAGTATTCTGTCAGCCTTAGATTGAGATGCAAGATTTGATTGCTGACAGGAACAGATGGCCAAACAATGTTACAAATGAGGCCTGGATTCGTAATGGTAATAGCAAAACTTGTATCAGTGCAGCCTTTGTAGACATTAGCTCCTGCTCCCAGTAGGTGAGATCTCAAATCAGGAAGATGGGTTGTTTCTCACTGCATAGATCAGAACTGAAAGGTAGCTATGTGCTCATGAGGCAGGAGTGTGACTCTTATCATAGTCTGCAAGGACGTAAGATAGGTAGTACTGCAAAAGTAGGATCGTTGCTGGGGAGAATTATGCAGTGATTTGACTTACAAATGCCGTGAGTCACTAGCTAGTGCACAGTATAAAAATCATAACAACCCCACTAGATTCTATGAACATTCCTGGGCCAATGGAAACTCCAGAAAAAAGTCTAATTGCTGTCAGCTACTGATGGGTGACCAGCTCTCTACTTGTACCCAGTGACAGCAAGGGTCATCCAAAAGTCAGTTTGCTTTACTTCTGTACTTTCACAGGAAAACATAAATGTGTAGAAGGGTTCCATTCTGTGGGAGAGAAGCCACTCCCCAGCTTGATGTTGAATGCAGTGAACTCATCGCAACCCTGTCTGGATAGCATCTAGGATCTTATGAGCTGTCCCTTCAAGGCTGGTGTTGGACTTGGCCCTTATGGCAGGTTCACCCCTAGACTTTTTGCTTGTAATGGTGACCTGGTGATGGTGATTTGTGGGTTCTGCGCACTTTCACTGTGTCCCAGTGGAAAGTGCGTGCGAGTGCATGCGAGTGCATGTGATGAGATAGGCCTGCCCTCCCATAGGAATGCATGGGGAATGTATGTGTCCCTGGTAGTTCCTGATGCGTGGGGTATACAGGTTCGAATGTCATATGTGCGAACTCGTGAGAGTGAATGCTTTGCAATGGTGTGTGTTGCATGAGTGTGTCATATGTAGAAGTGCCACTTCTAGGAGTTGGCATATTAATATAAAATGTGTCTGGCGTGTGATTGGCTGGAGCAGGCTGGTGAGCCTGGCTCCAGGAAGGCTGGATGGGTCTGCCCGGTGGTGAGTGGGAGATTAGCACTGATGGCTGGGGAGGAGTGTACCTGTGGCCTGAATGAGGCTGGGTTTTCCCCAGACAATGCTGGCTCCGCCCCCCTGTGGTGTGACTGATGTCCCTAGCCCTGCCAGTGAAAGAAAGGGGTGGTTGGGCCATCAAGGGTACTCAAGAACCAGCTGTAACTGGTTTCTCCCCCACCCTGCACCCTGAAACAAAGGATTTTGGTGTATAAAAATGGGGCTGTGTCCCCACTGAAGTTGTTCTCTTTCTGTATCCTGAGGGGGCTGCTGCTGCTGCTGGGCCAGAGGACCGCCACTTGGGGTGTCTCCCTGCTTGGAGACCCAGTGCGCTGGCTCTGGGCCCAGCCTTGCCCCCCCCTGCCCTGCTGAGGGCACCTGGGAGCACTTTATTCTGCTCGTAGCGCTAAGAGCGCGCTTTATGCCCTCTAGCACTTGGAAGTGCTTTATTTTTGATTATAGCGCTGGGAGCGCTGTGTTAACTGCCTATAGCGCTTGGGAGCGCTTTGCCTACCCTAGCGAGTGCCACCTCGCTTATTTGTAGTTAATTTGTCGCCTGGCAGGTGCCCACCCTGCCAGGCACCTTGATGCCCGTTTTCGCTCTTGCCTCGAGGGTGCCGACCCCTCGGTAACTTCATCCCCCGCCTACGAGTGCCTGGAACGGGCCACCGCGCAGCCCGCGGCGACCCGGATGTGGTTGGCCGGCCGGCCAATCAGTGAGCGGCCCGACGGAAGTCCCGCCCCCGCAGCTGCGACCCGGAAGCCAGGCAGGACAGAGAGGCAACCGGAAGCAGACAGGAGGCCACCCTGTGCTCCGGAAAGGGAAGAAGCCGGCGTCTTTCCTTGTCCCCCCCAGGCTCCCAAAGCGAGGAAGAGCCCAGGGGAGAAGTCTGCAGAGAGCCCCGAGGAGCGGGAGCTCTTGTGAAGAAGACCGCCGCCTCGGTCCGGTGAGTGTGCATCGGGGGTACGCGACTCACGCGAGATGCGTGAGATTTGGTAGGGGCGGTCGATTTCTCCCTGCTGAAGCGCACAGAAGCATTACGAAGCGTCCAGGTGGCATTTTTGTGTTGAGCCCGAGAGGCTCAGGGGGCAAATCTTAATTCTAGAGCCCGGAGAGGCTCCAACGTCGTGGGGGCATTCTGGCTGCCGAGCCCTGAGAGGCTCTGGGAGGGCCATAGTTGCTTTGAGTCCCCAGAAGGGGGGCTCCAACGAAGGGGCACATTGTTTTAGAGGCCCGAGGCTCGTGAGTGCCTGTATATTTGTGGTAGAGCCCAAAGGAGGCTCCAGGGGGCATTTCCTTTTGCCCCACCAGTGTGCTAGAGCCCTGAGAGGCTCAGGGGGACAATTTAGTTCTGCAGAGCCTGCGAGGCTCCAGCGTTGGCCCCATCCTCATCTCCAGCTGCCCAGCACTTCGTGGGCAGCTGCCACGTTTAGGACCCTGACATTGGGACACATGGACAGTCACAGGTGGTGACTTGTGAGTTTGGCGCAATTGTTCATTTTGCTTGCACCTCTGAATGTGTTTTTATGCGTCATGTGCTTTGTCCTTTTACACCGCTGAATGTATTGTGATGCATCATGTGTTTCCTTCCTTAAGACCCCTACAGGTATAGCGATACTTAGGTGGTTTCCTTCTTGCTAGTACAGGTGGTGCTAGCAGAGCCCAGGTTCCCTAGTGTAATCTCCTAAGATAGTGAGGGTTGCATAGGTGGTGCTCACCTGGTACCAGTAGTGACTGGTTGTATGTTATTTTTGCGCTACAGTAATAATTCTATGATCTAAAAAGTGCTATTTCTGAAAGTGTTACTTCTGATTTCTGACAGTGGTCCAGGTGGCCCTGTCTTGTAAATATCCCCTGTAAATTCTGCCCGTGCCCCTGGCACATTGTAAAGTGTGTGTTTTTATCTAATGTGTTTTGGTAATACAAAGGCTATTTTTACATATAACCTTGTGTGGAGTTTCCTTTGTGGTGGGCCTTGGGTGTTGTTGCTGGGGTGCGTGCGCATATACTTAACTCATATCGCCTCCAAGTTTAGCCTTGCTGCTCACGCCACGTTACCTAGAGGGCGAGTCGGGGTTATCTTGGCGTGTAACTCCCTTGCCCTGACTTAGGAGTGGGGATCCCTGACTGACTTTGGCGAGAGCCCTGGCCAGCCAGGGATCCCATTTCCAACAGCTGGGATATGAGGGAGAGACCAGCAGGGACTTTTTTTTAGCATTTCTGTGAAATGTACACTATTGGGCAAAGTGTGACGCAGAAGTGGAGAGACCTGTCCCACTCTTTAGGCTGTTTCTGCAGTCACACAGAGAACGTCCGGAAGACGAAAAGCATTGAAGGGTAACAACATGCAAGATGACTGACTTTTCCCTGACGTCTCTATCTCTATGAGACAGAACAGCTTGCTGGGAATTTCATTTGATATCACATGGCATTCTGCAGTGTTTTATCTAGTGTTTGTACTATACATATACCAGACATATACATGCATACATACCTACATGTGTCCCTAGCTTCATTTTTCAGATTTTATTTATTTTTCTAAATTTGAGTCAAATTGTATTGTGTGGGTTTTGTGGCTTTAATTGATGTTTGTACTGCTTCAGCCTATCACACATTACTCTGAACAAAATCAAAGTGTTCTGCATGTGCCACAGCTAACAGGGTTTGAGAAGAGATTTCCTAAAGAACAGTGTTGTAGCATAGCAAGACTGCACCTTATGACGTTAGAGTGACCTCCCTCTCAGATAAATATTCTATTTTCTAAAAGTACTCACAATCACCTATTACCTTGTTGGATTGCATCTTTGAAAGCCCCTGTGTGAGAATCTACTGGATATTAACTTTCATGAGAGTCTGAGCAAGTGCGAGTAGTTTGTAGATGTTATATTTTCTACGCTTCCCTCTTCCCCCTTGTTATATTGTGCAGACAGTTTAAGTACAGCTTACTTTATATGTATTATAGATGATTCCCCCCCACCCACGTGGAATGTAGGGGGTGGTGAGAAGCCAGGGACTGAACAGGTGCTATGGAGAGAGGAGACCTAATAAATGCTAGACCTTACCTTATTGAAGTTTCATTTATTTTTTCAACACCGGGGATGAGGATGGGATAGACCTTTCCATGTCGTACCATCAAGTGGAACTTCATACAGATTCCCAGGAACTAACTGCATTTACCACTCCTATGGGTTTGTTCATGTTCCGCAGGATGCCGTTTGGCAAATTTCAGAGTGTGTACCCAAAATATTATGTTTCCACAACAACGTATTAATTTATGGTGCCACCACAAAGAGGCTGATAAATGCCAGGTAGGGGTAGGAACTGTAGAATTTCATGGTCACACCATCACCAAGGATAGCTTCAAAACCAAAAAATTAGTCTACTTGATGCTGTAGAGAAAGCTCCTGCCACTACATCCAAACAAGAACTTCTGTCATTCTTAGGTCTCGCAGACATTTATGGCAAAATATGTAAAGAATTTTCAGACTTAGCAGGCAACCTTAGAGATCTTACAAAAATCATCACCATACAAATGGCTAAACGAACACCAATCCTCATTTGAAAATATAAAGGATGATATACTCTCTGCTCCGTATCTGTGTAATTTGATCCCTGTAGAAAAACAGTTTTTGCCACATGTTAGATCTGGGGGTCTCTAGTTGGCAATGGTTATCACCTTTGTCCAAATAAGGACCTTTATTTCTAAGTCAGGATAAGGGGATTACACTCCTTAATAACCCCTGCTCACCCCCTTGGTAGCTTGGCACGAGCAGACAGGCTTATCTCAGAGGCAGTGTGTTAAGCATTTGTGAATATACACAGTAATACAGTGAAAACACTACATATGGACACAACACAGGTTTAATAAAAATAAGTATTCTTTATATAGACTTAAACACAAGACCACAAATGACAAAATCCACAATACTACACTTAAGATTACTTAAAAGATGATTAAAGTCTCTTAGTTCAAGTTGTTGGTAAATGCGACAAAGTTCTCAACAAAGTACCTGGTAGCGTAACGCAAAGTGATCAAAAGGATCGCAAAGGGGAGATGCGTTGGTTCCATGACAGGGGGGAACGGTTGCGTCCTTCCTCAATGCTTGCGCAGAGTAGGGGACTCATCGTGAGCCTAACTGGTGTGGAGGAGATGCGTAGATTCTCGGGTTTGCGGGTCCGGTGCGGTGCGCAAGATGGTGCCTTGATGCGATGCGATGATCCAGTTGCAATGCGAGACGATGGCGCCCTTGATGCGATGACGATGCGATGACTCCATGGCAGCCTTGCAATGACTCTGCACTTTGAAGCTGCGACAGGCCCTGCGGCACGCTTCTCCGGTGAATCGATGGCGACTCTCACAATGGCGTCATGCTTCTCCGGTGATGCGACAGCAGACAGCTTCGATGAACACACGCTTCCAGGGAGATGCAGCGAAGGCTCGCTTCGACGGCGTTGCGATGATTCCAGCTGTGACGGTGACACACTTCTTATTGATGCGTCGCGCTTCCAGCTCCCAGCGGCACGCAAGTGTCTGGATTCAGAATTACCAGCAAGGAAATTCACGAGGGAGCTGGAGGTGAAGTCTTTTGTCCCTGACACTTCAGCAGGAGGCAAGCACAGTTCAAGCCCTTGAAGAATATTCTGTAGATGAAAGTCCTTACAAATTTCCTTCTCCTTTCCCTTGGCAATGAAGCAAACACTGTAGGCCAACCCAGCAAACAGCACACTGGCAGAGGGGCAGTCTAAATTCCTGCAGCTTCCTTGGTTCTTACCCTTGGCCGAAAGGTTTCTTGTTCCAGAAGTGATCTAATTTCTTGCGGTCAAGGTCCCAATATTTATACCCCAAAATCCTTTGTTCTTTGAAGGCAGAGAGGCCTCTGCCTAGTCTAAACTAGTTCCTGAGCACTTTGTTTACATGACTCACTTCTTCCTTTCACGGTCCAGGAGGTGGGGCCAGCACAGGGGAGGAAAGATACAGCTCTGGAGCACTCTGTTGACATGATTCCTCCTCCCCTTTCACAGTGAAGGGCAGAGACATCAGACAAGCCACAGGGGGTGGAGACAGCATTGTAGAGGGAAGGCCCAGCCCTATTCAGGTCCCAGGTGCAACTCCTCCCACCCACCTAGATGCAGGGATCTCTATTCACCACCGGGCTGCCCCAGCCTGTCTCCTGGAATCCCCCAGCCCTGTCACTCGTAAACCTAGACAAGGAATACACAACCCTGCAGAGGCAGGCTCAAATGGATAGGCAAGCACATACCTATTTTCTAAAAGTGGTATTTGCAAACACAGAATATTAAAATAAACTTTACTAAATTCAGGCATACTAAATTCAAATTTCTACCATGTTCCCTGAGTCAGTTAGGATTATAAGAATGTAATATTCTAACGGCCCATTCTGGCCTATGAGAACTGGTAGCCTTCAATAGTATGAATGAATGAATGAATTCATTCATTTTATTGTTTGGTTACCAAAACCATTACATTAAAAACAGAATACAAGGTTACAAAGTTACAAAAATTAAAACCAAGGGAGTTTGTGCCGCCCTGGGGCCGGGGTTACGATGAGTAAGGTTCGTATTTAGGCATAGGTCTGCAAAGTCACTATAAGGGTAGGCCCTCCGGGGCCATCAGCAAGGATCGTGTCTGGTGAATGAACTTTCCGAAGGAGGCCATGTGCTTTACCGTTGCCAAGGTGTAAAGATGGATGGTCGCCTCCTTTGCGGTGCAGGATCCTGATTGTCTTAGAATTGGCCTGAGATAGAGACTGCGGGCCATGCGCAGGGCCGGGCAGCAGAATAGAAGATGAGCCAGTGACTCACGTTTGTACCTGCAGAGCCTACATTCCCGGATTCCTGAGCCGACCGTGCGGAAGGCGTATAGTTCTTTGAGAGGCAGCAGATGTAGTCTGTAGGCTAGGATCTTATGAAGGGCTGCGCGGCCCACGGCCTGCTTAAGATGGTGTTTGGGATTGTGCAGGATGTGCGGTAAGCACAAGGACACATGAAGGTCTTTTTTTGCCAGCGACTCCAGGTCCAGTTCCCGTGACTGCGCGTGCACTTGTTTTTTGATGGAGTGTTTGATGGCGGTGTAGCTGACATATTCGGGATTCCAGGACTCTACGGCGAGATTGAGATGGTCCTTCGCATCCTTGAGAGTGGCCAAACAGGGGTTCCCTGGTTCTCTGAAGATACAATTCAGGGCTGCCTTAAGTGTGTTCTCCTTAGCCGTCGTTGTTAGAAAGTAGTATTTGCTTAGGGCGGCCATCTCTTCCAAATATTGCTGGTTGAGTGAGAACTCCAGGCGGACAAGGGTGTTTCTGGTGCACCTCGGAAGATGAAATAGTCTCTTGTAGGCTCTGCAGTGAATTTTTTCTAGATCTTTATTCAGTTTGCACAGAAATGCCTGGAGAGCGTATTTAAGGGCCGGCATTAATTTGGCTTTGAGTACTCGTTGGATGGCCATTGTAGACGGGCTATATAAGGAGGCGTGCAGCTTGCAAATAGCGTAGGTTATAGTTTTGCCTTTGCCTTGGATGATCTTTAGGTGCGCACTTGAGAGCCCCGACTCCTGGAAGCAAATGCCCAAGTAAGTGTACCGCTGAGTACTTTCCAGCAAAAGGTGGCCAAGCCTCCATTTTAATTATTTTTTCTTTGGGTACTTTCCAAAGATGATGACTTTGGACTTGGATGGATTTGCTACGAGCTTATTTTTATCGTTATATATGGCAAGTGCCATCAGCGCCTTTTGTAGCCCAATTCTCGTGTGGTCCAAGAGCACCAGGTCGTCGGCGTATTGCATGAAGTGAATTTTTGTCCCGCCGATCTTAGGGATGAGCAATTCTGCCCCAGTCAAGGCTCTCTCCATGTCCGCTGTGTATAAATTGAATAACAGTGGGGCTAGCACGCACCCTTGTTTTAATCCTCGGTCCGTATTGATCTTTGCGGATGCATGGTCCCTCGAGAGTTTGATTCTTACCCCCGTTTAGTGGTACAAGGATTGGATCGCCCTCAACAAAGATGGATTGATATTCCATTGGGCCAGCTTTCTCCACAGGATTGCACGATCTACCCCGTCGAACGCCGCCGAATAGTCAATAAAGCAGGCGAATAAGGGAGGGCTTTTGCAAGTCCACGCGTGGTAGACCAGATAGGAAAGTGCAGTGATGTTATCGACTGTGGCGGACCCTGGTCTAAATCCGGTTTGGCAGAATGGGAGGAGACATTCAGCGTTCGTTCAGTCTGTAAGGTCCCTCAAGATGGCACTGGCATAAGCTTTTCCCTCGATGTCCAGAAGGGCGATCAGGCGATAGTTTGATGATTCAGATTTGGGGCCCTTTTTGTGGATTGGCTGTAGGAGCGAACCTCTCCATAAATCTGGGACATCCCCCAGGAGCCAGCATTCAGTGTACAGGTGGGTCAGGGTTTTGGACCAGAAGTCAATGTTTGCCTTGAATAAGTGTCCAGAAAGGCCGTTGGGGCCCGGGGCACTATTTTGTCTGATATTTTTTAGAATTTTGGACACCAACAGTTTTCCCGACGGGGCAGTCATCTCGGTGATTGGGTCTAAGTCAGCTCCAATGATAGATGTTTCATTTTGCTTGGTAGCAGGCCGTTTTCGATGAAAAGGGCTTATACGTGGGCGGCCTAGATGGGAGCCTCGAGGGAGTTTTCTCTGTGGTTTGTGCCTCGTCCCAGGGTGCTTAAGTAGTGCCAAAACTCCTGCGATTTTCCTTGGCTCAGCAAATCAAAGATTTTCAGCCATTGTGCTTCGCAGTAGTCTCGTTTTGCCTCCCAAACCTTCTTGGAGTGACTTTTGCTGGCCTCTTGAAGTTATTTCTTCATTGGGCTTGTGCCATTTTTGCGGAAAAGTTTGCGTTTCTTGCTCAGTTTTTTGGCGCTGATTTTCGATTTCCGCCTTGTGTCCATTTGTAGGTGGGGAGTCCCTGTTAAATGTGCGGTTTGAGGTTCCACGAAGGATCGCAGCCAGGGTCCCTGTGATGGCATTCCAGGTGGCTATTGCGCCCTTTTTCTGTTTATTCAGTGGCCAACTTGGCCACTGGTTTGCCCAATTGTTAAAAGTTGTGATTGAGGTCTGTACCCATTTGATTCTTCTGGGCAACTTTGTCAGTTCTTCGCCATTAGATGATCCAATGTATTCGAGCCTGTGGCGAGTGTCCGCTATGAGATTCAATGTGATGGTTAAGGCAGCGTGGTCACTATCACTGCGCAGATGAACTGTAAAGTTTGACATAAGAGGTTGTGGTTTTTCACTTAGGATGATGTAGTCGATCGTTGTTTGGATGTTATATGTGGGACCGACAAAGGACCCTGGGCTGTTCTTTAGGAGGACCGAGTGCGCTGTCGCCAGCTTATAAGTTTTTAATAGATCATTCAGAGCAATGGTGGCCCCAGGCCTTCAATAGTAAAAAAGGAAATTGGCTGTAATTCACTATTAGAACATGCTACACACATCAGAGCATGTCCTACCTTATACTTACAATGCACCCTGCCCTTGGGCCTACCATAGGGGTGTCTAATATAAAGCAAAGGGAAGGTTTAGGGACTGGCAAGTGGGTGCACTTGGCCAATTCGACATGGCAGTGCAAGACTGCACACAGGACTTGCAATGGTAGGCCTGAGACACACTTTACAAGCTGTTTCTGTGAGTGGCAGAGCCAGTGCTGCAAGCCCACCAGCAGCATTTGATTTACAAGCCCTGGGCACACATGGTGCACTGTTCTAGGGACTGACAGGTAAATCATATAACCCAAACATGGAATAACCAATCGGTACATTAATTAAACATAGGTAGCACTTGCACTGTGGCACTGATTAGCAGTGGCATAGTGCCCAAAGCATAAATCCAGCAAAACATATCAAAACGGAGGAGGCAATCTGTCAAAAATGGAAGGGAGACTCATGCCAATGATGTCAGGTATAACACCACAGATTAAACAACAGAAAGGTAAAACCAAGGGTCTCAGGGAAATTGTTTAAAGACCCTCCCAGGATGAACTCCCAAACAGACAATCTACAAACAATAGACAACCTGGGGGTCTAACAGGGAACTACTTGGTGATCCCTAAATACACTATGCTCCTATAGAAGTGAGTAAGTGAATATGGTGCTAGAACAAGCTAACTACCTAATACTTAGAGATGAGAATGCGAGCTCACAGTCATATGACCCCCAGGTTGTCTATTGTTTGTAGATAACACCACAGATACCAGCAACAAAAGTCTTGAGGCCATGTTATCCCAAGTCATCAATGGCAAAGAATGAATTTTGGCCTTTGCCTTGCGCACCCTCAGTAATTCAGAAAAAATCTACTCTGCCTATCAAACATCCTCCCCATCGACTGGTCTGACCACCACCTCATATTATTCACCCCACCCACTAAAAACATTAAACCTAAGAAATTGACCAGAAATCTGAACCTTATCCCCCCTGGAGAATTGGAGTCTAAACTCCAAGCTCACCTTCTTCTCACCCATTCTCCCAAGATGCTAATGAGCTCTCCGAACACTTTATTAAAGTTATTACCAATGTCTTAGACCTAATGGCCCTGCCTAAACTAAAAAATCAAAGAAGTATCCCATCCAAATCATGGTTCAACTCAGAGCTCAACAACGAAAGATGCTCACTTAGACTGATGGAAAGAACATGGAGGCAGCAACCTTCTTCCTCACATTTGGCACACCTCAGATTAGCTAGATCTTCATACAAGAAATACATTTCTAAAGAAAATGCATACTTTCTTCGTTCACAACTTGACTGGGCCAAAAATAGACCTAGAGAACTGTTTAACATTGTTCATAACCAAACATCCTCTGCCCCCCAAAACCGACGGCCTCCACTGCTAAGTGCGAAGAAATTGCCAACTACTTCATGGAAAAATTTCCAAAATTGATCATTCTTTCCTGTTAAGTCAAATCCCTACCAACTCACAATATACTGCTGATATCACATCAACAGCTCATACCTTATTTCCCTTATCTCCTGATCCTGACTCACACTTGCCCACTACCACACCTATCCCTAATTACTCCTTAGACTTACCTACTACCACACCTCCCCTTGACTACTCCCCACACTTACCCATCAACACACCCCTTGCACCCAACCACTCTTACACTCAACTTAAAAACAAAGCCTCCTAGCATAATTTCCAACATGTTACTGAGCTTGAAGTTCTAAACATCATTGCAAAACTAAAACCGTCCTCTCACACGAAAGACCCCTCCATTCAAACCTTATCCATGACCTTAAGCACATCATTGCTCAATCTTGGATCACAATCATCAACTCCTCCCTTGCCACAGGCTGTGTCCCTATTTCTCTCCAACTCGGACAAATCACCCCCACTATTAAAAACCCTAATGCCGACCCTAATGACTTAAAAAATGTGCCCTGCTCCAATTAGACAAACACATTGAACATTTCAACTCACTGGATTCTTTACAATTAGGCTTTAGGAAAGGCTGCAGTACTTAAACTGCGATGCCAAACATAATAGATGACATTCACCACTGCCTTGATAATGGCGAGACTTGCCTACTTATTCTCCTTGATCTTTTCCAGACTGTTACAAATGATAAAGTACAAAAACTTCTTCTCTCCATAAAATCTGGCTCACCCACAGATCCCTGTCCCACCCACAGATCTCTGTCCCACTACCATTATGCATCTGGCCGCCCAGAAGATCTGTAAAAATCTCACACCTCTTATCGACAGAGTTCTAGAATCAGGGTACTATCAAGAAACTTGGAAAAAGTATCTATTAGACCTCTTTAAAAAAATAAAAACCTGGACCCAACCGAACCAACAAATTATTGCCCCGTTGCTGGCCTACCAATAATGGCAAAACTTTGTAAAAATCACTAAACACTGCGCTGACTGACTATTTAGATGCAAACCACCTAATGGATACTAAACAGCATGGCTTCCGGTCATGTCATTTCACCGAATCAGCCCTGATAATCGCAACTGAAGAGATCTGCAGGGTGGTGGATGAGGGTGGAGGGTGGTCCTTGTGCTCCTGGATCTGTCAGGCACCTTTGACACCGTAAACTACACGGTGTCAGTTCAGTGGCTGAGCGATGTGGAAGTGGACTCCTCTGCCCAAGCCCTCCTATCCTCCTTCTTGGAGGCAAGGGAGCAGAGATTGTTCTGGGATGGACTGCAATCGGATAGTTTCCAACTTTCAAGCGGCGTCCCACAGAGATCTGCTCTATCCCCGTCAATGTTCAACATCTACGTGGCCCCGTTGGCTAAACTTATCAGGAGGCATGGTTTTGCCCTGGTCTCTTATGCTGATGATTCTCAACTTGTCATCTCTATCACTAATCAGCCTAAGAACACAGCTGCCAAGTTTCATGTCTTTCTCACGTATCTCATAATTTGGATGAATCTTAGCTTCCTGAAAATTAACACCGACAAAATGGAGGTGATGGAGTTCGGTCCAGGCCGGCCCGTGTGGAATAAGTCCTGGTGGCCAAACGAGGCTGAAGAATGCCCACGCCCTGTGCCCAAGGTCAAGAACCTTGGGGTCATCTTTGATGACCAATTGAATTCCTCTGCCCAGGTAAATAGTTTCACCTCCTCCTGCTTTTTTCTACTAAAAACTTTGAGAAAAATATTTCCTTTAATTTCACAAGAGCTGCAAAAGACCGTGATGGTAGCACTTTTCTTGTCCAAGCTGGACTAGATGAGAAAACTACAATCCCTTCAGAATGCTGCAGCCACACTACTCCTGGGCATACCCAGAGGACAGTCAATTTGAGCAGGAATTAAATCACTACACTGGCTTCCTGTCCCACAGCGGTGGAATTTAAGTCTCTATGCCTTGTGCCTTGTGCATAAGGCACTGTACAGTGGCGTGCTCAGGATATTCAAAGACTGTTCCCACCCTACATCCCCCCACGTGCTCTTAGATCCGCAAGTCTGGGTTTTATAAGGACCACAAAAACCAGACGGGCAAGATGGGGAGGCAGGGTGATATCACAGTGTGCTGCAAAGCTATGGAATAAAATGCCTACGGCCATGAAACTTCAACCCAATTTGCAGCTTTTTAGGAAGGGTCTGAAAACATGGTTGTTTACTTCCACTTAGGTCACCGGTTAACAAAGTGCGTTGATCTTGTTCACACACCCTAGCGCCAAGACGTCACGGCAATCGAGCGCTAAATAAACATATGAACATAAACAAAAGTCCAATCCTGGTTCCAATCAAATCATATCAAACTCAAACCTAGCAAAACTGAAATCATGCTCTTCTCCCCTAAAAATAACTCTCTTCCCATCCAAACCTGGATCTCTGACCTCATGACCATATGATGATTTCAATTGCTCACTCTCCTTATCTAGCTCAGTAAAATATCTTGGAATTTCCATTGATAATAATCTAACTCTCAATGCCCTCATTAAAAATTTGGCTAAAGGAGTCGTTTTCGCTCTCCGCCATCTTAAGAAAATTAAACCCTTCATTCCAAATGATGAGCTTACAGCACTCTAAATTGTATGGGTGAACTATACTCATGGTTTAACCACACTCACATGTATTTTTTGCGTTTGCAGTGTTTCATGATTCTTAAGATGTATTTCTTCAAAGTTATATTAGCATCGAAATGTAGTGGGCACATTTAAGTAGGACTTTGTATGTATTAAAGAAACCTATAATTCCTGTATGCATAATTTTCAGGATGAAATATTATTCGTTCAATGTAATTTGTGTCTAGTTCAGGTTGCCTGAATTGTAAGCCCAAGTTACAAGTTGTTTTGAGTTTCGTTTCTCTTTGGTTGCTCAAGAATTATAATTAAATGAATCCTTTTTTGTTCGAAGAGAGTATGTTCTCATGCTACTGCAGGTGCTGGGATTCAACGTCGTTATTCTTGGATTTAAGAAGATACCCAGAATGTCTTTTAAGAAGGCTGAAAGGCGAAAAAGGGAGGATGCCTTTCGTGTTTCGCCTATCTGAGAACCAAGGCCACTGGAAGAATAACCAATTGAATTAAAGCTTCTGTGGAAACTTACTAAAAGATTTTGCAAATGGAAAAGTTCACCTTGTGACGTATTGTGTAGGTTGAACATTGCCTAGTTGTATGATGCGTCGGGACAGATTCGAAAGACTTCTGCTTTTTTGCAGAGGCGAAGGAGCATCTTTTATCGAGCTCCATAGCTATTAACACATTTGACGTGAGTACTTCTTAGGAAGTCAACACGTGCTGACACCTTTGGGATATCGGGGAAAAAGGTAGGATGTAGTGTAGGGAAAGATTTTTTTTTTTCTTCTCTAATGAAAAGAGAATTGGACTTGGTTTCAATTCTTTGTTGCATTCTGATTTTGGAGTTCATCGCATTATGTCATTTGTGGCAAATGAATTATATTCGTAGATTCTGCTCTGTATTGATTTTTATATATCTGTATACTCCGATATTGAGGTGCATTTATATTCAAATATTTTTGGCCTTATAATGAATCCACAAAACTGAAAGTTGGAGTCTGTGGTCCTTTAAAAGCATGACTACATTGAAAGTATAATCTTGAATTGTTTTATTCCCTTCAAACACTTTGGCAGGCTATAAAAAGACCATCAGATTTAAACTTAGTAGGGAAGGCAAGTAGTAAAATTTTGCGTAATCAGTCCTATCACTGGTCCTTTCATGAATTGATTACGGAAACGTCATCCTCACCGAAATTACAAGATCCACCTGGCCCCACTCAAATCTGTGCTCAACCTTGACGCCAGACTCGTCACCGACAGCAAGCGTTCTGACTATATCTCCCCAGTCCTCAAAAGACTTAACTGGCTTCTAATTGAAGGTAGACCCTCCTACAAGACTGCTTGCATTACACACAAAGCCCTCAATCAAAATAACCCCCTTTACCTTTCCAATAAACTCAGCAGTGCAGGCAGCTCACGGCTAATGAGAAGTACCAACTCTCTCCTCCTCTTCCCTCCCCTGTTAAAAAAGAAAAGCACACAATCTGGCTCTTTTTCTGGTAATGCCCCAAACATCTGGAATGCCCTCCCCATAGACCTGCAATGTAACCCTTCCTACATCAGCTTCAAAAAAGACCTCAAAAGCCATCTACTCAATAATTACTGGGGGTCATAACCATTGTACCTCAACAAAGGGCATGTTCCTACTATATGTATGGACAAAAGTCCTCCTTTTTCTCCTTTCTGAAGTCCTTTGCACATTGATGAGAGGGCGGACCATCAGGACACTGTGAAGCAGTTGTGATAATCAGATCCACTGCGGTGACACTCCAAATTGGGTGTGTCCTTTTGGAGATATATGGTGGATTTGTGTCCATACATATAGTAGGAACAGGCCCTTTGTTGAGGTATAGTTATTGAGTGAGGGGCGACCTGTTCCTGTTCTCACCCCCTTTGGCTCCTAGTTGTGGATAGTAGGTCATAACCGTTGCCCTGCAATCCCAACATCCTACCCCCATTTAGACCCCCCCATTCTCTTACTTTCCCCCTCCATGCCCCTCTCCTACCTCGATTTCCACTGACACAGTTGCGCTTGCCCCCTGTGTTGCCCTTCTGCTCCTCCCCTTCCAGACACACCCCCTTCTCTTCCATCTCACCCCCTTCTTCATCTGTCTTCCACCCCCTGCCCAACGTCTCACTTCGTTCTACCTGCAGCCCTCTATTCCCACCTCCTCTCATATATATATTACCAATTGCGCCTTTATATTTATATGTAAATAGCGTTTGCACTATCTGACTGTTATACTTGTTCTGTATAAGCGTAAACAATGTCTCCTTTATTCACCTGTCCGAATGCCATGTTATTGAACTATTATTGTTCTACCGTTACTGTCTTCACACTTATGTAAAGCGCTCTGATACCTCTGGTTCTAGCCAACACTATATAAAACCTCTAAAATAAATAAATAAAAATCAGTGGTGGAAAAAGAAGCACTGGTTTATTTTTGAGCCATAAAACAATTTAAATTCTATTGATGTGGAATCAAATTCACTGTTCACATAGACCATAAACCACTCACGTTCATGTTCAGTCCTAAAGTATCTCTTAACAGCATGCCACATATTGCAAATGGGTACTGGGGTTGAAAAGTTTTTGCTTTAGGATGCAGTATGTCTTAGGTGATCTTAGCACAGCAGACAACTTCCTCTCCCCGGCACCATTAAGCATAGAGGTACAATATGAGACACCTGAGTACGCCATATTGGAAATCCATCCTTCAGCTATAAGCCCTACCAAATGGGAGGATACTCTTGCTCATGGTGCAACTTTAATTCAAATCAAAACCTATACCTTACAGAGTAGGCAAAGAACATGTAGCGAAGTCAGTGAGGAAGTGTAGGAAAGTAGGATCTGCTTTTATGTTACCCCCACTTTTTGCCTGGTGCTGTGCTGTTTCTCACTAGTCTGACTGGAATCCTGCTAATCAGGACCCCAGTCTCTCTGCTATATCCCCCAACTTGTTATGGTAAGTATTTAGGTACATCCCAGTTTGGATACTGGGTACACTTATAAGTCCCTAGTATATGGTACCATGGTACCCAGGGCATAGGTACCCCAGGGGTCCCCCATTGGCTAAAGCATGCATTATGCCACCCATGAGGGACCACTCAAACTGTAACTACAGACCTGCCATTGCAGCCTGTGTAGTCTAGTGCTAGCACCACTTTCAAAAGATATAGATTTCCCTATATCTAAGGTCACTGCACTTAAAACCTATAAGTCACTCCTAAAGCAGGTTTTTACAATCCTGAAGGCAGTTCTAAGTGGGGGGGGGGGGGGTGTCCCTTCATGAGCAGGACACCCCTACAGCCTACAGAGTCCAATCTCCCTGGTTGCAAGTGAGACAGCCATATAACATATAGTGGGGCACTGCGTCATTACGCAATGACCATCTCGAAACTGGCTGTAATTAACCCTATTGTGTTTGGTATCAAACATGTTGGAATCATATCCCCACACCATAAACAGTGTGGGAGGTATGATTCCAAACACTGTAATGGCCCACCGTTAGGTCCTCAATGCTCTAGGTACCAGTCTTCTAGACCCAGACAGCACAACATGGCTGCTGCTGACAAGAGACATGATTCTGTCCTCCTGCTGATGAGCCAAGTTTGAGCAGGGGAAGGTAGAACTATAGGTATCCTGTCACAGAGAGCTGTGACCACCTACCAGACAGGGTTTAGTGTATTTGGAGCCTTGTGGGAGTGCTTGCCAGTGCTACTCAGTCTGTTGGAAGGGCATGTTTGGTGCCATCCTTGCACAGTCAAGATGAAACCAGCTCAGGGAGCTGATAGCTCCCCGTAAGAATGAAACTGGACAAAGGACATGGGAGTACTGTTTTATTGTGTATGCATTTGGCTTGTCTTTTCTCTCCTTTTTTCTTGCACGAATTAATCGCACATGAATATTTAATGCTTCTTTCATTTATTGTTACAATTAAATTTTGTCTAGGACCATTTTGTCTCCTGTACTGATTGATATCTAGGTCCTTCGACTTGTTCTGGGTCACCCCATTTATATTAATGAAACCACTTAAGTACAGCTTACTTTATATGTATTATAGATTATTCTTTTACCCCCTTCCCCTACCTTTGTTGGTACTTCCCTACAGTTAGCCCAGAGGATACCTTAAAATGTTGGGGGCTTGGACTGTGGAAAGGAGTCTACAGTAGAATAATGGGGGTGGTGAGAAGGCAGGGACTTAGCTGGTGCTGTGGAGAGAGGACATCTAAAAAATGCTATAACTTACCTTATTGAAGTTTCATCATTTCAAAAGTAGATTTCTAAAGGAGCCTGTTTGTTTCCTACCTTGGAGAGAAATCATGTCTCAAAAGGGGCTAAGGGTTGTCTATCCACACAGCCTTATCTGTCACAATTGGCAATTGGCTATATCAAAATCCCTCTCCTACTGACAGCCTATAATCAACTTTTATTTGCTCAAATACCTTAATGCCCTCTGCATTATAGAGATATGTTTATATCCCAACCTCTGGCATTTGCCTTCAATATGCCCATCAAATCAGGGTGTCCCATTGTGGTAGTCAAGGGTGCGGGGACTGATGCCAAACCTGCTTTTAATACTCCTAAGTTCCAAGATGCCATTGTCATTTTTATGATGGGGAGGGCTCGAAATCTCCAGGCTCTTTACTTCTCACAAAGCCGTATCACCTCCCCAATGTGAGCATCTGTGATGGATGGATTGATGGATGAAACACCAGTATTTCGAACTCACTTCACCGTTGCATTAGACTGTGTATCTGATTTGTGTTTCATGCTAATACTGTGTAAGATTGAGCAATCCCAGTCCTCCTTCCTCCTTGGGAGGAAACATTTGTTTGGCAGCAAGCCTCATTTTATTCCCATCCAAATCAAATCACTGAAGAAGCACTGAATTAAACCCGGACTACTCCAACGCTGAGACACTCCTTTAGGAGTGAGTCACATTTGCTATATAAGCTCTTTTAGCATTATATAACAATATCATACGTGAAAAATGAACCTTGATAAAGCCATCATTTTACCAGCAGCAATTCATCCCAGCCAAGGGTAGCCAGTCCCTAAAATCATGTTGAAGTTGTTCTATGAAATCTACGAAATTGCCCTTCGAGGTTTTGGCAGCATATGAGGTCAACTTGAGACCCAAGTATGTGATATAAGACTCAGCCCACTGGAGCAAGAGTTTGGCTTGAATTCATGTTTGAGTTGAATTATGAAGGGACAACGCAAAGAACTGAAATTTATGAACATTGATAGTGAAAACCAAGGCCTTGCCTAAATTATTCAGTTCTGTGATTCCCTATAAGAGGGATCCTTCTGAGTAGGTTACTACGATCAGTACATCATCAGCTTGTATGCAAAGGGTGTGCTCCATGTGTCCTATAGCCATCCCCTTAATTTTCTTATACTGCAGCACTGCCAAGGCCAGGGGTTCCAGTTGTATCACAAATAGTAAAGGGGACAAGGAGGAAACTTTTCTTGTCCTCAGCTCAGTGCTGATGACAGTTGTCAGCGAGGCATTGGCCTGAAGACTGAAGAGCCATGTCGGAAAATTGCTGATCCATTTCCATGTACTGTAGTGTTAATTTGAGAAACAGTCAGTAAATGCTATCAAATTCTTTTTCCATGTCTGTTGTAAACAAGACTTCATCCATGCCGGCCCTCTCCCATTTTATTAATTAGATGGAGAGTCTGTTTGGTGTTGTCTGAGCAATAATGGCCTGGTTTAGAGATATTGCACAATATGATGTGCATAACTGCAGGTCCTTTCCCGATTTGATTTATATAGTTATTGAGGCCTTTTGAATCGATCTGAGCAGTTCTGCTACCCGCCCCCACTTTATTAAACAACTGTGTGAGCATAGGTGCAAGTTTTTCACAAGTGTTTTGTAAAATAGGGCTGTATAGCCATAAGTCCCAGTGGCCTTATGTGTTTTCAATCGGGAAATGCACATAATTACCTCTTTCAACTTTATGAGTTCCCCCAGAATCTTGGCCTGACTCTCAATCAGTCTTGAAAGAGGCACACTGTTTAAAAAGTCTTCCAGGACCCTCTCCAGAACCTTCTCAAGTATGTACTGAAAATTTGGGAAAGGCGTGCTGAACAGTACCTGTATGAAACATCATGCCTTGTTATGTGGCTTCAATCAATCAATCAATCATGGCATTTATAGCGCACACTACTCACCTGGAAGGGTCTCAAGGCGCGTGGGGAGGGGGGTCTGATACTGCTCGAACAGCCAGGTCTTGAGCTGTTTCCTGAAGGCGAGGTGGTCCTGGGTCAGTCGCAGGTGGGCGGGCAGGGAGTTCCATGTCTTAGCCGCTAGGTAGGAGAAGGATCTTCCTCCAGCGGTGGCTCTCTGGATGCGAGGCACGACGGCGAGAGTGAGGTTCGCCGATCGCAGCTGGCGGGTGGGCGTGTAGAAGGTCAGGCGGTCGCTGAGGTACCTAGGGTCCAGGTCGTGGAGGGATTTGTGTGCGTGGGTGAGGAGTCTGAACGTGATCCTCTTGTTGACAGGGAGCCAGTGTAGGTCTCTCAGGTGGCTTGAGATGTGGCTGCGTCGGGGGACGTCCAGGATGAGTCGGGCGGAGGCATTCTGGATGCGCTGGAGTCTCTTCTGAAGCTTGGCTGTTGTTCTGGCGTAGAGGGTGTTTCCATAGTCCAGTCTGCTGGTGATGAGAGCCTGGGTGACCGTCTTCCTTGTCTCGGTGGGAATCCATTGGAAGATCTTGTGGAGCATGCAGAGTGTGTGGAAGCAAGATGAGGAGACGGCGTTGACTTGCCTGGTCATCGATAGGGAGGAGTCCAGGATGATGCCCAAGTTGCGTGCGTGGTCTGTTGGCTTGGGTGCGGTGCCTAGGGCTGGGGGCCACCAGGAGTCGTCCCATGCGGAGGGGGATGTTCCCAGGATGAGGACTTCTGTCTTGTCCGTGTTCAGCTTTAGGCGGCTGCTGTTCATCCATTCGGCGACGTCTTTCATCCCTTCGTGAAGGTTCGCTTTGGAGGTGTCGGGGTCTTTGGTGAGGGAGAGGATCAGCTGGGTGTCATCGGCGTAGGAAATGATGTTCAGGTTGTGGTTGCGGGCGATGGCAGCTAGTGGTTTCATGTAGATGTTGAAGAGAGTGGGGCTGAGCGAAGATCCTTGCGGGACGCCGCAGATGACTTCGGTGGCCTCTGAGCGGAATGGCGGGAGGCGTACTCTTTGTGTTCTTCCGGAGAGGAATGAGGTGATCCAGTCCAGGGCCTTCCCCTGGATGCCGGTGTCGTTGTGTAGTTGGACTAGGGTGCGGTGGCAAACAGTATCGAATGCAGCGGAGAGGTCTAGGAGGATGAGTGCCGCTGTTTCACCGTTGTCGAGCAGGGCTCGGATGTCGTCAGTGGCTGCGATGAGGGCGGTCTCGGTGCTGTGATTGGCTCTGAATCCGGACTGCGATGGGTCGAGGGATCCGTTCGTCTCGAGGAAGGCGGCCAGTTGCTTGTTGACAACCTTTTCGATGACATGGGCCGGGAAGGGGAGGAGCTAGATGGGGCGGAAGTTCTTGAGGTCGGTCGGGTCCGCTGTTGGTTTCTTCAGTAGTGCGCTGAGCTCGCGTGCTTCCAGCTCTCAGGGAAGGTGGCTGTGTGAAGGAGGCGTTGATGATGTCTCGGAGATGGGGTGCGATGGTGGGTGGCTTGTGTTTAGTCTCCATTCTAGTGTCTCATTTTAACATAAAAATTGTTTCTAATAATGGTTTGCAGATGTTTTCCTCTTGGGGGATGGGGCTTGTATGCATTTTTTATGATAGCCATTTTCGCTCTCTTCTCTGCACATTTAGTCTTAAACTTCAAATATATAATTCCCTTTATGTTCACTAATCTTTCAAACTCTCCATGTATATTTACACGCATAACAGCAGTCCTGAAGGGAGCACACATTTTGGTATATCAAAATACTTTCATCAACATATCGGACTACTGTGTATGCATGTGAGGACTCTGAATCGGATTAGTCTCTCCTCCTTCCCGACGTTATATAAAATGAAGCACAGTGAGAAGTTTCTGTCTAAATTGTAAACAGTAGAAGCAGATTAAGAAGTCTCTATCAAATTTTAAACAACAGAGGAATGTTTTTTAACTCCCTAAGTGGGGTTCTACTGCAGGGATCTTGTTCAAAGACAGTCAGGGAGTATTGGGCAAGCAGTGGAGCACAGTCAGCCCAACTCACTAACTCTATGAAGGTTCAGATGTATCTCTGAAATCTGAAATACAAAGACACAATAATTCAATATATGGAATAGGGTATTGTTTGCTTCATATGTTTTTAATTTAATCAGAACGGTGTCTTATCGAGTTTCATTTACTGGTTTAATGAAAATATTTAGAATAGGAGAAGACATATGTTTATTGTCCTAAAGAAGGTGGTTCCATTCGCCTCAACCCACCGAAACGCGTCAATGCTTTGTGTGTTGTGGAATTTGTGTAACATAGAACCACATTTGGACAAAGAATCTGTATTTTTGCTATGAGTTGTTTCTGTGCATTTCCATGAATTAATGTGTCTAAGACAAATGTAATTGTCTTTTTGTGTCTTTTCCCAAAAATTCTTTATATCACTATAGTTTTTAGATTGGTATTTGAGATGTTTCTTTTTAATGTGTAACTTGATGCATACTTTATTGAATGTTTTTATTAAACTGAATTTATAAGTATTTTATTTTTCCACCATTTTGTGCTCACAGGACTGTTGTTATGCATGTGAATATACGTGGAGTATTTGAAAGATAAGTGAACATAAAGGCAGTTATACATTTGACGTTTAAGTCTTATTCAGTGCCCTGTCCCTTTGAGTAGACGGTCCCCTCTCTCTGTATTTTATGTTTGCTCATTTAGTTCCAGGTTCACACACATTTGAAACATGATGCATTGTTTTATTTTATGTGCTCGTGAGGTGGCAACTCTTCTGCTCACTTTAGCATAGGAATTAGCAATAGATAGGAGTAACTTTAGCAACATGATGAACAAGCAATCTGGTTGGTTTGTTTGTGTTTCTCACCATTCTAATATTGCCTATACAATGATGTGTCTCATCTTTCTCATAATCTCAGTTCATGTTTATATAAAAAAGATCAGTGTTTTTCAATATATGTTTGAAAATGCAATATTTTATCTTTCCTTTGTGAAGACTTTGGGATAGTAAAAATGACAAATGAAAGGGTTAGATCTGTTTCCATGACTTTCTTGGGAATTTAAGAGTCATGTTCTAGGTTACTGACAACATCTATAATTCTGTAGATTTAGGATAATTGCGGCACTGTGAGCTGGTCTACCAGGCCAACATTTACTGATTATATATTAAGACTATTATTATGAAGTTTTGCTGTTCTATATACATAGTCCTACTAGATTTGTAAGAACTGTATAACAGCCTGAATCTAAACTGATGGACCCAATGTGGCTCTTGGCTATTCATGCCCTCATTTTACAATCCAGAACATTTTTTGTCCTGTTTCTCCTGTGTAGTATCACTGTATCAATTTCAGCAGCATATAATGTACATTATCAGTGTTTGAATTGCATCTGAAACACATTAAATATTTGCTACACTTTGGGAGCCCTGTTTTGGTGGTGCTCTTTTTCTAATGCCCTCCCTTGCTCTTCCAAGGCAAGGCATAGGCTTGTTCTGGTTCTTGTTCTCAGATACTGCCATAGTGATGTGTTTACTGCTTACTGTGGTCTTCAGGATGTCATATAGTGTCTATATGCTTACCCCTCTGTACTATTATCCTCCATGTATTGAATATTACTGCCCTCTATTTCTTTCCTGTTCTCGTCTCAAAAGAAGAGGCTATACTGCAGATGTTGAGAGTTGAGATTAGCTGGGACCTTGCCATCCAACAGGTATATTGCCCCTATTTCAATTTCTCCCACCAACCCCAGCAAAGAATAAGTACCTAGGATGTGGTCCAGCAAACGATTTGTGTGCTGCTGAGTAGCTTGTATAGTTTATTTCCCTGAGTTTTGTGGAGTGCCACAAATATATCAGGCCCATTTCAGCTAGCTACTTGCTCCGCTCTGCTGCGATCACCACCCCCCACCTGTCTGGAATGGTGACCTGACCTGTTGTTATCATTATCCATAACCAAGTTGACATCGACTTCTATGGTCAAGTCCTTATCCGCAGAATGCATGCTGTTGATGATAGCTCACCTTTAAAAAAAATTCTAGCCCATATTTGTTGCCTATATTGAGAAACCTTAAAGAGGTAGCTACTTCTAACCATGCTCTCAGTCAAGGCTTTGCTGATATTGTGCCAGGCAGGATAATTTCCACCCTAGATTTTTTGTGGGTTCTAACAGAAAGTATTGATGGGGGAACCATTTGGACAGCAGCATATGCAAGTCTTTCTTAAGTAAATGAGTGTTCTGCAGTGGTGGAATCTGGAACCCATGTGCCCTAGGGAGGAATAGCAAAGCTCCCTATTTTCACTGATAAAATTTAGGCATCTCGCATTGAAGCATAGGATTTGTATTTCATAATAGCAGTAGGGTGGACATAAGCCTTCCAGCAACATTTCAAGGGAACCCAAGACCCCTGACCGAAAGCCAAATAAATCCCCTCAAACAGAAGGCACATGTCTTACTGCCCTCATATATTAGTAGCTCCACAGATGCAAGACGAATATGTAAAAATATATCCTAATTTTCCTCCTCAGGTGATGCTGCAGTTGTATGACATAATCCCAAATGCATTTAGTCCGCATTCTTTTGCAACGCCGCCATTAGAACAAACATGCCATTATGATGTGTTCCTTTAGCACACAAGTTGTTACAACAAATTGCCTTAAGGGGGCACTGGACTTTGGAATAGTATCATTTACTATTCCAACTTCAGTCTGCACAACAGTAGGGTAAGTGTTGTACTTCCAACACCACTCTACAAATGTGACCCCTAAAGCAAGACATTATAACAACTTGCGTTCTAAACAAATTCTTGGTAACAATGTATTTTTACTGTCGCCGCCATTGTAAAGGTACAGCATGATTCGGGCTTCGTATTAAAGGATGTTTCCTGCATATGGACTCTCCCCTCATCTAATCACACCATAAAGACATGCAATCACTGTACTTCAGTGTAGGTACAATACTGTTACATTCCATATAGGCATCCTATATAGGAGCAGGTAACACTGCAACCTTTCACCTATATGCTTCCTTATATTTCATACATAAAGGTTCATAGGTACTCACCTTTTACCTAGATACAACACTGCATTCACTGCATTCAAAACTCAGGTTTTTCCCTGGTTTGATAATCATACATTATCCATGAGGCTTCTTGAAAGCACAGCAGGATGAACATCTGTATAATATCTATGTTAAAGTTCAAGCCTGACGCCATTCCTTAAGATGACACAGTAACAAAGCAAGGTAGGACCCCTGGGGATAACTGTGGGTGTATATATACACATCTTGTCTTGCTTAGACAGACAGAGGAGGCCGTGACTTCCCAGCCGCCACACTAACCAGAGACGCTGAGGTTCCTGCATGCAGTCGCTCCAGCTATCAGTGCACTAACATCCCTTGCAGGGTGTCCAACTCAAGACCAGGGGTCCCATATTCTCTCCTTTCTCGGGTAATGGGGTTGACTAGACCTTAGAGGGATTCTTGGCAAAACACCTAGACAGATGCTAGGTACATTTAGGTACATCTAGTTAGGGAGGCTTCGTAGGAGTACTCACTTTCTTATCATGTGTTTAATCTACTTGTATATATTGATGATTACTGCAAAATGGTAGAACTGTTCCGTCCCTTTACTTTGGTAGTACTGCTGATCATGTATCTCTGCTACCGTCTAATGGTTGTTACAGCAAATTTGTTCTACACTAGAATAACAACTGTTCAATAAATCCTTATTGAAACACCCAGACTGTTTATTCTTAGTACTTGAACACAAATGACTGAGTGAAAAGTAGTATATTATTTCCACAATCCTGAGGGATCAGGGTTGTTATGTTCTGAGGTTGCCAGAAACTATTCTCTCCCCCTTAAGAGGAGATTCTAGTGGCACTGTGAGCTAACTAATGCAAACAGGTTTACATATCCGGTGGGGGTGCTTGGAACCAGTCTGCCACCAAACCCACAGTTTATGTTATCCGAACGCGCAGATCCTGTATAGGATAAATAGGAACTACACGACAATACCCAATTCATCACAAAGAGTCAATTTGGTCTCCCAAAGTTACGTTTCAAATATCTTGACCATAGAGGGGGTGGTGTTGCTGTACTACCATGAAGGTGTAAAAGAAAATAGTAACCTGTTGTGTGTTGCACAACCTAAGAGTGTGTCATGGCTTACGCATAACTCGGAACCCTCACTTAGGTCTCTAGTTGAGTCATGGCCTTTATGTGGTTTCACAGTCTGTTGTCAATGATGATTGGTAGATATTTAACACTCTTTACATGAATTCCATTCTAAGGCTACTCTATAACTGTAGCAACAGTAGCTGTCAAGAGTCAAAAGATATGCTTTGCAATACACTTCTTGCACATGTTAGTGGTTAGTGTGGACAATGTCTCAAAGAATTCTATTGCTTTGAGGGAGTACATTTCACTGCATGTCTGAGACCTCTCTGGACAGTGGTCATCTGACATCTTTGTCAACACCAAGTGTTACAATGATTCATTTGTATGTAAATGGTCAGTGAGGATTGGCATTGTGTACCAGATGTGAACCTACAGGTATATGTGAAACACATGAGCTTACAATTAGGTGTCATCTTTAGACATCTGGGCTACCCATGCCACAAACAATCAAACATTCTCCACTGTTCATATTTGGCTTAATGTGTGGCACACTGTCCTTTGGACAATGGCTCTTAAAAACATATGCAACATGGGGGGTCACAGTTAACCCTAGGAAAAGTTTTCCTAGCATGCTACGTGAGGCTACGCGAAGTTGCACAAAAATTCAGCAGCACTACGCGAGCACCTGTAGCAGCTTTTTTCCGTATGCTTGCGTGTGTTCACGTATGCTCGCGAGATGTTTTTGATGTTGGGCAACACAGATGATGTGTTCGGGGGAAATATTACGTAAACTTCATCACACGGTCACCTTTGCATGGTACGGGGCCTGTTTTTCAATCCCTCTCCAATATTTTCAATCTTTTGTTTTTACACTGTTTTTCTGATCTTTTTTATTTATTATCTATCCCTCTCTGTACCTAAGTCTATATTTTGCGTTTTATTTCTACTTTTACTGCATTTCTTTTACTTTTCTACTGTTTTATATTACTTCCTTCTATACTCTGTGTTACATTTTATATCATATTATTTTGTTCTGATTCTTTAAGCAGCAGTACTGTCCGCATACCCCTGCATGAGCTCCTGTGTGAGCCACACCATGAGGCATGTTGTGCTTTGAACATGTTCCACATTCCAGTGGAGTTAGTTAAATGGGCATAGAATCCACAGCATTCAGTGAAGACTATTTACTGCATTGATTGGACCTGATTACCCGTGCTGCAATAAAGACCGCTTTAATTCATCAAGTTTATCCTTATTTGCAACACTCGCCTACTACTTCCCCTAACTTTATTTTTTCCAGCTAATTTTTATTTTCCGCCCCTCGCCCACCCAGAACCATGGCCAAGGGAAAGGGTACCGGCTCCAAGGGCAAGGCGCCTGCGCCAAAGACCACCCGCAGGGGTGCTGGCCCGGGCCCTTTTCACCGAGGCGGACGCCCTTGTTTTTTTGTGCTGCGCCACCTCCCCTTGATCTAGGCAGCAGGCGACAGGCCTGTCTTCAGGTACACTACCCAGACGTTGCGCAGGGCAGTGTTTTGCTGCTCTGGGGTCAGGTGCACCCATTACCAGCTGACCAACAAGTGGTCAGACATCTTGAACTGGGAGCAGGACCTGCTGGATCTGCTAGGTGTCCAGGTCATGGGGCTTGGTTAATAGCTAATACTAGTAGTAGTGTGTGTTCTCTAGACTGTGTTACTGTTAATGTGCATATAATTTTTTTCCAAATAGCAAGAATACTGCTGCTTACATTGCAGGTAAATTAGGTTTAAAAATCTTCTGTGATTGTTATTCTTCTAGACACAGGTGCTTGGCGCTACTAATGTTACTTGATGTGTTAGGTTTGAAATTCCCTTTTATAATATGCATTCATACCTATTATATTAGTTAGCATTAGGTGGCAAAATAGACAACTCACTGAGTTAATCTTACAGCATACAAGCTTTGTTGACTTGTGTGCCTCCATGTTGTAATGTGCGACTACTCGAAGTCTGTTTAGGCCGCAGCCACTTTGTTTTTTGTTTGCTTCAGCAGAACTGTAAAACTGTATACCGTTATTATTCTTTCTCTGTTTTCCAAGGTTGAAGTCTGAATACCTAATGAATGGATGTTCTTTTCTTACATTCCTTTCTGTATGTGTAGTTCTGCTCACACTTTAGGAGATGTTGAAGCCCAACACATCAGCCTTAGAGAACTGATAACGCACTCATCTGGCAAGTGTTAGCTCATCTTTCTGTACCCTCATTGTTCATGCCAGGCTTAGGCCGGTACTTTTCCATAGTAGGCGTGGCTGATGTCTCGAGAAAATGTTATAACGTATTAGAGCGCCTTGGGGAGTCAGTCCCTCTCGGCAACCACCTTAGGGTGAAGGCCTGTCCTGGGGCTCCTCTGCAGAGCATTTTATCAATAAAGTAAGTTTGTATTCTCTACTGACTGACCGACTCTTCATTTGGGAAGGCATAGCCGGTGGGGGTGGAAATAACCTGTGGCCTTCTTAGAGGGCCACGTCCTTCAGTTGTTTGAGACTTTGCGTTCGCTTGGGCTGATTATATAGGAGTTTGCTTTAGAGATTTAAGTTAGGTAATGCTATAGAGACTCTAGTCCTTCCTTTGTCCTCCTGTCACTGAGACAGTGGTGGATAGGTAGTTTAGTTACTTAGTATTAGTTTTTAATTTTTAAGCGGTCTGCGTGACGCATCCTCCATCACGTCAAATGCTGTTGAGTGCTGCTTACTCCAGTCCTTAGTAGACCCGTTTAGTTTGTTTAGTGAGGGAGTAATAGGCTTAGCAGAACATCAGCAGCAAGCAACCAACCAACAATTTGGTGTATGCAAAAATATATGCATGTGTCCTCCATCTATGCATTTTTGAAGACTAAAATAAATGAAGATGCAGTCTTAGTGAACAATTGGCCTGTCTGAATAGGTGAGCTAGGTCAGTTGGTACATAGGCATAGTATTCTGGATTCAGAATGGAACACTGGATAAGTGTTCATAAATAATAACTAGATGGTCCGCGAATCCTGCGATTCTACCAGTCGACCAGATTAGATAAGTCAATTTTATTTCAATTTTTTTTCCCAAAATTTTTTAAAATATTTTATTTGTTTCCCACCAATCATCTATGTTTGTCTCTTTTTTTATTCTGTTTTATAAATATGATGCAAACCAGTGCACATTATTGATTTTGGAATTCACTTTTCATTGTAAAATATATTTTATGCTGGAAAGATGCCCCTAAGTAAGCTAAAATAGTTTTGTCTCAACTTTGCACTACTTTGTAATGAAGGGCTGTATCATGGGTGGTACTAAGGCGTTCCCATACAAAACATTCATAGGTTTCACTCAAATTCCCATCTACTGATATTGACAAACAGGGGTTTGCATCAAAATCTCACTGCTTTTTGAGGCAGGTGAAACAAAAATACTTCCTTTCAGAAACCCCTTCTTACTTTACTTGTGTCCTGTAGTGTTCAATGTATATACAAACTTGGATGAATGTTATTCCATGCAAAAACATATGCCACAATTTATATCTTGGAGGGATGTATACCCATTGTCAATTTCAACGGAGTATTCTCACGCCAAGAAAAAGTTCTGCTCACCAAATTTAAAAAGGGGAAGACCTTTGGTTTAATCACAATGGAGATGCCTTTGTTTCTGCCATAAATAAACCCTTCTGACGACCCTGTGAAGCAAGGGCATCAGAGCCTGACCTCTAATGATGTCCACTTAATTTAGATTGGTGAAATTAGAGGGCAGTTTTCACTTTCCTTCACCACCGGGAAAACTCTAGCGGTAAGGGCCAGTAAAAACTGCTAAATGTTCCCCCTGGCAAGGGGAGTATTTTCTTGTTTATTTTCAAAAAGGAAATCCCTCTTCAGGAAAAACAGATTGGCGTGTTTCTCAGTCAAGTTGACAGAGCCCAGCCCGAAACTGGCAGTTACAACCATAATGGCAGATTCTGTCAATGTTTCATAAACAAGCACCAGCTTGGCAGTCATTTCTAAATTAGGTCGAATGGCACCACTAGCTCCCTGATGGATAAATGGCCAATCACCTGTATATAAATAAGGCCCATAGTAATTTGCACTGGAAGAGTCCCCTTCTAGTTCAAAACATATGCTTGAAAGGGGTATGTGTATTCGCGGAAGGCAGCCTAACGTGAGCTAGTACAGGCAGAGAGAAATACAGCACCATTGTTAGTAGATAAGATGGTGTTCTGCTCGATCACTTTACTCATTACAGTGCTGTTTGAATTCTTTGTAAATGTGCCTCGAAGTGTTAGTTGCCCCTTCATGTTTCAAATGTCTGCAGTCATGCTCTTCTGGCAAAAATTAATGGGTTAGTTTAAACAGTTTAAACAATATTTTTTAAAACAGTGTAGTAAGCGCATTTTTCTTAACAATGCATGCAAGGCCCTGCATAACTGTACCCCAGAGGTCTCCAACCTTTTCTGTATTGAGAGCTACTTATGTTCAATAAAACACATTAAAAGCTACTAATATTATTAGTGCAGTATAATTTCAATTTCATATATGTATATTAATTCAACCAAGCAAAGTCTTTCTAATTTAATGGGGGGCTGCACACAGGTGAGCTAGTCAGAGTTAGCTCAAGAGCTACAGTAGCTCACGAGCTGCTGGTTGGAGACCCCTGCTGTACCCTATCAGCACGTGCTGGGGTACTGGTTAGGCGCACCTCGGTTGGGATGCCTTGCGTGCCATACATGCTTTTGAGGTGGTCCAGTGCCCAGGACTGCCACGTGTAACTGAAAAAACAAATAATGACTGAAGAGGGCAGGTCTCACTCCATACTGATTGCACTATTTTGCAATCAATTGCCCATGTGGCATTAAGACAAACTTAAAAAATTGACAATTGGGAGAAAGATGCAAATGCATCAAATTAAATAAAACAACGAAAGGTGTTCAGTTTTACAGCAGAGAATCTGTTGGTGTGAATAGTTTACAAATTAGCTACAGTGGGACCTTTAATTAAATGTTCCCGCAGCTAAGAATGTCCTAATGTCATAAGACTGCAAATTCATTAAATACATATCATTCAGTAGACATCAGCAGGGGCTTCGGGTAAATACACTCCAACGCCAAATGCAAAATATGCACTGCTATGTTTATCTTCTCAGAGCGACGACTTTAATTAGCCAGAAATGCAATATCAGCATCAATTAAAATACAACTTGTTATACTGCACAACGTCCCACAGAAAATATATTTTTTGGGCCTAAGGAAGCTTTTTCTTAGTTTCACACACTTACTCATTATGTACAGGCCTGACAAACACACTGTGAGATGCTCATTTAAATGTTACTGGGTCTTTTGTAAGATCGATAATTCCCTAATTCTCTAAAATGACAATTGGAAGAGGAAGACAACCACATTGACTACGTGTAAATGTAACTTAAACGTAGTGTGGCTTTGTGTTATCCTAATCAGTGAATTTTGATTATAGTTCACGCTTCCATTTGATTCTCGTGCACTCATGCTCTCTGTATCCAATCTATACCATATAACTAATAACAAGCATAATTTGTATTTGTAAAGTGGCAAAGAGCCTGTAATTGATTGTCTCCTGAGGTTGAGGGTGTCATGTAGTTGGGGTTCACATGACACCTCCTAGGATCAGAAATAAGCCTCAAATTCCTCAAAGAGAATGACGACTCATCTTACATTAAACATCATTACATTTTGCAGAAACTATTTATTAAAACAATTAAGTTATTTCTCTTATTTAACTTGAGATTGTGGGAATTCTGACTCGGAAGATTTCAGGGCAATCAGATGTTAATGAGTTTCAATTAGATGAGGTTCTTTGACCTCTGGCTTTAGGAGTCTTTTTACTCAGACCTCAAACTGGGAGCAAGAACCCCTTTTAGCTCCTGACGCTCAAGATAAGGCTCAGGCTGAGGATCAGTCCAAGGCAGAATAAGGGAGGAGCTGTGTGAAAGAACTCAAAACTCGCAATGCATCCAATAACACACAAAAACAATCCCAAGCTATTGCTTTATCTGTAACCTTCTTCGATGCGTCGGATAGCCGGGGCCGTACGACGTCACGGTGGGCGTGTGCGGAGGATGGCGGGGGTGCCTGAACCGCGCGCGCATCATTTCTTTCAGCACCGCAGCGGAATGTCCGCCACAGCGAAGAGGTTAAAAAACAGGAGCACATTTAATACACACAGAATGGAATAATACACACTAAATTGGAAATATTAACAACATTTTAGGATGTAGTAAAAAATGGAATCCCCAGCTAAAGGGTACTCAAAGGGTAAACCAGCTGCAAATCACGTGCCCTAAAGGAACGTTACAGGGGACAACTAAACCTGTTAAATCAAATCTACTCCCATTATATATGATGTGTCATCTGTTAATGTACACACCAGCATCTCATAGCCCTATAAACAGCAATGTCACTGAAACTGGCCTATGGCATCAACGTATGGCTTTTCACTGAACACAACTTAGGCCTTCTGGTTTTGTTAATATAAAAAAGCCCTACAGACTGGAGCAAACCATTTTACATTAAAACCCATATGTCATATGCCTTTATAATGTGTGTAAGGTCTCTATTAGAGTGGTGTGACCACAAAACTGAACCTTCAACAGACCTATTTTATTTTTTTAAGTCATTAACACACATCTATCTACAGGGACCCCAAAAACAATCCCAGCCAGATCACAAATGCATATTCACATGCTCTCATGATGTCTACCCTAGTCATGAGCCGCCTAACCAGGAAGCAGATTCCTTTTCTTTGACAGGGAATCCAAAGACTTGTTATTTTCATTTTTAAAATATATGCATAAAAAACTACTAAGGGATCAAGAATGACAAAAACACATATATACAAACGAGAAAAAAACTGATTAATAGTTTTAATTTTGGATATTTTTTAAAATGCTTTAAAATGCAAAAGGTATGATCAACACATATACGGAAATGCTTCTGGAACCATAATAGTCTCGTTTTTAATACATGTAGGGAGTACCAGTTTTCAACACACATTGTTAAACAATGTACAACAGCAAATGACATGATTGAAATCCTGGTTACATTGTTTACATAAAGATCAGTAGCATTTCACCAAACTCACACCTGTCCATCTACTTGTCAGTTTTTGAAAAACAGCTCTTTAGTTCTCAATAAATAGAATACTTTTATATGACGTCAGTTTTAAACTGTGCAAACTGTCTGCTACAAATCTAGCTTTTGCAACCATAACTTTAATGGACAGTAATAATTGCCGCATTGGACTATGTGTTAGTCCAGGACAAACCTAATTGCTTCAGGGTACAAACAAGCATATTCATAGCTCTTTCTGTGACACAGGTATTGAGTGTGAGCTCCTTCACGATTAGCGCAAGTAACGTTTTCTGAGACATCTATACACAATACAACAAGCCTACTATTCTCTCTGTTGCCTCAAACTATGCTATATTCTAAATGAGGAGCTTTTACTACTACAGTTATAAACAACTTTGGCTAATCAATATCTTGTTGTTAGTTTTACTAAGGAAGGCAAGACATAAATGTATGACTGTTCTAAAAAGGAGGCAACCCATGAATGAATGGCTTTCAGAGTCGGTATTTAAGTGCCATGTCTACAGAGGTACAAGCCACAGAAAGACCAGGCAGCAAGATCCTTAAGTTGCACAACCCTGCTGGCCTACCTGACACCCTGTGCTCTGTTTTTAGATGCTGTTCGGAAGCAGACTGTGTCCACTATACTCACAGACCTCTTCAGATACTGTGCACGGGGAGGATAAAGCAGCAGGTGCCACTAAGGTCCCCATTACACCGGGCATGGTTCAAAGGCTGCAACGTCCTGAGTAGGATGAGCACTCGACTCTGGCCACCCGCTTCCTTTAAGAGTTACTCTGGCACAGAATCACAGGATTGTGAAGAGGCCACCGGTGGACCCCAAGCCAAAATGACTAAGAAAAGACTACAATGTAATCACACTGGAAATAACTTTGTGGTTGCAGGTATCCCCGTGCACTAGTCTACACATTCCAGATTCAAACATGCTGCATACAGGCAGCTAGTCGATCCCCACTGGACTATTAATCATTGATGAGTTGATGGCCATTTGATCTTAGTGGTAGACCCCAGCCACCATGACCACCTCCTCATATACCTCAGGTTTACTTGTGCTATTGTGCAAGCCTCTGGCTTGGAATCACCTGGGTTGAAATGTGCCATGAGGTCACTGAGCTCTGTATTCCTATTGTCAGCAGTTGCTCGAGTGCCCCTTCATGGCCGGTTGTATTCTCTGCGAATAAGCCTGCTTTCACCACAACCAACTGCTCGGTGGCATTATTACAAATCTGGCGACGATCTGGGATGAATTGGAAGTTTACTCATTCATCGGACAATATCCAATTACAAGAAGGGGCCAAGGAGTAATCTCATCACAACTTTGTCTTTTATTATTCACTCATAAATGAATAATCGAGGTGTCACTTCTTTTTATTTCCTTCGCACCAAAGTATCTAACGATGGATTACAGCCCTTTAAAGGTCAGACACAAGTACAAGTGTGTCACCTTTGAACTATTTATTGTGCCTGGAGCCCTCGATACAAAACTGTGGTTCATTTGGAGACTATATGTCTCAAGACTTCCTGCCTCGTGTGTGTGGATCATAATATTTAATTGAGGCATGAAATGTACTCGCAGGGAAACGATTTTCAAATTGTCTGCGGGGCTCACTTGTACTCTTGAAGTGCAGTAAACTTTTGAAGTGCCATGCGAGAGGTGCTTTCCTCAGCTCGTGTCCATTGTCAACGGAATGCAGTGACTATTTATATGATATGAAATGGGCACTATGTTTAGCACTTGGATGTATGTCATTACATCCCATAGGAATACCACGCGTGCCATTACAACGCGGGTAATACTACGCGATGCTAATGACAACTACATGCCATTACAGCGCATACTTTTATTTATTTTATTTATTTATTTGCATGTTTGTATGGCGCTGTGAATCGACTCCCGGAGGAGTATCTCCGCGCCTTTGGCAGCAACTAAAGAACAGCAACTCGTCATAATTTAATTCAAAGCCCTAAACCAGCTAATAATCAAAAAGGAACGTTTTGAGTTTCTTCCTAAAAGGGAAATGTTCCCTGCATACTCTGATTTCCTTCGGGAGTTGGTTCCACAACTTAGGGCCGCTACAGATAGGGCCCTACCCCCCTTTCTAGCCTTCATGGCCCTAGGAACACATAACAATTCCTGATCTCCTGATCTCAAGGATCTAGATGGGACATAAGGGATGAATTTTTCAGTGAGGTAGCCAGGACCCTTTCCCATAAGGCATTTATGGATGACACAGCAGATCTTAAACATCACCCTCTGCCTTACCGGGAGCCAGTGCAGTTTGGCCAACAATGGTTTTGAGGGAGTACGAGGCGGGACGTTTAAAACTAGTCGTGCAGCAGTGTTTTGCACAACTTGCAATCTAGCCAAGATACCCTCATTGGCACCCAGCAACAGACCGTTGCAGTAGTCCAGCCTACTTAACACTAGTGACTGGACCAACGTTCTCCTGGTGAAATCCGGTAGCAGAGGGAATACTCTCCTGAGAAGACCAATAACATGAAAACATGAACCCACCACTTGATTAGTTTGTTGTGTTAGGGTGAGCTCATGATCCAGTTTCACTCCCAGATCTTTTACCACCGTTTTGGGCTCAGGGACGGGGCCAAGATCTTGGGGCCACCAGTCCGGAGTCCATAAACGTTTGGCCTCTCCGAAGAGCATAACCTCGGTCTTGGAGACGTTGCACTGCAGGAAGTTGGCTGCCATCCAGCGTGCCACCTCCTTCATCCCCCGGTCGAAGGAGTCACGCACCTCGGGAGTCATGATTTTAAAAGGGAAGAGGAGTTGGGTATCATCTGCGTATGATACTGGAATGAAGCCGTGGGATCTCATGATGTTAGCTAGGGGTGCCACGTAGATATTAAATAACGTATGGCTCAAACACGAGCCCTGTGGCACCCCCTTTGAGATCGCCACCACCTCTGATTGGTATGGTCCCAAAATGACTCTCTGGGTGCGTTTACTGAAGAAACTCCTTAGCCAGGCCAAAGCCTTGCCTTCCAGACCGATGTTAACTAGTCTGGAGGTCATGATGTCATGTGACACAGTGTCAAACGCCGCTGACAAATCCAGAAGCACCAGGACGACGGAGTAACCCTTGTCCTGTAGCATCTGAAGATTGTCAGCGACGGACAGCAAGGCGGTCTCAGTACTGTGCCTGGGCCTGAAACCCGACTGAGAGGGGTCGAGTCCACCCGTATGTTCAATAAATTTTGACAAATACTGATTCACATATCTCTCAGCGAGCTTCCCTATAAAAGGGAGAAGAGAGATCGGTCTCAGATTTGTCAAATCCGACCAGGGAATTGAATTGTTTTTACGAAGAGGTCTCACATGAGCCTGTTTCCAGGCTAAAGGGACTTCCCCTGTACACAAAGATAAATTGACTATATGTCGCATTCCAGCCCCCAGATCATCCAGCAGAAGTGGCATAATACGTGCTGGGATGATGTCTGTCGGGCACCCACTCTTTGTTTGCATGACAAGAGCAGTCAGCTCTTCAGTGGAGATGGGTGGGAAAGCGGCAAGCTTCTTGGCCTCATTATCTGTGGTCATAGTATGCAGCCGGACTCCACAGTCAGTTGCAACTGGATTGTTAGAGATGGAGTTTGACGCAAGTATTTTATTATATATGGCGTCGATTTTCCTGACAAAAAACTGTGAAATGTTATCACAGAGTTCTTGGGATTCGATCCCCTCAGTGTCACAGGCAGTGGGCTTGGTGAACGTCTGTAGAATGTTATACAGGTTTTTTGCGTTAGAACCCGCAGCTGATAATTGCACTGCTATATGTTGTTTCCTAGCAGCGCGGATTGCTTTATGGTAGTTTTTAAACGACCTCATAAAGTCCTCCTTATCATCTGCCTTGTGTGTAGCTCTCCATTTTTTCTCCAACTTTCTCATGGTCTGTTTTAGTTGTCTGAGATCCCCAGTATACCAAACTTCTTGTTTTGGGGCTGGGCGGGGTTTATAAGTTCTCAGCGGGACCACACGATTTATTGTTCTTAACGCAACTTCACTGAATGCGCTTAAGGCTGAGGTGGCGTTTTCTCCACAAACTTCCCAATTGGGCTCAGAGTAGTTTTCCCTAAAGTCTGCAGGGACCAGTTTATTCCAAGGCCTTCTAACATTGGCCATCGGCCTATGGAAGGCTTTGACTTTATAGTTAGAACGAGTATAAAACGTAATAACCGAGTGGTCTGTCCAATCAACTTGGTAGGGACTGAGACAGTTAATGGCTGTTGAATTACATAGCACTAGGTCAAGAGTATGACCCGCAGAGTGGGTTGGCCCCTGATTCTTTTTATTAAGTCCAAGTGTGGCCAAATCTGTTAGCACAATCTGTGCGTCAGTGCATGTGGTAATCTCACTGTGGATATTGAAATCCCCGACAAAAATGAACTCAGAGTTAGCTTGCATGTGAGCTGCCAAAATTTCCATTAATTTAATGGAAAAGGTCCCACATGGACCAGGAGGTCGATACCCGAGTGCACCCTTCCTGGTTTCCCTAGAAGTGGGATTGATCGTAAAAATCATAAGTTCCATTTCCGGGGTACACACAGTTTCAATGACAGCAACCTCCAACTCTTGTTTGAACACAATAGCCAACCCTCCTCCCGTTTTAATCGGGCGATCCAGCCTTACTATTTTGTACCCAGTCGGGACCCCCAGCGTTATGGCTGGGATTGTATGAGGCTTCAACCAGGTCTCCGTTAAGAAACACAGATGAGGTCTCTCCGTTGTAATGAGGTCCCACACCTGTGTTGCATGAGAGACAAGGGAGCGGACATTGCACAGAAGGTTTTTACACGCTAGTGGCGGATCTTTAGGTACGCTAGTAGGCTGAATTACAGGATTAGGGCTCCGCACTGAACTGGCAGGCTTTAGGTGATAAGCAGTTATTACCGCAGTGCTGGTAAATTGCAAGTGACACCCCAAACAAGAGAAAGGTCCCCCCACGCTGGAACGAGTCCAGTAGGGGCACAGAGTGGTAACGTACCTGCCTATTTCCATAAGAGTCTGGCGTGAATAAACCTGAGTAGCCACATGACTCTTCTCTGCTAAGAGGGTACATGATGTCATGGCCCCTTGCCCCTAGCCTCGTCCTGTCGCGGACGGGCGCAGACGGGCTGGTCTTAGGCTCGTCTTCGGCGCAGGAAGAGGCGCCACACTGCGCGTCAACACTGCGCGTTGATGCCGACGAGTTGCTTTATAGTCTTGAGCCTGGGAGAGCTAGAGAGCGAAGCGCTCGCCTCCCCGGATGTTCGTGGCTCTGCCCCGCCTTCCGCGCCCGTGATTGGCTGGAGGGTCGGACTGGGCGGGCAGGCACAGATCTAACAACACGGAAGCAAGTCCCTCAAGTGCGTGTGGGTATGCGATTATTTTCACAGAGTGTAACTAGCAAATCGGTCACAGCCCAGCAACAATTCCAACCCCTATTTAAAACGCTATTCCTGGTTAGCGAGTGATTTTTAAAATAGCTGTATACACAGTTTCACAGTTTCACAAATTAAAACAGTTGAGAACAAAATGCTCTAAGTGGCGCCAAGCGGGGTGGGGAGAAGCTGCCACCGTCCCCCTTACCGCACAGACGGTCGCCTCCTCGCTATCTTTATAGTCTTGAGCCTGGGAGAGCTAGAGCGCGAAGCGCTCGCCTCCCCGGATGTTCGTGGCTCTGCCCCGCCTTCCACGCCCGTGATTGGCTGGAGGGTCGGACTGGGCGGGCAGGCACAGATCTAACAACACGGAAGCAAGTCCCTCAAGTGCGTGTGGGTATGCGATTATTTTCACAGAGTGTAACTAGCAAATCGGTCACAGCCCAGCAACAATTCCAACCCCTATTTAAAACGCTATTCCTGGTTAGCGAGTGATTTTTAAAATAGCTGTATACACAGTTTCACAGTTTCACAAATTAAAACAGTTGAGAACAAACTGCTCTAAGTGGCGCCAAGCGGGGTGGGGAGAAGCTGCCACCGTCCCCCTTACCGCACAGACGGTCGCCTCCTCGCTATCTTTATAGTCTTGAGCCTGGGAGAGCTAGAGCGCGAAGCGCTCGCCTCCCCGGATGTTCGTGGCTCTGCCCCGCCTTCCGCGCCTGTGATTGGCTGGAGGGTCGGACTGGGCGGGCAGGCACAGATCTAACAACACGGAAGCAAGTCCCTCAAGTGCGTGTGGGTATGCGATTATTTTCACAGAGTGTAACTAGCAAATCGGTCACAGCCCAGCAACAATTCCAACCCCTATTTAAAACGCTATTCCTGGTTAGCGAGTGATTTTTAAAATAGCTGTATACACAGTTTCACAGTTTCACAAATTAAAACAGTTGAGAACAAAATGCTCTAAGTGGCGCCAAGCGGGGTGGGGAGAAGCTGCCACCGTCCCCCTTACCGCACAGACGGTCGCCTCCTCGCTATCTTTATAGTCTTGAGCCTGAGAGAGCTAGAGCGCGAAGCGCTCGCCTCCCCGGATGTTCGTGGCTCTGCCCCGCCTTCCGCGCCACGAGTATGCATTTACCACGCATGCCATTACAACGCAAAGGCATGCGTGGTAAATAAGCATGGGCGAATTTTGCGAATCTCGCGTTCGTGAATTTTTTTTTTTTTTGTGTTCGCGCGTGTTTCTGCCAGTTCGCGAGGGTTTTTACAATTTCGCAATTTGCGAACTTACCTGTCGGGTCGCAAGTTTTGCGAACTTGTTGTTTCTACGTGTCCAGCCTGTTTGGGACACTCTTCTTCATCACTGCCACTCTCTGTCACCACTGCCACTCTCTGACTACTCATGCCACCCTCTGGCCCACCCATGCCACCCTCTGTTTCATCACCACACCCTCTGGTTGTCCAGTGTACATTATTTTCGGCAAAGCAAAGCACACCTTCCCTGCCTCAAGTGACCTGAATTAATTTGGGGCTGATTAATGTGTCACAGAATATTTTTTTAGCTGGCACCTGCTTCCTTAGTGCTTCCTGATTAGTGATCTTTTGCACTTGCTAAGTGCTTTCATTGTTGCAAAATTAGTTGTAACACCTGCCCTGCCCCAACTGACAATAATGAATTAGGGGCTGATTAATGGATTTTAACTTCCAGCCTGGCTCCTGCTTGTCTCCCTTAGCTGTAATTCAGGACCTTTGTGGCATATGTGTAACTATTCTGAGGTTCAGAGCAGGGTCACATAATAGTTGCAACTGGCAACTGAACTCTGGAGGGGCCCCTCAGGAAGCACTACAGGAAATGGCTACTAATGATGAGCCTGAACTTTTGAACCTGGTAAGTAGTTTCAGTTTTGCTAAGATCGTATTTCTGCAATTTAGCACTTACTCGCGGGGTGCGAAGTTGTACTGGCAAGCGGCGAACTCACGCGAACAGTGCGAGCAAGCCATAAAATCCGCTGCTCGCGGATTTGCGGATTGTGCGGGAGATTCGCGGATCTCGCGGATTGCGAATTTACCGAAAATCCGCAAAATCCGCGAGCGAAACGGATTTTCCGCCCATGCTTAGTGGTAAAGCTTTACTCGTAGATAAAGTTTGCAAGGTAACTGACGTCTCTACCCCTACACCTACACACACACTACCAGGACAGGACTGGCTGTAGCGGGCACCCGGCGTTTCCCCAGTGGGCCGCTAGGGTAGGGGCGAGTTTTGGCCCTCTGGGTGGCCATTTTTGTTAAAGGGGGCCGGCAATATCGGCCCCCTGTCGCAAAATCGGAGAAACCGGCTCGAGCAAACAACCAGGGCCGGTTTCGGTACCCAGTCTGGCAACGCACACTAATCCCACCCCTAACCCAAAAACACTACGACACTACAGCACTACCCACACTACTCTCACCCCTAGAATACCCTAAACCCTAAAACACTACTACACTACAACACTACCCACACTACTCCCACCCCAACAATACCCTAAACCCTAAAACACTACTACACTACAAACCTACCCACACTACTCCCACCCTTACACTACCTTAAACTCTAAAACACTACTACACTAAAACACTACCTACACTACTCCCACCCCTACACTACCATAAGCCCTAAAACACTACACTAAAACAATACACTACACAAACACTACTATACTACACTAAAACCTAAAACACTACACTACCCTTAACCCTGAAACGCTACACTACACAAACACTACTACACTTCCCTAAAACACTACACAAACATTACTATACTACACTAAACTCTAAAGCACCACACTACCTAAACCCTAAAACACTACACTACGCAAACTCTACTACACTACCCTAAACACTAAAAGACTACACTACCCTAAACCCTAAAACACTACACTGCACAAACACTACTACACTACCCTAAACCCTAAAACACTACAGTACCCTAAACCCTAAAACACTACACTACCCTAAACCCTAAAACACTACACTACACAAACACTACTACACTACCCAAAAACCTAAATCACCTCACTAGACGAACACTACTACACTACCCTACAACCTAAATCACTACAACAGTACCCTAAACTGTAATACACTGCACTAAACAAACACTACAACGCTTCACTACATTACGCTACAAAAAAACACACTAAAAGTTTTAAAAAAACACACAAATGTTAGAACACTACTTTTAAACTACCCTAAAACTTACAAAAGTAGCCCCCACACCAAGCACAAACTCCTTTACTGCTCTCCTCTCCAGCGTCGCCGTCTCTGCTCTCGGTTAGTGCTTCCTCCTTCTTGCTTGATGCATGTTGTTGTGAGGAAACAGCATAAGTTTCCTCACAGCGACTTGGATAGTCACTGCCATTACAAATTACACCGCATGCATTTTAAAAGCGCATGAGATATAATGGTATACGTGGTTTTTACACGCGTTGTAACATTGCATGCGTTGTAACGCATGCGAGGTAATAACAACGCGTGGTAAAGAACACGTTGTAATGGCTGTTCCCCTTAGCACATACTGGCCATTTAGGGTCCACTCTGGCAAAGAGAAAAATTTGCAAAAGATTTTGGTGGCCTCATATGGACTCCGAGGTTTAAGAATTTGTTTCCAACTGTGTCAAATGCAAACTTCCCGACAAGGTTTTAATAACTGAATCCCAAGTTAAGACTGTCAAATTGTGTCACAAAAGAGCTTGGCAACGCTTTGGTGTCGACTTCATGGGTCAATATCATATTCTTCCTAATCACATGAGATACTTCATTGTTATGGTTGACCATGTATCTAGTTGGGTTGAGGATGAAGCAATTTCTGAACCTACTACCAAAAAAGCAATTGTGTGTTTTCAGAGGGTGTGCTCAAGAGAAGGTTTTCCTGGTGAGATTCTCACTGACAACGCAGTGAACTCATAGAAGCCCTGTCTGGAGAACATCTAGGATCTTAGGAGCTGTCCCTACAAGGCTGGGATATGTGGGACAGACCAGCAGTGCCTTTTCTAGCATTTCTAAGTATGTATAATATTGGGCATGGCATGAAGCAGTATTAGAGAGGTCTGTCCCACTCTTTAGGCTGTGTCGCAAGTCATACATAGAAAACCAGAAAGACGGAAAGTATTGGAAGTTGAGAACATGCAAGATAACTGACTTTTCCCAGACCTCTCCGTCTCCATGAGACAGCACAGTTTTCTGGTAATTTCATTTGATATCATGGGGCATTTGGCAGTGTTTGATCTAGTTTGTGGACTATACGTATACCATACACATACATACACACATACATACATACACACATGTATCCTCAGCTCCATTTATCTGATTTTATTGATTTTTCTAAGCTTGAGTTCAAATTGTATGGTGTTGGTTTTGTGGCTTTAATTGATGTTTGTACTGCTTCAACCTTTCACACAGTACTCTTGGTAAAACCAAAGTGCTCTGTATGTGCCATAGCTACCAGGGGTTGTGAAGAGATTTCCTGGTAAACATTGTGTAGCATAGCAAGGCCACACCTTATTAGGTTGGAGGAGTATCCCCCTCTCAGATAAATATTATATTTTATAACAATACTCACAGTCTCACTAATTATCTTGTTGGATTGCATCTTTGAAAGCACTTGTGTGAGAACCTACTGCATATTAACTTTCATGAGTGTTTGAGTATGTGTGAGTAGTTTTTAGATTTCTAAAAGAGCATGTCTATTTCCTACCTGGGAAACAAGCCATTTCTCAAAGGGTATCAAGGGTCGGCATTCCAACAGCCTAATCCATCCCACCTGACTATATCAAAATCACTTACCTACTGGCAACCTATAATCGACTTTATTTTGCTCAAACAACGTAATTCCCTCCAAGTCACAGATATATGTTAATAGCGCAACCTCTGCCATTTGCCTAAGATCTCCTCCTCCAATGCACCCTTCAAATCTGGGTTTTCTATTCCTAAATTCCAAGATGCCATTGTCATTTTTATGATGGGGATTGCTCAAATCTCCCGGCTCTGTACTTCTCACCAAGCCATATTGGCTTCCCAATGTGAGCACCAGTGATAGATTGATAGATGAAACACCAGTATTTTTCCCTTTCTTCATGGTGCCATTAAACTGTGTATCTTAGTTGTGTCACAAGATAATACTGTGTAATATTGGGCACTACCAGTGCTCCTTTCTCCATGGGACGAAACATTTGTTTGGCAGCAAGTCTAATTTGTTTCTCGTCCAAATGAAATCGCTGAAGCAGCATTAAATTAAAAACCCAGAATACTGTAATGCCAAAATACCCTTCTGGAGTGAGTGAAATGTGCAATATAGGCTCTTTTAACATAACATAACAATGGGCATAAGTCTTCAGGGGAAGAAGGGCAATAGGCTGAGCCAGAAAAATGAATCTCGGTAACGCCATAATTTTAGCAGCAGCAATTCATCCCAGACAGGAGAGGCCAGCCTCTTCCCAGTACCTAAAATCATTTTTAAGTTGGTCTATGAAATCTGCAGAAATTGACCTTGGAGGTTTTGGCAGCATCTAAGATTAACTTTAGAACCAAGTATATGATATAAGACTCAGCCCATTGGAACAGGAGTTTGTCTTGAATTCATGTTTGAGTTGACTTAGGAAGGGACAAAAAGCAAATACCTGCAACTTATGAACATTGATTGTGAAAACCAAGGCCTTGCCAAAATTATTCAGTTCTGTGATCTCCTCTGAAAGGGATCCTTTGAAGTTGGTTACTGCAAGCAGGACATCATAAGCATGTATGCAAATGTTGTGTTCCATGCCTCCTATAGTCATCCAATTACTTTATCATGTTGCAGAACTGTCATGGCCAGGGTTTCCAGGTGTATCATAAAAAGTAGAGGGGACAAGGAGGAACCTTGTCTTGTTCCCGGCTCAGTTCTGAAGATGGTTGTCACTGAGCCATTGGCCTTGAGTCCGATGGCCACTGAAGAGTCAAGTCAAGAAATTACTGATCCATTTCAATGTGATGTAGTGTTCATTTAAGAAACGGTCCGTAAATGCGGTCAAATGCTTTCTCCATGTATTTGTTAACAAGATTGCATCCCCGCCTGTTCAACCCGCTTTATCAATTACATGAAGTGTCTGCTTTGTGGTGTCTGAGCAATTATGGTCTGGTATAGATATCGCACAATATAAGGCGCACAACTGATGATCCTTTCCCGACTTGGTTTATATAGTTATTGAGGCCTATTTCATTGATCTCAGCAGTTCCCCTATCTACCCCACTGTATTAAACAACTGTGTGAGGATGAGTGCGAGTTCGTGACAACGTGTTTTGTAAAATAGGGCTGAGTAGAATCAGATCATAGGGTCTTTTGTGTTTTCAATCTGGAAATGCCCATAATCATCTCTTCCAACCTTATGAGTCTCCCTACAGAATCTTAGTCTGGCCCTCGAGCAGGCTTGGAAGAGGCATACTGTTTAATAAGTCTTCCATGACCCGCACCTGAACCTCCAAAAGTATATACTGCAAATTTCTGAAAAGCGTGCGCACAGCACGTGTATGAACCAGAATACCTTGTCATGTGGCTTGTGTTTTGTCTCCATTTTGGTTTCTTGTTTTAAGCTAGCATTATTTTCTAATGGTGTGCAAAAATATTTCTTGCAGAAATGAGCTCTGCATGCATTTTTTATGATAGGCATTATCGCCCTGTAGTCAGCACATTTAGTTCCAGTGTTCCAATCTATGCACCCCTGTGTGGGCCACACATCTTTTATCTGATTTAGAAACCCACATTGAACAGATTATTAGTTCCTATCTCAAACCTTTGACGTCCAAGCTGGACAGATTGACCTCTGCAATTAACAACCTAGGTCATGGGAGATCTCAACAGGCGGGTCGAGTGGGGGAAGTAACTAATGGTACATTACCTAACCCCAGTAACCCCGAACTTCCATCACCAGGAGTAAGTAAAACAGCTGAATTGACAAAGGTAATAGCAAATCATTCATCAACCCCTGTTGCACCCACGCTAGGGGGTGGGAAAGCGGCTGCTGGAAAATCCCAAGTGATAAAAGCTTTCACTGGAAACAGGCAAGGGCCCTCTAATCCCGACCCAGGGCCTAATAATAGTAAAAGTTCGGAAGAGGGGACCTCATCAGCCTTGCCCACTCTCAACCTCCCAGTTGAGTCTTTACCATATGTGGTGGTCCTGACAGGGGTCCCCCCTTTAAGCGAGGTTAAAAGTGAAGATCACTCCGAACTAAAAAATGCATACAATGGCTTAATGTAAATAGGCCCCTCCCTCCCAATGTTTCGGGTGAAATACTTTGTGTAAGAAGGGTTGGATGGATTGGGTCTAGGGCTAAAAATTTTGTGGGGAATTGTGCTGTGATTAACTTTAGGAGTACAAGCGCAGTAGATTAAATCTGCAGTAGGTCACCATCTTGGGCAAACACCCAAATCTTCCCTCTGCGCCTCTCAAATTTCTATCCTAATACCATTTCCAGACATTATGGAGGTAGTCATCAAGAGGAAGGATTGAATATCCGGCCACTAAGAGATCAGCGGGGACTACCCTGGTGGGAGGCTAGCCATCTGCCATCCCCCCTTCGTTCACATTTTCCACAGGGGAATAGGTTCAGCATACTGGAGCAGGTTGAATGACGTCAAGATGGACAGGGGCTTATGACAAACTCAGATAGCGGGGGGTTTAAACCTACCATACCAACAAAGCCCTTGGGGTGTAACGGTGATAGTAGTTCACCCCTAAAACCAATAAGCCTCTTAGAAGTTACCACTGAGACAATCCCCTGAGTGCAGGGTGGGAACAAGGGAGTTACTCCAGACTTGCCCTCTACGGGTCACAGAGTTATACATTTGCTATCTTGGGATGTGGCTGGGTTGCAAAAAAAGATGGCCCTACCAGAGTGGAACGCATTTATCAAGAAGTTCGATATCTGCATGTTCCAAGAGACCTGGAGCTTGCTCCCAGTGTTCAAATCAGGCTATGCAACCTTTTTCTCGCCCGCAGTATGCTCTGGGAAGGGCAGACCCGCGGGTGGCCTACATGTCTGGGTAAAGATTGCTCTGAATTGGGATATCACTGCCCATGAACTACTGAGCGAGGATATTTTACATCTTTCATTCCCAGGGCACAATAAGGGGAGTAGGATAGACCTATTTAATGTTTATTCAAGAGGGTCCCCAGGGGACCAATCGTCAAGTACAATAGTGACCCTTGAGCAGGAATTAGCTAAATGCCCCCGCTCTCTAAAATAATAGTGGGAGGGGATTTCAACTGCACATTTGAACCCCTAAGCAGGGAGGATCCCCTGGGTATAGAGGAGGAGGACTCTAGATGGTCTATTCCGGCCCTGTCATTAGCACCAATCAGAAAATGGTCTCCAGGGGCAATACAGATTAATGCCCTGACCATGGATTACAATCTAAGAGCGCTAAATGGCAGGACAAGCTCAGACTGTTACGGGGCAAACACCTTTAACAGGCTTAATGGCCCGTCTAGAATAGATTACATCCTACTTGACGTCACCTTGTGGCGTGATTTAATTGACATGGAGGTAGTACCTTCTCAGGATAGCGACCACAACCCCTTATGTACGAAGCTACGGTGGGGCATATTAAATGGAAGTGGGAAAAAAGCCCCCAGGAGGACAACCAAGGAGGTCGTCCCCTACAGCTGCAATCGTAGGCTGAAATGGGATAAGGTTCAATCTCTGGAAGGGAACCTCGAGAGGATTAAGGTGCATGTAGCAGATCTGATTGTAGACCTAGAGGATTTCAAAGTGGCAAATGGCAGTGTTAAGGGACCGTCTTTCTCTCTGGCTTATAAAAATGCAATAGAGAAAGTGGGCCAATATTTCTCCATCCAGGTCAAAAGTGGTAGACTGAACAATAATCAAGTTAAATCCAGTAACCCTTGGTACACGGACCAGTGCAAGGAAAAAAGGAAGGAGCTATCAGCCGCCCTGTTTAAAAAGAATCCCTCAATAGTTAGAGTGGCTAGGAAGGATTATGCGAGGGTATTAGTGCTAGCCAAACGAGAGTGGGAGGAACAACACTGGCAGGACCTTAAATGTGCAGCCAATATGAAGAATTGCACGTTGTTCTGGGATTTGATTAATAAAGCTAGGCAGCTGAATATGGTTCTCATTGGTAATCATATAACTGAACAACAATGGTATTCCCACTTCTTTGCTTTGTATGGTGGAACAGACATGATATGCTCCTCTCCCTCAGCCCCTGATAGCGAGGGCCAAGTACCATCGGTGCTCGAAGAACCATTCTTCTCCTCCGAGGTAATACTGGCCATTAAACATCTGACCCCAGGGACTACCAGGGGACCTCCTTCTGGATGAACCTGCAATCTGGGCCAAACTCATCGCCTTAATAATAAATGTGATCTCTAAGGGCTACCCAGTGCCGGATTCGTGGAAGGGAGCCGAGGGGGCGAGAGATGACCCCGCTAACTACAGACCGATCAGTCTAAAAGACGTGGTCCAGAAGGTGGTGGGCAGGGTCATCATCTCCAGGGTGGCTGTCTGGATGGAAGAGGAGCATATCCTTTCTCATTTTCAAGTGGGTTTTAGACAAAAAGTGTGCACGATGGATCAGGTCTTCCGATTTTTTGCGATCTATTGGAATACCGTGACTATCGGTAAGGGCAGCATGTACCTGGCATTCATATATCTCAAGACAGCTATCGATCTGGTCCCTCGTGCCAGGCGCTGGGAAATCCTAGAGAAGATGGGTTTCCCGGGGTCTCTTTTGGGATTTATTGTGAAACTCCACGAGGGGAACTATGCTAGGATCAAATGGGGTACCCAGGGACAACTGACAGAGAGGGTGCCAGTGAGAAGCGGAGTCAGCCAGAATGTGTGTTATGGCGCCAACCTTTTTCTCCCTCTTTGTGAAAGGTGTGGTGGATCAACTGAGGGAGGAAGGGGCCGTCGCCCCATCCCTGGCAGGGGAAAAAAACACCTACCCTGTTCTTCGCGGACGACACCCTCCTGATCTCTAAAACCCCCATAGGTCTACAAAAGCTCTTGCATAGTTTTAGTGCGTTCTGCAAGGATAGGGGCCTCACCATCAATACTTCCAAGACAAAGCTAATGGCCATCTCACCCTCCAATAGATTTAGGAACAATGTTTCGCTTAACTGTGCTCCCTTGGAGTTGGTAGATTCATTCCACTATTTGGGTGTTAGGGTCAATAGCCGGATGAATTGGAATGATCACTTGGCCAAAATGCTTTTAAATCATAAAAGAGTGTCAGGGGCTATTTTGAGGGAGCAGCGGGAGTCGATGAGTAAACCTGTAGCACCGGCTCTCACTGTGTATGAAGGCCAAGCATTACCATTGGCAGTATACGGATCTGAGCTGTGGGGGTTCGAGAACACAATTGAGCTAGTTACTTCTGAAAAAACGTTCTTGAGAGATCTGGTGTCCCTTCCAGTTTCCATACCGCTAATCCGACTACCGCAAGATATGGGCAGGCGCTCTTTAAAAGATATAGTCCGCTTACGCCCACTACTCTTCTGGGTGCGACTCAGAAGGCCCCGGGAGCTCCACAACTATGCAGCAGCACTAGACAAACTTCTTTTGCTCAACCCAGGGAAAAAGATCAAGTGGATGAGCAATCCACTCGCTCAGGCCCAATTTACAATTGGGCCTGAGCGAATCATGGAAGACCCAAATACCGCCCCCTAAGTCTGTGATTAAGAAACTCTATTGGGATTGGGTTCTGGAGGAGGCCACATGTGGTGGTGCAGGGGGTCCCCTCACAGAGCGGTTCCTTGAGTTTAAACTGGTAAGGAAACTTGAACCCTTCCTAGATTTTATAGGAAAACCATTGGATAGATCACTCTACCTAAAACTCAGGTTTGGGACCCTCCCGGTGAATGATTTCACCTCTGGGTGCAACAATCCAGGTGGCATACAAAAATCTTGTCCTGGGTGTGCAGCCCCCAAAGAGTCTGTGGCTCACTTCCTTTTTGCTTGCCCGGTGTACAGGGGTGCAAGGAAGATATGGTTAAAACCACTATGTATGGGGCTGGGCCTCAGGTGCCATAAAATGGCCTTGCGGGTTCTCAGCACCGATACGTCTTCCCTTGCTATGGTGTGTGGGGTAGCCAAATACTTGGGTAGTGCCTGGCAGACACGTATGAGGAGGGCTAAGCCCATCTCCCCATCAACCGGATTGCTAGAGGGACTTCTGTTAGAATGATCTTATGGTTGTCATGTACTTATTTTTTACTGCAGATTTTACTGTTTTAGTGTTATGGTTTTTATGTGACGATGTATGTACACTAGGATTGGAGGGTTCTTGTTTTTACCCCTTTTAACTGTAATTGCATAAGTTGTATACTTTTATGATGAATTTTTATCGAATAAAGTACATCTACATAGTTCCAGGGTTGCACAAACTTAGAACATGATGCATTGTTTTACTTTATGTGCTTGTGAGGAGACAACTCTGCTGCTTTAGTCTAATTAGATGTTTGCTTGATTGCATCTTTGAAACTGTTTAGGATTCTCAAATTATTTTATAAGAGAAATATGACACTATACAGGATGACATCAGAGGATTGGTTCATGTTTTATAATGTGTTTATGTCACAATATTGCAGTATTCGTAAAAAATATGTTCTCTTTTTCATATATATTTGTATGTAGATACTGCTGTCAAAACAAAGTAGTGAGAAGCCTGAAAAAGGAGGTTGGACCCGTGTCATCCTCCGAAACGCGTCGCTTTTTCTTGGCCTACTAATATTTGTGGGAAACATCCTTTACAACTAAACTTTTTCCACGCAGTACCTTTACAACGCAGGAATTACAACGCAAGTCGTTACAACGACTTGCGCTGGAGGACGCTGTAGGATAGGGAATAGTTTAATTTACTATCCAAAACCTTCCCTACTATCCACGGGGACTGGAGTTGGAATAGTAAATTCAACTATTCACTATCCAGCACCCCCCAACGCAAGTCGTTGTAACGAATTGCGTTGTAAAACCTGCGTTGTAAAGGCATGCGTGGAAAAAGCATGCGTTGTAATGACATACATCCATATATGTTCTCTTGTGTTGTGTGTAAAAAACACAGTTGATGGATAGATTGCAGAACAATGTCTTACATTCACCCCAGTACAAAGATCTGGGCCTAAATCCATCATTCTTTTGCACTCCACACCACCCTAGGTCAGACACTGGCTATATGCAAATCAGCCTTGACCCTGTGCCTCATGGGAACAGTCCAGCCCGAACTACCAAGCCATGTCTTTCCTAGACCGGAATCAAGCATCCAAGGACCGGTTTCTGGCTATCAGCCTTCTTCAGCCTGGATAGCTTGACTCCAGTGATGTGGAGAGCCTGGGACTCTTGTGTTGTGTGACACAACTTAAGATAAAGTGTTAAATCCACCAATCTATATTACTGTGGTTATGTCCTTATAAACTTGGATTTTTTACATTATTGCAAACTATTTTTATTATATCTCTTAATTTGTAATGTGTTTAATGTGCATTATGATGTCGTATTATTCTTAATGTGAAATGGTGTTTTTATACATATAATCTCTTGAACCAACCTAATAAAATTAAACGTATGTTTTTTTAACAACAGTATTTAGATTTGACTTATTGGCAACTGATAAACGGACCCGTGCTTGTTTGAGCAGTATGTGTGGTGTGTATGCATGTTTGGTATGCTAATTGAATACCCCAAAGGGAGTTTTTTCTAGACTTAATCGTCTTTGTGGTGTCCTGTCCCTTTGGAGTGTTGGACCCCTCTCTTCATTTAGAGGAGAAACCATTTGAAACACATGAGATCCCACATATGATCCTCCTGAAACCGCTTGCCCAAATTTGAACTCCACTCCCTACCCTAATGCCCCGTCTAGAACTGCCAGATCCATAAATCCATGTTCAGAACCTGATATTCTCTCCCTCCTCCTTGAGTACACCTCTCCATAATCAGAAGCTGATATTCTCTCCCTCCTCCTTGAGTACTCCAATCCTCTTTCGGCCATCTCTGTCCATGCTAAATCCTCACAAACAGCCCCACTAATTGCACCTAACTCGACACACCCTAAACATGGTAATGCGGAACCCATTCAAACCATCACGCCCAACCCCCATAAAGCGCCCAGACTCAACGCCAATTCCATAAACATCAATAACCTCTTGCAGATCCCCACTACACAACCCGCGCCCACAGACACCCTACACAAATCTCACCTGAATCAATCAATCAATACAGTTGTAGAGCGCACTACTCACCCGTAAGGGTCTCAAGGCTCTGGGGGATGGGTGGAGGGCCGGTACTGCTCGAAGAGCCAGGTCTTGAGGTGTTTCCTGAATGTGAAGTGGTCCTGGGTGAGTCGTAGGTGGGCCGGGAGGGAGTTCCACGTCTTGGGCCCCAGGTAGAAGAATGATCTTCCTCCGGTGGTCGTTCTGCGGATCCATGGGAGGGTGGCGAGGGCGAGGCTGAGGGAGCGGAGTCTGCATGTTGGAGTGTAGAATGTGAGGCGGTTGTTGAGGTATTCAAGACTTATGTCGTGGAGTGCTTTGTATGCGGGGGTGAGGAGCCTGAACGTGATTCTTTTGTTGGCGGGGAGCCAGTGCAGGTCTCTCAGGTGGGCTGATATGTGGCTGTGGCAGGAGTCTTTTCTGAAGTTTGACTGTGGTTCCTACGTATAGGGCATTCCAGTAGTCTAGTTGTGGGTGACGAGGGCCTGGGTGACCGTCTGTCTAGTTCTGGTAGGGGTCCACGCGAAGATCTTACGGAGCGTGCGCAGGGTGTTGAAGCATGATGATGAGATGGCGTTGACTTGCTTGGTCATCGTGAGAGAGGAGTCCAGTATGAATCCCAGGTTGCATGCGTGGTCAGTGGGTGTCGGTGCAGTGCCCAGTTCTGTGGGCCACCAGGAGTTGTCCCAAGCGGATGGGGATGGTCTGAGGATGAGGACTTCTGTTTTGGCGATGGCTGGGTCTTTGGTGAGGGAGTGTATCAGCTGGGTGTTGTCGGCGTATGAGATGATGTTGAGGTTGTGTTTGAGTGTGATGGTGGCGTGGGGGTACATGTAGATATTGAAGAGGGTTGGGCTGAGCGATGAGCCTTGGCGTACGCCGCAGATGATCTCAGTGGCCGCGGAGCGGAAGGGAGGGAGGCGTACTCTCTGCGTTCTGTCGGAGAGGAACGAGGTGATCCAGTCCAGGGCTTTACCTTGTATCCGGGCGTTGTGGAGGCGGGTTATTAGGGTACGATGGCAGACTGTATCAAAGGTGGCTGAGAGGTCTAGGAGGATGAGGGTGGTTGTTTCCCTCTTGTCAAGTAGGGTGCTGATGTCGTCGGTGGCTGCGATGATGGCAGTCTCGGTGCTGTGTTTCGCTCAAAATCCGGACTGGGATGGGTCGAGGAATCCATTGGCCTCGAGGAATGTGGCCAGCTGTTTATTGACGATCTTCTTGATAACTTTTGCAGGGAAGGGAAGAAGAGAGATGGGGTCTTTAGGGTTCGCTGTGGGTTTCTTCATTAGGGAAATGATCTCTGTGGGCTTCCAGCTCTCTGGGAAGGTGGCGGATGTGAGGGAGTTGTTTATGACGTTCCGTAGGTGGGGAGCGATGATGGTGTCGTCTTTGTTGAAGATGTGGTGAGGGCACGGTTTGGAAGGAGAGCCGGAGTGGATGGTGTTCATAGTGTGGGTGGTGTCTTTGGTGCTGATGGGAGTACAAGCGCTGAGGGTGGTTGTCAGCCTGTTGGTTCGGTGGCTGGGGGTGGAGTCTGGGTGTCAAAGCTGTCGTGGATATTGGCGATCTTGCGGTGAAAGAACGCGGCGAGGGAGTTGCAGAGGTCTTGCGATGGTGTGATTTCGTTGCTGTTGGCATTGAGATTGGAGAGCTCTTTTACGATGCTGAAGAGTTTCTTGCTGTTGTGTGTGTTGTTGTCCAGCCGTTCTTTGAAAGATGTCTTTTTGGTGGTGCGGATCAGCTGGTGGTGTTTGCGGGTGGGGTTCTTGAGGGCTATCGTGTTTTCTGTCGTCTTTTCGCGGCGCAAGGTTTTCTCGAGGGTTTGGCAGGATTTCTTCGATTCTTTGAGGTCGTTGGTAAACCATGTTGTTTTCCTGTTGCCGGGCTTGCTTGGAGGGTTTTTCAGTGGTGCCAGGGCGTAGGCGCAGTTGAAGATCAACTGTGTGAGGTTGCGGGCTGCGTCGTGGGTGTCAGTGGTGTTGATTGGTGGATTCTGGCTCAGTGATGTGGTTAGCTGGTCAGCGGTGACTTTGCTCCAGCATCTACGGGGGATCTGTTGCTGGCGGTCGTGGGATGTGATCTTCTAAAAGGTGAAGTGGATGAGGCTGTGGTCGGTCCAGTGTCGTCCGGTGGAGTGGCACATTACTTAACTATAGATCAGTGGTGAAACCTGCCACAGACCTTGCTTATCTCATCCTTGCCCAAGATCTGGACCTCCTTATCCTCACATAAACTTGTCTCAATGACTCCGCTGGCTCTATCCTAGACCTATTAGTCCCTCCTAGTCACAATATTATCAGACTGGACTGAGTTAAGAAATTGGGAGGTGGAATATGCTGTATATTCGGTAATTCTCTCACAGCAAAACAGTCCCATTCAGATAATATCTCCTCCTGTGAATACCTAAGGATAGATATCACTAGCACACACAGACCCTTATGCACCCTTCACATCTTCTACCATCCCCAAGGTGATATCAGTCATCTAATCGAACAAGTTATGGAAACCATCATCTCTAACCTAGGCCGACACTCCCCCCCAGATCTTCCACAGTGACTTTAAGCTCCACTGGAATGACCCGCACAACCAGGCAGTTACAACTCTCAAAAACTTCCTAACTGACCTATCACTGACCCAATTCTACAACACCCCCCTCACACCTTAGGCTCGAAACTAAGGGATACTAAATACTGAAGAAAATCCTGACCAAAATTGAGAAAGATGGCAATGTGTGAGTACATTCTGAACATTAGAGTGGGAGTACACCTATATTTGGGACCCACAAATGTATTATTGGTTAGTGAGATTGAAGTACAAAATCAGCACTTGTTCTATGCTGTCTTGACCTTTTTCTTAAATTCTTAAATTGTGCACCATCTGCATAATTCTTTGCTTTCATTTTCAGTGGACAGACTGGCTAAGATTAGATCTGAACAGGAGCAGGAGATCATCAGCTCATCACTGGGCATGTACTCTGGACACCACCAGTGAGGAGGAGGAAGAGGGAGACCAAACAACGGGTAATGGTAGTGCGCCCACCTGGAGCAATCCAACTCCAGCAACATCAGCAGTCCAGGTGGAGGCTGAGACCAAAGGTGTTGATGTTAAGAGGGACATCACCAGCCAGGGGAAAGGTGACTATGTGTCTCCTCCTGGCCCACAAGAGGTTGAAATTCAAATGGTGTCCCCTGAGCTGACCCCAATACCATCTAGGTCTGCCACCGACCCCTCCGTAACTCTTGAGGTCCCTAGTCCATCTGGCCTGCATCTTCACCCCCTGCCACTCCCCCTCCTCCTAGTGCCTGCCCAATAGATCTGAGAGAGACACATGCCCAAACACCCCACACACTTCATGTTCACCCAAACCCCTCTGTGTTTCTCCTGTGGTTGCATCCAAGTGAAGATGTCAGGACTGTAGACTCTCATGGCTTCCAGGAGCTGAAGGATGAGCCCCAGATGTTCAGAGATTCATAATCCAGTTATTTTGACAGCCTTATTTCCTCCATCACATCCTTGGGTACAACCATATTTTCTGTGTTGTCTCAACTGAAATGAGCCTTTAGGCTCTTTTCAGTTTCACTTTCTACTTGCTCAGGGGGCTATCTCAGCCCCCTGAGCACGTAGAAAGACAGGAGAGGTATCATTGGAAAGTGGAGAATATCCAGTGGACTCCTGCTTGGGTATCACCCCAGGAAGGCGATCCCCAAGCAGGGATCCACTCCCTAGACACCAGGGAGGGGAAAGTGGCCCGTTGGGCAAAGTCCTTTGCTCCCCCATATGAATCTGGGCAAATGTAGTCTTTCTGCCCGAGGCAGTATCCCCCAATCTGCAGAAAGCCCACTAGATACCAGGGATTTTTTAAAATTATAATTAGGGGTGGGGGCTGCCCAATATGGGCATGCCAATGCCCCCAACCCCTGCAGCAAAGGTACAGTCTTTCCCTGGGTGGCAGTTGGGGGCAGTAGTCCCCAATCTGCCTCTAGGGGCAGAAAGTCCACTAGATACCAGGGATTTAAAAATATATATATATAATTAGGGGTGGGGGCTGCCCAATGTGGGTATGCCAGTGCCCCCACTCCCTACCGCAACGGTACAGTCTTTCCACAGTTTTAATTGCGCTTTGCACTTTCCCTACCTGCCTCTTCTACAGTAGTTCTGGTCTTCCCTGGCCCGCCATGGCGTCTAACAATTGATGCGGAGGGAAGGCCACAGTTGCTACACTACCGGCATAGCAGTTACTGCCCGGTCAGTGCTCTAGGCCCCAGTGGCACCTATTTAGGTGTGCAATGGAGCATACGCGAAGCGGGCGTGCCGCTGGTGCACTGGAGGTGCGCCTAAGGCAAGCCCATCTGTGCACGCCTGGACAGGGACCAGGGCCATGATCTCTGGCCAAAATACCGAATGAAAACCTCGTACTACCTCCACTAGGGAAAACCTTCTCTCTCTAGGCTATCCTAGGGGTGCAAGATGTTATCAATTTACATGTGAAGAGCTGCTGGAACTAGAAAACCTCAATGTCCAGGGTGCCTTCTCAAGATTCACAAGAGTTGCAGGAAGTAGACAAAATTTGACAGAAACTTGAACAATGTGTGTAAAAGAAACACAGATTTTCAGTAAGCGCTTATCAATGCCAGGTCCTTGATAAAACATAGATGTGAGATTGCAGACTTTACTACTGATAACAAACTGGATGTCTTGTTTGTTACGGAAGCCTGGGGTGGAGAATCATCCGATCCAGATTTTAATAAGCTATGGAGCTTCTCGATATTACATCTGATTTAGGACTCCAACAGCTAGTCCAAGGCCCTAAACATCAACCTACACATCAAGCAGGTCATACCCTTTATGGAGTGTTTACTAGTAATCCAGCCATCTCTATTACCTCTGTCCTTCCTCTCACATGGTGTGATCACTATGATGTTTTATTTCGATATGACATGCCTGGATTCAAGGCAACTAATTCAGCGAGCTTCAAGCTTAATAGGAGAGCGTGGCACAATATGGACTTATGAGTACTGGAAAGTCAGCTTGTGCACAGCCTCACAAACTTAGAGCTTGAAGTAGAGTTTTCAGCTAGAAGTTATACCTCCTGGCTGAAATACAACTTTGATCAATTAGCACCCATCACATTGGCTAATATTAATTGAAAGACTCCATCTGCACCATGGTTTTCTGATATTCATAGATCAGATAAACAATCATGTAGGAGGCAAGAAAAAGCCTGGCGAAAAAATTATGATGCAGTTGAAAAAGAGCAGCATAAGTAAATGTTAGCTGACCATAAGAAAAAAATTATCACTGAGAAAAGCCAATATTTTACACTGAAATGGCAGGACATTCTAGCAAGGAACTTTTTAAGGTCATAAACGATCTGACATTTGCTAAAAATGATAATGCTGCCAACTGTACTCAATATTTCTGTAGCACATTGGCACAGGCGTTTAAATCAAAGGTTGATCTAATTTATGATCAATTTGCCATGTATACACCTATCACTAATGTTACAGAACAGGAAATTAAGTTGGTAATGCCTCCCTTAAATTTTACCCCTACATCCACAGTGCAAATTGAAATCCTTGTGTTAAGGACTAAATCGGGCTCCCCGGATGATCCTTGTCCTCCGAGGATCCTACATAACATTAGCGATATCATTAGTCCTCAGCTGTAGGGCATCTACAATCAGATGTTCCTGCATGGAATATTTCCAACGCTGTGGAAACAGGCCTGCATCTTACTGTTATAAAAAAAACCCTAACTTAGATATAATCGACCCAGCACACGATCGACCGATTACGAGACTTCCACTTCCCACGAAAACTTTGGAAAAGTTGTAAATGCAAGACTTTCTACCTACATCCTAGAAAACCATATTTTAGACCACAGGCAGTTTGGTTTTAGGTCATGTCACAGTACCGGGACGGCTTTGATAAGGACAACGGAGGAAATTCACACTACGCTAGATGGCGGAGGGTCGGCGGCTCTCATCCTCCTTGACCTGTCCGTGGGTTTTGATACTGTGGACCATATCTTGTTGATTGAAGGCCTTAAGACCATAGGTTTGGGAGGAAATGCCCTCTCGCTTTTAACCTCTTTTTTAGCAGATAGAACACAAACAATCCAATTAGGCAATTTTAAATCTGCACCTTTTATCCTGCCATGTAGAGAACCAGAGGGCTCCTCACTGAGCCCAACGCTTTTAACATGTACGTGTATGAACTAGCCCCTGTGATCAGAAGTTTTGAACTAATCCCAACTAATCCCAGCCTCATATGCCGGTGACACCCAATTGGTTATATTGTTAACTACTCCATCAAACTTCATGATTGCATGGTCGCCCTAAGCAATTGGATGAGTAGGCATTGCCTGAAGTTAAATTCAGGTAAAACCAAGGGGATGCTTTTGGGAAAGCTGTTTTCTCTATGGTCACGAGTTTGGTGACCGAGTACCCTGGGCCCCCCTCCGACACCAGTAGCAAAGGCCAAGAACTTGGGGGTCATAATAGATGAAAAGCTTAATTTTAAATCCCAGATTTCTAAAGTGGTGTCCTCTGCATTCCTAACCATCAAAAATGTGAGTAAAATTATTCAATTTATTCCTAAAAAGACCAGAAAAACAGTTTTAACTTCTCTGGTTTTATCAAAATTGGATGATTGCAATTCTTTATATATTAAAATGTAATCCAACCAGCTCAGAAGACTACAATTGGTGCAAAATGCTGCTGTCAGATTAGTATAGGACGTTCCCAACACCAGTCTATTAGGGCTGGAATTCAAGAGCTTCATTGGCTTCCAGTTGCCCAGCGGGTGAAATTCAAGGCACTTTGTATCGCACAGAAGGCTCTCTACAGAGAAGGCCATGAATTTCTTTGGCATGCCTTTAGCTGGTACTCGCCTAGTAGATCATTACAGTCGGCTAACACTTTCCTAATGCCCAACTCCAGAGTCAAAAAGATGAACTGGGGAGGAGGAGTTTTGGACATAGCACCATCAGGATATGGAACTCTCTTCCACTTTCTCTCAGGAAGATTTCTTTCCTTCTTGAATATAGGAAACACTTGAAAACCTGGCTTTTTAAAACTTAGTCTCCCTCTTACAGCATTGAATCAACAGCGCCTAGACACCCAAGGGTATTAGCGCAATATATAAAATGTTATAACATAACATAACATAATATAACATAATATGCCAATGCCCCCCGCCACAAAGCCCACTAGACACCAGTTATTTTTTTCCAATAAATTTACCACAAAATTCCTGTATTTCTGCCCCCTGGGGGGCAAATGGGGGCATTCCCCACGCAGGAATGTGAGAAAAAAAATCTTTTTTTCAACACAAATTGAGGTTTGCAGGGGATTCTAGATAGGGAAATGTTGGGGGACCAACGCAAGCCATTCCTCACTGGACTCCCCCGGGTGTCTATTTTCAGAAATGTGTGGGTTTGGTAGTTTCTATAGATGGCCGCTGAGCCCAGGACAAAATCCAAATTACCCCACCTTTGCAAAACCAGTTGTTTTGAGATAGGTACTTTTGATGTCTCCTTAATAAGTTTAGGGCGCTTGCCTGTCGCAGGTACTAGGTACTAGGAAATTTGTGGATCCACATACATTCCAGAACTTTACCACTCAGAAATTTGAGAAAAAAGTGATTTTTTTTCAGCAAAATCTGAGGTTTGCAGGGCATTCTATGTAGAGAAAGATTGGGGATCCACGCATTGTGTTCCAGGGGAGCCTCTTACGCATGAGAATGGAAACCCAACGAGAATAGCAAGAGTAGAAGGAGTAGTGAGATTTGCCCTAGTGATGAGAGCAAAGCCTGTCAGAAGTGGCGGGCTGCAGGTGAGTTTCCTGAATGAAGCACATGTCACCTTTATGACGGAGGAGGTGAGCATGCACAAGGCTGCCCTTGTGGTGGTCATTGAGACCGCGGACATTCCAGGTCCAGAGTGTACGGGCTGTCATGGTACTATGCCAGGAAGAGGAATGATGTATGTGGGTTGAGGCACAGATGGAGTCAGATATGGTAGTGAAAGGAAACACAGCAGAAAGGCCGATGCAATGAAGAACATGATGCAAAAGAAATTGCAAAACCAACAAGTCTCAAAGGAGAGGCAACGTACCCGTAAAAACAGTCCCCCCACCACCCACACCAACCCCTCAATCAGGTGGAGAGACCAAACCCACTCACCCAGGTGAACCCCGACATGGATTGGAAGGGATGAAGACTGAGACAGAGGGAATTATCCTGTGGAGGCATGGCTCGACACTGCGAACACCCCTGCCTATAGGGACAGGGTGGCCAAGCTAAAAGGTTTTGCATACTGCAGTTAATAAACAGAGAGTATTGGGGTGCCAGAATGGACTTCCATGGCCAGCTGGGTGTTGGTCAGGAACCGCTAGAAACAGGAGGGGAAGTCGAATCAGCAAAAGGGGAAGGATGAAGGAAACACAGCAGAAAGGCCGATGCAATGAAGAACATGATGCAAAAGAAATTGCAAAACCAACAAGTCTCAAAGGAGAGGCAACGTACCCGTAAAAACAGTCCCCCCACCACCCACACCAACCCCTCAATCAGGTGGAGAGACCAAACCCACTCACCCAGGTGAACCCCGACATGGATTGGAAGGGATGAAGACTGAGACAGAGGGAATTATCCTGTGGAGGCATGGCTCGACACTGCGATCACCCCTGCCTATAGGGACAGGGTGGCCAAGCTAAAAGGTTTTGCATACTGCAGTTAATAAACAGAGAGTATTGGGGTGCCAGAATGGACTTCCATGGCCAGCTGGGTGTTGGTCAGGAACCGCTAGAAACAGGAGGGGAAGTCGAATCAGCAAAAGGGGAAGGATGAAGGACCACATGTTCAAAGCGGGCCACACTCGAAAGGTGGCAGCAGAAAGATACATCAGAGCAGGGAAGGAATCTTTATCCAACCAATAAAATTATGTTAATGATGCCCAAAAAGTTAACTGTTCACAAGGGAACGAAATGGAGAGCAAGCAAAAAATGGCTAGAAAAGTCAGTCATTGTGACTCAGGTTGCAAACATCAGTGGTCTGGGAGCAAGCAGGTGGAGAGCACGAAGCCTTGTCCAAAGACTTTGTGAAGGATAGCGAAGCCTTTGACTCCAGAAAGACATGCACTATGGAACCCTGCAAGACCCGAAATTCGGCAGGGTAAGCCAGAGAGCAGGAGACGTGTTTTTGGAGAATCTATTTCGCTGGGCGGAACTTGCAGCGAGCAGCCAGCACCCCCATTGTGTAGTCGGGATAGAATGCTAGGGTGTTGCCCAGGTGCCGGATGTTGACTTTCACCCTGGCTGCCCACAAGATGACGTCACAGTCACAAAAGTTCCGCAATTTGACAATCATAGGGCACACTGGCAAAATGGAGCTGGGCGAGGACCGAGGGAGCGATAGGCATGCTCTATGATGAAGACGGAGGATAGGACATCACCAAAGAGTTCTCGAATCAGCTGTTCCACAAAATCTTCCATCTTGGAGATGTTGGAGATTTCGGACATCTCCATGATGCGGAGGTTTCTTCTGCTGGAACGCACCTCCAAGTCCTTGTTCTTGATTCTGATTTCTTCGAGGACCATATCCATTTGTAGAAGCTTGTGGTGGTCCCTAGCAGCATCGTCTACAGCCTCCGAAATTCTCGTTTCAACCTGCAGCAAGCGAGTGTCATGCGTGTCAACACGGGTGCTGACAGCGTCTAACCGTGTTGACAATTGGTTGAGTTGAGCAGTGATGCCCGTGACCGTAGACTTGATGTCTAACAAGATGGCCTTCAAATCATCCTACCGTGCTGGGGCAGCATCAGCCGGAGAGGTGGCATCACCAACATCAGTGATCGCACCGCCCTGGCGAGTTTGCCGGCATTGGTGCAATGCAATCTTGTGCTGTTTTGGGTCCGTTTTCCCCATGGTAAGGCGCAGACCTGAGGGCGCAAAGGGGCAAAGAGTCTGTGCCTGGTGGAGTTGGAGAGGAGGCAGGCGCGGCTGCCATAGGGCAAGAGTGAGTCAAAGCTGCCCCCAACAGATGCAGCTGAAGAAGGTGATCGGAACCTAGGATGACAGCAAGCGCTAAGCCCCAGGAGGCGCTGATGTCAGAAAGAGGCCGGAAGGCCAGCAGGGCCTGCAGGGGAAGGCAGCATCTGGACATACCACATGAAGCACACCAGCAGGGTTGTGCGCTTCAGTGCGGCTGGCAACAGGGAGTCAAGAGAAGCATGCAGCCCACTTTGAAAGACCCCAAAGGGGCAACTAGAACACTGCCAGTGCTTAGGGCGGTGAGGATGAGGACCAGGAGGCCCAGGCCCCACAGTGTGGCATTCGTACCCCCAGCCCTGCTGTGCTGCGCTGCACCACCAGCAACAGCGGGACCCAACAAGGGATTGAGGCGTGAGACAGTCCGCTCAGTGGGGCATCAATCTGAGGAGGTAGGAGGCGGCTAGGAGAAGCGGTGTGAAGGTAGTAAGGGGTCAGGGCCCCCTCACGGTCTGACACCCGCTGGCACTGGATCCAGCAAAAGAGGTCGCCCCCGAGGAGGAGGCAAGAGATGAGCAGGGCCACCGGCGTTGGCAGATGGAGAATGCGCAGCTACAATTGGAGGGCCCAGGGCCGGCCAACTGGTGAGTAGGAGGCTGAGAAGGGCTGCCAGCCAAGCGGCAGGCAGGAAGCTGGTGGGCAGATAATAGAGGGTGGCAGAGAAGTCCCCAGGTGCAGCAGTGATGTAAGCCAGGTGGTCGGGAGGACACGCCAGAGGAGGGAAGTAAGGAGTGAGGAGTCGCAGGGAGTGCACCGCCCGCGTCGCGAGGCCAGTTAGGGGCACGCCGTTACAGCGGGTGCCAGGACTTGGAAGATTGCGCGCGCCGCGAAAAGGCCAGAGCCTGGCAGTTCGCAAAACGCCCCCACAGCGGCAACGCTCACCAGCTCCGGAGGTGAAGTGCTGGAGCCAGGACCCGAAGCGATGATCCGGTCACAGGAGGGCCACTGGAGAGAGGCGCCCGTGAAGCTAAGCCATGCCAGCAGAAGGGCCATGAGCCCGCGCCAAGGCCCATCAGCAGATCTCGGCATAGCGGCACTGGAGGAGGGCCAAAGTGGGATCAAACTGTGCCCCGGGGCAAGATGAGTCAAAATGGCATGGCGCCAAGAGGCAGCGATGGGGATGTCTGCAGGATTCCTGACAGATTATCGGCTTGGCCGGCAAAGCCCACTTAAAGTGCGGCCATTTTGCAGCCAGCTAAGCCATGCCCCCAGAGTATTCCAGAGTCCTGAGCCTCTCAGAAGCGGTCGCTCCCCTCACTGCTCCCTGCTCACCCACACGTGGTATCGTAGCGCTCTGATTGCCTCGCACTGCCATAATTTTGCTCTGTCATAGTAGCGCTTTTTGCCAGACTTGATCGAACTGCTGAATATAGAATCTTCGTAGCGCTTTATTAGCAGACCGTGATTTGTCTTTAACTGTACTATTATTAATTGCTGTGCCACTCGCTTTGCATAATTGTTGCCTGACTGTGCTGCCCAGGTCATAGCGCTAAAATAAGGTCATGCCACAATCTCGTCCTGTTTTCACTTTTGGCTTGCAGCCATCTTGTTGTTTGTTTGTTGTGCCTCCCAGCCCGGCTCTCCACCCCGCTCCCGCCTCCCAGCTGCTCCTCCCTCCCACAGAGAGTGTAGGCTCTACCTTTGCAGCTATAGCGCTGTGACCGTCCTGAGCCTCTCAGAAGCGGTCGCTCCCCTTGCTGCTCCCTGCTCACCCACACGTGATATCGTAGCGCTCTGATTGCCTCGCACTGCTATAATTTTGCTCTGTCATAGTAGCTCTTTTTGCCAGACTTGATCGCACTGCTGAATATAGAATCTTCGTAGCGCTTTATTAGCAGACCGTGATTTGTCTTTTACTGTACTATTATTAATTGCTGTGCCACTCGCTTTGTATAATTGTTGCCTGACTGTGCTGCCCAGGTCATAGCGCTTAAGTAAGGTTGTACCCCAATCTCGTCCTGTTTTCACTTTTGGCTTGCAGCCATCTTGTTGTTTGTTTGTTGTGCCTCCCAGCCCGGCTCTCCACCCCGCTCCCGCCTCCCAGCTGCTCCTCCCTTGCCCCTTCCCCCTCCCCTTTTGACTGATGCTTTTGCGCACAGCGTTCACACGCTGCTATCGCGCCCTATGCGTGCCAAAGGTGCGCCAACGGTAACCCCGTCTACGCCTGTCCGCGCCTGGACCGCGCCCAGCGCCAGACCCCCTGGCCCCCGCAAAACCCACTCCACCCGCATAATGTACGACGCCGCATCCCTCTCAGCACTTAACCCCGGCTGACTCCCAAACTGCTACCAAGCCACCCCAGGACACACCCATGGACCCTTCACCTGCCACTCCTGCAAGCTCGACTGCATCAGGACCCACAATAAATCAACAGACTCCAAAAAGAGCTCCGACTCTAACCACCTAAAGTGCATCCTGCTCAACACCCGCTCGGTCCACAGACACGCCATTGAGCTCTGGAACCTACTCGACACTACTTCACCGGATGTCGCCTTTCTTACAGAAACATGGATGAACGCCTCATCTGCACCCGACATCGCCATAGCCATTCCGGACGGCTACAAGATCACCCGAAAGGACCGCACCAACCAAACAGGAGGAGGCATCGCCATCGTCCACAAAAACACCATCCGCATCACGACAAGTTCAGACGACAACCTCACATCCGCCGAACACCTTCACTTCCAGATCCACATCGACCCCAAGACCACACTCAGAGGCACCCTCATCTACAGACCACCAGGACCCCGCACACAATTCAGCAATGACATCACTGACTTCATCAGCCCACACGCCCTCCCCTCCGAGGACTACATTCTACTGGGAGACCTCAACTCCTACCTGGAAAAGAAAAAAAACGACTCCAACACCACCACTCTTCTAGACAACCTGGCCAACCTCGGACTTGAACAACTTGTCAATACCCCCACCCACTATATCGGACACACGCTCGACCCAATCTTCACCTCCAACAAGGACATCTCCTTCAATCACACCACAGCTCTCCACTGGACGGACCACAGCTGCGTTCACTTCATCCACAAAAAGACCATGACCCAAAACCCCCAACAACCTATTCCCCGAAGAAATTGGAGCAAAATTACTACCGACAAGCTCTTCAAATCGCTTCACCAAAACCCTCCTGCCAAATCATCGGACCCAAACCAAGCAGCCACCAACCTCACACAATGGATCACCCACAGCGCAGACGAACTAGCACCCTTGAAAAACCATCAAATCAAGCAAGGCAACAAAAAAGCACCCTGGTTCAACGACGACCTTATGAAATCCAAGAAGTTATGTCACACCCTTGAGAAAGCCTGGAGAAAAAACCCAACCACTGACAACCTGGCCACCTTCAAGAACGCAACCCGCAAACACCACCAACTGATCCGATCCACCAAGAAATCAGCATTCCAGGATCGACTTGACAACAACGCCCACAACAGCAAGGAACTATTCAACATCATCAAACAATTTACCAACCCTACCGCCGGCACCAACGACATCACTCCCTCCCAAGACCTCTGCGATTCCCTAACTACTTTCTTCTACAACAAAACCACCGACATACATAACAGCTTTGAAAACCAACCCGGGGGACCAGTCCACTCCACCCACCTCCGAAACAACACCCCCATCTAACAACCTTTTCGCCTGGAACCCAATCACCACTGAAGACCTACCCATGTCCCCACCACACTTTGAACTCAAGAACTACCGCCCCATATCGCTCCTCCCATTCCCTGCCAAAGTCATTGAGAAAGCCGTCAACAGTCAGCTCGCCGCCTTCCTCGAAACCAACAAATCCCTCGACCCATCACAATCCGGCTTCCGATCCAAACACAGCACCGAAACCGCACTCATCGCAGCAACAGACGACATCCGAACTCTACTGGACAACGGGGAAACAGCTGCCCTCATCCTACTCGACCTCTCCGCAGCCTTCGACACAGTCTGTCACAGCACCCTAATACAACGCCTCAGCAACATCGGAATACAAGGAAAAGCATTGGACTGGATCATCTCGTTCCTCGACAGAAGAACACAGAGAGTCCGCCTCCCCCCTTTTAGATCAGAGGCCACCAAAGTCATATGCGGTGTACCACAAGGATCATCACTCAGTCCCACCCTCTTCAACGTATACATGAGTCCCCTCGCATCCATCACACGCCAACACAACCTCAACATTATCTCCTACGCAGACAAGACCCAGCTGATCCTTTCCCTCACCAAAGACCCTAACACCGCCAAAACCAACTTACATGAAGGAATGAAAGAAGTAGCCGAGTGGATGAAGAACAGCCGTCTAATACTGAACTCGGACAAAACGGAAGCCCTCATCTTAGGATCACCCCCCTCCGCCTGGGACGACACATGGTGGCCACCAGCCCTAGGAACCGCACCCATACCAACGGACCACGCACGTAACCTGGGCTTCATCCTAGACTCCTCCCTCTCGATGACCAGACAAGTCAACGCTGTCTCATCATCATGCTTTAACTTCCTACGTATGCTCAAAAAAATCTTCCGTTGGATCCCCACCGAAACAAGAAAGACAGTCACCCATGCACTGGTCACAAGCTGACTGGACTACGGAAACACCCTCTACGCCGGAACCACAGCCAAACTACAGAAAAAACTCCAACGCATCCAAAACGCCTCAGCCAGACTCAAACTTGAAATCCCCCGTCAAGCTCACATTTCCGGTCACATGAAAGACCTCCACTGGCTCCCTGTCAACAAGAGAATAACGTTCCGTCTCCTCACCCACGTACACAAAGCCCTCTACGACCTAGGACCCGAATGCCTCAACACGCTACTGTCCTTCTACACCCCCACCCGCCAACTACGATCATCCAATCAAGCCCTCGCCGCAATCCCGCGCATCCATAGATCCACCATGGGGGGAAGAACCTTCTCCTACTTAGAGGCCAAAACCTGGAATTCTCTCCCCACCCACCTCCGCCTGGTACAGAACCACCTCTCCTTCAGAAAGCAACTTAAAACTTGGATATTCGATAAGTAATGTACCCCACCCCCCATTCCTCCCCCCCAAGCGCCTTGAGACCCTCTGGGTGAGTAGTGCGCTATACAAATTTCCGAACTTGAACTTGAACTTGAGTTTGTTGTGGGTCAGTTGATAGAGCAAACAGCCTTACTTACAACTTTTTTTAAGTTATGAACCTGAGGCGAATGAGCTGAAGAGGATTGGGGGGCTAGTGATCTTAGCAAAAGTAGACCGCTCTTGTGGAGTGAACTGTGCAAAATGCATATGACCTTAACTTGCACTAGCTGTTTCAATGGAAGCCAGTGTAGATCTTTCAAGGCATTTTTTGCCTATTGGTGCCTTTGAAGATTCATGAGGAGCCCAGGGGCAACATTCTGAGTGAGCTGCAGCCTCTTGATCATCCACTGGGGTGAATCAAGGTACAGAACATTACCAGAGTCAATGTATATAATTATTAGGGGCTGGATGATTCATCTTGTGGCTGAAAAAGGAAGGAGATCAAGAACCTTTCTTAACAGTTTTTGGGTACAAAAGCAATTAGCGGCAAGTTGTTTGGCCTGGTGATCCATTGTGAGGCTGGAGTCCAGTCACATCCCAAAACTTTTTATAACACATTTAGGGTTGGAAAGCCTCTCGAGACTGTCCAGAGCAGGGGTAGGGATTTTCTTGCTGAGATGTATGCATAATATTATAACCTCAGTCTTGTCTTCATTGAGCTTCCTGAAGACATGGGTCCAGACTGCAGTGGCTGCAGCTGGAGTTGTGTGGATTTAAATCACCAGCTTAGTGTCAACAGCATTGGAAACCAGTGCTAACAGGTTGGATTACACAATTTCAGCTAGGAGGTGAGCATAAAATTTAAAGAATGGTGGGGTACAGGGACGACCTCTAAGGCACCACACAGCATAAGGGGAGTTTGTCAGAGTAACATGAGTGATCTAACACCTGGCATGTTCTGTTGTCCGAAAAGGAGAAAAGCCATTTCAAAGCACGGCTGTCGATCCCCACGTTTGATATCCGATGGATGAGTTCACATGATCTACCATATTGAAGGGGAGGTTGTTGGAGTCACATGAGAGATCTAACACCTGGCATGTTTTATTGTCCAAGAAGGAAAAAAGCCATTTCAAAGTATGGCTGTCAATCCCCACGTTTGATATCCGAAGGATGAGTGTGGCATGATCTACCATGTTGAAGGCCTCACTGAGCTCGAAAAGAAGGAATGTGTTTCTTTAGTCCAACAAGTGTCTTCATTCCTCACGAAGCTATTTCTGTCATGTGCTGTGGTCTAAACCCGATTTCAGTGGGTTGGAGGATTTTGTTGGACACAAGGAAGGCAGAAAGATGATTGTTAACATGTGTCTCAAGGATCTTCAAGTCTCTTGGTAACAGAGAGATCGGCTTGTAGTTACTCAGACAGAGGGGATCAAGACTAGGCTTTTTGAAAATTGGTTAACCACTTCCATGCGGGGCTAATTCCCCCGTGGCGTGGGGTGAAAGGGGGGGGGGGCGGCGCTGCTGTACTCATGATGACTCTAGCTCGTCATGCTGCACAGTGGAGCTGTGCTCATGACGATCTGGAATCATCATGACTCCACCCACTCCTGTGGAACGCCCGCATAGGTGGAGAATTCGCCGCGCGTGAGAGGGCCGCAGCAGTTATGACGAGTTCAGCTCGTCATGAGCACAGCTCCACCCACTCCTGTGGAATGCCTGCATAGGTGGAGAATTTGCCGCGTGTGAGAGGGCCTCAGTAGTTATGACGAGTTCAGCTCGTCATGAGCACAGCTCCACTGTGCCTCATGACGAGCTGAGCTCGTCATACGCATCGAAGGGGTTAAACCACTGAATGATTCTATTGTGGGTGGACCTGCTTACTGGAGAGGAAGAGACTGAGCAGATCCACCAAGGTTGGAGCAATACTATGAGACCCTTGCCGGAGAATGTGATGGGGGCAGGGGCAAGAGGAGAACCTGACTTTGTTGCACTTAGAAGATATGTGAGAAGACTCATTTCAAGGTCAGGAAAGACATTGAGAGTCTCTTCTGACTGTATTAGATGTTATTTGAGGAATCCTCAATGTTTAAGCTGTCGGGGAAGGGGGAGTCGATGCCCAATATCTTCTTCTTAAAGAAGACAGCCAAATGATTGCTGTGTTCTATCAAAGCTTCTGGAGCAGGGTGAGAGAGGTTTGGCTCTGTGATATTTCAGAACCTGAAAGATCTCATGATGGACTTGGTGGAGAGCTCAAGTTTAGAAGTAAAATAGGCTGATTGAGAGTCCTTTGTTTCTGAATGATTAGAACCTAATGGTGCTCCTATACTTATATTTGCTTTGTCAAAGTACTTTCTCCAGCTTCTCTCCAGACTCCTACAATCCTTTTTCAAGGCAAGACTGTGGGCATTAAACCGAAGAGATGTTTTGCTTTGCTGGATATTCTTATACCATCTTGCACGGAAAGAGCATGTCTAATAGGTAAGTGATCCACTCATTAAAATTACAAATGGGCAACATAACTTGGTCAGATTGAACCAATCCCATTGCCTTCAGGACAAATGACCAGTTCTCAAAGTTCAATTTGGGCCAGGGTCATTCCAGAATTCCAGAAGTCAGGCCAGTGATTAGGGGACTGGGGAGGAAGGCACAGATAGAGTAATAGGAAATAGGAAGCAGAAAGTGATTAGACCAAGTTAAGGGTAAAGGGCTCTGCACCTGAAGATTAGTCATATTGGTGAACACCAGATCAATGGTGTGGCCATTCTCATGAGTGGGGCCCTCCACTAGTTGCAGCAACTGTAGAGACACAATATCTTGAAAAAGGTTCTTAGAGGCACTATTGTTGGTGTAATCAGTATGTATGCCGAAAAAACAGAGCAAAATGAAGTTTGACTTGTTCATAACTAAACCTGCATCCAAATCGGAAGAGCCTGTAAAAAATGAGCAGGCGAGCCCAGCAGTTTATACAACAAAATTCTAGAAAAGGTAAAAGTGGGTCTAAGTGTCAAAGTAAAAAGCAGACTCATGCAATTTGGAATCTGAGGAGGTGAGAACATGCCCTTTAGGGTTTCCTTGTTGGTTATACCTATGCAACCACCTCCTTTACCCAACCAATCTAACATATTGATGCAGTAACCAGGGGGCAAGGCTTCGATGATATTGGGGCCAGAGCCCTTGTGTAACAAGGTTTGGTAAGGAAAAGCACACCAGGTACAAATTCCATTAGGAGAGGGTATATATACAATGTATGTGCTTCCAAGGAGCGCCAGTTGACCAAAAACAAGCTAAAGGTTGAAGTTGCATGTATACGACTAAGGCCAAGCTGGCAATGCCACCCATAACTGTCATAGACCAACAAAGAATGACTAACGTCTATAGAATGGAGAGAGGAGATAGTTGCAGAGGTTTGAAGAGTTGGTAGCTTAATAGTGGTGTAATATACCTTATTTTCCAGAAATGTCCTGGACCCTGGTTCCAGATGGGCTTTGATTGGCGCAGACAGGTTTGTCTTTGGCACACCTTTGACGTGCCATAAGTGCGCCAGCTGCGTGCACCCATGTGGCTTCCTTCATTCCAGGTGGAACACTAATGTGCATCAGAATAAGATGGCGACTAGTAATGTGCAAAAGAGCAATGAAAATGTCCTTGCCCAGTACAGTTTGATCTTTGTGAGAGCTCACGCCCCATTTTCTGCAATTTCCCCAACTACAGGTAAAGTATATTCAGTTCAACATTCATGTAATACACAACAGCGTCAATCGGTACTGTGACTTTGCAGGCATTAAAAGTTGCCAGTGGTTTAAGAGCTATTGTGGGAGAGCCCTCTAAGGGCAGGGGGCTGGCACTGGTGCTAGGAGGCAGCAGCCCCTGGATATTAGTGGATGGAGGGGGTGTCACTCTAATGTGGTTCACAACAGAAATTACTACTCCACGATGAAGGAAGGCCGTATGTAAGGGTTCATAGACTGCTCGGATTACTGGAAGAGATGCTCAGACTTCACTGCACAAGGGGAGGCAAGAGCAGAACATCCCACTTCTTCAACGGACAGATTACTGCAGACTGCCAGACTTACCCACAGCCACTGTGCCACAGGCAAGAGACTTAATGGAAAAAGCACACGTTGTGTAGCGGGTCACCCAGTGACTAGCACGGCAGAAGGGACCCCAAACCACAGTGAGCACTCCGTGAGTTAAGGGTGGTGGTAGAGGGGGCTAGCAGGGTGGTGAAATAGACAGTAGTGCATATGTTACATACTGCATATTTGCTTAACTAGCACAAGAAGTCAAATTGCACTTGTATAGTTTAACAGATTATGTTTTACTTTTACTGTGGAACATGATAGCACAACCCCATTCCGCGGGCTGTACCTCGGACTCTCCACCAGCATGCAGCAGCAGGCTGTGCTTCACAGCCACAGCAGCCGGCGGCACAGCTCCACATTTCACTTGTACTGCTTAACATGATAGGCTTGCACAACACCATTCCATGGGCGGTACTCCTGATGCAGCGCAAGCATGCATCAACAGGCTGCTGCTACCCAACTGCAGCAGGAGGCATGGCTCCACATTTTACTATTACTGTGTATCATCATAACACAACCCCATTCCATGGGTCATACTCCAGACTCACCACCAGCCGTGTAGCAGCAGGCCTCAGATCCCCAGAAGAAGCAGGAGGCATGGGTCCATGTGGCGGCATAAGGCCAGGGGCTCCATCACACTCCGCCAATTTTTATATTATTTTATTTATTTATTTAATGCATTTTTATAAACGGCAGTCTTTACCCGAAGGTTTCAGTGCAGAATCTATGACAAAATATCGACTACAAAAATATCTACCTACCAAAATATCGCAACAAAAATATCGACTACATTAATCTCGAGATCTATCTCTAACAAGGTAAGTGCAAAAATATGGAAAAAATAATATTGATGTAAAAAATTATAGTTTTTAAAAATATATCGTTTTTTTAAATTAAAAACCATGAAATATTAACAAAATAATACTTATAAATGTAATAAACATAGTTAAAATATATTATAAAATTTAAAATTAATAAATATTGTAATACAAACTTATAATAATAAAGATATAATACGTAGTATATACTTCATTAATAATACCTCTAATACATTATTTTAATAACTTATAAATAAATGAAAATATAATAAATTACAAATACATTTATATACATTAAAAATTAATATAAATAACAATTAATAAAAATGGAAAACAAATAAAAAAAATTAAATACATTTTGGGTAGCGTACGGGTAAAAATTACTATTCCCACTCCAAAGAGTGCAAAAGTAGGGAAAGTGTTGGATAGCGTAGGGGTAACAATTACTATTCCAACTCCAGAGATTGTGCAACAGTAGGGAAAGTGTTGGATAGCGTAGGGGTAAAAATTACTATTTCCACTCCAGAGAGTGCAACAGTAGGGAAAGTGTTGGATAGCGTAGGGGTAACAATTACTATTCCAACTCCAGAGATTGTGCAACAGTAGGGAAAGTGTTGGATAGCGTAGGGGTAAAAATTGCTATTTCCACTCCAGAGAGTGCAACAGTAGGGAAAGTGTTGGATAGCGTAGGGGTAACAATTACTATTCCAACTCCAGAGAGTGCAACAGTAGGGAAAGTGTTGGATAGCGTAGGGGTAAAAATTACTATTCCAACTCCAGAGAGTGCAACAGTAGAGAAAGTGTTGGATAGCGTAGGGGTAACAATTACTATTCCCACTCCAGAGAGTGCAACAGTAGGGAAAGTGTTGGATAGCGTAGGCGTAAAAATTACTATTCCAACTCCAGAGAGTGCAATAGTAGGGAAAGTGTTGGATAGCGTAGGGGTAAAAATTACTATTTCCACTCCAGAGAGTGCAACAGTAGGGAAAATGTTGGATAGCGTAGGGGTAACAATTACTATTCCCACTCCAGAGAGTGCAACAGTAGGGAAAGTGTTGGCTAGCATAGGGGTAACAATTACTATTCCAACTCCAGAGAGTTTAACAGTAGGGAAAGTGTTGGATAGCGTAGGGGTAACAATTACTATTCCCACTCCAGAGAGTGCAACAGTAGGGAAAGTGTTGGATAGCGTAGGGGTAAAAATTACTATTCCAACTCCAGAGAGTGCAACAGTACGGAAAGTGTTGGATAGCGTAGGGGTAACAATTACTATTCCCACTCCAGAGAGTGCAACAGTAGGGAAAGTGTTGTATAGCGTAGGGGTAAAAATTACTATTCCAACTCCAGAGAGTGCAATAGTAGGGAAAGTGTTGGATAGCGTAGAGGTAAAAATTACTATTTCCACTCCAGAGAGTGCAACAGTAGGGAAAGTGTTGGATAGCGTAGGGGTAACAATTACTATTCCCACTCCAGAGAGTGCAACAGTAGGGAAAGTGTTGGCTAGCGTAGGGGTAACAATTACTATTCCAACTCCAGAGAGTTTAACAGTAGGGAAAGTGTTGGATAGCGTAGGGGTAACAATTACTATTCCCACTCCAGAGAGTGCAACAGTAGGGAAAGTGTTGGATAGCGTAGGGGTAAAAATTACTATTCCAACTCCAGAGAGTGCAACAGTACGGAAAGTGTTGGATAGCGTAGGGGTAACAATTACTATTCCCACTCCAGAGAGTGCAACAGTAGGGAAAGTGTTGGATAGCATAGGGGTAACAATTACTATTCCAACTCTAGAGAGTGCAACAGTAGGGAAAGTGTTGGATAGCGTAAGGGTAACAATTACTATTCCCACTCCAGAGAGTGCAACAGTAGGGAAAGTGTTGGATAGCCTATTGGTAACAATTACAATTCCCACTCCAGAGAGTGCAACAGTAGGGAAAGTGTTGGATAGCATAGGAGTTAAAATTACTATTCCAACTCCAGAGAGTGCAACAGTAGGGAAAGTGTTGGATAGCGTAGGGGTAACAATTACTATTCCAACTCCAAAGAGTGCAACAGTAGGAAAAGTGTTGGATAGCGTAGGGGTAACAATTACTATTCAAACTCCAGAGAGTGCAACAGTAGGAAAAGTGTTGGATAGCGTAGGGGTAACAATTACTATTCCCACTCCAGAGAGTGCAACAGTAGGGAAAGTGTTGGATAGCGTAGGGGTAACAATTACTATTCCAACTCCAGAGAGTGTAACAGTAGGGAAAGTGTTGGATAGCGTAGGGGTAAAAATTACTATTCCAACTCCAGAGAGTGCAACAGTACGGAAAGTGTTGGATAGCGTAGGGGTAACAATTACTATTCCCACTCTACAGAGTGCAACAGTAGGGAAAGTGTTGGATAGCATAGGGGTAACAATTACTATTCCAACTCTAGAGAGTGCAACAGTAGGGAAAGTGTTGGATAGCGTAAGGGTAACAATTACTATTCCCACTCCAGAGAGTGCAACAGTAGGGAAAGTGTTGGATAGCCTATTGGTAACAATTACTATTCCCACTCCAGAGAGTGCAACAGTAGGGAAAGTGTTGGATAGCATAGGGGTTAAAATTACTATTCCAACTCCAGAGAGTGCAACAGTTGGGAAAGTGTTGGATAGCGTAGGGGTAACAATTACTATTCCAACTCCAGAGAGTGCAACAGTAGGGAAAGTGTTGGATAGCGTAGGGGTAACAATTACTATTCCAACTCCAAAGAGTGCAACAGTAGGGAAAGTGTTGGATAGCGTAGGGGTAACAATTACTATTCAAACTCCGAAGACTGCAACAGTAGGAAAAGTGTTGGATAGCGTAGGGGTAACAATTACTATTCCCACTCCAGAGAGTGCAACAGTAGGGAAAGTGTTGGATAGCGTAGCGGTAACAATTACTATTCCAACTCCAGAGAGTGTAACAGTAGGGAAAGTGTTGGATAGCATAGGGGTAACAATTACTATTCCCACTCCAGAGAGTGCAACAGTAGGGAAAGTGTTGGATAGCGTAGGGGTAAAAATTACTATTCCAACTCCAGAGAGTGCAATAGTAGGGAAAGTGTTGGATAGCGTAGGGGTAAAAATTACTATTTCCACTCCAGAGAGTGCAACAGTAGGGAAAGTGTTGGATAGCATAGGAGTTAAAATTACTATTCCAACTCCAGAGAGTGCAACAGTAGGGAAAGTGTTGGATAGCGTAGGGGTAACAATTACTATTCCAACTCCAAAGAGTGCAACAGTAGGAAAAGTGTTGGATAGCGTAGGGGTAACAATTACTATTCAAACTCCAGAGAGTGCAACAGTAGGAAAAGTGTTGGATAGCGTAGGGGTAACAATTACTATTCCCACTCCAGAGAGTGCAACAGTAGGGAAAGTGTTGGATAGCGTAGGGGTAACAATTACTATTCCAACTCCAGAGAGTGTAACAGTAGGGAAAGTGTTGGATAGCGTAGGGGTAAAAATTACTATTCCAACTCCAGAGAGTGCAACAGTACGGAAAGTGTTGGATAGCGTAGGGGTAACAATTACTATTCCCACTCTACAGAGTGCAACAGTAGGGAAAGTGTTGGATAGCATAGGGGTAACAATTACTATTCCAACTCTAGAGAGTGCAACAGTAGGGAAAGTGTTGGATAGCGTAAGGGTAACAATTACTATTCCCACTCCAGAGAGTGCAACAGTAGGGAAAGTGTTGGATAGCCTATTGGTAACAATTACTATTCCCACTCCAGAGAGTGCAACAGTAGGGAAAGTGTTGGATAGCATAGGGGTTAAAATTACTATTCCAACTCCAGAGAGTGCAACAGTTGGGAAAGTGTTGGATAGCGTAGGGGTAACAATTACTATTCCAACTCCAGAGAGTGCAACAGTAGGGAAAGTGTTGGATAGCGTAGGGGTAACAATTACTATTCCAACTCCAAAGAGTGCAACAGTAGGGAAAGTGTTGGATAGCGTAGGGGTAACAATTACTATTCCAACTCCAGAGAGTGCAACAGTAGGGAAAGTGTTGGATAGCGTAGGGGTAACAATTACTATTCCAACTCCAAAGAGTGCAACAGTAGGGAAAGTGTTGGATAGCGTAGGGGTAACAATTACTATTCAAACTCCGAAGACTGCAACAGTAGGAAAAGTGTTGGATAGCGTAGGGGTAACAATTACTATTCCCACTCCAGAGAGTGCAACAGTACGGAAAGTGTTGGCTAGCGTAGGGGTAACAATTACTATTCCAACTCCAGAGAGTTTAACAGTAGGGAAAGTGTTGGATAGCGTAGGGGTAACAATTACTATTCCCACTCCAGAGAGTGCAACAGTAGGGAAAGTGTTGGATAGCGTAGGGGTAAAAATTACTATTCCAACTCCAGAGAGTGCAACAGTACGGAAAGTGTTGGATAGCGTAGGGGTAACAATTACTATTCCCACTCCAGAGAGTGCAACAGTAGGGAAAGTGTTGGATAGCATAGGGGTAACAATTACTATTCCAACTCTAGAGAGTGCAACAGTAGGGAAAGTGTTGGATAGCGTAAGGGTAACAATTACTATTCCCACTCCAGAGATTGCAACAGTAGGGAAAGTGTTGGATAGCCTATTGGTAACAATTACAATTCCCACTCCAGAGAGTGCAACAGTAGGGAAAGTGTTGGATAGCATAGGAGTTAAAATTACTATTCCAACTCCAGAGAGTGCAACAGTAGGGAAAGTGTTGGATAGCGTAGGGGTAACAATTACTATTCCAACTCCAAAGAGTGCAACAGTAGGAAAAGTGTTGGATAGCGTAGGGGTAACAATTACTATTCAAACTCCAGAGAGTGCAACAGTAGGAAAAGTGTTGGATAGCGTAGGGATAACAATTACTATTCCCACTCCAGAGAGTGCAACAGTAGGGAAAGTGTTGGATAGCGTAGGGGTAACAATTACTATTCCAACTCCAGAGAGTGTAACAGTAGGGAAAGTGTTGGATAGCGTAGGGGTAAAAATTACTATTCCAACTCCAGAGAGTGCAACAGTACGGAAAGTGTTGGATAGCGTAGGGGTAACAAGTACTATTCCCACTCTACAGAGTGCAACAGTAGGGAAAGTGTTGGATAGCATAGGGGTAACAATTACTATTCCAACTCTAGAGAGTGCAACAGTAGGGAAAGTGTTGGATAGCGTAAGGGTAACAATTACTATTCCCACTCCAGAGAGTGCAACAGTAGGGAAAGTGTTGGATAGCCTATTGGTAACAATTACTATTCCCACTCCAGAGAGTGCAACAGTAGGGAAAGTGTTGGATAGCATAGGGGTTAAAATTACTATTCCAACTCCAGAGAGTGCAACAGTTGGGAAAGTGTTGGATAGCGTAGGGGTAACAATTACTATTCCAACTCCAGAGAGTGCAACAGTAGGGAAAGTGTTGGATAGCGTAGGGGTAACAATTACTATTCCAACTCCAAAGAGTGCAACAGTAGGGAAAGTGTTGGATAGCGTAGGGGTAACAATTACTATTCAAACTCCAGAGAGTGCAACAGTAGGAAAAGTGTTGGATAGCGTAGGGGTAACAATTACTATTCCCACTCCAGAGAGTGCAACAGTAGGGAAAGTGTTGGATAGCGTAGGGGTAACAATTACTATTCCAACTCCAGAGAGTGTAACAGTAGGGAAAGTGTCGGATAGCGTAGGGGTAAAAATTACTATTCCAACTCCAGAGAGTGCAACAGTATGGAAAGTGTTGGATAGTTTAGGGGTAACAATTACTATTCCCACTCTACAGAGTGCAACAGTAGGGAAAGTGTTGGATAGCATAGGGGTAACAATTACTATTCCAACTCTAGAGAGTGCAACAGTAGGGAAAGTGTTGGATAGCGTAAGGGTAACAAATACTATTCCCACTCCAGAGAGTGCAACAGTAGGGAAAGTGTTGGATAGCCTATTGGTAACAATTACTATTCCCACTCCAGAGAGTGCAACAGTAGGGAAAGTGTTGGATAGCATAGGGGTTAAAATTACTATTCCAACTCCAGAGAGTGCAACAGTTGGGAAAGTGTTGGATAGCGTAGGGGTAACAATTACTGTTCCCACTCCAGAGAGTGCAACTGTAGGGAAAGTGTTGGATAGCGTAGGGGTAACAATTACTATTCCAACTCCAGAGAGTGCAACAGTAGGGAAAGTGTTGGATAGCGTAGGGGTAACAATTACTATTCCAACTCCAAAGAGTGCAACAGTAGGGAAAGTGTTGGATAGCGTAGGGGTAACAATTACTATTCAAACTCCAGAGAGTGCAACAGTAGGGAAAGTGTTGCATAGCGTAGGGGTAACAATTACTATTCCAACTCCAGAGAGTGCAACAGTAGGGAAAGTGTTGGATAGCGTAGGGGTAAACATAACATACTTATAAATAAATGTATTTTTTTAAATATTAAAAAACGTAACTATTAAATAAATATAAACCATTTACAAATACCAATACATAATTATTAAAAACATGATTAGCAAAATATAATTAATAATTTTTTTTATAAAAAATACCATTTAATAATATTTAATTACCAATTAATAATTAATTAACAATTATATAATTAACAAAACAATTAATTAAAAAACATTTGTACTTAATTACATTTAAATTACTTCCCACCCTACTCCCCTATAAACCCACAACCCGCTACAGAACATAATTATCAATTAATCATTTAAATAAAATAAATTACAAATTATTTAAAAATAATTATGAATTAATTAAAATTAATTTATAATTCATACTAATTAATAATTAATTTAACATGATTAAATTACTTCCCATCCTATTCCCCTATAAACCCACAACCCACTACAGTTTTAAAATACAAAATTACATAAAAATAAATTAAAAACATAATAAATACATAATAATTTACACAAAAATAATTTAAAAATCGATATTAGTAAAATCGAATTTATTAACATCGATATTACTAACATCGATTTTTAACACTTCGATATTACTAATATCGATATTAAATCTATCAATATTACTTACCTTCTATATTATGTCCCTTTGATATTTAAACTTCAATATTATTGTATATCGATATTTAAATATCGATATTTTGTCTGCATACCGTCAGTGCACTGTACAATAGAACTAGTTACGTTACATGAGAGGACTGTTGCAGGAATGGAACAAACAAAAATAACATGCCATAGAAACAAAGCAACGCAAGCAAAAGGCACACAATCTCAAACACAGCATGAACAGACTGTACAAGCAAAAATAAGAATAAATATGACAAATTTTACAACGACTAAAGAACTTCCAGGCGAAAAATAGCAGGTTATAGAATCAAAACAACGCAAGCAAAAGGAACACAATATCAAACGCAGCAAGCACTGGATGTACAAACAAAAATATATGTGACAAATTAACAATGACTAAAGAAGTTCCTGGAGGGGTCTGAGAGGGACGGAATTAGTTCTGAAAGTGTCTTTGGAATAAAAGAGATGTGAGGTCCGCTTTGAAGATCTGGATGCAGGTGATGGCATGGAGCGAAGGAGGAAGCGAGTTCCAGATTCTCTCCGCATTACCTGAGAACGATTGTGCCAACAATTTTTCCCTTTAAAAGGAGAGGGTTCAAGAAGGAACTTTTCCGCATTCCGAGAAGTTCTTGAGCCTCCAGACAATTTCAGTTTCTTCGCCAGATAGCGAGGAGAGTAAGAGTGCAAAACTTTGTGGGTGATGCACGCTGTTTTGTAGACAGCTCTAGCCTTGATGGGAAGCCATCGGAGAGAAGACAGGATAGGAGTGATGTGGTCACTTCGTTTGGACCCTAAAATGAAGCGAGCTGCTGAATAGAGGACGGATTTGAGGGGGGAGAGGTGAGATTTGGGAAGGCCAGTCAGAAGAGAATTACAATATTCCAGTCTAGAGAGAACTAGCGATTGGACCAAGGTTTGTAGGTCATTCTACGGGAAGATCCGACGAATCCCCCTTAAAAGGCGCAGCTGATAACGTGCGCTCTTGGCCATGGAATTGATGTTTGAGATTAGCTTGAGTCTTTTGTCAAGTATGACACCTAAGCTCTGTGGCCTATCATAGCGCAGATCCCGGGACATGGGCAGAGCGGGATAGGCTGCTGTGGCACAGACTGCCTGACCCGGACACCAGGTCACACACCAACACCACAAGATCCTCTCACAAAGCAGGCCCCTTCGCTTAACTCCATATCTTCCCTATCAGTGCTGCTACTGTGATATAAATGCACCTTAGTACAATTGAGAAGTATCAACCTAGGCAATTTAGAAGTTTAACGTACCATAATGGTGAAAAAAGATAAACAGTTCACTACAGCTGGCTAAAATACAATATATTTTATTTATTAATTAACACAGTTAAAAAAATCATTCATATAGTACAGACATAAGGTTTAAGAATTCATAATACACAGTCCCCTGCCCCCCCCGCGATTCCCTAAAAAAGGCTGTCTGCGATTTCCTCTATTAGGTGTCTGGTTATAGATCAGATCTGAATCATAGTACCCTTCATTATTTTCATTTTCAGAGTCTGAGGTTTCAGAAAATGTATTCACACGTTGTTTCTGTTGTTGTTGGTCCCTGGTTTCAGTGGTATAATGATTCTGTTGATAAAAGTCTGGTCTCAGGTAGGGGTAAGTATTTTCAAGAGTTGCAAATCTTTTATCTTTCAGTAACTTGTCATTTTTTCTTTTTTCTAAGTAGTTAGTAAATGATTCTAAATCTTTATTACATTCCTCAATTTTCTTTATTGCTTCATCTACATTACCTATTTTTTTGATCTTATTTTCTAGTTCTTCTACTTCAGATCTCACTTCGGCGGCCAATTCTTTAGCGGTTTCAACAATGAGCATCATTAGGTCCCTTGAGCATCTACTAGCAATTCTGCTCCATTTGTCTAAAAAAGCTTTGTAGTGAACAAAGAGGCCGGGGATGTTTCTCACTCGGAGACCCATAGGGATAATACCGAGACGTAAGTAGGCCAGCATGAATTCCCCATGCGCTTCAATTCTTTTTAATTTCTTTTTTAACTCTAGTAGTTTTTTAGTGTCATCGTTGTGTTGGCTGCCATTTGATGTAGTGGCGCCAAAAGTAGATGGGATTCGTACCATTGTTTCAAAATCTTCGTCTGTGAAGCCGAATGTTTTTATTAAAATCACCTACTTCTAGAATTTTATGTATAGAGATATATAACTTTGAAACGATATAATTTTGTATTTTATATGCATCTTTATTCTATAGATATTACGTGGCTGCTCCAGGAAGAAGGCGCTGGCCGCCGAAACGCACGTAGAGACTCATTCTTGTGCCACCTATCGATTATAGATAAAGATTTTTTAATCTGTTTTGTTAACTTTTTATGTAATGGTATCTATGTTAGATGTGTATTATGAATTCTTAAACCTTATGTCTGTACTATATGAATGATTTTTTTAACTGTGTTAATTAATAAATAAAATATATTGTATTTTAGCCAGCTGTAGTGAACTGTTTATCTTTTTTCACCATTATGGTACGTTAAACTTCTAAATTGCCTAGGTTGATACTTCTCAATTGTACTATTTTCCCTGACCTAGGAATTGTAAGATTCACTTAATCAGGGGGTCCTTGTTGAATACACATATAAATGCACCTTAGGGCAGGCATGCCCCAGAAGAGTAGCCCCTCTCATCATAATCTTCCCGAAAGACAACATCTGATGTAAATTAGCCTCCAGGAGCGTCAGGGAGGGAAAGAGTAACTTTCTAAAAGTCCCTTTCCCTTAATGTTTGATTTTTTAATACATATTAAACACAGTCTTTGCATTATTTTTCTACTGAGCCCTTAGTCTGAAATAGCAGAGTTAGTGTAATATTGCTTCCAGTGTTTCTCTAATGACCAACCAGTGTTTTTAAGGTATAAATTGCTTTTGGGGACCAGTCACTGTAAGAACATGTTGATTTTATATTTCTAAATGTCCTACATTTAAATTCTATGTGCCCTGCCTTTTCTGCTACAATGCATTCTTATAGGTGGCATTCTTTTATTTAAAGGATAGGTTTTCTCCCCTCAAAAGGATTCATTTTGAATGGGTTTGCAGTTTTAAACTTGAAGCATCCAGGCTTCTATGGTAGGACTTGAGTCATGTTTGTGCTGTCACAAAACTGGATGGGTGGCGCATTAGTCAATAGGGGACATTTAAATGTTCATGTCATGGGTGTATGTTAGGCACTATATATCACGGCTTGTGAGAAAGTTAAATATGCCAGTTATGGCTTTAGGCAATTTTGACCTATTTTAGTGGTCAGAGAACATGCATTGAGGCCCGGTCAATAAAATAGCAGATGCATCAGCTCACAAAAATGCGAGTGACTAGGGAAGAGGGGAATTTTCTCACACTAACCATGAGACTTATGATGCATGCATCCTTGTATGCATCCTTGTAGATGTGTTCTTGCTAATCATAAGACATATGTTTGCGTCCTTGTGCATCTGCTAAAGAATCACCCCGTAAGATGTTTTTGCAAATATACATTTTGGCAGTGCTGCTATTGGCAGAAGCGCATCACGCTATATTTACTATGGTAATGCCTTAATATCATCATTGGCTATATAACCTTGACACACCTCCTAGCAGCAACAGGTTTCAGGCAGTAGTGCTTCTCAGAGCTAAAACAGCTGAGGTGAGTTGTATCTACCAAACCTTTATTTTTTATATGTTTTTTTGCTTACTAGAGCAGCTTCACTGTCTTCAATTCAATGGTTTATTCAGTCTTGAAAAACTGTCTCTTAACTTTATGTAATGTCAGTAAGGACAACAAAATAAATAATGGCATATATTTAAACAGATAATGTATAAACGGCGCGTACCTCATTAGTCTCTGCAATTACTGTCAATTGTGACACTACTGCATCTGTGTACCTGTATATTAGTCTAACATGTGGTAATTTGTGTGGTTTGCATTTAGAGGTATATGTAAGTTTCTCTTATGGAAACAAAACATCTCCATTTGTTCTTGCTTTTAAAAAAAAATCTTAGGAGATCTCTCATTAATTAAATATTACAGCTATCAAGTAATAACAAACAAAGTCCACAAAGGCAAAGTTGATGCATCATTCACAGTGAAAGCAGGAAACGTTTCAGGCGCCATATCACAGGACTCGGGTTGGGAAAGTAATAAGATGTGACAATTAAGAACTGGGGCAATGAGAGGGTGGACAGGATGAGACTAGCAGGTCCTTGATAAAATCGCATCTGGACATTGCATCGGGTATAGATCAATACACCATCGAACAGGTCAAACAGCCTAGAACAAAATAAACCTTCAACACCTCAAAAACTCAGAACCAGACACCTGAAATGTCTAACAATACTTCAATCCAAGGGTTAAAGCCAGCAGTATTTACCCTGGGAGATAAGTCCCTGGAAATGGAAAGGTTTGTAACCAGCCTATGACTAGGAGTGTAGCAATGGCGCAATAGGCCTAATTCAAGCACACACAATGCACCCTTGATATCAATGTGTTAGTAAAGAAGAGGCATACTTCGGATGGAGCCTGTGCCCCGGTGCCACTGTACATGCTGCACGATTGATAGCTATGCAGCAGCCTGCAGTAGGTTAGTGAATGCAGCACTCATGATTCACCGAGTATGGAACCCTGAATTCATGAAGCCCATATGCATCTATGGAAAACCATCTCATAAGCACACCTTGAAAGCACCGAGGAGTGAGGGCACTTTTATTTTATTATTAAAAGTTCTGTGCGGACATTTTAGAAAGCACGATTGCGCACAAAGAAGGGGTCAGCTCTGTTCATGGTACAGACTCAGGTATCGGGCATAACCATACAGGCTAAATGCAATATGAGCAGTCGTTTTTCACATTCGATATTACTTAGCTTCAGAATGGTTCTTTCCTCTGCTTCTCATGCTTAAAACCATCCTTCACTAACCGATGCCACTTATGTATTAATATAAATGAATCACGGGAGATTACGGGGATTTTTATTGGGCTCCTGTGAAATTGTAAAATGTAACTTCTAAATGTATTGTGAAATTTTATGAAAACACTTTGAAAATTTCATGAAATCGTCAAATTGTTTAAAACGTCTGCAAAAAATTCTAGTGGAATAAGTAGCATTTGACATGGTGCTGATTTTTGGCAGAATATTTTGCTAAAATAAGTAGCAAGCAGTTTGAATTTTCAGGAAGGTTTTCCTTCAAAAGCCTGAGAATGCTGACAGTCAGAGAGGTAAAACAGAATTTTTTTTAACTCATGAAAAAGAAACTGATTCATTTTATTCCCTCAAACCAACATTATTATAATTGTGTTCATCCGTGGTTTTAAAGTGGCATTGAAACCATTCTAATGCATCATGAAATATACAGAACCTGATGAACAGTTAAGTGAAAATAAGCGAAGAATACACTGAGTGAGTGAGAGAATGAGTGAGTAAGTAAGTAATTCACTGATTTCTCAAGTCTGAATATTGAAATTACGACATCACCTAAATATTGACCTGGTCAATGATGTCTGAAACTAGACACCCGGGGCCAGGTTTAAGAAAGTGTCACTCAATGCAGCAACTATAAATGCTACGCTACGTTGTGTGAGCTGGAGAGAGCACGAATGCACCATATCTAAAGAGATATGGCACCCTCCTCCACTGTCCCTAGCACTGCTCGCACAGAATGTTGGTGCTGAGTGCAATACACACCGCTCTGCACCACAGTGCAAGGGTGTGATCTTGACTCTAGCATAGGCTTTGTACTGGAAGTGTTTGATTCCAGTACATAATACTATGCTTAGACTTTTACAACTTTTCCTACATTGTGTGTGTACTGTACAATGCAGCAGACAAGCAGATTCGAAGAAATTAAAACATTTCATCTTTTAACTGCTGCTTTCAAGTAGTGTCTGTATACTAATATTAGTAGATAGGGCTTAGTGTCAAAAATCATGGATGATTACATAGGAATGCCTATGTAAAAACCATGGAACACCCCCTTGATACTAAGAAATGAAAAGCAGTGCTCTGCACTGGTTTGCATTCATTTCAGACTACTTACCAGCGCAAAACATGTTTTTGCACTGAGAGGAAAAGTACTTAGAAACATTTTGTGTTGGTCTGAATCACTTTTTTGACAAAATGTTGTTAATACCTAAACGTGGTAATTATACCTTGGTATAAGAAAACATCACCTAATGAGATTGTGTTCCTAATGAGATTGTTTGCCTAATGTACAACAGACTCACCTGAGATGAAGAATTTCACCTGATGTAAAATGGTAGTATCTTGGTACCCTCACATACACTTAATAAGGTCTGCTACCAAAGAGTGCATGTTGTATACAGAATGTTTCATTTCCTGCCAACACAAAGCCCAAACCAGTATGTATATAGATCCTGGTGGTAGTTGCCAGTAGCTAGTTATAGTTATGACCATGCTTCCACAGGGAAGAGTTTTTTGACTTGCCCAAACATATTAGGGTGCAGTGAAGCAATCACAGAGCTAGGAAACTAGTAATGACAAGTATCCAGCCCATGTACTCTCTACGACTTCCCTGTGCACTTAGAATATCCAAGAATGGAGTTGATATTACAGGGTCATACCTGCTCATACACATTTGTTCACACATGGGATACAGTGCAGCCTGCTTTATGGCTGAAAGGTCTGCTGTAAGGGTGACTTACTTTTACCTCATGCAGTGCATGATGGCATGGCATACAGCGCTGTGTGCCATTGCAACTTTTCAGTATTCTCTGCACCAAAACACCAGCTTACAATAACAGTTTGATTGGTCTTGGTGAAGGGTCCCTAGGAAGCACAACCTCTGCAGCAGCCCCAGTAGATCATCTTCAGTCCCAATGCCCTAGATACCAGTGGTACCATTTACTATGGACTTGTAGGGCTTTCTGTAGGTGTGCCATTGTGGTATGGTTTTAGGGAAAGACCACTGCTACTGGGAGGCTAGTTGGCAGTGACCCAGTAAACCTCAGTAAAAGCTGCATCAAACACCAGGCAAAAAGGTTGGGGAGTACCACAACAGATGACCAATTTCTCACACACCCACTCGCTCACCCATGCAGCCCCTCACTCACCCAGTCACTCACTCATACAGTCACTGACACAGACACTGACTTACGCTTGCAGTCACTCACACAGTCACTCACTAACCCATAGTGGTAGTCATGCATTCATCTCACTCAACCGTACAAGTACTCACATAGTCACTCACACACTCATACTGCCACTTAAACACTCATTATGTCACTCACATATACAACAACTCACTCACCCACTTGCTCACTCATAAACCCATTCATACACTCACTCACTTACTCATATAGTCTCTCACACACTAATACAGGTTCTCATCTACCCAGTCAGTCACTCATACAGCCAGTCACTCCCCTATACAGGCACTTACACATTTAGTCAGTCACCCAAGCAGCCACTAAGACACAGTCACACACTTTATATATACACACATACATACAGCTTATCTTTTTTTTAACCATAAAGGGCTGTTCTGACAAGAACCTTTATTTCTTCCCTTTTTCTGGAACAGTTTTTTTCTAACATTTGGTATTTTTTGCATTTTTTATCAAACAAAATAGCCAAAAATGGGGGGGGGGGGGTTAATCCAGAAACACATGAACTGTGGAAAAAACTGGAACAAATAAATAAAAGATCAACAAAAATGTTGCCTTGCTGACTCGACCATGACATTGGCAGACTATTCACCAGCTGTAAGCATAGTGTTGTATACATGGTTGTTGTCTCTCCACAGTTGGTGCAGCCCTGGATGTCGATGGCCCCTCTCCAGTATTTTGGGACTTTTTCTCTTGAAAGGGTCTCATTCAGGAAGTTGCATTCCATAAACTTTGCAACTGTTTTAGATTCTGGAAAGGAATTGTAAAGAAATCCCGGCAATACTTTGCCTTTCAGGGCTGGTCCTTCATCACCAGAATCTTCAAGACATTCCTCTTGCTCCTTATTATTATTATTATCATTATTGTTTTTGTATTTCTTTTGAATGTATTTTACCAAAAATTTATTATTTTCTCCATTGTAGACACACACTGATGTATACACTGACACAACCAGTTAAACACTAATGCATACATTAACCCACCAAGTACTCATTGAAACATACACCAAAAAAACGAGGCACACACTGATTTATTCACTCATATATTCACCCACTCACTCATACACACTGACATACTCTGGGAGTTACTGAAACATACACTGGTACAACCATAAATACACCAATCAATTCTGTAATACATTCACATACTCATTCATACACACCCTGAGACATTAAAATACCCATGTACACAGTGATGCTTTGACAGACTCACTTAGTCATTCAGTTATGCATAAACTAAAACACCCCGTGAGACACTGATGCATACAGTGACACATCCATGGACACATTGAAACATTCAAAGACACACCAACAGGCAAATCTGATGCATACACTAAAAATCACAGGCATACAATACTACATACACAAACACACCCACGCTCACACTCTTTCATGCACTGACACATCCTTTGACACACTAAGACATACAGGGACAGACCCATGCATACCCTCATTCATGTAGTGACAGACACAAACATACACTTACACATACACTGATACAAGCAGGGACACACCTATGCCTACACAGACACAGCTAGGCACACAGTCATACATAGACTGACATACCCATGAGCACACTCATTGATACAATGACATAGCCAGAAACACACCTACAAATACACTGACACACCCACACAGACACTGACATATAATGTAACACACCCATACACACACTCATTCACTGAGAGACCCAAACATACACTGACGCATAACCTGTCACATCAAGGCATGCACTGACAGATAGACTGATACATCTGTATATGCACTTATAAGCTGCAAAGAAAACTCCACACACACAGTACTACATACACCGATACATCAATACCCACTTACTTAAACACTGACATACCCATTCACACATGCACGCATACAGCGACACATTGAGGCATCCACTTAATCATACAGGACACACCGAAGCACACACTGAAGCATATATGTACACACACAGGGACACAGTAATACATACACTGACAGACCTATGCATACATTTATTCATACACTAACACACCCAAACATACAGTAACACATGCACTAAGACACCCACATATGCACTTATTTAAACACTAATACAGCCATACAATAATAAGTAAGGAAGAGGCACAGAACTCCGCTCCACCAGCAGATTGTTACCTTGCTCTTTCTTGCCAGTTGCATGTCTCCGTTGCCTGGCTGCAGATGTTCAAAAAAACAACGGAGGTTGGCAGCCAGATATGCCAGTGTACAGGTTTTGAACATGTTGAGGATAATGCATATGGTTTTCAGGATGCTCTGTTTCATCCCTGGGAGACAGAATCATTTATTCAGATAGGTCATGTTTCCTTAGACCCTTAATGAGGCATCCTGTGGCAAATGGGGTGCCCTTAATTTGATTTCATTAGTAGTACCGGGTTGCTTTTATTGAAAGAAACATTTAACTTTCTTTAGTGTAGATGGTTTGTAGCAGACTCTCTTGATTTTCTTGCTGATGTGTTTCTTGAAGATCGAGTCTATGTAAAGGGTAAATCCAAGTAACTTATCATTAGGTAAAAGTTCAGGTTCATATCATAGAGCAAGGTTATCACTTGTTGTTGGGATTCTATTTCCTTGGAACTGACCTTTAGGTAGGTGCTGGGCAACCAGGTCCAGATGAAATGCAGGCATATATTGAGAACTGGATGTCTGTAGCAGTGGAGACTAGCACATTTCTTTAGCGTACCGAGGAATTTAATCGCATTCATGCAAGTAGTCTGCCAAAGAGATCCATGTAGGTGGTTGAAGACAGCAGGGGATAAGATTGAACCTTGAGGCGGTGCATGTGATAGGGATCCTCTGGAAACTAAATATGCCATGTAAAAAAGTGGTATAATTTGGTATGGCAACTTGGTATGGTCTACAGGCCAGATTTCCTAAAGGTGTTCAGCAACAATGTTTACACATGCTGTTGGACTTGGCCCTTTTGGCAGGTTCACCCCGAAACGTTTTTAATTTTTCTAGCCTGTTTCTGTAACCTGGTGTTGGGGATTTTAGGCCTCTGCGCACTTTTTCACTGTGGTCCAGTGTAAAGTGCGTGTGCTCTCTGTTTATGTGTGGTGAGAGTTGCCTGCCCTCCCATAGGAATGAATGGGGATATATGTGGCCATGGTAGCTCCTGAAGTGTGGGGAGTGCTGGGGCGAGTTTGGTATGTGCGGACTCGTGAGATTAAATGCTGTGCGACGGTGTGCGCAGATCTAATGTGTCTAGTGTAGAAGTGCCACAGTTGGCATTTCTGTGTGCAGTGAATGTGAATTGACTGTCTGTCTTGTGATTGACAGGAGCTGGCTGGTGTGCTTGGCTCCAGGAGTCAGGATGGGTCTGCCCGGTGGTGAATGCGAAGATCTGCATGTCGATGGGAGGGAGGAGTTGCACCTAGGACCTGAATAGGGCGGTGCCTTCCCTCCACAATGTTGGCTCCACCCCGTGTGGTGCGTCTGATGTCCTTAGCCTGGCTAGTGAAAGGGAGAGAGGGGATGAGCAAACCAAAGTGCTCAGGAGTACCCCTGAACCAGTTGTAGCTGGTTTTCCCATTGCATGCACCTTTAAGACAGAGGATTATGTGTGTATAAAAGAGGGGCTGTGACCCCATGATTTTGTTCTTGTTTTGATACTTGAAACTACCAGGGGTGTGCTGCTGCTGGGGCCCAGGGGAAGGCTTGCCTCACTGGGCCCTGCCCAGCCCCTGGATGCCTGGAGGATCTCTTGCTTGGGGTCCCCTTTGCTCCACTTTGCCTCCAGGACTTTTTCTTTGGACCTTATGCTTTTGCTCTGGACCTTGGCAGGGCCTTTGCCTGTTTCTAGCTCTGTGTGAGCTCTATGTGAGATCTTCTTATTTTCCCCAAGGAGGAGCATGAGGGCTCCGCAGCGCTGGGCTGATCAACGTGACGGAGGGAATCCCGGCGTAAAAGATTCCCATGACATGCCCCAAGCGGCGGGTGCCCTCCCCACTCAATTTGCTGTTTTCTCGGTGGGTGCCCACCCCACATGACTGCTGGTGTCCACTGTCTTCCTTGCAGGTGCCCACCCTGCATTATAGTGCCACGTGGAGAGGGTGCCCACCCTGTGATATATTCCTGATCTGGAGAGAGCCAACCCCTCATTGCTGTTCAAATTGAATCGCCATCTCGGCCTGCCTGGTTGGGGGCGGGGCCTTGAGACGGAACTGGAAGAGAGGGAGCGAAAAAGATGGTGCAGTGAGCAGGGCTCCCGTATGCTGGAGAGCCCTGCCTGCACCCCAGTGAAGCCCCGGGTCCCAGTAGGGGGCCAGGGTGAAGAGAGTGCCGACAGGCCTCGCGGGCTCCATAGCGAAGTCCTGGGTCCAAGGAGGGTGAAGTGGGGAAAGATGCTGTTTGGTGGGGCTCCAGTGAAGCACAGGGAAGCCCCGCACAGACCACTCAGAACACCGGCAAAGTAGGGATGATCCCCAGCGCCAGTCCCGAAGTGCAGCGAGGAGCGCAGGATCCTGCTTCTGAAGCCGGTGAGTGGATCCTCAAGATGAGGACAGTGTGAGGGCCTGAGCAGTCCCGCCATAGCGGGCCGCTCCACGGTTGGGAAAGCAGTTACTTTGTCTGACAGGTTTTGCCTTTAAGAGCCAGCGCGCTCTAACAAGAGGGGACAGTGTTCTTTTCAAATGTATTGGCCTCATTTTTTTCTGAGCCAAAGGTATGTGTTTGGGGACAGAGCCTGCATGGCTCCAATGCCTAGCCTAAGTTAGTCCTAGAGCCTACGTTGCTCCAACATGGGGGCAGAGTTTTGTTTAGAAGCCCCAGTGAGGCCCCCGAGGGCACAGCCATGCCAGGGCCCATTTTTCCTACTTGATCAGAGCCCCCGAGGCTCCAGCGTGGATCATATTTTTTTCTGAGCCTGTGGGCTCCACTGATGGGCAATTGTTTTCCATGGAGCAGCACAGTGGTGCCAGGCCTCAGATGTAGATCGCCAGCTGCCCCTCAAGTAGTGGGCAGCTGCACTGTTTAGGCGCAATTCTGGTGAGAGTCCCTGAGAGGGACAGAAGTGGCACAGAGGTGCCAGGCCCTCCACATCTGCGCAGCACTTAGTGCCAGCTGCAGCGTTTAGGCCGCCTGTGATGGTTCTCAGCTGTCCAGTAAGAAGTGCGCAGCTGCAACGTTTAGGTTTGCGCAGATGGCGCACCCCTGACTGGCGGTGCCTTGGCAGCGCGCCCTTACATTCTGGACACAGGGCATTTGAACCCGTTTGGAGATGGCCAGTTGGCCAGGGGGACAGGTAGACATATAGGGCGCAAGCCCTAATGTGATTTATGTGCTGAAGTGATTGTGGTGCTAGGAAATGTAATTCATTTAGTATGTTTTGCGCACCCTGTTTGATACCTCTAGATATGGTTTAGGCTTATGAGGTTGTTTTACCTATTTAGGTTTGTGTTAGTGAGATTAGGTTTCGCTGTGTGAGGTACGCCCCTAATGTGAGTTATACTTAAGAGGTAGGGTCTAATGTGTTTAGACTAGTGAGGAGATTGCATAATGTGTTTATGCTGGTGAGGTTGGCGCAGTATGTAATTTGCGCCTGATGTGACTTTGCATAATGTAGTATATGTAACAGGTTGAGGTGGAGCACAGTGATTACCAGTAGTTACTGGTGGTATGTTTAGGATCTATTTTTACTTGTACCAATTTCTGCTAAGTGCTGATCCTGACAGTGGCCCACGTGGCCCTGTCCTGTGTAAATAATCCATTGTGAATATTGCCCGTGCCAGTTGGCACAGTGTATGTTATGTGTTTACTATTCTAATGCGTTATGAGAATACCAAGGCTATTTTTATATAACCATGTGTGGAGTTCCTTTTTTAGTGTGCCTTGGATGTTGTTTCTGTGTGCATGCGCAGAAGCTTTACACATTGCCTCCGGGATAAGCCTGACTGTTCATGCCATGCTACCAAGGGGGTGAGCATCTTTGGCGTGTAACTCCCTTGCTCTGACTAGAGGGGTGATTTCCTCAGTCAACCAGAAATCCCAGTTCTAACACATGCATGAAAGTGGTTACAGAAGCGGGAATACAGATCTCCGCTGCTGTCATTCCTGATCCTGAATATGTAATTGTCAAGTGGAAAAACATGAGTTAACATTAATAAAAGGTTGATACTTTGGTATAAAGTGAATAGTCCTTGCTAGATATTTTATAATAATCTTTAGGAAGATATCAAGACATGAAGGGCATGATCTGGAAATTAGAAGGTGGAATACTCCTCCAAAAACATGGCAAATGTCTTCTATCAAAATGGTCCAGGGTGAAATCAAATCAAATGCGATCAGTAAAAAGTATGAATGGTGTCTACCCTACTGCAGTCCCCTGCATGTACGTGTCCTGAACATGGATCCTGAGTTAAAGAAAACCATCTCTTTTCAGGGGTGTGAGTACCTGTTGTAAGTTTTACTGATCACTGCACATTACACTGGACCGTTGCTGGTCTACACTCTCTTTGTTATTGACTGGTAACCTTAGAGAGGATTAATTATTTTACACAATACATTTTGTGGATTAGTAGACTACAATCTGGTAGCAGCTGATGTTATACGTCAGTAGTCCTGAGGAAGTCTTGGTCAAAGATGAAACACATGTTGGCTGTGCTGGCTGTGCTTGGATAATTGTATCTTGTGCCTGTATCTCAACGTCTTCTGTACTGTATCAGATATGTGTCCAATTTGTACTGTATGTTGCTTTAATACATATGTGGTGTTCCTATGTGATTTATATTGAATACCAATCAATTGCATCTATTTGTCAAATTTATCTTGACATATTTAAAATAAAACATCATTACTAATCAAAACGTATTTTCTCATTATAGTAAATTGTGACCTTACTAGCTTAAAGTGTGTTGTGCACCCGACATTCATTGTATGTTTTTGTAGGTCATTGCCTTTGGTAATGTCTCAATTGCACTTATTTGAAACAGGAGTGTTGTATGTGGTAGCACACTAAACACGTTTTCTTATTACTGACCACACTTGTTAAGAGGTCTCAGTGATGGTTGTATCTTTAGCTTAATGCTGGTTTTGTAATGGGTAACACTTCAGTAATTAGTTTTTTATTATTTCATTTTCTAACCAGTCCCAGAAACCCTGGGGTAAGCATCACAGTCAGTCCCCAGTTGTCCCTAGACTACAGGTTAAGGACCACTGGGTAAATGTCAGTTAATTACCATTCATACTGTTCTTCACACATGTTATTGGTCAAATGAGGTAATGTTTAAAGCTGTGTATGAACTTTAAAACCAATTTCAATCAACACTGGAACAGGTGATCAATTGAATAATGAAACTTTCTCTATTTGATTAAGATTCAGATTTCTTCCTGTGATCCATCAAAGCAGCAGAATTTCATGATGATGAAAATGCAGCTCTTCTTTCTTCTCCTCGTCCTTGGTGAGTGCACATAAATACTAAAACATTTAATGAGTTGTAAGAGCAAGCAGCATACTTTGTTTGATAAGGGTGTTTAAGTGCTAAGAAAAAGGAGAGGATATGAAAGAGGATGAAAATGAGCTCTGTTTTTATTTGACCTATCATTTGTATACCTGTTTGATAACAATTATTGGAATATGAAGGAGGTGATATATGTTACACTGGTGCTCATAGGTGCAGTAGATGTGCACATGTGCTTTTACCATTCTGAGGCCCTTTGTTATCACAGAATAGGCCACAGAACTCCAGGAGAATACTGATGAGTGGATTGGGAGGTCTATCATTCATACCTGGTGTCAAACTTTGACATAGGGGGGATTCCCTATGCATGTGATTCTTTAAAGTTCTTCCCTTCCTCTGTCAATGCTGAGGTGACAAGAGGCTAGACTCAGGTTCCTTTGTGTGCTGGAGGCGATTCTTTTGAACTGTAAATGGGGCGGGGCCGAGCCCCACCCCAAACCATCTGGCAAGATGGTCTTCTGGGCTGAAAAAAACAACAGAGCTGAGATATCTTTTTCTATAATTTCTCTTCTCTTTTTTTGAGATCCTTTCTTTTTTCATTAAGTCTGCTTTGTTGGGAGATGGGTAGGTTAAATGGGATTATTGGCTAAAGGATTATGAAATTGTAAATATGTCCAGAATGAGCATGCATAACTTTAAACATTTTATCAACTCATATACATGAATAAAGCACAGGAGGCATGTAGAAAATATTACATTATTGCCAATTGGGGCACAATATTGTGAAGGGAGAGCTAGTACAGTGCTGAATTTGATCAGAAATGTTCATGATTAGTTCACGTGGGCCGAAGTGCGTTAAGAAATGGCACAGCTGGGGACACTCAATGTTACAGCTGCAATGTAATGAAATGATTACTGTGTATAGTATTGCACACTTGGGTATAATGCTATGCCTGTTGTTAGCTTCAATACACATGCACACATATTAAATGGTAGTGTTTAGCAGACAATGATGATATGTGTAACTGTGTAGAAAACATGTAAATATAGTGTATTTTCCACTTGGTCATAATATTGTGATTCAAGAATCAGCACATATGCATATAAAGGAACTGAAAGTATTTGGCACGCAATGAGAATATGTAGAGCCTTTTTAACTCTTTTGCCAAGCAGCAGCAAACATGATGTTTGCTCCCAACTGGATGGAGCTTCAAAAATGCTCCCAGTAACTGGGAGCTGACTTCAGATCTGTTTCTCTGACCGCAGTGATGCGAGCAGAGAAAAAGATCTAAATATTGCTCCTGCCTGGAGGGAGCAGCATCATCACCTGCTCCCATTTTGTGGAAGCCATATCGGCTCCTGACAGATGCAGAGAGTAGGCTGGGGCTCCCCCCACAGCCCCCAACAATAGTATGGTGGGTTCCCTGGATGGGCACCTGGGCACCAACATTTGGTTTTCCTGGCCATGGGGCACGGGTCTCCAGGATTGAAATCAGGCCGGGGAGGAGGGCTACATGCCCACCTTTTAATTGGTGATTGCCTCTGGGATGGTGTCACCGGGGATCAAATCGGCCCAGTAGATCACACGCTTGCTCCTCCTTGTTCAAATAGTGTTGTACATTGGGGAATTGGGACGCTGGGCTGAAATCGACTGGAGGGGCTGAATGCCCCTTCCTCTAACATTAATGGAGGACCACAGCATTTGGGGTCCCCGAGGCTGTAACCATCGCAGGGAGGGTAGTCCCACATCCCCTCGATCCTTTATTCAAAAGAGTGACCCTGGAGGATGAGGTCCGCAGGGCTTATTAGGCCCCCTCCCTAATATTTAAATAAGTGGCTCTCGGGATGTGATCCCAGGGGCTGATAACAACTAGGGCGTGGCACCCGGGGACCCCTCTCCTTTCAAAACAACGGCCCTGGGGGATGGGTGCTACTAACTAATACTGGTGAATATCTGTTTTATTTTGTTCAAATCTTTAATGTTACCACTTATGTATTCACCTAATTATAATGTTACTTTTCTGTGAATTTATAAGGTTTCTAAAAAAAGAAAGCAAAAACAGAGTTTGTTTTTATAGTTACTTACAATGTTACTTTAACCTTTAGGTTTTTGTATAGATGGATACATAGGTAGACAGACAGACAGACAGACAGACAGACAGACAGACAGATAGACAGATAGTTAGATAGATACTAGGTTACATTCAAATGGAATTAAGTATTGCATTATAATTAATTTTATGCCTCAATACATACATATAATATAATTCAATTAACTGCTGCCGATAGCGTCCTCACTTCAGGACCTATATTATTTTAGGAATGCTATTTAATGCTGTAACACGATAGGCTGTGCTGACTCAGTGCAGACCCCAGTGCGTGTAGGTATGTGCCTTCTATAGTGGATTCATGTAGCCTGTAGTATTCCAGGTTAGTGCATTATTTTAGAGAGCATTGCTCAGAAACAGGAAGAGGCAAATCATGCTAACTGTACTGTCTGTATACCAAACCTCAATTTGATTAACTCACTGCAGGCTTATTAAAAAAGCGGGTATATCTGTGGGGAGCCAGTGAAGCCCCTAATAATATGAATCCTGTCAGAACATAAAATATGCTTGAAAATCATATCACAATAGCACCCTTCAAAATATAACATGAGTGCATGACATAATTGATGTAAATGCCTTGGTGTTGCTCTCATGATCTCAAGATTATCTTAATGCATTCCACGCACAGCCTCACTGACTTGCCATTGATGGACTGACAGGATTTCTTGTGCTTTCTATTCACAGATTTTTCCTTGATGTGGGCGAACGGAGGTAAGAATTTCTAAGAAGAAACCCTCTACTTTTATGGCTGTACAAACCTGAATATAATTTGAAAATAGGGCTAAATATCATCTGAAAACAAAATAACAACTTACAGCATAGTTTTTATGTAGGTTTGAAATTCAGCATCTCTAAAATTTTAAATTGGAGATTATAGATATGCCAATTTGTAGTAGATTAGTATTTTGGTGATTGTAATAATTCCCCCTAGTTGGGCCCCCATCGTGCAAATTGCAGTTCTCCACTTGGAATTAGTTCATAGTACAGCCATTTATGTTTGTAGTTTTTTTTTTTTAAATGAGAATACATGGATTCATCATGCAGATCCAAATAAGTAATCATGGACATTTTTTAACAAGAATCATAAGATACAGGAAATCAAACGTGTCTACCCACATCCAGCAAATAGGAGGATATAAAGTTTTCTCAAAGTACTGGTAAAAATAGTACCACAAATTCACAGTACTACAAACTACAGTACAAATATACAGCCCTCATGCATTTTCATGACAAATATCAAGATCAGACGCATCTTGAGTCTGTAGGTCACTGTAGCAGCTAGCTTTACACATTTATCCTGTTATTTTCTCATTGGTGCAATTTGTGACTATTTTAGTGATGTAGGAAGAAAGGGATCTCTAAATATTTTTTGAAGCAGAGCATGTAATATCACATAGACTTTGGTCTGCATGCATCATTCCACACTGTTATTAGTGAGGATATCCAGTGCCAATGGTCAATTATGTGCATTCTTTTTTTAAACAACATTGCTTAATATGGAAGGTTAATATATACTATGGTCATATTTCGGGCTATAAACAGTAGTAGTACTAGATACCATAAAAAGCATTGTCAAACTCAGTAGGGTTAAGTAGCATTTTTAGGTACAACTAGGCCTTTTGGCTTGTGTCAGTTTAAGTGACAGATACTATTTGAATAGTACAGAATCTGTTAGAAATGTAATTATTTTTTTGTGACTACTACCCTTAGTAAACATGATCCTGTTATATCACAAATGCAGTTCTTAAGAGAATCACTGATATCAAAAGAATAGGGAAGAGTGTGTGCAAGGGTCGAGCAGTACCAAATAAACACACCACAATAAAGTTTTCATACCAATGCGATAAACAAAAAGACAGGACATATTTGACTGGATATGGATTTTTTTCATTTTTAGGAAAACAAGCAAAAGAAAGCACAAAGTGTCAATGGAAAGTAAACTTTTATTGCTGTTTATGACCTAGGCATGCGTTTGGGTCAAAATTAATTTGGGGATGGATAAAAGAAACATGCAAAAACACAGTTGATGGACAGAATGCAGAACAATGTCTTACATTCACCCCAGTACAAAGATCTGGGCCTACAACCATCGTTTATTTGCACTCCACACCACCCTAGGTCAGACAATGGCTATATGCAAATCAGCCTTGACCCTGTGCCTCATGGGAACAGTCCAGCCCGAACTACCAAGCCATGTCTTTCCTAGACCGGAATCAAGCATCCAAGGACCGGTTTCTGGCTATCAGCCTTCTTCAGCCTGGATAGCTTGACTCCAGTGATGTGGAGAGCCTGGGACTCACGTCTGAGCATACCCAGCCCACTCGAGGTGAAAATTGCAAAACACACAGTTGATGGACAGAATGCAGAACAATGTCTTACATTCACCCCAGTACAAAGATCTCGGCCTAAATCCATCGTTTTTTTGCACTCCACACCACCCTAGGTCAGACAATGGCTATATGCAAATCAGCCTTGACCCTGTGCCTCATGGGAACAGTCCAGCCTGAACTACCAAGCCATGTCTTTCCTAGACCGGAATCAAGCATCTAAGGATCGGTTTCTAGCTATCAGCCTTCCTCAGCCTGGATAGCTTGACTCCAGTGATGTGGAGAGCCTGGGACTCACGTCTCAGCATACCCAGCCCACTCAGAGTGAAAATTGCAAAAAACACAGTTGATGGACAGAATGCAGAACAATGTCTTACATTCACCCCAGTACAAAGATCTGGGCCTAAATCCATCGTTTTTTTGCACTCCACACCACCCTAGGTCATACAATGGCTATATGCAAATCAGCCTTGACCCTCTGCCTCATGGGAACAGTCCAGCCCGAACTACCAAGCCATGTCTTTCCTAGACCGGAATCAAGCATCCAAGGACCGGTTTCTGGCTATCAGCCTTCTTCAGCCTGGATAGCTTGACTCCTGTGATGTGGAGAGCCTGGGACTCACGTCTGAGCATACCCAGCCCACTCGGGGTGAAAATTGCAAAAAACACAGTTGATGGACAGAATGCAGAACAATGTCTTACATTCACCCCAGTACAAAGATCTGGGCCTAAATCCATTGTTTTTTTTGCACTCCACACCACCCTAGGTCAGACAATGGCTATATGCAAATCAGCCTTGACCCTGTGCCTCATGGGAACAGTCCAGCCCGAACTACCAAGCCATGTCTTTCCTAGACCGGAATCAAGCATCCAAGGACCGGTTTCTGGCTATCAGCCTTTTTCAGCCTGGATAGCTTGACTCCAGTGATGTGGAGAGCCTGGGACTCACGTCTCAGCATACCCAGCCCACTCGGGGTGAAAATTGCAAAAAACACAGTTGATGGACAGAATGCAGAACAATGTCTTACATTCACCCCAGTACAAAGATCTGGGCCTAAATCCATTGTTTTTTTTGCACTCCACACCACCCTAGGTCAGACAATGGCTATATGCAAATCAGCCTTGACCCTGTGCTTCATGGGAACAGTCCAGCCCGAACTACCAAGCCATGTCTTTCCTAGACCGGAATCAAGCATCCAAGGACCAGTTTCTGGCTATCAGCCTTCTTCAGCCTGGATTGCTTGACTCCAGTGATGTGGAGAGCCTGGGACTCACGTCTCAGCATACCCAGCCCACTCGGGTGAAAATTTCAAAAAACACAGTTGATGGACAGAATGCAGAACAATGTCTTACATTCACCCCAGTACAAAGATATGGGCCTAAATCCATCGTTTTTTTGCACTCCACACCACACTAGGTCAGACAATGGCTACATGAAAATCAACCTTGACCCTGTGCCTCATGGGAACAGTCCAGCCCAAACTAACAAGCCATGTCTTTCCTAGACCGGAATCAAGCATCCAAGGACCGGTTTCTGGCAATCAGCCTTCTTCAGCCTGGATTGCTTGACTCCAGTGATGTGGAGAGCCTGGGACTCACGTCTCAGCATACCCAGCCCACTCGGGTGAAAATTGCAAAAAACACAGTTGATGGACAGAATGCAGAACAATGTCTTACATTCACCCCAGTACAAAGATCTGGGCCTAAATCCATCGTTTTTTTGCACTCCACACCACAGTAGGTCAGACAATGGCTACATGAAAATCAGCCTTGACCCTGTGCCTCATGGGAACAGTCCAGCCCGAACTACAAAGCCATGTCTTTCCTAGACCGGAATCAAGCATCCAAGGACTGGTTTCTGGCTATCAGCCTTCTTCAGCCTGGATAGCTTGACTCCAGTGATGTGGAGAGCCTGGGACTCACGTCTGAGCATACCCAGCCCACTCGGAGTGAAAATTGCAAAAAACACAGTTGATGGACAGAATGTAGAACAATGTCTTACATTCACCCCAGTACAAAGATCTGGGCCTAAATCCATCGCTTTTTTGCACTCCACACCACCCTACGTCAGACAACGACTATATGCAAATCATACTTGACCCTGTGCCTCATGGAAACAGTCCAGCCCGAACTACAAAGCCATGTCATTCCTAGACCGGAATCAAGCATCCAAGGACCGGTTTCTGGCTATCAGCCTTCTTCAGCCTGGATAGCTTGACTCCAGTGATGTGATGTACCGCTTTTGGCCGCCATAAGTGTGGCAGGGTATGCTCAGACATGAGTCCCTTGCTCACTTTGCCACTGGATTCAAGCAAGCCGGGCTGAAGACCGCTGGTATGCCAGAAACCGGTCCTCGGAAGCTTGTTTCCGGTCCATGGAAGGCATGGCTTGGCAGTTCAGGCTGGACTGTTCCCATGTAATGTAATGTAATGTAAAATAGCATTTGTACCACGCTGCAGTCACTCCAGGGAGCATCAAGGCGCCAGATACTGATTCAGAGATGAAGGAAACAGGTAGGGAGTGGATGGAAACTCACCCAACTGTTACACTAGTGCTCTAACGCAGGAGTCCTGTAGCTTGAAAATCCAGGTTTTCAGTCCCTTTCCGAAGTCTTTTTCCTTGTCTAGGGCACGAAGGGCGTGGGGAAGAGTGTTCCACGCTTTTGCTCCGAGTACTGGTAGGGATTTACCACCTCTCGTGCTGAGCCATGAGGCACATGGCCGGACTGATTTGCATATAGCCATATCTGAACTGGGGTGGCAGAGTGGGCTAAAGAACGGTGATGGATTAAACCCAGATCTTTTGACTGGGTGTGAGTGTTTGATTGGTTCAGATGCTCCGTCCATTACCACCCCATTTTGTACCGCTTTTTGCCGCCATAAGTGTGGCAGGGTATGCTCAGACGTAAGTCCCTTGCTCACTTTGCCACTTGATTCAATCAAGCCGGGCTGAAGATGGCTGGAATGCCAGAAACCGGTCCTCGGAAGCGTGTTTCCGGTCCAGAGAAGGCATGGCTTGGCAGTTCGGGCTGGACTGTTCCCATGAGGCAGAGGGTCAGACTGATTTGCATATAGCCATATCTGAACTGGGGTGGCAGAGTGGGCTAAAGAACGGTGATTGATTAAACCCAGATCTTTTGACTGGGTGTGAGTGTTTGATTGGTTCAGATGCTCCGTCCATTACCACCCCCTTTTGTACCGGATAAAAGAAACAAGCAAAAGATATATAATATATTTTTTATGTAATATTGAAATTAGAATGTAATTCAATATTATAATAGGAAAACTGTATATGTGTGTTACCAATAACACTAAAAAATACTATGTATACATGTCACTTGTCCCAAAATTGATCAACATTCCTAGATCACACATACACATACAGTAAAAGAAACATAGAAGATTGGGATGTTAAACTTCACTTACAACCAGTGATGATGGACAGAGTGGAGGACACTATGCTAACTACTAGTAATGAGCAGGTAGTTAGTGAAATTGATATGTCTAATGTTGTTAATATATTTCCTATAGAAGGTGCTTGATGTACATCTAGACAGCTGCCTGTACTGAGACAGGGCAGGGCCTCTATACAAGCAGAATCTACATTTGTTGAAAACATACCAATAGGGGCCCTGTGCATCTGATTTTAATGCTTTTGTTTTTCAATTCAATACAAACAACATAAAGAAACCTGTGGGTTTAGTTGAAGCAATAACAAAATGAACAAAACCATCTCTGAGTGCAATAACCTAATTCAATCTGTTATCTGAAAAGCATTAAAGGAATAGTAGCCAGGTGTATGGCGCAATTGAAATATATCCTTGAAGAAACACAACCACCTAATGTTCCTAATAGATCCAACAAGAAAGTGAAGAGGGATCTTCGTAGGGATTACGATGTCCCTTTCACACAGCTTTTCAATGTGTTACGACCGCCATTGAACGGCTGTCGGAAACTGAATGTGAAAGCCCTTAAAAGGGCCCCTGTCCCTCTGCAGCATCTGTATGAGGCCTGGTGAGCAACTGTGGTGCCCCCAAAACATCCATACCCCATGTGCCAGGCTCCGCATGTGCATGGCACACTGTGCATGGATGTTTGCAAACATCCATTTTTCCAATGCGGCATGGGCTGCGGCCCATTTCCTACAGTAAAAGCTGCAATGGAAAAATGTATGTTTCTGATGGCCTCATGGGCGGTTGCATCCTAAATTGTCAGATGGAACTGCTGACAACAAGTCGGTCGGTTTCCATTCCGAGACGAAGTTGGTCGGACTCGCATCCAATCAGCATCGTAATCGGGGCCTAAGTGTCTTGTCCCTACTTGGTGCAAGTACTGTTAAATTATATATGCAACTTTTTGTTTTTGTGGCCATTCTCAAATTGTGAAATTGTGAGTAATTTGAGTTTTACAATTTAAAAAAGGCAAAAAGCAACTAGAAGGTGAGAAATAGGGAAATAGATTACTATGCAATTATAGCACGCCTATATTTTCAAACACAATACTTCAAAGGTTTCTGTTATGCTTGTAAAACTAATTGCAAATGGTATGCAATTTGCATTCATATATGAGGCTTATAACTTTCAGCAATGATTTTGCTGCCCCTCTTATGATTAACTTTGTCTCATCCCATTAGTTCTTTGGATTCAGTGCTTTAAATTGAAACATTCTTGTAGGAGATCCGAGTCATTTCGTTATCCGTATATATTTATTTTATTTACTTGTTGCCTGTCTAAAAATATCTTGGAAAGAGAATTGTCATGGAACGCTGTAAATCCTGTCTTTTAATTCTTTCTACACTTCTCTTCCAAATTTTGTAAACAAGGTAGAATCTGTCCCACCAGTTTCACTTATGATTGCCTTAACTCTGGCAATATATGATTGCAGATCGAGATATCCTCGATGAAATTGAACAATTCTTTTTTCAGCATCATATTTCTTATCACAGCCATTAAAGGTTCCCTCAAAGTATGATACAAATGCTGCATAATTATCCAATAATAGATTGCCTTCTGACCCTAAATGAGTGGCCAAGGCTAGAGGATTCCTAGTAGCACTGCATATCATAAATTCTACATTTGCTTAATCCGTAATGTATTTATGAGATAGATATTTAGAAGCTCCATCACATTTCAACTCAACTAAACCTGCAATTGTTGAGTTTATAGTTCTTTTCAGAAGTACTGTCAGGGGTTGTAAACAGGCTGAATTCTCTGTTTAATTCTGGTCCAGTAGTGTCAGTTTATCACACTCATTAGATGCTCTTGAACTTGATCTAATTAATCTTGATCAGGGAATTACTTGTGGTGTGTCAACACTTGTACTAAAAGAAATGATTTTCCTCCATTGCCTAAAATATCATCAGCCAATTTAATGTCAAATATTTTTGGCTAATATTTTTTAATTGCATGGTCTTCTCTGAAAAATAACTGACTGTCACACACTATGTCATCACTTTAATGGTGATTCCCTGAAGACATTTGATCAGTGACGACAGGAGTTATGTCTCCCTGAGTCCACTAGACTACAATATCATCAACAGTGCCACTGGACTTTCCCCTTCCCCAAGGCATGGGGACTACTCACCAACCGACAGCTTTTGAGACCCTGCTTTGATCATTTGACGGGACTTGCGGGCTCATCTCGCACACACAAGGCCCTCTAATAATTCACCCCTATCTGTCTACATCTTTATCAACCACAAAGGCACATTGACATTGGGAAAGACTTATTTGCAAAAGAATGGGAACAATTCTGGCACAACATCCTGTGGATTTCTAAAAGCTTAGCCCAACACAAGACAGCGTACAAAGTATTGAATCGCTGATATCTGCACTTTACTGGGGCTGTAATTCAGTACCAGGAGACATTTTACACGATATGGTGGTCTTGCTCAAGTATTACCACCTTTTGTAAAGACATTCTTAGCCTAATTAGGAGGAACAATTGTTTCCCCTCTTTCAGATTCATACCCAACAACCATTCTTGGTATCTGACCACTAAACATGCAGGCCATGACGCATGCTGAATGGCACTTAATAACACCCACATGTTCAGGGCTGCCAAGCAATTGATACCCCCTACCTTGGAAGAAACCTTTTGCTCCCCCCATAGCCCAATTGTTCATCTGCCTGTAGCACGTCTTAGATATATAATTGCTTTCTCATAAAATAATCCACGCGGAGAGGAAGTTCACCCCCATTTGGCAGCACCCTCAAACAATACTTGTCCAATTTGGAATTTATTTAGTTTATGTATTTATTAAGTTTTGGATAGCGTGAACATGACCCTAGTGGGTATCATAGCTCTTTGTATGAGTATAATTGAATATCTAACATGATCACCTGTATGAATGGAGGAAAAAAGCCTTGAGCATACATAACATACTATACTTGTTCTCAAAGATAGTCATCAAGGAAAATCCAGGCATCATAAAAGAGTTACAGTTATGGATACACTCAATATACACAAAGGAGATAGCTTAGGGTAAGAATATGTTCATCAGAAATGATTTTACTTCTTTTTTTGAATGAAGCGGTAGATGAAATTAAGCGAGCATCCAGAGGCAACCATAGGCAAAGAGTTCCATATCTTTGGTGCGACACCTAAGCACGCTCTGTATCCAGCTTTCTTTTTATTGAAGTGCTGTAGTTCCAATAGCAAACCTCTCGCACTTCGCAATTGTCCGCAACCCTCTGATTTTTAGAGTTTTTGGGCCAAACATCTGGGGGTGTTGAAATGTAGGGCTTTGTGTGTCATTGCTTTATCTTTCGTTGAATTCTTGCCTCGTAAGGGAGCCATTCAGGGATTTTATGGTGGGGGAGATGTGTTTGTTTCGTTTTGTACCAGAGACAAGTTTGGCGGCCGCATTCAGAGAGGCTCTTAGAGGGGCCAGTTTCTATCTAGGTAGGCCACATAAGGTGGCACCACAGTAGTCTAATCTGGGCAACACAAGAGCTTGAACCGCGTGCTTGAATTCCTCCTGTGGGAGGAAATGTTTAAGTTTCTATTAGATACTCATCTGACAATTCGCTCCTTTGGTGAATGTTCTAATGTGATCCTGCATATTCAAGTGTTTGTCTAATGTAATATCCAACAACCTAGCAGAATCTATGATGTGGAGAACAGTTGAGTGTGGTAAGATGTTTCATCTAGAGTTCAATTTTGGGAATGCTGTTCAGAGGAGATATGAGTGGACATTCGGTTTAGGTGGAAGTGAGCCAAAGATGAGTAGCATGTAGAATTGAGTCATCTGGGGAACAGATTTTGATATACAATTGCGTGTCATCAGCATACTAATTAATAATTGTTAATAATTGATAATAATTGTTAGCAGATTTTAAGGAATCTGCTAGTCGTTCCAAGAATCAATTGAAGAGAATAGGTGAGAGAGTGTAGATCCCTGTAGAACACCCAGTGTGACTGTGGAAGAGTTCGATAGGGATTGGTTCATCTTGACTCTTTGGGATCTGCTGTGGAGGAATGATGTCAACCATTGTAATACAACCCCTGATATGCACATCCTTCCTTCAAGTATGGTCAATAAACGATCATGTTTAATAGTGCCAAAGGCAGATGATAGGTCAAGTAGTATCAGAAGGCATGATTCCTTAGAATCCAACATTTTTAGTATGCCATCCACCACATGAGTGAGTGCTGATTCAGTGCTGTGACCATGACAGAAGCCTGACTGGCATTGGTTGAGAAGTTGGGAATTGTCTATGTGATTGCAGAGTTGAATATGTACATATTTTTCCAGGAGTTTCACTAGAGAGAGGATGTTGGAGATAGGACGGTAGTTGATAGGTTCTGAGCAATCAGCGTTTTTTTTTTTTAATTGGGAATTCCCTACTTTTAGACTGCCAGGTATGGTGCCTTGACGTCGAGAGGCATTTTCAATCTTGGACCAAAGGAGGGGATCATGGCTTTAATCTTTTTGAAGCTAGTCGGAGGTAGAGGGTCAATGAAGTGATTAGATGGCTTTATGGATGAAAGGAGGTTTAAGACATCATTATCATTGATTGATGTGAAAGTGTACCAGGAGGCCTTTTTGGGGACCTGCCTGGGAGGATCACTCCATTCACCAGGATAGGTGTAGTGTGGAAAGATGTATGGGGTAGCCAGGACCAGTTCCTTTGCTAATTGAAGTTCATTCTTGATATTTGTAGTTTTGCATAGGAAGAAGGCAGCCAAGTCTTCACAGCTTGGGAGAGGGATGGCTCTGATACATTGAGTGATTGGTGTTTGTGGATTTCAAATAGTTTTTGGGTTGTTTTTTGCTTGGTGAAGTTGAGGTTTAAAAAAGTTACCTTTTGTTTTTCTTATTCTTCTGTTGTATGTGTTCCTTGCTGATTTTAAGCTTTTTTGGAGTTCCAAGGAGGGAGAGGATCTCCAAGCTCGTTCAGCTGATCTTAGAATGTGTCTTTCAGAGTTCAAGGTGTCATTGAACTAGGACTTGGATTCTTTAGTGGATATTTTCTTTTGTTGGAGGGGGTCGAACTAGTCAAAAGCTTCCACTATGGTGTAGAAGTCTGTGAGGTCATGGGTATCATCCATGTCAGCCTGAGGGATCAAAGTGATGTTGAAGTGGTTAGCTAAGTCGTTGAGGCTTATGTCTCGTAGATTTCTATTCCATTTTTGTATTTTTTTTGGTTGTACTCTATTCTGGGTCACCCTTAGATCAATGAGGAAGGTGATTTGAAAATGGTTGATCCAATCACAGGGGCTAATGGATTCCAATGTGATGTTATCTCTCTTTCAGTTTATAAGATCCAGGGTCTCGCCCTTGATGTGAGTTGGGCTGTCGCAGATTTGGATCAACTCATGGTCTGATATAAAAGACTTCAAGCTGTTCACTGCCTGGTCCTTCAGGTTGCTCCAGTGTGGGTTAAAGTCTCTGACGAAAATCTGGAAAACCTGAGAGATATCATTGGTTGTTATGATCTCCATGATTTGTGGGATGAACAGCAGATTGTCATCAGGAGGGTGATGGAAGGCGTGTAGCTTACAACTGAGCTTATTATTGCTATTGATGTTGATGCCCAGATAATCGCATTCAGGCAGGATGATTGTTCCTGCCTGAGACACTGCAAGAGTGTTGTGGAATATGGAAGCTATTCCCCACCAGATTTCTTGGATCTATTTAGTCGAATGATCTCATGACTAGGGGGGACTTGTAGGTTCATGATAGGGTGAGATGATCTGTTTAACCAAGTTTCTGTGAGGATAGCAATATCAAATTTGTGTAAGGATGAGATCATAAATACTGGCTGGAATACTCCTGCCTTACTCTGCATAGACATAAAGCAATCCATCTCTTCCAAGCTCTCACTCCTAGTCTAAACCCTTGGCCACTTTCCCCTCCCCCTTGCTCTACTACTAGGGCCTTCTAGGAACATTTGAGTGTAATAGATGGTTGTTTTCAGCCTAGAATGACGTGCTTCTCTTTTAAGCGTGTCTATGTTTTTTCTTACTGTCTCTTTTGAAAAGATGTTGGGGGAGACTCTAAATATGCTGAAATTGTATTCTTCCACTTTTCCTATACTTGAAGGAAGTGGCCCGTTTAGGGTCACTTGGGTCACTAATGACCACCTCTAAGCCTTCCATTCCAAATAAAGAGTCAGTCAGAAAGTATAGAATACAAACACTCAGAGCGGTGCCCAGTCACTAGGAGTGCTGCAGTGGGACTGAAATTGACAAGCATAGAGATAGATTATGTATGTTTCATTACTGGGGTAAAATACGCCCATAGTGGAATTTTCCATGCAGGTTCTGCTAAGCAATGGAAGATAAAAAAACTGTCTCGGCACTCGTATCTTACACAACGTCTCAAAGTCCAAGGTTGTTCTAGTCGGGCCGGTTACCAGACAACTGGGAGTAGGCCTCTATCTAGTGAGAAAGATATGCGCTAATAGGAACAGTGTACTTATTACGGGAACAGGCCTACATGGCAAAAATGAAACTTAGACTAGAACATTTCTCAGACTTAAACTAATTTAGTTTTGAACTGCATAAAATGGTGCCTGCAAAGAAAATGGCACAGCGAATGCTAACTTACACTGGGTAATGCGCAAACATGAACATTTTTATTCTAACATACTTCATGGTCGCCTTACTATTATACATGATGTAAGTAACAGATTTCACTGTCTTTGGTGCTGTCTGTCAGCATAATGTAATGCTTTTGCCTTGTTGCGCCTCAGGTATAATGGCCCTTTGTGTAGTCTCTGTACGACAAAATCATCAATTAAGAAATGTTTAGTAAAAAATATATAGAATCAGATCAAGGGCACCAAAATGCTTAAACAGAACAATACAAGCAATTGAAGAGACCTGTTAACAGAAAAAACTGAATCAAACACTTCAAGGTTAGTCGTTTTGCTATGCCAATGCATTTCAATCTAATTGAAAGACCTTGCGTCCTACAGTTCAATATGTATACAATGACACCGAAATGCACCACATCACTATCATCCTAGAATGTTATCATTTTCACTCTCTGAAGGTGATCATTTTTTAGCAGTAAAAAACGATTCTATTTTTACAAAAAACTCATGACATCCTAATTTCCCGTTCTCCAGAGAAAAGAACAAAATAGCAAGAGAAGAGGCCAAAAGACAGAGAGGAAATGGTCCACCTCATCAAAAGGTTGAGCACATCTGATTCACTCCGTTAAAACTTCCTATTTCCGTACAAACCTCTAATCTTTGCCTTAAGTTCTTTAGTTAACAGGCTAGTCAATCCTACATTACTAATTGTTTGGGAAGGAAGGCAGTTGGGATTGGGTACACTACTATTCAATACATACCAAAAAGTAATCAGAACGATTAATGTACTTCATCCTAAGGAACCAGAACCTTCTAACAGGGGACACAGTATTCCAAATGGTGCCTCTTACCTGGAGGATTTGGTGGGTGACATCACAACATAGCTAGGAAAGTAGGAAACATTTACACTTTACATTGTTACAGTCGCTATTAAGCATGGGCAAATTTTGCGAACTCGCAATCCGCAAATTTGCGGATTTGCAAATTTTGCGAACTCGCAATCCGCAAATTTGCGGATTTGCGAATTTGCAATCCGCAAAATTCGCGAATTCGCGCAAATTTGCGGATTTTTTTATTTTTGCGAGTTCGCGGGTGTTCGCAGGGCGCTTTGCGCTTTCGCGGGTTTTTTTTTGCCTGGATAATCACTGCCACCCTCTCATTTTTTATGCCCATCTGCCCTCTCTACCACTCGTTTCTGTGCTCTTCTGGCCTCTGCCCCACTCATTTTTTGTCCCCTTCTGCCCTTTTGCCCTCTGTCCCACTTTTGTGCCCTTCTGCCCTCAGCCCCACTTTGAATGGCGCCGGCAAGCTGCCAGCGCCATTCTAAAATAGCTACACATAGCTTCAACAGGAAGCACTAATAGATAAAGTAAAGCAGGTGCTTGAGTTGAAGGTCAAATTAAGTTACACAGTCATTAATCACCCCAAGTTTGTGGTGATTAATGATTGTGTAACTGAATTTGAGCAGCACCTGCTTTACTTTATCTGTTAGAGCTTCCTGTTGAAGCTGACTTTTGTAACTATTTTAGAATGGCTCTGGCAGCTTGCCGGCGCCATTCTAAAAGAGTTACAATAGTCGGCTTGAACTTTTGACCCAATCCGTTCCGCTCGTGGATTTTGCGGGAAATACGCGAATCTCGCGGATTGCGAATTTACCGAAAATCCGCAAAATCCGTGAGCGGAACGGATTTTCCGCCCATGCTTAGTCGCAATTTGAATATGATAAGATTTGTATTCCAGAAAGATATATGTTTCTTTACCACTGTCTTGCTAGAATGCTGCAATCATGGCGCTGAGCTTGTCTCAAACAAATTCACATGCTGAATTCGAAATGGTATTGATTTTTTGTCACAAGGCTTTGTTCAGGAAATTCAGTCCTAGAATTTGAAATAGGACTAGTGCTTTTTCACTCCTGCTCTTTCCTTTGAATAAACCAATTCAGAATTGTGGCATCTGAGTCCTAGTTCCTGTTTCCACTCCATCTAGGTCATTCTTCTCAACTGTGTATAAAAGCGGGTAAAGACCTGCACCCACTGTATCGCACTTTCCCTTGTTTTCTCCGTTCAATAATGCCGTGCTTTTAAACTGCAGTCCACCTTCAGCACATCTGCTCTCTAGAACAATGCACTTTGGGGATAAATGTATGTACTGTAACCAAACTGCTAATCTGCTATTCATGTTCCACCTTATCATAACCTTTGAGGATTATTAACTAAGCCAATTAGGTGAAACCAGTTTGAAGGAGAAGCACACACAGTGACATTGTGCACATTATCCTAGAGCTGTCAGACCCAAAACAGGAGACAATAAAGGGGGGGGGATTTAAGAAATAAAGAACCAGGTGTACAAAAGGTTTCAGCATTGCAAAGCCTCCTATTCGGTAAATCAGGGGATTTTGGATACCTAAACTCTTATTCATATGCATTTTGGGATCTATTAGCATGGCGGTCGCAAAACCTCCCTGACTGCCATGGTAGCGGTAAAAGTCTGCCTGCAAGGACTGCGACATAACCGCCAGTCCAATTAGGATGCTCTGCAGTCGAAATCCGACCGCGGCGGTCGGATTCTGGCGAATAACATTGCGGCGGTCGCTGCAGCCAGCAGCACCGCTGCGATGTTAAAAGGAGCATGTCCTGCATCTCCCTGCCCTGCGTGGTAGGCACTGCACAGTGCCTGCCACCTGGCACAGGGAAATGTAGGGATACCATGGGTTGCCCCCCAGTGCACCCTCTCCCCCACAACACATTTGGGGCCCACAATGGGCCCTCGGAACATGTCTCCGCATGCCTTTCCACCGCTGCGGAAAGACTGGCTACCGCCGGCATCATATTCTTGCTGGCGGTGCTTGGCCTTGATTTGCCACAATTGTAGCCGTACATCTCCGCCCGCCAGGCAAGCGGGCAGACTGCAACCGGTGGAAAAGTGGCGGGTGGAAAATCACACCGTTGTGGTCACAACCGCGATGCTAATTAGACCGGCAGTTTTCCAGGTTTATGACCGCAGGCGGATGGCCGCTACCTGTACGGTGGTAGCCAACACCGGTTCAGTGGGGGCTATCCACTCTCCATATAATAGACCTCTAAGTCCATTGAACAATTTGGAAAACATTGTTTGAGGCGTTTTTAAAGCGTCCCTTTCAAGTGCTGATTCATTATGGCATGCATTAATATTGTGCAACCAAAATGCGGTGGCAAAACATTAATATTTTACCTACGTTACATACATTTGTATTGCGCGCAGCTGCCCCAGCTAAGGGGCGTCCTGGCACATGGCAGGTAATATGCAACACCTACAGGGAACACAACAGAAGGAAAGACAAGGCAATTTATTAAAACAGGAACGTTTTTAAAACTTTACGGAAGGCTAAAAGATCATCGAGCAACCGCATCTCTACTGGAAGAGAATTCCAGAGCTCGGCCACTCTGACCCGGAAGGATCGACCACCAACCCGACACAGCCTGTATCGGGGGATCACTGTAAGGGCTTGACCCAACGATCTCAAGGACCGGGTAGGCACATACCAGGACAAAAGGTCCGCCAGAATTTGAGGACCCACACCCCTCAAAATCTTGAACGCCAGACACAGCACTTTAAACTGGATTCTTGCCCTGATAGGCAGCCAATGCAATGACCTCAAGGTGCCGGAGACGGAACATGTACGAGGTAAGCCAACAATGGCTCTCGCCTAGCGTTCGGGACGCGTTGTAGGCGGGTGACCCCCGCAGAGTTGGTCCCTACCAGCAGTGAGCTGGCATAGTCCAGGTGAGATAGCACTGTAGCCTGGACTATCAGCTGCCTGGTACGATGGTCAAAGAACTTCAGGACGGGACGCAACGATCGTATGATACCAAAGCAACAGGCCGCGGTTCTCTTCGTATGACCCACAAAACTGAGGGCAGGATCCATCCATACTCCTAGGTTCTTTAGTTCTGTGACCGGAATGGGGGCCGGCCCCAGCCCCGCAGGCCACCACCTGTCCCCCCATAGTTCCGACCTCCTACCGACGATCATGATCTCCGTTTTCTTTGCGTTGAGCTGGAGACAGTTGTTCTTCATCCAGCTCGCCACCGCTCTAAGTCCACTCTGAAACCTGGGGGCATCCCGGCCCGCATCCCCGCTGATCGTAACCGCTAGCTGAGTGTCGTCGGCATATGAGACCATAGTCATGCCCCATTGCTTGACAACCTCAGCTAGCGGTCTTACGTATAGACTGAACAACGTGGGACTCAGCGAGGAACCTTGCGGCACCCCCTGTTTTAAAGGATGGAATTGGGACTGGAACGGTGGGATGGCAACGCTAAAGAAACCATCGTCTAGGAAGGACCGGAACCACTGGAGGGCGTGGCCACCCAGCCCAATCTCCTCCAGGCGATGCAACAGGATAGGATGAGAGACAGTGTCAAACGTGGCGCTCAGATCTAATAACACGAGCGCCGCTGTCTGCCCCGCATCCATCACTGTGCGAAGATGTTCAGCCATGGAGAGAAGGGTGGTCTCCGTGCTGTGGCCAGCACGGAACCCGTTCTGGGTGGGATCCAAGATGTTAGCATGGATGAGGTGGGCCGAAAGAACTTTGTTGACATGGGCCTCCAACACTTTGGTCGGCCACAGGAGCAAGGAGATAGGTTGATAATTTTCGGGTTTTTCTGGATCCAGCGAAGGCTTCTTTAGAATGGGGGAGACCACCGCCCGCTTCCAGCTTGTGGGTACCGTGCCTGACTCCAACGAGATGTTAATCAAGGAGTGTACCACGCCCCGGCCCACAAACGACCGATCTCTAAAGAGAGTCGTCCTGAGCGGATCAGCGGGGGACCCCGATTTGACCTGCTGAGCCAAGAGGTCAAATCCCTCAGATGACAACGGGGGTAGCACGTGCAAAGTGGTATCTCCATAGATGTTAATTGGAGACTCAACTGGAGGCCCTGTATAGGGAAACGTCTTGTAGATGTTTTGGACCTTTTCCAGAAAAAACACAGCAAGAGCCTCACAGTGAGTGGTGGAACCGGTCGTCGGATCGCAGACTCGCTTTGCTAAAAGATCCTTCATCACTTTAAAGATCGTTTTGGAGGGGTTGGAGCTGTTACCGAATTCAGCAGCATAATAAGCTGCCCGAGCTCGGCAAAAAGCCCGATGGTAAGTTTTGACAGAGACGAGATAGATAGCTTTTTTTCCCGTTATCGTACGCCTTTTGCCAAGCCCTCTCCGCTCGCCTACAACTACCCTTGAGTGTACATAAGGCGCCATCGTACCACGGGCTTGAATCCCTGGAGCTGATCTTACAAGCGGTGATCGGAATAAGGGCGTCAAGCGCCTTGGAGATCCAGGAGCAGAACCTATCGTAGCCTGTGTCAACAGTTATCAGGGGCTCAAATGGCTCCGCGGCGAGGACACGATGTAAATCCTCTAGCCGTAATTTACTCCAATGCCGCCTCGCGACCAACTTAGCAGGACATATGTAGTGGTAATCCATTCGCAAAGTTGAAGGGGTCCACAGGTGAACAATTACCTTTGTGAATGCTGACAAAAAAGTCCATGGGACAATTGCTTACTCCCCAAAAATATTTGTGACACTTTTTTTTTTATTATTTATTTTTTTTATTTTTTTTACACTTGTATGGCGCACAGCTGCCCAAAAAGTGTTACCCGGCGCCGACAACATATTGCTGAGCAGAGGTATGAGATGAGCTTGATCAGTAGAGTTATTTCTGGAAAAGCCAGGTCTTTATGTTCTTCCTAAACTTGGCATAGTTTTCCTCTTTACGAATGTGAGGGGGGAGTGTGTTCCAGAGAGTAGGCCCTAGGACAGAGAAGGACCTTCCCCCCATTCTAGCCAATCTGAACCTGGGAACCACAAAGTGAGCTGCGGTTTGGGAGCGCAGATTCCTTCCCGGGATGTAGGGAGTAGCTAGTGATTGCAGGTATTTTGGTGCCGTTCTGGATTTAATCCTGAACATGTAGCTCAGGGCTTTGAACCTGATGCAGTTTTCTACCCTGAGCCAATGCAGGTCATTCAGGTGCTTCGACACACTGGCCATTTTTGGGATTTTACATAAGAGTCTTGCAGCTGAATTTTGGACAAGTTGTAACCGTTTAATGACTGCCTGATTTGAGCTCAGATAAAGACGAGATGTTATAAGTGCATTGACTACGGTCTTTTGGGTAGCAGGGGGCAGCATCCACAGGATTTTTTTCAGCCACTTCATAATGGTGAAACAGAGGCCTACCACTTTGTTGGCCTGTTGTTTCATGGATAGGGCATTGTCAATAGTAACCCCCAGGTTTCTTGCCTGGGTTACAGGAGTGGGGAGGTTTCCTAACTCGGGGGGCCAGTGGAAGGAGTTCCATAGGTCTTTGTTTTTCCCCAGAAGGAGGATCTCGGTTTTGTCACAGTTTAACTTCAGCTGGTTGGTGGACATCCAGCTGAAGATTTTTTGGAGCCCCTGTCTGAGAAGGGATGGAGCTAAAGGGCTAGAGTCTGACAGTGAAAAGATGATCTGAGAGTCATCTGCATAGGTCACGAGGGTGAGTCCTGACCTATCTGTTAAATCAGCCAAGGGTCTGAGGTAGAGGTTAAAAAACAGTGGGCTCAGGATGGAGCCCTGTGGTACTCCATGTGGGGCACCAAACGTATCAGAACAGGCAAAGGAGGATGTGATCTGGAACGTCCTGTGTGTCAGGAAGGACTCGATCCATTTGAGTGCAGCACCCCGAATACCGTTTCTCCCGAGTGTGGCCAGGAGTTTGTTGTGTGAAATGGTGTCAAAAGCCGCAATCAAATCTAACAGAATGAGTGCGACTGTTTGACCCTCATCTAGGAGTTTTCTGACGGTTTCAGTTACTCCCAGCAGGGTGGTTTCGGTGGAAAATCCTGCTCTAAAACCTGACTGTGACGGGTGAAGGAGGGCATTTTCCTCAGTAAAAAGAGTGAGGGCAGAGTGAATGTGTCTTTCCAGAAGTTTTGAGAAGACTGGGAGAAGAGATATGGGTCGGTAGTTTGCTAGTATTTCAGGGTTGGCTGAGGGTTTTTTTAAAAGTGGATTAACCATAGCGTGTTTCCAGAGTGAAGGGACTGTGGAAAGTTGAAGGGAAGAGTTTAAAGTATCGGCGATAATGGTCAGGGATGTGGTGTCAATCTGTTTCAAGACACTAACGGGTAGCGGATCACGAGGGGAACCTGATTTAGTGGTCTTGAGGATGGACCTAAGCGAATCCACGGTTATAGGAGGCCAGTGTTCTAAGATGTTTATTTCGGCCGACCTAGAGGGGATGTCCTCTTGCGAGCCGTTAGCGGAGGAGTTCGAATTAATATTGAGGATGATCCAATCAATTTTTTTAGTGAAGAAAGAGGCAAGGTCTTAGCATTGTTTTTTTTAGCGGGCGGGCCGTTGCGGCTGTTTGTGCGCCTGCAGGTTCTTTTACCGTGTTAAAGAGTGTTCTTGCCTTGTTGGGGGCTGTGTTGATGTTATTTGCTACATGAAGGGCTCGCGCTTTAATGCATGCAGAGTGATATTCATTTCTGGCTTCATGATATATCATTTTTTTTCCATGAGTGTAGTCCTTACGCCACTGTCTTTCGAGGGCTTTGCACTTTGATTTTTCGTTTTTTAAAAACTCGTTAATCCAGGGGGGTAGGGGGCGGTGGACATTCCTTTTAGTTTGAGATGGAGGAAGACAGCCGTCTGCTTCATTTTCCAGCCTTGAGTGTGTTGCATTGGCAATACTTTCCATATCAAGAGCTGGGGCAGGAGGTTTATTGGCCAGAGTTTGGTTAAGTTTTTCAGCATCAAGCAGCTTCCAATTTCTCATGAGGGAAGCAGGCCAGGCCATATTAGTTTGATGGCGTGCTGGTAATGTTAGGCAGAAGTGAATGAGATAGTGGTCTGACCAGCAGATGGGAATGGTTTCTAGCCATTTTAATTCGGGAATTTTGGAAAAAATGGGGTCTAGCAGGTGTCCTTCCTTATGAGTAGGCCCCAAATTAAGTAATCTTACGTTGAGTGCTGCTAGGTCATCCAGTAGGTTACTGCATGCCATATTAGTGGGGTCGTCGAGATGCAGATTTAAATCTCCAATTAGGATGAAGTTTTTGGAGTCAAGATGAAAAGGAGTGATATGGTTTGCCAAATTGGCCGCCCATGTGGTGGCATTCCCAGGGGGCCTATATATTAGAAGGCCCGAGAATGTGAAGTTAGGGTTCAGGGTGATTTAAAAAAATGCTGCTTCACAATCCGGGATATGGACTGACTCCAGGCTACATATGAGTTCAGTGCAGAAGATAATAGCAATACCCATATGTTCTCCCTCTAACTCCCTCTCCTGGCCTTGACTCTCTTCTCCACAGCGCGGGGACACGCCGGGATGGCGTCACCAGGCGCTTTACAAGCCCCTTTATTATTAATACCCCCGCCTACTTTACCCTCTCTATCTTTCCTGGCAATGGCATAGTTTGGAGGGAGAGCGGTTGCTATATCAGGGCCCGCGCTTTCGTGCAGCCACGTTTCCGTTAAAAATAGGACACTGGGTTTATTGTCTAGTAAAAAGTTAAAGATGTCTAGTTTGTGTTGTGGTAGAGATCTGCAGTTTACGCTATAGAAGGAGAAATCACAAGATGCATGTTTTGGCCGCTGAGACTGCGTTAGGTTGCAGGATCGTGGGTCAGGGTAAGGTTGAAAGTTGGTAAGAGTGAAATTACATTTAGAGCACATAGTGTTTCATTTCCATGATGGCGTTAGTACGGTGCAGTCTCTGTGTTTTGCAGGACGTAGTGCCCTTAGTTGGTCAGAGCTCATACCTGTAGTTTGATGGACTGGTGGGGTATAGTTCCATGCCCCTTGCCCCGGCCTGGCCCGGACGGGCACAGATGGGCTGGTCTTAGGCTTGTCTTTGGCGCGGCTATGGTGCGGTCGCAGCGCGTATTCGCTGCACGTCATAGAGGGCATCCGGTTTATGTAGAGGACGGGATAGTCATCAGCTCCGCCTCTACACACTCGCCCAATCAGTGCCTGCCCCGGCAAGGAAGCCGGAAGGGGGAACCGCCCTGCACCCTCCACACAAACAAGCCTAGCTCTTGCGGTGGACCGGGGCTACAGGGGCGACAAGTGCCTCAATGGTAAACACATCCTATTTTTTTTTAAGTAAAATGAGGTTTATCTCAAAAACATATGATTTCTTTACTTAAAGACAATCACTGATATAGCGGTATGCTGCCCCAGTAGGCTACACCCCTGTTATGGCAAAGGATCATACATCATCAGTGATTTGGATTTTAAAGAACCTATGTATTAGTCCATGATTCATGGTCATAAAACAACGTGCTGCAATTTGTTGCCCAAATTATTTGTTGCAACTGCAGTTAGGAGAGTGAAGGAAGCTTCAAAGTAGATTGCTATAAAGTGCTGGCTGTATTCGAGAAGACTGAACCTGTTCAATCAGCACTTGATAGCTGACACTGATAAAATGCAGGAGTAGGGGGTCCTGTTGTACCTCCACACATTTCCATAGTGTCCCTGTCTCTTTTGAATGCCTTCACTTCTTGACATTTTTCCAATGAACACCTGTTCAAACCTGAGGTATTCAACAAACATCCAGAACTTCCAATGTGGATTGTTTTGTCGTATAGTTGGCATCATTGGGGTCTATCATAAAAAAGAAAAATTTAAAAATATCATTAACACAGTGTGTCCAAAATCCTCCACGTTGTTCCTCTGTAGCCTCTGTTCATGTGAAACATGTTTATATTATTTTAAGTTGAAATCAAATTATTATATACTTTATTAATACTGTTCACAGTATATATTTTGTTCTGGTCATTAATATGTTTTCAAGACCTAACACATTAAAATCTGCATTGGAATACACATTTTTCAAGCAGCCCATCTATCCGTTTTTTGAGTGGGCTACTTACGAGGCATGTGTATGCTCAGATATGAGTCCTGTAGTGTTCTGTGCGCTGTAGTCACAATCTATGCCTGATAAAACTGGATAATGTCAGTTATTTCATGTGTTCAGTAATAGGAGTCCATAATGCTAAGTTTTTTAGGATAGCCAGTGACGTTTTAGAAAAAGTTAGAGGTGTCTTGTTTTTGTATGGCCCAGCTTAGTCAAGAAATATGGCCGAGGGAGTAGCAGTGGCTTGTTTCAGCCCCCACTGTTTAGGTCTGGCTTGACAACTTTACCTATGTGCGAGTTCTCTTCTGTATAATCCATGAAGAATAGACTTGGAGTCAGCCCCATTCGTCCTCCTGACTGTTTCAGGCAGAGTTTTAAAAATAGTAAGTCACATCTTCGATTCGATCTTAGATTAGCTATATGGAGTCCTGAAAAAAGTAACATGAATCCCATACTAAAGAGAAAAAATCTATTAAATTCATGCCAACGCATTTAAACGGTGGTATCTCATAGTAAAGAGACTTGACTAACAGTTAATACATTTTACTCATGTCAATAATTTGATTCAGCTTGTGCAATGTTTCGACTACTTACATATGTATTCAAATTCACTTTATATTGTGAGCCACACCTTGGTACTACACACATGTGATTGCACATTTGAATTATGCCACACAGTTATGTTAAAATATAATAATGGGTAAAATAAGATACCTGAAAGTGTTCTAGAAAAAAAGAGCCCTATTGAAGAAAGTGTGCCATCACCGTTTTTATGAAACACAGATCGTTTGAGATCAGCATAAGAGGAAGCTGGAGTGTATTACCTTCCTAGGTGCTTACACTGCAAACTGGCAACTTCCAGTATTTTCCTTTCTTCAGAAGGGAACAGTAAGATCTGCAGTGACCATAGAGCAAATTAGCATATAAAGGTAGTAAGGTTGGACTGTATCTTGATTATAACTGGGGCCAACATAACAGAAGGGTGATGATCAAGGCAAATGGTTTTTAAAAGAATTCTTCAGGCAGCTAGTGAAGCTGAATTCTAAACATAAAGAGATGAATATGTCTCTGATGGCCAAAAATGTATCACTGTGACCCCTTCTGACCAAATCTCCTTGGAGCATCCAAAGATGAGGACAATGGTCTTCTCAGTATCATACTTTAAGTCATTGTCTTACATATAGAAAGCCAGTGGTGTAAGACAGTTCTTGAATCGCTCATAATTCTACTGCACTGGATCGACTAAGCAGATGATTAATTGAATGTCATCCATGTAGGTCATAAACAGGAAGCCATATGTCCTAATGAGGTGAGCCAGAGGCGTAATGTGGGTATCAACCGAAGTTCTGCATCAAAGAAGGGATGTCTGTGAGGCACTAATTTAGTTCTTGAGTAAAAATAGGAAATCTTCAGAGGTTGGGTATTACCTTGATGGTAAGAGGTAATCCAGTAGAGGTTAGGATCCACAATCTCAATACTATAAAGCTGGGACAATAAAATGTCATGGTAGATGGTGTCAAATGCAGTAGAGATATAAAGGAGAAACAAAGCAGCTCTGCTGCCCTCCTCAAGCACCCAGTGTAGTTCATGCACTACTGATATCAAAGTTGATTTTAAAACAGTGGAATGGTCTAAATTAGAATAAGGTGTATCTAGTATGAAATTCCATTCATGAAAAGCAATGATTATCAGTTTTACTTCTTTACTCGAGGAAACCACTGTATGTTTTCAGGACATTAACACTTGGGTGGCTAAAAAAGAGAAATTATAAATTATGCTGATTCTAGGACAGAACTTGTCTAACCCCAGATTTAATATCAAATCCAAACATATTTCACAATGCAATTCTAATTTGGTGGATTGGATTAATCCTTTTGCAATACCACAAGTGAAAAAAGCAAACTGTGTTTGATTGGAGATAGAACAATCAATCTAATGTCTACCAATGCAACATAATAAAATGGGATAACCTCTGAACGAGAGATCAAATCAGGATTCACAGAGCTTGTATATGTCAGTATCTGGCAAGCAGTCAACTGTATTGAAGATCTCCTTAGTATAACTATAGAATGAGGTCATGTATTTTCAATACAGGTCCCCTATAGTGATTCTAATGTTAGTGTTATAGTTCTGAAGGGACACTAAACAGCTATGCTTTAAAGTTACATTTTAGTACCTACTCAAACTACACTACAGTCTTTTTTTTACATTCAAACATAGTGGCCACAGGGCGTGCGTGGGCAAGATGGCCGCCGTGAGGTTGTGGTGAGAAGTCGCTCCAGACCTCTCTCCCCGGGACACCCTGATGGTTGTTGAATAGGGTTATATACCCCCTTATGGATCTGAAAATTTGGTTCCAGGCAGGTCTGTTCAGGGTTCACTCAAAGTACCCTGCAACTAAAGCACAACTCAGCCAGTTATTGCTAAAATTAACTGAGTGGAGAGCAGAGCTTTGTGCACAACTGGTGAGGATGCTGACGCGTGGAACTAAGACAGACAAAGATAAAGACAAGGTAAAAACAAAAGCGCAACAGGATACGCCAACAAACCTGCAAGGAGCGAGTGGCAGAGGCGTCCATGCAAGCGCAATAAGGAGTGGCAATGATGTACCCCCGGGATTACAACAGCGGGGACCTGGCGCCATACGAAAAGTAATACCCCTGGCTCAAAAGGGGAAGAGGATCGAGAAAACAGAAAAAGCGGGGAAAACAGAGAAGGCAAAGGTGCGTCCAAAACCAGATACACTGTCAGCGTCAGCAGGAAGAAATGATCGTCCCCGGCCTGGGCAAGACTCGGATCACCCCATCGAAGACACTGCTACAAACGCAAGACAGGGCTCAACCAAAGGGAAAGAAGCGGCATTCAGGCAGCCTACCTTGATGGAAGCGTTTACCCCCAGGAGAAGCTCCCAGCCGGACACGGAGCTAACCGCGAGCAGAAACGTCCTCGAGGACGCAACAGCAGATGCTCCCGGCGTGGAGGCAGCGGTCGCTAGGCAACCCCGAGACTCGGCAGAAACACTCACCAGTAGCTACGGCGGCAGCGGAGGCAGCGGTAACGCTGAAGCCACAGCTCTTAAGGTAAAGCAGAGCAACAACAGCGGAGTGAAGGAGGCCAAAGGGCCGAGTAATAACTCTTTAACTTCAGACACAGGCGGGGGGCCATATAGACCCGGGTCAGTGGGAAGCGCAGACATGATGGAGGCGCTAATTCAATTAGAAGCTGAAATGAGTAGCAAAAGAGATAAAGAAATAAACAGTGAGGCCGGTAAAACCAGCATAGCAGGAAAAAGTGTTTCACTGACTGCAGATAAAACTTTGGGTTTGGAGAAAAAAAGGGAGCCTCATTAGAAGGGGAATGCTTCTTTTCAGTAAATGAAGAAACTGATACTAGCTAGTCAAGTGACGTCACGTCAGAGGAGGGGGAGGTAGAAGGAGAAACAAGCTCTGGTTCAAGCTCATCAATGAAAGAAACCACGCAGAAAAAGAGAAGGGTAAAGGGTAGAAGGCATGGAGGAGTATTGGAATCACCCTCAGCAGGAGGGAAGAAGTTAGACTGGGACTATTCTGCAACATCGCAGACCTACCTAGAGGAAGGCAATTCTCAGACCTTAGGCAATACCCCCATGCCAGCACAGTATCAGGCCCCCTTTGACATGATATGCTCCACACTCAAACACATGCAAGGGGAAGCAAGGACAGAAAGCCGAAGGGCTAGGCAAGCCACAAAAAAGATCCAGAATACCCTCAGGAAGGTTAACAAGCTTTATGAAGGCGTCGTCGAGAGAGTGACTTAGGTCGAGGAGCGAACTGGGAAGCTAGAGGATGATGTCAGGGGGTGGCAGGACTTCAAACTGGAGCAGGAAAAATTGACGAGTGATCTGCAATGGAAGCTGGAGGATTTCGAAAACCGCCAGAGGCGGAATAACATTCGCATTTTGGGCGTGGCGGAAGGAGCGGAGGGGGTAACATCATACACTTTGTTGTTAACTTGCTAAGAGGAGCTTTCCCCGAATCACAGTGGGAGTGGGAAAGAGAGATTCAACGAGCCCACAGATTTTCCTTTACCATCAGAAAAGGTCGAGGGGGCGAGGGGCAGGCAGCTCAACATGCATTGCCTAGGGCTATCTTGATTTATGTTGGGAATTACCTGCTCAGGGAGGAAATAATGGACAAGGCCAGACCTGACAAGAAAAGAACCTTTGAGGGAATCACCTTCTTCGCCAGGCCAGATTTCTGCCACGTGACGGTGGAGAGAAGATGGAGACTTAGGCAGCTTATTAAACCCTTCCAGGCCCTAGGCTCCGAGGCGTTTCTATTATTTCCTGCAAGGCTAAAAGTGGTTACAAGGGGCAGAACAATTATCTTCCTGTCCGAGATTAAGGCCCAACAATACTTGGAGGAGATTAAGTCACAGAAAGGGGGCTGAGAAATATAGAACTGTTAAACTCCAGGGATTTGGTAGGAGTACATGTGGGGGGTAAGCATGGCTAGAGGGAGATGCTAGACCTTGATATACCGCTGTTTGAATTATTGTTAAGGGGACAGCACACGCAAAATAGCAAAATACATAAGGGGAGGACATAGGGGGGGTCATACATTGTACAGGGTGATGGGTGAAGGGGGGAGATAGGAGCGATCCCCACAAGCTATTGCGGCTACACATAGGTCTTATGGACCTATTTGCCAGTAAAGGGGGGGAGGGGGGAGGGAGCAAGAGGGGGGGCAGGGTGGGAGCAGGGGGAAAGGGGGGTAAAAAGAGGGTTAAAACGCAAAAAAAAGTGAGGGAGGATATAAGAAGCAGCACAGGAAAGCACAGTTCAGAGCGCAGGGAATTCACATTTTTCAGTATGTACTAGCCAAAAGGATGAGGATACAAGGTAACTATTGGAGTCATTATCAAATCAAAGTGTTAGATAGGATATGGTATGCAGAGTTGGTCAAAACTTATGATATATTTTAATGACTTGTAGGATTGCAACTATTAACATCTGCGGCCTCAATGACTCGGGGAAAAGATTGAGAGTGGCGGCACTGCTTAGGACTCTTATGTTGGATTTGGTATGCCTCCAAGAAACGCATGTTGAAGCTTCCAAGGGTTATCTTATGGACCAATTAGGGTTCTATGTACTGGCAAATACTAAGCAAGGGACGAGGCATAGAGGGGTGGTGGTACTAGGAAGACCCACTGACGTAGAGGTAATAAGGAAATCGGAGGACCAGTGGGGAAGGTGGGTAATATTGGAAATAAAATTTAAGGGAGAAAAATGTACCATAGTTTCTGTGTATGGTTCGACAGAAGATGATCCTGATCTTTTCCAATTTTTAGATACTGAGTTGGCACTATGGCCAGAGCCAATCATATGCTGTGGAGACTTTAATATTCATGATCCCAGTAGCTCATTTGTACAGACGGGGAGGGTATATGCAGGGAGAAAAAAGAGAACCCATAGGGCACTGTCAGATATGGTGGCAAATAATTCATTAGTGGATCCATGGGTTAAGCTGAACCCAGGTATTGATGGTAGTACATTCTACTCGGCCCCCCACAAAGTACTTGTTAGACTGGACTATTTCCTGATGTCATCTCCCCTGTTATCAGAGGCACAAATAGAAAAACAACCTCGAATTGTTTCGGATCATAGTCCTCTGATTTTAACCACTAGATTGGGCCAGGCACGGCGAAAAGAAATGCAGTGGACATTCAATAGAGCCCTTTTGAAGGATGAAGGCTATAGGGCCTACATGACAGAATGGATTAGGGCCTACTGGGAAATTGATAAAGGTACGGCCCCTGTGGGAGTGGTGTGGGATGCCTTTATGGCTGGGGCACGGGGTGAGACAATGAGCTATGTGTTTTCAGCCCAGAAAAGGACACAACTTAAAATCAACTAAGTTTATCAAAAGCTGATAAGGGTTGAGGAGAAATTGGCGCAGGATTTAAAAAACAGGGCACCAATAGAAGAACACCTGCTAAAAATAGTGGCTCTTAGGGCGGAGGCGGCGGAAAGTATCTCAAAAAAAGCATCAGAGAACTATCTAACTAAGAGGGAAGCCGTTTACGAGTTTAGCGAGAAGGTAGGCCACTTACTAGCAGTACGCACCAGAGAGAGACTAGCAGCATGAGACATTGTGGAGAATATGGATAAGAATGGAATTATGGTCACTGAAACAACTGAAGTAAGGGAAGTGTTTAGGCAGTTTTACGAAGAATTATATACTAGAGGCAGTGAAGGAACAGCTAGTGAGGTTGGAAGCTATTTAAGTGATATTATCCCTGCGGGGGTATCTGAGGAAGAGAAGGATAGGTTGGACCCCCCTTTTACTCTGGAGGAATTTCTTACGGCATTAAGCATGTTACCTTCGGGTAAAGCAGCTGGCCCAGACCAGCTCCCGGCGGAGTTTTACAAAGTATTCTATCAAGCTGTGGGAATTGAAATGTTTAATCTCATGCTGGAGGCGCAGAAGGGGGATAAGATACCTGAGTCATGGGGGGAAGCGGATATCATTGTTATCTTAAAAAAAGGGAAACATTCAACACTCTCAGGGTCATATAGGCCTATTACACTGATGAATGCAGACACTAAGGTCTATTCCAAGATTTTAGCAACAAGATTGGCAGAGGTTATAGAGGGATTAGTAAGCCATACTCAGCATGGGTTTATCCCTGGAAAACGCACTACCCAACACATTAGGCAGGTGATTACAACTTTTGACGCAGCGGATGTCCTGGGGGACTCTATCGCGGCACTTTTTTTGGATGCCGAAAAGGCGTTCGATAGAGTCTTCTGGGAATACTTATGGCAAACATTAAAATGGAATGGATTGGGGAAGAGTTTTATAACCGCAATGCAGACTCTCTATAAGAATCCGTCAGGAAGGATTAGAGTTAATAGAGGTAAATCGGCAGCAGTTAGGATTGAGAGAGGGACTAGACAGGGTTGTCCATCCTCCCCATTACTATTCGCTCTCTATCTGGATCCATTGATAAGGAAAATGGAAAGCAATGAAAGGATTCCTCCAATAAGGTTGAATGGATGCGAGGTAAAGACTCTCGCCTACGCCGACGATGTGGCTATTCTAACACCCAATCCCAGCATGGCCATAGGGGAAATTGAGTCCGAAGCTCAAAGATTTGGGCAAATATCTGGGTACAGCCTAAATAGTTCCAAAACTCAAATAGTATGTAACGAACATATTGTGTTCAATGATCAAAGAGTTGTGGACTCAGCGGTATATCTGGGGGTTGCGATCACAGCTAATTTAGACTCGTTGGTACAGAATAATCTAGCGCCCCTGATGTCAAAAGTTAAGTCGGATCTGGATCGAATGAACAATCTGCATTTGTCGTTAGTGGGTTGCACTAACGTTATAAAAATGTTAATATTGCCAAAATTGTTGTACTTTTATAGGACAATACCGTTATTTTTTTAGATAAAATGGTTTAAAGATCTTGAAAAAATGCTGAACAGATTTATTTGGGCCCATGGTAAGACCCGTAGGGCATACCGCTTTATGTCTCTGCCTAGAGAGAGGGAAGGTTGGGGGTGCCCGATTTCAGATTATATTACTGGGCATCTGCACTGCAATATATGCGGGGACTGATAGGTGGGGGCGGCTTAGACCCTAGAACAGCAAATGATTCATCCAGGATATACTCCATTGTGTTGGGACCGGAGGTAGAGAATTCCTTCTTCAAATGTATTGACTTCGCATATTTTAAAAGAACTAGATTCAAGACAGTCCAAGCCGCAATTAAGATTTGGAATGCAGTGATGAAGAGAATTGGACTGGGCCGATACAATTGGTATACAAGGATGCATAAAAATGTGTCCCTCCCAATGCAGATTTTTGGTGACAGTACAATGGCGGGCTGGATGGAGAAGGGGATAGTACAGATTGGGGATGTGAGGAATACGGAGGGGGTGTTCCAATTTACAGAGCTAATAACCAGATTCGGATTAGATAGGAGGGATCTTTTTAAATTTTTGCAGGTTAGAAGTTTTCTGGGGAATAAGCAGGGTGGGAGCGTAGGGTTTACTAAGGTAGAAATACTGGAGAAAATAAGGTTAGGGGGAGACTGTTCTATACGGTGTTTTTACGCAAACTTGTTAGCAGGGAAACCAGATGATATGGACAAGTACAGTGAAAAGTGGGCAGACAAGCTGGAAGGTGAGGCTAGTTGGTTTAAAAAGTCACTGGATTTAGGGCAAACTCTCCTATGTTCAGCACCACTGCAATCACAGCAGTATAAAACCCTTTACTCATTATACTTCACCCCTGCAAAGATAGCAAAATGGGGGGGTAGTGTAGGTATTACATGCCCAAGATGTAGTTCCCTTGATGCAGACTTAATACACTTATTTTCTGTATGCCCACAGATACAAACAGTGCTAAAAGATATAGAGAAGTTTCTTGATGCCACTCTGAATAACCAGATTACCTTAAAACCCCCAGAAATATTGCTAGGGATAGTCACAGATACTAATGTTAATCAGAGGGAGTTTATTTTTGTTGCAATGGCAGTTTTTAGGCTATGCATAGCCAGGGCTTGGCTGGACAAAAACCCCCCAGCAATGCAAGTTTGGCTGTCTAATCTTTTATCAACTTATAATTTGTAAAAAAATATCTACGCCCGGAAAGGTAGAAAAGGGAGGAGATTAGGGTTAAGGATATGGGACCCTATTATAAGATGGAGAGAGGGCCTGGGATTGAGGGATTAGGCTAGGAAAGTTTGGATGAATATATGTGACATTTACTATATTAATTTGAGTTGATATCAATTTATTGTAATAGGTAGGATGCTTTGATGAATTTTGTGTATGATGTAATACGTTATATGAATTTAAATGTATCTTTGGAGAATGTACAATGAAATGTGCGAACTGTGCAATGATGAAAATAAAAAAATATAAAAAAAAAAAAAAAACATAGTGGCCACAAGTTTCATAGAAAACCTGGGTGCTAAATGAAGAGAACGTGTACTGTGGATTGGCTTTAGATTTGCAATACCTCAAAGAGATTCAGGGGTTTATTATCAAGCCCAATTTCGCCACTTTAGCGACCGTTTTCGGCCAAAAAGTGATGATTTATATATTGCTCTATTATCAAGAACACGCTAACGGGTGTTTCCTTGAGGTAGCTCCCGTCTTTTCTCCACTTTGCATATCAGCGATATTTATCGCTAATGACATTCAAAGTGAGCGTTCCTCACTAAAATGACATGAATACTGTCCCTAACACAACCTCCCTCTATTATCAATCTGGCCCCGGACCCGCGTAGCGATAACAAAAGTTGAGCTAACCGCGATAATCGCTTTTTACTAATGCCTGTCTGAAACCTAACTTGCCCATCTTGTCAATGGGAGGTGGATTGTCAGGCTGAGTCCACACTTGCCTATTATCAAGCTTTGCAATAGCGCAGTGAAAATAGTGCTTGTTTTCTTGCACTATTGGTAGATTTTGCCACTATCACTTGATTTTGCATTGCCTCTGAGATAAGCGTTCATAATAAAGCGCTATCTCGACAATGAAATCCAGCCATAGGAAACAATAAAAAAAACAGTGCTAAGCGCGCTTTGCGATAATTATCGCAAATTGTTGAAAATATGCCCCTCAGTCAGTCATGTTTTAAGAGTGATGTTCAAAGCCTGCATTTATGTATGATGTGGGATAGAGAAGAATTAGTCAAGAGCGTGGCAGACAGCATCAAGATAATTTGTTCGCTCACGCTCTGGTATGCTCTGGTAAATATAGTCTGCTGTTGAGATGCAGTCTTAGTGTTGTGTTTTAGCAGCCAATTGAAGTTAATCAGCTAGTAGACCAAGAAAGGGAAATGATAACCGACACTCGTAGGTTAGAAAGTGAATACAAAATAAGATATATTGTGTAAAGCTGGCCTATAAAAAATGAAGTCTATTCAAGGGTGGATAACATTTCTGTTAGCTCCTGCATAAATGATAAAGACATCCAAGCAGCCCATGTTGTAGTAACCTCAGCTATTTAAAAAAAAAAATAAGAACAATTCCATATAGAACAGTATGAGTGGAAACAGGGTGGATTTCTTGGTCTACTACCCTTAAGGCTGCAACCATGATTCTCAAGTCCACATTTGTAAGTCAGCTATTACCTCATCTCACGTGTTAGTAACGGCACAATGGTTTTTGAGTAGAACTGCAGCTGCAAACCACTGAAATATTGCACTCCAAGGTGAAATTGGGAAAGAATGATGCTATTGCTCCGTTTCCAAATTTATTGTAGTTCATAAGATCTCATTTTCTGACTTTTGCAAATTGTAAAGTATCTTTCGTACATTACAAAAATACATTTTGAAAACCAAGTGATACTGTTAGTTCAGTAGGTTTACCATCGCAAAATCCTTTGCATCCGGCATGCTGTATGGATTGAAATTAGAACATACATTTTGTCAATTTTGATGTGGATGTCCTTGTTCAAAGAATGCCTGCGAAATGATGTGGGAAGATGCATTTCTCTCTTCAGAAGCACCTAGGGACCTGGTCAAAGAGATTTAACATCACTGTACCATATGTGTTACATTTACTGTTATTATTGATATCATATGTTCATAACAATAAAGAGCACTTCTGGGATTCCATTAATCCTGAATTTGGAAGAGATTTTGCTCCTAATGTTTCCATGATTCAAATGTGTTTGTGTTGTTGCAATTGTTGTTGTCTTGAAGGATTTCAATGTATTTATATGTCTTCCAATAACGTGTATTATCTTCTTCCACAGAATGCCCTGAGCACCAACATATGTCAGATTGTGGGGCTGGTTGTCAAATACCCTGTGAAAAGCGAAATAAGAATGAGCCATGTAACAGGATGTGCGTCCCTGGCTGTGTCTGTGATGAAGGGTACATTCTGGAGCATAAAGGTTCTCACAACTGTGTTCGGAAACAGGATTGTGAATCCTGTCCAGAAAATACCTATTTCAGTCCCTGTGGGAAGAAGTGCCAGAGAACCTGCAAGAACTACAAACAAGAACATATTGCCTGCGTCATGATGTGTGCTCCTGGTTGTGTTTGTGCGAAAGGATTTGTCTTGCATAATGACAAGTGTATTCCCGAAAGTGAGTGTGAGTAGACAATATTCCTACAGAGAGCTCGGTTAGTGAAAGAAGGAAGCACATTACCCCTGATTTTTTAGGTTTCCGAGAGCAAAAGCCAAGCTGCACATCTAGCGCCTTATCTTTCACGTGTATGTAGCCTGTCTAGCAGCTTCTTCTGCGCATATAACTCCCTAGAGCTGGTGCGACCACTATCACCATACAGGGAATCGCTAGAGTCGGGCCCAAATTATGAGCGTCAGTCCTTTGAATGGGGTGCACTGTCTTATAGGCAAGGGTGTGCAAATTACAGAGTGTCGTATACTCCTTCTGGTTAAGAATTGCTATGCAATATCCATACAATTGGAACTCAGTATTTAAAGCAGAGATTATGACATGAGTCTTGTTATTTTCCCTTGTTAGATTTTATTATGATTTTCTTGATGAAATCTGTAATGGAAAAATGGCGGTACTGTAGAAAAAAGCACACTCTGGACAAATACTTTATATGGTAATTGCCACACTGCCCACAATGCTGATTCCTGTGCAAACCTTGGATAGGTGGCCATGGGCAATGTTTAAACATTTCAACAGAATAGAGATTGCTCCCTCTATCATCTCCAGGCACCAAACTGTTGCTAGCAATCCAGATGTACTGTAGTGGTTCCCTGCTAATAGTTTGCACCAATAGTGTTTTAATTGCTATTTGTTTTAATCAAGTTACTTGAATGGAATTTGCTTTTTGTACTGACAGTCCGATTAATGTGAACCAATACAATACCCACTTTGACCCTAAATTTCTCCCTGCCCTCAATTTGGTTAGAGCCCCGATAAAAGTGTATTATTATCTTTGAAGTTGTTTATGTTTCATTGTGTTCTTCCAAACTCAACCCTATTCACTATTCTAACAAGTTTATTGTATAGCTAAATTATTTGAATGCATTATGTTTAAATTAATCGCATATCAACTTTCTGAACTAATGGTAACAGTACACAAATATGAGTTACAGACAAGAAACTGGTTATGGCCTCTGCACCCACCTAAAGGGGGCATCAAGATTTACCAGACTAACTTTAGCAATCAAAAGCTGATAATCAGGCTGTTTGCAACCGCGAAATCGGCTGTCAGCATGTACCAACCCTATTTTGCGATTCAATAACCTATTACTGACTTTCAAAATAGGGTTTGTGAGTTGGTATTTGGATGGGTGTTGATTACAAGCAAGTCGCTTTTCATACGCAACCTTGCTCCATCAAGGGCATCCCTTTCTAATAGCCAGGCACATGGTCATGTATGAATCTTCTGCGACCGGAATGGGGTCGCAAAACATTCATATATTACTGACTCAGTGAAAGAGGTGATAACCCATTTGTGAGCGGGAAGGGGTCCCCGAGACACACCTTTCTCTTTGTAACTATGGGCACCAACATTTTTTAAGAGCCAGCAGTGATCCCAGCGGCCACTGCCTGATCTTAAAAAAATTTAAAGTTAGCTTCTAATTTTTATTTTTGAAATGCATCCCGTTTTTCTTTGAGGAAAACGGGCTGCATTTGAAAAAAAATGCTTATTTAAAAATCAATCCCAGGCATGGTAATCTGCCTACCCCAGCTGCCCATCCCTGTAATTACATGCCATTCTTAATGGGTCTCAAAGTTTGACCTGCCTCATGAATATTGATGAGGCAGGTAAATTGCGGCCACATTGGGAATCGCTAAACGTTTCTGTAACACATTTGTACATTTTATTTTGTGAGTCCCTAATTTTAAGTCGCAAAAAAATCATAATTAGGGGCTCTCAAAATGAAATGGTCATACATCTAGCCCTATAGTCCACTTCATTTTGCGGATCTCTACTTGCCAGTCTCAAAAAATTGCAAATAGGTACTCAGAAAATGTAATGGTTGTACATCTAGCTTTAGGTAACCATACAAACTTAACAATTTTGTTCACACGAGAATCTCTCCTACTGAGAAAAGAATATCAAAATCCACATTATTCCACTTTTGAATGTTCAAATGGAATGGATTTATTATAAGAATTTGTAAACATTTGCTCTGCTTCAAAGCACTAACATCAATAAAGATCGCATATTAATCAAGATGTCTACAATGTTCTTGTTGTAATGTTCCCCAGATTTAAATAAGATTCTTGCAGCCATCAATAAAATAAGGTTTGTCCCGAAACTGCAAAGAAATGGGTCAGGAATTATGCAAGGGATATCATGACATCAGCAAAAAGATAATTTGTGTCAACGTTCGCCATATGTGGCATCTCTTGCTGTCATGCCCCAAGTAAAATTTAAGGGGCGTGGCCTGCTGGACCAGCTCATCAAGACTGTGAACTCAGTGAGGCTCTGGGTGCATCGATGACAGACAACCCAACTCTTCTGATTGGTGCTCATGTTGAACTATTACTGTTGTTTGGAGAAGACTGTTTATGAAATTCAGGGCCTCATTTATGGGTTTTTTGCCGCAGGGCAGCAGGCCTTCCTGCTGCACTGCCCTATGGCAAATAAAAAGGGCAGGATGGCACTATATCTGTTAGATATTGCAGATTCCTTTCGTTTTCCCCTGCGCTGGTGCTCAATGGGCTGCTGTGGGCCAACGCTGGCACCTTTTCACCATGGTGCACAAGTGCCTGGGTTGAGGAGATGATTATTTTTGTGCAGGAAGGTTTCCCTTCCTGCACAAAACCTATTAGAAGAGGCTTTTTCCTCTTTCTATGTGTGCTGCCGAATGCAGCACACAGAGAAAGAGGAAAATCGAGGAGAAATAAAGATATAACTCCTCGTTGTGTATGTATGTATGTATGTAGCAGATTTATAAAGCACAGAAATCACCCCCGAAGGGTAATCTCCGCGCTGCCAAAGAGCGAGAGTCAAACAGGCACAGACTAGCACAGCTTAGACTTTGAATAATTCCTTCTTCAGGAGTTTCCTGAAGGGGATGTGGCTGGGGCATTTGTGTAGGTCCTCCGGTAGGGTGATCCAGTATTTCGAAGCCAGATAGGCCACAGTTTTGCCTCCTGATTGGATTTTCCTAACCCCTTGCCTTGTTATGTTATGTTATGTTACTTATGACTTTTATAGCGCTCGACTACTCGAAAGAGTGTCCCGGCGCTTTATTGACAGCCTGAAAAAGACAAACACAACACAGACATTAAAAGAAAACGGGGTCAGCAGGAAGAGGGAGTCTAAGAGGCAAAAAGCCAAGTTTTCAGGCCCTTCCTGAAGGCCAGCAGATTTGAGGTACTGCGCAGTGTCAGGGGCAGAGAGTTCCAAAGCTGTGGAGCCCGGGACATAAAGGAGCGACCTCCGATACAGGCCTTTTTCACACAAGGGACAGTAGCAAGAAACATTGACTCTGATCTCAGAGATAGTGACGGACGATAGAAGGCGAGCCTCCTTTGAAGGTATTTAGCCCCCGGGCATAGAGGGCCTTGTGTGCAAGAGTTAAGGCTTTGAAAACTATCCGCTTCCAGATAGGCAGCCAATGAAGAGACTGCAACAAGCCAGAAACTCTGACTCGCCTGTGCAGGCCAAAAATTGCTTGCGCTGCCGCATTCTGGACCACCTGCATCCGTTGCAGGAGATATTCCGGCAGGCCAAGATATAGGACGTTTGAGTAGTCCAATCTTGAACCAATTAAGGCCTGTACCGTAGTCCTTCTATGGTCCTCAGATAGCAAAGGGAAAAACTTCCGAAGCATACGGAGGAGGCCAAAACAGGTGCCGGTGAGGGCAAGGATCTGAGATCTTAAAGTCAGGCCGTTGTCAATTTTGATCCCCAAATTCTTAGCCAACTGAGACGATCGCACCGGAGGAGACATGTCAGCGGGCCACCGTACCTGCCAGTCTGGATCGGATTGACAACCGAAGAAGAGTACCTCCGATTTATCTGAGTTGCACTTGAGGCTGTTCAGTTGGAGCCATTCGAAAATAGCCCCAAGGCACTCTCGGATACTCTCTCCATCAAAATCCTCTCCTTTCCCACAGGTAAAGAGCAACTGGGTGTCGTCGGCATAGGATAGGATCTGGGCCCCGAAAGACTCAGCCAATGCCGCCAGAGGGGTCATAAAGATGTTAAAGAGAGACGGGCTCAACACAGAGCCCTGCGGGACTCCAACTCCCAATGGCGGCATCTCAGCAGAGCTGAAGGAGGCCCAGACCGTTTGTCAGCGGCCAGCCAAAAAAGATCTAAACCAGCTAAGCACCGTCCCCCTCAGACCGATCTCATGAAGTCTGACAAGCAGACCCTCATGGGGGACGGTGTCAAAGGCCGCCGACAAGTCAAGCATTATCAGCATGACTCTGTCACCCGAGTCCAGCGTCTCCTTGATGGCTTCGGACACCTCCAGCAGCGCCGTCTCAGTGCTAAGATTAGGGCGAAAGCCCGATTGAGTGGAATGAAGCCGATCGTGTGATTCCAAGAAATTGGAAAGCGCAGTGTGCAAATGCTTCTCCATGATCTTTGCCACTGCAGGAAGGAAGTGAAATAGGCCTATAATTGGCCAAGACCTCGGGATCTAAACCAGGCTTCTTAATAAGGGGAATGACCATTGCCTGTTTCCAGGCCGGTGGGACCACACCCTGGCTCAGAGAGAGATTCAGGAGGGGATTCACCAGCGGAGTTACCACTGCCGCCATCTTCGCCAGAAATTTGGCCGGACATGGGTCGAGCGGCGAACCCGATTTAAGATTGGCCATGAGTGTCAATGACGAAGAAGCTGAAATAGGCGGAAAGTCTGTCAGGACTGACCCTAGGGGGACCAATAGAACTGGTCCGTCCTCAGCGCAAGGGGAGACAACAATCGGCCTCAATCAAAAAGAGTCCTGAATCAGCTTAATCTTTGTTATGAAAAAGCTGGTGAGATCCGACTCCCATGTCTCGGTGGGGGCGGACTGGGTCGCATTCGACTGTGGGGTGATGAATTCCCTAACGATCGAGAAGATCTCTTTGCAGGAGTTAGAGGCAGCCTCAATCCTCCTAGCAAAGTAACTCTTCTTCTCAAGGAGGATATCCCGATGGTAGGCCTTGACCATAGTTCTATAATCGAGTCTGGCTGCAGGATCATACTGAGCCCGCCAGGCCCTTTCAGCCACCTTGCATTGCCTGCTTTGAAGCAAGCAGCGCTTCAGTGAACCAGGGGGCAGAAACCCGTTTAGGAAGCAAACGAGGAGCCCTCGAAGGGGCCAAATCATTCAGCCTGTCCACGAGCCAGGCCTGCTGAGACTCCAGGTCCCGATCTAAAACCCCCGTGAGAGGGCAAGGATGTTCGCGCAATGCCTGCGCCAACATTTCTGGGGTCACCTGATGGTATGCCCTCGACGCTAATCCTTGCTGTCTGGGGGCATCGCTTTGGGGTTTCTTATTGCCCAGTATATGGAAATTGACCAACCGATCATCTGTCCAAAGGACCGGCAGAAGTGCCGTTAGCTCTATGGGGGCCATAGAGAAGACCTGATCCAAAGTATGGCCTTTATCATGCGTTGGTTCAAAGAGATAGGGGGCTAGGCCCAGAGGGGCCGTAATATCGGAACGTTTGATCACATCTGGGTCCGAAGCCTCATCCATGTGAAAGTTGAGATTTCCAGCCAAAATACTGTGGTCAGCTCTCAAGACCAACGTTGACATGGCAGACTGAAGCTCATCAAAAAAAGAACCAACTGGGCCAGGGGGTCTGTACACTAGCAACCCTTTCACCGCCTGATGCGGCGCCAATAATAAAGAGAAGGCAAGGGATTCAGACCCTTTAATAGCCTCAGTGGGAATAATTGAACATACGACAGATTTCTTCACCACGAGTGCTACTCCTCCGCCCCTCCCTTCCAGTCTATCTTGCCTATAAATATTGTATTCTGAAGGGATCGCCATAGCGATTTCGGGATTGGAGGAGACTCCTAACCAAGTCTCTGTTAGCATTAGGCACACCGGTTTTTCGGTGGTCAGGAGGTCAAAAAGCTCCTGAGCATGACTGCGCACTGACCTGGTGTTTAACAGCATACAGAGATGCTTCACAGTATCCGTCTCCCGGTTAGGGAGTGTCCGTGGAGCATAGCTTGGTGACCAGCCGCAGCCCGAGCATCTCCTCTTACCGCTATGGCGACCAGGGAACACCTTAAAGCAGGCACACAATACCTTTTGTACCTGAGACGACCTGAGACAACGATTTGGACAGTAAAGTTTGTACTTGTCTGCCAGATAGCTTGTGCTCGCACCATATAAAGCTTTATGGGCGAGACAGCATAGCTTAAATTTAATTCCCTGGCGTATAGGGAGCCAATGGAGAAGTTTCAACAATGGTCCAGGGGAGGTGCAAGGTGCTTCTTTAAGGGCCAGGCATGCAGCCACATTCTGGACAATTTGCAATCTGCTAAGCAGTGATAAGTTTGCAGCTACCAATAAAGCATTGCAGTAGTCCAGGTGACCAATAATCAGAGCCTGAATTAAGGTTCTGCGTACAAAAAGGGGCAGCCATAAGAACACTCTATGCAGAAGGCTCAGTGTATGGTAGAAGGGCCCTACGGTGGCCAAAATTTGATCCTTCATAGATAACTGTGCATCCAGCCGGACCCCTAAATTGTTTGCCACAGAGGTTGGAGAGGGAGCATGTTCCAGCACTGTTGGCTACCACTCAGGGGACCAGGCCGGTTGTGCAGTGCCAAATAGCAACATTTCAGTTTTTTCGGCATTTTGTTGTAATAAATGTTCAGTCATCTACTCTGATATGGCTAACATTCCCCTAGCAAAGCGCTGATCAACTAACTCCATGTCTTTGTCAAAGGACAGAAGTAGTTGCGTATCGTGCGCATAGGAGAATGGGGTAAAGCCATACTCCCGGATGACTTTAGCAAGGGGGGCCACATAGATGTTAAACAGGGTCGGGCTCACACAGGAGCCCTGGGTCATCCCCTTAGTTTGGGATCGGAAAGGGCCTAGGTTGATGGTCTGAGAGTGCTGGTCTAAGAAGCTTACAAACCAGTCAAGAGCTTTTCCCTGCAGACGGGCCTCTCTGTCGCAATATCAGTTTCTGATGAGAGACAGTGTCAAATGCTGCTATCAGATCCAACAGTACCAACAGCACTGCTTTATTATCTTCCAAGGCCAGTTTGATATAATCAGTGACCCAGATGAGAGTTGTCTCTGTGGAATGGTTGGATCTGAACCCAGACCTCGAGGGATTAAAGATGCAGTTGCCATCAAGATAGTTCATTATTTTGGTATTAACATCATGACTCTCCGCCATCTTGCTCATTAGTGGAAGGAGCGAGATGGGTTGGTAATTGGAGAGTACTTCGGCCGGCATCTGATCTTTTTTCTTAATAGGAAGCGCTTGGGCGGCCTTCCAATCCTGAGGCAGACTACCTTCAATTAAAGAGGTGTTCAGGATCTCAGCAATAGGGGCGGCCAGGAAAGAGGCAAGGAGAGCATATTTGTGAGTGGGCATAACATCCAGAGGAGATCCAGATTTAGCCATTTTTAACATGGCTTCCACCTGCGAGACCTGAATAGGATTAAATTGATTCAGGCCTCCACCTAAGCTTTCAATCGGTTCATATACAGGATGAAAAGGCAGCACATGATCAGTGTTTTGGGGAAATTGAATGTAAATTAGGTTGATTTTGTCGTCAAAGTACACCGCTATACTGTCACACAGCTCCTGTGATGGGATATCCTGTTGGGCGCATGCAGTAAGATTGGTGAAGGTGTTCAGAACTTTATAGAGAACCTTTGATGAATTTCCTGCCTGATTTAGTTTAGTTATAATGTGAGCTTTACATGCTTTTTTCAAATTCTTATGGTAGGTGGAGAGGGACAGTTTAAATTTAAGCCTTTCACTTTCTGGTTGAGATTTACGCCAAGATTTTTCTATTTACAACTAAATTTTTAACTGCTTAAGTCAACAGTGTACCAGTCTTCACTTTTTTTCCAAGAGTTACTAAGCTGGTATGTCACAGGAGCCAACCTATCTATCACCTCACTCAGGGTATCGCTAAAGGCCTTAAGTTTCCTGGTGACATTCATGTATTCATTAAAAAGTGGTGAGACGTATACTTTACTACAAGACTCACATGCAACTTTATGCCAGTGCCTTTGAAAACTGATCAGGAGACGTACACTAACTAGGTATTTAAGGCAGCTGTTCATCCGAACAGGAATAATACAGTGGTCTGACCACATCAACGGGCAGTCGGTATCAGCAACAATAAGGGAAGAATTAGTGAATATAATGTCCAGTGTGTGACCAGCTGAGTGTGTAGCCCCAGAATTTATCATACTTAAGCCTAGAGTGGACATGTCGGCTAAGAAATTCGCCACCTCTATATTCTCCTTCTCTTCGTTATGGATATTGAAATCTCCAAGTAACAGGAAGTGTTTGGAAGTGATAATGTGAGGGGCAATTTTCTCCACTAATTTCGAATTGAAATCTTTTAGTGGCCCAGGAGGCTGATAGATGAGAGCGCCCTTTAAATTTTCCTGGGTGTCAGCACAATTTTAAATATACACATTTCCATAGTGTTATCTGGGAAGGAGTCAATCACTGTAACTTGCAGTGCCTTTCTGTGATTATAGCACCCCACCACCCACTTTCTCTGCTCTGTCCAACTTAAGAATCCAATAGTTCTCTGGGAGGACTAGAGCAATATCAGGCATGGAGGTGGGTTTTAACCATGTCTCTGTAAGGAAACCTAGATCTGGGGCTTTTGAACTGACCAGATCCCAGAGTTCGGTAGCATGTTTAGGTAATGAGCGTACGTTAGCCAGGAAACCCTTCCAGGAACGCAGTTAATTAGAAAAGTGGGGACTATCTTGACTAAGAGTAACCCCCTCTGTCGGACTTTCACTGCAAGCATTGTTATCTTGTGTATTCAACGTATTGTTATAGCAGTTAAAGTGACAATAAAAACAGGCAAAGGGACCTTCAGGATGAATCATTAAAGGTGTATACGAGCATGGAACCAGGACGTGTCTCAGCTGTAAAAGTTGAGAGAACATGTAGAAGAGCCTGGGAGTGGAAGCTACCGCCAAATGGGCAGAATCTCTGGATCCTGGCGACGAACAGGTGCGGACGGGCGGAGACAAGCTTGCCTTATTCGGCATGTCTGCGGTACGACAGTTGAGCACGTCTGCTGCGTGACAGTCCAGGTATCCGGGTAAATAATGAGGTGGGCCACTAGAGCGCTAACCTCAGTTGCGGTAAATTACAGAAAGTGCATCAGGGCTTTCTCAGCTAGTGCTAACTTCCTCCAGAAAAACGGGACAATACTGTTGAAGCCACACACCGAGTAAGAAGTTAAAAAATGCTTTTTGCTAAAAGACAAATGCTATACCAAAGTATTACGTGAGTAATGTGGGGGCTAAAATCACACAACACACAGTTTTAAAATTAGCAGGTTTAAGCCTAAGCAGTTAGGCCCGTTACTCGAGGACTTTAGTAGTTACAGTACAAAGTGTACTAGTTCATGAAAACCAGAGTGCCTCTAGCGAGTCCGTTACACCATACGTTTTTGGCACTGCCTCAGACATACGATTTGTGGTAAATATGGGGCAGTGTCAAAAAGCCATAGATGTTGCTGAGAACACCCCCACCAACAACTATGGAATTACCCTTTCATGCAGTTTTGTGAGTGAAAGGGGCACATATTTATAAGGTCATGGAAAGCCATGTAACATGGCTTTACGTGGCATTATAAATATGCAGTGGCACATTGCAGCACTGGAACAAAAAAGTGACGTTCTGGCAGGGCGGTAGGGGCTCTTGAGGCCCTCAGTCTCTGTCATTACTCACTAGAAGAATACAATAATCTGTGCTCATTCAATCTCACGCACACCTTAGCAGACTTTTTTTATTGAGGAGAGAGGTGATCTTGTCCAGCGTTTAGAAAAGCAGAACAATCATGGATGTGTGCCATTTATTGGTTCATAAACCATGCTTGAGTCATCTGTAGCTTTGGTGGACAGACAATATCCATTAGAGGAAGTGACATTGCATGCCCATTAACCCATTCCATGAGAGGATTTGACAATATATAATATTACTATATAATATCTTTGTCCTTGGTAGCAAATCAGGATGGAATGTCACACATCATTGACCCTGATGACATTAACAAAAGTGGCAATTTTGAAATTAAAAATAAACAGCAGTGATCATGTACTAGGGGCACAACCACAAACAGCGAATGTCAGAGACCAGGGCTATTTCTATGTCTATAGTAGGGTATGATGTCTGAGCAGGGAAATTTGAGTGTGTACCTGAGCATTATAAACTAGTTTAAAAGGATGAAGATTGTAGCTGGCTTATGATTACTGCGCCCTGGTCTCTGACATTCGCTGTTTGTGCCCCTAATACATGATCACTACTGGTGCCCGTACCTCTGGAGCAGAGCCAACTTCTCAACCAACAGGAACGGAAGCATCCATTGGAGGCTGTAGAAATGGCGTCACCTAGCCCCAGACATCTAGTATCCAAAAATATATTGTCAGATAACCTTCCCTAACATTTTTGCAGTAATGTCTTCCCTACTTCTGTACACTGATTTCTGTCTCACTTATATAGATCAGGCCCTCTCACCTCTTTGGATGTAGATTCATTTGAAATGTGGGCACCCTTCTCTCACAACCTAATACTGTGTGCACCTCTTATGTGCACACTTTCATACATGCCTGCTCATAATATGATCACAGGTGCACATTCCGAGCAGTAACGCACAGACACATACAAACAAACGTTTCATAGGCAAGCTGCAATCCTCATCCTCTTTAAACTAGTTTAAAATGCTCAGGTACACACTCAAATATCCTAGCTCAGACATCATACCTTACTATTGACATAATCATAGTCTCAAATACCAAAATACAGTCCAAGTCCAGTATGAATTTTCACATGCCAAACCAAATCCAGTGGATGCCCAGAATTAACCTAATACGCATGTCCTGACTTTTCAAAACATATTTGTTAAACAAATCTTGATCCTGTAATCCGCATGGTGTAAATAGGTGTGACCAGACACCAGCTTATGGATATTAATTCTGGCCTCGAGCACGTGCGCTCGGGGTCTTTTATTAGCAGCGTCACCTGACCCAGTGACGTCTGTGTTGGGTGGGTGCACAGTGTATGGTTACACTGAGAACAACTAGACTGTGTCCTGGCAGGAAACTACATAGACATGGAAAACATGAAATAAAAATAAACTACAAACGAGCGTAGTACCGGTCATGAAAGCAGGTTACATTTCATACAACAACTTTGTATTGCATAATATTGTTTTCACACGATACAGAGAAAAAAAAAGAAGTATAACATGTTCTTACATTCCAAATTGACATGCATTTGTAATGAAGCCAAAGGAAGTGAAAAGCTACTGTGGCATAAAATGGTGTGTGGCAGAACATACATAATATCTAATCCCATCACACAAATCTGCTTAAAGATGCCAGTGCAACATGTTGGGGTTTTAAAAAATAAATATATTTTTACATTTAGGCATTCTTCTTTCCGATGGAATAGAGTATGAAAATAGTACCTAATAAAAGAAACCAACAATAACATTCTACACAACGCAATGGGATTTTAAAACACCTTCGTATGGTACAGTATTCAAAAGGATTTTGTGAAAAGTTTAAGGCAAATAGTGTAATTTAATCACATTTAGGCCATGACTGTGAGTACACCTGTACATGTGTGATATTTATTGCACCTAATAAATACTGATACTCTAGGGTTCATTATTTAACAGTGCCGCGATGTCCGAGGCCCATTTTACATACCTGCTATTTTACTGCTGGGTGAGATTTCACTCATTAGGCGGCCGGAAATAACAAAGTCAGGATTACTCTTATCTCGCAGCATCTCCTCCAGAAAGAGCCTCGACGGCCAAGAGGAAAGGGATTCAGGGGTGAAAAAAAGGGACTCCATTCAACTGCACCCCAGCCTGTTGTCAATGCTATGGAAGACACTGTTTGTCCTGCACTTGCACCTACATCCACTGACTTGGAGACTTTGGTCATTTCTTAATAGAAGCTTGTGTCAGGAGATTGATGCATGACTTGTTACTGCCTGTCACTGAGCGACTGGGATCATTGAAAACCTGCTGCTTCACCAAAGGGACATGCGTAATGATGCTGTAGATGATGTAGAGGCTCAAGTGCCACAGTAGTGATGTGTACGAGACTCCCCCCTCCCAGAATACTGGTTTAGGTTCTGGAACAAGCGTAGTCATTAATGCCAAAACTCACAATGGTGCAACAAGCCAGAACACTACGGACGGTACACAACTACCAGTTCAGTCACTGACTGCCTCTAATGGTTATCAATCTCAGGAAACTCCTTCCTTTAATCAGATGATGTCATTGACACCCAAGAGAAAAAGTTTTGAGGACTTTTGTGCACCAATAACCATTAATTTACCACCAGCATATTGTCATTGTATAGCAGGTTTGATTAATGTCACTGCTTTGTCTTCCGGCACATATGAACCACTGGAATTGTTGAAGAATAAGGTTAATATGTGGTTGCATTCAAAACACACATTCCCCGTAAGTAAGGCTGATCAAATTGTGTTGACTAGGCGAGTGGGATAGATTGGTAGATTGGCCCTCTAAGGAAAGTTTACTCGGGGGATTTCATTATTATCAATTTTAAGCATCCCATATTTGCAGAGGAGGCTTTCTCAAGATTAATGCCAATTGCACCATCTGTAAAGAACATTGCTTTGTTACCTGTGGGTTTTTTCTATCAGCATTTAGGAGTTAATGTTTTACTGGGAAATGGTAATTTGATCAACCAACCAAGGTAAGACATGGACCTGGACTTCGGTCAAAGGACTGCACTCTCCCCGACAGCCCCTGCGATCCGTTGCTGATGCTGAGCCCCCTGTCTTGTGTGTTCAAGGCTGCTGCTGTTCAGAGTATTGTTAATTTTTTTTATTTGTATTTACTCCTGCATGTATTGCTACAGTATTTTTTTGTCACTGTTGGTTATTTTTGCCTCCGTCTTTTTAATTTTGTGCCACCGTACCCGCTCTTGCCCCCTCACTCTGTCCCCATCCAACGCTTCCCACCACTGCTCACCCAGCCCCTCTCCTCTACCCGTGCCCGTTTTTCCACCTCCCAGCTAAGCGTCCCGCCCCTCCCCTACAAAATGCAGAGCCAAAGGCATGCCTAAGGCAAGCCCGTCTGCGATCCAAACCTGGCTCACCCACAACCAACCGCTAGGATTCTACCATCCTCAACGTACTCAACCCCGGAAGGCACACCGACTGCATAAGAGCCTCACCGAACACCACCCATGGAGAGTTTGCGTGCAGAGCTTACCACAGATCCTTCACCATCGACAATACCCCCACCACCACCGAAGGCCCGCCCGACGCACGCACCTCCTCAATGTGCGCTCCCTACACTGACATGCCATAGAGATCTGGCACCTGATTGATACTCTCTCGCCGACGTCGCCTTCTTCATTGAAACCTGGACTAACGCCACCTCCGGCACCGCCATTGCAACGGCCATCCCTGATGGCTACAAGTTCCAGAGAAAGGACTGCCCCTATCGCCCTAGAGGAGGACTCCCCATTGCACACAAGACCCCCTCGACTCTCCACATCCAGCATGAGTGACCCCCACTCCAACGCAGAACACCTCCACTTCCAGATTCAGACCAGCCCCAGGACCATGCTATGCGGCACCCTCATCTACAGACCACGGGGCCCTCACAACCAGTCTGCAACCACTATCGCTGAGCTCACCGCACTCCACGCAATCACCGGCATGGACTACATTCTTCTCGGGGACCTCAATTTCCACCTCAACAACCGCAAGGACCCCCACTCCATCACTATCCTCGACAGCCTCGCCAACCTCTGACTGAGGCAGCTGGTAAAAACACCCACGCACAGAGCTGGACACACTTTTGACCCCATCTTTGCGGGAGGAACAAACATCCGTTTCAGCCACATTACCCAGCCGCCCTGGACAGACCACCACTGCATTCATTTCACCTTCAACACCGCCATCGCTCCCAAGCCCGCCCCATGATTGCATCAAAGAAACTAGAGCAAGGTGTGACATAGCCTGGCTCCATGCTCTATGTTCTAACGTGGAACCATGGCATCTCTGGATTCTAGGTTTGTCAGTTTGCCCAGCTTTATGATGGCTGGGGTTGTTGAATAAATTCTCTCCTAGACTTTACCTTAGTGTCTCCTTTACTTTGTTTCACTGGCGACGATCGCGCGGAGAGACGCCACAAACAAACCCAACATCGCTAGATTCCTTCACGGGAGAAGAAAGAAAGTTGAAAAGTGAGTAATCGGAAAGCAGAAGGAGAAGACAAGACATCCACTATCCAAGTATCTGGTGTGAAGAGGCCAAGGAATGCTGCGTGATGCGGCTGACATGCTCCCCTCCGGTACCCCACCAATCAATGCCCACTGAAAGCCGCCTGGTTCACCACTGAGCTACCGGAAGCCAGACGCTCCTGCAGACACCTAGAGAAAGCCTGGTGAAACCAGAAAACCACGGAAGCATGGAACAACCATAGGAGTGCCCTGAAGGAATACCACCAGCGCATAAGGGACATCAAACAGACCTTCATAAGAGGCAAAGTCCATACCAACGGGACAAACACCAATGAACTGTTCAGCTTCATACAGCAGCTCACCAAACCACTCAGCGAAGCCACGGACGTCACACCTTCTCAGCAACTCTGAGGGAAGCTCAGCTCATACTTCTACTGGATGATCAAGGACCTCTATGAATATTTCAACGAACCGACGTGGGACATCACCCCCCCCCCCCCCATCTTGGTTGATAAGCCTACCATCATGACCTGGAAGCCCACCACCGTCAAACACATCACCACTACCATAAATGAAACCCACTCAGGAGCCCCTATGGACCCCTGCCACCGCACATATTCCACAGAGCTGCCGCCACCATCGTACCAGAACATGGACTTACCATCAACTCCTCCTTCACGTCCGGCATCTTCCCAGACAAGTGGAAGTGGGATGAGGTGAAACCCTTCCTCAAGAAGCCCACGTCCGACCCAATGGACCTGAAACACTACAGGCCCATCTCTCTCCTCCCTTTTGCAGCCAAAGTCACAGAGAGACTTGTGAAGGCTCAGCTGACCACCTTCAACAAAGAGAACTCCATCCCAGACGCCTCTCAGTCTGAATTCTGCAGTAACCACAGCACCGAGACCACCCTCTTCGCCACCACAGACGACATCCGCATACTACTTGAACAGGGGCACAATGCGGCCCTCATCCTTCTAGACCTCTCCGCAGCCTTCAACATCGTTTCTCATCGTACCCTCACAGCCAGACTTCACAACGCTGGGATACAAGGAGCCCCCCTTGACTGATCAGATTATTTCTCTCCGGCAGAACCAGGAGGATCAGACTCTCTCCTATTCTCTCCGAACACACCAACATCAACTGCGATGTGCCCCAAGGCTCATAACTCAGCCCCACGCTCATCTACATGGCCCCCCTCGCTGCCATCATCAGACAGCAAGAGCTCAGTCAGCATTGTTTCATAAGCGGTTAACACCCAGCTCACCCTCTCACTCACGAAGAATCCCGAGGACACCAGACTCTACTTCCAGGAGGGAATAAAGAACTTGGCAGCCTGGATGAAAGACAGCTGCCTGAAGCTCAACTCAGAGAAGACTGAAGTTCACATCCTCGGACCCTGCAACTCCGCCTAACCCCTACAGATCACACATGAAACCTCGGCATCATCCTCGACTCTTCCCTCTCCATGAACCGCCAGATCAACACCGTCACCTCCACCAGCTTCAACTGGCTGTGCATCCTCTGCAAGACCTTCAAATGGATCCCCCCACTGCAGAAAGATCATCACTCAGGTGCTCATAACAAGCAGACAGGACTACAGCAATGCCCTGTATGCCAGATCCAACAGATCTCTCCTACACAGGTTTCAGACCATCCAGAATGCCGCTGCCAGACTCATCCTCGGGACTCCACACCACAAGCACATGACCCAACACCTACAAGACCTCCACTGGCTCCCTGTTGAGAAAAGGGTCACCTTCAAACTCCTCACCCATGCCTACAGATCACGCATGAAACCTCTGTATCTTCCTCAACGCTTTCCTCTCCATGAGCCACCAGATCAACGCCTTTGCCTCCACCAGCTTCAACTGGCTGTGCATCATCTGCAAGACCTTCAAATGGATCCCCCCCACTACAGAAAGATCGTCACCCATGCACTCATAACAAGCAGACTGGACTACGGCAACGCCCTTTATTCCAGAAACAACAGATCTCTCCCACATAGGCTCCAGACCATCCAGAATGCCGCTGCCAGACTCGTCCTCCAGGCTCCACACCACGAGCACATGACATGACACAACACCTATGAGACCTTTACAGGCTCCCTGTCGAGAAGAGGGTCACCTTCAAACTCATCACCCACGCCTACAAATCCCTCAACCACATCGGACCAAAATACCTCAACAAGAGATTCTCCTTCCACGTGCCCAAGAGGAATCTCCGCTCGGCCGACCTTGCCCTGGCAGAGGTCCCCTGCACCCAAAGAAACAGAACAGGTGGGAGAGCCTTCTCCCACACCGCAACTAAGACCTGGAACAAGCTCCCTGTGAACATCAGACACTCCCCAACCCTGCACACATTCAGAAGGGTCCTCAAGACCTGGCTCTTCAACTGATCTGGAGCTCCGCCCTTCCTGCCCCAGCGCCTTGAGACCCTCACGGGTGAGTAGTACGCTTTACAAACCCCTGATTGATTGATTGAACCAACCGATGTCTGGGTGTAATCCCCAGCATACTTGACCTATAGATTTGTCGAACAGATTTCAGGTTTTGACTTTGCTACAGGACAAAGATTGACTTAGTTATACTGATGAATCTATCTTTCATCCTAGAAACAGTTGTGGAGCTATTTTACATGCTATAACAGCTGAATTGTCTGATCCCATTGATTCTGAAATTTGTGACATGAAATGAAAACAAATTAGGCTTTTATAGAGTGCTACATACACCCAAAAGTGTCTAGGCACTGCTTTCAAAACAATTGAATTTATATAAGGTTAGCTTGGAATCACCATCTGAAAAATCAAGTCTTCAGACCCTTTCTGAAGTTTAACAGATTTGTTTCTTTTTTTGAGTTGTTGGTAGGGAATTCCAAAGTCTAGTTGTGGTGTAAGTGAAGCTTTTCCCCCACCTCCATTTAACTGTACACGATCTGGGAGTTATAAAGTTCCCTCAGCCCGCTGCCCTGATTGGTTGGGGTATAAAGCTTCAAATAGTGTGACATTTGCAGCAGACCAAGTCCATGCAATGATTTAAAAGCTATGCATAAGGCTTTAAATTGAATACTCTTCGCCACTGGCAACCAGTGCAATTGTACCCGGGCCTTGGAGGCAGAATCAAATCAAATCGCAGAAACTTGAGTTTCTGCGATTTGTGTCATCTAGAGCTTACGAATACTTTGCTTATTTGCACCAGTAAATAATGCATTACAGTAGTCTAGCCTAGATGAAATTAGTGCAGTGACACTGAGATAAAAGGAAGTACCTTCCTTAGAACTTTGAGAAAAAACAAGCAAGAAGAAGTGGTGTGATTTTAGGGGCGCTGAAATTCCGGTATCCTGGCGGGGTGCTGTTATTATCCCAGTATATAAAAAGGGAGACCGTGCCCAACCTTGCAATTACCGCCCAATCAGCTTAATTGACACGGTTCAAAAGGTTGTAGGGCGTGTAATCATTAACAACTTGCTTGATTGGGCAGAGGAGCAGAATGTTTTATCTCCTTTTCAGGTTGGGTTTCGCAGAGCAACCAGCACTGTGGACCAGGTCTTCAGTTTTCAATTGATACAGTGGAGGACCGTGGTACTGGGTGGATGCAGTCTTTACGCAGCATTTGTGGACCTACGGGCTGCATTCGACCTGGTGCCGAGGGCAAAATTGTGGGAGGTGCTGGCAGCTCTGGAGGTCCCAATGACCATTCTGACCTTGATCATGAGACTCCATGAGGGCACTTATGCTAAAATTCAATGGGGTGGCTACGGTAACGACACTATCGATTTTCCTGTTGAGCGTGGGGTTCGACAGGGTTGTTCAATGGCACCAACACTGTTTACACTTTTTATTATTGGAATTGTTTCCCGCATGCAATCCCAGTCTGTGGATGCTCCCTCCCTTGCAGGTGTAAAAGTTCCTATTTTAATTTTCGCAGACGACACCTTAATTTTATTGAAATCCCCTAGCGGTCTGCAAAAGGCACTGGTAATTTTTGACAAGTTTTGTAGTGACCACGGCTTGGAGGTAAACGCAGCTAAAACAAAACTCATGGGGCCAGATGTATCAAGGCTTTTGCGACTCGCAATGGCTGAAAATCGCAGAATTTCGGCCTTTGCGACTCGCAAACGGCCGTTTTGCGATATTTCACATGTATGAAATAATCGCAATGTATTTAATCGCAATTATTTGCGATTCCTTCTTTTGCATAGCATTTAAGGAATCGCAAATTTTGCGATTCCTTAAATGATATGTATGACACATTTTTGGTGTGCGAATTTGTGTTAAAAAATCACATTTTACCATCAACTTGTAGTTGGTGGTAAATTGCGATTTTTTTCAAAAATGCCCTAATTGGCATTTGTAAGGGTGGCATGTGACACTCATACATGCCCATAGGGCATGTATGTGTGCCACATGCACACACATGTAGATTTGAGGGGTGCAGCAGGGTGTCTTTGAGACACCCCTGCACCCTTGAAATAATTCTCAAATTGCGATTAGCAAATTGCGAATTCGCAATTTGAGAATTACTGCACAATCATTCCTATGGGCCTCCTGGCCCATAGAAATGAATGGGAAAATTATTCCTTAATTGCGATTAGCAATTTGCTAATCGCAATTAGGGAATTTTAAGGAATCGCTAAAAAATAGCGAAATTCTACATACATACCATTTTGCACTTCTCAAATAGCGATTCCTTAACAATCGCTATTAGAGAAGTGCAAAATGGTTTCTTGATACATCTGCCCCATGGTTTTTAATCCTTGTAGAAATTTTAAATCTAAAATATCCATGAGTGGGCGTTACCTCGAAGTAGTAAATTCTTTTACTTACCTGGGGATTCACATTTCTAATGATAATAGATGTAACCAACATTTAAACATTGCAGTACTAAGACACAAACAATTGGCTGGTACCATCATTAAGGAGCATAGTAAATCTTTGACCAAACCAATTAAACCTCCTTTGATCATATATGAGGCAAAGGCAATAGGGTCAGGATTGTATGGGGCAGAGATGTGGGGGCAAGAAAACCTCCAGGAGTTACAGACATCAGAGAATAACTTCCTTTGGAAACTAACAGGCACCCCACAGAGCAGCCCCCTTTTGCCTCTCAGATATGACACTGGCAGGAAATAAATCTCGGCAATGTGCAAACTTCGTCCAATATTATATTGGCGTAGAATCTGGACCACCCCTGAGTTGTCACATTATGCAGCAGGGTTTGCTGATGTCATCAAAGCAGACCGATTTCATAAAATCAGATGGTTCAGATCATTAAAATTAGCATTATGTGAACTAGGGTTAAACGAACTGTGGTCCGATCCAACCGGGTCATCCTTTCCATCCAAGTTATTTATGAAAAATCTTTTCTGGGAACAGGTTGAAAACAGGAGTCTCCTTAGCAATAACAATGGGTCTATGATGACTGCTTTCCTTGAAGCTAAGCTGTTTCCTACGTATGAAATGTATTGGGATTTCATAACGAAACCCATGGATAGGAAACTGTTTTTCCAAATGAGGGCGGGCTCTCTACCTCTACGTAACTTAATATCAAAATGGAGAGATGGAGGTCCAGCTATTTGCCCAGTTTGTGGGGAAGGAAAGGAAACGTTGGGTCACTTTTTGTTCTCCTGTTATGCATATTCCGCTCCTAGACGTGTTTGGTTGGCTCCTATGTGTAGAAACCTGGGTACTAAAAGTAGTATGGTAGCTCTACGCATTGTAAAATCTACCTCCTTAATCTGGATTATAATAGCGACTGCAAAGTATTTGGGGTGGGCGTGGGTAATTAGGCAGAGATTGCTAGTAGGGTAAATACTCTCTGCTTAGTTGAACAGAGACTGCTAGATTATCTATTCTCTGTTCCCACGCGAGGTGTCTTATCTGATGAATAATTTTAAAAATCACATTGATTTTTAATAGTGATACTGGATTGCTTTTTTTTTAATCTGTTTTTTATCATATGAACTTTGCACCTTGGATTGTATAAAGTAGGATGAAATGTAATTCTAATTGTCTTTTTAATGTGTAATGTGCTTAAGTCATATTCGATCATGTAATTTAATTGTATTTTATTATGTGTTTGTTTGTCTGCTTTTATGAGTAATACTCGAATAAAGCACTTTTGAATTGAATTGAATTACAGTAGTCTAGCCTAGATGAAATTAGTGCAGTGACACTGAGATAAAAGGAAGTACCTTCCTTAGAACTTTGAGAAAAAACAAGCAAGAAGAAGTGGTGTGATTGATTTGATCTTCAAATGACAACTTGGTATCAAATAGTGTTAAAATCTGGTTTTCAATGTCAACATTATCGGCACCATCTTGTCCCCTTTCAGGCTCGTACGCACTCGCGAGCAGCAACTATTTTGAAAACCATGGTCTCCCTGCCCAGTGCCGCTAACTAGCGCATCTCTCCCCCTTACCTCGCAAGCATCCCCCCGTGCGCTGACAGCCCCCGCTCTCTCATGCCTGAACCATAAACCTCCCTTCCAGCGCGACTCTACCTCGGAAGCGCATTCCTCACCCGGCCAACACCTCCTCATCCTTTGATAAACCCCCTTTCCTCTGTGCCCAATTGTCCTGCCCGTTCCCAGGCCGCCACCTGGCCCTGCGGATGCCATTTATTGGCCCCCTTACAGTAAGCAGCTGCCCCAATTCAAAGGATCTCCGACCGATCAAGGCCCCCCCACCCCATGAGATCCGATCAGACACACACATTCCGGGAATCGACGGAATGTCCTGCTGTGCACTAGCCATCACCTACTGTGGCCGGGGTGGGGACTTTTACTGTAAATGTGTGTGGGAACGGGCTTGAAGTGGGGATTCCGAGGATGCCTTTTCGTACATCAAAGCATTGACAGGAATGTGTTTCATGTAATAAAGCCATAAAACTGTGTATAAGAGGCCAGGCCTCAAGGATGCGTTTAGAGCACCTCGAGAAGATACCCTGTTGTCTGATTTGATGTGTTCTGCTCCGTCGGAATAAACTCCTGTTTCCTGCCTTCCAGTCTCCAGCGCCTGCCTCTTTGTTTGGTAATATTGAATGGTATGAGAGGCGGCTAACGCCGGGCAAATACTGAAGGGTTCTTGGTCGAAATCGGCCCTACCTTTACACAATTGGCGTCCCAAACGTGGGGCCCATCAGCGACACGTGGATCCAGTGGGATTCAGTGGGAGAGGTCCTGACGACAGAGTGAACGACTGCAACGATCGGGAGAACTCCTGTCTGATAGACCCTCGTCTGACAGCCGATCATCCGAACTTCACTGGTTCCGAACAGACCTCTCTCGAGTGATCTACGGTCCTGACTGGGAACCATCAGGAGTGCCGCAACAGAAGATAGAGGACGATCGGGCGCTGGATTCGGAAGACAAGAAACTGTCCATGCGGTCCGGGTAAGGTCGTGTAACACAACAAATTGCGAAACGATTGTTTGATTGGAAAATACTAGTATTACTCTTTGAATTGTTGGTTCCTTTTGGAGATTCTCTGTCTGCAAACGGAGAAGAATAAAAAGATTCTATCCTCCTTTGCAGGTAGTGAAGGGTAGGTAACGCAGACTTTTGTCTTCCGTTGTAACCCGTCGTGCCTATCTCTTTCTCGCCATTGATTGTTTGATTGTCCGAACATTGAATTGTTCGATATTGGTTCTTTGGAGGTATTCTCTGCTTACAAATAACGTGGAATAGAGATATTCTATCTAGTCTTTGTAAGCAGTGAAAAGATAGGTAGTGCAGACTTTTGTCTCCCGTTGTAACCCATCATGCCCATCTTCTCCCCACTGATTGGTAGTTGCTTCAGCCCGGACCGCTTATTAGAGATGAACCATCCGGCTCCACTGGAAGGCACCCCTAATAAGGACATGTACACAAAGCATGGACTAGTCACTATAGCCTATAGTAGGCTGTGGCATAAATACACCAAAAAGGATCTTCGATGAAGATAAAATAAGCACGCTAGAAACAGCCCTTCGTAACAATAAGACCACGCCCACTATGCTTGATAGCTTCGGCATGTGGCGTAAAGAAACAGAACAATGCAAGAAAAGAAACAAGATCATATTAGAGAAAGAACTACGGAAAGCAGCTCACCTAGCTGCTAGAAGACTAGAGGAAGAGATTAAGGAGAGAGAGGAAGCCAAACGGAAACAAGAATCCGAAACATCGAGTCAGTGTCCTGTTAGAACGCCCTCTACGCTCTACCCTGAATTACCCTCGAAACAGCGAGCCAAGGATGACCTTTTATTAGGTCCTCCATCTACATGCCCCCTCTATATGCCCCTTCCCAACCTTTAGCGCGGCACCCGCCGCCCCCAAGCACAGATGAAAGTAGTACCAGGACCTCGGTCCCCATGGCCTCCGCGCCGGCCGAACCCATTGTACTAGAAACAGCACAAGCAACCATGTTAGATGATCCTGAGACCCAAAAGATAGATTCCACGAGAACGAACAGGTTGAGCAAAGATGAGCGAGCAGGGATTGACAAGGTAGTCAGGACACTAGTAGAACGAAAGGAGAGTGAGGAACACATCATGGATATGTTCAACTAATATGCTGGGAGCCACAGACGACACTTTGGTGTACGATTGTGTTATCATGCCCTAAATGCGTATGAGGACCGATATCGAGACAAAGGTCCTGAGAGCCTAACGACTCTATATAGAAAGGTCGATATCGGGGATGAAGGTGAGAGTGATGGTGAGAGTGATGTGACGGACCTCCTTGTGCGAACGCTCGAGGTTTTCCGCTACCTCACTGAACAGGGGTTGGAAGCTAAACCTACGACACCTGTAGCGACCGAACCACGAGTAGGCTGCTCCCTACTGGGTCCCCCCACGAGGTCAGGGAACACACGATGATGTTAACCACCAAGATGCAAGAGGGAGGGTAATGTATAACTGGGTTTACCAACCATGGGATCGACAAGCCATCCTAATGTTCCGAAACTCTCTGCCCGATTTGCGGAAAAATCCCACTGCCTTCTACACTGAACTAGGGACAGCCTTAGGTTCAACGATTATGACCCTACCTGACATCGACTTGTTTTTCGGGTTATGTCTGCCAGCTGATGTGTGGAAGCAAATCCGGAAAGTCGCCCACCTTGAGCTGTTCGGACATACCTGGTCACAACTCGATGGCATAGACAGACAGCGAGAGCCTGGACAGAAGCCTTTGAAATCCATTTTAGAACTCCCAGACAAAATTGTACAGAAACTGAAAACCCTGATCCCAGAAAAGAAAGTAGACTGGTCGATAGTGACGGCCTGTCGCCAGAAACCCCAGGAAGACATCTCAGAATATTTCTCCCGGTTTGAGACGGTGTTTTCCGATTACAGTGGCCAGGACATGACCTCTGCAACCGGACACCACCTATTTGTCAAAGGTCTGTCGCAGGCGGTCTCTCAGAAACTGCAAGCCAGCGAGAGTAGTTGGGCAGCCTCCAAGCCTGCGGCTATCCTTCAGATGGCCCAATATTATGAGCATCAGAAAAACGAAAATGATAGGGCGACTGAGAAAAAGAAAAAGGACCTGAAAGAGAGGGTGATGATGGCACAGTTGCAAGGGGTGACTGCAGGTCGAGAGCAGTACAAAGGGAATTACCATTAGAATCCCCCTAGGAATCCACCCCCTAAGGACCATGCTCCCGCAACCTATGTTGGACGGAAAGATATTAGCGAAGACCAGTGTGCATTCTGCAAGGGATTCGGCCACTGGAAATCCCAGTGTCCGGTGCTGTTGGATATGAATAGGAATAGGGACCCCAGAGACGTAGCGGGTGGTCCGAGAAATAGAGGACAGGGACGAGGGTCCACGAATGACACGACTAACGACAGACCAGGCAGATCGAACACATTTGACCGTCCCCGACAGAACCAGTACCAGCAGTCTGACTGCGACGACACTCATGACTTCGCATAGGACTGCCTAGGGCAAGGGAGGGATCCAGTCGAGCTCTATGTTGACCAGCAAAGTCCTTATGTCACTGCTAAGGTCCTGGGTACAAAGTCTCCATTTCTGGTAGACACTGGCGCAACACGTAGTGCATTATCTAAACGACTGATTCCAAGGGCACCCTTGTCTGGCTCACTTGTAACATCGATAGGTTTCGATGGAACGCCCTCCACTAACCCTTTGTCCACGCCGATCTCCATTGACCTAGAAAACAACATTACTGACACAACGTTTTTGCTTTCCTCCAATACCCCTGACGCCATTATGGGACTTGACTTGCTGAAGCATTTCCGAGCCACTATTAGGTGTTCACAAGATGGAGTTCGAGTCTTTTTATACGACAACCCGACCCTGCTCAGACTTTGTCTTTCCCGACGCATGTTTTCCATTTCTGATCCTGACTCGTCCCTACTTGACACTCTACCCCCGTATCTGTGGGCCAAGACTGACTCGGACGTAGGACACATGATGATCGACCCAGTGCACATAACTGTTCGGCAAGATGCAATTCTCCCAAAGCTTCCACAATATCGGATATCGCCGAGGGCGAGAAGGCATTGGTAAAGATTATTCAGTCCCTGATAGACGCAGGAGTGGTAGAGGAAGTAGTTAGCAATGTTTGCAACAGCCCTATCCTACCCATCATAAAGAAGCAAAGAGAGGGAGATTAGAAAGCGTACCGCTTCATCATCGACCTACGAGAGGTCAACAAGGTGGTGGTACCCCAGTACCCCGTAGTTTCAGACACCGCCACTATTCTGACCCTGATTCCTTCTACTGCCACTACCTTCACTGTCATTGACCTCAAAAACGCATTTTTCTCTATTCCCATCCACCCAGACAGTCAATACCTCTTCGGCTTCACCCTAAAAGCCCGCTCATACAGATTTTGTCGAGCACCCCAGGGCTACACTGAGAGTCCCAGCATCTATAGCCAGGCCCTAAAGAGACAACTGGAAGCAGTCCAGTTACCGGATGGAGTGGTGTTGATACAGTACGTCGATGACATTCTTTTGTCGGCCGACACCACTCCGCTTGCAGTCACAGCCACCATCCAACTCCTGCACTTCTTGGCGGAAAATGGCCACAAGGTCTCCAAAAAGAAGCTGCAATTCTGCCAACCCCAGGTCACTTACCTAGGCCACCTTTTGTCCAAAGACGGAAGAAAACTTACTCCTGATCGAATCCAAACCATTCTGGAGACCCTTGTCCCTAAGACCCAGAAACAAGTCCGCTCCCTATTATGCCTCACTTCCTTCTGCCGACAGTGGCTGCCAAATTTCAGCCTCATTGTGAAACCACTGCTTTCTCTACTGGCTAAAGATGTCCCCTTCCCACTCCCTTGGACTCCTGAATGCCAATCTTCCTTCATAGAACTAAGAAATGCCCTCTGCTCAGCCCCTGTCCTAGGAACTCCCGACTACATGAAGCCCTTCTCCCTCTACACTCACAAAAGGGAGGGATGTGCTTTGTCTGTCTTGACCCAGTCTATTGGCCCAAGGCAACGCCCATGCGCCTACTTCTCTGCCACTCTTGACCCTGTAGCCAGAGCTTTGCCTGCCTGCCTTCGAGCTGTAGCTGCCGCTGCTATCTCTATCCGTCAGAGTGAGGGGATCGTACTCTCGAACCCCCTCACGGTGCTAGTACCCCATGCGGTTGACACCCTCCTGAACCAGACCAAGACGCAACACTTGACTAGTGCACGACTGACTGAGTACGAATTGACGCTGCTTGCACCCCACATCACCCTGAAGAGATGCACCACACTGAACCTAGCGACTTTGTTACCCCTACCAGAGAACGATCCCAATGTGTCCCCTGTGCATGACTGTGTGACCCTCACAGACGAACAGACTAGGAGTAGGGTTGACCTCAGAGATACAGCCTTCCCAGACCCCGACGGAGAGCTGTGGGTGGACGGCTCTTGCATCAAACTCCCTGATGGCACCACCTCAACCGCTTATGCAGTTACCACGGCCCGAACTGTAGTGGAAACCGCATGCATAACACAACGATGTGCCAGGCAGCAGAACTGATTGCCCTCACCAGAGCATGCATCTTAGCGACAGGAACCACAGAAAACATTTACACCGACAGCCAGTACACCTTCGGGGTGGTTCACCATTTTGGGCTCCTTTGGAAGGAGAGGGGATTCCTGACTTCACATGGTACACCCATCTGACACGGGGATCTAGTCTCTGCCCTAACCGAAGCCGTCGTCCTCCCCAAACGACTTGCAGTCATCAAATGCCAGGCACACAAGAAAGTGACAGACATCATTGGACTGGGAAACGCACTAGCAGACATCAATGCCCGAACCACAGCTGAGAATAGGACGACGACACGCATGTACGTGACTAGGTCACAAGCAGAGAAATGGACAGACGCTAAGGACACTATTAGGGACATTCAAATGGCCAGCACACAACACGAATTGACTGAATGGACACGGGTGGGACTGAAAGATGATGAAGGCTGCTGGCGGACAAAAGACATGAACAAATGGTTGCTACACGATTCCTACCTGATCCCCATACTGACCATGGCACACTCCCCTGCTCACATAGGGCCAGCCCCCATGACCGAACTTGTTTCCAAAGTCTGGCACAATGATAAGATCGCAGACTCCGCCAAGCGTCTAGTCCAGCAATGTTTGATATGCCTGCAACACAACCCTGGGAAAGGAACTGTAGTACCCCGGGGAGGGTTTGGGGTTCCCAATCACCCGTTTGAAGTCCTGCAGATGGACTACATCCAACTAGAAAGATGTCAAGGCCTGAAGTACGTGCTTGTTGTTGTGTGTGCCTTTAGCAAGTGGGTGGAGGCCTATCCAACCCGTGACAACACTGCCATTGCCACCGCAAAAGTACTACTGAAGGAATCCTTCCCTCGTTACGGCCTTTGTCGAATTTTGTGGAGCGATAATGGCCCCCACTTCATAGCCGAAGTTATCCAACTCATTTTGAAGGGGTTGGGTGTAAAACAAAAGTTCCACGCAGTCTTCCACCCCTAATCTGCTGGACTAGTTGAACGACATAATGCCACACTGAAACTTAAATTGGCCAAAATAGTGGCTACCACAGGACTGAAATGGCCAGACGCTCTCCCACTGGCATTGCTCTCAATGCGTTCCACCCCCACCAAACACCACTTGACACCTTACGAGGTTGTATTCGGCCGCCCTATGAATATCTGGTCTGCACCAAAACTGACATCCATTCATGACGTCCCGGACGTCCTAATGTCTGACTACTTGTACCAGTTGACTAAAACACTGTCTGTTATCCACCAACAGGTGCTGCATGCCATTCCCGACGCTTCCAGGGGTCCCAGACACACCATCCAACCTGGGGATTTCATACTGATTCGGAACTTCCAGCATGCTAAGAGTCTGGAACCCCGGTGAACGGGCCCCTGGCAAGTCCTACTCACCACCCGAACAGCACTTCAAGTGGAAGGAAAGCGCAATTGGGTCCATGCGCACCACTGCAAACGAATCTCCCCGACTCTGACTACGACCGAAGACGTGGCCACCCAAGAAGAGCTCCTGATCAAAGACAGACCATCACTGAACTGATATCCGGACACAGAGACACTTGAACTAGCAAAGAGTCCCGATCCCACTGTGCCATCCAGAGAAGGGTATAACCTGCGACGAAAGGAGGGAGCTTCGGTTAAGCAGACCATTGACTAAGTCATAATTCTCAGAGCGGTGGCCTAACACTACAAAGGCTGCCAGGAGAGAAGTCAGACGAAGTTTGTGGTTCTGCCCGCTACCGAGCTGCCTTGAAGATGATGGAAGCGCCCGACAAGAAGATGATGGAAGCGCCCGACAGGAAGATGATGGAAGCAACCGGACATCCGAAGATTCGCTACAGAAACCCAAAGGCTGACAAAATCCACAGTTCAAAGACTTTGCACTTTTTATCGCTCTTCTCTTTTGCCTCCTCCTCATGACCACCCTCTGGATTGTGGAAGAGAGCGCACCAGCCCATGAGACATTCCTGACCACTGCTCAACCGACCACAATGAAAGAACATTATCTGATCTCTCTCTCACCCCAGCTCCGAGAGAGGCGAAAAGAATTCTGGAACAATTCCTTCGTGCAACTGCTGCACCAGCACAATCTCGCTACCAATGCCACCAACTGCTGGATCTGTGGGTTGCTACCCCACGTCACTGGGCACTCTATCCCCTTCATTCCTTCTCCTTTATCTGTCCATGGTTCATGTCTCGCTTGGCTGATCCTCCTGCAAGAAAGCTACAGGGATAACATCACTTCCAGCAAGACTATAGCACGTTTCTATGATGGAGTCTGGCAGAACAAAACAGAGAAAACTGCTACCCCCTTCTGCCCTCCGACATCTAATGACTCTATTCATCTGGACATCCCCGTCAAAGAACGGATTGAAATGCAGGTGTTTAACAATCCGACCAGACCCACTTTTTCCTACCTACGGAAACGAACAGCTGCCACCCTGACTGTGGCCCTATCCGTCATCAACGTCACAGGCCTTATGTGCATCGAAGGGCTTGGGACACAGCTGGTAGGCCGCAGCGCTTGCCACATCATCAGAACCTTGGACTCCACTGATCCACCCTCTTTTGTCTCCTCACCGAATATGTACTTTGTTTGTGGTACAAAGGCCTACACCTGGCTCCCCAAAGGCTGGGGGGGGCACCTGTTACATTGCCTTCATCCTTCCTCCGACCTATGTGGCTCCAGCGAATCATCACAGACAAAAACAAGCCAAGGACATTGAACAAGCCGACTCCACCGGAGCACAGTTCCTTGATGCAATGAAGGGACTTGTTCCACTCTGGGGTCCGATGGCGAACAGCCGAGCCATCCGATATTTAACCCAGGCAGTTGAAACAACAATGAACATCACAGCTGGCATCCTCACAAACAACACAGCCGAGCTTCAGGCGGTCCGCTTGGTGGCTCTTCAGAACCGCCTTGTTCTAGACGTGGTTCTAGCAGATCGTGGAGCAGCATGCCGCATCATTGGGCCCAGCTGCTGCACCTATATACCGGACAAATCACCCTCAGTGTACAAAGCCATTGAACATCTCCACAGACTTTCCTCAGAAGTTCACCAGGAGCAAGAAGAATGGTCACTTGGTGGATGGTTCTGGATCACTGTAAAGAACTGGGGGTGTAGGTTGCTTACAATTATACTGATACCCGTTGTTGTGTTATGTGGGTTCTGCCTGGGAATCCAATGCTTGCCGCCTTTGTGCTCACTATGTGCAAACTGTATCTGCCCTAAGACTTTGGACTTTGAAAAGGAACGCATGAGAGCATTATACGATGTTGAGGTTAGGAATTTGATGAGAAAAGATATCGACTAGACAAGCTGGCTAGATATGTTGAAAAGGGAGGACTGTTAATATCTGGTTTTCAATGTCAACATTATCGGCGCCATCTTGTCCCCTTTCAGGCTCGTACGCACTCGCGAGCAGCAACCATTTTGAAAACCATGGCCTCCCTGCCCAGTGACGCTAGCTAGCGCGTCTCTCCCTCTGACCTCGCAAGCATCCCCCCGTGCGCTGACAGCCCCCGCTCTCTCATGCCTGAACCATAAACCTCCCTTCCAGTGCGACTCTACCTCGGAAGCGCATTCCTCACGCGGCCAACACCTCCTCATCCTTTGATAAACCCCCTTTCCTCTGTGCCCAATTGTCCTGCCCATTCCCAGGCCGCCACCTGGCCCTGCGTATGCCATTTATTGGCCCCCTTACAGTAAGCAGCTGCCCCGATTCAAAGGATCTCCGACTGATCAAGGACCCCCCACCCCATGAGATCCGATCAGACACACACATTCCGGGAATCGACGGAATGTCCTGCTGTGCACTAGCCATCACCTACTGTGGCCGGGGTGGGGACTTCTACTGTAAATGTGTGTGGGAACGGGCTTGAAGTGGGGATTCCGAGGATGCCTTTCAGTACATCAAAAGCATTGACAGGAATGTGTTTCATGTAATAAAGCCATAAAACTGTGTATAAGAGGCCAGGCCTCAAGGATGCGTTTAGAGCACCTCGAGAAGATACCCTGTTGTCTGATTTGATGTGTTCTGCTCTGTCGGAATAAACTCCTGTTTCCTGCCTTCCAGTCTCCAGCGCCTGCCTCTTTGTTTGGTAATATTGAATGGTATGAGAGGCGGCTAACGCCGGGCAAATACTGAAGGGTTCTTGGTCGAAATCGGCCCTACCTTTCCACAATAGTACACCAAGATTTTTTCCATTATTTGATGGGGTTGGCAAGGGGCCAAATTGGGAGGGCCCTGAACTGTCTGTCAAGATTGAAGAGCTATTCCCGAATAGAAGAACTTCGGTCTTAGATGAATTAAGTTTATGACTATTGGCTAGCGTTCAATTGCCTGTATGAGACATGCAGTCAGGGAATCTAACTGCCTTTGAGTTGAATGGACTGTTAATTGACACAATTATCTGTTTGTCATCTGCTTAGGATACCAGAGAAAAGCCATAGCTTTTGATTAATTTGGCCAGGGGAATGACATACAGGTTAAATAAAATCAGACTCAGGGAAGAACCCTGAGGTACTTCACAGGGAAGTGAGAAGGGAGTGGATACGTAGTCTCCAAGAGCCATTGTTTGGGAGTAGTCTGATAGCACTGTCTCTGTCTATTCCCCCTCCTCTCTCTCCTTGCCTATGTTTCTCCCTCTGCCACTCATTTCCTTCTAATTATTTGTACAATTCTCTCCCCTTCACCCCCTTTCACTCTTCGCTTACACTCTCTCTATTTTGTCTTCACTTTCTTCCTAAAACCCAATACACACCTTTAGATCTTTTCCACTCTTCCTCTTCCCTTCACTTCCATGTACACCTTTTCAGCTCCCTCCTACTGAATATTATCTTCTGTTTTCAATGTTCTCATCGTTGCATTCCTTCTTTCTCCTTCCAGCTCTCAAACCCTTTTGAAGAAATTCTTTCTTCTTTTTACTCGTTCTCCATAATGTTCTGTCTAGCAAACGTCTCACAAGGTATATGCTACCATAACATTCTACAAGTGATTTCATCACTATTTTCACTAGCCCACGTAGGAAGAGGGTATTTGCATGGAAGTCAGCAAAATCAACATATGTTTGAGTTTTCTGCACTACAACCATGCTTACAGGAAGGAAAGCCAGAATCTACATGCATGTAATGGTGAATCCATAGCAACACTTTGCTTACTCTGAAGCCACTAGGTCTGGTGGGTTAGTGGACTAACACATCCACCGTAGGGGCCTGTGTTTGACCTCATGGTCACAGCTTCAAATCCCAAACAGGCCACTCAGCCTTTCATCCTTCTGAGGCCGACTAAATGCGTACCATTGAGTTTTCAATTATTTATAGAGTTTTATAGAGCACAAACTAGACCCTGGAAGGGTATCAGAGCACTTTACAAATGTTACATCAAATAGAGAGAGTTAAAAACTAGAAACATATGTATGAATCAATAACAGGAAAAAACAAATGTTGTCATTACTATTTGTAGATCACATCGAACAGATAGAGTGAAAAACTAGGAACATGTATGTGAGTAAATAAAAGGAAAACATAAATGTCACTACTCTTAGATCTGGAAGGTATTCAAGTGTACGTTAGTCATTAGTACTTAGAGTCAAATCAATCAATCAATCAATCAAGCATTTATTTAGCGCGCTACTCACCCGGAGGGTCTCAAGGCGCTTGGGGAGGGGGGATCCGCTACTGCTCGAACAGCCAGGTCTTGAGCTGCTTCCTGAAGGCGAGGTGGTCTTGGGTCAGGCGGAGGTGGGTCGGGAGGGAGTTCCACGTCTTGGCGGCCAGGTAGGAGAAGGACCATCCTCCTTAGGTGGCTCTTCGGATGCGGGGGACGGCGGCGAGGGCGTGGTTGGTCGATCGAAGCTGGTGTGTGGGAATGTAGAAATTGAGGCGGTTGTTGAGGTATCTTGGGCCTTGGTTGTATAGGGCTTTGTGTGCGTGGGTGAGAAGTCGGAACGTGATTCTCTTGTTGCCCGGGAGCCAGTGCAGGTCTCTGAGGTGTCTGGAGATGTGGCTGTGTCGGGGGATGTCCAGGATGAGTCTTGCTGAGGCCTTCTGGATCCGCTTGAGTCTCTTCTGGAGTTTAGCAGTGGTTCCGGCGTAGAGGGAGTTACCGTAGTCCAGTCGGCTGGTGACGAGGGCCTGGGTGACCGTCTTCCTGGTCTCGGTGGGGATCCACCGGAAGATCTTACATAGCATGCACAGGATGTTGAAGCACGACGAGGAGACGGCGTTGACTTGTCTAGTCATGGAGAGGGAGGAGTCCAGGATGAAGCCCAGGTTGCGTACGTGGTCTGTTGGTTTGGGTGCGCTGCACAGGGCAGGGGGCCACCAGGAGTCATCCCAGGCGGAGGGCGAAGATCCCAGGATGAGGACTTCCGTCTTGTCTGAGTTCAGTTTCAGGCGGCTGTTCATCATCCACTCGGCTACGTCTTTCATCCCTTCGTGTAGGTTGGCTCTGGTAGTGGTGGGGTCGTTGGTGAGGGAGAGGATCAGCTGGGTGTCGTCGGCGTTAGATATGATGTTGAGGTTGTGTTGGCGTGCGATGGCTGCAAGGGGGCTCATGTAGACATTGAAGAGGGTGGGGCTGAGCGAGGAGCCTTGAGGAATGCCGCAGATGACTTCGGTGGCTTCTGATGTGAACGGGGGGAGGCGGACTCTCTGTGTCCTTCGGGCTAGGAATGAGATGATCCATTCTAGTGCCTTCTCTTGGATTCCGACGTTGCTGAGGCGCTGCACTAGGGTGAGGTGGCAGATAGTGTTGAATGCCGCGGAGAGGTCCAGGAGGATGAGGGCCGCTGTTTCCCCGTTGTCGAGCAGAGCTCGGATGTCGTCAGTGGCTGCAATGAGGGGAGTCTCAGTGCTGTGGTTGGCCCGGAAGCCAGACTGCAAGAGGTTGAGGGATCCGTTCGTCTCGAGGAAGGCGGCCAGCTGCTTGTTGACGGTCTTCTCGATGACTTTGGCCGGAAACGGGAGGAGCGAGATGGGGCGGTAGTTTTTGAGTTCGGTGGGGTCTGCTGATGATTTCTCCAGTAGAGCGCTGAGTTCGGCGTGCTTCCAGATCTCCGGGAAGGTAGCGGTGTCAAAGGAGGTGTTGTTGATGTCCCGCAGCTGGGGCGCGATGACAGCATCGGCCTTGTTGAAGACGTGGTGAGGGCAGGGGTCGGTTGGAGATCCGGAGTGGATGGAGTTCATCGTGCGTAGGGTTTCTTCGGTGTTGATCGGGGTCCAGGCGCGGAGGGTGGTGGTGGGGGGTGCAGGTGAGGTCTTGTGAAGGGGTGATGTCGTTGTTTCCGGCGCTGGGGTTGGAGATGATGTGGAAGAGTTCCTTGCTGTTGTGGGCGTTGTTGTCCAGTCGTTCCTTGAATGCGGTTTTCTTGGTGGTGTGGATCAGTTGGTGGTGTTTTCGCGTGGTGAGCTTGAGGGTGGTCATGTTGTCTGGTGTTGGGTCTCTGCGCCAAACTCTCTCGAGAGCTTGGCAGTTCTTCTTGGAGCTCTTGAGTTCGTCGGTGAACCATGGTGCTTTCTTACTGCCGGGTCTGCTGGGCGGGGTCCTCAGTGGGGCAAGGTCATTTGCGCAGTTGCTGATCCATTTTGTGAGGTTGTTGGTGGCCTGGCTGGGGTTCGTTGAGTTGGCGGGGGGGTCCTGGCTCAGGGATGCAGCTAGCTGGTCGGCTGTAATCGTGTTCGAGCTTCTGCGTGCAACCTGTTGCTGTTGGTGGTGGATCGTGTTCTTCCTGAAGCTGAAGTGGACGCAGCTGTGGTCGTCCAGTGGAGTCCGGTGGCGTGGTTGAAGGCGATGTCAGATGCAGATGCAGATCCTGGTAGGTGAGCTGCATCTGATTAGTACCCAACTAGCTCAACAATTGGAATCAAGGAAGAAGTTTGTTCATTTTAAAGTAGTTTGATTTCTTTTTTGAAGGAAGTTATTGAAGGGCTCATTCTGATTTCTGGGGGCAGGACGTTCTAGATCCTAGGTGCTAGTCAGGAGAAGGTACGGTTGTATTTCTTTTTCGAAAATCTTTGAGGTTTCAACAACAAGGTGCTGGTGCTTCTTGAAGTTTTGCCTCCACCTGATAATTCCATTTTATTGACTAGATACTTTGATGTGTTGAAGTGGAGGTCTTTGTGCGTTATATAAGCAATTTCGAGCTGTGTTCTTGCCTCATAAGGGAGCCAGTTCAGTGCCTTTAGATCAGAGGAGATGTGGTTGTTTTTTTTGGAGTCAGTGACGAGTCTTGCAGCCTCATTGAGGGAGGCTCTTAGTGGAGTCAGTCTAGATCTCGGTAAACCACATAAGATTGCATTCTCATAGTGTATTCTGGGAATCACTTGAGCTTGCACTGTTGATTTGAAGTCATGAGCGCTGAGGAAGAGTTTTACTTTCCTAAGAACATTCATATGAAAGATTGCTCCTCTGGTGGCTGAACTGATGTATTTCTGCATAGTGAGATTCTTGTTGAGTGTTATATGCAGTGATCTTGTGTAGTGTGCAGTTGAAGGCTGTTAAGTGTTTTATCCAATTTTCAATGTCAATTGGGTAACAACAAACATCTGTTATTGAACCACAAGATACAACGTCATGTTATGTCATGTTGAATTGCATATTAAGTGAAAGTCCACAGACTTAAATTTGACATGGGAAGAAGAGCAAAGAGATGAAAGCCTTAGATCATGACCAGCATGATGAAAACATGGTTTCAGAGAATTGCTATCAGAACCATCTACTAAGGCTAGTGTGTAGAAGGCTAACCAAACCACTGCACTCACAGCACAGGCTTCAGTTGATAACACTTCAAAAATGATGATAGGGGCAGACATCTAAAAACATTTACATTAAAGATAAAAGCGATGTCCCAATTCACAAAGGCAATCTGAGACAAAAGTCTAACTTTACAACTTTTGGTATTCACACAGCATCACATCTGAGAATCTTTTGCTCATGGTATATGCAATCCACAATTTGGTCTCCCTCAGTGTTGACTGTAGTGTTACACCAAAATTTGGGGGAGCGCAAATTGTCGACTGCATGTACCATGATGCAAAGGAGCAAATGTTTCTGAGATGTGATGCAGTGGCTGCCCACACACTTTTCCCTGCCCAAACTGATTTTCATGACCTCCTCTGCCATTTATCTCATGTTCCTAATGTTCCTTTTTGTAAAAATTGCAGTCCGGCCCAATGATAACACTTTATACGGCCGGAGCCAGAGATCCCAGCCTGAGCCAGAGAGTACTGCCTGAGCCAGTGAGTACAGCTTGAGCCAGAGATTCTGGCCCGACTGCGGATGTGAAGATGGAAGTCATAAATGTCCTCTGTGAATACCAAATGTCGTAAAGTTAGACTTTTGTCTCAGGTTACCTTTGTGAATCAGGCCCTATATGTTAATGAAAGATAATTTCCTTGGTGAATTGGGAATCATAACTGAGGCCAAACATGTAAAGGCATGAAAAACAGGACATCAGGATCATCTAAGAAAGTAGCTCTAATAAAAGAGAAATCCAAACCAAACCATGCATTGTGAGAAAAATATTCAGCAGCAGCCTCAACCAAATATCTTGCTTCCTAGATGTTATATCATGTAGAAATCTTGGTGGGACTCACCCAGTGATTCCCCAAACATGGAGTTATCAAAAAGAAATAGACGGGTTTCTTTCTATAGGCAAAGGGGTTATTTTGTAGCAAATTATTAGAAATTAAGTTGACTAGCACTCTGCAAACCTGCAGTTCAGACGTTAGACAGCTATTTCTTTCCCTTATCATGGGAGGGACGTCAGAAGGAAAATAAATGTATGTGGAATAAAAATGTACAGGGACAACATGGTGGGAGGTAAGCTTATCCAGAAGTGTAGAACAACAAGTATGAATATACCTTGAATATAAAATAGTAAAAGAGTATGGGTATGGCTTTGAGCTTCACTGGAGTGGACACAAGAAAACAACATTTATAATTGGTAAAAGCAGCAGGAGAAATATCCAGGCATAATGCAGTTAGCTCAGAAATCTGTCATGGTGCATTTATCCCAGAAGTGAATATATATGTTTGTCAATTAAACATTTAGCTGATGATGGGAACAATTCGGCTCCAGAAGCAGACACATCTTAAGCATGGGCAAATTTTGCGAAACTGGCGTTTGCGAATTTTGGGAATTTGCGAACTCGCAATCCGCAAAATCCACAAATTCTCGCGAATTTTGGTTTTTTTTGTGTTCGCAAGGATTTCTGCCAGTTCTAAAGGATTTCTGACAGTTCGCGAGGGTTTTGTACCAGTTCGCAATTGCAAACTTACATGTCGGTTCACAACGGTCACGATTATGTTGTTTCTACGTCTGGTTCATCATCACAGGTTCCCAGCACCCTCTGTTTCACCCCTGCCACCCTCTGTTTCACCCATGCCACCCTCTGGTACATCAATGCCACCCTCTGGTTCATCATCACTGTAGATTATGGGGGGAAAAAGCAAGCACACCTGCCTGCTTCAACTGACATGAATTAATTTGGGGTTGATTTATTAATGTGTCACTGTTTTAAAATTCCAGTCTGGCACCTGCTTCCTTATCTGTAATTTGCTTTCTGTTGCAGTGCAATTTTTTTTTCCAGGACCTTTGTGGCCTACTTGTAGCTATTCTATGAGCCTGCTGTGAGGGTCAGAGCAGGGTCATAAAATTGTTGCAACTAGCAACTGAACTCTGGAGGGGCCCTTGTCAGGAAGCACTACAGGGTACGGTTACTAATGATGAGTTTGAACTTTTGAACCGGCTTTCACTTTTGCAAAACTCGTTTTTCTGCAGAACAGCATTACAGCAACTGTAATGCCCCACCAAGCTCATATGAGGAAGTTGATTTCTAATCCAAAAAGTTCCAAAGAAAATCAAAAGGCCTCAAATCCAAAAAAGTGCAGGCAAATGTCAACCTGAGGAGTTATTCTGATAAAAATCATCATTTTCAGAAGGTCTATGCTGCTTGCTAGTAGATTTCTTGTGCAGAATTGCAATTTTTGTAATTTCGCGAGTGCGAGATTGTTGCTGCATGCCGCACCTACATGTTCGCAATTGTGAACTTACACCGCACGCCGCAAAATTGTATCACCAAGAAAAAAAAATCTGCTGCGTGCGAATTTGCGGATTTTCAGTAAATTCGCACGCGTTCGCGGATTGCGAATTTACCGAAAATCAACAAAATTTGCGAGCGTAACGGATTTTCCGCCCATGCTTAACATCAATGTTTTCACCCTTAAAGAGTTTTTTCCAAACTACATTTGTTAACATTAAGTACACCTCCAAAACAGCCTTTCAGAGACATGGCAGGTTATGTCATGGCCAATGCATTAGAAGTTTAACCACCAAATGATCAGGCTACTTGCGTGTCTGTGCAGCAGATGCCTCAAACTGCCCACCTATCAAACTGTGAAGATAGGAGCCAGGGGCCTCAATTACATCATTTTGTTCCAGGGCAGAGCTGCATGTCACTTTGCTGCACTGCCCTGCATGAAAAATAAAGGGCAAGAATGTGCCATAGCTGTCAGATATGGCCCATTTCTGTCACCTTTCATTGTGCTGGCTGAAAGATGGCTGCCTAGCGCCATTGCAGGCATGCTACGTTGTTGGCACAATTGTTTTTGTGAAGGAATGAAAACCTTCCTTCACAAAAACAACTATTATGTCACCTCTGGAAATGTTCAAGGCATGCTTTGTTGTAAATCTGGGAATTTGTCAAAATCCATGGGCACCCACCGGAAAGCCCATAGCACACCTCCTCAAGGCATTGTGAGGCAACACAGCAACTTGCACTGTGCTACCTTACATCATATCTACGATGCCATGAAAAAAGCCACGTCGGGTGGCTTTCCTTGGCCTCGTAAATCTATTTTCTGCACTGTGCAAAGATCAACTAGCGTTCCGGAGGAGCACTGGGCTTTTATATAAGTCTCCCGGTTTCCTTATACCTAAATGAAGAAGCCTGAAACAGGCATGTTAACTCACTAAGCTATATTTCATGGCTAGCCAGTATGCTTCAAAACGATCTAGAACTGAAGTAGAGTGAGTTATATGTGTAGCCTACCAGAAATAGTCGTAGTTCTGCCCTGCTGTCTGTTCCAAGACAATCCCACACCGAAATTTAAAGATTTCTCAAGTGGACCGTGCCTCAGTAAGGCTGCCAGTGTTAAGACAAGGTTGGTGAATTACTCATAAGGTATTGTAAAATGGTCTCTAACCCCTTCCATGCTCATGACGAGCTCAGCTCGTCATGAGGCACAGTTGAGCTGTGCTGATGACGAGCTGAGCTCGTCATGACACCAGCAAAATGGCAATTTCCAGCACAGGGCAAAAATAACCACAGCAGCGATGTGGCTAAGATACGGACGATGAGTAGCATTGATACTGTAATCCAAAGCTTAGCGATACTTAAAAAAAGTTTGCTAATCCTTTTATCAGTCACCAAAGAAAGTGATGTGCTGTTAAAAAAGTGTTACTGTCTCAGTCGAGATGCAAAGTTACTGTCTCATTAGAAGTACATCAAAAATGTTTAGAAATCACAGCTATGCCCAATTAAAAAATAATATGGCAGCTGGAAATTTAAAATACTGTACAAGCCCATTTAAATATGATATTAACCTTGCTGAGAAGAGTGGTTAGCTTCCTCACTGTTACTCAGTGTGCTTTATACCTTTTCAGAAAGATAAAAGGTATGGCATTTGGAAAGACCATAACCATAAAAACCATATTCCACTATCTGAAACTGGCAAAACTATCTGAAACTAGCATCAGCCTGTTGATCAGCACCCGCAAATACTTTTCGTCCCTACTTATCCATTCTAGGGTTGCAGCCTGGTCAGATTGAAACCGCCCAACCAGTGTCTTAATAGCCCTGCCAGTAGAAACATTTTAAAATCATATAAAGCTGGTATTTTGCACCATATAAATGCTTATTCCAGGCTGTAAATTGTAGGTTAACACACTTCACAATCTGCTCTACTGCTGCTCCAGTGACCCCTGAATGATAACTGAAGTAAACACAGATAGAAAGACCATATTAAAATGAATTCAGACATTTTACATAACGGTCTCCCTAAAAAGCATGCCTGGGCCATTGCAGGATTGTGAAAAGGGAACAGATGGCCGGTATTTATCCTCTGGTAAAGTTAGCCACCCTTCAGATTAAGGTGGGGGGGGGCACAACCCTTGACCAGAGATTTCCTACATAAACATTTGGCCGCTCTTCTTTTGCAGTCTTTTTTCAAAACAAATGCAGTTCAGTTAACTGCTCTATGTCACAAGCTGGGCTGACCTAGCCCCCATGCATCCCCCCATACATAGACAGACAAAAACACACATACAGACTCACCGTAAATATACTTACATTTCGTTGTCAAGGAATTCGTGTTAAAGGCTTATTCATGATGAAGGCATGCTTGATAAAGGAATTGCATGGTAAACATATTTTAGAGGATAAAGGATACATGGTAAAGGCATCTTATTGTAAAGACAGCGTTGTAAAGGCTGTATATCGACCAGGTAGGCCACAGTAGATGGGTCCCAAAAATACACCAATGGCAGTGAAAGCTAAATGTCACTTCTGGACTTAAAACATGTTTTGTCATCCACAATGTTGAAACAAGGAAAACATGGCATCAGGCCGATATGTGTAGACTGACTGCTGAGGCTTTCAAACTTGCAGTCAAAACTGGCATGCAAGGAAGGAACCAGACTTTCAAATAATAAATATATTAATTCTAAATAGTATCTTCAAGATACAGCACATTCCTTTCCTTTTCTTCTGATTTAGGGCAGTGTAGCTACAAGGCTTGCGATGCTGCACTATGCCAAGATATTGTAAATATTCCCCAAAATGTTAAATTTTTACAAAGTAAAAAAGGGGCAATAAGAATTGTCCTACTCCGGGTATTTATATATGTTTTAAAACAAATGGATGAATATAAAACTCCATGGGTGGGGCCAAAAAGTGTCCTAGTACAGTTTATTTGCAATTGCCTCCATGTTTCCTGCTTGCCTGCCAGCATTTGCATCAATTTTCCCCTCAGAGGCTCTTCATCCTCCAGGAGCACATGTTACTGTTATGTTATGTTATGTTATGTTATGTTATGTTATTTTATGTTATGTTATGTTATGTTATGTTATAAGCATTTATTAAGCACACGTACACCAATGGTTTCTTGGCGCTCGTCTGGGCACCTACTTTCCGGAGCAGTATGGGAATTTTAGAATCGTTTTTTTTTAGGGGGGGAGGGTTCTGGGGAACAATGTGTATGGCTATGGTGAGGGTTATAATGATTATGGGATTGTTTGAAGGTGTTTGAGAGAGTTGCTAATTGATGCCATGGATGGCAAGCAGCATACCACCAACCCCACACAGAGGAGGGGGAGCAGGGGGGTCAGGGGGTGAGGGTGTCATTGTGCCCTGTGATGTTTTATAAGTCCCTCCGAGAGGCTGGACAGAGTCAGATACCTCAGAGTCAGATGGTAAATTACCTCCTCACTCTCAGTGTTACTGGGTACCTCTGTGTTTGTGGCTTTTGATTCCCAGTGATCTTACTGATGGTCCCACAAAGTCAGGCATAGTGTTTCCCTCACATACTCTGAAGGACGGTAAAAGTAGAAAAAAAACATCACAAACAAAGTATAGAGTAAATTAGCAAATTGTGCACACATCAAAGAGGTCCTCAATTTCTACATTGAAGGGTAATATTCTACCGAAGGTGAAATCACAAAGAGCCTGATTCAGCATTTAGCATAGTTTTTGATGTCTCACAGATGTCATGGATAGTCTGCCAGCCTTACTAGAAGGGCAATCTATCCTGTGGCACTTGCGGTAAGGCACATTGGATATTCAGCACATTTGTGAATACCCATCTTCAAACTCAAGGGTAATCTGTTAATGTACACATTTAAAAGCAAAGCCTACATTTACAAAGTATGCAATTATGTTTACAAACCAAAAACACTTTTTCCCATCTATAGAGTTTGATCAACCAGTCACGCTGTCACAATTGTGACATTAAACTGGTCCACTATTTTTAAAAGTGCCATACAAAGTAATACACCTGTAACATGGTGGATGCGCATTTACCATGTTTGTGAAGGAGTGTTATATCCTTGTGTACTTTAGTTTTTTACACAGGAGGGCTATCATAATGTTTTTAAATAGATCCATAAACCATGTGTACATAGATTATTTAGGTCCATCATACACCCGAGGCAAGATGGAGAAGAATTTATCAATGTAATTGACATGTGTATCAACCAGGTCCAGAAACAGAGACCATGCTGAAAAGGCACATCATTAAAAATTAAAGTATGAACCATAAAACCCTACGACGGTTATTTATTTATTCTTTAAATATATTTTTATTGTATTTTCATAGACATGGTACACACAAAATAAAAACACGTACGATTTCTGGCACATAGATCCCTGCACCTGTACAATATATACCATAGACAAATGAATAATCTATGCATTGTTTCCTCTGTTGGGCGGTTGGTTCCATGTCCCCTTGGGCTAATAGTTCAGTGTACACATTATGATGGACTTCCTTTGTTGGCTCTAAGCTTTTTCGTAGACATATAACATGAAACATGTTACACATAGGTGGTTGAGTTTCGGCGTACAACATCTTGTTTCTATCCCTCATTTTATTTTGACTACGGTGGTTTGAATGGGTCTAGCGCCTTGTCTAGTGAGGACCACATCTGTCTGTTGGGTTTCTTCCAGGGCGTATAACTTAGTGCTGTGTTGTCGGCACCTCTTAAGAATATAACCCAGTTTATCCATTCTTTAAAGGTGGTCTTGCAGGTGCTTTTCCATTTGACCAGTATAATCTTTGTGGCACTCATTAGGAGGAAGTCGAGAAGGTTTCTGTCTTGTTGTGTGTTGATGTCGGTATTGATGTGTGCTGTTGTTAGGGTGCAGAACTCCCTCTTGAGGGTGCAGCCTAGTGTCTGGTTGGTGAAGTCGAACACTTTGTCCCAGAATTTCTTGACCTTGCTACACTGAAAGATTAGGTGGGCTAGGTCCCCTGTTGCCTTGTTGCAGTTCCACCTCTGGCTGTTCTCTCTTAGGCTCAGTTTCAGAAACTTTGCTGGGGTCAAGTGTGCTTGGTGTAGTAACTAAAATTTAGTTTGCGCTAGTACTGGTAAAATTATATTTTGCGTGGGGGAGGCCCACATGGTCGTTAGTTCCTGCTCTGTGAGAGTACGGCCTATCTGGTTTTCCCAGTACCGTTTATTTTTTTTGTTGAGTTTTGAGGTCATTGGGCAAGGGAGTTTATATATGTGTAATATGTGGTGCCCCATTTTGTTTAGGTTTTCCATGAGTTGAAAAATTGATGTGGTAAGACTGCTAAGGTTCGCTTTTGTGATCGCTGTTTTAATGGTCAGGAAGTTGTATAGTTTCGCCTCTGGAAGGCCGAACCTACCCTTTATGGTGTTAAAAGTGAGCGGTTTGCCTTCCTCTTCTAGGTTTGCTGGATGTGAGAGGCCTATTGTTCTCCACTTATTTATTTCTAGGGTTTTCCCTCTGTTTCTTATTTTTGGGTTAGCCCATAGTGCCACCCACTTCGAGTTTTTTAGGCTTACCTCTAGTTTCTGATCTACCTTATGGCGGACAGTTCTTGTTATCTTGAATATTGGGTTCCCTTTTAGTGACTGTTGTTGGCTGTGAGGAGGGTTAGGGGGTCTGAATTGTCTAGGATGGCTTTTTCTAGGGCTAGCCACGTTGGTGTGTATTTCTGGTTTTAGATTACCCAGTGCAACCCTTGTCTGGCTATGCAGGCTGTCTGAAATGTTCCTAGATCTGCCACGTTAAGGCCTCCTAGCTCTTTCCTCAGTCTAAGTTTTTGGAGGACTATTTTGGGTTTTTTATCCCTCCAGATGAATTTGTTCAGTGCCTGGTCTATTCTCTTGTGGAAGTTGTCGGTTAGTGCTAGGGGGAGCATATTGGCCAGGTAGTTAAATATAGGTATACCCATCATTTGATTGTTTCTATTCTTCCCCACCAGGTGATAAATTTGGGTGACCATTTTTCCAGCAGGCCTCTTATTTTTGTCAGTGTCCTCTTTTCGTTTAGGTCTAGGGTGGTTCTTAAATCCTTACCAAAGTTGATTCCTAGGTATTTGATCGATTGTGTTTGCCACACCAGAAATAAGTCCCCTAGTACTAGTTTGGGCATGTATTTGTTCATGGGCATACACTCTGACTTGTCTCTGTTTAGTTTGTACCCGGAGTGGGAGGCGTAGGTGTCAATGGTGCTCATGAGTGCGGGTATGGATACTGTCAGGTTTTCCGAATTATCAATAAGTCATCTGCGTAGGCCACCAGTTTGGCCGTGGTTTTATTGATGGATATGCCTGCTATGTTCTCAATTGTGAGAATGTCTTTGATCAGTGGTTCTAGTGCTAGTAAGAACAGCAGTGGGGATAGCGGACAGCCCTGTCTAGTCCCTCTTTGGAGGTTGAATGGGACTGAGGTTGTGCCGTTATTGGAAATCTGCGCTTTTGAGGTTTTGTTGTACATAGCCATGACTCTGGCCATTGCCCACAGAGTCAGAGGTGACAAATATCAGATGCTCATTCTCCTCCCCGAACTCATCAATAATAGCTTTGATCTTAAGATGAAAAAAGCTAGTTAGGTTGTTACACAATTGCTGGTAGGGAGGTATCTGCTTTTTTGTACATTCCAGGTTGGTAAGATTCTTTAGAATATTAAAAATACTTTTAGAAGCATTAGGGGCATTAAGGATCATATTTGTAAAAGTGTTCTGCCTTAACCTTGATTATCTCCTTTTTATAAGACGCGATCTTGGATTTCCATATTTGTTTATCCAGATCAGCATAATCCCTTCTCCATTTTTTCTCTGCCTGCTTACAATCCAATTTCATGGTTTTTAAAATGTCATTAAACCAAGGCTCCGAGGGCCTGCTGCTGGTTCTGTGCTTTTTCATCGGGGCTACCACATCCAAATCTGCCATGATCTTTTTGCAGAGAGTGGAATAGTTCTTGCCTACTGAATTGGTAGCTAAAAACAGTTGTCTACCGCAAACAGCGGGACTGAGCCTCCATTGCGTAAGAGCCCCTTCCAGTCACGACCAACATAATTCTTACTAACCACATCGTTCGGAGGTTCTTTTTGACCATGTCCACTACAAATTTAATAAAAAAATGGTCCTACCAAACCAAAGGTAAGAGTTCAGTGATAGTAAGAAGATGCTCTTCAGAGAAAATAAAATCAAGTGTATGGCCTCCCTTATGGGTTGCTTCAGTCACCTGCTGAAAAAGGCCAAGGCCCTCGCACAACTGGAGAACATTAAGGTAGCCTGAATTAAGGGGGCCATTCATCTAAAGGTTAAAATCCCCTAGTATAACCACTCTATGATGAACAGCAATCATGTTTGTGAGGGTCTCTAACAGTAGCTGCTGCTGTAAACCTGTGAAGACCCCAGGGGGCCTATACCATATAATCCCTGTTAGTACATACGCATGGACATTTTTAATGGCAAATCCTAAAAGTTCTGTTCTTTCAATCTCATCAATATCGATGGTGACCAGATCCCAGGAGTCCTTGTAGATAACCCCAATACCCCCCCTCTCCCACTATGTCTAAGCTTGTGAATTTAACCAGGGAGACAGGCCACTCCTGAATCGGCCTAACACTCCGGGCAAGTCTACGTTTCCATTATAAAGAAACTCTCCAGACCATGGTGCTCTAACAACAGTTGAATTTCCATCCCATGTTTAGGCAGAGATCTTACATTCAGAAGCCCACATGACAGCAGGTCTCTACTTACAAAATCTGTAGTCGGGGTGGCTGTTACCTCAAGTCTAATAATCCCCGTACCTTTGCCCTGCACCGCTATGTCTCGGGGCTCTGCTCCGGTATACCTTATAGTTGACCCACACGCTGTACCTCCAAGAGTCCCAATGGGAGCGGCAGCATGTCTGGCGATGGGCGCGTCCTTGGCACGGACGGGCTTGCCTTTGGCGCGCCCGCTGTGCACGTCTGCTGCACGTACGTGCCGTCATCAGTTCTTATGCCCCGCCAGGATGGAAAGCTAGACCGCTAACTTTAGAGATGTGCTGACACTGTGGGCCTGCTCTGTCCTGGTGCTGTTGCAGGTCAATGCTGGAAACGGACTAGAGTACAGATGTTGCATACATGCCCCCTCGGAAAGTGTTCTTGTTGCACTACACCATAATTTGTGCATTTTTTTTTTCAACTTTGTTTCTCAATAATATCCCTTTTGTTTTTCCATCTACAATTTCAGGCTGGGCCTTACACTGTGCTATACTTAGGAAAACAATGCACACTTACCTTACCAATAAATCTACATCAGCCAGGCAGTGGCGTAACCCAAGATTGACTTACGAGAGGACCAAGAGGAATGTCAAAATGCAAATACACATTATTGACCAGGATATCACAGTAACAGTATCAATTTTCATTATCTTTTAAATAATTTGTTTCATTTTTTGGTTGACAATCTTTACAACAGTGTGTGTTCTTGTTGTTGTTATTATTATCATATGGTTTGCTCTCTGTTTATGATTCATCCCTACCAATATTTACATTTTTTATTTGCTATCTGTAAAAGTAAGCCCGGAACAACTGAACAAAAACTGTATGTAATCCGGGTCTCCTTATCATTCAAGAAAAAGTCCAACCAAATGTCCAATTGTTCAAAACCCCAACGCCCAATTCCCACCCACCAAAAAACAATAAATAAAAAAGGGGCAATAAACAGGGTCTCCTATGTCTGGCGGGATTGTCTTTGGAGGACACCCCCTGCCTCCTCAAGTAGGGCGAAGTGGCGCTTTAGAGCATGGCAGTTGCAGCCACAGTGGGGGGGCACCAGCGATGGAATGGCGGTGGCAGGCGGTTGTCAAGCGATGGTGCCGTACCGCTGGAGGGCTTTGGCTGGGGCCCGGGGCATTGGAGGAGGCTTCAGCTGCTGCCGCCTCCTCCGCCTCTTCCAGGACCACCAGCCGATGATATCTCGATTTTATGGCCTCCAGCTTCCGGCACCATGCCTTGGCAGCCAACTCCTACCGAAAAGGTTTGGAAGGAGTAGCTGTATATCAAAAAGAAAAAACAAGACTATTAAAAATATACTCCTAGAAAAACAGTAAGACTAGTTAATTATACAAATAGTGACAAGGTAGCACTATAAAGCACAGTACATAACATTTGTGGTATGTATATTTCCTCTCAATTGCTTGGGCTTTAACATTTGCAGGATTTTTTCAGGCATTCACCCAACCATGCATCTGATTTCTATCCGCCACCTTTGCAATTTGCAAGCTTGCATCACACGTATCCTTCTCAGTCATAAATATTAAATCTCGCCCGTCCTTCTTCCTTCCACCCATCTTTCCCTTTTTAGTTCAATACCATGTGATCTGATCTGACTTTTAGTCTTCTCTCAAAAACTTTCAAAGTGGAGTTGAAATCAGTTAGAAGAGGCCATTGGTTACTCAATGCTCCCACCCCTAATGCCTTTACTAATCCTAATTAAAGGATGTCTTCATCCTTCAAACGTTCACAACAACTCTTACTTACTAAGGCTTCATTAGGATCCGCCCGCCATCATCACGCTAAAAGGGACTGCCCGCTATTAGGGTGGGGGTCCGGTGAGGGCAATTAGGATGTGCCTGCCACAGTGGCGGGCGCATCCCATATATTTATCATTGCCGCGGTTGGTGCTGAAAGCCCCGCCCACCGCAATGCTAAAAATACATGTTGTGCTTTTCAATGCACAACGTGACGGGCACCGCGCGGGACACCCAAGCATACTCCACATGCCTGCCGCCACAGAAAGGCATTCCAAAATGCACATTCTAATATGGCTGCCGGTGCCTTTCAGACACCGGCACCATATTGAACCCTTTTCCGCCTGGTCGACATGTCGACCGTGCGGAAAAGCGGCGGACGGTCTTTCCATCCGCAGCGGAACCCCCAGCCATTGTTATATGGCAGGGGTCTTTTCTACAGTGATGGCAGGAGGTTTGTGCCTGCCGGGCCGGCAGTGACTACCGCCGGCCAGGCGGAGGCAATCCACCTGCCATCTTAATGGGGCCCTAAGTATCAACAGTACAGTATACATACAGTACACCCATGCAGTGAGTGTAAGTCAATAGTTAAGGATTATGAATCTAACTTACCACCACCCACCACTGGTGCTGGCTCACCCCCTGCAGCTCCTTCTGCAGCTGCTTCATCCTCGCCAGCCACGTCACCTTCGCCACTGGCCCCAGCACTGGTGGTCGGTAGTGCGCCTAGAAAAAACATTACACATTTTTTAGGTGTCATAAACACCTCCCCCTATTGGTCAGTAGCCAGATTGAAAAATTAGTTAATAATATACAACCTACATCACAAGTAGAAATCAGGTAGTAGTACAGTAGACATTAGTAGTTATATGGTCCCTAGGGTCTTTCTAGTCTTTTCTTAGATAGCCCGAGCAATGCAATCATTTTACCTTTGTGTCTTTTATTTTTGCACATGTGACTTTACCTCACAGCTTGTTGTATAAGACACCTTTGAGCCCAACTGACCTCATATTGCCACTGTCTAAGCGCTGCGTACAAGGTCAACCAAAACATTAACAAGCCACTTTGTTATGAAGTTCTGGCCAACGGCGGGGTAACATGGCGGCCGCTGATTGAGGCGGTTGGGAGCTTCCTCTCTGTCAGCGGCGGGCGTGGTATGCTGGGAGCGAGTGGCGGTCTCAGCAGCTTTGGCAGGATTGCGGGCTGCATATTGTAAAACTCGTGTCCCATCTTGATCTCAATCGATCACCAGAAGCCGCTTTTCAGCACGTCTAAGAAAGGGAAAACAATGGCGCTGGGGAGCGTCTGGAGGGAAGCGTTGGTACGTCTTAGGAGGAGCCGCTCTGCAGCCACAAGACCTGGGTTTCTGCCCTGGGTTTTACGAAGAGAATCCTTGCACACAGAGGCAAGCGAGCAGTCCCGATTTGTTTACTTTCCTCTTCATGAGGAGAATCTGAAAAGAACTTCTCATCTGGGTCCTCGGCGGCTCTATAAAGTGGAATCAATCGTGACTGAGGCAGACAGAGGTTTTAACAATGCAAGACGCACACAGCCTCCCATGATCCCGGTAAGGAGACGGAAGAGGGGAGGTCAGAAAGACCTTAAGGGTATAAAGGAGGGCACAGAGGATGGGGGCTTAAGCAAGGTGTCAGGCAAGAAAGGCAGGAGTAACAAAAAAAAGAGGAGAAGCAGGGGGAGGAAACATGAGCTGGACACAATTTAACTCAGGATTCAGCAAAAAAAAATCTACAAAAGTCTTAGCAGTTAATAGATATACTCTAAGAAGTAGAGGAGTCTGGCGCGTAGAAGACTTGGTGGTCAGTGTAAAAGGTGTGCAGGGAAACCCGGTGGTTCAAGTAATTTCACCTAAGCATTCAAAAGAAGCTGAAGGGGACAAGTCATCTTCGCCAATATCTGAAATAGAAGGCTCTATAACGAAAAGAAAGACAGGGAACTCGGAAAGTAAAGAGAAAGAGAAAGAACCCAGTGGGAAAAGTAAAAAGCTAAAAATCACACCGTCTCTATGCTCATATTTTAAAGTGAAATCCCTTCATTCTCCTCCTAACTATTCAACTAGCCCTGTAGCACCAAAACAAAGTGTGAATATTTCAGCTCTAGCCTCAGAACTAAGTCAGAAAATAAATTTATATTTAAAAGCAGGACGCCAGGAGGATATTGTCACACAAATACCATTAAAAAATAGATTTGGATTACTGGCAGGTTTGGAGGACTCCGCTTCGGTAGATACGGATGACCATACGGTAAAGCTCCTGCAAAGTATTCAGAGGGACCAAAGTTGTTTGCCCATTGCAGAACTCCCCTTTTGCCCCCCGGACGATGGTACTGGCCCAACTCCAGAGCGGATACAGGAATCTCCTCATGATTTGGGGAAACTAATGTTAACCATGTATGCAGAGATCAAACAAAGGTTTATTGTCTCTGAAGAAAACCCAAAAAAATTTCAAGGGCAATGTGATTCGATGGAAGAAAACCGAAACAAAATCCAGGGCAATGTGAATCGATGAAAGTCAAGATTAACTTTTTAGTTAAGAGGGTCAGAGTTATGGAGCAAGGTGGTCTCTAATCAGATGGGGATCACTAAACTACAAAAACATGAACAAGAACTGAGAGATAAAATTGAATTCCTTGAAAATAATGCGAAGCGCAATAACATCAGAATTCTAAATGTTCCAGAAGGGGTAGAAGGGGGTAACATTAAATCATGTCTTGTCTTGCTTGTTTTAGAACAGAACAGTGATCTTGATCAAGCTTCTTTGGAAGAAGATATACAGAGAGTTCATCGCGACCCCTTCGTTGCTCACACCGGCAGAAAGTCAGCTAGGAGGATTTTAGTAAATTTTAGAACGTACACGTTGGAGGAAAAGATTCTCACAGGGGCATTAAAAGCAGGATCATATAAATAAAACGACTGGTCTTACCGTATCGGATCCGACCTTTTCTCGCACCACGCTTGATCGTCAATGGGAACTTAGTAAATTTATTCCTGAACTAAAAGAGTTAGGTGCAACAGCAACAATTAGATTTCCAGCTTCACTTAGAGTGATGCTAAATTACAAAATGCACAATTTCAGAGATCCTAATGAAGTAAGAGCCTTTATAGATGGAACTAAAGGATAGCCACATCAGTAAGTTATCTGTACATAGATGCCCTCCGGGACAGGGAAAAGCTCTAAAAGAGGTGTAAGATTATACCTCAGGAAAAATGGGAGGGTTTGTTGGAATGCCGGTAAAGAATAAAATTAGTGGTCTGAAGATAATGACATGGAATGTCAACGGATTAAGTCTTACCTAGAAGAAAAAGATTTTTTGAGTATCTGAGACTTTGTGATTCGGATATTATTTTTGTTCAGGAATCATACTTGGCAAAAGAGGAATGGCCAGATATAATAAAATATCTACCTTGGCTAGATTACTGTTTATATACATCTCAATAAGTTACTATAAAAGGGGTAGCAATTTTGATCAAAAAAACATGTCATAGTGTACTGGGAGAAACACTGGTTGATCCGTCAGGGAGGTGGATCATAGTTAAGCTTAAAGTACAGGGTCTCTGGGTAGCTTTAGTCGGGTATTACGGCCCCAATTTAGATGATACAGAACCCCTAAAAAATGTATTTTTTCATCTACTTGAGGTGAACTTCCCTATTATCATGGGGGCCATTTTAATACTACTTTGGATCCAAGTCATGACTCTACATCTAAGAGGTCAGCAGCGGCTAACCCAAAAATGAGGGCGGTAGTGCAGTAAATAATGCAAGACCTAGGCTTGATAGATATTTGGGCTACAAAGGGCCCGAAACTCCGACAAGCTGCAGGGAGGTACACGTTTTATAACAAAAAACATGGCCATAGGGCACAAATAGATTTCTTCTTGGTTTCTTCTTCGATTAGTCAGCAAATAAGTAGGGTATTGCACATACCAGATCACTCTGCAGTTGTTTTATATCTTGAGATAAAACATAACACAGAGGAAAGGAGATGGACTATGAATAGATCCTGTGGAGAAGTGTGGCTCAATGGTGAGAGCGGCAGACCCTGATGCAGAGGTCTGGCCCAGGACCAGGGTTCAATTCCCTGCCTCAGCGGGTCTTGGGCTCAAAAATTCCACGGACCTGATAATTCTCACCTCGGTGCCTATTCCAATCATGGAGTTCCACTCAGCAACTCTTAAGCTTGCTTAATCTCCACAATGGCCCCCACAATGCTAAGAATGCCTGGCCTACACCTTGGGGGTGCCCAGGAGTGGATGCCTCACAGGGAAAGCCAGGATGGGTTCCACAGCGGTATTCGTACAAGCGCCTTGAGACCCTTGCAGGTAAGTAGTGCACTATACAAGTATCAATTAACATTTTACATTTACATGCTTATTGTTTATTTAACAATAATAACTACCCTGAAACTTTCCACAAAGTAATTCTTCAACATTAACCTTGGGTCTGCACCTTTGGATACGGTCTAGGACGCTTTTAAAGCCTACCTCAGAGGTATATTAATTGGTCTCGGTATATCACATAAGAAAAAGGAAAAAAAAGAACTTGAGGTACTAGAAAAGCAGTCAAAAGAGCACAGAGAGTGCTAGATGGCTCTCATAATACAACAAACGAAGAAGAACCATCCAAGACTAAGGCTAATCTAGCTGATTACCTAGAGATTAAGATAAAACAAAAATGGGAGGCGAGTACATTCGCAAATCATGATTATGGGGAGGGCCTGGAAAACAAGGGCAGACCTAGTTAGGAATACCATTAAAGAAATCAAATGTCCGGAAACTGGGCTAGGGATAATAGAGGAGGGAGGGATTAAACAAGCATTTTCAGTGTTTTTTCAACATCTCTATACAGAGAATCTAAGTCCAGACACTGATCAAATATCAGCCTTCTTTCAAGATATTGATCTCCCAAGTATTAGTGAAAAAAATAGGAATGAGCTATCAGCCCCATTTACGATTGAGGAAATTTATGGAGGCATTAAAAGCTTGAAGAAAGGGAAAACTGCAGGACCCGACGCTCTACCTAATGAAATATAGTCTACTTTAAAGGAAGAGTTAGCGCCCATATTATTAGATTTGTTCAACTCCATCTACATCTCACAACTGGCTTTCCATGTATCATGGCAAGCAGCCACCATAATTGTATTATTAAGACCTAATAAAGACCCAAAGATAAGTGAGCCATATAGACCGATCTCCCTACTCAACTCAGACTATAACATTTTTACTCAGTTAATCTCCAAGAGACTGGAGAGGGTGATCAGTCTTGTCATTCACATGGACCAGAATTGCTTTATTAAGGGCAGACACCTTCACAATTTAACTCACAAACTAATCGGAATAATTGACTTGGCCACCACAATCCACAAACTGATAACAATCATGACCTGTGACGCAGCTAAAGCGTTTGACAGGGTGAATTGGGTGTTTTTACAAGAAATAATTTGGTGTTTCAATCTAGGAGATAAGTTTTTACAAGCTGTTAAATTCTTATATAATAGCCCAGTTGCACGGGTATTGGTAAATGGATCCCTTTCGCTGCAATTTAAAATAGTAAGAGGAACCAGGCAAGGGTGTCCCCTCTCTCCATTGCTTTTTGATATGTTTATTGAGCCACTCGCTATTAAGCTAAGGAAATCTCAGGCAATAACTCCATTTGTTTGTAATGATTAGGAAAAAAAAATAAGCCTTTACGCAGATGACCTAATGAATTGCACGGGTCATTTACAACATTCAATATCGACTATTTGGGAAATCATAATAAGATTTGTGGAAATATCTGGTTATGCAGTGAACCACAATAAAACTGAAATTATGCAATGGAACACATTTTACAGTTGTCCACAAATAAAGCAAAAAATTAGGTATTTCAGCGTAGAGGTGGTACAGAAAATTGAATCAATAGCAAAGGTTAATTTTGATAAAGTAACAGCGAAAGTAAGAACTCTACTACAGAAATGGGAAGCTTTGCCATTATCCTTTTTAGGCAAATCTAATCTTGTAAAGATGTCTATCCTCCCAAAGTATACGTTTTTATTTAACTCTATTCCTCTGGAGTTTATGAAGGAATGGATAAATAAGATGCAAAGTCTTTTTATTAGTTTCATATGGGCAAAAAAAAGCCCCCGAATAGCTTGGCAAAAGCTTAGAGCTAAAAAAGAGAATGGTGGGATAGAAACTCCAGACCTTCTTCAGCATCAGAGGGCATTTCACCTAAAAATCTACAGGCAGCAATTGGGTGACACCCTAGCATTTTCACCACTATATTAGGCCCTAACAGTTATTTATAAATCCCAAGCTAGATTCTTATTGTTTAAATTTGGCGACCCAAAATACTACAAGAAAGTGAAATTAAAAGTCCTATCCGCAGCATGCAGGGGATGGCATCAAATAAGACTATCACAACGTATTCCTTATTACAGTACTTTGGCCCCAGTATGGAACTCACCGGGAACCCCAATTTGTTTACAAGACTCCCTAGCCAAAGTAATTCAAGACAATGGATTAGAAAGGTGGGGGGAGTTGTTGGAGCACGATGAATTGATATCATGGCCAAAACTTCAAGTTGCAACAAAGGGGGACATCTCTGAAATTCAAGTATCTTCAATTATTAAGCTGGGATAAATCACTTTAAAAAACTGGAAATGTAAATGGGTGGTTTGAACGGAAGGCAGCTACTTTTCCAGTGGGACGGAAGGAAATTGCCATATGGTACTGGAATATGATCCACTCCCATGAAGATTTGCAGCAGTGGCCCGGATCTATTTGGAGGAAAGAGCTGCCTAGCTACGATCGGGGTACCTTATGGCAAGTATCTCCATCTCTTCTATGGCAAATTGTTAACGCTGCACCATTAAGAAAAAACATTTATTTACAGTTCATAAGGCTTATTGGACCCCAAGAAGATTATCCAAGTTTGGTTCCAGGAGAGTGAAATGTCAAAAGTGCGGGGAAATAGAGGCTGATGAAGCACATATGTTTTGGAGATGCCCAGGATTTCAACCGTTTTGGGAGACAGTAGGTTAAATGATTTTCAGCATCATGGGGGTTGAAGGAAAGGTGAGTCTCCCACAGGTAATTTTTGGGGTAATACCAGATAAGGACACATTAACTAGCCTTTGGAAGAAGTATAAAAGTTTAATGTTTGTGCTAATTTTATTGGCACGAAGGGAACTAAGTATTAATTGGGTTTTGCCTGGCCCGCTGTTAGAGAGCGATTGGATCCACAGGGTTGCCAAATTAGATAGGGCAATACACACAACAAAAAACACCTAGATTTTGGGATATTTGGGACAATTATTGTAAAACCAGATAGGAGCAGACGATGGGCCACATTAGGTATAGTGTGGTAAATATCCTTTCAATTTTTTTCTTCTTTTCCTCCTCCTATTTCTTGGTAGTTATGTTTTTCCTTTTCTTTTTCCTTTGTTTTCGTTTTATCTCCTTTTTTTCTTCTTGCACTAATTTGTAGGGGATTTCAGTCTATGATTATGTTTAGCCATACAGGTTTGGGATGGGATAGTCCATTGGGTGTGGACTGATAATCCTAGAGCAGAAGTTTCTGCGGGACCTGTTATACTGGAGAGCGAGCCTGGGGTACAGAGTGATGGACTATGAGGATGAAGGTCGAGGCCAGACGTGGACCCGAAGTGATGCGTACACGCCTTCAAGGGGTTGCTGGTGCTTCCACCACTGTTCAGTTATCATGATTTCCCATTTTTTTCCTATGGACTTCTAGTTGTTGTAAATGTAAGTAAGTGTAACAATGTTTATTGTTTTAATGTTATGCAATTTCCTGTGGGTGCTGCATTATGGAACAATGTTCAGAGCTTGTCAATTCAAAATAAAACTTTTGAACTTACATAGACTCGGTGGTATTTGGTGTGGACTTACACGAGTTAGCGAGCGAAAGGAAGGGTGTGCATGAGCATTGCTTCCACGACTGAGAGGTTGGGTGCCTTATGTTCTGGGTTGTCTACTTGTTGGGTATCTTGGGGGGAGGGTTCGGAGAGCTAATAGTTATGACAAGACACTTCTATAACTAGTCAGGCAGGGGATTGTGGTAGGATATGAACTTCTGCAAAGTTATGTATGTGCAAAATCCCTACAACAGTAGTAGTATGTCCTATCCTATCAAATAGTAATAAATCTGGTTGGGCATTTGTTGGTGGGAATTATCGAAAAGCCTCAAGATTAACAAAGACCCAAGAGCAATAAGACTAGAAGTAGAACAAGAGGACAACCCAAAGGACTGGACTCAATGGCTAGAGCTACAGGTGAATCTGAGTTTTATTTAAAACCTTTTAAATAAAGAGTGGCCAAACTGGGCAAGCTTAGCTACTACAGACAGACTAATAGTAGTAGTACAGAGAGTCATCATAGCAGAGGAATTTAGAGGCAGGGATAACAAGAATTTCGAAACAGATAGTCCAGTTCGAAGGATAATTGTTGGTAGAAAATAGCATTAGGAATTCCGGAAACAATAGTTCGGAACAAATATGGTGCATTAAAGGTTCTGGAATAAGAATTAATAATATTAAAAACAAGAAGACTTACTAGGGCCAGCTGAAATGCCCTTGTCTGTGTCCTCCTGTTGCTGTTGTGCTCCTACCACTGACTGCAACCCTGTCTGCCTGCCCCTGGGTGCTAAACAAGAAAGATATAAGTAAGAGACAAACATTGATGATTGGTGTGAAACACATTAAATATTTTTAAAGGACGGTCAAAAAAACATTTATGTAAACAACAATTGCAATAAATAAATTGACCACTCTCATCTGGTCAACAAGTAGTATCTGGGGATTTGCGGTTCAACTACTTACAATTTATCAACACTAATTTAGTCTTCCATTCTGATTCCAGAATACTATCTAAGCCTAAGTAGTACCTACCACCTGACCTAGCCCACCTATTCCAGGCATGCCAAATGTACATTAAGTATGCATTTCCACTTCTTTTAGTCCTCAACAATGCATAAATGGTCAAATGGAGGACACTTGACTACATTTTTGTATACACCAAATTTTTTGTTGATTGATTGATGCTGATTTTCTGCTAGTGCTAAGCCTATTACCACTCATTGAACAAAATAGAAAAGTATCTACTAAAGACTGGGGTACTTGCAGCACGTGACGGGACAGAGGGGGCATCGCGCATACCAATAAAAAATTACAAACTCATCAAAGTAACTAAACCTAAGTATCAATCGCCCCTATTTCTTAGTGACAGGACAAAGTAAGGACTAGAATCACTGTAGCATTACGTAACTTAATTTCTCTAAAATAAACTCTTACATAATCACGCTAAGGGGGCGCAAGCGCAAACTTGCAAACAAGTAAGATTAGCAGTGCAAAAGAGCACCTGTGTTATAACAATTACAGAAGACTTTTAAACGTAATTTACCTGTAATGTAAGCAGCAGCATTATAGGTGGTTGGAAAAAAAAGATATTCGCAATGTATAACGCAGAGCAGAATAACAGGCACAAAGTATTAATAATTAAATAGTTACTCACCAAGACCCGGGACCTCCACTCCTAGCAGTTACAGCAGGTCCTGCTCCCGGTCCAGGATATTGGACCACCGGTGCGTCAATTAGTTCTGGGTGCGCCGGACCCCAGAGCAGCAAAACACTGCCCGGCGCACCTTCCCCCACCACTGCCGATGCTCCCGGAGCCCGTACCAAGGCCTGCCACCTGCTGCCAGGGTTAAGGGGAGGTGGCGCTGGACAAAGAAAACCTGTGCAGCCAACTCGAACTCCCCAAATAAGGCCTGTGCCTACACCCCTTGTGGGTGCCGCCTTCTGCAAGGAAGGCGGTCACTGCTCTGGCTCCTGCATTGAGCCCTTTCACCCTTCAACATGGTCCTGGGGTAGACGGGGTGGGTAAGAATAGGTAAACAAATTTAAAAAGTAAGTAAATGAAATGAAAAGAGCAGGCAATATAAAAAGAGTAAAAACATAGTTGAAAAAACACAAAAAGTAGATAAAATAAAAATATAGAAGCAGGAAAATACTGAGAGAGAGAATAAATAAAAAAGATTTTAAAAAGTGTTTAGAAACAAAGGATTGAAAAGATAGAGGGAGGATTCAAAAGCAGGCCCCAGAACCATAGCAATAGAGTGAAAAACAAGATGGCCGTGCCCATTGCGACCGGGTGGGCAAGTTTGCATGATATTTTGCCCCCGAGCACGCAAAAAGCGTTGCGAACACGTAAAAGCAGTCCTGAACAGGAAATATGTATCACGAATGGGCGCGAGCATGCATTACGCGACCCGGAACAGGAAATAAGCACTGTGAGCAGGTGGAACAAATGAAAACAAGATGGCCGCAACAATAGGCGACCCCATGGGCAAGTTGGCGAGACATTTCCAACGCAATCACGCAGAAAATATTGCAAAAAGGCGGATAGAAACGTCTTTGTCTTCGCGATATTTGCGCAGATTTTTGACATTTTCGCAATCGTTTTTCACAGTGAATTTCGCTAATTCCGCCCAACCCTAGTAAATATACGGCTAATATCTTTGACAGGCATACGACAGAGCTAAAGTGGCATTGACAGCATGATGTTTATTGAACAGTAGTAGTGAACATGACCATGTGGCCCTGGTTCACTGCAGTGATCCGACTGGCTCACTCACCTTTTATAATGGTCTGTTGATGTGTGTTACACTCACTCCTGCTCAACATCATGATGTTGGAAATAATGCACAATGAAACCACACATGAGTTCCAATTTGGAACAGTATGCACATTGTGCATGTGTGTGTGCTGGAAGTGTATGTCCACCATCAGACACTCAAGTACAGTCAGAAGTGAGTGTAGCACCAATTAGTGTGGGGTGACTAAGTGTGTATGCTGCATGTAATAATGCAGGTGTTAATCAAACATGTGTTTCACAGACTTGCCCCATAAACATTTTGACAGTAAACAGAGGGGTATCATATGAGCATGGCCACACAGTGGAGGGCAGGAAGTCACTCTATTGTACTGCAATGCAGGAAAGCAAAAGGGCATAAATGCACTGCATCTAATAGTATGCACTGCGTTCCTGATGTTTCCCCTTTGTCAGTGCCATTTTGGCTAGCTGGCTAGGCCTAACACAGACTCCCTTGCACAATGTATTAAAAAGAAAGGTCTGGGCCTGGCAAATGGGTTAACTTGTCTGGGTAAAATGGCAGTGTAAGCAGCACGCACAGACAGGGCTTGAGACATGTTTTAAGCAGCAACTGAAGTAGGTGGCACAATCAGTGCTCGAAGCCCACTAGTAGCATTTAGTTTACAGGCCCTGGGCACATGTAGTGCTCTTTACTAGGGCCTTTAGGTAAATTAAACTAGGCAATTGTGGTTAAGCCATTGTTACAATGTTTTAGGGACAGAGTACCTGTACGTTAGCACTGGTTAGCAGTGGTAAAGTGCCCAGAATTCTAGAGCCAGCAAAAATGAAGTCAGTACAAGGAGGTCAGAGGACAAAACGTGAAGGGAAAATACATAAAGGATGCCAGGTCCAACTCCTGCCAAATTAAAAGTAGGGTTTTAATGGAAGGTAAATTGTAACCCAGACAGAAGCAGTGATGGATTTTCTGGAAATGTATAAGAATTCTAAAAGAGAGACAAGCAAGGGCAACAGCATCCCGTGACCTTGCTGCCAAGTTTGGCTATGTAAATATGAATGCAGTGAGAATGACTGAAAAATAAGTTTAATCATATATATGATAAAGATATAGTAGTTTATGATATACTACCAATATTCTCGATGAATTAGCTAAATCCAAGATGTGAAAACTGAATAATGCTAGTCATGCATGACAGATAGTACTGATTAAGGTATTACAATTCTAGATGTGATTGTGTGTTGTTAGTAATACTATGGCAATGGCCATTCTGGATAAATGTGAAAAAGATAGATGCTGATGTCTTGTTGATGGATTTGTAAATGTTTAGACCTGCACACCAGTTAAAGCGTGTATTTTTGATCAATGTTTTAAATTTTAGTTCAATGGCAGTAGTGAACAATTGTAAATATCAATAAGGACTAGCTAGAGAAAGAATTTAGAAGACTCAAGTATGTATGTAACTGTTAGAGGGGGATTCCCTCAAGCTTGATCTGTTTTGTCTTGTGAAAAGCTTCAAGGGTCGCCTGGCAGAGAAAGAGACCGAGTTTTTCGATCTGGTTCCTCCTTGGACCTATTTGTCCTTCCGCCGCGCCCGTATAACAAAACAGATCAAGCTTGAGGGAATCCCCCTCTAACAGTTACAGCGCCTTAGCGTGCGCCACACATAGTCAAAGAACTACACAAACACTTAAATATAAGTTTAATATTTAATTTAATTTGCACCTTCTCACTTAAATAAATGGTCCTTAGAAAAGCCAGCTTAAACAAAGGCACTGGCTGAAACATGTAGACCACACTAGACGTTGGAGGTCATAATCCATACTCCATAATTACGTCTACCTGCCTTTTAATCGCTAACAGAGGCCCAGTTTATTAAAAGTAAGTAACCCTCGGGTGCTGGGACCTTCTGTATAGCTTTTAACCTTTCACCTTCTCACCCTTTTCACTGCACACTCAGCAAAATACCAGCTCCGCAGTCTCCTGGCGTTGAAGCACACCCGGGGCACATTCAGTGCCACTGTGGTGGGCCCGATGATAAGCATGCCACCGACTAGGTTGGTGGGTGAGGGCTTTATAAGGAAAACAATGCTTTTCCCTACACATTGACGTACCTACTTGAGTCTTCTAAATTCTTTCTCTAGCTAGTCCTTATTGATATTTACATATAAATCAGGGGATACGGTCTAGCATATCTAGTCCTCTCTCTCCCATTGATCTGAGTAGTAGTGAACAATTGCCTGAAACTTTTAGCCCAAAAAGTAAATTCATGTCTCCAATATCCCACAAACGTTTAGACGACTTTGAGACACTTGTCAAAAAGGATCTTGAACACATTCAGTACACAAAACCCAAACACACAAACTTAATGAAAAAGGAAACACACATGTTCAATACATTGAGACAAGACTCCAGAGTTACATTTCAACTAGCCGATAAGGGAGGAACCCTTGTTATGATGGATACTGCATTTTATGAGAATAAAGTTGATCTTCATGTTCAAGATGAGGATACATACATCAAATTAGATTCTGATCCCACGAATAAATTTGCACAACTATTGGCAAAGATAGTGGAGACGGCTGAAACTAAAGGATTGATAACTGCAAACACTTCAAAATATCTGCAAATGAAAATGCCTAAGATACCACATATGTATATGCTGCCGAAAATACACAAACATGCCACTGACCCTCGGTTTTGTCCTATCGTGGCAGGATGTGGATCGATACATGAACCAACAGGACGTTTTATTGATCATCATCTGGTACAAGGGTGGGTCACATGCGTACAAGATACAACAGACTGTCTCAATAATACCATTAGTATGGATTTTGTGACCGATCTTCCACCTGCATCAGGTAATACTGCCATTCTAGTGGTGGTGGATTTGTTTACTAAAATGGCGAATTTCATCCCGCTACCTAAGATCCCTACTTCTAGAGAAATGGCTTTGGTGTTTATGTCTTCTGTAGTCAGGATCCATGGGTTGCCATCCGCGAATATATCTGACAGGGAGCACAGTTTGTGTCCCATTTTTGGACTGAACTGTGCTCTGTGCTTAAGATGGAAATACGATTATCATCAGCATATCATCCACAATCTGATGGTCAGACTGAGCGAACTAACCAAACCATGGAGCAGTACCTAAGGTGCCTTGTGTCATCCCTGTCCTTTGAATGGGTGGTTGCTCTTCCTATAGCAGAGTTGGCCTACAACAATAGTCTGCATACTGCTTTGGGCATGACTCCTTTTTTTGTTCAATGGGGTATCATCCTAGGGCGTTAGCCATCCAACCCACTGGGCATGTGCCAGCCATAGACGATATGTGTAGGAAGTTGGGCGATATTTGGGGTAAAGCACGGGAACAATTGCAGGTGGCGAAGGTCAACATGAAAGCCCAGGCTGACAAACATCGTATCCCTGCTCCATCATATAAGGTGGGCGATCAGGTGTGGTTGGCCTCTCGTCATCTTAGGCTGCAGGGGTCTCGCAAGTTACAGACTAGGTCTGTGGGTCCGTTTGCTGTCATGCAGGTGATTAACCCTGTGGCTATGAAGCTTGAGTTGCCTGACGGTTATAAGGTCCATCCTGTGTTTCATACGTCTTTGTTAAAGCCTTATGTTCCCTCTACTCAGGTATTGCCACCACCTCCTCCCCTGATGGTTGATGGGGAAGAGGAGTTTGAGATTCAAGCTATTTTAGATTCCAGACGCAGGAGGGGTCGCCTCTTCTATCTTGTTGATTGGAAGGGCTATGCACCGGAGGATCGGACATGGGAGCCGGCTGGAGGTGTACATGCGCCTCGGTTGGTTTGCTTGTTCCATACACAACATCCCTTTAAACCCCGCCTTGTGGGAAGGATCATTGGGGGGAGGGTACTGTTAGAAATTAGGTCTGGTCCACTTTCTATTGCAATGCTTTGCCATCACATGACCTGCCTTGTTGGGATTTAGGACTGGCCCAACCCATGAATCAGTTCTTGGTATCTTATTAAGTTGGGTTCCAGGTTCTGGGTCTCTTTGTTTCAGTCTTGTTGGGTTCACAGGCTTGTGTTCCCTATTCTATCCATTTTTCCCTGGTTTTGGATTTCCGTTTTTTGTTGCTCACTCCTCTGAACCTTTGCCCCTCCCCCCCTTCACTTGTTGGACTTGTTCGTTATCCGTAAACCATAATATCAGTGACCCTGCCTCTGGAGCTCGGTTTTTGTGAAGCTTGTCGACTCATCCTTAGAGGGATTGCTGGGGCCCCAGCCCCCTCGGACACTCACCTGACACGAAGTACGACACATTGGGACCTCTGGTGAGAAGAGAGGAGCCACCCGGAAAACGCTATGGGACTGCAGAGTAGCGTGCTTGATTTCCACAGTTTGTGTATCTGTCCACGTAGTTGTATGCTGCTTGGTCGTTTCCCGACGCGCTCACAGAATTAGAACAGCGCGAGTTCGCGCCGGACGCTGTGTTGAGTAGTTGATGTATTTTCTTTGTCCTCTTACCGAGTATTGGTTGCTCACCTGTCCCTAGGGGTTTTTTATGCCATTGAGTCGGCTTTTTCCCCCCTATATCCATTTATTAAGAGACCTGTTCATAGAAGACATTCCTGGCAAATACCCCTAGACAAACGAAGACCGTCACTGGGATTCACCTGTTTTCCTGCTACCTGCACTTCCTGGGGCCGGTCCTGTCTTTGATACAAGTAAGGAGGTGGTGTACTGTATATGGCAGAGTGTGGTCATAGACTAAGGAGGGAGGTTGTTGGGATCTGGGGACACAAGAAGTAATTGTGCATATTATTCCTGTAGGTGCAGAAGCGTGGAGGTGGTAGCAAGTGATTGGTCTGCTGTCCTGTTCTAAGGGGTGAAGGTGTCCTGTCGTCTCTTTCCCTTGTTTTGTTTTCCCACCCCCTGTCCTGGACTTAGGTGTTGTCTCATGGTTGTATATATCCTATGAGTAACATTTGTGTTGGGGTAGTGGATTGGGCCATACTACGTTCCTGCAGTGTTGGTCGGGCCGGTGGAATCTAACAGCAACTCTGTCTGGATAGCATCTAGGATCTTATGAGCTGTCCCTTCAAGGCTGGGATATGAGGGAGAGACCAGCAGGGACTTTTTTTTAGCATTTCTATGAAATGTATACTATTGGGCAAAGTGTGACGCAGAAGTGGAGAGACCTGTCCCACTCTTTAGGCTGTTTCTGCAGTCACACAGAGACCATCCGAAAGACGGAAAGCATTGAAGGGTAACAACATGCAAGATGACTGACTTTTCCCTGACCACTCTATCTCCATGGAACATAACAGCTTGCTGGGAATTTCATTTGATATCACATGGCATTCTGCAGTGTTTTATCTAGTGTTTGTACTATACATATACCAGACATATACATGCATACATACCTACATGTGTCCCTAGCTTCATTTTTCAGATTTTATTTATTTTTCTAAATTTTAGTCAAATTGTATTGTGTGGGTTTTGTGGCTTTAATTGATGTTTGTACAGCTTCAGCCTATCACACATTACTCTGAACAATATCAAAGTGTTCTGCATGTGCCACTGCTAACAGGGTTTGAGAAGAGATTTCCTAAAGAACAGTGTTGTAGCATAGCAAGACTGCACCTTATGACGTTAGAGTGACCTCCCTCTCAGATAAATATTCTATTTTCTAACAGTACTCACAATCACCTATTGCCTTGTTGGATTGCATCTTTGAAAGCCCTTGTTTAAGAATCTACTGGATATTAACTTTCATGAACAGGTGCTATGGAGAGAAGAGACCTAATAAATGCTAGACCTTACCTTATTGAAGTTTCATTTATTTTTTCAACACCGGGGATGAGGATGGGATAGACCTTTCCATGTCGTTCCATCAAGTGGAACTTCATACAGATTCCCAGGAACTAACTGCATTTACCACTCCTATAGGTTTGTTCATGTTCCGCAGGATGCAGTTTGGCAAATTTCAGAGGGTGTACCCAAAATATTATGCTTCCACAACAACATATTAATTTATGGTGCCACCACAAAGAGGCTGATAAATGCAAGGTAGGAGTAGGAACTGTAGAATATCATGGTCCCACCATCGCCAAGGATGGCTTCAAAACCAAAAAATGAGTCTACCTGATGCTGTAGAGAAAGCTCCTGCCACTACATCCAAACAAGAACTTCTGTCATTCTTTGGTCTCGCAGACATTTATGGCAAAATATGTAAAGAATTTTCAGACTTAGCAGGCAACCTTAGAGATCCTACAAAAATCATCACCATACAAATGGCTAAACGAACACCAATCCTCATTTGAAAATATAAAGGATGATATACTCTCTGCTCCGTATCTGTGTAATTTGATCCCTGCAGAAAAACAGTTCTTGCCACATGTTAGATCTGGGGGTCTCTAGTTGGTATTGGTTATCACCTTTGTCCAAATAGGGACCTTTACTTCTAAGTCAGGATAAGGGGATTACACTCCTTAATAACCCCCTGCTCACCCCCTTGGTAGCTTGGCACGAGCAGACAGGCTTATCTCAGAAGCAGTGTGTTAAGCATTTGTGAATATACACAGTAATACAGTGAAAACACTACATATGGACACAACAGGTTTTATAAAAATAAGTATTCTTTGTATAGACCTAAACACAAGACCACAAATGACAAAAATCCACAATACTACACTTAAGATTACTTAAAAGATGATTAAAGTCTCTTAGTTGAAGTTGTTGGTAAATGTGACAAGTTCTCAACAAAGTGCCTGGTAGCGTAACGCAAAGTGAACAAAAGGATTGCAAAAGGGGAGATGCATTGGTTTCGTGACCCGAGGAACAGTTGCGTCCTTCCTCAATGCGTGCGCAGAGTAGGGGACTCATCGTGAGCCTAACTGGTGCGGATGTGATGCGTAGAATCTCGGGTTTGCGGGTCCGGTGCGGTGCGCAAGATGGCGCCTTGATGCGATGCGATGATCCAGTTGCAATGTGAGATGATGGCGCCCTTGATGCGGCGATATGATGACGATGACTCCATGGCAGCCTTGCAATGACTCTGCACTTTGGAGCCGCGACAGGCCCTGCGGCACGCTTCTCCGGTGAATCGATGACGACTCTTAGGATGGCGTAATGCCTTTCCGGTGATTTAACAGCAGACAGCTTTGATGAACACACGCTTACAGGGAGATGCTGTGAAGGCTCGCTTCTACGGCGTTGCGATGATTCCAGCTGTGGCGGTGACACGCTTCTTCTTGATGCGTCGCACTTCCAGCTCCCAGCGGCACGCAAGTGTCTGGAGCCAGAATTACCAGCAAGGAAATTCACGAGGGAGCTGGAGGTGAAGTCTTTTGTCCCTGACACTTCAGCAGGAGGCAAGCACAGTTCAAGCCCTTGGAGAATATTCTGTAGATGAAAGTCCTTACAAAGGTCCTTCTCCTTTCCCTTGGCAATGAAGCAAACACTGCAGGCCAACCCAGCAAACAGCACACTGGCAGAAGAGCAGTCCAAACTCCTGCAGCTTCCTTGTTTCTTCTCCTTGGCCGAAAGGTTTCTTGTTCCAGAAGTGATTTAATTTCTTGGGGTCAAGGTCCCAATACCCCAAAATCCTTTATTCTCTGAAGGCAGAGAGGCCTCTGCCTAGTCTAAAATAGTTCTTGAGCACTTTGTTTACATGACTCACGTCTTCCTTTCACTGTGCAGGGCAGAGACATCAGCCGCCCCACAGGAGGTGGAGCCAGCACAGGGGAGGAAAGATACAGATCTGGAGCACTCTGTTGACATGATTCCTCCTCTCCTTTCACAGTGAAGGGCAGAGACATCAGAAAAAACACAGGGGGTGGAGCCAGCATAGTAGAGGGAAGGCCCAGCCCTATTCAGGTCCCAGGTGCAACTCCTCCCACCCACCTAGATGCAGGTATCTCTATTCACCACCGGGCTGCCCAACCTGTCTCCTGGAATCCCCCAGCCCTGTCACTCGCAAACCCAGACAAGGAATACACAACATAGCAGGCAGGCTCAAATGGATAGGCAAGCAAATACCTATTTTCTAAAAGTGGTATTTGCAAACACAGAATATTAAAATAAACTTTACTAAACTATGTATTTTATTATTCTGAGTTCGGGCATACTAAATTCAAATGTATACCATGTTCCCTGAGTCAGTTAGGATTATAAGAATGTAATATTCTAATGGCCCAATCTGCCTATGAGAACAGGTAGCCTTCAATAGTAAAAAAGGAAGTTGGCTGTAATTCACTATTAGAACATGCTACACACATCAAAGCATGTCCTACCTTATACTTACAATGCACCCTACCCGTGGGCCTACCATAGGGGTGTCTAATATGAAGCAAAGGTAAGGTTAAGGGACTGGCAAGTGGGTGCACTTGGCAAATTCGACATGGCAGTGGTAGATTGCACACAGGCCTTGCAATGGCAGGCCTGAGACACTCTTTACAAGCTGTTTCTGTGAGTGGCACAGCCAGTGCTGCAAGCCCACCAGCAGCATTTGATTTACAAGCCCTGGGCACACATGGTGCACTGTTCTAGGGGCTGACAGGTAAATCATATAACCCAATCATGGAATAACCAATTAGTACATTAATTTAACATAGGTAGCACTTGCACTGTGGCACTGATTAGCAGTGGCACAGTGCCCAAAGCATAAATCCAGCAAAACATATCAAAACAGCGGAGGCAATCTGGCAAAAATGGCAGGGAGACTCACGCCCATGATGTCAGGTATAACACCACAGATACCAGCACCAAAGGTCTTGGGGCCATGTTATCCCAAGTCATCAATGGTAAAGAATGCATTTTGGCCTCCGCCTTGTGCACCCTCAGTAATTCAGAAAAAAACTACTCTACCTATCCAACATAATCTCCATCCACTGGTCTGACCACCACCTCATATTAGTCACAATTGCTACCACGCCCAACCCCCACCCACTAAAAACATTTAAACTAAGAAATTGACCAGAAATCTAAACTTATCCCCCCTGGAGAATTAGAGTCTAAACTCCAAGCCCACCCTTCTTCTCACCCATTCTTCCAAGGTGCTAATGAGCTCATCGAACACTTTAATAAAGTTGTTACCAATGTCGTAGACCTAATGGCCCTGCCTAAACTAAAAAATCAAACAAGTATCCAATCCAAAACATGGTTCAACTCAGAGCTCAACAACGAAAGATGCTCACTTACACTGATGGAAAGAACATGGAGACAGTATCCTTCTCCCTCACATTTGGCACACCTCAGATTAGCTAGATCTTCATACAAGAAACACATTTTTAAAGAAAAGGCATACTTTTTTCGTTCACAACTTGACTGGGCCTAAAATAGACCTAGAGAACTGTTTAACATTGTTCGTAACCAAACATCCTCTGCCCCCCAAAACCGACGGCCTCCACTGCTAAGTGTGAAGAAATTGCCAACTTCTTCTTGGAAAAAATTGCCAAAATTGATCAATCTTTCCTGTTAAGTCAAATCCTTACCAACTCACAATATACTGCTGATATTGCATCAACAGCTCATACCTTATTTACCTTATCCCCTGATCCTGACTCACACTTGCCACACTACTTACCCCTAATTACTCCTTAGACTTACCTACTACCGCACCTCCCCTTGACTACTCCCCACACTTACCCACCAACACACCCCTTGCACTTAACCACTCTTACACTCAACTTAAAAACAATGCCTCCTAGCATAATTTCCAACATGTTACTGAGCTTAAAGTTCTTAACATCTTTGCAAAACTAAAACCGTCCTCTCACACTAAAGACCCCTCCCTTCAAACCTTATCCATGACCTTAAGCAGATCATTGCTTGATCTTGGACCACAATCATCAACTCCTCCCTTGCCACAGGCTGTGTCCCTATTTCTCTCCAACTCGGACAAATCATCCCCGCTATTAAAAACCCTAATGCCAACCCTAATGACTTAAACAATCTCCGACCTATCTCTAACCTCGCCTTTCTTTTCAAAACCCTTGAAAAATGTGCCCTGCTCCAATTAGACAAACACATCAAAAATTTCAACTCACGGGATTCTTTACAATCAGGCTTAAGGAAAGGCTGCAGTACTTAAACTGCGATGCTAAACATAATAGATGACATTCACCACTGCCTTGATAATGGTGAGACCTGCCTACTTATTCTCCTTGATCTTTCTGCAGTGTTTAATACAGTTAAGTTGGCCTCAGTGGTCCGGTTCAAAAATGTTTTTTCTCCTATTTCCAACACTATAAACAGAAAATCCAGTTCCAAGATTGCCTTTCTAACCCCACACCGGTCTCTGAAGGGGTCCCTCAGGGATCTATTCTCTCTCCCTTTCTCTTCAATCTCTTTATGGAACCCCTCACCCTCATTCTAAAGCAAGCTGGAATCAAATACCACCTCTATGCAGATGACACCCAACTCTACTATAAGATTAAATCCCACTTGGACAACCTACACCTTAATAACACCCTGACAAATGGTAGGAAACAATTGCTTGATCTGGGAAGAGGTACATGCATCCCACATAATATATCTCTGCAAAATCTACAAAGGAAAGAGGCCCTTTTCTCTAACTGCTCCTTTCGGATCAACCCTGACCTCTATAACTATTCTAGGCTTACTAATAGGGCAGGGAAAAGGTTGGAAACTAGAAAGCATGTGGTTAAAGGAAACAGAGAGAGGGGGCATAGGGACAATAACACAAATGGGCCTGGATCCAGGAGAAAGCACTGGAATGGATCATCTCCTTCCTCGACGGAAGAACACAGAGAGTCCGCCTACCACCGTACAAGTCAGAGGCCACCGAAGTCATCTGCGGCGTCCCTCAAGGATCCTCGCTGAGCCCCACCCTCTTCAACATCTACATGAGCCCCCTCGCAGCCATCGCACGCCAACACAACCTCAACATCATCTCCTACGCTCCTACGCTGACGACACCCAGCTGATCCTCTCCCTGACCAACGACCAAGCCGCCGCCAGAGCCAACCTTCACGAAGGGATGAAAGACGTAGCCGAGTTGATGAAGACCAGCCGCCTGAAACTGAACTCAGACAAGACGGAAGTCCTCATCCTGGGTTCCTCGCCCTCCGCCTGGGACGACTCCTGGTGGCCCCCCACCCTGGGCAGCGCACCCAAACCGACAGACCACGCAACCTGGGCTTCATCCTGGACTCTCCCTCACCATGACCAGACAAGTCAACGCTGTCTCCTCGTCATGCTTCAACATCCTGAGCATGCTACGGAAGATCTTCCGGTGGATCCCCACCAAGACAAGGAAGACGGTCACCCAGGCCCTCGTCACCAGCCGACTGGACTACGGCAACGTCCTCTACGCCGGAACCACCGCCAAGCTCCAGAAGAGACTCCAGCGAATCCAGAACGCCTCAGCCAGACTCATCCTTGACATCCCAAGACACAGCCACATCTCCGGACATCTGAGAGATCTGCACTGGCTCCCCCTCAACAAAAGAATCACCTTCCGCCTCCTCACCCACGCACACAAAGCCCTACACGATCAAGGCCTCAGCTAACTGAACAACCGCATCAACTTCCACGTTCCCAAATGATGTCTCCGATCAGCCAGCCACGCCCTCGCCGCCGTCCCCCGCATCCGGAGAACGACAGCAGGAGGAAGGTCCTTCTCCTACCTGGCCGCCAAGACTTGGAACTCCCTTCCGACCGACCTGCGCCTTACCCAAGACCACCTCTCCTTCAGGAAGAAGCTCAAGACCTGGCTGTTCGAGCAGTAGCAGCACTCCCCCCCCCTAGCGCCTTGAGACCCTCCGGGTAAGTAGTGCGCTATATAAATGTCTGTGATTGATTGATTGCTAGAGATTTAAAGGCAACACAAAAGGCGCATGTTGAATGTCTTCTACTAAATACCCGTTCTGTGGTAAAACATAAATATCAGCTGGAAGATCTAATTCAACATTCCACCCCAGACATAGTCTTTGTGACTGTAACTTGGATAGATAGTACGTCATGTCTTGATTTGAACATTGCTTTGCCAACAGGCTACGCTGTCTTCTCGCAAGACAGGGAGAAAGGTAAAGGGGGGAGGGTATAGCCTTCATTTATCAAGACTATTTAAATGTGTTGTAGAAGTCATTTCCGCTCTACCTTCAGAAGCACTGCACTTCTGTGTAAAATAAATAATCTCTCAACCTTTAAGGGGATGCTAATATACCGCCCACCCGTGCCCAAAGCGGCTTTTTCCCAATCACATCTGACACTTATGGAGTCATATACTGATCCTCACTCCCTTACATTCCTTGGTGATTTTAACTATCATCTAGAACTAAAGAATGACTCCGATACATTTAGATTGCTAGACAATCTTGAGGTTTTCAACGTAAATCAACTCAGAACTGTATCTACCCACCAGGTGGGACACATGTTAGATGGTATTTTTACAAACAATCCTGATGTTAATGTAACCAAAATAGTAGCTCTGCCATGGACGTGGAGAAGTGTGGCTCAATGGTTAGAGCGGCAGACCCTGATGCAGAGGTCTGGCCCTGGACTAGGGTTCAATTCCCGCCTCGGTGGGTCTTGGGCACAATTTCCTCGGACCTGATAATTCTTGCCTTGGTGCCTATTCTAATCATAGGTCCCACTCTGCAACTCTGGGCAATAGCTTGCTTAATCTCCACAACGGCCCCAACAGTGCTTCGATTCCTGGCTTCACCCTGGGGGTGCCCAGGAGTGGACATTTCACAGGGAAAAGCCAGGAAGGAATCCATAGCGGTATGCATACAGGGCCAGGACGCCCCTTTGCTGGAGCAGCAGGGCGCTTTACAAGTACAAATTAATTTAATTTCATAAGGCTGTCCATTTCAACATTACCGTTACTCAGCCATAGCATCACACACAGACTATGCCATCCAAGGTACAAATTAGGTGCTAGAGTTGAGTCGGCCCTTGATCACCTCAATGCCCCATTAGAAAAGGACAATAATGAAGCAGCCTTGCAGTTCAACGTCTGGCTACTGGCAGCAGCTGAGTGTGTTACACCTACAAAATTGGTGACGGTAAAGAGAGCTAAGATATCGTCACCTTGGTGCATCCCAGAGCTTACTTGCCTAAAAGTAAACTGTAGAAGAGCTGAGCGTCTCTGGAGACAAGATTATAGTAATCAAATGAAATCTATGTATAGCCTTGCTATTCAACAAATAAGGAGGCAGGAAACTCGACCAAGGAACTATACAAATCCCTTAATCTGCTGGCTATACCGCAACAGGAAAATGTGTTTTAAACTGATCAAGCTATGTGTAACAAACCTGCCCTATTTTTCCAGGATAAGGTGCAAGGAATTATTAACGGCCTCCTGAGCTCTCTGGGGTTTCAGGATAAAAAAGAGCAACCAATATGTCCAATCCATTGTAGACTATCCTGTTTCCGGACTGTTACAAATGATAAAGTACAAAAACTTCTTCTCTCCATAAAATGTGGCTCACCCACAGATCCCTGTCCCACCCACAGATCCCTGTCCCACTACCATTATGCATCTGGCCGCCCGGAAGATCTGTAAAAATCTCACACCTCTTATCAACAGAGTTCTAGAATCAGTGTACTATCAAGAATTATATCTACTAGACCTCTTTAAAAAAAAAAAAAACCTGGACCCAACCGAACCAACAAAATATTGCCCCATTGCTGGCCTACCAATAATGGCAAAACTTTGGAAAAATCACTAAACATAGCGAGCGCTGACTGACTATTTAGATGCAAACCACCTAATGGATACTATACAGCATGGCTTCCGGTCATGCCATTTCACCGAATCAGCCCTGATTATCGCAACCGAAGAGATCTGCAAGGTGGTGGATGAGGGTGGAGGGTGGTCCTCGTGCTCCTGGATCAGTCAGGCACCTTTGACACCGTAAACCACACGGTGTTAGTTCAGCGGCTGAGCGATGTGGAAGTGGACTCCTCTGCCCTGGCCCTCCTATCCTCCTTCTTGGCGGCAAGGGAGCAGAGACTGTTCTGGGATGGACTGCAATCGGATAGTTTCCAACTTTCAAGCGGCGTCCCACAGAGATCCGCCCTATCCCTGACAATGTTCAACATCTACGTCACCCCGTTGGCTAAACTTATCAGGAGGCATGGTTTTGCCCTAGTCTCTTATGCTGATGATTCTCAACTTGTCATCTCTATCACTAATCAGCCTAAGAACACAGCTGCCAAGTTTCATGTCTGTCTCACTTAGCTCATAATTTGGATGAACCTTAGCTTCCTGAAAATTAACACCGACAAAATGGAGGTGTTGGAGTTCAGTCCGGGCCGGCCCCTGTGAAATAAGTCCTGGTGGCCAAACGAGGCTGAAGAATGCCCACGCCCTGTGCCCAAGGTCAAGAACCTTGGGGTCATCTTTGATGACCAATTGAATTCCTCTGCCCAGGTAAATTGTCTCACCTCCTCCTGCTTTTTTCTACTAAAAACTTTGAGAAAAATCTTCCCTTTGATTTCACAAGAGATGCAAAAGACTGTGATGGTAGCACTTTTCTTGTCCAAGCTGGACTATTGCAATGCCCTATTCATGGGCAAGTCCTAGATGAGAAAACTACAATCCCTTCAGAAAGCTGCAGCCACACTACTCCTGGGCATACCCAGAGGACAGTCAATTTCAGCAGGAATTAAATTGCTACACTGGCTTCCTGTCCCACAGCGGGGGAATTTAAGTCTCTATGCCTTGTGCCTTGTGCATAAGGCACTGTACAGTGGCGTGCTCAGAAAATTCAAAGACTGTTCCCACTCTATATCCCCCCACATGCTCTTAGATCTGCAAGTCTGGGTTTTCTAAGGACCACAAGACTAGCCGGGCAAGATGGGGAGGCAGGGCGATATCACAGTGTGCTTCAAAGCTATGGAATAAAATGCCTACGGCCATGAAACTTCAACCCAATTTGCAGCTTTTTAGGAAGGGTCTGAAAACATGGTTGTTTACTTCCGCTTAGGTCCCCGGTTAACAAAGTGCGTTGATCTTGTTCACACACCCTAGCACCAAGACGCCGCAGCAATCGAGCGCAAAATAAACATATGAACATAAACATAAACAAAGGTCCAATCCTGGTTCCAATCAAATCATATCAAACTCAAACCTAGCAAAACTGAAATCATTCTCTTCTCCCCTAAAAATAACTCTCTTCTCATCCAAACCTGGATCTCCGACCTCATGACCATATGATGCTTTCAATTGTTCACTCTCCTTATCTAGCTCAGTAAAATCTCCATTAATAATAACCTAACTCTCAATGCCCTCATTAAAAATTTGGCTAAAGGAGTCCTTTTCACTCTCCGCCATCTTAAGAAAATTAAACCCTTCATTCCAAATGATGAGCCTACAGCACTCTAAATTGTATGGGTGAACTATACTCATGGTTTAACCACACTCACATGTATTTTTTGCGTTTGCAGTGTTTCATGATTCTTAAGATGTGTTTCTTCAAAGTTATATTAGCAAGGAAATGTAGTGGGCACATTTAAGTAGGACTTTGTATGTATTAAAGAAACCTATAATTCCTGTATGCATAATTTGCAGGATGAACTATTATATGTTCAATGTAATTTGTGTCTAGTTCAGGTTGCCTGAATTGTCGGCCCAAGTTACAAGTTGTTTTGAGTTTCGTTTCTCCCGACAAGGTAACAACATAACACAGCTTAAAAAGAGGCAAACTAAGGGTCAGACGAATTAAGGAAATAGAAAGGTCTTAACGGCCCTACAAAATGAGAACAGATCATCAAGGGCACGTATCTATAAAGGAAGGGAATTCCACAAGGCCGCAGCACGTACTCGAAATGAGCGTCCGCCAGCACGGCTACGCTTGAACCGGGGGACTACTGCAAGTTCAAGGTCCGATGAACGTAGAGAGCGGACCGGAACATAGGGAGACAAGAGATTCAGAAGAATCTGGGCAGGAGAGCCCTTGAGGATCTTGTGGGACAAACAGAGCACTTTAAATTGAATCCTCTGCTTAATCAGCAGCCAATGAAGGTGTTGGCAGCGGAGCAAAAACTGGGTAAGCCCACGACTGCTCTAGCGGCCGCATTTTGCACACGTTGTAGACGAGTGATTTTGGCCTGGTTTATCCCTACCAAGAGGGAGCTGGCATAATCGAGCCGAGAAATCACAGTCGCTTGCACCACAAGCTGCCTGGTCGAAGTGTCAGAAAATTTTAATACAGGTCTTAAGCCGCGCAGGATAACGAAACAGCAAGCAGCAGTTCTCTTTGTGTGGCAGACAAAGCTAAGGGCAGGATCTAACCACACCCCGAGGTTTTTATCTCCGAGACCGGAGTCGGAGTGGGTCCAAGCTCTGAAGGCCACCACATATCGCCCCAGAGTTCCGCTTGCTTGCAGAAGATCATGATTTCCGTCTTTTTTGCGTTCAACTGGAGACAGTTGGAGTTCATACAGCTGGCAACCGCCCGAAGTCCATTCTGGAATCTTGGGGCATCCAAACATGAATCCCCGCTGAGCGTGACCGCCAGCTGAGTGTCGTCAGCGTATGACACCATAGTCATACCCCACCGCTTGACGACCTCAGCCAGCGGCCTCACGTAAAGATTGAACAACGTGGGGCTCAGCGAAGATCCCTGAGGGACCCCAAGATCCAGAGGGTAAGATTTAGACTGATGGGGCAGGACGGCCACGCAAAAAGATCGGTCAGCAAGAAAGGAGCGGAACCACTGGAGAGCAAGGCCAATGACGCCAGCTTCTTCCAGGCGCTGCAGAAGAATCCTGTGCGAGACGGTGTCAAAGGCGGCGCTAGGATCTAATAAAACAAGCGGGGTGGTGTCCCTTCATGAGCAGGACACCCCTACAGCCTACAGAGTCCAATCTCCCTGGTTGCAAGTGAGATAGCCATATAACATATAGTGGGGTACGGCGTCATTACACAATGACCATCTTGAAACTGGCTGTAATGAACCCTATTGTGTTTGGTATCAAACATGTTGGAATCATATCTCCACACCATTAACAGTGTGTAAGGTATGATTCCAAACACTGTAAAGGCCCACCGTTAGGTCCTCAATGCTCTAGGTACCAGTGTTCTAGACCCAGACAGCACAACATGGCTGCTGACAAGAGACATGCTTCTGTCCTCCTGCTGATGAGCCAAGTTTGAGCAGGGGAAGGTAGAACGATAGGTATCCTGTCACAGAGAGCTGTGACCACCTCCCAGACAGGGTTTAGTGTATTTGGAGCCTGGTAGGAGTGCTTGCCAGTGCTACTCAGTCTGTTGGAAGGGCATGTTTGGTGCCATCCTTGCATAGTCAAGATGAAACCAGGGAGCTGATAGCTCCCCGTAAGAATGAAACTGGACAAAGGACATGGGAGTACAGTTTTATTTTGTATGCATTTGAATTGTCTTTTCTCTCCTTTTTTCTTGCACAAATTATTCGCACATGAATATTTAATGCTTCTTTCATTTATTGTTACAATTAAATTTTGTCAAGGACCATTTTGTCTCCTGTACTGATTGATATCCAGGTCCTTCGACTTGTTCTGGGTCACCCTATTTTTATTAATGAAACCACTTAAGCTTACTTTATATGTATTATATATTATTCTTTTACCCCCTTCCCCTACCTTTGTTGGTACTTCCCTACAGTTAGTCCAGAGGATACCTTAAAATGTTGGGGGTTTGGACTGTGGAAAGGAGTCTACAGTAGAATAATGGGGGTGTTGAGAAGGCAGGGACTTAGCTGGTGCTGTGGAGAGAGGAGACCTAAAAAATGCTGTAACTTAGCTTATTGAAGTTTCATCTTTTCAAAAGTAGATTTCTAAATGAGCCTACTTGTTTCCTACCTTGGAGAGAAATCATGTCTCAAAGGGGTCTAAGGGTTGTCTATCCACACAGCCTTATCTGTCACAATTGGCAATTGGCTATATCAAAATCCCTCTCCTACTGACAGCCTATAATCTACTTTTATTTGCTCAAATACCTTAATGCCCTCTGCATTATAGAGATATGTTTATATCCCAACCTCTGGCATTTGCCTACAATATGCCCATCAAATCAGGGTGTCCTATTGTGGTAGTCAAGGGTGTGGGGACTGAAGCCAATACTGGCAGTTCAGAAACTATTCTCTCCCGATAAGAGGAGATTCTAGTGGCACTGTGAGCTAACTAATGCAAACAGGTTAACATATCCGGTGGGGGTGCTTGGGACCAGTCTGCCACCAAACCCACAGTTTATGTTATCCGAACACGCAGATCCTGTATAGGATAAATAGGAACTACACGACAATACCCAATTCATCATAAAGAGTCAATTTGGTCTCCCAAAGTCACTTTTCAAATATCTTGACCATAGAGGGGGAGGTGTTGATGTACTACCGAATGTCTGACAAAATATCGAAATCAAAAATATCGAAATACAAAAATATCGGAACAAAAATATCGAAGTCAAAAATATAGGAATCCTATCCCTAACAAGGTAAGTACAAAAATATCGAAAAAATAATATCGTAGTACAAAAATATCGAAATTAAAAATATCGTTTTTTTAAATGTATTAATAATAATGTAAAAATAATTATAAAATACATATAATGTTACAAATATTAAATAAAAATATTAAAACATAATTAAAAAATTAAAACTAATACATATACATTTAAAATAAATTAAAAACTTAATAATGTAATGTAATTTTATATTTTTTAATTTCATTTAATTTATTTAATTTAAATTTATTTTATTTTTACCCTGTACGACTGTACCCCAAAAACCCAAAACTGACCTTGAACCCTAAAAATACCCCTTTACCCAAAAACTGAAAACTGACCCTGAACCCTAAAAATACCCCTTTACCCAAAAACTGAAAACTGACCCTGAACCCTAAAAATACCCCTTTACCCATGAACTGAAAACTGACCCAGAACCCTAAAAATACCCCTTTACCCAAAAACTGAAAACTGACCCTGAACCCTAAAAATACCCCTTTACCCATGAACTGAAAACTGACCCAGAACCCTAAAAATACCCCTTTACCCAAAAACTGAAAACTGACCCAGAACCCTAAAAATACCCCTTTACCCAAAAACTGAAAACTGACCCAGAACCATAAAAATACCCCTTTACCCAAAACCTGAAAACTGATCCTGAACCCTAAAAATACCCCTTTACCCAAAAACTGAAAACTGACCCTGAACCCTAAAAATACCACTTTACCCATGAACTGAAAACTGACCCTGAACCCTAATAATACCCCTGTACCCATGAACTGAAAACTGACCCTGAACACTAAAAATACCCCTGTACCCAAAATTAATTAATATTATTTAATTACCAATTAATTATTAATTAACAATAACAATAAAGTAAATATATTAGCACATTTGCTGTAATTAATTTAATGTAATAATTAATATTATTGTGCACAATTAATTAATTAAGAATAACAATAAATTATATATAAAAATATTACTATAATTAATGTAATTAAATAATTAATATTAATTAATTACCAACTAATTAATAATTATAAATATGTAAAAAATTATAATAAATAATAAACTAATTAATAGAAATTAATTACAAAATAATTATTAATTAAAATATGTACAAACATATATCAATTAATTAATTATTATTAAATTACTTCCCATCCTATTCCCCTATAAACCCATAACCCGCTACAGAACATATTTAGCAATTAATAAATTAATTAAAAATAATTAAAAATTAATTCTCAAATAATTAATTAATAATTCCTACTAATTAATAATTAATTTAATATAATTAAATTACTTCCCACCCTATTCCCCTATAAACCCACAACCCGCTACAGTAGTAAAAGACAATATTTAATAAAATAACATTAAAAAATTATAAAACATAATAAATACAATATAATATACACTAAATTTATTTAAAAATTGATATTAGTAACATCAAAGTTATTAATTTCGATATTATTAACATCGATATTTACAACTTCGATATTACTGATATCATACCAATATCGATATTTAGACTGTCGATATTACTTACCTTCGATATTTTTGTATATCGATATTTAAAGTTCGATATTTTTGCATATCTATATTTAAAAATCGATATTTTGTCTATGTACCGTACTACCATGAAGGTGTAAGAGAAAATAGTAACCTGTTGTGTCTTGCACAACCTAAGAGTGTGTCATGGCTTACGCATACCTCAGAACCCTCACTTAGGTCTCTAGTTGAGTCATGGCCTTTATGTGGTTTCACTGTCTGTTGTCAATGATGATTTAACACTCTTTACATGAATTCCATTCTAAGGCTTGTCTATAACTGTAGCAACAGTAGCTGTCAAGAGTCAAAAGATATGCCTTGCAATACACTTCTTGCACATGTTAGTGGTTAGTGTGGACAATGTCTCAAAGAATTCTATTGCTTTGAGGGAGTACATTTCACTGCATGTGTGAGACCTCTCTGGACAGTGGCCATCTGACAACTTTGTCAACACCAAGTGTTACAATGATTCATTTATGTGTAAAGGGTCAGTGAGGATTGGCATTGTGTACCAGATGTGAACCTACAGGTATATATGAAACACATGAGCTTACAATAGGTGTCATCTTTAGACATCTGGGCTACCCATACCACAAACAATCAAACATTCTCCACTGTTCATATTTGGCTTAATGTGTGGCACACTGTCCTTTGGACAATGGCTCTTAAAAACATATGCTGTTGTTGTATAAGCTTTATTCGAGACAGTTCTCATAAAAGCACATAAAATCAGAACAATTACACAAAATACATATTACAGGATAAAAATTCATTAAACACAGGGCAGCTCATACAATTACAGATAAAACAATTTATACCACAGGGCAGCTCATACAATTACAGATAAAACAATTTATACCAATAAAAGTTATCAAAAGGAATAACGAAATTACCTGCAATCCCCTAAAAATTCATTAAACACAGTGCAGCTCATACAATTACAAATAAAACAATTTATACCAATAAAAGTTATCAGAAGGAATAACGAAATTACCTGCGATCCCCTAAAGACCGTCGTCTTATCGCCCAAGCCCAACCCATGTATTTGGCGACACCCATGACAATCGAATCCTGATTGGTTGTACATAGGATTCTTAAGGCCACGGAACTATCGCGTGTCCCCAGATTTTTGCATACCGGCGAGAGCCATTTCCTCCTTGGAATCGCATAGGCTTCACAAGAAAAGAGAAAATGTCCTATGCTCTCCTCGGCATTTTCACATGAAGGACATAGGCTATTAGTGGGTCTGTGCCAACCAGATGTCAATTTCCTAAGGGGGATAGATCCTGACCTTAACTGGAAAATGAGTTTCCTATCCAATGGCACCGTGATGTTATCCCAATAGTTTTCTAGGACAGGTAAAATTTTTGTCTCCAAAAAACGACCAGACATTGAATCTGCTCTGATGTCATTCAGCATCTTGCCTCCTACCCAACCCCAGTATTGCTCTTTAAGGGCTTCTTTGCTTGGAAAGGTTTCTCCCTCAGGGTTATTCCAAAGATTGGAAAACCCTAAATTTACCAACATGGTCTTAAGATGTTTTAACCATTTTATCTTATGGAAGATATCTTCCTTAATTATCCACAAAAAGCCCTCCGCATACTGTCTTATTTCTGGAGTCGTCCAGAGGCGTCTCCAGTAAAGAACTGGTCGCAATCGAGCTCTGTCTGTAATCGTGCGTCTACCAAGCTCCATAAACAATGGGATCAGAGGGGTGCTCTGCGGAAGTCCAGTAATCCCGCGCATGAACTTGTTCTCGGAGGTCTGAAGATCCATCAGACTATTCCAAGCCCATAGCTCAGCGCCATATAGGGTTGCACCCAAAACCTTCGCGTCATACACTGTCAGCGCTGGTTTTATAGGTTTTGTTTTTGATTTGCGGTGTTCCCCCCTTAAAGCACCTGATAGCTGCTGGTGCTTTAGGACTACTTTACTCACGTGATGCGTCCAACCAGTCCCCCCCGCAATCTGCACACCCAAGTATGTAAATTCATTAACTATATCTAGCCTGCTTTTGTTAAGGGTTATCTTAGGATAGCATCTGGTCCCAGCAGAGAAAGCCATTAGTTTAGTTTTCCCTACATTTACCTCAAGCCCGTGCTCTATGCAAAAGGCATCAAAAATGCCTATTGCACGCTGCAGCCCCATAGGAGTCTTGGACAAAATAAGGGTATCGTCAGCGAACATCAGGATCGGGACCCTGGTGTCCGCCAACGACGGGGCATCGACACTAGCCCTCAGCATTCTCTCAACTATCCCGTTAATAAATAACGAGAAAAGTAGAGGGGCCATAGAACAGCCCTGCCTAACACCCCTTTCCACAGGAAAGTCCACTGTTGTCTCGCTACCTCCTCCCCATTGTACTCTGGCAAAATTGGATTCGTGCAGTTGCATAATTAATGTAAGAAGTTCTGCAGGAATCCCCAGCTTTTGGAGCACCGACCATAACTTGTGCCTGGGAACTAGATCGAACGCAGCCCGCAGATCGACGAACGCGACATACAGGCTGCCCCTTCCCAGCACAACGGTTTTCCACCTCAATATTGTGAAGCGAAAGACCTGGTCAATGGTACTAGTGGCTCGCCTAAATCCCGCTTGATAAGGGGAGAGGGCGTTGTTGTCTTCTACCCAGTCCATTAGCTGGTTTGTTACCATTTTTCCGACTATCTTCTGTACAGTGGCTATTAAGCTTATGGGCCTATAGTTTGCAGGCAGTGAGCGATCGCCCTTCTTATGGATGGGGATAATAGTTGCTCCTTTCCAAATATCAGGCACCACTGCCCCCTTTGCTAGGGCATTTGCCAAGAGTAGGATGTATCTCGCCCATCTCGCCACATCATGTTTAAAAATATCAGGGGGGATACCATCCGGGCCGGGCGCCCTCCCACATTTAGCAGAACTGATGGCAATTTCTGCTTCACTGAGCGAGAATAGATCTTCTATTGCATAGGCCGGGATTATGTCTTCAGCTATCACGGATATATTACTTTCCGCGTACTGAGGCCCGAAATAATCGACCCAGGAACCCACTGGTACGTTATTATCAGGTTTCACTGGGCCCGCACCACTGCCCCACTTGATGATCTTCCAAAATAACAGCGAATCTTTATTATCGGAGGCTTCTTTTAGTTGGGCCCAATGGTCTTCATCCCATTTCTTTTTTGCACGATAAATGGCTGCTTTGTACAATTTCCTATACTTAATCACTGCAGCACGATCCCTATTCCTTATTGCCTGCCCCAGATCTAGACGTGCTGCTCTGCAGTGATTATCAAACCACCTACCCACTTCTTTAGTTTTCTTCCCTTTACTTTTCTTTATAAAAAAACATGGTCTCAAACAGGAGAATAACTTGTTGTGGATTTCAGTGATGACATTGTCCCCGGGAACCACTGGGGCAGCAGCTTCTATCTCGGAAATTGCACCATCTACCTTATTAATAATATATGCCATGGTGGCTTCGTTCGCTAGCACCTTAGGCCATTTTAGCCTTCGCTCGTCATTACTTAAATGAGGAGTGTCATCGAATATCGCAGTAGGGTTTCCTAAACCAACATTCCACCACTTATGTGACACACATAGGGGGTTGTGGTCACTTTCCACCCGGGGTCTAACTGCCATATCTACCACCCCATTCCACAGCTGGAGGCTACACAATATATAGTCAATTCGGCTCCTGTTAATACCATTATCAAAAGTAAAACTGCCCTCCCTATCACTAGGTGTCCTACCATTGAGGGCTCTAATACCGTATTCCAAACATATTCCATTTAACAGTAGAATCTCTTTTGTCCATTGCTTCACAGGCTGTAAGTTTAATGATGGTACTCCCCAGAGATTATCCTCCTCACACCCATTAGGGTCGTTTGTACAGCTCAAGGGTTCGAAGGTCCTGTTTAGGTCCCCTAGTATAATTTTTGCATTTCCCTGGGAATTAGCCTCCATAGCATCAGACAACAACTCAATGGTGGATATGTTTGTTAATCTGTCACCTCTCACATAAATATTATATAGATCTATCGGTTGGCCTTTTGCGACAGAGATTCTAAGTGCTTGTAAATCGCTATTTCCCAGGTCAAGGATCTTTATGTCAAAATACAAACCCAGTCTGACCCACACTGTTAGGCCACCCTCTGGGCGCCCTCTTACCCCTTTGATGGCTGGTATGTAATAGTTCGAGTAACCTAAGCAGTAGAGTGGTTCACAGGCCCAGGTTTCTTGAAAGCAACAAATGTCAAAGCCACTTATAAAATCTACCCAAAGCTGGGAGTCCAACTTGCTGGCCAAGCCTGCGACATTCCAAGACAGAAGGGTACCAATATCTGTGTTCGTTCCCTCCCAGGTCTTAGCAAGCGGAGATGCGTGGGTTAACATTGAAATTCCCACTAGACTAGCCAGACCGGCCGAGTCATCTAGTGAGCCCTCGACTGAGTCGACCATTACGGGGTATGAGACATTTGAATTTGATGTCCCTGGTCTAAAGCCACCTTCTTCGGCCACACACCTAGCCTCAATATTATTCTCCATTGTTTTTGTAGCAATGATATTACCACATACATCACCCAACGCCTCTACTACTTTTAAAGTACCGCCCATGCTGTCAGTATCTGTGTGTCAATATCCCCAACCCAAATCCTGCCATCCTGCGTGGGGGTTATTGTGCGTGTATGGAATATAATTAAAAGTTGCATGGGAAGATGGTAATGAAGCAACTGGCCATTGCACAATGGGGGGGATTATGGGCTCATTTAGTAGGCTTGTAGCTATACTTGTTGGTCTGGGGTAGAAGAAGGTGAGGTCCACAATACCAATACCGCCCTTGTTTGTTCCCCATCCCTGCCTTGTTATCCATCCCACCACCCTAGGATCTTGGAAATTAACCACTATACATTCCCCACCCAAAGTTTTTGGAGTATAACCCATCCAGTCAATTCTCCTGGCCCCTATTATTAACCCATCTACACCACCCGGCAGAGGACGATTTTCCTTTAACCAGTGCATGGTCTTGTTTTTGAGCATCTGGAAGTTTTCTCTCTGCCCTGGGGGTAATGGTGGTACATTGATGAGAACTGCCACATAGGGGAAGGAGTCTGGAGTTAGGTTAATTGGGGGTTTTCTATGAGGTGGCTTTGGCAAGGGCGTTGGGATTGATTTGGGAGCTTGAGGAACAGGTTGAAGGGCAGGTTTATGCACCTGATTGCTATTAGCTAGGGGCGCTGTTGGGGTTTTGACAACCGGCTGGTGAACATTGACCCCATTTCCTACTCCCTTGGTGTTTGGGGGTATGCGTGGTTTGTTAGTGGCACTAGCAGGTGTTGGTGCTTTACCCACTTGTTGGCACAAGTTAGCCTCAACATTTATATTAGTCTGTTGTTTTTGTGGCTGGGGCAATGAGGGCTGTATGAGAACTGTCAGATTCGGCTGTGAGGATTCTGGACCCGATGTCGCTTTATCGGCCCTTGGTGTAGGTTTTGCAGTGACGTTTGCTGGAGGTTTGTTTTGTTTAGAAGGTAAAGGGGAGCCATTTCTAGGATTTCTACCCTTGTCCTGAGTGAGGGGGAGATTCATGACCTGGGGATTTGGGTTTATTTCCACCCTACTAGTTTTGATCAGAGATTTTGTTGAGTAGAAATTGTCTAGAGTTTTTTGCTCAAAGTGGTCTAGCCTATCAATGAGTTTAGCAATTCTATCCTCTATTGGAGTGAGTACCAATCTAAACAATTTTTCTAGTTCAGGAAGCACATTTGCAAATAGTACATCATTGTCTTTACTTAGTACTTTTGAGATGGAACAAGAATCGTCCACTTTATCTACATTGTCTTGTGAAGTAGGAGTAGTTGGTATTACACAGCTTGATCTTTGTATAAGCTCGTTAACTTTGTTCCCAATGTTCAACTTCCTACATTTTGATGATGGTCGGACCATTAATTTGCAGTTTTTAACAGCTGCTGGACGTTTCCTTTTAGCCCCAGTTTTGGGATTGGCAGGTATAACTTGGAGGCCCGAATCAGAGAGCAGTAAAGGGTGGGATGTACTACCACAAATAGTGTTTGGATCAGTCGTGGCAGTCTTAATTGTGTTATCACCCAGGGCCTCAGAGCCTTCGTTTGTAACTGGAAGGCTCACTGATGAAAGAGGGGTTACCAAAGTGGGGTAGACAACATTTGAAGATTTGTCCATAGAGTTCTTCAGTATTTCGATGGATAGTCTACGCTCGGCGCGCTTCTCAGCCAGAGTTAGTTCCTTATCTATTGCCAGTGAGCGGTTGAAAAAGAATTTGTCTAAGGGACCAATGGCCGAAGGGCCAGACTCCAGTGGAAGAGACATCGAGTGACTGGTTGTAGGACTAATATTAATATCAGTCGCCATAATGGCCACAAAGTAATACGGAACAATCTATGTCACTTACTAAGTTAGTTGGCGTATCACACGATCAAGAGGAATGGCCCGGCCCGGCCTCCTGCGGCCCCGGACGGCCACAGACGGTCCCGCCCTTGTCCCGGGCTTCTCCCGGCGCCCTCCCGCGCGCTCCCGCGCAGCGGGAGTTATAGTTCCTTTTAGAGGTTGTACCGAGGGGGCGTGGCCGGCAGGGAGAGGAGCCCAGCTGGAGACGGGCACGCGGAGACTCCTGGACAATGGAGTCCTCCGCTCTGCCTCGCAGCCCTGCCGGTGTCGATGAAGATGTGGAAAAATGCCCCAAGCTGCTGCAAGCTGCAAACTGCCTCAAACCACGATGCGGGACCCGCGGAGCGGGTCCGGCGAGGCGTGGGAGGCTAAGGGAAGGCTGGAGCAGGAGGTGTGCAGGCAAGTGCGCGGAGCGCGGCGTCAAAGTGAAGAATCCGATGAAAGAGCCTTGAGGTGCTCGTTAAGACCTGCTGTGGTGGGGGCGCGGCCGGCAGGGAGAGGAGCCCAGCTGGAGACGGGCGCGCGGAGACTCCTGGACAATGGAGTCCTCCGCTCTGCCTCGCAGCCCTGCCGGTGTCGATGAAGATGTGGAAAAATGCCCCAAGCTGCTGCAAGCTGCAAACTGCCTCAAACCACGATGCGGGACCCGCGGAGCGGGTCCGGCGAGGCGTGGGAGGCTAAGGGAAGGCTGGAGCAGGAGGTGTGCAGGCAAGTGCGCGGAGCGCGGCGTCAAAGTGAAGAAACATATGCAACATGGGGGGTCACAGTTAACCCTAGGAGAAGTTTGCCTAGCACGCTACGTGAGGCTACGCGAAGTTGCACATAAATTCAGCAGCGCTACGCGAGCACCTGTAGTCCCTTTTTTCCGTATGCTTGCGTGTGTTCACGTATGCTCGTGAGATGTTTTTGACGTTGGGCAATACAGATGATGTGTTCGGAGGAAATATTACGTAAACTTCTCACACGGTCGCCTTTGCATGGTACTGGGGCCTGTTTCTCAATCCCTCTCCAATATTTTCAATCTTTTGTTTTTACACTGTTTTTCTGAACTTTTTTATTTATTATCTATCCCTCTCTGTACCTAAGTCTATATTTTGCGTGTTATTTCTACTTTTACTGCATTTTTTTTACTTTTCTACTGTTTTATATTACTTCCTTCTTCACTCTGTGTTACATTTTCTATCATATTATTTTGTTCTGATTCTTTAAGCAGCAGTTCTGTCCGCATAACCCTGCATGAGCTCCTGCGTGAGCCACACCATGAGGCATGTTGTGCTTTGAACATGGTCCACATTCCAGTGGAATTAGTTAGATGGGCATAGAATCCACATCATTCAGTGAACACTGTTTACTGCATTGATTGGACCTGATTACCCGTGCTGCAATAAAGACAACTTTAATTTATCAAGTTTATCATTATTTGCAACATATTTTGGCGACGAGGAGCACCACTCTGCAGCAGGTGGGATTAGTGGTGATTGAACCCAATCATTTCCAAGGAATTTTGGGAGATTTTAATGGTATGTGCTATACTTGTTGTTTGTACATTTGATGGTACCAGCGGCTGTTTATATCCTGCTGTGCCCTGTTTGCACCAGCGGCTGAAGAGTTTCTTGTTGTTTTTCATCGTTTCCAATTTTCTTTTAATTTCTTCAGTATTTCATCTTATGCGCTTGTAGGAGTTCATTTGTTGCGTGGCAGTTACATTAATTTGGAGCGCATCAACTACATTCGTCATTTTTCTATATTTACACTGATTACCTACATGAACCTGCTTGTCTGCATATTGCTCACTTTACATTTTGAAAGGAAACACCATACCTCGTTCCTCAGCGTTTGTTGCCGTATTCGCTGACGTGTGTACTGACGCTCCTTTCATTCTTCAGTTTCTGACGGCGTTTTGTCATTGAGCGTATCAGGCAAGCACAACGTCTTGCATCACATGCATGGTGGCCATACTGTTTTCTCTATGACAACCGGAATCACGGATAGGAACACTTTGTTCATTTCTCTACGCAGAGTAAGTGAAATATATACCTAAAGCGAATTTATTTTACTTTACACAAAGAATTAGTGGGTTCACAACTGTCACTTTAATCTACAAGTTAAGTACAATATTTAAAGCAAACTTTTGCAATTCTTTGAAGAATCCTCAGGTTCTCAAGTTCTCAAGTTCGTTTTCAATCCATTTAGTTGACAAGTGTTTGGACTATGATACTATATTAGATGTTCTGATGCTCACTAATTTCACTAAGATGTTTAAAATATTAATATCACTTTGTATAGTAAAGTGGCACCTGTGTGAAGGATTATGAGGTATTTCCAAACATCATACAAGTTTTGAACTAATCCTTGTCTGGCTAATTGCAGGTGTACTCATAACATTTTTTTATAAGATAAAATGCAATTTGATCCACCCGCCAAGTTTCTTCAACTCGAGGGTGATCCTCCCATGCCTTGGTACAGATGAAAGGAGGAATTTCTTACAAGCATGAAAGCAATTGATGGTGAAAGAATGGGTTTTGAAAGGAAGAAAAGCATTCTTCTCCATTATTTGGGATCCTAGGGCCAGGTCATTACCTTAAATTGTGACGCCAATTGAAGGGGGTGGTGATTCCATGAATGTCTATACAGAAGCGTTAGCAAGACTCGAAAAGAGATTCAAACCAAATGTTAGCATTGCCTTAAATCGCGTTAAGTTCTACACTAGAAAACAAAAAGAGGATGAATCCTTTGATGATTTTCTAACTGCTCTTAGAGCCCTTAGTGTTCACTGCAATTTTGGGACCATGACTGATGAAATAATACATGATCAGATTATCGTCCATGTCAAGTGCAAAAAGATCCAGGACAATCTATGGGTCATGGGCAACCCTAATCTCAGTGAAAATATTGCTACTGCAAAAGCTCAGGAACAATCGGATTTGTTGATGGACATGATCAGAAGGACGCAGTCAACATTTTGTCAGTTGGAGGTGGATGTAAATTAACAGCTAGGATTACTAGATTGACATCTAAATTACAAGAATATAATTTTGTTACAGTATATGTACCTGGCAAGAAAAACGTCACAGCTGATTGTTTATGGTGTTTGCCATGTAAACATGATGAGGTCAGTGCAGAAAGTGACTTGGAATTTGTTCTCACTGTTCGAGATGTAGTTAATGAAAAGTCCCAGGAGATATCGGAGTCGCATTGGGAAGAATGTGAGCAGAAAGATGATAATTGGAGAGAATTAAGGGAATTTGTAAAAAATGGATGGCCAAGGAAAGTAAGGGTAAAGCCTGAACTTTTACCTTTTTACAGTGTGCTGGAGGATCTAGAGTTAGACAGTGATTTTATTTTTCAGTCGGGAAAATGTATACCTCCAGAAGACATGTATGAGGTAATTTTACAAATTGCACACAAAACTCATCCTAGGATTTCTTCTATGAAAAGATTGGTCAGAGACTATTTTTGGTGGCCAGGAGTTGATAGGTTCATTGATAGGGTTGTTAGTAAATGCACAGAGTGTTGTTCGAGTGAAAGAATTCTTTAATTACATACCCCACCTTTAAAGATAGTCAAGTGGCCATCTCAACTATGGGAAAAGATAGCGTTTGACATATCAGGTCCTTTTCACATGTTGCCTGAAGCTTCACGCTATGCTTTAGTTATGGTCGACTATCATTCTAAGTGGCCTGAAATAAAGTTTGTTCCTAAGGCCACCACTGAGGCGGTCATACATCGGTCAAGTATGGTGTAAATTGGGTAAGTGCATTGAGAGAACGTTTGTGGAATTACCGGATTGCACCCCATTCAACTACCTAAGTAAGTCCTTTTAAATTTTTTAAGGGTATGAATCCTGCATCTAAAGTTTTACCATGGTGGTTGAGGGAAAAATCTCATCATTTCATAGGTGATAAAGGTTGTGTTGATGAAGTTGCTAAACAGGTGGAAAACAAACAACTCAAAGCAAAAAACTGGTATGATAATAAATGGAATGTCAGGACACAAATTTTCCATATAGGAGAATGGGTAAGAGTTCTTAAACCTGGTGAGTAAAGGTTCTGATAAATATAGTGAGCCTATACAATTAAGAAAAGTGTTTACCAATAGTGCAATGACACTAGATGGTAGAGTATTGAATTTTAGAAGATTAGCAAAATGTCAAGGACCCAACATTTTGATAAAAACTTGGTGGCAAAGGATGTACTGGTTGGGAAAATGATTCCATTGCAGTCAGAGTAAAAAATTCCAGACAAATCATAAATGTACCTAAAAGGTTTACAGATGTTATGTAATTCACATCTATCTTTTGTTTTTGTATTTTTCTTACACATTTGTTTTCTTGTATATATTTCCATTTTGCATTTTAGATGTTATTTTGTTTTGTTAATAGAGAGATGTGTTACATTTTCAATCATATTATTTTGTTCTGTTTCTTTAAGCAACAGTTCTGTCCGAATGCCCCTGCATGAGCTCCTGCGTGAGCCACATCATGAAGCATGTTGTGCTTTGAATATGTTCCACATTCCAGTGGAGTTAGTTAAATGGGCATAGAATCCACAGCATTCAGTGAAGACTGTTTACTGCATTGATTGGACCTGATTACCCGTGCTGCAATAAAGACCGCTTTAATTCATCAAGTTTATGATTATTTGCAACACTTGCCTACTTCTTCCCCTAACTTTATTTTTTCCTGCTAAATTTTATTTTCTGCCCCTCGCCCACCCAGAACCATGGCCAAGGGAAAGGGTACCGGCTCCAAGGGCAAGGCGCCTGCGCCAAAGACCACCCGCAGGGGTGCTGGCCCGGGCCCTTTTCACCGAGGCAGGCGCCCTTGTTTTTTTGTGCCGTGTCACCTCCCCTTGACCTTGGCAGCAGGCGGCAGGCCTGTCTTCAGGTACACTACCCAGACGGTGCGCAGGGCAGTGTTTTGCTGCTCTGAGGTCCAACGCACCCATTACCAGCTGACCAACAAGTGGTCAGACATCTTGAACCGGGAGCAGGACCTGCTGGATCTGCTAGGTGTTCAGGTCATGGGGCTTGGTTAGTAGCTAATACTAGTAGTAGTGTGTGTTCTCTAGATTGTGTTACTGTTAATTTGCATATCATTTTTTTTCCAAATAGCAAGAATGCTGCTACTTACATTGCAGCTAAATTAGGTTTAAAAATCTTCTGTGATTGTTATTCTTCTAGACACAGGTGCGCGGCGCTACTAATGTTACTTGATGTGTTAGGTTTGAAATTCCCTTTTATAATATGCATTCATACCTATTATATTAGTTAGCATTAGGTGGCAAAATAGACAACATTTGTATTAGCAGTTTGAAACCCACTGAGTTAATCTTACAGCATGCAAGCTTTGTTGATTTGTGTGACTCCATGTTGCAATGTGCGACTACTCGAAGTCTGTTTAGGCCGCAGCCACACTAGGCCTCATTTGTTTTTTGTTTGCTTCAGCAGAACTGTAAAACTGTATACCGTCTCTATTCTTTCTCTGTTTTCCAAGGTTGAAGTCTGAATACCTAATGAATGGATGTTCTTTTCGTACATTCTTTTCTGTATGTGTAGTTCTGCTCACACTTTAGGAGACGTTGAAGCCCAACACATCAGCCTTAGAGAACTGATAACGCACTCATCTGGCAAGTGTTAGCTCATCTTTCTGTACCCTCATTGTTCATGCCAGGCTTAGGCCGGTACTTTTCCATAGTAGGCGTGGCTGAGGTCTCGAGAAAATGTTATCACGTATTAGAGCGCCTTAGGGAGTCAGTCCCTCTCGGCAACCACCTTAGGGTTAAGGCCTGTCCTGGGGCTCCTCTGCAGAGCATTTTATCAATAAAGTAAGTTTGTATTCTCTACTGACTGACAATCTCTTCATTTGGGAAGGCTTAGCCGGTGGGTGTGGAAATAACCTGTTGCCTTCTTAGAGGGCCACGACCTTCAGTTGTTTGCAACTTTGCGCTTGCTTGGGCTGATTATATAAGAGTTTACTTTAGAGACTTAAGTTAGGTAATGCTATAGAGACTCTAGTCCTTCCTTTGTCCTCCTGTCACTAAGGCAGTGGTGGATAGGTAGTTTAGTTACTTAGTATTAGTTTGTAATTTTTAAGCGGTCTGTGTGACGCATCCTCCATCACGTCAAATGCTGTTGAGTGCTGCTTACTCCAGTCCTTAGTAGACCCGTTTAGTTTGTTTAGTGAGGGAGTAATAGGCTTAGCAGAACATCAGCAGCAAGCAACCAACCAACAATTTGGTGTATGCAAAAATATATGCATGTGTCCTCCATCTATGTATTTTTGAAGACTAAAATAAATGAAGATGCAGTCTTAGTGAACAATTTGCCTGTCTGAATAGGTGAGCTAGGTCAGTTGGTACATAGGCATAGTATTCTGGATTTTAAATGGAACATTGGATAAGTGTTCATAAATAATAACTAGATGGTCCACAAATCCTGCGATTCTACCAGTCAATCAGATTAGATAAGTCAATTTTATTTCAATTGTTGTGTCCAAAAATTTTTGAGGGGAGCGTTTTTAAAAATATTTTATTTGTTTCCCACCAATCATCTATGTTTGTCTCTTTTTTTTATTCTGTTTTATAAATATGATGCAAACCAGTGTACATTATTGATTTTGGAATTCACTTTTCATTGTAAAATATCTTTTATGCTGGAAAGATGCCCCTAAGTAAGCTAAAATAGTTTTGTCTCAACTTTGCACTACTTTGTAATAAAGGGTTGTATCATGGGTGGTACAAAGGCGTTCCCATACAATATTTTTTAAACAGTGTAGTAAGCGCATTTTTCTTAACAATGCGTGCAAGGCCCTGCATAACTGTACCCCAGGGGTCTCCAATCTTTTCTGTATTGAGAGCTACTTATGTTCAATAAAACACATTACCAGCTACTAATATTATTAGTGCAGTATCATTTCAATTTCATATACGTATATTAATTCAACCAAGCAAAATCTTTCTAATTTAATGGGGGGCTGCACACAGGTGAGCTAGTCAGAGTTAGCTCAAGAGCTAGAGTAGCATGTCATGAGCCACTGGTTGGAGACCCCTGCTGTACCCTATCAGCACGTGCTGGGGTATTGGTTAGGCGCACCTTGGATGGGATGCCTTGCATGCCATACATGCTTATGAGGTGGTCCAGTGCCCAGGACTGCCACGGGTAACTGACAAAACAAATAATGAATGAAGAGGGCAGGCCTCACTCCATACTGATTGCACTATTTTGCAATCAATTGCCCATGTGGCATTAAGACAAACTTAAAAAATTGACAATTGGGAGAAAGATACAAATGTATCAAATTAAATAGAACAACGAAAGGTGTTCAGTTTTACAGCAGAGAATCTGTAGGTGTGAATAGTTTACAAATTAGCTACAGTGGGACCTTTAATTAAATGTTCCCACAGCTAAGAATTTCCTAATGTCATAAGACTACAAATTCATTAAATACATATCATTCAGTAGACATCAGCAGGGGCTTCAGGTAAATACACTCTAACGCCAAATGCAAAACATGCACTGCTATGTTTATCTTCTCAGAGCGACGACTTTAATTAGCCAGAAATGCAACATAAGCATTAATTAAAATACAACTTGTTATACTGCACAACGTCCCACAGAAAATATATTTTTTGGGCCTAAGTAGGCTTTTTCTTAGATTCACACACTTACTCATTATGTACAGGCCTGACAAACACACTGTGAGATGCTCATTTAAATGTTATTGCGTCTTTTGTAAGATCGATAATTCTCTAATTCTCTAAAATGACAATTGGAAGAGGAAGACAACCACATTGACTACGTGTAAATGTAACTTAAACGCAGTGTGGCTTTGTGGTATCCTAATCAGTGAATTTTGATTATAGTTCACGCTTCCATTTGATTCTCGTGCACTCATGCTCTCTGTATCCAATCTATAACATATAACTGATAACAAGCATCATTTGTATTTGTAAAGTGGCAAAGAGCCTGTGATTGATTGTCTCCTGAGGTTGAGGATGTCATTCATGTAGTAGGGGTTCACATGACACCTCCTAGGATCAGAAATAAGCCTCAAATTCCTCAAAGAGAATGACGACTCATCTTACATTAACATCATTGCATTTTGCAGAAACTATTTATTAAAACAATTAAGTTATTTCTCTTATTTAACTTGAGATTGTGGGAATTCTGACTCGGAAGATTTCAGGGCAATCAGATATTACTGAGTTTCAATTAGATGAGGTTCTTTGACCTCTGGCTTTAGAAGTCTTTTTACTCAGACCTCAAACTGGGAGCAATAACCCCTTTTAGCTCCTGACGCTCAAGATAAGGCTCAGGCTGAGGATCAGGTCAAGGCTGAATAAGGGAGGAGCTGTGTGAAAGAACTCAAAACTCGCATTGCACCCAATAACACACAAAAACAATCCCAAACTATTGCTTTATCTTTAAGAAAACAGGAGCACATGTAATACACACAGAATGGAATACTACACACTACATTGGGGGGGAGACGCCTACACCGCCCTTTCTGCTGATCAGGGAGCTTTGCTGCACATTCCCTGCAACGTACCTTCTGCTGCTATCACCCTCGCCGCCGCTTCTGAACCTCGCGGTACCCGCTGCGCGGGTCCCGCATCGCCCGTCTTGCTGGGCGCTGTGTTGAGGAAGAGGAGCTTTGCCTGGGACCTTGGCCACACCGCTGGGCAGGAGGAGAATATCCAAGCAGGGCTGCGAGCGCCAGGTGAGGGACAGGGACTCCATTTCCCAGGAGTCCCTGGGCTGACATCACCTTCCCCTTGGCGCTCTCCCTGGTTGCCCCGCCCCCGACCACCGAGCTAAAGGTGCTGCCTGTCTTGGACAATTTGGGAGACGCCTACACCGCCCTTTCTGCTGATCAGGGAGCTTTGCTGCACATTCCCTGCAACGTACCTTCTGCTGCTATCACCCTCGCCGCCGCTTCTGAACCTCGCGGTACCCGCTGCGCGGGTCCCGCATCGCCCGTCTTGCTGGGCGCTGTGTTGAGGAAGAGGAGCTTTGCCTGGGACCTTGGCCACACTGCTGGGCAGGAGGAGAATATCCAAGCAGGGCTGCAAGCGCCAGGTGAGGGACAGGGACTCCATTTCCCAGGAGTCCCTGGGCTGACATCACCTGCACCTGGACGCTCTCCCTGGTTGCCCCGCCCCCGACCACCGAGCTAAAGGTGCTGCCTGTCTTGGACAATTTGGGAGACGCCTACACCGCCCTTTCTGCTGATCAGGGAGCTTTGCTGCACATTCCCTGCAACGTACCTTCTGCTGCTATCACCCTCGCTGCCGCTTCTGAACCTCGCGGTACCCGCTGCGCTGGTCCCGCATTGCCCGTCTTGCTGGGCGCTGTGTTGAGGAAGAGGAGCTTTGTCTGGGACCTTGGCCACACCGCTGGGCAGGAGGAGAATATCCAAGCAGGGCTGCGAGCGCCAGGTGAGGGACAGGGACTCCATTTCCCAGGAGTCCCTGGGCCGACATCACCTGCACCTGGACGCTCTCCCTGGTTGCCCCGCCCCCAACCATCTCATCCCCTTATTAGGGATAGTTGATTAGGACCTTGCTGATTAATTCTGTTTTATAGGAGAACCACTTGAGGTTAATACGGACCCAATATAGGCAGTTTTGAGAGATTATTTTTATCTGGACCCCAGCACTTATTTGTAATTGTATTAGGTCCCTGAATTGATTGGAGTAAGAAACTGTTTATCGCTGTATGGTATTGTTCTTCTCCTGTTTTGCTAGTACTGTGGCCTGTCCTCATTATTTTATCCATTTGAGCGCCGTCCTTGACCCCTGATAGCATCTTTACTTTACTTTATTGTAAATATGCCTAGAAAACTGGCCCCTGTAACCTCAGAACCACTTAATACCTTAGACTCCTTTCTAGTCCAAGTGGTTAAAAACAATAAATAATAAAAGAAGGGAATCCCTAGGTTTGAGCCAATCACCAATCTTGCTCCCACCGAGCCCTGACCCTAATGCACAAATGTCTGGCACATCACCACTTGATCCCACAACTTACATATCCGACACTAATTCTCAAGACATTGGCAACGATGATGAAAACTCTGATCTTTTAGTTGACTTGTCAACAAATGCAGTGCCTGACTCCGAGAAACAGCAAAATATCGCAGCGGAAGTTCCCTCACCCTCGTTGCCTGTTACACGTCCTGTGAGAACTTGTAGAAAATCACAAGCTAAACGCGGGGGGAAACAGTCAGGAAGGAAAAAGCTCACCTCACCACCTAGACACAAAGGGGAAAACGTGGAGCGCGAAGATGCTGACGAGCTTAGACAAATCATTGACGATGACCTATTTAATAGGATCTCGGATATGATAGATATTAAAATTAAGACCCTCATCAAGCCACTTATTGGGAAGATAGACAAATTAACAGCAGAAGTAAAAAAGATGGGTGATAATTAAACCAGTGCACATCCCTACTAGTTACAGCCAATGGCTGTGATGATGTGGCAAGAAAGTAATCAATAAACAAGAACTTTAAGAACTAATGGACTCTGTACTATCTGAATACTTGTGTGGACTTGAAGAGAATTGCAGTACTGAATTGATTGAATTGAAATTCAATTGGATAAAAGTAACTAGTAGGGATGTGCACTGGTTTAATTATCTTTGTTTATGGTTCATGAAATTCTACTACACCTTCTGTGGGTAGATTATCGTGACGTAAATTGCTTAAGGGTGAATAAGCATCCTACCAGTTGGGCACTCCCAAAGTGAGTATTTGTGTATTACTGGACAAATTAATACTATGGGAAAAATGCAATATTGATGTGCTGATCATAGTAGCAAATTCACCCTGTCTTTTTGTTGATAAAAAAGATGGGTGGGTCGCAAAGTAAGCTGGTTAATGATTTGGAGAATCTAGCCACTCATCTTATCAAACCAGTAGTCATAGTGGAGGAGGACACGGGCGCTGACACAGGCCCCTTGGAAGGCCAATTACAGCCCACCCTGGTAGGGCATTTACCACCACCTGCGCCCAGCCAGGATGTAACAAGAGAGTCCCCCGCTTTACCACAAGTTGAGCCAGCACCATTGAATTTAGGGGATGATTCATCACAATTTATCATGGAAGCCTCACAATTAGTTCTGGTATTGGGGAACGTCCCTGTCCTAACTCACGGACAAAAAGAATCCACTCAAGGACTAAAAGATAAAGCTCTATATTGGCTCACCAATAACATCGGCTGTTATGTGATTGGACCTGTCTGCAAGCGCTGGGACGCCTCGTTGCTGGGGTAGCCATGCGCTATATAAGAGATACGTAACATAAGAGATAAGAGAGATACGTAAGAGATACGTAACATGCACATGGCATACCAGGGAGTTGACCAGCTAGCAGGGGAAATTGTTATGACAAGGAGGGTACCATGGATTGGGAATAAGCCAAAGAAGTTTAAAGGGGACTGCGTAGTATTAAATTTTGCTAGCGCAGAAGTACTCCCAAACATTCTTGCTAACATCTTCCCACCTCAACGTAGAAGCGGTTCCATAATCCCCCTTACCCTGAAATTCTTTTATAACGAGAATCAGATTGCGACCTCTTCTAATATCTCCAGGCCTAGAAGGAACGCAAGAGTTACTCATTGGGGTGGGGAAACTAGACCCAGATTTAACAATGACCGCTTTCACCCTATGATTAGTCTTGGGACAGGGCAACACAACTTTCCGATTGGGCCAATGGCCAGAACACCGGGGCTAAATTGGCCCAATATAAATAGGTGGGGACCAAGCACCCCGGGATATGATAATACAGGCCAGGGAAACGGGTTCATGGCCAGGCCGGGAAATGAACAGTTCTTGATGCGCCCTAACACTCCACAGCCTGTGTGGAATACAGCAGTAAACGGATGGGGTCAGGTGGCCACTCCTTTTGACTGGGGATTTGGAACAGGGAACAGTATGGAGTCTTGTCCAACTTAAATGACTGTGACTGACATATAGAGGTCACTAACCTGGGAAAAGATGCTATAGATCAACAACTAGATCAGAACAGCCTACGCATTAATGGTTTTGATCCCAGTGAGCCCATCCCTCAGATAGGGCAGGAAGTCCAAACTACATTTAGACATGATCATCTCTCCATGCCATATCTGTCTGAGCACTGTGCGATCCAGGGTCTCGCCAGTGATAACCTACAGAGCCTATCAAAAGTGGGACCTAACGAAGCAACCCAATCACCACGAGAGACTGAAGGGGTATTGGTGCGGCACTCAGAACCTAAGACACCCATAGACTCATGTAAGCTGATAAGTTGGAACATAGCAGGGCTAAATGGCAAGCGACAGGATAAGGCATGGTCAAGCTTTGTTTTAGGCCACCACATTATTGCCCTCCAGGAAACCTGGGACATCTCTGCCAATCTTTGGTGGGATGGGTTTACTAGTTTCACCAAAGCAGCTGTTCCCAGTCGTATGGGGAGGGCCAAGGGAGGCCTTTAAATCGTGTTCTCCTTAGATCTAAAGGGAAGCTGTAGGCAGATTAGCACCGATTCTCCCAACATTCTGATGGTAGAAAGAGTGACTAATAATACCAGCAGGACCATTTATATACATTTTTACAACTCAGGGAATAGTGATTATAGAGGTTGTAACATTACTGACTTAGATAGCATTTTAAATTTGGTCAGTCAGAATACCAAGTTTGACATAGAATATATTTTATTAGGTGATTTTAATATTCATCTGTGTAACTTAATCTGTAGGAGAAGTAGCAATGAAGGGGATGATGGACTAGAGGGACCTCATTTCTAACATACCACAGAGGGAGAGGAGCTGGAAGATTTTCTTGCCAACTTTGACTTGCATGAACCAGACGGTGGCACCAGATTGCCAACTTTCACTGGCATCCCTCAAGGCACAATTATAGATTACATATTCATATCCCTAGGTATTTTAAACCGGGTTATTGCTTACCGTACGGTACAATCACATTTTAGCGATCATAATCCGGTAGAACTTGAAGTGGCGTGGGGAGGTCATATGGGACCATCCCTGTCGATAGTAATCGCCCACCCCCTGAGGACTTCTGACCAAGGTAGACGTATGAAATGGGCAAAGGTGGTACCGGAAAAATGTTATGCCGAAAATTTCTTAAAGATTAAGGACCAGGTTGAGATTTGTAAGAATCCTTGTGCCCAGGGTCAAGAAGTTGTAGAGGCATTTGAGGTAATATGTGGGCTGGTGTCACAGGATCTTCTAGCAAAGACAAAAAAAGGAACCCCAGGAAATAAGCGCTGGTTTGATTCAGCATGCTCAAAAGCACATAGATCATTGCTGGCAGCCCTAAAAAACACTCCTAGGGTAAAAGATGAGATTACCAGACTCAGGAAGATCTACAAGTTAGCCGTAAAAAAACGAAAGGACATCATCAAACAAGAAGCATGGGCTAGTCTCCTTTCGGTGGCAGTCCTGAAGGACAGTAACAAATTTTGGGAGATTATCAAACAGCCCTTTTTTTCAGATGACAATAACGAATCTATGGACTGCGTTATCTCTGATGAAAAATGGCTGTCTCATTTTAAAAACGTCTACGGTGATACTGTCGATGCGACTAAAGATGTTTCGTTGACAATCTCAGCCACCCGCCCCATCCTCTTTAACCGACATGAGGTGGAAAAAGCCATTTTGGCCACTACAAAGCATAAGGCACCTGGCCCTGACGGTGTTCACGCCGACTTTTTCATGTATTCACCAAAATTGTGGGCTGAGGTTTTGGCAAACGTGTTCAACGCAGTCAATGGTAACTCTGCACCTGCCTCATGGGACACCTCTACTATTGTCCCTATTTTTAAAAAAGGCCAGCGGGATGATCCTGGTTGTTATAGGCATTATCCCTTCTGGACTCATCTGTAAAAATTCTAGGTAGAGTTCTCTTATCCAGGTTGAGGGAGAATGTCGAGAGCTGTGGCGGGTTGTCCGAAATCCAATACGGCTTTAGGGAAAGAAAAGGGACTATCGAACAGTGCGCCAACTTACATTTGCTCATCTCCAAATACACTGTGGCCAAGGAGGGGTCCGTGTATCTTGCATTCATGGACCTCTCCTCGGCTTTTGACCTGGTCAATAGGACAAAGTTGTGGTCCATCTAGTTGGAGATGGGTATTGATGAGGCATTGGTTACCTTTATAGCCACCCTGCACCAAGAACTCTTTTCAAGTGTACGTGTAACGAACGAGGGTAGGCGTACCCCTCTCTTTAGATCATTAAGGGGGGTGCGGCAGGGCTGAATACTAGCCCCCCCTGCTCTTCACCATCTATATCAATGGCCTGGGCGCACATCTAGGTGGGCAGGAAGCCGACGTCCCGCGTGTAGGAGCGATTAAGATCCCGGCGCTCCTGTATGCGGATGACGCCGTGCTGATCGCTCGCACGGGTGTTGGCCTCCAGCGCCTTTTGAATGCCTTTGGTTCGTTTATGGAGCAACTGGATCTTAAGATAAACGTAACCAAGTCACACACAATGGTGTTAGACCAAGAGTGTCGCAAAAAGAGAAATAAAACATTCACATGCAGGGGGGACACGGTTTCTAGGGTATCTACATTTCCCTACTTAGGCGTATTGTTCGATCAGAAAGGGTCCTGGGCTCCGCAGGTAAGAGCCAAGAGGTTGGCTGTTATTAGATCATCATCAGCACTCCTGGGATTTGCTGGTAGGCTAGGGGCTAGGCCTATGGAAGCTATACTAAAAATCTATAATAGTAAATCTATGGCTATTGCACTATATGGTTCCGCATTGTGGGGATATGTAAATGTGGAAGCTATTCAGAGAGCGGAGAATAGATTTATCAGAACACTACTTTCTGTACCCTAGTCAACCCCAACCTATTCCATTCATAAAGAAGTGGGCCTACAGTTTCTTTCTGATAAGCTGAGTATGGCCCCCTTGATTTTTTGGCTGAAAATGTGGCTGAATGAAGAACTCCCATTAAATCACAAGATTATGTCCGACGTTCTGTCCCTGGATAAATCCAACAAGATTCCTTGGCTGGCTTATTTGGCCAGGGCTTTTTCAGACCTAGGCCGCCCGGAGCTTTTTACCTCCCCTGAGGATATTAGGATCCAAGACATTGACTTTGTGAAAAAGTCCTTCATGGGAAGGAAGGAAGCATGCCGCGAAGAACGCGAATTGGTAAAACCGGCAGTGAGGGATCATTGTTTACTGGTTAACTCGTTATCACTTGCACCCTATCTTGGTTTTGTCACAATACCCTTCCATAGGTTCCTTTTAACCAAATTCAGATTTAATTTGTTACATTTTTATATAGGCTCTTTTAATAATTGGCAGACGCCAGAACAAGCCCTGCCCTGTAGCTGCGACCAGTTTTCAGTGCAAGATACAATGCATTTTGTCATGTTTTGTGGGTTGTACTCAGAGCCAAGGAAAAAATATTTGTTGCCTATTCTAAAAGAGGCCGGCTTCACTCAAGTGAGACCGGCTCTGCTCTTTTTACAATTACTGCCCAATCCCCACATTACTTTTTGCATTGCTAATTTTCTGGTAGCCGCTTCAAGGGTGAAAGCTGTCTGTCAAGATTAGTCTTAGAGTAAATGTTTATTATCATTTATGTCTATGTTCAAACGCAACACTTTTTAATTGTTTGTTACATTTTTTAAACTTGTTGTCTACATTTAATGTTTTCTGTGTAAATAGGAAACATTTTGTATGAAATGTATTTTATCTTTTTTCTCTCTTTGTATGGCTTCTAAATAAGCCGAATAAAGATATTCTGACTGACTGACACTACATTGGAAATATTAACAACATTTTAGGATGAAGTAAAAAATGGAATCCCCGTCTAAAGGGCACTCAAAGATTAAACCAGCTGCAAATCAGGTGACTTAAAGGAACGTTGCAGGGGAGAACTAAACCTGTTAAATCGAATCTACTCCCATTCTATATGATGTGTCATCTGTTAATGTACACACCAGCATCTCATAGCCCTATAAACAGCAATGTCACTGAAACTAGCCTATGGCATCAACCTATGGCTTTTCACTGAACACAACTTAGGCCTTCTGGTTTTGCCAATATAAAAAAGCCCTAGAGCCTGGAGCAAACCATTTTACATTAAAACCCATATGCCATATGTCTTTATAATGTGTGTAAGGTCTCTATTAGAGTGGTGTGACCAAAAAACGGAACCTTCAACAGACCGATTTTATTTTTTAAAGTCATTAACACACACTAATCTACAAGGACCCCAAAAACAATCCTAGCCAGATCACAAATGCTTATTTACATGCTCTCATGATGTCTCCCCTAATCACGAGCCGCCTAACTAGGAAGCAGATTCCTTTCCTTTGACAGGGAATCCAAAGACTTGTTATTTTCATTTTTAAAATATATGCATAAAAAAACTACTAAGGGATCAAGACTGACAGAAACACATATATACAAACGAGAAAAAAAAACTGATTAAGAGTTTTAATTTTGGATATTTTTTAAAATGCTTTAAAATGCAAAATGTATGATCAACACATATACGGCAATGCTTCTGGAACCATAATAGTCTAGTTTTTAATACATATAGGGAGTACCGGTTTTCAACACACATTGTTAAACAATGTACAACAGAGAGTGACATGATTGAAATCCTGGTTACATTGTTTACATAAAGATCAGTAGCATTTCACCAAACTTACACCTGTCCATCTACTTGTCAGTTTTTGAAAAACAGCTTTTTAGTTCTCAATAAATAGAATACTTTTATATGACGTCAGTATTAAACTGAGCAAACTGTCTGCTACAAATCTAGCTTTTGCAACCCTAACTTTAATGGACAGTAATAATTGCTGCATTGAACTATGGGATTGTGTGTTAGTCCAGGACAAACCTCATTGCTTCTGGGCACAAACAAGCTTATTCGTAGCTCTTTCAGTAACACAGGTATTGAGTGTGAGCGCCTTCACGATTAGCGCAAGTAACGTTATCTGAGACATCTATACACAATACAACAAGCCTACTATTCTCTCTGTTGCCTCAAACTATGCAGGTATCCCCGTGCACTAGTCTACACATTCCAGATTCAAACATGCTGCATACAGGCAGCTAGTCGATCCCCACTGGACTATTAATCATTGATGAGTTGATGGCCATTTGATCCTAGTGGTAGACCCCAGCCACCACGACCACCTCCTCATATACCTCAGGTTTACTTGTGGTAATGTGCAAGCCTCTGGCTTGGAATCACCTGGGTTGGAATGTGCCATGAGGTCACTGAGCTCTGCATTCCTATTGTCAGCAGTTACTCGAGTGCCCCTTCATGGTCAGTTGTATTCTATGCGAATAAACCTGCTTTCACCACAACCAACTGCTCGGTTGCATTATTACAAATCTAGCGACGATCTGGGATGAATTGGACATTTACTCATTCATCGGACATCATTCAATTACAAGAAGGGGCAAAGGAGTGATCTCATCACAACTTTGTCTTTTATTATTCACTCATGAATGAATAATTGATGTGACACTTATTTTTATTTCCTTCGCACCATGGCATGCCTTGCGGTTTCATTTAGTGAACCAAATTAAAAGTATCTAACGGTGGATTACAGCACTTTAAAGGTCAGACACAAGAACAAGTGTGTCATCTTTGAACTATTTATTGTGCCTTGAGCTCTCGATACAAAACTGTGGTTCATTTGGAGACTATAAGTCTCAAGACTTCCTGCCTCGTGTGTGTGGATCATGATATTTAATTGAGGCCTGAAATGTACTCGCAGGGAAACGATTTTCAAATTGTCTGCGGGGCTCACGCGTACTCTTGAAGTGCAGTAAACTTTTGAAGTGCCATGCGAGAGATGCTTTCCTCAGCTCGTGTCCATTGTCAACTGGATGCAGTGACTATTTATATGATATGATATGAAATGGCCACTAGGTTTAGCACTTGGATGTATGTCATTACATCCCATAGGAATACCACCCATGCCATTACAACTCGGGTATTACTACACGATGCCAATGACAACGACATGCCATTACATCGCATACTTTTACCACGAGTATGCCTTTACCAAGCATAACATTACAACGCAAAGGCATGCGTGGTAAAGCTATACTCATAGTAAAAGTTTGCAAGGTAACTGACATCCCTACCCCTACACCTACACACGCACTACCAGGACTGGACTGGCTGTAGCGGGCACCCGTCGTTTCCCCAATAGGCCGCTAGGGTGGGGGTGGATTTTGGCTCTCTGAGTGGCCGTTTTTGTTAAAGGGGGCCTGCAAAATCGGCCCCCTGTAACAAAATCGGCAAAACCGGCTCGAGCAAACAGCCAGGGCCGGTTTCGGTACCCAGTCTGGCATCGCACACTACTCCCACCCCTAACCCAAAAACACTACGACACTACAGCACTACCCACACTACTCTCACCCCTACAATACCTTAAACCCTAAAACACTACTACACTACAACACTACCCACACTACTCCCACCCTTACACTACCTTAAACTCTAAAACACTACTACACTAAAACACTACCTACACTACTCCCACAACTACACTACCATAAACCCTAAAACACTACAACACTGCATTACACAAACACTACTATACTACACTAAAACCCTAAAACACTACAACACTACACTACACAAACACTACTATACTACACTAAAACCTAAAACACCACAGTACCTAAACCCTAAAACTCTACACTACGCAAACACTACTACACTACCCTAAACACTAAAACACTACACTACCCTATACCCTAAAACACTACACTACACTACCCTAAACCCTAAAACACTACCCTAAACCCTAAAACACTACTACACTACCCTAAAACCTAAATCACCTCACTACATAAACACTACTACACTACCCTAAAACCTAAATCACTACAACAGTACCCTAAACTGTAATAAGGTACACGTATACCATACACATACATACACACATACATACATACATGTATCCCCAGCTTCATTTATCTGATTTTATTGATTTTTCTAAGCTTGAGTTCAAATTGTATTGTGTGGGTTTTGTGGCTTTAATTGATGTTTGTACTGCTTCAACCTTTCACACAGTACTCTTGGTAAAAACAAAGTGCTCTGTATGTGCCATAGCTACCAGGGGTTGTGAAGAGATTTCCTAGTATACAGTGTGTAGCATAGCAAGACCACACCTTATTAGGTTGGAGGAGTATCCCCCTCTCAGATAAATATTATATTTTATAACAATACTCACAGTCACTAATTACCTTGTTGGATTTCATCTTTGAAAGCCCTTGTGTGAGAATCTACTGGATACTAACTTTAATGAGTGTTTGAGTATGTGTGAGTAGTTTTTAGATTTCTAAAAGAGCATGTCTATTTCCTACCTGGGAAACAAGCCATTTCTCAAAGGGTATCAAGGGTCGGCATTCCAACAGCCTAATCCATCCCACCTGACTATATCAAAATCACTTACCTACTGGCAACATATAATCAACTTTATTTTGCTCAAACAACGTAATTCCCTCTGAGTCACAGATATATGTCAATAGCCTAAACTCTGCCATTTGCCTAGGATCTCCTCTTCCAATGCACCCGTCAAATTTGGGTTTTTTGTTCCTAAATTCCAAGATGCCATTGGCATTTTTATGAAGGGGAGTGCTCAAATCTCCAGGCTCTGTACTTCTCACCAAGCCATATTGGCTTCCCAATGTGAGCACCAGTGATGGATTGATAGATGAAACACCAGAAGTTTTCCCTTTCTTCATGGTGCCATTAAACTGTGTATCTTAGTTGTGTCACAAGATAATACTGTGTAATATTGGGCACTACCAGTGCTCCTTCCTCCATGGGAGAAAACATTTGTTTGGCAGCCAGCCTAATTTGTTTCCCGTCCAAATGAAATTGCTGAAGAAGCATTAAATTAAACCCAGAATACTCTAATGCCAAAATACCCTTCTGGAATGAGTGAAATGTGCTATATAGGCTCTTTTAACATAACATAACAATGGGCATACGTCTTCAGGGGAAGAAGGGCTGAGCCAGAAAAATGAATCTTGGTAAAGCCATCATTTTAGCAGCAGCAATTTGTCCCAGCCAGGAGAGGCCAGCCTCTTCCCAGTACCTAAAATCATTTTTAAGTTGGTCTATGAAACCTGCAAAAATTGACCTTGGTGGTTTTTGCAGCATCTGAGGTTAACTTTAGAACCAAGTATATGATATAAGACTCAGTCCATTGGAACAGGAGTTTGGCTTGAATTCATGTTTGAGTTGACTTAGGAAGGGACAAAAAGCAGATAACTGCAATTTATGAACATTGATTGTGAAAACCAAGGCCTTGCAGAAATTATTCAGTTCTGTGATCTCCTCTGAGAGGGATCCTTCGAAGTTGGTTACTGCGAGCTGGACATCATAAGCATGTCTGCAAAGGTTGTGTTCCATGCATCCTATAGTCATCCAATTACTTTATTATGTTGCAGAACTGCCATGGCCAGGGTTTCCAGGTGTATCACAAAAAGTAGAGGGGACAAGGAGGAACCTTGTCTTGTTACCTGGATTTCGTCCAAAATTGTAAATAAAATCCTAGATGAGCAAAACATTCTCAAAGCCTGGGGGATTAAACATGCCCTACATCATAACATAGGATATGCGCTTCCCCTGCTCAAGAGACCTTGGTACGGACCACCTACAAACAACTCGATGACAACGTCAGTGCTTAGGGGCGCATTGGGTCGATCTCCTACAAAAATACAGGCAACATATACCCAAAAGAGCTCTATGGTCTCTAATTCGGACAATCCAGATGATCATCGGCTATTTAGAATAAGGAATACACCAAGTCACCCACAATGACAAGGGAACTAAACTGAGCCAGGCTCGCATTTGGCCACATCACTTCTGAAACTATGCTTGTGGAATCTACATGGGCTCAACGACAAGGCAACAGACACTGAATTCCTACAATATGTGAAATTATTTGATATTATCCTCCTTCATGAAACATGGCTGGAGGAACCAGCACACATAGAAGCCTACACCTGCTATCACTCCCCAGCCATAGGAAAAAGTAAATTCATCTGGCTGGCGGTTGGCTTAGCAACTTACATCAAAATCTCAAATGTCAGAAGTGCGCAAAACTTACCGCCAACTCTCCTGCCATAAACATGGTTTGGATTAAATTAAATCTTAGGGGGAAAAAGAAGAGGTGCTGCTGATCAACACCTATATCAACCCAAAAAAGAAGAAACAAGAGTCGAAACTTCTAATGGACCACTTATACCACTTAATGTCTTTGCAAACTTCACCCAATTTCATTCTTTCTGGAGATTTCAACCAATACATTTTAGGCACATCCTCAAATAGTGATGTTCAGGCCCAGTCCTACTACTGGAATATTCCAACTCAATCCTTTAGCAGCCAAGGTAAATCCTCCCAGCCTGCGAAGGAGCTGCTGGAAGACCTGGAGCACATCGGGTCCTAAATGGAAGATTCCCGGAGGACTCTCCATCTATGGCCTCGTTCAACTCAGGCAGCGCTACCTCTACAATAGACTACACACTAGTCTCTCTCCCACTTTTTCATCATATACTGGGCTTTAACCTAGGAGACAAGGGAGATAGCGACCACCGCCCCCAGGAAGTCTCTTTTCTTGCCTTTCCGAACTCAATTCTCCCCAATCCAACAGGACCTCACGCCTGTCACTCCATAAATCTTAAACAAATTAAAACCTTGGTCGCAAACACAATGGAGGTACTTCAATTAGTAAAACGACAATTAAACAGTTTAAATTATCCTATGGGTAACCCAGTAACCGCATGGGAAATCTTTACGGCCGAATTTGCAAACACATATTCAACAACAGTACGGCACTTCCCATCTTTTGGCTCCAATGGCACAGGGAAGATTTCAAGCACCCAGAAACTAGCCTTAAAAGACCACAAAAAAACGATTAATAAATCCCTAAGATTATTGAGAAAAAGCCCGGGCGAACGGGATCTTCTCGAACAGCTTCGCAAACACCGGGCAGATCTAAATAAACTGAAATGGTTGGTCAAAAGATCTAATGATGAAGAAGATTTCTGGGCTAAACTTCCCTATGACTTTAAGGGAAATGACAGCGCCCGATTTGGTCCACGCTAAACACATTTTTAAATCTGAAACATGGTGGAATAGCATCGTACATAACCAAAAGCTCCAGGGAATCCTTCTTAGACCCTCATTTCAACCAACAGGCCACGGTAAAAAACAAGCCCCAGGTTGCCCAGGAGGGCCATCACAAACAATAAAACTACATGAAAAAGTTACAATCGAATTTAATGCTGCTACACACAAGAAACTAATCTCCAAAGGAAGGAAGTATGGTGCACTGGGGCCAAACGGAATTCCTCTAGCCCTCTTTAAACTTGATCCAGAATATTGGGTAAAATCCTTGACCCCCCCTTTTCATGTCTGTCAGCCATTCTGGGTGTCTTCCTGCATCATGGAAGGGTTCAGTTATTTCACCGATATATAAGGCGGGGGACAGAACGTTACCAAAGAACTATCGCCTGATAGCCCTTCTGGACATTGAGGCAAAATACTTCGCAGGGTTCTTATTGATTCAGCTGGGCGACTAAGTGCAACATAATTCCATCTAGTCAAACTGGGTTTTGTAGAGATATGGGAACTACAACAAACCTCCTGGCACTATTGTTACTTATCGACAAAGCAAAACGGACTAAACAAACTCTTCACTTTTGCTTTGTGGACTTCAAGTTGGCTTTCGACAATGTCAATCGAGCCAACCTTTGGAGAAAACTAGCCTCCTGGGGGATCCCTGCCCCTCTATTAAACCTCTTGATCGAATTGCACTCTAACACGTGGGTGCAGTTAAAGCTTGGGAATGGCACACACCTCTCTAGGCGTATTCCAACTACAAAAGGCCTCAAGCAAGGGTGCGTCTTAGCACCGACCATCTTTAATTTATTTACAGCTGACCTGCCACCTGCCCTAGAAGCCTGCAATGCGTACGCACCCCAACTGGGGGGTAAAGCTCTGCCCAACATATCCTACGCAGATGATGTGGTCCTGGTTAGTCATACCAAAGTAGGACTGCAGAATCTTATCAACACGCTGCATGGATACGCTGAAGAGAATTTACTTGAAGTAAATATTGACAAAACTAAAGTACTATCAATAACTGGGAATAAAAAGCTGCATAGTTGGGTCCTTGGCACACAGGTAGTTCCAAACTGCTCTGAATATAAATACCTTGGAATCTTAGTTGACAAAGGAGGTCGCTTCTCAAATCATCTGGAGGCCATAAAGAGAAAAGGTATGCTGATGGCGACAACACTCAAACAGCTAAAAACTAAGCTGACCGGCCCCACTCTTCTACCATTGCTCCGCATTGCCCAAGTAAAAATACAGTCATCTATTACCTACGGCAGCGAGGCATTAAGAGGCATAGACTCGAAACTGCTGGACACAATCATTTCAAAAGCATACAGACTTCACTTAAATTTGCCATCTTCACAAGCCCAGATCCGGTTAGAATTTGGACTAATTAGCCAAATGCTTGCAAGGAGATGATCATATATTAAGTGCTGGCACAAAATAAAGAACTCACCAGAGAATACACTAAACCATCAGCTCTGGCAAGATCAGTCCAGCTGTTCCAATATGCCCGCGAAAAAATACTTGAAGGAGTCCTTGATTGTTACAGGACTGGCAGAACTATGGGAAACCCCACTACTGCATTCGCAATTGAAATGCGTAGTAAATAAGAGTATTAAGAGACTCTCGCACGTAGAGGACATAGCTATTTTTTCCAACCGGTGTCACGCCTGGATGACTCTTTGTACATATAAATCGCCTGGGTTACAAGAGTATTTTGTACTGGGGTACTCCAGGAAAACAAAAGAAGCCTTTTTAAAACATAGGCTAGGAATCCTACCAGCGATACCACATTTACAACCATGGTTGAGAAGGAACTGTGGGACAAAATGTAGGCTATGTGGCGCAGGGAATGAAGATATTGGAAATTTTTATGTACCTGCTTGAGGCTGAAAGAGGAAAGAGCAGCCCTGCTAAAAATGTATTTTAATGAACACAGAATACGCACACGCAGACAAGCAGTTCTTGCTTGTTTTGATCCAGGATTTCCATCACTAAATGGGAAGTTGGTGAAATTCCTGAAATTAGTGGAGCTGAAATTAACAACCCAAGAAGTCGACCCAGACAAGATTTAATGAACTGTGGTCACTTCCCAAACTCTATTGTTTTTAATTATATACCTATTAATAATCATGATCACTCTCTTTTTTAATCTTAAAACTTTTAAATGATGGCATGTGCACTCAAATGTATTTTTGTAATGGTTTTAATTAATCAGAAACAATAAACTTTTTACTTACTTACTTACTTGTCTTGTTCCCAGCTCAGTTCTGATGATGGATGTCACTGAGCCATTGGCCTTGAGTCCGTTGGCCACTGAAGAGCAAGTCAAGAAATTACTGATCCATTTCAATGTGATGTAGTATTCATTTATGGAACGGTCAGTAAATGCGGTCAAATGCTCTCTCCATGTCTATTGTTAACAAGATTGCATCTCCGCCTGTTCACCCCGCTTTATCAATTACATGAAGTGTCTGTTTGGTGGTGCCTGAGCAATTATGGTCAGGTATAGATATCGCACAATATATGGCGCACAACGGCAGATCCTTTCCCGACTTGGTTTATATAGTTATTGAGGCCTATTTCATTGATCTCAGCAGCTCCCCTATCTACCCCACTGTATTAAACAACTGTGTGAGGATGAGTGCGAGTTTGTGACAACGTGTTTTGTAAAATAGGGCTGAGTAGCATCAGGTCATAGGGCCTTTTGTGTTATCAATCTGGAAATGCCCATAATCATCTCTTCCAACCTTATGAGTCTCTCTACAGAATCTTAGTCTGGCCCTCGAGCAGGCTTCGAAGAGGCATACTGTTTAATAAGTCTTCCATGACCCGAAACCGAACCTCCTCAAGTATATACAGCAAATTTCTGAAAAGCGTGCGCACAGCACGTGTATGAACCAGCAAACCTTGTCATTTGGCTTGTGTTTTGCCTCCATTTTGGTTTCCCGTTTTAAGCTACCATCATTTTCTAATGGTGTGCAAACAAAATTTCTTGCAGAAATGAGCTTTGCATGCATTTTTTATGCTAGGCATTGTCGCCCTGTAGTCAGCACATTTAGGGCCCCATTAGGATGACGGGCGGACATTGCCATAAGGGCGGGGGTCCCGTGGGGGGAATTAGGATGTGCCCGCCACAGTTGCGGGCACATCCTGTAGTTTTTGCATTGTGGCGGGCGGTGCACTCTGCACCGCCTGCCACAATGTAAAAATGCTGTTTTGCTTTTGCATATGCAAAGCGGCAGGCACCGCGCGGTGCCTGCTGCTTTGCATATGCAAATGTGGGTGGGTACCATAGGTGCCCCCAAGACAGTGGCGCCAACCTGGGGGCCCTGCAGGGGGCCCCCGCAGCAATCACAGCATGCCTTTCCGTGGCGGCATTGCCGCCACGGAAAGGCCTCTGCTTTTTGCCATTGTAATATGGCTGGCGGTGTCCATTGGACACCGCCACCATATTAATCTATTACCGCCGCGGTCGCAAGCCGACCGCGGCGGTAAAGTGGCGGACGGTCTTTCCGTCCGCCGCAGTCCCCTCCGCCATCCTAATCAGGTGGAGGGGAACACAAGAGTGGTTGTCGGGCGGATTGCATTGTTTTACTTTGTGTGCTTGTGAGGAGACAACTAATTAGATGTTTGTTTGATAGCATCTTTTAAACTGTTTAGGATTCTCATAATATTATGTGAGAAAAATTCAACTATACAGGATGACATCAGAGGGTTGGTTCATGTTTTATAATGTGTTTATGTCACAATATTGCAGTATTCGTAAAAAATATGTTCTCTTTTTCATATATATATTTGTATGTAGATACTGCTGTCAAAACAAAGTAGTGAGAAGCCTGAAAAAGGAGGTTGGACCCGTGACATCCTCCGAAAGGCGTCGCTTTTTCTTGGCCTACTAATATATGTGGGAAACATCCTTTACAACAAAAAAATGTTCATGCAGCACCTTTACAACGTAGGAATTACAACGCAAGTCGTTACGACTTGCGCTGGAGGGCGCTGTAGGATAGGGAATAGTTTAATTTACTATCCAAAACCTTCCCTACTATCCACAGGGATTGGAGTTGGAATAGTAAATTAAACTATTCATTATGCAGCACCCCCCAACGCAAGTTGTTGTAACGACTTGCGTTGTAAAACCTGCGTTGTAATGGCATGCGTGGAAAAAGCATGCGTTGTAACAACATACATCCATATATGTTCTCTTGTGTTGTGTGACACAACTTAAGATAAAGTGTTGAATCCAACAATATATATTACTGTGGTTATGTTCTTATGAAATTAGATTTTTTGACATTAGTGCAAACTATTTTTATTATATCTCTTGATTTGTAATGTGTTTAATGTGCATTATGATGTCGCATTATTCTTAATGTGAAAAGGTGTTTTATACATATAATCTCCAACTTAATAAAATTTAAAGTTTTTCTAAAAACTGTATTAAGATTTGACTTACTGGCAACTGATAAATGGACCCGTCTTGTTTGAGCAGTATGTGTGGTGTGTATGCATGTTTGGTATGCTAATTGAATACCCCAATGGGAGTTTTTTCTAGACTTAATCTTCTTTGTGGTGTCCTGTCCCTTTGGAGTGTTGGACCCCTCTCTTCTTTTAGAGAAGAAACCATTTGAAACACATGAGATCCCACATATGATCCTCCTGAAACCGCTTGCCCAAATTTGAACTCCACTCACTACCTTAATGCCCCGTCTAGAACTGCCAGACCCATAAATCCATGTTCAGAACCTGATATTCTCTCCCTTCTCCTTGAGTACACCTCTCCATACTCAGAAGCTGATATTCTCTCCCTCCTCCTTGAGTACTCTACTCCTCTTTTGGCCATCTCTGTCCATGCTAAATCCTCACAAACAGCCCCACTAATTGCACCTAACTCGATACACCCTAAACATGGTAATGCGGAACCCATTCCAACCATCACGCCCAACCCCCATAAAGCGCCCAGACTCAATGCCATTTCCATAAACATCAATAACCTCTTGCAGATCCCCACTACACAACTCGCGCCCACAGACACCTTACAGAAATCTCACCTGAATCAATCAATCAATACAGTTGTAGAGCGCTCTACTCACCCGTAAGGGTCTCAAGGTGTTGGGGGATAGGGGGAGTGCCGCTACTGCTCGAAGAGCCAGGTCTTGAGGTGTTTCCTGAATGTGAGGTGGTCCTGGGTGAGTCGTAGGTGGGCCGGGAGGGAGTTCCACGTCTTGGCTGCCAGGTAGAAGAATTATCTTCCTCAGGTGGTGGTTCTATGGATCCAAGGGATGGTGGCGAGGTCGAGGCTGGCGGAGTTTGCTTGTTGGAGTGTAGAATGTGAGGCGGTTAATGAGGTATTCAGGACCTATGTCATGGAGCGGTTTGTGTGCGTGGGTGAGGAGCCTGAACGTGATCCTTTTGTTGGCGGGGAGCCAGTGCAGGTCTCTCAGGTGGGCTGATATGTGGCTGTGGCGGGAGTCTTTTCTGAAGTTTGACTGTGGTTCCTGCATATAGGGCATTCCAGTAGTCTAGTCGGCTGGTGATGAGGGCCTGGGTGACTGTCTTTCTAGTTCCGGTAGGGGTCCATGCGAAGATCTTACGGAGCATGCACAGGGTGTTGAAGCATGATGATGAGATGGCGTTGACTTGCTTGGTCATCGTGAGAGAGGAGTGCAGGATGAATCCCAGGTTGCATGAGTGGTCAGTGGGTGTCGGTGCAGTGCCCAGTTCTGTGGGCCACCAGGAGTCATCCCAAGCGGATGGGGATGGTCCGAGGATGAGGACCTCCGTTTTGGCGGTGGCTGGGTCTTTGGTGAGGGAGAGTATAGGCTGGGTGTTGTCGGCGTATGAGATGCTATTGAGGTTGTGTTTGCGTGCGATGGTGGTGTGGGGGGAAATGTAGATATTGAAGAGGGTTGGGCTGAGGGATGAGCCTTGGGGTACGCCGCAGATGATCTCGGTGGCCGCAGAGCGGAAGCGAGGGAGGAGGACTCTCTGGGTTCGGTCGGAGAGGAACGAGGTTATCCCGTCCAGGGCTTTACCTTGGATCCCGGTGTTGTGAAGGCGGGTTATTAGGGTATGATGGCAGACTGTATCATAGGCGGCTGAGAGGTCTAGGAGGATCAGGGCGGTTGTTTCCCTCTTGTCAAGTAGGGTCCTGATGTCGTTGGTGGCTGCGATGAGGGCAGTCTCGGTGCTGTGGTTGGCGCAAAATCCAGACTGGGATGGGTCGAGGGATCCATTGGCTTCGAGGAATGCGGTCAGCTGTTTATTGATGATCTTCTCAATAACTTTTGCAGGGAATGGAAGAAGAGAAATGAGGTCTTTAGGGTTCGCTGTGGGTATCTTCAGTAGGGCATTGATCTCTGCGTGCTTCTAGCTCTCTGGGAAGGTGGTGGATGCGAGGGAGTTGTTTATGATGTTCCGTAGGTGGGTAGCGATGATGGTGTCGGCTTTGTTGAAGATGTGGTGAGGGCATGGGTCGGAAGGAGAGCCGGAGTGGATGGTGTTCATAGCGTGGGTGGTGTCTTCGGTGCTGAGGGGAGTCCAAGCGCTGAGGGTGGTTGTCAGGGTCATTGGTTCGGTGGCAGGGGGTGGAGTCTGGGTGCCGAAGCTGTCGTGGATATTGGCGATCTTGCGGTGAAAGAACGTGGCGAGGGCGTTGCAGAGGTCTTGCGATGGTGTGATGTCGTTGCTGTTGGCATTGGGATTGGAGAGCTCTTTTACGATGCTGAAGAGTTCCTTGCTGTTGTGTGTGTTGTTTTCCAGCCGTTCTTTGAACAATGTCTTTTTGGTGGTGCGGATGAGCTGGTGGTGTTCTTGAGGGCTGTCATGTTTTCTGTCGTCTGTTCGCAGCGCCAGGTTTTCTCGAGGGTTTGGCAGGATTTCTTCGACTCTTTGAGGACGTTGGTGAACCATGTTGTTTTCCTGTTGCCGGGTTTGCCTGGAGGGTTTTTCAGTGGTGCCAGGTCGTAGGCGCAGTTGACGGTCTACTGTGTGAGGTTGCGGGCTGCGTCGTTGGTGTCATTGGTGTTGATTGGTGGGTTCTGGCTCAGTGATGTGGTTAGCTGGTCAGCAGTGAATTTGCTCCAGCATCTATGGGGGATCTGTTGCGGGCGGTGGTGGGATGTGGTCTTCCTAAAGGTGAAGTGGATGCAGCTGTGGTCGGTCCAGTGTAGTCCGGTGGAGTGGCATGTTACTTAACTGTAGATCAGTGGTGAAACATTCCACTGACCTTCCTTGCTTATCTCATCCTTGCCCAGGATCTGGACCTCCTTATCCTCACAGAAACTTGTCTTAATTACTCTGTTGGCTCTATCCTTGACCTATTAGTCCCTCCCAGTCACAATATTATCAGACTGGACCGAGTTAAAAAATTGGGAGGTGGAATATGCTGTATATTCCGTAATTCTCTCACAGTAAAACAGTCCTATTCAGCTAATATCTCCTCCTGTGAATACCTAAGAATAGATATCAATAGCACACACAGACCCTTATGCACCCTTCACATCTTCTACCATCCCCAAGGTGATAGCAGTCATCTAATCGAACAAGTTATGGAAACCATCACTTCTAACTTAGGCCGACACTCCCCCCAGATCTTCCACAGTGACTTTAAGCTCCACTGGAATGACCCGCACAATCAGGCAGTTACAACCCTCAAAAACTTCCTAACTGACCTATCACTGACCCAATTCAACAACACCCCCACTCACACCTTAGGCTCGACACTGAGGGTTACTAAATACAGAAGAAAATCCTAACCAAATTTGAGAAAGATGGTAATTTGTGTGTACATTCTGAACATTAGAGTGGGAGTACACCTATATTTGGGTCCCATAAATATATTATTGGTTAGTGAATTGAAGTACAAAATCAGCACTTGTTCTATACTGTCTTGATCTTTTTCTTAAATTCTTAAATTGTTCACCATCTGCATAATTCTTTGCCTTAATTTTCAGCGGACAGACTGGCTAAGATTACACCTGAACAGGAGCAGGAGATCATCGGCTCATCACTGGGCAGGTACTCTGGACACCACCAGTGAGGAGGAGGAAGAGGGAGACCAAACAGCGGGTAATAGTAGTGTGCCCACCTGGACCAATCCAACTCCAGCAACATCAGCAGTCCAGGTGGAGGCTGAGACCAAAGGTGGTGATGTTAAGAGGGACATCACCTGCCAGGGGAAAGATGACTGTGTGTGTGCTCCTGGCCCACAAGAGGTTGAAATTCAAATGGTGTCCCCTGAGCTGACCCCAATACCATGTGGGTCACCACCGACCCCTCCGTAACTCTTGAGGTCCCTAGTACATCTGGCCTGCATCTGCACCCCCGCCACTCCCCCTCCTCCTAGGGCCTGCCCAATAGATCTGAGAGAGACACATGCCCAAACACCCCACACACTTCATGTTCACCCAAACCCCTCTGTGTTTCTCCTGTGGTTGCATCCAAGTGAAGATGTCAGGACTGTAGACTCCCATGGCTTCCAGGAGCTGAAGGATGAGCCCCATATGTTCAGAGATTCATAATCCTGTTATTTTGACAACTTTATTTCCTCCATCACGTCCTTGGGTACAACCATATTTTCTGTGTTGTCTCAACTGAAATGAGCCTTAAGGCTCTTTCCAGTTTCACTTTCTACCTGCTCAGGGGGCTATCTCAGCCCCCTGAGCACGTAGAAAGACAGGAGAGGTATCATTGGAACGTGGAGAATATCCAGTGGACTCCTGCTTGGGTATCACCCCAGGAAGGCGATCCCCAAGCAGGGATCCACTCCCTAGACACCAGGGAGGGGAGAGCGGCCCGTTGGGCAAAGTCCTTTGCTCCCCCATATAAAGCTGGGCAAATGTAGTCTTTCTGCCTGAGACAGTATTCCCCAATCTACAGAAAGCCCACTAGATACTAGGGATTTTTTAAAATTATAATTACGGGTGGGGTCTGCCCAATATCGGCAGGCCAATGCCCCCACCCCCTGCCGCAAAGGTACAGTCTTTCCCTGGGTGGTAGTTGGGGGCAGTAGTCCCCAATCTGCCTCTCGGAGCAGAAAGCCCACTAGATACCAGGGATTTGAAAAATATATATAATTAGGGGTGGGGGCTGCCCAATATGGGCATGCCAATGCCCCCACTCCCTGCCGCAACGGTACAGTCTTTCCACATATTTAATTGCACTTTGCACTTTCCCTACCTGCCTCTTGTACAGTAGTTCTGGTCTTCCCTGGCCCGCCATGGCGTCTACCAATTGATGCCGAGGGAAGGCCACAGTTGCTAAACTACCAGCACAGCAGTTTCTGCCTGGTCAGTGCTCTAGGCTCCAGGGGCACCTATTTAGGTGCGCAATGGAGCATACGCGAAGCGGGCGTGCCACTGGTGCACTGGAGGTGCGCAGTAAGGCAAGCCCATCTGTCCACGCCTGGACAGGGACCAGGGCCATGATCCCTGGCCAAAATACTAAATGCAAACCTCGTACTACCTCCACTAGGGAAAACCTTCTCTCTCTAGGCTATCCTAGGGGTGCAAGATGTTATCAATTTACATGTGAAGAGCTGATGTAAATAGAAAACCACAATGTCCAGGGTGCCTTCTCAAGATTCACAAGAGTTGCAGGAAGAAGACAAAATTTGACAGAAACTTGAACAATGTGTGTAAAAGAAACACAGATTTTCAGTTAGCGCAGACTTTACTACTGATAACAAACTGGATGTCTTGTGTGTTACGGAAGCCTGGGGTAGAGAATCATCCGATCCAGATTTTAATATTGCTATGGAGCTTCTCGATATTTCATCTGATTTAGGACTCCAACAGCTAGTCCAAGGCCCTAAACATCAACCTACACATTAAGGAGGTCATACCCTGGATGGAGTGTTTACTAGTAATCCAGCCAATCTCTATTACCTCTGTCCTTCCTCTCACATGGTCTGATCACTATACTGTTTTATTTCGATATGACATGCCTGCATTCCATCACATCCTTGGGTACAACCATATTTTCATAATGCACTGGGACAGGAACAGACTAATTTGCATGTAGCCAGGTTCTAGAGCTGGGATGGTGCAGTGAGCTAAAAAACGGTGATGGATTAAGCCCTCATCTTTGGACTGGGTAAGAGTGGTCTGCTTAATTCAGACACTCTGTTCATCACCACCCCCTTTTCTGAATCATTTTGTCCACCATAAGCGTGGAAGGGTATACTCAGATGTGAGTTCCTTGCTCATTGCACCATCAGGATTCAAGCAAGCCGGGCTGAGGACGGCTGAAATGCAAGAAACCGGTCCCCGGAAGCTTGTTTCCTTCCCAGTATAAGAATTGGCTTGGTAGTTTGGTTTGCCCTGTCTCCATAATGCACTGGGACAGGAACAGACTAATTTGCATGTAGCCAGGTTCTGAGCTGGGATGGTGCAGTGAGCTAAAAAACGGTGATGGATTAAGCCCTGATCTTTGGACTGGGTAAGAGTGGTCTGCTTAATTCAGACACTCTGTTTATCACCACCCCCTTTTCTGAATTATTTTGTCCACCATAAGCATGGAAGGGTATACTCAGATGTGAGTCCCTTGCTCATTGCACCATCAGGATTCAAGCAAGCCGGGCCGAGGACAGCTGAAATGCCGGAAACCGGTCCCCGGAAGCTTGTTTCCTTCCCAGTATCAGAATTGGCTTGGTAGTTTGGTTTGCCCTGTTTCCATAATGCACTGGGACAAGAACAGACTAATTTGCATGTAGCCAGGTTCTGAGCTGGGATGGTGCAGTGAGCTAAAAAACGGTGATGGATTAAGCCCTGATCTTTGGACTGGGTAAGAGTGGTCTGCTTAATTCAGACACTCTGTTCATCACCACCCCCTTTTCTGAATCATTTTGTCCACCATAAGCGTGGAAGGGTACACTCCGATGTGAGTCCCTTGCTCATTGCACCATCAGGATTCAAGCAGGCCGGGCCGAGGACGGCTGAAATGCCAGAAACCGGTCCCCGGAAGCTTGTTTCCTTCCCAGAATAAGAATTGGCTTGGTAGTTTGGTTTGCCCTGTTTCCATAATGCACTGGGGCAGGAACAGACTAATTTGCATATAGCCAGGTTCTGAGCTGGGATGGTGCAGTGAGCTAAAAAACGGTGATGGATTAAGCCCTGATCTTAGGACTGGGTAAGAGCGGTCTGCTTAATTCAGACACTCTGTTCATCACCACCCCCTTTTCTGAATCATTTTGTCCACCATAAGCGTGGAAGGGTATACTCAGATATGAGTCCCTTGCTCTTTGTACCATCAGGGTTCAAGCAAGCCGGGCCGAGGACGGCTGAAATGCCAGAAACCGGTCCCCGGAAGCTTGTTTCCTTCCCAGTATAAGAATTGGCTTGGTAGTTTGGTTTGCCCTGTTTCCATAATTCACTGGGACAGGAACAGACTAATTTGCATGTAGCCAGGTTCTGAGAAGGGATGGTGCAGTGAGCTAAAAAACTGTGATGGATTAAGCCCTGATCTTTGGACTGGGTAAGAGTGGTCTGCTTAATTCAGACACTCTTTTCATCACCACCCCCTTTTCTGAATCATTTTGTCCACCATAAGCGTGGAAGGGTATACTCAGATGTGAGTCCCTTGCTCATTGCACCATCAGGATTCAAGCAAGCCAGGCAGAGGATGGCTGAAATGCCAGAAACCGGTCCCCGGAAGCTTGTTTCCTTCCCAGTATAAGAATTGGCTTTGTAGTTTGGTTTGCCCTGTTTCCATAATGCACTGCGACAGGAACAGACTAATTTGCATGTAGCCAGGTTCTGAGCTGGGATGGTGCAGTGAGCTAAAAAACGGTGATGGATTAAGCCCTCATCTTTGGACTGGGTAGGAGTGGTCTGCTTAATTCAGACACTCTGTTCATCACCACCCCCTTTTCTGAATCATTTTTTCCACCATAAGCGTGGACGGGTATACTCAGATGTGAGTCCCTTGCTCATTGCACCATCAGGATTCAAGCAAGCCGGGTAGAGGATGGCTGAAATGCCAGAAACCAGTCCCCGGAAGCTTGTTTCCTTCCCAGTATAAGAATTGGCTTTGTAGTTTGGTGTGCCTAGTTTCCATAATGCACTGGGACAGGAACAGACTAATTTGCATGTAGCCAGGTTCTGAGCTGGGATGGTGCAGTGAGCTAAAAAACGGTGATGGATTAAGCCCTGATCTTTGAACTGGGTAAGAGTGGTCTGCTTAATTCAGACACTCTGTTCATCACCACCCCCTTTTCTGAATCATTTTGTCCACCATAAGCATGGAAGGGTATACTCAGATGTGAGTCCCTTGCTCATTGCACCATCAGGATTCAAGCAAGCCGGGACGAGGACGGCTGAAATGCCAGAAACTGGTCTCCGGAAGCTTCTTTCCTTCCCAGTATCAGAATTGGCTTGGTAGTTTGGTTTGCCCTGTTTCCATAATGCATTGGGACAAGAACAGACTAATTTGCATGTAGCCAGGTTCTGAGCTGGGATGGTGCAGTGAGCTAAAAAACGGTGATGGATTAAGCCCTGATCTTTGGACTGGGTAAGAGTGGTCTGCTTAATTCAGACACTCTGTTCATCACCACCCCCTTTTCTGAATCATTTTGTCCACCATAAGCGTGGAAGGGTATACTCAGATGTGAGTCCCTTGCTCATTGCACCATCAGGATTCAAGCAAGCCGGGCCGAGGATGGCTGAAATGCCAGAAACCGGTCCCCGGAAGCTTGTTTCTTTCCCAGTATAAAAATTGACTTGGTAGTTTGGTTTTCCCTGTTTCCATAATGCACTGGGACAGGAACAGACTAATTTGCATGTAGCCAGGTTCTGAGCTGGGATGGTGCAGTGAGCTAAAAAACGGTGATGGATTAAGCCCTGATCTTTGGACTGGGTAAGAGTGGTCTGCTTAATTCAGACACTCTGTTCATCACCACCCCCTTTTCTGAATCATGCCTGGATTCAAGGCAACTAATTAAGCGAGCTCCAAGCTTAATAGGAGAGCGTGGCACAATATGAACTTAGGAGTACTGGAAAGTCAGCTTGTGCACAGCCTCACAAACTTAGAGCTTGAAGTAGAGTTCTCAGCTAGAAATTATACCTCCTGGCTGAAATACAACTTTGATCAATTAGCACCCATGACAGTGGCTAATAATCTGCACTATGGTTTTCTGATATTCATAGATCAGATAAACAATCATGTAGGAGGCAAGAAAGAGCCTGGCGAAAAAATTATGATGCAGTTAAAAAAGAGCAACATAAGTAAATGTTAGCTGACCATAAGAAAAAAATTATGACTGAGAAAAGCCAATATTTTACACTGAAATGGCAGGAAATTCTAGCAAGGAACTTTTTAAGGTCATAAACGATCTGACATTTGCTAAAAAGGATAATGCTGCCAACTGTCCTCAATATTTCTGTAGCACATTGGCACAGGCGTTTAAATCAAAGGTTGATTTCATTTATGATCAATTTGCCATGTTTACACCTATCACTAGTGTTACAGAACAGTAAGGTAAGTTGGTTATGCCTCCCTTAAATTTTACCCCTACATCCACAGTGCAAATTGAAATCCTTGTGTTACGGACTAAATCGGGCTCCCCGGATGATCCTTGTCCTCCGAGGATTCTACATAACATTAGCCATATCATTAGTCCTCAGCTGTAGGGCATCTACAATCAGATGCTCCTGCTAGGAATATTTCCAACGGTGTGGAAACATGCCTGCATCTTACTGTTATAAAAAAAACCTAACTTAGATATAATCGACCCAGCACACTATCGATTACGAGACTTCCACTTCCCACGAAAACTTTGGAAAAGTTGTAAATGCAAGACTTTCTACCTAAATCCTAGAAAACCATATTTTAGACCACAGTCAGTTTGGTTTAAGGTCATGTCACAGTACTGGGACAGCTTTGATAAAGACAACAGAGGAAATTCACACTGCGCTAGATGGCGGAGGGTCGGCGGCTCTCATCCTCCTTGACCTGTCCGCGGGTTTTGATACTGTGGACCATATCTTGTTGTTTGAAGGCCTTAAGACCATAGGTTTGGGAGGAAACGCCCTCACGCTTTTAAACACATTTTTAGCAGATAGAACTCAAACAATCCAACTAGGCAATTTTAAATCTGCACCTTTTATCCTGCCATGTAGAGAACCAGAGGGCTCCTCACTGAGCCCAACGCTTTTTACCATGTATGTGTCTGAACAAGCCCCTGTGATCAGAAGTTTTGATCTAATCCCAACCTCATATGCCGATGACACCCAATTGGTTATATTAACAATAGAACAGGATGTTAACTACTCCATCAAACTTCATGATTGCATGGTCGCCCTAAGCAATTTGATGAGTAGGCATTGCCTGAAGTTAAATTCAGGTAAAACCGAGGGGATGCTTTTTGGAAAGCTATTTCCTCTATGGTCACCAGTTTGGTGGCCGAGTACCCTGGGCCCCCCTCCGACACCAGTCGCAAAGGCCAAGAACTTGGGGGTCATAATAGATGAAAAGCTTAATTTTAAATCCCAGATTTCTAAAGTGGTGTCCTCTGCATTCCTAACCATCAAAAATGTGAGTAAAATTCTTCCATTTATTCCTAAAAAGATCAGAAAAACAGTTTTAACTTCTCTGGTTTTATCAAAATTGGATGATTGCAATTCTTTATATATTAACATGCAATCCAACCAGCTCAGAAGACTACAATTGGTACAAAATGCCGCTGTCAGATTAGTACTGGACGTTCCCAACACCAGTCTATTAGGGCTGGAAATCAAGAGCTTCATTGGCTTCCAGTTGCCCAGCGCGTGAAATTCAAGGCACTTTGTATCGCACAGAAGGCTCTCTACAGAGAAGGCCCTGAATTTCTTTGGCACGCCTTTAGCTGGTACTGGTAGTAGATCATTACAGTCGGCTAACACTTTCCTAATGCCCAACTCCAGAGTCAAAAAGATGAACTGGGGAGGAGGAGTTTCAGACATAGCACCATGAGGATATGGAGCTCTCTTCCACTTTCTCTCAGGAAGATTTCTTCCCTTCTTAAATATAGGAAATACTTGAAAACCTGGCTTTTTTAAACTTAGTCTCCCTCTTACAGCATTGAATGAAAAGCGCTTAAACACCCAAAATGTTATAACATAACATAACATAAATGCCAATGCCACCCGCCACAAAGCCCACTAGACACCAGTTATTTTTTTCCAATAAATTCCCCACCACAAAATTCCTGTATTTCTGCCCCCCGGGGGGCAAATGGGGGCATTCCCCACGCAGGAATGTGAGAAAAAAATCTTTTTTTCAACAAAATTTGAGGTTCGCAGGGGATTCTAAGTGGGAATTGTTGAGGGACCCACGCTGGACTCCCCCGTGTGTCTATTTTCAGAAATGTATGGGTTTGGTAGTTTCTATAGATGGCCGCTGAGCCCAGGCCAAAATCCAAATTACCCCACCTTTGCAAAACCAGTTGTTTTGTGATAGGTAATTTTGATGTCTCCTTGATAAGTTTAGGGCCCTTGCCTGTCGCAGGTACTTGACCCACCCACAAGAGGTACCAGGGAAGCTTCTGTGATAGGAAATTTGTGGATCCACATAGATTCCAGAACTTTCCCACTCAGACATTTGAGAAAAAAAGGGATTTTTTTCATCAAAATCTGAGGTTTGCCGTGCATTCTATGTAGAGAAACATTGGGGATCCACGCATTAGTTAAAACCTCAGTTGTGTTCCAGGGGAGCCCCTTACGCATGAGAATGGAAACCCAGCGAGAATAGCAAGAGTAGAATGAGGAGTGAGTTTCACCCTAGTGATGAGAGCAAACCCTGTCAGAAGTGGAGGGCTGCAGGTGAGTTTCCTGAATGAAGCATATGTCACCTTTATGACGGAGGAGGTGAGCATGCACAAGGCTGCCCTTGTGGTGGTCATTGAGACCGCGGACATTCCAGGTCCAGAGTGTACGGGCTGTCATGTTACTATGCCAGGAAGAGGAATGATGGATGTAGGTTGAGGCACAGATGGAGTCAGATATGATAGTGAAGGGAAACACAGCAGAAAGGCCGATGCAATGAAGAACATGATGCAAAAGAAATCGCAAAACAACAAAACCAACAAGCCTCAAAGGAGAGGCAACGTACCCGTAAAAACAAACTCCTCACCACCCACACCAACCCCTCAATCAGGTTGAGAGACCAAAACCACCCACCCAGGTGAACCCCAACATGGAGGGGAAGGGGTGAAGACTGAGACAAAGGGAATTATCCTGTGGAGGCATGGCTCGACACTGCGAACACCCCTGCCTTTAGGGACCGGGTGGCCTAGCTAAAAGGTATTGCATACTGCAGTTAATAAATAGAGAGAATTGGGGTGCCAGAATGGACTTCCATGGCCAGCTGGGTGTTGGTCAGGAACCGCTAGAAACAGGAAGGGAAGTCGAATCAGCAAAAGGGGAAGGATGAAGGACCACATGTCCAAAGCTGGCCACACTTGAAAGGTGGCAGCAGAAAGATATATCAGAGCAGGGAAGGAATGTTTATCCAACCAAGAAAATGATGTTAATGATGCCCAAAAAGTTAACTGTTCACAAGGGAACGAAATGGAGAGCAAGCAAAAAATGGCCACAATAGTCAGTCATTGTGTGTAAGGGATCAGGACACCCTCAGGGTCTGACACCCGCTGACACCGGATCCAGCAAAAGAAGTGGCCCCCGAGCAACACTTAGGACTCAATGTCCCTTCTCTGTTTTCACGAACAGCCCCTGGAGCGTCATGTTGTCATGACAACGCTCCTGATTCACTGGCCTTTCTCTATCTTTAAAACCCTCCCAACTGGCCACGCCCACTCGCTTGCAATCAGCAACCGCGGGAAGGCTGCTACTGAGAGCTCCGTGACTACTAACTAAAGGTAAGATTAACCCCCTATCTTTATACTTCTCCCAGTCTACTAACTCTAACGAGCGTCCCTCAACTTACCCCGCCCTCTCCCCAATTGCTCCATAGATGCGGCACATTTTGATGCGATCGCTATGACGCTCTGCCGAGCTGTAAAATAAGGACACTTCGATCTTTATGTGCTACATAGGTAAGCCTTGATTCCTTATGGTGTTAAGATTTAACGCTCATATTAAAAACCGTTTCACTTATACTAGCTCACCCGTTCACAGACCCAGTGTGTTCGTGTGACGTGATTCAAACTCTTACAACGAGCCACGCTCACCTGCTGAAAAACCGTGGAAGACTTCATTTTTAAACTTCGTGACTCTTAAATAAGGTGAGACTTCAATCTCTCTCGCTGGCGCTAGCCACTATATTGATGAGCCGGCCTTAAAACTCCCCTCTCCTGATTTACCATCTAGAGGCGCGGCCCACCACAGATGTTTCTTAATAACGCATCGCCGTCACAGAAAGAAGGTATAGGAGCGGGATATTCCTAACCTTTGGTGATGATAGAGGTAAGCCCCACTTCCTACAAAATGCAGTACTTCTTAAGAGTAATGTCGCTTGGTCTATTAATACCCGTCCCACTGCCCATAGATCCAGCCCAGTTACCCGACGAGAATAATGAGGACATAATCCTGCCACTCGCTCGAATCTGAGCAGGTATGTTCTTTGTGTCCTATATTGCCTTAACTTTGCTAAGTAATCTGAGTCCCCCATGTCTCATCTACTCGATATACTCTTGGCCGGTCCTAATCATGCTAAAATGTCACCTCTGATATAGCATCTCTAACAGAATGGTCTAATGTGATCTGAAGAGGTCACTATTTGGACTAATTGATTTCCCCTGGCCGAGTCAGGATTGTTGTGTTTATGTATGTTAGCTTGTATACGTCGAAAATTTATTTTACAACTAGATACCCATGACGGGTTGTACAGAACTGTTTGAAATGTATATCTCAGCTATGATGAATTCCTTGTGCGTGTTATTTCATAGATATTGGTCATAACATCTGCATTTTTCTGCCCGCAAATAGCCATGGTAACAGCGTTAGTAATGTGTTTACCGCTCACCACGGTAAACTTGACATAGATTGTCGGCGTTTTTACACCTCATTGTTTTATATTTCCAGATTTTGTAGTGCCCTTTTGCTGACCACCCTGTCCTGATGAAGACCCCGATGTAAGGCTAGACAAACGCCTACAAGTGTAGCGTGGGGTCGAAACGTCGACGGCTACCTCTATGTCCTGTTCAGTTGACACTCCCCCATTATTTTGAATTCTTCTGTGTCAACAGAAATAGTATGAACTTTTGGGATATGTTATAATCCCCCATTTTTTGGTTCAGGGATCTGAAGCCATGAAACTGTATTGCATTTTGAATTAACATTGCAATATATAAGTTGTCACGAACTTTATTCCCTCACTGTCCTTTTCCCTCACAGCATCACGCTATCCCACTCCCTTTCCTTTCTTGGGGCACTTTTATTGACCAACTGATATGGCTCATGCATTGTGATTAATTGACATTGTGTGTGACTACTTTTGACTTTTCTATAATAAATTCATGTAAATGTATTAAGCTCTACTGGGACCCTTCTTTCCTACACCCCGAGGAGGAGGCAAGAGGTGAGCAGGGCTGCCGGCGTTGGCAGATGGAGAATGCACAGCTACAAGTGGAGAGCCCAGGGCCGGCCAACTGGTGAGTAGGAGGCTGAGAAGGGCTGCCAGCCAAGCGGTAGGCAGGCAGCTGGTGGGCAGGTATTAGAGAGTGGCAGAGAAGTCGCCAGGTGCAGCAGCGATGTAAGCCAGGCAGTCAGGAGGTCACGCCAGAGGAGGGAAGTAAGGAGTGAGGAGTCGTGGGGAGTTCACCGCCCGCGACGCCATGCCAGTTAGGGGCAGGCCGTTACAGCGGGTGCCAGGAGCTGGAAGATGGCGTGCGCCGCGAAAAAGCCAGGGCCTGGCGGTTCGGCACATGCGCTTCCAAACTCACCGCAAAACGCCCCCACAGTGGCAACACTCACCAACTCCGGAGGTGAAGGGCTGGAGGCAGGGCCCAAAGCGATGACCGGTTAGCACTGGTTTCCTATGCTTTTGACACTAAGCTGGTGATTTAAATCCACACAAATCTAGCTGCAGTCACTGCAGTCTGGCCCCATGTCTTCAGGAAGCTCAATGAGAGGCTTTCCAACCCTAAATGTGTGGCCACCAGAGAGAGGCACCAGTGAAGCCAAGCCGTGCCAGCAGAAGGGCCATTAGCCCGCGCCAAGGCCCAACAGCAGATTGACACAAACGGAAGGTGAAGGACGCGATCCAGGAGAATTAGAAATGCAAAGGAGCAACCTTTCAACCATCTGTATAGACTAAATCATTACAGAGGTTAATTCAATATCTAGCCGGCCTGACTAAGACGGACCGACAATAGGATTCAGAAAGAGACCAGGACTCCATGCAGAGCTAGGTCTGCAAGAGGCTGTCCCACATATATATACAGTCCTGATGAAGACCCGCCCCTGATGCGTGAAAACACTGCATCGCCCCCCAGGGTCGAAACGTCGACGCAATCCCCGCTTTTGGCGTGAACAAACTATTCAAAACCCTGTAGGATCCAAGATTGAATTGATGTACCTACAGGATTATTGTATATATATAGTTGTTGATTCCAAAACGTATATCAAGTAACACATTTTACTTGTTGTTTTTAGTGTGTATTATGCTTTAGCACAAAGGTTTTGTGCCATATATGTTATAAATATTTGTTTTGGGACAGTGATTGAAGTAATTTGTCTTCACATGTGAAAGTATTTGAGTAAAAATTTGCTTTCATTTTTCTTTGTGGTCAGTGTGTTCGTTTGTGAATGTATTAGTACACCTGTCTTGATATCCTGGTTAGGAACGAGACCTGCAAAAGGAAACATTGAAATACTAAAGCAGTGTGTATTTTTGTCCGACAGAACCATTATTATTTTGTCTATTACCCACCCAGGTTCTGAGGGTTACAGGGTTACCCCATTACATGTAATGATTCAACAGCAGATCTCGGCATAGCGGCACTGGAGCAGTGCCAAAGTGGGATCAAACTATGCCCCGGGGCAAGATGAGTCAAAATGGCATGGCGCCAAGAGGCAGCGATGGGGATGTCTGCAGGATTCCTGACAGATTATCGGCTTGGCCAGCAGAGCCCACTTAGAGTGCGGCCATTTTGCAGCCAGCTAAGCCATGCCCCCAGAGTATTCCAGAGTTTGTGGGTCAGTTGATAGAGCAAACAGCCTCCCTAACAAGCTTTTTTAAGTTATGAACCTGAGGCGAATGAGCTGAAGAGGATGGGGGGGCTAGTGATCTTAGCAAAAGTAAACCGCTCTTGTGGAGTGATCTGTGCAAAATGCATAGGACCTTAACTTGCACTAGCTGTTTCAATGGAAGCCAGTGTAGATCTTTCAAGGCATTTTTTGCCTATTGGTGCCTTTGAAGATTCATGAGGAGCTGAGGGGCAACATTCTGAGTGACCTGCAGCCTTTTGATCATGCATTGGGGTGAATCAAGGTACAGGACATTACCAGAGTCAATGTATATATTCATTCGAGGCTGGATGATTCATCTTGTGGCTGAAAAAGGAAGGAGATCAAGAACCTTTCTTAACAGTTTTGGGGTACAAAAGCAATTAGCGGCAAGTTGTTTGGCCTTGTGATCCATTGTGAGGCTGGAGTCCAGCCACATGCCAAAACTTTTTATTACACATTTAGGGTTGGAAAGCCTCTCGAGACAGTCCAGAGCAGGGGTAGGGATTTTCTTGCTGAGATTTATTCCTAATATTATAAACTCAGTCTTGTCTTCATTGAGCTTCCTGAAGACATGGGGCCAGACTGCAGTGACTGCAGCTGTAGTTGTGTGGATTTAAATCACCAGCTTAGTGTCAACAGCATAGGAAACCAGTGCTAACTGGTTGGATTACACAATTTCAGCTAGGAGGTGAGCATGAAGATTTAAAAAATGGTGGGGTTCAGGGACGACCTCTAAGGCACCACACAGCATAAGGGGAGTTTGTCAGAGTAACATGAGTGATCTAACACCTGGCATGTTCTATTGTCCGAGAAGGGGAAAAGCCATTTCAAAGCACGGCTGTCAATCCCCACGTTTGATATCCGAAGGATGAGTGTGGCATGATCTACCATGTTGAAGGCCTCACTGAGTTCGAAAAGAATGAATTTGTTTCTTTGGTCCAACAAGTGTCCTAATTCCTCACAAAGCTATTTTTGTCATGTGCTGTGGTCTAAACCCGATTTCAGTGGGTTGAAGGATTTTGTTGGACACAAGGAAGGCAGAACGATGATTGTTAACATGTGTCTCAAGGATCTTCAAGTCTCCTGGTAACAGAGAGATCGGCTTGTAGTTACTCAGACAGAGGGGATCAAGACTAGGCTTTTTTAAAATTAGTTAACCACTTCCATGCGGGGCTAATTCCCCCGTGGTGCGGGGTGAAAGGGGGGGGCGGCACCTCAGTACTCATGACGAGTCCAGCTCGTCATGCTGCACAGTGGAGCTGTGCTCATGACGAGCTGGATTCATCATAACTCCACCCACTCCTGTAGAACGCCCACATAGCTGGAGAATTCGCCACTCGTGAAAGGGCTGCAGAGTTATGTCGAGTTCAGCTCGTCATGAGCACAGCTCCACTGTGCCTCATGATGAGCTGAGATCGTCATAAGCATCGAAGGGGTTAAACCACTGAATGATTCTATTGTGAGTGGACCTGCTTACTGGAGAGGAAGAGACTGAGCAGATCCACCAAGGTTGGAGCAATACTATGAGACCCTTGCCGGAGAATGTGAAGGGGGCAGGGGCAAGAGGAGAACCTGACTTTGTTGCACTTAGAAGATATGTGAGAAGTCTCACATAAAGTTCAGAAAAGACATTGAGAGTCTCTTCTGACTGTATTAGATGTTATTTGAGGAATCCTCAATGTTTAAGCTGTCGGGGAAGGGGGATTCGATGCCCAAAATCTTCTTCTAGTAGAAGACAGACACATGATTGCTGTGTTCGCTCAAAGCTTATGGAGCAGAGTGAGAGAGCTTTGGCTCTGTCATATTTCATAACCCGAAAGATCTCATGATGGAATTGGTGGAGAGCTCACGTTTGAAAGTAAAAAGGCTGATTGAGAGTCCTTTGTTTCTGAATGATTAGAACCTAATGGTGCTCCTATACTTATATTTGCTTTGTCAAAGTACTTTCTCCAGCTTCTCTCCAGACTCCTACAATCCTTTTTCAAGGCAAGACTGTGGGCATTAAACCGAAGAGATGTTTTGCTTTGCTGGATAGTCTTATACCATCTTGCAGGAAAGAGCATGTCTAATATGTAAATGATCCACTCATTAAATTACAAATGGGCAACATAACTTGGTCAGATTGAACCAATCTCGTTGCCTTCAGGACAAATGACCAGTTATCAAAGTTCAATTTCGGCCAGGGTCATTCCAGAAGTCTGGCCAGTGATTAGGGGAGAGGGGAGGAAGGCACAGATAGAGTAATAGGAAACAGAAAGTGATTAGACCAAGTTAAGGGTAAAGGGCTCTGCACCTGAAGATTAGCCATATTGCTGAACACCAGATCAATGGTGTGGCCTTTCTCATGAGTCGGGCCCTCCACTAGTTGCAGTAACTGTAGAGACACAATATCTTAAAAAATGGTTCTAAGAGGCACTATTGTTGGTGTCATCAGTATGTATGTTGAAAAAACTGAGCAAAGTGAAGTTTGCCTTGTTCATAACTAAAACAGCATCCAAATCGGAAGAGCCTGTAAAAAATGAGCAGGCGTGCCCAGTACTTAATACAACAAAATTCTGGAAAAGGTAAAAGTGGGTCTAAGTGTCAAAGTAAAAAGCAAACTCACGCAATTTGGAATCTGAGGAGGTGAGAACATGCCCTTTAGGGTTTCCTTATTGGTTATACCTATGCAACCACCTCCTTTACCCAACCAATCTAACATATTGATGCAGTAACCAGGGGGCAAGGCTTCGATGATATTGGGGAGAGAGCCCTTGTGTAACCAGGTTTTGGTAAGGAAAAGCACATCAGGTACAAATTCCATAAGGAGAGGGTATATATACAATGCATGTGCTTCCAAGGAGCGTCAGTTGACCAAAAACAAGCTAAAGGTCGAAATCGCATGTATATGACTAAGGCCAAGCTGGCAATGCCAACCATAACTGTCACAGACCAACAAAAAATGACTAAGGTCTATAGAATGGAGACAGGAGATAGTTACAGAGGTTTGAAGAGCTGGTAGCTTAATAGTGGTGTGATATACCTTATTTTCCAGAAAGGTCCTGGACCCTTGTTCCAGAAGGGCGTTGATTGGCGCAGACAGGTTTGTCTTTGGCACACCTTTGACGTGCCATAGGTGCGCCCGGTGCGTGCACCCATGTGGCTTCCTTCATTCCAGGCGGAACACTAAAGTACATCAGAATAAGATGGTGACTAGTAATGTGCAAAAGAACAATGAAAATGTCCTTGCCCAGTACAGTTTTGTCTTTGTGAGAGCTCACGCCCCAGATAATTTTGTGCAATTTTCCCAACTACAGGTAAAGTATATTCAGTTCAACATTCATGTAATACAAATTTTAATAGGAGCTTCTTGAAAAAGTGTGATACCAATCTCGTCACCCCCACAACAGCGTCAATCGGTACTGTGACTTTGCAGGCATTAAAAGTTGCCAGTGGTTTAAGAGCTATTGTGGGAGAGCGCTCTAAGGGCAGGGGGCTGGCACTGGTGGTAGGAGGCAGCAGTCCTTGGATATTAGTGGATGGAGGGGGTGTCACTCTAATGTGGTTCACAACAGAAATTACAACTCCACGATGAAGAAAGGCCGACTGTAAGGGTTCATAGACTGCTCGGATTACTGGAAGAGATGCTCAGACTTCACTGCACAAGGGGGGGCAAGAGCAGAGCATCCCACTTCTTCAACGGCCAGATTACTGCAGACTGCCAGACTTACCCACAGCCACTGTGCCCCAGGCAAGAGACTTAATGGAAAAAGCACACGTTGTGTAGCGGGTCACCCAGTGACTAGAACGGCAAAAGCGACCCCAAACCACAGTGAGGACTCCGTGAGTTAAGGGTGGTGGTAGAGGGGGCTAGCAGGGTGGTGAAATAAGCAGTAGTGCATATGTTACATACTGCATATTTGCTAAACTATCACAACAAGTCAAATTGCACTTGTATAGTTTTACAGATTATGTTTTACTTTTACTGTGGAACATGATAGCACAACCCCATTCTGCGGGCTGTAGCTCGGACTCTCCACCAGCATGCAGCAGCAGGCTGTGCTTCACAGCCACAGCAGCAGGCGGCACAGCTCCACATTTCACGTTTACTGCTTAACATGATAGGCTTGACGATACCATTCCATGGGCGGTACTTCTGATGCACCGCAAGCATGCATCGACAGGCCGCAGCTACCCAACTGCAGCAGGAGGCATGGATCCTCATTTCACTATTACTGTGTATCATCGTAACACAACCCTATTCCATGGGTAATACTCCAGACTCACCACCAGCCATGTAGCAGCAGGCCTCAGATCCCCAGCAGTAGCAGGAGGCATGGGTCAATGTGTTCGCATCAGGCCAGGGGCTCCATCACACTCCACCAATTTTTATTTTATTTTACTTATTTATTTAATGCATTTTTATAAAGCGCGGACGTTACCCGAAGGAGTCAGTGCAGAATCTATGACAATATATCGACTACAAAAAAATCTACCTACCAAAATATCGCAACAAAAATATCCATTACATTAATATCGAGATCCTATCTCTAACAAGGTAAGTACAAAAATATCGAAAAAATAATGTTGATGTAAAAAATGTAGTTTTTTTAAAAATATTGTTTTTTTTTTAAATTAAAAACATGGAATATTAACAAAATAATACTTATAAATGGAATAAACATAGTTAAAACTATATTATAATATTTAAAATGATTAAATAATGTAATAAAAACTAATAATAATAAAGATATAATACATAGTATATACTTCATTATTAATACCTCTGATAAATTATTTTATTTAACTTATCAATAAATGAAAATATAATAAATTACAAATAAATGTATATACATCAAATAATAATATAAATGTCAAATAATAAAAATGTAAAACAAATAAAAAAATTAAATACATTTTGGATAGCGTACAGGTAAAAATTACTATTCCCACTCCATAGAGTGCAACAGTAGGGAAAGTGTTGGATAGCGTAGGGGTAACAATTACTATTCCAACTCCAGAGAGTGCAATAGTAGGGAAAGTGTTGGATAGCGTAGGGGTAAAAATTACTATTTCCACTCCAGAGAGTGCAACAGTAGGGAAAGTGTTGGATAGCGTAGGGGTAACAATTACTATTCCCACTCCAGAGAGTGCAACAGTAGGGAAAGTGTTGGATAGTGTTAGGGTAAAAATTACTATTCCAACTCCAGAGAGTGCAACAGTAGGGAAAGTGTTGGATAGCGTAGGGGTTACAATTACTATTCCCACTCCAGGGAGTGCAAGAGTAGGGAAAGTGTTGGATAGCATAGGGGTAAAAATTACTATTCCAACTCCAGAGAGTGCTACAGTAGGGAAAGTGTTGGATAGCACCGGGGTAACAATTACTTTTCCCACTCCAGGGAGTTCAACAGTAGGGAAAGTGTTGGATAGCGTAGGGGTAACAATTACTATTCCAACTCCAGAGAGTGTAACAGTAGGGAAAGTGTTGGATAGCGTAGTGGTAAAAATTACTATTCCAACTCCAGAGAGTGCAACAGTACTGAAAGTGTTGGATAGCGTAAGGGTAACACTTACTATTCCAACTCCAGAAAGTGAAACAGTAGGGAAAGTGTTGGATAGCACAGGGGTAACAATTACTATTCCAACTCCAGAGAGTGCAACAGTAGGGAAAGTGTTGGATAGAGTAGAGGTAAAAATAACATACTTATAAATAAATGTATTTTTTTTAAATAATAAAAAACTTAACTATTAAATAAATATAAACCATTTACAAATACCAATACATAATTATTAAAAACATGATTAGCAAAATATATTTAACTAACATTTTTTCTAAAAAATACCATTTAATAATATTTAATTACCAAATAATAATTAATTAACAATTATATAATTACCAAAACAATTTATTAAAAAACATTTTAACCTAAATACATTTAAATTACTTCCCACCCTATTCCCCTATAAACCGACAACCCGCTACAGAACATAATTAATAATTATTCAATTAATTAAAACAAATTACCAATTATTTAAAAATAATTATCAATTAATTAAAATTAATTTATATTTCCTACTAATTAATAATTAATTTCACATAATCAAATTACTCTCCACCCTATTCCCCTGTAAACCCACAACCCGCTACAGAACATAATTATCAATTAATCGATTAATTAAAATTAATTACCAAATAATTAAAAATAACTACCAATTGATTAAAATTAATGTATAATTCCTACTAAGTAATAATTAATTTAACATAATTAAATATCTTCCCACCCTATTTCCCTATAAACCCACTACCCGCTACAGTACTAAAATACAAAATTACATAAATATAAATTAAAAACATAATAAATATATAATAATATACACAAAAATAATTTAAAAATCGATATTAGTAACATCGAAATTATTAACATCGATATAACTAACATCGATATTTAACACCTCTTTGAAGATCTGGATGGAAGTGATGGCATGGAGCGAAGCTGGAAGCGAGTTCCAGATTCTCACCGCATTACCTGAGAACCATTGTGCCAACAATTTTTCCCTTTTGAAGGAGGGGTGTTCAAGAAGGAACTTTTCTGCATTACGAGAAGGTCTTGAGCCTCCAGATAATTTCAGTTTCTTCGCCAGATAGCGAGGGGAGTAAGAGTGCAAAACTTTGTGGGTGATGCACGCTGTTTTGTAGACAGCTCTAGCCTCGATGGGAAGCCATAGGAAGCCATAGGAGAGAAGACAGGATAGGAGTGATGTGGTCACTTCGTTTGGACCCTGAAATGAAGCGAGCTGCTGAATGGAGGACGGATTTGAGGGGGGAGAGGTGAGATTTGGGAAGGCCAGTCAGAAGAGAATTACAATAATCCAGTCTAGAGAGAACTAGCGATTGGACCAAGGTTTGTAGGTCATTCTACGGGAAGAACCGACAAATCCCCCATAAAAGGCGCAGCTGATAACGTGCGCTCTTGGCCATGGAATTAATGTGTGAGATTAGGTTGAGTCTTTTGTCAAGTATGACACCTAAGCTCTGTGGTCTATCATAGCGCAGATGGGGCAGAGGGGGATAGGCTGCTGTGGCACAGACTGCCTGACCCGGACACCAGGTCACACACCAACACCACAAGATCCTCTCACAGTGCAGGCCCCTTCTCTTAACTCCATCTCTTCCCTTTCAGTGCTGCTACTGTGATAATATTGCACCTTAGGGCAGGCATGCCCCAGAAGAGTAGCCCTTCTCATCATAATCTTCCTGAGAGATAACATCTGATGTAAATTAGCCTCCAGGAGCTACAGGGAGGGAAAGAGTAACTTTCTAAAAGTCCCTTTCCCTTAATGTTTGATTTTTTAATACATATTAAACACAGTCTTTGCATTATTTTTCTAGTGAGCCCTTAGTCTGAAATAGCAGAGTTAATGTAATATTGCTTCCAGTGTTTCTCTAATGACCAACCAGCGTGTTTAAGGTGTAAATTGCTTTTGGGGGCCAGTCACTGTAATAACATGTTGATTTAATATTTCTACATTTAAATTCTATGTACCCTGCCTTTTGTGCTACAATGCATTCTTATAGGTGGTTTTATTTATTTATTTATTTATTTATTTATTTATTTATTTATTTATATTATCAATTTATAGGGCGCAACAGCTACCCAAAAAGGGTTTCCCGGCGCCTAGACACAGCTAGATTGAGGACAGAGAAGGAGGTGACTGTTAAGTGGTTATTGTTCATACAGCCAGGTCTTTACAAGCTTTCTGAACCTACAGTAGTTTTCTTCCTTCCGGATACCGGGGGGAAGCGTGTTCCACAGGGAGGGTCCCAGATAGGCAAAAGATCTGCCACCTGTTCTTGCACGTTTAAACCTTGGTATGCAGAAACAGGCTGCTGTCTGTGACCGGAGGTTTCTCTTGGGCGTATAGAGGCAGGCAAGAGATTGGAGATATTTTGGTGCTATTCCTGCTTTTATTCTGAACATGTAGTTCAGGGCCTTGAAGCGGATTCTGCTCTCTATCCTGAGCCAATGAAGATTCCGACGATGGTTCGAGACTCCAGAGTTCTTCGGAATATTGCAAAGGAGTCTGACCGCAGCGTTTTGCGCTACCTGTAGTCGTCCGATCACAGATTTGTTTGCGCCCAGATAGAGGATGTTGCCGTAGTCAAGCCTTGATGTGATAAGGGCATTGACTACGGTCTTTTGCGTTGACACCGGCAACATCCACAGGATCTTCCTCAACCATTTAGCTATGGTGAGACAAAGGCCGGTTACTTTACTGGCCTGTTTGTCCATGGATAAGGCATTGTCCAATATAAAGCCCAGATTTCGAGCATGGGACCCCGGGGTAGGAAAAGTGCCCATCTGGTCCGGCCAATGTGCAGGGTTCCAGAGAACTTGATCCTTACCCAAAATCAGTATTTCCGTCTTGTCGCCGTTCAGTTTTAACTGGTTTGTTGTCATCCAGTTCAATATTTTTAATAGTCCTTCCTTGAGTAACGACGGGGAGTGGGGACAAGATTCAGATAGGGAAAAATGATTTGGGTGTCGTCGGCATAATTCATAAGCGTTAGACCTAACTTTTCAACAAGTTCTGCCAGAGGTTTAAGATAGATATTAAAAAACAGAGGGCTCAGGATGGACCCCTGAGGCACTCCATGTGACGCAGGTAGGGTGTCTGACACGGCTTGTGCAGATGCGATCTGAAAGGTTCTATTTGCCAGGAAGGATTTGATCCAATCCAGAGCCTTTCCTCTTACACCATTTGTATATAGCTCTTTAATAAGCGTTTCATGAGAGATGGTGTCGAACGCCGCACTTAGGTCCAATAACACAAGTGCGACCGTCTGGCCTTGGTCAAGAAGTTTTCTGATGTGTTCAGTGACACCTAACAGGGCGGTTTCAGTCGAGAAACCAGCCCTGAAGCCAGATTGCGAAGGATGGAGTAGGGAATTTTCTTCTGCAAAAGTGGCTAAAGTAGAGTGTACGTGTCTCTCAAGACATTTAGAAAAAGCAGGGAGCAGAGATATAGGTCTATATTTGGCCAGTATTTCTGGGTTTGCAGTTGGCTTTTTCAAAAGGGGTGTCACCATGGCATGCTTCCATAAGGCTGGGACAGTGGCGAGATCGAGGGATGAGTTTAAGAGATTGGCAATGATTTCCAAAGGCTGGTCATCCAATTTTTTAATAATTTTAATAGGGATGGGGTCCCTAGGGGAGCCGGATTTAACAGTTTTTAGGATTCCTTTCAATTTCTCTAATGAAAGAGTCGGCCAGGCTTCCAGTAAATTTTCACCCAGAGCAATGGGTTGAGGCAAAATTGGGTCAGAAAGAGGGGGAGGGTCAGGATCAGAATTTTTTGTCTTGATGTCTGAGATAATTTTATCGATTTTCTCAGTAAAGAAACAAGCTAACGCCTGGCATTGTTGTGTGCTTAGTGGGGGTGCAACAGGTGTGGTATGTGCGCCCGCCAATTCCTTGACTTTGGAAAAAAGAGTTTTAGGCATGTTAGTTGCTTCGATAATTGTTTTAGAGACAAAAGCAGCTCTCGCTTTTGTACAGGCAGCATGATAATGATTTCTGGCTTCATGATAGCTTCTTTTGGCATTGGGGTCGTACTTTTTACGCCATTTGCGTTCTAGTACTTTGCATTTTGATTTTTCAATTTTAAGGCTGTCGGTAAACCATGGGGCCGGAGGACGATGCCTACTCCCTTTGGTGCGAGTAGAGGGCAGACAATTATTTGCTGCATTTGTTAGCCAGTTTTGTGTTTCAATTGCTACGCGGTCCATGTTGGAGTTTAGGCTTGGAGGGTTATGATTTAGTGCCGCATTTAAAGCATCAATGTCGACTGACTTCCAATTTTTCCTGTAAGTGGCATCAGTGTTTTGTTCCAAACTGGGGGAGGGTGGAAAAGTAATGCTAAAATTAATGAGATGGTGGTCGGACCAGCCAGAAGGTACGGTGGCGATGTACGTAAGTTCCCTGATGTTGGATATTATGGGGTCCAACAAATGGCCCGCTATGTGAGTAGGGCTGGAATTTATTATAGACAAATTTAGTGCAGCTAGGTCTTCCAACAGATTAGAGCATGAGGGGATGGTGGGATCTTCTAGGTGTAGGTTTAGATCACCCAGCAGGGAAAAATTGCTTGATGACATAAAGTAGGGAGTAATAAAATTTGCAAAGTTTGATACACATTGAGAAGGGTTGCCTGGAGGTCGATAAATCAGAAGGCCTGACATTGTAAAATTGGGGTTCAAAGAGATTTTGAAAAGACCCGCTTCACAGTCTGGAATTGATACAGATTCCAAAGTGCATTTGAATTCTCTGTTAAAAATGATAGCAATCCCACCCCCTATCTTTTTCTTATATTTAAAGGATAGGTTTTCTCCCCTCAAAAGGATTCATTTTGAATGGTTTTGCAGCTTTAAACTTGCAGCATCCAGGCTTCTATGGTAGGACTTGAGTCATGTTTGTGCTGTCACAAAACTGGATGGTTGGCGCATTAGTCAATAGGGGACATTTAAATGTTCATGTCATGGGTGTATGTTAGGCACTATATATCACGGCTTAGGAGAAAGTTAAATATGCCAGTTATGGCTTTAGGCAATTTTGACCTGGTTTAGTGGTCAGAGAACATGCATTGAGGCCCGGTCAATAAAATAGCAGATGCATCAGCTCACAAAAATGTGAGTGACTAGGGAAGAGGGGAATGTTCTCAGACTAACCATGAGACTTATGATGCATGCATCCTTGTATGTATCCTTGTAGATGTGTTCTTGCTAATCATGAGACATATGTGTGTGTCTGCTAAAGAATCACCCCGTAAGATGTTTTTGCAAATATACATTTTGGCAGTGCTGCTATTGGCAGAAGCACATCACGCTATATTTACTATGGCAATGCCTTAAAATCATCATTGGCTATATAACCTTGACAAACCTCCTGGCAGCAACAGGTTTCAGGCAGTAGTACTTCTCGGAGCTAAAACAGCTGAGGTGAGTTGTATCTACCAAATATTTATTTTTTATATGTTTTTTTGCTTACTAGAGCAGCTTCACTGTCTTCAATTCAATGGTTTATTCAGTCTTGAAAAACTATCTCTTAACTTTATGTAATGTCAGTAAGGACAACAAAATAAATAATAGCATATATTTAAACAGATAATGTGTAAACGGCGCGTACCCCATTAGTCTCTGCACTTACTGTCAACTGTGACACTACTGCATCGGTGTACCTGTATAATAGTCTAACATGTGGTATTTGTGTCGTGTGCATTTAGAGGAATAAGTAGGTTTCTCTTATCTTTAGAAATATCAGTCCATTTTGAGACAGTGTTTTCTGTTGCTGGAAACAAAACATCTCCATTTGTTCTTGCTTTTAAAAAAAAAATCTTAGGAGATCTTTCATTTATTAAATATTACAGCTATCAAGTAATAACAAACGAAGGGGCATATTACCAACGTTTAGCGATATTTACCGCGAATTTTTTAACGCTAAGCATTACCGGAAATTATCGCAGAGATAACTTGCTATTAGCAAGGTTTATCTCAGAAGTGATAAAAATCCTCGCGCTAACTGCCAATTGAGAGATTATCACTGGAAAACCAACGATAATCTCTAGAAGATTGGCGTTAGCTTGATGATAGGGGCTCACAAACTTAGCCATGATATCCACCTTCAATAGGATATCATGGCTAAGTCAGAAAAATACCAGCTGTAAAAAAAGCAGTGCTAACTGCGGTTAGCGCTGCTTTTTTTTATCACTAACAGGGTTAGCGAAATCCTTGATAATAGGAGAAATGTCGCTTAACAACATGCGAATTTGCGTGTTAGCACCCTGTTGCTGATAGTGAGATAATTTTATCTCCGCTTTCTTGGCTTTTAAAGCCAAAAAAGCGGAGATATATCCCTTGATAATATGCCCCACAGTCCACAAAGGCAAAGTTGATGCATCATTCACAGTGAAACCAGGAAACGTTTCAGGCGCCATATCGCAGGACTCGGGTTGTGAAAGTTGTAAGATTGTGGCAATTAAGACCTGGGGCAATGAGAGGGTGGAAAGCATGAGACTAGCAGGTCCTTGATAAATCGCATCTGGACATTGCATTGGGTATAGATCAATACACCATCGAACAGGTCAAACAACCTCGAACAAAATAAACGTTCAACACCTCAAAAACTCAGAACCAGACACCTGAAATGTCTAACAATACTTCAATCCAAGGGTTAAAGCCAGCAGTATTTACCCTGGGAGATAAGTCCCTGGAAATGGAAAGATTTGTAACAAGCCTATGACTAGGAGTGTAGCAATGGCGCAATAGGCCTAATTCAAGCACACATAATGCACCCCTGATATCCATTTGTTAGTAAAGAAGAGGCATACTTCGGATGGAGCCTGTGCCCCGGTGCCACTGTACATGCTGCACGATTGATAGCTATGCAGCAGCCTGCAGTAGGTTAGTGAATGCAGCACTCATGATTCACCGAGTATGGAACCCTGAATTCATGAAGCCCATATGCATCTATGGAAAACCATCTCATAAGCACACGTTGAAAGCACCGAGAAGTGAGGACACTTTGTATTTTATTATTAAAAGTTCTGTGCGGACATTTCAGAAAGCACAGACTCAGGTATCGGCATAACCATTCAGGCTAAATGCAATATGAGCAGTCGTTTTTCATATTCGATATTACTTAGCTTCAGAATGGTTCTTTCCTCTGCTTCTCATGCTTAAAACCATCCTTCACTAACCGATGCCACTTATGTATTAATATAAATGAATCACGGGAGATTACGGTGATTTTTATTGGGCTCCTGTGAAATTGTAAAATGTAGCTTCTCAATGTATTGTGAAATTTCATGAAAACACTTTGAAAATTTCATGAAATCGTCAAATTGTTTAAAACGTCTGCAAAAAATTCTAGTGGAATAAGTAGCATTTGACATGGTGCTGACTTTTGGCAGAATATTTAGCTAAAATAAGTAGCTAGCAGTTTGAATTTTCAGGAAGGTTTTCCTTCAAAAGCCAGAGAATGCTGACAGTCAGAGGGGTAAAACAGATTTTTTTTTAACTCATGAAAAAGAAACTGATTAATTTTATTCCATCAAACCAACATTATTATAATTGTGTTCATCCGTGGTTTTAAAGTGGCATTGAAACCATTCTAATGCATCATGAAATATACAGAACCTGATGAACAGTTAAGTGAAAATAAGCGAAGAATACACTGAGTGAGTGAGAGAATGAGTGAGTAAGTATGTAATTCACTGATTTCTCAAGTCTGTTTATTGAAATTACCACATCACCTAAACATTGACCTGGTCAATGATGTCTGAAACTAGACACCCGGGGCCAGGTTTAAGAAAGAGTCACTCAATGCAGCAACTATAAATGCTACGCTACGTTGTGTGAGCTGGAGAGAGCACGAATGCACCATATCTAAAGAGATATGGCACTCTCCTCCACTGTCCCTAGCACTGCTCACACAGAATGTTGGTGCTGAGTGCAATACACACCGCTCTGCACCACAGTGCAAGGGTGTGATCTTGACTCTAGCATAGGCTTTGTACTGGAAGTGTTTGATTCCAGTACATAATACTATGCTTAGACTTTTACAACTTTTCCTACATTGTGTGTGTACTGTGCAATGCAGCAGAAAAGCAGATTCGAAGACTTTAAAACATTTCATCTTTTAACTGCTGCTTTCAAGTGGTGTCTGTTTACTAATATTAGTAGATAGGGCTTTGTGTCAAAAATCATGGATGTTTGCATGGGAATGCCTATGTAAAAACCATGGAACGCCCCCTTGATACTAAGAAATGAAAAGCAGTGCTCTGCACTGGTTTGCATTGATTTCAGACTACTTACCAGCGCAAAACATGTTTTTGCACTCAGAGGAAAAGTGCTCAGAAACATTTCGTGTTGGTCTGAATCACTTTTTTGACAAAATGATGTTAATACCTAAACGTGTAATTATACCTTGGTATAAGAAAACATCACCTAATGAGACTGTGTTCCTAATCATAAACGGCTTTGCCTAATGTATAACAGACTCACCTGAGATGAAGAATTTCACCTGATGTAAAATGGTAGTATCTTGGTACCCTCACATACACTTAATAAGGTCTGCTACCAAAGAGTGCATGTTGTATACAGAATGTTTCATTTCCTGCCAACACAAAGCCCAAACCAGTATGTATAAAGATCCAGGTGGTAGTTGCCAGTAGCTAGTTATAGTTATGACCATGTTTCCACAGGGAAGATTTTTTTGACTTGCCCAAACATATTAGGGTGCAGTGAAGCAATCACAGAGCTAAGAAACTAGTAATGAAAAGTATACCAGCCCATGTACTCTCTACGACTTCCCTCTGGACTTAGAATATCCAAGAATGGAGTTGATATTACAGGGTCATAACTGATCATACACATATGTTCACACATGGAATACAGTGCAGCCTGCTTTATGGCTCAACGGTCTGCTGTAAGGGTGACTTACCTATACCTCATGCAGTGCATGATGGCATGGCATACAGCACTATGTGCCATTGCAACTTTTCAGTATTATCTGCACCAAAACACCAGCCTACAATAACAGTTTCCATGGTCTTGGTGAGGGGTCCGTAGGAAGCACAACCTCTGCAGCAGCCCCAGTAGATCATCTTCAGTCCCAATGCCCTAGATACCAGTGGTACCATTCATATGGACTTGTAGGGGTTTCTGAAGGTGTGCCAATGGTGGTATAGTTTTAGGGAAAGACCACTGCTACTGGGAGGCTAGTTGGCAGTGACCCAGTAAACCTCAGTCAAAGCTGCATCAAACACCAGGCAAAAGGTTGGGGAGTACCACAACAGATGCCCAATTTCTCACACACCCACTCACTCACCCAGTCACTCACTCATACAGTCACTGACACATACACTGACTTACGCTTGCAGTCACTCACACAGTCACTCACTAACCCATAGAGGCAGTCATGCATTCATCTCACTCAACCGTACACGTACTCACATAGTCACTCACACACTCATACTGCCACTTAAACACTCATTATGTCACTCACATATACAACAACTCACTCACCCACTTGCTCACTCATAAACCCATTCATACACTCACTCACTTACTCATATGGTCTCTCACACACTAATACAGGTTCTCATCTACCCAGTCAGTCACTCATACAGCCAGTCACTCCCATATACAGGCACTCACACATTTAGTCAGTCACCCAAGCAGCCACTAAGACACAGCCACACACTTTATATATACACACATACATACAGCTTATCTTTTTTTTAACCATAAAGGGCTGTTCTGACAAGAACCTTTATTTCTTCCTTTTTTCTGGAACAGTTTTATTTCTAACATTTGGAATTTTTGTATTTTTTATCAAACAAAATAGCAAAAAATGGGGGGTGAGGGGTCAATCCAGAAACACATAAGCTGTGGAAAAAACTGGACCAAATAAATAAAAAATTAACAAGTATGTTGCCTTGCTGACTCGACCATGACATTGACAGACTGTTCACCAGCTGTGAGCATAGTGTTGCAGACATGGTTGTTGTCTCTCCACAGTTGGTGCAGCCCTGGATGCCGATGGCCCGTCTCCAGTATTTTTGGGCTTTTCCTCTGGAAAGGGTCTCATTCCGGAAGTTGCAATCCATAAACTTTGCAACTGTTTTAGATTCTGGAAAGGAATTGTAAAGAAATCCCGTCAATACTTTGGCTTTCAGGGCTGGTCCTTCATCTTCACAATCTTTAAGTTATTCCTCGTGCTCCTTTGGTTTGCTGTGCCACCTCCTGCTGGTCTCTGCCTCCTGTTGCCATTTTTGATGTAAAAAAATGACAAAGAAATGCCCTAAGCAGAGTTCTACACTACTAGTACAGAACTACTCGAACTCCAAAGAATGATTCAGATATCAATTGGAAGATGAAAGAAGAGAGAAATGGGCTGAAACTACCTTTGATGATTAATGAAACTGTCTTTTCCAGTCAAATCTCTTTCTTACATAGTCACATTATATTCACAAATGCGGACATCATCACAAATACTGGTGTTGTCGAGAAGATATGTAATACAATTTAAAAGTGCTTTATATTAAAAACAATTAGAAACATTGAACAGCTCTTTTCAAACATTAATTACAATATATGTGTTTTACACTTTTTCAAAAACCAGTGTCTTTTCCATGAAACAGGAACATACATATCACAAGAATTGAATATGAATTTGTGACAAAGAAATATTTGAGAAAAAAAAACAGTTAATAACCCATTGAAACAAACAACAAGGACTGACACAGAGAAATACATGTTCATTTCAGATAAATGAAATCTTAATGGGCCTCACATAAAGGTCCCCTTGAGTTAAATGAAAATAGAGAGCAAAAACATTTCCTCTAATATTCCATATGGAAAAATGATCTGAAAGTGTTAGCTGGAGTGAATGCATCGTAAATATATTGGAAGAAAATCTGAACTTCAGTGTGTGGAATACATTCCTTAATGACATCTCCTTGGAAGAGCAGAGTGCATGGTTCTCTCAATTAAATACAGCTGGTATGGAAATCCCCAAATCACAGCACACACTAACATACCCACCCACATATCCATAGCAGCTCTCACACTGCCACTCCCAGACACACACAGGCTCTGACACAACCAGTGACTCACCCACACAAGCACTCACACAGTCTCTTATAGACCCACTCATGCACTCATATACAACCTCACATAGCTACTGAGACACTAACACTCACAGTCCCCCATACACACTCATTCTCCCACAAACAAAGGGCTTGGTTAAAACTTTGGTCATGGGACGCTGGGTCCGCCGCCACTGCACCACCAAAGCAGTGGTCAGACTGCTTGCCAGATTTGTATTTTTTTTCTTTCTGACAATCTTTGTTTCTGATTTTCCAACAGCAGTGCCCTGAAAATGGGCACTGCAATGGTAATGCCAAAAATAGTTCCTGCACAGCATGTACTGTCAATCAATCAATCAATAAATACATTTGTAGAGCTCGCTACTCACCTACTAGGGTCTCAAGGTGCTGTAAATCATGCTGTGCAGGAACTGGTGTGCCTGCACACAGGGGGATGCATGTTGTGCCCCCTGTATGCACCCACAGGCCATTAGGCACCATGGAGACCAGTAGGGCCCCCTTCGTTTAGTCTCTGGTACAGTTTTCATGACTGTGGAACTGCCATGAAAACTGTGGTGGAGAGAAAACTTGCAATATGCTTAGTGGGCATACACTGATCTGGCCAAGCATATCACTGCTCCCTGAACACCGCAACACTGCCAGGGAATGGCGGTTTCCTGGCAGCTGCAGTGCAGCTTTGGTGTGCCCTCTACCCAACTCATAATAGGGAAGTTGGGACACCACTACCACCACACCCCCATGTGCCAGACTCATAATCAGGGACTAAGTGACCCACACAGGTGCTCAAATATCCACTTCAAAATATTACAGGTTACATTTATGAAAATAATTCTTGAAAAACCTTTTACATTCAAGAAAACAAAGGTTATATATATATAGTTATGCTCAGATTACAAATGTACAAAAAAGTTAAATTTAGCAATTATTGTTCCCCTGAGCTAACTATGACCTATGCTCCCTGCAAAGAACTGATTATGACCTGGTCAGTGATATCACTGATGATATCTCAAATGATATCACTAATCACAACATCCAGAAAATGGCTCACACACCCGCTTAAAAGGTCTCATGGAACCACTCACACAGCCACAAAACAAACATACTGATTCGCATATTCATTCAGGCAGTACAACCACTCACTCATCCATAGAGTTCCTCTCATACTCACTCACTCACCGGTACAGCCACTCACATAACCATACACTCACCAATACATCTATTGATGCAATCAGTTACTCTCATGCCCATTCACTCACCCATGCAGCCCTCTGCACAACCACTCACTCGCCCATACACACAAGCACTCACACACCTATACAATCTCTAACATAACAACTCACACAACCAAGCAGGCACTCTTACATATGCTCACTCACTCACAAAGCCATTCACACAGACACCACTCATTCTCCAATAGTCACTCACACTCTAACTCATTTAACCAATCACCTCCTCAAACAGCTATTCATTCAACCCTACTGCAACTTACACATCCAGTCAACTACATATACAGCCATTCAGACACCCATTCACTCACCCATACAGTCACTACAAACCCAGTTACCCACCCATAGAGCCACTCACATGGCTACTCACTCACCCATACAGCTCCTGACACATCCACTCACTCACCAATATAGCCACTCACACAAAATCTCACTCACCCACAAACACTTATACACCCATGCAGTCACACAGTCACATACATGTGAGAAGTATTATCACTCAGTAGTGGTGCATCTATTATACTAATGTAACTTTGGTAGTAGATTAGTATATATGTTTAACACACATAAACTCTTGAAAACACTTACACTCACGTGATGATGTGCTTTCTGCAACCAACTCGCTGGTTATTTTAAGGACAAAGTACAAACCATTTTCAAATCCCTCTCAGACTGGGATGACCCCACGCTAGTCACTCCCGCCAAAATCCCTGTATGTCCCATCAATGCTTCAGACTCCTTTGTGCCTCCAAACATAGAACAGGTAGAGCAGGTAATTAAATCAATATATTTCGGAGCACCCTCAGACCCCTGTCCTCCCAACATATTTCATATGGCACCAGATAAAATCAGTGAACAACTTAATACACTTTTCAAAGAAATATTCATCTCAGGTGTCTTTCCAGACACAGTTAAAGACAAATAGCAAGGATCCCCTTCCCAGCTATTGTCCTGGAAAAAATTCTTAACTCACAACTTACGACCTTCATTTCCTTGGCAGACCTGCTGGACTCCTCTCAGTACGGTTTCTGACATGGCACTGAAACCGCATTGATCATGGCAGCAGAGAGATCTGTGCAATACTGGACACGGGCGCCAAGGCCGCCTTGATCCTGTTGGATCAGTCGGTGGCTTTTGACACCGTGAACCATGACATTCTAATCAGAAGGATCCAAGAGGTGGAAGTCAAGAAGTCCACTTAAAAGCTGATCGACAGATAGAAATATGTTAAGATTGGGGACACCTGCTCAGAATAGTTCATGCTGCCAAGTGGGGTGCTGTAGGGCTCTTCTCTAAGCCCCACCCTGTTTAACCTGTATGTGACCCCATCAGCTAATATCATCAGGCCATTCGGCTTCACACTTATATCTTACGCTGATGACACCCAAATTGTGGTGTCCATCTCTAGAAGGCCAGAGGAAACAGCTGATTGCTTTAACCAATGCATGTCCCACATAAACCAATGGATGGAGACAGACTGTTTAAAGCTTAAAGAAACAAAAACAGAGGTCCTCCTACTGGGTTTTGATACACCCTTCTGGTCACAGAACTGGTGTATGGGTGCTCACCCTACCCCAGTCCATAAAGTGAGCATCCTGGGTGTCATTTTTGATGACCTTTCAATACCAGGTCAGCAAAGTCATCCCTTCGGTGTTTCTCACAATAAAATCAATCCGCCAAGTGCGATTCTTCATTCCCCCTGAAGCAGTAAAACCCTAGTGACAGTCGTAGCCATGACTATATTGGACTATGGAAATGCCCCATACCTAGGCCTTCCACAGCACAATGGCAAACTTCAGCAAGCACAAAATGCAGCCGCCAGAATGCTGCTAGACGTTATCAAATTCCATTCCATCACAGAAGGCTTGAAAAAATGTCACTGGCTTCCTATGAATAAAAGAATAGATTTCAAATCCCTGTGTCTAGCGTATAAAGCTGCCCACGGTAAAGGACAGAATTCTTTAAGAAACACCTCACATGGTACCATCCTCAAGACACCTATGCGCAGCACAGAGAAAGCTCCTCCAGACACCAAAATATAGAAAAGCTTGCTGGGGAGGAAGGAGCTTTGTCATGGGTACAGTGAGACTGTAGAACTCGCTATCGGTAAATACCAAAAGCTTCCCAATATTGCTCGGTTTCAGAAAACTAGTACAGACATGGCTTTTTTCAAAATAAAATATCCCATCTCCCGCAATTTCCTCCGCAGTGCTCCTAGATGCACCTGGGCATTTGTGCGCTATATAAATTCGACAACCAAATCAAATCTGTGATATCGTTTGAGATATCATTAGTGGTATCATCAGTGATGTTGTAAACATTTCCAAGAGTTAACAATACATACCAAGTTACTGCATAAGTTAAAGTACTATACTTTTTGTAATTCTAATGAGTGATACTGTTTCAGTGTGGTGTGGGTGTCAGAGTGGCTATAAGGGTGTGTGAGTAGATGTGTGGGAGGCTGCATGGGTGAATAAGTAGGTGTGTGAGTATCTGTACAGGTGAGCCAGTGACTGTATTGTTCCCCTGAGCTAACTATGACCTATGCTCCCTGCAAAGAACTGCTTATGACCTGGTCAGTGATATCACCGATGATATCTCAAATGATATCACTTATCACAACATCCAGAGAATGGCTCACACACTCGCTTATACCCTCATACAAGCTCTCATGGAACCACTCACACAGCCACAAAACAAACATACTCATTCGCATACTCATTCAGGCAGTACAACCACTCACTCATCCATAGAGTTCCTCTCATACTCACTCACTCACCGGTACAGCCTCTCACATAACCATTCACTCACCAATACATCTATTGATGGAATCAGTTACTCTCATACCCATTCACTCACCCATGCAGCCCTCTGCACAACCACTCACTCACCCATACACACAAGCACTCACACACCTATACAATCTCTAACATAACAACACATACAACCAAGCAGGCACTCTTACATATGCTCACTCACTCATAAAGCCATTCACACAGACACCACTCATTCTCCAATAGTCACTCACACTCTAACTCATTTAACCAAACACCTCCTCAAACAGCCATTCATTCAACCCTACAGCAACTTACACATCCAGTCAACTACATATACAGCCATTCAGACACCCATTCACTCACCCATACAGTCACTACAAACACAGTTACCCACCCATAGAGCCAATCACATGGCTACTCACTCACTCACCCATACAGCTCCTGACACATCCACTCATTTACCAATATAGCCACTCACACAAAATCTCACTCACCCACAAACACTTATTCACCCATGCAGTCACACAGTCACATACATGTGAGAAGTATTATTACTCAGTAGTAGTGCATCTATTATACTAATGTAACTTTGGTAGTAGATTAGTATATATGTTTAACACACATAAACTCTTGAAAACACTTACACTCACTTGATGATGTCATCAGTTATGAAGCTAGTGCTTTCTGCAACCAACTAGCTGGTTATTTAAAGGACAAAGTACAAACCATTTTCAAATCCCTCTCAGACTGGGATGAACCCACGCTAGTCACTCCCGGCACAATCCCTGTATGTCCCATCAATGCTTCAGACTCCTTTGTGCCTCCAAACATAGAACAGGTAGAGCAGGTAATTAAATCAATACATTTCGGAGCACCCTTAGACCCCTGTCCTCCCAACATATTTCATATGGCACCATATAAAATCAGTGAACAACTTAATACACTTTTCAAAGAAATATTCTTCTCAGGTGTCTTTCCAGACGCAGTTAAAGACCAATAGCAAGGATACCCTTCCCAGCCAATGGCCTGGAAAAAATTCTTAACTCACAACTTACGACCTTCATTTCCTTGGCAGACCTGCTGGACTCCTCTCAGTACGGTTTCTGACATGGCACTGAAACCGCACTGATCATCACAGCAGAGAGATCTGTGCAATACTGGACACGGGTGCCAAGGCCGCCTTGATCCTGTTGGATCAGTCGGTGGCTTTTGACACCGTGAAACATGACATTCTAATCAGAAGGCTCCAAGAGGTGGAAGTCAAGAAGTCCACTCAAAAGCTGATCGACAGATAGAAATATGTTAAGATTGGGGACTCCTGCTCAGAATAGTTCATGCTGCCAATGGGGTGCTGTAGGGCTCTTCTCTAAGCCCCACCCTGTTTAACCTGTATGTGACCCCATCAGCTAATATCATCAGGCCATTCGGCTTCACACTTATATCTTACGCTGATGACAACCAAATTGTGGTGTCCATCTCTAGAAGGCCAGAGGAAACAGCTGATTGCTTTAACTAATGCATGTCCCACATAAACCAATGGATGGAGACAGACTGTTTAAAGCTTAATGAAACAAAAACAGAGGTCCTCCTACTGGGTTTTGATACATCCTTCTGGTCACAGAACTGGTGGCCTTCCAATATGGGTGCTCACCCTACCCCAGTCCATAAAGTGAGGATCCTGGGTGTTATTTTTGATGACCTTTCAATACCAGGTCAGCAAAGTCATCCCTTCGGTGTTTCTCACATTAAAATCAATCCGCCAAGTGCGCTTCTTCATTCCCCCTGAAGCAGTAAAACCCTAGTGACGGTCGTAGCCATGACTAGATTGGACTATGGGAATGCCCCATACCTAGGCCTTCAACAGCACAATGGCAAACTTCAGCAAGCACAAAATGCAGCCGCCAGAATGCTGCTAGACATTATCAATTTCGATTCCATCACAGAAGGCTTGAAAAAATGTCACTGGCCTTTGAGATATCATCAGCGATGTCATAAAACATACCATGAATGACATAATATATGAGTTCATAAGCAGCGTATTGTGAGGGTGTAAGTTTTAGTTAGCTTAGGTAACTATAAGTGCCAAATCTATATGTATGCATACTGAGAAAAAATGGGGTTCCCAAAATGCGTTTTCCCCATGTTAATTCCTAGAGAAACTTTGAACAAGTCTAAAGCCCCAATCGCTGTACAGAATTACACCAACTTTTTCAGGAAGCTAGATGGTGGTAAGCAGATCGTGCTTTTAAAGATTTGGTGTAAATACCTTCAGTATTTTTAGAGATATTACCTGAAAATTAAATGTGTCCGTGGATTCACCCACACCAGCTAACTCCTGATTGACTGGCCACGCCTTCACAGAAAAGTTGTGGCTGCCATTCTGTTTGTTGGGGAAAAGGTCTCTGGGGCTAAAAATAAGTTTGCAAATTGAATAAAAGGGTCAGGTTAGATGTTTTCTGACCCCTTGTACATGTTATAAAAGAGGGCTGAGCATATGTCCTGACTCCAGAAATTCCTCCATTAACTCAAACATCCACGTAGACACACTTATACCCATTCACATACCCACACACATACTCACCCACCCTCTCACATAACCAGATATCTACTGTCACAGCCTCCCGCATACCTATACATACACTGTCACACTCTGTTACATACTTACACAGACACCCGTATACCCAGTGATAGAAGTATGTAGATACAGGCATCCTTATACTCATTCATTTAGCTGTAGACAGACTCTAAAATCCTTTCAGAGACTCATACAAGCCTCTTTTATTCTGATTCACAATCTTATCAAGACAGTGTGATACCCATTCAGATACACATACTTAGACTCTTACACCCTCTCACAACTCAATAAAGACACTGTAATACCCATTTCCATTCTGATACTGTGATTCTGGCATCCTCTCACATAACCATAGAGAGACTCACATCCTCTTAGATACCCATCCATGAACTGTCCCATCATCTCACATAGCCATATAGAGTTATAACCAATGACATACTTATGCAGAGACTCTTACACACGCTCACATAATCCTGTCAACATCATCATATCGATTCAAATAACTTTCACATCCTCTCACATACCCATTCGTAGACTGTTAGACCCTGTTATATACCCATATCAACATCAATATATCCATTAACATACCTATACAGGTACTTTGACACCCTCTCACATATCCCTATATGCACCCTTATACTCATTCACATATCCATACAGATACACATACTTAGACTCTTACACCCTCTCACAACTCAATAAAGACACTGTAATACCCATTTCCATTCTGATACTGTGATTCTGGCATCCTCTCACATAACCATAGAGAGACTCACATCCTCTTAGATACCCATCCATGAACTGTCCCATCATCTCACATAGCCATATAGAGTTATAACCAATGACATACTTATGCAGAGACTCTTACACACGCTCACATAATCCTGTCAACATCATCATATCGATTCAAATAACTTTCACATCCTCTCACATACCCATTCGTAGACTGTTAGACCCTGTTATATACCCATATCAACATCAATATATCCATTAACATACCTATACAGGTACTTTGACACCCTCTCACATATCCCTATATGCACCCTTATACTCATTCACATATCCATACAGAGACTCCCACACCCTCTCACATACCCATGTAGACACATCTATACCCGTTGACATACCTATAAAGACACTCTCATATCCAATCGATTTACCATGTAAATACCCTTATAGCCATTCACATACCCATAGATTGAATGTCACCTACTGTCACATACCCATTCAAGGTCCCTTTATATCCATGTATATACCAATAAACAAACTCTTATACACTCTCAGATTCCCATACATAGAATGTCACACTCTCTTACGTACTCATACAGACAGTGTGAGAACCATTTACATCCTCATACAGAGAGTCACATACTCATGAAGACATGGGTATATGGATTTACATACCCATACACATACTCCTACACCCTCTCACATACTCATACATAAACTGTCAGATCCTGTTTCATATCCTTACAGGCACCCTTATACCCGATCACATACCTATATGGATTATCTCACAGTCTCACACATATTAATAAAGACACCTTTGTACCCATTCACATACCCATACAGAGACTCGGATACCCTTTCACATTATGATTCAAATTCCCATACTTATACAGACAGTGTGATACCCATTCACATATTCATACAAAGACTCTTAAACACTCTTACATACCCATACAGACATTATTGTACTCATTTGCATCCTGCCACAGAGACTCTGGCATCCTGTCACATGCCAATAGAGAGACTCCCCCACCCTCTCGCATACCCATATATAAACTGCCACAGCTTGTCACATACCCAGTCAGCCCTTCTTTATTTTCATCCATATACGAATGTAGACAGTGAGAGCCATTCACATCCCAATACGGAAACTCTTTCACAAACCCATATAGAGACTCTCATATCCTATCACATACACATATAGACACACTTATACCAGTGGCCACTCCTACGCTAAGGCAGAGGAGTGCCACCCCACTGCGTTGCAGCAATGATGGAAAGAAATAACTTGGAAATATCATGATGTTATCACTTTATTTATTCCTGCAGTGTCAGCACGGGACAAAGCTGCTCACAAAGCAGGGCATGGGAGAAGTAGTGGGCACACTGCAGTGTGTATGGACTTTGGCCGGCTAGCTTGGGCCGGCTGTCTTGGGCCAGCCAAACAGTCATTACAGCCTGGGTGGAGAACATGCCCAGGCCCGAGTCCTCAGTACTGATTGCAAATCTCAGACACATCACAATGCTGCATCGCAGCATTGTGATTGGCTCAAGAGAGCCTGACTGCTTCCTGTTTGGCAGACGTGTCCAATTTGTACTGTATGTTGCTTTAATACATATGCAGTGTTCATATGTGAATTATATTGAATACCAATCAATTGCATCTATTTGTGAAATTTATCTTGACATATTTAAGATAAAATATCATTACTAATCAAAAGTTATTTTCTCATTATAGTAAATTGTGACCTTACTAGCTTAAAGTGTGTTGTGCTAGGCATTCATTGTATGTTTTTGTAGGTCATTGCCTTTGGCAACGTCTTAATTGCACTTATTTGCAACAGGAGTGTTGTATGTGGTAGCAAACTAAACACATTTTCTTATTACTGACCACACTTGTTAAGAGGTCTCAGTGATGGTTGTATCTTTAGCTTAATGCTGGTTTTGTAATGGGTAACACTTCAGTAATTAGTTTTTTATTATTTCATTTTCTAACCAGTCCCAGAAACCCTGGGGTAAGCGTCACAGACAGTCCCTAGTTGTCCCTAGACTACGGGTTAAGGACCACTGGGTAAATGTCAGTTAATTACCATCCATACTGTTCTTCACACATGTTATTGGTCAAATGAGTTAATGTTTAAAGCTGTGTTTGAACTTTAAAACCAATTTCAATCAACACTGGAACAGGTGATCAATTGAATAATGAAACTTTCTCTATTTGATTAAGATTCAGATTTCTTCCTGTGATCCACCAAAGCAGCAGAATTTCATGATGATGAAAATGCAGCTCTTCTTTCTTCTCCTCGTCCTTGGTGAGTGCACAAAAATACTAAAACATTCAATGAGTTGTAAGAGCAAGCAGCATACTTTGTATAATGAGGGTGTTTAAGTGCTAAGAAAAAGGCGAGGATATGAAAGAGGATGAAAATGAGCTCTGTTTTTATTTACCCTATCATTTGTGCACCTGTTTGATAACAATTATTGGAATATGAAGGAAGTGATATATGTTGCACTGGTGCTCATAGGTGAAGTAGATGTGCACATATGCTTTTACCATTCTGAGGCCCTTTGGTATTACAGAATAGGCCACAGAACTCCAGGAGAATACTGATGAGGTGATCAGGAGGTCCATCATTCATTCCTGGTGTCAAACTTTGAGATGGGGGGGATTCCCTATGCATGCGATTCTTTAAAGTTCTTCCCTTCCTCTGTCAATGCTGAGGTGACAAGAGGCTAGACTCAGGTTTCTTTGTGTGCTGGAGACAATTTGTTTAAACTTTAAATGGGGCAGGGCCGAGCCCCACCCTAAGCCATCTGGCAAGACTGTCTTCTGGGCTGAAAAAAACAACAGAGCTGAGATATCTTTTTCTATAATTTCTCTTCTCTTTTTTTGAGATCCTTTCATTTTTCATTAGGTCTGCATTGTTGGGAGATGGGTAGGTTAAATGTGATTATTGGCTAAAGGATAATGAAATTGTAAATATGTCTGGAATGAGCCTGCATAACTTTAAACATTTTATCAACTCATATACATGAATAAAGCACAGGAGGCATGTAGAAAATATTACATTATTGCCAATTGGGGCACAATATTGTGAAGGGAGAGCTAGTACAGTGCAGAATTTGATCAGAAATGTTCATGATTAGTTCACGTGGGTCGAAGTGCGTTAAGAAATGGCACAGCTGGGGACACTCAATATTACAGCTGCAATGTAATGAAATGATTTCTGTGTATAGTATTGCACACTTGGGTATAATGCTATGCCTTTTGTTAGCTTCAATACACATGCATACATATTACATGGTAGTGTTTAGCAGACAATGATGATATGTGTAACTGTGTAGAAAACATGTGAATATAGTGTATTTTCCACTTGGTTATAATATTGTGATTCAAGAATCAGCACATATGCATATAACTTAACTGAAAGTATTTGGCACGCAATGAGAATATGTAGAGCCTTTTTAACTCTTTTGCCAAGCAGCAGCAAACATGATGTTTGCTCCCAACTGGATGGAGCTTCAAAAATGCTCCCCCTAACTGGGAGCTGACTTCAGATCTGTTTCTCTGACCGCAGTGATGCGAGCAGAGAAAAAGACCTAAATATTGCTCCTGCCTGGAGGAAGCAGCATCATCACCTGCTCCCATTGTGTGGAAGCCATATCGGCTCCTGACAGATGCAGAGAGCAGGCTGGGGCTCCCCCCACAGCCCCCAACAATAGTATGGTGTGTGCTCTGGATGGGCACCAGGGCACCAACATTTGGTTTTCCTGGCCGTGGGGCATGGGTCTCCAGGATTGAAATCAGGCCGGGGAGGAGGGCTACATGCCCACCTTTTAATTGGTGATTGCCACAGGGATGGTGTCACCGGGGATCAAATCGGCCCAGTAGATCACACGCTTGCTCCTCCTTGTTAAAATAGTGTTGTACATTGGGGAATGGGGACGCTGGGCTGCAATCGACTGGAGAGGCTAAATGCCCCTTCCTCTAACATTAATGGAGGACCACAGCATTTGGGGTCCCCGAGACTGTAACCATCGCAGGGAGGGTAGTCCCACACCCCCTCGATCCTTTTTCAAAAGAGTGACCCTGGAGGATGAGGTCCGCAGGGCTTATTAGGCCCCCCCTCCCTAATATTTAAATAAGTGGCTCTCGGGATGTGATCCCAGGGGCTGATAACAACTAGGGCGTGGCACCCGGGGACCCCTCTCCTTTCAAAACAACGGCCCTGGGGGATGGTGCTACTAAATAATACTGGTGAATATCTGTGTTTTATTTTGTTCAAATCTTTAATGTTACCACTTATGTATTCACCTAATTATAATGTTACTTTTCAATGAATTTTTAAGGTTTCTAAATAAAGAAAGCAAAAACAGAGCTTGTTTTTATAGTTACTTACAATGTTACTTTAACCTTTAGGTTTTTGTATAGATGGATACATAGGTAGACAGACAGACAGACAGACAGACAGACAGACAGGCAGATAGACAGATAGTTAGATAGATACTAGGTTACATTCAAATGGAATTAAGTATTGCATTATAATTCATTTATGCCTCAATACGTACATATAATATAATTCAATTAACTGCTGCCAATAGCGTCCTCACTTCAGGACCTATATTATTTTAGATATGCTATTTAATGCTGTAACACGATAGGCTGTGCTGACTCAGTGCAGAGCCCAGTGCTTTTAGGTATGTGCCTTCTATAGTGGATTCATGTAGCCTGTAGTATTCCAGGGTAGTGCATTATTTTAGAGAGCATTGCTCAGAAACAGGACGTGGCAAACCATGCTAACTAACTGTACTGTCTGTATATCAAACCTCAATTTGATTTACTCACTGCAGGTTCAGCGGGTATATCTTTTGGGAGCCAGTGAAGCCCCTAATAATATGAATCCTGTCAGAACATAACATATGCTTGAAAATCATATCACAATAACACCCTGCAGAATATAACATGAGTGCATGACATAATTGATGTAAATGTCTTGGTGTTGCTCTCATTATCTCAAGATTATGTTAATGCATTCCACGCACAGCCTCACTGACTTGCCATTGATGGACTGACAGGATTTCTTGTGCTTTCTATTCACAGATATTTCCTTGATGTGGGTGAACGGAGGTAAGAATTTCTAAAAAGAAACCCTCTACTTTTATGGCTGTTCAAACCTGAATATAATTTGAAACTATGGCTAAATATCATCTGAAAACAAAATAACAATTTAGAGCATAGTTTTTATGTAGGTTTGTAATTTAGCATCTCTAACATTTTAAATTTGAGATTATAGATATGCCAATTTGTAGTAGATTAGTATTTTGGTGATTGTAATAATTCCCCTTAGTTGGGCCCCCCTCGTGCAAATTGCAGTTCTCCACTTGGAATTAGTTGATACTAAAGCCATTTATGTTTGTCGTTTTTTATATGAGAATGAATGGATTCATCATGCAGATCCAAATAAGTAATAATGGACATTTTTTAACAAGAATCATAAGATACAGGAAATCAAACGTGTCTACCGATATCCAGCAAATAGGAGGATATAAAGTTTTCTCAAAGTACTGGTAAAAATAGTACCACCAATTCACAGTACTACAAACTGCAGTACAAAGATACAGCCCTCACGCATTTTCATGACAAAATATCAAGATCAGACACATCTTGAGTCTGTAGGTCACTGTAGCAGCTAGCTTTACACATTTATCCTGTTAGTTTCTCATTGGTGCAATTTGTGACTATTTTAGTGATGTAGGAAGAAAGGGATCTCTAAATATTTTTTGAAGCAGAGCATGTAATATCACATAGACTTTGGTCTGCATGCATCATTCCACACTGGTATTAGTGAGGATATCCTGTGCCAATGGTCAATTATGTGCATTATTTCTTTGCACAACATTGTTTATTATGGAAGGTTAATATATACTATGGTCATGTTTCGGGCTATAAACAGTAGTAGTACTAGATACCATAAAAAGCATTGTCAAACTCAGTAGGGATGAGTAGCATTTTTAGGTACAACTAGTCCTTTTGGCTTGTGTAAGTTTATGTGACAGATACTATTTGAATAGTACCGAATCTGTTAGAAGTGTAATTATTTTTTTGTGACTGCTACCCTTAGTAAACATGATCCTGTTATATCACAAATGCAGTTCTTAAGAGAATCACTAATATCAAAAGAATAGGGAAGAGTGTGTGCAAGGGTCGAGCAGTACCAAATAAACACACCACAATAAAGTTTTCCTACCAACGTGATAAACAAAAAGACAGGAAATATTTGACTGGATATGGATGTTTTCATTTTTGGGGAAAGAAGCAAAAGAAAGCACAAAGTGTCAATGGAAAGTAAACGTTTATTGCTGTTTATGACCTAGGCATGGGTTTGGGTCAAAATTAATTTGGGGATGGATAAATGAAACAAGCAAAAAATATATAATATATTTTTTATGTAATATTGAAATTAGAATGTAATTCAATATTATAATAGGAAAACTGTATATGTGTGTTACCAATAACACTAAACATACTATGCATACATGTCACTTGTCCCAAAATTGATCAACCTTCCTAGATCACACATACACATACAGTAAAAGAAACATAGACATAGAAGATTGGGATGTTAAACTTCACTTACAACCAGTGATGATGGACAGAGTGGAGGACACTATGCTAACTACTAGTAATTAGCAGGTAGTAGGTGAAATTGATATGTCTAATGTTGTTAATATATTTCCTATAGAAGGTGCTTGATGTACATCTGATTCAGAAAAGGGGGTGGTGATGAACAGTGTCTGAATTAAGCAGACCACTCTTACCCAGTCCAAAGATCAGGGCTTGATACATCACCGTTATTTATATCACTGCACCATCCCAGCTCAGAACCTGGCTATATGCAAATCAGTCTGTCCCTGGCCCAGTGCATCATGGGAACATGGCAGACTAAACTACCAAGCCAATTCTTCACCAGAAAGGAGACAAGCTACCGGGGACCGGTTTCTGGCATTCCAGCCGTCTTCGGCCCGGCTTGCTTGAATCCTGTACATCTGGACAGCTGCCTGTACTGAGACAGGGCAGGGCCTCTATACAGGCAGAATCTACATGTGTTGAAAACATACCAATAGGAGCCCTGTGCATCTGATTTTAATGCTTTTGTTTTTCAATTCAATACAAACAACATAAAGAAACCTGTATGTTTAGTTGAAGCAATAACAAAATGAACAAAACCATCTCTGAGTGCAATAACATAATTCAATCTGGTACCTGAAAAGCATTAAAAGAATAGTAGCCAGGTGTATGGCGCAATTGAAATATATCCTTGAAGAAACACAATCACCTAATGTTCCTAATAGATCTAACAAGAAAGTGAAGAGAGATCTTCGTAGGGATTACGATGTCCCTTTCACACAGCTTTTCAATGTGTTATGACCGCCATTGAAAGGCTGTCGGAAACTGAATGTGGAAGCCCTTAAAAGGGCCCCTGTCCCTCTGCAGCATCTGTATGAGGCCTGGTGAGCAACTGTGGTGCCCCCAAAACATCCATACCCCATGTGCCAGGCTCCACATGTGCATGGCACACTGTGCATGGATGTTTGCAAACATCAATGTTTCCAATGCGGCATGGGCTGTGGCCAATTTCCACAGTACAAACTGCAATGGAAAAATGTATGTTTCTGATGGCCTCATGGGCTGTTGCATCCTAAATTGTCAGATGGCTGCTGACAACAAGTCAGTCGGTTTCCATTCTGAGAAGATGTTGGTGGGACTCGTATCCAATCAGCTTCGTAATCGAGGCCTAAGTGTTTTGTCCCTACTTGGTGCAAGTACTGTTAAATTATATATGCAACTTTTTGTTTTTTTGGCCATTCTCAAATTGTGAAATTGTGAGTAATTTGAGTTTTACAATTTAATAAAGGCAAAAAGCAACTAGAAAGTGAGAAATAGGGAAATAGATTGCTATGCAATTATAGCACGCCTATATTTTCAAACACTTACATTTTCAAACACTTCATACTTCAAAGGTGTCTGTTATGCTTGTAAAACTAATTGCAAATGGTATGCAATTTGCATTCATATATGAGGCTTAAAACTTTCAGCAATGATTTTGCTACCCCTCTTATGATTAACTTTGTGTCATCCCATTAGTTCTTTGGATTCAGTGCTTTGCTTTAAATTGAAACATTCTTGTAGGAGATCCGGGTCATTAATCCGTAATGTATTTATGAGATAGATATTTAGAAGCTCCATCACATTTCAACTCAACTAAACCTGCAATTGTTGAGTTTATAGTTCTTTTCAGAAGTAGTGTCAGGGGTAGTAAACAGGCTGAATTCTCTGTTTAATTCTGGTCCAGTAGTGTCAGTTTATCACACCCATTAGATGCTCTTGAACTTGATCTAATTAATCTTGATCATGGAATTACTTGTGGTGTGTCAACACTTGTACTAAAAGAAATTATTTTCCTCTGTTGCCTAAAATATCATCAGCCAATTTAATGGCAAATATTTTTGGCTAATATTTTTTAATTGCATGGTCTTCTCTGAAAAATAACTGACTGTCACACACTATGTCATCACTTTGATGGTGATTCCCTGAAGACATTTGATCAGTGACGACAGGAGTTATGTTTCCCTGAGTCCACTAGACTACAATATCATCAACAGTGCCACTGGACTTTCCCCGTCCCCAAGGCATGGGGACTACTCACCGACCAACAGCTTTTAAGACCCTGCTTTGATCATTTGACGGGACTTGTGGGATCATCTCGCACACACACAAGGCCCTCTAATAATTCACCCCTATCTGTCTACATCTTTATCAACCACAAAGGCACATTGACATTGGGAAAGACTTATTTGCATCCTGTGGATTTCTAAAAGCTTAGACCAACACAAGACAGCGTACAAAGTATTGCATCGCTGATATCTCCACTTTGCTGGGGCTGTAATTCAGTACCAGGAGACATTTTACACAATATGGTGGTCTTGCCCAAGCATTACCACGTTTTATAAAGACATTCTTAGCCTAATTAGGAGGAACTATTGTTTCCCCTCTTTCAGATTCCTACCCAACAACCATTGTTGGTATCTGACCACTAAACATGCAGGCCATGACGCATGTTGAATGGCACTTAAAAACACCCACATGTTCAGGGCTGCCAAGCAAATGATAACCCTACCTTGGAAGAAACCTTTTGCTCCCCCATAGCCCAATTGTTCATGTGACCGTAGCACGTCTTAGATATCAAATTGCTTTCTCATAAAATAACTCATGCGGAGAGGAAGTTCACCCCCATTTGGCAGCACCCTCAAACAATACTTGTCCAATTTGGAATTTATTTAGTTTATGTATTTATTAAGTTTTGGATAGCGTGAACATGACCCTAGTGGGTATCATAGCTCTTTGCATGAGTATAACTGAATATCTAACATGATCACCTGTATAAATGGAGGTAAAAAGCATTGAGCATACATACCATACTATACTTGTTCTTAAAGATAGTCATCAAGGAAAATCCAGGCTCATCATAGAGTAGAGTTACAGTTAGGGATACACCCAATATACACAAAGGAGATAGCTTAGGGTAAGAATATGTTCATCAGAAATGATTTTACTTCTTTTTTTGAATGAAGCGGTAGATGAAATTAAGCGAGCATCCTTGAGGCAACCATTGGCAAAGAGTTACATATCTTAGGTGTGACACCTGAGAACGCTCTGTATCCAGCGTTTTTTTTATTGAAGTGCTGTAGTTCCAATAGCAAACCTCTCGTACTTCGCAATTGTCCGCAACCCTCTGATTTTTCGAGTTTTTGGGCCAAACATCTGGGGGTGTTGAAATGTAGGGCTTTGTGTGTCATTGCTTTATCTTTCGTTGAATTCTTGCCTTGTAAGGGAGCCATTCAGGGATTTTATGGTGAGGGAGATGTGTTTGTTTCGTTTTGTATCAGAGACAAGTGTGGCGGCCGCATTACGTGAGGCTCTTAGAGGGGCCAGTTTCTGTCTAGGTAGGCCACATAAGGTGGCACTACAATAGTCTAATCTGGGCAACACAAGAGCGTGAACCACATGCTTGAATTCCTCCTGTGGGAGGAAATGTTTAAGTTTCTATTAGATACTCATCTGACAATTTGCTCCTTTGATGAATGTTCTAATGTGATCCTGCATATTCAAGTGTTTGTCTAATGTAATTTCCAACAACCTAGCAGAATCTATGATGTGGAGAACAGTTGAGTAAGATGTTTCATCTAGAGTTCAATTTTGGGAATGCTGTTTAGAGGAGATATGAGTGGGAATTCGGTTTAGGTGGAAGTGAGCCAAAGATGAGTAGCACGTAGAATAGAGTCATCTGGGGAACAGATTTTGATATACAATTGCGTGTCATCAGCATACATGTTATAATAATTGGGAGCAGATTTTAAGGAATCTGCAAGTCGTTCCAAGAATCAATTGAAGAGAATAGGTGAGAGAGTGTAGATCCATGTGGAACACCCAGTGTGACTGTGGAAGGCTTCGATATGGATTGGTTCATCTTGACTCTTTGGGATCTGCTGTGGTGGAATGATGTCAACCATTGCAATACAACCCCTGATATGCACATCCTTCCTTTAAGTATGGTCAATAAACTATCATGTTTAATAGTGTCAAAGGCAGATGATAGGTCAACTAGTATCAGAAGGCATGATTCCTTAGAATCCAACATTTTTAGTATGTCATCCACCACATGAGTGAGTGCTGATTCAGTGCTGTGACCATGACAGAAGCCTGACTGGCATTGGTTGAAAAGTTGGGAATTGTCTATGTGATTACAGCGTTGAATATGTAGATATTTTTCCAGGAATTTCACTAGAGAGAGGATGTTGGAGATAGGACGGTAGTTGATAGGTTCTGAGCAATCAGCGTTTTTTTTTTAAAATTGGGAATTACCTACTTTTAGACCGCCAGGTATGGTGCCCTGACGTCGAGAGGCATTTTCAATCTTCGACCAAAGGAGGGGATCATGGCTTTAATCTTTTTGAAGCTAGTCGGAGGTAGAGGGTCAATGAAGTGATTAGATGAGTTTATGGATGAAAGGAGGTTTAAGATATCATTATCATTGATTGATGTGAAAGTATACCAGGAGGCCTTTTTGGGGACCTGCCTGGGAGGATCACTCCATTCACCAGGATAGGTGTAGTGTGGAAAGATTAATGGGGTAGCCAGAACTAGTTTGTTTGCTAATTGAAGTTCATTCTTGATATTTGTAGTTTTGCATAGGAAGAAGGCAGCCAATTCTTCACAGCTTGGGAGAGGGATGCCTCTGATACATTGAGTGATTGGTGTTTTTGAGGATTTCAAATAGTTTTTGGGTCGTTTTTTGCATGGTGATGTTGAGGTTTAAAAAAGTTACCTTTTGTTTTTCTTATTCTTCTGTTGTAGGTGTTCCTTGCTGATTTTAAGCTTTTTTGGAGTTCCAAGGAGGGAGAGGATCTCCAAGCTCATTCAGCTGATCTTAGGATGTGTCTTTCTGAGTTCAAGTTGTCATTGAACTGGGACTTGGATTCTTTTGTGGATACTTTCTTTTGTTGGAGGGGGTGAAACGAGTCAAAAGCTTCCACTATGGTGTAGAAGTCTGTGAGGTCATGGGTATCATCCATGTCAGCCTGAGGGATCAAAGTGATGTTGAAGTGGTTAGCTAAGTCGGTGAGGCTTATGACTTGTAGATTTCTATTCTATTGTTGTATTTTCTTTGGTTGTACTCTATTCTGGGTCACCCTTAGTTCAATGTGGAAGGTGATTTGATAATGGTTGATCCAATCACGGGGGCTAATGGATTCCAATGTGATGTTATCTCTCTTTCAGTTTATAGGATCCAGGATCTCGCCCTTGATGTGAGTTGGGCTGTCGCAGGTTTGGATCAACTCATGGTCTGACATAAAAGACTTCAAGCTGTTCACTGCCTGGTCCTTCAGGTTGCTCCAGTGTGGGTTAAAGTCTCTGACGAAAATCTAGAAAACCTGAGAGATATCATTGGTTGTTATGATCTCCATGATTTGTGGGATGAACAGCAGATTGTCATCAGGAGGGTGATGAAAGGCGTGTAGCTTACAACTGAGCTTATTATTGCTATTGATGTTGATGCCCAGATAATCGCATTAAGGCAGGATGAAGGTTCCTGCCTGAGACACTGCAAGAGTGTTGTGGAATATGGAAGCTATTCCCCACCAGATTTCTTGGATGTATTTAGTCAAATGATCTCATGACTGGGGGGACTTGTAGGTCCATGATAGGGTGAGATGATCTGTGAGGATAGCAATATCAAATTTGTGTGTAAGGATGAGGTCAAAAATACCGGCTGGAATACTCCTGCTGGAATACTCCTGCCTTTCTCTGCATAGACATAAAGCAATCCATCTCTTCTGAGCTCTCACTTCTAGTCTAAACCCTTGGCCACTTTCCCCTCCCCCTTACTCTACTACTAGGGCCTTCCATGAATATTTGAGTGTAATAGATGGTTGTTTTCAGCCTAGAATGACGCGCTTCTCTTTTAAGCATGTCTTTGTTTTTTCATCCTGTGTCTTTTGAAAAGGTGTTTGGGGAGACTCTAAATATGCTGAAATTGTATTCTTCCACTTTTGCTATACTTGAAGGAAGTGGCCTGTTTAGGGTCACTCGGGTCACTAATGACCACCTCTAAGCCTTCCATTCCAAATAAAGAGTCAGTCAGAAAGTAGAGAATACAAACCAATAACTGTTTATTACATACACTCAGAGCGGTGCCCAGTCACTAGGAGTGCTGCAGAGGGACTGAAATTGACAAGCATAGAGATACATTATGTATGTTTCATTACTGGGATAAAAGACGCCCATAGTGGAATTTTCCAAGCAGGTTCTGCTAAGCAATGGAAGACAAAAAAAACGTCTCAGCACTCGTATCTTACACAAAGTCTCAAAGTCCAAGGTTGTTTTAGTCGGGCCCGGTTACCAGAAAAGTGGGAGTAGGCCTCTATCTATTGAGAAAGATATGCCCTAATAGGAACAGTGTACTTATTACGGGAACAGGCCTACTACATGGCAAAAACGAAACTTAGACTAGAACATTTCTCAGACTTAAACTAATTTAGTTTTGAACTGTATAAAATGGTACCTGCAAAGAAAACGGCACAGCGAATGCTAACTTACACTGGGTAATGCGCAAATATGAACATTTTTATTCTAACATACTTCATGGTCGCCTTACTATTATACATGATGTAAGTAATGGATTTCACATCTTTGGTGCTGTCTGTCAGCATAATGTAATGCTTTTGCCTTGTTGCGCCTCAGGTATAATGGCCCTTTGTGTAGTCTCTGTACGACAAAATCATCAATGAAAAAATGTTTAGTAAAAAATATATAGAATCAGATAAAGGGCACCAAAATGCTTAAACAGAACAATACAAGCAATTGAAGAGACCTGTTCACAGAAAAAACTGAATCAAACCCTTCAAGGTTAAGCGTTTTGCTATGCCAATGCATTTCAATCTAATTGAAAGACCTTGCGTCCTACAGTTGAATATGCATACAATGAGCAGTACAGGATTGTGGTGGTAGTGTTTCTCAAGGATGAGAAAGCGTCCGCACATATGAGCAATACAATTCTCTAAACACGTATACGTGTATTGTCACTTATATACAGTTCCTAATGTGAGGTGCACTGTTGTCCTGTCAAACACCCACCACCTGGAGTGTTAAATTAGCAAAAAGGTTTTTTTTGCTAATGTTAAATACCAAAGAAAAAACAGGCATTAATCAAGCACCCTCACAAGATATCCAAGTAATTATCATAAGTTTATAGAAAACAGTTCATTGATAGGAGAAAGACTTCCAAAATACGGATCCAGAGCCAGGTGTTAGACTTCAAATCTTTTATTTCATAATCATTAGAATTGTTTCCAGCTTGTCCTGCCGACACGTGTTTTGTCTCTTTGGAGACTTTTTCAAGGCCAAGAAGACGGAAATAAAGCACTGGTATTGAACACCACGAATCTTGTTGTCAAAAGCAGATGAAGCCAAGTTCTATGGTCACACCAGTAATATCAGTCCTAGAAGAGATATATCTTAAGGACACAATCTTTATAGTTAGGTTCACTGGTGTATAATCTTGAAGAGCATGAAGTGACATCCAGAGCAATGGTTGAGAGTAAGAAAGGAAAGACTTAGTCAAATAATAATCATGCTTCGTGAAGGTGGATTCAACTATTCTTAATTTTGAATGATGACCATGATAAGTCACTCATAAGTCGCAGCGTCACCCTGACACCTCCACTGCTGTCAGCTGCTTAAACAGAACAATACAAGCAATTGAAGAGACCTGTTCACAGAAAAATTGAATCAAACACTTCAAGGTTAGGCGTTTTGCTATGCCAATGCATTTCAATCTAATTGAAGGACCTTGCGTCCTACAGTTGAATATGCATACAATGACACCGAAATGCACCACAACACTATCATCCTAGAATGTTATCACATTTTCACTCTCTGAAGGTGATCTTTTTTTAGCAGTAAAAAAACTATTCTATTTTTACAAAAAAATCATGAAATCCTAATTTCCCATTCTCCAGAGAAAAGAACAAAATAGCAGGGGAAGAGGCCAAAAGACGCAGAGGAAATGATCCACCTCATCAAAAGTTTGAGCACATTTGATTCACTCCGTTAAAACTTCCTATTTCCATACAAACCTCTAATCTTTGCCTTAAGTTCTTTAGTTAACAGGCTAGTCAATCCTACATTACTAATTGTTTGGGAAGGAAGGCAGTTGGGATTGGGTACACTACTATTCAATACATACCAAAAAATAATCAGAACGATTAATGTACTTCATCCTGAGGAACCAGAACCTTCTAACAGGGGACACAGTATTCCAAATAGTGCCTCTTACCTGGAGGATTTGGTGGGTGACATCACAACATAGCTAGGAAAGTAGGAAACATTTACACTTTACATTATTACAGTCGCAATTTGAATATGATAAGACTTGTATTAAAGAAAGATATATGTTTCCTTACCACTGTCTTGCTAGAATGCTGCAATCATGGCACTGAGCTTGTCTCAAACAGATTCACATGCTGAATTCGAAATAGTATTGATTTTTTGTCACAAGACTTTGTTCAGGAAATTCAGTCTTAGAATTTGAAATAGGACTAATGATATTTCACTCCTGCTCTTTCTTTGAAAAAAACAATTCAGAATTGTGGCATCTGAGTCCTAGTTCCTGTTTCCACTCCATCTAGGTCATTCTTCTCAACTGTGTATAAAAGCGGGTAAAGACCTGCACCCACTGTATCACTCTTTCCCTTGTTTTCTCCGTTCAATAATGCCGTGCTTTTAAACTGCAGTCCACCGTCAGCACAACTGCTCTCTAGGACAATGCACTTTGGGGATAAATGTATGTACTGTAACCAAACTGCTAATCTGCTATTCATGTTCCACCTTATCATAACCTTTGAGGATTATTAACTAAGTCAATTAGATGAAACCAGTTTAAGGGAGAAGCACACACAGTGACATTATGAACATAATCCTAAAGCTGTCAGACCCAAAACAGGAGACAATGAAGGGGGGGGGGGCTTTAAGAAATAAAGAACCAGGTGTACAAAAGGTTTTAGCATTGCCAAGCCTCCTATTCGGTAAATCAGGGGATTTTGGATGCCTAAACCCTTATTCATATGTATTTTGGGATCTATTAGCATGGCGGTCGCAAAACCTCCCTGACCGCCATGGTAGCGGTAAAAGACTGCCTGCAAGGACTGCGACATAACCGCCAGTCCAATTAGGATGCTCTGCAGTCGAAATCCGACTGCGGCGGTCGGATTTAGGCTATTAACATCGCGGTGGTCGCTGCAGCCAGGCACTGCACAGTGCCTGCCACCTGGCACAGGGAAATGTAGGGATACCATGGGTAGACCCCCAGTGCACACTCTCCCCAACAACACATTTGGGGCCCACAATGGGCCCCTGGAACATGTCTCCGCATGCCTTTCCATGGTGGTTCCACCGCTGCGGAAAGACTGGCAACCGCCGGCATCATATTCGTGCTAGCGGTGCTTGGCCTTGATTCACCACAATTGTAGCCTTACATCTCTGCCCGCCAGGCAAGCGGGCAGACTGCAACCGGTGGAAAAGTGGCGGGTGGAAAATCACACCGCTGTGGTCACAACCGCAATGCTAATTAGACCAGCGGTTTTCCGGGTTTATGACCGCAGGCGGATGGCCGCTGCCTGTACGGTGGTTGCCAACGCCTGTTCAGTGGCAGCTATCCACTCTCCATATAATAGACCTCTAAGTCCATTGACCAATTTGGAAAACATTTTTTGAGGCGTTTTTAAAACGTCCCTTTCAAGTGCTGATTCATTATGGCATGCATTAATATTTGCAACCAAAATCCGGTGGCAAAACATTAATATTTTACCTACTACACATATGTAATGGTAATCCATTCCCAAAGTTGGAGGGGTCCACAGGTGAACAGTTACCTTTGTGAATGCTGACAAAAAAGTCCATGGGACAATTGCTTACTCCCCAAAAATATTTGTGAAACTTTTTTTTTTTTAAGCACATCCTATTTTTCTTTAAGTAAAATGAGGTTTATCTAAAAAACATATGATTTCTTTACTTAAAGGCAATCACTGATATAGTGGTATGCTGCCCCAGCAGGCTACCACCCCTGTTATGGCAAAGGATCATACATCATCAGTGATTTGGATTTTAAGGAACCTATGTATTAGTCCGTGATTTATGGTCATAAAACAACGTGCTGCAATTTGTTGCCCAAATTCTTATTTGCAACTGCAGTTAGGAGAGTGAAGGAAGCTTCAAAGTAAGTTGCTATAAAGTGCTGGCTGTATACCAGAAGACTGAACCTGTTCAATCAGCACTTGATAGCTGACACTGATAAAATGCAGGAGTAGGGGGTCCTGTTGTACCTCCACACATTTTCATAGTGTCCCTGTCCCTTTTGAATGCCTTCGCTTCTTGACATTTTTCCAATGAACACCTGTTCAGACCTGAGGTATTCAACAAACATCCAGAACCTCCAATGTGGATTGTTTTGTCATATAGTTGGCATCATTGGGGTCTATGATAAAAAAGCAACATTTAAAAAAGTCATTAAGACTGTGTGTCCAAAATCCTCCAAGTTGTTCATTTGTAGCCTCTGTTCATGTGAAACATGTTTATATTATTTTAAGTTGAAATCGAATTCTTATATACTTTATTAATACTGTTCACAGTATATATTTTGTTCTGGTTATTAATATGTTTTCAAGATCTAACACATTTAAATCTGCATTGGACTACAAATGTTTCAAGCAGCCCATCTATCCGTTTTTTCAGTGGGCTACTTGCGAGGCATGTGTATGCTCAGATATGGGACCTGTAGTTTTCTGTGCGCTGTAGGCACAATCTATGCCTGATAAAACTGAATAATGTCAGTTATATCATGTGTTCAGAAATAGGAGACCATAATGCTAAGTTTTTTAGGATAGCCAGTGACGTTTTAGAAAAATTTAGAGGTGACTTGTTTTTGTATGGCCCAGCTTAGTATTGGTGCAGTGAGCATAAATGACAAGAAATATGGCCGAGGGAGTAGCAGTGGCTTGTTTCAGCCCCCACTCTTTAGATCTGGCTTGACAACTTTACCTATGTGTGAGTTCTCTTTTGTATAACACATGAAGAATAGACTTGGAGTCAGCCCCATTTGTCCTCCTGATTGTTTCAGGCAGAGTTTTAAAAATAGTAAGTCACATCTTCGATTCGATCTTAGATTAGCTATATGGAGTCCTGAAAAATTAACATGGAATCCCATACTGAAACGAAAAAATCTATGACATTCATGCTAACACATTTAAACGGTGGTATCTCATAGTAAGAGACTTGACGAACAGTTAATACATTTTACTCTTCTCTATAATTTGATTCAGCTTGTGCAATGTTTCAACTACTTACATATGTTTTCGAATTCACTTTATATTGTGAGCCACACCTTGGTACTAGACACATGTGATCGCACATTTGAATTATGCCACACAGTTATGTTTAAATATAATATTGAGTAAAATAAGATACCTGAAAGTGTTCTAGAAAAAAAGAGCCCTATTGAAGAAAGTGTGCCATCACCGTTTTTATGAAACACAGATCGTTTGAGATCAGCATAAGAGGAAGCGGGGGTGTATTACCTTCCAGGGTGCTTACACTGCAAACTGGCAACTTCCAGTATTTTCCTTTCTTTAGTGGGGAACAGTAAGATATGCAGTGACTATAGAGCAAATTAGCATAGAAGGGTGGCAAGGTTGGACTGTATCTTGATTATAACTGGGGCCAACATAACAGAAGGGTGATGAACAAGGCAAATGGCTTTTAAAAGAATTCTTCAGGCAGCTAGTGAAGCTGAATTCTAAACATAAAGAGATGAATGTGTCTCTGATGGCCAAAAAATTATCACTGTGACCCCTTTGACTAAATCTCCTTGGAGCATCCAAAGATGAGGACTAGGGTCTTCTCAGTATCATACTTTAAGTCATTGTCTTACATATAGAAAGCCAGTGGTGTAAGACAGTTCTTGAATTAGAAATGAAGTAGTGTGGCTCGAGTGAAGTAGTGTGGCTCACTGGTTAGAGGCGGCAGACCCGAGAGCAGAGGACGGCCCGGGACCAGGGTTCAATTCCCGGCGCGGCAGGTTTCTGGACCAGGGTCAGCGGACTCGATAATTCTCTCGCCTCGGTGCCCACTCTGATCAGCGATCACACTCGGCAACTCTGGGCATTAGCTTGCCTCATCTTCACTAACGGCCCCACCAGACCGCCGGGGATGCCTGGTCTCACCCTGGAGATACCCATTAAGGGACCATCTCTCAGGGAAGCCAGGAAGGGTTTCGCAGCGGTCGAAGCGCCTTGGGACCCTACGGGTAAGTAGTGCGCTATATAAATGCCAATACATTTACATACATTTACATTTGAATCGCTCATAATTCTGCTGCACTGGATCGACTAAGCATATGATTATTGAATGTCATCCATGTAGGTCATAAACAGGAAGCCATATGTCCTAATGAGGTCAGCCAGAGGCGTAATGTGGGTATCAACCAAGTTCTGCATCAAAGAAGGGATGTCTGTGAGGCACTAGTTTAGTTCTTGAGTAAAAATAAGAAATCTTCAGAGGTTGGGTATGACCTTGATGGTAAGAGGTAATCCAGTAGAAGTTAGGATCCACAATCTCAATACTATAAAGCTGGGACTATAAAATGTCATGGGAGATGGTGTCAAATGCAGTAGAGATATAAAGGAGAAACAAAGCAGCTCTGCTGCCTTCCTCAAGCACCCAGTGTAGTTCATTCACTACTAATTTCAAAGTTGATTTTAAAACAGTGGAATGGCCTAAAACTAGAATAAGTTGTATCTAGTATGAAATTCCATTCATGAAAAGCAGTGATTATTACATTCACTTCTTTACTCGAGTAAACCACTGTATATTTTCAGGACATTAACACTTGGGTGGGTAAAAAAGAGAAATTATAAATTATGCTGATTCCAGGACAGAACTTGTCTAACCCCAGATTTAATATCAAATCCAAACATAATTCACAATGCAATTCTAATTTGATGGATTGGATTAATCCTTTTGCTATACCACAAGTGAAAAAGCAAACTGTGTTTGATTGGAGATAGAACAATCAATCTAATGTCTACCAATGCAACATAATAAAATGGGATAACCTCTGAACGAGAGATCAAATCAGGATTCACAGAGCTTGTACATGTCAGTATCTGGCAAGCAGTCAACTGTATGGAGGATCTCCTTAGTTTAACTATAGGACGAGGACATGTATTTTCAATACAGGTCCCCTATGGTGATTCTAATATTAGTGTTATAGTTCTGAAGGGACACTAAACAGATACGCTTTAAAGTTACATTTTAGTACCCACTCAAACTACACTACTGTCTTCTTTTTACATTCAAACATAGTGGCCACAAGTTTCATAGAAAACCTGGGTACTAAATGAAGAGAACCTGTACTGTGGATTGGCTTTAGATTTGCAATACCTCAAAGAGATTCAGGGGCTTATTATCAAGCCCAATTTTGCCGCTTTAGCGACCGTTTTGGGACGAAAAGTGATTTATATATTGCTCTATTATCAAGAACACGCTAACGGGTGTTTCCTTGAGGTAGCTATCGTCTTTTCTCCACTTTGCATGTCCGCGATATTTATCGCTAACGACATTCAAAGTGGGCGCTCCTCACTAAAATGACATGAATACTGTTGCTAACACAACTTCCCTCTATTATGAATCTGGCCCCGGACCCGCGTAGCGATATCAAAAGTTGAGCTAACCGCGATCATCGCTGGTTATTATTGCCTGTCTAAAACCTAACTTACCCATCTTGTCAATGGGAGGTGGATTGTCAGGCTGAGTCTGCACTTGCCTATTAGCAAGCTTTGCAATAGCGCAGTGAAAATAGTGCTTGTTTTCTCACACTATTGGTAGATTTCGCCACTATCACTTGCTTTTGCATTGCCTCTGAGATAAGCGTTCATAATAAAGCGCTATCTCGGCGATGAAATCCAGCCATAGGAAACAATTAAAAAAACTGTGCTAAGCGCGCTTTGCGATAATTATCGCAAATCGTTGATAATATGCCCCTCAGTCAGTCATGCTTTAAGAGTGATGTTCAAAGCCTGCATTTATGTATGATGTGGGATAGAGAAGAATCAGTCAAGAGCGTGGCAGACAGCATCAAGATAAATTGTTCGCTCAGGCTCTGGTAAATATAGTCTGCTGTTGAGATGCAGTCTTAGTGTTGTGTTTTATCAACCAATTGAAGTTAATCAGCTAGTAGACCAAGAAAGGGAAATGATAACCAACACTCGTAGGTTAGATAGTGAATACAAAATAAGATATATTGTGTAAAGCTTCTCATCAGCTGGCCTATAAAAATTAAGTCTATTCAAGGGTGAATAACATTTCTGTTAGCTCCTACATAAATGATGAAGACATCAAAGCAGCCCATGTTTTAGTAACCTCAGCTATTTAAAAAAAAATAAGAACAATTCTATATAGAACAATATGAGTGGATTTCTTGGTCTACTACCCTTGAGGCTGCAACCATGATTCTCACTCCACATTTGTAAGTCAGCTATTACCTCATCTCACGTGTTAGTAACGGCACAATGGCTTGAGAGTAGAACTGCAGCTGCAAACCACTGAAGTATTGCACTGTAAGGTGAAATTGGGAAAGAATGATCCTATTGCTCCGCTTCCAAATTTATTGTAGTTCATAAGATCTCATTTTCTGACTTTTGCAAATTGTAAAGTAGCTTTCGTACATTACAAAAATACATTTCGAAAACCAAATGATACTGTTAGTTCAGTAGGTTTACCATCGCAAAATCCTTTACATCCAGCATGCTGTATGGATTGAAATTAGAACATACATTTCGTCAATTTTGATGTGGATGTTCTTGTTCAAAGAATGCCTGCGAAATGATGTGGGAAGATGCATTTCTCTCTTCAGAAGCACCTAGGGACCTGGTCAAAGAGATTTAACATCACTGTACCATATGTGTTACATTTACTGTTATTATTGATATCATATGTTCATAACAATAAAAAGCACTTCTGGGATTCCATTAATCCTGAATTTGGAAGAGATTTTGCTCCTAATGTTTCCATGATTCAAATGTGTTTGTGTTGTTGTAATTGTTGTTGTCTTAAAGGATTTCAATGTATTTATATGTGTTCCAATAACGTGTATTATCTTCTTCCACAGAATGCCCTGAGAACCAACATATGTCAGATTGTGGGGCTGGTTGTCAAATACCCTGTGAAAAGCGAAATAAGAATGAGCCATGTAACAGGATGTGCGTCCCTGGCTGTGTCTGTGATGACGGATACATTCTGGAGCATAAAGGTTCTCACAACTGTGTTCGGAAACAGGATTGTGAATCCTGTCCAGAAAATACCTATTTCAGTCCCTGTGGGAAGAAGTGCCAGAGAACCTGCAAGAACTACAAACAAGAACATATTGCCTGCGTCATGATGTGTGCTCCTGGTTGTGTTTGTGCGAAAGGATTTGTCTTGCATAATGACAAGTGTATTCCCGAAAGTGAGTGTGAGTAGACAATATTCCTACAGAGAGCTCGGTTAGTGAAAGAAGGAAGCACATTACCCCTGATTTTTTAGGTTTCCGAGAGCAAAAACCAAGCTGCACATCTAGCGCCTTATCTTTCACGTTTATGTAGCCTGTCTAGCAGCTTCTTCTGCGCATATAACTCCCTAGAGCTGGTGCGACCACTATCACCATACAGGGAATCGCTAGAGTCGGGCCCAAATTATGAGTGTCAGTCCTTTGAATGGGGTGCACTGTCTTATAGGCAAGGGTGTGCAAATTACAGAGTGTCGTATACTCCTTCTGGTTAAGAATTGCTATGCAATATCCACACAATTGGAACTCAGTATTTAAAGCAGAGATTATGACATGAGTCTTGTTATTTTCCCTTGTTAGATTTTATTATGATTTTCTTGATGAAATCTGTAATGGAAAAATGGTGGTACTGTAGAAAAAAGTACACTCTGGACAAATACTTTATATGGTAATTGCCACACTGACCACAATGATGATTCCTGTGCAAACCTTGGATAGGTGGCCATGGGCAATGTTTAAACATTTCAACAGAATAGAGATTGCTCCCTCTATCATCTCCAGGCACCAAACTGTTGCTAGCAATCCAGATGTACTGTAGTGGTTCCCTGCTAATAGTTTGCACCAATAGTGTTTTAATTGCTATTTGTTTTAATCAAGTTACTTGAATGGAATTTGCTTTTTCTACTGACAGTTCGATTAATGTGAACCAATACAATGCCCACTTTGACCCTAAATTTCTTCCTGCCCTCAATTTGGTTAGAGCCCCGATAAAAGTGTATTATTATCTTTGAAGTTGTTTATGTTTCAATGTGTTCTTCCAAACTCGACCCCATTCACTATTCTAACAATTTTATTGTATAGCTAAATTATTTGAATGCATTATGTTTAAATTAATCTCATATCAACTTTCTGAACTAATGGTAACAGTAATCAAATATGAGTTACAGACAAGAAACTGGTTATGGCCTCTGCACCCACCTAAAGGGGGCATCAAAATTTACCAGACTAATTTTAGCAATCAAAAGCTGATAATCAGGCTGTGTGCAACCGCTAAATCGGCTGTCAGCATGTACCAACCCTATTTTGCAATTCAGTAACCTATCACTGACTTTCAAAATAGGGTTTGTGAGTTGGTATTCGGATGAGGGTCTCTTTTCATACGAAACCTTGCTCCATAAAGTGCATCTCTTTCTAATAGCCAGGCACATGGTCATGTATGAATCTTCTGCGACCGGAATGGGGTCGCAAAACATTCATATATTACTGACTCAGTGAAAGAGGTGATAACCCATTTGTGAGCGGGAAGGGGTCCCCGAGACACACCTTTCTCTTTGTAACTATGGGCACCAACATTTAGCCAGCAGTGGTCCCAGCGGCCACTGCCTGATCTTAAAAAAATGAAAAGTTAGCTTCTAATTTTTATTTTTGAAATCTATCCCGTTTTTCTTTGAGGAAAACGGGCTGCATTTGAAAAAAAAAATGCTTATTTAAAAATCAATCCCAGGCATGGTAGTCTGCCTACCCCAGCTGCCCCCATGCCATTCTTAATGGATCTCAAATTTTGACCTGTCTCATGAATATTAATGAGGCAGGTAAATTGCGGTCACATTGGGAATCGCTAAATGTTTCTGAGACACATTTGTACATTTCATTTTGTGCGTCCCTAATTTTAAGTCGCAGAGAATCATAATTCGGGGCTCTCAAAATGAAATTTTCATACATTTAGCCCTATAGCCCACTTTATTTTGCGAATCTCTACTTGCGAGTCTCAAAAAATTGCAAATTGGTACTCAGAAAATGTAATGGTTGTACATCTAGCTCTAGGTAACCATACAAACTTAACAATCTTGTTCACACGAGAATCTCTCCTAATGAGAAAAGAATATCAAAATCCACATTATTCCACTTTTGAATGTTCAAATGGAATGGGTTTATTATCAGAATTTGTAAACATTTGCTCTGCTTCAAAGCACTAACATCAATAAAGATTGCATATTAATCAAGATGTCTAAAATGTTCTTGTTGTAATGTTCCCCAGATTTAAATGAGATTCTTGCAGCCATCAATAAAATAAGGTTTGTCCCGAAACTGCAGAGAAATGGGTCAGGAATTATGCAAGGGATATCATTACATCAGCAAAAAGATAATTTGTGTCAACGTTTGCCATATGTGGCATCTCTTGCTGTCATGACCCAAGTACAATTCAAGGGGCGTGGCCTGCTGGACCAGCTCATCAAGACTGTGAACTCAGTGAGGCTCTGGGTGCATCGATGACAGACAACCCAACTCTTCTGATTGGTGCTCATGTTGAACTATTACTGTTGTTTGGAGAAGACTGTTTATGAAATTCAGGGCCTCATTTATGGGTTTCGCAGGGCAGCAGGCCTTCCTGCTGCACTGCCCTATGGCAAATAAAAAGGGCAGGATGGCACTGTATCTGTTAGATATGGCAGATTCCTTTCGATTTCCCCTGTGCTGCTGCTCAATGGGCTGTGGTGGGCAACGCTGGCACCTTTTAACCAAGGTGCACAAGTGCCTGGGTTGAGGAGATGATTCTTTTTGTGCAGGAAGGTTTCCCTACCTGCACAAAACCTATTAGAATAGCCTTTTTCCTCTTTCTATGTGTACTGCCGAATGCAGCACACAGAGAAAGAGGAAAAACGAGGAGAAATAAAGATACAACTCCACGTTGTGTATGTATGTATGTATGTAGCAGATTTTAAAAAGCACAGGAATCACTCCCGAGGGGGGATCTCCGCGCTGCCGAAGAGCGAGAGTCAAACAAGCATAGACTAGCACAGCTTAGACTTTGAATAATTCCTTCTTCAGGAGTTTCCTGAAGGGGATGTGGCTGGGGCGTTTGCGTAGGTCCTCCGGTAGGGTGATCCAGTATTTCGAAGCCAGATAGGCCACAGTTTTGCGTCCTGATTGGATTTTCCTAAAGCTTGGGACCACTTACAGCCCCTTGCCTTCCGACCTGAGACGAAGATTTGGACAGTAAAGTTTGAACTTGTCTGCCAGATAGCTTGGGCTCGCACCATATAAAGCTTTATGGGTGAGACAGCATAGCTTAAATTTAATTATCTGGCGTATAGGGAGCCAAGGGAGAAGTTTCAACAATGGTCTAGGTGAGGTGAAAGGTGCTTCTTTAAGGGCCAGGCATGCAGCCACATTCTGGACAATTTGCAATCTGCTAAGCAGTGATAAGTTTGCAGCTACCAATAAAGCATTGCAGTAGTCATGGTGACCAATAATCAGACCCTGAATTAAAGTTCTGCGTACAAAAAGGGGCAGCCATAAGAACACTCTATGCAGAAGGCTCAGCGTATGGTAGAAGGTCCCTACGATGGCCAAAATGTGATCCTTCATAGATAATTGTGCATCCAGACGGACCCCTAAATTGTTTGACACAGAGGTTGGAGAGGGAGGAGGGCCCAGCACTGTTGGCCACCACTCAGGGGACCAGGCGGGTTGTGCAGTGCCAAATAGCAACATTTCAGTTTTTATGCATTTTGTTGTAATAAATGTTCAGTCATCTACTCTGATATGGCTAACATTCCCCTAGCAAAGCGCTGATCACCTAACTCCATGTCTTTGTCAAAGGACAGGAGTAGTTGCGTATCGTGCGCATTGGAGAATGTAGTAAAGCCGTTCTCCCGGATGACTTTAGCAAGGGCGGCCACATAGATGTTAAACAGGGCCGGCTCACACAGGAGCCCTGGGTCATCCCCTTAGTGAGCTTCAAGGTTTGGGATCAGAAAGGGCCTAGGTTGATGGTCTGAGAACGCTGGTCTAAGAAGCTTAAAAACCAGTCAAGAGCTTGTCCCTGCAGACCGGCCTCTTTATCACAATATCAGTACCAACAGCACTGCTTTATTATCTTCCAAGGCCAGTTTGATATAATCAGTGACCCAGATGAGAGTTGTCTCTGTGGAATGGTTGGATCTGAACGCAGACCTCGAGGCATCAAAGATGCAGTTGCCATCAAGATAGTTCATTATTTTGGTATTAACATGACTCTCCGCCATCTTGCTCATTAGTGGAAGGAGCGAGATGGGTCGGTAATTGTAGAGTACTTCGGCCAGCATCTGATCTTTTTTCTTAATAGGAAGCGCATGGGTGGCCTTCCAATCCTGAGGCAGACTACCTTCACTGTTCAGGATCTCAGCAATAGGGGCGGCCAGGAAAGAGGCAAGGAGAGCATATTTGTGAGTGGGCATAACATCCAGAGGAGATCCAGATTTAGCCATTTTTAACATGGCTTCCACCTGCGAGACCTGAATAGGATTAAATTGATTCAGGCCTCCACCTAAGCTTTCAATCGGTTCATATACAGGATGAAAAGGCAGCACATGATCAGTGTTTTGGGGAAATTGAATGTAAATTAGGTTGATTTTGTCGTCAAAGTACACCGCTATACTGTCACACAGTTCCTGTGAGGGGATAACCTGTTGGGCGCATGCAGTGAGATTGGTGAAGGAGTTCAGAACTTTATAGAGAACCTTTGATGAATTTCCTGCCTGATTTAGTTTAGTTATAATGTGAGCTTTACATGCTTTTTTCAAATTCTTATGGTAGGTGGAGAGGGACAGTTTAAATTTAAGCCTTTCACTTTCTGGTTGAGATTTACGCCAAGATTTTTCTATTTACAACTAAATTTTTAACTGCGTAAGTCAACAGTGTACCAGTCTTCACTTTTTTTCCAAGAGTTACTAAGCTGGTATGTCACAGGAGCCAACCTATCTATCACCTCACTCAGGGTATCGCTAAAGGCCCTAAGTTTCCTGGTGACATTCATATATTCATTAAAAAGTGGTGAGACGTATACTTTACTACAAGACTCACACGCGACTATATGCCAGTGCCTTTGAAAACTGATCAGGAGACGTGCACTAACTAGGTATTTAAGGCAGCTGTTCATCCGAACAGGAATAATACAGTGGTCTGGCCACATCAACGGGCAGTCGGTATCAGCAACAATAAGGGAAGAATTAGTGAATATAATGTCCAGTGTGTGACCAGCTGAGTGTGTAGCCCCAGAGTTTATCATACCTAAGCCTAGAGTGGAAATGTCGGCTAAGAAATTCGCCACCTCTATATTCTCCTTCTCTTCATTATGGATATTGAAATCTCCAAGTAACAGGAAGGGTTTGGAAGTGATAATGTGAGGGGCAATTTTCTCCACTAATTTCGAATTGAAATCTTTTAGTGGCCCAGGAGGCTGATAGATGAGAGCGCCCTTTAAATTTTCCTGGGGTGTCAGCACAATTTTAAATATACACATTTCCATAGTGTTTTCTGGGATGGAGTCAATCACTGTAACTTGCAGTGCCTTTCTGTAGATTATAGCACCCCACCACCCACTTTCTCTGCTCTGTCCAACTTAAGAATCCAATAGTTCTCTGGGAGGATTAGAGCAATATCAGGCATGGAGGTGGGTTTTAACCATGTCTCTGTAAGGAAACCTAGATCTGGGGCTTTTGAACTGACCAGATCCCAGAGTTCGGTAGCATGTTTAGGTAACGAGCGTACGTTAGCCAGGAAACCCTTCCAGGAACGCAGTTAATTAGAAAAGTGGGGACTATCTTGACTAAGTGTAACCCCCTCTGTCGGACTTTCACTGCAAGCATTGTTATCTTGTGTATCCAACGTATTGTTATAGCAGTTAAAGTGACAATAAAAACAGGCAAAGGGACCTTCAGGATGAATCATTAAAGGTGTATACGAGCATGGAACCAGGACGTGTCTCAGCTGTAAAAGTTGAGAGAACATGTAGAAGAGCCTGGGAGTGGAAGCTACCGCCAAATGGGCAGAATCTCTGGCTCCTGGCGACGAACAGGTGCGGACGGGCGGAGACAAGCTTGCCTTATTCGGCATGTCTGCGGTACGACAGTTGAGCACGTCTGCTGCGTGACAGTCCAGGTATCCGGTTAAATAATGAGGTGGGCCACTAGAGCGCTAACCTCAGTTGCGGTAAATTACAGAAAGTGCATCAGGGCTTTCTCAGCTAGCGCCAACTTCCTCCAGAAAAACGGGACAATACTGTTGAAGCCACACACCGAGTAAAAAGTTAAAAAATGCTTTTTGCTAAAAGACAAATGCTATACCAAAGTATTACGTGAGTAATGTGGGGGCTAAAATCACACAACACACAGTTTTAAAATTAGCAGGTTTAAGCCTAAGCAGTTAGGCCCGTTACTTGAGGACTTTAGTAGTTACAGTACAAAGTGTACTAGTTCATGAAAACCAGAGTGCCTCTAGCGAGTCTGTTACACCATACGTTTTTGGCACTGCCTCAGACATACGATTTGTGGTAAATATGGGGCAGTGTCAAAAAGCCATAGATGTTGCTGAGAACCCCCCCACCAACACCTATGGAATTACCCTTTCATGCAGTTTTGTGAGTGAAAGGGGCACATATTTATAAGGTCATGGAAAGCCATGTAACATGGCTTTACGTGGCATTATAAATATGCAGTGGCACATTGCAGCACTGGAACAAAAAAGTGACGTTCTGGCAGGGCGGTAGGGCCTCTTGAGGCCCTCAGTCTCTGTCATTACTCACTAGAAGAATACAATAATCTGTGCTCATTCAATCTCACGCACACCTTAGCAGACTTTTTTTTATTCAGGAGAGAGGTGATCTTGTCCAGCGTTTAGAAAAGCAGAACAATCATGGATGTGTGCCATTTTTTGGTTCATAAACCATGCTTGAGTCATCTGTAGCTTTGGTGGACAGACAATATCCATTAGAGGAAGTGACATTGCATGCCCATTAACCCATTCCATGAGAGGATTTGACAATATATAATATTACTATATATTATCTTTGTCCTTGGTAGCAAATCAGGATGGAATGTCACACATCATTGACCCTGATGACATTAACAAAAGTGGCAATTTTGAAATTAAAAATAAACAGCAGTGATCATGTATTAGGGGCACAACCACAAACAGCGAATGTCAGAGACCAGGGCTAATTCTATAGTAGGGTATGATGTCTGAGCAGGGAAATTTGAGTGTGTACCTGAGCATTATAAACTTGTTTAAAAGGATGAAGATTGTAGCTGGCTTATGATTACTGCGCCCTGGTCTCTGACATTCGCTGTTTGTGCCCCTAATACATGATCACTGCTGGTGCCCGTACCTCTGGAGCAGAGACAACTTCTCAACCAACAGGAACGGAAGCATCCATTGGAGGCTGTAGAAATGACGTCACCTAGCCCCAGACATCTAGTATCCAAAAATATATTGTCAGATAACCTACCCTAACATTTTTGCAGTAATGTCTTCCCTACTTCTGTACACTGATTTCTGTCTCACTTATATAGATCAGGCCCTCTCACCTCTTTGGATGTAGATTCATTTGAAATGTGGGCACCCTTCTCTCACAACCTAATACTGTGTGCACCTCTTATGTGCACACTTTCATACATGCCTGCTCATAATATGATCACAGGTGCACATTCCGAGCAGTAACGCACAGACACATACAAACAAACGTTTCATAGGCAAGCTGCAATCCTCATCCTCTTTAAACTAGTTTAAAATGCTCAGGTACACACTCAAATATCCTGGCTCAGACATCATACCTTACTATTGACATAATCATAGTCTCAAATACCAAAATACAGTCTAAGTCCAGTATGAATTTTCACATGCCAAACCAAATCCAGTGGATGCCCAGAATTAACCTAATACGCATGTCCTGACTTTTCAAAACATATTTGTTAAACAAATCTTGATCCTGTAATCCGCATGGTGTAAATAGGTGTGACACAGACACCAGCTTATGGATATTAATTCTGGCCTCGAGCACGTGCGCTCGGGGTCTTTTATTAGCAGCGTCACCTGACCCAGTGACGTCTGTGGTGGGTGGGTGCACAGTGTATGGTTACACTGAGAACAACTAAACTGTGTCCTGGCAGGAAACTACATAGACATGTGGAATTTTAGTTTGCGAGCTAAACATCATCTGCGCCATCTTGTCACCCACGTACGACGTGCACGGCAGCCATTTTAGGTATCATGGTCTCCCTGTCCACGATCGATCGCCGGCACGCCCCTCTGACCCAGCAAGCATCCTCCGCGCACCCTGGCTCCCCCTCCCTCCCCCTCATGAGCGTAACCCTTCTGCATGACCCTGTCCTTGGGAGTCACGCCAGCGCCTGACCAGCACCTCCTCTCCCCCCATGAATGCCTCTCTGTTGATAAACCTTCCCTCCGCGCTGGATTGTCCACGCGGCATGAATACCACTCCTTTGATGACCTCTTACCCCATGTCCGACTGTCCACACAGGTCCGAGGCCATTGCCTAAGCCGGGAGATACCATTTACTGCCCCTCATTGTATGGAATCGCCCCTCTTCAAAGGACACACTGTTGATCAGGGCCTCCCCACCCCCTGGGATATGATCAGGCGCACACATCCTAAGACTTGGCGAAACACTCAGCTGCGTGATGACCCCCTCCTCTTAGCAGCAGGTTGAGGACCTCTATTGTGAAGGTATATGGGGGTGGGATTGACACGAGGATTATGGGGATGTCTTTTTCCTTGCTTCACAATGTTATGATTGTAAAGGTCACATGCCATAAACCGGTGTATAAGAGGCCAGGCCTCCGAGAGGCTGTTAGAGCACCTCGAGACGATACCTTGTTGTCCGATCTGATGTGTTCTGCTCCGTCGGAATAAAACTTCTGTTTCCTGCCTTCTGGTCTCCGGCGCCTGCCTCATTGCTTGGTAATTTGAATGGTACGAGGGCGGTTAGCGCCGGGCAAATCTTGAAAAAGGTCATAGCCCTACCTTTTTCCACAATTGGCGTCCCAAAGCGTGGGGCCCATCAGCGACACGTGGATCCAGTGGGAGAGGTCCCGACGACAGAGTGAACGACTGCAACGATCGGGAAGAGCTCGTGTCCGATAGACCCTCGTCTGACAGCCGATCATCCGACCTTCACTAGTTCCGAACAGACCTCTCTCGAGTGATCTACGGTCCTGACTGGGAACCATCAGGAGTGCCACGGACTTCACGAAGAAGAGAGGACGATCAGGCGCTGGATTCAGAAGACAGGAAACCGTCCATGCGGTCCGGGTAAGGTCGTGTAAACACGACGAACTGAGGAATAATTGTTTTGTTTGGATAATACTAGTATTACGCTTTGTTGAACCCTCTGGAGATTCACCGTCTGCAAACGAAGAAAACAACAGGCTCTCTCTTTGCAAGCAGTGAAGGATAGGTAACGCAGACTTTTGTCCCCATTGTAATCCGTCGTGCCTATCTTCCTCCCCCACTGTTTTCCCGAACTGTCGTTCGGGGATTATTGTCTGGAGATTCTTTGTCTGCAAACAGGGAAGAACAAGGTCTCTCTTTGCAGGTAGAGAAAGGGTGGGTAACGCAAACTTTCCGTACCCACTTATTCTCCCCACTGATTGTTTGATTGACCGTACATTAAGTGTTCGGTATTGGTTCTTTTGAGGTATTCACGGCCTACAAACAACGTAGAATAGAAAATTCTGTCTAGTCTTTGTCCGCCGTGATAAGATAGGTAGTGCAGACCTTTGTCCCCGTTGTAACCTGTCATGCCTATCTTCTCCCCACTGGTTGGTAGCCTGTACAGCCCGGACCGCTTATTAGAGATGAACCATCCAGCTCCACTGGAGGGCACCCCGAATAAGGACATGTTCACTAAGCATGGACTAGTCGCTATAGCTTATACTAAGTTATGCCATAAATATACAAAGAAGAACCCTGAAAGTCAGTGGCCACTGATAGGTTCCTTTGACGATCATAAAATAAAAGCATTAGAAATAGCGCTTCAGAAAAATAAGACCACGCCCACTATGCTCGACAGTATCGGCATGTGGCGCAAGGAAACGGAACAACGAAAGAAAAGAGAAGAGGCAAAAATAGGGAAAGAATTACGAAAGGCAGCCCACCTAGCCGCTAAGCAACTAGAAGAAGAAATAAAAGAAAGAAAGAAAGCTACACAAAACCACGAACTAGGGTCGACAGGTCAATGTCCTGTTAGGACCCCCTCTGCGCTCTACCCTGAAGTGCCCTCCAAACAACGGGCGAACGATGAGTTACTGCTAGGTCCCCCAATCATCTACATGCCCCCTCCATATGCCCCCTGCCAACAAAGTTTGCAAGCCCCGGGTGCGAGCGAAAGTGACCTTAGTGCTAGTGCACAGCCGTCACGGCCTCTGCACCAGCCACATTAACAACATCGTCAGACGACCCTGAGGCTAGCAAACAACCACCAGCCAGACCAAATAGGTTGAGCAAAGATGAGCGGGATGGGATCGACAAAATAGCAAAAACCTTAGTAGAACGAAGGGAAAGCGAAGAATATACAATGAGCATATATAATTCACATGCCGACAGCCACAGACGGCATTTCATTTTGCGATTCAGCTACCACACCCTGAACGCATATGAAGATAGGTATCAGAGTAAGGGCCCCGCTAAACTAACAAAGCTGTATAGGAAGATTGATGTTGGAGATGGGACTGAATGTGAGGCGACGGAGCTCTTCATGCAGATGCTTGAGGTCTTCCGCCACCTCATGGAGCAAAAACCTGAAACCAAGGTTACAGTCCCTGAAACGACCTCAGTAGAAGTAGCCAATACTATGATGCCCATCAGAGAGGCGGCCCCTTATTGGATCCCACCACGTGGCCAGGGAACAAGCGATGATATTAACGATGCAGATGCAAAAGGGAGAGTTGTGTACAATTGGGTTTACCAACCATGGGACCGACAAGATATCCTAACCTTTAAACAAACTCTGCCCGATTTAAGAAAGAACCCGACAGCATTTTATACTGAATTAGGCACAGCCTTGGGTTCGACGATAATGACTTTAGCGGACATTGACTTGTTCTTCGGGTTATGCCTGCCAGCTGACGTGTGGAAGCAAATCCGGAAGGCTGACCACACGGATCTGTTTGGACATACCTGGGACCAACTCGGTAAACTAGATAGACAGCGAGAGCCAGGAAGGAAACCAGTAAAGGACATACTAGAACTTCCAGACAAACTAGTTCAGAAGTTAAAGACGCTGATCCCAGAAAGAAAGGTAGACTGGTCGATAGTCACGGCCTGTCGACAGAAACCCCAGGAAGATGTGTCAGAATACTTCTCCCGATTCGAGACAGTGTTCTCCGACTACAGTGGCCAAGACATGACCACCGCAACCGGACAACACCTGTTTGTGCAAAATTATGTAAAGGGCCTATCACAAGAGGTCTCCCAAAAACTGCAGACGAGTGAGAGTAGTTGGGGGGCCTCCAAACCCGCAGCTATCCTTCAGATGGCTCAGTATTACGAGCACCAGAAGAATGAGAATGATAGGGCATCCGAGAAAAAGAAGAAAGATTTGAAAGAAAGAGTGATGATAGCCCAGATACAAGGTATAGCGGTCGGACGGGAACCCAACAGGGGGAACTACCAATCGACCACCCCCAGAAATCTACCTCCTAAAGATCACACCCCAACACCCCACACTGGACGTAGAGACATTAGCAATGACCAATGCGCCTTCTGCAAAGGGTTCGGCCATTGGAAATCCCAGTGTCCGGTTCTGCTAGAGATGAATAGAAATAGGGACTCCAGGGATGTGGCAGGAGGGCCGAGAAATAGAGTACAAGGACGAGGGCACACTAACGACACCAACAATGACAGATCAGGGAGATTGAACACATTTGACCGTCCTCGGCAGAACCAATATCAGCTGTCCGAAGGTGAAAATACCCCCGACTTTGCATAGGACTGCCAGGGGCAAGGGAGGGATCCAGTCGAGCTCTGTGTCGACCAGCAAGGTCCTTACGTCACCGCTAAGGTCCTGGGTACAGAGTCTCCATTTTTGGTAGACACTGGGGCGACACGTAGTGTGTTATCGAAACGACTGATTCCAAGGGCACCCTTGTCTGGCTCACACATTACATCGATAGGTTTCGATGGGACGCCCTCCACTAACCCCCTGTCCGTACCTATCACCTTCGACCTAGAAAGCAACACCACTGACACAACATTTCTGCTCTCCTCCAACTCCCCTGACGCCATTATGGGTATTGACTTACTGAAACATTTTCGAGCCACCATTAGATGTTCCCCGGATGGAATCCGAGTCATCCTGTACGACAATCCGGACACACCCAAATCTTGCCCTGCACGACACATGTGCTCCATAACTGACGCTGACCTGTCTTTACTTGACACCCTGCCCCCGTACCTATGGGCCAAAAATGACTCTGATGTGGGACGGATGATGATTGACCCCATTCACATAACTGTAAGACAGGACGCCATGCTCCCGAAACTCCCACAATATCGGATATCCCCCGAGGGCGAGAAGGCACTGGTAGCGATCATTCAGTCTCTGGTAAATGCAGGAGTGGTTGAAGAAGTGGTTAGCAACGTCTGCAACAGCCCAATCCTACCTATTGTTAAGAAACAAGGTGAAGGAGATGAGAAAGCGTATCGCTTCATCATCGACCTGCGGGAGATTAACAAAGTGGTTGTACCCCAATACCCCGTGGTCTCGGACATCACCACCATTCTGACCCTCATCCCGCCCACTGCCACCACCTTCACTGTTATCGACCTTAAGAATGCGTTTTTCTCTATCCCCATCCATCCAGACAGCCGTTATCTCTTCGGCTTCACTTTAAAATCCCGCTCGTACCGATTCTGTAGAGCCCCCCAGGGGTACACTGAAAGCCCGAGCATTTACAGCCAGGCCCTCAAAAGACAGCTGGATGCCTTCCAGCTACCAGATGGAGTGGTGTTGATCCAATATGTTGATGATATCCTTTTGGCGGCAGACACCACCCCCCTCGCAACCACAGCCTCTGTCCAACTCCTACACTTTCTTGCAGAGAATGGCCATAAAGTTTCCAAAAAGAAATTACAGTTCTGCCAGCCACAAGTGACATACCTAGGCCATCTCCTGTCCAAAGAAGGAAGGAAACTTACACCCGACCGAATCCAAACCATCCTAGACACCCCCATCCCAAAAACACAAAAGCAAGTCCGCTCTTTGGTCGGCCTAACTTCTTTTTGCAGACAGTGGTTACCTAATTACAGCCTCATTGTGAAACCACTACTTGCCCTGTTGACCAAAGATGTCCCCTTCCCGCTTCCTTGGACCACTGAGTGTCAAGCCTCCTTTAAGGAATTACGGGATGCGCTCTGCTCAGCACCCGTCCAAGGAACCCCGGATTACTCCAAACCTTTCTCCCTCTTCACTCACGAAAGGGAGGGGTGTGCATTGTCTGTCCTAACTCAGTCAATTGGTCCTAAGCAGCGCCCTTGTGCCTACTTCTCCGCCACTCTTGATCCTGTAGCCAGAGCTTTACCTGCCTGCCTTCGAGCAGTAGCTGCCGCTGCTGTCTCTATCCGTCAGAGTGGGGGAATCGTACTTTCAAACTCCCTCACCGTGTTAGTACCCCATGCAGTCGACACCCTTCTGAACCAAACCAAGACTCAACATTTGACTAGCGCACGACTGACAGGGTATGAACTGACGCTGCTTGCGCCCCACATCACACTAAAGAGATGCACGACTTTGAATCCTGCCACATTACTGCCCCTGCCTGAAAATGACCCTGACGTTCCTCCCATACACGACTGTGTGACCCTCACGGACGAACAAACTAGGAGTAGAATTGACCTCCGAGACACTGCTTTCACTGACCCCGATGGAGAGCTATGGGTAGACGGCTCATGCATCAAACTCCCAGATGGCACCACTTCAGCTGCCTACGCAGTAACTACAGCCCGAACAGTAGTTGAAACAGCCTGCCTCACACAACGGTCTGCCCAGGCGGCAGAGCTGATAGCCCTCACGCGAGCATGCATCATAGCCACAGGGACCACCGCGAACGTATATACGGACAGCCAGTATGCCTTCGGGGTGGTCCACCATTTTGGACTCCTGTGGAGGGAAAGGGGATTCCTGACGTCCCACGGCACCCCCATCCTTCACGGAGATTTGGTTTCTGCCCTGATTGAAGCTGTTCTCCTCCCCAAACGACTAGCAGTGATCAAATGCCAGGCACACAAGAGGGTGACAGACTTAGTCGGACAAGGGAATGCACTAGCCGACATCACTGCACGAACAACAGCTGAGAATAGGGCGGTGACACGCATGTATGTGACCAGGACCCCCTGCACTGCGCTCACAAAAATCCAAACTTTGTTTCAGAAAAGCACTGAAAACCTGGCTTTTCTCCTCGTATTAAGACTGGCTCACACTGCTCCCTAGTCACTCAGCGCCAAGACGCCGCGGCATTCGAGCGCTTTACAAGTACTTCAGTCAGTCAGTCAGTCAGGTCACAAGCAGAGAAATGGACTGACGCAAGGGAAATGATCAGAGACATCCAGTCGGCCAGCACCCCCCACGAACTGACTAAGTGGGCAGGAGTGGGTTTGAAGGATGATGAGGGCTGCTGGCGAACAAGAGATGCAGACAAATGGTTACTGCCTGACTCATACCTGATCCCCATACTGACTATGGCTCATTCCCCCGCACACATAGGATCTGCACCCATCATCGAACTCATCTCCACAGTCTGGCACAACGACAAAATCCCCGACTCAGCCAGACGCCTAGTCCAGCAGTGCCTCATCTGTCTGCAACACAACCCCGGGAAAGGAACTGTGGTACCCCGGGGAGGGTTTGGGACCCCCAATCACCCCTTTGAGGTCCTTCAGATGGACTACATCCAACTAGAGAGATGCCAAAGCTTGAAGTATGTACTAGTCATCGTATGTGCCTTCAGCAAATGGGTAGAGGCCTATCCAACCCGTGACAACACTGCCATGACCACTGCCAAAGTACTACTGAAAGAATTCTTCCCTCGCTATGGCCTTTGTCGAATTTTATGGAGCGACAATGGCCCCCACTTCATAGCTGAGGTTATCCAACTAATCCTAAAGGGGTTGGGGGTGAAACAGAGATTCCATGCGGTCTTCCACCCCCAATCCGCCGGCCTGGTGGAACGCCATAATGCCACACTGAAGCTGAAATTGTCAAAAATAGTGGCAACCACCGGACTTAGATGGCCAGACGCTCTCCCTCTGGCCCTGCTATTGATGCGCTCCACTCCCACCAAGCATCATTTGACCCCCTACGAGGTTGTATTCGGGCGACCGATGAACCTCTGGACCGCTCCCAAGCCGACCTCCATTCATGACGTCCCGGACGTCCTACTGTCTGATTATTTGTGCAAATTAACTAAAACGTTGTCTGTCATTCATCAACAGGTGCAGCAGGCCATCCCCGATGCTTCCAGGGGCCCCGGCCACAACATCCAACCGGGAGATTTCGTTCTAATACAAAATTTCCAGCGGACCAAGAGTCTGGAACCCCGGTGGACGGGCCCCTGGCAGGTGCTGATCACCACACGAACGGCGCTTCGAGTGGAGGGGAAGAAGCACTGGCTGCACGCACATCATTGCCGGAAGGTCTCTGCGAATTTGGCCACGACAGAAAACGTCAACACCCAAGAAGAGCTCCTGAACAAGGACCGACCGACATTGAACTGTTATCCCGATACTGGGGCACTTGAACTTGCAAAATTCTCTGATCCCACTGTGCCATCCAAAGAAGGGTATTTCCTGCGTCGAAAGGAGGGAGCTTCGGCTAAGTAGGCCACGGACTAAGTTGAATCTCAGAACGGTGACCTAAGCACAACCAAGGGTTGCCGGGAGAGAAGCTAAACGAAGTCTGTGGTTCTGCCCACTACCGAGCCCCTTGAAGGTGATGGAAGCGCCAGATAAGAAGATGATGGAAGCGCCAGATAAGAAGATGATGGAAGCAACAGGAAATACCCACTATAGAAACCCAAAGACTGACAATTTGCACAAATCAAAGACAATCGCCCTTTTTATTGCCTTCCTCTTCTGCCTCCTCCTCATGACCTCCTTCTGGATTCTGGAGGAAAGCACACTGGCTCATGAGACATTGCTACCTACTGCACAACCAACACCCCTGAAAGAGCATCACCTAATCCCTCTGTCGCCCCAGCTGCGAGAAAGGCGCAGGGAATTCTGGAACAATTCCTTCGTGCAACTGCTGCACCAACACAACCTTGCTGCAAATGCCACGAACTGCTGGATCTGCGGGTTGCTCCCGCATGCCACTGGACACTCCATCCCCTTCATCCCTTCTCCTTTCTCAGTTCACGGCTCCTGCCTCGCCTGGTTGATCCTCATGCAAGAGAGCCACAAGGACAACGCCACCTCCAGCCAGACAGTGTCACACTTCTACTCTGGTTTCTGGCTGAACAAAACCGAAAAAACCTCTGCTGCCTTGTGTCCTGCGCTCACCGGCGCCACCTTCCTTAAAGACATTCCAGCCAAAGAACGTGTTGAAGTACAGGTACTCCACAATCCGGCTAGATCCACGTTCTCTCATCTGCAGAAACAAGCTACCGCCACTCTGACCGTGGCTCTTTCAGTCATCAATGTCACAGGTCTTGTGTGTCTCGAAGGCCAGGGAACGCAGCTGGTGGGTCACAGTTCCTGCCGAATCAACAGAACATTGAACTCAGTTGACCCCCCTTCTTTTGTTGCTTCTCCAAACATGTACTTTGTGTGTGGCACCAAAGCTTACACCTGGCTCCCGAAAGGTTGGAAGGGTATCTGCTACATTGCCTTCATCCTCCCCCCCACGTATGTAGCCCCTGCTAACCATCACCGGCAGAGGCGTGCAGATGACATGGAACAAGCCGACTCCACTGGAGCTCAGTTCTTGGATGCGGCAAAGGGATTTGTTCCTCTGTGGGGCCCAATGGCAAACAGCCGCGCTATCCGACACCTGACCCAGGCAGTAGAAACGACAATCAACATCACGGCTGGCATCCTCGCTAACAACACGGCGGAGCTTCAGGCGGTCCGCCTTGTGACCCTTCAGAACCGCCTTGTCCTAGACGTGGTCCTAGCCGACCGAGGGGGAGCATGCCGCATCATCGGATCTAGCTGCTGCACCTACGTGCCTGACAACTCGCCTTCCGTCTACAAGGCAATTGAACACCTCCACAGACTTTCCTCAGAGGTTCACCAAGAACAAGAAGGATGGTCGCTTGGAAGCTGGTTTTGGGACACTTTGAGGAACTGGGGTTGGAGGTTGTTTTCCTTCATACTGATACCTTTTGTAATATTATGTGGGTGTTGCTTAGGTATCCAATGTCTGCCATCCTTGTGCGGCCTTGTTTCTAACTGTATGTGCCCAAAGACTTTGGACTTCCGAACTGAGCACATGAGTCCCCTCTACGAAGTAGAAATACGTGACCTTATGGGGATAAATCCGAACTGACAAGTTGGCGAGACATGTTAAAAGGGAGGACTGTGGAATTTTAGTTTGCGAGCTAAACATCATCTGCGCCAGCTTGTCACCCACGTACGACGTGCACGGCAGCCATTTTAGGTATCATGGTCTCCCTGTCCACGATCGATTGCCGGCACGCCCCTCTGACCCAGCAAGCATCCTCCGCGCACCCTGGCTCCCCCTCCCTCCCCCTCATGAGCGTAACCCTTCTGCATGACCCGGTCCCTGGGAGTCACGCCAGCGCCTGACCAGCACCTCCTCTCCCCCCATGAATGCCTCTCTGTTGATAAACCTTCCCTCCGCGCTGGATTGTCCACGCGGCATGAATACCACTCCTTTGATGACCTCTTACCCCATGTCCGACTGTCCACACAGGTCCGAGGCCATTGCCTAAGCCGGGAGATACCATTTACTGCCCCTCATTGTATGGAATCGCCCCTCTTCAAAGGACACACTGTTGATCAGGGCCTCCCCACCCCCTGGGATATGATCAGGCGCACACATCCTAAGACTTGGCGAAACACTCAGCTGCGTGATGACCCCCTCCTCTTATCAGCAGGTTGAGGACCTCTATTTTGAAGGTATATGGGGGTGGGATTGACACGAGGATTATGGGGATGTCTTTTTCCTTGCTTCACAATGTTATGATTGTAATAAAGAAAGGTCACATGCCATAAACCGGTGTATAAGAGGCCAGGCCTCCGAGAGGCTGTTAGAGCACCTCGAGACGATACCTTGTTGTCCGATCTGATGTGTTCTGCTCCGTCGGAATAAAACTTCTGTTTCCTGCCTTCTGGTCTCCGGCGCCTGCCTCATTGCTTGGTAATTTGAATGGTACGAGGGCGGTTAGCGCCGGGCAAATCTTGAAAAAGGTCATAGCCCTACCTTTTTCCACAGACATGGAAAACATGAAATAAAAATAAACTACAAACGAGCGTAGTACCGGTCATGAAAGCAGGTTACATTTCATACAACAACTTTGTATTGCATAATATTGTTTTCACACGATACAGAGAAAAAAAAGAAGTATAACATATTCTTACATTCCAAATTGACATGCATTTGTAATGAAGCCAAAGGAAGTGAAAAGCTACTGTGGCATAAAATGGTGTGTGGCAGAACATACATAATATCTAATCCCATCACACAAATCTGCTTAAAGATGCCAGTGCAACATGTTGGGGTTTTAAAAAATAAATATATTTTTACATTTAGGCATTCTTCTTTCCGATGGAATAGAGTATGAAAATAGTACCTAATAAAAGAAACCAACAATAACATTCTACACAACGCAATGGGATTTTAAAACACCTTCGTATGGTACAGTATTCAAAAGGATTTTGTGAAAAGTTTAAGGCAAATAGTGTAATTTAATCACATTTAGGCCATGACTGTGAGTACCCCTATACACGTGTGATATTTATTGCACCTAATAAAGACTGATACTCTAGGGTTCATTATTTACCAGTGCTGGGATGTCCGAGGCCCATTATACTTACCTGCTATTTCACGGCTGGGTGAGATTTCACTCATTAGGCGGCCGGAATGAACAAAAGCAGGATTGCTCTTATCTTGCAGCATCTCCTCCAGAAAGAGCCTCTACAGCCAAGAGGAAAAGGATTCAGGGGTAAAAAAACGGGACTCCCTTCAACTGCGCTCCAACCTTTTGTCAATGCTATGGAAGATACTGTTTGTCCTGCTCTTGCACCTACATCCACTGACTTGGAGACTTTGGTCATTTCCTAATAGAACCTTGTGTCAGGAGATTGATGCATGACTTGTTACTGCCTGTCACTGAGCGACTAGGAACATTGAAAACCTGCTGCTTCACCAAAGGGACATGCGTAATGATGCTGTAGATGATGTAGAGGCTCAAGTGCCACAGTAGTGATGTGTACGAGACTCCCCCCTCCCAGAATACTGGTTTAGGTTCTGGAACAAGCGTAGTCATTAATGCCAAAACTCACAATGGTGCAACAAGCAAGAACACTACGGACGGTACACAACTACCAGTTCAGTCACTGACTGCCTCTAATGGTTATCAATCTCAGGAAGCTCCTTCCTTTAATCAGATGATGTCATTGACACCCAAGAGAAATAGTTTTGAGGACTTTTGCGCACCAATAACCATTAATTTACCACCAGCATATTGTCATTGTATAGCAGGTTTGATTAATGTCACTGCTTTGTCTTCCGGCACATATGAACCACTGGAATTGTTGAAGAATAAGGTTAATAATTGGTTGCATTCAAAACACACATTCCCCGTAAGTAAGGCTGATCAAATTGTGTTGACTAGGCGAGTGGGATAGATTGGCAGATTGGCCCTCTAAGGAAAGTTTACTCGGGGGATTTCATTATTATCAATTTTAAGCATCCCATATTTGCAGAGGAGGCTTTCTCAAGATTAATGCCAATTGCACCATCTGTAAAGAACATTGCTTTGTTACCTGTGGGTTTTTTCTATCAGCATTTAGGAGTTAATGTTTTACTGGGCAATGGTAATTTGATCAACCAACCAAGGTAAGACATGGACCTGGACTTCGGTCAAAGGACTGCACTCTCCCCGACAGCCCCTGCGATCCATTGCTGATGCTGAGCCCCCTGTCTTGTGTGTTCAAGGCTGCTGCTGTTCAGGGTATTGTTAATTTTTTTATTTGTATTTACTCCTGCCTGTATTGCTACAGTATTTTTTTGTCACTGTTGGTTATGTTTGCCTCCGTCTTTTTAATTTTGTGCCAAAGTACCCGCTCTTGCCCCCTCACTCTGTCCCCATCCAACGCTTCCCACCACTGCTCACCCAGCCCCTCTCCTCTACCCGTGCCCGTTTTTCCACCTCCCAGCTAAGCGTCCCGCCCCTCCCCTACAAAATGCAGAGCTAAAGGCATGCCTAAGGCAAGCCCGTCTGCGATCCAAACCCTGGCTCACCCACGACCAACCGCTAGGATTCTACCATCCTCAACGCACTCAACCCCGGAAGGCACACCGACTGCATAAGAGCCTCACCGAACACCACCCATGGGGAGTTTGCGTGCAGAGCTTACCACAGATCCTTCACCATCGACAATACCCCCACCACCACCGAAGGCCCGCCCGACGCACGCACCTCCTCAATGTGCGCTCCCTACACTGACATGCCATAGAGATCTGGCACCTGATTGATACTCTCTCGCCGACGTCGCCTTCTTCATTGAAACCTGGACTAACGCTACCTCCGGCACCGCCATTGCAATGGCCATCCCTGATGGCTACAAGTTCCAGAGAAAGGACTGCCCCTATCGCCCTAGAGGAGGACTCCCCATTGCACACAAGACCCCCTCGACTCTCCACATCCAGCATGAGTGACCCCCACTCCAACGCAGAACACCTCCACTTCCAGATTCAGACCAGCCCCAGGACCATGCTATGCGGCACCCTCATCTACAGACCACGGGGCCCTCACAACCAGTCTGCAACCACTATCGCCGAGCTCACCGCACTCCACGCAATCACCGGCATGGACTACATTCTTCTCGGGGACCTCAATTTCCACCTCAACAACCGCAAGGACCCCCACTCCATCACTATCCTCGACAGCCTCGCCAACCTCTGACTGAGGCAGCTGGTAAAAACACCCACGCACAGAGCTGGACACACTTTAGACCCCATCTTTGCGGGAGGAACAAACATCCGTTTCAGCCACATTACCCAGCCGCCCTGGACAGACCACCACTGCATTCATTTCACCTTCAACACCGCCACCGCTTCCAAGCCCGCCCCATGATTGCATCAAAGAAACTAGAGCAAGGTGTGACATAGCCTGGCTCCATGCTCTATGTTCTAACGTGGAACCATGGCATCTCTGGATTCTAGGTTTGTCAGTTGGCCCAGCTTTATGATGGCTGGGGTTGTTGAATAAATTCTCTCCTAGACTTTACCTTAGTGTCTCCTTTACTTTGTTTCACTGGCGACGATCACGCGGAGAGACGCCACAAACAAACCCAACATCGCTAGATTCCTTCACGGGAGAAGAAAGAAAGTTGAAAAGTGAGTAATCGGAAAGCAGAAGGAGAAGACAAGACATCCACTATCCAAGCATCTGGTGTGAAGAGGCCAAGGAATGCTGCGTGAAGCGGCTGACATGCTCCCCTCCGGTACCCCACCAATCAATGCCCACTGAAAGCCGCCTGGTTCACCACTGAGCTACCGGAAGCCAGACGCTCCTGCAGACACCTAGAGAAAGCCTGGTGAAACCAGAAAACCACGGAAGCATGGAACAACCATAGGAGTGCCCTGAAGGAATACCACCAGCGCATAAGGGACATCAAACAGACCTTCATAAGAGACAAAGTCCATACCAACGGGACAAACACCAATGAACTGTTCAGCTTCATACAGCAGCTCACCAAACCACTCAGCGAAGCCACGGACGTCACACCTTCTCAGCAACTCTGAGGGAAGCTCAGCTCATACTTCTACTGGATGATCAAGGACCTCTATGAATATTTCAACGAACCGACGTGGGACATCACCCCCCCCCATCTTGGCCGATAAGCCTACCATCATGACCTGGAAGCCCACCACCGTCAAACACATCACCACTACCATAAATGAAACCCACTCAGGAGCCCCTATGGACCCCTGCCACCGCACATATTCCACAGAGCCGCCGCCACCATCGTACCAGAACATGGACTTACCATCAACTCCTTCTTCACGTCCGGCATCTTCCCAGACAAGTGGAAGTGGGATGAGGTGAAACCCTTCCTCAAGAAGCCCACGTCCGACCCAACGGACCTGAAACACTACAGGCCCATCTCTCTCCTCCCTTTTGCAGCCAAAGTCACAGAGAGACTTGTGAAGGCTCAGCTGACCACCTTCATCAAAGAGAACTCCATCCCAGACGCCTCTCAGTCTGAATTCCGCAGTAACCACAGCACCGAGACCACCCTCTTCGCCACCACAGACGACATCCGCATACTACTTGAACAGGGGCACAATGCGGCCCTCATCCTTCTAGACCTCTCCGCAGCCTTCAACATCGTTTCTCATCGCACCCTCACAGCCAGACTTCACAAAGCTGGGATACAAGGAGCCCCCCTTGACTGATCAGATTATTTCTCTCCGGCAGAACCAGGAGGATCAGACTCTCTCCTATTCTCTCCGAACACACCAACATCAACTGCGATGTGCCCCAAGGCTCATAACTCAGCCCCACGCTCATCTACATGGCCCCTCTCGCTGCCATCATCAGACAGCAAGAGCTCAGTCAGCATTGTTTCATAAGCGGTTAACACCCAGCTCACCCTCTCACTCACGAAGAATCCAGAGGACACCAGACTCTACTTCCAGGAGGGAATAAAGAACTTGGCAGCCTGGATGAAAGACAGCTGCCTGAAGCTCAACTCAAAGAAGACCGAGGTTCTCATCCCCGGACCCTGCAACTCCGCCTAACCCCTACAGATCACACATGAAACCTCGGCATCATCCTCGACTCTTCCCTCTCCATGAACCGCCAGATCAACACCGTCACCTCCACCAGCTTCAACTGGCTGTGCATCCTCTGCAAGACCTTCAAATGGATCCCCCCACTGCAGAAAGATCATCACTCAGGTGCTCATAACAAGCAGACTGGACTACAGCAATGCCCTGTATGCCAGATCCAACAGATCTCTCCTACACAGGTTTCAGACCATCCAGAATGCCGCTGCCAGACTCATCCTCGGGACTCCACACCACAAGCACATGACCCAACACCTACAAGACCTCCACTGGCTCCCTGTTGAGAAAAGGGTCACCTTCAAACTCCTCACCCATGCCTACAGATCACGCATGAAACCTCTGTATCTTCCTCAACGCTTTCCTCTCCATGAGCCACCAGATCAACGCCTTTGCCTCCACCAGCTTCAACTGGCTGTGCATCATCTGCAAGACCTTCAAATGGATCCCCCCCACTACAGAAAGATCGTCACCCATGCACTCATAACAAGCAGACTGGACTACGGCAACGCCCTTTATTCCAGAAACAACAGATCTCTCCCACATAGGCTCCAGACCATCCAGAATGCCGCTGCCAGACTCGTCCTCCAGGCTCCACATCACGAGCACATGACATGACACAACACCTATGAGACCTTTACAGGCTCCCTGTCGAGAAGAGGGTCACCTTCAAACTCATCACCCACGCCTACAAATCCCTCAACCACATCGGACCAAAATACCTCAACAAGATTCTCCTTCCACGTGCCCAAGAGGAATCTCCGCTCGGCCGACCTCGCCCTGGCAGAGGTCCCCTGCACCCAAAGAAACAGAACAGGTGGGAGAGCCTTCTCCCACACCGCAACTAAGACCTGGAACAAGCTCCCTGTGAACATCAGACACTCCCCAACCCTGCACACATTCAGAAGGGTCCTCAAGACCTGGCTCTTCAACTGATCTGGAGCTCCGCCCTTCCTGCCCCAGCGCCTTGAGACCCTCACGGGTGAGTAGTACGCTTTACAAACCCCTGATTGATTGATTGAACCAACCGATGTCTGGGTGTAATCCCCAGCATACTTGACCTATAGATTTGTCTAACAGATTTCAGGTTTTGACTTTGCTACAGGACAAAGATTGACTTAGTTATACTGATGAATCTATCTTTCATCCTAGAAACAGTTGTGGAGCTATTTTACATGCTATAACAGCTGAATTGTCTGATCCCATTGATTCTGAAATTTGTGACATGAAATGAAAACAAATTAGGCTTTTATAGAGTGCTACATACACCCAAAAGTGTCTAGGCACTGCTTTCAAAACAATTGAATTTATATAAGGTTAGCTTGGAATCACCATCTGAAAAATCAAGTCTTCAGACCCTTTCTGAAGTTTAACAGATTTGTTTCTTTTTTTGAGTTGTTGGTAGGGAATTCCAAAGTCTAGTTGTGGTGTAAGTGAAGCTTTTCCCCCACCTCCATTTAACTGTACACGATCTGGGAGTTATAAAGTTCCCTCAGCCCGCTGCCCTGATTGGTTGGGGTATAAAGCTTCAAATAGTGTGAGCAGACCAAGTCCATGCAATGATTTAAAAGCTATGCATAAGGCTTTAAATTGAATACTCTTCGCCACTGGCAACCAGTGCAATTGTACCCGGGCCTTGGAGGCAGAATCAAATCAAATCGCAGAAACTTGAGTTTCTGCGATTTGTGTCATCTAGAGCTTACGAATACTTTGCTTGTTTTCACCAGTAAATAATGCATTACAGTAGTCTAGCCTAGATGAAATTAGTGCAGTGACACTGAGATAAAAGGAAGTACCTTCCTTAGAACTTTGAGAAAAAACAAGCAAGAAGAAGTGGTGTGATTTTAGGGGCGCTGAAATTCCGGTATCCTGGCGGGGTGCTGTTATTATCCCAGTATATAAAAAGGGAGACCGTGCCCAACCTTGCAATTACCGCCCAATCAGCTTAATTGACACGGTTCAAAAGGTTGTAGGGCGTGTAATCATTAACAACTTGCTTGATTGGGCAGAGGAGCAGAATGTTTTATCTCCTTTTCAGGCTGGGTTTCGCAGAGCAACCAGCACTGTGGACCAGGTCTTCCGTTTTTAATTGATACAGTGGAGGACCGTGGTACTGGGTGGATGCAGTCTTTACGCAGCATTTGTGGACCTACGGGCTGCATTCGACCTGGTGCCGAGGGCAAAATTGTGGGAGGTGCTGGCAGCTCTGGGGGTCCCAATGACCATTCTGACCTTGATCATGAGACTCCATGAGGGCACTTATGCTAAAATTCAATGGGGTGGCTACGGTAACAACACTATCGATTTTCCTGTTGAGCGTGGGGTTCGACAGGGTTGCTCAATGGCACCAACACTGTTTACACTTTTTATTAATGGAATTGTTTCCCGCATGCAATCCCAGTCTGTGGATGCTCCCTCCCTTGCAGGTGTAAAAGTTCCTATTTTAATGTTCGCAGACGACACCTTAATTTTATCGAAATCCCCTAGCGGTCTGCAAAAGGCACTGGTAATTTTTGACAAGTTTTGTAGTGACCACGGCTTGGAGGTAAACGCAGCTAAAACAAAACTCATGGGGCCAGATGTATCAAGGCTTTTGTGACTCGCAAAGGGTGAAAATCGCAGAATTTCGGCCTTTGCGACTCGCAAACGGCCGTTTTGCGATATTTCACATGTATGAAATAATCGCAATGTATTTAATCGCAATTATTTGCGATTCCTTCTTTTGCATAGCATTTAAGGAATCGCAAATTTTGCGATTCCTTAAATGATATGTATGACACACTTTTGGTGTGCGAATTTGTGTTAAAAAATCGCATTTTACCATCAACTTGTAGTTGGTGGTAAATTGCGATTTTTTTCAAAAATGCCCTAATTGGCATTTGTAAGGGTGGCATGTGACACTCATACATGCCCATAGGGCATGTATGTGTGCCACATGCACACACATGTAGATTTGAGGGGTGCAGCAGGGTGTCTTTGAGACACCCCTGCACCCTTGAAATAATTCTCAAATTGCGATTAGCAAATTGCGAATTCGCAATTTGAGAATTACTGCACAATCATTCCTATGGGCCTCCTGGCCCATAGAAATGAATGGGAAAATGATTCCTTAATTGCGATTAGCAATTTGCTAATCGCAATTAAGGAATTTTAAGGAATCGCTAAAAAATAGCGAAATTCTACATACATACCATTTTGCACTTCTCAAATAGCGATTCCTTAACAATCGCTGTTAGAGAAGTGCAAAATGGTTTCTTGATACATCTGCCCCATGGTTTTTAATCCTTGTAGAAATTTTAAATCTAAAATATCCATGAGTGGGCGTTACCTCGAAGTAGTAAATTCTTTTACTTACCTGGGGATTCACATTTCTAATGATAATAGATGGAACCAACATTTAAACATTGCAGTACTAAGACACAAACAATTGGCTGGTACCATCATTAAGGAGCATAGTAAATCTTTGACCAAACCAATTAAACCTCCTTTGATCATATATGAGGCAAAGGCAATAGGGTCAGCATTGTATGGGGCAGAGATGTGGGGGCAAGAAAACCTCCAGGAGTTACAGACATCAGAGAATAACTTCCTTCGGAAACTAACAGGCACCCCACAGAGCAGCCCCCTTTTGCCTCTCAGATATGACCTTGGCAGGAAAGAAATCTCGGCAATGTGCAAACTTCGTCCAATATTATATTGGCGTAGAATCTGGACCACCCCTGAGTTGTCACATTATGCAGCAGGGTTTGCTGATGTCATCAAAGCAGACCGATTTCATAAAATCAGATGGTTCAGATCATTAAAATTAGCATTATGTGAACTAGGGTTAAACGAACTGTGGTCCGATCCAACCGGGTCATCCTTTCCATCCAAGTTATTTATAAAAAATCTTTTCTGGGAACAGGTTGAAAACAGGAGTCTCCTTAGCAATAACAATGGGTCTATGATGACTGCTTTCCTTGAAGCTAAGCTGTTTCCTACGTATGAAATGTATTGGGATTTCATAACGAAACCCATGGATAGGAAACTGTTTTTCCAAATGAGGGCTGGCTCTCTTCCTCTACGTAACTTAACATCAAAATGGAGAGATGGAGGTCCAGCTATTTGCCCAGTTTGTGGGGAAGGAAAGGAAATGTTGGGTCACTTTTTGTTCTCTTGTTATGCATATTCCGCTCCCAGACGTGTTTGGTTGGCTCCTATGTGTAGAAACCTGGGTACTAAAAGTAGTATGGTAGCTCTACGCATTGTAAAATCTACCTCCTTAATCTGGATTATAATAGCGACTGCAAAGTATTTGGGGTGGGCGTGGGTAATTAGGCAGAGATTGCTAGTAGGGTAACTACTCTCTGCTTAGTTGAACAGAGACTGCTAGATTATCTATTCTCTGTTCCCACGCGAGGTGTCTTATCTGATGAATAATTTTAAAAATCACATTGATTTTTAATAGTGATACTGGATTGCTTTTTTTTTAATCTGTTTTTTATCATATGAACTTTGCACCTTGGATTGTATAAAGTAGGATGAAATGTAATTCTAATTGTCTTTTTATTGTGTAATGTGCTTAAGTCATATTCGATCTTGTAATTTAATTGTATTTTATTATGTGTTTGTTTGTCTGCTTTTATGAGTAATACTCGAATAAAGCACTTTTGAATTGAATTGAATTACAGTAGTCTAGCCTAGATGAAATTAGTGCAGTGACACTGAGATAAAAGGAAGTACCTTCCTTAGAACTTTGAGAAAAAACAAGCAAGAAGAAGTGGTGTGATTGATTTGATCTTCAAATGACAACTTGGTATCAAATAGTGTTAAAATCTGGTTTTCAATGTCAACATTATCGGCACCATCTTGTCCCCTTTCAGGCTCGTAGGCACTCGCGAGCAGCAACCATTTTGAAAAACATGGTCTCCCTGCCCAGTGCCGCTAGCTAGCGCATCTCTCCCTCTGACCTCGCAAGCATCCCCCCGTGCGCTGACAGCCCCCGCTCTCTCATGCCTGAACCATAAACCTCCCTTCCAGCGCGACTCTACCTCGGAAGCGCATTCCTCACCCGGCCAACACCTCCTCATCCTTTGATAAACCCCCTTTCCTCTGTGCCCAATTGTCCTGCCCGTTCCCAGGCCGCCACCTGGCCCTGCGGATGCCATTTATTGGCCCCCTTACAGTAAGCAGCTGCCCCAATTCAAAGGATCTCTGACCGATCAAGGCCCCCCCACCCCATGAGATCCGATCAGACACACACATTCCGGGAATCGACGGAATGTCCTGCTGTGCACTAGCCATCACCTACTGTGGCCGGGGTGGGGACTTTTACTGTAAATGTATGTGGGAACGGGCTTGAAGTGGGGATTCCGAAGACGCCTTTCCGTACATCAAAGCATTGACAGGAATGTGTTTCATGTAATAAAGCCATAAAACTGTGTATAAGAGGCCAGGCCTCAAGGATGCATTTAGAGCACCTCGAGAAGATACCCTGTTGTCTGATTTGATGTGTTCTGCTCCGTCGGAATAAACTCCTGTTTTCTGCCTTCCAGTCTCCAGCGCCTGCCTCTTTGTTTGGTAATATTGAATGGTATGAGAGGCGGCTAACGCCGGGCAAATACTGAAGGGTTCTTGGTCGAAATCGGCCCTACCTTTACACAATTGGCGTCCCAAACGTGGGGCCCATCAGCGACACGTGGATCCAGTGGGATCCAGTGGGAGAGGTCCTGACGACAGAGTGAACGACTGCAACGATCGGGAGAACTCCTGTCTGATAGACCCTCGTCTGACAGCGGATCATCCGAACTTCACTGGTTCCGAACAGACCTCTCTCGAGTGATCTACGGTCCTGACTGGGAACCATCAGGAGTGCCGCAACAGAAGATAGAGGACGATCGGGCGCTGGATTCGGAAGACAAGAAACTGTCCATGCGGTCCGGGTAAGGTCGTGTAACACGACAAATTGCGAAACGATTGTTTGATTGGAAAATACTAGTATTACTCTTTGAATTGTTGGTTCCTTTTGGAGATTCTCTGTCTGCAAACGGAGAAGAATAAAAAGATTCTATCCTCCTTTGCAGGTAGTGAAGGGTAGGTAACGCAGACTTTTGTCTTCCGTTGTAACCCGTCGTGCCTATCTCTTTCTCGCCATTGATTGTTTGATTGTCCGAACATTGAATTGTTCGATATTGGTTCTTTGGAGGTATTCTCTGCTTACAAATAACGTGGAATAGAGATATTCTATCTAGTCTTTGTAAGCAGTGAAAAGATAGGTAGTGCAGACTTTTGTCTCCCGTTGTAACCCGTCATGCCCATCTTCTCCCCACTGATTGGTAGTTGGTTCAGCCCGGACCGCTTATTAGAGATGAACCATCCGGCTCCACTGGAAGGCACCCCTAATAAGGACATGTACACAAAGCATGGACTAGTCGCTTTAGCCTATAGTAGGCTGTGGCATAAATACACCAAAAAGGATCGAGAAAGTCAGTGGCCACTGATAGGATCCTTCGATGAAGATAAAATAAGCACGCTAGAAACAGCCCTTCGTAACAATAAGACAACGCCCACTATGCTTGATAGCTTCGGCATGTGGCGTAAAGAAACAGAACAACGCAAGAAAAGAAACAAGATCATATTAGAGAAAGAACTACGGAAAGCAGCTCACCTAGCTGCTAGAAGACTAGAGGAAGAGATTAAGGAGAGAGAGGAAGCCAAACGGAAACAAGAATCCGAAACATCGAGTCAGTGTCCTGTTAGAACGCCCTCTACGCTCTACCCTGAATTACCCTCGAAACAGCGAGCCAAGGATGACCTTTTATTAGGTCCTCCGATCATCTACATGCCCCCTCTATATGCCCCTTCCCAACCTTTAGCGCGGCACCCGCCGCCCCCAAGCACAGATGAAAGTAGTACCAGGACCTCGGTCCCCATGGCCTCCGCGCCGGCCGAACCCATTGTACTAGAAACAGCACAAGCAACCATGTTAGATGATCCTGAGACCCAAAAGATAGATTCCACGAGAACGAACAGGTTGAGCAAAGATGAGCGAGCAGGGATTGACAAGGTAGTCAGGACACTAGTAGAACGAAAGGAGAGTGAGGAACACGTCATGGATATGTTCAACTAATATGCTGGGAGACACAGACGACACTTTGGTGTACGATTGTGTTATCATGCCCTAAATGCGTATGAGGACCGATATCGAGACAAAGGTCCTGAGAACCTAACGACTCTATATAGAAAGGTCGATATCGGGGATGAAGGTGAGAGTGATGGTGAGAGTGATGTGACGGACCTCCTTGTGCGAACGCTCGAGGTTTTCCGCTACCTCACTGAACAGGGGTTGGAAGCTAAACCTACGACACCTGTAGCGACCGAACCACGAGTAGGCTGCTCCCTACTGGGTCCCGCCACGAGGTCAGGGAACACACGATGATGTTAACCACCAAGATGCAAGAGGGAGGGTAATGTATAACTGGGTTTACCAACCATGGGATCGGCAAGCCATCCTAATGTTCCGAAACTCTCTGCCCGATTTGCGGAAAAATCCCACTGCCTTCTACACTGAACTAGGGACAGCCTTAGGTTCAACGATTATGACCCTAGCTGACATCGACTTGTTTTTCGGGTTATGTCTGCCAGCTGATGTGTGGAAGCAAATCCGGAAAGTCGACCACCTTGAGCTGTTCGGACATACCTGGTCACAACTTGATGGCATAGACAGACAGCGAGAGCCTGGACAGAAGCCTTTGAAATCCATTTTAGAACTCCCAGACAAAATTGTACAGAAACTGAAAACCCTGATCCCAGAAAAGAAAGTAGACTGGTCGATAGTGACGGCCTGTCGCCAGAAACCCCAGGAAGACATCTCAGAATATTTCTCCCGGTTTGAGACGGTGTTTTCCGATTACAGTGGCCAGGACATGACCTCAGCAACCGGACACCACCTATTTGTCAAAGGTCTGTCGCAGGCGGTCTCTCAGAAACTGCAAGCCAGCGAGAGTAGTTGGGCAGCCTCCAAGCCTGCGGCTATCCTTCAGATGGCCCAATATTATGAGCATCAGAAAAACGAAAATGATAGGGCGACCGAGAAAAAGAAAAAGGACCTGAAAGAGAGGGTGATGATGGCACAGTTGCAAGGGGTGACTGCAGGTCGAGAGCAGTACAAAGGGAATTACCATTAGAATCCCCCTAGGAATCCACCCCCTAAGGACCGTGCTCCCGCAACCTATGTTGGACGGAAAGATATTAGCGAAGACCAGTGTGCATTCTGCAAGGGATTCGGCCACTGGAAATCCCAGTGTCCGGTGCTGTTGGATATGAATAGGAATAGGGACCCCAGAGACGTAGCGGGTGGTCCGAGAAATAGAGGACAGGGACGAGGGTCCACGAATGACACGACTAACGACAGACCAGGCAGATCCAACACATTTGACCGTCCCCGACAGAACCAGTACCAGCAGTCTGACTGCGACGACACTCATGACTTCGCATAGGACTGCCTAGGGCAAGGGAGGGATCCAGTCGAGCTCTATGTTGACCAGCAAAGTCCTTATGTCACTGCTAAGGTCCTGGGTACAAAGTCTCCATTTCTGGTAGACACTGGTGCAACACGTAGTGCGTTATCTAAATGACTGATTCCAAGGGCACCCTTGTCTGGCTCACTTGTAACATCGATAGGTTTCGATGGAACGCCCTCCACTAACCCTTTGTCCACGCCGATCTCCATTGACCTAGAAAACAACATTACTGACACAACGTTTTTGCTTTCCTCCAATACCCCTGACGCCATTATGGGACTTGACTTGCTGAAGCATTTCCGAGCCACTATTAGGTGTTCACAAGATGGAGTTCAAGTCTTTTTATACGACAACCCGACCCTGCTCAGACTTTGTCTTTCCCGACGCATGTTTTCCATTTCTGATGCTGACTCGTCCCTACTTGACACTCTACCCCCGTATCTGTGGGCCAAGACTGACTCGGACGTAGGACGCATGATGATCGACCCAGTGCACATAACTGTTCGGCAAGATGCAATTCTCCCAAAGCTTCCACAATATCGGATATCGCCCGAGGGCGAGAAGGCATTGGTAAAGATTATTCAGTCCCTGATAGACGCAGGAGTGGTAGAGGAAGTAGTTAGCAATGTTTGCAACAGCCCTATCCTACCCATCATAAAGAAGCAAAGAGAGGGAGATTAGAAAGCGTACTGCTTCATCATCGACCTACGAGAGGTCAACAAGGTGGTGGTACCCCAGTACCCCGTAGTTTCAGACACCACCACTATTCTGACCCTGATTCCTTCTACTGCCACTACCTTCACTGTCATTGACCTCAAAAACGCATTTTTCTCTATTCCCATCCACCCAGACAGTCGATACCTCTTCGGCTTCACCCTAAAAGCCCGCTCATACAGATTTTGTCGAGCACCCCAGGGCTACACTGAGAGTCCCAGCATCTATAGCCAGGCCCTAAAGAGACAACTGGAAGCAGTCCAGTTACCGGATGGAGTGGTGTTGATACAGTACGTCGATGACATTCTTTTGTCGGCCGACACCACTCCGCTTGCAGTCACTGCCACCATCCAACTCCTGCACTTCTTGGCGGAAAATGGCCACAAGGTCTCCAAAAAGAAGCTGCAATTCTGCCAACCCCAGGTCACGAATCCAAACCATTCTGGAGACCCCTGTCCCTAAGACCCAGAAACAAGTCCGCTCGCTATTATGCCTCACTTCCTTCTGCCGACAGTGGCTGCCAAATGTCAGCCTCATTGTGAAACCACTGCTTTCTCTACTGGCTAAAGATGTCCCCTTCCCACTCCCTTGGACTCCTGAATGCCAATCTTCCTTCATAGAACTAAGAAATGCCCTCTGCTCAGCCCCTGTCCTAGGAACTCCCGACTACATGAAGCCCTTCTCCCTCTACACTCACGAAAGGGAGGGATGTGCTTTGTCTGTCTTGACCCAGTCTATTGGCCCAAGGCAACGCCCATGCGCCTACTTCTCTGCCACTCTTGACCCTGTAGCCAGAGCTTTGCCTGCCTGCCTTCGAGCTGTAGCTGCCGCTGCTATCTCTATCCGTCAGAGTGAGGGGATCGTACTCTCGAACCCCCTCACGGTGCTAGTACCCCATGCGGTTGACACCCTCCTGAACCAGACCAAGACGCAACACTTGACTAGTGCATGACTGACTGAGTACGAATTGACGCTGCTTGCACCCCACATCACCCTGAAGAGATGCACCACACTGAACCCAGCGACTTTGTTACCCCTACCAGAGAACGATCCCAATGTGTCCCCTGTCCATGACTGTGTGACCCTCACAGACGAACAGACTAGGAGTAGGGTTGACCTCAGAGATACAGCCTTCCCAGACCCCGACGGAGAGCTGTGGGTGGACGGCTCTTGCATCAAACTCCCTGATGGCACCACCTCAACCGCTTATGCAGTTACCATGGCCCGAACTGTAGTGGAAACCGCATGCATCACACAACGATCTGCCAGGCAGCAGAACTGATTGCCCTCACCAGAGCATGCATCTTAGCGACAGGAACCACAGCAAACATTTACACCGACAGCCAGTACACCTTCGGGGTGGTTCACCATTTTGGGCTCCTTTGGAAGGAGAGGGGATTCCTGACTTCACATGGTACACCCATCTGACACGGGGATCTAGTCTCCGCCCTAACCGAAGCCGTCGTCCTCCCCAAACGACTTGCAGTCATCAAATGCCAGGCACACAAGAAAGTGACAGACATCATTGGACAGGGAAACGCACTAGCAGACATCACTGCCCGAACCACAGCTGAGAATAGGACGACGACACGCATGTACGTGACTAGGTCACAAGCAGAGAAATGGACAGACGCTAAGGACACTATTAGGGACATTCAAATGGCCAGCACACAACACGAATTGACTGAATGGACACGGGTGGGACTGAAAGATGATGAAGGCTGCTGGCGGACAAAAGACATGAACAAATGGTTGCTACACGATTCCTACCTGATCCCCATACTGACCATGGCACACTCCCCTGCTCACATAGGGCCAGCCCCCATGACCGAACTTGTTTCCAAAGTCTGGCACAATGATAAGATCGCAGACTCCGCAAAGCGTCTAGTCCAGCAATGTTTGATATGCCTGCAACACAACCCTGGGAAAGGAACTGTAGTACCCCGGGGAGGGTTTGGGGTTCCCAATCACCCGTTTGAAGTCCTGCAGATGGACTACATCCAACTAGAAAGATGTCAAGGCCTGAAGTACGTGCTTGTTGTTGTGTGTGCCTTTAGCAAGTGGGTGGAGGCCTATCCAACCCGTGACAACACTGCCATTGCCACCGCAAAAGTACTACTGAAGGAATCCTTCCCTCGTTACGGCCTTTGTCGAATTTTGTGGAGCGATAATGGCCCCCACTTCATAGCCGAAGTTATCCAACTCATTTTGAAGGGGTTGGGTGTAAAACAAAAGTTCCACGCAGTCTTCCACCCCTAATCTGCTGGACTAGTTGAACGACATAATGCCACACTGAAACTTAAATTGGCCAAAATAGTGGCTACCACAGGACTGAAATGGCCAGACGCTCTCCCACTGGCATTGCTCTCAATGCGTTCCACCCCCACCAAACACCACTTGACACCTTACGAGGTTGTATTCGGCCGCCCTATGAATATCTGGTCTGCACCAAAACTGACATCCATTCATGACGTCCCGGACGTCCTAATGTCTGACTACTTGTACCAGTTGACTAAAACACTGTCTGTTATCCACCAACAGGTGCTGCATGCCATTCCCGACGCTTCCAGGGGTCCCGGACACACCATCCAACCTGGGGATTTCATACTGATTCGGAACTTCCAGCGTGCTAAGAGCCTGGAACCCCGGTGGACGGGCCCCTGGCAAGTCCTACTCACCACCCGAACAGCACTTCAAGTGGAAGGAAAGCGCAATTGGGTCCATGCGCACCACTGCAAACGAATCTCCCCGACTCTGACGACGACCGAAGACGTAGCCACCCAAGAAGAGCTCCTGATCAAAGACAGACCATCACTGAACTGATATCCGGACACAGAGACACTTGAACTAGCAAAGAGTCCCGATCCCACTGTGCCATCCAGAGAAGGGTATAACCTGCGACGAAAGGAGGGAGCTTCGGCTAAGCAGACCATTGACTAAGTCATAATTCTCAGAGCGGTGGCCTAACACTACAAAGGCTGCCAGGAGAGAAGTCAGACGAAGTTTGTGGTTCTGCCCGCTACCGAGCCCCCTTGAAGATGATGGAAGCGCCCGACAAGAAGATGATGGAAGCGCCCGACAGGAAGATGATGGAAGCAACCGGACATCCGAAGATTCGCTACAGAAACCCAAAGGCTGACAAAATCCACAGTTCAAAGACGTTGTACTTTTTATCGCTCTTCTCTTTTGCCTCCTCCTCATGACCACCCTCTGGATTGTGGAAGAGAGCGCACCAGCCCATGAGACCTTCCTGACCACTGCTCAACCGACCACAATGAAAGAACATTATCTGATCTCTCTCTCACCCCAGCTCCGAGAGAGGCGAAAAGAATTCTGGAACAATTCCTTCGTGCAACTGCTGCACCAGCACAATCTCGCTACCAATGCCACCAACTGCTGGATCTGTGGGTTGCTACCCCACGTCACTGGGCACTCTATCCCCTTCATTCCTTCTCCTTTATCTGTCCATGGTTCATGTCTCGCTTGGCTGATCCTCCTGCAAGAAAGCTACAGGGATAACATCACTTCCAGCAAGACTATAGCACGTTTCTATGATGGAGTCTGGCAGAACAAAACAGAGAAAACTGCTACCCCCTTCTGCCCTCCGACATCTAATGACTCTATTCATCTGGACATCCCCGTCAAAGAACGGATTGAAATGCAGGTGTTTAACAATCCGACCAGACCCACTTTTTCCTACCTACGGAAACGAACAGCTGCCACCCTGACTGTGGCCCTATCCGTCATCAACGTCACAGGCCTTATGTGCATCGAAGGGCTTGGGACACAGCTGGTAGGCCGCAGCGCTTGCCACATCATCAGAACCTTGGACTGCACTGATCCACCCTCTTTTGTCTCCTCACCGAATATGTACATTGTTTGTGGTACAAAGGCCTACACCTGGCTCCCCAAAGGCTGGGGGGGGCACCTGTTACATTGCCTTCATCCTTCCTCCGACCTATGTGGCTCCAGCGAATCATCACAGACAAAAACGAGCCAAGGACATTGAACAAGCCGACTCCACCGGAGCACAGTTCCTTGATGCAATGAAGGGACTTGTTCCACTCTGGGGTCCGATGGCGAACAGCCGAGCCATCCGATATTTAACCCAGGCAGTTGAAACAACAATGAACATCACAGCTGGCATCCTCACGAACAACACAGCCGAGCTTCAGGCGGTCCGCTTGGTGGCTCTTCAGAACCGCCTTGTTCTAGACGTGGTTCTAGCAGATCGTGGAGGAGCATGCCGCATCATTGGGCCCAGCTGCTGCACCTATATACCGGACAATTCACCCTCAGTGTACAAAGCCATTGAACATCTCCACAGACTTTCCTCAGAAGTTCACCAGGAGCAAGAAGAATGGTCACTTGGTGGATGGTTCTGGATCACTGTAAAGAACTGGGGGTGGAGGTTGCTTACAATTATACTGATACCCGTTGTTGTGTTATGTGGGTTCTGCCGGGGAATGCAATGCTTGCCGCCTTTGTGCTCACTATGTGCAAACTGTATCTGCCCTAAGACTTTGGACTTTGAAAAGGAACGCATGAGAGCATTATACGATGTTGAGGTTAGGAATTTGATGAGAATAGATATCGACTAGACAAGCTGGCTAGATATGTTGAAAAGGGAGGACTGTTAATATCTGGTTTTCAATGTCAACATTATCGGCGCCATCTTGTCCCCTTTCAGGCTCGTACGCACTCGCGAGCAGCAACCATTTTGAAAACCATGGCCTCCCTGCCCAGTGACGCTAGCTAGCGCGTCTCTCCCTCTGACCTCGCAAGCATCCCCCCGTGGGCTGACAGCCCCCGCTCTCTCATGCCTGAACCATAAACCTCCCTTCCAGCGCGACTCTACCTCGGAAGCGCATTCCTCACGCGGCCAACACCTCCTCATCCTTTGATAAACCCCCTTTCCTCTGTGCCCAATTGTCCTGCCCGTTCCCAGGCCGCCACCTGGCCCTGCGGATGCCATTTATTGGCCCACTTACAGCAAGCAGCTGCCCCGATTCAAAGGATCTCCGACTGATCAAGGACCCCCCACCCCATGAGATCCGATCAGACACACACATTCCGGGAATCGACGGAATGTCCTGCTGTGCACTAGCCATCACCTACTGTGGCCGGGGTGGGGACTTCTACTGTAAATGTGTGTGGGAACGGGCTTGAAGTGGGGATTCCGAGGATGCCTTTCAGTACATCAAAGCATTGACAGGAATGTGTTTCATGTAATAAAGCCATAAAACTGTGTATAAGAGGCCAGGCCTCAAGGATGCGTTTAGAGCACCTCGAGAAGATACCCTGTTGTCTGATTTGATGTGTTCTGCTCTGTCGGAATAAACTCCTGTTTCCTGCCTTCCAGTCTCCAGCGCCTGCCTCTTTGTTTGGTAATATTGAATGGTATGAGAGGCGGCTAACGCCAGGCAAATACTGAAGGGTTCTTGGTCGAAATCAGCCCTATCTTTCCACAATAGTACACCAAGATTTTTTCCATTATTTGATGGGGTTGGCAAGGGGCCAAATTGGGAGGGCCCTGAACTGTCTGTCAAGATTGAAGAGCTATTCCCGAATAGAAGAACTTCGGTCTTAGATGAATTAAGTTTATGACTATTGGCTAGCATTCAATTGCCTGTATGAGACATGCAGTCATGGAATCTAACTGCCTTTGAGTTGAATGGACTGTTAATTGACACAATTATCTGTTTGTCATCTGCTTAGGATACCAGAGAAAAGCCATAGCTTTTGATTAATTTGGCCAGGGGAATGACATACAGGTTAAATAAAATCAGACTCAGGGAAGAACCCTGAGGTACTTCACAGGGAAGTGAGAAGGGAGTGGATACGTAGTCTCCAAGAGCCATTGTTTGGGAGTAGTCTGATAGCACTGTCTCTGTCTATTCCCCCTCCTCTCTCTCCTTGCCTATGTTTCTCCCTCTGCCACTCATTTCCTTCTAATTATTTGTCCAATTCTCTCCCCTTCACCCCCTTTCACTCTTCGCTTACACTCTCTCTATTTTGTCTTCACTTTCTTCCTAAAACCCAATACACACCTTTAGATCTTTTCCACTCTTCCTCTTCCCTTCACTTCCATGTACACCTTTTCAGCTCCCTCCTACTGAATATTATCTTCTGTTTTCAATGTTCTCATTGTTGCATTCCTTCTTTCTCCTTCCAGCTCTCACACCCTTTTGAAGAACTTCTTTCTTCTTTTTACTCGTTCTCCATAATGTTCTGTCTAGCAAACGTCTCACAAGGTATATGCTACCATAACATTCTACAAGTGATTTCATCACTATTTTCACTAGCCCACGTAGGAAGAGGGTATTTGCATGGAAGTCAGCAAAATCAACATATGTTTGAGTTTTCTGCACTACAACCATGCTTACAGGAAGGAAAGCCAGAATCTACATGCATGTAATGGTGAATCCATAGCAACACTTTGCTTACTCTGAAGCCACTAGGTCTGGTGGGTTAGTGGACTAACACATCCACCGTAGGGGCCTGTGTTTGACCTCATGGTCACAGCTTCAAATCCCAAACAGGCCACTCAGCCTTTCATCCTTCTGAGGTCGACTAAATGCATACCATTGAGTTTTCAATTATTTATAGAGTTTTATAGAGCACAAACTAGACCCTGGAAGGGTATCAGAGCACTTTACAAATGTTACATCAAATAGAGAGAGTTAAAAACTAGAAACATATGTATGAATAAATAACAGGAAAAACCAAATGTTGTCATTACTATTTGTAGATCACATCGAACAGATAGAGTGAAAAACTAGGAACATGTATGTGAGTAAATAAAAGGAAAACATAAATGTCACTACTCGTAGATCTGGAAGGTATTCAAGTGTACGTTAGTCATTAGTACTTAGAGTCAAATCAATCAATCAATCAATCAAGCATTTATATAGCGCGCTACTCACCCGGAGGGTCTCAAGGCGCTTGGGGAGGGGGGGTCCGCTACTGCTCGAACAGCCAGGTCTTGAGCTGCTTCCTGAAGGCGAGGTGGTCTTGGGTCAGGCGGAGGTGGGTCGGGAGGGAGTTCCACGTCTTGGCGGCCAGGTAGGAGAAGGACCTTCCTCCTGAGGTGGCTCTTCGGATGCGGGGGACGGCGGCGAGGGCGTGGTTGGTCGATCGAAGCTGGTGTGTGGGAGTGTAGAAGTTGAGGCGGTTGTTGAGGTATCTTGGGCCTTGGTTGTGTAGGGCTTTGTGTGCGTGGGTGAGAAGTCGGAACGTGATTCTCTTGTTGCCCGGGAGCCAGTGCAGGTCTCTGAGGTGTCTGGAGATGTGGCTGTGTCGGGGGATGTCCAGGATGAGTCTTGCTGAGGCCTTCTGGATCCGCTTGAGTCTCTTCTGGAGTTTAGCAGTGGTTCCGGCGTAGAGGGAGTTACCGTAGTCCAGTTGGCTGGTCACGAGGGCCTGGGTGACCATCTTCCTGGTCTCGGTGGGGATCCACCGGAAGATCTTACATAGCATGCGCAGGATGTTGAAGCACGACGAGGAGACGGTGTTGACTTGTCTAGTCATGGAGAGGGAGGAGTCCAGGATGAAGCCCAGGTTGCGTACGTGGTCTGTTGGTTTGGGTGCGCTGCACAGGGCAGGGGGCCACCAGGAGTCATCCCAGGCGGAGGGCGAAGATCCCAGGATGAGGACTTCCGTCTTGTCTGAGTTCAGTTTCAGGCGGCTGTTCATCATCCACTCGACTACGTCTTTCATCCCTTCGTGTAGGTTGGCTCTGGTGGTGGCGGGGTCGTTGGTGAGGGAGAGGATCAGCTCGGTGTCGTCGGCGTTAGATATGATGTTGAGGTTGTGTTGGCGTGCGATGGCTGCAAGGGGGCTCATGTAGACATTGAAGAGGGTGGGGCTGAGCGAGGAGCCTTGAGGAATGCCGCAGATGACTTCGGTGGCTTCTGATGTGAACGGGGGGAGGCGGACTCTCTGTGTCCTTCGGGCTAGGAATGAGATGATCCATTCTAGTGCCTTCTCTTGGATTCCGACGTTGCTGAGGCGCTGCACTAGGGTGAGGTGGCAGACAGTGTTGAATGCCGCGGAGAGGTCCAGGAGGATGAGGGCCGCTGTTTCCCCGTTGTCGAGCAGGGCTCGGATGTCGTCAGTGGCTGTAATGAGGGGAGTCTCGGTGCTGTGGTTGGCCCGGAAGCCAGACTGCAAGAGGTTGAGGGATCCGTTAGTCTCGAGGAAGGCGGCCAGCTGCTTGTTGACGGTCTTCTCGATGACTTTGGCCGGAAATGGGAGGAGCGAGATGGGGCGGTAGTTTTTGAGTTCGGTGGGGTCCGCTGATGGTTTCTCCAGTAGAGCGCTGAGTTCGGCGTGCTTCCAGATCTCCGGGAAGGTAGCGGTGTCGAAGGAGGTGTTGTTGATGTCCCTTAGCTGGGGCGCGATGACAGCATCGGCCTTGTTGAAGACGTGGTGAGGGCAGAGGTCGGTTGGAGATCCGGAGTGGATGGAGTTCATCGTGCGTAGGGTTTCTTCGGTGTTGATCGGGGTCCAGGCGCGGAGGGTGGTGGTGGGGGGTGCAGGTGCGGTCATGGGGTGCGTCGGCTGTGTGCTGAAGCTGTTCTGTATGTCTGTGATCTTGTTGTGGAAGTAGGAGGCGAGGGAATTGCAGAGGTCTTGTGAAGGGGTGATGTCGTTGTTTCCGGCGCTGGGGTTGGAGAGCTCTTTGATGATGTTGAAGAGTTCCTTGCTGTTGTGGGCGTTGTCCAGTCGTTCCTTGAATGCGGTTTTCTTGGTGGTGTGGATCAGTTGGTGGTGTTTTCGCGTGGCGAGCTTGAGGGTGGTCATGTTGTCTGATGTTGGGTCTCTGCGCCAAGCTCTCTCGAGAGCTCGGCAGTTCTTCTTGGAGCTCTTGAGTTCGTCGGTGAACCATGGTGCTTTCTTACTGCCGGGTCTGCTGGGCGGGGTCCTCAGTGGGGCAAGGTCGTTTGCGCAGTTGCTGATCCATTTTGTGAGGTTGTTGGTGGCCTGGCTGGGGTTCGTTGAGTTGGCGGGGGGTCCTGGCTCAGGGATGCAGCTAGCTGGTCGGCTGTAATCGTGTTACAGCTTCTGCGTGCAACCTGTTGCTGTTGGTGGTGGATCGTGTTCTTCCTGAAGCTGAAGTGGACGCAGCTGTGGTCCGTCCAGTGGAGTCCGGTGGCGTGGTTGAAGGCGATGTCAGATGCAGATGCAGATCCTGGTAGGTGAGCTGCATCTGATTAGTACCCAACTAGCTCAACAATTGGAATCAAGGAAGAAGTTTGTTCATTTTAAAGTAGTTTGATTTCTTTTTTGAAGGAAGTTATTGAAGGGCTCATTCTGATTTCTGGGGGCAGGACGTTCTAGATCCTAGGTGCTAGTCAGGAGAAGGTACGGTTGTATGTTTTCTTTTTCGAAAATCTTTGAGGTTTCAACAACAAGGTGCTGGTGCTTCTTGAAGTTTTGCCTCCACCTGATAATTCCATTTTATTGACTAGATACTTTGATGTGTTGAAGTGCAGGTCTTTGTGTGTTATATAAGCAATTTCGAGCTGTGTTCTTGCCTCATAAGGAAGCCAGTTCAGTGCCTTTAGATCAGAGGAGATGTGGTTGTTTTTTTGGAGTCAGTGACGAGTCTTGCAGCCTCATTGAGGGAGGCTCTTAGTGGAGTCAGTCTAGATCTCGGTAAACCACATAAGATTGCATTCTCATAGTGTATTCTGGGAATCACTTGAGCTTGCACTGTTGATTTGAAGTCATGAGCGCTGAGGAAGAGTTTTACTTTCCTAAGAACATTCATATGAAAGATTGCTCCTCTGGTGGCTGAACTGATGTATTTCTGCATAGTGAGATTCTTGTTGAGTGTTATATGCAGTGATCTTGTGTAGTGTGCAGTTGAAGGCTGTTAAGTGTTTTATCCAATTTTCAATGTCAATTGGGTAACAACAAACATCTGGTATTGAACCACAAGATACAACGTCATGTTATGTCATGTTGAATTGCATATTAAGTGAAAGTCCACAGACTTAAATTTGACATGGGAAGAAGAGCAAAGAGATGAAAGCCTTAGATCATGACCAGCATGATGAAAACATGGTTTCAGAGAATTGCTATCAGAACCATCTACTAAGGCTAGTGTGTAGAAGGCTAACCAAACCACTGCACTCACAGCACAGGCTTCAGTTGATAACACTTCAAAAATTATCATAGGGGCAGACATCTAAAAACATTTACATTAAAGATAAAAGCGATGTCCCAATTCACAAAGGCAATCTGAGACAAAAGTCTAACTTTACAACTTTTGGTATTCACACAGCATCACATCTGAGAATCTTTTGCTCATGGTATATGCAATCCACAATTTGGTCTCCCTCAGTGTTGACTGTAGTGTTACACCAAAATTTGGGGGAGCGCAAATTGTGGACTGCATGTACCATGATGCAAAGGAGCAAATGTTTCTGAGATGTGATGCAGTGGCTGCCCACACACTGTTCCCTGCCCAAACTGATTTTCATGACCTCCTCTGCCATTTATCTCATGTTCCTAATGTTCCTTTTTGTAAAAATTGCAGTCCGGCCCAATGATAACACTTTATACGGCCGGAGCCAGAGATCCCAGCCTGAGCCAGAGAGTATTGCTTGTGCCAGTGAGTACAGCTTGAGCCAGAGATTCTGGCCCGACTGCGGATGTGAAGATGGAAGTCATAAATGTCCTCTGTGAATACCAAATGTCGTAAAGTTAGACTTTTGTCTCAGGTTACCTTTGTGAATCATGCCCCATATGTTAATGAAAGATAATTTCATTGGTGAATTGGGAATCATAACTGAGGCCAAACATGTAAAGGCATGAAAAACAGGACATCAGGATCATCTAAGAAAGTAGCTCTAATAAAAGAGAAATCCAAACCAAACCATGCATTGTGAGAAAAATATTCAGCAGCAGCCTCAACCAAATATCTTGGTTCCTAGATGTTATATCATGTAGAAATCTTGGTGGGACTCACCCAGTGATTCCCCAAACATGGAGTTATCAAAAAGAAATAGACGGGCTTCTTTCTATAGGCAAAGGGGTTATTTTGTAGCAAATTATTAGAAATTAAGTTGACTAGCACCCTGCAAACCTGCAGTTCAGACGTTAGACAGCTCTTTCTTTCCCTTATCATGGGAAGGACGTCAGAAGGAAAATAAATGTATGTGGAATAAAAATGTACAGGGACAACATGGTGGGAGGTAAGCTTATCCAGAAGTGTAGAACAACAAGTATGAATATACCTTGAATATAAAATAGTAAAAGAGTATGGGTATGGCTTTGAGCTTCACTGGAGTGGACACAAGAAAACAACATTCATAATTGGTAAAAGCAGCAGGAGAAATATCCAGGCATAATGCAGTTAGCTCAGAAATCTGTCATGGTGCATTTATCCCAGAAGTGAATATATATGTTTTTCAATTAAACATTTAGCTGATGATGGGAACAATTCGGCTCCAGAAGCAGACACATCTTAAGCATGGGCGAATTTTGCGAATCTGGCGTTTGCGAATTTTGCGAATTTGCGAACTCGCAATCCGCAAAATTCGCAAATTCTCGCGAATTTGCGGATTTTGTTTTTTTTTGTGTTCGCAAGGATTTCTGCCAGTTCTAAAGGATTTCTGACAGTTCGCGAGGGTTTTGTACCAGTTCGCAATTGCAAACTTACATGTCGGTTCGCAACGGTCACGATTATGTTGTTTCTACGTCTGGTTCATCATCACAGGTTCCCAGCACCCTCTGTTTCACCCATGCCACCCTCTGGTACATCAATGCCACCCTCTGGTTCATCATCACTGTAGATTATGGGGGGAAAAAGCAAGCACACCTGCCTGCTTCAACTGACATGAATTAATTTGGGGTTGATTTATTAATGTGTCACTGTTTTAAAATTCCAGTCTGGCACCTGCTTCCTTATCTGTAATTTGCTTTCTGTTGCAGTGCAATTTTTTTTCCCAGGACCTTTGTGGCCTACTTGTAGCTATTCTATGAGCCTGCTGTGAGGGTCAGAGCAGGGTCATAAAATTGTTGCAACTAGCAACTGAATTCTGGAGGGGCCCTTGTCAGGAAGCACTACAGGGTACGGTTACTAATGATGAGTTTGAACTTTTGAACCGGCTTTCACTTTTGCAAAACTCGTTTTTCTGCAGAACAGCATTACAGCAACTGTAATGCCCCACCAAGCTCATATGACAAAGTTGATTTCTAATCCAAAAGTTATCCAAAGAAAATCAAAAGGCCTCAAATCCAAAAAAGTGCAGGCAAATGTCAACCTGAGGAGTTATTCTGATAAAAATCATCATTTTCAGAAGGTCTATGCTGCTTGCTAGTAGATTTCTTGTGCAGAATTGCAATTTTTGTAATTTCGCGAGTGCGAGATTGTTGCTGCATGCCGCACCTACATGTTCGCTATTGTGAACTTACACCGCACGCCGCAAAATTGTATCACCAAGAAAAAAAAATCTGCTGCGTGCGAATTTGCGGATTTTCAGTAAATTCGCGAGCGTTCGCGGATTGCGAATTTACCGCAAATCCACAAAATCCGCGAGCGTAACAGATTTTCCACCCATGCTTAACATAAATGTTTTGACCCTTAAAGAGTTTTTTCCAAACTACATTTGTTAACATTAAGTACACCTCCAAAACAGCCTTTCAGAGACATGGCAGGTTATGTCATGGCCAATGCATTAGAAGTTTAACCACCAAATGATCAGGCTACTTGCGTGTCTGTGCAGCAGATGCCTCAAACTGCCCTCCTATCAAACTGTGAAGATAGGAGCCAGGGGCCTCAATTACATCATTTTGTTCCAGGGCAGAGCTGCATGTCACTTTGCTGCACTGCCCTGCATGAAAAATAAAGGGCAAGAATGTGCCGTAGCTGTCAGATATGGCCCATTTCTGTCACCTTTCATTGTGCTGGCTGAAAGATGGCTGCCTAGCGCCATTGCAGGCATGCTACGTTGTTGGCACAATTGTTTTTGTGAAGGAATGAAAACCTTCCTTCACAAAAACAACTATTATGTCACCTCTGGAAATGTTCAAGGCATGCTTTGTTGTAAATCTGGGAATTTGTCAAAATCCATGGGCACCCACCGGAAAGCCCATAGCACACCTCCTCAAGGCATTGTGAGGCAACACAGCAACTTGCACTGTGCTACCTTACATCATATCTACGATGCCATGAAAAAAGCCACGTCGGGTGGCTTTCCTTGGCCTCGTAAATCTATTTTCTGCACTGTGCAGAGATCAACTAGCGTTCCGGAGGAGCACTGGGCTTTTATATAAGTCTCCCGGTTTCCTTATACCTAAATGAAGAAGCCTGAAACAGGCATGTTAACTCACTAAGCTATATTTCATGGCTAGCCAGTATGCTTCAAAACGATCTAGAACTGAAGTAGAGTGAGTTATATGTGTAGCCTACCAGAAATACTCGTAGTTCTGCCCTGCTGTCTGTTCCAAGACAATCCCACACCGAAATTTAAAGATTTCTCAAGTGGACCGTGCCTCAGTAAGGCTGCCAGTGTTAAGACAAGGTTGGTGAATTACTCATAAGGTATTGTAAAATGGTCTCTAACCCCTTCCATGCTCATGACGAGCTCAGCTCGTCATGAGGCACAGTTGAGCTGTGCTGATGACGAGCTGAGCTCGTCATGACACCAGCAAAATGGCAATTTCCAGCACAGGGCAAAAATAACCACAGCAGCGATGTGGCTAAGATACGGACGATGAGTAGCATTGATACTGTAATCCAAAGCTTAGCGATACTTAAAAAAAGTTTGCTAATCCTTTTATCAGTCACCAAAGAAAGTGATGTGCTGTTAAAAAAGTGTTACTGTCTCAGTCGAGATGCAAAGTTACTGTCTCATTAGAAGTACATCAAAAATGTTTAGAAATCACAGCTATGCCCAATTAAAAAATGATATGGCAGCTGGAAATTTAAAATACTGTACAAGCCCATTTAAATATAATATTAACCTTGCTGAAAAGAGTGGTTAGCTTCCTCACTGTTACTCAGTGTGCTCTATACCTTTTCAGAAGGATAAAAGGTATGGCATTTGGAAAGACCATAACCATAAAAACCATATTCCACTATCTGAAACTGGCAAAAGAAGATGGCATATAATAACATCAGCCTGTTGATCAGCACCCGCAAATACTTTTCGTCCCTACTTATCCATTCTAGGGTTGCAGCCTGGTCAGATTGAAACCGCCCAACCAGTGTCTTAATAGCCCTGCCAGTAGAAACATTTTAAAATCATATCAAGCTGGTATTTTGCACCATATAAATGCTTATTCCAGGCTGTAAATTGTAGGTTAACACACTTCACAATCTGCTCTACTGCTGCTCCAGTGACCCCTGAATGATAACTGAAGTAAACACAGATAGAAAGACCATATTAAAATGAATTCAGACATTTTACATAACGGTCTCCCTAAAAAGCATGCCTGGGCCATTGCAGGATTGTGAAACGGGAACAGATGGCCGGTATTTATCCTCTGGTAAAGTTAACCACCCTTCAGATTAAGGTGGGGGGGGGGGCACAACCCTTGACCAGAGATTTCCTACATAAACATATGGCCGCTCTTCCATTGCAGTCTTTTTTCAAAACAAATGCAGTTCAGTTAACTGCTCTATGTCACAAGCTGGGCTGACCTAGCCCCCATGCATCCCCCCATACATAGACAGACAAAAACACACATACAGACTCACCGTAAATATACTTACATTTCGTTGTCAAGGAATTCGTGTTAAAGGCTTATTCATGATGAAGGCATGCTTGATAAAGGAATTGCATGGTAAACATATTTTAGAGGATAAAGGATACATGGTAAAGGCATCTTATTTTAAAGACAGCGTTGTAAAGGCTGTATATCGACCAGGTATTCCACAGTAGATGGGACCCAAAAATACACCAATGGCAGTGAAAGCTAAATGTCACTTCTGGACTTAAAACATGTTTTGTCATCCACAATGTTGAAACAAGGAAAACATGGCATCAGGCCGATATGTGTAGACTGACTGCTGAGGCTTTCAAACTTGCAGTCAAAACTGGCATGCAAGGAAGGAACCAGACTTTCAAATAATAAATATATTAATTCTAAATAGTATCTTCAAGATACAGCACATTCCTTTCCTTTTCTTCTGATTTAGGGCAGTGTAGCTACAAGGCTTGCGATGCTGCACTATGCCAAGATATTGTAAATATTCCCCAAAATGTTACATTTTTACAAAGTAAAAAAGGGGCAATAAGAATTGTCCTACTCCGGGTATTTATATATGTTTTAAAACAAATGGATGAATATAAAACTCCATGGGTGGGGCCAAAAAGTGTCCTAGTACAGTTTATTTGCAATTGCCTCCATGTTTCCTGCTTGCCTGCCAGCATTTGCATCAATTTTCCCCTCAGAGGCTCTTCATCCTCCAGGAGCACATGTTACTGTTATGTTATGTTATGTTATGTTATGTTATGTTATGTTATTTTATGTTATGTTGTGTTATGTTATGTTATAAGCATTTATTAAGCACACGTACACCAATGGTTTCTTGGCGCTCGTCTGGGCACCTACTTTCCGGAGCAGTATGGGAATTTTAGAATCGTTTTTTTTTAGGGGGGGAGGGTTCTGGGGAACAATGTGTATGGCTATGGTGAGGGTTATAATGATTATGGGATTGTTTGAAGGTGTTTGAGAGAGTTGCTAATTGATGCCATGGATGGCAAGCAGCATACCACCAACCCCACACAGAGGAGGGGGAGCAGGGGGGTCAGGGGGTGAGGGTGTCATTGTGCCCTGTGATGTTTTATAAGTCCCTCCGAGAGGCTGGACAGAGTCAGATACCTCAGAGTCAGATGGTAAATTACCTCCTCACTCTCAGTGTTACTGGGTACCTCTGTGTTTGTGGCTTTTGATTCCCAGTGATCTTACTGATGGTCCCACAAAGTCAGGCATAGTGTTTCCCTCACATACTCTGAAGGACGGTAAGAGTAGAAAAAAAACATCACAAACAAAGTATAGAGTAAATTAGCAAATTGTGCACACATCAAAGAGGTCCTCAATTTCTACATTGAAGGGTAATATTCTACCGAAGGTGAAATCACAAAGAGCCTGATTCAGCATTTAGCATACTTTTTGATGTCTCACAGATGTCATGGATAGTCTGTCAGCCTTACTAGAAGGGCAATCTATCCTCTGGCACTTGCGGTAAGGCGTATTGGATATTCAGCACATTTGTGAATACCCATCTTCAAACTCAAGGGTAATCTGTTAATGTACACATTTAAAAGCAAAGCCTACATTTACAAAGTATGCAATTATGTTTACAAACCAAAAACACTGTTTCCCATCTATAGAGTTTGATCAACCAGTCACGCTGTCACAATTGTGACATTAAACTGGTCCACTATTTTTCAAAGTGCCATACAAAGTAATACACCTGTAACAAGGTGGATGCGCATTTACCATGTTTGTGAAGGAGTGTTATATCCTTGTGTACTTTAGTTTTTTACACAGGAGGGCTATCATAATGTTTTTAAACAGATCCATAAACCATGTGTACATAGATTATTTAGGTCCATCATACACCCGAGGCAAGATGGAGAAGAATTTATCAATGTAATTGACATGTGTATAAACCAGGTCCAGAAACAGAGACCATGCTGAAAAGGCACATCATTAAAAATTAAAGTATGAACCATAAAACCCTACGACGGTTATTTATTTATTCTTTAAATATATTTTTATTGTATTTTCATAGACATGGTACACACAAAATAAAAACACGTACGATTTCTGGCGCATAGATCCCTGCACCTGTACAATATATACCATAGACAAATGAATAATCTATGCATTGTTTCCTCTGTTGGGCGGTTGGTTCCATGTCCCCTTGGGCTAATAGTTGAGTGTACACATTATGATGGACTTCCTTTGTTGGCTCTAAGCTTTTTCGTAGACATATAACATGAAACATGTTACACATAGGTGGTTGAGTTTCGGCGTACAACATCTTGTTTCTATCCCTCATTTTATTTTGACTACGGTGGTTTGAATGGGTCTAGCGCCTTGTCTAGTGAGGACCACATCTGTCTGTTGGGTTTCTTCCAGGGCGTATAACTTAGTGCTGTGTTGTCGGCACCTCTTAAGAATATAACCCAGTTTATCCATTCTTTAAAGGTGGTCTTGCAGGTGCTTTTCCATTTGACCAGTATAATCTTTGTGGCACTCATTAGGAGGAAGTCGAGAAGGTTTCTGTCTTGTTGTGTGTTGATGTCGGTATTGATGTGTGCTGTTGTTAGGGTGCAGAACTCCCTCTTGAGGGTGCAGCCTAGTGTCTGGTTGGTGAAGTCGAACACTTTGTCCCAGAATTTCTTGACCTTGCTACACTGAAAGATTAGGTGGGCTAGGTCCCCTGTTGCCTTGTTGCAGTTCCACCACTGGCTGTTCTCTCTTAGGCTCAGTTTCAGAAACTTTGCTGGGGTCAAGTGTGCTTGGTGTAGTAACTAAAATTTAGTTTGCGCTAGTACTGGTAAAATTATATTTTGCTTGGGGGAGGCCCACATGGTCGTTAGTTCCTGCTCTGTGAGAGTACGGCCTATCTGGTTTTCCCAGTACCGTTTATTTTTTTTGTTGAGTTTTGAGGTCATTTGGCAAGGGAGTTTATATATGTGTAATATGTGGTGCCCCGTTTTGTTTAGGTTTTCCAGGAGTTGAAAAATTGATGGGGTAAGACTGCTTAGGTTCGCTTTTGTGATCGCTGTTTTAATGGTCAGGAAGTTGTATAGTTTCGCCTCTGGAAGGCCGAACCTACCCTTTATGGTGTTAAAAGTGAGCGGTTTGCCTTCCTCTTCTAGGTTTGCTGGATGTGAGAGGCCTATTGTTCTCCACTTATTTATTTCTAGGGTTTTCCCTCTGTATCTTATTTTTGGGTTAGCCCATAGTGCCACCCACTTCGAGTTTTTTAGGCTTACCTCTAGTTTCTGATCTACCTTATGGCGGACAGTTCTTGTTATCTTGAATATTGGGTTCCCTTTTAGTGACTGTTGTTGGCTGTGAGGAGGGTTAGGGGGTCTGAATTGTCTAGGATGGCTTTTTCTAGGGCTAGCCACGTTGGTGTGTATTTCTGGTTTTAGATTACCCAGTGCAACCCTTGTCTGGCTATGCAGGCTGTCTGAAATGTTCCTAGATCTGCCACGTTAAGGCCTCCTAGCTCTTTCCTCAGTCTAAGTTTTTGGAGGACTATTTTGGGTTTTTTATCCCTCCAGATGAATTTGTTCAGTGCCTGGTCTATTCTCTTGTGGAAGTTGTCGGTTAGTGCTAGGGGGAGCATATTGGCCAGGTAGTTAAATATAGGTATACCCATCATTTGATTGTTTCTATTCTTCCCCACCAGGTGATAAATTTGGGTGACCATTTTTCCAGCAGGCCTCTTATCTTTGTCAGTGTCCTCTTTTCGTTTAGGTCTAGGGTGGTTCTTAAATCCTTACCAAAGTTGATTCCTAGGTATTTGATCGATTGTGTTTGCCACACCAGAAATAAGTCCCCTAGTACTAGTTTGGGCATGTATTTGTTCATGGGCATACACTCTGACTTGTCTCTGTTTAGTTTGTACCCGGAGTGGGAAGCGTAGGTGTCAATGGTGCTCATGAGTGCGGGTATGGATACTGTCAGGTTTTCCGAATTATCAATAAGTCATCTGCGTAGGCCACCAGTTTGGCCGTGGTTTTATTGATGGATATGCCTGCTATGTTCTCAATTGTGAGAATGTCTTTGATCAGTGGTTCTAGTGCTAGTAAGAACAGCAGTGGGGATAGCGGACAGCCCTGTCTAGTCCCTCTTTGGAGGTTGAATGGGACTGAGGTTGTGCCGTTTTTGGAAATCTGCGCTTTTGAGGTTTTGTACATAGCCATGACTCTGGCCATTGCCCACAGAGTCAGAGGTGACAAATATCAGATGCTCATTCTCCTCCCCGAACTCATCAATAATAGCTTTGATCTTAAGATGAAAAAAGCTAGTTAGGTTGTTACACAATTGCTGGTAGGGAGGTATCTGCTTTTTTGTACATTCCAGGTTGGTAAGATTCTTTAGAATATTAAAAATACTTTTAGAAGCATTAGGGGCATTAAGGATCATATTTGAAAAGTGTTCTGCCTTAACCTTGATTATCTCCCTTTTATAAGACGCGATCTTGGATTTCCATATTTGTTTATCCAGATCAGCATAATCCCTTCTCCATTTTTTCTCTGCCTGCTTACAATCCAATTTCATGGTTTTTAAAATGTCATTAAACCAAGGCTCCGAGGGCCTGCTGCTGGTTCTGTGCTTTTTCATCGGGGCTACCACATCCAAATCTGCCATGATCTTTTTGCAGAGAGTGGAATAGTTCTTGCCTACTGAATTGGTAGCTAAAAACAGTTGTCTACCGCAAACAGCGGGACTGAGCCTCCATTGCGTAAGAGCCCCTTCCAGTCACGACCAACATAATTCTTACTAATCACATCGTTCGGAGGTTCTTTTTGACCATGTCCACTACAAATTTAATAAAAAAATGGTCCTACCAAACTAAAGGTAAGAGTTCAGTGATAGTAAGAAGATGCTCTTCAGAGAAAATAAAATCAAGTGTATGGCCTCCCTTATGGGTTGCTTCAGTCACCTGCTGAAAAAGGCCAAGGCCCTCGCACGACTGGAGAACATTAAGGTAGCCTGAATTAAGGGGGCCATTCATCTAAAGGTTAAAATCCCCTAGTATAACCACTCTATGATGAACAGCAATCATGTTCGTGAGGGTCTCTAACAGTAGCTGCTGCTGTAAACCTGTGAAGACCCCAGGGGGCCTATAACTTATAATCCCTGTTAGTACATACGCATGGACATTTTTAATGGCAAATCCTTAAAGTTCTGTTCTTTCAATCTCATCAATATCGATGGTGACCAGATCCCAGGAGTCCTTGTAGATAACCCCAATACCCCCCCTCTCCCACTATGTCTAAGCTTGTGAATTTAACCAGGGAGACAGGCCACACCTGAATCGGCCTAACACTCCGGGCAAGTCTACGTTTCCATTATAAAGAAACTCTCCAGACCATGGTGCTCTAACAACAGTTGAATTTCCATCCCATGTTTAGACAGAGATCTTACATTCAGAAGCCCACATGACAGCAGGTCTCTACTTACAAAATCTGTAGTCGGGGTGGCTGTTACCTCAAGTCTAATAATCCCCGTACCTTTGCCCTGCACCGCTATGTCTCGGGGCTCTGCTCCGGTATACCTTATAGTTGACCCACACGCTGTACCTCCAAGAGTCCCAATGGGAGCGGCAGCATGTCTGGTGATGGGCGCGTCCTTGGCACGGACGGGCTTGCCTTTGGCGCGCCCGCTGTGCACGTCTGCTGCACGTACGTGCCGTCATCAGTTCTTATGCCCCGCCAGGATGGAAAGCTAGACCGCTAACTTTAGAGATGTGCTGACACTGTGGGCCTGCTCTGTCCTGTTGCTGTTGCAGGTCAATGCTGGAAACGGACTAGAGTACAGATGTTGCATACATGCCCCCTCGGAAAGTGTTCTTGTTGACTACACCATAATTTGTGCACTTTTTTTTCAACTTTGTTTCTCAATAATATCCCTTTTGTTTTTCCATCTACAATTTCAGGCTGGGCCTTACACTGTGCTATACTTAGGAAAACAATGCACACTTACCTTACCAATAAATCTACATCAGCCAGGCAGTGGCGTAACCCAAGATTGACTTACGAGAGGACCAAGAGGAATGTCAAAATGCAAATACACTTTATTGACCAGGATATCACAGTAACAGTATCAATTTTCATTATCTTTTAAATAATTTGTTTCATTTTTTGGTTGACAATCTTTACAACAGTGTGTGTTCTTGTTGTTGTTATTATTATCATATGGTTTGCTCTCTGTTTATGATTCATCCCTACCAATATTTAAATTTTTTATTTGCTATCTGTAAAAGTAAGCCCGGAACAACTGAACAAAAACTGTATGTAATCCGGGTCTCCTTATCATTCAAGAAAAAGTCCAACCAAATGTCCAATTGTTCAAAACCCCAACGCCCAATTCCCACCCACCAAAAAACAATAAATAAAAAAGGGGCAATAAACAGGGTCTCCTATGTCTGGCGGGATTGTCTTTGGAGGACACCCCCTGCCTCCTCAAGTAGGGCGAAGTGGCGCTTTAGAGCATGGCAGTTGCAGCCACAGTGGGGGGGCACCAGCGATGGAATGGCGGTGGCAGGCGGTTGTCAAGCGATGGTGCCGTACCGCTGGAGGGCTTTGGCTGGGGCCCGGGGCATTGGAGGAGGCTTCAGCTGCTGCCGCCTCCTCCGCCTCTTCCAGGACCACCAGCCGATGATATCTCGATTTTATGGCCTCCAGCTTCCGGCACCATGCCTTGGCAGCCAACTCCTACCGAACCGGTTTGGAAGGAGTAGCTGTATATCAAAAAGAAAAAACAAGACTATTAAAAATATACTCCTAGAAAAACAGTAAGACTAGTTAATTATACAAATAGTGACATGGTAGCACTATAAAGCACAGTACATAACATTTGTGGTATGTATATTTCCTCTCAATTGCTTGGGCTTTAACATTTGCAGGATTTTTTCAGGTATTCACCCAACCATGCATCTGATTTCTATCCGCCACCTTTGCAATTTGCAAGCTTGCATCACACGTATCCTTCTCAGTCATAAATATTAAATCTCGCTCGTCCTTCTTCCTTCTACCCATCTTTCCCTTTTTAGTTCAATACTGTGAAAAATAAATACAAACTTGGTGAACATTATCGGCGCCATCTTGCCCCTTTCCAGGCCCATTCGTGCGCGTAAGCGGCAGCCATTTTGAGCACCATGGCCTCCCTGCCCCTCACTAATAGCCAGCGCGTCTCTCTCTCTCTTAACCTCGCAAGCATTCCCCCGCACGCTGACAACCCCCCCGCTCTCTCATGCCTTGGGTCATAAACCCCTCTCCAGCGCAGCTTCACCACGGAATCCCATCCTGTTCCCAGCGCGACACCTCCCTTCATTCCTTTCATGGCCTCAAACCCTTTTTATGCAAACCCCCTTTTCCTGTGTCCCCGTTTGTCTTCCTCGTTCCCAGGCTGCCACCTGACCCTGCGGATACTGTTTATTACCCCGTACAGTAGGAAGCTTCCCCTCCCCATCAAAAGACCCCCGAACCGATCAAAGCCCCCACCCCATGAGATCCGATCAACCCCATGCATTCCGTGAATCGGCGGAATGCCCTGCTGTGCGACCACCATCACCTGTTGTGACCGGGGTGGGGAATCCAACTGTAAATGTATGTGGGAACGGGTCTGGAGGGGAGATTCCGAGGATGTTCTTTCAAGTATTAAAATATTACGAGAATGTGTTATGTGCAATAAAGGTCGTAAACTCTAGTATAAGAGGCCCGGCCTCAGAGATGTGGTTAGAGCACCTCGTGACGATACTTGCTGTCTGAATTGATGTGTTCTCCTCCGGAGAGAATAAAATCCTCGTTTCCCGCCTTCCAGTCTCCAGCGCCTGCTTCTTCATTGATTAATATTGGTGGGTCATAGAGGCGATACCGCCGGGCAACATAAAAGGGTCTTTGGTTACCGGTTGTCTTTGGAACCCTTTTTAACAATTGGCGTCCCAAACGTGGGGCCCATCAGCGACTCGTGGATCCAGTGGGAGAGGTCCTGACGACAGAGTGAACGACTGCAACGATCGGAAGGTACCCTGTCCGATAGACCCTCGTCTGACAGCCGATCATCCGAACTTCACTGGTTCCGAACAGACCTCTCTCGAGTGATCTGCGGTCCTGACTGGGAACCATCAGGAGTGCCACGAGAAGTACGAAGAGAAGAGGACGATCGGGCGCTGGATTCGGAAGACGAGAAACTGTCCATGCGGTCCGGGTAAGGTCGTGTAAACACGACGAATTGCGAAAGTGATAGATAATTGAAAGAAATTGATAATTGTTGTGAAAATACTAGTATTACTCTTTGTTAATTTATTGGAGATTCACTGTCTACAAACGGAGAAACAACAGGCTCTCCCTTTATAAACAGCGAAGGATAGGTACGCACCCGTCGGACCTATTTTTCTCCCCCACTGAACAATTGCCCCTTCGCCCCATTGATTAACTGTTATAGATTGTTTTCTGGAGATTCTCTGTCTGAAAACAGGGAAGATTAGGTCCCCTCTTTACAGATAGTGAAAGGGTAGGTGACGCGAACCTTTGCGAGCCTACTTATTCTCCCCATTGACCATATTGATTTTTTTATTTTTGACCTAACGTTGATTGATTGCTCAGAATTGGTTCATGAGGTATTCACTACGTGCAAACAACGTAGAATAGAAATATTCTGTCTAGTCTTTGCGCGCAGTGATAAGATAGGTAGTGCTGATTATTATCCCATTGTGATCCGTCATGCCTGTCTTCTCCCCACTGGTCAGTAGCCTGTTTAACCCGGACCGCTTATTAGAGATGAACCATCCGGCTCCGCTGGAAGGCACCCCTAATAAGGACATGTTCATGAAGCATGGATTAATTGCTATAGCCTATAGTGAGCTGTGGCATAAATATACGAAAAAGGATCGAGAAAGACAGTGGCCACTGAGAGGATCCTTTGATCTCGACAAAATAGAAACAGTAGAAATAGCCCTTCGTAGGAATGAAACAACACCTATTATGCTCGATAGTCTCGGTATGTGGCGCAAAGAAGCCACGCAACGAAGGGAAAGCGACGAATTTAGAAAGGGTGAAGGGACACGACGGACAAACCTCCAAACGTCTAGTAGGCAAAGGGAAGGGCCAGCGATGGCACAGCCCCGAGGAGTAGACATGAAAAGCGAATGGTGTAAGGGGATGTGCCGACAAGCCAACCCCGGAACACAACGACCTGAAGGTAATCCCCCGACATTACGCACAGGACGGACAGATTTAAAACAAAACCAATGTGCTTTCTGTAAATGTCTTGGACACTGGAAAGCCCAATGCCCGACTCTGCAAAGCATAGGTAAGAATGAAGGGGTGACAGAAAGGACGGACCGACAGAAAGGAAAAAGACGTGAGATAAAAACCAATCAGACTAGTGCAGACAGAACAGACAGGACCACCCCGTTCGATTATGCTCGGTGGCACAGATTTCGTCAGACAAATTTTAACGACATGTTGGAGTTCTGGGACTGATTGCTCTCTGTTGCTCCCCCACTCTGAAAAACAAACACAACTGCAGGTCAGTGTAAACAACCCCCCCGTTAGAGAAAAGATTCAAGAAAGCCAAGCGTCTATTATATAACTTAGGATTTAATTACGGTAAAACACACAACCAACAGTAAATAGAATAACTAGTAGAACTCTCTAAAAAGCAAACTTGACTAATAGGAAAAATACAAAACATGTTATGCTCACTCCGGAAGTCCTCGAAACGTAATGGCCCTTTCGATGGTCCCGCCCATCCGAAACACATAGCACATGTGGGGCGGGGCCTGCCAGCAACCATGGGCCAAAAAGAGATCGCTGGCGAGAAGGTACTGGAGACTCCACCAAGCAGGCAATGAAATGGTCTTCCCATACTGCCCTTCCAGGGATGGCGTCCCCCGGGCCGCGAGTAGGGAGGGGGCGGATGAAAATGACCCCCTCCCTCATATCTCCTGGTCCGGCCATCACGAATTCCTCCATCGAACGGATGCAGGGTGGGCAGGGAGGAAGAGGCGACGCGGACGAGCCTCTTCCACCTCCACAGGTAGGAGGCTTCCCTGCCCTGGCCCGACGCCGATGTCCTCCAGCCGGGCGACGGCCATATACCTACGCTGCACAGGAAAAATAATGTCCGGCTGGTATATTTCCGCAACACAGGACATACAATGCCCGACTCGTATATTTTCTCAGTACAGGACATACAAGACCCGGCTGGTATACTTGCGTAGTACAGGACATACAATGTCCGACGGGCATATTTACGGAGTACCGGATGTACAGTGGTCCCCCAAGAGTCGGAATCAGGGGTGTAGGGTGGTCATCATGTGCGCCCCTGATTCCAAGAGACGGCGTAGGATGCACCGGGAGAGGAAGACGGCACGGTGAGCCTCCCTCACCTCCCCAGATGAAGGCTCCACTGCTGCACCCTGGCGCCCCGAACCAAAATGTCCTGCTCCAACCGCATGATGCTCTGTTTTTCGCCATCACAAGAAGTTTTCCTCCGCTCCTGATGGATACGGCAAAGGTTGCTGCAGGGCCTCAAAATGGCGTCTGGGCCCTTGAAAGGCGGGTCTAGGCCGCTGGAGTAACTTTGTCCGAAATTGCAACTCGGGCGCTTGCCCACCTGGGCGCAAGCCCCCACCATCGACAAAACATCCCCTCGACTTTGAAGATTCTACCAAAGTCCCAAGAGCCCTCGGCCCCTTCAGGCTTCCGGTGAGGAACAGCTGCATTGATCTCAAATGAAATAACCACGGCACAGCAACAAGATGGCGGTGCTCTCGTGTCTGCATCAGCTTCCGTCTGAACCACCCAGGAACATTATGGGCTAACGAACTCGAGCAAGTTCCGGCTGAACATCAACATGACCCGGTAAGAGAGACTTTACCCCCTCCCTCTCTTGATTGACGGTCCACACCACCAGCCCCTTTGTTAGCACAGTTTTCTTTTGGACTACCGAAAGGGACTCTGGTCCAACCGCCAATTGTCGGGGATATTTTGCCCCTGATGCTACTTCCGGACTAAACCGGCCTCGCCCAAAATGGCGCTGGTATCAATGGAACTTACGGGTGCCTCATGGTGTTCCTTAGCTAATGAAACTTGATGTACTAAGATATATATGTATATATATGAACCATTGCGCACTCAATGTTAAAGGGAGGAGGGTGCACTTGGCAAACATTTAAGAAGAGGTTCTGTAAAAATGTTGATTTCAATGAACAATTTATTTTTGATATTTGTTGTAACTGATACATAACGTCGCTCATGATGCACGCCCGCGGTTTGCATTTAGGAAATGTGATTACAATGAGCTTGACTGTGTTTCCATCTATGAACTGAAATGCCCCTGATTCCTTCGTCACGCAATGAAATGTTTTTGGTTACTTACAAATAATTAATTAGACCTTTTTACATGTTCTTGTACTACAAAATAACCCCCTACTGTATGTGCTTCCATCGACGACATGTCAGGCCAAAATATGAATTGCGCTCTCACCTTTTACGTACTGAATAACTCTACAAATAAAAGTCTTAGAAGCTATGGATAGGCTCCGCGTACTTTTGTAAATACGGGTATCGGTGGGAGGGTTTTTCTGTGCGCAACTGTTCTGCTCTCTTTTTAAGGTTATCCGAGAAATGGTTGTTCGGCCCTGGGTTGATGGTCAAAACGAAGGTATGATACGCTGCTTATGAAGAAGGACCTCGACTTCAGAGAATGGGTAAAGTAAAATGGTGTGATTGATAAATTGCTATAAGGATATGGTGGTCGAAGGTACTAAGGTACAGGGTCGAACAAAGAACTGGTATGCCTTAAGAACATCACAGCTTTGGGAATGATTTTGGGACCCCGATGACCGGATACATCTACGAAACCGGGTACCTCGCGCTAGGCACCTCTGATTCCTCTTTTTAGCGTTTTTCACTACACACGATCCTTAACGCCATCCTCGAACCTCCCCATGAACCACCTATCACATTGCCTGCCCCCATGACTTTAAGAAACCAGAACCCTAAGGGATTATATCCCGAAGAGACAAGTACGAGTATGTGGTAAGTAAAGGATTTTCGTGCCCTTACATTTGATGTGTTCGAATGTTGTCCCCCTACCTCCCCTTTTTCTCCCCCTTTTTCCCTCTGCAGGTTACATTAGAATCCCGATTAGAGTATCATAAGGGATCTGGAACCACGTCACGCCCGATGCATGAAGACGGACTAGCGCTACAAAATGGCACAACAAGGACGCTCTCACGACCTTTTTACCAAATCTAACGCTTTTCTGTCCCAAAACTGCATGCTTCCCACCTCCTAACACAGACCCGAAACGTCTAACGTTGGGTAACGCACTGAATAGCCCAAACAATACACGGTCATTCTCTATGTCACACGTGTACTGTTCGGCCTATTGTCTCTCTCTCTCTCTCTCTCTCTCTCTCTCTCTCTTTCTCTCACTCACTCTTCCACCCCTCCACACTTTCCCTCTTCCTAGCAACTGGCACCTAATTGGCGAACCTGGTGCACCTCCTGATTGGCCCCAAATACCACAAGTATTTGTGCAAATCTGTCCTAAATAAAATTGTATTGGTACCACGTTACTACCTCTCCTTTTCTACTAAAATATGGATGAAATTTAAATTGGCCGATAGGAAAGGGACAGGTAAGACGACTAAGGTTCCCTAAATTTGACCCACTCTCAGGGAACTATTTGTCAGTGGCTCCTATGATAAAAATGTGTCTGTGGTGATGCGACCATCCCCATTGAAAATTGTCTCCGTACCCCAAGCTGTAAGAAATGATCGAGACACCCCCATCTACCCAAAATGCCCCCAGTTTGGTATCCATCAGATCCCTCCTTCCCCGAGGATAAGTTTAATAATTATTGCAAACCACCCCTCCCGAGTTTTTGTAGTAACCAGGTTGCGAGGATTTATATAGAAAGTTAGAAGGATGTGTGCAAAGTTGAAAATTAGATTGAAAAACGAAAGAACTTGTTGCAGTAAGCATGGTTGAAAATAAGATGTTTTTATGTAATGCAGACTCGTTTAGCCTATGTTCATCCCTCAGAAGGATGCTTATCAGACTATGGTGAATAGCACGTTGCACTTTTTGTAAAATACAAGGCCCTGAAGACTAGCCTAGCCTTGCAAGACTCGTACTAGGGAAATGGGTCTCTGCCAGAAGAACTGACATCTACTATAATAGACATATGACAAATGAACGTAATAATCATCAAAGCGTCAAAGAATTAGCCAACAAAAGGAAGTTGCAAGGAATCCAGCAAACCCATCATCAATTGTTTATACGTAAGCCGCAAAAATCTCAAATGTAGCGAGTGCTTACGCTAGTCGCTTGGTGTTGGGAAAGAAAATAGATTCATGTAATTACCTTTTTCTGCAAAATCTCTAAAGACTGTCTTTTCAACACTCATTTAAGGATATCACTGTCGGAGGAGAAAGAGACCGGATGTGGGAGCACGCGGCCTGACTGCGGATTGTGGAACGTCAGCAACGGAGGCCAAGGCGAGACCACGGCAGTAAGGAGTCGCAGGACGAGGCACTGTTTCAAACAAAGCTAAGGAAAGGGCTGACCTGAAGCCCCTGCTCTATGATCAACGTGTGCCAAAAAGCCCCCGCTCTCTGAACATGGTCTCGGACTCGCCTGACGCAAAACTCTCCGCCCCCCCCCCCTGATCTGTTCCCGACTTGGCCTTGCTCCATCCCCTCTTCCTCCGACCTACCATAAGGACTGTTCACACCCGCACCTTTCCACCCGAACTCCCAAGTTCCTCCAAATCCTACTGAGCTACCCAGAGAAGAGTACTCCCTACGTCAGAAGGGAGGGAGCTCCGACTAAGTAGACCACGAACTGTGTTAAATCCCAGAACGGTGACCTAGAACTCCACCAAGGGTCGCCCCCGAAGAAAAGATAAACAAAGTCTGTGGTTCTGCCCGCTACCAAGCACCTTGGAGATGATGGAAGCAACAGGAAATGTCCACCACAGAGACTCAAGAAACGAACTGATCTCACAATTACCCCCAACGACTCGATCCACATGAACATTTCTGTTGATAGGTAATCCAGGTGTTCAACAGTGCCGACAGAAGACGACAAAAGGACAACGAAGAACTCTGATATTTTTACTGTATCTCCTTTCTCTCCCAATCACCATTGGACTGACTATGCACCCACCGTATACAAAAAGGACTTATTTATATGATAATTTACCAGTTCTTATTCTATGATCTGTACCCAACGCCCTCGCTACGTGATTCTAGTCTGATATTGCATTACGATGACTTTTTCCTGCAACCAACTTAACAATGAACCCGCCTACTGACTGATGAGATTTTTCAATATGATATTTATAATGTGATGTTTACGTACAGTTCTTTCACCCAAGTCCCCTCTCCCTTACTTATGATCACTGCATATAGGGGTAGATAGGAAATAGGCCAGCAAGATGTCTTGGAAATGTTAAAGGGAGGACTGTGAAAAATAAATACAAACTTGGTGAACATTATCGGCGCCATCTTGCCCCTTTCCAGGCCCATTCGTGCGCGTAAGCGGCAGCCATTTTGAGCACCATGGCCTCCCTGCCCCTCACTAATAGCCAGCGCGTCTCTCTCTCTCTTAACCTCGCAAGCATTCCCCCGCACGCTGACAACCCCCCCGCTCTCTCATGCCTTGGGTCATAAACCCCTCTCCAGCGCAGCTTCACCACGGAATCCCATCCTGTTCCCAGCGCGACACCTCCCTTCATTCCTTTCATGGCCTCAAACCCTTTTTATGCAAACCCCCTTTTCCTGTGTCCCCGTTTGTCTTCCTCGTTCCCAGGCTGCCACCTGACCCTGCGGATACTGTTTATTACCCCGTACAGTAGGAAGCTTCCCCTCCCCATCAAAAGACCCCCGAACCGATCAAAGCCCCCACCCCATGAGATCCGATCAACCCCATGCATTCCGTGAATCGGCGGAATGCCCTGCTGTGCGACCACCATCACCTGTTGTGACCGGGGTGGGGAATCCAACTGTAAATGTATGTGGGAACGGGTCTGGAGGGGAGATTCCGAGGATGTTCTTTCAAGTATTAAAATATTACGAGAATGTGTTATGTGCAATAAAGGTCGTAAACTCTAGTATAAGAGGCCCGGCCTCAGAGATGTGGTTAGAGCACCTCGTGACGATACTTGCTGTCTGAATTGATGTGTTCTCCTCCGGAGAGAATAAAATCCTCGTTTCCCGCCTTCCAGTCTCCAGCGCCTGCTTCTTCATTGATTAATATTGGTGGGTCATAGAGGCGATACCGCCGGGCAACATAAAAGGGTCTTTGGTTACCGGTTGTCTTTGGAACCCTTTTTAACAATACCATGTGATCTGATCTGACTTTTAGTCTTCTCTCAAAAACTTTCAAAGTGGAGTTGAAATCAGTTAGAAGAGGCCATTGGTTACTCAATGCTCCCACCCCTAATGCCTTTACTAATCCTAATTAAAGGATGTCTTCATCCTTCAAACGTTCACAACAACTCTTACTTACTAAGGCTTCATTAGGATCCGCCCGCCATCATCACGCTAAAAGGGACTGCCCGCTATTAGGGTGGGGGTCCGGTGAGGACAATTAGGATGCGCCTGCCACAGTGGCGGGCGCATCCCATATATTTATCATTGCCGCGGTTGGTGCTGAAAGCACCGCCCACCGCAATGCTAAAAATACATGTTGTGCTTTTCAATGCACAACGTGACGGGCACCGCGCGGGCCACCCAAGCATACTCCACATGCCTGCCGCCACAGAAAGGCATTCCAAAATGCACATTCTAATATGGCTGCCGGTGCCTTTCAGACACCGGCACCATATTGAACCCTTTTCCGCCTGGTCGACATGTCGACCGTGCGGAAAAGCGGCGGACGGTCTTTCCATCCGCAGCGGAACCCCCAGCCATTGTTATATGGCAGGGGTCTTTTCTACAGTGATGGCAGGAGGTTTGTCCCTGCCGGGCCGGCGGTGACTACCGCCGGCCAGGCGGAGGCAATCCACCTGCCATCTTAATGGGGCCCTAAGTATCAACAGTACAGTATACATACAGTACACCCATGCAGTGAGTGTAAGTCAATAGTTAAGGATTATGAATCTAACTTACCACCACCTGCCACTGGTGCTGGCTCACCCCCTGCAGCTCCTTCTGCAACTGCTTCATCCTCGCCAGCCACGTCACCTTCGCCACTGGCCCCAGCACTGGTGGTCGGTAGTGCGCCTAGAAAAAACATTACACATTTTGTAGGTGTCATAAACACCTCCCCCTATTGGTCAGTAGCCAGATTGAAAAATTAGTTAATAATATACAACCTACATCACAAGTAGAAATCAGGTAGTAGTACAGTAGACATTAGTAGTTATATGGTCCCTAAGGTCTTTCTAGTCTTTTCTTAGATAGCCCGAGCAATGCAATCATTTTACCTTTGTGTCTTTTATTTTTGCACATGTGACGTTACCTCACAGCTTGTTGTATAAGACACCTTTGAGCCCAACTGACCTCATATTGCCACTGTCTAAGCGCTGCGTACAAGGTCAACCAAAACATTAACAAGCCACTTTGTTATGAAGTTCTGGCCTACGGCCGGGTAACATGGCGGCCGCTGATTGAGGCGGTTGGGAGCTTCCTCTCTGTCAGCGGCGGGCGTGGTATGCTGGGAGCGAGTGGCGGTCTCAGCAGCTTTGGCAGGATTGCGGGCTGCATATTGTAAAACTCGTGTCCCATCTTGATCTCAATCGATCACCAGAAGCCGCTTTTCAGCACGTCTAAGAAAGGGAAAACAATGGCGCTGGGGAGCGTCTGGAGGGAAGCGTTGGTACGTCTTAGGAGGAGCCGCTCTGCAGCCACAAGACCTGGGTTTCTGCCCTGGGTTTTACGAAGAGAATCCTTGCACACAGAGGCAAGCGAGCAGTCCCGATTTGTTTACTTTCCTCTTCATGAGGAGAATCTGAAAAGAACTTCTCATCTGGGTCCTCGGCGGCTCTATAAAGTGGAATCAATCGTGACTGAGGCAGACAGAGGTTTTAACAATGCAAGACGCACACAGCCTCCCATGATCCCGGTAAGGAGACGGAAGAGGGGAGGTCAGAAAGACCTTAAGGGTATAAAGGAGGGCACAGAGGATGGGGGCTTAAGCAAGGTGTCAGGCAGGAAAGGCAGGAGTAACAAAAAAAAGAGGAGAAGCAGGGGGAGGAAACATCAGCTGGACACAATTTAACTCAGGATTCAGCAAAAAAAAGTCTACAAAAGTCTTAGCAGTTAATAGATATACTCTAAGAAGTAGAGGAGTCTGGCGCGTAGAAGACTTGATGGTCAGTGTAAAAAGTGTGCAGGGAAACCCGGTGGTTCAAGTAATTTCACCTAAGCATTCAAAAGAAGCTGAAGGGGACAAGTCATCTTCGCCAATATCTGAAATAGAAGGCTCTATAACGAAAAGAAAGACAGGGAACTCGGAAAGTAAATAGAAAGAGAAAGAACCCAGTGGGAAAAGTAAAAAGCTAAAAATCACACCGTCTCTATGCTCATATTTTAAAGTGAAATCCCTGCATTCTCCTCCTAACTATTCAACTAGCCCTGTAGCACCAAAACAAAGTGTGAATATTTCAGCTCTAGCCTCAGAACTAAGTCAGAAAATAAATTTATATTTAAAAGCAGGACGCCGGGAGGATATTGTCACCCAAATACCATTAAAAAATAGATTTGGATTACTGGCAGGTTTGGAGGACTCCGCTTCGGTAGATACGGATGACCATACGGTAAAGCTCCTCCAAAGTATTCAGAGGGACCAAAGTTGTTTGCCCTTGCAGAACTCCCCTTTTGCCCCCCGGACGATGGTACTGGCCCAACTCCAGAGCGGATACAGGAATCTCCTCATGATTTGGGGAAACTAATGTTAACCATGTATGCAGAGATCAAACAAAGGTTTATTGTCTCTGAAGAAAACCCCAAAAAATTTCAAGGGCAATGTGATTCGATGGAAGAAAACCGAAACAAAATCCAGGGCAATGTGAATCGATGAAAGTCAAGATTAACTTTTTAGTTAAGAGGGTCAGAGTTATGGAGCAAGGTGGTCTCTAATCAGATGGGGATCACTAAACTACAAAAACATGAACAAGAACTAACTGAGAGATAAAATTGAATTCCTTGAAAATAATGCGAAGCGCAATAACATCAGAATTCTAAATGTTCCAGAAGGGGTAGAAGGGGGTAACATTAAATCATTTCTTGTCTTGCTTGTTTTAGAACAGAACAGTGATCTTGATCAAGCTTCTTTGGAAGAAGATATACAGAGAGTTCATCGCGACCCCTTCATTGCTCACACCGGCAGAAAGTCAGCTAGGAGGATTTTAGTAAATTTTAGAACGTACACGTTGGAGGAAAAGATTCTTACAGGGGTATTAAAAGCAGGATCATATAAATAAAACGACTGGTCCTACTGTATCGGATCCGACCTTTTCTCGCACCACGCTTGATCGTCAATGGGAACTTAGTAAATTTATTCCTGAACTAAAAGAGTTAGGTGCAACAGCAACAATTAGATTTCCTGCTTCACTTAGAGTGATGCTAAATAACAAAATGCACAATTTCAGAGATCCTAATTAAGTAAGAGCCTTTATAGATGGAACTAAAGGATAGCCACATCAGTAAGTTATCTGTACATAGATGCCCTCCGGGACAGGGAAAAGCTCTAAAAGAGGTGTAAGATTATACCTCAGGAAAAATGGGAGGGTTCCCCAGGGTGGGTGAGCGGGGCATAGATAGGGAAATAAAATGTATAAAAAATCTCAAGAAAAAATTCACAAAGGGTGAGGGAGCATTTGGGAAAAAAAAAAAAAAAAGTCCTCAATTGTCACAGCCGTAGTTTAGGTTTAGGTTTTTTAGGCTACCAAGCAACATGGAGTGTGTTTTGATTTATGTGTTGGAATGCCGGTAAAGAATAAAATTAGTGGTCTGAAGATAATGACATGGAATGTCAACGGATTAAGTCTTACCTAGAAGAAAAAGATTTTTAGAGTATCTGAGACTCTGTGATTCGGATATTAGTTTTGTTCAGGAATCATACTTGGCAAAAGAGGAATGGCCAGATATAATAAAATATCTACCTTGGCTAGATTACTGTTTATATACATCTCAATAAGTTACTATAAAATGGGTAACAATTTTGATCAAAAAAACATGTCATAGTGTACTGGGAGAAACACTGGTTGATCCGTCAGGGAGGTGGATCATAGTTAAGCTTAAAGTACAGGGTCTCTGGGTAGCTTTAGTCGGGTATTACGGCCCCAATTTAGATGATACAGAACCCCTAAAAAATTTATTTTTACATCTACTTGAGGTGAACTTCCCTATTATCATGGGGGGCCATTTTAATACTACTTTGGATCCAAGTCATGACTCTACATCTAAGAGGTCAGCAGCGGCTAACCCAAAAATGAGGGCGGTAGTGCAGTAAATAATGCAAGACCTAGGCTTGATAGATATTTGGGCTACAAAGGGCCCGAAACTCCGACAAGCTGCAGGGAGGTACACGTTTTATAACAAAAAACATGGCCATAGGGCATGAATAGATTTCTTCTTGGTTTCTTCTTCGATTAGTCAGCAAATAAGTAGGGTATTGCACATACCAGATCACTCTGCAGTTGTTTTATATCTTGAGATAAAACATAACACAGAGGAAAGGAGATGGACTATGAATAGATCCTGTGGAGAAGTGTGGCTCAATGGTGAGAGCGGCAGACCCTGATGCAGAGGTCTGGCCCAGGACCAGGGTTCAATTCCCTGCCTCAGCGGGTCTTGGGTTCCACAGCGGTATTCGTACAAGCGCCTTGAGACCCTTGCAGGTAAGTAGTGCACTATACAAGTATCAATTAACATTTTACATTTACATGCTTATTGTTTGATTTAACAATAATAACTACCCTGAAACTTTCCACAAAGTAATTCTTCAACATTAACCTTGGGTCTGCACCTTTGGATACGGTCTAGGACGCTTTTAAAGCCTACCTCAGAGGTATATTAATTGGTCTCGGTATATCACATAAGAAAAAGGAAAAAAAAGAACTTGAGGTACTAGAAAAGCAGTCAAAAGAGCACAGAGAGTGCTAGATGGCTCTCATAATACAACAAACGAAGAAGAACTATCCAAGACTAAGGCTAATCTAGCTGATTACCTAGAGATTAAGATAAAACAAAAATGGGAGGCGAGTACATTCGCAAATCATGATTATGGGGAAGGCCTGGAAAACAAGGGCAGACCTAGTTAGGAATACCATTAAAGAAATCAAATGTCCGGAAACTGGGCTAGGGATAATAGAGGAGGGAGGGATTAAACAAGCATTTTCACTGTTTTTTCAACATCTCTATACAGAGAATCTAAGTCCAGACACTGATCAAATAGCAGCCTTCTTTCAAGATATTGATCTCCCAAGTATTAGTGAAAAAAATAGGAATGAGCTATCAGCCCCATTTACGATTGAGGAAATTTATGGAGGCATTAAAAGCTTGAAGAAAGGGAAAACTGCAGGACCCGACGCTCTACCTAATGAAATATATTCTACTTTAAAGGAAGAGTTAGCGCCCATATTATTAGATTTGTTCAACTCCATCTACATCTCACAACTGGCTTTCCATGTATCATGGCAAGCAGCCACCATAATTGTATTATTAAGACCTAATAAAGACCCAAAGATAAGTGAGCCATATAGACCGATCTCCCTACTCAACTCAGACTATAACATTTTTACTCAGTTAATCTCCAAGAGACTGGAGAGGGTGATCAGTCTTGTCATTCACATGGACCAGAATTGCTTTATTAAGGGCACACACCTTCACAATTTAACTCACAAACTAATCGGTATAATTGACTTGGCCACCACAATCCACAAACTGTTAACAATCATGACCTGTGACGCAGCTAAAGCGTTTGACAGGGTGAATTGGGTGTTTTTACAAGAAATAATTTGGTGTTTCAATCTAGGAGATAAGTTTTTACAAGCTGTTAAATTCTTATATAATAGCCCAGTTGCACGGGTATTGGTAAATGGATCCCTTTCGCTGCAATTTAAAATAGTAAGAGGAACCAGGCAAGGGTGTCCCCTCTCTCCATTGCTTTTTGATATGTTTATTGAGCCACTCGCTATTAAGCTAAGGAAATCTCAGGCAATAACTCCATTTGTTTGTAATGATTAGGAAAAAAAAATAAGCCTTTACGCAGATGACCTAATGAATTGCACGGGTCATTTACAAGATTCAATATCGACTATTTGGGAAATCATAACAAGATTTGTGGAAATATCTGGTTATGCAGTGAACCACAATAAAACTGAAATTATGCAATGGAACACATTTTACAGTTGTCCACAAATAAAGCAAAATATTAGGTATTTCAGCGTAGAGGTGGTACAGAAAATTGAATCAATAGCAAAGGTTAATTTTGATAAAGTAACAGCGAAAGTAAGAACTCTACTACAGAAATGGGAAGCTTTGCCATTATCCTTTTAAGGCAAATCTAATCTTGTAAAGATGTCTATCCTCCCAAAGTATACGTTTTTATTTAACTCTATTCCTCTGGAGTTTATGAAGGAATGGATAAATAAGATGCAAAGTCTTTTTATTAGTTTCATATGGGCAAAAAAAAGCCCCCGAATAGCTTGGCAAAAGCTTAGAGCTAAAAAAGAGAATGGTGGGATAGAAACTCCAGACCTTCTTCAGCATCAGAGGGCATTTCACCTAAAAATCTACAGGCAGCAACTGGGTGACACCCTAGCATTTTGACCACTATATTAGGCCCTAACAGTTATTTATAAATCCCAAGCTAGATTCTTATTGTTTAAATTTGGCGACCCAAAATACTACAAGAAAGTGAAATTAAAAGTCCTATCCGCAGCATGCAGGGGATGGCATCAAATAAGACTATCACAACGTATTCCTTATTACAGTACTTTGGCCCCAGTATGGAACTCACCGGGAACCCCAATTTGTTTACAAGACTCCCTAGCCAAAGTAATTCAAGACAATGGATTAGAAAGGTGGGGGGAGTTGTTGGAGCACGATGAATTGATATCATGGCCAAAACTTCAAGTTGCAACAAAGGGGGACATCTCTGAAATTCAAGTATCTTCAATTATTAAGCTGGGCTAAATCACTTTAAAAAACTGGAAATGGAAATGGGTGGTTTGAACGGAAGGCAGCTACTTTTCCAGTGGGACGGAAGGAAATTGCCATATGGTACTGGAATATGATCCACTCCCATGAAGATTTGCAGCAGTGGCCCGGATCTATTTGGAGGAAAGAGCTGCCTAGCTACGATCGGGGTACCTTATGGCAAGTATCTCCATCTCTTCTATGGCAAATTGTTAACGCTGCACCATTAAGAAAAAACATTTATTTACAGTTCATAAGGCTTATTGGACCCCAAGAAGATTATCCAAGGTTGGTTCCAGGAGAGTGAAATGTCAAAAGTGCGGGGAAATAGAGGCTGATGAAGCACATATGTTTTGGAGATGCCCAGGATTTCAACCGTTTTGGGAGACAGTAGGTTAAATGATTTTCAGCATCATGGGGGTTGAAGGAAAGGTGAGTCTCCCACAGGTAATTTTTGGGGTAATACCAGATAATGACACATTAACTAGCCTTTGGAAGAAGTATAAAAGTTTAATGTTTGTGCTAATTTTATTGGCACGAAGGGAACTAAGTATTAATTGGGTTTTGCCTGGCCCACTGTTAGAGAGCGATTGGATCCACAGGGTTGCCAAATTAGATAGGGCAATACACACAACAAAAAACACCTAGATTTTGGGATATTTGGGACAATTATTGTAAAACCAGATAGGAGCAGACGATGGGCCACATTAGGTATAGTGTAGTAAATATCCTTTCAATGTTTTTCTTCTTTTCCTCCTCCTATTTCTTGGTAGTTATGTTTTTCCTTTTCTTTTTCCTTTGTTTTCTTTTTATCTCCTTTTTTTCTTCTTGCACTAATTTGTAGGGGATTTCAGTCTATGATTATGTTTAGCCATACAGGTTTGGGATGGGATAGTCCATTGGGTGTGGACTGATAATCCTAGAGCAGAAGTTTCTGCGGGACCTGTTATACTGGAGAGCGAGCCTGGGGTACAGAGTGATGGACTATGAGGATGAAGGTCGAGGCCAGACGTGGACCCGAAGTGATGCGTACACGCCTTCAAGGGGTTGCTGGTGCTTCCACCACTGTTCAGTTATCATGATTTCCCATTTTTTTCCTATGGACTTCTAGTTGTTGTAACTGTAAGTAAGTGTAACAATGTTTATTGTTTTAATGTTATGCAATTTCCTGTGGGTGCTGCATTATGGAACAATGTTCAGAGCTTGTCAATTCAAAATAAAACTTTTGAACTTACATAGACTCGGTGGTATTTGGTGTGGACTTACACGAGTTAGCGAGCGAAAGGAAGGGTGTGCATGAGCATTGCTTCCACGACTGAGAGGTTGGGTGCCTTATGTTCTGGGTTGTCTACTTGTTGGGTATCTTGGGGGGAGGGTTCGGAGAGCTAATAGTTATGACAAGACACTTCTATAACTAGTCAGGCAGGGGATTGTGGTAGGATATGAACTTCTGCAAAGTTATGTATGTGCAAAATCCCTACAACAGTAGTAGTATGTCCTATCCTATCAAATGGTAATAAATCTGGTTGGGCATTTGTTGGTGGGAATTATCGAAAAGCCTCAAGATTAACAAAGACCCAAGAGCAATAAGACTAGAAGTAGAACAAGAGGACAACCCAAAGGACTGGACTCAATGGCTAGAGCTACAGGTGAATCTGAGTTTTATTTAAAACCTTTTAAATAAAGAGTGGCCAAACTGGGCAAGCTTAGCTACTACAGACAGACTAATAGTAGTAGTACAGAGAGTCATCATAGCAGAGGAATTTAGAGGCAGGGATAACAAGAATTTCGAAACAGATAGTCCAGTTCGAAGGATAATTGTTGGTAGAAAATAGCATTAGGAATTCCGGAAACAATAGTTCGGAAAAAATATGGTGCATTAAAGGTTCTGGAATAAGAATTATTAATATTAAAAACAAGAAGACTTACTAGGGCCAGCAGAAATGCCCTTGTCTGTGTCCTCCTGTTGCTGTTGTGCTTCTACCACTGACTGCAACCCTGTCTGCCTGCCCCTGGGTGCTAAACAAGAAAGATATAAGTAAGAGACAAACATTGATGATTGGTGTGAAACACATTAAATATTTTTAAAGGACGGTCAAAAAAACATTTATGTAAACAACAATTGCAATAAATAAATTGACCAATCTCATCTGGTCAACAAGTAGTATCTGGGGATTTGCGGTTCAACTACTTACAATTTATCAACACTAATTCAGTCTTCCATTCTGATTCCAGAATACTATCTAAGCCTAAGTAGTACCTACCACCTGACCTAGCCCACCTATTCCAGGCATGCCAAATGTACATTAAGTATGCATTTCCACTTCTTTTAGTCCTCAACAATGCATAAATGGTCAAATGGAGGACACTTGACTACATTTTTGTATACACCAAATTTTGTGTTGATTGATTGATGCTGATTTTCTGCTAGTGCTAAGCCTATTACCACTCATTGAACAAAATAGAAAAGTATCTACTAAAGACTGGGGTACTTGCAGCACGTGACGGGACAGAGGGGGCATCGCGCATACCAATAAAAAATTACAAACTCATCAAAGTAACTAAACCTAAGTATCAATCCGCCCCTATTTCTTAGTGACAGGACAAAGTAAGGACTAGAATCACTGTAGCATTACGTAACTTAATTTCTCTAAAATAAACTCTTACATAATCACGCTAAGGGGGCGCAAGCGCAAACTTGCAAACAAGTAAGATTAGCAGTGCAAAAGAGCACCTGTGTCATAACAATCACAGAAGACTTTTAAACGTAATTTACCTGTAATGTAAGCAGCAGCATTATAGGTGGTTGGAAAAAAAAAGATATTCGCAATGTATAACGCAGAGCAGAATAACAGGCACAAAGTATTAATAATTAAATAGTTACTCACCAAGACCCGGGACCTCCACTCATAGCAGTTACAGCAGGTCCTGCTCCCGGTCCAGGATATTGGACCACCGGTGCGTCAATTAGTTCTGGGTGCGCCGGACCCCAGAGCAGCAAAACACTGCCCGGCGCACCTTCCCCCACCACTGCCGATGCTCCCGGAGCCCGTACCAAGGCCTGCCACCTGCTGCCAGGGTTAAGGGGAGGTGGCGCTGGACAAAGAAAACCTGTGCAGCCAACTCGAACTCCCCAAATAAGGCCTGTGCCTGCACCCCTTGTGGGTGCCGCCTTCTGCAAGGAAGGCGGTCACTGCTCTGGCTCCTGCATTGAGCCCTTTCACCCTTCAACATGGTCCTGGGGTAGACGGGGTGGGTAAGAATAGGTAAACAAATTTAAAAAGTAAGTAAATGAAATGAAAAGAGCAGGCAATAGAAAAAGAGTAAAACATAGTTGAAAAAACACAAAAAGTAGATAAAATAAAAATATAGAAGCAGGAAAATACTGAGAGAGAGAATAAATAAAAAAGATTTTAAAAAGTGTTTAGAAACAAAGGATTGAAAAGATAGAGGGAGGATTCAAAAGCAGGCCCCAGAACCATAGCAATAGAGTGAAAAACAAGATGGCCGTGCCCATTGCGACCGGGTGGGCAAGTTTGCATGATATTTTGGCCCCGAGCACGCAAAAAGCGTTGCGAACACGTAAAAGCAGTCCTGAACAGGAAATACGTATCACGAATGGGCGCGAGCATGCATTACGCGACCCGGAACAGGAAATAAGCACTGTGAGCAGGTGGAACAAATGAAAACAAGATGGCCGCAACAATAGGCGACCCCATGGGCAAGTTGGCGAGACATTTCCAACGCGATCACGCAGAAAATATTGCAAAAAGGCGGATAGAAACGTCTTTGTCTTCGCGATATTTGCGCAGATTTTTGACATTTTCGCAATCGTTTTTCACAGTGAATTTCGCTAATTCCGCCCAACCCTAGTAAATATACGGCTAATATCTTTAACAGGCATACGACAGAGCTAAAGTGGCATTGACAGCATGATGTTCATTGAACAGTAGTAGTGAACATGACCATGTGGCCCTGGTTCACTGCAGTGATCTGACTGGCTCACTCACCTTTTATAATGGTCTGTTGATGTGTGTTACACTCACTCCTGCTCAACATCATGATGTTGGAAATAATGCACAATGAAACCACACACGAGTTCCAATTTGGAACAGTGTGCACATTGTGCATGTGTGTGTGCTGGAAGTGTATGTCCACCATCAGACACTCAAGTACAGTCAGAAGTGAGTGTAGCACCAATTAGTGTGGGGTGACTAAGTGTGTATGCTGCATGTCATAATGCAGGTGTTAATCAAACATGTGTTTCACAGACTTGCCCCATAAACATTTTGACAGTAAACAGAGGGGTATCATATGAGCATGGCCACACAGTGGAGGGCAGGAAGTCACTCTAATGTACTGCAATGCAGGAAAGCAAAAGGGCATAAATGCACTGCATCTAATAGTATGCACTGCGTTCCTGATGTTTCCCCTTTGTCAGTGCCATTTTGGCTAGCTGGCTAGGCCTAACACAGACTCCCTTGCACAATGTATTAAAAAGGAAGGTCTGGGCCTGGCAAATGGGTTAACTTGTCTGGGTAAAATGGCAGTGTAAGCAGCACGCACAGACAGGGCTTGAGACATGTTTTAAGGAGCAACTGAAGTAGGTGGCACAATCAGTGCTCGAAGCCCACTAGTAGCATTTAGTTTACAGGCCCTGGGCACATGTAGTGCTCTTTACTAGGGCCTTTAGGTAAATTAAACTAGGCAATTGTGGTTAAGCCATTGTTACAATGTTTTAGGGAAAGAGTACCTGTACGTTAGCACTGGTTAGCAGTGGTAAAGTGCCCAGAATTCTAAAGCCAGCAAAAATGAAGTCAGTACAAGGAGGTCAGAGGACAAAACATGAGGGGAAAATACATAAAGGATGCCAGGTCCAACTCCTGCCAAATTAAAAGTAGGGTTTTAATGGAAGGTATATTTTTAACCCAGACAGAAGCAGTGATGGATTTTCTGGAAATGTATAAGAATTCTAAAAGAGAGACAAGCAAGGGCAACAGCATCCCGTGACCTTGCTGCCAAGTTTGGCTATGTAAATATGAATGCAGTGAGAATGACTGAAAAATAAGTTTAATCATATATATGATAAAGATATAGTAGTTTATGATATACTACCAATATTCTCGATGAATTAGCTAAATCCAAGATGTGAAAACTGAATAATGCTAGTCATGCATGACAGATAGTACTGATTAAGGTATTACAATTCTAGACATGATTGTGTGTTGTTAGTAATACTATGGCAATGGCCATTCTGGATAAATGTGACAAAGATAGATGCTGATGTCTTGTTGATGGATTTGTAAATGTTTAGACCTGCACACCAGTTAAAGCGTGTATTTTTGATCAATGTTTTAAATTTTAGTTCAATGGCAGTAGTGAACAATTGTAAATATCAATAAGGACTAGCTAGAGAAAGAATTTAGAAGACTCAAGTATGTACGTAACTGTTAGAGGGGGATTCCCTCAAGCTTGATCTGTTTTGTCTTGTGAAAAGCTTCAAGGGTCGCCTGGAAGAGAAAGAGACCGAGTTTTTCGATCTGGTTCCTCCTTGGACCAATTTGTCCTTCCGCCGCGCCCGTATACCAAAACAGATCAAGCTTGAGGGAATCCCCCTCTAACAGTTACAGCGCCTTAGCGTGCGCCACACATAGTCAAAGAACTACACAAACACTTAAATATAAGTTTAATATTTAATTTAATTTGCACCTTCTCACTTAAATAAATGGTCCTTAGAAAAGCCAGCTTAAACAAAGGCACTGGCTGAAACATGTAGACCACACTAGACGTTGGAGCTCATAATCCATACTCCATAATTACGTCTACCTGCCTTTTATTCGCTAACAGAGGCCCAGTTTATTAAAAGTAAGTAACCCTCGGGTGCTGGGACCTTCTGTATAGCTTTTAACCTTTCACCTTCTCACCCTTTTCACTGCACACTCAGCAAAATACCAGCTCCGCAGTCTCCTGGCGTTGAAGCACACCCGGGGCACATTCAGTGCCACTGTGGTGGGCCCGATGATAAGCATGCCACCGACTAGGTTGGTGGGTGAGGGCTTTATAAGGAAAACAATGCTTTTCCCTACACATTGACGTACCTACTTGAGTCTTCTAAATTCTTTCTCTAGCTAGTCCTTATTGATATTTACATATAAATCAGGGGATACGGTCTAGCATATCTAGTCCTCTCTCTCCCATTGATCTGAGTAGTAGTGAACAATTGCCTGAAACTTTTAGCCCAAAAAGTAAATTCATGTCTCCAATATCCCACAAACGTTTAGACGACTTTGAGACACTTGTCAAAAAGGATCTTGAACACATTCAGTACACAAAACCCAAACGCACAAACTTAATGAAAAAGGAAACACACATGTTCAATACATTGAGACAAGACTCCAGAGTTACATTTCAACTAGCCGATAAGGGAGGAACCCTTGTTATGATGGATACTGCATTTTATGAGAATAAAGTTGATCTTCATGTTCAAGATGAGGATACATACATCAAATTAGATTCTGATCCCACGAATAAATTTGCACAACTATTGGCAAAGATAGTGGAGACGGCTGAAACTAAAGGATTGATAACTGCAAACACTTCAAAATATCTGCAAATGAAAATGCCTAAGATACCACATATGTATATGCTGCCGAAAATACACAAACATGCCACTGACCCTCGGTTTTGTCCTATCGTGGCAGGATGTGGATCGATACATGAACCAACAGGACGTTTTATTGATCATCATCTGGTACAAGGGTGGGTCACATGCGTACAAGATACAACAGACTGTCTCAATAATACCATTAGTATGGATTTTGTGACCGATCTTCCACCTGCATCAGGTAATACTGCCATTCTAGTGGTGGTGGATTTGTTTACTAAAATCGCGCATTTCATCCCGCTACCTAAGATCCCTACTTCTAGAGAAATGGCTTTGGTGTTTATGTCTTCTGTAGTCAGGATCCATGGGTTGCCATCCGCGAATATATCTGACAGGGAGCACAGTTTGTGTCCCATTTTTGGACTGAACTGTGCTCTGTGCTTAAGATGGAAATACGATTATCATCAGCATATCATCCACAATCTGATGGTCAGACTGAGCGAACTAACCAAACCATGGAGCAGTACCTAAGGTGCCTTGTGTCATCCCTGTCCTTTGAATGGGTGGTTGCTCTTCCTATAGCAGAGTTTGCCTACAACAATAGTCTGCATACTGCTTTGGGCATGACTCCTTTTTTTGTTCAATGGGGTATCATCCTAGGGCGTTAGCCATCCAACCCACTGGGCATGTGCCAGCCATAGACGATATGTGTAGGAAGTTTGGCGATATTTGGGGTAAAGCACGGGAACAATTGCAGGTGGCGAAGGTCAACATGAAAGCCCAGGCTGACAAACATCGTATCCCTGCTCCATCATATAAGGTGGGCGATCAGGTGTGGTTGGCCTCTCGTCATCTTAGGCTGCAGGGGTCTCGCAAGTTACAGACTAGGTCTGTGGGTCCGTTTGCTGTCATGCAGGTGATTAACCCTGTGGCTATAAAGCTTGAGTTGCCTGACGGTTATAAGGTCCATCCTGTGTTTCATACGTCTTTGTTAAAGCCTTATGTTCCCTCTACTCAGGTATTGCCACCACCTCCTCCCCTGATGGTTGATGGGGAAGAGGAGTTTGAGATTCAAGCTATTTTAGATTCCAGACGCAGGAGGGGTCGCCTCTTCTATCTTGTTGATTGGAAGGGCTATGCACCGGAGGATCGGACATGGGAGCCGGCTGGAGGTGTACATGCGCATCGGTTGGTTTGCTTGTTCCATACACAACATCCCTTTAAACCCCGCCTTGTGGGAAGGATCATTGGGGGGAGGGTACTGTTAGAAATTAGGTCTGGTCCACTTTCTACTGCAATGCTTTGCCATCACATGACCTGCCTTGTTGGGATTTAGGACTGGCCCAACCCATGAATCAGTTCTTGGTATCTTATTAAGTTGGGTTCCAGGTTCTGGGTCTCTTTGTTTCAGTCTTGTTGGGTTCACAGGCTCGTGTTCCCTATTCTATCCATTTTTCCCTGGTTTTGGATTCCCGTTTTTTGTTGCTCACTCCTCTGAACCTTTGCCCCTCCCCCCCTTCACTTGTTGGACTTGTTCGTTATCCGTAAACCATAATATCAGTGACCCTGCCTCTGGAGCTCGGTTTTTGTGAAGCTTGTCGACTCATCCTTAGAGGGATTGCTGGGGCCCCAGCCCCCTCGGACACTCACCTGACACGAAGTACGACACATTGGGACTTCTGGTGAGAAGAGAGGAGCCACCCGGAAAACGCTATGGGACTGCAGAGTAGCGTGCTTGACTTCCGCAGTTTGTGTATCTGTCCACGAAGTTGTATGCTGCTTGGTCTTTTCCCGACGCGCTGACAGAATTAGAACAGCGCGAGTTCGCGCCGGACGCTGTGTTGAGTAGTTGATGTATTTTCTTTGTCCTCTTACCGAGTATTGGTTGCTCACCTGTCCCTAGGGTTTTTTTTATGCCATTGAGTCGGCTTTTTCCCCCCTATATCCATTTATTAAGAGACCTGTGCATAGAAGAAATTCCTGGCAAATACCCCTAGACAAACGAAGACCGTCACTGGGATTCACCTGTTTTCCTGCTACCTGCACTTCCCGGGGCCGGTCCTGTCTTTGATACAAGTAAGGAGGTGGTGTACTGTATATGGCAGAGTGTGGTCATAGACTAAGGAGGGAGGTTGTTGGGATCTGGGGACACAAGAAGTAATTGTGCATATTATTCCTGTAGGTGCAGAAGCGTGGAGGTGGTAGCAAGTGATTGGTCTGCTGTCCTGTTCTAAGGGGTGAAGGTGTCCTGTCGTCTCTTTCCCTTGTTTTGTTTTCCCACCCCCTGCCCTGGACTCAGGTGTTGTCTCATGGTTGTATATATCCTATGAGTAACATTTGTGTTGGGGTAGTGGATTGGGCCATACTACGTTCCTGCAGTGTTGGTCGGGCCGGTGGAATCTAACAGCAACTCTGTCTGGATAGCATCTAGGATCTTATGAGCTGTCCCTTCAAGGCTGGGATATGAGGGAGAGACCAGAAGGGACTTTTTTTAGCATTTCTATGAAATGTATACTATTGGGCAAAGTGTGACGCAGAAGTGGAGAGACCTGTCCCACTCTTTAGGCTGTTTCTGCAGTCACACAGAGACCATCCGAAAGACGGAAAGCATTGAAGGGTAACAACATGCAAGATGACTGACTTTTCCCTGACCTCTCTATCTCCATGGAACATAACAGCTTGCTGGGAATTTCATTTGATATCACATGGCATTCTGCAGTGTTTTATCTAGTGTTTGTACTATACATATACCAGACATATACATGCATACATACCTACATGTGTCCCTAGCTTCATTTTTCAGATTTTATTTATTTTTCTAAATTTTAGTCAAATTGTATTGTGTGGGTTTTGTGGCTTTAATTGATGTTTGTACAGCTTCAGCCTATCACACATTACTCTGAACAATATCAAAGTGTTCTGCATGTGCCACTGCTAACAGGGTTTGAGAAGAGATTTCCTAAAGAACAGTGTTGTAGCATAGCAAGACTGCACCTTATGATGTTAGAGTGACCTCCCTCTCAGATAAATATTCTATTTTCTAACAGTACTCACAATCACCTATTGCCTTGTTGGATTGCATCTTTGAAAGCCCTTGTTTAAGAATCTACTGGATATTAACTTTCATGAACAGGTGCTATGGAGAGAAGAGACCTAATAAATGCTAGACCTTACCTTATTGAAGTTTCATTTATTTTTTCAACACCGGGGATGAGGATGGGATAGACCTTTCCATGTCGTTCCATCAAGTGGAACTTCATCCAGATTCCCAGGAACTAACTGCATTTACCACTCCTATAGGTTTGTTCATGTTCCGCAGGATGCCGTTTGGCAAATTTCAGAGGGTGTACCCAAAATATTATGCTTCCACAACAACATATTAATTTATGGTGCCACCACAAAGAGGCTGATAAATGCAAGGTAGGAGTAGGAACTGTAGAATATCATGGTCCCACCATCGCCAAGGATGGCTTCAAAACCAAAAAATGAGTCTACCTGATGCTGTAGAGAAAGCTCCTGCCACTACATCCAAACAAGAACTTCTGTCATTCTTAGGTCTCGCAGACATTTATGGCAAAATATGTAAAGAATTTTCAGACTTAGCAGGCAACCTTAGAGATCTTACAAAAATCATCACCATACAAATGGCTAAACGAACACCAATCCTCATTTGAAAATATAAAGGATGATATACTCTCTGCTCCGTATCTGTGTAATTTGATCCCTGCAGAAAAACAGTTCTTGCCACATGTTAGATCTGGGGGGTCTCTAGTTGGCAATGGTTATCACCTTTGTCCAAATAGGGACCTTTACTTCTAAGTCAGGATAAGGGGATTACACTCCTTAATAACCCCCTGCTCACCCCCTTGGTAGCTTGGCACGAGCAGACAGGCTTATCTCAGAAGCAGTGTGTTAAGCATTTGTGAATATACACAGTAATACAGTGAAAACACTACATATGGACACAACAGGTTTTATAAAAATAAGTATTCTTTGTATAGACCTAAACACAAGACCACAAATGACAAAAATCCACAATACTACACTTAAGATTACTTAAAAGATGATTAAAGTCTCTTAGTTGAAGTTGTTGGTAAATGTGACAAAGTTCTCAACAAAGTACCTGGTAGCGTAACGCAAAGTGAACAAAAGGATTGCAAAAGGGGAGATGCATTGGTTTCGTGACCCGAGGAACAGTTGCGTCCTTCCTCAATGCGTGCGCAGAGTAGGGGACTCATCGTGAGCCTAACTGGTGCGGAGGTGATGCGTAGATTCTCGGGTTTGCGGGTCCGGTGCGGTGCGCAAGATGGCGCCTTGATGCGATGCGATGATCCAGTTGCAATGTGAGATGATGGCACCCTTGATGCTGAGATATGATTATGATGACTCCATGGCAGCCTTGCAATGACTCTGCACTTTGGAGCCGCGACAGGCCCTGCGGCACGCTTCTCCGGTGAATCGATGACGACTCTTACGATGGCGTAATGCCTTTCCGGTGATTTAACAGCAGACAGCTTTGATGAACACACGCTTACAGGGAGATGCTGTGAAGGCTCGCTTCTACGGCGTTGCGATGATTCCAGCTGTGGCGGTGACACGCTTCTTCTTGATGCGTCGCACTTCCAGCTCCCAGCGGCACACAAGTGTCTGGAGCCAGAATTACCAGCAAGGAAATTCACGAGGGAGCTGGAGGTGAAGTCTTTTGTCCCTGACACTTCAGCAGGAGGCAAGCACAGTTCAAGCCCTTGGAGAATATTCTGTAGATGAAAGTCCTTACAAAGGTCCTTCTCCTTTCCCTTGGCAATGAAGCAAACACTGCAGACCAACCCAGCAAACAGCACACTGGCAGAAGGGCAGTCCAAACTCCTGCAGCTTCCTTGTTTCTTCTCCTTGGCCGAAAGGTTTCTTGTTCCAGAAGTGATTTAATTTCTTGGGGTCAAGGTCCCAATACCCCAAAATCCTTTATTCTCTGAAGGCAGAGAGGCCTCTGCCTAGTCTAAAATAGTTCTTGAGCACTTTGTTTACATGACTCACGTCTTCCTTTCACTGTGCAGGGCAGAGACATCAGCCGCCCCACAGGAGGTGGAGCCAGCACAGGGGAGGAAAGATACAGATCTGGAGCACTCTGTTGACATGATTCCTCCTCTCCTTTCACAGTGAAGGGCAGAGACATCAGAAAAACCACAGGGGGTGGAGCCAGCATAGTAGAGGGAAGGCCCAGCCCTATTCAGGTCCCAGGTGCAACTCCTCCCACCCACCTAGATGCAGGTATCTCTATTCACCACCGGGCTGCCCAACCTGTCTCCTGGAATCCCCCAGCCCTGTCACTCGCAAACCCAGACAAGGAATACACAACCTAGCAGGCAGGCTCAAATGGATAGGCAAGCAAATACCTATTTTCTAAAAGTGGTATTTGCAAACACAGAATATTAAAATAAACTTTACTAAAATATGTATTTTATTATTCTGAGTTCGGGCATACTAAATTCAAATGTATACCATGTTCCCTGAGTCAGTTAGGATTATAAGAATGTAATATTCTAACGGCCCAATCTGCCTATGAGAACAGGTAGCCTTCAATAGTAAAAAAGGAAGTTGGCTGTAATTCACTATTAGAACATGCTACACACATCAAAGCATGTCCTACCTTATACTTACAATGCACCCTACCCATGGGCCTACCATAGGGGTGTCTAATATGAAGCAAAGGTAAGGTTAAGGGACTGGCAAGTGGGTGCACTTGGCAAATTCGACATGGCAGTGGTAGATTGCACACAGGCCTTGCAATGGCAGGCCTGAGACACTCTTTACAAGCTGTTTCTGTGAGTGGCACAGCCAGTGCTGCAAGCCCACCAGCATAATTTGATTTACAAGCCCTGGGCACACATGGTGCACTGTTCTAGGGGCTGACAGGTAAATCATATAACCCAATCATGGAATAACCAATTAGTACATTAATTTAACATAGGTAGCACTTGCACTGTGGCACTGATTAGCAGTGGCACAGTGCCCAAAGCATAAATCCAGCAAAACATATCAAAACAGCGGAGGCAATCTGGCAAAAATGGCAGGGAGACTCACGCCCATGATGTCAGGTATAACACCACAGATACCAGCACCAAAGGTCTTGGGGCCATGTTATCCCAAGTCATCAATGGTAAAGAATGCATTTTGGCCTCCGCCTTGTGCACCCTCAGTAATTCAGAAAAAACTACTCTACCTATCCAACATAATCTCCATCCACTGGTCTGACCACCACCTCATATTAGTCACAATTGCTACCACGCCCAACCCCCACCCACTAAAAACATTTAAACTAAGAAATTGACCAGAAATCTAAACTTATCCCCCCTGGAGAATTAGAGTCTAAACTCCAAGCCCACCCTTCTTCTCACCCATTCTCCCAAGGTGCTAATGAGCTCATCGAACACTTTAATAAAGTTGTTACCAATGTCCTAGACCTAATGGCCCTGCCTAAACTAAAAAATCAAACAAGTATCCAATCCAAAACATGGTTCAACTCAGAGCTCAACAACGAAAGATGCTCACTTACACTGATGGAAAGAACATGGAGACAGTATCCTTCTCCCTCACATTTGGCACACCTCAGATTAGCTAGATCTTCATACAAGAAACACATTTTTAAAGAAAAGGCATACTTTTTTCGTTCACAACTTGACTGGGCCTAAAATAGACCTAGAGAACTGTTTAACATTGTTCGTAACCAAACATCCTCTGCCCCCCAAAACCGACGGCCTCCACTGCTAAGTGTGAAGAAATTGCCAACTTCTTCTTGGAAAAAATTGCCAAAATTGATCAATCTTTCCTGTTAAGCCAAATCCTTACCAACTCACAATATACTGCTGATATTGCATCAACAGCTCATACCTTATTTCCCTTATCCCCTGATCCTGACTCACACTTGCCACACTACTTACCCCTAATTACTCCTTAGACTTACCTACTACCGCACCTCCCCTTGACTACTCCCCACACTTACCCACCAACACACCCCTTGCACTTAACCACTCTTACACTCAACTTAAAAACAATGCCTCCTAGCATAATTTCCAACATGTTACTGAGCTTAAAGTTCTTAACATCTTTGCAAAACTAAAACCGTCCTCTCACACTAAAGACCCCTCCCTTCAAACCTTATCCATGACCTTAAGCAGATCATTGCTTGATCTTGGACCACAATCATCAACTCCTCCCTTGCCACAGGCTGTGTCCCTATTTCTCTCCAACTCGGACAAATCATCCCCGCTATTAAAAACCCTAATGCCAACCCTAATGACTTAAACAATCTCCGACCTATCTCTAACCTCGCCTTTCTTTTCAAAACCCTTGAAAAATGTGCCCTGCTCCAATTAGACAAACACATCAAAAATTTCAACTCACGGGATTCTTTACAATCAGGCTTAAGGAAAGGCTGCAGTACTTAAACTGCGATACTAAACATAATAGATGACATTCACCACTGCCTTGATAATGGTGGGACCTGCCTACTTATTCTCCTTGATCTTTCTGCAGTGTTTAATACAGTTAAGTTGGCCTCAGTGGTCCGGTTCAAAAATGTTTTTTCTCCTATTTCCAACACTATAAACAGAAAATCCAGTTCCAAGATTGCCTTTCTAACCCCACACCGGTCTCTGAAGGGGTTCCTCAGGGATCTATTCTCTCTCCCTTTCTCTTCAATCTCTTTATGGAACCCCTCACCCTCATTCTAAAGCAAGCTGGAATCAATTACCACCTCTATGCAGATGACACCCAACTCTACTATAAGATTAAATCCCACTTGGACAACCTACACCTTAATAACACCCTGACAAATGGTAGGAAACAATTGCTTGATCTGGGAAGAGGTACATGCATCCCACATAATATATCTCTGCAAAATCTACAAAGGAAAGAGGCCATTTTCTCTAACTGCTCCTTTCGGATCAACCCTGACCTCTATAACTATTCTAGGCTTACTAATAGGGCAGGGAAAAGGTTGGAAACTAGAAAGCATGTGGTTAAAGGAAACAGAGAGAGGGGGCATAGGGACAATAACACAAATGGGCCTGGATCCAGGAGAAAGCACTGGAATGGATCATCTCCTTCCTCGACGGAAGAACACAGAGAGTCCGCCTACCACCGTACAAGTCAGAGGCCACCGAAGTCATCTGCGGCGTCCCTCAAGGATCCTCGCTGAGCCCCACCCTCTTCAACATCTACATGAGCCCCCTCGCAGTCATCGCACGCCAACACAACCTCAACATCATCTCCTACGCTCCTACGCTGACGACACCCAGCTGATCCTCTCCCTGACCAACGACCCCGCCGCCGCCAGAGCCAACCTTCACGAAGGGATGAAAGACGTAGCCGAGTTGATGACGACCAGCCGCCTGAAACTGAATTCAGACAAGACGGAAGTCCTCATCATGGGTTCCTCGCCCTCCGCCTGGGACGACTCCTGGTGGCCCCCCGCCCTGGGCAGCGCACCCAAACCGACAGACCACGCAACCTGGGCTTCATCCTGGACTCCTCCCTCACCATGACCAGACAAGTCAACGCCGTCTCCTCGTCATGCTTCAACATCCTGAGCATGCTACGGAAGATCTTCCGGTGGATCCCCACCGAGACAAGGAAGACGGTCACCCAGGCCCTCGTCACCAGCCGACTGGACTACGGCAACGTCCTCTACGCCGGAACCACCGCCAAGCTCCAGAAGAGACTCCAGCGAATCCAGAACGCCTCAGCCAGACTCATCCTTGACATCCCACGACACAGCCACATCTCCGGACATCTGAGAGATCTGCACTGGCTCCCCCTCAACAAAAGAATCACCTTCCGCCTCCTCACCCACGCACACAAAGCCCTACACGATCAAGGCCCCAGCTAACTGAACAACCGCATCAACTTCCACGTTCCCAAATGATGTCTCCGATCAGCCAGCCACGCCCTCGCCGCCGTCCCCCACATCCGGAGAATGACAGCAGGAGGAAGGTCCTTCTCCTACCTGGCCGCCAAGACTTGGAACTCCCTTCCGACCGACCTGCGCCTGACCCAAGACCACCTCTCCTTCAGGAAGAAGCTCAAGACCTGGCTGTTCGAGCAGTAGCAGCACTCCCCCCCCCCAGCGCCTTGAGACCCTCCGGGTAAGTAGTGCGCTATATAAATGTCTGTGATTGATTGATTGATTGATTGCTAGAGATTTAAAGGCAACACAAAAGGCGTATGTTGAATGTCTTCTACTAAATACCCGTTCTGTGGTAAAACATAAATATCAGCTGGAAGATCTAATTCAACATTCCACCCCAGACATAGTCTTTGTGACTGTAACTTGGATAGATAGTACGTCATGTCCTGATTGGAACATTGCTTTGCCAACAGGCTACGCTGTCTTCTCGCAAGACAGGGAGAAAGGTAAAGGGGGGATGGTATAGCCTTCATTTATCAAGACTATTTAAATGTGTTGTAGAAGTCATTTCCGCTCTACCTTCAGAAGCACTGCACTTCTGTGTAAAATAAATAATCTCTCAACCTTTAAGGGGATGCTAATATACCGCCCACCCGTGCCCAAAGCGGCTTTTTCCCATTCACATCTGACACTTATGGAGTCATATACTGATCCTCACTCCCTTACATTCCTTGGTGATTTTAACTATCATCTAGAACTAAAGAATGACTCCGATACATTTAGATTGCTAGACAATCTTGAGGTTTTCAACGTAAATCAACTCAGAACTGTATCTACTCACCAGGCGGGACACATGTTAGATGGTATTTTTACAAACAATCCTGATGTTAATGTAACCAAAATAGTAGCTCTGCCATGGACGTGGAGAAGTGTGGCTCAATGGTTAGAGCGGCAGACCCTGATGCAGAGGTCTGGCCCTGGACTAGGGTTCAATTCCCGCCTCGGTGGGTCTTGGGCACAATTTCCTCGGACCTGATAATTCTTGCCTTGGTGCCTATTCTAATCATAGGTCCCACTCTGCAACTCTGGGCAATAGCTTGCTTAATCTCCACAACGGCCCCAACAGTGCTTCGATTCCTGGCTTCACCCTGGGGGTGCCCAGGAGTGGACATTTCACAGGGAAAAGCCAGGAAGGAATCCACAGCGGTATGCATACAGGGCCAGGACGCCCCTTTGCTGGAGCAGCAGGGCGCTTTACAAGTACAAATTAATTTAATTTCATAAGGCTGTCCATTTCAACATTACCGTTACTCAGCCATAGCATCACACACAGACTATGCCATCCAAGGTACAAATTAGGTGCTAGAGTTGAGTCGGCCCTTGATCACCTCAATGCCCCATTAGAAAAGGACAATAATGAAGCAGCCTTGCAGTTCAACGTCTGGCTACTGGCAGCAGCTGAGTGTGTTACACCTACAAAATTGGTGACGGTAAAGAGAGCTAAGATATCGTCACCTTGGTGCATCCCAGAGCTTACTTGCCTAAAAGTAAACTGTAGAAGAGCTGAGCGTCTCTGGAGACAAGATTATAGTAATCAAATGAAATCTATGTATAGCCTTGCTATTCAACAAATAAGGAGGCAATTATTGCCGCAAAAAAACTTTTTTCACCACGAAAATAAAGGAGGCAGGAAACTCGACCAAGGAACTATACAAATCCCTTAATCTGCTGGCTATACCGCAACAGGAAAATGTGTTTTAAACTGATCAAGCTATGTGTAACAAACCTGCCCTATTTTTCCAGGATAAGGTGCAAGGAATTATTAACGGCCTCCTGAGCTCTCTGGGGTTTCAGGATAAAAAAGAGCAACCAATATGTCCATTCCATTGTAGACTATCCTGTTTCCGGACTGTTACAAATGATAAAGTACAAAAACGTCTTCTCTCCATAAAATGTGGCTCACCCACAGATCCCTGTCCCACCCACAGATCCCTGTCCCACTACCATTATGCATCTGGCCGCCCGGAAGATCTGTAAAAATCTCACACCTCTTATCAACAGAGTTCTACAATCAGTGTACTATCAAGAATTATATCTACTAGACCTCTTTAAAAAAAAAAAAACCTGGACCCAACCGAACCAACAAATTATTGCCCCATTGCTGGCCTACCAATAATGGAAAAACTTTGGAAAAATCACTAAACATAGCGAGCGCTGACTGACTATTTAGATGCAAACCACCTAATGGATACTATACAGCATGGCTTCCGGTCATGCCATTTCACCGAATCAGCCCTGATTATCGCAACCGAAGAGATCTGCAAGGTGGTGGATGAGGGTGGAGGGTGGTCCTCGTGCTCCTGGATCAGTCAGGCACCTTTGACACCGTAAACCACACGGTGTTAGTTCAGCGGCTGAGCGATGTGGAAGTGGACTCCTCTGCCCTGGCCCTCCTATCCTCCTTCTTGGCGGCAAGGGAGCAGAGACTGTTCTGGGATGGACTGCAATTGGATAGTTTCCAACTTTCAAGCGGCGTCCCACAGAGATCCGACCTATCCCTGACAATGTTCAACATCTACGTCACCCCGTTGGCTAAACTTATCAGGAGGCATGGTTTTGCCCTAGTCTCTTATGCTGATGATTCTCAACTTGTCATCTCTATCACTAATCAGCCTAAGAACACAGCTGCCAAGTTTCATGTCTGTCTCACTTAGCTCATAATTTGGATGAACCTTAGCTTCCTGAAAATTAACACCGACAAAATGGAGGTGTTGGAGTTCAGTCCGGGCCGGCCCCTGTGAAATAAGTCCTGGTGGCCAAACGAGGCTGAAGAATGCCCACGCCCTGTGCCCAAGGTCAAGAACCTTGGGGTCATCTTTGATGACCAATTGAATTCCTCTGCCCAGGTAAATTGTCTCACCTCCTCCTGCTTTTTTCTACTAAAAACTTTGAGAAAAATCTTCCCTTTGATTTCACAAGAGATGCAAAAGACTGTGATGGTAGCAATTTTCTTGTCCAAGCTGGACTATTGCAATGCCCTATTCATGGGCAAGTCCTAGATGAGAAAACTACAATCCCTTCAGAAAGCTGCAGCCACACTACTCCTGGGCATACCCAGAGGACAGTCAATTTCAGCAGGAATTAAATCGCTACACTGGCTTCCTGTCCCACAGCGGGGGAATTTAAGTCTCTATGCCTTGTGCCTTGTGCATAAGGCACTGTACAGTGGCGTGCTCAGAAAATTCAAAGACTGTTCCCACTCTATATCCCCCCACATGCTCTTAGATCTGCAAGTCTGGGTTTTCTAAGGACCACAAGACTAGCCGGGCAAGATGGGGAGGCAGGGCGATATCACAGTGTGCTTCAAAGCTATGGAATAAAATGCCTACGGCCATGAAACTTCAACCCAATTTGCAGCTTTTTAGGAAGGGTCTGAAAACATGGTTGTTTACTTCCGCTTAGGTCCCCGGTTAACAAAGTGCGTTGATCTTGTTCACACACCCTAGCACCAAGACGCCGCAGCAATCGAGCGCAAAATAAACATATGAACATAAACATAAACAAAGGTCCAATCCTGGTTCCAATCAAATCATATCAAACTCAAACATAGCAAAACTGAAATCATTCTCTTCTCCCCTAAAAATAACTCTCTTCTCATCCAAACCTGGATCTCCGACCTCATGACCATATGATGCTTTCAATTGTTCACTCTCCTTATCTAGCTCAGTAAAATCTCCATTAATAATAACCTAACTCTCAATGCCCTCATTAAAAATTTGGCTAAAGGAGTCCTTTTCACTCTCCGCCATCTTAAGAAAATTAAACCCTTCATTCCAAATGATGAGCCTACAGCACTCTAAATTGTATGGGTGAACTATACTCATGGTTTAACCACACTCACATGTATTTTTTGCGTTTGCAGTGTTTCATGATTCTTAAGATGTGTTTCTTCAAAGTTATATTAGCAAGGAAATGTAGTGGGCACATTTAAGTAGGACTTTGTATGTATTAAAGAAACCTATAATTCCTGTATGTATAATTTGCAGGATGAACTATTATATGTTCAATGTAATTTGTGTCTAGTTCAGGTTGCCTGAATTGTCGGCCCAAGTTACAAGTTGTTTTGAGTTTCGTTTCTCTTTGGTTGCTCAAGAATTATAATTAAATCAATCCTTTTTGTGTTCGAAGAGAGTATGTTCTCATCCTACTGCAGGTGCTGGGATTCAACGTCGTTATTCTTAGATTTAAGGAGATACCGGTAATGTCTTTTAAGAAGGCTGAAAGGCGAAAAAGGGAGGATGCCTTTCGTGTTTGGCCTATCTGAAAACCAAGGCCACTTGAAGAATTACCAATTTAATCAAAGCTTCTGTGGAAACTTACTAAAAGATTTTGCAAATGGAAAAGTTCACCTTGTGACGTATTGTGGGTTGAACATTGCCTAGTTTTATGATGCGTCGGGATAGATTCGAAAGACTTCTGCTTATTTGCAGAGGCGAAGGAGCATCTTTGAACGAGCTCCATAGCTATTAACACATTTGATGTGAGTTCTTCTTAGGAAGGCAACACGTGCTGACACCTTTGGGATATCGGGGGAAAAGGTAGGATGTTCATGTAGAGCAGTGTAGGAAAGATATTTTTTTTTCTTACTTCTCTAATGAAAAGAGAATTGGACTTAGTTTCAATTCTTTGTTGCATTCTGATTTTGGAGTTCATCGCAATATGTAATTTGTGCCAAATTAATTATATTTGTAGATTCTGCTCTGTATTAATTTTTATACATCTGTATACTCCGATATTGAGGTGCATTTATATTCAATTATTTTTGGCCTTATAATAAATCCACAAAACTGAAAGTTTGAGTCTGAGGTCCTTTAAAAGCATGACTTCATTGAAAGTATAATCTTGAATTGTTTTATTCCCCTCAAACACTTTGGCAGGCTATAAAAAGACCATCAGATTTAAACTTAGTTGGGAAGGCAAGTAGTAAAATTTAGCGTAATCAATCCAATCACTGGTCCTTTCGCGAATTGATTACGGAAACGTCATCCTCACCGAAATTACAAGATCCACCTGGCCCCACTCAAATCTGTGCTCAACCTTGCCGCCAGACTCGTCACCGACAGCAAGCGTTCGGACTATATCTCCCCAGTCCTCAAAACACTTAACTTGCTTCTCATTGAAGGTAGACCCTCCTACAAGACTGCTTGCATTACACACAAAGCCCTCCATCAAAATAACCCCCTTTACCTTTCCAATAAACTCAGCAGTGCAGGCATCTCTCGGGTGATGAGAAGTACCAACTCTCTCCTCCTCTTTTCTCCCCTGCTAAAAAAGAAAAACACACAATCTGGCTCTTTTTTCGGTAATGCCCCAAACATCTGGAATGCCCTCCCCATGGACCTGCAATGTAACCCTTCCTACATCAGCTTCAAAAAAGACCTCAAAAGCCGTCTACTCAATAATTAGTGGGGGTCATAACCATTGTACCTCAACAAAGGGCTTGTTCCTACTATATGTATGGACAAAAATCCTCCTTTTTCTCCTTTCTGAAGTCCTTTGCACATTGATGGGAGGGCGGACCAGCAGGACACTGTGTAGCAGTTGTGATAATCAGATCCACTGCGGTGACACTCCAAATAGGGTGTGTCCTTTAAGAGATATTTGGTTGATTTGTGTCCATACATATAGTAGGAACAGGCCCTTCGTTGAGGTATAGTTATTGAGTGGGGGGCGACCTGTTCCTGTTCTCACCCCCTTTGGCTCCTAGTTGTGGATAGTAGGTCATAACCGTTGCCCTGTAATCCCAACTTCCTACCCCCATTTAGGCCCCCCCATTCTCTTACTGTCCCCCTCCATGCCCCTCTCCTACTTCGATTTCCACTGACACAGTTGCACTTGCCCCCTGTGTTGCCCTTCTGCTCCTCCCCTTCCAGACACACCCCCTTCTCTTCCATCTCACCCCCTTCTTCATCTGTCTTCCACCCCCTGCCCAACGTCTCACTTCATTCTACCTGCAGCCCTCTATTCCCACCTCCTCCCATATATATATTACCATTTGCGCCTTTATGTTTATATGTAAATAGCGTTTGTACTGTCTGGCTGTTATACTTGTTCTGTATAAGCGTAAACAATGTCTCCTTTATTAACCTGTCCAAATCCCATGTTATTGAACTATTATTGTTCTACCGTTACTGTCCTCACAGTTATGTAAAGCGCTCTGATACCTCTGGGTCTAGCCAACACTATATAAAACCTCTAAAATAAATAAATAAAAATCAGTGGTGGAAAAAGAAGCACTGGTTTATTTTTGAGCCATAAAACAATTTAAATTCTATTGATGTGGAATCAAATTCACTGTTCACATAGACCATAAACCACTCACGTTCATGTTCAGTCCTAAAGTATCTCTTAACAGCACACCATATATTGCAAATGGGTCCTGGGCTTGAAAAGTTTTTGCTTTAGGATGCAGTATGTCTTAGGTGATCTTAACATAGCTGTCATGACCCCACTGCTTAGTCCTACATTCGGCAAGGTCAAGAAACGAAATTGCAAGGACCAGAGGTCATTCAATAAATATCCACACTGGTTGCGTCAAGTGCCTACCTGGAAGACCACTCTGAAATCCATTCTCAGGGTTTTGAGTCTGTCTTCATTTGCTCCCGCTATGCCACTGCGAGAAGACAAAGGTTCTCGCTCTAGTCTTCTGGAGCATGAGACCAGTAACGTCTATTCAGCGCACGCGCGCCCAGGTAACTGCGCACTTCAACGGAAAAGATCGACGGAGAGAGCAGCGTTTCCTCAGCGCGCATGAGTTCTAGTGCGCTTCTTCAGAGTTTCAGAGCAGTAGTGTCTAGGAAAGTATTCAGAACTATTTCTTGCGTTTTCACCCGAGTCTTGTGGTAATTTGTTTCTTTCACGAATTCATCTTCAGAGTTCATTTGCCGTCAGAGAACTTTTATCTGTCAAGTTCAAGAGAGGAAGAAGTCAAGGATATGAGAGATGCGTAATCATTTGGAGGAACACCTTCTGTGAAGAGAGGGTTTCCATTCTTCAGAACCAAGTAAGGAATTCCGTTACTAATTGAATACAGCGCCACCTCAGCATTCTGTGAGGAGTATTGTGACTGATTTATAGGCGCTACGCAATGTAACAAGACTGTCAAGTGACTGTTCAAAGACTCTTGCTTCAAAGAATTGTATGCTCAGAAGCACGTAGAGACTTGGAGTTCAATTCAAAGACTGCTCTTAGTTCTTGTGAGAATTAAACTTAAAAAGCTCTAAGTCTTCATTTCACGAAAGCTTGAAAGAACATTATTCTCAATTCATCTTCAGTTCTTGAGCGGGGACTGAGCTCTTTTCAACTGATCAAAAACCAGCTCAGGCAAACGTTAGAGAGGGGCAAAGTCATTGGTGATTAAGGTAATGAGAGTAATATCTAAAGAATAATACAGTGTCAGAATTTACTAGTTTAGAATAGAATTACATTATTGTTATTGTTACAGGTACTTCCAGAAGAAAATAACCGAAGAAAGACGAGTTCTGGTCGGTACCATCACCAGTGAAGTCTCTCTTGTTTGTCTTCCACTTCCCCTTTCCCTTCTGGTTGAATCCAGGTGACTAGTGTTTAAATCACTGTCTCCTGTGTTTGGTCAGGGGGTGTAGGGGTCTAGCGTCTGTTCCTGGGGAGGTCGCATTTGGTGTTCTGACAGATTGAAGTGCCCAGAGGCCTCTTTCTGAGGTGCACAGATCTCTCCCCGAGCAGACATGGCAGAAGGCTTAGATGTCAAGGCTCTGGCCACAGTCCTAGATAGTATGCAAAAACAATTAAATAATTCATTGGAAGGCAATAAAAATCTCAGGGCAGAGATAGAAAGGACTAGTCAAGAAAATTTACAAATAAAATTAAGATTAGATGAGTTGATAGAAGCAGGTCCAAGTTTTAAGTCTTCGGCAAGTCAAATTAGTAGCTCATCACCCTCTGATATCTCTACCCAAGTAATTCATGCAGTCTCGCCCATCATTCCATTAGCCTCTCCTGAGAGATTTAGTGGGGATCCCCAGAAAGCTCAAATCTTTCTCACGCAATGTTCTTTACATTTTTTGTGTAGGCCCGTAAAATTTGCTAAGGATCAATCAAAGGTGGCTTTCATTCTGTCGTATCTGACTGGTGACGTAGCTGCGTGGTCCATGTCTCTAGTTACAAAGGACGACCCCATTTTGTACAAGTTTGAGGAATTTAAAGTGGAGTTTTTGAGAATCTTTGATAGACGTTCAGCGTCACAAGCTACAGACAATGAATTACTGGATCTAAGACAAGGCAATAGAGACTTGGTGGCATATCTAGCTCAATTCAATAAATTGATTGTTGAGACTCAATGGCCGGAAGCGAAGAGAGCTGCCATCTTTTATCGAGGTTTAAAAGATGAACTTAAGGACGCTCTAGCGCAGATTCCAAAAAGACCCACGGAAGTATCCGAGCTTATTGATTTGGTTTTACAAATGGATCATAGGCTCAATGAACGGAAGAGTGAAAAGAGAAGAGATTTTCGTCTTCCTCCACCTCGATTCGATCGTATGAAAACTGAGAGTCAAAAGGTCAACGAAAGTTCTCAGTCAGAGGAGCCTATGCAAACTGGGTCGATAAGAGGGCCTTTATCCAAAGAAGAAAAAGAAAGAAGAAGAGTGGGGAAATTGTGTCTGTATTGTGGATTATCGGGCCACTTTGTCAAAGACTGTCCAAAAAAGCCAAAGACGTCACAGCAGGTAAAAGATCGGCTTCACCTGTAGTCGGAGCTGCACAGGTGGAAGCAGAACCAAAGTCAGCTTCAAATTCCCAACAAATAGTTAATACTCTTCAATCCTCTGCACCTCATTTAGTAGTTTCATTTACTATCGAGTTTCGGAATTCCAAAATTAGTGAGGTCACCGTGATGATTGACTCAGGAGCAACGGGCAATTTTTGTGACATTAAGTATGCTCAACGGATTGGAATTCAATTCATACGGAAGAAAGTTGTAGAGCCGGTGAGAGCAGTGGACGGAACAAATTTATCATCTGGCCCAATCACTCATGAAACAGAGAAGATTCAATTAACTGGGTTGAGGGGTCACACAGAAACTTTAATTTTTAATCTTATTGATGCTCCACAGTTCCAGCTTATATTAGGTCTTCCGTGGTTAACTGAGCACAATCCACGCATTGATTGGGAGAAGAGAACAGTTAATATGGACTCAATTTTTTGTAAGGAAAATTGTTTTTGTGACTCCCCTTCGGTAGAGGAAGACTCCCCAGCGCGAAAGTTGGCCGATCATCCAGCTCTGATTTGTTCAATTGAAAGTCAAGAGATTCCAGCGGATTACCGAGATTTATCTGCAGTTTTTGATAAGAGAGAGGCAGAGAAGCTTCCTCCTCATCGACCGTACGATTGCAAGATAGAAATTGAACCGGTAGCAGTGCTTCCGTGTAGCCGCATCTATGCATTGACAGAAGATGAGAACAAGTATTTAAAGACATATCTGGAGCAATATTTAGAGAATGGATTCATTCGACCATCAAAGTCGCCCGTTTCTTCACCCTTATTTTTCATTCCCAAAAAGAATAGTGAATTGAGAATCTGTATTGATTATAGAGCGCTCAATCAGGTGACAGTTAAAAATAGATATCCCCTTCCTCTTATTTCTGTGCTCCTGGACCAAGTAAAAGATGCCAAAATTTACACCAAACTAGATTTGCGTGGGGCATATCATTTGATTAGAATTGCTGCTGGTGACGAATGGAAAACTGCTTTTCGAACACGACATGGATTATTTGAGTATCAAGTGATGCCATACGGTTTATGTAATGCCCCAGCAGCTTTTCAACATTTTGTAAATGACATCCTGCGAGAATTTCTGGACAGAATAGCTGTGGTCTACATTGACGACATATTAATCTTTTCCAAAAATGTTCATGAACATATTTCTCATGTCAGATCAATTCTTATTCGATTACTTGAAAATCATCTCTATGTAAAACTGGAGAAATGTGCCTTCCATGTGGAAGAAGTGGAGTTTCTTGGTTTTGTATTGTCTCCCAAAGGAGTCAGCATGGATATTTCCAAGGTCAAAGCAGTGCAAGACTGGCCTTCCCCTTCGTGTGTGAAAGAAATTCAGAGTTTTATTGGTTTCTCCAATTTTTATCGGAGATTCATTCCAGACTTTTCACATAAGGTCAGTCCCATCACGCGTCTATTGAGAAAAGGAGTCAAGTTTGAGTGGGATGAGGAAGCGGAAACAGCCTTCCATTTTTTAAAGAGATCTTTCACTCAGGCTCCAATTCTATTACATCCCAGACCAGAAGAACCATTTTTTTGTGGAAGCTGACGCCTCAGATGTTGCCATAGGAGGGATTTTATCTCAACGCCATCCGACTACAGGACAGTTGCACCCAGTGGCTTTTTACTCTCGGAAATTAACTCCTCCTGAATGCAACTATTCCATCTCAGATAAAGAATTGTTAGCCGTCAAGGCGGCCTTTCTTGAGTGGAGACATTATTTACTTGGCGCAGCTCACAAGGTTACTGTATATACAGATCACCGTAATCTGCAATTTTTAAAATCAGCAAGAACTTTGACAGCTCGTCAGCTTCGTTGGTCTTTGTTCTTCGCGGATTATAATTTTGTTATCACATTCAGACCAGGCACCAGTAATTTTAAAGCAGATGCGCTTTCCAGAATCAATTCCAATTTCAGAGATGTCAATCCTAAAGATCAATCGATAATTCCAGAGGAGAAAATTGTTGCAATTTCCATTACAACTGATTTCACTGAAGGGATTCAGAAGGCTTTATCTTCAGAAGAGATGAAAGTGTGGTCCAAAGAAGACTCCGATAGAGAAATTCGAAAGGGCTTGCCTTATCATCAGAATAGTCTATACCTTCCCACAAAGGAATTATAGGAAAAGGCTTTGAAATCTTGCCATGATGGAGTTTTAGCTGGTCACAAGGGAATTCAGAAAACCACAGAGTTGATTGAGAGAAATTTTTGGTGGCCGGAGATGAGATCACAGATACGACAGTATGTTACCACCTGCGAGCGATGCTTGAGAGGCAAATCTGATCGAAGGGCTCCTCTGGGACAGTTAATGCCCTTGCCAACCCCCCCTCATCCTTGGCATACTGTGTCCATGGACCTTATTGTGGATCTCCCTGCTAGTCAAGGGTTGAATACAATATTAGTGATGGTGGACACTTTTTCTAAAATGGCCCATTTTGTAGCCTTAGAAGGTATCCCTTCAGCTCCTCAGTTAGCTCAAATATTTACTCAGCATATCGTCAGACTGCATGGCATTCCACAAGTCATAGTCACAGATCGAGGGTCACAATTTGTTTCCCACTTTTGGAAAGCCTTCACCAAAAGATTGGGAATAGATGCTCGTTTCTCAACCAGTTTCCATCCGGAAACTGATGGGCAAACTGAGAGAGTCAATCAAGAGTTAGAACAATATTTACGACTTTATTTAATGAATCAGGAGGAGGGATGGTCAGATTTAGTTTGGTCAGCTGAATTTGCCTACAATAATGCTCAACACTCCTCTACAGGTTTTTCCCCCTTTTATTTGAACTATGGTAGACATCCTAGTTTGACTCTAAGTAGGGAGGAGGCACCAGTTCCAGCAGTTGAGGGTTTTGTAGAAAAGATGCAAGAATCCATAAGTCAAGCCAAAGAAAATCTCCAAAAAGCCAAGAAAAGTTATAAGGCACAGGCAGATAAGAAGAGAAGAAAAAATTCTCCCTTCAGAGCAGGAGATAAGGTTTGGCTATCCACCAAACATCTTAGGTTAAAAGAAAACCGCAAGTTTCAACCCAGATTTATCGGACCTTTTAAGGTAGATAAAATGATCAACCCTGTCTCAGTTAAAATACACTTGCCATCATATTTGAAAGTCCACCCGGTCTTTCATGTATCTTTGATAAAGAAAAGTCCACAACACTTAAGAATGCAATCCACACCTAAACCTATAGAAGTAGATTCTGTAGATGAGTTTGAGATACATAAAATTCTAGATTCAAAAATCAGAAAAGGTAAATTGCATTATTTGATCAGTTGGAAGGGTTTTGGCTCTGAAGAGAACTCTTGGGAGCCATTTGACAATGTTCACGCTCCTAGACTTGTGCGAGAATTTCATCAGTCAAATCCAAACAAGCCAAGAATGAAGGAACGCCTTTTGGTGGGGAGTACTGTCATGACCCCACTGCTTAGTCCTACATTCGGCAAGGTCAAGAAACGAAATTGCAAGGACCAGAGGTCATTCAATAAATATCCACACTGGTTGCGTCAAGTGCCTACCTGGAAGACCACTCTGAAATCCATTCTCAGGGTTTTGAGTCTGTCTTCATTTGCTCCCGCTATGCCACTGCGAGAAGACAAAGGTTCTCGCTCTAGTCTTCTGGAGCGGGAGACCAGTAACGTCTATTCAGGGCACGCGCGCCCAGGTAACTGCGCACTTCAACGGAAAAGATCGACGGAGAGAGCAGCGTTTCCTCAGCGCGCATGAGTTCTAGTGCGCTTCTTCAGAGTTTCAGAGCAGTAGTGTCTAGGAAAGTATTCAGAACTATTTCTTGCGTTTTCACCCGAGTCTTGTGGTAATTTGTTTCTTTCACGAATTCATCTTCAGAGTTAATTTGCCGTCAGAGAACTTTTATCTGTCAAGTTCAAGAGAGGAAGAAGTCAAGGATATGAGAGATGCGTAATCATTTGGAGGAACACCTTCTGTGAAGAGAGGGTTTCCATTCTGCAGAACGAAGTAAGGAATTCCGTTACTAATTGAATACAGCGCCACCTCAGCATTCTGTGAGGAGTATTGTGACTGATTTATAGGCGCTACGCAATGTAACAAGACTGTCAAGTGACTGTTCAAAGACTCTTGCTTCAAAGAATTGTATGCTCAGAAGCACGTAGAGACTTGGAGTTCAATTCAAAGACTGCTCTTAGTTCTTGTGAGAATTAAACTTAAAAAGCTCTAAGTCTTCATTTCACGAAAGCTTGAAAGAACATTATTCTCAATTCATCTTCAGTTCTTGAGCGGGGACTGAAGCTCTTTTCAACTGATCAAAAACCAGCTCAGGCAAATGTTAGAGAGGGGCAAAGTCAGTGGTGATTAAGGTAATGAGAGTAATACCTAAAGAATAATACAGTGTCAGAATTTACTAGTTTAGAATAGAATTACATTATTGTTATTGTTACAGGTACTTCCAGAAGAAAATAACCGAATAAAGACGAGTTCTGGTCAGTACCATCACCAGTGAAGTCTCTCTTGTTTGTCTTCCACTTCCCCTTTCCCTTCTGGTTGAATCCAGGAGACTAGTGTTTGGTCAGGGGGTGTAGGGGTCTAGCGTCTGTTCCTGGGGAGGTCGCATTTGGTGTTCTGACAATAGCAGACAACTTCCTCTCCCCGTCACCATAAAGCATAGAGGTACAATATGAGACATCTGAGTACGCCATATTGGAAATCCATCCTTCAGCTATAAGCCCTACCAAATGGGAGGAAACTCTTGCTCATGGTGCAACTTTAGTTCAACTCAAAACCTATACCTTACAGGGTAGGCAAAGAACATGTAGAGAAGTCAGTGAGGAAGTGTTGGAAAGTAGGATCTGCTTTTATGTTACCCCCACTTTTTGCCTGGTGCTGTGCTGTTTCTGACTAGTCTGACTGGAATCCTGCTAATCAGGACCCCCGTCTCTCTGCTATATCCCCTAACTTGTTATGGTAAGTATTTAGGTACATCCCAGTTTGGATACTGGGTACTCTTATAAGTCCCTAGTATATGGTACCAAGGTACCCAGGGCATAGGTACCCCAGGTGTCCCCAATTGGCTAAAGCATGCATGATGCCACCCATGAGGGACCACTCAAACTGTAACTACAGACCTGCCATTGCAGCCTGTGTAGTCTAGTGCTAGCACCACTTACAAAAGATATAGGTTTCCCTATATCTAAGGTCACTGCACTTAAAACCTATAAGTCACTCCTAAAGCAGGTTTTTACAATCCTGAAGGCAGGTTCTCAGTTCTAAGTGGGGTTATGTTATGTTATGTTATGTTATGTTATGTTATGTTATGTTATGTTATGAGCATTTATTACGCGCACAGCTGCTCCAGCAAAGGAGCGTCCTGGCGCCCGACAAGGTAACAACATAACACAGCTTAAAAAGAGGCAAACTAAGGGTAAGACGAATTAAGGAAATAGAAAGGTCTTAACGGCCCTACAAAATGAGAACAGATCATCAAGGGCACGTATCTATAAAGGAAGGGAATTCCACAAGGCCGCAGCACGTACTCGAAATGAGCGGCCGCCAGCACGGCTACGCTTGAACCGGGGGACTACTGCAAGTTCAAGGTCCGATGAACATAGAGAGCGGACCGGAACATAGGGAGACAAGAGATTCAGAAGAATCTGGGCAGGAGAGCCCTTGAGGATCTTGTGGGACAAACAGAGCACTTTAAATTGAATCCTCTGCTTAATCAGCAGCCAATGAAGGTGTTGGCAGCGGAGCAAAAACTGGGTAAGCCCACAACTGCTCTAGCGGCCGCATTTTGCACACGTTGTAGACGAGTGATTTTGGCCTGGTTTATCCCTACCAAGAGGGAGCTGGCATAATCGAGCCGAGAAATCACCGTCGCTTGCACCACAAGCTGCCTGGTCGAAGCGTCAGAAAATTTTAATACAGGTCTTAAGCCGCGCAGGATAACGAAACAGCAAGCAGCAGTTCTCTTTGTGTGGCAGACAAAGCTAAGGGCAGGATCTAACCACACCCCGAGGTTTTTTATCTCCGAGACCGGAGTCGGAGTGGGTCCAAGCTCTGAAGGCCACCACATATCGCCCCAGAGTTCCGCTTGCTTGCAGAAGATCATGATTTCCGTCTTTTTTGCGTTCAACTGGAGACAGTTGGAGTTCATACAGCTGGCAACCGCCCGAAGTCCATTCTGGAATCTTGGGGCATCCAAACATGAATCCCCGCTGAGCGTGACCGCCAGCTGAGTGTCGTCAGCGTATGACACCATAGTCATACCCCACCGCTTGACGACCTCAGCCAGCGGCCTCACGTAAAGATTGAACAACGTGGGGCTCAGCGAAGATCCCTGAGGGACCCCAAGATCCAGAGGGTAAGATTTAGACTGATGGGGCAGGACGGCCACGCAAAAAGATCGGTCAGCAAGAAAGGAGCGGAACCACTGGAGAGCAAGGCCAATGACGCCAGCTTCTTCCAGGCGCTGCAGAAGAATCCTGTGTGAGACGGTGTCAAAGGCGGCGCTAGGATCTAATAAAACAAGCGGGGTGGTGTCCCTTCATGAGCAGGACACCCCTACAGCCTAGAGAGTCCAATCTCCCTGGTTGCAAGTGAGATAGCCATATAACATATAGTGGGGTACGGCGTCATTACACAATGACCATCTTGAAACTGGCTGTAATGAACCCTATTGTGTTTGGTATCAAACATGTTGGAATCATATCTCCACACCATAAACAGTGTGTGAGGTATGATTCCAAACACTGTAAAGGCCCACCGTTAGGTCCTCAATGCTCTAGGTACCAGTGTTCTAGACCCAGACAGCACAACATGGCTGCTGACAAGAGACATGATTCTGTCCTCCTGCTGATGAGCCAAGTTTGAGCAGGGGAAGGTAGAACAATAGGTATCCTGTCACAGAGAGCTGTGACCACCTCCCAGACAGGGTTTAGTGTATTTGGAGCCTGGTAGGAGTGCTTGCCAGTGCTACTCAGTCTGTTGGAAGGGCATGTTTGGTGCCATCCTTGCATAGTCAAGATGAAACCAGCTCAGGGAGCTGATAGCTCCCCGTAAGAATGAAACTGGACAAAGGACATGGGAGTACAGTTTTATTTTGTATGCATTTGAATTGTCTTTTCTCTCCTTTTTTCTTGCACAAATTATTCGCACATGAATATTTAATGCTTCTTTCATTTATTGTTACAATTAAATTTTGTCTAGGACCATTTTGTCTCCTGTACTGATTGATATCCAGGTCCTTCGACTTGTTCTGGGTCACCCTATTTTTATTAATGAAACCACTTAAGCTTACTTTATATGTATTATATATTATTCTTTTACCCCCTTCCCCTACCTTTGTTGGTACTTCCCTACAGTTAGTCCAGAGGATACCTTAAAATGTTGGGGGTTTGGACTGTGGAAAGGAGTCTACAGTAGAATAATGGGGGTGGTGAGAAGGCAGGGACTTAGCTGGTGCTGTGGAGAGAGGAGACCTAAAAAATGCTGTAACTTAGCTTATTGAAGTTTCATCTTTTCAAAAGTAGATTTCTAAATGAGCCTACTTGTTTCCTACCTTGGAGAGAAATCATGTCTCAAAGGGGTCTAAGGGTTGTCTATCCACACAGCCTTATCTGTCACAATTGGCAATTGGCTATATCAAAATCCCTCTCCTACTGACAGCCTATAATCTACTTTTATTTGCTCAAATACCTTAATGCCCTCTGCATTATAGAGATATGTTTATATTCCAACCTCTGGCATTTGCCAACAATATGCCCATCAAATCAGGGTGTCCTATTGTGGTAGTCAAGGGTGTGGGGACTGAAGCCAATACTGGCAGTTCAGAAACTATTCTCTCCCGATAAGAGGAGATTCTAGTGGCACTGTGAGCTAACTAATGCAAACAGGTTAACATATCCGGTGGGGGTGCTTGGGACCAGTCTGCCACCAAACCCACAGTTTATGTTATCCGAACACGCAGATCCTGTACAGGATAAATAGGAACTACACGACAATACCCAATTCATCATAAAGAGTCAATTTGGTCTCCCAAAGTCACGTTTCAAATATCTTGACCATAGAGGGGGAGGTGTTGATGTACTACCGAATGTCTGACAAAATATCGAAATCAAAAATATCGAAATACAAAAATATCGGAACAAAAATATCAAAGTCAAAAATATAGGAATCCTATCCCTAACAAGGTAAGTACAAAAATATCGAAAAAATAATATCGTAGTACAAAAATATCGAAATTAAAAATATCGTTTTTTTAAATGTATTAATAATAATGTAAAAATAATTATAAAATACATATAATGTTACAAATATTAAATAAAAATATTAAAACATAATTAAAAAATTAAAACTAATACATATACATTTAAAATAAATTAAAAACTTAATAATGTAATGTAATTTTATATTTTTTAATTTCATTTAATTTATTTAATTTAAATTTATTTTATTTTTACCCTGTACAACTGTACCCCAAAAACCCAAAACTGACCCTGAACCCTAAAAATACCCCTTTACCCAAAAACTGAAAACTGACCCTGAACCCTAAAAATACCCCTTTACCCAAAAACTGAAAACTGACCCTGAACCCTAAAAATACCCCTTTACCCATGAACTGAAAACTGACCCAGAACCCTAAAAATACCCCTTTACCCAAAAACTGAAAACTGACCCTGAACCCTAAAAATACCCCTTTACCCATGAACTGAAAACTGACCCAGAACCCTAAAAATACCCCTTTACCCAAAAACTGAAAACTGACCCAGAACCATAAAAATACCCCTTTACCCAAAACCTGAAAAATGATCCTGAACCCTAAAAATACCCCTTTACCCAAAAACTGAAAACTGACCCTGAACCCTAAAAATACCACTTTACCCATGAACTGAAAACTGACCCTGAACCCTAATAATACCCCTGTACCCATGAACTGAAAACTGACCCTGAACACTAAAAATACCCCTGTACCCAAAATTAATTAATATTATTTAATTACCAATTAATTATTAATTAACAATAACAATAAAGTAAATATATTAGCACATTTGCTGTAATTAATTTAATTTAATAATTAATATTATTTTGCACAATTAATTAATTAAGAATAACAATAAATTATATATAAAAATATTACTATAATTAATGTAATTAAATAATTAATAATAATTAATTACCGACTAATTAATAATTATAAATATGTAAAAAATTATAATAAATAATAAACTAATCAATAGAAATTAATTACCAATTAATTATTAATTAAAATATGTACAAACATATATCAATTAATTAATTATTATTAAATTACTTCCCACCCTATTCCCCTATAAACCCATAACCCGCTACAGAACATATTTAGCAATTAATAAATTAATTAAAAATAATTAAAAATTAATTCTCAATTAATTAATTAATAATTCCTACTAATTAATAATTAATTTAATATAATTAAATTACTTCCCACCCTATTCCCCTATAAACCCACAACCCGCTACAGTAGTAAAAGACAATATTTAATAAAATAACATTAAAAAAAATAATAAAACATAATAAATACAATATAATATACACTAAATTTATTTAAAAATTGATATTAGTAACATCAAAGTTATTAATTTCGATATTATTAACATCGATATTTTCAACTTCGATATTACTGATATCATACCAATATCGATATTTAGACTGTCGATATTACTTACCTTCGATATTTTTGTATATCGATATTTAAACTTCGATATTTTTGCATATCGATATTTAAAAATCGATATTTTGTCTGTGTACCGTACTACCATGAAGGTGTAAAAGAAAATAGTAACCTGTTGTGTCTTGCACAACCTAAGAGTGTGTCATGGCTTACGCATACCTCAGAACCCTCACTTAGGTCTCTAGTTGAGTCATGGCCTTTATGTGGTTTCACTGTCTGTTGTCAATGATGATTTAACACTCTTTACATGAATTCCATTCTAAGGCTTGTCTATAACTGTAGCAACAGTAGCTGTCAAGAGTCAAAAGATATGCCTTGCAATACACTTCTTGCACATGTTAGTGGTTAGTGTGGACAATGTCTCAAAGAATTCTATTGCTTTGAGGGAGTACATTTCACTGCATGTGTGAGACCTCTCTGGACAGTGGCCATCTGACAACTTTGTCAACACCAAGTGTTACAATGATTCATTTATGTGTAAAGGGTCAGTGAGGATTGGCATTGTGTACCAAGTGTGAACCTACAGGTATATATGAAACACATGAGCTTACAATAGGTGTCATCTTTAGACATCTGGGCTACCCATACCACAAACAATCAAACATTCTCCACTGTTCATATTTGGCTTAATGTGTGGCACACTGTCCTTTGGACAATGGCTCTTAAAAACATATGCAACATGGGGGGTCACAGTTAACCCTAGGAGAAGTTTGCCTAGCACGCTACGTGAGGCTACGCGAAGTTGCACAAAAATTCAGCAGCGCTACGCGAGCACCTGTAGTCCCTTTTTTCCGTATGCTTGCGTGTGTTCACGTATGCTCGTGAGATGTTTTTGACGTTGGGCAATACAGATGATGTGTTCGGAGGAAATATTACGTAAACTTCTCACACGGTCGCCTTTGCATGGTACTGGGGCCTGTTTTTCAATCCCTCTCCAATATTTTCAATCTTTTGTTTTTACACTGTTTTTCTGAACTTTTTTATTTATTATCTATCCCTCTCTGTACCTAAGTCTATATTTTGCGTGTTATTTCTACTTTTACTGCATTTTTTTTACTTTTCTACTGTTTTATATTACTTCCTTCTTTACTCTGTGTTACATTTTCTATCATATTATTTTGTTCTCATTCTTTAAGCAGCAGTTCTGTCCGCATAACCCTGCATGAGCTCCTGCGTGAGCCACACCATGAGGCATGTTGTGCTTTGAACATGGTCCACATTCCAGTGGAATTAGTTAGATGGGCATAGAATCCACATCATTCAGTGAACACTGTTTACTGCATTGATTGGACCTGATTACCCGTGCTGCAATAAAGGCAACTTTAATTTATCAAGTTTATCATTATTTGCAACATATTTTGGCGACGAGGAGCACCACTCTGCAGCAGGTAGGATTAGTGGTGATTGAACCCAATCATTTCCAAGGAATTTTGGGAGATTTTAATGGTATGTGCTATACTTGTTGTTTGTACATTTGATGGTACCAGCGGCTGTTTATATCCTGCTGTGCCCTGTTTGCACCAGCGGCTGAAGAGTTTCTTGTTGTTTTTCATCGTTTCTAATTTTCTTTTAATTTCTTCAGTATTTCATCTTATGCGCTTGTAGGAGTTCATTTGTTGCGTGGCAGTTACATTAATTTGGAGCGCATCAACTACATTCGTCATTTTTCTATATTTACACTGATTACCTACATGAACCTGCTTGTCTGCATATTGCTCACTTTACATTTTGAAAGGAAACACCATACCTCGTTCCTCAGCGTTTGTTGCCGTATTCGCTGACGTGTGTACTGACGCTCCTTTCATTCTTCAGTTTCTGACGGCGTTTTGTCATTGAGCGTATCAGGCAAGCACGTCTTGCATCACATGCATGGTGGCCATACTGTTTTCTCTATGACAACCGGAATCACGGATAGGAACACTTTGTTCATTTCTCTACGCAGAGTAAGTGAAATATATACCTAAAGCGAATTTATTTTACTTTATACAAAGAACTAGTGGGTTCACAACTGTCACTTTAATCTACAAGTTAAGTACAATATTTAAAGCAAACTTTTGCAATTCTTTGAAGAATCCTCAGGTTCTCAAGTTCGTTTTCAATCCATTTAGTTGACAAGTGTTTGGACTATGATACTATATTAGATGTTCTGATGCTCACTAATTTCACTAAGATGTTTAAAATATTAATATCACTTTGTATAGTAAAGTGGCACCTGTGTGAAGGATTATGAGGTATTCCCAAACATCATACAAGTTTTGAACTAATCCTTGTCTGGCTAATTGCAGGTGTACTCATAAAAAATTTTTATAAGATAAAATGCAATTTGATCCACCCGCCAAGTTTCTTCAACTCGAGGGTGATCCTCCCATGCCTTGGTACAGATGAAATGAGGAATTTCTTACATGCATGAAAGCAATTGATGGTGAAAGAATGGGTTTTGAAAGGAAGAAAAGCATTCTTCTCCATTATTTGGGATCCTAGGGCCAGGTCATTACCTTAAATTGTGACGCCAATTGAAGGGGGTGGTGATTCCATGAGTGTCTATACAGAAGCGTTAGCAAGACTCGAAAAGAGATTCAAACCAAATGTTAGCATTGCCTTAAATCGCTTTAAGTTCTACACTAGAAAACAAAAAGAGGATGAATCCTTTGATGATTTTCTAACTGCTCTTAGAGCCCTTAGTGTTCACTGCAATTTTGGGACCATGACTGATGAAATAATACATGATCAGATTATCGTCCATGTCAAGTGCAAAAAGATCCAGGACAATCTATGGGTCATGGGCAACCCTAATCTCAGTGAAACTATTGCTACTGCAAAAGCTCAGGAACAATCGGATTTGTTGATGGACATGATCAGAAGGACGCAGTCAACATTTTGTCAGTTGGAGGTGGATGTAAATTAACAGCTAGGATTACTAGATTGACATCTAAATTACAAGAATATAATTTTGTTACAGTATATGTACCTGGCAAGAAAAACGTCACAGCTGATTGTTTATGGTGTTTGCCATGTAAACATGATGAGGTCAGTGCAGAAAGTGACTTGGAATTTGTTCTCACTGTTCGAGATGTAGTTAATGAAAAGTCCCAGGAGATATCGGAGTCGCATTGGGAAGAATGTGAGCAGAAAGATGATAATTGGAGAGAATTAAGGGAATTTGTAAAAAATGGATGGCCAAGGAAAGTAAGGGTAAAGCCTGAACTTTTACCTTTTTACAGTGTGCTGGAGGATCTAGAGTTAGACAGTGATTTTATTTTTCAGTCGGGAAAATGTATACCTCCAGAAGACATGTATGAGGTAATTTTACAAATTGCACACAAAACTCATCCTAGGATTTCTTCTATGAAAAGATTGGTCAGAGACTATTTTTGGTGGCCAGGAGTTGATAGGTTCATTGATAGGGTTGTTAGTGAATGCACAGAGTGTTGTTTGAGTGAAAGAATTCTTTAATTACATACCCCACCTTTAAAGATAGTCAAGTGGCCATCTCAACTATGGGAAAAGATAGCGTTTGACATATCAGGTCCTTTTCACATGTTGCCTGAAGCTTCACGCTATGCTTTAGTTATGGTCGACTATCATTCTAAGTGGCCTGAAATAAAGTTTGTTCCTAAGGCCACCACTGAGGCGGTCATACATTGGTCAAGTATGGTGTAAATTGGGTAAGTGCATTGAGAGAACGTTTGTGGAATTACCGGATTACACCACATTCAACTACCCAAGTAAGTCCTTTTAAATTTTTTAAGGGTATGAATCCTGCATCTAAAGTTTTACCATGGTGGTTGAGGGAAAAATCTCATCATTTCATAGGTGATAAAGGTTGTGTTGATGAAGTTGCTAAACAGGTGGAAAACAAACAACTCAAAGCAAAAAACTGGTATGATAATAAATGGAATGTCAGGACACAAATGTTCCATATAGGAGAATGGGTAAGAGTTCTTAAACCTGGTGAGTAAAGGTTCTGATAAATATAGTGAGCCTATACAATTAAGAAAAGTGTTTACCAATAGTGCAATGACACTAGATGGTAGAGTATGGAATTTTAGAAGATTAGCAAAATGTCAAGGACCCAACATTTTGATAAAAACTTGGTGGCAAAGGATGTACTGGTTGGGAAAATGATTCCATTGCAGTCAGAGTAAAAAATTCCAGACAAATCATAAATGTACCTAAAAGGTTTACAGATGTTATGTAATTCACATCTATCTTTTGTTTTTGTATTTTTCTTACACATTTGTTTTCTTGTATATATTTCCATTTTGCATTTTAGATGTTATTTTGTTTTGTTAATAGAGAGATGTGTTACATTTTCAATCATATTATTTTGTTCTGTTTCTTTAAGCAGCAGTTCTGTCCGAATGCCCCTGCATGAGCTCCTGCGTGAGCCACATCATGAGGCATGTTGTGCTTTGAATATGTTCCACATTCCAGTGGAGTTAGTTAAATGGGCATAGAATCCACAGCATTCAGTGAAGACTGTTTACTGCATTGATTGGACCTGATTACCCGTGCTGCAATAAAGACCGCTTTAATTCATCAAGTTTATCATTATTTGCAACACTTGCCTACTTCTTCCCCTAACTTTATTTTTTCCTGCTAAATTTTATTTTCCGCCCCTCGCCCACCCAGAACCATGGCCAAGGGAAAGGGTACCGGCTCCAAGGGCAAGGCGCCTGCGCCAAAGACCACCCGCAGGGGTGCTGGCCCGGGCCCTTTTCACCGAGGCAGACGCCCTTGTTTTTTTGTGCCGTGTCACCTCCCCTTGACCTTGGCAGCAGGCGGCAGGCCTGTCTTCAGGTACACTACCCAGACGGTGCGCAGGGCAGTGTTTTGCTGCTCTGAGGTCCGGCGCACCCATTACCAGCTGACCAACAAGTGGTCAGACATCTTGAACCGGGAGCAGGACCTGCTGGATCTGCTTGGTGTTCAAGTCATGGGGCTTCGTTAGTAGCTAATACTAGTAGTAGTGTGTGTTCTCTAGACTGTGTTACTGTTAATTTGCATATAATTTTTTATCCAAATAGCAAGAATGCTGCTACTTACATTGCAGCTAAATTAGGTTTAAAAATCTTCTGTGATTGTTATTCTTCTAGACACAGGTGCGCGGCGCTACTAATGTTACTTGATGTGTTAGGTTTGAAATTCCCTTTTATAATATGCATTCATACCTATTATATTAGTTAGCATTAGGTGGCAAAATAGACAACATTTGTATTAGCAGTTTGAAACCCACTGAGTTAATCTTACAGCATGCAAGCTTTGTTGACTTGTGTGACTCCATGTTGCAATGTGCGACTACTCGAAGTCTGTTTAGGCCGCAGCCACACTAGGCCTCATTTGTTTTTTGTTTGCTTCAGCAAAACTGTAAAACTGTATACCGTTTCTATTCTTTCTCTGTTTTCCAAGGTTGAAGTCTGAATACCTAATGAATGGATGTTCTTTTCGTACATTCTTTTCTGTATGTGTAGTTCTGCTCACACTTTAGGAGATGTTGAAGCCCAACACATCAGCCTTAGAGAACTGATAACGCACTCATCTGGCAAGTGTTAGCTCATCTTTCTGTACCCTCATTGTTCATGCCAGGCTTAGGCCGGTACTTTTCCATAGTAGGCGTGGCTGAGGTCTCGAGAAAATGTTATCACGTATTAGAGCGCCTTGGGGAGTCAGTCCCTCTCGGCAACCACCTTAGGGTTAAGGCCTGTCCTGGGGCTCCTCTGCAGAGCATTTTATCAATAAAGTAAGTTTGTATTCTCTACTGACTGACAATCTCTTCATTTGGGAAGGCATAGCCGGTGGGTGTGGAAATAACCTGTTGCCTTCTTAGAGGGCCACGACCTTCAGTTGTTTGCAACTTTGCGCTTGCTTGGGCTGATTATATAAGAGTTTACTTTAGAGACTTAAGTTAGGTAATGCTATAGAGACTCTAGTCCTTCCTTTGTCCTCCTGTCACTAAGGCAGTGGTGGATAGGTAGTTTAGTTACTTAGTATTAGTTTGTAATTTTTAAGCGGTCTGCGTGACGCATCCTCCATCACGTCAAATGCTGTTGAGTGCTGCTTACTCCAGTCCTTAGTAGACCCGTTTAGTTTGTTTAGTGAGGGAGTAATAGGCTTAGCAGAACATCAGCAGCAAGCAACCAACCAACAATTTGGTGTATGCAAAAATATATGCATGTGTCCTCCATCTATGTATTTTTGAAGACTAAAATAAATGAAGATGCAGTCTTAGTGAACAATTTCTGAATAGGTGAGCTAGGTCAGTTGGTACATAGGCATAGTATTCTGGATTTTAAATGGAACATTGGATAAGTGTTCATAAATAATAACTAGATGGTCCACGAATCCTGCGATTCTACCAGTCAATCAGATTAGATAAGTCAATTTTATTTCAATTGTTGTGTCCAAAAATTTTTGAGGGGAGCGTTTTTAAAAATATTTTATTTGTTTCCCACCAATCATCTATGTTTGTCTCTTTTTTTTATTCTGTTTTATAAATATGATGCAAGCCAGTGCACATTATTGATTTTGGAATTCACTTTTCATTGTAAAATATCTTTTATGCTGGAAAGATGCCCCTAAGTAAGCTAAAATAGTTTTGTCTCAACTTTGCACTACTTTGTAATAAAGGGTTGTATCATGGGTGGTACAAAGGCGTTCCCATACAAAACATTCATGGGTTTCACTCAAATTCCCATCTACTAATATTGACAAACAGAGGTTTGCATCAAAATCTCACTGCTTTTTGAGGCAGGTGAAACAAAAATACTTCCTTTCAGAAACTCTATCTTACTTTACTTGTGTCCTGTAGTGTTTGATGTATATACAAACTTGGATGAATGTTATCCCATGCAAAAACATATGCCACAATTCATATCTTGGAGGGATGTATACCCATTGTCAATGGCAACGGAGTATTCTCACGCCTAGAAAAAAACTGCTCACTAAATTTAAAAAGGGGAAGACCTTTGGTTTAATCACAATGGAGATGCCTTTGTTTCTGCCATAATTAAACCCTTCTGACGAACCTGTGAAGCAAGGGCATCAGAGCCTGACCTCTAATTATGTCCACTTAATTTAGAATGGTGATATTAGAGGGCAGTTTTCACTTTCCTTCACCACCGGGAAAACTCTAGCAGTAAGGGCCAGTAAAAACTGCTAAATGTTCCCCCTGGCAAGGGGAGTATTTTCTTGTTTATTTTCAAAAAGGAAATCCCTCTTCAGGAAAAACAGATTGGCGTGTTTCTCAGTCAAGTTGACAGAGCCCAGCCCGAAACTGGCAGTTACAACCATAATGGCAGATTCTGTCAATGTTTCATAAACAAGCACCAGCTTGGCAGTCATTTCTAAATTAGGTCGAATGGCACCTCTAGCTCCCTGATGGATAAATGGCCAATCACCTGTATATAAATAAGGCCCATAGTAATTTGCACTGGAAGAGTCCCCTTCTAGTTCAAAACATATGCTTGAAAGCGGTATGTGTATTCGCGGAAGGCAGCCTAATGTGAGCTAGTACGGGCAGAGAGAAATACAGCACCATTGTTAGTAGATAAGATGGTGTTCTGCTCGATCACTTTACTCATTGCAGTGCTGTTTGAATTCTTTGTAAATGTGCCTCGTAGTGTTAGTTGCCCCTTCATGTTTCAAAGCTCAAATGTCTGCAGTCATGCTCTTCTGGCAAAAATGAATAGGTTAGTTTAAACAGTTTAAACAATATTTTTTAAACAGTGTAGTAAGCGCATTTTTCTTAACAATGCGTGCAACGCCCTGCATAACTGTACCCCAGGGGTCTCCAATCTTTTCTGTATTGAGAGCTACTTATGTTCAATAAAACACATTACCAGCTACTAATATTATTAGTGCAGTATAATTTCAATTTCATATACGTATATTAATTCAACCAAGCAAAATCTTTCTAATTTAATGGGGGGCTGCACACAGGTGAGCTAGTCAGAGTTAGCTCAAGAGCTAGAGTAGCATGTCATGAGCCACTGGTTGGAGACCCCTGCTGTACCCTATCAGCACGTGCTGGGGTACTGGTTAGGCGCACCTTGGATGGGATGCCTTGCGTGCCATACATGCTTATGAGGTGGTCCAGTGCCCAGGACTGCCACGGGTAACTGACAAAACAAATAATGAATGAAGAGGGCAGGCCTCACTCCATACTGATTGCACTATTTTGCAATCAATTGCCCATGTGGCATTAAGACAAACTTAAAAAATTGACAATTGGGAGAAAGATACAAATGTATCAAATTAAATAGAACAACGAAAGGTGTTCAGTTTTACAGCAGAGAATCTGTAGGTGTGAATAGTTTACAAATTAGCTACAGTGGGACCTTTAATTAAATGTTCCCGCAGCTAAGAATTTCCTAATGTCATAAGACTGCAAATTCATTAAATACATATTGTTCAGTAGACAAAAGCAGGGGCTTCAGGTAAATACACTCCAACGCCAAATGCAAAACATGCACTGCTATGTTTATCTTCTCAGAGCGACGACTTTAATTAGCCAGAAATACAATATTAGCATCAATTAAAATACAACTTGTTATACTGCACAACCACCCACAGAAAATATATTTTTTGGGCCTAAGGAAGATTTTTCTTAGATTCACACACTTACTCATTATGTACAGGCCTGACAAACACACTGTGAGATGCTCATTTATATGTTACTGGGTCTTTTGTATGATCGATAATTCCCTAATTCTCTAAAATGACAATTGGAAGAGGAAGACAACCACATTGACTACGTGTAAATGTAACTAAAACGTAGTGTGGCTTTGTGGTATCCTAATCAGTGAATTTTGATTATAGTTCACGCTTCCATTTGATTCTCGTGCACTCATGCTCTCTGTATCCAATCTATAACATATAAATAATAACAAGCATCATTTGTATTTGCAAAGTAGCAAAAAGCCTGTGATTGATTGTCTCCTGAGGTTGAGGATGTCATTCATGTAGTTGGGGTTCACATGACACCTCCTAGGATCAGAAATAAGCCCAAAATTCCTCAAAGAGAATGTAGACTCATCTTACATTAAACATCATTACATTTTGCAGAAACTATTTATTACAACAATTAAGTTATTTCTCCTATTTAACTTGAGATTGTGGGAATTCTGACTCGGAAGATTTCAGGGCAATCAGATGTTACTGAGTTTCAATTAGATGAGGTTCTTTGACCTCTGGCTAATGGAGTCTTTTTACTCAGACCTCAAACTGGGAGCAAGAACCCCTTTTAGCACCTGCCGCTCAAGATAAGGCTAAGGCTGAGGATCAGTCCAAGGCTGAATAAGGGAGGAGCTGTGTGAAAGAACTCAAAACTTGCAATGCACCCAATAACACACAAAAACAATCCCAAACTATTGCTTTATCTTTGAAAAACAGGAGCACATGTAATACACACAGAATGGAATACTACACACTACATTGGAAATATTAACAACATTTTAGAATGAAGTAAAAAATGGAATCCCCGGTTAAAGGGCACTCAAAGATTAAACCAGCTGCAAATCACGTGCCCTAAAGGAACATTACAGGGGACAACTAAACCTGTTTAATCGAATCTACTCCCATTATATATGATGTGTCATCTGTTAATGTACACACCAGCATCTCATAGCCCTATAAACAGCAATGTCACTGAAACTAGCCTATGGCATCAGCCTATGGCTTTTCACTGAACACAACTTAGGCCTTCTGGTTTTGTCAATATAAAAAAGACCTACAGACTGGAGCAAACCATTTTACATTAAAACCCATAGGCCATATGCCTTTATAATGTGCGTAATGTCTCTATTAGGGTGGTGTGACCAAAAAACTGAACCTTCAACAGACCGATTTTATTTTTTAAAGTAATTAACACACATCTATCTACAGGGACCCCAAAAACAATCCTAGCCAGATCACAAATGCATATTTCCATGCTCTCATGATGTCTCCCCTAGTCACGAGCCGCCTAACCAGGAAGCAGATTCCTTTCCTTTGGCAGAGAATCCAAAGACTTGTTATTTTCATTTTCAAAATATATGCATAAAAAAACTACTAAGGGATCAAGAATGACAAAAACACATATATAGAAACGAGGAAAAAAACTGATTAAGAGTTTTAATTTTGGATATTTTTTAAAATGCTTTAAAATGCAAAAGTTATGCTCATCACATATACGGCAATGCTTCTGGAACCATAATAGTCTTGTTTTTAATACATATAGGGAGTACCGGTTTTCAACACACATTGTTAAACAATGTACAACAGAGAGTGGCATGATTGAAATCCTGGTTACATTGTTTACATAAAGATCAGTAGCATTTCACCAAACTCACACCTGTCCATCTACTTGTCAGTTTTTGAAAAACAGCTCTTTAGTTCTCAATAAATAGAATACTTTTATATGACGTCAGTTTTAAACTGTGCAAACTGTCTGCTACAAATCTAGCTTTTGCAACCATAACTTTAATGGACAGTAATAATTGCCGCATTGAACTATGGGATTGTGTGTTAGTCCAGGACAAACCTGATTGCTTCAGGGCACAAACAAGCTTATTCATAGCTCTTTCGGTAACACAGGTTTTGAGTGTGAGCTCCTTCACGATTAGCGCAAGTAACGTTATCTGAGACATCTATACACAATACAACAAGCCTACTATTCTCTCTGTTGCCTCAAACTATGCTATATTCTAAATGAGGAGCTTTTACTACTACAGTTATAAACAACATTGGCTAATCAATATCTATCTTGTTTTCAGTTTTACTAAGGGAGGCAAGACATAAATGTACGACTTTTTTAAAAAGGAGGCAACCCAGGCATGAACGGCTTTCAGAGTGGGTATATAAGTGCCATGTCTACAGAGGTACAAACACAGAAAGACCAGGCAGCAAGATCCTTAAGTTGCACAACCCTGCTGGCCTACCTGACACCCTGTGCTCTCCTTTTAGATGCTGTTGGGAAGCAGACTGTGTCCACTATACTCACAGACCTCTTCAGTTACTGTGCACAGGGAGGATAAAGCAGCAGGTGACACTAAGGTCCCCATTACACCGGGCATGGTTCAAAGGCTGCAACGTCCTGAGTGGGATGAGCACGCCACTCTGGCCACCCACTTCCTTTAAGAGTTACTCTGGCACAAAATCATGGGATTGTGAAGAGGCCACCGGTGGATCCCAAGCCAAAATGACCAAGAAAAGACTACAATGTAATCACACTGGAAATAAATTTGTGGTTGCAGGTATCCCCGTGCACTAGTCTACACATTCCAAATTCAAACATGCTGCATACAGGCAGCTAGTCAATCCCCACTGGACTATTTAATCATTGATGAGTTGATGGCCATTTGATCCTAGTGGTAGACCCCAGCCACTATGACCACCTCCTCATATACCTCAGGTTTACTTGTGGTAATGTGCAAGCCTCTGGCTTGGAATCACCTGGGTTGGAATGTGCCATGAGGTCACTGAGCTCTGCATTTCTATCGTCAGCAGTTGCTCGAGTGCCCCTTCATGGTCGGTTGTATTCTCTGCGAATAAACTTGCTTTCACCACAATCAACTGCTCGGTTGCATCATTACAAATCTGGCGACGATCTGGGATGAATTGGAAGTTTACTCATTCATCGGACATCATTCAATTACAAGAAGGGGCCAAGGAGTAATCTCATCAAAACTTTGTCTTTTATTATTCACTCATACATGAATAATTGAGGTGACACTTATTTTTATTTACTTGGCACCATGGCATGCCTTGCGGTTTCATTTAGTGAACCAAATTAAAAGTATCTAACGATGGAATACAGCCCTTTAAAGGTCAGACACAAGTACAAGTGTGTCATCTTTGAACTATTTGTTGTGCCTGGAGCTCTCGATACAAAACTGTGGTTCATTTGGAGACTTGGGACCCGATGTAGGTCGCCAATTACCGGTCGGTAACGGCCGATTTCGGCCGTTACCGACCAGTATTTGGGATTTGACATGTAGGTAGGCTTAATTTACAGAATCGGTATATTTACCGATTCGGTAAATTTACTGATTCTGTAAAATACCGAATCGGTAAATTTACTGAATCGGTAAATACAGATGTAGGTGGCACTAAAAACAGTGCCACAGGCCATTACCGATTCGCTATTTACCATGTAATATTATTACATGGTAAATAACGAATTCCAGTGTACATGCACATCTGTGCATGTACACCTGTGCCATGTGGCACACAGACATGCCCTAAGGGCATGTATGTGTGTCACATGGCACACAAGGCAAAATCAGGGGTGCAACAGGGTGTCAAAGTGACAACCTGTCACCCTTGCAAAATCGGTAATATTACTGAATCGATATTTACCGATTCGGTAATTAACATTGATTCCCATGGGCCTGTAGGCCCATAGGAATCAATGGTAATTACCGAATCGGTAAATACCAATTTGGTAATTACCGAATCATACCGAATCATACCGAATTTTTACCTACCTCTGATTTTCCGAATCTAGAATACCGAATTGGTAAAATTCGGTATTCTAGAGTCGGTAAATCATATTTACCTACATCTGGGACTAGATGTCTCAAGACTTCCTGCCTTGTGTGTGTGGATCATAATATTTAATTGAGGCCTGAAATGTACTCGCATTGAAACGATTTTCAAATTGTCTGCGGGGCTCACGCGTACTCTTGAAGTGCAGTAAACTTTTGAAGTGTCACGCAAGAGGTGCTTTCCTCAGCTCGTGTCCATTGTCAACTGAATGCAGTGACTATTTATATGATATGAAATGGACACTATGTTTAGCACTTGGATGTATGTCATTACATCCCATAGGAATACCACGCCTGCCATTACAACGTGGGTATTACTACGCGATGCCAATGACAACGACATGCCATTACATCGCATGCCTTTACCATGCATGCCATTACAACGCAAAGGCATGCGTGGTAAAGCTATACTCGTAGTAAAAGTTTGCAAGGTAACTGACATCCCTACCCCTACACCTACACAACACACTACCAGGACTGGACTGGCTGTAGCGGAAACCCGGCGTTTCCCCAGTGGGCCTCTAGGTTGGGGGCGGGGTTTGGCCCTCTGGGTGGCCGTTTGTGTTAAAGGGGGCCCTGCAATGTCGGCCCCCTGTAACAAAATCGGCGAAACCGGCTCGATCAAACAGCCAGGGCCGGTTTCGGTACCCAGTCTGGCCCTGCACACTACTTCCACCCCTATCCCAAAAACACTACAGCACTACCCACACTACTCTCACCCCTACAATACCCTAAACCCTAAAAAACTACTACACTACGACACTACCCACACTACTCCCACCCCTACACTACCTTAAACCCTAAAACACTACTACACTAAAACACTACCTACACTACTCCCACCCCTACACTACCCTAAATCCTAAAACACTACAACACTACACTAAAACACTACACTACACAAACACTACTATACTACACTAAGACCTAAAACACTACACTACCCTTAACCCTAAAACACTACACTACACAAATATTACTACAGTACCCTAAAACACAACACAAACATTACTATACTACACTAAACTCTAAAACACCACACTACCTAAACCCTAAAACACTACACTACGCACACACTACTACACTACCCTAAACACTAAAACACTACACTACCCTAAACCCTAAAACACTACACTACACAAACACTACAACACTACCCTAAACCCAAAAACACTACACTACCCTAAACCCTAAAACACTACACTACTCAAACACTACTACACTACCCTAAAACCTAAATCACCTTACTACATAAACACTACTACACTACCCTAAAACCTAAATCCCTACAACAGTACCCTAAACGGTAATACACTACACTAAACAAACACTACAACACTACACTACATCACACTATAAAAAACCACACAAAGTTTTTAAAAAAACCACACAAATGTTAGAACACTACTTTTACACTACCCTAAACCTTACAAAAGTAGCCCCCACACCAAGCACAAACCTCCTTCCCGCTCTCCTCTCCAGCGTCGCCGTCTCTGCTCTCGGTTCCTGCTTCCTCCTTCTTGCTTGGTGCACGTCGTTGTGAGGAAACAGCCTAAGTTTCCTCACAACGACTTGGATAGCCACCGCCATTACACATTACATCGCATGCGTTTTAAAAGCGCATGAGATGTAATGGTATGCGTGGTTTTTCCAACGCATGCGATGTAATAGCAACGCATGGTAAAAACCGCGTTGTAATGGCTGTTCCCATTAACACATAGTGGCCATTTAGGGTCCACTCTGACAAAGAGAAAAATTTGCGAAAGATTTTGGTGGCCTCATATGGACTCTGAGGTTTAAGAATTTGTTTCCAACTGTGTCAAATGCAAACTTCGCGACAAGGTTTTAATAACTGAATCCCAAGTTAAGACTGTCAAATTGTGTCCCAAAAGAGCTTGGCAGCGCATTGGTGTCGACTTCTTGCGTCCATATCATATTCTTCCTATTCACAAGAGATACTTCATTGTTATGGTTGACCATGTATCTAGTTGGGTTGAGGATGAAGCAATTTCTGAACCTACTAACAAAAAAGCAATTGAGTGTTTCCAGAGGGTGTGCTCAAGAGAAGGTGTTCCTGGTGAGATTCTCACTGACAATGCAGTGAACTCATAGAAGCCCTGTCTGGAGAACATCTAGGATCTTAGGAGCTGTCCCTACAAGGCTGGGATATGTGGGGCAGACCAGCAGTGACTTTTCTAGCATTTCTAAGAAATTTATAATATTGGGCATGGCATGAAGCAAGGATTCGCACTGTACGCGACGTTGCATGTATCATGAACCTCAAATAACGTTAATAAAATAACCAACATGTTTGTTTTACTAATTTTGCACATTTTTCGTTATAGGGGGTGTCCGAGAGACACTTGCTTATGTGTTTATTAATCTTAATACACTTGCACTATAAAATGGCCGCTGCTAGGTGGGAATTTAGACTGCGCATGCGTTAGTCATAACCACATGACATGACGTATTTAATGTCTTGGAGGGAAAACAGTTGCGCATGTGCAATGAAGCTAAGATGGCTGCTCTGTGTTCTCACATCCTTTAAGCTTGCATTGCCGCTTTCGCAAAGCTGTCTGTTCTGCATAAACAATAATGCTATAGTTATTATGAAGTAATGGGCAAAGTATAGCAATTCATGGTATACAGTGAAATCATTTATTCTATGTTTTAAAACTGTTTCTTTTCCATTTCATGTACACTTCACAACTTGGCCCGTTGAATTATGCTGTACCCCATTTTGAATAAAACTGCGTCTGCGCGAGATCTGCGAGTCTCCAGAGCAGATGACCTTTGAAAAGCTGCCAAGGAACCGATTGACTGAGAAGATGCTTGTGGGAACCTCACCTCACGAACTCTAAATAAAATACAATGTTTTTGTAAATAGAACATTTATTGTTATACAAAATAATATGTCATGAGAACCTGGAATTTAAGGGGCGGGTACAGAAATTGAATATTAAGCCTGAGAAAGAATTAAATTTAGATGGTGTGATGACCTAACCTCCTCCTTTGTCCAATCAAAATTGGGGATCCTTACACTTGCAACATTGGGGGGTGGTACAATGACCCGAAAAACAGTATAACTAGCCTAGGTTTAGCTAGAGAAATTGTCCGACTTGTCCGAATAGCTGACTTGTCACTGACCCAACGCACTCTATAGGTGACTGAAATCAGAGAGCTGTGAAGCACTCTGTTGGGAGGTTCGAGAAACCCATTCGGGGTTTTGCAGAATTGAAAGTGCTGGCGAAGCACTTTGCTGGGAGGTTCAAGAACCCAATCGGGATTATTGGCAGATTCCTTTCAGAGAGGGAGTAGCGCAGGCGTTGCAACCGAAGCTGTAAATGTAAATGTAAATGTAAAAGCTGCGGGTGTTGGTCGTACCCTTTGGTGAACCCGGTCCTGATCCAAATTCTGGGGTTATCCTGTCCTGACTGTCCATGAGCTGTACCTGCTCGCCAACTGGCACCTAAGTCCTTGAGGGTTCCTTCCCGTCTTTCCAAACTGACCCGTGGCCAGGGTTGGCCTTCACTCTATCCTAGGTAAATATACATCTGTGTGGGTGATTGCTTATCTATATCCGCTTTTCTAATTCTCAAATATTGCAAACTGTAATTGCATATGTTCCCTTTTCTCCCCTGTCCCTTGGTAAATCAGATATTCATGTATTTTGCTGACTATTGGCATGTTCCATTTTTCAACCCACCTTTAGTCAATGCTAAATCGTTTCTCTTTTTTAGTATATGTTCCTTTTCTTTACCCTCCCTTTAGGAGATAAGCTAAATTTGATAGTATATTCAAAATCTTACCTACCCTATAGTATCTGATCTTGAATTGAAATAAGTTCTTCTTTAAAATTGCTGCTTTAATTGTGAAAGGCTTTGGGTTTAGTATTTTCCCTTTCTTTACCCTCCTTTAATCATGTTGCGAGAGATTGTTATCTAAATATAGCATGTTCCTTGTTCTTACCTTCCTTTATTCAAAATTATTAAATGCTAAGCATTCTCTATCTCTTGTATAGTTATACTGTATTCATGATTTTGATTATAGATAGCTTAGTGTGCGTTAACCTGATGCTCATGACATATAATGATGAAGATGATTAGATAAAGTTTTAAACCTACCCAGAGTCTGTGAATATTTCATTTTACAAATAATTATAAATGTTCTTGACTATCTGATTTTTTTAACTCAACTCCCTGATCCTAGGTGTTTAGGTTCCTCGTATCTACATTGCTAGGTTATAGATATAGGAATCGGAAGTGTGGAAATCTCAAGTTATACTGATAGTAGAGCGTGAGTTACCCAAGTGATGTTAAGGTGAAGGTTACGGTGTAATCAAAATTATGGGCCCAGGTGAGTGTTAGTAAAAATATCCTAGCCGGGTGCTCAATCAGTATTCTTTTCTGGTAAGCAGAGGATGGTTAGGGATTAGTTAAAGTTAGATAGGTACTTAGTTAATAGGTAAAAATTCATATTGTATTGATCGATCAAAAGTGTTATTATTGAAATGCTTATTTTGATGCTGCTATATTGAAATATATGTACTAATTACAATTGTGCGTACTTGTTATATGTTTTGTCTGGAATCCCCTGGGGCAGAATAGCGGGTAGTAAAAGAAGCCACATCGCAGTGAGATAAATGGCTCGAGGAAAATTAGTGCATGGTTAGGCAGAACTGGTAGCACTAATTAGGGTTTTCTGTATGAATGATTGAAAAAGTGATAGCAACAAGTTTGCTAGCAAAACTTCTATTGTGATATAGCCTAGTAAGGGTCACACGGAAGGAGTAGCAGATTCGTCGGAGCTTGATTGACAGCAAAAGGGTTCGCTGGTGAAACTTTAGACTTAGTATATATCCCAGAGTGGATGAGTCGAGGGAGTAGCAGGTTCTCTAATGCTTGTGTGAAGGATAGGCAGAAGGGATCTATCCGCAGTATATGAAAAGTAGACGGAAGAGGTTTACTTGCAGTGAAACAAATCTTTCCTTTCTAGACACTCGAGTACAGTGATGAATGTTTTATGTTGTAAACTAAATAAAGCACTTGCACTTTAAAAGAAAGAAACTTAATTTCAGTTACCTTGTGAAGGAGGGAGTCAGTTGCGGAGCTGCGCTGACGTCACTCTGTGCCGCGCTGGTATTGGTCGAAATAGCGAGCGGGCGTATAGCTGAGATAGTATTGTAAAGGAGGGGTGAGCGCATGAGCGTGGGAACTCATCTCACGAAAAGGCTGCGCACCCATTGGTTGAGATTATTTGCAACCACAGAGTTGATTGGTTGTTGAGAAAAATAAGACACGCTAGTATTGGAAGTGATTTTGTAAACAAAGCAAACTTGTAGAACGTATATTTGGTATCCAACTTATCCAGAGATTAGACCTGATCCCAGATACCAGAGGTTTGCTTTTGAACAGTCAATACGAGGTAGATCTCGCAGAATGTACGGATTCAAGAGAAAAATGACTCTTGTAGACAAAGTTAAAAATTATTTCAAGAAAGACAAGCCGATTAAAACTAGAGAAGGAGTTATTATTCCACCACCAAACACTCCTGCATCCTTCATGATTTTTGACAGAGGGTACCATGCTTGTGTATGGTTGGAAAATTGGGTGGAATATACCAAAGATAACGGAATTTTAGCATTCCCTTTAAACGGTACCTTTACTGGACGAATTTTGTTCAACTTGAGAACCTGAATGAATGATTTACATCCCAGACCTAGATTGACACAATATGAGGCGTTAGAGGAATGGGAAATAGAAGTTTTCGAGCGGGACAGACCAAGAATTGACAAAGGGTTAAGTAAGTTTTACCCAAAGGTTAAAAGAGATACCAAAGAAAAGAGAATGCAGGAATGGAGACAGAATATGCTAGTGGAAGGACTTTACCCTGTACTGACAGTAGAAGAGCCTGTGGGAGGTAAAAGGACTGAGAAAACTAGACATTTAATGACTACTGTTGATTCTGATGATGAATACTTGGAGGATTTATTAATGAAAAATCCACCACCATATAGTGAAGAAACAAGACTAGTAAACCCAAAAAATCCGTTCTTTGGGCCTCCCTGTAATGGGGGGTCGAGCACATCTGATCCGACTGTTCCATTCTATAGGCCTTCCTGTAATGAGGGGTCAAGCACCTCAAATCCGACTGCTCCGTTCTTTAGTCCACCTTTAATTCTGCAAGTGATTCATGAGACCTCCCTTGAGAGGGTATTACAAGAAAGAGAGAAGGAAGCTTTAAATAAGCAGAGGAGCGAATTAATTCAGAAAATATCCCAGTTAAATACAAGTCCTGAGGCTCTGACAATTCCAGTAACCATTGGCACAGTTGTTCCATTGTACGGAGATAAACAAGCTAGTCCGAAAGTTCCAGTTGTAACGACATCAGTAGTACAGCCAAGAAAAGAAACCCTGAGAGTAGATGATCAGGCAAGCGAATGTGAATCAGTGATTTCCTTAATGGATTTACCAATACGAGAACCTGAAAGAGGTTCCATGAGAAAAACCACACCTGTACCAGCAAGGGAAGTACAGATAGAGACGTCATCAGGAATGAGAAGTGCCACAGTAGTAACTCCTGAAGAAATAGACAGATGGACCCAAGAAATAGAAAGACCAAAAATGCAGCCCAAGCCATTAGACATATTTAAATTAAGAATTGAAATAGAAGAATTGATGAATGGAAATGTGCGATTGGAAAGATTGAATACCCTCAGTGAAGACGATTTGCAGTTTGTCTGTAAAAGCATCACTAGAAATACAAGGGTGTTTCGGGGGCAAGATGGCGGACACAGTAGTGTCCGTGCGAGCAGCACTGAGAGAGGACTCTCGTCCGGCTCTACTCCGTGCTATGCTACCTAGCATCTCGATTGTGAACCTCTGACTTTCAAAACGAGCTTACGTTTGGTGAAGGAGTACATTTTTGATTTCTTCAAAGGCACTGAACACAAACTTACAGACTTGGAGGTTGATATGCGGCTAGACCTCTGGAAAAGCTACTCGAGATCACTTCGCTCGGCGTGGATACGCCCAACTCTCCCTTCCTCTCCCCGGAACACACCTGATCTGATTACCCCAGCCTCACAGCGGAATCCCAGACACCAGCACAGACAACCGTAGTCGACTGAGCGGGGAAATCAGCTTTACCTGCGTATTCGAGCGGTGCAACAGAATTATTCAACTTTAGAATCGGATAGTCTTTCCCCACCAATGGCACCGAAAAACCCGACTTCAGGAGCACAAAGACAACAAAAGCCGAAAACAAGGGCGTTTACCGTGGCAGCACAGGAATCGATCCAGACAACGGAGCTAACGACAGTCTCTTCTTCCGATACTGTGAGTACAAATAACTCAATGAATACTGCAAACATACATCCTTCTCTGGCTGAAAATAATCTTTTAGCTCCTACCGCACCTCCTGTAACAGTCTCTGCCATATCCAATATAGAAAATTTGAACTTGGTGAATTCTGGGGGATGTAGGCAGGGTGCCATTCCAAGAATACCAGGGATGTTTACGAAAAAAATGCCTCTTACATCTAACCCTTTTAAAAGTCCAAATAATCAAAATATAATTCAGAATAAACATCCACAGGCTACTGTATGTTCTGCCAATGACTTAATCACTACGGTAATTGATCAAAATTCCGGAGTATCAGAACTGTCGGCTTCGGCGCCATTGATCCTAGTTGAAGATACGGATTCTATAAACTCGGCTGGCAATTTTTATTCCATGACCGATCTTTCTCCAGCCTTAGACTCGAATGGTACGGAAGATCTGGAGGGAGCAGGGGGGCTCCAATCCCTGCAAGACCATGAAAAATCGTTCTCTGACCCTGGGCAAGATGACCTAAGCAATCTGGAAGATTCGGATCCTGAAGAGTCTCCTAATAGACCAGAGTGGGGGGAAGAGGAGAATTTAAACACCACTATGCAAGGTGCTAACGGGCCTACCCCTCCTTCTGTATCTATCACACTTGAAGCAACCAAATCAGCCTTAGGAGGATCTGAAGCACCGGAGATAACATTAGAAGTTCTCTATCAAGTTATGCTCCACCATAGAGAAGAGACAAAAGCAGAAAATCTATGTACTCAGGGGGCAGTACGGAAACTGCAAAATAACTTAAGAAAGGTGATGAAAGTATCTAATGACACAGAAGCGAGAGTAACAGAGACAGAAACTAGGATTTCACAAATTGAAGACTCTAGGGTTCAGCAAAACTCTCAAATTAAAGCAATGGAGGGATTGAAGGAAGAAATTAATTGGAAGCTTGTCGATTTGGAAAATAGATCACACCGGAACAACCTTCGAATCCTAGGTGTTCCGGAAGGAAATGAAGGGTCAAATCCTCGACAATATGTAACAGAACTATTCTTAGAGGTCTTCCCGGAGTTAAATCATTGTAGATGGGAAACTGAAATACAGAGGGCCCATAGATTCCCGTTCCAAAAAAATCGACAAGACTCAGCTCTCAAACCACGAGCTATTCTGATCTCTTTAAATCATTTTTTGGCTAGGGAAGCCCTCTATGACTTAGCTAGGCCTAATAGAAAGCGCAAAGGTGTAGAATTTTTCGTGCGCCCTGACTATTGCCATGTTACAGTTCAGTTGCGCTGGCAGCTTCGCCAGCTCATTCCTTTATTTCAGGCTAAAGGAGCGATGACATTTCTTCTTAACCCGGCTAAACTTAAAATAATTCATAAAGAGCGCTCTTACTTTCTAACTTCAGAGGGGGCGGCTAAAGAGCTTTTAGCCTCGTTTTGAAAAGGTTACTGTTCTTTAAAAAAAAAGAATTAAGTGTAGATTACAGCGGTTCATCAAGCTTAATGTTCCAATATTTTCAATATAGAGCAAGTACCTTCCTATTTTATAAAGGGTGGAGAAAATATATTTTTTTGTTTGTACTTGCTCTTATTGCTTTAACCAGTATCTCCAAATGTTCGATTTTGGCTGTTCTCAAGCTGGTCTTTCATTCTTTGTTTCTAATTTGTAGTCTGGATACTGGATATGGGTCGATTTTGATTTGGTATGGAACAATAATCATGGAGTAGAGCCATGTGACGTGAGCTACTTAGAGCCTATCACATCATCAATGCGAGGGACTAGTAAGTCCCTTTGCCCCGATAGGTTGGAGGGTTGGAGGGGGCGGGTGGGCTCGGGTTGAGCTCAGGGAGGGTAGGGTGGGAAAACGGGGTTGCAAACAAAATCAGAAAATGCTTTATTTTGTCTATTTGGAATTTTTTCCCTGCTTTAATTTGTTCTCTCAATTTTCATGATATTCTGAGATATAAGATTTATTGTTGGACTGTATCGATCTACATGTTTTCCATTTTGACTTTATATATGCAGTGTTTTTGGGAGGAAAACAAAAAATTCTCATTTAAATGGAGAAACTACGAATATGTTCATGGAATATTTGTGGGCTAAATAATAAAAAAAGGGGGGTTGCTGCACAAATCATACAGACTATGAAAATTGATATCTTATGTATTCAAGAATCACATATTATGTGGAATGATAGACAGCTGTATAAAGATCTGGGTCTGAATTTAGTGGTATGTACATCTCAAGGGACAACGACAAAAGGAGTGGCAATTCTATCTAGAAGAGGCTTGGGGATTATGATCCGAAGTAAGGCGGATCAATATGGTAGATGGGCAATTGCTGAATTTAGAATTAGTAACAAAGTTTGGACTTTTTCTGCGGTACATTCCCCAAATTCAGATGACCCAACCATTTTGAACTCTTTAAATCTAGAATTAGCAAACTGGGCTCCATCGCTAATATTATGTGGAGATCTAAATCTTCATATAGACCCTAACTTAAATATACGTGATACCTTTTGTTATCAAGGGGCCAAAAAAAATAATTTAAAGCTCTTCGCTCTTTGATATTGGACCATGGTCTATTCAACGTAGCTCATGAAAGAAATGTATCCTCACCTGGGTTTACATTCATTTCCTTTCCCCATAAAAAATGTGTACGCCTAGACTACTTTTTTATTAAGAAGGCACTACTCTGTGACACTAGATTTGACTTATACCCACGTATAATTTTGGATCATAATCCAATACTGATTGAAATTAAAACTAATATATCAATTTCTCATGCAAGGCCCTGGACTTTTGACCGTAAATTATTAGCCGATTCTGAGTTCTTAGAGATGATGGCAAAATGGACAAAAGAATTTTTTGATATTAATAGAGGAACTGCTTCCGTTCAGAATGTCTGGGACGCTTTCAAAGCAAGGATTCGAGGAGAATCACTATCGTATGTTATCAAGAAACAAAAAATTATTCGAGAAAAAGTAGATCAAGGGTACAAAAATGTTCTATTCTGGGAGAAGAAATTACTAACAGCAATTGCCCAAAAGCAGTCAACATCAGATATCGAAACTAATCTTGCGATTCATAAAGCATGCTTATATGAATCTTTTGCATCTTAATTGGCGATACAGATTGCAACCTTCAGATCTCAATTATACGCGTTGGCTGAAAATGCAGGGAAAATTCTTGCAAAGAGAACCAGGCAAAAAGAAGTGTTCAATACCATAAACTCAATAAAGGATGAAACAGGGCAGATACATAATAAACCCGAATCAATTTTGGAAGTCTTTCATCAATTCTACCTTAAATTATATCAATATGATGATGACCCTTATTCTTCAGAACCGTGTATGAACTTTCCCAGGGTAAATGTTTTACCATCTCTATCAAATGATCAAAAATCAGCCCTAGAATCAGAAATCACATGGGAAGAAACTGAACAAGCATTAACCTCATTAGCAACAGGTAAAGCAATGGGACCTCACGGTATCCCATTGGAATTTTACAAGATTTTTAGGAATATCATAAAACAAGATATGCTTATCACCTTTCATGTGGCACAGAGAGGTCTTCCACCGGAATCCTGGGCCCAATCGGTAATAATGACATTTCTTAAAAAGGATAAGGATCCACTAAACCCTGCATCATATAGACCAATATCATTAATAAATACCGATAGTAAGGTTTATTCTAAAATACTAGCCACACGACTGTCAAAAATAATATCTACAATTGTGTCCTGATGGCAACATGGGTTTATCCCAAACAGAGATACAGCAGACCATATTCGGAGAATTATTGCCATGATGGACTGGGCAGAGGGTACTAAAACATCAATCGGGATCACCCTATTGGATGCCGAAAAAGCATTCGATAGGGTGGCATGGCCCTATCTCTGGGATCTACTTTCTATAAAGGGCTTTGGTCCAGGGATAGTAACCGCACTTAAAGCTCTGTATAAAAACCCGATGTCAGGTGTAAAATTTGGGGTCACTAAATCTGCTCTATTTCCTATCCAACGAGGAACACGTCAGGGATGCCCATCTTCCCCTCTCCTCTTTGCTATCTACATGGACATCTTTCTCAATCAATTAAACCAGGACGAGGATATAATCCTGGTGGAGCTGGGCGGCATCACCTATAGAGCTCTTGCCTATGCAGATGATCTAGTAGTAGTTACTAACGATACTGAAAGGGTTTTTTCTACGATTGAAGAATTAGCACTAACTTTTGGTTCCTTCTCATGATACAAATTAAATTTATCCAAAACACAAATACTTTTTGTTGGTCAAAACCCTCCACCTCTCAATAATGTAGTCTCCGAAGCAACGTATTTGGGGATTAAACTAACCACCCCAATTACGAAGATTCCTAATCTTAATTATGCTCCAATCCTGAAGAAAGCCAATTCAACCTTGGAAAGAATAGATCATATACACTTATCGCTACATGGCAGGAATAATGTGTTAAAAATGCTGATCCTTCCAAAATTTTTATACTTATTTAGAACAGTTCCATTGGAATTCCCGCTAGACTTTTTCAAGCAACTTGAAAAAATGTCAGGAAGATTTTTATGGGGATACAAAGGCATTCGGAGAGCTTATAAAAAAATTATCATACCAAAAGATAGAGGAGGATGGGCTGTTCCACGTTTTTTATTCTATTACCTGGCAGCTGTATTACAATTCATATCCCCTTTGATTGTGGGCAATAAAGCTCCTATCTCACAAGCACACTCCCCATCGATATATGAACTAGTATTAGGTACTGAAGCTAGCGGTTATTTCTTTAGAATAATAGAACCAAGCTACTACAAAAAAAACAAATTCAAGATCATATCTGCTGCATATAAAACATGGAGATCCGGTGGTGAAAAGGTGGAATCATAATGGTATCTGTTACCTGAGTGATCTATGCTCAGATAATTCTATCTCTATATTTACTTTTTCTGAACTTCAACATAAATTTAAACTTCCTTCTCATGATTACTTTAAATACTTACAGATTTATAGCTTTTTAAACTCACTTTCTTCTAATGATCGACAAGGCCTTAAAAAGATTCTGGTAATAGACAGTCTTTATATCAAAAGAAAAATTGGGTATTTTTACAATTTATTCATGACCTATCTTCCAGATGAATTTCCTATGATTCAACATAAATGGGAGGTGAAATTAGTAATAAACAACCTTTTGATAAAAGAATCAATCAAGACAGCTAATTCCATATTATTTTCTGGGAGATCACAAACTCAACACTATATGGCTATGTGCGATCTCTACTATACACCTGCAAAAGTTATGAAATGGGGGGCTACTGTTGGTATAAACTGCAATCGCTGTACTTTGATTGGAGCAGATGCAATACACATGTTCTTTTCTTGTATTAAACTAGCTGGTATAATCTCAGAAATTCAAACATTTATTGAAAGAATTACAGGGAGAACAATAATTCTTTCTCCTGAACTGATTTTATTTGGACTATCAATAGACTCCATAGAAAGAGAACAACAACACTTGATCTTTATTATGATGTCCGAATTTCGTGCATGTATCACTCAGGAATGGATCAATCCGGAACCACAATCTTTTTCTATGTGGAGGGCTCGCTTATTAGCCAAATTTAATTTTGAATTTGCTATATATGCAACAAAAGGAAGAAAAATGAAACAATTAGGGATGAAAATTTGGGCTCCGATACAACAATGGATCCATGGGGAAACGACTTAAATAATTGTTTGATTCTACCTATGCTAAAATTCATTGTTTCCCCTTAGCAACTTTCCTGTTTTTTTCTTTTTCTTTTTTTTGGTCTTTATCGGAGAATGTGCTGTTGTTTGTTCTGACTATGTACTATGTAACAAAATAATCTGTTTTGTTTGAAACAAAAAAAATCAATAACAAAAAAAAAAAGAAAAGAAATACAAGGGTGTTTCACGAAAAATTAATGGATATGGCAGCCAGCATGGGAATTGACAATGGCAAATCTAAAGTGTTGCAGAAACCCTATCGAGCAGAATTTTCTGAAAAAGATTTAGAGAACATGAATGTGTCAGGGAAAAAAGTCCAGATTAGAGAGCTGTTAAATTTGATGCAAACATGGGGTGATCTAGAGAAATGGAGAGCAAGATGGGAAAAGAAAAAGGAAGAGGTGCGGTCAAGACAATTGGCTTCAGAATTTGTCCTAAAAGAAGCAGACAAGGTAGAAAAATTATGTCCCATGCGAGAAGTACCAGGTGGAGGATATGTACATGTGCCATGGTCCAGACAAGATATTGTATCATTTACAAATGACTTCCCAAAATTACGAGAAAAACCTGTAGAATGGTACAGACAGGTCGAGAGATTTGTGAAAGTTTCAAAATGCCTCCTGAAAGATCTAGATGGTTTCTTTGACATTGTAGTTCCTGTGGATCCATGGACAGAATGTAAAATTGCTGTTGATTGGCAAAATGAGGAATACCCTAGAGACCCAAAGACAGGGGCTCCGTCCGAAGACGTAATGAGAAAGTACAATCAGGTGATGTTGTACCTAAAAGGAAAGGTGCCCGCAAAAGATACAGACTGGACCCGAATAGATAGAACTACTCAGAATTGCGATGAAACTGTACATTCATATTATGAGAGTCTGTTACAAGTGTTCAAAACGTACAGTGGGCTGGACAATATTGAAATGAAGGATATGACCCACTTCATTTATCGATTTGTGTTAGGGTTAAGGCCTGAAATCTCACAGTGGATCAAAGATAATAAAATCTGTTGGCAAGCTAAACTAATTGATGAAGTCCTGAAATATGCAAAATATTGTGAAGATGAGCTAGCAAATAAGAAAAAGGAATTGAAAAAAGTCATGTGGGCTTAAGTAAAATTAGCAGAGCACCAAGAACAGCAGTTAAGCAAAATGACAAACACTCAGAATCAGAGCCCTGGGGGTGGAGGAAAACCAAGGGTAAAAATGAGTAGAGAAGAGGCCAGGAAGAAATTTCCCTGCCACGGGTGCGGAAAGATGGGGCACTGGAGTGACAAGTGTAAGGCTGTGCAGAATGATAATGTGCAAATTAATGATTTAAATCCACAGGCGCAGAATGAGGGACCACGGAAGACACAGCAACAGGTAAAACAGAATCAGTTGCCTCGTGCACCTAGGCCAAACTATAGGAGCAAAGCACAACAGGGTGAAGAAGCCGAAGTTCGGGAAGGAAGGGAGGATAGAAATGCAGCAACTTCGCAATTCCTGTTAAATGATACTTTCCTCTGTGACGAACCTTACTGACGGTGCCTAAGGGGGGAGGACGAGGAGTGCCTGCTTGGCGCCTCCTTGCCGGTAGACCAGTCAGGGCCATACATTGAAGGAAAGGTTGAAAGAAATGACGTCACCAAGCAAAAAAGTGAAACTCCGAATTGGACAGCATCGCAGCAGGATCAAATGCAAAATGGCAAACGCACCCCTTGTGGAACATTTCTCAGCAAAAGGTCATAGTGAAAAAGACCTTCTTTGGACAGTTGTAACCATCATCAAACCACACTCCAGGGGAGCAGACATATCACAATTGCTCAACAAGGAAGAACTCCGCTGGATTTTGAAAACCAACAGTATTCGGAATGGATTAAACCGCCTTGAAGACTGGACCTCCCTATTGTAATCTCTGTCTAAATGCCCATCAATTTTTTAATGTGTAGAAATGTATTCTGATTAAGTCACTTGCGCCGTTTTGTGCACTTTAGACCTTGAGCTTCCACTATTGCCCAAGATCACTGCACCACTATAAAATGGCCACCGTTTTCACTCCTCTCACTATTAGACACTTATTACTTTAGTCCTTTCACGCTTTCTATAAACCACGAGGCTCAATAGATTGTCCCACCGACTGGGAACCACAACACACCGGATCCCGGTAGTTGCCACAGTGCTCCCGAGCCCTGCAAGTAAGTTACTCTCCTTCTCTGGGGTGCTGCAGTGTTTGTTCTGTAATATCACCAACTGGCCCGCTAACCCAGCCTCACTTTCCTGTACTCCAGATTGAGCCATTGTGCCCGAATTCTGACTGATTGAGCTATCGTGCTCGTGCTCAGATGCACCTAGGGATTCCCTTTTTTCTCACCCGGAGTTGTTATAAATGGTAAATATGACATCCCAATTTTTCCTCACTCCCCGCCACTACCAACAAGGGCACCTTGACCCACAATTCATTATTATTTCTTTCAGAAACGCTCATGAAGCCATGAATCTATATATGTACTAGTGAGACCGCGTGGAAATCACTAGCGTAGGTCTACCAACAATATCCTCCATTTGTCCCTGACTTATGCACACCCCAGCGCTTTGGCGGAAGTTATCTCGTGCATGAATTGTTTTCCTCACGTAGCAGTCACCTGGTCTGCATGCCACGCTCACCACCAGCGACTGTGATAGAAAACCTCCACCCCGCTAGGCGTTGAAATGTCATCAGTCACTTTTTTACCATGCTCGGGCTTTCACCTTCACCCGCGCCCGATTAGGACACCATCTTTGTCAAACACAGGACCCTTGTTCCCGGTTGTACAACCATTTTGGATAAACTTCACTATCACCCCTTTTTATCGCACGACCCACACGCGTCGCTTTTTTAACCGCCGTGACCTGCACCTCTTCACTCGCTATTTTTAAATCACTTCACGCAGATGTCTGAGGTCTAACGTAACATGCCTAGAATTCATGTTTATCTTTTGTTTTCTTTCCCTCCCCCTTTTTTCCCATGTAACTATTTTATATTTAGTAAAGTGACAAAAGGCATAGTACTAATATTTTATGCACAAGACAACAATGATGTTATTTCTTGTCCTGATGATGATGCCCCACATGTAAAACGGCATTGAAACGTCGTCAACCATAACAACCCCATATGCACTATACTATTGTAATACTGAAAAATGCAATGGTGTGTTTTAAACAATTGAAGTCTGTAACACTGACTACAAGTATACAGACATATTTTTGCTTTGCCCTTTTGGCCACCTTTTTCGTTGTTTTGTCTTGAATGTTAAGGGTCACGGCTGTGCCCGCTTGACATCTATGGTTCTCATAACTTTTTAAATCTATCTGAATGAAAAAATAAAATTCTTGTCCGGCTGGACAAAATACATATCACTTATTAGGTGTATGATTATTGTTCTTGTACATTATTTTGTCCATAAATAGGGACCATTGTTTTGTGTAATATGTCACCTTTCTGTTGGACACTGGTGCTACCCGTTCTACTGTGATAACAGCAGATGTTCCAAACCTACCCCTCTCGGGAGAAGCGATCCAAGTAGTGGGCGTTTCTAATAAATTAATTAGTACCCCAGTTACAGAACCCATGGAAATTAAAATAGGGAATTTCAAAGAGATGCATAGATTTGTTGTTTGTGATTCAAGTCCTGTGAACCTACTAGGACGAGATTTGCTGTGCAAAATGAACTGTACCATGTTTTGCACTCCAAATGGCGTCGAAATTGAGACCCTAGATGAAGACGGAATATATAAATTAATGCTGATAAGACCTGACTCAGAAATTAAAAGACTGACAATACAAGACTTACCTGAAGAGCTCCAACAGACAGTGAAACCAGAGGTATGAGATTTTACTGGAAAAGATGTAGGATTAATGGTAAATGTTGACCCAATTAAAATTACCATAAAAGAAGACGCTGTTTACCCAAATACTCGACAGTATAAAATGAGTGCAGAAGTAAAAGCAGGGGTTGCTATTGAAATAAAAAGGCTGTTGGAACCAGATATCATACAAGAGGTGTTGAGCAGTCCTTGTAATTCGCCCATAATTGGAATAAAGAAACCAAGTGCTAAATACAGGGTAGTACAGGACCTGCGCAAGGTTAATAAAATCGTTGTTCCTTGCTGTCCTATAGTGCCAAACCCTGCCGTGATCTTGTACCAAATACGATGGAATGCTGGTTGGTTTACTGTTATCGGTTTATACCATGCATTCTTCGCACGTTAAGCGACTTGCTTGTGTCATGAACCTCAAATAACGTTAATAAAATAACCAACATGTTCGTTTTACTAATTTTGCACATTTTTCATTATACGGGGTCTCCGAGAGACGCTTGCTTATGTGTTTAATAATCTTAATACACTTGCACTATAAAATGGCCGCTGCTACGCGTCATTTAGACTGTGCATGCATCGGTCATAACCCCGTGACGTGGCGTATTCAATGTCTTGGAGGGAAAACAGTTGCACATGTGCAATGAAGCTAAGATGGCTGCTCTGTGTTCTCACATGCTTTAAGCTTGCATTGCCGCTTTCGCAAAGCTGTCTGTTCTGCATAAACAATAATGCTATAGTTATTATAAAGTAATGGGTGAAGTATAGCAATTCATGGTATACAGTGAAATCATTTATTCTATGTTTTAACACTGTTTCTTTTCCATTTCATGTACACTTCGAAACTTGGCCCGTTGAATTACGCTGTACCCCATTTTGAATAAAACTGCGTCTGCGCGAGATCTGCGAGTCTCCAGAGCAGATGACCTTTGAAAAGCTGCCAAGGAGCCGATTGACTGAGAAGATGCTCATTGGAACCTCACCTCACGAACTCTAAATAAAATACAAAATATTTGTAAATAGAACATTTATTGTTATACGAAAGAATATGTCATGAGAACCTGGAATTTAAGGGGCGGGTACAGAAATTGAATATTAAGCATGAGAAAGTATAAAATTTAGGTGGTGTGATGACCTAACCTCCTCCTTTGTCCAATCAAAATTGGGGATCCTTACACTTGCAACATTGGGGGGTGGTACACTGACCCGAAAAACAGTATAACTAGCGTAGGTTTAGCTAGAGAAATTGTCCTACTTGTCCAAATAGCTGACCTGTCACTGACCAAATGCACTCTATAGGTGACTGAAATCAGAGAGCTGCGAAGTACTCTGTTGGGAGGTTCGAGAAACCCATTCGGGGTTTTGCAGAATTGAAAGTTCTGGCGATCACTTTGCTGGGAGGTTTGAGAACCCAATCGGTGTTATTGGCAGATTCCTTGCAGAGAGTGAGTAGTGCAGGCGTTGCAACCGAAGCTGCGGGTGTTGGTCGTACCCTTTGGTGAACCCGGTCCTCATCCAAATTCTGGGGTTATCCTGCCCTGATTGTCCATGAGCTGTACCTGCTCGCCTACCGGCACCTGAGTCCCTGAAGGTTCCTTCCTGTCTTTCCAAACTGACCCGTGGACAGGGTTGGTCTTCACTCTATCCTAGGTAAATATAAATCTGTGTGGGTGATTGCTTATCTATATTCGCATTTCTAATTCTCAAATATTGCAAACCGTAATTGCATATGTTCCCTTTTCTCCCCTGTCCCTTGGTAAATCAGATATTCATGTATTTTGATGACTATTAGCATGTTCCATTTTTCAACCCACCTTTAGTCAATGCTAAATCGTTTCTCTATTTTAGTATATGTTCCTTTTCCTTACCCTCCCTTTAGGAGATAAGCTAAATTTGATAGTATGTTCAAAATCTTACCCACCCTGTAGTATCTGATCTTGAATTGAAATAAGTGCTTCTTTAAAATTGCTGCTTTAATTGCGAAAGTCTTTGGGTTTAGTATGTTCCCTTTCTTTATCCTCCTTTAATCATTTTGCGAGAGATTGTTATCTAACTATATCATGTTCCTTGTTCTTACCTTCCCTTATTCAAAATATTAAATGCTTAGCATTCTCTATCTCTTGCATAGTTATACGGTATTCATGATTTTGATTATAGATAGCTTAGTGTGTGTTAACCTGATGCTCATGACATATAATGATGAAGATGATTAGATAAAGTTTTGAACCTACCCAGAGTCTGTGGTTATTTCATTTTACAAATATTAATAAATGTTCTTGACTATCTGATTTTTTAACTCAACTCCCTGATCCTAGATGTTTAGGTTCCTCGTACCTACATTGCTAGGTTATAGATATAGGAATCGGAATTGTGGAAATCTCAAGTTATACTGATAGTAGAGCGTGAGTTACCCAAGTGATGTTAAGGTGAAGGTTACAGTATGATCAAAATTATGGGCCCAGGTGAGTATTAGTAAAAATATCCTAGCAGGGAGACCTGCGCACTCTATCAGTCTGTCCCACTCTTTAGGCTGTGTCGCAAGTCATACAGAGATAACCAAAAAGACGGAAGGTATTGGAAGGTGAGAACATGCAAGATAACTGACTTTTCCCTGACCTCTCCGTCTCCATGAGACAGAGCAGTTTTCTTGTAATTTCATTTGATATCATGTGGCATTTGGCAGTGTTTGATCTAGTTTGTGGACTATACGTATAACGTACACATACATACACACATACATACATACACACATGTATCCCCAGCTCCATTTATCTGATTTTATCAATTTTTCTAAGCTTGAGTTCAAATTGTGTTGTGTGGGTTTAGTGGCTTTAATTGATGTTTGTACTGCTTCAACTTTTCACACAGTACTCTTGGTAAAAACAAAGTGCTCTGTATGTGCCATATTACCAGGGGTTGTGAAGAGATTTCCTAGTAAACAGTGTGTAGCATAGCAAGACCACACCTTATTAGGTTGGAGGTGTATCCCCCTCTCAGATAAATATTATATTTTATAACAATACTCACAGTCACTAATTACCTTTTTGGATTGCATCTTTGAAAGCACTTGTGTGAGAATCTACTGGATATTAACTTCCATGAGTGTTTGAGTATGTGTGAGTAGTTTTTAGATTTCTAAAATAGCATGTCTATTTCCTACCTGGGAAACAAGCCATTTCTCAAAGGGTATCAAGGGTCGGTATGCCAACAGCCTAATCCATCCCACCTGACTATATCAAAATCACTTACCTACTGGCAACCTATAATCGACTTTATTTTGCTCAAACAACGTAATTCCCTCTGAGTCACAGATATATGTTAACAGCCCAACCTCTGACATTTGCTGAAGATCTCCTCCTCCAATGCACCCTTCAAATCTGGGTTTTCTATTCCAAAATTCCAAGATGCCATTGTCATTTTTATGAAGGGGATTGCTCAAATCTCCAGGCTCTGTTCTTCTCACCGAGCCATATTGGCTTCCCAATGTGAGCACCAGTGATGGATTGATAGATAAAACACCAGTATTATTCCCTTTCTTCATGGTGCCATTAAACTGTGTATCTTAGTTGTGTCACAAGATAATACTGTGTAATATTGGGCACTACCACTGCTCCTTCCTCCATGGGACGAAACATTTGTTTGGCAGCAAGCCTAATTTGTTTCCCGTCCAAATGAAATCACTGAAGAGCATTAAATTAAACCCAGAATACTCTAATGCCAAAATACCCTTCTGGAGTGAGTGTATTATGCTACATAGGATCTTTTAACATAACATAACAATGCGCATAAGTCTTCAGGGGAAGAAGGGCAATAGGCTGAGCCAGAAAAATGAATCTCGGTAAAGCCATCATTTTAGCAGCAGCATTTCGTCCCAGCCAGGAGAGGCCAGCCTCTTGCCAGTAACTAAAATCATTTTTAGGTTGGTCTATGGAATCAGCAAAAATTAACCTTGGAGGTTTTGGCAGCATCTGAGGTTAACTTTAGAACCAAGTATATGATATAAGACTCAGCCCATTGGAACAGGAGTTTGGCTTGAATTCATATTTGAGTTGACTTAGACAAGGGACAAAAAGCAAATAACTGCAATTTATGAACATTGATTGTGAAAACCAAGGCCTTGCCAAAATTATTCAGTTCAGTGATCTCCTCTGAGAGGAATCCTTCGAAGTTGGTTACTGCGAGCAGGACATCATAAGCATGTATGCAAAGGTTGTGTTCCATGCATCCTATAGTCATCCAATTACTTTATTATGTTGCAGAACTGCCATGGCCAGGGTTTCCAGGTGTATCACAAAAAGTAGAGGGGAAAAGGAGGAACCTTGTCTTGTTCCCGGCTCAGTTCTGATGATGGTTGTCAGTGAGCCATTGGCCTTGAATCTGATGGCCACTGAAGAGTCAAGTCAAGAAATTACTGATCCATTTCAATGTGAAGTAGTGTTCATTTAAGAAACGGTCAGTAAATGCGGTCAAATGCTTTCTCCATGTCTATTGTTAACAAGATTGCATCGCCGCCTGTTCACCCCGCTTTATCAATTACATGAAGTGTCTGTTTGGTGGTGTCTGAGCAATTATGGTCTGGTATAGATATCGCACAATATAAGGCGCACAACTGATGATCCTTTCTCAACTTGGTTTATATAGTTATTAAGCCTATTTCATTGATCTCAGCAGTTCCCCTATCTACCCCACTGTATTAAACAACTGTGTGAGGATGAGTGTGAGTTTGTGACAACGTGTTTTGTAAAATAGGGCTGAGTAGCATCAGGTCATAGGGCCTTTGATGTTTTCAATCTGGAAATGCCCATAATCATCTCTTCCAACCTTATGAGTCTTTCTACAGAATCTTAGTCTGGCCCTCGAGCAGGCTTGGAAGAGGCATACTGTTTAATAAGTCTTCCATGACCCGCACCCGACACCTCCTCAAGTATATACTGCAAATTTCTGAAAAGCGTGCGCACAGCACGTGTATGAACCAGCATACCTTGTCATGTGGCTTGTGTTTTGTCTCCATTTTGGTTTCTCGTTTTAAGCTAGCATCATTTTCTAATGGTGTGCTCTTTTTCATATATATATTTGTATGTAGATACTGCAGTCAAAACAAAGTAGTGAGAAGCCTGAAGAAGGAGGTTGGACCCCTGTAATCCTCCGCAACGTGTCGCTTTTTTTGGCCTACTAATATATGTTCTCTTGTGTTGTGTGACACAACTTAAGATAAAGTGTTGAATCCACCAATCTATATTACTGTGGTTATGTCCTTATGAACTTGGATTTTTTGACATTATTGCAAACTATTTTTATTCTATCTCTTAATTTGTAATGTTTTTAATGTGAATTATGATGTGGTTTTATTCTTAATGTGAAAAGGTGTTTTTATACATATAATCTCTTGAACCAACTTAATAAAATTAAACGTATATTTTTCTAAAAACTGTATTAAGATTTGACTTACTGGCAACTGATAAACGGACCCGTGCTTGTTTGAGCAGTATGTGTGGTGTGTATGCATGTTTGGTATGCTAATTGAATACCCCAAAGGGAGTTTTTTCTAGACTTAATCGTCTTTGTGGTGTCCTGTCCCTTTGGAGGGTTGGACCCCTCTCTTCTTTTAGAGGAGAAACCATTTGAAACACATGAGATCCCACAAATGATCCTCCTGAAAACCGCTTGCCCAAATTTGAACTCCACCCCCTACCCTAACGCCCCGTCTAGAACTGCCAGATCCATAAATCAATGTTCAGAACCTGATATTCTCTCCCTCCTCCTTGAGTACACCTCTCCATACTCAGAAGCTGATATTCTCTCCCTCCTCCTTGAGTACTCCACTCATCTTTTGGTCATCTCTGTCCATGCTAAATCCTCACAAACAGCCCCACTAATTGCACCTAACTCAACACACCCTAAACATGGTAATGCGGAACCCATCCAAACCATCACGCCCAACCCCCATAAAGCACCCAGATTCAATGCCAAATCCATAAACATCAATAACCTCTTGCAGATCCCCACTACACAACCCGCGCCCACAGACACCCTACACAAATCTCACCTGAATCAATCAATCAATACATTTGTAGAGCGCACTACTCACCCGTAAGGGTCTCAAGGCGCTGGGGGATGGTGGGAGTGCCGCTACTGCTCGAAGAGCCTGGTCTTGAGGTGCTTTTCTGAATGTGAGGTGGTCCTGGGTGAGTCGTAGGTGGGCCGGGAGGGAGTTCCACGTCTTGGCCGCCAGGTAGGAGAATGATCTTCTTCCGGCGGTGGTTCTGCGGATCCGTGGGACGGTGGCTAGGGCGAGGCTGGCGGAGCGGAGTTTGCGTGTTGGAGTGTAGAACGTGAGGCGGTTGTTGAGGTATTCAGGACCTATGTGGTGGAGCGCTTTGTGTGCGTGGGTGAGGAGCCTGAGTGTGATCCTTTTGTTGGGGGGGAGCCAGTGTAGGTCTCTCAGGTGGGCTGATATGTGGCTGTGGCGGGGGATGTCGAGGATGAGTCATGCGGATGCGTTCTGTATGTGTTGGAGTCTTTTCTGTTTGACTGTAGTTACTGCGTATAGGGCATTCCAGTAGTCTAGTCGGCTGGTGAAGAGGGCCTGGGTGACCGTCTGTCTAGTTCCGGTAGGGATCCACGCGAAGATCTTACGGAGCATGCGCAGGGTGTTGAAGCATGATGATGAGATGGCGTTGACTTGCTTGGTCATCGTGAGAGAGGAGTCCAGGATGAATCCCAAGTTGCATGCGTGGTCAGTGGGTTTCGGTGAAGTGCCCAGTTCTGTGGGCCACCAGGAGTCGTCCCAAGCGGATGGGGATGGTCCCAGGATGAGGACCGCCGTTTTGGCGGTGGCTGGGTCTTTAGTGAGGGAGAGTATCAGCTGGGTGGTGTCGGCGTATGAGATGATGTTGAGGATGTGTTTGCGTGCGATGGTGGCGAGGGGGCACATGTAGATATTGAAGAGGGTTGGGCTGAGCGATGAGCCTTGGGGTACGCCACAGATGATCTCGGTGGCCGCGGAGCGGAAGGGAGGGAGGCAGACTCTCTGGGTTCTGTCGGAGAGGAACGAGGTGATCCAGTCCAGGGCTTTACCTTGGATCCCGGCATTGTGGAGGCGGGTTATTATGGTACGATGGCAGACTGTATCAAAGGCGGCTGAGAGGTATAGGAGGATGAGTGCGGTTGTTTCCCTCTTGTCAAGTAGGGTCCTGATGTCGACGGTGGCTGCGATGAGGGCAGTCTCGGTGCTGTGGTTGGCTCGAAATCCGGACTGGGATGGGTCGAGGGATCCATAGGCCTCGAGGAATGCGGTCAGCTGTTTATTGACGATCTTCTCGATAACTTTTGCAGGGAAGGGAAGAAGAGTGAAGGGGTCTTTAGGGGCCGCTGTGGGTTTCTTCAGTAGGGCGTTGATCTCTGCGTGCTTCCAGCTCTCTGGGAAGGTGGCGGACGCGAGGGAGTTGTTTATGACGTTCCGTAGGTGGGGAGCGAGGATGGTGTCGGCTTTGTTGAAGATGTGGTGAGGGCATGGGTCGGAAGGAGAGCCGGAGTGGATGGTGTTCATAGCGTGGGTGGTGTCTTCGGTGCTGATGGGAATCCAAGCGCTGAGGGTGGTTGTCAGGGGTGTTGGTTCGGTAGCTGGGGATGGAGTCTGGGTGCCGAAGCTGACGGGGATATTGGCGATCTTGCGGTGAAAGAACGTGGCAAGGGAGTTGCAGAGGTCTTGCGATGGTGTGATGTTGTTGCTTTTGGCATTGGGATTGGAGAGCTCCTTTATGATGCTGAAGAGTTCCTTGCTGTTGTGTGTGTTGTTGTCCAGCCGTTCTTTGAACAATGTCTTTTTGGTGGTGCGGATCAGCTGGTGGTGTTTGCACGTGGCGTTCTTGAGGGCTGTCATGTTTTCTGTCGTCTGTTCGCTGCGCCAGGTTTTCTCAAGGGTTTGACAGGATTTCTTCGATTCTTTGAGGTTGTTGGTGAACCATGTTGTTTTCCTGTTGCCGGGCTTGCCTGGAGGGTTTTTCAGTGGTGTAAGGGCGTACGCGCAGTTGACGATCCACTGTGTGAGGTTGTGGGCTGCGTCGTTGGTGTCAGTGGTGTTGATTGGTGGGTTCTGGCTCAGTGAGGTGGTTAGCTGGTCAGCGGTGACTTTGCTTCAGCATCTACGGGGGATCTGTTGCAGGCAGTGGTTGGATGTGGTCTTCTTAAAGGTGAAGTGAATGCAGCTGTGGTCAGTCCAGTGTAGTCCGGTGGAGTGGAATTTTACTTAACTGCAGATCAGTGGTGAATAAGGGTGGGCGTAAAATCCGTTTCGCGTGCGAATTTGCTGATTTTCCGAGATTTCGCGATCCGCGAATCTCGCGAAATCGCGGTAAAATCCACGAATCAGCGGGGACGAATTTTCAGCCAAGCAAGGGCTACAGCAGCAGGTGCAAAAGTTGAACCTAATTTCTTTGTAACCTTTTACAAAAGGGTTACAAACAAATTAACTTCAACTTGGACACCTGCTGCTAATTGCTTCCTGGCGCCTCGTTGCCTACTTGCAACTTATCTCTGACCTTGCTCTGACCCTTGAAGCAGGGTAAGAGAATAGTTACAAGTAGACAACGAGGCACCTGTCCAAGGAATTAAACCTCATCAGGAAGCACTTACAGATATAAAAAACAGGAAGAAGGGAGAGGATGGCAAATACACCCATTTTGAGTTGTCAGGAGGGGTTAAACTAAAAGAGACCTTTACAGCACAATTTTCATATGCATTTTGCTAAAAATAAAAAGCTGTATGTTCTGTAGGGGCAACTCAGGAATCTGGCCCTTCAGAGATCCGGCCTTTCTTTCTTTCTCTCGTTCTCTCTCTCCTCTCTCTTTCCCTCTCTTTCTCTCTCTATCTATCTATCTATCTATCTATCTATCTATCTATCTATCTATCTATCTATCTATCTATCTATCTATCTATCTATCTCTCCCTCTCCCATAAACGACTGCATGGGTAACTTCGCTATGCAAGCGGCTCGCGAAGACGCAAAAATCCCCGTGATCACGCAAAAAACCCTGCGAACACCCAAAAAACCCCGCGAACACGCAAAAAAACAAAAATCCGCAAATTTGCACAAATTCGCGAATTTTGTGGATCGCAAATTCGCAAATCCGCGGATCGTGAATTCACAAAATTCGCCCATGCTTAGTGGTGAAACATGCCACAGACCTTGCTTATCTCATCCTTGCCCGAGATCTGGACCTGCTTATCCTCACAGAAACTTGTCTCAATGACTCCGCTGGCTCTATCCTTGACCTATTAGTCCCTCCTAGTCACAATATTATCAGACTCGACTGAGTTAAAAAATTGGGAGGTGGAATAGGCTGTATATTCTGTAATTCCCTCACAGCAAAACAGTCCCCTTCAGCTAATTTCTCCTCCTTTGAATACCTAAGGATAGATATCACTAGCACATGCAGACCCTTATGCACCCTGCATATCTTCTACCATCCCCAAGGTGATAGCAGTCATCTAATCGAACAAGTTATGGAAACCATCACCTCTAACCTAGGCCGACACTCCCCCCAGATCTTCCACAGTGACTTTAAGCTCCACTGGAATGACCCACACAATCAGGCAGTTACAACCCTCAAAAACTTCCTAACTGACCTATCACTGACCCATTTCTGCAACACCCCCCCTCACACCTTAGTAGTGGTCTTGCAACCTCTATTCTGGTAACATTTTCTTTCACCCACCACCCCCATCCTGCCTCTTCTTTTTTTATGTCAGTGATGGTCAGGAAACACTGCACCAATGCTGTGCCTACATTAGCTATCTGTTGCCACAGGACTTCCTTCTATGTTGCACAGCAGGACCAGTCTATCAGCAATTCAGGAAACCATCCCAGCTAGTACACTCTCCACAGTCCATGAGCTGGATTCACTAGCCCTAGACAGAGTCCACACACTCTAAACCATACCTATGTCTAGGTGCACCCCCACATTGAAGCCAAGAGTTCATCAGTTATGCCATACATTCTTCTGACATGCCAGGTTCTTTCTCAATTCAATTCAATTCAATTTCAATCTTTATTTCGTTGCATTGCAACATAAAAGATAACAATAAAATATACAGTTCATGGTAAAATATACAACAATATAACATTCGTTATAATGGGCACCCTAGTACTGCATTACTTCTACATTTCATCAAATTTAACACGTTAGCTAGTATTTCATCAATAAAAGCACATGATTTATAATTTCAGTTTGGCACAGTATCAGATAAATATTAAAATGTTAAAAACAGTAAAAAAGTTAAAAAGACATTAAATTGAATTTAGACAACCAGAATTAAAAATACAATGCATTGGCTTTGTTCATGATTCCAGGGAGTCTGAATAGCAGCTTTCTTTAGTTTAAAATGAAAGAGATAATTTCCTTCTAACAAAATAAGTGGACAATAGAAATTTGCTAATACCGAAATCGATTACTTGACTGGTGTCCACGCTTAGGATTCTGCCAGCTTCCCTATGGGAAGTAGAGCCGATGTTACGGCACAAGGGGACTATCCACTTTTTCCTAGCTTTATCATAACTGGGACAAAAAAACAGTATGTGGAAAATGTCCTCCCTTTGGTTATTGGTGCACAAGGTACAATATTCTTTATCAGTCTTCCCCCATCTTTTCTCAGTTACTTTTATCCTCAACGTTCCATACCTAAATTTTAGATATAAGGATTTAGCCAGTGGAGGTTGAATTTCATCTAGAAATTGTTCGAATAGAGCCTCATTTTTTGCCAAAAGAAATTTTTCAGTAAGAGGGCCGTGAGTTCTTGAATACACAGATTCATGATTCACGTATGACCAGAAGCTTAATTTAACAATTTTCTTGGAAGTTGGGTTTAGAGATTCAGGCTCGTTCCAAAAGTGTAATAATCCGAGCTTGGTAAGCCAGTTTTTTACATGCTTAAACCAAAAGATCTTATTATCTCTATCCAGCTCTAATACTTCCTTCAGCCCATTTCTATAGTCAGATAATTCCAGGGTTGTCCATAATCTGACCCACAACAGCAATGGTCTCAATATAGCGTGCTGATCTGTGTGTTTAATGTTAAGATCTAAGAATAGGGGTATCAGGGGGGTGTTGATTGGAACTTTTAATAGTCCCCTGACAAATTTGTTTTCCAGTACTTCAAAGGTTTTTTTACATACTGGCCCCCAAATTTCTGCCCCATACAAGGAGGCGGATTGTACCTTGTATCTAAAGAGCTCTATTGCGGGAGTAACTGCTTTGTTCACACTTTTGTTGTATCTCTGTGTTATTGGGAAGCAGTTTTGTTTAAACACCAATTTAGATTTTTCCAATTGTGGGCCCCATCCCATTGCAGAGTCCATCAAGACCCCCAGATAAGTAAAACTGTGCTCGTAGTCTAATCTTTGCCCATTTAACATTAAGTTCTTTTTAAAAGTTTTATGCGGGTTCAGTGCCATATATTTTGTTTTTTTTATATTGATTTCTAATCCTTTATGGATACAGTACTGTTGGAACCTGTCTAATAGGATCTGTAGGCCATGTGGCGTTTGCGATATTAGAATTGTATCATCCGCGAAGAAGAGGGACGCGACGCGTTCCCCTCCCAGTCGAGGAGAATCGTTATCGCAATTTTCCATGTAGGTTGCAATATCGTTTACATAAAGGGAGAATAGAGTAGGGGCCAGGACACAGCCCTGTCGCACTCCCCTTTTTATCGGGATCGGGTCTGTGAGTTCCCCATTTTGGCCCCATCTAACCTTAGCGTAATTCTCCCAATGCAATCCTATTACAAGTTTTAATAAGTCGCCAGGCAGCCCTTGCCTATTCAGGGTTTCCCAAAGTAGATCTCGTGGAATGAGATCAAATGCTGCTCGTAGGTCTACAAAGGTCACATACAAGTGACCTTTGCGGATGATGACATACTTCCAATACAAGCAGCATAACCTGAATACTTGATCAATAGTACTTGTTTTGCTTCTGAATCTGTATTTAGATAAAATTGACTCCTCCTCCAACCATGAATTTATTCTATTTAGAATATGCCTAGCATATATTTTCTGCGTGATATCTAAAAGGCTAATGGGGCGGTAATTTGCTGGATCACCACGATCCCCTTTTTTAAAAATGGTGATGATTTCTGCGCCATTCCAAGTATCCGGAATGTGCTCACTAGCCGCAACTATGTTAAATAAATGATTTAAATAGGGTGCCCAGACATCAATATTATACTAATACAGGTCACCAGGGATTCTGTCGAGCCCTGGCGCCTTCCCTTTCTTTATTGAAATAATTGCTGCCTCTGTTTCTTGTAGAGTAAACACTACCTGGTGAGTGTTAGCTGGTATTGTGAGCGGGGGTACATCATTTGCTTCCTCGGTCGGGGTTTTGGCTGCATACAATAACGAAAAGTGCTTGACCCAAGTGTCTTCATCTAAGTAGACCTCCCTGGAACCTTTCTCTCGTTTATTTTCCTGAGCTGCCAATTCCCAGAATAGTTTCTGGTCCTTGTTTTTAGCGGCTGTTAACATATTGAGCCACAATTCCTCATCCCATGAGGATTTAGCTCTTAATATTATTTTGTTATAAGCCTTTCTTTTCTCTCTAACTGCTAACGGACTTTCCCCTTTAACAGCGTTAATCAGTGCAGTTTTGGCAAGGCGGCATTCCTTGTTATACCAAGGTTTGCCTACGGATTTTGCACTAGTCCTACCTGCACCTCTTTTAGGCTTTTTAGTAGGAATTTCTAATAATTGGCTGAAAAGGGACTTATGTAAATTGATAAATTCTTTAGGGTTGCAGCTAAGGGGGCAATATGGGTCCAGGGTATCTGCAAAAATGCAGTAAATATTGGCCAATAAATCCTCTTTTTCTAGCACAAATGCCCATTTGACCGCCCTACGATTGTTACTAAGAACAATATTATCAGTTGTGGTTGAGGTTGCTATACTATGACCTCCCTCCATGTTGTCAAGCCCCGTAACCATACTTAGTAGAAAACTCATTTCTAAGGGGTAGTGGTTGCTTTCGTATCTCTCTTTGACCTTTAGGTCCACTGTAAAGGGCCAAAGATCAAAGAGACGATAACGTAGTCTAATTTACTCCCATAATTGCCTCTCTTAAATGTGGGGGCTTTCGGGCTATCTGAAGGCATACGGCCATTACATGCTCTCAGACCATGTGAGGTCAAGAACCGTGTGAATTGTAAGGCCAATGCTGTACCGGCCACCATACAATTCTCCTTCAGGGCAGGTATTGCATTGGCGTTGTCCTCCTCCTCAAACAATATGGCTATCCCTGAGATTGGTTCAAAGTTACAGTTCAAGTCTCCACATAGAATAACACCTGACTCTGTTTTTAGTGAATCCATAAGCGACTCCAACTTCCCTATACACATGGATTCCTTGTGGGAAGATTGAGGGCTGTTGTAAACATTGAAAAAATAAAACGCCCTATTATCCACTGTCCTTATTTCTAGACAAAGAATGTCTTGGGAGTCGGTGTTGATCATTTTAATAGCTAATTTAATGGAAACATTGACCCATACTAAGAGGCCTCCAGATGCACGACCTCTCAGGGAAGGGACAGCCTCTATTTGGTAGGTTTTATAGCCAACCCTGTGCAGTTGTACTGTGGCCCATGTTTCCTGCAACACACAGATGTCAAAAGTATTTATGTATTCGTTCCAGTCGGGATCATTCAATTTTACACGCACCCCCGCAATGTTCCATGAGACGAGTGTAAATAGGGAAGGTCCCTCGTTCGTGTCATGGGGCACGGCAGGTATAACGACTGGTGAGCTCCTATTCACTTCATCTGAACCTATAGCAACAGAACATGTGTCCACCCTAGGACTGCTATTACCTTCTTTTCGGTAGTTGTGTCCCAAAGTACCCGACACATTTTTAATACCCCCAGCATCTCTACTTTTTTGGCTCGGGCGAATGGTAACAAGGATGAGCCCTCATTTGTCCCAGGAAGCGCTACGGGTAATGCAACAGACAATCTATTTTTGTTTGTTTCATCGCGAATAACCGCGGTGTATGGGCCTGGCTTCAAACAACTTAATCCTTTATCCACAATACACCCCAGAATACATGAAACATTTTCAGTACCTCTATTATCTTCCGTGCTCTTTAAACATCAATCGCACTCTTCCAAGCCACTGAATGCCTCAAACCTATTTGTTAGTTCCAAGGGAGTAAATGGGATGAGATTGGACATATTACCATTTCCTCCTGGGTTGTGACTAGTTGGTACAGTGTTCCACCCATGGATCAAAGGGGGTGGGACAAGATGGTGCAAATAGGCAGGGTTCCTAGCTATTTCCATATTCGAAAATTGTGTGTTAAAGGGAATGAAGCTAGTTGCGTGTTGAGGGGGGAATACAGTTGATCTTGGGTAAAAGTAGGTTAATGGGCGTGGCACTATACATATGGCTGAGATACCCGCCACCCCCTCTCAACACAATCCCCAAAGATGGGAAACCGGAAACGGTTCTGAACTTTTGGAAGGCGGGAGGGAGTGACCCTCCCGGCCGTATTTATTAAAATATGAAACAAAATCAAAACATTAAAATAACAGTTTCATATTACGTACAATTTCATTTCCACATTACGATGTTTGGCTAACCTTAACAGATCTCTAATACAAAGGTTCTCCTAGCCGAACTAACATCCTACAAAACATTTGACTTGAAATTGTACATCCTAACGTTAAGGGCCAACGGCAAGGTCGTAACCGGTGTCAGATCCCTAAACCAGAAATACCCCCCCTCACTTGTGAGGAGATCGACCGCACAGAGGCGTACCTCAAGTGCATCTACCAATTTCCCTTGGACTTGACGGGGGCCCCAATAAACTCGACGCCATTTAACGGTCGTCCGAGGACTCGTGTGAGGTGTCTAAAAGGTAGCGTAAACCCCCTCCCTAACCCCACACAACTTACCCATCTGCCGTCGCAGATGTCCTGGCCCCGGGAAATTCCCCAGGAGGGCCCGTAGCCCCTCCTATCCAGGAAGGGGCCTTGACCACCTTTCCTTTCCTTCCGGCGGCCTATCCTTAGAAGGGACCGCCTCCCCGTTGAGGGGCCAATGGCCACCTCCCCCGAGCGCTCCCATCCGTAATGGGTGACGCACCCCCATAGGGATCTTCCAATTACTGCTCACCGATCATGACCTTACCGCCCGACCAAAATAAATACGACATTTACCTAAATTACTAAATTGCAAAACAATCATAACTAATACAAGCATGATTACAGATCAACACTAATGCAGAATTACTTTATTTGAAAAACATACTGAAAAATGACCATTCTTTATTGCATACTCAAAATATCGCGACAATCATCACAACCTGTAAGAAATAGAGTTACCACATCAAAACTTTATTCAAAACAACTCGCTGTCCTCAGGGGCTGGTGGGTGGGTCAAAATTGGCTCTTCGTTCCGTCTCGAGCTCACGTACAGCGGGGAGGTGCAGCTTCAGAGCACAGGAACAAGAGGATGCTTTCTTGGCTTGTTGCTCCTTTTATCCGTCTTCAGGGCGGGCGTAAACCCGCCCACGCCTGCCTCCGAGGGCGTGGCCAGCTGCGTCAGTGTCTAGGACAACCCACTCCAGGGCGGGAAAAAGGCGCGCCCCGGCTACGCCGCTTCGGGCATACCAGCCGAGACTCGCCTCCCGCCCAAGATGGCTTCCCGGGGGGATCGTGGTACTCCACCATACGTTCGGGGGGACCGAATGGTCGCCCCTTTCCATATGGCTGAGATACCCGCCACCCCCTCTCAACACAATCCCCAAAGATGGGAAACCGGAAACGGTTCTGAACTTTTGGAAGGCGGGAGGGAGTGACCCTCCCGGCCGTATTTATTAAAATATGAAACAAAATCAAAACATTAAAATAACAGTTTCATATTACGTACAATTTCATTTCCACATTACGATGTTTGGCTAACCTTAACAGATCTCTAATACAAAGGTTCTCCTAGCCGAACTAACATCCTACAAAACATTTGACTTGAAATTGTACATCCTAACGTTAAGGGCCAACGGCAAGGTCGTAACCGGTGTCAGATCCCTAAACCAGAAATACCCCCCCTCACTTGTGAGGAGATCGACCGCACAGAGGCGTACCTCAAGTGCATCTACCAATTTCCCTTGGACTTGACGGGGGCCCCAATGAACTCAACGCCATTTAACGGTCGTCCGAGGACTCGTGTGAGGTGTCTAAAAGGTAGCGTAAACCCCCTCCCGAACCCCACACAACTTACCCATCTGCCGTCGCAGATGTCCTGGCCCCGGGAAATTCCCCAGGAGGGCCCGTAGCCCCTCCTATCCAGGAAGGGGCCTTGACCACCTTTCCTTTCCTTCCGGCGGCCTATCCTTAGAAGGGACCGCCTCCCCGTTGAGGGGCCAATGGCCACCTCCCCCGAGCGCTCCCATCCGTAATGGGTGACGCACCCCCATAGGGATCTTCCAATTACTGCTCACCGATCATGACCTTACCGCCACAGGCCGGATAGCTGACCGGCTATCCGGACCCCCCACAACAACTCCTGCCTAAAGGTCATGTTTTAAACTCTTTAGCCAAGCTATGAAGTCTCCTATGAGTAACTCATTCGCCACCCGGGACAAATGAACCCCATCCCCCAAATACATACTGTCCCCTTTGATACAACCATGCGAAACAGAATGCAGTGTACCTGACCGAAACAATCTACTCAATTTGTTATTTATTTTCTTTACTGAATGATTCAGAGCAGAAACCGAAATAGTCCCCGGCCACACTTTCCGTGGAATCATATGGGACCATGCAATTGTGCACCCTGGAACTCTTCTTGCCAACCAACTTACTGTGGAAAGCATTGCCTCAAGAAGGAGTCGTCTACCAGTGGCCACCAAATCATTGCCCCCAAGATGGACTATGATTATAGACGGCGGTGACCTTGTCCGCCCTAACAAACCCTCGAAAAAGGATTGAAACTGATCAACACAGAGCCCGCCCTTTCCGTAGAAGGACACCCTGTACCCGTATTCCCCAGCCACGTGAATCATGTCACCTGCTTCGAATACGTCCGCGGCACGCCTCACGTATGAGTGGCCCACACCTCCTTTTTCGCAGCCGGTGATATCTGACCGCTGGTCCCCAGGTGTCGGGTCGACTGCACAGTCCACCCCGCCTCGTAAGCTTGCGCAACTGAAAACCAAACAAAAACAAGAAGCGTGAGTACATCATTACAGCTTCACAACATGTGCAACCGCACATACCTTTTATAACAGTTCGAGGACCAACGCCCCACACGTTTTACTTCATCTACACTCAGACCCCTGGCTGTAGCCTCAGTAGCAGCCCCTATCCGAAAGGAATGGGTCCCGAACTCGCCGGGGTTCAAGCCCGCGGCCGAAATCGACATCGCAAGCACCCGCTGAAACTGAAACCTCGTCAGTGGGGTGGCGTCAGCGTGTCTCAACAAGGTCCCCCCCCGAATGCCACCCTCTGCGCTAGATATTCCTCTACGCACACCACAGGGCACATGGAAGACCCGGGGATCCTCTGAATGATTATGCAGTCCCCATTTGCACCCTGATCGGTTTTGGACTTAACAAACGAGACTGTCATCGTCTCCCCCTGACCTGAATGTGCTCCCGGCACAGTCCCCCCATCGTATCCTGCTTGTTCCTCGCCACCAGTTCGCTTACCCGCATAGCCCCATGGAATGCTAGCACAAATGCAGCTCGGAATAATAGTGCTTCGTACTGGGATGAACACGTTGCCGGGAGTACGGACAATAACAGGGTCAACCTATCCAGACCTATCGGGTGCCTCTCATCTACTCTGCGACCCTCAAGGCGTTGCCACCCACGTAGCGCTTTCTGCACCACAAAAGACGCTGTCGGGTCCTGGATCCCATGAGCCCTTGCCATAAAGGAAATGGCGGCCCGATGTCTCTGGGCCGTAGCTACTGATTTTCCTGCCTGATGTAACGACAGCAGAAATCTTACGACAAACTCTTCCTGTCCCCAAAGCTCCCCCCCAGCAGCACCCAAAAAGGACAAATAGGAACGGAACGCCCCTTCATATGCCTTCCTTGTCCTGGGTGCTAAACTCTCTCCCACGAGGTTTTGTAGTTCGGGGCACCGAGAGACCAGAGAGCTTCGGGAAAGGGTGCTGCCACCAGGTCCGCTGCGGGCAGAAAACCCCAGAAGGCCTGCATACGGAAACGAGAAAGCGCATCAGCCGCTTGGTTCAGTACCCCCGGGACATGTCTTGCCCTAAAGAGCACATTCAACTGCATACACAATAACACAATTTCTTTGAGCAGTCTCAGAATCCATTTGCAACGTGCTGCCTGACTCTTGATACACTCAACCACAGTCATGTTATCAGACCAGAAAACCACAGAGTGATCACGAAAACCCTCCGGCCATGTTTTCAAGGCCACCAAAATAGGGAAGAGTTCAAGGAAAGCAATGTTACTCGTCAGGCCGCACTCGTGCCACCATGATGGCCATTTCTGAGCCGACCATTGTGTACCAAATATGGCGCCAAAACCTACACTCCCCGCGGAATCTGTCCAAAGCCCCAGCTCCTCGGAGGACACTGCCGGTTTGTTCCAGACAATTCGACCATTGAAATCCGCCAGAAATGCCAACCAAATGCGCATGTCCTGGCGAACCTCTGCCGAGAGCCTCGTGCGGTGATGTCCTTCCTTCAGGCCGACCATGGCTTGTGAAATCGAGCGGGAAAAGGGGCGCGCCATTGGCATTACTCTCAGGGCAAAATTCAACTGACCCACCACCTGTTGCAATTGATGCAGGTTCACTTTTGTCGCACGTATACATGTTTCAAGGGATGTCCTGAATTGTAACAATTTTTCCCTGGGTAATCTAAAACAGCCTTCTTCAGAGTCGAGCTCGATCCCCAGAAATTCGAGCAAAGTTGAGGGACCCACAGTCTTACCTGGCGCCAATGGCACACCGAATTGTTTCATTAAGACACAAAATTCATGCAAAGCCTGTCCACACTCAGGATCCCCGGCTGCCCCCAAAAACAGGAAGTCATCGAGATAATGCATAACATGCTGAAAACCCGTCTTCCTTGTGAATACCCATTGCAGAAAACAACTGAACTTTTCAAAATAGGCACAGGATATCGAGCACCCCATTGGCATACATCTATCCATGTAATAGCAACCCTGAAACATAAGACCAAGGAGACGCTGATCGTCTGGGTGCACCGGGAGCAACCGGAACGCTGACTCGATGTCTGATTTTGCCATCAGCGCCCCGGGCCCCAGGCGGTTCAACATGGCAACGGCCTCATCGAAAGATGCGTACCGCACCGAACATACTTCCGGGTCTATCGCTTCGTTAACTGAAAGACCACGTGGGGCTGACAAGTTATGTATCAGCCGAAACTCCCCCGGGTCCTTCTTGGGGACCACCCCTAGAGGGGAACAAACAAAGTTAGCAACCGGTGGCAAATCAAATGGACCGGCGACACGACCTCGAGTCACCTCCTTCTCAATCTTTACCTGTACCACCGCCGTATGTTGCAAGACCGACAGTTGGTTTTTACAATTTGCTACACCCTGAAAATCCCCCACTGGAATGCGAAAACCATATGAAAACCCGTCTCGCAACACCCCAGCGGAAGCATGATCCGGGTATTCGTTGAGCCAAGGAATCATTGCCATGGTATCAATCGGAGTAGGTAAAGGCGCCCCTCGGACTATTTCAGACCTGTTTGGCGCTTCCCCTACCACTGTTATCACCCGTTTTGGCTCTGCACATGGACTCAGGATGGGAAGGCTGCCCACACCCCCCACATTCATGTCTGAACTTGCATGACCCCTGGGGCCTCGTACATTTTCCCCTGTTAAAATTCCAACAAATCCCCTTTTTACCTGCGTTGCCACTCGGCTTCGAGTGGTACTCGTTACCTGCACCCGTCCGAAAGGGTGTCCCAGAGGATTGGCGGGAAGATTCCCCCCCGTTACTCCCTGACAATGGCACTTTTAACATTCCTGAACTCTCCATTTTTTTGCCATGAAACGGAGTCGTAACAATCCCAAGTTAGAACTGGGTCGTGCTCCTTAGCTTTTCTAAAAATATTGTCGTAACAGAACCACTGATTGCCCCCGTACGATACGGCATACTCCATGATACGAGACTGATAGATAGGCAACTCGGTCAGCAACTCGGGCCTGCGCTCACCCATGATGGAGGTAAAAATGCCCCACGCTCTGCCCCAAGTACCTATGTTCTCATCAACCTCAAAGGCGGCCATTTTTGCGCGCCAAACACCCGGATGCATGAGCTCCTTTTGGCTCCTAACATGCTCCATCTCGTAATGGTCAGTAAGCAAAGAAAAAATGTTCACATACTTATTCGCCCAAATCTTTTCCTTAATTTCCAGTGGAACGTGCTGAGCCACCTTCTCCCTTCGTGAAGGTACAGACCCCTCCCCCGCAATCGGCAATGGCCGCTTACCTGAACCAGATGCTGCATTTGCCGCAGAACTTGGGCCTGATGCATTTTCCCCCGCCGGAACTGGCGCGGTAACAGAAGATGGTGCCTTCGCAGCCTCTCTAGATTCCCGCAGTTGTCTCATTACTGCCCGGGCGTCTTCAGCCGTGGTGCCCTCACTATCTTTTCCCAACCACGCTGCTAATTGTGCCGCTAACTCGGGAGGCATATCCTCCCCGGTCACGGGGGTCGGGTGCCCCTCCTTCGGAACCGGGGTTGGCTCCTCGAGTGGGGTATCGGGGACCGGGGTTTCCCCCCCAAGTGCCCCCCTTTTGGACCTCTTGCCTCTCCCACCAGGGACTACTCCTGGCAAAGCTGGTCCGATGACTCGCTTCGGTCCTCCCTCCCCGTTCTTAGCCGCCATCTGCTTCTTCAAATCGGCTACCTCCTTTATGAGCATGCGGAGCATCTGATCGGTACCGACCCGCTTTCCGACCTTCTTGCCTGGCATTCTCAACGAAGATATCTGTAAAACAAAAAGAAAGATTACAACGCTCAAAATTGGCTCTTCATTCCGTCTCGAGCTCACGTACAGCGGGGAGGTGCAGCTTCAGAGCACAGGAACAAGAGGATGCTTTCTTGGCTTGTTGCTCCTTTTATCCGTCTTCAGGGCGGGCGTAAACCCGCCCACGCCTGCCTCCGAGGGCGTGGCCAGCTGCGTCAGTGTCTAGGACAACCCACTCCAGGGCGGGAAAAAGGCGCGCCCCGGCTACGCCGCTTCGGGCATACCAGCCGAGACTCGCCTCCCGCCCAAGATAGCTTCCCGGGGGGATCGTGGTACTCCACCATACGTTCGGGGGGACCGAATGGTCGCCCCTTTTCAGTTGTTTTCGTTGCCGTAAGGCCAACTCAAAATATATTGGACCGCCTTCCTGTCCCTGAAGTTTACAACTACAATGTCACCCCCTATATCCTTTGTTCTGCCACCCAGCCAAGCCAGACGGCGCACATGAACTATTTCGCCATTTACATAGTTGGCTTTGGGTCTGTACAATGACAACCAGTGCATGATCTTATTCTTTAGCTGAAAGTAACCTTCCCGCTTACCACTTGTCAGCTCAGGAACCCCGGTAAGCACCACTACATATGGTAGGGCTTCCGGTGGAAGTTCCATAGGTGGTATCCTTCCCTGACCCCCTCTTACGTGACCAACCTCTTTCTCTTCAACTCTAGGCAGACTGTTTGGGAGAATAGTTGTTTCCCTAGGTTGGATATTGTCTAGGGTGTCCGTAGAATTTGATGTTATGGTTGGTCTACTCTTGGAAGATTGCAGTTGTTTTGGGTCAGAGTTTTTGGGCGGTTTACTAACAGAATGAGCTCCTATAGTTGGGTGGTTAGGGGCAGCTGCATTAGCCACTACTATGTTGTTATCAGTAGTAGAGTTAGTAGCTTTTACAGCTGCCCTTTCAATAGAGGGAGTACACATTGTATGTGGAGCTTTTTGGGGCTGTGTTGCATTCTGGGGTCTTAGTGGCCTTTCCAGTTGCATAAGAGCTGCCAAGTCCAAAACAATCCTCCCCAGCCTTGATTCCACTCCCTTTAGTCTATCAGATAAAACTAACATATAGGTTTGCACAATCATTTCAATATTGTCCAATAGATTCTTCGGAGAGATTGTCTGCGGACCTTCTTCCATTGGAGTGTGGATAATGTCAGGCAATGTGGTTGATGGGGAAGGAGGTGTTGTGGATTTTATCGGGGTTAAGGCAGTTGCCGTTGTTTGCTTGCTAGCTGACTTTCCCAAGGTCATAGTAGTGGCAAGACTAGTCTTCTTACCAAAATCCGAGTGGCTTAGCTTGGACTTACTTGTGTCCATTTTTGTCTGCCTCCTTTTAGGGGGTGGGGGCCCATGTACTTTATTTGCCAATGACCTCTGGTGTTTCCCTCTTACTACCTTTCCCGGCCTGATTGTGGGAGAAATCAAAATTGCTGCGGGGTTAGGTGTACTGGGAAGATCTTGGCCCTCAATTTGTGGCTCTGCCCAAGTTTGCGTTGGTGAAATGGCAGGAGCTAGGCATTCCTTAAGCAATAGAGGCACACTGGCAGTTGGAGATAGATTATCTGTCAGAATGTTATTCGTTTCATTGTCCAAGGTGACAGAATAAATGGGCTCGGACAGTGTCCTATTTTTAATGCGTTCAATTGAACGACGCCTATCCGCCCGCTTCTCAGCAAGTAGTAGTTCTTTGTTACCCTCAGGAGCAGCCTTGGGAAAATAATTATCCAGTGTTCTGTTTAAAATGCTCCCAGATTTATCCAAGCCAGTAATGGCAGCACTAACAGCGGCAGTAGCCATCAAGCAGTTTCACGGTGATAGGCCCAGCCCAGCCTCTGAGAGCCTAAGAGGGCCCGCCCTTTGCCCGGGCTTAGCCCCGGGCGCCGACCCGCGCGCGATCCCGCATCGCGGGGGCTCGCGCTTACCTTAAGCGCACCTCCGGGGGCGGGACTGGATGCACGCCTTCCTAGGCGCAAACGGTGCTGGGGGATGTAGTCCCCGTTCTGCTGCCTCGCCGCGATGACCGTTGGGCGTGGCTGAGCTGCGAACGCAGACCAGGTTGTCCAGGTCACGCAGGGACTCCTGGATGACTGAGTCCCTGCAGTGCTCAAGCAGCCTTCTCAGCACCCCTCCGCCACCCGCAGCACAGCGTCCAGACCGGCAGCAACAACAGCACCCCAGATGTCTCCCGGCACGAAGCGGCACCCGCGGAGCGGGTGCTGCGAGTTGTGGGCTCTGACCCAGAAGTTCCTCCAACGCAGGTTAGCTCAATCAGGGCTCCACAGAGTGTTTGGAAGCAGAGGCTGATCAGTTCATCAGTTATGCCATACATTCTTCTGATATGCCAGGTTCTTTCTCAACTTTCAGTCTACATACGGAAACCACAATTCTCACACACCGTCTTAGTCCCTAACCTGTTACTGACACCAAAAAATAGCCAGACCATTGCCTCTCCAATCCTTTGATGTATTCTGGGTAGGACTTCAAATGGCATTAAAGACCCAAAGTGAGCCAATATCCACCAACTGAAGCCAGTCTGTTTTCTTGAAAGCTCTTGAGAGTAAATATGCTGGGAAGCAGTGCTAGTAGTGTAGGTCATTGCATTACCTAGCCCTTGGAGCATCCTTCCTCTTAGCAAGCAGTTACATGTTGATGTCAATAGAGATTGCAACCCGATCAACTCCCAGAGGCTAGGGATTATTAATCTTCCTGGAATGGGTATACTGTTTTATGAAGCTTTTGATCTGCTTGCTGATGGTGCCAAGTAATTAATTCAATGCGCCAGGAAGCTCAAAGGGAAAAACTAATTACTGGCAGCTCAGAAATATATGCTTTTTCTTGTAGTTATGTTAAGGATTCAAGCTGCATCACACATTACCTCATATCTAAAATCTGGGCACAATGACTTATAAAAGGCAGTGGTGATGATCATCATCCACTCTAAAGTTACAGTTAAAGCTCAAGTTATACAAATAGTGCAGAGTTAAATCACTACACCTAATACATTTTGCCAAAAAGGGATGTTGCAGTTCCTCTTATTGGTAACATTGCTCATAAAACATTGAGACAGAACCCCATCTGTCACAGTGCTACCTGTGTGCATGTGTCCGAAAACATTCTTCCTCACTCAGGCTGCTTGTCTTCCTTTAAACATGCTCAGAGCCCTGAAATCCAGCTTCCATATCACATCACCTTCTTTCATAATGTGGCAGCTGGGTGCTATAGTTAAAAACATATTGAATACACCATTACTGTGAGGCATACTCCATTAGTAAGTCACAGGTCAGAACAGAGGTAAAAAGACGGCTATAGTCCCAATGCGAAAAAAACGGGAGGGTTCACTGGTAAACCTCATTCACCTACAGCCATTGGATATGCAAGTACTGTTTAAATTGGATAATTGTACGACAGTAAATTAATTATAAAAAGAAAAAGACACACAATTGATGGATGGAATGCGGAACAAATCAAACTTTCTCCCCCAGTCAAGAGATCTGGGTTTAATCCATCATTCTTTTGTTCACCATGCCACACCAGCTTAGAAACACACATAAGCAAATCAGTCTTGACCCTGCTCCTCATGGGACCAGTCCAGCCTGAACTGCCTAGCCACGTCCTACCTGGACCAGAAACAAGCATCCTGGGACCGGTTTCAGGGTATCAACCCGAATCAGTCAGGCTAGCTTGACAGCTAGCACAGTGAGCCTGGGGTCCATTCCTCGGCAGACCCAGCACACTTAGGGTGAGATAGTAGAAGGCACACAAATGATGATGGAACACGGAACAAATCAAACATTCACCCCAGTCAAGAAAAATGTAGGTTAAATCCATTGTTCTTTTGCTCACTATACTACCTCAGTTTAGACCCAACCATATGCAAATCAGTCTTGACCTTTCTTCTCATGAGAACAGTCCATCGCAAACTGACAAGCCGTGTCCGTCCTGGACCAGAAGCAATCATCCTGGGATGTGTGTCGGGTTATCATACCTTCTAAGCCGGGCTATCTTGAATCCAGAAGCATAGTGATCCCGAGGCCCACGTCTGGGCATACCCAGCGCACTTATGGTGAGAAAGCAAAAGACACTCAAATGATGGATGGAATGTGGACCAAACCAAACATTCAACCCCAGTCAAGAGATCTTGGTTAACCCCTTCCATGCGCACGATGGCCGGGGGGAGTCATTCGCAACGGTGCTTGTGTGCGCACGACGTCTACCTGCCATTATGACACATGGCCCCTGAAATCCCTCTGGTGCAGGAACTAGAGGGATTCATAATTCTCCCCTGTAACCTCAGGAGCTGGGGAAGAGATTTCCCAGCTCCCGAGGCCCCCTGCCGTTTCAGTGAAATGAAGGAGGGCAGAAATGTGCATGAGGGAGTTACCTGTGTACGTAGGGGGTGACAGTGCTGGTTGCAACATAATAAGTATTTTCCATAGTATATCAAGTGCTACAACACAAGGGTTGGGACAACTATTCTTTGCCTCTATCTGATGTTCCACATACCACCTGGTTTGTGGACACCCACCTACATGTGACAGTTCAATGCAGATGTGCAATGCAAAATCAAATTCCCCCATTTCAGCTACGGCTTTGTGTGCTATTGAGATCCCCCGCAATATCAGCTGTTGAACCTGGGTCCTTGATTGTGTGGCAGAAGACATGGTCCTTGACCCATCAGCTTTAGAAAGAAGAGACACCTCAATCAATATTTAGCATGAATTATAGGTGAAGGAACAAAATTAACACAGACATCTCTGATTATGTTGGGAACATATCACACACCAACATCAGAAAAAGTGCACTATATGGCACACTTACCTGACAAACAGATGGTGGTGGGTTTGACTGCTACAGCCAGAATGTCTCCTAAATCCTTGGATAAGGTCCTTTGGATAACTGGAAAGCTCCTGACAAAAGCTGTAATGTTCCACACACATCCATATTTCAAGAAAAAGGATGATGGTATTTATTTTACATGTGTATGTCATAGAAATGCATGTCCAGCATATTTAGGGCTACTCTTCTTTAGATGAGACAAAATAAGCAATTTGATACATACTATATTATTTCAATTTAAATGTAGCAACATCCTTTCATTAACCAATGTGTTATGAATTACTACACTCTTATGAACCTTGCCTGAGCATATGGAGATGAGTGACATCAGGGGTATTAGATACACACCACATACTACTGACATATAATCCAATAAAAAACTATGAGCCTTCAATCAAGTAATTTTTAAGTGCACTTATCAGGGTCTACCATCTGCCCAATGCATGCCATGTGTTACAACTGCAAGTGGAGCAGAGAGCCTTGTAGTAGGTATTTTTCTGGAAAGGATCACAGGGTCCAAAATGATATCAGTGTAATTTAATTTACATTCTAGTTGAAACATGTCAAAATATCATAGTTCAGTTAAAAAGTATGAGACTTTTTATGAATTCTTTGTAATATATATACAGGTTCTCTGATCACAATGTGGTACATGGGACCAACTTCTGACCATATTTACTTACAAGTTTGTGCCAGTGTATTGGTTGATCTGCCCCATGATGTTCCCTTCCTTCAAGTGCAGGAACAACTGGTCCAGTGGATGGATCTACTCTGGATTTTTGTGGAAATTAATTGTAGAAGTCAACAGACAACGCCAACAAATTATGTGTACAAATCCTAACATATTTGCTCAATTACTGTGATTGTTACTAATTACTGCTCATGTTTGTGTGCCAAATATCAGAGTAAATTGTAATCGCCAGCAGAGATGGGCCACTGTTTTTGAATGAGAAATTTGAAGTTAACATTTCCAGTACATAGAATGCTGGGGCATGTAGTTCAATTGACAAAATTAGACACATGAGAGCCAAAATCACTCTGATTATTTGCATAAAGTGGATGTGAATTCCACAGTCAATTTGTTGTCTATTGTACTCATTTATCTAATAAAGTAATTGTTTAAGAAATCACATGTTACCTGGAACCACCTTATGGTTGCCACTCACAGGCAGCCCATGCAGCAGGTGGGTGTAAATGGTGGTGAGGACGCCCTTCTCAAGTGGTGTGATATGAAAACAGAGTCCAGTTTGTCCCTCAAGTAGTGGTCTTGCAACCTCTATTCTGGTAACATTTTTTTTCACCCACCTCCTCCCATCCTGCCTCTTCTTTTTTAATGTTAGTGATGGTCAGGAAACACTGCATCAATGCAGTGCCTTCATTAGCTATCTGCTGCCACAGGACTGCCTTCTGTGTTGCACAGCAGAACCAGTCTAGTAGCAATTCAGGAAGCCATCCCAGCTAGTACACTCTCCACAGTCAGTGAGCTAGATTCACTAGCCCTAGACAGAGTCCACACACTCTAAACCAGGGGTCTCCAAACCGGTCCTGGAGGGCCGGATCCATACCAGATTTTTAAAATTACTACATGTATCTCAATGGGGATATCCAAAAAATCTGGCATGGATCCGGCCCTCCAGGACCGGTTTGGAGACCCCTGCTCTAAACCATACCTATGTCTAGGTGCACCCCCACATTGAAGCCATGAGTTCATCAGTTATGCCATACATTCTTCTGATATGCCAGGTTTTTTCTCAACTTTGAGTCTACATACGGAAACAACACTTCTCAGACACTGTCTCAGTCCCTAACCTGTTACTGACACCAAAAAATAGCCAGACCATTGCCTCTCCAATCTTTTGATGTATTCTGGGTAGGACTTCAAATGGCAGTAAAGACCCAAAGTGAGCCAATATCCACCAACTGAAGCCAGTCTATTTTCTTGAAAGCTCTTGAGAGTAAATACGCTGGGAAGCAGTGCTAGTAGTGTAGGTCATTGCATTACCTAGCCCTTGGAGCATCCTTCCTCTTAGCAAGCAGTTACATGATGATGTCAATTGAGATTGCAACCCGATCAACTCCCAGAGGCTAGGGATTATTAATCTTCCTGGAATGGGTATACTGTTTTATGAAGCTTTTGATCTGCTTGCTGATGGTGCCAAGTAATTAATTCAATGCGCCAGGAAGCTCAAAGGGAAAAACTAATTACTGGCAGCTCAGAAATAAATGCTTTTTCTTGTAGTTATGTTAAGGATTCAAGCTGCATCACACATTACCTCATATCTAAAATCTGGGCACAATGACTTATAAAAGGCAGTGGTGCTGATCATCATAATAATAATAATAATAATATTAGGAGGTTTATAAAGTGCATGAGGGACCGCCATCTTAGGAGGAGCCCGGGACAGCGCACTAGCCTCGCGCTTGCTCCCACCCTCCTCTTCTTCTATAAAATGAGGATATGGCCCCGACGGCGGAGCGGGCGGGCGCAGCGGGCGCGCCAAAGGCAAGCCCGTCTGCGCCCGTCCGCGCCAGGATCGCGCCTGGCGCAGGGCATGCTGGGCAACATCCGCCCACCACCAGGTATGACAGTAGGGATTTGTTGGCACTACGACCCAAGATAGGTGATACATGTAGGGGTTGTCTCCCCACCGACCAACTGTGGGGCCCCTTTTCATGTTCACACTGTAAATGGACGTCTTCTTGGACATCTATAGAGATGCCCAAAAGCTCTGCTCCCCCTAAGCATAGTAGCAACAACTTCAAGGGAGGTCTCATCAATGCCCGCTCATTGTTTTGCCACAGCCAAGATATACACGATTTAATCATGTGTCATGATCTTGACGCTCTCTTCATAACAGAAACATGGCTCAACGACTCCTCTAATCCCGATTTGGCTACTGCCCTTCCCCCTGATTTTACCATCTTCAGGCAGGACAGACCAATTGGGCGAGGAGGTGGGGTTGCACTCATTGCAAAAAAATCCTTCTCGTGCCACACATTTGACCTAGTGAATAGAACAGAAAATGCTGGCCCTCCTACTTATTTAGTCTCGCCTTAAGTTTATGAGACAACAAACAAAAATCAACGTTTCTTTGTTTGTATGGGTAATTTTATTTAACCCTTTTGTTCATTATTTTTAGTAAGATTCTTACTAAAAATAATGATTTTTGTTTGTTGTCTCATAAACTTAAGGCGAGACTAAATAAGTAGGAGGGCCAGCATTTTCTGTTCTATTCACTGTAATTTGGGTCCAGCTGCCCCCTGTCCCAGGACCAAACTCCGTGGTTGTACTAACACATTCGACCTAGGCCATCTTAAGGGAAGCGAGAGTATCGGCTTCTCTATCAAGCTCAATGCCTCCACCTCTTTCACGGGAGGCCTAATCTATCGCCCTCCAGGCAATGCCACCTCCTTTTTGGACTCACTAGATGAAATACTGGGGTCACTCATGTTACGCTACCCTCACTTCACTCTAATGGGAGACATGAATTTGCAACTGGAGTCGTGCGACGACCCACATGCCATTTGCTTTCAACATACCCTCAATATCTTTGGACTGGCCCAATTAGTGACCGCACCTACCCACTAGCCGATCACACGTTGGACGGTATCTGTTCCAACCTAGGTACTATGTCCACGTCCCCTCCCATTCCGCAAATTTGGACCGACCATAGTTTCATCCCCTTTGAAGTTGAGCAAAAAGTCTAAGCTTTACCAACTATAAAGCGTTCTCAACCCTCCTTCTCGGTAAACTGGAGAAAGGTGACCGGCCGTATTAAGCAGAACTCCCAGCCACTGGCACAGGCACCTAAGTTGGTGGGAGACGTGTCGGTTGACTCACGTAACTTTCACATCTGGATAAATCAGATTATCTTGGACAACTCTAATCCCAAAGGCGACCGTGTGAAGTGTCTCAGAAGGAAACTGAGCGCCCCATGGTATACCGAGGCCTTAACTGAGAGCCACCTACTTTGTAGGATAAAAGAAAGGAAGTGGAGGAAAACATACGACGAGGCATCCAGAGCCCTCTATGTTCAGCAGAGGAAACTATACCTCTCAAGCATAAAATCTGCCAAAAAAGAGTATTACACAAAAGCTATCAACGACGCCCACCAGAAGCAAAAAACGTTTTTTTCAATCGTTTAATCCTTCACCCACCCCAAAGCTCTCCAGCCTGAAATCCCTCCCTCTGAAACCTTGTGCAACAAAATTGCAGATTTCTTCGGGGAAAAAATTGCTACCATTCAAAAGAATTTCCCGCCCCCCCTGACCATTCCCATTCTAGGACCCCAGAAGCAGGTAGTCGATAACCATCATTCCCTTTGCAGGTTCCAACCTGTCTCCCTCCAACAGACCCGCAAAGCGATCATGGCCTGCAAATCAGGAGCACCAACTGACTCCTGTCCCCCTCGCATACTGCATCATTTAATTGAGGCAGTCAATCCGAACATCAACGCTATCATTAATGCTTCCCTAGACTCAGGGGTAGTGCCCAACGAATGGAAGAAGGCCATCGTGAAACCCTTGATGAAAAAGCAAAATAAATCCCCCACGGACCTGACAAACATGCGCCCTATCTCACTCCTGCCTGCTCTAGGAAAGATCACGGAGCAGATAGTGTACTGGGAGCAAAAAGCCTTTGTGGAGGACCATAAAATTCTGCATCCCCAGCAATCTGGCTTTCGCCCCAGCCACTCTACCGAAACGGCCCTGATAGAACTCTCCGATTCTATCAAGTTCCTGCAGGATGAGGGAAGGAAAGCCGTCCTCATCCTGCTTGATCTCACAGCAGCGTTCGATACAATCTCTCATGCCATCCTGATTGATAGGATGCGTGAGATTGGCGTGACAGACACAGCTTTGGCATGGGTAACATCTTTCCTGACTAATAGGTTCCAATCTGTGTCTTTGGGTCCCCATCTATCCAGCGAAAAAACCATTACATCGGGAGTACCGCAGGGGTTCATATTAAGTCCATTACTTTTCAACATCTATATGGCACCCCTCCTAGCTGTGATAGAGTCTCATGGGATCCTAGTCACGTCTTATGCTGACGACACCCAACTCGTCGTCTCTATCGACAAAAACTGCACGGATACAGAGCTGCAGTTCCAGAATTGTCTCACGGAGGTATTTCAGTGGTTGAATAAAAACCACTTGAAGTGCAACAGTGGGAAAACTGAAATCATACCATTAGGTAAAGATCTGCTTTTCTGCCCTAAGGATTGGTGGCCCAAAGATTCAGAGGCCCCGCCTAGTGCAGTGACCTCTGCGCGCAACCTTGGCGTGCAATTTGATGCAGCCCTCTCCTTTGATGATCACGTCAGGATCACGGCCGGTTGCTGTTTCGGACTCATCAAATCTCTAAAAAAATTCTTTGACTTCCTCCCCATTGCGACCAGGAAATCGGTTGTGGTCGCATTAATACTCTCTCGACTCGACTACTGCAATGGGTTGATGGCTGGAGTGAAAAAGTCCACTCTGAAGAAGTTGCAAAGTGTACAGCACGCGGCTGCAAGATTAGTGTTAAAACTTCCCAGGAAATCTTCAGCCTCAGCAGCATTAAATTGTCTCCACTGGTTGCCACTGCACAAGAGGATCCTTTTCAAACTCCTACTAACAGTTTTCAAAGCCCTGAAAAACACAGGTCCTAAATACCTTGCCAACCGTTTTGTTCACTATGACCCCGTACGATGTTTGAGAACCTTACCAAGATCCCGAGGTATAAATACAAAACCAGGGGCGGAAAAACTTTCACAGTTCTAGCAGCAAGGGCCTGGAACAACTTGCCTTTAAACCTCAGACTGGTCGAGACTGAGAGTCTTTTTAGGAAACAACTGAAGACCTGGGTCTATCAGCAATCTGATACTTATGTGATGGCCGCTATTTAGATTTTTCATTATCTAATCCCATCCACGCACGCTTAGCGCCATGATGCTCCCTCTGGAGCGATAGGCTGCGCTTAATAAATACCCACAAACACAAATACAAATACATGGTGACGCCCTCTCGGCGTGTCCCCGCGCTGTGGGGAAGTGAGAAGATACGTAGACCGGTGGACTCTGATCTATAGGTTATATAGGTGAGTTTTTAAAAGTTTTCTGAACTTAGCTTCTGTTTCTACTAGCCTAAGGCTAACAGGGAGTTGGTTCCACTTATTGGCTACTAGCACTCTGAATGAGCGGCCTCCCAGTTTAGCTTTTTTTACACGGGGAATTCTTAGTAGGCCTGTTCCCTTTGAGCGGAGTGCTCTGTTAGGCTCGTAAGTATGGACAAGGTCCTGTAGATACTGTGGAGCCTTGTGCCATACAATCCTGTGGCACATTAAGAGTGCTTTGAACAGGATTCTTTTCCTGTAGAGCAGCAAGAGAGGGTTTAGATGCTGCTCTTTTGGGGAGTTTTAAGACCAAGCGTGCTGCTGTGTTTTGGAGTACCTGCAGACGCCCCAAGTTTTTTTCGGTGGTACCTAGGAATAGCACGTTGCCGTAATCTATACTGGAGGTTACCAACGCTTGGTTCATGGTACGTCTGGCCTCCAAGGGAAGTAGATCCAGGGTGTGATTGAGCGTTTTTAGTACCCCAAAGCATTTTCCCACTAGTCTGTGAATATGGCCATCATAGGATAATTTGGGATCAACCCAGATACCCAGATTTTTTGCCTCTTTACAGGGGGTGGGCATCGGGCCTAGACAAGTTGGCCACCAGTCCACTGTCCAGCTCGAGTCATTCCCTCCAATTACCAGTACCTCCGTCTTGGAGCCGTTGAGCTTCAGGCAATGTGAGTTCATCCATCCTGCTAGGTCCTGCATGCAGGCCTTGAAATTAGCTGCTGCAATGGTTGGGGTTTGGGACAGGGAGATCAGCAGTTGGGTGTCGTCGGCGTATGAAACTAATTCTACACCGTACGATTGCACCACATCCGCTAGAGGGGCCATGTATAAATTGAACAAAGTGGGGCTCAGGTCAGAGCCCTGAGGCACCCCTTGTTCTAAGGATATCCTATCCGATGAAAAAGAGCCCCGCTGGACCTGAAAGCTACGATCTGTAAGAAACGCTTTCAGCCAGCCCAGCGCAGATTCAGTGACACCTGCTTTGTTTAGACACTGTAGAAAGATGGAATGTGCTACAGTGTCAAACGCTGCGCTGAGGTCCAGCATGATCAGAGCCATGGTGTGTCCGGCATCTGCCCCTTGACGCAGGGTCTCAGTCGCTCTCAGGAGGGCAGTTTCCGTAGAGTAGCCGGCCGAAAGCCAGACTGAGAGGCGTGTAGGAGGTTGTTTTTTTCCAGATGAGACATTAGCTGGCTGTTGGCCACTTTCTCCACCACCTTGGCTAAATATGGTAGCAAGGAGATTGGTCTTAGGTTTTCAAGAGTATCGTGGCTGACATTAGGTTTCTTTTTGATGGGGAGAACAATAGCTTTTTTCCAGTCTTCCGGAAGTTTGGCGGAATCAAAAGAGACCTGGAGCACATGCCTAAAATACAGCTCCAGTACCAAGAGGCTCTCTCCCAGCACCCTAGGTGGAGCTGGGTCCCGAGGGGAACCTGATTTGATGCTTTTACATATACTGTTTAGAGTCTCTGAAGGGGGTACCGTGAAGCATTGTAGACATGTCTCCACAGAGCTTACTCCTACTCTTTCTACAAAATCACGTCCAGATATCGTGTTTTCAGAGAAAGTAGCATAAATGTCTCTAATCTTTCCTGAGAAGTAGTTAGCTATTTTATTACATGCTTCTACTGAGTCGTTTTGAGGAGTGTTAACATTAGCTACCACTGAAATCTCCTTGAAAATTATGAAAAGCTCCTTCGAGGAGTTTTCTGCTTCCCCAATACGGGCTTTGTAGTGCATGGCCTTCGTTGTTCGTAGTTTTGTGTGGTATTCCCTTTTTGCTTTCTTATAGCTGGTTTTAATTAGAGGACAGAAGTCCAAACGCCGTTGCCGCTCTAATTTTTTGCAGATAGATTTCGCTGCCTGTAACTCGGGTGTAAACCACGGGGCGGATTTCTTTCTGCAACTCTCTCTCTTGGCAATGCATATTGGGGCAATGGTGTCTAAAGCATTTAAAATGCGTTCCTCTAACTTACTGTTAGCGCTTTCACAGTCCACACCCCCTGGCTGACCCCCTAACTCTAGTAGCTTGTTAAAGGTGTCTTGTGCAAAGTATTTCCATTTTCGACGCGGGTAACAGTTATTATTCTCCTTGTTATTCACATGCTCTGGTATAAGAATGTGAAAAGGAATTAAGAAGTGATCTGACCATGTTAACGGTATGGGTACCTGAACTCTCACTCCATTCCAACTTCCAAAAACAGGGTCCAAAAGGTGGCCATGTTTAAGGGTCGGGGAACTATTTTTTAGTTCCAATTGTAAGGACTGTAGCTCTTGCCTGATGTCATTTGCCTCTTTAGCTAGTGTGACTTCAAGATGGACATTCATGTCTCCTAACACCAGAATTCTGCTTTTCCTTATGGCTAAGTGAGCATCCGCTTCCACTAGGCTAGTTTTAAAGTCATAGAGCCTACCAGGGGGTCTATAGACAAGAATACCAGATACAGAGTGTTGAGGTCCAAGCTTGATAGTAAATACTCCCGCCTCACAGTTATCAATCTGCAGGGGTGATAGAGCACATTCCAGCGGAGCTTTGATAGCGATTGCAATCCCTCCGCCCCTCCCCTCAATCCTGTCTAATCTGGAGAGTGAATAGCCTGGTGGCATGGCTTCAATGATTTCAGGGTCGGAGTGCTCCCCTAGCCAAGTTTCTGTTAAAAAGAGTACACCCAGTTCCTCATCCTCAAGGAGGTCCCGGATCTGATTGCTATGTTTGCTGAGTGATCTACAATTTAGCAGTCCTCCTTGTACCCTCCCTTTGTCAAAGTCACTAGTAGGTTCTCTAGAGTTTTTAAAGGGACACATGGAGCAGTTACGGAGAGATGTTGCCTACATAGTGTGCCAGCAAGGTGCCTTAATCGAAGGACAGAGATCTAACAATACCTGTCTCCCATAATGTTAGCGGGTGGGTCCGGAAAGGCCAGGGGTCGTGGCCCCGGGCCCCGTTCGGCCTCGGACAGGCGCAGACGGGCTTGACTTAGGCTCGACTTCGGCTCCATTCCGGCGCGCCCGCTGCACGCGTCCGCTGCGCTGTCGCTGACCCACACACATTTATAGGGAGGTAGGGGCAACTAGAGCGCTGACCTGGCAGCACTGAGCCCGGAAGTGCTGGGCTCCTCCTCAACCTCCGCATCAAACGCCCAGAATGGACGTGGCAGACCGGGGCGGGAGTAGAGTAAGTGCCTGACCCCCGAGCTTTCCAAACAGCCCAGAAGTGAGGTGCAGTTAGATTTTAAATCACAAACAAGATACACTGTGAGTATTAAAATTTAGCATACCAATCGCTAAAAAGTTAAAAACGCTCTACATTCAGCGCTCGCAGTGCGATTATTGTGATACACAGCGCAAAGTAGATAGAGTCCGCCACTGCCACCGGCTTGACTCGTCTCCACCCCGCGACTGCGTTTCTCCTCACCTTTTATCCAATCTAAAGTTATAGTTAAAGCTCAAGTTACACAAATAGTGCAGAGTTAAATCACTACACCTAATACATTTTGCCAAAAAGGGATGTTGCAGTTCCTCTTATTGGTAACATTGCTCATAAAAAATTTAGACAGAACCCCATCTGTCACAGTGTTTCCTGTGTGCATGTGTCAGAAAACATTGTTCCTCACTCAGGCTGCTTGTCTTCCTTTAAACATGCTCAGAGCCCTGAAATACAGCTTCCATATCACATCACCTTCTTTCATAATGTGGCAGCTGGGTGCTATAGTTAAAAACATATTGAATACGCCATTACTGTGGGCCATACTTCATAAGTGGGTCACAGGTCAGAACAGAGGTAAAAAGACGGCTATAGTCCCAATGCGAAAAAAACGGGAGGGTTCACTGGTAAACCTCATTCACCTACAGCCATTGGATATGCAAGTACTGTTTAATTGTACGACTGTAAATGAATTATAAAAAGAAAAAGACACAAAAATGATGGACGAAATGCGGAACAAATCAAACTTTTACCCCCAGTCAAGAGACTCGGGTTGAATCCAGCATTCTTTTGCTCACCATGCCACACCAGCTTACACACACACATATGCAAATCAGTCTTGACCCTGCTCCTCATGGGACCAGTCCAGCCTGAACTGCCTAGTCACGTCCTACCTGGACCAGAAACAAGCATCCTGGGACCAGTTTCAGGGTATCAACCCGAATCAGTCAGGCTAGCTTGACAGCTAGCACAGTAAGCCTGGGGTCCATGCCTCAGCAGACCCAGCACACTTAGGGTGAGATAGTAGAAGGCACACAAATGATGGATGGAACACGGAACAAATCAAACATTCTCCCCCAGTCAAGAAAAATGTAGGTTAAATCCATTGTACTTTTGCTCACTATACTACCTCAGTTTAGACCCAACGATATGCAAATCAGTCTTGACCTTTCTTCTCATGAGAACAGTCCATTGCAAACTGACAAACCGTGTCCACCCTGGACACACCCAGCGCACTTATGGCGAGAAAGCAAAAAACACTCAAATGATGGATGGAATGTGGACCAAACCAAACATTCACCGCCAGTCAAGAGATCTTGGTTAACCCCTTCCATGCGCACGATGGCCGGGGGGAGTCATTCGCAACGGTGCTTGTGTGCGCACGACGTCTACATGCCATTATGACACATGGCCCCAGAAATCCCTCTGGTGCAGGAACTAGAGGGATTAGTAATTCTCTCCTGTAACCTCAGGAGCTGGGGAAGAGATTCCCCACCTCCCGAGGCCCCCTACCGTTTCAGTGAAATTACGATCAGCGCTCACGTTGGGCCCTTTTCAGTTTCACTTTCTACTTGCTCAGGGGGCTATCTCAGCCCCCTGAGCACGTAGAAAGACAGGAGAGGTTTCATTGGAAAGGGGAGAATCTCCAGTGGACTCCTGCTTGGGTATCACCCGAGGAAGGCTATCTCCAAGCAGGGATCCACTCCCTAGACACCAGGGAGGGAAGAGCGACCCGTTGGGCAAAGTCCTTTGCTCCCCCATATGAATCTGGGCAAATGTAGTCTTTTTGCCGAAGGCAGTATCCCCCAATCTGCAGAAATCACACTTGATACCAGGGATTTTTTTAAATTATAATTAGGGGTGGGGGCTGCCCAATATGGGCTGCCAATACCCCCACCCCCTGCCGCAAAGGTACAGTCTTTCCCTGGGTGGCAGTTGGGGGCAGTAGTCCCCAATCTGCCCCTCGGGGCAGAAAGACCACTAGATACCAGGGATTTAAAAAATATATATAGTTAGGGGTGGGGGCTGCCCAATATGGGCATGCCAATGCCCCTATTCCCTGCTGCAAAGGTACAGTCGTTCCACATTTTTAATTGCGCTTTGCACTTTCCCTACCTGCCTCTTGTACAGTAGTTCTGGTCTTCCCTGGCCCGCCATGGCGTCTACCAATTGATGCGGAGGGAAGGCCACAGTTGCTACACTACCAGTGCGGCAGTTTCTTCCGGGTCAGTGCTCTAGGCTCCAGGGGCGCCTATTTAGGAGCGCAATGGAGCATACACACTGGAGGTGTGCCTAAGGCAAGCCCATCTGTCCACGCCTGGACAGGGACCAGGGCCATGATCCCTGGCCAAAATATTAAATGCAAACCTCGTACTACCTCCACTAGGGAAAATCTTCTCTCTCTAGGCTATCCTAGGGGTGGAAGATGTTATCAATTTACATGTGAAGAGCTGCCGGAACTAGAAAACCCTAATGTCCAGGGTGCCTTCTCAAGATAAACAAGATTTGCAGGAAGAAGACAAAATTTGACAGAAACTTGAACAATGTGTGTAAAAGAAACACAGATTTTCAGTTAGCGCTTATCAATGCCAGGTCCTTGATAAAACATAGATATGAGATTGCAGACTTTACTACTGATAACAAACTGGATGTCTTTTTTGTTAGGGAAACCTGGGGCGGAGAGTCATCCAATCCAGATTTTAATATTGCTGTGGAGCTTCTCAATATTACATCTGATTTAGGACTTCAACAGCTAGTCCAAGGCCCTAAACATCAACCTTCACATCAAGCAGGTCATACCCTGGATGGAGTGTTTACTAGTAATCCAGCCATCTCTATTACCTCTGTCCTTCCTCTCACATGGTCTGATCACTATTCTGTTTTATTTCGATTTGACATGCCTGGATTCAAGGCAACTAATTCAGCGAGCTCCAAGCTTAATAGAAGAGTGTGGCACAATATGGACTTAGGAGTACTGGAAATTCATCTTGTGCACAGCCTCCCAGACTTAGGGCTTGAAGTAGAGTTTTCAGCTGGAAGTTATACCTCCTGGCTGAAATACAACTTTGATCAATTAGCACTCATCACAGTGGCTAATATTAATTGAAAGACTCCATCTGCACCATGGTTTTCTGATATTCATAGATCATGTAGGAGGCAAGAAAGAGCCTGGCGAAAAAATTATGATGCAGTTGAAAAAGAGCAACATAAGTAAATGTTAACTGAACATAAGAAAAAAATAATCACTGATGAAAGCCAATATTTTAAACTGAAATTGCAGGAAATTCTAGCAAGGAACGTTTTAAGGTCATAAACGATCTGACATTTGCTAAAAAGGATAATGCTGCCAACTGTACTCAATATTTCTGTAGCACATTGGCACAGGTGTTTAAATCAAAGGTTGATCAAATTTATGATCAATTTGCCATGTATACACCTATCACTAATGTTACAGAACAGGAAGTTAAGTTGGTAATGCCTCCCTTAAATTTTACCCCTACATCCACAGTGCAAATTGAAATCCTTGTGTTATGGACTAAATTGGGCTCCCCGGATGATCCTTGTCCTCCGAGGATCCTACGTAACATTAGCCATATCATTAGTCTTCAGCTGTAGGGCATCTACAATCAGATGCTCCTGCAAGGAATATTTCCAACGCTGTGGAAACAGGCCTGCATATTACTGTTTTTAAAAAAAACGAACTTAGATATAATCGACCCAGCACACTATCGACCGATTACAAGACTTCCACTTCCCACGAAAACTTTGGAAAAGTTGTAAATGCAAGACTTTCTATCTACATCCTAGAAAACCATATTTTAGACCACAGTCAGTTTGGTTTTAGGTCATGTCACAGTACTGGGACAGCTCTGATAAAGACAACGGAGGAAATTCACACTGCGCTAGATGGTGCAGGGTCGGCGGCTCTCATCCTCCTCGACGCCAGTTTTGATACTGTGGACCATATCTTGTTGATTGAAGGCCTTAAGACCATAGGTGTGGGAGGAAACGCCTTCTCGCTTTGAACCTCATTTTTAGCAGATAGAACTCAAACAATCCAATTAGGCAATTTTAAATCTGCACCTTTTATCCTGCCATGTAGAGAACCAGAGGGCTCCTCACTGAGCCCAATGCTTTTTAACATTTATGTGTCTGAACTAGCCCGTCTGATCAGAAGTTTTGATCTAATCCCAACCTCATATGCCAATGACTCCAAATTGGTTATATTAACAATAGACAAGGATGTTAACTACTCCATCAATCTTCATGATTGCATGGTCGCCCTAAGCAATTGGATGAATAGGCATTGCCTGAAGTTAAATTCAGGTTAAACCGAGGGGATGCTTTTTGGAAAGCTGTTTCCTCTATGGTCACCAGTTTGGTGGACAAGTACCCTGGGCCCCCCTCCGACACCAGTAGCAAAGGCCAAGAACTTGGGGGTCATATTAGATGAAAAGCTTAATTTTAAATCCCAGATTTCTAAAGTGGTGTCCTCTGCATTCCTAACCATCAAAAATGTGCGTAAAATTCTTCCATTTATTCCTAAAACGACCAGAAAAACTGTTTTAACTTCTCTGGTTTTATCAAAATTGGATGATTGCAATTCTTTATATATTAACATGCAATCCAACCAGCTCAGAAGACTACAATTGGTACAAAATGCCACTGTCAGATTAGTACTGGACGTTCCCAACACAAGTCTATTAGGGCTGGAATTCAAGAGCTTCATTGGCTCCCAGTTGCTCAATGCGTGAAATTCAAGGCACTTTGTATCGCACAGAAGGCTCTCTACAGAGAAGGCCCTGAATGTGTTTGGCACGCCTTTAGCTGGTACTCGCCTAGTAGATCATTACAGTCGGCTAACACTTTCCTAATGTCCAACTCCAGAGTCAAAAAGATGAACTGGGGAGGAGGAGTTCTAGACATAGCACCATCAGGATATGGAACTCTCTTCCACTTTCTCTCAGGAAGATTTCTTCCCTTCTTGAATATAGGAAACACTTGAAAACCTGGCTTTTTAAAACTTAGTCTCCCTCTTACAGCATTGAATCAAAACCGCCTAGACACCCAAGGGTATTAGCGCAATATATAAAATGTTATAACATAACATAACATAACATAACATAACATAACATAACATAACATAACATAACATAACATAACATAACATAACATAACATAACATATAACATAACATAACATAACATAATATGCCAATGCCCCCTGCCACAAAGCCCACTAGACACCAGTTATTTTTTTCCAATAATCTTGGGCAACCCAAACCCCTCCCCACCACAAAATTCCAGTATTTCTGCCCCCTGGGGGGCAAATGGGGGCATTCCCCACGAAGGAATGTGAGAAAAAAATGATTTTTTTCAACAGAATTTGAGGTTTGCAGGGGATTCTAGGTAGGGAAATGTTGGGGGACTGATGCAAGCCATACCTCTCTGGACTCCCCCGGGTATATATTTTCAGAAATGTGTGGGTTTGGTATTTTCTATAGATGGCCGCTGAGCTCAGGCAAAAATCCAAATTACCCCACCTTTGCAAAAGTTGTTTTGTGATAGGTAATTTTGATGTCTCCTTAATAAGTTTAGGGCCCTTGCCTGTCGCAGGTACTTTACCCACCCACGAGAGGTACCATTTTTATCGGGAGACCTGGGGGAATGCTTCAGTGATAGGAAATTTGTGGATCCACATAGATTCCAGAACTTTCCCACTCGGAAATTTGAGAAAAAAGTGAACTTTTTCATCAAAATTTGAGGTTTGCAGGGCATTCTGTGTAGAGAAACATTGGGGATCCACGCATCAGTTAAAACCTCAATTGTGTTCCAGGGGGGCCCCTTACGCATGAGAATGGAAACCCAGCGAGAATAGCAAGAGTAGAAGGAGGAGTGAGTTTCACCCTAGTGATGAGAGCAAAGCCTGTCAGCAGTGGCGGGCTGCAGGTGAGCTTCCTGAATGAAGCATATGTCAGATTTATGACGGAGGAGGTGAGCATGCACAAGGCGGCCCTTGTGGTGGTCATTGAGATCGCGGACATTCCAGGTCCAGAGTGTAAGGGCTGTCATGGTACTAGGAATGATGGATGTGGGTTGATGCACAGATGGAGTCAGATATGATAGTGAAGGGAAACACAGCAGAAAGGCCGATGCAATGAAGAACATGATGCAAAAGAAATCGCATAACAACAAAACCAACAAGCCTCAAAGGAGAGGGAGGCAATGTACCCATAAAAACAACCCCCCCACCACCCACACCAACCTCTCAATCAGGTTGAGAGGCCAAACCCACCCACCCAGGTGAACCCCGACATGGAGGGGATGGGGTGAAGACTGAGACAGAGGGAATTATTCTGTGGAGACATGGCTGGACACTGCGAACACCCCTGCCTATAGGGACAGGGTGGCCAAGCTAAAAAGTATTGCAGACTGCAGTTAATAAACAGAGAGTATTGGGGTGCAAGAAAGGACTTCCATGGCCAGCTGGGTGTTGGTCAGGAACCGCTAGAAGCAGGAGGGGAAGTTGAATCAGCAAAAGGGGAAGTATGAAGGACCACATGTTCAAAGCGGGCCACACACGAAAGGTGGCAGCAGAAAGATACATCAGAGCAGAGAAGGAATCTTTATCCAACCAAGAAAATGATGTTAATGATGCCCAAAAAGTTAACTGTTCACAAGGGAACAAAATGGAGAGCAAGCAAAAAATGGCCAGAAAAGTCAGTTGGCAACATCAGTGGTCTGTGAGCAAGCAGGGGGAGAGCACGAACCCTTGTCCAAAGACTTTGTGAAGGATAGGGCAGCCTTAGGCTCCAGAAAGACATGCACTATGGAACCCTGCCAGACCCGAAATTCGGCAGGGTAAGCTAGAGAATAGGAGTGTCAGGGGTGGTCGAATTCATTGACCCACTATGAGTGTTCAGCATTTTGTTCCACATGTGTAAAGAATTGCATGTTTCTATACAGTCCCTAGTAGAGCTCCGTGGGTTCTGTTGTGCCTTGTTCTTTAATTTGGAGACGTTCCCTGCCGAACTGAAAAGGAAGTCTCGCCCGCGAATCACCGCTTGGCTTACTGAATGGTTTAGTGACCACGCCCCTTTTCTCAGCGTTCTGCTTTGTGAAGCTCTCGTAGCGTTTTTTGGTATCTGCTTCCCTGCCTGTTTGAGTTCCTGAACCTTGTTTCCTGAACCCTTTCTCTTGACGGTATTTCTTGGCCCCTTACTGTCTCAATTCCCTTTCCCCGGTAATCCCTTTTCCCGGTATTCCCGTTTCCCCAAGGGTGGAGAGTTTTGCCCGCGCGCCACTGCTAGGTCTGTTTTACGACCTCTCATGGTTCCGACCTCTAGCACTGTCAACTGGCATTGTATTCTTGTGCTTGTGAAGTACACTCCTTTGTGTGTTTGTTCAGTCGTGCTCGTTCAGCTCCGTCTTTAGTTTACTAGCTGAACGGCACGCATTTGTGTTTTGTGTTTGTTTATGTCACACTGGCCAATTGAGAGCTTTGTTTGGCTCTGTCTTAAGTTTATGAGCGGACGGGATTTCTCTTTTGAGAGATCATAATACAGTTATCCCAGCCGAGCCTGTTTGCTTTGGTGGCTTAATTTACTTATTGTAGCGCCTAGCAGCGTAGCGCCTGATTTTTGTGCTGAACAGCCGATTTGCCTGACATTGCTGTATTACAGTATTAGCTTTGTGTGCATTTTGAACTATAAAGCGCTCGCACTGCCTGCATTTGTGCCTGATTGTGACCTGATAATAGCGCTATCCCGTGCCCCTCTTTCGCTTTCTATTTACAACAGCCATCTTGTTGTTGTGATCCCTGCCCAGTGGCTCCTCCCCGCTCCCGCCTCCCAGCTGACCCTCCCTCCCACGGACTCTAAAGGCCGACCCCTACTCAGCAGACGCTGTGACCGTCGAAGCCCCCACTGAAGCGGTCGCTCCCCACGCTCCCCGAGACGCCTTCCTGCAGCCTGGTATCGTTGCGCTCAGCACTTTTAATTCCCAAGCCTATTTGCTTTGCGTGGATTTACTTATTCACTCACTGTAGCGCCTAGCATCGTAGCGCTTGATCATAGTACACCTATCCCAGCCGAGCCTGTTTGCTTTGTGTGGATTTATTTATTCACTGACTGTAGCGCCTAGCAGCGTAGCGCTTGATCATAATACAGTTATCCAAGCCGAGCCTGTTTGCTTTGATGGCTTAATTTACTTATTGTAGCGCCTAGCAGCGTAGCGCCTGATTTTTGTGCTGAACAGCCGATTTGCCTGACATTGCTGTATTACAGTATTAGCTTCGTGTGCATTTTGAATTATAAAGCGCTCGCACTGCCTGCATTTGTGCCTGATTGTGACCTGATAATAGCGCTATCCCGTGCCCCTCTTTCGCTTTCTATTTACAACAGCCATCTTGTTGTTGTTATCCCTGCCCAGTGGCTCCTCCCCTCTCCCGCCTCCCAGCTGACCCTCCCTCGCCCCCGCCCCCTCCACTATCCATTTATGACAGCTGCTTTAGCGTGCAGCGTTTACGCGCAGCGGTTGCGCCCCAGTTGCGCCAAAGGTGCGCCAAAGGTAAGCCCGTCTACGCCCATCTGCGCCTGGACCGCGCCCAGCACCATACCCCCTGGCCCACGCCGCTCCCAACCCTCTAGACTTTCTTATGATGCCGATACTCTCCTTGCCCTCAATCCCGGACGTACTCCACTTTGCTGCGAAGCCACTCCAGGACGCACTCACGGCCCTTTCGCCTGCCTCTCCTGCAAGTTCAACTGCTTCAGAACCCTCACGAATCCCTCGTCCTCCAAACACAATTCCGACTCTAACAGCCTAAAATGCATCCTGCTCAACACCCGCTCAGTCCACAGACACGCAACAGAACTCTGGGACCTATTTGACTCTGTGTCACCTGACATCGCCTTCCTTACTGAAACATGGATGAACACATCATCAGCTCCCAACATCGCTATAGCCATACCGGACGCTTACAAGATTATCCGCAAAGACCGCACCAATCAAACAGGAGGAGGCATCGCCATCGTCCACAGGAACACCATCAAAATCACAACCAGCTCCGACGACAATCTTGCGAAAGCCGAACATCTCCACTTTCAGATCCACACCGACCCTAGAAGCACACTTAGAGGCACCCTTATCTACAGGCCTCCAGGTACCCGCAGCCAATTCAGCGATGACATCACTGACTTTGTCAGCCCACATGCCCTCGCCTCCAAGAACTACATTCTTTTAGGAGACTTCAACTACCACCTTGAAAACAAACACGACAGCAACACCCTTCTGGACAACCTGGACAACCTCGGACTCAAACAACTTGTTGGCACCCCCACCCATGTAGCCGGACACACGCTCGACCCTATCTTCACCTCCTGCAAGCACATCTCCTTCGATCACACCACAGCTCTCCACTGGACGGACCACAGCTGTGTTCACTTCACCTACAAAACCACCCTGACCCACAACCGCCCACAACCTATTCCTCTGAGAAACTGGAACAAAATCAACTCCGACCAACTCCTCACATAACTCAACCAAAACCCTCCAACCCTCTCATTGGACCCAAACCAAGCGGCCACCAATCTCAAGCAATGGATCACCCACAGTGCTGACAAATTAGCACCCCTGAAAAAACACCAGATCAAATCAGCCAGCAGAAAGGCTCCCTGGTTCAATGATGACCTTAAAAAATCCAAGAAGCTATGCCGCACCCTGGAGAAAACATGGAGAAAAAACCCAACCACCGACAACATGTGCACCCTCAAGGCAGCCACGCGCAAACACCACCAACTGATTCGATCCGCCAAGAAATCAGCATTCAAGGATCGTCTCGACAACAACACTCACAACAGCAAGGAACTTTTCAACATTGTCAAAGAATTCACCAACCCCACCGCAGCATCTAACGACATCACTCCCTCCCAAGACCTCTGCAATGCATTATCCTCCTTCTTCTACAACAAAATTACCGACATCCACAATAGCTTCGATAATACTCCCAGCGTTCAACCCTCCCCACCCCTCTCAGATCCTACTCCGCCAACTAACAACCTTACCGCCTGGAACCCAATCACCACTGAAGACACCATCCGCCTTATGAACTCCATCCACTCTGGCTCGCCAACTGACCCCTGCCCCCACCACATCTTCAACAAAGCGGACTCCATCATCGCACCCCATCTCCGTGATGTCATCAACTGCTCGTTCAACTCTGCCACCTTTCCAGAAAGCTGGAAACACGCCGATCTCAGCGCCCTTCTGAAGAAACCCACAGCAGATCCCTCTGAACTTAAAAACTACAGACCTATATCCCTCCTCCCATTCCTGGCCAAAGTCATCGAGAAAGCCGTCAACAATCAACTCGCCACCTTCCTTGCATCCAACAACTCCCTCGATCCATCTCAATCCGGGTTTCGAGCCGAACACAGCACCGAAACGGCCCTCATTGCAGCAACTGACGACATCCGAACACTACTGGACAACGGTGAAACAGTGGCCCTCATTCTACTCGACCTATCCGCTGCTTTCGACACAGTCTGCCACAGCACCCTTATACAACGCCTCAGCAACATCGGAATACAAGGAAAAGCCTTGGACTGGATCACCTCATTCCTCGCTGGGAGAACCCAGAGAGTCCGCCTTCCCCCGTTCAAATCAGAGGCCACTGAAGTCGTCTGCGGAGTACCACAAGGATCTTCACTCAGTCCCACCCTCTTCAACGTTTACATGAGACCACTCGCCTCCATCGCGAGTCAACACAACCTTAACATCATCTCTTACGCCGACGACACCCAACTAATCCTTTCCCTCACCAAAGACCCTAACACCGCCAAAACCAACCTTCACGAAGGCATGAAAGAAGTAGCCGAATGGATGAAACATAGCCACCTAAAATTCAATTCAGACAAAACGGAGGTGCTCATCCTAGGATCTTCCCCCTCCGCCTGGGACGACTCTTGGTGGCCTTCCACTCTGGGCACAGCACCCACACCCACCGACCATGCACGTAACCTTGGCTTCATCCTAGACTCCTCTCTTTCGATGTCCAGACAAGTCAACGCAGTCTCATCCTCCTGCTTCAACGTACTTCGCATTCTCAAAAAGATCTTCCGTTGGATCCCCTGCGAGACAAGAAAAACTGTCACCCACGCACTAGTCACGAGTCGACTGGATTATGGTAACACACTATACGCCGGAATCACAGCAAAATTACAGAAAAAACTCCAACACATCCAAAACGCATCAGCGAGACAATATTAGACATCCCTCGCCAAGATCACATCACCGGACACCTAAAAGACCTCCATTGGCTTCCCGTCAACAAAAGAATTACATTCCGCCTTCTCACCCACGCACACAAGGCCCTCTACAATCTAGGACCCGAATGCCTCAACACTCGACTGTCCTTCTACAAACCCACCCGCCAACTAAGATCGTCCAATCAAGCCCTCGCCGCTGTCCCGCGCATCCGAAAATCCACCATGGGTGGCAGATCCTTCTCCTTCCTTGCCGCCAAGACTTGGAACTCACTCCCCACTCACCTCCGCCTTACTCAAAACCACATCTTCTTCAGAAAAGAACTTAAAACCTGGCTATTCGACAAATAATGAACCCCTTACCCAAGCGCCTTGAGACCCTCTGGGTGAGCAGTGCGCTATACAAATTCCTGAAATTGAACTTGAACTTCTTTCCACACTGTGTTTGTTAGTATAGCTTGGAGGACATCCCCTAGTGAATGAGCCTGACTATTGTTGTAGCCCGGTTCCCCTCCTTTCCCATCTGGCATGTGACCTCTTCAGAATTACCCCCGTGGCTGCTCATTCGAGTCCTGACGCTCACGATCGTGGGGTAAGTGGAACTTCATGTTGAACACTTGTTTATTAATCTGGGAGGTTATCTTTAAAGTATAGCATTATTGTATGTTTGTTACAGCTTTCTCCCGCCTTCGAGACTGCAGCTACAAAAGTCCAGCTGGGGGAGAGTTGGTATAATCCTTGGATTTTCCCCCCACACTTTTTGGGAGCAGTTGGCATTGAGTGTGTTTTATTTCCACTCGGGTCATTGCTGTTTGGAAGTGTTGGGGACTTTCGTCTTCGCTCCTGTGGAATTTGTCTCCTCCCCATCGGGGGAGGAACCTTGACAGGAGACATTGTGTTTTTGGAGAATCCATTTTGCCGGGCGGAACTTGCGGCGAGCAGCCAGCACCGCTATTGTGTAGTCGGGATAGAATGCCAGGGTATTGCCCAGGTGACGGATATCGACTTTCACCCTGGCTGCCCACAAAATGACGTTACAGTCATGAAAGTTCAGCAATTGGGCAATCATAGGGCACGCTGGCAAGATGGAGCTGGCCGAGGACCTAGGGAGCGGTGGGCATGCTCGATGATGAAGACGGAGGATAGGACATCACAAAAGAGTTCTCGAATCAGCTGTTCCACGAAATCATCCATCTTGGAGATTTTGGAGGATTCGGGCATGCCCGTGATGCAGAGGTTTCTTCTGCTGGAACGCACCTCCAAGTCCTTGTTTCTGATTACTTCGAGGACCATATCCATTCGTAGAAGCTTGTGGTGGTCCCGTGCAGCAGCGTCTACAGCCTCCAAAATTCTCGTTTCAACCTGCAGCAAGCGAGTGTCATGCGTGTCAACACAGGCGTTGACAGCGTCCAACCGGGTTGACAATTGGTCGAGTTGAGCAGTGATGCCCGTGACAGTAGACTTGATGTCTAACAAGATGGCCTTCAAGTCATCCTACCGTGCTGGGGCAGCATCAGCCTGAGAGGTGGCTTCGCCAACATCAGTGACCGCACCGCCCTGGCGAGTTTGCCGACATTGGTGCAATGCAATCTTGGGCTGTTTTGGGTCCGTTTTCCCCATGGTTAGGTGCAGACCTGAGGGCGCAAAGGGGAAAAGAGTCTGTGCCTGGTGGAGTTGGAGAGGAGGCGGGCGCAGCTGCCATAGGGCGAGAGTGAGTCAAAGCTGCCCCCGACATGCAGCTGAAGAAGGTGATTGAAACCTAGGATGACAGCAACCGCTGAGTCCCAGGAGGCGCTGATGTCAGGAAGAGGCCGGATGGCCAGCAGGGCCTGCAGAGGAAGGCAGCGTCTGGACATGCCACATGAAGCACACCAGCAGGGTTGTGCGCTTCAGTGCGGCCGGCAATGGGGAGTCAAGAGGAGCACGCAGCTCACTACACGGGACCCCAAAGGGGCAACTAGAACACTGCCAGTGCTTAGGGCTGTGAGGATGAGGACCAGGAGGCCCAGGCCCCACGGTGTGGCATGCGTACCCCCAGCCCTGCTGCGCTGCGCTGCACCACCAGCAACAGCGGAACCCAACAAGAGATTGAGGTGTGAGACAGTCCGCTCAGTGGGGCATCAATCTGAGGAGCCAGGAGGTGGCAAGGAGAAGCGGCGTGAAGGTAGTAAGGGGTCAGGGCACCCTCAGGGTCTGACACCCGCTGGCACCGGATCCAGCAAAAGAGGTCGCCCCCCGAGGAGGAGGCAAGAGGTGAGCAGGGCCACCGGCGTCGGCAGATGGAGAATGCGTGTCTACAAGTGGAGGGCCCAGGGCCGGGCAACTGGTGAGTAGGAGGCTGAGAAGGGCTGCCAGCCAAACGGCAGGCAGGCAGCTGGAGGGCAGATAATAGAGGGTGGCAGGGAAGTCCCCAGGTGCAGCAGCGATGTAAGCCAGGCAGTCGGGAGACCACGCCAGAGGAGGGAAGTAAGTAGTGAGGAGTCGTGGGGAGCGCACCGCCCGCGTCGCGAGGCCAGTTAGGGGCAGGCCATTACAGCAAGTGCCAAGAGCTGGAAGATGGCGCACGCCGCAAAAAGGCCAGGGCCTGGCGGTACGGTGCACGCGCTTCCAAACTCGCTGCAAAACGCCCCCACAGCGGCAACACTCACCAGCTCCGGAGGTGAATGGCTGGAGGCAGGGCCCGAAGCGATGACCCGGTCACAGGAGGGCCACCGGAGAGAGGCACCAGTGAAGCCACGCCGTCCCAGCAGAAGGGCCATGAGCCCGCGCCAAGGCGCAACAGCAGATCTCGGCATAGCGGCACTGGAGTAGGGCCAAAGTGGGATCAAACTGTGCCCCGGGGCAAGATGAGTCAAAATGTCATGGCGCCAAGAGGCAGCGACGGGGATGTCTGCAGGATTCCTGACAGATGCCTCACTGAATTCGAAAAGAATGAATGTGTTTCTTTGGTCCAGCAAGTGTCTTAATTCCTCACAAAGCTATTTCTGTCATTTGCTGTGGTCTAAACCCGATTTCAGTGGGTTGGAGGATTTTGTTGAACACAAGGAAGGCAGAAAGATGATTGTTAACATGTGTCTCAAGGATCTTCAAGTCTCATGGTAACAGAGAGATCGGCTTGTAGTTACTCAGACAGAGGGGATCAAGACTAGGTTTTTTAAAAATTGGTTAACCACTTCCATGCGGGGCTAATTCCCCTGTGGCGTGGGGTGAAAGGGGGGGGCGGCGCCGCAGTACTCATGACGAGTCCAGCGCGTCATGCTGCACAGTGGAGCTGTGCTCATGATGAGCTGGACTCATCATGACTTCACCCACTGCTGTGGAACACCTGCACAGGTGGAGAATTTGCCACGCGTGAGAGGGCCGCAGCAGTTATGACGATTACAGCTTGGCCGGCAGAGCCCACTTAGAGTGCGGCCATTTTGCAGCCAGCTAAGCCATGCCCCCAGAGTATTCCAGAGTTTGTGGGTCAGTTGATAGAGCAAACAGCCTCCCTAACACGTTTTTTAAAGTTATGAACCTGAGGCAAATGAGCTGAAGAGGATGGGGTGGCTAGTGATCTTAGCAAAAGTAGACCGCTCTTGTGGAGTGATCTGTGCAAAATGCATAGGACCTTAACTTGCACTAGCTGTTTCAATGGAAGCCAGTGTAGATCTTTCAAGGCATTTTTTGCCTATTGGTGCCTTTGAAGATTCATGAGGAGCCGAGGGGCAACATTCTGAGTGACCTGCAGCCTCTTGATCATGCATTGGGGTGAATCAAGGTACAGGACATTACCTGAGTCAATGTATATAATCATTAGAGCCTGGATGATTCATCTTGTGGCTGAAAAAGGAAGGAGATCAAGAACCTTTCTTAACAGTTTTGGGGTACAAAAGCAATTAGCGGCAAGTTGTTTGGCCTGGTGATCCATTGTAAGGCTGGAGTCCAGGCACATGCCAAAACTTTTTATCACACATTTAGGGTTGGAAAGCCTCTCAAGACAGTCCAGAGCAGGGGTAGGGATTTTCTTGCTGAGATTTATGCGCAATATTATAACCTCAGTCTTATCTTCATTGAGCTTCCTGAAGACATAGGGCCAGACTGCAGTGACTGCAGCTGGAGTTGTGTGGATTTAAATCACCAGCTTAGTGTCAACAGCATAGGAAACCAGTGCTAACCGGTTGGATTTCACAATTTCAGCATAAAGATTTAAAAAATGGTGGGGTACAGGGACGACCTCTAAGGCACCACACAGCATAAGGGGAGTTTGTCAGAGTAACATGAGTGATCTAACACCTGGCATGTTCTATTGTCCAAGAAGTAGAAAAGCCATTTCAAAGCACCGCTGTCGATCCCCACGTTTGATATCCGATGGATGAGTTGACATGATCTACCATGTTGAAGGGGAGTTTGTTGGAGTAACATGAGTGATCTATCACCTGGCATGTTTTATTGTCCAAGAAGGAGAAAAGCCATTTCAAAGCACAGTTGTCAATCCCCACGTTTGATATCCGAAGGATGAGTGTGGCATGATCTATCATGATAAAGACCTCACTGAGTTCGAAAAGAATGAATGTGTTTCTTTGGTCCAGCAAGTGTCTTAATTCCTCACAAAGCTATTTCTGTCATTTGCTGTGGTCTAAACCCGATTTCAGTGGGTTGGAGGATTTTGTTGGACACAAGGAAGGCAGAAAGATGATTGTTAACATGTGTCTCAAGGATCTTCAAGTCTCCTGGTAACAGAGAGATCGGCTTGTAGTTACTCAGACAGAGCGGATCAAGACTAGGTTTTTTAAAAATTGGTTAACCACTTCCATGCGGGGCTAATTCCCCCGTGGCGTGGGGTGAAAGGGGGGGGTGGCGCCGCAGTACTCATGACGAGTCCAGCGCGTCATGCTGCACAGTGGAACTGTGCTCATGATGAGCTGGACTCATCATGACTTCACCCACTGCTGTGGAACGCCTGCACAGGTGGAGAATTTGCCACGCTTGAGAGGGCCGCAGCAGTTATGACGAGTACAGCTCGTCATGAGCACAGCTCCACTGTGCCTCATGACGAGCTGAGCTCGTCATAAGCATCAAAGGGGTTAAACCACTGTTGTGGGTGGACCTGCATACTGGAGAGGAAGAGACTGAGCAGATCCACCAAGGTTGGAGCAATACTATGAGACCCTTGCCGGAGAATGTGAAGGGGGCAGGGGTAAGAGGAGAACCTGACTTTGTGCACCTTAGAAGATATGTGAGAAGACTCACATCAAGGTCAGGAAAGACATTGAGAGTCTCTTCTGACTGTATTAGATATTATCTGAGGAATCCTCAATGTTTAAGCTGTCGGAGAAGGGGGAGTCGATGCCCAATATCTTCTTCTGAAAGAAGACAGCCAAATGATTGCTGTGTTCTATCAAGTGAGAGAGCTTTGGCTCTGTGATATTGCAGAACCTGAAAGATCTCATGATGGAATTGGTGGAGAGCTCAAGTTTGGATGTAAAATAGGCTGATTGAGAGTCCTTTGTTTCTGAATGATTAGAACCTAATGGTGCTCCAATACTTAGATTTGCTTTGTCAAAGTACTTTCTCCAGCTTCTCTCCAGACTCCTACAATCCTTTTTCAAGGCAAGACTGTGGGCATTAAACCAAAGAGATGTTTTGCTTTGCTGTATATTCTTATACCATCTTGCAGGAAAGAGCATGTCTAATAGGTAAGTGATCCACTCATTAAAATTACAAATGGGCAACATAACTTGGTCAGATTGAACCAATCTCGTTGCCTTCAGGACAAATGACCAGTTCTCAAAGTTCAATTTCGGCCAGGGTCATTCCAGAAGTCTGGCCAGTGATTAGGGGAGAGGGGAGGAAGGCACAGATAGAGTAATAGGAAGCAGAAAGTGATTAGACCAAGAAAAGGGTAAAGAGCTCTGCACCTGAAGATGTCATATTGCTGAACACCAGATCAATGGTGTGGCCTTTCTCATGAGTGGGGCCCTCCACTAGTTGCAGCAACTGTAGAGACACAATATCTTGAAAAAGGTTCTTAGAGGCACTATTGTTGGTGTCATCAGTATGTATGTTGAAAAAACTGAGCAAAGTGAAATTTGCCATGTTCATAACTAAACCTGCATCCAAATCGGAAGAGCCTGTAAAAAATGAGCAGGCGAGCCCAGCAGTTTATACAACAAAATTCTAGAAAAGGTAAAAGTGGGTCTTAGTAGTAAAAAGCAGACTCACACAATTTGGAATCTGAGGAGGTGAGATCATGCCCTTTAGGGTTTTCTTATTGGTTATACCTTGCAACCACCTCCTTTACCCAACCAATCTAACATATTGATGCAGTAACCAGGGGGCAAGGCTTCGATGATATTGGGGCCAGAGCCCTTGTGTAACCAGGTCTTGGTAAGGAAAAGCACATCAGGTACAAATTCCATTAGGAGAGGGTATATATACAATGTATGTGCTTCCAAGGAGCGTCAGTTGACCAAAAACAAGCTAAAGGTCGAAGTCGCATGTATACGACTAAGGCCAAGCTGGCAATGCCAACCATAACTGTCACAAACCAACAAAGAATGACTAAGGTCTATAGAATGGAGACAGGAGATAGTTGCAGAGGTTTTAAGAGCTGGTAGCTTAATAGTGGTGTAATATACCTTATTTTCCAGAAAGGTCCTGGGCCCTGGTTCCAGATGGGCGTTGATTGGCGCAGACAGGTTTGTCTTTGGCACAGCTTTGACGTGCCAGCAGTGCGCCCGCTGCGTGCACCCATGCGGCTTCCTTCATTCCAGGCGGAACACTAAAGTGCATCAGAATAAGATGGTGACTAGTAATGTGCAAAAGAGCAAAGAAAATGTCCTTGCCCAGTACAGTTTGATCTTTGTGAGAGCTCACGCCCTAGCTCATTTTCTGCAATTTCCCCAACTACAGGTAAAGTATATTCAGTTCAACATTCATGTAATACAAATTTTAAAAAGAGCTTCTTAAAAAAGAGTGATACCAATATCACCCCCATAACAGCGTCAATCGGTACTGTGACTTTGCAGGCATTAAAAGTTGCCAGTGGTTTAAGAGCTATTGCGGCAGAGCCCTCTAAGGGCAGGGGGCTGGCACTGGTACTAGGAGGTAGCAGCCCTCGGATATTAGTGGATGGAGGGGGTGTCACTCTAATGTGGTGCACAACAGAAATTACTACTCCACGATGAAGGAAGGCCGATTGTAAGGGTTCATAGACTGCTCAGATTACTGGAAGAATGCTCAGACTTCACTGCACAAGGGGGGGCAAGAGCAGAACATCCCACTTCTTCAACGGCCAGATTACTGCAGACTGCCAGACTTACCCACAGCCACTGTGCCACAGGCAAGAGACTTAATGGAAAAAGCACATGTTGTGTAGCGGGTCACCCAGTGACTAGCACGGCAGAAGGGATCCCAAACCACAGTGAGCACTCTGTAAGTTAAGGGTGATGGTAGAGGGGGCTAGCAAGGTGGTGAAATAGGCAGTAGTGCATGTGTTACATACTGCATATTTGCTAAACTAGCACAACAAGTCAAATTGCACTTGTATAGTTTAACAGATTATGTTTTACTTTTACTGTGGAACATGATAGCACAACCCCATTCTACGGGCTGTACCTCAGACTCTCCACCAGCATGCAGCAGCAGGTTGTGCTTCACAGCCACAGCAGCAGGCGGCACAGCTCCACATTTCACTTTTACTGCTTAACATGATAGGCTTCCATGACACCATTCCATGGGCGGTACTCCTGGCCGCAGGAGGCATGGCTCCACATTTCACTATTACTGTGTATCATCATAACACAACCCCATTCCATGGGTCATATTCCAGACTCACCACCAGCCGTTTAGCAGCAGGCCTCAGATCCCCAGTAGAAGCAGGAGGCATGGGTCCATGTGGTCGCATCAGGCCAGGAGCTCCATCACACTCCGCCAATATTTATTTTATTTTATTTATTTATTTAATGCATTTTTATAAAGCGCAGACTTTACCCGAAGGTGTCAGTGCAGAATCTATGTCAAAATATCGACTACAAAAATATCTACCTACCAAAATATCGCAACAAAAATATCGATTACATTAATATAGAGATCCTATCTCCAACAAGGTAAGTACAAAAATATCGAAAAAATAATATTGATGTAAAAAATATAGCTTTTAAAAAAAATATCGTTTTTTTAATTAAAGAACATGGAATATTAACAAAATAATACTTATACATGTAATAAACATAGTTAAAAATACATTATAATATTTAAAATGAATAAATAATGTAATAAAAACGTATAATAATAAAGATATAATACATAGTATATACTTCATTAATAATACCTCTAATAAATTATTTTAATAACTTATAAATAAATGAAAATATAATAAATTACAAATAAATTTATATACATCAAATAATAATATAAATAACAATTAATAAAAATGTAAAACAAATAAAAAAAATTAAATACATTTTGGATAGCGTACGGGTAAAAATTACTATTCCCACTCCAGAGAGTGCAACAGTAGGGAAAGTGTTGGATAGCGTAGGGGTAACAATTACTATTTCCACTCCAGAGAGTGCAACAGTAGGGAAAGTGTTGGATAGCGTACGGGTAACAATTACTATTCCCACTCCAGAGAGTGCAACAGTAGGGAAAGTGCTGGATAGCGTAGTGGTAAAAAATTACTATTCCATCTCCAGAGAGTGCAAGAGTAGGAAAAGTGTTGGATAGCGTAGGGGTAAAAATTACTATTCCCACTCCAGAGAGTGCAACAGTAGGGGAAGTGTTGGATAGCGTAGGGGTAAAAAATTACTATTCCAACTCCAGAGAGTGCAACAGTAGGGAAAGTGTTGGATAGCGTAGGGGTAACAATTGCTATTCTCACTCCAGAGAGTGCAACAGTAGGGAAAGTGTTGGATAGCGTAGGGGTAACAATTACTATTCCGACTCCACAGAGTGCAACAGTAAGGAAAGTGTTGGATAGCTTAAGGGTAACAATTACTATTCCCACTCCAGAGAGTGCAACAGTAGGGAAAGTGTTGGATGGCGTATTGGTAACAATTACTATTTCCACTCCAGAGAGTGCAACAGTAGGGAAAGTGTTGGATAGAGTAGGGGTAGAAATTACTATTCCAACTCTAGAGAGTGCAACAGTAGGGAAAGTGTTGGATAGCGTAGGGGTAACAATTACTATTCTCACTCCAGAGAGTGCAACAGTAGGGAAAGTGTTGGATAGCGTAGGGGTAACAATTACTATTCCTACTCCAAAGAATGCAACAGTAGGGAAAGTGTTGGATAGCGTAGGGGTAACAATTACTATTCCAACTCCAGAGAGTGCAACAGTAGGGAAAGTGTTGGATAGCGTAGGGTTAAAAATGACTATTCCAACTCCAGAGAGTGCAACAGTAGGGAAAGTGTTGGATAGCGTAGGGGAAAAAATAACATATTTATAAATAAATGTATTTTTTTAAATAATAAAAAACGTAACTATTAAATAAATATAAACCATTTACAAATACCAATACATAATTATTATAAACATGATTAGCAAAATATATTTAACTAAACAAATTAATAAAAAATACCATTTAATAATATTTAATTAACAATTAATAATTAATTAACAATTATATAATTACCAAAACAATTAATTAAAAAACATTTTTACTTAATTAAATTTAAATTACTTCCTACCCTATTCCCCTATAAACCCACAACCTGCTACAGAACATAGTTATCAATTAATCATATTAATAGATAGCGTAGTGGTAAAAATTACTATTCCAACTTCAGAGAGTGCAACAGTAGGGAAAGTGTTGGATAGCGTAGGGGTAACAATTACTATTCTCACTCCAGAGAGTGCAACAGTAGGGAAAGTGTTGGATAGCGTAGGGGTAACAATTACTATTCCAACTCCAGAGAGTGTAACAGTAGGGAAAGTGTTGGATAGCGTAGGGGTAAAATTTAGTATTCCAACTCCAGAGAGTGCAACAGCAGGGAAATTGTTGGATAGCGTAGGGGTAACAATTACTATTCCCACTCCAGAGAGTGCAACCGTAGGGAAAGTGTTGGATAGCGTAGGGGTAACAATTACTATTCCGACTCCAGAGAGTGCAACAGTAAGGAAAGTGTTGGATAGCTTAAGGGTAACAATTACTATTCCCACTCCAGAGAGTGCAACAGTAGGGAAAGTGTTGGATAGCGTATTGGTAACAATTACTATTTGCACTCCAGAGAGTGCAACAGTAGGGAAAGTGTTGGATAGCGTAGGGGTAAAAATAACATATTTATAAATAAATGTATTTTTTTAAATAATAAAAAACGTAACTATTAAATAAATATAAACCATTTACAAATACCAATACATAATTATTAAAAACATGATTAGCAAAATATATTTAACTAAAAAAATTTAATACAAAATACCATTTAATAATATTTAATTAACAATTAATAATTAATTAACAATTATATAATTACCAAAACAATTAATTAAAAAACATTTTTACTTAATTAAATTTAAATTACCTCCTACCCTATTCCCCTATAAACCCACAACCCGCTACAGAACATAGTTATCAATTAATCAAATTAATTAAAATAAATTACCAATTATTTAAAAATAATTATCAATTAATTAAAACTAATTTATAATTCCTACTAATTAATAATTAATTTACCATAATTAAATTACTCTCCACCCTATTCCCCTATAAACCTACAACCCGCTACTGAACATAATTATCAATTTATCAATTAATTACCAATTAATTAAAAATAATTACCAATTAATTAAAATTAATTTATAATTCCTACTAATTAATAATTACTTTAACATAATTAAATTACTTCCCACCCTATTCCCCTATAAACCCACAACCCGCTACAGTACTAAAATACCAAATTACATAAAATTAAATTAAAAACATAATAAATACATAATAATATACACAAAAATAATTTAAAAATCGATATTAGTAACATCGAAATTATTAACATCGATATTAATAACATCGATATTTAACACTTCGATATTACTAATATCGATATTAAATCTATCTAAATTACTTACCTTCTATATTATGTCCCTTTGATATTTAAACTTCGATATTATTGTATATCGATATTTAAATATCGATATTTTGTCTGCATACCATCAGTGCACTGTACAATAGAACCAGTTACGTTACATGAGAGGACTGTTGCAGGAATGGAACAAACAAAATTAGCATGCCATAGAAACGAAGCGACGCAAGCAAAAGGCACGCAATCTCAAGCACAGCATTAACAGACAGTACAAGCAAAAATAAGAATAAATATGCCAAATTTTACAACGACTAAAGAACTTCCTGGCGAAAAATAGCAGGCCATAGAATCAAAACAACGCAGGCAAAAGGAACACAATATCAAACGCAGCAAGCACAGGATGTACAAACAAAAATATAAATATATGTGACAAATTAACAATGACTAAAGAACTTCCTGGAGGGGTCTGAGAAGGAGGGAATTAGTTCTGAAAGTGCCTTTGGAATAAGAGAGATGTGAGGTGCGCTTTGAAGATCTGGATGGAGGTGATGGCATGGAGCGAAGGAGGAAGCGAGTTCCAGATTCTCACCGCATTACCTGAGAACGATTGTGCCAACAATTTTTCCCTTTTGAAGGAGGGGGGTTCAAGAAGGAACTTTTCCACATTCCGAGAAGGTCTTGAGGCCCCAGACAATTTCAGTTTCTTCGCCAAATAGCGAGGGGAGTAAGAGTGCAAAACTTTGTGGGTGATGCACGCTGTTTTGTAGACAGCTCTAGCCTCGATGGGAAGCCATCGGAGAGAAGACAGGATAGGAGTGATGTGGTCACTTCGTTTGGACCCCGAAATGAAGCGAGCTGCTGAATGGAGGACGGATTTGAGGGGGGAGAGGTGAGATTTGGGAAGGCCAGTCAGAAGAGAATTACAATAATCCAGTCTAGAGAGAACTAGCGATTGGACCAAGGTTTGTAGGTCATTCTACGGGAAGAACCGACGAATCCCCCATAAAAGGCGCAGCTGATAACATGCGCTCTTGGCCATGGAATTAATGTTTGAGATTAGGTTGAGTCTTTTGTCAAGTATGACACCTAAGCTCTGTGGCCTATCATAGCGCAGATCCCGGGACATGGGGCAGAGGGGGATAGGCTGCTGTGGCACAGACTGCCTGGCCCGGACACCAGGTCACACACCAACACCACAAGATCCTCTCACAACGCAGGCCCCTTCGCTTAACTCCATCTCTTCCCTTTCAGTGCTGCTACTGTGATAATAATGCACCTTAGGGCAGGCATGCCCCAGAAGAGTAGCCCCTCTCATCATAATCTTCCTGAAAGACAACATCTGATGTAAATGTTTTGAGAGATCTCTCATTTATTAAATATTACAGCTATCAAGTAATAACAAACACAGTCCGCAAAGGCAAAGTTGATGCATCATTCACAGTGAAAGCAGGAAACGTGTCAGGCGCCATATCACAGGACTCGGGTTGGGAAAGTAATAAGATGTGACAATTAAGAACTGGGGCAATGAGAGGGTGGACAGGATGAGACTAGCAGGTCTTTGATAAAATCGCATCTGGACATTGCATCGGGTATAGATCAATACACCATCGAACAGGTCAAACAACCTCGAACAAAATAAACGTTCAACACCTCAAAAACTCAGAACCAGACACCTGAAATGTCTAACAATACTTCAATCCAAGGATTAAAGCCAGCAGTATTTACCCTGGGAGATAAGTCCCTGGAAATGGAAAGGTTTGTAACAAGCCTATGACTAGGAGTGTAGCAATGGCGCAATAGGCCTAATTCAAGCACACATAATGCACCCCTGATATCCATTTGTTAGTAAAGAAGAGGCATATTTCGGATGGAGCCTGTGCCCCGGTGCCACTGTACATGCTGCACGATTGATAGCTATGCAACAGCCTGCGGTAGGTTAGTGAATGCAGCACTCATGATTCACTGAGTATGGAACCCTGAATTCATGAAGCCCATATGCATCTATAGAAAACCATCTTATAAGCACATGTTGAAAGCACAGAGTACTGAGGGCACTTTTTATTTTATTATTAAAAGTTTCGTGCGGACATTTTAGAAAGCACGATTGCGCACAAAGAAGGGGTCAGCTCTGTTCATGTTACAGACTCCGGTATCGGTATAACCATACAGGCTAAATGCAATATGAGCAGTCGTTTTTCGCCTTCGATATTACTTAGCTTCAGAATGGTTCTTTCCTCTGCTCTTCGTGCTTAAAATCATCTTTCACTAACCGATGCCACTTATGTATTAATATAATTGAATCACGGGAGATTACGGTGATTTTTATTGGGCTCCTGTGAAATTGTAAAATGTAGCTTCTAAATGTATTGTGGAATTTTATGAAAACGTCAAATTGTTTAAAACGTCTGCAAAAAATTCTAGTGGAATAAGTAGCATTTGACATGGTGCTGATTTTTGGCAGAATATTTTGCTAAAATAAGTAGCTAGCAGTTTGAATTTTCAGGAAGGTTTTCCTTCAAAAGCCAGAGAATGCTGACAGTCAGAGGGGTAAAACAGATTTTTTTTTAACTCATGAATAAGAAACTGATTAATTTTATTCCATCAAACCAACATTATTATAATTGTGTTCATCCGTGGTTTTAAAGTGGCATTGAAACCATTCTAATGCATCATGAAATATACAGAACCTGATGAACAGTTAAGTGAAATTAAGCGAAGAATACATTGAGTGTGTGAGAGAGTGAGTGAGTAAGTATGTAATTCACTGATTTCTCAAGTCTGTTTATTGAAATTACCACATCACCTAAACATTGACCTGGTCAATGATGTATGAAACTAGACACCCGGGGCCAGGTTTAAGAAAGTGTCACTCAATGCAGCAACTATATATGCTAAGCTACGTTGTGTGAGCTGGAGAGAGCACGAATGCACCATATCTAAAGAGATATGGAACTCTCCTCCACTCTCCCCAGCACTGCTCGCACAGAATGTTGGTGCTGAGTGCAATACACACCGCTTTGCACCACAGTGCAAGGGTGTGATCTTGACTCTAGCATAGGCTTTGTACTGGAAGTGTTTGATTCCAGTACATAATACTATGCTTAGACTTTTACAACTTTTCCTACATTGTGTGTGTACTGTACAATGCAGCAGACAAGCAGATTCGAAGATTTTAAAACATTTAATCTTTTAACTGCTGCTTTCAAGTGGTGTCTGTTTACTAATATTAGTAGATAGGGCTTTGTGTCAAAAATCATGGATGTTTGCATGGGAATGCCTATGTAAAAACCATGGAACGCCCCCTTGATACTAAGAAATGAAAAGCAGTGCTCTGCACTGGTTTGCATTGATTTCAGACTACTTACCAGTGCAAAACATTTTTTTGCACTCAGAGGAAAAGTGCTCAGAAACATTTCGTGTTGGTCTGAATCACTTTTTTGACAAAATGATGTTAATACCTAAACGTGTAATTATACCTTGGTATAAGAAAACATCACCTAATGAGACTGTGTTCCTAATCATAAACGGCTTTGCCTAATGTACAACAGACTCACCTGAGATGAAGAATTTCACCTGATGTAAAATGGTAGTATCTTGGTACCCTCACATACACTTAATAAGGTCTGCTACCAAAGAGTGCATGTTGTATACAGAATGTTTCATTTCCTGCCAACACAAAGCCCAAACCAGTATGTATATAGATCCTGGTGGTAGTTGCCAGTAGCTAGTTATAGTTATGACCATGTTTCCACAGGGAAGATTTTTTTGACTTGCCCAAACATATTAGGGTGCAGTGAAGCAATCACAGAGCTAAGAAACTAGTAATGAAAAGTATACCAGCCCATGTACTCTCTACGACTTCCCTCTGGACTTAGAATATCCAAGAATGGAGTTGATATTACAGGGTCATAACTGATCATACACATATGTTCACACATGGAATACAGTGCAGCCTGCTTTATGGCTCAACGGTCTGCTGTAAGGGTGACTTACCTATACCTCATGCAGTGCATGATGGCATGGCATACAGCGCTGTGTGCCATTGCAACTTTTCAGTATTATCTGCACCAAAACACCAGCCTACAATAACAGTTTCCATGGTCTTGGTGAGGGGTCCGTAGGAAGCACAACCTCTGCAGCAGCCTCAGTAGATCATCTTCAGTCCCAATGCCCTAGATACCAGTGGTACCATTCATATGGACTTGTAGGGGTTTCTGAAGGTGTGCCAATGGTGGTATAGTTTTAGGGAAAGACCACTGCTACTGGGAGGCTAGTTGGCAGTGACCCAGTAAACCTCAGTCAAAGCTGCATCAAACACCAGGCAAAAGGTTGGGGAGTACCACAACAGATGCCCAATTTCTCACACACCCACTCACTCACCCAGTCACTCACTCATACAGTCACTGACACATACACTGACTTACGCTTGCAGTCACTCACACAGTCACTCACTAACCCATAGAGGCAGTCATGCATTCATCTCACTCAACCGTACACGTACTCACATAGTCACTCACACACTCATACTGCCACTTAAACACTCATTATGTCACTCACATATACAACAACTCACTCACCCACTTGCTCACTCATAAACCCATTCATACACTCACTCACTTACTCATATAGTCTCTCACACACTAATATAGGTTCTCATCTACCCAGTCAGTCACTCATACAGCCAGTCACTCCCATAGACAGGCACTTACACATTTAGTCAGTCACCCATGCAGCCACTAAGACACAGCCACACACTTTATATATACACACATACATACAGCTTATCTTTTTTTTAACCATAAAGGGCTGTTCTGACAAGAACCTTTATTTCTTCCTTTTTTCTGGAACAGTTTTATTTCTAACATTTGGTATTTTTTGTATTTTTTATCAAACAAAATAGCAAAAAATGGGGGGTGAGGGGTCAATCCAGAAACACATAAACTGTGGAAAAAACTGGACCAAATAAATAAAAAATTAACAAGTATGTTGCCTTGCTGACTCGACCATGACATTGACAGACTGTTCACCAGCTGTGAGCATAGTGTTGCAGACATGGTTGTTGTCTCTCCACAGTTGGTGCAGCCCTGGATGCCGATGGCCCGTCTCCAGTATTTTTGGGCTTTTTCTCTGGAAAGGGTCTCATACCGGAAGTTGCAATCCATAAACTTTGCAACTGTTTTAGATTCTGGAAAGGAATTGTAAAGAAATCCCGGCAATACTTTGGCTTTCAGGCCTGGTCCTTCATCACCAGAATCTTCAAGACATTCCTCTTGCTCCTTTGGTTTGCTGTGCCACCTCCTGCTGGTCTCTGCCTCCTGTTGCCATTTTTGATGTAAAAAAATGACAAAGAAATGCCCTAAGCCGAGTTCTACACTACTAGTACAGAACTACTCGAACTCCAAAGAATGATTCAGATATCAATTGGAAGATGAAAGAAGAGAGAAATGGGCTGAAACCACCTTTGATGATTAATGAAACTGTCTTTTCCAGTCAAATCTCTTTCTTACATAGTCACATTATATTCACAAATGCGGACATCATCACAAATACTGGTGTTGTCGAGAAGATATGTAATACAATTTAAAAGTGCTTTATATTAAAAACAATTAGAAACATTGAACAGCTCTTTTCAAACATTAATTACAATATATGTGTTTTACACTTTTTCAAAAACCAGTGTCTTTTCCATGAAACAGGAACATACATATCACAAGAATTGAATATGAATTTGTGACAAAGAAATATTTGAGAAAAAAAAACAGTTAATAACCCATTGAAACAAACAACAAGGACTGACACAGAGAAATACATGTTCATTTCAGATAAATGAAATCTTAATGGGCCTCACATAAAGGTCCCCTTGAGTTAAATGAAAATAGAGAGCAAAAACATTTCCTCTAATATTCCATATGGAAAAATGATCTGAAAGTGTTAGCTGGAGTGAATGCATCGTAAATATATTGGAAGAAAATCTGAACTTCAGTGTGTGGAATACATTCCTTAATGACATCTCCTTGGAAGAGCAGAGTGCATGGTTCTCTCAATTAAATACAGCTGGTATGGAAATCCCCAAATCACAGCACACACTAACATACCCACCCACATATCCATAGCAGCTCTCACACTGCCACTCCCAGACACACACAGGCTCTGACACAATCAGTGACTCACCCACACAAACACTCACACAGTCTCTTTTAGACCCACTCATGCACTCATATACAACCTCACATAGCTACTGAGACACTAACATTCACAGTCCTCCATACACACTCATTCTCCCACAAAGGGCTTGGTTAAAACTTTGGTCATGGGACGCTGGGTCCGCCGCCACTGCACCACCAAAGCAGTGGTCAGACTGCTTGCAAGATTTGTATTTTTTTTCTTTCTGACAGGCTTTGTTTCTGATGTTCCAACAGCAGTACCCTGAAAATGGGCACTGCAATGGTAATGCCAAAAATAGTTCCTGCACAGCATGTACTGTCAATCAATCAATCAATAAATAAATTTGTAGAGCTCGCTACTCACCTACTAGGGTCTCAAGGTGCTGTAAATCATGCTGTGCAGGAACTGGTGTGCCTGCACACAGGGGGATGCATGTTGTGCCCCCTGTATGCACCCACAGGCCATTAGGCACCATGGAGACCAGTAGGGCCCCCTTCGTTTAGTCTCTGGCACAGTTTTCATGACTGTGGAACTGCCATAAAAACTGTGGTGGAGAGAAAACTTGCAATATGCTTAGTGGGCATACACTGATCTGGCCAAGCATATCACTGCCCCCTGAACACCGCAACACTGCCAGGGAATGGCGGTTTCCTGGCAGCTGCAGTGCAGCTTTGGTGTGCCCTCTACCCAACTCACAATAGGGAAGTTGGGACACCACTACCACCACACCCCCATGTGCCAGACTCATAATCAGGGACTAAGTGACCCACACAGGTGCTCAAATATCCATTTCAAAATATTACAGGTTACATTTATGAAAATAATTCTTGAAAAACCTTTTACATTCAAGAAAACAAAGGTTACAAGGACGTTATAGTTATGCTCAGATTTCAAATGTACAAAAAAGTTAAATTTAGCAATTATTGTTCCCCTGAGCTAACTATGACCTATGCTCCCTGCAAAGAACTGATTATGACCTGGTCAGTGATATCACTGATGATATCTCAAATGATATCACTAATCACAACATCCAGAGAATGGCTCACACGCCCGCTTAAAAGGTCTCATGGAACCACTCACATAGCCACAAAACAAACATACTCATTCGCATACTCATTCAGGCAGTACAACCACTCACTCATCCATAGAGTTCCTCTCATACTCACTCACTCACCGGTACAGCCACTCACATAACCATTCACTCACCAATACATCTATTGATGCAATCAGTTACTCTCATACCCATTCACTCACCCATGCAGCCCTCTGCACAACCACTCACTCGCCCATACACACAAGCACTCACACACCTATACAATCTCTAACATAACAACTCACACAACCAAGCAGGCACTCTTACATATGCTCACTCACTCATAAAGCCATTCACACAGACACCACTCATTCTCCAATAGTCACTCACACTCTAACTCAGTTAACCAATCACCTCCTCAAACAGCTATTCATTCAACCCTACAGCAACTTACACATCCAGTCAACTACATATACAGCCATTCAGACACTCCTTCACTCACCCACTCACATGGCTACTCACTCACCCATACAGCTCCTGACACATCCACTCACTCACCAATATAGCCACTCACACAAAATCTCACTCACCTACAAACACTTATACACCCATGCAGTCACACAGTCACATACATGTGAGAAGTATTATCACTCAGATTAGTATATATGTTTAACACACATAAACTCTTGAAAACACTTACACTCACTTGATGATGTGCTTTCTGCAACCAACTCGCTGGTTATTTTAAGGACAAAGTACAAACCATTTTCAAATCCCTCTCAGACTGGGATGACCCCACGCTAGTCACTCCCGCCAAAATCCCTGTATGTCCCATCAATGCTTCAGACTCCTTTGTGCCTCCAAACATAGAACAGGTAGAGCAGGTAATTAAATCAATACATTTCGGAGCACCCTTAGACCCCTGTCCTCCCAACATATTTCATATGGCACGATATAAAATCAGTGAACAACTTAATACACTTTTCAACGAAATATTCTTCTCAGGTGTCTTTCCAGACGCAGTTAAAGACCAATAGCAAGGATACCCTTCCCAGCTAATGGCCTGGAAAAAATTCTTAACTCACAACTTACGACCTTCATTTCCTTGGCAGACCTGCTGGACTCCTCTCAGTACAGTTTCTGACATGGCACTGAAACCGCACTAATCATGGCAGCAGAGAGATCTGTGCAATACTGGACACGGGTGCCAAGGCCGCCTTGATCCTGTTGGATCAGTCGGTGGCTTTTGACACCGTGAAACATGACATTCTAATCAGAAGGCTCCAAGAGATGGAAGTCAAGAAGTCCACTCAAAAGCTGATCGACAGATAGAAATATGTTAAGATTGGGGACTCCTGCTCAGAATAGTTCATGCTGCCAATGGGGTGCTGTAGGGCTCTTCTCTAAGCCCCACCCTGTTTAACCTGTATGTGACCCCATCAGCTAATATCATCAGGCCATTCGGCTTCACACTTATATCTTACGCTAAAGACAACCAAATTGTGGTGTCCATCTCTAGAAGGCCAGAGGAAACAGCTGATTGCTTTAACTAATGCATGTCCCACATAAACCAATGGATGGAGACAGACTGTTTAAAGCTTAATGAAACAAAAACAGAGGTCCTCCTACTGGGTTTTGATACATCCTTCTGGTCACAGAACTGGTGGCCTTCCAATATGGGTGCTCACCCTACCCCAGTCCATAAAGTGAGGATCCTGGGTGTCATTTTTGATGACCTTTCAATACCAGGTCAGCAAAGTCATCCCTTCGGTGTTTCTCACATTAAAATCAATCCGCCAAGTGCGCTTCTTCATTCCCCCTGAAGCAGTAAAACCCTAGTGACGGTCGTAGCCATGACTTGATTGGACTATGGGAATGCCCCATACCTAGGCCTTCAACAGCACAATGGCAAACTTCAGCAAGCACAAAATGCAGCCGCCAGAATGCTGCTAGACATTATCAATTTCGATTCCATCACAGAAGGCTTGAAAAAATGTCACTGGCCTTTGAGATATCATCAGTGATGTCATAAAACATACCATGAATGACATAATATGTGAGTTCATAAGCAGCGTATTGTGAGGGTGTAAGTTTTAGTTAGCTTAGGTAACTATAAGTGCCAAATCTATATGTATGCATACTGAGAAAAAATGGGGGTCCCAAAATGCGTTTTCCCCATGTTAATTCCTAGAGAAACTTTGAACAAGTCTAAAGCCCCAATCGCTGTACAGAATTACGCCAACTTTTTCAGGAAACTAGATGGTGGTAAGCAGATCGTGCTTTTAAAGATTTGGTGTAAATACCTTCAGTATTTTTAGAGATATTACCTGAAAATTGAATGTGTCCGTGGATTCACCCACACCAGCTAACTCCTGATTGACTGGCCACGCCTTCACAGAAAAGTTGTGGCTGCCATTCTGTTTGTTGGGGAAAAGGTCTCTGGGGCTAAAAATAAGTTTGCAAATTGAATAAAAGGGTCAGGTTAGATGTTTTCTGACCCCTTGTACATGTTATAAAAGAGGGCTGAGCATATGTCCTGACACCAGAAATTCCTCCAATAACGCAAATATCCACGTAGACACACTTATACCCATTCACATACCCACACACATACTCACCCACCCTCTCACATAACCAGATATCTACTGTCACAGCCTCCCGCATACCTCTACATACACTGTCACACTCTGTTACATACTTACACAGACACCCGTATACCCAGTGATAGAAGTATATAGATACAGGCATCCTTGTATTCATTCATATAGCTGTAGACAGACTCTAAAATCCTTTCAGAGACTCATACAAGCCTCTTTTATTCTGATTCACAATCTTATCAAGACAGTGTGATACCCATTCAGATACACATACTTAGACTCTTACACCCTCTCACAACTCCATAAAGACACTGTAATACCCATTTCCATTCTGATACTGTGATTCTGGCATCCTCTCACATAACCATAGAGAGACTCACATCCTCTTAGATACCCATACATGAACTGTCCCATCATCTCACATAGCCATATAGAGTTATAACCAATGACATACTTATGCAGAGACTCTTACACACGCTCACATAATCCTGTCAACATCATCATATCGATTCAAATAACTTTCACATCCTCTCACATACCCATTCGTAGACTGTTAGACCCTGTTATATACCCATATCAACATCAATATATCCATTAACATACCTATACAGGGACTTTGACACCCTCTCACATATCCCTATATGCACCCTTATACTCATTCACATATCCATACAGAGACTCCCACACCCTCTCACATACCCATGTAGACACATCTATACCCATTGACATACCTATAAAGACACTCTCATATCCAATCGATTTACCATGTAAATACCCTTATAGCCATTCACATACCCATAGATTGAATGTCACCTACTGTCACATACCCATTCAAGGTCCCTTTATATCCATGTATATACCAATAAACAAACTCTTATACACTCTCAGATTCCCATACATAGACTGTCACACTCTCTTACGTACTCATACAGACAGTGTGGAACCATTTACATCCTCATACAGAGAGTCACATACTCATGAAGACATGGGTATATGGATTTACATACCCATACACATACTCCTACACCCCCTCACATACTCATACATACACTGTCAGATCCTGTTTCATATCCTTACAGGCACCCTTATACCCGATCACATACCTATATGGATTCTCTCACAGCCTCATACATATTAATAAAGACACCTTTATACCCATACAGAGACTCGGATACCCTTTCACATAATCATTCAAATTCCCATACTTATACAGACAGTGTGATACCCATTCACATATTCATACAAAGACTCTTAAACACTCTTACATACCCATACAGACATTATTGTACTCATTTACATCCTGCCACAGAGACTCTGGCATCCTGTCACATGCCAATAGAGAGACCCCCCACCCTCTCGCATACCCATATATAAACTGCCACAGCTTGTCACATACCCAGTCAGCCCTTCTTTATTTTCATCCATATACGAATGTAGACAGTGAGAGCCATTCACATCCCAATACGGAAACTCTTTCACAAACCCATATAGAGACTCTCATATCCTATCAGATACACATATAGACACACTTATACCAGTGGCCACTCCTACGCTAAGGCAGAGGAGTGCCACCCCACTGCGTTGCAGCAATGATGGAAAGAAATAACTTGGAAATATCATGATGTTATCACTTTATTTATTCCTGCAGTGTCAGCACGGGACAAAGCTGCTCACAAAGCAGGGCATGGGAGAAGTAGTGGGCACACTGCAGTGTGTATGGACTTTGACCGGCTAGCTTGGGCCGGCTGTCTTGGGCCAACCAAACAGTCATTACAGCCTGGGTGGAGAACATGCCCAGGCCCGAGTCCTCAGTGCTGAATTGCAAATCTCAGACCAATCACAATGCTGCATCGCAGCTTTGTGATTGGCTCAAGAGAGCCTGACTGCTTCCTGTTTGGCAGACGTGTCCAATTTGTATTGTATGTTGCTTTAATACATATGCAGTGTTCATATGTGAATTATATTGAATACCAATCAATTGCATCTATTTGTGAAATTTATCTTGACATATTTAAGATAAAATATCATTACTAATCAAAAGTTATTTTCTCATTATAGTAAATTGTGACCTTACTAGCTTAAAGTGTGTTGTGCTAGGCATTCATTGTATGTTTTTGTAGGTCATTGCCTTTGGTAATGTCTCAATTGCACTTATTTGAAACAGGAGTGTTGTATGTGGTAGCAAACTAAACACATTTTCTTATTACTGACCACACTTGTTAAGAGGTCTCAGTGATGGCTGTATCTTTAGCTTAATGCTGGTTTTGTAATGGGTAACACATCAGTAATTAGTTTTTTATTATTTCATTTTCTAACCAGTCCCAGAAACCCTGGGGTAAGCGTCACAGACAGTCCCCAGTTGTCCCTAGACTACGGGTTAAGGACCACTGGGTAAATGTCAGTTAATTACCATCCATACTGTTCTTCACACATGTTATTGCTCAAATGAGTTAATGTTTAAAGCTGTGTTTGAACTTTAAAACCAATTTCAATCAACACTGGAACAGGTGATCAATTGAATAATGAAACTTTCTCTATTTGATTAAGATTCAGATTTCTTCCTGTGATCCATCAAAGCAGCAGAATTTCATGATGATGAAAATGCAGCTCTTCTTTCTTCTCCTCGTCCTTGGTGAGTGCACATGAATACTAAAACATTCAATGAGTTGTAAGAGCAAGCAGCATACTTTGTATGAAAAGAGTGTTTAAGTGCTAAGAAAAAGGCGAGGATATGAAAGAGGATGAAAATGAGCTCTGTTTTTATTTACCCTATCATTTTTACACCTGTTTGATAACAATTATTTAAATATGAAGGATGTGATATATGTTACACTGGTGCTCATAGGTGAAGTAGATGTGCACATATGCTTTTACCATTCTGAGGCCCTTTGGTATTACAGAATAGGCCCCAGAACTCCAGGAGAATACTGATGAGTGGATCAGGAGGTCCATCATTCATACCTGGTGTCAAACTTTGAGATGGGGGGGATTCCCTATGCATGCGATTCTTTAAAGTACTTCCCTTCCTCTGTCAATGCTGAGTTGACAAGAGGCTAGACTCAGGTTCCTTTGTGTGCTGGAGACGATTCTTTAAACTGTAAATGGGCAGAGCCGAGCCCCACCCCAAGCCATCTGGCAAGACGGTCTTCTGGGCTGAAAAAAACAACAGAGCTGAGATATCTTTTTCTATAATTTCTCTTCTCTTTTTTTGAGATTCTTTCTTTTTTCATTAAATCTGCATTGTTGGGAGATGGGTAGGTTACATGGATTATTGGCTAAATGATAATGAAATTGTAAATATGTCCGGAATGAGCCTGCATAACTTTAAACATTTTATCAACTCATATACATGAATAAAGCACAGGAGGCATGTAGAAAATATTACATTATTGCCAATTGGGGCACAATATTGTGAAGGGAGAGCTAGTACAGTGCAGAATTTGATCAGAAATGTTCATGATTAGTTCACGTGGGTCGAAGTGCGTTAAGAAATGGCACAGCTGGGGACACTCAATATTACAGCTGCAATGTAATGAAATGATTACTGTGTATAGTATTGCACACTTGGGTATAATGCTATGCCTTTTGTTAGTTTCAATACACATGCATACATATTAAATGGTAGTGTTTAGCAGACAATGATGATATGTGTAACTGTGTAGAAAACATTTGAATATAGTGTATTTTCCACTTGGTCTTAATATTGTGATTCAAGAATCAGCACATATGCATATAAAGGAACTGAAAGTATTTGGCACGCAATGAGAATATGTAGAGCCTTTTTAACTCTTTTGCCAAGCAGCAGCAAACATGATGTTTGCTCCCAACTGGATGGAGCTTCAAAAATGCTCCCAGTAATTGGGAGCTGACTTCAGATCTGTTTCTCTGACCGCAGTGATGCGAGCAGAGAAAAAGACCTAAATATTGCTCCTGCCTGGAGGGAGCAGCATCATCACCTGCTCCCATTGTGCGGAAGCCATATTGGCTCCTGACAGATGCAGAGAGCAGGCTGGGGCTCCCCCCATAGCCCCCAACTATAGTTTGGTGGGTGCCCTGGATGGGCACCAGGGCACCAACATTTGGTTTTCCTGGCCGTGGGGCATGGGTCTCCAGGATTGAAATCAGGCCGGGGAGGAGGGCTACATGCCCCACCTTTTAATTGGTGATTGCCTCGGGGATGGTGTCACCGGGGATCAAATCGGCCCAGTAGGTCACACGCTTGCTCCTCCTTGTTCAAATAGTGTTGTACATTGGGGAATGGGGACGCTGGGCTGAAATCGACTGGAGGGGCGGAATGCCCCTTCCTCTAACATTAATGATGGACCACAGCATTTGGGGTCCCCGAGACTGTAACCATCGCAGGGAGGGTAGTCCCACACCCCCTCGATCCTTTTTCAAAAGAGTGACCCTGGAGGATGAGGTCCGCAGGGCTTATTAGGCCCCCCCTCCCTAATATTTAAATAAGTGGCTCTCGGGATGTGATCCCAGGGGCTGATAACAACTAGGGCGTGGCACTCGGGGACCCCTCTCCTTTCAAAACAACGGCCCTGGGGGATGGGTGCTACTAACTAATACTGGTGAATATCTGTTTTATTTTGTTCAAATCTTTAATGTTACCACTTATGTATTCACCTAATTATAATGTTACTTTTCAATGAATTTTTAAGGTTTCTAAATAAAGAAAGCAAAAACAGAGCTTGTTTTTATAGTTACTTACAATGTTACTTTAACCTTTAGCTTTTTTGGATAGATGGATTCATAGGTAGACAGACAGACAGACAGACAGGCAGATAGACAGATAGTTAGATAGATACTAGGTTACATTCAAATGGAATTAAGTATTGCATTATAATTAATTTTATGCCTCAATACATACATATAATATAATTCAATTAACTGCTGCTGATAGCGTCCTCACTTCAGGACCTATATTATTTTAGATATGCTATTTAATGCTGTAACACGATAGGCTGTGCTGACTCAGTGCAGAGCCCAGTGCTTGTAGGTATGTGCCTTCTATAGTGGATTCATGTAGCCTGTAGTATTCCAGGGTAGTGCATTATTTAAAGAGTATTGCTCAGAAACAGGACGCGGCAAACCATGCTAACTAACTGTACTGTCTGTATATCAAACCTCAATTTGATTTACTCACTGCAGGTTCAGCGGGTATATCTTTTGGGAGCCAGTGAAGCCCCTAATAATATGAATCCTGTCAGAACATAACATATGCTTGAAAATCATATCACAATAACACCCTTCAGAATATAACATGAGTGCATGACTTAATTGATGTAAATGTCTTGGTGTTGCTCTCATGATCTCAAGATTATGTTAATGCATTCCACGCACAGCCTCACTGACTTGCCATTGATGGACTGACAGGATTTCTTGTGCTTTCTATTCACAGATGTTTCCCTGATGTGGGTGAACGGAGGTAAGAATTTCTAAAAAGAAACCCTCTACTTTTATGGCTGTTCAAACCTGAATATAATTTGAAACTATGGCTAAATATCATCTGAAAACAAAATAACAACTTAGAGCATAGTTTTTATATAGGTTTGTAATTTAGCATCTCAAATTTGAGATTATAGATATGCCAATTTGTAGTAGATTAGTATTTTGGTGATTGTAATAATTCCCCTTAGTTGGGCCCCCCTCGTGCAAATTACAGTTCTGCACTTGGAATTAGTTGATACTACAGCCATTTATGTTTGTCGTTTTTTATATGAGAATGAATGGATTCATCATGCAGATCCAAATAAGTAATAATGGACATTTTTTAACAAGAATCATAAGATACAGGAAATCAAACGTGTCTACCGATATCCAGCAAATAGGAGGATATAAAGTTTTCTCAAAGTACTGGTAAAAATAGTACCTCAAATTCACAGTACTACAAACTACAGTACAAAGATACAGCCCTCACGCATTTTCATGACAAAATATCAAGATCAGACACATCTTGAGTCTGTAGGTCACTGTAGCAGCTAGCTTTACACATTTATCCTGTTATTTTCTCATTGGTGCAATTTGTGACTATTTTAGTGATGTAGGAAGAAAGGGATCTCTAAATATTTTTTGAAGCAGAGCATGTAATATCACATAGACTTTGGTCTGCATGCATCATTCCACACTGTTATCAGTGAGGATATCCTGTGCCAATGGTCAATTATGTGCATTATTTTTTTGCACAACATTGTTAAATATGGAAGGTTAATATATACTATGGGCATATTTCGGGCTATAAACAGTAGTAGTACTAGATACCATAAAAAGCATTGTCAAACTCAGTAGGGTTAAGTAGCATTTTTAGGTACAACTAGGCCTTTTGGCTTGTGTAAGTTTAAGTGACAGATACTATTTGAATAGTACAGAATCTGTTAGAAATGTAATTATTTTTTTGTGACTACTACCCTTAGTAAACATGATCCTGTTATATCACAAATGCAGTTCTTAAGAGAATCACTGATATCAAAAGAATAGGGAAGAGTGTGTGCAAGGGTCGAGCAGTACCAAATAAACACACCACAATAAAGTTTTCATACCAATGTGATAAACAAAAAGACAGGACACATTTGACTGGATATGGATTTTTTTCATTTTTAGGAAAACAAGCAAAAGAAAGCACAAAGTGTCAATGGAAAGTAAACTTTTATTGCTGTTTATGACCTAGGCATGCGTTTGGGCCAAAATTAATTTGGGGATGGATAAAAGAAACATGCAAAAACACAGTTGATGGACAGAATGCAGAACAATGTCTTACATTCACCCCAGTACAAAGATCTCGGCCTAAATCCATCGTTTTTTTGCACTCCACACCACCGTAGGTCAGAAAATGGCTATATGCAAAGCAGCCTTGACCCTGTGCCTCATGGGAACAGTCCAGCCTGAACTACCAAGCCATGTCTTTCCTAGACCGGAATCAAGCATCCAAGGATCGGTTTCTGGCTATCAGCCTTCCTCAGCCTGGATAGCTTGACTCCAGTGATGTGGAGAGCCTGGGACTCACGTCTCAGCATACCCAGCCCACTCAGGGTGAAAATTGCAAAAAACACAGTTGATGGACAGAATGCAGAACAATGTCTTACATTCACCCCAGTACAAAGATCCAAGCCTAAATCCATCGTTTGTTTGCACTCCACACCACCCTAGGTCATACAATGGCTATATGCAAATCAGCCTTGACCCTCTGCCTCATGGGAACAGTCCAGCCCGAACTACCAAGCCATGTCTTTCCTAGACCGGAATCAAGCATCCAAGGACCGGTTTCTGGCTATCATCCTTCTTCAGCCTGGATAGCTTGACTCCAGTGATGTGGAGAGCCTGGGACTCACGTCTGAGCATACCCAGCCCACTCGGGGTGAAAATTGCAAAAAACACAGTTGATGGACAGAATGCAGAACAATGTCTTACATTCACCCCAGTACAACGATCTGGGCCTAAATCCATTGTTTTTTTGCACTTCACACCACCCTAGGTCAGACAATGGTTATATGCAAATCAGCCTTGACCATGTGCCTCATGGGAACAGTCCAGCCCGAACTACCAAGCCCTGTCTTTCCTAGACCGGAATCAAGCATCAAAGGACCGGTTTCTGGCTATCAGCCTTCTTCAGCCTGGATAGCTTGACTCCAGCGATGTGGAAAGCCTGGGACTCACATCTGAGCATACCCAGCCCACTCGGGGTGAAAATTGCAAAAAACACAGTTGATGGACAGAATGCAGAACAATGTCTTACATTCACCCCAGTACAAAGATCTGGGCCTAAATACATCGTTTTTTGCACTCCACACCACCCTAGGTCAGACAATGGCTATATGCAAATTAGCCTTGACCCTGTGCCTCATGGGAACAGTCCAGCCCCAACTAACAAGCCATGTCTTTCCTAGACCGGAATCAAGCATCCAAGGACCGGTTTCTGGCTATCAGCCTTCTTCAGCCTGGATTGCTTGACTCCAGTGATGTGGAGAGCCTGGGACTCACGTCTCAGCATACCCAGCCCACTCGGGTGAAAATTGCAAAAAACACAGTTGATGGACAGAATGCAGAACAATGTCTTACATTCACCCCATTTCAAAGATCCGGGCCTAAATCCATCGTTTTTTTGCACTCCACACCACACTAGGTCAGACAATGGCTACATGAAAATCAGCCTTGACCCTGTGCCTCATGGGAACAGTCCAGCCCGAACTACAAAGCCATGTCTTTCCTAGACCGGAATCAAGCATCCAAGGACTGGTTTCTGGCTATCAGCCTTCTTCAGCCTGGATAGCTTGACTCCAGTGATGTGGAGAGCCTGGGACTCACGTCTGAGCATACCCAGCCCACTCGGAGTGAAAATTGCAAAAAACACAGTTGATGGACAGAATGTAGAACAATGTCTTACATTCACCCCAGTACAAAGATCTGGGCCTAAATCCATCGCTTTTTTGCACTCCACACCACCCTGGAGAAGTGTGGCTCAGGGGTTAGAGGCGGCAGACCCGGAAGCTGAGATCGGCCCTGGACCAGGGTTCAATTCCCCGCCTCGGCGGGTCTTGGGCTCAAAAATTCCACGGACTCGATAATTCTCGCTCCGGTGCCTTCTCAACTCACGGGTTCACACTCTGCGACTCTGGGCAATAGCTTGCTTAATCTCCACAACGGCCCCTCGCGGCGGGATGCCTGGCTTTCACCTTGTGGATACCCTGCTGGGGTTATCTCACAGGGGAATACCAGGACGGGTTCCCTAAGCAAGCGCCGGGAAACCCTTTGTGGGTAGCTGTGCGCTATATAAGCTCAAATACATTTACATTTACATTTACCCTACGTCAGACAGCGGCTATATGCAAATCATACTTGACCCTGTGCCTCATGGGAACAGTCCAGCCCGAACTACAAAGCCATGTCATTCCTAGACCGGAATCAAGCATCCAAGGACCGGTTTCTGGCTATCAGCCTTCTTCAGCCTGGATAGCTTGACTCCAGTGATGTGATGTACCGCTTTTGGCCGCCATAAGTGTGGCAGGGTATGCTCAGACGTGAGTCCCTTGCTCACTTTGCCACTGGATGCAAGCAAGCCGGGCTGAAGACGGCTGGTATGCCAGAAACCGGTCCTCGGAAGCTTGTTTCCGGTCCATGGAAGGCATGGCTTGGCAGTTCGGGCTGGACTGTTCCCATGAGGCACATGGCCGGACTGATTTGCATATAGCCATATCTGAACTGGGGTGGCAGAGTGGGCTAAAGAACGGTGATGGATTAAACCCAGATCTTTTGACTGTGTGTGAGTGTTTGATTGGTTCAGATGCTCCGTCCATTACCACCCCATTTTGTACCGCTTTTTGCCGCCATAAGTGTGGCAGGGTATGCTCAGACGTAAGTCCCTTGCTCACTTTGCCACTGGATTCAAGCAAGCCGGGCTGAAGACGGCTAGAATGCCAGAAACCGGTCCTCGGAAGCTTGTTTCCGGTCCAGAGAAGGCATGGCTTGGCAGTTTGGGCTGGACTGTTCCCATGAGGCACAGGGTCAGACTGATTTGCATATAGCCATATCTGAACTGGGGTGGCAGAGTGGGCTAAAGAACGGTGATGGATTAAACCCAGATCTCTTGACTGGGTGTGAGTGTTTGATTGGTTCAGATGCTCCGTCCATTACCACCCCCTTTTGTACCGGATAAAAGAAACAAGCAAAAGATATATAATATATTTTTTATGTAATATTGAAATTAGAATGTAATTCAATATTATAATAGGAAAACTGTATATGTGTGTTACCAGTAACACTAAAAAATACTATGCATACATGTCACTTGTCCCAAAATTGATCAACCTTCCTAGATCACACATACACATACAGTAAAAGAAACATAGACATAGAATATTGGGATGTTAAACTTCACTTACAACCAGTGATGATGGACAGAGTGGAGGACACTATGCTAACTGCTAGTAATGAGCAGGTAGTTAGTGAAATTGATATGTCTCATGTTGTTAATATATTTCCTATAGAAGGTGCTTGATGTACATCTGGACAGCTGCCTGTACTGAGACAGGGCAGGGCCTCTATACAAGCAGAATCTACATTTGTTGAAAACATACCAATAGGGGCCCTGTGCATCTGATTTTAATGCTTTTGTTTTTCAATTCAATACATACAACATAAAGAAACCTGTGGGTTTAGTTAAAGCAATAACAAAATGAACAAAACCATCTCTGAGTGCAATAACATAATTCAATCTGTTATCTGAAAAGCATTAAAGGAATAGTAGCCAGGTGTATGGCGCAATTGAAATATATCCTTGAAGAAACACAACCACCTAATGTTCCTAATAGATTCAACAAGAAAGTGAAGAGGGATCTTCGTAGGGATTACGATGTCCCTTTCACACAGCTTTTCAATGTGTTACGACCGCCATTGAACGGCTGTCGGAATCTGAATGTGAAAGCCCTTAAAAGGGCCCCTGTCCCTCTGCAGCATCTGTATGAGGCCTGGTGAGCAACTGTGGTGCCCCCTAAACATCCATACCCCATGTGCCAGGCTCCACGTGTGCATGGCACACTGTGCATGGATGTTTGCAAACATCCATTTTTCCAATGCGGCATGGGCTGCGGCCCATTTACTACAGTACAAGCTGCAATGGAAAAATGTATGTTTCTGATGGCCTCATGGGCGGTTGCATCCTAAATTGTCAGATGGAACTGCTGACAACAAGTCGGTTGGTTTCCATTCCGAGACGAAGTTAGTCGGACTCGCATCCAATCAGCATCGTAATCGGGGCCTAAGTGTCTTGTCCCTACTTGGTGCAAGTACTGTTAAATTATATATGCAACTTTTTGTTTTTGTGGCCATTCTCAAATTGTGAAATTCTGAGTAATTTGAGTTTTACAATTAAAAAAAAGGCAAAAAGCAACTAGAAGGTGAGAAATAGGGAAATAGATTGCTATGCAATTATAGCACGCCTATATTTTCAAACACAATACTTCAAAGGTTTCTGTTATGCTTGTAAAACTAATTGCAAATGGTATGCAATTTGCATTCATATATGAGGCTTATAACTTTCAGCAATGATTTTGCTGCCCCTCTTATGATTAACTTTGTCTCATCCCATTAGTTCTTTGGATTCAGTGCTTTAAATTGAAACATTCTTGTAGGAGATCCGAGTCATTTTGTTATCCGTATATATTTATTTTATTTACTTGTTGCCTGTCTAAAAATATCTTGGAAAGAGAATTGTCATGGAACGCTGTAAATCCTGTCTTTTAATTCTTTCTACACTTCTCTTCCAAATTTTGTAAACAAGGTAGAATCTGCCCCACAAGTTTCACTTATGATTGCCTTAACTCTGGCAATATATGATTGCAGATCGAGATATCCTCGATGAAATTGAACAATTCTTTTTTCAGCATCATATTTCTTATAACAGCTATTGAAGGTTCCCTCAAAGTATGATACAAATGCTGCATAAATATCCAATAATAGATTGCCTTCTGACCCTAAATGAGTGGCCAAGGCTAGAGGATTCCTAGTAGCACTGCATATCATAAATTCTACATTTGCTTAATCCGTAATGTATTTATGAGATAGATATTTAGAAGCTCCATCACATTTCAACTCAACTAAACCTGCAATTGTTGAGTTTATAGTTCTTTTCAGAAGTACTGTCAGGGGTTGTAAACAGGCTGAATTCTCTGTTTAATTCTGGTCCAGTAGTGTCAGTTTATCACACCCATTAGATGCTCTTGAACTTGATCTAATTAATCTTGATCAGGGAATTACTTGTGGTGTGTCAACACTTGTACTAAAAGAAATGATTTTCCTCCATTGCCTAAAATATCATCAGCCAATTTAATGGCAAATATTTTTGGCTAATATTTTTTAATTGCATGGTCTTCTCTGAAAAATAACTGACTGTCACACACTATGATTCAGAAAAGGGGGTGGTGATGAACAGAGTGTCTGAATTAAGCAGACCACTCTTACCCAGTCCAAAGATCAGTGCTTGATCCATCACCGTTTTTTAGCTCACTTCACCATCCCAGCTCAGAACTTGGCTATATGCAAATTAGTCTGACCCTGGCCCAGTGCATCATGGGAACAGGGCAGACCAAACTACCAAGCCAATTCTTATGCTGGGAAGGAAACAAGTTACCCTGGACCGGTTTCTGGCATTTCAGCCGTCTTCGGCCCGGCTTGCTTGAATCCTGATGGTGTAATGAGCTAGGGACTCACATCTGAGTATACCCTTCCACGCTTATGGTGGACAAAAATGATTCAGAAAAGGGGGTGGTGATGAACAGAGTGTCTGAATTAAGCAGACCGCTCTTACCCAGTCCAAAGATCAGGGCTTGATCCATCACCGTTTTTTAGCTCACTGCACCATCCCACCTCAGAACTTGGCTATAGGCAAATTAGTCTGACCCTGGCCCAGTGCATCATGGGAACAGGGCAGACCAAACTACCAAGCCAATTCTTATGCTGGGAAGGAAACAAGTTACCGGGGACCAGTTTCTGGCATTTCAGCCGTCTTCGGCCCGGCTTGCTTGAATCCTGATGGTGTAATGAGCTAGGGACTCACATCTGAGTATACCCTTCCACGATTATGGTGGACAAAAATGATTCAGAAAAGGGGGTGGTTATGAACAGAGTGTCTGAATTAAGCAGACCACTCTTACCCAGTCCAAAGATCAGGGCTTGATCCATCACCGTTTTTTAGCTCACTGCACCATCCCGGCTCAGAACTTGGCTATATGCAAATTAGTCTGACCCTGGCCCAGTGCATCATGGGAACAGGGCAGACCAAACTACCAAGCCAATTCTTATGCTGGGAAGGAAAAAAGTTACCGGGGACCGGTTTCTGGCATTTTGTCACGATTCCCCAGTCCCATCTGTTCCTCCCTGGGGACACTTGCTAAATACCCAACGGTAAATATTACACCTTGGACAAAAGGTTTCTTTCCCATCTGTAAAAACCCACCCCTTTCCCGTGCACCAGCACCTCTTTTGTGTTTGTGTTTTTGTAACTGATTTCTATGCTTTGGTTATTTGCTTTCAGAGACCTTTTTGATATGAAAAGTATTACGTAGTAATTGTATGAGTGTAACTTTCATTCTACAATCTCACTGCAGGCAGGCCCGTGAGCCTTTAGTAAGTACTAATTCCTTGCTTTCACATTTAGGATCAAAAGGGGTCTTCACACGCGAGAGATACGTGTGCTTTCTTTTGGCAGCCTTCGCACGCTGGAAATGCGTGCGCTTTCATTCAGCTGTCTGCCGTCAGAAAACAGAAAGCCTTCCGCTCGCGCTGCACGCGGAGGGCTGAAGACGGTTGCAACGTGCAAGCGCACGTTGTCATTTGGTGCGCAGGCTATTTAAACCGCACCCTTCCCTGAAGCCTCGCTTTGCCTTAGGAGTTTCCAAGGGACCTGCATCGCGGACGTCTTATTCAGCGCTTCAAGGAAGACTTCGAGGGATAGGACTGCAAGGCCTTCAGAACTGCTTACTTCAGCGCGAGGTTTCAGATCTCGGCAAACAGCTTAGGAATCCAGCCTCAAATTAAAAGATAAGTTTCCGTGGACAATTTAAAGGCGCCCAACGCAAGAAAGAGAACTGAACTAAATTTTGCATTTGTTTAGGAATAACTGTTTTGATTACAGAGTTATACTTAAAACTGCCCTCTTTTGAACTTTTGAATGCTAATTTATATTTAGACTGTCAAAATCATTTCGGAATCTGGTTAAAGATTTATGGTGTCTACATTTTGTTTTTTCTTTTAAAAGGTATTCACAAGAATATTTATTGTGATTCGCAGAATTATGTTTTAGGTCTATTAGAGATACAAATCTTGTCGAGGAGTATTCATTCACAGAATTCTTTGTGGATTGTTATTGCTAGAGTTGTTGTTTTGTGGTGAGTCACATCTCCTGAGGCGGAAAGCCGGGAGACGCTTTTTTAAGATTGTGTATGCTGTGATTTTAACACTTTACCTGCTGCTATTTGCTTGGTTGCACCTCGAGGGCTCCGTGTAGCGGATCAAGCGCTCACGTGACGCCCTCCTGCCGGCTGGCCACGCCCACCTTCAGGCCACGCCCCCTTCCCGCCCTTCTTAAGCGCCAGTTCTCGAGCGCTCACTGGGTTCACATCTCCTGAGGCGGAAAGCCGGGAGACGCTCTTTTAAGATTGTGTATGCTGTGATTTTAACACTTTACCTGCTGCTATTTGCTTGGTTGCACCTCGAGGGCTCCGTGTAGCGGATCAAGCGCTCACGTGACGCCCTCCTGCCGGCTGGCCACGCCCACCTTCAGGCCACGCCCCCTTCCCGCCCTTATTAAGCGCCAGTTCTCGAGCGCTCACTGGGTTCACATCTCCTGAGGCGGAAAGCCGGGAGACGCTCTTTTAAGATTGTGTATGCTGTGATTTTAACACTTTACCTGCTGCTATTTGCTTGGTTGCACCTCGAGGGCTCCGTGTAGCGGATCAAGCGCTCACGTGACGCCCTCCTGCCGGCTGGCCACGCCCACCTTCAGGCCACGCCCCCTTCCCGCCCTTCTTAAGCGCCAGTTCTCGAGCGCTCACTGGGTTCACATCTCCTGAGGCGGAAAGCCGGGAGACGCTCTTTTAAGATTGTGTATGCTGTGATTTTAACACTTTACCTGCTGCTATTTGCTTGGTTGCACCTCGAGGGCTCCGTGTAGCGGATCAAGCGCTCACGTGACGCCCTCCTGCCGGCTGGCCACGCCCACCTTCAGGCCACGCCCCCTTCCCGCCCTTATTAAGCGCCAGTTCTCGAGCGCTCACTGGGTTCACATCTCCTGAGGCGGAAAGCCGGGAGACGCTCTTTTAAGATTGTGTATGCTGTGATTTTAACACTTTACCTGCTGCTATTTGCTTGGTTGCACCTCGAGGGCTCCGTGTAGCGGATCAAGCGCTCACATGACGCCCTCCTGCCGGCTGGCCACGCCCACCTTCAGGCCACGCCCCCTTCCTGCCCTTCTTAAGCGCCAGTTCTCGAGCGCTCACTGGGTTCACATCTCCTGAGGCGGAAAGCCGGGAGACGCTCTTTTAAGATTGTGTATGCTGTGATTTTAACACTTTACCTGCTGCTATTTGCTTGGTTGCACCTCGAGGGCTCCGTGTAGCGGATCAAGCGCTCACGTGACGCCCTCCTGCCGGCTGGCCACGCCCACCTTCAGGCCACGCCCCCTTCCCGCCCTTACGGCCATCTATAACAATGTGCCATTTTAGAACGCGCAGCGGACGAGCGCAGCGGGAGCGCCGACTTCGCGCCGAAGTCGCGCATAAGTCAAGCCCGTCTGCGCCCGTCCGCGGCCGAACGGGGCCAGGGGCACGACACTATGCCAAAATTCTGTCCTATTCGTCTAAGGACCTCATCGCCCTTCAAGGCCCCTGGCTACTCCCGGATTCCGTCCACAGACTCGTCTCTGCACTAGGCCTTGCCCCTACCCTCCCCACACCTCCGCTCCCCCCGCTACGCACCCCCCTGTCACCCTGCCCCCCCCTCGCCGATCCCTGCCCCACGACCCCAGCACTGTCTGTCATCCTACTTAATACCAGGTCAGCGGTCAAGCACCAACACGAGTTGTACGTCCTACTCGACTCTGAGAAACCGGACTTACTGCTCCTGACCGAAACCTGGTACTGTGACTCCTCCCTCCCCGCTCTCCTGGCTACCCTTCCGCCTTCCTACGTGGCCCTACGTGCCGATCGTCCGGCGGGCAGGGCTGGCGGTGGGGTCGCCTTAATCGCCAGGTCAGATTTGCATTTTCTATCACTTCCTTTCCCCCCTATGCTCCCTGCTGACTTTTTAGTAGTCCGCTCCCTCTTATCCTCCCCTCCCATCACTTGCCTTCTTGTGTACCGCCCTCCTCAGCCCTCATCTTCATTTTTACCTGCTTTTCAAGACCTACTGGCCAATCTGGTGGTCAATTATGCCTCGGTTCTGGTGCTGGGGGATTTTAATTATTGGCCCTCAGACCCACACGAGTGCCCTGCCTCAAAAGAATTTACAGAATCCTTACTATCTTTCAACTTCGTGTCACATATAACTGTCCCCACTCACTCTCACGGGCACACACTCGACCAGGTCTGGTCTCTCAACCTTCCATTGGCCTCGGTGGCTGTCTCTCCATGCCCCTGGTCCGACCATGCCCTCATCTCCTTCTCCATCCTCCACAACCCAATTTCCAAAACCCCGCGTGCCAAAAACACCTGGGCGCGGAACTGGAACAGGCTGGATCTCCCCTCCTTGACCTCCCTGCTCCGCAATTCCATTCCCTCCTTCTCTGGCCTATCATCTGCCTCTCAAGCCAAGGCCATTAACACCTGGCTGGCTGGAGGTTGCGACTCAGTGGCTCCCCTACGTCGCATTTCCATCCGCCGACTCAAGGACTCCAATAGATGGTTTAACGACCACCTAAAAGAACTCAAACTGAGCGCCCGACGGGCGGAGAGGCAGTGGAGGAAAGATTATAGCCCTTCATCTAAAACCCACTTCCTGGCATCACTGGCTAAATATAAATCAGCAATCCTGGCTGCAAAAACCGACTACTTTTCCACGAAAATAACGTCTGCCGACAACAAACCCAGGGTAATCTTTGGCATTGTGAATGACCTGGCATTCTCTGACCGAACTTCGTCCCAAATCCCTCCCTCCCAGCCCCTCTGTGATCAACTCAATCACTACTTCTTGGACAAAATCACAACTATCAAGGCTAATATCCCATTACCCTCGTCTGCTTTTGTTGATCCCTCCCCCCCCACCGTCCAAAACCCTCTCACCCTCATCCCTCCCCTCACTCAGGAATCTTTTCTGGCAATACTCCCCAAAGTAAAGTCGGGGTCTCCGGCGGACGTCTGCCCCGCACGCATCTTACAGCAAATCTACTCTAGCTGCCCTGATCCCCCTATCGCCTTCCTTAACAGCTCCTTGGCTCAGGGTGTTGTGACCCCTGCACTAAAGGCCGCCACCATAGTGCCTCTGCTGAAGAAACCCGGCGCGGACCCTTCCATCTCGGCTAACTTTCGCCCCATCTCCCTGCTGCCCTTCCTGGGCAAGGTGATGGAACGCCATGTCACCGCGGTACTGAGCGCTCACATCGAGGCGAATGGGGGGCTGGCCTCTCGCCAGGCAGGATTCCGCCCCAGGCATTCGACCGAATCGGTCGTAGTTTCAGTCCTAGACAACCTCAGAAAGGGTATGGATGACAACAACCACCAGGCACTGGTCCTCCTTGATCTTTCCGCCGCCTTTGACACGGTGGACCATACCATCTTACTTGCCCGTGTCAAGGCGGCCGGCATCGGGGGATCAGCTCTGGTCTGGCTCTCCTCCTTTCTGAGGGACCGCACTCAGGCGGTCCGACTGGGCGATTTCACCTCCACCCCTCTCCCTGTCACCTGCGGTGTTCCCCAGGGCTCCTCTCTCTCTCCCTTACTCTTTAATCTCTATATCTTTCCTCTTATCTATGCACTCCAGCAGCTGGAGGTCACTGTTTACAATTATGCGGATGACCTCCAGCTCATCTTTGATCTGTCCCCCTCTCCTCTCTCGGTCTCTAATTTCCAGTCAACTATGACATTCATCAGGGACTGGATGAACCACAACCATCTTAAACTGAACCCTGACAAGACCGAGCTGGTTCTCACTGGTGGTTCATCCAGCCCCTGGAACTCTCTTTTCTGGCCCCCCTCTCTTGGCCCGGCACCATCCCCCTCCACCGCGGTCAAAACACTGGGTGTTAAAATGAATAATCAGCTCACTCTTCACTCACAAATCAGTTCCGTGGTTTCCTCCTGTTTCCTCATTCTCCGAACTATCCGCTCTGTCTCCCGCTTCTTCTCTCCCCAGGCACTTAAGATCATCATAGCCGCCCTGGTAATCTCACGATTGGACTACGCCAACGCCCTCTATCATGGCATTCCAGCGTACAGCCTGCGTAGACTCCAAACCATCCAGAACCAGGCGGCCAGGCTGATATACGGCCTTCCACGCTATCACCACTCCACCCCCCTTCTAAAAGAGCTTCACTGGCTCCCCGTGAAACAACGCTCCCTTTTTAAGATCGGATGCATGGTTTTTCAGGCCCGCCAGGGCACTGCCCCCGCTTTCATCGCCTCACTAATTAAACCCTATGTCCCCGCTAGAAATCTCCGGTCTTCCTCCAAGTCCCTTCTCCAGATCCCCCGCTTCTCACGCAAAAAGTGGGGCGGTTCTAACTTCTCAACTCTGGCCCCTACTTTCTGGAACTCACTTCCAGACAATCTCCGTTCTGCAACTCAGTATCTCTCCTTCCGTAGAGACCTGAAAACTTTCCTTTTCAGCCAGGCTTTCCCCGCCTAATACTTACTCCACCCTTCCATGGTCTTTCTCCCTCAGTTACTGAACCTCCAGCGCCAAGAAACCGCAAGGTGTACGCCGCGCTCTACAAGTGTTTTAAATTAGAAATTAGAAATTAGTTTCATTCCCTTAGGAAAAAGATACTCTTGAAGATAATCAGAAACCACATGTCATCTAAAAAGAAGAGTTTATTCAAGTAAGTTTAGATATCAGAAAAAGAGGAGAGAGAACTAGGGAAATAATAGAGAAAGGAAAAGGAGTTTTGTTAATATTTCTCTTGTTTAAAATTGCAGACTTCAAAACCAGAAAGACAATTCCCAAGACTACATCATCTCCGACAAGACAAAGAAATACTGGACGGTGGACGGACCCGGACTGATCGCAGGTAGGAAGCAGCTGGGGGAGAACTAGATATTACATTGAGAGTTAAGGGGGGGGGCTAACTAGAAGTAGGAATACTATACAGATAGATTGGATTCTGAACTTTATCGTTCTTGTGAACCTGCAGGTCGACAGTCGAAGACTCAATCCTCCAGTCAACGTCCAGTACCGGCCCCCTTCCCGAAGGTTCTGGTTAATGCTTAGCTGTAAGTTTAGTCAGCAAGGCTTAGTTAGAGTTTTCAGGAAGTTGGTCCCTTGCGTCTCTGTGAAAACCTCTACACTGTCAACAGGATTACCAGTCATTGCTAAAAGGTAAGAGACAGTGTACTTAGGTCTTGACAGAAGGCAAAGCCCAAGAAGTATATTTCACCCAGACGCAATGGACCAGGTATCCCTGCAAGACATAGCGGCAGTTCTAAAGGATATTAGAGATGAGAATGTTTCTTTACGAAACGACATGACAGCCTTACAAGCAGCAATCCAGCAGAGTTCAGTTAGTGTGCAGGCTTCATCTTCAGACTCAGGGGGGGGAACTCAGATTCAGGTAGTTACCCCAATGCCCACGCCCTTAGCTCCACCAGAACGTTTTTATGGAGATTGCAACAAGTTTTCCATCTTTTTGCAACAATGTCATCTACATTTCTTAGCCAAGAAATCAGCCTTTCCTGATGACTCCTCCAAGGTAGCTTTCATGCTATCGTATTTTGGGGGTGATGCTGCCCTTTGGTCCATTCCTTTTGTAGAAAGGGATGATGCAATTTTGTATAATTTTAGAAACTTTGAACGGGCCCTAAAGAAGATCTTTGCAAAGCATATGTTTGTGCAGTCTGCAGACAATGAGTTTTTGAGTTTAAAACAAGGGTCTTCTGATCTCCTTCACTACATCTCTCAATTTAATCGTTTGGTTTTAGAAGCTAACTGGCCATATGATAAAAGAATTTCTATTTTTTATAGAGGTCTTAGAGAAGATCTGAAAGACATGGTAACTCAAATCTTAGAACCTCCCGATGATATCAGCGAGTTTATCGATCTTGTGATTAAATTGAATCACCGTCTTAGTGAGAGAAAGGGCGAGAAAGGGAAAAGTGACCATAAAATCTTATTTGTTAAGGATAGAAATACATCATCAGGCAAGGAGGTAGGCTCAAAATCAGATCATGTGGAACCAATGCAAATTGGAACTGTTCGAGGTCCGCTCTCTAAGGATGAAAAAGAGAAGAGACGCAAGTTAAATCAATGTCTTTACTGTGGTAAGACTGGACATTTTGTAAGAGACTGTCCTACTAAACCTAATAAGTTTAAGGTAAAATCCTCTGATCTTGCGTTAACTCAAGAGTCGACGGAAAACTAGAAAACTCGATGAAAGATGAGGTCGGTTCATCGAGTGTAATTCCTAGTTTGGCCTCTACTGTTCCACCTTTAGGATGTAAGCATTTTGGTATCCTGGTCGAATTAAGAAGTCTTTTGCCTTCCTCTTTAGCTAGAAGGGTAGAAGCTGTAATAGACTCTGGAGCTACGGGAAACTTTATGGATACTCGGTTTTTCTCTCAGTTAGGCTTTGAATCAGTTTTAAAGGATTGTCCAGAGATAGTTAGAGCAGTAGATGGCAAGGAGTTAACTTCAGGACCTATTAGCCAACAAACTGAAATCCTTGAAATGGACTGTTCACCTATTCATCGTGAAAAGATACAGTTTGATATCATAGACGCCCCGCAGTTCAAGTTAATTTTGGGGATTCCTTGGTTGGTAAAACACAATCCAAGTATAGATTGGGTATCTCAGACTTTAACCTTTCAGTCAACACATTGTGTAAACAAATGTTTCCTTTTGGAGAAATCAGGAGAAGTAATTCAAGGGTTTAACTTTCCTTCTAACTCATCTAGAGTTTTAGCGATAGAAGGGGTTCCATCAGTTTACTCGGATCTACAAGACGTTTTTGACAAAAAGAAGGCAAACACTCTCCCTCCACACAGAGACTTTGACTGTAGAATAGATCTTGTTCCCGGGGCTACTCTACCTTGTAGTCGAATCTATGCATTGACAGAAAAGGAGAATATTCATCTTAGAGAGTACTTGGATGAGTATTTAGCCAACGGCTTTATTCGTCATTCCAAGTCTCCTGTCTCCTCAGCTCTCTTTTTTATTCCTAAAAAGGGAGGTGAATTGCGCACGTGCATAGACTATAGAGCTTTGAACAATGTAACTATAAAAAACCGATATCCTTTGCCGTTGATTCCCACTTTGCTAGATCAGGTCAAGAAAGCAACCATTTATACAAAATTGGACTTGCGGGGAGCTTACCATTTGGTACGAGTACGAAAGGGTGACGAATGGAAAACTGCTTTCCGCACAAAATTTGGATTATTTGAATACCAAGTCATGCCTTTTGGTCTTTGCAATGCCCCCGCAGCCTTCCAATTTTTTATAAATGAAGTTTTGCATGAGTTTATTGATGTATGTTGTGTTGTGTATATAGATGACATTCTGATCTTTTCAAATTCAGAAGAAGAGCATGTACAACAGGTCCGAGCTATTCTCAAAAAACTGCTTGCAAATTCTTTGTATGTCAAATTGGAAAAAAGCTTGTTTCACGCTTCAAAAGTTGAGTTCCTGGGATATGTCATCAGTCCCAAGGGGATAGAAATGGACCCAAAGAAGGTTGAAGTGGTAGAATCCTGGTCCAGTCCATCTTCGGTAAAACAAGTTCAAAGTTTTTTGGGGTTCGCAAATTTCTACCGCCGCTTCATTCAAGATTTCTCTAAAACAATCACTCCTATCACAAGATTGTTGAGGAAAGGAGTTAAATTCGAGTGGACAGAACTAGCTGAAGAAGCTTTTCAGACACTTAAAAAGAAGTTTATTACAGCTCCAATTCTTTCTCATCCAGATCCCAGTCAGCCCTTTATTGTGGAAGCTGACGCTTCTCAATTTGCTGTTGGAGGAATTTTGTCGCAAAGACATGTAGATACAGGACAAATGCATCCCATTGCGTATTTTTCTAGAAAGTTATCTGAAGCTGAGTTGAGTTATGCAATTGCGGACAAAGAACTTCTAGCAATAAAAGCAGCATTTGAAGAATGGCGCCATTATTTGCTGGGAGCAAGACATCCAGTAACAATATACACGGACCATAGAAACCTTCAAGCCTTGAGATCAGTAAAGGCTCTATCTGCTAGACAACTGAGATGGTCAATGTTCTTTAATGATTATAATTTTGTCATTACCTATCGTCCAGGTAAAGAAAATTTGAAAGCTGATGCATTGTCTAGAATGGGAGAGGTTGTGATAGATCCTCCGTCTGAGGTAAAACCTGTAATACCGATATCCCGATTTCAAGCAAGTATTATGGTTTGTGATGTTATATCTGACATTAAGAAAGAACTAGCAAAGCAAGATTTTAAGGTATGGAAACTGTCACACCCTTATTTGCAGGAAAGAGATGATTTGTTCTTCATGCAAAACCTCATCTTCGTACCTACTGACACGCTAAAAGAAAAGATTCTACACTTCCATCATGACACTACTTTATCTGCTCACCCAAGTAAGGTTAAAACCTATGATTTAATTAAAAGAACCTTTTGGTGGCCATCAATGTTTAAAGATGTGCAACTTTATGTCGAAACTTGTGGGGTTTGTGTTCAGAACAAATCATCTCATCAAAGTCCAAGTGGTTTGCTGAACCCTTTACCTTTACCACCTCGACCTTGGCACACTATTTCACTGGATTTTATTGTCGAGTTACCAATCACCAAGAAAGGGTTTACCACCATTCTTACAATTGTAGATCAGTTTTCACGCATGGCTCACTTTGTCCCGCTTAAAAAACTACCAACTAGCATGGAATTAGCACATTTAATTATGGAGAATGTAGTCCGTTTACATGGTATTCCATCAGTGGTAATTTCGGACAGAGGGTCCCAGTTTATTTCACGAGTGTGGCAAAGCTTAAGGTTTCTCCTTAATATGGACATACGTTTATCCTCTAGCTATCATCCTCAGACTGATGGTCTTACTGAGCGTACCAATCAAACCATTGAACAATTCATTCGGTGCATGTTGACAAATGTAGGCGAAGAATGGTCAACTCTTCTAAGTCAACTAGAATTTGCTTACAACAATGTAGATCATTCTTCCCTTGGTATGTCACCTTTTTTCTGTAATTTAGGATATCATCCTAATTCTTTTCCTAAAGAGATAAAAGAGCTAAATCATGTACCAGCCATTTCTGATTATGTTTCTAAGTTATCCTCTATTCAGGAGCAAGCAGCCTTTAATTTGGCCAAAGCAAAAGAGGATCAAAAGAAGTTTGCTGATAAATATAGATCTGAGCCTCCGCTTTATTCACCTGGGGATAAAGTGTGGTTAAGCACTAAGAATCTGAAGCTAAAAGGGAATCGTAAGTTTAATCCAAGGTATATAGGCCCTTTTCCTATAGAAAAGATCATAAATCCTGTATGTATAAGACTAACCTTACCTGCCAAATTTCAAATCCATCCAGTTTTCCATGTATCGTTAATCAAGCCTTTTCACGCCCAAACTAGATTTGTCCAACCCCCCTCCTCCATTGAGATAGAGGGGAATCCTGAATATGAAGTTAAGACTAACCCTGGGCGAAGAACCACGCTCCGTTCGCGGAGTTTGCGGAGTTTCGGCAACTCCGCGCTCCGCGGAGAACGCGAAGTTGTTGAATACTCCGCAAACTGCTGCGTAGCGTAGTTCTCGCGCGCTCAATAGCATTTTCGCGTGCGCGAGGATGCTTGTAGGTAAGATCGAGTTGCCGAACACGCAGAAATTGCAATCTGGCACAGAATAACTCGCGAACACGTTAGTAGTGACCGGAAATAAGGGGACGCGAGCGGGCGGGACAAACCTCATGGGTAACTTCGCGCGCTACACATCCCGAGCATGCAGGCAATCAATCAATCAATCAATCAGGATATTTGTATAGCGCGCTACTCACCCAGAAGGTCTCAAGGCACTTGGGGGAGGGGGGTCCGCTACTGCTCGAACAGCCATGTCTTGAGTTGCTTCCTGAAGCAGAGGTGGTCTTGGGTCAGGCGGAGGTGGATGGGGAGGGAGTTCCAAGTCTTGGCTGCCAGGTAGGAGAAGGATCTTCCTCCCATGGTGGATCTTCGGATGCGTGGCACGGCGGCGAGGGCGTGGCTGGTCGATCGTAGCTGGCGGGTGGGAGTGTAGAAGGTCAGGCGGTTGTTGAGGTACCTGGGGCCCAGGTCGTGGAGGGCCTTGTTTGCGTGGGTGAGGAGTTGGAACGTGATTCTCTTGCTGACGGGGAGCCAGTGAAGGTCTCTCAGGTGTCCGGAGATGTGGCTGTGTCGGGGGATGTCCAAGATGAGTCGTGCGGAGGCGTTCTGGATGTGTTAGAGTCTTTTCTGGAGTTTGGCTGTGGTTCCGGTATAGAGGGTGTTTCCGTAGTCCAGTCGGCTGGTGAAGAGTGCCTGTGTGACCGTCTTCCTGGTTTCGGTGGCGAGCCATGGGAAGATCTTTCGGAGCATGCGTAGGATGTTGAAGCATGATGATGAGACGGCGTTGACTTGTCTGGTCATCGTGAGGGAGGAGTCCAGGATGAAGCCCAGGTTGCGTGCGTGGTCCATTGGTTTGGGTGCGCTGCCCAGGGCAGGGGGCCACCAGGAGTCGTCCCAGGTGGAGGGTGATGATCCAAGGATGAGCACTTCCGTCTTGTCTGAGTTCAGTTTCAGGCGGCTGTTCCTCATCCACTCGACTACGTCTTTCATCCCTTCGTGTAGGTTGGTTCTGGCGGTTCCTGGGTCGTTGGTGAGGGAGAGGATCAGCTGGGTGTCGTCGGCGTAGGAAATGATGTTGAGGTTGTGTTGGCGTACGATGGCTGCAAGGGGGCTCATGTAGACGTTGAAGAGGGTGGGGCTGAGTGATGATCCTTGTGGTACGCCACATATGACTTTGGTGGCCTTGGATCTGTACGGGGGGAGGCGGACTCTCTGGGTTCTTCTGGTGAGGAACGAGATGATCCACTCCAGTGCCTTCCGATGTTGCTGAGGCGCTGCACTAGGGTGCGGTGGCAGACCGTATCGAATGCTGCGGAGAGGTCCAGGAGGATGAGGGCCGCTGTTTCCCAGTTGTCGAGCAGGGCTCGGATGTCGTCAGTGGCTGCGATGAGGGCGGTCTCGGTGCTGTGGTTGGTGCGGAAGCCGGACTGCGAGTGGTCGAGGCTGGTTGGGCGAGCGCAATTGGTGATCCACTGTGTGAGGTTGTTGGCTGCTTGGTTGGGGTCCGTTGAGCTGGCGGGCGGGTTCTGGCTCAGTGAAGTGGTGAGCTGGTCGGTGGTGATCTTGTTCCAGTTCCTGCGGGGAACCTGTTGCGGGTGGTGGTGAGTCGTGGTCTTTCTGAAGCTGAAGTGGACGCAGCTGTGGTCTGTCCAGTGGAGCCCGGTGGAGTGGTTGAAGGAGATGTACTTGCTGGAGGAGAAGACTGGGTCAAGCGTGTGTCCGGCGTAGTGGGTGGGGGTGTTCACCAGTTGCATGAGTCCGAGGTTGGCGAGGTTGTCCAGCAGGGTGGTGATGGTGTTGTCGTTGTTGTTCTCCAGGTGGAAGTTGAGGTCCCCTAGGAGGATGTAGTCAGCGGAGGCGAGGGCGTGCGGGCTGATGAAGTCTGCGATCTCTTCGCTGAATTGTGTGCGAGGTCCTGGGGGTCTGTAGATGAGGGTGCCTCTGAGTGTGGTCTTGGGGTCGGTGTGTATCTGGAAGTGAAGATGTTAAGCCACAGTGAGGGTGTCGTCTGAGTTGGTTGTGATGTGGATGGTGTTCTTGTGGACGATGGTGATGCCTCCTCCTGTCTCGTTGACGCGGTCTCTCCGGGCGATCTTGTATCCGTCCGGGATGGCGACGGCGATGTTGGGCGCTGAGGAGGCGTTCATCCATGTTTCCGTGAGGAAGGCGACGTCTGGAGATGTGGTGTCGAGCAGGTTCCAGAGTTCCACGGCGCTCCCGAAGACGAAAAATGGCTTGCGAACGGGTAAAGCAAGCTACTACGCATGCTCGCGGAGCTATGCGTAGTTCGCGGAGTGCAAGTGCATCTTCGCGTAGCTCGCGGAGTGCGGCTACGCGAACTACGCCCAGGCCTAGTTAAGACTATTCTAGATTCCAAGAGGTCTAGGGGAAGGTTGCTTTATTTGATCGACTGGAAAGGTTACGGACCGGAAGAAAGGTCCTGGGAACCTTTGGAAAATCTAAAACATGCTCCCAAAATGTTGAAGAGATTTCATACTCAACATCCTGAGAAACCCAAACCCATTGCACCGGTCTTAGGGGGGATCTTGAGGAGGGAGTACTGTCACGATTCCCCAGTCCCATCTGTTCCTCCCTGGGGACACTTGCTAAATACCCAACGGTAAATATTACACCTTGGACAAAAGGTTTCTTTCCCATCTGTAAAAACCCACCCCTTTCCCGTGCACCAGCACCTCTTTTGTGTTTGTGTTTTTGTAACTGATTTCTATGCTTTGGTTATTTGCTTTCAGAGACATTTTTGATATGAAAAGTATTACGTAGTAATTGTATGAGTGTAACTTTCATTCTACAATCTCACTGCAGGCAGGCCCGTGAGCCTTTAGTAAGTACTAATTCCTTGCTTTCACATTTAGGATCAAAAGAGGTCTTCACACGCGAGAGATACGTGTGCTTTCTTTTGGCAGCCTTCGCACGCTGGAAATGCGTGCGCTTTCATTCAGCTGTCTGCCGTCAGAAAACAGAAAGCCTTCCGCTCGCGCTGCACGCGGAGGGCTGAAGGCGGTTGCAACGTGCAAGCGCACGTTGTCATTTGGTGCGCAGGCTATTTAAACCGCACCCTTCCCTGAAGCCTCGCTTTGCCTTAGGAGTTTCCAAGGGACCTGCATCGCGGACGTCTTATTCAGCGCTTCAAGGAAGACTTCGAGGGATAGGACTGCAAGGCCTTCAGAACTGCTTACTTCAGCGCGAGGTTTCAGATCTCGGCAAGCAGCTTAGGAATCCAGCCTCAAATTAAAAGATAAGTTTCCGTGGACAATTTAAAGGCGCCCAACGCAAGAAAGAGAACTGAACTAAATTTTGCAATTGTTTAGGAATAACTGTTTTGATTACAGAGTTATACTTAAAACTGCCCTCTTTTGAACTTTTGAATGCTAATTTATATTTAGACTGTCAAAATCATTTCGGAATCTGGTTAAAGATTTATGGTGTCTACATTTTGTTTTTTCTTTTAAAAGGTATTCACAAGAATATTTATTGTGATTCGCAGAATTATGTTTTAGGCCTATTAGAGATACAAATCTTGTCGAGGAGTATTCATTCACAGAATTCTTTGTGGATTGTTATTGCTAGAGTTGTTGTTTTGTGGTGAGTTTCATTCCCTTAGGAAAAAGATACTCTTGAAGATAATCAGAAACCACATGTCATCTAAAAAGAAGAGTTTATTCAAGTAAGTTTAGATATCAGAAAAAGAGGAGAGAGAACTAGGGAAATAATAGAGAAAGGAAAAAGGAGTTTTGTTAATATTTCTCTTGTTTAAAATTGCAGACTTCAAAACCAGAAAGACAATTCCCAAGACTACATCATCCCCGACAAGACAAAGAAATACTGGACGGTGGACGGACCCGGACTGATCGCAGGTAGGAAGCAGCTGGGGGAGAACTAGATATTACATTGAGAGTTAAGGGGGGGGGCTAACTAGAAGTAGGAATACTATACAGATAGATTGGATTCTGAACTTTATCGTTCTTGTGAACCTGCAGGTCGACAGTCGAAGACTCAATCCTCCAGTCAACGTCCAGTACCGGCCCTCTTCCCGAAGGTTCTGGTTAATGCTTAGCTGTAAGTTTAGTCAGCAAGGCTTAGTTAGAGTTTTCAGGAAGTTGGTCCCTTGCGTCTCTGTGAAAACCTCTACACTGTCAACAGGATTACCAGTCATTGCTAAAAGGTAAGAGACAGTGTACTTAGGTCTTGACACATTTCAGCCGTCTTCGGCCCGGCTTGCTTGAATCCTGATGGTGTAATGAGCTAGGGACTCACATCTGAGTATACCCTTCCACGCTTATGGTGGACAAAAATGATTCAGAAAAGGGGGTGGTGATGAACAGAGTGTCTGAATTAAGCAGACCACTCTTACCCAGTCCAAAGATCAGGGCTTGATCCATCACCGTTTTTTAGCTCACTGCACCATCCCAGCTCAGAACTTGGCTATATGCAAATTAGTCTGACCCTGGCCCAGTGCATCATGGGAACAGGGCAGACCAAACTACCAAGCCAATTCTTACGCTGGGAAGGAAACAAGTTACCGGGGACCGGTTTCTGGCATTTCAGCCGTCTTCGGCCCGGCTTGCTTGAATCCTGATGGTGTAACGAGCTAGGGACTCACATCTGAGTATACCCTTCCACGCTTATGGTGGACAAAAATGATTCAGAAAAGGGGGTGGTGATGAACAGAGTGTCTGAATTAAGCAGACCACTCTTACCCAGTCCAAAGATCAGGGCTTGATCCATCACCGTTTTTTAGCTCACTGCACCATCCCAGCTCAGAACTTGGCTATATGCAAATTAGTCTGACCCTGGCCCAGTGCATCATGGGAACAGGGCAGACCAAACTACCAAGCCAATTCTTATGCTGGGAAGGAAACAACACTATGTCATCACTTTGATGGTGATTCCCTGAAGACATTTGATCAGTGACGACAGGAGTTATGTCTCCCTGAGTCCACTAGACTACAATATCATCAACAGTGCCACTGTACTTTCCCCTTCCCCAAGGCATGGGGACTACTCACCAACCGACAGCTTTTGAGACCCTGCTTTGATCATTTGACGGGACTTGCGGGCTCATCTCGCACACACAAGGCCCTCTAATAATTCACCCCTATCTGTCTACATCTTTATCAACCACAAAGGCACATTGACATTGGGAAAGACTTATTTGCAAAAGAATGGGAACAATTCTGGCACAACATCCTGTGGATTTCTAAAAGCTTAGCCCAACACAAGACAGCGTACAAAGTATTGAATCGCTGATATCTGCACTTTACTGGGGCTGTAATTCAGTACCAGGAGACATTTTACACGATATGGTGGTCTTGCTCAAATATTACCACCTTTTGTAAAGACATTCTTAGCCTAATTAGGAGGAACAATTGTTTCCCCTCTTTCAGATTCCTACCCAACAACCATTCTTGGTATCTGACCACTAAACATGCAGGCTATGACGCATGCTGAATGGCACTTAATAACACCCACATGTTCAGGGCTGCCAAGCAATTGATACCCCCTACCTTGGAAGAAACCTTTTGCTCCCCCCATTGCCCAATTGTTCATGTGCCTGTAGCACGTCTTAGATATATAATTGCTTTCTCATAAAATAATCCACGCGGAGAGGAAGTTCACCCCCATTTGGCAGCACCCTCAAACAATACTTGTCCAATTTGGAATTTATTTAGTTTATGTATTTATTAAGTTTTGGATAGCGTAAACATGACCCTAGTGGGTATCATAGCTCTTTGTATGAGTGTAATTGAATATCTAACATGATCACCTGTATGAATGGAGGTAAAAAGCCTTGAGCATACATAACATACTATACTTGTTCTCAAAGATAGTCATCAAGGAAAATCCAGGCATCATAAAAGAGTTACAGTTATGGATACACTCAATATACACAAAGGAGATAGCTTAGGGTAAGAATATGTTCATCAGAAATGATTTTACTTCTTTTTTTGCATGAAGCGGTAGATGAAATTAAGCGAGCATCCAGAGGCAACCATAGGCAAAGAGTTCCATATCTTTGGTGCGACACCTAAGAACGCTCTGTATCCAGCTTTCTTTTTATTGAAGTGCTGTAGTTCCAATAGCAAACCTCTCGCACTTCGCAATTGTCCGCAACCCTCTGATTTTTAGAGTTTTTGGGCCAAACATCTGGGGGTGTTGAAATGTAGGGCTTTGTGTGTCATTGCTTTATCTTTCGTTGAATTCTTGCCTCGTAAGGGAGCCATTCAGGGATTTTATGGTGGGGCAGATGTGTTTGTTTCGTTTTGTACCAGAGACAAGTGTGGCGGCCGCATTCAGTGATGCTCTTAGAGGGGCCAGTTTCTATCTAGGTAGGCCACATAAGGTGGCACTACAGTAGTCTAATCTGGGCAACACAAGAGCTTGAACCGCGTGCTTGAATTCCTCCTGTGGGAGGAAATGTTTAAGTTTCTATTAGATACTCATCTGACAATTCGCTCCTTTGGTGAATGTTCTAATGTGATCCTGCATATTCAAGTGTTTGTCTAATGTAATATCCAACAACCTAGCAGAATCTATGATGTGGAGAACAGTTGAGTGTGGTAAGATGTTTCATCTGGAGTTCAATTTTGGGAATGCTGTTCAGAGGAGATATGAGTGGACATTCGGTTTAGGTGGAAGTGAGCCAAAGATGAGTAGCATGTAGAGTTGAGTCATCTGGGGAACAGATTTTGATATACAATTGCGTGTCATCAGCATACTAATTAATAATTGTTAATAATTGATAATAATTGTTAGCAGATTTTAAGGAATCTGCTAGTCGTTCCAAGAATCAATTGAAGAGAATAGGTGAGAGAGTGTAGATCCCTGTAGAACACCCAGTGTGACTGTGGAAGAGTTCGATAGGGATTGGTTCATCTTGACTCTTTGGGATCTGCTGTGGAGGAATGATGTCAACCATTGTAATACAACCCCTGATATGCACATCCTTCCTTCAAGTATGGTCAATAAACGATCATGTTTAATAGTGCCAAAGGCAGATGATAGGTCAAGTAGTATCAGAAGGCATGATTCCTTAGAATCCAACATTTTTAGTATGCCATCCACCACATGAGTGAGTGCTGATTCAGTGCTGTGACCATGACAGAAGCCTGACTGGCATTGGTTGAGAAGTTGGGAATTGTCTATGTGATTACAGAGTTGAATATGTACATATTTTTCCAGGAGTTTCACTAGAGAGAGGATGTTGGAGATAGGACGGTAGTTGATAGGTTCTGAGCAATCAGCGTTTTTTTTTTTATTGGGAATTACCTACTTTTAGACTGCCAGGTAGGGTGCCTTGACGTCGAGAGGCATTTTCAATCTTGGACCAAAGGAGGGGATCATGGCTTTAATCTTTTTGAAGCTAGTCGGAGGTAGAGGGTCAATGAAGTGATTAGATGGCTTTATGGATGAAAGGAGGTTTAAGACATCATTATCATTGATTGATGTGAAAGTGTACCAGGAGGCCTTTTTGGGGACCTGCCTGGGAGGATCACTCCATTCACCAGGATAGGTGTAGTGTGGAAAGATGAATGGGGTAGCCAGGACCAGTTCCTTTGCTAATTGAAGTTCATTATTGATATTTGTAGTTGTGCATAGGAAGAAGGCAGCCAAGTCTTCACAGCTTGGGAGAGGGATGGCTCTGATACATTGAGTGATTGGTGTTTGTGGATTTCAAATAGTTTTTGGGTCGTTTTTTGCTTGGAGAAGTTGAGGCATAAAAAAGTTACCTTTTGTTTTTCTTATTCTTCTGTTGTATGTGTTCCTTGCTGATTTTAAGCTTTTTTGGAGTTCCAAGGAGGGAGAGGATCTCCAAGCTCGTTCAGCTGATCTTAGAATTTGTCTTTCTGAGTTCAAGGTGTCATTGAACTAGGACTTGGATTCTTTAGTGGATATTTTCTTTTGTTGGAGGGGGTCGAACGAGTCAAAAGCTTCCACTATGGTGTAGAAGTCTGTGAGGTCATGGGTATCATCCATGTCAGCCTGAGGGATCAAAGTGATGTTGAAGTGGTTAGCTAAGTCGTTGAGGCTTATGTCTCGTAGATGTCTATTCCATTTCTGTATTTTCTTTGGTTGTACTCTATTCTGGGTCACCCTTAGATCAATGAGGAAGGTGATTTGAAAATGGTGATCCAATCACAGGGGCTAATGGATTCCAATGTGATGTTATCTCTCTTTCAGTTTATAAGATCCAGGGTCTCGTCCTTGATGTGAGTTGGGCTGTCGCAGATTTGGATCAACTCATGGTCTGATATAAAAGACTTCAAGCTGTTCACTGCCTGGTCCTTCAGGTTGCTCCAGTGTGGGTTAAAGTCTCTGACGAAAATCTGGAAAACCTGAGAGATATCATTGGTTGTTATGATCTCCATGATTTGTGGGATGAACAGCAGATTGTCATCAGGAGGGTGATGGAAGGCGTGTAGCTTACAACTGAGCTTATTATTGCTATTGATGTTGATGCCCAGATAATCGCATTCAGGCAGGATGATTGTTCCTGCCTGAGTCACTGCAAGAGTGTTGTGGAATATGGAAGCTATTCCCCACCAGATTTCTTGGATCTATTTAGTCGAATGATCTCATGACTAGGGGGGACTTGTAGGTTCATGATAAGGTGAGATGATCTGTTTAACCAAGTTTCTGTGAGGATAGCAATATCAAATTTGTGTGTAAGGATGAGATCATAAATACTGGCTGGAATACTCCTGCTGGAATACTCCTGCCTTACTCTGCATAGAAATAAAGCAATCCATCTCTTCCGAGCTCTCACTCCTAGTCTAAACCCTTGGCCACTTTCCCCTCCCCCTTGCTCTACTACTAGGGCCTTCTAGTAATATTTGAGTGTAATAGATGGTTGTTTTCAGCCTAGAATGGCGTGCTTCTCTTTTAAGCGTGTCTATGTTTTTTCTTCCTGTCTCTTTTGAAAAGGTGTTGAGGGAGACTCTAAATATGCTGAAATTGTATTCTTCCACTTTTCCAATACTTGAAGGAAGTGGCCCATTTAGGGTCACTTGGGTCACTAATGACCACCTCTAAGCCTTCCATTCCAAATAAAGAGTCAGTCAGAAAGTATAGAATACAAACACTCAGAGCGGTGCCCAGTCACTAGGAGTGCTGCAGAGGGACTAAAATTGACAAGCATAGAGATACATTATGTATGTTTCATTACTGGGATAAAAGACGCCTATAGTGGAATATTCCAAGCAGGTTCTGATAAGCAATGGAAGATAAAAAAACTGTCTCAGCACTCGTATCTTACACAAAGTCTCAAAGTCCAAGGTTGTTCTAGTCGGGCCGGTTACCAGACAAGTGGGAGTAGGCCTCTATCTAGTGAGAAAGATATGCGCTAATAGGAACAGTGTACTTATTACGGGAACAGGCCTACATGGCAAAAATGAAACTTAGACTAGAACATTTCTCAGACTTAAACTAATTTAGTTTTGAACTGCATAAAATGGTGCCTGCAAAGAAAATGGCACAGCGAATGCTAACTTACACTGGGTAATGCGCAAACATGAACATTTTTATTCTATAATACTTCATGGTCGCCTTACTATTATACATGATGTAAGTAACGGATTTCACTGTCTTTGGCGCTGTCTGTCAGCATAATGTAATGCTTTTGCCTTGTTGCGCCTCAGCTATAATGGCCCTTTGTGTAGTCTCAACGACAAAATCATCAATTAAGAAATATTTAGTAAAAAATATATAGAATCAGATCAAGGGCACCAAAATGCTTAAACAGAACAATACAAGCAATTGAAGAGACCTGTTAACAGAAAAAACTGAATCAAACACTTCAAGGTTAGTCGTTTTGCTATGCCAATGCATTTCAATCTAATTGAAAGACCTTGTGTCCTACAGTTCAATATGCATACAATGACACCGAAATGCACCACATCACTATCATCCTAGAATGTTATCATTTTCACTCTCTGAAGGTGATCATTTTTTAGCAGTAAAAAACGATTCTATTTTTACAAAAAACTCATGACATCCTAATTTCCTGTTCTCCAGAGAAAAGAACAAAATAGCAAGAGAAGAGGCCAAAAGACAGAGAGGAAATGGTCCACCTCATTAAAAGGTTGAGCACATCTGATTCACTCCGTTAAAACTTCCTATTTCCGTACAAACCTCTAATCTTTGCCTTAAGTTCTTTAGTTAACAGGCTTGTCTATCCTACATTACTAATTGTTTGGGAAGGAAGGCAGTTGGGATTGGGTACACTACTATTCAATACATACCACAAAGTAATCAGAACGATTAATGTACTTCATCCTGAGGAACCAGAACCTTCTAACAGGGGACACAGTATTCCAAATGGTGCCTCTTACCTGGAGGATTTGGTGGGTGACATCACAACATAGCTAGGAAAGTAGGAAACATTTACACTTTATATTGTTAAAGTCGCAATTAAGCATGGGCGAATTTTGCGAACTCGCAATCCGCAAATTTGCGGATTTGCGAATTTGCAATCCGCAAAATTCGCGAATTCGCGCAAATTTGCGGATTTTTTTATTTTTGCGAGTTTGCGGGTGTTCGCAGGGCGCTTTGCGCTTTCGCGGGGTTTTTTTTGCCTGGTTAATCACTGCCACCATCTCATTTTTTATGCCCATCTGCCCTCTGTACCACTCGTTTCTGTGCTCTTCTGGCCTCTGCCCCACTCATTTTTTGTCCCCTTCTGCCCTTCTGCCCTCTGTCCCACTTTTGTGCCCTTCTGCCCTCAGCCCCACTTCGAATGGCGCCGGCAAGCTGCCAGCGCCATTCTAAAATAGCTACAAATAGCTTCAACAGGAAGCACTAATAGATAAAGTAAAGCAGGTGCTTGAGTTGAAGGTCAAATTAAGTTACACAGTCATTAATCACCCCAAGTTTGTGGTGATTAATGATTGTGTAACTGAATTTGAGCAGCACCTGCTTTACTTTATCTGTTAGAGCTTCCTGTTGAAGCTTACTTTTGTAACTATTTTAGAATGGCTCTGGCAGCTTGCCGGCGCCATTCTAAAAGACCTGCACCCACTGTATCGCACTTTCCCTTGTTTTCTCCGTTCAATAATGCCGTGCTTTTAAACTGCAGTCCACCTTCAGCACAACTGCTCTCTAGAACAATGCACTTTGGGGATAAATGTATGTACTGTAACCAAACTGCTAATCTGCTATTCATGTTCCACCTTATCATAACCTTTGAGGATTATTAACTAAGCCAATTAGGTGAAACCAGTTTAAAGGAGAAGCACACACAGTGACATTGTGCACATTATCCTAGAGCTGTCAGACCCAAAACAGGAGACGATAAAGGGGTGGGGGGATTTAAGAAATAAAGAACCAGGTGTACAAAAGGATTCAGCATTGCAAAGCCTCCTATTCGGTAAATCAGGGGATTTTGGATACCTAAACTCTTATTCATATGTATTTTGGGATCTATTAGCATGGCGGTCGCAAAACCTCCCTGACTGCCATGGTAGCAGTAAAAGACTGCCTGCAAGGACTGCGACATAACCGCCAGTCCAATTAGGATGCTCTGCAGTCGAAATCCGACCGCGGCGGTCGGATTCTGGCGAATAACATTGCGGCGGTCGCTGCAGCCAGCAGCACCGCTGCGATGTTAAAAGGAGCATGTCCTGCATCCCCCTGCCCTGCGTGGTAGGCACTGCACAGTGCCTGCCACCTGGCACAGGGAAATGTAGGGATTCCATGGGTTGCCCCCCAGTGCACCCTCTCCCCCACAACACATTTGGGGCCCACAATGGGCCCTCGGAACATGTCTCCGCATGCCTTTCCACCGCTGCGGAAAGACTGGCTACCGTCGGCATCATATTCTTGCTGGCGGTGCTTGGCCTTGATTTGCCACAATTGTAGCCGTACATCTCCGCCCGCCAGGCAAGCGGGCAGACTGCAACCGGTGGAAAAGTGGCGGGTGGAAAATCACACCGTTGTGGTCACAACCGCGATGCTAATTAGACCGGCAGTTTTCCGCGTTTATGACCGCAGGCGGATGGCCGCTACCTGTACGGTGGTAGCCAACACCGGTTCAGTGGCGGCTATCCACTCTCCATATAATAGACCTCTAAGTCCATTGAACAATTTGGAAAACATTGTTTGAGGAGTTTTTAAAGCGTCCCTTTCAAGTGCTGATTCATTATGGCATGCATTAATATTGTGCAACCAAAATCCGGTGGCAAAACATTAATATTTTACCTACGTTACATACATTTGTATTGCGCGCAGCTGCCCCAGCTAAGGGGCGTCCTGGCGCATGGCAGGTAATATGCAACACCTACAGGGAACACAACAGAAGGAAAGACAAGGCAATTTATTAAAACAGGAACGTTTTTAAAACTTTACGGAAGGCTAAAAGATCATCGAGCAACCGCATCTCTACTGGAAGAGAATTCCAGAGCTCGGCCGCTCTGACCCGGAAGGATCGACCACCAACCCGACACAGCCTGTATCGGGGGATCACTGTAAGGGCTTGACCCAATGATCTCAAGGACCGAGTAGGCACATACCAGGACAAAAGGTCCGCCAGAATTTGAGGACCCACACCCCTCAAAATCTTGAACGCCAGACACAGCACTTTAAACTGGATTCTTGCCCTGATAGGCAGCCAATGCAATGACCTCAAGGTGCCGGAGACGGGACATGTACGAGGTAAGCCAACAATGGCTCTCGCCACAGCGTTCTGGACACGTTGTAGGCGGGTGACCCCCGCAGAGTTGGTCCCTACCAGCAGCGAGCTGGCATAGTCCAGGCGAGATAGCACTGGAGCCTGGACTATCAGCTGCCTGGTACGATGGTCAAAGAACTTCAGGACGGGACGCAACGATCGTAGGATACCAAAGCAACAGGCCGCGGTTCTCTTCGTATGACCCACAAAACTGAGGGCAGGATCCATCCATACTCCTAGGTTCTTTAGTTCTGTGACCGGAATGGGGGCCGGCCCCAGCTCCGCAGGCCACCACCTGTCCCCCCACAGTTCCGACCTCCTACCGACGATCATGATCTCCGTTTTCTTTGCGTTGAGCTGGAGACAGTTGTTCTTCATCCAGCTCGCCACCGCTCTAAGTCCACTCTGAAACCTGGGGGCATCCCGGCCCGCATCCCCGCTGATCGTAACCGCTAGCTGAGTGTCGTCGGCATATGAGACCATAGTCATGCCCCATTGCTTGACGACCTCAGCTAGCGGTCTCACGTATAGATTGAACAACGTGGGACTCAGCGAGGAACCTTGCGGCACCCCCTGTTTCAAAGGATGGAATTGGGACTGGAACGGTGGGATGGCAACGCTAAAGAAACCATCGTCTAGGAAGGACCAGAACCACCGGAGGGCATGGCCACCCAGCCCAATATCCTCCAGGCGATGCAACAGGATAGGATGCGAGACAGTGTCAAACGCGGCGCTCAGATCTAATAACACGAGCGCCGTTGTCTGCCTCGCATCCATCACTGTGTGAAGATGTTCAGCCATGGAGAGAAGGGCGGTCTCCGTGCTGTGGCCAGCACGGAACCCGTTCTGGGTGGGATCCAAGATGTTAGCATGGATGAGGTGGGCCGAAAGAACTTTGTTGACATGGGCCTCCAACACTTTGGTCGGCCACGGGAGCAAGGAGATAGGTCGATAATTTTCGGGTTTTTCTGGATCCAGCGAAGGCTTCTTTAGAATGGGGGAGACCACCGCCCGCTTCCAGCTCGCGGGTACCGTGCCTGACTCCAACGAGATGTTAATCAAGGAGTGTACCACGGCCCGGCCCACAAACGACCGATCTCTAAAGAGAGTCGGTCTGAGCGGATCAGCGGGGGACCCCGATTTGACCTGCTGAGCCAAGAGGTCAAATCCCTCAGATGACAACGGGGGTAGCACGTGCAAAGTGGTATCTCCATAGATGTTAATTGGAGACTCAACTGGAGGCCCTGTATAGGGAAACGTCTTGTAGATGTTTTGGACCTTTTCCAGAAAAAACACAGCAAGCGCCTCACAGTGAGTGTTGGAACCGGTCGTCGGAGCACAGGCTCGCTTTGCTAAAAGATCCTTCATCACTTTAAAGATGGTTTTGGAGGGGTTGGAGCTGTTACCGAATTCAGCAGCATTATAAGGTGCCCGAGCTCGGCAAACAGCCCGATGGTAAGTTTTGACAGAGGCGAGATAGATAGCTTTTTTCCCGTTATCGTACGCCTTTTGCCAAGCCCTCGCCGCTTGCCTACAACTACCCTTGAGTGTACGTAAGGCGCCATCGTACCACGGGCTTGAATCCCTGGAGCTGATCTTACAAGCGGTGATCGGATAAGGGCGTCAAGCGCCTTGGAGATCCAGGAGCAGAACCTATCGTAGCCTGTGTCAACAGTTACCAGGGGCTCTAATGGCTCCGCGGCGAGGACACAATGTAAATCCTCTAGCCGTAATTTACTCCAATGCCGCCTCGCGACCAACTTAGCAGGACATATGTAGTGGTAATCCATTCGCAAAAATGAAGGGGTCCACAGGTGAACAATTACCTTTGTGAATGCTGACAAAAAAGTCCATGGGACAATTGCTTACTCCCCAAAAATATTTGTGACACTTTTTTTTATTATTATTATTATTTTTTTTTTTTACACTTGTATGGCGCACAGCTGCCCAAAAAGTGTTACCCGGCATCGACAACATATTGCTGAGCAGAGGTATGAGATGAGCTTGATCAGTAGAGTTATTTCTGGAAAAGCCAGGGCTTTATGTTCTTCCTAAACTTGGCATAGTTTTCCTCTTTACAAATGTGAGGGGGGAGTGTGTTCCAGATAGTAGGCCCTAGGACAGAGAAGGATCTTCCCCCCATTCTAGCCAATCTGAACCTGGGAATCACAAAGTTAGCTGCGGTTTGGGAGCGCAGATTCCTTCCCGGGATGTAGGGAGTAGCTAGTGATTGCAGGTATTTTGGTGCCGTTCTGGATTTAATCCTGAACATGTAGCTCAGGGCTTTGAACCTGATGCAGTTTTCTACCCTGAGCCAATGCAGGTCATTCAGGTGCTTCGACACACTGGCCATTTTTGCGATTTTACATAAGAGTCTTGCAGCTGAATTTTGGACAAGTTGTAACCGTTTAATGACTGCCTGATTTGAGCTCAGATAAAGAATTTTGCCATAGTCAAGACGAGATGTTATAAGTGCATTGACTACGGTCTTTTGGGTAGCAGGGGGCAGCATCCACAGGATTTTCTTCAGCCACTTCATAATGGTGAAACAGAGGCCTACCACTTTGTTGGCCTGTTGTTTCATGGATAGGGCGTTGTCAATAGTAACCCCCAGGTTTCTTGCCTGGGTTACAGGAGTGGGGAGGTTTCCTAACTCGGGGGGCCAGTGGGAGGAGTTCCATAGGTCTTTGTTTTTCCCCAGAAGGAGGATCTCGGTTTTGTCACCGTTTAACTTCAGCTGGTTGGTGGACATCCAGCTGAAGATTTTTTGGAGCCCCTGTCTGAGAAGGGATGGAGCTAAAGGGCTAGAGTCTGACAGTGAAAAGATGATCTGAGAGTCATCTGCATAGGTCATGAGGGTGAGTCCTGACCTATCTGTTAAATCAGCCAAGGGTCTGAGGTAGAGGTTAAAAAACAGTGGGCTCAGGATGGAGCCCTGTGGTACTCCATGTGGGGCACCAAACGTATCAGAACAGGCAAAGGAGGATGTGATCTGGAACGTCCTGTGTGTCAGGAAGGACTCGATCCATTTGAGTGCAGCACCCCGAATACCGTTTCTCCCGAGTGTGGCCAGGAGTTTGTTGTGTGAAATGGTGTCAAAAGCCGCAATCAAATCTAACAGAATGAGTGTGACTGTTTGACCCTCATCTGGGAGTTTTCTCACGGTTTCAGTTACTCCCAGCAGGGTGGTTTCGGTGGAAAATCCTGCTCTAAAACCTGACTGTGACGGGTGAAGGAGGGCATTTTCCTCAGTAAAAAGAGTGAGGGCAGAGTGAATGTGTCTTTCCAGAAGTTTTGAGAAGACTGGGAGAAGAGATATGGGTCGGTAGTTTGCTAGTATTTCAGGGTTGGCTGAGTGTTTTTTTAAAAGTGGATTAACCCTAGCGTGTTTCCAGAGTGAAGGGACTGTGGAAAGTTGAAGGGAAGAGTTTAAAGTATCGGCGATAATGGTCAGGGATGTGGTGTCAATCTGTTTCAAGACACTAATGGGTAGCGGATCACGAGGGGAACCTGATTTAGTGGTCTTGAGGGTGGACCTAAGCGAATGCACGGTTATAGGAGGCCAGTGTTCTAAGATGATTATTTCGGCCGACCTAGAGGGGATGTCCTCTTGCGAGCCGTTAGCGGAGAAGTTCGAATTAATATTGAGGATGATCCTATCAATTTTTTCAGTGAAGAAAGAGGCAAGGTCTTGGCATTGTTTTTTTTTTAGTGGGCGGGCCGTTGCGGCCGTTTGTGTGCCTGCAGGTTCTTTTACCGTGTTAAAGAGTGTTCTTGCCTTGTTGGGGGCTGTGTTGACGTTATTTGCTACATGAAGGGCTCGGGCTTTAATGCATGCAGAGTGATATTCATTTCTGGCTTCATGATATATCATTTTTTTTCCATGAGTGTAGTCCTTACGCCACTGTCTTTCGAGGGCTTTGCACTTTGATTTTTCGTTTTTTAAAAACTCGTTAATCCAGGGGGCTAGGGGGCGGTGGACATTCCTTTTAGTTTGAGATGGAGGAAGACAGCCGTCTGCGGCATTTTCCAGCCATGAGTGTGTTGCATTGGCAATACTTTCCATATCAAGAGCTGGGGCAGGGGGTTTATTGGTCAGAGTTTGGTTAAGTTTTTCAGCATCAAGCAGCTTCCAATTTCTCATGAGGGAAGCAGGCCAGGCCATATTAGTTTGATGGCGTGCTGGTAATGTTAGGCAGAAGTGAATGAGATAGTGGTCTGACCAGCAGATGGGAATGGTTTCTAGCCATTTTAATTCGGGAATTTTGGAAAAAATGGAGTCTAGCAGGTGTCCTGCCTTATGAGTAGGCCCCGAATTAAGTAATCTTACGTTGAGTGCTGCTAGGTCATCCAGTAGGTTACTGCATGCCATATTAGTGGGGCCGTCGAGATGCAGATTTAAATCTCCAATTAGGATGAAGTTTTTGGAGTCAAGATGAAAAGGAGTGATATGGTTTGCCAAATTGGCCGCCCATGTGGTGGCATTCCCAAGGGGCCTATATATTAGAAGGCCTGAGAATGTGAAGTTAGGGTTCAGGGTGATTTAAAAAAATGCTGCTTCACAATCCGGGATATGGACTGACTCCAGGCTACATATGAGTTCACTGCAGAAGATAATAGCAATACCCCCGCCTACTTTACCCTCTCTATCTTTCCTGGCAATGGCATAGTTTGGAGGGAGAGCGGTTGCTATATCAGGGCCCGCGCTTTCGTGCAGCCACGTTTCCGTTAAAAATAGGACACTGGGTTTATTGTCTAGTAAAAAGTTAAAGATGTCTAGTTTGTGCTGTGGTAGAGATCTGCAGTTTACGCTATAGAAGGAGAAATCACAAGATGCATGTTTTGCCCGCTGAGACTGTGTTAGGTTGCAGGATCGTGGGTCAGGGTAAGGTTGAAAGTTGGTAAGAGTGAAATTACATTTAGAGCACATAGTGTTTCATTTCCATGATGGCGTTAGTACGGTGCAGTCTCTGTGTTTTGCAGGACGTAGTGCCCTTAGTTGGTCAGAGCTCATACCTGTAGTTTGCTGGACTGGTGGGGTATAGTTTCATGCCCCTTGCCCCGGCCTGGCCCGGACGGGCACAGATGGGCTGGTCTTAGGCTTGTCTTTGGCGCGGCTATGGTGCGGTCGCAGCACGTATTCGCTGCGCGTCATAGAGGGCATCCGGTTTATGTAGAGGACGGGATAGTCATCAGCTCCGGCTCTACACACTCGCCCAATCAGTGCCTGCCCCGGCCGGGAAGCCGAAAGAAGGAACCGCCCTGCACCCTCCACACAAACAAGCCTAGCGCTTGCGGTGGACCGGGGCTACAGGGGCGACAACTGCCTCAATGGTAAGTACATACAAATATATTTAAAAGTAAACACATGGTGCAATTACTAAAATCAATCGACGCGGTGCTTCTTAAAATAGTTTTCGCGCTCTGAACATCTGAACATGAAATCGTTACTTAGCGCAGGTCAGTAAGGACAGGCATTTAGCTTTCAAAGGAAGCGGTGCAATTTTTAGATCAATCACACAGCGAGAGTCGTTCTAGCAGATAGCGCTTCACCATACACTTCACAGCAGCGAAAGTTATCAGGGAGAGCAAATGATTAAAGTGGGCTTATGTAGAGGACGGGCTAGTCATCAGCTCCACCTCTACACACTCGCCCAATCAGTGCCTGCCCCGGCCGGGAAGCCGGACGAAGAAACCGCCCTGCACCCTTCACACAAACAAGCCTAGCGCTTGCAGTGGACCGGGGCTACAGGGGCGACAAGTGCCTCAATGGTAAGTACATACAAATATATTTAAAAGTAAACACACGGTGCAATTATTAAAATCAATCGACGCGGTGCTTCTTAAAATAGTTTTCGCGCTCTGAACATGAAATCGTTACTTAGCGCAGGTCAGTGAGGACAGGCATTTAGGTTTCAAAGGAAGCGGTGCAATTTTTAGATCAATCAAACAGCGAGAGTCGTTCTAGCAGATAGCGCTTCACCATACACTTCGCAGCAGCGAAAGTTATCAGGGAGAGCAAATGATTAAAGTGGGCTTATGTAGAGGACGGGCTAGTCATCAGCTCCGGCTCTACACACTCGCCCAATCAGTGCCTGCCCCGGCCGGGAAGCCGGAAGGAGGAACTGCCCTGCACCCTCCACACAAACAAGCCAAGCGCTTGCGGTGGACCGGGGCTACAGGGGCGACAGGTGCCTCAATGGTAAACACATCCTATTTTTTTTAAGTAAAATGAGGTTTATCTCAAAAACATATGATTTCTTTACTTAAAGACAATCACTGATATAGCGGTATGCTGCCCCAGTAGGCTACACCCCTGTTATGGCAAAGGATCATACATCATCAGTGATTTGGATTTTAAAGAACCTATGTATTAGTCCATGATTTATGGTCATAAAACAACGTGCTGCAATTTGTTGCCCAAATTCTTTGTTGCAACTGCAGTTAGGAGAGTGAAGGAAGCTTCAAAGTAGGTTGCTATAAAGTGCTGGCTGTATACAGAAGACTGAACCTGTTCAATCAGCACTTGATAGCTGGCACTGATAAAATGCAGGAGTAGGGGGTCCTGTTGTACCTCCACACATTTTCATAGTGTCCCTGTCTCTTTTGAATGCCTTCACTTCTTGACATTTTTCCAATGAACACCTGTTCAAACCTGAGGTATTCAACAAACATCCAGAACTTCCAATGTGGATTGTTTTGTCGTATAGTTGGCATCATTGGGGTCTATCATAAAAAAGAAAAATTTAAAAATATCATTAACACTGTGTGTCCAAAATCCTCCACGTTGTTCCTCTGTAGCCTCTGTTCATGTGAAACATGTTTATATTATTTTAAGTTGAAATCAAATTATTATATACTTTATTAATACTGTTCACAGTATATATTTTGTTCTGGTTATTAATATGTTTTCAAGACCTAACACATTAAAATCTGCATTGGACTACACATTTTTCAAGCAGCCCATCTATCCGTTTTTTGAGTGGGCTACTTACGAGGCATGTGTATGCTCAGATATGAGTCCTGTAGTTGTCTGTGCGCTGTAGTCACAATCTATGCCTGATAAAACTGGATAATGTCAGTTATTTCATGTGTTCAGTAATAGGAGTCCATAATGCTAAGTTTTTTAGGATAGCCAGTGACGTTTTAGAAAAAGTTAGAGGTGACTTGTTTTTGTATGGCCCAGCTTAGTCAAGAAATATGGCCGAGGGAGTAGCAGTGGCTTGTTTCAGCCCCCACTGTTTAGGTCTGGCTTGACAACTTTACCTATGTGCGAGTTCTCTTCTGTATAATCCATGAAGAATAGACTTGTTTCAGGCAGAGTTTTAAAAATAGTAAGTCACATCTTCGATTCGATCTTAGATTAGCTATATGGAGTCCTGAAAAAAGTAACATGAATCCCATACTAAAGAGAAAAAATCTATGAAATTCATGCCAACGCATTTAAACGGTGGTATCTCATAGTAAAGAGACTTGACTAACAGTTAATACATTTTACTCGTGTCTATAATTTGATTCAGCTTGTGCAATGTTTCGACTACTTACATATGTATTCAAATTCACTTTATATTGTGAGCCACACCTTGGTACTACACACATGTGATTGCACATTTGAATTATGCCACACAGTTATGTTAAAATATAATATTGAGTAAAATAAGATACCTGAAAGTGTTCTAGAAAAAAAGAGCCCTATTGAAGAAAGTGTGCCATCACCATTTTTATGAAACACAGATCGTTTGAGATCAGCATAAGAGGAAGCGGGAGTGTATTACCTTCCTAGGTGCTTACACTGCAAACTGGCAACTTCCAGTATTTTCCTTTCTTTAGTGGGGAACAGTAAGATCTGCAGTGACCATAGAGCAAATTAGCATATAAAGGTGGTAAGGTTGGACTGTATCTTGATTATAACTGGGGCCAACATAACAGAAGGGTGATGATCAAGGCAAATGGTTTTTTGAAAGAATTCTTCAGGCAGCTAGTGAAGCTGAATTCTAAACATAAAGAGATGAATGTGTCTCTGATGGCCAAAAATGTATCACTGTGACCCCTTCTGACCAAATCTCCTTGGAGCATCCAAAGATGAGGACAAGGGTCTTCTCAGTATCATACTTTAAGTCATTGTCTTACATATAGAAAGCCAGTGGTGTAAGACAGTTCTTGAATCGCTCATAATTCTACTGCACTGGATCGACTAAGCAGATGATTAATTGAATGTCATCCATGTAGGTCATAAACAGGAAGCCATATGTCCTAATGAGGTGAGCCAGAGGCGTAATGTGGGTATCAACCAAGTTCTGCATCAAAGAAGGGATGTCTGTGAGGCACTAATTTAGTTCTTGAGTAAAAATTGGAAATCTTCAGAGGTTGGGTATTACCTTGATGGTAAGAGGTAATCCAGTAGAGGTTATGATCCACAATCTCAATACTATAAAGCTGGGACAATAAAATGTCATGGTAGATCGTGTCAAATGCAGTAGAGATATAAAGGAGAAACAAAGCAGCTCTGCCGCCCTCCTCAAGCACCCAGTGTAGTTCATTCACTACTGATATCAAAGTTGATTTTAAAACAGTGGAATGGTGTAAACTAGAATAAGGTGTATCTAGTATGAAATTCCATTCATGAAAAGCAATGATTATTAGTTTTACTTCTTTACTCGAGGAAACCACTGTATGTTTTCAGGACATTAACACTTGGGTGGCTAAAAAAGAGAAATTATAAATTATGCTGATTCCAGGACAGAACTTGTCTAACCCCAGATTTAATATCAAATCCAAACATATTTCACAATGCAATTCTAATTTGGTGGATTGGATTAATCCTTTTGCAATACCACATGTGAAAAAAGCAAACCGTGTTTGATTGGAGATAGAACAATCAATCTATTGTCTACCAATGCAACATAATAAAATGGGATAACCTCTGAACGAGAGATCAAATCAGGATTCACAGAGCTTGTATATGTCAGTATCTGGCAAGCAGTCAACTGTATTGAAGATCTCCTTAGTATAACTATAGAATGAGGTCATGTATTTTCAATACAGGTCCCCTATAGTGATTCTAATATTAGTGTTATAGTTCTGAAGGGACACTAAACAGCTATGCTTTAAAGTTAAATTTTAGTACCTACTCAAACTACACTGCAGTCTTTTTTTACATTCAAACATAGTGGCCACAGGGCGTGCGTGGGCAAGATGGCCGCCGTGAGGTTGTGGTGAGAAGTCGCTCCAGACCTCTCTCCCCGGGACACCCTGATGGTTGTTGAATAGGGTTATATACCCCCTTATGGATCTGAAAATTTGGTTCCAGGCAGGTCTGTTCAGGGTTCACTCAAAGTACCCTGCAACTAAAGCACAAGTCAGCCGGTTATTGCTAAAATTAACCGAGTGGAGAGCAGAGCATTGTGCACAACTGGTGAGGATGCCGACGCGTGGAACTAAGACAGACAAAGATAAAGACAAGGAAAAAACAAAAGCGCAACAGGATACGCCAACAAACCTGCAAGGAGCGAGTGGCAGAGGCGTCCATGCAAGCGCAATAAGGAGTGGCAATGATGTACCCCCGGGATTACAACAGCGGGGACCTGGCGCCATACGAAAAGTAATACCCCTGGCTCAAAAGGGGAAGAGGATCGAGAAAACAGAAAAAGCGGGGAAAACAGAGAAGGCAAAGGTGCGTCCAAAACCAGATACACTGTCAGCGTCAGCAGGAAGAAATGATCGTCCCCGGCCTGGGCAAGACTCGGATCACCCCATCGAAGACACTGCTACAAATGCAAGACAGGGCTCAACCAAAGGGAAAGAAGCGGCATTCAGGCAGCCTACCTTGATGGAAGCGTTTACCCCCAGGAGAAACTCCCAGCCGGACACGGAGCTAACCGCGAGCAGAAACGTCCTCGAGGACGCAACAGCAGACGCTCCCGGCGCGGAGGCAGCGGTCGCTAGGCAACCCCGAGACTTGGCAGAAACACTCACCAGTAGCTACGGCGGCAGCGGAGGCGGCGGTAACGCTGAAGCCACAGCTCTTAAGGTAAAGCAGAGCAACAACAGCGGAGTGAAGGAGGCCAAAGGGCCGAGTAATAACTCTTTAACTTCAGACACAGGCGGGAGGCCATATAGACCCGGGTCAGTGGGAAGCGCAGACATGATGGAGGCGCTAATTCAATTAGAAGCTGAAATGAGTAGCAAAAGAGATAAAGAAATAAACAGTGAGGCCGGCAAAACCAGCATAGCAGGAAAAAGTGTTTCACTGACTGCAGATACAACTTTGGGTTTGGAGAAAAAAGAGGGAGCCTTATTAGAAGGGGAATGCTTCTTTTCAGTAAGTGAAGAAAATGATACTACCCAGTCAAGTGACGTCACGTCAGAGGAGGGGGAGGTAGAAGGAGAAACAAGCTCTGGTTCAAACTCATCAATGAAAGAAACCACGCAGAAAAAGAGAAGGGTAAAGGGTAGAAGGCATGGAGGAGTATTGGAATCACCCTCAGCAGGAGGGAAGAAGTTAGACTGGGACTATTCTGCAACATCGCAGACCTACCTAGAGGAAGGCAATTCTCAGACCTTAGGCAATACCCCCATGCCAGCGCAGTATCAGGCCCCCTTTGACATGATATGCTCCACACTCAAACACATGCAAGGGGAAGCAAGGACACAAAGCCGAAGGGCTAGGCAAGCCACAAAAATAATCCAGAATACCCTCAGGAAGGTTAACAAGCTTTATGAAGGCGTCGTCGAGAGAGTGACTGAGGTCGAGGAGCGGACTGGGAAGCTAGAGGATGATGTCAGGGGGTGGCAGACCTTCAAACTGGAGCAGGAAAAATTGATGAGTGATCTGCAATGGAAGCTGGAGAATTTCGAAAACCGCCAGAGGCGGAATAACATTCGCATTTTGGGCGTGGCGGAAGGAGCGGAGGGGGATGACATCATGCACTTTGTTGTTAACTTGCTAAGAGGAGCTTACCCCGAATCACAGTGGGAGTGGGAAAGAGAGATTCAACGAGCCCACAGATTTTCCTTTACCATCAGAAAAGGTCGAGGGGGCGAGGGGCAGGCAGCTCAACATGCATTGCCTAGGGCTATCTTGATTTATGTTGGGAATTACCTGCTCAGGGAGGAAATAATGGACAAGGCCAGACCTGACAAGAAAAGAACCTTTGAGGGAATCACCTTCTTCGCCAGGCCAGATTTCTGCCACGTGACGGTGGAGAGAAGATGGAGACTTAGGCAGCTTATTAAACCCTTCCAGGCCCTAGGCTCCGAGGCGTTTCTATTATTTCCTGAAAGGCTAAAAGTGGTTACAAGGGGCAGAACAAATATCTTCCTGTCCGAGATTAAGGCCCAACAATACTTGGAGGAGATTAAGTCACAGAAAGGGGGCTGAGAAATATAGAACTGTTAAACTCCAGGGATTTGGTAGGAGTACATGCGGGGGGTAAGCATGGCTAGAGGAAGATGCTAGACCTTGATATACCGCTGTTTGAATTATTGTTAAGGGGACAGCACACGCAAAATAGCAAAATACATAAGGGGAGGACATAGGGGGGGTCATACATTGTACAGGGTGATGGGTGAAGGGGGGAGATAGGAGCGATCCCCACAAGCTATTGCGGCTACACATAGGTCTTATGGACCTATTTGCCAGTAAAGAGGGGGAGGGAGCCAGAGGGGGGGGCAGGGTGGGAGCAGGGGGAAAGGGGGGTAAAAAGAGGGTTAAAAATGCAAAAAAAGTGAGGGAGGATGTAAGAATCAGCACAGGAAAGCACAGTTCAGAGCGCAGGGAATTCACATTTTTCAGTATGTACTAGCCAGAAGGATGAGGATACACAATAACTATTGGAGTCATCATCAAAGCAAAGTGTTAGATCGGATATGGTATGCAGAGTTGGTCAAAACTTATGATATATTTTAATGACTTGTAGGATTGCAACTATTAACATCTGCGGCCTCAATGACTCGGGGAAAAGATTGAGAGTGGCGGCACTGCTTAGGACTCTTAAGTTGGATTTGGTTTGCCTCCAAGAAACGCATGTTGAAGCTTCCAAGGGTTATCTTATAGACCAATTAGGGTTCTATGTACTGGCAAATACTAAGCAAGGGACGAGGCATAGAGGGGTGGTGGTACTAGGAAGACCCACTGACGTAGAGGTAATAAGGAAATCGGAGGACCAGTGGGGAAGGTGGGTAATATTGGAAATAAAATTTAAGGGAGAAAAATGTACCATAGTTTCTGTGTATGGTTCGACAGAAGATGATCCTGATCTTTTCCAATTTTTAGATACTGAGTTGGCACTATGGCCCGAGCCAATCATATGCTGTGGAGACTTTAATATTCATGATCCCAGTAGCTCATTTGTACAGACGGGGAGGGTATATGCAGGGAGAAAAAAGAGAACCCATAGGGCACTGTCAGATATGGTGGCAAATAATTCCTTAGTGGAACCATGGGTTAAGCTGAACCCAGGTATTGATGGTAGTACATTCTACTCGGCCCCCCACAAAGTACTTGTTAGACTGGACTTTTTCCTGATCTCATCTCCCCTGTTATCAGAGGCACAAATAGAAAAACAACCTCGAATTGTTTCGGATCATAGTCCTCTGATTTTAACCACTAGATTGGGCCAGGCACGGCGAAAAGAAATGCAGTGGACATTCGATAGAGCCCTTTTGAAGGATGAAGGCTATAGGGCCTACATGACAGAATGGATTAGGGCCTACTGGGAAATTAATAAAGGTACGGCCCCTGTGGGAGTGGTGTGGGATGCCTTTAAGGCTGGGGCACGGGGTGAGACAATGAGCTATGTGTTTTCAGCCCAGAAAAGGACACAACTTAAAATCAACAAAGTTTATCAAAAGCTGATAAGGGTTGAGGAGAAATTGGCGCAGGATTTAAAAAACAGGGCACCAATAGAAGAACACCTGCTAAAAATAGTGGCTCTTAGGGCGGAGGCGGCGGAAAGTATCTAAAAAAAAGCAGCAGAGAACTATCTAACTAAGAGGGAAGCCGTTTACGAGTTTAGCGAGAAGGTAGGCCACTTATTAGTAGTACGCACCAAACAGAGACTAGCAGCATGAGACATTGTGGAGATTATGGATAAGAATGGAATTATGGTCACTGAAACAACTGAAGTAAGGGAAGTGTTTAGGCAGTTTTACGAAGAATGATATACTAGAGGCAGTGAAGGAACAGCTAGTGAGGTTGGAAGCTATTTAAGTGATATTATCCCTCCGAGGGTATCTGAGGAAGAGAAGGATAGGTTGGACTCCCCTTTTACTCTGGAGGAATTTCTTACGGCATTAAGCATGTTACCTTCGGGTAAAGCAGCTGGCCCAGACCAGCTCCCGGCGGAGTTTTACAAAGTATTCTATCAAGCTGTGGGAATTGAAATGTTTAATGTCATGCTGGAGGCGCAGAAGGGGGATAAGATACCTGAGTCATGGGGGAAAGCGGATATCATTGTTATCTTAAAAAAAGGGAAAAATTCAACACTCTCAGGGTCATATAGGCCTATTACACTGATGAATGCAGACACTAAGGTCTATTCCAAGATTTTAGCAACAAGATTGGCAGAGGTAATAGAGGGATTAGTAAGCCATACTCAGCATGGGTTTATCCCTGGAAAAGGCACTACGCAACACATTAGGCAGGTGATTACAACTTCTGACGCAGCGGATGTCCTGGGGACTCTATCGCGGCACTTTTTTTGGATGCCGAAAAGGCGTTCGATAGAGTCTTCTGGGAATACTTATGGCAAACATTAAAATGGAATGGATTGGGGAAGAGTTTTATAACCGCAATGGATTAGAGTTAATAGAGGTAAATCGACAGCAGTTAGGATTGAGAGAGGGACTAGACAGGGTTTTCCATCCTCCCCATTACTATTTGCTCTCTATCTGGATCCATTGATAAGGAAAATGGAAAGCAATGAAAGGATTCCTCCAATAAGGTTGAATGGATGCGAGGTAAAGACTCTCACCTACGCCGACGATGTGGCTATTCTAACACCCAATCCCAGCATGGCCATAGGGGAAATTGAGTCCGAAGCTCAAAGATTTGGGCAAATATCTGGGTACAGCCTAAATAGTTCCAAAACTCAAATAGTATGTAACCAACATATTGTGTTCAATGATCAAAGAGTTGTGGACTCAGCGGTATATCTGGGGGTTGCGATCACAGCTAATTTAGACTCGTTGGTACAGAATAATCTAGCGCCCCTGATGTCAAAAGTTAAGTCGGATCTGGATCGAATGAACAATCTGCATTTGTCGTTAGTGGGTTGCACTAACGTTATAAAAATGTTAATATTGCCAACATTTTTGTACTTTTATAGGACAATACCGTTATTTTTTTTAGATAAAATGGTTTAAAGATCTTGAAAAAATGCTGAACAGATTTATTTGGGCCCATGGTAAGACCCGTAGGGCATACCGCTTTATGTCTCTGCCTAGAGAGAGGGGAGGTTGGGGGTGCCCGATTTCAGATTATATTACTGGGCATCTGCACTGCAATATATGCGGGGACTGATAGGTGGGGGCGGCTTAGACCCTAGAACAGCAAATGATTCATCCAGGATATACTCCATTGTGTTGGGACCGGAGGTAGAGAATTCCTTCTTCAAATGTATTGACTTTGCATATTTTAAAAGAACTAGATTCAAGCCAGTCCAAGCCGCAATTAAGATTTGGAATGCAGTGATGAAGAGAATTGGACTGGGCCGATACAATTGGTATACAAGGATGCATAAAAATATGTCCCTCCCAATGCAGATTTTTGGTGACAGTACAATGGCGGGCTGGATGGAGAAGGGGATAGTACAGATTGGGGATGTGAGGAATACGGAGGGGGTGTTCCAATTTACAGAGCTAATAACCAGATTCGGATTAGATAGGATGGATCTTTTTAAATTTTTGCAGGTTAGAAGTTTTCTGGGGAATAAGCAGGGTGGGAGCGTAGGGTTTACTAAGGTAGAAATACTAGAGAAAATAAGGTTAGGGGTAGACTGTTCTATACGGTGTTTTTACGCAAACTTGTTAGCAGGGAAACCAGATGATATGGACAAGTACAGTGAAAAGTGGGCAGACAAGCTGGAAGGTGAGGCTAGTTGGTTTAAAAAGTCACTGGATTTAGGGCAAACTCTCCTATGTTCAGCACCACTGCAATCACAGCAGTATAAAACCCTTTACTCATTATACTTCACCCCTGCAAAGATAGCAAAATGGGGGGGTAGTGTAGGCATTACATGCCCAAGATGTAGTTCCCTTGATGCAGACTTAATACACTTATTTGCTGTATGCCCGCAGATACAAACAGTGATAAAAGATATAGAGAAGTTTCTTGATGCCACTCTGAATATCCAGATTACCTTAAAACCCCCAGAAATATTGCTAGGGATAGTCACAGATACTAATGTTAATCAGAGGGAGTTTATTTTTGTTGCAATGGCAGTTTTTAGGCTATGCATAGCCGGGGCTTGGCTGGACAAAAAACCCCCAGCAATGCAAGTTTGGCTGTCTAATCTTTTATCAACTTATAATTTGGAAAAAAATATCTACGCCCGGAAAGGTAGAAAAGGGAGAAGATTAGGGTTAAGGATATGGGACCCTATTATAAGATGGAGAGAGGGCCTGGGATTGAGGGATTAGGCTAGGAAAGTTTGGATGAATATATGTGACATTTGCTATATTAATTTGAGTTGATATCAATTTATTGTAATAGGTAGGATGCTTTGATGAATTTTGTGTATGATGTAATACGTTATATGAATTTAAATGTATCTTTGGAGAATGTACAATGCAATGTGTGAACTGTGCAATGATGAAAATAAAAAAATATTTAAAAAACAAAACAAAACATAGTGGCCACAAGTTTCATAGAAAACCTGGGTGCTAAATGAAGAGAACGTGTACTGTGGATTGGCTTTAGATTTGCAATACCTCAAAGAGATTCAGGGGTTTATTATCAAGCCCAATTTCGCCGCTTTAGCGACCGTTTTCGGCCAAAAAGTGATGATTTATATATTGCTCTATTATCAAGAACACGCTAACTGGTGTTTCCTTGAGGTAGCTCCCGTCTTTTCTCCACTTTGCATGTCAGCGATATTTATCGCCAATGACATTCAAAGTGAGCGTTCCTCACTAAAATGACATGAATACTGTCGCTAACACAACCTCCCTCTATTATCAATCTGGCCCCGGACCCGCGTAGCGATAACAAAAGTTGAGCTAACCGCGATTATCGCTTGTTACTAATGCCTGTCTGAAACCTAACTTACCCATCTTGTCAATGGGAGGTGGATTGTCAGGCTGAGTCCGCACTTGCCTATTATCAAGCTTTGCAATAGCGCAGTGAAAATATTGCTTGTTTTCTTGCACTATTGGTAGATTTCGCCACTATCACTTGATTTTGCATTGCCTCTAAGATAAGAGTTCATAATAAAGCGCTATCTCGGCAATGAAATCCAGCCATAGGAAACAATAAAAAAACAGTGCTAAGCGCGCTTTGCGATAATTATCGCAAATTGTTGATAATATGCCCCTCAGTCAGTCATGTTTTAAGAGTGATGTTCAAAGCCTGCATTTATGTATGATGTGGGATAGAGAAGAATTAGTCAAGAGCGTGGCAGACAGCATCAAGATAATTTGTTCGCTCAGGCTCTGGTATGCTCTGGTAAATATAGTCTGCTGTTGAGATGCAGTCTTAGTGTTGTGTTTTAGCAGCCAATTGAAGTTAATCAGCTAGTAGACCAAGAAAGGGAAATGATAACCGACACTCGTAGGTTAGATAGTGAATACAAAATAAGATATATTGTGTAAAGCTGGCCTATAAAAAATGAAGTCTATTCAAGGGTGGATAACATTTCTGTTAGCTCCTGCATAAATGATAAAGACATCCAAGCAGCCCATGTTGTAGTAACCTCAGCTATTTAAAAAAAAAATAAGAACAATTTCATATAGAACAGTATGAGTGGAAACAGGGTGGATTTCTTGGTCTACTACCCTTAAGGCTGCAACCATGATTCTCAAGTCCACATTTGTAAGTCAGTTATTACCTCATCTCACGTGTTAGTAACGGCACAATGGTTTTTGAGTAGAACTGCAGCCGCAAACCACTGAAATATTGCACTCCAAGGTGAAATTGGGAAAGAATGATGCTATTGCTCCGTTTCCAAATTTATTGTAGTTCAAAAGATCTCATTTTCTGACTTTTGCAAATTGTAAAGTATCTTTCGTACATTACAAAAATACATTTTGAAAACCAAGTGATACTGTTAGTTCAGTAGGTTTACCATCGCAAAATCCTTTGCATCCGGCATGCTGTATGGATTGAAATTAGAACATACATTTTGTCAATTTTGATGTGGATGTCCTTGTTCAAAGAATGCCTGCGAAATGATGTGGGAAGATGCATTTCTCTCTTCAGAAGCACCTAGGGACCTGGGTCACGGAGATTTAACATCACTGTACCATATGTGTTAAATTTACTGTTATTATTGATATCATATGTTCATAACAATAAAGAGCACTTCTGGGATTCCATTAATCCTGAATTTGGAAGAGATTTTGCTCCTAATGTTTCCATGATTCAAATGTGTTTGTGTTGTTGCAATTGTTGTTGTCTTGAAGGATTTCAATGTATTTATATGTCTTCCAATAACGTGTATTATCTTCTTCCACAGAATGCCCTGAGAACCAACATATGTCAGATTGTGGGGCTGGTTGTCAAATACCCTGTGAAAAGCGAAATAAGAATGAGCCATGTAACAGGATGTGCGTCCCTGGCTGCGTCTGTGATGACGGGTACATTCTGGAGCATGAAGGTTCTCACAACTGTGTTCGGAAACAGGATTGTGAATCCTGTCCAGAAAATACCTATTTCAGTCCCTGTGGGAAGAAGTGCCAGAGAACCTGCGAGAACTACAAACAAGAACATATTGCCTGCGTCATGATGTGTGCTCCTGGTTGTGTTTGTGCGAAAGGATTTGTCTTGCATAAAGACAAGTGTATTCCCGAAAGTGAGTGTGAGTAGACAATATTCCTACAGAGAGCTCGGTTAGTGAAAGAAGGAAGCACATTACCCCTGATTTTTTAGGTTTCCGAGAGCAAAAGCCAAGCTGCACATCTAGCGCCTTATCTTTCACGTGTATGTAGCCTGTCTAGCAGCTTCTTCTGCGCATATAACTCCCTAGAGCTGGTGCGACCACTATCACCATACAGGGAATCGCTAGAGTCGGGACAAATTATGAGCGTCAGTCCTTTGAATGGGGTGCACTGTCTTATAGGCAAGGGTGTGCAAATTACAGAGTGTCGTATACTCCTTCTGGTTAAGAATTGCTATGCAATATCCATACAATTGGAACTCAGTATTTAAAGCAGAGATTATGACATGAGTCTTGTTATTTTCCCTTGTTAGATTTTATTATGATTTTCTTGATGAAATCTGTAAATGGAAAAATGGCGGTACTGTAGAAAAAAGCACACTCTGGACAAATACTTTATATGGTAATTGCCACACTACCCACAATGCTGATTCCTGTGCAAACCTTGGATAGGTGGCCATGGGCAATGTTTAAACATTCCAACAGAATAGAGATTGCTCCCTCTATCATCTCCAGGCACCAAACTGTTGCTAGCAATCCAGATGTACTATAGTGGTTCCCTGCTAATAGTTTGCACCAATAGTGTTTTAATTGCTATTTATTTTAATCAAGTTACTTGAATGGAATTTGCTTTTTGTACTGACAGTTCGATTAATGTGAACCAATACAATACCCACTTTGACCCTAAATTTCTCCCTGCCCTCAATTTGGTTAGAGCCCCGATAAAAGTGTATTATTATCTTTGAAGTTGTTTATGGTTCATTGTGTTCTTCCAAACTCAACCCTATTCACTATTCTAACAAGTTTATTGTATAGCTAAATTATTTGAATGCATTATGTTTAAATTAATCGCATATCAACTTTCTGAACTAATGGTAACAGTACACAAATATGAGTTACAGACAAGAAACTGGTTATGGCCTCTGCACCCACCTAAAGGGGGCATCAAGATTTACCAGACTAACTTTAGCAATCAAAAGCTGATAATCAGGCTGTTTGCAACCGCGAAATCGGCTGTCAGCATGTACCAACCCTATTTTGCGATTCAATAACCTATTACTGACTTTCAAAATAGGGTTTGTGAGTTGGTATTTGGATGGGTGTTGATTACAAGCAAGTCACTTTTCATACGCAACCTTGCTCCATTAAGGGCATCCCTTTCTAATAGCCAGGCACATGGTCATGTATGAATCTTCTGCGACCGGAATGGGGTCGCAAAACATTCATATATTACTGACTCAGTGAAAGAGGTGATAACCCATTTGTGAGCGGGAAGGGGTCCCCGAGACACACCTTTCTCTTTGTAACTATGGGCACCAACATTTTTTAAGAGCCAGCAGTGATCCCAGCGGCCACTGCCTGATCTTAAAAAAATTTAAAGTTAGCTTCTAATTTTTATTTTTGAAATGCATCCCGTTTTTCTTTGAGGAAAACGGGCTGCATTTGAAAAAAAATGCTTATTTAAAAATCAATCCCAGGCATGGTAATCTGCCTACCCCAGCTGCCCCATCCCTGTAATTACATGCCATTCTTAATGGGTCTCAAAGTTTGACCTGCCTCATGAATATTGATGAGGCAGGTAAATTGCGGCCACATTGGGAATCGCTAAACGTTTCTGAGACACATTTGTACATTTTATTTTGTGAGTCCCTAATTTTAAGTCGCAAAAAATCATAATTAGGGGCTCTCAAAATGAAATGGTCATACATCTAGCCCTATAGTCCACTTCATTTTGCGGATCTCTACTTGCCAGTCTCAAAAAATTGCAAATAGGTACTCAGAAAATGTAATGGTTGTACATCTAGCTTTAGGTAACCATACAAACTTAACAATTTTGTTCACACGAGAATCTCTCCTACTGAGAAAAGAATATCAAAATCCACATTATTCCACTTTGGAATGTTCAAGTGGAATGGATTTATTATAAGAATTTGTAAACATTTGCTCTGCTTCAAAGCACTAACATCAATAAAGATTGCATATTAATCAAGATGTCTACAATGTTCTTGTTGTAATGTTCCCCAGATTTAAATAAGATTCTTGCAGCCATCAATAAAATAAGGTTTGTCCCGAAACTGCAGAGAAATGGGTCAGGAATTATGCAATGGATATCATTACATCAGCAAAAACATCATTTGTGTCAACGTTCGCCATATGTGGCATCTCTTGCTGTCATGCCCCAAGTAAAATTTAAGGGGCGTGGCCTGCTGGACCAGCTCATCAAGACTGTGAACTCAGTGAGGCTCTGGGTGCATCGATGACAGACAACCCAACTCTTCTGATTGGTGCTCATGTTGAACTATTACTGTTGTTTGGAGAAGACTGTTTATGAAATTCAGGGCCTCATTTATGGGTTTTTTGCCGCAGGGCAGCAGGCCTTCCTGCTGCACTGCCCTATATCAAATAAAAAGGGCAGGATGGCACTATATCTGTTAGATATTGCAGATTCCTTTCGTTTTCCCCTGCACTGGTGCTCAATGGGCTGCTGTGGGCCAACGCTGGCACCTTTTCACCATGGTGCACAAGTGCCTGGGTTGAGGAGATGATTATTTTTGTGCAGGAAGGTTTCCCTTCCTGCACAAAACCTATTAGAAAAGGCTTTTTCCTCTTTCTATGCAGCACACAGAGAAAGAGGAAAATCGAGGAGAAATAAAGATATAACTCCTCGTTGTGTATGTATGTATGTAGCAGATTTATAAAGCACAGGAATCACCCCCGAAGGGGTATCTCCGCGCTGCCGAAGAGCAAGAGTCAAACAGGCACAGACTAGCACAGCTTAGACTTTGAATAATTCCTTCTTCAGGAGTTCCCTGAAGGGGATGTGGCTGGGGCATTTGTGTAGGTCCTCCGGTAGGGTGATCCAGTATTTCGAATCCAGATAGGCCACAGGTTTTCCTCCTGATTGGATTTTCCTAACCCCTTGCCTTGTTATGTTATGTTATGTTACTTATGACTTTTATAGCGCTCGGCTACTCGAAAGAGTTTCCCGGCGCTTTATTGACAGCCTGAAAAAGACAAACACAACACAGACATTAAAAGAAAACGGGGTCAGCAGGAAGAGGGAGTCTAAGAGGCAAAAAGCCAAGTTTTCAGGCCCTTCCTGAAGGCCAGCAGATTTGAGGTACTGCGCAGTGTCAGGGGCAGAGAGTTCCAAAGCTGTGGAGCCCGGGACATAAAGGAGCGACCTCCGATACGGGCCTTTTTCACACAAGGGACAGTAGCAAGAAACATCGACTCTGATCTCAGAGATAGTGACGGACAATAGAAGGCGAGCCTCCTTTGAAGGTATTTAGCCCCCGGGCATAGAGGGCCTTGTGTGCAGGAGTTAAGGCTTTGAAAACTATCCGCTTCCGGATAGGCAGCCAATGAAGAGACTGCAACAAGCCAGAAACTCTGACTCGCCTGTGCAGGCCAAAAATGGCTTGCGCTGCTGCATTCTGGACCACCTGCATCCGTTGCAGGAGATATTCCGGCAGGCCAAGATATAGGACGTTGGAGTAGTCCAATCTTGAACCAATTAAGGCCTGTACCGTAGTCTTCCTATGGTCCTCAGATAGCAAAGGGAAAAACTTCCGAAGCATACGGAGGAGGCCAAAACAGGTGCCGGTGAGTGCAAGGATCTGAGATCTTAAAGTCAGGCCGTTGTCAATTTTGATCACCAAATTCTTAGCCAACTGAGACGATCGCACCGGAGGAGACATGTCAGCGGGCCACCATACCTGCCAGTCTGGATCGGATTGACAACCGAAGAAGAGTACCTCCGATTTATCTGAGTTGCACTTGAGGCTGTTCAGTTGGAGCCATTCGAAAATAGCCCCAAGGCACTCTCGGATACTCTCTCCATCAAAATCCTCTCCTTTCCCACAGGTAAAGAGCAACTGGGTGTTGTCGGCATAGGATACGATCTGGGCCCCGAAAGACTCAGCCAATGCCGCCAGAGGGGTCATAAAGATGTTAAAGAGAGACGGGCTCAACACAGAGCCCTGCGGGACTCCAACTCCCAATGGCGGCATCTTAGCAGAGCTGAAGGAGGCCCACACCGTTTGTCAGCGGCCAGCCAAAAAAGATCTAAACCAGCTAAGCACCGTCCCCCTCAGACCGATCTCATGAAGTCTGACAAGCAGAGTCTCATGGGAGACGGTGTCAAAGGCAGCCGACAAGTCAAGCATTATCAGCATGGCTCTGTCACCCGAGTCCAGCGTCTCCTTGATGGCTTCGGACACCTCCAGCAGGGCCGTCTCAGTGCTAAGATTAGGGCGAAAGCCCGATTGAGTGGAATGAAGCAGATCGTGTGATTCCAAGAACTTGGAAAGCGCAGTGTGCACATGCTTCTCCACGATCTTTGCCACTGCAGGAAGGAGAGAAATAGGCCTATAATTGGCCAAGACCTCGGGATCTAAACCAGGCTTCTTAATAAGGGGAATGACCATAGCCTGTTTCCAGGCCGGTGGGACCACACCCTGGCTCAGAGAGAGATTCAGGAGGGGATTCACCAGCGGATTTACCACTGCCGCCATCTTCGCCAGAAATTTGGCCGAACATGGGTCGAGCGGCGAACCCGATTTAAGATTGGCCATGAGTGTCAATGACGAAGAAGCTGAAATAGGCGAAAAGTCTGTCAGGACTGACCCTAGGGGGACCAATAGAACTGGTCCATCCTCAGCACAAGGGGAGACAACAACCGGCCTCAATGGAAAAGAGTCCTGAATCAGCTTAATCTTTGTTATGAAAAAGCTGGCGAGATCCGACTCCCATGTCTCGGTGGGGGCGGACTGGGTCGCATTCGACCGTGGGGCGATGAATTCCCTAACGATCGAGAAGATCCCTTTGCAGGAGTTAGAGGCAGCCTCAATCCTCCTAGCAAAGTAACTCTTCTTCTCAAGGAGGATATCCCGATGGTAGGCCTTGACCATAGTTCTATAATCGAGTCTGGCTGCAGGATCATACTGAGCCCGCCAGGCCCTTTCAGCCACCTTGCATTGCCTGCTTTGAAGCAAGCAGCGCTTCAGTGAACCAGGGAGCAGAAACCCGTTTAGGAAGCAAACGAGGAGCCCTCGAAGGGGCCAAATCATTCAGCCTGTCCACGAGCCAGGCCTGCAGAGACTCCAGGTCCCGATCTAAAACCCCCGTGAGAGGGCAAGGGTGTTCGCGCAATGCCTGCGCCAACATTTCTGGGGTCACCTGATGGTATGCCCTCGACGCTAATCCTTGCTGTCTGGGGGCATCGCTTTGGGGTTTCTTATTGCCCAGTATATGGAAATTGACCAACCGATGATCTGTCCAAAGGACCGGCAGAAGTGCCGTTAGCTCTATGGGGGCCGTAGAGAAGACCTGATCCAAAGTATGGCCTTTATCATGCGTTGGTTCAAAGAGATAGGGGGCTAGGCCCAGAGGGGCCGTAATATCGGAACGTTTGATCACATCTGGGTCCGAAGCCTCATCCATGTGAAAGTTGAGATCTCCAGCCAAAATACAGTGGTCAGCTCTCAAGACCAACGTTGACATGGCAGACTGAAGCTCATCAAAAAAAGAACCAACTGGGCCAGGGGGTCTGTACACTAGCAACCCTTTCACCGCCTGATGCGGCGCCAATGATAAAGAGAAGGCAAGGGATTCAGACCCTTTAATAGCCTCAGTGGGAATAATTGAACATACAACAGATTTCTTCACCACGAGTGCTACTCCTCCGCCCCTCCCTTCCAGTCTATCTTGCCTATAAATATTGTATTCTGAAGGGATCGCCATAGCGATTTTGGGATTGGAGGAGACTCCTAACCAAGTCTCTGTTAGCATCAGGCACACTGGTTTTTCGGTGGTCAGGAGGTCAAAGAGCTCCTGAGCATGACTGCGCACTGACCTGGTGTTTAACAGCATACAGAGATGCTTCACAGTATCCGTCTCCCGGTTAGGGAGTGTCCGTGGAGCCTAGCCTGGTGACCAGCCGCAGCCCGGGCATCTCCTCTTACCCCTGTGGCGACCAGGGAACACCTTAAAGCAGGCACACAATACCTTTTGTACCTGAGACCACCTGAGACGACGATTTGGACAGTAAAGTTTGTACTTGTCTGCCAGATAGCTTGGGCTCGCACCATATAAAGCTTTATGGGCGAGACAGCATAGCTTACATTTAATTCCCTGGCATATAGGGAGCCAATGGAGAAGTTTCAACAATGGTCCAGGGGAGGTGCAAGGTGCTTCTTTAAGGGCCAGGCATGCAGCCACATTCTGGACAATTTGCAATCTGCTAAGCAGTGATAGGTTTGCAGCTACCAATAAAGCATTGCAGTAGTCCAGGTGACCAATAATCAGAGCCTGAATTAAGGTTATGCGTACAAAAAGGGGCAGCCATAAGAACACTCTATGCAGAAGGCTCAGTGTATGGTAGAAGGTCCCTACGGTGGCCAAAATTTGATCCTTCATAGATAACTGTGCATCCAGCCGGACCCCTAAATTGTTTGCCTCAGAGGTTGGAGAGGGAGCAGGTCCCAGCACTGTTGGCTACCACTCAGGGGACCAGGCTGGTTGTGCAGTGCCAAATAACAACATTTCAGTTTTTTCGGCATTTTGTTGTAATAAATGTTCAGTTATCTACTCTGATATGGCTAACATTACCCTAGCAAAGCGCTGATCAACTAACTCCATGTCTTTGTCAAAGGACAGAAGTAGTTGCGTATCATGCGCATAGGAGAATGGGGTAAAGCCATACTCCCGGATGACTTTAGCAAGGGGGGCCACATAGATGTTAAACAGGGTCGGGCTCACACAGGAGCCCTGGGTCATCCCCTTAGTTTGGGATCGGAAAGGGCCTAGGTTGATGGTCTGAGAGTGCTGGTCTAAGAAGCTTACAAACCAGTCAAGAGCTTGTCCCTGCAGACCGGCCTCTCTGTCGCAATATCAGTTTCTGATGAGAGACGGTGTCAAATGCTGCTATCAGATCCAACAGTACCAACAGCACTGCTTTATTATCTTCCAAGGCCAGTTTGATATAATCAGTGACCCAGATGAGAGTTGTCTCTGTGGAATGTTTGGATCTGAACCCAGACCTCGAGGGATTTAAGATGCAGTTGCCATCAAGATAGTTCATTATTTTGGTATTAACATGACTCTTCGCCATCTTGCTCATTAGTGGAAGGAGCGAGATGGGTTGGTAATTGGAGAGTACTTCGGCCGGCATCTGATCTTTTTTCTTAATAGGAAGCGCTTGGGCGGCCTTCCAATCCTGAGGCAGACTACCTTCACTTAAAGAGGTGTTCAGGATCTCAGCAATAGGGGCGGCCAGGAAAGAGGCAAGGAGAGCATATTTGTGAGCGGGCATAACATTCAGAGGAGATCCAGATTTAACATGGCTGTCACCTGCGAGACCTGAATAGGATTAAATTGATTCAGGCCTCCACCTAAGCTTTCAATCGGTTCATATACAGGATGAAAAGGCAGCACATGATCAGTGTTTTGGGGAAATTGAATGTAAATTAGGTTGATTTTGTCGTCAAAGTACACCGCTATACTGTCACACAGCTCCTGTGATGAGATAACCTGTTGGGCGCATGCAGTAAGATTGGTGAAGGTGTTCAGAACTTTATAGAGAACCTTTGATGAATTTCCTGCCTGATTTAGTTTAGTTATAATGTGAGCTTTACATGCTTTTTTCAAATTCTTATGGTAGGTGGAGAGTGACAGTTTAAATTTAAGCCTTTCACTTTCTGGTTAAGATTTACGCCAAGATTTTTCTGTTTACAACTAAATTTTTAACTGCGTAAGTCAACAGTGTACCAGTCTTCACTTTTTTCCAAGAGTTACTAAGCTGGTATGTCACAGGAGCCAACCTATCTATCACCTCACTCAGGGTATCGCTAAAGGCCCTAAGTTTCCTGGTGACATTCATATATTCATTAAAAAGTGGTGAGACGTATACTTTACTACAAGACTCACACGCGACTTTATGCCAGTGCCTTTGAAAACTGATCAGGAGACGTGCACTAACTAGGTATTTAAGGCAGCTGTTCATCCGAACAGGAATAATACAGTGGTCTGACCACATCAACGGGCAGTCGGTATCAGCAACAATAAGGGAAGAATTAGTGAACATAATGTCCAGTGTGTGGCCAGCTGAGTGTGTAGCCCCAGAATTTATCATACCTAAGCCTAGAGTGGACATGTCGGCTAAGAAATTCGCCACCTCTATATTCTCCTTCTCTTCATTATGGATATTGAAATCTCCAAGTAACAGGAAGTGTTTGGAAGTGATAACGTGAGGGGCAATTTTCTCCACTAATTTCGAATTGAAATCTTTTAGTGGCCCAGGAGGCTGATAGATGAGAGCGCCCTTTAAATTTTCCTGGGGTGTCAGCACAATTTTAAATATACACATTTCCATAGTGTTATCTGGGATGGAGTCAATCACTGTAACTTGCAGTGCCTTTCTGTAGATTATAGCACCCCACCACCCACTTTCTCTGCTCTGTCCAACTTAAGAATCCAATAGTTCTCTGGGAGGACTAGAGCAATATCAGGCATGGAGGTGGGTTTTAACCATGTCTCTGTAAGGAAACCTAGATCAGGGGCTTTTGACAGACCAGATCCCAGAGTTCGGTAGCATGTTTAGGTAACGAGCGTACGTTAGCCAGGAAACCCTTCCAGGAACGCAGTTAATTAGAAAAGTGGGGACTATCTTGACTAAGAGTAACCCCCTCTGTCGGACTTTCACTGCAAGCATTGTTATCTTGTGTATCCAACGTATTGTTATAGCAGTTAAAGTGACAATAAAAACAGGCAAAGGGACCTCCAGGATGAATCATTAAAGGTGTATACGAGCATGGAACCAGGACGTGTCTCAGCTGTAAAAGTTGAGAGAACATGTAGAAGAGCCTGGGAGTGGAAGCTACCGCCAAATGGGCAGAATCTCTGGCTCCTGGCGACGAACAGGTGCGGACGGGCGGAGACAAGCTTGCCTTATTCGGCATGTCTGCGGTACGACAGTTGAGCACGTTTGCTGCGTGACAGTCCAGGTATCCGGTTAAATAACGAGGGGGGCCACTAGAGCGCTAACCTCAGTTGCGGTAAATTACAGAAAGTGCATCAGGGCTTTCTCAGCTAGCGCCAACTTCCTCCAGAAAAACGGGACAATACTGTTGAAGCCACACCAAGTAAGAAGTTAAAAAATGCTTTTTGCTAAAAGACAAATGCTTTACCAAAGTATTACGTGAGTAATGTGGGGGCTAAAATCACACAACAGACAGTTTTAAAATTAGCAGGTTAAAGCCTAAGCAGTTAGGCCCGTTACTCGAGGACTTTAGTAGTTACAGTACAAAGTGTACTAGTTCATGAAAACCTGAGTGCCTCTAGAGAGTCCGTTACACCATACGTTTTTGGCACTGCCTCAGACATACGATTTGTGGTAAATATGGGGCAGTGTCAAAAAGCCATAGATGTTGCTGAGAACACCCCCACCAACACCTATGGAATTACCCTTTCATGCAGTTTTGTGAGTGAAAGGGGCACATATTTATAAGGTCATGGAAAGCCATGTAACATGGCTTTACGTGGCATTATAAATATGCAGTGGCACATTGCAGCACTGGAACAAAAAAGTGACCTTCTGGCAGGGCGGTAGGGCCTCTTGAGGCCCTCAGTCCCTGTCATTACTCACTAGAAGAATACAATAATCTGTGCTCATTCAATCTCACGCACACCTTAGCAGACTTTTTTTTTATCGAGGAGAGAGGTGATCTTGTCCAGCGTTTAGAAAAGCAGAACAATCATGGATGTGTGCCATTTATTTGTTCATAAACCATGCTTGAGTCATCTGTAGCTTTGGTGGACAGACAATATCCATTAGAGGAAGTGACATTGCATGCCCATTAACCCATTCCATGAGAGGATTTGACATTATATAATATTACTATATATTATCTTTGTCCTTGGTAGCAAATCAGGATGGAATGTCACACATCATTGTCCCTGGTGACATTAACAAAAGTGGCAATTCTGAAATGAAATATAAACAGCAGTGATCATGTATTAGGGGCACAACCACAAACAGCGAATGTCAGAGACCAGGGCACAGTAATCATAAGCCAGCTACAATCTTCATCCTTTTAAACTAGTTTATAATGCTCAGGTACACACTCAAATTTCCCTGCTCAGACATCATACCCTAGTATAGACATAGAAATAGCCTCAAAGACCAAAATACAGTGTACGTCCAGTACGAATTTTCACATGCCATTCCAAAACCAGTGGCTTCCCAGAAATAAACTAATATGCATATCCTGACTGGTAGAAGTCTGTACTCTGTAAACCTGATCATTTTGCACACAGGATGTTCCAACTGAGTCTTATGCACAAATATGCACATGAATGTACCTGCATGCACCAAGCCACTGCTTGCTTTTTTGCCCAGCCATGTGGGCATGCAGACACCTCTCACAAAAGTACACCTAGCCGTGTTCCTATTGCACATTTCCAACCAGTGTGTAGTTTCTGCCTCCTTCTTGTTTGTGTGCCCTTAGGAAGCACTGTCATCTGTGTGGACCAAGCCACATCTCTTCTGTGGGCTCCTATCTCCTCAAACCAAACCATTTCAGCTACTCAGACCTAAAGTAAGCAAATTAAGCTTTCCATGGAAATCCAGTGTACACCTAAATACCCTCTCATTTTCACGCATGTTGCTTTCTTTCAGCTTTAAAAACCTAGCCTCCTATCTTATGTGGACCATTTAGCCATTATTACCTGAGAAGATATGGTCCATCTAACTTATTTACAGCAGTCTCTCTCCAAACTATTTGTACCTAGCTTCTGCACCTGAGTGTATTTGACCTTGTTGTGTAGTTCCTAGGAATCCACAGGACCTTTGCGCTTTCGATGACCTAAACTGAGGGCTTTGTGTCCCATCTGCTTCCTGACAACCCCACAGGATATGTCAGCCACTGGACCAGCTAGCTCTACAGTGCCACTACAAGCCCCCTGTATCTTACAGTGACGTAGGTAGTCTCTGGCAACCACTGAACATGACAAACCTTATTCCTCAGGGATCGTGGAAAACAGTACATTACTTTTTGCTCACACACTCATGCTTGCTTTCTCACAGAAAATACACAGGATGGCGATTAGGATGTTTCCATTAGTTTTTATAGGTCCAGAGTCAGTCTAGTGTAAAACATGTTTGCTGTGACAGTCAGGAGACAGATGCATACGAGATTGCTAGTTCTAATATAGTAAATAAATACATTTCTACAATAGTGCTAATTAGATGAACATAAGCAGTTCAGATAAAAAAGTCACACTAGCATATTCCTAAAATACGCCCCCTAAGTAATTTGCCTAAATGTACCTAGCCTAAATCTGTATCTGTATCATGTATATGTCTATATATATTTATGTAGCCAAGAAACCCCTATGGAAAGACCAGCACCCTCACCCGATGGTTGAGAATGAAGGACCCCATCTCTGCTTCGAAGATGACACCCTGCTAGGCATGTCAGACCGCTGCTTGTTGAAGATTCATAATGCAGGACCCCCCAGAAAATTAGAGGAATTCTCCTATAAATTGCAGTGGGAAATAAGGGTCTTATATAATGGAGTGGTCACTCCAGGGTTTCTTCTAGAAAGGATGTGTTTTGAAAACAATCATAATTTTTTTCCAAACAAATGTGATCTTGAACAGCTGTCTGTTGGCCAAGGATGAAAAAAGTGTTGAATCTTATGCAGAATAATTATCCCATGCCTGAGGACATGTTTATGTATGTCAAGTAGCGGGATTATGATATAATACTTAGAGCCTGGTGTCGAAGAGACAGGAGCAAGTTGCTAGGTAAAAGGTCACCTGTTTAGAATCGTTATTGTCGTGTGGATGGGACATAAGTATGTAAAAAGGGGTATACATGACAGGTCTAGCCTAATGGCCATGACACCCTCTCCTCATTAAAAGGTCAACAGAGTCAGCTAAATATTTTTAAAGCTAAGGCCATTAAAAAATCGTAAAATCGTTTATCATAAAATACTAAAACAAAATAGTATTTTTTCCTAAAAAGCGTTCAAAAAGGTCCTGCAAGCTCGTATATGTGGTTATTATTACACTGAGCACCTTGAAAGTCAGTACGCTCAGTTAGAGCAGAGAAGAAGAAAAATAAAACAAAGTCATTTACGACCTTCAGTTTTTGTAAATGTTTAAAAAATGCCTAATAGTTCCCAGCATAGGAATGGCCAGATTGTTTATGAATCCTGTGCTGAAAACTCAACATCGCTGAACATCGTATCCATAAGCGACAATCCCTCAAGAACTTCTAGTATCATGTGGAGTGAGCAAAGATGGTCATCTCTGGTTCCCAAAGCAGCCACAGGGGAAGAATTAGATGCCTGCATGGCTGGAACTGGTGCCCGTACCTCTGAAGCAGAGACAACTTCTCAACCAACAGGAACGGAAGCATCCATTGGAGGCTGTAGAAATGGCGTCACCTAGCCCCAGACATTTTGGCCCACATGCATCAAGCACTTTTTCATTCGCAAACGGTGCGATTCCTTAAAATCGGCCGTTTGCGAATGCAAAAGAGCTTACTGGGATGCATGAAGCAATTTTAGAATTCGTAACATTGTTGCGAGTTCTAAAATTGCGGGTGCTTTTAAGAAGTCGCAGATGTGCGACTTCTTAAAAGCAATGCATCATTACTTTGACAAGTGGAAATTCGCAATTAGGGTTCCAAATTTACCGAGTGGTTGAACCACTCGGTAAATTTGGAAAAAGTGTTTAAAATGTTGAAAATGCTTTTTTTTCAACATTCATGTTACGGACACACATGTCCTTAGGACATGTGTGTGTGCAACATGATGCGAAAAATACATTTCAGGGGTGCATGGGGGGGTCCTTTGGACCCCCCCCTGCACCCATGAAATTTTTTAAGTGCCACTCGCAATTTGCATTGACTCCTATGGGCCTTTTGGCCCATAGGAATCAATGGGAATTGCGAAAATTAACTTAAGAATTCGGTATTTCTTTGGGATTCGGTAAAAATTGCGATTTTTACCGAATCACAAAGAAATACCGAAAAAAATGATGCATAGAATTTTGCACTTCTTAATTTGCGATTCCTTACTTTTCGCAAATTAAGAAATGCAAAATCACACAATGATGCATGTGGGCCCTAGTATCCAAAAATATATTGTCAGATAACCTTCCCTAACATTTTTGCAGTAATGTCTTCCCTACTTCTGTACACTGATTTCTGTCTCACTTATATAGATCAGGCCCTCTCACCTCTTTGGATGTAGATTCATTTGAAATGTGGGCACCCTACTCTCACAACTTAATACTGTGTGCACCTCTTATGTGCACACTTTCATACATGCCTGCTCATAATATGATCACAGGTGCACATTCCGAGCAGTAACACACAGACACATACAAACAAACATTTTATAGGCAAGCTGCAATCCTCATCCTCTTAAAACTAATTTAAAATGCTCAGGTACACACTCAAATATCCTGGCTCAGACATCAAACCTTACTATTGAAATAATCATAGTCTCAAATACCAAAATACAGTCTAAGTCCAGTATGAATTTTCACATGCTAACCCAAATCCAGTGAATGCCCAGAATTAACCTAATACGCATGTTCTGACTTTTCAAAACATATTTGTTAAACAAATCTTGATCCTGTAATGTCTGTGTACCTTACCAATTTACACATTGGATGTCCCTACTGAGCCCGATGCACAAATATGCATATTAATGTACCTGTCTGCATCCTATTGCACGTTTCTCACCAATGTGTAGGTTCTGCCTCTTTCTTGTGGGTGTGCCCTTCGGAAGAACTGTCATCTGTGTGGTCGAAGCTACATCTTTCCTGTGTCCTCCCATCTCCTAACCCAAACCCCTTCAACTACTCAGACTTAAAATGAGTAAATTGAGCTTTCCATGCTCATCCAATGTACACATAAATACACCGTCATTTGTGCGCATGTAGTTTTCTTTCACTGTTGGAAACCTAACGTCCTATCCTATGTGGACTTTTAGCCATTATTATCTGTGTGGACATGTTCCATCTAACTTATTTCACGCACACTCTCTTCAAACTATTAGTACCTAGCTCCTTCACCGGAGTGTATTTAACCTTTCATCTGTTTACTTCCCAGGCCCCTATATCTGTGAGGGAGGTGAAGTGGTTTTATAGACATAGAAAGCATGAAAAAAAAGTAGTACCCGTCATGAAAGCAGGTTACATTTCATACAACAACTTCGTATTTCATAATATTGTTTTCACACAATAAAGAGAAAAAAAAGAAGTATAACATATTGTTGCATTCCAAATTGACATGCATGTGTAATGAAGCCAAAGGAAGTGAAGAGCTACTGTGGCATAAAATGGTGTGTGGCAGAACATACATAATATCTAATCCCATCACACAAATCTGCTTAAAGATGCCAGTGCAACATGCTAAATATTTTTAAATGTAGGCATTCTTCTTTTCGATGGAATAGAGTGTGAAAATAGTACCTAATAAAAGAAAAACAGCAATAACGTTCTACACAACGCAATGGGATTTTAAAACACCTTCGTGGGGTATGGTACAGTATTCAAAAGGATTTTGTGAAAAGTTAAAGGCAAATAGTGTAATTTAATCACATTTAGGCCATGACTGTGAGTACCCCTGTACACGTGTGATATGTATTGCACCTATTAAATACTGATACTCTAGGGTTCATTATTTAACAGTGCCGGGATGCCCGAGGCCCACTTTACTTACCTGCTATTTCACGGCTGGGTGAGATTTCACACATTAGGTGGCCGGAAATCGTAAATCATACATTCTTATATAGCGCCTTTCACAGTAAGGTCTCAAGGCGCTTGATTTGGGAACCCGTCCTGGCTTTTCTCTGCGAGATAACCCCTACTGGGCATCTCCAAGGTGAAAGCCAGGCATCCCATCACGGTGAGGCCGAAGTGGAGATTAAGCAAGCTATTGACCAGAGTTGCAGAGTGTGAACCCATGATTCAAGTAGGCACCGAGGGGAGAATTATCGAGTCCGTGGACATTTTGAGTTCAAGACCCTGCCGCATCGGGGATTGAACCCTGGTCCAAGGACTGACCTCTTGCATCCGGGTCTCCCTCCTTTAACCGGTGAGCCACACTTCTCCACGAACAAAGGCAGGATTGCTCTTATCTTGCAGCATCTCCTCCAGAAAGAGCCTCTACAGCCAAGAGGAAAGGGATTCAGAGGTAAAAAAAAGGGACTCCCTTCAACTGCGCCCAACCTGTTGTCAATGCTATGGAAGATACTGTTTGTCCTGCACTTGCACCTACATCCACTGACTTGGAGACTTTGGTCATTTCCTAATAGAACCTTGTGTCAGGAGATTGATGCATGACTTGTTACTGCCTGTCACTGAGCGACTAGGAACATTGAAAACCTGCTGCTTCACCAAAGGGACATGCGTAATGATGCTGTAGATGATGTAGAGGCTCATTTGCCACAGTAGTGATGTGTACGAGACTCCCCCCTCCCAGAATACTGGTTTAGGTTGTGGAACAAGCGTAGTCATTAATGCCAAGACTCACAATGGTGCAACTAGCCAGAACATTACAGACAGTACATCACTACCAGTTAAGTCACTGACTGCCTCTAATGGTTATCAATCTCAGCAAGCTCCTTCCTTTAATCAGATGATGTCATTGACACCCAAAAGAAATAGTTTTCAGGACTTTTGCGCACCAATAACCATTAATTTACCACCAGCATATTGTCCTTGTGTGTCACTGCTTTGTCTTCTGGCACATATGAACCACTGGAATTGTTGAAGAATAAGGTTAATAATTGGTTGCATTCAAAACACATATTCCCAGTAAGTAAGGCTGATCAAATTGCCTTGGCTAGGCGAGTTGGATAGATTGGCAGATTGGCCCTCTAAGGAAAGTTTACTCGGGGGATTTTATTATTATCAATTTTAAGCATTCCATATTTGCAGAGGAGGGTTTCTCAAGATTAATGTCAATTGCACCATCTGTAAAGAACATTGCCTTGCTACCTGTGGGTTTTTTCTATCAGCATATAGGAGTTAATGTTTTACTGGGCAATGGTGATTTGATCAACCAACCAAGGTAAGACATGGACCTGGACCTCGGTCAAAGGACTGCACTCTCCCCGACAGCTCCTGCAAGCCGTTGCTGATGCTGAGCCCCCTATCTTGTGTGTTTGAGGCTGCTGCTGTTCAGGCTATTGTTCATTTTTTTATTTGTATTTACTCCTGCCTGCATTGCTACAGTATTTTTTTGTCACTGTTGGTTATTTTTGCCTCCGACTTTTTAATTTTGTGCCACTGTACCCGCTTTTGCCTCCTCGCTCTGTCCCCATCCAATGTTTCCCACCACTGCTCAACCAGCCCCTCCTCTCTACCCGTGCCTGTTTTTCCACCTCCCAGCTAAGCGTCCCGCCCCTCCCCTACAAAATGCAGAGCCAAAGGCATGCCTAAGGCAAGCCCGTCTGCGATCCGAACCCTGGCTCAACCACGACCAACCACTAGGATTCTACCATCCTCAACGCACTCAACCCCGGAAGGCACACCGACTGCATAAGAGCCTCACCGAACACCGCCCATGGAGAGTTTGCGTGCAGAGATTACCACAGATCCTTCACCATCGACAATACCCCCACCACCACCGAAGGCCCGCCTGATGCGTGCACCACCAACACCCTGACTCGCGTCCTCCTCAATGTGCGCTCCCTACACTGACACGCCATAGAGATCTGGGACCTGATTGATACTCTCTCGCCGACGTCGCCTTCTTCATGGAAACCTGCACCAACGCCACCTCCGGCACCGACATTGCCACTGCCATCCCTGATGGCTACAGGTTCCAGAGAAAGGACTGCCCCTATTGCCCTAGAGGAGGACTCGCCATTGCACACAAGACCCCCTCAACTCTCCACATGCAGCAAGAGTGACTCCCACTCCAACACAGAACACCTCCACTTCCAGATTCAGACCAGCCCCAGGACCATGCTATATGGCACCATCACCTACAGACCACGGGGCCCTCACAACCAGTCTGCAACCACTATAGCCGAGCTCACCGCAATCCACGCAATCACCTCCACGGACTACATTCTTCTCGGGGACCTCAATTTCCACCTCAACAACCGCAAGGACCCCCACTCCAACACTATCCTTGAGAGCCTCACCAACCTCTGACTGATGCAGCTTGTAAACACACCCACACACAGAACTGGACACACTTTAGACCCCATCTTTGCGGGAGGAACAAACATCTGTTTCAGCCACATTACCCAGCCGCCCTGGACAGACAACCACTGCATCCATTTCACCTTCAACACCAACCACTCCCAAGCCCGCCCCATGATTGCATCAAAGAAACTGGAGCAAGGTTTGACATAGCCTGGCTCCATGCTCTATGTTCTAACGTGGAACCATGGATTCCTAAGTTTGTCAGTTTGCCCAGCTTTATGATGGCTGGGGTTGTTGAATAAAGTCTCTCCTAAACTTTACCTTATTGTCTTCTTTACTTTGTTTCACTGGCGACGATCGTGCAGAGAGATGTAAAAACAAACCCAACATCGCTAGATTCCTTCATGGGAGAAGAAAGAAAGTTGAAATGTGAGCAATCAGAAAGCAAAAGGAGAAGACAAGACATTCACTATCCAAGTATCTGCTTTGAAGAGGCCAAGAAAAGCAGCGTGAAGTGGCTGACACACTCCCCTCTGGTACCTCGCCAATCAATGCCCACTGAAAGCCGCCTGGTTCACCACTGAGCTACAGGAAGCCAGACGCTCCTGCAGACACCTAGAGAAAGCCTGATGAAACCAGAAAACCACGGAAGCATGGAACAACCACAGGAGTGCCCTGAAGGAATACCAGCAGCGCATAAGGGACATCAAACAGACCTTCATAAGAGACAAAGTCCATACCAACGCGACCAACACCAATGAACTGTTCAGCATCATACAGCAGCTCAACAAACCACTCAGCGAAGCCACGGACGTCACACCTTCTCAGCAACTCTGAGGCAAGCTCAGCTCATACTTCCACTGGATGATCAAGGACCTCTAGGAATATTTCAATGAACCGACGTGGGACATCACCCCACCCCCCATCTTGGTCGATAAGCCTACCATAATGACCTGGAAGCCCACCACCGTCAAACACATCACCACTATCATAAATAAAACCCACTCAGGAGCCCCTACGGACCCCTGCCACCGCACATATTCCACAGAGCCGCCGCCACCATCGCACCAGAACATGGACTTACCATCAACTCCCCCTTCACGTCCGTCATCTTCTCAGACAAGTGGAAGTGGGATGAGGTGAAACCCTTCCTCAAGAAGCCCACGTACGACCCAACGGATCTGAAAAACTACAGGCCCATCTCTCTCCTCCTTTTTGCAGCCAAAGTCAGAGAGAGACTTGTGAACGCTCAGCTGACCACCTTCATCAAAGAGAACTCCATCCCAGACGCCTCTCAGTCTGAATTCCGAATTAAACCACAGTACCGAGACCACCCTCTTTGCCACCACAGACGACATCCGCATGCTACTTGACCAGGGGCACACTGCGGCCCTCATCCTTCTAGACCTCTCCGCAGCCTTCAACATTGTTTCTCATCGCACCCTCACAGCCAGCCTTCACAACGCTGGGATACAAGGAGCCCCTCTTGACCGGATCAGATTATTTCTCTCTGACAGAACTGGGAGGATCAGACTCTCTCCCATTCTCTCCGAACCCACCAACATCAGCAGCGATGTGCCCCAAGGCTCATAACTCAGCCCACGCTCATCTACATGGCCCCCCTCGCTGCCATCATCAGACAGCAAGAGCTCAGTCAGCATTGTTTCCTAAGCGGATAACACCCAGCTCACCCTCTCACTCACGAAGAATCCCGAGGACACCAGACTCTACTTCCAGGAGGGAATGAAGAACTTGGCAGCCTGGATGAAAGACAGCTGCCTGAAGCTCAACTCAGAGGAGACTGAGGTTCTCATCCTCGGACCCTGCAACTCCGCCTGGTAAAACTCCTGGTGGCTCTCCACCCTCGGGAACCCACTAACCCCTACAGATCACGCATGAAACTTCAGCATCATCCTCGACTCTTCCCTCTCCATGAACCGCCAGATCAACACCGTCGCCTCCACCAGCTTCAACTGGCTGTGCATCCTCTGCAAGACCTTCAAATGGATCCCCCCACTGCATAAAGATCATCACCCAGGCGCTCATAACAAGCAGACTGGACTGCAGCAATGCCCTGTATGCCAGAATCAACAGATCTCTCCCACGTAGGCTCCAGACCATCCAGAATGCCGCTGTCAGACTCGTCCTCCAGACTCCACACCACAAGCACATGACCCAACACCTCTGAGAACTCCACAGGCTCCCTGTCGAGAAGAGGGTCACCTTCAAACTCATCACCCACGCCTACAAATCCCTCAACCATATCAGACCCAAATACCTCAACAAGAGATTCTCCTTCCATGTGCCCAAGAGGAATCTCCACTCAGCCGACCTCGTCCTGGCAGAGGTCCCCTGCACCCAAAGAAACAGAACAGGTGGGAGAGCCTTCTCCCACACCACAACCAAGACCTGAAACAAGCTCCCTGTGAACATCAGACACTCCCCAACCCTGCACACATTCAGAAGGTTCCCCAAGACCTGGCTCTTCAACTGATCCGGAGCTCCCCCCTTCCTACCCCAGCTCCTGGAGACCCTCACGGGTGAGTAGTACTCTTTACAAACCTCTGATTGATTGATTAAACCAACCGATGTCTGGGTGTAATCCCCAGCATACTTGACCCATAGATTTGTCGAACAGATTTCAGGTTTTGAATTCGATACAGGACAAAGATTGACTTAGTTATACTGATGAATCTATCTTTCATCCTAGAAACAGTTGTGGAGCTATTTTCCATGCTATAATAGCTGAATTGTCTGATCCCATTGATTCTGAAATTTGTGTCATGAAATGAAAAGAAATTAGCGTTTTATAGAGTGCTACATACCACCCAAAAGTGTCTAGGCGCTGCTTTCAAAACAATGGAATTTATATAAGGTTAGCTTGGAATCTAAAAAGCCAAGTCTTCAGACCCTTTCTGAAGTTTAACAGATTTGTTTCTTTTTTTGACTTGTTGGTAGGGAATTCCAAAGTCTAGTTGTGGTGTAAGTGAAGCTCTGCCCCCACCCCCATTTAACTGTACACGATCTGGGAGTAATAAAGTTCCCACAGCCAGCTGCCCTGATTGGTCGGGGTATAAAGCTTCAAATAGTGTGACATTTGCAGCAGACCAAGTCCATGCAATGATTTAAAAGCTATGCATAAGGCTTTGAATTGAATACTCTTTCCCACTGGCAGCCAGTGCAATTGGACCCAGGCCTTGGGGGAAGAATCAAGTCTCGAAATCCCAAGAAGAACTTGATTTTCTGCGATTTGTGTCATCTAGAGCTTACAAATACTTTGCTTGTTTGCACTAGTAAATAATGCATTACAGTAGTCTAGCCTAGATGAAATTAGTGCAGTGACACTGAGATAAAAGGAAGTACCTTCCTTAGAACTTTGAGAAAAAAGAAGCAAGAAGAAGTGGTGTGAATGATTTGATCTTCAAATGACAACTTGGTATCAAATAGTACACCAAGATTTTTTACATTATTTGATGTGGGTTGGCAGGGGGCCAAGTTGGGAGGGCCGTGGACTGTCTGTCAAGATTAAAGAGCTATTCCTGAATATAAGAACTTCGGTCTTAGATGAATTAAGTTTAAGACAATTGGCTAGCATTTAATTGCCTGTATGAAACATGCAGTCATGGAATCTAACTGCCTTTGAGTTGAATGGACTATTAATTGACACAATTATCTGTTTGTCATCTGCTTAGGATACCAGAGAAAAGCCGTAGCTTTTGAATATTTTGGCTAGGGGAATGACATACAGGTTAAATAAAATCAGACTTAGGGAAGAACCCTGAGGTACTCCACAGGGAAGTGAGAAGGGAGTGGATATGTAGTCTCTAAGAGCCATTGTTTAGGAGCAGTCTGATAGCACTGTCTTTGTCTATTCCCCCTCCTCTCTCTCTTTGCCTATGTTTCTCCCTCTGCTACTCATTTCCTTCTAATTTTTTGTCCTATTCTCTCCCCTTCACCCCCTTTCACTCTTCGCTTACTCTCTCTCTATTTTGTCTTCACTTTCTTCCTAAAACCCAATACACACCTTCAGATCTTTTCCACTCTTCCTCTTCCCTTCACTTCCATGTAGACCTTTCAGCTCCCTCCTACTGAATATTATCTTCTGTTTTCAATGTTCTCATCGTTGTTACCTTTGGCTTTCTCTTTCTTCCTCTTGCAGCTCTTTGTTCTTTCTTCCTCTCACACTTTTTCCTTGTATTCTTTTTTTCTCCTTCCGGCTCTCACATCCTTTTGAAGAACTTCTTTCTTATTTTTACTCGTTCTCTATAAAGTTCTGTCTAGCAAACGTCTCCCAAGGTATATGCTACTATAACATTCTACAAGTGATTTCATCACTATTTTCACTAGCCGACGCAGGAAGAGGGTATTCACATGGAAGTCAGCAAAATCAACATATGTTTGAGTTTTCTGCACTACAACCATGCTTACAGGAAGGAAAGCCAGAATCTACATGCATGTAATGGTGAATCCATAGCAACACTTTGCTTACTCTGAAGCCACTAGGTCTGGTGGGTTAGTGGACTAATACATCCACCGTAGGGGCCTGTGTTTGACCTCATGGTCACAGCTTCAAATCCCAAACAGGCCACTCAGCCTTTCATCCTTCTGAGGTTGACTAAATGCGTACCATTGAGTTTTCAATTATTTATAGAGTTTTATAGAACATAAACTAGACCCTGGAAGGGTATCAGAGCACTTTACAAATGTTACATCAAATAGATAGAGTGAAAAACTAGAAACATATGTATGAATAAATAACAGGAAAATACAAATGTTTTGATTACTATTTGTAGATCACATCGAACAGAAAGAGTGAAAAACTAGGAACATTTTTGTGAGTAAATAACAGGAAAACATAAATGTCACTACTCGCAGATCTGGAAGGTATTTAAGTGTACGTTAGTCATTAGCACTTAGAGTCAAATGCAGATCCTGGTAGGTGAGCTGCGTCTGATTAGTACCCAACTAGCTCAACAATTGGAATCAAGTAAGAAGTTTGTTCATTAAAAGTAGTTTGTTTTCTTTTTTGAAGGAAGGTATTGAAGGGCTCATTCTGATTTCTGGTGACAGGACGTTCTAGATCCTAGGTGCTAGTCGAGAGAAGGTACGGTTGTCTGTTTTCTTTTTCGAAAATCTTTGAGGTTTCAACAACAAGGTGCTGGTGCTTCTTGAAGTTCTGCCTCCACCTGATAATTCCAGTTTATTGACTAGATACTTTGATGTGTTGAAGTGCAGGTCTTTGTGCGTTATATAGGCAATTTCGAGCTGTGTTCTTGCCTCATAAGGGAGCCAGTTCAGTGCCTTTAGATCAGAGGAGATGTGGTTGTTTTTTTGGAGTCAGTGACGAGTCTTGCAGCCTCATTGAGGGAGGCTCTTAGTGGAGTCAGTCTAGATCTTGGTAAACCACGTAAGATTGAATTCTCATAGTGTATTCTGGGAATCACTTAAGCTTGCAATGTTGATTTGAAGTCATCAGCGCTGAGGAAGAGTTTTAGTTACCTAAGAACATTCATATTAAAGTTTGCTCCTCTGGTGGCTGTGCTGACGTATTGCTGCATGGTGAGGTTCTTGTTGAGTGTTATATGCAGTGATCTTGTGTAGTGTGCAGTTGAAGGCTGTTAAGTGTTTCATCTAATTTTCAATGTCAATTGCGTAACAACAAACATCTGTTATTGAACCACAAGATACAACATCATGCTATGTCATGTTGAATTGCATATTAAGTGAAAGTCCACAGACTTAAATTTGACATGGGAAGAAGAGCAAAAAGATGAAAGCCTTAGATCATCACCAGCATGATGAAAACATGGTTTCAGTGAAATTGCTATCAGAACCATCTACTAAGGCTAGTGTGTAGAAGGCTAACCAAACCGCTGCACTCACAGCACAGCAAAAGGCTTCAGTTGATAACACTTCAAAAATGATCATAGGGGCAGACATCTAAAAACATCAACATTATAGATAAAAAGATGGCCCAATTCACAAAGGCAATCTAAGACAAAAGTCTAACTTTACAACTTTTGGTATTCACACAGCATTCCATCCCAGAATCTTTTGCTCATTGTATATACAATCCACAATGTGTGCTCCCTCAGTGTTGACTGTAGCGTTACACCAAAATTTGGGGGAGCGCAAATTGTGGACTGCATGTACCACGATGCGAAGGAGAAAAATTTTCTGAGATGTGATGCAGTGGCTGCCCACACACTTTTTTCGGCCAAAACTGATTTTCATGACCTCCTCTGCCATTTATCTCATGTTCCTAATGTTCATTTTTGTAAAAATTGCCGTCCGGCCCAATGATAACACTTTATCCGGCCAGAGCCAGAGATCCCAGCCTGAGCCAGAGAGTACTGCCTGAGCCATTGAGTACAGCTTGAGCCAGAAATTCTGGCCCGACTGCGGATGTAAAAATAGAAGTCATAAATGTCCACTGTGAATACCAAATGTCGTAAAGTTAGACTTTTGTCTCAGGTTACATTTGTGAATCAGGCCCTATATGTTAATGAAAGATAATTTCATTGGTGAATTGGCAATCATAACTGAGGCCAAACATGTAAAGGTATGAAAAAAAGAGGACATCAGGATCATCTAAGAAATTAGCTCTAATAAAAGAGAAATCCAAACCAAACCATGCATTGTGAGAAAAATATTCAGCAGCAGACTCAACCAAATATCTTGGTCGCTAGATGTTCAGGATTCCATATTATATCATGTAGAAATCTTGGTGGGACTCAACCAGTGATTCCCCAAACATGGAGTTATGAAAAAGAAATAGACAGGTTTCTTTCTATAGGCAAAGGGGTTATTGTGTAGCAAATTATTAGAAATGAAGTTGATTAGCACCCTGCAAACCTACAGTTCAGACATTAGACAGCTCTTTCTTTCCCTTATCATGGGAAGGACGTCAGAAGGAAAATGGATTTATGTGGAATACAAATATACAGGGACAACATGGTGGGAGGTAAGCTTTTCCAGAAGTAGAGTGTAGAACAACAAGTATGAATATACCTTGAATATGAAATAGTAAAAGAGTATGCGTATGGCTTTGAGCTTCACTGGAGTGGACACAAGAAAACAACATTCAGAATTGGTAAAAGCAGCAGGAGAAATATCCAGGCATAATGCAGTTAGCTCAGAAATCTGTCATGGTGCATCTATCTCAGAAGTGAATATATATGTTTGTCAATTAAACATTTAGCTGATGATGGGAACAATTCAGCTCCAGAAGCAGACACATCTTAAGCATGGGCGAATTTTGCGAATCTGGCGTTTGCGAATTTTGCGAATTTGCGAACTCGCAATCCGCAAAATCCGCAAATTCTCGCGAATTTGCGGATTTTGTTTTTTTTGTGTTCGCAAGGATTTCTGCCAGTTCTAAAGGATTTCTGACAGTTCGCGAGGGTTTTGTACCAGTTCGCAATTGCAAACTTACATGTCGGTTCGCAACGGTCACGATTATGTTGTTTCTACGTCTGGTTCATCATCACAGGTTCCCAGCACCCTCTGTTTCACCCCTGCCACCCTCTGTTTCACCCATGCCACCCTCTGGTACATCAATGCCACCCTCTGGTTCATCATCACTGTAGATTATGGGGGGAAAAAGCAAGCACACCTGCCTGCTTCAACTGACATGAATTAATTTGGGGTTGATTTATTAATGTGTCACTGTTTTAAAATTCCAGTCTGGCACCTGCTTCCTTATCTGTAATTTGCTTTCTGTTGCAGTGCAATTTTTTTCCAGGACCTTTGTGGCCTACTTGTAGCTATTCTATGAGCCTGCTGTGAGGGTCAGAGCAGGGTCATAAAATTGTTGCAACTAGCAACTGAACTCTGTAGGGGCCCTTGTCAGGAAGCACTACAGGGTACGGTTACTAATGATGAGTTTGAACTTTTGAACCGGCTTTCACTTTTCCAAAACTCGTTTTTCTGCAGAACAGCATTACAGCAACTGTAATGCCCCACCAAGCTCATATGAGAAAGTTGATTTCTAATCCAAAAGTTATCCAAAGAAAATCAAAAGGCCTCAAATCCAAAAAAGTGCAGGCAAATGTCAACCTGAGGAGTTATTCTGATAAAAATCATCATTTTCAGAAGGTCTATGCTGCTTGCTAGTAGATTTCTTGTGCAGAATTGCAATTTTTGTAATTTCGCGAGTGCGAGATTGTTGCTGCACGCCGCACCTACATGTTCGCAATTGTGAACTTACACCGCACGCCGCAAAATTGTATCACCAAGAAAAAAAAATCCGCTGCGTGCGAATTTGCGGATTTTCAGTAAATTCGCGAGCGTTCGCGGATTGCGAATCTACCGAAAATCCACAAAATCCGCGAGCGTAACGGATTTTCCGCCCATGCTTAACATCAATGTTTTGACCCTTAAAGAGTTTTTTCCAAACTACATTTGTTAACATTAAGTACACCTCCAAAACAGCCTTTCAGAGACATGGCAGGTTATGTCATGGCCAATGCATTAGAAGTTTAACCACCAAATGATCAGGCTACTTGCGTGTCTGTGCAGCAGATGCCTCAAACTGCCCACCTATCAAACTGTGAAGATAGGAGCCAGGGGCCTCAATTACATCATTTTGTTCCAGGGCAGAGCTGCATATCACTTTGCTGCACTGCCCTGCATGAAAAATAAAGGGTAAGAATGTGCCGTAGCTGTTAGATATGGCCCATTTCTGTCACCTTTCATTGTGCTGGCTGAAAGATGGCTGCCTAGCGCCATTGCAGGCATGCTACGTTGTTGGCACAATTGTTTTTGTGAAGGAATGAAAACCTTCCTTCACAAAAACAACTATTATGTCACCTCTGGAAATGTTCAAGGCATGCTTTGTTGTAAATCTGGGAATTTGTCAAAATCCATGGGCACCCACCGCAAAGCCCATAGCACACCTCCTCAAGGCATTGTGAGGCAACACAGCAACTTGCACTGTGCTACCTTACATCATATCTACGTTGCCATGAAAAAAGCCACGTCGGGTGGCTTTCCTTGGCCTCGTAAATCTATTTTCTGCACTGTGCAGAGATCAACTAGCGTTCCGGAGGAGCACTGGTCTTTTATATAAGTCTCCTGGTTTCCTTATACCTAAATGAAGAAGCCTGAAACAGGCATGTTAACTCACTAAGCTATATTTCATGGCTAGCCAGTATGCTTCAAAACGATCTAGAACTGAAGTAGAGTGAGTTATATGTGTAGCCTACCAGAAATAGTCGTAGTTCTGCCCTGCTGTCTGTTCCAAGACAATCCCACACCGAAATTTAAAGATTTCTCAAGTGGACCGTGCCTCAGTAAGGCTGCCAGTGTTAAGACAAGGTTGGTGAATTACTCATAAGGTATTGTAAAATGGTCTCTAACCCCTTCCATGCTCATGACGAGCTCAGCTCGTCATGAGGCACAGTTGAGCTGTGCTGATGACGAGCTGAGCTCGTCATGACACCAGCAAAATGGCAATTTCCAGCACAGGGCAAAAATAACCACAGCAGCGATGTGGCTAAGATACGGACGATGAGTAGCATTGATACTGTAATCCAAAGCTTAGCGATACTTAAAAAAAGTTTGCTAATCCTTTTATCAGTCACCAAAGAAAGTGATGTGCTGTTAAAAAAGTGTTACTGTCTCAGTCGAGATGCACAGTTACTGTCTCATTAGAAGTACATCAAAAATGTTTAGAAATCCCAGCTATGCCCAATTAAAAAATAATATGGCAGCTGGAAATTTAAAATACTGTACAAGCCCATTTAAATATAATATTAACCTTGCTGAAAAGAGTGGTTAGCTTCCTCACTGTTACTCAGTGTGCTTTATACCTTTTCAGAAAGATAAAAGGTATGGCATTTGGAAAGACCATAACCATAAAAACCATATTCCACTATCTGAAACTGGCAAAAGAAGATGGCATATAATAACATCAGCCTGTTGATCAGCACCCGCAAATACTTTTCGTCCCTACTTATCCATTCTAGGGTTGCAGCCTGGTCAGATTGAAACCGCCCAACCAGTGTCTTAATGGCCCTGCCAGTAGAAACATTTTAAAATCATATAAAGCTGGTATTTTGCACCATATAAATGCTTATTCCAGGCTGTAAATTGTACGATTTCTGGCGCATAGATCCCTGCACCTGTACAATATATACCATAGACAAATGAATAATCTATGCATTGTTTCCTCTGTTGGGCGGTTGGTTCCATGTCCCCTTGGGCTAATAGTTCAGTGTACACATTATGATGGACTTCCTTTGTTGGCTCTAAGCTTTTTCGTAGACATATAACATGAAACATGTTACACATAGGTGGTTGAGTTTCGGCGTACAACATCTTGTTTCTATCCCTCATTTTATTTTGACTACGGTGGTTTGAATGGGTCTAGCGCCTTGTCTAGTGAGGACCACATCTGTCTGTTGGGTTTCTTCCAGGGCGTATAACTTAGTGCTGTGTTGTCGGCACCTCTTAAGAATATAACCCAGTTTATCCATTCTTTAAAGATGGTCTTGCAGGTGCTTTTCCATTTGACCAGTATAATCTTTGTGGCACTCATTAGGAGGAAGTCGAGAAGGTTTCTGTCTTGTTGTGTGTTGATGTCGGTATTGATGTGTGCTGTTGTTAGGGTGCAGAACTCCCTCTTGAGGGTGCAGCCTAGTGTCTGGTTGGTGAAGTCGAACACTGTGTCCCAGAATTTCTTGACCTTGCTACACTGAAAGATTAGGTGGGCTAGGTCCCCTGTTGCCTTGTTGCAGTTCCACCACTGGCTGTTCTCTCTTAGGCTCAGTTTCAGAAACTTTGCTGGGGTCAAGTGTGCTTGGTGTAGTAACTAAAATTTAGTTTGCGCTAGTACTGGTAAAATTATATTTTGCGTGGGGGAGGCCCACATGGTCGTTAGTTCCTGCTCTGTGAGAGTACGGCCTATCTGGTTTTCCCAGTACCGTTTATTTTTTTTGTTGAGTTTTGAGGTCATTGGGCAAGGGAGTTTATATATGTGTAATATGTGGTGCCCCATTTTGTTTAGGTTTTCCATGAGTTGAAAAATTGATGGGGTAAGACTGCTTAGGTTCGCTTTTGTGATCGCTGTTTTAATGGTCAGGAAGTTGTATAGTTTCGCCTCTGGAAGGCCGAACCTACCCTTTATGGTGTTAAAAGTGAGCGGTTTGCCTTCCTCTTCTAGGTTTGCTGGATGTGAGAGGCCTATTGTTCTCCACTTATTTATTTCTATGGTTTTCCCTCTGTATCTTATTTTTGGGTTAGCCCATAGTGCCACCCACTTCGAGTTTTTTAGGCTTACCTCTAGTTTCTGATCTACCTTATGGCGGACAGTTCTTGTTATCTTGAATATTGGGTTCCCTTTTAGTGACTGTTGTTGGCTGTGAGGAGGGTTAGGGGGTCTGAATTGTCTAGGATGGCTTTTTCTAGGGCTAGCCACGTTGGTGTGCATTTCTGGTTTTAGATTACCCAGTGCAACCCTTGTCTGGCTATGCAGGCTGTCCGAAATGTTCCTAGATCTGCCACGTTAAGGCCTCCTAGCTCTTTCCTCAGTCTAAGTTTTTGGAGGACTATTTTGGGTTTTTTATCCCTCCAGATGAATTTGTTCAGTGCCTGGTCTATTCTCTTGTGGAAGTTGTCGGTTAGTGCTAGGGGGAGCATATTGGCCAGGTAGTTAAATATAGGTATACCCATCATTTGATTGTTTCTATTCTTCCCCACCAGGTGATAAATTTGGGTGACCATTTTTCCAGCAGGCCTCTTATCTTTGTCAGTGTCCTCTTTTCGTTTAGGTCTAGGGTGGTTCTTAAATCCTTACCAAAGTTGATTCCTAGGAATTTGATCGATTGTGTTTGCCACACCAGAAATAAGTCCCCTAGTACTAGTTTGGGCATGTATTTGTTCATGGGCATACACTCTGACTTGTCTCTGTTTAGTTTGTACCCGGAGTGGGAAGCGTAGGTGTCAATGGTGCTCATAAGTGCGGGTATGGATACTGTCAGGTTTTCCGAATTATCAATAAGTCATCTGCGTAGGCCACCAGTTTGGCCGTGGTTTTATTGATGGATATGCCTGCTATGTTCTCAATTGTGAGAATGTCTTTGATCAGTGGTTCTAGTGCTAGTAAGAACAGCAGTGGGGATAGCGGACAGCCCTGTCTAGTCCCTCTTTGGAGGTTGAATGGGACTGAGGTTGTGCCGTGATTGGAAATCTGCGCTTTTGAGGTTTTGTACATAGCCATGACTCTGGCCATTGCCCACAGAGTCAGAGGTGACAAATATCAGATGCTCATTCTCCTCCCCGAACTCATCAATAATAGCTTTGATCTTAAGATGAAAAAAGCTAGTTAGGTTGTTACACAATTGCTGGTAGGGAGGTATCTGCTTTTTTGTACATTCCAGGTTGGTAAGATTCTTTAGAATATTAAAAATACTTTTAGAAGCATTAGGGGCATTAAGGATCATATTTGAAAAGTGTTCTGCCTTAACCTTGATTATCTCCTTTTTATAAGACGCGATCTTGGATTTCCATATTTGTTTATCCAGATCAGCATAATCCCTTCTCCATTTTTTCTCTGCCTGCTTACAATCCAATTTCATGGTTTTTAAAATGTCATTAAACCAAGGCTCCGAGGGCCTGCTGCTGGTTCTGTGCTTTTTCATCGGGGCTACCACATCCAAATCTGCCATGATCTTTTTGCAGAGAGTGGAATAGTTCTTGCCTACTGAATTGGTAGCTAAAAACAGTTGTCTACCGCAAACAGCGGGACTGAGCCTCCATTGCGTAAGAGCCCCTTCCAGTAACGACCAACATAATTCTTACTAACCACATCGTTCGGAGGTTCTTTTTGACCATGTCCACTACAAATTTAATAAAAAAATGGTCCTACCAAACCAAAGGTAAGAGTTCAGTGATAGTAAGAAGATGCTCTTCAGAGAAAATAAAATCAAGTGTATGGCCTCCCTTATGGGTTGCTTCAGTCACCTGCTGAAAAAGGCCAAGGCCCTCGCACGACTGGAGAACATTAAGGTAGCCTGAATTAAGGGGGCAATTCATCTAAAGGTTAAAATCCCCTAGTATAACCACTCTATGATGAACAGCAATCATGATCGTGAGGGTCTCTAACAGTAGCTGCTGCTGTAAACCTGTGAAGACCCCAGGGGGCCTATAACATATAATCCCTGTTAGTACATACGCATGGACATTTTTAATGGCAAATCCTAAAAGTTCTGTTCTTTCAATCTCATCAATATCGATGGTGACCAGATCCCAGGAGTCCTTGTAGATAACCCCAATACCCCCCCTCTCCCACTATGTCTAAGCTTGTGAATTTAACCAGGGAGACAGGCCACACCTGAATCGGCCTAACACTCCGGGCAAGTCTACGTTTCCATTATAAAGAAACTCTCCAGACCATGGTGCTCTAACAACAGTTGAATTTCCATCCCATGTTTAGGCAGAGATCTTACATTCAGAAGCCCACATGACAGCAGGTCTCTACTTACAAAATCTGTAGTCGGGGTGGCTGTTACCTCAAGTCTAATAATCCCCGTACCTTTGCCCTGCACCGCTATGTCTCGGGGCTCTGCTCCGGTATACCTTATAGTTGACCCACACGCTGTACCTCCAAGAGTCCCATTGGGAGCGGCAGCATGTCTGGCGATGGGCGCGTCCTTGGCACGGACGGGCTTACCTTTGGCGCGCCCGCTGTGCACGTCTGCTGCACGTACGTGCCGTCATCAGTTCTTATGCCCCGCCAGGATGCAAAGCTAGACCGCTAACTTTAGAGATGTGCTGACACTGTGGGCCTGCTCTGTCCTGTTGCTGTTGCAGGTCAATGCTGGAAACGGACTAGAGTACAGATGTTGCATACATGCCCCCTCGGAAAGTGTTCTTGTTGCACTACACCATAATTTGTGCATTTTTTTTTCCAACTTTGTTTCTCAATAATATCCCTTTTGTTTTTCCATCTACAATTTCAGGCTGGGCCTTACACTGTGCTATACTTAGGAAAACAATGCACACTTACCTTACCAATAAATCTACATCAGCCAGGCAGTGGCGTAACCCAAGATTGACTTACAAGAGGACCAAGAGGAATGTCAAAATGCAAATACACATTATTGACCAGGATATCACAGTAACAGTATCAATTTTCATTATCTTTTAAATAATTTGTTTCATTTTTTGGTTGACAATCTTTACAACAGTGTGTGTTCTTGTTGTTGTTATTATTATCATATGGTTTGCTCTCTGTTTATGATTCATCCCTACCAATATTTACATTTTTTATTTGCTATCTATAAAAGTAAGCCCGGAACAACTGAACAAAAACTGTATGTAATCCGGGTCTCCTTATCATTCAAGGAAAAGTCCAACCAAATGTCCAATTGTTCAAAACCCCAACGCCCAATTCCCACCCACCAAAAAACAATAAATAAAAAAGGGGCAATAAACAGGGTCTCCTATGTCTGTCGGGATTGTCTTTGGAGGACACCCCCTGCCTCCTCAAGTAGGGCGAAGTGGCGCTTTAGAGCATGGCAGTTGCAGCCACAGTGGGGGGGCACCAGCGATGGAATGGCGGTGGCAGGCGGTTGTCAAGCGATGGTGCCGTACCGCTGGAGGGCTTTGGCTGGGGCCCGGGGCATTGGAGGAGGCTTCAGCTGCTGCCGCCTCCTCCGCCTCTTCCAGGACCACCAGCCGATGATATCTCGATTTTATGGCCTCCAGCTTCCGGCACCATGCCTTGGCAGCCAACTCCTACCGAACCGGTTTGGAAGGAGTAGCTGTATATCAAAAAGAAAAAACAAGACTATTAAAAATATGCTCCTAGAAAAACAGTAAGACTAGTTAATTATACAAATAGTGACATGGTAGCACTATAAAGCACTGTACATAACATTTGTGGTATGTATATATCCTCTCAATTGCTTGGGCTTTAACATTTGCAGGATTTTTTCAGGCATTCACCCAACCATGCATCTGATTTCTATCCGCCACCTTTGCAATTTGCAAGCTTGCATCACACGTATCCTTCTCAGTCATAAATATTAAATCTCGCCCGTCCTTCTTCCTTCCACCCATCTTTCCCTTTTTAGTTCAATACCATGTGATCTGATCTGACTTTTAGTCTTCTCTCAAAAACTTTCAAAGTGGAGTTGAAATCAGTTAGAAGAGGCCATTGGTTACTCAATGCTCCCACCCCTAATGCCTTTACTAATCCTAATTAAAGGATGTCTTCATCCTTCAAACGTTCACAACAACTCTTACTTACTAAGGCTTCATTAGGATCCGCCCGCCATCATCACGCTAAAAGGGACTGCCCGCTATTAGGGTGGGGGTCCGGTGAGGGCAATTAGGATGCGCCTGCCACAGTGGTGGGCGCATCCCATATATTTATCATTGCCGCGGTTGGTGCTGAAAGCACCGCCCACCGCAATGCTAAAAATACATGTTGTGCTTTTCAATGCACAACGTGACGGGCACCGCGCGGGCCACCCGAGCATACTCCACATGCCTGCCGCCACAGAAAGGCATTCCAAAATGCACATTCTAATAGGGCTGCCGGTGCCTTTCAGACACCGGCACCATATTGAACCCTTTTCCGCCTGGTCGACAGCGGAACCCCCAGCCATTGTTATATGGCAGGGGTCTTTTCTACAGTGATGGCAGGAGGTTTGTCCCTGCCGGGCCGGCGGTGACTACCGCCGGCCAGGCGGAGGCAATCCACCTGCCATCTTAATGGGGCCCTAAGTATCAACAGTACAGTATACATACAGTACACCCATGCAGTGAGTGTAAGTCAATAGTTAAGGATTATGAATCTAACTTACCACCACCCGCCACTGGTGCTGGCTCACCCCCTGCAGCTCCTTCTGCAACTGCTTCATCCTCGCCAGCCACGTCACCTTCGCCACTGGCCCCAGCACTGGTGGTCGGTAGTGCGCCTAGAAAAAACATTACACATTTTTTAGGTGTCATAAACACCTCCCCCTATTGGTCAGTAGCCAGATTGAAAAAATAGTTAATAATATACAACCTACATCACAAGTAGAAATCAGGTAGTAGTACAGTAGACATTAGTAGTTATATGGTCCCTAGGGTCTTTCTAGTCTTTTCTTAGATAGCCCGAGCAATGCAATTATTTTACCTTTGTGTCTTTTATTTTTGCACATGTGACGTTACCTCACAGCTTGTTGTATAAGACACCTTTGAGCCCAACTGACCTCATATTGCCACTGTCTAAGCGCTGCGTACAAGGTCAACCAAAACATTAACAAGCCACTTTGTTATGAAGTTCTGGCCAACGGCGGGGTAACATGGCGGCCGCTGATTGAGGCGGTTGGGAGCTTCCTCTCTGTCAGCGGCGGGCGTGGTATGCTGGGAGCGAGTGGCGGTCTCAGCAGCTTTGGCAGGATTGCGGGCTGCATATTGTAAAACTCGTGTCCCATCTTGATCTCAATCGATCACCAGAAGCCGCTTTTCAGCACGTCTAAGAAAGGGAAAACAATGGCGCTGGGGAGCGTCTGGAGGGAAGCGTTGGTACATCTTAGGAGGAGCCGCTCTGCAGCCACAAGACCTGGGTTTCTGCCCTGGGTTTTACGAAGAGAATCCTTGCACACAGAGGCAAGCGAGCAGTCCCGATTTGTTTACTTTCCTCTTCATGAGGAGAATCTGAAAAGAACTTCTCATCTGGGTCCTCGGCGGCTCTATAAAGTGGAATCAATCGTGACTGAGGCAGACAGAGGTTTTAACAATGCAAGACGCACACAGCCTCCCATGATCCCGGTAAGGAGACAGAAGAGGGGAGGTCAGAAAGACCTTAAGGGTATAAAGGAGGGCACAGAGGATGGGGGCTTAAGCAAGGTGTCAGGCAAGAAAGGCAGGAGTAACAAAAAAAAGAGGAGAAGCAGGGGGAGGAAACATCAGCTGGACACAATTTAACTCAGGATTCAGCAAAAAAAAGTCTACAAAAGTCTTAGCAGTTAATAGATATACTCTAAGAAGTAGAGGAGTCTGGCGCGTAGAAGACTTGGTGGTCAGTGTAAAAGGTGTGCAGGGAAACCCGGTGGTTCAAGTAATTTCACCTAAGCATTCAAAAGAAGCTGAAGGGGACAAGTTATCTTCGCCAATATCTGAAATAGAAGGCTCTATAACGAAAAGAAAGACAGGGAACTCGGAAAGTAAAGAGAAAGAGAAAGAACCCAGTGGGAAAAGTAAAAAGCTAAAAATCACACCGTCTCTATGCCCATATTTTAAAGTGAAATCCCTGCATTCTCCTCCTAACTATTCAACTAGCCCTGTAGCACCAAAACAAAGTGTGAATATTTCAGCTCTAGCCTCAGAACTAAGTCAGAAAATAAATTTATATTTAAAAGCAGGACGCCAGGAGGATATTGTCACCCAAATACCATTAAAAAATAGATTTGGATTACTGGCAGGTTTGGAGGACTCCGCTTCGGTAGATACGGATGACCATACGGTAAAGCTCCTCCAAAGTATTCAGAGGGACCAAAGTTGTTTGCCCATTGCAGAACTCCCCTTTTGCCCCCCGGACGATGGTACTGGCCCAACTCCAGAGCGGATACAGGAATCTCCTCATGATTTGGGGAAACTAATGTTAACCATGTATGCAGAGATCAAACAAAGGTGTATTGTCTCTGAAGAAAACCCAAACAAATTTCAAGGGCAATGTGATTCGATGGAAGAAAACCGAAACAAAATCCAGGGCAATGTGAATCGATGAAAGTCAAGATTAACTTTTTAGTTAAGAGGGTCAGAGTTATGGAGCAAGGTGGTCTCTAATCAGATGGGGATCACTAAACTACAAAAACATGAACAAGAACTGAGAGATAAAATTGAATTCCTTGAAAATAATGCGAAGCGCAATAACATCAGAATTCTAAATGTTCCAGAAGGGGTAGAAGGGGGTAACATTAAATCATTTCTTGTCTTGCTTGTTTTAGAACAGAACAGTGATCTTGATCAAGCTTCTTTGGAAGAAGATATACAGAGAGTTCATCGCGACCCCTTCGTTGCTCACACCGGCAGAAAGTCAGCTAGGAGGATTTTAGTAAATTTTAGAACGTACACATTGGAGGAAAAGATTCTCACAGGGGCATTAAAAGCAGGATCATATAAATAAAACGACTGGTCTTACCGTATCGGATCCGACCTTTTCTCGCACCACGCTTGATTGTCAATGGGAACTTAGTAAATTTATTCCTGAACTAAAAGAGTTAGGTGCAACAGCAACAATTAGATTTCCTGCTTCACTTAGAGTGATGCTAAATAACAAAATGCACAATTTCAGAGATCCTAATGAAGTAAGAGCCTTTATAGATGGAACTAAAGCATAGCCACATCAGTAAGTTATCTGTACATAGATGCCCTCCGGGACAGGGAAAAGCTCTAAAAGAGGTGTAAGATTATACCTCAGGAAAAATGGGAGGGTTCCCCAGGGTGGGTGAGCGGGGCATAGATAGGGAAATAAAATGTATAAAAAATCTCAAGAAAAAATTCACAAAGGGTGAAGGAGCATTTGGGAAAAAAAACCCCAAAAAAGTCCTCAATTGTCACAGCCGTAGTTTAGGTTTAGGTTTTTTAGGCTACCAAGCAACATGGAGTGTGTTTTGATTTATTTGTTGGAATGCCGGTAAAGAATAAAATTAGTGGTCTGAAGATAATGACATGGAATGTCAACGGATTAAGTCTTACCTAGAAGAAAAAGATTTTTAGAGTATCTGAGACTCTGTGATTCGGATATTATTTTTGTTCAGGAATCATACTTGGCAAAAGAGGAATGGCCTGATATAATAAAATATCTACCTTGGCTAGATTACTGTTTATATACATCTCAATAAGTTACTATAAAAGGGGTAGCAATTTTGATCAAAAAAACATGTCATAGTGTACTGGGAGAAACACTGGTTGATCCGTCAGGGAGGTGGATCATAGTTAAGCTTAAAGTACAGGGTCTCTGGGTAGCTTTAGTCGGGTATTACGGCCCCAATTTAGATGATACAGAACCCCTAAAAAATGTATTTTTACATCTACTTGAGGTGAACTTCCCTATTATCATGGGGGGCCATTTTAATACTACTTTGGATCCAAGTCATGACTCTACATCTAAGAGGTCAGCAGCGGCTAACCCAAAAATGAGGGCGGTAGTGCAGTAAATAATGCAAGACCTAGGCTTGATAGATATTTGGGCTACAAAGGGCCCGAAACTCCGACAAGCTGCAGGGAGGTACACGTTTTATAACAAAAAACATGGCCATAGGGCACGAATAGATTTCTTCTTGGTTTCTTCTTCGATTAGTCAGCAAATAAGTAGGGTATTGCACATACCAGATCACTCTGCAGTTGTTTTATATCTTGAGATAAAACATAACACAGAGGAAAGGAGATGGACTATGAATAGATCCTGTGGAGAAGTGTGGCTCAATGGTGAGAGCGGCAGACCCTGATGCAGAGGTCTGGCCCAGGACCAGGGTTCAATTCCCTGCCTCAGCGGGTCTTGGGCTCAAAAATTCCACGGACCTGATAATTCTCACCTCGGTGCCTATTCCAATCATGGAGTTCCACTCAGCAACTCTTAAGCTTGCTTAATCTCCACAACGGCCCCCACAATGCTAAGAATGCCTGGCCTACACCTTGGGGGTGCCCAGGAGTGGACGCCTCACAGGGAAAGCCAGGATGGGTTCCACAGCGGTGTTCGTACAAGCGCCTTGAGACCCTTGCAGGTAAGTAGTGCACTATACAAGTATCAATTAACATTTTATATTTACATGCTTATAGTTTGATTTAACAATAATAACTACCCTGAAACTTTCCACAAAGTAATTCTTCAACATTAACCTTGGATCTGCACCTTTGGATACGGTCTAGGATGCTTTTAAAGCCTACCTCAGAGGTATATTAATTGGTCTTGGTATATCACATAAGAAAAAGGAAAAAAAAGAACTTGAGGTACTAGAAAAGCAGTCAAAAGAGCACAGAGAGTGCTAGATGGCTCTCATAATACAACAAACGAAGAAGAACTATCCAAGACTAAGGCTAATCTAGCTGATTACCTAGAGATTAAGATAAAACAAAAATGGGAGGCGAGTACATTCGCAAATCATGATTATGGGGAAGGCCTGGAAAACAAGGGCAGACCTAGTTAGGAATACCATTAAAGAAATCAAATGTCCGGAAACTGGGCTAGGGATAATAGAGGAGGGAGGGATTAAACAAGCATTTTCACTGTTTTTTCAACATCTCTATACAGAGAATCTAAGTCCAGACACTGATCAAATAGCAGCCTTCTTTCAAGATATTGATCTCCCAAGTATTAGTGAAAAAAATAGGAATGAGCTATCAGCCCCATTTACGATTGAGGAAATTTATGGAGGCATTAAAAGCTTGAAGAAAGGGAAAACTGCAGGACCCGACGCTCTACCTAATGAAATATATTCTACTTTAAAGGAAGAGTTAGCGCCCATATTATTAGATTTGTTCAACTCCATCTACATCTCACAACTGGCTTTCCATGTATCATGGCAAGCAGCCACCATAATTGTATTATTAAGACCTAATAAAGACCCAAAGATAAGTGAGCCATATAGACCGATCTCCCTACTCAACTCAGACTATAACATTTTTACTCAGTTAATCTCCAAGAGACTGGAGAGGGTGATCAGTCTTGTCATTCACATGGACCAGAATTGCTTTATTAAGGGCAGACACCTTCACAATTTAACTCACAAACTAATCGGTATAATTGACTTGGCCACCACAATCCACAAACTGTTAACAATCATGACCTGTGACGCAGCTAAAGCGTTTGACAGGGTGAATTGGGTGTTTTTACAAGAAATAATTTGGTGTTTCAATCTAGGAGATAAGTTTTTACAAACTGTTAAATTCTTATATAATAGCCCAGTTGCACGGGTATTGGTAAATGGATACCTTTCGCTGCAATTTAAAATAGTAAGAGGAACAAGGCAAGGGTGTCCCCTCTCTCCATTGCTTTTTGATATTTTTATTGAGCCACTCGCTATTAAGCTAAGGAAATCTCAGGCAATAACTCCATTTGTTTGTAATGATTAGGAAAAAAAAATAAGCCTTTACGCAGATGACCTAATGAATTGCACGGGTCATTTACAAGATTAAATATCGACTATTTGGGAAATCATAACAAGATTTGTGGAAATATCTGGTTATGCAGTGAACCACAATAACACTGAAATTATGCAATGGAACACATTTTACAGTTGTCCACAAATAAAGCAAAATATTAGGTATTTCAGCGTAGAGGTGGTACAGAAAATTGAATCAATAGCAAAGGTTAATTTTGATAAAGTAACAGCGAAAGTAAGAACTCTACTACAGAAATGGGAAGCTTTGCCATTATCCTTTTTAGGCAAATCTAATCTTGTAAAGATGTCTATCCTCCCAAAGTATACGTTTTTATTTAACTCTATTCCTCTGGAGTTTATGAAGGAATGGATAAATAAGATGCAAAGTCTTTTTATTAGTTTCATATGGGCAAAAAAAAGCCCCCGAATAGCTTGGCAAAAGCTTAGAGCTAAAAAAGAGAATGGTGGGATAGAAACTCCAGACCTTCTTCAGCATCAGAGGGCATTTCACCTAAAAATCTACAGGCAGCAACTGGGTGACACCCTAGAATTTTCACCACTATATTAGGCCCTAACAGTTATTTATAAATCCCAAGCTAGATTCTTATTGTTTAAATTTGGCGACCCAAAATACTACAAGAAAGTGAAATTAAAAGTCCTATCCGCAGCATGCAGGGGATGGCATCAAATAAGACTATCACAACGTATTCCTTATTACAGTACTTTGGCCCCAGTATGGAACTCACCGGGAACCCCAATTTGTTTACAAGACTCCCTAGCCAAAGTAATTCAAGACAATGGATTAGAAAGGTGGGGGGAGTTGTTGGAGCACGATGAATTGATATCATGGCCAAAACTTCAAGTTGCAACAAAGGGGGACATCTCTGAAATTCAAGTATCTTCAATTTTTAAGCTGGGCTAAATCACTTTAAAAAACTGGAAATGGAAATGGGTGGTTTGAACGGAAGGCAGCTACTTTTCCAGTGGGACGGAAGGAAATTGCCATATGGTACTGGAATATGATCCACTCCCATGAAGATTTGCAGCAGTGGCCCGGATCTATTTGGAGGAAAGAGCTGCCTAGCTACGATCGGGGTACCTTATGGCAAGTATCTCCATCTCTTCTATGGCAAATTGTTAACGCTGCACCATTAAGAAAAAACATTTATTTACAGTTCATAAGGCTTATTGGACCCCAAGAAGATTATCCAAGTTTGGTTCCAGGAGAGTGAAATGTCAAAAGTGCGGGGAAATAGAGGCTGATGAAGCACATATGTTTTGGAGATGCCCAGGATTTCAACCGTTTTGGGAGACAGTAGGTTAAATGATTTTCAGCATCATGGGGGTTGAAGGAAAGGTGAGTCTCCCACAGGTAATTTTTGGGGTAATACCAGATAAGGACACATTAACTAGCCTTTGGAAGAAGTATAAAAGTTTAATGTTTGTGCTAATTTTATTGGCACGAAGGGAACTAAGTATTAATTGGGTTTTGCCTGGCCCGCTGTTAGAGAGCGATTGGATCCATAGGGTTGCCAAATTAGATAGGGCAATACACACAACAAAAAACACCTAGATTTTGGGATATTTGGGACAATTATTGTAAAACCAGATAGGAGCAGACGATGGGCCACATTAGGTATAGTGTAGTAAATATCCTTTCAATTTTTTTCTTCTTTTCCTCCTCCTATTTCTTGGTAGTTATGTTTTTCCTTTTCTTTTTCCTTTGTTTTCTTTTTATCTCCTTTTTTTCTTCTTGCACTATTTTGTAGGGGATTTCAGTCTATGAATATGTTTAGCCATACAGGTTTGGGATGGGATAGTCCATTGGGTGTGGACTGATAATCCTAGAGCAGAAGTTTCTGCGGGACCTGTTATACTGGAGAGCGAGCCTGGGGTACAGAGTGATGGACTATGAGGATGAAGGTCGAGGCCAGACGTGGACCCGAAGTGATGCGTACACGCCTTCAAGGGGTTGCTGGTGCTTCCACCACTGTTCAGTTATCATGATTTCCCATTTTTTTTCTATGGACTTCTAGTTGTTGTAACTGTAAGTAAGTGTAACAATGTTTATTGTTTTAATGTTATGCAATTTCCTGTGGGTGCTGCATTATGGAACAATGTTCAGAGCTTGTCAATTCAAAATAAAACTTTTGAACTTACATAGACTCGGTGGTATTTGGTGTGGACTTACACGAGTTAGCGAGCGAAAGGAAGGGTGTGCATGAGCATTGCTACCACGACTGAGAGGTTGGGTGCCTTATGTTCTGGGTTGTCTACTTGTTGGGTATCTTGGGGGGAGGGTTCGGAGAGCTAATAGTTATGACAAGACACTTCTATAACTAGTCAGGCAGGGGATTGTGGTAGGATATGAACTTCTGCAAAGTTATGTATGTGCAAAATCCCTACAACAGTAGTAGTATGTCCTATCCTATCAAATAGTAATAAATCTGGTTGGGCATTTGTTGGTGGGAATTATCGAAAAGCCTCAAGATTAACAAAGACCCAAGAGCAATAAGACTAGAAGTAGAACAAGAGGACAACCCAAAGGACTGGACTCAATGGCTAGAGCTACAGGTGAATCTGAGTTTTATTTAAAACCTTTTAAATAAAGAGTGGCCAAACTGGGCAAGCTTAGCTACTACAGACAGACTAATAGTAGTAGTACAGAGAGTCATCATAGCAGAGGAATTTAGAGGCAGGGATAACAAGAATTTCGAAACAGATAGTCCAGTTCGAAGGATAATTGTTGGTAGAAAATAGCATTAGGAATTCCGGAAACAATAGTTCAGAAAAAATATGGTGCATTAAAGGTTCTGGAATAAGAATTATTAATATTAAAAACAAGAAGACTTACTAGGGCCAGCAGAAATGCCCTTGTCTGTGTCCTCCTGTTGCTGTTGTGCTCCTACCACTGGCTGCAACCCTGTCTGCCTGCCCCTGGGTGCTAAACAAGAAAGATATAAGTAAGAGACAAACATTGATGATTGGTGTGAAACACATTAAATATTTTTAAAGGACGGTCAAAAAAACATTTATGTAAACAACAATTGCAATAAATAAATTGACCAATCTCATCTGGTCAACAAGTAGTATCTGGGGATTTGCGGTTCAACTACTTACAATTTATCAACACTAATTCAGTCTTCCATTCTGATTCCAGAATACTATCTAAGCCTAAGTAGTACCTACCACCTGACCTAGCCCACCTATTCCAGGCATGCCAAATGTACATTAAGTATGCATTTCCACTTCTTTTAGTCCTCAACAATGCATAAATGGTCAAATGGAGGACACTTGACTACATTTTTGTATACACCAAATTTTTTGTTGATTGATTGATGCTGATTTTCTGCTAGTGCTAAGCCTATTACCACTCATTGAACAAAATAGAAAAGTATCTACTAAAGACTGGGGTACTTGCAGCACGTGACGGGACAGAGGGGGCATCGCGCATACCAATAAAAAATTACAAACTCATCAAAGTAACTAAACCTAAGTATCAATCCGCCCCTATTTCTTAGTGACAGGACAAAGTAAGGACTAGAATCACTGTAGCATTACGTAACTTAATTTCTCTAAAATAAACTCTTACATAATCACGCTAAGGGGGCGCAAGCGCAAACTTGCAAACAAGTAAGATTAGCAGTGCAAAAGAGCACCTGTGTTATAACAATCACAGAAGACTTTTAAACGTAATTTACCTGTAATGTAAGCAGCAGCATTATAGGTGGTTGGAAAAAAAAAAGATATTCGCAATGTATAACGCAGAGCAGAATAACAGGCACAAAGTATTAATAATTAAATAGTTACTCACCAAGACCCGGGACCTCCACCCCTAGCAGTTACAGCAGGTCCTGCTCCCGGTCCAGGATATTGGACCACCGGTGCGTCAATTAGTTCTGGGTGCGCCGGACCCCAGAGCAGCAAAACACTGCCCGGCGCACCTTCCCCCACCACTGCCGATGCTCCCGGAGCCCGTACCAAGGCCTGCCACCTGCTGCCAGGGTTAAGGGGAGGTGGCGCTGGACAAAGAAAACCTGTGCAGCCAACTCGAACTCCCCAAATAAGGCCTGTGCCTGCACCCCTTGTGGGTGCCGCCTTCTGCAAGGAAGGCGGTCACTGCTCTGGCTCCTGCATTGAGCCCTTTCACCCTTCAACATGGTCCTGGGGTAGACGGGGTGGGTAAGAATAGGTAAACAAATTTAAAAAGTAAGTAAATGAAATGAAAAGAGCAGGCAATAGAAAAAGAGTAAAAACATAGTTGAAAAAACACAAAAAGTAGATAAAATAAAAATATAGAAGCAGGAAAATACTGAGAGAGAGAATAAATAAAAAAGCTTTTAAAAAGTGTTTAGAAACAAAGGATTGAAAAGATAGAGGGAGGATTCAAAAGCAGGCCCCAGAACCATAGCAATAGAGTGAAAAACAAGATGGCCGTGCCCATTGCGACCGGGTGGGCAAGTTTGCATGATATTTTGCCCCCGAGCACGCAAAAAGCGTTGCGAACACGTAAAAGCAGTCCTGAACAGGAAATACGTATCACGAATGGGCGCGAGCATGCATTACGCGACCCGGAACAGGAAATAAGCACTGTGAGCAGGTGGAACAAATGAAAACAAGATGGCTGCAACAATAGGCGACCCCATGGGCAAGTTGGCGAGACATTTCCAACGCGATCACGCAGAAAATATTGCAAAAAGGCGGATAGAAACGTCTTTGTCTTCGCGATATTTGCGCAGATTTTTGACATTTTCGCAATCGTTTTTCACAGTGAATTTCGCTAATTCCGCCCAACCCTAGGAAATATACGGCTAATATCTTTGACAGGCATACGACAGAGCTAAAGTGGCATTGACAGCATGATGTTTATTGAACAGTAGTAGTGAACATGACCATGTGGCCCTGGTTCACTGCAGTGATCCGACTGGCTCACTCACCTTTTATAATGGTCTGTTGATGTGTGTTACACTCACTCCTGCTCAACATCATGATGTTGGAAATAATGCACAATGAAACCACACATGAGTTCCAATTTGGAACAGTGTGCACATTGTGCATGTGTGTGTGCTGGAAGTGTATGTCCACCATCAGACACTCAAGTACAGTCAGAAGTGAGTGTAGCACCAATTAGTGTGGGGTGACTAAGTGTGTATGCTGCATGTCATAATGCAGGTGTTAATCAAACATGTGTTTCACAGACTTGCCCCATAAATATTTTGACAGTAAACAGAGGGGTATCATATGAGCATGGCCACACAGTGGAGGGCAGGAAGTCACTCTATTGTACTGCTATGCAGGAAAGCAAAAGGGCATAAATGCACTGCATCTAATAGTATGCACTGCGTTCCTGATGTTTCCCCTTTGTCAGTGCCATTTTGGCTAGCTGGCTAGGCCTAACACAGACTCCCTTGCACAATGTATTAAAAAGGAAGGTCTGGGCCTGGCAAATGGGTTAACTTGTCCGGGTAAAATGGCAGTGTAAGCAGCACGCACAAACAGGGCTTGAGACATGTTTTAAGGAGCAACTGAAGTAGGTGGCACAATCAGTGCTCAAAGCCCACTAGTAGCATTTAGTTTACAGGCCCTGGGCACATGTAGTGCTCTTTACTAGGGCCTTTAGGTAAATTAAACTAGGCAATTGTGGTTAAGCCATTGTTACAATGTTTTAGGGACAGAGTACCTGTACGTTAGCACTGGTTAGCAGTGGTAAAGTGCCCAGAATTCTAAAGCCAGCAAAAATGAAGTCAGTACAAGGAGGTCAGAGGACAAAACGTGAGGGGAAAATACATAAAGGATGCCAGGTCCAACTCCTGCCAAATTAAAAGTAGGGTTTTAATGGAAGGTATATTTTTAACCCAGACAGAAGCAGTGATGGATTTTCTGGAAATGTATAAGAATTCTAAAAGAGAGACAAGCAAGGGCAACAGCATCCCGTGACCTTGCTGCCAAGTTTGGCTATGTAAATATGAATGCAGTGAGAATGACTGAAAAATAAGTTTAATCATATATATGATAAAGATATAGTAGTTTATGATATACTACCAATATTCTCGATGAATTAGCTAAATCCAAGATGTGAAAACTGAATAATGCTAGTCATGCATGACAGATAGTACTGATTAAGGTATTACAATTCTAGACATGATTGTGTGTTGTTAGTAATACTATGGCAATGGCCATTCTGGATAAATGTGACAAAGGTAGATGCTGATGTCTTGTTGATGGATTTGTAAATGTTTAGACCTGCACACCAGTTAAAGCGTGTATTTTTGATCAATGTTTTAAATTTTAGTTCAATGGCAGTAGTGAACAATTGTAAATATCAATAAGGACTAGCTAGAGAAAGAATTTAGAAGACTCAAGTATGTACGTAACTGTTAGAGGGGGATTCCCTCAAGCTTGATCTGTTTTGTCTTGTGAAAAGCTTCAAGGGTCGCCTGGCAGAGAAAGAGACCGAGTTTTTCGATCTGGTTCCTCCTTGGACCAATTTGTCCTTCCGCCGCGCCCGTATAACAAAACAGATCAAGCTTGAGGGAATCCCCCTCTAACAGTTACAACGCCTTAGCGTGCGCCACACATAGTCAAAGAACTACACAAACACTTAAATATAAGTTTAATATTTAATTTAATTTGCACCTTCTCACTTAAATAAATGGTCCTTAGAAAAGCCAGCTTAAACAAAGGCACTGGCTGAAACATGTAGACCACACTAGACGTTGGAGGTCATAATCCATACTCCATAATTACGTCTACCTGCCTTTTATTCGCTAACAGAGGCCCAGTTTATTAAAAGTAAGTAACCCTCGGGTGCTGGGACCTTCTGTATAGCTTTTAACCTTTCACCTTCTCACCCTTTTCACTGCACACTCAGCAAAATACCAGCTCCGCAGTCTCCTGGCGTTGAAGCACACCCGGGGCACATTCAGTGCCACTGTGGTGGGCCCGATGATGAAGCATGCCACCGACTAGGTTGGTGGGTGAGGGCTTTTTAAGGAAAACAATGCTTTTCCCTACACATTGACGTACCTACTTGAGTCTTCTAAATTCTTTCTCTAGCTAGTCCTTATTGATATTTACATATAAATCAGGGGATACGGTCTAGCATATCTAGTCCTCTCTCTCCCATTGATCTGAGTAGTAGTGAACAATTGCCTGAAACTTTTAGCCCAAAATGTAAATTCATGTCTCCAATATCCCACAAACGTTTAGACGACTTTGAGACACTTGTCAAAAAGGATCTTGAACACATTCAGTACACAAAACCCAAACACACAAACTTAATGAAAAAGGAAACACACATGTTCAATACATTGAGACAAGACTCCAGAGTTACATTTCAACTAGCCGATAAGGGAGGAACCCTTGTTATGATGGATACTGCATTTTATGAGAATAAAGTTGATCTTCATGTTCAAGATGAGGATACATACATCAAATTAGATTCTGATCCCACGAATAAATTTGCACAACTATTGGCAAAGATAGTGGAGACGGCTGAAACTAAAGGATTGATAACTGCAAACACTTCAAAATATCTGCAAATGAAAATGCCTAAGATACCACATATGTATATGCTGCCGAAAATACACAAACATGCCACTGACCCTCGGTTTTGTCCTATCGTGGCAGGATGTGGATCGATACATGAACCAACAGGACGTTTTATTGATCATCATCTGGTACAAGGGTGGGTCACATGCGTACAAGATACAACAGACTGTCTCAATAATACCATTAGTATGGATTTTGTGACCGATCTTCCACCTGCATCAGGTAATACTGCCATTCTAGTGGTGGTGGATTTGTTTACTAAAATGGCGCATTTCATCCCGCTACCTAAGATCCCTACTTCTAGAGAAATGGCTTTGGTGTTTATGTCTTCTGTAGTCAGGATCCATGGGTTGCCATCCGCGAATATATCTGACAGGGAGCACAGTTTGTGTCCCATTTTTGGACTGAACTGTGCTCTGTGCTTAAGATGGAAATACGATTATCATCAGCATATCATCCACAATCTGATGGTCAGACTGAGCGAACTAACCAAATCATGGAGCAGTACCTAAGGTGCCTTGTGTCATCCCTGTCCTTTGAATGGGTGGTTGCTCTTCCTATAGCAGAGTTTGCCTACAACAATAGTCTGCATACTGCTTTGGGCATGACTCCTTTTTTTGTTCAATGGGGTATCATCCTAGGGCGTTAGCCATCCAACCCACTGGGCATGTGCCAGCCATAGACGATATTTGTAGGAAGTTGGGCGATATTTGGGGTAAAGCACGGGAACAATTGCAGGTGGCGAAGGTCAACATGAAAGCCCAGGCTGACAAACATCGTATCCCTGCTCCATCATATAAGGTGGGCGATCAGGTGTGGTTGGCCTCTCGTCATCTTAGGCTGCAGGGGTCTCGCAAGTTACAGACTAGGTCTGTGGGTCCGTTTGCTGTCATGCAGGTGATTAACCCTGTGGCTATGAAGCTTGAGTTGCCTGACGGTTATAAGGTCCATCCTTTGTTTCATACGTCTTTGTTAAAGCCTTATGTTCCCTCTACTCAGGTATTGCCACCACCTCCTCCCCTGATGGTTGATGGGGAAGAGGAGTTTGAGATTCAAGCTATTTTAGATTCCAGACGCAGGAGGGGTCGCCTCTTCTATCTTGTTGATTGGAAGGGCTATGCACCGGAGGATCGGACATGGGAGCCGGCTGGAGGTGTACATGCGCATCGGTTGGTTTGCTTGTTCCATACACAACATCCCTTTAAACCCCGCCTTGTGGGAAGGATCATTGGGGGGAGGGTACTGTTAGAAATTAGGTCTGGTCCACTTTCTATTGCAATGCTTTGCCATCACATGACCTGCCTTGTTGGGATTTAGGACTGGCCCAACCCATGAATCAGTTCTTGGTATCTTATTAAGTTGGGTTCCAGGTTCTGGGTCTCTTTGTTTCAGTCTTGTTGGGTTCACAGGCTCGTGTTCCCTATTCTATCCATTTTTACCTGGTTTTGGATTCCCGTTTTTTGTTGCTCACTCCTCTGAACCTTTGCCCCTCCCCCCCTTCACTTGTTGGACTTGTTCGTTATCCGTAAACCATAATATCAGTGACCCTGCCTCTGGAGCTCGGTTTTTGTGAAGCTTGTCGACTCATCCTTAGAGGGATTGCTGGGGCCCCAGCCCCCTCGGACACTCACCTGACACGAAGTACAACACATTGGGACCTCTGGTGAGAAGAGAGGAGCCACCCGGAAAACGCTACGGGACTGCAGAGTAGCGTGCTTGACTTCCGCAGTTTGTGTATCTGTCCACGTAGTTGTATGCTGCTTGGTCGTTTCCCGCGCGCTGACAGAATTAGAACAGCGCGAGTTCGCGCCGGACGCTGTGTTGAGTAGTTGATGTATTTTCTTTGTCCTCTTACCGAGTATTGGTTGCTCACCTGTCCCTAGGGGGTTTTTTATGCCATTGAGTCGGCTTTTTCCCCCCTATATCCATTTATTAAGAGACCTGTGCATAGAAGACATTCCTGGCAAATACCCCTAGACAAACGAAGACCGTCACTGGGATTCACCTGTTTTCCTGCTACCTGCACTTCCCGGGGCCGGTCCTGTCTTTGATACAAGTAAGGAGGTGGTGTACTGTATATGGCAGAGTGTGGTCATAGACTAAGGAGGGAGGTTGTTGGGATCTGGGGACACAAGAAGTAATTGTGCATATTATTCCTGTAGGTGCAGAAGCGTGGAGGTGGTAGCAAGTGATTGGTCTGCTGTCCTGTTCTAAGGGGTGAAGGTGTCCTGTCGTCTCTTTCCCTTGTTTTGTTTTCCCACCCCCTGTCCTGGACTCAGGTGTTGTCTCATGGTTGTATATATCCTATGAGTAACATTTGTGTTGGGGTAGTGGATTGGGCCATACTACGTTCCTGCAGTGTTGGTCGGGCCGGTGGAATCTAACAGCAACTCTGTCTGGATAGCATCTAGGATCTTATGAGCTGTCCCTTCAAGGCTGGGATATGAGGGAGAGACCAGCAGGGACTTTTTTTAGCATTTCTATGAAATGTATACTATTGGGCAAAGTGTGACGCAGAAGTGGAGAGACCTGTCCCACTCTTTAGGCTGTTTCTGCAGTCACACAGAGACCATCCGAAAGACGGAAAGCATTGAAGGGTAACAACATGCAAGATGACTGACTTTTCCCTGACCTCTCTATCTCCATGGAACATAACAGCTTGCTGGGAATTTCATTTGATATCACATGGCATTCTGCAGTGTTTTATCTAGTGTTTGTACTATACATATACCAGACATATACATGCATACATACCTACATGTGTCCCTAGCTTCATTTTTCAGATTTTATTTATTTTTCTAAATTTTAGTCAAATTGTATTGTGTGGGTTTTGTGGCTTTAATTGATGTTTGTACAGCTTCAGCCTATCACACATTACTCTGAACAATATCAAAGTGTTCTGCATGTGCCACTGCTAACAGGGTTTGAGAAGAGATTTCCTAAAGAACAGTGTTGTAGCATAGCAAGACTGCACCTTATGACGTTAGAGTGACCTCCCTCTCAGATAAATATTCTATTTTCTAACAGTACTCACAATCACCTATTGCCTTGTTGGATTGCTTCTTTGAAAGCCCTTGTTTAAGAATCTACTGGATATTAACTTTCATGAACAGGTGCTATGGAGAGAAGAGACCTAATAAATGCTAGACCTTACCTTATTGAAGTTTCATTTATTTTTTCAACACCGGGGATGAGGATGGGATAGACCTTTCCATGTCGTTCCATCAAGTGGAACTTCATCCAGATTCCCAGGAACTAACTGCATTTACCACTCCTATAGGTTTGTTCATGTTCCGCAGGATGCCGTTTGGCAAATTTCAGAGGGTGTACCCAAAATATTATGCTTCCACAACAACATATTAATTTATGGTGCCACCACAAAGAGGCTGATAAATGCAAGGTAGGAGTAGGAACTGTAGAATATCATGGTCCCACCATCGCCAAGGATGGCTTCAAAACCAAAAAATGAGTCTACCTGATGCTGTAGAGAAAGGAGAGGTGTGGCTCACTGGTTAGAGGCGGCAGACCCGAGTGCAGAGAACGGCCCGGGACCAGGGTTCGATTCCCGACGCGGCAGGGTCTTGGACCAGGATCAGCGGACTGATAATTCTCGCATCGGTGCCTACTCCGACCAGAGATCACACTCGGCAACTCTGGGCATTAGCTTGCCTCATCTCCACAACGGCCCCACACAAACGCCGGGGATGCCTGGCTTCACCTTGGAGACCCCCAGGAGGGACTATCTCACAGGGAAAGCCAGGACGGGTTCCCCAGCGGTCTATAGCGCTACGAGGCCTCCGGGTAGCAGTGCGCTTTACAAGACACTACAATTCCTGCCACTACATCCAAACAAGAACTTCTGTCATTCTTAGGTCTCGCAGACATTTATGGCAAAATATGTAAAGAATTTTCAGACTTAGCAGGCAACCTTAGAGATCTTACAAAAATCATCACCATACAAATGGCTAAACGAACACCAATCCTCATTTGAAAATATAAAGGATGATATACTCTCTGCTCCGTATCTGTGTAATTTGATCCCTGCAGAAAAACAGTTCTTGCCACATGTTAGATCTGGGGGTCTCTAGTTGGCAATGGTTATCACCTTTGTCCAAATAGGGACCTTTACTTCTAAGTCAGGATAAGGGGATTACACTCCTTAATAGCCCCCTGCTCACCCCCTTGGTAGCTTGGCACGAGCAGACAGGCTTATCTCAGAAGAAGTGTGTTAAGCATTTGTGAATATACACAGTAATACAGTGAAAACACTACATATGGACACAACAGGTTTTATAAAAATAAGTATTCTTTGTATAGACCTAAACACAAGACCACAAATGACAAAAATCCACAATACTACACTTAAGATTACTTAAAAGATGATTAAAGTCTCTTAGTTGAAGTTGTTGGTAAATGTGACAAGGTTCTCAACAAAGTACCTGGTAGCGTAACGCAAAGTGAACAAAAGGATTGCAAAAGGGGAGATGCATTGGTTTCGTGACCCGAGGAACAGTTGCGTCCTTCCTCAATGCGTGCGCAGAGTAGGGGACTCATCGTGAGCCTAACTGGTGCGGAGGTGATGCGTAGATTCTCGGGTTTGCGGGTCCGGTGCGGTGCGCAAGATGGCGCCTTGATGCGATGCGATGATCCAGTTGCAATGTGAGATGATGGCGCCCTTGATGCGGCGATATGATGACGATGACTCCATGGCAGCCTTGCAATGACTCTGCACTTTGGAGCCGTGACAGGCCCAGAATATTCTGTAGATGAAAGTCCTTACAAAGGTCCTTCTCCTTTCCCTTGGCAATGAAGCAAACACTGCAGGCCAACCCAGCAAACAGCACACTGGCAGAAGGGCAGTCCAAACTCCTGCAGCTTCCTTGTTTCTTCTCCTTGGCCGAAAGGTTTCTTGTTCCAGAAGTGATTTAATTTCTTGGGGTCAAGGTCCCAATACCCCAAAATCCTTTATTCTCTGAAGGAAGAGAGGCCTCTGCCTAGTCTAAAATAGTTCTTGAGCACTTTGTTTACATGACTCACGTCTTCCTTTCACTGTGCAGGGCAGAGACATCAGCCGCCCCACAGGAGGTGGAGCCAGCACAGGGGAGGAAAGATACAGATCTGGAGCACTCTGTTGACATGATTCCTCCTCTCCTTTCACAGTGAAGGGCAGAGACATCAGAAAAACCACAGGGGGTGGAGCCAGCATAGTAGAGGGAAGGCCCAGCCCTATTCAGGTCCCAGGTGCAACTCCTCCCACCCACCTAGATGCAGGTATCTCTATTCACCACCGGGCTGCCCAACCTGTCTCCTGGAATCCCCCAGCCCTGTCACTCGCAAACCCAGACAAGGAATACACAACCTAGCAGGCAGGCTCAAATGGATAGGCAAGCACATACCTATTTTCTAAAAGTGGTATTTGCAAACACAGAATATTAAAATAAACTTGTATTTTATTATTCTGAGTTCGGGCATACTAAATTCAAATGTATACCATGTTCCCTGAGTCAGTTAGGATTATAAGAATGTAATATTCTAACGGCCCAATCTGCCTATGAGAACAGGTAGCCTTCAATAGTAAAAAAGGAAGTTGGCTGTAATTCACTATTAGAACATGCTACACACATCAAAGCATGTCCTACCTTATACTTACAATGCACCCTACCCGTGGGCCTACCATAGGGGTGTCTAATATGAAGCAAAGGTAAGGTTAAGGGACTGGCAAGTGGGTGCACTTGGCAAATTCGACATGGCAGTGGTAGATTGCACACAGGCCTTGCAATGGCAGGCCTGAGACACTCTTTACAAGCTGTTTCTGTGAGTGTCACAGCCAGTGCTGCAAGCCCACCAGCAGCATTTGATTTACAAGCCCTGGGCACACATGGTGCACTGTTCTAGGGGCTGACAGGTAAATCATATAACCCAATCATGGAATAACCAATTAGTACATTAATTTAACATAGGTAGCACTTGCACTGTGGCACTGATTAGCAGTGGCACAGTGCCCAAAGCATAAATCCAGCAAAACATATCAAAACAGCGGAGGCAATCTGGCAAAAATGGCAGGGAGACTCACGCCCATGATGTCAGGTATAACACCACAGATACCAGCACCAAAGGTCTTGGGGCCATGTTATCCCATGTCATCAATGGTAAAGAATGCATTTTGGCCTCCGCCTTGTGCACCCTCAGTAATTCAGAAAAAAACTACTCTACCTATCCAACATAATCTCCATCCACTGGTCTGACCACCACCTCATATTAGTCACAATTGCTACCACGCCCAACCCCCACCCACTAAAAACATTTAAACTAAGAAATTGACCAGAAATCTAAACTTATCCCCCCTGGAGAATTAGAGTCTAAACTCCAAGCCCACCCTTCTTCTCACCCATTCTCCCAAGGTGCTAATGAGCTCATCGAACACTTTAATAAAGTTGTTACCAATGTCCTAGACCTAATGGCCCTGCCTAAACTAAAAAATCAAACAAGTATCCAATCCAAAACATGGTTCAACTCAGAGCTCAACAACGAAAGATGCTCACTTACACTGATGGAAAGAACATGGAGACAGTATCCTTCTCCCTCACATTTGGCACACCTCAGATTAGCTAGATCTTCATACAAGAAACACATTTTTAAAGAAAAGGCATACTTTTTTCGTTCACAACTTGACTGGGCCTAAAATAGACCTAGAGAACTGTTTAACATTGTTCGTAACCAAACATCCTCTGCCCCCCAAAACCGACGGCCTCCACTGCTAAGTGTGAAGAAATTGCCAACTTCTTCTTGGAAAAAATTGCCAAAATTGATCAATCTTTCCTGTTAAGTCAAATCCTTACCAACTCACAATATACTGCTGATATTGCATCAACAGCTCATACCTTATTTCCCTTATCACCTGATCCTGACTCACACTTGCCACACTACTTACCCCAAATTACTCCTTAGACTTACCTACTACCGCACCTCCCCTTGACTACTCCCCACACTTACCCACCAACACACCCCTTGCACTTACCCACTCTTACACTCAACCTAAAAACAATGCCTCCTAGCATAATTTCCAACATGTTACTGAGCTTAAAGTTCTTAACATCTTTGCAAAACTAAAACCGTCCTCTCACACTAAAGACCCCTCCCTTCAAACCTTATCCATGACCTTAAGCAGATCATTGCTTGATCTTGGACCACAATCATCAACTCCTCCCTTGCCACAGGCTGTGTCCCTATTTCTCTCCAACTCGGACAAATCATCCCCGCTATTAAAAACCCTAATGCCAACCCTAATGACTTAAACAATCTCCGACCTATCTCTAACCTCGCCTTTCTTTTCAAAACCCTTGAAAAATGTGCCCTGCTCCAATTAGACAAACACATCAAAAATTTCAACTCACGGGATTCTTTACAATCAGGCTTAAGGAAAGGCTGCAGTACTTAAACTGCGATGCTAAACATAATAGATGACATTCACCACTGCCTTGATAATGGTGAGACCTGCCTACTTATTCTCCTTGATCTTTCTGCAGTGTTTAATACAGTTAAGTTGGCCTCAGTGGTCCGGTTCAAAAATGGTTTTTCTCCTATTTCCAACACTATAAACAGAAAATCCAGTTCCAAGATTGCCTTTCTAACCCCACACCGGTCTCTGAAGGGGTCCCTCAGGGATCTATTCTCTCTCCCTTTCTCTTCAATCTCTTTATGGAACCCCTCACCCTCATTCTAAAGCAAGCTGGAATCAATTACCACCTCTATGCAGATGACACCCAACTCTACTATAAGATTAAATCCCACTTGGACAACCTACACCTTAATAACACCCTGACAAATGGTAGGAAACAATTGCTTGATCTGGGAAGAGGTACATGCATCCCACATAATATATCTCTGCAAAATCTACAAAGGAAAGAGGCCCTTTTCTCTAACTGCTCCTTTCGGATCAACCCTGACCTCTATAACTATTCTAGGCTTACTAATAGGGCAGGGAAAAGATTGGAAACTAGAAAGCATGTGGTTAAAGGAAACAGAGAGAGGGGGCATAGGGACAATAACACAAATGGGCCTGGATCCAGGAGAAAGCACTGGAATGGATCATCTCCTTCCTCGACGGAAGAACACAGAGAGTCCGCCTACCACCGTACAAGTCAGAGGCCACCGAAGTCATCTGCGGCGTCCCTCAAGGATCCTCGCTGAGCCCCACCCTCTTCAACATCTACATGAGCCCCCTCGCAGCCATCGCACGCCAACACAACCTCAAGATCATCTCCTACGCTCCTACGCTGACAACACCCAGCTGATCCTCTCCCTGACCAACGACCCCGCCGCCGCCAGAGCCAACCTTCACGAAGGGATGAAAGACGTAGCCGAGTTGATGACGACCAGCCGCCTGAAACTGAACTCAGACAAGACGGAAGTCATCATCCTGGGTTCCTCGCCCTCTGCCTGGGACGACTCCTGGTGGCCCCCCGCCCTGGGCAGCGCACCCAAACCGACAGACCACGCAACCTGGGCTTCATCCTGGACTCCTCCCTCACCATGACCAGACAAGTCAACGCCGTCTCCTCGTCATGCTTCAACATCCTGAGCATGCTACGGAAGATCTTCCGGTGGATCCCCACCGAGACAAGGAAGACGGTCACCCAGGCCCTCGTCACCAGCCGACTGGACTACGGCAACGTCCTCTACGCCGGAACCACCGCCAAGCTCCAGAAGAGACTCCAGCGAATCCAGAACGCCTCAGCCAGACTCATCCTTGACATCCCACGACACAGCCACATCTCCGGACATCTGAGAGATCTGCACTGGCTCCCCCTCAACAAAAGAATCACCTTCCGCCTCCTCACCCACGCACACAAAGCCCTACACGATCAAGGCCCCAGCTAACTGAACAACCGCATCAACTTCCACGTTCCCAAATGATGTCTCCGATCAGCCAGCCACGCCCTCGCCGCCGTCCCCCGCATCCGGAGAACGACAGCAGGAGGAAGGTCCTTCTCCTACCTGGCCGCCAAGACTAGGAACTCCCTTCCGACCGACCTGCGCCTGACCCAAGACCACCTCTCCTTCAGGAAGAAGCTCAAGACCTGGCTGTTCGAGCAGTAGCAGCACTCCCCCCCCCTAGCGCCTTGAGACCCTCCGGGTAAGTAGTGCGCTATATAAATGTCTGTGATTGATTGATTGATTGATTGCTAGAGATTTAAAGGCAACACAAAAGGCGTATGTTGAATGTCTTCTACTAAATACCCGTTCTGTGGTAAAACATAAATATCAGCTGGAAGATCTAATTCAACATTCCACCCCAGACATAGTCTTTGTGACTGTAACTTGGACAGATAGTACGTCATGTCCTGATTGGAACATTGCTTTGCCAACAGGCTACGCTGTCTTCTCGCAAGACAGGGAGAAAGGTAAAGGGGGGAGGGTATAGTCTTCATTTATCAAGACTATTTAAATGTGTTGTAGAAGTCATTTCCGCTCTATCTTCAGAAGCACTGCACTTCTGTGTAAAATGAATAATCTCTCAACCTTTAAGGGGATGCTAATATACCGCCCACCCGTGCCCAAAGCGGCTTTTTCCCAATCACATCTGACACTTATGGAGTCATATACTGATCCTCACTCCCTTACATTCCTTGGTGATTTTAACTATCATCTAGAACTAAAGAATGACTCCGATACATTTAGATTGCTAGACAATCTTGAGGTTTTCAACGTAAATCAACTCAGAACTGTATCTACCCACCAGGTGGGACACATGTTAGATGGTATTTTTACAAACAATCCTGATGTTAATGTAACCAAAATAGTAGCTCTGCCATGGACGTGGAGAAGTGTGGCTCAATGGTTAGAGCGGCAGACCCTGATGCAGAGGTCTGGCCCTGGACTAGGGTTAAATTCCCGCCTCGGTGGGTCTTGGGCACAATTTCCTCGGACCTGATAATTCTTGCCTTGGTGCCTATTCTAATCATAGGTCCCACTCTGCAACTCTGGGCAATAGCTTGCTTAATCTCCACAACGGCCCCAACAGTGCTTCGATTCCTGGCTTCACCCTGGGGGTGCCCAGGAGTGGACATTTCACAGGGAAAAGCCAGGAAGGAATCCACAGCGGTATGCATACAGGGCCAGGACGCCCCTTTGCTGGAGCAGCAGGGCGCTTTACAAGTACAAATTAATTTAATTTCATAAGGCTGTCCATTTCAACATTACCGTTACTCAGCCATAGCATCATACACAGACTATGCCATCCAAGGTACAAATTAGGTGCTAGAGTTGAGTCGGCCCTTGATCACCTCAATGCCCCATTAGAAAAGGACAATAATGAAGCAGCCTTGCAGTTCAACGTCTGGCTACTGGCAGCAGCTGAGTGTGTTACACCTACAAAATTGGTGACGGTAAAGAGAGCTAAGATATCGTCACCTTGGTGCATCCCAGAGCTTACTTGCCTAAAAGTAAACTGTAGAAGAGCTGAGCGTCTCTGGAGGCAAGATTATAGTAATCAAATGAAATCTATGTATAGCCTTGCTATTCAACAAATAAGGAGGCAATTATTGCCGCAAAAAAATGTGTTTTAAACTGATCAAGCTATGTGTAACAAACCTGCCCTATTTTTCCAGGATAAGGTGCAAGGAATTATTAACGGCCTCCTGAGCTCTCTGGTGTTTCAGGATAAAAAAGAGCAACCAATATGTCCAATCCATTGTAGACTATCCTGTTTCCGGACTGTTACAAATGATAAAGTACAAAAACTTCTTCTCTCCATAAAATGTGGCTCACCCACAGATCCCTGTCCCACCCACAGATCCCTGTCCCACTACCATTATGCATCTGGCCGCCCGGAAGATCTGTAAAAATCTCACACCTCTTATCAACAGAGTTCTAGAATCAGTGTACTATCAAGAATTATATCTACTAGACCTCTTTTAAAAAAAAAAAAACCTGGACCCAACCGAACCAACAAATTATTGCCCCATTGCTGGCCTACCAATAATGGCAAAACTTTGGAAAAATCACTAAACATAGCGAGCGCTGACTGACTATTTAGATGCAAACCACCTAATGGATACTATACAGCATGGCTTCCGGTCATGCCATTTCACCGAATCAGCCCTGATTATCGCAACCGAAGAGATCTGCAAGGTGGTGGATGAGGGTGGAGGGTGGTCCTCGTGCTCCTGGATCAGTCAGGCACCTTTGACACCGTAAACCACACAGTGTTAGTTCAGCGGCTGAGCGATGTGGAAGTGGACTCCTCTGCCCTGGCCCTCCTATCCTCCTTCTTGGCGGCAAGGGAGCAGAGACTGTTCTGGGATGGACTGCAATCGGATAGTTTCCAACTTTCAAGCGGCGTCCCACAGAGATCCGCCCTATCCCTGACAATGTTCAACATCTACGTCACCCCGTTGGCTAAACTTATCAGGAGGCATGGTTTTGCCCTAGTCTCTTATGCTGATGATTCTCAACTTGTCATCTCTATCACTAATCAGCCTAAGAACACAGCTGCCAAGTTTCATGTCTGTCTCACTTAGCTCATAATTTGGATGAACCTTAGCTTCCTGAAAATTAACACCGACAAAATGGAGGTGTTGGAGTTCAGTCCGGGCCGGCCCCTGTGAAATAAGTCCTGGTGGCCAAACGAGGCTGAAGAATGCCCACGCCCTGTGCCCAAGGTCAAGAACCTTGGGGTCATCTTTGATGACCAATTGAATTCCTCTGCCCAGGTAAATTGTCTCACCTCCTCCTGCTTTTTTCTACTAAAAACTTTGAGAAAAATCTTCCCTTTGATTTCACAAGAGATGCAAAAGACTGTGATGGTAGCACTTTTCTTGTCCAAGCTGGACTATTGCAATGCCCTATTCATGGGCAAGTCCTAGATGAGAAAACTACAATCCCTTCAGAAAGCTGCAGCCACACTACTCCTGGGCATACCCAGAGGACAGTCAATTTCAGCAGGAATTAAATCGCTACACTGGCTTCCTGTCCCACAGCGGGGGAATTTAAGTCTCTATGCCTTGTGCCTTGTGCATAAGGCACTGTACAGTGGCGTGCTCAGAAAATTCAAAGACTGTTCCCACTCTATATCCCCCCACATGCTCTTAGATCTGCAAGTCTGGGTTTTCTAAGGACCACAAGACTAGCCGGGCAAGATGGGGAGGCAGGGCGATATCACAGTGTGCTTCAAAGCTATGGAATAAAATGCCTACGGCCATGAAACTTCAACCCAATTTGCAGCTTTTTAGGAAGGGTCTGAAAACATGGTTGTTTACTTCCGCTTAGGTCCCCGGTTAACAAAGTGCGTTGATGTTGTTCACACACCCTAGGACGCCGCAGCAATCGAGCGCAAAATAAACATATGAACATAAACATAAACAAAGGTCCAATCCTGGTTCCAATCAAATCATATCAAACTCAAACCTAGCAAAACTGAAATCATTCTCTTCTCCCCTAAAAATAACTCTCTTCTCATCCAAACCTGGATCTCCGACCTCATGACCATATGATGCTTTCAATTGTTCACTCTCCTTATCTAGCTCAGTAAAATCTCCATTAATAATAACCTAACTCTCAATGCCCTCATTAAAAATTTGGCTAAAGGAGTCCTTTTCACTCTCCGCCATCTTAAGAAAATTAAACCCTTCATTCCAAATGATGAGCCTACAGCACTCTAAATTGTATGGGTGAACTATACTCATGGTTTAACCACACTCACATGTATTTTTTGCGTTTGCAGTGTTTCATGATTCTTAAGATGTGTTTCTTCAAAGTTATATTAGCAAGGAAATGTAGTGGGCACATTTAAGTAGGACTTTGTATGTATTAAAGAAACCTATAATTCCTGTATGCATAATTTGCAGGATGAACTATTATATGTTCAATGTAATTTGTGTCTAGTTCAGGTTGCCTGAATTGTTGGCCCAAGTTACAAGTTGTTTTGAGTTTCGTTTCTCTTTGGTTGCTCAAGAATTATAATTAAATCAATCCTTTTTGTGTTCGAAGAGAGTATGTTCTCATCCTACTGCAGGTGCTGGGATTCAACGTCGTTATTCTTAGATTTAAGGAGATACCAGTAATGTCTTTTAAGAAGGCTGAAAGGCGAAAAAGGGAGGATGCCTTTCGTGTTTGGCCTATCTGAAAACCAAGGCCACTTGAAGAATTACCAATTTAATTAAAGCTTCTGTGGAAACTTACTAAAAGATTTTGCAAATGGAAAAGTTCACCTTGTGACGTATTGTGGGTTGAACATTGCCTAGTTTTATGATGCGTCGGGACAGATTCGAAAGAGTTCTGCTTATTTGCAGAGGCGAAGGAGCATCTTTGAACGAGCTCCATAGCTATTAACACATTTGATGTGAGTTCTTCTTAGGAAGGCAACACGTGCTGACACCTTTGGGATATCGGGGGAAAAGGTAGGATGTTCATGTAGAGCAGTGTAGGGAAAGATATTTTTTTTCTTACTTCTCTAATGAAAAGAGAATTGGACTTAGTTTCAATTCTTTGTTGCATTCTGATTTTGGAGTTCATCGCATTATGTAATTTGTGCCAAATTAATTATATTTGTAGATTCTGCTCTGTATTAATTTTTATACATCTGTATACTCCGATATTGAGGTGCATTTATATTCAATTATTTTTGGCCTTATAATAAATCCACAAAACTGAAAGTTTGAGTCTGTGGTCCTTTAAAAGCATGACTACATTGAAAGTATAATCTTGAATTGTTTTATTCCCCTCAAACACTTTGGCAGGCTATAAAAAGACCATCAGATTTAAACTTAGTTGGGAAGGCAAGTAGTAAAATTTAGCGTAATCAATCCAATCACTGGTCCTTTCGCGAATTGATTACGGAAACGTCATCCTCACCGAAATTACAAGATCCACCTGGCCCCACTCAAATCTGTGCTCAACCTTGCCGCCAGACTCGTCACCGACAGCAAGCGTTCGGACTATATCTCCACAGTCCTCAAAACACTTAACTTGCTTCTCATTGAAGGTAGACCCTCCTACAAGACTGCTTGCATTACACACAAAGCCCTCCATCAAAATAACCCCCTTTACCTTTCCAATAAACTCAGCAGTGCAGGCATCTCTCGGCTGATGAGAAGTACCAACTCTCTCCTCCTCTTCCCTCCCCTGCTAAAAAAGAAAAACACACAATCTGGCTCTTTTTTCGGTAATGCCCCAAACATCTGGAATGCCCTCCCCATGGACCTGCAATGTAACCCTTCCTACATCAGCTTCAAAAAAGACCTCAAAAGCCGTCTACTCAATAATTAGTGGGGGTCATAACTATTGTACCTCAACAAAGGGCTTGTTCCTACTATATGTATGGACAAAAATCCTCCTTTTTCTCCTTTCTGAAGTCCTTTGCACATTGATGGGAGGGCGGACCAGCAGGACACTGTGTAGCAGTTGTGATAATCAGATCCACTGCGGTGACACTCCAAATAGGGTGTGTCCTTTAAGAGATATTTGGTTGATTTGTGTCCATACATATAGTAGGAACAGGCCCTTCGTTGAGGTATAGTTATTGAGTGGGGGGCGACCTGTTCCTGTTCTCACCCCCTTTGGCTCCTAGTTGTGGATAGTAGGTCATAACCGTTGCCCTGTAATCCCAACTTCCTACCCCCATTTAGGCCCCCCCATTCTCTTACTGTCCCCCTCCATGCCCCTCTCCTACTTCGATTTCCACTGACACAGTTGCAATTGCCCCCTGTGTTGCCCTTCTGCTCCTCCCCTTCCAGACACACCCCCTTCTCTTCCATCTCACCCCCTTCTTCATCTGTCTTCCACCCCTGCCCAACGTCTCACTTCGTTCTACCTGCAGCCCTCTATTCCCACCTCCTCCCATATATATATTACCAATTGCGCCTTTATGTTTATATGTAAATAGCGTTTGTACTGTCTGGCTGTTATACTTGTTCTGTATAAGCGTAAACAATGTCTCCTTTATTAACCTGTCCAAATCCCATGTTATTGAACTATTATTGTTCTACCGTTACTGTCCTCACAGTTATGTAAAGCGCTCTGATACCTCTGGGTCTAGCCAACACTATATAAAACCTCTAAAATAAATAAATAAAAATCAGTGGTGTAAAAAGAAGCACTGGTTTATTTTTGAGCCATAAAACAATTTAAATTCTATTGATGTGGAATCAAATTCACTGTTCACATAGACCATAAACCACTCACGTTCATGTTCAGTCCTAAAGTATCTCTTAACAGCACGCCATATATTGCAAATGGGTCCTGGGCTTGAAAAGTTTTTGCTTTAGGATGCAGTATGTCTTAGGTGATCTTAACATAGCTGTCATGACCCCACTGCTTAGTCCTACATTTGGCAAGGTCAAGAAACGAAATTGCAAGGACCAGAGGTCATTCAATAAATATCCACACTGGTTGCGTCAAGTGCCTACCTGGAAGACCACTCTGAAATCCATTCTCAGGGTTTTGAGTCTGTCTTCATTTGCTCCCGCTATGCCACTGCGAGAAGACAAAGGTTCTCGCTCTAGTCTTCTGGAGCGCGAGACCAGTAACGTCTATTCAGGGCACGCGCGCCCAGGTAACTGCGCACTTCAACGGAAAATATCGACGGAGAGAGCAGCGTTTCCTCAGCGCGCATGAGTTCTAGTGCGCTTCTTCAGAGTTTCAGAGCAGTAGTGTCTAGGAAAGTATTCAGAACTATTTCTTGCGTTTTCACCCGAGTCTTGTGGTAATTTGTTTCTTTCACAAATTCATCTTCAGAGTTCATTTGCCGTCAGAGAACTTTTATCTGTCAAGTTCAAGAGAGGAAGAAGTCAAGGATATGAGAGATGCGTAATCATTTGGAGGAACACCTTCTGTGAAGAGAGGGTTTCCATTCTTCAGAACTAAGTAAGGAATTCCGTTACTAATTGAATACAGCGCCACCTCAGCATTCTGTGGGGAGTATTGTGACTGATTTATAGGCGCTACGCAATGTAACAAGACTGTCAAGTGACTGTTCAAAGACTCTTGCTTCAAAGAATTGTATGCTCAGAAGCACGTAGAGACTTGGAGTTCAATTCAAAGACTGCTCTTAGTTCTTGTGAGAATTAAACTTAAAAAGCTCTAAGTCTTCATTTCACGAAAGCTTGAAAGAACATTATTCTCAATTCATCTTCAGTTCTTGAGCGGGGACTGAAGCTCTTTTCAACTGATCAAAAACCAGCTCAGGCAAATGTTAGAGAGGGGCAAAGTCAGTAGTGATTAAGGTAATGAGAGTAATATCTAAAGAATAATACAGTGTCAGAATTTACTAGTTTAGAATAGAATTACATTATTGTTATTGTTACAGGTACTTCCAGAAGAAAATAACCGAATAAAGACGAGTTCTGGTCAGTACCATCACCAGTGAAGTCTCTCTTGTTTGTCTTCCACTTCCCCTTTCCCTTCTGGTTGAATCCAGGAGACTAGTGTTTGGTCAGGGGGTGTAGGGGTCTAGCGTCTGTTCCTGGGGAGGTCGCATTTGGTGTTCTGACAATAGCAGACAACTTCCTCTCCCCGTCACCATAAAGCATAGAGGTACAATATGAGACATCTGAGTACGCCATATTGGAAATCCATCCTTCAGCTATAAACCCTACCAAATGGGAGGAAACTCTTGCTCATGGTGCAACTTTAGTTCAACTCAAAACCTATACCTTACAGGGTAGGCAAAGAACATGTAGAGAAGTCAGTGAGGAAGTGTTGGAAAGTAGGATCTGCTTTTATGTTACCCCCACTTTTTGCCTGGTGCTGTGCTGTTTCTGACTAGTCTGACTGGAATCCTGCTAATCAGGACCCCCGTCTCTCTGCTATATCCCCTAACTTGTTATGGTAAGTATTTAGGTACATCCCAGTTTGGATACTGGGTACTCTTATAAGTCCCTAGTATATGGTACCAAGGTACCCAGGGCATGGGTACCCCAGGGGTCCCCAATTGGCTAAAGCATGCATGATGCCACCCATGAGGGACCACTCAAACTGTAACTACAGACCTGCCATTGCAGATTGTGTAGTCTAGTGCTAGCACCACTTACAAAAGATATAGGTTTCCCTATATCTAAGGTCACTGCACTTAAAACCTATAAGTGACTCCTAAAGCAGGTTTTTACAATCCTGAAGGCAGGTTCTCAGTTCTAAGTGGGGTTATGTTATGTTATGTTATGTTATGTTATGAGCATTTATTACGCGCACAGCTGCTCCAGCAAAGGAGCGTCCTGGCGCCCGACAAGGTAACAACATAACACAGCTTAAAAAGAGGCAAACTAAGGGTAAGACGAATTAAGGAAATAGAAAGGTCTTAACGGCCCTACAAAATGAGAACAGATCATCAAGGGCACGTATCTATAAAGGAAGGGAATTCCACAAGGCCGCAGCACGTACTCGAAATGAGCGGCCGCCAGCACGGCTACGCTTGAACCGGGGGACTACTGCAAGTTCAAGGTCCGATGAACGTAGAGAGCGGACCGGAACATAGGGAGACAAGAGATTCAGAAGAATCTGGGCAGGAGAGCCCTTGAGGATCTTGTGGGACAAACAGAGCACTTTAAATTGAATCCTCTGCTTAATCAGCAGCCAATGAAGGTGTTGGCAGCGGAGCAAAAACTGGGTAAGCCCACGACTGCTCTAGCGGCCGCATTTTGCACACATTGTAGACGAGTGATTTTGGCCTGGTTTATCCCTACCAAGAGGGAGCTGGCATAATCGAGCCGAGAAATCACCGTCGCTTGCACCACAAGCTGCCTGGTCGAAGCGTCAGAAAATTTTAATACAGGTCTTAAGCCGCGCAGGATAACGAAACAGCAAGCAGCAGTTCTCTTTGTGTGGCAGACAAAGCTAAGGGCAGGATCTAACCACACCCCGAGGTTTTTTATCTCCGAGACCGGAGTCGGAGTGGGTCCAAGCTCTGAAGGCCACCACATATCGCCCCAGAGTTCCGCTTGCTTGCAGAAGATCATGATTTCCGTCTTTTTTGCGTTCAACTGGAGACAGTTGGAGTTCATACAGCTGGCAACCGCCCGAAGTCCATTCTGGAATCTTGGGGCATCCAAACATGAATCCCCGCTGAGCGTGACCGCCAGCTGAGTGTCGTCAGCGTATGACACCATAGTCATACCCCACCGCTTGACGACCTCAGCCAGCGGCCTCACGTAAATATTGAACAACGTGGGGCTCAGCGAAGATCCCTGAGGGACCCCAAGATCCAGAGGGTAAGATTTAGACTGATGGGGCAGGACGGCCACGCAAAAAGATCGGTCAGCAAGAAAGGAGCGGAACCACTGGAGAGCAAGGCCAATGACGCCAGCTTCTTCCAGGCGCTGCAGAAGAATCCTGTGCGAGACGGTGTCAAAGGCGGCGCTAGGATCTAATAAAACAAGCGGGGTGGTGTCCCTTCATGAGCAGGACACCCCTACAGCCTACAGAGTCCAATCTCCCTGGTTGCAAGTGAGATAGCCATATAACATATAGTGGGGTACGGCGTCATTACACAATGACCATCTTGAAACTGGCTGTAATGAACCCTATTGTGTTTGGTATCAAACATGTTGGAATCATATCTCCACACCATAAACAGTGTGTGAGGTATGATTCCAAACACAGTAAAGGCCCACCGTTAGGTCCTCAATGCTCTAGGTACCAGTGTTCTAGACCCAGGCAGCACAACATGGCTGCTGACAAGAGACATGATTCTGTCCTCCTGCTGATGAGCCAAGTTTGAGCAGGGGAAGGTAGAACAATAGGTATCCTGTCACAGAGAGCTGTGACCACCTCCCAGACAGGGTTTAGTGTATTTGGAGCCTGGTAGGAGTGCTTGCCAGTGCTACTCAGTCTGTTGGAAGGGCATGTTTGGTGCCATCCTTGCATAGTCAAGATGAAACCAGCTCAGGGAGCTGATAGCTCCCCGTAAGAATGAAACTGGACAAAGGACATGGGAGTACAGTTTTATTTTGTATGCATTTGAATTGTCTTTTTTCTCCTTTTTTCTTGCACAAATTATTCGCACATGAATATTTAATGCTTCTTTCATTTATTGTTACAATTAAATTTTGTCTAGGACCATTTTGTCTCCTGTACTGATTGATATCCAGGTCCTTCGACTTGTTCTGGGTCACCCTATTTTTATTAATGAAACCACTTAAGCTTACTTTATATGTATTATATATTATTCTTTTACCCCCTTCCCCTACCTTTGTTGGTACTTCCCTACAGTTAGTCCAGAGGATACCTTAAAATGTTGGGGGTTTGGACTGTGGAAAGGAGTCTACAGTAGAATAATGGGGGTGGTGAGAAGGCAGGGACTTAGCTGGTGCTGTGGAGAGAGGAGACCTAAAAAATGCTGTAACTTAGCTTATTGAAGTTTCATCTTTTCAAAAGTAGATTTCTAAATGAGCCTACTTGTTTCCTACCTTGGAGAGAAATCATGTCTCAAAGGGGTCTAAGGGTTGTCTATCCACACAGCCTTATCTGTCACAATTGGCAATTGGCTATATCAAAATCCCTCTCCTACTGACAGCCTATAATCTACTTTTATTTGCTCAAATACCTTAATGCCCTCTGCATTATAGAGATATGTTTATATCCCAACCTCTGGCATTTGCCTACAATATGCCCATCAAATCAGGGTGTCCTATTGTGGTAGTCAAGGGTGTGGGGACTGAAGCCAATACTGGCAGTTCAGAAACTATTCTCTCCCGATAAGAGGAGATTCTAGTGGCACTGTGAGCTAACTAATGCAAACAGGTTAACATATCCGGTGGGGGTGCTTGGGACCAGTCTGCCACCAAACCCACAGTTTATGTTATCCGAACACGCAGATCCTGTATAGGATAAATAGGAACTACACGACAATACCCAATTCATCATAAAGAGCCAATTTGGTCTCCCAAAGTCACGTTTCAAATATCTTGACCATAAAGGGGGAGGTGTTGATGTACTACCGAATGTCTGACAAAATATCGAAATCAAAAATATCGAAATACAAAAATATCGGAACAAAAATATTGAAGTCAAAAATATAGGAATCAAATCCCTAACAAGGTAAGTACAAAAATATCGAAAAAATAATATCGTAGTACAAAAATATCGAAATTAAAAATATCGTTTTTTTAAATGTATTAATAATAATGTAAAAATAATTATAAAATATATATAATGTTACAAATATTAAATAAAAATATTAAAACATAATTAAAAAATTAAAACTAATACATATACATTTAAAATAAATTAAAAACTTAATAATGTAATGTAATTTTATATTTTTAATTTCATTTAATTTATTTAATTTAAATTTATTTTATTTTTACCCTGTACGACTGTACCCCAAAAACCCAAAACTGACCCTGAACCCTAAAAATACCCCTTTACCCAAAAACTGAAAACTGACCCTGAACCCTAAAAATACCCCTTTACCCAAAAACTGAAAACTGACCCTGAACCCTAAAAATACCCCTTTACCCATGAACTGAAAACTGACCCAGAACCCTAAAAATACCCCTTTACCCAAAAACTGAAAACTGACCCTGAACCCTAAAAATACCCCTTTACCCATGAACTGAAAACTGACCCAGAACCCTAAAAATACCCCTTTACCCAAAAACTGAAAACTGACCCAGAACCATAAAAATACCCCTTTACCCAAAACCTGAAAACTGATCCTGAACCCTAAAAATACCCCTTTACCCAAAAACTGAAAACTGACCCTGAACCCTAAAAATACCACTTTACCCATGAACTGAAAACTGACCCTGAACCCTAATAATACCCCTGTACCCATGAACTGAAAACTGACCCTGAACACTAAAAATACCCCTGTACCCAAAATTAATTATTATTATTTAATTACCAATTAATTATTAATTAACAATAACAATAAAGTAAATATATTAGCACATTTGCTGTAATTAATTTAATTTAATAATTAATATTATTTTGCACAATTAATTAATTAAGAATAACAATAAATTATATATAAAAATATTACTATAATTAATGTAATTAAATCATTAATAATAATTAATTACCAACTAATTAATAATTATAAATATGTAAAAAATTATAATAAATAATAAACTAATTAATAGAAATTAATTACCAATTAATTATTAATTAAAATATGTACAAACATATATCAATTAATTAATTATTATTAAATTACTTCCCACCCTATTCCCCTATAAACCCATAACCCGCTACAGAACATATTTAGCAATTAATAAATTAATTAAAAATAATTAAAAATTAATTCTCAATTAATTAATTAATAATTCCTACTAATTAATAATTAATTTAATATAATTAAATTACTTCCCACCCTATTCCACTATAAACCCACAACCCGCTACAGTAGTAAAAGACAATATTTAATAAAATAACATTAAAAAAATAATAAAACATAATAAATACAATATAATATACACTAAATTTATTTAAAAATTGATATTAGTAACATCAAAGTTATTAATTTCGATATTATTAACATCGATATTTACAACTTCGATATTACTGATATCATACCAATATCGATATTTAGACTGTCGATATTACTTAACTTCGATATTTTTGTATATCGATATTTAAACTTCGATATTTTTGCATATCGATATTTAAAAATCGATATTTTGTCTGTGTACCGTACTACCATGAAGGTGTAAAAGAAAATAGTAACCTGTTGTGTCTTGCACAACCTAAGAGTGTGTCATGGCTTACGCATACCTCAGAACCTTCACTTAGGTCTCTAGTTGAGTCATGGCCTTTATGTGGTTTCACTGTCTGTTGTCAATGATGATTTAACACTCTTTACATGAATTCCATTCTAAGGCTTGTCTATAACTGTAGCAACAGTAGCTGTCAAGAGTCAAAAGATATGCCTTGCAATACACTTCTTGCACATGTTAGTGGTTAGTGTGGACAATGTCTCAAAGAATTCTATTGCTTTGAGGGAGTACATTTCACTGCATGTGTGAGACCTCTCTGGACAGTGGCCATCTGACAACTTTGTCAACACCAAGTGTTACAATGATTCATTTATTGTGTAAAGGGTCAGTGAGGATTGGCATTGTGTACCAGATGTGAACCTACAGGTATATATGAAACACATGAGCTTACAATAGGTGTCATCTTTAGACATCTGGGCTACCCATACCACAAACAATCAAACATTCTCCACTGTTCATATTTGGCTTAATGTGTGGCACACTGTCCTTTGGACAATGGCTCTTAAAAACATATGCAACATGGGGGGTCACAGTTAACCCTAGGAGAAGTTTGCCTAGCACGCTACGTGAGGCTACGCGAAGTTGCACAAAAATTCAGCAGCGCTACGCGAGCACCTGTAGTCCCTTTTTTCCGTATGCTTGCGTGTGTTCACGTATGCTCGTGAGATGTTTTTGACGTTGGGCAATACAGATGATGTGTTCGGAGGAAATATTACGTAAACTTCTCACACGGTCGCCTTTGCATGGTACTGGGGCCTGTTTTTCAATCCCTCTCCAATATTTTCAATCTTTTGTTTTTACACTGTTTTTCTGAACTTTTTTATTTATTATCTATTCCTCTCTGTACCTAAGTCTATATTTTGCGTGTTATTTCTACTTTTACTGCATTTTTTTTACTTTTCTACTGTTTTATATTACTTCCTTCTTTACTCTGTGTTACATTTTCTATCATATTATTTTGTTCTGATTCTTTAAGCAGCAGTTCTGTCCGCAGAAGATGGGCATAGAATCCACATCATTCAGTGAACACTGTTTACTGCATTGACTGGACCTGATTACCCGTGCTGCAATAAAGACAACTTTAATTTATCAAGTTTATCATTATTTGCAACATATTTTGGCGACGAGGAGCACCACTCTGCAGCAGGTGGGATTAGTGGTGATTGAACCCAATCATTTCCAAGGAATTTTGGGAGATTTTAATGGTATGTGCTATACTTGTTGTTTGTACATTTGATGGTACCAGCGGCTGTTTATATCCTGCTGTGCCCTGTTTGCACCAGCGGCTGAAGAGTTTCTTGTTGTTTTTCATCGTTTCCAATTTTCTTTTAATTTCTTCAGTATTTCATCTTATGCGCTTGTAGGAGTTCATTTTTTTGCGTGGCAGTTACATTAATTTGGAGCGCATCAACTACATTCGTCATTTTTCTATATTTACACTGATTACCTACATGAACCTGCTTGTCTGCATATTGCTCACTTTACATTTTGAAAGGAAACACCATACCTCGTTCCTCAGCGTTTGTTGCCGTATTCGCTGACGTGTGTACTGACGCTCCTTTCATTCTTCAGTTTCTGACGGCGTTTTGTCATTGAGCGTATCAGGCAAGCACAAAGTCTTGCATCACATGCATGGTGGCCATACTGTTTTCTCTATGACAACCGGAATCACGGATAGGAACACTTTGTTCATTTCTCTACGCAGAGTAAGTGAAATATATACCTAAAGCGAATTTATTTTACTTTACACAAAGAACTAGTGGGTTCACAACTGTCACTTTAATCTACAAGTTAAGTACAATATTTAAAGCAAACTTTTGCAATTTTTTGAAGAATCCTCAGGTTCTCAAGTTCTCAAGTTCGTTTTCAATCCATTTAGTTGACAAGTGTTTGGACTATGATACTATATTAGATGTTCTGATGCTCACTAATTTCACTAAGATGTTTAAAATATTAATATCACTTTGTATAGTAAAGTGGCACCTGTGTGAAGGATTATGAGGTATTTCCAAACATCATACAAGTTTTGAACTAATCCTTGTCTGGCTAATTGCAGGTGTACTCATAACATTTTTTTATAAGATAAAATGCAATTTGATCCACCCGCCAAGTTTCTTCAACTCGAGGGTGATCCTCCCATGCCTTGGTACAGATGAAAGGAGGAATTTCTTACATGCATGAAAGCAATTGATGGTGAAAGAATGGGTTTTGAAAGGAAGAAAAGCATTCTTCTCCATTATTTGGGATCCTAGGGCCAGGTCATTACCTTAAATTGTGACGCCAATTGAAGGGGGTGGTGATTCCATGAATGTCTATACAGAAGCGTTAGCAAGACTCGAAAAGAGATTCAAACCAAATGTTAGCATTGCCTTAAATCGCTTTAAGTTCTACACTAGAAAACAAAAAGAGGATGAATCCTTTGATGATTTTCTAACTGCTCTTAGAGCCCTTAGTGTTCACTGCAATTTTGGGACCATGACTGCTGAAATAATACATGATCAGATTATCGTCCATGTCAAGTGCAAAAAGATCCAGGACAATCTATGGGTCATGGGCAACCCTAATCTCAGTGAAACTATTGCTACTGCAAAAGCTCAGGAACAATTGGATTTGTTGATGGACATGATCAGAAGGACGCAGTCAACATTTTGTCAGTTGGAGGTGGATGTAAATTAACAGCTAGGATTACTAGATTGACATCTAAATTACAAGAATATAATTTTGTTACAGTATATGTACCTGGCAAGAAAAACGTCACAGCTGATTGTTTATGGTGTTTGCCATGTAAACATGATGAGGTCAGTGCAGAAAGTGACTTGGAATTTGTTCTCACTGTTCGAGATGTAGTTAAGGAAAAGTCCCAGGAGATATCGGAGTTCGATTGGGAAGAATGTGAGCAGAAAGATGATAATTGGAGAGAATTAAGGGAATTTGTAAAAAATGGATGGCCAAGGAAAGTAAGGGTAAAGCCTGAACTTTTACCTTTTTACAGTGTGCTGGAGGATCTAGAGTTAGACAGTGATTTTATTTTTCAGTCGGGAAAATGTATACCTCCAGAAGACATGTATGAGGTAATTTTACAAATTGCACACAAAACTCATCCTAGGATTTCTTCTATGAAAAGATTGGTCAGAGACTATTTTTGGTGGCCAGGAGTTGATAGGTTCATTGATAGGGTTGTTAGTGAATGCACAGAGTGTTGTTTGAGTGAAAGAATTCTTTAATTACATACCCCACCTTTAAAGATAGTCAAGTGGCCATCTCAACTATGGGAAAAGATAGCGTTTGACATATCAGGTCCTTTTCACATGTTGCCTGAAGCTTCACGCTATGCTTTAGTTATGGTCGACTATCATTCTAAGTGGCCTGAAATAAAGTTTGTTCCTAAGGCCACCACTGAGGCGGTCATACATCGGTCAAGTATGGTGTAAATTGGGTAAGTGCATTGAGAGAACGTTTGTGGAATTACCGGATTACACCACATTCAACTACCCAAGTAAGTCCTTTTAAATTTTTTAAGGGTATGAATCCTGCATCTAAAGTTTTACCATGGTGGTTGAGGGAAAAATCTCATCATTTCATAGGTGATAAAGGTTGTGTTGATGAAGTTGCTAAACAGGTGGAAAACAAACAACTCAAAGCAAAAAACTGGTATGATAATAAATGGAATGTCAGGACACAAATGTTCCATATAGGAGAATGGGTAAGAGTTCTTAAACCTGGTGAGTAAAGGTTCTGATAAATATAGTGAGCCTATACAATTAAGAAAAGTGTTTACCAATAGTGCAATGACACTAGATGGTAGAGTATGGAATTTTAGAAGATTAGCAAAATGTCAAGGACCCAACATTTTGATAAAAACTTGGTGGCAAAGGATGTACTGGTTGGGAAAATGATTCCATTGCAGTCAGAGTAAAAAATTCCAGACAAATCATAAATGTACCTAAAAGGTTTACAGATGTTATGTAATTCACATCTATCTTTTGTTTTTGTATTTTTCTTACACATTTGTTTTCTTGTATATATTTCCATTTTGCATTTTAGATGTTATTTTGTTTTGTTAATAGAGAGATGTGTTACATTTTCAATCATATTATTTTGTTCTGTTTCTTTAAGCAGCAGTTCTGTCCGAATGCCCCTGCATGAGCTCCTGCGTGAGCCACATCATGAGGCATGTTTGACTTTGAATATGTTCCACATTCCAGTGGAGTTAGTTAAATGGGCATAGAATCCACAGCATTCAGTGAAGACTGTTTACTGCATTGATTGGACCTGATTACCTGTGCTGCAATAAAGACCGCTTTAATTCATCAAGTTTATCATTATTTGCAACACTTGCCTACTTCTTCCCCTAACTTTATTTTTTCCTGCTCAATTTTATTTTCCGCCCCTCGCCCACCCAGAACCATGGCCAAGGGAAAGGGTATCGGCTCCAAGGGCAAGGCGCCTGCGCCAAAGACCACCCGCAGGGGTGCTGGCCCGGGCCCTTTTCACCGAGGCAGACGCCCTTGTTTTTTTGTGCCGTGTCACCTCCCCTTGACCTTGGCAGCATGCGGCAGGCCTGTCTTCAGGTACACTACCCAGACGGTGCGCAGGGCAGTGTTTTGCTGCTCTGAGGTCCGGCGCACCCATTACCAGCTGACCAACAAGTGGTCAGACATCTTGAACCGGGAGCAGGACCTGCTGGATCTGCTAGGTGTTCAGGTCATGGGGCTTGGTTAGTAGCTAATACTAGTAGTAGTGTGTGTTCTCTAGACTGTGTTACTGTTAATTTGCATATCATTTTTTTTCCAAATAGCAAGAATGCTGCTACTTACATTGCAGCTAAATTAGGTTTAAAAATCTTCTGTGATTGTTATTCTTCTAGACACAGGTGCGCGGCGTTACTAATGTTACTTGATGTGTTAGGTTTCAAATTCCCTTTTATAATATGCATTCATACCTATTATATTAGTTAGCATTAGGTGGCAAAATAGACAACATTTGTATTAGCAGTTTGAAACCCACTGAGTTAATCTTACAGCATGCAAGGTTTGTTGACTTGTGTGACTCCATGTTGCAATGTGCGACTACTCGAAGTCTGTTTAGGCCGCAGCCACACTAGGCCTCATTTGTTTTTAGTTTGCTTCAGCAGAACTGTAAAACTGTATACCGTTTCTATTCTTTCTCTGTTTTCCAAGGTTGAAGTCTGAATACCTAATGAATGGATGTTCTTTTCGTACATTCTTTTCTGTATGTGTAGTTCTGCTCACACTTTAGGAGATGTTGAAGCCCAACACATCAGCCTTAGAGAACTGATAACGCACTCATCTGGCAAGTGTTAGCTCATCTTTCTGTACCCTCATTGTTCATGCCAGGCTTAGGCCGGTACTTTTCCATAGTAGGCGTGGCTGAGGTCTCGAGAAAATGTTATCACGTATTAGAGCGCCTTGGGGAGTCAGTCCCTCTCGGCAACCACCTTAGGGTTAAGGCCTATCCTGGGGCTCCTCTGCAGAGCATTTTATCAATAAAGTAAGTTTGTATTCTCTACTGACTGACAATCTCTTCATTTGGGAAGGCATAGCCGGTGGGTGTGGAAATAACCTGTTGCCTTCTTAGAGGGCCACGACCTTCAGTTGTTTGCAACTTTGCGCATGCTTGGGCTGATTATATAAGAGTTTACTTTAGAGACTTAAGTTAGGTAATGCTATAGAGACTCTAGTCCTTCCTTTGTCCTCCTGTCACTAAGGCAGTGGTGGATAGGTAGTTTAGTTACTTAGTATTAGTTTGTAATTTTTAAGCGGTCTGCGTGACGCATCCTCCATCACGTCAAATGCTGTTGAGTGCTGCTTACTCCAGTCCTTAGTAGACCCGTTTAGTTTGTTTAGTGAGGGAGTAATAGGCTTAGCAGAACATCAGCAGCAAGCAACCAACCAACAATTTGGTGTATGCAAAAATATATGCATGTGTCCTCCATCTATGTATTTTTAAAGACTAAAATAAATGAAGATGCAGTCTTAGTGAACAATTTGCCTGTCTGAATAGGTGAGCTAGGTCAGTTGGTACATAGGCATAGTATTCTGGATTTTAAATGGAACATTGGATAAGTGTTCATAAATAATAACTAGATGGTCCACGAATCCTGCGATTCTACCAGTCAATCAGATTAGATAAGTCAATTTTATTTCAATTGTTGTGTCCAAAAATGTTTGAGGGGAGCGTTTTTAAAAATATTTTATTTGTTTCCCACCAATCATCTATGTTTGTCTCTTTTTTTTATTCTGTTTTATAAATATGATGCAAACCAGCGCACATTATTGATTTGGAATTCACTTTTCATTGTAAAATATCTTTTATGCTGGAAAGATGCCCCTAAGTAAGCTAAAATAGTTTTGTCTCAACTTTGCACTACTTTGTAATAAAGGGTTGTATCATGGGTGGTACAAAGGCGTTCCCATACAAAACATTCATGGGTTTCACTCAAATTCCCATCTACTAATATTGACAAACAGAGGTTTGCATCAAAATCTCACTGCTTTTTGAGGCAGGTGAAACAAAAATACTTCCTTTCAGAAACTCTATCTTACTTTACTTGTGTCCTGTAGTGTTTGATGTATATACAAACTTGGATGAATGTTATCCCATGCAAAAACATATGCCACAATTCATATCTTGGAGGGATGTATACCCATTGTCAATGGCAACGGAGTATTCTCACGCCTAGAAAAAAACTGCTCACTAAATTTAAAAAGGGGAAGACCTTTGGTTTAATCACAATGGAGATGCCTTTGTTTCTGCCATAATTAAACCCTTCTGACGAACCTGTGAAGCAAGGGCATCAGAGCCTGACCTCTAATTATGTCCACTTAATTTAGAATGGTGAAATTAGAGGGCAGTTTTCACTTTCCTTCACCACCGGGAAAACTCTAGCGGTAAGGGCCAGTAAAAACTGCTAAATGTTCCCCCTGGCAAGGGGAGTATTTTCTTGTTTATTTTCAAAAAGGAAATCGCTCTTCAGGAAAAACAGATTGGGGTGTTTCTCAGTCAAGTTGACAGAGCCCAGCCCGAAACTGGCAGTTACAACCATAATGGCAGATTCTGTCAATGTTTCATAAACAAGCACCAGCTTGGCAGTCATTTCTAAATTAGGTCGAATGGCACCTCTAGCTCCCTGATGGATAAATGGCCAATCACCTGTATATAAATAAGGCCCATAGTAATTTGCACTGGAAGAGTCCCCTTCTAGTTCAAAACATATGCTTGAAAGCGGTATGTGTATTCGCGGAAGGCAGCCTAATGTGAGCTAGTACGGGCAGAGAGAAATACAGCACCATTGTTAGTAGATAAGATGGTGTTCTGCTCGATCACTTTACTCATTGCAGTGCTGTTTGAATTCTTTGTAAATGTGCCTCCTAGTGTTAGCTGCCCCTTCATGTTTCAAAGCTCAAATGTCTGCAGTCATGCTCTTCTGGCAAAAATGAATAGGTTAGTTTAAACAGTTTAAACAATATTTTTTAAACAGTGTAGTAAGCGCATTTTTCTTAACAATGCGTGCAAGGCCCTGCATAACTGTACCCCAGGGGTCTCCAATCTTTTCTGTATTGAGAGCTACTTATGTTCAATAAAACACATTACCAGCTACTAATATTATTAGTGCAGTATAATTTCAATTTCATATACGTATATTAATTCAACCAAGCAAAATGTTTCTAATTTAATGGGGGGCTGCACACAGGTGAGCTAGTCAGAGTTAGCTCAAGAGCTAGAGTAGCATGTCATGAGCCACTGGTTGGAGACCCCTGCTGTACCCTATCAGCACGTGCTGGGGTACTGGTTAGGCGCACCTTGGATGGGATGCCTTGCGTGCCATACATGCTTATGAGGTGGTCCAGTGCCCAGGACTGCCACGGGTAACTGACAAAACAAATAATGAATGAAGAGGGCAGGCCTCACTCCATACTGATTGCACTATTTTGCAATCAATTGCCCATGTGGCATTAAGACAAACTTAAAAAATTGACAATTGGGAGAAAGATACAAATGTATCAAATTAAATAGAACAACGAAAGGTGTTCAGTTTTACAGCAGAGAATCTGTAGGTGTGAATAGTTTACAAATTAGCTACAGTGGGACCTTTAATTAAATGTTCCCGCAGCTAAGAATTTCCTAATGTCATAAGACTGCAAATTCATTAAATACATATCATTCAGTAGACATCAGCAGGGGCTTCAGGTAAATACACTCTAACGCCAAATGCAAAACATGCACTGCTATGTTTATCTTCTCAGAGCGACGACTTTAATTAGCCAGAAATGCAACATAAGCATTAATTAAAATACAACTTGTTATACTGCACAACGTCCCACAGAAAATATATTTTTTGGGCCTAAGTAGGCTTTTTCTTAGATTCACACACTTACTCATTATGTACAGGCCTGACAAACACACTGTGAGATGCTCATTTAAATGTTATTGGGTCTTTTGTAAGATCGATAATTCTCTAATTCTCTAAAATGACAATTGGAAGAGGAAGACAACCACATTGACTACGTGTAAATGTAACTTAAACGCAGTGTGGCTTCGTGGTATCCTAATCAGTGAATTTTGATTATAGTTCACGCTTCCATTTGATTCTCGTGCACTCATGCTCTCTGTATCCAATCTATAACATATAACTGATAACAAGCATCATTTGTATTTGTAAAGTGGCAAAGAGCCTGTGATTGATTGTCTCCTGAGGTTGAGGATGTCATTCATGTAGTAGGGGTTCACATGACACCTCCTAGGATCAGAAATAAGCCTCAAATTCCTCAAAGAGAATGACGACTCATCTTACATTAACATCATTGCATTTTGCAGAAACTATTTATTAAAACAATTAAGTTATTTCTCTTATTTAACTTGAGATTGTGGGAAATCTGACTCGGAAGATTTCAGGGCAATCAGATATTACTGAGTTTCAATTAGATGAGGTTCTTTGACCTCTGGCTTTAGAAGTCTTTTTACTCAGACCTCAAACTGGGAGCAAGAACCCCTTTTAGCTCCTGATGCTCAAGATAAGGCTCAGGCTGAGGATCAGGTCAAGGCTGAATAAGGGAGGAGCTGTGTGAAAGAACTCAAAACTCGCATTGCACCCAATAACACACAAAAACAATCCCAAACTATTGCTTTATCTTTAAAAAAACAGGAGCACATGTAATACACACAGAATGGAATACTACACACTACATTGGGGGGGAGACGCCTACACCGCCCTTTCTGCTGATCAGGGAGCTTTGCTGCACATTCCCTGCAACGTACCTTCTGCTGCTATCACCCTCGCCGCCGCTTCTGAACCTCGCGGTACCCGCTGCGCGGGTCCCGCATCGCCCGTCTTGCTGGGCGCTGTGTTGAGGAAGAGGAGCTTTGCCTGGGACCTTGGCCACACCGCTGGGCAGGAGGAGAATATCCAAGCAGGGCTGCGAGCGCCAGGTGAGGGACAGGGACTCCATTTCCCAGGAGTCCCTGGGCTGACATCACCTGCACCTGGACGCTCTCCCTGGTTGCCCCGCCCCCGACCACTGAGCTAAAGGTGCTGCCTGTCTTGGACAATTTGGGAGACACCTACACCGCCCTTTCTGCTGATCAGGGAGCTTTGCTGCACATTCCCTGCAACGTACCTTCTGCTGCTATCACCCTCGCCGCCGCTTCTGAACCTCGCGGTACCCGCTGCGCGGGTCCGGCATCGCCCGTCTTGCTGGGCGCTGTGTTGAGGAAGAGGAGCTTTGCCTGGGACCTTGGCCACACTGCTGGGCAGGAGGAGAATATCCAAGCAGGGCTGCAAGCACCAGGTGAGGGACAGGGACTCCATTTCCCAGGAGTCCCTGGGCTGACATCACCTGCACCTGGACGCTCTCCCTGGTTGCCCCGCCCCGACCAGCGAGCTAAAGGTGCTGCCTGTCTTGGACAATTTGGGAGACGCCTACACCGCCCTTTCTGCTGATCAGGGAGCTTTGCTGCACATTCCCTGCAACGTACCTTCTGCTGCTATCACCCTCGCTGCCGCTTCTGAACCTCGCGGTACCCGCTGCGCGGGTCCCGCATTGCCCGTCTTGCTGGGCGCTGTGTTGAGGAAGAGGAGCTTTGTCTCGGACCTTGGCCACACCGCTGGGCAGGAGGAGAATATCCAAGCAGGGCTGCGAGCGCCAGGTGAGGGACAGGGACTCCATTTCCCAGGAGTCCCTGGGCTGACATCACCTGCACCTGGACGCTCTCCCTGGTTGCCCCGCCCCCAACCATCTCATCCCCTTATTAGGGATAGTTGATTAGGATCTTGCTGATTAATTCTGTTTTATAGGAGAACCACTTGAGGTTAATACGGACCCAATATAGGCAGTTTTGAGAGGTTATTTTTATCTGGACCCCAGCACTTATTTGTAATTGTATTAGGTCCCTGAATTGATTGGAGTAAGAAACTGATTATCGCTGTATGGTATTGTTCTTCTCCTGTTTTGCTAGTACTGTGGCCTGTCCTCATTATTTTATCCATTTGAGCGCCGTCCTTGACCCCTGATAGCATCTTTACTTTACTTTATTGTAAATATGCCTAGAAAATTGGCCCCTATAACCTCAGAACCACTTAATACCTTAGACTCCTTTCTAGTCCAAGTGGTTAAAAACAATAAATAATAAAAGAAGGGAATCCCTAGGTTTGAGCCAATCACCAATCTTGCTCCCACCGAGCCCTGACCCTAATGCACAAATGTCTGGCACATCACCACTTGATCCCACAACTTACATATCCGACACTAATTCTCAAGACATTGGCAACGATGATGAAAACTCTGATCTTTTAGTTGACTTGTCAACAAATGCAGTGCCTGACTCCGAGAAACAGCAAAATATCGCAGCGGAAGTTCCCTCACCCTCGTTGCCTGTTACACGTCCTGTGAGAACTTGTAGAAAATCACAAGCTAAACGCGGGGGGAAACAGTCAGGAAGGAAAAAGCTCACCTCACCACCTAGACACAAAGGGGAAAACGTGGAGCGCGAAGATGCTGACGAGCTTAGACAAATCATTGACGATGACCTATTTAATAGGATCTCGGATATGATAGATATTAAAATTAAGACCCTCATCAAGCCACTTATTGGGAAGATAGACAAATTAACAGCAGAAGTAAAAAAGATGGGTGATAATTAAACCAGTGCACATCCCTACTAGTTACAGCCAATGGCTGTGATGATGTGGCAAGAAAGTAATCAATAAACAAGAACTTTAAGAACTAATGGACTCTGTACTATCTGAATACTTGTGTGGACTTGAAGAGAATTGAAGTACTGAATTGATTGAATTGAAATTCAATTGGATAAAAGTAACTAGTAGGGATGTGCACTGGTTTAATTATCTTTGTTTATGGTTCATGAAATTCTACTACACCTTCTGTGGGTAGATTATCGTGACGGAAATTGCTTAAGGGTGAATAAGCATCCTACCAGTTGGGCACTCCCAAAGTGAGTATTTGTGTATTACTGGACAAATTAATACTATGGGAAAAATGCAATATTGATATGCTGATCATAGTAGCAAATTCACCCTGTCTTTTTGTTGATAAAAAAGATGGGTGGGTCGCAAAGTAAGCTGGTTAATGATTTGGAGAATCTAGCCACTCATCTTATCAAACCAGTAGTCATAGTGGAGGAGGACACGGGCGCTGACACAGGCCCCTTGGAAGGCCAATTACAGCCCACCCTGGTAGGGCAGTTACCACCACCTGCGCCCAGCCAGGATGTAACAAGAGAGTCCCCCGCTTTACCACAAGTTGAGCCAGCACCATTGAATTTAGGGGATGATTCATCACAATTTATCATGGAAGCCTCACCATTAGTTCTGGTATTGGCGAACGTCCCTGTCCTAACTCACGGACAAAAAGAATCCACTCAAGGACTAAAAGATAAAGCTCTATATTGGCTCACCAATAACATGCACATGGCATACCAGGGAGTTGACCAGCTAGCAGGGGAAATTGTTATGACAAGGAGGGTACCATGGATTGGGAATAAGCCAAAGAAGTTTAAAGGGGACTGCGTAGTATTAAATTTTGCTAGTGCAGAAGTACTCCCAAACATTCTTGCTAACATCTTCCCACCTCAACGTAGAAGCGGTTCCATAATCCCCCTTACCCTGAAATTCTTTTATAACGAGAATCAGATTGCGACCTCTTCTAATATCTCCAGGCCTAGAAGGAACGCAAGAGTTACTCATTGGGGTGGGGAAACTAGACCCAGATTTAACAATGACCGCTTTCACCCTATGATTAGTCTTGGGACAGGGCAACACAACTTTCCGATTGGGCCAATGGCCAGAACACCGGGGCTAAATTGGCCCAATATAAATAGGTGGGGACCAAGCACCCCGGGATATGATAATAGAGGCCAGGGAAACGGGTTCATGGCCAGGCCGGGAAATGAACAGTTCTTGATGCGCCCTAACACTCCACAGCCTATGTGGAATACAGCAGTAAACGGATGGGGTCAGGTGGCCACTCCTTTTGACTGGGGATTTGGAACAGGGAACAGTATGGAGTCTTGTCCAACTTAAATGACTGTGACTGACATATAGAGGTCACTAACCTGGGAAAAGATGCTATAGATCAACAACTAGATCAGAACAGCCTACGCATTAATGGTTTTGATCCCAGTGAGCCCATCCCTCAGATAGGGCAGGAAGTCCAAACTACATTTAGACATCATCATCTCTCCATGCCATATCTGTCTGAGCACTGTGCGATCCAGGGTCTCGCCAGTGATAACCTACAGAGCCTATCAAAAGTGGGACCTAACGAAGCAACCCAATCACCACGAGAGACTGAAGGGGTATTGGTGCGGCACTCAGAACCTAAGACACCCATAGACTCCTGTAAGCTGATAAGTTGGAACATAGCAGGGCTAAATGGCAAGCGACAGGATAAGGCATGGTCAAGCTTTGTTTTAGGCCACCACATTATTGCCCTCCAGGAAACCTGGGACATCTCTGCCAATCTTTGGTGGGATGGGTTTACTAGTTTCACCAAAGCAGCTGTTCCCAGTCGTATGGGGAGGGCCAAGGGAGGCCTTTAAATCGTGTTCTCCTTAGATCTAAAGGGAAGCTGTAGGCAGATTAGCACCGATTCTCCCAACATTCTGATGGTAGAAAGAGTGACTAATAATACCAGCAGGACCATTTATATACATTTTTACAACTCAGGGAATAGTGATTATAGAGGTTGTAACATTACTGACTTAGATAGCATTTTAAATTTGGTCAGTCAGAAAACCAAGTTTGACATAGAATATATTTTATTAGGTGATTTTAATATTCATCCGTGTAACTTAATCTGTAGGAGAAGTAGCAATGAAGGGGATGATGGACTAGAAGGACCTCATTTCTAACATACCACAGAGGGAGAGGAGCTGGAAGATTTTCTTGCCAACTTTGACTTGCATGAACCAGACGGTGGCACCAGATTGCCAACTTTCACTGGCATCCCTCAAGGCACAATTATAGATTACATATTCATATCCCTAGGTATTTTAAACCGGGTTATTGCTTACCGTACGGTACAATCACATTTTAGCGATCATAATCCGGTAGAACTTGAAGTGGCGTGGGGAGGTCATATGGGACCATCCCTGTCGATAGTAATCGCCCACCCCCTGAGGACTTCTGACCAAGGTAGACGTATGAAATGGGCAAAGGTGGTACCGGAAAAATGTTATGCCGAAAATTTCTTAAAGATTAAGGACCAGGTTGAGATTTGTAAGAATCCTTGTGCCCAGGGTCAAGAAGTTGTAGAGGCATTTGAGGTAATATGTGGGCTGGTGTCACAGGATCTTCTAGCAAAGACAAAAAAAGGAACCCCAGGAAATAAGCGCTGGTTTGATTCAGCATGCTCAAAAGCACATAGATCATTGCTGGCAGCCCTAAAAAACACTCCTAGGGTAAAAGATGAGATTACCAGACTCAGGAAGATCTACAAGTTAGCCGTAAAAAAACGAAAGGACATCATCAAACAAGAAGCATGGGCTAGTCTCCTTTCGGTGGCAGTCCTGAAGGATAGTAAAAAATTTTGGGAGATTATCAAACAGCCCTTTTTTTCAGATGACAATAACGAATCTATGGACTGCGTTATCTCTGATGAAAAATGGCTGTCTCATTTTAAAAACGTCTACGGGGATACTGTCGATGCGACTAAAGATGTTTCGTTGACAATCTCAGCCACCCGCCCCATCCTCTTTAACCGACATGAGGTGGAAAAAGCCATTTTGGCCACTACAAAGCATAAGGCACCTGGCCCTGACGGTGTCCACGCCGAATTTTTCATGTATTCACCAAAATTGTGGGCTGAGGTTTTGGCAAACGTGTTCAACGCAGTCAATGGTAACTCTGCACCTGCCTCATGGGACACCTCTACTATTGTCCCTATTTTTAAAAAAGGCCAGCGGGATGATCCTGGTTGTTATAGGCCTATATCCCTTCTGGACTCATCTGTAAAAATTCTAGGTAGAGTTCTCTTATCCAGGTTGAGGGAGAATGTCGAGAGCTGTGGCGGGTTGTCCGAAATCCAATACGGCTTTAGGGAAAGAAAAGGGACTATCGAACAGTGCGCCAACTTACATTTGCTCATCTCCAAATACACTGTGGCCAAGGAGGGGTCCGTGTATCTTGCATTCATGGACCTCTCCTCGGCTTTTGACCTGGTCAATAGGACAAAGTTGTGGTCCATCTAGTTGGAGATGGGTATTGATGAGGCATTGGTTACCTTTATAGCCACCCTGCACCAAGAACTCTTTTCAAGTGTACGTGTAAGGAACGAGGGTAGGCGTACCCCTCTCTTTAGATCATTAAGGGGGGTGCGGCAGGGCTGCATTTTAGCCCCCCCTGCTCTTCACCATCTATAGCCTGGGCCTGGGCGCACATCTAGGTGGGCAGGAAACCGACGTCCCGCGTGTAGGAGCGATTAAGATCCCGGCGCTCCTGTATGCGGATGACGCCGTGCTGATCGCTCGCATGGGTGTTGGCCTCCAGCGCCTTTTGAATGCCTTTGGTTCATTTATGGAGCAACTGGATCTTAAGATAAACGTAACCAAGTCACACACAATGGTGTTAGACCAAGAGTGTCGCAAAAAGAGAAATAAAACATTCACATGCAGGGGGGACACGGTTTCTAGGGTATCTACATTTCCCTACTTAGGCGTATTGTTCGATCAGAAAGGGTCCTGGGCTCCGCAGGTAAGAGCCAAGAGGTTGGCTGTTATTAGATCATCATCAGCACTCCTGGGATTTGCTGGTAGGCTAGGGGCTAGGCCTATGGAAGCTATACTAAAAATCTATAATAGTAAATCTATGGCTATTGCACTATATGGTTCCGCATTGTGGGGATATGTAAATGTGGAAGCTATTCAGAGAGCGGAGAATAGATTTATCAGAACACTACTTTCTGTACCCTAGTCGACCCCAACCTATTCCATTCATAAAGAAGTGGGCCTACAGTTTCTTTCTGATAAGCTGAGTATGCCCCCCTTGATTTTCTGGCTGAAAATGTGGCTGAATGAAGAACTCCCATTAAATCACAAGATTATGTCCGACGTTCTGTCCCTGGATAAATCCAACAAGATTCCTTGGCTGGCTTATTTGGCCAGGGCTTTTTCAGACCTAGGCCGCCCGGAGCTTTTTACCTCCCCTGAGAATATTAGGATCCAAGACATTGACTTTGTGAAAAAGTCCTTCATGGGAAGGAAGGAAGCATGCCGCGAAGAACGCGAATTGGTAAAACCGGCAGTGAGGGATCATTGTTTACTGGTTAACTCGTTATCACTTGCACCCTATCTTGGTTTTGTCACAATACCCTTCCATAGGTTCCTTTTAACCAAATTCAGATTTAATTTGTTACATTTTTATGTAGGCTCTTTTAATAATTGGCAGAAGCCAGAACAAGCCCTGCCCTGTAGCTGCGACCAGTTTTCAGTGCAAGATACAATGCATTTTGTCATGTTTTGTGGGTTGTACTCAGAGCCAAGGAAAAAATATTTGTTGCCTATTCTAAAAGAGGCCGGCTTCACTCAAGTGAGACCGGCTCTGCTCTTTTTACAATTACTGCCCAATCCCCACATTACTTTTTGCATTGCTAATTTTCTGGTAGCCGCTTCAAGGGTGAAAGCTGTCTGTCAAGATTAGTCTTAGAGTAAATGTTTATTATCATTTATGTCTATGTTCAAACGCAACACTTTTTAATTGTTTGTTACATTTTTTAAACTTGTTGTCTACATTTAATGTGTTCTGTATAAATAGGAAAAATTTTGTATGAAATGTATTTTATCTTTTTTCTCTCTTTGTATGGCTTCTAAATAAGCCGAATAAAGATATTCTGACTGACTGACACTACATTGGAAATATTAACAACATTTTAGGATGAAGTAAAAAAAGGAATCCCCGTCTAAAGGGCACTCAAAGATTAAACCAGCTGCAAATCAGGTGCCTTAAAGGAACGTTGCAGGGGAGAACTAAACCTGTTAAATCGAATCTATTCCCATTCTATATGATGTGTCATCTGTTAATGTACACACCAGCATCTCATAGCCCTATAAACAGCAATGTCACTGAAACTAGCCTATGGCATCAACCTATGGCTTTTCACTGAACACAACTTAGGCCTTCTGGTTTTGCCAATATAAAAAAGCCCTAGAGCCTGGAGCAAACCATTTTACATTAAAACCCATATGCCATATGTCTTTATAATGTGTGTAAGGTCTCTATTAGAGTGGTGTGACCAAAAAACTGAACCTTCAACAGACCGATTTTATTTTTTAAAGTCATTAACACACACTAATCTACAAGGACCCCAAAAATAATCCTAGCCAGATCACAAATGCTTATTTACATGCTCTCATGATGTCTCCCCTAATCACGAGCCGCCTAACTAGGAAGCAGATTCCTTTCCTTTGACAGGGAATCCAAAGACTTGTTATTTTCATTTTTAAAATATATGCATAAAAAAACTACTAAGGGATCAAGACTGACAGAAACACATATATACAAACGAGAAAAAAAAACTGATTAAGAGTTTTAATTTTGGATATTTTTTAAAATGCTTTAAAATGCAAAATGTATGATCAACACATATACGGCAATGCTTCTGGAACCATAATAGTCTAGTTTTTAATACATATAGGGAGTACCGGTTTTCAACACACATTGTTAAACAATGTACAACAGAGAGTGACATGATTGAAATCCTGGTTACATTGTTTACATAAAGATCAGTAGCATTTCACCAAACTTACACCTGTCCATCTACTTGTCAGTTTTTGAAAAACAGCTTTTTAGTTCTCAATAAATAGAATACTTCTATATGACGTCAGTATTAAACTGAGCAAACTGTCTGCTACAAATCTAGCTTTTGCAACCCTAACTTTAATGGACAGTAATAATTGCTGCATTGAACTATGGGATTGTGTGTTAGTCCAGGACAAACCTTATTGCTTCTGGGCACAAACAAGCTTATTCGTAGCTCTTTCAGTAACACAGGTATTGAGTGTGAGCGCCTTCACGATTAGCGCAAGTAACGTTATCTGAGACATCTATACACAATACATCAAGCCTACTATTCTCTCTGTTGCCTCAAACTATGCAGGTATCCCCGTGCACTAGTCTACACATTCCAGATTCAAACATGCTGCATACAGGCAGCTAGTCGATCCCCACTGGACTATTAATCATTGATGAGTTGATGGCCATTTGATCCTAGTGGTAGACCCCAGCCACCACGACCACCTCCTCATATACCTCAGGTTTACTTGTGGTAATGTGCAAGCCTCTGGCTTGGAATCACCTGGGTTGGAATGTGCCAGGAGGTCACTGAGCTCTGCATTCCTATTGTCAGCAGTTGCTCGAGTGCCCCTTCATGGTCAGTTGTATTCTCTGCGAATAAACCTGCTTTCACCACAACCAACTGCTCGGTTGCATTATTACAAATCTAGCGACGATCTGGGATGAATTGGACATTTACTCATTCATCGGACATCATTCAATTACAAGAAGGGGCCAAGGAGTAATCTCATCACAACTTTGTCTTTTATTATTCACTCATAAATGAATAATTGATGTGACACTTATTTTTATTTCCTTCGCACCATGGCATGCCTTGCGGTTTCATTTAGTGAACCAAATTAAAAGTATCTAACGATGGATTACAGCACTTTAAAGGTCAGACACAAGAACAAGTGTGTCATCTTTGAACTATTTATTGTGCCTTGAGCTCTCGATACAAAACTGTGGTTCATTTGGAGACTATAAGTCTCAAGACTTCCTGCCTCGTGTGTGTGGATCATGATATTTAATTGAGGCCTGAAATGTACTCGCAGGGAAACGATTTTCAAATTGTCTGCGGGGCTCACGCGTACTCTTGAAGTGCAGTAAACTTTTGAAGTGCCATGCGAGAGATGCTTTCCTCAGCTCGTGTCCATTGTCAACTGGATGCAGTGAGTATTTATATGATATGATATGAAATGGCCACTATGTTTAGCACTTGGATGTATGTCATTACATCCCATAGGAATACCACCCATGCCATTACAACTCGGGTATTACTACACGATGCCAATGACAACGACATGCCATTACATCGCATACTTTTACCACGAGTATGCCTTTACCAAGCATAACATTACAACGCAAAGGCATGCGTGGTAAAGCTATACTCATAGTAAAAGTTTGCAAGGTAACTGACATCCCTACCCCTACACCTACACACGCACTACCAGGACTGGACTGGCTGTAGCGGGCACCCGTCGTTTCCCCAATAGGCCGCTAGGGTGGGGGTGGATTTTGGCTCTCTGAGTGGCCGTTTTTGTTAAAGGGGGCCTGCAAAATCGGCCCCCAGTAACAAAATCGGCGAAACCGGCTCGAGCAAACAGCCAGGGCCGGTTTCGGTACCCAGTCTGGCATCGCACACTACTCCCACCCCTAACCCAAAAACACTACGACACTACAGCACTACCCACACTACTCTCACCCCTACAATACCTTAAACCCTAAAACACTACTACACTACAACACTACCCACACTACTCCCACCCTTACACTACCTTAAACTCTAAAACACTACTACACTAAAACACTACCTACACTACTCCCACAACTACACTACCATAAACCCTAAAACACTACAACACTACACTACACAAACACTACTATACTACACTAAAACCCTAAAACACTACAACACTACACTACACAAACACTACTATACTACACTAAAACTTAAAACACCACAGTACCTAAACCCTAAAACACTACACTACGCAAACACTACTACACTACCCTAAACACTAAAACACTACACTACCCTATACCCTAAAACACTACACTACACTACCCTAAACCCTAAAACACTACCCTAAACCCTAAAACACTACTACACTACCCTAAAACCTAAATCACCTCACTACATAAACACTACTACACTACCCTAAAACCTAAATCACTACAACAGTACCCTAAACTGTAATAAGGTACACGTATACCATACACATACATACACACATACATACATACATGTATCCCCAGCTTCATTTATCTGATTTTATTGATTTTTCTAAGCTTGAGTTCAAATTGTATTGTGTGGGTTTTGTGGCTTTAATTGATGTTTGTACTGCTTCAACCTTTCACACAGTACTCTTGGTAAAAACAAAGTGCTCTGTATGTGACATAGCTACCAGGGGTTGTGAAGAGATTTCCTAGTATACAGTGTGTAGCATGGCAAGACCACACCTTATTAGGTTGGAGGAGTATCCCCCTCTCAGATAAATTTTATATTTTATAACAATACTCACAGTCACTAATTACCTTGTTGGATTTCATCTTTGAAAGCCCTTGTGTGAGAATCTACTGGATACTAACTTTAATGAGTGTTTGAGTATGTGTGAGTAGTTTTTAGATTTCTAAAAGAGCATGTCTATTTCCTACCTGGGAAACAAGCCATTTCTCAAAGGGTATCAAGGGTCGGCATTCCAACAGCCTAATCCATCCCACCTGACTATATCAAAATCACTTACCTACTGGCAACATATAATCAACATTATTTTGCTCAAACAACGTAATTCCCTCTGAGTCACAGATATATGTCAATAGCCTAAACTCTGCCATTTGCCTAGGATCTCCTCTTCCAATGCACCCGTCAAATCTGGGTTTTTTGTTCCTAAATTCCAAGATGCCATTGTCATTTTTATGAAGGGGAGTGCTCAAATCTCCAGGCTCTGTACTTCTCACCAAGCCATATTGGCTTCCCAATGTGAGCACCAGTGATGGATTGATAGATGAAACACCAGTAGTTTTCCCTTTCTTCATGGTGCCATTAAACTGTGTATCTTAGTTGTGTCACAAGATAATACTGTGTAATATTGGGCACTACCAGTGCTCCTTCCTCCATGGGAGAAAACATTTGTTTGGCAGCCAGCCTAATTTGTTTCCTGTCCAAATGAAATTGCTGAAGAAGCATTAAATTAAACCCAGAATACTCTAATGCCAAAATACCCTTCTGGAGTGAACGAAATGTGCTATATAGGCTCTTTTAACATAACATAACAATGGGCATACGTCTTCAGGGGAAGAAGGGCTGAGCCAGAAAAATGAATCTTGGTAAAGCCATCATTTTAGCAGCAGCAATTCGTCCCAGCCAGGAGAGGCCAGCCTCTTCCCAGTACCTAAAATCATTTTTAAGTTGGTCTATGAAACCTGCAAAAATTGACCTTGGTGGTTTTTGCAGCATCTGAGGTTAACTTTAGAACCAAGTATATGATATAAGACTCAGCCCATTGGAACAGGAGTTTGGCTTGAATTCATGTTTGAGTTGACTTAGGAAGGGACAAAAAGCAGATAACTGCAATTTATGAACATTGATTGTGAAAACCAAGGCCTTGCAGAAATTATTCAGTTCTGTGATCTCCTCTGAGAGGGATACTTCGAAGTTGGTTACTGCGAGCTGGACATCATAAGCATGTCGGCAAAGGTTGTGTTCCATGCATCCTATAGTCATCCAATTACTTTATTATGTTGCAGAACTGCCATGGCCAGGGTTTCCAGGTGTATCACAAAAAGTAGAGGGGACAAGGAGGAACCTTGTCTTGTTACCTGGATTTCGTCCAAAATTGTAAATAAAATCCTAGATGAGCAAAACATTCTCAAAGCCTGGGGGATTAAACATGCCCTATATCATAACATAGGATATCCGCTTCCCCTGCTCAAGAGACCTTGGTACGAACCACCTACAAACAACTCGATGACAACGTCAGTGCTTAGGGGCGCATTGGGTCGATCTCCTACAAAAATACAGGCAACATATACCCAAAAGAGCTCTATGGTCTCTAATTCGGACAATCCAGATAATCATCGGCTATTTAGAATAAGGAATACACCAAGTCACCCACAATGACAAGGGAACTCAACTGAGCCAGGCTCGCATTTGGCCACATCACTTCTGAAACTATGCTTGTGGAATCTACATGGGCTCAACGACAAGGCAACAGACACTGAATTCCTACAATATGTGAAATTATTTGATATTATCCTCCTTCATGAAACATGGCTGGAGGAACCAACACACATAGAAGCCTACACCTGCTATCACTCCCCAGCCATAAGAAAAAGTAAATTCATCCGGCTGGCGGTTGGCTTAGCAACTTACATCAAAATCTCAAATGTCAGCAGTGCGCAAAACTTACCGCCAACTCTCCTGCCATAAACACGGTTTGGATTAAATTAAATCTTAGGGGGAAAAAGAAGAGGTGCTGCTGATCAACACCTATATCAACCCAAAAAAGAAGAAACAAGAGTCAAAACTTCTAATGGACCACTTATACCACTTAATGTCTTTGCAAACTTCACCCAATTTCATTCTTTCTGGAGATTTCAACCAATACATTTTAAGCACATCCTCAAATAGTGACGTTCAGGCCCAGTCCTACTACTGGAATATTCCAACTCAATCCTTTAGCAGCCAAGGTAAATCCTCCCAGCCAGCGAAGGAGCTGCTGGAAGACCTGGAGCACATCGGGTCCTAAATGGAAGATTCCCGGAGGACTCTCCATCTATGGCCTCGTTCAACTCAGGCAGCGCTACCTCTACAATAGACTACACACTAGTCTCTCTCCCACTTTTTCATCATATACTGGGCTTTAACCTAGGAGACAAGGGAGATAGCGACCACCGCCCCCAGGAAGTCTCTTTTCTTGCCTTTCCGAACTCAATTCTCCCCAATCCAACAGGACCTCACGCCTGTCACTCCATAAATCTTAAACAAATTAAAACCTTCGTCGCAAACACAATGGAGGTACTTCAATTAGTAAAACGACAATTAAACAGTTTAAATTATCCTATGGGTAACCCAGTAACCGCATGGGAAATCTTTACGGCCGAATTTGCAAACACATATTCAACAACAGTACGGCACTTCCCATCTTTTGGCTCCAATGGCACAGGGAAGATTTCAAGCACCCAGAAACTAGCCTTAAAAGGCCACAAAAAACCGATTAATAAATCCCTAAGATTATTGAGAAAAAGCCCGGGCGAACGGGATCTTCTCGAACAGCTTCGCAAACACCGGGCAGACCTAAAAAAACTGAAATGGTTGGTCAAAAGATCTAATGATGAAGAAGATTTCTGGGCTAAACTTCCATATGACTTTAAGGGAAATGACAGCGCCCGATTTGGTCCACGCTAAACACATTTTTAAATCTGAAACATGGTGGAATAGCATCGTACATAACCAAAAGCTCCAGGGAATCCTTCTTAGACCCTCATTTCAACCAACATGCCACGGTAAAAAACAAGCCCCAGGTTGCCCAGGAGGGCCATCACAAACAATAAAACTACATGAAAAAGTTACAATCGAATTTAATGCTGCTACACACAAGAAACTAATCTCCAAAGGAAGGAAGTATGGTGCACTGGGGCCAAACGGAATTCCTCTAGCCCTCTTTAAACTTGATCCAGAATATTGGGCAAAATCCTTGACCCCCCCTTTTCATGTCTGTCAGCCATTCTGGGTGTCTTCCAGCATCATGGAAGGGTTCAGTTATTTCACCGATATATAAGGCGGGGGACAAAACGTTACCAAAGAACTATCGCCTGATAGCCCTTCTGGACATTGAGGCAAAATACTTCGCAGGGTTCTTATTGATACAGCTGGGCAACTAAGTGCAACATAATTCCATCTAGTCAAACTGGGTTTTGTAGAGATATGGGAACTACAACAAACCTCCTGGCACTATCGTTACTTATCGACAAAGCAAAACGGACTAAACAAACTCTTCACTTTTGCTTTGTGGACTTCAAGTTGGCTTTCGACAATGTCAATCGAGCCAACCTTTGGAGAAAACTAGCCTCCTGGGGGATCCCTGCCCCTCTATTAAACCTCTTGATCGAATTGCACTCTAACACGTGGGTGCAGTTAAAGCTTGGGAATGGCACACACCTCTCTAGGCGTATTCCAACTACAAAAGGCCTCAAGCAAGGGTGCGTCTTAGCGCCGACCCTCTTTAATTTATTTACAGCTGACCTGCCACCTGCCCTAGAAGCCTGCAATGCGTACGCACCCCGACTGGGGGGTAAAGCTCTGCCCAACATATCCTACGCAGATGATGTGGTCCTGGTTAGTCATACCAAAGTAGGACTGCAGAATCTTATCAACACGCTGCATGGATACGCTGAAGAGAATTTACTTGAAGTAAATATTGACAAAACTAAAGTACTATCAATAACTGGGAATAAAAAGCTGCATAGTTGGGTCCTTGGCACACAGGTAGTTCCAAACTGCTCTGAATATAAATACCTTGGAATCTTAGTTGACAAAGGAGGTCACTTCTCAAATCATCTTGAGGCCATAAAGAGAAAAGGTATGCTGATGGCGACAACACTCAAACAGCTAAAAACTAAGCTGACCGGCCCCACTCTTCTACCATTGCTCCGCATTCCCCAAGTAAAAATACAGTCATCTATTACCTACGGCAGCGAGGCAATAAGAGGCATAGACGGGAAACTGCTGGACACAATCATTTCAAAAGCATACAGACTTCACTTAAATTTGCCATCTTCACAAGCCCAGATCCGGTTAGAATTTGGACTAATTAGCCAAATGCTTGCAAGGAGAGGATCATATATTAAGTGCTGGCACAAAATAAAGAACTCACCAGAGAATACACTGAACCATCAGCTCTGGCAAGATCTGTCCAGCTGTTCCAATATGCCCGCGAAAAAATACTTGAAGGAGTCCTTGATTGTTACAGGACTGGCAGAACTATGGGAAACCCCACTACTGCATTCGCAATTCAAATGCGTAGTAAATAAGAGTATTAAGAGACTCTCGCACGTAGAGGACATAGCTATTTTTTCCAACCGGCGTCACGCCTGGATGACTCTTTGTACATATAAATCGCCTGGGTTACAAGAGTATTTTGTACTGGGGTACTCCAGGAAAACAAAAGAAGCCTTTTTAAAACATAGGCTAGGAATCCTACCAGCGATACCACATTTACAACCATGGTTGAGAAGGAACTGTGGGACAAAATGTAGGCTATGTGGCGCAGGGAATGAAGATATTGGAAATTTTTATGTACCTGCTTGAGGCTGAAAGAGGAAAGAGCAGCCCTGCTAAAAATGTATTTTAATGAACACAGAATACGCACACGCAGACAAGCAGTTCTTGCTTGTTTTGATCCAGGATTTCCATCACTAAATGGGAAGTTGGTGAAATTCCTGAAATTAGTGGAGCTGAAATTAACAACCCAAGAAGTCGACCCAGACAAGATTTAATGAACTGTGGTCACTTCCCAAACCCTATTGTTTTTTATTATATACCTATTAATAATCATGATCGCTCTCTTTTTTAATCTTAAAACTTTTAAATGATGGCATGTGCACTCAAATGTATTTTTGTAATGGTTTGAATTAATCAGAAACAATAAACTTTTTACTTACTTACTTACTTGTCTTGTTCCCAGCTCAGTTCTGATGATGGTTGTCAGTGAGCCATTGGCCTTGAGTCCGTTGGCCACTGAAGAGCAAGTCAAGAAATTACTGATCCATTTCAATGTGATGCAGTGTTCATTTATGGAACGGTCAGTAAATGCGGTCAAATGCTTTCTCCATGTCTATTGTTAACAAGATTGCATCTCCGCCTGTTCACCCCGCTTTATCAATTACATGAAGTGTCTGTTTGGTGGTGCCTGAGCAATTATGGTCAGGTATAGATATCGCACAATATATGGCGCACAACGGCAGATCCTTTCCCGACTTGGTTTATATAGTTATTGAGGCCTATTTCATTGATCTCAGCAGCTCCCCTATCTACCCCACTGTATTAAACAACTGTGTGAGGATGAGTGCGAGTTTGTGACAACGTGTTTTGTAAAATAGGGCTGAGTAGCATCAGGTCATAGGGCCTTTTATGTTATCAATCTGGAAATGCCCATAATCATCTCTTCCAACCTTATGAGTCTCTCTACAGAATCTTAGTCTGGCCCTCGAGCAGGCTTCGAAGAGGCATACTGTTTAATAAGTCTTCCATGACCCGCAACCGAACCTCCTCAAGTATATAGAGCAAATTTCTGAAAAGCGTGCGCACAGCACGTGTATGAACCAGCAAACCTTGTCATTTGGCTTGTGTTTTGCCTCCATTTTGGTTTCCCGTTTTAAGCTACCATCATTTTCTAATGGTGTGCAAATAAATTTCTTGCAGAAATGAGCTTTGCATGCATTTTTTATGCTAGGCATTGTCGCCCTGTAGTCAGCACATTTAGGGCCCCATTAGGATGACGGGCGGACATTGCCATAAGGGCGGGGGTCCCGTGGGGGGAATTAGGATGTGCCCGCCACAGTGGCGGGCCCAATCCTGTAGTTTTTGCATTGTGGCGGGCGGTGCACTCTGCACCGCCCGCCACAATGTAAAAATGCTGTTTTGCTTTTGCATATGCAAAGCGGCAGGCACGGCGCGGTGCCTGCTGCTTTGCATATGCAAATGTGGGTGGGTACCATAGGTACCCCCCATGTGCCCCCAAGACAGTGGCGGCAACCTGGGGGCCCGGCAGGGGGCCCCCGCAGCAATCACAGCATGCCTTTCCGTGGCGGCATTGCCGCCACGGAAAGGCCTCTGCTTTTTGCCATTGTAATATGGCTGGCGGTGTCCATTGGACACCGCCACCATATTAATCTATTACCGCCGCGACCACGGCGGTAAAGTGGCGGACGGTCTTTCCGTCCGCCGCAGTCCCCTCCGCCATCCTAATCAGGTGGAGGGGAACACGAGAGTGGTTGTCGGGCGGATTGCATTGTTTTACTTTGTGTGCTTGTGAGGAGACAACTAATTAGATGTTTGTTTGATAGCATCTTTTAAACTGTTTAGGATTCTCATAAAATTATGTAAGAAAAATTCAACTATACAGGATGACATCAGAGGGTTGGTTCATGTTTTATAATGTGTTTATGTCACAATATTGCAGTATTCGTAAAAAATATGTTCTCTTTTTCATATATATATTTGTATGTAGATACTGCTGTCAAAACAAAGTAGTGAGAAGCCTGAAAAAGGAGGTTGGACCCGTGACATCCTCCGAAAGGCGTCGCTTTTTCTTGGCCTACTAATATATGTGGGAAACATCCTTTACAACAAAAAAATGTTCATGCAGCACCTTTACAACGTAGGAATTACAACGCAAGTCGTTACGACTTGCGCTGGAGGGCGCTGTAGGATAGGGAATAGTTTAATTTACTATCCAAAACCTTCCCTACTATCCACAGGGATTGGAGTTGGAATAGTAAATTAAACTATTCATTATACAGCGCCCCCCAACGCAAGTTGTTGTAACGACTTGCGTTGCAAAACCTGCGTTGTAATGGCATGCGTGGAAAAAGCATGCGTTGTAACAACATACATCCATATATGTTCTCTTGTGTTGTGTGACACAACTTAAGATAAAGTGTTGAATCCAACAATATATATTACTGTGGTTATGTTCTTATGAAATTAGATTTTTTGACATTATTGCAAACTATTTTTATTATATCTCTTGATTTGTAATGTGTTTAATGTGCATTATGATGTCGTATTATTCTTAATGTGAAAAGGTGTTTTATACATATAATCTCCAACTTAATAAAATTTAAAGTTTTTCTAAAAACTGTATTAAGATTTGACTTATTGGCAACTGACCCGTCTTGTTTGAGCAGTATGTGTGGTGTGTATGCATGTTTGGTATGCTAATTGAATACCCCAAAGGGAGTTTTTTCTAGACTTAATCTTCTTTGTGGTGTCCTTTCCCTTTGGAGTGTTGGACCCCTCTCTTCTTTTAGAGAAGAAACCATTTGAAACACATGAGATCCCACATATGATCCTCCTGAAACCGCTTGCCCAAATTTGAACTCCACTCACTACCCTAATGCCCCGTCTAGAACTGCCAGACCCATAAATCCATGTTCAGAACCTGATATTCTCTCCCTTCTCCTTGAGTACACCTCTCCATACTCAGAAGCTGATATTCTCTCCCTCCTCCTTGAGTACTCCACTCCTCTTTTGGCCATCTCTGTCCATGCTAAATCCTCACAAACAGCCCCACTAATTGCACCTAACTCGATACACCCTAAACATGGTAATGCGGAACCCATTCCAACCATCACGCCCAACCCCCATAAAGCGCCCAGACTCAATGCCATTTCCATAAACATCAATAACCTCTTGCAGATCCCCACTACACAACTCGCGCCCACAGACACCTTACAGAAATCTCACCTGAATCAATCAATCAATACAGTTGTAGAGCGCTCTACTCACCCGTAAGGGTCTCAAGGTGTTGGGGGATAGGGGGAGTGCCGCTACTGCTCGAAGAGCCAGGTCTTGAGGTGTTTCCTGAATGTGAGGTGGTCCTGGGTGAGTCGTAGGTGTGCCGGGAGGGAGTTCCACGTCTTGGCTGCCAGGTAGAAGAATGATCTTCCTCAGGTGGTGGTTCTATGGATCCGTGGGATGGTGGCGAGGTCGAGGCTGGCGGAGCGGAGTTTGCTTGTTGGAGTGTAGAACGTGAGGCGGTTAATGAGGTATTCAGGACCTATGTCATGGAGCGGTTTGTGTGCGTGGGTGAGGAGCCTGAACGGGATCCTTTTGTTGGCGGGGAGCCAGTGCAGGTCTCTCAGGTGGGCTGATATGTGGCTGTGGCGGGAGTCTTTTCTGAAGTTTGACTGTGGTTCCTGCATATAGGGCATTCCAGTAGTCTAGTCGGCTGGTGATGAGGGCCTGGGTGACTGTCTTTCTAGTTCCGGTAGGGGTCCATGCGAAGATCTTACGGAGCATGCACAGGGTGTTGAAGCATGATGATGAGATGGCGTTGACTTGCTTGGTCATCATGAGAGAGGAGTGCAGGATGAATCCCAGGTTGCATGAGTGGTCAGTGGGTGTCGGTGCAGTGCCCAGTTCTGTGGGCCACCAGGAGTCGTCCCAAGCGGATGGGGATGGTCCGAGGATGAGGACCTCCGTTTTGGCGGTGGCTGGGTCTTTGGTGAGGGAGAGTATAGGCTGGGTGTTGTTGGCGTATGAGATGATATTGAGGTTGTGTTTGCGTGCGATGGTGGTGTGGGGGGACATGTAGATATTGAAGAGGGTTGGGCTGAGGGATGAGCCTTGGGGTACGCCGCAGATGATCTCGGTGGCCGCGGAGCGGAAGCGAGGGAGGAGGACTCTCTGGGTTCGGTCGGAGAGGAACGAGGTTATCCCGTCCAGGGCTTTACCTTGGATACCGGTGTTGTGAAGGCGGGTTATTAGGGTACGATGGCAGACTGTATCATAGGCGGCTGAGAGGTCTAGGAGGATCAGGGCGGTTGTTTCCCTCTTGTCAAGTAGGGTCCTGATGTCGTTGGTGGCTGCGATGAGGGCAGTCTCGGTGCTGTGGTTGGCGCAAAATCCAGACTGGGATGGGTCGAGGGATCCATTGGCTTCGAGGAATGCGGTCAGCTGTTTATTGATGATCTTCTCAATAACTTTTGCAGGGAATGGAAGAAGAGAAATTAGGTCTTTAGGGTTCGCTGTGGGTATCTTCAGTAGGGCATTGATCTCTGCGTGCTTCTAGCTCTCTGGGAAGGTGGTGGATGCGAGGGAGTTGTTTATGATGTTCCGTAGGTGGGTAGCGATGATGGTGTCGGCTTTGTTGAAGATGTGGTGAGGGCATGGGTCGGACGGAGAGCCGGAGTGGATGGTGTTCATAGCGTGGGTGGTGTCTTCGGTGCTGAGGGGAGTCCAAGCGCTGAGGGTGGTTGTCAGGGTCATTGGTTCGGTGGCAGGGGGTGCATTCTGGGTGCCGAAGCTGTCATGGATATTGGAGATCTTGCGGTGAAAGAACGTGGCGAGGGCGTTGCAGAGGTCTTGCGATGGTGTGATGTCGTTGCTGTTGGCATTGGGACTGGAGAGCTCTTTTACGATGCAGAAGAGTTCCTTGCTGTTGTGTGTGTTGTTTTCCAGCCGTTCTTTGAACGATGTCTTTTTGGTGGTGCGGATGAGCTGGTGGTGTTCTTGAGGGCTGTCATGTTTTCTGTCGTCTGTTCGCAGCGCCAGGTTTTCTCGAGGGTTTGGCAGGATTTCTTCGACTCTTTGAGGACGTTGGTGAACCATGTTGTTTTCCTGTTGCCGGGTTTGCCTGGAGGGTTTTTCAGTGGTGCCAGGTCGTAGGCGCAGTTGACGGTCCACTGTGTGAGGTTGCGGCTGCGTCGTTGGTGTCATTGGTGTTGATTGGTGGGTTCTGGCTCAGTGATGTGGTTAGCTGGTCAGCAGTGACTTTGCTCCAGCATCTATGGGGGATCTGTTGCGGGCGGTGGTGGGATGTGGTCTTCCTAAAGGTGAAGTGGATGCAGCTGTGGTCGGTCCAGTGTAGTCCGGTGGAGTGGCATGTTACTTAACTGTAGATCAGTGGTGAAACATTCCACTGACCTTCCTTGCTTATCTCATCCTTGCCCAGGATCTGGACCTCCTTATCCTCACAGAAACTTGTCTTAATGACTCTGTTGGCTCTATCCTTGACCTATTAGTCCCTCCTAGTCACAATATTATCAGACTGGACCGAGTTAAAAAATTGGGAGGTGGAATATGCTGTATATTCCGTAATTCTCTCACAGTAAAACAGTCCTATTCAGCTAATATCTCCTCCTGTGAATACCTAAGAATAGATATCAATAGCACACACAGACCCTTATGCACCCTTCACATCTTCTACCATCCCCAAGGTGATAGCAGTCATCTAATCGAACAAGTTATGGAAACCATCACTTCTAACTTAGGCCGACACTCCCCCCAGATCTTCCAAAGTGACTTTAAGCTCCACTGGAATGACCCGCACAATCAAGCAGTTACAACCCTCAAAAACTTCCTAACTGACCTATCACTGACCCAATTCAACAACACCCCCACTCACACCTTAGGCTCGACACTGAGGGTTACTAAATACAGAAGAAAATCCTAACCAAATTTGAGAAAGATGGTAATTTGTGTGTACATTCTGAACATTAGAGTGGGAGTACACCTATATTTGGGTCCCAAACAGCGGGTAATGGTAGTGTGCCCACCTGGACCAATCCAACTCCAGCAACATCAGCAGTCCAGGTGGAGGCTGAGACCAAAGGTGGTGATGTTAAGAGGGACATCACCTGCCAGGGGAAAGATGACTGTGTGTGTGCTCCTGGCCCACAAGAGGTTGAAATTCAAATGGTGTCCCCTGAGCTGACCCCAATACCATGTGGATCACCCTAGTTTACTAAGCTAATGTATAGCCCTGTTTCCGTTAGATTCTCTAAATGGAACCACCAATTTCTATACACGGAATTGCAAACTCCACTACAAGATGGCCGCCATAGTCATAGCAATTGGCGCGTAGTCCCTCCTTGACTATAACTATCAGGCTCCTTCTCATGTCGAGTAGCGATCCCCGCCAGAACCCCCTCGTCCAGCCATCATGCTGAAATAACATGTGAGTACCGCTGTCTGCCGTCCCATATTCGAGATTATCTTTAAGGCTATCTAGCTAATGCAAGCCCTATTTTTCGCCAGATCCTTATGACGAAACTCCGACCACCAAGTAAAGACGCATGAATTGCCGAATTGAGTAAGTTCGAATACGTCATACGGCACTGTCACATTCCCTTGTACACGGTCGGTAGATTTAACTAATTATTCCCTCCTGTTGTACCTTCACCTCTAGTCCCTGTGAAAAGTGTAATCATCGTGAGTATTAACTCTTGACAATACCAGCACCACTCGCACTGTTTGATTACACTGTATTTAACCTAATAGCCTACGTTGGTTGACTTTTGGTTTTGATTAGTGATTATTGCTGTGCGGAATCCCCACTGACTATGGACCCAAGCTAACTAATGACGAGGTAACCACTATAGTCAAGCGCTTTTTAAACTCTACAATTCACAGTTCACGGAAATGTGTCTGCATCAAGTATCACGTGTTATCAACACTGCGCCGCTATTTATTACTTTCAAGTAGAATGTTTTTTCACCGCGCCGACTTCTCACAAGATTTTCAGTACGTAGCAATTTGCAAGCCCTCTTGGCCACAAGCATGTTACTGTTTTAGTACACTTTCATCACTGCGCCGTTTTTATTACCACTCCATAAACTAGGTTCTTTCACGCTGGCCATAAGCATGTGATACATGTCACAGTTTTTATCCAATTTCCTTCATTGCGTCGTTTTATAAACCAGAAACCGACACTGTCGCATGGTTTTTAAGATCACCAGCATGTGCCCCAATGCACTATGTCCATTCAGTTTAGTCACTATAAACCTTCACACAGCACTGCGCAAATTGCTGGTTAGTGATGTAAACTGTAAGATTAAATGCATTCATGCCTAATCGCTCCTAATGATTATTTCTTTATCTTCTGTTTTCTTTTCAAAAAATTTTCCTTTCTTCATGTATTGTGTAATTCGCTACAGAGGCTTTGTGGTTGTAATAGAATTTCCAGACAAACATGACATATTATCTTTTGTCCTGATGATGATGCAAGTATTCTGTAATTGCATCGAAACGTCGTCGACCTAACTGCACCATATGTTGATTTGACCTCATACATACTGAACAAAAATGGGTTGCTATGATTGTAATCTAGTCTGTATAATCTATGAATGAGTACAGACCGCGTTTGAGCGTTTCTACATAATTGTTCGTGTCACTTGTTCTGTCTTGTCCTTTGTGGGTCACAGGCTGTGCCCACTTTTGTATAATTGTATATGGAATAATACAAAAAAATTGCATAATAAAAATACCTGTCCAGCTGGGCAGAGGTCATATATACTATTAAGTATATGTCTATCATTTATGTGATCCTCAATTACTAGGGTCCCCTGTTCTGTACAATAGTCTACTGCCCAAGGACCCTAGTGTGATTCCTTTTGGGTTTCCCTTGTTGTGTCAAAACATACCCAATACCATGTGGGTCACCACCGACCCCTCCGTAACTCTTGAGGTCCCTAGTACATCTGGCCTGCATCTGCACCCCCGCCACTCCCCCTCCTCCTAGGGCCTCCCCAATAGATCTGAGAGAGACACATGCCCAAACACCCCACATACTTCATGTTCACCCAAACCCCTCTGTGTTTCTCCTGTGGTTGCATCCAAGTGAAGATGTCAGGACTGTAGACTCTCATGGCTTCCAGGAGCTGAAGGATGAGCCCCATATGTTCAGAGATTCATAATCCTGTTATTTTGACAACTTTATTTCCTCCATCACGTCCTTGGGTACAACCATATTTTCTGTGTTGTCTCAACTGAAATGAGCCTTAAGGCTCTTTCCAGTTTCACTTTCTACCTGCTCAGGGGGCTATCTCAGCCCCCTGAGCACGTAGAAAGACAGGAGAGGTATCATTGGAAAGTGGAGAATATCCAGTGGACTCCTGCTTGGGTATCACCCCAGGAAGGCGATCCCCAAGCAGGGATCCACTCCCTAGACACCAGGGAGGGGAGAGCGGCCCGTTGGGCAAAGTCCTTTGCTCCCCCATATGAAGCTGGGCAAATGTAGTCTTTCTGCCTGAGACAGTATTCCCCAATCTACAGAAAGCCCACTAGATACTAGGGATTTTTTAAAATTATAATTACGGGTGGGGTCTGCCCAATATCGGCAGGCCAATGCCCCCACCCCCTGCCGCAAAGGTACAGTCTTTCCCTGGGTGGTAGTTGGGGGCAGTAGTCCCCAATCTGCCTCTCGGAGCAGAAAGCCCACTAGATACCAGGGATTTGAAAAATATATATAATTAGGAGTGGGGGCTTCCCAATATGGGCATGCCAATGCCCCCACTCCCTGCCGCAACGGTACAGTCTTTCCACATATTTAATTGCACTTTGCACTTTCCCTACCTGCCTCTTGTACAGTAGTTCTGGTCTTCCCTGGCCCGCCATGGCGTCTCCCAATTGATGCCGAGGGAAGGCCACAGTTGCTAAACTACCAGCACAGCAGTTTCTGCCTGGTCAGTGCTCTAGGCTCCAGGGGCACCTATTTAGGTGCGCAATGGAGCATACGCGAAGCGGGCGTGCCACTGGTGCACTGGAGGTGCGCAGTAAGGCAAGCCCATCTGTCCACGCCTGGACAGGGACCAGGGCCATGATCCCTGGCCAAAATACTAAATGCAAACCTCGTACTACCTCCACTAGGGAAAACCTTCTCTCTAGGCTATCCTAGGGGTGCAAGATGTTATCAATTTACATGTGAAGAGCTGATGTAAATAGAAAACCACAATGTCCAGGGTGCCTTCTCAAGATTCACAAGAGTTGCAGGAAGAAGACAAAATTTGACAGAAACTTGAACAATGTGTGTAAAAGAAACACAGATTTTCAGTTAGCGCAGACTTTACTACTGATAACAAACTGGATGTCTTGTGTGTTACGGAAGCCTGGGGTGGAGAATCATCCGATCCAGATTTTAATATTGCTATGGAGCTTCTCGATATTTCATCTGATTTAGGACTCCAACAGCTAGTCCAAGGCCCTAAACATCAACCTACACATTAAGCAGGTTATACCCTGGATGGAGTGTTTACTAGTAATCCAGCCATCTCTATTACCTCTGTCCTTCCTCTCACTTGGTCTGATCACTATACTGTTTTATTTCGATATGACATGCCTGGATTCCATCACATCCTTGGGTACAACCATATTTTCATAATGCACTGGGACAGGAACAGACTAATTTGCATGTAGCCAGGTTCTGAGCTGGGATGGTGCAGTGAGCTAAAAAACGGTGATGGATTAAGCCCTCATCTTTGGACTGGGTAAGAGTGGTCTGCTTAATTCAGACACTCTGTTCATCACCGCCCCCTTTTCTGAATCAATTTGTCCACCATAAGCGTGGAAGGGTATACTCAGATGTGAGTCCCTTGCTCATTGCACCATCAGGATTCAAGCAAGCCGGGCTGAGGACGGCTGAAATGCAAGAAACCGGTCCCCGGAAGCTTGTTTCCTTCCTAGTATAAGAATTGGCTTGGTAGTTTGGTTTGCCCTGTTTCCATAATGCACTGGGACAAGAACAGACTAATTTGCATGTAGCCAGGTTCTGAGCTGGGATGGTGCAGTGAGCTAAAAAACGGTGATGGATTAAGCCCTGATCTTTGGACTGGGTAAGAGTGGTCTGCTTAATTCAGACACTCTATTCATCACCACCCCCTTTTCTGAATCATTTTGTCCACCATAAGCGTGGAAGGGTACACTCCGATGTGAGTCCCTTGCTCATTGCACCATCAGGATTCAAGCAGGCCGGGCCGAGGACGGCTGAAATGCCAGAAACCGGTCCCCGGAAGCTTGTTTCCTTCCCAGAATAAGAATTGGCTTGGTAGTTTGGTTTGCCCTGTTTCCATAATGCACTGGGGCAGGAACAGACTAATTTGCATATAGCCAGGTTCTGAGCTGGGATGGTGCAGTGAGCTAAAAAACGGTGATGGATTAAGCCCTGATCTTTGGACTGGGTAAGAGCGGTCTGCTTAATTCAGACACTCTGTTCATCACCACCCCCTTTTTTGAATCATTTTGTCCACCATAAGCGTGGAAGGGTATACTCAGATATGAGTCCCTTGCTCTTTGTACCATCAGGGTTCAAGCAAGCCGGGCCGAGGACGGCTGAAATGCCAGAAACCGGTCCCCGGAAGCTTGTTTCCTTCCCAGTATAAGAATTGGCTTGGTAGTTTGGTTTGCCCTGTTTCCATAATTCACTGGGACAGGATCAGACTAATTTGCATGTAGCCAGGTTCTGAGAAGGGATGGTGCAGTGAGCTAAAAAACTGTGATGGATTAAGCCCTGATCTTTGGACTGGGTAAGAGTGGTCTGCTTAATTCAGACACTCTTTTCATCACCACCCCCTTTTCTGAATCATTTTGTCCACCATAAGCGTGGAAGGGTATACTCAGATGTGAGTCCCTTGCTCATTGCACCATCAGGATTCAAGCAAGCCAGGCAGAGGATGGCTGAAATGCCAGAAACCGGTCCCCGGAAGCTTGTTTCCTTCCCAGTATAAGAATTGGCTTTGTAGTTTGGTTTGCCCTGTTTCCATAATGCACTGCAACAGGAACAGACTAATTTGCATGTAGCCAGGTTCTGAGCTGGGATGGTGCAGTGAGCTAAAAAACGGTGATGGATTAAGCCCTGATCTTTGGACTGGGTAAGAGTGGTCTGCTTAATTCAGACACTCTATTCATCACCACCCCCTTTTCTGAATCATTTTGTCCACCATAAGCGTGGAAGGGTACACTCCGATGTGAGTCCCTTGCTCATTGCACCATCAGGATTCAAACAAGCCGGGTAGAGGATGGCTGAAATGCCAGAAACCAGTCCCCGGAAGCTTGTTTCCTTCCCAGTATAAGAATTGGCTTTGTAGTTTGGTTTGCCTAGTTTCCATAATGCACTGGGACAGGAACAGACTAATTTGCATGTAGCCAGGTTCTGAGCTGGGATGGTGCAGTGAGCTAAAAAACGGTGATGGATTAAGCCCTGATCTTTGAACTGGGTAAGAGTGGTCTGCTTAATTCAGACACTCTGTTCATCACCACCCCCTTTTCTGAATCATTTTGTCCACCATAAGCATGGAAGGGTATACTTAGATGTGAGTCCCTTGCTCATTGCACCATCAGGATTCAAGCAAGCCGGGACGAGGACGGCTGAAATGCCAGAAACTGGTCTCCGGAAGCTTCTTTCCTTCCCAGTATCAGAATTGGCTTGGTAGTTTGGTTTGCCCTGTTTCCATAATGCATTGGGACAAGAACAGACTAATTTGCATGTAGCCAGGTTCTGAGCTGGGATGGTGCAGTGAGCTAAAAAACGGTGATGGATTAAGCCCTGATCTTTGGACTGGGTAAGAGTGGTCTGCTTAATTCAGACACTCTGTTCATCACCACCCCCTTTTCTGAATTATTTTGTCCACCATAAGCATGGAAGGGTATACTCAGATGTGAGTCCCTTGCTCATTGCACCATCAGGATTCAAGCAAGCCGGGCCGAGGATGGCTGAAATGCCAGAAACCGGTCCCCGGAAGCTTGTTTCTTTCCCAGTATAAAAATTGGCTTGGTAGTTTGGTTTTCCCTGTTTCCATAATGCACTGGGACAGGAACAGACTAATTTGCATGTAGCCAGGTTCTGAGCTGGGATGGTGCAGTGAGCTAAAAAACGGTGATGGATTAAGCCCTGATCTTTGAACTGGGTAAGAGTGGTCTGCTTAATTCAGACACTCTGTTCATCACCACCCCCTTTTCTGAATCATGCCTGGATTCAAGGCAACTAATTAAGCGAGCTCCAAGCTTAATAGGAGAGCGTGGCACAATATGGACTTAGGAGTACTGGAAAGTCAGCTTGTGCACAGCCTCACAAACTTAGAGCTTGAAGTAGAGTTCTCAGCTAGAAGTTATACCTCCTGGCTGAAATACAACTTTGATCAATTAGCACCCATGACAGTGGCTAATAATCTGCACTATGGTTTTCTGATATTCATAGATCAGATAAACAATCATGTAGGAGGCAAGAAAGAGCCTGGCGAAAAAATTATGATGCAGTTAAAAAAGAGCAACATAAGTAAAGGTTAGCTGACCATAAGAAAAAAATTATCACTGAGAAAAGCCAATATTTTACACTGAAATGGCAGGAAATTCTAGCAAGGAACTTTTTAAGGTCATAAACGATCTGACATTTGCTAAAAAGGATAATGCTGCCAACTGTCCTCAATATTTCTGTAGCACATTGGCACAGGCGTTTAAATCAAAGGTTGATTTCATTTATGATCAATTTGCCATGTATACACCTATCACTAGTGTTACAGAACAGTAAGTTAAGTTGGTTATGCCTCCCTTAAATTTTACCCCTACATCCACAGTGCAAATTGAAATCCTTGTGTTAAGGACTAAATCGGGCTCCCCGGATGATCCTTGTCCTCCGAGGATTCTACATAACTTTAGCCATATCATTAGTCCTCAGCTGTAGGGCATCTACAATCAGATGCTCCTGCTAGGAATATTTCCAACGGTGTGGAAACAGGCCTGTATCTTACTGTTATAAAAAAAACCTAACTTAGATATAATCAACCCAGCACACTATCGATTACGAGACTTCCACTTCCCACGAAAACTTTGGAAAAGTTGTAAATGCAAGACTTTCTACCTAAATCCTAGAAAACCATATTTTAGACCACAGTCAGTTTGGTTTAAGGTCATGTCACAGTACTGGGACAGCTTTGATAAAGACAACAGAGGAAATTCACACTGCGCTAGATGGCGGAGGGTCGGCGGCTCTCATCCTCCTTGACCTGTCCGCGGGTTTTGATACTGTGGACCATATCTTGTTGTTTGAAGGCCTTAAGACCATAGGTTTGGGAGGAAGCGCCCTCACGCTTTTAAACACATTTTTAGCAGATAGAACTCAAACAATCCAATTAGGCAATTTTAAATCTGCACCTTTTATCCTGCCATGTAGAGAACCAGAGGGCTCCTCACTGAGCCCAACGCTTTTTACCATGTATGTGTCTGAACAAGCCCCTGTGATCAGAAGTTTTGATCTAATCCCAACCTCATATGCCGATGACACCCAATTGGTTATATTAACAATAGAACAGGATGTTAACTACTCCATCAAACTTCATGATTGCATGGTCGCCCTAAGCAATTTGATGAGTAGGCATTGCCTGAAGTTAAATTCAGGTAAAACCGAGGGGATGCTTTTTGGAAAGCTATTTCCTCTATGGTCACCAGTTTGGTGGCCGAGTACCCTGGGCCCCCCTCCGACACCAGTCGCAAAGGCCAAGAACTTGGGGGTCATAATAGATGAAAAGCTTAATTTTAAATCCCAGATTTCTAAAGTGGTGTCCTCTGCATTCCTAACCATCAAAAATGTGAGTAAAATTCTTCCATTTATTCCTAAAAAGATCAGAAAAACAGTTTTAACTTCTCTGGTTTTATCAAAATTGGATGATTGCAATTCTTTATATATTAACATGCAATCCAACCAGCTCAGAAGACTACAATTGGTACAAAATGCCGCCGTCAGATTAGTACTGGACGTTCCCAACACCAGTCTATTAGGGCTGGAAATCAAGAGCTTCATTGGCTTCCAGTTGCCCAGCGCGTGAATTTCAAGGCACTTTGTATCGCACAGAAGGCTCTCTACAGAGAAGGCCCTGAATTTCTTTGGCACGCCTTTAGCTGGTACTGGTAGTAGATCATTACAGTCGGCTAACACTTTCCTAATGCCCAACTCCAGAGTCAAAAAGATGAACTGGGGAGGAGGAGTTTCAGACATAGCACCATGAGGATATGGAGCTCTCTTCCACTTTCTCTCAGGAAGATTTCTTCCCTTCTTAAATATAGGAAATACTTGAAAACCTGGCTTTTTTAAACTTAGTCTCCCTCTTACAGCATTGAATGAAAAGCGCCTAAACACCCAAAATGTTATAACATAACATAACATAAATGCCAATGCCACCCGCCACAAAGCCCACTAGACACCAGTTATTTTTTTCCAATAAATTACCCACCACAAAATTCCTGTATTTCTGCCCCCCGGGGGGCAAATGGGGGCATTCCCCACGCAGGAATGTGAGAAAAAAATCTTTTTTTCAACAAAAATTGAGGTTTGCAGGGGATTCTAAGTGGGAATTGTTGAGGGACCCACACAAGCCATACCTCGCTGGACTCCCCCGTGTGTCTATTTTCAGAAATGTATGGGTTTGGTAGTTTCTATAGATGGCCGCTGAGCCCAGGCCAAAATCCAAATTACCCCACCTTTGCAAAACCAGTTGTTTTGTGATAGGTAATTTTGATGTCTCCTTGATAAGTTTAGGGCCCTTGCCTGTCGCAGGTACTTGACCCACCCACAAGAGGTACCAGGGAAGCTTCTGTGATAGGAAATTTGTGGATCCACATAGATTCCAGAACTTTCCCACTCAGACATTTGAGAAAAAAAGGGATTTTTTTCATCAAAATCTGAGGTTTGCAGTGCATTATATGTAGAGAAACATTGGGGATCCACGCATTAGTTAAAACCTCAGTTGTGTTCCAGGGGAGCCCCTTACGCATGAGAATGGAAACCCAGCGAGAATAGCAAGAGTAGAATGAGGAGTGAGTTTCACCCTAGTGATGAGAGCAAACCCTGTCAGAAGTGGAGGGCTGCAGGTGAGTTTCCTGAATGAAGCATATGTCACCTTTATGACGGAGGAGGTGAGCATGCACAAGGCTGCCCTTGTGGTGGTCATTGAGACCGCGGACATTCCAGGTCCAGAGTGTACGGGCTGTCATGGTACTATGCCAGGAAGAGGAATGATGGATGTAGGTTGAGGCACAGATGGAGTCAGATATGATAGTGAAGGGAAACACAGCAGAAAGGCCGATGCAATGAAGAACATGATGCAAAAGAAATCGCAAAACAACAAAACCAACAAGCCTCAAAGGAGAGGCAACGTACCCGTAAAAACAAACTCCTCACCACCCACACCAACCCCTCAATCAGGTTGAGAGACCAAAACCACCCACCCAGGTGAACCCCAACATGGAGGGGAAGGGGTGAAGACTGAGACAAAGGGAATTATCCTGTAGAGGCATGGCTCGACACTGCGAACACCCCTGCCTTTAGGGACCGGGTGGCCTAGCTAAAAGGTATTGCATACTGCAGTTAATAAATAGAGAGAATTGGGGTGCCAGAATGGACTTCCATGGCCAGCTGGGTGTTGGTCAGGAACCGCTAGAAACAGGAAGGGAAGTCGAATCAGCGAAAGGGGAAGGATGAAGGACCACATGTCCAAAGCTGGCCACACTTGAAAGGTGGCAGCAGAAAGATATATCAGAGCAGGGAAGGAATGTTTATCCAACCAAGAAAATGATGTTAATGATGCCCAAAAAGTTAACTGTTCACAAGGGAACGAAATGGAGAGCAAGCAAAAAATGGCCACAATAGTCAGTCATTGTGTGTAAGGGGTCAGGACACCCTCAGGGTCTGACACCCGCTGACACCGGATCCAGCAAAAGAAGTGGCCCCCGAGGAGGAGGCAAGAGGTGAGCAGGGCTGCCGGCGTTGGCAGATGGAGAATGCACAGCTACAAGTGGAGAGCCCAGGGCCGGCCAACTGGTGAGTCGGAGGCTGAGAAGGGCTGCCAGCCAAGCGGTAGGCAGGCAGCTGGTGGGCAGGTATTAGAGAGTGGCAGAGAAGTCGCCAGGTGCAGCAGCGATGTAAGCCAGGCAGTCAGGAGGTCACGCCAGAGGAGGGAAGTAAGGAGTGAGGAGTCGTGGGGAGTTCACCGCCCGCGTCGCCATGCCAGTTAGGGGCAGGCCGTTACAGCGGGTCCCAGGAGCTGGAAGATGGCGTGCGCTGCAAAAAAGCCAGGGCCTGGCGGTTCGGCACATGCGCTTCCAAACTCACCGCAAAACGCCCCCACAGTGGCAACACTCACCAACTCCGGAGGTGAAGGGCTGGAGGCAGGGCCCAAAGCGATGACCGGTTAGCACTGGTTTCCTATGCTTTTGACACTAAGCTGGTGATTTAAATCCACACAAATCTAGCTGCAGTCACTGCAGTCTGGCCCCATGTCTTCAGGAAGCTCAATGAGAGGCTTTCCAACCCTAAATGTGTGGCCACCAGAGAGAGGCACCAGTGAAGCCAAGCCGTGCCAGCAGAAGGGCCATTAGTCCGCGCCAAGGCCCAACAGCAGATCTCGGCATAGTGGCACTGGAGCAGTGCCAAAGTGGGATCAAACTATGCCCCGGGGCAAGATGAGTCAAAATGGCATGGCGCCAAGAGGCAGCGATGGGGATGTCTGCAGGATTCCTGACAGATTATCGGCTTGGCCAGCAGAGCCCACTTAGAGTGCGGCCATTTTGCAGCCAGCTAAGCCATGCCCCCAGAGTATTCCAGAGTTTGTGGGTCAGTTGATAGAGCAAACAGCCTCCCTAACAAGCTTTTTTAAGTTATGAACCTGAGGCGAATGAGCTGAAGAGGATGGGGGGCTAGTGATCTTAGCAAAAGTAAACCGCTCTTGTGGAGTGATGTGTGCAAAATGCATAGGACCTTAACTTGCACTAGCTGTTTCAATGGAAGCCAGTGTAGATCTTTCAAGGCATTTTTTGCCTATTGGTGCCTTTGAAGATTCATGAGGAGCTGAGGGGCAACATTCTGAGTGACCTGCAGCCTTTTGATCATGCATTGGGGTGAATCAAGGTACAGGACATTACCAGAGTCAATGTATATATTCATTCGAGGCTGGATGATTCATCTTGTGGCTGAAAAAGGAAGGAGATCAAGAACCTTTCTTAACAGTTTTGGGGTACAAAAGCAATTAGCGGCAAGTTGTTTGGCCTAGTGATCCATTGTGAGGCTGGAGTCCAGCCACATGCCAAAACTTTTTATTACACATTTAGGGTTGGAAAGCCTCTCGAGACAGTCCAGAGCAGGGGTAGGGATTTTCTTGCTGAGATTTATTCCTAATATTATAAACTCAGTCTTGTCTTCATTGAGCTTCCTGAAGACATGGGGCCAGACTGCAGTGACTGCCGCTGTAGTTGTGTGGATTTAAATCACCAGCTTAGTGTCAACAGCATAGGAAACCAGTGCTAACCGGTTGGATTACACAATTTCAGCTAGGAGGTGAGCATGAAGATTTAAAAAATGGTGGGGTTCAGGGACGACCTCTAAGGCACCACACAGCATAAGGGGAGTTTGTCAGAGTAACATGAGTGATCTAACACCTGGCATGTTCTATTGTCCGAGAAGGGGAAAAGCCATTTCAAAGCACGGCTGTCAATCCCCACGTTTGATATCCGAAGGATGAGTGTGGCATGATCTACCATGTTGAAGGCCTCACTGAGTTCGAAAAGAATGAATTTGTTTCTTTGGTCCAACAAGTGTCCTAATTCCTCACAAAGCTATTTTTGTCATGTGCTGTGGTCTAAACCCGATTTCAGTGGGTTGGAGGATTTTGTTGAACACAAGGAAGGCAGAAAGATGATTGTTAACATGTGTCTCAAGGATCTTCAAGTCTCCTGGTAACAGAGAGATCGGCTTGTAGTTACTCAGACAGAGGGGATCAAGACTAGGCTTTTTTAAAATTAGTTAACCACTTCCATGCGGGGCTAATTCCCCCGTGGTGCGGGGTGAAAGGGGGAGGGCGGCATCTCAGTACTCATGACGAGTCCAGCTCGTCATGCTGCACAGTGGAGCTGTGCTCATGACGAGCTGGAATCATCATGACTCCACCCACTCCTGTAGAACGCCCACATAGCTGGAGAATTCGCCACTCGTGAAAGGGCTGCAGAGTAATGACGAGTTCAGCTCGTCATGAGCACAGCTCCACTGTGCCTCATGATGAGCTGAGCTCGTCATAAGCATCGAAGGGGTTAAACCACTGAATGATTCTATTGTGAGTGGACCTGCTTACTGGAGAGGAAGAGACTGAGCAGATCCACCAAGGTTGGAGCAATACTATGAGACCCTTGCCGGAGAATGTGAAGGGGGCAGGGGCAAGAGGAGAACCTGACTTTGTTGCACTTAGAAGATATGTGAGAAGTCTCACATAAAGTTCAGGAAAGACATTGAGAGTCTCTTCTGACTGTATTAGATGTTATTTGAGGAATCCTCAATGTTTAAGCTGTCGGGGAAGGGGGAGTCGATGCCCAAAATCTTCTTCTAGTAGAAGACAGACACATGATTGCTGTGTTCGCTCAAAGCTTATGGAGCAGAGTGAGAGAGCTTTGGCTCTGTCATATTTCATAACCTGAAAGATCTCATGATGGAATTGGTGGAGAGCTCACGTTTGAAAGTAAAAAGGCTGATTGAGAGTCCTTTGTTTCTGAATGATTAGAACCTAATGGTGCTCCTATACTTATATTTGCTTTGTCAAAGTACTTTCTCCAGCTTCTCTCCAGACTCCTACAATCCTTTTTCAAGGCAAGACTGTGGGCATTAAACCGAAGAGATGTTTTGCTTTGCTGGATAGTCTTATACCATCTTGCAGGAAAGAGCATGTCTAATATGTAAATGATCCACTCATTAAAATTACAAATGGGCAACATAACTTGGTCAGATCGAACCAATCTCGTTGCCTTCAGGACAAATGACCAGTTATCAAAGTTCAATTTCGGCCAGGGTCATTCCAGAAGTCTGGCCAGTGATTAGGGGAGAGGGGAGGAAGGCACAGATAGAGTAATAGGAAACAGAAAGTGATTAGACCAAGTTAAGGGTAAAGGGCTCTGCACCTGAAGATTAGTCATATTGCTGAACACCAGATCAATGGTGTGGCCTTTCTCATGAGTCGGGCCCTCCACTAGTTGCAGTAACTGTAGAGACACAATATCTTAAAAAATGGTTCTAAGAGGCACTATTGTTGGTGTCATCAGTATGTATGTTGAAAAAACTGAGCAAAGTGAAGTTTGCCTTGTTCATAACTAAAACAGCATCCAAATCGGAAGAGCCTGTAAAAAATGAGCAGGCGAGCCCAGCACTTAATACAACAAAATTCTGGAAAAGCTAAAAGTGGGTCTAAGTGTCAAAGTAAAAAGCAAACTCACGCAATTTGGAATCTGAGGAGGTGAGAACATGCCCTTTAGGGTTTCCTTATTGGTTATACCTATGCAACCACCTCCTTTACCCAACCAATCTAACATATTGATGCAGTAACCAGGGGGCAAGGCTTCGATGATATTGGGGAGAGAGCCCTTGTGTAACCAGGTTTTGGTAAGGAAAAGCACACCAGGTACAAATTCCATAAGGAGAGGGTATATATACAATGCATGTGCTTCCAAGGAGCGTCAGTTGACCAAAAACAAGCTAAAGGTCGAAATCGCATGTATATGACTAAGGCCAAGCTGGCAATGCCAACCATAACTGTCACAGACCAACAAAAAATGACTAAGGTCTATAGAATGGAGACAGGAGATAGTTACAGAGGTTTGAAGAGCTGGTAGCTTAATAGTGGTGTGATATACCTTATTTTCCAGAAAGGTCCTGGACCCTTGTTCCAGAAGGGCGTTGATTGGCGCAGACAGGTTTGTCTTTGGCACACCTTTGACGCGCCATAGGTGCGCCCGGTGCGTGCACCCATGTGGCTTCCTTCATTCCAGGCGGAACACTAAAGTGCATCAGAATAAGATGGTGACTAGTAATGTGCAAAAGAACAATGAAAATGTCCTTGCCCAGTACAGTTTTGTCTTTGTGAGAGCTCACGCCCCAGATAATTTTGTGCAATTTTCCCAACTACAGGTAAAGTATATTCAGTTCAACATTCATGTAATACAAATTTTAATAAGAGCTTCTTGAAAAAGTGTGATACCAATCTCGTCACCCCCACAACAGCGTCAATCGGTACTGTGACTTTGCAGGCATTAAAAGTTGCCAGTGGTTTAAAAGCTATTGTGGGAGAGCGCTCTAAGGGCAGGGGGCTGGCACTGGTGGTAGGAGGCAGCAGTCCTTGGATATTAGTGGATGGAGGGGGTGTCACTCTAATGTGGTTCACAACAGAAATTACAACTCCACGATGAAGAAAGGCCGATTTTAAGGGTTCATAGACTGCTCGGATTACTGGAAGAGATGCTCAGACTTCACTGCACAAGGGGGGACAAGAGCAGAGCATCCCACTTCTTCAACGGCCAGATTACTGCAGACTAACAGACTTACCCACAGCCACTGTGCCCCAGGCAAGAGACTTAATGGAAAAAGCACATGTTGTGTAGCGGGTCACCCAGTGACTAGAACGGCAGAAGCGACCCCAAACCACAGTGAGCACTCCGTGAGTTAAGGGTGGTGGTAGAGGGGGCTAGCAGGGTGGTGAAATAAGCAGTAGTGCATATGTTACATACTGCATATTTGCTAAACTATCACAACAAGTCAAATTGCACTTGTATAGTTTTACAGATTATGTTTTACTTTTACTGTGGAACATGATAGCACAACCCCATTCTGCGGGCTGTAGCTCGGACTCTCCACCAGCATGCAGCAGCAGGCTGTGCTTCACAGCCACAGCAGCAGGCGGCACAGCTCCACATTTCACGTTTACTGCTTAACATGATAGGCTTGACGATACCATTCCATGGGCGGTACTTCTGATGCACCGCAAGCATGCATCGACAGGCCGCAGCTACCCAACTGCAGCAGGAGGCATGGATCCTCATTTCACTATTACTGTGTATCATCATAACACAACCCTATTCCATGGGTCATACTCCAGACTCACCACCAGCCGTGTAGCAGCAGGCCTCAGATCCCCAGCAGTAGCAGGAGGCATTGGTCAATGTGTCCGCATCAGGCCAGGGGCTCCATCACATTCCACCAATTTTTATTTTATTTTACTTATTTATTTAATGCATTTTTATAAAGCGCGGACGTTACCCGAAGGAGTCAGTGCAGAATCTATGACAATATATCGACTACAAAAAAATCTACCTACCAAAATATCGCAACAAAAATATCCATTACATTATTATCGAGATCCTATCTCTAACAAGGTAAGCACAAAAATATCGAAAAAATAATGTCGATGTAAAAAATGTAGTTTTTTTAAAAATATTGTTTTTTTTTTAAATTAAAAAACATGGAATATTAACAAAATAATACTTATAAATGTAATAAACATAGTTAAAACTATATTATAATATTTAAAATTATTAAATAATGTAATAAAAACTAATAATAATAACGATATAATACATAGTATATACTTCATTATTAATACCTCTGATAAATTATTTTATTTAACTTATAAATAAATGAAAATATAATAAATTACAAATACATTTATATACATCAAATAATAATATAAATGTCAAATAATAAAAATGTAAAACAAATAAAAAAAATTAAATACATTTTGGATAGCGTACAGGTAAAAATTACTATTCCCACTCCATAGAGTGCAACAGTAGGGAAAGTGTTGAATAGCGTAGGGGTAACAATTACTATTCCAACTCCAGAGAGTGCAATAGTAGGGAAAGTGTTGGATAGCATAGGGGTAAAAATTACTATTTCCACTCCGGAGAGTGCAACAGTAGGGAAAGTGTTGGATAGCGTAGGGGTAACAATTACTATTCCCACTCCAGAGAGTGCAACAGTAGGGAAAGTGTTGGATAGTGTTAGGGTAAAAATTACTATTCCAACTCCAGAGAGTGCAACAGTAGGGAAAGTGTTGGATAGCGTAGGGGTTACAATTACTATTCCCACTCCAGGGAGTGCAAGAGTAGGGAAAGTGTTGGATAGCATAGGGGTAAAAATTACTATTCCAACTCCAGAGCGTGCTACAGTAGGGAAAGTGTTGGATAGCACCGGGGTAACAATTACTTTTCCCACTCCAGGGAGTTCAACAGTAGGGAAAGTGTTGGATAGCGTAGGGGTAACAATTACTATTCCAACTCCAGAGAGTGTAACAGTAGGGAAAGTGTTGGATAGCGTAGTGGTAAAAATTACTATTCCAACTCCAGAGAGTGCAACAGTACTGAAAGTGTTGGATAGCGTAAGGGTAACAATTACTATTCCAACTCCAGAAAGTGAAACAGTAGGGAAAGTGTTGGATAGCACAGGGGTAACAATTACTATTCCAACTCCAGAGAGTGCAACAGTAGGGAAAGTGTTGGATAGAGTAGAGGTAAAAATAACATACTTATAAATAAATGTATTTTTTTAAATAATAAAAAACTTAACTATTAAATAAATATAAACCATTTACAAATACCAATACATAATTATTAAAAACATGATTAGCAAAATATATTTAACTAACATTTTTTCTAAAAAATACCATTTAATAATATTTAATTACCAAATAATAATTAATTAACAATTATATAATTACCAAAACAATTTATTAAAAAACATTTTAACCTAAATACATTTAAATTACTTCCCACCCTATTCCCCTATAAACCGACAACCCGCTACAGAACATAATTATTAATTGATCAATTAATTAAAACAAATTACCAATTATTTAAAAATAATTATCAATTAATTAAAATTAATTTATATTTCCTACTAATTAATAATTAATTTCACATAATCAAATTACTCTCCACCCTATTCCCCTATAAACCCACAACCCGCTACAGAACATAATTATCAATTAATCGATTAATTAAAATTAATTACCAAATAATTAAAAATAACTACCAATTGATTAAAATTAATGTATAATTCCTACTAAGTAATAATTAATTTAACATAATTAAATATCTTCCCACCCTATTTCCCTATAAACCCACTACCCGCTACAGTACTAAAATACAAAATTACATAAATATAAATTAAAAACATAATAAATATATAATAATATACACAAAAATAATTAAAAAATCGATATTAGTAACATCGAAATTATTAACATCGATATAACTAACATCGATATTTAACACCTCTTTGAAGATCTGGATGGAAGTGATGGCATGGAGCGAAGCTGGAAGCGAGTTCCAGATTCTCACCGCATTACCTGAGAACCATTGTGCCAACAATTTTTCCCTTTTGAAGGAGGGGTGTTCAAGAAGGAACTTTTCTGCATTACGAGAAGGTCTTGAGCCTCCAGATAATTTCAGTTTCTTCGCCAGATAGCGAGGGGAGTAAGAGTGCAAAACTTTGTGGGTGATGCACGCTGTTTTGTAGACAGCTCTAGCCTCGATGGGAAGCCATAGGAAGCCATAGGAGAGAAGACAGGATAGGAGTGATGTGGTCACTTCGTTTGGACCCTGAAATGAAGCGAGCTGCTGAATGGAGGACGGATTTGAGGGGGGAGAGGTGAGATTTGGGAAGGCCAGTCAGAAGAGAATTACAATAATCCAGTCTAGAGAGAACTAGCGATTGGACCAAGGTTTGTAGGTCATTCTACGGGAAGAACCGACAAATCCCCCATAAAAGGCGCAGCTGATAACGTGCGCTCTTGGCCATGGAATTAATGTGTGAGATTAGGGTGAGTCTTTTGTCAAGTATGACACCTAAGCTCTGTGGTCTATCATAGCGGAGGTGGGGCAGAGGGGGATAGGCTGCTGTGGCACAGACTGCCTGACCCGGACACCAGGTCACACACCAACACCACAAGATCCTCTCACAGTGCAGGCCCCTTCTCTTAACTCCATCTCTTCCCTTTCAGTGCTGCTACTGTGATAATATTGCACCTTAGGGCAGGCATGCCCCAGAAGAGTAGCCCTTCTCATCATAATCTTCCTGAGAGACAACATCTGATGTAAATTAGCCTCCAGGAGCTACAGGGAGGGAAAGAGTAACTTTCTAAAAGTCCCTTTCCCTTAATGTTTGATTTTTTAATACATATTAAACACAGTCTTTGCATTATTTTTCTAGTGAGCCCTTAGTCCGAAATAGCAGAGTTAATGTAATATTGCTTCCAGTGTTTCTCTAATGACCAACCAGCGTGTTTAAGGTGTAAATTGCTTTTGGGGGCCAGTCACTGTAATAACATGTTGATTTAATATTTCTAAGTGTCCTACATTTAAATTCTATGTACCCTGCCTTTTGTGCTACAATGCATTCTTATAGGTGGTTTTATTTATTTATTTTATCAATTTATAGGGCGCAACAGCTACCCAAAAAGGGTTTCCCGGCGCCTAGACACAGCTAGATTGAGGACAGAGAAGGAGGTGACTGTTAAGTGGTTATTGTTCATACAGCCAGGTCTCTACAAGCTTTCTGAACCTACAGTAGTTTTCTTCCTTCCGAATACCGGGGGGAAGCGTGTTCCACAGGGAGGGTCCCAGATAGGCAAAAGATCTGCCACCTGTTCTTGCACGTTTAAACCTTGGTATGCAGAAACAGGCTGCTGTCTGTGACCGGAGGTTTCTCTTGGGCGTATAGAGGCAGGCAAGAGATTGGAGATATTTTGGTGCTATTCCTGCTTTTATTCTGAACATGTAGTTCAGGGCCTTGAAGCGGATTCTGCTCTCTATCCTGAGCCAATGAAGATTCCGACGATGGTTCGAGACTCCAGAGTTCTTCGGAATATTGCAAAGGAGTCTGACCGCAGCGTTTTGCGCTACCTGTAGTCGTCCGATCACAGATTTGTTTGCGCCCAGATAGAGGATGTTGCCGTAGTCAAGCCTTGATGTGATAAGGGCATTGACTACAGTCTTTTGCGTTGACACTGGCAACATCCACAGGATCTTCCTCAACCATTTAGCTATGGTGAGACAAAGGCCGGTTACTTTACTGGCCTGTTTGTCCATGGATAAGGCATTGTCCAATATAAAGCCCAGATTTCGAGCATGGGACACCGGGGTAGGAAAAGTGCCCATCTGGTCCGGCCAATGTGCAGGGTTCCAGAGAACTTGATCCTTACCCAAAATCAGTATTTCCGTCTTGTCGCCGTTCAGTTTTAACTGGTTTGTTGTCATCCAGTTCAATATTTTTAATAGTCCTTCCTTGAGTAACGACGGGGAGTGGGGACAAGATTCAGACAAGGAAAAAATGATTTGGGTGTCGTCGGCATAATTCATAAGCGTTAGACCTAACTTTTCAACAAGTTCTGCCAGAGGTTTAAGATAGATATTAAAAAACAGAGGGCTCAGGATGGACCCCTGAGGCACTCCATGTGATGCAGGTAGGGTGTCTGACACGGCTTGTGCAGATGCGATCTGAAAGGTTCTATTTGCCAGGAAGGATTTGATCCAATCCAGAGCCTTTCCTCTTACACCATTTGTATATAGCTCTTTAATAAGCGTTTCATGAGAGATGGTGTCGAACGCCGCACTTAGGTCCAATAACACAAGTGCGACCGTCTGGCCTTGGTCAAGAAGTTTTCTGATGTGTTCAGTGACACCTAACAGGGCGGTTTTAGTCGAGAAACCAGCCCTGAAGCCAGATTGCGAAGGATGGAGTAGGGAATTTTCTTCTGCAAAAGTGGCTAAAGTAGAGTGTACGTGTCTCTCAAGACATTTAGAAAAAGCAGGGAGCAGAGATATAGGTCTATAATTGGCCAGTATTTCTGGGTTTGCAGTTGGCTTTTTCAAAAGGGGTGTCACCATGGCATGCTTCCATAAGGCTGGGACAGTGGCGAGATCGAGGGATGAGTTTAAGAGATTGGCAATGATTTCCAAAGACTGGTCATCCAATTTTTTAATAATTTTAATAGGGATGGGGTCCCTAGGGGAGCCGGATTTAACAGTTTTTAGGATTCCTTTCAATTTCTCTAATGAAAGAGTCGGCCAGGCTTCCAGTAAATTTTCACCCAGAGCAATGGGTTGAGGCAAAATTGGGTCAGAAAGAGGGGGAGGGTCAGGATCAGAATTTTTTGTCTTGATGTCTGAGATAATTTTATCGATTTTCTCAGTAAAGAAACAAGCTAACGCCTGGCATTGTTGTGTGCTTAGTGGGGGTGCAACAGCTGTGGTATGTGCGCCCGCCAATTCCTTGACTTTGGAAAAAAGAGTTTTAGGCATGTTAGTTGCTTCGATAATTGTTTTAGAGACAAAAGCAGCTCTCGCTTTTGTACAGGCAGCATGATAATGATTTCTGGCTTCATGATAGCTTCTTTTGGCATTGGGGTCGTACTTTTTACGCCATTTGCGTTCTAGTACTTTGCATTTTGATTTTTCAATTTTAAGGCTGTCGTTAAACGATGCCTACTCCCTTTGGTGCGAGTAGAGGGCAGACAATTATTTGCTGCATTTGTTAGCCAGTTTTGTGTTTCAATTGCTACGCGGTCCATGTTGGAGTTTAGGCTTGGAGGGTTATGTTTTAGTGCCGCATTTAAAGCATCGATGTCGACTGACTTCCAATTTTTCCTGTAAGTGGCATCAGTGTTTTGTTCCAAACTGGGGGAGGGTGGAAAAGTAATGCTAAAATTAATGAGATGGTGGTCGGACCAGCCAGAAGGTACGGTGGCGATGTACGTAAGTTCCCTGATGTTGGATATTATGGGGTCCAACAAATGGCCCGCTATGTGAGTAGGGCTGGAATTTATTATAGACAAATTTAGTGCAGCTAGGTCTTCCAACAGATTAGAGCATGAGGCGATGGTGGGATCTTCTAGGTGTAGGTTTAGATCACCCAGCAGGGAAAAATTGCTTGATGACATAAAGTAGGGAGTAATAAAATTTGCAAAGTTTGATACCCATTGAGAAGGGTTGCCTGGAGGTCGATAAATCAGAAGGCCTGACTTTGTAAAATTGGGGTTCAAAGAGATTTTGAAAAGACCCGCTTCACAGTCTGGAATTGATACAGATTCCAAAGTGCATTTGAATTCTCTGTTAAAAATGATAGCAATCCCACCCCCTATCTTATTCTTATATTTAAAGGATAGGTTTTCTCCCCTCAAAAGGATTCATTTTGAATGGTTTTGCAGCTTTAAACTTGCAGCATCCAGGCTTCTATGGTAGGACTTGAGTCATGTTTGTGCTTTCACAAAACTGGATGGTTGGCGCATTAGTCAATAGGGGACATTTAAATGTTCATGTCATGGGTGTACGTTAGGCACTATATATCACGGCTTAGGAGAAAGTTAAATATGCCAGTTATGGCTTTAGGCAATTTTGACCTGGTTTAGTGGTCAGAGAACATGCATTGAGGCCCGGTCAATAAAATAGCAGATGCATCAGCTCACAAAAATGTGAGTGACTAGGGAAGAGGGGAATGTTCTCAGACTAACCATGAGACTTATGATGCATGCATCCTTGTATGTATCCTTGTAGATGTGTTCTTGCTAATCATGAGACATATGTGTGTGTCTGCTAAAGAATCACCCCGTAAGATGTTTTTGCAAATATACATTTTGGCAGTGCTGCTATTGGCAGAAGCACATCACGCTATATTTACTATGGCAATGCCTTAAAATCATCATTGGCTATATAACCTTGACAAACCTCCTGGCAGCAACAGGTTTCAGGCAGTAGTACTTCTCGGAGCTAAAACAGCTGAGGTGAGTTGTATCTACCAAATATTTATTTTTTATATGTTTTTTTGCTTACTAGAGCAGCTTCACTGTCTTCAATTCAATGGTTTATTCAGTCTTGAAAAACTGTCTCTTAACTTTATGTAATGTCAGTAAGGACAACGAAATAAATAATAGCATATATTTAAACAGATAATGTGTAAACGGCGCGTACCCCATTAGTCTCTGCACTTACTGTCAACTGTGACACTACTGCATCGGTGTACCTGTATAATAGTCTAACACGTGGTATTTGTGTCGTGTGCATTTAGAGGAATAAGTAGGTTTCTCTTATCTTTAGAAATATCAGTCCATTTTGAGACAGTGTTTTCTGTTGCTGGAAACAAAACATCTCCATTTGTTCTTGCTTTTAAAAAAAAAATCTTAGGAGATCTTTCATTTATTAAATATTACAGCTATCAAGTAATAACAAACGAAGGGGCATATTACCAACGTTTAGCGATATTTACCGCGAATTTTTTAACGCTAAGCATTACCGGAAATTATCGCAGAGATAACTTGCTATTAGCAAGGTTTATTTCAGAAGTGATAAAAATCCTCGCGCTAACTGCCAATTGAGAGATTATCACTGGAAAACCAACGATAATCTCTTGAAGATTGGCGTTAGCTTGATGATAGGGGCTCACAAACTTAGCCATGATATCCACCTTCAATAGGATATCATGGCTAAGTCAGAAAAATACCAGCTGTAAAAAAAGCAGTGCTAACTGCGGTTAGCGCTGCTTTTTTTATCACTAACAGGGTTAGCGAAATCCTTGATAATAGAAGAAATGTCGCTTAACAACATGCGAATTTGCGTGTTAGCACCCTGTTGCTGATAGTGAGATAATTTTATCTCCGCTTTCTTGGCTTTTAAAGCCAAAAAAGCGGAGATATATCCCTTGATAATATGCCCCACAGTCCACAAAGGCAAAGTTGATGCATCATTCACAGTGAAACCAGGAAACGTTTCAGGCGCCATATCGCAGGACTCGGGTTGTGAAAGTTATAAGATGTGGCAATTAAGAACTGGGGCAATGAGAGGGTGGAAAGCATGAGACTAGCAGGTCCTTGATAAAATCGCATCTGGACATTGCATCGGGTATAGATCAATACACCATCGAACAGGTCAAACAGCCTCGAACAAAATAAACCTTCAACACCTCAAAAACTCAGAACCAGACACCTGAAATGTCTAACAATACTTCAATCCAAGGATTAAAGCCAGCAGTATTTACCCTGGGAGATAAGTCCCTGGAAATGGAAAGGTTTGTAACAAGCCTATAACTAGGAGTGTAGCAATGGCGCAATAGGCCTAATTCAAGCACACATAATGCACCCCTGATATCCATTTGTTAGTAAAGAAGAGGCATACTTCAGATGGAGCCTGTGCCCCGGTGCCACTGTACATGCTGCACGATTGATAGCTATGCGGCAGCCTGCAGTAGGTTAGTGAATGCAGCACTCATGATTCACCGAGTATGGAACCCTGAATTCATGAAGCCCATATGCATCTATGGAAAACCATCTCATAAGCACACGTTGAAAGCACCGAGAAGTGAGGACACTTTGTATTTTATTATTAAAAGTTCTGTGCGGACATTTCAGAAAGCACAGACTCAGGTATCGGCATAACCATTCAGGCTAAATGCAATATGAGCAGTCGTTTTTCATATTCGATATTACTTAGCTTCAGAATGGTTCTTTCCTCTGCTTCTCATGCTTAAAACCATCCTTCACTAACCGATGCCACTTATGTATTAATATAAATGAATCACGGGAGATTACGGTGATTTTTATTGGGCTCTTGTGAAATTGTAAAATGTAGCTTCTCAATGTATTGTGAAATTTCATGAAAACACTTTGAAAATTTCATGAAATCGTCAAATTGTTTAAAACGTCTGCAAAAAATTCTAGTGGAATAAGTAGCATTTGACATGGTGCTGATTTTTGGCAGAATATTTAGCTAAAATAAGTAGCTAGCAGTTTGAATTTTCAGGAAGGTTTTCCTTCAAAAGCCAGAGAATGCTGACAGTCAGAGGGGTAAAACAGATTTTTTTTTAACTCATGAAAAAGAAACTGATTAATTTTATTCCATCAAACCAACATTATTATAATTGTGTTCATCCGTGGTTTTAAAGTGACATTGAAACCATTCTAATGCATCATGAAATATACAGAACCTGATGAACAGTTAAGTGAAAATAAGCGAAGAATACACTGAGTGAGTGAGAGAATGAGTGAGTAAGTATGTAATTCACTGATTTCTCAAGTCTGTTTATTGAAATTACCACATCACCTAAACATTGACCTGGTCAATGATGTATGAAACTAGACACCCGGGGCCAGGTTTAAGAAAGTGTCACTCAATGCAGCAACTATAAATGCTACGCTACGTTGTGTGAGCTGAAGGGAGCAAGAATGCACCATATCTAAAGAGATATGGCACTCTCCTCCACTGTCCCTAGCACTGCTCGCACAGAATGTTGGTGCTGAGTGCAATACACACCGCTTTGCACCACAGTGCAAGGGTGTGATCTTGACTCTAGCATAGGCTTTGTACTGGAAGTGTTTGATTCCAGTACATAATACTATGCTTAGACTTTTACAACTTTTCCTACATTGTGTGTGTACTGTGCAATGCAGCAGAAAAGCAGATTCGAAGATTTTAAAACATTTTGGCCCACATGCATCAATGTAGGATTTTGCATTTCTCAAATAGCGAAAATTAAGGAATCGCTATTTGAGAAATGCAAAATGCTATGCATCAAGAAATCCTAAAAGTTTTTAGGATTTCTTAATTTTCGAAAATTGCGATTCCTTAATTGCGAAGTGCAATTAAGGAATGGCATTACATTGATTCCTATGGGCCTAGAGGCCCATAGGAATCAATGTAGTCAATTGGAAGCCAGTAGCAAATTGCGAGTGGCACTTAGAACATTTCATGGGTGCAGGGGGGGGTCCAAAGGACCCCCCCATGCACCCCTGAAATGTATTTTTCGCATCATGTTGCACACACACATGTCCTAAGGACATGTGTGTCCGTAACATGAACGTTTTAAAAATGCATTTTCTGCATTATTTACAGTTTTTGCAAATTTACCGAGTAGTTCAACTACTCGGTAAATCTGTCCCGCAAAATGCGATTTCTCTTTTGAAAATGTATTCATGCATTGCTTTTAGGAAATCGCACATTTGCGATTTCCTAAAAGCAATCGCATTTTTGGAAATCGCTCAAATGTAGCGATTTCCAAAAATGATTGATGCATTCCAAAATGCATTTTTGGAGTCGCAAACGGCCGATTTTAAGGAATCGCACCGTTTGCGACTCCAAAAATGCTTGATGCATGTGGGCCTTAATCTTTTAACTGCTGCTTTCAAGTGGTGTCTGTTTACTAATATTAGTAGATAGGGCTTTGTGTCAAAAATCATGGATGTTTGCATGGGAATGCCTATGTAAAAACCATGGAACGCCCCCTTGATACTAAGAAATGAAAAGCAGTGCTCTGCACTGGTTTGCATTGATTTCAGACTACTTACCAGCGCAAAACATTTTTTTGCACTCAGAGGAAAAGTGCTCAGAAACATTTCGTGTTGGTCTGAATCACTTTTTTGACAAAATGATGTTAATACCTAAACGTGTAATTATACCTTGGTATAAGAAAACATCACCTAATGAGACTGTGTTCCTAATCATAAACGGCTTTGCCTAATGTATAACAGACTCACCTGAGATGAAGAATTTCACCTGATGTAAAATGGTAGTATCTTGGTACCCTCACATACACTTAATAAGGTCTGCTACCAAAGAGTGCATATTGTATACAGAATGTTTCATTTCCTGCCAACACAAAGCCCAAACCAGTATGTATATAGATCCTGGTGGTAGTTGCCAGTAGCTAGTTATAGTTATGACCATATTTCCACAGGGAAGATGTTTTTGACTTGCCCAAACATATTAGGGTGCAGTGAAGCAATCACAGAGCTAAGAAACTAGTAATGAAAAGTATACCAGCCCATGTACTCTCTACGACTTCCCTCTGGACTTAGAATATCCAAGGATGGAGTTGATATTACAGGGTCATAACTGATCATACACATATGTTCACACATGGAATACAGTGCAGCCTGCTTTATGGCTCAACGGTCTGCTGTAAGGGTGACTTACCTATACCTCATGCAGTGCATGATGGCATGGCATACAGCGCTATGTGCCATTGCAACTTTTCAGTATTATCTGCACCAAAACACCAGCCTACAATAACAGTTTCCATGGTCTTGGTGAGGGGTCCGTAGGAAGCACAACCTCTGCAGCAGCCCCAGTAGATCATCTTCAGTCCCAATGCCCTAGATACCAGTGGTACCATTCATATGGACTTGTAGGGGTTTCTGAAGGTGTGCCAATGGTGGTATAGTTTTAGGGAAAGACCACTGCTACTGGGAGGCTAGTTGGCAGTGACCCAGTAAACCTCAGTCAAAGCTGCATCAAACACCAGGCAAAAGGTTGGGGAGTACCACAACAGATGCCCAATTTCTCACACACCCACTCACTCACCCAGTCACTCACTCATACAGTCACTGACACATACACTGACTTACGCTTGCAGTCACTCACACAGTCACTCACTAACCCATAGAGGCAGTCATGCATTCATCTCACTCAACCGTACACGTACTCACATAGTCACTCACACACTCATACTGCCACTTAAACACTCATTATGTCACTCACATATACAACAACTCACTCACCCACTTGCTCACTCATAAACCCATTCATACACTCACTCACTTACTCATATAGTCTCTCACACACTAATACAGGTTCTCATCTACCCAGTCAGTCACTCATACAGCCAGTCACTCCCATATACAGGCACTTACACATTTAGTCAGTCACCCAAGCAGCCACTAAGACACAGCCACACACTTTATATATACACACATACATACAGCTTATCTTTTTTTTAACCATAAAGGGCTGTTCTGACAAGAACCTTTATTTCTTCCTTTTTTCTGGAACAGTTTTATTTCTAACATTTGGAATTTTTGTATTTTTTATCAAACAAAATAGCAAAAAATGGGGGGTGGGGGGTCAATCCAGAAACACATAAACTGTGGAAAAAACTGGACCAAATAAATAAAAAATTAACAAGTATGTTGCCTTGCTGACTCGACCATGACATTGACAGACTGTTCACCAGCTGTGAGCATAGTGTTGCAGACATGGTTGTTGTCTCTCCACAGTTGGTGCAACCCTGGATGTCGATGGCCCGTCTCCAGTATTTTTGGGCTTTTCCTCTGGAAAGGGTCTCATTCCGGAAGTTGCAATCCATAAACTTTGCAACTGTTTTAGATTCTGGAAAGGAATTATAAAGAAATCCCGGCAATACTTTGGCTTTCAGGGCTGGTCCTTCATCTTCACAATCTTTAAGTTATTCCTCGTGCTCCTTTGGTTTGCTGTGCCACCTCCTGCTGGTCTCTGCCTCCTGTTGCCATTTTTGATGTAAAAAAATGACAAAGAAATGCCCTAAGCAGAGTTCTACACTACTAGTACAGAACTACTCGAACTCCAAAGAATGATTCAGATATCAATTGGAAGATGAAAGAAGAGAGAAATGGGCTGAAACCACCTTTGATGATTAATGAAACTGTCTTTTCCAGTCAAATCTCTTTCTTACATAGTCACATTATATTCACAAACGCGGACATCATCACAAATACTGGTGTTGTCGAGAAGATATGTAATACAATTTAAAGTGCTTTATATTAAAAACAATTAGAAACATTGAACAGCTCTTTTCAAACATTAATTACAATATATGTGTTTTACACTTTTTCAAAAACCAGTGTCTTTTCCATGAAACAGGAACATACATGTCACAAGAATTGAATATGAATTTGTGACAAAGAAATATTTGAGAAAAAAACAGTTAATAACCCATTGAAACAAACAACAAGGACTGACACAGAGAAATACATGTTCATTTCAGATAAATGAAATCTTAATGGGCCTCACATAAAGGTCCCCTTGAGTTAAATGAAAATAGAGAGCAAAAACATTTCATCTAATATTCCATATGGAAAAATGATCTGAAAGTGTTAGCTGGAGTGAATGCATCGTAAATATATTGGAAGAAAATCTGAACTTCAGTGTGTGGAATACATTCCTTAATGACATCTCCTTGGAAGAGCAGAGTGCATGGTTCTCTCAATTAAATACAGCTGGTATGGAAATCCCCAAATCACAGCACACACTAACATACCCACCCACATATCCATAGCAGCTCTCACACTGCCACTCCCAGACACACATAGGCTCTGACACTACCAGTGACTCACCCACACAAGCACTCACACAGTCTCTTACAGACCCACTCATGCACTCATATACAACCTCACATAGCTACTGAGACACTAACACTCACAGTCCTCCTTACACACTCATTCTCCCACAAAGGGCTTGGTTAAAACTTTGGTCATGGGACGCTGGGTCCGCCGCCACTGCACCACCAAAGCAGTGGTCAGACTGCTTGCCAGATTTGTATTTTTTTTCTTTCTGACAGGCTTTGTTTCTGATGTTCCAACAGCAGTGCCCTGAAAATGGGCACTGCAATGGTAATGCCAAAAATAGTTCCTGCACAGAATGTACTGTCAATCAATCAATCAATAAATACATTTGTAGAGCTCGCTACTCACCTACTAGGGTCTCAAGGTGCTGTAAATCATGCTGTGCAGGAACTGGTGTGCCTGCACACAGGGGGATGCATGTTGTGCCCCCTGTATGCACCCACAGGCCATTAGGCACCATGGAGACCAGTAGGGCCCCCTTCGTTTAGTCTCTGGCACAGTTTTCATGACTGTGGAACTGCCATGAAAACTGTGGTGGAGAGAAAACTTGCAATATGCTTAGTGGGCATACACTGATCTGGCCAAGCATATCACTGCCCCCTGAACACCGCAACACTGCCAGGGAATGGCGGTTTCCTGGCAGCTGCAGTGCAGCTTTGGTGTGCCCTCTACCCAACTCATAATAGGGAAGTTGGGACACCACTACCACCACACCCCCATGTGCCAGACTCATAATCAGGGACTAAGTGACCCACACAGGTGCTCAAATATCCACTTCAAAATATTACAGGTTACATTTATGAAAATAATTCTTGAAAAACCTTTTACATTCAAGAAAACAAAGGTTACAAGGACGTTATAGTTATGCTCAGATTTCAAATGTACAAAAAAGTTAAATTTAGCAATTATTGTTCCCCTGAGCTAACTATGACCTATGCTCCCTGCAAAGAACTGATTATGACCTGGTCAGTGATATCACTGATGATATCTCAAATGATATCACTAATCACAACATCCAGAGAATGGCTCACACACCCGCTTAAAAGGTCTCATGGAACCACTCACACAGCCACAAAACAAACATACTGATTCGCATACTCATTCAGGCAGTACAACCACTCACTCATCCATAGAGTTCCTCTCATACTCACTCACTCACCGGTACAGCCACTCACATAACCATACACTCACCAATACATCTATTGATGCAATCAGTTACTCTCATACCCATTCACTCACCCATGCAGCCCTCTGCACAACCACTCACTCAACCATACACACAAGCACTCACACACCTATACAATCTCTAACATAACAACTCACACAACCAAGCAGGCACTCTTACATATGCTCACTCACTCATAAAGCCATTCACACAGACACCACTCATTCTCCAATAGTTACTCACACTCTAACTCATTTAACCAATCACCTCCTCAAACAGCTATTCATTCAACCCTACAGCAACTTACACATCCAGTCAACTACATATACAGCCATTCAGACACCCATTCACTCACCCATACAGTCACTACAAACCCAGTTACCCACCCATAGAGCCACTCACATGGCTACTCACTCACCCATACAGCTCCTGACACATCCACTCACTCACCAATATAGCCACTCACACAAAATCTCACTCACCCACAAACACTTATACACCCATGCAGTCACACAGTCACATACATGTGAGAAGTATTATCACTCAGTAGTGGTGCATCTATTATACTAATGTAACTTTGGTAGTAGATTAGTATATATGTTTAACACACATAAACTCTTGAAAACACTTACACTCACTTGATGATGTGCTTTCTGCAACCAACTCGCTGGTTATTTTAAGGACAAAGTACAAACCATTTTCAAATCCCTCTCAGACTGGGATGACCCAACGCTAGTCACTCCCGCCAAAATCCCTGTATGTCCCATCAATGCTTCAGACTCCTTTGTGCCTCCAAACATAGAACAGGTAGAGCAGGTAATTAAATCAATATATTTCGGAGCACCCTCAGACCCCTGTCCTCCCAACATATTTCATATGGCACCAGATAAAATCAGTGAACAACTTAATACACTTTTCAAAGAAATATTAATCTCAGGTGTCTTTCCAGACACAGTTAAAGACAAATAGCAAGGATCCCCTTCCCAGCTATTGTCCTGGAAAAAATTCTTAACTCACAACTTACGACCTTCATTTCCTTGGCAGACCTGCTGGACTCCTCTCAGTACGGTTTCTGACATGGCACTGAAACCGCATTGATCATGGCAGCAGACAGATCTGTGCAATACTGGACACGGGCGCCAAGGCCGCCTTGATCCTGTTGGATCAGTCGGTGGCTTTTGACACCGTGAACCATGACATTCTAATCAGAAGGATCCAAGAGGTGGAAGTCATGAAATCCACTTAAAAGCTGATCGACAGATAGAAATATGTTAAGATTGGGGACACCTGCTCAGAATAGTTCATGCTGCCAAGTGGGGTGCTGTAGGGCTCTTCTCTAAGCCCCACCCTGTTTAACCTGTATGTGACCCCATCAGCTAATATCATCAGGCCATTCGGCTTTACACTTATATCTTACGCTGATGACACCCAAATTGTGGTGTCCATCTCTAGAAGGCCAGAGGAAACAGCTGATTGCTTTATCCAATGCATGTCCCACATAAACCAATGGATGGAGACAGACTGTTTAAAGCTTAAAGAAACAAAAACAGAGGTCCTCCTACTGGGTTTTGATACACCCTTCTGGTCACAGAACTGGTGTATGGGTGCTCACCCTACCCCAGTCCATAAAGTGAGGATCCTGGGTGTCATTTTTGATGACCTTTCAATACCAGGTCAGCAAAGTCATCCCTTCGGTGTTTCTCACAATAAAATCAATCCGCCAAGTGCGATTCTTCATTCCCCCTAAAGCAGTAAAACCCTAGTGACAGTCGTAGCCATGACTATATTGGACTATGGAAATGCCCCATACCTAGGCCTTCCACAGCACAATGGCAAACTTCAGCAAGCACAAAATGCAGCCGCCAGAGTGCTGCTAGACGTTATCAAATTCCATTCCATCACAGAAGGCTTGAAAAAATGTCCCTGGCTTCCTATGAATAAAAGAATAGATTTCAAATCCCTGTATCTAGCGTATAAAGCTGCCCACGGAAAAGGACAGAATTCTTTAAGAAACACCTCACATGGTACCATCCTCAAGACACCTATGCGCAGCACAGAGAAAGCTCCTCCAGACACCAAAATATAGAAAAGATTGCTGGGGAGGAAGGAGCTTTGTCATGGGTACAGTGAGACTGTAGAACTCGCTATCGGTAAATACCAAAAGCTTCCCAATATTGCTCGGTTTCAGAAAACTAGTACAGACATGGCTTTTTTCAAAATAAAATATCCCATCTCCGGCAATTTCCTCCGCAGTGCTCCTAGATGCACCTGGGCATTTGTGCGCTATATAAATTCGACAACCAAATCAAATCTGTGATATCGTTTGAGATATCATTAGTGGTATCATCAGTGATGTTGTAAACATTTCCAAGAGTTAACAATACATACCAAGTTACTGCATAAGTTAAAGTACTATACTTTTTGTAATTCTAATGAGTGATACTGTTTCAGTGTGGTGTGGGTGTCAGAGTGGCTATAAGGGTGTGTGAGTAGATGTGTGGGAGGCTGCATGGGTGAATAAGTAGGTGTGTGAGTATCTGTACAGGTGAGCCAGTGACTGTATTGTTCCCCTGAGCTAACTATGACCCATGCTCCCTGCAAAGAACTGCTTATGACCTGGTCAGTGATATCACCGATGATATCTCAAATGATATCACTTATCACAACATCCAGAGAATGGCTCACACACCCGCTTATACCCTCATACAAGCTCTCATGGAACCACTCACACAGCCACAAAACAAACATACTCATTTGCATACTTATTCAGGCAGTACAACCACTCACTCATCCATAGAGTTCCTCTCATACTCACTCACTCACCGGTACAGCCTCTCAAATAACCATTCACTCACCAATACATCTATTGATGGAATCAGTTACTCTCATACCCATTCACTCACCCATGCAGCCCTCTGCACAACCACTCACTCACCCATACACACAAGCACTCACACACCTATACAATCTCTAACATAACAACACATACAACCAAGCAGGCACTCTTACATATGCTCACTCACTCATAAAGCCATTCACACAGACACCACTCATTCTCCAATAGTCACTCACACTCTAACTCATTTAACCAAACACCTCCTCAAACAGCCATTCATTCAACCCTACAGCAACTTACACATCCAGTCAACTACATATACAGCCATTCAGACACCCATTCACTCACCCATACAGTCACTACAAACACAGTTACCCACCCATAGAGCCAATCACATGGCTACTCACTCACCCATACAGCTCCTGACACATCCACTCATTTACCAATATAGCCACTCACACAAAATCTCACTCACCCACAAACACTTATTCACCCATGCAGTCACACAGTCACATACATGTGAGAAGTATTATTACTCAGTAGTAGTGCAACTATTATACTAATGTAACTTTGGTAGTAGATTAGTATATATGTTTAACACACATAAACTCTTGAAAACACTTACACTCACTTGATGATGTCATCAGTTATGAAGCTAGTGCTTTCTGCAACCAACTCGCTGGTAATTTTAAGGACAAAGTACAAACCATTTTCAAATCCCTCTCAGACTGGGATGAACCCACGCTAGTCACTCCCGGCACAATCCCTGTATGTCCCATCAATGCTTCAGACTCCTTTGTGCCTCCAAACATAGAACAGGTAGAGCAGGTAATTAAATCAATACATTTCGGAGCACCCTTAGACCCCTGTCCTCCCAACATATTTCATATGGCACCATATACAATCAGTGAACAACTTAATACACTTTTCAAAGAAATATTCTTCTCAGGTGTCTTTCCAGACGCAGTCAAAGACCAATAGCAAGGATACCCTTCCCAGCTAATGGCCTGGAAAAAATTCTTAACTCACAACTTACGACCTTCATTTCCTTGGCAGACCTGCTGGATTCCTCTCAGTACGGTTTCTGACATGGCACTGAAACCGCACTGATCATGGCAGCAGAGAGATCTGTGCAATACTGGACACGGGTGCCAAGGCCGCCTTGATCCTGTTGGATCAGTCGGTGGCTTTTGACACCGTGAAACATGACATTCTAATCAGAAGGCTCCAAGAGGTGGAAGTCAAGAAGTCCACTCAAAAGCTGATCGACAGATAGAAATATGTTAAGATTGGGGACTCCTGCTTAGAATAGTTCATGCTGCCAATGTGCTGTAGGGCTCTTCTCTAACCCCACCCTGTTTAACCTGTATGTGACCCCATTAGCTAATATCATCAGGCCATTCGGCTTCACACTTATATCTTACGCTGATGACAACCAAATTGTGGTGTCCATCTCTAGAAGGCCAGAGGAAACAGCTGATTGCTTTAACTAATGCATGTCCCACATAAACCAATGGATGGAGACAGACTGTTTAAAGCTTAATGAAACAAAAACAGAGGTCCTCCTACTGGGTTTTGATACATCCTTCTGGTCACAGAACTGGTGGCCTTCCAATATGGGTGCTCACCCTACCCCAGTCCATAAAGTGAGGATCCTGGGTGTTATTTTTGATGACCTTTCAATACCAGGTCAGCAAAGTCATCCCTTCGGTGTTTCTCACATTAAAATCAATCAGCCAAGTGCGCTTCTTCATTCCCCCTGAAGCAGTAAAAACCTAGTGACGGTCGTAGCCATGACTAGATTGGACTATGGGAATGCCCCATACCTAGGCCTTCAACAGCACAATGGCAAACTTCAGCAAGCACAAAATGCAGCCGCCAGAATGCTGCTAGACATTATCAATTTCGATTCCATCACAGAAGGCTTGAAAAAATGTCACTGGCCTTTGAGATATCATCAGTGATGTCATAAAACATACCATGAATGACATAATATGTGAGTTCCTAAGCAGCGTATTGTGAGGGTGTAAGTTTTAGTTAGCTTAGGTAACTATAAGTGCCAAATCTATATGTATGCATACTGAGAAAAAATGGGGGTCCCAAAATGCGTTTTCCCCATGTTAATTCCTAGAGAAACTTTGAACAAGTCTAAAGCCCCAATCGCTGTACAGAATTACACCAACTTTTTCAGGAAGCTAGATGGTGGTAAGCAGATCGTGCTTTTAAAGATTTGGTGTAAATACCTTCAGTATTTTTAGAGATATTACCTGAAAATTAAATGTGTCCGTGGATTCACCCACACCAGCTAACTCCTGATTGACTGGCCACGCCTTCACAGAAAAGTTGTGGCTGCCATTCTGTTTGTTGGGGAAAAGGTCTCTGGGGCTAAAAATAAGTTTGCAAATTGAATAAAAGGGTCAGGTTAGATGTTTTCTGACCCCATGTACATGTTATAAAAGAGGGCTGAGAATATGTCCTGACACCAGAAATTCCTCCATTAACTCAAATATCCGCGTAGACACACTTATACCCATTCACATACCCACACACATACTCACCCACCCTCTCACATAACCAGATATCTACTGTCACAGCCTCCCGCATACCTATACATACACTGTCACACTCTGTTACATACTTACACAGACACCCGTATACCCAGTGATAGAAGTATATAGATACAGGCATCCTTATACTCATTCATATAGCTGTAGACAGACTCTAAAATCCTTTCAGAGATTCATACAAGCCTCTTTTATTCTGATTCACAATCTTATCAAGACAGTGTGATACCCATTCAGATACACATACTAAGACTCTTACACCCTCTCAAAACTCCATAAAGACACTGTAATACCCATTTCCATTCTGATACTGTGATTCTGGCATCCTCTCACATAACCATAGAGAGACTCACATCCTCTTAGATACCCATACATGAACTATCCCATCATCTCACATAGCCATATAGAGTTATACCAATGACATACTTATGCAGAGACTCTTACACACTCTCACATAATCCTGTCAACATCATCATATCGATTCAAATAACTTTCACATCCTCTCACATACCCATTCGTAGACTGTTAGATCCTGTTATATACCCATATCAACATCAATATATCTATTAACATACCTATACAGGTACTTTGACACCCTCTCACATATCCCTATATGCACCCTTATACTCATTCACATATCCATACAGAGACTCCCACACCCTCTCACATACCCATGTAGACACATCTATACCCATTGACATACCTATAAAGACACTCTCATATCCAATCGATTTACCATGTAAATACCCTTATAGCCATTCACATACCCATAGATTGAATGTCACCTACTGTCACATACCCATTCAAGGTCCCTTTATATCCATGTATATACCAATAAACAAACTCTTATACACTCTCAGATTCCCATACATAGACTGTCACACTCTCTTACGTACTCATACAGACAGTGTGAGAACCATTTACATCCTCATACAGAGAGTCACATACTCATGAAGACATGGGTATATGGATTTACATACCCATACACATACTCCTACACCCTCTCACATACTCATACATAAACTGTCAGATCCTGTTTCATATCCTTACAGGCACCCTTATACCCGATCACATACCTATATGGATTCTCTCACAGCCTCATACATATTAATAAAAAAACCTTTATACCCATTCACATACCCATACAGAGACTCGGATACCCTTTCACATTATGATTCAAAGTCCCATACTTATGCAGACAGTGTGATACCCATTCACATATTCATACAAAGACTCTTAAACACTCTTACATACCCATACAGACATTATTGTACTCATTTACATCCTGCCACAGAGACTCTGGCATCCTGTCACATGCCAATAGAGAGACTCCCCCACCCTCTCGCATACCCATATATAAACTGCCACAGCTTGTAACATACCCAGTCAGCCCTTCTTTATTTTCATCCATATACGAATGTAGACAGTGAGAGCCATTCACATCCCAATACGGAAACTCTTTCACAAACCCATATAGAGACTCTCATATCCTATCACATACACATATAGACACACTTATACCAGTGGCCACTGCTACGCTAAGGCAGAGGAGTGCCACCACACTGCATTGCAGCAATGATGGAAAGAAATAACTTGGAAATATCATGATGTTATCACTTTATTTATTCCTGCAGTGTCAGCACGGGACAAAGCTGCTCACAAAGCAGGGCATGGGAGAAGTAGTGGGCACACTGCAGTGTGTATGGACTTTGGCCGGCTAGCTTGGGCCGGCTGTCTTGGGCCAGCCAAACAGTCATTACAGCCTGGGTGGAGAACATGCCCAGGCCCGAGTCCTCAGTGCTGAATTGCAAGTCTCAGACCAATCACAACGATGCAGCATTGTGATTGGCTCAAGAGAGCCTGACTGCTTCCTGTTTGGCAGACGTGTCCAATTTGTACTGTATGTTGCTTTAATACATATGCAGTGTTCATATGTGAATTATATTGAATACCAATCAATTGCATCTATTTGTGAAATTTATCTTGACATATTTAAGATAAAATATCATTACTAATCAAAAGTTATTTTCTCATTATAGTAAATTGTGACCTTACTAGCTTAAAGTGTGTTGTGCTAGGCATTCATTGTATGTTTTTGTCGGTCATTGCCTTTGGCAATGTCTCAATTGCACTTATTTGCAACAGTGTTGTATGTGGTAGCAAACTAAACACATTTTCTTATTACTGACCACACTTGTTAAGAGGTCTCAGTGATGGTTGTATCTTTAGCTTAATGCTGGTTTTGTAATGGGTAACACTTCAGTAATTAGATTTTTATTATTTCATTTTCTAACCAGTCCCAGAAACCCTGGGGTAAGCGTCACAGACAGTCCCCAGTTGTCCCTAGACTACGGGTTAAGGACCACTGGGTAAATGTCAGTTAATTACCATCCATACAGTTCTTCACACATGTTATTGGTCAAATGAGTTAATGTTTAAAGCTGTGTTTGAACTTTAAAACCAATTTCAATCAACACTGGAACAGGTGATCAATTGAATAATGACACTTTCTCTATTTGATTAAGATTCAGATTTCTTCCTGTGATCCATCAAAGCAGCAGAATTTCATGATGATGAAAATGCAGCTCTTCTTTCTTCTCCTCGTCCTTGGTGAGTGCACATGAATACTAAAACATTCAATGAGTTGTAAGAGCAAGCAGCATACTTTGTATAATGAGGGTGTTTAAGTGCTAAGAAAAAGGCGAGGATATGAAAGAGGATGAAAATGAGCTCTGTTTTTATTTACCCTATCATTTGTGCACCTGTTTGATAACAATTATTGGAATATGAAGGAAGTGATATATGTTGCACTGGTGCTCATAGGTGCAGTAGATGTGCACATCTGCTTTTACCATTCTGAGGCCCTTTGGTATTACAGAATAGGCCACAGAACTCCAGGAGAATACTGACGAGTGGATCAGAAGGTCCATCATTCATACCTGGTGTCAAACTTTGAGATGGGGGGGATTCCCTATGCATGCGATTCTTTAAAGTACTTCCCTTCCTCTGTCAATGCTGAGTTGACAAGAGGCTAGACTCAGGTTCCTTTGTGTGCTGGAGACGATTCTTTGAACTGTAAATGGGCAGAGCCGAGCCCCACCCCAAGCCATCTGGCAAGACGGTCTTCTGGGCTGAAAAAAACAACAGAGCTGAGATATCTTTTTCTATAATTTCTCTTCTCTTTTTTTGAGATTCTTTCTTTTTTCATTAAATCTGCATTGTTGGGAGATGGGTAGGTTACATGGATTATTGGCTAAATGATAATGAAATTGTAAATATGTCCGGAATGAGCCTGCATAACTTTAAACATTTTATCAACTCATATACATGAATAAAGCACAGGAGGCATGTAGAAAATATTACATTATTGCCAATTGGGGCACAATATTGTGAAGGGAGAGCTATTACAGTGCAGAATTTGATCAGAAATGTTCATGATTAGTTCAGGTGGGTCGAAGTGCATTAAGAAATGCCACAGCTGGGGACACTCAATATTACAGCTGCAATGTAATGAAATGATTTCTGTGTATAGTATTGCACACTTGGGTATAATGCTATGCCTTTTGTTAGTTTCAATACACATGCACACATATTAAATGGTAGTGTTTAGCAGACAATGATGATATGTGTAACTGTGTAGAAAACATTTGAATATAGTGTATTTTCCACTTGGTCATAATATTGTGATTCAAGAATCAGCACATATGCATATAAAGGAACTGAAAGTATTTGGCACGCAATGAGAATATGTAGGGCCTTTTTAACTCTTTTGCCAAGCAGCAGCAAACATGATGTTTGCTCCCAACTGGATGGAGCTTCAAAAATGCTCCCCCTAACTGGGAGCTGACTTCAGATCTGTTTCTCTGACCGCAGTGATGCGAGCAGAGAAAAAGATCTAAATGTTGCTCCTGCCTGGAGGGAGCAGCATCATCACCTGCTCCCATTGTGCGGAAGCCATATTGGCTCCTGACAGATGCAGAGAGCAGGCTGGGGCTCCCCCCACAGCCCCCAACTATAGTTTGGTGGGTGCCCTGGATGGGCACCAGGGCACCAACATTTGGTTTTCCTGGCCGTGGGGCATGGGTCTCCAGGATTGAAATCAGGCCGGGGAGGAGGGCTACATGCCCACCTTTTAATTGGTGATTGCCTCAGGAATGGTGTCACCGGGGATCAAATCGGCCCAGTAGGTCACACACTTGCTCCTCCTTGTTCAAATAGTGTTGTACATTGGGGAATGGGGACGCTGGGCTGCAATCGACTGGAGAGGCTAAATGCCCCTTCCTCTAACATTAATGGAGGACCACAGCATTTGGGGTCCCCGAGGCTGAAACCATCGCAGGGAGGGTAGTCCCACACCCCCTCGATCCTTTTTCAAAAGAGTGACCCTGGAGGATGAGGTCCGCAGGGCTTATTAGGCCCCCCCTCCCTAATATTTAAATAAGTGGCTCTCGGGATGTGATCCCAGGGGCTGATAACAACTAGGGCGTGGCACCCGGGGACCCCTCTCCTTTCAAAACAACGGCCCTGGGGGATGGTGCTACTAAATAATACTGGTGAATATCTGTGTTTTATTTTGTTCAAATCTTTAATGTTACCACTTATGTATTCACCTAATTATAATGTTACTTTTCAATGAATTTTTAAGGTTTCTAAATAAAGAAAGCAAAAACAGAGCTTGTTTTTATAGTTACTTACAATGTTACTTTAACCTTTAGGTTTTTGTATAGATGGATACATAGGTAGACAGACAGACAGACAGACAGACAGACAGACAGCAGATCAGATAGTTAGATAGATACTAGGTTACATTCAAATGGAATTAAGTATTGCATTATAATTCATTTATGCCTCAATACGTACATATAATATAATTCAATTAACTGCTGCCAATAGCGTCCTCACTTCAGGACCTATATTATTTTAGATATGCTATTTAATGCTGTAACACGATAGGCTGTGCTGACTCAGTGCAGAGCCCAGTGCTTTTAGGTATGTGCCTTCTATAGTGGATTCATGTAGCCTGTAGTATTCCAGGGTAGTGCATTATTTTAGAGAGCATTGCTCAGAAACAGGACGTGGCAAACCATGCTAACTAACTGTACTGTCTGTATATCAAACCTCAATTTGATTTACTCACTGCAGGTTCAGCGGGTATATCTTTTGGGAGCCAGTGAAGCCCCTAATAATATGAATCCTGTCAGAACATAACATATGCTTGAAAATCATATCACAATAACACCCTGCAGAATATAACATGAGTGCATGACATAATTGATGTAAATGTCTTGGTGTTGCTCTCATTATCTCAAGATTATGTTAATGCATTCCACGCACAGCCTCACTGACTTGCCATTGATGGACTGACAGGATTTCTTGTGCTTTCTATTCACAGATATTTCCTTGATGTGGGTGAACGGAGGTAAGAATTTCTAAAAAGAAACCCTCTACTTTTATGGCTGTTCAAACCTGAATATAATTTGAAACTATGGCTAAATATCATCTGAAAACAAAATAACAATTTAGAGCATAGTTTTTATGTAGGTTTGTAATTTAGCATCTCTAACATTTTAAATTTGAGATTATAGATATGCCAATTTGTAGTAGATTAGTATTTTGGTGATTGTAATAATTCCCCTTAGTTGGGCCCCCCTCGTGCAAATTGCAGTTCTCCACTTGGAATTAGTTGATACTAAAGCCATTTATGTTTGTCGTTTTTTATATGAGAATGAATGGATTCATCATGCAGATCCAAATAAGTAATAATGGACATTTTTTAACAAGAATCATAAGATACAGGAAATCAAACGTGTCTACCGATATCCAGCAAATAGGAGGATATAAAGTTTTCTCAAAGTACTGGTAAAAATAGTACCACCAATTCACAGTACTACAAACTGCAGTACAAAGATACAGCCCTCACGCATTTTCATGACAAAATATCAAGATCAGACACATCTTGAGTCTGTAGGTCACTGTAGCAGCTAGCTTTACACATTTATCCTGTTAGTTTCTCATTGGTGCAATTTGTGACTATTTTAGTGATGTAGGAAGAAAGGGATCTCTAAATATTTTTTGAAGCAGAGCATGTAATATCACATAGACTTTGGTCTGCATGCATCATTCCACACTGGTATTAGTGAGGATATCCTGTGCCAATGGTCAATTATGTGCATTATTTCTTTGCACAACATTGTTTATTATGGAAGGTTAATATATACTATGGTCATGTTTCGGGCTATAAACAGTAGTAGTACTAGATACCATAAAAAGCATTGTCAAACTCAGTAGGGATGAGTAGCATTTTTAGGTACAACTAGTCCTTTTGGCTTGTGTAAGTTTATGTGACAGATACTATTTGAATAGTACCGAATCTGTTAGAAGTGTAATTATTTTTTTGTGACTGCTACCCTTAGTAAACATGATCCTGTTATATCACAAATGCAGTTCTTAAGAGAATCACTAATATCAAAAGAATAGGGAAGAGTGTGTGCAAGGGTCGAGCAGTACCAAATAAACACACCACAATAAAGTTTTCCTACCAACGTGATAAACAAAAAGACAGGAAATATTTGACTGGATATGGATGTTTTCATTTTTGGGGAAAGAAGCAAAAGAAAGCACAAAGTGTCAATGGAAAGTAAACGTTTATTGCTGTTTATGACCTAGGCATGGGTTTGGGTCAAAATTAATTTGGGGATGGATAAATGAAACAAGCAAAAAATATATAATATATTTTTTATGTAATATTGAAATTAGAATGTAATTCAATATTATAATAGGAAAACTGTATATGTGTGTTACCAATAACACTAAACATACTATGCATACATGTCACTTGTCCCAAAATTGATCAACCTTCCTAGATCACACATACACATACAGTAAAAGAAACATAGACATAGAAGATTGGGATGTTAAACTTCACTTACAACCAGTGATGATGGACAGAGTGGAGGACACTATGCTAACTACTAGTAATTAGCAGGTAGTAGGTGAAATTGATATGTCTAATGTTGTTAATATATTTCCTATAGAAGGTGCTTGATGTACATCTGATTCAGAAAAGGGGGTGGTGATGAACAGAGTGTCTGAATTAAGCAGACCACTCTTACCCAGTCCAAAGATCAGGGCTTGATACATCACCGTTATTTATCTCACTGCACCATCCCAGCTCAGAACCTGGCTATATGCAAATCAGTCTGTCCCTGGCCCAGTGCATCATGGGAACATGGCAGACTAAACTACCAAGCCAATTCTTCACCAGAAAGGAGACAAGCTACCGGGGACCGGTTTCTGGCATTCCAGCCGTCTTCGGCCCGGCTTGCTTGAATCCTGTACATCTGGACAGCTGCCTGTACTGAGACAGGGCAGGGCCTCTATACAGGCAGAATCTACATGTGTTGAAAACATTCCAATAGGAGCCCTGTGCATCTGATTTTAATGCTTTTGTTTTTCAATTCAATACAAACAACATAAAGAAACCTGTATGTTTAGTTGAAGCAATAACAAAATGAACAAAACCATCTCTGAGTGCAATAACATAATTCAATCTGGTACCTGAAAAGCATTAAAAGAATAGTAGCCAGGTGTATGGCGCAATTGAAATATATCCTTGAAGAAACACAATCACCTAATGTTCCTAATAGATCTAACAAGAAAGTGAAGAGAGATCTTCGTAGGGATTACGATGTCCCTTTCACACAGCTTTTCAATGTGTCATGACCGCCATTGAAAGGCTGTCGGAAACTGAATGTGGAAGCCCTTAAAAGGGCCCCTGTCCCTCTGCAGCATCTGTATGAGGCCTGGTGAGCAACTGTGGTGCCCCCAAAACATCCATACCCCATGTGCCAGGCTCCACATGTGCATGGCACACTGTGCATGGATGTTTGCAAACATCAATGTTTCCAATGCGGCATGGGCTGTGGCCAATTTCCACAGTACAAACTGCAATGGAAAAATGTATGTTTCTGATGGCCTCATGGGCTGTTGCATCCTAAATTGTCAGATGGCTGCTGACAACAAGTCAGTCGGTTTCCATTCTGAGAAGATGTTGGTGGGACTCGTATCCAATCAGCTTCGTAATCGAGGCCTAAGTGTTTTGTCCCTACTTGGTGCAAGTACTGTTAAATTATATATGCAACTTTTTGTTTTTTTGGCCATTCTCAAATTGTGAAATTGTGAGTAATTTGAGTTTTACAATTTAATAAAGGCAAAAAGCAACTAGAAAGTGAGAAATAGGGAAATAGATTGCTATGCAATTATAGCACGCCTATATTTTCAAACACTTACATTTTCAAACACTTCATACTTCAAAGGTGTCTGTTATGCTTGTAAAACTAATTGCAAATGGTATGCAATTTGCATTCATATATGAGGCTTAAAACTTTCAGCAATGATTTTGCTACCCCTCTTATGATTAACTTTGTGTCATCCCATTAGTTCTTTGGATTCAGTGCTTTAAATTGAAACATTCTTGTAGGAGATCCGGGTCATTAATCCGTAATGTATTTATGAGATAGATATTTAGAAGCTCCATCACATTTCAACTCAACTAAACCTGCAATTGTTGAGTTTATAGTTCTTTTCAGAAGTAGTGTCAGGGGTAGTAAACAGGCTGAATTCTCTGTTTAATTCTGGTCCAGTAGTGTCAGTTTATCACACCCATTAGATGCTCTTGAACTTGATCTAATTAATCTTGATCATGGAATTACTTGTGGTGTGTCAACACTTGTACTAAAAGAAATTATTTTCCTCTGTTGCCTAAAATATCATCAGCCAATTTAATGGCAAATATTTTTGGCTAATATTTTTTAATTGCATGGTCTTCTCTGAAAAATAACTGACTGTCACACACTATGTCATCACTTTGATGGTGATTCCCTGAAGACATTTGATCAGTGACGACAGGAGTTATGTTTCCCTGAGTCCACTAGACTACAATATCATCAACAGTGCCACTGGACTTTCCCCGTCCCCAAGGCATGGGGACTACTCACCGACCAACAGCTTTTAAGACCCTGCTTTGATCATTTGACGGGACTTGTGGGATCATCTCGCACACACACAAGGCCCTCTAATAATTCACCCCTATCTGTCTACATCTTTATCAACCACAAAGGCACATTGACATTGGGAAAGACTTATTTGCATCCTGTGGATTTCTAAAAGCTTAGACCAACACAAGACAGCGTACAAAGTATTGCATCGCTGATATCTCCACTTTGCTGGGGCTGTAATTCAGTACCAGGAGACATTTTACACAATATGGTGGTCTTGCCCAAGCATTACCACGTTTTATAAAGACATTCTTAGCCTAATTAGGAGGAACTATTGTTTCCCCTCTTTCAGATTCCTACCCAACAACCATTGTTGGTATCTGACCACTAAACATGCAGGCCATGACGCATGTTGAATGGCACTTAAAAACACCCACATGTTCAGGGCTGCCAAGCAAATGATAACCCTACCTTGGAAGAAACCTTTTGCTCCCCCATAGCCCAATTGTTCATGTGACCGTAGCACGTCTTAGATATCAAATTGCTTTCTCATAAAATAACTCATGCGGAGAGGAAGTTCACCCCCATTTGGCATCACCCTCAAACAATACTTGTCCAATTTGGAATTTATTTAGTTTATGTATTTATTAAGTTTTGGATAGCGTGAACATGACCCTAGTGGGTATCATAGCTCTTTGCATGAGTATAACTGAATATCTAACATGATCACCTGTATAAATGGAGGTAAAAAGCATTGAGCATACATACCATACTATACTTGTTCTTAAAGATAGTCATCAAGGAAAATCCAGGCTCATCATAGAGTAGAGTTACAGTTAGGGATACACCCAATATACACAAAGGAGATAGCTTAGGGTAAGAATATGTTCATCAGAAATGATTTTACTTCTTTTTTTGAATGAAGCGGTAGATGAAATTAAGCGAGCATCCTTGAGGCAACCATTGGCAAAGAGTTACATATCTTAGGTGTGACACCTGAGAACGCTCTGTATCCAGCGTTTTTTTTATTGAAGTGCTGTAGTTCCAATAGCAAACCTCTCGTACTTCGCAATTGTCCGCAACCCTCTGATTTTTCGAGTTTTTGGGCCAAACATCTGGGGGTGTTGAAATGTAGGGCTTTGTGTGTCATTGCTTTATCTTTCGTTGAATTCTTGCCTTGTAAGGGAGCCATTCAGGGATTTTATGGTGAGGGAGATGTGTTTGTTTCGTTTTGTATCAGAGACAAGTGTGGCGGCCGCATTACGTGAGGCTCTTAGAGGGGCCAGTTTCTGTCTAGGTAGGCCACATAAGGTGGCACTACAATAGTCTAATCTGGGCAACACAAGAGCGTGAACCACATGCTTGAATTCCTCCTGTGGGAGGAAATGTTTAAGTTTCTATTAGATACTCATCTGACAATTTGCTCCTTTGATGAATGTTCTAATGTGATCCTGCATATTCAAGTGTTTGTCTAATGTAATTTCCAACAACCTAGCAGAATCTATGATGTGGAGAACAGTTGAGTAAGATGTTTCATCTAGAGTTCAATTTTGGGAATGCTGTTTAGAGGAGATATGAGTGGGAATTCGGTTTAGGTGGAAGTGAGCCAAAGATGAGTAGCACGTAGAATAGAGTCATCTGGGGAACAGATTTTGATATACAATTGCGTGTCATCAGCATACATGTTATAATAATTGGGAGCAGATTTTAAGGAATCTGCAAGTCGTTCCAAGAATCAATTGAAGAGAATAGGTGAGAGAGTGTAGATCCATGTGGAACACCCAGTGTGACTGTGGAAGGCTTCGATATGGATTGGTTCATCTTGACTCTTTGGGATCTGCTGTGGTGGAATGATGTCAACCATTGCAATACAACCCCTGATATGCACATCCTTCCTTTAAGTATGGTCAATAAACTATCATGTTTAATAGTGTCAAAGGCAGATGATAGGTCAACTAGTATCAGAAGGCATGATTCCTTAGAATCCAACATTTTTAGTATGTCATCCACCACATGAGTGAGTGCTGATTCAGTGCTGTGACCATGACAGAAGCCTGACTGGCATTGGTTGAAAAGTTGGGAATTGTCTATGTGATTACAGCGTTGAATATGTAGATATTTTTCCAGGAATTTCACTAGAGAGAGGATGTTGGAGATAGGACGGTAGTTGATAGGTTCTGAGCAATCAGCGTTTTTTTTTTAAAATTGGGAATTACCTACTTTTAGACCGCCAGGTATGGTGCCTTGACGTCGAGAGGCATTTTCAATCTTCGACCAAAGGAGGGGATCATGGCTTTAATCTTTTTGAAGCTAGTCGGAGGTAGAGGGTCAATGAAGTGATTAGATGAGTTTATGGATGAAAGGAGGTTTAAGATATCATTATCATTGATTGATGTGAAAGTATACCAGGAGGCCTTTTTGGGGACCTGCCTGGGAGGATCACTCCATTCACCAGGATAGGTGTAGTGTGGAAAGATTAATGGGGTAGCCAGAACTAGTTTGTTTGCTAATTGAAGTTCATTCTTGATATTTGTAGTTTTGCATAGGAAGAAGGCAGCCAATTCTTCACAGCTTGGGAGAGGGATGCCTCTGATACATTGAGTGATTGGTGTTTTTGAGGATTTCAAATAGTTTTTGGGTCGTTTTTTGCATGGTGATGTTGAGGTTTAAAAAAGTTACCTTTTGTTTTTCTTATTCTTCTGTTGTAGGTGTTCCTTGCTGATTTTAAGCTTTTTTGGAGTTCCAAGGAGGGAGAGGATCTCCAAGCTCATTCAGCTGATCTTAGGATGTGTCTTTCTGAGTTCAAGTTGTCATTGAACTGGGACTTGGATTCTTTTGTGGATACTTTCTTTTGTTGGAGGGGGTGAAACGAGTCAAAAGCTTCCACTATGGTGTAGAAGTCTGTGAGGTCATGGGTATCATCCATGTCAGCCTGAGGGATCAAAGTGATGTTGAAGTGGTTAGCTAAGTCGGTGAGGCTTATGACTTGTAGATTTCTATTCTATTGTTGTATTTTCTTTGGTTGTACTCTATTCTGGGTCACCCTTAGTTCAATGTGGAAGGTGATTTGATAATGGTTGATCCAATCACGGGGGCTAATGGATTCAAATGTGATGTTATCTCTCTTTCAGTTTATAGGATCCAGGATCTCGCCCTTGATGTGAGTTGGGCTGTCGCAGGTTTGGATCAACTCATGGTCTGACATAAAAGACTTCAAGCTGTTCACTGCCTGGTCCTTCAGGTTGCTCCAGTGTGGGTTAAAGTCTCTGACGAAAATCTAGAAAACCTGAGAGATATCATTGGTTGTTATGATCTCCATGATTTGTGGGATGAACAGCAGATTGTCATCAGGAGGGTGATGAAAGGCGTGTAGCTTACAACTGAGCTTATTATTGCTATTGATGTTGATGCCCAGATAATCGCATTCAGGCAGGATGATTGTTCCTGCCTGAGACACTGCAAGAGTGTTGTGGAATATGGAAGCTATTCCCCACCAGATTTCTTGGATGTATTTAGTCAAATGATCTCATGACTAGGGGGGACTTGTAGGTCCATGATAGGGTGAGATGATCTGTGAGGATAGCAATATCAAATTTGTGTGTAAGGATGAGATCAAAAATACCGGCTGGAATACTCCTGCCTTTCTCTGCATAGACATAAAGCAATCCATCTCTTCTGAGCTCTCACTTCTAGTCTAAACCCTTGGCCACTTTCCCCTCCCCCTTACTCTACTACTAGGGCCTTCCATGAATATTTGAGTGTAATAGATGGTTGTTTTCAGCCTAGAATGACGCGCTTCTCTTTTAAGCATGTCTTTGTTTTTTCATCCTGTGTCTTTTGAAAAGGTGTTTGGGGAGACTCTAAATATGCTGAAATTGTATTCTTCCACTTTTGCTATACTTGAAGGAAGTGGCCTGTTTAGGGTCACTCGGGTCACTAATGACCACCTCTAAGCCTTCCATTCCAAATAAAGAGTCAGTCAGAAAGTAGAGAATACAAACCAATAACTGTTTATTACATACACTCAGAGCGGTGCCCAGTCACTAGGAGTGCTGCAGAGGGACTGAAATTGACAAGCATAGAGATACATTATGTATGTTTCATTACTGGGATAAAAGACGCCCATAGTGGAATTTTCCAAGCAGGTTCTGCTAAGCAATGGAAGACAAAAAAAACGTCTCAGCACTCGTATCTTACACAAAGTCTCAAAGTCCAAGGTTGTTTTAGTCGGGCCCGGTTACCAGAAAAGTGGGAGTAGGCCTCTATCTATTGAGAAAGATATGCCCTAATAGGAACAGTGTACTTATTACGGGAACAGGCCTACTACATGGCAAAAACGAAACTTAGACTAGAACATTTCTCAGACTTAAACTAATTTAGTTTTGAACTGTATAAAATGGTACCTGCAAAGAAAACGGCACAGCGAATGCTAACTTACACTGGGTAATGCGCAAATATGAACATTTTTATTCTAACATACTTCATGGTCGCCTTACTATTATACATGATGTAAGTAATGGATTTCACATCTTTGGTGCTGTCTGTCAGCATAATGTAATGCTTTTGCCTTGTTGCGCCTCAGGTATAATGGCCCTTTGTGTAGTCTCTGTACGACAAAATCATCAATGAAAAAATGTTTAGTAAAAAATATATAGAATCAGATAAAGGGCACCAAAATGCTTAAACAGAACAATACAAGCAATTGAAGAGACCTGTTCACAGAAAAAACTGAATCAAACCCTTCAAGGTTAAGCGTTTTGCTATGCCAATGCATTTCAATCTAATTGAAAGACCTTGCGTCCTACAGTTGAATATGCATACAATGAGCAGTACAGGATTGTGGTGGTAGTGTTTCTCAAGGATGAGAAAGCGTCCGCACATATGAGCAATACAATTCTCTAAACACGTATACGTGTATTGTCACTTATATACAGTTCCTAATGTGAGGTGCACTGTTGTCCTGTCAAACACCCACCACCTGGAGTGTTAAATTAGCAAAAAGTTTTTTTTTGCTAATGTTAAATACCAAAGAAAAAACAGGCATTAATCAAGCACCCTCACAAGATATCCAAGTAATTATCATAAGTTTATAGAAAACAGTTCATTGATAGGAGAAAGACTTCCAAAATACGGATCCAGAGCCAGGTGTTAGACTTCAAATCTTTTATTTCATAATCATTAGAATTGTTTCCAGCTTGTCCTGCCGACACGTGTTTTGTCTCTTTGGAGACTTTTTCAAGGCCAAGAAGACGGAAATAAAGCACTGGTATTGAACACCACGAATCTTGTTGTCAAAAGCAGATGAAGCCAAGTTCTATGGTCACACCAGTAATATCAGTCCTAGAAGAGATATATCTTAAGGACACAATCTTTATAGTTAGGTTCACTGGTGTATAATCTTGAAGAGCATGAAGTGACATCCAGAGCAATGGTTGAGAGTAAGAAAGGAAAGACTTAGTCAAATATTAATCATGCTTCGTGAAGGTGGATTCAACTATTCTTAATTTTGAATGATGACCATGATAAGTCACTCATAAGTCGCAGCGTCACCCTGACACCTCCACTGCTGTCAGCTGCTTAAACAGAACAATACAAGCAATTGAAGAGACCTGTTCACAGAAAAATTGAATCAAACACTTCAAGGTTAGGCGTTTTGCTATGCCAATGCATTTCAATCTAATTGAAGGACCTTGCGTCCTACAGTTGAATATGCATACAATGACACCGAAATGCACCACAACACTATCATCCTAGAATGTTATCACATTTTCACTCTCTGAAGGTGATCTTTTTTTAGCAGTAAAAAAACTATTCTATTTTTACAAAAAAATCATGAAATCCTAATTTCCCATTCTCCAGAGAAAAGAACAAAATAGCAGGGGAAGAGGCCAAAAGACGCAGAGGAAATGATCCACCTCATCAAATTTATTTTATTTATTTTTACCATTTGTTGAGCGCGCTGTTACCGGGCGGTGTCCTGGCGCTGAAACGATACATTATCTCCAAGAGGCAAAGAAAGTTACTGGAGGTTAAAAAGCCATGTTTTGATATTTTTCCTGAAGGTCAGGAGATCATTGCTTTGTTTTAGGGCGAGAGGCAATTCATTCCAGATGTTAGATGCTCCGTGGAAGAAGCTACGGCCTCCCCAACGGGCTTTCCTAATACGGTTAGTCATGACCAGGCTTTTATTAGCAGATCTTAGTTGTCGCCCTGGTTTGTACAGTTGGAGGTGTTCTTGAAGGAAGGATGGACCTATTCCATTTACTGCCTTAAATACCATACAAAGAGCCTTAAACATTATACGTTTCCGTATTGGAAGCCAGTGTAGATTTTTTAATTCCTGAGCTACCGATGCAAACTTAGGTAGACCGGTAATCAGTCGGGCAGCAGCATTTTGTAGCGTTTGCAATTTGTTCAGAACTCCCTGCTGGGCCTCCAGATACATGCTATTGCAGTAGTCAAGGCGAGACAGCACAAGTGCTGTCACCACCGTTTTCCTGCTATCACTGGAGAGGAAAGGAAGAATTTTCCTAATAGTTTTTATTATCCAGTGAATGGAGGATGATAAGGCATTAGCCTGTGCTTTAAAGGAGAGTTGGGAGTCAATAATTACCCCCAGGTTTTTTACTGTAGTGGCTGGAATGGGTAGGGCTCCCATTTCGTGAGGCCACCAGTCAGGGGTCCAGAGATTGGTCACATTTCCAAAGAGAAGAACCTCAGTTTTAGAGGAATTCAATTTAAGGCAGTTCTTAGCCATCCATGAACTTACTGCCGTCATGCAATCCTGGAATCTGGCCGCAATTCCTTCCTCTCGCCCCGGGAGCAGAGATACCACAATTTGAGTATCATCTGCATACGATGTTAAAAGTTTGAGCACATTTGATTCACTCCGTTAAAACTTCCTATTTCCATACAAACCTCTAATCTTTGCCTTAAGTTCTTTAGTTAACAGGCTAGTCAATCCTACATTACTAATTGTTTGGGAAGGAAGGCAGTTGGGATTGGGTACACTACTATTCAATACATACCAAAAAATAATCAGAACGATTAATGTACTTCATCCTGAGGAACCAGAACCTTCTAACAGGGGACACAGTATTCCAAATAGTGCCTCTTACCTGGAGGATTTGGTGGGTGACATCACAACATAGCTAGGAAAGTAGGAAACATTTACACTTTACATTATTACAGTCGCAATTTGAATATGATAAGACTTGTATTAAAGAAAGATATATGTTTCCTTACCACTGTCTTGCTAGAATGCTGCAATCATGGCACTGAGCTTGTCTCAAACAGATTCACATGCTGAATTCGAAATAGTATTGATTTGTTGTCACAAGACTTTGTTCAGGAAATTCAGTCTTAGAATTTGAAATAGGACTAATGATATTTCACTCCTGCTCTTTCTTTGAAAAAAACAATTCAGAATTGTGGCATCTGAGTCCTAGTTCCTGTTTCCACTCCATCTAGGTCATTCTTCTCAACTGTGTATAAAAGCGGGTAAAGACCTGCACCCACTGTATCACTCTTTCCCTTGTTTTCTCCGTTCAATAATGCCGTGCTTTTAAACTGCAGTCCACCGTCAGCACAACTGCTCTCTAGGACAATGCACTTTGGGGATAAATGTATGTACTGTAACCAAACTGCTAATCTGCTATTCATGTTCCACCTTATCATAACCTTTGAGGATTATTAACTAAGTCAATTAGATGAAACCAGTTTAAGGGAGAAGCACACACAGTGACATTATGCACATAATCCTAAAGCTGTCAGACCCAAAACAGGAGACAATGAAGGGGGGGGGCTTTAAGAAATAAAGAACCAGGTGTACAAAAGGTTTTAGCATTGCCAAGCCTCCTATTCGGTAAATCAGGGGATTTTGGATGCCTAAACCCTTATTCATATGTATTTTGGGATCTATTAGCATGGCGGTCGCAAAACCTCCCTGACCGCCATGGTAGCGGTAAAAGACTGCCTGCAAGGACTGCGACATAACCGCCAGTCCAATTAGGATGCTCTGCAGTCGAAATCCGACTGCGGCGGTCGGATTTAGGCTATTAACATCGCGGTGGTCGCTGCAGCCAGCAGCACCGCTGCGATGTTAAAAGGAGCATGTCCTGCATCTCCCTGCCCTGCGTGGCAGGCACTGCACAGTGCCTGCCACCTGGCACAGGGAAATGTAGGGATACCATGGGTAGACCCCCAGTGCACCCTCTCCCCAACAACACATTTGGGGCCCACAATGGGCCCCTGGAACATGTCTCCGCATGCCTTTCCATGGTGGTTCCACCGCTGCGGAAAGACTGGCAACCGCCGGCATCATATTCGTGCTAGCGGTGCTTGGCCTTGATTCACCACAATTGTAGCCTTACATCTCTGCCCGCCAGGCAAGCGGGCAGACTGCAACCGGTGGAAAAGTGGCGGGTGGAAAATCACACCGCTGTGGTCACAACCGCAATGCTAATATGACCGCAGGCGGATGGCCGCTGCCTGTACGGTGGTTGCCAACGCCTGTTCAGTGGCAGCTATCCACTCTCCATATAATAGACCTCTAAGTCCATTGACCAATTTGGAAAACATTTTTTGAGGCGTTTTTAAAACGTCCCTTTCAAGTGCTGATTCATTATGTCATGCATTAATATTTGCAACCAAAATCCGGTGGCAAAACATTAATATTTTACCTACTACACATATGTAATGGTAATCCATTCCCAAAGTTGGAGGGGTCCACAGGTGAACAGTTACCTTTGTGAATGCTGACAAAAAAGTCCATGGGACAATTGCTTACTCCCCAAAAATATTTGTGAAACTTTTTTTTTTTTAAGCACATCCTATTTTTCTTTAAGTAAAATGAGGTTTATCTAAAAAACATATGATTTCTTTACTTAAAGGCAATCACTGATATAGTGGTATGCTGCCCCAGCAGGCTACCACCCCTGTTATGGCAAAGGATCATACATCATCAGTGATTTGGATTTTAAGGAACCTATGTATTAGTCCGTGATTTATGGTCATAAAACAACGTGCTGCAATTTGTTGCCCAAATTCTTATTTGCAACTGCAGTTAGGAGAGTGAAGGAAGCTTCAAAGTAAGTTGCTATAAAGTGCTGGCTGTATACCAGAAGATTGAACCTGTTCAATCAGCACTTGATAGCTGACACTGATAAAATGCAGGAGTAGGGGGTCCTGTTGTACCTCCACACATTTTCATAGTGTCCCTGTCCCTTTTGAATGCCTTCGCTTCTTGACATTTTTCCAATGAACACCTGTTCAGACCTGAGGTATTCAACAAACATCCAGAACCTCCAATGTGGATTGTTTTGTCATATAGTTGGCATCATTGGGGTCTATGATAAAAAAGCAACATTTAAAAAAGTCATTAAGACTGTGTGTCCAAAATCCTCCAAGTTGTTCATTTGTAGCCTCTGTTCATGTGAAACATGTTTATATTATTTTAAGTTGAAATCGAATTCTTATATACTTTATTAATACTGTTCACAGTATATATTTTGTTCTGGTTATTAATATGTTTTCAAGATCTAACACATTTAAATCTGCATTGGACTACAAATGTTTCAAGCAGCCCATCTATCCGTTTTTTCAGTGGGCTACTTGCGAGGCATGTGTATGCTCAGATATGAGACCTGTAGTTTTCTGTGCGCTGTAGGCACAATCTATGCCTGATAAAACTGAATAATGTCAGTTATATCATGTGTTCAGAAATAGGAGACCATAATGCTAAGTTTTTTAGGATAGCCAGTGACGTTTTAGAAAAATTTAGAGGTGACTTGTTTTTGTATGGCCCAGCTTAGTATTGGTGCAGTGAGCATAAATGACAAGAAATATGGCCGAGGGAGTAGCAGTGGCTTGTTTCAGCCCCCACTCTTTAGATCTGGCTTGACAACTTTACCTATGTGTGAGTTCTCTTTTGTATAATACATGAAGAATAGACTTGGAGTCAGCCCCATTTGTCCTCCTGATTGTTTCAGGCAGAGTTTTAAAAATAGTAAGTCACATCTTCGATTCGATCTTAGATTAGCTATATGGAGTCCTGAAAAATTAACATGGAATCCCATACTGAAACGAAAAAATCTATGACATTCATGCTAACACATTTAAACGGTGGTATCTCATAGTAAGAGACTTGACGAACAGTTAATACATTTTACTCTTCTCTATAATTTGATTCAGCTTGTGCAATGTTTCAACTACTTACATATGTATTCAAATTCACTTTATATTGTGAGCCACACCTTGGTTCTAGACACATGTGATCGCACATTTGAATTATGCCACACAGTTATGTTTAAATATAATATTGAGTAAAATAAGATACCTTAAAGTGTTCTAGAAAAAAAGAGCCCTATTGAAGAAAGTGTGCCATCACAGTTTTTATGAAACACAGATCGTTTGAGATCAGCATAAGAGGAAGCGGGAGTGTATTACCTTCATAGGTGCTTACACTGCAAACTGGCAACTTCCAGTATTTTCCTTTCTTTAGTGGGGAACAGTAAGATCTGCAGTGACCATAGAGCAAATTAGCATAGAAGGGTGGCAAGGTTGGACTGTATCTTGATTATAACTGGGGCCAACATAACAGAAGGGTGATGAACAAGGCAAATGGCTTTTAAAAGAATTCTTCAGGCAGCTAGTGAAGCTGAATTCTAAACATAAAGAGATGAATGTGTCTCTGATGGCCAAAAAATTATCACTGTGACCCCTTTGACTAAATCTCCTTGGAGCATCCAAAGATGAGGACTAGGGTCTTCTCAGTATCATACTTTAAGTCATTGTCTTACATATAGAAAGCCAGTGGTGTAAGACAGTTCTTGAATTAGAAATGAAGTAGTGTGGCTCGAGTGAAGTAGTGTGGCTCACTGGTTAGAGGCGGCAGACCCGAGAGCAGAGGACGGCCCGGGACCAGGGTTCAATTCCCGGCGCGGCAGGTTTCTGGACCAGGGTCAGCGGACTCGATAATTCTCTCGCCTCGGTGCCCACTCTGATCAGCGATCACACTCGGCAACTCTGGGCATTAGCTTGCCTCATCTTCACTAACGGCCCCACCAGACCGCCGGGGATGCCTGGTCTCACCCTGGAGATACCCATTAAGGGACCATCTCTCAGGGAAGCCAGGAAGGGTTTCGCAGCGGTCGAAGCGCCTTGGGACCCTACGGGTAAGTAGTGCGCTATATAAATGCCAATACATTTACATACATTTACATTTGAATCGCTCATAATTCTGCTGCACTGGATCGACTAAGCATATGATTATTGAATGTCATCCATGTAGGTCATAAACAGGAAGCCATATGTCCTAATGAGGTCAGCCAGAGGCGTAATGTGGGTATCAACCAAGTTCTGCATCAAAGAAGGGATGTCTGTGAGGCACTAATTTAGTTCTTGAGTAAAAATAAGAAATCTTCAGAGGTTGGGTATGACCTTGATGGTAAGCGGTAATCCAGTAGAGGTTAGGATCCACAATCTCAATACTATAAAGCTGGGACTATAAAATGTCATGGGAGATGGTGTCAAATGCAGTAGAGATATAAAGGAGAAACAAAGCAGCTCTGCTGCCTTCCTCAAGCACCCAGTGTAGTTCATTCACTACTGATATCAAAGTTGATTTTAAAACAGTGGAATGGTCTAAAACTAGAATAAGTTGTATCTAGTATGAAATTCCATTCATGAAAAGCAGTGATTATTACATTCACTTCTTTACTCGAGTAAACCACTGTATATTTTCAGGACATTAACACTTGGGTGGGTAAAAAAGAGAAATTATAAATTACGCTGATTCCAGGACAGAACTTGTCTAACCCCAGATTTAATATCAAATCCAAACATAATTCACAATGCAATTCTAATTTGATGGATTGGATTAATCCTTTTGCAATACCACAAGTGAAAAAGCAAACTGTGTTTGATTGGAGATAGAACAATCAATCTAATGTCTACCAATGCAACATAATAAAATGGGATAACCTCTGAACGAGAGATCAAATCAGGATTCACAGAGCTTGTACATGTCAGTATCTGGCAAGCAGTCAACTGTATGGAGGATCTCCTTAGTTTAACTATAGGACGAGGACATGTATTTTCAATACAGGTCCCCTATGGTGATTCTAATATTAGTGTTATAGTTCTGAAGGGACACTAAACAGATACGCTTTAAATTTACATTTTAGTACCCACTCAAACTACACTACTGTCTTCTTTTTACATTCAAACATAGTGGCCACAAGTTTCATAGAAAACCTGGGTACTAAATGAAGAGAACCTGTACTGTGGATTGGCTTTAGATTTGCAATACCTCAAAGAGATTCAGGGGCTTATTATCAAGCCCAATTTCGCCGCTTTAGCGACCGTTTTGGGACGAAAAGTGATTTATATATTGCTCTATTATCAAGAACACGCTAACGGGTGTTTCCTTGAGGTAGCTATCGTCTTTTCTCCACTTTGCATGTCAGCGATATTTATCGCTAACGACATTCAAAGTGGGCGCTCCTCACTAAAATGACATGAATACTGTTGCTAACACAACTTCCCTCTATTATGAATCTGGCCCCGGACCCGCGTAGCGATATCAAAAGTTGAGCTAACCGCGATCATCGCTGGTTATTATTGCCTGTCTAAAACCTAACTTACCCATCTTGTCAATGGGAGGTGGATTGTCAGGCTGAGTCTGCACTTGCCTATTAGCAAGCTTTGCAATAGCGCAGTGAAAATAGTGCTTGTTTTCTCACACTATTGGTAGATTTCGCCACTATCACTTGCTTTTGCATTGCCTCTGAGATAAGCGTTCATAATAAAGCGCTATCTCGGCGATGAAATCCAGCCATAGGAAACAATTAAAAAAACTGTGCTAAGCGCGCTTTGCGATAATTATCGCAAATCGTTGATAATATGCCCCTCAGTCAGTCATGCTTTAAGAGTGATGTTCAAAGCCTGCATTTATGTATGATGTGGGATAGAGAAGAATCAGTCAAGAGCGTGGCAGACAGCATCAAGATAAATTGTTCGCTCAGGCTCTGGTAAATATAGTCTGCTGTTGAGATGCAGTCTTAGTGTTGTGTTTTAGCAACCAATTGAAGTTAATCAGCTAGTAGACCAAGAAAGGGAAATGATAACCAACACTCGTAGGTTAGATAGTGAATACAAAATAAGATATATTGTGTAAAGCTTCTCATCAGCTGGCCTATAAAAATTAAGTCTATTCAAGGGTGAATAACATTTCTGTTAGCTCCTACATAAATGATGAAGACATCAAAGCAGCCCATGTTTTAGTAACCTCAGCTATTTAAAAAAAAATAAGAACAATTCTATATAGAACAATATGAGTGGATTTCTTGGTCTACTACCCTTGAGGCTGCAACCATGATTCTCACTCCACATTTGTAAGTCAGCTATTACCTCATCTCACGTGTTAGTAACGGCACAATGGCTTGAGAGTAGAACTGCAGCTGCAAACCACTGAAGTATTGCACTGTAAGGTGAAATTGGGAAAGAATGATCCTATTGCTCCGCTTCCAAATTTATTGTAGTTCATAAGATCTCATTTTCTGACTTTTGCAAATTGTAAAGTAGCTTTCGTACATTACAAAAATACATTTCGAAAACCAAATGATACTGTTAGTTCAGTAGGTTTACCATCGCAAAATCCTTTACATCCAGCATGCTGTATGGATTGAAATTAGAACATACATTTCGTCAATTTTGATGTGGATGTTCTTGTTCAAAGAATGCCTGCGAAATGATGTGGGAAGATGCATTTCTCTCTTCAAAAGCACCTAGGGACCTGGTCAAAGAGATTTAACATCACTGTACCATATGTGTTACATTTACTGTTATTATTGATATCATATGTTCATAACAATAAAAAGCACTTCTGGGATTCCATTAATCCTGAATTTGGAAGAGATTTTGCTCCTAATGTTTCCATGATTCAAATGTGTTTGTGTTGTTGTAATTGTTGTTGTCTTAAAGGATTTCAATGTATTTATATGTGTTCCAATAACGTGTATTATCTTCTTCCACAGAATGCCCTGAGAACCAACATATGTCAGATTGTGGGGCTGGTTGTCAAATACCCTGTGAAAAGCGAAATAAGAATGAGCCATGTAACAGGATGTGCGTCCCTGGCTGTGTCTGTGATGACGGATACATTCTGGAGCATAAAGGTTCTCACAACTGTGTTCGGAAACAGGATTGTGAATCCTGTCCAGAAAATACCTATTTCAGTCCCTGTGGGAAGAAGTGCCAGAGAACCTGCAAGAACTACAAACAAGAACATATTGCCTGCGTCATGATGTGTGCTCCTGGTTGTGTTTGTGCGAAAGGATTTGTCTTGCATAATGACAAGTGTATTCCCGAAAGTGAGTGTGAGTAGACAATATTCCTACAGAGAGCTCGGTTAGTGAAAGAAGGAAGCACATTACCCCTGATTTTTTAGGTTTCCGAGAGCAAAAGCCAAGCTGCACATCTAGCGCCTTATCTTTCACGTTTATGTAGCCTGTCTAGCAGCTTCTTCTGCGCATATAACTCCCTAGAGCTGGTGCGACCACTATCACCATACAGGGAATCGCTAGAGTCGGGCCCAAATTATGAGTGTCAGTCCTTTGAATGGGGTGCACTGTCTTATAGGCAAGGGTGTGCAAATTACAGAGTGTCGTATACTCCTTCTGGTTACGAATTGCTATGCAATATCCACACAATTGGAACTCAGTATTTAAAGCAGAGATTATGACATGAGTCTTGTTATTTTCCCTTGTTAGATTTTATTATGATTTTCTTGATGAAATCTGTAATGGAAAAATGGTGGTACTGTAGAAAAAAGTACACTCTGGACAAATACTTTATATGGTAATTGCCACACTGACCACAATGCTGAATCCTGTGCAAACTTGGGATAGGTGGCCATGGGCAATGTTTAAACATTTCAACAGAATAGAGATTGCTCCCTCTATCATCTCCAGGCACCAAACTGTTGCAAGCAAATCCAGATGTACTGTACTGGTTCCCTACTAATACTTTGCACCAATAGTGTTTTAATTGCTATTTGTTTTAATCAAGTTACTTGAATGGAATTTGCTTTTTGTACTGACAGTTCGATTAATGAGAACCAATACAATGCCCACTTTGACCCTAAATTTCTTCCTGCCCTCAATTTGGTTAGAGCCCCTATAAAAGTGTATTATTATCTTTGAAGTTGTTTATGTTTCAATGTGTTCTTCCAAACTCGACCCCATTCACTATTCTAACAATTTTATTGTATAGCTAAATTATTTGAATGCATTATGTTTAAATTAATCTCATATCAACTTTCTGAACTAATGGTAACAGTAATCAAATATGAGTTACAGACAAGAAACTGGTTATGGCCTCCGCACCCACCTAAAGGGGGCATCAAAATTTACCAGATTAATTTTAGCAATCAAAAGCTGATAATCAGGCTTTTTGCAACCGCTAAATCGGCTGTCAGCATGTACCAACCTTATTTTGCAATTCAGTAACCTATCACTGACTTTCAAAATAGGGTTTGTGAGTTGGTATTCGGATGAGGGTCTCTTTTCATACGAAACCTTGCTCCATCAAGTGCATCTCTTTCTAATAGCCAAGCACATGATCATGTATGAATCTTCTGCGACCGGAATGGGGTCGCAAAACATTCATATATTACTGACTCAGTGAAAGAGGTGATAACCCATTTGTGAGCGGGAAGGGGTCCCCGAGACACACCTTTCTCTTTGTAACTATGGGCACCAACATTTAGCCAGCAGTGGTCCCAGCGGCCACTGCCTGATCTTAAAAAAATGAAAAGTTAGCTTCTAATTTTTATTTTTGAAATCTATCCCGTTTTTCAAGTGAGGAAAACGGGCTGCATTTGAAAAAAAAATGCTTATTTAAAAATCAATCCCAGGCATGGTAGTCTGCCTACCCCAGCTGCCCCCATCCCTGTAATTACATGCCATTCTTAATGGGTCTCAAATTTTGACCCGTCTCATGAATATTAATGAGGCAGGTAAATTGCGGTCACATTGGGAATCGCTAAATGTTTCTGAGACACATTTGTACATTTCATTTTGTGAGTCCCTAATTTTAAGTCGCACAAAATCATAATTCGGGGCTCTCAAAATTAAATTTTCATACATTTAGCCCTATAGCCCACTTTATTTTGCGAATCTCTACTTGCGAGTCTCAAAAAATTGCAAATTGGTACTCAGAAAATGTAATGGTTGTACATCTAGCTCTAGGTAACCATACAAACTTAACAATCTTGTTCACACGAGAATCTCTCCTAATGAGAAAAGAATATCAAAATCCACATTATTCCACTTTTGAATGTTCAAATGGAATGGGTTTATTATCAGAATTTGTAAACATTTGCTCTGCTTCAAAGCACTAACATCAATAAAGATTGCATATTAATCAAGATGTCTAAAATGTTCTTGTTGTAATGTTCCCCAGATTTAAATGAGATTCTTGCAGCCATCAATAAAATAAGGTTTGTCCCGAAACTGCAGAGAAATGGGTCAGGAATTATGCAAGGGATATCATTACATCAGCAAAAAGATCATTTGTGTCAACGTTTGCCATATGTGGCATCTCTTGCTGTCATGACCCAAGTACAATTCAAGGGGCGTGGCCTGCTGGACCAGCTCATCAAGACTGTGAACTCAGTGAGGCTCTGGGTGCATCGATGACAGACAACCCAACTCTTCTGATTGGTGCTCATGTTGAACTATTACTGTTGTTTGGAGACGACTGTTTATGAAATTCAGGGCCTCATTTATGGGTTTTTTGCCACAGGGCAGCAGGCCTTCCTGCTGCACTGCCCTATGGCAAATAAAAAGGGCAGGATGGCACTATATCTGTTAGATATGGCAGATTCCTTTCGATTTCCCCTGCGCTGGTGCTCAATGGGCTGTGGTGGGCAACGCTGGCACCTTTTAACCATGGTGCACAAGTGCCTGGGTTGAGGAGATGATTATTTTTGTGCAGGAAGGTTTCCCGTCCTACACAAAACCTATTAGAATAGGCTTTTTCCTCTTTCTATGTGTGCTGCCGAATGCAGCACACAGAGAAAGAGGAAAAACGAGGAGAAATAAAGATATAACTCCACGTTGTGTATGTATGTATGTATGTAGCAGATTTAAAAAGCACAGGAATCACTCCCGAAGGGGTATCTCCGCGCTGCCGAAGAGCGAGAGTCAAACAAGCACAGACTAGCACAGCTTAGACTTTGAATAATTCCTTCTTCAGGAGTTTCCTGAAGGGGATGTGGCTGGGGCATTTGCGTAGGTCCTCCAGTAGGGTGATCCAGTATTTCGAAGCCAGATAGGCCACAGTTTTGCGTCCTGATTGGATTTTCCTAAAGCTTGGGACCACTTACAGCCCCTTGCCTTCCGACCTGAGACGAAGATTTGGACAGTAAAGTTTGAACTTGTCTGCCAGATAGCTTGGGCTCGCACCATATAAAGCTTTATGGGTGAGACAGCATAGCTTAAATTTAATTATCTGGCGTATAGGGAGCCAAGGGAGAAGTTTCAACAATGGTCTAGGTGAGGTGAAAAGTGCTTCTTTAAGGGCCAGGCATGCAGCCACATTCTGGACAATTTGCAATCTGCTAAGCAGTGATAAGTTTGCAGCTACCAATAAAGCATTGCAGTAGTCCAGGTGACCAATAATCGGACCCTGAATTAAAGTTCTGCGTACAAAAAGGGGCAGCCATAAGAACACTCTATGCAGAAGGCTCAGCGTATGGTAGAAGGTCCCTACGATGGCCAAAATGTGATCCTTCATAGATAATTGTGCATCCAGACGGACCCCTAAATTTTTTGACACAGAGGTTGGAGAGGGAGGAGGGCCCAGCACTGTTGGCCACCACTCAGGGGACCAGGCGGGTTGTGCAGTGCCAAATAGCAACATTTCAGTTTTTATGCATTTTGTTGTAATAAATGTTCAGTCATCTACTCTGATATGGCTAACATTCCCCTAGCAAAGCGCTGATCACCTAACTCCATGTCTTTGTCAAAGGACAGGAGTAGTTGCGTATCGTGCGCATAGGAGAATGTAGTAAAGCCGTTCTCCCGGATGACTTTAGCAAGGGCGGCCACATAGATGTTAAACAGGGCCGGCTCACACAGGAGCCCTGGGTCATCCCCTTAGTGAGCTTCAAGGTTTGGGATCAGAAAGGGCCTAGGTTGATGGTCTGGGAGCGCTGGTCAAAGAAGCTTAAAAAACAGTCAAGAGCTTGTCCCTGCAGACCGGCCTCTCTGTTGCAATATCAGTTTCTGATGAGAGACGGTATCAAATGCTGCTATCAGATCCAACAGTACCAACTGCACTGCTTTATTATCTTCCAAGGCCAGTTTGATATAATCAGTGACCCAGATGAGAGTTGTCTCTGTGGAATGTTTGGATCTGAACCCAGTCCTCGAGGGATCAAATATGCAGTTGCCATCAAGATAGTTAATTATTTTGGTATTAACATGACTCTCCGGCATCTTGCTCATTAGTGGAAGGAACGAGATGGGTCAGTAATTGGAGAATACTTCGGCCGGCATTTGATCTATTTTCTTAATAGGAAGCGCTTGGGCGGCCTTCCAATCCTGAGGCAGACTACCTTCACTGTTCAGGATCTCAGCAATAGGGGCGGCCAGGAAAGAGGCAAGGAGAGCATATTTGTGAGAGGGCATAACATCCATAGGAGATCCAGGTTTAGCCATTTTTAACATGACTTCCACCTTCGAGACCTGAATAGGATTAAATTGATTCAGGCCTCCACCTAAGCTTTCAATCGGGACATATACAGGATCAAATGGCAGCACATGATCAGTGTTTTGGGGAACTGGAATGTAAATTAGGTTGATTTTGTCATCAAAGTACACTGCTATACTGTCACACAGTTCCTGTGAGGGGATAACCTGTTGGGCGCATGCAGTGAGATTGGTGAAGGAGTTCAGAACTTTATAGAGAACCTTTGATGAATTTCCTGCCTGATTTAGTTTTGTTATAATGTGAGCTTTACATGCTTTTTTCAAATTCTTATGGTAGGTGGAGAGGGACAGTTTAAATTTAAGCCTTTCACTTTCTGGTTGAGATTTACGCCAATATTTTTCTATTTACCACTAGATTTTTAACTGCGTAAGTCAACAGTGTAGCAGTCTTCACTTTTTTCCAAGAGTTACTAAGCTGGTATGTCACAGGAGCCAACCTATCTATCACCTCACTCAGGGTATCGCTAAAAGCCCTAAGTTTCCTGGTGACATTCAAATATTCATTAAAAAGTGGTGAGACATATACTTTACTACAAGACTCACACGCGACTTTATGCCAGTGCCTTTGAAAACTGTTCAGGGGACGTGCACTCACTAGGTGTTTAAGGCAGCTGTTCATCCGAACAGGAATAATACAGTGATCTGACCACATCAACGGGCAGTCGGTATCAGCAACAATAAGGGAAGAATTAGTGAATATAATGTCCAGTGTGTGACCAGCTGAGTGTCTAGGCCCAGAATTGATCATATCTAAGCCTAGAGTGGACAAGTCGGCTAAGAAATTCGCCACCTCTATATTCTCCTTCTCTTCATTATGGATATTGAAATCTCCAAGTAACAGGAAGTGTTTGGAAGTGATAATGTGAGGGGCAATTTTCTCCACTAATTTCGAATTGAAATCTTTTAGTGGTCCAGGAGGCGATAGATGAGAGCGCCCTTTAAATTTTCCTGGGGTGTCAGCACAATTTCAAATATACACATTTCCATAGTGTTATCTGAGATGGAGTCAATCACTGTAACTTGCAGTGCCTTTCTGTAGATTATAGCACCCCATCACCCACTTTCCCTACTCTGTCCAACCTAAGAATCCAATAGTTCTCTGGGAGGACTAGAGCAATATCAGGCATGGAGGTGGGTTTTAACCATGTCTCTGTAAGGAAACCTAGATCTGGGGCTGCTGAACTGACCAGATCCCAGCGTTTGGTAGCATCTTTAGGTAACAAGCGTACGTTAGCAAGGAAACCCTTCCAGGAAAGCAGTTAATTAGAAGAGTGGGGACTATCTTGACTAAGAGTAACCCGGTCTGTTGGACTTTCACTGCAAGCATTGTTATCTTGTGTATCCAACGTATCGTCATAGCAGTTAAAGTGACAATAAAAACAGGCAAAGGGACTTTCAGGATGAATCATTAAAGGTGTATACGAGCATGGAACCAGGACGTGTCTCAGCTGTAAAAGTTGAGAGAACATGTAGAAGAGCCTGGGAACGATAGCTATCGCCAAATGGGCAGAATCTCTGGCTCCTGGCGACGAACAGGTGCGGACGGGCGGAGACAAGCTTGCCTTTTCGGCACGTCTACGGTACGCCCGTTGAGCACGTCCGCTGCATGATAGTCCAGGTATCTGGTTAAACAATGTGGTGGGCTACTAGAGCGCTAATCTCAGTTGCAGTAAATTACAGGAAGTGCCACAGGGCTTTCTCAGCTAGTGCTAACTTCCTCCAGACAAACGGGACAATACTGTTGAAGCCACACACCGAGCAAGAAGTAAAAAAATGCTTCTTGCTAAAAGACAAATGCTTTACCAAAGTATTACGTGAGTAATGTGGGGGCTAAATTCACACAACACACAGTTTTAAAATTAGCAGGTTAAAGCCTAAGCAGTTAGGCCCGTTACTCGAGGACTTTAGTAGTTACAGTACCAAGTGTACTGGTTCATGAAAACCAGAGTGCCTCTAGCGAGTCCGTTACACCATATGTTTTTGGCACTGCCTCTGACGTACGATTTGTGGTAAATATGGGGCAGTGTCAAAAAGCCATGGATGTTGCTGAGAACACCCCCACCAACACCTTTGGAATTACCCTTTCACGCAGTTTTGTGAGTGAAAGGGGCACATATTTATAAGGTCATAGAAAGCCATGTAACATGGCTTTATGTGGCCTTATAAATATGAAGTGGCCCATTGCAGCACTGGAACAAAAAAGTGACGTTCTTGCGGCGCGGTAGGGCCTCTTGAGGTGATCTTGTCCAGCGTTTAGAAAAGCAGAACAATCATGGATGTGTGCCATTTATTGGTTCATAAACCATGCTTCAGTTATCTGTAGCTTTGGTGGACAGACAATATCCATTAGAGGAAGTGACATTGCATGCCCATTAACCCATTCCATGAGAGGATTTGACATTATATAATATTACTGTATATTATCTTTGTCCTTGGTAGCAAATCAGGATGGAATGTCACACATCATTGACCCTGGTGACATTAACAAAAGTGGCAATTCTGAAATTAAAAATAAACCTCACTAGGGGACAATGGAAAATGAAATAGTATACTAATGTAAATGAAAGTGCCTTATTAACTAAACAGCAGTGATCATGTATTAGGGGCACAACCACAAACAGCGAATGTCAGAGACCAGGGCACAGTAATCATAAGCCAGCTACAATCTTCATCCTTTTAAACTAGTTTATAATGCTCAGGTACACACTCAAATGTCCCTGCTCAGACATCATACCCTACTATAGACATAGACATAGCCTCAAAGACCAAAATACAGTGTACGTCCAGTACGAATTTTGACATGCCATTCCAAAACCAGTGGCTTCCCAGAAATAACCTAATATGTATATCCTGACTCTTAAAAATATACTTGTTAAACAAAGCTTGATCCTGGGTGGTAGAAGTCTGTACTCTCTGTGTACCTGACCATTTTGCACACAGGATGTTCCAACTGAGTCTTATGCACAAATATGCACATGAATGTACCTGCATGCACCAAGCTAATGCTAGCTTTTGTGCCCAGACATGTGTGCATGCAGGCACCTCTCACAAAAGTTCACCTAGATATGGTCCTATTGCACGTTTCTAACCAGTGTATAGTTTCTGCCTCCTTCTTGTTTGTGTGCCATTAGGAAGCACTGTCATCTGTGTGGACCAAGCCACATCTCTTCTGTGGGCTCCTATCTCCTCAAACCAAACCACTTCAGCTACTAAGACCTAAAGTAAGCAAATTGAGCTTTCCATGGACATCCAGTGTACACCTAAATACCCTCTCATTTGCACACATGTTGCTTTCTTTCAGCTTTAAAAACCTAGCCTCCTATTTTATGTGGACCCTTTAGCCATTATTACCTGAGAAGATATGGTCCATCTAACTTATTTACAGCAGTATCTCTCCAAACTATTTGTACCTAGCTCCTGCACCTGAGTGTATTTGACCTTGTTGTGTAGTTCCTAGGAATCCACAGGACCTTCGCGCTTTGGATGACCTAAACTTGGTGTCCCATTTGTATCCTGACAACCCAACAGGATATGTCAGCCACTGGACCAGCTAGCTCTACAGTGCCATTACAAGCCCCCTGTATCTTACAGTGACGTAGGTAGTCTCTGGCAACCACTGAACATGACAACCCTTATTCCTCAGGGATCGTGAAAACAGTACAGTACTTTTTGCTCACACACTCATGCTTGCTTTCTCTCAGAAAATACACAGGATGGCGATTAGGATGTTTCCATTAGTTTTTATAGGTCCAGAGTCAGTCTAGTGTAAAACATATTTGCTGCAACAGTCAGGAGACAGAAGCATACGAGATTGCTAGTTCCAATATAGTAAATAAATACATTTGTACCATAGTGCTAATTAGATGAACATAAGCAGTTCAGATAAAAAAGTCACACTAGCATATTCCTAAAATACGCCCCCTAAGTAATTTGCTTAAATGTACCTAGCCTAAATCTGCATGTGTACCATGTATATGTCTATATGTATTTATGTAGCCAAGAAACCCCTACGTAAAGACCAGCACCCTCACCCGATGGTTGAGAATGAAGGACCCCATCTCTGCTTCGAGGATGACACCCTGCTAGGCATGTCAGACCGCTGCTTGTTGAAGATTCAGAATGCAGGACCCCCCCAGAAAATTAGAGGAATTCTCCTATAACTTGCAGTGGGAAATAAGGGTCTTATATAATGGAGTGGTCACTCCAGGGTTTCTTCTAGAATGGATGTGTTTTAAAAACAATCATAAATGTTTTTCCAAACAAATGTGACCTTGAACAGCTGTCTGTTGGCCAAGGATGAAAAAAGTGTTGAATCTTATGCAGAATAATTATCCCATGCCTGAGGACATGTTTATGTACGTCAAGTACTGGGATTATAATATAATACTGAGAGCCTGGTGTCGAAGAGACAGGAGCAAGTTACTAGGTAAAAGGTCATCTGTTCAGAATCGCTATTGTCGTGTGGATGGGACATATGTATGTAAAAAGGGATATACATGACAGGTCTAGCCTAATGGACATGTCACCCTCTCCTCATCAAAAGGTCAACAGAGTCAGCTAATTATTGTTAAAGCTAAGGCCATTAAAAAAATCGTAAAATCGTTTATCATAAAATACTAAAACAAAATTGTATTTTTTCCTAAAAAGCGTGAAAAAAGGTCCTCCAAGCTCGTATATGTGGTTATTATTACACTGAGCACCTTGAAAGTCAGTACGCTCAGTTAGAGCGGAGAAGGACAAAAATAAAACAAAGTCATTTACGACCTTCAGTTTTTGTAAATGTTTAAAAAATGCCTGATAGTTCCCAGCATAGGAATGGCCAGATTGTTTATGAATCCTGTGCTGAAAACTCAACATTGCTGAACATCGTATCCATAAGCGACAATCCCTCAAGAACTTCTAGTATCATGTGGAGTGAGCAAAGATGGTCGTCTCTGGTTCCCAAAGCAGCCACAGGGGAGGAATTAGATGCCTGCATGGCTGGAACTGGTGCCCGTACCTCTGGAGCAGAGCCAACTTCTCAACCAACAGGAACGGAAGCATCCATTGGAGGCTGTAGAAATGGCGTCACCTAGCCACAGACATCTAGCACCCAAAAATATATTGTCAGAAAACCTTCCCTAACATGTTTGCATTAATGTCTTCCCTACTTCTGTACACTGATTGCTGTCTCACTTATATAGATAAGGCCCTCTCACCTCTTTGGATGTAGATTCATTTGAAATGTGGGCACCCTACTCTCACAACTTAATACTGTGTGCACCTCTTATGTGCACACTTTCATACATGCCTGCTCATAATATTATCACAGGTGCACATTCCGAGCAGTAACACACAGACACATACAAACAAACATTTTATAGGCAAGCTGCAATCCTCATCCTCTTAAAACTAGTTTAAAATGCTCAGGTACACACTCAAATATCCTGGCTCAGACATCATACCTTACTATTGACATAATCATAGTCTCAAATACCAAAATACAGTCTAAGTCCAGTCAGCATTTTCACATGCCAACCCAAATCCAGTGGATGCCCAGAAATAACCTAATACGCATGTCCTGACTTTTCAAAACATATTTGGTAAACAAATCTTGATCCTGTAATCTCTGTAAACCTGACCAATTTACACATTGGATGTTCCTACTGAGTCCCATGCACAAATATGCACATGAATGTACCTGTCTGCACCTAGCCACTGCTTGCTTGTCTGTCGCATCCTATTGCACGTTTCTCACCATTGTGTAGGTTCTGCCTCTTTCTTGTGGGTGTGCCCTTAGGAAGAACTGTCATCTGTGTGGTCCAAGCTACATCTTTCCTGTGTGCTCCCACCTCCTAACCCAAACCACTTCAACTACTCAGACTTAAAATGAGCAAATTGACCTTTCCATGGTCATCCAATGTACACATAAATACACCGTCATTTGTGCGCATGTAGTTTTCTTTCACTGTTGGAAACCTAACGTCCTATCCTATGTGGACTTTTAGCCATTATTATCTGTGTGGATATGTTCCATCTAACTTATTTCACGCAATCTCTCTTCAACCTATTTGTACCTAGCTCCTTCCCCGGAGTGCATTTAACCTTTCATCTGTTTACTTCCCAGGACCCTATATCTGCGAACCTTGCCCAAGACACGACAATATGCCCCATCACCTTTAGAGAGAGGGAAGTGAAGTGGTTTTATAGACATAGAAAACATGAAATAAAAATAAACTGCAAACGAGCGTAGTACCGGTCATGAAAGCAGGTTACATTTCATACAACAACTTCGTATTGCATAATATTGTTTTCACACGATAAAGAGAAAAAAGAAGTATAACATATTGTTGCATTCCAAATTGACATGCATGTGTAATGAAGCCAAAGGAAGTGAAGAGCTACTGTGGCATAAAATGGTGTGTGGCAGAACATACATAATATCTAATCCCATCACACAAATCTGCTTAAAGATGCCAGTGCAACATGCTAAATATTTTTAAATGTAGGCATTCTTCTTTTCGATGGAATAGAGTGTGAAAATAGTACCTAATAAAAGAAACACAGCAATAACGTTCTACACAACGCAATGGGATTTTAAAACACCTTCGTGGGGTATGGTACAGTATTCAAAAGGATTTTGTGAAAAGTTTAAGGCAAATAGTGTAATTTATTCACATTTAGGCCATGATTGTGAGTACCCCTGTTCACGTGTGATATGTATTGCACCTATTAAATACTGATACTCTAGGGTTCATTATTTAACAGTGCCGGGATGCCCGAGGCCCACTTTACTTACCTGCTATTTCACGGCTGGGTGAGATTTCACACATTAGGTGGCCGGAAATCGTAAATCATACATTCTTATATAGCGCCTTTCACAGTAATGTCTCCAAGCGCTTGCTTTGGGAACCCGTCCTGTCTTTTATCTGCGAGATAACCCATACTGGGCATCTACAAGGTGAAAGCCAGGCATCCCTTCACAGTGGGGCCATAGTGGAGATTAAGCAAGCTATTGCCCAGAGTTGCAGGGTGTGAACCCATGATTCGAGTAGGCACCGAGGCGAGAATTATCGAGTCCGTGGACATTTTGAGTTCAAGACCCTGCCGCGTCAGGGATTGAACCCTGGTCCAAGGACTGACCTCTTGCATCTGGGTCTCCCTCCTTTAACCGGTGAGCCACACTTCTCCACGAACAAAGGCAGGATTTCTCTTATCTTGCAGCATCTCCTCCAGAAAGAGCCTCTACAGCCAAGAGGAAAGGGATTCAGAGGTAAAAAAAAGGGACTCTCTTCAACTGCGCCCAACCTTTTGTCAATGCTATGGAAGACACTGTTTGTCCTGCACTTGCACCTACATCCACTGACTTGGAGACTTTGGTCATTTCCTAATAGAACCTTGTGTCAGGGGATTGATGCATGACTTGTTACTGCCTGTCACTGAGCGACTGGGAACATTGAAAACCTGCTGCTTCACCAAAGGGACATGCGTAATGATGCTTTAGATGATGTAGAGGCTCATTTGCCACAGTAGTGATGTGTACGAGACTCCCCCCTCCCAGAATACTGGTTTAGGTTCTGGAACAAGCGTAGTCATTAATGCCAAGACTCACAATGGTGCAACTAGCCAGAACATTACAGACAGTACATCACTACCAGTTAAGTCACTGACTGCCTCTAATGGTTATCAATCTCAGGAAGCTCCTTCCTTTAATCAGATGATGTCATTGACACCCAAAATAAATAGTTTTCAGGACTTTTGCGCACCAATAACCATTAATTTACCACCAGCATATTGTCCTTGTGTGTCACTGCTTTGTCTTCCGGCACATATGAACCACTGGAATTGTTGAAGAATAAGGTTAATAATTGGTTGCATTCAAAACACATATTCCCAGTAAGTAAGGCTGATCAAATTGTGTTGGCTAGGCGAGTTGGATAGATTGGCAGATTGGCCCTCTAAGGAAAGTTTACTCGGGGGATTTTATTATTATCAATTTTAAGCATTCCATATTTGCAGAGGAGGGTTTCTCAATATTAATGCCAATTGCACCATCTGTAAAGAACATTGCCTTGCTACCTGTGGGTTTTTTCTATCAGCATATAGGAGTTAATGTTTTACTGGGCAATGGTGATTTGATCAACCAACCAAGGTAAGACATGGACCTGGACCTCGGTCAAAGGACTGCCCTCTTCCCGACAGCTCCTGCAAGCCGTTGCTGATGCTGAGCCCCCTGTCTTGTGTGTTTGAGGCTAATGCTGTTCAGGCTATTGTTCATTTTTTTATTTGTATTTACTCCTGCCTGCATTGGTACAGTATTTTTTTGTCACTGTTGGTTATTTTTGCCTCCGACTTTTTAATTTTGTGCCACCGTACCCGCTCTTGCCTCCTCGCTCTGTCCCCATCCAATGTTTCCCACCACTGCTCAACCAGCCCCTCTCCTCTACCCGTGCCTGTTTTTCCACCTCCCAGCTAAGCGTCCCGCCCCTCCCCTACAAAATGCAGAGCCAAAGGCTTGCCTAAGGCAAGCCCGTCCGCGATCCGAACCCTGGCTCAACCACGACCAACCGCTAGGATTCTACCATCCTCAACGCACTCAACCCCGGAAGGCACACCGACTGCATAAGAGCCTCACCGAACACCGCCCATGGAGAGTTTGCGTGCAGAGATTACCACAGATCCTTCACCATCGACAATACCCCCACCACCACCGAAGGCCCGCCTGATGCGTGCACCACCAACACCCTGACTCGCGTCCACCTCAATGTGCGCTCCCTACACTGACACGCCATAGAGATCTGGGACCTGATTGATACTCTCTCGCCGACGTCGCCTTCTTCATGGAAACCTGCACCAACGCCACCTCTGGCACCGACATTGCCACTGCCATCCCTGATGGCTACAGGTTCCAGAGAAAGGACTGCCCCTATTGCCCTAGAGGAGGACTCGCCATTGCACACAAGACCCCCTCGACTCTCCACATCCAGCAAGAGTGACTCCCACTCCAACACAGAACACCTCCACTTCCAGATTCAGACCAGCCCCAGGACCATGCTATACAGCACCATTACCTACAAACCACGGGGCCCTCACAACCAGTCTGCAACCACTATAGCCGAGCTCACCGCACTCCACGCAATCACCTCCACGGACTACATTCTTCTCGGGGACCTCAATTTCCACCTCAACAACCGCAAGGACCCCCACTCCAACACTATCCTTGAGAGCCTCACCAACCTCTGACTGAAGCAGCTTGTAAACACACCAACACACAGAACTGGACACACTTTAGACCCCATCTTTGCGGGAGGAACAAACATCCGTTTCAGCCACATTACCCAGCCGCCCTGGACAGACAACCACTGCATCCATTTCACCTTCAACACCAACCACTCCCAAGCCCGCCCCATGATTGCGTCAAAGAAACTGGAGCAAGGTTTGACATAGCCTGGCTCCATGCTCTATGTTCTAACGTGGAACCATGGATTCCTAAGTTTGTCAGTTTGCCCAGCTTTATGATGGCTGGGGTTGTTGAATAAAGTCTCTCCTAGACTTTACCTTAGTGTCTTCTTTACTTTGTTTCACTGGCGACGATCGCGCAGAGAGATGTAACAAACAAACCCAACATCGCTAGATTCCTTCACGGGAGAAGAAAGAAAGTTGAAATGTGAGCAATCAGAAAGCAAAAGGAGAAGACAAGACATCCACTATCCAAGTATCTGCTTTGAAGAGGCCAAGGAAAGCAGCGTGAAGTGGCTGACACACTCCCCTCTGGTACCCCGCCAATCAATGCCCACTGAAAGCCGCCTGGTTCACCACTGAGCTACAGGAAGCCAGACGCTCCTGCAGACACCTAGAGAAAGCCTGATGAAACCAGAAAACCACGGAAGCATGGAACAACCACAGGAGTGCCCTGAAGGAATACCAGCAGCGCATAAGGGACATCAAACAGACCTTCATAAGAGACAAAGTCCATACCAACGCGACCAACACCAATGAACTGTTCAGCATCATACAGCAGCTCACCAAACCGCTCAGCGAAGCCACGGACGTCACACCTTCTCAGCAACTCTGAGGCAAGCTCAGCTCATACTTCCACTGGATGATCAAGGACCTCTAGGAATATTTCAATGAACCGACGTGGGACATCACCCCACCCCCCATCTTGGTCGATAAGCCTACCATAATGACCTGGAAGCCCACCACCGTCAAACACATCACCACTATCACAAATAAAACCCACTCAGGAGCCCCTACGGACCCCTGCCACCGCACATATTCCACAGAGCCGCCGCCACCATCGCGCCAGAACATGGACTTACCATCAACTCCCCCTTCACGTCCGGCATCTTCCCAGACAAGTGGAAGTGGGATGAGGTGAAACCCTTCCTCAAGAAGCCCACGTACGACCCAACGGATCTGAAAAACTACAGGCCCATCTCTCTCCTCCTTTTTGCAGCCAAAGTCAGAGAGAGACTTGTGAACGCTCAGCTGACCACCTTCATAAAAGAGAACTCCATCCCAGACGCCTCTCAGTCTGAATTCCGAATTAAACCACAGTACCGAGACCACCCTCTTTGCCACCACAGACGACATCCGCATGCTACTTGACCAGGGGCACACTGCGGCCCTCATCCTTCTAGACCTCTCCGCAGCCTTCAACATTGTTTCTCATCGCACCCTCACAGCCAGCCTTCACAACGCTGGGATACAAGGAGCCCCTCTTGACCGGATCAGATTATTTCTATCTGACAGAACTAGGAGGATCAGACTCTCTCCCATTCTCTCCGAACCCACCAACATCAGCAGCAATGTGCCCCAAGGCTCATAACTCAGCCCACGCTCATCTACATGGCCCCCCTCGCTGCCATCATCAGACAGCAAGAGCTCAGTCAGCATTGTTTCCTAAGCGGATAACACCCAGCTCACCCTCTCACTCACGAAGAATCGCGAGGACACCAGACTCTACTTCCAGGAGGGAATGAAGAACTTGGCAGCCTGGATGAAAGACAGCTGCCTGAAGCTCAACTCAGAGGAGACTGAGGTTCTCATCCTCGGACCCTGCAACTCCGCCTGGTAAAACTCCTGGTGGCTCTCCACCCTCAGGAACCCACTAACCCCTACAGATCACGCATGAAACCTCAGCATCATCCTCGACTCTTCCCTCTCCATGAACCGCCAGATCAACACCGTCGCCTCCACCAGCTTCAACTGGCTGTGCATCCTCTGCAAGACCTTCAAATGGATCCCCCCACTGCATAAAGATCATCACCCAAGCGCTCATAACAAGCAGACTGGACTGCAGCAATGCCCTGTATGCCAGAATCAACAGATCTCTCCCACGTAGGCTCCAGACCATCCAGAATGCCGCTGTCAGACTCATCCTCCAGACTCCACACCACAAGCACATGACCCAACACCTCTGAGAACTCCACAGGCTCCCTGTCGAGAAGAGGGTCACCTTCAAACTCATCACCCACGCCTACAAATCCCTCAACCATATCAGACCCAAATACCTCAACAAGAGATTCTCCTTCCATGTGCCCAAGAGGAATCTCCACTCAGCCGACCTCGTCCTGGCAGAGGTCCCCTGCACCCAAAGAAACAGAACAGGTGGGAGAGCCTTCTCCCACACCAAAACCAAGACCTGAAACAAGCTCCCTGTGAACATCAGACACTCCCCAACCCTGCACACATTCAGAATGGTCCCCAAGACCTGGCTCTTCAACTGATCAGGAGCTCCCCCCTTCCTACCCCAGCTCCTGGAGACCCTCACGGGTGAGTAGTACTCTTTACAAACCTCTGATTGATTGATTAAACCAACCGATGTCTGGGTGTAATCCCAAGCATACTTGACCCATAGATTTGTCGAACAGATTTCAGGTTTTGAATTCGATACAGGACAAAGATTGACTTAGTTATACTGATGAATCTATCTTTCATCCTAGAAACAGTTGTGGAGCTATTTTCCATGCTATAATAGCTGAATTGTCTGATCCCATTGATTCTGAAATTTGTGACATGAAATGAAAAGAAATTAGCGTTTTATAGAGTGCTACATACCACCCAAAAGTGTCTAGGCGCTGCTTTCAAAACAATGGAATTTATATAAAGTTAGCTTGGAATCACCATCTAAAAAGCCAAGTCTTTAGACCCTTTCTGAAGTTTAACAGATTTGTTTCTTTTTTTGACTTGTTGGTAGGGAATTCCAAAGTCTAGTTGTGGTGTAAGTGAAGCTCTGCCCCCACCCCCATTTAACTGTACACGATCTGGGAGTAATAAAGTTCCCACAGCCCGCTGCCCTGATTGGTCGGGGTATAAAGCTTCAAATAGTGTGACATTTGCAGCAGACCAAGTCCATGCAATGATTTAAAAGCTATGCATAAGGCTTTGAATTGAATACTCTTTCCCACTGGCAGCCAGTGCAATTGGACCCGGGCCTTGGAGGAAGAATCAAGTCTCGAAATCCCAAGAAGAACTTGATTTTCTGCGATTTGTGTCATCTAGAGCTTTCAAGTACTTTGCTTGTTTGCACTAGTAACTAATGCATTACAGTAGTCTAGCCTAGATGAAATTAGTGCAGTGGCACTGAGATAAAAGGAAGTACCTTCCTTAGAACTTTGAGAAAAAAGAAGCAAGAAGAAGTGGTGTGAATGATTTTATCTTCAAATGACAACTTGGTATCAAATAGTACACCAAGATTTTTTACATTATTTGATGTGGGTTGGCAAGGGGCCAAGTTGGGAGGGCCGTGGACTGTCTGTCAAGATTAAAGAGCTATTCCTGAATATAAGAACTTCGGTCTCAGATGAATTAAGTTTAAGACAATTGGCTAGCATTCAATTGCCTGTATGAAACATGCAGTCATGGAATCTAACTGCCTTTGAGTTGAATGGACTATTAATTGACACAATTATCTGTTTGTCATCTGCTTAGGATACCAGAGAAAAGCCATAGCTTTTGAATATTTTGGCCAGGGGAATGACATACATGTTAAATAAAATCAGACTTAGGGAAGAACCCTGAGGTACTCCACAGGGAAGTGAGAAGGGAGTGGATATGTAGTCTCTAAGAGCCATTGTTTAGGAGCAGTCTGATAGCACTGTCTCTGTCTATTCCCCCTCCTCTCTCTCTTTGCCTATGTTTCTCCCTCTGCTACTCATTTCCTTCTAATTTTTTGTCCTATTCTCTCCCCTTCACCCCCTTTCACTCTTCGCTTACTCTCTCTCTATTTTGTCTTCACTTTCTTCCTAAAACCCAATACACACCTTCAGATCTTTTCCACTCTTCCTCTTCCCTTCACTTCCATGTAGACCTTTCAGCTCCCTCCTACTGAATATTATCTTCTGTTTTCAATGTTCTCATCGTTGTTACCTTTGGCTTTCTCTTTCTTCCTCTTGCAGCTCTTTGTTCTTTCTTCCTCTCACACTTTTTCCTTGTATTCTTTTTGTCTCCTTCCGGCTCTCACATCCTTTTGAAGAACTTCTTTCTTCTTTTTACTCGTTCTCTATAAAGTTCTGTCTAGCAAACGTCTCCCAAGGTTTATGCTACCATAACATTCTACAAGTGATTTCATTCACTAGCCCACGCAGGAAGAGGGTATTCGCATGGAAGTCAGCAAAATCAACATATGTTTGAGTTTTCTGCACTACAACCATGCTTACAGGAAGGAAAGCCAGAATCTACATGCATGTAATGGTGAATCCATAGCAACACTTTGCTTACTCTGAAGCCACTAGGTCTGGTGGGTTAGTGGACTAATACATCCACCGTAGGGGCCTGTGTTTGACCTCATGGTCACAGTTTCAAATCCCAAACAGGCCACTCAGCCTTTCATCCTTCTGAGGTCGACTAAATGCGTACCATTGAGTTTTCAATTATTTATAGAATTTTATAGAGTTTTATAGAGCATAAACTAGACCCTGGAAGGGTATCAGAGCACTTTACAAATGTTACATCAAATAGATAGAGTGCAAAACTAGAAACATATGTATGAATAAATAACAGGAAAACACAAATGTTGTCATTACTATTTGTAGATCACATCGAACAGATAGAGTGAAAAACTAGGAACATGTATGTGAGTAAATAACAGGAAAACATAAATGCCGCTACTCGTAGATCTGGAAGGTATTCGAGTGTACGTTAGTCATTAGCACTTAGAGTCAAATGCAGATCCTGATAGTTGAGCTGCATCTGATTAGTACCCAACTAGCTCAACAATTGGAATCAAGGAAGAAGTTTGTTCATTAAATGTAGTTTGATTTCTTTTTTGAAGGAAGATATTGAAGGGCTCATTCTGATTTCTGGGGGCAGGACGTTCTAGATCCTAGGTGCTAGTCGGGAGAAGGTATGGTTGTATGTTTTCTTTTTCGAAAATCTTTGAGGTTTCAACAACAAGGTGCTGGTGCATCTTGAAGTTCTGCCTCCACCTGATAATTCCAGTTTATTGACTACATACTTTGATGTGTTGAAGTGCAGGTCTTTGTGTGTTATATAAGCAATTTTGAGCTGTGTTCTTGCCTCATAAGGGAGCCAGTTCAGTGCCTTTAGATCAGAGGAGATGTGGTTGTTTTTTTGGAGTCAGTGACGAGTCTTGCAGCCTCATTGAGGGAGGCTCTTAGTGGAGTCAGTCTAGATCTCGGTAAACCACATAAGATTGGATTCTCATAGTGTATTCTGGGAATCACTTAAGCTTGCACTGTTGATTTGAAGTCATCAGCGCTGAGGAAGAGTTTTATGCCCAGATGCATCAAACTTCTTTCTTGCGAATCCTAATTTGCGAAAATTACCGAATCGCAAATTAGGATTCGCAAAATGGTATGCATCATTATTTTCGCATTTTTTTTGCAATTCGGTAAAAATCGCAATTTTTACCGAATCGCAAAAAAAATGCGATTTGGAAATTGCGAATTCGCAATTCCCATTCATTCCTATGGGCTGAAATGCCCATAGGAATGAATGGGAATTGCGAATTCGCAATTTCCAAATCGCAATTCAACAAAGCATTTCAAGGGTGGAGAGGGGGGTCCAAATGACCCCCCCCTGCACCCATGAAATGCACTTTTAGCTATAAGTTACATACACACATGTCCTAAGGACATGTGTGTCTGTAACTTAACAGTTTAAAAAATGCATTTTTGTGCATTATTAAACATTTTTGCAAATTACCACGAGGTTCAAACTCGTGGTAATTTGCACTTGCTATTTTGAAATTCGCAAATTTTTAAACATTGATGCATTGCATTTAAGGAATCGCAAAATTGCGATTCCTTAAATGCAATCGCATTTTAGAAATTCGCAAAATTAGCGATTTTGGACAAAATCTAATGATGCATATCAACAAGCATTTTTGGAATCGCAAACGGCCGATTTTAAGGAATCGCACCGTTTGCGATTCCAAAAATGGTTGATGCATCTGGGCATTAGTTTCCTAAGAACATTTATATTAAAGTTTGCTCCTCTGGTGGCTGTGCTGACGTATTGCTGCATGGTGAGATACTTGTTGAGTGTTATATGCAGTGATCTTGTGTAGTGTGCAGTTGAAGGCTGTTAAGTGTTTCATCCAATATTCAATGTCAATGGCATAACAACAAACATCTGTTATTTATTTAAGGTTTTTATAGAGCGCATAGTCACCCGTGAGTATCCCAGCGCTATGCCTCGTAATCCAGAGGGAAAGGAGTGCAGAAGAGATGGAGGGCTTATGGGAAGAGAAGAGTTTTGAGCGATTTTCTAAAGCGGAGGAGGTTCGGTTCTGTTCTAAGTTTCAGAGGGAGCGCATTCCATTGTTTCGCTGTGTGAACCGAAAAACGGCGACCTCCTGAGCGGGCTTTTTTCACTCTGGGTACCACTAAGAGGTTTTCGTGGTCCGATCGGAGTGCTCTGGTGGGTCTATAGGGGGTAATACAGTTTTTGAGAATTGGTGGGCCTTCATTGTGGAGCGATTTGTGAGCCAGGCAGAGGGCCTTGAAAACCACTCTTTCCCTGACCGGCAGCCAGTGCAGTTTCTTCAGGGCGGGTTTCGCGGATGTTCTGGCCGGGGTGTTCGTGAGCATCCGGGCAGCGGCATTCTGGATTTTCTGTAGGGTTTGAAAGGTAGCTTCGGGGGCTCCCAGATCAATGGCGTTACTGTAGTCCAGCCTGGAAACAATCAGGCCTTGGATCAGCAGTTTCCGGGAGTTAAAGGGAAGTAGGGGGAGCACTTTCCTACATGACCTTAGAAGGCCAAAACAGACGCCGGCCGTCTTCCTTGCCTGTGTTCTAAAGGTGAGATCTTTTTCTAACTATATTCCCAAGCTCTTGACCTCCGCCTTGGGGGCAGGAGGTTCCCCAAGACAGGCGGGCCAGATGTTCGGGGGTAGAGAGGGCCCTTTTTGTCCTAGGAGTAGAATCTCTGTTTTTGACCCATTGAGCTTGAGGGCTGAGTCGTTCATCCATTGATGTATTTTGGAGAGGCAGCCATGTAGGTTGGAGGGTTCTTGCTTGGGGTGAGATAGCGTTACCACCAGCTGTGTATCATCAGCATAACTGATGATAGTGACTCCAAATGGGGTGACCACCTTCTCCAGTGGGGCCATGTACACGTTAAATAACGTGGGGCTTAATGACGAGCCCTGTGGCACACCACACCGGAGGGGGATGGCAGGGGAGCGGCTGTCACTTTCCCAGACTTGGAAGGAGCGTTGACAGAGAAATGATGCGAGCCATTTCAGTGCTTTGTCCTTCACTCCGATGTTTCCCAGGCGTTGAGTTAAGACCTGGTGGCTGACAGTATCGAAGGCAGCGCTCAGGTCCAGGAGGATCACTGCCACTGATCCTTCTGTGTCCAGAATGTCTCTGGCCTTCTCCACTGCTGCAAGGAGTGCGGTGTCAGTGCCCTGACCTGGTCGGAAGCCTGTTTGGGAGTTCTTGAGTAGGTGATTAGTTTCCAAGAACTGTGACAGTTTTTTATTTACTAGTTTTTCAGTGACCTTACCAATCCAGGGGAGAAGGGAGATGGGTCTATAGTTTGACAGGTCCTCTGGGTCTAGGGACGGCTTCTTAAGAAGTCCTTTAACGACCGCCTCTTTCCAGCTAGGAGGGACTTCACCTTGGGATAATGAGGTGTTAATCAGAGCGGTCAGCGGGGGCATTATGGTGTGGGTGACTTTTTTGAGGAACCGTATGGGCACTGGGTCACTGGGAGCGCCACTCTTGATTGAGACAAATGTGGCGGTAACCTCCTCCATGGTAACCGGGCCAAAGGAAACCAGGTGAGGGGCAGAAGATTTCAGGGGGGAATTCATTCGCAGGGGCGGGTTGTCCTTATCTCCTTCAATGAAATCGGATTCGGTAGCGGGAAGAGATGCGAGAATCTTTTTGATTTTTTCATCGAAGAAGGTAGCTAGTTTGACACATTTGTCTTTCGCTGCTTTGGGGTCCAGAGGTTTTTCTGGGGGGGCGGGTACATGGAGGAGCTCTTTCAGGATAAGGAAGGTTTCCCTAGCGGAGCAGGAGGAATTCTCTATTTTTTCCTCATAAAAGGTACTTTTAGCGTTGCGGAGTGCTAGTTTATATGCTCTCATGGATGTCTGGAATACCTATTTTTTATTCACAGATTTATCCTTCCTCCAAATGTGTTCTGACTTTTTGCATTCCTTCCGTAAGGCGTTCAATGCAGGAGTGTACCAAGGAGCGGGACTGATCCTCTTGGTATGTTTTAGAGTGCTAGTGTGCGGAATGAGATTGTCTAGGGAATGGGTGAGCCATTCATTAAATTCTCTATCCGCCGTTTTTGGATCCAGGGAGGGGAAAGGGGTGGATTCTCTTAGCTTAGCTTCCCAGTCCTCCGGCACCAGCTTGTGCCACCGTCTAACGAGGGTCCTGGATTTGGGTGGTTGGGTCGGAGCGGTTTTAAGATGCCAGTGCATGGGGACCAGTAAGTGGTCTGTCCAAGGAAAGGGAATTGGTTCCTGAGTTTTAAAATTTAGAATATTTGTAAAAATCGGATCCAAAAGCTGGCCTTTTTCATGGGTGGCCTGTGAGTTCATGAGCTGCAGGTCGACTGACGCAAGATCTGTCAATAGGTTGGCTGCGGAGTTATCCGTGGGGTCAAGGAAATGGAGATTGAGATCCCCTAGGAGAAGGAAGTTAGAGGCAGTGGTTGCTATTAGTGTAACGTGATCCATCAATGTACTGGAGAATTCCCCAAGTGGGCCTGGCGGCCGGTAGACTAAGAGTCCGGAGAGAGAGATTGCGGGAGAGATCTGTAGAGTAAAATTACAGCTTTCACAATCTTTGACATTGCCATTGTCAATCCTGCAGGTGAGGTGGTCCTTGTAGAGGATGGCTAGGCCACCGCCTCTACCGACCGGTCTGTTTAGGAAGCGTATTTGATAGCCTGGGGGGACGGCAGTGACCATGTCAAAGTCGTTGTTCGGCGTCAGCCATGTTTCTGTAAGAAACATTATATCTAGCAAGGAGTTTTGAACGAGGATATTTATCTTGTGAGCGTGTCTGACAAGAGACCTGCAGTTAAAAGGCCAAGTCGGAGGGCTTGTGCGTGTTCCTGTTCCTCCGGCGGGTTGCAGAGGACACAGCCCGTGAATGGCTTGTCTTCCATGAGGATGTATTTACAATTGGGATGTTTATTCGGATTCAGAGCTCGAAGCCTATCTTGGGTGTAAGTTATACGGCTTAGAGAATCGGGCATAGTACCTGGGCCTAAGGCCGTCTGGGCCCGGACGGGCTCAGACGGGCTTGCCTTAGGCGCGCCTTCGGCGCGCAAACGGCGCGCCCGCTGCGCGGACGGGAAGTGCACATGAATGAGGTGCAGGGGGCGTGGCCTAGGGAGATGGGCGTGGCCTCGAGGTGCCGAGCGAATGGCGGCAAGCTGGAAGTCAATCCACGTCAGCGCTAGAGTCCGCTGGGCGTGGTTGTGCAAAATGGCAACAAGAAGTGAAGGTTTTTAAAATACACAGTTAACAGTGAACACACAATGTTTTAAAATAGGCAGTTTTGACGCTATCTATCTCTTCTCCCAGCTTCCGCCTCAGGAGATGTGCAGGCTTCTAGGTCGCGCTAGTGATCAGCGCGCCTAAAATACACGACGCAGGGGGCGTGGCCTAGGGAGATGGGCGTGGCCTCGAGGTGCCGAGCGAATGGCGGCAAGCTGGAACTCAATCCACCTCAGCGCTAGAGTCCGCTGGGCGTGGTTGTGCACATTGAACCACAAGATACAACGTCATGTTATGTCATGTTGAATTGCATAAATGTCCTCTGTGAATACCAAATGTCGTAAAGTTAGACTTTTGTCTCAGGTTACCTTTGTGAATCAGGCCCTATATGTTAATGAAAGATAATTTCATTGGTGAATAGGGAATCATAACTGAGGCCAAACATGTAAAGGCATGAAAAACAGGACATCAGATCATCTAATAAAGTATCTCTAATAAAAGAGAAATCCAAACCAAACCATGCATTGTGAGAAAAATATTCATCAGCAGACTCAACCAAATACCTTGGTTGCTAGATGTTCAGGACTCCATATTATATCATGTAGAAATCTTGGTGGGACTCAACCAGTGATTCCCCAAACATGTAGTTATGAAAAAGAAATAGACGGGTTTCTTTCTATAGGCAAAGGGGTTATTGTGTAGCAAATTATTAGAAATGAAGTTGACTAGCACCCTGCAAACCTACAGTTCAGACGTTAGACAGCTCTTTCTTTCCCTTATCTTTTTTTTTTTTTAAATTTTTATTTTTATTGAAAGTTCATGACAATATCATATCCAATACATACTAGAAAACACAGACTAATATGACAAAACCAAGTAGTTATACATACTTAAAATATAAATATGGTTGACAGATTTTCAGCTTCTAATAATAGTATTCGAGCTAGTTAAAACCATTAATATAGCGGGAGATACAAATACAAATAGGATGTTAAGATCATGAGGGAAGTAAATGCTGTGAATGTAAAAAAAAAAAAAAAAAACTATAAGTCCAGAGTTTTTGACCGCCTCCATGAAGCCACGGGGGCCCAGAGCCTTAGTCCCATATCCCTGGATTTCGCTCCCTTCAGTGCATACAGTTCAGACTCGATGTTATGGATCCCTAATAGCCTACACATCCACATCTGAAAGGTTGGGGCCTCAGTGTCCTTCCAAGCAGCTGCAATTAATATTCTAAAAACCGCTGTTGATATAAAAACGAGTGCCTCCATCTCTATGCTCAAACCCATTTTGGCATCAACCCCGAATATTAAAAGTGTTGGGGATAGATCGATCCTGATATCTAGCAGCCCCTCTAAAAACTTTACGATTTCTTTTTTAATTGGCCCTAATTTCTCACAGCAGCAAAACATGTGAAGCAGATCGGCCGGGCCCTTACCACATCTGGGGCAGTTGTGATCTGCTCTCTTGCCCCAGTCAAACAATTTCGCCGGTGTGTAATAGAGGTTAAATAAAGTTTTAAAATGCTGCGCTCTTAGGTTTGAGGATCTAAGAAACCTTTTATCCATGAGAATGGCTCTATGTAGATCAATTTCGGGATCATTCTGTTTCCCAGCCCATGTGGTTTCTGTCTTAAGCAAATCATCCGACAATGTGCCCAGAAATAATGTATACATTTTCCTTATATGACGGCCGCCTCCCTTCATATAATCTAAGAGTGCACATTCTTTAGATACATCTATAACAGGTCTCTTGGATTTAATTATGTTAGTCAATTGTAGGTATTTAAGCTCTTGCGAACCTTGAAGTGCATACCGTGACATCAGGAGATCGAGGGGCCTCAGGACATCCTTTACCATCACCTGTCCCAGTGAGGTTATTCCCTGTCTTTCCCAATGTCTCCAGGGCCCATCTATGCTCAAGTGAGGAAATAGCCCAGAGTTCCACAGTGGAGTATGCTTATTAAACTTCGGAATGCTTTGATTTTTCTGTATCGCCACCCAAGTCGTACGAATATCTTCCAATATTTTGTACCCTTGAACTTTATAGAAACGTTTGTCATATTGTCTTAATAGTACCCCATAGACTTCATTCCCTAATAATAACTTATATATGGACGGAATACTGTTTTGATCATTTATCGTATTAGCAGGGAAGAGAAGTATAGCCATATCTGTAAGGAGGCAAGACCAATGGTAGAACTTTAGGTTTGGTATACCCAAACCGCCCTTTTCCTGAGGTAAAGACATAAATTTAATTGATCTCTTCACCTTACCATATTGCCAGATAAAATTCATAAAAATTGCCTCCATTTCCCTGATCAAAATATCGTCAATTTTAAAAGGAATAGATCTAAATTTATATAGAATTTTTGGAAACATTGTCATTTTAATGACATTAGCCCTGCCTATGATTGATAAATGAAGAGTATCGATCCGCTTTAAATCTTGTTTCATTTTCAACAATAATGGTGAGAAATTATCATTGATGATTTCCTGTGTCTGGGCATTAATTGTTATTCCCAAATAGACAACAGAGTCCACGTATCTATCATCCAATTTGACTGTCTTACTGGAGCATAAAACCTGTGTTTTTGCCACATTTAATCTATATCCGGATACACTACCAAAATCGGAGGTGATATTAATTAGTTCCCTCATGGCACTAGCAGGATCCACCGTAGTAATGGCTATATCATCCGCATACGCGAGGATTTTGGTTTCAAATCCGTTAGTGATGATTGGTTTTATGTTAATGTTACCCATAATGTGGCAGATCAGGGGATCGATATACAGGGCAAATTGGATAGGCGAACACGGGCACCCTTGTCTTGTCCCTCTCGAAATATGGATCGGATTAGAACCCTCGCCCATAAGATGGATACTAGCTTTTGGGGTGTGATACATGGCCTTGATTGCCTGGAGAAATTGGGGGCCAAATCCTCTACCCTCCATCACTTTCCATAAAAAGCTCCACTTAACCCGGTCGAACGCCTTTTCGGCGTCGAGGAGGATTATTGCAATCCCCTCACTCTCCCCGACATGCATATTAAACAGAGTTATAGCTCTTTTTATATGGTCAGCGGTGCCCCTTCCGGGAATAAAACCATGCTGCCAGGGGGAGACGAGGCCTGCAATAATCTTCGCCATTCGTGTGGCCAGAATTTTAGCGTAGAGTTTATTATCGCTATTTATTAATGAAATAGGCCGGTAAGAACCTGGGCTCTCCTTGGGTTTACCTTTTTTATGGAAGACCACTATATTGGTATTAGTCCAGGATTCTGGTATACTGCCTGTATTAATAACCCCATTAAATAGATCTAATAGGAGAGGAGCCGTCTCTTCGCTCAAGTGTTTATAAACTTCCAGTGGTATGAGATCAGGCCCTGCTGCTTTTCCTGGTGACAAGGTTTTCAGTGCTTGTAGGAGCTCCTCCATAGTGATATCCTGTTCTAAGATTTCCCTCTCATTGGGCGACAGAATATTTTCTGTATCCTGCCAGTTCTTACTTGAATAGGTTGTATCTGCATCCTCTTTATAGAGAGCCTGATAGAAGCGCCTAAAAACCTCTAGGATTTCAGTTGGATTTTTGTAGATATGCTCCCCCTCTTTAATTTCAGTGATAATATTTTTCGAGGTGGCTTGTCTTATCTTTAAAGCTAAGGCCCTACCTGCATTCTCACCTGTTTCATACATTCCCAATCTGCGAGTCTGATATTCCGCTGCAGCTTTCTTTGCTAGTAGCCGATGACTATCTGCTTTTATCGTATTTAATCTATCTAGACTCTGGGACCCCTGAGACCCACTGTATACATCTCTCCTGTGTTGTTCCTCGGCTTTTGCCAACCTTTTCAGAAGGCCCTCCCTGTCTTCCTTTATATTTTTCCACAACCGAGCAGCAAAGCTAATAGTCTCTCCTCTTAGACCCGCCTTGAAACTATCCCAAACCATACCACGAGAGGCGCTATATCTATTAGCCTCAAAAAACGATTGGGACCACCCCTTTATATGTGCGATGTAGTTACTGTCTAATAGAAGTTTTCTATCGAAGGACCACGGTCTCATTTTTTCCCTTGGTTTAATACTAGACAGATTTAAGACAAGTGGATTATGATCCGAAATTAGCTTAGGGAACATTGAAATTTCTACAGTGCTGAGAAGAGTGGCTGATACCAGAAAATAATCCAATTTTGTGTATTTATCAAATGGATGTGAGAAGTATGTGAACACAGGGTCATCTTTATTTAGATCGCCCCAGACATCCTTCAGGCCGTAAGAGTGAATTAGCGAAGAAACTGCCCTGAATACCCGGGGTTTTCGTCCTATATATTGGGTGTTACCTGTGAAGTCTGCCGAGATATTGAAGTCACCACACAATACCATGGGTGATGGCCAGTTGGTAAGTTCCCTTTCAATGTGATCCATCACCCCTGGATCATCCAGATTGGACCCATACACTGAACAAAGAGTAATGCCTAACCCTAGTTCACATATAGCCCATCTTCCCAACGGGTCGGCCTTTGATTTTTTGACCCCACCTAATCCAGCCCGACCAATGATGGCTACCCCCCTTATAGTGGAAGTCTGTGAGGAGCAAGAAAATATATCATACCTCCTTATATTTAACCAGTGTTTCTTTTTCCATGGCAGATGAGTCTCTTGCAGGCAGACAATATCAGGATTTATTAATTTAACATACTCCTCAAACTTTTCCCTTTTTTTCCAGTCGTTCAATCCACCTATATTAAGGCTAATTATTTTAATCTTTGACATAACCCTGGAAAGAAACCAACCAACGATCTAACCAATCACATTTTGTCCTATATCTTATAGTATCAAGTATAACCACTTTCAACATCTTCAATGCATTAACAAACATATTTAGTACATGAACTTTCTTTTTGCTGCTTTTTCTTCCTCCTACCCCCCCTCCCACGAGATGCCCGCCCCTCCCCCCCCCTGAAAACAACTCACCCCCCGGTGAGGCGCGCAGACAAAGTCTGTGCTTGTGATGGGTGCGGCAATGGGCACAGTGCAATCAATAAACCCAATATCAGCCTCGGCTTATGTGCATCCTCAATTTTCCTACAAATCTCCCACAAATTACTCCATAAATCTCCCTAACGTGACACACTTTACTATGTGATATTCAAACTGAGCCTTGAGCTAATCTAAACCTAAGACTTCATTCAGTTATGCCAATTGCTAAATAGAATCTAAGAACTCCTTAGCCTTGATTTCCGAGGAGAAATACATGGTCTTGCCAAGGTGGATGATCTTTAGCTGGGCAGGATTGATAAGGTAAACCTGAACTCTTTTGTCCTGGAAAGGTTTGATTAGTTGCCTTAGTCTCCACCTTCGTTCCACGGTGGAATGACAGAAGTCCGGCCTAACAAAGAAGGACCCTCCTTCAAATGTTGTTTTGGCGTCTGGCCGGGCCTTCTCTGAAATGGACTGGCGAAGAAGAAAGTTACCTATATAGATTAGGATTGCTCTGGGCTTATCACCTTCTCTAGGATTTATTTTCATTCTATAGGGTGTCCTATGTGCTCTTTGTATTTCAGTAGTCCAGTTCCATCCGGCAATGTCAGGAAAAGCTTTCTCAAACGTTTTGACTATAAACATTTTGGCATCCTGGCCCTCTGCCCCTTCCGGAATACCCAGAACTCTGAGATTATTCCTTCTTTGCCTATTTTCGAGGTCCTCAAGCTTCCACTGGATGTCAAATGCTTGGGCTCCAAGAGATTCCACTTTAGACGTAGCTGCAGCCGACTCGGCTTCGGTGGCGACCACCCTCTCCTCTAGATTTGAGACCCTGTCGCCGACATTGACCCAGGCTTTAGAAAGCTTTCTGACCACTGTTTTCATCTTCCTTATTGCTGCCTGGGATTTGATGCTGTCTGCCCTGGTTTCCTCTCTATGAGCAGTTATTCCTTGGTGGATTGATTCCATCATCGTCATCATTGATAACTGCATAGGCTCGTTGCAGGTTACATTGCCCGACGCCGAGTTAAGATTCCCTTGGAGGGATGTTGTAGGAGAGTGATCCCAAACCAGTGCATTATGGTCTCTTTGTGGAGGTGCGTTTTTTATGATAGATGATGGTAACCCTGCTTCACTATCGCTCTCTGTTTCCGGATTACTGCCATCAATTTCTGAGCTATGTATCTCATCATCCTCTTCTGACCAGTTGGCCTCCTCTGTGACCGAGAACAAGCACTCACTAGGGGTATTTTCCTTTTCCATTTCTCTCTCGCCGTGAATAACCCCAGAGTAGATAGATTTAGCTTTAGAGTTGTCAGGTAGTCCCTTGTTTTTTTCCGAGCCCGTTGCAAGACTGGTACCCTCTTTAAATGGATCAGCTGTGGATAAGCCCTCTTTAGTTGATAAAGCTGCTGAGCCTTGTGCCGTGGAGAGCGATATATCCTGTGAGGGCGCTGGCGGGGGTAGTAAGGTGATAGTCTCATTATTGCTGGAAACATCGAGATCCCCAGACCCCAATCCGGCAACTAGAGGCTCTGAGTGCGTTGTTATAGGCTTATCGCCACCTATTATGTTGTCCCTGGTAGCCTCCGACCGATCTGATCGAGGGATCTGTGGTTCTATGCCTGGGTTTTGCTCAAGAATGCTAACTGGCAGTAGTGATGGTTGATCAAGGGACTCACATGTTGCCGACAGATTGGGTTGCGGATGTATTCCAGCTTGTACCGAAAGCCCAGGGTCTACAGCTTCTGGAGCTGGCTCAGTATCCTTCAGTTTTCTTTTTTTTTCATTCCGGTTCAACATTTCAACCACGCTGACCGTTGCTGTGGCTGTAGCTTGACGGGTTCTAACCTTAGGGGAATTCTGACCCACAGCTGTCTGCAGCTTTGCCCGTCCTGATCCAGTTTCTGAAGCTGCCCCTTCTAGCCCAAGGTTTGCGCCATTGTCCATACTTGAGCTATTAGCTAAATTGCCAGGTACAGGGGCGCCTTCCACCACGCCCTTTTTCTTTGTCTTCCCCCCAGTATTGACTTTAGGGGGCATAGATGCAACCACTATTAGCAGGGAGATCCCCTGCCTCACCTCAATTGACGTACAGCATGGAGCCACTCCACTGCTCTGTAACGGGCCGTTGAACCTGCTCAGTCTACCAGGTCTGGTAAATCTGTTGAAGCTGCTGCCGTTTCCGCCTCGCCTCACAGATCCCGCCGGTCCTGTATGGCTCCGCCTCCAAGCTACGCGAGCTGCGTGAGCTCCGCTAGGGCCAGCTGAGCCGATTCCCGACACTGCAACAGCTGTGACCCGGAGCCTCAACAGAACCAAGCGGGGCAGCACTCCAGCGTACTTGCCTGACAACATCGATATCGATATCAGACTGGGAGGTAATTTTCCAGCCCCTTGAGCGCTTTTAACCTTAAGCGCTGCTGCGCTTCCACGGTGAGTTATGCTTCGGAGTTTCTCGCCGATATACCAGTGCACCGGAGGTTTATACGCACATCCTGCCAACCAGCCGGCTAGCTCCAAGGTCCCTCTGCCACCTTGTTACTCCTTGTTACTCCTTGTTGCTCCTTGTTGTTACTCTTTGGTTACTTGTTAGTATTACTGCTTTCCGCACCACACCGGTCCCGCAGAGGAAACACAGAATCGGCGTTCCGACTTCACCGTTTTGTCTCACTGGTCCCGCTTTGTCCCGTTGTGCTCCAAGGATCAGATAGAGCACAAAGATCCTAATAGTCCTCTGCACAGCTTTCGACTCACTTTCCACTCTCTGGTGATACCCCTTGATCACTCCACCATTCCGTGTCTACTATCACACAGTGAGAAAGTCTGTATGCCAAGGCCGTGTCTCGGAACATCACTTCATCCCTGCACTGCGTCCACTGCTGCCGCTCAGCCGCTGGTCACGGCCGCCATCTTGCCTCCTCTTTCTTTCCCTTATCATGGGAAGGACGTCAGAAGGAAAATGGATTTATGTGGATTAAAAATGTACTGGGACAACATGGTGGGAGGTAAACTTTTCCAGAAGTAGAGTGTAGAACAACAAGTATGAATATACATTGAATATGAAATAGTAAAAGAGTATGCGTATGGCTTTGAGCTTCACTGGAGTGGACACAAGAAAACAACATTCAGAATTGGTAAAAGCAGCAGGAGAAATATTCAGGCATAATGCAGTTAGCTCAGAAATCTGCCATGGTGCATCTATCTCAGAAGTGAATATATATGTTTGTCAATTAAACATTTAGCTGATGATGGGAACAATTCGGCTCCAGAAGCAGACACATCAGTGTTTGGACCCTTAAAGAGTTTTTTCCAAACTACATTTTTTTAACATTAAGTACACCTCCAAAACAGCCTTTCAGAGACATGGCAGGTTATGACATGGCCAATGCATTAGAAGTTTAACCAACAAATGATCAGGCTACTTGCTTGTCTGTGAAGCAGATGCCTCAAACAGCCCACCTATCAAACTGTGAAGATAGGAGCCAGGGGCCTCAATTACATCATTTTGTTCCAGGGCAGAGCTTCATGTCACTTTGCTGCACTGCCCTGCATCAAAAGAAAAGGGCAAGAATGTACCGTAGCTGTGAGATATGGCCCATTTCTGTCACCTTTCATTGTCCTGGCTGAAAGATGGCTGCCTAGTGCCAATGCAGGCATGCTACGTTGTTGGCACAATTGTTTTTGTGAAGGAATGAAAACCTTCCTTCACAAAAACAACTATTATGTCACCTCTGGAAATGTTCAAGGCATGCTTTGTTGTAAATCTGGGAATTTGTCAAAATCCATGGGCACCCACCGCAAAGCCCATAGCACACCTCCTCAAGGCATTGTGAGGCAACACGGCAACTTCCACTGTGTTACCTTACATCATATCTACGATGCCATGAAAAAAGCCACGTCGGGTGGCTTTCCTTGGCCTCGTAAATCTATTATCTGCACTGTGCACCTCCAGGAGATCAACTAGCGTTCCGGAGGAGCACTGGGCTTTTATATAAGTCTCCTGGTTTCCTTATACCTAAATGAAGAAGCCTGAAACAGGCTTGTTAACTCACTAAGCTATATTTCATGGCTAGCCAGTATGCTTCAAAACGATCTAGAACTGAAGTAGAGTGAGTTATATGTATAGCCTACCAGACATAGTCGTAGTTCTGCCCTGCTGCCTGTTCCAAGACAATCTCACACCGAAATTTAAAGATTTCTCCGGTGGACCGTGCCTCAGTAAGGCTGCCAGTGTTAAGACAAGGTTGGTGAATTACTCATAAGGTATTGTAAAATGGTCTCTAAGCTACGGATGCTGAGTAGTATTGAAACTGCTATTCAAAGCTTAGCGATACTTAAAAAAAAGTTTGTTAATAATTTTATCAGTCACCAAAGAAAGTGATGTGCTGTTAAAAAAAGTGTTACTGTCTCAGTCGAGATGCAAAGTTACTGTCTCATTAGAAGTACATCAAAAATGTTTAGAAATCCCAGCTATGCCCAATTAAAAAAAAATATGGCAGCTGGAAATTTAAAATACCATACAAGCCCATTTAATTATAATATTAACCTTGCTGAGAAGAGTGGTTAGCTTCCTCACTGTTACTCAGTGTGCTTTATACCTGTTCAGAAAGATAAAAGGTATGGCATTTGGAAAGACCATAAACATAAAAACCATATTCCACTATCTGAAACTGCCAAAAGAAGATGGCATATAATAACATCAGCCTGTTGATCAGCACCCTCAAATACTTTTCGACCCTACTTATCCATTCTAGGGTTGCAACCTGGTCAGATTGAAACCGCCCAACCAGTGTCTTAATGGCCCTGCCAGCAGAAACATTTTAAAATCATATAACGCTGGTATTTTCCACTATATAAATGCTTATTTCAGGCTGTAAATTGTAGGTTAAAACACTTCACAATCTGCTCTACTGCTGCCCCAGTGACCCCTGAATGATAACTGAAGTAAACACAGATAGAAAGACCATATTAAAAATGAATTCAGACATTTTACATAACGGTCTCCCTAAAAAGCATGCCTGGGCCGTTGCAGCATCCTGAAACGGGAACAGATGGCCGGTATTTATCCTCTGGTAAAGTTAGCCACCCTTCAGATTAAGGTGGGGGGGTGCACAACCCTTGACCATACATTTCCTACATCAACATATGACCCCTCTTCCATTGCAGTCTTTTTTCAAAACAAATGCAGTTCAGTTAACTGCTCTGACATAAGCTGGGCTGACCTAGCCCCCATGCATCCCCCCATACATAGACAGACAAAAACACACATACAGACTCACCGTAAATATACTTACAATTTGTTGTCAAGGAATTCGTGGTAAAGGCTCATTCATGATGAAGGCATGCATGATAAAGGAATTGCATGGTAAACACATTTTAGGGGATGAAGGATACATGGTAAAGGCATGTATACGCTTTATACTCTCAATGCACCGTGAGTATTAAAGGCGATGCAATCTGTTTACAAGAAAAAAGCTAGCGTCAGTCTTAAGTTTAATGACATCCAAAATACGAGGGATGGGGACGTTGCTCAAGGACTTATCGACGCTAACAGTTGGTTTTTCTAGGGCTAGCCACGTTGCTGTGTATTTCTGGTTTTGGATTACCCAGTTAAACCCTTGTCTGGCTATGTAGGCTGTCTGAAATGTTCTTAGATCTGCAACGTTAAGGCCTCCTAGCTCTTTCCTCAGTTCATGGGCATACACACGGCTTGTCTCCGTTTAGTTTGTACCTGGATTTGGAAGCGTAGGTGTCAATGGTGCTCATGAGTGCGGGTATGGATACTGTCGGGTCTTCCATAATTATCAATAAGTCATCTGCGTAGGCCGCCAGTTTGGCCGTGGTTTTATTGATGGATATGCCTGCTATGTTCTCGTTTGTGAGAATGTCTTTCATCATGGGTTCTAATGCTAGTAAGAACAGCAGTGGGGATAGTGGACAGCCCTGTCTAGTCCCTCTTTGGAGGTCGAATGGGACTGAGGTTGTGCCGTTAATGGCAATCTGCGTTTTCAGGTTTTTGTACGTGGCCATGACTCTCCTGGCAAAAGTATCCCCCAGGTTGTATGCTTGAAGGCATTCTTTTAGGAAGTGCCAAGACAACCTGTCAAAGGCCTTTTCTGCATCAAGTGCAATTGTGACTGCTGGATTTCGTGCGTGTGAGCAGTGTTTTATGACTTGGCAGAGGAGTCCGGTGTTGTCGATTGACATCCGGCCTTTCATGTATCCTACTTGTGTATTGTTTATCAGCTGTGGGAGCACACTGCTCAGCCTTGTTGCTAATATTTTGGTGTATAGTTTGCAGTCTAGGTTAATGAGTGATATTGGTCGGTAGTTTTTTGGCCATTGTGGGTCTTTACCCTCCTTCGGAATAACTATAATGTTGGCTTGTGCCATTGTTGCGGTCACTTCACCAGCCATTCCGCAATAGTTGAAGGCTTTCGTTAGAGTAGGTATTAGTTGCTCTTGGAATGTTTTGTAGAATGGTGCTGTTTAACCATCTGGTCCTGGGGCCTTGTTATCTATTAGTGCCTTGATGGCTGTCCTAACCTCTAGCGGCTTGTAGTCTTGACCTAACACTTTTGCTTCTTCTTCTGTGATTTTTGGCAGTTTTAAGTTCTCTAGGCAGGCTTTTGTTCGCTTCATGTCTAGTCCCTCATCTTTTTTGTAAAGCTCCATATAGAATTCCCTGAGGTGCCTACAATGGGTTCGTGACGGGTGTGTGATTTGCTTGTGGTGTCTGTGATTGATGTGATGTTGTGTTGTCTTTGTTTGGGCTTGAGGTATGATGCCAGTGATTTACCTGCTCTGTTTCCTTCACACAGATTGATGTCTTTGTACTTTTTTATCCAGAGGCCTGCGTGTTCGCTGAGTATTCTATTGAATTCGTATTTCTTTTTTGTGAGTTCTGTTAATGCTTTTTGTTGTTGGTGTCTCCTATGTGTTGCGTTTCTAGCCTTTTGATGTCTATTTCTAGCTGAGCCAGCTGTGCTCGTGTCTCTCTGTCTCTTCGCGCCTTTATTTATGTTAGTACTCCTCTGATGAGTGCCTCCCACAGCATGCCTGGGTCTGTATCTGGTGTCTCATTTACTGCGATGTATTCTGTGATGGCTTTCTGAATCTTCGTTTTGTCTTCTTGCTTAGCTAGGGTTGTTGGGTTAAGTCGCCATCTGTGTGTTAAGTGTTCATTATGTCTTCCTACTAAGTTTAGGCTGATGCAGGCGTGGTCTGATATTGTTCCGGCTGCGATGTCTGTGTGTTCAGTTAGGTGAGTGTGGGTTGCGGATATGAGGATGTAGTCTATTCTGCTGTAGGAGTTGTGTGGGTGCAAGTAGAAGGTGTAGTCTCTAGTATCGGGGTGCAAGCGCCACGGGCCTGCTAGGTCTAGTTTGTTGCACAGGTTCATTAGTGCCTTGTGCAAGGTCGGTTTTCGTGTCTTGTTTTTGGCCTGTCTGTCTAGCATTTGGTCTATTGTCATGTTGAAATCTCCCGCCACTACCATCATGCTGTGTGAAGCGCTGCTTTCTAGGTCTTCGGTTACCTTCTCCAAGAATGGAGTGTCGTCTGTGTTGGGTGCATAGATGTTTGCCACTAGTATTGTCTCGTCTCCACTTTTCATCTTCGTGATCAGTAATCTGCCCTCCTCGTCTTGCTGTACATTCTCTATGGTTATGTTGGATTTGCTACTAACCAGAGTGATGACTCCTCTTTTTTTCCCACTGCTGGTCTTTTGGCTACATGGCCTATCCATCTGGCTCTGAGTTTGTCTGCTTCTTTTGTGGATAGTTTTGTCTCTTGCAATAGTAGAATGTCTCCCTTTGTTTTGGCTAGGTAGTCTAGTGTTTTTTACCTTTTGACTGGATTGTTAAGACCCTTTACATTAAGTGAGATTACTCTGAGGTCTGTTTGTAGTGAATTGCTACTCAACTATGTCATCATTGGAAGTGCATTGGGTTAGGTGTGTTATGGCACTGGATGACCGGTGTGTGGCTATGTAGTGCTGTACGCTAACATTATTGTTAAGGGTTGATTGTACTGATGCCGCCGGCGATCTGTTTAGGGTGTTGGCTACTCTACTGACAAAGACGTGAACAAGACAAACGCAACAGACAAGACAAACAAGACTTACCAGATGAACTAATCTACTCCCTGCTATCCCCCCCTTTCCCTCCCCTCCCTCCCCCCTTCCCTTTGTCCATTGCTCCTTCATGCTGTGGGCGTACGACAGCAAGATCCTCCTGCTTCTGCCCCCTCCCCCTGAAATTGAACCCTATTTCTCTAGCTAGCTTATAAATGATGCACTACATTTATAAAGGATATTGGGTTATAACAGGTGCGTCTCTGAGGTAGATTGTTTGTTGTAGAGTTCCTTTCTTGCGTCCATCAGTATTTCTTTCAGTTGGCTTCACTTTTTCTTTCACAGTGAGGTAGAGTCGTTATAGTTAAGTAGACCTGTGAGTCTCTGAGGTAGAATTGTTGTTATAAAGTTCCTATCTTGCTTTCAACAGTCTTTCCTTTAAGTTGGCTTCACTTTTTCTTTCATAGTGAGGTACAGTTGTTGTGGTTAAGTAGTCTCTGAGGTGGAATTGCTTTCTCTTGCGTGTGACTAATTTCCATTGTATAGTCTATGTGATAGATAGTTGGACCCTTGAGCTGTCCTGCGCTTAGCCACTATCGGTTGCGTTGCTGGGTGAGGCGCTTCTTTTTCTCGTCAGTGTTGAATCTTCCATTTCTTTCGGCGGTGGTCCTTGTAGATAACGTGAGAGTTTGGCTGGGTCTTCGAATGTCATGGCGATACCTTTGTTGTATATCAGGTCTTGCAGGCCCTGTAAATAAGAAGGTAATGTTTTTTTTCCTTAGCCTGTCTCTTAGGACTATAAACCCCTTTCTTATGTCGACCGTCGGCTTTGAGAAGTCCTGCGTTAGGATGATTCTGTGACCGTTCCATACCAGGTTAGGGTTTTTCCTCGCTACCCCGAATATGGCACCTGGGGTTTGTCCTGCCCGATTGTCTGCTCGCTGGTACTCTGTATGCCTTATCTAATTCAAAAGGGCCTTCGAACTTCAGGTTGGTTAGCTTTGGGATGAGGCTTTGTATAAGCGACACGCACAAGCCAGGATGCCTAAGATCCTTATGTTGCCTTTTCTGTTTCTGTCTTCGAATACTGCTGCTTGTCTCCGTATTTCTGTGGTAGCTTTGGCCATATTTCGTATGGCTTTGCTTGTGAGCTGAGACCTGTCCTCAATGTCGCTGACTCGTTGTTCCACTGCTTGGACTTTGTTGTTTGTAGCGTGAATGTCTGCTCTGATAGCTGCCAGTTCTAGTTCTATCTTGTCTGTTGTTTTTTTCGTTGATATGGCTAGATCGACAGTTTTTTTGAGTATACTGTCTAGTGTGCCGGAAATGTCTGATCTGTTTTTATTGGGGACTCTATATTGTTCTCAAGTCTGTTTTTCTTTTGCTGTTGTAACATTCTGCTTTTACTGCCAGCAGTTGTTACCATTGTCTTTGGTGGGACTATTTCTTTGGAGGTGCACTTAGGACCTTTATGTTGTAGCGGTGCTCTCTTCGAGCAGGCTTCACTAATTTGGCCTTGCTTTGTGGCACTTTTCCTCCTTACCTAGTGGTTTGCATTGTGCGCGCGCTTTAGAAGTTTGTGAGCTAATGTAGCCGCTCGCTGCTCCCAATGTTGTTTGTCCTTGCGTTGTCGACCACTCCCCGCTCCTGTCAGCCGCTTAAGTTTGGCTGGGTGGATTGATGCTGGCCCCCAACACTATTAGGCTTGAGTTCTCTTGCTCACTTACGTCGTCACGCTGTGCTGTTGTCCCTCTTAGCCCACTGGGTTGTTTGTTGTTGTGCGCCTTTCCTGGTCCACTTCTCCCCACTCTGCCACGCTCTTTGTGAGTATCGTATCTTAGCTGTGCTTCCAAAATGGCCGAGTCCTTGGTGCGTTTCACTTTCTAACCACAATTTCAATCTGAACTTTAGCTGGACATAAAAATGCCATTCATTGTGAATATTTTATCATTGTTACAGTTCTGTGTTACTTGCTCATTAAATTATAGTGTAAGTGATTTGAATGGCATGTCTAAGTCAACTTTGAGCTGTCATTTACCTGGTCATGCAGCTACAGGGAATGAAAAGGAGGGGGAAGATAACAACTCCAAAAACCTCCAGGAGGATTATGACAATTATCCACTACTTCTAGCATGAGGTTTAGCCATTCAGCTAATGGTTTGAGGAGGGGAGGCTACCCCCACAGAGGAGCCAGAGCTGCCCCTTGCACAGAGACTGTCAGCTTTAACACAATTGTTCACAAGGAACTCAAAATGTGTTATTTTTCACAAGTTCCTACTATCTTGCAACAATTTAAGCATAGGTAGCAGTTGATACCGTCAATATATACAAACATTATATAAAGTTTATTTTAAGTTCTATGTAGTATAAGACTTTAGATTGAAACATATGACTGGGGGAGAACATGGCGGCCAGCGATTAGTCGTTCGCGAGAGGCTCCGGCGGTCGGGACTATCGCTTGATCCGCTACGCCGAACTAATGGCGCTTTCGATGGCTGCGGCACCTGTGAGGGTTGTGGCAAAAGTTTAATACCTGTACTGAGGTTTTATTTTGGTTAAATTGAAAGTTGCTGAGACGGGGAAGCGGTGAGAGTCTTTTGACGGGAGGCGGAGGTTAGAGGTGCTCTGCAGAGGTTGGGCGGGCCTGATTGCCGCGTTGAAGACTGGAGGAGTCGGGCATTGTAAGAAGTAAGAAGCCAAGACGATACCATTGGTGAGGAGATACATGTATTGAGGGGGTGGGGAGCCCGGATATGCAATTTAGCTAAGTTATATTCACCTTTTTTTATCTGTTTTGACCTCCCTGGATGAAGTTTTCCTTTAACGCTTATGCTGGAGGTAATAGAAGTGACGGGTTCCAAAGTCCGCTCAATACTAACACCCGTGAATCAATTAAGAAGTCAAGAGGTGTATGTAACACTCTGGACTCGGGCTGCACTATGGATTGATGGGGAGGAAGGCCAGGGCAAGGCGCCCCTTACACAACTAGAAAGCTAGAGTCTTACACCAAGAGACTCGCTCACCCACAATGCACTGATCTTGCAGTGGGAAATAGAAAGCTGCAGGGGGTCTTAAGCACTTGGATACGCACAGGTCCTTTTCTACAAGATTGGATTTGATGGAACTGACAGTTTCAACTCGTGCAGGTGCAGTTGATAGGATTGCTAAAAAAAGAGAAAATGATATGTAGAGCCTAAATTGAATCATTGTTACACCCTAGGGAGTACTGGTACGGTTCCATTGGATCCCCCCAAGGTCAATGAGGTGGCTCCTCCAATATTTCAGAATATTACAGTGAGTGAGGCTGTGACTACTTAGAGTCAGACAAAAGTTGGCATATTAGCATATTAAAAAATAAAAATAAAAGGAAGGCAAAAATAGAGACACAGGGGGATTTAAACGTTAAACCTGCACCTTCACTAAAAGATTACTTTAAAACAATCCCCGGTACATTGATCTTAAAAGCTGCGGAGCCCAAATCTAAGAGATGCATCACGTTGTAAAGCCCTGCGCCATAAGGAGGCGTTCCTGCGCAGGGGGGGGGGGGGGGCGCTCCTGCGCATGAACGCCTCCTGAAAGTGGCTGAGGGAAATCCATGAGATTTCACTCAGTCACTTTCAGGCCAATGCTGCGTCAAAACCCTGCGCCTGCTTGAAGCAGGCGTAGGTCTCAATGCAACATTGTGTAGATGGGGCACCCCCGAGCCTTGTTGGAGCTGCGTCACGCTTGCGACGCAACTCCAGCAATGCACCACATTTCCGGCACAGATGCGTCACGCATCTGTGCCGTTTTTTCACCATGGTGCGCCGCATTATAAATGCGGCGCTCCATGGGTGGCGGAGCTGTGGCGCACGTTAACTGGCGCATCCCTGGGGATGCGCCAGTTAACATAAATCTGCCCCATAGTATTAGCAAACATAGTTGCAGAAGAAGGCCTGAAAGAAGTTGCGTTTATAAATCATTACTAAAAGTTTCTGCGGAAAGCACTCAATCACAGGTCAGTCAGCATGCCGAGAAGGAAGAGGGTAAGGATCTTGCAGAAGGTACATTAAGCTCTTCAGTTTTAGGTCTCTTACAATCTCTGACAGACGAAATGAGTAATAGGTTTAAGGTATCAGAGAAAAATCAAGCAGAAATTAAAGCATTTTGTGAGAAGATGGAGGATAAACTACGGCGATGAAAAGTAAGGAGGAGGAGCTTACCGTTAAAGTTAGTGAGAATACTAGCGGCCTTTCTAAGTTAAAACAACCAGAAATTGGTATGCAATATGAGCTTGAATCCATTGAAGACTCCCAGCGAAGGAATATTCTGAGATTACTTAAAGTGCCACGAGGGGCAGAAGGAGGCAACATAAAAGAATTTGTAGTCAAATTGATTAAAGAAGCAATCAAAATTGACTGTGCAATACAGGCTTTAGCTGCGGACATGCAGAGGGTGCAAAGAGACCCGTTTAAGCTTAGCCTGAACAAAACTAGGCCTGATCCATTTCTTGACCTATAAATTAAAAGAAGAAATATTGAACAAAGCATTAAAAGTAAACACGTTGAGTGCGGAATGATTTTCTTTCCAAATTCCTTCTGAAGTCTCCTCCATCACAGAATCAAAGCAGTGGGAGCTGGGGAAATTAATAAATCTCTTCAAACAATCAGGTGCAACAGCTCAGTTAAAATTCCACTCAACTTTAAAAGTGATGTTTAATAATAAAATGAATGTCATCAGAAGGGTTGAGGGAGCGGAGGCATTTCTACAGTCAATTTCTAATCAAGGAGATGGGGCAGCGTCTCAGCAACTCGCTCAGCCTCAAAAATGATTGATATTGAGTAATGACCAAACGATTAATAAGGTAGAAGCAGAGAAGTAGAGAAGTGTATATATGTGAATATTTTATTGTCCTGACCATAAAAGGAGATCACATAGGCCAAAGTAGGGCCATAAAAGGAGAAGGGAGGGGTTCTCCAGGGGAGCACTTGGAAGGGTAAGGGGGGTATTGAAATAGGGCACTGGGTGGGGAGCATAGGGGAGAAAATAAAAATAAAAAGTCCAAATCCCCATATCAATCCTTACATGATGTTATATAGTCACACAAGGAACATCAATGATGGACATAACTGACGCACAAACATATTTGAGAGTGATGTCCTGGAACTTAAACGGACTCAGAGTGAAACCTAGAATGACAAGAATATTTTTCAATATATTTAGGATGCCGTAGAGCAAATTTTTATTTTTTAAGAAACTCATCTCATTGAATCAGAAATGAAGGACTTATGTAAAAATAGGTAGTGGATTCATGAAGTAATATGTACCTCACAAAACCCAGGGTCAGCTCAGATGGTAGAGGGAGCTCTAGAGTTGCATATTAACACTCACTCTGAACTTTGCGAAGTATTGTCTGCGCCAACTATTATCCGGGCCCAAACTTTTCTAGATCTCTCTCTTTCCCATGACTCCATGGGTTGTACTCCGGGGGAACTTGTAAGTTTAGCTGCCACGTTGTCTCCTCAGATCGAGGGCCCTAAGTCCCCCTCTCCAACTGCGGTTTCGATGAGCTGTACCTCGTTGTACCCAACTGACAGTGCCTGCACAGATAACCTTTATGGCCATAAACGTAATTCTTCTTTAAATAAAGAAACGACCTTATCCGTTCTATTTTGGAACGTTGCTGGCCTACGCTCTGAGATCAATCTACAACCATGGGTAGACAGGGTAAACGAGCATCATATATTATGTTTCCAGGAGACATGGTCAAAAGTCCCCGTCCACCTACTGGGTTTTAAAACTTTTCACATCCCTGCAAGTCAGGGTTTGTTTGGTAGACCTCCGTCTAGCAGTATACGTAGTAAACCACCACTCCACTATTACAACAACTAGATTAAAAGAAGAAGAGTGCTCCCAAATTTTGCAAATACGCCTAAACAAGAGCTTTACTTACCTTTTGATAAATTTATATAACAATCTCCAACCACCCGAGTGTGTGAAGATGTTAAATAAAAATAACCACTTTTTTAGTACTGCAACAAAATAAGCCATCGTCTCTTCATGTATATGTTATTTGGGGTGGCGATTTTAATATCCCACTATGCACCAACTATAGAAATGGTAACTGTGGACTGTCAGATAAGAATGGTAGCCCTCTGGCCCATTTCGCACACACCACAAATGGGAATTGCCTGAATGAGAGTTTCTTATCACTGGAGATAGATTTTGCCAATGAACTGGAAGACCCGCAAGTTGATTTTTCTCCGACATTCCATGGTAGGGGATTGTCAAGCACCATTGACTTTATTCTGTGTTCTCAGAGTATGAAGGGACAACTGGCAAAATTCCACACAGGATCTTAAATTAGTAGCGACCACTTTCCTAATAGTGTTTTAGTTCGACCAAAAACTGTCTCACTACATACCAATGCTACAAGCTTGTTATCACAAAAAACGTTATCCATGAATAAAGTGAATGGTTTCTCTGTAAAGTGAGCAAAAATAGATCCAGAAGCAGTTACGGGGATAGTTCTTAAAAAAGCCCGTCCATGGGTATATGACTGCTTAAGCCCTGATTCCCCACCTCAAACAGTCTTGGACAGTTTTGGTAAGATCCTGGGTATAATAAAGGAGGAATTATCTCGCACCCATACACGCAGGAAAATACCAGCTGAGGGTTGGTTCAACTCCCGGTGTCGTAAGGCCCTCTCCAACCTCAAGGCGGCCCACCAAAACACAGTGAGGAACATCCCTGAGATTACTAAACTTAGGAAGCTCTATAACGCTGCAAGGGCAGAACGAAGGAAAGAAATAAAGACGAACCTGTGGTTACAACTACACGACAGCTGCCGAAGCAAAGATAGCGGCTTTTTCTGGCGAATTGTTAAATCCCCCTTCTTGACAGACACATCGACTGTTCAACATCTCGATGTTGCAGTGTCCGCCGAAGAGTGGGTTGCCCACTATTCAAAAATCTTTGGCGGATGTCGAAAAGAGCCCACAGAGGAGGGACTTACCCTATATAGCGCGTCGGATACAAAGAGCTTCCCAATTAACATTCGATTTGAGTACGGAGAGGTAGTCAAAGCCCTGCAAGCATCTAAAACCGGCAAGGCGCCTGGTCCAGATGAGGTCCCGGTGGACATTTTCACTCACAACATCGCCCTTTGGTCCCCACTTCTCACTCAGGTCCTGGCTGCAGCAACAACTACAGGCCTGATTGACTCATGGTCCACTTCTATACTCCTCCCTATTTTCAAGAAGGGCGACCGAAACGATCCGGCCTGCTATAGGCGCATCTTGCTCCTGGACTCCCTGGGGAAGGTTGCGGGTCGGCTGCTACTGGAACGGCTCCAGGAGTGGGCAACAAGTAACAACATTATGACCGACCTTCAGTACGGTTTCCAGGCCGGTCTTGGGACCGTGGAGCAGGTCTTGAACCTCGCCCTCCTGATTGGGAAGTACGTGGGAGCAAAAAAGGGTCTTCTGTTCCTTGTGTATGTCGACCTTAGCGCAGCTTTTGACTGTGTCCTGCACTCCAAACTATGGGCCATGCTTGGGGAAATAGGGGTTGATCCTGCTCTCATTGTATTTTTGCGTGAACTCTACTCAGATGCAACGGCGCGAGTCAGGTTCGGGATAAATGGAGAACTTTCCCCCTCTTTTTCAATCACAAAAGGGGTTAGGCAGGGTATGTCGATAAAACCAGGCTTGAAAGAACAGCCATCTACCCCTATTTGGGAATCCTGGTGGACGACACATTGAGCTGGCGGCAGGCTGTGGCCAGCAAAAAAATACTTTTTCAGAGAGCAACGGCAGCCCTGGTCTCTTTTTCTAGGAAACTGGGGAAACCGGCTCCTCCTGTTTTCTTGCAATCTGCTACGCAAAACGTCACAGTGTTGCTACCTACGGTGCTGGGGTCTGGGGTTATGGCCCAATAGAACCACCCCAAACCATCGAGAATGGGTTTGCTAAGTACCTGCTGGCGGTACCACAAAGTGCGCCAACCTATGCCTCGCTTGCCGAACTGGGTATGGACTATATCACGGACACCATTCGTTGCCAACCTATACTTCTGTGGCACCGCATTTGGACTAATGAAGAGTGTCACCTGATGCGTCTATTAATTTTGGATTGCATCGAACTAGCTAATTGGGAAAAAATACCTTGGCTAGTATATGTAAGGAACTTCTGCCGTGATTTGGGACGCTGTAGTTTCTTTCAGGTTACGCCCAGCATGGGCGATATCTCAAGGAAAGATCTAAAAAAGTTGTACCTGTGCCACCTAAGAGACCTCCGATGTTCGATGGAGTTGGTCAAACCTACAAATACCCAACTCATTGCTGTCCAGAATTATCTGGGTATTCAACCTTACTTGACATTCCACCTGAGTAACTATGAAAAATACCTTTTGACAAGGTTCTGGTTTAATTCTTTTTTCCGCCTTGTGACTTTTCCTAATCCCCTGGATTGGTCCATCACTATTATGCCATGTCCCTGTAATGGTCTTTCCCCTCAGTCAACATTACATATTATCTTCTTCTGCAAATACTATACTTTTCCACGAAAAAAATGGATTTTGCCACTAATGCGAGCAATGGATATAAGATTTTGTCGCCCGGCATTCATGGCTCTGCAATCCCTTGAGACCAGTCACATAGCGAAGTGCGTAGCTAACTTTTTAAAATCTTACATCAAATATTGCCGTAATTTTGAGTAATTATAATTACTTATCATTTTAGAAGTTGCTGTTTTTTTTAAAATGTTTTTATTTTTTGATTGATTTGTGTGTAAAAAGTTATATTTTTATCTCTTTTGTACTTTTTATGGTTGCAATAATGAGTGGTAACCGAATAAAAGTTTATGAAACGAAACGAAACGGAAAAGGATTCATGGAGTGATATGTACCTCACAAAACCCAACAACTAAGGGGGTGGCTATAATCATTGAAAATCCTGCATTTTCAGTAGAAAAGGCAGATAAATTGGGCAGATGGGTTATAGCTAGAATACAATTTCACACATGCACATTTACAATTGCCGGTTACTATAGTTCTAATTTGGATGATGTATTCCCCCTAAAAGAATTATTAGCTGAATTATTACCTTTTCAGGATCCTTTGATTCTTGCCGGACATTTTATTTAGTTTTGAATCCCGTTTTAGATTGGTCTGTCGATAGCTGATCAGCCCAGAACGGTAGAATGCGATTGTTGATAAAAAATGCAATAAAACATCAAGGCTGGATAGGTATATGGAGGGTAAGGATGGGTATTAGGTGGGGATATACCTTTCATAATAAAAAGTATAATCATAAATCCAGACTGGATTTTTTCTTAATCAGAACAGAATTGAGAGAATGGGTAAAAGAGATAAGACATTTAGGGGGTCACTTATCAAATCATGTACCAGTCATACTATCACTGAAACTTCCTAGTGACCCGATCAACAAAAGATGGACATTAGATTGTGTGATTTTGTTAGATCAGGATGCAACCACTATTTTAATGACGGACATAATAAACTACTTTCAAACTAACTTGGAGACAGCATTCATTGAAATAGTTTGGGATGCTTATAAAGCTTTCTTGAGAGGTAGGATAATCGCTATTCAAATCACTAGACAAAAGAAATATAAGTCAGAAATAGGAAATATTGAATTTAAAATTCAAAAATTTGAGAATGAATCCACCCCCAACCGGATGCTTTACAAACACTCAGATTAGAGTTGGGAGAACTATTGGATGCTAAGCTTAAAAGAAGGTGGGTAGCAAGTAAGCTGGCCAACTTTGAATATGGGGAAGGCAGCGGCCGACTTTTAGCTTGGAAGACTAAAAGTGATCGAGCTAAAGCCAATATAAAAGAAATAGTCTGCAAAAATACTGGGAACCTATGTAAAACCCAGCAAGAAATCGAAGAAGTTTTTCAAGGACCCTTTAACAAAGTGTATAGAGAGGATTTACCATCACAGGCTCAAAGTATAGAAGCATGGTTTGAAAATATTCCCATGTGACAATCTTAACCCTTTCGCTGTGGCGGCTATTCCACCGCAGCGCTCACGGGGCGGGGCGGGCGCGCGGCGGCTGCATGCTGGTGAAGAACCGCTCCGTCACCAGCCGCGGTTGAGCTGTGCTGGTGAAGGAGAGGTTCCGTCATGACCCGCCCCGCTCAATAGAACGGCCACGCAGGCAGGAAACCAGCGCCGCGCAGGCGCGGCGGCCGGGCCATGACAGAACCGCTCCGTCATCAGCACAGCCCAACCGTGGCTGATGACGGAGCGGTTCCGTCATCAGCAGGGGAGGGGTTAATAGACCAATAAGCCAAATTGAAATTAAAATGGCAATAGACTCAGGAATAAAAGGGAAATCGGCGGGACCTGATGGTCTTCAGCAGAATTGTACAGAAATCTAGGAGACGTTCTAATTCCGGTGATGGCCAGGGTACTCTCTCATATTTTCGAGAAAGGGAGAAGATTGCCGCCTTCTTGGGTTGAGGCACTGGTAGCACTAATATTGGAACCAGCGAAGTCACCCCGACAGTGTGATTCATATAGGCCGATCTCTCTGCTGAATTTGGATTATAACATTTTTACTACAATTTTAGCGGAGAGGATGAATGGTATTATAACTGACTTAATAGATGAAGATAAAAAGGGATTTCTGAGAGGTAGATGCATTCAAGATTTAACATATAATTTAATTGGGGCCATAGATATGGCAACTTGATATAAAACTCCGATGGCCAGAATTACGCTTGATGCCACTAAGGCATTTGACCGAGTTAACAAGTCCTATTTACATTTTTTTTTAAATTAACATAACTAGGGCAAAAACTTCTGTCGGGCAATCTCGTCAATTTACCATACTCCAATAGCAAGGATATTATTAAATAGTAACCTCTCTTCTCCAATACCAATTCAAAGGGGGACTAGGCAGGGATGCCCTCTTTCACATTTGCTTTTTAATCTGTATATTGAACTACTTGCTTAGAAGATTAGAAGATATGACCACATACTTCCTTTTAAATAAAAAAATTGGGGATAAAAGGTATCCCTATGTGCAGACAATATGTTGATTTTTACATCTGACTTAGAAACGGCCATCCTCTCTATATACAGTTTAGCTGAGTAGTTTGAAATGTTCTCGGGTTACGAGATAAATGTATGGCATGGAATACTGTTGTGTGGCCTATTAATTATTCTTTAAAAAAAGAAATAAGATATTTGGGTATTAGGATCACCCAAAACATCAATGACTTAACTGATATAAACTTACACAGAGCTGACAAAGAACTATCTGAATCCTTAAAAAACTGGGCATACCTACCTTTGACATTTATTGGTCAGGTGAACCTGCTCAAAACTCTTTTGCTGCCAAAATGTCTTTTTTCTTTTTCAAAACATACCTTTAGCATTTAAAGAAGTTGGATTGAAGAAAATTGTGTGAAAAATAAATTATTTTATTTCCAAAGGAATTAGAATTTTGTATAAAAATTTACGACATAGAAAGAGTAAGGAAGGCTTATGTGCACCGGATCTTAAAAAAAAGAAGCGATAATGCTTTTGTGGGAACCAAATCGCTCTGATATTGGCAACATTTTGAAAATAATGTTGCAAAATGTAAAATGTGGAAATCAAGCTATTTTATATAAATTTGGAGATTCACACTTTTTTAAAAAGGTCAGTTTAAAGATTTTAAAAGACCTGGCTAGTACTTGGTATAAAATCAGGAAACTTTTGAAGATAAGTTACTTCAGCGCAATGGCTCTGATATGGGACACACCAGGGTCCCCTGAATAGAATAAAGATCTATGAGGGGTACCACTTAAGGCAGCAGGGCTTAATTAATGGGACCAACTCATTCCAGAAGGCATTATGCTACCATGGAAAGCTCTTAAGGAAATAACGAGTAACCAAATCTCAAAATTCAAATATATACAACTAAAAAGCTGGTCTCAGTCAAGTGGCATTGCAGTCAGCAACACAAATGAGATGAAGTCAACCTTAAGAATGAATCAACGGAATAAGAAAGAATTGGCAAATTTATATTGGCTTTTGATTGAATTGGCAGATGAAGATTTAATCCAACACAACTGTGGGGAGAATGCTTGCCGGGCTCCAGTACAGAAACGTTATTGCAAGTATCTTATGACCTATTATATTCTATTGTATGTGCTGCCAATTTAAGAAGAACCCATATTTTCTGTCTCCACAGAGTGTATTTGTCACCTTACAAGCTTTCCAAGTTTGCGAAGGGCACAGTTCCCTGCTGTCCGAAGTCCCAGCTGGACAAAGCAGACGATGAACACATGTTTTTAGGTTGCCCAGTGTTAAATCTTTTTTGGAGTTCAGTTACTAGGGGTATGACAGAAATATTTGGTTTCAAAATAAAGGTGAGCATCTTGTTGATATTTTTTGGTTTACTTCCAAATTACGAGATATTAGCATTGGATAAAAATACGTTGTGTTTCTATCTTATTATATTAGCTCGGAGAGAAATTTATAAATTTTGTGTTAAACCTGTACCTCCTTTCCTTCCTAGAATGGGTAAAGTCTATTAAATATGTACCTAAATTGGACATAGCTGGGATGACAAATAAGAGGGAGAGAAAAAGAAACAGTTTTGTAAACCATATATGACCTGGCTGGATAATTTATAACAATAGAGAATCATGTCCAATGATTAACCGCCAGATTCATCATTCTCCCGTTTTGCGAGGCCCTAATAGCGAATCATAGCGATTCGCTATTAAGGACTCGCAAAACGGGATTCATGTAGGAATCGCAATATTTTCTGCGATTCCTACACATTCTTTATTTGCGATTAGCAAATTGCTAATCGCAAATAAGGAAAAACTCCCCATGCATTCCTATGGGCCAAAAGGCCCATTGGAATGAATTGTGAGTATTCCTTATTTGCGATTAGCAATTTGCTAATCGCAAATAAGATAGCGATTTGAAGGGTGCCAGGGGTGTCCAAAGGACACCCTGTAGCACCCCTCAAATGATCTGTGACACAGGTGTTGCACACACACATGTCCAAAGGACATGTGTGTGTGTAACATGCAACTCAGAAAAATGCATTTAAATGCATTTTTCTGAGTTTTCGCAATTTACCGCGAGGTCTGACCTCGCGGTAAATTGCGCCTAGAAATTGCGAAATCGCAAATTGAAATAGGATGTTGAATAGCATTTAAGGAATCTCAAATAGAGATTCCTTAAATGTCATTTCCTCGCACATTTGCGACATCGCAATTAGCGATTTTTGCTTTTGGGATGCTGAATCCCAAAACCAAAAATCGCACTCGCAAAGGGCCGGATTCTCAGAATCCGATTTAGCCTTCATGAATAGCCTTCATGAATAAGGCTGTAAGCCTCTACATGGAAATACTTTACTATTCAGGTTAGTCCCGATGGCCACCCAGTTAGTAGAGTGGGACAGATTGAGACTGAGTAGCTCTGTGTAAAGTGCTTGACATTCAAACCAGAGTGTTTACGGTGGTGCAAATCAGTTGGGGGTCACAGTGGACATCGAACAGTTATTGAATATCGCTGGAATTGTTGATGGCGTATGAGGACTAAAAAAAAAAAAGAAACATATGACTGGAGAGAAAACAGCCAAACTGAATTTTATATTCAACACTCACTTCAGCCGAAGCGAGTGCTTGTTATTTCCAACTACCAATTTATGGTAATACAAAACTATACATTTATAACTACCACTGTGTAGCAACACTATTTCCATATTCATGGAGACAAACATGTGTCTTATATGACCCCAGTGAAGTGACCATAACCAACAGGTGGATAAAGCTAAAGTGATGGTTTTATAACAAAGGGTTGGTTATTGGAGATAAAAAGATGTCCTTTAAGGTTTCAGAATAAATCATAGTGTCCTGGAGTGTGTTCTATTGTTCTTCGGAATATCCTTTATCGATTTTCCATGACGTTTTGACCCTCTATTGTTTTTGGGGTCTCTTTAGGACAGAAATTCTGGTGACCAAGGCACGTTGATGTATGCCAGAAGGCGCAAGGAGTAAATGTACTATTCATATTTCAGTAGGTGCAACAGTAGGGAATGTGTTGGATTGCAGAGGGGTACAATTTACTATTCCCACTTGAGTCTGTGCAACAGTAGGGAAAGCCTTAGACTCAGGAGAAGTAAAATATACTATTCCTACTCAAATAGTGCAACAGTAGGGAAAGTAGTGGATTGCGGAGGAGGGAAATTACTATTCCCACCCCACTCTGTGCAACAGTAGGAAAAGAGTTGGACTCAGGACTACTCTCAATCCAGTCTCTACAATAGTAGGGAAAGTAGTAAACTCAGGAGATATCGAATCTAGTATTCCCACTCCAGTCTGTGCAACAGTGGGGTAAGCATTGGGCTTAGAAGGAGTATAAATTATTACTCCCACTCCCGTTGATGCAGAAGTAGGGAAAGTGTTGTATTTTGGAGGGGTACAATTTACTATTCCTGCTCCAGTCTGTGCAACAGTGGAGAGAAAGTAGTTCACTTCAAGTAAATAAATATTTTAACAACTACATAGAATAATATAACATTTAAATATTTAAAAAAAACATTGTCTATATAAATAAAAAAGTTAAACAAATTACATATTTAATACAATGTATATGCAATGTTATAAATTCAAGCTAATACAATTAATATAAATAAAATACTACATTATATTTTCACAATCATGAAAACCAACAATTAAAATGTAGTAGAAATTCAAAATAATAGAACAATTAACACATAACATAATAAATAGCAAAATGTTTAATAAACGAATAACAATTTTTACATTTATTATAACTCAAATAGCACCCTACCATATACTCTACAGACTAAATAACACAGACCTAAAATCTAAAAAATTATAATAATGACATATTGTATATACTTATTGTTGGACATGGCCCTTTTTGTAGGATTATTGACGTACCATAAAAAATAACATAAAGAGCTATACCTACCAATAGCCCCAATATCATTACCAAATAACCAGTCAGTTGGCAGTGAAGAAAGTTCAATTGTTTAATATGCAAATTACTCTATAGAGGCGCCTCTCCAACCCTCACCCATCAGGTGCGTGGAGAAGTCTACTGGCTTACAGTCAAAACTACACATATATACTTTCAGTTCAACACATGAAGTCACCGTAAATGGAAAAACACCACTTGGCTCTTGGGCCCCAAGGAAGGACCATATGTGGCACACATGATTGGTTCAAAGATTTTCTTAGTTATTATTTGGGAAGTCAGTAGGGTTGACTCCCTTTCTTCCTGGTGCCCGAGAGTGTAGGCACGGCGCCTCCAGGAATGCGCTTATCGCACCCAAAGCCAGATGCGACCTTGAGTCCCAGGACAGAGGGAGCACTTTCAGCTGCTCTCAGTAAATCAAATGAGCTGGGACCAGACAACTACTAGAGATTAACATGTGATCACTGCTCGGGTCTGACACAGACAGAGAAAAGATGGCGTATGTATGGTTCTTGGCCTGCTCTATTAGTATAGCACAAACAAACAGAAACAAACCTTTTCCTGCTAGCTAAAACAGATAGAGGTTATGAAATGTTCATATTATGCATAGAGGATATATAGATACATCATGCTAACACAATATGTATGTCTGATATGTCTCGTATAGGGGAAATCTAACTTTTATCCCTCAGAACGGCCCTTTTAGTATGATGTACCTAACTAAAAATAGTTTAGTCCTCGAAGATCCCTTCATCAATCTGCATTATATCTTTTATTTCTTTTTGAACTAATTGGGCTTTTACCGCTGCTGGGGAAGGATCAGTCACAGAGGAAGTAAGTTTAGTAGCACAATAAGAGCAGCATGCAGGCGCACATTGTATACAAAGGCAACAGGTGAAAAGGATACCGACGATACCTGCCAGTACCATCAGAATTTTCCATCCCATGTGTACAACAAACCCCAAAACCAACTAGATAGGGACCATGTACCAGTTTCTGCGTGTACTTCAGATGCCAAACGATTTAAATTTTGAATGGCCAAATGAACGGGGAGGCGTAGTCAGGGATATATACACAACAGGAACTGCCGATCACCCGGCATGCTCCTCCTCGGTCAGCCAGAATGAAGTCTAAAACCATTCGATTCTGAAGCAAAACGAGTCTCGCCGCTTGAAGCGCTACAGTCAAATTGGTCAATATACCTGCAGCAGTGTTGATCACCCTTTTGACTACTCTAGACAGCCGCCGCACGTCCTTACTAGTAATGTTGGGTCCCCTTTACAATGTCAATAAAATGCTGCTCAGGAGTATCTGTTTATGTCAGTGGTATCTATCTCTCACTGCGAGTGGCAGACTCCGTTTATCTAGTCGATGATCCTTGTGATAATTAGAAGGGGCTATATAAACTGGAGGGTACAAGAAGGACAAATAACAATGGCCAGCCCAGCCGCGGGGAAGCCAGGTATAAGCATTTTCTCCACAGACAAAATATACATTTGGGGGAGTCAACAATGGAGGGCTACTGAAAGTGCATAACCGATAGGTGTAATTGCATCGACTTTCCCCTACAGATATGTACCCTGCTCCCTGGACACAAAATGCAGAGGTACTGTTTAACATAGGCAACAAAATTGCCCTATCATTTGTAATATTTCTTTCCTTAAATTGATGGAAATACTGGGTGAAATAGAATTCTTCAAAATCTATGATTTCGTTTTTTAACCATGCTTTCAGGTCTAAGGCCCCCTCCCCGTCATTTTGCTTCCGGTCAAAACCTTGATGAACCTCTATATATGCTGAAATCATCTTGTAGTCTTTCTCCGGATATCTTTGAGTATCTACGGTATAATGCAAGTACATCATAGAGAGTAACTTAAACCAAGCTTGACAACTTCCTAAATAGGACAGGGGCAAAGAGATGAATAAATCATGCTTGCGCATAACAGAGGGTAAAAGGCCGCAAACCCAACAGTTCGTAGTATTTGTAGCACTGTGTGTTTGATGAAGCATTTCAACAAAAACATTTTTCATATAAGTCTGACGGTGCCTTTCCTTATGCGGGGCTAAGGTATAGAATATATGTTCCAGAGGCAGGGCAGTGGTTCCTAAAACAGTATGCATAGGGTGACGAAATTCTAAATATGTATACAAACTCATTAATATTATTAACAAAATCGCTATTGTGACCATAAATGCAATTTTAACACGCTGTGTCCACTCGAAAAGACAGTCATATATACAGGATGATAACGTGGTGCAAGAGGACGTTCCTCCTCAGGATGGAAATAGACAAAAAGGTACATGCTAGCTAAAAGTCCAAAAATATACTTGCACAATGCAGCCCAACCTTCCAGAGGGCGCTTCTTTTCTGTGTCCATCTAGAGCCTCACAGGCTGGCTGCTATCGTTCATCACAAAGAAAAAAACAGAACAGACTTTCACGTTGGAGTTATGGTCTCACACAACCCTTGAAGAAATCACAATCTGGGCCCGTTCCAAACAGGAGATTAAGTCTTTCTTTCAGAACAGAGCAAACAAATGTTCAAGGCTCTCAACGTGTTCAGTCCAGTGTCTCGCTCAGTACCCCAAAAAAGTTTCTGACAAACCCTATTACTCAAGTCTCTCTTCATCTCCTACCATCTTCACCTGGGGTACCGTGTCGTTTTCTGGGCCTCAGATTGTATCGTACATTTCCAGGCGTTTCCTGATCAGAGAACAAAACAGAGGATGTTGCATCTGTTGCAACAGGAATATCACACACCTTTTGTTCAACTGCAGGGGCAACAGAATCTGGGGCAATCACTGATGCAGATGATAATTCCCCTCCCGAGCCCGGTGCTCCTTCTCCTTGCCCTTCTCCAACTTTTAGGGCATCATAAAAAAAGACCAAGCAAGGGGCTCATTCACTCTCCTGGGTCAAAATTCATTCCTTGTTTCGCTGATCATAAGGAAGCAAGAGGGGCAGCTTCTTGACAGGAGACACATGGGTCCAATGTCTCTTGCCATTTACCTTCACTGCCATCTGCTTGGCGAGTAGAATCTGATAAGGCTCGGACTAACGAGGGTCCAATCTGGATTTCCGATGATAGTTGCAGACCAGGACCCACTGTCCTGGCTCCAAACAATGTCCGGGACCCTCCAGCAGGGGCTGCAACACTGCTGAAACCGGTTGATGAATGGAACGAAGATCTTTAGTCAAAGCATACAGAAATGTCACGAAACGTTCTGGGCCTCGGGACACCCCAAACATTGGCAGGGCGCCCAAAGACTACCTCATAGGGGGACAGAACAGATCGAGAATGTGGGGTAACTCGTATTGACATTAATGCTAATGGTAAGGCATCTGGCCACCTTACCCAGTACTTTCTTTAATCTTTGCCAGTTTTAATTTCAGTATTCCATTATACTTCTTGGCCAGTCCAAACGGAATGAGGGTGTCAAGCCGCATGGATTTTTTGCTTAATTTACATTACATTACATTACAAACATGACTGATAAGATCTGCATTAAAGTGCCCCCCGTTATCACTCCAGATCACCCGAGGAAATCCATAGCGTGGGAAGTTCTCCTTTATTAGAGCCTTTGCTGTTGCCAGAGCAGTATTTTCTTTAGTCGGGTAGGCCTCCACCCACTTACTGAAGGCGCACACCACAACCAGGACATACTTGAGATTGTTCATACGTTCCAGTTGGATATAATCCATTTGGAGCACCTCAAAAGACAAAGATGGTGGTGCAAAATTCCCACTAAGAACAGTTTCCCTGCCTCCAGGATTATGTCATAAACAAACCATGCAGTATTGAACCAATCAGCAGCAGTCCTTGGAATATTGGGATTATTCAACACAGGGTATAGAAGTACACAAATGTATGTATGTAGTGTATTTTGTAAAGCGAACAGCTGCCCCAACGGGGCGTCCCGGCGCTGTATAACGCTGTGGAACCCTTCCTGGCTGTCCCTGTGAGATGCCCCTCCTGGGCACCCGCAAGGTGAAGCCAGGCATCCCAGTGTTGTAGGGGCCGTTGTGGAGATTAAGAAAGCTATTGACCAGAGTTGCAGCGTGGGACCCATGACTAGAGTAGGCGCTGAGGCGAGAATTATCGAGTCCGTGGACATTGAGCCCAAGACCCTACCGCGTCGGGACTTGAACCCTGGTCCCGGACCTGATCTCTGCTTCAGAGTCTGCCGCTCTAACCAGTGAGCCACACTTCTCCACAAATTCCCTTTGCCGCAATGTCTGCTGAGCCATGGTCACTACGGCATTCACTAATGCATTGGGCAACAACCATCTCTGTTTCTCGGTTAGGTCAACCCAGCAATCATTTTCATCTAATCTCCCCACTTCCTTTTCCCAGTGAACCATTTTAGCAGAAGAAGCTTCCTTCTGTATCTCTCGGACACTTTCCATAGTGTTATCAAACATTTTCGTCTCCGCCACCCACCTAGCAGAAGTAGTCACAAAAATTGAGGGCATTTTAGATTTGGCAGTTTCTTTAGCTATCTGATCAGCAAACGCATTACCCTCACCTACTGCATCCACCACTGCCTTATGTGCACTGCATTTATCCACAGCCACCTTTTCTGGTAATGGCATTGCAGTCAGTAATCGTAGGATCAAAGGGCCATGTTGTATTCTTTGACCATGGGCGGTAAGAAAACCCCTTTCCGCCTACACTCGGCCAAAACTATGAGCCACCCCGCAGGCGTATTGCTATCTGTGTAAATATTTACTCTCAATCCTTCACTTAACTCACAGGCCCGGAGCAATGCCACTAACTCAGCTGCCTGTGCTGACTGATTGGGTACTCGAGAAGCTTTAACTACAGTGTGAAGAGTTGTAATCGCATATGCAGCTGTCGTCGTGCCATCTGGTAACTTGAAACAAGAGCCATCCACATACAATTCCCCTTGGGGGTCAGATAGAGGAATGTCTGTGAGATCTACCCGTCCCTTTGTCTCTTCCTCTGTCTGAAATAAACAATTGTGTACATCATTATTTTTCGCGTCTTATGGGAGGGGTAGTAACGTGGCAGGATTCAGAGTGGCACACTGTTTAATTGTAATATGGGGAGAAAACAAAGTCAATTCGATTCCAGTGAGACGCGCACTCGTAAGGTGCTGGGTCTTCGTTTTGTTCAATAATGTATCCACAGCGTGCGGTACCATCACTGTGAGGTCAATGTTGAGAACGAGCTCTTCCGACTGTCGAATGGCCACCGAGACTGCAGCAGTTGCCCTTGAACAGCTAAAAAGCTCTCTGGCAATGTTATCCAACACCGCTGAGAAATAGGCACAAGGTCTTTGCTTACCACCAAATCATTGTGTTAACACAGAAAGGGAGCAACCGTCCGCCTTGTGTACATAAAGCACATAAGGCTTTCGGAAGTCGGGAGTACCCAGGACGGGTGCAGAGCAAAGCGCAGATTTTAAAGAGTCAGAAGCTTTCTGACACTCATCAGTCCACGGTAGAGGTTCATGCACTTCATTAGTGATTAAGTACAGGAGAGGTTTAGTAAGAAGAGAGAAATTAGGAATCCATTGGCGACAATAAGAAGTAATGCCAAGAAATGGATGAAGATCACGCTGAGTACGAGGTACAGAAATGTTAGAAATGGTGGTCACACGCTCAGGGGTTAGTCTCCTCCCCTCTTTGGACTGTAGATTGCCAAGGTAGGTCACCTCCTGTCGACAATATTGGAATTTAGAAAGGGACACCTGATTACTGTTAGGTGCCAAATCAGACAACAATTTAACAGTGGCCTCTTCACAACCTTTCTCAGTATCAGAAGCCATCAAACAGAGCGTCAACATACTGAAGGAGCACATTACCAGGGGGCAGGGTCAAATCATCCAATAATGCTTTCAGGGCCTGACTATAAATGCTAGGACTTTCGGTGTACCCCTGCGGAGCGCAACAAAACTGGAAGCTGCGACCAGATAAGGAGAAGCCGAACATATGACAGCTATCAGGGTGAATTGGAATGCTAAAGAAAGCATTCTTCAAATCAAAAATGGAAAAATACTTAGCAGTGGGTGGGATCATAGTGAGAATAGTAGTGACTATCTTATTAATTTTTTGCAGAACAATTACAAAACGGTAAGTGTCAACATGGTCAGGGTCGCTTCCAACAGGATCCTTTTTCAAAATCGGCAATATAGGACTATTATCGATCAAATCTTGGATAATAGAGAGTAGAGCTTTCTCACCTGCCGGTGAAATTTTGTATTGAGGTATACGTGGTAAATGAGCATTTAGTTTCAGAGTATTAGAGACAGACAAAATCTTAAGTTAGCCTACATCTGTATCTCCGGTGGCCCACAGTGTCGCTGGGATGGGAGCGTGCTCGGGAGGGAGGGGTTCATTTTTAGCGAAACACTGCAACGTATGTTTACCAGGAGATTGTATAGTAAGATAAACACCGTCATGAGAACAATGAATCTTCGCATGCAACTTCTTTAACACATCCAACCCTAATAGGTTTTCCCTGCAATGTGAGGTCAACAAAAATGGAGAGTCCACTGTGACCGGACCAATTGTAAACGGAATAGGTTTAGAAATGAGGCTCACCACCGGAATTCCAGAAAAACACACCAAAACATTATTCTGCCCAGACAGAGCAGCCCTGGAGACCAGTGAATGACAAATAGAACTATTCATTGCACCCGTATCAACTAAAAAGTTTTCGGATGTGCCCCATAACCGCCCTGGCACATAAGGACCTTTCTGATCAATGGGTACTGACACCTGGCCCCCACTCTGTGTCCTTGGCTGTCCTATGCGTAAGCATACCCTTCAGTCCCATCATTCACACAATCTTCATTATAGTACTGCCTGCCTCTTGGGTTATCGGAACAGCTGGTCCTCCGCCTCGTCCTGTTCCCGCCCCCCTCGGGACAAATCCTCCACCGCCCCTTTCTCGGCTGCGTCCCCTGATCATTTGCTGTAACAACACCCGCGTCTCGAGATCCTTTGCTTTCTTTTCTGTCTTATCCTTACTCTCATTTTCCCTGTGTTCATAATACTGAGCCTTGCTCAGTATAACTGAAGGTGTAGACGTAGTCCAAGTACTCTCAGCGGTTAGCAGCCGCGTGGAGATTTCTGATAATAGATGTGTCACAAAACGATTAACAAATAATCGTATACCATCTTCCACCGACAAATCTTGAACACTAAAGTCAGTGAATACCCCATCAGATCTGGTGAAGAAATCCGAAACACTTTCGTCCTTCTTCTGCTTATACACTGTCAATGAGTCCCAATCCACCTTACGGGGTGGAATTAAGGAGTGCATATAGGTAATAATTCGCCCCGGTAAGGCCAATATTTTGGGTTTAGGCATATCACCAGGTTTTTGATTCTTGTCCCAATCTTTGATTTGATCCCAAGTCCCTCCCAACTCTGCGGCATGATCCTGATCATGCACCTGGCGCCAGACATCAACAGGGACTAGCAAGCTGACAAATAGCTGAGGAGACTGCCTCCATAAGCTCCTTATAATAAGCCATTGGATTTTTACGAGGATCAGGGTGTTGTGATTTTAGTGAGCGAACCTCACTCCTTTTCCAAGGGGTATAAACCCATTGCTCCTGAAAACGCGCGTCTACACGAGGTATAGTTCTTTGATTTTGATTGTCTCTTAATTCTGGTATTTCAGGAGGGTAAATAGGATGGACTTCCTGCATAGGATGCTGAGAGTCCCAGTTTTGACATTTCGAGTGCAGCCACCCTCGATAATTTAATAAAACCTCAACATTCCTGTACACTTCCTCTAGTCCTAATTCGGACTTATGAGTCCTGTCCCGAATATCATACATCACTTGAGGGGCCTTCCCTTCCAGGAAACACTGCTCCCATAAAGAAATAAGACGGGTGGCCATGTGCTCCAGGGCATACTGCTGCATAACAGGCTCACAGTCACCCACAGTACTACCAGACAGAAGGCCTGTGCACGACATGACACAAGTTAAGTGCCCCTGCCAACTGAAAGCTTCAAGATGGCCCCAAAGACAGGGGCTGCCAAGAAAGTGGCAAGTGGGGAACAGAAGTCGAAGATATCCACCACTGGCATGCCAACCGCAACCTTTTTCAAGACAGTTGTGCCTGACGCACCGTCCTCCAGAGAGAAAGCTGAGAGCAGCACTCCTGCATCAATAACTCCCCCTCCCCAACCTAAACCCAGGATCATGTCTGTCAGTGAGGCAGCCAGTGCAATCATGTCGACGCTGATGAGTCATGGCGTTGAATATGATTTGTCCCTTTCGCAAAGTAGTACACAATAATTTCAGGAAACACAGCTGTTAAAAATGGGGGTCTCTAGTTGGCAACCTTTGTCCAAATAGGGACCATTGCATCTAGTGAGAATAAAGAGGATTGCGGTGCAAGTTGGCCTGGCAGGCAGTTCACAGACGGCATAAATCTCATGGAGCAAGAGAGCCTTTTTCCCCCTAAGGAGCACCAAAGCAGATTTGAGAGGGATCATGCAAAAGAATGGAAGTGTCTCTAATGCTCAAGCATCCTAAATGGCAATTACCAAAGTATGATTAGTCTTCCCTGAGAACATAAACAAGATATATTAGTAAGTGTAAGGCTTCTTTAAGATGTCGACAGTAACATAGTAGGCAAAGTGAAAGGGAACACAATGCGGTGTTGAATAAACAGTGGGGCTCTCTGTCACGGGAAGAAAAAGCAGATGTAAAGAGTGAGGCAGGGGTCAACTAAGCTGGATCTTCACAGGAAACAGTGGCACATTCTGACAACTGAAATGAGCAGGAGATCGGCATTCTAACAACAGAACAGAAAAAAAGCAAGAACTGCAAAATCAAAATAGAAGGAAGGGTATAAAATAACACACTTCCTAACAGGCAAAAGTACACTAAAAGTAAGCCCCACAAACAGTAATTTGATTTTTAATATGTAGGGAGAGAGTAAATTGATGAAATTACCTGTAACTTGAGAGACCAGGGCCTAGAGGAGAATGAAGATGTTAAAACCATGCAAAGAATTGACACAACTAAAGTAGGTACAACCCAAGTAAAGGTTCATAAATTGAACTTAAGACATTCTCTCTTCTCCTTAAATGTTAACAAGTGGGGTTATTTTAGCCCATTGGCAACTGCAAAAAGTTGTCAGTCCTTCCAAACCTCCAGAATTAGATCTTCCTGTATTCGAATTACTCAAAACTTCAATGCTCATACAGCAGACAAGTCAACTACTGATTAAATATCCACCATAACAACTACAATTTGTGCAGGGAGAGACGTGCAGACAGAGGGACAGTTCGGCAACTAGCCTAGGTCCAGTTGGGAATGGCAGCCCCGGCCCTCGGGATAAAAAACAATACACCCTCCACAATTTAACGAAGTCAATTTCATTCTGCCTGGCTTTGGCGCAAGCCTCAGCCAACCAGAAATCCCATTTCTAATACTGGCCCTTTGGATAAAAAACAATTCACCCTCCACAATTTAACGCCATCAATCTTAACCAGGAAGACTGAGCATATGCTGGCTTTGTTAGAGGAACACGAGACGAAAGGAAGATGTTATTCCACTAAACAAAATTATGAAACCTAGGATCCAGCAAATAAAGTACCAGCAAGTACATGGGGGACACTTCCATTGATGCAATATTGAAAGCAATACACCATCAAGCTGACAAGCATGATCTTCAGGTGGACCTGTTAAACGTCATGGCAGTGCATATAATTGACAAGGACATGAAGTTGCAGGCATTAAATGACCTGATCAGGATGGCGCAAAAGCACAACTATAAACAGCAAGTTTCTTGCCAATGTGCAATTGTAGGAGACAACCCAGAAGTTTTATAATCAATTCTTATAGAAATGCTGATGGAAGTCAAAGCACAAGCATCCAGTCCACTTATGAGACCAAGAGTGCAAGAATACGAACCAAAAGTTCCAATAAAAATGAAGGCGTTACAAGAAATGTCCCAAACAAGTAAGGATGGTCCTTCTTTTATACAATTGCCAAATAGGGCAAACGACCAAAAATCTAAATTAAGAGACAAAACCCTATGCAAACAAGACAAATATAATCATAGACGACAAGAAAACGAATATGAAGACAAGGCAAGAATGAGCAGTCTCAAAAAAAGAAACAAAAAGACAAAGAAAAGCACACAAGAAAGGGAAAATTAGCCAACAAAACTGCATATGGCAATTGTTCTCACATCCCAGGAATACAATGCCGATGGGAGCTAAGGACCAAAACTAGGTGGATACAGAATCAAATAAACAACAATTAGATATGCAGGCAATTAAATCCATACCAATTGACTCAAAATTAGATTCCAGTTTAGTAGTAAAAATAAAAGATTCACTAACCTTAGCTCTTGACACTGAAATAGGAGTTCATCAAGAGGATAACATGAAAACACAGCATAAAAACTGCAATTAATCAGCCCACCATATTACAGCAAAGCCTGGAAGAAAACAACTTGTCAAAGGCAATTGAACGCAAGCCTAAACAAAAGACTACAAGAAAAGTCAATCGGTGGAACTGACTCAGAGACTTATTTTAGTGTCAGAAAGTGTGAATACCGCCCAGGAGCGGGATTAGAACCAGCAACTAGAGCAGTGCCTTCCACATCACAACATCAACTTTCTAAGGAATTACCTAGAAAATCAACGCGTAAATGGGGAAGGCCAAGCAAACAAGCTCCTGTTATTCCTGAAGTATATATCAAGAGGGCCATTTGATATCCTTAATAGAGGCACAATTTTAAAATTAAGTAAGGAAATAAAGGACCTTGCCCATAATATATCTTCTGATTTAAGATCTGTTAAATTCAAACATCATCCACTAAGTAACAACAGAGAGAGCAATGATAAAGTTAGTCTCAAAGGGGATAGTAAAGCAAATATTGACAAAGCACCACATCTTCAAAGCATAGGGGATTGAGCTACAAAATATTGAGCCCCTGTACTATCCAGGACCACTGCTTCCCACAACTGAAAGAGGGAGATCAGTTTTAAGAGGAGCAGCATGTACAGGTTTTAATCAGACAACTTGTGAAAATGTAACAATTGTCAAGTTTGTAAGTGGTTCCAACCAGGGTGCGGATTCTCCACCACCACAATGGTACCCCTGCAAACAATGAAGATAGATCATGGCCTTATTACAATTGAGCCATAATGCAAACCTGATAAGCCAACACAAAGCCCTGATATGGTGCAAAACAGCATCAATATTTGTTCTTGGAATAGTCATGGGCTGGAGAATGTTCTACAAAAAAACAACGTTATGGCATTCCTTCAAGCTCATGATATAATCATGATGCAGGAAACATGGAGTCCGTCTCCAATACAAATTACAGGCTATACTGCTCATTATGAGGGGATCTCTCCATATTTTGTTTGACAAAACACAACTGGCAAACAGAAAAAAATGGATACCGGGCTAAACTGGATTTTAGCACTTAAGGTAGCTAATCAGAGTGCACGCATCTCAAAAAATCTATTATTCTAATAAATGTTTACATCCACCCAAGGAAAGAAACAAAACTGGAAAATATTACAATTTTCCTTGAAATAATAAAAACAATACAGAGAAAACACAAACTAACCCTGTTTATCATCAACAAAGACTTTATATAAGATCTGTGTAAGAAATCTAAGAATACTCATCAAAGTCGGAATCCGTATAGAACGCACCTAGGGTTAAGGCATTTGAATGGAAACACAAAAGATGACTCTCCTGCGTCAATTACTTTTTTTAAGTGGCAGCAAAACTTCAACTAATAATTATTTTTGTATTTATTTAATTTAATTTTTAAAGCTTACAAAGCACGCAGCTAAAACCGATGGGGGTGTCCCGGCGCTACGAACAGAGTGAAGTATGAGTATGTAGCGAAGCTAAGAGTTGGAAAACAGCCAGGTTTTTTAGTTGCGCCTAAACATGCATTCAGATTCAATCATACGGAGGGATGGTGACAAGCTATTCCATGATTATGCTGTAATAACTGCAAAAGCTCTGCCCCTCATTCTGGAGCAACGAACACGGGCAGGACGCAGGAGGCAAAGATGATTTGATCTAAGGGATTGATTGGACTGAACAAACTGGAGCCTTGATCTAAGATACAGAAAAGGGGGTGGTGATGAACAGAGTGTCTGAATTAAGCAGACCACTCTTACCCAGTCCAAAGATCAGGGCTTGATCCATCACCGTTTTTTAGCTCACTGCACCATCCCAGCTCGGAACTTGGCTATATGCAAATTAGTCTGACCCTGGCCCAGTGCATCATGGGAACAGGGCAGACCAAACTACCAAGCCAATTCTTAAACTGGGAAGGAAACAAGCTACCGGGGACCGGTTTCTGGCATTTCAGCCGTCTTCGTCCCGGCTTGAATCCTGATGGTGCAATGAACTAGGGACTCACATCTGAGTATACCCTTCCACGCTTATGGTGGACAAAATTTTTAACAACAAGGGGTGGTGATGGACAGAGTGTCTGAATTAAGCAGACCACTCTTACCCAGTCCAAAGATCAGGGCTTGATCCATCACCGTTTTTTAGCTCACTGCACCATCCCAGCTCAGAACTTGGCTATATGCAAATTAGTCTGACCCTGGCCCAGTGCATCATGGGAACAGGGCAGACCAAACTACCAAGCCAATTCTTATACTGGGAAGGAAACAAGCTACCGGGGACCGGTTTCTGGCATTTCAGCCGTCTTCGGCCCGGCTTGCTTGAATCCTGATGGTGCAATGAGCTAGGGACTCACATCTGAGTTTACCCTTCCACGCTTATGGTGGACAAAAATGATTCAGAAATTGGGTGGCTTGGTAGTTTAGTCTGACCTGTTCCCATGATGCACTGGGCCAGGGACAGACTGATTTGCATATAGCCAGGTTCTGAACTGGGATGGTGCAGTGAGATAAATAACGGTGATGGATCAAGCCCTGATCTTTGGACTGGGTAAGAGTGGTCTGCTTAATTCAGACACTCTGTTCATTACCACCCCCTTTTCTGAGTCGTTTTTGGCCACTATAGGTGTGGCAGGGTATACTCAGACATGAGTCCCTTTTTTCACTGCACCATCAGGATTCAAGCAAGCCGGGCAGACGAGGCTGAAATGCCAGAAACCGGTCCCCGGTAGCTTTTCTCCTTTCTGGTGAAGAATTGGCTTGGTAGTTTAGTCTGCCCTGTTCCCATGATGCACTGGGCCAGGGAAAGACTGATTTGCATATAGCCGGGTTCTGAACTGGGATGGTGCAGTGAGATAAATAACGGTGGTGGATCAAGACCTGATCTTTGGACTGGGTAAGAGTAGTCTGCCTAATTCAGACACTCTGTTCATCACCACCCCCTTTTCTGAATCGTTTTTGGCCACTATAGGTGTGGCAGGGTATACTCAGACATGAGTCCCTTTCTCACTGCACCATCAGGATTCAAGCAAGCCGGGCCGACGAGGCTGAAATGCCAGAAACCGGTCCCCGGTAGCTTGTCTCCATTCTGGTGAAGAATTGGCTTGGTAGTTTAGTCTGCCCTGTTCCCATGATGCACTGGGCCAGGGACAGACTGATTTGCATATAGCCAGGTTCTGAACTGGCATGGTGCAGAGAGATAAATAACGGTGATGGATCAAGCCCTGATCTTTGGACTGGGTAAGAGTGGTCTGCTTAATTCAGACACTCTGTTCATCACCACCCCCTTTTCTGAATCGTTTTTGGACACTATAGGTGTGGCAGGGTATACTCAGACATGAGTCCCTTTCTCACTGCACCATCAGGATTCAAGCAAGCCGGGCAGACGAGGCTGAAATGCCAGAAACCGGTCCCCGGTAGCTTGTCTCCTTTCTGGTGAAGAATTGGCTTGGTAGTTTAGTCTGCCCTGTTCCCATGATGCACTGGCCCAGGGACAGACTGATTTGCATATAGCCAGGTTCTGAACTGGGATGGTGCAGTGAGATAAATATCGGTGATGGATCAAGCCCTGATCTTTGGACTGGGTAAGAGTGGTCTGCTTAATTCAGACACTCTGTTCATCACCACCACCTTTTCTGAATCGTTCTTGGCCATTATAGGTGTGGCAGGGTATACTCAGACATGAGTCCCTTTCTCACTACACCATCAGGATTCAAGCAAGCCGGGCCGACGAGGCTGAAATGCCAGAAACCGGTCCCCGGTAGCTTGTCTCCTTTCTGGTGAAGAATTGGCTTGGTAGTTTAGTCTGCCCTGTTCCCATGATGCACTGGGCAAGGGACAGACTGATTTGCATATAGCCAGGTTCTGAACTGGGATGGTGCAGTGAGATAAATAACGGTGATGGATCAAGCCCTGATCTTTGGACTGGGTAAGAGTGGTCTGCTTAATTCAGACACTCTGTTCATCACCACCCCCTTTTCTGAATCGTTCTTGGCCATTATAGGTGTGGCAGGGTATACTCAGACATGAGTCCCTTTCTCACTGCACCATCAGGGTTCAAGCAATCCGGGCCGACGAGGCTGAAATGCCAGAAACCGATCCCCGGTAGCTTGTCTCCTTTCTGGTGAAGAATTGGCTTGGTAGTTTAGTCTGCCCTGTTCCCATGATGCACTGGGCCAGGGACAGACTGATTTGCATATAGCCAGGTTCTGAACTGGGATGGTGCAGTGAGATAAATAATGGTGATGGATCAAGCCCTGATCTTTGGACTGGGTAAGAGTGGTCTGCTTAATTCAGACACTCTGTTCATCACCACCCCCTTTTCTGAATCGTTTTTGGCCACTATAGGTGTGGCAGGGTATACTCAGACATGAGACCCTTTCTCACTGCACCATCAGGATTCAAGCAAGCCGGGCCGACGAGGCTGAAATGCCAGAAACCGGTCCACGGGAGCTTGTCTCCTTTCTGGTGAAGAATTGGCTTGGTAGTTTAGTCTGCCCTGTTCCCATGATGCACTGGGCCAGGGACAGACTGATTTGCATATACCCAGGTTCTGAACTGGGATGGTGCGTTGAGATAAATAACGGTGATGGATCAAGCCCTGATCTTTGGACTGGGTAATAGTGGTCTGCTTAATTCAAACACTCTATTCATCACCACCCCCTTTTCTGAATCGTTTTTGGCCACTATAGGTGTGGCAGGGTATACTCAGACATGAGTCCCTTTCTCACTGCACCATCAGGATTCAAGCAAGCCGGGTCGACGAGGCTGAAATGCCAGAAACCGGTCCCCGGTAGCTTGTATCCTTTCTGGTGAAGAATTGGCTTGGTACTTTAGTCTGCCCTGTTCCCATGATGCACTGGGCCAGGGACAGACTGATTTGCATATAGCCAGGTTCTGAACTGGGATGGTGCAGTGAGATAAATAACGGTGATGGATCAAGCCCTGATCTTTGGACTGGGTAAGAGTGGTCTGCTTAATTCAGACACTCTGTTCATCACCACCCCCTTTTCTGAATCGTTTTTGGACACTATAGGTGTGGCAGGGTATACTCAGACATGAGTCCCTTTCTCACTGCACCATCAAGATTCAAGCAAGCCGGGCCGACGAGGCTGAAATGCCAGAAACCGGTCCCCGGTAGCTTGTCTCCTTTCTGGTGAAGAATTGGCTTGGTACATTAGTCTGCCCTGTTCCCATGATGCACTGGGCCAGGGACAGACTGATTTGCATATAGCCAGGTTCTGAACTGGGATGGTGCAGTGAGACAAATAACGGTGATGGATCAAGCCCTGATCTTTGTACTGGGTAAGAGTGGTCTGCTTAATTCAGACACTCTGTTCATCACCACCCCCTTTTCTGAATCGTTTTTGGCCACTATAGGTGTGGCAGGGTATACTCAGACATGAGTCCCTTTATCACTGCACCACCAGGATTCAAGCAAGCCGGGCCGACGAGGCTGAAATGCCAGAAATCGGTCCCCGGTAGCTTGTCTCCTTTCTGGTGAAGAATTGGCTTGGTACATTGGTCTGCCCTGTTCTCATGATGCACTGGGCCAGGGACAGACTGATTTGCATATAGCCAGGTTCTGAACTGGGATGGTGCAGTGAGATAAATAACGGTGATGGATCAAGCCCTGATCTTTGGACTGGGTAAGAGTGGTCTGCTTAATTCAGACACTCTGTTCATCACCACCCCCTTTTCTGAATCGTTTTTGGCCACTATAGGTGTGGCAGGGTATACTCAGACATGAGTCCCTTTCTCACTGCACCAACAGGATTCAAGCATGCCGGGCCGACGAGGCTGAAATGCCAGAAACCGGTCCCCGTTAGCTTGTCTCCTTTCTGGTGAAGAATTGGCTTGGTAGTTTAGTCTGCCCTGTTCCCATGATGCACTGGGCCAGGGACAGACTGATTTGCATATAGCCAGGTTCTGAACTGGGATGGTGCAGTGAGACAAATAACGGTGATGGATCAAGCCCTGATCTTTGTACTGGGTAAGAGTGGTCTGCTTAATTCAGACACTCTGTTCATCACCACCCCCTTTTCTGAATCGTTATTGGCCACAATAGGTGTGGCAGGGTATACTCAGACATGAGTCACTTTCTCACTGCACCATCAGGATTCAAGCAAGCCGGGCCGACGAGGCTGAAATGCCAGAAACCGGTCCCCGGTAGCTTTTCTCCTTTCTGGTGAAGAATTGGCTTGGTAGTTTAGTCTGCCCTGTTCCCATGATGCACTGGGCCAGGGACAGACTGATTTGCATATAGCCAGGTTCTGAACTGGGATGGTGCAGTGAGATAAATAACGGTGATGGATCAAGCCCTGATCTTTGGACTGGGTAAGAGTGGTCTGCTTAATTCAGACACTCTGTTCATCACCACCCCCTTTTCTGAATCGTTTTTGGCCACTATAGGTGTGGCAGGGTATACTCAGACATGAGTCCCTTTCTCACTGCACCATCAGGATTCAAGCAAGCCTGGCCGACGAGGCTGAAATGCCAGAAACCGGTCCCCGGTAGCTTGTCTCCTTTCTGGTGAAGAATTGGCTTGGTACATTAGTCTGCCCTGTTCCCATGATGCACTGGGCCAGGGACAGACTGATTTGCATATAGCCAGGTTCTGAACTGGGATGGTGCAGTGAGATAAATAACGGTGATGGATCAAGCCCTGATCTTTGGACTGGGTAAGAGTGGTCTGCTTAATTCAGACACTCTGTTCATCACCACCCCCTTTTCTGAATCGTTTTTGGCCACTATAGGTGTGGCAGGGTATACTCAGACATGAGTCCCTTTCTCACTGCACCAACAGGATTCAAGCATGCCGGGCCGACGAGGCTGAAATGCCAGAAACCGGTCCCCGTTAGCTTGTCTCCTTTCTGGTGAAGAATTGGCTTGGTAGTTTAGTCTGCCGTGTTCCCATGATGCACTGGGCCAGGGACAGACTGATTTGCATATAGCCAGGTTCTGAACTGGGATGGTGCAGTGAGACAAATAACGGTGATGGATCAAGCCCTGATCTTTGTACTGGGTAAGAGTGGTCTGCTTAATTCAGACACTCTGTTCATCACCACCCCCTTTTCTGAATCGTTATTGGCCACTATAGGTGTGGCAGGGTATACTCAGACATGAGTCCCTTTATCACTGCACCATCAGGATTCAAGCAAGCCGGGCCGACGAGGCTGAAATGCCAGAAACCGGTCCCCGGTAGCTTTTCTCCTTTCTGGTGAAGAATTGGCTTGGTAGTTTAGTCTGCCCTGTTCCCATGATGCACTGGGCCAGGGACAGACTGATTTGCATATAGCCAGGTTCTGAACTGGGATGGTGCAGTGAGATAAATAACGGTGATGGATCAAGCCCTGATCTTTGGACTGGGTAAGAGTGGATTGCTTAATTTAGACACTCTGTTCATCACCACCCCCTTTTCTGAATCGTTTTTGGCCACTATAGGTGTGGCAGGCTATACTCAGACATGAGTCCCTTTCTTACTGAACCATCAGGATTCAAGCAAGCCGGGCCGACGAGGCTGATATGCCAGAAACCGGTCCCCGGTAGCTTGTCTCCTTTCTGGTGAAGAATTGGCTTGGTAGTTTAGTCTGCCCTGTTCCCATGATGCACTGGGCCAGGGACAGACTGATTTGCATATAGCCAGGTTCTGAACTGGGATGGTGCAGTGAGATAAATAACGGTGATGGATCAAGCCCTGATCTTTGGACTGGGTAAGAGTGGTCTGCTTAATTCAGACACTCTGTTCATCACCACCCCCTTTTCTGAATCGTTCTTGGCCACTATAGGTGTGGCAGGGTATAGTCAGACATGAGTCCCTTTCTCACTGCACCATGAGGATTCAAGCAAACCGGGCCGACGAGGTTGAAATGCCAGAAACCGGTCCCCGGTAGCTTGTCTCCTTTCTTGTGAAGAATTGGCTTGGTAGGTTAGTCTGCCCTGTTCCCATGATGCACTGGGCCAGGGACAGACTGATTTGCATATAGCCAGGTTCTGAACTGGGATGGTGCAGTGAGATAAATAACGGTGATGGATCAAGCCCTGATCTTTGGACTGGGTAAGAGTGGTCTGCTTAATTCAGACACTCTGTTCATCACCACCCCCTTTTCTGAATCGTTTTTGGCCACTATATGTGTGGCAGGGTATACTCAGACATGAGTCCCTTTCTCACTGCACCATCAGGATTCAAGCAAGCCGGGTCGACGAGGCTGAAATGCCAGAAACCGGTCCCCGCTAGCTTGTTTCCTTTCTGGTGAAGAATTGGCTTGGTAGTTTAGTCTGCCCTGTTCCCATGATGCACTGGGCCAGGGACAGACTGATTTGCATATAGCCAGGTTCTGAACTGTGATGGTGCAGTGAGATAAATAATGGTGATGGATCAAGCCCTGATCTTTGGACTGGGTAAGAGTGGTCTGCTTAATTCAGACACTCTGTTCATCACCACCCCCTTTTCTGAATCGTTTTTGGCCACTATAGGTGTGGCAAGGTATACTCAGACATGAGCCCCTTTCTCACTGCACCATCAGGATTCAAGCAAGCCGGGCCGACGAGGCTGAAATGCCAGAAACCGGTCCCCGGTAGCTTGTCTCCTTTCTGGTGAAGAATTGGCTTGGTAGTTTAGTCTGCCCTGTTCCCATGATGCACTGGGCCAGGGACAGACTGATTTGCATATCCCAGGTTCTGAACTGGGATGGTGCAGTGAGATAAATAACGGTGATGGATCAAGCCCCGATCTTTGGACTGGGTAAGAGTGGTCTGCTTTATTCAGACACTCTGTTCATCACCACCCCCTTTTCTGAAACGTTTTTGGCCACTATAGGTGTGGCAGGGTATACTCAGACATGAGTCCCTTTCTCACTGCACCATCAGGATTCAAGCAAGCCGGGTCGACGAGGCTGAAATGCCAGAAACCGGACCCCGGTAGCTTGTCTCCTTTCTGGTGAAGAATTGGCTTGGTACATTAGTCTGCCCTGTTCCCATGATGCACTGGGCCAGGGACAGACTGATTTGCATATAGCCAGGTTCTGAACTGGGATGGTGCAGTGAGACAAATAACGGTGATGGATCAAGCCCTGATCTTTGTACTGGGTAAGAGTGGTCTGCTTAATTCAGACACTCTGTTCATCACCACCCCCTTTTCTGAATCGTTTTTGGCCACTATAGGTGTGGCAGGGTATACTCAGACATGAGTCCCTTTATCACTGCACCACCAGGATTCAAGCAAGCCGGGCCGACGAGGCTGAAATGCCAGAAATCGGTCCCCGGTAGCTTGTCTCCTTTCTGGTGAAGAATTGGCTTGGTACATTGGTCTGCCCTGTTCTCATGATGCACTGGGCCAGGGACAGACTGATTTGCATATAGCCAGGTTCTGAACTGGGATGGTGCAGTGAGATAAATAACGGTGATGGATCAAGCCCTGATCTTTGGACTGGGTAAGAGTGGTCTGCTTAATTCAGACACTCTGTTCATCACCACCCCCTTTTCTGAATCGTTTTTGGCCACTATAGGTGTGGCAGGGTATACTCAGACATGAGTCCCTTTCTCACTGCACCAACAGGATTCAAGCATGCCGGGCCGACGAGGCTGAAATGCCAGAAACCGGTCCCCGTTAGCTTGTCTCCTTTCTGGTGAAGAATTGGCTTGGTAGTTTAGTCTGCCCTGTTCCCATGATGCACTGGGCCAGGGACAGACTGATTTGCATATAGCCAGGTTCTGAACTGGGATGGTGCAGTGAGACAAATAACGGTGATGGATCAAGCCCTGATCTTTGTACTGGGTAAGAGTGGTCTGCTTAATTCAGACACTCTGTTCATCACCACCCCCTTTTCTGAATCGTTATTGGCCACAATAGGTGTGGCAGGGTATACTCAGACATGAGTCACTTTCTCACTGCACCATCAGGATTCAAGCAAGCCGGGCCGACGAGGCTGAAATGCCAGAAACCGGTCCCCGGTAGCTTTTCTCCTTTCTGGTGAAGAATTGGCTTGGTAGTTTAGTCTGCCCTGTTCCCATGATGCACTGGGCCAGGGACAGACTGATTTGCATATAGCCAGGTTCTGAACTGGGATGGTGCAGTGAGATAAATAACGGTGATGGATCAAGCCCTGATCTTTGGACTGGGTAAGAGTGGTCTGCTTAATTCAGACACTCTGTTCATCACCACCCCCTTTTCTGAATCGTTTTTGGCCACTATAGGTGTGGCAGGGTATACTCAGACATGAGTCCCTTTCTCACTGCACCATCAGGATTCAAGCAAGCCTGGCCGACGAGGCTGAAATGCCAGAAACCGGTCCCCGGTAGCTTGTCTCCTTTCTGGTGAAGAATTGGCTTGGTACATTAGTCTGCCCTGTTCCCATGATGCACTGGGCCAGGGACAGACTGATTTGCATATAGCCAGGTTCTGAACTGGGATGGTGCAGTGAGATAAATAACGGTGATGGATCAAGCCCTGATCTTTGGACTGGGTAAGAGTGGTCTGCTTAATTCAGACACTCTGTTCATCACCACCCCCTTTTCTGAATCGTTTTTGGCCACTATAGGTGTGGCAGGGTATACTCAGACATGAGTCCCTTTCTCACTGCGCCAACAGGATTCAAGCATGCCGGGCCGACGAGGCTGAAATGCCAGAAACCGGTCCCCGTTAGCTTGTCTCCTTTCTGGTGAAGAATTGGCTTGGTAGTTTAGTCTGCCGTGTTCCCATGATGCACTGGGCCAGGGACAGACTGATTTGCATATAGCCAGGTTCTGAACTGGGATGGTGCAGTGAGACAAATAACGGTGATGGATCAAGCCCTGATCTTTGTACTGGGTAAGAGTGGTCTGCCTAATTCAGACACTCTGTTCATCACCACCCCCTTTTCTGAATCGTTATTGGCCACTATAGGTGTGGCAGGGTATACTCAGACATGAGTCCCTTTATCACTGCACCATCAGGATTCAAGCAAGCCGGGCCGACGAGGCTGAAATGCCAGAAACCGGTCCCCGGTAGCTTTTCTCCTTTCTGGTGAAGAATTGGCTTGGTAGTTTAGTCTGCCCTGTTCCCATGATGCACTGGGCCAGGGACAGACTGATTTGCATATAGCCAGGTTCTGAACTGGGATGGTGCAGTGAGATAAATAACGGTGATGGATCAAGCCCTGATCTTTGGACTGGGTAAGAGTGGATTGCTTAATTTAGACACTCTGTTCATCACCACCCCCTTTTCTGAATCGTTTTTGGCCACTATAGGTGTGGCAGGCTATACTCAGACATGAGTCCCTTTCTTACTGAACCATCAGGATTCAAGCAAGCCGGGCCGACGAGGCTGATATGCCAGAAACCGGTCCCCGGTAGCTTGTCTCCTTTCTGGTGAAGAATTGGCTTGGTAGTTTAGTCTGCCCTGTTCCCATGATGCACTGGGCCAGGGACAGACTGATTTGCATATAGCCAGGTTCTGAACTGGGATGGTGCAGTGAGATAAATAACGGTGATGGATCAAGCCCTGATCTTTGGACTGGGTAAGAGTGGTCTGCTTAATTCAGACACTCTGTTCATCACCACCCCCTTTTCTGAATCGTTCTTGGCCACTATAGGTGTGGCAGGGTATAGTCAGACATGAGTCCCTTTCTCACTGCACCATGAGGATTCAAGCAAACCGGGCCGACGAGGTTGAAATGCCAGAAACCGGTCCCCGGTAGCTTGTCTCCTTTCTTGTGAAGAATTGGCTTGGTAGGTTAGTCTGCCCTGTTCCCATGATGCACTGGGCCAGGGACAGACTGATTTGCATATAGCCAGGTTCTGAACTGGGATGGTGCAGTGAGATAAATAACGGTGATGGATCAAGCCCTGATCTTTGGACTGGGTAAGAGTGGTCTGCTTAATTCAGACACTCTGTTCATCACCACCCCCTTTTCTGAATCGTTTTTGGCCACTATAGGTGTGGCAAGGTATACTCAGACATGAGCCCCTTTCTCACTGCACCATCAGGATTCAAGCAAGCCGGGCCGACGAGGCTGAAATGCCAGAAACCGGTCCCCGGTAGCTTGTGTCCTTTCTGGTGAAGAATTGGCTTGGTAGTTTAGTCTGCCCTGTTCCCATGATGCACTGGGCCAGGGACAGACTGATTTGCATATCCCAGGTTCTGAACTGGGATGGTGCAGTGAGATAAATAACGGTGATGGATCAAGCCCCGATCTTTGGACTGGGTAAGAGTGGTCTGCTTAATTCAGACACTCTGTTCATCACCACCCCCTTTTCTGAAACGTTTTTGGCCACTATAGGTGTGGCAGGGTATACTCAGACATGAGTCCCTTTCTCACTGCACCATCAGGATTCAAGCAAGCCGGGTCGACGAGGCTGAAATGCCAGAAACCGGACCCCGGTAGCTTGTCTCCTTTCTGGTGAAGAATTGGCTTGGTAGTTTAGTCTGCCCTGTTCCCATGATGCACTGGGCCAGGGACAGACTGATTTGCATGTAGCCAGGTTCTGAACTGGGATGGTGCAGTGAGATAAATAACGGTGATGGATCAAGCCCTGATCTTTGGACTGGGTAAGAGTAGTCTGCTTAATTCAGACACTCTGTTCATCACCACCCCCTTTTCTGAATCGTTTTTGGCCACTATAGGTGTGGCAGGGTATACTCAGACACGAGTCCCTTTCTCACTGCACCATCAGGATTCAAGCAAGCCGGGCCGACGAGGCTGAAATGCCAGAAATCGGTCCCCGGTAGCTTGTCTCCTTTCTGGTGAAGAATTGGCTTGGTACATTAGTCTGCCCTGTTCCCATGGTGCACTGGGCCAGGGACAGACTGATTTGCATATAGCCAGGTTCTGAACTAGGATGGGGCAGTGAGACAAATAACGGTGATGGATCAAGCCCTGATCTTTGGACTGGGTAAGAGTCCTCCCCCCCCAACCCCCTTTTCTGAATCGTTGATCTAAGATAAGCAGGCCCTTGACCTTTTATTGCCCTAACAGTCAGGACCAAAGATTTGGCCTGAATGCAGCTAGTCACAGGCAACAAGTGCAGCTACTTCAGATGAGGGGCGATTGAGTGGCAGTAGCGGATATTGCATTTCAACCTTGCCACGTCATTCTGCACAATCTGCAGATGTTTAATCAAATAGGCCGGAGCTGCCACCTACAGACAATTTGCACAGTTCAAATGTGATGTTATGAGAACGTGAATCACTTACATTGGTAAGTGATTTTGGAAAGCCTCGGGTATGCCAATTTCAAATAACTCCCCGTACGGAGAGTGACCATTTTCTACAAATTAATAAGATAACGTATAAAATGGATTTGATACAATCAATTAAAGAAATAACTTTGGGCCCTCAAGTACATAATCTAAAGAACCTGAAATGGAGAGGCCCGAGGCAAGAAATGGTAATGATGCAGGTTTACTCCTGTGCACGTCCTATTGATATAATAAAAAGCAAATTAAATCCACAAGAAAATATGGTCCTCATTTAGGAAAAGTTACCCATCACTACGTGAAAACAGCGATGTGCCCCTTTTCATTGCTGCCTCCTTGCGACACCAATGATGCCTCATATTTACAGTATGACATATCATGTCGCAAGGAGTTACAGATACATCAGTATTTCTGACGTATCTGTAGGCTCAAAAATGATGCATTGCTGGAGTGTGTCACAAAAGTGACGCAACCCCAGCAATGTGTCCTTTCACATGGGGCAAGCCCCATGTGAAGGGCTTGTGTCTGCTGTGAGGCAGGCGTAAGATATTGACGCAATGGCGTCCTAGAAGTGACGCAATGAAATTAATAGATTACACTGCGTCACTTCTACGAGTCTTACGTGCGATGGCCCACCTGCATACATTATACCTGAAGCAGGTATAAAGTAGCACAGGGGTTTATAAAGTGACGCATCTGCTTAGATGCATCACTATGTAAATATGGCGCAACAAGGCTCACTTTTTACGCCACTGGTGCATCACAAAAAGTGATGCACCAGCAGTGCAAAAGTGACGCAAGGGCTCATAAATAAGCCCCTATTTATTTAGAAGAAGGTGAACTGCAAAAGGCATAGGAAAGTTTAATTAATATAATATTGGAAACATTTCGAGCAAAAAATCAAATAAGTAAGAGTAATTTCAGTACAAAGCAAAATGATATATTTGGACCCCAAAAAAGTTAATATTACATGAAATTAGGTAAATCTTGAAGCACCTAAGACAAGGTGTTTAAACGGATAAAAAACTGATTGCAAAATTTACAAACTCAATATAACAAAAATTGTAGGAAATCAAAAGAAGATCAGAAGTTGACTTGTGGTATAAACACTTGATGGCAAATAAACAATGTTGGCAGTTAAAAAACAGATTGTCTTTTGGAAAGAATAGACAACAAAATGCGGAGATAAATGCTGCCTCATGGGAAGCCCATGTTCAAGAAATGTATGGTGATCCTGCACCTAAAGTTAACAAAGGTAGCTCAGAAGTAGAGTCCAAAATGCAAGAACATTTATTCTTAAAATCTCAGACAGACAATATGGTTCACGAAAAGAAAAATGCAAACAATATACTTCATAACACAAATACATTGTTAATATCAGACATAGATCAATTGATAAGACTCATAATGAAAATAAAGCCAAAAGGTATGGCTGGACCGAATGGAATCCCCAACGCAGTATATAAAGGAAACGAGACATATTGGACTCTCTACTTTTTACCTCTATTTAATGAGCTGTACTGCACAAATCGAATTCTGGACCCATGGAAAGGTAACATCATTCAAATGATTTTTAAATGTGGAAATCAGTCATCATCTATAAATTAAAGGCTTATAGCCTTACGAAATGTAGAAGTGAAGCTCTAATCCTCTTACTTACTGGAGCACCTATAATCATCGACAGGATAATAAGCTTATTCAAGCAGGATTAAGGGCTGGGATGGGAACATCAACAAATCTAACATCATTAACATTCTTAGCCGAAAAGGCAAAAAACAAGAAGAAGGCCTGTTTGGTAGACTATAAGTCCGCATTTGATCGAGTGCCTTGCAGCCTCTTATGCCAAAAATTTGCTAAATGGGGCATTGAAAACATTTTGCTGAGGGCTAATATTGAGTTATATGCAGGAACATAGGCACAGGTTAAAATTGGAGATGGCAGATGAGCAACAAACAAAAGAGAGACAAGGAATGGATTAAAACATGGGTGTGTTAGCCCCAGGCTTGATTAATTCATATCTTGCTGACCTTGCAGAAGCACTTCAGAAAGATAACTTCAACCCGCCTTCCCTGGCTTACAAGGAAATAAGATGCATTCAGTATGCAGATGACATTGTCCTATTGAGCCATAAGCCAATAGGACTACATCGCAGTATGAAGGCTCTGAAAATGTACATGAACAAACATAGATGAGAATTAAATCTGCAAAAAACAAAAGTGGTTCGACTGATAGGATCAGATTCACAGAACTAACTAAAGACAAAGTCTTAAACTTAGTACTTTTAGCAATCACAGAATGCACTTACTACTTTTGGTGTTCACAGAATGATTTACTACTTTTGGTATTCACAGAATAAACTCACTACTTTTGGTATTCAAGGAATGAACTTACTACTTTTGGTATTCACAGAATGGATTTACGACTACTAAGCTTACTAGCCGGAATCTCAGCTTACAGCCCAGAATCTCCGCTTAAGGACTGGAATCTCCGATTTCGGGCCGTTATAAACGCACTTTGGTCGTTGATCATTTTCCTCAAGGGTAAACACCTATCCAAGTGCCTAACATAACCCACCATGCAAAAGGTTACACACTGCAGCCAATCCCAGCCCTGCAGGGTGCATAAATGCAGAGCAGACCCACATAAACTTTTTCAAGATGTCGCTGAATATGTTTGTTGCTCTGCCCCTGCCATGTGGCAAAACTCCTTGAGGAGGAGAAGGAGAGCAGCGAGGATCTTTAGACAGAGGATCAACCTATTTGGAATGTCCAGCCAAGATGTAAGGGCCAGGTACAGTTTCCCTCCAGAGGTCCTCTTAGACATGGTATGTGAGTGGGAGCATGAGATCAACTCCGTGACCTGCTGCTCCCATGCAATACCAGTTTATCTCAAGATCCTTTCTGCTCTCCATTTTGTTGCCACTGGGTCTTTCCAAAGGGTCTCCAGTGAACAGGTGGGCATTTCCCAAGCAAGCCAGTTTCGATGCCTGCATCAGGTACTGAGATGCATCACTGCTAGAGCCCACAACCACATACAAATGCCCCATACACTGGCCAGGAGACAAAAGGCAGTACGAGATTTCTATCTCATTGCACACTTCCCACATGTGCTGAGTGCAATTGATTATGGACATGTGGCCCTGACATTGTGGAGAAGTGTGGCTCAGGGGTTAGAGGCGGCAGATCCGGAAGCTGAGATCGGCCCTAGACCAGGGTTCAATTCCCCGCCTCGGCGGGTCTTGGGCCAAAAATTCCACGGACTCGATAATTCTCGCTCCGGTGCCTTCTCGACTCACGGGTTCACACTCTGCGACTCTGGGCAATAGCTTGCTTAATCTCCACAACGGCCCCTCGCGGCGGGATGCCTGGCTTTCACCTTGTGGATACCCTGCCGGGGCTATCTCACAGGGGAATACCAGGACGGGTTCCCTAAGCAAGCGCCGGGAAACCCACTGTGGGTAGCTGTGCGCTATATAAGCTCAAATACATTTACATTTACATCCAGCCACCCCGCCACATGGCACACATCTTCTGCAACGGACACCAATGATATTCCATCAATGTGCAAGCTGTCTGTGATGCCAGTGGGAGGTTCATTGATGTGCATGCAGTGTTCCTAGGCAGTACTCATGACAGCTTCATATTTCGCATGACACCTCTTGCCTAGCGGATGACTGCGGGAAAATTTGGCAACATCTGGCTACGGGGAAAGTACCGAGCACTAAAAATGAGACATATGTCTTATTGAAATGTCTGAATAGCACACAACATTAACTAATGTGCAATAGGAATCATAAAGCTACACACATGGCCCTACAGACACTGCATGTACTAAAGTATAGATCATGTCCTGTGCAACTCAAAGAGGGAAATGTAACCAACTGCCCTTTCTTCTCTCTTCAGTCGACGCTGGGTATACACTCTCCCCACATCTCATCACCCCTTACACGCGTGCAAACACTTTTGGTCTGTTGAAGTCACGATTCAGATGTCTTGACCGTACAGGGGGTGTGCTGCTGTACTCCCCTGAAGTTATGTGCAAGATCATATTGGCCTGTTGTGTTTTGCACAACATTGCTTTAACGCATTGCTTACACATACCTCTGGAACCTCAGCTAGCTCTGAATCTGGGAAACCGGGCCACTGCACATAACCGAGGTCAGGGTATGCAAGTCCATGATCAGCTCGTTGTCACGTTTTTCACATGACCAACCTGTAGTGTCATGGAAAAAATGTGGTTTGCTGTCTGTTGTAAATGATGAAACTTGGATAGACACGACCGTGTCAATATATTCCATCCTGAGAAATCCACAATCACTGCATGTAAATCACGGCTGTTGAACAGTAGTGATGTCAGCAATCAGTGTAGTGGATGCCCCTAAACAATCTATTCAAGCAGATGAAAAACTATACATGTTCTGAGAGACCTACATGGTCCTTAGGAGGATGGGTCACTCAATCACAAAAGGCCAAACCTATTGCCGCATCAGGCCTGTGCACTCAACAGATTTGACTACCCTCCAAATGATGGGCCCACAACTTGAGTGATGATGTCATGGGTGAATCAGGCAACATGTGTTTGCGATATACAGCCATGACCCACCCCATTGTTACGTAACACATCACACAACTCTTGTAATGAGCACTCAATATGGACTACATGCACCATAATGCAAAGTAGGAGAAAACGAAACTGGGGTTTGATGTTGTGTCACCCCAGCCTCCTGTCCGCACAGAAATTTCATGAAATGGTCTGTTCCCCCTTTTGTTACATGTTCATGATTTTAACCTGCACTGCCATTTTAGGTTTTTCCACAAATGAACTGCAGGATGGCAGTGGATTTGATTAGTGAATATGGATGGATCAGGATGAATACAAAATGGCTGCCAACAATTTCCTGTGATGTATTTCCTGTCTCCCACATCCTGTAAAACATTACCTGTATGAAATAATGTGTTCCGGGTTAATCTCGGACCGTAATGCTCAGATGCGAACCCGCCTCTCTAAATCCATAAACAGATGAGGATCATGTGACCTGGTTAGTGTACCACCACAAATGAAAGCTCACACCATAGCACTGAGGTGTTAAACGGAGATATACATTATACAAGCAAATTCACCAACTCCAGCCACAACTTTCTGTCCCTTCGCTATCAACCCTGTTCTCAGAATGCTGAAGCTTTCTGCTCATTGAAATTGTTGACAAGGCTGTACACGATCCAGCAGCTGTAGAGGGAAATTACAAATTCTCAATGATCAGCATTACTGATTGACAAACAGGCACATATGACACTCATAATATGTATATCACTTTGTAAACAACAGCTGTTGATTCCATACAGAAGGGGATCTTGATCTCTGTCATGGTTTAGTAATCTAAGCTAGTGACACAATTTATACCAGAATTACCTGATGGGCAGGTGCGAGAGGGTGTCACTCCTGCAGCCAGGATGTCATGCAGTAATACCTACGTATTTATTCCAAACACGTGGTTCATGTCGTGGGACCTAACTGTGCCCCATGGCACCTACTAGCATCCCTCCAGTCCGGACTGGAGGGACGCTAGTAGGTGCCTAAAAGAGGGAGGTATTCTCGAAGCAAATTTGCTGGGATACTGAACCCCTCCGAGTCCATGGGGCACAGTCAGGTCCCACGACATGAACTACGTGTTTGGAATAAATACGTAGGTATTACTGCATGCACTAATTATAGATTGCAGCATTTATTTAATTTAATTAAAAGAACTCATTACAGAGCTAAGGAGTGGCGAACACAGGGCTGGTCCCTGTGTAGTCCCGAAGAAGTGCTTGGGGTATGCACAAAACATGTTGACGACAGGAGTTGATAGGTACACCTTAGCACATTGCGTTTAGGGACCCCTATTCTTCCACCCTATTTTTAATATTACCACCTAGAGGCAAGAATAAAGTCTATTGAAAACCTACTGGGCAGGTATTTTTTAATACATCACTTAGTCCACTCCACTATCACATCTGCACCACACATAGTCATTTATAAGTGCTCCTACGTAATTCGCAAGTCACAGCACGCCCCAGCCCGTAGAGGACTGGGATGGCCCCAATGATGAAGCATGTCACCATGGGGCAACCCTGGTGAGTGAGGGGACACCTAGAAAAAGAGCAATTTCTCCTTTTCTACTTACTATGACTTTCCAGACAACCCCATTGAGTGTTGTGTATGGATTTATAGTGACTAGCAAGGCTCTCAGGTATCTGGTAACAGAGACCTTATGTTGAACATCAACAGACAAACCTTTATGAGAAGGTTACTGAAATTCAAGGAAGGGGATAACTGACCCGGACTCATCTGCATTACAATGATTTCACATTCACCATACGACCAACAGGTTTCGTGAGTGTAATGTCTGTTGACAAGTCAAGAGGTGTTCATGTGTGAGATGTGAAATAGTCAGGTACATAATGTTGATCATTTGTTCTCCCCTACGCAAGAAGTCATAAAGCTCATTTCTGACTGAGAGAACACAGATTTCTTATGTCCATCCTTTGAGTGTTCTCTGGTTGCATACCCTAATTCCAACATCATGGTAGTATTTAGCAGACAACGGATGGTGTCTTGTACAGCAGACATCCGAACCTCATATGTCAACCTCTCACCTATATGTAAATACAGTAGAGTAGGAGGCAAGCAGATTGCAACATTTGGTAATGATCCCACATTGCGGCTAAGTTGAGAAGCTTTGATACTTACCTCCTGCACTGAATTAGCGTGTTGCTTTTCAGCCAAGTGATTTGACAAAGAGATTCCACTTAGCAGCCCATACACCCATCTCAAAGGAACACGACTGGCCTCATCCATACCAATTTTAATATGATTTTGCCATGGATATTTTGATAGGGAGTTTTCATATCATTGAATTGTAAGCCAGTTATCTTTTGGACACTTCATATGACACATTGTACTATTTTATGTCAATTCTGCACTCACTTGGCATACATTTTGTGTCATCCTTTCATTAGCCACCATAGTCTGATCTGGTATGTGATTAAATGCCATATGTAAGCATATTGTGATGCAGGACAACAGTGTTGTACAACACATACAGCATACAGTGGAGATCAAAGGCACATTTAATGAGCATTCAGGTGCATTAATATTGAGTTTACTTACCATGGTCCAGTATTGGTCAAGTGTGTGGCCCCGGACCAGATGTCGCAGTCAACCTTGTAGCAGAAGTCAGTGTGTGTCTCTGATTCTGGGAGGACCTCATCGTACCTACTATGATAAGTGTGTTGGCAACTTTACATTTCAGCTGGCACATGTGACACACTCAATTTTAGGCACAAAGGATAAGCACAAGCAGTTGTGGGCACCACCGTTGCAAAAGTGTGTGTCACTTAATATCATGAGTGATCCCACATATAAGGTATAATGGGCCCACTACCTAGAATCAACGTATATCAGAATTACACGACTCCGAATCCTGAAATAAAGTTCACTATCATGTTTTGTTAATGGCCAACAAACAAGCCATCCAATGTAAGAAGTACATGACCAGCTGGGTGGACTGGGCCATTTCATGTATAGTGAAAACATTCTGGGGTGCACCATGGATGGATTGCCATTACTACTGACAATGGTAGCTCACTTCTTGTTCCTCATTGTTATATTTGTTAACATTTGAATTCTTGATGATGTCTACAGGCACTATTACAATATAGTGGGGAGACCCTTTTGACTTGTTGTGGCACTCGATTGCAGGATTGAATTTCCAGGTCTGGGACTGTTGGTGGAATACATGTTCACCAATCACAAAGGTATGATGAGCCAAGACATATTATATTTTATCTTTCGATATTCACATATGTCATTTGGTAAAGGTGAATGTCAATTCACAAATCCAATAGTTATTAAGATAATTTTTCATCTCAGGTTACCTTTCACATTCTGGCACTAAAGGTCCCTCTGTTGACTCCTAACAATGTATGCCTTTTGACCATCTCCTGACCAGTTTGACTTACCAGTTTGTGAGGGTGGTTTGCCTTGCTCTGGATGATGTCCTTTCCTCCCAGAGGATGCAAGGACCTCTGCTACTGCGGTTGTCTGTGCTCTGGCTGAATATGTCAATAGGTGAGAAAAGAGAAAAGTAACTAAATGGGAAATGTAAATGTGGAACTTTTCAGGCATTACCGCATATCTTCTGCATGCTAACAGTGTTGTGAAGTTCTGCATCAGACGGGGCAGGTTGATGCAGTGGGGCATTGGGGTTGTAATGATGTGGCAGGGTGGGAAATAAACAACAGAATATGTGAGTGACATACTTTGATCTGAGGATTCTCTCACCTCCTGCTTTGTGATTTTGTGGCAGATTTACTGGCACCATGCTAGATATTTAAGCCGCTGTTGAGTCACTTCTGTGACACAGTGGCGGCTGAAACCATGTGCCACGTTGCGCCTTAGTTACAACGTGAAGCATCTAGAGAGATGCATCATGTTGTGTACCCTTGCCCAACATTTAACCTTTTCAGGTTTAATGTAAGTAGGGTGAGCATTCCTTTGTGAAATGCCTCGTGAAAGTGATGCAATGAAATCTACAAGATTCCATTAAGTCACTGTTCATAGGCTGCTGCGACGAAACCGTACGCATTCTCAAAGCAGAAGTAAGGAGTGGCACAGCACGTTAGGTATGGGCGGTCCATGAATATTGTTGGAGTTGCATTGCACTTGGGACACAACTCCAGCAAATTGTTGCCCTTATGACATCAGAAGGGACACACATTTGTCTATCCATGTGCCGCGGTGCGCAGCATTGTTAATGCGATGCATCCGTGATGGCACAAGGGTAGAATTGCAAGTCGCATTGGTGCTGGCGCATTCTCTGCTAATATGCAGGGATGCCCCAGTCCTTGTAAATCTGCCCCCTTCTATTGTCCCAAATAATTTGTCAGTTGACTTTCATATACTCCGCAACCCCTTAAATTTTTGACTGACTCAGGCACATCTGGATGAGTGAAAAGGGCACTTTGTCAATTGCTACTTAGCAGGGTTAGGTATATACGGCAGCAGTACTATGCCCATGTTTTCAATTGTGGGAGAGGGATTTGCCATTTCAATTACAAAGGATTCTGGGACTTGTGGGACAACATACAGAAGGAAACCCATGAGTCTCTGACTTTGTACAACTTCCTCACTCATAATGCCAGTGCAACACAGACAATCTTTTCATACACTTTACTTGTCATCCCATTTACCTAGTGCCACGTTGCGGACATCACTCACAGGCAACCCATGGAGCATGTGGGGATGGATTGTGGTGAGGATATCCTCCTCTTGTGGGGTGAGATGGAGGCGGGTACCGGAGTATGGGAAAGGGAGGATCCTGTTCAATTCGATTCTGGAGTCCTTTTCCTTCTCCCTCTGCTTTTCATCCTGCCACTTCTTCTTGATATCCTGGACGGTGCGCCTCTCCTCCCATAAAGCTGTGACAGCAGTGGATAATTGCTGTCATTGGGAGACCATATAGGCGTTTGTGGTGCCTCACTTTGTACTCCACAAGCATGGTGGTCTCCTCAGTGGTAATGTCTTCTTCCTCCTCATTTGTTCCATTTTTCTCTGGCGATGTACAGCGATTGTAAATATAAACTCTCTGTGGCCAAACCTGTTCCTTCAATGTTTGCTGCTTGTATATGTTTAGTGGTGCTGGTCTTGCAGTTAGTATTAATTGACTTCAGCTGGAGCGTGGTGGGGGATGGTGGGCAGTTGAAATGATCAGCAGGCCAAAATGGTGATATTCCTGCAGAAAATTGGGAGTTCCGGCCTGCAAGCGGAGACTCTGGGCCGTAAGCAGAGATTCTGGCTCATAAGAGGACATTCCACTCCGGGGCGGAATTTCCAGTCCGAGCGCGGGCGTAAATTTAGTATTCTTAAATCCATTCTGTGAATACGAAAAGTAGTAAGTTCATTCTGTGAATATCAAAAGTAGTAAGTTCATTCTGTGAATACCAAAAGTAGTATGTTCATTCTGTGAATACCAAAATAGTAGTAAGTTTAGGATTTTGTCTTAAGTTCATTCTGTGAATACCAAAATGGTGGTTTAAGTTTAGGATTTTGTCTTAAATTCATTCTGTGAATACCAAAATGGTAGTAAATTTAGGATTTTACTTAAATTCATTTTTTGAATACCAAAATGGTAATAAGTTTAGGATTTTGTCTTAAGTTCATTCTGTGAATACCAAAATGGTGGTTTAAGTTTAGGATTTTGTCTTAAATTCATTCTGTGAATACCAAAATGGTAGTAAGTTTAGGATTTTGACTTAAATTCATTCTTTGAATACCAAAATGGTAATAAGTTTAGGATTTTGTCTTAAGTTCATTCTGTGAATACCAAAATGGTCGTTTAAGTTTACGATTTTGTCTTCAGTTCATTGTGTGAATAACAAAATGGTGGTAAGTTAAGGATTTTTTATTAAGTTCAATATGTGAACCGGGCCCGTAGACTGCAAATACAAATCCTATTCCTGGTTCCTAGGATTCAATATTGAGCATCAAATGAAGTACAAACAGCACTCTGCAAAGATGATGGCAAAAGCCTGATTGTTAACTTATGGCTTTAAGCTAATAAAAAGGACATTGAAAAGTGAATGCCAACAGTTATGTATGGCACAGAAATGATGAAGGGTCGTGAAGCAACAATCATAAACAAACATTCAAGTGAGAGTATACAAATCAGTTATTAATATATCAAAATCAGACTCGCCAGCCCATGTCGGTCTTGAGTTTGGAATGGTAAATCAAACATTTCGAAGTAAAACAGTTTTTTTGACCTTATGCTGGAGACTGTGGGCATCTGAAAGACACATTATTGATAACTTGTGCTGTCAGGAAATAGAAGAATAAAAACTGATGAATAAAAAAGGATCCTGGGGATCTTACCTAATGTACACCACTTATTTCTATTCTAACCCATTACTTTATTTTAACTATAGCATTAGTAGTTAAGCAGGACATACAAAGTTTAGTTCAAGGAGAAGCATGCGCATTAGTATGTGTAGTTTGAGGCAGCCATCTTAGGCACTACTGCGCGCCTGCAAAGAATTCCCACCAAATGTAATAGATGTCTACTACATAGATGTAGTAGACGCATGCGCAGAAAGGTTCCCACATTTTTTTTTTTTTCTGATTTTGTATAGCGCCTGGTTACACTGACAGTGTGTCCCCGCGCTGTCAGAAGAGTCAGTTGCTCCGACAGTCAGAACAGGACGGGTTAATCTTTGGGAAAGAGGAAAGTTTTCAGTTTCCTGCGAAAGATGAGCTCCGATGATTCCACTCTTAGGCTCAGGGGGAGAGAGTTCCATTTGTGTGCCACCAGAGTCCGAAATGATCTGCCTCCCATTCTGGCTTTCTTGTGTCTGGGAACAGCCAGAAGGCCTGCACCTAATGAGCGGAGTTGACGGGTAGGAGTATAGGGGCATAGCAGGTTATGAAGGAAGGCCGGACCCTTGCCATGTACAATCCTGTGACCAATGCACAGGGCCTTAAAATCAATCCTTTCGTTAATCGGGAGCCAGTGTAGTGTTTGTAGGGATTTTTTAGAGGAGGCTCTTCTAGGCAGCCGGAGGACCAGGCGAGCTGCAGCATTCTGGATTGTCTGCAGTCGCCGCCGACTAGAGACGTTGGCACCTAGATACAGGGCATTTCCGTAGTCCAGTCTTGACGTGACAAGAGCATGGACCAGGGTCTTCCTTGAGGATTCAGGGAGCAGGTCGATGGTTTTGCGGAGTTTCCATAGAGTCGAAAAGCAAGTGCCAGCTACTCGTCTAGTGTGGAAGTCGTAACCAAGCTTTGAGTCCACCCATACTCCGAGATTTTTCACCTGATCACTGGGGGTAGGGAGGGGCCCCAAGGTCTGCGGCCACCAGGCAGATGTCCAGACTGAGGGGGGTTTTCCCACAATCAGCACCTCAGTCTTGTCACCGTTAAGACGGAGGCAGTTCTTCGCCATCCATTCAGCCATCTCCTGGAGGCATGCTGAGAAGTTTGCAGCGGCTAGTTCAGAGGGTTGGGTCAGAGCGACCACCAGCTGGGTGTCGTCTGCGTATGTTACTACTTCCACCCCATAGCGTTCCGCAGTAATGGCCACGGGGGTGACATATAGATTAAAAAGTGTTGGACTGAGGCTAGATCCCTGCGGCACTCCTTGACCAAGGTCAAATGTGTCGGATCGTGCTCCTCCTTGCTGCACCAAGAAGCTGCGGTTGGTAAGAAAAGATTCCAACCATAGCCAGGCCATGCCTGTCACTCCTCCTTTCTTCAGACACTGTAGCAACGTATGATGTGCTACAGTGTCGAAGGCTGCGCTGAGGTCCAGGAGCACCAGTGCCGCCACATGTCCTGCGTCCACGTGCTTCCTCAGTGCCTCAGTCGAAAAAAGGAGTGCTGATTCTGTGGAATGGCGGGCTCGGAAGCCCGATTGGTTAGTATGCAGGAGGCCTCTGGACTCTATGTGTGCTGAGAGTTGTTGATTGACTTTCGGCAGCCATTTTAGGACTATAGGATTACTGTTAGTAAAAGCACATGGGACAGCTTCCCATAGATACAAAAATGTCGTATGGTGCAATTATTAGTACTTACAACACATGTTAGTTAATAAGTTACATGTTATTTTGAGAGGGCTGAATCCGAGCAAGTTTCTTCACGTATGAAACCTTGCTCCATCACCCGCATCAACAGAAAAGGGCAAGAATGTGCCGTAGCTGTGAGATATGGCACATTTCTGTTGTCTCCTATTGTGCTGGCTCAAAGATGGCTGCTAATGCAGGCACTCTAAATTGGCACAACTGTTTTTGTGAAGAAAGGAAAACCTTCCTTCACAAAAACAACTATTATGCCACCACTGGGAAGGTCAATGCCCATAGCACACCTACTCAAGGCAATGTGAGGCAACACAGTGACTTGCACTGAGTTGCCTTACATCATATCTAGGAGGCCATGAAAAGCCACGCCGAGTGGCTTGCCGTGGCCTCATAAATATATTCCAAAAGTAGATCAAAGGATCATGGCAACCAGGTTTAGGTAGGGCACACTACTGTAATCCAGGTAAAGTGTACAAAAAACAGTATTCAGTGGTGCTCCAAAGAATGGGAAGGAAAGAGTTCGGTTACCACAACCCCACAGTATTCAAGGAGTGGATATTCAAACTCAAACAATTCCTCCCCGAGCACTCTAATACTAGTACCATTAATTAATATTACTAGTTAGTAATGTAAATATCACATAGACCGGTACAACCATATCAATTTATTCCTTATAGCAACAATTTGTCACTTGTTCCATTAATTCATTATTCCATCAACAATTCACTTGTCCAACAATTCCTGTAAATAGTCCCAAAAATCTATTCCTAGGAACAGATTTTTAGTTGTTGTCACAATTTGAAACAATTGATTATTGACTTATATATTAGTCTTTTGGGTTGCAGCCCTGAGGAAGTCATTTGGCATATATTCATGTCTGATGAAACACGTGTTGGCTGCTGTTTGCAACTGATGAACATTTTGATTTGATATTTGGAACAATGTTGCTTTACAACTGATGATGCCTTTGATTTGAATTTACGAACAACAATGAAATAAAAACGCATTGGATGTCTCCCGGACTTCAGGAGAATCAGGATATAATATTCCTTTGGACTATTTACAGGAATTGTTGGACAAGTGAATTGTTGATGGACTAAAGAATTAATGGAACAAGTGACAAATTGTTGCTATAAGGAATGAATTGATATGGTTGTACCTCTCTATGTGATAATTACATTCCTAACTAGTAATATTAATTAATAGTACTAGTATTAGAGTGCTCGGGGAGAAATTGTTTGCTCATAAATATATTGTCTGCACTGGGAACCCAGAGGAGATTGAGTGACGTTCCGGCGGAGCACTGGGCTTGCAAATAAGTCCCCTGGTTTCTAATACCTAGATGAAGAAGCCTGAAACAGGCATGTTAACTCACTAACCTATATTTCATGATTAGCCAGTACTCTTCAAAATGATCTAAAACTGAAGTAGATTGAGTAATATGTACAGCCTACCAGACAAAGTCCTAGTTCTGCCCCGCCGGGCGATCAAAGAGCAATCCTACACACAAAGTTGGGGATTTCTCAGGAGGACCGTGCCTCAGTAAGGCTGCCAGTGTTAAGACAAGGTTGGTGAATTACTCATAAACCATTGTAAAGACATATCAATAAAGGTCCTGGCTTGAGAAAACAATAAGTAAATATTCCACACAGGTGTGCCCACATTCAAATATGGCCTCTAAGCTGCGGATGGTGAGTAGCATTGATACTGTTACTCAAAGCTTAGCGTGACTTAAAAAATGTGCTAATAATTTTACTACAGCCACCAAAGAAAGTGAATGCTGTTAAAAAACATTTTTACTGTCTCAGTTGAGATGCAAAGTTACTGTCTCATTAGAAGTACACCAAAAATGATTAGAAATCCAAGTTGTGCCCATTAAAACAATAATATGGCACCTGAAAATTGAAAATACCATACTAGCTTATTTAAATATAATATTAACCTTGCTAAGAAGAGTGGTTAGCTTACCCATTGTTAATCAGTGTGCTTTATACCTGTTCAGAAAGATAAAAGGTATGGCATTTGGAAAGACCATAACCATAAAAGCCATATTCCAGTATCTGAAACTGCCAAAAGAAGATGGCATATAATATCAGCCTGTTTCTGAGCAACCCCAACTACTCTTTGACCCCACTTTTCCATTCAAGGGTTGCTACCGGGAAACATCCTTTACAGCGTAACTGGTACAACGCGGTACCGTTACGATGCAGATTTAACAACGAAAGTCGTTACAATGACTTTTGCTGTGAAGGACTGGGTTCTTTAAGACCCAGCGGTGCCAGGGCACAACACCTGAAACCTTCGTGGGTAACCTGCTCCGGCGTACGAATGACAGAGACACAGAACACTTCCTTCGGCGTCAAAGATTCAAGGTTTATTTGCTGCAGGGAACACAGAAATCACAGGAAGTACATCGAGTGTAGTTCGGGGAGACTGCTTCAAATTGGTTCTGTGGATCGCTCCTTTTATACAGTTTTTACCCATAGGACAACATGGCACACAAAAGTTTACAACCCGGTTCCCACCATTATCCCCCAGAGGGGTCGCTTTGGTCACTTTGATACACATGAGGTCCGGAACATAAGTGCGGAAACATTTGGTGGTTCCCAACTGTAAAAACCCATCTTCCCACCATTAGCGAATTCCAATCAGCAGTAAAACAGATCAAAATAGGAACAAGGACAGGTGCAGAGGAAGACGGAGACAGTGGGGAGATCGGAAAGGGTGTAAAAGGGGAGGTATCGGGAAACACGAGATACAGGCATCAAAGGGACGTGCCTAATGAGATGCACGGCTGAGACAATAAGTCCGTGCGGCAAGATGAGCCTCGAGCGGCGCCATCTGCTTTACAGTAGCATCCCCCTCGTCATTAAGACACTTACAAAGGACATGTGTCTTCCGCAAATATCTTGGGAGTCCCAGGGTCGCGAAGCGGACAACGTCCATTCGCTGGCTACTTGAGGGCAAGAGACAAAATGGATGCCGTATCTAAGATGGAACCCGTGGGTACAGATAGAAATACCCACGTAACAGACGAACGGTTTAGGTTAGCACAGCGAAACTGCGCACACTTACTAAACTCGTCATTTGCGGTTCATAGATACCAGACTCGACCATATTCGTGCAAGTTGAAAACACCACTTACAATTGTCACGGAACCTCAGACGCTCCTTTTGCCCTCATGTAGGCAAGCACTAGTCGGAATCATACTCGATATTCATCAGACCATCTAGATGTTGCTGTAGCATAGCTCTGTCCAACCGAGTCCCCTTGGTAGCAGGTGGTTGTCTCATACACGTTGTAGCACAGAGGCCACATAAGGCAGGACCACACTGCACACAAAGGCAACACGTGAACAGGAACACTACAACGACTCCGATGATCATCAGAATCTTCCAACCCCAAGTCGACATCAGGCCCCAAAACCATCCAAGTAGCGTCCAATCCCCTACATCCACGTGTATGGATTCGGAGATCTTATGCAACCTCGAGATGGCTTGATAGACAGTTGGAGCGTTATCTGGAATGAAAATGCAGCAGCTCGAATGGATCACCTTACATACCCCACCTCGATCTGCTAAGATGACATCTAAAACCATACGGTTTTGTAACGTCATAAGTCTATCCGCCTGTAGTTCTGTGGTGATATTACCAAGGGCACTGGCAGTAATATTAGCTGTCGATTCTACCACTCGAGTCAACTGTCTCAGGTTCCTACTATTAACCATAGGTCCCCAAAACGGGAGGAAACCCTTGAAAAAGTCTCCTGCCTCTTGACCGGCAGTATCCTCTTCGCTAATTACGCCTCGCACAACTCTAGTCTTATGATAATCGGCATCTACAGTGAACGTCGGAGGCAACAAATTTGCAATAAAGCATGAGCCCATGAAGTCAGCGGGCAACCATGCATATGCACGATCATAGCAGATAAAGTATGTACCCTTGGCAGCCAGAAACACAGGGGACGAGACCATCGGCAGTATGTAATTTTCAGTGCAAGCACTCGCTCCAAGTCGGGCTTGCGATCTTCGGCCACGACCCATGAGACAAAAATTACCAGTGTGGGGTACGACCCATATCGGAGGCGAGCTTTTAAGCTGCTTTTCGCTAGTGAACGCACTATATTCACCTCTACTTAGGACCCTATAGGCCTGTACCTCTTCTTCGGGAATAAGCGAGGGATCATAGATATCGCTATCTAAATCCTCTATTGCTATCGACAAAGGTTTTTGATACGAGGTAGGACCAGAGTAGGGGGAACGTGGTTCTCGAATGGGGTGGAAACCCAGTGCGCTTCGAAACATTGTTTGAAATGCTCGAGCTGACCCTTGGGAGCTATACGGTAACACCAGATATGGAATTCCCTTATCCGTAGTGTGTGGCATCAACCCACACACCCAACAATTAGTAGTGTTAACCACTAACTGATGCTGATGAAGGAGCTGAATAAAGGAATTGTTGCGGAATTCTACACGTCTAGCCTGTTCGTGTTCCGGTAACATGTGAAAGGAATGAGGAGAAACAGTGGAGGTAAGTTTAGGGTCAGGAGTAGGAGTAGGTGTAGCAGAAGGTAAGAAGTAAGACATCGTGTAATACACCCCACCCGCCAATAATGCAGAAGCAGTCAAAAACAATACAAACAGTTGGAATATAAAACATTTGGTACGACTGAGTTGCTGCAGCTTAAATCTATGAGCCTGAGCTCCTTCCAAATAATTCAGCTTCGAGAATGCCATTCCCTACGACCGTCCGCAACGTTTCTTGACGCACTTCGTTCTGTGTAGCAATAGTCAATCCCTAGGAGTTCCCAGGAACCGACGGCCTTTAACCTAGCGTCAAGACCTACTATCCAGAAGGAAGTACGCGCGCGGCCCTACGGCCTTTAATGCACAATATGTATATATGCAAAAACAAAGTCTCTCAGCTGTGAAAGCAAAAAGTATAAGGAATGAAGCTCAATATATATATACAAAATAATTACAGTGATATGAACGTTCAAAACTGATCACGGAAAACGGGATAATGCAGTTGTCAATTACAGCAAAGCAGGATCTTTTATTAGTCTTTAGTGCTAGATCGTAGAAAGTATCGAGTTTTCCCAGGACGTGTCTGCTCGTCAAACAAAGGATCCGTTGAAGAGACAGCGTCCCGCTGATCAGTTGAGTGTTCTGGTCTTGAGTCTTTTGATGATAATTGTTCAACAGTGTCTTTCTGCTGCGCTGAGGATTCTCCAACAGGCTGCGCGTCGCTAAAAGGTACAAACGCCGGCAATCCTTCGGTTTCAGTTGATGCGATGCCTCTCCTTACCCACGGGTCTGTCGGCAAAGGGATAGGGACCTTTTTGGTATGGGTGGCATGCACCCAATTCTTGCGTCCCTCGAGACGAACAGCAGTCCTCGTGGCAAGGAGAACCTGATAGGGTCCAGTAAACCTCGGGTCCAGGTTATTCTTGCGTGAAAAATTTCTCGTCACCACCCAATCTCCGGGCTGGAGCTGGTGGCCTGGACCCTCCGTCTGCGTCGGCAATGCGTCGTAAACCTGTTGGTGAATTAACCTCAGTTTAGCAGTCAAGTCATGAAGATAATCGATCAACATTGGGTACTCAAGATCACAGAACATTCCCGGCCTAGGAACCCCCCACACATTCGCAGGACGACCGAACACTATTTCATAGGGGCTAAGCCCTACTCGGGAGTGTACAGTTGCCCTAGTTGACAGTAATGCTAAAGGTAAAGCGTCAGGCCACGAAAGACCAGTCGTAGCCTGAATCTTCGCTAGCTTTAGTTTAAGGGTGCCGTTATACCCTTCAACCAATCCAGCTGACTGGGGATGATTGGCGCTGTGGAATTTCTGATTAATTCCAAGGCCCTTACACACACTCTTCATCACACTACCCACAAACTCACTTCCGTTATCTGACCACACGACTCTAGGCATTCCATACCGAGGAAAATATTCCTTCAGTAGGATTTTCGCAGTAGACAAAGCAGTATTGTCTTTGAGAGGATAGGCCTCGATCCATCGGGAGAATGCGCAAACCACAACTAAAACGTACTTCAGGTTATTGCATCGCTCCATATGGATGAAGTCCAATTGAATCACCTCAAAGGGGCATGAAGGGGGAGCAAAACTGCCAGTAGGAGTTGGGGTTCCTTTGCCAGGATTGTACATCATGCACACCATACAATTCTTCACCAGACGTTCAACACATTTCGTGATACCATCATTCTTCCACACAGGAGACAATAATTTGCAAATACCTTTCGCGCTAATATGTGCTAACCCAAGTGCCATTGTCACAACGGCCAGCACATACGCATCCGGTAACATCCATATTTTCTGATCAGACAAATCAATCCAACAACCATTCGCATCCAACTTTCCCGTACTTTCTTTCCACTTCGCCTTTTCAATCTCGGTGGCCTCATTCTGAATTTCTTTCACACTTTCGATAGTGTCTTCACACATGCTCGATTCTGTAGGCCACCTAACCGAACTCGTCACATACATTCGAGTGCTAAGGTTCCGGGCAGTCTCCTTAGCAGTCTCGTCCGCAAACGCATTACCACGACCAACATCATCCGTCACCTTACGATGCGCACTACATTTAACAATTGCAACTTGCTTAGGCAACGTAAGTGCATCCAAAAGATCATTCACAAGCTGGCCATGCTGAATCTTCGTACCATGCGACGTCAAGAAACCTCTCTCTCTCCACAACCGTCCAAAACTATGTGCGACGCCAAATGCGTATTGGCTGTCGGTAAACACATTCACACGTTTCCCTTTCGCTAACACACACGCTCTAGTAAGAGCAATCAGCTCTGCAGCTTGGGCAGAATTCTGATTCAACCTTGCAGTCTCAACAACAGTATTCAACGTTACAACAGCATAAGCAGTAGTCACATTGCCATTCGGCAACTTAAAACATGACCCATCCACATACAATGTACCATCCGGATCTTCCAATGGGGTGTTTTTAAGGTCCACTCGACCTTTTGTTTCTTCCTCTGTCCTCAAGTAGCAATCATGTTCTGCTACTTCATCTGACTCTGTGCTAATTGGTAACAAAGTTGCCGGGTTCAGAACATTACAACGTTTTATCTGAATGTGGCTTGCCAACAGCGTCAACTCGTACCCTGACAACCTCGCACTCGTCAAGTGCTGAGTTTTCGTACGATTCAAAAGAGTGTCAACTGCGTGCGGAACCATCACCGTAAGCATATTATCCATGACCAATCCTGCTGATTGTCGGATGGAGACCGCAGCTGCCGCCGTTGCTCGTAAACAACTCGGCAATGCTCTGGCTACCGGATCCAAGGTCGAGGAAAAATATGCACATGGACGTTGCTTACCACCAAAAGGTTGCGTTAAGACACTCAACGCACAACCTTCCCTCTCGTGAACATATAACGTAAACGGCTTACTGTAGTCAGGAGTACCTAACACAGGAGCCGAACACAATGAATCACGCAGTTCAGAAAAACTTTTCTGACATTCTTCCGTCCATGGTAAAGGAGTTGAAACATCCTTGCACGTAAGAGCCACCAATGGTTTCGCTAGCAATGAAAAATTAGGAATCCATTGCCTGCAGTACGACGTGATACCTAGAAAGGCACGCACATCTCTTTGGGTTTTTGGCACAGCCATTCGCGCAATTGCTGCAATTCTCTCTGGGGTCAACCTCCTTCCCTCCTTTGACAATAAGTGACCTAGATAGGTTACTTCTTGACAACAATATTGGAGTTTAGAAGGGGACACCTTATGATTCAACTCACAGAGATGTTGCAGCAACGACACCGTAGCAATTTTGCAAATGTCCTGAGTATCAGCAGCCACCAATAAGTCGTCGACGTATTGGATTAAGGCCGCACCAGCCGGCAACCTAAACGCATCCAGTTGACCCTTCAAGGCTTGGCTGTAAATAGATGGACTTACACAGTAGCCCTGAGGAGCGCGTTTAAACCGGAAGCTGCGTCCACCAAGAGAGAAACCGAAAAGGTCTCTGCTCTCCTCGGCAATCGGGATGCTGAAAAACGCATTTTTCAAGTCAATCACCGAAAACCATGATGCAGAAGCTGGAATCAGAGTCAGTAGCGCCGTGATGTCAGGCACAACAGGGAATTGAGGAACAACAATTTTATTCACCTCCCGTAAATCGATAACAAAGCGATAAACAGGCGGTTTTGAAGGATCAGTACGTTTAAGAATGGGCAGTACAGGGCTGTTGCACACGTTTCCCCGAGTCTCTTCAATAACATCTTTCTCGATCAAAGCATAGATGATCGCTAACAGTGCTCGTTCACCATCAAGGGAGATACGATATTGGGGAATACGTGGCAATCGCACATTAGATTTCAACTGAACAACATATGGGGAGATATCAAGTAGGCCCACATCGTTTGGACCCGTTGCCCACAAAGACGCAGGAAGAGAACTCAATTCCGGTGGGAGCTTATCGAGGGACAAGTACATGGGAGAGACAACCCTCTCTCCTAACGTAAGCTTTACACCCGCAGGAGAACAATACAAAGTCGCATACAAACGTTTAAGCAAATCCAGGCCCAAAAGATTTTCACCACAACCCGTAGTCAAAATCAACGGAGCTTCTAGCTCACGTGGCCCAATTTTAAGGGGCAAAGGGCGCGAAACTGGATTGCTAACAGGGGCGCCAGAAAATCCAATGGAAACATTTGTTAAGCCAGACAAAGGTGCGCCAGGGAGTTTCGAATGCTTAATGGAACTTTTCGCTGCACCAGTGTCCAACAGAAAAGGCTCAACGACGCCCGATGTAGCAACTGCGACGTAAGGCCCTCTCTGATCAACCGGAACTGATACCACTCCCTCTCCTTGTCTTTGGCTGTCCTAGTAATTACTGTCGTCAGTTCCCTGATCGACGTAATAATCGTCTACATTGTACTGCGCAGATCGTCCTTGCGGCAATCCACGTTGATCGAAACAATTATCGGAATTTGATGAATTATCTGAGCGATCGTTTTGAGCTCCACGACCTCTACCACGTGATGCCTGCTGCGAACCACCACGACCTCCTCTAGATGAGTTTCCACTGTTACGTTCATTTAGAACGGGACAATTGAATTTAATGTGACCCTCTTGTCTACAATAAGCACATTGATTGTACCCTAACGAAGATCTTCGGGAAGAGGAGTCATTACGAGTTTGAGATCGGTTCGATTGCGGCTGCGATCTATTCTGTTGCGAATTATTCTGATTTGAGCGTGGGGGATACGCTTGCTGAAGCAGCACTTTAGTTTTGAGCTCTTTCGTCTTTTTATCGGCACGGTCATTCTCTTCTTTCTCTCTGTTCTCATAATATTGTGCCGTAGCCAATATCTGAGCTGAAGTAGAAACGGCCCATGCACTTTCCGAATTCTTTAATTTATTGCTCAAATCGGGCAATAAGTTCGAAACAAATTTATCCACGAACAACCTTTGACCACCCTCAGTACCCATATCCTGTTCACTATGGTCAACGAATGCCTCCTCAAACCTCGTGAAAAAGTCGGAAACACTCTCGTCCTTCTTTTGCTTACAAGCTGACAATTTGTCCCAGTTCACCCTCATGGCTGGCATAAGAGTTTTCATCAACGCTATTATTCGTTGAGGAAGATCAACAATCAGCTGGTCGGGTTTAGCAGCAGCCGTTTGTCCGGCATCTGCCGCGACAATAGCAGCCCAAGCACCACCTAATTCATTCGGATGGTTTTCATGACGAATCTTAGCCCATACCGGTTGCGGTACGACATTGCCGAATAACATATCGATATCGGCTAGATTCATTACCGTAGCATCTACGAGCTGCGATAATTCTTTGTAATACCCTGCAGGATTCTTGCGAGGGTCAGGCAAAGATTGCTTCACCTGTAACACTTCCGAGCGTTTCCATGGAAGATGTATCCATATTCTCTGGAAATGCCCCACTGTCGTCGGAGGTTGAGCATTAGGATTGGGTGGTATCCAAACCGGTGGAACTTCACGCATGGGATATTGGCCAGACTCGTCTGGCTGTTGTTCAACATCCTCGACAACAATGCATGAGGGATCGGAGCAGGGCGAAAAGATAGTAACCGCTCAACAGCACGTCGAACGTTAGTATCCACTATCAGTCCATTCGAGAACTGAAGCTGAAGATCAGACAGGGCGGTCAGCACCTCGTCAGGCGCATCGGCCGCTATCTGATCATGAAGGAACTTACACATTTCATTGAACACATATCTCTGGGTTGGTATATTGAATTGACAAAATGTATCGAGGACAACACGGGGTGGACTTCTAAGAGGATTTACCATCCAACCCATCGCCATATTATATAGCGCGACGCGTTCTCTGTTTCCAGGAAGCTGACTACGTCTCTGAGGACCATCGGAACCAGCGGACCCATGAACAGGTCCGAGCGAATGAAAGAAGCTAGCCGCAAGAGGAGTAGTACGAGAACGAGTAGAGGGAGAAGTATAGGACACAGGACTAACAAGTGAAGGAGTAGAAACAGTAGCAACAGCAGGAGTTAGCAAAACAGGAGCAGTAGCAGGAGCAGTAGCGGGAGCAGGAGTATGTGGAAGCGGAGGAGCAGTAGGGATAGCAACAGGCAAAGGAGCAGGAACAGTCGGAAGGGCGGGTGCAGGTTGAGGAACAGGCGGAGGAAGAATAGGCGGAAGAATAGGTACGGCAGGAACCACAGGAGCTGCGGTACCCTGTACGTACGGAGGTGGCGATTTCATAAGATAAGACATTAAAGGATCCTCAACTGCCTCTTAATTCTTTTCCGACTCCGTAGGCAAAGCGGGATAACATTTATCTACGGTCATACGCTGTAGTCTATCAAACACTTCCTTATCCTTAACCTCCTTATCACGCTGAAATTGCTCTGCTTTCTTCACTATGGTAGCAACATTATCTCGCTGATTACGTTTAGTCTGTCTGATTTCTTTCTGTCGGGCTTCCTTACGCCACAACCGAAAGGCATCAAACATGGCCGGCCTTGACTTTCTCTCAAACAATTTAATCTCTAGATTATCTAAGATCGGGGCCTCGAAGCTACCATGAGGTGGCCAACGAAGGTCGCCGTCCTTCTTTGTGTATTTAATCCAATAATCGTTAAAGGTAATTGGGCCTAGCCCATGCTTACTGTACAGTTCATAAGTGGGAGTTCCTACTGGAGGTATCGGACACGAGTCCTCCAGTCGGGAATCCGTACCACAAGGTCTGAAACAACTAAACAAAGTACTGCGACCAGGCATCTTGCACACTAGCCGAGTTTCACAAACTTCAAGGGTTACGGGATTTACCAAGTCCCAGCAAAGAACAAAACCCTCGGTTTTTGGCGGCTGCAGTCGTCAAACAACACAACAAAGTACGCTAGCAAAGTGTCACCGACAAAAACACTCACACAGCGTTAACAACAAAAACACTCGCTAAAGTGTCAACAACCAAGAACTCTGGGAGCGACCCACAAATACTTAACTCAAAGATCGATGGCGTCACCAGGAAGGCCCGTCAATCGTCTCGCTATACCAAGGTCTACGCCAGGCGCCAAAACAGGTCTACAGTCAGGGCAGCAGTCCGTCGCAGCCGTCAGGAGGCGGGAATCTTCGCGGGAAAAGTCTTCGGGCCACTTGTTTCGACAACAGGATCGATGAAGCGGAGTGCACCTTCCCTCGGAGATTTCACACGAAGTTCCTCACGATCGTCGGGCTTGGACCGGTACCACTGATGCAGCCCCACGTTGGGCGCCAACTGAAGGACTGGGTTCTTTAAGACCCAGCGGTGCCAGGGCACAACACCTGAAACCTTCGTGGGTAACCTGCTCCGGCGTACGAATGACAGAGACACGGGACACTTCCTTCGGCGTCAAAGATTCAAGGTTTATTTGCTGCAGGGAACACAGAAATCACAGGAAGTACATCGAGTGTAGTTCGGGGAGACTGCTTCAAATTGGTTCTGTGGATCGCTCCTTTTATACAGTTTTTACCCATAGGACAACATGGCACACAAAAGTTTACAACCCGGTTCCCACCATTATCCCCCAGAGGAGTCGCTTTGGTCACTTTGATACACATGAGGTCCGGAACATAAGTGCGGAAACATTTGGTGGTTCCCAACTGTAAAAACCCATCTTCCCACCATTAGCGAATTCCAATCAGCAGTAAAACAGATCAAAATAGGAACAAGGACAGGTGCAGAGGAAGACGGAGACAGTGGGGAGATCGGAAAGGGTGTAAAAGGGGAGGTATCGGGAAACACGAGATACAGGCATCAAAGGGACGTGCCTAATGAGATGCACGGCTGAGACAATAAGTCTGTGCGGCAAGATGAGCCTCGAGCGGCGCCATCTGCTTTACAGTAGCATCCCCCTCGTCATAAAGACACTTACAAAGGACATGTGTCTTCCGCAAATATCTTGGGAGTCCCAGGGTCGCGAAGCGGACAACGTCCGTTCGCTGGCTACTTGAGGGCAAGAGACAAAATGGATGCCGTATCTAAGATGGAACCCGTGGGTACAGATAGAAATACCCACGTAACAGACGAACGGTTTAGGTTAGCACAGCGAAACTGCGCACACTTACTAAACTCGTCATTTGCGGTTCATAGATACCAGACTCGACCATATTCGTGCAATTTGAAAACACCACTTACAATTGTCACGGAACCTCAGCTGGAGGGCGCTCTAGGATAGGGGATAGTTTAACTTACTATCCAACACCTTCCCTACTATCCACGGGGACTGGTGTTGGAATAGGAAATTAAACTATTCACTATCAGCGCCCCCTCAACGCAAGTCGTTGTAACGACCTGCGTTGTTAAAACTGTGTCATAAAGGGACGCGTTGTAACGGTACGCGTTGTACCATCATACATCCGTTGCTACCTGGTCTGATTTATACCAACAAGACCAGTGTCTTACTGGCCCTGCAAGTAGAAACATTTCAAAATCATGTAAAGCTGGTATTTTCTAACCTTAAAAAATGCTTATTACAGGTAGTATATTTTAGGTTAAAACACTTCACAATCTGCTCTACAGCTGCTTGAAGTGACCCCTGAATGATAACTGAAGTAAACACAGATAGAAAGACCATATTAAAAATGAATTCCGACATTTTACGTAAATGTCCACTTAAGAAGCATGCCTGGGCCATAGCAGGATCGTGAAGCGGGAACTGATGGCTGGTATTTTTCCTCTGGGAAAGTTGGCAACCCTTCAGATAAAGGTGGGGGAGAACAGCACTTGACCATACATTTCCCACATATTCATAGGACTGCTCTGCCATTTCAGTTTTTTTTCAAAGCAAATGCAGTTCAGTTAACTGCTCTGTGTCACAAGATGGGCTGACCTGGCCCCCATGTATCCTTCCACACGTAGACAGACTAAAACACACACACACTCACAATAAATATACTTACATTTCGTTGTACAGGAATTTGTGGTAAAGGCATATTCATGATGAATACATGCATGATAAAGGAACTGAATGGTAAACACATAAAGGATAAATGGTAAATGCATCCTATTGTAAAAACAGCGTTGTACGGGCTGTATATCTATTTACGTCATAGGAGATGGCTCCGAAAAATACACCAATGGAATGGAAAGCTAAATGTCACTTCTGAACGTATTGTCATCCACAATGTTGACAAGGTAAACATGGCATCAGGCTGATCTGTGTAGACTGACTGCTACAGCGTTTAAACTTGCAGTCAAAATTGGCAGCAAGAAAGGAACCCCGTACTTTCAAATATTAAATATGTTAATTCTGAATAGGATCTTCTAACACCTTCCTTCCCTTTTCTTCTAATGTAGGGCAGTGCAGATACAAGGTTTGTGATGCTGCACTATGCCAAGATATTGTAAATATTCCCCAAAATGTTAATTTTTTACTTTTTAAAAGTAAAAAAGGGGCAATAAGAATTGTCTTACTCCAGGTATTTATGTATATTTTAAAATAAATTGATAAATATGAAACTCCATTGGTGGGGCCAAAAAGTGTCCTAGTACAGTTTATTTACAATTGCCTCCAGGTGTCATGCTTGCCTCCCAGCATTTGCATCAATTTCCTCCTCAGTGGCACTTCATCCTTCAATAGCACATGTTAGTCTAGGCACCGACATTGCCTGAGCAGAATGGGAATTTTAGAATCTTTTCTTTAGGGGGGAGGGTTCTGGGGAACAAAGTTTATGGGTAATGTGAGGGTCAATGGTTATGGGAATGTTTCAAGGTGTTTAACAGAGGTGCCTCTTCTAACACTCTTGCTTGAGGAATGGGAGGAGGGAGGACAGGGGGTGAGGGTGTCATTGTGCCCTGTAATGTTTTATAAGTCACTACAAGATGCTGGACAGAGTCAGATACCTCAGAGTCAGATAGTAAATTACCTCCTCACTCTCAGTGTTACTGGGTACCTCTGTGTTTGTGGCTCTGACTTCTTATTCCCAGTGATCTTACTGATGGTCCCACAAAGTCAGGCTTAGGGTTTCCCTCACATACTCTGAAGGAGGGTAAAAGCAGACATAAACACACATCACTAACAAAGTACAGAGTAAATTAGCAAATTGTGCACTCATCAAATAGGTCCTCAATTTTTACATTGAAGGGTAATATTCTATAGAAAGTGAATTCACAATGGGCCTGAGTTAGCATTTAGCTTACTTTTTGTTGTGTCACAGATGTCATGGATAGTTTGTCAGACTTACTAGAAGTGCATTCTATGATATGGCACTTGCGGTAAGGAAAAATTGATATTCAGCACATTTGTGAATGCCCATCAACAAACTCTAAATCAAGGCTAATATGTTAATGTACAAATTTAAAGTAAAGCTTACATTTACAAAGTATGCAATTTTGTTTACAAACCAAAAATACTATTTCCCATCTATATAGAGCGATGGATCAGTCACTCTGTCACACTTGTGACATAATACTGGTTCTCTATTTTACAAAATACCATACAATGTAATATACTTGTAACATGTTGTATGTGCATTTACCATGTTTGTGAAGGAGTGTTATTTCCTTGAGTATTTTTCACACAGGAGGGCAATTTTAAAGTTTTTAAACGTATCCGTAAAACATGTGTACATAGAATATTTAGGTCCATCATCCACCCGAGCCAAGATGGAGAAGAATTTATCAGTGTAATTGACATGTATAGCAACGATGTCCAGAAATAGAGACCATGCTGAAAAGGCACATACATCAATACAAATTACAGGATGAACCATAAAACCCTAGATGGTTTCTAACTATAATTTCAATCTGAAATTTAGCTGGACATCAAAATGCCATTTATTGTGAATATTATTTCATTGTTACAGTTCTGTGTTACTTGCTCATTAAAGCATAGAGTAAGTGACTTAAAAGGCATATCTTAGCCAACTTTATGAGCTGTCCTTAGCCTGGTCATACAGCTTCAGGGAATGAAGAGGAGTGGGAAGATAACCCCTCCAAAAACCTCCAGGAGGAGGATGATGACAATTGTCCACTACTTCTATTATGAGGTCCAGCCATTCAGATAATGGTACGAGGAGGGGAGGCTCCCTCCACAGAGGAGCCAGAGCTGTCCCTTGCAAAGAGACAGTCAGCTTCAACCCAATTCTTCAAAAGGAACTTATTTAGATCAAAATATGTTATTTTTCAAAGGTTCCTACTATCTTGCAGTGACTTAAGCGTAGTTAGCAGTTGATACAGTCAATATGTACAAAACTTTAAGTTCCGTGTAGTCTATGACTTTAGATAGAAACATATGAGGGGAGAGAAAATAGGCCAACAGAATTTTGTATTCAAAACTCACTTCGCCGAAGCAAGTGCATGTTATTTGCAGCTACAAATTTATGGTAATACATTCATAACTACCACAGTGTATTAACACTATTTCCCTATTCATGCAGAGAAACATGTGTCTTATGTGACCACTGGTGAATGTGACCATAACCAACACATGAATAAAGCTGAAGTGACGGTTTTAGAACAAAGGGTTGATTATTGGAGTTAAAAGGATGTTTTATAAGGTTTCAGAATAAATCATAGGGTCATGGAGTGTGTTCTAGTGTTCTTCTGATTGTCCTTGATCAATTTTTGTTGACGTTTAGACCCTCTATCGTTTTTGGGGTCTCCTCAGGGCAGAACATGTGGGGACCAATGCACTTTAATGTATGCCAGAAGGTGTAAGGAGGACAATGTACTTTTCTTTTTCCAGTAGGTGCAACAGTAGGGAATGTGTTGGATTGCAGAGGGGTACAATTTACTATTCCCACTCGAGTTTGTGCAACAGCAGAGAAAGCGTTAGACTCGGGAGAAGTAAAATTCCGTATGCCTACTCCAATCGGTGCAACAGTAGGGAAAGTGTGTGATTGCAGAGACTCCACTCTGTGCACCAGTAGGAAAAGTGTCAGACTCAGGAGGTATAACATTTGCTAATGCAGCTCCAATCTGTGGAACAGTAGAGAAAGTGTTAAACTCAGGAGATGTCAAATCTATTATTTCCACTACAGTCTGTGCAACAGTGGGCAAAGCGTTGGCCTCGGAAGGGGCACACATTATTATCCCTACTCCAGTTGATGCAGCAGTAGGGAAAGTGGTGTATTTCAGAGGGGTACAATTTACTATTCCTGCTCCAGTGCGTGCAACAGAGAAGAGAAAGTAGTTCACTTCAAGTAAATAAATATTTTACCAAAGACATACAATAGCAGGAAATTTCAATATTTAAATATAAAAAGCGGCTATATCAATAAAAAAGTTAAACAAATGACAAATTTATTACAATGCATATTCAATGTTATAACTTGAAGCTAATAAAATTAACATAAATAAAAAAACAGATTATATTCTGACAATCATATAACCCAACAATGAAAATGTAGTTGAAATTCCAAATAATAAAACAATTAACACATAACATAATAAATACCACAATGTTTAATGATTGGATAACAATGTTTGCATTTATTATAACGTAAATAGCATCCCACCCTATACCTCTACAAACTAAACACAGACCTCAAATCTTAAAAAAGTATTATAATAATAATTTTTCATACTTATCAATTAAACAATTATAAATATTCAACTAATAATAAATGAAACATATTTGATAAATATCCCTTTATCCCTACAAGCCCAACAACCAGCACCTAAAATATAATTCAAAACATATCTTAACTAATCATGGGCGGTAATCTACGCTCCGCTATAGGAGTTTGCGGAATTCAGGCACTACACATAGGAATGTGGAATTCCTGAATTACACTATTCGGGCAGGAGCGTCAAGACTCTCAGGCCATTTGTGAGTGCCCTTGAAACTTCTCACACTGCTATAGAGCTCCTGTGAGACTTCTGGTTGCATCAGCGCCAATCTAGAATCTTAGAGTTAATTGCGATCATAAACAGAGCAGTCGAGCAGCTTTACTGCTTGAAAATGCAAGCTTAGAGGCATTTGGAGTGGATTGTCTTCTCAAACTGTCAATTGGAGTTGTTTTTTGGTGCGAGAATCCATTTTTCATGGACTTTTTTTTTCAAAGCAGAAGGTGCCCCAGAGAGTCCAACCTCCTGCTCCTGCCCAGTAGAATTCTCCCAGTGCTTTGTCCATCTCCTGGTCACTTTTCATTGGGATATCAAGTAAGTTGAAAAACTGATGTATAAGGATGTTTTTTGTTTGACAAAGGGCATGCATCTGTACTTTTATTCGATTTATTATATTTATTGTTGTGGGGGGCATAGTTTTTTTGTGCATGAAATGTATCTTCTTTTGTTAAGGAAAATGTTGCACATTGCAGTACATTTTTTCTCTATGTTTTTTAATAAGTTTGCAATATTGATTTCTTAAAATCACTATGTGGCCTAGTTTGCCAATGAGCCTTCTAGCCCATAGGCCTAGTACTATTCAAGGGTGCATGAAACAACATTTTCTGTGGTGTCTGTAGATTTGAAACACCATTCAAGGGATGGATGTCATTGGATTAAAATACAAAATGTTATTTTGTTGTGGTTTTTCAAGTTTTTCTCTTGCAAACAGTGTTTAGGTGGGGTAATGTGTTTGGTGGGTGTATGCTGTTGATACATTTTTTAGCCAGTTAATTTTATGTTTTAGCATTGCTCAATTTTGTGTCCTCAGTGTTACCATGCCACTTTTGTCTGGTCACGTGGTGTGCGCGTGTATTTGGCATAGGCCACCATTTGCCTTTTTTGTTCAAGAATCATTATGCCATGTGGCAAGGGGACATTTTGTGTAGTCAGTGTCAGGAATGCATGTGTTCTTTGTTTTCCAGGCCTCCTGTGTGTTGCTGTTGTGACCTTTTTGGCAGGTGGCCATTTTGTGTAGCCAGCCAGTGTGCTGTCCCCACAGGCCTGTATTTCTTCTTTGTTTGTGGCAAAGCCCCTTTGCTGGTTATTGTTGCTGTGACCAAGTGACTGCCAGCCATTTTTTGTAGCCAGCCAGTTTGCGTTCCCCATAGGCATGCATTTCTTCTTTGTTCATGGCCATGCCCTCTTGCTGGTGGTTTTTGTTGTGACCATGTGACTAGTGTCCATTTTGCGTTGCAAGTCAGTGTGTTTTCCCCTTAGGTCTGCATGTCTTCTTTGTTTGTGGTCATGCCTCCTTGCTGGTTGTTGTTCTGAAGTTTGACTATGTGGCTGGTGGCCATTGTGTGCACCCAAGCAGTGTGCTTTTTCCATAGGTCTGCATTTCTTCTTTATTTGAGGCCATGTCCCCTTTCTGGCTATTGTTGTTGTGGCCATCTTAGTGCACTCGCTTACAGGGATATTGCGATTCAGTTCTCGGTCAGGCAGGGTCGAAGAGATGCAATGCAGAGTTTTATGTGAGCTACCTGCATTCCGATTGTAGAAAATTGCTTTTCAAATGGGAATTGAGCACGGAAATTCACCGCTCTGGAAGTTGGTGTTCGGGTTCGCATCGGAGCTTTAGCTCAAAGCGGCCATCATGGTCCAGCCATGCCCCCTTATAGGCCTGCATATCTTCTCTTAGTTCCCTATGCCTACTTGCTTGCTGTTTGACCATGTGGGTGATGGGTATTATGCATGGGCCGACATCCAGTGTGTTTTTGCCGTGTGATTGCATGTGTTGTTTTTCGATCATTATGTTGCGGCCATGTCTCCCTGCTTGCTGGTTCATCATGTGGTAAGGTGGTGGCCATTCTGTGTATGTAGCCAGTCTTTTTCTCTTTGGTCCCAATCCCAATGCCTTTTTGCTCTGTGTTTTTTTTGTTGTTGATGACCATGTGGCAATGGCAGGCAGCCATTTTGTGCATCCAGCCAGTGTTGCCCTATGCCATAGGTTTGCATGGATGGTTGAGCACTGAAACAGCAGTTTCATAAATTAAATCGGATGAAATGCTTGAGGACACTGTCAATATTTTTCTTCCACTTTATTTATTTTTATTAACTATTTTTTAATGTTGCACTACCATAGTCCCCTGACAGCTTCAAGACTGCCCCAAAGACAGGGGCTGCCAAGAAAATGGCTAGTGGGGATCAGAAGACAAAGATTTCCACCACTGGCATGCACTCTGCAACATTTTTCAGCACAGATGTGCCTGATGCACCGGCATAAGGAGTGAAAGCTGAAAGCAGCACTCCTGCATCAATAGCACCACCTCCCCAACCTAAGCACAGGATCATGTTTGTCAGTGAGGCAGCCAGTGCAATCATGTCAATGCTGATGAGTCATGATGTTGAATAAGATTTGTCCCTTTCGCAAAGTAGTACACAATCATTTCAGGAAACACAGCTGTTAAAAATGGGGGTCTCTAGTTGGCAACCTTTGTCCAAATAGGGACCATTGCTTCTAGTGAGGATAAGGGGGACTGCGATGCAAGTTGGACTGGCAGGCAGTTCACAGACGTCATAAAACTCTTGGAGTAAGAGAGCCTATCTCCCCCTAGGGAGAGGTGAGAGGGATCATACAAAATAATGGGAGTGTCTCTAATGCTCAAGCATCCCAAAGGGCAATTAACAAAGTATTATTAGTATTCCCTGAGAACATAAACAAGATATAATAAGTCGGCAGGAACAGAGTAGGCAAATTGAAAGGGAACATAATGCTGTCTGAAAGAAACATTGTGTTCTCTGTCAAGGGAAGAAAAAGCAGATGAAAAGAGTGAGGCAGGAGTCACCTAAACTGAACTCTTAACAGGAAACAGTGGCAAATTCTGACAACATAAATGAGCAGGAGTCCCCCATTCTAACAACAGAACAAAAAGAAGCAAGGACTGCAAAATCAAAAAAGAAGGAAGGGTATACAATAACAAACTTCCTACCAGGAAAAAGTACAATAAAAGTAAGCTCCACAAACAGTAATTACATTTTTAATATAGAGAAAAAGAGTAAAATTGTTGTAAGAACTGAAATTACCTGTAATTTGGGAGACTAAAGCCTAGAGGAGAATGAAGCTGTTAAAACCATGCAAGGAATTGACACAACTCAAGTAGGTACAACCCAAGTAAAGGTTCATAAATTGAACTTAAGACATTCTCTCTCCTCCTTAAATTTTAACAAGTGGGTTTATCTGAGCCCATTGGCAACTGCAAAAACTCTTTAGAGTCCTTCCAGACCGCCAGAATTAGATCTTCTTGTATTCGAATTACGTAAAACTTCAATACTCATACAGGAGAAAAGTCAACTACTGATTAAATATCCATCAGAACAACTACAATTTGTGCAGGGAGTGACGGGCAGACATAGTGACAGTTCAATAACTAGCCTAAGTCCAGTTGGTATTTGCAGCACTGGCCCTCTGGATAAAAAACAATTCACCCTCCACAATTTAACGCCAACAATCTTAACCATGGAGATTGAGCATATGTTGGCTTTGTTAGATGAACATGTGACACAAAGAAGACATAATTCCCCTAAACAAAATTATGAAACCTAGGATCCAGCAAATAAAGTACCAGCCAGTACATGGGGACACTTCTATCGACGCAATATCGAAAGCAATTCACCATCAAGTTGACAAGCATGATCTTCAGGTGAATCTGTTAAATGTCATGGCAGTGCATACAATGGGCATTGACATGAAGTAGCAGGCATTAAATGACCTGATCAGGAGGGCCCAAAGGCACAACTATACACAGCAAGTTACTTGCCAATGTGCAACTGTAGGAGACAACCCTCAAGTTTTATCATTGATTCTTATAGAAATATTGATTGAAGTCAAAGTACAAGCAGTAACTCCACTTATGAGACTAATAGTACAAGAATACAAACCAAAAGATCCAATAAAAATGAAGGTGTTACAAGAAATGTCCAAACAAGAACGGATGGTACTGCTTTTATATAAGCTCCAAATGGGGAAAACAACCAAAAAGCTAAATTAAGAGACAAAACCCTATGCAAACAAGACAAATATAATCATAGACAACAAGAAAAAGAATATGAAGACAAAGGCAGAATAGGCAGTCTCAAAAAAGTAACAAAAAAGTCAAAGAAAAGCGCGTACGAAAGGTAAAATTAGCCAACAAAACCACACATGGCAATTGTTCTCACAGCAGAGGAATAAAATGCCGCCGGGAGCTAAGGACCAAAACAAAGTGGATACCGAATCAAGGCCTAGATGTAGGTAATAGCAAATTACCAAATGGTAAATACCGAATTTTACCGATTCAGTATTCACTATTCAGTAATTGCTATGTAGGTAAAATATTCGGTAAAAATACCGAATCTGTAAAATTCCGTATTTATCATTCGGTAAATTACAGAATCGGTATTTGCCATTGATTCCTATGCGCCTTGAAGCCCATAGGAATCAATGGCAAATACCGACTCTGTAATTACAGAATCGGTAAAATTACCAAATTTGCAAGGGTGACAGAGTGTCACTTTGACACCCTGTTTCACCCCTGTTTCTGGCTTGCGTGCCATTTGACACACAGACATGCCCTTAGGGCATGTTTGTGTGCCACATGGCACAGGTGTACATGCACAGATGTGCATGTACACTGGAATTCGTTATTTACCATGGAATAGTATTCCATGGTAAATAACGATTCGTTAGGGCCTGTGGCACTGATTACAGTGCCACCTACATCTTGATTTACAGAATCGGTATATTTACCGATTCTGTAAATTTACTGAATCAGTAAATATACCGGATCTGTAAATAAAATGCCCCCTACATGCCAAATGTTATGTTAGGGAGTATTTATATAGCGCCTATCACCGCCGGTCTCTAAGCGCTTACCAGAAAAAACATAACATACTAATGCTCCTAGAACCTCAGTTGTTCCACCTCCTATAATGTCATGAAAGCCCTTCTGAAAAGATAAGTTTTTAATTTATTGCTGAAGGGTGGAAGCTGCGATTCCTCTTTCAAGGTGGACGGGAGCTCATTCCACAATTGAGGGAGAAGCACAGACAGGGCCCTGCCTCTTTTGGTCTTTAATTTGAACCTAGGTTGAAACAGGTTGGAGGTTGTTCCTGAGCGCAAAGGTCTCCCGGGAATGTACCTCTTCAAGCGTTGCTTAAAGTACTCTGGGGCTTTCTCAAAAAGTGCCTTATGGGCCACACAGAGACATTTGAACTGGACTCGGAATTTCACTGGAAGCCAGTGCAGCTTCTGAAGCTGGGGGGTTGCGTGCGAGTTTCTAGACACAGAATGGATCAACCTGGCTGCATCGTTCTGTATTACCTGCAGCTTCCTCAACAGCTTGTGTGGTAAGCCCAGGTATAAGGCATTGCCATAATCAAGTCTCGAAATGACAGTGGCGGATACGATCGATTGCAGGATGGAGGCAGATAAGATGGGAACTAGCTTTTGCAATTGCCTCAACACACCTATGCAGGATCCGACGACAGCAGAAACTTGAGGGGCCATTGAGAGGTCTGCATCAATCCTTAACCCCAAGCTTTTTACTACGGTACCAGGAGACGGAGTGGTTCCCAACTCGGGGGGCCAATACAGGTCACTCCAGGGATCCTCTTTGTTGCTAATCACCTGCACCTCTGTTTTATCAGCATTCACTTTCAACAGATTGTTAGTCATCCAGTTGACTGTGAATGAGAGCAGATTCCTCACTGATTCCTGGGCATCTATGGTGTTATCCAGCCGGACTAAGAGCTGAGTATCATCTGCGTAATTAAAAATGTTGCAGTTCATACTCATAAGCTCCTCCACTAATAGTTGTAGATAGATATTGAAGAGCAGTGGGGATAAGGCCGACCCCTGGGGCACCCCCCAGGTCATGGCGCAGGTCTCAGACAATTGGTCTCCTAGCTGCACTCTCTGGGTTCGACCTGACAGGAAGGATTCTAGCCACTTTAGCACCTGGCCTGAGATCCCCAACTTCGCAACACGGTCCAGCAAGATGGTATGGCAGACCGTGTCGAAGGCCGCCGATAAGTCTAATAAAATCAGGGCACATGGCTGCTTGTTATCTGCCCTGACTCTCAGCTCATCGGCGACCGAGGCCATGACTAGTTCTGTGCTGTGTTGGGGCCGGAACCCCGCCTGCCTGGTGTGAAGGAGATGGTATTCTTCCAGATGGCCGGCTAGAGTGCTGAGGACGTGCTTTTCTAAGATCTTACTGAGAAAAGGCAACTGCGAAATGGGCCTGTAATTTTTTAAGGCTGTCGTGTCCGTTCCTGCTTTCTTTAAAAGTGGGGAGACCCTGGTTTCTTTCATCTGGGTAGGCAAGTACCCTGATTTAAGTGAGTTATTCAATAGATTGAGTACCTGGGTCTGAATGCCCGGCAGGGACTTTTTAAACATTTTAGGGGGACATGGGTCTGTATTGGAGCCTGATTTAATTTGACCGACGAGTTCCACTAGGCACTTGTCGTCGATGGGAGGGAAGCTATTCAGAGTCATGGATGGTACCTGAGCAGTCTGGCTGGGCAGCATGGTTATAGCTGGCCGTGCATTGATGTCAGAGATGATGTCCTGTACCTTCCGAAGGAAGAAGGTTTGGAAGGAATCACAGTCAGGTTGATCTTCCGCCGAGATTTTCCCTTCTCGTTGTGTGAGTTCCCTTAGAATCGTAAAGGTCTCTTGCTGAATGTTAGTTGCCTCCCTTATTCTTCCCTCATAGAAGGCAGCCTTTTTTCCCAGGATGTCTGCCTTATATTTTAAGAGCAGTGTTTTGAAAGTTTCGGCCTCTGATTGACTATAATGGAGTCTCCACCTTCTCTCTGCCTTACGAAGGGCTTGCTTCTTCTGTTTTAAGGAGGCATCAAACCATGGCGCTCCTTTCCCTTTAGTTCTAGTGCTCTCTATCTGCTCAGGGACAAGTTTGTCCAGAGCGGTGAGCAACCAGGTCTCTAACATCCTAACATCATGGTCTAGGTCTATACCATTCATATTAGGAGGGGTGAAAGAGAGCAGGGTCGTGATTAGGAGGTTGGCTTCCACCTTACTCCAGGATCGAATTTTTCTCCGTGATTTATTTGGGGCAGCCCTCACAGGGTCGCCTGGAACCCAGCATTTTATCAGAAAGTGATCTGACCAAATCCCAAATACCGGCTGGTAATTGGCGACCTACATCTGTTCCCAAATAAACAACAATTAGATATGCAGGAAATTAAATCCATACCAATTGACTCAAAATTAGATTCCAGTTTAGTAGTAAAAATAAAAGATCCACTAACCTTAGCTCTTGACACTGAAATAGCAGTTCATCACTAGGATAACATCAAAACACAGCATACAAAGGTGTTTAATCAGCCCACCATATTACAACAAAGCCTGTAAGAAACAGATTGTCAAAGGCAATTGAACGCATGCCTAACCAAAAGAGCCCAGACTACAAGAAAGGTCCACTGGTGGAGCTGACTTAGAGACTTATTTTAGTGTCAGAAAGTGTCTAGCAGTTCCTTCAACGTCAAGACCTCAACTTTCCAAGGAATTACCTAGAAAATCAACACGTAACGGGGCAGGCCAAGCAAACAAGCTCCTGTTATTCTCAAAGTATATATCAAATGGCAGTTTGATATTCATTAAGATTTAATATCTGTTGAATTCAAACATAATCCACTAAGTAACAAGAGAGAGGGAACAATGATAAATTGGGTCTCAAAGGAGATAGTACAGCAAATATTGACAAAGCACCACATCTTTAAAGAATGGGGAATTGAGCTACAAATGTTTGAGCCCCTGTACTATCCAGGACCACTGCTTCCCACAACAGAAAGAGGGAGATCAGTTTTATGAGGAGCAGCATATACAGGTTTTAATCAGAAAACTTATGAAAATGTAACAATTGTCAAGTTTGTAAGTAGTTACAACTAGGGTGCGGATTCTCTTGAAGAAAACAATTGTACCCCTGCAAACAATCAGGATAGATCATGGCCTTATTAAAATTGAGCAATAATGCATCCCTGACAAGCCAACAGAATGCCCTGATATGGTGCAAAACAGCATCAATATTTGTTCTTAGAATAGTTATGGGCTGGACAATTTGATACAAAAAAACAACGTTATGGCATTCCTTCAAGCTCATGATATAATCATGATGCAGGAAATATGGAGTCCATCTACAAGACACGTTACGGGCTATACAGCTCATTATGAGGTAGCGAATAGATCTGCAAACTTTGTTCATCCTTAAGGGTTTCTCTCCATATTATGGTTCGACAAAACACAACTGGCAAACAGAAAAATTGGAAACCGGGCTGAACTGGATTTTAGCACTTAAGGTAGATAATCAGAATGCAAGCTTCTCAATAAAATCAATTATTATAATAAATGTTTATATCTACCCAAGAAAAGAAACAAAAGGGGAACATATTATAATTTAGCTTGAATTAAAAAAACAATACCTGAATTAAAAAAACAATACAGAGAAAACACAAACTACGCCAGTTTATCATCGCCAGAGACTTTATAACAGATCTGTGTATAAAATCGTAGAATACTCATGAAAGTGAGAATGCATATAATCAATCAATCAATCAATCAGAGTACTTGTAGAGCGTGCTCAAGGCGATGAGAGGAGGGGGGTGCTGCTACGGCGGGGGACGTTGACAATTAGTCAGGCGGAGGCGTTTTGGATGCGTTGTAGTCATCGTAGGTGTTTGGCTGGGATTCCTGCGCAGAGTGCTTTGCCGTAGTCCAGTCTGCTGCTGACGAGGGCCTGTGTCACTGTTCTTCTTGTTTTGATCCACTTGTAGATCCTGCAGAGCATGCGGAGGATGTTGTAGCAGGAAGAGGAGATGGCGTTGACCTGCTTAGACATGGAGAGGGAGGAGTTGAGGATGAATCCTAGGTTGCGTGCATGTTCAGTGGGTGTTGGGGCTGTTCCCAGTGTGGTTGGCAACCAGGAGTCATTCCAGGCTGAGGGGGTGGGTCCGAGGATGAGTACCTCCGTCTTGTCCGAGTTCAGTTTCGGACGGTTTCTCCTCATTCAGTCGGTGATGGCCTTTATTCCCTCATGGAGGTTGGTTTTGGTGGTGTGTGGGTCCATGGTGAGGCAGAGGATGAGCTGGGTGTCGTCGGCGTAGGAGATGATGTTTAGGTCGTGATGGTGGGCCACTTGTGCGAGGGGGGCCATGTAGATGTTGAACAGCGTAGGGCTAAGAGATGAGCCCTGTGGGATGCCGCAGATGATCATAGAACGCAATTAGGGTCAAGGCACTTGAATGGAAACACAAAAGATGACTCTTCTGCGTCAATTACTTTTCTTAAGTGGCAGTAAAACTTCAACTTATAATCATACTTTCGTAAGTGATTTTGGAAAGCCTCAGGTATGCCGATTTCAAATAACTCCTTGTACGGAGACTGACCATTTTCCACAAATTATTAAGATAACTTATAAAACGGATTTGATACTATCAATTAAAGAAATAATTTTGGGCTCTCAAGTACATATTCTAAAAAACCTGAAATGGAGAGGCCCGAGTCCAGAAACCGTCATGACACAGGTTTACTCCTGTGCACGTCCTATTGATGTAATAAAAAGCAAATTAAATCCACAAGAAAATATGGGCCTCATTTATGAAAAGTGACCAATCACAGCGTTAAAACAGTGATGCGCCTCTTTTCATTGCAGCCTCCTGTGACACCAATGATGCGTCATATTTACAGTATGACGTATCATGTCGCAAGGAGTTACAGATACATCAGTATTTCTGACGTATCTGTGGGCTCAAAAATGATGCATTGCTGAAGTGTGTCACAAAAGTGACGCAACCACAGCAATGTGTCCTTTCACATGAGGCAAGCCCCATGTGAAAGGGCCTGCGTCTGCTGTGAGGCAGGCCTAAGATATTGACGCAATGGTGTCCTAGAAGTGACCCAATTAAATCTCATAGATTGCACTGCGTCACTTCCACGAGTCTTACTTACGTGCGAACGCCCCCCTGCATACATTATACCTGCTTCAGTTATAATATGCATACATTATACCTGATGCAGGTATAATGTAGCACCGGGGTTTAAAAAGTGACGCATCAGCAGAGATGCATCACTTTGTAAATATGGTGCAGCAAGGCTCACTTTTTTTAGCACTTTTCACACCACTGGTGCGTCACAAAAAGCCATGCACCGGTGGTGCAAAAGTGATGCAAGGTCTCATAAATAAGCCCCTATGTATTTAGAAGAAAGTGAACTGCAAAAGGCATAGGAAGTTTTAATGCATATAATATTGGAAACATTTCAAGCAAAAAATCAAATAAGTAAGATTAATTTCAGTACAAAACAAAATGATAGATTTGGACCCCAAGTCTGGTTTAGCAGGGAATTACGTAACCAAAGAAAGTTACTATTACATGAAATTAGGAAAATCTAGAAGCACCTAAGACAAGGTGTTCAAACGGATAAAAAATAATTATTGCAAAATTTAAGAACTCAATATAAGAAAAATTGCTGGAAATCAAAAAGAAGATCAAAAGTTGACTTGTGGAATAAAAACTTGATGGCAAGTAAACAATGTTGGCAGTAAATAAACAGATTATCTTTTGGAAAGAATAGACAAGAAAATGCGGGGATAAATGCTGTCTCATTGGAAGCCCATGTTCAAGAAATGTATGCTGATCCTGAGCCTAAAGTTAACAAAGGTAGCTCAGAAGTTGAGTCCAAAATGTGAGAACGTTTATTCCTAGAATCTCAGACAGACAATATGGTTTACGAAAAGAAAAATGCAAACAATATACTTCATAACACAAATACATTGTTAATATCAAACATAGATCAATTGATAAGACTCGTAACAAACATAAAGTCAGAAGGTATGGTAGGACCGAACGGAATCCCCAACGCACTGTTTAAAGGAAACGTGACATATTGGACTCACTACTTTTTGCCTCTATTTAATGAGCCATACTGTAGAAATCGAATTCCGGACTCATGGAAAGGTACCATCAGTCAAATGATTTTTAAATGTGGAAATCAGTCATCACCTATAAATTAAAGACTTATAGCCGTAATAGCTGTAGAAGTGAATCTCTAATCTTATTTCCTATAGGAGCTCCTCAAATCATTGACAGAGGATAATAAGCTTATTCCGTGGTTCCAAGCAGGATTTAGGGCTGGGATGGGAACATCAACAAATCCAACAGCATTAACATTCTTAGCTGAAGAGACAAAAAAGAAGAAGAAGGCCTGTTTGTAGACTTTAAGTCCGCATTTGATCGAGTGCCTCGCAGGCTCTTTCGCCCAAAATTTGCTAAATGGGGCATTAAAAGCAGTTTGCTGAGGGCTATTATTGAGTTATATGCAGGAACCTGGGCACAGGTTAAAATTGCTGATGGCAGATGAGCAACAAACTAAATAGAGACAAAGAACAGATTAACACAGGGGTGTGTTAACCCCAGGCCTGTTTAATTCATATCTTGCCGAACTTGCGGAAACACTTCAGAAAGATAACTGCCTTTCTTTGCCAACAAGGAAATAAGATGTATTCAGTATGGAGACGACATTATCCGATTGAGCCAAACACCAATAGGAATACATCGCAGCATGAACAAACATAGATTAGAATTAAATCTGAAAAAAACAAAAGTGGTTCGACTGGTAGGACCTGATTCACAGAACTAACTTAAAAAAAAAATCTTAAACTTACTACTTTTGGCATTCACAGAATGCACTTACTACTTTAGGTATTCCTAGAACAAACTTACTACTTTTGGTATTCACAGAATGGATTTACGACTACTAACTTTAGGTCCGCACTTGGGTCGGAAATTCCACCCCCGGAGCAGAATTTCTGCTTACACGCCGGAATTTCCACTTACGGCACGGAATCTCCCCCTTAGGACTGGAATCTCCGATTTCCGTCCGTAATACACGCACTGTGGTCGTTGATCATTTTCCTCAAGGGTGAAAACATGTCCAAGTGCCTACCATTCCCCACCAAGCAGCAGGTGACACACTGCAGCCAATCCCAGCCCCGCAGGATGTATAAATGAAGAGCAGACACACACTAACCCTTTCAACATGTTGCTGAATGTGTTTGTTGCTCTGCCCCTTGCCATGCAACACAACTCCTTGAGGAGGAGGAGGAGGAGAGCAGAGAGGATCTTCAGACAGAGGATTAACCTATTTAGAATTTGAATTTGAATTTAAAATATTTATATAGCGCTACATACACCGTGCGGTTTTTTGGTGCTGTGGAAACTAATTTAGCAGTAGGAAAGAAAAACTAGTTAGGGGGAGCAAAAAATAAGATCAGTTTACATTAAAAAACGCCTGGGTGAACAGAAAGGTCTTAAGATCTTTTCGGAAGAGGGAGTAGTGTCTGGCCAGACGTAAGTGATCGGGGAGGGAATTCCAAAAGGATGGTGCCAGGCATGAAAAATTGGCTCTGCCCCATTTCTTACGTCTGTACCGGGGTACCTGGAGAAGTGATTGGGTAGATGAGCGGTGCTCACGAACAGGGGTATACTCTTTTAACAAAGAAGAAATGAAGACAGGGGCAGTGCCCTGGCGCGCCTGAAAAACCATGCAACCAGTTTTAAAAAGGGATTGCTCCCTAACAGGTAGCCAATGTAATGCCTTCAGTAGGGGAGTAGAGTGATGGGAACGGGGGAGGCCATACACCAATCTGGCCGCCTAGTTTTGAACCAGCTGGAGCTTCCGCAGACTATACGCTGGGATGCCGTTGTAGAGGGCATTGGCGTAGTCCAGCCGGGAAATAACCAGAGCGAACATGATTAGCTTGAGTGCAAGGGGAGAAAAGAAACGAGAAACAGAGCGAATAGTTCGAAGAACAAGAAAACAGGAAGAAACAACAGAAGTGATTTGTGAGTGAAGATTGAGATGATTATTGAGTTTAATGCCCAGGGTCTTAACTGAGGAAGAATGTGTGGGAGGGGATCCTAAAGAAGAAGGCCAAAAAGAAGAGTTCCAGGGACTGGAGGAACCACCCGTAAGGCGTAAGGACCAATTCTGTTTTATCGGGGTTCAACTTCAGATGGTTGTGGTTCATCCAGTCCCTGATAAAAATCATAATAGACTGAAAATTAGAAATAGAATGAGGAGAAGAAAACAGATTAAAGATAAGCTGGAGGTCATCTGCATAATTGTAAACAGTGACCTCCAGCTGCTGAAGTGCAAAGATCAGAGGATAGATGTAGATATTAAACAGAAGAGAGGAAAGAGAAGAACCCTGAGGAACACCACATGTGACTTTGAGTTGGGTGGCCGAGAAATCCCCCAGCCGGACCGGCTGGGTGCAGTCCCTCAGGAAGGACGATAGCCAAACCAGGGCTGAGCCCTCGACCCCCGCCGCTCCGACACGGGAAAGTAAGGTTGGAATGATCCACCGTGTCGAAGGCGGTGGAGAGATCGAGGAGCACCAGAGCCTGGTAGTTGTTTTGGTCCATGCCCTCCCTGAGGTTGTTCAGGACCGACACCACGACGGACTCGGTAGAGTGCCTAGGCCGGAAACCAGCCTGGCGGGATGCTAGGCCGCCATTGGCTTCTACATGGGCACTGAGGACCGATGTTACGTGTCGCTCCAGCACCTTGCCCAAGTAGGGCAGGAGGGAGATGGGGCGATAATTAGCTGGAGCAGAAGGATCCGCACCAGGCTTCTTCAGGATGGGCACTATGGTGGCAGATTTAAGAGCTGGAATTACCACCCCCTGAGCCAGCGAGCTATTGAGAAGGGAGATTGGCGGTTTGGGGCAAACAGAATAAATCTGTTGCAAAATATGGGCTGGACAGGTGTCTGCCGGGGAACCAGAGTTTACTTTGGGAAGTATAGCAAGAAACACTTCTTCGGTAAGCGGAGGGATAGAAGAAAGACAACAGTAAACAGTCGGGGGAGAGGGCTCAGAAAAAGTTGGGGAAGGAAGTGGGATGTTTGCTTTGATGTTACAAATTTTTTCTAGAAAATAGGAATTCAAAGAGTCACAGAGGGACTGAGTGGGGGGGGGGCCTGAGGGTGGCCCTGTCAGAATAGGCCAGATCATGGACGATGGAGAAGATCTCCCTGGATTTATTCTCCGCCACCAGAATTTTGGCTGAGAAATGTGCAGTTTTAGCGCTTACTATGGCCCTTTTATAGTCACTCAGCAAAGTCATATAATGAGTTTTTAGAAGAGGGCAATAATCCTTTATCCATTGCCTCTCGGCCCGCCGGAGGGTCAGCTTTTTTTTCTTCAGGTCATCGCCAAACCATCGATTTGACTCCTTAGATCTTCGGGTTGATATCCGTCGTAATGGGGCTACCGTATCACAGCCTTCAGCAAGCCAGGTATCGATGGCAACGGCTTGAGAGGTAGAAGATAAACCCTCTAAGTTAGGTGCAGAGTTCAAGAGGGAGGATGACAATGCAGGAAGGTCTACCCTATTCCAGTTCCGCGCCCAGGTGTTTTTGGCAAGCGGGATCTTTGTTGCCGACTTAAGGCGGAGGGAGAAGGAGATCAAGGCATGATCTGACCAGGGGCATGGGGACACGGACATGGAAGAGACCGAGGTATTAAAAGACCAAACCTGGTCTAGTACATGACCGTGAATATGCGTAGGAGTCTGCAGATGTCCAGCCAAGATGTTAGGGCCGGGTACCGTTTTCCTCCAGAAATCATCTTGGATATGGTATGTGAGTGGCAGCAGGAACTTGACTCTGTGACCTGCTGCTCCCAGGCAATAATAGCCTATCTAAAGATCCTTTCTGCTTTCCATTTCTTTGCCACTGGGTCTTTCCAGAGAGTTTCTATTGACCGCGTGGGCATTTCCCAGGCAAGTCAGTCATGGTGCCTGCATCAGGTACTGAGAAGCATCACTGCTAGAGCTCACAACCACATACAAATGCCCCATACACTGGCCAGGAGACAAAGGGCAGCATGAGATTTCTATCTCATTGCACCCTTCCCACGTTTGCTGGGTGCAATTGATTGTACACATGTGGCTCTTCAGCCACCCTGCCGCATTGCACACATCTTCTGCAACAGACACTGATGGTATTCCATCAATGTGAAATCTGTCTGTGATGTCAGTGGAAGGTTCATTGATGTGCATTCATTGTTCCCAGGCAGTACCCATGACAGCTTCGTATTCCACATGTCACCTCTTGCCTTGCGGATGGCTGCAGGAGAATTTGGCTAATGGGTAAGTACCAAGCACTAAACGTGAGGGATGTGTGTTATTGAAATGTCTGAATGCCACACAACATTAACCAATGTACAATAAGAATCATAAAGCTACAAACATGGCCCAACAGACACTGCATGTACTAAAGTATAGATCATGTCCTGTGCAAATCAATGAGGGAAATGTAACCAACTGCTCTTTCTTCCCTTCTCAGGCAACGCTGGGTATGCACTCTCCCCACATCTCCTCACCCCTTACATCCGTGCAAACTGTATACCTCAGCGTAGGTACAATAGGGAACACACACGGACTAGAGCCATCATAGAGCGCACTTTTAGTCTGTTGAAGTCACGATTCAGATGTCTTGACCGTACAGAGGATGTGCTGCAGTACACTCCTCAAGTTGTGTGCAATATATTATTAGCCTGTTGTGTTTTGCACAACATTGCTTTAACGCATGGCTTACACATACCTCTGGAACCTCGGCTAGCTCTGAATCTTGGAAACCGGGAAATTGCACATAACCGAGGTCAGGGTATGCAAGTCCATGATCAGCTCGTTGCCACGTTTTTCACATGACCAACTTGTAGTGTCATGGACCAAGTGTGGTTTGCTGTCTGATGTCTATGATGAGACTTGGATAGACACGACTGTGTCAATATATTCCACCCTGAGACTACTTTGCAAAGCCACACTCCCTGGATGTAAATCACGGCTGTTGAAGAGTAGTCAAAAGGTTGAGCATGCCTCAGGTCACGTGCCCATGTCAGCAATCAGTGTATTGGATGTACCTAAACAATCTATTCAAGCAGATGAAAAACGATACATGTTCTGAGAGACCTACTAGGTCCTTATGATGATGGGTCACTCAATCACAAAAGACCCTAACCATTGCAGTCTCAGGCCTGTGGACTCAACAGATTTTACTCCCCCACAAATGATGGGACCACAACGTGAGTGATGATGTCATGGGTAAATCAGGCACTGTGTGTCTGTGATATACAGCACTGCTCCACCCCATTGTTACGTAACACATCACACAACTCTTGTAATGAGCACTCAATATGGACTACATGTCCCATAATGCAAAGTAGGAGAAAACAAAACTTGGGTTTGATGTTGTGTCACCCCCCACTCCCTGTCCGCACAGAAATTTCAATAAATGGTCTGTTCCTGCTTTTGTTACTTGTTTATGATTTTAACCTGCACTGTCATTTCAGGTTTTTCCACAGCAGAACTGTAGGATGGCAGTGGATTTAATTAGTGATTGTGGATGGATCAGGATGAATACAAAATGGCTGCCAACAATTTCCTGTGATGTTTTTCTTGTCTTCCACTTACTGTATAACATTTCCTGTATGAAATAATGTGTTCTGGTTCAATTTAGAAGGTTACGGACCAAAAACGTAATTTCCGGTTTTGGACCGTAATGCGCGGATGCGGACCCGCCGCTCCGGAACCGGAAACATATGAGGATCATGTGACCTGGTTAGTGTACAACCACGAATGACAGCTCACACCATAGCACTGAGGTGTTAAACGGATGTACATTATACAAGCAAACTCACCAACTCCAGCCACAACTTTCTGTCCCTTCACGATCACCCCAGTTCTCAAATACTGAACCTTTCTGCTCATTGATGTTGTTGATCTGCCTGTGCACGATCCACCAGCTGTAGAGGGAAGTGACAACATTCTCAATAATCAGCATTACTAATTCAGAAACAGGCACATATGACATTCATAATATGTATGTCACTTTTAAACAACAACTTTTGATTCAACACAGAATGGGATCTTGATCGCTGTCATGGTTTAGTAATCTAAGCTAGTGACACAATTTATGCCAGAATTACCTGATGGACGGGTGCGAGAGGTGTCACTGCTGCAGCCAGGATGTCATGCATTCCCCGCTACGCTACACTGGATTAGCGTATTGCTTTTCAGCCAAGGGATTTGAAAATGTAACTGCATGGAGATTCCGCTTACCAGCCTATGCATCCATCTCAAAGGTACACAACGGGCATCAATGTGAGCCTCATCCATACCAATTTTAATATGATTTTGCCATAGATATTTTGCTAGGGAGTTTTCATATCATTGAATTGCAAGCCAGACACTTCATATGACACAATGTACTATTTTATGTCCATTCTGCGCTCACTTGGCATACATTTTGTGCCATCCTTTCATTACAAAGCAAGGATGTCCCACAAGTTAGCCACCAAGTTGGTAAAAAGTGTACTAATGGTGCCAGGCTCTTTGTTGTTTAGCAATACCAATCACACAGATATAAGTAGAACAGAAAGTCAAATCACTGGACATAGGCCAACCATTATGGACATTAATCGAACAGCAAATTATACCAATATAGCACACATATGACTTATATTCAGGTCAAGACTAGGAAAAGAATGCCGGAAAATTTTTTTGGAAAAATATATATCATTTGTGTATTTATTCAAGTATTCACAATTATCACAGTTGTAAAAAATAGTTTAAAAAAATATACATAATGTATATTGTACATTTCATTAAAAGCATATGAAAATCACAAAGATAAACAAAACCAATTTACACAATATGGGTTTAAATTTTTTTTTGTAAGAACAGGGGTCGACGCGGCGTTTCGGTTAAGAAGAAACAATTAACAACCTTCTTCAGGACCAAGTTCTAGAAGGAAACAAACAATTACTTTTTTGCATTTACAGATTTTCACAGACAGAGCATATTACCAAAAACATTTCCTATTGGCTAATCGTTTACGGCATTTTATAATCATTAGGTGGTTGGCACTAGTCAGAAACTGATTATTCGTAACTTTATTGGTATTGTTAAAACACGTCACCTACTATTAAGGGCACCGTTTTTAGTGAATCCCAGCATTTATTTATAGGGAGACATTTATGGCAGTGACATCATCTCATTCGTCATGTCTAACAGACAGAAAAGTTACCTGTATTTTATAATGGCTTCCAGATATATCCTGGAGGGCCAGAGGCCGGGTGTAAAATCCGGGCAATAACTGTGTTATATATTCACAATGCTTTTGATGTAGCATGCACAGTATTGATCTCTAGAAGTGATAATAAAATATGGATCAATCAGTTATATGCTATATTTATATTTGGTAATACTAATATTAATAATGAACAGCTACCTTGTACTTGTATTGGGGAGATTCACGCTCTGGTAGTAGGAGCCACCGATATTGATTTTCAAATAAGCTGTAGACAGATACACATCTATTACCATATTGTATTTAAAGGAGTGATTGCCAATTGTCGTGGAGAATTCTATTGTCCGCACTTACCCAGCTTTTAATGACTGGAAACTTAATAGTATCACGAGCTTTTCAATTGGCTTGTGTTTCGGTTTTGGCATTCATAGCATGGCGGGGATTCTCCTGCCGCTGTTAATATAAGGGATGGAACTTTTGTTAAAATTGCTACTCGCTAATTCCAAATTATAATTCAACATAGGCTCTCTGATCTCTACCTCTTTGTTAATTCAGTACACACATGCGTGGTGCATTATTTATAGCGTGTTGGTAATGTCGAACCTGTTGTTAGTTCTATCTTTATGTTTTAGGCATAGCGGTGCAATTACACCCTTTGATCTAAGCCCCCATTTCTCAGACTTTGTTAAGAATATCCTCTCTGTTTTAAATCAATACTATTCGCATTAAGTCCGCTAGTGATGTTGTTCATGGTTTTCACTGTTATATAAGGTATAGCACACTATGCAGTAACTCATTATTGATATATTTTAATAGCGTAAAGTTCTGATGTCCATAGCGCATCTCTTAACTTATGGTGTCCATAACGAGTCTCATAGCTTATCAGTTATCAAAAAACGAGAGTAGAATCACTAACTTAAGTCTTTCAGCGTATGTTATTAATTACGTTTTTTTTTTAAATAACTAGCTAAGGGATTGCCGGATACAAGTAGGTACCCACAAGCATGACGAATGAGATGATGTCACTGCCATAAATGTCTCCCTATAAATAAATGCTGGGATTCACTAAAAATGGTGCCCTTAATAGTAGGTGACGTGTTTTAACAATATCAATAAAGTTACGAATAATCAGTTTCTGACTAGTGCCAACCACCTAATGATTATAAAATGCCGTAAAAGATTAGCCAATAGGAAATGTTTTTGGTAATATGCTCTGTCTGTGAAAATCTGTAAACGCAAAAAAGTAATTGTTTGTTTCCTTCTAGAACTTGCTCCTGAAGAAGGTTGTTAATTGTTTCTTCTTAACCGAAACGCCGCGTCGACCCCTGTTCCTACAAAAAAAAATTTTAAACCCATATTGTGTAAATTGGTTTTGTTTATCTTTGTGATTTTCATATTCTTTTAATGAAATGTACAATATACTTTATGTATATTTTTTTAAACTATTTTTTACAACTGTGATAATTGTGAATACTTGAATAAATACACAAATGATATATATTTTTCCAAAAACAATTTTCCGGCTTTCTTTTCCTAGTCTTGGCCTGAATATAAGTCATATGTGTGCTATATTGGTATAATTTGCTGTTCGATTAATGTCCATAATGGTTGGCCTATGTCCAGTGATTTGACTTTCTGTTCTACTTATATCTGTGTGATTGGTATTGCTAAACAACAAAGAGCCTGGCACCATTAGTACACTTTTTTACCAACTTGGTGGCTAACTCATGGGACATCCTTGCTTTGTAATATTACTCCCCTGTCCCAAACTTGACAGATAAGGGGGCCTCCTTCTACTTTCCATCCTTTCATTAGCCACCAAAGTCTGATCTGGCATGTGATTAAATGCCATATGTGAGCATATTGTGATGCTGGACAACAGTTTTGTACAACACAGACAACATACGGTGGAGATCAAAGACACATTTAATGAGTATTTAGGTACATTATTATTGAGTTTCTCACCATGGCCCAGCACTGGCCCAGTGTGTTGTTCCGGACCAGATGTCACAGCCAATCTTGTAGCAGAAGTCAGTGTGTGTCTCTGATTTTGGGAGGATCAAATTGTACCTACAATGATAAGTGTGTTTGAAAGTTTACATTTCTGCTGGCACATGTGACAAACTCAATTTCAGTCACAGAGGATAAGCACAAGCATATCAGAATTACATGACTCTGAACCCTGAAATAAGGTCCACTATTGTGTTTTGTGGATGGCCAACAAACAAGCCATCCAAAGTAAGAAGTACATGATCAGCTGGGTGGACTGGGCAATTTCATGTATAATGAAAACATTCTGAGTTGGACAGTGGATGCATTGTCATTACTACTGACAATGGTAGCTCACTTCTTGTTCCTCATTGTCATATTTGTTAACATTTGAATTCTTGATGATGTCTACAGACACTATTACAATATAGTGGGGACACACTTTTTGACTTGTTGTGGCACTTGATTGCAGGATTAAATTCCCTGGTCTGGGACTGTTGGTGGAATGTTATCCAATTACAAAGGTATGATGAGCCAAGACATATTATATTTTTTCTTTCGATATTCACATATGTCATTTGCTAAAAGTGAATGTCCATTGACAAATCCAATAGTAATTAGGCTTGTTTTTCATCTTTGGTTACCTTTCACATTGGGGCACTAGATGTCCCTCCGTTGTCTCCTGACAACGTGTGCCTTTTGACCATCTCCTGACCAGTTTGACTTACCAGTTTGTGAGGGTGGTGTGCCTTGCTTTGGACGATGTTGTTTCCTCCCAGAAGATGCAGGGACCTCTGCTGGTGCGGTTGTCTGTGCTTTGGCTGAATATCTCAATAGGTGAGAAGAGAGAAAAGTAATCAAATGGGAAATGTACATGTGGAACTTTTCAGGCATTACCCAATATCTTCTGCATGTTAACCGATGGGGAAGTAGGTACAGTGGGGCGTTGGGGATATAATGGTGTGGCAAAATGGGAAATGAGCAAAGGAATATGTGAAAGACATACTTTGATCTGATGATTCTCTCATCTCCAGCTTTGTGATTTTTGCTGGCACAGGGTGAGTTACTTCTTGGATATTTTTTGGCAGTTTTACAGGCCCCTTGTTAGTTATTTAAGCCGCTGTTGCATCACTTCTTTGACACAGCGGCAGGGGAAACCATGTGCCATGTTGCACGTTAGTTACAACGTGACGCATCTAGGAAGATGCGTCGTGTTGTGTGCCCTTGCCCAACATTAAACCTGTGTCAGGTTTAATGTAAGCAGGGTGGGCATTCCTGTGTGAAATGCCTCGTGAAAGTGATGCAGTAAAATCCACAAGATTCAACTGAGTCACTTTTCATAGGCCGCTGCGACGAAACCATACGCATGCTTGAAGTAGACTAAGGAGTGGCACAGAACGTTAGGTATGGAAGGACCAAGAGCATTGTTGGAGTTGTTTTGCACTTGCGACACAACTCCAGCAAAGTGCCGCCCTTACGCCATCAGAAAAGACACACTTCTGTCTAGCCCTGTGCTATGGTGCAGCATTGTTAATGTGATGCATCCGTGGTGGTGCAAGATTAGAATTGCGTGTTGCATTGGTGCTTGCGCATTTCCTGCTAATATGCAGGGATGCGCCAGTCCTTGTAAATCTGCCCCCTTGTAATGTCCCAATTAATTTGTAAGTTGATTTTCATATCCTCCGCAACCCCTTACATTTTTGACTGACTCAGACACAAGTGGAAAGCGCACTTTGGCAGTTGCGACTTAACAGGGTTATGTATATATGGCAGCATTACTGTGCCCATGTTTTAAATAGTGGAAGAGGGATTTGCCATTTCTATTACAAATAATTCAGGGATTTGTGGTGCAACATACAGAGGGTAACACATGAGTCTCTGACTGACTATATTTATATATTTATATACTTTATACAACTTCCTTACTCACAATGCCAGTGCAACACAAGCAATCTTTTCATACACTTTTTCTTGTCAACCCATTTACCTAGGTGCCACGTTGCGGACATCACTCACATGCAGCCCTTGGAGCATGTGGGGGTGGATTGTGGTAAGGATATCCTCCTTTAGTGGGGTGAGACGCAGGCAGGTTCCGGAGTGTGGGGCAGGGAGGATCCTGTCCAATTCGATCCTGGAGTCCTTCTCCTTCACACTCTGCTTTTCATCCATCCACTTCTTCTTGATATCCTGTGTGCGCCTCTCCTCCCCCAAAGCTGTGACAGGAGTGGCTAAATGCTGCCATTAAGCTGCCTTCTGCGTGCCACTGGTGCAGTAAGGTGGGAGACCATATAGGCATTTGTGGTGCCTCACTATGTACTCCAAAAGCATGGTTATCTCCTCATTTGGGCAAGTTCTTCTTCCTTCTCATTTGTTGCATTTTCCTCTGGTGATGTACAGCGATTGTAAACACAAACTCTCTGTGGCCAAACTGTTCCTTCAATGGGTTCTGCTTTCATATGTTTAATGGTGCTGGTCTTGCAGTTAGTGTTAATTGACTGTGTGGTGGGGGATGATAGGCACTTGAAACGTTCACCAGGCCAAAGTGGTGGTATTCTGGCAGAAAATCGGAAGTTCCGGCCTGGAAGTGGAGACTCCGTGCCGTAAGCAGAGATTCCGGTTCGTAAGCAGAAATTCCGCTCCGGGTGGAATTTCCAGTCCAAGTGCAGACGTAAAACAGTAGTCTTAAATCCATTCTGTGAATACCAAAAGTGGTAAGTTCATTCTGTGAATACCAAAAGTAGTTAGTTCATTCTGTGAATACCAAAAGTAGTAAGTTCATTCTGTGAATACCAAAATGGTTGTAAGTTTAGGATTTTGTCTTAAATTCATTCTTAGTATACCAAAATGGTAGTAAGTATAGGATTTTGTCTTAAGTTCATTATGTGAATACCAAAATGGTGGTAAGTTTAGGATTTTGTCTTAAGTTCATTCTGTGAATCGGGCCCTTAGACTGCAAATACAAATCCTACTACTGGTTCCTAGGATTCAATATTGAGCATCAAATGAAGTACAAACAGCACTCTGCAGCGATGATGGCAAAATCCTAATCGATAACTTATGGCTCTAATCTAATAAAAAGGAAATTAAGCTGCCAGTCCTTTGCCCACCTGCTATCGGTAATGCGCTCCAAGTTATTGCCAACAGTTATGTATGGCATGGAAATGATGAAGGGTTGTGAAGCAACCATCCTAAACAAAATTAAAATGAGAATATACAAATTAGTTTTTAATATATCAAAATCATACTCGCCAGCCTATGTCCGTTTTGAGTTAGGATCCTGGGATCTTACCTAATGTAGGTAATTGAAGAATTAGGCGTGCATGAAGTTTGGACAGCAAATATGGGAAAAACTGCTTTTTATCAGGCAATTAAAGCCACAGCCAAAATGTTGTCTCATACAATTAAGTACAAAAATATTCTTAAATGAAGACGCCACGCCTGGATAGTGATCAATTCCTATGAAAAGTGGCAGATGCAGGAATACCTCTCAGCTCATTTCCCACTGAACATAAAACAGTTCATGCATTTTAGCAAATCAAAGATCTTGCTCCCAATTGGAAATATCGGTTTCAAAATCAAGAATGTTGGCTGTGTAAATATAAGAAAGCGTTGTTAGCGCATATTCTGTGTGTGCCCAAAGTTTAGACTAGAAAGGAAAAAGCTACTGAAAGCAAATTGGACAGCATTGAAATTCTGTAGCTGCAGGCAAGGGCTAACAACTTGGCTTGGAGGAATCTCACTCTCACTTGTCTGCAGAGGGGTAACATTTTTAAAACTCAAGTTAAAAGAAATAGGCCAAATAAAGGCCTAATAACACAAAAAGCATATATGTAAAGATCAGTTGGATTACAAACCGACCAAGAGTTTAGTAATTCTGAACTAAATGATTAATGAAGGTACCCTATGAGGAGGACATTTTGGATTTAAGGTAAATACTGAAATTAGTCACGAACGATGATCTTGATGGAATAAATTGATCCAATCTTATACACAAATTTTGAAAGTAAACATGAGTTGTTTTATATCTTGTTCTAACTGTAAAGAAGCATCTCTTGCCAGTGTTCTGTCACATGAGAGATTAAAATAAGTGCACAAAAGCTTTTATGAATGTTTTCAAGTGTAATGCTTTTAAAAAGACTGAACACTAGAATACAAATTAAGTCACTTAAGTTATCAGGTATCAACTTCAGTTCAAAGGTAAACCGAGAGTCTGAGGCCTAGCACTACTCTGCTATTTGGAATAGAGCGAGATTTACTTGTGAAATACTGGTCTGTGTTTGTGCTGAACTTGTGCTAAAAGTGAAACTCAGAGACTCTGCCTCTGAGTCCTCTTATCTTGATACACTCTTCATGAAGCTTACCTTTCCTCTCTCCTTCTCCTTGACTCTAAAATACAATTTCTTTTTTACATTCCGCAGGCCTTCTTCTAGACTCCTTCACAAACGAAAAGGTGCAAGCTAGCTGAGCTCAACAATACTCCTGCTTCTCTACCTGACCAGTGCAAAGAGGCCACAAAGAGTGGAAATGTCTGAGGAAATTAAAGATGCACCACCCAATTTTGCAATAAAGTATCATTTTTCTTTTAACAATCATATTAACTAAGAACAGTGGGTGGGTGGGTTCACACCCAAAACCCAGAAGACAGAACATTTAGATAGAATTGAGTTTTGGGCAAAATGACTGTTTGAAATGCATATATCTGTACTCTTTCTATTCATTGTTTACTTCTAACAGCAGATTGATGGCAAGTGATGTACTGCTGCTTATTGTACTGTTTGTCATTATCAAACCTTTCCTCAAATCCCTTTATCCATCCATTCATTAAACCCATAACCCTCTTACCCTGAGCTATGTAATTTATTGAGGTGTGGCTTAAATTAGACCATCAACTGCTCTGTCCTGGATATCGTCCTTTTTGAGTCAACGCTCCTTTCAAATCTGGGAGAACAACACCTGCTCCTCCGACACTCCCCTCCAATGTGGCGTGCCTCAGGGCTCCTCCCTGAGCCCCACATTATTTAACATCTACATGTCCCCATTGGAGGAGGTTGTTATCCCGTTCGGAGTGAGCATCGTCAGCTATATGCCGACGACACTCAGTTAGTGGTGTCCCTTTCTCATCCGAAACAACAACCTGCGGACCTTTACAACTGTCTGACGCATATACAAGGATGGATGAATAGATCGTCTCTGAAACTCAACGGCTCAAAGACTGACATTCTCCTCCTTGGCCAGAAGGGACCCACTTCACTTCATAACATCTGGCCACCCTGTTTAGGCCCGATCCCAGATCCGAAACCAGAGGTAAAAAGCCTGGGTGTCTGGCTCGATAAGGAATTATCTTTTGCAACACAGGCAAAAAAGGTAGCCGGTACGTGTTTTGGACTGCTCAGGTCAATTCGAAAGATCCTGCCCCTACTCCCCCACAACTCTCAAAAACTGCTGATCCAAGGACTGATTCTTTCTAGGCTCGACTTTAGTAATTCCATCTACTTAGGGGCCCCAGAGGCAACCCTGAATAAACTACAAAGTGTCCAAAATGCAGCTGCCCGGATCCTTACTAAAACCCCGGCCAGAGCCTCAGCCAAACCAGCGCTTAAGTGTCTCCATTGGCTTCCGGTTAGAGAACGTGTGATGTTCAAGGCCCTCTGCCTAGCACACAGATTGCTCCAGAACAATGATCCCCCAAGCGTAAAAAAATGTATCAAACCATACAAAGCCCCTAGATCCCTCCGCTCCGACCAGGAACACCTCATTGTCACCCCCAGAATTAAGAAGGCCCGAACAGGAGGAAGACGTTTCTCGGTTCACACCGCACGTCTCTGGAACGCCTTACCGCACTACCTGAGAACTGAATCCAACTACCTACGGTTCAGGAAGCAATTGAAAACCCACCTCTTCCCTTAAACTGTCTCTCCCCTTCCCTTGCTGACTCCTAGTTGTACTGATTTTAGCGCTGGGATACTTACGGGTGACTACGCGCTCTATAAAATTAAATAATAATAATAATAATATTAATCAATGGATCACACACTTGTTTGGGCGGATGTGGTGAAAGCAACGCCAACGTACTATAGAATCTTTGAAGCAGTAGCCCACACCAGCCCTTTACCAACCTGTGCATTAAAAATGATCCATAGTTTTTTAAATATAGAATGAACAGCTCCAGTAAGCATGGGCGAATTTTGCGAATCTGGCGTTTGCGAATTTGCGTATTTACGAACTCTCAATCCACAAAATCCGCGAAATCTCGCAAATTTGCAGATTTTTTTTTGTGTGTTCGCAAGGGTTTCTGCCAGTTCGCGAGGGTTTGGTACCAGTTCGCAAATGCGAACTTACTCGTCAGCTCGCAACGGTCGCGACTATGTTGTTTCTACGTCTGGTTCATCATCACAGGTTCCCTGCACCCTCTGTTTCAGCACTGCCACCCTCTGTTTCACCCATGCCATCCTCTGTTACATCAATGCCACCCTCTGGTTCATCATCACTGTAGATTATGGGGGGGGAAAGCAAGTACACCTGCCCTGCTTCAACTGACATGAATTAATTTGGGGTTAGTTTATTAATGTGTCACTGTTTTAAAATTCCAGGTCTGGCACCTGCTTCCTTATCAGTAATTTGCTTTCTGTTGCAGTGCAATTTTTTTTTCCAGGACCTTTGTGGCCTACTTGTAGCTATTCTATGAGCCTGCTGTGAGGGTCAGAGCAGGGTCATACAATTGTTGCAACTAGCAACTGAACTCTGGAGGGGCCCCAGTCAGGAAGCACTACAGGGAATGGTTACTAATGAAGAGTTTGAACTATTGCACCTGCTGAGTGCTTTCAGTTTTGCAAAACTCGTTTTTCTGCAATTTCGCGGGATTTGCGGGGCGCGAACTTGCGCGAGATCGGATTCGGAAGCCGTGAGTTCGTGCAAATATGCGATTTGTTTTTTTGCGGCGTGTTAGTTCGCAAGGTTTTGTGCGTTTTAGCGAGCCACTTGTAGCGCAAGGCGCGAAGTTACCCTCGCGGTCGTTCAAGGGCGCGGCCATCTTGTTTGCATGACGTATTTCCATTTCCGGGCGCGAAGTGTAATCTCGCAAAGTGTGCGGCTCGCTAGTACAATTTCGCGAGTGTGAACGGGCGCGGCTATCTTGTTTCTCATTCATTACTATGGTTCTGGGCATGCTTTTGGTATCCTCTCTGTATCTCTGCCATCCTTTGCTTGTTTGAAGTTTTTTTTGATCTATTTTACTTATTATCTATCTCTCTATTTTTCTTCCTCTATATTTTTGTGTTTTCTGCTACTTTTGGTTAATTTTAAACTACTTTTTTCAACTCTTTACTTTTCTTCTCTTCCCTATTCTATTTTCTTTATTATTTAGCTTCCTTTCTACCCAGACCATGGTGAATGGAGCCGGGAAGCATCCCGTGAAGGGTAAGGGTCCCGCACCCCGTGCCCAGCTCCCGTGCGGGCGTTTGAGGGGGGAGAAGGTCGTCTTCAGCCCAGAGGAGGTGGCCGCACTAATTTTTTATGTTCAGCGTCGCCACCCCAGGACCATCATGGCAGGTGGCTGGATTGGTAGCGGGTATGGGATCCGGGAGCGCCGGAAGCGGTGGGAGAAGGTGTGCCGGGCCATGTACCAACACTTTCGGGTCCGGCGCACCTACAACCAGGCCACCCACCGCTGGACGGATGTCCTGGACCGTGAACGCGATCTGCTCGGCCTGCTTGGCCTTGAGATCCCCGGGCTTGATGAGTAGTAGTAGCTATTTCTTTACTACTCTGTTTTCTCCTGCTCTGTGTGTTATTATATTGCACATTTTTGTTTTTTACCAAGAGCAATAATGCTGCTCATTACATTGTAGGTAAATTATATTTCAAAATCTTCTGTGCATTTCAGGTGCACTGCTCTCCTTCTCAGTAGTGTTGCTACTATGCTTATTTGTTTTCAATTTTGTGTTCATTTCATTGGCCTGTGAAATTATGTATGAGTGTTGTTTAAAGAACTGGTCAAGCGAATGCAGATTATTCAGAACGCGGCCGTACGACTTCTGTTCCATCTTCCTCGAAGAACTAGTGCGCGTGCCCATCTTCGTGAGCTCCACTGGCTCCCTGTGGCGCATCGCATTATGTTTAAATCATTGGTTCTGGCCTTTCAGGCCCTGCATCAGCAAGGCCCACAATATTTGCACAAGAGGTTTTCCTTATACACGCCTCATCGTGCTCTCCGATCAGCCAATCTTCGTCTGATGTCTATGCCTAAAATCAGATATGCGAGACTGGGCGGTCAGTCAATTTCAGTCCAAACAGCACGGGCCTGGAATGCCTTGCCGCTCTCTCTGCGATCAGCAACCACATTGGCAGGATTTAAGAAAGGGCTAAAAACCCATCTTTTTAATCTTAGTATCTAGATCTCTGCTTCTTTCTTTTTGGACTGGGTCAGTTTAGTGCCTACATATCGCGCCAGGATACTTTGTAGTAGCAGAGCGCGTAATAAAATATTTAATAACATAACATACCATAACATAACTGGGTAATGCTAGACACTAAGGTTCAGATTTTTAATTACCAGCGCATCCCTGCAAAGTAGCAGGGATGCGCCAGTAATTGTGTGCCACTACACCATCACCCATGGTGCGCCGTATTTACAATGCGGCGCACCATGGGCCCAAAACGTCACCAAAGCGTTACGCATCTGTGCCGTAAAGGGGGCACATTGCTGGAGTTGCGTCGCAACGATGGCGCAGCTCCATCAATGCTCTGGGGTGCCCTATCTCCCCAATGCTGTGTCGAGCCGTACGTCTGCTTCAAGCAGGCGCAGGGTTTGAGTCACGCATCATTGTCGTTAAAGTGAGTGATTGAAATCTTGTAGATTTCCCTCAGCCACTTTTAGGATGCGTTCCTGCACAGGAACGCCCTCCCTTGCGCCGAAACGCCCCCTGATGGCGCAGGGCTTTACAACGTGATGCATCTCCCATATGCGTCACGTTGTTAATATACGACGCTCCATTGCGCCTCTTTTGTTCTGCCGCTGCGTCACAAAAGTCACTCAACAATGGAGCAAAAGAGCCGCAAGGGGCTTCTAAATCAGCCCCTACAGACTCAAGTCCAGTCCTTCCTTTGTACACATGGCGATAAGAAGAAATAGTGGTGGTGGATTGATAGTTTGAGTATTTTAATGACTGGTTAATGTAGTAGGAAACTTTAGTGTTGTCGCTGATCTGCAATCACAATGTACTTTGTCTGTCACTTCGCGTGCTGCGGACTGCTGCCTGCCAATCCTAGGCAAACCTTTTTAGTACTTTGTTTAGTGAGTTACATAAGAAGTTTCCAATTCGACGGTCCGCAAATCAAGCAATACTAATAATGTAGTAAACCACATGAGATCGGTCAATATATCCTGTGGAATAGTTGTCTATTTGCTATTTCGCAAAAATATTTTGTTATTGTTCTTTTGAAATGTTTGATTTGGTTGACAAATATCATCCATGTTTTCTGGTCTTTCTTTCTTTCATGTTGTACATCGGCTCCCCCCAGGGGCAAGGGGACACAGGAGGAGGAGGAGGAGAAGGGTGCTGTTCAGGATGCAGGCCAGGATCGGGCAGGCGAGGGCTCCTTTGCCGGCCCCAGTAAGTTTTAATTTTAATATAGAGTACTTATTTTTTCCTAGTCAAGTCAAGTCAAGTCATAAAATTTGTATAGCGCACTACATACCCAGAGGGTTTCAAGGCGCTTAGGAGGAGGAGGATTATTTGTCAAATATCCACGTTTTAAGCTGCTTTCTGAACGCTAGGTGGTTCTGGGTGAGGCGGAGGTAAGCGGGGAGTGAGTTCCATGTTTTAGCAGCCAGGTAAGAAAAGGATCTGCCTCCCATGGTGGTCTTGTTGATGCGAGGTACAGTGGCGAGGGCTTGGTCGGAAGAGCGTAGTTGGCGGGAGGGGGTGTAGAAGGACAGTCGAGAGTTGAGGCAGTCTGGTCCGATGTCGTAAAGTGATTTGTGTGCGTGGGTGAGCAGTCGGAAAGTGATCCTCTTATTGTCGGGTAGCCAGTGGAGGTCTTTAAGGTGACCAGAGATGTGTTCGTTGCGTGGGATGTCTAGTATGAGCCTGGCTGAGGCGTTTTGGATTCGTTGGAGTTTCTTCTGGAGTTTAGCGGTGGTACCTGCGTAGAGGGTGTTTCCGTAGTCCAGTCGGCTCGTGACCAGGGCGTGGGTGACTGTTTTCCTAGTTTCGGAGGGGATCCAGCGAAATGTTTTTCTGAGCATGCGAAGAATGTTGAAGCAGGAAGAGGATACGGCGTTGACTTGTTTGTTCATTGAGAGTGAAGAGTCCAGAATGACGCCAAGGTTCCGTGCGTGGTCTGTCGGGATGGGTGATTTTCCGAGGGCTTCCGGCCACCAGGAGTCGTCCCAAGCAGAGGGGGATGTGCCTAGGATGAGGACTTCTGTTTTGTCTGAGTTCAGTTTCAGACGGCTTTGTTTCATCCATTCGGCGACTTCTTTCATTCCTTCGTGCAGGTTAGCTTTGGCGGCGCCGGGGTCATTGGTGAGGGAAAGGATCAGTTGAGTGTCGTCCGCGTAAGAGATGATGTTGAGGTTGTGTTGGCGTGCGATGGCCGCGAGGGGGCTCATGTATACGTTGAAGAGGGTGGGACTGAGTGAGGATCCTTGAGGTACGCCGCAGATGACTTCAGAGGCCTCGGACTTGAATGGAGGAAGGCGGACTCTCTGGGTTCTACCGGTGAGGAACGAGGTGATCCATTCCAGTGCTTTTCCTTGGATTCCGATGTTATTGAGGCGTTGTAGAAGGGTGCTGTGGCAGACTGTATCAAATGCTGCAGAGAGGTCGAGGAGGATGAGGGCGACTGTGTCTCCATTGTCCAGTAGAGTTCGAATGTCATCTGTTGCTGCGATGAGGGCGGTCTCGGTACTATGTTTTGCTCGGAAGCCAGATTGTGAGGGGTCGAGGGATTTGTTGGCTTCGAGGAAGGCGGCGAGCTGGTTGTTGATGGCTTTCTCGATGACTTTGGCCGGGAATGGAAGAAGCGAGATGGGGCGGTAATTTTTGAGTTCGGTGGGGTCCGCTGTTGGTTTTTTCAGAAGGGCGGTGAGTTCAGCGTGTTTCCAGTCTTCAGGGAAGGTAGCGGAGTTGAAGGAGCAGTTGATGACGTCTCGGAGGTGCGGTGCTATGACGGAGTCTGCTTTGTTGAAGATGTGGTGAGGGCATGGGTCTGTGGGGGATCCTGAGTGGATGGAGTTCATCAGGCGGATGGTGTCCTCAGTGGAGATTGGTTTCCAGTCGATAAGGGTGTTCACGGGGGGAGGATGGATAGCAGACGGTAGGGTGGGTTGGTTTCCGGGTTGGTTGTCAAAGCTGTTGTGGATGTCTGCAATCTTGTTGTGGAAAAAAGAGGCTAGGGAGTCGCAGAGGGTTTGAGAGGGGGTGATGTCGTTGGAGTTGGCCGAGGGATTGGAAAATTCCTTGACGATGTTGAAAAGTTTCTTGCTGTTGTGAGCGTTGTTGTCGAGTCGATCCTTGAGTGCTGCTTTCTTGGCTTTTCGGATTAGTTGGTGGTGAGTGCGGGTGGCGTTTTTGAAGGCGTCCTTGGTGCTGGTGGTTGGGTCTTTTTTCCAGGCCTTTTCAAGGGAGCGGCAGAGTTTCTTGGACTTCTTGAGATCATCGTTGAACCATGAGGCCTTCTTGCTGCCAGGTTTGTTTTGACGTTTTTTCAGAGGTGCTAAGGTGTCAGCGGTGTTGGATAACCATAGGGTGAGATTAGCGGCGGCTTCGTTGGCGTTGGAGGAGGGGGCTGGGGTGTGTTGAAGGAGCGATGCAGAGATTTGGTCCGTGGTGATTTTGTTCCAGTTCCTTTTCAAGGTAGGTTGGAGGTGGATGCTGGGTTTTGGTTTGTTGTAGGTGAAGTGAACGCATCTGTGGTCAGTCCAGATGAGGTCCGTAGTGTGGCTGAAGGAGACATGGTTGCTGGAGGTGAAGATGGGGTCGAGTGTGTGACCTGCGATGTGGGTGGGGGAAGTGACCAGTTGTTTAAGTCCGAGGTTGGTGAGGTTGTCCACGAGGGTGGCGGTGTTGCGGTCGTTGATCTTATCGAAGTGAAAGTTGAGGTCTCCCAGAAGGATGTATTCTTTGGAGGGGAGCGCGTGTGGAGTGATGAAGTCCGTGATGTCTTCACTGAATTTTGCGCGGGGTCCTGGTGGCCTGTAAAGGAGGGTGCCTCTGAGTGTGGTCTTGGGGTCGATGTGGATCTGGAAGTGAAGGTGTTCGGAATTGGCGAGGTTGGCGTCAGAGCTGGTTGAGATGCGGATAGATTTCTTATGGACTATAGCGATTCCTCCTCCTGTGTGGCTGGTGCGGTCCTTGCGTGTGATCTTATATTCATCAGGGATGGCAATGGTGATGTCTGGTGCTGAGGAAGCATTCATCCATGTTTCCGTAAGGAAGGCGATGTCCGGAGAGATGGTGTCTAGTAGGTTCCATAGGTCGATGGCGTGCCTGTGGACTGATCGGGTGTTGAGAAGGATACAATGTAGGTGGTTGGGGTCGGGTATCTGTGGTGAGGTTGTAGCGGAGATGTTGTCGGTGACGATGAATTTGCAGGAGTAGCAGGAGAAAGGTCCATGGGTGTGTCCAGGAGCGGCTTGGACGCAGTTGGGAGCGCGACCAGGGTTAAGGGCTAGGAGGGTGGCGGCATCGTAGGAAATGCGGGAGGGCTGGGCAGCGCGAGGGGCAGGGGGTCTGGCGCTGGGCGCGGTCCAGGCGCGGACGGGCGTAGACGGGCTTACCTTTGGCGCACCTTTGGCGTGTCCGAAGCGCGTGGACGCTGCGCGTGGAGGCATTGGCCATAAATGGATGGTGGAGGGGGCGGAGCGTGGGAGGGTCAGCAGCTGGGAGGCGGTAGCGGGGAGGAGGGGCAGGGAAAACAACAACAGCAAACAAGATGGAGGTCAGAGGGGAGGCGAGGCAGGGGCAGTAGGTCGCCAGCGAAAATTAATACAATAAAGCACGTTGCTGCCAGGTGGGCCAATACAGTTAAATGCAGTGCAGGGCGGGCGGCGCTACAATCACATGCGCTGAGAGCTGTGAGATTATAAAAACACCGCACAAATTGGTGAAATGCAGGCGAGCAGATTTTAAACACAGCGCAAATTAGTCTAATGCAGGCGATACCACTAAATTACAGAATGCAGGCGATACCGTGAAGTTGATTCAGCAGTGCGATCCCTAGGAAGATAGCAGCAGTACAGGGAGAGGAGCAAGGAGGGAGCAACCGGTCAGGAGCGAGTCCGGGCGGTCACAGGGGCTGAAAGGACGAGGTAGGCTCTGTGAACGTGGGTGGGAGGGTCAGCAGCTGGGAGGCGGTAGCGGGGAGGAGGGGCAGGGAAAACAACAACAGCAAACAAGATGGAGGTCAGAGGGGAGGCGAGGCAGGGGCAGTAGGTCGCCAGCGAAAATTAATACAATAATGCACGTTGCTGCCAGGTGGGCCAATACAGTTAAATGCAGTGCAGGGCGGGCGGCGCTACAATCACATGCGCTGAGAGCTGTGAGATTATAAAAACACTGCGCAAATTGGTGTTATCCTGCCTCGACTATGACTACCTGTGGTATTACCAGATTATTCTTATTAGTCTGTCTGTGTAGCTAACTAAGATTGCACATTTAGCAAGTCCATTGGACTCCCATTCTAGTCAGCAATAGCTCTATGCACTGAGTGCAGTCCTCTGGGATTGTCCATAATGTCTTTTCAAGTCTTCTAAATGTTTATGCTTTGACAATTGCCAACAATAAAAAGGTGAATGACCACCAAGAAAGAATAAGATACTACTTTACTTTTGGTTTGGATAGTAGGACAATCCATTCTACTACTGTTGAAGGGACAAATCTGCACAAACAGAACTATGGACACTAAATAATGCATTGCTTAGCTTATCAATTATAATAGGTGCTGTTAGACTTTCCACATACCTCAGTGATAACAGACTTTGTAGTTGAACCCCCAATCTCCTTACTGACTAGATAGTGTGGCAGAGTCATTTAGCTCCCAAAGTCACCGATGATTGATCCCCAATGATGTCAGAGGCACGGACTCATGCTTGCAAAAATTCCAAAACCCTTAGCTCATCCACTCTAGTCTGGAGGACCAAAAACCACAGAGTCTATTTAAGTTTAAAAGCTTTATTAAAAGTAAACACATTTATTAAAATCAAGTTTGTCATAAAAGTAAACGTTTAACTGAAAATGAAAAAGTGCTTAGTGCTGACGATTAATTGGACACATTTCTTGTGGTCGAGCCGAGCTCTCACCTGGTTTGAACTTGATCCTGCTCGTGTTCTTAGAAGTCAAGCTTCTGTCTGTTAGGAGAAAAAGTGGTGCGTGTTAAAAATAAAAAGCAAGCATTCATCAGTTGTGCCAAAAAGGTGCAGCAAGACAACAGCCTTCCATGGAAAAAGGGACATTTTTACTTTAGAGTAGACAGTCACAAATTATTACATTGTATTCTCTTTTTTTCACATTTCTTTCTTCCTCCTAGACCAAATATTATATAGTAGTGAGTGGTGTATTCTAACATTCTTAAATGTACTTTGTAGGTGGAACATCTGGAGGCGCGGCCAGCGCGGAGGTGCTGTTATTGGACGAGGGGAACAACTCTGGGGAGGAGGCGGTGAAAGTGCCGGACAATCCTGTGAGGGATAACACGGTGGTGGCGGGCAGAGGTAAGCTATATATTCCTTACTTATTGAGATTGAAGACTGCAGAGTGTGCTTTCTGCACGGGTGTATTATAAATCAACCAGGTAGTAGCCTCCTCTAAATGTACTTCGACTTAGCTGTGAAGTTTTTGGCGAGAAGAATCCCAATCAGATCTGAGATGAACATGATGGATGGGATGAACGAAAAGCGAAAGAAGGGAGTAAGTGAGTGTGGAAGGACGAGAAATGTAATGATGACTGGCAAAGAAGAATGATATGTGTTTGCTTGGTCCCCGAGGTGGATGGGAAGGAAAGAATATGGTATGGTGCATGGCTGGGTGAATGATGAAGCAAGGATGGGTGGAAGGAGAACAGGCTGGGTGGGTGAAACAGAAACTGTATGTGTGCATATACTTTGAATGGATGGATGCCTGGATCATGGTACTATCTGACTCTTAGATAGCATATGTGTATCTAGAGAGAGTAGACGGTCACTGGATGAACTAAGTGTTACTTTGAAGAGCATGTAACACCGCACCCGCACGTCCGTTCCAGTGTAGGAAAGGCAAGGAAAAGAAGTTGTAATTTTGTCCAAATACTACCATGAATAGTAGCAGTAGTTTGTATTGCAACTGCAAGCACAGAATATATCTGGTTATTACGGTGGACACTCCCTACCTCTCTTAATAACTTTAGTTTAGTAGTAGTACGTCATTCATGTGTGGGTGTATCACTGCTCACTCAATAATAAGCAAAGCACCTAAAGTCATCCCATATGTCATCAAATACATCCCATGTGAAGTGATAGATAATCAGATTATTTAGCTTCTTCATTTTCCTTTTCTAGTACTCATTTGCACTGTAGGGTGAAAGCTAAATTAATTAAGCAGCAGCTCTTTTAACAGAGTATTCTCAGTGCCACCCGTAATAGAAAAGTAGGAGCTTCACCACCTGCATGTACTGAACCGGTACAGTAACGCAAGTCTGTCTCACTCATCATGGGGTGCGTCTGTTTTTCTAGGGTGCAAGTTCACTGCGCTGGCATTATGCCGGCTTGCATAAGATAACGTACCAATTTTCCTAAACAAGAAATAAGAATAAGACTGGTGTACTGTCATAGTCGACTGTAATGAAAGTCCACAGTGCTTGTAGAATTTGTTCCTTAAACTCCCACTAATGTTAGAGCAAGGATGAAGAAGTCGGAGGTTACATAGATACTGTCCTCAATAGTTATGTATTGTGCTTTCAATTTGCTACTTGTACTGTGACGCAACTTTCTGCTCAATCATTTTGTGTTAATCTTAAGGAGCATTGGTTACAGACTATATCTTTCTTTCTTCATATAGTTGCTCCTTCCAAATCCAACAGACCATCAAGGAGGAGGGAGCTGGCTCGAATGGCCCGGCAACGGAGGCTGGATGCCACTGTCGCCGAATATCGGTGGCTGGTGGCCCTGGAGGAGGAGGAGACGCAGTCTACCGGTACAACAACAACATAAACTGGGACAGCTGCATCCTCCTCCGTGCCCCCACGGCTGCCAGTCAGCGCAGTGCTCCAGCGTTACGGAGCCTGGCTACCAAAGCCAACCGCCACCGCTGAGCAGCAAAGACAGCAGCTGCCCCCCACAGGATTTGCAAGGCACGCCAGCGCCGCTTATGCCTCAGAGTGTCCTACCTGGAGCTGGAGGTCCTAAGCTATAAAAACTTAGTGGAGGGCCTCCGCATTGACCATGCCACCCTCCGCAAGGAGCATGATGCCCTGGCCGCTAAAGTCAACAGCACCCTGCCGTAGTGTCCCTTGCCCCTTTTTTAGAGACTTTTGGGAGTTGGGTTGTTTTTGGGACTTTTAAAGGACAATCGTTGGGGTTAGGGAGGGTCTTGCGGGAGATTATTTTGTTAGGGCTACAAAAATATACTTTTTTAAACTTTATCTGACCATACCTGTTTTTTACTGCTTTTGAGTCTGGTGGTTGGGGGTTTAACAGTAAGTTTGTTTTCCTGAATAGTCCTAGGATTTTAGTAGTACTACCGTCAATCTCTTGTCTCTTCTAATACTCCATTATACTACCTCCAACCAAAAGCTTATCTTACCTGTAATTTGTGTTTGAAAGTAGGGCTACGCCCAGGGCTGGCTCCATGGGAAATGGCGATTAAGGTTGACAATCCAGGGCGGATGAAATTTCCTCCTCATTGCGGTGGTACTAGTGGTGTGACACAGTGGCAGTTGCATGCCTATGGAAAAAAAAGAAAATGAAACCTGGTTTGTCCTTACTGTAGCATTACAATGGTACGATAGAGAATATAGCAGTTGACAGTACACTAGAACAGTGCCACAATGTAGTCTAACAAATGTTAAAGTATTGAAAGTATAACTTGTACTTGTGTTGGATTTCTTTGAGATTGGCTACTACTACAAGAAATAGTACTGAAGCTGAGTAAGTCTAGAACATATCCTCGGATTCCTTCATCAGCCTGTTGCTATGACCTTATCCTCCCCAGCAAGTGTGTGGAATTATTGATGTCATTTAGTCACACATCAAGCAAAACCACACAGCCCGGGGGAAGAGGGTTAGGGTTTGGAAAATGGATGGGAATGGGGGTTGATTTTTAAGTAGGTTTTGTTGAGAGAAAAAAAAATCACAGCATGGACAAACAATAATTGAACATAACGAAATTTTTGGGTACAAAGCTAACCATAAATCTTTTACGTGACATAAAGGAAGTGCATGCACTACTGAATGCATTGTTACTGAAAAGTAAGTAGTACTTTCAACAACCGTGAATGACAGAATGCGACAGTACAGAGCTACATTAAATTAGTTTTAAAAAATAGCCTAAGTAAAACCTATAGAATGGCTGTAGGGATTAATTTAGAAGCAGAGAGAGATCCAAGAAATGCAGTCACACTCATAGAAGAAAACAATGGATACTGTATCTGTATGTTGTTGTAGTTGTCCTGTTGAATTTGGTAAGTAAGTTGCATGCAGCAAACAATTCCTCTTATTAGCGGCACTTCTCCATTCCAGCTGACGCTTCGTCCATCAATGTTGGTGACCAGAAGACACCCTGTCCACTGCCTGCCTGGCGGATGCTGAATTGCGGCTCGCTAATGTGAAGCCTGACTCCATCCTTTTTTCCCCATTGCACAGACTGAAACCCGGCCTGTATTTATTGAACGAAAAACAGGCAGTGATATATTATTACAACACCACTGATAAATAAATATAAGGTATGTACACTGTGTAGTGCAAAAAGTCACACTTTGATTTTCCTAATAGACAGTACAATATTTCTGAAAGTGCGTACTCTGTCTGAGTCACCTTTTGAAGGATGAATAAGTATGGGCAAATTAATTTTGCGGATATTTCCCCTCAAGCTAGGTGTACTGTAAACTGTGTTTTAGAACAAAATTAGACCTTCCCAGCAGTGCTCCCACCCAGACCCTTACTAAAGCCAGTCGCAAAAATGTAGAAGACCCCCAATCAGATCTCAAAAAACGAGGCCTAGCAGAAAACTGGTGACAAAACTTACTTTGAAAGTAAAAGTAGGCCCAAATACCCCCTTACCCACCGTGGATTGTATTCAAACCACTTGCAAGCAAACAAAAGTATCCATAGCCAGCATCGCTCCAAGACTCGAAACCCCCCCCACCCAAACACATGCAATACAAATACTGCTAACCCTAACGAGCCCTAAGTTAAGAATAGTGGCAAAGGCTTTCTTTAACTATGCCAAATCCCCCCTTTCCCACCATGGATTTTCTTCAAATGACTTGCAACCAAAATTACACATTCTCACGAGTGCTCCAAGACCCCAGAACTCAGTTGCAAAAATCTAGAACACCCCGAAACATATGCAATCCTGCTGCGAGGGCTAACCCTAACGAACCCTAAGTTACAAAAAGTGGCAAAAGGCTTTTCCTTATGGATTTTGTCCCAACCACTTCTATCCGGTATTAGACCTTCCCAGGAATGCCCCAAGACCCGCCAACCCACCCGCCAAAAAGCACAACACCCCCAAAGAGCCAAAAAGGAAAATCTCATACTTACAATATTTCTTGGCCTTCGGTCCAAACGCGCTGTGCAGCTAGACCATAACTCCCGTTTTCCACCACGGATTTCCTGAAAAGCAAAGGCAATCAAAATTAAACTGTCCCAGCAGTGCTCCCAGACCCCAAAACTCACCCACAAACACCCGGAACCCCCCCAAAGACCACCTCAAAGGCAAGCAAGTCAGCAAAAACACCAAAAAATTCCGCCTCCGATTTGGTCCAAACCACTTTTATCCGGTATTAGAGCTTCCCAGCAATGGCCCTAGAGCCGTCAACCCAGGAGAAAACTAGTAGAAGACCCCCAAACAGCCAAAAAGCAAAAGTACAAAAATGGGGACTTAGTCATTTTTTTGCCAATTTCCCAAATCACTCAACGCGCGCTCTGCAGCTAGGCCCTAACTCCCCTCTGCCACCATGGATTTGCTACAAACCTCTTGCAAACTAAAGTATCCATAGCCAGCAGTGCTCCCAGACCCCGAAACCCACCCACAAACACCAGGAAGACCCCCAAACAGGCCCCCAAAAACGCTATATTGAGCAAAATGTCGGAAATAGCAAAAACAAATTATGCATGGATTTTGTCCCAACCATTTCTATCCGGTATTAGACCTTCCCAGGAATGCCCCAAGACCCGCCAACCCACCCGCCAAAAAGCACAACACCCCCAAACAGCCTAAAAGGAAAATGTCATACTTACAATATTTCTTGGACTTCGGTCCAAACGCGCTGTGCAGCTAGGTCATAACTTCCGTTTTCCACCACGGATTTCCTGAAAAGCAAATGCAATCAAGATTAGACTGTCCCAGCAGTGCTCCCAGACCCCAAAACTCACCCACAAACACATGGAACCCCCCCAAAGAGCACCTCAAAGGCAAGCAAGTCAGCAAAAACGCATAAAAAAATCTGCCTCCGATTTGGTCCAAACCACTTTTATCTGGTATTAGAGCTTCCCAGAAATGGCCCCAGAGCCGTCAACTCACCCGCAAAGAAGTAGAACACCCCCACAAGTGCTGAGTCTTTCTTCATTGGGCGTAATCCAGCCCTCTGCTTTGAGGGAAATAGGAGTCTGGAGGAGGAGGATAGAGGAGCATGTTCTTCTGAACTTGTGAACCTGAGGAATGCAGACTGCGCCACCTTCAAATCAATAAGCAAACAAGTGAAGACAGTTCTGCTGATGGGCTTGTTTTTGTGATTACGTGATTAAAGTTTGAATTATATTAACTGTGCACAACAAAGAAAGACAGACACACAGGAATAAAAGTGAATAAGGACGAAAAAGAAAGTTATTGATTCACTGTCTCATTTTCAGGGCTCGGTGTCAGTGAATAAGAATAAGGCTTTGTCATCATACTCTGCAAATTCAGGCAGGGTGAGGTCAGTGTCACCTAACAGAGAAGAAATTCCCTCATCTACTTTCCTGTCCACCTTGTCTTCATCCGGCGTGCTTTCTCGTACTTTGTAATCTGGTGGTATGAGGTGCTGATTCATCTTGATCATTGTTAACTTCTCCACATTTTTGGGCGAGAGGCGGCTCCGTTTGGAAGTTACAATGCCACCAGCAGCACTAAAAACACGTTCAGAAGACACGCTTGCGAGTGGGCAAAACAAGTAGTTTATAGCCAGGTTGGAGAGCTGTGCCCACAATTCTTTTTTCCCATGCCAATACGCCAATGGGTCAGAATTAACATAGACCTCATTTGAGTCATTCAGATAGTCCTGCACCATCGACTCAAAGTCCTCCAAGGTTCCTCCACTAGGTTTACTTTTTGCTGTGACCTTTTGAGAACCAAACCCAAGCCGAGTTAGCCAATCCTTTTCTGCATCCAATGTTACTGTTGTGTCTGGTGCAGATGATCCGGTTGCCGGTGTCTTTAACGGCTGAGAGGTCACTTGTGCCACAGGTGCAGAAGTGGATTCTTTTGACTTGGGATGGCCTGCTGATGCTGATGTACTGCCTTTTGCTTCAATTTCCTGCCGTTCTCTTTCAAACCTCTTGGCTGACAAGGCTAGCCAACGTTTGTACTTTGTAACATCTTGATCACCAAAAGGAAAGAATGCTTGGCCTGCCAGCGCCTTTTTGTAGCGTGGATCCAGAATAGTAGCACAAATGTAAAGCTGTTCTGAGTGGATCATTTTAAGACGTTCATCACCAAGTAGGCGCTCTAATAATTTCTCCGCCAAAAGAAAAGCGTCTTGCTTTTTTTCATCTTGTTCAAACATAGAAGACACCGCCTTCAGTTGGTGCTCCAGCATGCGCAACAATGGGATAGCTTTTCCCAAATTACAGTCCTCCTTGCTGACTGAACGCGTGAAGACCTCAAAAGGACGAAGCATGTCTGTCAGGCTTTTAACTAGGTCCCATTGCGCCGCATCTAGCCTCAGGTCCTTCAGAGCTGTACCCTGTGTTAAGAAATACTGATCGAGTACGTATACTGCTCATACAGACGCTCAAGCATGTAGAAGGTTGAGTTCCAATGTGTTGCCACCTCCTGGATGAGTGCTTGCTTTCACTGGCATTCGACGTTCATGTAGCAGGCTCCTCAGATGCTTCCGGGCCTTAAAAGAATGGCTGAAATGGTTGCACATTTTTCGGCAGGTGTCCACTACCTCGCACGCTGGACTGTCTTTATCACTCAAGAATTTTTTAACAACCAGGTTTATACAGTGCGCCAAACACGGCACTCTGAAATAGTGTCCCAGCTCCATGGCCTTAACTACATTGGCGCCATTATCCGTGAAAACATAACCAATCTGGCGTTTTTTTGGGGACAGCCAGTGAAGGACCTTTGTGTTAAACTCATCCAAAATGTTTTGTGCTGTGTGAAGTTTCTCCAAGCCAAACATGGCTAGTGTTGCATGTTTCCGAGCAGCTTTAAAAACTTGGTCCGGGTCAACACCTGCATTTAGCTTTGCTTTAACCCCTGAAAAAGAGACCCAATGTGCAGTGATGCACAAGTAATCAGCGCCTGCACCACTGGTCCACATGTCTGTTGTCAGATGTATAGTGTGAACAGCACTCTTCTGCAAAGCTGCCCCAATCACCTCCAGCACATCTTCATGTAGTGCTGGAACCGCAACTCTGGCAAAATAAAACCGGCTAGGAACCTTCCATTTAGGGCAGAGCGCTGCCACTAATTCTAGAAAACCAATCCCTTCTACAAAAGAAAAAGGGAGAAGGTCCAAAGCTAGCATTTTAGCCAGCTTAGCGTTATACTGACGCGTCAGTGGGTGGATGCGGTCATACGGCGCTTCTGTAAACATGGCTCTAATGTTGCCCTGGACCAAGCATTTACGGGATGATGATGACTTCTTCGACCCAGTTACGCTCGCTGATGAACTTTTTCGCATTGGTGTCTCACTGTCTCCCACACTCTTAGTGTGGCTCACATAGGGTGTGCTGCTGACAGGGGTACTGGGTGTAAGTGAAGTGTTTGACATGTCTTCTTCCTCCTCGTCATCATCAGATGAAACATCAACGTTTTCTTGACTTGCACTTTGGGTTTCCTTGATCTCCTTTAGGTGCGCAAACCATTGGACAGCGTGCTGTCTCTCAAGATTACCTCTCTGCCCTCTGGTACCATATTTGGTACCAAACTTACCACGACTAACTGCATGCTTATAAATGCTACCAATGGCGAGGTTTTCCTTTTTTGGGCAAACACTAAAGAAGTCCCAAACTGCTGACTTGAAATGTCTTTGGGGGCCGGAGGAGGCGGCGATACTGGCGGTGGTGGTCCTGCTGCTAATGCCAGATGAAGTGGAGGATTTGGATTGCCCAACTTTAGTACGTTTTGCACTTTCACCACCACTAATTGAGGTTGAGGTGGATGGAGGTCCCTTCTGGCGAGGAAGAAATATGGAAGCGGTACGTGTTGGTGTACTAGTTAACTCCAATGATTGTGGTGTTTTTTCCATTGCCTACTCGTCGACAACATCATCACGCTCAGCAGCTTCTCGGGCTAGGGTCAAAATGTCTGTTTGCTGCATGCCCACTAGGGCTGCAGTGACCTTTATGATGACTGGGTCGTCGTCGTGAGAGCCTTCATCAGCAGCAGTATCGCCACTTCTTGTTGAGCCTCATCACACTCCATAACTATGAGTTTTTGACGACCTTCCTTTTATGCTTAACTACCTTTGGCAGATCATGGTGTGCCTCACTCTAAGACGGCCGTGGTGGTTCCCAATTTTCATCCATATCATCAGAAGGAGGGGGGCTTGAAGAAGATGTAGACACCAGCCTTGATTTTTTCCTTGCTAGGGATGTGGATGACAATGAATGATGATCAGGAGGAGTGGCTTCCTGAAATGATACCTCGGCTTGATTGTCGATTTCCTGATGTGCCCCTACTTCGGGAGGAACAACTATTGTGGGCACTTGTGACCCTCCATACACCTCTGCTTGCGCATCTCCTTGCGGTGCCTCTCCTTCCAGGCTTGTACTTGCACATGTGGTTGTTGTTGCGGCTTTGGTTGTTCAACACTCGTCAGATGAGTTACAACAACCTGTGTTGATTGAGGAACATTGCTGCTACTTTCTTGCGATGAGCCAACATCACTGGTCGATGGTGATTGAACAACTAGACTAAGTGCCTCTGCAGCACTCAAGGGCTTGGACTTAAGTTGGCATGGTGATGGCACTGAGCCCAATGGAGCGGGGGTGCTGATCCCAGCTTGGTCCCCAGCAGATCCCGCTGCTGCTGCAGGCATACTTTTTTTTTTACTCCCAAAAAATGTGGCGGGCGGCACACCAGTCTCCTTGGTAACTTGCTTCCTCTGCTCCTTACTGGCAACTTTCTTGCTAGAGGAGCTACGGGGAACTTTTTTTGGGGCCATCTTCTTCAGAGCAGGTCAGAACAGCAGGCCGCAGTTGCACGAGTTGCAGAGTTGTATGTGGCCAGAAGTGACGTCGCGTGACGTTATGCTGCACACACACACCGCTGCTGGACTTCTTCCTGGCACTGGTGGTTCTCTTGAGTCTTGTGCACCTAAAAGCAATGGCAGACAGAGGAACATCAGTTCAGTTATACACCCCAAAAAAATCGAAAAACACAGAAAAATCAGCACAATCCTATGCCATCCATGATGTTTAAATTCAAGACACCCCGCAGAAAGACTAGGCACATGCACCACACAGTACCCCTGGTGAAAAGGCCACAACAACAGCCCAAAAAACGAAAATCACAGAAAAATCAGCACAATCCCAAGCCATCCAGGCCCTTCATGATGTTTAAATTCAAGACACCCCACAGAAATATTAGGCACATGCACCACTCACTACCCCTGGTGAAAAGGCCACAACAACAGCCCAAAAAAACGAAAATCACAGAAAAATCAGCACAATCCCAAGCCCTCCATGATGTTTAAATTCAAGACACCCCACAGAAAGACTAGGCCTATGCACCACTCACTACCCCTGGACATAAAGGTTGAAAGCTAGGCAAAATGGTTGCAGACCTAAGAACACTGCCTGCATTCAAAATGGCCCCCTCCATCCCAGCACATGGCCAGGGCCTGTAGCAGCACTCAAAATGGCCCTCACCCACATGGCCTGTCCCCATGAACACCCCAAAAAATCGAAAAACACAGAAAAATTAGCACAATCCCATGCCATCCAGGCCCTCCATGATGTTTAAATTCAAGACACCCCACAGAAAGACTAGGCACATGCACCACTCAGTACCCCTGGTGAAAAGGCCACAACAACAGCCCAGAAAAACCAAAATCACAGAAAAATCAGCACAATCCCAAGCCCTCCATGATGTTTAAATTCAAGACACTCCACAGAAAGAGTAGGCCTATACACCACTCATTATTCTGGGCATAAAGGTTGAAAGCTAGGCAAAATGGTTGCAGACCTAAGAACACTGCCTGCATTCAAAATGGCCCCCTCCCTCGTAGCACATGGCCAGGGCCTGTAGCAGCACTCAAAATGGCCCCCACCCACATGGCCTGTCCCCATGAACACCCCAAAAAATCGAAAAATCAGCACAATCCCAAGCCATCCAGGCCCTCCATGATGTTTTTATTAAAGAGACCCCACAGAAAGACTCAGTCCACCCACCACTGAGTACCCCTGGGCAAAAGGCCCCAACAACAGCCCAATAATCGAAAATTACAAAATTGTAGTTGCAGCAACTGTAATGCCCCAATGAAACTTACTTGTGAAATTTCTAATCCAAAAGTGATCCAAAGAAAGTCACAAAGGCCTCAAATCCAAATATACAGCAGCATCCACAAAAAGTAATCCTTCCAGGTGAAGAATCCGAATGAAAGTGACCAGCACATGAAGGAAACACTGGGAGGAGCCTGCTGGACAGGAACAGGAAGTTGGAGACTGTGGGGCACTTCCTTCCCTCCACTCCCCCCCCCCCAAAACATGGACTCCTTGCAAAAAAAAGTGCAGGCAAATGTCAACTTGAGAAGTTATTCTGATAAAAATCATCATTTTCAGAAGGTTTATGCTGCTTGCTGGTGGATTTCTTGTGCAGAATTGCTAATTTTGTATTTTCGCGAGTGCGAGATTGTTGCTGCCCGCCGCATGTACGGGTTCGCGATTGCAAACTCCCACGATACGTGATCACGGCGTACTCGCGTTGACAAACTCTCTCTGTGCAAGGTGGCGAGCGCGATGACGTAATCGCGGTCGCCAAACTCCCACGGGATCTCACAGCAAGATCCAAAATGGCGCAGCACTCACAAAATATCGAGAAAAACAACTCGGCAAATGCTGAATGACGGTAAGTGAACGCCGCACGCCGCAAAATTGTATCACCAAGAAAAAAAAATCCGCTGCGTGCGAATGTGCGGATTTTCGGTAAATTCGCGAGCGTTCACAGATTGCGAATTTACCGAAAATCCGCAAAATCCGCGAGCGGAACGGATTTTCCGCCCACGCTTAAGCTCCAGTCATCAGCATCATCATCATCAATGCCCTGTGTTGCCTTACCGTAAACTCCTAAACTTAGCTTGTCGACTCCATACTTTGAGTCCATTTTTCATAGCTTTTGGATTTCATAAATAATACTGCTAACTCCACATTAGCCAAAACATACTAGTATTGCTATTGTTTCTATATCAGCACAATCAGGCATTCCCATTGTGTCATCAAATCATCATCACGTAGAACTCAGGTGGTGTCAATTGTTTGTAAATCTTTAATAAATATATAACCCTCTTACTCAGTTTGTCTACTGATATTTAGTCATTCAGAACAAACTTGCAGTTGAAACTCACCTGGGTGGTACTGGAATTGGAGCCTCGCTTGTTATTGCTGCATGTATATTCAGGTAAGATAATTAGTATGGATGACATTTAACATAGTAAGAAACAAATTAACTGCTACTGTTTTTTTAATCTAGATAGTTCCGACCCTGCACACAATATAGCCTAGGTCATCTTATCATGGTAGCATTCCCCATAATGGTGAAGATAGTTAGAGAAGTATAAGATAAGACTCTATAACTAAGTGCTACTCTATCTCTATTCTTAAGTTACACACACATAAGCAGGTAGGAGCGGTTTGGCAGAGTAGAGTGGGATTTCAAGAGATAGTGCCAAAACATATTTAAATAAATAAGTAATTTCAAAATACTCCCCACCTGGCCCCACCACCTACTGCTCTTACCAACACGGGCCATGGCTGTGTGTAATATTACTTGAAGGCAGCAGTGCAAAGTAAAAGTAAAATAAACTACTTTGTGTTATAAAAATAGTTTCCCTCTTTATTTATTTACAAAGCAACCCACCCTCCTCACCCAAACAACATTCCCAACCCTCTCCCAAACAAAACTGATCCAAGCCCCAAAACTCATAATGTTCAAGAAAGTCTCTTGAGTCCCACTCCCAACTCCCAACTCCCTTTCCACCCTCTCAACCCTGCCCCAACAAACAACACATCCCTCCCACAAAAACAAAATATTAAAAAAGGATTAGAAGACAGAATTTTGTATATCGGTCCGAGGCTGGTCCATGCTCTGCTCCATTGAGGTGAGCTGGCCCTTGACAGTGTCCAGCTGCTGCAGGGTGCAGTGCAGCAATAGCCTGTTGCCATTCTGGTGGGGGGTGGCAGCAGTAAACTGCCAGTGGCACCAGCAATGGAATGGACGGGAGTCTGGAGTCTGAGGGGGACCGGTTTCACTAGGGACCAGGAGCTATGCATTGATTTCCGCCTCCTCCTCTTCCAGGTCCACAGGCCACCAATATTCCTGCTGGATACGCTCCAACCTCTGCCACGGCAAATGGGTCACTCTCTCCTGTCTCTTGGTCAAGCTGGAGAAACAGTAGCATCTGTATTGAGAAAAACAAAAGAGACAAATTGTAAATTATGCTCTGTGCAAACAATTGTTTCAAATAACAGCATGGTCCCCAATGACCATCAATAGCCATGGGTAGTAGGTATGGACTGAACCAAAATGAGCAACTCTATGTACATTTAATCTGAAAAAACTTTTCAGCTTTGCTTCTAAATTAGCTTTTAATCCAATTTTTCACTTTTGATCACTTTTTTCACAGTAATTGTTTAATCAAGCATGATTTTGTCGGATATTCTTATATCATTAAATTTGATTGACTACAACAATTGCAAGCGGAGAAAAGAAGAAGATCAAAAAAAGAATTTCCATTTGGGACTGAGTTATAGAAAAGGCACAGAAGAATTTCTAAAGTATTCTCAGTGGCTGCATTGTGTGAGTGGCTGTATGGGTTAGTCCGTGGAGGTGTGTGTTGATCTATGAATCAGTGAGTAAATGTATAAATACTGGTAAGGGTGTATGAATGGGTTTGAGAATGGTAGTGTGGAAGCTGGGGTGGGTTTAAGAAAGGTTATATATATAGTGGGTACACCAGAGATTCTGCAGATGATGTCATCTGAAGCTTTGAGTTGTGCTCCTCAGGCAGAAGCCGGGAGCGAGCCACATTTTAAAAATTGTATTTGTCACAAATTTCTTGTGTATTTTAAAAAGCACTTACCATCCTTGGGAAACAAGTGGTCAGATGCAGCGGAGCTAGCGCTGACGCGGTACTTTAATTTCCAAAACACTCCTTTGGCGCCATCTCGCTAAGAGCCGAGGACACGCCCCTTTTCGAGGCCACGCCCCCTGCCGACTCCTACTTAAGACGCCGAATTAGGGCGCCGGGTAGAAGCTTTGAGTTGTGCTCCTGAGGCGGAAGCCGGGAGCGAGCCACATTTTAAAAATTTTATTTGTCACTAATTTCTTGTGTATTTTAAAAAGCACTTACCATCCTTGGGAAACAAGTGGTCAGACACAGCGGAGCTAGCGCTGACGCGGTAGTTTAATTTCCAAAACACTCCTTTGGCGCCGTCTCGCCAAGAGCGGAGGCCACACCCCTTTTCGAGGCCACGCCCCTCTGCCAACTCCTACTTAAGATGCCGATATAGGGCGCCGGGTAGAAGCTTTGAGTTGTGCTCCTGAGGCGGAAGCCGGGAGCGAGCCACATTTTAAAAATTGTATTTGTCACTAATTTCTTGTGTATTTTAAAAGCACATACCATCCTTGGGAAACAAGTGGTCAGAAGCAGCGGATCTAGCGCTGACGCGGTACTTTAATTTCCAAAACACTCCTTTGGTGCCATCTCGCCAAGAGCGGAGGCCACTCCCCTTTTCGAGGCCAGGCCCCCTGCCAACTTCTTCTTAAGACGCCGATTTAGGGCGCTGGGTAGAAGCTTTGAGTTGTGCTCCTGAGGCGGAAGCCGGAAGCGAGCCACATTTTAAAAATTGTATTTGTCACTAATTTCTTGTGTATTTTAAAAATCACTTACCATCCTTGGGAAACAAGTGGTCAGACGGCAGCGGAGCTAGCGCTGATGCGGTACTTTAATTTCCAAAACACTCCTTTGGTGCCATCTCGCCAAGAGCGGAGGCCACTCCCCTTTTCGAGGCCACGCCCCCCTGCCGACTCCTACTTAAGACGCCGATTTAGGGCGCCGGGTAGAAGCTTTGAGTTGTGTTCCTGAGGCGGAAGCCGGGAGCGAACCACATTTTAAAAATTGTATTTGTCACTAACTTCTTTTTTAAAAAGCACTTACCATCCTTGGGAAACAAGTGGTCAGACGCAGCGGAGCTAGCGCTGACGCGGTACTTTAATTTAAAAAAACACTCCTTTGGCACCGTCTCGCCAAGATCGGAGGCCATGTCCCTTTTCGAGGCCACGCCCTCACAGTCCTCAAACCTTGGAGCAGTTTAAATCATGTGCATATTCCGGTCGCTCAGCGGGCGAGCGCAGCGGGCGTGACGTTTGCGCGCCGAAGGCGCGCCAAAGGTGAGCCCATCTGCGCCCGTCCGCGACCGACCGGGGCCAGGGGCCACCCCCCTGATCAGCCATCATGTCAGACCATCACCTACCACTCGAATTTCCTGCCAGACAGTTGCGTCACTCTGCTTAGGACCCCTCCATTCAACATTCCACCTGTAACCAGTGTGGTTTTCATTTTTCATCCCATGTTGCAAATAAACCCACATTATTCTCTATGCTTCTGCTTAACTGCCGCTCACTCCCCAAACACTCTTCAGAAATCTCCCTAATGTTAGAGGAGACAAGCCCAGACGTCCTTTTCATCACAGAGACATGGTTACAGGAACACTCTGAACCTGACTTGATACAGGCACTCCCACTTGGTTACCAAATACTCCGCCTTGACCGCAAAACAGGCATTGGCGGTGGTCTAGCAGTAATTTTCAAATCAGATTACGTTGTCACCAGTACCCCCGTAAATTTCCCAGACTGCCAATGCCTTCCTTTTTTTATAAAATTCAGCGCCACACACACCTTTTCGGGTATGCTCATATACCGTCCGCCAGGATCACAAGGGCAGTTTCTTCCTGATCTTGCCTCAATAGCTGCAAGTCTTGCAGTCAGCTCTGCCAATTTTACAATCTTGGGAGACCTTAACATCCACCTGGACGACTCCACAGCCAGAGAACTATCCTCTAGCTTAAATGCCCTCGAATTAAATCAACGTGTTCGTGGGCCCACCCACTTAAAGGGACATCTCCTAGACCCCATTTTCAGTAATTGCTAAAACCTTCATGTTGGAAACCCTTCCCCCCCTTCCCTGGTCAGACCATTTCCTTATCCCGTTCACCTGCACCCTGCCCCATCACCTCCCTCCCAAACCCCCGACGATTCAAAGGTCGCGCAATTGGTCTAAAATACCTTTATCTGAGTGGCAGGATCTCCGACAATGTACCAAACCCACTAACACATCTATTCCCATTCAAAACAACAAGAACTATAACAGATGGATCATCAGCTCCTTAGATCTAGTACTACCACTAAAAAGTTCCCATCCCAAGCGGGGCAATCCCACAGCCCCTTGGTATACGAATGATCTACGAGAAGCCAAACGTGTCTGTAAACGACTTGAAAGGAAATGGCACCTCAATTATCTCCCAGCAGACAAAACGAGCTATAGAACAGCAATCAAAAAGTACAAAGCAGACATCCATCAAGCTCAGGCTAAATATTTTGAACATAAGATTGAGAAGGCAGCGTCCAAACCTAAGGAGATCTACCGGATAGCCAAATCCCCCTTGCAACTTCCCGAGGCCCCAAAAGACCATAAAAACACTCAGACCCATTGTGAGAAAATAGCTGAGTTTTTTCATCAGAAGATAGAAATCATCAACTCCACCTTTCCCCATCCCGTCACCTTGCCCACAGATTCTGCCAACATAGGCCGCACTACAGTTCCTCCCAATGTTCTCAATAGCTTTCCTCCATTAGACCTTACTAACCTAGAAAAACTCATGGGACAGGTTAAATCTGGTTCACCTATCGACCCAGCTCCCCCCAGTGTTCTCACCCAGATAACCCATCAGATCTCGCCTACCATCAAAGATCTGCTCAACTCCTCCCTCCATACTGGTATTGTCCCACCTCTATGGAAAAAGAGCAATGGTCAAAGCTCTATTAAAAAAATCCAGTCTCGATCAATCTAACCCCGCTAACTATCGACCCATTTCCCTCTTGCCATGGCTTAGTAAACTTCTCGAGAAGCATGTTAACTCCGTTCTTACTGACTTCCTGGAAGCAAATAACATACTGGATCTTTCCCAGACTGGCTTCAGGCCCTGTCATGGAACGGAGACTGCACTGATTGCAGTGACGGAGGAGGCAAGAAAGATCCTGGATGATGGCGGGTCCACGGCCATCGTCCTACTTGACCTAAGTGCTGCCTTCGACACTGTTAATCATAATACCCTACTCCATCGCCTCGACAAAATAGGAGTGTCAAGGCACAGCACTCAATTGGATGAGGTCCTTTCTCACAGACGGATCCTTCCAAGTCTTTGAGAAAGACTTCACCTCCTCCAGTAAACCTTTCAATTGTGGAGTGCCTCAGGGCTCCTCCCTGGGCCCTACCCTTTTTAATGTCTACCTATGTCCTCTACCTGATGTCGTCCGCCCCTTCAGTGTGAAGATTGTCACCTATGCGGACAACATGCAGCTAGTGGTAGCACTGGACCCCCCCCCTCAACTCACACCACAGCTTACACAAATGCCTGGAAGCTGTCGCCGCTTGGATGTCTGGCTCCTGTTTAAAACTCAACAGGGACAAAACAGAGGTAATGCTCCTTGGTAATAACATCACGAAATCCATCGACCCTATCTGGCCCCTCTGTTTAGGAAGTCCCCCGCAACCCAAGGAGCAAATCAAGAGTCTAGGGATCTTGCTCGACCAAAATCTCACCTTTAACCATCAAGCTACCAAGCTCGCTGCCACCTGCTTCGGGCTAATGAGACTACTTCGTAAGATTCTCCCTCTCCTTCCGTTCCACTCAAGACGGATTATGGTTCAAGGACTAATCCTCTCTCGCCTGGACTGTGGAAACGCCCTATATCTTGGGGCCCCACAGTCCACACTCAACCAGCTCCAGGTTATTCAAAATTGCGCGGCAAGAATCCTCCTGAATATTCCTCGCCGAACCTCAGTCAGAGCCAGATTGAGGGACCTCCACTGGCTCCCGGTGAGATCCAGAATCGAATTCAAGAGTATGTGCATCGCACACCACTCTTACTGGGGTACAGGTCCCTCCATCAATTCCCCCTTGGTGAAAGCCTATCAGCCTTCCCGCCCCCTTAGATCCGCGACCTCCCACCTCGCCTCAGTCCCACGCATTAGAAGGGCTAGGTGTGAAGGCTGCTCGCTTTCTTACAACCTAGCCAAGATTTTGAATTCTCTTCCCCTCCCATTAAGATCAGAACCCAATCTATTCACCTTCCGTAAACTTCCTAAAACTTGGCTTTTCAGCAAAACCTTGGTTTAAATCTTCACTCAGCTCCACTCATTCCAGCCCTCCGGCTCAACTCAATCTATTCGCAGTGCTGGGACGCCCCTGGGTAGCCAAAGTGCTTTACAAATCCTCATTCCATTCCATTCCATCATCAGTGATGTAATTTGGCATATCAGTTCTCGCCCATATACCACTGAGATGTTCATTCACTCACCAACACAGCCATACACACATTCACACACCCAAACTGCACCTCACAGATGCACTCATGAACCCATACACATAATGCCCCACCTAAGGGCTTAAAGGAAATGAAGCGCAGAAGCCTGCACTTTTTTTTTTCATCCGGATTTGCAGATCGAATGCAAATACAGCTAAACATCTTTTTATAAATATGCTTCTTTTGGACCTGCGGGTCCCTCGCAGACCCTATGAGCAGGCCTAGAGGTTCAGGTTTTTCTACCCTGCCCTCTTTTCTTAATTTGTAACATTATTTTGCCTTTTTCCTTGTGACTCGGTTCGACAGAGTCACATGATGGCTGCCTACACTTCCTGGGTTGAATTGTTGGTAGCCAATGAGATTGCAGGCTCAAGATCGGGAGGGTTCACGCATCCTCCGCATCCACAGTTGTATTTTTACATTTCTCAGGAACTACTGAACCGATTTACACCATTTTGCAAAGAGAGGGCACTCTTTTTTCCCCGCTTGGTAGATCAACCCAAGATTTTCAAGACAGCAGCTAAAAGTGAGTGGGCCATTAGTTTTATCATTTTGTGAAGGTTTGTCAAATGGCATCAAAGATATTGGAAAAAGAAAAAATGCTTTTTGAATAGAAACAAGGTCCTAACTAAAGCTACCTACTAGTGACTATATGCAAAAAAGAATCAGAGAACTCTGGTTAGTTCCCAAGTTTAGGTGGAAATCAGCTTCTGCATAGAGCACCCTCAACACCAACAAACACTCTAAATCTGCTAACCTCATATGTCTGCTTTTCCATTAAAGTCTTTCAGCAAAAGATTAGCACAGTGCCATCAACTCTAAGATAGAAAGGGAAAATGTATTTTGCCATTTCTCCAGCAACATCTTTAAGCATAGAAGTAGCACAGTGCTTTCCATGCTAAGCTGTAAAATGACCAACGTCTTTTACCACTCACAGTATTACAGCTTTGGATTGGTAAAATACCATCAAAGTCAAACTGAAATGATAAAAGCAAACCATGACACAGGTTTTGCTCTCATTAGAGCTCTTCAGAGCGAATAGCTTAGTCCAGAAACAAGGGAGCTCCCAGTCTAGGTCAAAACAATACCCTTTCAGGCATAGAGTGATGCATAAATTATGCAAAAAAAAAGCAATAAAATAGAGCACCCTCATCACCTCAAATATATGCTTTTCTATCAAAGTCATTAAGCATAGGATAAGCACAATGTCATCCACCCTGAGGTAGAAAGGGACAAAGTATTTTGCCATTTCTACAGTAAAGTCTTTAACCCTAAGACTAGCACAGTGCTATATATGCCGAGCTGTAAAATGACCAAAACCTCTTACCACTCCAGGCGCAGTGTTACAGCTTTGGAAAAAAAACCTTCAAGCCAACCTGAAATGAATAAAAACAATACCTGACACATGTTGTGCTCTTATTAGAGCTCTTGAGAGACTTATACTGGTGATCCCTTGTGTCTGGAAAAAGCTACACCCCTCTGAAGAGCTGGATTAAAAATAACCCTAAATTGTACTAAAAAAGGCTATGAAGGATGCTTATTTCCAGTCCTAGCAGGTTAGGCAGGACTGTTCCCATGGGGAGCAGGGTCAAGACTGATTTGCATATGGCTGGGGCTAAACTGGGGTGAAGGGGTGAGCAAAATACCAATTGATTCAACCAAGATCTGAGAATGGGGGGTTAGTGTTTGAAAAGTTCCCAGTCAAAGGTTGAGTGACTTCCTTTCATCAAAAAAGTCGCTCAAATTATGAAAACCATGGGAAGAACATAATGCTTAGACTACGGCTATGTGTTCAGAACTATACAACTGAGAAAGATGTCATATTTTAACTGACTGAAGAATAGAAAAAAAACAAAAGGGTTGGCATCTGCCCGTCTTCTTAACATCAGAGTGAGGAACTATGCAGGCGCCAGATGTGTACAGAGTAGAATCATCCCTTCTGAAGCATATATGCACTGTCCTCAAACTTTAAACAGAGCTACACCCTTGGTAATTCTAGAGGAGGAAACAACTGATAAAAGTATACATTACTGTTACAATTGGTGTGTCTCCTTCTTAATAAGCTACACCAGTGGGTGAAAAGTGAGTCGATGAAAGGCACCTCCTTTGTGCCCAGATAGCTACTCTGTACGGCGACAAAGCACTGGAGTCTGACTGAAGGACAGCAGTGAGTCTGGGGCAGTACAGACAGGATTTGTGGCAGTATGTGCTTATACTGCTAATTTGCTTAACAACACTAAAGGTAAGAGGCAAGAATACATTCATCATGAAAGCGCGCATGATGGCGCCTAAGATGGCTGCCAGACAACGGAGCTCCGCGTCTCATCGGAAACTTCGATACATATATGCAGCTTCTGTGCTCTTAATTGAACATGCAGGTAATCGCATCAGAGCATGCCCTGCACTATTTGACATCGTTTCTATGCCTCTTATGAACAATTTGTACTGTTTTTTGAGGACTTGCGCTTTGAGCCTGCTCTGCTGCCACCATTTTGTCCTACAATAATTTTAATCTCCTCAGATGTGAACTGTTTGTGCTGCTCTTTTCCAATTTCCCACCTCTCTCCTCACTTCTTGGACGTATCCTGTTTCTCCTTGGCATTTAGGGATTTGGGAAGGTGATATATATTTATTGTTGGTTGTGTTTTTTTCCTGTCTGTGTTTTTCAACATTTCTCTATGGGCAGAAGTAAAAACTTACTGCATTCATAAAAAAGCAGCACTGTTAGGACTTCTAAGTCTGACTCCTCACTTACTGTTTTTTCCATGGACTCCTTTTCGGTAAAACATATAAGCTGGAATTTAAGGTTATCAGGAGAGGGTGGTGATCACATAGTAAACTATGATGTATAATACAATCATATACAAAAGGTCTACTATTCCTTGACCTCAAAAAGCGATCAACATATGAAAAAGATCTAAGACCCTCATAGGTATATTCATCAATAACTCCGTCATTGACCCCTAATTTCGAACTTCCAGGCCATATTTATTCATGACATAATTAAGTGTTTCAACATCGGGATTATGTGAGAAATGAGTAATGTGGTCCCCTAAATCATCTATATGGCCACATTGGTTCATTTTCGAAGACTTGCAAAGTTCAATATTAAAATCGCCACCCCATATCACTATATAGTCACCCCCAGCCTGTTCAAAAAAAGATCAAGTTCTTCCTCCAGCATAGTGATTATCTCTGATCTTGTTTTATTAAAAATGTTATTATAATAGTTAATCACTACAATATTTTTCTTTCCCTTAACATTAAAGAGTAGCAACTGGAAGTGCTGTGAGTTAGTAAACATTTTCTGTAAGGTCAGTGGGGAAGTTATCAAAAGTAGCACAGCCATACCTCCACTCGCTCACTTTGCCTTGGATGGGTTTGCTTTGGTAAAAATAGTTTTAAAACAATTTACGTGAAAAGGGTTTTACAAGCCATGTTTCCTGCATTCAGATCACATGTCGCTTCTTTATGCTACTAAGCCTTGATATATCGGACAATTTATTTTTACCCCCTGCAAAATTACATGACAGGATTTGCAATGATCGAGGCAGTCGGCTACTTGCTGGGTCAGTACCGATAGGGATACTAAAAGTGTGGAGTCATTATAGGTGGAGGGCGGCATGACTTCTGCTTGCGAAGCTTCATTGCTGCTAGAATGAGTGGAAGTTTTACATCTTACTCTCAATATCCCAGTACCATTGGGGAAGGGGGATTTTCCTTCTTCCAAAAAGGGTACATTTACACTGGTTATTTCAATAGGGCTACTCAGGGGTCCTCTTACCTGCTGATTATCAACCGATTGAGCTGCTTTTATATTCAGTCAATCCGCCTCACTGCATCTTCTCAGATCAAACCCATTTGGCATGGATGGAATTAGTTCATTAATAGTCCAGTATTGGGCACTGCCGGGTTTAGAAAATTGCACAGTTCTAGGTCTATAGAAGTACCCAAGGGGTACAGCAGTAATGGCAGCATATTGAGGTTCACTTGGCCATCCTTGTTTTCTTAAGACCTCATCTAGTAAACATGCCACAAAATCTGGATGTCGAAAATTTACAACAACACAGTCCCCCTCACTGGTCTTCTCCATGTTACCCGCTGAACTCACTCTCCTTAGCATTATTATTCCCTGAGACAGAACCCCAGTGTTGCAATAGGTATTTACAGCAGACCAATGTACCACACGATTTTTCAATAAACCACAAGTTTCAATACGATTCTTAGGCAATTTAGGGACATTTTGTAAGATAATTATGTAGGGGTAACCTGGGGGGGCAGATTTAAAAAGACCCCCAGATCTTTCTTGGGTTGCTGAGAGCCCTCAGACCCAGTTTTACAAATATAACGTATGTGTAGTCTTCCATTTGTCCCTTTAAAAGCAGTACTCAAACCCGATATACCAGATGTTCCCACTGCACACTTCACTGCACATTTATCAAGATCAGCCTTCCAGTTTCAGTGTCAGTATCTGGTGGTGGTAGCTTAACCGGGTTGCTACTTGGCGCGGTTTTTGGGCATGTTTTGGGGATATTGTGTTGCCTTAGGTCTGTAATCATCTCTGTTAATTGGCAAATTTCCTTATGAACTGATTTTATTTCAGTCATAATGCGCACTTCAATGGTGTCGATTTTCCCGGGAGGGATCTCGAACAACAACCCCAGGGGCAACTCCGGGAGCAAAAGGTGGCACAAGCCTGACCGAGTGATACAACACCAACAGCTAATTCAGCCCATTTAAACTCCTCTTTCGAAGAACAAACTCCTCTGACAAATGAGAAAGAACTAAAAATCCTCATAAAAAAATTCAAGTCTGAGGGAGCGGGTGGGCCAAACCACATTCCAAACGCAATCTTCAGGAATAACCCAGAGCTATGGTCTGAAATCCTAACACCAGTCTTCAACGAGATCTATGTCAATTCTAATATGCCAGCTTCCTGGAGGGGGACTGTCAATCACCCCATATACAAAAAGGGAGATCACGGTAAGCCAGGGAATTACAGATTAATCTCCTTGATTGACGTGGAAGCCAAATTATACGCCTCGTGCCTATTGAACCATCAGCAATGTTGGATGGAGGAACAAAACATCATCCCCTACTTCCAAACAGGATTCAGGCAAGGCTTGGGCACTCAATCGAACCTTGCAACCCTAGCTCTCTTGACAGAACAGGCGCAAAGAAGGAAAGTCCGCCTCTTAGCCTGTTTTGTGGATATCAAATCAGCATTTGACAGAGTGAGCAGGAATCACTTATGGAGCAAACTTAAAAGATGGGGCATACCAAATGCACTCCTCACCGCACACTGACACCTGGACAAGAGTCAAGCTGGGAAACGGGTCGAGCACCACCGGTAGCATTCCTACACAAAGTGGTCTGAAGCAAGGCTGTGTCTTGGCCCCAAGCCTTTTTAATCTATATTTATTGGACATTGCCCGACACATTGAAAACCCAGACTGCCACCCCCTGAAACTGGCCAACAAGCCAGTCGCAATCCTCCAATATGCAGACGACATAGTCTTGTTAAGCCAAACCCCAGTGGGACTACAAAGATCAATAAACAACCTGGCATCCTACCTGGATTCGGGACAGCTAGAGATAAACAATGATAAAAACAAAAATCGTTCGTCTGGTGGACAGTAGGAAATTAAAGTTCAAATGGAGGGTTAAGGGGGCCCATGTGGAAGAAAAAAGTTCATACAAATATCTGGGCATAATAATCGGGCATGGCACAAGTCACAAAGAACACAAAATGTCCCTCAAAGCAAAGACTCAGTCCCTGATCTATGCTTACAGATCCTTGCGCAGTTGTTAAAAGTTATGGCTGCTCAAATCCAACCAAGTTTGTCATACGGTCTTGTCCCCTGGTGTGGCAAAGATTCGCATTTCCAGAACGAGTTGCAGTCAAAAATCTTTAAAGCAGTTTTTGATTTGCCAAAATGTGCCTCCCCCGCCCAGGTAAGACTGGAATTCGGGCTTCAGGATCTTAAATACAGGGCAATGAGCAACTTCATTAAATTCTGCCACACCCTCCGGTTATCCGAAGTGGACACTCTAAACAGACTCTGCTGGGACGAAGTAGGGCCACAGAACGAGCAAGAAACCCCAAACTCTTGGAGGAGTTACTTGAGTACATCTTTGGCCACTTTGGAACTCCAACCAGCATGGGACAATGGGACAACAAGATGGATCGAGCATCCTTTAACAAAACTGTGAATGTCGCAAGCAAAAAGAAATCTTTATTGGAAGATAAATTTGCGCTCACAAAGAGACGGCATGGATGGACAGTCATGAATTCATACAGGTCTTCAAAGCCACAAGCCTACTTATCTGCCCATTTTAGTTCCTATTTAAAGATGTGCTTTTTAAAGTTCAGGATGGGGGTGCATGTCTCCAAGGATATATTCCCCTCTTGGGAGACCTTGGCCCATTTGCTGTGCGCCTGTCCAGCCATGTTAACCCAAAGGAGACAATACCTAAAGGCGATCTTTATCAACCTGAACATTCGCTCTAGTAGCAGTGATAAGCTGGCTGGAGGGCTTGTCATGCATCTTGTCTTGCCAAGGCGTCAAGTTTATGAGATTAGTCAACAGCTGCTTATTGCAAGCGGATGACCTTTAATTATAATTGCATGTAACATATCCCCATACTTTTATTTTGGTTGGTACATAATTTTAACTTTTTCGCTGTAACTTGATCTAAACATAGTTTTAGAATGATTTTATAATAACAGAATTTTACACACTTGAAATGTATGGGAGACTGCACAGATGTACCTTTGCATATATGACACTTCTAGCTGTTGAGTAGATGAAACTCACTCATTTTATGTAGGGGGGAATTGTGATGATTTTAATTAATCAAGCAATAAATATTAAACTGAAAAAAAACTGAAACTGAAAAACAATGGTGTCGATTTTCCCGTGTAATTTCTTAAAGAGGGTGTCGAATTGATGCTAAGCATACTAAATGGTAGGTCCTGACATCCCGTCCCTTTCTCCCCAACGTCAGGTTTTAGACTTTTCCTTTTTTTTGTTTTGATTTCTGGGGGCAAGTCTTTGCCGGTGCAATGTGCTGTTTGCTCCTTTGGGCCGGTGGAGAGACCAGGTCAAGTACATCTGATGCCCTAGAGATTTCTAATGGACTATTTGAAACACAGAGGCCTGAGATCATTGGAGATTTTCACCTGGGAATATCAATGCTATTACTCCAATTGCTACTGTTCCTCAGTTCATGGTCTTTTTCCCTGCCCCCTGCACCCTGGACTCTCTGGACCAACGCTATTACATGCTCATGATCTCATGTTTTAGTCTTGGTTTTCCTTTGTGCTACATTTAAGGCCATTTTAGTGGCTGCCAGTTGCTCTTCAACTTTACCAATTTCATAATTTAGTATCCCCATGGCACTCTTTAAATAGTTTGTGATGGGGACTGTTTTCCCAGCTAACTTCCCTTTATCTGAGGATAATTTTCTTTACCCCATGTAGCTAATGTCACTCCAACCTAACAGATTTAAAGGCTAAACAAACTCCTTACCGGTTAGTTTCAGAATCACTTGACCAAGAGATATGGCGCAGCCTCACCTTGTCTGGTTTAGGACGGATGCAGACTGGCCCGCTTCTTGGCCTGAACTTTGCCCGGGTGCAGCCCTGTCACGTCTGTGCGCGTCCCACCCTGCGGGAGCCCTGGCTGCTATCTGAGCACCTCCTGGTGCTCTCCTCCTCATAATCAGCGTGCACACCGCAAGGGCTACAGGGAATTGTAGTTCCAGACCCCCTCGCTGGTATCAGCCTGTAATTGAGACTGGTGAAGCAATCCGCTGAGTCAAAAAATGCAGAAACAAATGTTCAAAGACTGCTGTGCTGCGGGAGCCCTGGCTGTTTTGAGCCCCCCCTGGTGCTCTCCACCTCGTAACCGGCATGCGTGCCGCAAGTGCTACAAGGAATGTGTAGTTCTGGCCCCCCTTGCTGACGTCAGCCCGTCGATGAGACTGGTGAAGCAATTCGCTGAGGATAAAAATGCAGAAACAAATGTTCAAAGACTTCCGCTCTGCTGGAACCTTGGCTGCTATTTGAGTGCCTTCTGGTGCTCTCCTCCTCATAATCAGCGCGCACAACGCAAGGGCTACAGGGAATTGTAGTTCTGGACCCCCTCGCTGGTGTCAGCCTGTAGTTGAGACTGGTGAAGCAATCCGCTGAGTCAAAAAATACAGAAACAAATGTTCAAAGACTGCTGTGCTGCGGGAGCCCTGGCTGCTTTGAGCACCTCCTCGTGCTCTCCTCCTCATATTCGGCCTGCACGCTGCAAGGGCTACAAAGAATTTAAGTTCTGGCCCCACTCGCTGGCGTCAGCCCTTAGATGAAACTGGTGAAGCAACCTGCGGAGGCTAAAAATGCAGAAACAAATGTTCAAAGACAAGCAATCATTTACTATGCAACTGTTTGCGAAATCACTTTTTCCTCTTCATTATTCATCTTTTCTTTACTCACTTATCCTATTGTTTCTTGAGGTGCTATCACCTCCTGCTTAGCTTCTCAGTTGAAAAAACACAAAAGTAAAAACTGAAGGGCCCATTAGGATGTCTGGCGGATCGCCACCGCCATGCAGGCGACTGGGGGGGGGAAAGGTTTAATATGGTGGCGGTGTCTATCAGACAACGCCATCCACATTAGTATGGGCTTTGAGAGATGCCTTTCAGTGGCGGCAGGCAGGCGGTTTTCACTTTGGGGGCCCCTTGCGGGCCCACACGGTGAAGGCGAGTTGGGGAGTGCACATGGGGGGTACCGGTGAAGCCCCATCCCCAGCGCCCGGACCCTCTGATGGCTTGCAGGATGGGGGCTCACGCACCCCAGGCCCGGCCGGACGGAGCTCAAGCCCCAGGCCCGGTCCCACCTTCTGAACCCTAGCCAGGCCGGGGAGAGCCTCCCCGGGCCCTGTTGGAGCCCTGTCCCCAGCGCCCGACCCTCTGATGGCTTGCAGGACGGGGAGCTCATGCACCCCGGGGCCTGACGGACGGAGCTCAAGCCTGGGCCAGGTCTCATCTTCCGAACCCTTGCCAGGCCGAAGAGAGCCTCCCTGGAAGCCCCGTCCCCAGCGCACGGACCCTTGGCCGGACCCAAGGAGAGTTAAGCCCAGGCCACGTCCACTCCCCGACTGCCTGCCCGGGCAGCCCATTTGTCTTAACTATTAAGCCCCCACATAGTGGGGGCTTACAGACTCTGGGGAAGGACAAAAGTTGGAGTTAGCCCGGCCGCCAGCCTGCAGGGCCATCTGGTCACCCAGCCCACAGGGTCATCTGGTCACTCAGCCCGCAGGGTCATCTGGTCACCCAGCCCGCAGGGCCATCTGGTCACCCTGCGCGCAGGGCCATCTGGTCGCGCAGCCAGATGACCAGATGGCCCGGGATGACCCAGCGCCCAGATGGCCTGGGAGGCTGTCATACCTAGTCACCCTTGCAGTCCGGCGAGGGTGGCCAGGCACACCAAGGCAGACGCTCTGGAGCTTCCTTCCCCCGGGTGGCTGCTTCTCACCTCTCTGCCTGGGAGCAGCGGGCTATCTGGTCCCGGCCAACGTTCCGGCACCCTGCCACACGGCTGGACCCAGGACGGAGCCCCGGGTGGGGAGGCCACCCTCTCCAGGGCCCTCAGGGGCCCCAGACGGGGCTCCTGAAGCCAGCCGAGCAAGGGGAGGCTCCCCAGGCAACACGGAACCCCCGTCCCGAGCCTTTGGCAGTGTGGCAGGCTAGGGGGACAGGTCCCTGGGCCCAAGCACCCGACCCGTGACCCGGTGAGGCCGCTGGACCCAGCCGGGGCTCCCAGGCCCGGAGGCAGGGGGGAAGCCTACCCCGGCCCTCCAGACCCCGTTCTAGGCACCCTGCCACTCGGCAGGACCCAGGACGGAGCCCCGGGTGAGGAGGCAGCCCTACCCGGGGCCCCTCAGGGGCCCTGGACGGAGCTCCTGAGCTCAGCCGAGCAAGGGGAGGCTCCTCGGGCACCACGGAACCCCGTCCAGGGCCTTTGGCAGTGTGGCAGGCCAGGGGACGGGGCCCAGACCCAGGGCACCCGACCTGGAGCCTGGCCGGGCCCCTGGCCCCAGGCGGGAGCCCGGAGGCACAAGAGACGCCTCCCCGGGCCCTCCCGGACCCCATCCAGGGCTTCCTGGCACGCGGCAGGCCCAGAGACGGGGCAGGGGCGGCATCCTGGCCCAGCCAGCTGCCGGCTGATGACTGCTGGGCCGTGAGGGGTCCCAGAGTACCTTGTCCCTAGTAATCCGGAGGAAGGCTACCCCTCTTTCTGGGAAAAAGTGCACACCGCAGGCTCAGGGGACCCTAGGTGCGAACGTGCCCGACCTCCTGGAGCCCTGGCTGGGATCCGGGAGGTGAATGGCACATCATCGGGACTTCCAGGGAAGCCCAGCCATCTGTTCGCCCCATAAGAAAGCATTGCGGGCAACCAGATGGCCAAGGGGAGAGGGGCGACCAGATGGCCGGGACCGAAAGGGCTCCCCATCTGCCCATCCCGAGGCCTTCGTAGTAGGGCTCCCCCCTGCCCACGCCCCGGGGCTGCAGAGCTCCGGGGCTGCAGGGCTCCTGGGCTGCAGGGCTGCGGGGCTCCGGGGCTGCAGGGCTGCGGGCCTCCGGGGCTGCAGGGCTGCGGGCCTCCGGGGCTGCAGGGCTGCAGGGCTCCAGGGACTGCAGGGCTGCAGGGCTCCAGGGACTGCAGAGCTCCGGGGCTGCAGGGCTCCGGGGCTCCGCGGCTCTTGGGTTGCAGGGCCCAGGACCCATGGAGCCCGTCCCGGGTACTTTGCCACACTGCGGGCCGGAGGAGGGAGCCCTGGACGCCTGGGTGGTGTTGCCCGGGAACACAGCCCATCTGGTCCCCGGCAGGGAATCACCGGCCCCCGGAGGGTGTCCGGGCATACCCTTGCCCCTAGTAATCCGGAGGAAAATTACCCCCCTTTCCTGTAATCCGTGCACTCGAGGTGACATAGGGGACCCAGGGCGCAAACGTGCCCGACCTCCTGGAGCCCCGCCTGGGATCCGGGAGGCGAATGGCACCTCATCGGGATTTCCAGGGAAGCCCGGCCATCTGGTCACCCCACAGGAAAGCATTGGGCGAGACCAGATGGCAGAAGCGAGAGGGGGGACATGATGGCCAGGACCAAAATGACGCCAATCTGCCTGCCTCCAGCCTCTGCAGAAGGGCTCCCTCCTGCCCTTGCAGGGCTCGTGGGCTGCAGGGCTCCGGGGCCCGGGGACTGCAGAACTCCGGGGCTGCAGGGCTGAAGGGCTCCGGGGATGCAGGGCTCCCAGGATCCGGGGCTGCTGGGCTGTAGGGCTCCCGGGCTGCAGGGCTCCTGGGCTGCAGGGCTCCCGGGCTGCAGGTCTCCCGGGCTGCAGGGCTCGGGGGCTACAGGGCTCCGGGGCTCCAGGGCTCACAGGCTCCAGGGCTCACGGTCTCCAGGGCTGCAGGACTCCTAGGCCGCAGGGCTTCAGGGCCATGGGGCTCCATGGCTCCGGGGCCGCAGGGCTCAGGGAGGCTCTGAAACCCCATGCTGGTCCTCAGGCATGGGGAGGACGGCCCGGGACCCGTGGAGCCCGTCCCGGGTACTTTGCAACGCCGCAGGCTGGAGGAGGGAGCCCCGGACGCCTGGGAGGTGTTGCCCGGTCATCGCCCATCTGGTCCCCGGCAGGGAACCGCCAGCCCCGGAAGGGTGTCCGGGCATACCCTTGCCCCTTGTAATCAGGAGGAAGGCTACCCCTCTTTCTGGGAACACATGCGTGCAGAGTGACGGAAGGGACCCAGGGCGCCAATGTGCCCGACCTCCTGGAGCCCTGGCTGGGATCCGGGAGGCGAATGTCACCTCATCGGAACTTCCAGGGAAGCCCAGCCATCTGGTCGCCCCATGGGGAAGCATTGGGTGCGACCAGATGTCCGAGTGGAAAGATGCGACCAGGTGGCCGGGACCGACATGACGCCAATCTGCCAGCCCTGAGCCGCTGCGGGAGGGCTCCTGTCTGCCCTTCTAGGGCTCCGTGGCCGCAGGGCTCTGAGGCTCCTGGACTCCAGGGCTCCAGGGCTACGGGGCTCCAGGGCTCCGGGGCTCCAGGGCTCCAGGGATCCAGGGCTGCAGGGCTCCGGGGCCCCGGGGCTGCAGTGCTCCGGGACTCAAGGGCTCCTGGGCTCGGGGGCTGCATGGCTCCGAGGCTGCAGGGCTCGGGGACTGCAGGGCTTCGGGGCTCCTGGGCTCCAGGGCTCGGGGACTGCAGTGCTCCGGGGCTGCAGGGCTGCAGGACTCTGGGGTTGTAGGGCCCGGGACCCATGGAGCCCGTCCCGGGTACTTTGCCATGTCGCGGGCCAGAGGAGGGAGCACCGGATGCCTGGGAGGTGTTGCCTGGGAACACAGCCCATCTGGTCCCCGGCAGGGGACCGCCCGCCTGGGATGGTGTCTGGGCATACCCTTGCCCCTAGTAATCTGGAGGAAAATGAACCCCCTTTCTTGTAATCCGTGCACTCAAGGTGACAGAGGGGACCCAGGGCGAAAATGTGCCCGACCTCCTGGAGTCCTGTCTGGGATCCAGGAGGCGAATGGCACCTCATTGGGACTTCCAGGGAAGCCCGGCCATCTGGTTGCCCCATAGGAAAGCATTGGGCGCGAGCAGATGGCCGAGGCGAGAGGGGCGACCAGATGGCCAGGACCGAAATGACGCTGATCTGCCGGCCCTTAGCCTCCACAGAAAAGCTCCCGCCTGCCCTTCCAGGGCTCCGGGGCTGCAGGGCTCTGGGGCTCGGGGACTGCAGGGCTCCGGGGCTGCAGGGCTCTGGGGCTCTGGGGCTCCGGGGCTCGGGGACTGCAGTTTTCCGGGGCTCCAGGGCTCCAGGGCTCCCGGGCTGCAGGGCTCCTGGGCTGCAGGGCTCTGGGGCTGCAGGGCTCAAGGGCTGCAGGGCTCATGGGCTCCAGGGCTCATGGGCTCCTGGCCACAGGGCTCCAGGGCTCCGGGGCACCAGGTGCAGAGTGCAGGGCTCAGGGGGGCTCTGAAACCCCACACTGGGCCTCAGGCAAGGGGAAGACGGCCCGGGACCCATGGAGCCCATGCTGGGTACTTTGCAACGCCGCAGGCTAGAGGAGGGAGCCCCAGGCGCCTGGGAGGTGTTGCCCGGTCATCGCCCTTCTGGTCCCCGGCAGGGAACCACGAGCCTCGGAAGGGTGTCCGGGCATACCCTTGCCCCTTGTAATCCGGAGGAAGGCTACCACTCTTTCTGGGAACCCGTGCGTGGCGAGTGACGGAAGGGACCCAGGGCGCCAATGTGTCCGACCTCCTGGAGCCCTGGCTGGGATCCGGGAGGCGAATGTCACCTCATCGGAACTTCCAGGGAAGCCTGGCCATCTGGTTGCCCCATTGGGAAGCATTGGGTGCGACCAGATGTCCGAGTGGAAAGATAAGACCAGATGGCCGGGACCGACAAGACGGAAATCTGCCTGCCCGAGCCTCCTCGGGAGGGCACCCGCCTGCCCTTCCAGGGCTCAGGGGCCGCAGGGCTCTGAGGCTCCAGGGTTCCAGGGCTCCAGGGCTCCAGGGCTCCAGGGCTCCGGGGCTCCAGGGCTGCAGGGCTCCAGGGCTGCGGGTCTCCGGGGTTCCCGGGCTGCAGGGCTCCAGGACTCCAGGGCTCCAGGGCTCGTGGGCTCCAGGGCTCCAGGGCTCCAGGGCTTCGTGGCTCCAGGTCTCCAGGGCTACGGGGCTCTGGGGCTCCAGGACTTCAGGGCTCTGGGACTCCAGGGCTCTAGGGCTCGGGCTGAAGGGCTCCGGGGGCTGCAGGGCTCACGGGCTCTGGGGCTGCAGGGCTTGGGGACTGCAGGGCTCCGGGGCTCCTGGGCTCCAGGGCTCGGGGACTGCAGGGCTCCGGGGCTGCAGGGCTGCGGTGCTCCGGGGTTGCAGGGCCTGGGACCCATGGAGCCCTTCCCTGGTACTTTGCCATGCCGCGGGCCGGAGGAGGGAGCCCCGGATGTCTGGGAGGTGTTGCCTGAGAACACAGCCCATCTGGTCCCCGGCAGGAAACCGCCCACCTGGGAGGGTGTGCGGGCATACCCTTGCACCTAGTAATCCGGAGGAAAATTACCCCCTTACTTGTAATCCGTGCACTCAAGGTGACAGAGGGGACCCAGGGCGCAAACGTGCCCGACCTCCTGTAGCCCTGTCTGGGATCCAGGAGGCGAATGGCACCTCATCGGGACTTCCAGGGAAGCCTGGCCATCTGGTTGCCCCATAGGAAAGCATTGGGTGCGACCAGATGGCCGAGGCGAGAGGGGCGACCAGACGGCCAGGACCGAAATGACGCCAATCTGCCTGCCTTGAGCCTCCGCGGAAGGGCTCCCGCCTGCCCTTGCAGGGCTCGGGGGCTCGGGACTGCAGGGCTCTGGGGCTGCAGGGCTGAAGGGCTCCGGGGATGCAGGGCTGCAGGGCTCCTGGGCTTCGGGGCTGCGGGGCTGCAGGGCTCTGGGGCTCCGGGGCTCTGGGGCTCCGGGGCTCCAGGGCTGCAGGGCTCTGGGGCTGCAGGGCTCCGGGGCTCCTGGGCTCTGGGACTGCAGTTCTCCGGATCTCCAGGTCTCCAGGACTCCAGGGCTCCAGGGCTCCAGGGCTGCAGGGCTCCCGGGCTGCAGGGCTCCTGGGCTGCAGGGCTCCTGGGCTGCAGGGCTCCGGGGCTGCAGGGCTCGAGGGCTGCAGGGCTCCGGGGCTCCAGGGCTCACGGGCTCCAGGTCTGCAGGGCTCCTGGCCGCAGGGCTCCAGGGCTCTGGGGCTGCAGAGCTCAGGGGGGCTCTGAAACCCCACACTTTGCCTCAGGCACGGGGAGGACGGCCCGGGACCCATGGAGCCCGTCCTGGGTACTTTGCAACACGGCAGGCTGGAGGAGGGAGCCCCGGACACCTGGGAGGTGTTGCCTGGTCATCGCCCTTCTGGTCCCCGGCAGGGAACCACCTGCCCCGGAAGGGTGTCCGGTCATACCCTTGCCCCTTGTAATCCGGAGGAAGGCTACCACTCTTTCTGGGAACCCGTGCGTGGCGAGTGAAGGAAGGGACCCAGGGCGCCAATGTGCCCGACCTCCTGGAGCCCTGGCTGGGATCCGGGCGGTGAAGTCACCTCATCGGAACTTCCAGGGAAGTCCGTCCATCTCGTCGCCCCATTGGGAAGCATTGGGTGCGACAGAGGTCCGAGTGGAAAGATGCAACCAGATGGCCGGGACCGACATAGCGCCAATCTGCCTGCCCTGAGCCTCCGCGGGAGGGCTCCCGCCTGCTCTTGCAGGGCTCGGGGGCTGCAGGGCTCCGGGGCTTGGGGACTGCAGGGCTCTGGGGCTGCAGGGCTGAAGGGCTCCGGGGATGCAGGGCTGCAGGGCTCCCAGGCTCCGGGGCTGCAGGGCCCTGGGGCTCCGGGGCTCCAGGGCTGCAGGGCTCCAGGGCTGCAGGGCTCCGGGGCTCCGGGGCTCAGGGACTGCAGGGCCCTGGGGCTCCGGGGCTCCAGGGCTGCAGGGCTCCAGGGCTCCCGGGCTGCAGGTCTCCGGGGCTTCAGGGCTCACGGGCTCCAGGGCTGCAGGGCTCCTGGGCCGCAGGGCTCCAGGGCCCCGGGGCTCCAGGGCTCGGGGACTGCAGGGCTCCGGGGCAGCAGGGTTGTCGGGCTCCGGGGTTGCAGGGCCCGGGACTCATGGAGCCAGTCCCGGGTACTTTGCCATGCCGCGGGCCGGAGGAGGGAGCCCCGGATGCCTGGGAGGTGTTGCCAGAGAATACAGCCCATCTGGTCCCCGGCAGGGAACCGCCCGCCTCGGAGGGTGTGCGGGCATACCCTTGCCCCTAGTAATCCGGAGGAAAATTACCCCCTTACTTGTAATCCGTGCACTTAAGGTGACAGAGGGGACCCAGGGCGCAAACGTGCCAGACCTCCTGTAGCCCTGTCTTGGATCCAGGAGGTGAATGGCACCTCATCGGGACTTCCAGGGAAGCCCGGCCATCTGGTTGCCCCATAGGAAAGCATTGGGTGCAACCAGATGACCGAGGCGAGAGGGGCGACCAGATGGCCAGGACCGAAATGACGCCAATCTGCCTGCCCCGAGCCTCCGCGGAAGGGCACCCGCCTGCCCTTGCAGGGCTCAGGGGCTGCAGGGCTCCGGGGCTCGGGGACTGCAGGGCTCTGGGGCTGCAGGGCTGAAGGGCTCCGGGGATGCAGGACTGCAGGGTTGCAGGGCTCCTGGGCTCCGGGGCTGCGGGGCTGCAGGGCCCTGGGCCTCCGGGACTACGCGGGGTCCAGGGCTGCAGGGCTCCGGGGCTGCAGGGCTCCGGGGCCGCAGGGCTCTGGGGCTCCAGGGCTCAGGGACTACAGTTCTCCGGGGCTCCAGGGCTCCAGGGCTGCAGGGCTCCAGGCTGCAGGGCTCCTGGGCTGCAGGGCTCCTGGGATGCAGGGCTCCGGGGCTTCAGGGCTCCGGGGCTGCAGGGCTCGAGGGCTGTAGGGCTCCGGGGCTCCAGGGTTCACGAGCTCCAGGGATGCAGGGCTCCTGGGCCGCAGGGCTCCAGGGCCCCTGGGGCTCCAGGGCTCTGGGGCTGCAGAGCTCAGGGGGTTCTGAAACCCCACACTGGGCCTTAGGCACGGGGAGGACGTTCCCGGGTCCCATGGAGCCTGTCCCGGGTACTTTGCAATGCCGCAGGCTGGAGGAGGGAGCCCAGGACGCTTGGGAGGTGTTGCCCGGTCATCGCCCTTCTGGTCCCCGGCAGGGAACCGCCAGCCCTGCAAGGGTGTCTGGCCATACCCTTGCCCCTTGTAATCCGGAGGAAGGCTACCACTCTTTCTGGGAACCCGTGCGTGCCGAGTGACAAAAGGGACCCAGGGCGCCAATGTACCCGACCTCCTGTCCTGGAGCCTTGGCTGGGATCCGGGAGGCGAATGTCACCTCATCGGAACTTCCAGGGAAGCCCGGCCATCTGGTCGCCCCATTGGGAAGCATTGGGTGCGACCAGATGCCCGAGTGGAAAGATGCGACCAGATGGCCGGGACCGACATGACGCCAATCTGCCTGCCCCGAGCCTCTGCAGGAGGGCTCCTGCCTACCCTCCCAGGGCTCCGGGGCCGCAGGGCTCTGAGGCTCCAGGGTTCCAGGACTCCAGGGCTCCAGGGCTCCGTGGCTCCAGGGCTCCAGGGCTCCAGGGCTGCGGGCCTCCGGGGCTTCTTGGCTGCAGGGCTCTGGGACTCCAGGGCTCCAGGGCTCCAGGGCTGCGGGGCTCCGGGGGCTGCAGGGTTCCGGGGCTCCAGGGCTCTGGGACTGCAGGGCTCCGGGGCTTCTGGGCTCCAGGGCTCTTGGACTGCAGGGCTCCAGGGCTGCAGGGCTGCGGGGCGCCGGGGTTGCAGGGCCCGGGACCCATGGAGCCCTGTCCCGGGTACTTTGCCATGCCGCGGACGGGAGGAGGGAGCCCCGGATGCCTGGGAGGTGTTGCCTGGGAACACAGCCCATCTGGTCCTCGGCAGGGAACCGCCCGCCTGGGATGCTGTGCGAGCATACCCTTGCCCCTAGTAATCTGGAGGAAAATTACTCCCTTTCTAGTAATCTGTGCACTCAAGGTGACAGAGGGACCCAGGGCGCAAACGTGCCCGACCTGCTGGAGCCCTGCCTGGGATCCGGGAGGCGAATAGCACCTCATCGGGACTTCCAGGGAAGCCCGGCCATCTGGTCGCCCCATAGGAAAGCCTTGGGCGCGACCGGATGGCCGAGGCAAGAGGGGTGACCAGATGGCCGGTACCGAAATTACGCCAATCTGCTTGCCCCAAGCCTCCGCGGGCAGGCTCCCGCCTGCCCTTGCAGGGCTACGGGGCTGCAGTGTTCCGGGGCTCTGGGGCTCGGGACTGCAGGGCTCCGGGGCTGCAGGGCTCCGGGGCTGCAGTGCTCTGGGGGCTCCAGGGCTCGGGGACAGCAGGGATCCGGGGCTGCATGGCTGCCGGGCTGCAGGGCTCCAGGGCTCCAGGACTGCAGGGCTCCTGGGCTGCAGGGCTCCGTGGGCTGCAGGGCTCCGGGGCTCCAGGGCTCGGGGACTGCAGGGCTCCCGGGCTCCAGGCCTGCAGGTCTCCAGGGCTTCAGGGCTCCCGAGCTCCCACCGGCCCAGGGAGATCAGGGAGTCTGACCAGGCACGAGGGACCCCTGTCCCGGGCACACAGACCCTCAGGACGTGTCCCCGTTTTCCACTTTTTTTTCTCCAAAATTCTGCGTATTTTGCGTAATGGCACTACGCCCAGCCCTAGTGCTGAGAGCACTGCCCACCACAAATTTAAAAATGCAGGATGAGCCCGCCACTGTGGCGGGGGCATACTAATACCCCACACAGGACCCCCGCCCTTATGGCGGACGGTCCCGTAATCCGATAGAATGGCAGGTGGACTAAGTCCGCCCGTAATCCTAATGACCCCACCAAGTTTGGATCTTTTATCACCGAATAGTACTTACAAGGAAGACTCTCCAGCACTCCCTAAAAACAATTAAATGTCTGCAAGGTAAATACAAAATGCAATGGTTCTACTTACTGCCTAGGAAATGGTTTAGTCACATAAAAGCGCTCCAAAAACTTTGGCTTCAGTTTGCGCTACATACATTTGCCATCAAAAGAAAGAAGTAATAATAAAATACCCAGATTGGAGAGTAGAGAGAAGGCAATGCATTGTAAACAAATGCACTCATATCGAGTGTGCGGTGGTAATCAACAAACAAGTTTGGGTCATTTACCAATAAATAGTACTTAAAATGACGACCCTCAACCATTCCCTAAAAAAACACATAAATGCCTGCAAGTTAAATATAAAATTAAAAGGTTCTACTCACAGCCAAAGTGATAGTTACGCCACTTAAAGCACTGCTATACCTTTGACTCTAGTTTACGCTACCTACATTCACCAAACAAAAGAAAGTGTAAGAGAGCTAAGGCAGAACTCTTAAAGTCCCTTAAAGAGCGGGAAAGCCCTTGTAAGATCAGGACTAGGCGAGCAATATACAAAAATCTTATACATAACGCCAAAATTGAATGGGACTTTGAGAACTGGTCAGATATGAGGAGCGCACTTCAATGGAGGGACGCTCGCAAATTCTGGCAAATTGCCCAACATGGGTCTGCTGAACCTACCAAAGCAGTCGAAGCTAATATTGCATCGTCCGTTTGGGAAGAACACTTTGCCTCTCTGGATAGAGCGGCCGACGTGGACCCCTTGGAAATCATGGAAGATTCTGAGGGTACAGATCCTGCCCTAGGTGTAGCCCCTATGGGTACGTTCACATTGGGAGAGGTTAGTGCAGCAATCCTGGGTTTGGCAGCTGAAACGGCCCCGGGGCTGGATAAACTTCCCGGTGACCTGTTCAAGCACGAGGTTGACATCTGGGCACCGTATCTCCAAGTCTTCTTCAACGCCATCCTTGAGGGTATGTCACTCCCCGCTACATGGCTGGGGGCAGAGATAGTCCCACTATTTAAGAAAGGGTGTCATCTGCTCCAAGTCAATTATAGGCCAATTAGTCTCCTGGATGTAACACAGAAACTGTTTTCCCGCTTGGTCCTCGACCGTTTACTAAAATGGGTTGAAGATAATGAAATATTGAGCCCGTTCCAAGCCGGGTTTAGAAGTGGGGTCTCTACAATTGACCAGGTGTTCCGTCTGGCACTCATTTTCTGGAAAACGGTACAGTTGGAGGGTGGCATCCTCTAAACTGTATTCGTGGACCTGAGAGCTGCTTTTGACCTTGTCCCACGTAGCAACCTGTGGAGGGTCTTAGGTAAAATGGGGGTCCCGCCAAGTCTTTTGAAGGTGTTAATTCGCCTTCATACTGACAATTACGCCCGGGTCAGGTGTGGCAGGATCGGGGGCCTTTCTGGTAAATTCCCCTTTGGCAGGGGGGTAAGACAGGGTTGTGTGCTTGCACCAACCCTGTTTTGCCTCTATGTCAACGGGGTTATTGACAACCTCAACAGAGTTGTGGACAGTGATGCACCAAGGCTCGCTGGCAGCAGGGTGTCGGCGATTATGTTCGCAGACAACACCCTGCTGCTTTCCAAATCCCCAATGGGGATACAGCGTGTCCTCAACGGGTTTGTGGATTTTTGCAGTGAACATGGGTTGGAAATTAACACTGGAAAGACAAAGTATATGGTCTTTAAACCTACTCCCAAATCCCGTTTCGTACCGGCCATTGGCCCGGTCAAACTCGAAAGGGTTCGTACCTTCGATTATTTGGGGGTCACCTTGAATGAAAACTTAGCCTGGGGCCAACAACAAGAAAAAGTGCACCTCAAATTAGTGCAGTGTGTAGGTGGGATTTCAAAGATGATAGAAAAGAACAAGTCATCGATGAGACCCGTTGGCCTTTCCCTAGAGATTTATAAGATCCAGGCTAAAGGTGCAGCAATGTACGGTAGCGAACTGTGGGGACATCTACCCTGTAAAGATCTGTTAAAGGTGGAGAATAAGATGATCAGGAGGCTCTTGTTACTTCCCCCCAGCACACCTTTAACCCCATTGAGGCTAGACCTTGGCTTGAGACCAATAGATGAGGAATTATCTATGAGACCACTGATGTTCTGGCGTAGGATTTGGGCCACCCCGGAATTAGTTAGTTATAGGGAGCCCTTGCAAGAGATCCTTTCCGTCCCCAATGCAGGTAAAATTTCCTGGCTTAAGTTAGTTAAATTGGGGTTGGAGAGCCTTGGCTTACATACTGTATGGTCTAACCCTCTGGTCACTTGTCCGGTGTTGCCCAAGAAGCGATTGGCAAAAATCTATAATGACCATAAATTAGCGACACTACTGCAAAATAAAAATATCGGGTCCTGCACTGAGTCTTTTCTGCTCTTTAAAGACTGCTACTGTTTCGAACCAGTCTTAGACATTATTTATCCGCCTCCTATTAGGAAGCTTTATGTGCAGTGGAGGCACGGGTCACTACCGACACGTGACCTTACAAGCAAATGGAGTAAGCCCACTTAAAGTAGCTGCCCTGGGTGTGGAGTGGATAGAGAGACAGACATGCACATCCTCTTCTTCTGCCCAGCGTACAGTGGAGCTAGAAAGAAATGGATAGTCCCACTGTGCAAAAACTTAGACTTCTCTGAGTGTCTGGTGGCTTACAGGGTACTTAAAACCGACCTTGCTGAAAACATCGCGTTTGCTGTGGCAAAATACTTGGGCACTGTCTCGAATAGGAGGTGTTATTGTTTGAATCTAGCCCTTCGAAACTAGGAAGTATTTTACTAAGAATGTGGCCAACTTGAGCATTTGATTGAAATAGTTTTATATTTTTAACTGTGGGAATTTTAATATTGTGATATCATTTTTAATATTGTATCAATGTACTGTTTTTTGTATCTTTTATGATGAACAATCATCGAAATAAAGATTATGAAAATGAAATGAAATGAAAATGAAATAAAAAATGAAATAATAAAATAAGCCCCATAATGGAGAGTAAAACAATTAAAAGGCAATGCTGTGCACCCACATGCACTCTTATGTAGTGGGTAGAAACAAATAAAAAAATAAAACGTTACAAAAATGATGGCCTGCTTTGGAACGCAAATTGGAAATGCATTTTTTTGTGCTTTCCAAAAGAGTGCCAGCGATCTTATATGCTGATCATCTTGATTCATGCAGAGAATGTAACTTAAGGGCTGGAGCGCTGTTCTTGAAGCTGGGTAACATGCTTCGAGTCTAAGCAGGAGGCTCAACATCCTGTCTTTCTGGGCAGATCACGTTTAATCTCTCCATACATGTGAAAGTTTCTGTGAAACTGGTGCCTGTGCCAACATTTAAAGTAACATCTCTCACGGCATTATCTTCTGCTCAGACAGCCCAGTTTTAAATTGACATGAGTTCAGTCACTGGCTTGTCATTTACTTTACTTCAACCTTTTAATTCAACTTTTTGGATCGAGTAGCACTATATTATATTGATAAAATGAAACAACGAACATTGGGATGGTTTTGGGAAACAAATACTACGGAGTGTGGTCTGATTAGGGGAAGGACAAAAGTAAAAGATAATGCAGCTGCATAACACGCTTGCTCACAGAGAACACAGTAGGTCAATAAAAGTGGATGAGAAGGAGTACTTGAGCCAAGCTCTTTAAAGCATAAGAATAACAGGAAATAGCATGCTACAGCCACTAGAAATGGAGGAAATTAAGTAGCAAACACATGAACAAATACAAAGTAAGGGCAGGATGTCAGCCCCTTTTAAGATTTATTTTAAATAAAATATATTTCACACACAGGGTACAAGCACTATGCAACTGAAACCTAAAAAAGAACAACTGAAAAGGTTGTTTTTATTAAAGATAGACCAGCAACATTTCAGTGTAAATGGACAATATGATAGTGGTGTGTGAATATTGTTTCCGGGTTGTATTGCTAGGGCTTGTTATGCTTCGTTTTGTCGCATTAGGGAGTACTGCAGGGCACTTAATTTCTCTGAATATTGAATATATTTCCTGCACTTTATCTTAACCTCTAGCTATGAAATAATGTATGACCAATTATTGGTTTATTTTTATTTAAAATGTGTTTGTTGTCTGTGTTTAAAAATGTCATATTTGTTTTCAGGTGAAATTTCCTAAAACTTTATAACCCATATATATATATATATATATATATATATATATTCAATGAAAAAACCATAGGTTATAGTCCATATATAGTTAGGAATTAGCATTTACAAAACCTTATTTTACTCGCATAAAACCATTGAAATTCCATATATAGTTAGATGCGCTAACTATATATCGCGCACCCGCAAACCACTGCTGATGATGTCACATATTACATCATTCATGACATGGTCAGTGACATCACTGATGACATCACTGATCACAACATCCAGTGACTGTATGTTTCTGTAAAGTTAAAATATGTCTTACATATTGAAGAATGAGTGGATGTATAAATGTCTGGATGAAGGATTTAGTAGGTGCATGACTGATTGTATGAGGGAGTGATTAAATGTGTTTCACTGAGTGCATGGGTTAGTGAATAAACTATATTAGTTTGTGCATCATTATATCTGTTGTTCTGTAAACTGCTGCATGTGTTGATCAGTAGCTATATGAATAACTATATGGGTTATTGATTGGTTGCTCAAGTATTTGTATGGGAGACTGAGTATATGTGTGAGTGGCTGGGAGGTGTGTGACTCTGTGCATAGATGTGTGAGCAGTTGATTCACTAGATGTATGGTTTCAAAAGTGCATGTGGAAACAGCTGTATGGGCGGTTGACTGTGTGCATGAGTGTATTGGTGAGTGAATGGATATCTCAGTGCTACATGTCAAAGTAAGTACATATGTAAAACACAGTACATGTGAGAGTTAACATATATAAATAACTGTGCATTAGAGCCAGTGAATGTGTGAATGGCTGTATGGATCATTGTGAACTTTTATTAGGGATTATATAAGAGAGTAAATATGTGTTAGAATATCCTTCAATAAGTAAGGTGTGTATAACTGTATAGTTGAGGAATTGGAGGTGTGATTGATTCTTTGCATGACTGTCTAGGTGTATGAGTAACTCCATGGATGAGTGACAATCTGTGAGTGTCTGTTTTCACTGAGTGTATCTAAGGATATATCAGAGTCTGTAAAGGTTCATCGTATTAACACATGAATGATGTCATCTGTGATGTTGTCAGTGATGTCATTTGAGTTGTCATCAGTGATGTCATCAGTGATGTCATTTAAGATGTCATCAGTGATGTCATTTGAGTTATCATCAGTGATGTCATCAGTGATGTCATTTGAGATGTCATCAGTGATGTGATTTGAGTTGTCATCAGTGATGTCATCAGTGATGTCACTGACCATGTCATGAATGATGTAATATGTGACATCATCAGCAGTGGTTTGCGGGTGCGCGATATATAGTTAGCGCATCTAACTATATATGGAATTTCAATGGTTTTATGCGAGTAAAATAAGGTTTTGTAAATGCTAATTCCTAACTATATATGGACTATAACCTATGGTTTTTTCATTGAATTTCAATGGTTTTTTGAAAGCTAATATTTGTATCTGTAAAATGTATTCTTCTTTAAATCATAAAATATATTGTACATGTTTTTTATACATTTTTAAAAAAAAAAAAATTTGTTCCGCTCCTAGTCCGCGAACTGGTCAGCTTCCCGTTAGCTGAATTCAAAGCCGCGACTTGGTGCGCGAGCCGGTAATCGTTCCTTAAGCGTAACTGTTACGTTATCATGACGTTTTGCGTTGTCGCGTAATACGTTATCCGACGCGCCAAGTTAGCGGACCCGGAAGCGGATTGGATAGTGGCGCAAAGCGCGAAACGTAAAGACAGCAGGTCATGTGACTCGATAATAACACTTTTCATTAGTTCATTTCACTTTTGGTTTCCTAATGATGTAATACTAGGTCATGTGACCTAAAAATAACACTTTTCATTGGTTCAGAACTTTTGCTTTTCCCAAATCATGTAAACCCCTCCTTCTTTCCTCACTCTGACTTTCATCTTGGTGAGAGAAAGACCATTTACGTGAAGTTCAACAATGGCTTCCATTCTTGCTGCAGCTGGTACACCCCCACCACCACCTCCACCTCCTCATAAGAAGAGAGGACCACCAAGTCAATTTACCTCCAACAGAGAGCAGGAAGAGGAGGAAGAAGAAGAAGAGGATCCACATCAACAACAATTTATCCCAGAGTTGCCCCGTGTTTCAAAGAGAAAAACTAGTTTCATCTGGCAGTTTTTTTCCATCCCTCCAGGGGAGAAGAAGGTGAATGCGAAATATGTCACCTGCCTCATCTGTGATTACAGATTGTCAAGAGGCACAGAGAAGAAATATAGTATGGGCAACTATACTATGCATCGACATATGACCAGGTGGCATCCCTTGAACTACAGCCGGGCTGAGTTAAGGGACCTACAAGATAATCCCCCGACAACTCCTGTGGCCAGATCTACCTCATCAATGTCTTTGCCAGGAAGAGAGACACAGGAAACTGTGCCAAATATTCAACCAAATTTCCAACATATGAGGTTGACTTGTATATATTGCGGTGCAATGTTGTCGTATGGGAACATGAGCATCAATTTGATTAATATGGTGTTCGAAAACCATAAGTGCCCTAATGCACCCAAGAAGTAATTTTTTTTTTGCTCCTGTTGAGCCGTTTTCAATGCCTGTTTTTTTGTTGTTTCCCCTCCATAAAAAACACAAAAAAAACATAAAACTGTTCTAAAAATACAAAAAAATCAAAAAATGTTCAGAAAAAAAAAAAATATATAAAACAACAAAAACAAAAAAAAAAAGTTCTTTTCAGAACTACCTCCCCTTTCAAATAAAATTGCTAGAATGTTTATCACTCTGGCAAGCTCTATTTCTTTTGGTTCGCTTCAAGTTCGCTGACCGGTTCGCGAACTTTAAGCGAACTAAAAAAATATTTTTTTAAAAAAAAGAAGAGTTAGTATAAGGGAAGTAAACAGAGAATAATGTAAAAAGAAAGACAGCTATAGAGAGTAAATGAGAGATAGTGTCAGTGACATCATCAGCAGTGCATTGCGGGTAAAAAGAGTAGAAAAAATTTACCTTATAATTCTTGTTACCTTTTTAAAATATTTTTTCATATTTTCAATCTGTAAAACAGAGAACAAACATTTCCAAAAATATTAAAACATGTACTTAAAAATTAGAAAAGACAAGGGAAAAGGTTCAAGAACAAACAGTTTATCAACAACTTTGACATTTACAGAAGTCTCTGCTTCTCTACGTCCCCTACACAATCCTAAATATATATATTTTACAAAAAACTGTATCTTGATGTTGAAGATGTAAAGCCATCATAAAATTGTCTCTAATATTTTAAATGATAGTTTCAGGATGCAAATAAGATGTCTGCTTTGAAGAGCTTTCTTTGAGGTGAGGCCTATTCCTTTTAAAAAAAACAGTACCCGGAAATACAGCACTATAAGCATTAAAATTGACACTTACAAAAGACTCAGTTTTTCCATATCTACCTCACATTTCTAAATGTATATCATAAGTACAAACAGAAGAACATTAATTACACATGTTAAATGGTTTATTTTTGCTGTTCTCAGAATGTATCAAATTTCACTTAAATCAGTGACTTGAAGATATTCATCATGTAACAGCGGGGAAAAAAAAACACAATCAAAATGACTGTGTTTAAAAAACCCATACAACCTAAGAAATCTGATTTCAAAACTCCTTAAAATTAACTTACTTTCAATGACGTCGAAGGATCTCCTATGAACAGCATCCACTCTGTTGTGCTATTAATATTTTCAGCCCGCCACTTTCTGAAAGAAAACCTCCATCGATACGAAAAATATGTTACATAGAAAAAAAGACTTCTCTCATTCTATCACATGTTTCCACTAGGCCAAATCATGTTGCCGCGATTCGCAAGTCTTGTAATTCTTCCAATCAAATCCCGACATTTTCTATTTTCGCAACTTGCAAAAAGAAAACATTTGAGATTATTTTCACAATCCTGGACTACTAATATCTTACTCTTCTTTGTCACTCATGTTCTCCTTTTCCTATGACACTGATACTGCTTACTATGAAGCAGACTTACTTGCATCAGGTTTATATAGTCGGATTTTACAAAATAACATTATAATTAAAAGTTTTGGACCAATAATCTAGACAGCATTGCAGACTTACATTCCCTCAACTTGATGAACCTTTTCCAATTCTTCACAGGAAATCTCGAGATTCTTTCTTTAAAATTTTGGTTTTAAAAACACCAGGTAAGAATTTTTAAGGTCAAACGGCAATTTTTTTTTGAAACTTACAACGGAATCATTGCAGAATGACCAGCCGTTTCGAGACTTTAAATAAGCTGTATAATGTCCTGAAGTTGTTGAAGGACCATCGTGATAGATAATTGCTACAGTTACAAAAGTCCTTCCTGATATTGAAAGCTGAGAAGCCACAAATTTTTTTATTAAAGTTGACAATTTTGATCCATCAGGCCTACATCGTTGGATCATTAAAATGACATACTGTCCAAAACTACGTATAAGTAATGTTGACATCATTTCAGATTTACATTGGCTACACTCCATGTTGTGATCCGCTGCATTTACTAGCTTATTAAAGGAGACTGATTTACTGTCTGGCAAAGTTAAATATATAAATCTTTCTGAGTCTACACTAGTAGTACTTGATACCATACAATTCTCGCAGTCATGCTGCCATTGATAAGAAAGCCCAAACAGGTGATCTACATCTACACCCTCAACTTGCAATATATCAAGCATATACATTAAAAACTCCTGACAATCTTGCTGATTATTTTCAGAGAAGTCTGTTTGACCTGAACATTCATCTAACAGATAACGAACTTCAGACACACTTTCTACTTTTGTTCGATCAGTGCTACATTTCTCGAAAACAGAATTCAACAAACAGCATAAAATTTGTTCAGAATTCAACAGAATCTGTCCTTTTAAACTCTCTAGTGAAAAGAGAACATTAACCACTACATTTGCATAGCAGTTGACACCAGAACTGTTTTCAAATTGAAAACCGACAACATCTTCAACAGAATCCACTTTCTTTCTGCTAACAATTTTCGGTTCATTGACTTTTAGTCTTTTTGCAACAACCTCCCTACTATTACTGCTATTTCTACGTTTGCGGCCTACCACACGTTTCTCAAACAAAGGATATTGAGGCAAATGTGGCGCATACTCTCTTCTTAACCTATTGTATTCCTTAACACAATCTAGATCCACACAAATGTTTGTGACATCACAGTCAATCAAGTACAATCCCGATAAAGTTCTAACTCGTGACAATGCCACATATGCCATACCCTCCTTGAACACAGAACTGCCAATATTCACCAATGCACAGTCTACACTTAAACCTTGCGATTTATGGATTGTCACCGCATATGCCAAGCAAACAGGAAACTGTTTACGGCGAACATATAAATCTTTAACAAGCAAAAACCTAGCAGAACAACGACCAATTTGCTGTACTTCCTCAATGCCATCAAATTTAATTCTTAAAAATTCTATTCCATCTCTATTTCTGTATTTCTCAAAATCAACAACATTACCCATTGATCCATTTACCAGACCTCTTTCTACATGTAAATTCCTTCTCAAAATAATTCGGCAATTTAAACACACATTCAAAGTCTTTTCAAAACCCGTTGTTTTAGATATAGTCTTCTCTAATGAATCCAATTTTGATTTCAAATTGTCTGACAAAATAATTGTTGATCCCATATGCTCTAATTTGTCGATAGCTTCAAGTTTCACAATCTCTTGCTTTTCTAAATTCAACATTTTGTTGTTGAAGATGGCACATTCTGCAAGAGTTGGCATGAGACATATCCCGGATTTCTTCTCAGTAATTTTCTGAAAAATATTCTCAGGCACAATCTCTTGTTTGGGATATAAATTTGACAGTAATCGTGCATTTAAAGCTTCTTTCCCATGCTCAGTCACTTTTCCAATTCTAATATCTTGTAGAAAATTCTTGTAATCTTCATCCTTTGCCTGACGCATATTTTGATGCAGTTCTGCATAATTGAAGTTTAACCATATATTGACGTTGCCAATGCTCCCTAGGCACTTCCTGGTATCTTCATGCGTGAGTATTTTGAACACAGGTTGACCTTTTACTGGTGTCAGCTGCAGAAGATCTCCGAAAACAATGATGTGTTTCCCACCAAATAACACATCATATTCAGTTTTAAGTACTTCTTGCATTCTCAAATGCAGAAAGGCAAGCATGACATTGGAAACCATGCTTACTTCGTCAATGATAAGTAGTTTCATTTTCCTCAAGACTCTTGAAACTTCACAGCAAGCATCTCCAGATAACTTGTTGTATTGTAATTTGTTGTCATGCTCCACCGGCAGCATCAGTAGACGATGCAAAGTAATACCTTTAATGTTATGTGCTGCCAGTCCAGTAGGAGCGGTGACAACACAAGACAGCGATGACTCAGTCCTTTCCTTCAAATAACAAGAGATTGCTTTAATGAGGAAACTTTTTCCAGTTCCCGCTTCTCCACTCACGTACAGTCGGACAGGCTTCAACGATGTACATGAGCACTTGTTCTTCTCATGACTTAATCCGTGCTCAATTTCCGTGGTAACTTCATCATATATTTTCCTCTGCTCAACGTTGAGTTGTTTTTCCAAGTCTTCTAAGTTAACTGAATCCTCCTGAGCATGTGCCATGGCTCTTTCCACTTCATTCATAGCAGTGGCAGCTTCATTTTCGATAAAAGGTCCTCCAAGTGGATCTTGACTCAATGAAACAGAACTCTGACTGTCCTGAGAACTGTCTCTGGCAATCTCGGCTGCAATCGTTGCTTCCTGCTCAATTTCCAAAGTTAGCATTTCTTGATATTTAGAAAAAGCAGGACATTCTATGGACTCCTTGGCTGCATTGAAAGAGTCTTCGTAACAGAGGAAATCTCCAAGCAGTTCCTCTTCTGCACGCCAAGGCTTGAAAAGTTGCAAAAGTGCTAAATAAAAAAACTCCTTTTTTTCTGGAGATTCACCACTCAATTTTCGATGGTTTACTAATTGGCATTTTCTTTGCTTGACCAGGCATCCCTCACTTCCAATTACAGCATACACTCCTTTCTCAATATCTTCTTTGATGTTCCTCTTGAATATATAATTTTGGAGAACCTCATATAGACAAACATTCTCAAGGTGACTGCTTCGATTTGGATAATATGTATCCAACATGTTGGTCTTCAAAATGTCGGTACTGTTTGGTTCCTTTTCTGCCAAATACTCAATTTCCCGGACAGGTTTTAGAACTCGATTTCGCGTTGCAGCAAGACCAAGACTCGCCCAAACTAGACTCCTGGATTTGGCATAGAGACTTGCTGAAGACAACCGGTCAGAACATTCGTAAGCTCCGATTTCTCGATGCGACAACATCTTCAGACTGAAACTGTACAACTTCTTGCTGAGGCTCTTTTCATGAGAAATATCCTCCCACATATCCTTCAGTTCGGTCTTTTCTTTTTTGGTGATGTAAGATGTCACATACCGAGCCACAGCCATACAGTTGTCAGCCACAAACTGTATATCCATGTTAGCATTCCACATGGACAAAATCACTGGGTTGTAGTCATTGATGTACTTGGACTCTTCGTTCCTTTTCAAATTGTATGTATTCTTGGGTGATTTCCTCGTCACATTATGTCGCAGCGAAGACATCAAACTGTTCACTCTTCCTTTAGAAATCACCGGTCGTGGAAAGTTGAAACGACATTTGGTGTAGAACTTGTCCTTGTTTCTGAATTTACGACGACAGTACTTTCCACAACGATGGCTTTGGAAACGTAGAACTTGTTCTCTTAGACTTTTCTTCTCCGTTGCGTTTGGAACAGCACACGTAGAATACTGTTCGATGAAATTCATCACTAAGTCATCCGGATCTGTTCCAAATTTAGGTGCATCCTTGATCCACAACAACATATGTATATGAGGGGCACCTCTTGCTTGGTACTCCTTTCTCCAGAAGAAATCCAACACCTCTCCAAGAGGTGGATTCTTTTTATTTGTGATGAAAGACATCATAGCTTCAAATCTATGATTGAAGTACCTGCATACATTCACTGGATCCAAAGAACACAGTTCTCCAGGTGTCTTGAATTCAATGTTTTCAATATTTCCATTTGCCTCTCGTAGAAATTCAAGTAAGTCTTCCCAGCCATACTCGGCACAGCTCAGAGTGAGGAACCATGTTGGAGTTCCTAAGTTCCTCAGCATACATTTTAAATCACCATGACGACGGTACCAGTACTCATTAGTACCACGCTGACACGCCATGAGATTAATTAAGTGAGAATCCAAAATACTGTCTTGGACATTGACTTTATGCATAAAGTCACTTGCTGAGATGTTTCACATCTGTATACCACTTTTTAAGATGTGGTTCACTGCATTTGACAGTCCAGACAGATCACTTTCAAACAGGAGATGAAACAAATAGGGAATGCATTGCCGAAACCTAGGATCTGCTGCATACAATCGTAAAGTCCGGTATTCAGACGCAGGAATTTGATGAGGTCGCTCATCATATCTTCCTCCTTGACCTGTGGGAAATAGCTGTGGGAAACACCGAGCTTCCAAACTTTCCTCCCAAACACTAATGGGACTCCCTTTGGCTTGTTTCATTTGAAACAACTCAATAGCATTCCCCATGACTTCCTTGGAATGCAAAGGATGAACACTATAATGTTCATATATTTCTTCACTTTTAGAGGCCTCTACTTTCTCAATTTGGCCAGCACACAAATCGCTATCCTCTTCATCACTTACTTCCGCTTCTGCAACATATACATTCTTATAGTACTTATTATTTTTCTTCAAATACACTGTTGCCTTTTTGACTTTCCTAACATCCACTAAATCTTGCCATATTTTCTTATTCTTTGTCGGAACCCCATTAACCAAGATAACCAGAGGTTCCTCTTCCACTTCTTCTATTCCAATTGTGTTAATGTTTTTGTTCAAATCTAGAGGCAAATAAACAACTCTTCCCTTTAATCCTCTCTGTAAATCTGCTGGAGGCAACTTCCCTGTCTTTGGCTCCATTCTTACAATAGCCTGAAAGGGATGGATACTTTGAATCAAAATAGATTCATAAGTATTTAAATCCTTCAATTCAGAAGGAATCTCAACCAATTCCAGATTATTATGAACTGCCCTAGCAGGCATCTGGTTTTGGTTTAATTTATTACAACAATAAGTACACACACGTTGATCCGATCCCAAATCAAAATAATTTTCTACCATCAAGTATGTGGCAAAATCCTTCCATTCACTATTATTTTCCCTTTCACTTTTTGCATATAAATCCACTACCTTAGTCTGATTCTTATAATAAGTGCGTCGACAACATACACAAGTGAAATTAGGCCTCTCACTTGATTTCATCTGAAACGTGGCAATTTCCTTCTGAAAATTATCTGTACTGGAAACCTGTACATTATCTTCCACATTACCCTCTACTTCTGGGTCAATTTGAACATTCTCATCTTTACTACCAAAGTAACAAAACTCAATTTCTTCACAAATATTCTTCACATCTATTTCAGAACCATGCAAAAGAGCAGCACATAATTGTTTAAGCATAATTGCTGGACTCTTAGCATAATACAACATTCTCACTAATTTTCTCACTTTATTATGATGCACTGCTAGCATCCTGAAATGATGAAAAACACTCTGGCATACTCTCCTAGAAAGACAAGCCAGTGAATGACCACGCAAACCTGTCATTTGTCTCACTCTGCAAGGATCTAAATCTTGCAACAACTTCATTTTCTGCTTCAAACTTTTCTTATTAAATGTCCGTATAAAATCACAAAGAAAATTGATGGAAACCTGTCGCACACTGCAAATAGAACTACACTTCCAAATGTACACAGGACCCTTAGGACGTCTTCCTAAAGCCTCATCACTTAGCGCCTCTTCTGTCTCTGTTGTCACAAGTTGTTCTTTTTCAACTGGACAACCATCCTTCACTTCATAAGCTCGACCACTGATGTCAACTGCATGCACCAAATCATATGGCTGAGATACCCGCCACCCCCTCTCAACACAATCCCCAAATGAGGGAAACCGAAAACAGTTCTTGAAGTTTTTGGAAGTGGGAGGGAGTGACCCTCCCGGCCGTATTTATTAAAAACAAAAAATAAAAACATTTAAACATTAATGTACAATTTCATACCACACTGCGATGTTTGGCTAACCTTAACAGACTCTCTAATACAGAGGTTCTCCTAGCCGATCTAACATCCTACAAAACATTTACTTGAAATATTGAAATTGTACATCCTAACGTTTAAGGGCCAACGGCAAGGTCGTAACCGGTGTCAAGATCCCTAACCAGACATACCCCCCCCCACTTGGGAGGGGCGACAGCACTGAGGCGTACTCACGTGCAACTACTACAATTTCCCTTGTCTTGACGGGGGCACTTATCAACTCGACGCCAGTTAAAGGTCGTTCGAAGACTCGTGTGAGGTATCTAGAAGGTATCGTAGACCTCCCCCCAACCCCACACAACTTACCGCATCTGCCGTCGCAGATGTCCCTGGCCCCGGGAAATTCCCCAGGAGGGGGCTGTAACCCCTCCTACACAGGAAGGGGCCTTGACCGCCTTTCCTCTTCTTCCGGCGACCCATCCTTAGAAGGGACCGCCTCCCCGTTGAGGGGCCAAAGGCCACCTCCCCCGAGCGCTCCCATCCGTGTTGGGTGACGCCCACTCATAGGGATCTTCCAATTAGTGCTCACCGATCATGACCTTACCGCCTACCACCTGACCGAAATAAATACGACAAGTGCTAACTAAACGAAACTACATTGGCCATTATGACCGAAAAACCTGTGTCTAAATGGACCTTAAATCCGACATTCTTTAATCACCAACTTGTAACATTATACCAATCTTTATTACACATTAAATATCAACATAACACCAAAACAACCTGAAAACGAAATCGAATAACTGATCAACTTTATTAAAACAACTCGCTGTCCTCAGGGGCTGGTGGGTGGGTCAAAATTGGCTCTTCGTTCCGTCTCGAGCTCACGTGCAGCGGGGAGGTGCAGCTTCAGAGCACAGGAACAAGAGGATGTCTTCTGGTCTTGCGTCTCTTTTTATCCATCTTCAGGGCGGGCGTAAACCCGCCCCTGCCTGCCCCGAGGGCGTGGCTGGCGGCGTCCGTGTCTAGGCCAGCCCACTCAAGGGCGGGAAAAAGCGCGCCCCGGCTACGCCGCTTCGGGCATACCAGCCGAGACGCGCCTCCCGCCCAAAAATGTCTTCCCGGGGGGATCGAGGCACTCTGCCATACGTTCGGGGGGACCGAGTGGTCGCCCCTTTCCATATGGCTGAGATACCCGCCACCCCCTCTCAACACAATCCCCAAATGAGGGAAACCGAAAACAGTTCTTGAAGTTTTTGGAAGTGGGAGGGAGTGACCCTCCCGGCCGTATTTATTAAAAACAAAAAATAAAAACATTTAAACATTAATGTACAATTTCATACCACACTGCGATGTTTGGCTAACCTTAACAGACTCTCTAATACAGAGGTTCTCCTAGCCGATCTAACATCCTACAAAACATTTACTTGAAATATTGAAATTGTACATCCTAACGTTTAAGGGCCAACGGCAAGGTCGTAACCGGTGTCAAGATCCCTAACCAGACATACCCCCCCCCACTTGGGAGGGGCGACAGCACTGAGGCGTACTCACGTGCAACTACTACAATTTCCCTTGTCTTGACGGGGGCACTTATCAACTCGACGCCAGTTAAAGGTCGTTCGAAGACTCGTGTGAGGTATCTAGAAGGTATCGTAGACCTCCCCCCAACCCCACACAACTTACCGCATCTGCCGTCGCAGATGTCCCTGGCCCCGGGAAATTCCCCAGGAGGGGGCTGTAACCCCTCCTACACAGGAAGGGGCCTTGACCGCCTTTCCTCTTCTTCCGGCGACCCATCCTTAGAAGGGACCGCCTCCCCGTTGAGGGGCCAAAGGCCACCTCCCCCGAGCGCTCCCATCCGTGTTGGGTGACGCCCACTCATAGGGATCTTCCAATTAGTGCTCACCGATCATGACCTTACCGCCACAGGCCGGATAGTTGACCGGCTATCCGGACCCCCCACAAAACTCCTACCTAAAGGTCATGTTTCAAAGATTTCAACCATGCTAAGAGGTCTCCTAAGAACAACTCATTCCCCACCCAAGACAAATGCACACCATCCCCCGAATACATCCTGTCATCATTAATACAGCTATGAGAAATAGAATGCAATGTCCTGGAACGGAACAACCTACTCACTTTATTGTTAAGCTTTCTAACAGAGTGATTCAAAGCAGGTATAGAGATAGCCCCCCGCCACACCTTTCGTGGAATCAAATGGGACCATGCAATCGTGCACCCCGGAACTCTCCTCGCTAACCAACTTACAGTGGAAAGCATTGCCTCCAGGAGTAGTCGTCTACCGATGGTGACCAAATCATTGCCCCCAACATGCACTATAACTATAGACGGCGGTGACCTTGTCCGCCCTAACACACCCTCAAAAAATGTTTGAAACTGGTCAATACAGAGACCGCCCCTTCCGTAGAAGGACATCCTGTACCCGTATTCCCCAGCTACGTGAATCATGTCACCTGCTTTGAATACGTCTGCGGCACGCCTCACGTATGAGTGGCCCACGACCCACACCTCCTTTTTCACAGCCGGTGATGTCTGACCGCTGGCCCGGTGTAAGGTCGACTGCATAGTCCGCCCCGCCTCGTAGGCTTGCGTAACTGAAACCAAACAAAAACAAGAAGCGTGAGTACAGAGTACATAATTACAGCTTCACAACATGTGCAACCGCACATATCTTTTATAACAATTGGAGGACCAACGCCCCATTCGTTTCACTTGCTCAACATTAAGACCCCTGGCTGTAGCTTCAGTAGCAGCCCCTATCCGAAAGGAATGGGTCCCAAATTCGCCAGGGTTCAAGCCCGCAGCGGCAACTGACATCGCAAGCACCCGCTGAAACTGAAATTTCGTCAGTGGGGTGGCGTCCGCGTGTCTTAACAAAGTCCCCCCCCATGATGCCACCCTTCGTGCTAGGTAATCCTCTAAACACTTTACCGGACATATGGAGGACCCAGGATTCCTGCGTATGATGACGCAGTCACCCATCCCATCTTGGTCAGTTTTAGACCTTACAAAGGAGACAGTCATTGTTTCTCCCCTGATCTGAACGTGTTCCCGGCACAAACCCCCCGCCACATCCAGTCTGTTCCTTGCAACTAGTTCGCTTACTCGCATTGCTCCGTGAAATGCTAGCGTAAACGCGGCTCGGAACAGCACTGCCTCAAACTGAGATGAACATGTGGCAGGAAGTGTAGCTAACAACTGGGACAATCTATCCAAACCTATCGGGCGCCTTTCATCTACTCTGCGACCCTCAAGGCGTTGCCACCCACGCAGCGCTTTCTGTACAACGAAAGACGCTGTTGGGTCCTTGATAGCGTGTGCTCTGGCAATAAAGGAAATGGCAGCACGATGCCTCTGGGCCGTAGCCACCGATTTCCCAGCCCTACGTAAGGCCATCAGGAAATTCACCACCCATTCCTCATGACCCCAAAGTCGCTCTCTATCACTCCCCAAAAAGGCTAAATAGGCCCGAAACGCCCCTTCATATGCCTTCCTCGTCCTTGGTGCTAGACTCTCTCCCACGAGGTGACGAAGTTCGGGGCACCGAGAGACCAGAGAGCCTCGGTAAAGGGTGCCGGCTCCGGGTCCGCTGAGGGAAGGAAACCAGCAAAAGCCTGCATTTGAAAACGAGACAGTGCGTCAGCTGCCTGATTCATCACCCCTGGCACGTGTTTTGCTCTGAATAGCACGTTCAATTGCATACATAGTAAAACAATTTCTTTAAGTAGTCTTAAGATCAGTTTACAACGTGCTGCCTGACTATTGATGCACTCGACCACAGTCATATTGTCCGACCAAAATATGACCGAGTGATTTTTGAACCCATCGGGCCATGTTCTCAAGGCCACCAAGATGGGGAACAGCTCGAGGAAAGCAATATTACTCGTTAGACCCTTCGCATGCCACCAAGTCGGCCATCTTTGTGCTGACCATTTTGTGCCGAAAATGGCGCCAAAACCTATGCTTCCCGCCGAATCTGTCCACAGCCCCAGCTCCTCAGAAGACACAGCTGGTTTATTCCAGACGATTCTACCATTGAAATCCGCCAAGAATGCTAACCAAATACGCATGTCCTGGCGGATCTCGGCCGATAGTCTCGTGCGATGATGGCCTTCTTTAAGGCCGACCATCGCTTGGGCAATTGAACGGGAAAAGGGGCGGGCCATTGGTATCACCCTCAGTGCAAAATTCAACTGTCCCACCACTTGCTGTAATTGTTGCAGCGTAACTTTTGATGCATTTATACACAGTTGCAGCGCAGCCCTGAACTTCAACACTTTCTCGGCTGGCAAACGGAAACACCCCTCAATGGAGTCCAACTCGATCCCTAGAAACTCGAGGCAAGTCGTAGGACCCACTGTTTTACCCGGCGCCAATGGCACGCCTAACTGTTTCATCAACACACAAAATTCGGCCAAGGCCCGGCCACATTCAAGACCCCCAGCTGCCCCAAGAAATAAGAAATCATCAAGGTAGTGCATCACATCTTGGAAACCCGTTTTCTTTGTGAAAACCCATTGTAGAAAACAACTGAATTTCTCGAAATAGGCACAGGATATAGAACACCCCATTGGCATACACCTATCCATGTAATAACAACCCTGAAACATGAAACCTAGGAGACGCTGGTCGTCTGGGTGTACCGGGAGCAATCGGAACGCTGACTCGATATCTGACTTCGCCATCAGCGCCCCGGGCCCCAGGCGATTAAAAATGGCTACGGCCTCATCGAAGGATGCGTACCGCACCGAACACACTTCTGGATCGATTGCCTCATTTACGGAAAGACCTCGTGGAGCTGATAAGTTATGAATTAGTCGGAACTCTCCAGGGTCTTTCTTGGGTACTACCCCCAAGGGAGAACAAACAAAATTCTGAACTGGGGGTACACTAAACGGGCCAGCGACCCGACCTCGAGTCACCTCTTTTCGGATCTTTTCCTGTACTACGGTTGTATGTTGCAGGACGGAAAGTTGGTTTTTACACTTTTCGACACCCTGAAAGTCCCCTACCGGGATGCGGAAACCATACGAAAAACCGTTTCGCAGCACCCCAGCAGAAGTACGATCCGGGTAATCACTGAGCCAAGGGATCATTGCCAGGGTATCAATGGGAGTGGGTAAAGGCGCCCCTCGGACTATATTAGACCTGTTTGGCACCTCCTCTCCCCCCGTTATCACCCGTTGTGGCTCTGCACGAGACCTCAGGATGGGACGACCCACAACCACTACATTCATGTTTGAATTTACACGATCCCTGCGGTCTCGTACATTTCCCTCTGTTGTAATTAAAACAGAAACCCTTTCTTCCGGTATTGCCGGTAGGTTTCGAGTGATCGTCGGACCCCGAACCTGATCGAAAGGGCGTCCCCGCATATTGTCGAGAGGATTCACCCACATTACTTCCTACCAACGGCATTTTTAACATTCCTGACTCCTTCATTTTATCCCAGGTCAAGGCATCATAACAATCCCAGGTTAAACTTTTATTATGCTCCTTTTCCTTTCTGAACATATTATCGTAACAAAACCAATGGTTCCCCTGGTGCGATGTCGAGTACCCCATGATTCGTGATTGGTATATTGGGAACTCGGAAAGCAACTCAGGCCTACGTTCGCCCAGGATTGATGTAAAAATTCCCCAGGCATTGCCCCAATTGGCGATATTCTCATTCACTTTAAAGGCGGCCATCTTTGCGCGCCAAACACTCGGGTGCATTAGGTCCTTCTGACTCTTTACATGCTCAACCTCATAATGATCAACAAGTAACGAAAAAATTTTCACATACTCCCCCGCCCAAATCTTTTCCTTAATTGCCAAAGGAACATGTTGCCCCAACTTTTCTCTCCGAGAGGGTGCTGACTCATCCCTCGCGATCGGCAATGGCCGCTTACCTGCACCTGACGCTGCCTCTGTGGTCGCAACCGTCCCTGGTGTCTTGTCCCCTACTGCAGCCGGTACGGGCACCTTGGCTGCTTCCCGCTTCTCACGCAATTGCTTAATCAGCTCCTGCGCTTCGACAGCCGTGGCGCCCTCGTTACCTTTTCCCAACCACGCTGCCAATTGTGCTGCCAACTCGGGCGGCATATCATCCTCGGACACGGGGGTGATCGGATTCCCTTCCCCTGGCACGGGAATTGGAGCCTCGAGCGGAGTACTGGGACCGGGAATCTCTTCTCCCGCTGCCCCCCTCCTGGGCCTCTTGTTTTTCCCTCCCGGGGCTGCTCCCGCCAAAGGACGTTTTGGACCCCTTTCTTCATTCATGTCCACCCGCTTCCTTAGCTCGGACATCTCTTTCATGAGAACACGCAGCATCTGGTCGGTATTCATACGCTTTCCAACCTTCTTCGGCATTCTCCAACAAAGTAACTGAAAAACAAACAAGAACGATTAAAACGCTCAAAATTGGCTCTTCGTTCCGTCTCGAGCTCACGTGCAGCGGGGAGGTGCAGCTTCAGAGCACAGGAACAAGAGGATGTCTTCTGGTCTTGCGTCTCTTTTTATCCATCTTCAGGGCGGGCGTAAACCCGCCCCTGCCTGCCCCGAGGGCGTGGCTGGCGGCGTCCGTGTCTAGGCCAGCCCACTCAAGGGCGGGAAAAAGCGCGCCCCGGCTACGCCGCTTCGGGCATACCAGCCGAGACGCGCCTCCCGCCCAAAAATGTCTTCCCGGGGGGATCGAGGCACTCTGCCATACGTTCGGGGGGACCGAGTGGTCGCCCCTTTCCATTATCCTGAAAATAAGTCTCCTCATTAAAAAATGCCTCAGAACTTGAACTATGCATCCATTCTCCGGAAAAAACTTCACAAAAGTTAGTACGATTTACTACTCTCTTCCATCTACTTTTTGTTTTGAAATCAGAAATTACCTTGCTTAGTTTCCTAATTCTATTGATTACCAAAATAAACAACTTTCGCTTAATTTCAAAAGCATGATCAATAATTTTCTCTACATTTTTCTTCTTCTTATAAAATGCCGCTCTCTGCTGGCCTTTCTTTTTAATATTTTTCAATAAATTAACTAATATCCTATTACGGAACATTCGATTTCGAATGTCCCTAAACTGTTGTTTCCTTCTACTATCATGCACAGAGTTATCTCTTCCTCTACCAGTAACATTTGTGATGGGTCTCTCCTTTCCATTTAAATTACTTTTCTTTTTATGAACTGAAACATTTTTTTGAGCAAAACTTTTTTTACTACAAATATTTCTTAAGAATGATTTCGTGCTCTTACCCGGACCTTTCTTGGTGTTTTGACAAGTATTTGGGGAAGAGGACTGCTGCAATAAAACATCATCCTGCTGTCTTTGACGTTTTCTAGCCTTTCTTACTCTACTTTTCGAAGGCATTTTACAAACTATGAAAGAATCTGCAGTTGAATCTGTGGAAAAATATAATATAAAATGTTATTAACCACTATTACCAAACAGTAAATAAATAACAGTCATCTAAAACTGAATGCCGTACTAATTATTTAACATAGCATTTGAGTGTCTAGTATGCTATTTTACGTTCTTCATGGTGCAAATTTATTGTAAATACGCACCCACCTGCGGTTGGCAAATTTAGATTTTGATTATGGGAGTTAGATAGGCATGTTAATAATTTCCCAAAAATGGTGTATAACCCCAAACAACCTTTGAAGCAAATGCTCATAGCCATGTTATCCACCTCCCATTGGATAACATGGCTAAGAAGTGCTTGCAAATGTGAAAATAAACGGCCGCAATGCATGAATATCGCAGAAAAATCCGCGATATTCATGCTCGAGGAAAGCAATATTACTCGTTAGACCCTTCGCATGCCACCAAGTCGGCCATCTTTGTGCTGACCATTTTGTGCCGAAAATGGCGCCAAAACCTATGCTTCCCGCCGAATCTGTCCACAGCCCCAGCTCCTCAGAAGACACAGCTGGTTTATTCCAGACGATTCTACCATTGAAATCCGCCAAGAATGCTAACCAAATACGCATGTCCTGGCGGATCTCGGCCGATAGTCTCGTGCGATGATGGCCTTCTTTAAGGCCGACCATCGCTTGGGCAATTGAACGGGAAAAGGGGCGGGCCATTGGTATCACCCTCAGTGCAAAATTCAACTGTCCCACCACTTGCTGTAATTGTTGCAGCGTAACTTTTGATGCATTTATACACAGTTGCAGCGCAGCCCTGAACTTCAACACTTTCTCGGCTGGCAAACGGAAACACCCCTCAATGGAGTCCAACTCGATCCCCAGAAACTCGAGGCAAGTCGTAGGACCCACTGTTTTACCCGGCGCCAATGGCACGCCTAACTGTTTCATCAACACACAAAATTCGGCCAAGGCCCGGCCACATTCAAGACCCCCAGCTGCCCCAAGAAATAAGAAATCATCAAGGTAGTGCATCACATCTTGGAAACCCGTTTTCTTTGTGAAAACCCATTGTAGAAAACAACTGAATTTCTCGAAATAGGCACAGGATATAGAACACCCCATTGGCATACACCTATCCATGTAATAACAACCCTGAAACATGAAACCTAGGAGACGCTGGTCGTCTGGGTGTACCGGGAGCAATCGGAACGCTGACTCGATATCTGACTTCGCCATCAGCGCCCCGGGCCCCAGGCGATTAAAAATGGCTACGGCCTCATCGAAGGATGCGTACCGCACCGAACACACTTCTGGATCGATTGCCTCATTTACGGAAAGACCTCGTGGAGCTGATAAGTTATGAATTAGTCGGAACTCTCCAGGGTCTTTCTTGGGTACTACCCCCAAGGGAGAACAAACAAAATTCTGAACTGGGGGTACACTAAACGGGCCAGCGACCCGACCTCGAGTCACCTCTTTTCGGATCTTTTCCTGTACTACGGTTGTATGTTGCAGGACGGAAAGTTGGTTTTTACACTTTTCGACACCCTGAAAGTCCCCTACCGGGATGCGGAAACCATACGAAAAACCGTTTCGCAGCACCCCAGCAGAAGTACGATCCGGGTAATCACTGAGCCAAGGGATCATTGCCAGGGTATCAATGGGAGTGGGTAAAGGCGCCCCTCGGACTATATTAGACCTGTTTGGCACCTCCTCTCCCCCCGTTATCACCCGTTCTGGCTCTGCACGAGACCTCAGGATGGGACGACCCACAACCACTACATTCATGTTTGAATTTACACGATCCCTGCGGTCTCGTACATTTCCCTCTGTTGTAATTAAAACAGAAACCCTTTCTTCCGGTATTGCCGGTAGGTTTCGAGTGATCGTCGGACCCCGAACCTGATCGAAAGGGCGTCCCCGCATATTGTCGAGAGGATTCACCCACATTACTTCCTACCAACGGCATTTTTAACATTCCTGACTCCTTCATTTTATCCCAGGTCAAGGCATCATAACAATCCCAGGTTAAACTTTTATTATGCTCCTTTTCCTTTCTGAACATATTATCGTAACAAAACCAATGGTTCCCCTGGTGCGATGTCGAGTACCCCATGATTCGTGATTGGTATATTGGGAACTCGGAAAGCAACTCAGGCCTACGTTCGCCCAGGATTGATGTAAAAATTCCCCAGGCATTGCCCCAATTGGCGATATTCTCATTCACTTTAAAGGCGGCCATCTTTGCGCGCCAAACACTCGGGTGCATTAGGTCCTTCTGACTCTTTACATGCTCAACCTCATAATGATCAACAAGTAACGAAAAAATGTTCACATACTCCCCCGCCCAAATCTTTTCCTTAATTGCCAAAGGAACATGTTGCCCCAACTTTTCTCTCCGAGAGGGTGCTGACTCATCCCTCGCGATCGGCAATGGCCGCTTACCTGCACCTGACGCTGCCTCTGTGGTCGCAACCGTCCCTGGTGTCTTGTCCCCTACTGCAGCCGGTACGGGCACCTTGGCTGCTTCCCGCTTCTCACGCAATTGCTTAATCAGCTCCTGCGCTTCGACAGCCGTGGCGCCCTCGTTACCTTTTCCCAACCACGCTGCCAATTGTGCTGCCAACTCGGGCGGCATATCATCCTCGGACACGGGGGTGATCGGATTCCCTTCCCCTGGCACGGGAATTGGAGCCTCGAGCGGAGTACTGGGACCGGGAATCTCTTCTCCCGCTGCCCCCCTCCTGGGCCTCTTGTTTTTCCCTCCCGGGGCTGCTCCCGCCAAAGGACGTTTTGGACCCCTTTCTTCATTCATGTCCACCCGCTTCCTTAGCTCGGACATCTCTTTCATGAGAACACGCAGCATCTGGTCGGTATTCATACGCTTTCCAACCTTCTTCGGCATTCTCCAACAAAGTAACTGAAAAACAAACAAGAACGATTAAAACGCTCAAAATTGGCTCTTCGTTCCGTCTCGAGCTCACGTGCAGCGGGGAGGTGCAGCTTCAGAGCACAGGAACAAGAGGATGTCTTCTGGTCTTGCGTCTCTTTTTATCCATCTTCAGGGCGGGCGTAAACCCGCCCCTGCCTGCCCCGAGGGCGTGGCTGGTGGCGTCCGTGTCTAGGCCAGCCCACTCAAGGGCGGGAAAAAGCGCGCCCCGGCTACGCCGCTTCGGGCATACCAGCCGAGACGCGCCTCCCGCCCAAAAATGTCTTCCCGGGGGGATCGAGGCACTCTGCCATACGTTCGGGGGGACCGAGTGGTCGCCCCTTTCCATTCACACTGTACATTGCTAGTGCGTTTTGGATTGTCGGCACGTTTCCTCCGAGCCCGGAGGGCGTGACCGAGTTTCAAACAACTGCTGTGAGATAAGAGCCTCTCGACCCACTCATTCACGAGATTGCGTCAGGGGTTAGTATACACCGTTCGGCTTACCGTATGATTGTGCGGCTTGCCTTGGTTGTCTCGGTGTTCTTCTCCGCCGAAAAGATTCAGTCCTCCCCTCGATCCGGATCAGAGCGGTGCCTCCGCTGTTAACATCTCGCTCCTCCACACGCCATAGGCGGGGCACTTCCTGGTCGGGTGCAATAAACGCGGTGGCGTACCGCGATATAAATCCCAGCTCCAAACTTCCCTCTTATCCTTCAGGAAAGAAAAGCACTCGCGAGGATTCTGTAGCTCAACAGCAATTTATTCAGGACAAACGCATTTCGGATTTACATCCTTCGTCAGTGTCGTAAGTTCTAAACAAAAATACTGGCGGCCATATTTTATTAAAACATCACATGTCACAAATCCTCTCTTTTTAGATCCTGAACTTTTCTGCGTGTGCTCTCTAACAGTGTGGTCTCAGTGTATGAGGGTAACACAGGACCTTAGCAGTCTTTTCATAAGGCTGCATTGCCGATCCACGGCTTGATTATGTGAAATGAATATCATATTTATTGATGAATTTGTTAAATGTTGAAATGCATGACAAATGAAATTTCTAACCGTTAACCTTAGTGGGTTTTGTTATGAAATGGAACAATTGTTGACCGGTATCTACCGTGTTAAAATGGCGCCCATATTATTACAATGACACCAAGTCCGTCCTCTATTACCCCGAGACACGTGACATGTGATGTTTTAATAAAATATGGCCGCCAGTATTTTTGTTTAGAACTTACGACACTGACGAAGGATGTAAATCCGAAACGCGTTTGTCCTGAATAAATTGCTGTTGAGCTACAGAATCCTCGCGAGTGCTTTTCTTTCCTGAAGGATAAGAGGGAAGTTTGGAGCTGGGATTTATATCGCGGTACGCCACCGCGTTTATTGCACCCGACCAGGAAGTGCCCCGCCTATGGCGTGTGGAGGAGCGAGATATATATATATATATATATATATATATATATATATATATATATATATATATATCCAATTACCGCTCCGGTGCTTCGATCCACCCCAAGGAGAAAATCACGGACTTCTTCAGAATAACTTTCTCACTGCTGGCTGCAGTGACTTTTATTTTACCAGGTGCGAGATGTTGTCAGAAAGGATGACGCATTTTGGCTAACGTATAGCCTTGCTCACATACCTTGACTGCTCAAAATCGTAGATTTTGGATGCCTTTAACATTAAAAGCTAGTCATCCGGATCTGTTCCAAATTTAGGTGCATCCTTGATCCACAACAACATATGTATATGAGGGGCACCTCTTGCTTGGTACTCCTTTCTCCAGAAGAAATCCAACACCTCTCCAAGAGGTGGATTCTTTTTATTTGTGATGAAAGACATCATAGCTTCAAATCTATGATTGAAGTACCTGCATACATTCACTGGATCCAAAGAACACAGTTCTCCAGGTGTCTTGAATTCAATGTTTTCAATATTTCCATTTGCCTCTCGTAGAAATTCAAGTAAGTCTTCCCAGCCATACTCGGCACAGCTCAGAGTGAGGAACCATGTTGGAGTTCCTAAGTTCCTCAGCATACATTTTAAATCACCATGACGACGGTACCAGTACTCATTAGTACCACGCTGACACGCCATGAGATTAATTAAGTGAGAATCCAAAATACTGTCTTGGACATTGACTTTATGCATAAAGTCACTTGCTGAGATGTTTCGCATCTGTATACCACTTTTTAAGATGTGGTTCACTGCATTTGACAGTCCAGACAGATCACTTTCAAACAGGAGATGAAACAAATAGGGAATGCATTGCCGAAACCTAGGATCTGCTGCATACAATCGTAAAGTCCGGTATTCAGACGCAGGAATTTGATGAGGTCGCTCATCATATCTTCCTCCTTGACCTGTGGGAAATAGCTGTGGGAAACACCGAGCTTCCAAACTTTCCTCCCAAACACTAATGGGACTCCCTTTGGCTTGTTTCATTTGAAACAACTCAATAGCATTCCCCATGACTTCCTTGGAATGCAAAGGATGAACACTATAATGTTCATATATTTCTTCACTTTTAGAGGCCTCTACTTTCTCAATTTGGCCAGCACACAAATCGCTATCCTCTTCATCACTTACTTCCGCTTCTGCAACATATACATTCTTATAGTACTTATTATTTTTCTTCAAATACACTGTTGCCTTTTTGACTTTCCTAACATCCACTAAATCTTGCCATATTTTCTTATTCTTTGTCGGAACCCCATTAACCAAGATAACCAGAGGTTCCTCTTCCACTTCTTCTATTCCAATTGTGTTAATGTTTTTGTTCAAATCTAGAGGCAAATAAACAACTCTTCCCTTTAATCCTCTCTGTAAATCTGCTGGAGGCAACTTCCCTGTCTTTGGCTCCATTCTTACAATAGCCTGAAAGGGATGGATACTTTGAATCAAAATAGATTCATAAGTATTTAAATCCTTCAATTCAGAAGGAATCTCAACCAATTCCAGATTATTATGAACTGCCCTAGCAGGCATCTGGTTTTGGTTTAATTTATTACAACAATAAGTACACACACGTTGATCCGATCCCAAATCAAAATAATTTTCTACCATCAAGTATGTGGCAAAATCCTTCCATTCACTATTATTTTCCCTTTCACTTTTTGCATATAAATCCACTACCTTAGTCTGATTCTTATAATAAGTGCGTCGACAACATACACAAGTGAAATTAGGCCTCTCACTTGATTTCATCTGAAACGTGGCAATTTCCTTCTGAAAATTATCTGTACTGGAAACCTGTACATTATCTTCCACATTACCCTCTACTTCTGGGTCAATTTGAACATTCTCATCTTTACTACCAAAGTAACAAAACTCAATTTCTTCACAAATATTCTTCACATCTATTTCAGAACCATGCAAAAGAGCAGCACATAATTGTTTAAGCATAATTGCTGGACTCTTAGCATAATACAACATTCTCACTAATTTTCTCACTTTATTATGATGCACTGCTAGCATCCTGAAATGATGAAAAACACTCTGGCATACTCTCCTAGAAAGACAAGCCAGTGAATGACCACGCAAACCTGTCATTTGTCTCACTCTGCAAGGATCTAAATCTTGCAACAACTTCATTTTCTGCTTCAAACTTTTCTTATTAAATGTCCGTATAAAATCACAAAGAAAATTGATGGAAACCTGTCGCACACTGCAAATAGAACTACACTTCCAAATGTACACAGGACCCTTAGGACGTCTTCCTAAAGCCTCATCACTTAGCGCCTCTTCTGTCTCTGTTGTCACAAGTTGTTCTTTTTCAACTGGACAACCATCCTTCACTTCATAAGCTCGACCACTGATGTCAACTGCATGCACCAAATCATTATCCTGAAAATAAGTCTCCTCATTAAAAAATGCCTCAGAACTTGAACTATGCATCCATTCTCCGGAAAAAACTTCACAAAAGTTAGTACGATTTACTACTCTCTTCCATCTACTTTTTGTTTTGAAATCAGAAATTACCTTGCTTAGTTTCCTAATTCTATTGATTACCAAAATAAACAACTTTCGCTTAATTTCAAAAGCATGATCAATAATTTTCTCTACATTTTTCTTCTTCTTATAAAATGCCGCTCTCTGCTGGCCTTTCTTTTTAATATTTTTCAATAAATTAACTAATATCCTATTACGGAACATTCGATTTCGAATGTCCCTAAACTGTTGTTTCCTTCTACTATCATGCACAGAGTTATCTCTTCCTCTACCAGTAACATTTGTGATGGGTCTCTCCTTTCCATTTAAATTACTTTTCTTTTTGTGAACTGAAACATTTTTTTGAGCAAAACTTTTTTTACTACAAATATTTCTTAAGAATGATTTCGTGCTCTTACCCGGACCTTTCTTGGTGTTTTGACAAGTATTTGGGGAAGAGGACTGCTGCAATAAAACATCATCCTGCTGTCTTTGACGTTTTCTAGCCTTTCTTACTCTACTTTTCGAAGGCATTTTACAAACTATGAAAGAATCTGCAGTTGAATCTGTGGAAAAATATAATATAAAATGTTATTAACCACTATTACCAAACAGTAAATAAATAACAGTCATCTAAAACTGAATGCCGTACTAATTATTTAACATAGCATTTGAGTGTCTAGTATGCTATTTTACGTTCTTCATGGTGCAAATTTATTGTAAATACGCACCCACCTGCGGTTGGCAAATTTAGATTTTGATTATGGGAGTTAGATAGGCATGTTAATAATTTCCCAAAAATGGTGTATAACCCCAAACAACCTTTGAAGCAAATGCTCATAGCCATGTTATCCACCTCCCATTGGATAACATGGCTAAGAAGTGCTTGCAAATGTGAAAATAAACGGCCGCAATGCATGAATATCGCAGAAAAATCCGCGATATTCATGCATTTTCCAGCAAATGCTCTTAGCCATGTTATCCACTTCCTATTAAATAACATGGCTAAGAACTGCTCAGGGCCCCATGAGGAACGCTTTCCATTTACAAAGGGAAAAATAACATCAAAAACACTAAAATGCCTTCTAAATATGACCCCAAACAACCTATGAAGCTCTAACAGTGCATATCCTGAAATTTATTTGATTTCAAAATTCGTTTTTAAACACAGCATATAAATCAATTGTATACCTGCATTCATAAAGAAATGACTAAAAATGTCCTTGAGACACATGAAAGTGTTTTCTGGAATGCCCTAGCACCAGTTTTGGGACACTATTAACATGGCTAGGTAACTCCCATAATCAAAATCTAAATTTGCCAAGCGCAAGTGGGAGCGTATTTACAAGACACTTGCCCCAAGAGGAACACTTTCCATTTAAAAAGGTAAACATAACATCACAGAAAAGTCAGCGATATTCATGCATTTTCCAACAAATGCTCTTAGCCATGTTATGCACTTCCTATTAAATAACATGGCTAAGAACTGCTCAGGGCCCCATGAGGAACGCTTTCCATTTAAAAAGGGAAAAATAACATCAAAGACACTAAAATGCCTTCTAAATATGACCCCAAACAACCTATGAAACTAATTCTATTACTATATCACTAGAAACAAAACCACATTTTAAAAACACAGCTTTCTTCATCATTTTCTCCTTAAATCATACTATTCTCTATCTAAATTAAATAAATCTTTTCTCACCTTAGCAAATATTTTGAGTTTTGAAAACAGTCAAAGAAATACACCAAATTGTCTTCAGCAGAAGAAAAAGGATGCACTCCAAAGGCTGCAGCTATTGAAAGCACAGAAATACAGATATTCCTTTCACATATCTCTCATAGTAGCCAATCATACCTCTTCCCTCACTTTTTTCAAATCAAAACCCTTCCCCCCTCTGCCCTGTCTGCCTTGTTTCCATAGCAACCACCTCCTGGAAGACCTCTCATGTTTGCAAGTTCACACAACAATGTTTCAATTGAACTCTGAACTCTCAGTGCACCTGCGTATCCAGTGCAATCTTTCATTAAATGTTTCTTCCTTGACCATTCAAATTACATGTTTCAAAGAACACATCCATGCACCCTAACTTTCTGTTTTCAGAAATGGAAATGCACCAATCACTGCTAATGATTCATTAGCATTGTAAATCCACAGTTTTTTTTCTTTAGAAACTCCTACTGTTTCAACTGCCCTTTCATCACCACACTTCATCTGACTGCAGAACAACCTTCTCCCACCATGTTTAAGGTCTGGATTGTTGGACATAGTTACATCCACTGGGCTCAAAGGTATGCTGAGAACAGAAATTTACCTAATCTCAATTTACAAGATGTGGAAATTAAGTGGTTGGGCCAAAGAGGATTAAAATGTCACCAATTGATACCATTGGTGAAAACCTTTATGCATTTGCCAAAACCTGACCTGTTAATTGTGCACTGTGGAGGTAATGATTTGGGCACTTTGACAGGGGTAGGTCTGGAAATGCTTTTAAAGGACACCTTTGAGCAATTAATGGCACTTTTTCCTCAAACTGCCTTGGTATATTCCAATATATGCCAAAGACAGAAATGGAAGTGGTCCAACCAATTTTGTCCACAAATTGAGAAAGCGAGGAAGCATGTAAACAAATCTGTTTCAGCTTTCATGAGAGACCATGGAATGGGCTCTCTGTACAACAATAACTTGCGTTACTACATGCAAGATATCTACAGAGGAGATGGAGTTCACTTCTCAGATGAGGGCAACAGAATTTTCATTCTGAATTTAAGAATGTGCATTGGTACCTACTTATAAGTACCTAAATGTACCATAAACCCAAAAGCTCTTCTCAGAGCTACCCTTCATCTAATCACTCACAATTATTATTTTTTTCTAACTTTTTTCACTAATTTTCCACAAAATACGCTCCCCGGTTCGCTAACCGAAAGCTAACCTCGCGGAATTTTTTTAAAAAATGGTTTTTTTCCGCACATTTAAGCCTCCTCAGCCACCCTCAGAAAACCTAGGGGGTCAAGATAAGTCTACCGTGCCCCCTTCTACACATTCTGAACATTATTTGCCCTCCATCTTGTATCTTAATGCGACCGAAACACAAAATGGTGGACTCCCGTGACGCTTAAGGTTCGCTAACCGGGCCGCTTTCCAGAAAGCGGTCCTAAAAAAAGGTGGGAAAGTAATTTACAGAAAAACGACTAGAGACACTCTCACCAAATATAGATTAGCTCATACTACATAACAATCCCTTCCATTTTCACAAATTTCATTGAAATTTCATTTAGCCATTTAGCCTGTAGACCTCTCCAAGTACCGTGAGGTAAATTACTTCACAAAACACATCTGAAGTGTTGGAATTGACAACCAATGAAAATGTTACTTTCATTTTCTACTTTTATTACCTGACATTTGATTGGTTATATACCTGAATATATATAAAGGAAGAGAAGGAAACACAGCCATTTTGACTACTACTTGTTGTTGTATATATCATTTAGAATATCACTAATAACATCAACTTGTTTCTAAAGGTAAGTTGTTATTTTTAAAACTGAAGTATATTGTGCACTATAAGTAAATATGGTAAACTTTTTCAGATAGTTATATACTATCCCTCTGTAAGAGTTAGACATTGAGAAAGGCTTCTTTATTATAATTATGGACTGATTTAGGTTTCTATGGTATAATTATGAATTTACTTAGGCTTCTTCACAGGCACTTTTTAATAGTACTACTTCACGCCTGAAACCATACAGTGCCCATAGATTACTTCTCTGTTATAAACTCACAAGTGCCTGTCTGAACTTAAACCCAACAGTGCCCTATCTCTACTGATATATTTATTTTTTATGCAAATTACAGCAATAAAATGGAAGGTGAGCAGAATGTTTCCTTCGAAATTGTTCTGGAGAACAACACAGAAAAAGTTATTGAGGACAATGATGACTCAGATTTCATGGATGAATCACGGGACCATGAATTAGTTCAATGTGTAGAATCTGTGGATCATTTACATCATTATGATGACGGTCAAATGTTGGAACTTATGTTCACTGAACAAGAACACATATCAGACAGTGAAATGCTAGACGTTGTATTAAATTTTGAAAAACAATCCGAAAAATAAAATTGTATGTAATATTAAAAAATTGTTTGAGTCTTTAATCATTTTTATATGTAATTCATAAACTAGTTAAATGTTAGAAATGTTATTAAATTTTGAAACACAAAAAAGCTCACGCACAGAGCAGTTTTTAGCCATGTTATCCAATGGAAGGTGGATAACATGGCTAAGAGCATTTGCTGGATAATGCATGAATATCGCTGACTTTTCAGCGATATTCATGCATTGTGGCCGATGTGCGGCGATAATTTTTGTCTCTAAACAATTAAAACGAAGCACAAAATGGCGAATTCCCGTTTCGCTACCAGTTTGCGGCCCAGTTCGCGGCCCGTGAAGCGCTTCTACCGTGAAAAATCATTTTTTTTTTTATTTTCCCCACGGGACCCTTTAATAACCCCAACAACATTCCTAGGGGGTCAAGAGGGGGATACCTTGCCCCCTTTCATTAAATTCCCCCTTAGTTTTTCACCTTTTCTTCTCTCTCGATCCTACCGAGAGACAAGATGGCGGCCGCTACCAGTTTGCGGCCCAGTTCGCGGCCCGTGAAGCGCTTCTACCGTGAAAAATCATTTTTTTTTTATTTTCCCCACGGGACCCTTTAATAACCCCAACAACATTCCTAGGGGGTCAAGAGGGGGATACCTTGCCCCCTTTCATTAAATTCCCCTTTCGTTTTTCGCCTCTTCTTCTCTCTCGATCCTACCGAGAGACAAGATGGCGGCCGCTCCGGACTGTTTAGAATGTTGACAGACACCGGAGAGCCAATCAGCTTTCTGCGCGCAAAGTTCCGATAAGCGAAAAGTAAGCGGACCGGATCGCTGCCCAGAGCGCTGTTACAGATATATATCTTGATTTAAACGTTAATTTCTCAAAATCCACTGAAGCACATATATTGAGACCTAGCAAAGGCACATCGGGCTAACAGTCCCTACAATTTTGCCAAGTTTCGTGCAAATCCATTCAGCCGTTCGAGCTAAAAGTGAGTCCAACCGCCCTATGGAAAAATGAATGGAAAAAACGCGTTTTGGGACCCCCCTTTTTTCTCAGCCCCCCCTCGATGAAACCCCCCCAAATTTTCAAGGGCTGCTCAGAATCAAAATGTGCCATTTTCCTGAAAATTTCAGCCGATTCCGTCCACAAACGCCAAAGTTATTAGACATAGAATTTTCAGAAGTCCCATAGAGAAAAAATCCTAACTATATATACCTACTGGCGATAGCCAGTAGGTAATATATATATATATATATATATATATATATATATATATATATATATATATATATATATATATATATATATATATATAAAAATGTCATATTTGTTTTCAGGTGAAATTTCCTAAAACTTTATAACCCATATATATATATATATATATATATATATATATATATATATATATATATATATATATATATATATATATATATATATATATATATATATATATATATATATATTACATACTGGCGGTCGCCAGTAGGTAGTTATAGTTAGGATTTTTTTCAATGTTAAATTGTTAAATCTCAAAATTCTATTTGGAATAACTTTGGCGCCGGTTGACGAATCTGCCTGAAAATTTCCTCAAAATGGCCTCGCGGAGCTCCGGTCCTTCCCTGAAAGTTTGGGGGGGATGCTTCAAGCGGGGGCCGAGATAAAAGGGGGGTCCCAAAACACGTTTTCCCCATGTTAATTTCCATAGGGCGGTCGATTTCACTTTTAGCCCGAACGGCTGAATGGATTTCCACCTAATTTGGCAAAATTGTAGGGACTGGTAGCCCGATGTGCCTTTGCTATGTCTCAGGATATGTGCTCCAGTGGATTTTGAATAATTTAGGTTCAAATAAATATATATATCTAGAGCCGCTCAAAGCGCGCCACGCGACTTGCGTACGGAAAGCTGATTGGCTCTCGGGTGTCTGTAAACATTCGAAACAGTCCGCAGAAGCCGCCATCTTGTACCTCGGTAGGATTGAGGTGGTAAAAATCTAAGGGGGAAATGAGCAAAAGGGGGCAGGGTACACCCCCCTGACCCCCGAGGTTTGATGTGGGGGTCATAAAAGGGCCGTACGGGGCAAAAAAAATATTTTTTTTTGATTAGCGCCGGGGGAGCGCCCGGTACGCGCACCGGGGAGCGTACAATTGAGAAAAAGAATGACACTTTTTTAAAAAAAAAATAGCATTTTTTTCTAAATTGGAGGTAGTTCTGAAAAGAACTTTTTTTTTGTTTTTGTTGTTTTATATTTTTTTATACTTTTTGAAACGATTTTATATTTTTTTTGGATTTTTTACAGGGGAGAAACAAAAACAGGGATTCAAAAAATGCTCTACAGGAGCAAAAAAATGAGAAAATTTAGGGACGGGGAGAGCATCGGTGTTCCTGTTTCTTTATTGCGATGAGTTCAACGCTCTGCTCCCCATAACAGAGTAGTTCATCACAGTCCTTGCATAAAAATGTTATGCCTGCAAAAACCGGCTGGACGTTAGGGACCATTCTTGCACGTGTTGAACCTGAAGGTGTTGCTCCACCAGTGGAGGTGCTGCTGCCATCTCTTCGTGCCTTCTCTGCCAGCTCCCTGACACTCTCCCTGGAATAATTTTTTGGGTGTCTTCTTTTGACATGCCTAATTAAATTGGCATTTCCAAAGCTGTATTTTTTTAGAGGATTGCCTCTGGATAAAATACTTCCACATATTTTACAAGTTACTTTACTTGCATTAACTGTTTTTTGTCCTTCAGTGATGTCATAAGATTTCCAGATGAAGTGGTTCTTTGTTTTCTGGTGAGGAGGGTCCTCTTGCACAAATCCATCTGAATCACTGCTGGATGACTCCCCTGCAGCCATTGCTGTAGATCAGGAAAGTAATGAGTTGAAAATTCACAAAACACCTCTTGCTCTCTCCAAGTACAAATCAATAGTGAGAGAAATGGGTGGGTTTCTCTAAATTTAGAAAAAAATAATTATTGAACCAATGAAAAGTGTTATTTACAGGTCACATGACCATGGGCTTCATCATTATGAAACCAAAACTGTTATGAACCAATGAAAAGTGTTATTTTCTGGTCACATGACCCGACGCGCTTACGTGACGCGCCGCGGGGCGCGGCCAGGGGCGCGCCGCGTAAGCGTGTCAGACGCCTACGTTGCACGATCGTATTCACTCAAGTGCTTGCGGGTGCGCTTACGCCGTGCGTATCGCGCAGACGCGTCTAGGCGATACGTCACGATCATGTTTTCGTTCGCGATATTGGCGCTCTCGGGACGCTCCCCGGAGCGCGCCCCGGGACGCTTTATAGAAGTACGCTTTTCGGGGCGCTCCTCGAGGCGCGCACCGGGAGCGCTACAAAAAAAAAATGGGAAAATTGTAGGGACAGGTAGCCCTATTCTGAAGTGCTTTTTACGAAAATTAACTTTGGAAAAATATGTATTGTGCTACATTGGGCTTTATATATGTTAGAGCAAAAATGTAGCCCAAATGTATCCCAATGTAGCCCAATGTAGCCCAAAGATGGCCACCAGAGACAAAAAAAAAATATAGCTCAAATATAGCCCAACTGTAGCCCAATGACAGAATGTATCGGAGTGTTCTAAACAACTAGAGCGCTAACAGTCTTACTTATAAAGTGAGACTTATAGTTAGGAATTAGCATTAAAAAACCTATGAAATTCACTGAAAAAACCATAGGTTTCAGACCAGTTATAGTTAGGAATTAGCATTTGAAAAACCTATTAAATTCACTAAAAAAACCATAGGTTTCACATCAGTTATAGTTAGCTGGAAATTTTACTGACATAAAACCATTGAAATTCAACGTTATAGTTAGTTGGACTCACTATAACTTGCGCGTGTAATGCACTGCTGATGACGTCACATATTACATCACTCATGACATGGTTTTATGTCAGTAAAATTTCCAGCTAACTATAACTGATGTGAAACCTATGGTTTTTTTAGTGAATTTAATAGGTTTTTTAAATGCTAATTCCTAACTATAACTGGTCTGAAACCTATGGTTTTTTCAGTGAATATATATGTATGATGTTCCCTCTGGGAGCCCCAACCTCCTGTACATTGTTTCAATCAGATTTGTCCTTCACATGATTACGATCCAGCATACTTCCCATGAGGCAGTAATTAAAAATCATTAAAGATTAAAGAAGGGGTATAAAATCTTTCCCAGCCAAACAGGACTTAACTAAGGTCTTATGTCACCGGCGATAGAAATTCCGTTAAAGCCCCCCAAATCTCCCTGCCCAGTCTACATTTCTGTGGCCTTTTGACAGCGTACAAACTAGTCTCAAGCATACAGATGGCGAATTGCCTTCCTCTCCACATCTCAAACGTTGGGGGTTCTTTCTGTTGCCACAATGAAGCTATACACTGTCTTGCGACTGCGACTGCAATATATACTATATATATATATACATTCCATGTGTGGGAACTTCATCCTCTATAACCCCCAGCAACATAACGAATGGGGTTATCTCAATGTGGGCCCCTGTAACTTCAGTTAAAAATGTCTGCATCCTATCTATCAACAATTTCAAATATGGACATGTAGCGAACACGAGAACTAAATCTGCCTGTTCGCCCCCACATCAAGTGCATTTATCCTCATTTACCCCACCCGTTGCACACGTTTTGCCAGTGTATAATATAAATTGAACATAATTTTGTATTGTTGCGTATTCAAGCTTGAGGATATTAGAAGTTTCTCGGCTAAGAAGATAGATTCTTGTAGAATATTACCTTCTACCAACACACTAGCATTCCAGGTCAGGTCAAAGAGGTCTTTATTCGATTTACATCATAAAAGACAAAATACATAAAAGTATAGTTCATACAAGTTGACATATTAGATAATAAATACGTTTTTACAGTTTAAAACCAAGTTAAAAAAAGAGTATTAAATTTAAACAATGATGTGAAAGAACCCCTGACTACAAGAGCAATACTAAGTTGCAGCTAAAAAACACATAAAAATGAGTACAAAGGGAACTTCATTTACCAAGGTTACGAGTACGGAGTGACCATGCCCAACTCACATATTTTGCTACACCAACAACGATAGGGGCAGAAGTATCAGTTTTTAAAATCCTAGTCGCTGCTACAGCAGATCTAGTGCCCAATAAACGGAATACTGGTAGAAGCCAGACTCTTCTGGGTAAAGAATACATAAGACAACAGAAGAAAAGATGTTCAATATTCTCTACAACTGTTACACAGAAGGGGCACTTATCGCTGCCTCCAGTCGACTAGCATTCCATTTAGCATTATGTGCCTCAACATAATCCTTTTGTAAATCAATAAGTGCCTGATATATAGTCCCAATTTTTCCCTGAGCCATCACAATTTCTAAAAGATTGCTTTTCTCAGCTAGACATAAGATGTCCCTCCTTCTGCACAAAAAGTCCCGGATCTGAAGATATTTAAAAAAATAAGATATAGGAAGATCATATTTAGCCATCAATGAAGCCTATGTCCTAACTCTATTGCTATCTACCAGCTGACCCAAGGTTGTAATTCCTTTGCTTCTCCATCTGTTCATAATACAATCATTGAGTGAATAGTAGTTTATCTTGCCAATATTACCTGTCTCTTTATTTGGTGCCAGGCCTTGTAAGCGGCCTGGAGAAACTTGAAGCGAGTCTTCTTGTAGTAGCTCGGCTCGATAATTCTAAAAAAGGTTCTTTCTGTCCTGGCGCCAAGTAATAGCTGGTATATATGAGGCACATCCCCTAGACTTTCACCATTATTTCCAACCAATAAAATTCTGATATGCTGTAATAAACATGCCCAATAATAAAATTGGAAATTTGGTACTGCCCATCCCCCTCTATCCCGTGGAAGGGTCATAAATTTACCCTGTGCCCATAGAAAACTATTACTGATAGATTGATGTCTCTGCATTTGTTTCCAAGTAATCTCAAGTGGTACTGCCCTAAAGAAGTAAAGGACCTTTGGAAGCACATTCATTTTAAGAACCTTGCATCTTCCCAGCAATGACAAATGTAAAATTTCCATCCTATACAAATATTTTTTGATCTGTCAAAGAAGAGGTTCCCAATTAATTATAACCATTGTTTCCAGGCAGGCATTCATACGAGGCCTCCTTTAAAACTCTCTGATCACTGACTTGTGTTGATCAGTACAAATTACCTGTGTCTTGGCTCAGGGTTAATTTATAGCCTGCACTCCTCCCAAATATTGCTGCTGCAAATTGTTCAGTCTGCTCCAGTGTAATAGCAGGGTCCTGTGAAGCTATTGCAATATCATCTGCATATGCAAATATATCAACCTGTTCCAGCCTAGGGCCTAATAGTTGTTCATTCAGTCTTTGTTCTAACAGGTTTAGAAACGGGTTGATATATATCGCAGGGATGAGCAATGGCATCCTTGTCTGGTGCCTCTTGACATAGTTAGCAGATTTGATTCTAGCCCTAGTGCACATATGGGTATTTATACATCGTCCTAGTTGCTTGAATAAACCCTGCACCGAAACACCATGCCACCTCAGTGTAACCCATTAAAAGTCCCATGAGACTCGGTCAAACACCTTTCCAGCATCTTATAATATCACCCTACACAACATCTTACGTGTATTGGCAATATATTGCAGTGTTGTTACTCTGCTTATATGGTTAACCGTGTCTCTACCCGGTATAAATCCATGCTGGTGCACTGAAACCAAGGCCGTGATAACCTGAGATAGACGTGCCGCTAAGATCTTTGCGTAAATTTTACAGTCGCAATTTATGAGGGATATTGGTCTAAATGACCCTGGGAATGTAGGAGGACTATCTTTTTTCAAAAACACAATAATATTTGCTTCATCCCAGGATGGCGGAGCAGCCCCTTTTTGTGCCTCCCGACATACCGCAAGCATATCTGCATAAATTTCTGGTAGAAGTAGCTTGTATTTTTCTAGTGGCAGTCTATCAGGGCCTGCAGCTTTTCCCATAGACAGTGAGCCCACAGCATTTGTCAGCTCCTGCATTGATATTGCTTCCTCTAATGCCCTCTTATCTCCTTCATCCAGGATTATCCTATGGGGGTCCTTTTATAACTCCTCCTAAACATCTATGGTATGAGCATCCTCAGAATACAGCTTCTCATAAAATGCTCTAAACACTTCTAGAATACCCTCTGGTGTTCTACTGTGTTTCCTGCCAAATCCTCTATTGTCACTGTAGAGTTCTTAACCTCCTTACATCTGATCTTCTTCGCAAGACATCTGCCTGTTGTTTCCCCAAACTCCTAGCAGTCTTTCCTGAAAAGATGGTATTTTTTGGCAATATCTTTAGCCCATTCCTCGTTAATCTGCCAGGGGGAGGCCGGGAGAGGAGCTTGAGGGGGTAAAAATCACAAAAAAGCCAGTAGCCATTTTTGTACTCATGAAGGAAAGAAATAAAGAGAAAGAGGAAGCCAAGAACGGCAGGAAATGCTATATATTGTCCCAAACCAGGATAAATAGCAGGTCTAACAGTGTGCACATTTAATGTGCGGGCCTCAATGATAGTGGGAATTGACAAAGAGTAGCCCGCGAAATACGGAATATGTCACCCAATATATCCAAGAGACACATATCCCTTGGAACAAACATAAGTATCTGAGAGAGCTTGGTTTGGAGATGCAGGTTTGCACCACCAAGGAACTACCACTCGTGGGGTTGCTATACTGTCCAAAAAGGGTCTTTTAAAAACGACTAAAACTTCTGCAGATAAATATGGGCGATGGGCCATGATGGAATGTATTATAGCTAATGAGAACTGCACAATATGCTCTGTATACGTCTCCAACCATGATGAGAAAGAAGCAAGTTATTGAATATCTCAATATAGAGTTAGCTAATTGGGCAACTCCTGTGATTCTGACTGGCGATTTTAATATTCAACTTGAAGATATTATTAAAGGGCCCGGGGGAGATAAGTATGTTGGTAAGAAACCCAAGGTACATAAAGCTCTACAACAGCTTCTCCATGAACATGGGCTTGTTTATGTATGGCCTAGGTTAAAACATCTTGAACCCGGGTATACGCACTACTCGTGCCTTCATCAAAAGCTGACCAGATTAGATTACTTTTTTATAACTAAAACGCTCTTAAAAGATGCACAAATATGGATCTCTCTTCGTATAACCTCGGATTATAATCCAGTTATGCTGAAACTTGTAATGTATGACCTAATGCGACCTAGAAGTACATTCTCGTTTGATAAGAAACTACTCCTAAATGAAGAGTTTGTTACCTACATTCGTAAATGGGTGACATCATTTTTGGCCATAAATCACGGCTCTACTAAACTAGGTATGGTTTGGGATGCAATGAAAGCAGAAGTCAGGAGGGAGTTACTGAGTTTTGGTTTACACATAAAGAAACAACTTAGAGAACACAAGATGCAATTATATGAGGATTTACGCCGCTCAGAATGTAGACTAATCGAGGCAGTGCGCGATAAGGCAGACATTACACAGGCACAAGCAGAGGTGGTTTGGGGCAAGACAACATCTTTTTAACAGATTTTCAGATTTGATTTATTAGTGTTCTACTATGTACACTGGCAAGGGACCTCAAAGTGTCATATACAGTATTTAAAGAAAAGTACATACTTTATTTGTTTAGCAATTATACCAATCCTGCTTATAAATATAAAATTTTGGTTTCTCTCTAAAATATTAAAAAAAACAGTTATGAATGTTTTATATTTTAAGCAATGTATGCTAGTTTATTTCATAATATGTTTTTATTTAACAATTTTCTGATGTACAAAGTTGTTAATGTTGTTATTTTCAACAAAACGTCCTTTTTCAGAAATGCAAAGCTTTTCCTCAGTTCCTAAAAATGAAGGGCCTAATTCACAAAGGAGAATTGAGACAAAAAGTCTAACTATATGACTTTCGGTATTCACAAAGGGTATTTACAAGTACGAAAGTAAGACTTTTGTCCCCGTTTAACTTAAGTTTTGGTCTTAAGTCTAACTGAGAATAAAATGCAAGTTAAACTGAGGAAAAAGTCACATTTTATGACTTTCGGTATTTATAAAGGGTATTTACGAGTAGCAAAGTTAGACTTTTGTGTCAGTTTAACTTAAGTTTTGGTCTTAAATCTAACTGCCATTCCTTTCAATTTACCTTTGTGAATCTGGCCCTAAATGTGTGTTTGAAATGCATATATTGTGTGCTTTTAGCCATTTCATATGTCATAAATATTTATTTGAGCTTCTGTGCAATCAATGTTGACCAGCTCATGTAGCACAGGAAAGGGCTGACATTCACTAAAGGTAAGGACAAAATTGCAAGTGTGTTTATTGTGTTTGTGTACGTTTATGTCCCTATTGTCACGTTGTTGTAAATTAACAGCGATTAGATTGAGCATTAGCAGAAGACATCCTGTATTTAGAGATTATCTTGTCCATTTATGTAATCCATTTTGTATTTCTGTCAACCATTTTGCTTGCCATGTGCTAGCCATGTGCTCTGTCCTAACTTCCTGTTAACTGCTCTTGAAATCTGCCGAGAGACGAGATATATTTATCCTTCTTTGCTTTGCACATGCCCAGCAGAGGTTACAGCTATTCCTAACTTGTAACTGTCAAGATCTGTCCACCAGAATTAGCTTACTGTCAGCCCTTCCCACTTGTTGCTAGCACACTCTCTGTATGACCTTACATGTATTTGAAACCAACACTCTGTGCCTTGTACCTCCTTCATTTCACCCCTTGTGTGGGTATAAAAGGACCAAGCTCCTTTTAGTCAGTGTGCTACTTCATACACTACCAAAGGGTGTTGTATGGTTGTGGTTCTACCACATGAGGTTTAATAAATATACAAAATAATGGTAACAGTTAAATCTGAGCGCACTGCATGTAAAGGTCCATGTAATGTCACAAAACGTAAGATAGGTGCTCAGGATGAAGGTAGTCGGTTACCCCGACTCAACATACAAACCACTGAGGTAGTTCAAAACTATACAAATTTCCTTCTGAGCACTCAAAGTTCATAAATCAAAGTCTTTAGATAGTAGAATCTCTCAATTTATTTCCTTCATTGAAGAGTTCAATTCACAATTCTTCAAGACGTTCCCTCGCAGCCAACACGTGTTTCGTCTGGTCTGTTTTGACCATTGACTTCCTTAGGGCTGCAACCCAAATGACAAAAATTACATATATTAAAATAAACTCCACCATATGGAGATTCACTTCTCAGCACTAGTTCCAAAACTTGGTAAGTTACGGAGGGATACACCCTCATACCATTAAGTGTTAGTAAAGATAGTAGAAAAATACCAAATTCAAAAACTCCAGACACCCTTAAGTGATAAAAGCGCTTATAGGATGTAGTGTAAATAGCCACCAAAGTAAATGCCATTCTAAGTAAATAGCTCAGTCATAAAAAGTAGTTCCTGACTTTAGGTATTAGTATTAGATGCAGACCTAAAAGAGCAACAACGTACCAATATAACATTTTAATAATCTGTTTTTAAGTCCAAGTGCTATGGTATCTTAATCCTTACTCCATCTAAAAGCAACCACAACAAGTTAAACTGTTAATTCTATTTGATTTCTCTAATAAAGTTAAAATATACTTATGTGCACAAACTCACCCCTTAGTGTTACAATCATGACCATTCATTTGTCCTTATAGCCGGCAAAATTATCTAGAGAAAATTGATTAAATATTTTTACGATCTCTGCTATGGTTAAACAGAAGAAAACAATTATCCCTCACCTTCCACGGTAATTTATTGCATCTGCCGGCTAACTTCTATTACAGTCCGTTTTCAAACGTCCAGATTGTGCGAGTACAACAACTAAAATAATAATTAAACCGATCGTTATTCGATTCTCATATGTAAAACCAAATGAATTTCTCTATTATCACATGGCAGTCGTGCTCCCGTGCTCACAGCTTACCTCGAGCTTTCAGTTTCAATCTTTTCCCTGTAGCGTTCTACTTCATGTCTCATTTATACGATGGTAGAGTAAGCACCATCTTAGAAAAGTAATATCTTCTTGATTCTCTATATACGATTTAAACTTCGTCGTAACATTTTTCCTTATAATTATAAAGTTACCTACGCTATATAACGATAGTATATCCATCTTCTAGTTACTTGTTTTATATTAAATTTAATGACAATACATCAAAATTAGTTGTTTCCAAAATACAAGTATGAGTACATTTAGGCGACTCTTTTCTAATTTAAAAGTGTTTTATACCGTTGTTTGCCTTCTTCGTCTGTATCTTCATCGCTACAAGCAGCATAATAGAGTTACGGTCGCCATCATCGATTGGGCACCGTAGTTGCGATAATACAGTAAATTAAGCTTACATATTAGAACAGTCAAATACAGCAAATTAAGGTGCCATCTTAGAGCGGTCAAATCAACCGTTCTGAATACTGTAGCTTCATTATTTACATATCTCTAAATATATCTGTAGCTACTAAAAAAACATTAATGGCAATATCTTTATTTTACAGATCATAGGATTCGAATACGGATACCTTATGTAGGTGGCCACCTTAATATTTGTAATTCTAAAACAGTACGATCTCCGACAGTAAATAGTCAAGCCTACCGCATGGGCTGCTATTACATCCGTAATAACTGCCATGTCCTACGTTAAATCTATCGGCAGGTTATTAGCATGGGCAGCATTCCCATTGATAATATCAGATGTCAGTAGTATTAAGATTCCTTAGATAAAGGAATAGTGAGTAGTCTCAAAAGACAAAAAATACTAGTTATAATTGGTACGTTGTACTCCATAAAGGCCACATCTCCTAAAATGAGAGTCAACAAGGCAGAAGACCAGATTATGAAGTAAAAGCAAGAGTAAATCCTGGTATCTATTTTAGTTCCTCATCGTCCTTACAATACAAGATTATGTATCAAATTATCATCCCTTATTAAAGCGTACTCATAGTTATAATCTTACATCCAATGTATTCTGATTCATATGTAAACATGGTAAAAAAACACATATACAATAAAGATCTTATCTTCTCATATACATCTTTCCCTGGATACATGAAGTTCATCTGGTGAATCTTTATCTCCAAAACTGTTTCAGACGATAGCAAAAATACATTATTCTTGACCCAAAAAGAATTCATATTCATGATCAATGTTCAATCCTCGTTCTACAGCTTTCAATTTAATTAACCACATCACTTCTTTCCTTCTTAATGTCAATAGAATATTGCCTCCTCTAGGGTCTTGCCTTATGTGGTTTATACCATGATAACTGAAAACATGGTGCTCTTTATTCTCATAGTTCTGAACCATATGGGATACGCGTTATCCCATATGGGATGCAATGGGGTAACACGTATCTCCTTGTTTAAGAGCTCTAAAATGTTCTGTCATAGATTTACTCTTAAGGCCAATCCCTTCAGTCTGAAAGCGATCTACCTCCAAGTCTTCTAGTAGTTTGGATATAGTTACAGGGTCATCCTCTTTCTCTGTGAGTGACAATAGTAACTGGGTGTCCTTAAGCTCTTGAATTGTAAGATTACTGTTGAACTCTTTAACTGTATGAGAAGCAGAATGTACAGAAAACCTACAAGCTGTAATGCAATTTTACACGCTGGAAGCTGCCACCCCAGCAGTCAAATTAATGCCATACCGTATGGGGAAATGGTAAGGGCACGCCAAAATTGTACTTTAGATAGGGATTTTGGTCACAATGTGAAAGACATGTCACTTAGATTTATGGATCGAGGTTATGAAGAGAAAGTGATCAAATCTGCAGTAACTAGAGTCATGAAACTGAAACGCAGTGAAACCCTTAAAGAGAGAAAGAAGATAACTAATAAGAATATGAAAGAAGATAAAGTTAGAATGATAACTAACTATAGTACAGAAAGTAGGAGACAAGTTTCTATTTTGAAAAAACATTGGCACCTATTGCTATTAGATCAAGACGTACAACCTTATCTGACTAAGAATCCTAGTCTTACCTTTAGGAAAGGTTTGACTTTTCCAAATATGATAAGTTAATCAATCAATCATAGCATTTGTATAGCTCGCTACTCACCCGGGAGGGTCTCAAGGCGCTGGGGGAGAGTGATCCGTTACTGCTCGAAAAGCTAGGTCTTGAGTTGCTCCCTGAATGCGAGATGGTCCTGGGTTCGTCGAAGGTGGATGGGGAGGGAGTTTCATGACTTGGCTGTCAGGTAGGAGAAGGATCTTCCTCCGGCGGTGGCTCTGTGGATGCGTGGAATGGTGGCGAGGGCGAGGTTGGTCGATCGTAGCAGGCGGGTGGGCGTGTAGAAGGTCAGTCGGTTGTTGAGGTACATGGGGCCAAGGTCATGGAGCGCTTTGTGTGCGTGGGTGAGGAGTCTGAACGTGATCCTCTTGTTGATGGGGAGCCAGTGCAGGTCTCTCAGGTGGCCGGAGATGTGGCTGTGTCTGGGGATTTCCAGGACGAGTCGTGCGGAGGCGTTCTGGATGCATTGGAGCCTTTTCTGAAGTTTGGCTGTGGTTCCGGCGTAGAGGATGTTTCCGTAGTCGGTGACGAGTGCCTGGGTGACCATCTTCCTGGTTTCGGTGGGGATCCATCAGAAGATCTCACGGAGCATGGGCAGGGTGTTGAAGCATGATGATGAGACGGCGTTGACTTGTCTGGTCATCAAGAGGGAGGAGTCCAGGATGAAGCCCAGGTTGCGTGCGTGGTCCGTTGGCTCAGGAGTGGAGCCCAGGGCCGGGGGCCACCAGTAGTCATCCCAGGCGGAGGGTGATGATCCTAGGATGAGGACTTCCGTCTTGTCTGAGTTCAGTTTCAGGCGGCTGTTCTTTATCCAGTCGGCAACATCTTTCATCCCTTCGTGTAGGCTGGTTCTGGCTGTAGCAGGGTCGTTGGTGAGGGAGAGGATCAGTTGGGTGTCGTCGGCGCAGGAGATGATGTTGAGGTTGTGTTGGGGTGCGATGGCTGCAAGGGGGCTCATGTAGATGTTGAAGAGAGTGGGGCTGAGTGATGATCCCTGTGATACGCCGCAGATGACTACGGTGGCCTCTGATCTGAACGGGGGGAGGCGGACTCTCTGGGTTCTTCCGGTGAGAAATGAGATGATCCATTCCAGGGCCTTTTCTTGGATTCTGGTGTTGCTGAGATGCTGCACTAGGCTGCAGTGGCAGACAGTGTTGAATGCTGTGGAGAGGTCGAGGAGGATGAGGGCCGCCGTTTCTCCATTGTCGATCAGGGATCTGATGTCGTCTGTGGCTGTGATGAGGGCTGTCTCGGTGCTGTGGTTGGCTCAGAAGCCGGACTGTGAGTGGTCGAGGGATCCATTTGTCTCAAGGAAGTCGGACAGCTATCTGTTGACGGTCTTCTTGATGATCTTGGCCGGAAAAGGGAGGAGCGAGATGGGGCGGAAGTTCTTCAGGTCGGTGGGGTCCGCTGTTGTCTTTTTCAGGAGGGTGTTGATCTCGGCGTGCTTCCAGCTCTCCGGGAAGGTGGCGGTGTTGAAGGAGGTGTTGATGATGTCCCGTAGTTTGGGTGCGATGGTGGAGTCGGCCTTGTTGAAGATGTGGTGGGGGCATGGGTCGGTTGGGGATCCGGAGTGGATGGTGGTCATCGTGCTGATGGTGTCTTCGGTGCTGACCGGTGTCCAGGCGCGGAGGGTGATGGTGGGGGGTGTTGGTTCGGTGGTGGGGTGCGTGGTTGGTGCGCCGAAGCTGTTGTGTATTTCGGCGATCTTGCAGTGAAAGAATGAGGCGAGTGGGTCGCAGAGGTCTTGCGAGGGAGCGATGTCGTTGTTTCCGGCGCTAGGGTTGGAGAGCTCTTTGATGATGCTGAAGAGTTCCTTGCTGTTGTGGCCGTTGTTGTCCAGTCGTTCTTTGAATGCTGTTTTCTTGGTGGTACGGATCAGCTGGTGATGTTTGCAGGTGGCTTTCTTGAGGGCAGTCCTGTTGTCTGTGGTCGGGTCGATGCGCCAGGCCTTCTCGAGGGTGCGGCAGTTCTTCTTGGAGTTCTTAAGTTTGTTGGTGAACCATGAGGCTTTCTTGCTGCCGGGTCTGTTGGGAGGGGTCTTTAGTGGTGCGAGTTCGTCTGCGCAGTTGGTGATCCACTGTGTGAGGTTGTTGGCTGCTTCGTTGGGGTCCGCAGTGCTGACGGGGGGTTCCTGCTGAGGGAGGTGGTGAGCTTGTCGGCGGTGATCTTGTTCTAGTTCCTGCGAGGGGCCTGCTGGGGGTGGTGATGGGTCGTGGTTCTTCTGAAGCTGAAGTGGACGCAGCTGTGGTCAGTCCAATGGAGTCCGGTGGAGTGGCTGAAGGAGACGTGTTTGCTGGAGGAGAAGACTGGGTCAAGCGTGTGGCCGGCGTAGTGGGTGGGGGTGTTCCCCAGTTGCTTGAGTCCGAGGTTGGCGAGGTTGTCCAGCAGGGTGGTGGTGTTGCTGTCATTGATGTTCTCCAGGTGGAAGTTGAGGTCCCCTAGGAGGATGTAGTCGGTGGATGGGAGGCGGTGTGGGCTGATGAAGTCTGCGATTTCTTCTCTGAATTGTGTGCGTGGTCCCAGGGGTCTGTAGATGAGGGTGCCACTGAGTGTGGTCTTGGGGTCGGTGTGTATCTTGAAGTGGAGGTGTTCAGCGGCGGTCGGGGTGTCATCGGAGTTGGTTGTGATGCGGATGGTGTTCTTGTGTACGATGGTGAATCCTCCTCCCGTCTGGTTGACGCGGTCCCTCGGGATGATCTTGTATCTGCCCGGGATGGCGATGGCGATGTTGGGCGCTGAGGAGGCGTTCATCCAGGTTTCCGTGAGGAAGGCGACGTCTGGTGATGTCGTGTCCAGCAGGTTCCAGAGTTCGACGGCATGTCTGTGGACGGAGCGGGTGTTTAGCAGGATGCACTTGAGGTGGTTGCAGCTGGTGCTCTTCTTGGCGGGTGTGGTGCAGGTCCGGAGGCAGGTGTATGTGCAGGCTTGGCAGGTGAAGGGTCCGTGGGTGAGTTTCGGGGTAGCTCCCTAGCAGGCGGGTGTTTGGCCGGCATTGAGAGCGTGGAGGGTGGTAGCGTTGTATGTTTGTTGGGTGCGTTGGCATCGTCGAGATCCCGGGTTCCTGGCGCTAGGCGCGGTCCAGGCGCAGACGGGTGTAGACGGGCTTGCCTTTGGCGCACCATCGGCGTGCCCGCTGCGCGTGATCGCTGCGCATACCTGCATACTCTGCCGTAACTGGAGAGTGGGGGGAGCAAGCGAGGGAGGAGCAGCTGGGAGGCGGGAGCGGGGTGGCGAGTGGGGAGGGGAGCGGTGAACAGAAGGAAACTGAGGTGGGGCCGCGGGGGAGCAGCGGCAGGGAGCGGGGAGCGGGGTGGAACAGCAGGAGAAAACAGCGGTAGAAGCACAAAAAAGAATCAGGGGCACAACAGTGGAAGAAACAAAAACGAAATTAGGGGAACATCAGTGGATGCGAAATACAAATACAAATAAAAATACTGCCACAACAGTGAAGCAAATACAATTACTGGCAGCGGAGACCGGGCACACTCAGGATGGGCCACGCGGCGGGTGGAGCGACCGGCTCTGACGAGGTCAGGTCGGTCACAGCTCCCCGTCTCGCGGACACCACCCTAAGTATCCAGTGGGAGGGAGGAGCCGCTGGGAGGCGGGAGCGGAGTGGCGAGTGGGAAGGGGAGCGGGGAACAGAAGGAAACGGGGTGGGGCCGCGGTGGAGCAGCGGCAGAGAGTGGGGAGCAGGGTGGAACAGCGGGAGAAAACGGCGGTAGAAGCACACAAAAGAATCAGGGGCAAAACAGTGGAAGCAACTAAAGCAAAATCAGAGGCACAACAGTGGACGCGAAATACAAATACAAATACTGGCACAACAGTGAAGCAAATACAATTACTGGCAGCGGAGACCGGGCACACTCAGGATGGGCCACCTATGTGGTTTATGTTATTGTTTGCACCTGCGGTAAAATATACGTGGGAAGCACGATAAGAAGATTGAGAGACAGAATGACAGAACGTTTTAGAGCTCTTAAACAAGGAGATATGCGTTACCCCATTGCATCCCATATGGTTCAAAACTATGAGAATAAAGAGCACCATGTTTTCAGTTATCATGGTATAGACCACATAAGGCAAGACGCTCTAGGAGGCAATAGATTATTGACATTAAGAAGGAACGAAGTGATGTGGTTAATTAAACTGAAAGCTGTAGAACGAGGATTGAACATTGATCATGAATATGAATTCTTTTTGGGTCAAGAATAATGTACTTTTGCTATCGTCTGAAACAGTTTTGGAGATAAAGATTCACCAGATGAACTTCATGTATCCAGGGAAAGATGTATATGAGAAGATAAGATCTGTATTTTATATGTTGTTTTTTACAATGTTTACATATGAATCAGAATACATTGGATGTAAGATTATAACTATGAGTATGCTTTAATAAGTGAGGATAATTTATACATAATGTGGTATTGTAAGGACGATGAGGAACTAAAATAGATACCAGGATTTACTTTTGCTTTCACTTCATAATCTGGTCTTTTGCCTTTTTGACTCTCATTTTAGGAGATGTGGCCTTTATGAAAGATTAGAAAAGAGTCGCCTAAATGTACTCATACTAGTATTTTGGAAACAACTAATTTTGATTTATTGTCATTAAATTTAATATAAAACAAGTAACTAGAAGATGGATATACTATACTATTGTTATATATCGTAGGAAACTTTATAATTATAAGGAAAAATGTATCGACGAAGTTTAAATCGTAAATGTAGAATTGAGAAGATATTACTTTTCTAAGATGGCGCTTACTCTACCATTGTATAAATGAGAAATGTAAGATGGCGCTGAAGTAGAACGCTACGGGGATAAGGTTGAAACTGAAAGCTCGACGTAAGCTGTTAGCACAGGAGCACGACTGCGAGGTGATAATAGAGAAATTCGTTTGGTATTACATATGAGAATCGAGTAACGATCGGTTTAAATATTATTTTAGGTGTCGTACTCACACAACTTGGACGTTGGAAAACGGATTGTATATGGATTGTAATAGAAGTTAGCCGGCAGATGCAATAAATTACCGTGGAAGGTGAGGGATAATTGTTTTCTTCTGTTTAACGATAGCAAACAGAGGGATTGACACTTAAAATATTTAATCAATTTTCTCTAGATAATTTTGCCGGCTATAAGACAAATGAATGGTCATGATTGTAACACTAAGGGGTGAGTTTGTGCACATAAGTATATTTTAACTTTATTGGAGAAGTTGAATAGAATTAACAGTTTAACTTGTTGTGGTTGCTTTTAGATGGAGTAAGGATTAAGATACCATAGCACTTAGATTTAGAAACGGATTATTAAAACGTTATATTGGTACGTTGTTGCTCATTTAGGTCTGCATCTAATACTAATACCTAAAGTCATGAACTACTGTTTATGACTGAGCTATTTACTTAGAATGGCACTTACTTTGGTGGCTATTTACACTATATCCTATAGGCGCTTTTATCACTTAAGGGTGTCTGGAGTTTTTGAATTTGGTATTTTTCTACCATCTTTACTGACACTTAATGGTATGAGGGTGTATCCCTCCGTAACTTACCAAGTTTTGGAAACTAGTGCTGAGAAGTGAATCTCCATATGGGTGAGTTTATTTAAATATATGCGATTTTTGTCATTTGGGTTGCAGCCCTGAGGAAGTCAATGGTCAAAACAGACCAGACGAAACACGTGTTGGCTGCGAGGGAACGTTATGAAGAATTGTGAATTGAACTCTTCAATGAAGGAAATAAATTGAGAGATTCCACCATTTAAAGACTTTGATTAATGAACTTTGAGTGCTCGGAAGGAAATTTGTAAAGGTTTAATAAATACTTTGTTTTGTATTCCAGTTTCTGTGCCAACTTTTTACTATTGGTCTGAGGATTCTGAGCAAAGAATGGCGAATCCCTTGCGCTCGCTGGCCTTGCTGAGGCTTTCTACGACAACATGGTAGCTAGAGTCATTGTCAACATCTTTAAGGAAGGCATGATGCTGCTTCTGCACATGCTCTGTTTATGCCTTTCACATGATAATTTTCTGCTGTGCTCATTCTCTGTCTGTTCCTGGAGTTTATTCTGGACATTGAGAGCAAGTTTGAGACTCTTGTTATTCTATTCTGGTCAGGCCTAGCACTTAGACAAAACATACAAAAGCAACTGTTTTTCTTGGAAGCTTGTGTTTTGATATGATTGGGCTACACATTTAGATAACACACAATTGGAGAGGGACATTTACAGGGAGAAGAGCAACACGCACCTGTGATATAGAAATACAATCTATGGCATGAGGTATGGGGTCTGCTGACAAAGCCCAGAGATCTCTTATTATACAATAATACTTCTGCTTACCAGGGGGAGGTGGTTAGGCCTTATAGTCCATTACCACTGTCTTTATAAAATTACATCCCCGTTTATGATATATGGCCTTGCTGCAATGCTAACTGTATTGATATTAGGCGTTTTGCTGCAGGTTTTGGCACGTATTCTGCATTTTAGAGCACAGAAGTTAAAATAAATATTTTAATTATCTTTGTGTTTCTGTCAGATCTTTTTGTGGACAAGTACGAGAGTGTGAGGGAAAAGGTGTTTCTTGTTACCATGATTCCTGAGAGATATGGGAGGGTTGTGTTCTGGGTTGTCTAATCATTGGCTTCTCCGTTTGAGAGTAGGAGAGTGAGTGAGACACTATAGCTAGTCGGTCCTTGGCTCCTGGGCCTAAGGCGGTAGGAAGGCTTAGCCCCTTTGCACCGAGGTCACTTTTTCCTGCGCATAGTTCTGTGTATGAGCAGAATCCTTGCAAGATGGCCCACCAATGTTTGGTCTGGTACTCAAACGTCTGATCCCTGTGTAGCGCTTGTGCTTGTCCGCAATATCCTCTCACCAATTACCGCAGACGTCTGTGGTGTGGGGTGTTTACCCCCTATATTAGAGATTATAGGTTTTTCAAGCTTCGATTTTAAAAGGTTTTTTTTCTTTTCTTTAAATACCCATGGTTGGGCTACAGTTTTTCTTATTTTCCTCTCTGTTCAGATAATGGTGATTAATATCGCTGCTCATAATTGCGCAGCACTGACTGCTCATTTGACCCAACATGGAGTCCCAGGTGCAGGAGCAAACATTATCTTTGGAGTTAAAGCAAACACAGCTTTTCAATTCATGTTTTTTTATTCTTGGGCTAAGTTTCCGGCTTTGGATTGGAATGATAATTTTTTCCATGAATATGAACATGCCAGGGTTCCCCGGGAATATACACCTTATCAGACACTTGAGGTTCCGTTGTCGGCTTGGGAGCATACAATCTTTTTTAATGGCGTTCTACCTCACCCTATTACAATGGTCAGTGTAGGCCCTTTATTGGCTTCATGGAGCCACATTGCCCAGCTTGCCGGTTTTTACACCACACCCAAATTATCATGGTGTAACACACGCAGAGTTGCGTATTTGCATGAATCATTACTTCATATTCACAGAAGAAGGATACAATATGTGTCTTGCTTAGTCCAGTGGCACCAGCTGGAGCCCCTCCTCAGCAACCAGGACATGGAGAAATAGTTATAAGCCCAATCATGAATAATTCAGTGGTGGGAAAGCATCCTCAAAATAGAGATGATTTGCCGTTCTGGTTAGCTGAATGATTTGAGCAACTCAAAGCTGTATTTCCTAATACTACTCCTTTGGATAAACATAGGATACTTACAATGAGTTTTCCAAAAGGTCTTATTCCAAATTTGGCTGACTGCACCACTTGGGGAAAAGTGTTTGCAGCTCTGTATTCTCTATGCTTTAGCACCCCCTCCATGACACTGTTTCAGACAGTTCTTAAGAAGGTTCAGGAGGAGCAATGCGGAGGCTGCCCTGGAGTTGGGGCGGAGACTGATTGGGGTATTCCCTATAATCTCTGAAATGATACTAGTCAATATTAATGGTGAATCACTTTGTTTGCAAGTGAGTCAATGGCTTGAGGCAGTAGCAGATGTTGATCAACAACGGGATATGGCTAAGATTATTGCTAAGGTGTATAAAGTATTAGGGCATAATAATTTATGGAATACACCTTTTACTCAACTGCAGAATAAACCCCCTCCTGAAAAGGAGGGGTGTCCATTCTTTCCTAAAAAGTATTGGAACAAGAATAAACAACAGCAACAGCCACAGCAGAAGCAGGGTTTGCGAGCAGGTTCATCAACACCTGATGCTTCCAAGCGAAGGTATAATTTGCAAAACCACTTTAAGTTTAAGACACTGGAGAGGTTTCAAGTTCCTAAGCCTCGCTCTCGTCATTCCTTGCAGGACTCGTCGGATCAACATTCCGATGGAGGTTAGCGGCAGGATCATAGACAAGGCAAGACTACGCAACAACAACATGATCCACCACGTGAGTTTGACATAAAGGCAAAACCGGAAGGAAAATTGCTATTTTGTGCCTGGTTTCAAAAGAAAAAAGTATCTGCTTTAACAGTGAAGTATGCCTCAAAATTCTGCTGCTCGATTGGAGATGGGCTGTGACACTCCTAGACAGCGCAGCGGAAGTTACCATAGTACGGGAGGTTCTCCATCCTTGTCTAGAGGCGAGAGCTACTGACTAGTTTATTACACATGATTACACATGATACACATGATACAAGAGTTGCACACCCTGATAGACTTTACGACATTGTGCTCCAAATCGAAGTAGACATTCAATGTGCAATTAAAGGTATATTTTGGTTAAAGTTCCCTTCGCACCCATTCCGTCAATTGGGGATCGGCTGATTCCCAACGAGGACCGCAGGCTTCCTTTGATTGTTTCTCCGCATGATGGCATGGCGTCTGCACATGCTGGAGTTCAGCAATGGTGTCTCTTTTGGAGCAGCATTACTGGTGGTGTGGGGTGTATAGACAACACGTAAATATGTACCTTCTTGTGACATTTTTAGAAAGATGAAACCATCCTCAGTTGCATGTTCACCTCACACGCAGCAATGCATCTCAAATCATTCATTTAGATGTATTTATCTTGATCATTGCATTCCTTTGATGTCCGATACTGCCTATTAACCTATTCTGGTTGCAGTGGATTCATGCACTAGATTCAATTGGGTGTGGCCACAATGTAGTTTTGTCGCTCAAAATCTCATACTCAGTCTGTAATCAGGTTATTTATACGCAATATAATATATCAGACCTCAGATCCGATTATTATAAATTGAATGCACAAAAACACAAGAAATTCATCCTGACCCATGCTAAATTGGTATATTCTTCGACTTTCATAACCAAATTATTCGTGAACGGTTATGATTATTGGAAAGACACAATTGATTTGAAATCAATATGGATACTAAAAATTGGCAGGTGCAGCAAACTGAATCATTGCATTGAGTTTGTTTGATACTGTCACAGCTATTGTTCCTGAATCAGAATGTCCAGCAGACTACATGTTTTGGTTTGGCTACTTCAACTAATTTGAATACTCCTTCATTTCCATCATTAGCAGCTATTGACGACTGGCAACAATATACAACCTTTTCTTTGGAGGACCTAAATGGTATGATCAGCAATGGTACATTTAATTTGTTCCCTTTTACTCCATTGGGATGGTTAGTATGGCTGTTTAATTCTAATGCTTGGTAGTTGCATATTTCAACTGCTTTCGGGGGGTACGCTACGTAGACTTGACCCTCCCTTTCCACAAACACATACAGTTACTACATATTCTGTGGTTAAATTGTGTCAACAATGGTTGGGACAGTTATCGTTATCATCTGTGAAACAACATCTCTCACGTTTAAATGACGACATTAATCTGGCAGATTTCGTCTGAGGTCCCAGGTTCCCCCTAGGAGCAACTTTCCGATTGTGTCTAGGAGATCAAGACAATTTGTGTAAAGTTTTGGATGTGGTAAACAACAGCATTAATACTTTGTCTTCTCATACTTACACTTTTGAAAATATTGTTTCATCTGTTATTGACATTGTGCAGAATGATGTGCTTATTTTGTATCATGGACAAAATCAGTTGAGTTCTGTAATGCAATTTGGCTGGACTTTACAAACATTAAAAAATGGGAACGTGCCTTGGTATTATTTGAACCCTCCGGCCCTGCGTTTACCTTTTAATTTTACTGATAAACAAAAGCTAATGTCAATGAAAGGTTCTACATACACCTTGCTACATATGGAGAAGTTAGAACAACTGCTGTTTTCCATAGCAGAGTCCAATTCCTCTGCATGGTTAATACATGGGGTTATTTCAGATTCTAAAAAGGGACACGGGTGAGTTTGTACACAAAAAACGTTAGTTAAAATACATCATTTAAGCTATCTTCATGTCTCTATCAGATCTTATTGTGGACAAGTATGATATGTTTGTTTTGACAAGTAAATTTAGCACTTTAAAACTGAACTAAAGACTGCAATGACAGGTCTGAGAAATATTTTAAATTCTACTTTAGTAGGTGACACAATGAGTGTTGCAGTGCCACTAATGGCATTCATTTATAGGCCTTAGGCACGTGTAGTGCCATACACTAGGGACTTAAAAGCTAATTAAATGTGTCAATCAGGTGTACTAAAAGTTTATTTTAGAAAGAGAGCACTAGCACTTTAGCAACGCATTAGCAGTGGTAAAGGGTACATGCCAACAAAAGTGAATTCAGAAAACAGGAGAGGTGAAAAGAAAATATCAGGAGGAAGACCACACAAAGGATGTCAGGTTTATCAATTTATGAGCACTACAACAAAGGCACAGTCTCAAATTTCTACAGGTGCAGTTGATCCAGCGCTCCCTCTATAATTCTTTAAAAAGACGTCATAATCTACTACCACACTTACCAATTAATACCAGGCCCATAAGAAACATTAGAGCAGCTATATCATGAGGCGATTGGATCTGATATATTGTATATTCATCTACAATAAACAAGACCAGCTTGTCATTTTAAAAGTTTATTTAAAATTCATAATTGCAAAACTTTATTAACTCTCTTTATTAGAATCAAACATTTAGTTTATTAATTCAGTTTATTGCATTAATCATTGGCTCAAAGATAACTGTCAATTCAGCATTGCTCAAATAATGAATCAAAGAAAACATAAAACCTATTTCCTAAGATAGCTTTCTGACCTGGAAGGGAAACAAATTAATAAACAGTTGCATGCTTACGATCCATAGGAAATCGGACAGCACTTTGCCCTCAGGAAACAATCAGCCCCGTTCCCTACAAGAGGCCCAATTTTTATATCATTTTTGCACATTAATTTAACTAAATGTATTTCTTTTAAAAAGTTCAGCACTCTGATTGGTTGATGGCTGTCAGACCACCAAAGCCACCTCTTCCAGGGTATGAACGTCACCATGCTATTGTTCGTTGACATAGAGTGACATGACTTCCGAGCGTCTTTGCAACATTTTAAAAAGTTGCTTCTTTAACTTCCACCAAAGCTCGGCAAAATCTTTCCCTGTTACTTCCTCGGCCTTGTAAAAAGAACATCCAGAGCAGTTCATGAATAAGTCTTTGTCAGAGTCACTGTCTTTTCAAAGGTGAAGCGCAAAATACAATTCTCCATGGAAAGTTTCCAAGATGACTGCACTTGGCTCCAACTCTGCTCACGTACAGGCCGACCAACTTTTCTTTCAGAACCAGTACTAGGCCTCAAAACCATTCTTGGGCTAGTATTAATCAAACACAAAAGGAGTGATTAATTCAGGTAAAGCAAACCCTTCTGTACCACCCGACCTTTGCTAATTATTAATTAACCGACTAATAAAGAACATCTTAGCAGAAGCAAACAAATAAAGCAGCACATAAAATATCTACCATTCTTCTTATAGTCCAGCTTTAAGTTTCTGAAAGAGTAAAAAGATGATTAAGTGATACACAGACAAACACAACATATGACAAACATGTAAGCACATATAAAAAGCACATGTCAAGAATAATCAGCCGCATATTAATAATGACAAAGACAAAAGGACAAACATGACAAACAAAACAATATTAATTACATGTTACAAAACAAACTCGCAAATGCAACAAGAGCACATGTTATTAATTCCCGCGTGTTCATGTGTGGTGCAAACTTAATCTAAGTTGATTAATTCAAACAAATCGTGCAACAGCTCATTAATAAATTAGTTCATGTTATGGGAGATTGAATCCATGAGTCAGAATAAAATATTTTCTGACGCTCACTTCATCAACTCCCTTATCTGGTGATTTTAAAATCACCAAATAACACCCAAAATTTTTTAGAAATGTTCACCCATTTTGGAGACAACACACACTGAATTCTCTCGATATTAGTCTCCCTAAACCCCTGTTTCAGCTGTCTGAGCATCTCTCTCAAACTGAACCCTTCGCATTTCTTCTAACTCATATTCCTTTTCTTGTTCTTTTCTGAGTTTATAAATCCTTCTCTTTTCTTTCTGATGCTTCCTCCTCTTGTGAATCAAGCAACTAATTTTTAGCAGCATTATCACTGTAATAATGACAATTACTGGATAGAGCACTTTGCCAATAATTGAACTACCAAGTTCAGAAAACCATTCTTTGATAGCCTCCATTCTCTTTCCAATTTTCTCGGTAAAACTTTCTTCCTCCATGGGTTCTATTTCTTCATGAAAATGTGTAATGTTTCTAACAAGTAACTCTATATCCCGACTTTTGTCAGATATATATAAGTACAGCAATGTTGGACATGCAAGACCTCACAGACTCCACCCTCTTTTACAAGCAGAATGTCTAGAGCAAGACGATTCTGCATAACCATGCTTCTGGTAGCAACAAGTTCAGTATTAACTAATTGGAAACCACTTGCAGTATCAGTTGACAACCTATCTACAATTGTAGAAACCTTTCTGATTTTAATTGAATTCATGGTAATTCCTACCATAGGAATGACAGCACCGAAGATGTCTCCCAGGATTTCTGAGAAACGTTCTCTTTTGTATCTATTCAGATTTAGATGTTCACCAAATTCAAAAGTACCCTTTTCATTTCTGTCAACATGAAAAATTTTTGGAAAAACCAAACCAAGGCAACATGTCCCATACCAGTGGTCTGGGAGGCTAAAATATGCTTTATTGCCACAGATAAAATAAATCCCAGGAAAAATTGGATCCTTACCACCTTTAAATCCCCATCCCCCAATGATACGATATGTATCCTCACATTGACTAGCACCCACAAAATAATTATCATACAATGTGTTATCTCTTCTGATACAAATTTTACCACTAACTGGTTCGTATATATTAATTGCAGCATTAGTATTAACACCATTTAGTTTTGCGTCCGCCATCTGCCAGTACTTAGACTTAGCATGTTTTAGCATTTCATTTATTTTATAAACAGCCCTTCTCTCCTCAACCATGTTCAGGAAAGTCTTTTCTTCAGCTCTCATTTTGCACGTTAAATTATTTCTATAGGCGTACTCATAATTGAGTTCGTTAGTAACTAAAAAGAATTCCCTCATCTGCTTTGCAGGTCTCACTTTGTTCAAGCTATTTACAACTTTGAGATTCGCAAAAACCTCATCAAAGTCTGAATAATAGTATTCCAGATGACCAGTTTGATAAAAACAGACTAGCTATTACACTACAAGTAATACCATAAGTGAGAGGTAACATATTATATGTAACTCCCTCTGAAACAGAAGTAGGCAACTTCACACAAACATAACAATCTTTGACATTCATTACTTTGACATATTCAGACAGAAGCCTTGAAAATGAATTGCTTGAAAAATCTCCAATAGATCTATCTTGATGTGACTCAGGATCATGATTAATAATTCTACTAGACCTGCCCCTCATGTTTCTCTTGTTTAGGCTCTACTTTACTTGTTATATTAGTCTTGGATTTTTGCTTATTAACATCAAAAGGATAGACCACAGATAAAATTAACCAAAGTAAGATTAATAAAATCACAAAATAGAAGTCATTTTACAGCATCTCTTAAAAATCGAACACCTAGAAGTATCTGATCTAGGCATTATTCTAAAATTTTAGAACAAAATTCAAAACAAAAATTTTAAATGTAAGTATCGTGAGTATCTACTATATTATCAAAAACTATATCCCCCTATTAAATTTTTTTTTTTAGAATAAAAACCCTTAACAGCTTTTTTTCGACCTTGTGTCACATAAATATGTGCTGTCAAACTAAACACAATTTCTTCGACCTAATGTCACCTAACAAGTTTTCTTCAGCCTTATGCCAGATAATTTTAACCCAGAATTGCCTAACAAACTTTCTTCAGCCTTATGCCAGGAAATAAAAATCCTTATCTAAATTTCTAACAATTTCAATCTTTATCACTGAGATCTAAATCCTCCTGACTGCTACTTTCCACCTCAACAATTGGTGGAATAATTATATAGGTCCACTCTGGGGACTTATATTTCTGATTTGGCCTTATTACTCTTTTTGTCTTTCGAGAGATTACCTCTATTTTCTTGTTTTCGTTTTTCTTTTCACATTCATCTCCCTGACTAGATACCTCGTTGATTTGATCTTTTGATTTCTTCACTAATTTGAATTTCAAATTGTCTTCAGGTCAAATGTCTCCTTTTCTCAAGACTTTTTTCTTTGGCACACATTCATTACGGGAAACATCCTAAACAACGAAATTTTAACAACGAATTACCTGAACCACGAATCCCGAACAACGATCATTCAGTTAACCACGACATCCTTTGCAACGACATCCTAAACAACTACTTACATAAACCACGAAAAGTTACGTCATATTTATTCATATGCCCGTGTGACTCTTCACCCCCTGATATGCTTCTTGCCCCTTTTAGGATTTACACGGAAATGCAGCCATGCACCAATGAGAGAAAGAAAGGAATCGAGATACATGATTTAGAGTGTAAAATGGGAGAGACATGGAAGAGAGAGAACTGGGAAAAGCAATAGGGATACTTATGCGAGGACAGAAATAAAAAAAAATTCCATGTAAGAAGGAACAAGGGAGACTACCATGAACGACCGAGAATGATTAAGAAAGCAAGGAGAATGATGGGGACACCTAGGAGACCGAGATAAAATTGAAAGAGAATAGAGATGTATTTAAGTGTGTAAACCACAGATGTGTTTATCCATGCAGCAGGTGGCGAAATTACCAATCCTGAAGAGGCTAGATTCAAAGGAAAAGAAGCCCTCGATCTGAACTATTCTCACGACACAGAAGGAAGACTTAGAAATGTCTGTCAGAGGTAGGCTTGTTCAGCGCATTGATTTACTTACTGCAGTTCTCTCTCTCACCATTCTAGGGGCAAGGCCTTGATTAGCCAGTATGTAACCTGACTGAACCTGATCAAATGTTGAATCTTGATAAATAATTACCCAAAAGAAAGATGCTTTTTGAATTATATAGAACATGTTCAAAACCAGGCTCCACTCAAAAACAGGGTTACTCTTGCCAAATTAAGCCATTTCTAAACTATTCTGCGATCTCAGTCGGAAAGGAAGACAATGGCTTTGGAGCTCATTTGGGATAGACAGGTGTATAAATGCTGGTGCTGCATAAATCTGTGTGCAAACTCCACAGCATAGGATTAAATTCAAGTAAGGGCATCTATTATTATTAGTATTGTTATTACAATACTGCCATCTATTGGCCAGTAACGAGATGTTGTTTTTCGTGGTTAAGGGACTCGTTGTAAGAAATGTAGTGGTTTGGCATTCCTCGTTGTTTAGCCTTCGTGGTTGAGGAATTCGTGGTTCAGGCGGTCGTTATTTAATCATACATCCATTCATTACATTCAGCTTTCCAAGCTCTTTTTCTGAATTTTCTTATTTCGGATTCTTCATCACTTTCATCAGTATCTGTATCTGAGACTTTAAATCTGTACCTAGGAACTTCTTTACTCAGCAGCTTCACTCCATTTGAAAAAATACCTTTACTGGTACTTGGTAATTCTTCTTCTTCTTCAGGAATCACCTTCAGCTTCCCAGTCTCAGGCTTTTTGCTCTTGATTACAGAGTTACTTTTTCGCCTTTCAATACTCTGGTTCAGATTTTCGTCTCTCTCCGAATCTTCTGCTTCTTCTGAATCTCCCTTATCTTTCAAAGACTCTTTTTCAAGCAAATCATCATTATCAACACCTCGATCTCCAGTTTCGATATTCAGATCTTCTTCATTCAAGTTCTGATTCTCATCTAGATTCTCTTGATGTTGATTTTCTTGTTGATCATCAGACTCAGGATCTTCTGGATCTCCTTCTGAATCTGAATCAGCTGTTGTGTCACTGTCTTCATCAGGATTTTCAGGAGGTGCACACGAATTGTATGGCTTGGATGAATCCACCTTTTTAGTCCTTTGCACTTGATTGCATTTGTTGTAACTAAAATAACTTGTCTTGCTTTCTGCCACCTTGGGACTAAACAGTTTCTTCTTCGATGAACTTTGGTCCTTACCCAGTCTCCAGGTAACAAATCATGGGCTTGTACTTTCTCCTTTGAGATTACATCTGTCCTCACCTGATGAAATATAGAATTCACTACTTCATACAGGTTTTGCCAATATTCAATGATTGCACTATCATTAATACTCATTAATTTGCCAACTGGAACAAATGCTTGTCTCATTACTCTACCCATCACTATATCGTGTGGGCTAAGACCTGTCTTTTTGTCTGGAATGCTTCTCATTGACATTAGAACAAGTGGAAGTGCATCTGTCCACTTTACTCTTGTAGCATCACACATTTTTGAAATTCTATTTTTAATAGTTCCATTTACTTGTTCAACAACACCTGATGCTTCTGGTCTGTATGCACAATGCAGCTTCTGTTGAATATTCAAAGCTTCACAAACCAATTTCATCAATCTGTTTTCAAAATGAGTTCCACGATCACTTTCAATTGTAACTGGAAATCCGTACCTAGGTATGATCTCCCTAAGAAGCAATTTTGCCACAGTAACTGAGTCATTGTGATGAGTTGGGAAAGCTTCCACCCATCTTGAAAACAGACAAACAAATACCAAAACATATCTTAGTCTGTTGTGCATCGGCATCTCAATGAAATCTATTTGTAATCTGGTAAAAGGACCACCCTCCCGTCCTATGGTTCCCAAACTTACAACAGTTTTTCTATTGGGATTCATCTGTTGGCAGGTCAAGCATCTTTGGCAAAGTGACTCCGCAGTTATTCTAAACTTCGTTTTAAACCATGTTTCTCTAAATAATCTAATCATGGAATCTCTTCCTAAATTTCCTGGACCATGGCACATCCGTGCAATATCAGCAATCATGCAGTCCGGCATTACAGGCCTTCCATCTTTGTGAACCCAAATTCCATCTTCCTCTCTTTGTCTGCAATCATTTTTTAACCATGTGTTTTTCTCTTCCTCATCTGCCTCATCTTGTAAGTCTTTTACTTCCTGCCATGTTTCAACTACAGAAATTAGCATGAGAGAATTCATTGTGTGACTTTCGTCTTTTTCCCGATTGATTGAGTAATTGTTCTTGGCACAGTATTTTGCGATCTCATCAGCATATGCATTTCCTTTGGTGATGTAATCATCACCTTTTTTATGGGCTGCATATTTGACTACAGCAATTTGTTCTGGTAACTGAATGCCATCAATCAATCTCTTGATCAGTTTCGCATTTCTGATTGGTGATCCTGCAGAAGTTAAATAACCTCTTTGAGACCACAGTTGTCCATAGTCATGAACAACACCATAACCATATTGACTATCAGTCACTATAGTTACTCTTTTACCAGCTGCTTTTTCACATGCTCGGATTAAGCCGATCTGTTCTGCAATTTGAGCAGAACGAATTCCATCCAAAGGTGAACCTTCAACAACATCTGAGACAGTACATACTGAGTATGCTGCCCTCAGAATCCCCTCTTCATTCCTCAAACAAGATCCATCCACAAAATAGATTATGTCTGATTCAGGTAAAGGAACATCTTTTATGTCCTGTCTTGGTTTTGTGCAGAAATTTACAACATCCAGGCACTCATGATCAATGTCATTTTCGTTACTTACCTCAGTAATAACTCTATCTGGTAATAATGTGGAAGGGTTTAAATTCACACACCTTACAATTGATACATTGTCTGACCCCAGAATTGTTTTTTCGTATTTTGTCAGTCTGCTACTTGTCAGGTGTTGAGTCCTGCTTCTGGTAAGAAGAATCTCAACTGAATGAGGTACATATACTTTTACAGGAAATCCCATAATGATACCCTCACTCTGCTCAAGACTTACACTTGTTGCGGCCACTGCTTTTAGGCAACCTGGCAAAGCTTTTGCAACAGGATCCAAAACAGCTGAGAAATATGCAATTGGTTTTCTCAACTTCCCATGCCTCTGAATTAGCACTGACAATGCACAACCCTCTCTTTCACTGCAGTAGAGTTCAAATTCTTTCTCATAATCTGGCATACCCAGAGCAGGAGCTTCACATAAGCTCTTTTTTAACTTCTCAAAAGCTTCCAGTTCAATTTTTGACAGACTAATTGGATCTTTTATGTCTGCTTTTGTTAATCTCTGAAGTGGTTTTGCAATTACTGAAAATCCACTAATCCATTGTCGACAGTAACCAACCATTCCCAGAAACATTCTCACCTGTCTTTGTGTTGTCGGAGGCTGTATTGCTCGAATCATTTTGATTCTATCAACTGTTACTTTTCTCGTTCCCTTTGCAATTCTGTGACCAAGATATTTCACTTCTTGTTTACAAAACTGCAATTTTGCTGGTGACACTTTATGTCCCTCATCTGCCAAACGGTTTAACAGGGTAATGGTATCAGTAACACAATTCTCTCGTGTTTTGGCTGCCACAAGCAAATCGTCAATGTACTGCACCAGAGTGGAATTACCTGGCAATATCAGATCTTCCAAGGATTTCTTTAACAATTGATTAAAGATAGAAGGACTCTCAGTATACCCTTGAGGGATACGACAACATGCCAACATCCTATTTTGGAACCTGAAAGCGAACATTTGATGGCTCTCTGGATTTAATGGGACTGTAAAGAAGGCGTTACACAGGTCTATGACCGTGTACCATTCTACGTCATGTGGAATCTGATAAAGAATTACTGCAGGATTTGGAACAATGGGACAACATGGAACAACAATCTGGTTAATTTTTCTCAGGTCCTGAACAATTCTGTATGTTCCATTTGGCTTTTTGATACCCATAATCAGTGAATTACAGGGGCTGCTCTCAATTTCTTTTAACACACCTTGACTAATGAATTTTTCAATTACTGGAATGACACCTTCAATTGTCTCTGCTTTCATTTTATATTGAGGAACATTTGGAAAATCTATTCCCTGCTTAACAGTGATTTTCACTGGATCTATGTTTTTCATGAGACCCATATCATTACCTGTTAAGTCCCTAATTGCTGGATTAACTGGCTTTTTAAGCTCTTCTGGCAAGTCATTTTTATCGAACACAGGAAACAGTAATGTTTTCTCCTCATCAACCATTAGCATAGTCAATTTATAAAGCCCATCTTCTTCTGCAGTTTGCATTTCGATGCCATCTGGTGAGCAATATATCTTGCAATTCATTTTGCACAATATATCACGACCCAACAGATTTACAGGACTGCTGTCACAAACTAGAAATCTGTGCTTATCTTTAAAATTGCCAATTTCCACCTTTACAGGCTCTGTTAAATTTGTTTTAATTTGCTGGTTAGCTACACCTACAACTTGGATGGACTCCCCAGAGAGAGGAAGATTTTCTATTTCTGCTGATCTAACAGCAGAACGGGTAGCACCTGTATCCACAAGGAAGGTAACATCTACATCATTAACTTTACCATTCACAAATGGACCAGACTGATCTACCTCGAGAGTGGGTCCAAGCACACACTCTTCTTCCTCTCTCGGGCATCATCATGAGTAATCCTCTGATGAGTCACTATCCTCTTACTCTCCTCTTTGTCTTTTAACCAAAATTGAGAAGCATTTGACATGTTAACCTTTGATACATTATTTACCAACTTACCTCCACAGAAACCTGTTTCGGGGGAAAATCTCTGTGTGTTAGCACTACCAGGGAATGGTGCTTGAGGTACCTGACTCTGCTGAATTTGACTCTGCTGTACCTGGTTCTGCTGAAACTGGCTTTGCTGAATCTGGCTCTGCTGATTCGCTATCTGTGGTCGTTGCTGACTTAATTCGTTTAACTGTTGCTGTAGCTGTTGCTGTTGCTGCGGATTTAACTCACACTGCACCTGTGGATTCAACAAATTATTTTTAAAATTTCTGGACGGGTTTTTACACTCTCGTTTCCAGTGTCCAATTTCGCTGCAATTAAAACATGGGAGCTTTTGTTTCAACTCTTCAACATTTACATTAAATTTTGGCTTATTGTTATTAAAATTATTCTTGTACTTTCCCTGATTCTGCTGCTGCTGCTGCATAGAAGCTAACTGTTGCTGTTCTGCTACTTTTACTTGTGCCCACATCGCTTTCTCTTTAAGGTTTTTCTGTTTCGCGTCTATTTCATCGCTGCAATATTTTGCTCTTCTCAAGATGTCATCGACTGAAAGTGCTTGCCAACAAACAATTCCATTTCTAATCATGTCACCAATTTCAGGTCTTAGGCCATATACAAATCCGTATATAAAGTGGCTCATGTCTTTTTCACCTAATTTTTCATAGCCACTGTACTGTTTAAAGACTAACAGTAACCTTTCATAAAATGAATGAACTGATTCTTTTGGTTCCTGGTTTGTTCTGTCAATTTTAACCCAGTCCACTTCTTTCGGGGGAATTTTCCCTTTTAACCAATAAATTACTTTATGATAGAGATCCATAACATCTTTTGCTGGAGCACTTGTAACCGGATCTCGGGGAGGTTCTTCTTTTGGCCAATCCACAGAAATGTTGCATTCTGTCCAAAGATCTGACGGGACAACAATGTCAAAGAATCCATCAAGATCAATCCACAGAACTTTTGACACTTTTATAAATCTGTCTACCTGTCGATACCATTCAACTGGCTTTTCTCGCAAACGTGGAAAACCATTAGTAAACAGGAGAATATCCTGTCTGGACCAAGGGACATGTACATACCCTCCTCCAGCTATTTCTCTCATTGGAAATTCAGAAACCACTTCATTTCTTAATTTTTTATCCTGTTCTTTCTTTGAGCATTTTATTCTCCATTTACCTAATTCGCCTAATTTTCTAAGAAAACTTATTAATTCTTTTATATGTGTCATTCTTCCAGCAGCATTCAAATTGTCAATGTCCCTCTCAGAGAAATCCACCCTGTAATGTTTCTGTAAATGTTTCTGTTTGCTCAAGTCAATTTCTAACTCAGCAGCCATTTCTTCCAGTTGTTCATATCTGTTTTTAGTTTTCCACTGAATACTTTTGCAGATAAACAATAATTCATCATCCTGATACAATTTCAAATTGTCAGTACCAATTGTGCCAATGATTAATTCTTCCAAGTCAGCCTTTAATTTTGCAACATCAAGCTTTTTATAATCAGGAGCTTCAGGGGACATTCCATTTTGAGATAGTTCTGTCCTGTTTAAGCTTTTCTCTGACAAACCTGAATCTGAATCTGCCACAGTTGGTGTTTGCGAACTCGACAAACTTCCATTTAAAGTTAAATTTGGCATCATAGATTTTTCTCTATGAATCTCTGAGAGCTCTGAATAAAATCTTTCAGCAACCTTTTGAATTTCTGCATTTAATGGAACTGTTAAGGCTGTTTGTCTATTGTCCCCTTGATCAAAAACCAGTACAACAGGACCAATAGTTACTGATACTGTCACTGCTTCCATGCTTTTTGTCGATTGCTGAATTAAATCTTCCTTTGCTTTATTGTAACTAGAAATTTCCGGAATATCAACATGTATTCTCCTTTCCTGTTGCTGAAATCTATTTTCTCTAGATGTGCTACAATTATTTACTGACCCTACCCTTTCAGGCAATTTAAAAAATCTAGGAGAACCTTCCTCAGCTTCTCTAGGAGGTGCACTTGGAGAGGTTTCTGTAGAAACTCTTGAAGTAGGTTGAGAACCCGCTTGATAAGGAGGCGGTTTGGGTTTAGTAGCATAAATATCTTCTAAAACCGCATCATCTAATTCCTCATCAATTCTTCTTCCAGCTGTCTTTTGTTCTAAGTCTTCAGTAATCATCATTCTCATTGGACACAGACGATCATACATGTCTGCCTTTCTCCAGCGTCTCACGTTATCCTCATGTGTTTCTCTATTTAAAATGTATTTAGAATGTCTAGGTGTCGGGCATTTGCTTTAACGCTCAAGTTCCATCATCTCAACCTCCCATTCAACTAATGCCTCGAATTGTGTAGGTCTTGGCTTCGGGACAAGATCCATAATTTTTCCTCTCAAATTTTGTAAAACTTTCAAATTAAATGACCCATCTTCTGGCCAGGCTAATACGCCATCGTTTCTGGTATAATGCATCCAATTATCAAACCAAATTACAGTATGATAGCCATATTCGCCTTCCATATAAGCTGCGGGTGTTTTGTACTTATGAAGTAATTTTCCACCACGCGTTTCAATTTTCTTATCAGGTTTAAATGATTTTTCACTTTCTGAAACCATGAAGGCTTTTTATTTACATTATCGCTCCAATAACTCATGATTTTAAGTCAAAATTGCTATTCCGTAAGCTTCTAAAATGTTTTCTGGTGTTCCTCTATTCCAACCAATCCGTGCGCGAAAGACACCAACAAGCCAATCAGGTTAAGCCACGTCACCACCTTGCTCTTCCAATAGAAATACAGTATTCAGATCTGACCAATCTTGTACCAGCTCGTCACAGTCACATGAGCCAATCAGTGCGCTTTCTGTGACGTATGTTACCCAATCACAGCGCGAACCGAAATGACGTACGCTACTGCTGCAGCTTCTCTCTGTGCTACTCCGTAAACTCACCCCTCCTTCACAAAACTTTTTCACGGTGCCATTTTAAGCAAAACTTTCCAATGAATTTTAATTAGTAACTACAAATAAACAAACTACCTGTCTGTTTCACTAACAAAGTGATAGTTTTACAATCATTCAGAACTCACTCTTCGCATAAAATAGACAGCGCTATTTCTATACGATCATTTATTTACACATTCATACGAAAACCCTAATCATTCACACACGAAGTCTCGGCAGGACTTGAACCAACCACAGAAATTGTCAAACGTTGATAAGAATAGACGACGCTATCTCACCCTTCTCTCAAGCTTGGATAAATCCTACTACTCTTTTCACAGAAAGTTTTAAAACGGGCAACAAGTCCCTATGCTTAATACTACTATTTCATAGGCAATCCTCACTATACCATTTAACCAGACAATATAAGGTCCCTAAACTTGTGTTGTACGTCCACAACACGTGATATATTCTATACCACAATTTTGAAACAGAACACATGCACTGTGTAACTCTTCTAGTCACACTACCCTTTTGCCGGCAAATAACCAGGAATTTTTCACACAGCTGGAAAAAATCCTTACGACTACATATAACAATTTGACAAAATCAAAAACTTAACATTTGTTAAACATACATCCTATGACTATACCTACATATATGTAACATGCATGTCAAAAACAACATATAACCATCCTCTGCTACCAGAAATTGATCCAGCGCTCCTACTATAATTCTTTAAAAAGACGTCATAATCTACTACCACACTTACCAATTAATACCATGCCCATAAGAAACATTAGAGCAGCTGAATCATGAGGCGATTGGATCTGATATGTTGTATATTTATCTACAATAAACAAGACCAGCTTGTCATTTTAAAAGTTTATTTAAAATTCATAATTGCAAAACTTTATTAACTCTCTTTATTAGAATCAAACATTTAGTTTATTAATTCAGTTTAATGCATTAATCATTGGCTCAAAGATAACTGTCAATTCAGCATTGCTCAAATAATAAATCAAAGAAAACATAAAACCTATTTCCTAAGTTAGCTTTCTGACCTGGAAGGGAAACAAATTAATAAACAGTTGCATGCTTACGATCCATAGGAAATCGGACAGCACTTCGCCCTCAGGAAACAATCAGCCCCGTTCCCTACAAGAGGCCCAATTTTTATATCATTTTTGCACATTAATTGAACTAAATGTATTTCTTTTAAAAAGTTCAGCACTCTGATTGGTTGATGGCTGTCAGACCACCAAAGCCACCTCTTCCAGGGTATGAATGTCACCATGCTATTGTTCGTTGACATAGAGTGACATGACTTCCGAGCGTTGTTGCAACATTTTAAAAAGTTGCTTCTTTAACTTCCACCAAAGCTCGGCAAAATCTTTTCCTGTTACTTCCTCGGCGTTGTAAAAAGAACATCCAGAGCAGTTCATGAATAAGTAGGCAACTCGCTTAACAAATGTCCTGATTTATTGATTGATTGAACAGTGAATCATGTTACAATTGCCATTACAAACCGTGTACTGCACAATATTCTCGTAGACTGCTAGAAAATGTGAAAGTCATTCACATGATGAAACGGCCGACACAAAGTCCCACTCTGCATGATTGTGTCTGTTGGTGATCTACTCCCAGGGCGATGCTACCTTCCATGCTTCTTCTGGAAGGTGCTTTTGGAATTCTTCCGCTGTTAATGGGGTACAGGACTTCTTGTCTGATACCCTAATGGTAATAAATGAGTGGAATGGTAACGAATTAGTTTACTTTGAAGAATTTATGCAAAATTTTATACTTTACGCAAAAAAAACTGTACCCCCTAGGAAAGCGGAAGTGGTCCCTAATATATTGCCCACCTTGAATAGGGAAATAAATAAACTAGTCCGTGAACAGTACTTAGATAGAGTCTTGGAACGTGGGAAAGAAATTGCAAGGTTAAGAAGAAAGAGAAGTAGACTCAAGCTAAAAATTAAAAAGGAGGGAGGATAATGTTTGGATTAATCTGAGGGAATCTGTTGTCCATGGTAGAATCAGAGATTTTTGGGCAATAATTGGGAAGGGGTGTGGTATGCGACGAAGTCCCTCCCCCATTCCTATAACGGAAGAGGTATGGACCTCTTATATCCGGGAGCTCTATGCAGGGAACGGGATTCCAGGTGATGATATTCTCATAAATGCTGCACCTGAAGGCCCTGTTTTCTACCCCTCAGAAAAAGAAATTGAGATGGCTATAAAAAATATGCGTCCTTCTGGGGCAACGGGCCCGGATGAACTCCCATTGACGGTCCTCAAACAAGATCCTTTAAGATGGAGTAAAATCCTGTATCCTCTGTATAGAGCCTGTCATCTCTCCAAAACTGTACCTGCATCTTGGAGGGGAAGCATTCTGGTCCCCATTTTTAAGAAGGGTACAAGGGATAGCCCCAGCAATTATCACCTGATTGCGCTCCTCGACTCCATCGGAAAGGTCTTTGCGAAATGTCTTCTTAGTTCCCTTTCCGATTGGGTCGAGGAGGGCAATATCTTGCCGTTTGAACAGACCGGCTTCCGTAGGGACCACGGTGCGCTAGACAATCTCACCGCCCTCCATGTGGTCACAGATAAATATGTCCAGGTGAGAGGAGGGGTAGTGTATGCCGCCTTTATTGATTTCTCCACGGCGTTCGACAAAGTAGATCGCGGAATGCTGTGGAGTAAATTGGCGACGCTTGGTGTCCCTACCCTTCTGTTGGAGCTGGTTCGGTCTCTACATACAGAGACCTGGTGTAGGGTCTTAATGGGGGGCGAAAGGGGGCTTTCTGCACAAATTCCATCTTTGAATGGCCTTAAACAAGGCTGTTTATTGGCTCCCCTTTTGTTCTCCTTATATACGGCTGACCTTCCCGCCGCCTTGTCTGCTAGTGAGGGTATTGCCCCGGTGGTGGGGGGGACTCCAATATCCTGCCTGATGTATGCCGATGATGTCCTTATCCTCGACTTGACCCCAAAAGGTCTTGCGAATCGGCTACAGGCTCTTCATGCTTTCGCTGTAGATCATCGCATGAAGATTAACATTACCAAAAGTAAAGTGATGTGCATAGCTGGTAAGAAGAAGTGCCGTTCTGTAAATTATGGTTGGGCTATCGGGGGCCAAAGATTGGAGGTCGTAAATTCCTATACATTTTTGGGAAAAATATTCACGGCTAGCTTGAGTGAGAAGCTCCATATAGAGCATTGCTCCCGCAAGGCTCTTGCCCATGGCAATGGTTTAAACTCTCTATACCAGGCTACGGGGAAAAGGCACTTTTCAAGTCTTCTGGAAGTTTTTAGAGCAAAAATTCCCGCAACTATTTTGTATGGTATTGAACTAATAGAGGTGAAAAACTGGGACTTTTGCCACAAGATTGAGGGGAAACTCTTAAGATCTCTTTCTGCCCTAAATACTGCTTGCTCACTAGCCGCTTGCAGGCTTGACTTTGGACTCAGGAGTAGTTGGGTACAGGGTCTATGTGCCTTAATAAGATGGGTGGCCTGTCTGGCTAGAGCAGGAGTAGGGACTATGCGAGCCCTCCTCAGAAGTGAACTATTGGGTAATTTTAAAGAGTTCTCTAAACTTGTAAGTAACTTTAGAAGGGCTGTAACGCTTCTTAAACTAGATGAAAGTGTTCTGTTCTCCTATTCTTCCTTACAGTTAAAACTCGTTTTAAAGGAGGCCTCGTGGGAGTTTTGTTTTCACTCTGATAAAAAGTTAGTTGGTGAAAAAAGGAACGTGGAACCTCTCCTTACTTCCTATGTGTTGAAGCGGCCACAACCCTATGCCATATGGAACCTACCGCATGGTATTCGTAGATTTTAGTTTCTGTTACGTTATGATTTAATTCCACTAAACCTACTGTTATCCAAATGGTATGGCTCCTCTGCTTTGTGCAATTTATGCAAATTGAGCACCCAGGACTGTATGCATGTTCTACTGATTTGCCCCATGCTCCGTAAATTGCGCAATCGATGGTTAAAAATTATTTGTCTCCGCCTTGGCATTGTCACTTTAAAGGGCTTTCTTCATGCACTTTATTGCCCTCCTAACGAAATGTTCTGTTTCCATATTTTTACTTTTTTAAAGGATTTTTAGCTATTTATTAATATGTACCTGGAGATGTTTTGTCTGTCCGACTTTTGGTAGATTATTTTTTGTGTGTGTCTACTGTGGATTTAATCTTGTTCCTCAAATATTCTGATTTTCTGTGTATTTGTTTTGCTGTTGTACATTGTATATTTTATGTGGCCCTCTTTGAGAGCCAAAACATAATAAATAAAATTGAATTGAATCCCAGGGCACTGACAACGCTCTCTGTAGCCAAACCTCAAAAATGAAACAATCTGTAACAGGTTCTTTCATAACACAGTCACTTTTCCCTTCTAGTGAACAACTATAGTATCGCAACACTGTCCATCAATAGAGTTCACACTAATTAAATGCATATAGTGCATATTCCTATCTGTTCAAACTCTTTTAGTACAACCAATTTTCCCAGAAGAGTCCTGCAATAATTCCCATTTTGTCCACGTCTTACTCCATTTCCTCCTTTTGAAAAGAAAAAAATCTGTACAAAAATTGAATAGCATCCCGACTTCCTCTGAGCTCCCTTGAAGAATCACTTCCTCTGAGCTCCCTTGATGAATCACAACAATCCATCATAATAAACCAAACAGTTTCGTTCTGTGGTGCCACACAAAGCCTGCATGCTATACTGCTTAGTAACTACTCAGTTTGCGGCTTTTTCCACAAATCATTAGTGAGACGAGCGGTGAGGGTGGGGGGAGGGGAGGAGTTGGAAGAGAGGAGAAAAATAAATAAATAAATAACTTACCTTTCGACTGGCCGGCAGCCCTCTCTCTTCAGTCCTCTTCCAGGCTACTGTTGGAACAGGAAGCAATGCCAACCACAAAGATGCAATGCAGTGTTGTGATTGGTCTGAGCACCCAACGCACTCAGATGGGGAATGGAAGACTGGGCATGTTCTCCACCCAGGCTGTTAAGCAGTCTCGGTGCAGAACGTGCTACGGGCACTTGAATGTTTGGTTGGCCCTTAATTGCCAGTTAGGAGTGTGTCACCACTCCTCCCCCCTGCACAACCCAGCCTTCCCCCAGCGCAGACAAAATAAAATGATAATAACATTGCGTAATTATCTTTTATTTTTCCTTTTTTGCCATGTTGAAAGGCAGTGGGGCGAGCTCCTCCACCTTAGTGGCGGAGCCGCCCGTGTAACCACTGCTTCATATTACAGAATTTTTCTGTCTGAAACTCTTCTCATATACGAACTAGAATAAGTTAAGTAGTGCAATGTCTCAAAACCAAGCTCTCTGTTATACTGTGTCACAGTGCACAAGTTCATTATATGGCACTAGACAGGCAACGTACCGGCACAACGCCGGCGCCAGACAGACACACTTATACTTAAACGGGAGGAACACTCTTGTTTCTGTTTTATTTAGTGCTTTTAAATAAAACCTCAACTCAACCTGCCTCAGACCACAGAGATTGTGTGCTCTTTTTTTACCTTTGGGCTGAATGTTATAAAAGATGGCTTTTATAGTAAACACCTAGTCATAGCAGTGATATAAATATTGATCAACATTATGGAAATATACATCATTGTTATCGTAAAATTAAACAACCACAATACCTTCTTCAGGCTACAACCTGCCACGTCTTCAGGCCACATTTTCATTTTTCATTTACAGTGCATTGTATCTCATTAACATAGTTACATTCAGAGTTTTTCCCTAAACACATCACATCTCTTGTGCCCTAGATCTAATTACTTCTACGGTTTGATTGTAAATCTTCTCTCAGTCGGTTTGTAATTCTTTCATGTGTCTTAAATAGATAGATGTCTGGGCCCAATAGCTCATGTGCATCAAACCACAACATTTTGAGTGTTGCTATTTCCAGTCTGAGATCCCTGAATATTTACGTTTTCCCAAAAAGTGGGGACAGATCATAGGAATTCAAAGGTAATAGCAGCTAACACACTATTCAGACTGACAACAAATAAGTATAGGAACAATGTCTGTATCGACCTTGTCCTTATTCTGCAGTCAATTGTTTTATAGCCTGCAAATACAGCCCTAGCATTCCACTTGTGCCAGAGCGGGTATTCTTTTATCTCAGTCTTGGTCGCATGGACCTTTGGTCATCAAGAAGGTGAACAAAGATGGAGTAATCATTTACATCAAAATCATCGAATAGTGAAATTCATTGGGTACTTCACAAGGACTACTAAAAAGAAATATTGGGAGTTAAAGGGCCGTATTAACAACTTAATTCAGCTTCATTTATTTATTCAACAAGTATTAATTTCAGTCATCATTATTGATGATTCAAATGATGCATTAGTCAATATTTCAATACAAGGTAAAATACAATATTAGTGAGTATTAAAAATAAAATAGAGAAAAATATTGCGTGCGTTTTCCATAACAAAATTCTCTAATCTAAATTGATCAAGTTGTAATCACAAGAGTGGCAATTTCTTATAAAGGCAAGGGAAGGTGTCAGTTCAAAAACCAAATGAAGATTTCTGATGAGAGAAAAAAATTAATAGGTATGAAACATTTGCACTCAAACAATAGAGAATATTACAAAGCTGAAAAGTACTCACAGCTATAAATCAGCAGACATTTCTGTGTAAAAAAGAAGTGGTATAGGACTCTCTTCTGAAGAGAAGAATCCTACTACTACTGATACAGGAACACAGTCTAAAACAAAATCTGTTAACATGTATCTGCAGCAATTGACACATTCCATGTTCTCAGTGTCCAATCAGTTCTCAGCAAGCTCTGGGAGCAGGTGACATCTTAAGAATAGGCCACTGAATCCCAACCTTGAAACAATACCTTGTACACATCTTGATGCTCAGACAGTTCTTTCCATTAAATGCATTTTCTGCCATCTCTTCTCCTCCAGATGAGAAACTCACTATTGTTAATCAAACCCATAACAAATGCCTATTCACTAGGTAAAAGAAGGCTTCTGGAAAGTCACAGTATCTGCAGTGGCAGAAAATAATATCTTGTGCATGATAATAGTTTAAAATGAAAACTGGCCTTTTAACGCTAACATGTAAAATTAACCTTAATAAGGCATCAGTAGTTAGTCAAGTCAAGTCGAATCAAATAATTTATATAGCGCGCTACATACCCATAGGGTCTCAAGGCGCTTGAAGAAGGGAGGGGAATTATTTGTCGAATATCCAAGTTTTAAGTTGCTTTCTGAATGCTAGGTGGTTCTGAGTGAGGCGAAGGTGAGTGGGAAGTGAGTTCCAGGTTTTAGCTGCTAGGTAGGAGAAGGATCTTCCTCCCATGGTGGTTTTGCTGATGCGAGGTACAGTAGCAAAGGCTTGGTTGGAGGATCGTAGCTGGCGGGAGGGGGTGTAGAAGGAAAGTCGTGTGTTGAGGCATTCGGGTCCAAGTTCGTAAAGTGCTTTGTGCGCGTGGGTTAGGAGGTGGAATGTAATCCTCTTATTGACGGGGAGCCAGTGGAGGTTTTTCAGGTGACCCGAAATGTGGTCTTTACGCGGGATGTCTAGTATGAGTCTGGCTGAAGCGTTCTGGATGCGTTGGAGTTTTTTCTGGAGTTTTGCGGTGGTACCGGCGTATAGGGTGTTTCCGTAGTCCAGGCGGCTCGTGACCAGTGCGTGGGTGACCGTTTTTCTAGTTTCGGTTGGGATCCAACGAAATGTTTTTTTGAGCATGCGAAGAATGTTGAAGCAAGATGATGAAACGGCGTTGACTTGTCTGTTCATTGAGAGTGAGGACTCCAGGATGACGCCAAGGTTCCGTGCGTGGTCCGTCGGGATGGGTGCTTTTCCAAGGGCCTCTGGCCACCAAGAGTCATCCCAGGCGGAGGGGGAGGTACCTAAGATAAGGACTTCTGTTTTATCTGAGTTCAGTTTCAGACGGCTGTGCTTCATCCACTCGGCTACTTTTTTCATTCCTTCATGTAGGTTGGTTTTGGCGGTGTTCGGGTCATTGGTGAGTGAGAGGATCAGTTGGGTGTCATCAGCATAGGAGATGATGTTGAGGTTGTGTTGGCGTGCGATGGTCGCGAGGGGGCTCATGTATACGTTGAAGAGGGTGGGGCTGAGTGAAGATCCTTGTGGTACGCCGCAAATGACTTCAGTGGCCTCTGATTTGAATGGTGGGAGGCGGACTCTCTGAGTTCTTCCGGTGAGGAACGAGGTGGTCCGTTTCCAGTGCTTTTCCTTTGATTCCGATGTTTCTGAGGCGTTGTAATAGGGTGCTGTGGCAGACTGTGTCGAAGGCTGCAGAGAGGTCAAGAAGGATGAGGGCGACTGTGTCTCCATTGTCCAGTAGAGTTCGGATGTCGTCTGTTGCTGCGATGAGGGCGGTCTCAGTGCTGTGTTTGGCTCAGAATCCGGATTGTGAGGTGTCGAGGGATTTGTTGGTTTCGAGGAGGGCGGCGAGCTGGTTGTTGTTAGCTTTCTCGATGACTTTGGCCGGGAATGGAAGGAGCAAGATGGGGCGGTAGTTTTTGAGTTCGGTGGGGTCCACTGTGGGTTTTTTCAGAAGGGCGCTGAGTTCTTTGTGTTTCCGGGAAGGTGGCGGAGTTGAGGGAGCAGTTGATGACGTCTCTGAGGTGTGGTGCTATGATGGAGTCTGCTTTGTTGAAGATGTGGTGAGGGCAAGGGTCTGTGGGGGATCCTGAGTGGATGGAGTTCATCAGGCGGATGGTGTCCTCAGTGGAGATTGGGTTCCAGTCGTTGAGGATGTTAGAGGGGGTGAGGGTACGGCAGAAGGTTGGGTGGGTTGGTCTCCCGGTTGGTTGTCGAAGCTGTTGTGGATGTCTGCGATTTTGTTGTGGAGGAACGAAGCTAGGGAGTCGCAAAGGGCTTGAGAGGGGGTGATGTCGTTGGAGTTGGCTGAGGGGTTGGTAAATTCTTTGACGATGTTGAATAATTCCTTGCTGTTGTGGGCGTTGTTATCTAGTCGGTCTTTGAGTGCCGCTTTCCTGGCGGACCGGATTAGTTGGTGGTGAATGTGGGTAGCGTTTTTGAAGGCGTCTTTAGTGGTGGTGTTTGGGTCTTTTTTCCAGGCCTTCTCGAGGGAGCGGCAGAATTTCTTAGATTTCTTAAGATCATCGTTGAACCAGGAGGCATTTTTTCTGCCTAGTTTGATTAGGGTGTCTGCGCTGTTGGTTAGCCATTAAGTGAGGTTAATGGCTGCTTGGTTGGGGTTCGATGAGTGGGCAGGGGGGTTTTGAAGAAGCGATGAGGAGATCTGGTCGGTGGTGGTTTTGTTCCAGTTTCTTCGCAGAGTAGGTTGAGGATGGTTGTGGGTTGTGGTCTTATTATAGATGAAGTAAACGCAGCTGTGGGCTGTCCAATCGAGAACTGTGGTGTGACTGAAGGAGACATGTTTGCTGGAGGTGAAGATAGGGTCGAGTGTGTGACCTGCATTGTGGGTGGGGGTATTGACGAGTTTTTTGAGTCCGAGGTTGGCAAGATTGTCCAGAAGGGTGGTGGCGTTACTGTCATTGCTCTTTTCTAGGTGAAAATTGAGGTCTCCCAAAAGAATGTAGTCCTCGGAGGGGAGGGCATGAGGGGTGATAAAGTCAGTGATGTCATCACTGAATTGTGCACGGGGTCCTGGAGGCCTGTAGAGGAGGGTGCCTCTGAGTGTGGTCTTGGGGTCGGTGTGGATCTGGAAGTGAAGGTGTTCGGCGCTGGCAAGGTTGACGTCTGAGCTGGTTGAGATGCGGATGGAATTCTTATGAACAATGGCGATGCCTCCTCCTGTTTGCTTGATGCGGTCCTTTCGGATGATCTTATAGCCTTCCGGGATGGCAATGGTGATGTCTGGGGCTGATGAGGCGTTCATCCATGTTTCTGTTAGGAAGGCGACGTCCGGAGAGATGGTGTCGAGTAGATTCCAAAGGTCGATGGCGTGTCTGTGGACCGAGCAGGTGTTGAGCAGGATGCATTGTAGGTGGTTGGTGTCAGATATCTGTTTTGTGTTCGTGGATGAGGAGTTGTACTTGGTGCCGTCGAACTTGCAGGAGTTGCAAGAGAAGGGTCCCTGGGTGTGTCCAGGAGCGGCTTGGGCGCAGCTGGGGTGTCGACCGGGGTTTAGGGCTAAGAGGGTGGTGGCGTTGTATGTAATGCGGGTGGGGTGGGTGGGACGGGGACCAGGGGGTCTGGCGCTGGGCGCGGGCTTGGCGTGGACGGGCGTAGACAGGCTTACCCTTGACGCACCTTCGGCGCGGCCGTAGCGCGTGGACAATGCGCGTGGGGCCATCTGACTTAAACGGAAGGAGGCGGGGCGGAGCGTGGGAGGGTCATCTGGGAGGCGGGAGTGGGGAGGCGAGCCAGGGGATAGCACAACAACAAAATGGAGGGCAGAAATGAAAGTGAAAACAGCGAGGGCACAGCACAATGCTCGCCAGCAAACAGTCAAAGGCTCCTAAATCCAACAAAATAATTACACCTAAAGCGCTATTCACATAACAGCCAACCTTGAAAGCGTTACACAACAATGATGTGAAAGTGATAAATTGAAGATTAACTGAAGTCAGCACCTTATACTTGAATGAATTAATGAGTTATTTATAAAACACAGGTGTCACTCAAAAACGATCATCCTGGTAAATTATAAATTTCCACAAGTAACAGAAAGAGTAAGGTTAGTAAAATACAGAAGGAACCAGGAGACTGGATTAACCAGGTTTTCAGTTCTTTTTTTAAACGATGCTTCAGATCCAATGGTACGCATATTGCTAGGAAGTAAATTCCAATCTTCAGAGCCTAAGTCTGCAAAAGATTTTCCACCAAATGATTTTAGTCACAACATGGTAGTTTCAAGAGGTTCCCAAAAGAGAATCTTATTTTTCATTTAGGTTTTTTGTATTGGAATGATTGAAAGCTCTGTAGGCAAATAGGTGTAGTATGAACATGATCCTTTTATGGATTAGGAGCCAGTGTAGTTTAGCAAGTGCAGCTGATGCAGAGATTCTCCTGGGCAGATATTAGACCAGTCTAGTGAATGAATTCTGTACAATCTGAAGTTGACATATGAATGATGCATTTGAACAGCCTCCATACAGACTCTTACAGTATTTTAATTGAGATAAATTAATTTAAAGGCAACTATTTTTCTAGAGGGCGAGGGAGGAGAATTCAATGATAAGTCCAACCACCATTTTGATAAGGGAAAAACTGTTGGATTTTCCAAAAAGGAGTATTTCCGTTTTATCAGAATTCCATTTAAGATGGTTATCTGGCATCCATTGAATGGTGTCAATCAGGCAGTTCTGAAAATTAGTTTCTACATACATTTTTGTCTAGGGACAGGATCAGTGGGGTATTGTCCGCGTAGGATGTCATGGCAATCCTGTATGAGGAAATTAGGGAAATCAGTAGAGCCATGTAAATGTTTAAAAAATTAGCTGATAGACTTTCCTTTCTGGCAATACAAATTGTCTAATGGCGACAATTTACCTTCTATTATTTAGGAAGGATTTTTGCCATGCTAGAGCAGTGTTTGAGATTCTGATGTTCTATATCCACTGAATTAGGGGCATGGGAGATGGTGTCAAATGAGGCAGAAAGGCCCAACTGAATTAGCAGCACATTATTCCCTGAATCTAAAGTCATGTTGGTCATATCTGAGACTTCAAGGAGTGTTGATTCTGAGAAATGATTGGGCCTAATACCTGATTACCATGCATGTAGTAGATCGGAATTCTCAAAAAAAGTCACCAGTTGTTTGTTGACAACTTGTTCTAGGACCTTCCTAAGCATATGATGGAGAGAAATAGGTCTTAGATTAGAGGGAATGGTTGGATCTGCCAGGGCTTTCATTTATAATGGCTTGACAATTGCCAATTTCCACTTGGCAGGAACTGTTATTTCTTCTAGTGAGATGTGTATGATGTAGTTGATGAAATAATTTACTACAATGATGGCTGCATGTATTATGGAAGGGAAATAGGAATCAAATGGTGATCCTTATTTACATGTCAGGATAGCTTGCGGAGCGAGTGCTAAAGAGAACTTCTGAAATTGAAGTAGTTACACCTTTAATGTAAATGTGCTGACAGGTGCAGGCAAATCAGTTAATGAGATGGGTTAGGCTGAATCTTTGCTGAATAGCAGAGATATTATCTTCAGAAAAAGCTGAGATTTGATTACAAAGAGCCTGGGAGGGGTGGAACTTCTCGGGTAACAGCTTTTGGTTGGAGAAAGGATTTAGCTACATTAAACTTTGCTTTTGAGTCACAACGAGCTTCTTTGACTTTGGAAGTATAGTAGCAGTTTTTTGCTTCTAAAATAGATTTGTGGTATGTCTTTGGTTCATTCTGTACTATTATTTATAAGCATGACACCATTGGTGTTCACATTTTTTGAGCTAAAAATTAACTGAGATAAGACAGGGAAGAACCAGCGAGCTGAAATGTTCAAGTGACAGTGATTGGAGTGGACAAGTAGAGCTAGTTTAGAGCAGGGTTAAGAATACAACTGTTGAACACCGAGATTAGAGGTAAGGGTAGATGCAGTGCTAGTAAGTTCAGGGGTAAGATCATAGCTAGTGTTGGCCATGTTAAATAGGATTAATCCATGACCTTTCCAGGCTTGGGGGAAGAGGCACTTATCAGATAGCTCAGAATGGTTACCAAAAATCCCTTCAATGGTGTGGGCGACAGATGTGTCATGGCAGTTACTCTTTGTCAAAGTCCCAATATCTGAAAAGTGTCCGAGAGGTTGATGAAATCCGCAATAACATGGTCATCAAAATGGAAATTAAAATCTCCTAAGGTAAAGAAGGTAGTGTAGTTAATTTAGGCGGAAGTTAGTGCCCCACCTACAGTGGAGTAAAAATGATGTTCAGATGGCAGCCTGACAGCCAGCCATTGATTGAGAGAGACTAGTTTTAAGGCAAGAGCCAAGATTCTAAGCATCTTTGATAGAAGTAAAATAAAAGGAGCTCTATTGGCAGGTATATCAAAGAATGATGGCTACTCCAACAGGGCCATCGCAACAGCACAGTTTGTCCAAGATTTAAGCCATGTTTCTGTAATGAATAAGGGTACACGGGAGACCAGGTAAGAGTGGAAGAGTTGATATTTGCAAATAGAAGCACAAATGACAATTAAATTGCTGTAACCATAACAACCAAATGTGCACTGGGATTGCTACAGTGAAAAAATGACACAGTGACACGAGTGATTATGAAAAACGAGGGGAAGCGGCGAAAAACTAAGCAATGGATCAAACAAAAGTATTTACAATCTCAAAACATGATTTTGTTATTTGCGAATGACCCTTAGGTGCCGCGAATGGCGTTGTCAAGTTGACAGCGTTTCAACCTCTTTAACTTAAGGTCATCATCAGGACGATGGTTACACGATTAGGAGTGTGCTCTAGAGGATCAGGAAGGAATGGAGGTATAGTCAGATGGAATAAAGCCCATGTAAAAAGGTGGGGAAGGCGAAGGGGGGGGACATGAGGAGGACAGGGAAGGGGGTAAAGGAAGACGGTGGTGGGACAGGTTAGGCAAAAGAATTTACCTGGTGGCACTAAGTGGGGGGGGGGGCGAGTGTCCAAGGGATGGATATCACTTGTCTAGGTGCCGCATTGGAGCGTCCAATAGGGGAAGGCAGCGGTGGATGGTGGAAGAAAAATCTATGGAATTAGGAGGGAAAGGTCGCAGTTAAAGCAGGGTATGGTAATTGGAGTCGGGGGTGGGTTGACTGTAGTGCTCTATAATGCAATAAATGTGTCACAACTATAAAACAAATACTGGTCAGTAATGTCATTAGCATTATTAGCAGACCATATACAATAAGAAGCCCTGTCATCATAGTCAAAGTCAAAAAGGTTTATTGCATAATTAATTAAAATTATTCCAAAATTCACATGATAAAATAACAATGCAAAAGTTAATACATTTTCTGGACTTGTTGCTACTCGACATTTAAGAAATAGAGTAAAATACAGTTTATAAAAAACTTCATCAGGCACTGCTCCGTCCGTCTCAGGGTCTCTGTTTATGATCTACGTGTGAGTCCCTGGAATTAGGGTGGCCCTGATGGCCCACCTCATCAGTATTCCCCCTGCTCCAATTGTCCTAAGCCTTTTCTCGCCTCTGCCAGGAATTTGACTCCATGGCATGCCAGGATTATGGATGAACCTCTCAGCCAACTTGTTACTGCGTGTCTGCAGGAATGGATGTTTAGCTCTTTAAAAATGGTTTTCAAATATCGTCGCCTCTGTGCCGTGAGTGCCGGACATACACAGGGAAGATGGGATAGGGTTTCGGTTTTATAACCGCAGAGTCGACATTGCTCCGTCTGATGGGCGTATTTCCAGGATGGTAATAAGTCCTTCGAGACGTGCATACTCATCCAGTAATCTATAAATGCTCTTTTTAGGTAACCGCTAAAGTGGGATGAAAGGTATGCAAGAGGTTTTGATGTTGTGAAGGAGTTAATGATGGTCCAACCGTGCCGACGTTTTGCAAGTGTGTGTTTATCCTCCAAAAAGGATTTCCCTTTTGCTGCCGCGTTGGCTGATCTGCTTAGGCATGCTTTGTCTGTCCCGGATTTCCATACTAACTCCAGCTCCAGCTCTTTCAAACAGATTTTCAGATACTTTCCCCAGGTGTTCGGGTTTTCTATCTCCGCCCGTTTTTTGATTTCTTCCCAGCTCAGCCAGTCCATTGTGTCTGGGTCTGCAGATCGAAGTTTATGATAGAGTTTCACAAAGCCGCTCATGCTCCGGAATTTCTGATTTTGCAGTCCAAATTCAAGCCTGACTTGTGATGCTGAGGCGGATTTAGGGAGATTTTGATCTGTAGGTCATGTAATAAATCGGCCTCCTTGCCACACCAATTAACTAGACTGTAAGATAAGGTGGGCATAATTTGGGCTGCCATAACTTCTAATAGGTGCTTATAATTAGGGCAGTAAATTTTTGCTTTTAATGAACGGTATGCAATGATTAAAGATTGGGCTTTTGCTTGTGTTGCTGCTTTATGCTCCTTGTATTTAGCTCCTTTTGATATTGTTATTCCCAGGTGCTTGTATGACCCTTGTTCTTCCACCGTTGCCCCATTTGCCTTCCATTTGTATTTAAGCTTTTGCGGATCTACTAAACGGACCACTTTTGTTTTTTCTTTGTTTAGTTCCAGCCATTCCCATTCCAAGTAAGATGTTAATTTATTTATTGCTCTTTGTAGGCCGATTGGTGTTTTGCTCAGCAATACTATGTTGTCTGCGTATTGTAAAAAATTTATTGGTTTGTAGGCCAATGATGGTGGGTGACTTGCAGCCGATTCCAGCACGCTTGTGAGGTCGGAGAGGAAAAGATTAAAAAGAGTAGGGGCTAATACACAACCTTGTTTTAGGCCTTGGTGCGTTGGGATACTCGTGGTTGTGCTGCCTCCGTTACCCAGTTTTTCTCTTGCCCAAGTATTCTTATGTAGGACTTTTATAGCTTTTAAAGTTGGTGTGGCAAGCCCCCAGCTCTTTATTTTCCCCACAAGCGCTCTCTGTTCACCCGGTCAAAAGCAGACTTGATATCGATAAAACAGGCATACAGCCGGGCTCCCTTGGCTACCGCTATATCCATTTGGAGTGACAGACAAGACAAGTTAAGTTTGTTATCGTTCCTATTCCTTGCCTGAATCCAGTTTGAAACTTGGGAATTATCTTTGTGACTTCTATCCAAGCTTGTAGCTCTAGTAGAATGCAAGAGGCGTAGAGCTTGGCCTCAACGTCTATTAAGGATATCAGCCTATAGTTTGCGGGATTGCGATGGTCTCCGTGCTTAAATATCGGGTGAATAATATTACCTATACAGGAGGCAGGGACCTCTACTTATTTATATATGTGGTTAAAAAGAAGCGTTAGGGTCTCTGACCACAAGGCCGGATCATCCTTTAAGATCGCGTTTGGCAGTCCGTTCGGGCCTGCTGCTCCTTCTGACTTCAATCTTGATATAATCTTTCTCAATTCGTTTTTGGTGCTTAAATCGACTGGTTCGGTGGGCCCCTTTAAATCTTCCTCAATCTCGGATTCTTTATTTTCCTTACTCTTAACTCCGTTTATTTTCTTCTCGTTTACCTGTATCACCCGTAAACCGTTAGCGGGCCTGGGTCTGTATCACAGTATAAGGTTTGCACATGGAGGGTCCAACTTTCAGCTCCGACCTCTGCTTCCTGTTGGAGTTTGCCCCTTTATTTAGGTCATTAATGATTCCCCAGAAGTCCCGACTATTAGGGTGTTTTCCGGCAATTAGAAGTTTGTTCCAGATCGTTTCCTTGTACGAGGACTTCGCAACCCTCAGTGACTGCCTATAGATGCTCCTGGCTTCCTTCAGGTTAGAATTGTTTATCGCTAACCCCAATTTTTTTTGGCTAGCAAGTGCTCGGACCTCCTTGGCGACCTTTCTTTTTTTTTAATCTTAAGTCCATGTTGAACCATGGCTCCTTCTTGATGTTAATATTACTCTGATTCCTTGGCCTTGCTGGTAACTTTTGCAGTAGGTCCAGAATCATTTGCTCCCAGTTGGGTACACGTTCTTCCTCTTTTTGGGTCCCTAGGTTGGCCATATGAGCTTTAACAGTGTTCTCAATTTTGCCCAACCCTTCTCCGCGCCATTTTAATTTTTTTAGGTTGAACTTTGATGCGTGGTGTAGGAGAGAGGTCATTCTTAGCGCTGTGGTGGGCGCGATATTCAGGCTTGTTATCTGGGGGAAGTGATCACTTTCTACACCATGTTCAATTTGAAATCATTCAATGCAGGGAATTAGCTCCTCACTTACAATAGTATAGTCAAATGTTGAATGGACCCTGCCACTCATGTATGTAACGCCTGCTGGCCTGTCCCCTTTTATGTAGCCATTCAAAACTGACAGTCTTAATTCTTTTAAGCTAGTTGCTAACTTTGTACCACCACTATTTGATGTCGTCTTCGCCTTCGCCTGGTTTTTTCCAATAAGATCGTAGTTGAAGTCCCTGGAAATGAACAGTGGACATTGCGAGTAGGTTCTTTGCATTACTTTAATCAATGATATTAGGCTTGCATATTTTTTCTTTTTGTGACTTCCTATCAAGATGGATATAGACATTGATTATTAAAAGTTACCACTGTTGAGTCCCGAGTGGCGGGGTTTCGTTTATACTGATCACTTGAGCCCAATTGAAACCCACGTCCAGATCTTCTGATACCCAATCATATTTTTGGGCTACATAGGTTGAAAATCCACTGCAGGGATGCCCAAAAGTTGAAAAACTTTCTGTATATATATGGTGTTCTTTGAATCCTGGGATTGAGGTGGGTTTTAATTTCCATGACTCCTGGATTAAGATTACGTCTTGTTGTTGGAAGGAAACTTGCGTTTCGTGGTCATGCGCCATTTCTTGGAAACCATGCACATTCAAATGAGCAAAATGAAACACTTGGTGGCTTTTTTAAATTCTGAGGGTGCTTCCTGTTATGAATCGCACCAGAGAAATTTGGGTCTGGGTTTGGTAGGTTTGTTGCTCAGTGCCATGGGTATCCAAGACCAATCCATTCTATCCAGTCCATGATGACCAGTTGTTTGCGGGTTATCTGACGGGAGGACCCTATTCCTTACAGTTGATGCTGCTGGCGAGGAAGCCCGAGGACCTCGCAGACAGGTGGTTTGGCATCCTCTATTTCCGTTTCCCTTTTTTTGGTAACATGTACTGTTTTGTAAAGATTAAGGATACCTTGGACGCTTGTGTCGTGTAATGGAAATGCCCCATGGTTCAAACTGGGGTATTGCAGAATATATATTTTCTACCAGGTCCTTTGAGGCCCAAGTTGTGACGTTTTCCTCAATGTCCGCATTGTTTCCGTTTGGTTGGAATTCGACGTCTAAAAGGTCCTGGGAAGTTATCTCTTTTATGAACTGATGTTTAGTTAAACAATTTTAGCAGGTTAACTCGGTTGAGAATGTCCTGCGTCCCCTTTATGGATATTCGGGGATAAATGTTAATTTTAGCTCAGAAGGCTCTGAATGATGGATAAACCCTTTAGACGTTTGTGTTAAGTCTGCTTTGGGAGGTATTGAGTTGTGGAATTGAATGCTAGTGCGCGTTGTATAGGTCACTTGTTGTTCTTGCTCTTCCTGCACTGCCTCAATTGTATTTATTATTTTCTGTGTTGGTCCTGTTTTGAATACCTTTGTTGGAACAGTGATTGATTCCCTTTGAATTAGCGAACATTTATGTTCTTTTTCAAAAACAGTGACTCGCATGGGGTTTGGTACGGTTTTGGTTTCTGGTACTGCTATTTCTCCATGGATTTCGTTTGGGTTTTTTCCAAATGCTGTGGATGTGTGCTGCGTGCTACTAGCTTTTGTGCCCTGGTTGGTTTCCTCTTTGGGCGTACTTTGAGCACCCATGCTTTTTTTGCCGGGGCTAGTGTAGATTTTGTTTGCCGCAGCCGCCGTAACCAGCCACTTTTGTGGGCTTCATTTTTTCTTGTCGCAGCTCTTGCTCTTTTGTTTGCAGGACCGATCTTGTTTCCCTTTGATAGTTTTGACCCGGCGTTGGGGATGGACTCAAGTTTCTGTGTTGTTGAATGGGGATGTTTATGGCTCCAGAACTATTGCCTCCTTCCGAAGATGAATTTGGTAGAGTTGTCTTGACTGGTGAGTTGGTGAATATCTCCTCTCCATCTGGTGACCTATTCGGTGATTTAGATTTGTTTTCTTGGCGGATATTCGTTTTAAATATGGGAAAGATGTTGCCAAGATCTGTATTTGGTTGTTTTTTGTACTTTAGCCTGGCCTTCCTGGCCCTTTTCCTTTGCCACTTTGTAGGCTTGTCCTCAATAAAGGATTTGTGGGTGAGCTGTATTACATCTGTGCCAGAGGCTGATCTTTCTAAACCTAGTTCCCTTGAAATTTTTTCTTGATCCGTTATTGGTTTACTTCTTGTGAGTCCATTTATGTGCTTTCTCTTGAATACTTGTGACTTATCCAGGTTAAGTTTGATTTCTTTTGTCTGCGTGTGGCTGCGGGGTTGTTTGACCTCCCCTAAGATGTCCATCAGGATGGCCGGGAGGCTTGCTAACTTTTCGATAATGCTTCCGCCTCCACAATTACACTGTTGTGTCCTGAAGCTAGTATAAGCCTCTGATTTCCCCCGATTTGGTAAGAGCAATGATAGGGAGTCCAATTTCAATTCACACCCGAAATATGGCCAGCCACTAGAGTAATGAGGTCAATGTGAACCTCTATTTTGTTTGATTGGTAATTCAGCACCCTTATTGCTTGATCTAGGGTGCTTAGCAGGGAATGAGTCCATAACGTGGATGGCTGATCTTTTTGGAGTTTGCTCTAAATCTTGAGCTCTGAGTCCAACGTGCACCCTGATGAGATTGTGATTGGCGCAGAATGGTTAGGATGAAGTTGGTTTATTGGCACAATGATGCTATAATTTATGGTTATAATTTTGTTGGTCTCTTTTTGCCGCGGGGCAGCAAGGGGTTGAAACTACCATGCCAGGACTCAAATGGCGATCATTAAAACTATGTTCTGTTCATGGGGCTCTCCCTTGGGAATCTATATACTTAGTTATTCTCTCAGTAAGTTCCTTGAGTTGGGAATCGTTTGATAGAAAAAGAGGTTTCAGCCATGGGTCCCCTTCTTGACAAGATGAGTTAGATAAGTTACTATGTCTTGAGATTCCCTACTTGGAGCCCTTGATTGCCTTTGTGTAGTCATTTGCTTCAACTAACTCCGAGTTTGTTGCACTTTTACTCAGGATCAAATCGTTATCCTTTGCGAGGGGATCGTCCATGATGTCCTTTACAACTCCACCTCCCATATTTTCTTTTACGGCTGAGGGAGTGTTGAGGTGGTGCAATTGGGCGGTGACTAACGACGATTTTCCCTGAGGTGAGAGACCCAGACGCGGTGGAGGGGGTAGAGACCCTGGTTGGTTGCTGTTCATATTCTGCGGGCCTTTGGCCCGTGGGGAAAGTGCATTCAGTGGCGCAATTGGACTTGGCAATTTGCAAGCCTCGGCTGTTGGTGCGTAAATCGCCGCAATTGGATCCTTTAAATAGAAAAACTTTAAAAGACAAGTTTTCCGTCTGGTGTTCGATATTGGTTCGGGGGTTGGTGCTGAAACCAACCTCTCCCTAGAATTTGACGGGATCCCTGTTTCCAACGGTGATTTAGCTTCCGCGGTTGGCTTCTTCGATTTTTTTTTTTTTGCTTTCCACGGGTTGACGCATTTTTCCTGATCTCATTTCCAGAGTGGGGTCCTTACATTCCTTTTAGTCCTGCTTGAGAATCTGTCTGTAAAAGTTGAATGGGGGATTTTTTTTTTGTCTCTTGTCTCTTGTCTCTTGATTAATGAATGCGGATCCCGCCACTTGCTGGTGGCCGTGGGCAGGCCTTTCAATCTTCTGGTGCTTATGTTGCTCCTTACTGCAAGTCTGGTTTGTAGGATAAGAAGGAGGAGCAGAAGGGGTGCGGGTCCCGGTGACTATAATTCACTCTACGACGTCTCCGCTGCCACTGCTGCCTCTGCCCTCGCTACCGCTACCGCCTCTGCTGCCTCTACTACCGCTTCTCATGTGGCTTCTGCCGGCTCCCGGCTTCTCCGGGCTTCTCCTGCCCTGTTTGAAGTTGACTTGGGCAGAAACTGGCATAGAATGGAGCCGAGGTTTGGCAGTAGCTGCAGCAGACAATGGGCGGGCAAAGGCGGACAATGGGTGGACGGGCGAGCGGGCAGGCCGGCTACGGGTGCCGGGGTACAGCCAGCAGTGCAAGCCGGCCCCCGGTGGTTGTCTAGCTCCGGTTCCTCCCACGCCTCCACTGACACCGGCTCCTGTCCACCTTACCGCTCTCAGTAGCAGCTGTCTGCCCTCAGCCTTGCTCAGCGCTCACTCTGCTCCACTCTGCCATGAGCCTCTCACTCTGCTGCTCTGCTGCGTGTAAGATCCGGACTGGATCACAGCCTGTCATATTTACTGACAGATTTGCCTAAACCCACCCTCACTACAAAAGTTAAAGGATTATAGATTATATACTCCTGGGTCTAGTAGTGGACCCCATAATTTAGCACACTGAGATGGGTGCTCTACATCTCACCTGACACATCTGTCACATCTCAGGGCCTTTGCTCTGTCTGTGTTTTTAGAATGACCTGTCACAGGTTATATAATTAAATATGTGTGTTCAAAAACTCCAGCTAGATTTCTCTGTTATATATAGGTGCTAGTGTCTGACTAGGGAGAATAAAAAGGAGCAATGCTGTTTGATTTTGCCTAAGCTGTTCCGACTAAACCCAAGGAAAGATCAAAATAAAAAAAAACATGTGCTGTCCATGTGAAAATACAATGTGACTTAAACACAAGTGTGATATTTAATGGGACTACAATCAGCATAATTAGGCTAACATACGGAACATAACAAAGGACTATTTAGAAAATGCATGACAGTTTTGGTAGCCAAGAATCTTCCACTCCTAAATTTGGGCTATTTCCTTGAAAACAAACTTCTTTCTTTATCTACAATCCAAATAGATTTTTATTGCCTTTCTACATTTTACGCTGACACAACATTTATGCTAGGATACACTGATGTTTAAAACATGTGTAGGACAGTATGTAACTCAAGCGAATAAAATAATTTTATGGTTGTTATTTTACAATTGTCTTTCATGAAATTACAGAAAATTGCCCCAAGATGGCAGTACAAAATAAAGTACAGTAAAAGATTCCCATTTTATTTTATTTTGTATTGTAGTATGTGGTGAGTAACAAACATACCATATGTGTTCATTAAAAACATATTCATAACACATTTGTATCCACATGAAACAGTTGTTTGCTGGGCTCATCAGTTTATTACGCTGACTTGCAAGCTAGCACACAGTAGTAGTAGGTGCGGACGTCTATTTCAGTGGCTGGAGAAGATTCCCCCATTATCATCAGAAACCTGCAATAGCAAATAGAGATAGTAAATAATATGTAGGGTTTATAAACACCACATTTCAACTCGATGTAGGGTTGAGGAGATCACTTAAACACATGGCACTTTGTAGCTATGGATACCATTCTGTCTGTACACTATCCCAGACAGTTTCAGAAGGTCACAATTTCTTCTCTTGAGACAGCAGTCAAGAGTATGAGAGCAGATTTTTAAGCCCCTTACACTGCCAGTACATCACTTTTTGTGACACACTGGCAACGCATTTCCCTGCCCGATATTTACAAGGACAGAAAAAGCCACCCTGCGTGGCATTCCCTGTCCTTGTAAATACAGACCCTTTACAAGCAGCACTTTGTGTGACAGGGGCGTTCCCTTGGTGTTGCTGTGGGTGTTCCCATCCACCACCCATGGAACCAGACACATTTTCAGATTTTCGAGGAATTGTAAACCTGGAAATGCGTCAATATGTTGTGCCACCCTAGGAGAATAGTTTTCATTTTAAATAATTTTTTTCCTCTTTCAGCACGCTTTGAAAGATGAAAATGCCTGTAGTGATTATTTTCCTGAAGGAAGGTGCCCCTTCCTGAACAGAAACAATCTCCCCTTGACGCAGGCATCCTTGCACCAGGGTACAAGGGTGCCTGCACCGGCTCATGGCAGCTGCTCAATGGTTAGAGCAGCAGACCCTGATGCAGAGGTCTTGCCCGAGACCAGGGTTCAATTCCTGCCTCGGTGGGTCTTGGGCTCCATTTCCTCGGACGTGATAATTCTCGCCTTGGTGCCTATTCTAATCATGGGTCCCACTCTGCAACTCTGGGCAATAGCTTGCTTAATCTCCACAATGGTCCCAACAGTGCTGGAATGCCTGGTTTCACCTTGGGGGGGGCCAGGAGTGGGCATTTAACAGGGAAAAGCCAGGAAGGGTTCCACTGCTGTATGAGTATAGCGCCAAGACGCCTCAGGGTATAAGTGCACTATACAAGTACAAATTCATTTCATTTATGCACCAGCACAGGGGAGAGCACAGGAATGTGACATATCATTGTAAATATGTTTCATTCCTGTGCTCTGAAAGTGCTGCAGCATGGCATTGCTAAAGGGCTTATGGTGCCGAGCTGCAGCACTTTCTTGTAGATCTGCCTGTATAGTATAAATTCTAATTTTGATTATTTGCCTGATTGCAAACTCATTCATTTATATGTTTATTCTAGCTGACCTCGGGATGTTCTTTTGCTTTTAATTACCCTAAAATCTTAATGTTTCAATCAACCACCCAATCAATCAACTCAGATTTGTAGATCCTGTCTTATCATCCATGAGGATATCCAGGTGGTGGGATCTTGCTGGGATCAGTCACATAACCATTGATATGCTATGCCTACCCACTACTTCAACTAGTTAAAAGTTTTGTTGGATCTGGGTCCCAAATAAAATCATGCAAGGCGCTTACTATGCACCTCTGTGGTGCATAAGTTCATCCTTCTAAAAGAAGCCAAGTCCTTCTAAAATAAAGAAACCCAGTCCTTCTAAATAATTTTTAGACACACCAGCACACTTGCCATTAAATGGTGGCTGGCATTACCTTCCTCAACATTTCTTTGATGTTATTTAAGGACATTTAGCAGTGTTATCACTAGAACATGCAATCAATCAATCAGTTTTTGTAGAGCATGACTTATCACACTTGAGGTTATCCAGGCGCAAAGAGTGTAGCTTGTGATGCTTGTAGCTAGATGCTATTTCTAGATGGTTCCTGAAAGAACAGTTCTGGAGTCGCATACCATGTTAAAGTCTCCACCTCACAAAACTGGACCTTGGCCCAGAGTGCTAGCCAGCCGCTAAACCTCAGCAAACAAACCAGAATCATCATCATTGGGACCATAAATTGACAACAGTAGCAATGGAGTGCCCTGTAGGTTGCCTGCCAACAGCATATAGCGAGCCAAGGGGTCACAAAAGACCAGGTGATTGCACCAGTGCAGTCCCTTTTCAAACAGTATCACCATTCCTCGCACATGGGATGAATAGTAGGACACATGCTGTTAACCCACCCTTCCCGCTCACAAGTGTGCCAGTGTATGTTCAGTGAGGTTGAGCTCTTGTAGGCAAGCTATATTTATCTGATGTCATTGCAGGTAGGCCAGCTCATGTTGCGCCTTGCACCTGTCATTCAGGCCACATACATTCCATGTACTTAAGCAGACTCATACGGGAGAAGAGAAGGCAAGTTGATCACCTGATGTACTTGATATAAGTGTTCACTCTGATAGATCACTACACAATGCCTAGAAGCCAGGGGTGAAGAGAAAAGGGAAACTTCATGCAGCCAAACAGCTACGAAGAACAGCATTACCCAAACTTACCTCCCACTTTGGCCTCCCAAGTAGGCCAAATCTGTCCATTCCACCTAGCATCTTCAACCTAGTGAACATATAAATTACCCAGGAACTCATTCCAGGGGGTGAACTAGAGGTATGACACACTCCCAACCACAGAGCAGCTGGGTGAGCCACCAGACCAGTACAAGGCATATGTAGCTGCTGCAGTGTGTCAGCAGGGACATGCCTATACAGTGACAAATCCCAAGGAAAGGGGTCAAAGCTCGTTGAGCACAATTAGTCATTCTCGCTATGGTGATCAGTCTTAGAATTTGCAGCCACTGGTGATGGTTGAAGCACAGCCCGCAGAATGGGTTTTACTGCTGTCTTCGGGTCGGAGAACTGCGAGCGGGTGTTGCGCATCTCTCATGTGAGAGGGCATGAGTAGTCATTTGCCACATCGTTGAGTCCTTACACTCCATATGATGGAACAGGTCAGCCATTTGCACTATATGTTGCCACAGTCACCCACTGAATCGTGTGTGTATTTGTTATGGTGTTTTCTTAGTCAGACAGCCCCATTGGTATTATCCTTTTGTGTAGAAATGTTTACACAATAGGAGTGAAAAAAAGTAGAGAAACAAAACAAGTAATTGAATAAATATGTATATTTTTGATAAAAACCCACCTTCGGTGTGGTACATTTATAAAAGTCTAGTACAACATCACAATTGATTGATAAAGAAATAATCTGGTTCTGAACCAGTACCCCATGGCACTTACCCAATGGAGCCACTTGTAGCTTTATATTTTTAATTGAGAAGGAGCACAATGATTGGTCTAGCAGGCGCTCCAGGGGGCAGCCTCTAGGAGGAGTGGTGGGTGCACTTGACAATGAGTACAGAGGAGAGGGCATCTCCAAACAGCTTCCAGAGCATGGCCTCACCATAGACCTCCATACGTCCCATCACCGTCGACTCTGGTACACTTGCAATTCGTATATTATTCTATCTGGACCATGCCTCCAAATCTGCATTTTTATTCCGTATCACTTCCAGTAATTTTTTCATCAGTGTCTCACCAATCTGTCTGGTGGCAATCCTCCAACTCTGAAGTGCAACGTCCCAGCTCCATACCTGTAGACAGGCTTCCAGAAAACACCGTCAACGTGCTATGTAGTGACAAAAGGCACCTCCAGATCATGCACCACCAGCAAGTATCCTAGATCCCAGGGCCTCCACTCCTTCCAGATGTAAGTGAGTAGAGGGGGGGAGTAGATTTCATCCAACAGGGGCCAATCACTGGGCCATTAGGTGATGTGGTGGCATAACCCGAGGGAGGGCACAGCAACCTTGCAGTGACTCAGGAGAATGCACACATGATTCTACCGAGGGCCCTGATGGACCCCAGGAGTGCACCACAGGGGGCAGGTGCAAGCCAGCCAGTCCAGCGGTCCCATTTGTAGCAGTCAAGCCTCCTTCAATTATATGGATCCCCTTAGTAGTATTCACAATTGGTACAGTGGGAGTGGTAGAGACAATAGATGTTCAGGGCTCTGAGCTAGGCACTGCTGAAGGCAGTCAGAAAAGAAGGTCCTGCACCTCCAAGTCAGGGGACCACCTCTTGAGACTCAGACCTTGGACCTCGGTCAAGAATGGCATGGGGAGGGAACCAGCAAGCACCATTCTCCTATATGTATCTTCAGGGTCGATAATGCACTCTCTTAGCCCCCTGCCACAGCACAGATGTCAGCATGGTAAAGCCCTCAGGCCGTCCCAAAGGGAGGGTGCGCCAAGCCCATGGCCAGCTTCCCCACACCATGCCTACCACTTACAAAGCTCCAGCTGAGCCAGAGGACTGCGATACACTTCAACGGAAGTCGGTGCAACCCTGTCTCCTCACCTGACAATGTGCCCTCGGCAGCTCCCCTCAGATAGCTGAGCATCCTGGTACCACGGCAGACCTCAGGAGCTGCAGTCCCACCACCAGGCTCATGGTCTCAAATAGTCATCCTCGTACCCATCAGTGCCGGGAAACATCGTTTACTACGCGGGGATTACATCACGGTTTTCACAATGCAAGTCATTATAATGACTTGGGCTGGATGGCGCTCTAGGACAAGGAATAGTATAATTTACGATCCAACACCTTCCCTAATGTACATAGACTGGATTTGGAATATTAAATTATACTACTCCTAAGTCCAGCGCCCTCCCCCGCAAGTCGTTGGAGCAACTTACGTTGTAAAAACCGCGATGTAAATGTATGCGTTGTAACGTCATACATCCATCAGTGCCACTGAGGTCATCTTCACAGCCTTATCCCCACCACAGGGGCACCAGCAGCAGCAGTCCACTTTAAAACAACTCAACTAGCATGGAATGGTGGTAACCTGTCTCCGATCACTGGGCCCGCCACTTGCAGCAGGAGCAGTACAGGCTTTTGCATGGACACCAGCACTAATCATCCCTACAAAGACTAGAATGCTTCAAGGATTTTCAGAAACAGCTATGCAAGGCACATACAGGCAGCCCCCCAACTCACCTGTTGCCACTTTTTAGGGGGATTGTTGCTGGATGAACAGCTCCAGCTTGCAGAGTCTCCCTCAACAGTAGCCATCTTGTGATCGGGTACTCTAACGCTCCCCCACCCCACAAAATATTATAGTTGGAATGCCTAAATTAATCAGTCAGACAGTCAAATCACTTTATTCAATCCTTATCTGATAAGATCATAAAAGCACAAAGCATAAAAACATTCATCATTATACAAAGTGTAAAAATATTCTGTTAAAACTATCCATAATAGACAGACTAAAAACAATTAATTCTAGCAAATATTGCAATCTCCTGGTCTTCCAGGAAAGAGATAAAAAAGATGCAACACAGTAACATACAAAGAGATCACACAATGAATGTAAAAAATAAATTCCTGGGCGGCATTACCTAAAATTGTATTTGCACTTGATTGGCAGTATAAATATTTTACTTTGGACAACATAAACTTACAGAATTAGATTGTGTAGACATCCCATCGCATGGGCAGGGCAGAAGCTCAAGTAAGGCAAAAATTCCTGATGGGTAGGCCAGCATACAGGGGAAAATATTTAGGAGAAACCTAAGTAAAATAAAGCTATGGTATTGGTTTATCACTGAAAGTAAGTATGGGGCTGTCCCTGCATGGTGAATTGGTCCCTCTAGAAAGGATTTTACAGAGCATTTGAGGCTATTATTATTGAGTCTTTCATTTGCCATTTGGTTTAAGAATCGAGTTTTGATCTCCTTTTTAGAAATGATAGAGCAGTTTTGTTGGCATTTCAAATAAATGTGAGAGAAGACTGTTTTTTGACATACATGACCCGAGGGATCTTATTTTAATGTTTCATGGAAAAACAGTCTTCAATAAACCACTGAGTAAGGTTAACGGATTCCCTTCTCCACATAGGCTTGCCACAGTGGATTCCCTCCCTCACCAGTTGGAAAAGTGGGCAACCCAAGATCCTTCGTCCACATGGCAACCTAAACATGGGTCTGTAGATGCTTTTAAGATGAGAGCATTGATTGTCATCCAGAAATCTCTAGAGTTATTTAAAATGGCGACCTGGTGAAGTTTGTTCCCAAGTGTCTTGCTTCAAGAGTTTTAAACTGGTCTACCTAGAATCTTTGTACTGGTGGTGCAAGAACTTGGCTTGGTTTGAGCTTTTTGGGGTGATCCCAAGAGCCTGATGTAGGTTTGATAAGGACCTTGTCCAAGATTGGTCAACCATCTAGGGGCACCATGGTTGGCAGTGGGGGTTTTCTTAGTTACCTCGACTAATATTAGCTCAAATGCAGTCATTACCATAATTGGGTCGCATTCAGATTGTAGATAGATAATAACCACCATAGGGACAGTTTTAACTTTATCGATTGTGGCTCATTTAAGAATAATCCCATTTTTTCCTTGTTATATGGGTTTAACATGCCTCATCTGCTTGGTATAAATACTTTCCCATCCCAATTGACCAGTGATGACAGCATGATCACTATAGTTAAAAATCTTTATTTGGATGTTAAAGATACAATTTTTTAAGAGGATCCGAAAATATCATATAGTCAATAGTTGAACCCCGGCTGGGATTTCTAAATGTTTTTTGAAACATGCCTGTGCTTGTATCAATAGGGTTTTATATTTCTAAATCATTAATGATAAGGAGTGTGTTCAGCGCATCTCTGTAAGAATTGTGCATGAAATGAGGGATAGACTCACCTGCCTCATCAGTTTTGCCACACACTGCTTTATTTAGAAAACCACAAGCATGCATTTTAAAATTAACCAGCCATAGGATATTACGTATCTGCTTAAAAGTATTAAAAAGTGTGTTGATTTTCCCTTCCAGTAGGTCAACAACCTTTTCTATATCGCCCACAAAGTTCTTGTTGGAAAAGTTACTTATGAGCCCAGCGTTACCTCCTGGGCCTTTTAAATGTAAACAGTTTTTTTAAGGGTCATCATAACAGGAGGACTGCACTTCCAAATCTAAGTGTGTTTTTCAGCAGCGTCAAAATCCCTCCACTAGCACGATGGGAGGGCAGGAGTAAACAATTAGCTGCAACTATCTAGGTGAATGGGACTGGTTTGACATGTTTCTTGTAAACATATAAGATCATCATAAGTAGTGACGTTATGCAACCATTCTTGATCGGACAGTTTTCAATCCTGCAATATTTCAAACAATTAGCTTCATCTGAATATTTGTTTCCATGGTTTGCAAAGGATTCTCTAACTCTGGTATGTCACAGCTAGCTACAAGGATGGAAGCCCTCCCATTCATCCTCTGTCAGTCAAATGCTTCGAAATCTGTCAAAGCAGAGAATCGATCGTGAATTGGGAGGGGGTTAATAGCTTGCCTCGGAGGGAGGGATTGAATCTCTGGGTAAAAAAAACTGGAGAAAGCCACAGAGCCTTGACCCCAAAAGTTGGCCCAAGCTGGTTTATAGAAAAAAATCAAATTGGTAATGCAAACATCTGGAAGTTCAATGATGGCCCTGTAGGTAATGATCCTAGCGATTGCTGAACCATAAAATTTGAGTTGAAGTGTACTACTACACAGTCACCCCCTTCTTGCCATTATAATTCGAGAGAGAATCTCCCCCCGCATGTTTGCTGATCTGGTGGCATGCTTTAGCTATCAATTGGTCAATTGCTTCCTTTTGGTTTCTATTTAACTTGGGGGCATTTGCCAAAATAATCACGTAGGAACAAGCAGATGGTGGAAGGGCCAGTCTGGTACGAGTATCTGATTGGCCTCCTCATTCAGCTGAGTACTCTCCTTCTAGCCTCTTGGATGGGGTTGGTAAGTCCAAGGCCATTTTCTCTCTGACAGTGGGGTGTTGGGATGAATGGGAACAGGTTGAGGGGGCAGACACTTGAATCGCTCAAATGGGTGATGGGTTGTGCTTGTGAAGTCCCTTGGCGCTGTGTGGGAAATACGACCTGTTATATAGCCTTTGGACTCATCGTCATTTCCAGCATTCATTGAAACCTGATTATCATTGAGATTATCGGGGGACACAAAGTTGGTACTGTGCAATCAATATAAGAAAACAGGTACCCAAACAATCAGGTTAATCTGTAATGTTCCTCCTCACATTGGAATGAGTAGCGCAATATTACAATCAATCAATGGGGGGAGGAAGAGTGCTGATCCTTATCTTGGTCGAGATAGGCAGAGACAGCACAAGCTGCGCTGAAGGAGAACCGCCCCGGTGAGGCGCTCCCTTCATTGACACTGACCCGAAGAAGTGTCGATTGTCACTTCAAGAGGTACAATGCAACCTCCCATTCACTGAAGAAACAGGTCATATTTACCTATTTTTTCACTTTTTTCACTACCCTGCACTGAGAAAGCCCACTGACCTATATAGGCGACCAGGGCTGTAACATGTCAACCGTATTTTAAATCACTATATCAGTGTGTTTGAATCCCTAATCATTCCATAGCTGCACACCATTTTTTCAATTCAGTTTACTCGAACCCAGACCAATTAAAGTTTCAGTCTGTTTGTTCGGGTTTTTTAAAACTTTCCTTGAGCACTTATCACCCATTGTTCACGATCACTACTGTTTTAACTAAGGGTAAATACCTCCTGGCGGAGGCTGCATAAATACTGACCCAAGGATTATGCACACACGTGTTAACAAGAGCGGGGTGACAACATATACCGCTACCAGATCCTAATTTACACGTGTATGAGGGTCTTTTACTTGGGAGACACCCCATACCGACCTGCATACCCTGGTTATGCAGGACAAGTGATCCTTACCCCATGATTCTTGAGTAGCGCAATATTAGCCATGATGTTGATTAATCTCCCCAAAAGGATTGTAATCTATTAATGATTGACTGTTTGATTCTGGAGAGCAATGCCTCAAGAGCTGCAATAGAGCCTTGGCGAGCAGAAGTTGACTTACTTAGTCTCCCCCTCCTTTTTTTCTTGCAGGGGGGATCTGTAGGGGAGTGCATACTTTTACCCAGCCAAGGGCTCTGTGGAATCTGGCAGTTAGAGTGAGTAATTACTGGTTTGGGATTTGGGGAATCGTTAGCAGGCCCAGATGAAGACTCGATGTTTAGATGCTCGTTTGTCAGGGCAATTTGCCCCATATAGAGCCTACGTCGGGCAATTTGGATTTTTTTATCCAGTTCATCAGAAGCCCGTAGGAGGAAGAAGTCCAGAGCATGAATGAACTTGTCTCCATGTGTTGCTGGATTAGATTTCTGGTTCCCTATTCTGTTACACCTGGACGGCCGAGGACTACCAAGTTTGAGGGGGGCCCAGCCTCCTCTGGGCATGGATGGACCTGCCCGTGGCCCAGGCATGGCCCGCAAGCATCCAGCACCACGGGGCCACGGTGATGCCAATAAATGCCTTCAGGTAAGTAAATGGCACTGCGGGGGACCTGGGAGTCTGGGAGTTAAAGTCCTCCCCCGGCCTGACCCCATCACTGAGGCGGCTTGCGGCAGGCATTCTAAGGCAGCAGGCCGCTGCGATGGTAATAAACACCTCCAGGCACAAAAATGGCACTGCAGGGGACAGGAAGTCTGAGAGTAGACATACTCCCTCGGACGGTCTCTGTGTCGATGCGGCTTGCTGCAGGCACCCTTGAATTAATCTTTACTTGGGAAGTACTAAGGCCAGACCCCCCATTTTCTCATTTGTGAGCCAGATCTCTATAGACAGTACCCAGTCAAATGCAAATCAGCCTTGGTCATACTCCAGTAGGAACTGTCCTGCCCAAACTGCCAGCCCAAATCCCCTCTGTAGAAGACAAAAGCAATTCCGGAATGGTTTTGCTCTGGTTAGGCCTGGTCAGTGAACTATGTGGCACAGTGAGTACAACATCGAAGGTCATGGCATATTCATTACACTTATGGCAGTGCACTTAGCAGTGCTTCATTGGTAAAAGAATAAGTGCAAGTGCACAAAGCTCTGTTTCGGCAGTAGTATTAAAAATTAGCACAGCAAACACCATCGCTGCATAGTGTTGACCTCACCTGAGGCTTAAAGCTGCTAGAGAATGCTACCATGCCATATTGACACGAGAAAACCAAAGAAGAAAAACTACCTTCCCAACTAAGTAAAACATTTGTTTTTAGCATAGTTGAAATGAACTTATTAGAAAATAAAATGCTAAAATAAAAATACCTAACCAAACGACAAAACTTTAGGTACTACAGAAGAAGTACAAAACCATCTACAACCTACAAACTGACCTGGAAAAAGACACAGAGAAAATATATAGGAATAAACCACTTAGTAACCATCTTCAACCCCTACACAGTACCCACAAATACATGTTTTAAATATAACCAATCATAAAATAAAGCAGCTGATCCATACTACAAGGCCCTCAATGGAAATATTAAAAAAGAACTGCAATTATAATCAACAACAACAGATATGAGAGTATAAAATCAGCATCCATTTGTGTAATATTTTATGTACATTAGCAATACTAAATAAGAAACAAAAATTGTATTTAAATATATTATTGAAATATTTCCAAACAGAAATACAGAAAAAGCAGGATATATCATCTCATAGAAAGGGAAACCATTTCTCTCTCACAAGGGCTACACGCACAGCCAAAAAGGCAAACGCACTGCTTATGCATGTCATTGGAAGATGGATACACACAATTAAGTTGTTATTAGTGTTAGATACCACAACCACCCCCACATGTCACTGAAATCGAAGTAAGGCATGTAGCTCAATATTTAGGAGAGGCAGGCATTCGTTTGCAAGAGTCCACCACTAAAATTCTAAAGAAGTTACTCTCTAAAGAGCTGATCACAGTGCAGCTACTAGCTTTACCCACTTTAATGGCACAATCTAAAAAAGACACTCCTGCTTCCCCTAGATAATACAAAGACATCCAAATACCTGAGAACTTAGCCCCCACATGTAATAATGAATACTTCTTTCTACATGATGATCACCACACGGTGCTTGCCACGTAATGGTGTGAAATGTAGGGGGGTACGCCCCAAATGCACCCTCACCTCCCACAACACAAGGGGGGCCCACAACGGGCCCCCAAACCCAATCCGTGCCAGCCTTTCCATGATGGTTCCACCACCATGGAAGGGCTGTCTACAGCCAACATCCTAATTTGGCGGACGATGCCTGCTAGGCACCATCATCAATTTGCTGATGGAGCCCGCTCTGCCAGGCAACATAAGGATTGCCTGTGGTTGTTGTGTGGGGGACGTCTTAGCGAGCGCCACGGTTGCGGTGAGATTCCCCCTGCTTTCAAAAATGCATAGGTTTGCTAGGTTTCCCTAGGTGCCAGCAGAGCTATCATTCCAAATCCACAGGTAAGCATTTTGTGAAAAAGGATCAGTATTCACTGTAAAAATGTGGTGTATCTACGTTGCGTTTTGGGCAGTTTCCTGTCCTCGGCACTAACCTACCCACACAAGTGAGGTACCATTTTTATCAGAAGACTTGAGAGAATACAGGGTGACTGGAAGTTTCTGGACCCACACAGATTCCAGAACATTTCCTCACAGAAATGTGAGGAAAATGTGTTTACAACTGTGTGTCCTTTTTGTGTGGCCAATGTCTTATAGTGCACTTGCGTATTGTTGGTCTGCTGTGGGGGATGCGGATCTGTTGTGGGGAATTTGTTGTGCTTTTGTTGCTGTGGCAATGCCAGTTGAGTCTGTGATTTGAGTTGTGATTGGGCTGTGTGAGGTGAGGATGGCCTGAGGTGTGCCAGTGTGTTTGTGACCTGTGCCTACAAAATGGCGTTGCATCATAAATGTACGTTTGTTGTGGGTGGTAGAGATGCTTTGTGAGAAGTATTGTGTGTGAGAGAGCTGTGTTAGGTGACTGTTTTGTAGAGATATCCTTGTGTTCTAATGTTTCATTTAAGTGTGAGGGTACAATGGTTTGAGTTGTGTCAGTGTTTGAGGCCTGTGCCCTACGAATTGGTGTTGTCTGCATGTGTGCGTGATGTAGAGATTATCTGTGTGTGAGTTGTGTAAGATGACCCCACTATGTAGTCATATACCGGTAGTGTAATGTGTCATACATGTGTGGTGCAATGTCTTGTGAGTAGTAAATTCTGTGGTCATACATATGCACGTCAGAAAGTGTTTGTTATAGTAAGTGGTGAGTTTGCACCCCCAGGTATCCCATCCACCGATCGATGTGAGCAGACAGTTCAAAATAATTAAATAGTAGGTTCTAGAGGAAGAGGTTAGAGAGAGCAAGAAGTGGGCGGTTCCGGTGAGTTGACCACGGCCAAACTCGGCTGCAGTCTTACGTGTAGAGCGGAGTGGAACTTCACTGAGGTTTTATTCAACTCCATTAAATTTCACGTAGTGAAGCTACACAAGTTCTGCCCAGCTCTACCGCTGACCCCAGTGAGCTTAAAATGTACTGCTCCATCTCTCTTCTCACTTTCCCCATCAATGTCCTCAAGAAGGCCATCTCACAGTACTGAGATTGCCCTAATTGCTGCCACTGATGACATCAAAACTATCCTTGAGTGGAGGAGATTAGTGGATTTGATCCTCCTGGGTCCCTCAGCAGCATTCAACACTGTATCCCACAACACACTCATCAAGAGACTACACCAGATTAAGATCCAAGAATATGCTCTAAAATGGATTGCATCATTCTTCATGGGATGAACCCAGAGAACCTGCCTACCAACCTTCACCTCGGGACCCAAGAGCACCATCTGCTGCATCACCCATGGGGCATCACTCAGCTCTACCTTGTTCAAAACTTACATGAAACCACTAGCCAATATCGTCAGAACCCATAACTTCCAATGCAGAGGACACCCAGCACATCCTCTTGCTCTCAGAATATTCCTCTACCACCAGGACCAACTTTCACAACTGCATGACGAGTGTCACTGACTGGATGAAGACCATCTGCCTGAAGCTGTAAACAGATAAGACTGAAGTGCTGATCTTTGGTAACAACACATCTCCCTGTATTGAGACCTGGTAGCCATCCGAACTCAGACACACACCTACACAGACTGTGCCCATAACCTTGGCATCATCATGGACAGCATATTCTCCATAAAATGTCAGATCAATGCCATCTCTTCTGCCTGCTTCCAAACCCTCTGCATGCTCTGAAAGATCCTAAAATGACTCCCTGTCAGCAACTGAAAAACCATAAATCAAGTCATTGTTACAAACTGGCTAGAGTATGGCAATGCAATGCACTCTATGCAGGAATCACCACCTAACTCCTGAAGACACTCCAGGAGATTCAGAAGGCAGCCGCTAGCACCCACATCGCCACCCATATCAGGAACCTCTACCTGCTCCCCATCCAGACAAGATGCAGCTTCAAGATGCCTACAAGGCCTTCCACAAGACCATATTTGTACGTATACTAATGAGGATGAATCATCAATTAATGGATTAAAAGCCTGATAAAGTCCCATTTTGATGATGAAACACTTTGGCTGGGCTGCTGTTGGATAATTGGATGATTAATAAAAGAATAAAGAAAACATTTTGGATTGATACCTGCATTGCTGGATTTCGAAAAAAGACTATTTACATCAGGTGATAAGCTCTCAAGAAACGTGTTAACACTAAGCTTAACCAGAAACATTCAAGTGAATTTCTCTGGATATTTCATGCACTTCCTTTTTTGTAAGTGACTTTGAGTGTGAGTGCTACATTCTATGAGTACTAACACTTGGGGCCAGTGGCGGCTGATGACATGTGAAAGTGGTGAGATGTAAAGGTTGGGTATGACTTTTATATAGCGACTACACAAGCAAGTTTAAAGGACAAATGTGGGGTCCTGGGGTGTCACCCTCCCGAGAAAAAATGACAAAAAAAAAACGTATTGTAAAGCAAATGAATTTCGTGATTACACGTCACTGCTTCCAAACATACACCGCACTCACATTTAGGCAATGTATTTCCTCTTGCCTTGTAAAAAGTTTGACATCTGTGTACTCCAATTACACATTTCCACAGAATTCAAGTTTCATCTGGTATAAACATTGTTCTGTGTGCTCTGGAGAAAGGCCACCCCACTTCAGACACTTTGCCTTGTCTTCAGCCTCATCACCAGAGCTCTCAATCAAAGCCCCTCATAACCACCTGGTATGGCTCAAAGTATGCACAGAAAAGAAAATACCGATAAACAACATAACAACAAAAGAAAATAGCTAAGTTTTGGGGAAATAAAGCATGTGAAATAAGAGAGGAACTAAGGGCCCGATGTAGGTAATTCCTATTTACCAACTCTTAAATACCGAATCATACCGATTCGGTATTTAAGAGTAGGTAAATAGGAAGGGGGCAGATGTAGGTAATTCCTATTTTAGAATTACCGAATCTGTAAGATTCGGTATTTACTGATTCGGTAAATACTGAATAGGTATTCCTATTGATTCCTATGGGCCTTGAAGGCCATCGGAATCAATGGGAAATACTGAATCGGTATTTACCGAATCCTGGCAGGGGGAATGGTGTGTCACTTTGACACCCTGTAGCACCCCAATTGCAGGCTTGTGTGCCATGTGGCACACATACATGCCCTAAGGGCATGTCTGTGTGTCACATGGCATAGGTGTACATGCACAGATGTGCATGTACACTGGAATTCGGTATTTACCAACCACTAGGATTGGGTGGTAAAATAAGAATTCCTAAGGGCCTGTGGCACTGCAAACTGTGCCACCTACATCTGGAATTACCGATTCGGTAAATATACAGAGTCCGTATTTTACCGAATCTGTAAATTTACTGAATCAGTAAATTTACAGATTCAGTAAAATTCTGGCCCCCTACATCTCAAAAACCAATTACCGGTCGGTAACGGCCAAATCGGCTGTTACCGACCGGTAATTGGCGACCTACATCTGGCCCTAAATCGCTGACATGTACTGCCTTAACCTTTTTACCATTCATTGTTTGTAAATCAATCTATGTTTTTAGTATCAATGTTAAGTTAGGAGGGCCAGTTGCTATGTCATAACTCAGATGAATGTCTACTGTTAGCACAGTTCTCGCTTTACGATTGATACTGATATTTGGATCATATTATTTTGATGCACTTTTTATTTAGAGCAAACTCGACCCGGAGGTATTGCAGTGCTTTACATGAGCACCGGTTTTCTTACACAAGCACACATTCATTTTTGGAGGCACGGGGAGATTAAGTGATTTACTCAGAATCACAGGTTGTTGGGCTAGCGGCTAGACTTGAAAATGGTTCCCTAAGTTCCCTAAGGTCAAAGTCTGCAGCTCTGGCCATTACACCACATCCTCTCACCAAACTATTCAAATTGTCAACAACTCTGTTGGCTGACCCAAGTATGACATCACATGCTGATTTATCAATAATATCAGTGATCGGTTCAATCATGACCGCAAATGCACAATTATCAGAAGAATCGCTGGGTTAGTTCACAACACAAATAAACTCATTCACCATGACATAACTGTACAGATAACCTGCTGTGATGCTGTAACTTTAGCAGAGTAGGAATTGGGAAATGTCTTCCTGAGAGATTAGCATTTAGCCCTTCACTACGAGATAGCGCCATGAAGCTGGTGACAATTTGGTGCTGTGTGACTGAAGTGCACTGGCGCTTATTAGCTGCTGGTTGACACTGTGGTATCATCTCGATTTTAAATAGAGCAATTGCATTCATTTCATAGGAGACACAAGCAGGAGAAGGTAGCCATAGCTTAAGTAAAACTCCACCGAAATCAAGTTGAGTCCTGTGCATGTATAAGGCAGGCCGTTCAAAGAGGTGCACACAGCGTAGCAGTGCTTCAATGTAAAGAAGATAAAAGGCGCTGGACGCTATGCCATTGGTCAATACCAACAACAGGAGAGTAGTTTGTATGAATATCTCTGCTATAGCTATTATTAATTAGACACAACGTGCCTCTGAGGGTCAACAAAATAGTCGTTATTTACTAATTCCATGGATGTGTCTGAAGATGAAAGGCAAAATAAGTTACGAACGTATCGCGCCCATCCCTCAACCCACCGATTTTTCAATGTATGCTCCAGTGAAATGCCATTCTTGAAGATCTACGTGTGCAAGCTGTCTGTTTGCTTCCAAGCGCCAAGGGTCTGGCTCGCACAACAGCGGTATAAAACAGACCAGTTGGGAGGAAGGGGTGGGGGGAGCAGACCACAAACAACTTCTGAGTGTGAAAAAGGCCGCTTTATTGGAACAGGTGCGCATCACAATACATAACTCCTCGGCCAATGCCTTACAAAACTCAGCCTCACTAAATAAAACACTTACCAAACCCCTATTCCCCTCCCCCGCCCCTAACAGTTATTTGCAACCCGCCCCTACCCCAGCATTACAACATTACAAATACAATATCATAATTCAATGCATAACACATATGCTTATAAAACTAAACATCTAATATACCAAAAATCCCATGCCTGCCCCTTCACCACTTTACTATCACCCAACCTCTGTAAACGCCCCAACAATCAACCTGCCCAAACAATCCCTGTCGATGACCCAACTTTAACTATCCAACACAAAAACTCAGCCAACCCTGGCAAAACTTCCACCCTTCCCCGCCACCCAGAAAGCCGGCGAGGGGAGAAAAACTACCCCCCCCCTTTCTGCCCCCAATCCAAAACAGTAATGGCGCCTGACTAATACAAAGAACCACAGATACAGGTAAACCCACAATTACCACACCCTAGAATGCACCTGTACATAAGACATCTGGAAAGCACTTCTATCAACTCAAGTAAATAAAGGTCCATACCTATTCTAGATAAATGGATACCATCGCTCCTGAAAAAATCCACGGAATCAAACTTAATGTCCCTATGGTAAACTATACCAAATCCTAATGACCTGCAAAATCTAGAAATTTCCAAATTGACCTTCCTACGCGCCCTATCAATCGCCCTAGGATTCGGCACACCCCTCCAAATCCTACGCGGCACCAGCTCAGTCCACAAAACATGGCAACCAGACCACTTCTCCTTCAATAGTGCCAGATCTCTTTTTATGCCCCTTAACAAGACAACTCCCTTCACCCCACAAAGTTAATTTTCCCCCGAATAAATGAGCAAAACATCCGGACATTAGCCCCCCACCAACCATTTATTCAAAGACGGAACATACTCCCTCCATAACCTTCCCCCTTTCCCTTCCAAACAATTTTAAACAAGCGTTGATTGAAACCCAACATCCTCCCGAAATAACAACTGCCAGCTTGTACATGGGCCCAATTAACAAAAGAATTCCCCACTATCCAAATGGTCAATTCCAGAGAGCGGGGGCCCGCTACGGAACCAGAAACAAGAAAAAACAATATGAGCTTAATAAAAAAGAGGTAGACGCAAGCGCTTCTTCTGCATTGCACCGCACATAGTGTTTAAAACAGTTGGAAGACCAGCGCCCCAGACGCATAATGTCCCCCCTAGACCAACCACGATTACCAGCTTTGGTTTCTGCCCCAATCCTAAAAGAATGAGTCCCAAACTGTGCCCCATCCAGGCCTAATTCTTTCAATGCTTTACGCAGCACCATCCGAAGCTGATAATCAGCCACTCTGCCCCCATCAGTGTGGCTGAAAACCCTTGATCCATCTTCCCCACCAGATTGCCTCCTCCAAAGCCTGGCCCAATGCAAGGGGCATGTCGAAACCAGGGAAGCAGCCTCAAACCAAACCCCCTTTCCACGACTTCTCTGATCAGTTTTCGCGCTAGCCAACCAAATATGAATGCAATTTTCAGCGAAGAAAACCTCCTGCCAAGTTAACCCTACACGTAACCTGGAACCTAATAACTCATAAACCCGGAAAGCACCAAAAAACATCCAAACCATAAGCGTGGAAAACAAACACACTTCAAAACTATCGCTAGAAACAGCAGGTAACACTGCCAACAAACGCGCTAAAATCTGCCAAGATAACGGCCTACGTGTCAAACATGCCCTGCCCCGCTCCCTCTCCCAACTCGCCAACATTCTTCTCCCTACCTCTCCGGCAGACGGGGAATAACCCCACAAAGGTTTCCCCGTAAAGGAAATACCTGCCAATTTTCCAGCCATGGTAACCTTAGACAGTCCTTTCCCAATTAAATCAAGCAGAAACTGAATCACATCTTTGGAGCGTCTCCATGATTCCACCCTCCTACAGGCACCTGATGCTAGGAATTCCTTCCAAGATAATGCATAAGCTGCACGCGTAGAAACAGACAACGAACCTACCACCAGCTGTACAACCCTATGTTGCCTACATACCACAGATGTTCCGGCATTGGTGTCGGCGTCCTGTCCGCCTCCTTGGCCAGCCCATGGAATTTCTCCCATTGCGAACGAGACAAAGCATCCGCAATGTCATTGTCCACACCAGGAATATGCAGAGCCCTAACTGCAATATCATGTCTCATGCAACTAAGGACAAGCACCTGCATCAACTTCAAAACCTGCTCGTCCCTGGCCGACTGTCTGTTGATGATTTGGACCACAGCCATGTTATCAATCCTGAATAACACCTTCTTATGAGCCAGTTCCTTGCCCCACAATGTCAGTGCCACCAACACCGGGAAAAGCTCCAGAAAAGCGATGCTCCTCCCACCATTCTTCCACTGTTTAGGCCAGCTCTCTGCGCACCACTTGCCCTGCCAGTATATACAAAAACCATCACTGCCTGACGCATCGGAAAAGATCTGAACATCCCACTGAAAATCCTCTTCCCGGAACAATGGTATACCCATAAAAGAATGCAGGAATGTTCTCCGCATACGCAGATCTTCCTTCACCCCCACCGACAAGTGTACATGATGGTGAGGCAGATAGTGTCCTGACAATGCACGCCCAAGTCTCCTGCAAAAAGTCCTTCCCGCTCTGACAACCCTGCAGGCAAAATTGAGATGTCCCAACAGAACCTGAATGTCCTTCACCGTTACCTGGTTCTTTGACAGCATTTCTTCCAACAACAACATTATTGTCTCTTTCTTCTCAACTGGCAATCACGCCTGCATTTCAATAGAATCAATGTCAATGCCCAAGAAAGATATGGTTGTATATGGCCCCATCGTTTTTTTCTGGTGAGCCCAGAGAACCCACAAAAAAGAAGTTATCTAAGTAATATGTTACCAGCCGCTGTCCAGTGTGTCGTATGAAATACCACTGTAAAAAGGTACTGAAACACTCGAACTGAGCACAAGACATGGAACATCCCATTGGCAACGCCTTAGCCGCGTACCATTGACCTTCAAACTGGATTCCTAAAAGATTCCAATCATCCGGGTGTACGGGAAGCAAACGAAATGCAGATTTTATGTCGCATTTTGCCATCTCTGCAGTTGAGCCCGCGGTCACAACCAGTGACATAGCAACGTCAACTGAGGAATAGGACACTGAGACTGACTCCTCGTCAATAAAATTATTGAAAGAAAACCCCTCAGGCCACGATAGGTGTTGAATTAACCTGTACTGCCAGACTTCTTTTTTGGCCACCACCCCAATCGGGGACACAATCAAGTCTTCTAATGGCCATTCATGAAAGGGACCCGCCAGCCGTCCTTCTCGCACCTCTTTATCCAATTTGTCCTGTGCCACTGACTTATGCTCAAAGGCTGATTTCAAGTTCTTGGCCCACTGCCTCTGCCGTGGCCCTTCATACCCAAACGGAACCCTTCTTCAAAACCCTCCAACAGTAGTCGTTTTGCTCATAGATCTTCATAGTCCTGCAAACTGGCCCTCAAAACAGCCAACCTAACTGGCGTAGGAGCCCTTGGGCCCAGTCCCTTGGGATCCCTTAGCTCCCCTACTATCTTGGAACTGCTGTGAACGCCCTGCTTTGTTACCACCCGACTGCTGCCACTGTTGATTTCCTTGCGGCTTAAGTCCCCAACATCTAACTAAAGGGTGCTTCCTTCCACACTGAGAGCATTCATGCTTGAATCTACAATACTCCTTGGTGCACATGCCCTTATTAAATTCCCATAATTCTCCTGACCCCACTTGAGTGGCTGTTGTAGACCCCACCCCTCCCCGGGTGGGTTTCCCTTGAAAGGGCCTGTACACTAAAGGTAAACCGCTTGCAGGGAATATAGTCTTACCCCCAGCTGACGCTCCCATAGTGTGCTGTCATAAATCTGCATCTAATTCACCCCACTTTGCCTCTAGATCTCACGCCATCCGAGCCCTAAACTCCTCATAATATTGAGTCCAGGCATATCCACGCCCAGTAATCTGCGCTTTCCGAATCACGTCCATATATTTAAATATGGCCACACAGCGCTCAGGAAACTTCTCACTATATACACTTGCATATATTAAAAAAGCTGCTGTCCAATTTTCAATCGTTAACGGCACCTTAGGCCGCTTAGCCAATTCATACTCCTCCTCCTTAGACTCTTCTTTAGATCGCACTTCTCTGTGCAGTAGCTTTAAAATCTCCACATATTCCCCTTTCCAAATTCGCTCTTTTGTGGCAAGCATCAAAGAAACCGCCCAGGGGCTTCGTCACACCCATATATAGTAATCTTTTAAACTTGAATTCCTTACTCGGTACGGGGACTTTACTCGATACTTCTGGCTCAGTATTCATTCCACTTTCAACCTTTGCGCCTGGCGCTACGTTCCCCACAGTCCCCACACCCTGATCTTTTTCATATTTACCCTTATGGAGCTTACCACCCAGCTCCTCCCGTACCATCTTTGGTTTGGCCCATGGGACAGCACTCTCACCTGGCTCTAGCAAGGGTGCCCGACCAGGCGCCGCTCTCCATGCCAGCTGTTCAACTGGGTCCACCGTTCGAGGAGCCCCCACCAATGGGTCCCAACAACACCGCCCTCCTGGGCTGCACCATCGGCATTGTCTGTAAAACACTAGGAGACATATGAGAAGGCACCCCCCTCCTCATTATCCATCAGTTCCCCTTCTATCTGTAGAGGATCGGATACAAAACCAACACTCCAGGCCTTACCCGACCCAACATTACTGACACCAGCCCTAGTGTCCAAAATTGATTCATGTGGGGGAGCCGACTGTACCTGCCGTTGCTCCCCCTTGAGTCGGTTGTCTTGAAGGTACCTATCCATTGGACCAGCTGACCCACAGGCCTTGCTGGTTGTTGGGGCCAGCGAGGTCACGCTAGACCTTCGTGCGCTGGCCGCACAGGATCCCCGCCGGTATGGAATCTGCCGCGCTAGGCTCCACCCTCCCTTCTCCTCGGTGCAGTTGGGCCGCACTTCGCCCTACCGAGTCTGCCGTCCCTCGATGCTCCCTAACCTGCAAAGAAAAATGTTGGACTGGTGTGCTGGGACCACGCCACAAACTCATTGCCCTAATCACCTCACTGCTCGCAAAAGCGCTTACCCTTGACCCAGCGCCGCCTTGACCTACAACTAGCGACCTACCCTTATTAGCCCGTTGACAAACTGGGGGAGAGGGATCCCCCTCCAATTCCACTTCACTCCATTCCAACATTTCCTGCGTCAATGGTGCAGAAACCGACGCCACTTAAAAATCAGTTCTCAACCCCCCAACGGACCCCACAGATTCCAACCTGAACCCTTCAAAACTCTGCAACTTCCCAACACCTTTCAACCCACTCTCGCTCCGAGGACGGGAAACCAGCCCACTGTGACCCCTTCCCACCATGCCCCTAACACCTTCCGACCAAGAGGGAAAAACATCTAGGCCCTCCCAAGCTTGGGCCCCCACTGCCAGATCCAGGTCCTCCTCAAACAGCTCATATTCTCCCCCTTCCTCACCTGAAACAAGGCCTTGAACCCCCCTCCAAAGGCTGCAACACATCCCACCCTCCCACCTGTGCCCACTCCCCCTCACCAGGTGAACTACCCCCTATTGAGAAAGCTTTGAGAGGGTGAAAAAAGAAAAGGGCCAAATGTATCCCTCTCACCCCTCCCTTCCCCGCCATGTACCACACCTATCTCTTTATCTCTTTGGCTCAAAAACAACTTCTCTGCCCTAGCAGGGGTCAGTGCCTCCATGGCCCACTCCCCTCCACCACTCTTAACCCCAACATCAGAAAACCCCCGAAAAACATCTGAGGTCGACTTCTGCCTAAGGGGCTCCCCAACCACTCTCCTGTCCATGTTTTCAGATACCTCTCTCTGCCCTGAAAGAAAAACTGCACCGTGCTGGTCCCCCCCTTGAGGCCTATTTGACAGCCTGGGGGGATCGAGAGGGACCACACTCTGCTCCTCCTACTCCTCACCCACTAACGCTGCTGCTGCCCACCCAGCCGAAAGAGACGCCGAACGTTTCTTTCCACCGCGGCCGCCACCTCGCTTTGCACCACGCGCGGGCGCTGACAGGCTGCTCCTTTAGCAAGACAGCCACCGGCTCCCCCAGTAGCCCTCTGGACGCGCTCCCACAGCCTGCAGCTCTCTCGCCCTCCTGGAGCCCTGCACTTCACCCCCTCTGCTCCAACGAGACCTCAGTGAACATGTCGTTGGAAGATGTCCGTGTTCTGGAGGCCCTTCATCTTTTAAGCGAAGCCGGCCAGTTGGATTTATGGATTGGTGAGGTGTCTGGGCCTCCACTCCCGGTGCGGCTGGCCTTGGCAGGTGTAGCCATGGTGGTGGTGGCTTGCACGTCACCGAAGTGTCCTAGGCTGGTGGTAGCTGTGGAACGGGGCCACCTGCGTTTGCGGAAGTCGGCCCCGGTGCGGATCGCGCAGCATCGGGGCCCCCCAAACAGTCCGTGGGGGGCCTCCGGATTGTCGGCCGCCCCCCCAAGTCCCCCTTCAGCACTGCAGGCTGGTCTCAGGTCTGCACATTCCCTGGCAGGCAGCTGCTCCCTCGGGGTTTAACGTTATTTGGATGAATTTTGGGGGGAAACAATAACAGCAGCTTTGCTCGTAAAGAGGCCAGCGAACTACAGCAATGGACTGGGGGAAGGTAAACATCTTTGCAAAGAAAGCGATTAACAACTAATGCCTCATCTATAGAATCAACAGGTAAAAGTGCCTACAATTGATTCTTTCTTCTACTCATTCTCATATGTTATGAAGTCATCTGGAATAAGCTCTGAGCAGTAGCTTACTTTGAGTTATTTCGAAAACAATATTCCTTGTTTTAACATGAACAGATCTATTAAAGACTGCAAAGGAACAATACTCAAACCGCTTGTATACTTCTTGAAACACAAATTTATGTTGAGAAAATAAACATATTGAAGGTTCCATAAAATACCGCACATATAAACAGTGACCGAGATTTAGAAGTTTTTTGTTGCTGCTCTTGTCTCATTGACACTTATTTGGTCACCCATTCCATACACTAGATACATAAAGAAATTGTAACTTATTATACAGAAGCAATTCCTATAGTGAGAAAAATCACAAAAAAAGTGAGTGCAGTTTCGGTCTATGTAGTGTAGGCATCTGCTAGACCATCTTCAGGACGGTATTTTCATATGTTGAATGACCCTGGGAAAGCTAAGCACATGACTATATATGATTGATTTGAGGGCTTTTAGATGTAGTTTGGTCCGTTGAATTCATTGCAATGATATGGAGATGGAACGCACACGGGGCAATCACTCCTCCAACAGTCCACCATAAGAGTAATGTTATTAATTCCAACGTGTCTAATCGCTTCCTTTTCCCCCCAGCCATGCTCTTGAGCCCTGATTTCCCTTTGAATGATCATGTGGCCACATCCTCTCCCTCATGCACTGTGTCTGGATCACCCTGACTCAAAGTTATAAAGGTGGGTAAAAGTGGAGTTGAGACACTTTACAGTAAGTGTTTCAGCTGTAGCTTCGTTGAAGACCCCAGTGGCAGGGATGGGTTGAGCGGTCAAATCAGCGGGTGTGGTTATTGGGGCTATTGAAAGTCTACATTCTGCAATGTCTATATTTTTATTAATAGCCCCCACCATTTTTTGCTGAAAGCCATCCAGGGTAGTATCAGTACTTTTAGTAGCAGGCATGGCTTTCCTTTTCCCCATGACATAAGGACTCTTATGTGCTCACAGTTAAAACGTTGAAAAATAAACTTTTTACCGTAACGCAACTCCTCCTGACTAGGGCTTGACTCCTTTAACCCAATGTGTGGACTTGTAAAACCAAGAGGGGAGGCCCAACCCAGTCTCCTCCGGGCTCTGCGACTGCGATAACCAAGTCGGGCGTCCCGCTCTGCGGGAGCCCTTTGCCTGTTTTGAAGCACCTCCAGGCGCACAGAGATGACAGTGGCAGCAACGAACCACAAGGCAGACCGGTGTCTTGAGGTCCTGACCCCAGTGGCAGCTGTGATAACCAAGTCCAGTGGTCTAAGCCTTGGTGTGATGAGCCAAGGGCTTTAATACACATGGACAAAAGAGAATGGCATAGCTAAAATTGCCTGTGTACAGGTAGATCATGCATGCAAATTGGAATCGAACTCTCATACTAGTGCAGTAGCACTGGATACCACATTAAATGTAGGCTACAACATCTGAAAGTGGTAAGGAAGCACTCCAGTAACATAAACACACTTGACGGAAAAAGTTGTATCTTGGTATGCCACCTCCCAGAAGGAAGATTTAGGGATGAGTGCAGTGAGAAGCATGAAACTCAATTCACTATTCCACCGCAGTTGACTATAAACTTAGGATGACTGAGAGAGATTTAGGAGAAGGGCATTAGAGTGAATATGTGATTATGAACATTAAAGAGGCAAATATCAATTCCAAAAACGGTTATTATAACCAAAATCAGAAGAAATAGGGAACAAGAATAAATACTAAGCAGAGCTCAAGATTTATATTTAGTATCCCTTTCTATTCTTACATTGATGCATATTCATTTAAATAAAAATGTGTCATATTAGTGAGCCCTGAGCTGCAGAACCCCTGCAATGAGTCACTACACAGGCAGACAAACATTTTCATCACTTAGGGCCAGATTACAAGTCAGACTAACAGCAGCCCTGGTCTGTCAGGAGCATTACAGCTTCAAAAGTTGCTGTGGCTAAGGACCACTGAATGACTGCTCTCTTGCAGTGGTTGAGCAGAGCCACAGTGTAACATTCTTAGTGGGACTGGTAGAAGTCCGGCACAACATATTACTTAGATCTGCCACTTTCATAGCGGGAGCCCCACCATGAAAAGGCTAGCAGTGGAGGAACAAAGGGACCCTACAGGGCCCCCATGTTCCCCCCGCCATGGGGAAACCTTCCTGTCTGTATTGCCCTAAAATTCTGTCAATGTCCATGACATGTTGGAACTTTTTTGCCATTCCCATTGCAGTGTCTGTTTTCCAGGAACCACCATGGCATAGCAGTGTCAGCGGAGAGATGGCAAAAGTGTGCCAAAGTCGTAATCAGCCCCTCAGTTCTATTTGCAGAGCTATAGTAAGATAACCCACAAGATATCAGAGAGCTAAGTATCCACAACAGGATTGTTTAGGATCAGATAACCCTACCTAATTCATGCACATTCCTTATGTAAAAGAACATATTTCTAAAAAGAATGAGTACATACCAAAAACATTTACATATTACCCTTAAATGTGGTTGTGTCCTCAGGTATCAATCAGTTTCCCCAAGTCAGTAAACCATTTTAGTACCAAAGACTGCTGTGTGCAGTACAAGGTGCAACTCCTGCTAGACCTCCCACAGTAGCCAGATGACCAACAGTACTTTGCCAGCTTCTCCTTTGTCCTATGATTATAGTCATGCCTACTTTTCTAACTCTCTACCAGGCCTGCGAGTTGGAGCTACAGCGCTGACTATGTGAACTCATCCTGCCCACAAAGTAGCTTTTTAAGCTAGTGGAAGTTTTGAGATGAAAACCTCTTTTTCTTGCTTTGTCAATTGACCTATAACAATTTCAATTCCTCCTGTGTAAACTTAAGCTTCATCTTTCATACACTCCTATGAGATCCAACACTCTTGTTCTGGGGGCTCTACTAGCTTATACCCGCCTCCTGGTTTCACATCTTCCTGGTTGACACAATCAAGAAAATTTTCATCAGATGTAGGCCAGCTTTTAAAATGTAGTGCAACATAATGATGACTTGTTTATGTAACTGTGTTTTGTGCCACACAATCGTAATTGTCACACAATGAAGATTTGTATTATGCATTACTATTGCACAACACATAGTAACTATGATATTGTCCATAGCCCATGAAAAAAACAGAGGGTTCACTTGTTATATGTTTATAACTGGAAGGTTATGTTGTTAAAACAAATGTTTTACAGTTTAATCTGTTTTGGTTTGTCTTTTTGAAATGTGATTTAGTAAATTGCAAAATACTTAGGGACATATTTAATACTTTCTGGCACAGTTAGTAACCTTGCTGTGTGTTGTACCTGGTTTCTCCTCCTTTCTAGTTGCTCAAGCCAGTGTGAGTGTGGTGTCTGCGTGGAATGTTGGAGCGCGTGATGTTAGTGAGTTTAGAATGTGAGAGTGCCTGTGTGTCTGTGGAATGACAGTTGAGCTGTGTGAGCTGAGCTACTAACATCTTGCTCCTGGTGGAACTGACTAATTTACCATCTACTTACTATCTATGGACCTTGAATTACCATCCTCTGTAACTACATGGAACTTGTACTGATCTACAAATAAACCTACTTCTTGGGTAAACTACTTGGCCTCCTCCGGATTCATATCTTCTTTTACCCACAACATTTGGCGACGAGGATGGGATTTACAGCGTGCAAAGTTCATGAATGAATATACAACCAGAAATGAAAATGAAGAGAATAGAACCCATGTCTTCTGCTGAAACGGAAATACTGAAACTGAAACGGAAATAAAGTAAGAACCACCCTGGTAAGTCCCACCAGTGTCTTTTTAACAACAGACAGCCTACAAACCCAGGGTGTGCTTTTAATTAATATTGGCAAATTATTTTGCTGTAAGAACTGCGTGCTAAAATAACTGAGACTGATGTATCACCATCTCACCATGCGTGAAAGAGTTAAATTGGAAAAGTCTCCTCGAGCACGTAATTACTGAGTGAAAGTGTTCTGTGAGCTCTGGGAGCTGTTTAGAGTGTGGCTCATACTTCGACATTATTTAAATAAACTTGAAAGTGTTCTTTGAAGACATAGTGTTCTCACATCGTCTTGGTTTAACCAACATGAATTTAACTGCGCAATCCCTGAAGTGAAGTTATACTAAAAATAGAAGTCAGTGTGTACTTTAAAATTGATGCCATGGAAAATGAAAGTCATCAAGTACTTTTAAAATAATGCCATTTGCTGCTCGATGCTAACCTGAGAATATTGTTTAACTGGGCGCCTGTTTATCTGCGTCCGCTCTGATCCTTTCCCCTCCTTGCCACTTTCAAATATGATGACGTTGTGGAATCTTTGTGTGGCTCAGTGGAGAAGCGAAGTCCTGTGTTCGTCACCCTGCGTCACCGCCATGCTACATGGAAGTACTGTTTTCGTCATTCCGCTTTGCTACGTAACGTGAAGCGTTTTTATTTCCTGCCCGGTTTCCATGGCTGCGCTTTTCTGATGCTTCCTGGTTCGAGTGTGCAGCTTGTTCAAAGTTGTGGAAACGGTCACATCAGCTGTTTTCATGGTCGTCATTGGACTATCGGACCATTCTCTTCAAGATTGCAGTAGGATCTTCGATTTCGTGATACTATTTTCTGAGTGATGCTGCCATTATCTGGCTAGTTTTCGTGTACAATTTACAGCTAGCTTCAAGAAATGTTTTTGTTTTGGATTACACACACGTTTATTGTTCTTCTTACGTGAATGCTGATTTATAATGTTTATGGATTGCTCGCAATATGCTTGAAATTATTTATTCATGTTATGCTGAAACTGTATTATGTTGGCAATTAGCAGTTTTAGAGTTACGCCACAGTCTTATTTGCAAGTCTTATGTTTTTGCAGTTATGTATACTGTGTTTTGCTCTTTTATTTATATTTTCTCCATCTCGTTATTGGGTGTTTAGTACAGGGTATGTTTTGATTTGGCCAATCTAAACATTTTAAGGGGTACTAAGTTTTATCAATAGGGTAGTTCAGTTGCGAGTATTGGAGCTGGTCTCCTTATATCCGTTTCTATTCAGTATAGGTGTGCACGCCTACTTACTGTTTCTACCTTTTATGTTTATTTTAACCTTGCTTTACCCTTTACGCATGTTCATTTGATGTTATTAATTAGGCGCAGGTATTAAGAGTTTGTGGTATTAGATTAATGATTACATAACAAGTATTATAGTGCAAACTTTAATATTTAGTTAATACAGGTGTTAAAACGCGTTATGCTTCAACTTTTTTAAGTGTTATACGGCACGAGTTTATGGTGCAATACAGGTGTTAAAACACGTTATGCTTCAATTTCTTTAAGTGTTATATGGCACGAGTATATGGTGCAGTACAGGTGGTAAAACGCGTTATGCTTCAATTTCTCTAAGTGTTATACGGCTCAAGTTTATGGTGCAATACAGCTGTTAAAACGCGTTATGCTTCAATTTCTCTAAGTGTTATACGGTGCAAGTATATGGTGCATTACAGGTATTAAAGCGCGTTATTCTTTAATTTGTTAAGTACTGGTTTAAAGTACAGGTTTCAAAATGCATTAGCGTTATTATTAAGTAAGTGCTGGTATGAATACGCCCTAGCGTTACTATTGATAACCTTATGTATTGAGGTTTCTTTGTTAAAATTGTGCATTCCCATTATATTTATATATATATTTTGCACTTTAAGCTTCTTCAAGTTCGCATTGTTTATTCTGTTTATTTCTTGTGAAGAAAAGGGGATATATGTGCCATGTCCTATGGTTTATTCTTTTACTTTGTTTCTTTGCTTCCTTTGTTTCTTTGCTTCCTTTATCTATTTCTCCCTCCTTTTCCTTTTGATCTGTCTGCTTCTTTGCAAGTTTATCTTTCACTTTATATTTGCTTAGTTGTAGGTTATTCTGTTTATTTCCTGTGAAGAAAAGGGGATATGTTGTACCTGGTTTCTCCTCCTTTCTAGTTGCTCAAGCCAGTGTGAGTGTGGTGTCTGCGTGGAATGTTGGAGCGCGTGATTTCAGTGAGTTTAGAATGTGAGAGTGCCTGTGTGTCTGTGGAATGACAGTTGAGCGGTGTGGGCTGAGCTACTAACATCTTGCTCCTGGTGGAACTGACTAATTTACTATCTACTTACTATCTATGGACCTTGAATTACCATCCTCTGTAACTACATGGAACTTGTACTGATCTACAAATAAACCTACTTCTTGGGTAAACTACTTGGCCTCCTCCAGATTCATATCTTCTTTTACCCACAACACTGTGCTGTGCTCTGTCACAGGGAAATGCAGGAATGTGCCGTATTTATCCCAATATGGTGCATTCTTGTCCTTTCTCCAGCTCTGGCGCACAATGGACTGCCTAGTGCCGAAGCAGACTACATTACATGCAGGATTGTTTTTGTGCAGTCAAGAGCACCTTCCTGCAGAGACACTATTCTGAGAAGAAAATTACTCTTTCTGTATATGCTGCAGCATGCAACACACATTGAAAGAGGAAGTAACAAGGAGAAATAAAAATATTTCTCTTTATTACGTCCCCCATGAGATGGTGCATATTTTGGTGCATTCCCAGGTCTACCAGTTCTAGTAAAACTGTGAACACCCACTCAAATCCAATGGAATGCCTTCCCAGAACAGAGTAAGACAATGTAGCCATTTACTCTATGTTGCATTACTCCTTATTTATGAAACAACTCAGGGCCAAGCAAGATGGCCTTGCGTGGCTTCATAAGTCGTATTTTTGACTTGCTTTGCTCTTGCACTATATTGTGTGGTGCAAGAGTGACACAATCCTCTCATAAATATGCCTCATAGCATTAAAAATGATTTTAACACGTGTGATGTATGTTGCCAAGGTTGGTAATAGTGTTGAAATGGATTCGGGTAGATGGAAACTGCTTTAAATGCAGCTTTAGATAGCTTACACTTTTAAATTGTTTAGAAAAAAAGGATTTAGCTTCAATTTTTTCTTCTTAGTTTGAAAGGTTGTATTGTGATATTTTGAGGACAATTTGCTAGCATATGCTTGGAGGCATGAATCTTTTGATATTAGGAGGCACTGGGCCTCATGATGTTTGGTTGAAAGAGAAATTAAGTTTTTAAACTCCAGTGAATGGTCTGTAAAGATCCAGTTCATAGTAAAACATCTGCACACAGTTTGTTGCCATGATGTGAGGCATCAGGAATAATGTGATAGTCAGATGCAACAATTTTATTGGTCAGAATATTTGAATAATTTGGGTTTTAGAAACATTCATTATATATCCAGTGTCTGTGGCTGTCTCAACTAAATTATTCATCACTATGAATGGGAATTATATCGCAAAAACCCAACCCCATTATGAATGTGATAATGAACTGATTCCTAAGCCCTTATTAAATGTATTGCTTCAAGTAAATTGGAAACACCTTATCTGAAATGGGGGACGTTTGATTCATTCCTCGATTAATATGGAGGCAATTAATCTGCAGGCAGTTATTGTGATTAATCGGCTTATCAATTCAGGAATTCTAGTAATGATCGCAGAAAAATATGTACAACCCAACTCTTGTCCTGTAAATGATCGAGAGTGCTCCTTTATCAAGTTAAGTAAGTGATATAGTTTTATTGTTCAATTACTTAAAATCATTACAATATACTGTCATTATAAAAGAGGAACCAAGTTAAAATCCTGTGAATGTTATTACAAACTGGTAGAACATAAAACCTTAAAATTAGTATTGTTACTGACTGTAAAGTGCAAAGACATTAGACTTAAAAAGAGCATTTTGTCAAAGTCTCTCTTGCTTGTTAGCTAAATGGTTTCTTTCTGTGTCTCTATATACTGCAGCAAGGCGGCTCGGATTAAATCTATAAATTTCCCCAGCTGCGCTGCTGTTTGAACTGTTTTCGCAGAGAAACACAAATCAGAGACTTCACTGCATTGTGCAAGACCATGGGCTCTGCAGATTGGAAGAACTAGTCGGTGCCTCTCACTGGCTAACTTAGGGCAGCAGCACAGCAGATGGAGCCAGGATTCACGGTGGTAATTACAAAGTCGACATGCGACTAAATTGTCCTGCCTGGCCAAGGTTTGGTTAAAGTCCACAATAGGCAGTACCAGAAGTCTCATGTAAGTAATTTTCTTCCGGGCCATGACTGACAGTACTTGCTCGAAATAAGGCTGTGGTTTACCCACTTTATAGGAGGTGTCCAGTGCTAGGAGATTGAATTGATGATGCAAGCTATCCAAATCTCTTTCATATGATATTTTCTTGGCTTATCTATTCAGTGATCTTTTCCATGCGGCAACTGGGATGTTTGAGTTGTGCAAATTTTGCACATCTATTTCCAACAATTTTGTGGCTGCTGTCAACTGCACCTGCCATGGGGATCCGTCTTCTTCAAAAATTGTTTTAATTTGCGTTTTTAAGGATCTTACTGGAGCTCGCAAGGTGCTAATGTAATATTTTACTGTGTCCCCTAAGCAGGTAATGTCGATGGGTAAGTCCCAGCTCCAACCTTACTCTGGCTTTCCTGGCCTGTCGCAGGATGCCTAATACCTTATTGCATGCAGAGATTTGGTGGCTCGTAAGGAATTTCGTAAGAGCACCAGGAAAGACTAGGTAGCCAGGTTCTGAGCTGGGATGGTGCAGTGAGCTAAAAAACAGTGATGGATCAAGCCCTGATCTGTTGACTGGGTACGAGTGTTCTGCTCAATACAGATACTCTGTCCATCACCACCCCCTTTTCTGAATCGTTTTGTCCACCATAAGCGTGGAAGGGTATGCTCAGACATGAGTCCCTTGCTCATTGCACCATCAGGATTCAAGCAAGCCGGGCTGAAGATGGCTGTAATGCCAGAAACCGGTCCCCGGAAGCTTGTTTCCTTCCCAGTAAAAGAATTGGCTTGATAGTTTGGTCTGCCCTGTTCCCATGATGCACTAGGCCAGGGACAGACTAATTTGCATGTAGCCAGGTTCTGAGCTGGGATGGTGCAGTGAGCTAAAAAACGGTGATGGATCAAGCCCTGATCTGTTGACTGGGTACGAGTGTTCTGCTTAATTCAGATACTCTGTCCATCACCACCCCCTTTTCTGAATCATTTTGTCCACCATAAGCGTGGGAGGGTATGCTCAGACATGAGTCCCTTGCTCATTGCACCATCAGGATTCAAGCAAGCCGGGCTGAAGACGGCTGTAATGCCAGAAACCGGTCCCCGGAAGCTTGTTTCCTTCCCCGTAAAAGAATCGGCTTGGTAGTTTGGTCTGCCCTGTTCCCATGATGACTAGGGCCAGGGGCAGACTAATTTGCATGTAGCCAGGTTCTGAGCTGGGATGGTGCAGTGAGCTAAAAAACGGTGATGGATCAAGCCCTGATCTGTTGACTGGTTACGAGTATTCTGCTTAATTCAGATACTCTGTCCATCACCACCCCCTTTTCTGAATCGTTTTCTCCACCATAAGCGTGGAAGGGTATGCTCAGACATGAGTCCCTTGCTCATTGCACCATCAGTATTCAAGCAAGCCGGGCCGAAGACGGCTGTACTGCCAGAAACCGGTCCCCGGAAGCTTGTTTCCTTCCCAGTAAAAGAATTGGCTTGATAGTTTGGTCTGCCCTGTTCCCATGATGCACTGGGCCAGGGACAGACTAATTTGCATGTAGCCAGGTTCTGAGCTGGGATGGTGCAGTGAGCTAAAAAACGGTGATGGATCAAGCCCTGATCTGTTGACTGGGTACGAGTGTTCTGCTTAATTCAGATACTCTGTCCATCACCACCCCCTTTTCTGAATCATTTTGTCCACCATAAGCGTGGAAGGGTATGCTCAGACATGAGTTCCTTGCTCATTGCACCATCAGGATTCAAGCAAGCCGGGCTGAAGACGGCTGTAATGCCAGAAACCGGTCCCCGGAAGCTTGTTTCCTTCCCCGTAAAAGAATCGGCTTGGTAGTTTGGTCTGCCCTGTTCCCATGATGACTAGGGCCAGGGGCAGACTAATTTGCATGTAGCCAGGTTCTGAGCTGGGATGGTGCAGTGAGCTAAAAAACGGTGATGGATCAAGCCCTGATCTGTTGACTGGTTACGAGTATTCTGCTTAATTCAGATACTCTGTCCATCACCACCCCCTTTTCTGAATCGTTTTCTCCACCATAAGCGTGGAAGGGTATGCTCAGACATGAGTCCCTTGCTCATTGCACCATCAGTATTCAAGCAAGCCGGGCCGAAGACGGCTGTACTGCCAGAAACCTGTCCCCGGAAGCTTGTTTCCTTCCCAGTAAAAGAATTGGCTTGATAGTTTGGTCTGCCCTGTTCCCATGATGCACTGGGCCAGGGACAGACTAATTTGCATGTAGCCAGGTTCTGAGCTGGGATGGTGCAGTGAGCTAAAAAACGGTGATGGATCAAGCCCTGATCTGTTGACTGGGTACGAGTGTTCTGCTTAATTCAGATACTCTGTCCATCACCACCCCCTTTTCTGAATCATTTTGTCCACCATAAGCGTGGAAGGGTATGCTCAGACATGAGTCCCTTGCGGATTGCACCATCAGGATTCAAGCAAGCCGGGCCGAAGACGGCTGTAATGCCAGAAACCGGTCCCCGGAAGCTTGTTTCCTTCCCAGTAAAAAAATGGGCCTGGTAGTTTGGTCAGCCCTGTTCCCATGATGCACTGGGCCAGGGACAGACTAATTTGCATGTAGCCAGGTTCTGAGCTGGGATGGTGCAGTGAGCTAAAAAACGGTGATGGATCAAGCCCTGATCTGTTGACTGGGTACGAGTGTTCTGCTTAATTCAGATACTCTGTCCATCACCACCCCCTTTTCTGAATCGTTTTGTCCACCATAAGCGTGGAAGGGTATGCTCAGACATGAGTCTCTTGCTCATTGCACCATCAGGATTCAAGCAAGCCGGGCCAAAGACGGCTGTAATGCCAGAAACCGGTCCCCGAAAGCTTGTTTCCTACCCAGTAAAAGAATTGGCTTGATAGTTTGGTCTGCCCTGTTCCCATGATGCACTGGGCCAGGGACAGACTAATTTGCATGTAGCCAGGTTCTGAGCTGGGATGGTGCAGTGAGCTAAAAAACGGTGATGGATCAAGCCCTGATCTGTTGACTGGGTACAAGTGTTCTGCTTAATTCAGATACTCTGTCCATCACCACCCCCTTTTCTGAATCGTTTTAACCACCATAAGCGTGGAAGGGTATGCTCAGACATAAGTCCCTTGCTCATTGCACCATCAGAATTCAAGCAAGCCGGGCCAAAGACGGCTGTAATGCCAGAAACCGGTCCCGGAAGCTTGTTTCCTTCCCAGTAAAAGAATTGGCTTGGTAGTTTGGTCTGCCCTGTTCCCATGATGCACTGGGCCAGGGACAGACTAATTTGCATGTAGCCAGGTTCTGAGCTGGGATGGTGCAGTGAGCTAAAAAACGGTGATGGATCAAGCCCTGATCTTTTGACTGGTTACGAGTGTTCTGCTTAATTCAGATACTCTGTCCATCACCACCCCCTTTTCTGAATCGTTTTGTCCACCATAAGCGTGGAAGGGTATGCTCAGACATGAGTCCCTTGCTGATTGCACCATCAGGATTCAAGCAAGCCGGGCCGAAGACGGCTGTAATGCCAGAAACCGGTCCCCGGAAGCTTGTTTCCTTCCCAGTAAAAAAATTGGCCTGGTAGTTTGGTCAGCCCTGTTCCCATGATGCACTGGGCCAGGGACAGACTAATTTGCATGTAGCCAGGTTCTGAGCTGGGATGGTGCAGTGAGCTAAAAAACGGTGATGGATCAAGCCCTGATCTGTTGACTGGGTACGAGTGTTCTGCTTAATTCAGATACTCTGTCCATCACCACCCCCTTTTCTGAATCGTTTTGTCCACCATAAGCGTGGAAGGGTATGCTCAGACATGAGTCTCTTGCTCATTGCACCATCAGGATTCAAGCAAGCCGGGCCGAAGACGGCTGTAATGCCAGAAACCGGTCCCCGAAAGCTTGTTTCCTACCCAGTAAAAGAATTGGCTTGATAGTTTGGTCTGCCCTGTTCCCATGATGCACTGGGCCAGGGACAGACTAATTTGCATGTAGCCAGGTTCTGAGCTGGGATGGTGCAGTGAGCTAAAAAACGGTGATGGATCCAGCCCTGATCTGTTGACTGGGTACGAGTGTTCTGCTTAATTCAGATACTCTGTCCATCACCACCCCCTTTTCTGAATCGTTTTAACCACCATAAGCGTGGAAGGGTATGCTCAGACATAAGTCCCTTGCTCATTGCACCATCAGAATTCAAGCAAGCCGGGCCAAAGACGGCTGTAATGCCAGAAACCGGTCCCGGAAGCTTGTTTCCTTCCCAGTAAAAGAATTGGCTTGGTAGTTTGGTCTGCCCTGTTCCCATGATGCACTGGGCCAGGGACAGACTAATTTGCATGTAGCCAGGTTCTGAGCTGGGATGGTGCAGTGAGCTAAAAAACGGTGATGGATCAAGCCCTGATCTTTTGACTGGTTACGAGTGTTCTGCTTAATTCAGATACTCTGTCCATCACCACCCCCTTTTCTGAATCGTTTTGTCCACCATAAGCGTGGAAGGGTATGCTCAGACATGAGTCCCTTGCTCATTGCACCATCAGGATTCAAGCAAGCCGGGCCAAAGACGGCTGTACTGCCAGAAACCAGTCCCCGGAAGCTTGTTTCCTTCCCAGTAAAATAATTGGCTTGGTAGTTTGGTTTGCCCTGTTCCCATGATGCACTGAGCCAGGGACAGACTAATTTGCATGTAGCCAGGTTCTGAGCTGGGATGGTGCAGTGAGCTAAAAAACAGTGATGATCAAGCCCTGATCTGTTGACTGGGTACGAGTGTTCTGCTTAATTCAGATACTCTGTCCATCACCACCCCCTTTTCTGAATCGTTTTGTCCACCATAAGCGTGGAAGGGTATGCTCAGACATGAGTCTCTTGCTCATTGTACCATCAGGATTCAAGCAAGCCGGGCCGAAGACGGCTGTAATGCCAGAAACCGGTCCCCGAAAGCTTGTTTCCTACCCAGTAAAAGAATTGGCTTGGTAGTTTGGTCTGCCCTGTTCCCATGATGCACTGGGCCAGGGACAGACTAATTTGCATGTAGCCAGGTTCTGAGCTGGGATGGTGCAGTGAGCTAAAAAACGGTGATGGATCAAGCCCTGATCTGTTGACTGGTTACAAGTGTTCTGCTTAATTCAGATACTCTGTCCATCACCACCCCCTTTTCTGAATCATTTTGTCCACCATAAGCATGGAAGGGTATGCTCAGACATGAGTCCCTTGCTCATTGCACCATCAGGATTCAAGCAAGCCGGGCCGAAGTTGGCTGTACTGCCAGAAACCGGTCCCCGGAAGCTTGTTTCCTTCCCAGTAAAAGAATTGGCTTGGTAGTTTGGTCTGCCCTGTTCCCATGATGCACTGGGCCAGGGACGGACTAATTTCCATGTAGCCAGGTTTTGAGCTGGGATGGTGCAGTGAGCTAAAAAACAGTGATCGATCAAGCCCTGATCTGTTGACTGGGTACGAGTGTTCTGATTAATTCAGATACTCTGTCCATCACCACCCCTTTTTCTGAATCATTTTGTCCACCATAAGCGTGGAAGGGTATGCTCAGACATGAGTCCCTTGCTCATTGCACCATCAGGATTCAAACAAGCCGGGCCGAAGACAGCTGTAATGCCAGAAACCGGTCCCCGGACGCTTGTTTCCTTCCCAGTAAAAGAATTGGCTTTGTAGTTTGGTCTGCCCTGTTCCCATGATGCACTAGGCCAGGGACAGACTAATTTGCATGTAGCCAGGTTCTGAGCTGGGATGGTGCAGTGAGCTAAAAAACAGTGATGGATCAAGCCCTGATCTGTTGACTGGGTACGAGTGTTCTGCTTAATTCAGATACTCTGTCCATCACCACCCCCTTTTCTGAATCGTTTTGTCCACCATAAGCGTGGAAGGGTATGCTCAGACATGAGCCCCTTGCTCATTGCACCATCAGGATTCAAGCAAGCCGGGCCGAAGACGGCTGTAATGCCAGAAACCGGTCCCCGGAAGCTTGTTTCCTTCACAGTAAAAGAATTGGCTTGGTAGTTTGGTCTGCCCTGTTCCCATAATGCACTGGGCCAGGGACAGACTAATTTGCATGTAGCCAGGTTCTAAGCTGGGATGGTGCAGTGAGCTAAAAAACGGTGATGGATCAAGCCCGATCTGTTGACTGGGTATGAGTGTTCTGCTTAATTCAGATACTCCGTCCAACCCCACCCCCTTTTCTGAATCGTAATTGTGTCAGTGTAAGGAACATCTCCTATGTCAATATATACCTATCGAGGACAACGTTCCCAAATATGTCCCACAATTGTAAATTCCACATGCTGAGTGATCACATTACATTGAGTGGTCACGAGGTACTTCAAATAGACATCACAGAAAATAACAGGATCTACATCACAGTCATGATGTAGCAGTGTACATCCTATCAGCCCATGCTCAGCATTTGCTATGACACAGAGTGATGGAAGAGAAAAGTGCGAACCTATCGAAAGTGCATGACTAGCAAATATTGTGAAAACAATGTTAGGAATATGTATGACAATATAACTACACATAATACACGTGACTTGACATGTATAACAGTAGCATTGTTTAAAAGTATTGAGGGTTGTCCTTTTCTTCACTTTTTACTGACCAGGGATATGGCATCCACCTGAGGTTCTTTACCCCCCATGCACACCCCAGACGTTGCTGGAAAAGGTATATAACCAGACTCTCAGCAGGACTCTATACATCATCAAAAGATCCTTTGGGCTGCTATAGGCCAGGTTCCGCTGCCTTGATATTTGTTGCAGGGGAGCTAACTCACATGTCATCAGGCAACAGGTTGAACGGGGTATCTGCCCCCCAGATGGTCAGATATATGTCTTTGTTACATAACCATATCCTCGTACCCTTTATTTTAAAAGTTTTTATATAGCGCTGGCAAGACCCAGAGGTATCAGAGCGCTTTACATGAGCATCAGATCATAGTTACAGGTTACATCGTTACAAAGGTTACACAGTTCTTAGATCATGGCAACATAGTTACTTGTAACGTTGAGATAAACAATAAGCACAAATACATAAGGGCAAAAGAGGGCAAGGTGAGAGATTCAGGGGGTTGGAGTAGGAGAAATAGACAGATAATGAAGATGGGAAAGAGGAGGGGAGGGGAGGGTGAGAGTCACAGCATGGGGAGAAGAGGGGAAGGGTGACAGGGACACAAACCGGTAGACGAGTCAACGCAACGTCCAAAGTCTAGTAAGCTGTGATCCCAGGGGAAGTGGTATCCCTTCCCTATCTCTATTGCGAGAGACTCCCTTTGCACAGTGGACTCTCCCGGAGAGGTCTCTGAGTCTCCAAGGCCTACATACTGGATCCTTCCCCAGGAAAGGGGAGAGGGAGTGCTTTGGCAAAGGGTGCCATACCATACCTCAAGTGTGAGTGGCTCCCTTGGCTCAGTGGACTCACTCAGCGGGACTCCAGAGTATAAATATTGGATCTTTCCCCAACAAGGGGAGAAGGAGTGCTTAGTAAAAGGGCACAAAGGACAGGGGGTAGGCAGGGTAGCGGGCAAGGGGAGAGAATTCAGGGGAGAGGGGCTAGGAGCTAGGGACGAGAAAATGAGGAGAGACGGAAAGAAGTCTGTCTAAAGACTGACTGGGTAGGTGACGACCAAGCAGGGAATCCACGGCACATCTCCCCTATATCTAAACTAAGGAGCTCCATCAGGCGTCAGACAAAATAGTTCAGTCTCAAAACATTGAAAGAGGAGGGAAGGAGAGACATAAATAGAGGGCGGATGTGGTAGGAGACAGCAGGAGAGATGAAAGGAAGTGCAACAATGTGGTTCAACAATATATAAGAAAAGATCAAACAAGTAAACATTATATCAAACAGTCAGCAATACATTAGGGGAGGAGAGAGAGGAGAGAGAAAGTAGTGGGGGGGGGGAGGAGGGAAACTTAGGTTGGCTAGACCCAAAGGTATCAGAGCGCTATACATGAGGATCAACAATGTATCAGACAAGATCAACAATTACACAACCATCCAAAATAAAAGGCAATACATTAGGAGAGGAGAGATAGGAGAGAGAAAAGCATTGTAGGGGCGAGGGAGGTGGGCAAGGGAGGAAAAAGAGAAAAGACAACCAGAAGGGACAAGAGGAAGTCTGTCTAAAGACCGACTGGGTAGGTGACGACCAAAGAGGGAATCCACGGTCCATCTCCTCTATAGATAAGCCATGTAGCTCCATCGGGCATCAGACAAAATAGTTCAGTCTCAATACTTAGAGAGAGGAGGGAAGGAGAGACATAAATCGAGGGAGGATGTGGGAAGAGACGACAGGAGAGATCCAAGGAAGTCTGGCTAAAGACCGACTGGGTAGGTGACGTCCATGGAGGGAAATCCCCGACCTGTCTCCCCTATAGCTAAACTAGGTAGCTCCATCGGGCATCAGAACAAAATAGCTAGATCTCAATTGACGAGGGAAAATTCGTAGATACACAGGGTGGGGATAGGACAGGTGAGGGCAGAGGTCATTAGCAGGAAAGTGGAGAAGAGTAGAGCGGGGAGGGGTAGCGGACGGACGGGCAACACAGGTGCACACGGGTAGATGGAGGATCGCCATAAATCAGGAGGAAGAAGAGGGCAGGTCAAATGAACAGGGCTAAGCGAATTACAGTTGCAGGAGTCCATCCGGAGAAATGGGTAGTAGAGCTCGCGGAAAAAGCTGCTAGTTCAGTGTAAGTTTCCATGGATCAGCTTTGAATCATTCTAAAAGTGGGTCTATTCCTTTTCAGGCACCCTCTTGAAAATGATCACGCAGCTAACAGGCAATGGACTGCGCCCCCAGTAGAGTTACTCGATTTTCATTTTCCTCGCATGTCCGCCATTTTAAAGTCAGATGTGCGATGAGGAAACAGATACTTTGAGCCTGTATGGGCTATGATTGAATATTATTCATCTACAGTGCACTAATCACATGGAAGGAACTAACTGAAGGAGACAAACAGGCATGGCTATACTTTGATGAGACCTTTAAAGGCTTCCAGCACTGTCATACTATGCAGGGTGTGGTCAATCAATTTAGAATGTTTACACAGGCATGAAAGCCAGGCACCCTAGCACCATGCTTCAATCTAGAATGTTATTTTACCTGGTCTGCACTCTTTGCACCGCATATGTGATGTGACTGTTATCATCGAAATACAATGCAACATGGCAAACGTATGTCCTTCATGAGGGCATTCCATCTGTGCCTTGCACTACAAGTCCAACGTAAAACAATATCAGGCATTTGTGAAGACAAAGGGCTTATTTACAAGCCCATTACTCCATAGGTGTGCCTCTTTCTAGGATGCACTGGTGGCGCAGTGTGCATGGCTATATCTACATGGCCACGTAAAGCCATAAAGCGTGCCTTTTCATGGCTTTGTAAATATGGCCCACTTTCACTCATTACTCTGCATGATAGGGGTTTTCCATGGACCCTGATGCATTCCCACATTTATTAGTTTTCATCAACCTGGGAATGCATCACATTCTTACGCCTCCCCAGGGGAACAGCTAGGGAGACGCAACATGGACACATACTTTGAATTCACCTTCTTATTCCTTTTTCAATGTGTGCTGCATCCTGCAGCATACATACAAAGAGGAAAACACTTATAGTTCCTTCCTCCACAAAAACAATCAACCCCTAAAACGCTGACACCCGTGCACCATGGCGCAAAAGTGCCTCCTTTGAAGCATGTTAGCCAACTCAGAGGAAAAGGCCAGGAATGTACCCTATCTTGTAGATGCAACACATTTCTGGACTTTTTCTTCAATGCATGGCTGCACATCAGGAAGGATTGCTGCAATGTTATGCATAGAAAATTTGTAAACAAGGCACAGTTTACTATGCATCATATGTACACAGTGTAAATCGTTCATAGTTCACGGAGCTATGTACCAGGATTTTGTCTTGTTGGTGGCCCAAACCCATATACCTGTGCACAGATTGCGATATTCAGAGATGCCAATGCTACCGGTGAGTGTCACCTCATTGTCACTGTGATCTGTAATGATTGTGTATACAGACATGTTTTGCAGTGAGATGTGAAAGGGACATCATCAGTCTGCAGAGATGATCTGCAAATTACAAGTAGATTTATAACAGGAGGAAGAAAAATGCCAGGTGCTAAGGACAGGACCAATTTGCTGTCTGGAATGATTGGTAATGTATGCAGGCCCACAGGATGGATGCCTCTTAATATTCTGTGCTAATGTGTCAGCTATGGTGTAGAGACTTATAGAACATGATCCATCATTTCCCCCAAACCTTAATGATGGTAATTGATTATAATACCTGTCACCCAAACAGTTTTGCACAATTGCCAACATGTCACCACAAGTATGTGACACAAGTTTTGCATGGTCTAGGCTGTGAATCCCTGACACAGGATGTTTCCTGAAGTAATATCTTAGCTAGAACACAGGTGTTGGGGTGTAACATATGTCCCATTCAAAACGTCCTATACTGAACAGCACATTGTATGCTGACATGTGCACAATGACTATCAAAGTAGGAGTAGTTCCTCATAGGCTAGTACTACTGTGACAGGGAGACCAAAGGGTCAGATCTTAATACCCTCACACACCTTTTAGGGTGCCATGCTTCATCATTGGGCCTCTTCTGGCTGGTGCTGCAATACTTGAAGGGCCTGGCATCTCTTTGTCGAAGATCTATTGATACGAATATGTCGTTTAGGTGAATGAAAGTGCGAAAGATTGCCAAGTGAAAAGCAGGGTGTGTCTAAAAGAGACTCTGGTGCCCTAAAAGCTATTTTATATGGGACAAGGGTACCAGGACTAAGTAAAAACAGTGGTGCTATTTTACAGTCACAATGTACCTAGATAGCTATCAGCAAAATGAGGTCGACATGTTTCATGCCTTGATTACCCAAAGGGTCAGTCTGCATTTAATCAGGACAAAAGCATTGTGATTTAGAACCCCCTGAGGGGGATGAGATCTCCTTTCAAATAAAGGATGGTCACTCAATGTTTATGATATTGTACTTGAATGGTTGCAGTGCACTGTTTCCACGAGAGAGAGGGAGAGAAAAAAGGTAAAAAACATCTGTGTGTGGCTGCTTGACGGGTATAGACCAACATGTCATGAAGGTTACTGGTATGTCTGAAGGTGAATCATGGCATCGGGACGTTCATAGTGCATAAATAAACAGCTACTCTACAGAGTGTCTCGGCACTGGAAGTCTGACAGTTGGCACACAAACAGGTAGACCACCTTTAAAGTTGGAAAAGCCAGGTTTTCGTTTTTTTTTTAAAGCAAAAAAGAGATCCTGCGCCTGTTTTAAAGAAGGAGGCAGGCTATTCCATAACTGCGGGGACACCACTTGAAAAGAACGACCACCCATGCATGAGTGGGAAAACTTTGGAAAGGTGGACAGATGCTGGGCAGAGGATCTCAAGGTCCTTAGTGGGGCATAGTGCTGAATTCTATTTAGATGTAGGGAGCACCTGTGTTGTGAAGGTCCTTGAAAGCCAAAACTAAAGCTTTAAAGTGTATTCTCTTTCACACCGGGAGCCAGTACAAGGACATCAAGTGGGGGGATGATATGCATCCTGGGGCCTACCTGAGTATGCCTGTGTACCACCTGCCGGCGGCCAAGTACGAAGTCTTGGAGGCCAAGGTACAGAGCATTGACGTATTTCAGCCTGGATATAATCAGGGCCTGGACTACAGTCTTCCTTTGTCATTAACCCAAAACACGTGCCAGCCACCGATTGGACCTGGGACTTCAAGGACACGTCAGCATCCAGTTTAACCCCAAGGTTTTTCACGGAGGTTACTGAGCTAGCAGGGGGGGACATATTCTGAGGCACCATTCCTCACCTCGTTTGGGGTCAAAGAAGATAATTTCAGATTTTTCTGAGTTGCACATCAGTTGGTTCTGTCTGAACCAAGCAAACACCTTCGTAAAGCATGCATTCATCTCATTTGCTCTAAATGAGCTCTCCTTCTCGCAGGTAAACAGCAATAGTTCACCATCTGTGTAGGATAATATTTTTTGCGCCATGTTTTTCTGGAAGGAGTGCAAGGGGAGCCATGGGATCCTGCTATTCAGGGCCCAGGCTAATTGCTCTCTCCTTAAAATGGACTCCATGTACTTTGGGTGCATACACAATTGGAAGTGGTTCACCTTATTGGCCCCTGTAACAGTGTACCCTAGGTACCCAGGGCATAGGTGTTTCCAAGGCCTACCAGGGGCTGCAGCATGTATTGTGCCACCCCTGGCCTGGCCTCCATATTTTGACACAACTGGCTGATCACCCAGCTGGGGTAAGTTGGTGTAATCACCTCTTACTTAGATATAGTATCCCTATATCTAACCTTAACTGGACACATGTTAACCTGTAAGCCATTCCTATGGAAGGCCCCTGCAATCCTGGGGGCAGAGTGCGTGGTTTCATGTGAGATGGTGCTCTAGCATGAGCTGAGCCTGTCTGCAGCTGTCGGGAACCACTCCCTAAGCTGTTCCGGGATGTTGCCATACCATATACTCTTAAGTGCATTATAATCCTCGCGGTTAAATGCTATCTTTGGTTTGGCTTTATCAAAACATGTCGAGTAAGGTGTCATACGAATTGGAATACTATCTCCTCGACAGTTCTGTCGACGGGGATAGCATTCCACCCTTCTAGAGGGACACGACATGTGCGTAGCCTTAACCCCGGTTAAAGTTAACCAGAGCCTCAGCATCACAAAATGGATGCTGCCACCACAGACACGAGTCTGACCTGCTGCTGCTGGGAGTCCTTCCAGCGAGGGAGGCTTGGACAAAGAGTTTCCTGCCTTGGGAGGTGCGAGCACCACCCCAGACAGGGTTTTGTGTATTGGGTAGGACAGGGCTGAATAGATTGAGACATGCCCGGGGCACACAAGGTGTCCCTGTGCATAAGCCAGTCCAGACCGGTCCTGGGACTTTCCAGACCCAGGCCTGGCGAGGAGCTGGACAAAGGAAAGGGGGTGTAACTGCCCCCCTTCCTGGTTCCACCCAGAGGAGGGACCTAGTAGGTGATCCACCCCTCAGATTGGGAATAAGAGTGGGAGCAGTGCCATTGCACAGCAGATCATCCTAAAATCAACTTTAAACAAAGAAGAAGACTGGACTTCGACATTCTGCTGTACAGAAGACTGAAGAGAATCTCCCTTGTGGCCTAGGAGTGGCCACCCTCTGAACACAGGTACCAACCAGCGAATCGATGTCTGCTTTACCGCTGCCTCCCGCCGGAACCCGAGACCAGAGCCTGACAAGACCCAGACTCCAGGACTTCTCACAGCCTGATCTACAGTCCCTGCAAAGAAGGGACCCGTGGAGGTACAGAGAGACATGGGACCGGACTTCTTGGAAGACACCCGAAGAGCTGACAGCGCAACACCAGAGGCATCCTCGACGTTGTGCTTTAGTGACTGAGAACCCCCACTACCGAGCAGCCCTTGCACTGAAGATCATCCCCCCAGCATTTCCACGATCTGCGTGGGGCCCTTTTGCATTTTGCCACTTGACGCGCCATCCCGGCCCCTAGCCACGTGGTCAGCAGCCATCTTGGCGACAAAACGGAAGAACTACATTGCGGGCCTGGTTGCTCCAGACTTGCCCCAGCTCCTGTAAAAAGGAGCACCCGCTCTGACCTTGCTGGTCCGAGTATTAAGCCTTTTTTGACTCCTGCGTGGCTTGCATTAGCCAAAGCCTGTTTGCTCCGATCAAGTTATCTACACCGCCAACAGCGAGAAGCCTGCTTGGGACAGCTCGTGACCAACTCCTGGATGTCCTCGACCCCCGGTGTCCACGTGGCTGCAGAGAGAAGCTACACCTCAACGCCTGTTTGCACCCGACATCGCCTGGTTCCAATCTGGTTCCATGGTAGTCACTGGCTAGTAACTTTGAACATTGTCCCCTCTGCTTTCAGGTCTTCACATCTTCAGATCCACCCTTGGATCCACCGGAACTCTTCACATCGAGCCGCCTGCAGCATCCTCAGCTCCAAGCACCATCGACCAGCGTGACGAAACCCGACACTACTTCGACCCTATGCACCCGCTTCCTGTGGGTGAGGTAACTCAGCTCCGCCGGTGTTCCTCCACTGGTACACATCTCTAGGGCCTGTGTCTCAAGTTTCAGCTTTCTAGGTCACTCAGAAGGTTCCGAACTAACTAACTTTGTACTTTTTACGCACCATAGACTTTGCATTGGTGAGTGCGTGCACTTTAAACACTGCACCCGAGTCCCGCGGGCCTTTCCCGACTTAGTCACTGCTAGTCCCGAACAGCTCCAGTGATTCCCAAGGCCCTAAGCCTGTTTCCTTTTAGATTGGTATCTCTTATACCACTTTCTTAGTATATGGTTTAGGTGGCCCCTAGGGCTCATCCATATTGTGCAACTTTTGTGTATTTTAAACTGTCTTGTGTTTAACGCTTGTGCTTCTGTGCTCATAAAGAGTCCAGGGGATACTTTTAGTTAATAAATCAATATATATTTTCAATATATATCTGTGTGGTGTCCTTTCATTTGGTATTCAAGGGGGTTGTGTATGGTAATACAGCTGGCTTCACATGCCTTTCAGAGTTTAGCCTAAGACTGCTTTGTCCACGTTACCACTAGGATAACTGGTCTATAAGGTTGACTTACAACCAATCATCATAAGGGTTGCTTGGCATGGTACAAAGTGATCACTAGAATTAGTGAGCATTATATACCAGGCCAACTTCTCACAAGTATCAGTTCCACTTTATCCCCTCTATCGAATGTTGTTTTGATGGTTTCCGAGACTTTCAATAAGGACGTCTCTGTACTGTAGTTTGCTCAAAACCCAGATTGACTAAGGTGCAGTACATGATTATATGTTCACCCCGAGTGGGCTGGGAATGCTCAGACGTGAGCCCCAGGCTCTCCACATCACTGGAGTCAAGCTATCCAGGCTGAAGAAGGCTGATAGCCAGAAACCTGTCCTTGGATGCTTGATTCCGGTCTAGGAAAGACATGGCTTGGTAGTTCGGGCTGGACTGTTCCCATGAGGCACAGAGTCAAGGCTGATTTGCATATAGCCAGTGTCTGACCTAGGGTGGTGTGGAGTGCAAAAAAACGATGGGTTTAGGCCCAGATCTTTGTACTGGGTTGAATGTAAGACATTATTCTGCATTCTGTCCATCAACTGTGTTTTTTGCAATTTTCACCCCGAGTGGACTGGGGATGCTCAGATGTGAGTCCCAGGCTCTCCACATCACTGGAATCAAGCAATCCAGGCTGAAGAAGGCTGATAGCCAGAAACCTGTCCTTGGATGCTTGATTCCGGTCTAGGAAAGACATGGCTTGGTAGTTCGGGCTGGACTGTTCTCATGAGGCACAGGGTCAAGGCTGATTTGCATATAGCCAGTGTCTGACCTAGGGTGGTGTGCAGTGCAAAAAAACGATTGATTTAGGCCCAGATCTTTGTACTGGGGTGAATGTAAGACATTGTTTTGCATTCTGTCCATCAACTGTGTTTTTTGAAGTACATGATTAGCCTCTACAAATTTTGTGATGGCAGTATTAACATATTCCTCCAGGACCTTGGAGAAGAAAGGCATCAGCAATATTGGCCCATAATTACTGGCTACCAAACGGTCTGCTGAAGGAAGCCGGAGAATTTTCCCATGCTTCCAGCTTTCAGGCATTAATTCCTCAGACAAAGAGGTGTTCAAAACCAAAATACCTGCTGGGTTGATCACCTCAGAGATGGACGCCAATACTTTCGCTGGGCAAGGATCTGATGGATAGCCGGATTTAAGGGCTTTCATTATCTTAAGTGAATAGGCCAATGAGATGGGAGGGAACTGCAGGAGGGCCCCGTCTGAAATGGGAGTGGAATTGGGTGAGTTTGTATTCCCTTCCATTGCTAAGGGTACCACACTAAAATGTCCTGTATGTTTTTAATTTTATCGAAAAAATAGCCCGCAATATTGTTAGTTCATTCACTGGTAAAGGGTAAATGGGATATCCATCGCGTTAGGGGAGGAGAAATCTTTCACAATCTCGAAAAGTTCCTTACTGTGGTTCCCAGCTTGTTCACTTTTCGCCATCAAAAAAAGCTTCTTCTCCTCATGGACTTTGGTGTAATGGCTTTTCAGAGCCAATTTCTATGTGATTTTGTCCACAGCATTGAACTTTTTCCTCCATGCCCTCTCGAGGCATTTACAAGCACTTTCGCTTTTTCTAAGGGCCTCCGTGAACCATGGGGATGGAGCTCTGCAAGCTTTTGCTGCTCGAGTTTTGGGGGAACTAATTACACAGAGCGATTCAGAAGCCGGCTCTCTAAGGAGAGCACGTTGCTCTCCTAATTTCCACTGAAAGGAATAAGAGAATGCCTAAGTGCTCCGGCCAGTGTCTCCAAAGTAAGCCAATCGAACAGCCTAAAACTACTAGCACGTGGTTTGCAGTATGACTGAGATCTACACAACTCCTTGCGCACTCTAATCGTAAGCAAGAAGTGGTCTGACCAAATAATGGGGAGAAGAGCATCCATTTCAATCCTGAGCGTTGAAATAATCTAGTCCAGAATGGCCCCTTTCGTTGTTTGAGAGTAAACCATAGGGGTTCAGATTGAGGATGCTTAGAGACTCATACAACTTCCAATCCTCAGGGTCAGCTAGTTGGTCCATGTGGATATTGAAGTCCCCAAGTCTTAAGCAATGTCTGTATTTGGCCACAATAGGGGAGATGGTGTGCCTGAGTGACTCCAAGAACAAGCATGCCAGCCCCGGTGGTCGATAAATTGCTACACCAGCAATACATTGGTAACCTGACACAGTCAGAAAGAAACCAAGGGCCTCGGCCCCCCTCTAACTCTGCAATAGGAAGTGGTGCGCAGGAAAAACTATCCTTGTATATTATAGCCACACCTCCCCCCCGCCCCTAAGCCTATTCTTCCATATGATCAGGTAACAAGAAGGAATTGCATTAGCAATGGTGGAGTTAGATCCGTCATTAAGCCGAGTTTTGGTTATGATGGAGCAAGTTAAAGAAAAAGATTTTGTTCAAACTTGTGAAGTTAATCTCCCATAATGTTGATTGAACTAATAAGCTTGTGGTGAAATTATTAATCAACTTAGTTTAAGATTGTCTATTGTCTTTGTCAGTATTAAATGCGGCAGTTAAATTAATGGCATGTGCTTATTTTATGTGCTTATGTTATGTCTTTTCGTGATGAAAGCTCATGGAGTTCCTGCTATTCAAAAAGGAAAAGTCACTATAAAGCTGCTTATGTGTGCATATGCTAGGTAACATAATTAACAGGATTAATTAGTAAAGAGGTAGGGTAACAGAATGGGTTTCAATTCTCTAATTAATTGATGTCTTGTGTTTGTTTAATAATAGTTTCCAAAGTGAGGCCTAAAGATAGTTCATAAAACATGGCTGACAGAGCTGCAGAGGCGAAACCTTGTCCAGAGTAAATTCTTTACACATGCGCAGATGTGAAGATTTTTGCTGCATTCTCATTGTGAATTGAAAAGCAGTTCTTTGGTCGCGTTGAACGTGCTCATAGAAAAAAGGTCCAAGGACAGGAACTTGAAATGTTTGCCTAGGTTAGGAAGTATGTATCATTCTTGAGGAAGCGGAGAGAAATATGGAAATGAAAGACAATTGGGCTTATATGAAGCCTGGATTTAGTTAAGAGTCGGATGACTTAACAATTTTATCGTGGACTGACACAGGACAGCCAATGAAAAGCCTGGATTCACTGAAAAGAATGTAAAATGTAGAAAGTTTAGCTAGAGAGAAAGGTATAAAGTCTGACACTAGGAGCAAGGAAAAAACTCTTACTTTCCAATTCCTGAGTGTCGTGACATGCTGATGGACCTTTGGCGCATGTAAGGACAGCAGGCTTTAATTGATTTTTCCCTTTTAGGTGAAGTAAGAAATAGACAGGGAAATAGATTTATGGAATTTTACTAATATTTCATGTTTCTGAGCTTGCATTTAAATGTCAGTTTTAAATTTGTTTCCTTATTAAAATGCTGCTTTCTTATTTGCTTATAAAATAAAGATTCTAAAATATTAAATGTTCTTTCTTTATGAAAAATAAAGTAAATAAAATTAGATTTGAAATGACAAACTCGTCTTGTTTATTCATGGTCTAGCTTCCATCAGTTGATACAATCACCATAAGTGATTTGATTTTTAGGTAATAAATGATTTAAAAGCATGGTAATGAAAATAAACTGCAGTTGTATATATTATGTAAATATTATGTGAATAGTTTAATAATCAATTCACCTGATTCAGTTGCTCAAAAATTGTCTCATTGGTGTTATGGGCCTGTAAATGTGATTAATAATTAATGGTGAGTATTGAGGAGATAGGTAGTGTTTGTGAGACAGTTTTTCAATCAGAGTGCTGTATCAATTACTTGGTAGCAGCAGTACGGTTACTATGGTAACTTGCATGTTACATGGTAATTAAATAGGATCAATGTGTAAAACAAGTTAAGTTTGTTTAGTTGTTATATGTAGTCGAAAGGTTTTTTCCAGCAGTGTGAAAATTCCTAGTTTGTGCCGGCATGAGTAGTGTGACAGGTGAAGTTACACAGTGCATTTGTTCTGTTTCAAAATAGTGGTATCGCCGTATATCACAAGTGTTTTTGACGTACAGCAGTTTAGGGATTTTAGGTGTGAAAGGTAGAATGTATAGTGAGAATTATCTATGAAATCGTAGCTATTGGTGGGCTAAAGTCCTACTAAAAGATTTAGGTATACATGGTTAGGAATTTTTCCGTATGAATGTGTGTAAATGAATTTGTAATATAGGAACGAGTGAAACTCTAAATTGTCTCTAAGGAGGTGTAAAAATCTCTGTATGTGCATTTAGAGAGAAGTGAGTTCGTTATTACCTGCTAGCAGGGTAGAGTAGCCTTACTTTATCGACGAATTTAAATATTCTGTGAAAATAGCGTCGTCTATTTTACGTGAAAAGAATACTTGAATGTTTGAGAAAACTATCAATTTATTTTAGTGAAGCAGACAAATGGTTTGTCTTTTTGTGGAGTTTGTAACTGAATTCAATTGAAAGTTTTGTAAATATGGCGCTGTGAAAATTTTTTGTAAAGGAGGGGTCAGGTTAAGGAGTGAGTTGAGAGACAGAGAAGCTGCAGCGGTAGCATATGTCACTAGTGTCGTGCTGTGATTGGCTAACATACGTCACAGCATTTGCGCGCCGATTGGTTCGTGTGACTAGGCAAGCTTATAGCTGATTGGCTCATACTGAAAAACAGTAATTCTATTGGTCGAGCAAAATAGTGACGAAGCTAAACCTGATTGGTTTGTTGATGAGTTTTGTGCACGGATTGGTTGGTGTTGCGGAATAACAAGGAAGTTATTGCGATCTTTTTCGAAGTGAGGGAAATTTGTTTAAAACATGGACTAATATTTTATGAAGGAGAAAAATAAACTTTCATGGTTTCAGAAATTGAAAAATACAATGAAACCTGACAAGAAAATTTCAACGCGAGGTGGAAGATTAATTCATAAGTACAAAACACCTGCAGCTTATATGTTAGGTGAATATGGTTATCATACTTGTCTTTGGATTGAGAATTGGACGAAGTATAGTGAAAATGATGGTGTGTTAGCATGGCCAGAAGACGGATCATTTAACATAGCGGTCTTGAAAAATTTAGGAGAAAGAATGATGAATCTTGTACCAAGGCCTAGACCTATTCAATTTGAAGCCTTAGTTGAATGGGAAGATGAAATGCATGAGCTAGAATGAGAGAGTAGAGGAATACCAAAAAGATTAGGGGCCAGATGTAGGTCACCAATTACCGGTCGGTAACGGCCGATTTCGTCCGTTACCGACCGGTAATTGGTTTTTGAGATGTAGGGGGCCCGAATTTCACTTAATCTATAAATTTACCGATTCGGTAAATTTACAGATTCGGTAAAATACCGACTCAGCATATTTACTGAATCGGTAATTCGAGATGTAGGTGGCACATTTTGCAGTGCCACAGGCCCTTAGGAATTCTTATTTTATCACCCAATCCTATTGGGTGGTAAAATACCGAATTCCAGTGTACATGCACATCTGTGCATGTACACCTATGCCATGTGGCACACAGACATGCCCTCAGAGCATGTATGTGTGCCACATGGCACACAAGCCTGCAATTGGGGTGCTACAGGGTGTCAAAGTGACACCCCGTTCCCCCTGCCAGGATTCGGTATTTACCGATTCGGTAAATACCGATTCGGTATTTCTCATTGATTCCTATGGGCTTCAAGGCCCATAGAAATCAATAGGAAATACCGATTCGGTATTTACCGAATCGGTAAATACCGAATCTTACAGATTCGGTAATTCTAAAATAAGAATTACCTACATCTGCCCCCCTCCTATTTACCTACTCTTAAATACCGAATCGGTATGATTCGGTATTTAAGAGTCGGTAAATCGGAATTACCTATACCAGGCCCTAGGTCTTGATAGAGAAACACATCAGGATAGAATGCGTCGATGGAGAAGTGCAGATATGTGTGATGGTTTGTACCCAGTGAGACTAATTGATGAGGTAACTGGACAAAAGAGTACTCATAAGAAAAATAATATTAGAGAAGAGAGTGATTCAGAAGATGCGGTATAAGAAGAAATTCATACTAAGAAACCGCCACCTTATCCACCAGTTTGTTCATGGACTTCTCCAAGTGCCCCACAAAGAGAAATAATTGATGAGACATCCCCTGAAACAAATTCGATTAATAGAAAAACCAACGAAAGAGTAGAAACAGGACGTAATTCAAATATATCAGCAGAAAATATTAATTTTACTGAAACTCCAGTTCAAAGAAATGAAACCCCAAGAAGTGGAATTAGAACAGAAAGGTATGAGGGATTACCATTACCAGATACTTCAGAATATATTCGTTCTATGAATGAATAAATACAACAGTTAACTAAAAACATGGAAGCAGTAACAGTACCTGTAACGATTGGACCTGTTCTTCTAGTATTTGATCAAAAAGAAATTAGACATTCAGCTTTAACTGTTCCATTAAATTCAGAAATACAGAAAGTGACTGAAAAATGTTATTCGGACTTGTCTGAAATACATCAAGAGAAAATGATGATGCCTGACTAAACTTTTAATCAAAGTTTGTCATGTAAAACTCCAACTGGTGAAGATTCTGATTCTGAAACTGCGGAAAAGAGTTTGAATAAAATAGATTTAACGCAAACACCAGAATGTAAATTACTAGATGTTGGAAAATTGAAAGCAGATTTAGAGGAATTAATAATTGGTACAATTGGTACTGACAGTTTGAAGGCATATCAGGATGATGAATTATTATTTATTTGCAAAAGCATAAGATGGAAAACAAAAAACAAATATGATCAATTGGAAGATATGGCTTCTGAATTAGAATTAGATTTAAGTAAGCAGGAGAATTTGCAGAAAAATTATAGGGTGGATATCTCTGAAAAAGACATTGAAAATATGAATACTGGGGGGAGGAGCCAAGACGGCGGCCAAAATGGCCGCATAGACGCCCGGCTCCGCCGCTCGCCCTCACCTCCCACACCATCCTGGCACATATCCTGTATCCCGATCGTGGCCCCGTATTGGTGAAGGTGTGTGGAGCTCGGCGGCGTGACTCCGGCGCGAAACCCACCTCTGATGGCCGTGATCCGTTGATCTGAACTTTCTGGCCCTTGGAAGGAGCGAACCGGGGCCTCCAGTGACGCAGCGGCCGGCATAGAAGTAATCAACATCGGCTCCGGTCGGCCACGTTTGTCCGGTGACCCAAACCGGGACTTGTAACTTTACGTGGTCATACACGGTCGATCGGGGCTTGGCGCTGGAGCCCCCGAGCAGCCCACTTAGGCGATATGTTGGTGCCTGAAATGCATACAACCTCAGCCGCAACTATCGATGCTCAGCCTGGATTTGCCCTGCCTTGGTGACTGTTGGCGACCGAACGATCTCCCTGCAATGCTCTTTATTGTGGCAGTCTCCGCCTGCGGTTCAGTAAGCGATTGACGGTGCGGAGTGCGCCTGTTACTACCCGTGTTTCTGTTACGAGCGCCACTTTATTTCTCGGCTGCCTGAGGGACTTGCTGCCTTTCCTGCTCTGAGGTTCCCTGGCGGAGGGGTGCGCCTCGCGAATCGCTGCAATGGCGACGGAGCCCACGGTGCAGGACATCCTGCTGGCCCTTACGGATCTGCACTCAGTTCTGAGACGTCGATGGACGATCGTGGACGACCTGCAGGCAGCGGCTAGATCTACAATGATGGGAGGTCAGATTGTCGATTGTGAGCACGAACTGCCCCAGTTTGCCGAGGCTGATTATTCCCTGGAGTGCGTAACACTGGAAATCGGAGTTGGTGGATCATGTGGCCGAGCTCCTGTTGTTGCTGACTTTCCTACTATCCAGCCCATTATTTCCTCTCCTGCTCTGCAGTGTTCAGTTCTCCTGGTGGCCAGTGGGACATGGCGATTGCTCATCGCATCAACGCTTTTGTTCCTACCCGTAGTCGTCTCGGCTCCAACAGGGATTGTTGACTCATTGTACTTGCCTCTCCATGATATACGTTTCTCTACTATTGCAGTTCGCACTGGCCAGGGCTGAATCTGGCTGTTTAGGTATTTTTTGGCTGTTCTTGGTGTCGTACTGTATCATGGCTTGTGACAATGATTTGGGGAGATCGGAATGACTATATACTGTTGTTTGCCCTCCATCATGGTGAGCTTCCAGGGTTCTCGGGATGGGTGGGGGGGCATATCTGGGGCCGGAGCTAGGGCCCTCCTTCCAATTTCCCTCTTGTGGGTCTTCTGGGGCAACAGGCATGCCTATGGGGGGGGGGGGCGTGGCCTTCCGCTGCATGCAGGGTGGGGGGTGGGGGTGGGACGTCTTTCTGTTTTTCTTTGTCTCTATGGCCCTACTTTCTTTCTTCCTTTCTTGGTCTTTCTTGATGTATTTTCCCTTCTCGTACATTTTCTTATAGTTGGAGGCAGGGGTTTGGGTTTCTTGGGAAGGTTATCGCTTGTGTCCCTTTTTGCTACCGATTTTGGTTGTCATTGCTCGCTTTCGTGAATGGGACCCTGTGGTTCAGTTTTATCGTATTTGGCTTCACACCTTCCTATTGTTCTCCCAATGTTATATTTGACTAAATGCTATTATCCTGTGCTGAGTATTGATTGCTATGTGACGTCATAATAATGCTTGCTGTCGATCCTTCAACTCTATTATAAATTGGATTCCTCCCATATCCTGCAATAATGTGGACAATTTTGCACGTCGATCCTGATTTAATATGGCTGGTCGGGCCAGGGTGCACCGTACTATTTTCCCATTGTTGCATGACATTATGATCCTTGGTACTATGTTGTTTGATGGCCCCCTGGCCTATACTTGTTTTGCTGCAATGTCTGAAAATGGGGTGATTTAAGTAAATGGAGAGCGAAATGGACAAAGAAAAGAGATGAAGACAGAACAAGTTTATCTTTTCCTGTCAGACAAAAGGAAAAAGTAGCAAATGAGTCTCCAATGAGGGAAATAGCAGGAGGAGGGTATATGTATGTCCCATGGACAAGACAGGACATTTTACTGTTCACTAATGATTTTCCCCGATTAAGAGTAAAACCTGTGGAATGGTATCAACGGGTAGAAAGATTTTTGAAAGTTTCAAAAGTTTTGTGGGTTGATCTTGATGGATTATTTGACATAGTTGTTCCATCAGATCTTTGGACAGAATGTAAAACTTCTATGTATTGGCCTAGAGAAGAATATGAATGAGATAAAGTAACAGGTGCTTCTTCTCCAGGGGTAATGAGAAAGTACGAACAAGTAATTGTGTTTTTGAAAAACAAGATTCCTCCAAAAGAGATAGATTGGGTTAAAATAGATAAAACAATTCAAGAGACAAAATAATCAGTACATTCATTTTATGAAAGATTACTGCTGGTATTTAAACAATACAGTGGTTATGAACATTTAAGTGAAAAGGACATGAACCATTTTATATATAGATTTGTATATGGTTTGAGACCTGAAATTAGTGAAATGGTAAGAACTTTAATAGTTGGTTGGCAATCACACACAGTAAATGATATTTTGAGAAAAGCAAAATACTGTAGTGATGATATAGATGCTAAACAAAAGAAGCTGAACAAAAAATTAATGTGGGCATAGGTGAAAGGGGCTGAACAACAAATAGCAACTTTAGGAAATAATAATGTTGATCAGAATCAAGGGAAATTTAAAGGTAATTATAATAAACCAAAATTGATGGCAAATATAGAAGAGTTGAAACAGAAACTCCCATGTTTTAATTGTGGCGAAATTGGACACTGGAAGTGCAAGTGTAAGAATCTGCCCAGAACTTTTTTAAAAAATACATCAATAAATCCACAGATGCAGAATGAGATAAATGAGCAGCAACAGCTACAGCAACAGGTAGTGAATCAGCAAAGTCAGTTACCACAACCGCCACTTCCAGTGCAGAATCAGGATTCAGCGGAGGTGAACAGGTAAACAGATCACCGAGAGTGAATGTGTCAAATGTGTCTCAACAATATTGGTTGAAAGAAAATGGAGGGAGTGAATCTGATGATTACTTCTGACGGTGCCTAAGAAAGGAGGAAGAGTGCGTGCTTGGCGCCACTCTTGAGGTAGATCAATCCGGTCCATTTGTAAATGGTAAAGTGAATGATGTAGAAATTACGTTTCTAGTGGAAACAGGTGCTACCCGTTCTACTGTTAGATCAGTGGAAATAGAAAACCTTCCTCTCTCTGGTGACAAAATCCAAGTAGTAGGTGTAGCTAATCAACAAATCAAAACAGATTTAACTGAACCAGTTGAAGTTGAAATAGGTAAATTTAAAGACATACATAGATTTGTAGTTTGTGGTAGCAGTCTTGTAAATCTATTAGGTAGGGATATTCTTTGTAAAATGAACTGCACAATTTATTGCTTACCGGATGGTATAGAGCTTCAAACTCCAGAAGAAGATGGGCTTTACAAATTAACAATGTCAATGGTTGAAGCGGAAGAAAATAAATAATTTCCTGTATTTGATAAAAACAATTTACCTGAAGAATTGAAAGATACAGTGAATGTAAAAATTTGGGATTTCACTGGAGATGAAATGGGTTTGATGAAAAATGTAGATACAGTACAAATAACAGTAAAACAAGGAGCAGATTATCCAAACATTCCTCAGTATAAAGTGAAAGCAGAAGTGATTGAAGGGGTAATTCCTGTAATAGATAAATTCATAAAACAAGGTGTTCTAAAAAAAATCGAGAGTAGCCCATGTAATTCACCGTTTATGGGAATTAAAGAGCCAAACGGAATTTACAGAATTGTTCAGGACCTGAGAAAGGTAAATAAAATTGTTGTTCCATGTTGCCCAGTCGTACCAAACCCAGCGGTAATTTTATATCAGATTCCGCATGATGCAGAATGGTATACAGTTATTGATTTATGTAATGCATTCTTTACTGTTCCATTGCATCCAGAAAGCCAACAAATGTTTGCGTTCCGGTTCAAAGAGCGTATTCTAGCATGGTGTAGAATCCCTCAAGGACCGAAAGTCCATCTATTTTTAATCAGTTGTTAAAGAAATCATTGGAGAATCCGGATTTACCTGGAAAATCTATGTTAGTGCAGTATATTGATGATCTCCTTGTTGCTGCAAAAACAAGAGATAATTGTGTAACAGATACCATTACTCTTTTAAATCATCTGGCAGATGAGGGACATAAAGTATCTCCTGCGAAATTCAAATTTTTCAAACAAGAAGTAATATATCTTGGTCACAGAATGGCAAATGGAATCGGACAAGTGACAACAGAAAGAATAAAATTGATCAAAGCAATGCAAGCTAAAAAAAAAACACAAAGACAGGTTAGAATGATCTAGATCTAGGCATGGTAGGTTATTGTCGCCAATGGATTAGTGGATTTTCAGTAATTGCAAAGCCACTGCAGAGACTGACAAAAGCAGACATAAAAGTCCCGATTAGCCTAACAAAAACTGAATTAGAAGCTTTTGAACAGTTAAAGAAAAGTTTGTGTGAAGCTCCAGCATTGGAAATGCCTGATTATGAGAAAGAATTTGAGCTGTGTTGCAGTGAAAGAGAAGGATGTGCATTATCAGTCCTGATTCAAAGACATGGAAGACTGAGAAAGCCAATAGCATATTTCTCAGCTGTTCTTGACCCTGTTGCAAAAGCATTACCAGGTTGCTTAAAAGCAGTAGCTGCAACAAGTGTAAGTTTGGAACAAAGTGAAGGAATAATAATGGGATTTCCTGTATAGGTATATGTACCCCACTATGTTGAAATTTTCCTCACTAGAAGTAAAACACAGCATTTGACAAACAATAGGCTGACAAAATATGAAAAAGTTATTCTTGGATCAGACAATGTTTCAATTGCAAGATGTGTGAATTTAAATCCTTCCACATTATTACCTGACACTACTGAAACAGAAATCAGAGATGAGGTTGATCATGAATGCCTGGATGCATTAGAATATTTCACAAAACCAAGGCAAGACATTAAAGATGTCCCATTGCCTGAATCAGATTATGTTTTGTTCGTTGATTGTTCATGCTTAAGAACAGATGAAGGTGTTCTAAGTGCAGCATATTCGGTGTGTACAGTTGCAGATGTGATTGAAGCTTCTTGTCTCAAAGGAATTCGTTCAGCTCAAGTGGCAGAATTAATTGCTTTGATTTGTGCATGTGAATTGGGAAAAGAGCAAAAAATTACCATAGTGACTGATAGTCAATATGGTTATGGTGTAGTCCATGACTATGGGCAGCTTTGGTCTCAAAGAGGTTATTTAACTTCTGCAGGATCACCAATAAGAAATGCTCAGTTAATAAAAAGATTAATTGATGGAATTCAGGTTCCAGAAAAAATTGTAGCTAAATGCACAGCACATAAGAGAGGAGAGGACTACATAACAAAAGGAAACTCATATGCTGATGCAATAGCAAAATTCTGTGCACAACATAATGTATCAGTTAATCGGGTAAAATAAAATGAACATGTTTTGAACTCTCTTATGCTAATATCTGTAGTTGAGACTTGGCAAGGAGTAAAACAGTTGCACGATGAGGCGAGTGATGAGGAGAAAGACACATGGTTAAAAGCAGGGTGCAGACAAAGAGAAGAGGATGAGATTAGGGTTTACCAAGATGACAGAGCAGTAATGCCAGACAGTATGATTTCTGACATGGCACGTATGTATCATGGTTCAGGACATATTCGAAGAGATTCGATGATCAGGTTATTTCACCAAGTATGGTACGATCCAAAATTCTGAATATTTGCAGAATCATTTTTTCAGAGATGTCTTATCTGCCAACAGATTAACCCAAACAGAAAAACTGTTGTAAGCATGGGAACCATAGGACAGGAGGGTGGTCCATTTACCAGAATACAGCTTAACTTCATTGATATGCCACCAACTCAGATATGTCTTGGTGATAATCTGTTTGTTTTCAAGACGGGTGGAAGCATTTCCAACACGTCACAATGATTCAATTACTGTGGCAAAATTGCTTTTGAGGGAAATCATACCAAGGTATGGATTTCCAGTGTCGATCGAGACAGATCACGGCACACATTTTGAAAACAGATGACGATGTCTTCCTTAACCCAATGTTATAACTTAAAATGCCTCTGCTGGAAAAAGGAAAACATTGAGGATATCACATGTATATACTCCAGCCTCTTGGAAATATCTAATCCAGAAACACTGAGCATAAAGGCCTAGGAGTCCTTCATCCATGTCATAAAAAACTAATTTTCCAAGCACGTCCATGGCCATAAAGCAGGAAATTTAATGGGGGCAGCCTGGTACACCAAACGCTTGAGGAAACAAAAACGACAACTAAATAAGAACATCAGACAATTACGATCACGGGGACCAGAACACCACCAGAGAATCCTGATTATAATTGCAAAAGCAAGAAAGGAGCACAACAGGGACATAAGATTGGCCAAAAAATAGTACAATGAACAAATCTGGGCAAAACTACTCTATGCATGTAAATTAAGGGACTCCAAGCGTTTCTGGGATCAAATTAATCAGTTAACTAATGGCAGGAATCAACATCATAACTTGGATGTAATGGATACAACTTGGAGAGCCCACATTGAACATCTATACAATGAAACTCGATCTCCAATTGCCCCGAATAACGGTACAATAACAGCAAATAGGGCCGGCGGCGGAGGACAAGCCAACAACACACTGACCCACGAACCGTCTCAAGACTCAGAGTCTTTTTCCGCTCAAAAAGTACTAACGATAATAAAAAACTTAAAACCTGAGGGAGCTCCAGGCCCCAATGGACTACCAAATACCCTGTTTCGGCACGACCCTCCATTTTTTCTCGCCTCCTGACTCCCCTTTTTAACAAAGCCATAACATGCCGTTTTGTTCCTGAGTCCTGGAGAGGAAGTATCCTTAACCCAATCCACAAGTCGGGTATTAAAACACCGAAAAGTCAAACTTTTTCCTGGAATTTGGGTGAGCATCAATTGACAAGGGTTACGTGCTATAAATACCTGGGCTTTCAGCTAGATTGTAAGCTTAACTTCAAATCACACTTGGACCAAGGTCGCTTGAAAGCCAAACAACTGTTGTTTGCTTTTAAAACTCTAAAGAAAAAACTTATAGGATGCTCCACTGCCCACCTGCTTAAAGTGATTTCTGCAAAATTTTCACCTTCCATTTCATACGGCTCAGACATTCTGAATACTAAAGATGCCACAGTCCTAAATACAGCACAATCTATACTATTTACTATATACCAACTAATTATTTAAGAGACTGGTCTCAATTCCGCTACACACCTCACAGGCACAAATCCGCCTAGAATATGGTCTAAAAAATCTGATTATGGCCAGACAAGGCACCCTAGTAAAATACTACTGGAGTATGAAGGAGGCAGAAGATAACACCCTAGCCCACCATTGTTGGGTCGAGATTGAAAACCAAAAGAGCCTAGCTAACTCAACTACAGCAGCCCTGAAGGAATCCCTGTCGGCATTACAGTTAGAGGATGCTTGGCTCACCCTCACAACGTACTCCGGATTTAAAATCGTATTCAATAACGCTATCAAACGGACCTCTTTATTAACTGATAAAACGTCCTTTGCAAAACAACATCATGCCTGGGCTGTGATAAAGGATTACCAGAGGCTCAAGCCTCAACAATATCCTTTGGAACAATTCTCCCATCAGAAAAAACATTATTTGACTTTGATACGCATGGGGTCTTTCCCCTCAAAAGATTTGACCCCAAAATGGAAACAAATATGGCCATCCAAGCAGTGTCGTCTCTGTGGTCAAGGGGAAGAGTCACTACTACATTTTCTATGTACTTGCTCTTTTTTATTGGAAGCCCGAAAATCCATTCTCTGGGAGGCTCTAAGGAAGGAACAAACAAGAACATGTAGAGCAGCGGTCATTAAATGTCTTGGAGGGTCGTCAATTCCTCTGTCCTGTAGAGCCATAATACTATGGAAAATCGTAGCAAAAGAACTGGCAAAATGCGACCCTGCCAAGCAGCCAACTAATTAGCAGATTTCTCCCAAATGCATTGTTATATTTGTCATTATTTTTAAAATAATAAGCATCTCCTTATTCTGACATCGACCTTAAGTCTTTTTAGGTTTTTAAAAATGTATATTCTAAAGCACTGCGTTTTAGGATGGTTGTCCATCCTTTTATGATTTTTTTAATGAATCAAATAAAAGTATATTTTGACTTACATCATAATCCCACCAGTAGTAGAAGTAAATAGTAGTCAAGGTAATTTACATGATGAAAGTGATAATGATTGATTTTGTTCCTTAGGTGACACAGGGTTGAAGAAATTGTGTTAGGAGACACAAGGTCGAAGAAATTGTGTTTGCTGGAAAACACATTTGATGTATGACATAAGGTCGAAGAAAAGCTGTTAGAGGTAAAATTGTTAAAAGATAAGATAAAACGTTAAAAAAAAGAAAGAGGGGAGTATATTTAGTAATTTTTCAATTTTTTCTTTTTATTTTTTAGCTGTTATTTTGAAAGTAAAGATGCCTTATACTAATAATAACTCGAGATGCTCAATTCTCAAAAGATGTTGCAAATTGTCTTCAATATGTGTAATATTGATAATTTTAGTTTGGTTAATTTTAGCTGTCATTTTCCCTTTTGGAATAGATAAAGAGGTGTATAAAGCTAACATGACTAGTATAAATTTAAATAATCATGACAAAACTGATAAGACTAATAGAATTATTGTACATAAACCAGAGATTCATCAAGATAGATCTGTTGGTGATTTTTCTAGCAATACCTTCTCAAGACTTTTATCTGAATATGTTAAGGTGATGGATGCAAAAGATTGCTACATCTGTGTGAAATTACCTACTTCTGTGTCTGAAGGTGTTACTTATAATATGCTTCCTCTTACTTATGGTATAAAATGTAGTGTAATAGCTAGTTTGTTTTATAAAACTGGTCGTTTGGAATATTATTATTCTGATTTTGATGAAAGTTTTGCAAATTTAAAAGTTGTAGATAGCTTGAATAAAGTGAGACCTGCTAAACAGATGAGGGATTTTTTCCTAGTGACTAGTGAACTTACTTATGAGTATGCTTTTAGAAATAATTTATTATGTAAATTAAGAACAGAAGAGAAGTCGTTCTTAAATATGGTTGAAGAGAGAAGGGCAATGTATAAGCGAAATGAAATATTGAAAACAACTAAGTCAAAATTTTGGCAGATTGAAGATGAAAAGCTCAATGGTAGAAATGAAAATGTTGCAATTCATATAGATAAATCTGTTAGTGGAAAACTTTGTATAAGAAGAGATAATACTTTATATGATAATTATTTTGTTGGTGCAAGTCAATGTGAAGACACTTATCGTATTATAGGGGGTTGGGAATTTAAAGAAGGCAAGGACCCAATTTTCCCTAGAATTTATTTTGTTTGTGGGAATAAAGCTTTTTACAGTCTCCCAGACCACTGGTATGGGACGTGCTATGTAGGTTTAGTTTTTCCAAAGATTTTTCATGGAGATAGAAATGCAAAAGGTTCATTCGAAATTAGCAATCATTTGAATAGATTTAGAAGGGAAAGCTTTTCAGAAATTATGGGAGACATATTTGGTGCATTAATACCTATGGTAGGAATTACCCTGAATGCAAACAAAATCAGAAAAATGTCAACAGTTGTTGATAGATTGTCAACAGATACTGCTAGAGGATTTCAATTAGTGAACACAGAACTTGTTGCTATGAGAACTATGGTAATACAGAACCGTCTTGCACTAGACATTCTGCTAGCAAAAGAGGGTGGAGTCTGTGGAATTTTGCATGTTCAACATTGCTGTACTTTCATACCTGATAAAAGTCGGAATATAGAAATGTACATAAAAAATATAAATGAGTTGCATATTGAAGTAGAACCTTTAGAAGATGAGAGTTTTTCAGAACGCTTAAGAAAAAGATTTGCAGCAATTAAAAATTAATTTCAAGAGATTGGCAGTTCAATTATAGGTAAAATAGTTTTTCCTTGATTAATTATAGCTATAGTGATACTTTTGTTAAAAATTAGTTGCATGATACACAAGAGAAGAAAACATGTAATAGAAAAGAAAATAATTTGTAAACTAAGGAAGGAAAAGGAAAAGGAAATAGAATTAGAAGAGTTTCGTAGAACTTAATATGAGAAATGCAGAAAATCAGGTGAATCTAAAGTCTAGAAATACTAATATTTAGAAAGTCCAAAACATGTCCAAGGGTTGAAAATTTATAACATTTTGGGTATTATTTTGTGATTTAGAAATCACCAGATGAGGGAGTTGATGGAGCAAGGTAAAGAACAAGATTTTGTTCAAACTTGTGAAGTTAATCTCCCATAATGTTAATTGAACTAATAAGTTTGTGGTGAAATTATTAATCAACTTAGTTTAAGAATACATTCATCATTACACGTGGGAAAAACTAATGTGCTTTTATGTTGCAAACGCAAAGAAAATAATAAACTAACCTTGTCTGTTGTCTTTGTCAGTATTAAATGCGGCTGTTAAATTAATGGCATGTGCTTATTTTATGTGCTTATGTTATGTCTTTTCGTGATAAAAGCTCATGGAGTTCGTGCCATTCGAAAAGGAAAAGTAACTATAAAGCTGCTTATGTGTGCCTATGCTAGGTAACATAATAAACAGGATTAATTACTAAAGAGGGAGGGTAACAGAATGGGTTTCAATTCCCTAATTAATTGATGTCTTGTGTTTGTTTAATAATAGTTTCCAAAGTGAGGCCTAAAGATGGTTCAGAAAACATGGCTGACAGAGCTGCAGACGCGAAACCTTGTCCAGAGTAAATTCTTTACACATGCGCAGCTGTGAAGATTTTTGCTGCTTTCTCATTGTGAATTGCCGCATTATGGGATTTCGCCAGTGCCTCTGTCCAATCGTCATCTGTTAGATCTGGACCCTGTTCTGTCTGAGTGTGTCTAATGTTCTATTATGTGTGGTTATAGTTTGGTGTACCTGTCTGATTTTTTGGGCACTGATATCTACCAGTAACAATCGCCCTTCTAATGGGTGGAATTCTGGGAGTTCAGTCAATGTTACTATGTATGGGGAGAGAGAATGTCTTAATTGAGGGTACTCATAGCATTGGTTCTGATGAAGGTGAAAGTCTTCCTGATGTTGTTGAAAGGATTTTAAAACCACTACCTTCATGACGTCCCCAAGTGTGGATATGCCGATAAGGTCCCGTGACCGAAAGCCTGGCAGCAACGCTACCTGTTGAAGATCTACACCCCACCACAACAGGGTTGTTTGTGTCAGTCACCCAGCCCACCCCATCTGATTTATAACTCACCTCCACAGCTGAATAACAACTTTTGTGGCTGGGGGCAAGTGGTCTAGCAGACAGCAGCTATATAGCATGTCAAGCAACACAGGGTTTCAACTGCGTATGCTGGATCTGTATGGGAGCAGTACCACCAGTAATTTCTATTGAGGAGATGGGAGGCCGCATAGTAGGCGAATATATCGGATGCCGCAATCCCACCACAGTAGGTACTCTATTAGTACTTGACATTTCTTTTGTTTGCTTCTGTCTCCTGATTGTTGAAGCAAATTTGTTTTACACAAGATTCACGCTGGACCAATAAATACTTATTGAAATATCCTAATCACTATCCTGTGTATTTTCTGAGAAAAAGTAAGCAGGAGTGACTGAGCAAAAAGTACTATACTATTTTCCATGATCCCTGAAGATTCAGGGTTGTCATGTTCAGTGGTTGCCAGAAACTACCTAGACTACTGTAAGTTACAGGGGGTGGAATTGGCACTGTAGTGGTTAGCTGGTTTAACGCCTGAAGTATGCTGTGGAGGTATCCTGAATCGGTTTCAACACCAAGCCCTCAGTTCAGGTCATCCAAAATACACAAGTCCTGGGGATTCCTGTGAACTACATGAGAGTGGTTGAAAGTTGGCTATTCCTCAGTGAGATTATAAGATCAAGGAATTTGATCTCTTTGTCTGAGACTGTACGTGCAAACCTCAAGAATGGGTGAGTGAGTTGATCCATTAATAGAAGTAGTCACAGGTCTCCTCATCTCCAGTCCAATAGATAGTGATATCATCTATATAACAACGACATGTCATGATGTTGGTTGAGAAATGATTGTTGTTGTAGATGAATAGGTGTTCAAATTCAACTATATGGACTCATGCCAGGCTACGGACAAAGGTGCTCCCCATAGAAGTCTCCAGGATCTGGTGGTACAGGATAATCTTAAATAAGATGAAATTCTCTTGCATGGCTAAGGTGGTGCATTCCATGATAAAACTCACAGGAGTTTGTGAGGTCCATTTCTCAGTTGCAATTTATGATAACACAACAGTTAAAGCGGCCTCCCAAGGAATGTTGGTGTAGAACACCCCCACGTCTAAGGTTATCAGGTGGGTAATTTCATCATGCCTCTCCCTGTTGGTGATCAGATTAACAACATCTCTTGTGTCCTGCAGATAAGATGGAATTTTCTTCATGAGAGGTTGAATAAAGAGGTCGCCAAATTTGCTCAGAGGTTCCAAGAGAGAAGCTATGCCGGAAACGATGGGGCAAACAGGAGGCTTGTGTAAGGATCTATGCTTAATGGAACACTGAGCGGGTTGCTAGGAGCTCAGAATGTTGAGTTGTGAAGTGTAGACCAGTAAGAAGAACATTATTCTTACATCATCATTTTTACATACATGCAATAGGGCCTAACTCTGCCCTATGGACTCAGAGGGTTTAGTATCCCAGAAATTCTAATGGAAAGGAAAAAGTAATGCAAAGTTATAGTATAAACTCGATCCGATCCTCTGCCTGTTTAAGAAAATGTGGTAATGGTCGGGGACCGTGTCAGCTCTGGCAAAGCTGTCAGCCCAACGCGGTTCCTCGGAATCTGCGATCTTTCACTTACTTGCAAGATGGATACCTCCCTCAAATTCACCTATGGGTGCTCCTCCGGTCCGAATGTTGTTGGACCGGAGGCAGTGAGTTGTTTTAACTTCTCTCGTTCCTCTCACTTCTGCGTTGGCAGAGTGGAAGAATGGAACGTGCACCCGGAGGGCGCGTCAGCTATGGGGGCCATATTGGTTGTATACATGAAATGCATATGTATATAAAAGTAATACACAGAACAGCTACAGGTTACTCCCTAATACAGAATTTAATGTACAATGCTCATCCGAGCGGGTATTGTCATTCTATTTACGCAATTTCTGTGAATTCATAAAAATTCGAAAAACATACACACGTTGAGGCCGCGTCTATTACAGAACATCTCCGTGTTGTAGATGGAGTTCTGGTAAGTGTGCTCTGTGTTAATTTATCGCGCTAAAAGCAGTATAGTGATGGTATCTCAAAAGGGCAGGGGATTCCTGCCAGGGAACGAGGAGATATTTTCTCTTTTTCATTCAGTTGTTATGTGGTGCTTCAGCTATGATTAATTCTCGCTCAATGATGATAGTGTGTTATGTTACATCTCATAAGACCTAGGTGTCCGACAGCTTATGTCCTTATGCCAAGTTCTTATTCTGCAGATATAAGGAGCCCATGGCACGGGTCTAGATATGTAAATTGTCCCCATGGGATGTCATTATTCAGGCCCATAATGTGAGAACAGAGTTTGAAAACCCAACGTTGTTCTTTTTCCAAAGGTTTTCTCTCCATATCAGTGGGTGACTGTAGTGTTTCCAGGACCACCCATCGCATATTGTTGGGGGTGTGTCCTTTCTCCAGGAAGTGTGTAGTCATTTTGGTGTTGGAGTGTTTACACCTGAAGTCACTACGGTGTTCAATCATACGTGTACTGACCTTCCTGGTAGTCATACCAATATAGTGCAGATTGCATGTGCAGGTGATCATATAGACTACACCTGTCGTGTTGCAGTTTGAGAAAGCCCTTAAGTCCCAGGTTACCCAATTGTTGCAAATCACTTGTTTTGTTGCCGTAGTCAAATGACAAACACTGCAACTCGAACACGGGTAGTGTCCGGAAGGTAAGGGGTGCAAAAGACATACCGGGCTCACTGTTTCTTTTGGGCGTGTGTGCACCAGTAAGTCCTTCAGATTCTTCCCTTTTCGGTGACTGAAAATTGGTTGGGTCAGGTTTAGACCCCCACTATTAAGCGTTCTCCAATGTTTTGTTTACAATTTTGGTTACCTTTTCCGAGGCCACCTTATAGGTTGTTATGCATATCGGTCTCCTGTTACTGTCATTGTTAGGTTCAATCCTGGATTTTGGTTCCAAAATGGCGTCTCTATTGTTATTTGACGCTGTCTTTTTTGCCTTAGACACAATATGTCGAGGGTAATTCCTCTGCATCAGTTTGGTGCTCAGGTCTTTCGCTTGTGATTCATAATCCTGTTTTTCTGAGCAGTTGCGCCTTAGGCGTAAGAAGTGCCCAAATGGCAAATTTTCCCTCAGTTGTCTTGGGTGAAAACTGTCAAATTTTAACAAGCAATTTCTGGCCTTGGTTTTAAAATGCGTGGTAGTAGCCAGTTTCCCACCTTTAGCTTGGATGTTAAGGTCCAGAAAAACATGTTTTGATCTGCTCAGTGTGGATGTAAACTTGAGAAAGGGGTCTTGTAAGTTTAACCAGACTAGGAATTGGTTGACTTCCTTCTCATCACCTTCCCAGATGAGAAAAACTTCATCAATATAACGTTTCCACATATGGATATGTCCTGAGTGGGGGTTATTCGGGGTCAAGATTTTCTTTTTCTCCAGCTGGTGTATATATAAACCCGCCACACTCGGCACAAAGGTGCTTCCCATGCTAGTTCCGTGTCTTTGAGGATACAACGTCTGTTGGAATAGAAAATAGTTCTCAGGTAGTGCTAACCGGCAACATTCCAAAACGACATGTCTTATTGTTTTGTATTGCCATGCGCTCTAAAATAATACCTCCTCTAGTATTTCTAGGGTTTCCTTGTTGAGCAGACTGGTGTACAGACTCTCCACATAGAGTCCGACCAATATTTGCGTGGTTGGGTCAAAATCAAGGTCTTTTATCAGGCATAGTACTGCCTTGGTGTCTTGCAGGTACATATCGGTTTGTTGTATTAGAGGTCGCAAGAAAGCGTCTGCAAACTTGGACAGAGGCTCTAGGATTGACCCTATTCTAGAGACGATAGGTCTTCCTGGGGGATTTTCCATTCTTTTATAGATCTTAGGGATCGTAGAAAAGTAAGGTGTCCAAGGGTGTTTGTTAGTCAGAAAGTCTGCTTCTTTTTTAGACAGCCAGTCATTGACTAGGGATTCCTCCACCATACAGGCAATCTCAATTCTTAGACGTTCAGTAGGATCCTCGGCTAAGATCTCATAATTTCATTGGTCAGCTATTTTATTTAAAGCTTACTAGGCAGGTAATTTTAGTCATTCATACAAACCCCACTCCATCACATCACAACTCTCGCACTACACATAGTCTATTTGTAAGTGCTCCTACGTAATTCGCAAGTCGCAGCACACCCCAGCCCGCAGCGGACTGGGATGGCCCCTGTGATGAAGCATGTCACCGTGGGGCAACCCTGGTGAGTGAGGGGACACCAAGAAAAAGAGCAATTCTCTTTTTCTATTACTATATACACTATTCCAACCCCAGTGAGTGTTGCAAATAGGATTATAGACAATAGCTAGGCTCCTGCTCTCTGTCCTCAGAGATCTTCTGTGATTTATCTAAAAAAAAACACATGATACAGTGGGAGGCTCACCTACTTCGCTTCCAAAAAAGTAAAACTGCACCCATTGCTGTTGGTGGGGATGAAGAAGTAGAAGAAGATATGATCGCGGTGGAATATGAACAAGAGGGAGACATTCCTAGGCCTGTAGCCAGCAGTGTAGTGGTACCCACATCCTCAGCAACATATTAGTGGCACTGTAGTAAGAGTCAGGCTGAGACACCAAGGCAACAGAGTACTGAAATAAAAAAAGTGTGTTGTTGAGCCTAACTGGGTGTAAGAAGACAGCTGCACCACAAAGTAAAATATTCCAGCCTACCATTGTCAGCATGATTATGTCAGAGGGGCAGTACGAACGCAACCACCCAAAAGCACGTTTGTACAATGCGAAGCTGGTTAAAATGTTAGCGCAGGACCTTCTCTCTTTTTCGTTTGTGGAAGGGGTGAGTTTACTTGAATTTGTGTCAGCCATCTGCCCTAAATGGAAGGTTCCCAGCCGGTCCTATTGTGCCAGAGTTGCTGTTCCAGCACTACATCACGATGTGCTGGAATTGCTTGGACAAGCTTTGCATCAGACAACACAAATGTGGACCAGTTGCCAAGCCAATGATTACATGTGTATCCCTGCACACTAGATCTCTTTTGTGGGGGATACAGAAAACATATTAGAAGCAGGTCTTGTTGACACTGCTGAGAATTTTTAATGTTACTCGGAAACATGCAACTGTAACCATGTTTGCCATGGAGAAATCTCATACTGCTGCAAACATTTTTAAAGAGTTTAACAGCAAGGTCTTTGGCTGCGCCAAAGAGGTCTTAACATTGGTTCTGTAGCCACGGATAATGGCAGTAATGTACTTAAGGCCATGGAGGATGGTGGCTATTTCAGGGTCCTGTGTCTGGTGCACTGCATTAACATTATTGTTAAAAGAAGAAGCCATGGTCAACAACTTACTGACCACCTACCAAAGAATATGCACACATTTCAGCAATTCTTTTAAAGCCCGAAAGCAGCTGAGGAATATTCAACGTGAATATAGAATGACAGTCAAATCACTCATTCAGGAGGTGGCAACACTTTGGAACTCAACTTATTACATGCTTGATGGTCTGTTTGAATAGTGCAGACTAATCAATGAATATGTTATGAAAAGAGGGGATGCTACTGTGAAAGGTATGGCCCTTCAGATGATTCAATGGTGCCTAGTTAAATGCCTGACAGAGATGCTTCTTCCTTTTGAGGTCTTCACACATGAAGTCAGCAAGGAGGACTGTATTATAGGCCAAGCTATCCCATTATTGCACATGCTAGAGCAACAGCTGAAGGAGGTGTCTGAAGTGTACATAGGTGTGGAGGAAAAAAAGAAGCATATGAGTTGGTGGAGAGCTTATCCTGTTGCTTAGCTGAAAATACAAGGGTGCAAACTATGATTGTGTCAGAACAACATTACTTTTGTGCCACAATTCTGGTACAATACAAATCAGCACTGAACAGTAAGACATTCATTCCTTTTTCAGAAGGAGTTGTTGCCTAGTACAAAAGTTGGATAGCTGAGATAACCACTCACTTTGAAAATGAATGGCTGGCAATTACGGGCCCACTCCTCAAACCCACAACAAGAACTTCAACTGGGCATCTGGCATCAAGGTCCACTTCAGAGCCTAAGGGCAGTGCATTTGGCTCAGAGTGGTCACCAACACTATCGACAACAACAGAAAGAACAAGATCATAAGCTCCAGTAAAATCAGCACAGAATTGGTATTTACAGCAAGGGCTTTCTAGGTCCAGTGCTGACGCAAAGACAAAAGAGGTCAAACAAACTGTATCACCACTGAACATTGAGCAGATAATCCAGGCCTATCTGGATGCCCCAACAGAGGTGTACATTGTTCAAAACCAATTGCGGTATAGGTATGGGAAAAGGAACCAATGGCCAGTGCTGAGCAGGCTGGCGATAAACTATCTGGCTTGCCCTGTCAGAAGTGTCTCTTCTGAGTGTGTTTTCAGTGCTGCTGGTGCCATTGTAACAGTGAAAAGGACCAGTCTCTTGCCCAAAAACATGGAGAGGTAAACCATGATCAAAATGAATCAGCACTTTATACCACCAAATGACACAATACATGAATCAACGCAGGAAGATGAGAACAGCAACTTAGATGATGAAAGTAGTGTGTTAGATGATGATCTATGTTTACCAGTTAAACTTCGGTCCGTTTTTATGTTCGGTTAAATTTCTAACGCGAGCACTGTCCGACCGAGAGCACTGCTTTTCCTTACCGAGTGTCACAGCACATTGTAACGCTGCCGACGAGCGTTTGGGGTAAGACGCTGCTTGAATGCACTGCACTGTTAACGATCACCTTAACGGTTCGAACGCACTTTGAACGGGTGTCCCGCTTTTGGTGATGGGGCCGATGTTTCGTTCTCTTTACTACATACCACTTAAGTGATTTTCAGCGCGCACATCACATGTTTAGCACTATGGTGTTCAGTTACCGGACTTGAGATTTTCTTTTTCCCGGCACAAACACTCTTTCCTAGCCTTCCTTTTTGACCACGTTAAGTACTAATCCCCGTTTTACGAACTTTTTTATTTACTTTTTTTTTATAATGGGCAAGGCAAAGTCCACCTCCTAAAACCAGTGTTTATCTCCTACGCAGATCCTCATTCCCCTGATGAAGGGATGTAAATCCCGAAATGCATAGGGATAGTGGTTTCCCTGAAATATGTTTGCCGAGTTAAACTGAACCATCGCAATGTTGATACTAAAGTCTATATGTTGACAAATATACGACTTCCATGGATTAAAAATTTACTTTAATGAACTTTCTACAGCTATTGAACTTTATCACTGTTGATTAACTTTGAGGTTGCTACCTCATTCGGAGCACCACAGGATTCAGGGTGGGAAGCCCCCACTCTCCCCTGCTATTTGTTTACAACCTTTCGCGTCTCTATTCAGCCAAAAGAGACGACCCCTGCGGCGCCCAGAAACTATTTACTCTGCTTCCAACGAATACCTTGTTAAAAATCCTCTTAAAATTAGGGTGTGCCACACCACCTTTCATTTTAGATGATGATTACCCACTTCTGGTTGAAACCTCCAGAGTTTGAGGACGAGCTATACTTCCTTGACAACTAGGCTTAAACTTCTTACTTTCTTCCTTCCTTATTAACTTTTATTTGTGTTTGTCTGTCTTTCTGGTTCGAAACTTCGAATCACAACAAATCCATCACCACCGTCTTCTAGTCTTTTATTGTCATATTGCAGTTGCATATGTCTGCATTTAAGTCCACTCCTCTGAGTCCTGCTCCTCCATCCTCCTGACTCACCTTTAATCCATTTCCCTGAAGCCAGATGATGATTGGATGTAGAATAATATAAGAAAAAAAGACAATGTTGCCTTGTTGAGTCCCTTCAAAAGAAGTGGAACTTCATGACTACTATAGCAATCCTCCTTTCTGAGCCAAGAGAAAGCTCCCCTTAACCTAAGATCAGAAGAAACAGGTAATGAATGATGGCATGGATTGGATGTGACTGAGTGATTTGTGTTGTTGTTGTTAGTTGTACCTTAACAACAAAAGAGGGATTAATGGCGCAAAAAAAAGTATAAGGAAACCGGGCTGGGTGTGAAGGGGAAAAACCTCTGTTTTTTAAAAAGAACCCTCACTCACCAACCTAGTTGGTGACATGCTTCATCATCCGGTTACCACCAGGGAAACCGAGTATCTCCCTGGTGTGCTGCAACGCCTTAATTACAGCGGATCTGTTTTTTTTGGACTGAGTGATAGTGCAAAAAAAGAAAAGTGAGTTGTGTGGGGATTAAAAGATGGCGGGCTGCACCCTGTACCAACTTTATTAGAAGGGCAGTCAGCGATCGTTAAAATCAGTGGTGCAGACACGTGCTCACCTGTAAGGTGAGTCAGCTGTATCCTAGATTTACTGTGCAAAGGTGGTCAACATGTTTCTGCTTGTATCAGATAATTCAGAAAAGCTTTCAACAGGACCCTGGTAGTATACGCACGCTAAGGAGTGCCCTACCCTGGGGAGTGTGTGTGTGTGGTGTGGTAAAACTCACGGTTTTACTCAATGGGCTCTTCTGGCATTTCCAAAGGCCCTAATCTGAACAGAAAAAACACAAGGGAACACGTAAAGGCACCCACAGTTACAAACATTTACATCCTTTCAGATTTAAAAGAGGTGTTCAGTCATCTGGGATCCCTGCAGATGGGATCACCTAGTGCCCCACCAGTGCACAAGTTATACTGTAACACTTGTGCAGAAACTTCTGTTGTGTACTCTAGCCAGAGGGCAGGTATTACAGTGCTTTCCTGTATGTCAATTACATTAACTCAGCTAAATTTATGCTCATGAGCGTACTCGGGCAAATGGATGCGCAATATACCGCCTATGGAGTATCCACTCATGTATTAAAAGCTCCCAAAAATTAAAAAGGAAAAGATCATTTTTGAGATACACACTTCGCAAGAGAGTGTGCCTCGCCGCATGGAAGAATCTCGGTTCGCTTAGAAAGGCTTATGTGAAGGGAAGAATGGCTTCACGTCAGGGGTAGAATATTTGCCATGTAATATCTTAGAGTAAACAAAAAGAAAGACTGTGTAAACTTCGTAAAAGTTATGTTATGTTATGTTATGTTATGTTATGTTATGTTATGTTATGTTATGTTATGTTAGGTGAGCTTGTATAGCGCATGGCTGCCCCAACGGGGCGTCCCAGCGCTTGCAGACAACCAGACAGAAAGAGCGATAGAGTAAAGCAAAGCGGCCTAAGAATTGGACCCCAGAGTAGAAGCAAACAGCCAGGATTTGATGCATTTACGGAAGTGCCAGTGGTTTTGAGTGGCGCGTGCCTCAATGGGGATAGAATTCCAGAGGGCCGGGGCGAGGGACCTGAAGGAGCGGCCACCCGCTCTGCTTTTGAGCACTCTGATGGTGCGGGCAAGATGGAGATAAGCAGAGTGTAGGATTCGGTTGGGAACATAGGGTGTGCAGAGATCCTATAGTATATGGGGTCCCTGGCCGTGTAGAATTTTGTGGGTGAGGCAGAGGGTTTTAAATTTGATTCTCTGTTTCACCAGAAGCCAGTGAAGCCGGTGAAGAAGATGGGAACCATGACAGTGTTTGGGGAGGGCAAAAAGGGTTCGAGCTGCAGCGTTCTGAGCTCTCTGAAGTCTATTGACCACTGACTTATTGGCCCCCAGAAGGAGACCATTGCAGTAGTCAAGGTCGGAAAGAACCAGGGACTGGACTATGACTTAGCAGGTTGGTGGCTTAAAAAAACCCAGGATAGGTTTAATACAGCGTAGGCGCCCGAAACAGGTACCTGCGACCTTCTTAGCATGAAGTTCGAAGGACAGAGAGTTATCCATTAGGACGCCCAAGTTCTTAACGGCCTCCTTAGGGATTGGGGGGGGGGGCAACAAAGGGGGCCACCACTGAGGGTCCCAGTTCCGCGAGTCACCTCCCAGCCAAAGTAGCTCCATTTTAGAGGAGTTGAGCTGGAGATAATTACCAGCCATCCAGTTGGAAATGGCCAGGATGTCTTCCTGCAGTTTAGCTTGGTCAGGCGAGGCTTGGGAAAAGTGAAAATGAGTTGCGTGTCGTCCGCGTAAGATATCATTTTGATATTTAGTTACCTGGCCAGAAGGGCCAGTGGGCAGACGTACACGTTAAACAAAGTGGGGCTAAGGGCCGATCCCTGAGGGACGCTGCAAACCAGGGGAATTCTGCTGGATGAGTGTGGGGGGGCATGGATCTGGAAAGAGCGGTAAGAAAGAAAAGAAGTGAACCAAGCCAGGGCTCCGTCTTTGACCCCGATCTCCCAGAGAAGCTTGAGAAGCATCTCGTGAGAGACCGTGTCAAACGCCGCACTCAAATCCAGCAGGACCAGGGCAGACGTGTTTCCTAGATCCTGTGCGGCTCTCAGATGTTCCGAGACAGCCAGGAGGGCCGACTCCGTGCTGTGATTAGCCCGGAAGACATTTTGGGAGTCGTCCAGGATACTATTAGACACCAGGTGGTCAGTCAGAATGGTGTTCACATGAGCTTCCATGATCTTGGCCAAATAGGGTAAGAGGGAGATGGGTCTAAAGTTCTCAGGGCGTGAGGGGTCAAGGGAAGGCTTCTTCAACTGGGGAACGACTTTAGCATGCTTACAGGAATTAGGAATGATTGAGGACTGGAGAGACTGATTGATCAGAACCAGTCCTTCTTTCAGAATGGAGTCCTGAAGAAGCTGGAAGATATTAGTATTAACAGGGTCATCAGGAGATCCAGTTTTAACCTTGGTGGCCACGGAATCAAAATGTTGGAGGGAAATAGGAGGGAGATTATGAAGAGGGTCGAAGGGAGTGGGAGGGGGGATACTAACTGGGGGAGGGGAGAGGCCTTCTAGCTTCCAGCGAGATATATATCTCCTGGATTTTATTAGTAAAGAAAGTAGCCAAGACTTCACTGTGAGTTAGAGGCAATTAAATTACTAGTTCCCTCAGGGGTTTTGGACAGATCTTTTATCAAAGAGAAGATGGTTTTGGAGGGGTTGTGACTGGAGTTAATCAGATCTGAGTAATACGCTGCCTTAATTTCACGAATATGTTTGTGGTAGGCTTTGGTGGCAGACCTATAGCTGTTCTTTGCTGAGATGTCATAGGAGCGCCTCCAGGCGCGTTCTAAAACCTTACAGCGTTTTCTTTCTAGGGCTAGCGTCTCAGTATACCAAGGGTGAGACTGCACCCACTTAGGTTGGGACATTTTAATGGGGATCTGATGGTCTAAGCAGCTACTAATCCAACTCCTAAAGGCTTTGTCAGCTTTCTCCAGGTTGTTAGACCATATCGGGCAAGAGGAAAGAAGGTTGGACTCTAGGTTAGGGACATCCAGTTTATGCCAGGGGCGTCTCCAGAGGGGAGGGGAAGGATTCGAAAGGGCAATATTCGGGACTTTAATAGATGTATGGATCAGAAAATGATCCGTCCAGGTAAGGGGGAGGGGATCATGCGCTTTAATTCCCTCGATGTTTGAGAATACCGGGTCGAGCACGTGGCCCGCTAAGTGGGAGGGACCATTTACCAGCTGAAACAGCTCGCAGGCTTCTAAATCTCCCAGGAAATTAGAGATGTCCTGGGAGTCGTGTCGCTCTAGGTGTAAATTAAGGTCCCCAAATATACTAAAGTTGGGCGTCATTATGGCCAAGGAGGAAGTGATCTGGAGCAGGGCTTCCTGGAAGGACCTTGCGGATCCCGGAGGGCGATAAATGAGGAGCCCCGTAAGGGTGAAATTATCTGAGATCCTAATCTTAAATTGTGCACATTCGCAGTCTGGTACTGTCATAGGGGATAGGACACAGGCAAAAGCAGATTTGGTTATCACCGCTAGCCCTCCGCCCCTGCCTTTAGGTCTATTCTGGGTATGCATAGAGTAACCCAGCTGTAGAGCCAGGGCGGGGATGGTGGTCGCCTCATTGGTGAGCCATGTCTCCATAAGGAGAAGTATGTCCGGGGACCTGTCAAGGAGTAGCTGGAATACATCCTCGTGGTGTCTCACGAGGGATCTGCAATTCAAGCTGAGAACATTAAGGCTTGTGAGTTTAGATGGAGTGGTGAAGAAGTCCTCTGTGGTAAAAAAAAAGTAGTTGTTCCGCCTTCTGATAGGTTACCGGAACAGACACACATGCATTCACTTACGCATTATGTTACTTGATTTATGGGAGAGTCCCTCCCTCGACCTGCATTTCAAATGCCCGCCACCCGAATGTTACTGGATGGGCGCAGCAATGTGGAAGAAGTAGAAGTCAATAGACATGTGGAAAACACGCATGGAAATGCAAGGCATGATGTAGATGGAGTCAAATTAAAGGGACAGGGCTCTCTTCTAAAACTTTATTGCGATCCTAAAAGATGAGCAGTGTAAATTATCAGGGTGTGCCAGGCGGTCGCAAGAGTGAAAGAAAATATAAAAGAAAATATGCCTGCATACCCCCTTTACATGGGCAAGACACATCTTAACACACTCTTTACAGGGAAACACTTAATCATTACCCGATAATGTGGGGCAAGAGAGTGCTAACAGGAACAGGCAGTTAATAGGGCAATGCCTGTCTGGTCATGGTTATGTGTGAGCTGAGGCCTTTGAGGTTGGTAGGAACAGGTCATCTAAATAACCAAAAATATATAAATATGAGGCTATTTTGTGACATCAAACCCTTTCTCACCTCTTCTTCATAAATATTCTGTTATCCTATTAGTATGACATAACCTATAATATGTAAATGGTGATGTTCAATCATATTATGTGTCCCTTACTCAATGGTTAATGAAGTAAGGTATGGTCAGTGAAGGGACCCACGTTGTATAAGAATGACTCTGGGTTAAAGTGACCAGCAGTTTGTCTATTCCTAGCGTCGCATCACTGAACCCCAAGGTATATTATCAATTAACCCCGAAAAGTGTGTGGACAAACGATAAATCAACCTTTGTTCCTTCTCAAAAAGTACATTTTGTGAACCTGTATTCATCTGAAGTTACTCGATGATAGTCCATCTGATATCGTTGGGGGTGTGATTTTGTTACAGGAAATGCTCAGTCTTTTTTGTAGTGTTTTTGGGACATCTTATATTACTACTGTGTTCGCATATCCGTTGTTTAATTATTCTAGTGGTCAAGCCCACATATCTGAGCCCGCATGGGCAATTGATCAAATAGACGACACCGGTTGAATTACAATTTGTGTGTTTACGTTGCCACCATTGTTTCCCGGGTACCAAATTCAGAATTTTTATGGCGGTGGTCAGATGGCATATGCTACATCCTCCACAAGGGAAATGACTGGTAACAGGGGGCAAGCCCCATGCATTGAGTACCGTTTGTTCTTCCTCCCTCATCTGATTCCTGGGGCGTGTGTGGACAACGGAGTCCTTCAAACTTCTGCCCCATTTGTAGGAGAATAGAGGTGTCTCCCAGTCATGTTTGTTACTTTCCGGAATTTTCCAATGGAACGGCTTACAGCATTGGAAGCTGATTATACGTGGTTACACACGTTAATGAGGTATTTTCTGTGCTTGCCTTCGGGTTGTTTTCCAAGAGAATGTCTCTATGCTGGTTCCTGGCTCTCTTACAATTTTCCTTAAAGTTCCGAGTTGGATAACAGCACTTCTGCAATTTGTTTGTGAGATCTTGGGATTGACTCTTAAAGTCCTTCAGTTACGTTATGTTATGTTATGTTATGTTATGTTATGTTAAAAGAACTTGTTACCGCGCATGGACACCAATTAGTTTCATGGCGCTCAGGGACAAGTGGAAAGAAGGAGCAGGTGTAAGTGAGGGGATTAATCATAAGCTAGCTGGAACAAATAGGTTTTCAGATTTTTACGAAAAGTGATGTAGTCAGGAATAAGCCGGATTGAAAGAGGGAGAGAGTTCCAGGTAGAAGGAGCAAGAAAAGAAAAACAGGCACCACCATGTTTCTTGCGTTTGTACCTGGGGGTAATTAAGAGATTGTGGGCAGAGGACCTGAGATGCCTTGACGGAATGTGACGGTTGAGGCTAAGAGAGATAAAGGCTGGGGCAAGTGCAGAAACAGATTTGAAAACGGTGCAGCCCATTTTAAAGGTACGATTTACAAAAGGGGGTGGTGATGAACAGAGTGTCTGAATTGAGCAGACCACTCTTACCCAGTCCAAAGATCAGGGCTTGATCCATCACCGTTATTTATCTCACTGCCCCATCCCAGCTCAGAACCTGGCTATATGCAAATCAGTCTGTCCCTGGCCCAGTGCATCATGGGAACAGGGCAGACTAAACTACCAAGCCAATTCTTTACCAGAAAGGAGACAAGCTACCGGGGACCGGTTTCTGGCATTTCAGCCTCTTCGGCCCGGCTTGCTTGCATCCTGATGGAGCAGTGAGAAAGGGACTCATGTCTGAGTATACCCTGCCACACCTATAGAGGCTGAAATGCCAGAAACCGGTCCCCGGCAGCTTGTTTCCTTCCCAGTGTAAGAATTGGCTTTTGTAGTTTGGTTTGCCCTGTTCCCATCATGCACTGGGACAGGAACAGACTAATTTGCATACAGCCAGGTTCTGAAACTGGGATGGTGCAGTGAGCTAAAAAACGGTGTTGGATCTAGCCCTGATCTCTTGACTGGGTGAGAGTATTCTGTTTAATTCAGAGACTCTGTCCCTCACCACCCCTTGTTGTAAATATTTTTGTCCACCCTAAGCGTGGAAGGGTATACTCAGATGTGAGTCCCTTGCTCATTGCACCATCAGGATTCAAGCAAGCCGGGCCGAAGAGGCTGAAATGCCAGAAACCGGTCCCCGGCAGCTTGTTTCCTTCCCAGTGTAAGAATTGGCTTTTGTAGTTTGGTTTGCCCTGTTCCCATCATGCACTGGGACAGGAACAGACTAATTTGCATACAGCCAGGTTCTGAAACTGGGATGGTGCAGTGAGCTAAAAAACGGTGTTGGATCTAGCCCTGATCTCTTGACTGGGTGAGAGTATTCTGTTTAATTCAGAGACTCTGTCCCTCACCACCGCTTGTTGTAAATATTTTTGTCCACCCTAAGCGTGGAAGGGTATACTCAGATGTGAGTCCCTTGCTCATTGCACCATCAGGATTCAAGCAAGCCGGGCCGAAGAGGCTGAATTGCCAGAAACCGGTCCCCGGCAGCTTGTTTCCTTCCCAGTGTAAGAATTGGCTTTTGTAGTTTGGTTTGCCCTGTTCCCATCATGCACTGGGACAGGAACAGACTAATTTGCATACAGCCAGGTTCTGAAACTGGGATGGTGCAGTGAGCTAAAAAACGGTGTTGGATCTAGCCCTGATCTCTTGACTGGGTGAGAGTATTCTGTTTAATTCAGAGACTCTGTCCCTCACCACCCCTTGTTGTAAATATTTTTGTCCACCCTAAGCGTGGAAGGGTATACTCAGATGTGAGTCCCTTGCTCATTGCACCATCAGGATTCAAGCAAGCCGGGCCGAAGAGGCTGAAATGCCAGAAACCGGTCCCCAGCAGCTTGTTTCCTTCCCAGTGTAAGAATTGGCTTTTGTAGTTTGGTTTGCCCTGTTCCCATCATGCACTGGGACAGGAACAGACTAATTTGCATACAGCCAGGTTCTGAAACTGGGATGGTGCAGTGAGCTAAAAAACGGTGTTGGATCTAGCCCTGATCTCTTGACTGGGTGAGAGTATTCTGTTTAATTCAGAGACTCTGTCCCTCACCACCCCTTGTTGTAAATATTTTTGTCCACCCTAAGCGTGGAAGGGTATACTCAGATGTGAGTCCCTTGCTCATTGCACCATCAGGATTCAAGCAAGCCGGGCCGAAGAGGCTGAAATGCCAGAAACCGGTCCCCGGCAGCTTGTTTCCTTCCCAGTGTAAGAATTGGCTTTTGTAGTTTGGTTTGCCCTGTTCCCATCATGCACTGGGACAGGAACAGACTAATTTGCATACAGCCAGGTTCTGAAACTGGGATGGTGCAGTGAGCTAAAAAACGGTGTTGGATCTAGCCCTGATCTCTTGACTGGGTGAGAGTATTCTGTTTAATTCAGAGACTCTGTCCCTCACCACCCCTTGTTGTAAATATTTTTGTCCACCCTAAGCGTGGAAGGGTATACTCAGATGTGAGTCCCTTGCTCATTGCACCATCAGGATTCAAGCAAGCCGGGCCGAAGAGGCTGAAATGCCAGAAACCGGTCCCCGGCAGCTTGTTTCCTTCCCAGTGTAAGAATTGGCTTTTGTAGTTTGGTTTGCCCTGTTCCCATCATGCACTGGGACAGGAACAGACTAATTTGCATACAGCCAGGTTCTGAAACTGGGATGGTGCAGTGAGCTAAAAAACGGTGTTGGATCTAGCCCTGATCTCTTGACTGGGTGAGAGTATTCTGTTTAATTCAGAGACTCTGTCCCTCACCACCCCTTGTTGTAAATATTTTTGTCCACCCTAAGCGTGGAAGGGTATACTCAGATGTGAGTCCCTTGCTCATTGCACCATCAGGATTCAAGCAAGCCGGGCCGAAGAGGCTGAAATGCCAGAAACCGGTCCCCGGCAGCTTGTTTCCTTCCCAGTGTAAGAATTGGCTTTTGTAGTTTGGTTTGCCCTGTTCCCATCATGCACTGGGACAGGAACAGACTAATTTGCATACAGCCAGGTTCTGAAACTGGGATGGTGCAGTGAGCTAAAAAACGGTGTTGGATCTAGCCCTGATCTCTTGACTGGGTGAGAGTATTCTGTTTAATTCAGAGACTCTGTCCCTCACCACCCCTTGTTGTAAATATTTTTGTCCACCCTAAGCGTGGAAGGGTATACTCAGATGTGAGTCCCTTGCTCATTGCACCATCAGGATTCAAGCAAGCCGGGCCGAAGAGGCTGAAATGCCAGAAACCGGTCCCCGGCAGCTTGTTTCCTTCCCAGTGTAAGAATTGGCTTTTGTAGTTTGGTTTGCCCTGTTCCCATCATGCACTGGGACAGGAACAGACTAATTTGCATACAGCCAGGTTCTGAAACTGGGATGGTGCAGTGAGCTAAAAAACGGTGTTGGATCTAGCCCTGATCTCTTGACTGGGTGAGAGTATTCTGTTTAATTCAGAGACTCTGTCCCTCACCACCCCTTGTTGTAAACATTTTAAAGGTACAGCGGGACGCGACTGGGAGCCAATGCAGTCTTTTCAACAGGGGCATGACGTGTTGGTGCTTAGGCTGTTTGAAAACCAGTCTGGCCGCCTGGTTTTGTACCAGCTGAAGCCGATGAAGGTGGTACTTGGGGATCCCCACATACAAGCAGTTTGCATAGTCAATGCGTGAAGTGACAAGGGCCATAATAACAAGTATGAGAGCCTCTGAGGATAGAAACCTTCGGATTTTACCAATTCTGCGTAGGTGGTAAAAGCAGGCCGAGGTGACAGAATTGATTTGAGGCCTCATCGACAAATCACTTGAGATGATGACACCAAGGCTCTTCACAGACTTGACTGGGCAGGGGGGGGAACCAAGAGCTTGGGGCCAGAAGCTAGGACTCCAAGGATTTAAGGCCCCTTGCTGGGGTTGAGCTTCAGCTGGCTGAAGTTCATCCACTCATAGATGGTAAGCATGATCGATTGAAAAATAGAGCAGGAGAGAGAAGAGGAATCAATGGGAAAGATTAGCTGCAGGTCATCTGTGCAATTGAAGATGGTAACAGGTGAGTGGCGGAGAGAGGCTAGGAGGGGTTGCATGTAAAGATTAAATAGAAGGGGCGATAGAGCAGAACCCTGGGGGACACCACAGGAAAGTGAAGTTTGGGGAGCAGAGAAAGTGGAAAGTTGAACCGATTGAGAGCGTTGTTGAAGGAAGGACCCAATCCAGGTCAAGGCCAGGCCCTGAATACCTGCGTTTCTGACACGGTCGATCAAGATAGCATGATTGACCGTCTCAAAAGCGGCCGACAGGTCTAGGAGTACCAAGGCCTGGGCCAGGTTCTTGTCAGCCCCCTGTCTCAGCGCATCCATAACAGCCACAACGACAGCTTCCGTAGAGTGGGCCGGTCTGAAGCCGGCCTGCTTGTCATCTAGAAAGTGAGATTTTTCAATGAAGGCGCTCCGACAGCGGGTGACATAAGTCTCCAGCACCTTCCCCAAATAGGGGAGGAGGGAGATAGGTCGATAGTTGCCTAAAACCAGCTGGATCAGAACTGGGTTTTTTAAGGATGGGTACTACGATGGCTTTTTTGAAAGCATCGGGGACAGAGCCTGTAGCGAGAGAAAGATTAAGCAGGTCTAGTGGGGGACCTGGACAGGCCAGGAAAGCATCCCTCAAGATTTGGGGGGGACAACAATCATTAGGGGAACCAGAGCTGACTACATGTAGTAGAGAGGTAAATTCAGACAGGGAGATAGGAGGGAATTCATGCAGACAACAAGGATTCGAGGGAGGGAGAACACAGACATTGAGCGAGGGAGGGGGGGAATATTGTTTTTAATAGTAGTGCTTTTATCAATAAAAAAATATATTGAGGGAGCCACGCCCCCATCCCGCCTTTCTTAAGCGCTGAAACGCGAGAGCTCAGTTGGTTCCTGTCTCCTGAGGCGAAAAGCCGGGAGAAGCAGCATTTGTTTGTGAATTTATGCTTTTTAAAACTACTATTTTTAACTCAAGCACTCTTGCACTTGAGGGCGCCGTGCAGCGGACCTAGCGCTGTCACATGACCACCTCTACCGGCTCCCATCGCCGCTGGCCACGCCCACTTGTAGGCCACGCCCCATCCCGCCCCTAAGGTCTTCTATTTCAATGTGCAACTTCAGAAGGCGTGCCTAAGGCAAGCCCGTCTGCGCCCGTGGCTAGGGGCACGTCCCCATGCCAAATTAACATCGTACTCTTCTGAGGAGCTCACCACCCTCCAGGGCCACTGGCCACTCTCTGAGTCTGTCTGCAGTCACATTGCCTTACTAGGGCTTGCCCCTCCATCTATGCTAACACCAGCGATGCCCCCGCCAGCTTCACCGCCGCTATGCTCTTCCATGCCTGACCCCCCTCCCCCCGCTCCTTCATTATCTGTCCTTTTGCTCAACACCAGGTCAGCGGTCAAACACCACCATGAGCTGTTTGTCCTGCTTGATTCCGAGAAGCCCGACCTACTTCTCCTGACCGAAACCTGGTTTTGTGATTCTTCCCTACCCGCACTTTTGGCTGCCCTCCCCCTTCCTATGTTGCTTTGTGCGCCGACCGCCCTGCAGGTAGGATAGGTGGTGGTGTGGCTTTAATTGCTCGGTTTGAATTTAATTTTCAATTTCTTCCCTTCCCTCCCATCAACCCTACCGAATTCCTTGTAGTCCGCTCCCTTTCTTCTTCCCCTCCAATCACATGCCTATTGATGTATCGTCCACCCCAGCCTTCGTCTTTGTTTTTGCCAGCATTTCAAGACCTACTGGCCACCCTGGCGGTCAACTATGCCTCAGTCTTGGTGCTAGGCGATTTTAACTACTGGCCTTCGGACCCTTCAGAGTGCACCGCATCTAAAGAATTTACCGAATCTCTCCTCTCCCTGAACTTTGTCCCTCACATATCCGTTCCCACACATTCTTACGGTCATATACTCGACCAGGTGTGGTCCCTCAATCTTCCTGTTTCCCCGGTGTCTGTATCTCCCTGTCCCTGGTCCAACCATGCCCTTATCTCTTTTTCCGTCTTTCTCAACTCGGTGTCTAAGGTCCCACATGCCAAAAACACCTGGGCGCGGAATTGGAACCGAGTTGATCTTCCCTCCTTGACCTCCCTGCTTCGGAACTTCTGTCCGACCCTCTCTGGTCTTTCATCCAACTCTCAAGCCAGCACTATCAATACCTGGCTGGCTGGAGCTTGTGACTCGGTTGCTCCTCTACGTCGTATTTCCACCCGACGACCCAAGGACTCCAACAGGTGGTTCAACGACCACCTAAAAGAACAAAAACTGACCGTACGGCAATCAGAGAGGCAATGGAGAAGAAACTACTGCCCCTCATCAAAAACTCACTATCTAACAGTACTTACTGAGTATAAAAAAGCCATCCTAGCTGCCAAAACCACCTATTTTCTATAATGACAGCGGAAAACAAATCTAGGGAGATTTTCGGTATAGTGAATGATGTAGCCTTCTCCGATAGAGCCTCACCCCAAATCCCTCCAACCCAGCCCCTGTGTGACCAATTAAACACCTACTTCCTGTACAAGATTGCAACCATCAAGGCCAACATCCCCCTCCCCTCCTCTACCTTTGTTGATCCTTCCCCTCCCACTGTTCAATGCCATCTTACCTCCATTCCCCCCCTTACTGAGGAAGTATTCTTAGAGATACTTCCCAAAGTTAAATCGGGTTCTCCGGCAGACATCTGTCAGGCACGAATCCTACAACAGATCTACTCTTCTTGTCCCCAGCCCCCTATTACTTTCCTTAATAGTTCCCTTACTCAGGGAGTGGTGATCCCCGCTCTCAAATCAGCCACAATAGTGCCCATTCTAAAGAAGTCTGGCGCTGACCCGTCCATCTCAGCCAACTACCGCCCCATTTCCCTGCTGCCCTACTTGGGCAAGGTGCTTGAGCGCCATGTCACCTCGGTACTCAGCGCCCACGTAGAAGCAAATGGGGGTCTGGCTTCTCGTCAGGCCGGCTTCCGCCCCAGGCACTCTACCGAATCTGTCGTGGTGTCGGTCCTGGACAACCTCAGGGAGGGCATGGATCACAACAAACATCAGGCGCTTGTGCTCCTCGACCTCTCCGCCGCCTTTGACACGGTGGACCATACCATATTACTTTCACGTGTCAGGGCGGCGGGAATTGAGGGCTCAGCCCTGGTCTGGCTATCCTCCTTCCTGAGGGACCGCACCCAGGCGGTTCGGCTGGGGGACTTCACGACTACACCACTTCAAGTCACCTGCGGCGTTCCCCAGGGTTCTTCTCTTTCTCCCCTATTGTTCAACCTTTACATCTTTCCTCTAATCTTTGCACTTCAGCAGCTGGAGGTCACCGTGTACAATTATGCGGATGACCTCCAGCTCATCTTTAACCTTTCCTCCTCTTCCTTTTCTATCTCAAATTTCCAATCTACTATGATTTTCATCAGGGACTGGATGAACCACAACCATCTCAAGCTGAACCCGGACAAACCCGAGTGCATCCCCAGAACGCGCAGCGGACGTGCGCAGCGGGCGCGCCGTTTGCGTGCCGAAGGCGCGCCTAAGGCAAGCCCGTCTGCGCCCGTCCGCGACCAGACCGCGGCCGGGGCCAGACATGCTGCCGGCAGTGAAGCACAAGTTGGAAGGATAGCGTGGTCAGGTGAGGACCTAATGGCGCTTGCCCCCCTTTCTAAATGTTGTCCTCACTCTATAGACCCTATGATCTTCGACTCCCCTCAGCTCTGTAATAATTGCGGGATAGCCATCGGCAGCGATGCCTCGCTGTCACTCCTTAAACCGAAATCCCCACCTCAAACTAGCCTTAGGGCGGGCCTACTCAACTGCAGATCCTTAGCAAAACACGCAGATGATGTATGGCTTTTACTTGAAGAGCAGGAATGGGATATCCTGTTTTTTACTGAAACCTGGCTCAAAGAGGAAAATGTGACCTCCATTGCACTTGCAGTCCCTCTGGGATTTAAAATATGCCTTGCCAACCGCCCCGGGACTAAAAGAGGCGGTGGTGTAGCCATTATATTCAAAGAGCATTTAGTACTGACATCCTCAGCCCCCACTACTATTCAAGGAATTGAAGGCCTCCACTTCTGCTTCCAAGTGAGCCCACAGCTATCACTAGCAGGACTAGTGATATATCGCCCCCCGGTCGGCGCGGACCCCTACCTAACTATTTTACTAGATACGATTGTCCAGAGTTCGCTCCTCCATCCCCTTTTTATTGTGGTAGGCGACTTCAATATCCATATGGATAAACCCGACTGTGCCATGGCAGAGCTACTCAGAACCACGCTAAATATGGCCAGTCTCAGACTGATCAATGAGGGCCCTACACACACAGGGGGACATACTATTGATCTCATCTTTTCTAATATTAAGAATGTACTACCTGAGATACCTCTCCCCCTGACATGGTCAGACCACTCACTCGTCCCATTTACACTTAACATTGTGAATGATATCCCTGCGTCGAGTAAATGCTACTTCATGAAGAGGCAATGGAGAAAGCTGACCCCTGATACTATGTGCCCGGTCCTTGCGCAAACCACCCCTTCCTTGACAAACAATGCCAATACGGATGCTATACTGCTCAATGAATGGATCGGAAAGATGGTTTCCTCCATTGCTCCAGCTTCTCGGGCTTTATCAAAAAGAGACTCCCCCTCAGCTCCCTGGTTCTCGCAGGAACTTAGGAATGAGAAAGCGGCATGTAAAAAATTGGAGAGACGCTGGAGAGCAAACTACGGTCTGGAAGAAAAAGTTAGGTATAAGGAAGCTTCCAAAAAACTCCGGAAAGCCATCAGGAAAAGTAAAAAGCGCTTCTATGCGGACTCGATTCTTCAGGCAGAACAGTCTAGCAAACAAGTCTTCAAAGTGGTACAGTCATTCTTCAAACCAAAGTGCATTGAAAGAGAGGTGGTACCCACAGCTACGCTATGTGAGCAAATCTCAGAGTTCTTTGATCATAAAATTAAAAAAGTGTACAACTCTTTTGGTCCAGTAGTAAAAACAGTGAAGCAGGACCTAGCGAATAATGGCGAGCTAGGAGAGACCCTCACCCAGTTCACGTATATCCCCCTGAACGAGGTAAGGCAAGAACTTAGCCGCTGCAAATCCGGCTCCCCTGATGACCCCTGTCCAGCTAAACTATGGAATGCCATAGCGGACTCGGTAGCCCCCACGCTTCAAGATATCTGGAACTCTTCCATCACATCGGGCATTTTCCCGGACGTGTCGAAGCACGCTACTCTCCTATCCCTAAAGAAAAAAACCAATGGAGACCCAGATGACCTCACGAATCTTCGACCAATATCCCTGTTGGCTGCCCCGGGAAAAATGCTGGAAAAAGTTATACAGCGCCAACTGAGCAAATTCGTGGAATCCAACAATATTCTACATGAAACTCAATCGGGTTTCCGTCCCGGCTTTAGCACAGAAACAGCACTCATAGAGGTAGCCGAGTCAGTGAGGTGGTCGATGGATGCAGGAAACTCAGCAATGCTGGTACTCCTGGATCTGTCGGCCGCCTTCGATACGGTGGACCATGCCAGACTACTCAGCCGGCTGGCAGCGATAGGTATTCAGGACAGTGCACTGGGGTGGATAAACTCCTACCTATCTCTCAGAACGCAGAAGGTGGCACTCGGGACAATTTCCTCCACACCCAAACCCCTCAGCTGTGGAGTCCCGCAGGGATCGGCCCTCAGCCCCCTTTTGTTCAACATCTATCTGGCACCTCTCTTTGCGCTAATTGCCAACTGGGGTGTCAAGGCAATCTCGTATGCTGACGACACCCAGTTGGTATTTCCGTACTCAGAGATGACGCAGGATTCTTTCGCAAATTTCAAAGGCTGTCTCCAGGACATAGCACACTGGATGAACACTAATAAACTAAAATTAAATGCCAATAAAACCGAAGTCATCTTCTTCGGGAAGGGCCCCACCCCCGCCCCAGAACTCTGGTGGCCTACGGAGATGGGCCCACCCCCTTCACCCAGTCACTCGGCAAAAAATCTTGGAGTGAGATGGGATGATAATATGTCCTTTACATCCCATATCCAACAAGTGGCCGGATGCTGCCTGAGCAAGCTAAGAAACCTCCGTAAAATTTTAAAACTTCTACCGGTGGGCTGCAGAAAAACAGTTGTCCACGCAACTGTCACCTCACGACTGGATTATGCCAATGGCTTGTACCTTGGCCTCCCTAAATACCTGACTCACAAGCTTCAGGTAGTTCAGAATGCGGCTGCGAGACTGTTACTGCGAATCCCGTTTAAGCAGTCAGTCTCTCCGCATCTTCGAACCCTGCATTGGCTACCAGTTGCCAACAGAACAAAATTCAAAGCGCTGACGCTTGCATTCAGATCTTTGCATGGTTCCTGCCCACAATACCTGAAAAACCGTCTCCCAAGATACTCCCAAAGCCGCGCACTACGGTCCAATGACCGTGTTCTACTGGCTGTCCCACGTGCAAAGAAGGCCCGACTAGGCGGTCGGACCTTCTCAGCGAATGTCTCCGCTTTGTGGAACTCCCTACCACAAGCAATTCAACAGGCTCCAACCGAACCCTGCTTTAAGAAACTGCTAAAGACCTGGCTTTTCACCCAGCCATGCTAGCTCCCCTATCTTTGGCCCAGGTTATCTGTGAACTACTAGCGCCGGGACACCTCCTTGTGAGGTAGCTGTTCGCGCTGTATAAAATCCAGTATTATTATTATTATTATTATTATTATTATTATTATTGGTTCTCACCGGTGGTTCTTCCAGTCCTTGGAACTCTCTCTTCTGCCCCTCCTCATTTGGTCCCTCCCCCACTCCTTCCTCCACAGTTAAAACCCTGGGTGTCAAAATGAACAACCAACTTACTTTACACTCACAAATCAGCTCAGTGGTCTCTTCCTGTTTCCTCACTCTTCGAACCATCCGCACTGTCTCCCGTTTCTTTTCCCCCCAGGCACTTAAGCTGATCATGTCCGCGCTGGTGATTTCGCGGCTGGACTATGCCAATGCCCTATACAACGGCATCCCTGCATACAGCCTGCGGAAGCTCCAGATGGTCCAGAACCAAGCGGCCCGGTTGGTGTATGGTCTCCCCCGCTTTCACCACTCCACACCCCTCCTCAAGGAGCTCCACTGGCTTCCTGTCAAGGAACGCTCCCTTTTTAAAACTGGCTGTATGGTTTTTCAGGCCCGCCAGGGCACTGCCCCCGCCTTGATTTCCTCTCTGATCAACGATTATGTCCCGATCAGAGAGCTTCGTTCTTCTTCTAAATCCCTCCTGCAAATCCCACGTTTTAAACGTAAAAAGTGGGGTGTAGCCAATTTCTCAACCTTGGCTCCCACCTTCTGGAACTCCCTCCCTGACCACCTACGTTCTGCCACACAATATTCCTCCTTCCGCAAAGACCGAAAAACGCTCTTGTTTCAACAGGCCTTCCCCTTGTAACCTGTCCCTCCTTGCTCTGCGCCAGGTTCACTCCGTCCTCAGTTGCTGGACCTACCACTATAGCGCCAAGAAACCGTACGGTGAACGCTGCGCTCTACAAATGTTTTAAATTCAAATTAAATTCAAATTCACAGAGAGCCTGTGAGGGTTGGGGCTGGGCAGTGACACGATCTGGAAGAGAGAGTTCAGCTACAATGGAAAAAATATCCTTAGTTTTTGAGGCTGAACTAATGATTTTCTGGGAGTAGTAAGAGGATTTGGCCAGAATGATGGATTGTTTATATAGTTTTAATAGGTCGGTATAAGTAGTCTTTAGTGAGGGGTCATAGTTTCGCCTCCACCGACGCTCAGCTTGTCTGAGGGCTAATTTGTCCAATTTTAGTTGTTCAGTGAACCAGCGCTGCCCGTCATGTGGGCGTTTGGATCTGATGATTTTCATGGGAGCAACCACATCACTAGCTTGGGTCAGCCATTGATCCAGAGTAGCAGTTTGTGTGTTAATGTCAATGTTATCACTGGGGAGTGTGGTTGACAGGATAGAATGAAAATGGGGGATATCGGCATGTTTCCAGTTTCGTGCCGAGAAATTCGACACCGGTGGAGGGCGGATAGGCAGAGAAAGTTTCAGTAAAAAAGAAATAAGGAAATGGTCGGACCAGGTGCATTAGTAAACTAGGGGAGGAGAAATGTCCCGGTTTGCCGTCCATACCTGGTCGAGAGTCTGGCCTTTATTATGGGTTGCTACAAAGATGTGCTGTTGGAAATTAAGGCCACATAGTAAATCTGTGAATTCAACCGACAGGCCACTTTCCTGAGAGTCTGATGGCCAGTAGTTGAAGTCACCTATAATCAGAATTCTAGCGGAATTGATGATCAACTGAGAGATAAGATCACCGAAATGGGAAGAAAAAAGGGGCATGTTAGCAGGGGGGGCGATACACTAAGACACACATGAAGGAATATTTAGGGGACATGAATTTCAAGGTGAGAATGTCGGAGTTTAGAATAGGAGTAGTTATCAGAGTTGTGAATTGGAATTTGGAACGAATAATGGCAGCTACTCCACCACCCAATCTACCCGTTGCCCTGTTGGATTGGAGGATGTGAAAATCCTGTGGGGATGGCAGCAAGGATGTCGGGGGAAGAGTCCTCGTGAAGCCAGGTTTCAGAGAGGAGCAAGATATCGATGTTGCCATTGTCAAATAATTGGAACACTTCCAGTTGGTGTTTGGGAAGCGAACCAGTGTTGAGGTAAACAATGGAAATGGAATGGGAGTCATGAGAGCTGATCATGGTGGGTGTGGAAACTGCGTTACTATGAGAGGTAAGGTTAGGAGACCTAGCCGGGTAGTCATGGGGATGATGAGAAGTCCAGATGCCGCAAGTTTGGGCAATACCAGCAACATGGGGAGCAAGAGGGGCGGAGCACTGAAGTGAGTGTAAGTCCTGAGAAGAGTAGGTAATACGACAAGCAGCATGCGTGGCCCCAGGCCCCGGTCGGCCGCAGACGGGCACAGACGGGCTTGACTTGTGCGCGACTTCAGCGCGAAGTCGGCGCTCCCGCTGCGCTCGTCCGCTACACTTCCTCCAGGTCGCCATATATGCTGGGTGACGTGAACCACTAGACTGCTGACCTGCATGGTGGAGAGGCAGGGCAGAAGTGGTGCAAAGCAGGAAGTGGCGCTCGTGTAGAGGACCCTCCGCTCAAACGGCACACAGCCGGGGCGGAACGGGGTCAAGAGCGGTCGTGAGCAATACAAACAGGTGAGCGAGTGCCCAACAAATCCTAAATGCAAACAGTATGGCGCAAATCAAAATTACAGTTTTTAAAAGGCCAGCTAGCAGTCAGCTGGAAAGGGAATTAAAACATCGCTAGCGCTATCTCGCCCCCGCAGCCTTACTCGCCACGTTGTCAACTGAGGAGCCTGGTTGTGCACAAGAAATAGAGAAGGGCTTAGCAACCACTAGACCGCTGACCTGCACGGTGGAGAGGCAGGGCGGAAGTGGTGCAAAGCAGAAAGTGGCGCTCGTGTACAGGACCCTCCGCTCAAACGGCACACAGCCGGGGCGGAACGGGGTCAAGAGCGGTCGTGAGCAATACAAACAGGTGAGCGAGTGCCCAACAAATCCTAAATGCAAACAGTATGGCGCAAATCAAAATTAGACGTAAGTACTGCCCGAAGGGGAGGTTCTCCCTTAAGGGTCACGGGTGAAAACTAGAGTAGTGTAAAATAGTGTTCTTTGCCGTTAGTTTGTGGTAGGTCTTGGTTTTGAGGTGATTACCCTCCTTAGTGATAGTTAAGTCCAGGAAGATCATCTCCTCTTTGTTGTAACAATGGTTGAACCTCAAATGTGGGTCACATGTGTTGATCCATTGTAAGAAATCCAATAGGGTGTCTTCTAGACCTTTCCAGATAACCAGGACATCATCGAAAAGCGGTGAAAGGGTTGTGTGGTGTTAGTATGTGTTTCAGTTCGAAGTCGAACACATATAACCTCGCCACACTTGGGGCAAAGGTGCTGCCCATTGATGTACCAGTGGCTTGCAGGTAGATCTCGCCTTGGAACTCAAAAAAGATCCGCTTGAGTGTCAGTGTTGTACAGGCAAATTCAAATTCCCTTGGTGTGTGGAAAACCCAAGGAGCATTATCAAGGGTTTCTTGGATTACCCTGATGGTGTCATCCTGTGGGATGCAAGTGTAAAGGCGTTCGATGTCTAAGGACGCCAGAAAGCAAGGTTCTTCCGAATCACAATATCCTGTAGGGTCAGCAGTAGGCTTTTAGTATCCTTAATATAGGTGCTAGTTGCCTGCACCAAAGGTTTCAAAAAGAAATCGCAGTATTTAGATAGTGGTTCAAGTAAGGAACCTATGCCTAAAACTATAGGCCAACTTGGTGGAGGGACCCTGTTTTTATGGGTTTTGGGCAGTGTGTAAAAATAGGGTACTTTGCCCACGGTGGTTGTCAATAAATCTGCATCTTGCTTGGCAATTTGGCTATCATGTTCTGCTGTAGTCACCATATCCAGGATGACATCACGGAGAAGCAGTAAAGTATCATTTGTTAGACTGACATAATTGGTCTGATTATTCAGCAGGCGTCTGCACTCGGTTTCATACGCTTTTGTTAGTTGTGCATGAAGTGAATTCATTGTGTATTGTTACTTAATCTATACACTAAAAGTAACTCAAGTAACTGTTTCACTTCTTGTTTTTTAATAGCAAAATTGTAGTTCTACTGCAGGCTGATCCATTGCATTTTGAATATGGAATGTGGACTCACTCTGTACACTGCACAGCACACTGAGTTGGACAACACCATGATGATGACCACAGTGACATAGTATCTTCACAGTCACTTAGTAGGATTGGAGATGATTGATGGAATAAGTCAGGGAATTTCATGATTGGCATAAAAGGTAAACAAGTCAACAACAATCACAGTAGACCTACATGTCTGTGTAGTGCTGGAGTCGAGTGTAGTGGTATGAATGACAGCTGTGCAATAATGTTGTCACTTAATTTGTAAAATGCTATGTTGCTGTATATGTGCTTTGTCTGCCTCTGTCAAAAAATGTACGCTAAATGGAGAATGGGTGATCGCAGGTTCCAAGATAGTGTTTTGTTGTTTGTTACTTGTGTAATGTTTTTCTTTGTCAAACACTTCCCCAAACCCCCCTTCCCAACTATATATCAAACCCTAACCATCTTCCCCCGGGCTGAGTGATTTATATTGAGGTGTGACTAAACTAATTGTCACCAATAATTGATCACACGCATGCTGCGTTGGATGTGGTGAAAGCATCACTAATTCAATTTCAAGGTCAGGATCTTCTCCTTGCCCACCCACGCTCACTATATTTTGCAAGTCATTTTATCTTTAAAGAAACCTAATCCATCATAATTCATTTTCTGCATCAATTGCATTTATGAACATCATCGTAAACAGCACTAAAGGTTACGCTTGTGTCAAGTGACTCAGCATAACTACAGTTTGTAACTTGTTGTACTAGGATATCCCGCCATCATTATGTTTTATTTACTTTGTTCTACTAGTCCTCCCAGATTCTCTCTCATGCGACTGACTGTTTCATTTTCTTTTTTGCAAATGCTACTGCCAGAGGTCTACTACTACCACGACAACTATGGTATCTTCTCCAGTCTATTGGGAAACCAAAACATCATCGCCATGCAGCCATCGTTGTGCCCAACTTAAACATCAATCACAGGTAAGATAAGAAGTTTGGGGGAGGTATAATAATGGACTAGGAGGAGAGACTGACAGTACTAGGAGGACAAGTGAGGGTACCTCATCTATCTGTTTGTGTGTTATAAAATCAGCAGATTATTAAATCAAACATGGGTGCAGCCCTGCAGCAGCAAGAAAACGACGTGACCTAAAACAGTAACTCCCAGCAAAATATTAACATCTTATTGCTATGTTTAAGTATAAATATAATTTTATACCCTAACAAAAATACACTGTGTAAAAAATCCCACAACACCCGACTCACCCCTCTCCAATACCCCAAACAATGTCCAAAACTAGAAAGTCCAACCAATGTCCAATATGTCAATAATAATACACCCCAATGTTATGCCCAATTCCCACCTACCAAAAAAAGGATTAAAAAAGGGCCAATCCAACAGGGTTAAGCAATCGTCGGGCTCTTCAGATTTCCTTCTCTAGAACTTTGCCTTCTTCTTCACCTCCTCTAACTGCTACTCTAGAGATGTATTCCGGAGGAGCATGCGATGCGAATATGCCCTGTAGTTGCATCCACAGGTGGGGCGGCAGTGCTGGATGTGGAAGTGCAGCAGCAGGCGGCTGCCTGACCCTGGCACCGTACCGCTGGAGGGGCCTGGCTGGGGCCCGGGGCATTGGAGGAGACTGCAGCTGCCGCCGACTGCTCTTCCTCTTCCGCCAGAGCCACCAGCTGCCAGTATTCTTGGCAGATGGCATCCAGCTTCCGGCGCCGGACCATGACTGCCAACTCCTTCCTGGATGGTTTTGCTTGGGGAGGAGTAGTTATATCAAGAAAGAAAAACTATTAACCAATATTCTTAGCAAACAGTAACACAAATTAATTCAACACATAGTGGCACAGTAGCAGTAGCAGGCACAGTACATAACATATGTGGTATGTATCTATACACCCACTTTCTCCGCTTCTAAAATTTGTGGGAGTTTCAGGCATTATACTAGCTCTATGTATGTACTCGAGTTAAGTACACAGTACACCAGTCTTCTTCTTCTCTCTTGTTTTGCTAAATTAACATAACCTTGTAGCCGGCATGGCAGCTCAGTCAGCTTGAGCCCAAGACAAACATATAGTCGAGTCATGATGCAGACTCACATTAGTTTTATTTACTACTGTCTGCAGGTGGGGAAGCTCATATTTTTCTATCACGGGTGGCACTGGCCAATGGCCATACTCTGTTACATCAAGGGCAACTGCTTAATTTCGCTTTCACCATGCCCTGACTACTTCAAAAAACGGATGATATCTGATCCAATGATCATTGCTTATGTATGGGACAACATGAGGTACTTTGTTTTGATTGATTGTGTAGCCTGCCGATAGGCCACCATGGCAGGCTGATTGAACATAGGTAAAGAGCTGTCCTCTTAGTCGGAGTAAGGTGCTTGATAACTACATACATGCACAATATATCTGTTGTGCTTGCAAACTACTGTGAGTCAAGGGAGCATTCTGAAAATACAACTCATATTCTCTTTGGCTTTGCTACTCTGGTGTGGTTTCTTTTACACTCTCTTCAAACTAAGTCTCTTCATCCAGTGACAGTCTCCACCTAGATTATCTATGATGAATACCATCCAGGCATCCATCCATTCAAAGTAAACGTCTATCATTCTTCCTAATCTCTCAACAAACCTTAGTTTGTTTTGCCACCAACAAACATTTCTTCTTTTTTTCTAAACCACCACTCATGCGTCCTTCCTTTCTTGCCTTGTCTTTGAGTTTGACCCAAACACCACTGAGGATTCTTGCTATCCACCCATATAGTTTCACCCACCCAGGCAGGCATCTTTTTTTTACCTTCCACCTATCCTTCAACCACCCATGCATCTGATTCCTATCAGCCACCTATGCTTGCATCCCACGTATCTTTCTCTGCCAGTCATAAATATTACATCTCGCCCGTCCTTCTGCCTTCCACCCTTCTATCCCATTTCGTTCAACACATCCATCAAGGTCATCTGAACTGTCTTAGTCTTCTCCATAAAACTTTCACAGGTGAGTTGAAGTCAGATATAAGAGGCCATTGGTTACTCAACTCCTGCCGCTAACGCTAATGCTAATGCTAGGTAAAGGGTACTTACCAAGTATCGACAGTAGTACCCTGTACACCCTTGCAGCGAATCTAATGTCAATAAGTAAGGAATACAACTATCACCCCCTGCCACTGCTGCTGGGTCACCCCCTGCTGCTCCTGCAACTGCTGCATCTCCTGCTCCATTCGAAATGTCCATCGCCGTGGCCCCGGCACTGGTGGTCGGTAGTATGCCTCAAAAAATATTACACATTTTTAGATGCCATATACACATTCACCCATTTATTCTTTTTCACTGGCAAGATTGAAAAAAAGTTAATACATATACAACATACATGACTAGTACAAATCGGGTACTAGAGTAAAGTAGACACTAGTAGTGTTATATCATGGTCTCTAGTGTCCTTCTCGTCTTTGCTAAGTTAGCCTGAGCCATGCAACCAGTTTAGATTTGTGTCTTTTATTTTTGCACATGTTACCTTGCAGCTTGTTGTGTAAGACGCCTTTGAGCCCACATGAGCTCATAGTACTGCCACAGTCTGAGCGCTGGGTACAAGGTCACAAAAACATGCCACTTTGTTATGGAGTTCTGGTGGTTAGTCTGTATTGCTTAGCCATAACATGCTACACTTTTGGCACGACTGAGAAATGCTCACAATATACTAACGCACACCATTTTTCTCATAACAGACAGAAGATTCCCTTCTATGATCCAGAGATTTGCAGAGCTCATGATGTAACCAGTACTCAGACGTTCTTTTAAGCTAAGTTGTCCCTCAGAATTGTCTCAGAGATCTTCATTTATAATTTTATATAAACTATATTCCTACCAAGGGGAGGGTGGTTCTTCCACCAATGTTCAGTAATCATCATGATTGATTTCCCCTTTTTTCTTCTATGGACTTACAGTTATAACAATGTTTATTGTTTTAATCTTATGCATTTTGCTGTTGGTGCTGGCTCATATACTGCATTGTATAACAATGTACAGAGCTTCTTAGTTGAAAATAAACTTTTTGAACTTAAATAGACTCTGTGGTACTTGCTGTGGACTTAAAAGAGTGAGTGAGCGAAAGGGTGTGAGAGGTCGGGAGTGTAGTGTTATGTTCTGAGTTGTCTAACCATTGGGTATCTTCAGGGGTTTTGGGGAGCTACTGAGACACTATAGCTAGTCGGTCAGGAGATTGTGGGTGAGGAGTGGACGGTGTGAGGAAGCTACAACCTCCTATCACCAACGTCCTATTTTCTTGTGCATAAGTCTGTATGTGCAGAATCCCTACAACAGTAGTAGTGAGTCCTATGTATCTTATCAGAAATAGTAAAATATCTGGTAGGGCATTTTGTTAGTGGGTATTGTCGAAAAGCCTCAAGATTAAGAAGACTAGAAGAGGACAACCCAAAGGACTGAACTCAGTGCATAGGGCAATTGGTGAATCTGAGTTTTATTTAAGGCCTTTTACATAACCAGTGGGCACCTGGGCAAGCTTAGCTACAGACAGACTATTAGTAGTAGTACAGAGAGTCAAAGCAGAGGCAGCTAGAGGCAGGGATAACAAGAACTTAGAAATAATAGTTTGGAAAAATAAGGTGCAGTAAAAGTTAGGGAAGTATAATGATTAATATTAACAACAGGAGGACTTACAGCAGCAGAGAAGCGTCCCTGGACTAGAAAGCATCTTGTCCAGCTCCCACTGCCTTCGACCCCGTCTTCTTGACCCTGGGTGCTGGTCATGAAAGATGTAAGAAAGAAAGAGACAAACTTGGATGACTGGTGTGAAAGTGAGACAAATAAAATATTTTAAACGCTCACATTTTTTTTAATGGAAACAGCAATTGCAATAAAATTGACCTATCTAATCTGGGCGACTAGTATTGCAGGATTCACGGTCCGTCTTGTTATCATTTATGAACATTAATCCAGTGTTCCATTTTGATTCTAGAATGCTAACTAAGCCTTAGTACCACCTGACCTAACCCACCTATTCCACACTGGACAACTGTTCACTAAGTCTGCATTTCCATTTGTTTTAGTCCTCCAAAATGCATAGATGGAGGACACATTCATACATTTTAGCATACACCAAATTGTTGCTTGGTTGCTGCTGATGTTCTGCTAGTGATAAGCCTACTATTATCACTCACTAAACAAACTAAAAAAGGTTCTACTAAGGACTGGGGTAAGTAGCACTCAGCAACATGTGACTTGAAAGAGGATGCGTCACACAGACCACTAAAAAACTACCTACTATTAAGTAACTAAACCTACCAATCCACCACTATGTCTTCTTAGTGGCAGGAGGACAAAGGAAGGACTAGAGGCTCTCTAACATTACCTAACATAGGTTCTCTAAAGTAAACATAATCATGCCAAGCGAGTGTAAAGTTACAAACAAGTAAGATTGTAGCGCCGAGCACCTGTGTCATAACAATCACAGAAGATTTTTAAACCTAATATACCTGAAATGTAAAAACAGCAGCATTCTTGCTGTTCTGGAAACAAAATATATTCGCAATACATAACACAGAGCAGAAGAACACAAAGTAGTAATATTAAATAGCTACTCACCAAGCCCTGGGACACCCACTCCTACCAGGTCCAGCAGGTCCTGCTCCCGGTCCACTATATCGAACCATTGGTGCATCAGCTGGCCATGGTTCTGGGACTCGGGGTGGCGGAAAAGAAAAGAGTGGAATTAGAAAAGTACGTAAAACAAATGAAAAAAGCAAGTCATAGAAAAAGAGTGAAAAAATTGTAAAACGACAAAAAAGTAGAAAAAAAATCAAAATATAGATTCAGGAAACTAGAGCGATAGATAATAAATACAAAGGATTTAAAAAAGTGTACAGAAACAAAGAATTGCAAAGATAGAGGGAGGATACGAAAGCAGGACCAGACCCATATCAATGGAGTGAAAACAAGATGGCTGCGCCCATTGCGACCGCATGAGCAAGTTCTGGGAATATTTAACTAGCAATCACGCCAAAGCATCACAAGCACGTAATACACATTCCCAAACAGGAAATACTCATCGCGATAGTGCGGAAGCATGCAATAAGTGACCCGGTACAGGAAATAAGCATCGTGAACGGGCGGGACAAGTGAAAAACAAGATGGCCGCGTCAATTAGCAACCGCATGGGCAAGTTAGTGAGATATTTCCCTGCGAACATGCAAAAACACATCGCAAATGGGCGGGACAAGCAATTCCGCATGTTTGCAGAATTTCCACGTGCTCGCAGAGATTTTTTACTGTTTTGCAGATTTTTGTGTAGCGCGACTATGCAAACTCCACCCACCCTTACTGCAGAGCCACATTCCCAAGGCCACATAAATGCATACTTCTTGTGTTTTAATGGCCTTGCAGATATGTAGTGAGTCCCTGCATTGCCATGGGTGTTACACATGGCATGTGACATTTACGGATTTAAAAGATTTTGTTAACCTGAGAATGCATCAAAAGGCTGTGACTCCCTATGGGTGTAGGGAGGCTCTAAGATGGCAGATGTATTTATTTTTCATCATTGTTCCTCTTCCTATTTGTGCTGCCTTCAGCGGCAAGCATAGGAAATGGAAATCACCTCTTGTCATTTTGTTTAGTGTATGAAGTTGTCCCTTTCTGCAAAAAAACAATCATCCTTGCAACACACACGCTTTTGCACCATAGCATGCCTTCATTGACGCATGACAGATCAATGTGTGTAAGCACAGGAGAAAAGGACTGGAATCTGATTACCAGGGGGCATTTCTGTAATTTTATTTTGCTGTTGGGAACTGCAGCATGAAGCATAGTGGTGCTGCCCTATAGCAATTTGTAGTACACAAGGACCTTAGCTGGTATGAATGTATGTGGGACATGTAGGCAATCCACACATGGCAATGCTGTACATGTCTGAATCCTGTCCCAGAGATCAAATAGCCTGTACAGTACACAGTTCAATTACTTTTTAGGTGTTTGTGAGACATAATGCCAATATGTACAGTCCCACAGGCATATATGCACTGTTTGGTCAAAATACAGGTCGTTTCACATTCCTCAAATTGCTGCAGGTATCCATATTGTATCACCTGGATTCCTCTTCATTCAACACATTCTTTCAATATAACTGAGAGACAGACCTCAGAAGACTCACTAATATTACTCTCCTGCATGCTGGTACACACTCATCACATGGACTGAGTATCAGTTGATGTGCTTCTCTGTAACAATCTTTACTGGCAGGTTGGAACAGACTGTTGGGTATGCCATGGAGCACATGTTCTTCTCTAATGTTAAGTAAGTGGTCTATGGTACAGTGGTGGTGTTGGCATGGACATGTTTCACTTTCAATCTCTATAAAACATATTAAAATAGCTCTTTTGAAGTAGATCACAACATTCCGTCTATGTTCCAGCTGCTTGGTACTGAGTATATCTATGCTGCTATGTTTGTGACCTGTATGTATCTCATAGCAGTGAGGCACTGTTGCGTCACAATACGTGTCCTGACTACACATCACTAATTTCACTTAGCTGATTGGCTTCATATTGCACCTTCTGGCATGTGTCATGTCATACCCCCAGGAGCACATAGATGGACCATGTGTACTGTTCCATGAGTAAATAACTGCAAATAGCGAAATCTGCCCTTATACATGGGTTTTATGGTAATAAGTCCTGTCACTGGTCTTTCCTGCACCCTCTTGCCCACAACTTGAGATATTTGCCATTGTAATTTTAGGGTAAGGACATTCTTCTCATGATGGTTGGTCATTCAATGTTACATAGATATGGTAGGCAGGCCATGCCACTTGTGCTGTTAATATTGAATGATGCATGTAAATGTGGTCAATTGTGTTGTATTCAGGCGTCCTTCCTCTCCAACAGCCAACATGCAGGCAGAGAAGAAGGCATATGGGCTCAGACGTGAGAGATACCAACACATCTGACATGTATCAAAGGTCTACAGGGAAGCACCTATGACAAAATCATGGCAGCAAGGAGATGGTTGTTCCTACCTTGGGGACCTGAACCACCAAAAAGGGCAAGAACCAGCCTCCCTGTGGGAAACGGATATGGTGGCATTACAGGGCTTGTTGCAGGACCCTCCTCTGGGCCACTACCAGGAACTTCCTCTGCCCCATTAACCGTACCATCTTAAAGCCCACTATCAGGACTCTCCTCTGCTCCACCACCTGGACCTTCCTCTGCCTCACCAGCCATGGTAGCGCAGCTAGTGGTACCCGGTTCCACCAACTCTCTGTAGTGTGGTAGCCATGGTCTCCATTCCAGCCAGCATCTCATCTACCAGCTCATGCTGCACTCCTACCGCCCGATGTTGGAAAACTGAGGGTCTTCAGAGTTCTGTGCTAGGGGTGTTCTGGCAGGGGGTGTTTGATATGTGAGAAGCAGATCATGTGGGGACCCTACAGTGCTGTTGGCCCTTCTTGTGAGCAGAGACTGGGTTTGGATGGTGTACAGGATTACCTAGAGGGTGTCTTGATCAGTCAGTTGTCCTCTGAAGAATCAACTTCCCAGGCATTTAGCTGGTTAGGAGCAGGTGTTGCAACCTCTGGAATTAGAAAGATTTATGTTGATGGAGATGCTTGTAAGTTGCTCATAAGAGTCAAAAGTTTGACAATCACGGCTCCATTCACACGTTTATGGCGTAGGTCAGCATTGCAAGCATCCTACCCTGCTGCCCTCCATCAAATAAAAAAGAGCTTGACTACCCCATGACTGTCACCTGGGAACACCCACCATGAGCCCTCTGGCAATCCTCCTCATCGTAGTGTGGGGCAATCAGGAACATGTGCTGTGTTGCTGCTCTACATGGCTACAAGGCAATGAAGAGCCACACAGAGTAGATTTATGTGGCCTTCTAGATATGTGTAAGGCCAGTGGGTGACACCAACATCTTAATAAGTGAAGCTCCAGCCGCGTCCTGGGTTTATGATTATACCTCCAAGTATTTCGACGTATTGACACCACAACTATGCATATTGGACCATTATCCGCAATGAGCCATAATTCCCTGTGACAAGTATTCAGCTCTTTGTGCCTGTGATTTTGATCTGGCTTGGGAAATAAATTAGTTATGAAGCTGCAGTCTGCCTTTCTCACAGTACACAACAACACTATGACTTATTGTGGTGTCTTGCATGCACATTGTCTATCTATGTGGCCATGGGGTCTGTACTTCACACATGTCCCCAACATACCTTCAAACCTTGATACAAAGCAGGATTGTGTGAGTGCATGTTCTTAGGATGGTTTTCTGAGTGATGGATACTGAAGTGATTAAGTGCACATACACTTAACTCCACATTTCTTTTTGTATTTGTTTAGTTAATTACGATCATTGCAGTGCAATTTATTTGTCTCTACAAAACCAATAATTAGCGCTCGTTAAAATGCATCTTTGGTTTTTCTAAAATGACTAAGTTTGTCTGTAAAAATTCCAATTCTTACATATAAAAGACGTGATATTTCCATTTGCAATAAAGGATGTCAGATAAATACAGTCAATAAGAAACATTAGTGCAAAAAGGAGTTTTACATAGTCTTTGCAGCATCCCACTAAGAGTTAGAGTTTTCAAAAGTGCTTTGAAGTCTTTAGGCTACTTTAAAGTGAATATCCTCTTACTTCCTAGGTATTATAGTCTTGAACTTTTTCTCTTTCATCGCACAATTAGGAGCTAGGTCGGCCAGATGGAAACATGTCATTGCAGCCTCTCTGCAGGTTTTATTCCTCTCTAAATGAACTCTTTCCATAGTATTGTCTGTCATTTATATAAGGAGGCTTTTAGGATGGACAACAAATAGATTATGTCCTAAGGTGCTTCACTGCAGAGTGGCATTGTTCATAGTGGGCAGTAGGCACAGTGTAGCAACTTTGAGGGTATGGGCCCTCTGAAACTGTGCAGATTGCTAGCAAGGATGCTCACCAAATTGTATCATTGAAAGAGTAGTTTATCTTTAGAGTAGCACATATTGTTTTACTCAGGCCCCCTCACTTGGACATGTACATGTCTCCTCCAACAGTTTTGGACAGGCACACAATTGACGGCAACACACTGATGTAACCCAAATCCTACACTGAATATTATGTGCCTACAACACCAACAATATACGTGACCATAACCAATGAACTGAGATGGCAGCCTGTATTTATGGGCTCTGGGTCAACTGGAACCCCACATGGTAGTAGTGCTGGAATTGGTGACATCAGCCTTGAAAGGTCTGGCATGCATCTGGAAATATTCACCACAGCCTCCTATGTTATGTTATGGCTATTTATAGAGTGCACTGTCGCCCCATAGATATCCTGGTGCAGGCTCTCCATCCATCACTCAAGTGGTTTGTGGTAGAAAACTATTTCTTCCTATGTCTTGACTGATTCTTGTTTCACATCCTCTTAGATAAATATGTGTAGCCAGGTGAGACACTTTGCCATTCCCTCCTATCACTGTTACACAACAGCGATGCCTCCTTTTTTGTAAACTAGGCCCCCAGAGTTTTCCTTCATACCCCTTTTCCATTCTTTATAATTTACCATATGAATTGCAGTATAGTCAGTACACAATGAAAAACCATTGTAAGGTGAAGCTTGGTAGTTGGCTCTAGGTACCTCTGGTTCTTTGAGAACCTACAAGGCCTATATATCCCCACAACCAGAAGTGTCCAACAGATGTAACAGTGTATTGCTTTAAAATATCTGCCATACCCAGAAGTTACAGATACAAATGTAGATACTAATGGCTGCTTTTGTAGACTCAATTTCAATATTTTCTTTATTTCAACTGTTACTTTTTATGGGAAAACATTGAAGGATATATACAGATGATCACTTGCTGAATTCAAATGTTTGTCTAGTTTTCTCAAATATATAGCTTTCTGGGTAATACCACTGATTTCCACCTCAAACCGGAAGGAGATTGAAAGTTTGAAAAATATGCTTTTTCCCAGTAAAATGCCATATAGTGTTAAAAATGTGGGTTTTCTGATTCAAGTCTGCCTGTTCCTGAAAGATTGGAAAATGTTGATTATAGCATCACAAAACCTTCATTTTTACTCTCTCCAGCAGCACTTCTTTCCCATTTTTTCCACCCGAATTGTAGCTTCATTTTGGTAAATTTCTCAGTCCCCTCTAAGGGAAATCCACAAACCATGGTTACTATTAGAATACCCAAGATGTTGGTAAAAAAGGACACAAAGTGGGTGTACATAGCCTATGTGGACAAAAGAATATGGTGGCCTAAGTGTAAACTATTCCAAATAGCAAAAACAAAAATGCTTGCTACTAGGGGTGGGCCTAGCAGCAAAGGGGTTAAAAAGTGCATATGTTGAACTGTATGGTATAGCATGTAAAATGAGGCATTATCTGTACTAACCAACATATTTATTCCTCAAACTGTTGTTATTCTAAACCAATAAGGATAGTACACACAAACAACTCTACTTGACTCAATAGTACACTATGCACAAATGCGCATTAAAAATTGTTCATGCATAAAGCAATGAATTTGCAATGTGAACTACTATGTGTGCTATAAACCAACATGTATCACATGTGAAGTAACTGAATTCTGGCCAGGTTGTCATATCAATGGTATCACAGGCACCTCATCACAGCGCTGTTCACCATGTGCCTTAACCAACCCACCAGCAGCTTAGGTTTCCCAGTAAACCTAATTCAGCAAGTGTAGTAGGGAACCAAGCTATCACACTCCAGTTTGGAACTGGGATATTAGGTTTGTAACCTACAGTTGCCCAATTCACCAATCTATTTGTTAATATTGATAAATCAGATGTCAATGTACACAATTTATGTACATATATTAACAAGCTTGCATCTCTATTGTTGAATTCACCCGATATGACCTCCCCATCAACCCCAAGTCAGAAATCTCTGGTCAGGCAAGCCCTGTGACCTAGACCTGAAGCAACTGATTAACAGATGAAAGGTGGGGAAACATGTCACTTTTAGACAAGTGCGCAAACAGAAAAATACAGATTGATCCCACAGATAGACAGCGATACCACCATGGTCTCAGGAAATATGCCCCAATAAAACACATTCTGCCACAGGGGCAAGCATCCCAAAACACCATAAGGTGTAATGCCATGGTAAGTTAGAGACACTCAGCGAATCAGAACACAGAGTGTATGCTACACACAGTGATCACACTCCCTATGTCAGATTCCTGGATGTGTACCCCCTAGGTCCAAATCGTGTCCACTAACGATCGAGAGCCACCTGCGCTTCTTATCAAATGACCAGATTTATAACTCTATACCTAGGCCCAGATTCCTGTTCTAAAAAGAATATACAAATTGTTTTATTGCACTTTCTGTAATGTATAAAATGAAGACAAAAACCAAAGTACTTTGAGACAGTCTTCAGACCCCCAACTCTATTGCCTGTTCTCCCAGCTGCTGCGTTTAATTGAACCAACTGTTCCTGTTTAGGAAAATGCCTCTTGTCTTTCATTTTTTAAAGGTAAATTCATATTCTAGTAACATATTTGTTGCCTGGTATTTCAAATTCACTGTCCTTCAGTGGACCTTTGCTTACTATTCAACATATTTATTTATTTTTAGAAGTTTTATTGGACCCAGAGGTATCAGAGCACTTTACAAGATAAAGCTGGTTACAGTAAGAGATACATTACAGCATAAAAAGAATAACAAAAACATCAGAGCACTTTGCAAGACAGAATAAGGTAAACACAAAATTAAAACATTTACAATATCATTATAGGATAAACAGCATGTAAGACAGAGAATAACTACTTGCACCTCTCACCCATACCACCAGTCGCACCCAACCAAATTCCTAACTGCCACTGTTGCACCCAACACATTGATTTTAGTCAAATCTACAGCCTCAAATCACCCCCACCATGCAAGTGTTGAGCACAGTATCAACACTTGCAAGCCAAAATATCTGACAAGAAATCATTTCCAGGCCTTGGTTTCCAAGAAGACCCACATGAACAAATATTGAGAATGCCACACAGTGAACGCTCACAAGACCTCCTAAATGTTTTAAGAGACTTTCATTTTCTGTTGATACAGCAAAAACATTTTTTACCTTTCTTGTAGTTTTTGTAAGAATTCTTTTCCAGCCTCTGGGTTCCTTGAGAAGTAGTTTTGGAATGTGCAAAATGACTCTACGAAACCGACCAGAGCAGAAACAGACATGGCAAACTTAACATCAATCTTAGTAACTCTGTAAAAAAAAGACATTACAGGCTTTACAATACTGCCTTTCATCATAGATTAACTTACCTATTATTTTTCAGAAGACCTGCTTGTAGTTCTCAAGATTACGATGAGATCCTGAGTTGGAGAATGAAGATCCTATTTCTGTAAAGAGTGTGTGAGGTTTCCTGGTGTATTACATGATATGTCTGTGAGGCCTTATCATGCAATTCATTCATAAAACTGTCTTAGGTCCAGTCAGGCACATTTGAAAACCTTGAGCTTAATGCTGGGTAGCTGTGGCTCTGAGGAGCAAGGCTTAACAAAGGAACAATGTGCAAAGCATTTAACACTATCAAACAACTGAATAATAAAGTCACAAAAGAGGAATGAGACACAACAACAACTCCTAAAAATCAAGCAAATGTTAATGAGTTTTTTTAGAGTCCTTGATGAAAGAAATCCACCAGAATGTTCCAGAGATATGAATGCTTAAAGCAATTAAACACTTTGACATAAACTGCAAACAAGAATTGGCAAATCAAAAAGTTGTAAACTATTTTAAGTTTGTACCAGTTTATACTACTGAGTTTGGAAAATTCAAGTGAGGTTGGGTGATCAAATTCAACAAGATAGAGGTCTAGGATAACTAAACTGAATCTTTGGACAGTTATGTCACCATCAGAGCATTTTAAAAGCAAGTTCAATTGACTTTTAATGAGTGGTCCTGATGCTGAGGGAATCAGGCTTAAAGATCCTCAATTTATGCTCCAGATGATCTGCAGTCCATGGGGGGGTGGGGAGGAGTCCAATCCAGTCCTTAGCTCTCAGGTGAGTGGGAGCAACTCAGGCGACAGATTCCGGTGTCTGACAAAGCCCTCTCTGCAGGAGTTGTCCTCTCTGTAGGAGTCGTCCTCTCTGCAGGAGTTAAAGGGATGCCAATGCAGTCCTTTCATTCTTGTAACATGGTGTAAATCTTTGGTGGGGATAAATGACTCTTGGGGTGGAAGTGGATGAATCAAGTCACAACCAACGCACACGGGTCCAGCAGATTTGGGTGTTACCTTTGGCTATCTTCAAATTGCCTTTCCTAGTGCCATTCATCTGTCAGTGGCAAAACAGCTGCAGGAGCTACTTGAAATGATTGGTCTCTTCCTGCTTTTATGCCCCCAGTGGTATTTTAGGTGCCAGCCAACTGATGTTTGGAGTCTTTGCTTCAGGGCATGGAATCAATCTTTCTCCTTGCCAGGCACACAGAACAGGGTCTAGAGTTAGCTAGCCCAAAGTGCAGAAGGTGTAGTCGGGCTAGTGTCACAGCCTCTTCTTGTGCGCTTCCAATGTGTGCAAATTGGTCTTTGATAGAAGCCCCATGGCTAACTGGAATTCTTTCAAAAATTTGCCTCCCTTAGCTACATTTCTTTCTTTTTCGCCTTTCTTATGGGGCCTGCTTTTCCTAAATACAGGGACAGCACCTCTAGAAACCTTTGGTGAGACAGTGCCCTGGGTAACTGCACTCACTGGGCTCAAACCAACCTCTGTGAGGTCATTTTAAAGCAACAATCAAGGGGGAGGTCTGAACTGACTGTCACTGTATTCCAGCTAAAGTAATCCTCTTTGTCTAAAGTTACTCAACCACAGGTCTAACACTTCACCTGGGAAATCCTTACTCGTTTAGTCTCTCCTGGCAAATACAGGTCTGGAGGCACCAGCCTATCATGCACACTGGTGTGACTGCAGGTATAGCTCAAGGCAGTGACTGAGGTTCCATTGACCATTTAGGGGTAAAAGTGCTTACTACTCTCAGCAATCACCAAATCACTCTCTGGGCCATTTTCCCAATTAGAACTAGGATATCCTCATTTGAGGAATAATCATATAAGGCTACACTGACAATTCCAGTGACCTTTTTTGTTGGGAAGAGCTGTATCCACTCCGTAGTTCCCAAACTGCTAACACTCAAAGTAGGATGAACATTTTAAGCTTAGGGTCCCACCTACTCTGCTTACTGTTAGAGTTGGGGTGGGATTTACTCTCCTCTCCTTTAGGTTTATGGGACTCTGAGGTATGATCTTTGGTGGATTTACCACCTCCCTCATATCACTTATGTGGGCACAACCCCACCCTTCGTGGAATCTCCCTTCTGATGTTTTACGGAATTCTTGTTCTACCCCACGCATCAGCCTTTTCCCCAACTTTTTAGGGCAAGTCAAAGATTGGAATCTACTAGAGGTTAGTGCAACTTCTATGAGCAATAATTTGTCAAAATGTGTTTTTTTTACAATTAAATTGTACAAGCCTTCACAGTTCTCAATCTGGTTTCATTTTAGTCAGCCCCCCACTAACATAAAAGATGCATCCACATAGTCTACCCATGTTTGTGTTGCCTTATTCGCAGTGCTTCTAAAAGTAACTCTGTACTCCACTGGTGTGAGGCCAAATAGCACAATGAGTGCCTGTCCCATGTGCTTGGAGGATTCTGCTACCTCATCCTAGACTTGAAGCAATGTGCCCTCTTTACTGTAGACAACAACTCCCAAAACAAGACTCAGCAATGTCATATCCATTCTGCAACCCTTTGTGGCTCACCATTTTCTTTCCTTAACCTGGACCTCGGACGTCGGACCTGTGTGGGTATTCCGCTCCCCCTCCGCCGCTGCAGCCCAACAGCAGCCGCCGTGTGAGGGAGAGCGAGAGGGCAAAAGACTACATTTCCCAGCTGCCCTTGCCCCGGGACCGGAAGGGAGATCCACAAACAGCGCGCAAGGCGGCGCTCAAAATCAAGGCACCACATCGGTGGAGCGAGGGTCATATCCATTCTGCAACCCTTTGTGGCTCACCGTTTTCTTTCCTTAACCTGGACCTCAGGCCGGTGTGGGTATTCCGCTCCCGCTCCACGGCTGGAGCGAGCGGGAGCGCCGGGCAAAGCCCGGGCAAAGGGCGGGCCCTCTACGGCCCTCTGAGGCCAGTGGAGGCTGGGCTGGGCCACCCCCCTAACTTTACTCCTGCACTGTAGAAGGTACTCACATATTTTTACAATCATCTTATGCCCCGATTCACCCTTACTCCACATGAGTGGAGTATCTCCAGTACCATCTAAGAACACATAGTTATTAAGTACCATTTATACATTTCTGAACTCAAGTAACATGAGGAAGGGAACCAAAACCACTAGGATGCCCACCCTAAGGTCAAATACTAAACAGAAGGTGGTGACCCCTCAACCAGTTTCCACGCTTACTGCGATTGATATAATGTTGAAACAGACTATAGGGGCAGTATCTACCGCTATAGTGAACACAGAAAGGAGGATGTCTTTACCACCGACGACAACTGTCCAAGACTCACAAGATGTAGTAGATGTTCCTCTAGTAGCCACTATAGATGTTACTGATGATCTAGACTTAAGTCTCGGTGTCACCTCCTCTTTCGCCGAGCTCCCATGTGCTCAGGCCCCCACTGAGTTAATAGGGGACATAGAAAATACTCAGCCCAATTTAAGTACTTTGCGGGGTGGGGAGAAGGTGAACTCAAGCAATATAGAGCCAAAAATAGCCAGTGAAGCTCGGGCACATAAGAAAAAAAAGGGCCAAAATAACACGCTAAATCACAACTTAGTGGCTCCAATCACCAATTCTACACCAGCAATACCTTGCTGGGTGGCAAATATGGTAGCCAATCTCAATGCAGACCTTGAAGATACGATCATTGCCCACATTAAACCACTTATGTCAAAAATCGACAGACTAACATCCCTAATAAACAACAAAGGGATGGGTTCCACTAGGCAAGTAGGAAATGATGGCATATTTATTAAAGGGGTGTCAAAAGGGGGTACTACTAACAATACACTAAAAGATAAGGTAACATCAGTCAACCAATCCACAGCCAATGGACCTAAGGAAGCTATGCAAAATAACATTCTGACTGTGAAGAAAGCCCCTACACCCCAGAATCCCGGTGCATCTAGTACCATCCCACAGGTCCAATCGAAAAAAGGAAATGGAAATCTCCCAGCCTCAGATGACAAATCTGGCCAAAAATCCAAAGAAAGTATAAGCATAGACAAGACACTCCCCTATTAAAAAATCAACCGGAAAGGGCAAGGTTGGCTCGCTTCCAGAAAATCAATCAACCGCCGGAAGCTTTGCCTTTTGTGGTTGTATTGACAGGAGTGCCACCCCTGAAAGAGGGAAAAAAGGAAACACACATTGAACTAAAAAACAAATGTGTGCAGTGGTTACAGCTAAATAGACCTTTACCTCCAAATATTTCTGGGGAAATTCTTACGGTTAGAAAAGGGGAATGGATAGGCAGAAGTATAAAAACAATAGCAGGGGACATTATAACCATCAACTTTAGAGACACGGCTGCAGTGAATTACATATGTAATGCACCCCCTAGCGGAACTAATACACAAATCCACCCCTTACATCTCTCATATTTCTACCCGACCATACCCCAAAGACAAATGCAGAGAAATAGAATACCTATGAGCAGGGATTATCAGCTAGTCCCCCAGCATAGATTTCAACAATGGCAAACGCCCTGGCAAGGTACCCTAGATTATGATCCTTTTTTATCCCAGTACGCGCATTGGAATAGGTTCTGTGCACTGGACGAGGTGGACTGACTTACATTTGAGGAAACCAGCACTCCACTATCTGACACGAGATAAGATGAGGAAGGGCACATAATGACAGAAATTTCAGCTTTATGCCCCCACGCTACCTCTGTATTAGTGTCTAATAATGTTCAGTCCACACCTCTAACAGCGTCTTTGCCCTCAATTGAATGTCCGGGCCCTCAAAAAAGTAATGGTTATGATCCCAAGGGTTTATTAATGATTCTTAGTTGGAACCTAGCAGGCATTAACAAGAAATTGGGCTCACCCAAGTGGAATGCTCTGGTAGAGGCGCACAAGATCTGTTTGTTCCAGGAGACTTGGAGCCTAGAACCACTCCATCGTGTTGGCTATGTCACACATTTTGTGCCTGCAGTAAAACCTAGAAATGGGAAGGGACGCTCTTCGGGGGGCCTTCTCATCTGGGTAAGCATTTCCCTTAATTGCCGTATAATACCCAAGCAGATCAAAAGCCCTGATATTCTAGGAATTTCCTTGAGAGGTCCCAGTAGGGGGTTAACCCTCGACTTGTTTAATATATATGTCAGAGGTACTAAACATGGGTCTATGTCTCCGATAGTAACCACCCTTGAAGCAGAACTCAGAGAAAACATTGAGGGTGCCCACATCTTAGTTGCAGGAGATTTTAATTGCACCTATGAGCCACTCTCAACAGATGACATTCTGGACCTGGGCGAGGATGACATCAGAAGGGGTATTCCAGCCCTAACTATTCCCCCGATTAAAAGATGGTCCTAAAGTGCGATCCAGTTAAATGCTCCGACATTGGAGTTTGGCCTAAGAGCCACAAATGGTCGTACAACCTCAGACCCCATGGGTGCTGCCACATTCAATAGAGCCAATCACACTTCGAGGATTGATTATATTTTGGTAAATTTTACACTATGGGGATTAGTGCAGGATATGGTAGTTTTACCTACTGTAGAAAGCGATCATAAATCGCTTTCCTTATCTCTTAAAAATCTTTGGCCCAATAAATCAGCTGAAATGTCCCCTAAACAAGCGCACAAACTCTCTGTTTCTTCCTGTGGGAGACGCTTGAAGTCGAATAAAATTTCAGCTGATGAAGCTAAACTTAACATTATTAATGAATTGCTTATGGCTTCACAAACGGAATTGGATACCATCAATCCGGCCTTGCTAACTGAAAGGGTAACTTTGAGGACACACTTAGGTCCATAGGGGACATATTCCTGAAAAAGGTGCGGGTGGGTAGGAATATGGCAACTCGGAACTCTAGGGGCAAGCATGATTGGTACACATCTGCATGCAGGCATGCAAAATCTCTTTTGATTGAGGCTGTCAAAGGCAAATCACAAGCCCTGATACAGGGAGCTAGGAAAGAGCACAAGCGAATATTGGCAAGTGCAAAAAAGGAGTGGGAAGAAGAGTATTGGCGTATTCTGAAAGAGGCAAGCACTAATAAAGACACAAGATGTTTTTGGGAGACAATCAGAACCAGAAACAGACCAGATAGTGACCTCATAATGTGTAACATCACTAGCCAAGTGTGGGTTAACCACTTCTCCAAATTATACACCCGCCAATTCGGACATAACATCATAGATATTCCCAAGGATGATCAGGGCTGGGAGGTGGCTCCAGTAAACCCCGACCGTTCCACACAAAGAGTTGAGCACGCTACTGGTACCATTATGTCCCAAAAGGATTGGGAGGCATACCTAGTAGATTCTGACTTCTCAATAAAAGAAGTAGAGTATGCCATTAGTACCATTATGCCCCAAAAGGCGGCCAGTCCGGACGGTATTCCCGGGGACCTGCTGCGTTCAGACATCCCGAAATGGGGGAAACTTATTCACTGCCTGCTCACTGCCATCTGCAGGGGTGCACCGATTCCCACATCCTGGAAAGGGGCGGAGGTCGTCCCTATCTTTAAAAAAGGTGCTAGGGACGACCCGTCGAATTATAGACCTATAAGCTTGTTGGTAATAACCCAAAAGGTAGTCGGTAAGGTACTGCTGGTTAGAATATTGGAATGGATTAATGAAAACAACATCCTGTCTGACTACCAGGCCGGATTTAGAGTAGGTACCAGCACAATAGAACAAGCTTTCAGATTGATGTTAGTGTACTGGAAGGTGGTGGTCATAGGCAAAGGCAGTCTTTATCTTGCATTTATCGATTTAAAGACTGCCTTTGACCTTGTACCTAGGGAGACTCTCTGGAGAGTCCTTGTTGACATGGGGACACCTCACTACATTCTATCGTTACTCGTAAGGCTTCATGAGAATAGTTTTGCCCAGATAAGATGGGGTACAGAGGGAGAGAAAACCAGCAGTATCCCGGTAGAGAGAGGGGTTCGCCAGGGATGTGTTTTAGCTCCCACCCTTTTCTCCCTGTATAACAACGGAGTGGTCGAGCACCTGCTGAAAGATCCCTCAGATGAACCATCCCTGGCGGGGGAGCGTATCCCCACCCTTCTCTTTGCGGATGATACGCTCTTGCTATCTAAATTCCCAATGGGTCTCCAAAAACTCCTCAACAACTTTCAGACCTTTTGTGCAGAACGGGGCCTGGTAATCAATACAGACCAAACGAAATATCTTGTGATGAATCCCCCAAAACAACCTGTACGTTCCCCAAAGTTGAACACTGTACCTTTGGGGAGGGTAGATGTATTTGATTACCTAGGCATCCGTTTGTCGCACAATATGCAGTGGGCTCCCAACCTAGACAAAATGCTGTTAGCTCACAAGAGGGTAACAGGGGCTCTCTTAAAGGAGCAGCGCGCTTGTGCTATTAGATCCATAGCCCCTGTTATTGAAATTTATACAGCAAGGGGCGTTAGCTCTGCTCTCTATGGGGCAGAGCTATGGGGCTCATGTAATACCAGTCAATTGTCAAGATCTGAGAGGAAGTTTTGTAGGGCCATCATGGCACTTCCCCAAGGTACTCCCATGGCCCCATTAATGCTCGATTTAGGTTGCCGACCTATTGGAGATTTAGCAAAGTTCCGGCCCTTACTTTTATGGGCCCGGCGGTGGCGAGTCCCAGAGCTTGCCAAATATGTGAAAGGGCTCTCTGAAATAATGTCATTACCAGGGTGGCACAGAATAAAATGGTTGAGAGACATGAAATCCCTTTTGTGCAACTTGGGCCTAAGTGAAGCCTGGGCAAATAGGTCTTCTCCACCAAAGGTAACACTTAAAAGTCTGTACTGGAATTGGATTTTGACTCAACGGAGTACTAATCCCACATTGGGTAGACTTACGGAGGATTTTTTTAAATTCAAAGACTTACCAATTTGGGAACTTTACTTGGATATCATTGAGAAACCATTTGATAGGACCCTTTATTTTAAATTCAGAACTGGGACTCTTCCTCTGCATGCCTTTACATCTCGGTGGAAACCGCCAGCACAGACTACTGAGTTTTGCCCCACTTGCATATCTAGACAAGAGACAGTGGCACATTTTCTGTTTGAGTACCAGGAGTATGCCCAACCAAGAAGAAAATGGCTTAAGCAATTGTGCCGCTTGTTAGGGACCAGGCACCACATTGAGGCATTACGCATTCTTATGTCGGACTCTCGCCCACTGTATGTCTGTACCCTTTCTAAATTGTTATCTTGGGCCTGGTGCATTAGAAGCAAAAGGCTTAAAGAAAATGTTTAATTCTTTTTTAATCAATCACTTATGATATGCTTCTTATATCTGAAAACTAAGACTTGTAAAGTTAAATGTAATTAAATTGCTGTATCTTCCTTTTTCTCTTTTAAAACAAATGAATATGTGTATTTTTACTGTGAAGCTTTTATCATAATTTTTTATCGAAATAAAGCCTTTTTGACTTGACTTGACTCAGCAATGCTTGGCACCCACCTTTCTCATCCGTAGAGCTCTCTCAGAGGATGCCAGCTGTACATCTATATTGTCACCTTCAGTGAATTTAGAAAATATGCCCTCGAGCAACCTAGGATCATGAGTAGCACTTTTATGCATCTCTGAATAAGTACTGCTGCCACTATTACCTTGGGGATTCCAACCCATCTTGGCTCTTTTCTGGACAAGTACCAACATTTCCTCCTAGATTTCCAGTCTTCACTCCACAAGTTTGAGCTGGATATACAAGTACGTGGACCTTCCTACTGGAGTGAAGTTCCTTTGGCTCCCAGCTGCATACCCATGTCGTGACCATTCTATAGGTGCCACTCTGCGGTTGACTCTTCTTAAAGGGAAAATGTTCTTCATCATCACACTCTTGGGTGACTTTCACTGCTATCTGAACTTGGGCCTGGAGATACGTTGTCTCCTCCTAGGCTTTACGGGCCTTCTCCAACTCTTTGTTCTTGACATACAGATCTAGTCCAGTTCCTTTCCTCCTGCACATCCCTCTTTGATTATTAATTTTAAGTGTGGGCGTGTTAGCCAGGTCACCTGCTCCAATCTCGATTTTTATTAAAGCTTGCAAAGTACTTAAGAAGAACTGGTGGTCAACTTCCATTTGGCTCGAGAAAAAAAATTGCCTAGTGCCTGCAGAATTTTTGGCAACTTATTGAGGCTGTTGCTTGACTCTAAGACAGTATAGATTTTCTGTCAGTTGCAATGTATTAATTGCGTCGTACAGATAAACACAAGTTCTATATTCTACCACTAGGCACCAATGTAAGGATCTAGGTGTATTATATGATGTAGTTGTGGTAGGGGTCACTGTTCAATACACTCAAAAATCCTTTCTTAGGTCCAGTCAGGCTCATTTGAACACCTTACTTTACTTTTACTTTTACTTTTATTTCATTTGTATAGCGCATAAATCATCCGAAGGTCTCAGAGAGCTTGCAGAAGAAACTCCTATCAGAAACCCAAACAAGGCAGAGGCAGATCTTGAAGAGCCATGTTTTTAGCTGTCTGCAGAATCTCAGGTAGTCAGGTTCCATCCTAATCTGGAGGGGCAGGGAGTTCCATGCTTCAGGAGCTGTTTTACTGAAGGCTCTGTCACCGTTTCTGGCAGTACGAACTCTGGGGACACTTAGGAGAAACTGGGTGGATGATCTAAGTGTTCTCACCGGGTGGTAGACCTTAAGTTTTTGTTCTAGGTATGCTGGGCCATGCCCATTGATGGATTTGTGGACCAGGCAGCATAATTTGAATGTAATACGTTTTTGTATTGGGAGCCAGTGCAAGGTTTTTAAGCAGGGTAATGAGGGGGTGCGGGAAGGAAGGTCAAGCACCAATCTGGCAGCGGTGTTTTGTAAGACCTGTAGGCGGGCCAGCAAGGTGGTATTTGTTGAAGCCACGAGTGCGTTTCCGTAGTCAATTCTACTAACAATGAGTCCCTGTACTAGAGGCATACGAGCTGAGAGGGGGAGCCACTTAAAGATTTTTCTCAGACTACGCATGACGCCGTAGCTGGTGCCTACTACTTTGCTAATATGTTCAGACATGGACAGTTCATTGTCGACTTAATCTCAACCCTGGGTAGATGTGGCTTTGAGCAGGTAGGCTTAACAAAGGAACAATGTCTAAAGCATTTAAAACCACTAAACAATGGAATAAGAAAGTCACGCAACAAGAAAGAGACACAGCAACAATTTGTAAAAGTAAAGAATATTGGGCCAGATGTAGGTGGCCAAATACCGGTTGATAACGGCCGATTTCGGCCGTTACCGACCGGTATTTGGAGTTTCAGATGTAGGGAGCCTTAACAATTACCGATTTGGTAAATTTACTGAATCAGTAAATTTACCGATTTTGTAAATTACCGAATGGATACATTTACCGACTTGGTAATTTGAGATGTAGGTGGCACTGAGAACAGTGCCACAGGGCCTTAAGGATTCGTTATTTACCACCAACTAGTAGTTGGTGGTAAATAACGAATACCTGTGTATATGCAAATCTGTGCATCTACACCTGTGCCATTTGGCACACATACATGCCATAAGGGCATGTATGTGTGTCACATGGCACACAAGCCTGAATCAGGGGTGCAACAGGGTGTCAAAGTGACACCCTGCCACCCTTGACTATTCGGTAATTTTACCGAATCGGTATTTACTGATTCGGTAATTGCCATTGATTCCTATGGGCCTCAAGGCCCATAGGACGCAATGGCAATTACTGAATCTGTAAATTCCGATTTGGTAATTATCGAATCTTAACGATTCTGTAATTGTTACCGAATATTTACCTACATGGCATTTACCGATTTGTAAATACCGAATCGGTAAAATTCGGTATTTACGAATGGGTAAATGCAATTTTCCTACATTTAGCCCCTTATTATGAATATTTAGAGTCATTGATGATCAAAATCCACGAGAGGATTCCTGGAATTTGAATTTTTAAAGCATATAAAAAACGTTGTCAAAAATGTGTTTATTCAATTCCAAGCAGGCTTTGTAAACTTTTGAATAATTTGTAATAAACATAAAATGAAAATTAGACTTGTAGAGCAGCTGCTACCCTGAGGCAACTAGTCACTATAACTCTGCAGATAGATCACAAATCAAACAGACAACAATATTAATATACCTAGAACATATGTTCACCTGTTGAAAAGCCATGTTTTAAGAGCTTTCCAGAAGAATACAATTTTGTTTTCTTGAGATGAAGGGTCATTGAGTTCCAGACCTCAGCGGTACACGTGATAAAGCTCCTGCCGAGATCATTTACATTTGAACACCACTTAGTTAAACGCTAGACGTGATCTAAGTGACATACTGGGTGTGTACCATCGCAAACAATCTTTCAAATATTTGGGTCCTACATCATATACATTGCCTTAAAGGCGATGTAGAGAGCCTCGAAATCTATAATTTTTTTTCAGGAAGCCCGTGTAACTGGACAACACCCTTGAAGACAGATTGAAACTTAGGAATTCCCAGGAGAAGTCATGCCTGAAGTTCTGAAGAATTAGCATTTTTTAGTAGACATCTTTTCTTGATTTTAATGAAGAATGAGCTGCGGTAATCTAATCTATAATGAGGGTGGAAACTGCACATTTCTGTAAATCATGCAGAATGAATAGGAACATTTCCTTAAGTATCGTAAGCATGTAATAGATAGAAAGAAGTGACAGTGTTGATGTGCCACTCAAGATAACGATTACTGTCAAAGGCAACCCCTAGGTTTAAACCATGGAGACCGGAAAGGGTGAGTGTTCCGAAATTCTGGGAGACCAAGACCCTAGTTAAGTTTGGGTTAGATTTGGGCCATCCATCTCCCAATCTGCAACATACAGTCATGGAATCTGAAGGCAATGTTGTCACGATTACTGGCCACTATCAGCATGATCTGGGTGTCATCAGCGTAGGACCCTACTTCAAATCCAAATGATACAATAAGATTAGCAAATGGTGTCAGGTGCAGATTGAATAGCATAGGGCTCAGTGATGAGCCCTGTGGAACCACACATGGTAGAGAGAAGAAAGGGGAGTTGAACTCATTCAGGGCGATTAACTGTTCTCAGTCTGAGAGAAGCTGAAGGGCCTTGCCTCAAATACCTACAGAGACTAAACGGCCTATAAGAAGGCTGTGGAATTCTGTGGAGACGTCTTAAAGAATTAAAGCAGCATTCCCACCTGCATCTAGGGTTTGTCTGATTTCTTCAGAGGCAGTAATCAGAGACAAATCTGTACTATGTTGTCTTCTAAAGTTAAATTGGTTGTTGTCCAGTTAACCCTTATTGCTGATGAAAGTTGATAGTTTGATATTAAGGACCTTCTCTATGATCTTGGTCAGGAAAGGGAAGAGATAGATGGAATGATATTTATGAGAATTGTTGGCCTCCAAGGCCGTTTATAAAAAAAAAATGGAGGATGGAGGCTCTTTTACACTATTTAAGAAATTAGCATATCTCAACCATCCTATTGAAGATGTCTGTAAGTTACTTACAGACATCTTCAATACTGGAACAAGGTGATGGACTCTGGGGGGCTAGGGTCAAGTTGGGTGCTGGACTTGACCTGGCAAAAGAAGGTCTGAAGAGATGCTGTGGATTGGCAGGAAAATTAGTTTTGAACCAAATTATCCATTGGAAAAGACTGTTCTGGCATACTGGAAAGAGAGGTTATGTTATTGTCCTGATGGGCCATGTGTTTGGGAGGAGTAACTGCAATTAATTTCTACTCAGTCCAAATGTCCTCTTCTTTAGGAGAGGAGGTGAGAGATATGCTAGGTGAAAGCGAGGTATAGATAGTTCAACCTGACACCTAAAAAATGAGGCCAATGTATTAAAAAGCATTTGGTTAGAGGTTGATGTTTTTGGAATCTGGAGCCTTGGTTAGTTGTTTTACTAAATCAAAGAGTTCCTTGAAAGAATTTACAGAGGATTGCATTTTTGAGGTAAATATCAAAACTTAGCTTTCACAATCATTTTCTTATATAATTAAATGGCCAATTTGTATGAGTCTTTGTCTAGGGGTGATAGTTATTATGCCATTTACTTTCCTGTCTAAAGGTTCTGACAGGCAAAAGAAGTGTAAGCTCCTGCCCTGCAACCTGCAATGTCTGTTCCAGAAGAAGAATTACAAGTGATCCCATTATTCAAAGCAGATGTTGACCAGGAACTTCAGCCCAGATTACAAATCTGCACTAGAGGACTGTCTCACCTATGCCCAAGGCTTACTTGAGGCTGTCCCAAGATAGTGGTTACTGTGTGCACAACTCACTCTCAGAAAAGTGCTGCTGGATTCCCTGTCTAGGGGTATACAACGGTTACCACGCATTTTTTACAACGCGGTACCGTTACCACGCTACTTTTACCACGCATGTCATTACAACGAAATGCGCTGGGGGGCGCTCCAGGATAGTAAATACTTTAATTTACTATCCAACTCCTTTCCCTAGAGTCCACGGGGACTGGAGTTGGAATAGTAAATTAAATAATTTACTATCCAGCGCCCCTCCACGCAAGTCGTTGTAACGACTTGCGTGGTAAAAGTAGCGTGGTAACGGTACGCGTTGTAAAAGTACGCGTGGTACTGTCATACATCCCCTAGACAGGGATTCTTCGTGGCCTGGGTCATGTTGATTGTTCTTTAAAATCCGTCAATCTGAGTGGTATCCCATAATCAGGCTTTTTCAATCTATGTATCAGGGATCTGAAGTATGATCCCCATGCTGATACGGGCTTCCCTAAATCTAATCCAACTTAGGAAATAGTTGAAGAGACAAATCTTTGAAGAGCATTATATTACAATGAAGCAAAAACTCAATAACAAGCTACTCATCACTTTTTGACTGTATTTTGCTTTGACCCTGTACAGTGCTCCACTGCCTATTCTGCTCATGTTGTGCTATATAAATATCACATTCATAAATACAGTTGGAGTCATTATTCAACATGGGCGTCAACAGAGCTGTAGAATATGGCAGTGCATAAATAGTCTTCACTTGGTTTGATCTCTTCTTTTTCAGCCAATGCTGTGATTTTTAAGGAATAGAAATTACCACGCCCATGAGTCACATTTGCCAAGATGGTGGATTGTCCAGAGGACTCTCAGATGAAGTACGAGTCTTTTCATTAATGTCAGTTCCTGTTTGAATCATAGAAAGGAGTAATTAACAAGAGGAAGATGTTTTTTTGCCTGAAGTTTGGTTCTTGCAAATGGAATTTATTTGGATTTCTGCTGTGGTCAGACACTTTCTTCTTTTCATGTCAGTGGGAGTATGATCTCTGGGTTGTCTAATGCAACATACATATCCAAATCCAATCAAGTTCTATCAGGATGCCCAGGAGATTTTCACTCTTGCATTTGTTTCTTCTTACTTATCCCTCTTAAGGAGACATTTGTGACACATTTTGCATGAATTATGCTGGGAAGGATGACACCATGGCAACTGGAAAGAGCTACCCTTTCCTAAGAGAGTCAAGAGGACAATTTAACAGACTTTAGCCACATCTAGTTGTCGGCGAGCAATGAATATAATTTTATGCTGGACTTATAGAACTGTCTTTTGCATTAAACATGGCTTGTTATTGTCCTTGATTTTCTTCATCATTCCCACATGTTGATGGAGATATACATTAGTTTATTCATTTATTTAGCCAGAATTCCAGGGTGAGAAGTTTTATAAATATTTATTTTTTGATTGATTTTCAGTTTTTTTTTTAACCATGTGTTTATTTGTTAGTTTAATACTTACGTATGTAATTTTTTTTTCATTATTTGGAGGATACTTTTAAAAATATGGTCATTAAATAGTAAATTAAGTTGCTAAGTGTTTACTTGTTCTAATTGATTTGAATATTAATTTTATTACGTTTTTTAAAATGATAATTTGTATTTTCTTCTATCATTTTAAACTATAACTTTCATTTGCTTTTGTGGTTGTTGGAATTTATTCAGGTAAAAGGGTGGTTAGTCTGTGAAATTAATTAATTATATTGTTGTAATTGGTGTAAATATTTAATACAATTGTATGATTTATTTTATTTAGTAATCTGTGTACTTAGGGGCTTTTTTATGAGCCCTGTCTGCTGCCAGAACATCACTTTTATGTGATGTTCCGGTGGAGCAAAGGGCTTAGCCATATCTACAAGGCCATGTAAAGCCACCCTGCATGGCTTTTCATGACCTTGAATAGTAAATTTGACCCATCCAAAGTTCAACACTTTTCCTAGTGTTACCTAAATTGGAGGGAAACATTAAAATAGGACATCTTCAAAGTCCAAAACATTGTCTACTGTTGCTCAGTTTGGAGTGAGAATAATACATTTAACCCCTCCAAGGAATGTTTGTGTGTAGGTATGTATGTATATGGTATTTCTATAGCACAAAACTAGCCAAAAGGTAGTAGAGTGTTGTACATGGTCAGGGGCAAGCATACAACCAACGAAAACCGGCAGAGGAAGTTGGGCTGAGGACACATAATGCATTGGTCTTTAACAAGATGAGCTTTTAACTCCGTCCCATTTTAGGAAAGCACTGGCATGTCTTGTGTTTTTCGTTTCTTCTTAGTTCGCAGTCTGATACTGGTGGAGAGTGTATAGAGCATCACCAAAACTGGTGAATTTGTCTGCAAGATGAGTGAGTGTGCTGTTCGTAATGGCTATGCAAAGAATGCAGATTGTTTTGAAGATGGTACAGGCCGACAAGGGGAGCTCATGGGGTTCCATTAGGTCAATCAATCAATCAATCAATCAATCAATCAATCAATCAATCAATCAATCAATCAATCAATCAATCAATCAGGTTTCTTATAAAGCATGACTACTCACCTGTGAGGGTCTCAAGACGCTGAGTGAGGGGTCTGTGGTTCAGTGGAAGAGCCCGGTCTTGAGATCCTTCCTGAATTAAGGCAGCGGTGGTGGTTGCCCGAGGTGCAAAGGCATGGAGGTCCAGGTCTTTGCAATGAGATAGGAGAAGGATTTTCCTCCAGTCGTGGTCTTGCAGCTCCTGCGGATGTTGGCCAGGGCCAGTTGGGTGGAGTAGATATGTCTAGTGGGTGTGTAGAAGGGGAAACATGCGATACATCTTGTGCCATTACAAAGTGGTCATTACAATGACCACATTGTTACATCTCATACATTTACAACGCAAGTTGTTACAACGACATACTGTAGGGGGTAGAAGGTGTTGGATTTAAAATCCAACACCTTCCTTACAGTTACACAGACTGGAGTTGGAATAGTATATTATACCATTCCAGAATCCAGCACTCCTCCTACAGCAAGTCATTGTAATGACTTGCGTTGTAATAGTATGCGATGTAACAACGCAGCCATTGTAATGACAGGGCTGTAATAGCATGTGATGTATCGCATGCGTTGTAAAGTGACCTATTCTTGAGGTAGGACAGGGGGTGGTTGAAGTTTGCATATTTGTTGTTTTGAAGGCTTGTAGGCATGCATTAGGAGCTTGCAGGTGATTCTTTTGTTGATAGGTAGCCAGTGAAGGTCTCTCAGGTGACCGCTGATGTGGCTGCGACGTGGTATGTAAAGGATGAGTCTGACAGAGGCAGTTGCTTTTGCAGCTTCTGGGTGATGCCGGTACAGAATGCATTACCATAGTTGAGACTGCTGCTGACAAGCTCATGGGTGACTATTTTCTAGGACTCTGTGGGGATCCACTTGAAGATCTTACAAAGCAAGTGGAATGTGTGGAAGTAGGAGGATGAAACAGCATTCATTTTGCAGTTCATTGACAGTGAGGAGTTCAGGATGATGGTGAGGTTTTGTGCATGGTCCATGTATGTGTAAGGACTTCCAAGAGCTGGGGACCACCAGGAGTCATCCCAGGCATAGAGGGTAGAACCCAGGATGAGGACTTTGGTCTTGTCTGATTTGAGTTCGATGCAGCTGTCCTTCATCCAGGTGGCCACTGCTGTCATCCCATTGCAGAAGTTGTTCTTGTCAGCTGTGGTTTTGTCTGTGAGGGAGATGATCAGCTGGGTGTCACCGGCATAGGAGACAATGTTTAGTCTGTGGCTTCTGATGGTGGATGCCAGTGGGGCCTGCAGATATTGAAGAGGGTAGGGCTCAGGGAGGGTTCCAGGGGAACTCAGAAGCAGATTTCTGTGTGTTCTGAGTTGAACAGTGGAAATCTGGCTCTCTAGGGCTTTGTCACAGATGTCAGCCTCATTGAGGGTGTGGGTGGGAGACGGGGTCAAAGACAACTGAGAGGTCTATTAGGATGAGGGCAGCAGTTTTGCCTCAGTCGAGGAGGGTACGGATGAACTCAAAGAGTTGGGCTTTGCTGGCTTTCTCAATGCTTTGGCTGGGTAAAGGAGCAGAGAGATAGGTCTGTACTTCTTGAGGTCCATCGGGTCAGCAGTGGGTTTCTTCCGCGGGGTGTTGATTTCCAGTGTCTTCCAGTAGGGTGAAGGACTCGATGGAGAAGAGGGTGCAATGAAGGTGCCGGCTTTGTTAAATATGTTGTGAGGACAATGGTATGAGGGACTCCATACGGATGTTTTTCTCGTTTCTGAGGCTGGATGGTCCGTCAATATCAAAAACTAGTGGTCATCTGCATCTGTGGCCAAAAGGGTATTTTCTATGATGTAGCAGTTAGTAGTCTATGTGCTGCAGCGTGATTTAAAGTTACAATGGTATTCATGCCTAAGTCCAATGTTTTCCCTACTGTTGTTTAGGTTGCAGTCAAAGTAGTGAATGTAATCCCTCTTAGTATACCCTGTTTTATATTTAATGTTTTGTAAATTCTTTTGATATGTATTTTTATTCCATTTTAAAAACCAGTATAATATATTTCTTAATTGTAAAGTTTTTTAGTTTTAATATTGCAAATGCATTTTTTCCCGATTTTTTAATAAATTTGTTTTAAAGAAATAATAATATCTAGTGTTTTAAATGAACTAATTTTAGCTGTTTGCCTTTTTTCTTTTTCTTTATGTTTAAAATGTTCTTATTGTTGTAAACTAGTGTTTATTTTTTTACAAACATTTTATTGTATTTCATTTTTTACATTGTAATTAATATAATGTTAAATATATATTTTGATATTGTTATTGAATATTTTTTTAAGTGATATCATTTTGAAAGTTATCCTTGATTAGTTAACTTAATGTTTCATAGTTACTGTTCAATATACATGCCTTTTTTATGATGATAGTAGTAGTTTTGTAGGTAACATATGAAGTATGTAAGTCAATTTATATGTCCTCAATATTTTGTAGGTGATATTTTGTTGTGCTGTTTCATCCATTGCTGTCTCCGTGTTCTCCAAGATCCTGGTCTGTATCTCTATCAACTTTGGGGTTATTATATGTATCTGTAAATATTGAATGGTCACTCGATGTCACAAACATAATTTCACACAGTACATTGGTTTGTACTGATTTTCCCGATTTGAATGTTATTTCTCCTGTCCTAGTCCCTGTCTCTGCCATTCCTAGTTTTACATAGCAAAGACAGAGAACACAACTTCGACTATGGAGAACTTCACTTAGAGGTAACAACCAAAAACACATTCATAAAATTACTACGGTCATCATTTCAATAATTATGAATATACTCTCATTATGTATGGGGGATACTGTTTGCTCAGAATTGTGAATACCATCCCAGTGTTTTTTCACCCAGGCATTTGTGCAAATGTACTTGCGGGGAGATCTCAGCATATGGATTTCTGAATCTGAATATCACCATGAACCACTGGGGAACTCCATTGCACAAATTTCTTGGCATATTGTTTCATTGTCATTCCCTAATGCCCAGATGTGCAATATCATTGTACCATAGCAAAATAACTACAAATCACTGAGTGGGAAGGCAAATTGTGGCTAAAACTCCATGGGGTAATATTTGTCAACTACAAAGAACTGTTCCTGAGTATCCAATATTTTTTAATCTTACCGTATTTTGTCTGTAAATTGCACTGCATCAAATATCTCTCCATATTCAGAATTAGTTAGATCAGCAATTATCTCAGCGCCATTTCCACATGTGAGATTATCAAAAACCTGAAATTGTATGTAGAGTAATGTCACAAGATTGATCTACCCATTCTTCACTATACATCAATCACATTGTACAGGATACCCAGGTGTCTGGTAATAGCCTATTCTTGAGTTGTGTCAATATCAGTCCCCCATCCATACTCTTTTTTCTTGGCCCAAATGAGTGTAAAATGCATACTTTGATTTGGTCTGGTGCAAGCTACAGGCTTCCCACTTCCCTTTCTGTTCCACCCATCCATCAACAGACACCTCAAAGGGTATTTGAGAACAACTAGTCAGATTTGTGGCAGTGCTCTCACCATCTATACAGTAACCTGCAGACATGTGCTGGAAATTCAGAGACAGCCGGGATGCAGGAAAAAACAAATATAGTAAGTCACTACCACAACCATCCGACCATGTTTTAGGTTTGAATGAACATTAAAAGCCTCTTCACCTGTTTTTTTAATTATAGAAACTGTGAGACCTCTGACTAGATTTTGACATTTTAAACTTGATATAGAAGTACCAAAACACATGTTGAATTGTTTAAGGCAAAATCAATAGGAATCACTACGATTTTAAATTGGTGGTTACATTAAGGATCTTTTTTCAATACATTCCATATACAGGGATCATATATTCATTGGTGTTTTTGTCAATGACAGTCCTGAGGAAGTGTATATACCACAAAACATTTGACGGTTACAGCTCTTCTTTCTGCTAGAACATCATTTTTAAGATTCATAGGTTAGTGTTGTTTCCTGTGATGTCTATATGAAATTTTACCTTCAATCAAGTTGGGGGAGAAACAAGGGACTGTAATCCATTCAGCTTCCTTGCAGTAATACGAAATATCAACAAGGAATGGATCACTTGAGGTGAGTAACCAAGTTTGCAAAGTTGTGGTAGTCTTACTTTAAAAAACCCTCATTCACGTACACAAGCTGTGTGGCGGTATATCTTGGTTCTCCGTCAGGTTAAAAATGTGACAGCATCATAATTGGGATTCTTTTTCGTATGCTTTCCTCCACCAGGAGGAGAACCACTGGTTATTGCAGTAGTGATCAGAGAAAAGTGAGTGCCAAGTGCTCTGGTGAAGTGAATTAAAATTTGGAAAACTAAAATCGTCGTATGTCCGGGCGGAAGTCAGGGTTATCTACTATTGGGGACATTGGTGAAGGAAAAGTAGTCAAACCTTTTTTTGCAGGCTATCACATCCCAGAATTTTAGTGTTGATGAAGTTACTGGGGAGCAATATTGCCCCAAGACCTAGATTTGAATGGGATCCACGCTTCCTGCCAAATATTCGCCCCTACCACTATTTGATCCATAAAGGACCAGTGTTTTTCAGAGAGAGGCCAGTGCAATTTCAACAATATAGTGAAGATATGCTGCTTGGAAGAATCTATGAACCAAAGAAAGCCCTATTCCACCTTCCCACTTGTGTTGTGTTTGTTAAAGAAACGGTAGCCGTGGTCCCCCTCCCCAGACAAATTTATTGATCGGCAAATGTAGCTTGTATCAGGCCTTTAGTGTTGTGGCTGCAGGTAACATTTGGAAGATGTATAAGATACGCGGTAACACTATCATCTTAACAGCCGCAATTTGCCCAAACCGACCCTACCCTAGACGTGGCCATCCGTCCAGCATTTTAGTTGTCAAATCTAGGAGAGTTGCATAGTCCAGTGCAATTGTTTTCGGTATCATTGGAGCGAGCAGGATACCCAGGTAAGGTATGGATTGCTCATCCGAATATAGCAGGTATTTGCTTTGAAGGCTCCAATCATGGGCCCGAGGCACAGAGAGACATTCAACATTTTAGAATTTTTCAGGTTGACCTTAAAGCAGAGACTTCCCAAAAGCTCTTCAACTCGGCTATTAAGGCCGGTAACGAGGTCACTTGGCACATCAATTACAGTTTTACAACGTCTGCATAGAGGCTGATTTTGTGAGTGTCTTTACCAAAGTGAATGCCCTCAATCTGTAGGTCATCCCAGATTCTTTGTGCTAATGACTCCCCTACAAACAGGAGAGTTGAGAGTGGACATCCCTGCTAAGTGCCGGGAGCAATAGGGAACGCATCAGACTCCATCCTGTTTAGACAGACCAATGCTCTTGGGGCCTGATAGATACAACTGACACATTTTATGAACTAGATGCCAAACTCAAAATGTCATAGTGTGTCAAAAAGATACACCCATCGCACCTTTTTTAAAGCTTTTTCAGCATCAATTTACAGGAGAATTGCTTATTTGCGTGATCTGTGGATGCTGGCCATAAGACGGAAAAGTCTTTTGGTATTGTTCCCTCCTCTTGAGTAGGAAAAAACCTCTCTTGGTCTTGGTCCACCAGGCCTGCAATCAGTGGGTTTAGTCGGGCTGCCAGAATGCTGGAGAAGACTTTTGTGTTAATATTGAGTAGTGATAAGAGTCTATACGAACAACATTCGCTGGGGTCTTTTAAGGGCTTGAGGATCTGTGAGATTGAAGCTTCTTCCATAGAATCAGTTAAATAGTCTGTTTCAAGGAAGGAATTGAACAAACAGGTCAGAAGCGGTGCCAGTTCCTGGCAAAAGGCTTTGTAAAACTATACTGAAAAGCCATATGACCAGAAGCCTTATATACCTTAAGGTAGGCGATTGCTGAGACCAGATCCTCGATATGGATCGGTTGGTCTAGCTGATATGCGATTGTTTCGGGAAAGCAGGTAACGTGGTAATTGACAGGATAGGCATGTCGGGGAAGGCATGGCTTGGCAGTCCGGGCTGGACTGTTCCCATGAGGCACAGGGTCAGACTGATTTGCATATGGTCATGTCTGAACTGGGGTGGTGTGGAGTGCAAAAAAACGATGGATTTAGGCCCAGATATCTGTACTGGGGTGAATGTATGACATTGTTCTGCATTCTGTCCATCAACTGTGGATTTTGCATTTGTCACCCCGAGTGGGATGGGTATGCTCAGACGTGAGTCCCATGCTCTCCACACTACTGGATTCAAGCAAGCCGGGCTGAAGACGGCTGGAATGCCAGAAACCGGTCCTCGGAAGCTTGTTTCCGATCCAGGGAAGGCATGACTTGGCAGTTCGGGCTGGACTGTTCCCATGAGGCACAGGGTCAGACTGATTTGCATATGACCATGTCTGAACTGGGGTGGTGTGGAGTGCAAAAAAACGATGGATTTAGGCCCAGATCTCTGTACTGGGGTGAATGTATGACATTGTTCTGCATTCTGCCCATCAACTGTGGTTTTATGATAAATATGAGCATCTGTCTGTGGAGGGTCTGGGAGTAGCATGGGTAGGAGACTAGCAAAAAAGGATCAGAAAATTGACCGCCCAGGTAATAGGGGCCAGTTTCTGACAGGTTAGCTCCTCTAGATTGGAAAACATGGTGTCTAGGAGGTGCCCTTTCAAATCTGTTACATGTATCACCTTCTGTGTGAGCTGATAGGCCGCTAGGTCCAAGGACAGCTCAGATGATGGCTTTGATGTTAGATCATCGAAGTGGACCTTGAAATCACCCAGGATAGTAAAATTTGCAGGGGTGCTGGCCAGTTTAGGGACCATTTCAGTTAGTGATTTGCAGAAAAGGCCCATAGATCCAGGGGGACGATGAATTAGGATGCCCGAGAGAGAGAGCATAGGCGTATATCATAATGAGAAATGGAGGCTTTCTCAGTCAGGTAAAGGGCTCCCAAAGGTCCGACAATTGAGGTGGCTTTTATAGATAATGGCAATGCCACACCCTTTACCAGTTGCCATATCCAACCTCTGTATTACGCAGTCAGGGGGGAGGGCCTGGACGTTGTCAGGCTCTGAGCCCACGTTCGGTTAGGTTTCAGTGAGGAACAAGACATCAGGGCTTTCATCCATAAGCAGGAGGAGCAGCTCTGCAGTATGTTTAGGCAAGGATCTGCAAGTTAATAAAGGCAGTTCAAAATGTTTATCAAGGTGGCGCAACGGGGGCATTGGGGAGGGCGACCAGAATCTGAATGAGTAGTGTGCGCAATTGGTAGCTGGACTACTGGGAGCAAAGGAATGGATACAGTTTGATCCTGTGGGTGGGTTTAACTGTCTAAGCTGCTCCACACTATAACAGTAATTATCTGATGTAAAAAAGGCAGGGGTTGTAGCCGCTGGCCCCGTCGTGACGCAGACTGGCAGAGACAGGCTTACATTTGGTGTGCCAGCGGCACGCCCGCTGCGCACGTCCACTATGTGGTCAAGTCATCGGGCTCTTAAGAAGCCCAAGCAAGTTCAGCAACTAGAGCGCTGACCTGAGTAATGGCTGCTGCAAATGCGAGGCTTATATCCCTCGCTATCACTTCAACGAATGACTCATGATTAGCACATGGGTTTCGGAACATGCGCAATGCAATCAATAATGATGAAGCTTCACCTCTGTGGCTGCTCTTTGGGTTTGATAGGTCTCAAAGTCTTCAATATTTGTATACAATTCTTAACTTGTGTTAGTCGTTGCCCTGCACTGTCCCAGTCCCATTCCCGTTCTGCAAAGCAGTAAAAGTCATCAGATAAGTCCTTCTTTTATGTTCATTAAGATCATGAAAACAGAAGAGGGACAGTCATTGCAGTGGTCATTCCCCAGAGAATAAAGGGGGTCATTAGTCGCCATCCTTTCGGGTAACGGGACGGCCCGCCATAAGGGTGGGGGTCCGGTGGGGGCAATTAGGATGCGCCCGCCACAGCGGTGGGCGCATCCTGCATTCCTGTCATTGTGGCGGGCGGGTCACTCAGCACCGCCCGCCACAATGCCAGAAAGGCATGTCGTGCACTTCCATGCACAACATGGCAGGCACCGCCCGGTGCCTGCGGTGTTGTGCACGGAGCTGCAGGGGGGTCCCATAGGCACCCCCATCTGCACCCCCTACCACCCAGAGTATCTGGGGGTCCGAAACTGGCCCTCACAGTCTATTCTCACATGCCTTTCTGTGTTGGCATTGCCGCCACGGAAAGGCATGTTACCGCATCCATGGTTATATGGGTGGCGGTGTCTAACAGACACCGCCACCATATTAAACCCTTTTCTGCCTGGTTGACTCTTTGACCGGGTGGAAAAGCGGCAGACGGTCTTTCCATCTGCCGCGGTTTCCCCACCATAATAATATGGCGGGGGAAATGGGTGGCGGGGAGGTCGGGTCATGGGCAGTTTGACACCCCATGCGGGTGGTGGCAATCCTAATGGTCCCCATAGTGTCAGTGTTTCTCCCTCATTTAATAGTGACTTCATAGGGACTAAAATAAGATCCTGTTTTGCACCCTCTGAGACAATATAAATGGTGCTCTGCCAGGCTGATCGTTGAGCTGATAGAGGTATCAGCGGTGGTTGGGGTTCCACTCGTCTGTTGTGCTGCAGCAGATGATCATGTGAGGACAGTAAGGCCTGTCACCCTAATTTTAAAGACCTCTGCATACGTTTTAATGCATTATCGATTGTCTCAGCACTTACCTCCCTGTAAGCATCTGTTAAAAGTCGAGAACAATCTTTGTAATAAAGGTTTAGGTGCGGTTGCAAACAGTACATTGCCACACAGCCATTGGGTTTGAGCACACGATCCACTTCTTTTAAGAACTCCTTTATGTTGAAAAAGTGAACAGCAACCGAAGCAGTGATCAAGTCAACAGATCCGTCGTCAAGTGGCATCTTTTCTGCAGGAGCAACTCTAGGAAAATGAACAAGAAATAAGTTTAAATATTCAACTAGAATCCGAAAAGTCATATAATGCACTGGCCTTTTAAGTTCAAACATAGTAATCTGATATTTCTGCAGCTGCTGCTGTAACCATGTAGGGATTTCATTAAGGGCCAGATATATGACTCTTCCATTTTGCGAGTCATACATTTAGTTGATTTGTGACTTTCAATTTGTGACTGACAAAATGGAATGCAAAAAAGTATCTCAGACTCTGTTTGCAACTTCCAATGGGGTCAAACATGCCTGGCTCATTAATACTCATAAGGCAGGTTGCCATTTGCAACCAATTGGGAATGGCTGACACTCTCAAGGATGGTGGGCTGCTGGGGCAGCAGACCACCATTTCTGTGACTGCTTATTAAATAAAGCAGTTTTTATTTTTTTAATGCAGCCCGTGTTCCTTGAAGGAAAACTGGATGCATTTCAAAAAGAAAAATGAAACTTTCCTGTTTCATTTTTTAAGAGAAGAAAGTGGTCCCTGGGACCACTGCCTGCTCTTCAAAAATATTTCTGCTTCAAGTCACACAGGGGAAAGGGGTCCTCTAAATACCCTTTCCCATTTGCGAGTTGCCTACACTTTTTGAAACGAGTGGTAAACTGCAAGTGTTTTGCGACCGCAACGGAGGTAATAAAACAATTGTATATTGAAGCATAACTCACTATTAAGAAGGGACGTCCTTGGCATGGCCCTTCCTAACATCGAGTCGCAAACCTTATTTTGCGAGTCGATAATAGGTTACTGACTCACAAAATAGGTTTTGTACATAGGACAGACATATTTTGTGGTCACAAACGGGCCGATATCCCATTTGCAACCAAATAAAACCAGTTGTACATGTGGCCCTAAATTGTTTAGTCACAAAGTATTGGTCATCTGACTTTATCAGTACACAAGGTGATTTACTACATGAATTTATTGCAAAAATTGGAACATTAGAAGTTAGATCTGACAATGTATCTACACCTCATATATTAGAAATCAGTCAATACTAGTATTTTAGGGAACTATACTGATACCTAAAGAGCAGCAAAGCATAAGCTAATCGGATGTACTGGTAGGAACACATTCATAAGGTGCTATTGCATTTTCATGCCGTGCCACCCTGCAGGTATTGACACAATGTTTTCCTGCTACAACCACCATCCCATTCAGTATGATTCTATATGATTGTAAAACAGGAAAAGGAAAATCCTTACCCAGATGGAAAACAGCCCCTCTCTCTTTTGCTATATGTAGACCCCATCTGAATGGAAAAGGCAATTGCAACCCATTCAGAATCCACTGCCCGGAAAAAATTTGAATAAATAGATTCAATGTGCTTGTATTCAGCCACATGACTAAGAAACAGGACTGTGTATTTTGTACCTCCCATTTCTATAGTTCTTTATTGAGAAACTGGGTACATCAGAGTCCTGGCCTGTTTTTAAAAATTGTCTAGTGAAAAAAGTGAGTGCCTTTTTCCACAAATTGCTGTAAAACAGTTCAGTGTTTAGAAAAAAATGGTTAAACTTAGTCTTACTAACTGTAATCAGTTTTCAAAGTTTTAAAAGATACAGTCAAACATCACTCCTATTCTAGTGGCCCAGTTGTCTCCACCTCTTGGCAGTCATTCTAGTACATCCAGTGCATGGGCGTCTCTGTCCAAGACTGCACCAAAAGGTATTTGTGGTATTCTTGACATTACCCTTGGGCATGTGCATGTAATGATAGCTAACCAGGGAGTTCTGGAAACACTGTAGAATTGCTAGGTAGATGAAATGTGTTGGGTTGAATACTGAGGATTATGAAAGTTATAAGAATCTGTCCTCCAGTTGGGTTGCTGATGGATGGGGCTTTTTTCTACTGAATATTTACTAAACCTGCTTGAACATCAATTTTATGGACACGTATTGTTATATTGATGATGAGCAATCCTCAAAATAAAGGATGTATAATAAACTCCTGCCAATTGGACACATGTGCAGAATGAAACGCCACACAACAAAAGATTGAACAACAAAAGAACAGGTTGGTGCTAATAGTGCAACAGATTCCTGTTGAGAGAAGCAAAGCACTGCAGACTGTGAGTGGCGAGTGTAACTACATGTGTCAGCTGGTAGTACACAACGGTTGTGCTTGCTTTAGAGTATAACATTTTCTAGCATCGGTACCAAGAATTTTACATTCTATTAACAACATGCAGGTGAGGATTATTCTTCTAAATCTTTACGGCTCAAAACAGAGCAGTCAATGAAAAACATTAAAACACACTACATATCGAATGAGGCTTTGAACTCCGCCTCATCAACAAAAACATATGGGGCAATTATGATCTCATTAGAAAGAGCTCCGAATCAGACTGAGGTTTGCCAAATCTGACTCGGAGCCCTTGTTTCAAACCAATTTGTACCCAGTTCTGACTGACCGATTATGATGCCATGAAAACCATTTGGGCTGTCCGAATAGGTTTTGAAAGGCATTTGTACAGGTTGAGTCTTTCAGAGCCAATTTGTACAGCTCTATGGACTCCGAGCGAGCGAGTACAATGACCGATTTGGACAGCTATTCTGAGTCGGTTTCTCCAGAACAAATCAGCTGTTGGAATTAGTCTTTGGGGGCCTGTAGCTGCCCCCACTTACAAAGGCCCTCTGAATAAGGCCCGTGGGGTTACCCAAGGTACCCCTCATTTCCAACCATGCAGAGTGTGACAGATACCATGGGGTGCCTGCCACAGGGTGCAAGGTTTTCCCCAATCACCCCTTTCTTCAATGGAGCCTGTATTCTCGTTCTGAACACAGTCTCCAATTGAAGGCAATGGGAGTCCGACCAAATCTTATCCGACAACATCCTTATGCATCCAAATCACTTGGTCAGGCTCTCCTGATCCGAGTTGTACTGAAAGCCTTCTGGAACTGATTCAGTAGGAATGCTTTCCAAACAGGATCGTAATCGGCCCCATAGTCTCTTGACATCACATACATTAGAGAGAGTCACAATCTTTCCTGCAGTTTTCTTTGCAAAAAATTCAGTCCAACGAATAAGAGAACTGTGTCCATAAAACAAAGGAATAAATTGTTCAAACGCTCAAAGGAGAGTTACCAAAGTCCCGAACATTACAACCCCAAACGGAAATAAGTATGAATTCTGTAACCAGACATGTGAAAGCAGGCCACATGCAAAGCCATCCATAAGTGTTTCAGGCTTGTTTGGATTCTGAGCCTGAAGAAAAAAGTGAAAGGAATCCCATCGCAACACACACTGAATCAGAAGAGTGGGCCAAAAGAAACAGAATGTACATAACAGTTACTTTGAAATCAATGAATATCATACGTCTTTTCTGTCCTTAACACCTTCCATGTGGGGCTAATTCCCCAGTGGAGCGGGGGGAGAATGGGGAGCCACGGCCCCGCGGTACTCACGACGAGTCCAGCTCATCATGCTGCACTGTGGAGCTGTGCTCGTGACGAGATGGACTCATCATGACTCCACCCACTCCTGTAGAATGCCCCCACAGGTGGGGAATTCGCCACGCGTGGAAGGGCCTCGGCAGTTATGACGAGCTCAGCTCATCACAAGCACAGCTCCACTGTGCCTCATGACGAGCTGAGCCCGTCATAAGCATCGAAGGGGTAATAGAATCTAAACTTTTAGTTGCAAATGTTTGAACATTTTTTATTCTATGGCAGGATCGTAGGCTCCGATTCTGCTGGCTCCAAGCTGACCAACCAGATGAAAAATTTACAATAGGTTTAAAATAAAAAAATCTTAAACATAGAATCAGATAACTAGTTGACAGCATAAAGAATATCTTCTAGACAAGATCCGGCAAAAAATATTTTTTCACTATGGCTCCTCTAGTGACATGAGCACCATATTTGGAAACAAAAATGCCAGCTTCCGACATGACCCAACGAAGGCAATGGGACAAGTTTGCTGTGTATACTGGACGGAAAGACTTCTGAATTGCCAACAAAAGAGGAGTGAAGAAACAGAATACTGAGTTGAAAATATCGAGTGAAATGAATATCAAGTCAAGAATATTGTACCGGTACAAAAGGAGGTGGTGATGGACGGAGCATCTGAATCAATCAAACACTCACACCCAGTCAAAAGATCTGGGTTTAATCCAACACCATTCTTTAGCCCACTCTGCCACCCCAGTTCAGACATGGCTATATGCAAATCAGTCTGACCCTGTGCCTCATGGGAACAGTCCAGCCCGAACTGCCAAGCCATGTCTTCCCTGGACCGGAAACAAGCTTCCGAGGACCGGTTTCTGGCATTCCAGCCGTCTTCAGCCCGGCTTGCTTGAATCCAGTGGCAAAGTGAGCAAGGGACTCATGTCTGAGCATACCCTGCCACACTTATGGCGGCCAAAAGCGGTACAAAAGGGGGTGGTGATGGACGGAGCATCTGAATCAATCAAACACTCACACCCAGTCAAAAGATCTGGGTTTAATCCATCACCGTTCTTTAGCCCACTCTGCCACCCCAGTTCAGACATGGCTATTTGCAAATCAGTCTGACCCTGTGCCTCATGGGAACAGTCCAGCCCGAACTGCCAAGCCATGTCTTCCCTGAACCGCAAACAAGCTTCCCAGGACCGGTTTCAGGCATTCCAGCCATCTTCAGCCCGGCTTGCTTGAATCCAGTGGCAAAGTGAGCAGGGGACTCACGTCTGAGCATACCCTGCTACACTTATGGTGGCCAAAAGCGGTACAAAAGGGGGTGGTGATGGACGGAGCATCTGAATCAATCAAACACTCACACCCAGTCAAAAGATCTGGGTTTAATCCATCACCGTTCTTTAGCCCACTCTGCCACCCCAGTTCAGACATGGCTATATGCAAATCAGTCTGACCCTGTGCCTCATGGGAACAGTCCAGCCCGAACTGCCAAGCCATGTCTTCCCTGAACCGGAAACAAGCTTCCGAGGACCGGTTTCTGGCATTCCAGGTCAGTGTTTTGTTGTGCTTTGTAAGTGTAGGTTAGTGTATTAGCCTGTTAGTTTGATATTTTTGATTATGTATTATTGTTTATTGATTGTTGTGTGTAAGGTATGTGGGTTGTATGTGTTTTTGCGGGAGGTTGTTGTGTTTCTTTTCAGGGGTTTCATTCCGAATTTACGGTGGAGGTGAAGATGCATTTTTTTATTTAAAGGAAATGTCATACAGTTTCATTGAAAATATTAATTTTGCATACGTTTCCTTTTATTGTTCTGTTTTCTTGGAGTGTTTCTTTTTTGTGACTGTTTTTTCGGTTTTTGAGGCTTTGATTAATTAATTAATTAATTAATTGCAAGTTTATATAGCGCTAGGATCGACTCCCGGAGGAGTATCTCCGCGCTTCGACCGCTGCGAAACCCTTCCTGGCTTCCCTGAGAGATGGTCCCTTAATGGGTATCTCCAGGGTGAGACCAGGCATCCCCGGCGGTCTGGTGGGGCCGTTAGTGCAGATGAGGCAAGCTTATGCCCAGAGTTGCCGAGTGTGATCGCTGATCAGAGTGGGCACCGAGGCGAGAGAATTATCGAGTCCGCTGACCCTGGTCCAGAAACCTGCCGCGTCGGGAATCGAACCCTGGTCCTGGGCCGTCCTCTGCTCTCGGGTCTGCCGCCTCTAACCAGTGAGCCACACTACTGCACAAGGAGAGAACCATGGGCCCGATGTAGGTGAACTCCACTTTACCACTTCTTAAATACCGAATCCTACCGATTCGGTATTTAAGAAGTGGTAAATTGGAGGAGGGGAAATGTAGGTAATCCAGATGTTTTGATTACCGATTCGGTAAAAATCGGTATTTACCGATTCGGTAAATACCGAATCGGTAATGCCCATTGCTTCCTATGGGCTTTGAAGCCCATAGGAATCAATGGGCATTACCGATTCGGTATTTACCGAATCGGTAAATACCGAATCCATCAAGGGTGCAGGGGGTGTCACTTTGACACCCTCTGGCACCCCCAATACAGGCGTGGGTGCCATGTGGCAGGCATACATGCCCTAAGGGCAGGTCTGCCTGTCACATGGCATAGGTGTGCATGCACACATGTGCATGCACACCGGAATCGGTATTTTACCATGAGGTTTTATTTCATGGTAAAATACCGATTCTGTAAGGCCTCTGGGACTCAGAAGAGTCCCACCTACATATGTAAAATACCGAATCGGTATGAATACCGATTCGGTATTTTACAGATTCGGTAACTTTACCGATTCGGTAAATATACCGAATCGGTAAACAAGGTCCCCCTACATCTCATTGACCCATTTACCGGTCGGTAACGGCCGAAATCGGCCGTTACCGACCGGTAAAGGCCACCTACATCGGGCCCCAAGTCATTGCATCCCTTTTTTTACAGTTGTATTTTTTCATTTTTGTTTTGATTTATTTTTAATATGGATTTGGATCGACTTCATTTAGGAAATATTTTTGTTTGAGGAGGATCTACTGCAACAAAATGTATGCTATTTTTGATTTTTTTAATATTGGTGGGAAGTGTTTATTTGAGTGATTCATATTGCTGTTTTACTTTTTAATTTCAATTATTTAATTGAATGTCATATGTTATTGTTTGAATAGTAATGGTTTTTGGTTGCTGTATTTGGATTATTGTAGTAGGTGATGTTTTGTATAGGTATTCTTTTTAAAAGTATAGGGTTTGCAATTATTTCAAGGAATTCTAGTCCGTTGGTATTTGGGTATAATCTAGTGTTGTATTGTAGGTGCTTGCATATTGTTTTGGTTTGTTCACTTAGTTTAGGACGTATTTTAGTTACAGATTGATCTACTCTTAGTTCTTGTAATCTTTATTCATTTTATATAGATTCTAGTAGCTTATGTAGACATAGAGGCTGATTACGATGTCGGTCAGAAGGGCTACAAATGGCATTTAGATTTTCCTAACCTGTGTACGAACCTTTTTTTCCAACCGACTTGAAAAGATTTCCGGCTGACCAAGTATGATGGAAAGGCTTCTGACTTGGATCTGACCAGCATTCAGAGACTCTGAGTCTGTCGGAGCAGAATACTACAGGTCTATGGAACTCGCTTCTGACCGACGTATTATGATTTTGGATTCGGAAAGCTCTCCGACTTGGTCCATCCGACATGAAACGGCTGTCAGAAACTGACTTTGGGCGCCAATGCAGGGCCCCCTTAATCCAGAGGCCTCTGGTTGGGGCCCTGGGTGTACCCATGGGACCTCTCTTTACAACCATGCACAGTGTAGTAGGCACCATGGGGTGTCCACCACAGGGTGCAAAGTTTTCCGCAACAACCCCTTTTTTCAAGGGGCACCTGTGTTGTTGGTCGGAACACAGGCTCCAATTGAAGTCAATGGGAGTCCGTACGAACAGTATTCTGGAACATTGCAATAGGTTGGTTGGACTTCCCGGACCCGAGTCGGTCAGAACAATTCTGACAAGGAGTCAATCTGAAAGCTTTGTCGGTGGCAGTCTCACTGCCATTGTTTGCCTATTTTCCCCTCACTATATAATAATGGTGGGCAGAAGTATGGCAGTCGGAAAGCGCGGCCACCATGCATTCGATGGGCTCTTTGAGCCCGCCAGTGTGGTGGAAGGCCTCTCATTCACTACAATAGTGGTGGGACTACCAGGCACTGCCGTAGGGATTACAGTGTCCCTTTCCTCTTCCTGTTCGTGGCGGTTAACCTGCCATGAACAGCTAGGCAGAAAGTGACTTTGGGAGCCCATAGCAGGCGCCTTTCCACCCTGGACCAAAGCTGTGGACACTGGTGCCCCCATACCAATACCTGCACCATGTGGAAGGCACCAAATGCAGGGATGTGTATGTGTCCCTTTTTATCATTGTGACAGGTGCTGCAGACAGTAGCACCTGCCGCAATGCAAAATATAGGCATTGCTCCTGCCATGGTGGCGGTCACATCCTAATGTCTACTGCAAGACCGCCGACAGCCTGTAGGGCAGTCCCTTCTGCCTCAGGGTGACAGGCAGACTGAAGTCCACCTGCCATCTTAATCAAACCCTACGTTTTATTTCATTTGATTGGTATCAGGGTTTTTCTAAAAGTAGGTTGTAGTAGTTTGCCATGTCAGTTATGGAGACGCAGGCTAGGCCTGGTGATTTTTGTATTTGATATGAAAAGTTACTATTTGTTGTATATAGTATGATTGGAGTGGTAATAGCATTCGTGTATTGCTGTATGTGGGTAACTTTTTTAAATTGCTTGTGCCATTGCTTGTTTGAAGTCAATGATTTGGGGAATTAATGTTGTCTGTTGTTTTATTTCTGTTAGGAGTTCTATGTTGGTTGTAAAATGCTTACTGCATAGTAGTGCATATATGAAAGGGATGTTTGTTTCTTGGTATTCTCCATGGATAAGTGTATAATTGGTAGACTGACTTGGGACATATTTTGAATGTCCCATCCATCATACAGGTTTCGCATTGTTTCAGGTTTTGGATATTAGTAGGAGTGGCAAAGATGACAATTTTTTTTCATTACTTTCATTTTCATGAAGAAGAAATTGTTCTTCTGTGGGGCCTATTAAGATCTCGGTTGGAAAGCCTCCGACCTGGTTCGTTTCCTATTACAATACAGGCGGTCGGAATTGAAAGTGGATGGTCATTCCGGCTCGATTCTGATGGGCTCAAGTAGCCCGACGTCAGTCAGAGGCTGGCTCGTTATCCTAAAATGACGTTTCTGCCATCCGGATTACTATGCTCAGTTTCTGACAAGCTTTCCATGCCAGGCTTTCCGACATGGAAAGCCTAGCGGGAAACGAGTTTGGGGTCCCCTAGCATGGCTCCTTTCTCTTTATGGCCTTGGGTTGGGGATTGTTGTGCATACCAGTACCATGAGGTGCCTGCCACTCGGTGCTGGGATGAACACAAACTAGCTTTTCTTAATGGGAGCTTGTTCTGCGGCACGTTTCTCACCACAGCACAAACTCACATATTGAAAAGTGAGCCTGTGACTCCACCATGTGTGGTAGCATCATAATTAGGCGTTCGGAACTGCTGATTGAAGGTCCGCTGAACCTGATCTGCGATGGTGTTGGGCAGACGCTAGTCCCCCGACGTCGACATTAGCCCCTTTGTATGTTTTTGTCTATTCGAATATTATTTCTATTTCTGAAAATATTTTTGGGGCTTGTGGCGTCGGATTGGTTGATTTTCTTAGTTCTGGCTATTAGGCTTTTCAGTGATGGGATGGCAGGACAGCTTTTTATATTTGAGTGCTTGTTCGTTTGTAACTAGTGCTTGCCTCTATGATGTTTTTTACAACATCTCTTACTTCAATTTCAGTAACATAGGGGAGGTCATGTTCTTTAACATTTAGAATTGTAGTTTCCCTTGTTGTTGCCCTCCCATAGCAGTAATTAAAATAGTATTTGGTGCATTACCAAAATATGTGATTAGTTGATCTTCTTGCTTGGGTATAAGTGTAGCTCACGTAACAGAGCAGGAGGTTCCCTTTTTGAAAAGAAATTAATGTACCCCCTTCTGTCATTTTCTTAGTTATACTGTGAATATACATATATATATATATATATATATTTTTTTTTAAAAAGCCACGAGGCGAAACGCATCTGTCGAATTGGAGGGGAGAGGGATCGAAAGCACCGAATAAAGCATTTCAATCTTTGTACATCAACTCCGTGTGTGCCTCTTAATCTACTAGCAAGCTGTCTTTGCTCGCTAAAGTGAAGGAATATATATATATATATATATATATATATATATATATATATATATATATATATTACCTACCGGTCGCCAGTAGGTAAATATAATTAGGACCTAGGGGCTGATTAAAATTGCGGACGGAAAGCGTCCTAACCGCCAGTCCTGCGGGAATTGACCGTTAGACTGCACCGTGGTGAAACCGACAGTGCAATTATGATTCCCCTCCAGCAAAACCCGACCGCGGCGGACGGATGTCATCAAAGTCCGCCGACCGCAGACGGAAGCATAGAAAACCAGTCCGCGGCGGAGGGATGACAACAAAGACCGCCGACGGAAAAATTGAAAAAAGGACAGGACGGAGTGTCGGCGGTAACATGCACAACTGCCGACAGTGCAGCAGTGTGACTGGCTGCAGAATTAGGGTAACGCCGCCAAGGCAATGTAAAGAATCCCCCTCCACGACTGTGGCGGAAAATAACATCGACAAATATAAGTAACAGCAGAGGGCCAAAGCTAATCCCCGCGGCAGTCTGACTGCCAAAAAATGGCGGCTGCAAGGCACTATGCAATCCAGCAAATCAGGACACATACCTACCATGAACACACCCCTCCCCCAATAACCAACATCAAAAACACCCCCCCATGGTGGAACACTTGAAAGGCAAGGGTCCACACCCACAACATACCTGACTGCAAGATCCCATTGGGACACAGCCACAAAGATGAAAATCCCCACAATCCTTTGCATCACAGCAGAACCGAGAGAAAGAGTCTCACAGCAGAACTGAGAGGAAGAGGCACACAGCAGAGCACAGCACCACATACACAGCAGAGCACAGCACCACATACACCAATAGCCACACAACACCCTGCACATCAACACACACACCTCACCATCCATCACAACAAACCACACGCCTGCACCCCCAACACCCTGCACAGCACACACCATGGCCCACAAGAAACAGCCCAAATTCACAGAGAGTGAGCAGAAAGTCATGCTGGATGAGATCATTCGCGTAGAACCCAACCTGTTTGGAAACCTTATACAACAGACAACACTGGCCAACCAAACCAGAATGTGGGAAAGGATAGTCACCAGAGTGAACGCATCAGGGACCGCACCACGCAACAAAAGAGACATCCAGAGGCGGTGGCACGACCTTAAGGCAAAGGTGAAGTCAATGAGAGCCAAGAACCGCGAGCGGGCCGAGTGTACTGGCGTCCTCTGTCCCATCCAGCCAATACTACGCTGAATGGGAGGAGAAGGTGCCTTGAATACTGTACCTGGAGAGCCTGGAAGGAATAGCTGAGGGAATGGAGGCTGGTAAGTACAACCTAATGACCATAATAAAAATGTCAAGTACTGCTGTGCACAACTGCTAAGATACTCCGCCTAGGCCCGACACCATGCATGTTGAGTACACATACATCCAAATGTGTGAATGTCAGGGCCAAAATGCATCCACCATGACCACCCACACATGGAGCAAACACCATTTCCTGGGTCACATGTGGCTAAGCAGCCAGCACTACAACTCCCAACAGGCCCCCTTCACCCACATCCCAGCAAGATGGAGTCCCTCCACCATGTGCTAGTCTCACCAAAGTAACAGGTAGGTAGCCATTTTCACAGGGAGGGGTGTACATGGGTGAGGGACCAGCACCACAACTCCCAACAGGCCCCCTTCACCCACAGCCCAGCAAGAAGGAGTCCCTCCATCATATGCTAGCCTCACCAAAGTAATGGGTAGGTAGCCCTCTTCACAGGGAGGGGTGTACCTGGGTGAGGGAGCAGCACTACAACTCCCACCCCCAACAGGCCCCCTTCACTCACACCCCAGCAAGATGAAGTCCCTCCACCATGTGCTAGCCTCACCAGAGTAACAGGTAGGTAGCCATTTTCACAGGGAGGGGTGTACCTGGGTGAGGGGCCAGCACTACAACTCCCAACAGGCTCCCTTCACCCGCAGCCCAGCAAGATGGAGTCCCTCCATCATGTGCTAGCAATGCACTCCCTCTCACCAAAGTAACAGGCAGATAGCCATCTTCACAGGGAGGGGTGTACCTGGATGAGGGGCCAGCACTACAACTCCCAACAGGCCCCCTTCACACACAGCCCAGCAAGATGGAGTCCCTCCACCATGTGTTAGCAATGCAACCCCTCTCACCAAAGTAACAGGTAGGTAGCCATCTTCACAGAGAGGGGTGTACCTGGGTGAAGGGCCAGCACTACAACTCTCAACAGGCCCCCTTCAACCACAGCCCAGCAAGATAAAGTCCCTCCACCATGTGCTAGCAATGCAACCACTCTCACCAAAGTAACAGGTAGGTAGCCATCTTCACAGGGACGGGTGTAACTTGGCTGAGGGGCCAGCACTACATCTCCCGACATGCCCCCTTCCCCACAGCCCAGCAAGATGGAGTCCCTTCACCATGTGCTAGCAATGCAACCCCTCTCACCAAAGTAACAGGTAGGTAGCCATTTTCTCAGGGAGGGGTGTACCTGGGTGAGGGGCCAGCACTACAACTCCCAACAGGCCACTTTCACCGACAGCCCAGCAAGATGGAGTCCCTCCACCATGTGCTAGCACTGCAACCCCTTTCACCAAAATAACAGGTAGGTAGCCATTTTCACAGGGAGGAGTGTACCTGGGTGAGGGGCCAGCACTACAACTCCCAACAGGCCCCCTTCACCCACAGCCCAGCAAGATGGAGTCCCTCTACCATGTGCTAGCAATGCAACCCCTCTCACCAAAGAAACAGGTAGGTAGCCATTTTCACAGGGAGGGGTGTACCTGGAAGAGGGGGCAGCACTATAACTCCCAACAGGCCCCCTTCACCCACAGTCCAGCGATATGGATTCCCTACACCATGTGCTAGCAATGCAACCCCTCCCACCAAAGTAACAGGTAGGTAGCAATCTTCACAGGGAGGGGTGTACCTGGGTGAGGGGCCAGCACAGTATGACACCTAGCCAAGTGGCGTATCCCACCCGAACCCATCATGATGCCCAGTACTGTGTACCACAACAATGTGATGGGTTCGTCAATCTTGTGCTGCATGACATGACATCCCAATTGTCACAACAACCAACCTGTGCAGTACACATCGATGACTCTCTATCCTTTGTACAACAGGTGATCATAAACTGGCAGGAAATGTTAGCAACCGGCAACACCAGGCACCCCCCTCAGACCATGGACTCTCTGGTCCTGATGACCTTGATGCCTCGGATGCTGTGGAAGTGGCTAGTACACCTGTGTCGCCAATGCCTTCACGGTCCTAGGACATTGCTGTCACCACCACCTTGACCACAACACCAATAGTGGCCCCTGCCGTCGGGACCTGTACTGCCACTACCACCACCGCTGCAACAAGTCTACCCTGTCCCACCCTCCCAGACCCATCGGACAATGAAACACCCACCACATCCCAGGAGAGCAGGGAGAGTCTCGGGGCTAGGACCCAGGTGAGGCAACAGGTTCCCGACAGGAGGGCAGGTGGAAGGGCAGGTGGCCAGCAACACCCACCCAATTGTGGTGCTGAAGCCCTGGATGCCATTAACAGGGTTGTGGATGTTTATGAGCATGCACAGGCACGCCAAGACACACTGGAGTACCGGCAGCTCCTGAGGTCCATCGACAAAAGGCTGGCACAACTGGTGGACATCATGGGGCAGCAAGCAGCGTCTCAGAGGGAGCAGCCTGCAGCCCATATACCACCTCCTCCTACCCCAGAGGCCTGCAGGATGCCATTACACAAACATCCCCAGAGGCCCCCCGAATAGGGAAATGTCCCCCGAGCAAGCTGCCACTACAGCAGTCCCTACTCCGTCCAAAATAAAGAGGGGACGTCCGAGGAAACAGCCAGCTGAAACCAGTGGCAAAGCACCAGCCAGCTACCAGACGAGGAGCCAGCGCTGATTTCACCATGCCCTGAGCCTGCGATTCACTCTGTTGACTATCCTCCCCCACATCGCCAGGCCATCGCTTTTATGTGTTGTACTGGGTTTCTATGACAATGTGGGTTCTACACAATGTTCTCCTCCTCCATGACTTTCAACTTGATGATCCCCACACCCCCATCTTGTAAATATGCACTCCACCAACACTGCCACCATTGTAAATAAACACCCTTGAAACACTCATGTCTGTGTGTACTCTATGTTTTAATCACCGGGTGTTCAATGATGTAAAAGTTACCATGTCCAAGGAGCAATGCTTGTATGTACTCATGTTGAAAATGAAGTGACCTAGGGAGAAGAAGAGCACAACATACACATGTCAGGAAACGGCATAACAGCCTTCACACCACACCGCATTTCATGACTGTACGATCTATCCAGTCCACAATTTTCACCAGTCACAACATACCCATTCGTGAGCCGTGCATGACTACCATGTCCCACACACATTGTCAAGCGGCACAGAGCCAAACACAGGCAGCAGTCACAACACACATCCAGACATCACCACCAACCATCCCTCCCGCATACCATGTCAACACCGTACGCTGACACCCACTTTCATGGGAAGTAGCGCTCAATGAGCTGACGTCTCTGGTCCACACCTTCCTCCTCTCCACTATCATCATCACTGGACAGGGCGGGATAGCAGGCGAAGCCACTTGTTGGTCTGCAGGGTCCAGGATCAGGGGGATCCCCTTGCGCAGGGCCAGGTTGTGGAGCATGCAGCAAGCAACCACGATTTTGCAGACCTTTGCGGGTGAGTAAGGTAGGGCCCCTCCAGTCTTGTCCAGGCAGCGGAACCTTGACTTCAGCAGCTCAAATGTGCGCTCCACCACCCGACGTGTCTTGCCATGTGCAACATTATATTGCTGTTCACCTGGGGTAGTGGGATTCCGTACTGGGCTCAACAACCATGGGCGGTTCTGATATGCAGAGTCACCTATGGGAGAGATGGACGGGCACATCCAACATTACTACTGTGGTGTGGGTCAGCAGGGCACACATACAGCACAGTGTTTGACACTTACAACTCACCAACAAGCCAGCCACAGAAATCTGGCACACACATGCAAGATGATCTGATTGGCCTGGCACACCACTTGGACGTTGATGTAGTGGTAATGCTTCCTATTACGATAAATGTATTCACGTGCCTGTGGTGGAACCAGACCAATATGTGTGCCATCAATGGTACCCACCGCATGTGGAATCCGACCCAGAGCGTAGAAATCAGCCTTCACAGCTGGCAATTCCGCGGCCCCAGGAAAATGTATATAGTCATCCATAAACAGCATCATGGTTGCCAGGACATCATGCACTATCACACTAAACATGAGTAGGGACATCCCCCCTGCTGTACCAATTGTGTGCTGGAAAGTGCCAGTAGCGAAGAAGTGAAGTGCCGCCATCACCTTGGTCGTTGTTGTGATTGCCCCGGGATATTCCCTGCGTGGCTGCAGGTGGGGCTCCAGTTGAGCAACCAGGATCTGCAGTGTGGGATGGTTCAAGCGGAATCTGTGTATCACCTTGTCGTCCACAATGTCCTCCAACACAGTGTATGGACGGTGCACATTCGGAGCCCTCCTAGGATGGTAACACATGTCACTTGTAAACACAACACAGCTGTACCACATTTGTGATCGTGACAGACACAGCAATAACAATGATTGACATCCCCAGTGATGGTACCACAGACTACATGTGGGTTGGCCTGGCACACAACAATTGCACACCTGTAGACTTGCCACACATTGACATCCCCACAATGACGTCACAGACATGTGTATGCACAAAGGCATGTTCCCAATGTAGCACAGACAGCCTTGATTGTGCAACATACACCTCATGTGTGGATCTGCATCCACATAGGCCCCAATCTTTGTGCTGCATCATGCCAATACATAAATACACAGTCCATGAGGTCATGCACCTCTGACTAGACTTGCATAGGCTGGACAAGGACACATGAGAGGGCTATCCATCAGGCATACATCACACAGCAACTAATTCATAGTGCATCCATCACATCCTCACATGTCGTTGCACATACCATGCACAGACACACATGTAACACAATCCGCAGGTCCATGGTAACAATGAAATGTGTAAATGTAAACCAACAACCCATGTCACATGTGAGCCACCACATCACTGCATTGTCACAGATGTGCACTGGCCTGGCATGTGCACTCAGCACTGGTCTGGATGTGTAATGTGCAATGTTAGCACTGCCCTGTTGCATGATCATGGTGGCCAATGGACACCATTAGACAGCGCCCGAGCCACAGCATGATGAGTTGGCAGGTATCATGTACCTGCTTAGCCACCCATGTCCCCTTGCCAACACAGAATGTGTGCCTGACCATGCAGTAATTGGCCTCGCGCTGGCAGTGCACGCCTGCCACAATTTCCAAACTTGCATTCAGCCTCCACAAATGCGTTTCCCATTGGCTGTTGAGTAGGGTGCCATGGCGGGGACACACCGGCGCGGTTATGCTTGCTCTGCCGCTAGGGTGCATCTTTCAAATGCAACCAGTTTCTGGCACTGTCATGGAGGTTTGTGCATGCCGCGTGGGCGGGGCAGGCTTTCCACAACATTTAAATCTACATTGTGAAAGGGCAGTTGGTATGTCCTTACATGCAGATAGCGGTACCCACCGCTGTTCCCCGACGGTGACTCACCGCCCATGCCCATTCAGTCCAGGGGCCCGCCATGTAGATAGCAGTAGCGGTGACTCAGTGCACATGCAGTGACTCAGCGCCCATGCGGTGACTCACCGCCCATGCCCATTCAGTTCAGGGGCCCGCCATACAGATGGCGGTACCCACTCACCGCCCATGCAGGGACTCACCGCCCATGCCCATTCATTCCAGGGGCCCGCCATGCAGATGGCCATAGCCACTGCCGTTCCACGGCGGTGACTCACCACCCATGAGGTGACTCACTGCCCATGCCCAATCTGTCCAGGGGCATGGCATGGCGGTACCCACTGCCGTTGAACGGCGGTGGGTACCGCTATCTGCATGGCAGGCCCCTGGACAGAATGGGCCTGGGTGGTGAGTCACCGCATGGGCGGTGAGTCACCACCGTTGCGGTGGATACCACCCTCTGCATGGCGGGCCCCTCCGGGTCCGGATGGTGGGTGCCGCTATGTGACTGAGTGGGGGAATAACAACTGGCTTTGCCACTTGCACATTCATATGTATCTGTTAGCCTGCCCCACCCCCGCGGACTGCGTGCTCCGCCATTGCGGTGCCAGCAAGTGATGTATTTCAAATGATGCATAATCGCGGTAGCGCGCACATGCGGTGGGCGGTGTGTGACCGTGATGGTCCTTGCACATGCAGCCAATGGAAACCGGTACCGCAGGACGCGTAAGCGATTTTCAAAAATGCGGAAGCCGTGCACCACCACAGCGGGGCCAGTCATTGGCTAATTTTGAATGAGGCTGCCCGGGAACACCAATTGCTGCAGACGTGTGCCACTGATATCAGCTCAGGGCCCTATAAATGTGTGAGTCTGAGCACCACACATCCACTGCTTCCAGCGACTGCTGCCTGCACCCATCACCTCTACCTGCTGCTGCTGCCCACTCCACCAACTGCTGCCTGTACCCATCACCTCTAAATGCTGCTGCTGCCCACTCCACCAACTGCTGCTGTTGTGCCAGTTTCCTGTACCTTGCCATGCCGAGAGTTGGACAGATCCGGTCCCAACTCTTCAGTGCAGAGGAGCTGGAGGTCCTTGTGGATGGTGTTCTCAGCCACTATGAACGGCTCTACGGTGCATCAGGACAAGTGGTAAGTGCAGTGGAGGACATGTTGGTGTGCATGAGGTGGTCCCTGACTCCTGGTGTCTGCAATCTGGTCGCTGTACTGTGTGAGGCAGTGTGGGTATGCCCCAGCAGGCCTGGAACGCTGTGATGTGTTCCTGGTTCTGTCACTGACTGATTGACCTCTATGCTGCGCAGTGTTATCTTTGAGGGGTAACAAACATGACATGTGTAGTCTTGTGGCTGTGCTGGGTCACGACCGATCACAGCTATTTTGTGTGTGTGTGCCTCACCTGCTATCCATGATGGACTAATGCCATATTGTCCTGTCAGTCACATATGTTGTACTGTGCATGGCTGCTGACAGATACCTGTACCTTCTATCTGTGTGAACAGCCAACTGTTCACTGACTTGCCCCCTCTTGTCTCCCATTATGGTAGGTCAAGCTGCACCATCGCAAGGCCGTGTGGAGGGCCATAGCACGTGATGTACGGGCAGTGGGGGTGTACAACAGGCGACACACACACACGCTGCCACAAGCGGTGGGATGACATCTCCAGGCTCAGCAAGACTGTGGCGGAGATGACACTGGGGCAGATTCCAAGATCAGGATGGCTTGCATGATGTACCATGACCCCTCTAATGCTACGTATCATAGCTGTGACACATCCTGACCTGTCCGTACGGCTGAGAGGGGAGCAGCAGCAAACTAGCGGTGAGCACACTGACATGGGTTTGTGACTTGGGAGTGCATGCATGTATTGCTGGTCAGACACAGTAGTAACATCCATGGTGTGTTTGGTGTGCTGCTATTGCATGTTGGTGGATTAGCGGAGTGAGAGTCAGCATCCATGTCAGCCAGCTGGACATAACAGTTGCATTGTAGTGCAGGGGCCCAGGACATGTCATTCAAGTCTGTGGTCCCATGGCATCACATGTGTGGTGGTCTGCATGCACTTGCCCTGTTTGTTTCATGTACATGTGTCACAGGGCCCACTAATTATTTGACATGATGATGTCTGGGATGAGTGGTTCATGTGCAGGATGGGTTCGACATGTTGTCCCGCAGTCAAGGAAGTTTGGATTTTGTAATTTGCAGTCAGTGAGTGTGGCACGTAGGTATACCTCTGATCTCTCTCTTTCAGCTTTGGGCGGAGGCACTGACAGACAAACGACGGAGGGAAGTGGTGGCAATGCATCCGGATCAGAGACCACACAAACACAGACTGAGATGGAACAGAGCAGCCCCGGAGAGGGGGACAGAACTATCCCTGAGGACTCACATGTGGAGACACCATCGTCATCATCTCCAGACAGCGTGGGTGATTCAGCACTGTTGTTAGACACAGGGAGTCAGTAAACAGCACACTGGGCCCACACTGCCATCAACTGCAAAAGGAACTGCTCGTGCTCGCAAGAGTAGGGGGAGCAGAGTGGCCTTTGGTGCAGGCACCGCTGCCCCTGCCCCTGTGACACAAACTGCCCTTAGTGCTGAGGCGGTTGATCTGCTGCGACAGCTGTGTGTAGGGCAAACAAACATGATAAATGCATTCCTGGACCAGTTGGGGCAGGTGGTAGCATTCATGGAGGGGATGCATGGTTATGTTGCTGGTCTCCACAGGACAGTACAGTCCTTATCCAACACATTGTCTGCAGCCATTCAACTGTCACGTGGACAAGCTTCTACTTCAGTTCCCCCATCCACACCACTTACTGGCTCAGGGGAGAGTGACACTTCTGAACATGCATCATTTTCAGGGTATTGCACTAGAAGCAGCCACAGACAGCAAGGCAGGGAACGCAGGCCACAGGCACCATCCCCTGGGAAAGGGAAATCTTTCACAGAACTCAACATCAGCTACCCTGGAGATGACACACAGGACTCTCAAGGGGTGATGGGGGGCACCGATTCACGGGACACACTGGCATCCCCCTCAAAAGGTACTCACAAGTGCAAGGCACATCTCATGGACTAGGCACAGACCAAGGACAGGGCATTCACAAAGAACAGGACACCCCCCACAGACATTGCTCCTCCCAAGGAGCAGGCACCTCCCAAGGACCAGGCCCCTACAAAGGACAGGGCACCTCCCAAGGACAGGGCACCTCCCAAGGACAGGGCACCTCCCAAGGACAGGGCACCTCCCAAGGACAGGGCACCTCCCAAGGACCAGGCCCCTACAAAGGACAGGGCACCTCCCAAGTACAGGCCACCTCCCAAGGACAGGGCACCTTCCAAGGACAGGGCACCTTCAATGGACAGGGCACCTTTCAGGGACAGAGCCCCGCCCACGGATAAGGCACATTCCAAAGATAGGACACCTCCTAAGGCCAAGGCTACTCCCAGGGAGCAGGCACCTCCCAGGGCCAAGGCATCTCCCATGGACAGGACATCCACCAAGGACAGACATCCAACACCCATGTGTCCCCTGAAGTTGGTGTTGGTGAAGGAAAGTAAACCACATGTGTCAGAGGTGAAGGCCCCCCCATACCTCTACTCCCATCCACACCCCAGTGAAGCAGAGGAAGGAGTATACTGTTGTTGCATCCCCTATTATACAAGATGCAGAGGGCAGAAGGAAGGGCCAGAGCAAGCGTCAAGCAGGTTCCAGCACGCCCCCAGAGAGGGGACCCACACATGCACATGATCCAACCTTGATGGGTGATGTTTCAGATGAGGCTGCACCACTTACCAGTCCAGTCATGTCCAGGGTGCCCTTCCGAATCCCCAAGAAACTGAAACACACACCGGTAACACCTGACCACCCCAATGTCGCACAAGTACAGCTGTCCCCAGATCCCAGGGCCACCCTGCCTCCTGACCCATACAGCCCTGTAGCTCATCATTTCAGGGGTCCTAGTGGGTCAACTGCCGTTCACTCTCATGTGTCAGATAGTGGCACTGTGTCTGTTGTTCGCTGTCATGCCTCATGTAGTAGCACTGTGTCAGTTGTGCCCTTTCCTGTTTCAGGTACTGCCACTGTGGGTGTCCTCCAATCTCACGTCTCAAATGCTGGCATGGTATTTGTTGGTCACTGTCCAGGGACAGGTCCTGCCAGTGTTTCAGGGTCTATTGCTCATGTGTCAGTCACTAGAGCTGTGGCTGTTTCTTACACTCCTGTATCACGTCCTGGCAGTGTATCAGGGTCTGTCGCTCATGTGTCAGTCACTACAGCTGTGGCTGTTTCTCACACTCCTGTATCAGGTCCTGGCAGTGTGTCAGGGTCTATTGCTCATGTGTCAGTCACTAGAGCTGTGACTGTTTCTCACACTCCTGTATCAGGTCCTGGCAGTGTGTCAGGGTCTATCGCTCATGTGTCAGTCACTAGAGCTGTGGCCGTTTCTCACACTCCTGAATCAGGTCCGGGCAGTGTGTCAGGGTCTGTCGCTCATGTGTCAGTCACTAGAGCTGTGGCTGTTTCTCACACTCCTGTATCAGGTCCTGCTACTGTGTCCGAAGCTACGAGGTCCCGCAGTCCACCTGTTTCTTTGCTGTGAGGTGCAGTTCCCATCACTCAAATCTCATTGTACTTGATGTCTGGAATGTTCATTGTAACCACCCTTGCAATATTCTTGACCATGGGACTGTCCGTATGACACACGTCCTGGTGCTGCCTCAGATGTACCTGCTCTGTTCTGGTCACTGGCCCTGTTTGAGTTCTGATGCCATGTGCCCCTCTCTTGTGCTGCCTCAGATGTACCTGCTCTGTTCTGGCCACTGGCTCTATGGTTGTGAGCTTCTCATGGACATGCTCTGCACTCTCTCATTGGCCTGCCTGTAACTGTGCTGCTTGCTGCCCCTTGGTTGTACAGTTTCTCATGGACATGCTCTGCACTCTCTCATTGGCCTGCCTGTAACTGTGCTGCTTGTTACCCCTTGCTTGTGCAGCTTCTCATGGACATGCTCTGCACTCTCTCATTGGCCTGCCTGGAACTGTGCTGCTTGTTGCCCCCTGGTTGTGCAGCTTCTCATGGACATGCTCTGCACTCTCTCATTGGCTTGCCTGGAACAGTGCTGCTTGTTGCCCCTTGGTTGTGCAGCTTCTCATGGACATGCTCTGCACACTCTCATTGGCCTGTCTGGAACTGTGATGCTTGTTACCCCTTGGTTGTGCAGCTTCTCATGGAAATGCTCTGCACTCTCTCATTGGCCTGCCTGGAACTGTCCTGCTTTTTGCCCCTTGGTTGTGCAGCTTCTCGTGGACCTGCTCTGCACTCTCTCATTGGCCTGCCTGGAACTGTGCTGCTTCTTTCCCCTTGGTTGTGCTGCTTCTCATGGACATGCACTGCAATGTGTACTGGCCTGGGTACATCAGAGTGCTATCTTTGTGATGTTTAATAAAGGCAGTTACTCATGTTGTGTACTTTGGCAGTGTCCGTGTTTGTTGTGTAATTGCATTGTGGATTTTTTTGTGTTTACAACATGCCCTGTCTACCATGGATTAGTTCACAATGGTGACGCACCTGACAACTAGTGAGGCGAGATTTGATCATGCCCCCTTCACCGCTCAATATACATATATTACTGGTCCGGCCCAGCAACAGTAGGGGAGTGACACCTCTGCCATTGATGGAAGGGTGGCAATGAACACACATTTACTTACAGGAAGGCCTCTCAGGCACACACTGGGCCGCTGGCAGTCATTTACAAATGCAGGGACCGCCCAGATTGGTCCAACACGACTGCCCACAACAGCAGCCCTCAGCTGGGACTGGACACCGGCCCCTCGGGCAGTGCCCTAGTGCCCTCGTTGCTAATCCGACGCTGCTGGTGTGAACAGGTAACAGTGTTCATGTATGCGGTGGCATGGTATGTGTGTATTGCATGCTTGCGTACCTGCGGCGGCGTCCACAAGGGTGCATGACTTGCTGGAAGTGAAGTATGAACAGGGCCGGGAAAGCGTGTAGGGCTGGGTCCATGGCAGTAGGGTCCATGCGATGGGTCTCGAGGCACTGCTTTCCCTCTCCGTTGTGGTGCTTCCGCCGTCTATGAGAAGGTGGTTTTTCTGCTGCGGTGTTCCGGTTTGTTTGCGACTATGTAATATTGCGGACGGTCGGAACGTCATTCCGCATGGCGGTGAGGCTGGATTTGCTCGACCCACCGTGCTGCCTGGTGTGTTCCCGCGGCGGTTCACGTTTTTCCGCGACGGACAGTAAATGTGCCCAGTTTGCCTTCCTAATATGGCAGATGGATGGCCCGCTGCTGGCGGATGGTGAGTTGCATTTTCCGCCGCCTCTAGCACTGGTCATGCATCCGTCCGCCATCCTAATGGACCTCCTAGTTTCTATAGGAAATCTGCAACATTCTATTTGGAATAACTTTGGCACCAGTCGATGAATCTTACCGAAATTCTCCAAGAAGACGGGACACCCTGCTCCGCTCCTATCCTGAAACTTTTGGGGCTTTCACATTACATATGCAGGGGGCTCACGGCCCCCCAACAAGCCCCCGGGCACTGCCACCTCCCCGGGGCACTACATTTTTAAATTGGGGGGCCCATGATGGACCCCGCATCCCCGGGGACCACCACCCCCCAGGGATTTTAAAGGTTGATAGGGGGCCGCGTGGACCCCCTCCTGGAGCCTTGTGGTGGCCCTGGGAACCACCAACCCCCAGGGTCTGCTCCTGCAGTGTCCCGGGGTGCCTACCCCCGGGACACAGTAGTTTGCTATGGTAGGGGGGGGAGCCTCGAGGCTCCCGCCCTACCATAGCAAACTGCTTTTGTTTTTTGGAAGAGAGAGCAGGAAACCTGCTCTCTCTTCCAAAAACTGAAGACTTTCTGCTGTTCTACAATGGGAGCAGCATGTTAGCTGCTACCCATTTATAAAAGCAATGCTGGCTCCAGCAGGACGTGGGGAGCCGGCAGGGACCGTGGGGGAATTAGGGACCCTCCACGGTCCCCAACGAAGAGGGCCAGCCCTGGGGGATGGGATCCCCGGGTCTAGAAGTGGCCCGGGAGGGGCGGCCACTCAGCCCCCTCCCCAAATAATAAAAACAAATTAAAAAGAAGCAGGCCTGCCCCGGGTCCCTGGGGCCTTAAGTGGCTTGAGGAGGGGAGCTATGCAGATAAAAGTTTCACACTGTAACCAAAAAGCTTTTACTCAACTGATTACAGGAGATGTCCACAAATGAATCTAGGATCCAGTCCTGTTGTTAGAAAAGTAATCCAAAAAGTAACAAATTGCATTTGACTAGAAATTCACATTGAGCTCAATGTTGCATTGTGTCTGAAATTGTGTTGCGCATTGCAACAACTGAAACTACTGTACTTAAAAGTTCATTGCCTATTTTCAAAGTAATTAAACTAAAGTAATTTATTCTAAGAAGGTATATTTTGTAATGTAATGTATAATGTAAACAAAGAAATATAACAATTAATACATTTAAAAATTGTAATTTACAAAACCTTTGAAATTCACTGAAAAAACCATAGGTTTGAGGACTGATATAATTAGGAAGTAGCATTTAAAAAACCTTTGAAATTAACTGAAAAAAAAAATAGGTTTCAGGCCTGATATAGTCAGGAACTAGCATTAAGAAAAACCTTTGAAATTTACTGAAAAAACCATTGGTTTCAGGCCTGATATAGTTAGGAATTAGCATTTAAAAAAACCTTAGAAATTCCTTGAAAAAACCATAGGTTTGAGGGGTGTTATAATTAGCTGGACATTATATTGGTACAAAACCATTGAAATTCCTCCGATATAGTTAGCTGTACTAACTATATCTCGCGCGCCCGCAATCCACTGCTGATGATGTCACATATTACATCATTCATAACATGGTCAGTGACATCACTGATGACATCATCCAGAGGAATTTCAATGGTTTTGTACGAGTAAAATGTCCAGTGAATTTCACAGGTTTTTTTAATGATACTCCTAACTATATCAGGCCTGAAACCTATGGGGTTTTTCAGTAAATATATTTATATATATGTATATATATTACCTACTGGCGGTCGCCAGTAGGTAGTTATAGTTAGGATTTTTTTCAATACAAAATCTCAAAATTCTATTTGGAATAACTTTAACGCCGGTTGACGAATCTGCCTGAAAACCTCCTCAAATTTGCCTCGCGGAGCTCCGGTCCTTCCTTGAAATTTTCGGGGGGATTCGTCAAGCGGGGGCCGAGATAAAAGGGGGGTCCCAAAACGTGTTTTCCCCATGTTAATTTCCATAGGGCGGTCAAACTCACTTTTAGCCCGAACGGCTGAATGGATTACCACCAAACTTGACAAAATTGTAGGGACTGGAAGCCCGATGTGCCTTTGCTATGTCTCAAGATATGTGCTCCAGTGGATTTTGAGTAATTTAGGTTCAAAAATATATATATATATCTATGGCAGCGCCCCAGTACGCACACCGGGGAGCGCACCGGGCGTGCCACAGAAAACGGAAAGCTGATTGGCTCTCGGGTGTCTGTAAACATTCAAAACAGTCCGGAGCGGCCGCCATCTTGTGTCTCGGTAGGATCGAGACACAAGAGGTGGCAAAAATCTAAGGGGGAAATGAGCAAAAGGGGGCAGGGTACACCCCCCTGACCCCCTAGGTTTGATGTGGGGGCAAAAAAAGGGTCCCGTAGGACAAATAAAATTTTTCGATTTTCGCGGGGGGTGCGCCCGGTACGCGTACTGGGGAGCGTACCATGGAGAAAAAAGAATGACACAAAAATAGCATTTTTTTATAAATTTTAGGTAGTCATGAAAAGAACTTTTTTTTTGTTTTTGTTGTTTTATATTTTTTTCATACTTTTTAAAACGATTTTATATTTTTTTTGGATTTTTTTCAGGGGAATAACAAAAACAGGGATTCAAAAACTGCTCAACAGGAGCAAAAAAATGTGAAAATTTAGGGTCTGGGAGAGCAGCGGTGTTCTTGTCTCTTTATAGCAATGAGTTCAACGCTCTGCTCCCCATAACAGAGCAGTTCATCACAGTCCACGCATAGAAATTTAATGCCTGCAAAGAACGGCTGTACGTTAGGGACCATTCCTTCACGTGTTGTTCCTGAAGGTATTGCTCCACCAGTGGAGGTGTTGCCGCCATCTCTTGGTAAATTCCGTGTCAGCTCCCTGACACTCTCCGTGGAATAATTATTTGGGTGTCTTCTTTTGATATGCCTAATTAAATTGGCATTTCCAAAGCTATATTTTTTTAGAGGATTGCCTCTGGATAAAATACTGCCACATATTTTGCAGGTTACTTTACCAGCATTAACTTTTTTTTGTCCTTCAGGGATGTCATAAAATTTCGTGATGAAGTGGTTCTTTTTTTTCTGGAGAGGAGGGTCTTCAGGCAAAAAAGCAATTGAATCACTGCTGGATGACTCCCTTGCATCCATTGCTGTAGATCAGGAAAAGTATGAGAAAATACACAGAACACCTCTTGCTCTCTCCAAGTGCAAATCAATAGTGAGAGAAATGGGTGGGTTTCTCAAAATTTTGAAAAAAAAACCTTCTGAACCAATGAAAAGTTATTTTTAAAGTCACATGGCTTGACGCGCTAACGCTACGCGCTCTTGGGCGCGTCCCGGGGCGCGTAGCGTAAGCGCGTCGGGGCGCTTATGTTGCGCGATTGTATACGCTCGGGCGCTTACGCGGTGCGTCATAAGACGCATCTCGCGGCTACGCGATCGTGTCTTATGACGCAAGGTGTGGCGGCTACGCGATACATCATGATGTGGTTTTCGTTCGCGGCAATAGCGCTATCAGGACGCTCACCGGTACGTGCCCCGGGGCGCGCCGTAACATTGCGCTTACCGGTGCGTTCACCGGTACGCGCCCCGGGAGCGCCTCGGGGTCTAAAATTTAAAAAATATATATATAAATAAATAACATATTTATACAATATAAAATTCGTTTAAAAATTTTACACTTTTTATACCTATAAATATTTGCAATTAAAAAACCATTGAAATTCACTGAAAAAACCATAGGTTTCACACCAGTTATAGTTAGGAATTAGCATTAAAAAAACCTTTTAAATTCAATGAAAAAACCATAGGTTTCACACCAGTTATAGTTACCTGGAAATTTTACTGACATAAAACCATTGAAATTACACGTTATAGTTAGTTGGACTCACTATAACTTGCGCGTGCAATGCACTGCTGATGACGTCACATATTACATCACTCATGACATGGTCAGTGACATCACTCATGACATCACTGATGAGACCATCCTTGTGACAGAGTGACAGACCTCCTTTCACTGTAATGTAACCCTGGAAACACATATTCCAAAATAGAAACATTTTTTAAAAAATGGAGATACCCATACCAGTTACAACCAATTCAGTATTCATGGTCAGTGATGTGATCAATGATGTCAAATGTGATATCATCAGTGATGTCATCAGTGATGTCATTTGAGATGTCATCAGTGATGTCATCAGTAATGTCACTGACCATGTCATGAATGATGTAATATGTGACATCACCAGCAGTGGATTGCGGGTGCGCGAAATATATAGTTAGTGCAACTAACTATATATGGGAATTTCATTGGTTTTGTATGATTAAAATATTCACCTAACTATATATGTTCTCAAACCTATGGTTTTTTCTGTGAATTTCAATGGTTTTTTAATAGCAAATATCAATAGCTGTAAAATAGATACTTCATTAAAATGAATAATGTATTTTATATTTATTTAATACAATTTTTTTATGTTTAAATTTTTTAAGTTTTTTATTTTTGCCCCAGTGCGCTCCCGTTACGCGCACCGGGCAGTGCACTGGTAAGCGCAACTCTGTTTAGTGCCCCGGTGCCCGTAACGGTGAGCGCCCCGTCAGCGCAATTGCCGCGAACGGAAACAACATCGTGACGCGCCGCGTAAGCGTGACGTATCGCGTAACCGCGTGATGCGTTCTTTCGGCATGCTGCGTAAACGCACCCGGAAGCACTCCGTGGCGCGACCCGGAGCGCGAAATGTAAGCGCCCCGGAGCGCGTAACGTAAGCGCGTCGGGACATGTGACCTGAAAATAACACTTTTCATTGGTTCTCAACTTTTTTTTTCTCCAAATGATGAAAGCCCCCTCCTTTTTTCCTCATTCTTACTTTCTTCTTTGAGAGAGCAAGAGCTATTTGTGAGCAGAGAAATGGCTTCAGTAGTAGCTGCAGCACGTGCAACCCCACCACCACCACCACCACCCAGAAAGGAAGGCCCACCACCCCAGATCCTTCTAGGAGTTGAAGAAGAGGAGGAAGAAGATGATGAGGAGGAACAGCCTAGGAGATTCTTGCGGGAAGAACCTAGGGAAAGGCATGTGAAAGTGCATTTTATATGGGAGTACTTCTCCATCCCTGCTGGGCAAAACAAAGTGAATGCCCCACATGTCACCTGTTTGATTTGCAACAAAGTCCTCTCCAGGGGCAACCCAAAGAAAAAGTATTCCTTTGGGAATTATACAATGATCCGCCACATGGAGAGGTGGCATCCTAACAATTTGGCACAGGCTGAGGTACGGGACATGCTTCAGAAGAACAGAGATCTTCAGGCCAGCACCTCCACAGGTGAAATTTCGGTTGCAGCACCAGAAGGGCGCGAAATGATGCCAAACATACAAATTAAATTTGGTGGATTAAAGATGGTCTGCATTTATTGTGGATAGACCATCTGCTACAGGCAACTAAGTTTTTCCCTCATTAATGATGCTGTAGACAACCACCACTGCAGCAAGAAAAGAAAGCAGTAGCTTTTTTTTTTATTTTTTGCTCCTGTTGAGCCACTGTTAATTCCCAGTTTTTTGTTTCTCCCCTAAAAAAATATAAAATAGTTCATAAAAACCAAAAAAAACAAAAAATGTTCAGAAAAATAAAAAAAATATAAAACAACAAAAATAAAAAATAAAGTTCTTTTCATTTCAGAACTACCTTCCAATATAAAAATTTGCTATCATTTTTTAAACTCTTACATACTTTTTTTCACTTTCGTGCGCTTCCCGGTGCGCGCACCGGTAAGCGCACCGTCCGCTTACCTAAATAGGCCTCCTAAGACCCCCTCAGGAAACCTAGGGGGTCAGGGAGTGTCTACCATACCCCCTTATACCCATTCCCAACGTTGTTACTTTATCACATACACTTTTTTATATTTCTACTTCCAGTCTGATACCATACATTGCCCAAAGATAAAATCACTGTTAAAAAATCCAAACTACCCGTCTAAACTTAAACCCAACAGTGCCCTATCTCTACTGATATATTTTTTTTAATGCAAATTACAGCACGAAAATGGAAGGAGAGCAAAACATTTCCTTCAAAATTGTTCTGGAGAGCAACAATGAAAAAGTTCTTGAACCCAATGATAACTTAGAATTCATGGATGAATCACAGGACTATGAACTACTTCAAAGTGTACAATCAGTAGATTTCCTGATTCATAATGAGGACATTTCCGACAATCAAATATTAGAAGTTCTGTTAAATTTGGAAAAAGAATCTAAAAAATAAATTTATATTTAATAATTCTAAAATTGTTTCAGACATTATTCATTTTTATATGTAATTCTTAAACTAGTACCAAATTGATTATAATGTAAAGTCAGACTTATAATATACTGTTCAACTTTTTTGTGTTACATAGTAAGTTTGCTCATAGTTACTTCCTTTCTCCCACTATATTATCTCGAATGTGTATTTGACATCTCTTTAGCATCTCCTGCCTCCATGTTGTTTCTGCTTTCCTGACACACTATGGTATGAATTCCATATTCCACAATAACTTCGGTAACAACATGCAAGATATCTACAAAGGAGACGGTGTATATTAAATTTTAGACGCTGCATTGGTACCTACATGTTGGTACTTAACCGCATCGCTGCTGCGGTGATTTTTGTGCTGTGCTGCATTTTTCTAATTACCGCGATACATGACAAGCTCAGCTTGTCATCAGCACACGCCACCCGTGGCTGATGACGAGCTGAGCTCGTCATCAGCATCAAAGGGGTTAAATAAATTTAAAAAAAACAACAAAAAGAGCAATTAGTAAACATACAATTTTAGAAAAGTCTCTCATTCTTTTTCCACCATGGTACGCTCCCCGGTACGCTCCCCGGTGCGCGTACCGGGCGCTCCCCCCGCAAAAATCAAAAAAAAATTTTTTTTTTTTGCCCAGTGGGGCCCTTTTATTGCCCCCACATCAAACCTAGGGGGTCAGGGGGGGTCTACTCTGCCCCCTTATGATCATTTCCCCCTTAGTTTTTGCCACCTCTTGTGCCTGATCCTACCGAGACACAAGATGGCGGCCCATCCAGACTGTTTCGAATGTTTACAGACACCCGTGAGCCAATCAGCTTTCCGCGCGCAAGTAGTGTGTTGTGCCCGGTGCGCTACACGGTGCGCGTACCGGGCGCGCTTATAGATATATATATTTTTTTTAACCTATATTACTCAAAATCCACTGGAGCACATATCTTGAGACATAGCAAAGGCCCATCGGGCTACCAGTCCCTACAATTTTGCCAAGTTTGGTGGAAATCCATTCAGCCGTACGAGATAAAAGTGAGGTCGACCGCCCTATGGAAATTAACATGGGGAAAACACGTTTTGGGACCCCCCTTTTATCTCGGCCCCGCTTGACAAATCCCCCCCAAACTTTAAGGGAAGGACCGGGGCGCCGCGAGACCATCTTGAGGAAATTTTCAGGCAGATTTGTCAACTGGCGCAAAAGTTATTCCAAATAGAATTTTGAGATTTAACATTGAAAAAAATCCTATCTATAACTACCTACTGGCGACCGCCAGTAGGTAATATATGCCTGTAGGTAATATATATATATATATATATATATATATATATATATATATATATATATATATATATATATATATATATATATATTCACTTAAAAAACCATAGGTTTCAGTCCTTATATAGTTAGGAATTGGCATTTTAAAAACCTTGCAAATTCACTTAAAAAACCATAGGTCAATCAGCGCCAAAGTTATTCCCAATAGAATGTTGGGGATTTCCTATGGTAACTAGGTCCTAACTATATATACCTACTGGCGACCGCCAGTAGGTAATATATATATAATATATATATATATATGTATATATATGACACCGACGAAGGCAAGTGCTGAAACGCGTCTGTTAATTTGAATTTGTGCAATAAACCTTAGCGGGTTTTACCCACTGCGAGTGCTGTTTACTGTCCTTGGACTGCGGAGCTTGAAATATATATATATAATATATATATATATATATATATATATATATATATATATATATATATATATATATATATATATGTATATTACCTACAGGCAGTCGCCATTAGGTAGTTATGGTTAGGACCTACTTTCCATAGGAAATCCAAAACATTCCATTTGGAATAACTTTGGCGCAGGTGGATAAATCTTTGCAAGTTTCTCCAAGAAAATGGCCTGCTCGGTTCCGCTCCCTCCCTGAGAATTTGGGGGTGATTCGTCAAGTGGGGGCCGAGAAAAAAGGGGAGTCCCAAAACATGTTTTCCCCATGCAATTTTCCATAGGGAACTTTAGCCAGGGCTACAGCCCGAACGGCTGAACGGAATTACACCAAATTTGGCAGAGAGGTAGAGTTTGGATCTCAAATTGTGCTTTTTGTTAAATGGTGTAAATCCGTTCATTAGTTTCTGAGAAAATTACAAGTAAAATCATAGCGATATCTAGAGACCGAGTTCAACACACAGACGCAGATCCGTTCAATTACGAGTGCGAGCTGTATGCTGATTGGCTGTCAACTGTCTGTCAACATTCAAAACCAGGAAGTGTTGGTGGCCATCTTGTGCCTCGGTACCAGCGAGTCACAAGAGAAACAGTAAAAGAAAGTTGAAAAATTAGGAAAGGGGGCAGGGTAGAAAAATGTTGACCCTCTTGGCCTGCTGAGGGGGTTGCACGAGGATCTTTAGGCCCCAAATTATTTTTTTTTAAATTTAAAAAACCGCATAGTACGTGTATCATACTCGTAGTCCATTTTATTCTTAATTAGCTCCCGAAGGGGCCAAATCCTGGGGGCAATTTTTTTCTGTAATGGGGGTTTGAAAGGTACCTGGAGCCCCGGGGAACACCACCCCCAGGGTTTTATTTTGAAGTATGAGGGGGGTTCACGGCCCCCCACATGCTCCGGGGACCGCCACCTTCCTGAGGCAGTAATATTTAAAATTGGGGGGTCCGTGACGACACGGACCCCCAGCCGCGGGGAATCATGCGGCCTCCCTCCTGGAGCTCTTAATGGCCCTGGGATCCAACACCTCCCAGTGCCAACCCCCGGGACACTGCTGATTGCTATGGTAGGGTGGGAGGGTCACTGCTTCCACTTTAGTACAGCAAACCGCTTTCCTATTTGAAAGAGAGAGCAAGTTAATATGCTGTCTTTTTTAAGTAGGAAGCAGATTGCTTTTTGTTAGAGAGAGGATCATATAAACTGGTCTCTCTGACAAAGCAATGCCGGCTTTCGAACGACGCGGGGAGCTGGCTGAGACTGTGGGGGTATTGGGGTTCCCACACGCTCCCAAATGTTATTTTTTTAGTCCCAGGGGATGGAGTCCCTTTGTAGCTCCCTAAACATTTGTGTGGCGATGTGCTCTAGTTTACCAGAGCGTGCGGTCACTGCATTCTGGGAACATAGGCGGGCACAGGAGTTGCCGTGAGTCTAGCAATGGGACATTAATTCCTCATATTCTTATCTCTGTGTCCGTGTGGTTATTATGGTAATTTTCCTTCTATTTGACAATATTCTCAGAAGAGATGCTTCTTTGAAGAAAGTGAAAGTAGAATGAATAAAATGGGACTGAACTTTCAACAGTTAGATTAGGAAGTGTTATGAACCAATGAAATTCCTTCTTTTAAAGTCTCATGGATTTGTTTACGCTTACGATGTGGGTTCGTATGACGTTCCAGCGCGATTTGTGTAATTGCTTTTAAAAGTAATATACGATTGTTCAAAGTTTAAAAAAACTATTTTCATAAGTATCCTACATAATGTATTCTATTACTATGTTCATTAAATACTTAAATATGTGTTTTTAATCATTAAAAACATTTGCGTCTTTTGCGTACGGGGCGCAGTACATGATGTCATACGTAAGCTTTGATGCGGTGCATAACGTGAAAGTGTATTCGTAGCGTATGCTGAGAATGATTAGCAGTACAAACTATGGCGCGATCACTCTCTCATTGTCAAATCAGAGCACAAGGCGCGCTATGAGAATTGTTACAAGTGGTCACTCATTGGCGATCCGATTCAGCTGTGTGGCTTATCCACGTATCATAATGTTAATTTTTAAGACTGTTTAAGTTTGAGGTTTGTATGAAATACTATGCTATAGGCAGATATGGATCTTTAGGGAGCACTTATCTCCATGAAGGTTGGTTATTACCATTTATATATATGTGCTTGAGAGAGGGAAAAGAAGTTTGTCAGAATGGTGAGGATTGGTCAATAGCACCAGATCACTCCTTTCTTTGTGGACACATACAATTGCATGGCTCTTGTAATCAAGATGCGGCTAATATGGGCTGAGTTTTGAAAGGCACTCCGACACCTGCTATCATAACAACGTTCAGTTTACTGGCAAACTTATCGATTATCGTTTAAATTCTCCTTTTTCACATGCGTTCAACCTGTCTTTCATTGCCTGAGCTGCGATTTCGACGGGGCCCTGGATTTGTGTCTCTGCAGTATGGTGTCTCCCAACGCAGATTATAACCAGCTGATGAGCCCCTTAGTGGTTCATGACTTGCACTGTTCTGGCGGCGGGATTATGGCCTCAGCAGCGATACATGGAATAATGGGACATTGGAATGTTTTTGCAGCAGCGCATGACTTCTTGGCACGCAGTTACATTGAAGATGATCCGAGTTTTCCTCCGATGGTGATAGAGGCTCCAGTCATTGGGGAACATGCATGTTCATTCCCACTATTGAATTGGATGGCTGAAATGTTTTCAGATGAGAACAATGACTTCCTCTTGGAGGCTGTTGCTACATACTGTGCTTATACGCTGTTGGATTAAGACTCTTTGATTTTTCTACCTTTTCTTTATTATTTAGTTACTGATTTTTATCAAAGATCGAATAATATTTTTTTGCGAAATTGAACTTGACTCTGCTTTTTAGGCTTGGACTTTGCGTTTGTAATTTGCCCACGTTTATATTATGTGCTTTGGTCAAGGAAACGTTTCGTGGGCTGAGCCTTGCACTTACACCGTGTTAAGTTAGCATGGGTTTATTAGAAGCTTAAACGCCATTTTTGTTTTCCTTCTCTGCTTTGCACACAACACGCACTTGCAATATTGTTTAGAGAAGGGTGAGTATTTTGCTTCATATGAAAATAATTTGATGTACTACATTTGTAGACTGCCTCACTACTTTAGTGTGTATAGTGAGAGCATGAAACATCAAGGTTATCATGGATACTGTGTGTGTTATTCGGAATGATCTTTGCACGTTCGAGCCATAAGACATATGCAGCAGTGGCATCTCTGATACTGGCGCGTTTAGTAATGCACTGTGCAGGCATAATTACACACAGTTGGAGTACATTTGTATCTTGACAGTTTGTGTAGAACTCAATGTGATCCACTGCTGCTGAGTAACATAGGTATGGGTCTGCCTATGTAGTCGTATGAGATCTTCTGTAGTTATAAACTAACCTACTAAGTAGGGAGGGTGAAATCTAGGTATATTTTAAATCTGTTTCCCTTTTGCATTATAGGATGCTTTCTCCCTTTGTATTTTATGGAATAGTAACAATGCTGACAACTTTGTTTCTGATAATATGTTTGCTTGTATTATCTAAACTACTGGGCATGAGATTACGGTGGTAGAAATAAACATTTGAAATTTGAAGGTGTCTTTATTTAGTGCTTGTTTTGGACTGGTGTAAGACTGTAACAAAAGAGTGCTCTTGTTATCTACCTTACCTGAGGTAACCTAAGTCGCATGTTGTGGGTTGAGTAATATTTGGTGTTTTTGCTATTTGCTTTAGATTCACTGAAAAAAACCATAGGTTTCACACACGTTATGGTTAGAAATTAGCATTTAAAAAACCTTAGAAATTCACTGAAAAAAACATAGGTTTTCACACATGTTATAGTTAGCTGGACATTACACTCATACAAAACCATTGAAATTCCCCCGTTATAGTTAGTTCAGCTAACTATAACTTACTTGCCCGCAATGCACTACTGATGATGTCACATATAGCATCACTCATCACTTGGTCAGTGACATCACTCATGACATCACTGATGACATCTCAATTGACATCACTGATGACATCACTGATGATATCATCCTTGTGAAAGAGTGGGAGACCTCCTCTCAGCGTAATATAACCCTTGATACACACCTTCAAAAATAGAAAGTAAACATTTTTTTAAAAATGGAGATACCAATACCACTTACCAACAAGCTATTCAGTAATTCCGCCATCTATATTCACATCCTCTCATTCACCAACAGTTCTATATAGTCACTTATGCCTGTACTCACTCATCATATGCACTCATACACTTATACATCCTGTTACACACCTACACTCATCCATAGACTTACTGACACACATACTCACACATGCAAATAAACTATCCATTTATTTGCAAATACAGGATATATACATAGCACTACACTTACTTTTACAGAAACGTACATATACTTACTCTCTTAAACAATCACTTAAAGAAACACATATTTATTTATACAGGAACTCTTCCAATCTCTCACTCTCACAAATAATCACGTATATACATCAATACTCATATATAGTAGATTAAAACATATGTAGTTACTCATAAAGATTCAATTGAGACAGTCAATCTCTCACTAACACACCCATACACACACGCATGCACCCATACAGTCCTGCACATATGCTGTCTTCGAAACACATACAAATAGTGAGTCACTCATGCATGCATCTATGCGCTAAGTAATACTCCCCAACAAACCATACAGACACTCATACTGATACTCAAAAACTAATAACTCATATAGACACTCATGTAGCTACTCACAAACCCATGGAGCCAATTATAGACAAAGTGAGACACTGATACAGATATTTACATATTTAAACATTACTCGCTAATACATTTATTCACTAAGATACACTTAATAAGTAAGTTATGCAATCATTTTTGTAAAAAAAATCAATTGAGACATTTATTTATCCATTTATTCTTCCATCGACCTTGCGATACACATATAGAAAACATATTTAAATTTCAGAAAAAAACATTCACTGGATGATGTCATCAATGATGTCATTTGAGATGGCATCAGTGATGTCATGAGTGATGTCACTGACCATGTCATGAGTGATGTTATATGTGACGTCATCAGCAGTGCATTGAGGGCAGGCGAGTTATAGTTAGCTGAACTAACTATAACAGGGGAATTTCAATGGTTTTGTATGAGTGGAGTGTAATGTCCAGCTAACTATAACATGTGTGAAACCTATGTTTTTTTCATTGAATATATATATATATTCCGCCGCAGCGCTAACGGGGTGGGGCGGCCGCACGGCGGCCGCATGCTGGTGACAGAACCGCTCCGTCACCAGCCGCGGTTGAGCTGTGCTGGTGACGGAGCGGTTCTGTCATGACCCGCCCCGCTCATTAGAACGGCCGCGCAGGCGCGAAATCAGCGCCGCGCAGGCGCGGCGGCTGGGCCATGACGGAACCGCTCCGTCATCAGCACAGCCCAACCGTAGCTGATGACGGAGCGGTTCCGTCATCAGCAGGGGAGGGGTTAAACAATCACTTATAGAAAAACATACTTATTTAAACAAGAACTCTTTAAATCTCTCACTCTCACATATACTCACTCATATACATCAATACTCACATATACTAGATTAAAACATATGTAGTTACTGATAAAGACACTAATGAGACAGTCATTCACTCACTAACACACGCATATACACACTCATCCACCCATACAGTCCTGCACATATGCCGTCTTCAAAACACATACAAACAGTGAGTCAGTCATTGATGCATCTATGTGCTAAGTAACACTCCCACCAAACCATACAGACACTCATACTGATACTAAAAAAAACATCTAATAACCCATATTCACACACATGTAGCTACTCACCAACCCATGCAGTCATTTATACACAAAGTGAAACACTGATATGTTATGTTATGTTATGTTATGTTATGTTATGTTATTACGTTTTATTGAGCGCGAACAGCTGCCCCAGCAACGAGGCGTCCAATAACTTGAGGGGGGGGAAGGAAAGGAAGGACTGGATGAGATTAAGATGGGGAGAATAGAAGTGTTTTGATCGCTTTACGAAAGGCCAGCAGGTTAGTCATGGAGCGAATGTGAAGTGGCAGGGAGTTCCAGAGCCTTGCCCCCAAGACTCTGAAAGAGCGACCGCCTATTCTGCTTAGCCTTATACGTGGGGTAACAACCAAGTTTTGACCCGAGGAGCGTAGGGCCCGCTGAGGGATGTAAGGCTCTAGGCGGTGCCTGCCTCTTTCTGCATGCAAATGCAATGCGTGCATTTTTAACATTGCCGCGGGTGCAGCTTGAAGCTGCACCCGCTGCAATGTTAAAAATAGAGGATGTGACCGCCAGGGTGGCGGTCACATCCTAATCGCACAGGAGGGGACTCCGCAGCCCATGCGGACGTCCCCTCCTCCTCAATGATCGCGGACGGACCCAAGTCCGTCCGCGATCATAATCGGCCCCTTATTCTTCCATCGACCTTTACATATACATATATAAAACATATTTATTTTTCAGAAAAGCACACATTTACTGGATGGTGTCATCAGTGATGTCATGAGTGATGTCACTGGCCATGTAATGAGTGATGTAATATGTGACGTCATCAGCAGTGCATTATGCGCGCAAGTTATAGTGAGTCCAACTAACTATAACGTGGAATTTCAATGGTTGTATGTCAGTAAAATTTCCAGCTAACTATAACTGATGTGAAACCTATGGTTTTTTTTGTGAATATATCTTTATATATATATATATATATATATATATATATATATATATATATATATATATATATATATATATATATATATATATATATACAATCCGCAATAATTATAAACCAAATGCCAAAACCAGCACACACATTTTTGTAAATATCCAGCCTCAAAATGATCCTGCAAATCTAGGGCAAGTGCTCTTTTCCCAGTTACTACACAGTATTCGCCCATTCTACAAGGAGACCAGTTAATGCATTTTTATGTAGGACACTTGCATAATGCATGCTCAGATGTTCATTGATTAATACTGCTCAGTCATATTCCTTATTTTGCACTTCTGACAGAATTCCTACAAAAATTCTAGGCATGAGTGAAATTCTTCATCATCAATCAATCAATCAATCAATCAGAACATTTGTAAAGCACACTGCTCACCCATGAGGGTCTCAAGGCACTGGGCGGGAGGGGTACTGCTACTGCTCGAATAGCCAGGTCTTGAGTAACCTCCTGAACGTTAGTAGGTGCTGGGTCTGCCGTAGGAGGATGCGGAGGGTGCTCTAGGTCTTGGTGGGTAGGTGGGAGAACGATCTGCCACCGGTGGTCGTTCTTCAGATACGGGGGATGGTGGCGAGGGCTAGGTCGGCGGAGCGGAGCTGGCGGTTCGGGGTGTAGAAGGTGAGTCGTCTGTTGAGGTATGCCGGTCCGGTGTTGTGGAGTGCTTTGTGTGCGTGGGTGAGGATCTTGAAGGGGATCCTTTCCTTGACAGGAAGCCAGTGCAGGTCTCTCAGGTGTGGTGTGATGTAGCTGTAGCGAGGGATGTTGAGGAACAAGAGTGCAGAGGCATTCTGTATGCGTTGTAGTCATCTTAGGAGTTTGGCCGATGTTCCTGCGTAGCGGGGGTTTCCGTAGTGTAACCTGCTGCTGACAAGTGCCTGGGTTACCGTTCTTCTTGTGTCAGTGGGGATCCACCTGTATATCTTGCAGAGCATGCAGAGATTGTTGAAGTAGGAGGACGAGACGACGTTGACTTGCTTGGTCATGGAGAGTGTTGAGTTGAGGATGAACCCTAGGTTGAGTGCATGGTCGGTGGGTGCTGGTGCTGCTCCCAGTGTGGTCGGCCACCAGGAGTTGTCCCAGGCTGAGGGGGTCGAGCCGAGGATGAGGACTTCCGTCTTGTCCGAGTTTAGCTTCAGAAGGCTGTTCTTCATCCATTCGGCAACAGCCTTCATTCCTTCGTGGAGGTTGATTTTGGCAGTGAGGGGGTCGTTGGTGAGGGAGAGGGTCAGATGGGTGTCGTTGGCATAGGAGATGAAATTGAGGTTGTGCAGTCGGGCGACGGTGATGGTAAACAATGTTGGCCTGAGTGATGAACCTTGGGGTATGCTGAAGATGATCTCGGTGGCTTTGGATCGGAAAGGGAGGAGGCGGACGCTCTGGGTTCTGCCAGAGCGGAAGGAGGTGGTCCATTCCAGTGCCTTGTCTCGCTCGGATCCCTGCATTGTGGATGCATGTGTGTAGGGTGCAGTGGCAGACAGTGTCGAAGGTGGCTGACAGGTCCAGGAGGATGAGGGCAGAGATCGCCGTTGTCCAGCAGGGCCCTGATGTCATTGGTAGTGGCAATGAGGGCAGTTTTGGTGCTGTGGTTGCTGCGGAACCTGGACTGAGATGAGGCCAGGATACTGTTCTCCTTGAGGTAGTGGGTAAGTTGTCTGTTGACAGTCTTCTCGATGACCTTTGCCGGGAACGGGAGATAGGAGATGGGTCAGAAGTTCTTGAGGTCCTTTGGGTCAGACTTGGGTTTTTTGAGTAAGGCGTTGATCTCAGCATGATTCCATCTCTCCGGGAAGGACACAGTTTCGAAGGACATGTTGATGGCCTTGCAGAGATGGGGTGCGATGGTGGCACTGGCTTTGTAGAAGATGTGGTGTGGGTATGGGTCTCTTCTGTTGATATAAATTCTCATCAAACAAGAAGAAGTTGTCCTCCAGGCATCTATTTGCCATCCTTAACTGCACCTGTGTGTGGATCCAATGGCAAACATGTTTTTCACTTAGTTTAAACTCCAGTGCCTTCAGGCCATCATCATAAGTGATGCTGGTATAGAGGGTAGCGCTGTCTAATGCAATTAAAACATAATCCTTATCCATTGATATATCATTTTAAGAAATGTGCTACTGTCTTTCATATAGGATGGTAGTTTCACAGCATACGGTTTGAGGAAAAAGTCTATGTACATAAAGCAATTTCCCGACATGCTTCCATTGGCTGAGATGATTGGGTGACCAGGTGGGCAGCATACGTTTTTGGGCACCTTTTGTATTAGGTATAGTACAGGTGTTTCATTCCGTAGGAACTTATATTCATCATGTGACAACAGATTTAGGCCAAACCATTTTTACAATTCCAAATTGAAATCAACATGCGCTTTTGCCATGACTTCTCGCTCTCACTTTCTGTAGCAGTCTCTCTAGTACAGCCGATTACAGGCTTCTTGTATGTACATTTCCATGGGCCACAACTTTATATTCCGACTCTTTATCAGAATTGCGTACCACAATTTGTTTGTTCCTTAGTTTGGTCACCAATTCATGGTACTTCCATTCTTTTTCAGTATGCTTAATGTTCTTCATGTTGATTGACTTATTTATGGTTTTGAGCCCCTCTTCAAGTTCTTGAAAGGTATCAATGTTATCCTTGGTTGTAGTCTGCGTTGCTCTCGACCGCAGTTTGAATAGTGTGATTACTGTGTCACCTGATTACAGATTCTGTTCCGTGATGATATCCTGTATAGGTATGTAGACATTTTGAGTTTCACTCTCCATCTCCAATTCCCTCATAGCTTAAAGAACCAGTAAGTCTGCAGTTTAAGTTTTCTGATGTACTTAAATGTATCAATTCGGACCTGAGGATAATTCATGGTGTACTCTGGGCAAAAGGAGAAACCCAGTAATAAAGTCTCTACATCAGCTTTGGTTAAAGTTAAGTTTGTGATTTTGATGATGGATTTCTGTTGGTCTGTAATATTAGAGATTACTTTCTTCTCAATGATTGTTTGGTGTTTTGTTTTGCTTTCCCGTCTCTTTGGGGTTTTGTTGCTTCTTCAGCCTTACCTGCACCTCAGTTTAAAATTTTGTAATCAATTCACTCTATGATCTTGCATTTGAAGTTTTTTCCAGACTTTGAATTTCCTCAAGAATATTTGTTTGATCTTTATCTGCATATTTAATTAATATCCAAACTAATCCAGCTGAGGCCTCTAGATTGCTTGTTGCACATTCTTCAAGCATATATGGGTCCAAATTCCCGAAACTTTGTGCAATTAGAATCTGCAGTCCTCATGGTATGGTTGCAGCTCCAAACGCAGTATCATGAAATATAGGAAAACAATGTGGTTTATTGGTATAGGTTTATCGATGACCTGTTTGTTATTTGGAGGGGCACTCAAATGGAAGCACAAAACTTTTTGGATTTTATTGAGAACACCAATCTGAATCTCCAGTATATGTAACCGATGGTCATCTAGAGACAACATTTTATAGAAATCCCACTGCTGGCAATAACCTGTTGCACGCCCCCAGTTTCCATCCACCTAGTTTGATAAGGAGCATTCCCCATGGGGAAGCCCTTAGGGTGAAAAGGAACTGTATCGAGCAGGTTGAGGCTCAAAAAGAAATGAGAAGTCTGAAAGCTAGATTTTGCAAAAGGGGTTATCCCGATGACTGGGTGGATTCTGCAGTAGCGAAAGCGGAGAAACAGGGTAGGGAGAAAGTACTCTATGAACAAAATCAATGAAAGAAAAACACAGAGAATGACCAGCAATCCCAGTTTAGACTCATAACTAATGCTGTGTGCAATAAGCCAATATTAGAGGAATATAAAGCACATATTGGTACTTAAATACACAATGACCCAATTTTAGGTAAATCTCCACCTCACAATCCTGAGATTACATTCAGAAGAGCTCTTAACATGAGACACAGCCTAGTGAGCAACACATTGAGAGATGTGAAAACCATAGTAAGTATGTTAGATTAGACTACATATTTTCAACAGGCAAAAATCCAGCCAAGCCATAATTAATAGAGAACCTAAAATCATCTCCGACCATAATGCATTACCCCTAACAGCCGTTAAGAGGGAACACGGAAGCTGAACGTTTGATAGGAAATAACTGGCCAACAAAGAGTATATCAGCCACATTACTAGTTGGGCCCAAGAATTTTTTTTATATTAATCAGTACAGTGCTTCAAGATGTGTGGTTTGGAACTGCTTTAAACAGCTCTTAGAGGTGAGACAATGAGCTATCGAGCTAGAGCCTGGAAACAAAGCAGTATAAGGTACCACCAGAGGATGCAAGAGCTTGCCAGGGCCGAAGAGGAACATATTACAAAAATAGGTCAAGGTGAAAATGGGAAACGTGCTATGTACCATCTGTTGGTATTAAAAACTGAGCTTAACTCTGGCTTGACCCAAAAAGCTGCTGAGATATATAAAATACATCAGAAAGAAGTGAATGAGAATGGAAAAAAAGGTTGGCAAACAACTTGCACTACGTACACGTCAGAAAATTTCCTACAACTACATTACAAACATACAATCAGGGGGGCAGACGCTCACGCAAACATCCAACATAATTAACGCATTCCAACAATACTATCAGAACCTGTACCAGAAGTATAATACAGCTAACAGGGCAGAATCAGACAATTTTCTGAGCAACTTCCTTGACCATCCTGAGGCTAGTAGTGTCATTGATGATAACACCCGGGAAGATCTTGAGAAAGAAATCAACCTTACATAAATACAGATTGCCTTGTCCATGCTTGCCTCTGGGAAAGCTGCAGGCCCAGTCAAAATACCCCTTGAACTATATAAAATTCTCAGTCATAGTTTAGGGCCGCTTATCCACGATCTATTCCTAGGGATTCAATGGAGCGGCAGTCCTCCAATGTCCTGGAAAGAAACAAACATAATCATCTTTCCGAAAAAGGGAAAACCCCCAGATCAGTTATCATCCTATCGCTCAATCTCCCTAATTAATTCTGACTCCAAATTATATGCGAAAGTTATGGCCATCCGGCTTGGGAGGGTCATTGAGCGTCTGGTCTCCCCATGGCAGCATGGATTTATCCCAGGCAAAGGTACGACCAATCACACTCGTAAGGCCATCTCCTTATTCGATATAATGTCTGCTATGTGAGGCCAGATGTCGATGATTCTTCTGGATGCCGAGAAGGCCTTTGACTGCGTGTCTTGGAACTTTCTTTGGGCAGCATTGACCCGTTATAATTTTGGCCCCAAATTTCTCAAATCCATAATGGCAATGTATCTTGATCCTAAAGCAAAATTACAGATAATGGGTTCCGAATCAAACATGATCAATGTATCTAGAGGTACAAGGCAAGGATGTCCCTGCTCCCCAATATTGTTTGCCCTCTATATAAATACCTTAATCTTGAAACTTTTAGAAAATCCATTAATTAAACCTGTGGTGGTTGGCCAATTTGAAACAAAGGTATTGGCATATGCCGATGATATAGCGGTATTAACACCTAACCCTTTGGAAGCAATGTCTGAAATGGAGGCTCTAACACAAATGTATGGTCTCTATTCTGGCTATTCATTAAATAAAAAAACACAATCATGTTGTGTTCAGATAATATGATAATATCATTTGTAGCGACCATAGGAAAGCCGATAAAGCTACATACCTAGGCGTTAGTATAAGTCCAGAGTTTAAAGAATTCCCAAGCTTAACTATGAGCCATTATTAAGTATTGTAAGGAACGACCTAGACAGTGTGAATAGCTTACATCTTTCAATCATCGGTAGGGGAAGTTTCTTAAAGATGAATATCCTCCCCAGGGTGCTATATCTTTTCCGAGCTATCCCCTTGATCCTTGAAGATAATATTTTAAAAACACTAGAGTCTCTCATGTCCAAATTTATGTGGCAACAGGGTAAAATTAGAAGATATTTGAAATTCCTTTCACTTCCTCAGAATAGAGGAGGATTAGCAGTTCCCAACATGTTATTCTACTTTTGGTCTTCATACCTCCAATAGATGGCCCGCTTCTATATTCCATCCCCCCAATTGTGGATATGGAAACTTCAACAGTTCCATCTATTTATGAGCTGTCTCTCGGGCAGAAGGCTAAAGGTCTCTTTCTGAGACAAGTAGAAGCAAGCTATTACAAGAAAAGTAAATTCAAAGTTATCTCCAATGCTTGGAGAATTTGGTCAAGAGCCGCTAAATATATGCAAATTCCGAAAATCAACAGATACACTCCCTTATGGCACTCTAACATACTCCCCGATTCAGGGAACAATGTCATCTCAAAAAGATGGCAATCCTTAGGTATCACTACAGTAGGGGACTTCCTGGGGAAAACTTAGCTACTACATTTGCAGACACACAGACAAAATTTCTAACCTAATGGGCACTACCTCAAATTCATTCAGGTACTTACTATACTCAAACCTAGAGCTCCCAACATCAACTTGGGGAGAAGTGAAATTATTGAAACTATCGCTAATAAGACCACAAGATTTGGGATAAATCTATGGTCAATTGTTGGATAAACTACAAGACGATGTAGAGCAAACAGAAGTAGCCTGGGCCGACAAATTGGGTAACCGAAATGTAGATATCGATATGAGCTTACATCTATCATCACGCCTTCTTATGTCAGCTAGCCTAAAAGCCCAGACTTACAAAACCATATATAATCTGTACTTTACCCCCGCTAAACTACATGCGTGGGGCAAAAGGGAGAATGATCACTGCCCCAGATGCCTAATTGGTCCCGCAAATCTAATATATATGTTTAGTGAGTGTAAAGAATTAAAACTAATTAAGAACATTATCTCCGAATTCTGGGAAGAGGTGTTCAGCCATAAAGTAGCTGACTCCCCCACTCTACATTTGCTTGGAGCCGACATCACACTCAATCTTAAAATGGAGGAAGAAGCAATGCTTTTTATAGGCTCTGCAGTTCGTAGATCAATACTAGCAGCACAATGGAAAGACTCAGATCCACCGAGATTTCAAATGTGGCTAGCGCGCCTTCTTGGGGTCTTCAATCAGGAAAGTGCCATCTATGCTACCAGAGGGATAAAAGCCGCTGTGCGTGGCAACACAATTTGTCTGCTTATCACTAACTGGAAGAGGGGGGGTTAGCTCAAGGTCATGATGAATTAATGAAATGTGCCTTCCTCCCTGCTTCGCTTTTTTTGTTTCTCCTTTTTTTTAATCATTTGTGTCTATTCAATTTGATAGGACAACCTCTGTCTTTTTCTTTCTTCTTTTCTCTCTAACAGTATGAGATAGAATTATATATGATAATTGTTTCCTGTATTACTGTATTTTGACATATGTCTTAACCGGTTCTGACAATAAAAAAAATTAAAAAAAAAATAGGAACACAAATGTACAGATATGTGTACTAACCCAATGGGGTAATATATAGTACTGTGTGAACAGTAAATATGAGGCTGAATATTCAAATAAGCCAAAGAGCATTTATCATAAATAATTTTGGTACTTGCGGATTTAACTGATGAACTTCATAAAAACTACAAATCTGTTGTTTATGTTCATGACAATTTAGTTTTGAAACCCGAAAAGGACAATGAATTTGTAAAACTATGAGTCTTTTGTCTATATATAGTTTGAAAGTGGTATAAGCATGCCGGTAATAGTGCTTCATGATTGGTAAACAAAGCTAGGATCAGCCGAAACGCGTCTGATGGCTGCTTGACAAAATAAACAGGTATAATCGCACACAGCGTTGTCTCCCTTTTTCAAGGATTTTTGCAAAAAATACTTATATATATATATATATATATATATATATATATATATATATATATATATATATATATATATATATATATATATATATATATATATATATATATATATATATATTGTCGCTCCAGGTTGTCCACCTCTTGAGTAGCACACTTAGTTGGTGTTTACTAGTGCAATTATTGCAACCTGAAGTAGAAAAAAAAGGTGTAAATGTTTATTAGATTTTCTTTGTTAGTTTTGTTTATCAGTTGATTTAGCTAAGGTTTTAAAAATAATCCCTCTATCCTTGTAGTGTAATGGACCTGAGAACACTGCCTAAATCATAGATGCTAGCAACCCCGCAATCTAGGCCAGGGGAAACAGCATCACATTGCATATGTTACAACGCATGTGATTACAAAACGGTCGTTGTAACGACCGCGTCGTTACATCGCAGTACCATTACAATGCAAGTCGGTACAACAACGTGCTCTAGGGGGGGGGAGTCTAAACTGAAGAATAGTGTAATTTAGTATTCCAACACCTTCCCTACTGTTGCACACACATTTAGTTGGAATAATACATTATACTATTCCTAAATCCAGTGCGCCTCCTAGAGCAAGTCATTGTGATGACTTGCGTTGTAATGGTACAGCGATGTAACAACGCATGAATAGTAAACGCGTTTGATGTACCAGATATGCTCCTGGGCCAGGGATCTCAAAGACCCTATCTGTTTGGATAGAGAAGATTTCAACTCCTGTTTGATGGATTTCACTTTCAGGGGAGGAAGCAGCAATTTGGCTTTGATAGAATTCACCTGAAACCCCAAGAATTCTAAATGGTGTAAGGGAATCGTCATGGGTTTTTGGAATATACCACAAACCCCAGATCCTTTAACATAGATATACTATCAAAGATGGATGCATAATCAGTTCCTTCTTGTCCTGTGCTAAGAGAAGCATGTCGCCAGAAAGGTGATCATAAAAACCTTCAATTCCTATAGGCGGACGACCACTGGTTTCAGACATTTGGTGCACAACCAGGGGGCTAAAGAGAGACTGAAGGGAAGGGACTGGTACTCATACTATTGACCTCCCCAGTGGAACTGAAAGTCCCATCTGTGAGAGGGTCAAATGGGAACTAACAGGCATCCTTCAGATTGAGACAACCCATCCAATCTCCTTCTTGAAGCAGATCCCTCCGAAGATAGATGCCTTCCATCTTGAAATGGTGATAAATCACAAACGGTTGAATTGCCTGAGGAGGATTCATAACTGTAGAAAGGTTATCAGCAGCACAATAATTTAGCGAAGATTTTTAAGAGAGGGGCGATATGAATCAAAGCAATCAGGTGACTTGTCCTGCTTAAGTAAAAGCGTTATCATTGCCTCATGGAGGGATTGCGGAAGGAGGCCATTATCAAAGGAGTCATTATACATGGCAGCTAGATGAAGCTCAAGAAGCGTTGCAAAGGTCTTATAAAATGATGCGGGGAGACCATCCCAACCAGGGGACTTGTCACTGGGTAAACTATTTATGGGAGCGAGTATTTAATCTTTGGAGAAGGGCTCATCTAAGAATTTACGATGGTAGTCTGCAAGCTAGACCAATGTGATTATATCCAAGTATTGGTTGAAATCCTCACACGAGGGGGTGGGTCCTGCGGTGTAGAGTTGCGAGTAGTATTCCGTAAATTGAGTCTTGATTTCATATGGGGAGGTCGTTCTGGTGAGGCCAGCGTCCCGGAGGGCTGTGATATATGACGCAGCATGGGGAGGATGCAGAAGGTTGGCCAGGGTCTTGCCAGGCCGATCGTCCTCACCAAAACGGCGAGCCCGGACTTCTCTGCCAAGGAACGAGAGTTCCCAGGTGCCAAACATGAGTGAAAAAATAAGGGTCGTCCGAGTTAGGGTCGTATACAGCGGCGATAGTCATAGGTTGGGACAGAAGTGAGCCATACAGAATGAAGCAGTGTCCTTCAGGGTCAGTAAGAACTTGAGCCGTGGTCCATGGTAGTCCCCTCCTTATCAAGATGGACACCCCCTGATAATAGGAGGAATAGAAAGGGTAGTGCGATTCCCCCCCAACAACGCGATTGGAGTCTAGTGGAGGTCGCTGGTAACAGGTGAGTTTCCTGTAAAAGTCATATGTCAACTTTGTGAGTGGATAAGCCTGGCCTTGCAATGGTCATTAAGACCGCGGATATTCCAGGTCCAGCAAACGGCTTCAGTCATACAACTCTGGACCAGGATAAGATCGGGCGCAGGGCAGCAAGTCCAGGCCATGGCTGTGGCCATAAGTTGGTGTGGGAAAAGGTAAAAACAACAGTTGAACGACAGAATGCAGAACAATGTCATACATTCGCCCCGGTACAGAGATCTGGGCCTAAATCCATCGTTTTTTTGCTCACCATGCCATTCCAGTTTGAACCCAGCCATATGCAAATCAGTCTGACCCTGTGCCCCATGGGAACATTCCAGCCCGAACACACAAGCCAGGTCCTCCCTGGACTGGAAACAAGCATCCTAGGACGGGTTTCAGGCTTTCAGCCCTCATCAGCCTGGATAGCTTGATTCCAATGGCATGGAGAGCACGGGACTCATTGCTGAGCATATTCGTCCCACTCGGGGTGACAAATGTAAAAACAACAGTTGATGGACAGAATGCAGAACAATGTCCTATATTCACCCCAGTACAGAGATCTGGGCCTAAATCAATTGTTGTTTTGCTCACCATGCTATTCCAGTTTGAACCCAGCCATATGCAAATCAGTCTTGACCCTGTGTCCCATGGGAACAGTCCAGCCCAAACTGCCAAGCCAGGTTCTCCCTGGACTGGAAACAAGCATCCTAGGACCGGTTTCGGGCTTTCAGCCCTCATCAGCCAGGATAGCATGAATCCAGTGACATGGAGAGCATGACCCAGAATGGTCCAGCCCGAACTGCCAAGCCAGGTCCTCCCTGGACTAGAAACAAGCATCCTAGGACCGATTTAGGGGCTTTGAGCCCGCATCAGCCAGGATAGCTTGATTCCAGTGGCATGGAGAGCATGGGACTAACGTCTGAGCATACCCTTCCCACTCAGCCTGACAAATTTGAAAACAACAGTTGATGGACAGAATGCTGAACAATGTCATGCATTCACCCCAGTACAGATATCTGGGCCTAAATCCATCATTTTTTTGATCACCATGCCATTCCAATTTGAACCAAGCCATATGCAAATCAGTCTTGACACAGTGCCCCATGGGAACAGTGCAGCCCGAACTGCCAAGCCAGGTCCTCCCTGGACTGGAAACAAGCATCCTAGGACAGGTTGAGCATGAGAGCTCGATGGTGAAGAGCGTGATGATTTTTCAAGTTTCTTTGCAAAGGTGAGGGCGTCTCTAGGGTCAGGAAATACAAGTGTTTTTGCACCCTGTCGGACTCTCTGTTGTGCTGGATACACTTAAGAGTAAGAGACTTCGTGATTTTGCAGAATCCGCTTTGCAGGAAGGAATTCATGCCGGGCAGCCTGGACATTAATAGTGTAATTCAGAAAGAACGAAAGTGAGTTGCTTGATGGTTTATTTTGCCCATGTCCCTAGCCGCATGGAGAATGGCATCCCTATCCCGGAATTTTAGAATTTTTGCAATTATGGTTCGAAGAGGTAGTCCGGAACCAGGGTGTGGACCTAGAGAGTGATGTGCATGTTCGACAATAAAAACTGAGGAGAGTACATCACTGAAGAGTTCCTTGACCAGTTGCTCCAATAAAGTCTTCCATACGGGCTATGTTGGTGGATTCCGGGACGCCAGTTATGCGCGCCTCCAAGTCCTCATTTTTCTCCCGAATGATAGCTAGGATTTTGTCCATCTGCCGTAATTTCTGATGATCCTGAGTGGCAGCATCCTCAGCGTCGGAGACCCTAGACTCGACGTGGAGAAGGCGATTGGCGTGGGAATCAACACGTGACTTAACAGAGTCCAGCCGGGCAGAGAGCTGATCCAGTTGGGTCACTATTCCAGTGACTGTTGATTTTACATCCAACATAATTGCTTTTAGGTCATCGTCACGGGTAGCAGGTGAGTCATGGTGGCTGCGGGGTCCCCACTGTCCGAATGAGCGCCATCCTGGTGAGTCGACCTGCGCTGATCAAAGGCAATTTTGGGCTGTTTGGGGCCGGTCCTCACCAAGGCAGACGATCCAAAGAGTAGGCACCACCAGGAAGAGGGGAGAGACAGAGTACCCAAAATAAGCAGATGACATGCAGACTGATCAGCCCACCGCAGTAGATGTAGAGCAGCCAGGAAGGATCACTAGATCACCTCCGAATGTGGACAGCAACAGACGGCCTCTAGGACCGGAGAGCACTTCGACGGAGGAGTGTGGCAGACAGCATGGGCAACAGGACGTCAGCACAGCAAGGGAGGGCCCCACCGGCGCGACACCCCAACAAAACAGAGGCCAGTTAAGAAGGCAAATGGACAGACTGAACTCTGCAATGAGTCTAGGCCATCTCCAAGATCGGGGCCCACCCCGCAAAACCAGCAATGGTGAGGCTGAGCAGGAGGCAGAGGAGAGCGTTAGCGGTGGAGGTGGTCGCACAACACGCCAGAGGCCCCCAGAGTAGATATCAGGGAGGGGGAGAAGGTGTTCAATAAGGTCAACATCCAAAGAGCACCGCAGTCTAGGCACAGCTGCTTAGCAGTTACAGACTGAACAGGGGAAATGGCAGTGTCACCAGGAAAAGGAGCAGCGGAGGACAGTTCTGGCAGGGTCGGCCTTAGGCATGTGCAAGCTGTGCACCTGCACAGGGCCACCAAACCTCAGGGGCCACCACACCAATATATATCCTTAATATAATAATCCTCTGAGGATGGATACATATTTGCGTGGTAGCCCCTGGCAGGGATTTGGCGGCCTCCGGCTCTGTTCCACTTCCAAACACCCTGACCCCCCTCCCCCTCTTCACTGGCCTCCGCGCTCCGCCCCACCCAGATCCCCTCTTCCGGGGCCCTCTACCTACGCTCCCTGCTCAGGGCCACCATGAGCCTAGAGCCGCCCCTGGTTCTGGCTGGTAGTGGATGCTGCGTGATGAGGAAAGGTCCTGACAATTGGCAGAGGAACCAGGGCGGCAATTCGACAGGGTAGTCCAGAGAGGGCACACCAGTTGAGGCAAGTAGCAGATTGGAGATCTGGTGGGCCCACAAGTCACCAAGCAGAGGGGACAGACATCTGGCGTGAGGAGGGCATCAGAGATCAAAGTGCGCACTGCACTGCGCCCAGGCTACGGAGTAGAAGCTACCTCCGGAGAAAGGCCTGAAGGAAGAGTTGCCAACGAACGGTTGCGGGTGTAAGCCGGGGCGGGCTTGGGAGGTTCTGAATGGAAGCCCCGCAGCAGCTCTGGGGCAAAAATGGAGCAGGCAGAATATGGGCCATGGAAGTGGCAGAGACACGGGGCCAGGCACAACCAAGGGCCGGAGCATCACTGGCCGCTCGAGACTGAGGCTCCGAAGAAGGGGCGCACCCTGCCCCGGGAAGCAGCAGCAGGTGTGGTGGTAGGTTCAGGGCTACAGCAGATCACAGGGCCTGATCAGGTCCTGCTTGAAGCAAGGGGTGGCAAACCCAGCGTATGTGGACAGCCACAGCAAAGAAGTCCAGAATAGGCCTCAATGGTTCCAGACACCAGGGGTCAGATGTGAAGGGGCGCAGCATCACGGGCCACCGGAGGAGTCCGCAGGCTAGTGTGGATTCCCAGCACTGCAACAGTATGGGCGGGAGCGCACAGCAATCCGGGGGAGACGCGGCTGGGAGGCATGGGGCCTCACCGCTTCTGTCACCGAGCCCGTGCACTCAGAGCTAACAGTGAGGGCGCAGGGAGGAGCGGGAGCAGAAAATGGAGCCAGATGTACCGTGGGCACGGGCTGGGCAGATCAGCTCGTAAGCCCCCAACCTCGCCGCTGAGAGCCCCGCCAGCAATGACACTCACCGGGAGGAGAATTTTCAGACAACACTTCTGGTGCACGTAGCCCCAGGCAGCCCCGCCTGTAGCAGAGTGGAAGGGCCGGGCTCCGCCGACCCGCGAGGTGTAGGCCCACTGCCCAGCACCGCAGACAGGCAGCAGCTCTCAGCTCTCGAGAGACTCCGGGAGGCAGGAACAGCACTGGGCGATGTCGCTGGTAAGATTCAGACGGGGTACGTCGGGTGTAGCTTGTGAAAAGACCCTCGTCTTCAGGAAAAACTAACCTTTAGCAGAGTTCATTTGAGATAAAGACTAATCACAAACTGCTAGTGGAGATTTTTGGCAAGAAAGATATTGACGCATTATCCAACAGAATAAAAGGTGGGTTGTGGTGTTAAAGGAGTTTGAATTTGTAGTGTCATATCTGCCATGTGTGATGAATAACGTAGCAGATTGTTGTTCAAGGCTGTATGCAGAGTTTAGGACACAAAAGAGACACATTTGAATTTCGGGACGAACAGGAAACAGATTGTCTAATATCCTGTGGAATTGTGCAAGAAGAAAAATAGAGGGATAAAGTAAGAAGATGTAGATGTAGATTTACATGTTGTAGAGAACAGGGTGAAGAAATGGTGGTCTCTCAGATATAGTTTGTAGTTCACTCAAAGGTTATTACAAAGTCGATGAAGAACTTTCAGAAGAAGGTGATATGATTAAAGGGCCAATAGGCCGGTTCTGCCTGAGATTCTAAGGGGGTACTGATTGAGAGTGCACGGGAGGGTCACCGAGACAATAGAACGAGTAAGAAGTTACTGGTGGCAGTCAAAGGATCTCACAATTGAGTGATGAGAGAATGCATAGAGTGTGGGAAAAGTAACAAAATACGTAAGTGTAGGAACCAACCTATGATGGTCAGGGACAGAGCAGCTCATCAATGAGTTGAAATTGCACAAGACATAATTGGACCATTACAGATCTCTAGTACAAGCAAATGCATTATCACTTGCATAGACCTTATTCCGGGTGACCAGAGGTGAAAGTAATAAACCCACTAGAGACCAATGTGTGTATGGACTTCCTGAATCCTGAAGGTTGTTTTTTTTAAGAACAGGATTTCCGATGTTCCTGTATATGGACAATGGGGTACAGTTAGCAACCAGGCCCATAGATGCTTTCCTTTGGGAAAAAGGCATAAAGCACAATAAACCATCTCGAAATCACTCAGTGACTAATGACATCACTGAGCACTTTAACTAAAGTGGTTAAAGAAAGCAATCAACATTCCTAAGTAAATAGGCTTGATTGGGTCAAGGAACTCAAGACTAAAGTATATGTGTAAAGTATGACGCCACACTCCTCAACTGGTGTTACCCATTCTTCTTGTTCAAGGGGAGATCTTTAAACAATCAAGTAGATTACATGTGGGTGAACAAGTTGAAATTGTTGGGGATGGTGATGTACTCAGAAAGATTGAGTGTTGGCAGAACAAGGAAACTAAAGTAATAAAGAAATGGAAGGACATTTTGACAAGAGGATGTCTGTGAAAAAACTAATGTGTGCATTCGAGATTGGGTCAAAATAAAGAATCCAAGGTGAGGAGGGTAAGTGGAAGGAGAATTCTAGAAGTAAAGAAACCTAGCAGTTTTCAAATAGTATGTGTAATTTTTTGCATGGCAAAGTTGCAGACATGTTTTGAAACTTGTAATATGGAACTCTTAAACGAGAAATGTTCATATAAAATGCGATTGTTGTATTGTATAGTTAGTGAAATGGGAGGGAGGTGTGTGGGATACTTGACATGTACTTTCGCCTTTGCACATAGTGACAGCTGACCAGGATGTTCAAGAAAACATAAAGGGGCCAATTACAATGCGGCTGTTCGGTTTCCTTTCTGAGTACCTCATTACGATGGAGGCATTTGGAGGGAAACAGACCGGTCATTCCGGCTGGCTTCCGACGGGCTCAGAGAGGACATCCACCTTTCGGAATCCAGCCTATAATCGCAAAGGCAGGCCTTTTTGCCAGCATGGCCCCCTTTGGTGCACAGTCTCCAGTTCGAGACCTGTGGCCGGCACATTGAGGTGCTTGCCACGGGGTGCAGGGATGAACCACAACTCCCATTTCACTATGGGAGCATGCATTATGACAGGGTGTTGGTCAGTCATATGATCGATGTGGTGTCGGGCGAAAGTGATTTGGCCCAACATCGTAATGAGGGCCATAAAGTTCAATGATGAGCATGGAGCACTTTTTCTGAGTTTATTTATATACTGTAAACTGGCATGGGAATAGTTAATTTTGTATGTTTAGTATCAGCATCTCTTATGAATAAAGGTATATACAGCAAACTTTTTATGTTTAGTGTCCGTATGCATGGATGATATTTATAAATACATAATAAATAATATTATTTATTTTATAATATTATATGGGCCTGAATATGATGCCAGTCAACCAACACCATTTCAGTGAGGGAACCGCTGACCATTAATCGGTGGTTCCACACACCTAATTACATTGCAACCATTCTCTATGGAAGCTTGTGCTCTACTAGTCCTTCCATGTCAGAAAGGCTGATATGGAAAAGCTGTTAGAAACCAACATCATAATCCTGATGGTAGAAATGCTGTTATTAAGGTGCTATGAGGTCAATCCGACTAGCCACCGGGCTCCTTGAACCTGTCGGAACCACGTTGGATCCCCTAGCTGGTTTAAACTCTGACCACCATCTTGTAATACAGCGATCGGACTTTAAACCTACCATAATCAGGCCCTTAATTTCCTATTACCTCTTTAAACCATAAGAAAGAAAATAGAAACTGTCATTTAAATACAAATTTATAAAAAATTATACATTGGTATATTCGTATGTTATGTATATTTAAACTTTTTTTAAAGTATTCTAAAAATTGTGTTTTTGAAATTGCTGTATAGTGTAGTATGGTTTGGGTTTGTATGAAGATGTGTTGCTGTATTGTTTTGTTTATAATATACATCATAGTGTATTAGTTATGTGTGGTATACTATCATATGTGTTGTTGTAGATGTTATTATATTATTTATTATGAGATATGGAAATGTATTTGTTTGTGCAAGAGGGGTTTGTTTTTATTTTTTACAGGTATTTTGGTTCCGGAGTCATAGTTAAACTGGGGATACGTTTATGTAATTTTTTAACAAAAGGAAAAATGTATTACTTTATTAAAAATGAATATTTTGTAATAATTTCCTTTATTTTTCGGTTTTCATGGAGCATTTTTTTCTAAAATCTTTTTTATTTTTCCTATGGTTCTACAAGAAAGAGGATGACATTCAAGGATTTATTTTTGCATAGTTGAATTTTAGCATGTTTGTGGTTGTTATTTTTTAGAAGTAGATCTTGATGGACTACTTTTGGAATTTTAAATGCTTGAAAAAGATTTGCTGCTACAAAACTGTAAGTAATTTTAAATATTTTAATATGGGTGGGGAATGTCATGTGCATGTTTGTATTTTGGTAGTTGTAAGTTAAGGGCCCTATTTTGATGTCGGAAATGAAACTGGCCAGACATTCCGGTTGTCTTCCGACGGGCTCATGGAGCCCGACGGCCAGTCGTATCAGGCACATAATCCCTTAAGGACAGCATTTTCGCCATCATGATTATGATGTTAGTTTCCCACAGGCATTTTTATACCCCCTGTCAACAAAAACTCCCATTTTCCAGCATTGTAATAGAAGTGTTGAGTCCACTAACCAGAGGCCGGTCGGTCCTGATTTTGTGTAATTCCTAAAGTTATATAGGTTCTGTTTGTTAGGCACCATATACTAAGGGATTGGTGTAAAGTAGGCATGGGCGGAAAATCCGTTCCGCTCGCGGATTTTGCGGATTTTCGGGAAATCCGCAATCCGCGAGATTTGCGAATTTCCTGAAAAATCCGCAAATCCGCGAGCAGCGGATTTTGCTCGCACTGCTCGCACTGTTCGCGTGAGTTCGCGCCCCGCGAATAAGTGCGAAATTGCAGAAATACGATTTTAGCAAAACTGAAAGTAACTACTTACCAGGTTCAAAAGTTCAGGCTCATCATTAGTAGCCATTTCCTGTAGTGCTTCCTGAGGGGCCCCTCCAGAGTTCAGTTGCCAGTTGCAACTATTATCTGACCCTGCTCTGAACCTCAGAATAGTTACACATATGCCACAAAGGTCCTGAATTACAGCTAAGGGAGACAAGCAGGAGCCAGGCTGGAAGTTAAAATCCATTAATCAGCCCCTAATTCATTATTGTCAGTTGGGGCAGGGCAGGTGTTGTAACTAATTTTGCAACAATGAAAGCACTTAGCAAGTGCAAAAGATCACTAATCAGGGCGCACTAAGGAAGCAGGTGCCAGCTAAAAAAATATTCTGTGACACATTAATCAGCCCCAAATTAATTCAGGTCACTTGAGGCAGGGAAGGTGTGCTTTGCTTTGCCAAAAATAATGTACACTGGACAACCAGAGGGTGTGGTGATGAAACAGAGGGTGGCATGGGTGGGCCAGAGGGTGGCATGAGTAGTCAGAGAGTGGCAGTGGTGACAGAGAGTGGCAGTGATGAAGAAGAGTGTCCCAAACAGGTTGGACACGTAGAAACAACAAGTTCGCAAAACTTGCGACCCGACAGGTAAGTTCGCAAATTGCGAAATTGTAAAAACCCTCGCGAACTGGCAGAAACACGGGCGAACACAAAAAAAAAAAAAAATCCGCAAATTCGCGGGAATTCGCGGATTTTGCGGATTGCGAGTTTGCAAATCCGCAAATTCGCGGATTGCCAATCCGCAAAATCCGCTCATGCTTAGTGTAAAGACTGATTTCGAACACCCCCTCAGGATATGTCATTCTGTAGTCCTACTAGCTCACAGTGCCATCATACTTTCCCCCTAACCTTAGCAAGGCGGGGATAGTTTCTGCCAACCACTGTACATGACAACCCTGACATCTCAGGGATCGTTGAAGCAGTACAGTACTTTTCGCTCAGTCACTCGTGCTCACTTTTGCTCAGACAGATACACAGAATAAATAATTAGGTGTTTTCAATAAGTATTTATTGAACCAGCATCACTCTAGTGTAAAACATATGTGCTACATCTATCATTAGACATAAGAAAATGGATACAATTACAAGCACTAAAAGAGTAAATAGTAGATAGATTTCTACCATGGTGCTAAAGCAAGGAACATATGCAGGCATATAAAGCAGTAACCTTTCCGTACTCCTACTAATGCAAACCCTATCTACGTGTACCTAAAAGTACCTAATGTATATAGATGTGAAGCAGAATCCCTTAGGAAAAATCCAACCTCATTACCTGGTGGGAGTGAATGAAGGACCCTGTCTTGGTCTCGAATAGGACACCCCGCAAGGGATGTCAGAACACTTTGTGTTGATGATTTAGCGCACAGGCTCCAGTGTCAGTTTGGAAGAGCCTCCTCTGTATGCCCAGTGGAGGTGGAGTTATTTTACACCCAAAAGGTACCCACAGGGGTTCTTACTTGATCGATATGTTGCAATTATGTAAATCAACCTAGATCAATATTTGCAACTGTGTATAGCAGGCCTGTTGTACAAGGATGGCAATGTCGGTGACTTTTGTACAGTTATTATACAGAGTTCGCAGGGGATTAATATATGGTACAAATAATCCTCATTAATAATAAATGAGGAAGCTTTCATAGAAAATCACACAACATTTAGTCAACTCATAACTGAGTAAAAGATCAGCGCCAAAACTGGTATGTGGAGAAAGGTAAGATGAATGTAGGTGAAAGGTTGCTTTACTGTGTCAGCCTAGCTTATGAGGTATAACACCGAGTCCATAACAGTGAGGCTCATATTGACTTGTTTTATGTGGGGTGGCATGGTGAGCAAAAGATCAATGGATTTAACACAGATCTATTAACTGTGGGAGAATGTTTGATTTGCTCTGCATTCTATCCATCATATGTGTGTCTTTTGGTTTCTTTCCCTAAGTGCACCAGGTATGCTCAGATGTGGGTCCCGGACTCACTGTGCCACTGGGTTCAAGCTAATCTGCCTGATTAGGGGTGAAACCCCGTAACTGGTCCTAGGATGCTTGTTTCCAGTCCTGAGAGGACCTGACCTGGCAGTTCAGGCTGGATTGTTTCCTTTCGGCACAGGGTCATAACTGATTTGCATATGACTGGGCTCGAACTGGAATGTCATGGGGAGCAAAAATTGGATTCTGGGCCAAATCTCTGTACTGGGGTGAATTTATGACATTGTTCTGCATTCTGTCTATCAATTGTTCATTTATCCTGTGTAGAAGTAAGGCACATCCCAAAAGATAAAGACTCAGAGCACGCTAAATATGATTAAGAGCTTGAGCCCACTGAGTACATGCAGCAAGCAGTGACAGGATCGGAGTGCACCACACTGAGTTTAATGAAGAGTGTAGGTACTGAGAGCACTCATAGGTTACCGGTGCAGGCTCAGGGTCCACCTCAGTTGGGCAGGCACAGCACAGAAGAACAGGAGGTGAACCAGGAAGCCATTGGAGTCACTTTCGGGTTTTTCTTGGTTCTTGAAGCAGGGGAGAGGAAAGCAGGCATCAGGGCAGCTCAATCAGGCAGCGCAGCAGTCCCTTATAACACCTAAACAGCAAGATGGCAATCCTTATGCACAGCAGCCTTTATGACAGTATAGCTTTTTTCAGATCAGCACTGTACTAAAACCATGGAGTTTGAGTCCCTGTACTTATAATCAAAATTGTCTTTGTTCATTGGGTGACTTCAAAGGAACCCTTAGAAGTTCCCAACAATCCCTTTCAACCCGGCCCCGGCTTCAGACATCAGTAGGGAGTGATTCAGACCTTTGTGTGGACACAACCTATACCATTGTAAAGTGCAAACAACCACTCCTTCTCCCAGCCCATAAAGACCATCGTTATTTCCCCGGATTTGCAGATTGAGACAAACTACGCTGCTCTCTGCTCAAAGATTGTCTCGGTTTTGGACTCCACTGCTCCTTTAAAACTTCATGGGAGCAGGGGGAGACCTTCATCTCCCTTGTTCACGACTGCCTAGAAAACCTGAGGCTGGATTGCAGGCAAGCGGAGAGGAAGTGGAGACAGGCATATTTGGATAGGGATAGGCTGGCATGGAAAATAAAGCGGACAGAATATAAGAAAGAGATCCATAGAGCTAAAGCATCGTATTACTCCAACAAGATTACTGATGCCCCGAATAGCTCCCGCAGTATTTTTTATATTTTGAATATCCTTATCAGCCCGGACTGTGTTAAGAATGAGATCCCGCCTCTCAGGAACTGTGTGAGAATCTAGCTGGGTTCTTCCAGGATAAAATTAATAAGATCATTGAAGACTTGTGGGTGGATAGGCAACAATCTAGAGTTAACACCCCAGACTCCTCGGTATTGGTTGAGTGTGATAGACCTCTGAAGCAGGGCTAAGTCACCTCTCCTTCCCATCATTACAATCTTGGAGCGGCCCGCGAACAGGGAGGAGTTCAGTCCCGCCGCTGACTGCAGATGAGTTTAGGGGAGTGGCCTCTGTCATTACATCTGGGTCTCCTCTTGATCCGCTCCCATTGAAAATTTGGAAGGAGTTTGAGGTTGAGCTTTTTCCCACGCTCTTGTGGCTTGTTTGTAACCAGTCGCTCTCCACTGGAGTGGTTCCTTCGCAATGGAAGAGGGCGGTGGTGACTCCTATACTGAAAAAGCCCACCCTTGACCCCAAGTGCTTGAAGAACTTTAGACCCATCTCGCTTCTACCTTATCCAGCTAAAATTGTAGAGCGGGTGGTGGCAGGCATTCTTTCTAAAAATGTTTATTTATATGATGAGAGGAGCACTCACTTTGATATTATTCTTACTTATCTCTTATTTTTTACTGTTTATAAATTTAAACTCAAGCGTGCAGCTGAGGTAGCACGTCTGCCCTAAAACGTGCCTAACATTAGACAGCCTTATCTTAAGTGTATGCAACACTTAACCTTAGCGCACTGTTGCTGTATAGCGGAACCCGCTAAAAATTATATAGACACTCTTAAATGCGTTTTCAACAAAAGTTTTTAGTATTTTTACAACTGAATATTTTCAGAGCTTTATAAACACAATCCAATTTTGTTATTTGTTCAACACAAACAATGTTAACAAAAAAACATTTCAAAAACTTCAATGTCAGTTTCTTGAAACTTTTTACATTTCCTCTGTATATGCCCAATGCATTTCGAGCTGTATGCAGCTCTTCGTCGGGGGCCTGTAAAGATGAGATATAAAATACAATACAATCACTCCAAAATCTTCTGGTACATGGCGTTTCAATATGTTGAGGCACTCAAAATGATTTATAGAGAAAGCGGTAATGATACTACCAGATGAAACCATCACCAACACCTTAGTGCATGTGAAAATACAACACCAAAATGAACTTACTACATTCACGCTCCTCAGGAGCTTAATCCTTCTGCAAAAACAAAACATACAAACAAACCGATTTACCTGGCCTTATAACGGGGATTATTTCTCACCCAACCATGAACCCGCTGTGCTAAAAACTTTCTTACCTTGAACACCAACCAGTATTCAAGCAACAGTATCGTGTACCCTGCTGTTCGCTGTTCTGCCTAAAAGTAACACAGAAACCATGCCTTGTCAGCCGGGATAAATAACCCTGACAAAATTTTTTTAAACCTGACGAAAACTATAAACACCGCTGCTGGGCGCAGCACGCTCACCTTATTCTTCCAACTCAGCGTCCACAACGACCAACTCTCTATGACTCTCACGATCGTAACTCTATGGGAACAGTGGATGCGAGGTGAATCGCCTCGCCTGGTTCTATAAACAAATGTTCGCTGGACCTGATCCTTTTATTGATTGAAGAGTTGGCAAAAGTTATCCAAGAACTTTCAAGTGAAATTGACGAAATAAAACACAATCTAGAGTCTCGGATGGATAAAACTGACTGGGATAAATCGCTGGAGGATTTAAATTCCAACCTAGAGAGATACCAAAAGGAGCTCCAAGAGGGTAAACTGAGGAAGTTCAAACGTGACACTTTGGACTATAAATTAAATGAAGTGTACACGTGGGCTGAAGTCTACGCCCAACGCAGAACATTCCAGAAGAAAAAGACAGTGGTAACCTCAGAAGAGAGCTTAGTATCCGACAGTGAATTGAGCACAAATAGACCGGCAGCCCAAACTCAAATGACAGAAACAAGCTCTGGTCATACGTCAACTGACACTATTAAAACCACCACTACAAGCCAGCCTTTTTTAGCCCAGGGAGGGGATGCAAGCCAACCACCAGGGAAACAACAGAAAAAACAATCAAAACAAGGAGAGGAGGTAGAAGGAGTCCGAACAAGAAGCACGAGGTAAATCTGGTTCTAAATATTTCAAAAACGGAATTGACCAATGATGAAATGAGAGTGATGAACAAAGGTTTAGGATTTGTTCCAACGTATGACACCAACAAATTGGAAAATGAAGTTGTGTTCTACAAATTCATGAGGGTTCTCAAACTTAGACATTTTTTCACGAATGTGGTACCAGAACAAACCGCCAAAGAAGAACCAGAATTCCTTGAGTTTAAACCAAAATCCAAATTTCAAGCCCCAGTATCTCACAAGATTTTGGATGCTTTTGAAAACTCAGTCCTCAACGAAATGGAGAGTTTGAACCTGAAGAAGTCTAAAAGGAAAAATGTTTCTATCTATGACAGATCCATCATAAAGGGTCTTCAGGAAAATCAAAATATCCACATACAAAAAGCGGACAAAGGAGGTGCCATAGTTATTATGGATAAATCAATGTACCACCGGAAAGTGAATGAACACGTAGAGGATACCATGACGTATCTAAAACTGGAGAGAGATCCTACAGACGAATTACAACTAACTCTCAATGAAATCCTGAGTAAAGCTTTTGATCTAGGCCATATAACTACCACGACTAAACAATTTCTTACAGTATCTAATCCAAGGAGACCATCCCTCTATATGCTCCCGAAGGTGCATAAGAATCTCTTAGATCCCCCCATGCGTCCCATTGTGACCGGGTGTGGCACCATTTTTGAACCACTCGGTCAGTATATAGACACATTTTTGCAACCATTCGTCCAACAATGGCCATCTTATACCAAAGACACCAATGATTTTTTTTTGACGTTGAAAAATGTTACCATGACAAGTCCCACATTATTGTGTACTATTGACGTCAAGTCATTGTACACTTCTATTCCCCACCTGGCTGGACTGGAAGCCGTGGAATGGGCTTTGCTACAACAAATTCCGGTAAGAGCCAATAAAGTGTTTATTTTAGAACTTTTACACTTTTGTTTACACCACAGTTATTTTCAATGGTCTTCTGAGTTCTTTCTCCAACAGCATGGAACATCCATGGGATTTGCCGGGGCCCCGGCATATGCCAATACTTTTATGGCGAAATTTGAGGCAGATCACATTTACAACAATAATACCATGGAATGATCACACAACTCTGTACAGGAGGTTTATTGACGATATTTTTCTGATATGGTCAGGAACCAGACAAAGTTTGGAATTGGAAATTGAAAGGTTAAATCATTGTTCGGAGCTTATTGAATTCACTTATGCTATAAGTGAAAAAGAACTCCCTTTCCTGGACGTTCTAGTTAATATTGATGACCTACAAATTCACACTACCATATACAGGAAACAGACGGATGTCAATAATTCACTACTGTATCAAAGTTTCCACACTCAACATCTCAAAAATAATCTCCCGGTATCTCAATACATGAGAATCAAGAGGATCTGCTCTCAGGAGGATGAATATAAAAAGAACCTAGACTTGCAACACCAACGCTATAAAGACAGAGGATACCCTGAGGAGGTGTTGAAGAAAGCTAAAGATCGCATTGAAACTTACAGCAGAGAAAACTTGCTGATTCAAAAACCCAAAAAACTTCAGGACAGACAAGTGTTTGTATCTAAATTTTCAACCACATCTAAGAAGCTGAAAACAATAATATATAAACACTGGGATCTCTTAAAAAATGAAGTGGATTTCAACTGGATATTTAACAACAAGCCCATCTTTGCCTACAAACGATCAAAAAACTTAAAAGAACTTTTAATGCCCCCCACCAGGGCGATAGAAGAAACAAACAGAGGCATGAAGAAATGTCAAAAGTGTGTACATTGCTCTAATGTGATTGTAGGCAAATCGTTACATCATCCGCAAACTGGCAGAGAGATAAAGTTACATTATAATGGTGACTGCAATTCAAAAAACTTGATTTATTACATCAAATGTCCTTGTGGAAAAATTTACACGGGCAAAACGGAAAGAAAACTGAAAACGAGGATCTCAGAACACAAAAGTACGATCAGAAACAAAAACACTAAAAGCAACTTAGCCAAACATTGGAATGACAATAATCACAGCATAGCCCAGATAAGGTTTTCCATTGTAGAGGTTGTTAAAACTCATGAGGGGGTTGATCTCACCAGATCCCTCCTCCAGAGAGAAATTCACTGGATCAAATTTCTAGCGTCACAAGGACCGAAGGGTCTTAATGAAAAAGTTGACTTTTCATGTTTTTTATGATTCCCCTTGACTCTGTTTCTGCATTTGTGTATGATACCTGTAACTTGCATTGAAATATTGTATGTGTAGAGAACATTATTCCATCTTTGGCACTATCACTGCATACTTTGTGCTTTTTCTCAAACCCTTTTCACATTTTTCCTTTTCACTACCACTTTTTTGTCGTTATTTTGCCATTACAAGATGGCGCTGGTTAGCAGTACTAGGTTAGATTCACCAGTCCGTTTTCTATGTAGATTGACAGCTCTCCGTGTATAGAACCAGGCGAGGCGATTCACCTCGCATCCACTGTTCCCATAGAGTTACGATCGTGAGAGTCATAGAGAGTTGGTCGTTGTGGACGCTGAGTTGGAAGAATAAGGTGAGCGTGCTGCGCCCAGCAGCGGTGTTTATAGTTTTCGTCAGGTTTAAAAAAATTTTGTCAGGGTTATTTATCCCGGCTGACAAGGCATGGTTTCTGTGTTACTTTTAGGCAGAACAGCGAACAGCAGGGTACACGATACTGTTGCTTGAATACTGGTTGGTGTTCAAGGTAAGAAAGTTTTTAGCACAGCGGGTTCATGGTTGGGTGAGAAATAATCCCCGTTATAAGGCCAGGTAAATCGGTTTGTTTGTATGTTTTGTTTTTGCAGAAGGATTAAGCTCCTGAGGAGCGTGAATGTAGTAAGTTCATTTTGGTGTTGTATTTTCACATGCACTAAGGTGTTGGTGATGGTTTCATCTGGTAGTATCATTACCGCTTTCTCTATAAATCATTTTGAGTGCCTCAACATATTGAAACGCCATGTACCAGAAGATTTTGGAGTGATTGTATTGTATTTTATATCTCATCTTTACAGGCCCCCGACGAAGAGCTGCATACAGCTCGAAATGCATTGGGCATATACAGAGGAAATGTAAAAAGTTTCAAGAAACTGACATTGAAGTTTTTGAAATGTTTTTTTGTTAACATTGTTTGTGTTGAACAAATAACAAAATTGGATTGTGTTTATAAAGCTCTGAAAATATTCAGTTGTAAAAATACTAAAAACTTTTGTTGAAAACGCATTTAAGAGTGTCTATATAATTTTTAGCGGGTTCCGCTATACAGCAACAGTGCGCTAAGGTTAAGTGTTGCATACACTTAAGATAAGGCAGGCATTCTTTCTAGACATCTCGAGCAATACAAGCTCCTGGAGGAAGTGCAGTTTGGCTATTGACCAGCCCATGGTACTGAGACGGCCTTGGTGACCATGTTGGATGAGCTTCGCTGGCAAGCAGACAGGGGTCAGGCAGGTGTGTTGATCCTGCTTGACCTGTCTGCCGCCTTCAATATGGTGAACCATGCCGTCCTGCTGGACAGGCTGAGAGAGGTGGGGGTTGCTGGTAGGGCCCTGGGGTGGTTTGAGTCCTTCCACCAGAACAGAGAACAAGCGGTGGCCCTCCCTCCCTTCCAATCCACTTTCTCTACCATCTTGCACGGCTCAGCAGTAAGTCCGGTGCTGTTTAATATCTATATGAGGCCCTTAGTTGCAATCATCAAGAAATATAACATCAAAATTGCCAACTATGCTGATGATACGCAGCTGATTCTTTCCCTGGAGGGATAACTCAACCTCCTTGGAAGAATTTCATAACTGTCTGCGAGATACGGCGGGGTGGCTGAAGGCTAATTCACTGCAATTCAATGCGGAGAAAACGGAGGTGCTATACTCCCCTAGGCCTAGGATGCAAACTCTCCTACCCTGTAAATTTTGGCCTGGGGATTTTTCTTCAGCGGTACAGCCAGTGAAGGTAGTGCGTAACATAGGTGTTATGTTTAACAATGAGCTTTCCTTGGAGGCGCAGGTATCGAAACTAGTAGCTGGCTGTCTAGCTGCCATCAGACTTCTGAGAAATATCCTTCCTCTACTACTGCCTCCTGAGGTGGTACGTTGCACTGTGCTCAGCAGGTTAAATTAATGTAACTCCTTGTTGCTGGATTCTCCAAGCTATCTTATGGATAGACTCCAGAGAATCCAGTCTGCGGTGGCTAAACTAGCCCTGGGGTGGCCGACGAGAGCTTCTTCCTCTAAGGCCTTGGCCCACCTACACTGGCTCCCGGTGAAACAGAGGGTACAATTTAAGTCTCTCTGTCTGACCTTTAAGGCCCTGCATGGTTTAGGTCCTGTTGGCCTACAAAGGAAATTTAGGTTGTATGCTCCAGCCCGCAGCCTACAATCCTCCTCTGCTAGGTTGGTGACAATACCTCGGTTTAAGAAAACCAAAGCAGGAGGAAGATCGTTTGGCGTAGCCGCAGCGAAACTGTGGCATGCCCTCCCGTCTGAGCTTAAACACATTTCCGATCTCCTCCTGTTTAGGAGGAGATTGAAAACACTACTCTTCCCGAAATTCTAGTCAGCCACCGGCTGCTTTTGCTGTTATGAGTCTGCCAGCTCCAGGATGCCTTTTTTAGGTGATAGATGCGCTTTACAAATGCAATAAATAAATAAATAATATGCAGAAGAATGCAGATGTAATCACTGTCACACCCAGCTCTTCCTGGGTTGTAGCTGTCTGGAAAGTATGCCACAAGTGTAGCTGTCACCCATTCCTAAACATGTATTGGAGGCAGGCTACAAAGAACAGTGTCATAAGCACAGCGAAATCTGAACTTTCTAACAGTGTCATTTCTAAACTAGCAATGTAAAATCCAACAACGCAAGTAAGTAGTATTTATCATCATCATTCTGAACATAGCAAAGATGGCAATTCCACTCCTCTCAGATCATGAATTTCCACATAAGTATATATATAAGAGAGGTCCCTTGCTGCACTGCCCTATGCTAAAATGGCATAAATAGTGTCTTCAGCTCTTTGAGACCAAGAAGTGCATCTTGTAAACCAGGGCACGTATGTCTTCATCACATTGCTCATTCGTCAATAACCTTATGAGCACAGTGCACCTGTCCATAGCATACATGCATGCAATATTGTAATACATCTCTCTTAATGGCAGACTCTTAATTGATCATTAGAATATGAATGGACTCAACAGGAAGGGGAAAGCTCAAATATAATGTTACATCTCTCTAAATTATCCCCGGAATCACCAAATTAATTGTCATATATTCTACTGTAAATTTGCTTATGATATGTACTAGAGTCACTTCTGATTAAGGCTTCTACTATACTATAAGAGGCCAGTTAACCTTTTTGTGTTCTCATTTTGGGAAAATAGTGAGGCTGAACCAAGGAAATACCTATTGTGGCATCTGGACCATTTCCTCACTTGGCAGAGGGTAAGTGGCATGTCTGTATAGCCTGATGTCTCAACTAATATCTTGAGCAAAGGCTGAGCTGGTCTCATTGCTGCATCTGCCTCGCTACTGCCTCGATAATAGATTGGTACGCAGAGAGAACCTATTAGTCAATGTATGCAGACACTTCACCGTAAAATAAACTGTGTGCGCTAACATATTCAGTTATCTAACTTTACTTGGAGGAATATTGATGTCCTGCTCTATTTAACACACCATCATGTCCCATCAATTTGAAGGCTCACCAGCCATCGCTGAGAATGTAAATTCTTGAGGAAACATTTGCCCCCCATTCCAGCAAAAAACTATATTTTTTAAATGGGGTTAATGCACTGTGGAAAATGTTCCAATTTGTTAATTCTGCAAAATACTGCTTTACACTCCCTTTCATGGTACATACCATTCTCTAAAACCATCATTAATGTAATAAAGTGTATGGCAAAGAAGTGATCCGAATTGAACTATATCAAGGTAATCATGGTACAGCATGGATGAGATGAGATTTTTCACTTTCTATTGGAACCCTTGTAAATGACTCATGTTAACTTACTGATAGAACACATTTGGGGGTGAAGCAACACTCTCGGCCACTTGAATCTGAGCCTCGCTGATGTCAATACCAATCACCTTCTGGAAATCAGCTGCCATTGCCTGTGTGCTTTGTCCATTGCCACAGCCAACATCCACCATCAACCCAAAGGGTCTGCTTTTCTGGAAACAAAACAAAAGCAGGGTTGAGATGAGAATTTCATAAATAAATTATTTCCAAGCTACATATACATATTTAAGTCCCACTGATGAGGGTGGTAAGTTCTACTCAGTGCAATCCTCCCTTTTAAACTTCACTAAGAAAGTAAGTTCAGACGGGTTTCAAAAACTTATCTTGCATCATCCCATGGACCTATGCATCAATATGAGTCATCTCTAATTTCTGAGATGTGCCTGATATGCCACAATGTACATTGACGAGAAACTGCATTGCAAATGGCAGGGATCATTTATTATAGTAAAAAATCACCCTTAATGGGCTTCAGTAGGAGAGAGAAACAATTAACAGTCTATAAAGTTTATGAGGGGAATAAGGCTGAAAGCTGCTCTCCACAGCTACCACTTAGCTTTCTATGGTTGTCTATGACTACTAAAATCACCATAAGGGTTGTCTAGATTATTGCAAGGTGATTCACTGAAATAAGTGTGCGCCATTTACTAAGCCAGCCTCCTAAACCCCTCTTTATTGGTGGCTGTAGACTGAATTCTTGAAAGATGAGAAAAGCAACAAATAAAATGGCAACATTTCCCAAAGACCACGGCCTGCTCTTAAAAAATAAATTAGCAAACATTCACAGAGGGGAAGGGGTCTCCAAGGGATCCTTTCCCATTTGCTAATGAGTTACCACCTACTTGAAGTATGTGGTAAAATGCGAATGTTTTGCGACCGCATTTATGGTCATAAAACATTCATACATACTGATGCTTTTCGGTATTAGAAAGGGATGCCCTAAACACGCCCCTTCCAAAATCCTGAATCGCAAACCCAAATTGCGATTTGGTAACAGGCTACCGAATCGTAAGTGAGGTTTGATACATTTGAAAAGCATTTTTTCTGTTCACAAACGGGCTGATTATGTGAATAGGCCCGTTTGCAAGCTACAAAAAGGTACATACACCTCGCCCTAAATCCCTGAATCCTTGAATGACTGTCAGCAACATCTATCTCATGTAGTTGGCAGCCAATCAGACCAACAGCGCCCGTCCCTGAGTAAATACGGCTAATTATCTGACCTTTAACTGGTTTCTCCGGCCATCATGAAGCACTGGAATTTGCCACGTACCGATTGAGTCATGGGACCGTTGTTTTTGTTGCGCGGCTCCAGCTCTCAGTCCGACGACGTATGCTGCAGCCCGGCGAAGCTGTTGCTGCAACAACGCCTGAGGGGCCTTGTGCCAAATCTGGAGGCTCCATCCAAGACCAAAGTACTGCAACTGAGAGGCGAGATCCTGTGGCTGTGTGAGAGGGCTGGGAACTGTCTGCACACTAAGAGGTGGCCCGCAGCGGGAGCTGTGCTGTGTGGTGTCCGGCTGCATCCAGAGAAGCTCCGCCACTTTCCTTGCTGCAGAACGGGCCTCGAGGCTCACCCTGCGGGGCGCAAATGGTGCAATGCTCACATGCGCGCCGAGGGTTGAGTCACTGAGCAGTGAAAGTGCTCACACAACCGGAAAAGATACAGGGGCCACCAGCATAGCTTCTCCAGGTGGTGTGACCCCGACTTCTACGGTCTTGATCCTGCAGCGTGGTGGTTCATGGCTGACATTGAAACGGCTGGAACAGGCCATACTTCCTGTGCACAGCTTGGGGCAAGTAGGTGAGAAAGCACACGCCCCTGCTGTCCCTCATTGCCTGGGCTTGCCTGGTTACTCGCAGCCCTTGCCCGCAGAAGCGGGGGGGCATAGAGATGATCAGTACTGGAGGCGGCGAGCATGGGGGGACCCCCTGAGAAGGCACAACGCACTGCAGAGAGGCCTCGCGGCCGGATTAAGCTCTGAGCACCTGCAGGGAACTTACACTAGCGATATTGCGAGCTTTGGCCCTGGCGCTACCATACATTCCTTGGGCTTACAGTGCCCAGTCCACCGTGCACTGTGGGGGTGCTCTTTTGTGGTCTGGCAGATGACTTGCCGCCTTGCCACTGGGGGCCTCCTTTCACGACCTGACAACTTTGCTTGTTCCTGGATGGCCGCAGGCCCGCATCGTTATCTATAGCCTCTAAGAAGGAGCTCCTCTGATGTTTGGCGGTGCTCGTTGGGGGCGCTGATCAGGTCCCCTCCCTTTTCCCATTGTCATGTTTGGTTCAAGAGGGATGGGCCATGGATAGAGGTCGTGGCCCGAATTTGGCGGTCCAGGCCAAGCTGAGTAAATTCGCATGGGACAGGGTCCCTGGGGCGGATCCGGAGGCGGATGCGGCCGCAGGGGAGCGGACGTGACCCGGTGGAGAGGTGAAAGAACTTATGTTACAGGACATTCTCACTTCCATCACGTCTGTCTGTACCTCGTTGGAGTCACGGATTGATTCGGTATCTTCTCAAGTCTCCCTCATAAGGGTGGATATGCTCTCCATGAACACCCTACTGAAGGATGTGGAAATTAAAGTGAGCTCCCTAGTTGAGGACACCTCTGACCTACAGAGCAAGATGGACTACCTGCGGACCCACACTGACAACCTAGAGGCGCAGCTGGACAACTACGAGGGACGCTCTCAATGCAATATCGTCCGCATCCTTGGAGTCTCGAACAGGGCTGAGGGGCCAGACCTTTTCGTGGAGGAACTGATCACTACCCACCTCAAACCAGGCGGCCTCTCCAACTTCTTTTCTGTAGAAAGGGCGCTCAAGGTGCCTGGTGGTAGGCCTGAACCAGGTGCCTCTCTGCGCCCTTTGCTGGCTAGGATCTTTAACTTCAGCACCCCCATTACACTTCTAAAATAGCAGGATCACCTTCACCTTTTTTTGGGACTTCACCTTTAAAGTGCAAAGACAGCGCCACAGCTTCCTCGACGTCAAAAAAGCCCTTTGTGAAAAGGATTTGAAATATGCCTTGCTTTTTCCAGCCAAGTTAAGGGTAGAATCGAATGGGAAAGCCAGGTTCTTCACCCCCCCAAGGAGGACTGGAACTGGTTGTATGGTTGGCGCACTGTGGGCCGAAAGGGCAATTCTGCCCGAGGTGCGAAGGCCGATTAGGGCACTGATGGATCTGACGGCGGCTTGCAGCCTGGGGAACTGGTGGTGTCGTCTGAAGGGTCTCAGTGACTGGTCTGTATGTTATTCTCCATGAGGGCTTGGGAACTTTTCACTCATCGCAGAAACTGAGTTGAGGTCAGGACCCTCTCTGTGACTGAACTGCTCTCGATCCATGATTCCTGGATTTCATAGTGATAGGCATAACGTGTCTTGGAATTGATTGCTGCCTAAGAACATACTGGGTTTAAATGTATGATTACCAGTTCTCTATGTCTAGAGATGGGTGCCAGGTTGGTTACACGCAGCCACAAATTTGAGGATTATACAGGAGCTGAAGTTGCTGTTGTGGAATGTCAACGGCCTTGGGGATAATATCAAGCAAGGGGTAGTTCTCCAATTTTCAAAACGTCACTCCCCAGATATCGTTCTCCTACAGGAAACCCACCTGCTTGGGAATGCCTGCAAGGCCCTGTCAGGATGGGGTTCCCAGCTGGTGGCTGTTGGACTTGGCCTATGTTTCCAAAATTTTTCACCTTTCGCCCCCCTCTTTTAAGATGTCTCCCCCATGGTAAATATAGTTGTATAGGCCATGTGTGGTATGAGATGCCCTGTTTGATGTGGCAATGTAATGCAATGGTTTTTGCACTTGTAATAACCCATTGTAGAAATGCACCTCACTGAAATGTCGCATTTAAAATGGATACCATGGCTGTGCTTTGTGCCACCTGACTGCAGAGGGTTAGCGGTCTAGTTGTTCGGAACCCAGACACCCCAGCATTTGAAGGGAAAGCCTGGCACCCAGGGTGCTCTACTCCTCCCCCTGAGCCAGCTAGGACCAGTTTCCCTGAGAATTCAAGAAGGCTCTGGCACTGCCTATAAGGTGGGGTGAGGGGCATATAAATAAGGGGCATGTGCCACCATGTGCTGAGACAGAGCTGGGACAGGAACGTGAGGGACCTGCTGCCAGGGGATACCGCCGCTTGGGCCTGTGAGCTGGATCCTGCAACCATCCATCACCCCTATACTGTCCCCAGGCCTAGTGGAAGCCTCACTTCCGGAGTTCAGGCTGCTGTTCAGGAGGAGGGCCACGTTGCAGTGAAGTATGGTGTCAGCCTACCGCCCTATTTTGATGAAGCCCCCACTGGCTATTGACCTGGCCCAGTAGTGCCTACTGCTCTGTCCCCCGGGCCCTTGAAGAAGGAGGGCCCTCCTAGGTCTCTGAAGCTGCTGGGACCATGTGCCATGCAAGCTTTGCGCCCAGAAGCGCCTAGAAGGGAAGGAGCATCTTGGAACCCTCCCAAAAGGTGAGGAGTGTTACCCTGAGGCTGGCTGCTGGGACTGTCCACCCCCCTTTCGCTGTGTGCCTAGAAGCGCTGTGTGCCTGGAAGCGCTTGGTTCCTAGAAGCGCTGTGCTGCCTGCCAAGCGCTATAATATTGAAGCTGTGCCCCCAAAGTGCTGTAGTGCAGGAGTGCTGCTTGGCTTAAAGGAACTGATTATTCTACAGCGCCGAAGGAGCCCACCCCGAGTAACAGCGGCGCTTTCTAATCATGGTATGGAAACGGGTGCCCACCCCATGTAATGCCACCTTTTTGCCCCATTTGAAATTGGACGTGAGCCTACCCGGTATTGCGCCGCAAGGAGCAACTCACCTCTCACCGTCACAGCCCGACGCTCGCTGGGAGAGGTCCCTGCTGTGAGGGGCGTCATCGTGGCAGCCCCCGGGGCCAGGAGAGGGCCCCTGGAGTGAGGAGTGGGATGCGCTAGGCCCAGAAGCCGCCACCCGTGTCCTGTGGTTGGGGCGTAGGTGACGTCACCGGCTGCACCCCCTTGCCGGCCGCGCTGCAATTGGCGGCCGGCTGAGAGGCAGGCAAGAACCGGAAAAGAAGCCGACCCTAAGCCACGGGTCCCCGTGAGGGAGGGGGAACCCAGGTGAAGCCGCAGCAGTGGTGCTGGCCGCGATAGGCCGACGCGCATCGCGGTAGCAGGGAAGGCCACGCCAGGGCCTTGGCCGCATCATCAGCCGCGCCCCTCCCCAGTGCCACGCACCTGATTGCCCAGCGTCCTTGCCTAGGGGAAAGGAGAGCCTCCGATTGGCTCCTGAGGCCTGATGTTGGGGGAGCTGCAAAGAGATAGGCTTCGGCTGCTGCGCCCCCCAGGAGTTGCCCCGCGATTGGCCGCTGTGGCCGGGCCCCTCACCAGCCACCTCCTGATTAGTTCCCGAGCCGGGGAAGCTACATAAGGCCCGGGAACAGCCTGTCGTCTCACCGGAGGGCTCAGGGAGAGTGCGAGAGCCCCCACATCCACCGACAGCATGCCGCAAGAGAGGGGGAAGGCGCATCGAGGCACATTGTAGGTGCCTGCCCCACCTCTTACCTCATTGGGCAGGGAAAAGTGTCAAGAGGAGCAGCGGGACCCACTTGAGGGCACTACTGGTGCCCAGGAATGCAGTGCTGACATCTGCGGGACCCCGCAGGGAAGAGGAGCTTCCCGCAGCACCAGCCCAGCTATTACAGAGCCTGGGTGAGGAGCGCAGCCCACGAGGGAGCCCTGCAGCACCTACAGAGCCACACAGGAGTCCAGAGACCTCGCAGAGATCCTGGTGAGTGGGGCTCAACTGTGAGAGGGTTGGGGGTGTGTCGGGGCACAGGGTCGGTGCCCGCCCCCTCGACTAGGGTTCGGCTGCGACGGAGGTGGCGCTGCCCCTACCGGAAACTGTAGTTGGGCCCCATTGGCCCTGGTTGTATACAGGAGACCCATGGACTGGGTCGGAGACTGCTCCCATTAAACTGTTTTAGATCCCTGAGGTAGCCAGTAGCCCATGTGTTGCCCCTAAAGAATGTGGGCATAGATAATGGTGATGCCTACATGCTAATGTGCCTATGCCCAGTGACTCAGACTGAAGGTCCCACGTTGATATGGTTGTGCCTATAGGGAATTGTACGCCAAATGTGTTATTTGATGGTGTACTTACCTGCCCCAGGTTCCCAGGTTTATGTCTGGGGAGATATGTGCGGGTCTAGTGCTTACACTGACAAGGTGACCTTGAGCTCATGGTGAGGCTCCCTGTTGTGGGTATACTTCTGGCCATGCCCAGGTGCTCAGGTTGATGCCCCATTTTAACTGTGATTATGCCTGCCTAGGCCAGATGTTAGTATTGCGTGCCTATTATTCAGTTTTGCAGGAGGTGCTAATACAAGTCATGCTGTGTTTATGCCTAATGTTTTATTTTACGCTTACAGCCTACTGCTAAGGTGATGTCAAGGATTAATGCCTGTGTTTGCCCTGCAATATTGACCTGGTATTCATTGCCCTGGCGCCCGTTGGCACCCTATTTCGAATACTGTGCTTTACTGTGTTTTAACTTTGTAGGTTGGACCTAATACAAAAGTAATTCTTTTTCCAACCAGAAGCGGTGTCGTGTCTATTTTGTGGTGTGCCTGGTGTGTCGTCTGTGGGTACTGCGTGGAGGCTTCACACATGTCCTCTAGGATTGATGGGCCTGGTGAATGTGTGAAGGGGCATGCACCCGAGCAAACTACAGTACACATATCTCTCTGGCTCTCATGGCAGAATGTCTCATATAGATTATGTATTGACGCTAGCGCATCAACTCCATGTCAACATGGAATGTATGCGCTAGCACTGTTCAACACCTCGCTAGGGGCGATTTCTGCTCATTTACCCATTCAGTATTGCATAGAGATGGGTGAGTCCACAGTCGGATCTTTACTTTCAGGAAAATGAAGGGTCAGTTAACTCAATGGCTATGCTTTGGGAGGCCTACAAGGTCGTTATACAAAGGGTGATGTTGGCACAGATCGCCGGGCAGTGCAGGAAGATGGTGTCAGGCGGGAGGGAGAAATGTTAGACCTAAAGGACGGCATCCAGATGCAGCTGTAGTGTGTCAGAAACTGTATAAAAGTCAAGGAGTTCTCTAACCTAGCTGCGGAGGCTGCCAATACGTCCTACAGGGCCACGCTCAGCAGTATCTATGACGTGTGAAATAAGGCTGGTAAATTACTGTCTTGTCTGGATCACAGAGATAGGGCTCAGCAGGTCATGGTTGAGATAGAAACAGACTCATGTACTCACCTCACTGCACCACAATATATCGCGGACACCTTCGGCCATTACTACCAGTCTCTTTACACATCCCACATGTTGCATACAGAGGAAGAGGCTTCCTCACTTTTACGTGATATCTCGATGCCATTACTTACCGAGGAGGAGTGCTCCAACCTCGATCATGACATTATTGTCGCGGAGGTTGAAAACGCAATCCAAGACTTGCGTGGGGTAAAGCACCGGGCCCTAATGGTCTGCCCATTGAGTTATTTAAGCTCACGTCGAGCAAGACGGCACCCTGTCTCACCGAAATGTATAACAAAAGTAAAAAAGAGGGTATCCTTCCTCAGGTCAGCGGCTTGCCAATATTGTCATAATCCACAAAGTGAGTAAGCCAGCGAACAAGTGTTCATCTTATGTGCCTATCTCATTGCTTAACTGGGAAGTCAAAATTCTAGTGAAGGTTCTTTCCACTCGCCTGCTCAGTGTTCTTGCCCGCCTGGTCCATCAAGACCAACCAGGATGTATGCCTGCTAGGAATACCTCCCTCAACTTGTGCAGGCTCCACGGTGTACTGTGCGGGTCGATACGATTAGGTAAGACGCGGTCGTGGTATCCCTTGACGCTGCATCGCGTCCGACACCATCGAATTGCCCTACATGTTCGCAGTTCTTCGCAAACTTGGCTTTGGGCTCAAATTTATCCAATGGGTGCTGCAGTTATACCATCAACTGCTCACCCAAGAAGTTGTTAATAATAGGAAATCTCCCGTGTTTGTTCTCGGCAGGAGCACCAGACAGGCTTGCCCCCGTATCTCCGCTTCTTTTGGCCTTGGCCCTAGAGCCTTTGGGGATATGGGTTCGACCAGGACCCCATCAAAATGGGCCTTAAATGGACATCAGGTTGGAAGGACCACAAATCACTGTATGAGGATTATATATTGCTTTTCTTGGCCTCCCCGGCGTCATCCCTGAATGTGGTTCTAGACATATTCCATGTGTTTGGTACGTTTGCAGGGTATACAATAAACTGGTCAAAATCGGTGCTATATGTCCTTTATGGCAAATCACCTGCCCTACCTCTGGGGTGCCGATTGGCGACATCAGCTGATGGTTTTAAATATTTGGGGATCTGGAGCTCTTTAGATCTATCTAGATTTTACAATTGTAATCCCCTTCCGCCTCTAGTGCATCTTAAATTGGACGTCCAACACTGGAAATCACTCCTGTTGACCCTTTTGAGACGAGCAGCCCTATTCAAAATGATATCCATTGCCAGACTCTTATATGCACTACAGAACACCCCGCTTCCTGTCGCCGCCTCGTATTTCAAGTAAATCAACAGTATCGTTAGGACTTACTGTGGGAGGGTAAACCACCTCGTATTGCAACACAGAAAGCTCTCGCTAGGATGGTTTTAATGGGGCATCGGGCTTCCGGACATTAGGAGGTACTTTTGAGCATCACAACTCACTTCAATCAACCAATGCATGTACAGACCACAGAGAGACCCCGCTATTCAGATCAACAGGTGGCTCCTCCGGGGTGGTTACTTCAAGGGTGCGTTATATGTACGATCTTTGAAACCTGCTCTGACTGGGCCTACTGGACACGCAGTGCATGTGTGGAGGGTGGCTACTAGGAGTCTGGGCTGGGAAGGAAAACTCACACAGGCCACGATACTCTGGCACAGTGAGCAATTAGGTAATCTGATCCAATCAAAGGGCTTTGATAGGTGGGACCTCATAGGCATCTCCAAGGTGGGTGATTTATGGAAGTCGGATGATGTGGTCCCCTTTCCCCAGTTGCAGCAAGAATACGATCTGGCCCACTCTGAATATTTCAGATATCTCCAAATTAGTAATGCCTTGCTAGCTGTGCCTCCCAGGGGTAGTGAGCTCCCTGAATCCTCCCCACTTGAAGATAGGATCTTAGACTGTGACCTACCGGAGAGGGCCATCTCACTCATTTACAAACAACTCATCAACAACATGGCAGATCCCTTGACCTGCTTGAGAGCCAAATGAGACCACAACGTGGCTGGTCCAAAGGATGAGGAGTGGCAGACAGCAGTGGCCCCCGCTCGGGAGCTGAGCATCTCCTATCAGCTGCGCCTGGTGCAGCTAAAGCTTCTCCACACATTCTACTTGTCGGGCCCCTGATGGTTAGCATGGGTTACACGTCTGATGGTAGCTGTGTGCAACAATGTGTTCAGGAGGGGACTTTTATCCATGCACTCTGGGACTGTACAGTAATACAGAGCTACTGGGAGGGGTAGTGCGTCAGATGGAGGAAGCGTTGGGGCAGCAGATCCACTGTAATATAACATTGGATTTGTTGAATATATGGGATCCTACTGACTTGAAGTCCGGGGAACGAACATGGGTCACTTTGGGGATGATCGTTGCGAAAAGGAATCACACCTGATTGTGGTGGGCACAGAACCGGCAGAGTGTGGCTGATTGGGGCAAAGATATGGACTGGTGTATGGTTACGGAGAAGTCCATTTATAAAGCAAGGGTTTGCCCGATCAAATAGACACAATTATGGTGGCCTTGGAATGTCTACAGGGGAGAGATGAGTGAACCCCCAAGACCCAGAGAGGATGTTACTGGGGGACCTAGATTTGTACTTTTGAAACTGTCAATGTCACTTTATGCTACGTATATTTTAAATTACATTTGATGTGCAACATGTATTGCCATCTCGCATGTACGTGTCATTCCTCTTTCAGTAAAAAGAATTTAAAAAAAAATTGAAAACTGTTCCAAAAGATGATTTCTTCGCAAATAATTTTCCACTTGAATTTGTCTACATATATTTTTCCATTTTGCGTACATTGTACGTAAAATGGCGATATATTTGATGACTAAGGCAAGTGAATTCAAGTTATTTACACATGCTGGAGGAGTGTCAACCTTCCTGTGAGGATGTAAAAGGAGTAATATAAAAATTCACTTGAAAATAAAAAACTATTTATTTTTAATAATTTCCCAATTCTAATCCCTAACAAAAGCTGCTTTTCTATTACTAAATAAAACTATTATTAATTACAATTTATAAAAATCAAATTGCTAAATACATTTTTAAAACTATGATAAAAATATTAAAAGAACAAATCGTTAATTAACTTTTAGCAATTAATTACTTAATATACACAAAAACTTGTAAAATAAAAAAGATATATTTTAAATAACACCCTCAATGCAATCCCTTTACAAACCCAACAGCCTGCTACTACATTTGAAAGAACCAATTGTATGTAAAAGTAGTGACATTGCACTTTGCAAATTACAAGCTATACTACAAAACACAAGTACTATCATACTACTAATTCCTAATAAATCATGCAACAACTATCATATTAAGTATTTTCTTGAAATAATGTAATGACAATTATGCTAAATTAATTAAAAGAATGCTATGCTGAACAACTACATTAACCCCTTCGCTGCGGTGTTAATTTTTTCGCGGTGCAAGTGGGGGTCGGCGCGGTGCCGCGGTGCTCAGGACTGCTCCCGGCCATCATGAGTCATGGAAGTCATGTGCTCATAATGGTCAGGAGCTGTCCAAACTCTGCCCACTGATTAATTCACCTGCACAGGTGGGGAATTAATCGCACATGGGGGGGAGTGGCAACGTTCGGACGGCTCCCAGCCGTCATGAGCACATGACTACCGTGACTCATGACTGCCTGGAGCCGTCCTGAGCACGGAAGGAGTTAATCAGTATTACATACAACAGTTTTTATAAATATTATACATAGAAATATATAGCCTTGGGGGCATGGTCTGCAACCGACGAAGATGGGCACACACTGCGCGAGCTCTTCTAGCTGTCAGAGTGTGATCCTCTGTCATCCTCTGTCATCATCTGTGGGTCATTGCTTTGCCCACCAAGGAGACTTCTGGGGTGCACTGGAGTGCACAAAAACTGCCCGTTAATAGCTGGAGTTGGCAGCGGAGTTGCTCTGGACCCAGGGCGGGTTGCAGGTGCAGACCAAGATGGCGGCGGCCGTAGCTAAATCGTGAGTACAACGGAGGACAATAGTTACTTACCTCCCCTGTACTGTTGAGCGCAACTGGACTATTAGTGAGGGGACTGAGCTGAGCCACCAGTCGATGGTGTGGCACCGTAGGAGCATTGGGTGGAAGGCCTTTTGTCTGTGAGGTGGGGTTGGCCAAACTATTGCCAAGCTGCACTGGCATCCCTGTCATGATAAAAGGTGACTCGTGGGCTTGAGCTGAGTTGGAAAGGCCGGGAACAGCTAACCCAAAGTGAGGGATGACTTTGACCTGCATAGCAACATTGAGAACTGGGACGTAACAGGTAACAGACATCTCTCCAAAGATCAGACTCGAGCATAGAGCGGTGAGACCTAGGGACGAGTCTACTGGATCTGGAGGTGGCACATGTCAAAAATGGCCCAGATCAAAGGCCCTTACAAATTTCAGCCGTATCAAATTCATAAATATATGATTGCAATGGGACAGAAGGGGGATGCAGGAGGATCGACAAAAGACTCCTCGACCATGGGAGGGGGCAATTCCACACCAGATTCGTTACAAAAAGACATTATGAAGGCAATAAGGGAGCTCCAGGGCAATCTGCAGATCTATTTCTTGAAGACCTCCTTCTTCCCACCCTCTGGTACAAGTGCCTGTCAAACTACTTCTATGTTGAGTGAGCACATCACACCTTGGAACCCCTGACACGCCCATGCTCTTCACGCACTTTTTGCCCATATACTGAATTTCAGGGACCGTGATGCAATCCTGATCGTGATGCAATTTATTCTTTTAGCTCCAGTCGTGCGCGTCTGCCTCGTCTTTTTCCTCTCTCCTGGAGCTAAAAGAATAAATTAAGCTGCTCAAAGAAACAGCGTGGATAGATGCCCGTCTATGAATAACTATTAACAAGTTTTAAGTGACATATACAGTCAGAACGGAATATTGAAATAAGTACAAACAAGGGATAGCTCCTTACAGCAATAAGCAGGAGGAAAAAGACCAGTTTTAACCACAAAAGGCACGAATTACTGTACTGCTGAAGAGAACTCCCCAGAGGTTAAATCAAGTACCACTGGGGAGGGTGGTAAATAACAATCCCTGAAGCCGGTGACCCCAATGAAACAGCATGTCCTGAGGAAGGTGCTACTACATCAAGTGTCTACAACACCGAAACGCGTCGACGCACTCTTTTCTTTTCTTTTGTTACGCAGAATCCAAGTAGGGTCTAGGAAGCGGTAGATACTGATCTATTAAGAGTACTACTGACTATACCATGTGCTAAGAGACAAAAGACCATTGGATCTAGACATTGGAGTGGCACAGAAATCCGGAGGCCACAGTGTAGGGGGGTTTTTCTTACATTATTATCTAGCACTGTTGTCCGATATATATGTTTTTTAATATGTTTTTTTAATTGTTTACTGTAACATATGAATTGCGATAAACAAATCTGTGCTTGTATACTGCTTATATTGAATTGTTTCTAGACTGTTGATTTTAATTTAAACTCTTTCTTGCTTTGACATTTTAACCAATTTATGTATGTATTAATCTTTTGTAGAATTTTTTTTCTTTTTTGTTGATTAAAAAGATTGTGAACGTTCTATTTTAGTGTGGAATTTGCTCTTTTTCCCCTTTCCCCCGTATTAGTATCAAACAATATGGGGAGGGTAATGTGGCGTTAGTTGTAATAGAGGAATAACTCCTCTGTGTGAAAGTTATACCCAGGGATTCCTTACAGACTGGTTGTCTCAGTACCCTGATCCCTGGTGATAGTGGGGTACTCTCTCTTCTTGATTAACACAATATAAACTGGGCCAAGTCACTGGTGTTTCCCCTGTCGGGTTCCCGCTGAGACGCATGGTGAAAGGTGTTGCACCTTATTGTGACCTACGGTTTAAAGTGCCTCAGAGTCTTTGTGACAGCCACCACAGTACCACAGGAATATGTTCTCTCCCTTTCCAAATTGTGAATGCTTTGGTGAACTAGTACCAATTGCACTGTTTGTTGAATGACGGACGGCTTCTTATGTTTTTAAAAGGCTTCAGGCTGGCCGAAAGTGTGTGGTAGCATTCGTCTTTCCTATTGTGTCACCTGGCATTAACTGAACAAGCCACCTGTTGTTTTTCTGTGTCCAGTATAGCTAAACTGTTGGCAACACATGTACGGTCAGCGCTTTTGTACACACTTGCAGACGTTCAGGCTCCCCTGTCTAATGCCCATTGCACACCGGTATTATCTGCCACAGGGGAACAACGCACTGAGGTGTCCCATGATGAACAGATCTTTTGCAAATCTCTCACACACAAACTCATGAATGGGGAAGTTAACGAAAGAGAACTTTCAATAGAATGTTTAAAATATTGCTTCTCTTGTAACAATGGGGCAGGAAGCAACCTATGCGGCTTCCAAGTTCTTTAGAAAGAAAACTGAGCGGTTAAAATTATGCACAGAAAAACAAATACATTACTGCGTCCTATTGATAATGCGTGGAAATAACTTTTTGATGATAATTCACTAGATGACACATTTACGGCCAAAAGATGGCGAACTTTGGTGTGGGACATCTGCATTTATGCACATCAGACATCCCACAATATTACCACACTAGAAAGGCCTTAAATAAAACACAGTCAGCTCTGCCTTAATAGGCTCACAAAGAGAGTTTTAGTCATCCCAATTCCGGCACCACCACCCCTCTGTATTACAAAAGAAAATACTAAAAATGGCTCCTCTAAATGTAGCACTCCACAGTGCTTATGAGCTGCAAGCCACAGCCCTAAGAAAAGATGGAATACAGGAACAGCTCCCCCTCTCTGCAAATTATAGTTGGGATGTAGCCAAAGTTACGTTCACAGATTCTTTCCAAGTGCCCACAACACCCATATTGACAATGCCCCTGTGAAATGTGTCCCCTCCACCTGGGTAGAAGGAAAATAAAGTGGCATATGTACATGTCTCATGGTCCAGAGCAGATCTCATGTCCTTTACTAAAGACTTTTTGAAATTACGTGAAGAACAAAGACGAGAGTACACAGAACTAATGAAACAAGAAGGGAGACAAAATAGGTGGAATGGAATGCACACAAATTACACCCATCATTCCAGGACTACTAGATTTAAAGATAGCAGCTCTCAATTAACATGCTTGTAGCTGGCCACATCTGATTTAAAGCCTCTAAGGCACAGAAATACACTGGAAAGCATGTTTCAAACCACTCAAGGAAACATGACCTCTCTTGAGGCAGGTAGCACCAATGATAATTTCACAGAGTAAAATAAGTGAAATACAATAGTTACTGAGTAATGTTGTGCCGAACTAGGCCTTCAATATTATATCTTGAAGGGTTAAAAAAAATGTATAAAAAGATCCTCCACAGACTCTCTGCAGTGCGCCATGACCAAACTACACACTACAACAGTTTTCTGTGGGTATGAACAGAACGGGTTAAAATGTGTTCTTAGCAGCGGAGAATGGAAAGGAGTGCAAATACTTAACGAAGAGAAGTGTTATTTTGTGAATATGCACTTTAATAGTACGGTTTGTTTTAAAAAAAATTACATTTTCAGATGCAAGAATGTCTGATAAAAGATGTTTGATCTCGGAGGTGTCTGTTTTATGTATTGTCTTGTTTCCCCGTATGTCTCTTGTAAATTGACATTGTAAGGGCCAGAGTAAGGATCACACTATTAGGTCAGGTTAGGTAGCTGGCTTGTTTTCCGCATTTCTCACTCCACAGACCGCCGCCTAACATATAACACCGCCATCCTCACAAGCACATATAGAATAGCACTAGGTATATTGAGTTCTTGAAGGGTTTTGCCTTATTAAATGGTGCAAGGAGAAGTACTATTTTTTGTATGTATCTAAAGGAAATATTGTGCATGTATATTAAAGTTTTTCATTTCTAGGTTCCTCACAGTTGCAGAAAATATTAGTATAACAAAATTACATTTTAGGGTGGAATGTACTCAAATGCATTCTAACGCAGAGCATTCACCAGGAGCTACAAAGGACAGGATAAAAAGGTAGTATTATTATGTTTATATATTGATCTTTAGTAATGAGTATATTCCAATGCAGAAGGATAGTGTGCATTGAATAACTGTGCTTCGTATTATAAAGTTTTAAGGATACAGGGCCAGATGTAGGTAGCCCTTTACCGATCGGAATCGGCCGAAAATACCGATTTTCGGCCGTTTCCGATCGGTAAAGGGCTATGGAGATGTAGGGGCATATATTCGGTAATTTTACCGAATCGTTATTATTACCGAATCGGTAAATTTACCGATTCGGTAATATTTACCGATTCGGTAAAATTACCGAAAATGCAATGTGGGTAGCCAATATTCCATTGGCACATGGCTTTCAGAATCGGTATTTTACCATGGAATACAAATCCATGGTAAAATACTGATTCCTGTGTACATGCACATCTGTGCATGTACACATGTGCCATGTGACAGACAGACGTGCCCTTAGGGCATGTCTGTGTGCCACATTGCACACATGCCCGTTTTGGGGGTGCTAGAGGGTGTCAAAGTGACACCCCCTGCACCCTTGACAAATTCGGTATTTACAGATTCGGTAAATACCGAATCGGTATTTGAATTGAATCCTATGGGCTTCAAGGCCCATAGGATTCAATAGCAAATACCGATTCGGTATTTACCGAATCGGTAAATACCGAATTCTTAAGGAATCGGTAACTAATCCAGATGTTGGTACCTACATCACATTTACCGATTTTGAAATACCGAATCGGTAAAATTCGGTATTTCAAAATCGGTAAATGTGATTTACCTACATCTGGCCCACAATGTGTACAGATTTAATATGTCTTTTAATATACAGGTGCAGTCTTTCAGGGTGTTTGAAAATAGATTTCAAGGTATAAGGGATTGGCACACAGGGCTGTGGAATTTAATAAAATATCTACTTGTCCATGGGGCAGGTTGCTTTGTAAATATACTTGCCCTGTAACAAAATCCACTTGTTCATTTTGTGCCACGTAATGCGGCGACAAATTATGGCAGCAATCTCATTATATAGGAGCTCTGAAATAGCCTTTCTGAATATGCTAGGGCTCCTTCCATAGTAGGCTTTGAATACTAACAATTCTCTTATGGTGCCACGTTTCCGCAGATCTACATGCTTGGGGCTGAAGGTAATGGTAAGCAAGAGTTCCAGGGCTGGGATGCCCTTATGAGTCTGTGCAAACCTACTAACTTGTATGTTTTAAGGGTTTTCACCAACTCTTCTCTACTCTGTTCCCATGCTGAGAAAGGTTGGAGATTTACTCCTGACAATGGCTGACATAAAACTTCCTCCAGGGTTGGGAAAAAAATGGCTGGAGGAAAAGTGAACTTGCAATCACTCAGATTTACGCTTGAGCAAATCTACACAGGCATATTTGCTCATGCTTAAATGCAGTTCACAAATATTTTCTAGGAGTACTATTTTCTTGGCCTACTTCTGTAAAGCCTTGTGAATTCACAAAAGGTTTATATCTGCACTTAATCCAGGGACACGGGTGCACTTTATTTAATAATTGGGCCCCTAATTAAGTCTGGTGGTAACCATGACCTTTTATGTTTATTAAAAAATGGCGTCTCTCTCTCTCCCTATCTTGGCTAGCTTCATTGTGAGTGACTTCAATCTGTTCTTTCACAAGGAGCATATCGGCACACAGAAGTTTTATTCAGGGCCATTAACTACTGTGCAATGTGTGATTTTTGAGACCAAAACAAATTTTGCTTTTGCCAATGTTTGTTATGATGGTGAGGGCCCAGCAGCTCCCACACCAATGAGGTTTCACAAAAATAATGCCAAAACAAGTCGCGCATTGACAAAGCCAAAAGTCTGACCAACAATTTCAGAACTACTGGCTTTACCAATGCTTGTTTATTTGTATGTTGCAAAGAAATGGTACCTTCCTTTTCCCAGTAGTTTATCGAAATGTTTTTTCATTTGTTTTGTGAACATTTTATTTTGAAAGCAAAGAATCATCAATCTTTCTTACAAGCTTCTGCAAATATTTGCATCTATTCTGAGAGCATTCTGAGAGCAGTATACATAGCCTCACATTGCTAAATATTGAAAACGTGTGTACACATTTTTATACTCTAACCACTGTCAGTAGTGCAGTCTGAGCGTACAACATTTACATAGAGTGCTCACCCTAATAATAAAGCTTTTGCATTAAAGAACAGTAAATACAAGTTTGAACAGCATTAACACATGGACACAAATATTACCTTTACTGCAGACAATGCCTTTCCCTGATCCATAATGTGGTACTGTAAACTGGCAGCCAAAGTGCTGTAGGGGGTTGGGCCTACTTGTCCCAAGGACAAAATACATGTGAAAACGTGTTGCTCATGACCCCAAACAATATGTCCTGTGCGTGGGGCTATAGGAATTCCACATCCCTGGGCACAGTTTAACAACTATAAGTATTTTGATTCCCAAAGGTGTTACTGTAACAGAGATTTTCATCTGTGTTTGCTGTTAAGACAAGCTATAGTACAATGTTTTAATTCTTATTTTGCGTTTGGAGATAATTAATTCTTATACAGGGATGCCAATATAATTTTTGGTTTTTTCCTTCATCCCCCTACAGAGTGTAATAGGTTTCCTGTTTTCGGAATGTTTGCCTGCATGTGCTTAGTGATAAACATTTTCACTCTCTCATATCTGGTTAGAAAGCTCCACTGGTGTAAATGTGTTCTATAATTCTGTCAATTATGGCCCATACATTGTGCCACTACTGATTTCTCACCTAGCAATGGGTCATAGACAGGGAGTATTTGGTAAAGAGTAATCCATGTGTGCTAGCAACAGATAAGTAGGCAAATGTTCAACATGATTTAAGAGCACAGATTTTCCCAATGCAGATGTAGATCTAATTGTTCACGGTGAATGCATCAGCAATAACGCATGCTCACTGCAAACGTCTTACACAGTGGGCACAGCTAGAAATGTACTGCAAGATTAACAACTTGAAGGAAGAATAGTGAACATTTATACAGACGGCATAAATGCTTTTGGGGTGGCCCCTGATCTTGGCCAGCTGTGGGCTATGAGGGGATTATTTGCCTGAGATGGCTAACAAATACAGCATGCACCATTAATAGCACAACTATTGCAAGGCCTGTTGCCACCAAAGAGAGTTGCAATTTTAGAATGTGCTGCACAAACCTCCTCCAAGGACTATGTATCACAAGGTAAAGCCTTCATTGATGCAGAGAGAAAACAGAAGAGGGCATATGGCTAGGCCCAAATGGAAAATATGTTTACCAAAGATAATGCTTGCTCCCATGGCCTGTCTTTTTCATGGTCCATCACATGTAGGACGTGATGGAATGATCAGACTGTTTTCCTAATGCTGGTACAATGGTAAAATTGATAAGGGTACATCCACTGCCCCAGGCCACTACCCTTCCCCACATAAAATGGACTTCATCAACATTCTCTCCTACTCAAAAGTACAAGTACGTTGGTTATTGTGTGCATGTTCAGCAAATGGACTGAGGTATACCCATCCAAGAACTGCAAAGCACATACTGTTGCCAAATGCCTCCTGAAAGAGTTCATACCGTGCTTTTAAGTATTTATGCTTTTGGGTTTTGGCAATGGACCAGCGTTCATGTCACATGTGATTGAGGGCTTGTGCAAGGGCATAGCAGGTACACAGAAACTACATTGTGCCCATCATCCAACAGCAGTGTGTGCTGTTGAGAGAAAGAACGGAGTGTTGAATAATAAGATAGGGAAGATTTGTGCATCCACTAAACTGACCTGGATTGATGCACTACCACTTGCTCTATTGTCCATGAGAAGCACCTCAGACAGATTGACAAATCTCAGCCCACATGAAATAGTGTTTGGATGGCCAAAGAACATTCCAGGCCTCATTTCTAGTGTCTCTCTCTCTCCGTATCTAATGATCTGCTTTTTCAATACTCCAAAAGACTAGCACCGTCAGGTGCTGTAGTTCCTTCCTGAAGCAGATACACCAGCAGCCCACGGCCTTCAGCTAGGGGATCTGGTTTGGATAAAAGCCCTCATCAGACTGCACTGTCTTAACATTGGTGGAAGGGGGGATATGTGGTCTTTTTGACAACAGCAGTCAAGTGTGACTTCCTGGATCCATGGCTCTCATGCAAAGAAAGCTGCCACCACAGGAGACTCCAGTGCCTTCTCCTGTATCACATCAAGGACAGCCTTGTTACAACATGAGTTCCACGAAAAGTACCAAGCGAGATTGATATACCAGCTCATCCTGCAGGGTCGCACATGCTACACACAGCAGAGAAAGGAAGAGTGTCTAAGCTGGCCGCAACTCAACTAAAGACATCTGGAACAGCAATGCCCCAACTTCTCAGTTTACAAGCTGTGACAACAAGACATCTTTACCTTCGTCATCACTTTGTTTTCTTCATATTGAAAGTGCCAAAGTAATAGGAGTGCTTTTAACCTCTCAAATTACTTGAAGACAGGCACCAACTGTTACTTTTCTGTTTACAGGTATGATCAATGAGGCTCTGTATTATTCCTCTGCAGACTTTAGAAGAGAGTGAAAGTGCAAGAGAAGACATTCTTCCAACTAGTCACACTAGCCACAAGTACCAACGATTGGAACAATGCCTCAAGACTTTCAGAACGATGAGAGAATATGGCCATGGGTGCCACAAGCAATATTATCCCCCATTGCTGCCGTTATAATGACTATGTTCTTTATAGTGTATTCTGCTCACATTGCTTTATCTAGCACTGGCCCTGAGATACTACTTAAATGACACAGAGATATTGTACCGAAATGAATAAATAGAATAGATACACTTCATGACAGTTCCATTGCAATGTTACAGACCACAACATTTAGAAATAGCAGTAGGAAAGGTTTGGGAAAGTACACACCACAAATATAATTAAGAAATGACTAGGTATTATAGGACACAAATTGCAAAGAATACAATAGAAAGGGAACATATTGCGAAAGAGCACCAATGATAGTGCTGCATAGCAGCTGTAGTTTTGGTTCTTGGAGGTTTGCAAAGTTCGGAGTAGTGGATTACTCTATGGTCAGGATAATTGCACTAACTGGTCACAGTACAACTGTACTAGTTTCAATACCCTGCCTACTAAGGGGTAATTGTGAGGTACCAACATGATGCTGGGGAGGCCCTGCGAGTAAGATGTAGTGATTTGGTATCAGATGGGGCAATGTAGAAGCCATCTTTCTTATATGATACCAAATGCTTGAAGCCTCAGACCCTGTTAAGTTGACATTAAATCTCTGCACAAAATGGTTGTGCGTTTCCATTTTTGTCTTAAATAAAACTGCTATTGTAACGCAAGTCTTGCACAAGAAGGATCCAAAAATAGAAAAGCTTAGCTACACAGATTTCAGCATATTGCATTGCAAAATGCTTCTGCTACATTGTATGGAAAAGTACCAACATAATACATTGGATTACAGCTGCATAGTAAGACACATGGTCAGCAGCAGTGTATTTCGGACCATAGTTGGTATGGCGCAGCTGAGGCAGTTGCCAATTGGACATTAGACCTATGCTTACCCATGCTTAATTTGTGTTATGTATATTATGATGCTGTGGTTTGGGCCTATAAAAGTTGTCAGGAACGCCACATCATTGGACATTCAATGATTTTGCTGTCTGTCACCGTGCCACATGTATTTGCATTGTTTGTTGGACTCCAATAAATTGTGCCATCTTCTGTGCTGACAGAGAATTTTATTTATGGTATTATTTGTTATTTCAGCTCCAACCAGAAGACTGGTTGCTGCTAGACCACAATCAAGTCAAGGGGATATTGGTGATCTTATGAATTTTTATGAACAACTCCCTCAACCCCTTAGGCCCCCACAAACATGGCTGGATTGATGATGTAGGCAACATTGATGATGAGGAATGGATAGAAGCCTCGCGAAGTGCCCAAGACATAGCGATACAAGCCAGATTCCGGATAATACAGCTGAAAGTCTTACATTGTTCTTACTACCCATGTACTCTGTTACACAGACATCCCAATGTGTGAGGGGTTTTCCACAGGTGGCATCCTTTTACCACATACTGTGGGAGTGCCCCATGAGTCACAGGTATTGGTTGGGACTGACAGCTGTGACGGCCAGGGTCCTAGTGCTAAGGGTACCCTTGGATGCAAAGTGGTTAATTCTGATGGTTCAGGGCGAAAAGGACTGGCCCTGACACAACAACCTCAGGTTAACATTGGCGGTAGGAGTAGCAAAACAAACCAAGGCAGTGGGGTGTCTCCCTTCCCCTGTTGGTGGCGGAATGGGAAACTGATATGGATTGGTGCCAGATGGCATAATAGGTGATCTGTAACAGTGGAGGTGTTAAAGTTTGGATGGATTTGTTGGCATGAGCTAAAAGCCATTTTGTATTATTGGCAGCCATCTAGTTTGCCACGTGCTGCCACGTGCTCGCCATGTGCTCTGTCCTCCCTCAGTGTTGACTGCTCTTGTAATCTGCCTAGAAACAAACTATATTTAGCATCTTCCACCCTCACACATGCTCAGTTGAGCTTGCAGCTATCCTTGCAACTATTTCTAGTCTGTAAATGTCAGGATGTGTTCACCAGAATTAGCAACTCTTAGCTCCCCCCACTTTCTTGAGCAAGCAGATCTTGCATGCCCATCTTAGTCATTTTTGCATGATTACATGTGCCAGGACTGCCCCTTGGTCTTATGCTGACTATGTAACCCTAAAAGCGGTACAAAAGGGGGTGGTGATGGACGGAGCATCTGACTCAATCAAACACTCACACCCAGTCAAAAGATCAGGGTTTAATCCATCACCGTTCTTTAGCCCACTCTGCCACCCCAGTTCAGACATGGCTATATGCAATCAGTCTGACCCTGTGCCTCATGGGAACAGTCCAGCCCGAACTGCCAAGCCATGTCTTCCCTGGACCGGAAACAAGCTTCTGAGGACCGGTTTCTGTCATTCCAGCCGTCTTCAGCCCGGCTTGCTTGAATCCAGTGGCAAAGTGAGCAAGGGACTCACGTCTGAGCATACCCTGCCACACTTATGGTGGCTAAAAGCGGTACAAAAGGGGGTGGTGATGGACGGACCATCTGAATCAATCAAACACTCACACCCAGTCAAAAGATCTGGGTTTAATCCATCACTGGGTATGCTCAGACGTGAGTCCCAGGCTCTCCACATCACTGGAGTCAAGCTATCCAGGCTGAAGAAGGCTGATAGCCAGAAACCGGTCCTTGGATGCTTGATTCCGGTCTAGGAAAGACATGGCTTGGTAGTTTGTGCTGGACTGTTCCCATGAGGCACAGGGTCAAGGCTGATTTGCATATAGCCATTGTCTGACCTAGGGTGGTGTGGAGTGCAAAAAAAACAATGGATTTAGTCCCAGATCTTTGTACTGTGCTGAATGTAAGACATTGTTCTGCATTCTGTCCATCAACTGTGTTTTTTGCAATTTTCATCCCGAGTGGGCTGGGTATGCTCAGACGTGAGTCCCAGGCTCTCCACATACCTGGAGTCAAGCTATCCAGGCTGAAGAAGGCTGATAGCCAGAAACCGGTCCTTGTATGCTTGATTCCGGTCTAGGAAAGACATGGCTTGGTAGTTCGGGCTGGACTGTTCCCATGAGGCACAGGGTCAAGGCTGATTTGCATATAGCCATTGTCTGACCTAGGGTGGTGTAGAGTGCAAAAAAACGATGGATTTAGGTCCAGATCTTTGTACTGGGGTGAATGTAAGACTTTGTTCTGCATTCTGTCCATCAACTGTGTTTTTAGCAATTTTCACCCCGAGTGGGCTGGGCATGCTCAGACGTGAGTCCCAGTCTCTCCACATCACTGGAGTCAAGCTATTCAGGCTGAAGAAGGCTGATAGCCAGAAACCGGTCCTTGGATGCTTGATTCCGGTCTAGGAAAGACATGGCTTGGTAGTTCAGGCTGGACTGTTCCCATGAGGCACAGGGTCAAGGCTGATTTGCATATAGCCATTGTCTGACCGAGGGTGGTGTGGAGTGCAAAGAAACGACAGATTTAGTCCCAGATCTTTGTACTGGGGTGAATGTAAGACATTGTTCTGCATTCTGTATATCAACCGTGTTTTTTGCAATGTTCACCCTGAGTGGGCTGGGTATGCTCAGACGTGAGTCCCAGGCTCTCCACATCACTGGAGTCAAGCTATCCAGGCTGAAGAAGGCTGACAGCCAGAAACCGGTCCTTGGATGCTTGATTCCAGTCTAGGAAAGACATGGCTTGGTAGTTCGGGCTGGACTATTCCCATGAGGCACAGGGTCAAGGCTGATTTGCATATAGCCATTGTCTGACCTAGGGTGGTGTGGAGTGCAAAAAAATGATGGATTTAGGCCCAGATCTTTGTATTGGGGTGAATGTAAGACATTGTTCTGCATTCTGTCCATCAACTGTGTTTTTTGCAATTTTCACCCCGAGTATGCTGGGTATGCTCAGACGTGAGTCCCAGGCTCTCCACATCACTGCAGTCAAGCTATCCAGGCTGAAGAAGGCTGATAGCCAGAAACCGGTCCTTGGATGCTTGATTCCGGTCTAGGAAAGACATGGCTTGGTAGTTCGGGCTGGACTGTTCCCATGAGGCACAGGGTCAAGGCTGATTTTTTCATATAGCCATTGTCTGACCTAGGGTGGTGTGGAGTGCAAACAAAACGATGGATTTAGTCCCAGATCTTTGTACTGGGGTGAATGTAAGACATTGTTCTGCATTCTGTATATCAACTGTGTTTTTTGCAATTTTCACCCTGAGTGGGATGGGTATGCTCAGACGTGAGTCCCAGGCTCTCCACATCACTGGAGTCAAGCTATCCAGGCTGAAGAAGGCTGACAGCCAGAAACCGGTTCTTGGATGCTTGATTCCAGTCTAGGAAAGACATGGTTTGGTAGTTCGGGCTGGACTGTTCCCATGAGGCACAGGGTCAAGGCTGATTTGCATATAGCCATTGTCTGACCTAGGGTGGTGTGGAGTGCAAAAAAACAATGGATGTAGGCCCAGATCTTTGTACTGGGGTGAATGTAAGATATTGTTCTGCATTCTGTCCATCAACTGTGTTTTTTGCAATTTTCATCCCGAGTGGGCTGGGTATTCTCAGACGTGAGTCCCAGGCTCTCCACATCACTGGAGTCAAGCTATCCAGGCTGAAGAAGGCTGATAGCCAGAAACCGGTCCTTGGATGCTTGATTACGGTCTAGGAAAGACATGGCTTGGTAGTTCGGGCTGGACTGTTCCCATGAGGCACAGGGTCAAGGCTGATTTCCATATAGCCATTGTCTGACCTAGGGTGGTGTGGAGTGCAAAAAAACAATGGATGTAGGCCTAGATCTTTGTACTGGGGTGAATGTAAGACATTGTTCTGCATTCTGTCCATCAACTGTGTTTTTTGCAATTTTCACCCCGAGTGGGCTGGGTATGCTCAGACGTGAGTCCCAGGCTCTCCACATCACTGCAGTCAAGCTATCCAGGCTGAAGAAGGCTGATAGCCAGAAACCGGTCCTTGGATGCTTGATTCCGGTCTAGGAAAGACATTGCTTGGTAGTTCGGGCTGGACTGTTCCCATGAGGCACAGGGTCAAGGCTGATTTGCATATAGCCATCGTCTGACCTAGGGTGGTGTGGAGTGCAAACAAAACGATGGATTTAGTCCCAGATCTTTGTACTGGGGTGAATGTAAGACATTGTTCTGCATTCTGTATATCAACTGTGTTTTTTGCAATTTTCACCCTGAGTGGGATGGGTTTGCTCAGACGTGAGTCCCAGGCTCTTCACATCACTGGAGTCAAGCTATCCAGGCTGAAGAAGGCTGACAGCCAGAAACCGGTTCTTGGATGATTGATTCCGGTCTAGGAAAGACATGGCTTGGTAGTTCGGGCTGGACTGTTCCCATGAGGCACAGGGACAAGGCTGATTTGCATATAGCCATTGTCTGACCTAGGGTGGTGTGGAGTGCAAAAAAACAATGGATGTAGGCCCAGATCTTTGTACTGGGGTGAATGTAAGACATTGTTCTGCATTCTGTCCATCAACTGTGTTTTTTGCAATTTTCACCCCGAGTGGGCTGGGTATTCTCAGACGTGAGTCCCAGGCTCTCCACATCACTGGAGTCAAGCTATCCAGGCTGAAGAAGGCTGATAGCCAGAAACCGGTCCTTGGATGCTTGATTACGGTCTAGGAAAGACATGGCTTGGTAGTTCGGGCTGGACTGTTCCCATGAGGCACAGGGTCAAGGCTGATTTGCATATAGCCATTGTCTGACCTAGGGTGGTGTGGAGTGCAAAAAACGATGGATTTAGGCCTAGATCTTTGTGCTGGGGTGAATGTAAGACATTGTTCTGCATTCTGTCCATCAACTGTGTTTTTTGCAATTTTCACCCCGAGTGGGCTGGGTATGCTCAGACGTGAGTCCCAGGCTCTCCACATCACTGCAGTCAAGCTATCCAGGCTGAAGAAGGCTGATAGCCAGAAACTGGTCCTTGGATGCTTGATTCCGGTCTAGGAAAGACATTGCTTGGTAGTTCGGGCTGGACTGTTCCCATGAGGCACAGGGTCAAGGCTGATTTGCATATAGCCATTGTCTGACCTAGGGTGGTGTGGAGTGCAAACAAAACGATGGATTTAGTCCCAGATCTTTGTACTGGGGTGAATGTAAGACATTGTTCTGCATTCTGTATATCAACTGTGTTTTTTGCAATTTTCACCCTGAGTGGGATGGGTATGCTCAGACGTGAGTCCCAGGCTCTTCACATCACTGGAGTCAAGCTATCCAGGCTGAAGAAGGCTGACAGCCAGAAACCGGTTCTTGGATGCTTGATTCCGGTCTAGGAAAGACATGGCTTGGTAGTTCGGGCTGGACTGTTCCCATGAGGCACAGGGTCAAGGCTGATTTGCATATAGCCATTGTCTGACCTAGGGTGGTGTGGAGTGCAAAAAAACAATGGATGTAGGCCCAGATCTTTGTACTGGGGTGAATGTAAGACATTGTTCTGCATTCTGTCCATCAACTGTGTTTTTTGCAATTTTCACCCCGAGTGGGCTGGGTATTCTCAGACGTGAGTCCCAGGCTCTCCACATCACTGGAGTCAAGCTATCCAGTCTGAAGAAGGCTGATAGCCAGAAACCGGTCCTTGGATGCTTGATTACGGTCTAGGAAAGACATGGCTTGGTAGTTCGGGCTGGACTGTTCCCATGAGGCACAGGGTCAAGGCACAGGGTCAAGGCTGATTTGCATATAGCCATTGTCTGACCTAGGGTGGTGTGGAGTGCAAAAAAACGATGGATTTAGGCCCAGATCTTTGTACTGGGGTGAATGTAAGACATTGTTCTGCATTCTGTCCATCAACTGTGTTTTTTGCGACTATGTAACCCTAAGCATATATAAGGCCTCATTTTTCTTCACTCCTCAGACTGCCTCATTCAGTTGCTAAGGCTTCTGTGTGACGTAGTCTCTCATTTGAGGTTAATAAAGATGTTCTTTTTATATTTCAGGTTCTGTGCAAATTTCTTCTTTCTTAGTTTAAAAGGACCAAGTGTCAGTGAGCACCCTGAAAAGGTTTCCTTTTTCTACAAATGGCTCTCCAACGTAGACCTCATCAGAGAAGTGGCTAGCTAAGGAGTGATCTTGTCAGGAGGCAGAAATCTACTGAGGAGGACAGGACAGGACTCTACTTCTGGAGATTCTCTGTAGCCCAGTATATTTCTAGTCTTCCTGATTTTGATCCTCCACATGATGTCACTCCTGACTGAGAACCTTTTTGGCGTCAGTATTCTAAAAAGACCACTGGGTCATTCCGAACTGGGCGTTAGAATTTGGACAACCATTTGTTTGGTAAGAGTCTTTCTGCGGCATTTGTTGATGGTTTTGATGCCTTTGATTGGTAAGGTAGTTTAGTAACACTTACTGTGGCTTAGATTTGCCTTGGCCACTTTTTGATTAGTATGTATGTAATATGTAAATTGCAATTCATGTAGGCAGGTAATGAGGAGTTTTTTCTCTGTTTGAATTTGTTTGAACGGCGCCACGTACGAAGAGTACCTTAAGCGCTACTTTGGTTATAATATTTGTATATTCTGCAATATTTTTGGCATGCCTGTTTCAAGCACACATCGAAGAATGTGTTGCTTTTTGGAGGTACCATAGTGAAAAATGAAGTAAATTAGCGGGCTCCGTTGAGGGAATAGCTAGATTGGTTTAGGTATAGGAACATATTTCTTCCTTGGTGATTCTGTATCCCCATGGAATTCAAATATGGACCTAATACAAACAAGGATCCTTTTTCTGCGCACGTTTATAAAAGAGATATTTAGAGCAATTGTTTGGTGTTCTGCCAGACAAAGTTAGTGAATTGAGTGTATTTTGCCTTCTTGGAAATAAAAAAGTTTGTGGGAATGTTTTTTTTGTGATCTTTTAGAATATTATTGAGAAGCGCTTCTTGTAAACATGACTTACAACTAGTATTTACAAATGGTTTGGTTTAAGTACAATCTGTGGCTGTCCTTTGTTTGTTTCTTTCTAAAGTGGTGATCTGTGGGTTAAATGTGTGTTTAAATGTCTATGTGGTTTGTGGTTTTCACAATAGTGATACTTCTGTAAGTAAATAGTGAATGCGCTATTTGTGAAATAATGTCTCTTCGATGTATTATGTGATTCTGAGTGTATGACCCATTCTGTATATATCTGGAATGAGCTCAATGTGTGTGTTTGTGTTTTCTTGCTGTCATCAGTCTGTTATGCAAAATGTCATGTAATTAATATTAAATAAAAATTAAATAAAATCCAGAAATGAACCATGTGATTTGCTAAATATGATATGCTAAATAAGTATATGTTACTATTTAATTTACAGAGTAAGCAACTATGCACAATGTACAAACTGCTAATGCTTAAATGATATAATTAGAATTCACATTCAATAGGAATAAAATTGGCCGCAAAAACGAAAATCTGTCTTTTTGTAATAAATAAACAATTATAAAACATTGTATAAAACATTGTATTAGATATAAACAAGCAAACACATCATCTGAGTAAATTGGATGTTGTTGAACTAAAACACATATTATAGAACGTGCATTGAAATGCCTCAGTTTTAAATAGACAGTCACTGTTCTTCCATTTCAACACTAAAAAAAGCTTTACAACAGCTGTGTTTTAACTGCCGCTTAGCAGCACCTGTTGTTTTGATAGTAGGCTACGGAGAGACAGGAATGTTGACTCAGCCAGGATTTTGTCAGTTAAACACGGGGTAAAATCCTGCATTTCAGACTGCTGTTTTAAAAAAGTTACAAAAATCGGGTTCATTATTTTGGATAACAGGAAAACATTTAACGTTAGGATCTCCTTTCTTGGTACTGGGCGAGGCAAGATGGTGCCGGCAAGGCAGGACGTGCTGGACGTGTGAGCTTTTCTCTTTCCCTGACCCACAGGTGATTTTGTGATAATTCTTGAAAAGAAACGTTGGTACGATGATATGAATTGACCACGGGAAAGAAACGGAAAAAAGAAACGGAAAAGTATAACGTGTGCAACCCTTTCTTTTTATCTCGTGGAGAACATCGCAATTGTGATGATGAAAGAGAACGCTGACGCCGACGCTGATGCTGAAGGTGGTTACAGCGCTGACGAGACTCCGCCGAGGTTGGTGGGCGGCAACTCTCACAGGTGCAGCTGCTTGGCTTCGTTGCGAGCACAGTGAACGCCGCCTCACTGGAGACTGAAAGGAGAGAGGAGCTGCAAGAATTTCTATCGTTATTGCCCGAAAGGTACATGGAAGGAACGAGATCCCGAGGCTAATGCTACTGTGACGGCATGTGGAGGTGAGAAGGACTTGGGTGGGGGTGCACCTAAGAAAATCGGGGCTGGGGTTGTTTCTGAAACCCCTGGCGCAGTAAGGCAAATGATCTCCACCCTGTTTTTGGCGGCAGAGGAGAAAAAAATAAAAGAAGCGGTGCGCAGCCCAAAGTTAGCATCACAGTCAAAGAATAACATGGGAGAGCCTGTTATGTTAAAAGCGGCGCTGCAGAATGAAAAATCCTCAGAACAAGCAATAATTATGACGCCGCAAAATGATAATATACCACCTGACATTTCATCTGTAAATCAAAGCAATGATGTGACTAATTCAGATGGTGTGCCAAGTTCCGTGTTAGCAGAGGGAAATGTTACGGAATCTTTTGAAGGCTTAATTATGGCAGAGAAAGACTTGGACATAAGGGTGGATACAGCTGCATCTAACGAGGCAGAATCCGGGGATTTTTACTCAGTGTCAGAAAATTCAGCCTCCTCCTGTGAAGATCTGGCCACACAGTATTCTAAACAAATGCGTATGGAGAAACTGGAAAGTGAGGTTGATGATGATGAAATTAACGAATATACAGAAGAAAGCCCTGTTACCGTGAGGGGTGAAGGTGATGCATCTATGACAGAAGGGGCTGTTGGAGGACATCAAGAAGATTTGACTGGCAATATCACTCTAGCTATGATCTATCAAACAATACTGAGCCACATGGATAAAACTGAGCAAGAAAGCCATAAAATTCAAAATTCCTGCCAGAAGCTTCAAAGTTCTATTCGGAGATTAGGAAAATCACAATTAGACTTCGGGGAAAGGTTTACTGAGGTCGAAACTAGAATATCTAATATTGAGGATGAATTGCAAAAACAGAAAGTGGCCACTGAAACATTAACTGCAAATAAAGAGGACTTACTTTGGAAAATGGCAGACTTTAAAAATCGCGCACGGCACAATAACTTAAGAATTATGCAAATTCCTGAAGGTAAAGAAGGGCAGGATCCACGTAAGTTTATTGTGGAACTGTTTCAGAAGGCATTTTCGGATTTAAAAAAATGGGATTGGGATCGGGGGATTGAGCGTGCTCATAGATATCCCTTCAATATTCAACTTCGACCTGGACAGAATGTAACCAAACCTAGACCTTTTCTTGTGGCATTCAACAGTTTTCGGGCCAGAGAAGACGTATATATGCACACTCGACCAAATAGTAAATGTATGGGTGAAGGGTACACCTTCTTCGCAACATCAGACTACAGCAAATACACGATGGATACTCGCTGGCAGGTTCGACAGTTGGTGAATCAATTTCAAACAAAGGGAGCACAAGCCTATATTATGAACCCGGCTAAACTAAAAGTGATATATAAGGAGAGTACTCGCTTTTTCACTAGCGTTACAGCCGCAAAGGAATATTTGCATGGTATAAAGGATCCTTAGACTTAATTCATGAATGACTCTTCAGGTATCAATTAATGATTTAGCTAATGGACAAAACATTTTGTATGATGTACAATATAGAATGGTCGATAAAATGTTCTTCTTCCTATTCAATCTAAAAAAGAATGATTATGTACTTAAAAAATGTAGGGCCATATTACCAATGTTAAGCGACATTTATCGCTAACGATGCTTAGCAACAAATTTAGCAAGGTTTATCTCAGAAGTGATAGAAATACTTGCGCTAACTGCCAATTGAGAGATTATTGCTCGAAAACCAACGATAATCTCTCAAAGTTTGGCGTTAGTTTGATGATAGGGGCTCACAAACTTAGCAATGATATCCACCTTCCATAGGATATCATGGCTAAGTTAGGAAAATACCAGGTGTAAAAAAAGCAGTGCTAACCGCGGTTAGCGCTGCTTTTTTTTATCACTAACAGGGTTAGCGAAATCCTTGATAATAGGAGAAATGTCGCTTAACAAAATTTTTCCTATTCTTTTTCTCTGGAATGCCCCCTTTGCATCTCATTAGAGATGCAAGGGGAAGCGTAGAGAAAAAGGGTGCTAACATGCGAATTTGCGTGTTAGCACCCTGTTGCTGATAGGGAGATCATTTTATCTCCGTTTTCTTGGCTTTTAAAGCCAAAAAAGTGGAGATAAATCCCTTGATAATATGCCCCCTATAGTTTATCTTTTGCTTATTGAGAGTAAGGATGGGAGTTTGAATAGTAATGTTTGGATATGATGATACCAATTGTTTCTTTATAGAGTAAAATAAAACGAAAAGAAGCCTGTGGGGAACGACAGGGGGGACTGCTGCTCATTACCATCACCAGGACCAGGAGTCCGAAAGCCTCGGTAATGGAGGGGGAAGGAGTGGGGAAGGGGGTCGGGGTGTTAGGGGGTTGTTGGTGGAGGGGGGCACTGGGGTAAAGGGGAGAAAATTCACGTTGGAGTCAAAAGACATTATAGAGTTGATAAAAAGACAAAGATTCAGTAAAATAGTATTAGCTGAGGGTAGGACGGGTTGCACTAAGGCAATAATAAATCATATAGGTATGGAATGTAAAGAGAGCGGGAAACTACTACTATAATGGTTAGGAACATTAAAATGTGTTCTTTTAATGTTTCGGGTCTCAACAATATAAATAAAAGGAAAAGTATTAAATCTGAAGAGCGTTTTTTTAAGCCGGATATTTTGTGCTTAAAAGAGACTCATCTTCCCTGGGAGAAAAGGGGCTTAGCTGATGAGTTAGGGTATATAGTTCTGGCAGCATCTCAGCAAACAAGTCTGATAAGAGGGGTAATGATCTTGACCAGACCGCGTCTAGGTACGCTAGTGCAGACAAATGGGGTAGATGGGTGATAGTGACATTAAATATAGGAGGTAAACACATACCAATATGCTCCATTTATGGATCTAACTTGGACGAGGGGGAAGTATTCGAATATCTCAACTCTGAGCTAGCTAATTGGAGTTCTCCCCTGGTTCTGTGTGGTGATTTAAACAATAATTTAACAGCCGGGGAGTTAGATGCTGGTCCAGAGAATTATAAGGGGCGAAAACCTTGTGTATTTAAAGCAGTATACAATTTAGTTAAGGATCATTCTCTGGTTGATATTTGGAGCAAAAATTGCCCATCATTACCTGGCTATACTTATTATTCCTCACCACATAAGAAATTTGTCCGTCTGGACTATTTTCTTGCTTCAACCAGCATCCAATCCAACATTAAGATTCACTTATATCCCAGGGTAACATCGGACCACTCCCCACTGATGATCATGATTACCCATATTGGAGAAACGAAACAAAACAGGAGTTTTTCGTTTGATAGGAAAATGTGTTTGGATGCACATTATAGAGAATATATGGGTAAATGGATTGCTGAATTTATACAGAATAATACGAGTTCCGCTAATATTTTGATAATATGGGATACATGGAAAGCCTGTTTCAGAGGGGAAGTAACGAGTTATGGACTTTATCATCAAAATCAGTAAAAGAGGAACATGCGGGATTTGTATGATCAGCTGTGTAAGGCGGAAGAATATTTGATAAAAGAAATAGAGAAGAGGGATAATATGATAAAAAATTCAGGAGTATGAGGGTATTATTGCTAAATGTCGTGCTAAAATTACAGGAGTCTGGTGTGAGGAGATAGCCAGGAAATATTTAACATACAGAAGGTATATCCATGAGTATTGAGAGGCTATAGGAAGGGCATTAGCCTTAAAATTAAAAATGAAGGAATCTGCCCATCAAATTGTGAAATTGCAAGATAAAAATTGGGTTATGTTTGAAGATGCAGAGATAATACTGGAAATATTTTTTGAGTTTTATACTGAACTATATACTTGTCAATCTAATATATCTCCCGAAGCCTTCTTGTATGAGGCTATATTTAGCAAATTAATTCGGGAAGGATAACTATCACAAGAGGTACTCGCCAGGGGTGTCCCTGCTCCCCACTTCTTTTTGCATTATTTATTAATCATTTTTTATTAAGACTATCAGAATCACCACATATTAAACCATGTATTGTATCTAGTATACCCTATTCAGTATTCGCTTATGCGGATGATATTGCTATCATCACCATAGATCCCGGAGAGGCAATGACAGAGATTGAAAGTTTGGCTATAGATTTTGGTAGCAGCTATGGTTATAAGTTAAATGCTGCAAAAACGCAGGTCCTTTGTACTGATACTCTCCAATTTAATGATTACAGGGTTACCCATGAAGTGACATATTTAGGAATTATAATTAAATTCCACACACAAGAGATAGTGGACGCTAATTGGGATAAAATAATGCAACAAATCAAGCAATCCTTAGACAGATGGGGGAGACTTCAGGTGTCTATAATAGGGAGAGGTAACATCATCAAGATGAATGCATTAGCTAAGATACTATATGTATATCGTAGTATCCCCCTAGAGATACCTTTAAATCATATATACAAACTGCAAACATTATGTATAAAACATTTTTGGGCACCTGGTAAAACCAGACGTGCAATGAAGTGGCTGACTTTGCCTATAGAGAGAGGTGGGCTCGGGATTCTGGATTTTGTGTTTTATTATTATGTTTGTTTTCTACAAAGAATGAGAATTTTGTTGACGGGAGAACAAATCGAGGACCCGGCAGAATCACGGTCGATATTTTATCTATTATTAGGAGAACAGGCGAAGGGATGTTTGTTAAAAGAATTGGAGGGGAATTACTACAAACACACCCATTTTAAGGTGGTCGAATCCGTATATAAAGTTTGGAGAAAGGTAGCGAGGATTATGAAGCTAGAGAGAATCTGGTATTACACTCCCCTTTCTGCGGAAAAATTACTTCCTTCAATATTCTGGGATAATGTAGCGAAGGTATGGAGCAAGAAAGGGGTGGGCAGAATTGGAGATCTATATGATGCGGACGGAATATTTAAATCCTTTTCTAGTATGGGTAGTAAATTCCAGATACCTCAGTCTTCTTTTTTTAAATACCTCCAAATCAGAGATTTTTGTTTAAAGAAATTAAACAGACCCTGCCCTAATAAATTAATAGAGGCAATCCAATCACAAAAAACAATAGGTACGATATATCGGTTGCTGATGGAATATAAGCCTGATGACTTGAATAAATATAACATATACTGGCAGAATCAGTTGGAGGGAACCAATTTAAATATTGTAGATTCTATTTTGATGGCTAAGGATACATGTTTGTCCGCCAATTTGAAAGCACAGGTATTCAAGACAATATTTAGATTATACTATACTCCGAAACGTATGGCAACATGGGGGCCCAAGTATGATGGAAAATGCTTTCGTGTGGAGGGGAAGATGCAGATATTGTTCATGTTTTCTACAAGTGTCCTAAACTATCGTCTTTCATCTCCAGTATAGAAAGGTTTATACCTTTAGTCATTCATTATCCGATTAAAATATCCCCTGCATGTTAGTAGGGGGAGGGCAGTGTCTTAATGAAAATGAGAACCTATTTAAATTAAAGAACTTTTTATTTGTGGCAATGACCATAGCTCGGTTATGTATAGCAACGGAATGGTTACAACCTGAAGCACCGATGTTTGAATTTTGGAGAAGGAAATTGTTTAACATATATGAATTGGAATGGAATTTGTATACTTTAAAAGTTGCTAGGAAAAGACCGTTAGGCATATTGATTTGGGGAATACTTAAAGAGCATTTACAGGTTTCCTTTTTTGGATTTGTGTCTTTTTGTATTTGAAAGTGGCAACCTGCCCTACCTGTTATTTTTATACATTAATGTAAAGAATGTATTGAATATTTTTATTTCTATGTCTTGAATGAATTATTTTTGTCAAATGACCCAACGATGGCAATAAATAAATTAAAAAAACAAAAAAAAGGATTTCCTTTCTTAAAGCCTTTTTTTTTAAGAATATTTGTGGTTCTGATGTTAAATAATTGTCCTTTTAAAAAGTGGCGCAAAAATTTGTCATGTTTCAAATTCGGCTTCTGTGCTTAGGCTTGTGAATGAATGCGTCTAAATATGATAGGCAAGAGATGCAACTTGCTTTTAATGTGGAATTATCAAAAATTATTGGTTTTGTAAAAAAAAATGTTTTATTAATTATGAAAAATTATTACAAAAAATAAGTGCTTTTAAAATAGTTTTTTATTATGTATAAAGCTTAATACTCATACTGTGACATCCTAGCATTAAAATTAAATTTAAGTTGTGTTGTACAGCATAATGAGGATATTTGCATATGGAATTTCAGTCTGCACAAGCGTAAAAAACTCATTTTTATAACTATATATATGATTAGTTCTGATTTCTCACTCCTGGGCTATCTAGAGAACATTTGAGGATGACTATTATGCAAAAAAATATGGGATATTCATTTTTAAGTTCCCCAAATATCAAACTCGAAATTGGGCTCAATTCACTATTTAAACTGCATTTTTTTCCATTCAGAGCAGCTTTTAAAGTGCCTTAGGCTTCAGTAAATGCACACATTTAGGTATAATATAAATAGCTGATTTCTATATTGTTAGACAAGTCTACTGCACACTGCTTATAATTGAAATTTGTTATCAAAAGTGAGCAGAAGTTATTTTCTTATATCTAAACTGACAAGCAGGGGAATGGGGCTGCATTCGCACACAGAATAGGACAGCTGGGAAGAGTTAAAAGTCATTTCTATGTTTAGAAGCCTAGCAGGGATACCAGAGTAAGTTCTGCTTTAACATTTTGACATCTGAAACTTTTTGAAAGACAAGATGTCAGCACAGGGAAAGAAGGAGGAGTTGTGCTTATTGTTTGTTTTATGCACTCCTATGAATATACCACAATACAATTGTATATGTGAGCCTGGCCATATATACAGCACTAATGCTTTTAGTTTGGTGCTTACTAGGGCTGAGCTAATGGGAATTAGATTGAATTCATTTGCCCTCATGTTACATTTGTACATTTGCTAAAGGGATTGGGGTTTAGGTATTCATATTCTTTACCTCCTCAAAAGTGCTATGTACCTCCTATAACTTTGTTTATGGCCAGTTGCTACAAATAGGGGTTGATAGTGTTGACAGAAGTGAAACCTGTTTCAGGTTTCCTGCTGTCAAAAAGGGGGTAGGAGGCTATCTCCTCTACAAATTAAGGCTAGGTAATATGTATGTTGCTCTCTCCTTTTCTCAATTTTTCCTTAGCCTGTCTACATTGTCTGTGAAATAGCAAGGAGACATTTAATTGGCTATTCGGTAATACTGTTTTAAACATTGTTAGCAATAATAAAATTAATAAAAATATATGTTATGTTACTGCCCATCCTGTTTGATGGAATTCTGACAGGATCAGTAGTTTAGATTGTTGTTCCCTTATTTTGACCTTTAGGGGAGCTATATGTGGGTAAATTCATAGGTGATAACACCATTATTGTGTGTTTTTCCATGCTACATAGTTTAGCAAGGGCATTGCTAGTTTTTTATTAGTTAGTCTGTGTAAATAAACAGACAGTCCTTATTAGAGCTGATGTTGCAAAGTTTGGATCATGAAAAGTAGAACGTAGGGAAGATGCCCATGTGATCCTTGCAAAAAATGTTTTGAAGGAAATGTTGTTACATAGATAAGAAACTCCTGTTAAATTTGCAGTTTTAGATTTTCCTGCTGCTCCTATAATATGAGAGCATGGCCCTAAGCAATACAATGTAGGTGCTTTCATTAAGAAGAATCATTTTAGAAGTGTCTGTAGTCCTGTACAAGTAATGTAAAGTTTATGAGCAAAAGGGTAGAACATTTCCTTTTTTTGAGGGTTTTCAGATTAGCTCACAGGAATACATCAATGTATGTGTTTAGGGTATGTCTGTGTTGTTTTTCTCTTTTCCTCACAATTTAGTAAATGAATACAGACTTCCTTGGCTGCTTGGGATTGGGTGATGTATTACTCTTGTTCACCAAAGAGTTCCTTTTATACTTGCCAATAGGTCAAGGCTGTTGTTTTTTTTCTCTCTCATAGATAGATGAAAGTGGTTCTTGGGTGCCTTGCTAATATATGGGGCGTCCCAAGACTAGGAAGTATTCTGACTATCTTCTCTGTTGATAAACTGTTTCTGTGCCTTTTTTGATTCAATATTCTTGTATCACAATATGTTTTCCATTCTGCTTGCATATGGCTATGGTGAGGAAGGCTCAGCATAAGTTAGGCACTCAGCTACCCGACTTCCTACTAGAATTAAGTTGCATGTGAATAGTGAAACTGACAGTTTGAAGATCAGTAGTCACTGCTTGAGATGTTAGATTTGAAGAATGGTCTCATCACATCGTAAATTTATACATTTCAGTCTTGATGTGATGTCCACAGTTAGAAAGTAGCTTTGAGGGTCCTTGTCCAGAACAGCCCTCTCTGGCTCAGACATGGCATCAGGTGGACTTGTTTCTGATATACCACCTTCAATTAAAATCTATCACTGGAGGGGATAACTCTCAGCCCATTTCAGTTAGGGTATTTTATGGACGTCTCATTTCATCTGCATCAAATATTCTTTTACTATTTAAACCTTGTGTGAGTATAATAAGGAGTCACTTTCATTCAAGTTGAGATGGAAAGTCTAAATAGGTAGGACAAAATCACACGCATGTCAGGATCACATTGAAAAAATTCTAGAGCTGGATCAGAGACATTTGACCAGAAGAATTGAATGTATGTCTAGCCTGCTAAGTGAAGGTCAGCTGTGGGGGTTAATTAAAGGGGTAAATTCTGGTCAGAGAACTAAGATGTGGGATGTGGAATTCTTATAGCCCGCTGCCCAGGACATATTCTTTGGAGTCAAGGGCAACAAGTTTTCATGTGTATTTTGTCCTTGGGACAAGTAGGCCCAACCCCTCCTGCAGCACAAACACCTTGGCTGCCAGTTTGCAGAACCACATTATGGATCAGGAAAGGGCACTGTCTGCAATTAAGGTAATATTTTTGTCCATATGTTAATGCTGTTCAAACTCATTTTCATAGTTCACTAATTGAAAGCCGGTACCAGTATAAAAATGTGTACACACATTTTCAAAGTTTAGCAATTTGAGGCTATGTATAGTGCTCCCAGAATGATCTCTGATTTGATGCAAATGTTTGCAGAAACATGAACGCAAGATTTATGATTCTTTGCTTTCAAAATAAAATGTTCATAATAAAAGGGAAATAGGAAAAAACATTTAGCTAAAGTACTGTCAAATTCCAGGTACCATTTCTTTGCTGCATTATTTAGTAACGCGTTGATGCATTCTAGTATTTCCCAAAAATATTCGTAATGGAAAATCAGTTTAACCAGTTTCAATAAGATTATGGTAAACACAAATAAAAAAGCAATGGCAAAGTCAGTAGGTCTGAAAATGGTGGTCAGCTTTTTAGTTTTGTCAATGTTTGACTTCTTTTGGCATGGTTTTTGTAAAACCTTATTGGTGTGGGAGCTGTCAGGCCCTCACCATTAAAACAAACATTGGCAAAAGCAAACATAGTTTTCAGTCTCAAAACACACACACTGCACTGTACAAAAATAATTTGTGTGCCGATGTGATCCTTGTGAAAGAGCAGAATGCTGTCACTCACAGCAAAGCCAGCCGATACAGAGAGAGAGAGACAGATTTTGTTTTCACAAAAAAATTGCATTGTCAACAGCGGTATCAGCTCTGGTGCATCCAGGGTTTTCCATATCAAGATGAAGCAGATCATGATCGAGGAATTTCAGAATAAGTACCCAAACAATAAACAGCAGTATATGATATTGGGTCTGAAACATGTAGTTCCTGGCCATCCAAATCGAATGATTGCATAATTATATCTAAATCTGACTCTCATCATCCTGTCGTCACACCAATTGCCCAATTGTTGGTGCAGGGGCAATGGGCTCTAAATAAAGTCCCCGATAGTCCACTCACCTCTTCCAAATACTAGGTGTTTCTGGAGGCATCCCTTTGCCTTGAATATTGGTATCTCTAGTCCATGTAGAAATCAAGTCCACTCTTCCAAACCCCCATTGATTCCAGAGACGTGTCTTTCCATGCCCTGGCAATACCCTGTTTTGCCAATGTAAGGACAAGGAATAGTAGATGGTGCTTGTACCTGTCCCCCCTATTCCTTCAGTAATATATAGCATGGACAGTCGTGGTGAATATTAACGTCCCATCCCAGCAGTTCTGAAAGGCAAGCGATCACCCCCGCATACCCTTCCAACATAGGGTGAACAGCAAAACACACAAGATGATGGACGGAATGTTGCACAATGGCAAAACATTCACCACCAGTCACATATCTGGGTTTAATCCATCGATATTTTGCTCACCATGCCACCCCAGTTCAGACATGGCCATATGCAAATCAGTCTTGGCCCTGTGCCTCATGGGAACAGTCCAGCCTTAACTTCCGAGCCATGTCTTCCCTGGACAGAAATCAAGCATCCTAGGACCGGTTTCTGGCTATCAGCCATCTTCAGCCAGGATAGCATGACTCCAGTGGCGTAGTGAGCACAGGACCCACTTCTGGGCATACCCTTCCCATATAGGGTGAACAGCAAAACATACACGATGATGGACGGAATGTTTTACAATGGCAAAACATTCACCCCTAGTCACAGATCTTGGTTTAATCCATTGTTATTTTGCTCACCAAGCCACCACAGTTCAGACATGGCCATATGCAAATCAGTCTTGGACCTGTGCCTCATGGGATCAGTCCAGCCAGAACTGCCAAGCCATGTCTTCCCTTGACCGGAATCTAGCATCATAGGACTGGGTTCTGGCTATCAGCCATCTTCAGCCAGGATAGCTTGACTCCAGTGGCGTTGTGAGCATGGGACCCACGTCTGGGCACACCCTTCCCACATAGGGTGAACAGCAAAACACACAAGATGATGGACGGAATGTTGCACAATGGCAAAACATACACCCCCAGTCACAGATCTGGGTTTAATCCATCGTTATTTTGTTCACAAAGCTCCCAAGTTCACACATGGCCATTTGCAAATCAGTCTGGGCCCTGTGTTTCCTTGGGGAACAGTCCAGCACGTACTGCCAAGCCATGTCTTCTCTAGACTGGAATCAAGCATCCAAGGACTGGTTTCTGGCTATTAGCCGTCTTCAGCCAGGATAGCTTGAGTCCAGTAGCGTAGTGAGCAGGGACCCACGTCTGGGCATACCCTTACCACATAGGGTGAACAGCAAAACACACAAGATGATGGCCGGAATGTTGCACAATGGCAAAACATTCACCCCAGTCACAGATCTGGGTTTAATCCATCGTTATTTTGTTCACCAAGCCACCCCAGTTCAGACATGGCCATATGAAAATCAGTCTGGGCCCTATGTCTCATGGGAACAGTCCAGCCCGTACTGCCAAGCCATGTCTTCCCTGGACAGGAATCAAGCATCCTAGGACCGGTTTCTGGCTATCAGCTGTCTTCAGCCAGGATAGCATGACTCCAGTGGCGTAGTGAGCAAGGGACCCACGTCTGGGCATACCGTTCCCACATAGGGTGAACAGCAAAACACACACTATGATGAACGGAATGTTTTACAATGGCAAAATATTGATCCCCAGTCACAGATCTGGGTTTAATCCATGGTAATTGTGCTCACTAAGCCACCCCAGTTCAGACATGGCCATATGCAAATCAGTCTTGGCCCTGTGCCTCATGGGAACAGTCGAGCCAGAACTGCCAAGCCATGTCTTCCCTGGACCGGAATCTAGCATCATAGGACTAGTTTCTGGCTATCAGCCATCTTCAGCCAGGATAGCTTGACTCCAGTGGGGTTGTGAGCACGGACCCACGTCTGGGCATACCCTTCCCATATAGGGTGAACAGCAAAACATACACGATGATGGACGGAATGTTTTACAATGGCAAAACATTCACCCCTAGTCACAGATCTTGGTTTAATCCATTGTTATTTTGCTCACCAAGCCACCACAGTTCAGACATGGCCATAGGCAAATCAGTCTTGGACCTGTGCCTCATGGGATCAGTCCAGCCAGAACTGCCAAGCCATGTCTTCCCTTGACCGGAATCTAGCATCATAGGACCGGGTTCTGGCTATCAGCCATCTTCAGCCAGGATAGCTTGACTCCAGTGGGGTTGTGAGCACGGACCCACGTCTGGGCATACCCTTCCCACATAGGGTGAACAGCAAAACACACAATATGATGGAGGGAATGTTGCACACTGGCAAAACATTCACCCCCAGTCACAGATCTGGGTTTAATCCATTGTTATTTTGCTCACCAAGTCACCCCAGTTCAGACACGGCCATGTGCAAATCAGTCTTGGCCCTGTGCCTCATGTGAACAGTCCAGCCCAAACTGCCAAGCCATGTCTTCCCTGGACAGGAATCAAGCATCCTTGGACCAGTTTCTGGCTATCAGCTATCTTCAGCCAGTATAGCTTGACTCCAGTGGGGTTGTGAGCTTGGGACCCACATCTGGGCATTCCCTTCCCACATAGGGTGAACAGCAAAACACACAAGATGATGGATAGAATGTTGCACAATGGCAAAACATTCACCCTCAGTCACAGATCTGGGTTTAATCCATCGATATATTGCTCACCAAGCCACCCCAGTTGAGACATGGCCATATGCAAATCAGTATTGGCCCTGTGCCTCATGGGAACAGTCCAGCCCGAACTGCCAAGCCATGTCTGCACTGGACCGGAATCAAGCATCCTAGGACTGGTTTCTGGCTATCAGCAGTCTTCAGCCAGTATAGCTTGACTCCAGTGGCGTAGTGAGCAAGGGACCCACGTCTGGGCATACCCTTCCCACATAGGGTAAACAGCAAAACACTCAAGATGATGGACGGAATGTTGCACATTGGCAAAACATTCCTCTCCAGTCACAGATCTGGGTGCAATCCATCGTTATTTTGCTCTCAAATCTCCCCAGTTCACACATGGCCATTTGCAAATCAGTCTGGGCCCTGTGTCCCATGGGAACAGTCTAGCACATACTGTCAAGCCATGTCTTCTCTAGACTGGAATCAAGCATCCAAGGACTGGTTTCTGACTATTAGCCGTCTTCAGCCAGGATAGCTTGACTCCAGTAGCGTAGTGAGCAGGGACCCACGTCTGGGCATACCCTTACCACATAGGGTGAACAGCAAAACACACAAGATGATGGACAGAATGTTGCACAATGGCAAAACATTCACCCCAGTCACAGATCTGGGTTTAATCCATCGTTATTTTGTTCACCAAGCCACCCCAGTTCAGACATGGCCATATGCAAATCAGTCTTGGCCCTGTGCCTCATGGGAACAGTCCAGACAAAACTGCCAAGCCATGTCTTCCCTGGACAGGAATCAAGCATCCTTGGACCAGTTTCTGGCTATCACCGATCTTCAGCCAGGATAGCTTGACTCCAGTGGGGTTGTGAGCTTGGGACCCATGTCTGGGCATACCCTTCCCACATAGGGTGAACATCAAAACACACAAGATGATGGATGACATGTTGCGCAATGGCAAAACAGTCACCCTCAGTCACAGATCTGGGTTTAATCCATCGATATTTTCCTCACCAAGCCACCCCAGTTGAGACATGGCCATATGCAAATCTGTATTGGCCCTGTGCCTCATGGGAACAGTCCAGCCCGAACTGCCAAGCCATGTCTTCCTTGGACAGGAATGAAGCATCCTAGGACCGGTTTCTGGCTATCAGCTGTCTTCAGCCAGGATAGCTTGACTCCAGTAGCGTAGTGAGCAGGGACCCACATCTGGGCATACCCTTACCACATAGGGTGAACAGCAAAACACACAAGATGATGGACGGAATGTTGCACAATGGCAAAATATTCATCCCCAGTCACAGATCTGGGTTTAATCCCTCGATATTTTGCTCACCACGCCACCCCAGTTCAGACATGGCCATATGCAAATCAGTCTTTGCCCTGCGCCTCATGGGAACAGTCCAGCCAGAACTGCCAAGCCATGTCTTCCCTGGACCAAAATATAGCATCATAGGACCGGCTTCTGGCTATCAGCCGTCTGGAGCCAGGATAGCTTGACTCCAGTCGCGTAGTGAGCAAAGGACTCACGTCTGGGCATACCCTTCCCCCATAGGGTAAACAGCAAAACACACAAGATGATGGACGGAATGTTGCACACTGGCAAAACATGCACCCCCAGTCACAGATGTGGGTTTATTCAATTGTTATTTTGCTCACCAAGTCACCTCAGTTCAGACAAGGCCATATGCAAATCAGCCTTGGCCCTGTGCCTCATGGGAACAGTCCAGCCCAAATTGCCAAGCCATGTCTTTCCTGGACTGGAATCAAGCATCCTAGGACCAGTTTCTGGCTATCAGCCATCTTCACCCAGTATAGCTTGACTCCAGTGGCGTTGTGAGCACGGGACCCACGTCTGGGCATACCCTTCCCACATAGGGTGAACAGCAAAACTCTCAAGATGAAGGACAGAATGTTACACACTGGCAAAACATTCACCCCCAGTCACAGATCTGGGTTTGTTCACCAAGCCACCCCAGTTCAGACATGGCCATATGAAAATCATTCTGGGCCCTATGTCTCATGGGAACAGTCCAGCCCGCACTGCCAAGCCAAGTCTTCCCTACACCGGAATCAACCATCCTAGGACTGGTTTCTGGCTATCAGCCATCTTCAGCCAGGATAGCTTGACTCCAGTGGCAATGTGAGCATGGGACCCACGTCTGGGCCTAACCTTCCCACATAGGGTGAACAGCAAAACACACAATATGAGTGACGGAATATTGCACAATGGCAAAACATTCACCCAAGTTACATATCTGGGTTAAATCCATTGTTGTTTTGCTCACCAAGCCACCCGAGTTCAGACATGGCCACATGCAAATCAATATTGATCCTGTGCCTCATGGGATCAGTCCAACCCGAACTGCCAAGCCATGTCTTCCCTGGATCGGAATAAAGCATCCTAGGACAGGTTTCTGGCTATCAGACGTCTTCAGCCAGGATAGCTTGATTCCAGTGGTGTAGTGAGCAAAGGACCCACGTCTGGGCATACCCTTCCAACATAGGGTGAACAGCAAAACACACAAGATGATGGACGGAATGTTGCACAAGGGCAAAACATACACCCCCAGTCACAGATCTGGGTTTAATCCATCGTTATTTTGTTCACAAAGCTCCCAAGTTCACACATGGCCATTTGCAAATCAGTCTGGGCCCTGTGTCCCAGGGGAACAGTCCAGCACGTACTGCCAAGCCTTGTCTTCTCTAGACTGGAATCAAGCATCCAAGGACTGGTTTCTGGCTATTAGCCGTCTTCAGCCAGGATAGCTTGACTCCAGTAGCGTAGTGAGCAGGGACCCACGTCTGGGCATACCCTTACCACATAGGGTGAACAGCAAAACACACAAGATGATGGCCGGAATGTTGCACAATGGCAAAACATTCACCCCAGTCACAGATCTGGGTTTAATCCATCGTTATTTTGTTCACCAAGCCACCCCAGTTCAGACATGGCCATATGAAAATCAGTCTGGGCCCTATGTCTCATGGGAACAGTCCAGCCCGTACTGCCAAGCCATGTCTTCCCTGGACAGGAATCAAGCATCCTAGGACCGGTTTCTGGCTATCAGTTGTCTTCAGCCAGGATAGCATGACTCCAGTGGCGTAGTGAGCAAGGGACCCACGTCTGGGCATACCGTTCCCACATAGGGTGAACAGCAAAACACACACTATGATGGACGGAATGTTTTACAATGGCAAAATATTGATCCCCAGTCACAGATCTGGGTTTAATCCATGGTAATTGTGCTCACTAAGCCACCCCAGTTCAGACATGGCCATATGCAAATCAGTCTTGGCCCTGTGCCTCATGGGAACAGTCGAGCCAGAACTGCCAAGCCATGTCTTCCCTGGACCGGAATCTAGCATCATAGGACTGGTTTCTGGCTATCAGCCATCTTCAGCCAGGATAGCTTGACTCCAGTGGGGTTGTGAGCACGGACCCACGTCTGGGCATACCCTTCCCACATAGGGTGAACAGCAAAACACCCAATATGATGGAGGGAATGTTGCACACTGGCAAAACATTCACCCCCAGTCACAGATCTGGGTTTAATCCACTGTTATTTTGCTCACCAAGTCACCCCAGTTCAGACACGGCCGTGTGCAAATCAGTCTTGGCCCTGTGCCTCATGTGAACAGTCCAGCCCAAACTGCCAAGCCATGTCTTCCCTGGACAGGAATCAAGTATCCTTGGACCAGTTTCTGGCTATCAGCTATCTTCAGCCAGTATAGCTTGACTCCAGTGGGGTTGTGAGCTTGGGACCCACATCTGGGCATTCCCTTCCCACATAGGGTGAACAGCAAAACACACAAGATGATGGATAGAATGTTGCACAATGGCGAAACATTCACCCTTAGTCACAGATCTGGGTTTAATCCATCGATATTTTGCTCACCAAGCCACCCCAGTTGAGACATGGCCATATGCAAATCAGTATTGGCCCTGTGCCTCATGGGAACAGTCCAGCCCGAACTGCCAAGCCATGTCTGCACTGGACCGGAATCAAGCATCCTAGGACTGGTTTCTGGCTATCAGCAGTCTTCAGCCAGTATAGCTTGACTCCAGTGGCGTAGTGAGCAAGGGACCCACGTCTGGGCATACCCTTCCCACATAGGGTAAACAGCACAACACTCAAGATGATGGACGGAATGTTGCACATTGGCAAAACATTCCTCTCCAGTCACAGATCTGGGTGCAATCCATCGTTATTTTGCTCTCAAATCTCCCCAGTTCACACATGGCCATTTGCAAATCAGTCTGGGCCCTGTGTCCCATGGGAACAGTCTAGCACATACTGTCAAGCCATGTCTTCTCTAGACTGGAATCAAGCATCCAAGGACTGGTTTCTGACTATTAGCCGTCTTCAGCCAGGATAGCTTGACTCCAGTAGCGTAGTGAGCAGGGACCCACATCTGGGCATATCTTTACCACATAGGGTGAACAGCAAAACACACAAGATGATGGACGGAATGTTGCACAATGGCAAAACATTCACCCCAGTCACAGATCTGGGTTTAATCCATCGTTATTTTGTTCACCAAGCCACCCCAGTTCAGACATGGCCATATGAAAATCACTCTGGGCCCTATGTCTCATGGGAACAGTCTAGCCCGCACTGCCAAGCCATGTCTTCCCTGGAAAGAAATCAAGCATCCTAGGACCGGTTTCTGGCTATCAGCTGTCTTCAGCCAGGATAGCATGACTCCAATGGCGTAGTGAGCAAGGGACCCACGTCTGGGCATACCCTTCCCTCATAAGGTGAACAGCAAAACACACACTATGATGGACGGAATGTTTTACAATGGCAAAATATTCATCCCCAGTCACAGATCTGGGTTTAATCCATCGATAGTTTGCTCACCAAGCCACCCTGGTTGAGACATGGCCATATGCAAATCAGTATTGGCCCTGTGCCTCTGGGAACAGTCCAGCCCGAACTGCCAAGCCATGTCTTCCCTGGACCAGAATCAAGCATCCTAGGACTGGTTTCTGGCTATCAGCCGTCTTCAGCCAGTATAGCTTGACTCCAGTGGTATTGTGAGCACGGGACCCACGTCTGGGCATACCCTTCCCACATGGGGTGAACAGCAAAACACTCAAGATGATGGACGGAATATTGCACAATGGCAAAACATTCACCCCAGTCCCTTATCTGGGTTTAACCCATCGTTGTTTTGCTCACCAAGCCACCCCAGTTCAGACATGGCCATATGCAAATCAGTCTTGGCCCTGTGCCTCATGGGAACAGTCGAGCCAGAACTGCCAAGCCATGTCTTCCCTGGACCGGAATCTAGCATCATAGGACTGGTTTCTGGCTATCAGCCATCTTCAGCCAGGATAGCTTGACTCCAGTGGGGTTGTGAGCAGGGACCCATGGCTGGGCATACATTTCCCACATAGGGTGAACAGCAAAACACACACTATGATGGACGGAATGTTTTACAATGGCAAAACATTCATCCCCAGTCACAGATCTGGGTTTAATCCATTGTTATTTTGCTCACCAAGTCACACCAGTTCAGATATGGCCATATGCAAATCAGTCTTGCCCCTGTGCCTCATGGGAACAGTCCAACCCAAACTGCCAAGCCATGTCTTCCCTGGACAAGAATCAAGCATCCTTGGACCAGTTTCTGGCTATCAGCGATCTTCAGCCAGGATAGCTTGACTCCAGTGGGGTTGTGAGCTTGGGACCCATGTCTGGGCATACCCTTCCCACATAGGGTGAACAGCAAAACACACAAGATGATGGATGACATGTTGCACAATGGCGAAACAGTCACCCTCAGTCACAGATCTGGGTTTAATCCATCGATATTTTCCTCACCAAGCCACCCCAGTTGAGACATGGCCATATGCAAATCTGTATTGGCCCTGTGCCTCATGGGAACAGTCCAGCCCGAACTGCCAAGCCATGTCTTCCTTGGACAGGAATGAAGCATCCTAGGACCGGTTTCTGGCTATCAGCTGTCTTCAGCCAGGATAGCTTGACTCCAGTAGCGTAGTGAGCAGGGACCCACATCTGGGCATACCCTTACCACATAGGGTGAACAGCAAAACACACAAGATGATGGACGGAATGTTGCACAATGGCAAATTTTCATCCCCAGTCACAGATCTGGGTTTAATCCCTCGATATTTTGCTCACCACGCCACCCCAGTTCAGACATGGCCATATGCAAATCAGTCTTTGCCCTGCGCCTCATGGGAACAGTCCAGCCAGAACTGCCAAGCCATGTCTTCCCTGGACCAAAATATAGCATCATAGGACCGGCTTCTGGCTATCAGCCGTCTGCAGCCAGGATAGCTTGACTCCAGTGGCGTAGTGAGCAAAGGACTCACGTCTGGGCATACCCTTCCCCCATAGGGTAAACAGCAAAACACACAAGATGATGGACGGAATGTTGCACACTGGCAAAACATGCACCCCCAGCCACAGATGTGGGTTTATTCAATTGTTATTTTGCTCACCAAGTCACCTCAGTTCAGACAAGGCCATATGCAAATCAGCCTTGGCCCTGTGCCTCATGGGAACAGTCCAGCCCAAATTGCCAAGCCATGTCTTTCCTGGACTGGAATCAAGCATCCTAGGACCAGTTTCTGGCTATCAGCCATCTTCACCCAGTATAGCTTGACTCCAGTGGCGTTGTGAGCACGGGACCCACGTCTGGGCATACCCTTCCCACATAGGGTGAACAGCAAAACTCTCAAGATGAAGGACAGAATGTTACACACTGGCAAAACATTCACCCCCAGTCACAGATCTGGGTTTGTTCACCAAGCCACCCCAGTTCAGACATGGCCATATGCAAATCATTCTGGGCCCTATGTCTCATGGGAACAGTCCAGCCCGCACTGCCAAGCCAAGTCTTCCCTACACCGGAATCAACCATCCTAGGACTGGTTTCTGGCTATCAGCCATCTTCAGCCAGGATAGCTTGACTCCAGTGGCGATGTGAGCATGGGACCCACGTCTGGGCCTAACCTTCCCACATAGGGTGAACAGCAAAACACACAAGATGAGTGACGGAATATTGCACAATGGCAAAACATTCACCCAAGTTACATATCTGGGTTAAATCCATTGTTGTTTTGCTCACCAAGCCACCCGAGTTCAGACATGGCCACATGCAAATAAATATTGATCCTGTGCCTCATGGGATCAGTCCAACCGAACTGCCAAGCCATGTCTTCCCTGGATCGGAATAAAGCATCCTAGGACAGGTTTCTGGCTATCAGACGTCTTCAGCCAGGATAGCTTGATTCCAGTGGTGTAGTGAGCAAAGGACCCACGTCTGGGCATACCCTTCCAACATAGGGTGAACAGCAAAACACACAAGATGATGGACGGAATGTTGCACAATGGCAAAACATTCACCACCAGTCACATATCTGGGTTTAATCCATCGGTATTTTGCTCACCATGCCACCCCATTTCAGACATGGGCATATGCAAATCAGTCTTGGCACTGTGCCTCATGGGAACAGTCCAGCCTTAACTTCCGAGCCATGTCTTCCCTGGACAGAAATCAAGCATCCTAGGACCGGTTTCTGGCTATCAGCCATCTTCAGCCAGGATAGCATGACTCCAGTGGCGTAGTGAGCACAGGACCCACTTCTGGGCATACCCTTCCCATATAGGGTGAACAGCAAAACATGCACGATGATGGACAGAATGTTTTACAATGGCAAAATATTCACCCCTAGTCACAGATCTTGGTTTAATCCATTGTTATTTTGCTCACCAAGCCACCACAGTTCAGACATGGCCATATGCAAATCAGTCTTGGACCTGTGCCTCATGGGATCAGTCCAGCCAGAACTGCCAAGCCATGTCTTCCCTTGACCGGAATCTAGCATCATAGGACCGGGTTCTGGCTATCAGCCGTCTTCAGCCAGGATAGCTTGACTCCAGTGGCGTAGTGAGCATGGGACCCACGTCTGGGCACACCCTTCCCACATAAGGTGAACAGCAAAACACACAAGATGATGGACAGAATGTTGCACAATGGCAAAACATACACCCCCAGTCACAGATCTGGGTTTAATCCATCGTTATTTTGTTCACAAAGCTCCCAAGTTCACACATGGCCATTTGCAAATCAGTCTGGGCCCTCTGTCCCAGGGGAACAGTCCAGCACGTACTGCCAAGCCATGTCTTCTCTAGACTGGAATCAAGCATCCAAGGACTGGTTTCTGGCTATTAGCCGTCTTCAGCCAGGATAGCTTGACTCCAGTAGCGTAGTGAGCAGGGACCCACGTCTGGGCATACCATTACCACATAGGGTGAACAGCAAAACACACAAGATGATGGCCGGAATGTTGCACAATGGCAAAACATTCACCCCAGTCACAGATCTGGGTTTAATCCATCGTTATTTTGTTCACCAAGCCACCCAAGTTCAGACATGGCCATATGAAAATCAGTCTGGGCCCTATGTCTCATGGGAACAGTCCAGCCCGTACTGCCAAGCCATGTCTTCCCTGGACAGGAATCAAGCATCCTAGGACCGGTTTCTGGCTATCAGCTGTCTTCAGCCAGGATAGCATGACTCCAGTGGCGTAGTGAGCAAGGGACCCACGTCTGGGCATACCGTTCCCACATAGGGTGAACAGCAAAACACACACTATGATGGACGGAATGTTCTACAATGGCAAAATATTGATCCCCAGTCACAGATCTGGGTTTAATCCATGGTAATTGTGCTCACTAAGCCACCCCAGTTCAGACATGGCCATATGCAAATCAGTCTTGGCCCTGTGCCTCATGGGAACAGTCCAGCCAGAACTGCCAAGCCATGTCTTCCCTGGACCGGAATCTAGCATCATAGGACTGGTTTCTGGCTATCAGCCATCTTCAGCCAGGATATCTTGACTCCAGTGGGGTTGTGAGCACGGACCCACATCTGGGCATACCCTTCCCACATAGGGTGAACAGCAAAACACACAATATGATGGAGGGTATGTTGCACACTGGCAAAACACCCACCCCCAGTCACAGATCTGGGTTTAATCCATTGTTATTTTGCTCACCAAGTCACCCCAGTTCAGACACGGCCATGTGCAAATCAGTCTTGGCCCTGTGCCTCATGTGAACAGTCCAGTCCAAACTGCCAAGCCATGTCTTCCCTGGACAGGAATCAAGCATCCTTGGACCAGTTTCTGGCTATCAGCTATCTTCAGCCAGTATAGCTTGACTCCAGTGGGGTTGTGAGCTTGGGACCCACATCTGGGCATTCCCTTCCCACATAGGGTGAACAGCAAAACACACAAGATGATGGATAGAATGTTGCACAATGGCGAAACATTCACCCTTAGTCACAGATCTGGGTTTAATCCATCGATATTTTGCTCACCAAGCCACCCCAGTTGAGACATGGCCATATGCAAATCAGTATTGGCCCTGTGCCTCATGGGAACAGTCCAGCCCGAACTGCCAAGCCATGTCTGCACTGGACCGGAATCAAGCATCCTAGGACTGGTTTCTGGCTATCAGCAGTCTTCAGCCAGTATAGCTTGACTCCAGTGCCGTAGTGAGCAAGGGACCCACGTCTGGGCATACCCTTCCCACATAGGGTAAACAGCAAAACACTCAAGATGATGGACGGAATGTTGCACATTGGCAAAACATTCCTCTCCAGTCACAGATCTGGGTGCAATCCATCGTTATTTTGCTCTCAAATCTCCCCAGTTCACACATGGCCATTTGCAAATCAGTCTGGGCCCTGTGTCCCATGGGAACAGTCTAGCACATACTGTCAAGCCATGTCTTCTCTAGACTGGAATCAAGCATCCAAGGACTGGTTTCTGACTATTAGCCGTCTTCAGCCAGGATAGCTTGACTCCAGTAACGTAGTGAGCAGGGACCCACGTCTGGGCATACCCTTACCACATAGGGCGAACAGCAAAACACACAAGATGATGGACGGAATGTTGCACAATGGCAAAACATTCACCCCAGTCACAGATCTGGGTTTAATCCATCGTTATTTTGTTCACCAAGCCACCCCAGTTCAGACATGGCCATATGAAAATCACTCTGGGCCCTATGTCTCATGGGAACAGTCCAGCCCGCACTGCCAAGCCATGTCTTCCCTGGACAGGAATCAAGCATCCTAGGACCGGTTTCTGGCTATCAGCTGTCTTCAGCCAGGATAGCATGACTCCAGTGGCGTAGTGAGCAAGGGACCCACGTCTGGGCATACCCTTCCCTCATAGGGTGAACAGCAAAACACACACTATGATGGCAGAAATGTTTTACAATGGCAAAATATTCATCCCCAGTCACAGATCTGGGTTTAATCCATCGATAGTTTGCTCACCAAGCCACCCTGGTTGAGACATGGCCATATGCAAATCAGTATTGGCCCTGTGCCTCATGGGAACAGTCCAGCCCGAACTGCCAAGCCATGTCTTCCCTGGACCAGAATCAAGCATCCTAGGACTGGTTTCTGGCTATCAGCCGCCTTCAGCCAGTATAGCTTGACTCCAGTGGCATTGTGAGCACGGGACCCACGTCTGAGCATACCCTTCCCACATGAGGTGAACAGCAAAACACTCAATATGATGGACGGAATATTGCACAATGGCAAAACATTCACCCCAGTCACTTATCTGGGTTTAATCCATTGTTGTTTTGCTCACCAAGCCACCCCAGTTCAGACATGGCCATATGCAAATCAGTCTTGGCCCTGTGCCTCATGGGAACAGTCCAGCCAGAACTGCCAAGCCATGTCTTCCCTGGACCAGAATCTAGCATCATAGGACTGGTTTCTGGCTATCAGCCATCTTCAGCCAGGATAGCTTGACTCCAGTGGGGTTGTGAGCACTGACCCACGTCTGGGCATACCCTTCCCACATAGGGTGAACAGCAAAACACACAAGATAATGGACAGAATGTTGCATACTGGCAAAACATTTACCCCCAGTCACAGATCTCGGTTTAATCCATTGATATTTTGCTCACCAAGCCACCCCAATTCAGACATGGCCATATGCAAATCAGAATTGGCCCTGTTTGCCTCATGGGAACAGTCCAGACCGAACTGCCATTCTATGTCTTCCCTGGAATGGAATCAAGCATCCTAGGTCCGGTTTCTGGCTATCAGCCGTCTTCAGCCAGGATAGAATGACTCCAGTGAGCACGGGACCCACATCTGGGCATACCCTTCCCACATAGGGTGAACAGCAAAACACACACAGTGATGGACGGAATGTTGCACAATGGCAAAACATTCACACCCAGTCAAATATCTGGGTGTAATCCATTGTTACTTTACTCACAAAACCACCACAGTTCAAACATGGCCATATGCAAATCAGTCTTGGCCCTGTGCCTCATGGGAAAAGTCTAGCCCGAACGGCCAAGCTATGTCTCCCAATACCGGAATCAAGTATCCTAGGACCAGTTTCTGGCTATCAGCCGTCTTCAGGCAAGATTGCTTGACTCCAGTGGCGTAGTGAGCAGGGGATCCACGTCTGGGCATACCCTTCCCACATAGGGTGAACAGCAAAACACACACAGTGATGGACGGAATGTTGCACAATGGCAAAACATTCACACCCAGTCAAATATCTGGGTGTAATCCATTGTTACTTTACTCACAAAACCACCACAGTTCAAACATGGCCATATGCAAATCAGTCTTGGCCCTGTGCCTCATGGGAACAGTCTAGCCCGAACGGCCAAGCTATGTCTCCCAATACCGGAATCAAGCATCCTAGGACCAGTTTCTGGCTATCAGCCGTCTTCAGGCAAGATAGCTTGACTCCAGTGGCGTAGTGAGCACAGGACCCAAGTCTGGGCATACCCTTCCCACATAGGGTGGACAGAAAAAACACACAAGATGATGGACGGAATGTTGCACAATGGCAAAACATTCACCCCAGTCACTTATCTGGGTTTAATCCATCGTCGTTTTGCTCACCAAGCCACCCCTGTTCAGACATGGCCATATGCAAATCAGTCTTGGCCCTGTGCCTCATGGGAACAGTCCAGCCAGAACTGCCAAGCCATGTCTTCCCTGGACCGGAATCTAGCATCATAGGACCGGTTTCTGGCTATCAGCCATCTTCAGCCAGGATAGCTTGACTCCAGTGGGGTTGTGAGCAGGGACCCACGCCTGGGCATACCTTTCCCACATAGGGTGAACAGCAAAACACACACTATGATGGACGGAATGTTTTACAATTGCAAAACATTCACCCCAGCCAAAGATCTGGGTTTAATCCATCGTTATTTTGCTCACCAAGCCACCCCAGTTCAGACATGGCCATATACAAATCAGTCTTGGCCCTGTGCCTCATGGGAACAGTCCAGCCCGAACTGCCAAGCCATGTCTTCCCTGAACCGGAATCAAGCATCCTAGGACCGGTTTCTGGCTATCAGCCGTCTTCAGCCAGGATACCTTGAACTCCAGTGGCGTAGTGAGCACGGGACCCAAGTCTGGGCATACCCTTCCCACATAGGGTGAACAGCAAAACACACAAGATGATGGACAGAATGTTGCACAATGGCAAAACATTTACCCCAGTCACATATCTGAGTTTAATCCATCGTTTTTTTTTTCCCACCAAGCCAACCCAGTTCAGACATGGCCATATGCAAATCAGTCTTGGCCCTGTGCCTCATGGGAACAGTCCAGACCGAACTGCCATTCTATGTCTTCCGTGGAATGGAATCAAGCATCCTAGGTCCGGTTTCTGGCTATCAGCCGTCTTCAGCCAGGATAGAATGACTCCAGTGGCGTAGTGAGCACGGGACCCACGTCTGGGCATACCCTTCCCACATAGGGTGAACAGCAAAACACACACAGTGATGGACGGAATGTTGCACAATGGCAAAACATTCACGCCCAGTCAAATATCTGGGTGTAATCCATTGTTACTTTACTCAAAAAACCACCACAGTTCAGACATGGCCATATGCAAATCAGTCTTGGCCCTGTGCCTCATGGGAACAGTCTAGCCCGAACGGCCAAGCCATGTCTCCCAATACCGGAATCAAGCATCCTAGGACCTGTTTCTGGCTATCAGCCGTCTTCTGGCAAGATAGCTTGACTCCAGTGGCGTAGTGAGCACAGGACCCAAGTCTGGGCATACCCTTCCCACATAGGGTGGACAGAAAAAACACACAAGATGATGGACGGAATGTTGCACAATGGCAAAACATTCACCACCAGTCACAGATCTGGGTTTTATCCATCAATATTTCGCTCTCCAAAACAACCCATTTCAGACATGACCATATTCAAATCAGAATTGGCCCTGTGCCTCATGGGAACAGTCCAACCCGAACTGCCAAGCCATGTCTTCCTAGGACCGGAATCAAGCATTCTAGGACCGGTTTTTGGCTATCAGCCATCTTCAGCCAGGATAGCTTGACTCCAGTGGCTTAGTGAGCAGGGACCCACGCCTGGGCATACCCTTCCCACATAGGGTGAACAGCAAAACACACAAGATGATTGACGGGATGTTGCACAATGGCAAAACATTCACCCTCAGTCACAGATCTGGGTTTAATCCATCAATATTTCGCTCTCCAAAACACCCCATTTCAGACATGACCATATGCAAATCAGTATTGGCCCTCTGCCTCATGGGAGCATTCCAGCCCGAACTGCCAAGCCATGTCTTCCTTGGACCGGAATCAAGCATCCTAGGACCGGTTTCTGGCCACAGATCTGGGTTTAATCCATCATTATTTTGCTCACCCAGCCACCCCAGTTCAGACATGGTCATATGCATATCACTCTTGGTCCTCTGCCTCATGGGAACAGTCCAGCCTGAACTGCCTAGCCACGTCTTCCCTTGACCGGAATCAGGCATCCTAGGACCGGTTTCTGGCTATCAGCCGTCTTCAACCAGGATAGCTTGACTGTGGTGAGTGTAACGATGGATTAAACCCAGCTCTGTGACTGGGGGTGAATGTTTTGCCACTGTAAAACATTCCGTCCATCATCTTTTGTGTTTTGCTGCTCACCCTATTTGGGAAGGGTATGGCCAGACGTGGGTCCCGAGCTTACTACGCCACTGGAGTCAAGGTATCCTGGCTGAAGATGGCTGATAGAAAGAAACCTGTCCTAGGATGCTTGATTCCGGTCTAGGGAAGAAATGGCTTGGCAGTTCGAGCTGGATTGTTCCCCAGGCCCAGACTGATTTGCATATGGCCATGTCTGAACTGGGGAGCTTTGTGACCAAAATAACGATGGATTAAACCAAGATCTGTGACTGGGGGTGAATGTTTTGCCATTGTTCAAGGGTATTCCCAGATGTGGGTCCCGTGCTCACTACACCACTGGAGTCAAGCTATCATGGCTGAAGACGGCTGACAGCCAGAAACCAGTCCTAGGATGCCTGATTCCAGTCAAGGGAAGACGTGGCTAGGCAGTTCAGGCTGGACTGTTCCCATGAGGCACAGGGCCAAGACTGATTTGTAAGCAAGGGCGAACTTTGCGAATTCGCGATCTGCGAATTTGCGGATGTGCAAATTCGCAATCCGCAAAATTCGCGAGTTCGTGCGAATTTGCAGATTTTTTATTTTTGCGTATTCGCGGGTGTTCCCTGGGCGCTTTGAGTGTTCGCGGGGCGCTTTGCGTGTTCGCGGTTGTTTTTTGCCTGGTTAATCACTGCCACCCTCTCGTTTTTTATGCTCTTCTGCCCTCTGTACCACTCGTTTCTGTGCCCTTCTGCCCTCTGCCCCACTACTTTTTTGTCCCCTTCTGCCCTCTGTCCCACTTTTGTGCCCTTCTGCCCTCAGCCCCACTTAGAATGGAGCCGGCAAACTGACAGCGCCATTCTAAAACAGCTACAAAGAGCTTAAACGGGAAGCACTAATAGATAAAATAAAGCAGGTGCTCGAGTTGAAGGTCAAATTAAGTTACACAATCATTAATCACCCCAAGTTTGGGGTGATTAATGATTGTGTAACTGAATTTGAGCTTCAACGGAAGCACCTGCTTTACTTTATCTATTAGAGCTTCCTGTTGAAGCTGACTTTTGTAACTATTTTAGAATGGCTCTGGCAGCCTGCCGGCGCCATTCTAAAAGAGTTACAAAAGTCAGCTTGAACTTTTGACCCAATCCGTTCCGCTTGCGGATTTTGCGGGAAATTCGCGAATCTTGCGGATTGCGAATTTACTGAAAATCCACAAAATCCGCGAGCGGAACGGATTTTCCGCCCATGCTTACTGATTTGCATTTGGCCATGTCTAAACTGGGGTGGCTGGGTGAGCAAAATAATGATGGATTAAACCCAGATCTGTGACTGGGGGTGAATATTTTGCCATTGTGCAACATTCCGTCCATCATCTTGTGTGTGTTGCTGTTCACCCTATGTGGGAAGGGTATGCCCAGGCGTGGGTCCCTGCTCACTACGCCACTGGAGTCAAGCTATCATGGCTGAAGATGGCTAATAGCTAGAAACCGGTCCTAGGATGCTTGATTCCGGTCCAGGGAAGACATGGCTTGGCAGTTCAGGCTGGTCTGTTCCCATGAGGTACAGAGCCAAGACTGATTTGCATATGGCCATGTCTGCACTGGGGTGGCTCGGTGAGCAAAATAACGATGGATTAAACCAAGATCTGTGACTGGGGGGTGAATGTTTTGCCATTGTGCAACATTCCGTCCATCATCTTGTATGTTTTACTGTTCACCCTTTGTTGGAAGGGTATGACCAGAAGTGGTTCCCGTGCTCACTACGCCACTGGAGTCAAGCTATCCTGGCTGAAGACGGCTGATAGCCAGAAACCGGTCCTAGGATGCTTGATTCCGGTCCAGGGAAGACATGGCTTGGCAGTTCGGGCTGGTCTGTTCCCATGAGGCACAGGGCCAATACTGATTTGCATATGGCCATGTCTGAACTGGGGTGGCTTGGTGAATGAAATATCGATGGATTAAACCCAGATCTGTGACTGAGGGTGAACGTTTTGCCATTGTGCAACATTCCGTCCATCATCTTGTGTGTTTTGCTGTTCACCCTATGTGGGAAGGGTATGCCCAGACGTGGGTCCCGTGCTCACTAAGCCATTGGAGTCAAGCTATCCTGGCTGAAGACTGCTGATAGCCCGAACCCGGTCCTAGGATGCTTGATTCGGATCCTAGGAAGACATGGCTTGGCAGTTCGGGTTGGACTGTTCCCATGAGGCACAGGGACAAGACTGATTTGCATATGGCCATGTCTGAACTGGGGTGGCTTGGTCAGCAAAAAAACGATGGATTAAACCCAGATCTGTAACTGGTTGTGAATGTTTGGACATTGTGCAACATTCTGTCCATCATCTTGTGTGTTTTGCTGTTCACCCTATGTGGGGAGGGTATGCCCAGACGTGGGTCCTGTGCTCAGTATGCCACTGGAGGCAAGCTATCCTGGCTGAAGACGGCTGATAGCCAGAAACCAATCCTATGATTCTAGATTCTGGTCAAGGGAAGACATGGCTTGGCAGTTCAGTCTGGACTGTTCCCATGAGGCACAGAGCCAAGAATTTTTTGCATATGGCCATGTCTGAACTGGGGTGGCTTGGTGAGCAAAATAACAATGGATTAAACCCAGATCTGTGACTGGGGTGAATGTTTTGCCATTGTGCAACATTCCGTCCATCATCTTGTGTGTATTGCTGTTCACCCTATGTGGGAAGGGTATGCCCAGATGTGGGTCCCATGCTCACTACGCCACTGGAGTCAAGCTATCCTGGCTGAAAATGGCTAATAGCCAGAAACCGGTCTTAGGATGCATAATGCCGGTCCAGGGAAGACATTGCTTGGCAGTTCAGTCTGGACTGTTCCCATGAGGCACAGGGCAAAGACTCATTTGAATTAGGCCATGTCTAAACTGGGGTGGCTGAGTGAGCAAAATAATGATGGATTAAAACCAGAACTGTGACTGGGGGTGAATATTTTGCCATTGTGCAACATTCCGTCCTTCATCTTGTGTGTTTTGCTGTTCACCCTATGTGGGAAGGGTATGCCCAGGCGTGGGTCCCTGCTCACTACGCCACTGGAGTCAAGCTATCCTGGCTGAAAATGGCTAATAGCCAGAAACCGGTCTTAGGATGCATAATGCCGGTCCAGGGAAGACATGGCTTGGCAGTTCAGTCTGGACTGTTCCCATGAGGCACAGAGCCAAGACTGTTTTGCATATGGCCATGTCTGAACTGGGGTGGCTTGGTAAGCAAAATAACGATGGATTAAACCCGGATCTGTGACTGGGGGTGAATATTTTGCCATGGTGCAACATTCCGTCCATCATCTTGTGTGTTTTGCTGTTCACCCTATGTGGGAAGGGTATGCCCAGGCCTGGGTCCCTGCTCACTACGCCACTGGAGTCAAGCTATCCTGGCTGAAGACGGCTGATAGCCAGAAACCGGTCCTAGGATGCTTGATTCCGGTCCCAGGGAAGACATGGCTTGGCAGTTCGGGCTGGAATGTTCCCATGAGGCAGAGGGCCAATACTGATTTGCATATGGTCATGTCTGAAATGGGGTGTTTTGGAGAGCGAAATATTGATGGATTAAACCCAGATCTGTGACTGAGGGTGAATGTTTTGCCATTGTGCAACATTCCGTCAATCATCTTGTGTGTTTTGCTGTTCACCCTATTTGGGAAGGGTATGCCCAGACGTGGGTCCCGTGCTCACTAAGCCACTGGAGGCAAGCTATCCTGGCTGAAGATGGCTGATAGCCAAAAACCGGTCCTAGAATGCTTGATTCCGGTCCTAGGAAGACATGGCTTGGCAGTTCGGGTTGGACTGTTCCCATGAGGCACAGGGCCAAGATTGATTTGCATATGACCATTTCTAAACTGGGGTGGCTTGGTGAGCAAAATAACAATGGATAAAACCCAGATCTGTGACTGGTGGTAAATGTTTTGCCGTTGTGCAACATTCCGTCCATCATCTTGTGTGTTTTTTCTGTCCACCCTATGTTGGAAGGGTATGCCCAGACTTGGGTCCTGTGCTCACTACGCCACTGGAGTCAAGCTATCTTGCCTGAAGACGGCTGATAGCCAGAAACTGGTCCTAGGATGCTTGATTCCGGTATTGGGAGACATGGCTTGGCCATTCGGGCTAGACTGTTCCCATGAGGCACAGGGCCAAGACTGATTTGCATATGGCCATGTCTGAACTGTGGTGGTTTTGTGAGTAAAGTAACAATGGATTACACCCATATATTTGACTGGCCGTGAATGTTTTGCCATTGTGCAACATTCCGTCCATCACTGTGCGTGTTTTGCTGTTCACCCTATGTGGGAAGGGTATGCCCAGACGTGGATCCCGTGCTCACTACGCCACTGGAGTCATTCTATCCTGGCTGAAGACGGCTGATAGCCAGAAACCGGACCTAGGATGCTTGATTCCATTCCAGGGAAGACATAGAATGGCAGTTCGGTCTGGACTGTTCCCATGAGGCACAGGGCCAAGACTGATTTGCATATGGCCATGTCTGAACTGGGTTGGCTTGGTGGGAAAAAAAACGATGGATTAAACTCAGATATGTGACTGGGGGTCTCAAGGCGCTTGGGAAGGAGAGGTAGTTCTGAGTCAGGCGTAGGTGGGTGAGGAGAGAATTCCAGGTCTTGGCTGCTAAGTAGGAGAACGATCTGCCCCCCATGGTGGATCTGTGAATGCGAGGAATGGCGGCGAGGGCTTGGTTGGATGATCGTAGTTGGCGGGTGGGGGTGTAGAAGGACAGTCTTGTGTTGAGGCATTTGGGTCCTAGGTCATACAGGGCTTTGTGTGCGTGGGTGAGGAGACGGAACGTTATTCTCTTGTTGACAGGGAGCCAGTGGAGATCTTTCAGGTCACCAGAAATGTGAGCTTGACGAGGGATGTCCAATATGAGTCTGGCTGATGCGTTTTGAATTCGTTGAAGTTTTTTCTGTAGTTTGGCTGTGGTTCCGGCGTAGAGGGTGTTTCCGTAATCCAGTCGGCTGGTGACAAGCGCGTGGGTGACCGTCTTTCTTGTTTCCGTGGGGATCCAACGTAAGACTTTTTTGAGCATGCGTAGGATGTTGAAGCAGGAAGATGAGACGGCATTGGCTTGTCTGGTCATTGAGAGGGAGGAGTCCAGGATGAAGCCTAGGTTATGTGCGTGATCCGTTGGAATGGGTGCGGTTCCCAGGGCTGTTGGCCACCAAGAGTCATCCCAGGCTGAGGGGGATGATCCTAAGATGAGGACTTCCGTTTTGTCCGAGTTCAGTTTTAAGCGGCTGTACTTCATCCACTCGGCTACTTCTTTCATTCCTTCGTGTAGGTTGGTTTTGGCGGTGTTTGGGTCTTTGGTGAGGGAGAGGATCAGATGGGTGTCATCTGCGTAGGAGATGATGTTGAGGTTGTGTTGGCGCACGATGGATGCGAGGGGACTCATGTAAACGTTGAAGAGGGTGGGACTGAGTGAAGAACCTTGTGGTACTCCGCAGATGACTTTGTTAGCTTCTGATTTGAAGGGGGGGAGGCGAACTCTCTGGGTTCTTCGGGCGAGGAACAAGATGATCCAGTCCAATGCTTTTCCTTGTATTCCGATGTTGCTGAGGCGTTGTATAAGGGTGTTATGACAGACTGTGTCGAAGGCCGCGGAGAGGTCAAGTAAGATGAGGGCAACTGTTTCTCCGTTGTCCAGTAGTGTTCGGATGTCGTCTGTTGCTGCGATGAGGGCGGTCTCGGTGCTGTGTTAGGCTCGGCAGCCGGATTGTGAAGGGTCGAGGGATTTATTGGATTCGAGGAAGGCGGCGTGCTGAATATTAACGGCTTTCTCGATGACTTTGGCGGGGAAAGGGAGGAGCGAGATGGGGCGATAGTTCTTGAGTTCGGTGGGGTCTGCTGTGGGTTTCTTCAGAAGGGCGCTGAGTTCCGCATGTTTCCTGATTTCCGGGAAGGTAGCGGAGTTGAAGGATCAGTTGATGACGTCTCGGAGATGGGGTGCGATGATGGAGTCTGCTTTGTTGAAAATGTGGTGGGGACAAGGGTCGGTTGGCGATCCTGAGTGAATGGAGTTCATCAGGCGGATGGTGTCTTCGGTGGTGATTGGGTTCCAGGTGTAAAGGATGTTAGAGGGCGGTGTTGGATCGGAAATGGTTGGTGTGGACATGTCTTCCGACTGGGTGTCAAAGCTGTTATGTATATTGGCGATTTTGTTGTGGAAGAATGAGGATAGAGAGTCGCAGAGGTCTTGGAAGGGAGAGATGTCGTTTGTGCCGGCGGTGGGGTTAGTAAATTCTTTGATGATGTTGAATAGTTCCTTGCTGTTTTGGGCATTGTTGTCAAGTCGATCCTTGAATGCTGACTTTTTGGTGGATCGGATTAATTGGTGGTGTTTGCGGGTGGCTTTCTTGAAGGTGGCTAGGTTGTCAGAGGTTGGGTTTTTTCTCCAGGTTTTCTCGAGAGTACTACAGAGTTTTTTGGATTTCTTGAGGTCATCGTTGAAATTGGGGGCTTTTTTGCTGCCTTGCTTGATTAGATGCTTTTTCAAGGGTGCAAGTTCGTCGGCACTATGGGTGATCCATTGGGTGAGGTTAGTGGCTGCTTGGTTAGGGTTCGATGATTTGGTGGGGGGGTTTTGGTGAAGCGATGTGAAGAGTTGTTCGGTGGTGATTTTGTTCCAATTTCTTCGAGGGATAGGTAGTGGGGGATTCTGGGTCATGGGTTTTTTGTAGTTGAAGTGAACGCAACTGTGGTCCGTCCAATGGAGAGCTGTGGTGTGATCGAAGGAGATGTGCTTTCTGGAGGTGAAGATAGGGTCGAGCGTGTGTCCGGCGTAGTGGGTGGGGGTGTCTACAAGTTGTTTGAGTCCTAGATTGGCCAGGTTATCCAGAAGGGTGGTGGTGTTGTTGTCGTTTTTCTTTTCCAGGTGGAAGTTGAGGTCTCCCAGTAGAATGTAGTTCTCGGAGGGGAGGGCATGCGGGCTGATGAAGTCAGCGATGTCTTCGCTGAATTGTGTGCGTGGACCTGGTGGTCTGTAGATGAGGGTGCCTCTGAGTGTAGTTTTGTGGTCGATGTGAATCTGGAAGTGAAGGTGTTCGGCGGAAGCGAGGTTATCATTGGAACTAGTCGTGATGCGGATGGTGTTCTTATGGACGATGGTGATGCCTCCTCCTGTTTGGTTGGTGCGATCTTTTCGGATAATCTTGTAGGCTTCTGGGATGGCTATGGCGATGTCAGGCGCTGATGAGGCGTTCATCCATATTTCTGTGAGGAAGGCGACATCCGGCGATGTAGTGTCGAGTAGGTTCCAAAGTTCAACGGAGTGTCTGTGGACTGAGCGGGTGTTGATCAGGATGCACTTTAGGTGGTTAGTGTAGGAGCTCTGTTTGGAGTTTGTGGATTTGGTGTGGGTCTTGATGCAGTCGAATTTGCAGGATTGGCAGGTGAAGGGTCCATGGGTGTTCCTGGGGCGGCATGGTAGCAGTTTGGGAGTCGGCCGGGGTTAAGGGCTGAGAGTTAACCTTACACGACAGACAAAAGCGGACATCTACCTTCACCTTCACCCAGTGGGAGCGCCTGAACAGCGGAGAGGCTGCTACGACCACGGGAGCATAGGAGAGCCAGGCAGAGGCAACAACACCGCCACCAGTTGCGCCGCCACCTCGGAACTGCAAATCCCGACTGCCTCAGCGGCGGCGCGTTCCCCGACGCGTCACACGCGCCGGGAGGGGCCCATAAACACAGGAGCCCTCGGTGAAGCGGGGGGATTAACCTTACACGACAGACAAAAGCGGACATCTACCTTCACCTTCACCCAGTGGGAGCGCCTGAACAGCGGAGAGGCTGCTACGACCACGGGAGCATAGGAGAGCCAGGCAGAGGCAACAACACCGCCACCAGTCGCGCCGCCGCCTCTGGACTGCAAATCCCGACTGCCTCAGCGGCGGCGCGTTCCCCGACGCGTCACACGCGCCGGGAGGGGCCCATAAACACAGGAGCCCTCGGTGAAGCGGGGGGATTAACCTTACACGACAGACAAAAGCGGACATCTACCTTCACCTTCACCCAGTGGGAGCGCCTGAACAGCGGAGAGGCTGCTACGACCACGGGAGCATAGGAGAGCAGGCAGAGGCAACAACACCGCCACCAGTCGCGCCGCCGCCTCGGGACTGCAAATCCCGACTGCCTCAGCGGCGGCGCGTTCCCCGACGCGTCACACGCGCCGGGAGGGGCCCATAAACACAGGAGCCCTCCGTGAAGCGGGGGGATTAACCTTACACGACAGACAAAAGCGGACATCTACCTTCACCTTCACCCAGTGGGAGCGCCTGAACAGCGGAGAGGCTGCTACGACCACGGGAGCATAGGAGAGCCAGGCAGAGGCAACAACACCGCCACCAGTCACGCCGCCGCCTCGGGACTGCAAATCCCGACTGCCTCAGCGGCGGCGCGTTCCCCGACGCGTCACACGCGCCGGGAGGGGCCCATAAACACAGGAGCCCCCAGCGTCACGGGACGCGAGCGGGACACCCGGGGCTAAGCCCGGGCAAAGGGCGGGCCGTCTGAGGCCGTCCGAGGACGACGGAGGACGGGACGGGCCACCCTACTGACTCTCACGTTTTCAGAACACTCCGCAAGTAAGTTTTCCACATACACTGCCCCTACTAGGCGACTAACTGCCACACACACTGCCATGTCCACAAGGGGCAGCCGCAGCAAGACTGCTGCAGGAGCAGGGAAAGTCACTGGACCAATTGATAATTTCATCTTCAGGGCCAATGAAGCGATTGACCACGGAATATCTTTATTGGAGCGTAGAGTCTCACTGGAACTGGCCCAAGCCAAAGGTTCTTCTCTGGGTCTCCTTGCCACAGCAAATACACCCAATAGGAACAACCCCGCTGATGGCACCTCTGTAGTTAGTGCTAGTGCAGAGATCCACACCATGCCTAACACCGTGGATTTATCAGTAACGCAATTTCTCTCAGACTCATTACGGAGTCTGGAGAAATCGCCCAATTTAGATGTCACGGATAATTTTAATACACAACTGGATCTCGTCACAAATTCTATACCAGCAATGAGTCTCCCCGAGAGCTCACACATAACATCTATTGTGGAGTCCCAATCACCTTCTATTCCAACAACAGACACCACACATGCCCGTGCTACTGACCCGATCCTGATTATAGATCCTGACCTGATGGCTACAAATTCTTCCCCTCCCCGAGATTCGGCTACCACACATACATTCGAGGACTCAACCCCTACCTCAAGAGTATTGCGAGGTTTAAGGGAGGGAGCCATACAGAAACAGAAACAGCCCCAAGGTTCAAATATATCTTTACCTAATGGAAGCCCTCTACCCCAGAGAAAGCAGGGGAAAAGCCTACTCAACAATTCTAAAAAGGCTAACAAGAAATCTAATACAGGGTTAGGTCATAAAGGAGACTCGTCCATCATGGAGTCATCATGTAAAGATTGCTCCTCAACAAACCAACTTATAACGAAGGTTGGGGAAATTATAACTGTCCATCTTGCTACCATTGAAAAGAGACTAGGGAACATAGAAAACAACTAAACGTACTAAGTGCCCTAGTTAAAAGTCCATCTAAAGGTATACCAGCTTCAGTGGTGGCCAAACCACATATTCAACAACCTTCGGGACAAGCCGCGAAAAAACCAGCCACAGACCCTAGTAATACACCCAAGCCAACCCCACCTCCAAAGGGAGTTATGAAAAAACCGAACCCACCCACCTTAAACACAAACCCACAGGGGAAACAATCCAACCCGATACAACCAAAGGGGGGCATCACTAGCAATCATAAGGACAGGAACAAAGGAAATCAAGGAAGATTTCCTGCTAATCTGCCCCCTGGATCAAGTCCATATGTAGTGGTGATGACGGGAGTCCCCGAGATATCAGACAGTACCGAAGAATCTACCTGGTCCCTACTAAACAAAGTCAGTTTTTGGCTAAATAATAACAGACCCCTACCCCCATACTGTAGGAGTAAAATCCTAACAGTTAGAAGAGTACCGTGGGTGGGCCGCGAAACACAGAAAACAAATGGCGACTGTGTGATTGTTAACTTTGATGACCCACGCACGGTAGAACATATTTGTTCATGGAGAAGTGAGGGGTACAGTGAAGGTATAGAGACAAGGCACCTCTCTTTCTTCTATCCATCTAGGAATTCTGACAGGTTCAACCAGTACGACCATGCCTTTGAGGGAAACTGGCGCCAGGTGGGGCAAAAAGACGTGGGAAACAACTGGGGTGAGTGGGGGCAAGATAACCTTAGATATCCTCAAAGAAACACAATAAGTAGAGATGCCTACTGGGGAATACCAGTTTTCAATAGATTCAGCACCCTCGAGATGGTTGATTGACTCCCACCATCACCTCGGTCACTGAACATTGAACTGGAGGGAACAAAACAGGGTTGTCCCATTGAGTTCACTAAAAATATAGAGGTGTACGATAAGGAGAGATCAAGTACACAACTGGCCCAAAACTGCTTGAGGTTGTCACTAGCAAGAGAAGATCAAGTAGTTGGTAACACTAAAGGGCTCGTAACATCCAACCCCCCAGATCCCTACTCTCATAAAAACCCTAATAGCGTATTAAAGATCATCAGCTGGAATGTAGCCGGTCTCCAACAACGGGTGCTGGACCAGGAATGGTTAAAATTCATATCCAACAGAGACATAATAATGTTACAAGAGACATGGGCTACTTCTGAAACAGTTATAGAGGGTTATGAATGTTATAGTATTAGTGCACAAAAGTCAGTCTTCGGACGCCCCGTGGGAGGCCTGCTGATTGGGTTCAGAATAACTCTAGGGGGGGCTATCAAATCAATACCAACTAAAAGCCCAAACATTCAAATAATCGAGTTTACATGTAGGTCATCGTTATACTTGATTAACTTTTATAATAACGATTTTCACTCGACCCCTAACAGGAACTATATAGAGCTATTCGAGAACATTACAAGAATAACCGAATCAGCCAAAAACCGTGCAAATAATGGGATTATTCTAGCTGGAAACTTTAATGCCAAATTGGCGAAAACCAAAGCAGGTACAAATCAATCAGATAGGGCCACCAAACGCGGGAATGAACTGAAAATTTTTATAAATACACACACCCTGCTAAATATAATGGATACATGCAAAAATAGTGAAACTGCATACATCCCAACTTTCAGAGGGAGAGATTTTTCCAGCACGGTAGATTACATCTTCACGTCTGTGGAATTATTAGATAAAGTTACCCAGGCAGGAGTTGTAGAAACAGCCTTTGGAGACCACAATGCATTGGAACTCAGCTTAAGACTGGGCCCGATTCAAGCACCCCCCCGCACCTTGGGAGCAAGAGATATCGTGCCATCAACTGATAACTTAAGGCTAAAGTGGAAAGGGGTGGACTGCGGACGCATTATGAACATAATCATAAGCAATCATCAATCAATAGTTGTTTCATGCTCACTTACCGATGGGAACCACCATAGGATAATCAAAAACTTTGCAAATCTGTGTCATGTTATTAAGACTCTCCTGACAGTCCCTTATAGGAAAAATAATGACGAGCCTAGGTGGTTCGACAGTTGCTGTTCAGCGGCAAATAAGGCTCTTCGTAGGGCGCTAAATTCTAAACCGAGGAGCCAAGTAGATGTACGGTCCGCCAGGCAAGCCTATAAAACAGCTATAGGGACAAGGAAGGCCACCATGGTAGAGGAACATTGGAATGAACTAACTGTTTCCGCTGCTGTGGGAAATAGTGCAACCTTTTGGCCCGCCGTAAGGAAGATGCGGGACATGGGGAAACAGTTGTCACCAATTAGCTGTACTATCTCAAGCCAGCATTGGGAGCAACATTTCTCCAAAATATATGCTAACCCTACTGCTTCTACAGAAGATTACAATTATGGCAAATTGAGCCCGCTAGACATAACCCTGGGGGAGGTCGTTTTGGCCATCAATCAAATCCTCAGGAACAAGGCGCCAGGGCCGGATGGCTTCCCAATTGACTTAATTAAACATAAACCAGAATTCTGGGGGCCTATTCTGGTCAATGTTTTCAATTGTTTACCGATGGGCGCCATCCCTGACACCTGGTCCACAAGCACAATAGTGCCTATCTACAAAAAAGGTGAAAGATCTGACCCTGCAAATTATAGGCCCATCTCACTCTTAGACAACACCCTGAAAATTTTGGGCCGGGTGCTGTATAATAGAGTGAACGATTGGGCCGAAGAAACAGGGGTGCTGGACAGATGTCAAATGGGCTTCAGAAGCAAGGTCGGGACAACAGAACAATGCCTGAATCTCAATCTTATAATAGGCAAATACACCATAGCCAGGGCTTCCCCCATTTACCTAGCTTTTATGGACTTGTCGTCCGCATTCGACCTAGTGAATAGGTCGAAATTGTGGGCGACACTTCTCTCTTATGGCCTTGATGAACCCTTGGTATATTTCCTAGCCTACCTACACGCGGACACTAAAGCCCAGGTACGAATTGGAATGGAGGGTGAAATCTCAGGGGCAATTAAGGTAGAAAGAGGAGTCCGACAGGGGTGCGTTTTAGCACCCCTGCTGTTTATCATCTACATAAATGGATTGAGTGACTCCCTGAAAAAGATGACAACTGATGTCCCGAAAATCCAAGGGAACCTGCTACCCGCACTCCTGTATGCCGACGATGCGGTGATTATGGGCCTAACACCGAATGCCCTTCGTGCCCTGGTTAAGAGCTTTGCACATTTTATGGGGAATCTGGACTTGAAAGTGAATTTTAAAAAATCGTTTATTATGACCTGTGGGCCAGGGGTCAAAAAACTCAACTCCATCTCGATTGGTCAAGAGAAGTTGCACTCTACCAAATCATTCCCCTACTTAGGTATGGTCTTTGCTGCGAACGGCCTGTGGAGTGAGCACCTCGCCCACGCCACAGGCAAGTTCTCAAAGGCCATAAATTCAATCCTTGCCTTGCCTCGGCCAAAGAGGTCAGAAACAACTAAGGCAGTTGTGAAAATATATAGACTGCAATGTGTCCCGGTAGCAACCTATGGCGCTGAGATTTGGGGGATAGTGAGACCATCTAGCCTGCAGATAGAAGAAAACCGGTTATGTAGAAAACTGCTTGGAGCCCCAATCTCTTCTTCCGGGTACATTTGCCATGCTGAACTCAACTTGCCTTACATAACTGACTTTATTGCTACGCGACCTGTAATATTTTGGCTGGCCATTTGGGCCAATGACCGTGCTACCTTAACACAGGAAATTGTGTCTGACTGTCTAACCTGTGACAAAGGTATGAGCATCCCGTGGCTCCGGGCGACAAAGGAAAGCCTAGACAGTATTGGCAAAATCCATCTTTTTAACGATCCTTCCCAGATCAAGAGTACGGACAAAAAGGATATACAAATTGAACTCTATGCCCTCTTCAGGGAAAAGAGGTTGGAGATAGAATTGCAAAAACAAACTGTCAAATCATATGTGAACAACATAAACAACGACTTATCTCCACAACAAATCCCTTTATATCTAAGACTCCCTATGACCAACTGGGAAAGGTCGTTACTATATCGCTTAAGAGCTGGAATCATAAAATATTCACTTTGTTTTCCAATGGGCCACAGCACGATGAATTCTGGAAATGAGTTACGCCCCTGCCCTTGCGATGGACACAGTAGTCAAAGTGACTTACACTTCTTTTTTCATTGCAAATTCTTTATGAAATACATCAAGTGGTTTTTAGTTCCATATTTTAAAAAACAAAGACCAGTTTCCCTAAATCAATCATATTCCATGCTTTTAAAATTAGAAAATGATGAACTGATTTTTCGTGTAAGCTCATTTCTGAAAGTCATCTTCTCTGCACGAAAATCCATGGAATCTCCCTGAAATGTTTATGTGCCTTAAAGTCTCCCTTGCAATAGCACTTTAGTAAATCAGAATGCACTTTAATAACTGATTTTGATTGTTTACATTAATGCTTGGTAAACAACTGCAGTTTTTAACTATTTATGGAAATTGCGTAATTATTTTAAAATGTATTTTTATGTAATGTGTGACTTTTATGGATTTCTTGCAATCCGAATAAAGTATTTTTGAATTGAATTGAATTGAGAGGGAAGCGGCATTATAAGTAATGCAGGCGGACTGGGAAGTGCGGGGGCCAAGGTGTATGGCGCTGGGTGTGGTCCAGGCGCGGACAGGCGTAGACGGGCTTACCTTTGGCGCACCTTCGGCGCGCATGGGGCGCGACCGCTGCGCGTGAGCGCTGCGTGCAAAACCATCTGTCATAAGAGGATAGTGGAGGGGGGCGGAGCGTGGGAGGAGCAGCTGGGAGGCGGGAGCGGGGCGATGAGGCCAGCTACGAGGCACAACAAACAAAATGGCTGATGAAAACAAAGCACAAACAGGGCGAAATTGGGGCACACAGATGAAGCACAATCAGGCAATAATTATTAAGTTTTTTAATTCCAGCAATGCGAGCGCCACAAAATTAAATGCAAATGACAATAGCAGGCACAAATCTTAGCGTGTAATCTTCACACGCGCTACGATACCAAGGCAGCAATATTGTAGCAGGCAAGCAGTGAGAGCCAAGCGCCAAGCAGCGGTATCCAGGCAGGGAGCGTGGGGAGCGACCGACTCTCACAGAGTCAGAGAGAAGACATGGCTTGGCAGTTCAGGCTGGACTGTTCCCATGTGGTACAGGGCCAAGACTGATTTGCATATTGCCATGTCTGAACTGGGATGGCTTGGTGAGCAAAATAACGATGGATTAAACCCAGATCTGTGACTGGGGTGAATGTTTTGCCATTGTGCAACATTCCGTCCATCATCCTGTGCGTTTTGCTGTTCACCCTATGTGGGAAGGGTATGCCCAGACGTGGGTCCATGCTCACAATGCCACTGGAGTCAAGCTATCCTGGCTGAAGACGTCTGACAGCCAGATACCTGTCCTAGGATGCTTGATTCCGGTCTAGGGAAGACATGGCTTGGCAGTTCGGGCTACACTGTTCCCATGAGACACAGGACCAAGACTGATTTGCCTATGGCCATGTCTAAACTGGGGTGGCTTGATGAACAAAATAACGATGGATTAAACCCAGATCTGTGACTGGGATTTAATGTTTTGCCATTGTGCAACATTCTGTCCATCATCTTGTGTGTTTTGCAGTTCACCCTATCTAGGAAGGGTATGCCCAGATGTGGGCCCCGTGCTCACTACGCCACTGGAGTCAAGCTATCCTGGCTGAAGACGTCTGATAGCCAGAAACCGGCCCTAGGATGCTTGATTCCGGTCCAGGGAAGACATGCCTTGGCATTTCGGGCTGTACTGTTCCCATGAGAGACAGGGCCCAAACTGATTTGCATATGGCTATGTCTGAACTGGGGAGCTTGGTGAGCAAAATAACGATGGATTAAACCCAGATCTGTGACTGGGGGTGAATGTTTTGCCATTGTGCAACATTCCGTCCAACATCTTGTGTTTTTTGCTGTTCACCCTACGTGGGAAGGGTATGCCCAGACGTGGGTCCCGTGCTCACTACGCCACTAAAGTCAAGCTATCCTGGCAAAAGAAAGCTGATAGCCAGAAACCGGTCCTATGATGCTAGATTCCGGTCCAGGAAGACATGGCTTGGCAGTTCTGGCTGGACTGTTCCCATGAGGCACAGGGCCAAGACTGATTTGCATATGGCCATGTCTGAACTGGGGTGGCTTGGTGAGCGAAATATCCATGGATTAAACCCAGATTTGTGACTGAGGGTGAATGTTTTGCCATTGTGCAGCATTCCATCCATCATCTTGTGTGTTTTGCTGTTCACCCTATGTGGCAAGGGTATGCCCAGACGTGGGTCCCGTGTTCACTATGCCACTGGAGTCAAGCTATCCTGGCTGAAGATGGCTGACAGCCAGAAACCGGCCCTAGGATCCTTGATTCCGTCCAGGGAAGACATGGCTTGGCAGTTAGGGCTGCACTGTTCCCATGAGGCACAGCACCAAGACTGATTTGCATATGGCCATGTCTGAACTGGGGTGGCTTGTAGAACAAAATACAATGGATTAAAACCAGATCTGTGACTGGGATTGAATGTTTTGCCATTGTGCAACATTCCGTCCATCATCTTGTATGTTTTGCTGTTCACCCTATCTAGGAAGGGTATGCCCAGACATGGGTCTTGTGCTCACTACGCCACTGGAGTCAAGCTATCCTGCCTGAAGACGTCTGATAGCCAGAAACCTGTCCTAGGATGCTTGATTCCGGTCCAGGGAAGACATGGCTCGGCAGTTCAGCCTGGACTGTTCCCATGATGTACAGGGCCAAGACTGATTTACATATGGCCATGTCTGAACTGGGGTGGCTTGGTGAGCAAAATAACGATGGATTAAACCCAGATCTGTGACTGGGGTGAATGTTTTGCCATTGTGCCACATTCTGTCCATCATCTTGTTTGTTTTGCTGTTCACCCTAATTGGGAAGGGTATGCCCAGACGTGGGTCTCGAGCTCACTACGCCACTGGAGTCAAGCTATCCTGGCTGAAGACGGCTGATAGATAGAAAGCAGTCCTAGGATGCTTGATTCCGGTCTAGGGAAGACATGGCTTGGCAGATCTGGCTGGACTGTTCCCAGGGCCCAGACTGATTTGCATATGGCGATGTCTGAACTGGGGAGCTTGGTGAGCAAAATAATGATGGATTAAACCCATATCTGTGACTGGGGGTGAATGTTTTGCCATTGTTCAACATTCTGTCCATCATCTTGTGTGTTTTGCTGTTCACCCTATGTGGGAAGGGTATGCCCAGACATGGGTCCCGTGCTCACTACGCCACTGGAGTCAAGTTATCCTGGCTGAAGATGGCTGATAGCCGTAAACCGCCCCTATGATGCTAGATTCCGGTCCAGGGAAGACATGGCTTGGTAGTTCTGGCTGGACTGTTTCCATGAGACACAGGGCCAAGACTGATTTGCATATGACCATGTCTGAACTGGGATGGCTTGGTGAGCAAAATAACGATGGATTAAACCCAGATCTGTGACTGGGGGTGAATTTATTTCCATTGTGCAACATTCGGTCCATCACCTTGTGTGTTTTGCTGTTCACCCTATGTGGGAAGGGTATGCCGAGACGTGGGTCCGTGCTCACTGTGCCACTGGAGTCAAGCTATCCTGAATGAAGATGGCTAATAGACAGATACCTGTCCTAGGATGCTTGATTCCGGTCCAGAAAAGACATGGCTTGGCACTGAGTCTTTGGTCTTCTCTTGGAGCACAACCTGGAGCATTTACTTGTCGGCGACCTTGGGTTGATTATGACTGGGGACCCCAGAAAAAGAGTCAGAGTCTATCCTATGTGGAGTAGGGAGGTTGAGTTTCACAACTTCATCTGTCCAGTTGAACACCTACTCTAGTGTTTTGAAGAGGTGTGTCCGCGATTGGTAGGACCACATCAGTTAGGCCGGGGAGAGCAGGGAATATTGACCCTAGCTCCCATAAAAGACTGTCTGCACTGCTGAACTAACCTAGTGCAGTTCAGTAAGATCATTATGTGATGGAGGTATAGGTAAGGGGTTCCTTCAGCCTGGCTTGTTGTAGCATGACATATCTGTCTGGGACAGGCTCTCGGCAGTGGTTTCTGCAAAAGATCCCAATTTGCATGTTCAATTTTGAAGCAGGGACACATTGAATTGAGTGGAAGCCAGTCTGTCAACCATTTCGTAAGTAAGTCCTGCATGCCGCCTCCCTGACAGCCCTCGAGAAGTCCCAAGAAGGAGAGTTTATTCCTTCTGGCCCATCCCTACGCATACTCCACATGCATCTACAGGCCCTTCCTGTGTGTCCCTAGAGTGCATACTTTCTTTTGAAGAGTATTTACTTTGTCTTCGACCGTCAAGATTCTGGATTCCGATTCAGTAATGCGCTGCACCACATTATGGAGGTCCTGCCTGAGTAGCATGACATCTCGGCCCACCGCACCAATCTTGGCCTCCAACCAATCTCTAAATTGCGTGATGACTGCTAACAAGGCAGCATTATCTGGCATGGGTGCTGGCGGGTCCCCAGGGTTGGGTGCCTTGGCCATATTGCTGGTGTATTTATCTTTGCTTTGAGTGAGCGCTGGGCACTTTATCCTTGGTCATCCTTTAAGGATTTGAGGGAGAGCCTCTTTGCGTGTGCCCAGCTGCACATAATGGCGCTATACGGTAGATGAATCTGGCCAGACCAGACCAGTGGGAGGAGGGAGATAGTATTTGGGGGGCACTGCACACACAAGCTACACAAAAGGCTTAGCTCAGCCGCCTCTGCAGGTATCTCGTCTCACCCCTGTGCTCTAGCTCCATGAAGAGTGGATCCAGGACACATAGGATTACAGTCCCCACTCTCCGCCAGTTTGGGGATCCCCAACCTCAAAGTTCAGTGTGGATTGGCAACAGACAGGTTGCCCAGGACACATCTTTGTCACCGCAAGGAGCCTGTGTTGTGTAGGAGAGCCAGAGTTCATGAAAGCAGTGCAGGGCTGTTCAGTGAGCACAACATCCTAGCCGCCACAGCCCAAGTGATCTGTTCCAGTCTCCCAATAGTGCCAGTGTCTGCACCCAGAGTTGTGGAGATAAATTGATATATTCCTGAAGGGGTTAAATCTCTCATCATCTGAGATCACCCTCAACAGGCACCCCCTGAGTCACGCTGGGCACCACACTGCTTGACTTGGACCCTCTCACACCACCAGATTCACCCGGGACTCCACCCAGTCCCAGCAAAAAGAGGAGCTAGAGGGGAGGGGGGTGAGATAGAGGGCTCTCACCTGTGTCTCTGTCGTTTCTGGTCCAGCCACACCGATCAGCTCGTATTTGGCCCTGGGTCCCTCCGGTCAGGGACTGTGCATCGGCAAGACCAGCAGTAGGATTAGTGTGGGGACCCACCTCAGATGTCTACAGCGACACTGGCCCCAAGTTGGCTACACCACAGCCGAAATGGCTGCTGAGGTCTGAGTGTATGGCATCAATCAGGGCAAAGGCGGCCTGCAACTCCGGTCGAACTGCTCTCTGTTTATGACGGGCCACAGATCCCAACCATCAGGGGTCGCATAGCAGGCAAACTCCCAGCTGGAAAGTTGCGGTCGGGGTACCGCCTCAGCCATTCACTGCAGCACAGGTCCTGGGGTGACCACCCAGCGCCACAGCCTGATATGGTCACCGAGATCTAGGTGCGGGCGTCAATCACGGCAGTAGCAGCCCTCATCCCCAGTCCAGTCGCCCCAACACCATCAAAGGGTCGCCCCTCTCCACTGGGGATGGATGGCACAGCCGTAATCTCTTCTTGAACGTGTTGTGGGCTTTTCATGGCAGTGCGCTGCCCACTCTGATGCATCTTCCTCCCCGAGGCCAGGGATCTCTAGGCCTCAGTTTCGATGAAGGCTGCTTAACACGTTATAGCAGGTGACTTCAAAGCAGTCTCGGGTGGCAGCAGAGCAAGGCAAGGAGCTGTGCAGTTTCAGAGAGGTATATTAATGAGCTGATGCGCCAGTATTATTGACAGATTCTGCAGGGCTACGGGTACTCGCTAACGTGCATCCACCATGTTGAACTGCCAGGCCACGCCCCCCAGAATTTTAATAAATGCCAAAGGGTATAGTCAACGCCAGACCAAATTAGGGGCCCAATTATTAAAGAAAGTCTGTAAAGTGCACCCATGGTATATGTCTTTGCATTAAGTGCAGATATAAGTCTCACTCTGTCCCAAGCATGGAAGACAACACCAGGTCCATTTAGGCTTATATTGGCTTTTCTTTGTTTATATCTGCTCCTATTTATCCTTAGGCCCCCTTTACAGTTTTGTCCGGAGTTAGGATTTTTAGGCTGAGTCATGATTACAAGTGGTGAGACTGTAATACACCCAGCATTTTCTAGATAATGTAATACTGTGATGTTTGCCAATCATATCTTGGACGATCTGTCCTTCAGTAAAACCTTGAGAATATAGGTTTACATCCAGAAAAAAAGTTCAAAAGGACTAATTCATTAATTGTATGCCCCTTTCAATGTAGGTATATAAGTGATCACTGAACAACACTAGGGCCCAGTCCCACAAATACCATTGATATCAGTAATGCTGCATGCATTTGTACTGTCTGGGAAGAAAAGGCATCTCTTGATGGGACCTCTCCTGTGCTTAACAAATTCAATTGTATTACAACAGGAATTCCAGGAGAAAATCTTTAATCAATAAGTTTATTCGGAAACTACTCCTGTTAAACAAAAGCAATAACTTTTCATAATTTCTCATATTTGTCTTATGTTCTACTAACTTTTTGTTACCGCATTACATACTTTTACTACAACACAGTTTTAAAGGGGGTAATTTTTCAGAGTAATTGATACAAAGAAAATACATCTGTTTATCTGAACATTTGAAACATTTTTTAAACAGTTGTATAGTCTTTCAAACCAACAATGTTTACTCAAAAGCCCCCAACTTTTCGAGCATTGTAAAGTCTAAAACAAACTATTTCTGTATTTATATTTGCCCGTTTGATCAGGTTTGTTAGACCTGGCCCTTTTGCCGGGTTTATCCCCAAACTTTTTACTTTTTGCCTCCTATTTTTCGAACCCTAAGTTTGTTGTCTATAGGATTTTGGACACTTTACCACTCTGATCAATACTAAAGTGCCTATGCTCTCTGTGTAAATTGTGATGTGATTGGCTGTCCATGATTTGCATAGTTTGTTCACTGGTCAGTCCCTAGTAAAGTGCACGGTGTGTGCCAGAGCGTGTAAATCAAATGCTACTAGTGGGCTAGCAGCACTGGTTGAGTAGCCTTTCAAATGTAAATCAGACCAATCACTGTAGTGTCTGTTGTGAACTGCCATGTTCTCCCAGCAAATGCATCCACTTTCCAGGCCCAAGTATTCCATTTCTTTCATGCCAGGCACACCTATGGTAGGCCCAATGTACCCTCATGGGCAGGGTGAAGTGTATGTGAAAAGCTGGACATGTACTAGGGTGTGTGACATGTTCTGATAATGAAATACAAGGGACAAGGAGGCCGATGTAGGGGCAAGCATTGCCCCCCTTGCGGCAGCAAGGGTCAGGAGGAGTACATCAGCAACCTCTGAGTTGTGGTCGGAGCCATACTCAAACTGTTGCTACAGCAACAGAACCACCAACCATGACTTCAGCACCACCAGCCGGCACTGATGCGTTGCCAGGGAGCCGGAAACCAGGTAGAGACAGAGGACCACCTCCAGATCACGCCAAAGGAGGAAGGCGCCGCCCCTCCGTACCAGGCCAACAAGAGGAGACTTGTGCCTTTCACATCAGAGTCCTGAGGAGGGCTCGCAACCTGGTGGTGGTGCTCCGGATGCCCGCACCTGTAAAGCTGCTCGGAGGGCTTTACAGTCTATGTAAGTGAGGAGGCTGCACCACAGGGTTGTGAGCATCTGCCGGGTCATGATTCCACCCCCAGAGGACTCAAGGAGGTCACCCGGTCACCAGGGGTATTTTGTTTTCAAACCGCCCAGATTTTGCTTCTGGTGGAGTATTCTGGGGAGAGTCCTCAACGGAGGCCTCCCCAACTAGAATTGAAGAGAGAGGGCTAACTCATAACCCCGATGTAGGTGTGTATATACACTGCTCCTACATCCCTGTGAGTACAAGTACAGCCTAGGAGCCTACACTTCGGTGCGCTGTGATGATAGGCATAATGTGGCCGTAATGTTTCTCAGGACTTGGGCTACTCATAGGCACATGATTTACTGTATTATGATTTTTATGACCATTGCCTGTGGAAAAATGACATGTGTTTTTATGTGCATTTTGATGACCAGTGCCTAGCATCACCGTGATCAGTCTAATAATTTTATTTTCATACTGACAAGTGACTTATGACCTCAGGTGCCCCTTTATGACAAGTACCTAGTGGCAAAACGATTTATGTGAGTGGTGGTAGGAATGTGTTTTACCTATAATACAAAGTGACAATGGGTCTGATGTGTTTTTGTGTGCATCTTCATGACAACTGCCTAGTGGCGCTGTGATCTCTGTTATGTGGTCTAAAAGTGTTTTACATGCAATACAGTGATTGATGGTCTAAATGTGTTCTTAAGTGTATTTAATACAACTGCTATTTAGATATAACCTGCATGCAGTCTCTTTTGTGTTGTGCCTAGTGTGTCACTAGTGTGTGCATGTGTGTTGCTCAGATGCTTTACACATTGCCTCTGGGATAAGCCTGACTGCTCGGCCAAAGGAATCAAGGGGGTGAGCAGGGGTTATCTTGGGTGTGTAACTCCCTTACCCTGACTAGAGTGGTGGGTTCTGCCTGGCTAAGGCGTACGCCCTAGCGAACCAGAAACCCCATTTCTAACATTCAGGTGGATCTGACATTTCCCACAAGAAACACCCACAGGCAATGCACTGCACTTTTAATTCCTGCACATTTTAAACACACTGCTAAACAGTACATTTCTGTTTTGTCCTTCTACCTTCTTTTCCAAGTAGGAGAGGATGAGGTTGTGCACCTCCTTGGGTGCACGAATCATGTACTTCTGGTAAATTTCTGCATGTTCGTACCTTTCAAAGAACCGAAAAGCCATCTGGGGATCAAAAGGATAAAAACATGAATACAACAAAAAATGAAAATAACAAGCCTGTAAAGTGGAAGTTGAAAGGACATGGTGGTCCGTGGGTCTAAAACTATTGGCATTCACTCAATTGAACCATCAGAATACCGAACATAGTATGCTGTCATGCATGCATATTACTCAGCACTAGATCGGGCTCTACTAGAAGTGCACAAGGTACCTAAAAATTCAATTTATTTCTAGGAACAATAATAATAACATAATATAAAAATATAAGGGGGCACTTTCAAGTGTCAATAGACAATTGTTGTGTATAAAAGCATGTCATCAACAAGGTATCTCTCATACAGCAGGATGCTTAAGGGAAAGAAGGTTTGGTCAAATTATGCGATCCTGGCAAAATTTGAATATATTTCATTTTGCCCCGGTTTTCTCATTGTAAAACATAGGGGAATCCTTAGAAACAGGAGAACCCTAAAAGTTGGTGCTATTCAAAACAGTTAATATATTTCAAAATGATTGCAGTCACTACTAGAAAAGGGTAACATGGCAATATATAAACCCATCAGAGACTTCTGAACATCATTTAGGGTCCGATTATGATGATGGTGAGACCGCCACTGACAGAATGTCGATGGTGGTCCCACCTCCATCGCAATAACTTTTTCCACCTACCAACGAGGCGTAATGTCTACAATGGTGGTGGTGCCTGTCAGGTACCGCCGTAGGGATTACAATAATCTTTTCTGCCAGCCCTTTCATGGAGATGAACCCACCATGAAAAGGCAGGTGGAAAGGGACACTGGGGACCTGTAGCGGGCCCACCTTACCCCCATGGCTCAGTTTTGGGTTGTGCCCCCCCTACATATCCCTGCACCATGTGGGAGGCACCGCATGGTGACTGCCATGTAGTGCAGGGATATGTTTCAGGCATATTTTATGCACTGCAGCAGCTGCTGCAGCCTGCAGCACCACGGTACATAAAACAAACTTTGTGACTAAGCATGGGCGGATTTCGCGGATCCACGATCCGCGAATTTGCGGATGCGCGGATTCGCGGATCCTCAAAATCCACGAATTTGCGGATTTTACGGATTTTGATTGCGCTCGTGAAAGTCAATGATACAAAGGCCTCTATCCAGCATCACAGCTGATTTTCGACGGTAGATTTGGAAAGAAGGCAGGCACACCTGCCCAGCCTCGACGACGCTCACTATTGTTTTTGGGCTGATGAATGAGTCACTGAATTTGAGCTTCAACTAGTTCCAGCGACCATGTGTGTGTTACTATGCAATCGCCCCGAAGGGCGCAGGGGTCCCTTGAGTGAGCTGAGCTGTCCATCATAGTGGGTAAATGGCAGGAAGATGGTGCACACCGCGAGTGTGTGAGCGGGACCAAACGTGCGGGGCTTCCATGCGAGTTCACAATCATGCCTCTTGTGTGTATAAAAGGTCAGAGACCAATCAGAACAGCAGATCAAGAGAAAGAAGCTCCTGGTCACAGGAACAGCATGAGGATTGCGCTCGTGAAAGTCAAGGATACAAAGGCCTCTATCCAGCATCACAGCAATCATCCTGTAACTATTTTAGGATGGCGCCGGCAAGCTGCCAGCGCCATCCTAAAATAGTTACAACTTCAAGCTTGAAGGCTTGAACTTTTGCCCCCCAAATCCGCCGCTCGCGGATTATTGGATTTTCGGTAAATTCGCGGGAGTTCGCGGATTGTGGATTTACCGAAAATCCGCGAAATCCGCGAGCGGAATGGATTTTTCGCTCACGCTTAATTGTGACCTCTTTGGTGGCGGTTGCATCCTTATTCGGACTGTGTGACCACCAACTTGTAGTCAAGCAATCCCTTTTTCAAATGGATTGGCAGTCCGACCGCCATCCTAATTAGGCCCTTAGTTTTGTTTTGTAATTTGAGATTCCATTGGTTAACAGTACCGTACTTACAACTTTGTCAAAGCAAAAAACAGCTATGCACAAATAATTTATCGTTTTACCTCAGATAATTAAAGTGACCTTTGTTATTCTTATTTCATTCACTTGTGTTTTTTATGCATACACTTTTTTAGTTGGTGTATTGAATGAACTGCACTAGCAGATATATACACAATACTAATGTATCCATTTTTAGAGTCTGTTATTCTCTAAGATGTAATATTCATCCAATATTTGTAATCATTCTCTCTGCATTTTGAAGAAATAACGGCCCCTAACGGATGTATGATGTTACAACGCATGCTTTTACCACGCATGCTGTTACAACGCAGGTTTTACTACGCATACCATTACAACGCATTACACTTCGGTGTGCTGGATAGTGAATAGTTTAATTTACTATTCTAACTCCAGTCCCATGGTCACTAGGGAAGGTGTTGGATAGTAAATTAAATGTATTCCTTATCCTAGAGCGCCCCCCAGTGTAATGCGTTGTAATGTTATGCGTAGTAAACCTGCGTTGTAACAGCACTGCATGGTAAAATTTGCATTGTAAAGGATGTTCCCCGCCCCTAACACATATTAAAACATTTCCTTAAAGATATTTAGCTCACAAAGGTAACTTTCAATTCTGAATAATTTATATGTGTAATTTACTCTTACACTTTTCAATAACTTTACAGATGTTGTCAAATGCTTAAAAGAAACAATAGTAAGTTCAGCACCACAGATGACCAACCAATGGTATTGCAACATCCTCCCATAGACAATAATGAGGTAGGGACTTGAAAGAAAACCACATAGCAAAAATATATAAATGTGAATAAATTATTTAAATAGTTAAAAATATGAAAAAATATAAATGAATGCTCTCCCCTTGTAACACCTCCTTGTGACCCAGGTAGGTGTTTGAGGCCCTCCTCCAGCTGCAAGCTTCTGCCTGCACCTCATCCCTGGTGGTCTAGTGGAAGAGCCTGCTCTTCTGCTATTCCGATGAGTGTATGTCAGCCTCTTCACTTTTGCTTTTCTCTTTTGCCTTTCTCTCTTCTGCCTATTTTCTACTTTGCCTTTTTCTCTTTTTCCCCACCGCTGTTGCCCCCGTGTCCCCTCCCCCAAAGCAGGTTCCCGCTCCCACCTCCCAGCTGTTCACCCTCCCCCGACCCCTATTAACGGTGGCCGCTGCATGCCAAGGAGAGCAAGGACTCTGACCTGCTGGTCAGAATTACATCTCTCCCCTCGCGCTGATCCACCGTCATGGCACTGCCCTTAGTGCCTTCTTGTGAGCCAGTTGGGTGTTGAATGAATATATGAATGAAAGAAAAAACATTTATAAAGCGCATGGCTACCCAGGAGCATCACAGAGCTCGGACCAACACGTGAGAGGCAAAAAGAACTAAGGAACAGATAGGTATTCAGTTGTTTACGGAAAGCAAGATGAATGGGAACTATGCGAAGATATAGTGGCAGAGAGTTCCAGAGTTTAGCAGTTTTATAAGAGAAGAGCCGTCCACCACTTCTGGTCTTATTGAGACCTCGGCCAGATGCAGTTCATCTGACTAACTTTCCTATTAGCTTTGTAGGGATGGATCATGGCTGAGTTGATAAGAGGATCATTCCCCTGCATGAATTTCTACACTAGGTGCAGGGCCTTAAATCTAATACGTTCCTGCACTTGGAGCCAATGAAGGGAGATGAGTGCCGGTTTCGCCGATTGTCTGTTGGTAGCCTCAGTCAGAAGTCTGGCAGCGCTGTTTTAAACAGACTGTAGTTTGAAAACCACTGTGGTGGGGGCACCCAGGTATAGTGCATTACCATCGTCCAGTATGGAAAGTATAAGTGATTGGACCAGTAATTTTTTTGCATAAAAGTCGAGGAGAGGGAGGACTGTGCAGGCCATTCTAAACAGGCCAAAGCAGATGGCTGCCATATTCCTGGCCTGTACCCTAAAGTTCAGATCCTGGTCCAAACAGATGCACAGGCTTTTGATTTCTGACTTAGGGACCGGAGGAGGACCCATACAAACTGGCCACATCGAAATGGATTTAAAGCTAAGGGGGTTGCCCAATATCATGAGCTCAGTTTTTGCGCCATTAAGCTTGAGCTGAGACGCATCCATCCAGTTTGAAACGACCTACAGACTAGGCCCTCCTCTACCTTCAGGCTCCTGCCTGCACCTCATCCGTGGTGGTCTAGTGGAGGAGGCTGCTCTTCTGCTAGTCTGCTCAGTGGGTGTGAATCTTTTCTGCTTTGCCTTTCACTTCTGCCTTTTTCCCCCGTTATCTTTTTCTATTTTTTCTCCTTCTTCTGTTGCCTTTTTTCCTGCAGCTGCTGCCCAAAAGCCCCACCCCTAGCATGTTCCCACTCCTACCACCTGCCTCCCAGCTGCTCACCCTTCCCCCGACCCCAACTCAATGGTGACAGCTGCACACTAGGAAGTGCATAACCTCTAACCTCCTGATCAGACTAACTGCTCCCCCCTCATGCAGCTCCACCGTTAAGGCACTGCCCTTAGCGAATTCTTGTCACCCAGGTATGTGTTCAAGGCCCTTCTCCGCCCACAGGCACCTGCCTGTACCTCATCCCTGGTGGTCTAGTGGAAGAGCCTGTTCTTCCGATAGTCTGCTTGGTGGGTGTCAGCCTTTTTCTATTTTACCGTTTTTGTTTTGCCTTTCTCTTCTGCCTATTTATCTTCTTCTTTTTTTCTCCTTTGCCTTTTTCTCTTTTTGAAGTCTGTTAGACTTGGCATCCCTTTGCATGTTTCTCCTTGGTTTTTGCATTCTGACCTCCCAGCTTTGACTCTGTTTTTGCTGGTGTAATGATTCTGCGCACTTTCTTCACTGCTGATCAGTGGTAAAGTGCAAGTGCTCCTGTTGTAAAATGTGTTAAGGCTTGGTATTTCCATGATTGGCTTATTTAATTTATGTGTCAGTCCCTAGTAAAGTGCACTGCAAGTGCTAGGGGCTATCAATCAAATGCTGTTGGTGGAGTGCAGCACTGGATTGTGACACCCACGCAAACAGCCCGTAAAGAGTAACTCTGGCCTGCCATAGCAGAGCCTGAGTGCAGCCTGGGGCTGCGATGTGGACTTGGCAAGTGCACACACTTGCCAGTCCCTAAACCTTCCCTTTTCTACATGTGAGTCGCTGCTAAGGTAGGCCCAAGGTATCCCCACGGGCAGGGTGCATTGTATGTGAAAGGTAGGACATAACCTGGTGTGTGTGGCATGTCCATAACGTGAATTACAGCCTACTTCATTTTTCACTATTGCAAGGCTACCGATTCCCCTTAAGCCAGAGTGGGCAGTTTGATTATAACATCCTATAATCCTAACTGATTCAGGCAACATGGTAGAAATTCGAGTTTAGTATGCCTGAACTCAGAATGATAAAATGCATCTTTTATTGAAGATGGATTTACCATTCTGTGTTTGAAAATACCACTTTTAGAAAGTAGGTATCTTCTTGTCTACCCATCCAGCCTACCTCTGCGAGGTTGTGTATTGTCTGTCTGGTTTGTGAGTGACAGTGGATTGGGGAGACTTCAGGAGACAGGGTGAGTCAGCACAGGGTTGAATAGACCTATCTGCACATTGATGGACGGGAGGAGTAGCACCTGGGTCTAAATAGGGCTGCACCTGCCTCCCACAATGCTGGCTCCACCTCCTGTGGTGCGTCTGTTGTCCCTGGCCTACACTGTCAAAGGAAAAGCAGGAGTCTTGTAAACAAAGTGCTCCAAGACTGACCAAATCTGGTTTGGACTAGGGACAGAACCCTCTGCCTTCAGAGGACAAAGGAATTGCTGGTATAAATATTGGGGCCCAAACCCTAAGACTTTAGAACTCACTGGAATCAAGGAACGTACCAAGAAGAAGAGCTGGAAGACCTGCCAGATGGAGTACTGCCCCTTTGCTGTGTTGTTGCTTTGTTGGGTTGGCCTGTAGCTGCTGCTTATGCCTGACTGGACCAAATGTTCTCTACTTGTGCTGAGTATCTCCAAGGGCCTGAAACTGAGCTGGTCTCCTGTTGAGAAGTCTCAGGGACTGCAAAGACTTCACCAACCTCTGGGTACCTCTCCTGGAACCGCTGTTTCAGTTGCCACAGAGAAGAGGGAACCGCAACCGACTCTGGCCTTGTGTCTGGAAGGCACCACAGGTCGCACCATCTCGCCCTGCACCACAAGCTTTGGTCTCACCCACACCTTCTGCACGATCGCCACCAAGCTTCAGCCTGCACCGCATCGAGAGGACACAACAGCCATCACCACCTAGCTTCATTTCGCTGGCCTGGTCTCACCAACACGATCACTGCTGGCTCGACACCCGTGACCGCCACGTCATGCACAGCTGTCCAGCTATGCCAGCACCAATTCCCACCAACCGGCTCTGTTGCAACCTGCCAGCACCACATCGGGCCCCTTCTCGCCCTGCACCACAAGCCTTGGTCTCACTGACGCCGTCTGCCCGAGCGTAACCGAGCCACTGCCTGCACTGCATCGAGAAGACCCCACGCCCTGCACCGAAATCTCTTTGCACCATAATCACGACGGAAGCCACGACCGGCTCTGTCACCTGCACCACGACCTGCCAGCACCGCATTGAGCACTGTCTCGGCATGCACCCCAAACCTTGGTCTCACCGATGCTGTCTGGATGATCATCACCGAGCCGCTGCTTGTACTGCATCGAGAAGACCCCATGCCCTGCACCGAATTCTCTTTGCAACATAATCGCAATGGACGCCGCGACCGGCTCTGTCACCTTCACCACAACCTGCCAGCACCGCATTGAACACCGTCTTGGAATGCACCGCAAACCTTGGTCTCACCGATGTTGTCTGGATGATCATCACCGAGCCACTGCTAGCACTGCATCGAGAAGACATCGCACCTTGCACCGCTTCAACTTTGCATCGCAACCGCAACGGATGCCAAGACCGGCTCACAATCCCTTGTGAGCCACACTAAGAAATGTACTCTTAATGAGTCTGTTCACGCTATTGCTGGCCCCTACCGACCCAGTCAGCTTGAACTGCGAGACTTTGTTGTTTTCAGCATCGCGGTAGGCTGGTATGAACTGTGTTTTCAACATATTTTTGCAATTTAAAGACATCTTGAGAATGAACTATTATAGTACTGTATTGTGGATTTTTATCGTATTTGGTCTTGTTTTAAGTATATAACAATATTGGCTATTTTTCAAAATTGGTGTGGTGTAGAGACCCCCATTTCTAACTGAGTCTTTTTCTGATGCCTTTTTTCCTACGGCTTCTGCCACGTGGCCCTTTAACCTAGTGTGTTCCCGCTGCTGCCTTCCAACCAAGCAGCTCACCCTCCCAGACCCTCACTTAATTGTGGACGCTGTATGGCTGTGCTACTAGTGTGCTGGTGGGGGTCCCCTGACCCCCCACCACTCTGACCCCAGCACTCTCCACACACTCAGCACTGGATGCAACAACAACTGCCAGCTCTTGATGTGAGTAAAACCCATGACCTGATCTCCTGCCAACACTGCGACTGCAGCTTCACCCACCTTCAGACCCAGGCAGCCACTTCCAACCCACCGAACACCAATGAACACATGCCTATGACCTGCATCTTCCTCAACGTATGCTCCATGCACTGACACACAGTAGAAATGTGGGACCTCCCTAACAGTAACTCGCCCAATGTTGCATTCCTCACAGAGACCTGGACCCATGCCAGCTCTGCTCCAGACATCTCAACTGCCATCTCAGGCGGATATTACATCCTGAGGAAAGACCGCTCCAACAGCCCCTGGAGAAGGCCTCGCTATTATGCACAAAAGGTCCCTCTGACTAACAACCACCAACTCGGATGGTGCTTCGCCCCTCATGGAACACATCCACTTACAGATCCAGCCCATACTTAGAATGACGATCCGCAGAACACCTGCCTACAGACCTCCCGGACCCTGCTTGCCTTTCAGTAACGTCATCACAGACTAAATCGCTCCCCTAGCTTCCATAGACTAGATACTGCTCAGAGACCTGAACTTCCACCTAGACCACCTCAGTGATCCCAACACCCCGCCTTCCTGGAGAACCTCACCAACATAGGACTATAGCAACTTGTCTTCACCCCAACATGACAGGAAACGCACTCAACCCCATCTTCGCCAGAGGAAACAACATTAGCTTCAGCCACACCGCAAAATAACTCTGGACAGACTACCACTGCATCCATTTCTCCTTCTCAAAACCCACCGCCCGCAAGAGCATGCCCTGATTCCCATGCACAAACTAGAACAAAGTCTCCAAAAAACACCTCACCTCCGCCCTCAGCTGCACTCTTCCCCCTACTAGAATAGAACCCGCAGACCCTAAGACTTTAGAACTCACTAGAATCAAGGAATCTGACACAGCAGTAAGCAACTTCCACCAATGGATCACCAAATGCGCAACCTTCCAGAACACCACCAGACTACACAACACGAAAGCGAGTTGGTTCACCACAGACCTCCGAGAATTCAACTGCTCTAGCTGATGATTGGAGAAAACAGCAAAACCCCAGAAGCATGCTCTGCCTACAAATCCACCACCATGGCACACCACCAACCTCCTGTAAGTAAATCCACAAAGAGAAACTTCATCCAAGACAGAATCCTCTCTAACTACCACAACTCCAAGGAACTCTTTGCCATCATACAATAATGCAGTAAACCCAACAGCCAAACAACCAACGTCTCTCCAGCCCAAGACCTCTACAGCATATTCAGCTCCTTCAAGATCAAGATGTTATATGACAACTTCAATGATAAGACCTCAGCACTGCCCCAACACCCCACCCCCAGTGACACCATCCAACAGACCCTCCTCACCTGGACCCTCTCACCATAGAAGACATCACAAAGACACTGAAAAGCATTCACTCCTGAGCACCTACTGACCCCTGCCTGCTGCACATCTTTCACAAGTCTGCCACCCCCATCGAACGGAAATACACCAAACTATACACTGCTCCCTCAAGACCACCACATTCTCTGCTGACTGGAAATGCTCCAAAATACCCTCCTCAAGAAGCCCTCTGCAGACCCAACGGATCTCTGAAACCCTCTGAAGGCCCATCTCACTACTCCCTTTCATCGCCAAATTAATCTAGAAAGTCTTGAACACCCATCGAGCATACTTCATCGAAACCTTCAACATCCTCGACACCTCTTAATCTGGATTCCACAGCAACCACAGCTTAAAGACTGCCCTCATAGCCACCACCGACAAAATCTACACCCTCCTGAACCAAGCCACACAGCAGACCTCATCCTCCTGAACCTTTCAGCAGCCTTCAACACGATCTCCCAGACTCCATGAGGCTGGCATTCAGGAAACAGCCTTAAACTGGATTCAATCTTTCCTCTCAGGCAGAACATAAAGAATAAGCCTCCCGACCTTCCTCTTTAAACCAACAGAGATCAGATGGAGAGTACCCTAAGGATTCTCCCTCAGATCCATGCTCTACAATGTCTACATGCCCCCTTGCAACTATCACCAGAAAACACAGACTCAACATAGTTTCATACGCTGACGACACCCAGCTCATTCTCTCCGTCACCAAGGAACTTGATATCACATTAATACATTTAAGGCACCCCTAAGGTAGGTCAAGGTACACCTGTGGGCAGGGTGCAGTGTATGTGAAAGGTAGGATGTGTGCTATTGTTTTACACATCCTGATAGTGAAATACTGACAATTTTACTGTTGCAGGGAGGATAGAACTGGTTTATACTGAGCCAAAGAGACTTTCTGCTAAGACTTCAAATGGAAAAGTAGTATAAATATTGAGGCACTTACCCCAAAACCTGCCAAGAAGCAGAGCTGGCGAAGCTGTCAAAAGGAACTAACAGTCTACTGTGTGTTTGGCTGCTTCTGCCTTATGCAGTGGAAGTCTCAGAGTGGCTATCTCTGTTAGTATTCACTAAGAAGAAGGATGGTAAACTTTGATTTAATGTTGATCTCAGGTCACTGAATCAAAACATAGTTGTAGACAGTTTCCTCTTGTCTAACATATACGAGATGGATAAAGCCAAGTACTTCTCCAAATTGAATTTGAGTTCAGATTACCATCAAGTTATGTTGTATCCGTATTCAAGGGAATTAACTACCTTTCTTACAATGGAGAGGGCTTTACTATTCAAAAGGCTTTCTTTTGGCCGCTAGTGTATTCCAGTGCATGATGCATAGTATACTTAAGGGGGTAAAAACATTTATTACTTCCAAGATGATATCCTTATAACAGGCAAAGATGAAACACAGCACAGCAATACTTTGGCAGAGGTTTTGGAGATTTTAGATAGAGCAGGTCTGACCTTAAGGAAGGATAAATGCAAGTTTATAACTATCTCGGAAAAGGGTGTTCAGCCGAAGGAAGACTTATTGAAAGCTATTAAGCTAGCCACCACTTCCACTACTAAAGATCAACTCAGATCCTTTATGGGTTTGGTTGAGTAATATTCAGCGTTTATTCGTAATTTTGCACTCAAAACTGAGGCTCTGAGAGAATTACGGTGAAAGGGTGATCCATTTGATTGGAGTATGGCACAAGTAAAAGCATTTCAAACGATTAAGGATGATATAGTAAATGCTGATATTCTCACTCCTTTTGAACCTGGTAAGGTCACTTTTATTACTGTTGACGCTAGTGCCCATGGCATTGGTGCTATTTTATCATAAATAAAAAATGGTGTAGAGAAGACTGTGGCATTTGTGTCAAACACACTTAATAAATCCAATTGTACTTATGCTGTCATAAAAAGAGAGGCCTTAGCTGCGGCATGGGGAGCCCAGTATTTTTATACCTATTTGTGGGGTGCACATTTTATTTTAAAAACTAACCACAAACCCCTTATCAGAATTTTGAGACCTGGTGGGGCAAGTAAAGTCTCTTTGCGTTTAATGAGGTTTGATGCCAGACTGCAAGAGTACATATACAAACTTGAGTATATTTCTGGACAGAAAAATGCCCAGACGGATTGTTTAGATTACAGCTTGCTGAGGATGGGAGTGAAGAGAACGAGGTGGAAAACACATGTGTTGTGGTTAGTGTATGATGTGTGTGAAAACGAGTGAATCTTTGACCAAGGATGAGTGGCATGAAGCAGTCAAGAACGATGATGATTACAAAGAGCTAATTAATCCCATCAGATTAGGTTGGAGGCGTGAAGGTAAACTCAAACCAGCTTTGAAAAATGTAGTCAAACTGCAAGAGGAGCTCAGTATTGGCATCACGGATGACCTAGGGCCCCTTTAGGATGGCAGGCGGATCGCTCCCGCCGGGTCGGCGGTAGCCACCGCCTGCCTGGCTGGGGCGATCCACTCGCCATCCGTGCCAGAATGACCCCCGCCACATTATTATTGCTAAGGGGGGTCCGTAGCGGACGGAAAGACCGTCCGCCGCTTTTCTGCCCGGTTCGCCTTGCGACCGGGCGGAAAAGGGTTCTATATGGTGGCGGTGTCTATTAGACACTGCCAGCCATATTAGAATCGTCATTTTACAATGCCTTTCCGTGGCGGCAATGACGCCACAGAAAGGCAAGCAGAGTCTGCTTAGGGGGCCGGTTGCGGGCCCCCAGGGACTCTGGGGGGGCTAGGGGTGCACATGGGGATACCTATGGTACCCCCAAGTAGTTCCATGCACCGCAGTGCCTGCCATGTTGTGCATTGAAGTGCACAGCATGCATTCCTGGCATTGTGGCGGGCGGTGCTGAGTGCACCTCCCGCCACAATGTCAGGAATGGTGGATGCGCCCGCCACTGGTAAGGGCGCATCCTAATTGCAGGCAAGGGACCCCCGACCTTATGGCGGGCGGTCCCTTTCTACGATGGGATGGCGGGTTTACAAAGTCCACCCGTCATCCTAATGGGCCCCTTTGTCTTTGGGGGGTGAAAGGTTTGTACCTCCTGGAGCACTCAGAAAAAAGTTGTTTCTTATGATACATGAAGGTCCCCTCGGACAAACCATTACAAAGTAGCATCTAAAAGACAGTTTGTGGTGGACAGGATTGGATGAAGATGTCAGATTGAGGGTAGAAACTTGTAGTTTGTTCAAAGAGAGCGAGAAGAGAATCAAAATGGGTTCACAAGGTATGGGTTCTATTTCTGGAGATTTAAGTGGGGCAGCATGAAAGAAAGTGTGTATGGATTTCATTGGCCCCATGCATTTTCTACCTGAGGACCTGGTGGATGTCTGTTCATGTTGGGTCATTGTAGAATTTCTAAGATACATTACCACTGGTACAGTAATCAAGAATGTAGACGTTATATTTAAGAGAGAAGGGTTATGGTAACTCATAACGGCACCCAACTTATTTCACACGTCATGCAGAGTTTTTTAAAGGGTAAACGCATAAGGCAGCTATACACTAATCAACGTCATTATACAAACCACAGGGAAATGGCATGGTGGAACACATGAACAGAGTCATTAAAGGCACCATCCAAAAGGCCGTTCAAGGAAATCAAGATGTTCAGAGGAGTGTGGATAACATGGTTTGGCCTTACAATACTGCCATTTATAGCGTCACCCATGACATACCGTTTAAGAGGATGAGGAAAAGGGTTCCAAAGACTAAACTCACTCCTCAGTGGATACTTGCAAGAGAGGTGTGTGTCAAGAAAGACTACTTAGCGAAAAGGAGGTAGCATAGGTCCAAACGATTTGGTCAAGGTCAAGTTGTGCAACAAAAACAAGGGAGTGAATACATTTTCTGCACCTGTTGAAGTGAGAGAAATGCATAAATGGCATGTTGTTTTGGTGAATGGACAAAAGTGGAACAAGAGGAGAGTAGCCTTGTATTGCAAACAAAGTGATACTTGTGTGGCTGTGAATACGAATGCATCCACTTGTATTGCGTGCCTGGTTTTGTGGGTGTTGTGAGTGACAGGGGCTGGGGGATTCCAGAAGACAGGGTGAGTCAGCAAAAGGCTGAATAGACCTATCTGAATGTAGATGGGTGGGTGAGAGGAGTAGCACCTGGGTCTAAATAGGGTTATGCCTGCCTTCCACATAGCATTCTCCTCCTCCTGTGGTGTGTCTGATGACCCTGGCCCACACTGCCAAAGGAAAGCAGGAGTCATGTGAACAAAGTGCTCCAGGACTGCACAGAACTGGTTTGGACTGGGTACAGGTCCCTCTGCCTGGAACAACAAGACAAATGTCTGCCAAGGAGAAGTACCAGGGAAGCTGTAGGATTTGGACTGCCCCCCTGCCAGTGTGTGGGTTGCTGAGTTGGCCTACAGTGGTTTCTTCAGTGCCAAGGAGAGGAGAAGGAACTTTCCAAGGACTTTCATCATCTTGCAGAATATTACTCCAAGGGCATGATTTGAGCTTGCCTCCAGACCGAAGTCTCAGGGATACCAGACTTCACCCCTTCTGTTTGCCTGCATCTGGAACTTGCTGTTCTAGCTGCTACAGAAAGAATCCTGCAACATTGACGCCGACGAGTGACGCCATCATCTGCATTGAAGCCATGAGCGCTGCTCCGACTTGCAGAGTAGACCCGATGCTGGCTGCCGTGCCACATCGACGCCAACAAACGACATCGAAAGCCTGCCATAGCAGTTAACGCTGCTGCGACTTGCGATGCCGGCCCAACGCCTGCTGCTGTCCCGCATTGACTCCAAAGCGACATCATCATGGAGCCGATCGTCGACGTGGGTGGCCAAGAATCTGTCAACATTGCGACATCGTACAGAACTGTGGTTTCGGCGCCATTGTGATCTCACCTCCTCTCCGGTCCGGAACTGACACCTCCCCTGCCTGCCCAAACATCCAGGACACCGACGCATCATCTCCCCCGAAGTAGGGAACCGATGCTGTAAAGCACCAACGAAGCCGCACCTCCCCGATGCTGCACCTCCCCTGTGGGTCTGTTTTGACTCTGGCCCCACGCCGCGCACCTTGCGGTCGGCGCTGTACATTGGGATTTCTTTGACCTGAACGTCGTGATAACTCCTGTTGGGGTTATTTGTTGCTAAAGGTTGCTTTTACGTGAATAACCTATTTTTTAACTATTTCTACCATCCTGTCTCTCCGCCCTTGAGCGACTTTCAATTTCTCGAGCGCTCGAACAGAAACGAAAACTGGAGATAGAGGGTAGAACTGCCACCTTGCAGCCTAACGCGGCCGAAGAAGCCTATCTCACCTGCGGCCAGCACACCAGGACCCGTAACTACGGGTTACACGGCGAGGTGCCGGCTAGCGGCAGCAAGTGGCGGCTAGCGGTGGCGGTAAGCGGGGGTTGCGGGTCTGCTCCTTCCCAATCTCGCCACTCAGCCACTGCAGCCCACTGTAGCCTGCTCCAGCCCCCTAGCAGACTCGGGCTGCACTGCCTTTCCTACCACCTGTGCTGAGTTGTGCTGTTTGCTTTGCTCCCAGCTTTCCTCAGCCCTCCTCAGCCCTCCCCAGCCCCGCTGCCGCCTGTAACGGGCCCCAGCTTTTGCCTGACAAAAAACTGCAGACTGCCACGAATCCTCTACTGCTCACAGCAAGGGGGTGAGTGGGTCTGCGCCGGCGGATGACACCAGCGTGACAGAGGAGAAAGGCTGAGGAGGCGAGACGGTTTGGCCACGGCTGGCTTGTGCCCCACCACAGGAGGGGGTAGCGTACCTCCAAATCAACTGTCCTCGCCTCACCTCCTGGATTCCCTGACTACTTTGGGCACTGCTTGCACAGTCCATGGCGACCATTGGGGGCTATTTCACAGACTTACCTGCTTTCTGGTGAGGGTACTGGGGGTCTTGCTGCCATTCCGGGTCTCCCTCTACCGCCGCAGCTTGACATCCAGCGGCTGCCAAGTGGAGGGAGACTACATCACCTAGGCTGCTCTGCTTCACGGCTGCCATTGCCATTTCCGTGCCCGGAGGCAATTTAAACGAACAGCAGCCCCCGGTGGAGCGGGCGCTGCTTGCACAGTCCTTGGCGACCAATGGGGCTATTTCATAGACTTACCTGCTTTCTGATGATTCCTGGGGGTCTTACTGCCATTCCCGGTCTCCCTCCCGCCGCCGCAGCTTGACTTCCAGCGGCTGCCGAGTGGAGGGAGACTACATCACCCACGCTGCTCTGATTCGCGGCGGAAGCCGCCATTGTCATTTCTGCACCCGCAGGCGCTTTTAACGGATGGCAGCCCCCGCGTCGCGCCGGGCGTAGCCCGGGAGAAGGGCGGCCATCTGTGGCGGTAAGGGGCCAGAAGAGGCCTGGCGGGGCCACCCCCCTAACATTTGCAAGGATGACTGCGAAGAGTGGACATTTACGCAAAGGTACTGTTATCTGGAATTACCACTTAGTGGACACCTTTGTATTTAATTCCTCTTTCTAGCACCTGGAGGTAGCAATGGATATACAGGGATTAGCCCCCACCACCATTGTGAAAATAATGAGCCACACTGGTAAAAACCAAAAGCCGGCTGCTTCTCGCCCCATGACTAGGCAGAAGGCTGGAACAACAAACCCCTTCCCAGCCTAACAGCTATTGATAAGATGCTCCAGAAAACTATCGGGGTAGTGGCAACTGCAATAGAAAACACAGAGAAGAGATTACCAATTACTCCTGCTGTCCCTCCGCTACAGCAAGTGGGGGATTACTCACCAGTTACAATTAACCCCCCTGATCTAGTTCCTTTCTTATATCATCCTTTGCTGAGTTGCCTTGTGCCCAGGTTCCTGGAAACTAACATTGTAAATGTTAGTTTCCATGCTCCCAGATCCCCCCCTCGCCCCGTGACCAATGTTGTTACCAAACCTCGTGCCAGAAGCAACAAAACTAAATTGACAATAAAAATTAGAATAATTAAAAGGACCATGTCCAAACATAATTCTGAATCAGACACTGTTGGCCCTCACTTGTCCTCTGTGGGTGCACCAGTCTGGGTTACCCATTTTGTTGCCGATTTTCAGGCTCTGATCGAGCAGACTATTGGCACACATATTAAACCCCTGGTATACAGGCTCGACAGATTAGTTTCTATCCTTCATAATATGGGTCTAGGGAGAACACAGACAATCTGCCCATCGGGGAAGCATGCTCTCAGAGAGGTTGGCGGTATTCTAAAGCCTACTCCCCATGATAGGACCACTCTGCTAAACAACAGCATTACTGAGAACCCAGCCACACAACTAGTTTTGAGTACTACAGAGTCTATCTCTGACTCTGTTAGCCTCCGACTCAGCAATAATATTCCTGCTGAAATCCCTCAGGTAAATAGAAATCCTACCCCTATGTCTGGCAAAACACAGCCTACGACTAGGAATGGGAAAATGGGTACTGAAAACAACAGAATGGTTAGGGGGGGTCCCTGATTCGACAAGAAGCCACTCTGACCATCTAAACTCAACTAGCGGAAATGCACTACTTAAGGGTCCCTCATTAGAGTTGCCGTCCTTCGATCTCCCCCCAGAATCTCTACCTTATGTTGTAGTGCTAGCGGGGGTACCTTCCCTAAGTCCTGGAAAAAGTGAATACCATATAGATCTAAAAAATAAATGCATACATTGGCTTAATGCCAACAGGCCTTTCCCCCCAAATGCTTCAAGGGAAATACTCTCTGTTAGAAGAATAGAATGGATCGGGCGGGGAACCAAAACAATTGCGGAAAACTGTGTAGTAATAAACTTTAGGCATACCAGCGCCGTAGAACACATCCATAGCATCTCTTCTACCTGGTCCAACACCCAAATCCTTCCCCTCCATTTGTCATACTTCTACCCTAGCACTCACTTGAGGACTGGTTTAAGTAAAAGCATCCATTATGGTGAGGGCCATAGTAGCCACCTATTTAGAATGCAGCAGGGGATAACAACTTGGGAGGACTCACACTCATATATTCCTCCATTTTCATAATATCCCCAAAGAAACAGGTTCAGTGTGTTGAAACAGGTGGATTGACACCCTGAGAATGAGAATAACCTACCAAACACTGCCAGTGGATTAGCCACATTTGTAATAACATTGGAGGGAAATGATATAACCACTGCCCCCGGAAATGCAATAGTACCCAAACTTTTGATTGGGGAGGGTAGGAGAGAAAAGGGGGAAATGGTGCATCAGTTGGGAGCTTGTACACCCATTGTGGCCGTATCTAGAGTGGAGACAAGGGAAGGGAAAATTCAGTCAGGGACCACCATTAGTGATAGCGCACTCGCCATAGGAAAAGGGAAATCATCACCCAAAGGTGAGGTAGTCGATGGAAGAATAAAAATCCTCTCTTGAAACATAGCCGGGTTAATAAATGAATTGCTTATGCCCGAGTGGGGTTCCTTTATGGCACTACATGACATCTGCCTGATGCAGGAGACATGGGCACCAGAGAAGAGTGTAAGTCCAGGTTATGCAAACTTTGACATCTTGGCAACAACTAGGGGTAGAGGAAGACCATCGGGTGGCCTATCGATCTGGGTGGGCATGCACCTGGGCGCCCATGCAACCCAAATATCAACTAATTCCCCAGATGTCCAATGCGTGTTATTGACCCCTCAAAGTATGCCCCAAGTAGCCATAATAAATATTTATTCTAGGCCTGTAAGGAATGGGCAGGAATCGGACACAATCAATGTATTAGAACACTTCGATCGATATAGTCCTTGGTGGTGATTTTAATTGTCAGTTCGAGCCTCTTGTCAGCCCAGAGCTGGACGAATAGGATGATGAGGATTTGTTTTGGTGTATCCCTGACCCTAAGATTCCCTCTGTCAGGGCATGGACCCCGTTGGTGCTACAAATTAAATCATTCTCCCTTGCAACGTCTCTGCAGGCGTGCAATGGAAGGCTGGACCCTGACCGACCGGTGTCAGCCACGTTTAATAGGGCAGAGCAAACCACCATCATTGATTATATAATGATGGAAGCAAAACACTGGGAAAGACTGATGGAATTTAGGGTCCTACTTAGGCAATATAGCGACTATAATACCCTCTTTTTAACACTTAAGCCAGGGAGCTTTGGGCTGACAATTCCTGATGCCAAATTTAACACAGATACCTTCCCCCTTATGGTAGCTAATGATAGGCGCAGGGTCAATTGGCCTCATTTCCAGGACTCCCCCAGTAGGCCCGCTAAAATATACCAGATTGCTCTACCTCTGATTACAGAGATGGGAGATTTGGGCTCCCACGGTCAAGCTGTGGAAATTCATAGGCAGTTGGCTCTCGCACTGAGGAATGTGTTTTGCCTGGAAGGAGGGAATACACCTTATCGGGCTAAGACACACCCTTGGTGTTATGACACCTGCAGGAAACCAGAAAAATACCTTCTCCTGGCAATTAAAACTAAAGATAGTGTAGGAATTAGGCTATCTCGATTGCTTTATAAAAAGGCAATTGTTAGGGGAAAGAGGGACTGTGAGGAAATGAGGTGGGAGGAATTGAGATCTGCGCTCCTTTGTAAGGATGCTAAGTCATTCTGGGCCATTGTTACCTTTTCAATTATGTAAAGCGCTACAAAAAAGTGTTTCTACTGAATTTGAATGTAATCTTTATTATTTAGTTAATTAAAACCATAACAAGTTTAATTTATACTTTTCAAACAATGTTTAAAGATAAAATTACATAAAAAAGGATGTTTAAAGATAAAGTTGCAGCAAAAATAAAATCCAATGCTCATATATAAATAACTTAAAATGGGGAAGAATAAAGAAACCAGAAAACATAATGCATTTAAAAAATATGCTTTCAGGCGTTTTTCAAAAGCAAGCAGGAACTTTATAATCTTACAATTTGTTTGTGAGTCCATTGAATCCAAGCAGCCAATGATCGCTGTCCTGCAAGTGCGTAATCTCTTAACCAGAAAACAGTTCTTTAAGAAGAGCGTACGCTCCTGATTTGGCTTCTTAAAGTGACAAATGATGTGAATTATGTCCTCCTTAGTATGACCACAGAGCCGACAGGAAACAGATGCAGGATGTTTCCAGGCAGGCTCATCGGCCAACGTTGGATATTTACCAAATTTTAGGGCCATAAACCTTTTTTTGATAAAAACTGAGTAAGTAGAATCCAAATAGGATGCCAGAGTAAGTAATTTTTAGCTGTTGATCACAACCCATGAGTGGGAGCGATGGGAAAAAATTTCCTTATCAGTAATCAATGAATGAAATTTGGCGTCTTTGTTTATTGCCTGTTTGAATGTAATTAAAAGCACATTTTTATCCCAAAACTGTGCAGTACATGTTAATTCCAGCACGCTGGACAGGAATTTGTTTTCCTCTGCTTTGTTTTGTGTTTCCAATTCCTGCCATAAAAATTAGTTTAGATTATTATCCATGGCATTCATCGTAATCCGGTACCATACCTTAATGCATGTATACAGTCTTCCCACTGACTCGATCATAAGGCCAAATTCTAAGCGCATTTGCGCTGGTGAAGCAGAACGGGGAAGTTGAAAGATTCTCTTGTAGATTTTGGTAATTAGATTGTTTAGAAGGGCGCAATCCTTACCGTGCATTGCTATACTTACATTAGCTAAGGTAGGAAGAGCTTTGCTGGCAATTACAGTTTGTAATGGTTTAAGAGATGGGCCCTCTAGTTTTTTTGACAAGGTGCTGAATGCAAATATTAAGGCTCCAGCTCTTTGTGTCAGGTAATTTTTCTGGTCTTTTAAAGTTAACTTATCATTAATAAAATATCCCAGATATTTATAATTTGATACCCTTTCCAGCCTTTTACCTTCGATGCAGATATTGTAATCTATTGAGCGTCGGGTGGTAATTAACATAGTTTTGGTCTTAGATAAATTCAAAGACAGCTTGTTTCCAGACAGGAAAACTGAAAGTTCTGTTAGTAGCCTGGACATACCAACTTTTGTTAAGCTCATGAGCACAATGTCATCAGCATATGCAAGATGTGAGAGTTGCAAATTACCTAATTTCGGAGAATGAGCATTACAGGAGTTTAATTTACCAGAAAGATCCGAGAGAAATAGATTGAATAGATGTGGGGCCTGGACACAACCTTGTTTTAATCCGGTTCTTGTGAACACTTTTCTTGACAATTGGGAGCCATCCCCTAGTTTTACTTGTGTCCACGAGTTTGAGTAAAATAGCAACAGGCCCCTTAATATGCTGTCAGGTATATCCCATGATCTCAATTTTGCCCATAATAGATCCCGATCCACACTGTCAAATGCGGCTTGCAGATCTATAAAACATAGGTTCAGCTCCTGTTTGGTGCGCTGGCATTTTTCAGCTATCATGGTAATGGATAAAATATTCAAAATTGTTCCGTTCCCCGCTCTAAACCCTGTTTGGTTGATTGGGATCAGTTCTCTTTCTCCTGACCAGGTAACCAAGTGTTTTAAGAGAAGTGATGCAAAATATTTTGCATCAACGTCCTGCAGTGCTATTAGTCAGTAGTTAAGTGGGTTGGTTCTATCGCCACCTTTATATATGGGCATTATTATGGATCCTTGCCAGCTTTCCAGAATTTGGTTGTAGGTTTGTACATCAGCAAAGAGTTTCTCAAGAAGTTGGCTACAATATTCGGGTGCATGTATATAAGCAGCTTGCGGGATGCCGTTTGGCCCCTGGGCCCCATTAATTTTGCCCTTTTTAATTGCTTTTATGATCTCCGCAGGTTAAGTTCCGAGCGTTGTAACCGAGGTTGGAGCTTTCCTTGGATTGGTTATTATTAGCTGAGTGCAGCATTCCACCTCATTTGTCCTTTTAGGATGATGTTGGGGAATGTGTTGTTTCCTTGAGATTTTTATTATATTTTCTTTAAATTTTAATGAGAGAAAAGTATCCCTTTAGCTTTCCTGCACATTTGATGTAAGTACATTCGAAGGTCTAGTTAGTTGATTTATAATTTTCCAGAAAGTAATTGAATTCGGGAGTTTGGAACTAAAGAGCAATTTAGTCCACAAATTCTCATTTATCCCCTTTTTATGTCCCAGACCTAGTTTTTATACATCTTTCTTAGAGCCTGGAAAATGTCCAATTGACAAGAGTTTTTGACATTCGATTGTAGTTTTTTAAGTGTTTTTCTCAGGTCTCTTCTTAGATCTGTCAATTCCTTTGGCAATTTGTTATTTAAACTGAGTCTATTGGCCTTCATATCTGGTGATTTCATTTTTAACTTTAGGTTCTCTAGAAAGAGAGACCATACTTGAATGTTATTCGTTGGGATGTCACCTAAATTGTTCATCGTATCCTCTATTATCGAGAACCACTCGATTTATTCGAATTAGACCAGTTTATATGTTTTTGATTAGTTGTGCATAGTTGGCCCTCGAGTATATATGATGATTGGAATCTTTCCACGCACAAGTTGAATTTAATATGTTGCATTGCATGATCACTCATGGGCGAATACTCAATATAAAAACGATTTAGTAAGGGAAATAACGAAAGGCTTACAATTGTTTAATCCAGTATTGATTGAGCATGCGGACCATAGAAGGTTTTCTTAGGCGGTCGATCCTCATCAGTCCTTCCGTTCAGGACACGCATGCCTAAGTACTCTAACTCTGTCACCAATTGTATACCTAGTCGATCCGTTCCTGTCCTTGCCGCACCTTGTGTCTGTTGTGGAACGCTCCAGTGCATGTTATCTGCAGTTAGTATTTCATCTTCCTCCAGGGAGTGTATTAAGTTGGAATAAAAATCACCGGTTATTATTATGTTCGACAATGGCTCCGTGCTGCGAAGGTCGGTTATTACATCACCTAATAAGGCATTTTTTATCTTTTTCGCTCGAACTTTAGGTTGCATGTAAAAATTAATCAGGAAAGTTGTCATTTTATTGCTTGCAATTAAACCTGATATTTTAATTACTTGAATACTTGGATCAGGAGATTTGAGTTGTTCCGAATTAATTTTTAGAGCAGATGACACGTAGACTGAAAGACCACCATAGGTTTTACATTTTTCAGCGGCTACCGAGTGGAGCGTGAAGCCAGCCAACGCAATTTCTTCTTGCAGCCATGTCTCTTGTAAAGCGATTATATTGCAATTTGCCCATTCATCTAAGGCTAATCCGTCCTCCAGTAATCTTTCAGCTCCGGCAATGTTCCATGATAGAACGTGTATACCTCTTTTATCGGCTTGCTTCGCATTATCTCTAATCGGTTAGTTTTTCCGCTTAGCATTTAGCAAAGTGGGAAGCCATTTACAGCGCTCCGTTGGTGATCTAGTTTCTCCCCCTCTTTGTGCTTCCATTTCTTCCTGGGTGAGGACTTCATCGCGTCTGCCTTTGGCATTGTATAGGATCGAGTAAACGGGCTTTTGGAGAGCCGCTTCAGCCGGTTTCCTAATGGATTGCAAACTACAAGTTTTCTTTAGCGGAAAAGAATAACGAGGGGTAACGGGCTGTGATAGTTGAATACCCCATGTTTGAAATAAGTCTGATCTTCCTAATATCGTTTGAGCAATCCCAGGGGTTTTCCAGGTGATCAATGTCTTTTCATTTATTCAGTCCGTTGGCTCTGTTAGAAATTGAACTCGTTCAAGATCTATGGATTTAATATCTCTTAACTCCTTGATTTCAGCCATTAATTTCAGGATATTGCACCTGTTCAATATATATCATGAGGGCCTGTGTTTTATATTCCGGTGTCCAGATGATTTGATGACAATCGACACCGGGCTTAGGAGAAACAAGCCTTTGCTCTTTAACATCCGTTTGATTTGGTTGCGTGATTTCCTAATTCGTTATGCAGAAGCTTAACTTGCCCTGAGTCAGACTACTCTGTATTCCGAATATCGATCTTAAATTATCACACTGAGAGTTATCAACCATATCTTGGTCTCCCGTTTCTAGCTCTATTTGTGATGGGGAAACAGACTTTAGTTGTTCCTCTATTTCACTGCGTTGCTCCGGATGTAAATGACGGATGATGTTGTCTGGAGCCCCAGTTTTGCCAGCTATTTGGTTTGCTATTTGCGGAATTTGTGGTATTGATTCTGTTGTTGTAGTCGTAGATTGTGTATGCCCCGCAATGTTGTCATTTTCCGAAATGAGAATTTTATCTTGAGGAGGCATCCTATGCCGGTTAATTTTTGGCTGCATGATTTCTTTGGAATAAGAATCACTGTTTTTTTCCAGTTTGCAGTTTTGTTGGACTTATTAACATAGCCAATGGTAGGCGAAGGATTTGCCCTTTGCAGCACGTCTTGCTGATTTTTTGCTGTGTTTAAGGAATTTATCGCGCTTCCTGATGGTTGGGAGCTCTCGAATTCACGTTTGTTCATAGATTTTTCATTAACGGGGTTGGCGTCTTTTTCAGTTACTTCGGAACAGATTTCTGTAATGCCATCTTCTTTTATTGTTTTTGCCTTTGTGTTATAAAAAATGGGGCATATTCCAATTCCTAACTGTGAGTCAACGTCGCATTTCTTGTTCCTGCCCTTCCTTTCTCTTTTTTTTTGTCGCTTTGATAATCCTGGCTTTGTGGGTCCTGAGATAATTACCTCAGATGTGACTGTTTCATTTGAATCATCATCAATAATAACGTTGCCAGGTCTGAACTTGTTATCAGCTGGTGGTTGATGCTCAATTTTGAGGGTGTCCAGTGATCGAACTCTGGATCGGGAATAATAAAGCGCTTGTTTAGAGTGAGTATCTGCTCTAATACAGTTGGTAATGAACTTAATTTATCACGAACTGGTCCGCAAGTGCAGATAGGTTCAGAATGGCGAGAGGCAGCTTGTGCTCTATTGTTTAGATTATTCAAACGATCTAATTTTGTATTCATCCCGGCTATGTAAGATGCAATAACATTCATCATATCGATCTTGATATCCAGTTTGTCAGATTGCATTATTAAAGTTGCCGTGGATGTCTGTAATGCTTGTAATAAGGGAGCAACAAAATCCGGGGGCCCTGCTACCTCATGGAACATTGTCTTGGCCTCGTTACTTAGTGATTTATCATGCTACTCATTTGCTGTTGATGGCAAAAATTTCGCCGAGGCCGATTGACCTGGGTTGATTCTCCAAATAGCGTAAGCAAACTGATTGTTGGACCTCTACATAGCTGCCCTTTTCGACAGCTACTACTGCCAGTGCTTGGGCTGAACTTGAGTCAGCCAGTAGATCTTTGCTATTATCTATTGAGCTGTTTGGATTGGGCCACGGATGGGAGAGCTCATCAAAGCTTGAATGCAAAGATTGAATGTGATTTTGATGCAAATTATGAATTATTTCCAAACTTTGACTTCGATTTGTTGAATTTATCAAAAACGGTTGTTGAGTAGATGTCGTATTTGAGTCGTCAGCAGCAAAGTGTACTGTAGCAGTTGTGATTAAGCTACTTTTTTCCACAGATAGATTTTTTTTGTAGTCTAAGTTATCCAATTTATCTGGTCCTTTGGGTGAGGCACAATTTCCGCTGGGTTGGGGCTTATGTTCCCTAAGGTAGATGTATGGGTGGCATCGTCCAGCCACTGTTCGTTTGCTACCAGGTTTTATTGCGGGGACTATGGGGGTCGATAGGCCCGCAACGTCCCCTGTTAGGGAAAACAATGCGGACCCTGGATCCTTCAGAAATTGAAATCGCGAACTCTTTAGAAGGTTTTTATTTGACGCAGACTTTTCGAAAAGCGAAGCAATTGGAGAAATGAAAGGATTTTTCAAATTGTTGTTTGCCTTATTTGCGGTTGTTTTATCAATTCTTCTCTGTTTGGTCAATCCCTTTGGGGCAGTAGACTTTTCTCCAGGGGCCTTCCTTATTTTGCCAGACCTCATAGTGGGTCGGGGGTCTAGATTTGCTTGGCTTGTGCGCTGGGTAACCAAATGTTTATCTTGCGGGCTACACGCTGCCCTCTTTGCAACAGTGTCAATCTCCTTTCCTCCAGCGGGTCTCCTGCCGGGGGGAGGGGGCACTCACTGCGACACTTATTCATCCACAGGCTTAGCTTAGCCACTTAGCTGATACTCGCAACTACGTTATCCCAGTGCAAGACTAGAAATGAAGCGACAAAAGTGCACACTTTTATTTTAATTTTTTTAGCCACTTTTTGCCGCTTTTAGCTTTAACTTTTTGCGAGGAATATACAGTCTGTGGGGGGCTGAAGAGCTGGGGAACAAGTTCAGATCTGGTCAGGTTTGTGCTGCCATGGATGCCATGTGTAACAAGCAACTCCAGTGCCCTGAGCCGCAGTTTGAATGCCTGCTCAGCAACTGATCGCAAAAGCCAATGATTCCTCTCTCTCTAGTGGGGAACTCCCTAATACTCCCAGTCATAAAATGATATAGCCACTGTTAAACGCTGTTAAATGCTGTTAAATGCTGCTGTTAAATGCTGCTTACCAGGCTTTCTGCCGGCCCGCCGCGCTCGGTGTATTGTGGCAAAGAGAATGGCAGCTCACCGTTTCCGCAATGTATTTATTTTTCTTGCTGCTTTCCACTGATCCCACTCTCCACTCATGGCCCACGACAATCAACATCCAGGACTGCAAGCTCCATGGGATTTTTAAGTCATTTTTGTAGCATGGACAAGGTCTCCACTTAAACTGGGTTAGCTGCCTGGGTTTGACTGGTCTGATGAGTTTGCAGCAGTGTTTCCCCTGATGTGCCTCAGGCCGTTTATCCCGTGCCTCTCACTGGCCTGATGCTATTCAGGCAATCTTCTCAATCTTCCTCGGCAATATCAATTAGCGGGTCTGCGATCTGCAAACTCCATGTGCTCCGCCCTGTTCGTCGCTTCCCAGCTCACGACCTCACCGTTGACTATGCTCACCAGCAAAACCGGCAAAACCAGGACTGGAATCCTCAATGACCCCGACGTTGGAGTTCCAAACAACGATGGAGGAACTTTGCATTTCCTGGGACCGAGCTCCTTCTGCTGCGGGTGTCTCACACAGCTCCTGAGACTCTGATGAGACTGACGCGACTAACGAGACTTGTAGAACCTGTAGAGAGCCACCCGGCCTCCCACATACTTTGTAGCAACTAAGACACGCATCCCCACACACCCGGGGTGGGCTCCCTCCGGGGTATATAATAAACAAGCGGGAGACCGCTCTGGGTCTTTCCGGCTCACCTGCACTGAGTGTGTCTGTAGTCCTTTTGTGTGTCCGGCGTCCATGTACGAGGCCCAGCCCTCGCACACCACATTAGCGACGAGGCCGGTTCCGACCCCGCGTGTGCCCTGCCACCTGCCTCGTGTGTGGCCTGCTCATCAGCGCGCAGCCTGCGCCTGCCAGAGAGCTACGCAGAGCCCACCTGCTTTGGCTGCCGACCTGCCCGCGCCATGGCTCGAGACCCGCCCACGCGCCTCCTTCGCAGGAGCGCCTTCAGCAGGCGGGACTCGCCACGCGTGAGCAACTGGAGGGTGAGTGATCTGCCAGCGGCCCTGCCCGCGCTGCGCACCTAAGGCCGGCACGGCCCATCCCTCAGCAATCCTCCCTCGAGTCAAGCGGCCCCCCGGGGGCGCATCTCACACGCGCAGCCCCTGAAGGGGGAGGGGTGAAGACGAGCGACGCTGCACGTCGGCTCTACCCTCTGTCCTGCGAGCCCAGCAGTTCCTCACTCGGCGTGGGACGATCGACCGCAGCTCCGCCTGCCTCACCTATCAACACAATCAAGCATTGGCAAAACGCACAAGTATCGAGTGCATGGGGCTCAATCCAACAAGCATTGGCCTCAGCAAACAGCTGTACCCCTGCACTTGTTAATGTCCCAGGGCAACTCAGTTACTGCATTTTGGAGGGAAATAGCATCATACCAACGCCTGCTCTTCCTATCTGGTGCCACACACGCCCGCTGACCGCCATTCAAGAGGAGTTTGGGTCGACTCAATAGTGGGAGGGACCAGTACCTAGACTACATCTTCCCAGGGAGCCGCAGCACCTCTCCCCTAGGGGAACACGATGACGGACGCAGCGCAAGGAGCAGCAGTGACAGGGCCAGCTCCACCCGGCCCCGCAGGGCCTGCTCAGAACCTTGCCACAAGACCCCAGTTGATTAGCCACGCGCACACAGGAGTCGAACCTCTTCCCCCATTCAGCGAAGCAACTGACCCAGCGACGGGAGCGCCGCCGTGGAAAGCGTGGCTCGGTCGACTCAACTTATACTTTAAAGGGACTCGCGAAATGGACGGGACAGTCAAGAGGTCCATCCTCATCCTATATGGAGGCCCCTAAATATATGACCTTTTTGAAACTCTCCCAGACACTGGAGGAGAGGACGACTACAACGCGGCGGTCAACGCCCTCAACGCTCATTTCAACCCCCAATTGAACAATGATTTCGAGAAGTTTAAGTTCAAAAGGCACCGCGAGGCAATATACCGACTGCACCTACCTGGACACCCGAGCCAAGAGACAGTGAAGCCATCCAGTCACGGAGGCTAACAACCAACCGGAAGGCGAGTGCGGCTCGGCATGCCCAACACTCGGGCATAAGAGAAGGAGACACCGTGGTGGTCCAAGACCGTCATCAGGGGTGGAAATTCGCGCCGAGGCAATCAGACAGTCACCCAAAACATATCCTGCTTTAAGAAGGCAGGGGAGCCGGCTGGCGCTCCGGCAAACATCATTGAAGGATCATCTGAAGAGGCAGACAATCAAGACAACGAAGGACCATGGGCTGAGGCCTCAGCCCCGCTACCGAGCCGAGGAGGGCCTGACGAAGGAACCAGCCAAGCTGACACACCCCAAAACACCCTGGCAGGCCCCCCGTCTCCGGCGCAGAGCGGCGAGGTGACCCCTAGGGTTGCCGGCTCCCCTGCATGCAGAAGTCGCCGATACCATCTGAGGCCCAATCCAGGTCCGAGCCAGAGACTAAGAGACTTTGCCGGGACATCACCATAGCGAGAGAGCAACCCTAAGGACTAATTAAATTGAAGGAGGGATGTAGAGAGCCACCCGGCCTCCCACATACTTTGTAGCAACTAAGACACGCATCCCCGCAACCCCGGGGCGGGCTCGCTCCGGGGTATGTAATAAACAAGCGGAAGACCGCTCAGGGTCTCTCTGGCTCACCTGCACTGAGTGTGTCTATAGTCCTTTTGTGTGTCCGGCATCCACGTGCGAGGCCCAGCCCTCGCACACCACAGCCCCTGCGCGGGTGCACGTGGGTGCACTGGGGTGTCTCATGCGGCACCTGCTGCTGCCACTTGGGATGCTTAAGAGGCGCTGGGGAGCCGCTGAGGGGGCTCGCTGCAACTTGCTCAGTGCGGCTCCCACTACAACCAACTTGCTTTGGCTGGCCCTTCGCTGCCGCTCTCAGTGCAGCTGTAGGGGAGGCAGGGGGTCACACGGAAGGGCCTTGCCAGCGGTGACACAGCTCCCCCACACATGGTGCGGCACTCGGGACTCGGGGCGAAACAACCAGGGAGCCACTCCGCGCCACTCTACACTGCAGCACCGCAGCCTCCAGCAACAGCCTCGATCGCGATCACGGACTCGAGCGGCTTCAAGCAAAAACCTTCTACTGTTATTTTCATTCATCTTGCCAATGTGTTATAACGCTGAGTATACAGCTTAAAACCAATCGCATTGTGACCATATAGACCATTTCAGTAGATGTACGAAAGAAGAATACACAAAAAAAACAATATGACCTTTGATGTAGTGGACACAACAAACTTAATTGAAAAGTCCTTGAGAAAACATGCTTTGGGTTTTGCATAACTCATACCTTATGAAGTTAAAACTGTAAAGCTGTCATCAAAAACAGCATGAAATAATCCATTACATACGTGTCAATGACAAACTGTTGAGCAACTTAGGGTATTCCCTCATAACATGGGTTCCTGATAAAGTGATTCATCCTACTATCTATGCGCTCTATCAGATTATAAAAATCACAGAAAGAACATGATGCTCCGACTATGACTAGACACTGGGCCGGATGTACATACCAGCCACACAATGACTTGCAACACCCAAAGTTTATGCGCTGTATTCTGTGACAGGGGGAGACGAGTAAAGTACAATGTCTACACAGATATGGCACTCTCCTCCACTCCCCCTTGTGCCGGTGCACAATCAGACAACCACGCACAGATGTTTACTCCATAGTTCAAGGATTTCTGCATGAGAGTAACATAGGTGTTCTACTTGAAGGGTACCCTTCCTGTACAAAAACATTTGCCTAAACAGACTGTAAATGCTTCCCACTCTGTATGTGTTCTGTAAAGTGTAGCACAAACGCAAAGTAAGAAAAAGGCAAACTAAACATATTTCTACTTCAAATACCTGCTTTAAAGTGATGTTACATTTTGGTGTAAAATCCTGTCTACTATGGTTTGTAGATGAGATTTCTCACCAAAATGGGTCGTAGTATGAGAATGCCCTTGTACCACCCTCGTAACACAAATTAAATCCAACAAAAAAGGTATTGTGCTGGTATGCGTCACATTTGTAAATCTGGCACTCAGTATTCCTTCATCATTGAAAAGAGACATTCTTAGAATTCTACCATTGAACCGACAATCATCATATTTTAACTGATTATAAATAATTGAAAAACAATTAATGGAGGGGCACCTGTCAGTCTCATCACAGCAAGAAGAACTATTCTGGGGCAGAGTATTAACAGTAAATCAACTCGGGCAGATGTCCTTATCTATCCAGCAGGACAGCATTGTCCTGTGCATTTACCAAGGTTTCCTAATGCACAGCACTGCACCTGATTTTACCTTCTGTACTTTGAACGTTGGAAACTGCAAATATTTTAGGGTTTAATGTTATTTCTTTAATTAAATACTGAGATGTTATTCAGCATGACCTGAGGGTGCGAGATGGGAGGCAAGGCGTGATTAGAGAGCGCAGGTAGCTGAGTCCGCTGTTCCACCAGACTTTGAGGCAGTAACACATTGCTTTAAAAATGACTCGTTTTCCAACTAGTAGACAGTGTAAGGTATGGAGGCCTTTCGAGGATGACGATCTTCTAGGAAGACCTAACACCAGGCGAGCTACTGCATTCTGAATGTGCTTGAATCTCAGCAGACTCCCTTTGTTCGCACCCAGGTATAGGACATTCCCGTAGTCCAGTTGCAATGTGACCAGTTAAAGCACAAAGGCCTTTCTAGCTGATAGAGGTAGAAGGCCAGTCAGTTTCCTTAGCATTTTAAGAATGGTGAAGCACTTCCTGGCAGCTATTCTGATTTGGGGGTCGAAGAAAAGATCCGAGTCTAACCGAATCCCAAGTTTTTTTATTGTTTTTCGGGGACTGAGGATATGACCTAGGGGTGTGAGCACACTATGCCGATGACCATGCAGAGGGCGACATCCCTACAATCAGCCCCTTTGTCTTATTGCCATTTCATTTATGGGAGGGATTAACCATCCAAGTAGCTTGCTCTTCTACGCATGAGGAGAAGCAAGATTATATATAAGTTGTGTGTCATCTGCATATGACACAATAGTCACCTTGTGCCATTCCACAATATCTGCAAGTGGGCCAATATACAGGTTGAACAAAGTCGGGCTTAAAATAGAGCCCTGTGGGATACCTTGCGCTAATGGCATACTTTCTGATGGAAAAGGCTTCTGAGACACCTGAAAGCTGCTTTCATGAAGATAGGAACATAGCCAGTAGAGCGCAATGCCTACAATTCCGCAACGGATGAGTCTTTGGGAGGGGAAACTATGGGAGACCGTTTCAAAGGGCAGACTTAAGTCCAAAAGTATCAGTGCAGCCGTTTGACTTGCATCAGCTCATTTCCTTAAAGTTTGGGTGGCTAGCAAAAGAGCTGATTCCCTCGAGTAGGATTTTCTGAAGCCCAACTGGGTGGGATGGTAAAGTTCATTCATGATGATATAATCCGGGAGTTGATTGTTTACCACCTTCTCTGCTATTTTGTCATGAGTCATGAATAAGGAGAAAGGACGTAAGTTATCTAGTGCCATATGATCAGTGGAAGGCTTTTATAGTAATAGTAGGATTGTAGCCTCCATCCATTTCAAAGGAACCTCTCCTGTATTAAAGGAGAGGGCAAGGAATTGTTGGATGGGGCGAGTAATTGCATCAGAACCGTTGGCGGTACAAAGGAGAACCAGATTTAAAACCGTATGCCAAGTTCTTCCAGTTTTTTAAGTTAGTGACTGTGAACTCTTTAAGAATAAAGGCTCTGACTGAATTAGTTAGTAAAGCATCGAGAATCAAGGGACTTCTTGCTTCCAGAGGGAAAATCTCATACATTTTAGGTTCTTTGGATGAAAAGTAGTGTGCAATCATATTGCAGTTCTCTGCCGATGCTGGGGCCAGTGTCCTAGTGCGATCCAGTGACGACAGACATTAAAGAATCATAAAAAGTTATTTTGAAGAGTTGTTTGCTGATTCAGTTTTATTGGTGTGAAATGGCATCTGTTTTTTCCAATCAGGGCGTGATATTTTTTAAGTTCCTCTTTATAAAAGTTTTTGCTTTCCGGATTATAGTCTTTCCTCCAGATGCACTCCAGGCGTTTACACTGATTGTAAAATACTTAGGGCCTCATTTGTGAAAAGTGACACATCGCTGCGTGAAAACAGCGATGCGTCACTTTTCACTGCACTCTTCCTGCGACACTAACGATGCGTCATATTTACAGTATGACGCATCATGTCACAAGGAGTTATAGATACGTCAGTATTTCTGACGTATCTGTAGGCGCAAAAGTGACGCATTGCTGGAGTGTGTCACAAAAGTTGCGCAACTCCAGCAATATGTACTTTCACATGGGCAAGTCCCATGTTGTTAGTGCCTGCGTCAGTCTTATGCCTGTAATGAGGCAGGAGTAAGATTTTGACGCATTAGCGTCCAAGAAATGGCGCAGTGAAATCTCATAGATTTTACTGCGTTACTTCTACGACTCTTTCTTGCGTCAAAATGCCCCACTTGCATACAATATACCGGGGGCAGGTATAATTTGGCGCAGGGGTTTACAAAGTGACGCATCTACCTAGATGCGTCACTTTGTAAATATGGTGCAACAAGGTACATTTTTTACTCTGGTGGTGCATCACAAAAAGTGACGCACCCGCGCCGTAAAAGTGACGCAAGGGCTCATAAATGAGCCCCTAATGCTCCAAGCAGGAGGTTTCTCACTTGACTTTCTGTACTGAGTGTACAGAAGGGAATCTATCCTGCTGAAGATAATGCCCACACTGCCCTAAAGCTTCAAACCCAATTGCATCCGTAGTAATTCTAGAGAAGGAAACAATGAAGAAAATTCATCTTACTGTTGCACTGGTTATGTCTTCCTGCTGCTCTGGTGGATGAAAAGTGAGTCCGTCAACTCCTTAGTGCTCAGACAGCTACCCTGTGTGCAAAGTGATAGAGCCAGACTGAAGTAAGACAGTAAGTCTGGGACGGTACAAACAGGATCTGTCGCAACCGCAATATATAGTAAATGTTGAGATGTTGACATGTTGACATTTTGATGGCGTTCTTCCAGACTAAGCAAGGACCTCACCCTTTCCAAGGGCGGAGGCTTATCGTGTGTGTACAATTTCACCTGTTTCTCTATTTTGTTTTAGTAAGCTATGCAACATGGTATTAGAAAGTAACACTATAGGCCCGATTCACAGAACTAACTTAGGACAAATTCCTAAACTTACTACCATTTTCATATTCACAGAATGCACTTACTCATTTTGGTATTCACAGAAGACACTTATTCATTTCGGTATTCACAGAAGTTAGGAGTCCTAACTTTAGTACTCCTAAATGCCTTCTGTGAATACCAAAAGTCTTAAAAATAGGAATTTTCTCAATTTAGTAGTAGTAGTAAAGTTAGGACTCCTAACTTTAGGACTCCAAAATGCCTTCTGTGAATACCGAAAGTCTTAAAATTAGGATTTTTCTCAGTTTAGTAGAAGTAAAGTTGAGAAAAATCCTAATTGTAAGACTTTCGGTATTCACAGAAGGCATTTGGAAGTCCTAAAGTTAGGAGTCCTAACTTTACTACTACTAAATTGAGAAAAATCCTAACTTTAAGACTTTCGGTATTCACAGAAGGCATTTAGGAGTCCTAAAGTTAGGACTCCTAACTTCTGTGAATACCGAAATTAGTAAGTGCCTTCTGTGAATACCAAAATGAGTAAGTGCCTTCTGTGAATACCAAAACGGTAGTAAGTTTAGGAGTTTGTCTTAAGTTAGTTCTGTGAATCGGGCCCTTCGTTTCTAGCTGAGATATGACTGCTTTTGCCTGCTTGGCATTAAGAAACCACAGAGTGGAAACACACATTAAGACACAGTAGTAAACATAGGAGGTGTGGACTTTGAAGATTTTCACATTTGTTTTGGAAGGACAAATGATCTTCATTTGAGGCAAAGAGAGGAGGCAGTCTATTCTTGGGCTGGGTATCCAGAAAACACCAGCCTCCTATTCTGGACTTCCTAATGTTGAAGACTGCTCCTTGGAGGTCGTCCATCTCCTTTCATGTCATTAATGACACCAGTGTCAGTCCTGGGGCTGCATTACATCATCCACATTTTTCTGTGACTGCACCCGCCTGCAGGGTATGTCATTATCTTCTGCAGAGGACTGCTTTCGGGAGGTGCACTGACAGTGCCCCATCTCAGTACCCCTCTTAAAGGCTTTTTTGTCAATGCACAAGCGTCGGTAATACGACACAGGTGCAGAGGCGAAGGATTCCCTCATTTGCATGGGGCACACTCCAATGCAAATGAGGAAAAGCCCCCTTGAAGATAGTGCTGGTGCTTTATGTGTGCCAGTGCGATTGGTATTACAGAAAGGCTGCACAAGCATTTGGGGCCCCTTCTGTAATTCCAAAGTGCCCGGGGATGCACAAAGTGGGCTCAAATGACCGTTGCGCACCAAGGGCACTATATGTAATTGGCCCCTGATCTTTTATGTCACATCCTAATGCGTTCTGGGAGTGGTAGCCTTGGATTGATGCCCTTGTACTTATCAGACTACCAAGCAATTACAATGATTTGTAAATTAAACATACAAAGCACACATTTGTAGGTCAAAAGTCTGGGACTGAGAACAGCCCCCATGCTGACTTCGAGTGAGGTAGCACTATATCCCTCAGGTTAGATTATTAAAAAGATCTGATGGGGAAGTAGAAGTTATTTCTTTACCTAATGAACCAGGCACTTCTGAACCACTCTGTGCATCAAACAGGCTGATTTAATTCAATCTGCTAGGTGAATGGCAACAATTGTCAGAATCACAGAGGGCTGTAGTAATATGATTATGTCACTGTTAATGGAGCAACAGTGAGAATGTCACAATGTGCAGTCTATGTGTGAGACATTTGGCTGTTAGTTGAATGGGAGAGGGTGACCTCTGTTCAAGCAATGGCCACAATCCCTGTCATGGTGAACCACAAAAGTCACAACATTAACCTGCTCATGAACCCTGGTAGCTTGGCACAAAAAGCAGTCTGGATTAACTGAGAGCCAATGTGGGGACGATTCATGAAGCAACACACAAAGGGTAAAAAAGTGAAAACCCATCATAAAAAAATCCCACACCAATTTAGAAAAAAGAGTACATTTAATAAATTATTTGACACCAAAACAGCAAAAATTCTATCAAAAGAACCAGAGTTATAAATTGCTTAATATTAGGACAAAAACTAGCAACTAAAAGATCAAAGCTCCAACTGGGCCGATTTTGTCACGCAATACAAGTTTCAAGTTGAAAAATATTTCTGACTGTGATGAAGCATGGGCTAGATACAAGTGGTGGATTGGGGCCTGTTGGCATTTTCTCCATACTCCAAAGGTTTTTTGAAGAAAAGTCTCTCAAGAGGTCAATTTCAGCAGGGCAAGGCTGCAGGCAGTGTTGGTCGGAGGAGGTGTCGTCAGGGAGCCAATGGACAAAGCAGCTTAGAAGGTTTTGGACTTAAGGCCTGATTATGCCGCCATCCGAGACCGCCAAAGTAATCCGCATACAGGTGGCTTTGTAAGGCTCATAGCATAGCCTTAAAAAAGCTCTGCCCTAGGACCACGTGTTCCTGCACAGCATGGACAATGAAGACCATGTGGTGCAGGAACAGAGGGTGCAGAAAGACAAGTGGGCACACCATGTGCCCTCCGGCATGCACTTCTGTGCACAGAGGCACCATGGGGACCTGTAGGGCCCCCTTAGTTTCTTCATTGCCACATTTTTTATTTTGGGCTCACCGCAATGAAAAATGTGGCATTGAGGAAACTCCTAATATGCTTGAGGGTGCCGCTGCAGCACCTCCAGCACATTGAGGGCCCCAGACTGTTGTAAGACTGCCAGGGATCGCTGTGGTCCTATCACAGTAATACAGCAGTTGAACCACCGATATGGTGGTAGCCACACCGCCACCGGAGGTTTGGTGGTCCATCAGACTGTCAAACTCATAATCGGCCCCTCAGTCTCTTTATTGGAAGCCAAAGTTCTCTAGTGGAAAGAGGCAAGAGATTGTAGGTGATGAGAGTTCCAGGAGATCAGATACCCCTTTGCCAAAATACCTGTTTAACAGGATATACTGCTGTGGAGAGGAATATAGCAGGAGCTACTGCAAAGTTAGGCTGACCAGCTATGCAACTTGGGATGATAGACTAACAGGTTGGTTCTGAGTGCAGTTTTTAGCCAAACATGTTTTGAGTCCCAAGTTTCATATCATGGCTATCTGGGCTCCTTTATCATTACAACCAAAGGTCCAGGTCTGGAGGGTCACCACATGGGGGTTTAGGACTCACTCAGGCTAGGTTCACTGTAAACCAGTGATAAAGTTCTTGTGTTCACTCCCTAAAAATGCTAACATGGGCTTACACCTACAAGGTGTTTATGAAACTCCATGGATTATGGTATACCATATATGCAGGGTCAGTAATTAAATGCTACTAGTGTGCCTGCAGCCCTTACTATTTGATTTTTTTCATATTGGTGTAAAAAATGATATAATAATTTCCTCTATTTTTCTAAATTGATTTGGGAGTTTTCTTGTGTTGTGTTTTACTTTATTACTGTGTGTGCTGCATTACTTCTTTACATATTGCCTCTACATTAAGCCTGACGTCTCTGTGCAATGTTACCATGGGTTGAGCACAGGTTAATTTAGGGTTCAGTTGTGCCTTAACATGACAAGGATTTTGGTTGCTGCCTGCCAGGGCTCACAACCCAGTCAACCAGTAACCTAATTTCTCACATAAACATAACTACTTTAATGGCCAGCCCCTTTCCTAAAGTGCTTTAGATTTGAGTGTGAATAGTAAATGTCACCCGATCAGGGTCCAACATCACCTCAAAATTGGTTTAGACTGCAGTGGAAATAGTAAATTTAACTCCTTGAGGGGTATATTTACAAGAATTGCCACTAAGCAAATTTGACATTGCTTAGCAGATTTATTTTTTAATGCTGCTTATTGCCAAAAACTTGTGCGCCGTATGTGCAATACATCATCAAATGGCGATGAGATCAGCTTGCAGCGTCAAAAGTTGCTGCTAACCCAAGCGTCATGGTGATAAAAATCTTGATGCTAACCTGAAAAAAGTGACGGCTAACCAATTAGTGGCAAGAAAACTCACATTAGCTAGTCTGACGCCATTTTTTCCCGTCGAACAGGAAAAAAATAGAAAAAAAATCCTGAAACATCCCAAAAAACCTCAGTGCAAAATGTAGCAGCCTGGAACAAGTGCAGCAGCAGACAACAACCCCCCTTGCCACCCAACAGCCAGGATGACCAGTCAAAGTCCCAGTAGAAGAGGAAAAGGAAAACCAGATTCAGTCGGGGGAAATGAAAATTGCAAAGGTGACGGGGAATCAACACCAGCTCTTCTGTAGAGTTGGCACTTCTGCATGTCATCATTAAAATGTTAGTTATGTTGCTAGGATGGAATATTAGCTTTCGATTATAGGAGTTGGTTTGTGAGTTGTGAAGCTGTGCTGCAGATATCTACCTTTACTCTCCAATAAAGCAATTTATCTGTCATCAAATTGACTGGAAATTGGATCTTTTCATTGGCGACGGGTGGTCTTCTCTGTGCAGGGGACAGAGACATTGATAAAACTTTGATACCTTCAACCCTGGATTCATGGACTTATTAGAGATTATTTAACCAATTGGAATATATCTATATCACAGTAAACTTGGAATTAACAGTCCCTTTGGTGGTGAGGGGAGGGGCGCCCGGGAAGGATTGAGTGCCCAAGGGAGGTGCCATGGCGAAAGGAGAATCAAACTCCGGAAAGACCTGTCTGGGACAAAACAGCCCCAGTGTGTTTAGTTTAGGCCGTATGGCGGGACTAAGAGGCCAGTGGGCGTGCAAACGAGTGAGCTCGAGGGCAGAATATTTGGCAGAATGAGCAGAGTGGGGTGCCCCTAGCCCTGGCCGGCAGCGGACGGGCGCAGACGGGCTCACCTTAGGCGCACCTTTTGCGCGCCATCGTCACGCCCGCTGCGCTCGTCTGCTGCGCGTCCAAGGACACATGTGCACTTTATGGGGATCAGCCTCGAGCAGCTGGACCGCTGACTACGGTCTGAGCGCCCTTCAGGCTACCCCCAATATGGTGCCCGCTCTCCACCCAAACGGCACGAAGCGGTGGGAGAGCCGCCCTCCACGCAATCGGCAATAAGAGCTGCGATGGACCGGGGCAGGGGAGGCCACACAACAAGTAATAATGTACACAACAAAACGTTACGTTTTTAAAAAACGAGACACCAATGGGCTGGATGTCGGTAAGTTTAAAAGACAAAGCGCCTGCATCTAATCATGCAGAGTGCCGGGATGTGAGCAGATACACAAAGTAAAACACAAGTAACACAATGTTGTCCCTTGAAAGTGCGATGCTCCCAGTGGGAACCAGGAGCTGCCACCAACCTGATTAGCCACAGAGATCCCAGCAAAATCTACCGCTTTATGAGGATCAACCTCGAGCAGCTGGACCGCTGACTCCGGTCTGAGTGCCCTTCAGGCTACCCCCAATATGGCGCCCGCTCTTCACCCAACCGGCACAAAGAGCCGCGGTGGGAGAGTCGCCCTCCACGCAATCGGCAATAAGAGCCGTGATCGACTGGGACAGGGGAGGCCACACAACAAGTAATAATGTACACAACAAAATGTTAGGTTTTTAAAAAATGAGACACCAATGTGCTGGATGTCGGTAAGTTTAAAAGACAAAGAGCCTGCATCTAATCATGCAGAGCGCCGGGATGTGAGCAGATACACGCAGTAAAACACAAGTAACACAATGTTGTCCCTTGAAAGTGCGATGCCCCCAGTGGGAACCAGGAGCTGCCACCGACCTGATTAGCCATGGACGTGTGCCTAGTTTGGGGGGGTTGTAAGATTATTGTTGATGTGCAATTGGGACACAGCTTGTACTCACCTTCACAATTATGCAATTTGCCATGTGTCTCAGGGTTACACATGCGCATAGTTGCAAGTTACCATGGTGTACTTTCATGGACAATCATTTTCCCTACATCCAGCCATACTTCCATATGAGAGTGAACATAGTGTGTGATTTAGAATGTTTTATTCTCATTCAGGTGAGCGACGGAGCTGGTGCCGTAAATGGCCATCCAAGCCCACATCACATGGAAGCACAGTGGTGGGCCAAACACAGTCCTTTGGGGATTGAGAAGTGATTAGGGAGTGTGAGAGTGCAGTCCGCAGCAGGATTGCTGTGTCATTGGCCAGCAGTAATGAAATGGCAGTCCGTGTTGGGGTCCGGTTGCATGTCGTAGAGTGTTCCGGGAGCCAATATGTGATGTTTCCCAGGGCATGATGCATAGGTCATAACAGGCAGGGACCGGGCATATGGCAGTGATGGAAGCTGCTGCCTCCTCGCTAACAAAGTAATTCCCATCCCCTTCTTACTCCCCTGATACGGGTTCTGTGTCCGGTGTCTCCGGTGTGTGTGGCGGGGTGATGGATGCATCACTGTGTGCCACTGATGCAACAGACTGCGAAGGTGATGGTGCAGCATCACTGTGTGTCATGGACATATCAGGGCTCGGAGCTGTGTGTATAATAGAACAACAATGCCCTTGCACTATACAAAATTAAAACATTAGAGTAATGATATTGCTGAGATGATCATTTAGTATACATCCACACTTTCGGAGTGACTTTAAGAGAATTAATTATCCAAGTTCAGGTACAAGAGTTCAAAAGAGAAATGTTCTGTTCCTGGTGTTAAGTAAATGTTTTATTGTTCCTTTGATAATGCCAACACGTGTTTCATCGCAGGGAACTCACTGCGAATCTTCAGGGCTGAACAGAAAACACAAAAAGGTGCATTTGCAAAAGGTTCTTGTTCTGTATGCAAAAGGCTAGTGACTTGTTGTGATTGCCAATGTGAAAAAGTGGTCATGCCAATGGTGACTCTGTGTATCTGTGACTTATGTTCGATAGTAGAGTGACTTGGTGAACTATAGAGTGTACGTGTCATTTAGTGAATCAAATGTGGCATGTATTTATATCTTTTATTTCTTTTTGGTGCACTTGTCCATATGAACAAGGAATAAGTGAAAATAGTAAGTCTATACACTGGCTGTAGAAAAAGTGGAGTGGTATCGTGAAAAGAGTGTGGCTGTGTTTGAAAGGGCGGTATTCCCATGTGACATGAGTGATAACGCGAGATAACTGGATAGCATAATATTGGTAAACAAAAATTCATCCGTATAAACACAAATCTGGAATACTTATTGCCGCTTATCATTTTCTTCCATTTTTAAGCGTATCATTGCAGTTGCTTCACTACATAATACCTTCAGGTTTAAAATTAATACAAAAGTTTCCGGTTGGCTTATTAGGGTGGTTCACGAAATGCAGTTATTTCTCTACATGATACACTCTAATTCTAAAAAAATTTAATAGTCAACATTGTGTGTTCGCTGGTATGTGTGGTTAGGTAATCAGGCCTACGTGGTGTGTGGAAAGAGACAGTCAGTGGCTAGACTTAGTGAGACGATTACATGTGTCAGCTAGGTAAATATACACGAAAAGACAAAAGAGGAACTAGTTGCAACGGGTGGTTTCGAGCAATAGGAGGGGCTGTGTAATTGTATGTCCTTAGTATCATACATGAGATTGTGGTTGTAGTGGGAGAGTAACTCGCTAAGAAAGGCTCCAAGAATTAGCTATTTAGAGAGAATCCCTGAACAGTATGTCACACTCACCTTCTTGAAGAAAGTATGACAAAAAGTGTTGGAAATGCCAGTTTCTGGACACTGCTTAGGTTAATTACTCGTGGTGGTTGGAGCTCTGTGAAACGCTGCCTGCGTGGTTACAGGATCTGGGTGGGAACAGGCTATTTTTAGTTCCCAAGTCACAATATCGTAACATCAACAAAAAGCGGGTAAAGAATTATCACACTCTCCTACCTTGATCAGTAGCGGTGTGTGTAGTAACCGGGAGGAGTCGACGAGTGTTAAAAGGGGGGGGTTTCTGAATTATGACAAAGTCTTTCCTTAAAGGCGAGTACACCTGAAAGAGAAGATTAGGTAATGGGAAGATGTAGGACAGAAGGCTGGTTTTGATGCTAGGATGTAGGGTCCTATTTCGAGCGGGAGAGAGCTCGTTTACCTTGTTCGCGCTGGACTCCCTCTTGAGGTTCCCGGTGCCGTTTTCCAATGACGGTCACATGACGGGAAGTAATCCCGGGTTAAGTACTGGAGTTCCGTTTTCCACTCCCTGATCAACTAGAGCGTGCACTGCTTCACAGTGGAAACAAATAACGGCACAAAATAGAAGAGTTACTCAAGTTCTTCGCAACTAATGTGGAAAGAAGTGGGTAGACACGGTGGTCATTAGGCAGCGTTTTATTTGGGAAAGCTTCTGCATTTAGTTCAGAGCAGAGCTGGAATTTGAGATTTGATGTATCAACAGTATATGTGCCTGGTCCGTGTAATAACACAGATAGCGGTATTACACATGAGGTATCGACAGGGGGGCGGAGTCTTACTTTATGTGGGGCATGTCACAATGAATGCCTCATGTATAGTGATGGCAGTATGTATATCCCTAAAGGGTCTTATTAAATCATCTTGGAGCCATATGTTGAGATTGTGTAATTGGTTCACGTAAAATGTGAACATCGATATCAAAGTTGGTGGGTTATGAACTAGATGAAAACACGATAGTATAGCACCCAAACATTTATACGTGATTTCTGGAGTGAGAGACTGTTGTTTTGTGCACAAAAGCGTATTTTGACAAGATATTATTGGTAGTGTGCATATAGATCACCTCTGTGGGTTTTTGGTTTTGTGTGACCCTTTGGGGTTGAGTCCTGCTCCCTTTGCGGATTCGTTTCATTTCCACTAAAAAAGGGAGACTGTTGGCATCTAGAAGCTCACCCAGTTCTTGGTCGGGTACATTTGTGCCTGCACTGTTCAAAGACGTATTGCTCGATGAGACAGAGCTGGGGGCAGATGCATTATCTCCAGATTTTTTGGAGTTTTCAGGACGGATCATCGCATCATATTTGCGGTCATAGGTGAAAATTCTGCCATTGCGGTAGTCTGCGTCATCTCTCTTAATTTGCCTCGCTTTCCTAGTTTTGATTTCTTCCTGGTGTTTAAGTAGGACATCATCTAAGATAGCATAGTTTTTGATCGTGGGTTCTGGTAGGTTGAGATCCTTGATCTCCTGCTCTAGTATAGCGATTTCTCCTAGTAGTTGATTAGATTTGCGATCTGCGCTTTCTATCAAGATGTCCATAAGACAGAATGAGTTGTTGGTTACAGAATCTTCCCATTTTTTTAAAAGGTCTATGTCAAGATCATCATATGTAGGGAAGATATGGGAGCGCAAACCTCTAGGTATTTGTTTGACGTGCATATATTGTTTTAGGGTCCTAGCATCCCACCATCGGGAGTTTTCTTGTTTCTTTAGTTTTTCTAATCTCTTAAATTTATCTTTCAGGCCCTCTGTTCGGGGGGGACCAGAGTTAGCCGTGGCAGTATGAGTAGGTATGCCTTTTGCAAGATTCTCAAAAAGGTCCGTTGCTATTTTGTCTCTATCCATGTTGTGGTAGAAGACGTGGGGATGTTGATGAAAAAGGTATAAGGTAATTGTCAAAAATTAATTATTTTTTTAAGAAAAAGATTTTTTCTTTTTTTTGGGTTGTATTAGCGGGGGGCAGCCTTCTCTGGAGTACAGTATAAGTTATTACAACAAGGAGATTTTTTCATATACCAGGGATGTTGGGCGCACACCTATATATCCGCAAAGTAGGGAGCACGGTGAAGTGGTTGGTACAGGCAAAAGGGCGAGCGGTAATCTCACACAACCGCTCAAGGTTGGACCAAGAGGATCCACACAAATAACAATAGAACAACAATGCCCTTGCACTATACAAAATTAAAACATTAGAGTAATGATATTGCTGAGATGATCATTTAGTATACATCCACACTTTCGGAGTGACTTTAAGAGAATTAATTATCCAAGTTCAGGTACAAGAGTTCAAAAGAGAAATGTTCTGTTCCTGGTGTTAAGTAAATGTTTTATTGTTCCTTTGATAATGCCAACACGTGTTTCATCGCAGGGAACTCACTGCGAATCTTCAGGGCTGAACAGAAAACACAAAAAGGTGCATTTGCAAAAGGTTCTTGTTCTGTATGCAAAAGGCTAGTGACTTGTTGTGATTGCCAATGTGAAAAAGTGGTCATGCCAATGGTGACTCTGTGTATCTGTGACTTATGTTCGATAGTAGAGTGACTTGGTGAACTATAGAGTGTACGTGTCGTTTAGTGAATCAAATGTGGCATGTATTTATATCTTTTTTTTCTTTTTGGTGCACTTGTCCATATGAACAAGGAATAAGTGAAAATAGTAAGTCTATACACTGGCCGTAGAAAAAGTGGAGTGGTATCGTGAAAAGAGTGTGGCTGTGTTTGAAAGGGCGGTATTCCCATGTGACATGAGTGATAACGCGAGATAACTGGATAGCATAATATTGGTAAACAAAAATTCATCCGTATAAACACAAATCTGGAATACTTATTGCCGCTTATCATTTTCTTCCATTTTTAAGCGTATCATTGCAGTTGCTTCACTACATAATACCTTCAGGTTTAAAATTAATACAAAAGTTTCCGGTTGGCTTATTAGGGTGGTTCACGAAATGCAGTTATTTCTCTACATGATACACTCTAATTCTAAAAAATTTTAATAGTCAACATTGTGTGTTCGCTGGTATGTGTGGTTAGGTAATCAGGCCTACGTGGTGTGTGGAAAGAGACAATCAGTGGCTAGACTTAGTGAGACGATTACATGTGTCAGCTAGGTAAATATACACGAAAAGACAAAAGAGGAACTAGTTGCAACGGGTGGTTTCGAGCAATAGGAGGGGCTGTGTAATTGTATGTCCTTAGTATCATACATAAGATTGTGGTTGTAGTGGGAGAGTAACTCGCTAAGAAAAGCTCCAAGAATTAGCTATTTAGAGAGAATCCCTGAACAGTATGTCACACTCACCTTCTTGAAGAAAGTATGACAAAAAGTGTTGGAAATGCCAGTTTCTGGACACTGCTTAGGTTAATTACTCGTGGTGGTTGGAGCTCTGTGAAAAGCTGCCTGCGTGGTTACAGGATCTGGGTGGGAACAGGCTATTTTTAGTTCCCAAGTCACAATATCGTAACATCAACAAAAAGCGGGTAAAGAATTATCACACTCTCCTACCTTGATCAGTAGCGGTGTGTGTAGTAACCGGGAGGAGTCGACGAGTGTTAAAAGGGGGGGGTTTCTGAATTATGACAAAGTCTTTCCTTAAAGGCGAGTACACCTGAAAGAGAAGATTAGGTAATGGGAAGATGTAGGACAGAAGGCTGGTTTTGATGCTAGGATGTAGGGTCCTATTTCGAGCGGGAGAGAGCTCGTTTACCTTGTTCGCGCTGGACTCCCTCTTGAGGTTCCCGGTGCCGTTTTCCAATGACGGTCACATGACGGGAAGTAATCCCGGGTTAAGTACTGGAGTTCCGTTTTCCACTCCCTGATCAACTAGAGCGTGCACTGCTTCACAGTGGAAACAAATAACGGCACAAAATAGAAGAGTTACTCAAGTTCTTCGCAACTAATGTGGAAAGAAGTGGGTAGACACGGTGGTCATTAGGCAGCGTTTTATTTGGGAAAGCTTCTGCATTTAGTTCAGAGCAGAGCTGGAATTTGAGATTTGATGTATCAACAGTATATGTGCCTGGTCCGTGTAATAACACAGATAACGGTATTACACATGAGGTATCGACAGGGGGGCGGAGTCTTACTTTATGTGGGGCATGTCACAATGAATGCCTCATGTATAGTGATGGCAGTATGTATATCCCTAAAGGGTCTTATTAAATCATCTTGGAGCCATATGTTGAGATTGTGTAATTGGTTCACGTAAAATGCGAACATCGATATCAAAGTTGGTGGGTTATGAACTAGATGAAAACACGATAGTATAGCACCCAAACATTTATACGTGATTTCTGGAGTGAGAGACTGTTGTTTTGTGCACAAAAGCGTATTTTGACAAGATATTATTGGTAGTGTGCATATAGATCATTACAGCTAGATAGTATTCGCCCTTCATGCAGATTTAACAGAGAGAGAACATTTGAAACAGGAGATTTTTCAAAAAGTCTGTTATCCTAGGAAAAATTGCAGCTCGGGATCGTAGTTAAGCCCGAATTCAATGCTCCGTAGACGCATGATCCAGGTGGCTTCTTTCCGTCTCAAAGTCAGTTCACGGTTGCCACCTCTGATATGGGCGGGCACTGTTTCAATTCCGTAGAAAGACACACAAAAATCCTCTGTGTTAGCCTGACACTTGGCTACATGAAGGGCTACAGGATATCTTGGATCTTGTTTCTGAATAGCCCTCATGTGTTCTGATATCCTGTCCTTTAGCATCCTGATGGTGCTTCCTACGTATTTTTTACCACATTGGCATTCTATTATGTATATCACATATTTTGTGGTACAGTTGATGTTGACTCTAATATCATAGTTCTCTAGTTTAGGTCCTTGGAAGTGCTTGGTTTTGTGCTTGGCCCATTTGCACATTGTGCAGAAACCACATTTAAAAAACCCATTGCTGCGTTGAGTGAGCCAGTTCGGGGTCATATCCTCGTGTGGGACAGTAGGGCTTAGTCTGTTTCTCAAAGTTCTCCCTTTGCGAAAGGTGATTTGAGGGGTAATTGGAATCAATTCCCTCAATACTGTGTCTTCTTTTAGCAGATCCCAATGTTTTGTGATACTTTTTCTGACTAGGTGGTGTAGACCATTGTACTCAGTGATCATTCTAGCCGTAGATTCTTTCGCCTTTTTGGAGTTGGTCATTTTTAAAATGTCAGGTCTCTTGATTTTGTCAAGTCTCTTTTTAGCTATAGATAGGGTAGCTTCCTGGTAACCCCGTTTCACAAATCTTGCTTCCATATCCTTAACAGTTGTTTCTAGATCTGTGTCATCACTGCAATTGCGTCTGGCTCGGAGAAATTCCCCGAAAGGTATCGCCTTGATCTGGTGAGAAGGATGAAAGCTGTCTGCACGAAGTATCGCATTGCAGGAAGTTGGTTTTCTGTAGAGTCTGCTTTCTAGTTTATTATTTTTCACATAGAGTTCTAAATCTAAGAATTCTATGTTGGTTTTACTAGATTTCATGGTGAAACTAAGTTCCCAGTTATTGTGGTTGAGGTGATTGGTAAATTGTTTTAGTAACTCATCTGTCCCTGTCCATAGTAAAATGCAATCGTCTATATATCGACCCCAAAACAGAATGGAGTCGGTATAGTTGCTTCCATGGGTGCCCCAAATGTGATCAGCTTCAAACGCACCCATGAAGAGGTTGGCGAAAGAGGGAGAGAATTTAGAACCCATGGCTACTCCACGTTTCTGTTGGTACCATTGTTTATGAAAAATGAAGTAGTTGTTGTTGAGGATCAAGGTCATCATTGAAATTAGCATTTGGGTGTGTGCCCAAAGGGATGCCGGTCTGTTAGACAGGACACGGGTAATTTCTTTTAGGCCTAATGTTGGATTAATGCTGGTGTAGAGTGCTACAACATCCATAGTTACTAGAGTAGTATTAGGTTGCCATTCCAGGTCACTCAAAAGGCTCAGTATGTGCTTTGAGTCCTGTATATAGGATGGAAGATTTCTGACTAGTGGACCTAGAAACACGTCTACATATTCAGCCAGTCTTTCGGTAGGGCCCCCTATTCCAGAGACGATAGGTCTGCCTGGTGGGAAAGGGAGATCCTTATGGATTTTTGGGAGAGTGTATAGCCATGGGTAGGTGGGTTTGTTGACTTTTAGGTAGAGAAATTCGTCATCGTTTAGAAGACCATCCTCCTTCCATTTACGTAAATGGTCGTTGATGGTCAAGGTTAGTGGACCCATAGGGTTACATGCAAGTGGTTCATAGCAAGAAGGATCTGCTAATTGGTTTGATATTTCATTATTGTAGTCATCAGTGTTCATAACCACGATGTTTCCTCCTTTGTCAGCCTCACGGATAATGATGGTGGGAATTTGTGTAAGTGTTTTAAGTGCGTGACGCTCTCCTTTAGTTAGATTATCTTTGAATGTAAACTTCTCGTTCAATTTTATAGTATTGATTTTATTCAGGTCTTCCAGAACCCGTTTGTGAAAATTGTCAATGTTATTGCCACCCGGTAATGTAGGTGTCCAAGTGGATTTGCTTTTGAGATCACTAACAGTACCGAGTTCTGTGTCTATATTGAGTTCTTCCAAAAGTTGCCCCATTTCTACAGGGCTATCTTCCCGTTCGGTAATAGACAACAGTAGATGAGTGGCTTGTACATCTTTTATTGTAAGTTCATCATGTAATACAGAATCGGGAATATTCGGCACATTTTTGTTACTGCAGGTTTTACCAGCAAAATGTTTTTTTATTTTTAGACTGCGGACAAATTTGAAGAGATCAATCTTTGTTTGGCAGATGTCCCCTGTGGAGTAAGGGTTAAAGTTGAGACCTTTTGAAAGAAGTTTGTTCATGTCAGGAGATAGTGGGAAAGAGGAAAGGTTGATTACTTGGACATCCTTGTTCACGCTATCTATTTCCTCATCGTTCCTGATCTTAGTTTTTTGCGGTAATCTTCGTTTACCTCCTCTACTACCTCTGTGGGTTTTTGGTTTTGTGTGACCCTTTGGGGTTGAGTCCTGCTCCCTTTGCGGATTCGTTTCATTTCCACTAAAAAAGGGAGACTGTTGGCATCTAGAAGCTCACCCAGTTCTTGGTCGGGTACATTTGTGCCTGCACTGTTCAAAGACGTATTGCTCAATGAGACAGAGCTGGGGGCAGATGCATTATCTCCAGATTTTTTGGAGTTTTCAGGACGGATCATCGCATCATATTTGCGGTCATAGGTGAAAATTCTGCCATTGCGGTAGTCTGCGTCATCTCTCTTAATTTGCCTCGCTTTCCTAGTTTTGATTTCTTCCTGGTGTTTAAGTAGGACATCATCTAAGATAGTATAGTTTTTGATCGTGGGTTCTGGTAGGTTGAGATCCTTGATCTCCTGCTCTAGTATAGCGATTTCTCCTAGTAGTTGATTAGATTTGCGATCTGCGCTTTCTATCAAGATGTCCATAAGACAGAATGAGTTGTTGGTTACAGAATCTTCCCATTTTTTTAAAAGGTCTATGTCAAGATCATCATATGTAGGGAAGATATGGGAGCGCAAACCTCTAGGTATTTGTTTGACGCGCATATATTGTTTTAAGGTCCTAGCATCCCACCATCGGGAGTTTTCTTGTTTCTTTAGTTTTTCTAATCTCTTAAATTTATCTTTCAGGCCCTCTGTTCGGGGGGGACCAGAGTTAGCCGTGGCAGTATGAGTAGGTATGCCTTTTGCAAGATTCTCAAAAAGGTCCGTTGCTATTTTGTCTCTATCCATGTTGTGGTAGAAGACGTGGGGATGTTGATGAAAAAGGTATAAGGTAATTGTCAAAAATTAATTATTTTTTTAAAAAAAAGATTTTTTCTTTTTTTTTGGGTTGTATTAGCGGGGGGCAGCCTTCTCTGGAGTACAGTATAAGTTATTACAACAAGGAGATTTTTTCATATACCAGGGATGTTGGGCGCACACCTATATATCCGCAAAGTAGGGAGCACGGTGAAGTGGTTGGTACAGGCAAAAGGGCGAGCGGTAATCTTACACAACCGCTCAAGGTTGGACCAAGAGGATCCACACAAATAACAATAGAACAACAATGCCCTTGCACTATACAAAATTAAAACATTAGAGTAATGATATTGCTGAGATGATCATTTAGTATACATCCACACTTTCGGAGTGACTTTAAGAGAATTAATTATCCAAGTTCAGGTACAAGAGTTCAAAAGAGAAATGTTCTGTTCCTGGTGTTAAGTAAATGTTTTATTGTTCCTTTGATAATGCCAACACGTGTTTCATCGCAGGGAACTCACTGCGAATCTTCAGGGCTGAACAGAAAACACAAAAAGGTGCATTTGCAAAAGGTTCTTGTTCTGTATGCAAAAGGCTAGTGACTTGTTGTGATTGCCAATGTGAAAAAGTGGTCATGCCAATGGTGACTCTGTGTATCTGTGACTTATGTTCGATAGTAGAGTGACTTGGTGAACTATAGAGTGTACGTGTCGTTTAGTGAATCAAATGTGGCATGTATTTATATCTTTTTTTTCTTTTTGGTGCACTTGTCCATATGAACAAGGAATAAGTGAAAATAGTAAGTCTATACACTGGCCGTAGAAAAAGTGGAGTGGTATCGTGAAAAGAGTGTGGCTGTGTTTGAAAGGGCGGTATTCCCATGTGACATGAGTGATAACGCGAGATAACTGGATAGCATAATATTGGTAAACAAAAATTCATCCGTATAAACACAAATCTGGAATACTTATTGCCGCTTATCATTTTCTTCCATTTTTAAGCGTATCATTGCAGTTGCTTCACTACATAATACCTTCAGGTTTAAAATTAATACAAAAGTTTCCGGTTGGCTTATTAGGGTGGTTCACGAAATGCAGTTATTTCTCTACATGATACACTCTAATTCTAAAAAAATTTAATAGTCAACATTGTGTGTTCGCTGGTATGTGTGGTTAGGTAATCAGGCCTACGTGGTGTGTGGAAAGAGACAGTCAGTGGCTAGACTTAGTGAGACGATTACATGTGTCAGCTAGGTAAATATACACGAAAAGACAAAAGAGGAACTAGTTGCAACGGGTGGTTTCGAGCAATAGGAGGGGCTGTGTAATTGTATGTCCTTAGTATCATACATGAGATTGTGGTTGTAGTGGGAGAGTAACTCGCTAAGAAAGGCTCCAAGAATTAGCTATTTAGAGAGAATCCCTGAACAGTATGTCACACTCACCTTCTTGAAGAAAGTATGACAAAAAGTGTTGGAAATGCCAGTTTCTGGACACTGCTTAGGTTAATTACTCGTGGTGGTTGGAGCTCTGTGAAACGCTGCCTGCGTGGTTACAGGATCTGGGTGGGAACAGGCTATTTTTAGTTCCCAAGTCACAATATCGTAACATCAACAAAAAGCGGGTAAAGAATTATCACACTCTCCTACCTTGATCAGTAGCGGTGTGTGTAGTAACCGGGAGGAGTCGACGAGTGTTAAAAGGGGGGGGTTTCTGAATTATGACAAAGTCTTTCCTTAAAGGCGAGTACACCTGAAATAGAAGATTAGGTAATGGGAAGATGTAGGACAGAAGGCTGGTTTTGATGCTAGGATGTAGGGTCCTATTTCGAGCGGGAGAGAGCTCGTTTACCTTGTTCGCGCTGGACTCCCTCTTGAGGTTCCCGGTGCCGTTTTCCAATGACGGTCACATGACGGGAAGTAATCCCGGGTTAAGTACTGGAGTTCCGTTTTCCACTCCCTGATCAACTAGAGCGTGCACTGCTTCACAGTGGAAACAAATAACGGCACAAAATAGAAGAGTTACTCAAGTTCTTCGCAACTAATGTGGAAAGAAGTGGGTAGACACGGTGGTCATTAGGCAGCGTTTTATTTGGGAAAGCTTCTGCATTTAGTTCAGAGCAGAGCTGGAATTTGAGATTTGATGTATCAACAGTATATGTGCCTGGTCCGTGTAATAACACAGATAGCGGTATTACACATGAGGTATCGACAGGGGGGCGGAGTCTTACTTTATGTGGGGCATGTCACAATGAATGCCTCATGTATAGTGATGGCAGTATGTATATCCCTAAAGGGTCTTATTAAATCATCTTGGAGCCATATGTTGAGATTGTGTAATTGGTTCACGTAAAATGCGAACATCGATATCAAAGTTGGTGGGTTATGAACTAGATGAAAACACGATAGTATAGCACCCAAACATTTATACGTGATTTCTGGAGTGAGAGACTGTTGTTTTGTGCACAAAAGCGTATTTTGACAAGATATTATTGGTAGTGTGCATATAGATCATTACAGCTAGATAGTATTCGCTGTTCATGCAGATTTAACAGAGAGAGAACATTTGAAACAGGAGATTTTTCAAAAAGTCTGTTATCCTAGGAAAAATTGCTTAACTACGATCCCGAGCTGCAATTTTTCCTAGGATAACAGACTTTTTGAAAAATCTCCTGTTTCAAATGTTCTCTCTCTGTTAAATCTGCATGAAGGGCGAATACTATCTAGCTGTAATGATCTATATGCACACTACCAATAATATCTTGTCAAAATACGCTTTTGTGCACAAAACAACAGTCTCTCACTCCAGAAATCACGTATAAATGTTTGGGTGCTATACTATCGTGTTTTCATCTAGTTCATAACCCACCAACTTTGATATCGATGTTCGCATTTTACGTGAACCAATTACACAATCTCAACATATGGCTCCAAGATGATTTAATAAGACCCTTTAGGGATATACATACTGCCATCACTATACATGAGGCATTCATTGTGACATGCCCCACATAAAGTAAGACTCCGCCCCCCTGTCGATACCTCATGTGTAATACCGCTATCTGTGTTATTACACGGACCAGGCACATATACTGTTGATACATCAAATCTCAAATTCCAGCTCTGCTCTGAACTAAATGCAGAAGCTTTCCCAAATAAAACGCTGCCTAATGACCACCGTGTCTACCCACTTCTTTCCACATTAGTTGCGAAGAACTTGAGTAACTCTTCTATTTTGTGCCGTTATTTGTTTCCACTGTGAAGCAGTGCACGCTCTAGTTGATCAGGGAGTGGAAAACGGAACTCCAGTACTTAACCCGGGATTACTTCCCGTCATGTGACCGTCATTGGAAAACGGCACCGGGAACCTCAAGAGGGAGTCCAGCGCGAACAAGTTAAACAAGCTCTCTCCCGCTCGAAATAGGACCCTACATCCTAGCATCAAAACCAGCCTTCTGTCCTACATCTTCCCATTACCTAATCTTCTCTTTCAGGTGTACTCGCCTTTAAGGAAAGACTTTGTCATAATTCAGAAACCCCCCCCTTTTAACACTCGTCGACTCCTCCCGGTTACTACACACACCGCTACTGATCAAGGTAGGAGAGTGTGATAATTCTTTACCCGCTTTTTGTTGATGTTACGATATTGTGACTTGGGAACTAAAAATAGCCTGTTCCCACCCAGATCCTGTAACCACGCAGGCAGCGTTTCACAGAGCTCCAACCACCACGAGTAATTAACCTAAGCAGTGTCCAGAAACTGGCATTTCCAACACTTTTTGTCATACTTTCTTCAAGAAGGTGAGTGTGACATACTGTTCAGGGATTCTCTCTAAATAGCTAATTCTTGGAGCCTTTCTTAGCGAGTTACTCTCCCACTACAACCACAATCTCATGTATGATACTAAGGACATACAATTACACAGCCCCTCCTATTGCTCGAAACCACCCGTTGCAACTAGTTCCTCTTTTGTCTTTTCGTGTATATTTACCTAGCTGACACATGTAATCGTCTCACTAAGTCTAGCCACTGACTGTCTCTTTCCACACACCACGTAGGCCTGATTACCTAACCACACATACCAGCGAACACACAATGTTGACTATTAAATTTTTTTAGAATTAGAGTGTATCATGTAGAGAAATAACTGCATTTCGTGAACCACCCTAATAAGCCAACCGGAAACTTTTGTATTAATTTTAAACCTGAAGGTATTATGTAGTGAAGCAACTGCAATGATACGCTTAAAAATGGAAGAAAATGATAAGCGGCAATAAGTATTCCAGATTTGTGTTTATACGGATGAATTTTTGTTTACCAATATTATGCTATCCAGTTATCTCGCGTTATCACTCATGTCACATGGGAATACCGCCCTTTCAAACACAGCCACACTCTTTTCACGATACCACTCCACTTTTTCTACGGCCAGTGTATAGACTTACTATTTTCACTTATTCCTTGTTCATATGGACAAGTGCACCAAAAAGAAATAAAAGATATAAATACATGCCACATTTGATTCACTAAACGACACGTACACTCTATAGTTCACCAAGTCACTCTACTATCGAACATAAGTCACAGATACACAGAGTCACCATTGGCATGACCACTTTTTCACATTGGCAATCACAACAAGTCACTAGCCTTTTGCATACAGAACAAGAACCTTTTGCAAATGCACCTTTTTGTGTTTTCTGTTCAGCCCTGAAGATTCGCAGTGAGTTCCCTGCGATGAAACACGTGTTGGCATTATCAAAGGAACAATAAAACATTTACTTAACACCAGGAACAGAACATTTCTCTTTTGAACTCTTGTACCTGAACTTGGATAATTAATTCTCTTAAAGTCACTCCGAAAGTGTGGATGTATACTAAATGATCATCTCAGCAATATCATTACTCTAATGTTTTAATTTTGTATAGTGCAAGGGCATTGTTGTTCTATTGTTATTTGTGTGGATCCTCTTGGTCCAACCTTGAGCGGTTGTGTGAGATTACCGCTCGCCCTTTTGCCCGTACCAACCACTTCACCGTGCTCCCTACTTTGCGGATATATAGGTGTGCGCCCAACATCCCTGGTATATGAAAAAATCTCCTTGTTGTAATAACTCGGAGCTGTGTGTGTCGATGTTCCAGCTGCAGTCAACTGGGACCGGCTCAGTGGCAGAAATGGCAAGATGAAGTACTGCAGGGTATTGAGGTTCCCAGTTACTACTTGCTGGTGTCCAGGCATGGCAGACAGACTTCCAACCTGCATCTGCTCTATGGTTTCCATTGACCTCCGCATCTGTGCCAACTCTGTGCTCCGATCGCTAGTGCCTGTCTGTCCATACAGTTCTTGTATTAGATTCATTGCCTCAGCAAGGTCAGCCAAGGTCTGTGGTGGAGCATGGTGAATACAGGGGGTGTCCGATAGGGACTGTACGTGGTCCATGATGGGATTCAGACACCCACGTATGGCACTGAGTTTGGCTGCCATGAGTTCGAAGCTCACCCTCAGCTGATCTGCCATCACCACATAAGTTGTTGGAACTCCATGCTTTGGTCGGGGGATGCAGGGAGACAGCTGTGGTGATGTGTGTTTCCTGTTGTGTGGTCTGTGCAGGTGGTGGGCTCACCTCAGGGCAGCTGGCCTACCCTGCTTCTGGGGATGGCATGCGGAGGTTAGCTACGATCCGTTGGAGGGTGTCGGTGCAGATGACCAGGGGGTCCTCTTTATTGTCACTGAAGATATGTCTGGTCTGCTCTGCAGGAGGTGTTGCTTTTCCCTCTGGAACATGCAGGTAAACAGAGTTGTACATATCTGTTGGAGATTTGCAGATGCTTACGTTCAGACTACATGCCAATGTACATTGTGACTGTTTTGGTGCAGCTGGCAATTTGATGGCAGTCAGTGTGTTTTTTGACTACATGATGGATGTGTGGTAGTACCCGTGTATTGTCATCACACAGTGTCAGGCACTGCCTGATCTGAGTGGACAGTTACTAGGCACTTACGGGACCTGTTGTGAGTCGTGTCCTACGGTGATTGTGTTGCACTTTGTACCTCATTGCTGATTTTCTGTGATTGCTATGTGTGTGCTGCATTGTGGGGGAGTTGCCCCTGCAGCTCTGATTTTGTGTAGCCTTCTCCCTTTGAGGCGGAGCGCCTTTGAATTGTGTGCTTTTCAGGGCCTGATTTTTTTTTGACATGGGTCATATGTGCTCTCCGACAGATTTTGTGGCCTGGTGCATTGTTCGTCTGCTGCGTGTTTTGTAAGGCATGGGTTGTGTGTGCACGTGAACACGTCAGAGTGTGACCTGCTCCTTTACCGATGTGATCCGCACTGGGCTATCCCATGTCAATTTGTAGGCCATCTCCTGTTTTTGGGCTGTTACCATGATATCGGGCACACAGTGTTTCTTGCATAGTCAGTGTGGGTCACAGAGCCGCTGCTTTGCTGATGCAGCACATGTGCATGGGTTGGTTGTGTTATTGGTGTTCTGGAGGGGGGCCCACTGTGCACATTGTGGACGCGGGCCTACTTGGCGTTTCTATGTGTGCTGCAGTGTGCCAAGCTCTCAATGACATAATCCAGAGACATTGTGGTTGTGCCGTGTGCTACACATTAATGTGCCTGTGTGTCATTGTGCCCATCTCCACCCGTCCACCCGTCTCTGGTTGTTACTCACCCTGTTGCTGTTGGGTCAGGTCGTATTGTGCTGTGTCCAGGCCCCCAATTCCTGCCACCTTCTCCACACTGCTGACTGTGGCCACCATTTCCTCCAGCTCATAAATCACCTGCTGTGTCACAGGACTACCTCGTCCAGTCACCCTTGCTGCCTTCCTGTTGGCGGAGAGCTTCTCCTTGGTTTGGCTGTGCACTTCATGCCAGCGCCTCTTGACTATATTCATGTTGTTGACGATGGCCTGAAATAGTTTCGTTTTTGGTTTCCAGTGCAGTAGTGGAGGTGGTGGGCAGTTGTTGGTAGTGTCCTGTGACCTCCGTGACGATGATCCGGTCTTCCTGCGGACTGAACCCTGTCTTCCTCTTCGACTTGTCCTTGCCCTTCCCCAAACACGGGGTTCCATGCTGGTCCTCCGTGGTGCTTGTGGAGTTCGGCTTGTCCTCCGCTCTTGGTCCGGGTGCGTCCCCGCCAGAAGTGTGGGATTTGCACGCCTCTGGCTTGTTTTCTCAGATTTTTGTGCCGCAATTGGTCTCATTGCATGTGTTTTTGCGTTCGCGTTTTTGCATTTTTGCAGCGTGGTGTTGATTTTCTGGCTGATTTTTGACACGTTATCTGATGACTATTGCATGCTTCCGCATTGTTGACATGAGGTTATTTACCCGCGATGGGCTGCGATCTTAAAATTTGCGTTACGCTTCTCTTGCAGTAGTTATCACACATTCTTGTGAATATACCCCTTAGCGCGTTGGCACATTGTTGTTGCCTAAAATTTTGTTTTTGATACCGTTATATTTTCAAATTCAATTGTTACATTCGTATTCTTATGCCCAACCCTTAAGATTAGTTTTTCAGAGGCATGGCACCGTGGCTCATGCGGAAAAACCTGGAAAACGGGTTTCTTTTCTTTATTTATGTGTTTATTTACTCATTATGTGTGCATTTTTTGATTTTGGTGCTGTGCGTCTCAATTAGCACTTCTTTATGTTACTGGAGAAACGAGTTGTGTTGCTGCCGTGGGCCTTGTTAGAAACTACATTGCCAATAAACAGGTCTGCACATGGTGCTTGTAGTCTTTGCAGGGCCATGTGTTATGTTCCATCTCTTGTTTCAAACATACACATGGAAGTTGGTTAAAAATAAGTGCAGGCAGGTAGCTGTAAACAGCTGAATTTAGCATACGAAAGACATGCAAAGTAAAATTTGTGAACAAGAAGTTAATATTTAAATAATATAATATAAATAAACGTGTCAATATTATATGTTAGTGTGTGTATATATGTCTGACTGACATAGATCTGTAGATGTAAACAAGTGCTACCAGGCTCCGACTTTGCTCAAGAATGAAAAGTCTTATCTAAAATAGTCCTCAAATATACAAATGTCACGTCACTTCTCCCAACAAAAGTACAGTTCATCAGGCAGTCTGTACTTGCCAATCAAACCTTCATTCAGCAGTGCTTTCTCCCATCTCTACAGACAGCCCAGGTCCCTTTGGTGGAAAGCCATGCAGCCTGCACATAGGCACTTTCACAGAAGCGGTTTCTGATGACAGCTGGTTCCTGCAAGCAACTGCTGGAAACAGTGAAGGTGACCCATGCTGCTCTAGAGCTTGGCCTTTTGAACTGATAGGGCATCAATATGGACACAGTTCCACTTCTTCCACTTTGAAGTTCATTCCTGAAGCCCCAGGTTGTTATGTTGTTTACCTCTTATTTTGAAGTGCTGAATTGTGGGAAGGAAAGCTGGTTTTGTTTGCTGCAGTTTGTGATTGGTCGCTCAATGGCTTGTATCATCGAAGCTAGCAATGACCACACTTCCCATACGCACTAAATGGGGCGGCTTATTTTATGTTGTTAGTTCAAAACATATGGCCCTAACTTAGAAATGAATGAGAATGTAAACACCCTCAGGATTATGACTTACAAACAAGAAATGTATTCACTTTATGAATTCAGAAAAGTTTTCCAGTGTACACCTGGAAAACTCGCAGCAGTTTCACATTTCCTTGTGCACTCCAGAGAAACTTGCAAATTTAATTTTTGCATATCATAATATTAACGGGTAATTTTTGCAATAGAAAATCAGCAGCACAAAAACATAGGGAAAAAATGTTCCCTAGGATGGAAAACATGTTTGTTTATGTTTAAACCTCTTCTTTAATACATTAATACCCCCACCAACTGTGGTGTTACCTTTTCTTTCTCGAAGGAAGTTTATTTTTACCCACAAACGGGTGTTAACCCCCTTCCAGGGCATTCGTCCCCTGGACTATCCCCCTCCCTCGACCAAGCATATCACCATCATTGCTGGTAAATGTTTTATAGAAGAACAGTATTGTTGGCCCTCTAACACCAGTGATAAATCACATTATTCACAAAGAATACTGCCCAGTCACCACTGGCTACCCAGGCTTGGCAGTTCGGGCCGGACTGTTCCTATGAGGCACAGGGTCAGACTGATTTGCATATGGCCATGTCTGAACTGGGGTGGCGGAGTGAGCTAAGGAACTGGTGATGGATTAAACCTAGATCAGTTGACTGGGGGTGAGTGTTTGTATTGTCAACGCTCTGTCCATTATCCCTTTTGGTTTTTCTTTGTTCGCCCTAAGTTGGCAGGGTATGCTCAGACTTTAGTCCCTTGCTCACTTTGCCACTGGATTCAAGCAAGCCCGGCTGAAGACTGCTGTAATGCTAGAAACCTGTCCTGGGAAGCTTGATTCCGGTCCAGGGAAGACATGGCTTTGAAGTTTGGGCTGGACTGTTCCCATGAGGCACAGGGTCAGACTGATTTGCATATGGCCATGTCTGAACTGGGGTGGCGGAGTGAGGTAAGGAACGGTGACAGATTAAACCTAGATCAGTTGACTGGGGGTGAGTGTTTGTATTGTCAACGCTACTTCCATCATCCCCTTTGGTTTTTCTTTCTTTGCCCCAAGTTGACAGGGTATGCTCAGACGTTAGTCCCTTGCTCACTTTGCCACTGGATTCAAGCAAGCCTGGCTGAAGACGGCTGTAATGCCAGAAACCTGTCCTGGGAAGCTTGATTCCGGTCCAGGGAATTCATGGCTTGGCAGTTCGGGCTGGACTGTTCCCATGAGGCACAGGGTCAGACTGATTTGCATTTGGCCATGTCTGAACTGGGGTGGCAGAGTGAGCTAAAGAACGGTGATGGATTAAACCCAGACCAGTTGACTGGGGGTGAGTGTTTGTGTTGTCAACGCTACTTCCATCATCCCCTTTGGTTTTTCTTTGTATTGTAAATTTAGCGCATCTATAGAGGCACAAGGGTTTTCCACTCAGGCGCAGGGAAACTTGCGCATCTATACCGATGCGTCAGTTTCTTGTAAATCTGCCCCCTAGTGGCCACAGAGTCGAAGAATGACAGCAGACCTGCCTGTGACTGACTGCTTTTGTGAAAACTAGATGTGTGAAAGGGAGCATGAGGAGCTCTAAATATCAATTAAATAAGAGTGTTCATGAAGGCATTTGCCATTTTTTGTATCAGGAGAGGAGTAAAACGTCTCGGGAAACAGCTCAGGCCAGCTTTGTAGCTTGAGAACCTACCAGGGTCCAAGGCAGTGTAAACTGCTCCATGGAAACACAGCTAAGCCTTTCCTGGGACATGTAGGAACCCTGGCTTCCTGCCAGTAACATGCTGGGCACCTTGGCCTCCATGAACATTAGGATGTTTCTACTATGCTGACAATGGGCTACATAAGACCAAATCTCACCCGTTCTTGTAGTTTTAATGAATCCCAAAGTCCTTCTGAGGCCCCCATCAGATATCCTATCCTAATTCTTACATTTGTGCCAACATAATAGTTAATATTTGTACCACCACAATAATGAATACGGAATAGTGTTTTCAGTCCCCAGTATGAGGGCTGTCTTAACATTGAGGGACAGCACATGGATAGCCAAGCTACACTAGGGAGTCCGACCCCAAAGAGCATAAGAAGTTGACCCTTCACCCTAATCATGCATGTGAGATACTCCGGTGAGTCTGCGATACCTGCTTAACTCTATCATGAATTGAAATCAGGCATGACCTTGGCTTTGCCCTAGAACGTTTTGCCAATCTAATAACCATGTAACTATTATGAAAGAAATCAAATTACCTCCTCAATTTGTTTATTATGTGGAAATTTGCTAAAGGTGAAATCATTTCCCTGCTATCCCTTGAACATAAGCCTGTTGGTGGATCCATGCTGGCGAATGGCATCCGTAAGAAGATACAGGTTCAGCTCCACACAAACCAGCCACAGTAACTCACAAGGGACCTTCCTATGCACACAAGTGTCAAAGGAGCTGCCTCAGGGTCTTGGCTCGAGAGGGGCTGTTCTTAGGTTTGAAAAAGTCCACCTTGTTTTATATAGATGTGACAACATTATTCACCTGCTTTCAACAGAAGCTACAATCTGAAAACTGAACAATTGACCTTCCTTTTGACTGAACAATTTCAGGGGGTCAGGGTTCGCAGTTGAAAAACGTCAGACAGTCACTCGCCTATTTGATCGGACATTACATTCTATCACATTCTATCACATTCATTTTGAAATATATGTTTCTCATTATTCTCATTGCTTAGAGTAACCCTGTATATATTTTCAGCATTATATTGTGTTGTAATATACTATTGTATTTAGCTCTGTGCCTTTCACCCTTCCTTTCCCGACTTTCCCCCCTGCTTTCTACCCTGTTGGTATCTCCCTCCTCTAGAACCTGTAATGAAGCTTGCCTTAGAATGTTGTGAACCCTGCCTGTCAGTTGGTCCCAGAGGATCAGAAGAATAAACGTCTCTTCGCACTTCTCCTCTGTCTTCATTGACTCAACATATACATTATCTTAATTAATAAAGAACGTTCACTCTGGTTGTATGTCATTGCAATGCGTTGTTTCACCAAGTATGTTTTTTCAACGCAAATGGTACAGCACACACCACTAGGACGTATTCATTTTTAGTTACATGCAACAATTTCTGCCACGCAAGCAACTAGCACACGCACATTCACCACACATTATCTGTTTGAAACACAAACACATAAATAAAAGATATTGGAATTGACAATATCAATAGCTCAAACTCTCACAAATGCGAGACATATTGCATTGCAAATGCTTGTTATAAATAATCCCAGAGAAGTACAAAAATAAAATTAAGAATTACAATGAACTAATCCCAAAACGCTAGAAACAGTTGTCCTTTCTCGCCTTCCAATCCTACTCCGACTCTACGCGGTGGAGCATCTATTTTTAGAGCAAGTAAAGCGTGATGGAGCTGGATGGAGGAACGGATCCGAGTGCTGTGTGCAGGTAAGTTTAATTTATATTCTTGTAAAATATCAAGACCATTTACAGTAACGAAGGAGGAAGGGGAGCAGAGTCATGCTCTAAGCCAGTATGCCCTAACAAATACATATGTGCCGTAAATTGTAATATTAGGCATTGTCATTTACAATGCCACTAGCTCAAACGCTCGCAAATGCAAGACCATTGCATTGCAAATTCTTGTTTGAACATGGAAATGATTTAATAACTGGAGGTGTTGAGGTTACCTAGCAGCACAGATATTCCTTATGGTATTGATCCAGCGGGTCAAGAGAAATTCAGTCTCATATGTATAACTCTACACCACAATACTCACCATTATTTATACATTTATCACTAGGCCCATAAATGACTGAGACATGAAATTTGACCTACTGAATCTTAAGACTCAATTAATCTAACATAGCATATCTCTTTAATTAAGTCACATATATAGGCAATGGATTAACTAATGGTAACTCAAAGAAACAAACAAGAGTAGCTTGTCATTTCAGAAACTATTTTTATTCACTTTATTTTTTTTAAAAAAATGCATTTTGAGAAAACTTTATTTTAGCAATTTTTATTTAGCAGAAAATATTCATTAAAGGCACATTAGTCTTAGCAAGATCGAACCAAAATCAGCATGAGAAAATGCTTAACACTTAGATTATTTCTTCATAGCCTATTTCCCTATTTCCCTAACTTAGCTAAAGAAAACCTATAAGGAAAAAGTAAAGTCTCTAAGGATCTTACGTGAAAGGAAAATCTGGCAGCGTCTCTGGAGCACAGGAACGAACGAATCGTGCTCTTAGCAAAGGGGCAATTCTTATAGTATTTTCCTATCTAAAACTAACTAAAAGAATACAAATATTCAAGCAAGACAAAACGTGATTGGTCAAGGGATGTCTCCTGATGCGGTCATCCGACTCTCGCATAGCCAGAGTCACGTTCTTTCAAGAGCGGCATTGTTCATTATTTAATGTCACCAGCATCTTCCGAAGGTGATTACATTTGAGAAAAGTTAATACTATTTCCTTCGTCCGCTCAAGCTTTTCCGCCGCTAAACGACAAATGCGACCTTGACCATGAAGAAATCTGAACCAAATGTCCTAAGCTTCCACACTGCCTTGTTTGCAAGCTAATCTCCAAGAATTAAGGTAGAAAAACATTTTCACATTCCATCATAGCTGTGCAAGGCCCACTTTTGGTAAAACTTTTTCGGACATCCATTTTAGAAGCAGGCCACAGGCCTTTTAGCGTGAGTCTAGTATGCAAAGAAACACAAGACAATAATTAATTTGAGAAATGATAATTATTCTGTTACCCACCCCCTTTGCCTAAATTAACCCATTAACTATGTTACCTAATTTTGCATACGAACAAATAAACAAACACTGACACATGAGACGACAAACCATAAACAGAAGCACTTTAAAAGAATGCACATGCTATTATTATTAAAACAGCTGCAGTTAATATATGACAAGACAAAAGACAAAGTAAATGTATTATTCAAAGCAAAATGACAAACGTAACAAGAGCACAAATGATTAAACCCGTGTGTTGGTGTTGGTGCATACTATTCTAAGTTGAGTCAGTAAAAACATACAAATCATGCAACATTCATTAGTAAAAATATAAATCATGAGAGTTTCTTTTGTCATGAACTATTATTCAGAAATAATTCTGAAAGTCCGCTCCATCAACTCCCTCATCTGGCGATTTAAAAATCACCAAACAAAACCCCAAAAATTATACTAAATTTTACTTTTAGAAATTACATATAATGATCTCTCTCAGTATTAGTAAATCTAAACTCCTGTTTCATCAGTCTGTCTCTGTCTGTAACTTTCATATGGCCGGGATGCCCGCCACCCCCTCCCAACACCAATTCCCCAAGGGGAGGAGACAGACACAGGTTTGAGCTTTTGGAAGGCGGGGGGGAGTCACCCCCCCCGGCCGTATTTATTAAAATATGAAACAAAATTTAAAACATTAAATTAAAAGTTTCATGAATTATGTACAATGTTACTTTCATTACATTTTGATGAAGACATGTTCTTTGGCTAACCTTAACAGATCTCTAATACAAAGGTTTCCTAGCCGAGTCTAGCATCCTGAAAATGCATACATTCTAAATTAAAATTGTACATCCTAGCATTAAGGGCCAACGGCAAGGTCTTAACCGGTGTCAGATCCCTACTAGCAAACTCCCGCCCTCATGGTGTGAGTGGCGCATGCGCAGAGGACTTTACCCTCGTTGCCAACTGTAACTTCCCTTGTCGTGGGGGCCCCCTTTCATTCGACGCCATCTTAAAGGTCGTCCGAGTTCCCGTGTGAGGTATCTGTAGGAAGGACAGCGTGGACTCCCCCCCTTCCCCACACTCTTTTCCCCCGGAGTGGATATCCGGCCCCCGGGAAATTCGTAGGAGGGGCATCTAGCCGTCTTGCCCCTGGGAGGGGCCTATGGCCGCCTCCCCCTAGGCGACCCATCCGTAGTGGGTGCCGCCTCCCCGTGGAAGGGGCCAATGGCCGCCTCTCCCCGGGCGCTCACATCCATTCTGGGTAGCGCCCCCCTCTAGGGACCTTGAAATTACTGCTCACCGATCATGACCTTACCGCCCGACCAAAAAATAAATACGACAGTTGTTACCTACTAAGGAAAGAAAATTCGCCTAATCTCACACAGTTTGATGAATCATCAACTATTCATTTCTACAAAGGGAAGAAAGTCCTAAAGCAGAAGACAATTTCTTTATGCGATACACTTCTTTACTTTTCTACAAAGGAAAAAAGGCCTATACACATTTCTTCAATCCCAAGGCATACGTAACTGTTGAAAAACGTGACTGCATCTCTTTAATACAATTGGATGACAATTACTTTATTCAAACAACATTGCAAGAGGGGCTGGTGGGTGGGTCAAAATTGCTGCTTGTTCCATCGAGGGCTCACGAGCAACGAGTGGTGCAGCCTTCAGAGCACTGGAACAAGAGGACGCTTCTTCGGATTCCCGCTCTATTTATCTGTCTGCAGGAGGGCGGGGTCCCTCCCCGGGTGCGCCCATCTGGGCGTGGTCTTTCGGGCGGGTGTCTAGGACAACCCCTTCTGGGCGGGAAGGGCGTGCTCCGGCTACGCCGCTTTGGGCATACCAGCCGAACCATGCCCCCGCCCAAAATGGTTTCCCGGGGGGATCCGGGCACCTATCCATACGTTCGGGGGGACCGAGTGGTCTTCCCTTTCCATATGGCCGGGATGCCCGCCACCCCCTCCCAACACCAATTCCCCAAGGGGAGGAGACAGACACAGGTTTGAGCTTTAGGAAGGCGGGGGGGAGTCACCCCCCGGCCGTATTTATTAAAATATGGAACATAATTTAAAACATTACATTAAAAGTTTCATGAATTATGTACAATTTTACTTTCATTACATTTTGATGAAGACATGTTCTTTGGCTAACCTTAACCGATCTCTAATACAAAGGTTTCCTAGCCGAGTCTAGCATCCTGAAAATGCATACATTCTAAATTAAAATTGTACATCCTAGCATTAAGTGCCAACGGCAAGGTCTTAACCGGTGTCAGATCCCTACCAGCAAACTCCCGCCCTCACGGTGTGAGTGGCGCATGCGCAGAGGACTTTACCCTCGTTGCCAACAGTAACTTCTCTTTTCGTGGGGGCCCCCTTTCACTCGACGCCATCTTAAAGGTCGTCCGAGTTCCCGTGTGAGGTATCTGTAGGAAGGACAGCGTGGACTCCCCCCCTTCCCCACACTCTCTTCCGCCGGAGCGGATATCCGGCCCCCGGGAAATTCATAGGAGGGGCATCTAGCCGTCTCCCCCCTAGGAGGGGCCTATGGCCGCCTCCCCCTAGGTGACCCATCCGTAGTGGGTGCCGCCTCCCCGTGGAAGGGGCCAATGGCCGCCTCCCCCCGGGCGCTCCCATCCATTCTGGGTGGGGCCCCCCTCTAGGGACCTTGAAATTACTGCTCACCGATCATGACCTTACCGCCACAGGCCGGATAGTTGACCGACTATCCGGCCCCCCCACTCCTCCTAAAGGTCATGCTTCCTCAAACCCCTTAGCCATGCTATGAAGTCTCCTATGAGTAAATCGTTCCCCTCCCTGGACAGGTGAACCCCATTGTTCAGATACATGTGATCACCCCGAATACAGCCGTGGGGAATGCTATGCAACCGCGCGGAGCAAAACAATTTCCCAATTTTATTGTTGACCCTCTTTACCGAGTGGTTCAACGCTGACACAGAGAGACCCCCCGCCAAACCTTCCTGGGGATCATGTATGACCAGGCAATCATGCACCCCGGGAGCCTCTTAGCCAACCAGCTAACTGCCGACAGAATGTGTTCTAATAACACTCGTCTTCCCAGCTTCACTAAGTCATTGCCCCTCAGGTGTACTATGACTATAGATGGCGGTGACCTTTGCCGCTCTAAAAGACCCTCCGCAAGTGATTGAAATTGGTCAAAACAGAGGCCACCCTTCCCATGGAAGATCACTCTGTACCCGTGTTCGCCAGATGCGTGAGTCGCGTCACCTGCCATGAATAAGTCTCCGGCGCGCCTCACATATGAGTGGCCCACGACCCATACCACTCGCTCTCCAATCGGTGATCCTCGACCGCTGGTCTCCTGGTGCTGGGTTGACTCCAAATTCCGCCCCGCGTGACAGGCTTGCGAAACTGTAATTCAAACAAAAGACAAGAAGCGTGAGTGCATTTCAATAGTCTTCTACAACATGTGCAATCGCACATACCTTTTGAAGCAGTTCGAGGACCAACGGCCTAGCTGTTTCACTTCTTCCGCACCCTGACCCCGGGCCGTAGCCTCAGTAGCAGCCCCTATTCGAAATGAGTGGGTCCCAAAATCGCACGGGTCCATGCCCGCGGCAGCGATTGAAAGTGCGAGCACCTTCTGAAACTGAAACCTCGTCTTAGGGGTGCCATCCTTGTGCCTGAGCAGGCTCCCTCCCCATGTAGCCGACCTCTGTGCCAAGTATTCTTCTAAACACTTTATCGGACAAGTGGGGGACCCTCGATCGCGCTGCACCACAACACTATCTCCTATAGCTCCCTGGTCTGTCTTGGACCTGGCTATAGCGATTAGCATCAAATCAACTCTTATTTGTACTTGATCCCTGCATAAGCCTCCCTCCATATCTTTCTTGTTCCTCGCCACGAGTTCGCTTACCCTCATAGCCCCATGGAATGCCAAGGCTAAAGCTGCCCGGAACAGAACTGCTTCGGAAGGGGAGGAGCACGTCTCATCCAGTTTTGCTAAAAGCAGAGACAATCGCTCTAAACCAATCGGGCTCCTCGTATCTTGTCTGCGACCCTCCAGGCACTGCCAGCCACGGAGCGCCTTCCGGACTAAAAAGGAAGCCGTCGGGTCCCTTATGCCGTGTAACTGTGCCATGAATGAAATGGCCGCCCTATGTCTGTTGGCAGTTGCCGCTGATCGGCCTTCTCTATGCAGCGCTACCAAGAACCCCAGGAAGGATTCCTCCTGTCCCCAGCTATGTTTCCCTGCCGGGCCTAAAAACGTACAGTAGGAACGAAACGCTCCCTCATAAGCCTTCCTCGTCCCGGGGGCTAAGCTGGCTGCCACGAGGTCTTGTAATCCAGGGCACCGATCAGCCATAGTGCTTCGGGAACGGTGCCGCCACTAGGTCCGCTGTGGGCAGATTGCCCCTGAAAGCCTGCATGTGTGAACGAGAGAGTGCATCAGCTGCATTATTCAGTACACCCGGCACATGTTTTGCCCTGAACTGTACATTCAATCTCATGCAACGTAAAACAATTTCTTTCAACAGTCTCAAGATCCACTTGCAGCGTGCTGCCTGCTGATTAATGCACTCAACCACAGTCATATTGTCGGACCAAAACACTACTGAGCGGTCCCTAAATTCGTCCGGCCATGCCAACAGAGCAACCCAAATGGGAAACAGCTCCCAGAACCCAATGTTACCTGTCAGGCCGCTGGAGTGCCACCACGTCGGCCATACTTGTGCCGACCATCGGTTACCAAAGATGGCACCAAATCCAACGCTCCCAGCTGAATCGGTCCACAAACCCAGTTCGTCCGATGATGCTGGCGGTTTGTTCCACACTACTCGACCGTTTAAGTCTGCCAGAAATGCCAACCATATGCGCTTATCCTGGCGAACCTCTGCCGACAGTCTCATACGGTGGTGTCCCTCCTTGAGGCCGATCATAGCTTGTACAATAGAGCGTGAGAAAGGGCGAGCCATCGGTATTACTCTCAAGGCAAAGTTAAGCTGGCCCACTGTTTGCTGTAACTGGTGCAGGGTCACTTTCTCTTTGCCCAGGCATTGTGTTAAGGAAGCCCTGAACTTGGCCACCTTTTCCATCGGCAAACGGAAGCATCCTTCTACTGAATCGAGCTCAATTCCCAGAAACTCCAGTGAAGTAGATGGCCCCACCGTCTTACCTGGTGCCAATGGGACTCCAAACTCCTGCATGAGGATGCAGAAGTCTTGGAGCGCCTGTGCACATTTCCCATTGTCGGCCGGCCCCAAGAAAAGGAAGTCATCTAGATAGTGCATCACTTGTTTATGTCCTGTGGCCTCGGTGAATGCCCACTCTAAAAAGCAGCTGAACATCTCAAAATACGCACAAGAAATAGAGCAACCCATAGGCATGCATTTATCCATGTAATAACTTCCTTGGAAAGAAAAACCTAGCAAGCGCTGGTCGCGGGGGTGCACTGGGAGCAACCTGAATGCCGATTCGATGTCCGATTTCGCCATCAGAGCCCCGGGGGCCCAGGTGATTCAGTAAGGCAACGGATTCATCAAACGATGCATACCGAAGTGAACAGACATCAGGATCGATGGCTTCATTCCCCGATGCGCCCCTTGGGGCCGACAAATTTTGAAAGAGTCTATACTCTCCCGGGTCTTTCTTTGGAACCACTCCTAGAGGTGAACACACGAAATCCGCCACCGGAGGGCATGGGAAAGGCCCCGCTACCCGTCCTAAGCTGACTTCTTTGGAGATTTTCTTAGCTGCCACAGCAGGGTTATGCTGGACAGATTGGTGATTTTTACAAAAGGAGTTCCCCCGAAAATCCCCCGCCGGGATGTTGAAGCCATATAGGAAACCGTTCCTCAAAATCCCAGCGGAGACATGATCAGGGTATTTGTTCAACCAGGGAGTCAAAGCCATGATGTCGACGGGTGAAGATGATTGCTTCTCAAGCATCACCTCACTCCTGCTTGGACCTCCCCTTTCCCGAACCACTGTTCTTCGATCTACAACTACTCTCCGGGTGTGAGGAGTTCCCACAGCCCGCACACGCATGCCGGAACCTACATGTTCCCTGGGGCCTGTTACAGTTGCCTCTGTTGAAACCCCAACAAACCCCGCGCCTGCCCCCATTTCCGCCGGTCTTTGGCTGTGATTCCCCCCCGGCGCCCGCTCGAAAGGGCTGCGCAGGCTTTTGGTGACTTGTTCCAGGTCCGCTCCCGCCCGGCGAGGATGGACCTGCTGACCCAGGCAGGAGCTGCTTGTGCCACGAAACTGTGTCGAGGCAATCCCAGGTCAAAGTTGCATCAAACTCTTTAGCCTTTCGGAATTGTACGTCATATCCTTTCCACTCATTCCCCCCATACATGTTATTGAAATCCATGATCCTATTCTGGTAACAGGATAGCTCAGTCAACACTTCAGGCTTGCGCTCCCCCATTACTGCTGTAAATATCGAGAAAGCCTTCACCCAGTTTGCTACGGTCTCATCTACCCTAAATTCCGCCATTTTGGCCCGCCATACGCTGGGGTGCCATAAATCCTTCTGGGTTTTTGCATATTCCATCTCGCGATGGTCGGTCAATAATGAAAACATATTCACATACTTGTCCCCTCATATCATTTCCTTTGTGGCCGCTGGGATGTGCTGGGCCACCCTTTCACGCCTTGAAGGCACTGAACTTTCCCCCACCATTGGCAATGGTTTCTTACCAGGTTCAACCGCTGCGTTCGCCATCTTTTCCCGGTCAACCGTAGGTACTCCTGGCCCCACCTGAGGGGAAACAGAAAGAACATTTGCCGTCCCAGTTCTCTCGACTGCCGTAACTGCTCGATTAATAATCTAGCTTCCTCGGCCGGATCCCCGGCAGCCACAGCCCCCCCGCTTTCTTTTTGAGCCAAGGCATTACTGCCGCTAACTGGAGGGCCAGCTCTGGGGCATTTGATCATCGTTAACCGGGGTAATCACAACAGGGATTGGTAAACCTATATCCGGGCTCGGTACCGGGCTGTCCACCGGCGTGATGGGGGCAGCTGGGGGCACTTCTGGGACCGGATCCTCCCCGGAAAACGCCCTCCTCTTGCTACGCTTCCCCCTACCCTCTGGGCCGACTCCCGGCGCCCGCTCGAAAGGGCTGCGCAGGCTTTTGGTGACTTGTTCCAGGTCCAGGTTCCAGAAGCCTATCACCTTCTTTGGACGGCCCGAGGGATTGTCCTGGGCCGCAAACTGTTTTTTGACTTCGGCCAAACCTCGACCGATCGAATCTACCTTACCCAATTTTCAGTCCATGATCGCCATACGGTTAGACAAGGTGCGCAGAACCTTCTCCGGCTCGGAGCATTTTCCTGCTTTTTTGCCGGCCATATCTTCGTTTAATCCGCTCTAGTCGATCGACGAGGTCCCAGATCCTTCACACTCCTGGCACTGAAAGAGAAACAACTAGATTACAAGTTCTCAAAATTGCCACTTGTTCCGTCGAGGGCTCACGAGCAACGAGTGGTGCAACCTTCAGAGCACTGGAACAAGAGGACGCTTCTTCGGATTCAAGCTTTATTTATCCGTCTGTGGGAGGGCGGGGACCCTCCTCAGGTACGCCCACTGGGTGCGGTCTTCCGGGCGGGTGTCTAGGACAACCCCTTCTGGGCGGGAAGGGCGTGCTCCGGCTACGCCGCTTTGGGTATACCAGCCGAACCACGCCCCCCGCCCAAAATGGTTTCCCGGGGGGATCGGGGCACCCATCCATACGTTCGGGGGGACCGAGTGGTCTTCCCTTTCCATTTTGAGCCCTATGGAACTTATCCATTTCTATCTCCTTTTCTTGGGCTTTTCTGAGTTTATAAATCCTTTTTTTTCCCTCACATGCTTCTTTCTTTTGTGAATCATGCAACTAATTTTTAACAAGAGTGTCACTATAACAATAACTATAACAGGGTAAAGCACTTTGCCAATGATTGAACTGCCGATGTCAGCAAACCACTCCTTGATTGCCCTAAATCTTTTTGCCAAACGTACAGAAAAACTGTCATCTTCCATGGGTTCTATTTCAGAATGAAATTCTGTAATATTCTTAATTAGCAATTCAATGTTCTAACTTTTATCTGGGATATATGTACAGCAGTGCTGAACATGCAAAATCCCACAGACTCCTCCCTCTTTTGCTAAAAGTATGTCTAAAGCAAGCCGGTTTTGCATAACCATGCTTCTGGTAGCAATGAGCTCTGTATTGACCAACTGGAAACCACCTGCAGTATCAGTGGACAATCTGTCAACAATTGTAGAAACCTTTCTGATTTTAATTGCATTCAGGGTATTTCCCACCATAGGAATTATTGCACCAAATATATCTCCCATGATTTCTGAAAAACTTTCTCTTTTGAACCTATTCGGTGTTTGCCAATTTCAAATGATCCCTCTCAATTTCTGTCAACATGGAAAATTTTAGGAAAGACAGGACCAAGGTAACATGTGCCATACCAATGGTCATGAAGACTGAAATATGCTTCATTTCCACAAACAAAAAAACATTCCAGGGAAAATTGGGTCTTTGCCACCCTTAAATCCCCAACCCCCAATAATTCGGTAAGTGTCCTCACATTGACTAGCACCAACAAAATAATTGTCGTAAAGCGAATTATCTCTTTTAATACATAGCTTTCCACTAACTGGTTCATCTATATGAATAGCAGCAAAACTGTTTTCACCATTAAGTTTCTCATCCCCAATCTGCCAAAACTTAGATTTAGCTTGTTTCAGCATTTCATTTCTCTTATATATTGCTCTCCTCTCCTCAACCTGATCAAGGAAAGATCTTTCTTCATCCCTCATTTTGCAAGTTAAATTATTCTTGTATGCGTATTCGTATGTTAGTTCATTTGTTACCAGGAAAACTTCCCTCATCTGCTTAGCAGGCCTAACTTTGTTAAGACTATTCACAACTTTCAGGTTAGCAAAAATCTCATCGAAATCAGAATAATAATATTCCAGGTGACCAGTTTGATAGATTAAGCTTGATATAACACTGCATGTTATTCCATAAGTAAGGGGAAGCATATTATACTTGACCCCTTCAGAAACTGAAGTAGGAAGCTTAACACATACATAGCAATCCTTAACATCCATGACTCTAACATATTCTGAAAGAAGTCTGGAAAATGAATTTGTTGAAAAATCCCCAACTGATCTGTCCTGATGGACATCTGGTTTATGCTCAATGATTCTGTTAGTTTTGCATGCAACATCATGATCAGCTTGTTTTGATTCAGCTTTGCTTGTCATATCTATTTTATACTGCTCCTTATCTATGCCAAAAGGGAAAATGACTGCTAAAACATACCAAACCAAAATAATTAAAATAACACAAATAGAAGACATTTTGCAACATCTTCTAAGAATTGCACACATAGAATTATCAGCATTGGGCATTTTTGCTTAACCTAAACAAAACAACATTTTAAAACTTGAAATTCTTTTCTAATTACTAAATTAGTATGTAACACACCCTCCCCTTTAAAAAATTTTTTTTAGTAATCCTCTAACAGCTTTTCTTCGACCTTGCGTCCATAAAAGTATTCAGCTAACACAATTTCTTCGACCTTGTGTCACCTAACATAATTTCTTCAGCCTTATGCCAAAAGGAGATCTCAACTGCAACTAAACCTCAATCATTGTCACTATTTTCTTCCAAATATTTTTGGCTACTGCTGCTCACCTCAACTATTGGTGGGATTATTATATAGGCCCACTCTGGAGAATTATATTTCAGATTAGGCTTCAATGGCCTGTTGCTTTTCCTTTTTATAACATCAATTTTCTTTCCAAGTAATTCTTTTTTGTCTGCTTCACCCTTTTGACTAGTTATTTCATTGATCTGTTCTTTTGATTTGTTAACCGATTTGAATTTCAAATCTTCTTTTGGCCAGACATCACCTTTTCTTAAGAGTTTCTTCTCAGGCTCAATTTCATTACTTTCAGCTTTCCAAGCTCTTTTTCTGAATTTTCTTATATCTGACTCTTCATCACTGTCATCCGAATCAGTTTCAGAGATTTCAATTCTGTATCTAGGAACTTCTTTACTCAGCAGCTTAACTCCGTTAGGAGCAACGTCTCTGTAGCTGGTACTTGGCAATTCGTCTTCCTCTTCTGGAATTACTTCTATCTTCCCAGTTTCAGAATTTCCGTTCCTGCTTTCAGAGTTTCCAATATGCTTTTCAATACTTGAATCTCTTCAGTTACAGTTTCTTTTTCAGATCTCTTTTCTAGAAACATCTTCCTCATTTTCTGAATCAACAACAACAATGTCTAGATCTTTTTCATTTGAAGCTTGATTTGCTTTCAGTTTTTCCAGATGTCGACATCTCTGTCGATCTTCAAAATCTGGATTTTCAGGATCTTCTTCTTCTTCAGAATCTGAATCTGCTGTAGTTTTGTCACTGTCTTCGTCAGGGTTATCAGGTGCAGGTACACGAAGGGTATGACTTGCATGCACCCACCTTTTCAAGCCCCTGCACTTAACAGCATTAGTAGTGACTAAAATCACTTGCCTTGCTTTCTGCCATCTGGGTACCAAATAGTTCCTCCTCCGATGAACCTTTGTTCTGACCCATTCTCCTGGCAAAAGATCATGAGCCTGCTCCTTTTCTGTTGAAATCACATCTGTTCCCACCTAATGGAATACAGAGGTTACTACATCAGAGAGTTGCTTACAGTATTCTAAAATTGCACTGTCATTTATTGCTAGCAAATTTCCAACTGGAATATGAGCCTGTCTCATTACTCTTCTCATTAGAATATCATGAGGGCTAAGACATGTTTTCTTGTCTGGAGTACTTCTCAAAGACATCAAAACAAGGGGAAGAGCATCTGTCCATTTTATTCCTGTAGCTAGACACATTTTTGAAATTCTGTTTTTGATTGTCCCATTTATCTGATGCTTCTGGTCTGTATGCACAGTGCAGTTTTTGTTTGATTCCAAATGCTTCACAAATTAATTCAATCAGTCTGTTTTCAAAATGTCTGCCACAATCACTTTCAATAGTTACTGGAAAACCATATCTAGGTATGATCTCCAGTAAAAGCAGTTTTGCCACAGTGATTGAATCATTGTGACGAGTTGGGAAAGTTTTGACCCATCTTGAAAACAAACAGACAATCACAAGCACATACCTGAGCTTATTGTGTTGTGTCATGTCAATGAAATCCATTTGCAACCTGGTAAAAGGACCACCCTCCCGACCTATGGTTCCCATGCTTACCACTGTTTTTCTGTTTGGATTGATTTGCAGACAGATCAAACAACGTTGGCAAAGTGACTCTGTAATAACCATACATTTTGGATTATACCAAGTCTCCCTGAACTGTCTAATCATTGTGTCTCTTCCTAAGTGACCTGGTCCATGGTACATTCCTGCCATGTCAGCAATCATGCAATTAGGCATAACAGGTCTTCCATCTTTGTAAACCCAAATGCCATCTTCCTCCTGCTGCCTACAACCTTCTTTGAGCCATGTGTTTTTCTCCTCATCATTCGCCTCATCTTGTAAATCTTTTACTCCCTGCCATGTCTCTACCACAGATATTAGCAAGAGAGAGTTCATTACATGTTCATTATCCTTCTCCCGGTTAAGTGAACGATTGTTCTTTGCACAATAACGTGCAGTTTCATCTGCAAAGGCATTTCCTTTAGTAATGTAATCTTGAAATCTTGACCTTTTTTATGTGCACCACATTTCACTACCGCTATTTTTCCTGGTAATTGAATGCCATCAATCAGTCTCTTGATCAATTTTGCGATTCTGATTGGAGTCCCAGCAGAGATTAAATAACCTCTTTGAGACCAGAGCTGCCCATAATCATGGACCTCTCCATATCCATACTGACTTTCAGTCACTATGGTAACCTTTTTCCCTGCAGCTTTTTCACAAGCACGAATTAAAGCAACCAATTCTGCTATTTGTGCTGAACGAATTCCTTCAAGAGTTGAACCTTCAATCATTTCAGAGACTGTGCAGATTGCATATGCTGCTCTCAAGATGCCTTCATCTGTTCTTAAACAAGAGCCATCAACGAAGTAAACAATGTCTGACTCTGATAAAGGTACATCTTTAATGTCCTTCCTGGGTTTGGTATAGTATTCTAAAACATCCAAACACTCATGTTCCACATCATCATCATTAGGAGTCACATTATCTGGCAAAAGTGTAGCTGGATTGAGATTCAGGCATCTTGCAATAGATACATTATCTGATCCCAGAATAACTTTCTCATATTTTGTCAATCTATTGATAGACAGATGTTGTGTTTTACTTCTGGTAAGAAGTGTTTCAACTGAATGAGGTACATATACTTTTACAGGAAACCCCATTATGATTCCTTCACTTTGCTCAAGACTTACGCTTGTTGCAGCCACTGCTTTTTAGCAACCTGGCAATGCTATTGCAATAGGATCAAGGACAGCTGAAAAGTAAGCTATAGGTTTTCTCATTTTTCCATGTTTCTGAATTAGAACTGACCAAGCACAACCTTCTCTTTCACAACAATACAATTCAAATTCCTTATCATAGTCTGGCATACCCAGTGCTGGTGCTTTACAGAGGCTTCTCTTTAGCTTTTCAAAAGCCTCTGATTCTGTTTTTGTCAAAACTATTGGGTCCTTAATGTCTGCCTTTGTTAATCTTTGTAAAGGTTTCGCAATAACTGAAAACCCACAGATCCATTGGTGACAATAACCAACCATTCCTAGGAACATTCTGATCTGTCTCTGAGTTGTTGGTGGCTGTATTGCTCAAATCATTTTTATTCTCTCAATAGTCACTTCTCTGATTCCTTTTGCAATTCTGTGACCAAGGTATTTAACCTCTTGTTTGCAAGACTGTAGTTTTGCAGGTGACACTTTATGCCCTTCATCTGCCAAACGATTCAAAAGTGTAATGGTGTCAGTCACACAATTTTCTCTTTTTTTTCCTGCAATCAGGAGGTCATCAATGTACTGGACTAATGTTGACTCTCTGGGCAGTTTTTGATCTTACAGGGAGCTTTTCAATAACTGATTAAAGATAGATGGACTCTCAGAATACCCTTGAGGAATACGTCACCATGATAATATGCGGTCCTGGAACCGAAATGCAATTATTTGCTGGCTATCTGGATGTAATGGAACTGTAAAGAAGGCGTTACACAAGTCAATGACTGTGTACCATTCTGCATCATGTGGAATCTGATATAAAATTACTGCTGGATTTGGTACAACTGGACAACAAGGAACAACTATCTTATTAACCCTCCTCAGGTCCTGAACTATTCTGTACGTTCCATTTGGCTTTTTAATACCCATAATCGGTGAATTACATTGGCTGCTCTCAATTTCTTTCAAAACTCCTTGCTTGATGAATTTTTCAATAACAGAAATTAAACCTTCAATTGTTTCAGGTTTCATTTTGTAATGAGGAACATTTGGAAAATCTATTCCCTGCCTCACAGTAATTTTTACTGGGTCCACATGTTTCATTAAACCCATTTCATCACCACCCAAATCCCAGATTTTTGTTTGGATTTACTGTTTCTTTCAGTTCTTCTGGTAAATCATTTTTATCAAAAGCAGGAAACATTTTGTTTTCTTCATCAACCATTAACAGTGTTAATTTGTACAACCCATCTTCTTCTAAGGTTTAAAGCTCAATACCTTCAGGTGAACAGTACATTTTACAGTTCATCTTACATAACAGATCCCGACCTAATAGGTTAACAGGACTGCTGTTACAGACAACAAATCAGTGTTTGTCTTTGTAATTTGCTATTTCTACATCTACAGGTTTTGTCAAACTTGTTTTAATATGCTGATTAGCTACACCAACTACCTGGATTGAATTACGCGAGAGAGGAAGATTTTCAATTTCCAGTGACCTAACAGTAGAACGGGTAGCACCAGTGTCCACAAGAAAAGTGATATCTTTGTCATTCACCTTACCATTTACAAATGGACCTGACTGCTCTACCTCAAGAGTGGCTCCAAGCACACACTCTTCTTCCCCCCTCAGGCACCTTCATGAGTAATCCTCTGAATCACTGCTCTCGTTTTCCTTTAGCCAAAATTGTTGAGAGACTTTGACACATTTACTCTTTGCGATCTTTTTACCTGTTTCAGCTCCACAGAAACCCATCTCTGGATTATATCTCTGTGTATTCATGCAATTTGGCAAAGGTGGCTGTGGAATTTAGTTTTGCTGAATCAATTGGTTCTGCCGATTCGCTAACTGTCGCTGTAGCTGTTCCTGCTGACTTATTTCATTTAACTGTCGCTGAAGCTGTTGCTGTTGCTGCTGATTTATCTCACTCTGCATCTGTGGATTTAATGATGAATTCTTTAAATTTCTGGGCGGTTTTTACACTCACGCTTCCAGTGTCCAATTTCCCCACAATTAAAACAGGGTAACTTTTGTTTTAACTCTTCAATGTTTATATTACATTTTGGCTTATTTGTAAAATTCCCTTTAAACTTGCCAGGATTCTGGTTCTGCTGAAATTTTTTATTTTCCAAAGCTGCTATCTGTTGCTCAGCTACCTTCACTTGCGCCCACATTGCCTTTTCCTTGAGTTTCCTTTGTTTTGCATCCAGCCCATCACTGCAATATTTTGCCTTTCTCAGGATGTAATCAACTGAAAGTGCTTGCCAACCTACAATTCCTGTCCTAATCATGTCCCAAATTTCAGGTCTCAGGCCAAAAACAAATCTGTAAATAAAATGGCTCATGTCACTCTCACTTAATTTTTCATGGCCACTGTATTGTTTAAATACCAGGAGCAATCTTTCATAAAAAGAATGAACTGGTTCCTTTGGTTCCTGGTTAGTTCTGTCAATTTTAACTCAATCTACTTCTTTTGGAGGAATTTTATCTTTCAGCCAAACAATTACTTTGTCATAGAAATCCATGACAATGTCTGAAGGAGCACCTGTTACTTTATGCCGTTGTGGTTCCTCCTTCGGCCAACCCACAGAAATTTTGCATTCTGTCCAAAGATCTGACGGGACAAAAATGTCAAAGAAACCATCAAGATCAATCCACAGAACTTTGGAAACTTTGATAAATCTGTCTACCTGTCGATACCATTCCACTGGCTTCTCTCTGAGCCGAGGAAAATCATTCGTAAACAGTAATATATCCTGTCTTGTCCAGGGAACATGAACCTAACCCCCACCAGGTATTTCTCACATGGGAAATTCTCAAATAACTTCTCCCCTGTCTCTCTTTTCTTCTTCTCTTTTCTTTGTCCATTTAACTCTCCATTTGCTTAAGTCACCTAATCTTTTCAGGAACACAATCAATTCTTATATATGAGTGATTCTGCCTGTAGTATTAAGTATAGCTAAAGAAAACCTGTAAGGAAAAAGTAAAGTCTCTAAGGATCTTACGTGAAAGGAAAATCTGGCAGCGTCTCTAGAGCACAGGAACGAACGAACCGTGCTCTTAGCAAACGGGCAATTCTTATAGTATTTTCCTATCTAAAACTAACTAAAAGAATACAAATATTCAAGCAAGACAAAACGTGATTGGTCAAGGGATGTCTCCTGATGCGGTCATCCGACTCGCGCATAGCCAGAGTCACGTTCTTTCAAGAGCGGCATTGTTCATTATTTAATGTCACCAGCAGCTTCCGAAGGTGGTTACATTTGACAAAAGTTAATACTATTTCCTTTGTCCGCTCAAGCTTTTCCGCCGCTAAACGTCAAATATTATTATTTTTTTTATTTATTATTTAGAAGTTTTCTATAGCGCTAACAAGACCCGAAGGTAGCAGAGCGCTTTACAATAGAGGGAATGAAAAGAGAACAACATGACACAAATCCAATAAAGCGATCAGCGAGCGACAATTTGGAATGCGGAAAAGTTCGGACAGCAGGACTTCTTGGTAGCAGGATTCAATGTTACTGCATGGGTTCAGGGGACGCTTGCTGAACCAGGTTACCCGCAACCAAGGGAACAGATCAGGCACAAGGATTTGAGTTGGCTATTGAATTCTGAATAGGACGGTATAGTTCTGATGTGCGGGGGGATGGCGTTCCATATTTTGGGAGCATTTCCTGAGAACGAGCAGTCCGCAGTTCTCTTCTTTCTGGTTTTTGGTAGGATGAGCAGCAGGGAGTTGGAGCTTCTCAAGCTTCTGGCTTGACCTGCTTTTTTGAGCTTGTTTGCCAAGTATTCCGGTTTGCCGGTGTGGAGGGCCTTGTGGGTGAGGCAGGCCGTTCTGAAGGTGCTCCGCATTTCCGCAGGGAGCCATTCGAGTTCTTTGAGTGCCGGGGATATGTGGTCAGATTTTTTGCAGCCTGTGATCATTCTCGCTGCCGCATGAAGTGTTGTTTTTAGAGGGGCAAGGTGCGATTTGGGGATGCCTGTTAGGATTGAGTTCCCAGTCCAGTCTTGATAGAACTAGAGATTGCGTGGCTAGTATGAGGTCCTTGTTGGGAATGTAAGGTTTGATTTTGTTCAGAAGTCTGAGGTTGAGAAATGCGCTTTTTGCCGAGTTCTTAATGTGGTTTGTCAGGGTTAGTTTGGGGTCTAGGGTGAAGCCCAGGGATTTGACGGAGTCGGCTAGCGTGAGGTTACCTTTGAGAGCATCGATCGATTTTAGCCACTCAGTGATTTGAGGGTTGTCTTCTTTGTTTGAGATGAGGAGTGTTTCTGTCTTGTCGGGGTTGAGTTTCAGGTGATTCTTTGTCAGCCAGTCTTGAACTTCATTTAGGACATCGTTAAGTCTGTGGATGTCTTTAAGAGAAGAGGTTTCCAGGTAAATCTGCGTGTCATCCGCGTAGAGGTGGAAGTGGATGTTGGCGTTCCTGAGTAACTTGGCGAGCGGTTCCATGTAGATGTTAAAGAGCTGAGGAGAGAGCACTGATCCTTGCGGGACACCCTTGTTGACCTGCTGGGTTTCGGAGGTGAAGTTCTTCATTTTTATTATTTGCGTACGGTTATGTAGGAAGGAGGAGAACCACTTGAGAACTACATCGCCGAGGCTGGCTCTTTCTTGCAGGGTCATGATGAGGAGCTTGTGGTCCACCGTGTCGAACGCTGCAGAGAGATCAAGGAGTATGAGGAGGCAGCACTTGTCAGCGTCAAGAGAACCATGAATGTCGTCTATGATGTTCAGCATCGCGGTTTCTGTGCTGTGGCCTTGTCTAAAGCCGGATTGGAGGGGGTCCAGGAGGTTGATGTGGTCCAGATGATGCGTCAGTTGCAGGAGTACGCAGCGTTCAAGTGTTTTTGAAAGCAAAGGGAGGTTGGATATCGGTCTAAAATTGTTCAAGTCACTTGAGTCAAGACCGGGTTTTTTCAGGAGAGGAGTGACTTGCCCCATTTTTAGACAATCGGGGACCACTCCGCTTTGTAAGGAGCTGTTTATGATTCTTCCCCAGATGGGCGCTAAGGTAAGCTTCATTTTTTTGATTAAAGAGGGGGGAAAAGGGTCTGAGAAGTGTGCTGATGGTTTGGAGGTCGAGATCAGTGAGATTATCTCAGTTTCCTGGATGGGGCTAAAGCTTAGCCAGGGGGAAGGAAAGGAGTTGGTTGGGATTGCCAGTGGGAAGGCCGGGTTACTCTTCTGGAGGTGCGGGTTGTTGATGTCTAGAGACAGTTCGATTTTTAAGACCTTGTCGTTGAAGAAGTTGGCGAAGTTATCACAGAGTTCTTTGGATGCCTGCAGGGATGAGGGCCGGGGTTTGGATGTTTGTTGTCTGATTATGTGGTAGAGCTCTTTGGGTCTGTTTTTGGATTTGACCAGTGCCTCACGGAAGAAGCTGGATTTTTTGTTTTTGATATGGTTGTTGTACTTCCTGCGGGCAGATTTTAGTTGGAGGCGGAGAATGGCGGTAGGGTTGTTTCTCCACTTTCTTTCTTTGGCTCTCAAGTTTCTTCTTTCTGCGTTGAGGTCCGCAGTGAACCAGGTTCTAGATGGAGTGGCTCGGCTTCTTTTGAGCTTTAGAGGAGCTAGATTGTCGAGTATGGAGACTATCCCCGCGTTGTAGTGGTCGACGAGATCATTGGTCGAGAGGTGCAGTGTGTTATTTGGAAGAAGTGAACTTAGCTGACCTTCCAGGATATCTTGGGGTACTTGGGAGAGGTTTCTTGACCATTTGGGGGGGTCTTGTGGAGGTTTAAGCGAGATGATGGGGTGAATGATATGAAATAGGATCATGTGGTGATCTGACCAGTCAATGGGTAGTATGTGGTTGACCGTGATAGAATTCTTTTGGGCAATGATGGCATCCAGTGTGGCTCCTTTGTAATGAGTCTCCTCGGTACAGTGTTGGGTAAGGTTGTTATCATCAAGGAGGCTAGATAGCGATCTGATTAGATGGTTATGGATCTCATTCCATCGGAGGTTCAGATCACCAAGAATTAGGATTTTGGAATCGCCAAGTGCGTCTTGAGCAATCAGGTTTGATAGTTGTTCTCCAAACTCATTATTTCTGCCCGGGGGGTCATAGAGTAGGTGGCACAGTAGAGACTCGTTGTCTTTTGTCTTGATGACTGTGGATAGACATTCAAACGAGTTTTACTCGAAGGAGGAGGTTTCTGTGATGCTCCAGCTATCCTTGTGGATGATAGCGACCCCACCTCGTTGTTGTTTGATCCTGTCTTTGGAGATGAGGGAGAAACCGGGTGGAACCAGCATATCTAGGCAGGGGGGGATGTCTTATTAAGCCAGGTCTCCGTGAGGAACGCAACGTCAATGTCATGAGTGAGGATGGCTTCAGCTAAGTCTGTTGCATGAAGTGAGGCCGATCTGCAATTGATTAGGAGGCAGTTGGTGAATTTCTCCTGATTGCTGTTGGTTCTATCTTTAGTCTCTCTGGGTATAGCGGTGAGGACAAATGCGACCTTGACCATGAAGAAATCTGAACCAAATGTCCTACGCTTCCACACAGCCTTGTTTGCAAGCCATTCTCCAAGAATTAATGTAGAAAAACATTTTCACATTCCATCATAGCTGTGCAAGGCCCACTTTTGGTAAAGCTTTTTCGGACATCCATTTTTGAAGTAGGCCACAGGCCTTTTAGCGTGAGTCTAGTATGCAAAGAAACACAAGACAATAATTAATTCGAGAAATGATAATTATTTTGTTACCCACCCCCTTTGCTAAAATTAACCCATTAACTATGTTACCTAATTTTGCATACAAACAAATAAACAAACACTGACACATGAGACGACAAAACATAAACAGAAGCACATTTAAAAGAATTCACATGCTAATATTATTAAAACAGGTGCAGTTAATATATGACAAGACAAAAGACAAAGTACATGTATTATTCAAAGCAAAATGACAAACGTGACAAGAGCACAAATGATTAAACCCGCGTGTTTGTGTTGGTGCATACTATTCTAAGTTAAGTCAGTAAAAACATACAAATCATGCAACATTCATTAGTAAAAATATAAATCATGAGAGTTTCTTTTGTCACAAACTATTATTCAGAAATAATTCTGAAAGTCCGCTCCATCAGTATCAGAAATACTTCAAAATTAAAATGTTTTTTGAGTATTTAACCAATCTCCCCATGCTTACTTTAAGCCTGTGGTGGCCAGTGGGGGCCACTAGCACTCTTTTGAGGGAGCAGCAATTATTTTTGGGGGCTAAGATCTGGCACTGATTATACCGCACCAATTTTTATGGAAGTCCAAAAACACACGAATTTTAAAGATGGAGGAAGAGAAAGAATGCATTACTGTCACAAAGGGTGAAAGAAAGAACCTACAAAAGTGAGATACAGGCTCACGGAGAGTCTGGTAGTGGATTTAAGAGGCATGACGTGATTTAAGACCTTGTATTTCAGCGTTTAATTGTTTCTGCCTTGGATTTCAGATCGAGGATTGGGGCACCAGCACTCTATGGCTGAGATACCCGCCACCCCCTCTCAACACAATCCCCAAATGAGGGAAACCGGAAACAGTTCTTGAAGTTTTTGGAAGTGGGAGGGAGTGACCCTCCCGGCCGTATTTATTAAAAACAAAATTAAAAAACAATTAAACATTAATGTACAATTTCCTACCACACTGCGATGTTTGGCTAACCTTAACAGATTCTCTAATACAGAGGTTCTCCTAGCCGATCTAACATCCTACAAAACATTTACTTGAAACATTGAAATTGTACATCCTAACGTTTAAGGGCCAACGGCAAGGTCGTAACCGGTGTCAAGATCCCTAACCAGACATACCCCCCCCACTTGGGAGGGGCGACAGCACTGAGGCGTACTCACGTGCAACTACTACAATTTCCCTTGTCTTGACGGGGGCACTTATCAACTCGACGCCAGTTAAAGGTCGTTCGAAGACTCGTGTGAGGTATCTAGAAGGTATCGTAGACCTCCCCCCAACCCCACACAACTTACCGCATCTGCCGTCGCAGATGTCACTGGCCCCGGGAAATTCCCCAGGAGGGGGCTGTAACCCCTCCTACACAGGAAGGGGCCTTGACCGCCTTTCCTCTTCTTCCGGCGACCCATCCTTAGAAGGGACCGCCTCCCCGTTGAGGGGCCAAAGGCCACCTCCCCCGAGCGCTCCCATCCGTGTTGGGTGACGCCCACTCATAGGGATCTTCCAATTAGTGCTCACCGATCATGACCTTACCGCCTACCGCCTGACCGAAATAAATACGACAAGTGTTAACTAAACGAAACTACATTGGCCACTATGACCGAAAAACCTGTGTCTAAATGGACCTTAAATCCGACATTCTTTAATCACCAACTTGTAACATTATACCAATCTTTATTACACATTAAATATCAACATAACACCAAAACAACCTGAAAACGAAATAGAATAACTGATCAACTTTATTAAAACAATTAGCTGTCCTCAGGGGCTGGTGGGTGGGTCAAAATTGGCTCTTCGTTCCGTCTCGAGCTCACGTGCAGCGGGGAGGTGCAGCTTCAGAGCACAGGAACAAGAGGATGTCTTCTGGTCTTGCGTCTCTTTTTATCCATCTTCAGGGCGGGCGTAAACCCGCCCCTGCCTGCCCCGAGGGCGTGGCCGGCGGCGTCCGTGTCTAGGCCAGCCCACTCAAGGGCGGGAAAAAGCGCGCCCCGGCTACGCCGCTTCGGGCATACCAGCCGAGACGCGCCTCCCGCCCAAAAATGTCTTCCCGGGGGGATCGAGGCACTCTGCCATACGTTCGGGGGGACCGAGTGGTCGCCCCTTTCCATATGGCTGAGATATCCGCCACCCCCTCTCAACACAATCCCCAAATGAGGGAAACCGGAAACAGTTCTTGAAGTTTTTGGAAGTGGGAGGGAGTGACCCTCCCGGCCGTATTTATTAAAAACAAAATTAAAAAACAATTAAACATTAATGTACAATTTCCTACCACACTGCGATGTTTGGCTAACCTTAACAGATTCTCTAATACAGAGGTTCTCCTAGCCGATCTAACATCCTACAAAACATTTACTTGAAACATTGAAATTGTACATCCTAACGTTTAAGGGCCAACGGCAAGGTCGTAACCGGTGTCAAGATCCCTAACCAGACATACCCCCCCCACTTGGGAGGGGCGACAGCACTGAGGCGTACTCACGTGCAACTACTACAATTTCCCTTGTCTTGACGGGGGCACTTATCAACTCGACGCCAGTTAAAGGTCGTTCGAAGACTCGTGTGAGGTATCTAGAAGGTATCGTAGACCTCCCCCCAACCCCACACAACTTACCGCATCTGCCGTCGCAGATGTCACTGGCCCCGGGAAATTCCCCAGGAGGGGGCTGTAACCCCTCCTACACAGGAAGGGGCCTTGACCGCCTTTCCTCTTCTTCCGGCGACCCATCCTTAGAAGGGACCGCCTCCCCGTTGAGGGGCCAAAGGCCACCTCCCCCGAGCGCTCCCATCCGTGTTGGGTGACGCCCACTCATAGGGATCTTCCAATTAGTGCTCACCGATCATGACCTTACCGCCACAGGCCGGATAGTTGACCGGCTATCCGGACCCCCCACAAAACTCCTACCTAAAGGTCATGTTTCAAAGATTTCAACCATGCTAAGAGATCTCCTAAGAACAACTCATTCCCCACCCAAGACAAATGCACACCATCCCCCGAATACATCCTGTCATCATTAATACAGCTATGAGAAATAGAATGCAATGTCCTGGAACGGAACAACCTACTCACTTTATTGTTAAGCTTTCTAACAGAGTGATTCAAAGCAGGTATAGAGATAGCCCCCCGCCACACTTTTCGTGGAATCAAATGGGACCATGCAATCGTGCACCCCCGGAACTCTCCTCGCCAACCAACTTACAGTGGAAAGCATTGCCTCCAGGAGTAGTCGTCTACCGATGGTGACCAAATCATTGCCCCCAACATGCACTATAACTATAGACGGCGGTGACCTTGTCCGCCCTAACAAACCCTCACAAAATGTTTGAAACTGGTCAATACAGAGACCGCCCCTTCCGTAGAAGGACATCCTGTACCCGTATTCCCCAGCTACGTGAATCATGTCACCTGCTTTGAATACGTCTGCGGCACGCCTCACGTATGAGTGGCCCACGACCCACACCTCCTTTTTCACAGCCGGTGATGTCTGACCGCTGACTCGGTGTAAGGTCGACTGCATAGTCCGCCCCGCCTCGTAGGCTTGCGTAACTGAAACCAAACAAAAACAAGAAGCGTGAGTACAGAGTACATAATTACAGCTTCACAACATGTGCAACCGCACATATCTTTTATAACAATTGGAGGACCAACGCCCCATTCGTTTCACTTGCTCAACATTAAGACCCCTGGCTGTAGCTTCCGTAGCAGCCCCTATCCGAAAGGAATGGGTCCCAAATTCGCCCGGGTTCAAGCCCGCAGCGGCAACTGACATCGCAAGCACCCGCTGAAACTGAAATTTCGTCAGTGGGGTGGCGTCCGCGTGTCTTAACAAAGTCCCCCCCCATGATGCCACCCTTCGTGCTAGGTACTCCTCTAAACACTTTACCAGACATATGGAGGACCCAGGAATCCTGCGTATGATGACGCAGTCACCCATCCCATCTTGATCAGTCTTAGACCTTACAAAGGAAACAGTCATTGTTTCTCCCCTGATCTGGACGTGCTCCTGGCACAAACCCCCCGCCACATCCAGTTTGTTCCTTGCAACTAGTTCGCTTACCCGCATTGCTCCGTGAAATGCTAGCGTAAACGCGGCTCGGAACAGCACTGCCTCAAACTGAGATGAACATGTGGCCGGAAGTGTAGCCAACAACTGGGACAATCTATCCAAACCTATCGGGCGCCTTTCATCTACTCTGCGACCCTCAAGGCGTTGCCACCCACGCAGCGCTTTCTGTACAACGAAAGACGCTGTTGGGTCCTGGATAGCGTGTGCTCTGGCAACAAAGGAAATGGCAGCACGATGCCTCTGGGCCGTAGCCACCGATTTCCCAGCCCTACGTAAAGACATCAGGAAATTCACCACCCATTCCTCATGACCCCAAAGCCGCTCTCTATCACTCCCCAAAAAGGCTAAATAGGCCCGAAACGCCCCTTCATATGCCTTCCTCGTCCTTGGTGCTAGACTCTCTCCCACGAGGTGACGAAGTTCGGGGCACCGAGAGACCAGAGAGCTTCGGTAAAGGGTGCCGGCTCCGGGTCCGCTGAGGGAAGGAAACCGGAAAAAGCCTGCATTTGAAAACGAGACAGTGCGTCAGCTGCCTGATTCATCACCCCTGGCACGTGTTTTGCTCTGAATAGCACGTTCAATTGCATACACAGTAAAACAATTTCTTTAAGCAGTCTTAAGATCAGTTTACAACGTGCTGCCTGACTATTGATGCACTCGACCACAGTCATATTGTCCGACCAAAATATGACCGAGTGATTTTTGAACCCATCGGGCCATGTTCTCAAGGCCACCAAGATGGGAAACAGTTCGAGGAAAGCAATATTACTCGTCAGACCCTTCTCATGCCACCAAGTCGGCCATCTTTGTGCCGACCATTTTGTGCCGAAGATGGCGCCAAAACCTATGCTTCCCGCCGAATCTGTCCATAGCCCCAGCTCCTCAGAAGACACGGCTGGTTTATTCCAGACGATTCTACCATTGAAATCCGCCAAGAATGCTAACCAAATACGCATGTCCTGGCGGATCTCGGCCGATAGTCTCGTGCGATGATGGCCTTTTTTAAGGCCGACCATCGCTTGGGCAATTGAACGGGAAAAGGGGCGGGCCATTGGTATTACCCTCAGGGCAAAATTCAACTGTCCCACCACCTGCTGTAATTGTTGCAGCGTAACTTTTGATGCATTTATACACAGTTGCAGCGCAGCCCTGAACTTCAACACTTTCTCGGCTGGCAAACGGAAACACCCCTCAATGGAGTCCAACTCGATCCCCAGAAACTCGAGGCAAGTCGTGGGACCCACTGTTTTACCCGGCGCCAATGGCACGCCTAACTGTTTCATCAACACACAAAATTCGGCCAAGGCCCGGCCACATTCAAGACCCCCGGCTGCCCCAAGAAATAAGAAATCATCAAGGTAGTGCATTACATCTTGGAAACCCGTTCTCTTCGTGAAGACCCATTGTAAAAAACAACTGAATTTCTCGAAATAAGCACAGGATATAGAACACCCCATTGGCATACACCTATCCATGTAATAACAACCCTGAAACATGAAACCTAGGAGACGCTGGTCGTCTGGGTGTACCGGGAGCAATCGGAAAGCTGACTCGATATCTGACTTCGCCATCAGCGCCCCGGGCCCCAGGCGATTCAAAATGGCTATGGCCTCATCGAAGGATGCGTACCGCACCGAACACACTTCTGGATCGATTGCCTCATTTACGGAAAGACCTCGTGGAGCTGATAAGTTATGAATTAGTCGGAACTCTCCAGGGTCTTTCTTGGGGACTACCCCTAAGGGAGAACAAACAAAATTCTGAACTGGGGGTACACTAAACGGGCCAGCGACCCGACCTCGAGTCACCTCTTTTCGGATCTTATCCTGTACTACGGCTGTATGCTGCAGGACGGAAAGTTGGTTTTTACACTTATCCACACCCTGAAAGTCCCCTACCGGGATGCGGAAACCATACGAAAAACCGTTTCGCAGCACCCCAGCAGCAGTACGATCCGGGTAATCACTGAGCCAAGGGATCATTGCCAGGGTATCAATGGGAGTGGGTAAAGGCGCCCCTCGGACTATATTAGACCTGTTTGGCGCCTCCTCTCCCCCCGTTATCACCCGTTCTGGCTCTGCACGAGGCCTCAGGATGGGACGACCCACAACCACTACATTCATGTTTGAATTTACACGATCCCTGCGGTCTCGTACATTTTCCTCTGTTGTAATTAAAACAGAAACCCTTTCTTCCGGTATTGCCGGTAGGTTTCGAGTGATCGTCGGCCCCCGAACCTGATCGAAAGGGCGTCCCCGCATATTGTCGGGAGGATTCACCCACATTACTTCCCACCAACGGCATTTTTAACATCCCTGACTCCTTCATTTTATCCCAGGTCAAGGCATCATAACAATCCCAGGTTAAACTTTTATTATGCTCCTTTTCCTTTCTGAACATATTGTCGTAACAAAACCAATGATTCCCCTGGTGCGATGTCGAGTACCCCATGATTCGTGATTGGTAGATTGGGAACTCGGAAAGCAACTCAGGCCTACGTTCCCCCAGGATTGATGTAAAGATTCCCCAGGCATTGCCCCAATTGGCGATATTCTCATTCACTTTAAAGGCGGCCATTTTTGCGCGCCAAACACTCGGATGCATTAGGTCCTTCTGACTCTTTACATGCTCCACCTCATAATGATCTACAAGTAACGAAAAAATGTTCACATACTCCCCCGCCCAAATCTTTTCCTTAATTGCCAAAGGAACATGTTGCCCCAACTTTTCCCTCCGAGAGGGTGTTGACTCATCCCTCGCGATCGGCAATGGCCGCTTACCTGCACCTGACGCTGCCTCTGTGGTCGCAACCATCCCTGGTGCCTTGTCCCCCACTGCAGCCGGCACGGGCACCTTGGCTGCTTCCCGTTTCTCACGCAATTGCTTAATCAGCTCCTGCGCTTCGACAGCCGTGGCGCCCTCGTTACCTTTCCCCAACCACGCTGCCAATTGTGCTGCCAACTCGGGCGGCATATCATCCTCGGACACGGGGGTGATCGGATTCCCCTCCTCTGGCACGGGAGTTGGAGCCTCGAGCGGAGCACTGGGACCGGGGATCTCCTCTCCCGCTGCCCCCCTCCTGGGCCTTTTGTTTTTCCCTCCCGGGGCTGCTCCCGCCAAAGGACGTTTTGGACCCCTTTCCTCATTCTTGTCCACCCGCTTCCTTAGCTCGGACATCTCCTTCATGAGAACACGCAGCATCTGGTCGGTATTCATGCGCTTTTCCACCTTCTTCGGCATTCTCCAACAAAGTAACTGAAAAACAAACAAGAACGATTAAAACGCTCAAAATTGGCTCTTCGTTCCGTCTCGAGCTCACGTGCAGCGGGGAGGTGCAGCTTCAGAGCACAGGAACAAGAGGATGTCTTCTGGTCTTGCGTCTCTTTTTATCCATCTTCAGGGCGGGCGTAAACCCGCCCCTGCCTGCCCCGAGGGCGTGGCCGGCGGCGTCCGTGTCTAGGCCAGCCCACTCAAGGGCGGGAAAAAGCGCGCCCCGGCTACGCCGCTTCGGGCATACCAGCCGAGACGCGCCTCCCGCCCAAAAATGTCTTCCCGGGGGGATCGAGGCACTCTGCCATACGTTCGGGGGGACCGAGTAGTCGCCCCTTTCCATTTCTTTTATAAATTAGGCTGTCCAATCCCATAAAAGAATTAGCAAGAGAATAAACATTTATTGCCTGGGTTGCCATATTTGTACTAACAAATATCAACATTTAACTACTATTAGGGTGGGAGAGAATGCCATAGTTAAGAGATTACCCAACAAGCAACGTATCATTGATAATGTTGGACAGACTTTAATAGGTCTGCAAAGAGCAGTTTGCATGAGAACTGTTTCCCAAGGATATTTATAAAATGGGTACAACATTTTAGGTTGGAAATATCAGTAACGTTAAATAAATGTTGCTTTGAATAACTTGTGGCGAAACGTAGACACTTTAAATTCTGCTGTATAAGAAACTGAACGTTCTCCCCTGAAACTAATGTTTTTGAAAGTAGCGCAAAATATTGTGTTTTAAAGAATATTGGACTATTAATAATGGTGTATTTTAAAATAGCCTGCAGTCCCAATGTGCTGTTTTATAGTATCAACATTCTATCCATCTACATTCAGTCCCCTCTGGCTATCTGGTTCATTCAGTGTCTCTGCCTTTTACCCTTCCTCTCTCTCCCTGCTTATGTTTCTCCCTCTTCCACTCATTTCCTTCTAATTTTTGTCCTATTCTCTCCCCTTCACTCCCTTTCACTCTTCGCTTGCTCTCTCTCTATTTTGTCTTCACTTTCTTCCTAAAACCTAATACACCCCTTCAGATCTTTTCCCCTCTTCCTCTTCTCTTCACTTCCTTGTACACTTTTTCAGCTCCCTACTGCTGAATAATATCTTCTGTTTTCAATGTTCTCATCTATGTTACCATTGGCTTTCTCTTTCTTGCTCTTTCTCATCAATATGCAGCTCTTTGTTCTTTTTTTCTCTCACATATTTTCCCCGCATTCCTTCTTTCTCTTTCCAGCTCTCACATCCTTTTGAAGAACTTCTTTCTCTTCCCTCTACTTTTCACTATTTCTGCTTAATTTTCTCTCTAGCAAACAACTCCCAATGTATCTGCGACCACACCATTCTTATCACTATTTTCACTATCCCATTTGAATAGAGATTCAGCCTTAAGTGTTGAGAGAGATTAATATTCCATAAAATCAAAGGGTAAATATTTGTAAGGGACATCTTAGAAAGAAGCCAATAGAAACTACGCTGCAGAATAATATTTCATAGAATTCCAGCTGTGCCCTTTTATTAAACCAACCTACTCATCAGTGCCCAGGGTTGGAGTGTAATAGAAAAGTAATCTTTTGGTTGAGATGGTGGACTCATAAGTTATTTTTATAGGAATTGTGAAACCTAAAGCAAAATATAAGGTATTTTGTGTACAATGGGATGGGAGACCAGTGCAGCTGTTCAACTTCTGCATATCCAGATGTGGTGTTTAATGCAGTAGAGGATGACAGGTGATGATATATTTGTATCGGACAAGCAGTAATGCAGAATAAACTGGCAAAAACTATGGACAATTTCCAGAAGAGGTACTGAGTACATGGACAGATCTAAATCTACAACATCTGATCTAGAAAGGAAATGAGTAATGAAGCTGATCCAACTATGCACTCCTCCTTATTGAGAGGAGGTTCTCATCAAGTAAGTGAAAATTAAAGACTGAAGTGATGCCACACAGCAAGAGAGTATTCACATGGAAGTCAGCAAAATCAACATATGTTTGAGTTTTCAGCACTACGACTATGTCAAAGGTTGGAAAGCCAGAACCTATATGCATGTAATGGGTGAATCCACAGCAACTCTTTGCTTACTTTGAAGCCACTAGGTCTGGTGGCTTAATGGACTAATACATCCACCGTTGGGGCCTGTGTTTGAACTCATGGGAACAGCTTCAAATCCCAATTGGTCCACTTAGCCTTTCATCCTTCAGAGGTCGACAATCTTCGTGCCCTTGAGTTTTTATTTATTCATAAAGTTTTATTTATCACAAACCAGACCCTGGAAGAGTATCAGAGCGCTTAACAAATGTTAAATCAAATAGATAGAGTGAAAAACTGGAAACATATATGGGTAGATAACAGGAAAACAAATGTTTTCAGTACTTATGTAAGATCACATCGAACAGACTGAGTGAAAAACTAGGAACATGTATATGAGTAAATAATAGGAAAACATAAATGTTGTCAGTACATAGAGTTTCCCTCACATACTCTGAAGGAGGGTAAAAGCAGACATAAACCCACATCCCTAACAAAGTATAGAGTAAATTAGCAAACTGTGCACACATGAAAGAGCTCCTCGATGTTAACATTGAAGGGTAATATTCTATAGAAAGTGAAATCACAAAGAGACTGATTTAGCATTTAGTCTACTTTTTGCTGTGTCACAGATGTCATGGATAGTCTGTCAGCCTTACTAGAAGTACATTCTATCCTATGGCACTTGCGGTAAGGCAAATTGGATATTCAGCACATTTGTGAATACCCAACTACAAACTCCAAATCAAGGTTAATATGTTATTGTAGAAATTGAAAGAAAAGCTTACAATACCAAAGTATGCAATTTTGTTTACAAACCAAAAACACTATTTCCCATCTATTAGATTGATGGACCAGTCACTCTGTCACAATTGTGACATAAAACTGGTCCACTATTTTACAAAATACCATACAATGTAATATACTTGTAACATGGTGTATGTGCATTTACAATGTATGTGAAGGAGTGTTATTTCCTTTTGTAATTTTTACACAGGAGGGCAATTTTAATGTTTTCAAACGTATCCATAAAACATGTGTACAAAGATTATTTAGGTCAATCATCCACGCGAGGCAAGATGGAGAAGAATTTATCAGTGTAATTGACATGTGTAGCAACTAGCTCCAGAAATAGAGACCATGCTGAAAAGGCGCATCATTAAAAATCACAGGATCAACCATAAAACCCTAGATAGTTTCTAACTACAATTTCAATCTGAACTTTTGCTGGACATCAAAATGCCATTTATTGTGAATATTATGTCATTGTTACAGTTCTGTGTTACATGCTCATTAAAGTATAGAGTAAGTGAGTTAAAAGGCATATCTCCGTCAACTTTATGAGCTGTCCTTATCCTGGTCATACAGCTAAAGAGGGGTGGGAAGATAACCCCTCCAAAAACCTCCAGGAGGAGGCTGATGACAATTGTCCACTACTTCTATTATGAGGTCCAGCCGTTCAGATAATGGTACTAGGAGAAGAGGCTCCCACTACAGAGGAGCCAGAGCTGCCCCTTGTAGAGAGACAGTCAGCTTCAACCCAATTGTTCAAAAGGAACGCATTTAGATCAAAATGTGTTATTTTTCAAAAGTTCCTACTATCTTGCAGTGATTTAAGAGTAGTTAGCAGTTGATACAGTCAATATGTACAACAACTATTTAAAGATTGTTTTTACATTTCATGTAGTCTATGGCTTTAGATAGAAACGTATGACTGGAGGGAAAACAGCCCAACAGAATTTCATATTCAACACACACTTCAGCTGAAGCAAGTGCTTGTTATTTGCAACTACCAATTTATGGTTGTACAAAACAACACATTTATAACTACCACTGTGTATTAACACTATTTCCATATTCATGGAGAGAAACACGTGTCTTATATGACCCCAGTGAAGTGACTATAACTAACACGTGAATAAAGCTTAAGTGATAGCTTTAGAACAAAGGGTTGGATATTGGAGTTAAAAGGATGTCCTTCAAGGTTTCAGAATAAATCATAAGGTCAAGGTGTGTGCTCTAGTGTTCTTCCGATTATCCTTTATCAATTTTCGATGACGTTTAGACTCTCTATAATTATTTGGGTCTCTTCAGGATAGAAATTCTGGGGACCAAGTAACTTAAATGTATGCAAAAAGGTGCAAGGAGTAAACGTACTATTCTTATGCCAGTAGGTGCAACAGTTGGGAATGTGTTGGATTGCAGAGGGGCACAATTTACTATTCCCACTCAAGTCTGTACAACAGCAGGGAAAGCGTTAGAATCAGTACAACTAAAATTCCCTGTTTCTACTCCAAGTGGTGCAACAGTAGCGAAAGTGTTGGATTGCAGAGAGGGGGGAATTACTATTCCCACTAAACTCTGTGACACAGTAGGAAAAGAGTTAGACTGAGGAGTGGTAAAATTTGCTAATCCAGCTCCAGTCTGTGCAACAGTAGGGAAAGTGTTAAACTCAGGAGATATCAAATCTATTATTTCCACTCCAGTCTGTGCAACAGTGGGCAAAGCATTGGGCTCAGAAGGGTACAAATTATTATTCCCAATCCAGTTGATGCAGCAGTAGGGAAAGTGTTGTATTTCGGAGGGGCACACTTTACTATTACTGTTTCAGTCCGTGCAACAGTGGAGAGAAAGTAGTTCACTTCAAGTAAATAAATATTTTAACAACTACAAATAATGATAGGAAATTTAATTATTTAAATATAAAAATCAGCTATATAAATACACAAGTTAAACAAATGACATATTATTACAACGTTATAACTTAAAACTAATAAAATTAACATAAATAAAGTACCACATTATATTCTCACAATCATGAACACCAATAATGTACCAGTTGACCAGCTAAGTACCCTGAGGCGGAAGCCGGGGTGTCTGGGCTGCTACTGAAATAGCGTTTCTTTTAAAATCTTGCTAATTTGCACTGTTTTCATGTTTTTATGCTCGATCTGTTAAAACTACCTAAAATGCACTAAACAGCGCCTGAAGGGGAAGACCAATCCCTCATCAGCGTCGCTGCACCACGTGACTCGGGGCCGCGCCCACCCACGTAGCCACGCCCACTCCAGGAAGTATAAAATCACCGTGCTCGCTCTAAGCCGGTGTTGACCAGCTAAGTACCCTGAGGCGGAAGCCGGGGTGTCTGGGCTGCTACTGAAATAGCGTTTCTTTTAAAATCTTGCTAATTTGCACTGTTTTCATGTTTTTATGCTCGATCTGTTAAAACTACCTAAAACGCACTAAACAGTGCCTGAAGGGGAAGACCAATCCCTCATCAGCGTCGCTGCACCACGTGACTCGGGGCCGTGCCCACCCACGTAGCCACGCCCACTCCAGGAAGTATAAAATCACTGTGCTCGCTCTAAGCCGGTGTTGACCAGCTAAGTACCCTGAGGCGGAAGCCGGGGTGTCTGGGCTGCTACTGAAATAGCGTTTCTTTTAAAATCTTGCTAATTTGCACTGTTTTCATGTTTTTATGCTCGATCTGTTAAAACTACCTAAAACGCACTAAACAGCGCCTGAAGGGGAAGACCAATCCCTCATCAGCGTCGCTGCACCACGTGACTCGGGGCCGCGCCCACCCACGTAGCCACGCCCACTCCAGGAAGTATAAAATCACCGTGCTCGCTCTAAGCCGGTGTTGACCAGCTCAGTACCCTGAGGCGGAAGCCGGGGTGTCTGGGCTGCTACTGAAATAGCGTTTCTTTTAAAATCTTGCTAATTTGCACTGTTTTCATGTTTTTATGCTCGATCTGTTAAAACTACCTAAAACGCACTAAACAGCGCCTGAAGGGGAAGACCAATCCCTCATCAGCGTCGCTGCACCACGTGACTCGGGGCCGCGCCCACCCACGTAGCCACGCCCACTCCAGGAAGTATAAAATCACCGTGCTCGCTCTAAGCCGGTGTTGACCAGCTCAGTACCCTGAGGCGGAAGCCGGGGTGTCTGGGCTGCTACTGAAATAGCGTTTCTTTTAAAATCTTGCTAATTTGCACTGTTTTCATGTTTTTATGCTCGATCTGTTAAAACTACCTAAAACGCACTAAACAGCGCCTGAAGGGGAAGACCAATCCCTCATCAGCGTCGCTGCACCACGTGACTCGGGGCCACGCCCACTCCTCTCTCCTCCTATAACTATGCTCACTACCCGACAGCGCAGCGGTCGAGCGCAGCTGGCACACCTTCAGCACGCCGAAGACACGCCAAAGACTAGCCCGTCTGTGCCCGTCCGTGCCAGGACGGGGCACGAGGCCGAGGCTCTCACACCCACCGCTCCTCCCAGGCTGGTAAGAACATCTTCCGCTTTGAGAGCGCTGCGCCCTACCCCTAAGCCGAATTGCTCTCTGTCCAACCTCCACAAAGTCGGAACTCATGTTTGCTCCGAATGTAAACTATCTACCATCGTATATCAACCCCACCCCAACCCATCTAGGAGACACAGGAAATGCAAAATATTACGTAAAAACTTGCAGCCAACATACGTATTTTACAGTACAAACTGTAGATCATTGCCTAAGCATAAGCATGATATTTTTAATCTCCTCACCGAAGAATGTCCTAGCGCAGTCTTCTTAACCGAGACATGGCTACATGACAGCGCCGGCCCAGATGTTGCTATTGCCCTCCCCGACAACTACGCCATTGTCAGAATTGACAGGGAAAAACAGGTAGGGGGCGGGATAGCTATCATTTTTAACAGAGAATTCAAATGTACTTTGGAATCTGTACCAATTCCAGATTGTGAAGCGGGTCTTTTTAAAATCACTTTGAACCCCAATTTTACATTGTCAGGCCTTCTGATTTATCGACCTCCAGGTAACCCCTCTCAATGGGTATCAAACTTTGCAAATCTTATCACTCCCTACTATATGTCATCCAGCAATTTCTCCCTGTTGGGTGATCTAAATCTACACCTTGAAGATCCCACCATCCCCTCATGTTATAATCTGCTGGAAGATCTAGCTGCACTGAATCTATCTATTATAAACTCTAGCCCTACTCACATAGCCGGCCATTTGTTGGACCCCATAATATCTAACGTCAGGGAACTCACGTACATCGCCACCGTACCTTCTGGCTGGTCCGACCATCATCTCATTAGTTTTAGCATTTCTTTTCCACCCTCCCCCAGTGTGAAACAAAATACTGATGCCACTTACAGAAAAAATTGGAAGTCAGTTGACATCGATGCTTTAAATGCAGCACTTAAACAAAACCCTCCTAGCCTTAACTCCAACATGGACCACGTAGCAATTGAAACACAAAATTGGCTAACAAATGCAGCAAATAACTGTCTGCCCTCTACTCGCACCAAAGGGAGTAGGCATCGTCCTCCGGCCCCATGGTTTAACGACAGCCTTAAAAATGAAAAATCAAAATGCAAAGTACTAGAACGCAAATGGCGTAAAAAGTACGACCTCAATGCCAAAAAAAGCTATCATGAAGCCAGAAATCACTATCATGCGGCTTGTACAAAAGCAAGAGCTGCTTTCGTCTCCAAAACAATTATCGAAGCAACTAACATGCCTAAAACTCTTTTCTCCAAAGTTAAGGAACTGGCGGGCGCACATACCACAGCTGCTGCACCCCCCCTAAGCGCTCAACAATGTCAGGCGTTAGCTTGTTTCTTTACTGAGAAAATCGACAAAATTATCTCAGACATCAAGACTAAAATTTCTGTTTCTGACCCACCCCCTCCATCTGATCCTATTCTGCTTCAACCCACTGCTTTGGGTGAAAGCTTACTGGAATCTTGGCCGACTCTTTCATTAGAGAATCTGAAAGGAATTCTAAAAACTGTTAAATCCGGCTCCCCTAGGGACCCCATCCCTATTAAAATTATAAAAAAACTGGATGACCAGTCCTTGAATATCATTGCCAATCTCTTAAACTCGTCCCTCGACCTCGCCACTGTCCCAGCCTTATGGAAGCATGCCATGGTGACACCCCTCTTGAAAAAGCCAAATGCAAACCCAGAAATACTGGCCAAATATAGACCTATATCTCTACTTCCTGCTTTTTCAAAGTGTCTTGAGAGACACGTTCACTCAACTTTAGCCACTTTTGCAGAAGAAAACTCCTTACTCCATCCTTCGCAATCTGGCTTCAGGGCTGGTTTCTCGACGGAAACTGCCCTATTAGGTGTCACCGAACACATCAGAAAACTTCTTGACCAAGGCCAGACGGTCGCACTTGTGTTATTGGACCTAAGTGCGGCGTTCGACACCATCTCTCATGAAACGCTTATTAGAGAGCTATACACAAATGGCGTAAGAGGAAAGGCTCTGGATTGGATCAAATCCTTCCTGGCAAACAGAACCTTTCAGATCGCATCTGCACAAGCCGTGTCAGACACCCTACCTGCAGCTCATGGAGTGCCGCAGGGGTCCATCCTGAGCCCTCTGTTTTTTAATATCTATCTCAAACCACTGGCAGAACTTGTTGAAAAGCTAGGTCTAACGCTTATGAACTATGCCGATGACACCCAAATCATTTTTTCCCTATCTAATTCTTGTCCCCACTCCCCGTCGTTACTCAAGGAAGGACTATTAAAAATACTGAACTGGATGACAGCAAACCAGTTAAAACTGAACGGCGACAAGACGGAAATACTGATTTTGGGAAAGGACAAAGCTCTCTGGAACCCTGCGCATTGGCCAGACCAGATGGGCATTTTTCCTACCCCGGTGTCCCATGCTCGAAATCTGGGCTTTGTACTGGACAATGCCTTATCCATGGACAAGCAGGCCAGTAAAGTTACTGGCTTGTGTCTCACCATAGCTAAATGGTTGAGGAAAATCCTGTGGATGTTGCCTATGTCAACACAAAAGACCGTAGTCAATGCCCTTATCACATCAAGGCTTGACTACGGCAACATCCTCTATCTGGGCGCAAACAAATCTGTCATCGGACGACTGCAGGTAGCGCAAAACGCTGCGGTCAGACTCCTATGTAAGATTCCTAAGAACTCTGGAGTCTCGAACCATCGGCGGGATCTTCATTGGCTCAGGATAGAGAGCAGAATTCGTTTCAAGGCTCTGAACTACATGTTCAGAATAAAAACAGGAGTAGCTCCAAAATACCTCCAATCCCTTGCCTGCTCCTACACGCCCAAGAGAAACCTCCGGTCTCAGACAGCAGCTTGTTTCTGCATACCAAGGTTTAAACGTGCAAGATCAGGGGGCAGATCTTTTGCCTATCTTGGACCCTCCCTGTGGAACACGCTTCCCCCAGGCATCCGGAAGGAAGAAAACTATTGTAGGTTTAGAAAGCTTGTAAAGACCGGCTGTACGAACAATAACCGCTTAAACAGTTACCTCCTTTCTGTCCTTATTTCTAGCTGTGTCTAGGCGCCGGGAAACCCTTCTTGGGTAGCTGTTGCGCCCTATAAAATGATAAAATAAATAAATAAATAAATTAAAAAGTAGTTGAAATTCAAAATAATAAAACAATTAACACATAACATAATAAATAACACAGGGGCATATTACCAAGCAATAGCGATAATTATCGCTATTGCTTGGTTAGAGACAAAAATTTACCGTTGAGCTGCGGCGATTTTTACCGCAAATAAACCTTGGTATTACCAAGGTTTATCGCAAATGCGATAAAAATCGCGGCAATGCATGAATATCGCTGAAAAGTCAGCGATATTCATGAATTACCGAGCTAATGCTCTTAGCCAGGGAAACACCCGTTACAACGCAACTTTTACAACGCACTACCATTACATCGCAACTTTTACAACGCAGGATCCATTACAATGCATGCTTTTACAACGCATGTCATTAAAAATGCAGATACTATTACAACGCATGCCATTACAACGTTAGTATAGGTAAGTATATAAATTGTATTTATATTTTATTTTACATTATTTAATTAATTTAATTAATATTAAAAATAAATAAATATATTAATTTATGTATTTTTAGTAAATAAATTAAATATATTAATTTAAGTAATTTTTATGAATATGTTTTGGGGTACAGGGTTATTTTTAGGTTTTAGGGCTTTGTTTGGTTTTTGGGGTACAGGGGTATTTTTAGGTTTTAGGGCTGAGTTTGGTTTTTGGGGTACAGGGGTATTTTTAGGTTTTAGGGCTGGGTTTGGTTTTTGGGGTACAGGGGTATTTTTAGGTTTTAGGGCTGGGTTTGGTTTTTGGGGTACAGGGGTATTTTTAGGTTTTAGGGCTGGGTTTGGTTTTTGGGGTACAGGAGTATTTTTAGGTTTTAGGGCTGGGTTTGGTTTTTGGGGTACAGGGGTATTTTTAGGTTTTAGGGCTAGGTTTGGTTTTTGGGGTACAGGGGTATTTTTAGGGTTCACTTTTTTTAAAAACAGGACTTTAAATAATTTAAATTAATTGAATTTATTAAATTAAATTAATTATATTATTTATAATTAATAAATTTATAAATTACATTACTTAAATTAAATTAGTTTAATTATTTTTTTGAATTTATGAAATTAATAAAATTAAAATATATTATTTACAATGTTTAAATTAATTAAATTACTTTAATTAAATTAAATTAAATTATATTAATTATTTTTAAAATATTATTTAAATTAAATTTATTTTATTAAATTAAATTATATTATTTATAATTTTTAAATTAATTAAATTACATTAGTTAAATTAAATTAAATACATTAAATTAATTACAATTTTTATATTAATTAATTTTCATTAATTAAATGAAATTAAATTAATTACTTTTTTTAAAATTAATAAAATTATATTTATTAAATTAAATTTATTAAATTAACCTAATTACATTTTTTAAAATAATATATACTTACCTATACTCACGTTGTAATGGCCTGTGTTGTAATAGTATCTGCATTGTAATGACATGCGTTGTAAAAGCATGCATTGCAATGGATCCTGCGTTGTAAAAATTGCGATGTAACGGTCTGCGTTGTAAAATAACGCGTTGTAACATCATAGATACTCTTAGCCATGTTATCCACCTCCCATTGGATAACATGGCAAAGAACTGCTCAGGGCAGGTGTTAGCTTTTGGAGATATTCGCGCTTAGCGCGAATATCTCCAAAAGTTGGTAATAGGAGATAGCGATATTAGCGACTGTTTTTAGTCGCTAACATCTTGGCACGCCCACTTTGCATGTCATTAGTGATAAATATCACTGACATGCAAAGTGGGGCCCAAGATGATCGCTATCTCCTACTAGCTGTCGCTCACTGGTGTTAGCGACGGCTAGGTAATAGGGAGATCATTTTATCTCCGCTTTCTTGGCTTTTAAAGCCAAAAAAGCGGAGGTAAACCCCCTTGATAATATGCCCCACAATGTTTACTGAATGAATAACATTTTTGACATTTATTATAACTAAAATAGCATCCCACCCTATACCTCTACAAACTAAACAACACAGACCTAAAATCTTAAAAATTATAATACTGACATATTTTACATATTTATCAATTAAACAATTATAAATATGTAACTCATAATAAATGAAACATATTTGATTAACTTAAGGTAAATAATCAGAATGCAAGCATCTCAATAAAATCTATTATTCTAATAAATGTTTATATCCACCCAAGAAAAGAAAGAAAAAGGGGAAAATATTAAAATTTTGCTTGAAATTATAAAAACAATACAGAGAAACCCAAACTAGTCCTGTTTATCATCACTGGAGACTTTAACATAGATCTGTGTAAGAAATCGCAGAATACTCATCAAAGTTGTAACGCATATTGAACGCAGCTATGGTTAAGGCATTTGAATGGAATCACAAAAGATGACTCTCCTGTGTCAATTACTTTTTTTAAGTGGCAGAAAAACTTCATCTAATAATCATACATTGATAAGTGATTTTGAAAAGCCTCAGGTATTCCAATTTTAAATAACGGAGAGTGACCATTTTCCACAAATTATTAAGATAACGTATAAAACGGATTTGATATCATCATTTAAAGAAATAACTTTGGGCCGTCAAGTACATCATCTAAAGAACCTGAAATGGAGAGGCCCGAGGCCAGAAATGGTAATGACGCAGGTTTACTCCTGTGCACGTCCTATTGATGTAATAAAAAGCAAATTAAATCCACAAGAAAATATGGGCCTCATTTATAAAAAGTGATTTATCACTGCGTGAAAACACTGATGTGCCCCTTTTCACTGCAGCCTCCTTGCGACACCAATGATGAGTCATATTTACAGTATGATGTATCATGTCACAAGGAGTTACAGATACGTCAGTATTTCTGACGTATTTGTAGGCGCAAAAATGATGAAATTGCTGGAGTGTGTCGTCAAATTGACGTAACTCCAGCAATGTGTCCTTTCACATGGGGCCAGCCCCATGTAAAAGGGCCTGCGCCTGCTGTGAGGCATGCGTAAGATATTGACGCAATGGCGTACTAGAAGTGACGCAATGAAATCTCATAGATTGCACTGCGGCACTTCTGCGAGTCTTACTTATGTGCGAACACCCCCCTACATACAATATACCTGACGCAGGTATATTGTAGAGCAGGGGTTTACAAAGTGAAGCATCTGCTTAGATGCATCACTTTGTAAATACTGGCTACTGGCACAAAAAGTGACGCACCAGCGGTGCAAAGGTGACGGAAGGGCTCATAAATAGGCCCCTATGTATTTAGAAGAAGGTGAACTGCATAAGGCATAGGACATTTAAATAATATAATCTTGGAAAAATGTCAAGCAAAAAATTAAATAAGTAAGAGTCATTTCAGTACAAAACAAAAAGATAGATTTCGACCCCAGGTCTGGTTTAGCAGGGAATTACGTAACCAAAAAATGTTAATATTACAATAAATTAGGAAAAATCTGTAAGCACCTAAGACAAGGTGTTCAAACAGATAAAACAGATTGCAAAAACTAAGAACTCAAAATAAGAAAAATTGCTGGAAATCAAAAAGAAGGTCAAAAGTTGACTTGTGGAATAAACACTTGATGGCAAGTAAACAATGTAGGCAGTTAAGCAGCAGATTGTCTTTTGACAAGAATAGACAACAAAATGGGGGGATAAAAGCTGCCTCATGGGAAGCCCATGTTCAAGAAATGTATGCTGATCCTAAGCCTAAAGTTAACAAAGTGAACATACACTGATATCATCTTCTACACCCTACACAGAGCACAGTGGAGTAAAGTGTTCCTCGCCACCCTCACCATCTCCAACTCTAGAAAATCCGCTCATGGCCTAACACTCTCTATTACACCATCCCAACTTTTCTCGGGCAGAGCAACCATCTCCATCTATAACAATGGGATCATCCTATTCCAATCCACAGATAGGAACCTTGACCTACTCGACAATCTGTTCCCTACCTTCTTAAATCATATCTCCAACAGGCGGTCTGCCTCGCCTAACACCTCGGGCTACACAATACCCTCGAATTCCAAGCATCAGTCCCTCGTGCCTAAACTATCACAGCAGAGGAGCATCACACACCTCTCCCCTCCCCCCAGCGCTGTAATCAGTCACCCAACCGATCATATTTCCCAAAACCCCCCATGCACTGGCGAAGATCACCCCCCTTCGTACATTCCCCATACCCCCAACCTCCTTACCCACCACCTCACGACTCCTGCCAGTGTCGCAGAACCCACTGTAATCAGTCACCCATTTGATCCTACTTCCCCACACCCCTCATGCACTGGCGAATATCACTCCCCTTCACACATCCCCTATACCCCCAACCTCCTTACCCCCCAACCTCACACCTCACACGAGTCACGCAGAATCCACCTCCACCGCCCTGAGCATAACTCCCACGCCCAGCGACATGACAAACTCTAACCCGTGCTCCCCCCCATTCTCACTCCCCACTACCCCACTCTATCGGCCAGACTCACAGAACACACCACTTCCCTCATCCCAACTCCTTATCCTCTATCCCCCCCATCCTTAGCCCCCACCATCCTACTGTCACTCCCTCCTTCTCCAGCCTACACCCATCCCTCAACTCACCTGCGCCGTCTTCCACTAGCACCATCACCTACGCTACCAACCTCCCCCCTTCCTCATCCACGCCCCTTGCTCGCAATCTCTCCCATCCATCGAATGCCACCCCACCTACCACGGCCGCAGAACCCTGCACCATCGAGTGCACATCCCGCCCCAATCGATCCAGTGCCCACCCCATTGCCCCACTCAATCACTCATCCACTGCTCTCAGTCCCAATACCATCCCCAATCCAACCCTGGACATGATCATATCCACCCTCCTGCAAGTCAAAGAAGATATTCTCACCATCAAAGAACTACTTTTCGCACACCCCAGACACCCCCTACCCACCACTTCTGCGCCCAACAAGTACACCACTCGCCCCTCAAACCATTCTACACATTACTCCCCGTGCTGGCCCTCTATCCCCGATCGCAAGGCCACCAGCCGCCCCCGTCGCACCCTAAACCCCCTCTCTGACCGAGACCTATACATCCTACTCCGCTCATATGGCCCAGGTCCCACAAAACACCCACCCACCACACACTTTCCCATACCCACGATTCTCACAAATCCCCTCAGGCCCCCCACACTGAGCAACAGAAGCTCCGTCCCCAGTAATCTCAGAAAAGTCCCCCTCTCCCTAGAACACTCGTCCACTCTCCTCACCCCCAGACTAAAGTGTATCCTGCTAAACTGCAGATCGGCCCCGAGACACTCCTCCGGCATCGCGGATCTCATCTCATCAATGGACCTCGATTTAGCCATTCTGACTGAAACCTGGCTAACTGAAGCCTCCACACCTATAATGGACATACTAGTCCCCCCCAACTATCACATTATTAGACTAGACAGAAATGGCAAGACGGGCGGGGGAATCGCATGCATCTATAGGAGCAACCTCGATGTCACTAAAGGTCCCTCCCCCTCCCTCACATCCTGCGAACTCATCTGCCTCGATATTGCTAGCGAGGGTAAACCTATATGCTCCCTTCATGTCATCTACCACCCACCCAGGGACAACCTCACCTTCTCCCAACAACTCATGGACACGATAACCACCAACGCCGGTCGTCAGATCACTCAAATCTACCTGGGAGACTTCAACCTCCACTGGAACGACCAGAAAGACGCTGTGGTGAATAGCCTTAAAACTTTCCTCAACGCGCTTGACCTCACCCAAATCTGCAACAGTCCAACACATGAAAAAGGCTCTATCCTTGACCTTATCATCGCCAAAGAAGACTCTACCCAGCTGGAGGCAATCAAACCCTGTGACTGGTCAGACCACCATATTATCACCTTCTTCATCAACGAAAAGGTCAAACTTAACCCGGCTCAACCTGCCAAAACCAAGATCTGGAAGAGGAACATGAAGAATCTTAACCCAAACTCCTTGCCCGCCCACACAGGCAGTCTCCTACTTCCCCCGACGGGCGTCTCTGATGTTCATTCTTTGACCGACCTCTACCTAGACACTATGACTGCAATAATCAATGAAGCCGCCCCCCTGCAACTGAAGAGAGTCTCCACCAAGACCTCGAACCCATGGTATGATGGTAGACTCAATGAAGACAGACGTGCTATGCGTATGGCAGAGCGCACGTGGAGATCTGACCCCTCAGCACTGTACCTTAGAACGCTTAAGAATAAGAGAAACGCCTACTTCAGAAAAATCAAACGCTCAAAATCAGTCTTCTTTAGTCAACAGCTGGATCAAGCAAAAAACCGACCAAGAAAACTGTTCGAGTTAGTCAAAACCCAAACCAAGACGTAACCTCTACAACCTAACAGCTCAACAAATGATATTCCAAGTTGTGAAGACTTTTCTGCCTTCTTCAAGCAAAAGACCGACAATATAAGAAGTGATCTCCTCAAGGATGTAAGTCGATACTCCTGTTCCATATGCATAACTAACACTCAACCTAAAAACAACGCTTCCTGGACGTCCTTCGACACCTATTCTGAAGAATCAATTCACAAGCTGCTCGGCACATTGAAGGCCGCCAATCACCTCACAGACCCCCTACCTGCCAATGCTGTTAAAGCCCTCACCCCCCTGCTCCTCCCACTCTGGACCAAAATCATCAACTGTTCCCTTCAACAAGGACTCATCCCAGACTCCCTCAAGATAGGGCAAGTCACGCCTATACTCAAGAAACCCACAGCTGACCCGGCCAACCTAAACAATTACCGACCTATCACCAATATCCCCACTCTGGCCAAATTGCTAGAAAAATGCGTAAAACTTCAACTGACAAAACACGTTGATCAGTTTGACCTCCTCAACCCTCACCAATCAGGATTCAGAGCAAAACATAGCACGGAAACGGCTATGACACACATAATTGATGACGCCCTCCAAATCCTGGATCACAATGAGTCCTGCCTCCTCATCCTTCTTGATCTCTCCTCAGCATTTGATACCGTCAAACACGAGAATCTACTGGAGCTGTTAAATACCAGAATAGGCATATCCGGGACTGTTCTCAAATGGTTCACGTCCTTTCTACACAACCGGTCTCAGAAGTTCAAGATCAACAACGCATTGTCCGCATCTGTGCCCGTAACACTAGGCGTCCCTCAAGGTTCCTCCCTATCCCCCACATTGTTCAACCTCGTCATGGAACCACTCACTACCTTGCTTCAAGCATCAAATATACACTTCCATATGTATTCTGATGACACTCAACTCTACCTCAAGTTACAATCCCCTGAAGACGTCAAGCTTTTGAATGCCACATTAAGAAACACCCAAGCATGGCTGGCCGATAATCACCTCAAACTAAATGCTCTGAAAACTGAGTTCCTTCTGATCTCACCTCCTGCGAAAAAGGCCATCACCCAAACCTGGCTCAATCAGCTAACCGCACTCAATGTCCAGCCCGCCATCGTGGACTCTGCGAAATCTCTTGGCATCACACTTGACTCCAATCTCGACATGCAGCAGCATATTAGCAAAGCAACTAAGGGTGCCAACTTCCAAATCAACACGTTGAGAAAACTCAAACCCTTCCTACCACCCAAGGACTTCCAAACTGTTGTACAAGCACTAGTCATTCCTCGCATAGACTACGGAATTGTTGCTCTCAGCGGGCTTCCCCTAACAACAACGGCACCACTAAGAGCCTCTCTGAACGCGGCCGCGAGACTCATCACTGGCTCAAGAAAACACTTGCATATATCCCCTGACTTAAAAGCCCTGAACTGGCTGCCTTTTGAAGCCAGAGTTCAGCTGAAAATTGCCTGTATGACACACTCGGCCGTACACCACAAATCACCCAACTACCTCACTCACAAGCTGACTATATCAGGAGGCTCAAGATCCAAAAGAAGCACAAAAAATCTCCTCCTGAAACCCCGTAGATTCCGGAAGGAAAAAACATACAAACGCTCCTTCTCAGGAATGGCACCTAGGATCTGGAATGCACTCCCGCCAGAAACTAGGCTTATCCCCTCCACTGTACTCTTCAAGAAAGAGGTAAAAGCCATCCTTATGGCTAAGTTCACCTGAACCCTACTGTTACTAGAACAATAACATTACACGGCTACTACATTATCGGCTACGTGAATGTTTATCTGTGTTAGACTCGTTTTTTTTTTTATTTGTTTTTTTTTAGTGCTACTGGATCAAAATCATTACACGGATGTTATACTAGTGGTTTCCAGATTGCTTATTAGGGTTTATACTAGGAGTTGATTGCTCTACTAACTTGCAATTCACTTACTACTGACTACTAGACTGTTTTCAACAGTGTGTTTACTCACCCTCTGGGGTGCTATTATCTTATTCGATTCGACATTGCACGGCTTCTATATTATTGTTTCCTGACTGTTATTAGTATGTATACTCTTTTGTGATTGCTACCTCACCTTGCAACTCATTCACTTCTGAATATTGTACTGTTTCAAGAGTTTGTCTACCCTACCTCCTATTTCTGTAAAACGCTCTGATATCTGCAAAGATCTTGTCCACGCTATATAAAACTTTAAAAATAAATAAATAAATAAATAAAGATAGCTCAGAAGTAGAGTCCAAAATGCAAGAACGTTTATTCCTAGAAGCTCAGACAGACAATATGGTTCACAAAAAGAAAAATGCAAACAATATACTTCATAACACAAATAAATTGTTAATATCAGACATAGATCAATCGATGAAACTCATAACGAAAATAAAGCCAGAAGGTGTGGCTGGACCGAAAGGAATCCCCAACGCACTATTTAAAGGAAATGTGACATATTGGGCCCACTAATTTTTACCTCTATTTAATGAGCTGTACTGCACAAATCAAATTCCGGACTCATTCAAAGGTAACATCATTCAAATGATTTTTAAATGTGGAAATCAGTCATCACCTATAAATTAAAGGCTTATAGCCCTAAATGCTGTAGAAGCGAAGCTCTAATCCTCTTTCCTATTGGAGCACCTCAAATCACTGACAGAGGATAATAAGCTAGATATAGGGCTGGGTTGGGAACATCAATAAATCTAACAGCATTAACATTCTTATCTGAAAATGCTAAAAACAAGAAGAAGGCCTGTTTTGCAGACTTTAAGTCTGCATTTGATTGAGTGCGTTGCAGGTTCTTATGCTAAAAATGTGCTAATTGGGACTTTAAAAGCAGTTTGCTGAGGTCTATTAATTATATGCAGGAACCTGGGCACAGGTTAAAATTGGAGATGGCAATCGAACAACAAACAAAATAGAGACAAGGAACGGAATAAAACAGGGGTGTGCTACCCCCATGCTTGTTTAATTCATATCTTGCCGACCTTGCAGAAGCACTTTATAAAGATAACTACCACCCGCCTTTCCTGGCTAACAAGGAAATAAGATGTATTCAGTGTGCAGACGACATTGTCCTATTAAGACAAACACCAATAGGACTGCAACGCAGCATGAAGGCTCTGAAAATGTACATGAACAAATATAGATTAGAATTAAATCTGCAAAAAATAAAAGTGGTTCGACTGGTAGGACCCGATTCACAGAACTTCCTTAGACAAAATTCACAGAATGCACTTACTACTTTCGGCATTCATAGAATGCACTTACTACTTTGAGTATTCACAGAATGAACTTACTACTTTTGGTATTCACAGAATGGATTTCCGACTACTAACTTTACGTCCGCACTCAGGCCGGAAATTCGCCCCGGAGCAGAATTTCCGCTTACAAGCTGGAATCTGCACTTACAGCCCTGAATCTCCGCTTAAGGACTGGAGTCTCCGATTTTGGGCTGTAATACACGAACTGTGGTCTTTGATCATTTTTTCTCAAGGATAAACACCAGTCCGAGTGCCTACCATCGTCCACCATACAGCAGGTGACACACTGCAGCCAATCCCAGCCCCGCAGAATGTAGAAATGCAGAGCAGATACACACAAATCCTTTCAACATCTCACTGAATGTTTTTGTTGCTCTGCCCCTTGCCATGTGGCAAAACTCCTTGAGGAGGAGGAGGAGGACAGCAGAGAGGATCTTCAGACAAAGGATCAACCTATTTGAATGTCCAGCCAAGATGTAAGAGCCAGGTAGCGTTTCCCTCCAGAAGTCATCCTGGATATGGTATGTGAGTGGGAGCAGGAACTTGATTTTGTTGCCTGCTGCTCCCATGCAATACCAGCCTATCTCAAGATCCTTTCTGCTCTCCATTTATTTGCCACTGGGTGTTTCCAAAGGGTCTCCAGTGACCATGTGGGCATTTCCCAGGCAAGCCAGTCCTGGTGCCTGCATCAGGTACTGAGATGCATATCTGCTAGAGCCCGCAACCACATACAAATGCCCCATACACTGGCCAGGGACAAAGGGCAGCACAAGATTTCTATCTTATTGCACACTTCTCACGTGTGGTGGGTGCAATTGATTGTACACATGCGGCCCTTCAGCCACCCTGCCGCATTGCACACATCTTCTGCAACAGTCATCAATGGTATTCCATCAATGTGGAAGCTGTCTGTCGTTCATTGATGTGCATGCAGTGTTCCCAGGCAGTACCGATGACAGCTTCGTATTCCGCATGTCACCTCTTGCCTGGCGGATGGCTGCGGGAGAATTTGGCAACATGTGCCTATTGTGTAAGTACCAAGGATTGCAAATGAGGGATATGTGTCATTGAAATATCTGAATGCCACACAACATTAACCATTGTACAATAAGAATCATAAAGCTACATACTTGGCCCAACAGACACTGCATGTACTAAAGTATTGATCATTTCCTGTGCAAATCAAAGAGGGAAATGTAACCAACCACCCTTTCTTCCCTCCTTAGGCGACGCTGGGTATGCACTCTCCCCACATCTCCTCACCCCTTACAGGCATGCAAACACTGTACCTCAGCGTAGGTACAATAGAGCACACATACGGACTAGAGCCATCATAGAGCTTATTTCTGGTCTGTTAAACTCGCAATTCAGATGTCTTGACTGTACAGGAGTGTGCTTCTGTACTCCCCTGAAGTTGTGTGCAAGATCACATTAGCCTGTTGTGTTTTGCACAATATTTCTTTAACGCATGGCTTACACATACCTCTCAAACTTCGGCTAGCTCTGAATCTGGGAAATGAGCCATTGCACATAACCGAGGTCAGGGCATGCAAGTTCGCGATCAGCTCGTTGCCACGTATTTCACATGACCAACCTGTGGTGTCATGCACAAATTGTGGTTTGCTGTCTGTTGTCAATGATGAAACTTGTAAAGACACAAGTGTGTCAATATATTCCATCCTGAGACTACTTTGCAAGCCACACACACTGTATGTAAATCACGGCTGTTGAACAGTAGTCAAAAGGTTGATCATGCCTCAGGTCATGTGCCCATGTCAGCGATCAGTGTAGCGGATGTCCATAAACAATCTATTCACGCAGATGAAAAATGATACATGTTCTTAGTATCCTACCTGGTCCTTATGAGGATGGGTCAATCAATCATAAAAGGCAATAACCATTGCCGTCTCAGGCCTTTGCACTCAACAGATTTGACTCCCCCACAAATGATGGGCCCACAACGTGAGTGATGATGTGATGGGTGAATCAGGCACCATGTGTCTGTGATATACATCACTGTTCCATCCCATTGTAACACATTACACAACTCTTGTAATGAGCACTCAAGATGGACTACACGTACCAAAATGCAAATTAGGAAAAACGAAACTGGGGTTTGATATTGTGTCACCCCCGCCCCCTGTCCATGCAGAAATTTCATTAAATGGCTGCCAACAATTTCCTGTGATGTATTTCCTGGCTCCCACTTCATGTATAACATTTCCTGTATGAAATATTGTGTTCTGGGTCAATTTCGGAGGTAACGGCCCGAAAACCTAACTTCCAGTTTCAGACCCGCCGCTCAGGAACCGGAAACAGATGAGGATCATGTGATCTGGTTAGTGTACCATCACAAATGACAGCTCACACTATAGCACTGAGGCGTTAAACTGAAATGTACATTAAACAAAGAAACTCAGTAACTCCACCCACAACTTTCTGTATGTTTGCGATCACCCCAGTTCTCAAAAGCTGAACCTGTCGGCTCATTGATGTTGTTAACATGGCTGTCCAAGATCCAGCAGCTGTAGAGGGAAGTGACAACATTCTCAATGATCAGCATTACTAATTGAGAAACAGGTACATGTGACACTCATAATATGTATGTCACTTTGTAAACAACAACTGTTTATTCCATACAAAAGGGGATCTTGATCTCTGTCATGGTTTAGTAATCTAAGCTAGTGACACAATGTATGCCAGAATTACCTGATGGACGAGTGTGAGAGGGTGTCCCTGCTGCAGCCAGGATGTCATGCTTTCCCCCGGATGGTGTACGCTACACCGGTGTCATCCTGTCAGCAGCTGTGATAAGACATACATGTCCATATTTGAGTACAACAGATGGTAGCTGTGAGCTAACATGTCATTCTCAATAACCATTGACTGGGTAATCCAGGACAATGTGCGGAATGCTTCACTCATGGACTTTACATGTGGTCTCCTGCTCACATGCAGTAGTTGCCACCTGTTACCTCTATACAGCACTGACATCAATAAGATGACACATGAACAGACAAACTTGTATGAGAAGGTTACTGACATTTCAAGGAAAGGGATAACTGACCCAGACTCCTCCGCATTACACTGATTTCACATTCACCATTAAAACCAACAGGTGAGTATAATGTTCTCTGTTGACAAGTCAAAAGGTGTTCATGTGTGAGATGTGCGATAGTCAGGTTCATAATGTTGATCATTTGTGCTTCCCTACCCAAGAAGTCACAAAGGTCATTTCTGACTCAGAATACACAGATTTCTTATGTCCGTCCTTTGAGTGTCCTCTGGTTGCATAACCTAATTCCAACACCATGGTAGTATTTAGCTGACAACAGATGGTGTCCTGTACAGCAGACATCCTAACTGCATATGACAACAACTCACCTATATGTAAATACGGTAGAAGAGAAGGCAAACAGAATGCAACATTTGGTAATGATCCCACATTGCGGCTAAGTGGAGAAGCTTTGATGCTTTCCACCTGCACTGGATTAGCGTGTTGCTTTTCAGCCAAGTGATTTGAAAATGTAACTGCATGGAGATTCCACTTAGGAGCCCATACACCCATCTCAAAGGTACACAACTGGTATCAGTGTGAGCCTCATCCATACCAATTTTAATATTATTTTGCCATAGATATTTTGCTAGGCAGTTTTCATATCACTGAATTGCAATCCTGTTGTGTTTTAGACACTTTATGTGACACATTGTACTATTTTAAGTCCATTATGCCCTCACTTGGCATACATGTTGTGTCATCCTTTCATTAGCCATATCTCATAAATGCCATATGTGAGCATATTGTGATGCAGGGCAACAGTGTTGTACAACACATACAACATACTGTGGAGATCAAAGGCAAATTTAATGAGCATTCAGGTACATTAATATTGAGTTTACTCACCATGGCCCAGCACCGGTCCAGTGTGTGGTCCCAGACCAGATGCCACAGTCAATCATGTAGCAGAAGTCAGGGTGTGTCTCTGATTCTGGGATCACCTCATTGTACCTACAATGATAATTGTGTTTGCAACTTTACATTTCTGCTGGCACATGTGACGCACTCAATTACAGGCACAAAAGATAAGCACAAGCAGTTGTGAGCACCACCTTTGCAGAAGTGTGTGTCACTTAATATCATGAGTGATCCCAAATATAACTTATAATGGGCCCACTACCTATAAATGCCGTATGTCAGAATTACATGACTCTAAATCCTGAAATAAGGTCCACTATTGTGTTTTGTTGATGGCCATCCAATGTAAGAAGTACATGACCAGCTGGGTGGACTGGGCGATTTCACGTATAGCGAAAACATTCTGAGATAGCGGCAGCATTGTCATTACTACTGACAATGGTAGCTCACGTCTTGTTCCTCATTGTCATATTTGTTAATATTTGAATACTTGATTATGTTATGTTATGTTATGTTATGTTATGTTATGTTATGTTATGTTATGTTATGTTATGTTATGTTATGTTATGTTATATGGGGGATTTCTATAGCGCTCAGGTACTCCGAGGAGTGTCCCGGCGCTTAAGATCCTCAACTGTACAGATGGGCGGGAGAGCGGAAATACTTTACTGAGTAAAACGCAGGGTTTTAAGACTCTTCCTGAAGGTAAGCACATTGCCAGTGGTTCTTAAGGACAAGGGAAGGGCGTTCCATAGCTGAGGTGTGAGGAGTTTGAAGGAACGTCCGGCTCACATAGCTCGCCGCGTAGCAGGGACCACGGCCAAGGCCAGGGTGGCAGATCTAAGTGATCTGGAAGGCAGATAGAACTTCATCCATTTCCAGAGATACATGGCACCCAGGCCATGCAATGCCTTAAAGGCCATGTTTTAAAGACAATCCGCTTTTTAATCGGGAGCCAGTGAAGAGTTGTAAGAAGAGCACTGGCATTGGCCCTCCTGGTGAGACCAAATATTGCGCGCGCTGCAGAGTTCTGGACAACATGCAGGCGAGAAAGGAGAACTTCAGGGAGGCCCAGGTACAGTACATCAGCATAATCTAGGCGGGAGCCAATCAGTGCCTGTACCGTAATTCTTCTATGGTCAAATGACAATAGGGGCAGAAATTTCCGAATCATCTTTAAGATGGCAAAACATTTGCCCACCAGGCCCGATACCTGGGGTTAGAGCGTGAGGCCATTATCAATTTGTATCCCAAGATTTTTAGCGACCGCTGAGTCACTAGCATGGGGAAACAGCGGCGGGCCATCAGGCCTTCCAACTGGGATCAGGGGGGCAGCCAAAAAAAAAGTACTTCCGACTTATCGGAGTTGCACTTGAGGCTGTTCTGCTGAAACCAGCTAAAAACAACCCCAAGGCAGTCCCTGATGCTCTCACCATCAAAGTCGGAGCCCTTGTCGCACGTGAAAAGAGCTGGGTGTCATCATCGTACAACATGATCTGAGCTCCATGAGCCTCCGCCAGAGCCGCCAGTGGAGACATATAGATGTTAAAAAGAGTGGGGCTCAATATACAGCCCTGAGGCACTCCCACCTCCAATGGCGGCATCCTAGCAGAGAAAAGGGGAGCCCAGACCATTTGTTGTCGATTGGCAAGGAAAGATTTAAACCAGGTAAACCCCGACCCCCTAAGACCGATCTCCCAGAGTCTAGAAAGGAGACGGTCATGGGGGACGGTGTGAAAGGCAGCCGAAATATCAAGCATCACCAACATGGCTTTTCCCCCGGTGTCCAGAGTTTCCCTTATGGCCTTGGTGACTTCGAGCAACGCTGTCTCGGTGCTCATGTTAGATCGGAACCCTGACTACGACAGGTGTAGGATATTGTGTAACTCAAGAAAGTTGGCAAGAGTAAGATGGACATGCTTCTCAACCACTTTCGTCTACAGACACTAATACAACATAGTGGGGACACCTTTTTGACTTGTGGCACTCAATTGCAGGATTGAATACCCAGGTCTGGGACTGTTGTTGGAATACATGTTATGTTCACCAATTACAAAGGTATGATGAGCCATGACATATTGGGCCAGACGTAGGTGTCAAAATACCGGTCGGAACCGACCGGTATTTGGGCATTGGTATGTAGGGGTTTGAAAAACCTACAGATTCGGTAATTTTACCGAATCAGTAATTTTACTGAATCGGTAAAATTACAGAATCGGTAAATTTACAGATTCCATAAATTTTACTGATTCAGTAAAATTACCGATCAGTAAAAGTACCGAATCTGTAATTTGCTATGTAGGTAGCACTGTTAACAATGCTACAGGCCATTCAGGATTCGGTATTTACCATTTAATACCATTACATGGTAAATAACGAATTCGTGTGTACATGCACATCTGTGCATGTACACCTGTGCCATGTGGCACACAGACATGCCCTAAGGGCATGTATGTATGTCCCATGGCACACAAGCCTGAAACATGGGTGCAACAGGGTGTCAAAGTGACACCCTGTCCCCCTTGTAAAATCGGTAAATTTACTGATTCGCTAATTACCGATTCGGTATTTGCTATGGAATCCTATGGGCTTCAAGGCCCATAGGATTCCATAGCAAATACCGAATCGGTAATTATCGAATCGGTAATTACCGAATCTTACCGATTCAGTATTTTTACCGAATTTTTTACCTACATAGCAATTACTGAATAGTAAATACCGAATCAGTAAAATTCGGTATTTACCATTCGGTAATTTGCTATTACCTACATCTGGGCCCTTCTATTTTATGTTTCAATATTCCCAAATGTCATTTGCAAAAAGATGAATGTCCATTGACAAATCCAATAGTTATTAAGCTAGTTTTTTTATCTCTGATTACCTTTCACATTCAGGCACTACATGTCCCTCTGTTGTCTCCTTACAATGTATGCCTTTTCACCATCTCCTAACCAGTTTGACTTACCAGTTTGTGAGGATGGAATGCCTTGCTCTGGACGATGTTGTTTCCTCCCAGAAGAAGCAGGAACCTCTGCTTTTGCGATTGTCTGTGCTCTGGCTGAGTATGTCAATAGGTGAGAAGAGAGAAAAGTAACCAACTGGGAAATGTACATGTGGAATTTTTCAGGCAGACCCCATATCTTATGAATGCTAACAGACAGGGCAGGTAGGTGCAGTGGGGCGTTGGGGATGTAATGGTGTGGCAGTCTGAGAAATGAACAACAGATCATGGTCTGTCGAGTGACCTCTGGTGGCCAGCAAGTCTGGGCACGCCCCCCGCAAGCAAGTGGTAAAGAACTTAGGGGTTTGGTTGGACTCATTCTTAAACTATTGAGTCCAAACCAAAAAAATAGCAGGTATTTGCTTTGTACTTCTACGGTGGCTTAGGCCGCTGATGGGCCTCTTAGATACCTCTATACGTCAGTTCATTATCCAAGCGGTGGTCTTATTTACACTTGACTATGCTTGCTCCCTTTATTTAGGGTTCAAACAAAGCAGAAGTTCTGAGGCTGCAAAGGACACAAAATGCAGCAGTCAGAACATTTCTAGGTCTGCGCAAGTCCTGCTCTGTGTCGAGCGCCATCCGTTGCCTTGGCTTCCGGTAGCCAGGTGCATTGAATTCAAGGCCCTGTGCATCTTTTTTAAGTCATTGAAAAAAGCCACCCCGCCTATTTTAGCTAATCTTCTTTCATCGTATGTTCTATTGCGCCCCCTCCGGTCAGAGGGTCAGCATTTGGTGGTCCCCCGGAATCATAGAGTTCGGGCTGGTGGCCGCTCTTTTTGTTATGGAGCTACCGCGCTATGGAATACCCTTCCGTTGCAGATTCGGGGCCTAGAGAACTACCTGGAATTTAGGAAGGCCATCAAGACTCTTCTGTTCCCCACTAACTGGTGTTTCTCTGTGATCTGTCAGTCTTTCTTTCAGCGCTGGGCCGCCCTATATAAGACACCCTAACATAACATAACATCTGTGAATGACAGACTTTGATCTGAGGATTCTCTCATCTACTGCTTTGTGATTTTTGCTGGCACAGGGTGAGTTACTTCTTGAATAATTTGTTGCAGATTTATAGGCCCCTTGCTGGATATTTAAGCCGCCGTTGTATCACTTATGTGACACAGCGGTGGCAGAAACCATGTGCCACGTTGCGACTTACAACGTGACGCATCTAGGGAGATGCGTCACGTTGTGTACCCTTGCCCAACATTAAACCTGCGTCAGGTTTAATGTAAGCAGGTTGGGTATTCCTAAGTGAAATGCCTCGTGAAAGTGATGCAGTGAAATCCACTACATTCCACAGAGTCACTTTTCATAGGCAGCTGCGATGAAACCTTATGCATGCTTGAAGAAGACATAAGTAGTGGCGCAGCACATTAGGTTGGGTGGTACATGAACATTGTTGGAGTTGCATTGCACTTGCGACACAACTCCAGCAAAGCGCTGCCCTTATGCCATCAGAAGAGACACACATCTGTCTATCCCTGTGCCATGGTGCGCAGCATTGCTAATGCGGCGCATCCGTAGTGGTGCAAGGGTAGAATTGCGTGTTGCATTGGTGCTGGCGCATTCCCAGCTAATAGTCCTTGTAAATATGCCCCCTTGTATTGTCCCAAGTTATTTTCAGTTGATTTCCATATGCCCCTCAACCCTTTACATTTTTGACTGACTCAGACACATCTTGGTGAGTGGAAAGGGCACTTTGTCAATTGCTACTTAGAAGTGTTAGGTATATACGGCAGCAGTACTGTGCCCATGTTATCAATAGTGGGAGAGGGATTTGCCATTTCTATTACAAAGGATTTTGGAACTTGTGGTGCTACACACAGAGGGGAACACATGAGTCTCTGATTGACTATATTTTTATATACACTTTGTACAACTTCCTTACTCACAATGCTAGTGCAACACAGACAATCTTTTCATGCACGTTTTCTTATGATTCAATTTACCTAGTGCCACGTTGCGGACATCATTGACAGGAAGCCCATGGATCATGTGGGGTGGATTGTGGTGAGGATATCCTCCTCTAGTGGGGTGAGATGGAGGCGGGTTCCGGAGTGTGGGGCAGGGAAGATCCTGTTCAATTCGATCCTCGAGTCCTTCTCCTTCACACTCTGCTTTTTATCCTGCCACTTCTCCTTGATATCCTGAACTGTGCGCCTGTCTTCCCCCAAAGCTGTGACAGAAGTGGCTAATTGCTGACATTGAGCTGCCTTTTATGTGCCACTGGTGCAGTAAGGTGGGTGACCATATAGGCATGTGTGGTTCCTCACTATGCACTCCACAAGCATGGTGGTCTCCTCAGTGGTAAAATTCTTCTTCCTCCTCATTTGTTCCATTTTCCTCTGGCGATGTACAGTGATTGTAAATAAAAACTCTCTGTGGCCAAACCCGTTCCTTCAATGGGTGCTGCTTTTATATGTTTATTGGTGGTGGTCTTGCAGTTAGTGTTAATTGACTGCAGGTGGAGCGTGGTGGGGATGGTAGGCACTTGATACGTTCAGCAGGCCAAAATGGTTGTATTCCGGCAGAAAATTAGGAGTTCCGGCCTGGAAGCGGAGACTCTGTGCTATAAGCAGAGATTCCGGCTCGAAATCGGAATTTCTGCTCCGGGGGCGGAATTTCCAGTCCGAGTTCGGACGTAAAGTTAATAGTCTTAAATCCATTCTGTGAATACCAAAAGTAGTATGTTTATTCTGTGAATACCAAAAGTAGTAAGTTAATTCTCTGAATACCAAAATGGTAGTAAGTTTAGGATTTTGTCTTACATTCAGTCTTTGAATACCAAAATGATAGTAAGTTTAGGATTTTGTCTTAAGTTCATTCTGTGAATACCAAAATGGTGGTAAGTTTAGGATTTTCTTTTAAGTTCATTCTGTGAATAGGGCCCGTAGACTGCAAATAAAATTCCTACTCCCGGTTCCTAGGATTCTATATTGAGCATCAAATGAAGTACACACAATACTCTGCAGCCTTCGTGGCAACAGCCCAATCGTTAACTTATAGTTTTAAGCTAATAAAAATGAAATTGAGCTGCCAGTCCTTTGCCCACCTGCTATTGGTAATGCGTTCCAAGTTAATGCCAACAGTTATGTATGGCACAGAAATGATGAAGGGTCATAAAGCAACCATCCTAAACAAAATTCAAATGAGAGTACACAAATCAGTTTTTAATATATCAAAATCAGACTCGCCAGCCCATGTCCGTCTTGAGTTGGGATTGATAAATCAAACATTTCAAGGTAAAACAGCTTTTTTGACCTTATGCTGGAGATTGCGCGCATCTGAAAGAGACAATATTGATAAATTGTGCTGTTAGGAAATAAAAGAATAAAAAGTGATGAACAAAAAAGGAACTTGGGGATCTTACCTAGTGTAGGTAATTGAAGAATTAGGCGTGCATGAGGTTAGGATGGCGAATATGGGAAAAGCAGCTTTTTATCAGTTCATGCATTTTGGCAAATCAAAGATCTCACTCCCAATTGGAAATATCGGTTTCAAAATCAAGAATGTTGGCTGTGTAAACATAAGAAGGAGTCTTTAGCGCATATTCTCTGTGTGTGCCCAAAGTTTGGATTAGAAAGGAAAAAGGCATTGAAAACAAATTTACAGCATTGAAATTCTGTACCTGCAGGCAAGGGGTAACAACTTGGCTGGGAGGGAAGCTCACTCTCACTTGTCTGCAGAGGGGTAACATAATTAAAACTCATGTTCAAAGAAATAGGCCAAATAAAGGCCTAATAACACAAAAAGCACAAATGTGAAGATCAGTTGGATTACAAACCAACCAAGAGTATAGTGATCCTAGACTAAATGATTAATGCAGGTACCCTATTAAGAAGACATTTTGGATTTAAGGAAAATACAACAATTAGTCACAAACGATGATCTTGAAAGGAACAAATAAATCCCATCTCATACACAAATTTTGAAAGGATACAGGAGTTATTTTATATCTTGTTCTGACTGTAAAGAAACACCTCTTGGCAGTGTTCTGTTGCATGAGAGATTTGTGAAGTATATTAGGTATTTAAATGAGACGACATTATGAATTTTCTCTTATATTAACACTTATTTTAAACATTTTGTAAAATAAGTGCACAAAAGCTTTTATGAATGTTTTCAAGTGTAATGGTTTTATAAAGACTGAACACTAGAATAAAACTTATGTCACTCAAGTTATCAGGTATCATCTTCAGTTCAAAGGTAAACCGAGAGTCTGAGGCCTAGCACTACTCTGCTATTTAGAATATAGAGAGGTTTGTTTGTGAAATACTGGTCTGTGTGTGTGCGTGTGCTGAACTTGTGGTAAAAGTGAAACTCTGAGTCTCTGCCTCTGAGTCTTCTTATCTTGATATACTCCACATGAAGCTTACCTTGCTTCTCTCCTTCTCCTTGACTCTAAAATACAGTTTCTTTTTCACATTCCACAGGCTTCTTCTAGACTCCTTCACAAACAAAAGGCGAAAACTAGCTGAGCTCAACAATACTCCTGCTTCTCTACCTGAACAGTGCAAAGAGGCCATAAAAACAGGACATACCTTAGGAAAATGCAGATGCACTACCGAATTTAGCAATACATATAATTTTTCTTTTAACAATCATATTAACACCTTGGCTGCTATGGGTTTTCCCCCTGGGTGCTGCAATTTAATAAATCCCACTTTACATGACAAAGCCAGCTCATCATAAGCACAGGGCAGGTAAAGCCCATGACGAGCTGGCTTTGTCATCAGCACTGAAGGGGTTAACTAAGAAAAGTGGGTGGGTGGGTTCACACCCAAAACCCAGAAGAAGGAACATTTAGGTACATGGTAAATTGGGACTCGGGCGGAAGGAATGTTTGAAATAGATCTATCTGTACTCTGTCATACTCATTCATTGTTTACTTCTAAAAACAGATTGATGGCAAATGATGTACTGTTGCTTATTTTCCAGCTGAATGTTGGCAATGCGTTGTACTGTTTGTCTTTGTCAAACCTTTCCTCAAATCCCTTTATCCATTCATTCATTAAACCCATAACCCGCTTCCCCTGAGCTATTTGATTTATTGTTTAAATTACACCATCAATGGATCACACACTTGTTAGGGTGGATGTGGTGAAAGCAACACCAACTTACTATATCTTTGAAGCAGTAGCCTACACCAGCCCTTTACCAACATGTGCATTAAAAACGATTCATAGTTTTTTAAACATAGAATGAACAGCTTCAGTCATCAGCATCATCATAATTAATGCCTTGTATTGCCTAACTGTAAACTCCTAAACTTAGCTTGTCAAATCCATACTTTGACTCTATTTTTCATAGCTTGTGAATTTCACAAATGATACTGTTAACTCCACATTAGCCAAAATATACTAGTAATGCTATTGTTTCTATATCAGCACAATCAGTCATTCTCATTGTGTCATCATCATCACTTAGTACTCAGGTGGTGTAAATTGTTTGTAAATCTTTTATAAATATATAACCCTCTTACTCAGTTTTTCTACTTATATTTAGCCATTCAGAACAATCCTGCAGTTGGAACTCACCTGGGTGGTACTGGAAGTGGAGCTTCACTTTTGAATCTGTGATGCCTCTCTTGTTACTGCTGCACGTATATTCAGGTAAGATAATTAGTATAGATGAAATTTAACTTAGTAAGAAACAAATTAACTGCTACTGCTTTTCATCTAGATAGTTCAGACCCTGCACACAATATAGTCTAGGTCATCTCATCATGGCAGCATTCTCCATAATGGTGAAGATAGTTAGAGAAGTTTAACCTTAGACTCTATAACTAAGTGTTACAAACACAAAAACAGGTAAGAGCGGTTGGGCTGGGTAGAAGTGGGATTTTGAGAGATAGTGCCAAAACACAATTAAATAAATAAGTAATTTTGTGTCGTCATCATATCTCAAAATACCCTCCACCTGGCCCTGTCGCCTACTATTCTTACGTGTACGGGCAGTGGCTGTGTGTAATAATACTTGAAGGCAGCAGTGCAAAGTAAAAGTAAAATAAAATACTTTGTAATATAAAAATAGTTTCCCTCTTTATTTATTTACAAAGCAACCTACCCTCCTCACCCAAACAACATTCCCACCCCTCTCCCAAAAAAAACTGACCCAAGCCCCAATACTCATAATGTTCAATAAAGCCTCTTGAGTCTCACTCCCAACTCCCAACTTCCTTTTCACCTTCTCCACCCGGACACAACAAACAACACATCCCTCCAACCAAAACAAAATATTAAAAAAGGGTTAGAAGGGTCAGAGGTTGGTCCATGCTCTGCTCCAGTGAGGTGCGATGGCCCTTGACAGTGTCCAGTAAGCATGGGCGGATTTTGCGGATTTTTGGTAAATTCGCCATCCGCGAACACTCGCGAATTTACCGAAAATCTGCAAATTCGCAGGCAGCAGATTTATTTTTCTTGGTGATACAATTTTGCGGCGCGCGGCGTTTACTTACCGTCATTCAGCGTTTGCCGAGTTGTTTTTCTTGATATTTTGCGAGTGCTGCGCCATTTTTGATCGCGGGAATTTGGCGAGCGCGATTACATAATTGCGGCTTGCCAACTTGCACAGCGAGAGTTTGTCAACGCGAGAACGCCGTGATCACGTATCGCGGTACTTCGCAATTGCGAGCTTGGAGATGCGGCGAGCAGCAACAATCTCGCACTCGCGAAAATACAAAATTTGCAATTCTGCACAAGAAATCCACCAGCAAGCAGCATAAACCTTCTGGAAATGATGATTTTTATCTGAATAACTCCTCAGGTTGACATTTGCCTGCACTTTTTTTGCAAGGAGTCCATTTTGGGGAGGGGGGGGGTGGGAGGAAGGAAGTGCCCCACAGTCTTCAACTTCCTGTTCCTGTCCAGCAGGCTCCTCCCAGTGCTTTGTCCATCTCCTGGTCACTTTTCATTTGGATCTGGAGCTGGAAGGATTACTTTTTGTGGATGCTGCTGGATATTTGGATTTGAGGCCTTTTTGACTTTCTTTGGATCACTTTTGGATTAGAAATTTCACAAGTGAGTTTGTTGGGGGCATTACAGTTGCTGCAACTACAATTTTGGAATTTTCGATTTTTGGGCTGTTTTGGGGCCTTTTGCCCAGGGGTACTCAGTGGTGGGTGCACTGAGTCTTTCTGTGGGGTGTTTTGAATTTAAACATCATGGAGGGGCTGGATGGCTTGGGATTGTGCTGATTTTTCTGTGATTTTCGTTTTTTTGGCCTGTTTTGGCCTTTTCACCAGGGGTAGTGAGTGTTGCATGGGCCTAGTCTTTCTGTGAGTTTTCTTGAATTTAAACATCACGGAGGGGCTGGATGGCTTGGGATTGTGCTGATTTTTCTGTGATTTTCGTTTTTTTGGCCAGTTGTGGCCTTTTCACCAGGGGTAGTGAGTGTTGCATGGGCCTAGTCTTTCTGTGGTTTTTCTTGAATTTAAACATCATGGAGGGGCTGAATGGCTTGGGATTGTGCTGATTTTTCTGTGATTTTCGTTTTTTTGGCCTGTTGTGGACAGGCCATGTGGTTGGGGGCCATTTTGAGTGTGGCTACAGGCCCTGGCCATGTGCTGGGAGGGAGGGGGGCATTTTGAATGCAGGCAGTGTTCTCAGGCCTGCACCCATTTTGCCTAGCTTTCATCCATTATGCCCAGGGGTAGTCAGTGGTGCATGGGCCTAGTCTTTCTGTGGGTTGTCTTGAATTTAAACATCATGGAGGGGCTGGATGGCTTGGGATTGTGCTGATTTTTCTGTGATTTTCGTTTTTTTGGACTGTTGTGGACAGGCCATGTGGTTGGGGGCCATTTTGAGTGTGGCTACAGGCCCTGGCCATGTGCTGGGAGGGAGGGGGGCATTTTGAATGCAGGCAGTGTTCTCAGGCCTGCACCCATTTTGCCTAGCTTTCATCCATTATGCCCAGGGGTAGTCAGTGGTGCATGGGCCTAGTCTTTCTGTGGGTTGTCTTGAATTTAAACATCATGGAGGGGTTGGATATCTTGGGGTTGTGCTGATTTTTCTGTGTTTTTCAATTATTTGGGGTGTTCATGGGGACAGGCCATGTGGGTGGAGGCCGTTTTGAATGCTGCTACAAGACCTGGCCATGTGCTGGGAGGGAGGGGCCATTTTGATTGCAGGCAGTGTTCTCAGGCCTGCACCCATTTTGCCTAGCTTTCATCCATTATGCCCAGGGGTAATGAGTAGTGCATGTGCCTAGTCTTTCTGTGAGTTGTCTTGAATTTAAACATCATGGAGGGGCTGGATGGCTTGGGATTGTGCTGATTTTTCTGTGTTTTTTAATTTTTTGCGGTGTTCATGAGGACAGGCAATGTGGGTGGGGCCATTTTGAATGCTGGTACAGGCCCTGGCCATGTGCTGGGAGGGAGGGGCCATTTTGAATGCAGGCAGTTAGAGTGGTAAAGACGGATATACAACTATTTACAATAAAGTTACAGGTAACAACTGTATTCAATGCGGTCATTAAGGCCGTGTGGTTTGAGAGTTTGTAAACGGTAAGTCCATTCCAGTTCTCTTCTGAGTAAAGTTTTTCTGTTGTCAACACCTTCTTTGGGATGATGGTTTCCAAGACGATGAATTGTAATTGTGCTATGGTGTGTCGGGCTTCAGAGAAGTAAGCTCCACTCTAACATGGCGTCACCTTGACCCCCACCTTCACCATTCCAACTTTAGTCCTTCGTTCATCTCTACTACCCTACACACACTTTGAAATTTCAACACACACCCCTTACTAACCGTCACACGCCACGCGTTTGTCCAGACTCGTTGAGGTAGCGGCTGCCACCATCATCGATACGAAGTAAGTTCCATGCCCAAACTTATGACTATTTGTTACCTCCATACCTAGTGCCCGTCACCGATTTTATTTTTTGTATCTTATGCACACCCCGCATGTAAGCCTTTACCTTTCACCTCCCCTCCCCTAACACCATTCCACCTTCCGTTTATCGAGCACTTTGCATTTAGCTTTCAGCATCATCAAACTACCTCGACTTCTGATCCTTTTCTGTCTTCCTTTCAGCACTCCGTGATAAAGGGCCACCCGCCCGAAATGCATTGGAGCAGTTTAAATGTATGATGGCAACTTCAATGAGTGTAACATCATAATGATATCTCATCAATGAAAAACTTTTCAACGAAATAAATAGTGAAAAACAACTACAACCTCTTTTGAACTTTTTGAATCATTGTTATGATCATGTACGGTGTGCCTCACTTGGGGATGTATTAGCACTTCGTGCGTACACACCTATCTAGTATCGACTCACGTGTTTTTGACGGAAACACCACCCCTGAGAGCACCCTGAACCTTTGAACTTTCAACATCAACTGAATTCAATTGTCTTTAACTGGGCTGTGCACCACCCACACCCTCTTTTCGATTGTCTTGAATTTAACCATCATGGAGGGGCTGGATGGCTTGGGATTGTGCTGTTTTTTCTGTGATTTTCGATTTTTTTGCCTGTTGTGGCCTTTTCACCAGGGGTAGTGAGTGGTGCATGGGTCTAGTCTTTCTGTGGGTTGTCTTGAATTTAAACATCATGGAGGGACTGGATGGCTTGGGATTGTGCTGATTTTTCTGTGATTTTCATTTTTTTGGCCTGTTGTGGACAGGCCATGTGGTTGGGGGCCATTTTGAGTGCTGCTACAGGCCCTGGCCATGTGCTGTGAGGGAGGGGGCCAATTTGAATGCAGACAGTGTTCTCAGGCCTGCACCCATTTTGCCTAGCTTTCATCCATTATGCCCAGGGTTAGTGAGTGGTGCATGGGCCTAGTCTTTCTGTGGGTTGTCTTGAATTTAAACATCATTGAGGGGCTGGATGGCTTGGGATTGTGCCGATTTTTCTGTGATTTTCATGTTTTTTGGCCTGTTGTGGCCTTTTCACCAGGGGTAGTGAGTGGTGCATGGGCCTAGTCTTTCTGTGGGTTGTCTTGAATTTAAATATCATAGAGGGGCTGGATGGCTTGAGATTGTGCTGATTTTTCTGTGATTTTCGTTTTTTTGGCCTGTTGTTGTGGCCTTTTCACCAGGGGTAGTGACAAGTGAGTGTTGCATGGGCCTAGTCTTTCTGTGGGGTGTCTTGAATTTAAACATCATGGAGGGCATGGGATTGTGCAGATTTTTCTGGTTTTTTTCAATTTGTTTGGGGTGTATAACTGAACTGATGTTCCTCTGTCTTCCATTGCTTTTAGGTGCACAAAACTCAAGAGAACCACCAGTGCCAGGAAGAAGTCCTGCAGCGGTGTGTGTGTGCAGCATAACGTCACGCAACGTCACGTCTGGCCACAGACAACTCTGCAACTCGTGCAACTGCGGCCTGCTGTTCTGACCTGCTCTGAAGAAGATGGCCCCAAAAAAAGTTCTCCGTAGCTCCTGTAGCAAGAAAGTTGCCAGTAAGGAGCAGAAGAAGCAAGTTACCAAGGAGGCTGGTGTGCCGGCCGCCGCGTTTTTTGGGAGTAAAAAAAAAAGTACGCCTGCAGCAGCAGCGGGATCTGCTGGGGACCAAGCTGGGAGCAGCACCCCCGCTCCATTGGGCTCAGTGCCTCCACCACCACCACCACGCCAACTTAAGTCAAAGCCCTTGAGTGCTGCAGAGGCAGTCAGTGTACTTCTTCAATCACCATCAACCAGTGATGTTGGCTCATCGCAAGAAAGTAGCAGCAATGTCCCTGAATCAACACAGGTTGTTGTAACTCATCTGACAAGTGTTGAACAACCACAGCCGCAACAACAACAAAACATGTGAAAGTACAAGCTCAAGTACATGTGGAAGGAGAGGCAGCGCAAGGAGATGCGCAAGCAGAGGTGCATGGAGGGTCACAAGTGCCCACAATAGTTGTTCCTCCCGAAGTAGGGGCACATCAGGAAATTGACAATCAAACCGAGGTATCATTTGAGGAAGCCACTCCTCCTGATGATCATTCATTGTCTTCCACATCCCTAGCAAGGAAAAGATCAAGGGGGGTGTCTACATCTTCTTCAAGCGCACCTCCTTCTGATGCTCTGGATGAAGATTGGGAACCATCACGGCAGTCTGAGAGTGAGGCACACCATGATCTGACAAAGGTACCTAAGCGTAAAAGGAAGATGGTCGAAAAACTCATATCTATGGAGTGTGATGAGGCTCACCAAGAAGTGACGGATACTGCTGCTGATGAAGCCTCTCACGACGACGAGCCAGTCATCATAAAGGTCACTGCAGCCCCAGCGGGCATGCAGCAAAGAGACATTTTGACCCTAGCCCGAGAAGCTGCTGAGCGTGATGATGATGTCGACGAGGAGGCAATGAAAACACAACAATCATTGGAGTTAACCAGTACACCAACACCTACCGCTTCCATATTTCTTCCTCGCAAGAAGGGACCTCCATCCACCTCGACCTCAATTAGTGGTGGTGAAAGTGCAAAACGCACTGAAGTTCGGCAATCCACATCCTCCACTTCATCTGGCATTATCAGCAGGACCACCACCACCAGTATCGCCACCTCCTCCGGCCCCCAAAGACATTTCAAGTCTGCAGTTTGGGACTTCTTTAGTATTTGCCCAAAAAAGGAAAAACGTAGCCATTTGTAGCATTTTTAAGCTTTGAGTTAGTCATGGTAAGTTTGGTGCCGGAGGCCAGAGAGGTCACCTTAGGAGACAGCAGGTTGTTCAATGGTTTGCGCACCTACAGGTGATCAAGGAAGCCCGAATTGCACGTAATGAAAACGTTGATGTTTCATCTGATGATGACGAGGAGGAAGAAGACGTGTCAAACACTTCACTTACACCCAGTACCCCTGTCAGCAGCACACCCCATGTGAGCCACACTAAGAGTGTGGGAGAGAGTGATACACCAATGCGAAAAAGTTCATCAGCAAGCGTAACTGGGTCGAAGATATCATCATCATCATCATCCCGTAAATCCTTGGTCCAGGGCAACATTAAAAAGATGTTGTTTACAGAAGCGCAATATGAACGCAACCACCCACTGACGTGTCTGTATAACACTAAGCTGGCTAAAATGCTAGCTCTGGACCTTCTCCCTTTTTCTTTTGTAGAAGGGGTTGGTTTTCTAGAATTAGTGGCAGCGCTCTGCCCTAAATTGAAGGTTCCTAGCCGGTTCTATTTTGCCCGAGTTGCGGTTCCAGCACTACATGAAGATGTTCTGGAGGTGATTAGGGCAGCTTTGCAGAAGAGTGCTGTTCACACTATACATCTGACAACAGACATGTGGACCAGTGGCGCAGGCGCTGATTACATGTGCATCACTGCACACTGGGTCTCTTTTTCAGGGGTTAAAGCAAAGCTAAACGCAGGTGTTGACCCGGACCAAGTTTTTAAAGCTGCTCGGAAACATGCAACACTAGCCATGTTTGGTTTGGAGAAACTACACACAGCAGAAAACATTTTGGATGTGTTTAACACAAAGGTCCTTGACTGGCTGTCCCCAAAACAACGCCTGATTGGTTATGTTTCCACGGATAATGGCGCCAATGTAGTTAAGGCCATGGAGCTGGGTGAATATTTCAGAGTGCCGTGTTTGGCGCACTGTATAAACCTGGTTTTCAAAAAATTCTTGAGTGATAAAGACAGTGCAGCGTACAGGGTAGTGGACACCTGCCGAAAAATGTGCAACCATTTCAGCCATTCTTTTAAGGCCCGGAAGCATCTGAGGAGCCTGCTATATGAACGTCGAATGCCAGTGAAAGCACTCATCCAGGAGGTGGCAACACGTTGGAACTCAACCTTCTACATGCTTGAGCGTCTGTATGAGCAGTACACGGAACTCAATCACTATTTCTTAACACAGGGTACAGCTTAGAAGGAGGACCTAAGGATGGGTGCGGTGCAATGGGACATAGTTAAAAGCCTGACACGCATGCTTCGTCCTTTTGAGTTCTTCACGTGTGCAGTCAGCAAGGAGGACTGTAATTTGGGAAAAGCTATCCCATTGTTGTACATGCTGGAGCACCAACTGAAGGAGGTGTGTTCTGTGTTTCAAAAAGATGAAAAAAACCAAGACACTTTTGTTCTGGCGGAGAAATTATTAGAGCGGCTACAAGGTGATGAACGTCTTAAAATGATCCACTCAAACCAGCATTACATTTGTGCTACTATTCTGGATCCACACTACAAAAAGGCGCTGCAGGCCAAGAATTCTTTCCTTTTGCTGATGAAGATGTTACAAAGTACAAACAGTGGCTAGCCTCCTCAGCCAAGAGGTTTGAAAGAGAATGGCAGAAAATTGAAGGAAAAGGCAGTACATCAGCATCAGCAGGCCATCCCCAGTCACAACAATCCACTTCTGCACCTGTGGCTGCGGCACAAGTGGCCTCTCAGCCGTTAAAGACACCGGCAACCGGATCATCTGCACCACCAGACACAACAGTAACATTGGAGGCTGAAGAGGATTGGCTAGCTCGGCTTGGGTTTGGTTCTCAAAAGGTCACAGCAACAGCTGAGCACAGTGGAGGAACCTTGGAGGAGCACCTTGAGTCGATGGTGAAGGACTATCTGAATGACTCAACAGAGGTCTATGTTAATGCTGACCCATTGGCGTATTGGCATGAGAAAAAAGAATTGTGGCCACAGCTCTCAAACCTGGCTTTAAACTACTTGTCTTGCCCACTCGCAAGTGTGTCTTCTGAACGTGTTTTCAGTGCTGCTGGTGGCATTGTTACTTCCAAACAGAGCCGCCTCTCACCCAAAAATGTGGAGAGGTTAACAATGATCAAGATGAATCAGCACCTCATACCACCAGATTACAGAGTACGAGAAAGCACGCCAGATGAAGATGAGGTGGACAGCAACATAGATGAGGGAATTTCTTCTCTGTCATGTGACACTGAGCTCACCCTGCCTGAATTCGCAGAGTATGATGACGAAGCCTTATTCTTATTCGTGGACCGTGACACTGAGGTCTGAAAATGAGACAATGAATCAATAACTTTCTTTTTTGTCCTTATTCACTTTTATTCCTGTGTGTCTGTCTTTCTTTGTTGTGCACAGTTAATATAATTCAAACTTTAATCACCTAATCACAAAAACAAGCCCATCAGCAGAACTGTCTTCACTTGTTTGCTTATTGATTTGAAGGTGCCGCAGTCTGCATTCCTCAGGTTCACAAGTTCAGAAGAACATCCTCCTCTATCCTCCTCCTCCAGACTCCTATTTCCATCAAAGCAGAGGGCTGGGTTACGCCCAATGAAGAAAGACTCAGCACTTGTGGGGGTGTTCTACTTCTTTGTGAGTTGACGGCTCAGGGGCCATTGCTGGGAAGCTCTAATACCGGATAAAAGTGGTTTGGACCAAATCCGAGGTGGAAATTTATGGGTGTTTTTGCTGACTTGCTTGCCTTTGCGGTGCTCTTTGGGGGGTTCCGGCTGTTTGTGGGTGATTTTCGGGGTCTGGGAGCACTGCTGGGACACTCTAATCTTGATTGCATTAGCTTTTCAGGAAATCCGTGGTGGTAAACTGGAGTTATGGCCTAGCTACACAGCGCGTTTGGACCGAAGGCCGAGAAATATTGTAAGTATGAGATTTTGCTTTTGGGCTGTTTGGGGGTGTTGTGCTTTTTGGCGGGTGGGTTGGCGGGTCTTGGGGCATTCCTGGGAAGGAATAATACCGGATAGAAGTGGTTGGGACAAAATCCACACTCATTTTTTTGTGCTATTTCTGACATTTTGCTCAATGTAGCGTTTTCAGGGGCCTGTTTGGGGCGCTTCCTGGTGTTTGTGGTGGGTTTTGGGGTCTGGAAACACTGCTGGGACACTCTAATCTTGATTGCATTTGCTTTTAAGGAAATCCGTGGAGGTAAACCAGAGTTATGGCCTAGCTACAAAGCGCGTTTGGACCGAAGGCCGAGAAATATTGTAAGTATGAGATTTTGCTTTTGGGCTGTTTGGGGGTGTTGTGCTTTTTGGTTGGTGGGTTGGCGGGTCTTATGGCATTCCTGGGAAGGTCTAATACCGGATAGAAGTGGTTGGGACAAAATAAATGCTGATTTTTTTTGTTGCTATTTCTGACATTTTGCTCAATGTAGAGTTTTCGGGGGCCTGTTTGGGAGGCTTCCTGGTGTTTGTGGGTGGGTTTTGGGGTCTGGGAGCACTGCTGGCTATGGATACTTTACTTTGCAAGAGGTTTGAAGCAAATCCATGGTGGCTGAGGGGAGTTTGGGCCTAGCTGCAGAACGCGCGCGGAGTGATTTGGGAAATTGGCAAAAAAATGACTAAGTCCCCATTTTTGTACTTTGGCTCTTTGGCTGTTTGGGGGTCTTCTACTCGTTTTCTCCTGGGTTGACGGCTCTGGGGCCATTGCTGGGAAGCTCTAATACCGGATAAAAGTGGTTTGGACCAAATCCGAGGCGGAAATTTTTGGGTGTTTATGCTGACTTGCTTGCCTTTGAGGTGCTCTTTGGGGGGGTTCCGGCTGTTTGTGGGCGAGTTTCGGGGTCTGGGAGCACTGCTGGGACACTCTAATCTTGATTGCATTTGCTTTTCAGGAAATCCGTGGTGGTAAACCGGAGTTATGGCCTAGCTACACAGCGCGTTTGGACCGAAGGCCGAGAAATATTGTAAGTATGAGATTTTGCTTTTGGGCTGTTTGGGGGTGTTTTGCTTTTTGGCTGGTGGGTTGGCGGGTCTTTTGGCATTCCTGGGAAGGTCTAATACCGGATAGAAGTGGTTGGGACAAAATCCACACTGATTTCTTTTGTTGCTATTTCTGATATTTTGCTCAATGTAGCGTTTTCGGGGCCTGTTTGGGGGGGCTTCCTGGTGTTTGTGGGTGGGTTTCAGGGTCTGGGAGCACTACTGGCTATGGATACTTTACTTTGCAAGAGGTTTGAAGCAAAACCATGGTGGCAGAGGGGAGTTAGGGCCTAGCTGCAGAGCGCGCGCGGAGTGATTTGTGAAATTGGCAAAAAAATGACTAAGTCCCCATTTTTGGACTGTTGCTCTTTGGCTGTTTAGGGGTCTTCTACTTGTTTTCTCCTGGGTTGACGGCTCTGGGGCCATTGCTGGGAAGCTTTAATACCGGATAAAAGTGGTTTGGACCAAATCTGAGGCGGAAATTTTTTGGTGTTTTTGCTGACTTGCTTGCCTTTGAGGTGCTCTTTGTGGGGGTTCCGGCTGTTTGTGGGTGAGTTTCGGGGTCTGGGAGCACTGCTGGGACACTCTAATCTTGATTGCATTTGCTTTTCATTAAATCCGTGGTGGTAAACCAGAGTTATGGCCTAGCTACACAGCGCGTTTGGACCGAAAGCCGAGAAATATTGTAAGTATGAGATTTTGCTTTTGGGCTGTTTGGGGGTGTTGTGCTTTTTGGCTGGTGGGTTGGCGGGTCTTGTAGCATTCCTGGAAAGGTCTAATACCGGATAGAGGGGGTAAAAGGAGGGGGACTGGCAATTATTACGAAGAATAATTACTCAGTTCGAGTCTCGCCAATATCATCTAAAACTTGTGAAGCCCTACATTTTGCAATTAAGCCAACTCCTTCATACAACCTTCAAGGAGTACTCATATATAGACCTCCAGGAGCACGGGCAGAATTCCTAGCCTCCCTACTCTCCTGGATGGAACCTCTAGCAATCAAAGGTACCTTTATGGTACTGGGGGATTTGAATTTCCATCTGGAAAAAACCGACGACTTTGATACTTCGTCATTGGTGGCTGATCTTGCTACCATGGGTTTAACCCAATTGGTGACGGCACCTACACATGAGGCCGGTCACACCCTAGATGGGATCTTCACGAATATAAATGATATAACTATGAAAGAAATATTACCCCTAACCTGGACTGACCATTTTGCTATCGTGAGTAGCTTTAGCATAAACCAGGCCACCAAAGTTAATCAGAACACCCTACCATCAGAACCATTTAGAGTTTGGAAGGACGTGGATACAAAGATGTTGAGAACATCGCTAGCCGATACTTGGCCATCCATTTCTGAGGATTCCAATGTAGCCGTGCAGCAATTCTCAGATTGGTTAACTTTGGCAGTAGAAACATCTGTGCCATTAAAAACTATATCTAAAAACCGGAGGACGCCTTCAGCTCCTTGGTTTTCGGAATCTTTGAGGAAACAGAAACAGATTTGTAGGAGTGTTGAGAGGAAATGGCGTGAAAACTATGATAGTGAATCTAGAACACTATATAAACAGACATTGGCATTATACAAAAAAATGATCTTGGAGGCCAAAAAAACCTTTTATGAGGAACAAATTAATGGTGCAAAAAATTCTAGCAGACAACTGTATGAGGTAGTGAAGTCATTAACTGGAAACCAACCTGACTTGACCCCCCCCCTCGCAGACTTTCTGTGACGCCTTAGCAAATTTTTTCTATTCCAAAGTGAACGATATCTATGCCGAGTTTTCCACGATCAATTCACCAAGCAATTCGGTACCTACGATAATTGATAAACAAATTACATGTTCACTTACCCAATTTAAAGAGGCTACAGAGGATCAAATAATAGATTTTATCAAATCAATTAAATCAGGCTCCGCTCTTGACTCTTGTCCACCCAAGATTTTTCCTCCAGTGATGGACCTGATCGGTGCGTTTGTAAAGCAAATTTGTAACACCATGTTCACCTCAGGTATTTTTCCAGATAAACTGAAGACTACACTATTAAAACCATTACTGAAGAAACCAGGCCTAGATAAAGAGTTATTAAAAAACTACAGACCTATTGCAAGTTTACCCTTTGTAGCGAAAGTGGTGGAAAAGGTCATGAATGCCCAGCTTTCGGAATATATTGATCAAAATGACTTGCTGGATGAGTCGCAGTTTGGCTTTCGGAAGCTGCATGGAACCGAAACTGCGCTCATCAAGGCTGCTGATGATATCAGGGCCATTAAAGATCAGGGTGGCACGGCGGTTCTGATCATGCTGGATCTATCGGCGGCCTTCGACACGGTCAATCACTCTATATTGATTGACTGTGTCGAAGAGCTGGGCGTCCAGGCCATGGCCAGAGCTCTGCTCGCTTCCTTCCTGTCAGGAAGAACCCAAGCAGTAACCTTGGGGCCTTTTCGATCAACGAACCTGGCTCTCCCATGTGGTGTGCCACAAGGCTCATCCCTAAGTCCGACCCTTTTTAATATTTATGTGGCGGACTTAGCTAAGGTCATCAATACCTACCGGATGAGCCTTACCACCTATGCGGATGATACACAGCTGGTCCTAGCCATCAATGAAGACGGCGAAGAGGTGGCAGCCAGGTTTCAAGAAGGCATGCTGGCCATCAAGGAGTGGATGGCTTGTAACTGCCTAAAGTTGAACTCAGAGAAAACTGAGGTGATCATTTTTGGAAAACTTTTCCCTATCTGGTCCTCAATATGGTGGCCTCCGTTGCTAGGGGCGCTGCCATCCCCGGTGCAGAAAGTCAGAAATCTAGGTGTGATTTTTGAATAGAGACTCATTTTTGTCGAACATGCTAATCTAGTAGCCTCCACAGCTTTTTTTTAAACTCAAACTCCTTAGAAAAATGATCCCATTTCTTTCAGACAAAGGAGGAAAAACAGTGGTGAGCTCACTAGTACTGTCCGCCTTAGATTACTGCAATGGCCTGTTCTTGAATGCTCAGGCCCGGGTTGTGGCTAAAATGCAAATGGTCCAGAATGCGGCTGCTAGGCTGCTGTCTGGCACCCCTAAATTTCAACCAATTAAACAGGCTATCAGGAGCTATCACTGGCTGACGGTGACTAACAGAATCAAGTTTAAAACTTTGTGTATCACCTTCAAAGCCACTCGTCAGCTAGGGACAAAGTTCCTGAAGGAGAAGCTTATACTCTACCGCCCCACCAGACAACTAAGGTCATTAAATGCTCTCCGCCTCACTGTACCTAGAACAAAGACAGTCACTTGGGGAGACAGATCTTTTACCATCGCCGCAGCCAGACTTTGGAATACACTCCCACTGGAAATTAGATCCTCTCCCACACTGCTACAGTTTAGAAAACGGTTGAAGACGTGGCTGTTTAACCAATAAGCCCTTCACTTTCCTGCACCATTAAAATGCATACAGAGCCCTAGGCCATAATGAGTCTCAGCGCCAAGACGCCCATGGGCATACGTCGCGCTTTATACATTTTAAAAATAAATAAATAGAAGTGACTGAGTCCCCATTGTTGTACTTTTGCTCTTTGGCTGTTTAGGGGTCTTCTACTCGTTTTCTCCTGGGTTGACGGCTCTGGGGCCATTGCTGGGAAGCTCTAATACCGGATAAAAATGGTTTGGACCAAATCCGAGGCGGACATTTTTGGGTGTTTTTGCTGACTTGCTTGCCTTTGAGGTGCTCTTTGGGGGGTTCCAGTTGTTTGTGGGAGAGTTTCGGGGTCTGGGAGCGCTGCTGGGTCACTCTAATCTTGATTGCATTTGCTTTTCAGGAAATCCGTGGTGGTAATCCGGATTTATGGCCTAGCTACACAGCGCGTTTGGACCGAAGGCCGATAAATATTGTAAGTATGAGATTTTGCTTTTGGGCTGTTTGGGGGTGTTGTGGTTTTTGGCTGGTGGGTTGGCGGGTCTTGTGGCATTCCTGGGAAGGTCTAATACCTGATAGAAGTGGTTGGGACAAAATCCACGCTGATTTTTTTTGTTGCTATTTCTGACATTTTGCTCAATGTAGCATTTTCGGGGGCCTGTTTGGGGGGCTTCCTGGTGTTTGTGGGTGGGTTTCGGGGTCTGGGAGCACTGCTGGCTATGGATACTTTACTTTGCAAGAGGTTTGAAGCAAATCCATGGTGGCAGAGGGGAGTTAGGGCCTAGCTGCAGAGCACGCGCGGAGTGATTTGGGAAATTTGCAAAAAAATTACTAAGTCCCCATTTTTGTACTTTTGCTCTTTGGCTGTTTGGGGGTCTTCTACTCGTTTTCTCCTGGGTTGACGGCTCTGGGGCCATTGCTGGGAAGCTCTAATACCGGATAAAAGTGGTTTGGACCAAATCCGAGGTGGAAATTGTTGGTGTTTTTGCTGACTTGCTTGCCTTTGAGGTGCTCTTTGGGAGGGTTCCGGCTGTTTGTGGGTGAGTTTCGGGGTCTGGGAGCACTGCTGGGACACTCTAATCTTGATTGCATTTGCTTTTCAGGAAATCCGTGGTGATAAACTAGAGTTATGGCCTAGCTACACAGCGCGTTTGGACCGAAGGCCGAGAAATATTGTAAGTATGAGATTTTGCTTTTGGGCTGTTTGGGGGTGTTGTGCTTTATGGCGGGTGGGTTGGCGGGTCTTGGGGCATTCCTGGGAAGGTCTAATATCGGATAGAAGTGGTTGGGACAAAATCCATAGGGAAAAGCCTTTTGGCACTTTTTGTAACTTAGGGTTCGTTAGGGTTAGCCCTAGCAGCAGGATTGCATGTGTTTTGGGGTGTTCTAGATTTTTGCAACTGAGTTCTGGGGTCTTAGAGCACTCGTGAGAATGTGTAATTTTGGTTGCAAGTCATTTGAAGAAAATCCATGGTAGGAAAGGGGGATTTGGCATAGTTAAAGAAAGCCTCTGCCACTATTCTTAACTTAGGGCTCGTTAGGGTTAGCAGTATTTCTATTGCATGTGTTTGGGTGGGGGGGTTTTCGAGCCTTGGAGCGATGCTGACTATGGATACTTTTGCTTGCTTGCAAGTGGTTTGAATACAATCCACGGTGGGTAAGGGGGTATTTGGGCCTACTTTTACTTTCGAAGTACGTTTTGTCACAAGTTTTCTGCTAGGCCTCGTTTTTTGAGATCTGATTGGGGGTCTTCTACATTTTTGCAACTGGCTTTAGTAAGGGTCTGGGTGGAAGCACTGCTGGGAAGGTCTAATTTTGCTCTAAAACACAGTTTACAGTACACCTAGCTTGAGGTGAAAGATCCGCTAAATTAATTCGCCCATACTTATTTATCCTTGAAAAGGTGACTCAGACAGAGTACGCACTTTCAAAAATGCTGTACTGTCTATTAGGAAAATCAAAGTGTGACTTTTTGCACTACACAGCGTACATACCTTATATGTATTTATCAGTGCTGTTTTTCGTTCAATAATTACAGGCCGATTTTCAGTCTGCAATGGGGAAAAAAGGATGGAACTTAAATAGTGTATAGATGGACGCACAGCGTTTTTTGTAGGTGATTTCGAAATTTGTGAGGTGCTCCGGAGAATCGCCCTCCGACAGGGGGCATGGAAAATGCAGAAGGAGGCACTGCTTGTACAGTGAAAAGTGTCCCCCGGGCTCCTCGCTAGTCCTTGTATAAAGGTTTCATTAAGATACATGAAAAATAAGGTATTTTCACAATGCTTGTTTTCATTCTTTTCCATTCACCTTGTTATATTCACAAGGAAATCATTACTTCACAAAAGTCTTTGAGTATTCACCAATGCACTCTTATAAATCCCAATGCATTTCGGCATGATGGAGATGCCTTCTTCCAGGGGATATATTTTATGTTAATGAAGAAAAGAAAACGAGGTGTGTTTGAAAAAGTATCCTTCGTATAAAATGCAATGCAGTGTTAATTATAATGTGCCCGTAAAAAAATAATGTGCCCGTGGATCTTGATGAAACCTTTATACAAGGACTAGCGAGGAGCCCGGGGGACACTTCTCACTGTACGAGCAGTGCCTCCTTCTGAAAAAAGGATGGAGTCAGGCTTCACATTAGCGAGCCGCAATTCAGCATCCGCCAGGCAGGCAGTGTACACGGTGTCTTCTGGTCACCAACATTGATGGACGAAGCGTCAGCTGGAATGGAGGAGTGCCGCTAATAAGAGGAATTGTTTGCTGCATGCAACTTACTTACCAAATTCAACAGGACAACTACAACAATACAGATACAGTATCCATTATTTTATTCAATGAGTGTGTGTGACTGCATTTCTTGGATCTATCTCTGCTTCTAAATTGATCCCTACAGCCATTCTGTATGTTTTACTTCGGCAATTTTTTTAACCTAATTTAATGTAGCCCTGTACTGTCGCATTCTGGCATTCACGGTTGTCGAAAGTACCACTTACTTTTCTGTAACAATGCATTCAGTAGTGCATGCACTTCCTTTATGTCACGTAAAAGATTTATGGTTAGCTTTCTAACTAAAAATTTCTTTATGTTCAATTATTGTTTGTCCATGCTGTGCTTTTTTTTTCTCTCAACAAAACCTACCCAAAAAGAAACCCCCATTCCTATCCATTTTACAAACCCTAACCCTCTTCCCCCGGGTTGTGTGGTTTTGCTTGATGTGTGACTAACTGACATCAATAATTCCATACACTTGCTGGGGAGGATAAGGTCATAGCAATAGGCTGGTGAAGGAATCCGAGGATATATTCTAGACTTACTCAGCTTCATTACTATTTCTTGTAGTATTAGCCAATGTCAAAGAAATCCTACGCAAGTACAAGTTATAATATAAATACTTTACCATTTGTTAGGCTACATTGTGGCACTGTTGTAGTCTAGTGTACTGTCACCTGCTATATTCTCTATCATACCGTTGTAATGGTACAGTAAGGACAAACCAGGTTTCATTTTCTTTTTTTCCATAGCCATGCAACTGTCACTGTGTCACACGACTAGTACCACCACAAGGAGGAGGAAATTTCAGCCGCCCTGGATTGCAACCTTAATCGCCATTTACCGTGGAGCCAGCCCTGGGCCTAGCCCTACTTGCAAACAGAAATTACAGGTAAGATAAGCGTTTGGTTGGAGGTAGTAGAAGACGAGAGATTGACTGTAGTACTACTAAAGTCCTAGGACTATTCAGGAAAACAAACTTACTGTTAAACCCCCACCCACCAGACTCAAAAGCAGTAAAAAACAGGTATGGTCAGATAAAGTTTCAAAAAGTATATTTTTATAGCCCTAACAAAATAATCTCCCGCAAGACCCTCCCTAACCCCAACGATTGTCCTTCAAAAGTCCCCAAAAAACCCAACTCACAATTCCCACACCCCAAAAGTCTCTAAAAAAGGGGCAAGGGACACTATGGCAGGGTGCTGTTGAATTTAGCAGCCAGGGCATCATGCTCCTTGCGGAGGGTGGCATGTTCGAAGCGGAGGCCCTCCACCAAGTACTTATAGTTCAGGACCTCCTGCTCCAGGTAGGACACTCTGAGGGATAAGCGGCGCCGGCGTGCCTTGCAAATCCTGTGGAGGGCAGCTGCTGTCTTTGCTGCTCGCTGGTGGCGTTTGGCTTTGGTAGCCCGGCTCCGTACCGCTGTAGCACTGCGCTGGCTGGCAGCCCGCACGGGGGAGGATGCAGCTGTCCCAGTGGACGTTGTTGTTGTACCAGACTGCATCTCCTCCTCCTCCAAGGCCACCAGCCGCCGATATTCAGCGACAGTGGCATTCAGCCTCCGTTGCCGGGCCATTCGAGCCAGCTCCTTCCTCCTTGATGGTCTCTTGGATTTGGAAGGAGCAACTACATGAAGAAAGAAAGACATAGTCTGTAACCAATGCTCCTTAAGATTAACACAAAATGATTGAGCAGAAAGTTGTCACAGTACAAGTAGCAAATTGAAAGCACAGTACATAACTATTGAGGACAGTATCTATGTAACCCCCGACTTCTTCATCCTTGCTCTAACATTAGTGGGAGTTTAAGGAACAAATTCTACGAGCACTATGGACTTCCATTACAGTCGACTATGACAGTACACCAGTCTTATTCTTCTTCTTCTCTCTTGTTTAGGAAAATTGGTACGTTATCTTTTAGAAGCCGGCATAATGCCAGCGCAGTGAACTTGCACCCGAGAAAAACAGACGCACACCATGGTGAGTGAGACAGACTTGCGTTACTGTACCGGTCCAGTACATGCAGGTGGTGAAGCTCTTACTTTTCTATTATGGGTGGCACTGAGAATACTCTGGTAAAAGGGCTACTGCTTAATTAATTTAGCTTTCACCCTACAGTGCAAATGAGTATTAGAAAAGGAAAATGAAGAAGCTAAATAATCTGATTATCTAGCACTTCACATGGGATGTATTTGATGACATATGGGATGACTTTAGGTGCTTTGCTTATTATTGAGTGAACAGTGATACACCCACACATGAATGACGTACTACTACTATACTAAAGTTATTAAGAGAGGTAGGGAGTGTCCACCGTAATAACCGGATATATGCTGTGCTTGCAGTTGCAATACAAACTACTGCTACTATTTATGGTAGTATTTGGACAAAATTACAACTTCTTTTCCTTGCCTTTCCTACACTGGAACGGACGTGCGGGTGCGGTGTTACATGCTCTTCAAAGTAACACTTAGTTCATCCAGTGACCGTCTACTCTCTCTAGATACACATATGCTATCTAAGAGTCAGATAGTACCATGAATGATCCAGGCATCCATCCATTCAAAGTATATGCACACATACAGTTTCTGTTTCACCCACCCAGGCTGTTCTCCTTCTACCCATCCTTGCTTCATCATTCACCCAGCCATGCACCATACCATATTCATTCCTTCCCAGCCACCTAGGGGACCAAGCAAACACATATCATTCTTCTTTGCCAGTCATCATTACATTTCTCGTCCTTCCACACTTACTTACACCCTTCTTTCGCTTTTCGTTCATCCCATCCATCAAGTTCATCTCAGATCTGATTGTGATTCTTCTCGCCAAAAACTTCACAGCTAAGTCGAACTACATTTAGAGGAGGCTACTACCTGGTTCATTTATAATACACCCGTGCAAAAAGCACACTCTGCAGCAGTGTTCCCAGTAACGTGCGCGCCTGCGCGGGCGCCCACGTCTGATCCTCCGAGCGTGCAGTGCTGGGTGTGGAGCGCGCATCCACAGCACATCTTAAGAGAGCATTTGCGCCGCCGCTTTCAGAACAGGAGCGGCGAGAAAAATGGAAATTTCCGGCTTCTGGTGGCTCCTGTACTTGCTGCGGTTTTTCCTTCTCAATGGAGCACAGCTGGGGGCTGTTTGTGGACCATTGTGAAAATATTCCTGTTAAGTGTAGCACCGTCGTGCGCTGCATTTAACAAATATTTTCACAATGGCCCTCAATCAGCTCTCAGCCGCGCTCCATTAAGAGACGAAATGCTTCAAGCCAAAAAGCACCATGTGTGCTTTACACGTCATTCTTTTGGGCTTGATGCATGTCTTCCCCTAATGGAGCGCGGCTGAGAGCTGATTGAGGGCCATTGTGAAAATATTTGTTAAATGCAGTGCACGACGGTGCTACACTTAACAGGAATATTTTCACAATGGTCCTCAATCAGCTCCCAGCCGTGCTCTATTAAGAGAAGACATGCAACCAGCGCAAAAGAACGAAGTGTAAAACACACATGGTGCTTTTTGGCTTGCTGCACACCTTTCGTTAATAGAGTGTGGCAGATTGTGTGCCTTTTTAAAAGTTTTCATGTTAAATGCAACCCCGTGCATCAGTATGTCGGGCTCTGCAATTAACATGAAAACTTTCCAAAAGGCACGTAATCTGCCGCCCTCTATCAACAAAAGGCATGCAGCAAGCCTAAAAACATAATGTGTGCTTTTACAATCACTAATATATGCTAGTGATTCTAAAGGCACACGTCATGCTTCTAGACTTGCAGCATGCTTTTTGTTAATAGAGCGTGGCTGCGGGAAGATTGTGTTGTGAACATAACCAGACTACAAACCTAGGAGGGGAGACATGAAGAAAGTGTCCAAATCTGGGAGCAGTATCTGAAACCAAATAAGTCCCGATTTTATTTTGCATTAGATTGTATATAGATTTTCTGATTTGAGATTGGGGTGTGGGGAGGAAAGTAATGAGTAATAAACAGGACTACTCTTGCAACATTTTAGACAAATTAGCTATTGCATTGTATCTTATTTTCACTCTGGAAAAAAGCATTAATCAATGATAGAGTGCATAAATGAAAGACACAATGAGAATGTGGCAGTGTTGTATAGTTTTATTATTTAATCATATTTGTTGATACTAAGAGTGCCATTTATACATAAGCTGACAGCACAGGTCATATTTACCTGCACCATGGTAGACATGTATTTTACTATATGGAGGTGCAACCTAGATTTTACTCAACCTGCTTCAGCCTTGCTACTCTCTGCCATGTTCACCACCATGTTTATAGCAGCAGGGCCTCCTATGTTGATGTTACAGTGATGGGACAAACTAAAAAAATTCTCCGTCCCTCCCAAGTTACGCTGTCGCTGATGCCTGATGCCTGTACTATAGACTACACCTGAAGGAATCTTGTACTGTGTATGTGGCTGTGGTTTGCACAGTTGCTGCTCCAAAGACCAAGTGTGCACTCTAAGCGACACCACATCATTCCATTCCCTTCAAAGATGAGACCATATGAAGCCTATCTGCAGATGGGAGCGTAGGGCACATAAAATAGCGTGTTTACAGCGGACAGGACCATACATCAGCAATTATGCACCACGGGCAGAACCATAAAGTCCTGGACATGGCAAAGAGTACAACACAAAAACAAGCCCACACTTTAGATAGGATCAATAGTGCAAGGAATGCATGCGTCAATCTGCATGGTTGGCCTGACCCTATCATAGTTAGCAAACATGGGGTTCCATGTTTGGAACCCTGTGACATCACGCATGCACTGTGGACTGCAGTTAGTCCGCACAGTGGAAGTACTTCAGCATGTCAGCCTTGCAAGAGCCCGTCTCTGCAAACTAGAGGTGGGCACCTCAACAATCAAAATAGCTTGTTCCTTTAGTAGTTTTCCATCACACTGGGTACATTACTGTCAATAGCTTACGTCAACTATAAACATGGTCTCATATCTAGAGGTTGCCATAGCGCAAGGTGGCACTGCAAGGCTTCAGCCGTGTGCCAACACCTGATAACTTCTCAAAGTTATGAGATAATGAAGGTTGCAGATCCACCTAGAAAGGAATGCAATGGAGGGAGTGCATGTGGCCGTTCCTTGTTAGGCAGGGTCTTGTATACACACAGGGAACTCAAAGGCCTCCCAGGCGAAGGCTGCATTAATGATACTGACAGGCTGTACAGCTAGGAGCAGAGCATCAGGGTCATGGAGATTCTCAGCAGTAATCTTGGCTAGGACAGGAAGGTTCCCATGTGGTGGCAACTTACACCAGCCCCCTCTGGAAGTTAGAGAGGCCTCAAATGTAGCAAATGCCACTTATAATTGGTCACTCACAGGCTTGAAAGTTACACCAATGGTTAGGCGAGACTTGCAATTGTAGCCCATGGCTCGCCAAAGCCCAGAACACCCAGATGGCTCAAGTAGAGTGACCCCCAACCAGGCTTGCCCTGATGACCTTGAATAATTCTTAAACAGATTATTCCAAATAGCATTCTCCTTTCATTTATTTTTAATCTGGGTGAGATTGTCTTATAGACATTGTTTGACAAATGTATTTATTTTAGATTTAAACAGGATCTCGGATATGAGAAATGGGAGGATGTCACAGTGATTATTTGCAGTAGTATTAGTGGGTTTCTACTGTGTTCAATATTTAAAAAATGCATCACTATCCTTGAATATTAACTATAAACACATTTGGAATTTGAACCAGTGTGTCTGGGCACTGTTTGTGATCTGGCCAAAAGGACATGAGAAACTGGATCATAACTTCAAAGCTGATCCGCACAGAGGCCCCCAAAATACGTTTGTCCGAGGGCGCTCAAAGTCCTTAAGATGTCCCTGAGCCGCCGCTGTGTGGTTAGTTAGTAAAGAAGAGGTTCACTGGCACTGTGGCATTAGGCTGGTTGCCCCGTTTTCCTAATATATATATTAGTGTAGCTTTGTCGAGGTTGCAGATGCTATGCACTGCACTTTTTCATTTCGAACAGGACACAACCATTGTACAGCAGTCACCAACACGAAGGCCACCCTCCTGGCTGGACTGGCCTTAGCAGACATCAGGCATTTGCCTGGAAGACTGGGGGTCAGTTTTGTAGCAGTGGGGGCCAGATGTGTTACTGGGGGCATTTTTCCAGTGATGCTGCAATATGGTCCCTCAGTAACAAAAGCACCAGTGCTGGGGACCGGGTTTAAGCAGTAGTGCTTGACACTTGGCGCCCCCACCTCCCTCCACCCCACCTCAGGTGGGTGGGAGCCAGTGCAGCAAAATTACCAGCGCTACATTTTTGGGTTCCCAGTCCGGCCCTGCCTGCTCCATCAAACAGGCCTCCTCCTTTCCAGTACCTAGGTCATTTATCTGCACAATCAAGCAGGAACTCCAGTGTCAAAACCCCTGTTGCTGCACCCACACACGCTGTCGGGTTCTTGGCGCACATTGGTGTGGCTGGAGCGCACAGAGACCTCACACTGCCGCACACAGAGGAAAAAAATTAGAGGGAACATTGCTCTGCAGTCTTCAATCTCAATAAGTAAGGAATATATAGCTTACCTCTGCCCGCCACCACCGTGTCATCCCCCACAGATTTGTCCGGCACTTCCACCGCCTCCTCCCCAGAGCTGTCCTCGTCCAATGCCACCACCACCTCTGCGCTGGCCCCGCCTCCAGATGTTCCACCTACAAAGTACATTTAATAATGTTAGAATACACCACTCACTACTATATAATATTTGGTCTAGGAGGAAGAAAGAAATGTGAAAAAAACAGTATACAATGTAATAATTTGTGACTGTCTACTCTAAAGTAAAAATGTCCCTTTTTCCAGGAAAGGCTGTTGTCTTGCTGCACTTTTTGGCACAACTGATGAATGCTTGCTTTTTATTTTTAACACGCACCACTTTTTCTCCTAACAGACAGAAGCTTGACTTCTAAGAACACGAGCAGGATCAAGTTCAAACCAGGTGAGAACTCGGCTTGACCACAAGAAATGTGTCCAATTAATCGTCAGCACTAAGCACTTTTCCATTTTCACTTAAATGTTTACTGTTATGACAAACTTGATTTTAATAAATGTGTTTACTTTTAATAAAGCTTTTAAACTTAAATAGACTCTGTGGTTTTTGGTCCTCCAGTTTAGAGTGGATGAGCTAAAGGTTTTGCAATTTTTGCAAGCATGAGTCTGTGCCTCTGACATCATTGGGGAATAATCATAATCATCGGTGACTTTGGGAGCTAAATGACTCTGCCACACTATCAAGTCAGTAAGGAGATTGGGGGTTCAACTACAAAGTATGTTATCACTGAGGTATGGTGAAAGTCTAACAGCACCTATTATAATTGATAAGCTAAGCAATGCATTATTTAGTGTCCATAGTTCTGTTTGTGCAGATTTGTCCCTGCAACAGTAGTAGAATGGATTGTCCTCCTATCCAAACCAAAAGTAAAGTAGTATCTTATTCTTTCGTGGAGCTCATTCACCTTTTTATTGTTGGCAATTGTCAAAGCATAAACATTTAGAAGACTTGAAAAGACATTATGATTTGTGCATTTGTGCATTTGTGCATTTGTAAAGTGCGCGATTGCCCATAGGCGTCTTGGCGCTGTGATTCGACTCTGACTCTTGACCCTTGTCACCCCTCCATACTCAACACTATTCCAGACATCATCACTTTACCACTGACACACATCTATAACACTATGTTTTCAACAGGTTCTTACCCCACTATTTGGAAAAATACTGTAATCAGGCCACTTCTCAAAAAACCGTCTCTTGATCCTTCATTACCTTCCAGCTACCGTCCTATTGCATCCTTGCCGTTCCCAGCTAAGATCTTTGAATCTGTCATGAATAAACAACTGTCTGACTACATTCAAGATTATGACCTCTTAGATGACACCCAGTTCGGTTTCCGACAAGGTCATGGGACAGAAACTGCCTTGATCAAGGCTGCAGATGAAATAAGGACCACGATGGACAATGGCGGACAGGCTGTCCTGATTTTGTTGGACATGTCGGCGGCCTTCGACACGGTCGATCATTCTACTCTGATCGGCCGTGTCGAGGCCATCGGTATTAAACACAAAGCCAGAGATCTTATTACATCTTTCCTGGCTGACCGCAAACAGGCAGTTAAGTTAGGTACCTTCACTTCTCCTACTTTCAGCCTTCCTTGTGGAGTCCCTCAGGGTTCCTCGCTAAGTCCGACCCTTTTTAATATCTATGTTTCGGACTTAGCGAGGGTAATAAAAGCTTATAACATCAACCTAACAACATACGCCGACGATACTCAGTTGGTACTATCCATACACAGAAATGGACTCGAGGTTGCGGCAAATTTCAAGGACGGCATGAGGGCCATCAGCAGTTGGATGGCTTCCAACTGCTTAAAACTTAATTCATCTAAGACGGAGGTCATGCTTTTTGGATGTATTCAGCCTCTGTGGTCCCCCTTATGGTGGCCGGAGGAAATGGGAACTCCACCTCAACCTGTCAGTAAAGTCAGAAACCTGGGAGTAATATTTGATGATAAACTCCTTTTCCATCATCACGTGAATGCGGTAGTATCATCATCTTTCAACATCTTAAGGAAAATAAAGAAACTTCTCCCATATCTTCCCACGACTGCAGGAAAAACACTTATATCTAGACTGGTGTTTTCACGTACTGACTATTGCAATGCCCTTTTCCTCAATGCCCAAAGAAAGGTCATCTCCAAATTACAAATGGTACAAAATGCCTCTACCAGAGTTCTACTGGGCATTCCAAAATCTAGATCTGTCTCGTGTTACTTGGACCAATTGCACTGGCTTCCAGTCAGAAGTCGCACGAAGTTTAAGGCCCTCTGTATTGTCTACAAGGCAATAAACAATATGGGACCTAAATTCCTCAGAAGTTCCCTTAAGCCTCTGGCTACTCCCAGAACGCTTCGCTCTAACACGGCTCATCTGCTTCAGATACCCAGAACGAGGAAAGTTAACTGGGGAGACAGATGTTTCACCATAGCAGCTGCAAAGCTATGGAACTCCCTTCCTTTTAATATAAAATCCTGCCCATCCCTGATGATTTTCAGAAAACAGCTAAAGACATGGCTGTTCTCTCATTGTTACGACTAATCATTAATCTTTTTACCTTTTATCTAGAGATCCAACTACCGGTAGCAGCTCTTAGCCCCCAGCGCCGAGACACCTAAGGGTAATTGCAGCGCTTTAAAAATTGCATAAATAAATAAATAAATACATTATGGACAATCCCATAGGACTGTGCATAGAGCTATTGCTGACTAGAATGGGAGTCCAATGGAATTGCCAAATGTGCAATCTTAGTTAGCTACACATACAGACTAATAGGAATAATCTAGTAATACCACACGGAGTCATAGTCGAGGCAGGATAAGAATTTAGATCCAGTCTACAAGAATATCAAAGACGATTTAGAAAAAATCGAATGAAGAACGCTGGGAAAAAATAAGTACTCTATATTAAAATTAAAACTTACTGGGGCCAGCAAAGGAGCCCTCGCCAGCCCGATCCTGGCCTCCATCCTCAACAGCACCCTCCTCCTCCTCCTCCTCCTCCTCCTGTGTCCTCCTCTTGCCCCTGGGGGGAGCTGATGTACAACATGAAAGAAAGAAAAACAGAAAACATAGATGATATTTGTCAACCAAATCAAACATTTCAAAAGAACTAACAAAATATTTTGGCGAAATAGCAAATAGACAACTATTCAACGGGATATATTATTGACCAATCTCATGTGGTCTACTACGTTATTAGTATTGCTTGATTTGCGGACCGTCGAATTGTAAACTTCTTATGTAACTCACTACACAAAGTACTAAAAAGGTTTGCCCAGGATTGGCAGGCAGCAGTCCGCAGCACGCGAAGTGACAGCCAAAGTCCATCGTGATTGCAGATCAGCGACAACACTAAAGTTTCCTACTACATTAACCAGTCATTAAAATACTCATGCTATCAATCCACCACCACTATTTCTTCTTATCGCCATGTGTACAAAGGAAGGACTGGACTTGAGTCTGTAGGGGCTGATTTAGAAGCGCCTTGCGGCTCTTTTGCTCTATTGTTGCATGACTTTTGTGACGCAGCGGCAGCACAAAAGAGGCGCAATGGTGCGGCGTATATTAACAACGTGACGCATATGGGTGATGCATCACTTTGTAAAGCCCTGCGCCATCAGGGGGCGTTCCAGCGCAAGGGAGGGCGGTCCTGCGCAGGAACGCATCCTAAAAGTAGCTGAGGGAAATCTACAAGATTTCAATCACTCACTTTAACGACAATGATGCGTGACTCAATCCCTGCGCCTGCTTGAAGCAGACGTACGGCTTGACGCAGCTTTGGGGAGATAGGGCACCCCAGAGCATTGATGGAGCTGCGCCATCATTGCGACGCAACTCCAGCAATGCGCCGCCCTTACGGCACAGATGCGTAACGCTTTGGTGACGTTTTGGGCCCATGGTGCGCCGCATTGTAAATACGGCGCACCATGGGTGATAGTGGCGTGGCGCACAATTACTGGCGCATCCCTGCTACTTTGCAGGGATGCGCCGGTAATTAAACATCTGAACCTTAGTGTGTAGCATTACGCAGTTCTTTAAACTACACTCGTACATTATTTCACAGGCCAATGAAATGAACATAAAATCGGAAACAAATAAGCATAGTAGCAACACTACTGAGAAGGAGAGCAGTGCACCTGAAATGCACAGAAGATTTTGAAATATAATATACCTACAATGTAATGAGCAGCATTATTGCTCTTGGTAAAAAAAAAAAATTGCAATATAATAACACAGCAGGAGAAAACAGAGTAGTAAAGAAATAGCTACTACTACTACTCACCAAGCCCGGGGATTTCGAGGCCAAGCAGGTCGAGCAGATCTCGTTCACGGGTCAGGACATCCGTCCAGCGGTGGGTGGCCTGATTTTAGGTGCGCCGGACCCGAGAGTGGTGGTACATGGCCCGGCACACCTTATCCCACCGCTTCCGGCGATCCCGCATGCCGTACCCGCCTCCGATCTTGCCGCCTGCCATTATGGTCCTGGGGAGGTGGCGCTGTACATAAAACAGTAGTGCGCCCACCTCCTCCGGGCTGAAAATCTCCCGAGGTGCGACTGTCTCCCCCCTCAAACGCCCGCACGGGAGCCGGGCACGGGGTGCGGGACCCTTCCCCTTCTCGGGATGCTTCCCGGCTCCCTTCACCATGGTCTGGGTGGAAAGGAATAAAGAAAATAGAACAGGGAAGAGAAGAAAAGAAAAGAGTTTAAAAAAGTAGTTTAAAATTAACAAAAAGTAGCAGTAAACACAAAAATATAGGGCTAGAAAAATAGAGGGGTAGATAATAAGTAAAATAGATACAAAAAAACTTCAAACAAGCAAAGGATGGCACAGATTTAGAGAGGATACAAGAAGCATGCCCAGAACCATAGCAATGAATGAGAAACAAGATGGCCGCGCCCGTTCACGACCGCGCGGGTAAGTTCGCGCAAGATGTTCCTCGCGAACACTCATGAAATTGTACTTGCGAGCTGCACACTTTGCGAGATTACACTTCGCACCCGGAAACGGAAAGACGTCATGCAAACAAGATGGCTGAGCCCTTGAACGACCGCGAGGGTAACTTCGCGCCTTGCGCTACAAGCGGCTCGCGAAAACGCACAAAACCTTGCGAACTAACACGCCGCAAAAAAATAAATAATAAACTAACCCCAAATTAATTCATGTCAGTTGAAGCACGGCAGGTGTGCTTGCTTTTCCCCCCATCATCTACAGTGATGATGAACCAGAGGGTGGCATTGATGTAACAGAAATTGAAATTGAAATTGTGTGTGTCTTATAAAGCGCACTTCTACCCGCACCACAGGCCTCGTAGCGCTATAGACCGCTGGGGAACCCGTCCTGGCTTTCCCTGTGAGATAGTCCCTCCTGGGAGTCTCCAAGGTGAAACCAGGCATCCCCGGCGTTTGCGAGGGGCCGTTGTGGAGATGAGGCAAGCTAATGCCCAGAGTTGCCGAGTGTGATCTCTGGTTGGAGTAGGCACCGATGCGAGAATTATCGAGTCCGCTGACCCTGGTCCGAGACCCTGCCGCGTCGGGAATCGAACCCTGCTCTCGGGTCTGCCGCCTCTGACCAGTGAGCCACACCACTCCACAAGGGGGTGGCGGGGGTGAAATAGAGGGTGGCAGTGGTAAAACAGAGGGTGCTGGGAGGCTGTGATGATGAACCAGACGTAGAAACAACATAGTCGCGACCGTTGCGAGCCGACAAGTAAGTTCGCAATTGCGAACTAGTACCAAATCCTCGCGAACTGGCAAAAACCCTTGCGAGCACAAAAAAAAATCAGCAAATTCGTGAGAATTCGCAAATTTTGCTGATTGCGAGTTCGCAAATTCGCAAAATTCGCGAACGCCAGATTCGCAAAATTCGCCCATGCTTAGTGTTCATCCATTGCAGGATGCATTACAGCAGTAACCTATTGCCATTCTAGTGGTGGGGGTGGCAGCAGTTGAATGCCAGTGTCAACAGCAATGGAATGGACAGGAGTCTGGAGTCTGAGGGGGCTGGTTATACTGGGCACCAGGAGCTATGCATTGATTTCCTCCTCCTCCATTTCCAGGACCACAGGCCAGCAATATTACTGTTGGATACGCTGCAACCTCTGTCACCGCAAAGGGCCACTCTCTCCTGCCTGTCGGGTGGTCTGGCTGGAGAAACAGGAGCATCTGTATTGTAAAAAACAATAGAGACAAAATGTAAGTAATGCACTGTGCAACCAAAATGTTTCAAATAACAGTATGGTCCCCAATGACCATCAATTGCTATTGGGAGTGGGTATGGACTGAACCAAGATGAGGAACTCTATGTACATTTAGTCTAAAAAATGTTTCAGCATGTTTTCCTTCTAAATGACCTTTTAATGCAATTTTTCACTTTTGATCACTTTTTTCACAGTAATTGTTTAATCAAGCATGATTTTGATGGGTATTCTTACATCATCAAATTTGATTGGACTACAAGAATTGCAAGCGGGTAAAAGAAGAAGATAAAAAAAAATCCATTTGGGACTGAGTTATAGAAAAGGCACTGAACAATTTCTAAAGTATTATCATTGGCTGCATTACTGAGCGAGTGGATGTGGGAGTGGATGTATGGGTGAGTGTGTAGAGGTGTGTGTTGATCTATGAATCAGTGAGTAAATGTGTAAGTACTGGTAAGGGTGTAGGAATGAGTTTGAGAATGGTAGTGTGGAAGCTGGGGTGTATTTTTTCATCCAGATGTTTTTTTTAAATATGCTTTTTTTGGTCCTGGGGGTCCCTGGCGGACCCTATGAGCAGGTCTAGGGGGTTCAGGATGTTTCTACTCTGCCCCCTTTTCTTAATTTATAACATTTTATACCTTTTCCTTGTGACTCAGTTCGAAAGATGTGTACAGAGTAGAATCATTCCTTCTGAAGCATTCATGCACTGTCCTCAAACTTTAAACAGAGCTACACCCTTGATAATTCTACAGGAGGAAACAACTGATAAAATTGTACATTACTGATGCAGTTGGTGTGTCTCCTTCTTAATAAGCTACACCAGTGAGTGAAAAGTGAGTCGATGAAAGGCACCTCCTTAGTGCTCAGATAACTACTCTGTACGTCTACAAAGCAATGGAGTCTGACTGAAGGACAGCTCTGAGTCTGGGGCTGTATAGACAGGATTTGTGGTGTATGTGCTTGTACTGCTAGTATACTTGCTTAACAACACTAAAGGCAAGAGGCAAGAATACATTCATCATGAAAGTGCGCTTGGTGGCACCCAAGATGGCTGCCAGATAACAAAGCTCTGTGTCGCGTCAGAAACTTCGATACATATATACGGCTTCCGTGCTTTTAATTGAAGAGGCAGTTAATCGCAAAGGAGCATGCCCTGCACTGTTTGACATCGTTTCTATGCCTCTTATGAAGATTTTTACTGTTTTTTGAGGACCTGCGCTCTGAGCCTGCTCTGCTGCCGCCATTTTGTCCTACAATCATCTTGGGCCAGATGTAGGTCGCCAAATACCGGTCGGTAATGGCCGATTTCGTCCATTACCGATTCGGTAAATTTACCGATCATGTAAAATACCGAATCGGTAAATTTACCGAATCAGTGGATCTAGATGTAGGTGGCACTGAAAACAGTGCCACAGGCCCTTAAAACATTTGTAATTTACCACGAAATAATATTTCGTGGTAAATAACGAATTCCAGTGTACATGCACATCTGTGCATGTACACCTGTGCCATGTGGCACACAGACATGCCCTAAGGGCATGTCTGTGTGTCACATGGCACACAAGCCAGAATCAAAGTGACACCCTGTCCCCCTTGACAATTCGGTAATTTTACCGAATCGGTATTTACCGATTCAGTAATTGCCATTGATTCTTATGGGCCTCAAGGCCCAGAGGAAGTAATGGCAATTACTGAATCGGTAAATACCGATTTGGTAATTACCGAATCATACCAATTCGGTAAAAATTAGCGAATTATTACCTACATCTCATTTACCGAATCTAGAATACCGAATCGGTAAATTTCGGTATTCTAGAGTTGGTAAATGAGATTTACCTATATCGGGCCCCTTAATCTCGTCAGAGGTGAACTGTTTGTGGTGTTATTTTCCAATTTCCCAACTCTCTCCTTACTTCTTGGATGTATCCTCTTTCTCCTTGGTATTGAGAAATTGGGAAAGGTATTATAGATTAATTGTTGGCTGCGTTCTTTTCCTGTGTGTGTTTTTCAACGTTTTTCTATGGGCAGAAGTAAAAACGTACTGCATTCATATAAAAGCAGCACTGTTAAGACTTCTAAGTCTGACTCCTCACTTACTGTTTTTTCCATGGTCTGTTCGCTCTCTGCACTAGGGATGGCTAAGTCTTCTACCTCTCAGTCAGAACCTTTGCCTTTGTCGACCTCCGAGATGCACATAACACCTACAGCTAACAAGCACCTCAAGTAAACCCCACCTTCTCCTCCGAACCATCTTACTCCTGTATAATTAGATACAAGTGATGGATAATAAGCGGTCATCTATGGACTCTAGGCTTTCCTTGATGAAACAACGTGTCAGTGATGTCCAGGATGCTGCTGTTATAGCAACATTGGAGAAAGATACTTCATTGCTTAAAAAATCTTCTGAAGACCTTGAAAACAGGAACAGACAGAACAATCTTCAGTTGCAATTGCCTCCATGTGTCATGCTTGCCTCCGAGCATTTGCATCAATTTCTTCCTCAGAGGCTATTTATCCTCCAGGAGCTCATGTTAGTAAGGGCATCGACTTTCTGGAGCAGAATGGGAATTTTAGAATCGTTTTTTTAGGGGGAAAGGTTCTAGGGAACAATGTTTATGGGTATGGTTGGGGTTAATGGTTATGGGAATGTTTCAATGTGTTTGATAGAGTTGCTAATTGATGCCACAGATGGCATGCAGCATGCCAACAACCCCACACAGAGGTTCCTAGGAAATTTCAGTGCCTCTTCTAACAGTCTTGCTTGAGGAATGGGAGCAGGGAGGTCAGGGGTGAGGGTGTCATTGTGCCCTGTGATGTTTTATAAGTCCCTACGAGAGGCTGGACAAAGTCAGATACCTCAGAGTTAGATGGTAAATTACCTCCTCACTCTCAGTGTTACTGGGTACCTCTTTGTTTGTGGCTCTGACTTCTGATTCCCAGATTTTACTGATGGTCCCACTAAGGCAGGCATAGAGTTTCCCTCACATACTCTGGAGGAGGGTCAAAGCAGACATAAACCCACATCACTAACAAAATAAAGAGTAAATTAGCAAATTATGCACACATCAAAGAGGTCCTCAATCTTTACTTTGACAGGTAATATTCTATAGAAAGTGAAATCACAAAGGGCCTGATTAAGCATTTAGCTTACTTTTTGCTGTGTCGCAGATGTCATGGATCGTCTGTCGGCCTTACTAGAAGTGCATTCTATACTATGGCACTTGCAATAAGACGAATTGGCTATTCAGCACATTTGTGAATACCCATCTACACATTCCTAATCAAGGCTACTATGTTAATGTACAAATTGAAAGAAAAGCTTACTTTTACAAAGTATGCAATTTTGTTTACAAACCCAAAACACTGTTTCCCATCTATATATAGATTGATGGACCAGTCACTCTGTCACAATTGTGACATAAAACTGGTCGACTATTTTACAAAATATCGTACAATTTAATATACTTGTAACATGCTGTATGTGCATTTACCATGTTTGGAAAGGAGTGTAATTTCCTTGTGTATTTTTTACACATTAGGGAATTTTTTATGTTTTTAAACGTATCCATAAAACATGTGTACATAGACTATTCAGGTCCATCATCCAACCGAGGCAAGATGGAGAAGAATTTATCAATGTGATTGACATGTGTAGCAATGAGGTCCAGAAATAGAGACCATGCTGAAAAAGGCGCATCATTAAAAATTACAGGATGAACCATAAATCCCTAGATGGCTTCTAACCACAACTACAATCTGAACTTTTGCTGGACATCAAAATGCCATTTATTGTGAAAATTATTTCATTGTTACAGTTCTGTGTTACTTGCTCATTAAAGTATAGAGTAAGTGAGTTAAAAGGCATATCTCCATCAACTTTATGAGGTCCAGCCATTCAGATAATGGTACGAGGAGGGGAGGCTCCCCCCACAGAGGAGCCAGAGCTGTCCCTTGCAGAGAGACAGTCAGTTTCAACCAAATTGTTCAAAAGTAACTCATTCAGATCAAAATGTGTAATGTTTCAAAAGTTCCTACTATCTTGCAGTAATTTAAGCGTAGGTAGCAGTTGATACAGTCAATATGTACAAAAACTATATAAAGTTTCTTTTAAGTTCCATGTAATCAATGACTTTAGATAGAAACATATGACTGGAGAGAAAAGAGCTCAACATAATTTTATATTCAACACTCTCTTCAGCTGAAGCAAGTTCTTGTTATTTGCAACTACCAATTTATGGTAACACAAAACAACACATTCATAACTACCACTGTGTATTAACACTATTCTTATATATAGTCTTATGTGACCCCAGTAAAGTGACCATAACCAACACGTGAATAAAGCTAAAGTGATGGTTTTAGAACAACGTGTTGGTAATTGGAGTTAAAAGGAGGTCCTTTACGGTTTCAGAATAAATCATATGGTCATGGAGTGTGTTTTAGTGTTCTTCCAATTATCCTTTATCAATTTTTGATGACATTTAGACCCTCTATCTTTTTTGGGGTCTCTTCAGGACAGAAATTCTGGGGACCAAGGCACTTAAATGTATGTCAGAAGGCGCAATAAGTAAATGTACTATTCTTAATACAGTAGGTGCAACAGTAGAGAATGTGTTAGATTGCAGAGGCGTACAATTTACTATTCCCACTCAAGCCTGTGCAACAGAAGGTAAAGCTTTAGACTCAGGAGAAGTAAAATTCCCGATTCCTACTCCAATCGGTGCAACAGTAGGGAAAGTGTTGGATTGAAGAGGGGGGGAATTACTATTCCCACTAAACTCTGTGAAACAGTAGGAAACGAGTTAGACTCAGGAGGGGTAACATTTGCTAATGCAGCTCTAGTCGGTGCAACAGTAGGGAAAGTGTTAAACTCAGGAGATGTCAAATCTATTATTTCCACTCCAGTCTGTGCAACAGTGGGCAAAGCATTGGGCTCAGAAGGGGTACAAATTATTATTCCCACTCCAGTTAATGCAGCATTAGGGAAAGTGTTGTATTTTGTAGGGGTACAGTTTACTATTCCTGCTCCAGTCTGTGCAACAGTGGAGAGAAAGCAGTTCACTTCAAGTAAATAAATATTTCAACAACTACATAAAATAACAACAAATTTAAATATTCAAAATAAAAATTGGCTATATAAATAAAAAAGTTAAACAAATTGCATATTTATTACAATGCACATTCAATGTTATAACGTAAAGCTAATAAAATTAACATAAATAAAATATCACATTATATTCTTACAATCATAAAAAACCAACAATTAAAATGTAGTTGAAATTCAAAATAATAAAACAATTAACACATAACATAATAAATAACACAATGTTTAATGAATAAATAGTAATTTTTACATTTATTATAAATAAAATAGCATCCCACCTATACTATTCTTAAAATTAGATATTTTAAATACTTATCAATTAAACAATTGTAAATATGTAACTAATAATAAATAAACATATTTGATTAACATCCCTTTATCCATACAAGCCCAACAACCAGCACCTAATATATAATTCAAAACATATCTTAATTAATCATGGGCCGTAATGTACGCTCCACTTGCGGAGTTTGCGGGATTTGGGCACTACACATAGGAACACGGAATTGCTAAATTCCACCATTCGGGCAGGAAGCAGGGTTTTTTCCCCATTTATACATCAAGTTTTCTTTGGGGGCTTGTTTTTTTTATGCATGAAATGTATCTTGTTTTGTTCAGGACACAGTTCAGTACATTTTCTCTATATGTTTTTAATAAATGTTCAATACTGATTGATTAAATTCACTATGTGGCCTAGTTTGCCAGTGGACCTTCTAGCCCGTAGGCCCTGTACTATTCAAGGGTGCATGACACAACTTTCTGTGGTGTCTGTAAATTTGAAACGCCATTTAGGGGATGGATGTCATTGGATTAATATACAAAATGTGCTTTTGTTGTGGTTGTTCACGTTTTTCTACTCCAAACAGTGTTTAGGTGGGGTAATGCGTTAGGTGGATGTGTGCTGTCGATAAAATTTTGCAAAAACAACAAGTGATGGACTGAATGTGGATCAATGTCACACACTCCCCCAGTCAAAAGATCTGGGCCCAAATCCATCGTTTTTTTGCACTCCACACCACCCTGGGTTAGACAATGGTGATATGCAAATCAGCTCTGACCCTGTTGCCCCATGGGAACAGTCCAGTCCGAACTACAAAAGCCATGTCCTTCCCAGAACGGAATCAAGCATCCGAGGACCGGACCGGTTTCGAGATAACACCTCTCATCAGCCCGGCTAGCTTGACTCCAGTGGTGTGGAGTGCCTGGGACCCACGTCTGGGCATCCCCAGCGCACTTAGGGCGGCAATTGCAAAAACAACAAGTGATGGACTGTATGTGGATCAATGTCACACACTCCCCCAGTCAAAAGATCTGGGCCCAAATCCATCGTTTTTTTGCACTCCACACCACCCTGGGTTAGACAATGGTGATATGCAAATCAGCTCTGACCCTGTTGCCCCATGGGAACAGTCCAGTCCGAACTACAAAAGCCATGTCCTTCCCAGAACGGAATCAAGCATCCGAGGACCGGACCGGTTTCTAGGTAACACCTCTCATCAGCCCGGCTAGCTTGACTCCAGTGGTGTGGAGTGCCTGGGACCCACGTCTGGGCATCCCCAGCGCACTTAGGGCGGCAATTGCAAAAACAACAAGTGATGGACTGAATGTGGATCAATGTCACACACTCCCCCAGTCAAAAGATCTGGGCCCAAATCCATTGTTTTTTTGCACTCCACACCACCCTGGGTTAGACAATGGTGATATGCAAATCAGCTCTGACCCTGTTGCCCCATGGGAACAGTCCAGTCCGAACTACAAAAGCCATGTCCTTCCCAGAACGGAATCAAGCATCCGAGGACCGGACTGGTTTCGAGGTAACACCTCTCATCAGCCCGGCTAGCTTGACTCCAGTGGTGTGGAGTGCCTGGGACCCACGTCTGGGCATCCCCAGCGCACTTTGGGCGGCAATTGCAAAAACAACAAGTGATGGACTGAATGTGGATCAATGTCACACACTCCCCCAGTCAAAAGATCTGGGCCCAAATCCATCGTTTTTTTGCACTCCACACCACCCTGGGTTAGACAATGGTGATATGCAAATCAGCTCTGACCCTGTTGCCCCATGGGAACAGTCCAGTCCGAACTACAAAAGCCATGTCCTTCCCAGAACGGAATCAAGCATCCGAGGACCGGACCGGTTTCGAGGTAACACCTCTCATCAGCCCGGCTAGCTTGACTCCAGTGGTGTGGAGTGCCTGGGACCCACGTCTGGGCATCCCCAGCGCACTTAGGGCGGCAATTGCAAAAACAACAAGTGATGGACTGAATGTGGATCAATGTCACACACTCCCCCAGTCAAAAGATCTGGGCCCAAATCCATCGTTTTTTTGCACTCCACACCACCCTGGGTTAGACAATGGTGATATGCAAATCAGCTCTGACCCTGTTGCCCCATGGGAACAGTCCAGTCCGAACTACAAAAGCCATGTCCTTCCCAGAACGGAATCAAGCATCCGAGGACCGGACCGGTTTCGAGGTAACACCTCTCATCAGCCCGGCTAGCTTGACTCCAGTGGTGTGGAGTGCCTGGGACCCACGTCTGGGCATCCCCAGCGCACTTAGGGCGGCAATTGCAAAAACAACAAGTGATGGACTGAATGTGGATCAATGTCACACACTCCCCCAGTCAAAAGATCTGGGCCCAAATCCATCGTTTTTTTGCACTCCACACCACCCTGGGTTAGACAATGGTGATATGCAAATCAGCTCTGACCCTGTTGCCCCATGGGAACAGTCCAGTCCGAACTACAAAAGCCATGTCCTTCCCTGAACGGAATCAAACATCCGAGGACCGGACCGGTTTCGAGGTAACACCTCTCATCAGCCCGGCTAGCTTGACTCCAGTGGTGTGGAGTGCCTGGGACCCACGTCTGGGCATCCCCAGCGCACTTTGGGCGGCAATTGCAAAAACAACAAGTGATGGACTGAATGTGGATCAATGTCACACACTCCCCCAGTCAAAAGATCTGGGCCCAAATCCATCGTTTTTTTGCACTCCACACCACCCTGGGTTAGACAATGGTGATATGCAAATCAGCTCTGACCCTGTTGCCCCATGGGAACAGTCCAGTCCGAACTACAAAAGCCATGTCCTTCCCAGAACGGAATCAAGCATCCGAGGACCGGACCGGTTTCAAGGTAACACCTCTCATCAGCCCGGCTAGCTTGACTCCAGTGGTGTGGAGTGCCTGGGACCCACGTCTGGGCATCCCCAGCGCACTTAGGGCAGCAATTGCAAAAACAACAAGTGATGGACTGAATGTGGATCAATGTCACACACTCCCCCAGTCAAAAGATCTGGGCCCAAATCCATCGTTTTTTTGCACTCCACACCACCCTGGGTTAGACAATGGTGATATGCAAATCAGCTCTGACCCTGTTGCCCCATGGGAACAGTCCAGTCCGAACTACAAAAGCCATGTCCTTCCCAGAACGGAATCAAGCATCCGAGGACCGGACCGGTTTCGAGGTAACACCTCTCATCAGCCCGGCTAGCTTGACTCCAGTGGTGTGGAGTGCCTGGGACCCACGTCTGGGCATCCCCAGCGCACTTAGGGCTGCAATTGCAAAAACAAGTGATGGACTGAATGTGGATCAATGTCACACACTCCCCCAGTCAAAAGATCTGGGCCCAAATCCATCGTTTTTTTGCACTCCACACCACCCTGAGTTAGACAATGGTGATATGCAAATCAGCTCTGACCCTTTTGCCCCATGGGAACAGTCCAGTCCGAACTACAAAAGCCATGTCCTTCCCAGAACGGAATCAAGCATCCGAGGACCGGACCGGTTTCGAGGTAACACCTCTCATCAGCCCGGCTAGCTTGACTCCAGTGGTGTGGAGTGCCTGGGACCCACGTCTGGGCATCCCCAGCGCACTTTGGGCGGCAATTGCAAAAACAACAAGTGATGGACTGACTGTGGATCAATGTCACACACTCCCCCAGTCAAAAGATCTGGGCCCAAATCCATCGTTTTTTTGCACTCCACACCACCCTGGGTTAGACAATGGTGATATGCAAATCAGCTCTGACCCTGTTGCCCCATGGGAACAGTCCAGTCTGAACTACAAAAGCCATGTCCTTCCCAGAACGGAATCAAGCATCCGAGGACCGGACCGGTTTCGAGGTAACACCTCTCATCAGCCCGGCTAGCTTGACTCCAGTGGTGTGGAGTGCCTGGGACCCACGTCTGGGCATCCCCAGCGCACTTAGGGCGGCAATTGCAAAAACAACAAGTGATGGACTGAATGTGGATCAATGTCACACACTCCCCCAGTCAAAAGATCTGGGCCCAAATCCATCGTTTTTTTGCACTCCACACCACCCTGGGTTAGACAATGGTGATATGCAAATCAGCTCTGACCCTGTTGCCCCATGGGAACAGTCCAGTCCGAACTACAAAAGCCATGTCCTTCCCAGAACGGAATCAAGCATCCGAGGACCGGACCGGTTTCGAGGTAACACATCTCATCAGCCCGGCTAGCTTGACTCCAGTGGTGTGGAGTGCCTGGGACCCACGTCTGGGCATCCCCAGCGCACTTAGGGCGGCAATTGCAAAAACAACAAGTGATGGACTGAATGTGGATCAATGTCACACACTCCCCCAGTCAAAAGATCTGGGCCCAAATCCATCATTTTTTTTGCACTCCACACCACCCTGGGTTAGACAATGGTGATATGCAAATCAGCTCTGACCCTGTTGCCCCATAGGAACAGTCCAGTCCGAACTACAAAAGCCATGTCCTTCCCAGAACGGAATCAAGCATCCGAGGACCGGACCGGTTTCGAGGTAACACCTCTCATCAGCCCGGCTAGCTTGACTCCAGTGGTGTGGAGTGCCTGGGACCCACGTCTGGGCATCCCCAGCGCACTTAGGGCGGCAATTGCAAAAACAACAAGTGATGGACTGAATGTGGATCAATGTCACACACTCACCCAGTCAAAAGATCTGGGCCCAAATCCATCGTTTTTTTGCACTCCACACCACCCTGGGTTAGACAATGGTGATATGCAAATCAGCTCTGACCCTGTTGCCCCATGGGAACAGTCCAGTCCGAACTACAAAAGCCATGTCCTTCCCAGAACGGAATCAAGCATCCGAGGACCGGACCGGTTTCGAGGTAACACCTCTCATCAGCCCGGCTAGCTTGACTCCAGTGGTGTGGAGTGCCTGGGACCCACGTCTGGGCATCCCCAGCGCACTTAGGGTGGCAATTGCAAAAACAACAAATGATGGACGTGGGTCCCAGGCACTCCACACCACTGGAGTCAAGCTAGCCGGGCTGATGAGAGGTGTTACCTCGAAACCGGTCCGGTCCTCGGATGCTTGATTCCGTTCTGGGAAGGACATGGCTTTTGTAGTTCGGACTGGACTGTTCCCATGGGGCACAGGGTCAGAGCTGATTTGCATATCGCCATTGTCTAACCCAGGGTGGTGTGGAGTGCAAAAAAACGATGGATTTGGGCCCAGATCTTTGGACTGGGGTGAGTGTGTGACATTGATCCACATTCGGTCCATCACCTGTTGTTTTTGCATATTCCGCCCTAAGTGCGCTGTGCATGCCCAGACGTGGGTCCCAGGCACTCCACACCACTGGAGTCAAGCTAGCCGGGCTGATGAGAGGTGTTACCTCGAAACCGGTCCGGTCCTCTGACGTAAATAATTAATTTACTCTCTTAATTTCTATGCAGGTAAGTACTTAATCAAAGATAACTCAATCAGAAGGAAAGAAAACAGAGTCCGTGGTGTTAGAGTTTCTAAGGGTTTTATTCCTCATAAAGGAATCAGGATATCATGTTCTGACCACCACAGGGGTGTCAGAAGGGATAGATGAGCGCGCTCTCGTTTATTGACAATACATAGCTTATATACTTGATTTACATCATAAGGTTCAATGTAAGAGGCGTAACAGCTGAGAGAAGACAAGATAACAGTATACACGTGGTACCAATACATCATCAAGAGGCGTAAACTAGGCGTGAACTAGAGGTGTGTGCTAGAAACGTCACTGATAGGTGACGCAAGTGGGTGGCACCAAGGGGTGGTGCTAACAGAATGTTGCAATGTCAGCAGAAATCGGAAGCTTGGATGCGCGCGCAGCTGCATGACGTGTGATTGACGGGGTGCAGGGGTCTTGACATTTACACTGACGGAGAGAGACAGAAGTCTGGCATGTCAGATCAACTTGTACTTCTATCATATCTGATATCTGATGTTTAGGAACTATACTATCTGGGCGGAAAAGGTCTCTAGGGTAGAGGCTATTCTATGCTAACTGTGGATGCGTGTATGAGCGCCTAAGTGTCTACATGTGAAGCGTGGGGGCACGGGGCCTTCCATGGAAGCATGGCAACGGAGGCTATGAATTACTTGCATTAAGACAGGTCGGCCCTTTTTGGCTCTGCAGCTGGAGAGGATGTTTACAGGATCTAGTAGGCAGGAATGTATTCTCGGGGAGCGGAACAGATAACTCGAAGGTTATAGTCAGTCTTGGCAGAAAGCAGGCTTGAGCTGAGCGCGAGGGGCCGCGCTGAATGTAGGACAGAGTTCACGAGTACAGAGGTAGCCTGGGCAGAGTCAGGAGCCACAAAAGAGGTTCAGATGGCAGGAATTCAGGGCCTACTCTGGCTAGAGCAGGAAAAAGTGAAAAGTGTACTACAAAAAGACGGTGGCATAGCATACTTAGGAACGGACTATACAATCCATTCATGGTGCTTCTGAAAGAGGACAAGTTGACGGTGGACGCAAATGTATTTGCGTCTTCATAGCTGGCACAGGAGGGAAGTTACATGCACTTTAAGCTGGTACATGGAGTCGGTGGGGTACGCGCTAGGGAACACATCATGACCAAAATTTAATTTTCCTCATTCCCTCCTTGTTCCCTACGGACCCTTCATGAAATATCGATCCTCATGAATCGATCAGTCTGTTCTTGTAACATCATTTGTTCTTCTTTCTGTCGGTTACGTTTTGAGTGAAAACTGGAATGTTCAATACAAGAGGTGGCACACAGTCCACAGATCGCTGGCCCACACTGCAGGCACAGGCAACAACTGAATACTAGGACTAGGCCAATGCCTAGGAAGGATAGGATCTTCCATCCCCAAGCTGTTAACGTTGTCCAGAACCAACCGGACCAAGTCCAGGTGCCTGGATTCTGATGTATCTGATTTGCAATTTTATGAAGACGGGTGATAGCTTGATATACAGATGGTGCATTCTGTGGAATGAAAACACAGCAGCTTGACCCGATGACCTTACAGGCTCCACCTCTATCTGCCAAGATGACGTCAATTACAAGACGATTCTGAAGAACAACAACCCGCATAGCGGACTGCTCTTCTGTTAAGTTACCTAAGGCGGAGGTAGTTTCATTTACTACGGCTTCAAGTGTTCTAGTTAATCTGCGTATTAATTTACTATTCTGGACAGGGCCTAAGAAGAAAAAGAATCCTTTATTAAAATCAGTGTACTGTTCCCATGCCGTTTCTGTGTAGTCGACAAGGGGGGCACCTCTTCTGGCTCTATTCTTTACTAGATTGCTATTTCTATGGTAATCAGAAGGGGCTAGAAAAACAGGTGGCAGAAGGAATGCAATGTAACAGGTACCATCCCAATCTGGAGGTAGGCGAATGTATGCGGTATGACCACAAACAAAGTAAGAATGACTGATGGCTTTGAAAGATGATTTTCCATCATCACTGAATTCGACCACAGTAGTGCATTTACTATGACCTAAGTGTACTGAACCTTTCTTCTTGATACATAATTCACCAGTGACTGGCAGTACTGACATAATAGGTAGAACTGGTGTGGCTTCGGATTCGACAGTAAGAATCATAAGGCTAATTGTATAATTACCTAATCCATATACTTCATTTTCTAGATCAGTTCCTATTCTAATGGGGAGTCCCTCCTTATCCGGGTAACAGATGTCTAGTAGGACCAAGTTCAGGTTTCCCCAAACCCAACCCCCATCGAAAACAGCAATGTCGGGATCTAAAGAATTAATTATCTTAAACCATGCTCCACAGGAGCCATTGTGAGAGAACGGATACGGAAAGAGAGGCAGTGCTCCCTTGTAATTCTGGTAGGGAGGGAGTCGGCCACATATCCAGCAATTTGTAGCATTGTTAGTTTGATGAGAATGATGTAACATACTAATGAATGTATTGTTGCGCAGCGCGAGTCTGTAGGAAAGCTCATGAGGAGGTAACTCACTAAAAGTGTGTTCAGCAGAGACATTGTAAGCAGATTGTTCACGCTTGAAGATAGGATAGTATATAGGTAACAAGATGCTAGCAACAATTATTAATATACTTAGAATAAACATTATTATTAGTGTCACTATACAGTGACTACGAAGTGATTTGCAGTATGTTCTTTTCTTTTCCTCTCTCTCTCTAACTCGATCTAGGGGATACATGTCAGAAACTATTTAACCGATTCACCTAGGGGAGGACTTAAACAATTAAACTGTCTGACTTGCTAGATCGTAACTTCATACGGTATTGTTCTTGAGGAGTCTTTTCTTTCTTGACTTCGGTAAAGTCTTTGGGATCACAGTCTCTGGTGGGGGTGGGTGTGTCTTGTTCCGGTTTCAGTCCTGGGAATGTTTTGATATGGCTTAGGTGGACCCACCCCTTTCTGCCTTCCAATTTGACTGCGGTCTTTGTTGTAAGAAGAACGGTCTTCGGAGACTTCCAGCGGGGCTCCAACGGACTTTTCCTGTCGAAGTTTCGGACTAAAACAACATCTCCGGGGCGGACGTCATGCTCCTTCACATCGGTGTTGTCAGGGAAGGCTGCGGCAACCTGTGAACGACATGATTGGAGTGCAGACATCAAGGAGGCAAGGTAATCTGTCAACATATTAGAATCAACATCGGTTATCTTTTTAGGAATGGGCGTCCCCCACATATTCGGTGGTCTGCCAAAGACCACTTCGTACGGAGATAGCCCTGATCTCGAATGGGCGACCATTCTCATATAGAATAGTGCCACCGGCAGGGCGACTATCCAGTCGACCCCTTTGTCCTGACATATTTTGGCAAGGCGAATCTTTAATGTCTGATTATGCCTCTCAACAAGGCCTGCGGCTTCTGGATGTCGGACACAATGGAACTTCCACTGGTATCCCAATAACAAGGAAACTTCTTTCATTAGGGCAGACGAGAATGGCTGACCGTTATCTGAGTACACGACACGGGGCAAGCCGTACCGTGGGAAAAATTCACGAACCAACTGTTTGGCAGTGGTCGGAGCAGTGTAATCTGGGACTGGGTATGCTTCGGTCCAGCGGGACAGAGCACAGACAACTACGAGGACATATTTAAATCCTCGACAACGGTCCATCTGGATATAATCCATCTGGAGGACTTCAAAAGGGTGATCGGGAGGATGAAATCCACCTTGCTCTACAGGGACGCTTTTACCTGGATTGAACTGACAACAGATCATGCAAGTACGCACTTTCTGTTTTGCTGCTGCTCGTAAGTGTTTATTGTTCCAGAGATTTTGCAAACTGTCTAGCATTGCTTTTTCTCCTAGGTGGGCAGGACTATGTGCTGTATTTATCATGACTTGAACCATAGAGTCAGGGAGAAACCATGTAGATTTTCCCTTCGTCATCCAACCTTGATCTGTCTGGATCCCTCCTAGTTCGGTCCATTTCTTTATTTCGTCTGCAGTAGCATGTGTCTGAATGTCAATAACATCTAGTGTGGGATCCCTGACTGTCATGCAGTTTGTCGGATCTGTTATCTTTGTCGTGTCAGTTGTCTGTGTGTGAGTCAGTGCTGTATGTTTTGCTGTCTGATCTGCCAGGTCATTACCCTGGGAAACAGAATCTGTGGCTTTAGTATGTGCCTTACACTTCATGACTGAAATCGCTGAAGGCAGATGTATTGCTTCTAACAGTGCTTGAATGAGAGGACCATGCTGTATCTTTGTACCATGAGAGGTCAGAAAACCTCGTTCTTGCCAGAGCATGCCGAAGTCGTGTACGACTCCGAACGCATAACGGGAATCTGTGTATATGTTAACATTTCTGTTCTTCGCTAGAATACAGGCTTGGGTCAGAGCGATGAGCTCTGCTGCTTGGGCAGACAATGTATCAATACGATGTGTTTCTTTAACTTCAGTTTCAGTGGTCACGGCATACGCGGCCACTAACTCTCCTGTACTTGTTCTCATGCATGAACCATCCACATAAAGTGTCAGGTCTGGATTTGTCAATGGAACATCTGTTAAATCTCGTCTGGGCTTTGTTACTGCATTAATAATCTCTATACAATCATGTGGAGCTGGATCTGTCATAACTGTAGGTAACAATGTTGCTGGATTCAAGATACTGCAGCGTCTGATTTCTATGTGTGGCTGGAATAATGTCAATTCGTAACCTGTCAGTCGTGCTATAGTCAAGTGTTGAGTCTGGGTTCTGTTTAACAGAACCTCTACAGAATGTGGAACTTGTACTGTTAACTGATGACCTAAAACAATTGAGTCGCTTTGTCTGATTGCTAACGCTGTTGCTGCTACTGACTTTAAGCATGCAGGGAGTGCCTGTGCTACTGAATCCAATGTGCTTGAAAAATAAGCGCAAGGCTTATGTGAACCTGCTTGATCTTGAGTGAGGACAGACAATGCTGTACCGTCACGTTCTGTAACAAAAAGTGTAAACGGTTTGCTGTAACATGGTGTCGCTAAAACTGGTGCTTGGCATAAAGCTTTCTTTAATTCCTCAAAGGCTTGTGTGTGTTCCTGAGTCCAAGGGAGGACAGTCGAAGTTGCTGCCTCCTGTGTTGTTAACTGGATGAGTGGTTTAGCTAGAAATGCATATTGAGGAATCCATTGTCTGCAGTACGAGGTGAGGCCTATAAAGGCCCGCACTTCTTTTTGTGACTGGGGTCGGGGCATGTTTACAATTAACTGAATGCGATCGGGAGTGAGCTGTCTCCCCACTTTGGACAGCAAGTGACCCAAGTACACAACTTGCTGAACACAGAATTGTAGCTTCGAAGGAGACACCTTGTGTCCCTTGTCGGCCAGAAAATGCAAAACTATCAGAGATGCTTGTTCACATTCGGGCTCACTTCGTGCGGTGATCAGTAGATCATCGACGTACTGTAGTAAAGCGGTATTAACTGGCATTTGGATACAATCTAGTTGTCTTTTCAGTGCTTGACTATAGATGCTGGGGCTTTCTGTAAATCCTTGAGGTGCGCGGGAAAATTTGAAACTTCGTCCATTTAAACTGAATCCGAAGAGATATTGGCTCTCCGGGTCAATGGGTACACTGAAGAAGGCGTTCTTGAGGTCGATTACAGTAAAGAACGTTGCTTCTGAATCAATGGCAGTTAACAGGGAGGAGATATCGGGGACCACAGGATACTGTGGTACAATGCATTTGTTCAGTTCTCGAAGATCAATAACCAGCCGATACACTGGCGGTGCATTGCGGTCTGTACGTTTAAGAATTGGAATGATGGGTGAATTACAGATATTGGAGTCGGTCTCTACGACCACTCCCTGGGCGATAAGCTCTTCAATAATTTTCAGTAAAGCCACTACAGCATCGGGTGGTAACTTGTATTGTCTGATTCTGGGTAAAACAACTCCTGTCTTGAGTGTGACACGGTATGGTGTGATATGCATACAACCTACATCTGCTGGGCCTTTTGCCCATAAGTGATCTGGTACATTTTTCAATCTGACATCAAAGTCACGTAGAACATAATGACCCTTGAAATCCCGTAGGAAGAGTCTGACTCCCTCCGGGGAACAGCAAATTATAGCTCCTAGAGCCTTCAGTGTTTTAATTCCTAACAGATTTTCGGGACATGATTTCGTAAGTAACAAATCTGTAACTCGAGATAATGGACCCACAGCTAGTGGTACTGGTTCTGATACTTCATTTACAATAGGCTGTCCTGAAAAACCAAGGGAAACATTCTGTGAGCCTGAGAGGGGTGCCCCTGGGACTTCATTATGACTTATAGTAGTGCGACTTGCCCCTGTGTCAATTAAAAACTTTCTGTCTTTTCCTAATACGTGACTATGTACATAAGGACCTTCTTGATCTACAGGAATTTCAATAAGAGGCAAATCACTTTCCCTCCCTAGGCTGTTTCATGTATAACGCTGATAATCTGGGTATGCCGACTGGGCATACTGGTACATCTGTTGTGATACTTGTCTAGTTGCGGCAGCGGGCTGTGTTTGAGCATGCTGTGGCTGCGGTACTGCTACTGTCTGTACGGTATGGGACTGATCATGCATAGGCTGTGTATTCTGCATTGGCTGTTCGTTCTGTGAGGTCTGTTGTTGACCCTGTTCATGTCTAGGCGGACGCGGTCTTTCTTTAGTTTTACCTGTCTCGATGTTATGTTTCAGGACTGGACATTCATGGACGTAGTGACCTGGCTGCTTGCAATAATTACATGTCCCTTTAACGGGAGCGGCAGAATGATTGGTCTGGGCCCCACCTTTTCTATGACCCTCGGCTGGAATGGTCTGAGCTACTAACATTTTCATTTTCGTGTCTTTCATACGTTTCTGTTCCTGATCTTGTTCTTCCCTAATTCTATTCTGGTGATATTGTAACATTTGTAACATCTGTGATGGCGTATTTGCCTGCCAAGTACTTTCAACCTTGTACACTCTATTTTTAACTAGTGGTAGGGCGTTCTCTACTAATTTTGTTACAAAAAGATGTGGATATGACTCGCTACTAGTTTTTAGGCCACTATTGATAATGAAACATTTCTCGAATCTTGAATAAAAGTCACTAGTATCTTCATCTTGTTTCTGTTTACAGGACGAGATTGCGTCCCAATCTTCCTTTCGAGTTGTCAATAATCTTGGCAGAACCTGTACTATTAAACCTGGTAATGCTTTAGTCAGATCCCCAAGGCCTAACCCTGGGACTCGTTTCTTTTCTTCGTCTTCTATTTCCGCCCATGCTATCTTTGACTCTCCCACTTCCCAATCCTTCTCTTTTAATTTCTCGTAAATGCCCGTGGGCAACAGTACCTTTAGCATTTTCATAATATCATCATACGTGTAATCTCCCATCAGTAACATGTCTTTAAGCTCTCTGTGAAAACCCGCAGGGTCTTTATCATGGCACGGAACTAATTTCTTCATTTCTAACAGTTCTAACTTAGTCAGTGGTGTGTGAACATACACACGTTTCAGAGTATGATCCTCACCCATAACTGGATGTACTTCTCGTAAGGGATTCTGACTTTCAATGCCACCACCGCATTGCATGTGGTACATTTTTCTTTCTGGAGGCGGGGCGGGAATATATTCAGAGCTCAGGAAGGTGTTATACTTACGTCGTTGTTCTAGAATTATTTGTATTAATTTGGTACTAAAACCTCTCCATCTATCCATGAGTAGTGCTTCTAATGTTTCATGTAAGGGACCTGGATCAGAATGATGGTTTCTGAACTTGATGAGGAGGTGCTGAATCATGTATACACCTGCTATTTTCTGTTCTTCCGGGGAAAGGTTCAAGAATGTCTGCACTAACGTGTCATCATTATATATGTCTGGGTTTTCGGCCCACAACACGGCTGACCGGGCTAGTTCCTGTTCATCCATAGAATTGAGTACATGGTACCCTACTCGATCTCGAAGCCTTTTATCAGTTTCCTGGAACTGATGCTCAGAAGAATTCGGATTTGTTAAAGCAGAGAAAAGGACTCTCTTGCTCTCCGGACGGACACCTTTCCTATGGTAGTTTCCCCTACCTACATATGCTATAATGTCTGTAGATTTTCCTGATGTTTCATCTTCATCTTCCTCCTCGGAGGAATTTTTATCATTTTCTTCCTGATGTGCAGTTAATACTGCCTTACTAATTTTCTGGGACATAGTGGCTATGCAAGTCCCCTTGTCATGTTTTGCGTCTGCTATATTTTGGCCCCACTTGTTCAATGCGTCTAACTCACTTTGATCTGTCCCGGGCCTATCTCGTTCTCTTATCACACAATTAATGAAGAATCGTAATATCTGTTTTTGAATGTCAATTTTCTGTTTATACATGGCAGCTTTGACACTGTCGGGGTCTTTCCCTGTCTGTATGAATTTGTATAGTCTGTCGAGAGCTTCCTGCATTCCTACACAGCATAGCAAGTTATCGGTGGCAGATCTTAAGCGCAGTGATGCTAATACCATTAGATCGTCTTTTCCGGGTACTGGATCATATCTGCAGAATGACATCCTATCTTTGAATGCCTCAAGCCGGGGTGAGTAGGGAGACTGGAAAGGATTCTGTGTGTCCTTTAAATGCAATCTGTGTGTCGGTGGCGGGGTCTGTAGACCCGTTGTCGCACCTCCTGAGGCGGATGCTTGGGCATTATCTCTCCGCGGAGTCTGTATCTGGACTTGAATCTGTCGTTTAGTAAGATTAGGTAGTACTGGTTTCGTTAGATCCGTCTTGAGTGGAGGAAGTGGCGGAGGTGGCGGAACAGGGGAGGTCTGTTGCGGTACCGGCGGAACATTATCTGGGGGCGCAGTGCCACCCCCATCCCTGTCAGTAGGCAGGGCACGAACAGGCAGATTGGTGTAAGCTGGTGCTACATCCTCTAGATACGAATTCAGGAATATGTCTTTAGTAGTTTTATGCATTACTTTAGTTGGAACTAATGGTGTCGGTAAGTTTTTCGGTATCTCTGATTCAGGTTCGGATGTGCCATCTGCTATGAGATACATACCGTTTACAAGATTATTTCGGGCACGGTCTATTTGTTCTGTTTTTACTCGGATCCCTTCAGTAACCAATTCGGTTTCTCGTTCTTTATCTGATTCTTTAAGTCTGTCTTCTCTACGAAGTGCTTTGTCAGCACGCTTACGTGATTCCTTACGCCAAAATTCTATGGCGTCCTTCTGGGATTGCCTAGCTTTCTTTTTCCATAATACTTCTTCTACCCTCATGATGCACTCAGCATCCCACGTTCCGGTAACAGGCCATCTGTGTCTCTCATCTAGGTGCTTGGTGTAATCGGCCCATAAATCTAGATATAATATGGCATCTATGCCGTGTTTCTGATACATAAAATTGCCTGGAGTGTCCCTAGGGGGGATAGGAATTTCTTCCTCTAGTAACCCTTTCCTAGTTCCGATCTGTTTTAACTTGCTGAGGAACGGCATCCTGCTTACTTATTGCTGAACGCTAGGTCTTTTATTCCTTGATACGAGTTGCTAGTTGATACGAGAAATACAATAATACACAGTAAAACAGTCACATTCATACCACAACATTAATCACATGAAAACATTGAAGACATAGCTAACTAAGTGTACTGCTCAACAGTACGGATACACTGCTGTAACAGTGCAGAAATTCGGAAGACTTGATATACTGCTAAACAGTACAGATACACTGCCTAAAAACAGTGCAGACCGGACTTGCGTACCCAAACCCGTCTAGATACGACCCAGCAATGGTACTCACCGGGAAGCACGGAAACAGAAGGCCTCGGAAAACTCGACTGGACTCGGCTCGGAACTTCGGAAAACTTCGGAGAACTTTCGGAAAACTTCGGAAAACTTCGGAAAACTGGTGGGCCTCTTCACACCTCGGACCTTGCTTCTTTCGGCTGGGCTCTGGTCGGGATCCTCCGCACTCCTCACCGCCTCGTCTGGGTACTGATCGCAGTCTTCGTCACCTCCGTGGGTCAGAGGGGGATGCAGGAAATCCTGCCAGTACACGTGTAGTCCGTCTAACTGATGGCAGGGGACACGGATTGCAACGCACCTTCCGGCGCGTGAGGTGGGGGAGGGGTCCCTATTCGGGCGCCAAAATGACGTAAATAATTAATTTACTCTCTTAATTTCTATGCAGGTAAGTACTTAATCAAAGATAACTCAATCAGAAGGAAAGAAAACAGAGTCCGTGGTGTTAGAGTTTCTAAGGGTTTTATTCCTCATAAAGGAATCAGGATATCATGTTCTGACCACCACAGGGGTGTCAGAAGGGATAGATGAGCGCGCTCTCGTTTATTGACAATACATAGCTTATATACTTGATTTACATCATAAGGTTCAATGTAAGAGGCGTAACAGCTGAGAGAAGACAAGATAACAGTATACACGTGGTACCAATACATCATCAAGAGGCGTAAACTAGGCGTGAACTAGAGGTGTGTGCTAGAAACGTCACTGATAGGTGACGCAAGTGGGTGGCACCAAGGGGTGGTGCTAACAGAATGTTGCAATGTCAGCAGAAATCGGAAGCTTGGATGCGCGCGCAGCTGCATGACGTGTGATTGACGGGGTGCAGGGGTCTTGACATTTACACTGACGGAGAGAGACAGAAGTCTGGCATGTCAGATCAACTTGTACTTCTATCATATCTGATATCTGATGTTTAGGAACTATACTATCTGGGCGGAAAAGGTCTCTAGGGTAGAGGCTATTCTATGCTAACTGTGGATGCGTGTATGAGCGCCTAAGTGTCTACATGTGAAGCGTGGGGGCTCGGGGCCTTCCATGGAAGCATGGCAACGGAGGCTATGAATTACTTGCATTAAGACAGGTCGGCCCTTTTTGGCTCTGCAGCTGGAGAGGATGTTTACAGGATCTAGTAGGCAGGAATGTATTCTCGGGGAGCGGAACAGATAACTCGAAGGTTATAGTCAGTCTTGGCAGAAAGCAGGCTTGAGCTGAGCGCGAGGGGCCGCGCTGAATGTAGGACAGAGTTCACGAGTACAGAGGTAGCCTGGGCAGAGTCAGGAGCCACAAAAGAGGTTCAGATGGCAGGAATTCAGGGCCTACTCTGGCTAGAGCAGGAAAAAGTGAAAAGTGTACTACAAAAAGACGGTGGCATAGCATACTTAGGAACGGACTATATAATCCATTCATGGTGCTTCTGAAAGAGGACAAGTTGACGGTGGACGCAAATGTATTTGCGTCTTCATAGCTGGCACAGGAGGGAAGTTACATGCACTTTAAGCTGGTACATGGAGTCGGTGGGGTACGCGCTAGGGAACACATCATGACCAAAATTTAATTTTCCTCACCTCGGATGCTTGATTCCGTTCTGGGAAGGACATGGCTTTTGTAGTTCGGACTGGACTGTTCCCATGGGGCACAGGGTCAGAGCTGATTTGCATATCGCCATTGTCTAACCCAGGGTGGTGTGGAGTGCAAAAAAACGATGGATTTGGGCCCAGATCTTTGGACTGGGGTGAGTGTGTGACATTGATCCACATTCGGTCCATCACCTGTTGTTTTTGCATATTCCACCCTAAGTGCGCTGTGGATGCCCAGACGTGGGTCCCAGGCACTCCACACCACTGGAGTCAAGCTAGCCGGGCTGATGAGAGGTGTTACCTCGAAACCGGTCCGGTCCTCGGATGCTTGATTCCGTTCTGGGAAGGACATGGCTTTTGTAGTTCGAACTGGACTGTTCCCATGGGGCACAGGGTCAGAGCTGATTTGCATATCGCCATTGTCTAACCCAGGGTGGTGTGGAGTGCAAAAAAACGATGGATTTGGGCCCAGATCTTTGGACTGGGGTGAGTTTGTGGCATTGATCCACATTCGGTCCATCACCTGTTGTTTTTCATTTTCCGCCCTAAGTGCGCTGTGGATGCCCAGACGTGGGTCCCAGGCACTCCACACCACTGGAGTCAAGCTAGCCGGGCTGATGAGAGGTGTTACCTCGAAACCGGTCCGGTCCTCGGATGCTTGATTCCGTTCTGGGAAGGACATGGCTTTTGTAGTTCGGACTGGACTGTTCCCATGGGGCACAGGGTCAGAGCTGATTTGCATATCGCCATTGTCTAACCCAGGGTGGTGTGGAGTGCAAAAAAACGATGGATTTGGGCCCAGATCTTTGGACTGGGATGAGTGTGTGACATTGATCCACATTCGGTCCATCACCTGTTGTTTTTGCATATTCCGCCCTAAGTGCGCTGTGGATGCCCAGACGTGGGTCCCAGGCACTCCACACCACTGGAGTCAAGCTAGCCGGGCTGATGAGAGGTGTTACCTCGAAACCGGTCCGGTCCTCGGATGCTTGATTCCGTTCTGGGAAGGACATGGCTTTTGTAGTTCGGACTGGACTGTTCCCATGGGGCACAGGGTCAGAGCTGATTTGCATATCGCCATTGTCTAACCCAGGGTGGTGTGTAGTGCAAAAAAACGATGGATTTGGGCCCAGATCTTTGGACTGGGGTGAGTGTGTGACATTGATCCACATTCGGTCCATCACCTGTTGTTTTTGCATATTCTGCCCTAAGTGCGCTGTGGATGCCCAGACGTGGGTCCCAGGCACTCCACACCACTGGAGTCAAGCTAGCCGGGCTGATGAGAGGTGTTACCTCGAAACCGGTCCGGTCCTCGGATGCTTGATTCCGTTCTGGGAAGGACATGGCTTTTGTAGTTCGGACTGGACTGTTCCCATGGGGCACAGGGTCAGAGCTGATTTGCATATCGCCATTGTCTAACCCAGGGTGGTGTGGAGTGCAAAAAAACGATGGATTTGGGCCCAGATCTTTGGACTGGGGTGAGTGTGTGACATTGATCCACATTCGGTCCATCACCTGTTTGCATATTCCGTTCTGGGAAGGACATGGCTTTTGTAGTTCGGACTGGACTGTTCCCATGGGGCACAGGGTCAGAGCTGATTTGCATATCGCCATTGTCTAACCCAGGGTGGTGTGGAGTGCAAGAAAACGATGGATTGTTTGCTGCATGCAACTTACTTACCAAATTCATCAGGACAACTACAACAATACAGATACAGTATCCATTATTTTATTCAATGAGTGTGTGTGACTGCATTTCTTGGATCTATCTCTGCTTCTAAATTGATCCCTACAGCCACTCTATATGTTTTACTTCGGCTATTTTCTTAACCTAATTTAATGTAGCCCTGTACTGTCGCATTCTGGCATTCACGGTTGTCGAAAGTACCACTTACTTTTCTGTAACAATGCATTCAGTAGTGCATGCACTTTCTTTATGTCACGTAAAAGATTTATGGTTAGCTTTCTAACTAAAAATTTCTTTATGTTCAATTATTGTTTGTCCATGCTGTGCTTTTTTTTTTCTCTCAACAAAACCTACCCAAAAAGAAACCCCCATTCCTATCCATTTTACAAACCCTAACCCTCTTCCCCCGGGTTGTGTGGTTTTGCTTGATGTGTGACTAACTGACATCAATAATTCCACACACTTGCTGTGGAGGATAAGGTCATAGCAATAGGCTGGTGAAGGAATCCGAGGATATATTCTAGACTTACTCAGCTTCATTACTATTTCTTGTAGTATTAGCCAATGTCAAAGAAATCCTACGCAAGTACAAGTTATAATATAAATACTTTACCATTTGTTAGGCTACATTGTGGCACTGTTGTAGTCTAGTGTACTGTCACCTGCTATAGTCTCTATCTTACCGTTGTAATGGTACAGTAAGGACAAACCAGGTTTCATTTTCTTTTTTTCCATAGCCATGCAACTGTCACTGTGTCACACGACTAGTACCACCACAAGGAGGAGGAAATTTCAGCCGCCCTGGATTGCAACCTTAATCGCCATTTCCCGTGGAGCCAGCCCTGGGCCTAGCCCTACTTGCAAACAGAAATTACAGGTAAGATAAGCGTTTGGTTGGAGGTAGTAGGAGACGAGAGATTGACTGTAGTACTACTAAAGTCCTAGGACTATTCAGGAAAACAAACTTACTGTTAAACCCCCACCCACCAGACTCAAAAGCAGTAAAAAACAGGTATGGTCAGATAAAGTTTCAAAAACTATATTGTTATAGCCCTAACAAAATAATCTCCCGCAAGACCCTCCCTAACCCCAACGAATGTCCTTCAAAAGTCCCCAAAAAACCCAACTCACAATTCCCACACCCCAAAAGTCTCTAAAAAAGGGGCAAGGGACACTATGGCAGGGTGCTGTTGAATTTAGCAGCCAGGGCATCATGCTCCTTGCGGAGGGTGGCATGTTCGAAGCGGAGGCCCTCCACCAAGTACTTATAGTTCAGGACCTCCTGCTCCAGGTAGGACACTCTGAGGGATAAGCGGCGCCGGCGTGCCTTGCAAATCCTGTGGAGGGCAGCTGCTGTCTTTGCTGCTCGCTGGTGGCGTTTGGCTTTGGTAGCCCGGCTCCGTACCGCTGTAGCACTGCGCTGGCTGGCAGCCCGCACGGGGGAGGATGCAGCTGTCCCAGTGGACGTTGTTGTTGTACCAGACTGCATCTCCTCCTCCTCCAAGGCCACCAGCCGCCGATATTCAGCGACAGTGGCATTCAGCCTCCGTTGCCGGGCCATTCGAGCCAGCTCCTTCCTCCTTGATGGTCTCTTGGATTTGGAAGGAGCAACTACATGAAGAAAGAAAGACATAGTCTGTAACCAATGCTCCTTAAGATTAACACAAAATGATTGAGCAGAAAGTTGTCACAGTACAAGTAGCAAATTGAAAGCACAGTACATAACTATTGAGGACAGTATCTATGTAACCCCCGACTTCTTCATCCTTGCTCTAACATTAGTGGGAGTTTAAGGAACAAATTCTACGAGCACTATGGACTTCCATTACAGTCGACTATGACAGTACACCAGTCTTATTCTTCTTCTTCTCTCTTGTTTAGGAAAATTGGTACATTATCTTTTAGAAGCCGGCATAATGCCAGCGCAGTGAACTTGCACCCGAGAAAAACAGACTCACACCATGGTGAGTGAGACAGACTTGCGTTACTGTACCGGTCCAGTACATGCAGGTGGTGAAGCTCTTACTTTTCTATTATGGGTGGCACTGAGAATACTCTGGTAAAAGGGCTACTGCTTAATTAATTTAGCTTTCACCCTACAGTGCAAATGAGTATTAGAAAAGGAAAATGAAGAAGCTAAATAATCTGATTATCTAGCACTTCACATGGGATGTATTTGATGACATATGGGATGACTTTAGGTGGTTTGCTTATTATTGAGTGAACAGTGATACACCCACACATGAATGACGTACTACTACTATACTAAAGTTATTAAGAGAGGTAGGGAGTGTCCACCGTAATAACCGGATATATGCTGTGCTTGCAGTTGCAATACAAACTACTGCTACTATTTATGGTAGTATTTGGACAAAATTACAACTTCTTTTCCTTGCCTTTCCTACACTGGAACGGACGTGCGGGTGCGGTGTTACATGCTCTTCAAAGTAACACTTAGTTCATCCAGTGACCGACTACTCTCTCTAGATACACATGTGCTATCTAAGAGTCAGATAGTACCATGAATGATCCAGGCATCCATCCATTCATAGTATATGCACACATACAGTTTCTGTTTCACCCACCCAGGCTGTTTTCCTTCTACCCATCCTTGCTTCATCATTCACCCAGCCATGCACCATACCATATTCATTCCTTCCCAGCCACCTAGGGGACCAAGCAAACACATATCATTCTTCTTTGCCAGTCATCATTACATTTCTCGTCATTCCACACTTACTTACACCCTTCTTTCGCTTTTCGTTCATCCCATCCATCAAGTTCATCTCAGATCTGATTGTGATTCTTTTCGCCAAAAACTTCACAGCTAAGTCGAACTACATTTAGAGGAGGCTACTACCTGGTTCATTTATAATACACCCGTGCAAAAAGCACACTCTGCAGCAGTGTTCCCAGTAACGTGCGCGCCTGCGCGGGCGCCCACGTCTGATCCCCCGAGCGCGCAGTGCTGGGTGTGGAGCGCGCATCCACAGCACATCTTAAGAGAGCATTTGCGCCGCCGCTTTCAGAACAGGAGCGGCGAGAAAAATGGAAATTTCCGGCTTCTGGTGGCTCCTGTACTTGCTGCGGTTTTTCCTTCTCAATGGAGCACAGCTGGGGGCTGTTTGTGGACCATTGTGAAAATATTCCTGTTAAGTGTAGCACCGTCGTGCGCTGCATTTAACAAATATTTTCACAATGGCCCTCAATCAGCTCTCAGCCGCGCTCCATTAAGAGATGAAATGCTTCAAGCCAAAAAGCACCATGTGTGCTTTACACGTCATTCTTTTGGGCTTGATGCATGTCTTTCCCTAATGGAGCGCGGCTGAGAGCTGATTGAGGGCCATTGTGAAAATATTTGTTAAATGCAGCGCACGACGGTGCTACACTTAACAGGAATATTTTCACAATGGTCCTCAATCAGCTCCCAGCCGTGCTCTATTAAGAGAAGACATGCAACCACCGCAAAAGAACGAAGTGTAAAACACACATGGTGCTTTTTGGCTTGCTGCACACCTTTCGTTAATAGAGTGTGGCAGATTGTGTGCCTTTTTAAAAGTTTTCATGTTAAATGCAGCCCCGTGCATCAGTATGTCGGGCTCTGCAATTAACATGAAAACTTTCCAAAAGGCACGTAATCTGCCGCCCTCTATCAACAAAAGGCATGCAGCAAGCCTAAAAACATAATGTGTGCTTTTACAATCACTAATATATGCTAGTGATTCTAAAGGCACACGTCATGCTTCTAGACTTGCAGCATGCTTTTTGTTAATAGAGCGTGGCTGCGGGAAGATTGTGTTGTGAACATAACCAGACTACAAACCTAGGAGGGGAGACATGAAGAAAGTGTCCAAATCTGGGAGCAGTATCTGAAACCAAATAAGTCCCGATTTTATTTTGCATTAGATTGTATATAGATTTTCTGATTTGAGATTGGGGTGTGGGGAGGAAAGTAATGAGTAATAAACAGGACTACTCTTGCAACATTTTAGACAAATTAGCTATTGCATTGTATCTTATTTTCACTCTGGAAAAAAGCATTAATCAATGATAGAGTGCATAAATGAAAGACACAATGAGAATGTGGCAGTGTTGTATAGTTTTAGTATTTAATCATATTTATTGATACTAAGAGTGCCATTTATACATAAGCTGACAGCACAGGTCATATTTACCTGCACCATGGTAGACATGTATTTTACTATATGGAGGTGCAACCTAGATTTTACTCAACCTGCTTCAGCCTTGCTACTCTCTGCCATGTTCACCACCATGTTTATAGCAGCAGGGCCTCCTATGTTGATGTTACAGTGATGGGACAAACTAAAAAAATTCTCCGTCCCTCCCAAGTTACGCTGTCGCTGATGCCTGATGCCTGTACTATAGACTACACCTGAAGGAATCTTGTATTGTGTATGTGTCTGTGGTTTGCACAGTTGCTGCTCCAAAGACCAAGTGTGCACTCTAAGCGACACCACATCATTCCATTCCCTTCAAAGATGAGACCATATAAAGCCTATCTGCAGATGGGAGCGTAGGGCACATAAAATAGCGTGTTTACAGCGGACAGGACCATACATCAGCAATTATGCACCACGGGCAGAACCATAAAGTCCTGGACATGGCAAAGAGTACAACACAAAAACAAGCCCACACTTTAGATAGGATCAATAGTGCAAGGAATGCATGCGTCAATCTGCATGGTTGGCCTGACCCTATCATAGTTAGCAAACATGGGGTTCCATGTTTGGAACCCTGTGACATAACGCATGCACTGTGAACTGCAGTTAGTCCGCACAGTGGAAGTACTTCAGCATGTCAGCCTTGCAAGAGCCCGTCTCTGCAAACTAGAGGTGGGCACCTCAACAATCAAAATAGCTTGTTCCTTTAGTAGTTTTCCATCACACTGGGTACATTACTGTCACTAGCTTACGTCAATTATAAACATGGTCTCATATCTAGAGGTTGCCATAGCGCAAGGTGGCACTGCAAGGCTTCAGCCGTGTGCCAACACCTGATAACTTCTCAAAGTTATGAGATAATGAAGGTTGCAGATCCGCCTAGAAAGGGATGCAATGGAGGGAGTGCATGTGGCCGTTCCTTGTTAGGCAGGGTCTTGTATACACACAGGGAACTCAAAGGCCTCCCAGGCGAAGGCTGCATTAATGATACTGACAGGCTGTACAGCTAGGAGCAGAGCATCAGGGTCATGGAGATTCTCAGCAGTAATCTTGGCTAGGACAGGAAGGTTCCCATGTGGTGGCAACTTACACCAGCCCCCTCTGGAAGTTAGAGAGGCCTCAAATGTAGCAAATGCCACTTATAATTGGTCACTCACAGGCTTGAAAGTTACACCAATGGTTAGGCGAGACTTGCAATTGTAGCCCATGGCTCGCCAAAGCCCAGAACACCCAGATGGCTCAAGTAGAGTGACCCCCAACCAGGCTTGCCCTGATGACCTTGAATAATTCTTAAACAGATTATTGCAAATAGCATTCTCCTTTCATTTATTTTTAATCTGGGTGAGATTGTCTTATAGACATTGTTTGACAAATGTATTTATTTTAGATTTAAACAGGATCTCGGATATGAGAAATGGGAGGATGTCACAGTGATTATTTGCAGTAGTATTAGTGGGTTTCTACTGTGTTCAATATTTAAAAAATGCATCACTATCCTTGAATATTAACTATAAACACATTTGGAATTTGAACCAGTGTGTCTGGGCACTGTTTGTGATCTGGCCAAAAGGACATGAGAAACTGGATCATAACTTCAAAGCTGATCCGCACAGAGGCCCCCAAAATACGTTTGTCCAAGGGCGCTCAAAGTCCTTAAGATGTCCCTGAGCTGCCGCTGTGTGGTTAGTTAGTAAATAAGAGGTTCACTGGCACTGTGGCATTAGGCTGGTTGCCCCGTTTTCCTAATATATATATTAGTGTAGCTTTGTCGAGGTTGCAGATGCTATGCACTGCACTTTTTCATTTCGAACATGACACAACCATTGTACAGCAGTCACCAACACGAAGGCCACCCTCCTGGCTGGACTGGCCTTAGCAGACATTAGGCATTTGCCTGGAAGACTGGGGGTCAGTTTTGTAGCAGTGGGGGCCAGATGTGTTACTGGGGGCATTTTTGCAGTGATGCTGCAATATGGTCCCTCAGTAACAAAAGCACCAGTGCTGGGGACCGGGTTTAAGCAGTAGTGCTTGACACTTGGCGCCCCCACCTCCCTCCACCCCACCTCAGGTGGGTGGGAGCCAGTGCAGCAAAATTACCAGCGCTACATTTTTGGGTTCCCAGTCCGGCCCTGCCTGCTCCATCAAACAGGCCTCCTCCTTTCCAGTACCTAGGTCATTTATCTGCACAATCAAGCAGGAACTCCAGTGTCAAAACCCCTGTCGCTGCACCCACACACGCTGTCGGGTTTTTGGCGCACATTGGTGTGGCTGGAGCGCACAGAGACCTCACACTGCCGCACACAGAGGAAAAAAATTAGAGGGAACATTGCTCTGCAGTCTTCAATCTCAATAAGTAAGGAATATATAGCTTACCTCTGCCCGCCACCACCGTGTCATCCCCCACAGATTTGTCCGGCACTTCCACCGCCTCCTCCCCAGAGCTGTCCTCGTCCAATGCCACCACCACCTCTGCGCTGGCCCCGCCTCCAGATGTTCCACCTACAAAGTACATTTAATAATGTTAGAATACACCACTCACTACTATATAATATTTGGTCTAGGAGGAAGAAAGAAATGTGAAAAAAACAGTATACAATGTAATAATTTGTGACTGTCTACTCTAAAGTAAAAATGTCCCTTTTTCCAGGAAAGGCTGTTGTCTTGCTGCACTTTTTGGCACAACTGATGAATGCTTGCTTTTTATTTTTAACACGCACCACTTTTTCTCCTAACAGACAGAAGCTTGACTTCTAAGAACACGAGCAGGATCAAGTTCAAACCAGGTGAGAACTCGGCTTGACCACAAGAAATGTGTCCAATTAATCGTCAGCACTAAGCACTTTTCCATTTTCACTTAAATGTTTACTGTTATGACAAACTTGATTTTAATAAATGTGTTTACTTTTAATAAAGCTTTTAAACTTAAATAGACTCTGTGGTTTTTGGTCCTCCAGACTAGAGTGGATGAGCTAAAGGTTTTGCAATTTTTGCAAGCATGAGTCTGTGCCTCTGACATCATTGGGGAATAATCATAATCATCGGTGACTTTGGGAGCTAAATGACTCTGCCACACTATCAAGTCAGTAAGGAGATTGGGGGTTCAACTACAAAGTATGTTATCACTGAGGTATGGTGAAAGTCTAACAGGCACCTATTATAATTGATAAGCTAAGCAATGCATTATTTAGTGTCCATAGTTCTGTTTGTGCAGATTTGTCCCTGCAACAGTAGTAGAATGGATTGTCCTCCTATCCAAACCAAAAGTAAAGTAGTATCTTATTCTTTCGTGGAGCTCATTCACCTTTTTATTGTTGGCAACTGTCAAAGCATAAACATTTAGAAGACTTGAAAAGACATTATGATTTGTGCATTTGTGCATTTGTAAAGCGCGCGATTGCCCATAGGCGTCTTGGCGCTGTGATTCGACTCTGACTCTTGACCCTTGTCACCCCTCCATACTCAACACTATTCCAGACATCATCACTTTACCACTGACACACATCTATAACACTATGTTTTCAACAGGTTCTTACCCCACTATTTGGAAAAATACTGTAATCAGGCCACTTCTCAAAAAACCGTCTCTTGATCCTTCATTACCTTCCAGCTACCGTCCTATTGCATCCTTGCCGTTGCCAGCTAAGATCTTTGAATCTGTCATGAATAAACAACTGTCTGACTACATTCAAGATTATGACCTCTTAGATGACACCCAGTTCGGTTTCCGACAAGGTCATGGGACAGAAACTGCCTTGATCAAGGCTGCAGATGAAATAAGGACCACGATGGACAATGGCGGACAGGCTGTCCTGATTTTGTTGGACATGTCGGCGGCCTTCGACACGGTCGATCATTCTACTCTGATCGGCCGTGTCGAGGCCATCGGTATTAAACACAAAGCCAGAGATCTTATTACATCTTTCCTGGCTGACCGCAAACAGGCAGTTAAGTTAGGTACCTTCACTTCTCCTACTTTCAGCCTTCCTTGTGGAGTCCCTCAGGGTTCCTCGCTAAGTCCGACCCTTTTTAATATCTATGTTTCGGACTTAGCGAGGGTAATAAAAGCTTATAACATCAACCTAACAACATACGCCGACGATACTCAGTTGGTACTATCCATACACAGAAATGGACTCGAGGTTGCGGCAAATTTCAAGGACGGCATGAGGGCCATCAGCAGTTGGATGGCTTCCAACTGCTTAAAACTTAATTAATCTAAGACGGAGGTCATGCTTTTTGGATGTATTCAGCCTCTGTGGTCCCCCTTATGGTGGCCGGAGGAAATGGGAACTCCACCTCAACCTGTCAGTAAAGTCAGAAACCTGGGAGTAATATTTGATGATAAACTCCTTTTCCATCATCACGTGAATGCGGTAGTATCATCATCTTTCAACATCTTAAGGAAAATAAAGAAACTTCTCCCATATCTTCCCACGACTGCAGGAAAAACACTTATATCTACACTGGTGTTTTCACGTACTGACTATTGCAATGCCCTTTTCCTCAATGCCCAAAAAAAGGTCATCTCCAAATTACAAATGGTACAAAATGCCTCTGCCAGAGTTCTACTGGGCATTCCAAAATCTAGATCTGTCTCGTGTTACTTGGACCAATTGCACTGGCTTCCAGTCAGAAGTCGCACGAAGTTTAAGGCCCTCTGTATTGTCTACAAGGCAATAAACAATATGGGACCTAAATTCCTCAGAAGTTCCCTTAAGCCTCTGGCTACTCCCAGAACGCTTCGCTCTAACACGGCTCATCTGCTTCAGATACCCAGAACGAGGAAAGTTAACTGGGGAGACAGATGTTTCACCAAAGCAGCTGCAAAGCTATGGAACTCCCTTCCTTTTAATATAAAATCCTGCCCATCCCTGATGATTTTCAGAAAACAGCTAAAGACATGGCTGTTCTCTCAACGTTACGACTAATCATTAATCTTTCTACCTTTTATCTAGAGATCCAACTACCGGTAGCAGCTCTTAGCCCCCAGCGCCGAGACACCTAAGGGTAATTGCAGCGCTTTAAAAATTGCATAAATAAATAAATAAATACATTATGGACAATCCCATAGGACTGTGCATAGAGCTATTGCTGACTAGAATGGGAGTCCAATGGAATTGCCAAATGTGCAATCTTAGTTAGCTACACATACAGACTAATAGGAATAATCTAGTAATACCACACGGAGTCATAGTCGAGGCAGGATAAGAATTTAGATCCAGTCTACAAGAATATCAAAGACGATTTAGAAAAAATCGAATGAAGAACGCTGGGAAAAAATAAGTACTCTATATTAAAATTAAAACTTACTGGGGCCAGCAAAGGAGCCCTCGCCAGCCCGATCCTGGCCTCCATCCTCAACAGCACCCTCCTCCTCCTCCTCCTCCTCCTGTGTCCTCCTCTTGCCCCTGGGGGGAGCTGATGTACAACATGAAAGAAAGAAAAACAGAAAACATAGATGATATTTGTCAACCAAATCAAACATTTCAAAAGAACTAACAAAATATTTTGGCGAAATAGCAAATAGACAACTATTCAACGGGATATATTATTGACCAATCTCATGTGGTCTACTACGTTATTAGTATTGCTTTATTTGCGGACCGTCGAATTGTAAACTTCTTATGTAACTCACTACACAAAGTACTAAAAAGGTTTGCCCAGGATTGGCAGGCAGCAGTCTGCAGCACGCGAAGTGACAGCCAAAGTCCATCGTGATTGCAGATCAGCGACAACACTAAAGTTTCCTACTACATTAACCAGTCATTAAAATACTCATGCTATCAATCCACCACCACTATTTCTTCTTATCGCCATGTGTACAAAGGAAGGACTGGACTTGAGTCTGTAGGGGCTGATTTAGAAGCGCCTTGCGGCTCTTTTGCTCTATTGTTGCATGACTTTTGTGACGCAGCGGCAGCACAAAAGAGGCGCAATGGTGCGGCGTATATTAACAACGTGACGCATATGGGTGATGCATCACGTTGTAAAGCCCTGCGCCATCAGGGGGCATTCCAGCGCAAGGGAGGGCGTTCCTGCGCAGGAACGCATCCTAAAAGTAGCTGAGGGAAATCTACAAGATTTCAATCACTCACTTTAACGACAATGATGCGTGACTCAATCCCTGCGCCTGCTTGAAGCAGACGTACGGCTTGACGCAGCTTTGGGGAGATAGGGCACCCCAGAGCATCGATGGAGCTGCGCCATCATTGCGACGCAACTCCAGCAATGCGCCGCCCTTACGGCACAGATGCGTAACGCTTTGGTGACGTTTTGGGCCCATGGTGCACCGCATTGTAAATACGGCGCACCATGGGTGATAGTGGCGTGGCGCACAATTACTGGCGCATCCCTGCTACTTTGCAGGGATGCGCCGGTAATTAAACAACTGAACCTTAGTGTGTAGCATTACGCAGTTCTTTAAACTACACTCGTACATTATTTCACAGGCCAATGAAATGAACATAAAATCGGAAACAAATAAGCATAGTAGCAACACTACTGAGAAGGAGAGCAGTGCACCTGAAATGCACAGAAGATTTTGAAATATAATATACCTACAATGTAATGAGCAGCATTATTGCTCTTGGTAAAAAAAAAAAAATTGCAATATAATAACACAGCAGGAGAAAACAGAGTAGTAAAGAAATAGCTACTACTACTACTCACCAAGCCCGGGGATCTCGAGGCCAAGCAGGTCGAGCAGATCTCGTTCACGGGTCAGGACATCCGTCCAGCGGTGGGTGGCTTGATTGTAGGTGTGCCGGACCCGAGAGTGGTGGTACATGGCCCGGCACACCTTATCCCACCGCTTCCGGCGATCCCGCATGCCGTACCCGCCTCCGATCTTGCCGCCTGCCATTATGGTCCTGGGGAGGTGGCGCTGTACATAAAACAGTAGTGCGCCCACCTCCTCCGGGCTGAAAATCTCCCGGGGTGCGACTGTCTCCCCCCTCAAACGCCCGCACGGGAGCCGGGCACGGGGTGCGGGACCCTTCCCCTTCTCGGGATGCTTCCCGGCTCCCTTCACCATGGTCTGGGTGGAAAGGAATAAAGAAAATAGAACAGGGAAGAGAAGAAAAGAAAAGAGTTTAAAAAAGTAGTTTAAAATTAACAAAAAGTAGCAGTAAACACAAAAATATAGGGCTAGAAAAATAGAGGGGTAGATAATAAGTAAAATAGATACAAAAAAACTTCAAACAAGCAAAGGATGGCACAGATTTAGAGAGGATACAAGAAGCATGCCCAGAACCATAGCAATGAATGAGAAACAAGATGGCCGCGCCCGTTCACGACCGCGCGGGTAAGTTCGCGCGAGATGTTCCTCGCGAACACTCATGAAATTGTACTTGCGAGCTGCACACTTTGCGAGATTACACTTCGCACCCGGAAACGGAAAGACGTCATGCAAACAAGATGGCTGAGCCCTTGAACGACCGCGAGGGTAACTTCGCGCCTTGCGCTACAAGCGGCTCGCGAAAACGCACAAAACCTTGCGAACTAACACGCCGCAAAAAAATAAATAATAAACTAACCCCAAATTAATTCATGTCAGTTGAAGCACGGCAGGTGTGCTTGCTTTTCCCCCCATCATCTACAGTGATGATGAACCAGAGGGTGGCATTGATGTAACAGAAATTGAAATTGAAATTGTGTGTGTCTTATAAAGCGCACTTCTACCCGCACCGCAGGCCTCGTAGCGCTATAGACCGCTGGGGAACCCGTCCTGGCTTTCCCTGTGAGATAGTCCCTCCTGGGAGTCTCCAAGGTGAAACCAGGCATCCCCGGCGTTTGTGAGGGGCCGTTGTGGAGATGAGGCAAGCTAATGCCCAGAGTTGCCGAGTGTGATCTCTGGTTGGAGTAGGCACCGATGCGAGAATCATCGAGTCCGCTGACCCTGGTCCGAGACCCTGCCGCGTCGGGAATCGAACCCTGGTCCCGGGCCGTTCTCTGCTCTCAGGTCTGCCGCCTCTGACCAGTGAGCCACACCACTCCACAAGGGGGTGGCGGGGGTGAAATAGAGGGTGGCAGTGGTAAAACAGAGGGTGCTGGGAGGCTGTGATGATGAACCAGACGTAGACACAACATAGTCGCGACCGTTGCGAGCCGACAAGTAAGTTCGCAATTGCGAACTAGTACCAAATCCTCGCGAACTGGCAAAAACCCTTGCGAGCACAAAAAAAAATCAGCAAATTCGCGAGAATTCGCAAATTTTGCTGATTGCGAGTTCGCAAATTCGCAAAATTCGCGAACGCCAGATTCGCAAAATTCGCCCATGCTTAGTGTTCATCCATTGCAGGATGCATTACAGCAGTAACCTATTGCCATTCTAGTAGTGGGGGTGGCAGCAGTTGAATGCCAGTGTCAACAGCAATTGAATGGACAGGAGTCTGGAGTCTGAGGGGGCTGGTTATACTGGGCACCAGGAGCTATGCATTGATTTCCTCCTCCTCCATTTCCAGGACCACAGGCCAGCAATATTACTGTTGGATACGCTGCAACCTCTGTCACCGCAAAGGGCCACTCTCTCCTGCCTGTCGGGTGGTCTGGCTGGAGAAACAGGAGCATCTGTATTGTAAAAAACAATAGAGACAAAATGTAAGTAATGCACTGTGCAACCAAAATGTTTCAAATAACAGTATGGTCCCCAATGACCATCAATTGCTATTGGGAGTGGGTATGGACTGAACCAAGATGAGGAACTCTATGTACATTTAGTCTAAAAAAATGTTTCAGCATGTTTTCCTTCTAAATGACCTTTTAATGCAATTTTTCACTTTTGATCACTTTTTTCACAGTAATTGTTTAATCAAGCATGATTTTGATGGGTATTCTTACATCATCAAATTTGATTGGACTACAAGAATTGCAAGCGGGTAAAAGAAGAAGATAAAAAAAATCCATTTGGGACTGAGTTATAGAAAAGGCACTGAACAATTTCTAAAGTATTATCATTGGCTGCATTACTGAGTGAGTGGATGTGGGAGTGGATGTATGGGTGAGTGTGTAGAGGTGTGTGTTGATCTATGAATCAGTGAGTAAATGTGTAAGTACTGGTAAGGGTGTAGGAATGAGTTTGAGAATGGTAGTGTGGAAGCTGGGGTGTATTTTTTCATCCAGATGTTTTTTTTAAATATGCTTTTTTTGGTCCTGGGGGTCCCTGGCGGACCCTATGAGCAGGTCTAGGGAGTTCAGGATGTTTCTACTCTGCCCCCTTTTCTTAATTTATAACATTTTATACCTTTTCCTTGTGACTCAGTTCGAACGATGTGTACAGAGTAGAATCATTCCTTCTGAAGCATTCATGCACTGTCCTCAAACTTTAAACAGAGCTACACCCTTGATAATTCTACAGGAGGAAATAACTGATAAAATTGTACATTACTGATGCAGTTGGTGTGTCTCCTTCTTAATAAGCTACACCAGTGAGTGAAAAGTGAGTCGATGAAAGGCACCTCCTTAGTGCTCAGATAACTACGCTGTACGTCTACAAAGCAATGGAGTCTGACTGAAGGACAGCTCTGAGTCTGGGGCTGTATAGACAGGATTTGTGGTGTATGTGCTTGTACTGCTAGTATACTTGCTTAACAACACTAAAGGCAAGAGGCAAGAATACATTCATCATGAAAGTGCGCTTGGTGGCACCCAAGATGGCTGCCAGATAACAAAGCTCTGTGTCGCGTCAGAAACTTCGATACATATATACGGCTTCCGTGCTTTTAATTGAAGAGGCAGTTAATCGCAAAGGAGCATGCCCTGCACTGTTTGACATCGTTTCTATGCCTCTTATGAAGATTTTTACTGTTTTTTGAGGACCTGCGCTCTGAGCCTGCTCTGCCGCCATTTTGTCCTACAATCATCTTGGGCCAGATGTAGGTCGCCAAATACCGGTCGGTAATGGCCGATTTCGTCCATTACCGATTCGGTAAATTTACCGATTATGTAAAATACCGAATCGGTAAATTTACCGAATCGGTGGATCTAGATGTAGGTGGCACTGAAAACAGTGCCACAGGCCCTTAAAACATTTGTAATTTACCACGAAATAATATTTCGTGGTAAATAACGAATTCCAGTGTACATGCACATCTGTGCATGTACACCTGTGCCATGTGGCACACAGACATGCCCTAAGGGCATGTCTGTGTGTCACATGGCACACAAGCCAGAATCAAAGTGACACCCTGTCCCCCTTGACAATTCGGTAATTTTACCGAATCGGTATTTAACGATTCAGTAATTGCCATTGATTCTTATGGGCCTCAAGGCCCAGAGGAAGTAATGGCAATTACTGAATCGGTAAATACCGATTTGGTAATTACCGAATCATACCAATTCTCATACCTACATCTCATTTACCGAATCTAGAATACCGAATCGGTAAATTTCGGTATTCTAGAGTTGGTAAATGAGATTTACCTATATTGGGCCCCTTAATCTCGTCAGAGGTGAACTGTTTGTGGTGTTATTTTCCAATTTCCCAACTCTCTCCTTACTTCTTGGATGTATCCTCTTTCTCCTTGGTATTGAGAAATTGGGAAAGGTATTATAGATTAATTGTTGGCTGCGTTCTTTTCCTGTCTGTGTTTTTCAACGTTTTTACTTCTCCTGAGTCTAAAAACGTACTGCATTCATATAAAAGCAGCACTGTTAAGACTTCTAAGTCTGACTCCTCACTTACTGTTTTTTCCATGGAATGTTCGCTCTCTGCACTAGGGATGGCTAAGTCTTCTACCTCTCAGTCAGAACCTTTGCCTTTGTCGACCTCCGAGATGCACATAACACCTACAGCTAACAACCACCTCAAGTAAACCCCACCTTCTCCTCCGAACCATCTTACTCCTGTATAATTAGATACAAGTGATGGATAATAAGCGGTCATCTATGGACTCTAGGCTTTCCTTGATGAAACAACATGTCAGTGATGTCCAGGATGCTGCTGTTATAGCAACATTGGAGAAAGATACTTCATTGCTTAAAAAATCTTCTGAAGACCTTGAAAACAGGAACAGACAGAACAATCTTCAGTTGCAATTGCCTCCATGTGTCATGCTTGCCTCCGAGCATTTGCATCAATTTCTTCCTCAGAGGCTATTTATCCTCCAGGAGCTCATGTTAGTAAGGGCATCGACTTTCCGGAGCAGAATGGGAATTTATAATCGTTTTTTTAGGAGGAAAGGTTCTAGGGAACAATGTTTATGGGTATGGTTGGGGTTAATGGTTATGGGAATGTTTCAATGTGTTTGATAGAGTTGCTAATTGATGCCACAGATGGCATGCAGCATGCCACCAACCCCACACAGAGGTTCCTAGGAAATTTCAGTGCCTCTTCTAACAGTCTTGCTTGAGGAATGGGAGCAGGGAGGTCAGGGGTGGGGGTGTCATTGTGCCCTGTGATGTTTTATAAGTCCCTACGAGAGGCAGGACAAAGTCAGATACCTCAGAGTTAGATGGTGAATTACCTCCTCACTCTCAGTGTTACTGGGTACCTCTTTGTTTGTGGCTCTGACTTCTGATTCCCAGATTTTACTGATGGTCCCACTAAGGCAGGCATAGAGTTTCCCTCACATACTCTGGAGGAGGGTCAAAGCAGACATAAACCCACATCACTAACAAAATAAAGAGTAAATTAGCAAATTATGCACACATCAAAGAGGTTCTCAATCTTTACTTTGACAGGTAATATTCTATAGAAAGTGAAATCACAAAGGGCCTGATTAAGCATTTAGCTTACTTTTTGCTGTGTCGCAGATGTCATGGATCATCTGTCGGCCTTACTAGAAGTGCATTCTATACTATGGCACTTGCAATAAGACGAATTGGCTATTCAGCACATTTGTAAATACCCATCTACACATTCCTAATCAAGGCTACTATGTTAATGTACACATTGAAAGAAAAGCTTACTTTTACAAAGTATCCAATTTTGTTTACAAACCCAAAACACTGTTTCCCATCTATATATAGATTGATGGACCAGTCACTCTGTCACAATTGTGACATAAAACTGGTCGACTATTTTACAAAATATCGTACAATTTAATATACTTGTAACATGCTGTATATGCATTTACCATGTTTGTGAAGGAGTGTAATTTCCTTGTGTATTTTTTACACATTAGGGAATTTTTTATGTTTTTAAACGTATCCATAAAACCTATTCAGGTCCATCATCCAACCGAGGCAAGATGGAGAAGAATTTATCAATGTGATTGACATGTGTAGCAATGAGGTCCAGAAATAGAGACCATGCTGAAAAAGGCGCATCATTAAAAATTACAGGATGAACCATAAATCCCTAGATGGCTTCTAACCACAACTACAATCTGAACTTTTGCTGGACATCAAAATGCCATTTATTGTGAAAATTATTTCATTGTTACAGTTCTGTGTTACTTGCTCATTAAAGTATAGAGTAAGTGAGTTAAAAGGCATATCTCCATCAACTTTATGAGGTCCAGCCATTCAGATAATGGTACGAGGAGGGGAGGCTCCCCCCACAGAGGAGCCAGAGCTGTCCCTTGCAGAGAGACAGTCAGTTTCAACCAAATTGTTCAAAAGTAACTCATTCAGATCAAAATGTGTAATGTTTCAAAAGTTCCTACTATCTTGCAGTAATTTAAGCGTAGGTAGCAGTTGATACAGTCAATATGTACAAAAACTATATAAAGTTTCTTTTAAGTTCCATGTAATCAATGACTTTAGATAGAAACATATGACTGGAGAGAAAAGAGCTCAACATAATTTTATATTCAACACTCTCTTCAGCTGAAGCAAGTTCTTGTTATTTGCAACTACCAATTTATGGTAACACAAAACAACACATTCATAACTACCACTGTGTATTAACACTATTCTTATATATAGTCTTATGTGACCCCAGTAAAGTGACCATAACCAACACGTGAATAAAGCTAAAGTGATGGTTTTAGAACAACGTGTTGGTAATTGGAGTTAAAAGGAGGTCCTTTACGGTTTCAGAATAAATCATATGGTCATGGAGTGTGTTTTAGTGTTCTTCCAATTATCCTTTATCAATTTTTGATGACATTTAGACCCTCTATCTTTTTTGGGGTCTCTTCAGGACAGAAATTCTGGGGACCAAGGCACTTAAATGTATGTCAGAAGGCGCAATAAGTAAATGTACTATTCTTAATACAGTAGGTGCAACAGTAGAGAATGTGTTAGATTGCAGAGGCGTACAATTTACTATTCCCACTCAAGCCTGTGCAACAGAAGGTAAAGCTTTAGACTCAGGAGAAGTAAAATTCCCGATTCCTACTCCAATCGGTGCAACAGTAGGGAAAGTGTTGGATTGAAGAGGGGGGGAATTACTATTCCCACTAAACTCTGTGAAACAGTAGGAAACGAGTTAGACTCAGGAGGGGTAACATTTGCTAATGCAGCTCTAGTCGGTGCAACAGTAGGGAAAGTGTTAAACTCAGGAGATGTCAAATCTATTATTTCCACTCCAGTCTGTGCAACAGTGGGCAAAGCATTGGGCTCAGAAGGGGTACAAATTATTATTCCCACTCCAGTTAATGCAGCATTAGGGAAAGTGTTGTATTTTGTAGGGGTACAGTTTACTATTCCTGCCCCAGTCTGTGCAACAGTGGAGAGAAAGCAGTTCACTTCAAGTAAATAAATATTTCAACAACTACATAAAATAACAACAAATTTAAATATTCAAAATAAAAATTGGCTATATAAATAAAAAAGTTAAACAAATTACATATTTATTACAATGCACATTCAATGTTATAACGTAAAGCTAATAAAATTAACATAAATAAAATATCACATTATATTCTTACAATCATAAAAAACCAACAATTAAAATGTAGTTGAAATTCAAAATAATAAAACAATTAACACATAACATAATAAATAACACAATGTTTAATGAATAAATAGTAATTTTTACATTTATTATAAATAAAATAGCATCCCACCTACACTATTCTTAAAATTTTATATTTTAAATACTTATCAATTAAACAAATATAAATATGTAACTAATAATAAATAAACATATTTGATTAACATCCCTTTATCCCTACAAGCCCAACAACCAGCACCTAATATATAATTCAAAACATATCTTAATTAATCATGGGCCGTAATGTACGCTCCACTTGCGGAGTTTGCGGGATTTGGGCACTACACATAGGAACACGGAATTGCTAAATTCCACCATTCGGGCAGGAAGCAGGGTTTTTTCCCCATTCATACGTCAATTTTTCTTTGGGGGCTTGTTTTTTTTATGCATGAAATGTATCTTGTTTTGTTCAGGACACAGTTCAGTACATTTTCTCTATATGTTTTTAATAAATGTTCAATACTGATTGATTAAATTCACTATGTGGCCTAGTTTGCCAGTGGACCTTCTAGCCCGTAGGCCCTGTACTATTCAAGGGTGCATGACACAACTTTCTGTGGTGTCTGTAAATTTGAAACGCCATTTAGGGGATGGATGTCATTGGATTAATATACAAAATGTGCTTTTGTTGTGGTTGTTCACGTTTTTCTACTCCAAACAGTGTTTAGGTGGGGTAATGCGTTAGGTGGATGTGTGCTGTCGATAAAATTTTGCAAAAACAACAAGTGATGGACTGAATGTGGATCAATGTCACACACTCCCCCAGTCAAAAGATCTGGGCCCAAATCCATCGTTTTTTTGCACTCCACACCACCCTGGGTTAGACAATGGTGATATGCAAATCAGCTCTGACCCTGTTGCCCCATGGGAACAGTCCAGTCCGAACTACAAAAGCCATGTCCTTCCCAGAACGGAATCAAGCATCCGAGGACCGGACCGGTTTCGAGGTAACACCTCTCATCAGCCCGGCTAGCTTGACTCCAGTGGTGTGGAGTGCCTGGGACCCACGTCTGGGCATCCCCAGCGCACTTAGGGCGGCAATTGCAAAAACAACAAGTGATGGACTGAATGTGGATCAATGTCACACACTCCCCCAGTCAAAAGATCTGGGCCCAAATCCATCGTTTTTTTGCACTCCACACCACCCTGGGTTAGACAATGGTGATATGCAAATCAGCTCTGACCCTGTTGCCCCATGGGAACAGTCCAGTCCGAACTACAAAAGCCATGTCCTTCCCAGAACGGAATCAAGGATCCGAGGACCGGACCGGTTTCGAGGTAACACCTCTCATCAGCCCGGCTAGCTTGACTCCAGTGGTGTGGAGTGCCTGGGACCCACGTCTAAGCATCCCCAGCGCACTTAGGGCGGCAATTGCAAAAACAACAAGTGATGGACTGAATGTGGATCAATGTCACACACTCCCCCAGTCAAAAGATCTGGGCCCAAATCCATCGTTTTTTTGCACTCCACACCACCCTGGGTTAGACAATGGTGATATGCAAATCAGCTCTGACCCTAATGCCCCATGGGAACAGTCCAGTCCGCACTACAAAAGCCATGTCCTTCCCAGAACGGAATCAAGCATCCGAGGACCGGACCGGTTTCGAGGTAACACCTCTCATCAGCCCGGCTAGCTTGACTCCAGTGGTGTGGAGTGCCTGGGACCCACGTCTGGGCATCCCCAGCGCACTTTGGGCGGCAATTGCAAAAACAACAAGTGATGGACTGAATGTGGATCAATGTCACACACTCCCCCAGTCAAAAGATCTGGGCCCAAATCCATCGTTTTTTTGCACTCCACACCACCCTGGGTTAGACTATGGTGATATGCAAATCAGCTCTGACCCTGTTGCCCCATGGGAACAGTCCAGTCCGAACTACAAAAGCCATGTCCTTCCCAGAACGGAATCAAGCATTTCGAGGACCGGACCGGTTTCGAGGTAACACCTCTCATCAGCCCGGCTAGCTTGACTCCAGTGGTGTGGAGTGCCTGGGACCCACGTCTGGGCATCCCCAGCGCACTTAGGGCGGCAATTGCAAAAACAACAAGTGATGGACTGAATGTGGATCAATGTCACACACTCCCCCAGTCAAAAGATCTGGGCCCAAATCCATCGTTTTTTTGCACTCCACACCACCCTGGGTTAGACAATGGTGATATGCAAATCAGCTCTGACCCTGTTGCCCAATGGGAACAGTCCAGTCCGAACTACAAAAGCCATGTCCTTCCCAGAACGGAATCAAGCATCCGAGGACCGGACCGGTTTCGAGGTAACACCTCTCATCAGCCCGGCTAGCTTGACTCCAGTGGTGTGGAGTGCCTGGGACCCACGTCTGGGCATCCCCAGCGCACTTAGGGCGGCAATTGCAAAAACAACAAGTGATGGACTGAATGTGGATCAATGTCACACACTCCCCCAGTCAAAAGATCTGGGCCCAAATCCATCGTTTTTTTGCACTCCACACCACCCTGGGTTAGACAATGGTGATATGCAAATCAGCTCTGACCCTGTTGCCCCGTGGGAACAGTCCAGTCCGAACTACAAAAGCCATGTCCTTCCCAGAACGGAATCAAGCATCCGAGGACCGGACCGGTTTCGAGGTAACACCTCTCATCAGCCCGGCTAGCTTGACTCCAGTGGTGTGGAGTGCCTGGGACCCACGTCTGGGCATCCCCAGCGCACTTTGGGCGGCAATTGCAAAACCAACAAGTGATGGACTGAATGTGGATCAATGTCACACACTCCCCCAGTGAAAAGATCTGGGCCCAAATCCATCGTTTTTTTGCACTCCACACCACCCTGGGTTAGACAATGGTGATATGCAAATCAGCTCTGACCCTGTTGCCCCATGGGAACAGTCCAGTCCGAACTACAAAAGCCATGTCCTTCCCAGAACGGAATCAAGCATCCGAGGACCGGACCGGTTTCGAGGTAACACCTCTCATCAGCCCGGCTAGCTTGACTCCAGTGGTGTGGAGTGCCTGGGACCCACGTCTGGGCATCCCCAGCGCACTTAGGGCGGCAATCGCAAAAACAACAAGTGATGGACTGAATGTGGATCAATGTCACACACTCCCCCAGTCAAAAGATCTGGGCCCAAATCCATCGTTTTTTTGCACTCCACACCACCCTGGGTTAGACAATGGTGATATGCAAATCAGCTCTGACCCTGTTGCCCCATGGGAACAGTCCAGTCCGAACTACAAAAGCCATGTCCTTCCCAGAACGGAATCAAGCATCCGAGGACCGGACCGGTTTCGAGGTAACACCTCTCATCAGCCCGGCTAGCTTGACTCCAGTGGTGTGGAGTGCCTGGGACCCACGTCTGGGCATCCCCAGCGCACTTTGGGCGGCAATTGCAAAAACAACAAGTGATGGACTGAATGTGGATCAATGTCACACACTCCCCCAGTCAAAAGATCTGGGCCCAAATCCATCGTTTTTTTGCACTCCACACCACCCTGGGTTAGACAATGGTGATATGCAAATCAGCTCTGACCCTGTTGCCCCATGGGAACAGTCCAGTCCGAACTACAAAAGCCATGTCCTTCCCAGAACGGAATCAAGCATCCGAGGACCGGACCGGTTTCGAGGTAACACCTCTCATCAGCCCGGCTAGCTTGACTCCAGTGGTGTGGAGTGCCTGGGACCCACGTCTGGGCATCCCCAGCGCACTTAGGGCGGCAATTGCAAAAACAACAAGTGATGGACTGAATGTGGATCAATGTCACACACTCCCCCAGTCAAAAGATCTGGGCCCAAATCCATCGTTTTTTTGCACTCCACACCACCCTGGGTTAGACAATGGTGATATGCAAATCAGCTCTGACCCTGTTGCCCCATGGGAACAGTCCAGTCCGAACTACAAAAGCCATGTCCTTCCCAGAACGGAATCAAGCATCCGAGGACCGGACCGGTTTCGAGGTAACACCTCTCATCAGCCCGGCTAGCTTGACTCCAGTGGTGTGGAGTGCCTGGGACCCACGTCTGGGCATCCCCAGCGCACTTAGGACGGCAATTGCAAAAACAACAAGTGATGGACTGAATGTGGATCAATGTCACACACTCCCCCAGTCAAAAGATGTGGGCCCAAATCCATCATTTTTTTGAACTCCACACCACCCTGGGTTAGACAATGGTGATATGCAAATCAGCTCTGACCCTGTTGCCCCATGGGAACAGTCCAGTCCTAACTACAAAAGCCATGTCCTTCCCAGAACGGAATCAAGCATCCGAGGACCGGACCGGTTTCGAGGTAACACCTCTCATCAGCCCGGCTAGCTTGACTCCAGTGGTGTGGAGTGCCTGGGACCCACGTCTGGGCATCCCCAGCGCACTTAGGGCGGCAATTGCAAAAACAACAAGTGATGGACTGAATGTGGATCAATGTCACACACTCCCCCAGTCAAAAGATCTGGGCCCAAATCCATCGTTTTTTTGCACTCCACACCACCCTGGGTTAGACAATGGTGATATGCAAATCAGCTCTGACCCTGTTGCCCCATGGGAACAGTCCAGTCCAAACTACAAAAGCCATGTCCTTCCCAGAACGGAATCAAGCATCCGAGGACCGGACCGGTTTCGAGGTAACACCTCTCATCAGCCCGGCTAGCTTGACTCCAGTGGTGTGGAGTGCCTGGGACCCACGTCTGGGCATCCCCAGCGCACTTAGGGCGGCAATTGCAAAAACAACAAGTGATGGACTGAATGTGGATCAATGTCACACACTCCCCCAGTCAAAAGATGTGGGCCCAAATCCATCATTTTTTTGAACTCCACACCACCCTGGGTTAGACAATGGTGATATGCAAATCAGCTCTGACCCTGTTGCCCCATGGGAACAGTCCAGTCCTAACTACAAAAGCCATGTCCTTCCCAGAACGGAATCAAGCATCCGAGGACCGGACCGGTTTCGAGGTAACACCTCTCATCAGCCCGGCTAGCTTGACTCCAGTGGTGTGGAGTGCCTGGGACCCACGTCTGGGCATCCCCAGCGCACTTAGGGCGGCAATTGCAAAAACAAGTGATGGACTGAATGTGGATCAATGTCACACACTCCCCCAGTCAAAAGATCTGGGCCCAAATCCATCGTTTTTTTGCACTCCACACCACCCTGGGTTAGACAATGGTGATATGCAAATCAGCTCTGACCCTGTTGCCCCATGGGAACAGTCCAGTCCGAACTACAAAAGCCATGTCCTTCCCAGAACGGAATCAAGCATCCGAGGACCGGACCGGTTTCGAGGTAACACCTCTCATCAGCCCGGCTAGCTTGACTCCAGTGGTGTGGAGTGCCTGGGACCCACGTCTGGGCATCCCCAGCGCACTTAGGGCGGCAATTGCAAAAACAACAAATGATGGACGTGGGTCCCAGGCACTCCACACCACTGGAGTCAAGCTAGCCGGGCTGATGAGAGGTGTTACCTCGAAACCGGTCCGGTCCTCGGATGCTTGATTCCGTTCTGGGAAGGACATGGCTTTTGTAGTTCGGACTGGACTGTTCCCATGGGGCACAGGGTCAGAGCTGATTTGCATATCGCCATTGTCTAACCCAGGGTGGTGTGGAGTGCAAAAAAACGATGGATTTGGGCCCAGATCTTTGGACTGGGGTGAGTGTGTGACATTGATCCACATTCGGTCCATCACCTGTTGTTTTTGCATATTCCGCCCTAAGTGCGCTGTGGATGCCCAGACGTGGGTCCCAGGCACTCCACACCACTGGAGTCAAGCTAGCCGGGCTGATGAGAGGTGTTACCTCGAAACCGGTCCGGTCCTCGGATGCTTGATTCCGTTCTGGGAAGGACATGGCTTTTGTAGTTCGGACTGGACTGTTCCCATGGGGCACAGGGTCAGAGCTGATTTGCATATCGCCATTGTCTAACCCAGGGTGGTGTGGAGTGCAAAAAAACGATGGATTTGGGCCCAGATCTTTGGACTGGGGTGAGTGTGTGACATTGATCCACATTCGGTCCATCACCTGTTGTTTTTGCATATTCCGCCCTAAGTGCGCTGTGGATGCCCAGACGTGGGTCCCAGGCACTCCACACCACTGGAGTCAAGCTAGCCGGGCTGATGAGAGGTGTTACCTCGAAACCGGTCCGGTCCTCGGATGCTTGATTCCGTTCTGGGAAGGACATTGCTTTTGTAGTTCGGACTGGACTGTTCCCATGGGGCACAGGGTCAGAGCTGATTTGCATATCGCCATTGTCTAACCCTGGGTGGTGTAGAGTGCAAAAAAACGATGGATTTGGGCCCAGATCTTTGGACTGGGGTGAGTGTGTGACATTGATCCACATTCGGTCCATCACCTGTTGTTTTTGCATATTCTGCCCTAAGTGCGCTGTGAATGCCCAGACGTGGGTCCCAGGCACTCCACACCACTGGAGTCGAGCTAGCCGGGCTGATGAGAGGTGTTACCTCGAAACCGGTCCGGTCCTCGGATGCTTGATTCCGTTCTGGGAAGGACATGGCTTTTGTAGTTCGGACTGGACTGTTCCCATGGGGCACAGGGTCAGAGCTGATTTGCATATCGCCATTGTCTAACCCAGGGTGGTGTGGAGTGCAAAAAAACGATGGATTTGGGCCCAGATCTTTGGACTGGGGTGAGTGTGTGACATTGATCCACATTCGGTCCATCACCTGTTGTTTTTGCATATTCCGCCCTAAGTGCGCTGTGGATGCCCAAACGTGGGTCCCAGGCACTCCACACCACTGGAGTCAAGCTAGCCGGGCTGATGAGAGGTGTTACCTCGAAACCGGTCCGGTCCTCGGATGCTTGATTCCGTTCTGGGAACGACATGGCTTTTGTAGTTCGGACTGGACTGTTCCCATGGGGCACAGGGTCAGAGCTGATTTGCATATCGCCATTGTCTAACCCAGGGTGGTGTGGAGTGCAAAAAAACGATGGATTTGGGCCCAGATCTTTGGACTGGGGTGAGTGTGTGACATTGATCCACATTCGGTCCATCACCTGTTGTTTTTGCATATTCCGCCCTAAGTGCGCTGTGGATGCCCAGACGTGGGTCCCAGGCACTCCACACCACTGGAGTCAAGCTAGCCGGGCTGATGAGAGGTGTTACCTCGAAACCGGTCCGGTCCTCGGATGCTTGATTCCGTTCTGGGAAGGACATGGCTTTTGTAGTTCGGACTGGACTGTTCCCATGGGGCACAGGGTCAGAGCTGATTTGCATATCGCCATTGTCTAACCCAGGGTGGTGTGGAGGGCAAAAAAACGATGGATTTGGGCCCAGATCTTTGGACTGGGGTGAGTGTGTGACATTGATCCACATTCGGTCCATCACCTGTTGTTTTTGCATATTCCGCCCTAAGTGCGCTGTGGATGCCCAGACGTGGGTCCCAGGCACTCCACACCACTGGAGTCAAGCTAGCCGGGCTGATGAGAGGTGTTACCTCGAAACCGGTCCGGTCCTCGGATGCTTGATTCCGTTCTGGGAAGGACATGGCTTTTGTAGTTCGGACTGGACTGTTCCCATGGGGCACAGGGTCAGAGCTGATTTGCATATCGCCATTGTCTAACCCAGGGTGGTGTGGAGTGCAAAAAAACGATGGATTTGGGCCCAGATCTTTGGACTGGGATGAGTGTGTGACATTGATCCACATTCGGTCCATCACCTGTTGTTTTTGCATATTCCGCTCTAAGTGCGCTGTGGATGCCCAGACGTGGGTCCCAGGCACTCCACACCACTGGAGTCAAGCTAGCCGGGCTGATGAGAGGTGTTACCTCGAAACCGGTCCGGTCCTCGGATGCTTGATTCCGTTCTGGGAAGGACATGGCTTTTGTAGTTCGGACTGGACTGTTCCCATGGGGCACAGGGTCAGAGCTGATTTGCATATCGCCATTGTCTAACCCAGGGTGGTGTGGAGTGCAAAAAAACGATGGATTTGGGCCCAGATCTTTGGACTGGGGTGAGTGTGTGACATTGATCCACATTCGGTCCATCACCTGTTGTTTTTGCATATTCCGCCCTAAGTGCGCTGTGGATGCCCAGACGTGGGTCCCAGGCACTCCACACCACTGGAGTCAAGCTAGCCGGGCTGATGAGTGGTGTTACCTCGAAACCGGTCCGGTCCTCGGATGCTTGATTCCGTTCTGGGAAGGACATGGCTTTTGTAGTTCGGACTGGACTGTTCCCATGGGGCACAGGGTCAGAGCTGATTTGCATATCGCCATTGTCTAACCCAGGGTGGTGTGGAGTGCAAAAAAACGATGGATTTGGGCCCAGATCTTTGGACTGGGGTGAGTGTGTGACATTGATCAACATTCGGTCCATCACCTGTTGTTTTTGCATATTCCGCCCTAAGTGCGCTGTGGATGCCCAGACGTGGGTCCCAGGCACTCCACACCACTGGAGTCAAGCTAGCCAGGCTGATGAGAGGTGTTACCTCGAAACCGGTCCGGTCCTCGGATGCTTGATTCCGTTCTGGGAAGGACATGGCTTTTGTAGTTCGGACTGGACTGTTCCCATGGGGCACAGGGTCAGAGCTGATTTGCATATCGCCATTGTCTAACCCAGGGTGGTGTGGAGGGCAAAAAAACGATGGATTTGGGCCCAGATCTTTGGACTGGGGTGAGTGTGTGACATTGATCCACATTCGGTCCATCACCTGTTGTTTTTGCATATTCCGCCCTAAGTGCGCTGTGGATGCCCAGACGTGGGTCCCAGGCACTCCACACCACTGGAGTCAAGCTAGCCGGGCTGATGAGAGGTGTTACCTCGAAACCGGTCCGGTCCTCGGATGCTTGATTCCGTTCTGGGAAGGACATGGCTTTTGTAGTTCGGACTGGACTGTTCCCATGGGGCACAGGGTCAGAGCTGATTTGCATATCGCCATTGTCTAACCCAGGGTGGTGTGGAGTGCAAAAAAACGATGGATTTGGGCCCAGATCTTTGGACTGGGATGAGTGTGTGACATTGATCCACATTCGGTCCATCACCTGTTGTTTTTGCATATTCCGCCCTAAGTGCGCTGTGGATGCCCAGACGTGGGTCCCAGGCACTCCACACCACTGGAGTCAAGCTAGCCGGGCTGATGAGAGGTGTTACCTCGAAACCGGTCCGGTCCTCGGATGCTTGATTCCGTTCTGGGAAGGACATGGCTTTTGTAGTTCGGACTGGACTGTTCCCATGGGGCACAGGGTCAGAGCTGATTTGCATATCGCCATTGTCTAACCCAGGGTGGTGTGGAGTGCAAAAAAACGATGGATTTGGGCCCAGATCTTTGGACTGGGGTGAGTGTGTGACATTGATCCACATTCGGTCCATCACCTGTTGTTTTTGCATATTCCGCCCTAAGTGCGCTGTGGATGCCCAGACGTGGGTCCCAGGCACTCCACACCACTGGAGTCAAGCTAGCCGGGCTGATGAGAGGTGTTACCTCTAAACCGGTCCGGTCCTCGGATGCTTGATTCCGTTCTGGGAAGGACATTGCTTTTGTAGTTCGGACTGGACTGTTCCCATGGGGCACAGGGTCAGAGCTGATTTGCATATCGCCATTGTCTAACCCTGGGTGGTGTAGAGTGCAAAAAAACGATGGATTTGGGCCCAGATCTTTGGACTGGGGTGAGTGTGTGACATTGATCCACATTCGGTCCATCACCTGTTGTTTTTGCATATTCTGACCTAAGTGCGCTGTGAATGCCCAGACGTGGGTCCCAGGCACTCCACACCACTGGAGTCGAGCTAGCCGGGCTGATGAGAGGTGTTACCTCGAAACCGGTCCGGTCCTCGGATGCTTGATTCCGTTCTGGGAAGGACATGGCTTTTGTAGTTCGGACTGGACTGTTCCCATGGGGCACAGGGTCAGAGCTGATTTGCATATCGCCATTGTCTAACCCAGGGTGGTGTGGAGTGCAAAAAAACGATGGATTTGGGCCCAGATCTTTGGACTGGGGTGAGTGTGTGACATTGATCCACATTCGGTCCATCACCTGTTGTTTTTGCATATTCCGCCCTAAGTGCGCTGTGGATGCCCAGACGTGGGTCCCAGGCACTCCACACCACTGGAGTCAAGCTAGCCGGGCTGATGAGAGGTGTTACCTCGAAACCGGTCCGGTCCTCGGATGCTTGATTCCGTTCTGGGAACGACATGGCTTTTGTAGTTCGGACTGGACTGTTCCCATGGGGCACAGGGTCAGAGCTGATTTGCATATCGCCATTGTCTAACCCAGGGTGGTGTGGAGTGCAAAAAAACGATGGATTTGGGCCCAGATCTTTGGACTGGGGTGAGTGTGTGACATTGATCCACATTCGGTCCATCACCTGTTGTTTTTGCATATTCCGCCCTAAGTGCGCTGTGGATGCCCAGACGTGGGTCCCAGGTACTCCACACCACTGGAGTCAAGCTAGCCGGGCTGATGAGAGGTGTTACCTCGAAACCGGTCCGGTCCTCGGATGCTTGATTCCGTTCTGGGAAGGACATGGCTTTTGTAGTTCGGACTGGACTGTTCCCATGGGGCACAGGGTCAGAGCTGATTTGCATATCGCCATTGTCTAACCCAGGGTGGTGTGGAGGGCAAAAAAACGATGGATTTGGGCCCAGATCTTTGGACTGGGGTGAGTGTGTGACATTGATCCACATTCGGTCCATCACCTGTTGTTTTTGCATATTCCGCCCTAAGTGCGCTGTGGATGCCCAGACGTGGGTCCCAGGCACTCCACACCACTGGAGTCAAGCTAGCCGGGCTGATGAGAGGTGTTACCTCGAAACCGGTCCGGTCCTCGGATGCTTGATTCCGTTCTGGGAAGGACATGGCTTTTGTAGTTCGGACTGGACTGTTCCCATGGGGCACAGGGTCAGAGCTGATTTGCATATCGCCATTGTCTAACCCAGGGTTGTGTGGAGTGCAAAAAAATGATGGATTTGGGCCCAGATCTTTGGACTGGGATGAGTGTGTGACATTGATCCACATTCGGTCCATCACCTGTTGTTTTTGCATATTCCGCCCTAAGTGCGCTGTGGATGCCCAGACGTGGGTCCCAGGCACTCCACACCACTGGAGTCAAGCTAGCCGGGCTGATGAGAGGTGTTACCTCGAAACCGGTCCGGTCCTCGGATGCTTGATTCCGTTCTGGGAAGGACATGGCTTTTGTAGTTCGGACTGGACTGTTCCCATGGGGCACAGGGTCAGAGCTGATTTGCATATCGCCATTGTCTAACCCAGGGTGGTGTGGAGTGCAAAAAAACGATGGATTTGGGCCCAGATCTTTGGACTGGGGTGAGTGTGTGACATTGATCCACATTCGGTCCATCACCTGTTGTTTTTGCATATTCCGCCCTAAGTGCGCTGTGGATGCCCAGACGTGGGTCCCAGGCACTCCACACCACTGGAGTCAAGCTAGCCAGGCTGATGAGAGGTGTTACCTCGAAACCGGTCCGGTCCTCGGATGCTTGATTCCGTTCTGGGAAGGACATGGCTTTTGTAGTTCGGACTGGACTGTTCCCATGGGGCACAGGGTCAGAGCTGATTTGCATATCGCCATTGTCTAACCCAGGGTGGTGTGGAGGGCAAAAAAACGATGGATTTGGGCCCAGATCTTTGGACTGGGGTGAGTGTGTGACATTGATCCACATTCGGTCCATCACCTGTTGTTTTTGCATATTCCGCCCTAAGTGCGCTGTGGATGCCCAGACGTGGGTCCCAGGCACTCCACACCACTGGAGTCAAGCTAGCCGGGCTGATGAGAGGTGTTACCTCGAAACCGGTCCGGTCCTCGGATGCTTGATTCCGTTCTGGGAAGGACATGGCTTTTGTAGTTCGGACTGGACTGTTCCCATGGGGCACAGGGTCAGAGCTGATTTGCATATCGCCATTGTCTAACCCAGGGTGGTGTGGAGTGCAAAAAAACGATGGATTTGGGCCCAGATCTTTGGACTGGGATGAGTGTGTGACATTGATCCACATTCGGTCCATCACCTGTTGTTTTTGCATATTCCGCTCTAAGTGCGCTGTGGATGCCCAGACGTGGGTCCCAGGCACTCCACACCACTGGAGTCAAGCTAGCCGGGCTGATGAGAGGTGTTACCTCGAAACCGGTCCGGTCCTCGGATGCTTGATTCCGTTCTGGGAAGGACATGGCTTTTGTAGTTCGGACTGGACTGTTCCCATGGGGCACAGGGTCAGAGCTGATTTGCATATCGCCATTGTCTAACCCAGGGTGGTGTGGAGTGCAAAAAAACGATGGATTTGGGCCCAGATCTTTGGACTGGGGTGAGTGTGTGACATTGATCCACATTCGGTCCATCACCTGTTGTTTTTGCATATTCCGCCCTAAGTGCGCTGTGGATGCCCAGACGTGGGTCCCAGGCACTCCACACCACTGGAGTCAAGCTAGCCGGGCTGATGAGTGGTGTTACCTCGAAACCGGTCCGGTCCTCGGATGCTTGATTCCGTTCTGGGAAGGACATGGCTTTTGTAGTTCGGACTGGACTGTTCCCATGGGGCACAGGGTCAGAGCTGATTTGCATATCGCCATTGTCTAACCCAGGGTGGTGTGGAGTGCAAAAAAACGATGGATTTGGGCCCAGATCTTTGGACTGGGGTGAGTGTGTGACATTGATCAACATTCGGTCCATCACCTGTTGTTTTTGCATATTCCGCCCTAAGTGCGCTGTGGATGCCCAGACGTGGGTCCCAGGCACTCCACACCACTGGAGTCAAGCTAGCCAGGCTGATGAGAGGTGTTACCTCGAAACCGGTCCGGTCCTCGGATGCTTGATTCCGTTCTGGGAAGGACATGGCTTTTGTAGTTCGGACTGGACTGTTCCCATGGGGCACAGGGTCAGAGCTGATTTGCATATCGCCATTGTCTAACCCAGGGTGGTGTGGAGGGCAAAAAAACGATGGATTTGGGCCCAGATCTTTGGACTGGGGTGAGTGTGTGACATTGATCCACATTCGGTCCATCACCTGTTGTTTTTGCATATTCCGCCCTAAGTGCGCTGTGGATGCCCAGACGTGGGTCCCAGGCACTCCACACCACTGGAGTCAAGCTAGCTGGGCTGATGAGAGGTGTTACCTCGAAACCGGTCCGGTCCTCGGATGCTTGATTCCGTTCTGGGAAGGACATGGCTTTTGTAGTTCGGACTGGACTGTTCCCATGGGGCACAGGGTCAGAGCTGATTTGCATATCGCCATTGTCTAACCCAGGGTGGTGTGGAGTGCAAAAAAACGATGGATTTGGGCCCAGATCTTTGGACTGGGATGAGTGTGTGACATTGATCCACATTCGGTCCATCACCTGTTGTTTTTGCATATTCCGCCCTAAGTGCGCTGTGGATGCCCAGACGTGGGTCCCAGGCACTCCACACCACTGGAGTCAAGCTAGCCGGGCTGATGAGAGGTGTTACCTCGAAACCGGTCCGGTCCTCGGATGCTTGATTCCGTTCTGGGAAGGACATGGCTTTTGTAGTTCGGACTGAACTGTTCCCATGGGGCACAGGGTCAGAGCTGATTTGCATATCGCCATTGTCTAACCCAGGGTGGTGTGGAGTGCAAAAAAACGATGGATTTGGGCCCAGATCTTTGGACTGGGGTGAGTGTGTGACATTGATCCACATTCGGTCCATCACCTGTTGTTTTTGCATATTCCGCCCTAAGTGCGCTGTGGATGCCCAGACGTGGGTCCCAGGCACTCCACACCACTGGAGTCAAGCTAGCCGGGCTGATGAGAGGTGTTACCTCTAAACCGGTCCGGTCCTCGGATGCTTGATTCCGTTCTGGGAAGGACATTGCTTTTGTAGTTCGGACTGGACTGTTCCCATGGGGCACAGGGTCAGAGCTGATTTGCATATCGCCATTGTCTAACCCTGGGTGGTGTAGAGTGCAAAAAAACGATGGATTTGGGCCCAGATCTTTGGACTGGGGTGAGTGTGTGACATTGATCCACATTCGGTCCATCACCTGTTGTTTTTGCATATTCTGCCCTAAGTGCGCTGTGAATGCCCAGACGTGGGTCCCAGGCACTCCACACCACTGGAGTCGAGCTAGCCGGGCTGATGAGAGGTGTTACCTCGAAACCGGTCCGGTCCTCGGATGCTTGATTCCGTTCTGGGAAGGACATGGCTTTTGTAGTTCGGACTGGACTGTTCCCATGGGGCACAGGGTCAGAGCTGATTTGCATATCGCCATTGTCTAACCCAGGGTGGTGTGGAGGGCAAAAAAACGATGGATTTGGGCCCAGATCTTTGGACTGGGGTGAGTGTGTGACATTGATCCACATTCGGTCCATCACCTGTTGTTTTTGCATATTCCGCCCTAAGTGCGCTGTGGATGCCCAGACGTGGGTCCCAGGCACTCCACACCACTGGAGTCAAGCTAGCCGGGCTGATGAGAGGTGTTACCTCGAAACCGGTCCGGTCCTCGGATGCTTGATTCCGTTCTGGGAAGGACATGGCTTTTGTAGTTCGGACTGGACTGTTCCCATGGGGCACAGGGTCAGAGCTGATTTGCATATCGCCATTGTCTAACCCAGGGTGGTGTGGAGTGCAAAAAAATGATGGATTTGGGCCCAGATCTTAGGACTGGGATGAGTGTGTGACATTGATCCACATTCGGTCCATCACCTGTTGTTTTTGCATATTCCGCCCTAAGTGCGCTGTGGATGCCCAGACGTGGGTCCCAGGCACTCCACACCACTGGAGTCAAGCTAGCCGGGCTGATGAGAGGTGTTACCTCGAAACCGGTCCGGTCCTCGGATGCTTGATTCCGTTCTGGGAAGGACATGGCTTTTGTAGTTCGGACTGGACTGTTCCCATGGGGCACAGGGTCAGAGCTGATTTGCATATCGCCATTGTCTAACCCAGGGTGGTGTGGAGTGCAAAAAAACGATGGATTTGGGCCCAGATCTTTGGACTGGGGTGAGTGTGTGACATTGATCCACATTCGGTCCATCACCTGTTGTTTTTGCATATTCCGCCCTAAGTGCGCTGTGGATGCCCAGACGTGGGTCCCAGGCACTCCACACCACTGGAGTCAAGCTAGCCAGGCTGATGAGAGGTGTTACCTCGAAACCGGTCCGGTCCTCGGATGCTTGATTCCGTTCTGGGAAGGACATGGCTTTTGTAGTTCGGACTGGACTGTTCCCATGGGGCACAGGGTCAGAGCTGATTTGCATATCGCCATTGTCTAACCCAGAGTGGTGTGGAGGGCAAAAAAACGATGGATTTGGGCCCAGATCTTTGGACTGGGGTGAGTGTGTGACATTGATCCACATTCGGTCCATCACCTGTTGTTTTTGCATATTCCGCCCTAAGTGCGCTGTGGATGCCCAGACGTGGGTCCCAGGCACTCCACACCACTGGAGTCAAGCTAGCCGGGCTGATGAGAGGTGTTACCTCGAAACCGGTCCGGTCCTCGGATGCTTGATTCCGTTCTGGGAAGGACATGGCTTTTGTAGTTCGGACTGGACTGTTCCCATGGGGCACAGGGTCAGAGCTGATTTGCATATCGCCATTGTCTAACCCAGGGTGGTGTGGAGTGCAAAAAAACGATGTATTTGGGCCCAGATCTTTGGACTGGGATGAGTGTGTGACATTGATCCACATTCGGTCCATCACCTGTTGTTTTTGCATATTCCGCCCTAAGTGCGCTGTGGATGCCCAGACGTGGGTCCCAGGCACTCCACACCACTGGAGTCAAGCTAGCCGGGCTGATGAGAGGTGTTACCTCGAAACCGGTCCGGTCCTCGGATGCTTGATTCCGTTCTGGGAAGGACATGGCTTTTGTAGTTCGGACTGGACTGTTCCCATGGGGCACAGGGTCAGAGCTGATTTGCATATCGCCATTGTCTAACCCAGGGTGGTGTGGAGTGCAAAAAAACGATGGATTTGGGCCCAGATCTTTGGACTGGGGTGAGTGTGTGACATTGATCCACATTCGGTCCATCACCTGTTGTTTTTGCATATTCCGCCCTAAGTGCGCTGTGGATGCCCAGACGTGGGTCCCAGGCACTCCACACCACTGGAGTCAAGCTAGCCGGGCTGATGAGAGGTGTTACCTCGAAACCGGTCCGGTCCTCGGATGCTTGATTCCATTCTGGGAAGGACATGGCTTTTGTAGTTCGGACTGGACTGTTCCCATGGGGCACAGGGTCAGAGCTGATTTGCATATCGCCATTGTCTAACCCAGGGTGGTGTGGAGTGCAAAAAAACGATGGATTTGGGCCCAGATCTTTGGACTGGGGTGAGTGTGTGACATTGATCCACATTCGGTCCATCACCTGTTTGCATATTCCGTTCTGGGAAGGACATGGCTTTTGTAGTTCGGACTGGACTGTTCCCATGGGGCACAGGGTCAGAGCTGATTTGCATATCGCCATTGTCTAACCCAGGGTGGTGTGGAGTGCAAAAAAACGATGGATTTGGGCCCAGATCTTTGGACTGGGGTGAGTGTGTGACATTGATCCACATTCGGTCCATCACCTGTTGTTTTTGCATATTCCGCCCTAAGTGCGCTGTGGATGCCCAGACGTGGGTCCCAGGCACTCCACACCACTGGAGTCAAGCTAGCCGGGCTGATGAGAGGTGTTACCTCGAAACCGGTCCGGTCCTCGGATGCTTGATTCCGTTCTGGGAAGGACATTGCTTTTGTAGTTCGGACTGGACTGTTCCCATGGGGCACAGGGTCAGAGCTGATTTGCATATCGCCATTGTCTAACCCAGGGTGGTGTAGAGTGCAAAAAAACGATGGATTTGGGCCCAGATCTTTGGACTGGGGTGAGTGTGTGACATTGATCCACATTCGGTCCATCACCTGTTGTTTTTGCATATTCTGCCCTAAGTGCGCTGTGAATGCCCAGACGTGGGTCCCAGGCACTCCACACCACTGGAGTCGAGCTAGCCGGGCTGATGAGAGGTGTTACCTCGAAACCGGTCCGGTCCTCGGATGCTTGATTCCGTTCTGGGAAGGACATGGCTTTTGTAGTTCGGACTGGACTGTTCCCATGGGGCACAGGGTCAGAGCTGATTTGCATATCGCCATTGTCTAACCCAGGGTGGTGTGGAGTGCAAAAAAACGATGGATTTGGGCCCAGATCTTTGGACTGGGGTGAGTGTGTGACATTGATCCACATTCGGTCCATCACCTGTTTGCATATTCCGTTCTGGGAAGGACATGGCTTTTGTAGTTCGGACTGGACTGTTCCCATGGGGCACAGGGTCAGAGCTGATTTGCATATCGCCATTGTCTAACCCAGGGTGGTGTGGAGTGCAAAAAAACGATGCATTTGGGCCCAGATCTTTGGACTGGGGTGAGTGTGTGACATTGATCCACATTCGGTCCATCACCTGTTGTTTTTGCATATTCCGCCCTAAGTGCGCTGTGGATCCCCAGACGTGGGTCCCAGGCACTCCACACCACTGGAGTCAAGCTAGGCTGGCTGATGAGAGGTGTTACCTCGAAACCGGTCCGGTCCTCGGATGCTTGATTCCGTTCTGGGAAGGACATGGCTTTTGTAGTTCAGACTGGACTGTTCCCATGGGGCACAGGGTCAGAGCTGATTTGCATATCGCCATTGTCTAACCTAGGGTGGTGTGGAGTGCAAAAAAACGATGGATTTGGGCCCAGATCTTTGGACTGGGGTGAGTGTGTGACATTGATCCACATTCGGTCCATCACCTGTTGTTTTTGCATATTCCGCCCTAAGTGCGCTGTGGATGCCCAGACGTGGGTCCCAGGCACTCCACACCACTGGAGTCAAGCTAGCCGGGCTGATGAGAGGTGTTACCTCGAAACCGGTCCGGTCCTCGGATGCTTGATTCCGTTCTGGGAAGGACATGGCTTTTGTAGTTCGGACTGGACTGTTCCCATGGGGCACAGGGTCAGAGCTGAATTGCATATCGCCATTGTCTAACCCAGGGTGGTGTGGAGTGCAAAAAAACGATGGATTTGGGCCCAGATCTTTGGACTGGGGTGAGTGTGTGACATTGATCCACATTCGGTCCATCACCTGTTGTTTTTGCATATTCCGCCCTAAGTGCGCTGTGGATGCCCAGACGTGGGTCCCAGGCACTCCACACCACTGGAGTCAAGTTAGCCGGGCTGATGAGAGGTGTTACCTCGAAACCGGTCCGGTCCTCGGATGCTTGATTCCGTTCTGGGAAGGACATGGCTTTTGTAGTTCGGACTGGACTGTTCCCATGGGGTACAGGGTCAGAGCTGATTTGCATATCGCCATTGTCTAACCCAGGGTGGTGTGGAGTGCAAAAAAACGATGGATTTGGGCCCAGATCTTTGGACTGGGGTGAGTGTGTGACATTGATCCACATTCGGTCCATCACCTGTTGTTTTTGCATATTCCGCCCTAAGTGCGCTGTGGATGCCCAGACGTGGGTCCCAGGCACTCCACACCACTGGAGTCAAGCTAGCCGGGCTGATGAGAGGTGTTACCTCGAAACCGGTCCGGTCCTCGGATGCTTGATTCCGTTCTGGGAAGGACATGGCTTTTGTAGTTCGGACTGGACTGTTCCCATGGGGCACAGGGTCAGAGCTGATTTGCATATCGCCATTGTCTAACCCAGGGTGGTGTGGAGTGCAAAAAAACGATGGATTTGGGCCCTGATCTTTGGACTGGGGTGAGTGTGTGACATTGATCCACATTCGGTCCATCACCTGCTGTTTTTGCATATTCCGCCCTAAGTGCGCTGTGGATGCCCAGACGTGGGTCCCAGGCACTCCACACCACTGGAGTCAAGCTAGCCGGGCTGATGAGAGGTGTTACCTCGAAACCGGTCCGGTCCTCGGATGCTTGATTCCGTTCTGGGAAGGACATGGCTTTTGTAGTTCGGACTGGACTGTTCCCATGGGGCACAGGGTCAGAGCTGATTTGCATATCGCCATTGTCTAACCCAGGGTGGTGTGGAGTGCAAAAAAACGATGGATTTGGGCCCAGATCTTTGGACTGGGGTGAGTGTGTGACATTGATCCACATTCGGTCCATCACCTGTTGTTTTTGCATATTCCGCCCTAAGTGCGCTGTGGATGCCCAGACGTGGGTCCCAGGCACTCCACACCACTGGAGTCAAGCTAGCCGGGCTGATGAGAGGTGTTACCTCGAAACCGGTCCGGTCCTCGGATGCTTGATTCTGTTCTGGGAAGGACATGGCTTTTGTAGTTCGGACTGGACTGTTCCCATGGGGCACAGGGTCAGAGCTGATTTGCATATCGCCATTGTCTAACCCAGGGTGGTGTGGAGTGCAAAAAAACGATGGATTTGGGCCCAGATCTTTGGACTGGGGTGAGTGTGTGACATTGATCCACATTCGGTCCATCACCTGTTGTTTTTGCATATTCCGCCCTAAGTGCGCTGTGGATGCCCAGACGTGGGTCCCAGGCACTCCACACCACTGGAGTCAAGCTAGCCGGGCTGATGAGAGGTGTTACCTCAAAACCGGTCCGGTCCTCGGATGCTTGATTCCGTTCTGGGAAGGACATGGCTTTTGTAGTTCGGACTGGACTGTTCCCATGGGGCACAGGGTCAGAGCTGATTTGCATATCGCCATTGTCTAACCCAGGGTGGTGTGGAGTGCAAAAAAACGATGGATTTGGGCCCAGATCTTTGGACTGGGGTGAGTGTGTGACATTGATCCACATTCGGTCCATCACCTGTTGTTTTTGCATATTCCGCCCTAAGTGCGCTGTGGATGCCCAGACGTGGGTCCCAGGCACTCCACACCACTGGAGTCAAGCTAGCCGGGCTGATGAGAGGTGTTACCTCGAAACCGGTCCGGTCCTCGGATGCTTGATTCCGTTCTGGGAAGGACATGGCTTTTGTAGTTCGGACTGGACTGTTCCCATGGGGCACAGGGTCAGAGCTGATTTGCATATCGCCATTGTCTAACCCAGGGTGGTGTGGAGTGCAAAAAAACGATGGATTTGGGCCCAGATCTTTGGACTGGGGTGAGTGTGTGACATTGATCCACATTCGGTCCATCACCTGTTGTTTTTGCATATTCCGCCCTAAGTGCGCTGTGGATGCCCAGACGTGGGTCCCAGGCACTCCACACCACTGGAGTCAAGCTAGCCGGGCTGATAAGAGGTGTTACCTCGAAACCGGTCCGGTCCTCAGATGCTTGATTCCGTTCTGGGAAGGACATGGCTTTTGTAGTTTGGACTGGACTGTTCCCATAGGGCACAGGGTCAGAGCTGATTTGCATATCGCCATTGTCTAACCCAGGGTGGTGTGGAGTGCAAAAAAACGATGGATTTGGGCCCAGATCTTTGGACTGGGGTGAGTGTGTGACATTGATCCACATTCGGTCCATCACCTGTTGTTTTTGCATATTCCGCCCTAAGTGCGCTGTGGATGCCCAGACGTGGGTCCCAGGCACTCCACACCACTGGAGTCAAGCTAGCCGGGCTGATGAGAGGTGTTACCTCGAAACCGGTCCGGTCCTCGGATGCTTGATTCCGTTCTGGGAAGGACATGGCTTTTGTAGTTCGGACTGGACTGTTCCCATGGGGCACAGGGTCAGAGCTGATTTGCATATCGCCATTGTCTAACCCAGGGTGGTGTGGAGTGTAAAAAAACGATGGATTTGGGCCCAGATCTTTGGACTGGGATGAGTGTGTGACATTGATCCACATTCGGTCCATCACCTGTTGTTTTTGCATATTCCGCCCTAAGTGCGCTGTGGATGCCCAGACGTGGGTCCCAGGCACTCCACACCACTGGAGTCAAGCTAGCCGGGCTGATGAGAGGTGTTACCTCGAAACCGGTCCGGTCCTCGGATGCTTGATTCCGTTCTGGGAAGGACATGGCTTTTGTAGTTCGGACTTGACTGTTCCCATGGGGCACAGGGTCAGAGCTGATTTGCATATCGCCATTGTCTAACCCAGGGTGGTGTGGAGTGCAAAAAAACGATGGATTTGGGCCCAGATCTTTGGACTGGGGTGAGTGTGTGACATTGATCCACATTCGGTCCATCACCTGTTGTTTTTGCATATTCCGCCCTAAGTGCGCTGTGGATGCCCAGACGTGGGTCCCAGGCACTCCACACCACTGGAGTCAAGCTAGCCGGGCTGATGAGAGGTGTTACCTCGAAACCGGTCCGGTCCTCGGATTCTTGATTCCGTTCTGGGAAGGACATGGCTTTTGTAGTTCGGACTGGACTGTTCCCATGGGGCACAGGGTCAGAGCTGATTTGCATATCGCCATTGTCTAACCCAGGGTGGTGTGGAGTGCAAAAAAACTATGGATTTGGGCCCAGATCTTTGGACTGGGGTGAGTGTGTGACATTGATCCACATTCGGTCCATCACCTGTTTGCATATTCCGTTCTGGGAAGGACATGGCTTTTGTAGTTCGGACTGGACTGTTCCCATGGGGCACAGGGTCAGAGCTGATTTGCATATCGCCATTGTCTAACCCAGGGTGGTGTGGAGTGCAAAAAAACGATGGATTTGGGCCCAGATCTTTGGACTGGGGTGAGTGTGTGACATTGATCCACATTCGGTCCATCACCTGTTGTTTTTGCATATTCCGCCCTAAGTGCGCTGTGGATGCCCAGACGTGGGTCCCAGGCACTGCACACCACTGGAGTCAAGCTAGCCGGGCTGATGAGAGGTGTTACCTTGAAACCGGTCCGGTCCTCGGATGCTTGATTCCGTTCTGGGAAGGACATGGCTTTTGTAGTTCGGACTGGACTGTTCCCATGGGGCACAGGGTCAGAGCTGATTTGCATATCGCCATTGTCTAACCCAGGGTGGTGTGGAGTGTAAAAAAACGATGGATTTGGGCCCAGATCTTTGGACTGGGATGAGTGTGTGACATTGATCCACATTCGGTCCATCACCTGTTGTTTTTGCATATTCCGCCCTAAGTGCGCTGTGGATGCCCAGACGTGGGTCCCAGGCACTCCACACCACTGGAGTCAAGCTAGCCGGGCTGATGAGAGGTGTTACCTCGAAACCGGTCCGGTCCTCGGATGCTTGATTCCGTTCTGGGAAGGACATGGCTTTTGTAGTTCGGACTTGACTGTTCCCATGGGGCACAGGGTCAGAGCTGATTTGCATATCGCCATTGTCTAACCCAGGGTGGTGTGGAGTGCAAAAAAACGATGGATTTGGGCCCAGATCTTTGGACTGGGGTGAGTGTGTGACATTGATCCACATTCGGTCCATCACCTGTTGTTTTTGCATATTCCGCCCTAAGTGCGCTGTGGATGCCCAGACGTGGGTCCCAGGCACTCCACACCACTGGAGTCAAGCTAGCCGGGCTGATGAGAGGTGTTACCTCGAAACCGGTCCGGTCCTCGGATTCTTGATTCCGTTCTGGGAAGGACATGGCTTTTGTAGTTCGGACTGGACTGTTCCCATGGGGCACAGGGTCAGAGCTGATTTGCATATCGCCATTGTCTAACCCAGGGTGGTGTGGAGTGCAAAAAAACGATGGATTTGGGCCCAGATCTTTGGACTGGGGTGAGTGTGTGACATTGATCCACATTCGGTCCATCACCTGTTTGCATATTCCGTTCTGGGAAGGACATGGCTTTTGTAGTTCGGACTGGACTGTTCCCATGGGGCACAGGGTCAGAGCTGATTTGCATATCGCCATTGTCTAACCCAGGGTGGTGTGGAGTGCAAAAAAACGATGGATTTGGGCCCAGATCTTTGGACTGGGGTGAGTGTGTGACATTGATCCACATTCGGTCCATCACCTGTTGTTTTTGCATATTCCGCCCTAAGTGCGCTGTGGATGCCCAGACGTGGGTCCCAGGCACTGCACACCACTGGAGTCAAGCTAGCCGGGCTGATGAGAGGTGTTACCTTGAAACCGGTCCGGTCCTCGGATGCTTGATTCCGTTCTGGGAAGGACATGGCTTTTGTAGTTCGGACTGGACTGTTCCCATGGGGCACAGGGTCAGAGCTGATTTGCATATCGCCATTGTCTAACCCAGGGTGGTGTGGAGTGCAAAAAAACGATGGATTTGGGCCCAGATCTTTGGACGGGGGTGAGTGTGTGACATTGATCCACATTCGGTCCATCACCTGTTGTTTTTGCATATTCCGCCCTAAGTGCGCTGTGGATGCCCAGACGTGGGTCCCAGGCACTCCACACCACTGGAGTCAAGCTAGCCGGGCTGATGAGAGGTGTTACCTCGAAACCGGTCCGGTCCTCGGATGCTTGATTCCGTTCTGGGAAGGACATGGCTTTTGTAGTTCGGACTGGACTGTTCCCATGGGGCACAGGGTCAGAGCTGATTTGCATATCGCCATTGTCTAACCCAGGGTGGTGTGGAGTGCAAAAAAACGATGGATTTGGGCCCAGATCTTTGGACTGGGGTGAGTGTGTGACATTGATCCACATTCGGTCGATCACCTGTTGTTTTTGCATATTCCGCCCTAAGTGCGCTGTGGATGCCCAGACGTGGGTCCCAGGCACTCCACACCACTGGAGTCAAGCTAGCCGGGCTGATGAGAGGTGTTACCTCGAAACCGGTCCGGTCCTCGGATGCTTGATTCCGTTCTGGGAAGGACATGGCTTTTGTAGTTCGGACTGGACTGTTCCCATGGGGCACAGGGTCAGAGCTGATTTGCATATCGCCATTGTCTAACCCAGGGTGGTGTGGAGTGCAAAAAAACGATGGATTTGGGCCCAGATCTTTGGACTGGGGTGAGTGTGTGACATTGATCCACATTCGGTCCATCACCTGTTGTTTTTGTCGATAAAATTTTTAGCAAATTAATTTTATGTTTTGGCATTGCTGAATTTTGTGTCCTCTGTGTTACCATGCAACTTTTGTCTGGTCACAGTATATGCATGTTTATTTGGCATAGGCCACCATTTGCCTTTTTTGTTCAAGAAATATTATGCCATGTGGCCAGGGGCCATTTTGTGTAGTCAGTGTCCGGAATGCATGTGTTTTTTGTTTTTCAGGACTCCTGCATATGCTGTTGTGACCTTTGTGGCTGGTGGCCATTTTGTGCAGCCCGCCAGTGTGCTTGCCCCACAGGCCTGCATTTCCTCTTTGTTTGTGGCAATGCCACCTTGCTGGTTATCGTTGCTGTGACAATGTGGCTGCCAGCCATTTTGTGTAGCCAGCCAGTGTGCTTTCCCCATAGGCATGCATTTCCTCTTATTTCGAGGCCATGCCCTGGTTGTTTTTGTTTGACCATGTGGCCAGGGTCCATTTTGTTTTGTAAGTCAGTGTGCTTTCCTCATGGGCCTGCATGTCTTCTTTGTTTGTGGCCATGCCTCCTTGCTGGTTGTTGTTGTTCGGAAGTTTGCCCATGTGGCTGGTGGTCTTTTTTTGTAGCCAGCCAGTGGGCTTTTGCCATAGGCCTGCATTTCTTCTTTGTTTGAGGCCATGCCCCCTTGCTGGTTATTGTTGTTGTGACCATGTGGCTGGTGGCCATTTTCTTTAGCCAGCCAGTGTGCTACTGCTTTACACATACTTAATTTATTTATTTATTTGTGTTTTATATAGTGCTGGCTTGACCCGGAGGTATCAGAGCGCTTTATGTAATGCCATAGAGTGTTACAAGTTGCAAAATAATCACATTATTTACAGAAAGGTTACGCATTCAATGTAGGAGTTATTAGCTACCATGAAAGAACAAGATCCACAGAAAATAAAAAAAAGGAAAAAGGCTAGGGAGAGCAGGGAGTTATAAGCAGAGAAAGAGACGAGACATAAGTCTGAGGTCCGGCTGGGTAGAGCCTGTCTCCCCTACAGCTGTCGGAGCAGCTACACTGGCAATCGGTCATACATTTCGGACTCCACCGTATAAAAATGAGGATCAGGGAAGAACCAAAAGTTAAAAGTCCAGAGATGGGCTGGTGGAAAAGGCAAGTGTGGCAGGATAGGAAGAGGAGTATAGGTTGGCAGCCATCTAAGAATCAGGAAAATGTTGATATGCAAGACTCTGTAGGTGGTATTGTCTTTGGATCTTAGGAATTGTTACCTCAGCTAAGTCAATTCACATAGTGATATGTCAGGACCGATGGGCTGGGGCCTTCACATTTCGCAACGAACACAAAGAGTTGGAGGGTCTGTTAACCAGCGGAGCTGAGTCTATAAGGTATTGTTTAGGAGACCACGCCTTTGAATTGCACTAAACCAGACCGCGTGGTCACATGACACAAAAATATGATAGATATCCTATCAGCCCACCCATTTGGCGGAGCCTCGTCATGTAGGACGTCTGACCAGGGTGGTGAGTCCAAGCCCAGGTGAATTGGCCAGACAACACACACTACTGGTTCATATTATCAAAGTGTCCATGCCACAAAGTGGTGCTGAAAGAGTGCAGTGCAAAATAGGGAGTGAAATAAGTGATGTTAAAATGACGGTCGAGGCAAAAGAAATTTTTTATTGATATTCACCAGGACGCCAGGTTAAAAAGAAGTGTAGAACAGTGTGAAAAAATCACTGTGATGCTTTGCTGTGTTATGGATTAGGCCAACATGTTTCTGCCAAAGGTGAAACTACACCGGCATTCTTCAGGGCCAGATACAAAAGATATTGCTACTGCAAAGGTACACTCAAATATTTATGTGTAAAGTGAAAAAATAAATGAAAAGGACAGACCGAATTATTTGTTAACGAACTGTCCAAACTAATGGAGTGGTCATGTAGACCATCCTACCGTATCCTCCCGAACCAGTAGTTGATAGAGGATGTGATCCTGTAAGTGGAAACAAAAAACCACAACTATTGTTTGTTCTTAAAACATAACAACTTGTCACGTGTAAAGACCATTTAATAGACTCAGCTGGGCTAATCCCTACCAGTCATTGCTGAACATTATTTTCAAACAAAGTGTAGAAGACTTACCCAGCAATATGTGGGAGTCAAGCCTCACCTCACGCGGGGCCTCAATCTCCGAGCCGTTGCCGGGTGAGGTGAGGCTTGACTCCCACATATTGCTGGGTAAGTCTTCTACACTTTGTTTGAAAATAATGTTCAGCAATGACTGGTGGTTTACTCTAAATGCAACCTTTTACTTGTGTGGCTGTTCTAGTAGGGATTAGCCCAGCTGAGTCTATTAAATGGTCTTTACACGTGACAAGTTGTTATGTTTTAAGAACAAACAATAGTTGTGGTTTTTTGTTTCCACTTACAGGATCACATCCTCTATCAACTACTGGTTCGGGAGGATACGGTAGGATGGTCTACATGACCACTCCATTAGTTTGGACAGTTCGTTAACAAATAATTCGGTCTGTCCTTTTCATTTATTTTTTCACTTTACACATAAATATTTGAGTGTACCTTTGCAGTAGCAATATCTTTTGTATCTGGCCCTGAAGAATGTCGGTGTAGTTTCACCTTTGGCAGAAACATGTTGGCCTAATCCATAACACAGCAAAGCATCACAGTGATTTTTTCACACTGTTCTACACTTCTTTTTAACCTGGCGTCCTGGTGAATATCAATAAAAATTTTCTTTTGCCTCGACCGTCATTTTAACATCACTTATTTCACTCCCTATTTTGCACTGCACTCTTTCAGCACCACTTTGTGGCATGGACACTTTGATAATATGAACCAGTAGTGTGTGTTGTCTGGCCAATTCACCTGGGCTTGGACTCACCACCCTGGTTAGACGTCCTACATGACGAGGCTCCGCCAAATGGGTGGGCTGATAGGATATCTATCATATTTTTGTGTCATGTGACCACGCGGTCTGGTTTAGTGCAATTCAAAGGCGTGGTCTCCTAAACAATACCTTATAGACTCAGCTCCGCTGGTTAACAGACCCTCCAACTATTTGTGTTCGTTGCAGTTTGATTAGGGGTATTGAGTTTGGATGGTCTATAAAGATAGTCCCCTTGACCCTCCTCAACCATTGTTTTTCAGCCTTCACATTTCGAGCATACGTATAGGATGGAACCTGCAGAGAAGGTGCAAGTGGATGTCTCAGGCACCGTGCGGGTGACTCCGCGTTAACATTTATTGTTGTAATTCAATGTTATTGGATTGCAAGGTGCAGCACAGTTCTTCAATGTTGGTTCATTTTCCAGCACTTCCCAGTGCTTGTTTCTCTCCCGATTGTTGGGTCCCCAGAACTGATCCAACCGCGTAGACAAACGCAAGTTCGGTTTGCAGGTCCCTCCCCCACCAGCCGCACTCGTACCTCCTTATGGGTGCAGACAGGCATAGTCAGAAGTGGGAGTCCCCCCGGAGGGGCAGCCGGCAAGTCCGTTAGTCGGGAAGAGGGCAAGCGGTGATGAGATCCTCATTGGCTGAAAGAGTAACGGGCGATTCTCTCGGGCTCCGGGCACTCTACCGCAGCTCCTCGGGTGCTTTCTTAGTGCACTCACCTACAGGGACATTGCGATTTAGTTCTCGGTCATGCAGGGTCAAAGAGATGCAATGCATAGTTTTATGTGAGCTGCCTGCATTCCGATTGTAGAAAATTGGTTTTCCAATAGAAATTGAGCACGGAAATGCACAGCTCTGGAAGTTGGTGTGTGGGTTCACAATGGAGCCTCAGCTCCAAGCGGACATCATGGTCCTGCGATGCCTCCTTATAGGCCTGCATATCTTCTCTTACTTCCCCATGCCAACTTGCTTGCTGTTTGACCATGTGGGTGGTGGGTATTTTGCATGGGCAGTGTGTTTTTGCCGTCAGCTTGCATGTGTTGTTTTTCGATCCTTATGTTGCGGCCATGTCTCCCTGCTTGCTGTTTCAGCATGTGGTCAGTTGGTGGCCAATCTTTGTAGGTAGCCAATGTGCTTTTGACAAAGGCCATCATGTCTTCTTCTCTTTGGTCCCATTCCCAATACCATTTTGCTCTGTGTTGTTGATGTTGATGACCATGTGGCAATGACAGGCAGCCAGTTTGTGCGTCCAGCCAGTGTGGCCCTTTACCATATGTTTGCATAGATGCTTGAGAACTGAGATAGCAGTTTAATAAATTAAATCAGATAAAATGCTTGAGGATACCGTCAATAATTTTGTTTCTAACTATGTTTTAATTTTGTAAAGATTTTTTTACCATTTTCATAACATCTGAAATCAATGAATCAACCCCTTGTCTGCGTTAGGATCACAACAGCAATCATTGTGTGAGGAATATTTGATTGTCAATCCATTTGTCAGCTGTACCTCCCTGCATGCTACATCCCACATGATGCATTGCACATAAAGCAAACAGTTGCAGCTGTATTGTTTTGTTGTTGTTGTTCTTGCAAATCCTTCCTGAGTGTACAGTCACTTTGAAAGTTTATATTGGTGTACTTTTCCGTTAAACGAATGAACACTGTATACTATTGTTAATTATTTATAATAACTTAAGTATACATACTAAATATTATTGTTTGTTTGTACTACTGCTTGAATGGCAACAATGCCACGTTTCACTGATGTTTTCTTGCTTGTTTGCTTTTAGGTTCACAAGAGAAGAAACATCAGACACAGTACTACCAGACAGAAGGCCTGTGCATGACGTGACACATGACCGACTACTACAGTCATCTCATCAGCTTGTTGTAAAGCTAAGTGCCACTGCCAACTGACAGCTTCAAGATGGCCCCAAAGACAGGGGCTGCCAAGAAAGTGGCTAGTGGGGATCAGAAGACGTGGATTTCCACCACTGTCATGCCCACCGCAACCTTTTTCACAGTTCTGCCTGACGCACCGGCCTCCGGAGAGAAAGCTGAGAGCAGCACTCCTGCATCAACAGCACCACCTCCCCAACCTAAGCCCAGGATCATGACTGTCAGTGAGGCAGCCTGTGCAATCATGTCGACGCTGATGAGTCATGATGTTGAATAGGATTTGTCCCTTTTGCAAAGTAGTACACAATCATTTCAGGAAACACAGCTGTTAAAAATGGGGGTCTCCAGTTGGCAACGTCCGACCAAATTGGGACCATTGCTTTTAGTGAGGATAAGGGGGACTGCAGTTCAAGTTGGCCTTGCAGGCAGTTCACAGACGGCAGAAATCTCTTGGAGCAAGAAAGCCAATCTCCCGCTAAGGAGCACCCAAAGCAGAGGTGAGAGGGATCATACAAAAGGATGGGAGTGTCTTTAATGCTCAAGCATCCTAAAGGGCAATTACCAAAGTATGATTAGTATTCCCTGAGAACATAAACAAGATATATTAATAAGTGTAAGAGTAACAGAGTAGGCAAAGTGAAAGGGAACATAATGCTGTCTGGAAGAAACAGTTGGGCTCTCTGTCAAGGGAAGAGAAAGCAGATGAAAAGAGTGAGGCAGGAGTCACCTAAGCTGGACTCTTCACAGGAAACAGTGGCACATTCTGACAACAGAAATGAGCAGGAGTCCCCTATTCTAGTGAGGATAGGGGGACTGCGGTGCAAGTTGGCCTGGCAGACAGTTCACAGACTCTTGAGAGCAAGAGAGCCTAAGGAGCACCCAAAGCAGAGGTGAGTGAGATCATACAAGAGAATGGGAGTGTCTCTAATGCTCAAGCATCCTAAAGCGCAATTACCAAAGTATGATTAGTATTCAATGAGAACATAAACTATAAGTGTAAGGCTGCTTTAAGAAGTTGACAGTAACAGAGTAGACAAAGTGAAATGTGGTCTGGAATAAACAGTGGGGCTCTCTGTCAAGGTAAGAAAAAGCACTGCGTCACCTTTACGGCATCAGACGCATCACGCAGGAGTCACCTAAGCTGGACTCTTCACAGGAAACAGTGCCACATTCTGACAACATAAATAAGCAGGAGTCCCCCATTCTAACAACAGAACAAAAACAGAACAGAACAAAAAAAGCAAGGACTGCAGAATCAAAAAAAGAAGGAAGGGTTTAAAAAATAACAGACTTCCTAAAAGGCAAAAGTACAATAAAAGTAGTAAACAGTAATTTAATTTTTAATATGGAGGGAGTGAGTAAAATTGATGTAGGAAATGAAATTACCTGTAATTTAAGAGACCAAGGCCAAGAGGAGAATGAAGCTGTTAAAACAATGCACGGAATTGACACAACTCAAGTAGGTACAATCCAAGTAACGGTTCATAAATTGTACTTAAGACATTCCCTCTCCTCCTTAAATTTTAACAAGTTAGCCCATTGGCAACTGCAAAAAATGTTCAGACCTCCAGAATTAGATCTTTATGTATTCAAATTATGCAAAACGTCAATGCTCATACAGGAGATAAGTCTCTGATTAAATATCAACCAGACCAACAATTTGTGCAGAGCGAGTCAGGCAGACAGTCTCAATACCTAGTTCAATAACTAGCCTAAGTCCAGTTGGGACTGACAGAACTGGCCCTCTAGATAAAAAACTATTTACCCTCCACACTTTAACGCCGTGAATCTTAACCAGGAAGACTGAGCATATGCTGGCTTTGTTAGAGGAACACGAGACAAAAGGAAGACGTTATTATCCTAAACAAAATTATGAAACCCAGGATCCAGCAAATAAAGTACCAGCCAGTACATGGGGGACACTTCTATTGACACAATATCGAAAGCAATTCACCATCAAGCTGACAAGCCTGATCTTCAGTAGGACCTGTTAAACGTCATGGCAGTGCATATAATCAGCATTGACATGAAGTGGCAGGCATTAAATGATCTGATCAGGAGGGCCCAAAAGCACAACTATACACAGCAAATTGCTTGCCAATGTGCTAAGTAGAAGACCACCCACAAGTTTTATCATTGATTCCTATAGAAATACTGATGGAAGTCAAAGCACAAGCAGCAAGTCCACTTATGAGACTTTCGGCCACATGCATCAAAGTTAGCATTTGCGAATTCTTAATTGCGAAATTTAAGGAATCGTAATTAAGAAATCGCAAATTGCTATGCATCAAAAAATCACATTTTTATTTGCGATTTCTAAAAATTCCTTAATTGCGATTCACAATTTGCGAATTAAGGAATCCCTTCCCATTGATTCCTATGGGCCAAGAGGCCCATAGGAATGAATGGGAAGGCATTCACAAATTGCGGTTCGCATTTTGCGAATCGCAATTTGTGAATGCATTTTCAAGGGTTCAGAGGGGGGTCCAAAGGTGCAAGTTTCACACACACATGTCCCAAGGACATGTGTGTGTGTAACATGAAACTTTCAAAAATGCATTTTTGTGCATTTTTGAAAGTTTTCGCAAATTAGCATGAAGGTCCACTTCATGCTAATTTACCCCTTCCTATTTGCGAATTCGCAAATTAAAAATGTTCATGCATTGCATTTAAGAAATCTCAAATTGGGATTTCTTAATTGCAATCGCAATTTTAGAAATCGCAACATGGTTACGATTCCTAAAATTGCGAAAAGCATGATGCATCTCAGATTTGAGAATTGCATTTGCAAACGGCCGAAAATTGCAATTCTCAATGATGCATGTGGGCATAAGAGTGCAAGAATACGAACCAAAAGATCCAATAAAAATAAAGGCGATACAAGAAATGTGCCAAACAAGTAAGGATAGTACTTCTTTTATACAAACACCAAATGGGGCAAACGCCCAAAAAGCTAAATCAAGAGACAAAACCCTATGCAAACAAGACAAATATCATCATAGACGACAAGAAAAAGAATATGAAGACAACAGCAGAATTAGCAGTCTCAAAAGAAACAAAAAGGCAAAGAAAAGCTAATAAGAAAGGGAAATTTAGGCAGCAAATCTACATATCGCACTTGTTCTCACAGCACAGGAATAAAATGCCGTTGGGAGCTAAGGACCAAAACAAGATGGATACAGAATCAAATAAACAACAATTAGATATGCAGGCAATTAAATCCATACCAATGGACTCAATTAGATTCCAGTTTAGTAGTAAAAATAAAAGATCCACTAACCTTAGCTCTTTACACTGAAATAGCAGTTCATCAAGAGGATAAAATCAAAACACAGCATAAAAAGGCAATTAATCAGCCCATCATATTACAGCAAAGCCTGGAAGAAAACAGCTTGTCAAAGGCAATTGAACACCTGCCTTAACAAAAGAGCCAGACTACAAGAAAAGTCAACGGGCGGAGCTGACTCAGAGACTTATTTTAGTGTCAGAAAGTGTAAATACAGCCCATGAGCAGGATAAGAACCTGGAACTAGAGCAGTGCGTTCAACGTCAAGACCTCAACTTTCCAAACAATTACCTAAAAAATCAACACATAAACGGGTGAGGCCAAGCAAACAAGCTCCTGCTATTCCCAAATTATATATCAAGTGGGACGTTTGATATCCTTAACAGAGGCACAATTCTAAAATTACGAAAGGAAATAAGGGACCTTGCCCATAATAAATCTTCTGATTTAAGATCGATTGAATTCAAACATCATCCACTGAGTAACAACAGAGAGAGAACAATGATACAGTGGGTCTCAAAGGAGATAGTAGAGCAAATATTGACAAAGCACCTCTGGGCAGAATTGCAAGCCCTGTATGCCACTTTTGCGCCGCCATTGCGTCACTTTTGTGATGCAGCGGCGGTGCAAAGTCAGCGCTATGCTGCAGGGGATTTACAATTGACACATCTAGGGAGATGCATCACGTTGTAAAGCCCTGCGCCACATGAAACCTGCACCAGGTTTCATGCTTTGCACCATGCTGCGGGGGATTTATCATGTGACGCATCTAGGGAGATGCATCACATTGTAAGGGGGGGGGCATTCCGGCGCAGGATTTCCTCAGAAAAGTGGCTGAGTGAGATCTACAAGATTTCACTCAGTCACGTTTCCGACCCCGCTGCCTCAAAACCTTATACATGCTTGTAGCAGGCCTAAGGAGTGACTTACCAAAGCTAGTATGGGGCGCCCTGGAGCAGTGCTGGAGTTGCATCGTGCTTGCAACACAACTTCAGCACTGCGTCACCTTTACGGCATCAGATGCATCACGCATCTGTCTGTTCTTGCACCATGGTGTGCCGTATTTACAATGGTGGCGCAACAGGTTTCTGCCGTGACGCAAAATAATTGGCACATTCCGCTGATATGCAGGGATGCACCAACTCTTTACCTCTTTTTAATGAGCTGTACTGCGCAAATCGAATTCCGGACTCATGGAAAGGTAACATCATTCAAATGATTTTTAAATGTTGAAATCAGTCATCACCTAAATATTAAAGGCCTATTAGCGTTAAATGCTGGAGAAGCGAAGCTCTAATCCTCTTTGCCGTTGGAGCACCCCAAATCATGGACAGAGGATAATAAGCTAGATTTAGGGCTGGGATGGGAACATCAACATATCTAACAGCATTAACATTCTGAGCTGAAAAGGAAAAAAACAAGAAGAAGGCCTATTTTGTAGACTTTAAGTTTGCATTTGATCGAGTGCCTCGCAGGATCTTATGCCAAAAATTTGCTAAATGGAGCATTACAAGCAGTTTGCTGAGGGCTATTTTTGAGTTATATGAAGGAACCTTGGCACAGGTTAAAATTGGAGATGGCAGATGAGCAACACACAAAATAGAGACAAGGAAAGGATTAAAATCGGGGTGTGTTAGCCCCAGGCTTGTTTAATTCATATCTTACCCAACTTGCAGAAGCACTTGATGTATTCAGTATGCAGATGACATTGTCCTATTAAGCCAAACGCCAATAGGACTACAACGCAGCATGAAGGCTCTGAAAATATACATGAACAAACATAGATTAGAATAAAATCTGCAAAAAATAAAAGCGGTTTGACTGGTAGGACCACATTCACAGACCAAACTTAAGACAAAATCTTAAACTTACTACTTTTGGCATTAACAGAATGTAATTACTACTTTTGGCATTCACATAATGCACTTACTACTTTGAGTATTCACAGAATGAACTTACTACTTTTGGGATTCACAGAATGAACGTACTACTTTTGGTATTCACAAAAGGGATTTGCGAATACTAACTTTACGTCTACACTCAGGCCGGAAATACCGCCCGGAGCGGAACTTCCGCTTACAGAATCTCCACTTACAGCCCGGAATCTCCGCTTAAGGACTGGAATCTCTGGCTGTAATACACGCACTGTGGTCTTTGATCATTATCCTCAAGGGTAAACACCTGTCCAAGTGCCTACCATACATGACCATGCAGCAGGTGACACACTGCAGCCAATCTCAGCCCCGCAGGATGTATAAATGCAGAGCAGACACACACAAATCCTTTCAACATGTCGATGAATGTGTTTGTTACTCTGCCCCTTGACATGTGGCAAAACTTCTTGAGGAGGAGGAGGAGAGCAGAGAGGATCTTCAGACAGAGGATCAATCTATTTGGAATGTCCAGCCAAGATGTAAGGGCCAGGTACCGTTTCCATCCAGAAATCCTCTTGGATATGGTATGTGAGTGGGGCAGGAACTTTACTCTGTGACTTGCTGCTCCAATGCAATACCAGCCTATTTAAAGATCCTTTCTGCTCTCCACTTCTTTGCCACTGGGTATTTCCAAATGATCTCCTGTGACCATGTGGGCATTTCCCAGGCAATCCAGTCATGGTGCCTGCATCAGGTACTGAGATGCATCTCTGCTAGAGCCCACAACAACATGCAAGTGCCCCATACGCTAGCCAGGAGACAACGGTCAGCACGAGATTACTTTCTCCTTACACACTTCCCACGTGTGCTGGGATCAATTGATTGTAGACATGTGGACCTTCAGCCACCCTGCCGCATTGCACACATCTTCTGCAACAGACACTGATGGTATTCTTTCAATGTGAAAGCAGTCTGTGATGTCAGTGGGAGGTTCATTGATGTGCATGCAGTGTTCCCAGGCAGTACCCATGACAGTTTTGTATTCCGCATGTCACCTCTTGCCTGGCGGATTACTGCGGGAGAATTTGGCTACTATGTAAGTACCAAGCACTAAAAATGAGTGACGTGTGTTATTGAAATGTCAGAAGACCAAACAACATTAACCATTGTACAATAAAAATCATAAAACTACATACATGGCCCAACAGGCACTGCATGTACTGAAGTATAGATCATGTCCTGTGTCAATCAAAGAGGGAAATGTAACCAACCGCCCTTTCTTCCCTCCTTAGGCGACGCTGGGTGTGCACTCTCCCCACATCTCCTCACCCCTTACATGCGTGCAAACACTGGACCTCAGCGTAGGTACAATAGGGCACACGTACAGACTAGAGCCATCATAGAACACACTTTTGGTCTGTTGAAGTCGCGATTCAGATGTCTTGACGGTACAGGGGGTGTGCTGCTGTACTCCCCTGAAGTTGTGTGCAAGATCATATTAGCCATTTGAGTTTTGCACAACATTGTTTAAGCGCATGGCTGACACACACCTCTCAAAGCTCGGCTAGCTCTGAATCTGGGAAACCGGGCCATTGCACATAACCAAGGTCAAGGTATGCAAGTCCGTGTTCAGCTCGTTGCCACATTTTTCACATGACCAACCTGTATTTTCATGGACAAAATGTGGTTTGCTGTCTGTTGTCAATGATGAAACTTGGATAGACACAACTGTGTCAATATATTCCATCCTGAGACTACTTTGCAAGCCACACTCCCTGCATGTAAATCATGGCTGTTGAACAGTAGTCAAAAGGTTGAGTATGCCTCAGGTCATGTGCCCATGTCAGCAATCAGTGTACCGGATGTCCCTAAACAATCTATTCACGCAGATGAAAAATTATGCTTGTTCTGAGAGACCTATCTGATCCTTATGAGGATGGGTCACTCATTCACAAAAGGCCATAACCATTGCAGTCTCAGGCCTGTGCACTCAACAGATTTGACTCCCCCACAAATGTTGGGCCCATAACGTGAGTGATGATGTCATGGGTGAATCAGGCACCATGTGTCTGTGATATACAGCACTGCTCCATCCCATTGTTACATAACACATCACACAACTCTTGTAAAGTTCTCTCAATATGGACTACATGTACCTTAATGCAAAGAAGGAGAAAACTAAACTAGTGTTTGATGTTGTGTCAACCCCCTCCCCATGTCTGTACAGATATTTCATTATAGGGTCTCTTCCCCCTTTTGTTACATGTTCATGATTTTAACCTGCACTATCATTTCAGGTTTTTCCACAACAGAATTTCAGGAAGGCAGTGGATTTGATTAGTGATTGTGGATGGATCAGGATGAATACAAAATGGCTGCCAAAATGTTCTGTGATGTATTCCTGTCTCCCACTTCTTGTATACCATTTCCTGTATGAAATAATGTGTTCAAGGTCAATTTCGGAGGTTGCGGCCCGAAAACATAATTTCCAGTTTCAGACCGTAATTCGCAGATGCGGACCCGCCGCTCCGGAACCAGAAACAGATGAGGATCATGTCACCTGGTTAGTGTACCACCACAAATGTCAGCTCACACCATAGCATTGAGGTGTTAAATGGAGATGTACATTATACAAGCAAACTCATCAACTCCAGCCACAACTTTTTGTCCCTTCGCGATCACCCCTGTTCTCAAATGCTAAACCTGTCTGCTCATTGATGTTGTTGACATGGCTGTCCACAAACCAGCAGCTGTAGAGGGAAGTGACAACATTCTCAATGATCAGCATTACTAATTGACAAATAGGTAAATGTGACACTCATATTATGTATGTCACTTTGTAAACAACAACTGTTGATTCCATACACAAGGGGATCTTGATCTCTGTCATGGTTCAGTAATCTAAGCTAGTGACACAATTTATGCCAGAATTACCTGATGGACGGGTGCGAGAGGGTGTTACTGCTGTAGCCAGGATGTCCCGGGATGGTGTACGCTACACTGGTGTCATCCTGTCAGCAGCTGTGATGAGACATACATGTCCATATTTCAGTACAACAGATGGTAGCTATGAGCTAACCTGTCATTCTCAATCACCAATGACAGGATCATCCAGGACAATGTGCAGCATGTTTCCCTCATGGACTTTAGATCTGGGCCCCTGCTCACATGCAGTAGTTGCCAGCTGTTACCTCTATACTGACTAACTGATCAGTATAATATGATTTTGCCATAGAAGGTTTGCTGGGGAGATTTCATATAATGTATTAGCTACTAAAGTCTGATCTGGTATGTGATTAAATGCCATATGTTTTTTAATTTTTTAATTTTTTTGTCCTCATACATGCCACCAGAAGATGTTTGCTCTAGATGGGATCTCTCTGTGCCTTTCACACAAACAAACTGGATTTCCGCCCCCTGTGTCTGTGTGCAGCGTACAGGGTGCACCCAGAGGTAGGCTGTCTCCTTGTCCAACTCCTGTTTCCTTCGATGGACCATCATGAGTACCCGGGAGGACCGGACCACACACCTCTGGCATAATCATTGGACCAGTATTATTTCTTCAACCAGGCTACTAGTGCGGACCAGATTTTATTGACGCTCGATTCATCACAGGCCATGTCTGACTGACTGATCATCATGATGTTTTTTAAACAATCGGCAATATATGGGTGGGGCCTCTGACTTCCATTCTCTACATATTTCTTTCCTGGCGATGACTATCACATAGAACAGGAATTGTGGAGCCACGTCATTCATCATATGCCCCGGTGGCAAGCCAAAAAAAACAATCTAGGACAACATGTGATGGGCGTTGATAGGACATCCTCTAAAAAGCTACATATAGCCGCCCAATATCTGGAAATATCTGGGCAAACCATAAACACATGTTGATTGTCCGTTGCAGGTGTTTTACATCTGGGACAATAGTAGTAATCGGACGTTACCCTAGATAATTTAGCCGGTGTCCAATATACCCTGTAAGCTGTAAACAGGTGATTTCTCCTGAGATTTGCTGGTTTAATTATTCTCTGACATAGAGAATGCATCAGTCCATATTCTTTGTACCTCCTCAGAATTCCCAGTTAAAACACTGCCCCAAAGGTTTACCAGTTCAGAGTCCAAACTATCTTTTACTCCAACGAGTTGCCTCTACCAGAAAGAGACCTCCCGTTTCTTTCCAGACTCCCCCCCTGAAAATGGAATCTAGGATCAGGGTATCCTCTCCTGTCCCCCATGCTTGTCTTACCCACCACGCAGATAGCTGATAAAACTAAACACTTTGGCTGCTTGAGATATTCCTCTCCTGTGCTGGGCCCCAATAGGAATGGGTGTGGTCATGACAAGCTGAGCTCGTCATGAGCACATGAGCACTGTGCCTCATGACGAGCTGAGCTTGTCATGAGCACCGAAGGGGTTAAACCAGATTAGGGACCTGTTGGTTAAATTTGTAAGGGACTCCCAATCCATAAGCCTAGAGTTAACACAAAGGTCACCTCACGTTTTAAAACCAGCTGCTTTAAGTGGCGGTGACAATTGATCTAAGAGACATTCCGGAGTGCCAGGGGAATCCCAAATTGGAGCCTATAAATTATAATAAGGTGTCCCCAAAGCTCTCCGGATGTATCCCCGATTCCTAAGTGCAGCCTGTAGGATCTTAAGGCAGACTTTTTTATAGAATTTTTGGTCCCCGAATTTACAGAGAAAGAATTCCAGACCCTGTGGCTGATCATGTAACATTGCCTGAAAAAGGCGGCCCTGTGAAGAGGAATCCAGCTTATTGGCCAATATTCTGAAATTCTTAAAGTGAAAGGCATGGCAGTATAAAAATAAATCAGGTAGGGCCAGACCTCCCATCTTTAGACCTTTCCTCAGTTTCTTCCAGGCTATCCTGGGTGATTTTGTGGCCAAAAGATCCAATCATCCCTTGGAGGCTAGTGATGTCCTTAGGATTAAAAGATAGCAGGATGGTGTTAAAAAGGAAGGTTATTTCAGTGAGAATAGTCATTTTAACCAGATTTACTCTCCCATATATATTTACTGGCAAGCTTTCCCATCTTAACAGTAGCTTACACACTTTCTTTGCTACTATCTGCCAGCTGATTTTAGAGATACAAATCAATTTTTCGGTTAAATATATTCCCAGATATCAAATTTTTTGTTTAACCCCCTGTATAGGAATTAAGTTATTCCAACCCATTATATCAGTTTTCTCCTTATTGATTTTATAAACAGATATCCTTCCAAATTCCTCTGCTAATTCAAATAACCGCGGGATTGCCTCGACATAGTTTAAAGTGTACAAGAGGAGGTCATCCGCATACAGGGCAGTTTTAAGCTCTAGCTCTCCAATTTTAAAGGGTAAAATAATACTATCAATTCTAAGTGTACAAACAAAGGGCTCAATATATAAATCAAACAATAAGGGGGGCAGTGGACATCCCTGCCTAGTACCTCTGGAAATGTTAAACCATTCTGATAAACCGCCGTTTGCTAGAACTTTTGCTCGAGGGTTCCGATATAAGGATTTAACTCCTTCAATAAAGATCGATGGAAACCCGAACCTCGTCATGGTAGCCAAGAGATATGCCCAATTAACCTGGTCGAATGCTTTAGCTGCGCCGATTGCTATGATGGTAAGTGGCAGCCCTCTCTCCTCCGCAAAATCTATTTTGATCCTATTACCTGGAACGTAAGTTTGTTGAGCTGCCTCCCAGGTATAAACTCTCCTCTCTGATCTGGGTGTATGCTCATTTTAATGATTCTGGATAATCTAGTAGCCAGTATCCCAGAAACGATCTTCAGATCTAAGTTTAACAATTAAATTGGTCTATAAGACTCTATTTTTTGTGGGTCTTTATTTTGCTTAGCTATCAAAGTTATGGTGGCTTCAGACCAAGAAGAAGGGATAGTATCCCCTTGTAAAAAGATTCTGTTAAAAAGTGTCCTAAGCACCGGAACAACTGTCTCTAGGTTATCAGAATATATCTCGACCGGCAGGCCATCTGGGCTAGCGGATTTACCTCGTCTCATTTTCTTAAGTTGTTCTCTTATTTCCCCCTCCGTAATTTCACTAGCTAAATAAATCTTGTCTAATTCAGACAATTGGGGTAAATATCTCAGATTTACCCAAGCACTAACATCCTTTAGTCCAAAGCTAGTATCTTCTTGATATAAACCCTGCATAAACCCCCTAGCCTACTCCCTAATCAGCTCATCCTCTAATTTCAGCAGACCAGTTTCTCTTTGCATCAACATCTTAATATTATTTCTGACCCTCTCAGTCCTCCACTTCCATGCCAGGAGAGCACCGCATTTTTCACCTTACTCAAAATTCTTTAATCTGCTGACCTCCCACCTTTCCTTGATACTCTTATCGCTCCTGGCTCTAAATGCTGCTTGCAGTTCTAGCAGCTCTCTCTCCAACTTCGGGATACTGTCTCTAACTGTCAGAGCAGCCAGCTGTAATTCCAGTTATTTCTCCTTTAAAGTTTTAGATCATCCGTTTCATTTTTCTTAATGGATTTCCTCCTGTAAATCATTAGTGAACTCAGTAACCCCTGTAGATAGGCCTTGAAGGACTCCCAAACTACTTGCTCAGTAGAGGAACCAATATTAAAATAAAGAAATCGATTATTTTTTCTTTTACCTCTACCTTTACTCTTTAATCCAATAAAAGTGTTCTATCCATTGTCGAGTGCAAGAGGGTGTCCCTGCTGCAGCCAGGATGTAATGCATTCCCCGGGATGGTGTACGCTACACTGGTGTCATCCTGTTAGCAGCTGTGATAAGACATACATGTCCATATTTGAGTACAACAGATGGTAGCTGTGAGCTAAGATGTCATTCTCAATAACCATTGACCGGATAATCCAGGACAATGTGCGGCATGCTTCCCTCATGGACTTTACATGTGGTCTCCTGCTCACATGCAGTAGTTGCCAGCTGTTACCTCTGTACAGCACTGACATCAATAAGATGACACATGAACAGACAAACTTGTATGAGAAGGTAACTGACATTTCATTTTTTATTTTTTATTGTTCAGCTTGAAAACATACTTTGTTCCATCTCTGATATACAAAGGCAAAATGTTTTGGAAATCCTTAAATATTATACAGAATATACATATTTGGACTATATACAATATGAAAAATGCAACAAATTCATGGCTTTCAGTTATGCAACAATGTTTAAATGGAGCTCATATTTTGAACCCACTCTCTCTCCTCCTCTTTCCCCCTCTTTGAAACACAGCTGACTCCAAATTATGAAGAGCAAGAATCCTGTCCTGTCTCTATTAATTCTAGGGGATATTATTTGACCCCTTGGTTACGACAGAATTATTGTTAGTCTTGAAAAAGGTGGCTTTAATCAAGAAAACCCGCCGATACGCCTTGAAGCTTCCTAAAATTGTATAATTCAAGACTCCCTCATCGTTGTAGATACACTGATGATTTTTAGATACAACATCGATGTGAGTACGTAGGAGTCAGAATATACTCGAAGTATTGTACTATTTTGAAGTCTTACTGTTTCTGTCTTTTTCACTAATTTTGCGGGTCAAAATTGAATGTTATATATATTTTTTATGTACTGTATTGAATTGTTTTTTTATACCTTTCAATTTATTTTTAGCTCTTGAAAATATTGTATTTTAATGTAAATTGTTTAATTGTACACATACGTAATAAATTGTGTCCTTTTCCATTTAGTTGTCGCTCTATGTATGATATCTTGTGATTTCGGTTTTGAATTTTTCACTTTACGTTATATAGTCCTGTTCAAGGGAATCATTTTTCCTGGTTGTCTAGCCCTAATTCCCTTGATTAATTTAAGGGGTGCCTCTCCTTTTTTTAATTATGAATAAAACTTGGACAAAAGCCCTTCCACTGAAGAACCCTCCACAGAAACCCCCAGGCAACCCTATCGAACTCCTTTTTGGCGTCCAATAGGATTAGCCCTAGAGGGGACTCAGTGACTCGGGCCCAGTCCAGCAAATCTATAACTCGAGGGAAATGATCTGCCGTATCCCTTCCCGGGATGAATCCGTGCTGGCGTATTGAAACCAGGGGGGATATGACTGAGGCAAGTCTAGCAGCAAGGATTTTTGAGAATAATTTACTGTCCGTATTAATGAGCGAAATCGGACGAAACGAAGCTGGGTCCAAAACTGGCTTGTCTTTCTTTTGAATCAAAATGATAGTTGTCAAATGCCAGGAATCAGGAGTAATCCCGAGCTGAGCTTTCCTAAATGTTGCCAGGAGATCTTCACAAATCTCTTCCCGAAATATGGAGTAGGATTCTAGAGTGATAAGATCAGGCCCAGCTGCTTTGCCTTTAGCCAGGGAATTTAGCGTTGTTTCTACCTCGTCCCACCCTATGTGAGCGGCCAAGAAGGAAATCTGAGTCTCAGAGATTTTACGCGTATTGAGGTATCAAATGCCTGATCTATAATAAGGTCCCTGATTTCCTCAGTGTACAAAGTTTGATAACATTCTAAAAAGACATTTATTACCCCTTCAGGAGTATCATGGACCTGTCCCCGAGTATCTTGAATCCTAACAATATGATTATCCAAACACCGCTGCTGGAGTCGTTTGGCAAGAACCCTGCCTGACCTTTCGCCAAAATCAAACATTGTTGACTGATACTGTAAATATTTGGCAGCAAGGTCCTGGCAAAGGAACTCCAGGAGAGATGACTTGATACAAGCAACACGCAATTGAATGGAATCTATGGTGTCACGATCCCTAAATGCACTCGTAAGCTTAATCTCTGCATGGCGTAGTTCGTCAATACGCTCAATAGTCTGTGTTTGGACTAACTTCTGTCAGTGGAATGAATCACTTTTAGTCTCACCGCGAAATACGGCGTCAAATGAATCCCACAGAACTTCACTAGAAACCGAGCCTCTATTAATATCCAAAAATTCAGTTATCCTCATATGATCTATGTACATATCATCTAATAGTAATTTTTGCTCAAACGTTCATGATCTTGGGGTTCTTGTTGTACCTTTTAAAGTACACCTGATGGTTAATAAATTATGATCTGAAATTATTCTAGGCATAACCGAGATTGAAGTGGTATCAGCAATTTGATTAGACAAAAAAAAATCTAGGCGATCCATTTTTCTATGAGGGGCTGAAAAATAAGTTGAACCATCTACATGTTTCCAGTGATGAAACCAAGGTCTACCATTGAGTGTTCCTGTGCCAAAACTTGCAAAGCTCTGGAAACGTTGGGTTTCAGACCCACATATTTCTGGCCTTCAACCAAATTAAAGCTAGCATATACATTAATATTTAAAGTCCCCACAAAGGCAAACCGGCAAGACTGAGGGGTCATCAGAGTTGGAACTATAAACCATGCATACCGTGAAGGATCTGTCATTAATCGAGAGCTCAGCGAGTGCCCATCTCCCCTGCAGTATCCTGTTTAGATCTTACGCATGTGCCCACTCCACGTTCTAGCAAAATAGCTACCCCTCTTATCATGGAAGGCTGTTGAGAACATATTACTAAATCAAAACCAGGAATGTTTAGACAACTTCGATTGTTCCAGGGTACATGTGTCTCTTGCAGACACACAACCTCCAGCCGGAGGCCCTGAATGATTCAAGAAAACAAAGCCTGATTCTTGCCATTATTCAAACAACAGGCATTCCATGAAGCTATATGCAAAATATTAACTGATGCCATTAAAGTAAAATTGGATATACTTAAACATCGAAATAGAGTAGACAATTATTTAAATACATGATTGCCATGACAAAAAAAATAATTTTTCAAGCTGATTATTTTAATGCTAACCCAACCCACCCCCCCAGCCCCCAACAACCCCCCCACCCCTGCCACCTACTCAGTACCCCCCACTCCTCCTCCCCCACCTCCCAATCTAGTAAACAGGACTGAAGTCCAAATGATAGAGAAGCTGGTGTGAGCAAAAAACTAGGGGTGGGTGTAGTTTGCGTAGCCGCTCTCCGCGGAACTACGCGAAGTTGCTCTTGCACTCTGCGAGCTACGCGTAGCTCCGCGTGCTTGCGTAGTAGCTTGCTTGACCCGTTCGCGAGCCGTTTTCCTTCTTCGGGAGCGCGGTGCGCGTGTTCGGGGCGCTGCCTGCATGCTCGGGATGTGTAGCACGCGAAGTTACTCATGAGGTGGGCTATGGGCGCAGCCATCTTGTTTTTTCAACTGTCCCACCATGCTCGCAACTTATTCTGTGCCAGATTGCAGTTCTGCGTGTTCGGCAACTCGATCTTACCGACAAGCACCTTCGCGCGACCTAATGACCTGATTGCACATCCAAATGACGTTATCGCGTTCGCACAGTCGCGCCGGATTGTGCGGCAGGGTTTATAACATCGTGGCACAGGCGACTGGGAAAGAACATAGAGAAAGCAAACACAGAACCAAGGTAAGACATTGCCGCGCGCGAGAACGCTATTGAGCACGCGAGAACTATGCTACGCTGCCGATTGCGGAGTATTCGACATTTACGCGTTCTCCACGGAGCACGGAGTTGCTGAAACTCTGCGAACGGAGCATAGTTCTTCGCCCAGGCTTACAAAAGACACTCCTCAGAATTACCGCCAAAAAGAAAAGCATTTTTATCTTCAATCACTGTAGGGTATGCCCCCTAGAGGAATAAATAGAAGGAGGAATACCTAAGCCCTTTTGTAATTACAACACCTTCCCCTACAGAAGCACTACCCCTCAAAGATAAAGAGAAAAAGAAAAAAACAAAGATCATATTATACACACATACGCATACTCCTACAATATTTCATCAATTCAAATTGAGTCCAAAAAGAGTTTCACCTGAATTTCGGACTCAAAAAATCTGGGCAGGTTTCCCTGATGGACTTTACATGTGGGCCCCTGCTCACATGCAGTAGTTGCCAGCTGTTACCTCTAAACAGCACTGACATCAATAAGATGACACATCAAAAGACAAACTTGTATGAGAAGGTTACTGACATTTCAAGGAAGGGGATAACTGACCCAGACTCCTCCGCATTACACTAATTTCACATTCACCATTAAGACCAACAGGTGAGTATAATGTTTTCTGTTGACAAGTCAAAAGGTGTTCATGTTTGAGATGTGCAATAGTCTGGCTCATAATGTTGATCATTTGTGCTTCCCTACCCAAGAAGTCACAATTGTAATTTCTGACTGCCAGTACACGATTTCTTATGTCCGTCCTTTGAGTGTTCTCTGGTTGCATAACCTAATTCCAACATCATGGTAGTATTTAGCTGACAATGGATTGTGTCTTGTACAGCAAAAACAACAATTGATGGACAGAATCCAGAACTTGACTACAGTGGTGTGGAGAGCATGGGACTCACGTCTGAGCATACCCACACCACCTCAGTTCAGACCTGTCCATATGCAAATCAGCCTTGACCCTGTGCCTCATGGGAACAATCCAGCCCGAACTGCCAAGCCATGTCTTTCCTGGACCGGAATCAAGCATCCTAGGACCGGTTTTTGGCTATCAGCCGTCTTCAGCCAGGATAGCTTGACTCCAGTGGTATTGTACAGCAGACATCCTATCTGCATATGTCAACCACTCATCTATATGTAAATACGGCAGAAGAGGAGGCAAACAGAATGCAACATTTGGTAATGATCCCACATTGCGGCTAAGTGGAGAAGCTATGATGCTTTCCACCTGCACTGGATTAGCGTGTTGCTTTTCAGCAAAGTGATTTGAAAATGTAACTGCATGGAGATTCCACATAGGAGCCCATACACCCATCTCAAAGGCACACGTAACCGGCATCAGTGTGATCCTCATCCATACCAATTTTAATATTATTTTGCCATAGATATTTTGCTAGAGAGTTTTCATATCACTGAATTGCAATCCTGTTGTGTTTAGAAATCATGTGACACATTGTACTATTTTATGTCCATTCTACACTCACTTGGCATACATTTTGTGTCATCCTTTCATTAGCCATATCTCATAAATGCCATATGTGAGCATATTGTGATTGTTAGAACTGGGGGTCTCTAGTTGGCAGAGGTAGGTACCACTGTCCAAATAGGGACCCTTGCTTCTAGTCAGGGCAAGGAGATAACCTTCTGAGATAACCCCTGCTCACCCTCTAAGTAGCTTGGCACGAGCAGTCTAGGCTAACCAGAGGCAATGCGTAATGTAGTTGTACCAACACTCACAGTAACACAGTGAAAACACCACAAACTGATTCCACAACAGTTTAGGAAAATAAAGTTATTTATTCTAAACTACACAAGACCAAAACGACAAAAATCCAACATACACAGTTCAAGAATATGGTTTCTAAAGAGTTCTTAAGGTTGTAATCAAAGTTCTAAGTTGCGATAAAATAATCCACAGATGCGTGAAAAGTTCACAGTTGCGTCACGTTTACTCACAGTACCTTTTAGATGCAACAAATTTCTAAACACAGAAGCTGGTGTGGTGGAAAACAAGCGATGCGTTGCTCCTGAGACCCTGGGGAGGCGATGCGACAGCCGCTGGGCGTGTTGCGACGAATCCGGTCTGTATGGGGAGGAAGGCCACCTGTATGGATTCAGGTGCGTTGGTTCTGTAGGAAGTTTGTTCTTGCAAAGGCACGATGCGACGATCTCGTAGGTGCTGCGACGAGATCCGGGGCGACGATGCGTGGTCCAGCGGGGATCCTCTCTCTCGCAGCTCCTCGATGCGATGATTCTGCGACGATGCTCGCAGCGACGTGATGCGGTCCGCAGGCAAACGGTGCGGCGATCACTCCCAGCGACGACAGGCTCTGCGACGACACTCGCAGTGATGTTCGGCTCCCCGCACCGATCGGGTGCGTCCCGCAAAAGAAGGATTCGATGGCTCTGGCAGCGGCGTCAGGCGCTGCAATGATCTCGACCTTCGTAGCGGCGGGAAACTTCTCGCACTGTCGAGCAATGCAATACTTTTCAATTACAAAAGTCTCTCAAGCTTAGTTTCAAGCTCCCCAGCACGGGTACAACTTCCAGAGCCCCCACAACTGGATCAAGCACTCTAGGAAGGACAGAACTCTCTCAGCAGATTCAGGGAAGCTGGGGGGGAATTCCCTTTGTTCCTGGGACTTCAGAACAGGGAGCCAGCTCTTCTGAGGCCTTTGGAGATTCCTTCAAGACAGGAGACACAGCACACAGCAAAGTTCTTCCCCTCTTCTTGGCAGCAAATCAACAACAGGTCAGTCCAGCAGAGCAACAGCATGACAGTCTTCCTTCTTCAGAGTCAGCTTTCTCCTTGGCAGAGGTTCCTTCTTGATTGCAGGATGATCTAATTTTCTCATGTCAGGGGTCCTGTACTTATACCCCTAAAGTCTTTGTTCTCTTAGTGCATGTGGGCCCTGAGCCCGGTCTGAACCAGTTCTGGGTGGATCCTGAGTACTTTATTTTGCTGGCTGCTTCTTTCCTTTCAGAGTTAGGGGCAGGGTCGTCAGCTGCCCAGCAGGAGGTGGGGCCAGCATTGTGGCAGGCAGGCACAGCCCTATTCAGGCCCACCACTCAGGTAGCAAATGCAGTCATTCAGCCTAGGGCCAGCCTCCTGAGGAATCCCCAGGCCCTGTCACTCACAAACCATACAGTCAATACACAAACAGGCCAAGGCACACAGAAGGGTCAGACGAGAGAACAACAACTTTCTAAAAGTGCTGTTCTCAAACACAGGATTTAAAAACAATCTTTCCTAAAAGTTGTGTTATTAAATTCTGAGTTCAGAGATACTTATGTCCTATCTTGTTCCTATGGGAAGAAATGCTGGAAGCCACTGTAGCCAGCATCCCCCATGTTAACCAATGGAGCAAGATAGCCTTACAATAGTGAAAAACAAAATTGTCTGTAATTCACTACCAGAGCATGTCACCTGCACTAGTACATGCTCTACCTTTCACATACACTGCACCCTGCCCAGGGGGGTACCTTGGGCCTTCCATAGGGGTGACTGATGTGCACGAAAAGGGAAGGGTTAGGCCTGGTCAGTGGGGACACTGACCAGGAGGACATGGCAGTTTCTAAACTGCCCATAGGCACTGCAGTGGCAGGCCTGAGATACCATTTTAGAGCTACTCCTGTGGGTGGCAGCATCAGTGCTGCAGGTCCGCTAGTAGCATTTGTCATCACCAGCCCTGGCACACCCTGTGCACTTTACTAGGGACTTCATGGTGACACAAATATGCCAAACATAGGGAGCACTTACACTCTGGCACTGATCAGCAGTGGAAGAGTGTCCAAAGCATCCAAACCAGCAAAAACAAACTCCAGCACAGCATCCACAATACAGGAGGTAGAGGCAAAAAGATAGGGGGAAACCACGCCAAAGATGCCAGGTCTAACAGTGATGCAGGACAATAGTGTTTTACAACACATACAACATACGGTGGAGATCAAAGGCACATTTAATGAGCATTTAGGTACATTATATTTGAGTTCACAGCCAACCTTGTAGCAGAAGTCAGTGTATGTCTCTGATTCTGGGAGGACCTCATTGTACCTACAATGATGTTTGCAACTTTACATTTCTTCTGGCACATGTGACACACTCAATTACAGGCACAAAAGATAAGCACAAGCAGTAGTGGGCACCACCGTTGCAGAAGTGTGTGTCACTTAATAGCATGAGTGATCTCACAAATAACTTATAATGGCCCATTATAAAAAGACAAAATCTACTTAAGGTAATACCTCTTCTTTTGCTAACAACTCCTCTCTCCACCAGTAGTCAGCAACTCCAGTAGAAAACAACTCCCTCACTCAACGTTCTCAGGTAGCCTCCAGAGCATAAAGGAATTTACCAACAGGGAAACCTGGGTGGGGAGGAGGAACATACCATATATGAAACTACCATAAATAATTGGCTATTATATAAATAAAGTGAAATACATATTAGAGAGAATACACGTTGTACCAGCCCACCACCTAGAAGTGACATATTCAGAATTACACGACTCCGAATCCTTAAATAAGGTCCACTATCGTGTTTTGTTGATGGCCTACAAACAAATGACAAGCTGGGTGGACTGGGCGATTTCACGTATAGTGAAAACATTCTGAGTTGGATAGTGGATGCATTGTCATTACTACTGACAATGGTAGTTCACTTCCTGTTCCTCATTGTCATATTTGTTAACGTTTGAATTCTTGATTATGTCTACAGACACTATTACAATATAGTGGGACATCCTTTTGACTTGTTGTGGCACTCGATTGCAGGATTGAATTCCCAGGTCTTGGACTGTTGGTGGAATACATGTTATGTTCATCAATTACCAAGGTATGATGAGCCAAGACATATTATATGTTATCTTTCTATATTCACATATGTCATTTGCTAAAGGTGAATGTCCATTGACAAATCCAATAGGTATTAAGCTAGTTTTTTTATCTCTTGTTACATTTCACATTCAGGCACTACATGTCCCTCTGTTGTCTCCTGACAATGTATTACTTTTGACCATTTCCTGACCAGTTTGAATTACCAGTTTGTGAGGTTGGTATGCCTTGCTCTGGATGATGTTGTTTCCTCCCAGAAGATGAAGGGAGCTCTGTTACTGCGGTTGTCTGTGCTCTGGCTGAATATGTCAATAGGTGAGTAGAGAAAAAAGTAACCAAATGAGAAATGTACATGTGGAACTGTTCAGGCATTACCCCATATCTTCTGAATGCTAACAGATGAGGCAGGTAGGAGCAGTGGAGATGTAATGGTGTGGCAGTGTGGAAAATGAACAACGGATTATGTGAATGACATACTTTGATCTGGGGATTCTCTCACCTCCTGCTTTGTGATGTTTGCTGGCACAGGGTGAGTTACTTCTTCGATAATTTATGGCTGATTTACAGGCCCCTTGCTAGATATTTAAGCCGCCGTTGCGTCACTTCTGTGACACAGCGGTGGCAGAAACCATGTGCAACGTTGCAACTTAGTTACAACGTGACGCTTCTAGGGAGATGCATCACGTTGTGTACCCTTGCCCAACATTAAACCTGCGTCAGGTTAATTTAAGCAGGGTGGGCATTCATGTGTGAAATGCCTCGTGAAAGTGATGCAGTGAAATCTACAAAATTCCACAGAGTCACTTTTCATAGGCTGCTGTGACGAAACATTACGCATGTTAGCGGCAGACGTAAGGAGTGGCGCAGCACATTAGGTATGGGCGGTCCATGAACATTGTTGGAGTTGCATTGCACTTGCGACACAACTCCTGCAAAGCACCACCCTTACACCATCAGAAGAGACACACATCTGTCTATCCCTTAGCAGTGTTTGGTATTTACAGCAGCAGTACTGTGCCCATGTTTTCAATAGTGGGAGAGTGGTTTGACATTTCTATTACAAAAGATTCTTGGACTTGTGTTGATACATACAGAGGGTAACTCATGAGTCTCTGACTGACTATATTTTTATATACACTTTGTACAACTTCTTTACTCGCATTGCCAGTGCACTAAAGACAATCTTTTCATATACATTTTCCTGTCATCCCATCTCCAGGCCTTACATCAACCTGCACGTACGCTATTCCTCGGATGGCCCGGCCCCACATACTACTAAGCAGACTTCGTGACCGCCTTCACCGCAACTAAGGGGGGCCCCCTAGGGACGGTCCGCATGATGCCCAAGAAGGGGACATCCATTGTGTTGGGCTGCAGCGCTGGCGAGGTTGCCGCGGAGCTGCGAAGGATGGTGTCAGCGCTAAATGGCCAGATTTTCCTTGGAAACTGCTTGGCAGATCTAAACCAGCGGAGGTCTCTCCTGGTATTTGTGTGCATTGATGACATTGTGTGCATTGCTGGCAGTGTGTGCATTGTTGGGCTGTGCGAGTCGGGACGGAGTGCCGGGTCACCCAGCTTTCCCTTGCTGTGGGGGAGACCGGGTAAGCCTGTGACCACAAACCACGCGAGAGAAGTGCGGATGTTCGGACCAGGAGCAACATAGCTGCTCCGGGTCTGGCGGACTGCCGCGCCGCGGGTCTACACGGCGGCAGGAGAGGAGCTGAGTGACAATACTTGCCTGGTCGCTTGCAGGCAGACCTCCGGCGGCTGGGTGCTATCATCAGGCCCGGACTGGCCGTTTCGGGCACAGGGCAATCCCCCAGTGCGCCGCAAGGGTGGAGGCCGGTTCGGGCCGATTTTGTTACAGTGCCGCTTTTGCAGCTATGCTGCAAAAACAGACCTGTAACAAAGACGGCCGAAAACTGGCAAAGAGCTCGGTCGCATCCCCAGGGGGCCGGCCGAGTACTTTGCTAGGGCCGGTTTTGGTTCTCAGTCCGGCCCTGGTTATAATCGTGAGGGTCTGCGCGCAGGGTGGACCCGGGTGATGGACGGAGCATCAAAGCAGCCTGATCACTCTCAGAATCGGAGGCGAGCAGCGTGATTTACAGTGTTTTTGAAGGTACCGCAAAACAAGCCTGATAGTCGACATTGCAAAGCAGTCTCACAGAGAAAATGTAGATAATCATTTGACATTTCTCTATGATTATTAATTATTATTAAATGGGATTTATAAAGCGCACTGACACCGTGGGTTTCCTGGCGCTGTGAGACATCAAATTCCAGAACTGAGGGTTAGTGCAGGGTTAGCAGGGTGGGGGGAAGAGAAAAGTTTTTAGCAGCTTCCTAAAATGGAGGAGGGAGCTGCTAGATTTGATGCACAGGGGAAGGGAGTTCCAGAATTTTGGGGCCAAGAATGCGAACCTTCGTCCGCCGAATTTATTGGTTCTGGTTTTAGGTATGCTGAGTGATTTGAGATGGGTAGAGCGGAGGTTGCGATTTGGACAGTAGGGGGTGATCAGAGAAACCAGGAAGGCAGGACTGGGGCAATTGAGGGCTTTGTACGTGAGACAGCCCAGCTTAAAGGCCACCCTTTGTTCGATGGGTAGCCAGTGCAGTTTGTGTATCATGGGTCTGGCAGATTGCCATTTGGGAAGTTTGAAGATGATCCGGGCTGCCTGATTTTGAACCACCTGGAGACGGTGGAGGAGAGTTTTGGGGAGTCCATGGTAGATGCTATTAGAGAAGTCCAAACGGGAGAGCACAAGAGAAATGATGACCTGTGTCAGGGCCGGCGTGGGAAGGAGATGGCAGACCTTCCGGATCTTCCTAAGCTGGAAGGAACAGGATGAGATCACGGAGCTAATGTGGGATCGGAGGGAGAGCTCGGCGTCAATTATAACGCCGAGGCTTTTGACAGAGGTGGAAGGGGACGGCGGGGGGCCCAATTCGGACGGCCAGAAGTGAGTGCCCCAGGCAGAGAGACTGGCGCCTGGGAGGAGGAGCTCAGTTTTCCCGGGGTTCAGCTTCAGTTGGTTGGAATTCATCCACTCTAGTATGTGGCGCATAGCAGAGTGGAAATTGTCTATTGCATTGGGGGAGTTGAGTGGAAAGATGATCTGCAGATCATCTGCATAGTTAAAAACTGTAATGTCCCACTTGCGAAGTGAGTGGAGTAGGGGACAGAGGTATAAGTTGAACAGCAGGGGTGATAGAGAGGAGCCCTGAGGGACTCCACAGGTTGTGTGGGTCATAGGTGCAGAATAGGGGCCCAGGCGGACAGCTTGGGATCTGTCAGTCAAGAAGGAACGGATCCAGCTGAGAGCAGAGTCGTGGATGCCAGCCTGTTCGACACGGTTAAGCAGGATGTTGTGGTCAACCGTGTCGAATGCGGCCGAGAGGTCTAGGAGGACGAGCGCCTGGGGGGTTCCTGAGTCGGCATTTCTTCTCAGCGTGTCGAGTACAGCCAGAATGACAGTTTCGGTAGAAAAAGAAGGTCTTAACCCGGCCTGATTAGGCTCCAGATAGCATGAAGACTCAATGAAGTTGGAGAGGCACCTGGTGACATGTGCTTCAAGGAGTTTTGAGAAGTAAGGCAGGAGCGAGATAGGGCGGTAATTGGACAATTCCGCTGGGTCTGCGCCAGGTTTCTTCAGTAGCGGGACGAGGACTGCTTTTTTGAAGGAACTCGGGACAGTGCCTGTGCTGAGTGAGCAGTTCAGGAGGGGTAGAATGCATTCCGGTAAAGAATGACAGACTCTTCGCAAGACTGATGGAGGACAGCCGTCAAGCGGGGATCCAGATTTTATCCGGGAGGCAAGCTGTACTAGGGAGGTAACATTGATGGGGGGAAGTTCAGTGAGCGTAGAAGTGTTGTTAGATGGGGTTTCCAGAGTGATGAATTGAGGGACCGTGGGAATGGATGCCTTGATTTTATTGATTTTTTCGGTGAGAAAAAGGTTGATGGCGTCACAGGATTCTTGGGTGGGAGTCTGGCCTGGGAGTGTTCTGTCGTCAGATGTTAGTTCGTTCATGATTTTAAAGATTTCTTTTGATTTGTTATCTGAGGAGGAGATTCTATCCGAGAAATGGGTCGATTTGGCAGAGACTATGGCTATTTTATAGTCTCTGCGAGCTGAAGTATATTGTAGTCTAGCTGGTTCGGAATAGTTACGTCTCCAGGCCCTTTCCGATTGACGTACCATCAATTTAAGTTTTTTTAAATCATCCGAAAACCATCTGTGGGAGTTTTGATGTCTGGTCGGGGGAAATTTGGTGAGAGGGGCAAATTTGTCACTTGCTGACTGCAGCCAGAGGGAAGTAATGTTTTCTAGATTGTCCACATTGATGCATGGGACAAAGACAGGGCGAGTGTCTGACAGGTTCATGATGAATCCTTCAGCGTCATAGGCATTCCATTTGCGGGATAGACCACCAGCCATCCTGGGGGTGGGGGAGTGGCCGCTAATCGAGAAGGTAGTATCAATTAGATGGTGGTCGGACCAAATACAGGGTGAGACGGAAGGGGAGGAAAGAGTGAGGTTTTGGGTCCATATTTGGTCTAAGATACGGCCCTTGATATATGTGGGCGAAGAGATTTGTTGCGACAGGTTCAGGCTGGAGAGGACCTCAAAGGTCTCCAAGGCGTGGGGTCCAGCATCGGGGTCATTGAACCAGTAATTGAGGTCGCCGACAAGGGCGAATCTGGGGTGGGAGGTGAGAAGGTTGATCAACTGATCAGACAAAGTGGCTGCGAAATTAGGCATCGGGTGAGGGGGGCGGTAGAGAAGGAGAAAGGTTAGGGCCCCGCTATCTGTGTTCAGGCTGAAGATGAAATTGTCAACTCCCGGGAGGGGGATGGATAGAGTCGGGGTGGAGTACAGGTGTTTGGAAATTATGGCGGCTACCCCACCCCCAGGACGGTTTCCTGGCCGGTCAGCGCGGAGGATGTAATAATCTGGAGGGAGGGCTGCCAGTATGTCAGGGAGTGAGTCTGCGGTTAGCCCAGCTATGATTGACAGCTGGGCTGTACTGCTAAAGGCCACCGACCCGTCCTACCTGACTTTCCTGTCCCTGATGCTGATACCTAAAATGGCGGCTCCCACCCAGAGATGTGATATCAAAAGCGATTGAATGCAATTGTATGCCAGTGTATGCAAGTGACATTTAAACATGCAATAAGGCTTGCTAAGAGAAAGCAGATTGGGAAATCTCCCTTGAGGAATCCAAGTCTGTTTTGTCTGACCTGGTACCTAAGATGGCAGATCGATCCACAAAGTTGTTCCCTGTATGACAACAGACTCACAAAGCGGACTTGCAAGGCGGTATCAATAAGAAAGGAAAAAGAAGATAGGTAGCTTACATCTCTCTTTCATTGTGCTCTGTTCACTGTAGTCTACCGATCTTTCCCATCTGATTTGCCTGACCCTGATGACAGGACCTAAAATGACAGCTTCCATTATAGTCAGGTGCATGGCCACACCCTTATATGAAGCGGATGTATGCGGTTGTGTGTAGAATCCACATTGTTTGCCAGTGGCATTTAAACAATCTCCTTTGGATGTGTTATGTTATGTTATGTTATGGGTGTCTTTTATAGCGCTCGGCTACTCCGAAGAGTGTCCCGGCGCTTTATAACCCACAACAGACTGCAGAGGGCAAGCACAAAGGAGAAAGAAAGCAAGCAAATTACTGACCATAGAGCCATGTCTTCAGACCCTTTCTAAAGGCCAGCAGATTAGATGTACTGCGGAGCGGCAAAGGAAGGGCATCCCAGAGCTGGGGCGCCAAGCGTTTAAAGGAACGCCCCCCCCCATCCTTGCTTTCCTGACAGCAGGGACAACGGCAAGAAAGATAGATTCCAATCTTAAGGCTCTAGCCGGTTTATAGAAGGCCAGCCATTTCTGGATATATTCAGCTCCCACGGCATGGAATGCCTTATGCGCCAGTGTAAGTGCTTTAAAAAGAATCCGCTTCCGAACAGGCAGCCATTGTAAAGAATTTAAGAGGTCTGAAGCTCTCGCTCGGCGATGTAGGCCAAAAATGGCACGTGCTGCCGAGTTCTGGACCACCTGTAGTCTTTGGAGAAGATATTCGGGCAAACCCAAAAATAAGACGTTCAAATAGTCCAGCCTCGAACCAATAAGGGCGTGGACCGTGATCTTCCTATGTGACAGTTGGAGCAGGGGAAGGAACTTGCGGGGCATCTTAAGGAGGCCAAAACAGAAGCCGGCCAGTCCAAGGATCTGAGACTTTAGCGTCAAGCCATTGTCAATTTACCCCTAAGTTCTTGGCAATCAAAGAAGATGACGCGGGAGGGAACATATTTACCGGGCATCCACTCCTGCCAGCTCGGGTCAGACTGACACCCGAAGAAGAGCACCTCAGATTTATCTGGGTTACACTTGAGGCTGTTTCGCTGAAACCATTCGAAAACAGCCCCAAGACACCCTCGGATGCTCTCTCCATCAAACTCAGCCCCCTTCCCACAAGTGAAAAGGAGCTGGGTGTCATCAGCGTATGACACGATCTGAGCCCCAAAAGACTCCGCCAGCACCGCCAGACTCCGACCTCCAAAGGCTGTACTTCGGCTGAGAACGGAGGGGCCCAGACCACCTGCCAGCGACCAGCCAAATAAGATCGAAACCAGCTCAACACCGTCCCTCTCAGACCGATCTCATGGAGCCTACTGAGGAGACCCTCATGAGGGACGGTGTCGAAGGCCACCGACAGGTCGAGCATTACCAACATGGCTCTTCCTCCTGCATCCAGCACCTCCTTGATAGCCTCATTGACTTCCAACAACGCCGTTTCGGTGCTTAAGTTGGTCCCGAAGCCAGACTGGGTGGGGTGCAGCAAACTTTGGGTTTCAAGGAGAGTAAAGAGCACAATGTGCACATGCTTCTCTACTATTTTTGCGAGAGCAGGCAGGAGGGAAATAGGCCTATAATTGGCATGTAACTTGGGGTCCAGACCTGACTTTTTAAGTAGTGGGACAACCATCGCCTGCTTCCAAGCAGAGTGAACCACACCACTGGTCAGCGACAGATTGAGCAGGGGATTAACCAGCGGATTCATAACCTCCACCATCCTGGCCAAAGATTTAGCAGGACAAGGGTCTAAAGGTGATCCCGACTTAAGCTTGATCAGGAAATCCAGAGATGCGGAATCAGAGAGAGAAGGAAACTCCGAGAGAAAGGGTCCAGAGCCAGCTATCAGATTCAGCTGGTCCCCCGAGCTGATGACAACACTCGGGCCCAAAGAAGAAAATGAGTGCTGAATCCGCTTGATCTTGGTGGTAAAAAAGCTGGCTAGCGAGATCACCCACAACTCAGAAAAATCATGATGCAACGCATTTGCATTAGGGGTCATAAACTTGAAAATTTCCCTGCAGGAATTCGAAGCTGTCTCAATTCTCGCAGAAAATAATTCTTTTTTTCGAACAGAAAGTCCGCATGATAAGCCTTGATGGCCGCCCTATACGCTGCTTTGGCCCCAGCATCATACTGCTGGCGCCAAAGCCTCTCTGCTACCTTACAATTGCGCCGTGACAGAGCCAAAGCCTCCGTGTACCAAGGAGCGGAGGCCCGTCTAGATATTTTCCGGTACGAGATTGATCTGCCTGGTCTGACCAGTTCACTGATACCTGAGATGGTGGCTCCACTGTGGAGATGCTCTCGGTAGGAAGCCTGACGTGTGATACCTATTAAGTGACTTGCCTTCCAAGAGTCCTAACTGAACTCTTCCTTACATAATCCTACATGGACTGTTTCTGACCTCAAGATGGCGGCTGGAATTCATTCAGTCCATGGTTTCTCCCCCCCCCCCCAAATCTGACAATCTCTGAGTACTCCTGATCGCAACCTTGACAGAAAAGTCTGAGCACTATGTCTGACGCCCGGTGGAGCTGCTCTGTTCAGCTATTGAGGAGATCGGCCTTGGTTCATCCCCTGACCAACACCTACCCAGCCGGACTTTGGGCAAAATTTTTTACTCCCCATCTCCCTGTCTTGCCCACCCTCCCATCGTATTTCTGTAACTATGCTTTTTCCTTGTCTCCTATCTATATATCTGTTCCCACTTAGCACTCTTTCTTTCATTGTTTTCTTCCTTTGGTCTTATCCACTCTCACCTTAATCTTTCCCATTGCCGGCTATACCTGCCTAGCCCCCTGTCCTTTTGTGCCCATTGACTAAGAACTCCTCCCCTTGTTGGGAAAAGATTCAATATTTATACTCTGGAGTCTCAGCAAACCCGCTGAGAGTGTCCACAGTGCCTAGGGAGCCACTCACAGTTGAGGTATGCTATGGCACCCCCTGCCAAAGCACTCCCTCTCCCCTTTTTGGGGAAGGATCCAGTATGTAGGCCTTGAAGTCTCAGAGACCCCTCTGAGAGAGTCCACTGCATTTAGGGAGCCTCTCGCAACAGCTTTCCCTGGAATCACAGCTTACTGGACTTTGGACGCAGCTCTGACTCGTCTACTAGTCTGTGTCCCCATCACCCTTCCCCCTTTTTCCATGCTGTGTTCTCTCACCCTCCCCTCCTCTTCCCCTCCTCCATTCTCTGTCTACTTCCCTGCTTTTACCCTCTCCGAAATATCTCCCCTTGCCTGCTTTTTCCCTTACACATGTCCTTTTTGTTTAACTCAACCCTACTTGTCACTATGTTGCTGGGCTCTAATATCTGTGTAACCTTTTGTAATGATGTAACCTGCAATTAAGGTCTGATACTCATGTAAAGTGCTCTGATATCTCTGGGTCTAGCCAGCGCTATATAAAACCTTTACAATAAATAAAATAAATTCATTTACCCAGTGCCACATTGCGTACATCACTCACAGGCAGCCCTTGGAGCATGTGGGGGTTGATTGTGGTGAGGAAATCCTCCTCTAGTGGGGTGAGATGCAGGCGGGTTCCGGACTGTGGGGCAGGGAGGATCTTATTCAATTCGATCTTGGAGTCCTTCTCCTTCACCCTCTACTTTTAATCCTGCTACTTCTTCTTGATATCCTGGAGTATCCGCCTCTCTTCACCCTAAGCTGTGACAGCAGTGGCTAATTGCTGCCATTGAGCTGCCTTCTGTGTGCCACTGATGCAGTAAGGTGGGTGACTATATAGGCTTTTGTGGTGCCTCACTATGTACTCCACAAGCATGGTGGGCTCCTCAGTGGTAAAGTTCTTCTTCCTCCTCATTTGTTCCACTTTCCTCTGGAGATGTACAGCCATTGTAAACACAAACTCTCTGTGTCCAAACCTGTTCCTTCAATGTGTGCTGCTTTTATATGTTTAGTGGTGCTGGTCTTGCAGTTAGTGTTAATTTGCTTCAGTAGGAGCGTGGTGGGGGATGGTAGGCACTTAAAACGTTCAGCAGGCCAAAATGGTGGTATTCCAGCAGAAAATTGGGAGTTCCGGCCTGGAAGCGGAGACTAAGGGCTGTAAGCAGAGATTCCCGCTCGTACTCGGAAATTGCGCTCGTGGGCGGAATTTCCAGTCCGAGTTCAGACATAAAGTTAGTAGTCTTAAATCCATTCCATGAATACCAAAAGTATTATGTTTATTCTGTGAATACCAAAAGTAGTAAGTTCATTCTGAGAATACCGAAAGTAGTAATTTCATTCTGTGAATACCAAAATGGTAGTAAGTTTAGGATTTTGTCTTAAATTCATTCTTTGAATACCAAAATGGTGTAAAGTTTGGGATTTTGTATTAAGTTCTTTCTGTGATTACCAAAATGGTGGTAAGTTTAGGATTTTGTCTTAAGTTCATTATGTGAATCAGGCCCGTAGACTGCAAATACAAATCCTACTCCTGGTTCCTAGAATTCAATATTGAGCATCAAATGAAGTACAAACAACACTCAGCAGCGATGATGGCAAAAGTCCAATTGTTAACTTATGGCTTTAAGCTAATAAAAAAGAAATTTAGCGGCCAGTCCTTTGCCCACATGCTATCCGTAATGTGCTCCAAGTTATTGCCAACAGTTATGTTTGGCACAGAAATGATGAAGGGTCATGAAGCAACCATCCTAAACAAAATTCAAATGAGAGTATACAAATCAGTTTTTAATATATCAAAATTGGACTCACCAGCCCATGTCCGTCTTGAGTTTGGATTGATAAATAAAACATTTCAAAGTAAAACAGATTTTTTTAACTTATGCTGGAGACTGTGCGCATCTGAAAGAGATACTACTGATAACTTGTGCTGTCAGGAAATAGAAGAATAACAACTGATGAATAAAAAAGGATCCCGGGGATCTTACCTAATGTGGGTAATTCAAGAATTAGGCTTGCATGAAGTTAGGATTAAAGCCACGGCTAAAATGTTGTCTCATACAACTAACAAGAATATTCTTTCATGAGCACATCACTCCTGGATAGTGACCAATTACATTGAAAAGTGACAGATGCAGGAATACCTCTCAGCTTATTTCGCACTGAACATAAAATACCAGTTCTTGCATTTGGCAAATCAAAGATCTTGCTCCCAATCGGAAATATTGGTTTCAGAATCAAGAATGTTGGCAGTGTAAATATAAGAAAGAGTCTTTCGCACATATTCTCTGTGTGAGCCCAAATTTTATATTAGAAAGGAAAAGCTAATGAAAACAAATTTTACAGCAATGAAATTCTGTACCTGCAGGCAAGGGTTAACAACTTGGCTTGGAGTGAATCTCACTCTCACTTGTCTGCAGAGGGGTAACATTTTTAAAAGTTCATGTTCAAAGAAATAGGCCAAATAAAGGCCTAATAACACAAAAAGCACATATGTAAAGATCAGTTGGATTACAAACCGACCAAGAGTTTAGTAATCCTAAACTAAATGATTAATGAAGGTACCCTATTAAAAAGACATTTTGGATTGAAGGAAATACTAAAATTAGTCACCAACGATGATCTTGACGGAATAAATTAATCCTATCTCATATACAAATTTTGAAAGAAAACAGGAGTCGTTTTATATCTTGTTCTGATTGTAAAGAAACATCTCTTGCCAGAGTTCTGTCGCATGAGAGATTTGTGAAGTATATTAGGTATTTTAATGAGATGACATTATGAATTTTCTCTTATGTTAACACTTGTTTTAAACATTTTGAAAATTAATTGCACAAAAGCTATTATGAATGTTTTCAAGTGTAATGGTTTTAAAAAGACTGAACACTAGAATAAAACTTAAGTCACTTAAGTAATCAGGTATCGACTTCAGTTCAAAGGTAGTATGAGGCCTAGCACTACTCTGCTATTTAGAATAAAGAGAGGTTTGTTTGTGAAATACTGGTCTGTGTGTGTGCGTGTGCTGAACTTGTGGTAAAAGTGAAACTCTGAGTCTCTGCCTCCAAGTCTACTTATCTTAATATACTCCACATGAAGTTTAACTTGACTCTATAATACAGTTTCTTTTTAGCATTCTGCAGGCCTTCTTCTAGACTCCTTCACAAACAAAAGGTGAAAACTGGCTGAGCTCAACAATGCTCCTGCTTCTCTACCTGACCAGTGCAAAGAGGCCACAAAGAGTGGAAATTCCTAAGGAAAATGCAGATGCACCACCCAATTTTGCAATACAGTATCATTTTTCTTTTAACAATCATATTAACTAAGAAATGTGGGTGGGTGGGATCACACCCAAAACGCAGAAGAGTGAACATTTAGATACATGGTAAATTGGGTCTTGGGCGGAAGGACTGTTTGAAATGCATGTATCTGTACTCTGTCATACTCATTCATTGTTTAACTCTAACAACAGATTGATGGTAAATGAAGTACTGCTGCTTATTTTCCAGATGAATGTTTATTTATTTATGTGCTTTTATAGCGCCTGAATAAACGCCCGAAGGGGTATCTCTGCACTTTTGCCAGTGGAGGAGACTGTCCTGTGCACGATCGTTTCAGTGACTGAGACAAGTGGAAAGATTAACTGCTACTAAAAAGATGGGTCTTGAGGGTTTTACGGAAAAGAAGGTGATTGGTAATGGTTTTTAATGTAGGGGGAAGGGAATTCCAGAGCACTGGTCCAGTGTGTGCCAAGGCCCGGCCTCCCTGACGAGACTTTCTTATTTTAGGGACCTGTAGTAGGTGGAGGCTGCTAGATCGTAAGGAGCGGCCAGGGATGTAGGGTTGAAAAGCTTTAGAGAGATATTTGGGGCCCTTCCCTATCAAGCATTTGTGAATCGTACACAAAATTTTAAATTTAGTGCGTTGCCGCACAGGCAACCAGTGAAGTTTAGCCAGTAGAGGTTGGGATGGGGTCCTGGGTGGAACATTGAGGACTAACCTCGCCGCCGTATTTTGGACTACTTGCAAGGGAACACCCTTTTCAGTAGACCAATGATCCTGAAACATGTACCAGCGACTTGATCGACATGATGTTTGAAAGTCAGGTCTTGATCAAACAGTACTCCTAGATTTTTAACAGTCTGCTTAGGGATAGGTACTGGTCCTAGTTCTGCGGGCCACCATTCATGTTGGCCTTGCGTTATACTGTTTGTCTTTGTCAAACTTTTCCTCAAATCCTTTATCCATTCATTCATTAAACCCATAACCCACTTCCCCTGAGCTATGTGATTTATTGAGGTGTGGCTTAAATTACAGCATCAATGGATCACTCACTTGTTGGGGCGGATGTAATGAAAGCAACACCAACTTAATATATCATTGAAGCAGTAGCCACACCAGCCCTTTACCAACCTGTGCATTAAAAATCATCCATAGTTTTTCAAATATAGAATAAACAGCTTCAGTCATCAGCATCGTCATTATTAATTCCTTGTGTTGCCTAACCTTAAACTCCTAAACTTAGCTTGTCGAATACATACTTTGATTCCATTTTTCATAGCTTGTGGATTTCACAAATATTACTGCTAACTCCACATTAGTATTGCTATTGTTTCTATATCAGCACAATAAGGCATTCTCCTTGTGTCATCATTATCACGTAGTACTCAGGTGGTGTCAATTGTTTGTAAATCTTTAATAAATATATAACCCTCTTACTCAGTTTTTCTACTTATATTTAGTCTTTCAGAACAATCCTGCAGTTGGAACTCACCTGGGTGCTACTGGAAGTGGAGCCTTGCTTGTGAAGCTGTGATGCCTTCCTTGTTATTGCAGATAAACTAAACAATTGCCAATACTGTTATCCTCAATTTCTCCTATTTGTCACAGCACATTGGAGTTAAACCAAATATGGGTCCTAGATATACAAAACAATCTGAATAAATCATTATTTTTATTTTCACTTAAAGAACATTTGTTGGTTAATTTACACCATTTCCACAATTTTTAAATACCTACAATTAACATATACAAACAATTTATACAATGAATAGAATGTAAAACTGTACATATTCAAAAGCCATTCATTACTCACAGTCAATCAATATATCCCACATTCAAATATTCACTCTCACACACAGACAGAAAAAGATCTATTTACAATAAGGACTCAATGGTACATATACACAAAACCATAGACAGTACGTTTGTTGATGCTTAGTTTAAAACAAAATACTATTAGCAGTTTCAAGATCTTATGGCGTAAAAACTAGCGGTATAAATTGTTTGTATATGTTGATTGTAGGTATTTAAAAATTGTGGAAATGGTGTAACTTAACCAACAAATGTTCTTTAAGTGAAAATAAAAATAATGATTTATTCAGATTGATTTGTATATCTAGGACCCATATTTGGTTTAACTCCAATGTGCTGTGACAAATAAGAGAAACTTAGGATGACAGTATTGGAGATTGTTTAGTTTATCATTAGGTCAGTGGCTTGGCCTTACTGTTGGGAGTCAATACCCAGTAGTGTTTTCCCTTGTTATTGCTGCACGTATATTCAGGTAAGATAATTAGTATGGATGAAATTTAACTTAGTAAGAAACAAATTAACTGCTACTGTTTTTTTATCTAGATAGTTCAGACCCTGCACACAATATAGCCTAGGTCATCTCATCATGGCATCATTCCCCATAATGGTGAAGATAGTTAGAGAAGTATAACCTTATAATCTATAACTAAGTGCAACTTTATCTCTAGTCTTAAGTTACAAACACATAAACAGGTATGAGCGGTTGGGCCGAGTAGAGGGGGGTTTCGATAGATAGTGTGTTTTCATCATATCTCAAAATAACCCCCACCTGGCCCTACCAATCCAATCCAAAAATTCTTTATTTCTGCCATATATACCATAAAAGATGCAGTAAAAATACAATGCATACATTTAAAATACAATATTAAATACATTATAAAAGAGTCTCTCCTCGACCAGCAAGGAATAGGGAGTGCAAAACAATACCATGATTCAGAGGGCTATTTTCTTTCTAATTATCCATACTGCCATTAAGAATTTGGATATGGCAAACACAATGTGGCCCAAAGTGCTAGTTTTCATTACTCTGTATGCCTGTGTGTACTTCCTGAACCCCAGGTTTCTACAGAGCGGCGCTATCCAATATTTCCTGGGTCTGTGATAGGCAGGGCATACAAACATGATATGGAGGTCATCTTCCTCATGGGTGTTGCAACATGGACACAATTTGTCACCCCCTTTAGTCCATTTACAAGTAAAAGTTTTGGTAGGGAGTGTGCCAAGCCTCCATTGCACAAACAATTTCCTCGCCAGTACAGGAAAAATAAAATCCATAAAAAGTTCAAAGACATAAGAATTTTTGGATTCCAAGAATCGCGCAGTGAGGGTGCCGCTGTTTTGAACATTCACCATGAGTGACAGGCTCCTGTCCTTGTAAATTTGGGTCAAGGCTTTGCGTGTGATCCTTTGGCAACCTCGAGCAGGATCGTCCCATAGCTCTAACAAATTCATACTGAGCAGTTCATTCTTTACGAAAGCGAGCCAGGGGATTTTGCTGTTGCGGTTCAGGCTCATGACATGGATAAGGTCCTGTCTATAGTGGTGTAGTTCGTTAGTGGACCATAGCCGGTGCCAGAACTTCACTGGCTTTGACACAAGCTCTTCAGCAATAGGGGGAAGACCCATGTCTAATCTCAGTGGCAAAAGTGGTGTGCCTTGCGGGAGACCTAGTAGGCGCCTTAAAAAGCTATTTTCCACTCCTGCCAAGTCTTTGCCTGCTTTGTACCCCCATAGCTCACTGCCGTACATGGCCGCTGCCTTAGCTTGAGTCCTATATGTTTCAAGGGCCGGGCTTAAGGGCTTAAAGGTGGAAGTATTTGCCACCTCCAAAATAGCACCCGACAGCTGGGACAGTTTAACCCTTGATCTGGCTATCTGGCGGTCCCGTGATAGGTTTTCCTGAAGTGTTACCCCCAGATATATGAAGGTAGAAACCCTCTCAAGGCTAACAGTACCCAGGGTGGGGTTGGGTCTGGCTTTGTTAGGAGGATTAAAAATCATGAACTTGGTCTTCTCTGTGTTCACCTCCAACCCGTGTTGTCGACAGAAGAGACCAAATCCGTTCAGGATCCTCTGAATCCCCATGGGGGATTTGGAAAGCAGGAGGGTGTCATCAGCAAACATGATTGCCGGAACCCTCCTGCCTGCCAAAATTGGGGCGTCATTGTCCTTAACCTTATCTAGGTGTAGTATAAAGCTATTAATGAAAAGACAGAACAGGGTCGGTGCCAGGACACAGCCCTGCCTGACCCCTCGACGGACAGGAAACCTGGACGAAAGCTTACCATCCCTCCCACACCTCACCTGCGCATAGTTGTTCTCATGCAGCCTGGTTATAATGCTGAGTAGCTGAGGGGGTACTCCTAATTTTTCCAAAACCTCCCACAGTTTCCTGCGCGGGACTAGGTCAAAGGCTGACCTCAGATCCACGAAGACCATGTACAGCCTTCCCCCCTCTAACCTCACCGCCTTCCAGTAAAGGAGGACGAGGCGGAAAATCTGATCCATGGTCGACGTGTTTTTCCTTTAGCCAGCCTGCAGGGGGCTCATAATATCGTTGTCCTCCACCCAATCTAGCAGATGGTTGAGAATGAGGCGCGCAAAGAGCTTTTGGGGTACATCTATCAGGCTAATCGGCCTGTAGTTGGCTGGGAGCAGAGGAGACCCTTTCTTATAAATCGTCACAATCTCTGCCCCCAGCCAAGAGCGGGGGACCGCCATACCTCCTAAGATGGCGTTAAAAAAAATAAGGAGGTACGGACCCCAGATGTCAGGGTGATGCCTAAAGAGATCCCCCGGTAGCTTATCCAGCCCCGGCGCCTTTCCCAGCGCTAAGCGTTCCAGAGCAGACACCACCTCACCTAGGGAGAATTCCAGGGCCGTATCCGAAGTGCTTGTGGGTACTGCCACCACTCCGTCGGGCCATAGAGTAGTATCTTGGTAGAGTGCCCCGAAATGGGCCTCCCTGACAGAGGGGGCGATGTTAGGTTCGACTGCTGGTTTAAGTTCCCCCGTCCCATTGTTTACCAGGGCCCAGAATTTCCTAGAATCTTTAGCTTTTAGGGCTTCAGACAGGTCATGCCAGTGATTCCAATCCCACTCTGCCCTTGCATTGGCCATTGCTGCTTTGTACTCCCTCCTGAGGTCTCGAACCTTACCCTTATTAGAGCCCTCCTTGATGGTAGCAATTAGCTCAGATTTAATTACCCTACAGGAGGAGGTGTACCAGGTGGGGGTACGAGTCTTTTTCCTTCGGATTTGTACCACCGGATGGAATACCTCTGCAAGGTCCCTTACTAGTCCCTGGTGAATTCTGGCTAATCTCTCATTATAGTCCGGGGATCTTGATTCATTTATGAGAGCATCCACCTCCTTGAACCTGGGGAGTGCCAGGTCGTATAGCTTATTTATGGCATCTTCTGTGCTGAGCAACTTTCCCCATTTAACACGAAGCCTGTTTGTGGAGAGGAGCATATCCCACTGATCCTCTCCGCAGGCATTAATGGGCGAGCCCGCTGGGGGCAGGGGATGCTGGATCTCCAGACGGAGAGCATTAAGGTCGCTATCCGACCTTGGTAGCACCCTAAAGTCAAGGACTTTTGGCCACAATGTGATATGTAATAATATATAATCTAGCCTTGACTCGTGGCCCTTTCTGTTGAAAGTGCACAATGAGGGGGTATCGGAAGGGGTACGGCCATTGCATGCCCTCAGTGCAAAGTTCAGGGTAAGGGACATGAGTTGTACTGCCAGCGGGGACCAGGCTTTGGGGTGAGGCGAAGATGAGGGTGGGACCCCCCAATAATCATCCTCAGCAGTGAGGGCACCCTCCTTTAGTCCTTCTAGGGGTTCGAAGTGACAATTAAAGTCCCCTCCCATCACTATCTTGTGGTCACCTGACAATTGGCCTAGGAAAGAGGACAGTTCATTTAGGGTGGGGGATTCGTTTGGCGCGGCAACTGGTCGCGAGTAAACATTAACAATGGCCCATGATGTTTTACCAGGCCATGTGAGCAACACGCACTGGATGTCCTGCGAAAATGTGTCCATCTTTTCCGCCTGACACCCAATGTGACTCGCTATCCAGATTGCCAGGCCTCCCGACGGCCTCCCCCTCCTGCTCCATTTTGCTAGGATTTCAAAAATGTCGAACCCCCTTCTGGTCTGTGGTTCCCTCGCCCATGTCTCCTGAAAAAGGAGGATATCGCTACCACTTAACAGGAGATCCCAATCCGGTGTGCCTCCCTTATTTGTGATCCCTGCCACATTCCAGGAGAGAATTCTCAACCCTGGACCTTGTGGTAGTGATCCTGGCCCTCCAGGGGGGAATGGTGCTGTGGCTGTGGGGGGGTCAGGGTCTTGCGGGCCATTAATAGTAGCCGGGGTGATAGGTGATACATCCACCTCCGCTGATTGCGAGCTGTGACCAGTCGGGATATTAAGTAGTGACCCTTCTTGACCCGGGATGCCTTCCAGGGTAACCCTTCGTTCTTTGGCGGTGTCCTGTAACCTACTGTCAGTTACAGGAACAGCACTCACTTCCCCCCTGCCTAAGACCCCGCACACAGGACTTTCTGGACTCGGTTGAATGTCCCCCTTTTGTGGTCAGTCCACCTGATCAAGACAGGAAAATCTATTATGGTGGATAAAGTTACCAGGAACGGGAAGTGCATAATGCTTGGGCCTGTAACGTGAGCCATCTACAGCGAAGCCCACTCTAGTCCACCCCTGATCCCTCCCCACCTCAGTATTACAAACATTTGGGTAGAAGTGTGAGAGAGACACTAGTTCAATGGTGGACGTATCAGGCCTTACAAGGCAGTTACAAATATAGGGGGCGACCTGTGGGCTTTTAAAGCTAACAATGATGCAATCCCCCGCCCTGTTCTTTGGGGTAAAACCAATCCATGGAATCCTCCTGACCATCAAAACCTCGCCTTTTAAGTTCGGAGGGAGGGGCCTGTTGATATTAAGCCAGCTTATCACCTTATTACGTAGCGAGTCCTGCGGCTCCCTTGCATCACCGGTGAGCTCAGGCACTTCAACCATGATCGCCGTGTAAGGTACTGCCTCGGGGGGCAAATTGACCACCCTACGCCTAGCATTAGGGCTAGTAGTGTGGCCGGTGCGACCGTTGGCAGAGTTCTCATCTCTTGTTGGTTGAGAGGATGCAGGTTGCTTAGATCTTCTAGGAGCAGGAACGGTGGGCCTTGACGTTTGGGATGGCAGTGGGTGTGTTTGTGGGGCAGAAGCGCTGTTGTTGCTATGCAGGACCCCTGACTGGACTGGTACCACGTTTGAAACCTGGGAAGTTGTTGCAGAAGTCGGAGGTCTATTCCGAGTAGACTCCCGGAGGGCTCTTTGAGCATTTGGGCACCGACCAAGACTGTTCCTTTTATGAGTATTTTTTAAGGCCATCAGTCTAGCCTCTATGGCGTCCAGTTTTACAGACAGAGGGTTCAGCAAGTTCTTAAGAATGTCCGTAAGTGAACTAATGAGCATGTCTGCGTTATTAGAAGGTCCCCTACCAAATATGAATGGGCCTGAACACACTGGTTAGGCCGTAGCTGATGAAGGGCCTGAGTGGTCCGACCTAGTCCCTGGGGAGATGACCTCAGGCGAGGCCGAGATGTCTGTGCTAGCATCCAGATTTTTCTTGGTTGTGTCGACTTTGGCCCTCTTTGCCCTTTTTAATTTCCTCGACCTTTTCCTTTTCGGTAGTTGTTCCACTCTGCTACTTACAGGATCTGTTGGAACAACAGCCTGGCCCACATCCTGCGACTCAGTTCCCGTGCAATACGCATTAGAGGATGGATCTACGACCCCAGAGGGGCGTGGTGAATCTCTATCCCTCTGGAGGTTTGACGGGGTCCTTAGTTGTTGTTGGACTGACTCAATGGTCTGATCGATACTGTCCATGAGTGACAGGTGGGTGGCGTCCAAAAGTAATGGGGTACTAGCATCAATTGAAGAATTCGTGGAGTCCAGTGACAAGTTTTCTGAGCCCATCTCGGGGTGAGTGTCCAGCACTGGATGACCTTTATTGGCCAGAGCACTGGCCTTGGGAATTTTTTTTTCCAATGTACTGGAACACTGTTGTGCAACTTTACTCCTGGAAACCCTGGTTGCCATATTGCAGTAGTACACACTTGGTCCGTGGGGAGCACGGCGTCAGAGGGGTGGCCCGGTCCGGTCTCTACCGGCCTCTAACGGCCTAAAACGGCCCGCCCTTTGCCCGGGCTTAGCCCGGCGGTCGCCCGCGCGCGTCCCGCAATGCGCGTGTGTGGGGATGAAGATGTAGTTGATTGGGGTTAAGAGGCGAGGCCAGCCGGGAAGAGTCCCAGGTGCGACGTCTCAGCAGCCGCTGGGATACCTGGGACTCGCAGTCCCGCTGCGCCGATGGCAAGCGTCCAAGTCCCTCTTCTGGGCACACGAAATCCCCACTGGAGCCTCCTGGTCAAGCAAGTAATCCGCTGACGATCCAAGCCTTCGAGCGGCACCTCCGCCTACTGCCCTTACCTGTACGGGCCGTTGGTGTGTGTAATAATAATTGAAGGCAGCAGTGCAAAGTAAAAAATAAAATAAACTACTTTGTGTTATAAAAATAGTTTACCTCTTTATTTATTTTTTTTAAGTAATAATAATACTTTATTTCGATAAAAACAAACTTTATCATAAAAGTACATGCAATTCATTATTTTTTTTAAAAAAAGAATAAAAACGTTAAAGGTAAAATCTTTTCAGACGTTAGAGGTAAAATCTTTTCAGAAACAAGTGGGGGCGCAGGAGGTTAGGGGCTAGATTAGAAAAAAGTCCTGAAACAAACAACCGGGGGATGGCCTGGTGCATTGTTATATACAGTTTCCTACCCCATTCTTGATTTTATCAGTCTAGAACGTATCTGCCAGGCCTTTCCCAGGAATTTGGCGACTCCGCAAAAAATCGTCAAGGATGTTGTGTCAGTTACCAGTATGCGGAGTGCCATTGCATGGTGCCTAACTCCCAGTTCTCTGCATACTGGCTTTAACCACCTTCTCCTGGGTCCGCTGTATGCTCTACAGGCAAATAGAAAGTGAGCTAGAGACTCATTAGGGTTTGGGCATCCAGGGCAGCTAGAATGATTGGACATAGATGTGTTCCAGCGCCTAGTAAAAGTGTTCAAGGGAAGTGTTCCATATCTAAACTTTAAAAACAAGGTTCTGTCTCTAGGTGCTTTAATGACATCAAGGAAGGGTTCAAACTTCTTCACCGGCTTGTGTTCTAGGAATTGGTCAGTTAAAACCCCCCAGTTTGATTTTTCAAGCTCCTTGGCTAGGACCCATTCCCAGTATATTTTTTTGATTGTCTCTTTCGGGGGTGGTGATTGGGACAACCATGTATCGCTTAGCCCCAATTTGGCGAGCAAGTCCCTTAGGTTGTCCAACCATGCAATCTTAGTCATCTTATTCAGCAAAATAAGTTCATCCAGAGCTGCAGCATAGTGTACCAATTCCGGTGTCCTTCTTAGTCGTACCCAATATAATAACGGTCGAAGGATTACAATGTCTTTGATTGCACGGCGGCCCATGTCTTGAAGCAGTGGTTTCAAGGGGGTAGAAACTGGGAGGCCCACCAGGTCTCTCAAGAATTTGTTTTCAGTTTTCGTTAGTTCTGTGATGTTATCAAAGCCCCATAGTTCTGACCCATATATTGTTGCAGACAATGCTTTCCCCTCATAGATGGCAAGGACAGGGGCAATGGGCCTGCTTGCAGAGGCTCGGTGTTCTCTAGCAATGGCTCCCGTAGTCCTTTTCAAATTCAAGTGCATTTTTGCTAGATGGGAGTCCCACTTCATTCTCCGGTTCACCCTTACTCCCAAATAGTCAAATGCATCAACCTCCTCCAGTGTACATCCGTTAAGCGCAACATTGATCTTCCTTGGTCTCTTAGTTTGGGACAGAACCATTAGTTTGGTTTTTGCGGTATTAATTGTTAACCCACGTTCCTCACAGAAGATGTCAAACTTGGTCAAAAGTTTTTGGAGACCAGAGGGGGTTTTGGACAGGAGGAGGGTGTCGTCCGCAAAAAGGAGGGTCGGTATTTTTTCACCTGCCAGGGTTGGAGCATCCGCAGGGTCCTCCCTCAAATGGTCTGCCACCCCATTTATAAAGAGGGAGAACAGAGTGGGAGCCATCGCACAACCCTGGCGAACCCCCCTGTCCACTGGTATTTTATCAGTTAGTTGGCCCTCACTCCCCCATCGAATCCTTGCATACGTGCCTTCATGCAGTCTTTTAACTAGCCCAAGGAGATAGCGTGGGTAACCCATGGCCTGAAGTACCTGCCATAATTTGGTGCGTGGGACAAGGTCGAATGCGGTTTTCAGGTCTATGAACGCTAGATATAATGACCCTTTGCTGACAGAAACAGTCTTCCAATAAATCGCAGTGAATCGGAAGACTTGGTCTATCGTACCGACCTTTTTCCTAAAACCTGCTGGTAGGTGTGTTAAAATATCGCCCTCCTCTAGCCAACTCACAGTTCTAGATATGAGGACCCTGCCAACCACCTTCTGAATGACATCAATTAGACTGATTGGTCTATAATTTATTTTTTTACAAAGCAACCCACTCACCTCACCCAAACAACAGTCCCAACCTTCTCCCAAACAAAACTGACCTAAGCCCCAAAACTCATAATGTTCAAGAACGTCTCTTGAGTCCCACTCCCATCTCCCAACTCCCTTCCCACCCTCGCCACCCGGACCCAACAAACAACACATCCATCCCACTAAAACAAAATATAAAAAAGGGTTAGAAGAGGGAATTACATATGTCTGTCCGAGGCTGGTCCATGCTATGCTCCATTTTGGTGAGATGGCCCTTGACATTGTCCAGGTGCTGCAGGAAGTGATGCAGCAAAATCCTGTTGCCGCCATTCTAATTGGGGGTGGCAGCAGTTGACTGCCAGTGGCAGCAGCAATGGAATAGACAGAAGTCTGGAGTCTGAGGGGGGCCGGTTTCACTGGGGACCAGGAGCTATGCATTGATTTCTTCCTCCTCCTCTTCCAGGACCACAGGCCACTAATATTCCTGCTGGATATGCTCCACCCTCTGCGGCCTCAAAGGCGCCACTCTCTCCTGCCTGTCGAGTGGTCAAGCTGGAGAAACAGGATCCTTTGTATTGAAATAAACTAAAGAGACAAATTGTAATGCTCTGTGCAAACAATTGTTTCAAATAACAGCATGGTCCCCAATGATCATCAATAGCCATGGGGAGTAGGTATGGAACAAACCTAGATGAGGAACTCTATGTACATTTAGTCTAAAAGAAATGTCAGCATGTTTTGCTTCTAAATAAGCTTTTAATGCAAGTGGTGAGTGGTTGTGTGAGTGGCTGTATGGGTGAGTGTGTAGAGGTGTGTGTTGATCTATGAATCAGTGTGTAAATATGTAAGTACTAGTAAGGGTGTATGAATGGGTTTGAGAATGGTAGTGTGGAAGCTGGGGTGGGTTTATGAAAGATTATATAATGGTGTTAGTAGGTACACCAGAGATTCTGTAGATGATGTCATCAGTGACATCATCAGTGGTGTCATTTGGCATATCAGTACTCGCCCATATACCACTGGGATGTTCATTCACTCACCAACACAGCCATACACATACTCACACACCCAAACTGCCCCTGACAGACACACTCACAAACTCATACACCAAGTGCCCCAATTGAGGGCTTAAAGGAAATGAAGCGTGGAAGCCCGCAATTTGATTTCTGTGTATTTTTTCATCCGGATTTGCAGATTAAATGTGAATACAGCTAAAAATGTTATTAAAATATGCTTTTTTTGGACCTGAGGGTCCCTGGCAGGTCCTATGAGCAGGCCTAGGGGTTCAGGATGTTTCTACTCTGTCCCTTTTTCTCAATTTGTGACATTTTTTTTAACTTGTTCCTTGTGACGCGGTTCAACAGAGTCATACGATGGCTGCCTACACTTCCTGGTATGAAGTTGGCAGCCAATGACATTGCAAGCTCAAGATCGGGAGGGTTCATGCATCCTCCGCAGCCGCAGTTCTATATCTGAGAAATGTTTACATTTCTCAGCAACTACTGAACCAATTTACACCATTTTGTAAAAAGAGTGCACTCTTTTTTTCCGGCTTGGTAGATCAACCTGAGATTTTCAAGACAGCAGCTGAAGTGAGTGGGCCATTAGTTTTGAACATTTTGTGAAGGTTTGTCAAATGGCGTCAAAGATATTGGCAAAAGAAAACATTTTTTTTAATCGAAACAAGGTACTAACTATAACTACCTAATGGTGACTATATGCAAAAAACAAGCAGAGAACTCTAGTTAGTTCTCAAGTTTAGGTGGAAAGCAGCTTCTGCATAGAGCACCCTCAACACCAACAACACTCTAAATCTGCTCACCTCAAATGTTTGCTTTTCTATCACAGTCTTTCAGCAAAGGATTAGCACAGTGCCATCAACACCAAGATAGAAAGGGACAATGTATTTTGCCATTTCTACAGCAAAGTCTTTAAGCATAGAATTAGCACAGTGCTATCCATGCAAGCTGTAAAATGACCAAAGCCTTTTACCACTCCAGGCACAATATTACAGCTTTGGATTGGTAAAATACCACCTAAAGAAACCTGAAATGATAAAAGCAAACCCTGACACGTGCTTCGCTCTCATTAGAGCTCTTCAGAGCGGTATAGCTTAGTCCAGAAACAAGGGAGCAGTATAGGTCAAAACAATACCCTTTCAGGCATGGAGTGATGCATAAATTATGCAAAAAAGAAGCAACAAACTCTAGGTAGTTCTCAAGTATAGGTAAAGTAGTAGTAGTAGTAAAAGCTTTTATTCGACATTTTTTGTCATAAAGCCAACACACATATAATACACATACTTATCGTTAAAAAATTAGTTACAATGAATAAGACTTTACAAACATTCATGTTGTACAAAAAACGCTGATCGGTGCAAAATACAATTATGGGCGAATTCATTAGTCATAAATTTTAAGGGGAATATACATACCCGGGTTTTTTACTAGACCAAGTCAATTTTTAAGAACAGTTATATACAATTATAATTATAAATAGTTAAAAAGCCAGAAAATAAAATCAATTAATCCTACAAAGACATTCCAAGCTTCTTTCTAATTATACAAACACCATGGAGAAACCTACTCAGACCAAATACTATTAGCCTACTGTTCGAGGATCTAAGTATACGTTCTGCCTCTTTGTATGAACGTATCCCCAGATTTTTACAGAGAGGTATGATCCATTTTTTACGAGATGAAACATACAACGGACAAAAAAAGAGGATATGAGCCTCATCTTCTTTCAGTTTTAAGTCACAAGAAGTACAATAAGGATCTTTACTTGCACCTCCCCACCGGCAAGAATTCGACTTAATCTGTAGAACCCCATACCTGAATTTGAGGAAGACAGATTTAGCCAGGGGTGGCTCGATTTCGTCCATAAAAGGTTCAAAGGAGGGGTAGTCCTTGAATTGAAAAAATGTGGACGTTAATGATCCAGTGGCACGTTCGTATACGTGACTGTTCACATAGTTCCAGTAGGCAGATTTTCCTTGTTTCTTACAGCTATTTGGCAAGGTGATAGATATAGCTGGTGTTTCCCAGAAATGTGATAGACCTATTTCTATAAACCAGTAAGATACATGTCTCAGCCACTTGATTGAGTTAAAAGAATCCAACTCCCTGATTTCCAGTAAGTGTAAATGTGTGTAAATGTATGAAACTTATATAGCGCAGGACTTACCCTGGGGCATCTCCGCGCTTGCTTAGGGAACCCGTCCTGGTATTCCCCTGTGAGATAGCCCTGGAAGGGTATCCACAAGGTGAAAGCCAGGCATCCCGCCGCGAAGGGCCAATGTGGAGATTAAGCAAGCTATTGCCCAGAGTCGCAGAGTGTGAACCCGTGAGTCGAGAAGGCACCGGAGCGAGAATTATCGAGTCCGTGGGATTATTGAGCCCAAGACCCGCCGAGGCGGGGAATTGAACCCTGGTCCAGGGCCGAAACTCAAGCTCCAGGTCTGCCGCCTCTAACCCCTGAGCCACACTTCTCCACTGCCTGCTCTATAGTCAGCCAGTTCCGGGGTAGACCATAATCGCACCCAGTAGAGCAGTGGTCGCAACCGGCATAAAAAGTCAGTGCGCTTTACACTAGTATCTACGTAGACCGGCACTAAGGGTGTTCTTAAGGGCAGTCTTAATAGGCGTCTAAAAAACATATTTTCTTCAACGTCAAATGTTTTTTTGGAGTGGGGCCCCCAAATCTCGGCCCCATACAAGGCAGCGGATTGAGCTTTTGCTTTGAACACGTCAATCGCAGGAGTAATAGCTTTAGATGTACTCCCACCGTGAATCTTTAAAATGGGGAGTGAGTTCTGTTTAAGTGTTAACCTGCTTTTGTCGAGTTGATTTGTCCAAGACATTCTGCTATCCAGCCTAATGCCCAGATAGTCAAAAGAATCTACATACTCAAGTTTGGTATTATTTAGGGCCAGATTCTTCTTAAAAGATTTGGAGGGATTAATGGCCATATATTTCGTTTTGGATGGATTAATTTCTAACCCCTTCATTACACAATAGCTGTTAAATTTATTTATTAGGTTTTGCAGGCCTTTAGGAGTTTGGGATATTAGGATGGTGTCATCCGCAAATAGTAGTGCTGTGACTGCCTCGTTGCACAATTTAGGTGAATCATGGTTGCATTGAGCTAAGTAGTGGGGAATATCATTTACAAACAGTGAAAAGAGGGTTGGGGCCAATACGCACCCTTGTCTCACCCCCCTTTTCACTGGGATGGATCGAGTAAGTTCTCCATTTCTACCCCACCTTACTTTAGCAAAGTTATCTGTATGCAGTTTTATGAGATTAACCAACAATTCATCCGGGACACCCATCTTCTTTAAACATTCCCATAATAAGTGGCGGGGAACAAGATCAAACGCTGAGCGTAGGTCCATAAATGCAACATATATGCTACTCTTCTTTATCTTAACATATTTCCAGCATATACACATACATCTAACACTTGATCCACAGTGCTAGTCTTAGATCTAAACCCTGCTTGGTATTTGGAGAGGATTTCAGAGTCATCAATCAATATTAAAAGCCGATTTAAAATGTGTCTGGCAAAAATTTTCTGTAAAATATCAATTAAACTAATCGGTCTGTAATTACCCGGGTTGTAGCGATCCCCTTTTTTAAAGATGGTTATTATTTCTGCCCCTTTCCACGTTTCAGGGATCGGGGTTCCCAGTAAAATTGAGTTGCACAAGTAATTTATATAAGGGCACCATACCTCAATATTATGGGTGAATAGATCACCAGGTAATTTGTCCGGACCTGGAGCTTTACCTGCCTTTATTGCTTTTATTGCACACAGAGTTTCATTGGTGCTAAATTGCACAGGATTGATGCACTGGGTAAAAAACCCGGAGTCATTATATTCGCCAGGGGACCCTGCTTGATCATACAAAACCACAAAATGGTCAAACCAGACCTTTTCGTCCAGAAAGAAATCCCTATTGGAACAGCCTTTTTTGTTGTTTTTGGCTATTAAATTCCAGAAAGTACATTGGTCATGTCTCCTGGCGGCACTCAAAAGGTCTTCCCAGATTCGATCATCCCATTCCCTTTTTGCATTAAGCATAAGGTTTTTGTAAGCTTTTCTACACTCTCTGACCCTCAACTGGTCTTTGGATTTCACGGCAATAATTAAGTTGATTTTGGCTAGATGACACTGTTTGTTGTACCAGGGCGTCTCTAGTTCCAGATGCCTGTTTGCATTAGCTTTTTTATTTGTACAACTTTTACTCAGGAGGGGAGTTAGTGATCCCACTAGGTGGTAATGCATTTTCAAAACCTCGTGGGATCCCAGCTTTAGATTTTCATACTGAGGGATGATATCTGAGAAAGTGTTATAAATTCCCATGAGTGTCTCTTCTTTTATTAGGATATGGGGCCATTTAATTGCCTTTCTATTGTTGGAAACAACAACCTCAGCTACCCCACACTCACTTTCCATCCTGCTATCTTGGGCCAAGAAAGGGTCAGATAGTAATCCTAACTGTAATGGAAAGTGGTCGCTCTCTGGTCTGTTCACGACCTTAAAGGCCAACAGTAACTACCAGAGATTGGTTGAAATTAGCATGAAGTCGATCAGGGATTTAGACAACCCCTTACTAAAGGTAAAATTGGCCGGTTTATCTGGGTCAATCCATGGGATACAGTCAGTTCATATATTCGCATAGCAGCCACTGTACATTTTACATACTTTACATTATCTAAGGGGGGGATGTCAAGCGCTCTATCTTCATTTTCCAATAGTTTTTCGAGCCCCATTATGGGCTCGAACTGGCAATTGAAATCCCCACCTATATATATTTTAGAATCAGGCTCTATGTTAACTAAATGAGAACTGAGTTGTTCGATAACTGTTGATGCCTTATTTTGTGGGGAAGGTCTATTATAGACATTTATCCTATGAACGTCTCCCAAATTTCTCGTAGTTAACTTAACACCGAGTAAATCATTAGAAGCAAAGTACAGTGATGATACAACAACATCTAGGGAGATACTTGTCCATATTATTAGGCCCCCGGAGGGTCTACCTCTTACTGATGCAGTTGCCCCCTTGAAAAACGTTTTGAAACCAAGTCTATGTATAATGTTAATAGCCCATGTTTCCTGCAAAAGTATGATGTCATGCTCCTCTATGAAGGAGCTCCAATTTCTATCGCACAGGTTTCTAGACAGCCCTGCGATATTCCATGACAAAATCTTTATGTCTCGATTGGGCTTGCAGGGATCTTGGTTGATTGGTTCTTGGTTAATTGGGTGGCTTGTGATCAAGGGATCTCCCTCGTTGGGAACCTCCGGAGTTGTCAGTACGGGTACCTGATTCCGATGAGCTTGGTTCAGCAAGGAACATAATGATGAACCATAAACCTCGGTACTGCCTTCAGCTGTAAAGACTGGCCCTTGTTGGTCGATTACATTGCTTCTGGATGTTTTCCTTGTTTGCTTTAACTTGGAGTATTCATTCCCTACATGCTGGTCCTCACCAAAAGAGTGGGCAGACAGACCTTTAGGTGCATCCTCTTTGTTTGTTTGTCAGTAGCCCCACCATGACCAATTCTTGTCCGATCCCGAGATTATCGGTGGTATTCTTTCGATTGGTGTCGGAGGATCAAAAAAGGAATATTTGTTGGCCATCAAGCCATGCTGTAGTGGTACTCTGCTATCTTGTTTCCAATGCATTGGGTAGAAATAACTAAGATCGCAGGTCCCAATTCCTCGATTGTTACTTCGTGGCTGTTGGCTTATATACAAGCTGGGCAACAGAGGGATCTTTAAAGTTGACCAGGATGCAATCCCCTTCAATGTCTTTTGATCTTGTTCCCACCCAACTGACTCTTCGGACTTGGATGACTTGGCAGTTTACTGTATAGGGTAGAGGTCTATTTTCTTTTAGCCAATATAAAGTCTTGTTTTTTAACTCGTCGTAGGACTCCCTTTTATTGGGTTTCAATGGAGGGACCCCAGTGAGAACTACCACATACGGTTGACACCCTGGTGGAAGATGTGCATTGTGAACCCTTTTGGGCGTCTGCGAGACAGTGCTACAGTCAGATGTTTGAGCATTGGTGTTATTGCTAGTGACTGTAGAGTGCATTCCATTTGTTGGTTTAGTGGGTGCCTTGGTTTCAAGAGTGGTAGTATTTGATGATTGTTTTATTTTACGCGGAGCCGGCTTTGGTGGGTCAGCCAGTTTCGATCTATCACTGGTCGTTAGATTTTTCCGGGACTCCGTACTCGGTCCTCCCAATGCAGTATTGGACCTACTCGAATCCACTGCCCTATTTGGATTCACTGCCCTATCTTTCATAGCTGGACAAGGTTGTTGAGCTGGTCTGGTTGACATTGGACTTTTCTCAGTTCTTACAGTTTCTTGGCCAATCTTTGTATGAAGTTTTACCAGCGTTTTTAGGGCAAAAAAGTTATCCAGAGATGATTGTTCAAATTTGTCCAAGCGGTCTATTAACCCTTCCAGTTTATCTGTTACTGGCTGCAATATGGATGTCATGAGGGATTGAATCTGTTCCATCAGCTTTCCTGGTACCGGTATGTCTACGGAATTGTTAGCTGAATCGATAGTCACAACTGTATCAACAGGTTCTTTTAGTTGATTACACTCCATGAATTCACTGTGTTCGTTCCCGTTATTCGTAGGTTCATTTGCTACTGTTTTACTATGGGCTCCCACATTCATATAATTCTTACGAATTCTTTTTAAGGCTTTTAGTCTATAAGCTTTACGTGGAGTGACCCGTCTTTTCCGTTTAACAGCAGCCCATCCTGTCACCTTGGGGGGTGATTCAAGGGTACTGACTAAGGGAGCATCATGTATCATTACTAGAGGCAAGGCCGGTGGTACTGAGTTTGTAATATTTTTAATTTTGGCATTAATTGGAGTTTTATTTTGAGGTGTCTGGTCAGGTGTAATTTCATAAAGGTCGCTGGCCCGTCTTGTATCTATGACACAAGGTTGCGTATCGCTAGGGATAATGAGAATATTAGAATCAGCTGGCATGACGTTATTTGAGGGCGATTTAGCCTGTGCAAGAGACCCCATAGAGGATCGTTTGTGTGCCAGATATTCACGTGACAGTCTGCGTTCAGCTAGAATAATCTCCTTCTCTACCACCGAAACCGCACGGGTTATAAAATTGTCCATAGTCCCCAACGTGGTGTTTCCCCCTCTTCTTGAGCATCTGCCTGAGCGGGTAGCCATAGGGGAATATGTAGACATGTACAGCAACTTAGCACAGTTTGATGTGTAGTATAATCACTCTACGCAATAGTCAGAGGTCTTACCGGAGTTGTTAGGGGGATGGCCCGACCCGGCCCCTGCTGGCCCCGGACGGCCACAGATGGCCCGCCCTTTGCCCTTGCTTCGCCCGGCGTCCCGCAAGACGGGCTCTCACTTGATGATGTAGGCAAGGCAGTGGTGGGCGGGGCACTCAGGGGGGCGCTGACCAGATGTCAGGTGGTCAAGCAGGGACTCCTGGGATAGTGAGTCCCTGCCGCGCTACCCCTGCAGCCTCCTCTGATGATTCTCCCACTGTGCAGTCACGGCAAGCAGGCAGGGTCAGCGTTGATTGAAGTTGGTGGGTCCACCCACAAAAGCGAAGCGGCTCCCGCACAGCGGGAGCGGCGAGTTGCTGGCTTCAAGATCCGAGGGACAGGGCAAACTTCGCAGCGTCTCTGGGCTCGTTAATGGGACACACAAGGCAGGTGAGTCTGCTTCCTTTTACCGGTCTGCCGGTGGTGGGCGGGGCACTCAGGGGGGCGCTGACCAGATGTCAGGTGGTCAAGCAGGGACTCCTGGGATAGTGAGTCCCTGCCGCGCTACCCCTGCAGCCTCCTCTGATGATTCTCCCACTGTGCAGTCACGGCAAGCAGGCAGGGTCAGCGTTGATTGAAGTTGGTGGGTCCACCCACAAAAGCGAAGCGGCTCCCGCGCAGCGGGAGCGGCGAGTTGCTGGCTTCAAGATCCGAGGGACAGGGCAAACTTCCGCAGCATCTCTGGGCTCGTTAATGGGTAAAAAGCAGCTCCTGTATAGAGCACCCTCATCACCAGCGACACTCTAAATTTGCTCACCTCAAATATCTGCATTATTATCAAAGTCGTTAAGCATAGAATTACCACAGTGCCAGCCACCCTGAGGTAGAAAGGGACAAGGTATTTTGCGATTTCTACAGCAAAGTCTTTAAACCAAGGACTAGCACCATGCCAAGCTGTAAAATGACCAAACCTCTTTCCACTCCAGGCACATTGTTACAGCTTTGGCTTGGTAAAAAAAAACCTTCATGCCGACTTGAAATGAATAAAAACAATACCTGACACATGTTTCGCTCTCATTAGAGCTCTTCAGAGACTTATACTGGTGTTCCCTTGTGTCTGCAAAAAGCTACATCCCTCTGAAGAGCTGGATTAAAAATATCACTAAATTGCACTAAAAAAGCCATTGAAGTATGCTTACTTCGAGTCCACGTTGGACCTGGCCTAGCAGGTTAGGCAGGACTGTTCCCATGGGGAGCAGGTTTAAGACTGATTGCATATGGCTGGGTCCAAACTGGGGTGAAGTGGTGGACAAAATAATGATGGATTCAACCCAGATCTGAGAATGGGGGGTTAATGTTTGAAAAATTTCCAGTCAAAGATTGAGTAACTTCCTTTCATCTAAAAAGTCACTCAAATAATGAAAACCATAGGAAGAACATAATGCTTAGAATACGGCTACACCCAGTATTGCTGTATCAGACAGGTTTTGGATAAAAATGTGTTCAGAACTGTACAACTGAGAAAGATATCATATTTTAAGTGACTGAAGAAAAGAAAAAAAAGAAAGGTGTGGCATCTGCTCATCTTATTAACATAAGAGTGAGAGGAACTATGCAGGGGCACTGATTTTAATTTGAATCATATTGGCCAAATGTCATTCAATCTCTGGTAGGTCAATATTGTCCTATGTAATAGCAAACATCATTCTCAAGCTTCCAAGACAAATTTACCATTGCTGTATATTTCAAAAAGTATTCTAAATGAATCGAGTATAACAAATATGGAGAATCTTTTGCTTTCTTATGCATCACACTTGGCATGTTCAAACTTTATAGCCTCAAATACTATTGGTTCTAATGTTACATTCTAATAGAATTCAGTACTTAGTTTAATGCTGTACTTACAAACAGAACAACAGGGAGGTGTTGAAATATTTACGATTTTGCTGGTAATGCAAACTTGAGTATTCTCAATTGACATTCTGTCCTGATGTGTACCAGAGTAGAATCATACCTTCTGAAGCATTTATGCACTGTCCTCAAACTTTAAACAGAGCTACACCCTTGGTAATTCTAGAGGATGAAACAACTGATAAAAGTATACATAACTGTTGCAATTGGTGTGTGTCCTTCTTAATGCGCTACACCAGTGGGTGAAAAGTGAGTCGATGAAAGTCACCTCCTTAGTGCTCAGATAGCTACTCTGTACGGCGACAAAGCACTGGAGTCTGACTGAAGGATAGCAGTGAGTCTGGGGCAGTACAGACAGGATTTGTGGCAGTAGGTGCTTATACTGCTAGTTTGCTTAACAACACTAAAGGCAAGAAGCAAGAATGCATTCATCATGAAAGGGCGCATGGCCGCACCTAAGATGGCTGCCAGATAATGGAGCTCTGTGTCGCATCGGAAACTTCAATACATATGTGCGGCTGCCGTGCTCTTAATTGAACAGTCAGGTAACCGCATCGGAGCATGCCCTGCACTGTTTGACATTGTTTCTATGTCTCTTATGAACGATGTTTACTGTTTTTCGAGGGCCTGCGCTCTGAGCCTGCTCTGCTGCTGCCATTTTGTTCTACAATCATTTTATTCTCCTCAGAGGTGAACTGTTTGTGGCACACTTTTCCAATTTCCAAACTCTCTCCTCACTTCTTAGATGTAGCCTGTTTCTCCTTGGCATTGAGAGATTGCCAAAGGTGATATATATTCATTGTTGGCTGCGTTCTTTTCCTGTCTGTGTTTTTCAGCTTTTTTCTATGGGCAGAAGTAAAAACTTACTGGATTCATTGTATTGTCTTGCATTGTAATTGCATTCATATGGTGCTTACTACCCCTGACGAGGCGGGTAGCACGCTACTCCGGGACCCATAGAGGATTAGTGTTGAATTAGTATAGTGAAACATGCAAGTACATTTTAAGTGTTCGATAGGTTAGTCAGTTATTTGGATTTGGAATGATAGCGGAAGGATAATGGAGGAAAAACGGTTTGTATTGATATAGCACTTGTTAACCCTAATGGGGTGTTGAAACATGCTATTCAGGAATCCCATAAAAGATTAGTGGTGAATTAATACGGTGAAATATGAAAGTAATTTCAATGGTGGATATTAGTCAGTTATTTGGAGTGAGAAGGATAGCGGAGGGATAAAAGGGGAAGAGAGGTTTGCATTCATATAGCACTTATAACCGCTGTTTGATCTTGAAGCGCTTTTCTGGCGAGTAGCACGCCACTCTGGAACTCTAAAGGATTAGTGTTGAAAATTAGTATAGTAAAATATGGCATAATTTGAGTAGTGGATATGTTATTCAGTTATTTGGGTAGGGAAGGGTAGGTGGCGGGATAGTGAAGGGAAAGGGGTTTGTATTTAAATAGCGCTTGCTACCCCTGATGGAGTTTTGAAGTGCAAGTAGCACGCTACTCTGGAACCCATCAAGATTAGTGTTGAATTAGTATGGTGTAACATGAAAGTAGTAACATGAAAGTAATTTTAGTGGTGGATATGCTAGTTATTTGATTGAGAAGGGTTGAGGAGAGGCGGAAAAGAGGGAAGAGTTTAAAACGGTTTGTTTTGGGGGATCGGTATAGTAAAAGAGGTATAAGATGATACAAGGAGGGGTAGAGTAGGAGAGAGTCTAGAAAGGTTTTTTTGGGGATCATAGTAGTGGTATGGGGTTTGTGGTTAAATGAGAGAGTTGATGTCGAGGATATATTGAGCGAAGTATAGGCTGAGAAATAGGGAAGTGCATTGGAAATGCTAAATTAGAAGTGATAAATATATCGATCCATAAGTACATTGAAAGTATATAGATGCATAAAGGAAGTATGTATATTGGGTAGTATTTCTGGCCAAGGTCAGTCTGGAAGAGGCTCAAACAGGCAACTGCCTTTGTCCTCTCCGCTCTTGGCTGAGACGCTCTAACCCTGACCTTTTAAAGCCCTAGTAATCAGGTCAGCCAATGGGAACCCTGGCCCTAACACTATCCAGTCACAACACTAGCCCTAAAACATTGTTCCCCAGAACCCTCCCCCAATTCTAAAATTCCCATTCAGCTCCGGAAAGTCGGTGCCCAGACTAACATGTGCTCCTGAAGGATGAAGAGCCTCTGAAGAGGAAATTGATGCAAATGCTGGGAGGCAAGCATGACTCCTGGAGGCAATTGCAAATGAAGATTGTTCTGTCTGTTCCAGTTTTCAAGGTCTTCTGACAATTTTTTAAGCAATGAAATATCTTTCTTCAATGTCGCTCTAACAGCAGCATCCTGGACATCACTGACAGAATGTTCCACCAAGGAAGCCTAGAGTCCATAGATGACCACTCATTATCCATCACTTGTAACTGAGTAATAGTCTTGTCAATGAAAGGGCGCTGGGCACTTATCTCTTCCAATACAGCATCTAATGATAGAGGAGTAAGATGTTTAGGAGGAGAAGATGGGGCTTGCTTGAGGCGCTTGTTAGCTGTAGGTGTTATGTGCGACTTGGAGGTCGAGAAAGGCAAAGGTTCTGACCGAGAGGTAGAAGACTGAGCCATCTCTAGTGCAGAGAGCGAACATCCTCTTCTAACACTCTTGCTTGAGGAATCGGAGCAGGGAGGGCAGGGGGTGAGGGTGTCATTGTACCCTGGAATGTTTTATAAGTCCCTACGAGAGGTTGCACTGAGTCAGATACCTCAGAGTCAAATGGTAAATTACCTCCTCACTCTCAGTGTTACCGGGTACCTCTGTGTTTGTGGCTCTACCTTCGGATTCTCAGTGATCCTACTGATGGTCCCACAAAGTAAGGCATTGAGTTTCCCTCACATACTCTGATGGAGGGTAAAAGAAGACATAAACCGACTTCACTAACACAGTATAGAGTAAATTAGCATATTGTGCACACATCAAAGAGGTCCTCAATCTTTACATTGATGGGTTCTATTCTATAGAAAGTGAAATCACAAAGGGTCTGATTTAGCATATAGCTTACTTTATGCTGTGTCACAGATGTCATGGATAGTCTGTCAGCCTTACTAGAAGTGAATGTTATCCTACGGCACTTGCGGTAAGGCAAATTGGATATTCAGCACATTTGTGAATACCCATCTACAAACTCCAAATCAAGGCTAATATGTTAATGTACAAATTGAAAGCAAAGCTTACATTTACAAAATATGCAATTTTGTTTAAAACCAAAAACACTGTTACCCATCTATATAGATTGATGGACCAGTCACTCTGTCACAATTGTGACATAAAACTGGTCCACTTTTTTACAAAATACCATACAATGTAATATACTTGTAACATGTTGTATGTGCATTTCCCATGTTTTTAAAGGAGTGTTATTTCCTTGTGTATTTTTTACATAGAAGGGCAATTGTAATGTTTTTAAATGTATCCATAAAACATGTGTACATAGATTATTTAGGTCCGTTGTCCATCGTCTACCCGAGGTAAGATGGAGAAGAATTTATCAGTGTAATTGGCATGTGTAGCAATGAGGTCCAGAAATAGAGACCATGTTATAAAGGCACATCATTAAAAATTGCAGGATGAACCATAAAACCGTAGATGGTTTCTAACTATAATTTCGCACTGATCTTTTGCTGGACACAAAATGCCATTTATTGTGAATATTATTTCATTGTTACAGTTCTGTGTTACTTGCTCATTAAAGTATAGAGTAAGTGAGTTAAAAAACATATTTCAGCCAACTTTATGAGCTGTCTTTAGCCTGGTCATACAGCTACAGGAAATGCATTGGAGGGGGAAGATAACCCCTCCAAAAACTTCCAGGAAGAGGATGATGACAATTGTCCACTACTTCTATTATGAGGTCCAGCCATTCAGATAATGGTACGAGGAAGGGAGGTCCCCCCTACAGAGGAGACAGAGCTGCCCCTTGCGGAAAGACTGTCAGCTTCAACCCAAGTGTTCAAAAGGAATTCATTTAGATCAACATGTGTTATTTTTAAAAAAGTTCCTACTATCTGGTAGTGATTTAATCCTAGTTAGCAGATAATATAGTCAATATGTACAAAAAAATATGAAACGTTTATTTTAAGTTCCATGTAATCTATGACTTTAGAAACATATGACTGGAGAGAAAACAGCCCAAGAGCATTTTATATTCCACACTCACTTCTGCCAAAGTAAGTGCTTGTTATTTGCAACTACCAATTTATTGTAAAACAAAACCACACATTCATAACTACCACTGTGTATTAACACTATTTCCATATTCATGGAGAGAAACATGTGTCCTATGTGACCCCAGTGAAGTGACCATAACCGACATGTGAATAAAGCTAAAGTGATGGTTATAGAACAAAGGGTTAGTTTTGGGAGTTAAAAGGACGTCCTTTAAGGTTTCAGAATAAATCATAGGGTCATGGAGTGTATTCTAGTGTTCTTCCGATTATCCTTTATCAATTTCCGATAGCAATTAGACCATCTATCGTTTTTGAGGTCTCTTCAGGACAGAAATTCTGGAGACCAAGGCACTTTAATGTATGCCAGAAGGCCCAAGGAGTAAATGTACTATTCTTATTCCAGTAGGTGCAACAGTAGGGAATGTAGTGGATTGCAGAGGGGTACATTTTACAATTCCCACTCAAGTTTGTGTGACAGCAGGGAAAGCGTTAGACTCAGGAGAAGTAAAATTTGCTATTACTACTCCAATCGGTTGAACAGTAGGGAAAGTGTTGGATTGAAGGGGGGTGGGGGGGGGAATTACTATTCCCACTTCACTCTGTGCAACTGTAGGAAAAGAGTTAGACTGAGGAGGGGTAAAATTTGCTATTGCAGCCCCAGTCTGTGCAACAGTGGGAAAGTGTTAAACTCAGGAGATGTCAAATCTGTTATTTGCACTCCAGTCTAAGCAACAGTGGGCAAAGCGTTGGGCTCAGAAGTAAGCGTGGGCGGAAAATCCATTTCGCAGGCGAATTTGCCGATTTTTGACGTTTTCGCGAATGGCGCAAATTTGCCAAAAAATCCGCAAATTCACAAGCTGCGAATTATTTTGCTTGGTCGCGCTTGAAAAATACAAAATCGCGCGCGTGGCATTGACTTCACGTGATTCTGAATCCGCTGAGTTGTTTTTCTCCCGGTTTTGCTTGTGCTGCACCATTTTCGATCTTGCTGCGTGATCGCGTGAGAATTTTTTGAACGCAATTACGTTATCGCGGCTTGCCATCTTGCACAGCGAGAGTTTGACAACGCGAGTACGTCATAAAGGCCCGCGATCACGCATTGCCGGAGTAAACAATGCCGAACAAGTAGATGCGGCGCGCAGCTGACTTCCGGCGAGAAATTTGAACAGCTTGCGTTGCCGAAGTTGCAAAGATTGCAATTCTACCGCAGGAAGCATAAACCTTGTGAAAATGATGATTTTGATCAGAATAAGTCTTCCGATTGACATTTGGCTGCACTTTTTGGTGAAGGAGCCACTTTTTGGGGGTGGGGTGGGAGGAAGGAAGTGTCCCAGAGTCTCCAACTTCCTGTTCCTGTACAGCAGGCTCCTCCCAGTGCTTTGTCCATGTCCTGGTCACTTTTGATGTGGCTGTGGAGCAGGAAGGATTACTTTTTGTGGCTGCTGCTGGATATTTGTATTTGAGGACTTTTTGGACTTTGGAGTTTGGAATTGGATCACTTTTGGACTTGAGATTTTACAATTAAGTTGGTGTTGTTTGTTTGGGGCATTGCAGTTGAGGCAACTACAGTTCTAAAACTTTTTTCACAACTTTAACAAAATATTTATTGTGATGGGTAGCCACGGTATCCAGTAGGCCCAGGGTTTGTCATGGGTGCATGATACAACTGTTTCTGTGATTCTTTTTTAACGTAATTCTCATTTATGTCATGGAATTTTAGCTCACTGGTAAATGTTGTTGTTCGTTTTAATTTTGGGGTGCCTGTAAAGCCTCACTAGCCAGTAGGCCCTGGTGTAGTGAGTGGTGCATGGACCTAGTCTTTTTATGGGGTGTCTTGAATTTAAACATCATTGAGGGCAGGAATGGCATTGAATTGTGGTGATTTGTGTGTGTTTTTCGACATTTTGGGGTGGTGTTGGGGCCTGGCCATGTGAGTGGGGGCCATTTTGAGGACTGGTACATTCAGGGCCTGGCCATGTGGTGGGGGTCAAGGGGACATTTTGAACCAGGCAGTGTTCTCAGGCCTGCACCCAGTTTGCCTTGCTTTCAACCATTATGCCCAGGGGTACTCAGTGGTGCATGGGCTTAGTCTTTCTGGGGGGTGTCTTGAATTTAAACATCATTGAGGGCATGGATGGCATGGGATTGTGGTGATTTTTGAGTGTTTATTGACTTTTTGGAGCGTTGTTGGGGCCTGGCCATGTGGGTGGGGGCCATTTTGAGGCCTGGTATAGGCAGGGCCTGGCCATGTGGTGGGGGTCAACGGGCCATTTTGAAGCCAGGCAGTGTGCTCAGGCCTGCACCCAGTTTGCCTTGCTTTCAACCATTATGCCCAGAGGTACTCAGTGGTGCATGGGCCTAGTCTTGCTGTGGGGTGTCTAGATTTTAAACATAATTGAGGGCATGGATGGCATGGGATTGTGGTGATTTGTGAGGTTTTTTCCGACTTTTTGGGTTGGTGTTGGGGCCTCTCCATGTGGGTGGGGGCCATTTTGAGGCCTGGTACAGGCAGGGCCTGGCCATGTGGTGGGGGTTAAGGGGCCATTTTGAAGCCAGGCAGTGTTCTCAAGCCTGCACCCAGTTTGCTTGCTTTCAACCATTATGCCCAGGGGTACTCAGTGGTGCAGCACCCAGTCTTTCTGTGGGGTGTCTTGAATTAAAACATCATTGAGGGCATGGATGGCATGGGATTGTGGTGATTTTTGAGTGCTTTTCGACTTTTTGGGTTGGTGTTGGGGCCTGGCCATGTGGGTGGGGGCCATTTTGAGGCTTGGTACAGGCAGGGCCTGGCCATGTGGTGGGGGTCAAGGGGCCATTTTGAAGCCAGGCAGTGTGCTCAGGCCTGCACCCAGTTTGCCTTGCTTTCAACCATTATGCCCAGGGGTACTCAGTGGTGCATGGGCCTAGTCTTTCTGTGGGGTGTCATGAATTTAAACATCATTGAGGGCATGGATGGCATGGGATTGTGGTGATTTTTGAGTGTTTTCTGACTTTTTGGTGTGTTGTTGGGGCCTGGCCATGTGGGTGGGGGCCATTTTGAGGCCTGGTACAGGCAGGGCCTGGCCATGTGGTGGGGGTCAAGGGGCCATTTTGAAGCCAGGCAGTGTGCTCAGGTCTGCACCCAGTTTGCCTTGCTTTCAACCATTATGCCCAGGGGTACTCAGTGGTGCATGGGCCTAGTCTTTCTGTGGGGTGTCATGAATTTAAACATCATTGAGGGCATGGATGGCATGGAATTGTGGTGATTTTTGAGTGTTTTCTGACTTTTTGGTGTGTTGTTGGGGCCTGGCCATATGGGTGGGGGCCATTTTGAGGCCTGGTACAGGCAGGGCCTGGCCATGTGGTGGGGGTCAAGGGGCCATTTTGAAGCCAGGCAGTGTGCTCAGGCCTGCACCCAGTTTGCCTTGCTTTCAACCATTATGCCCAGGGGTACTCAGTGGTGCATGGGCCTAGTCTTTCTGTGGGGTGTCTAGAATTTAAACATCATGGAGGGCATGGATGGCATGGGATTGTGGTGATTTTTGAGTTTTTTTTTACTTTTTGGGTTGGTGTTGGGGCCTGGCCATGTGGATGGGGGCCATTTTGAGGCCTGGTACAGGCAGGGCCTGGCCATGTGGTAGGGGTCAAGGGGCCATTTTGAAGCGAGGCCGTGTGCTCAGGCCTGCACCCAGTTTGCCTTGCTTTCAACCATTATGCCCAGGGGTACTCAGTGGTGCATGGGCCTAGTCTTTCTGTGGGGTGTCTTGAATTTAAACATCATTGAGGGCATGGATGGCATGGGATTGTGGTGATTTTTGAGTGTTCTTCGACTTTTTGGTGTGTTGTTGGGGCCTGGCCATGTGGGTGGGGGCCATTTTAAGGCCTGGTATAAGAAGGGCCTGGCCATGTGGTGGGGGTCAAGGGGCCATTTTGAAGCCAGGCAGTGTGCTCAGGCCTGCACCCAGTTTGCCTTGCTTTCAACAATTATGCCCAGGGGTACTCAGTGGTGCATGGGCCTAGTCTTTCTGTGTGGTGTCTTGAATTTAAACATCATTGAGGCATGGATGGCATGGGATTGTGGTGATTTTCGTGTGTTTTTTTACTATTTGGGTTGGTGTTGGGGCCTGGAAATGTGGGTGGGGGCCATTTTGAGGCCTGGTACAGGCAGGTCCTGGCCATGTGGTGGGGTCAAGGGGCCATTTTGAAGCCAGGCTGTGTGCTCTGGCCTGCACCCAGTTTGCCTTGCTTTCAACCATAATGCCCAGTGGTACTCAATGGTGCATGGGCCTAGTCTTTCTATGGGGTGTCATGAATTTAAACATCATTGAGGGCATGGATGGCATTGGATTGTGGTGATTTTTGGAGTGTTTTTCGAATTTTTGGGGTGTATAACTGATGTTCCTCTGGCTTCCACTGCTTTTTGGTGCACAAAGGAACCACCAGTGCCAGGAAGACGTCCTGCAGCGGTGTGTGCAGCACAACGTCACATGATGTCACGTGTGGCCACAGACAAGACAACTCTGCAACTCGTGCAACTTCGGCCTGCTGATCTGTCATCTCAGGAAGATGGCCCCAAAGAAAGTTGGCCGTAGCGCCTCAGCGAAAAAAGTTGTCAGTGCCACTGCCAGTAAGAAGGAGCAGAAGTAGCAAGTGGCACCACCTACCAAGGAGACTGGTGTGCCCACCAACACCATTTTGGGGAAAAAAACTACACCTGCAGCAGCAGCGGTGTCCGCCGGGGACCAAGCTGGAATTAGCTCCTCCGCTTCATTGGGCTCAGTGCCACCACGCCAAGTTAGGTCCAAGAGCACGAGTGCGGCTGCTGCAGCCACTTTGGTTGTTCAATCACCATCGACCAGTGATCTTGGCTCATCACACGAAAGTACCATCCAATCAACGCCGGGTGTAACTGAGCTGACGAGTGTTCAACAACCACAGCCACAAACACAGGTGCAACGCAAGTACATGGGCAAGGAGAGGCACAAGTAGAGCCGCAAGGTTAGGCGCAAGTAGAGGCGCATGGACAGGTGCATGGAGAAATGCAACTAGAGGTTCATGGAGCGGCACAACTTTTTACAACGCTTGTTCCTCCAGAGGTAGGGGCACATCAGGAAATTGATATCCAAGAGGAGGTATCATCCAAGGAGGGATACTACTACTACTACAAGTTCTTCTTCAAGCCCCCTTCATTCTGATGACCAAGATCGTGTTTGGAACTCAGCAATGCATTCTGAGAGTGAGTCACGCCAGGAGCCGACAAAGGTAGCTAAGCCTAAAACGAAGGCTCCCGCAAGCCTTCGACTTATGGGTGATGACGACAAACAATAAGTGGTGTCTTCTGCTGCTGATGACAGTCTGACGACGACCCAGTCATCACAGTTGTCACTAAAGCCCCAGCGGGCATGCAGCAGACACACATTTTGACCCAAACCCGAATGGCTGCTGAGCGGGATATGGGCGGCCTATGGGCGGGATATGGGAAACCTACAGCTTCCATCTTTTTTAGTCAGAAGGGTAGGCATGGACCTCCATCCAGCTCGACCTCAAGTAGTGGTGCTGTAAGTGAACAACAGAAATGAATTCAGGCACGCCCATCTTCCACTTCATCTGGCATTGAAAGTCAAAGTAGCACATCCACCTTCAGCAGGCATCACCAGTCCCCAGTTTGGGACTTCTTTACTGTTAGCGCAAAGGGGGAAAACATGATCGTTTGTTCGATTTGTAAAATATCCATTAGTCGGGGTAAGCTTGGTATCAACTATGGCACCGGAGGCCAGAGAGGTCATCTCAAGCATCACCACACTATCATTTGGGAAGCACAAATGAGGAAGATGGAGGAAGGCAAAAGAAAAACAAATCCAAATGTATCCCTTGATATTGCATCTGATGATGACGAGAGGCTGATCGTGCAAGGGGTAAGTGAAGAAGCGACAGACAATTTTTCTGGTACACCCAGTTCTGCTGGCAGCAGCACTGCAGTGGTATCGCACACACCCTCTACCCCTGCCACATCTATGAGGCACACTAAGAGTCTGGGAGGTACACCAATGTGAAAAACTACATCACTGGGCCTTACTGGTTTGAAGACGTCATCATCATCATCACGTAAAATGATCCAGCCCACCATTAATGGAATGCTGTGGTCGGAGGCGCCATTTGAACGCAACCACCCAACGGTAAGTCTGTATAATGCAAAGCTGGCTAAAATACTAGCACTGGACCTTCTCCCTTTTTCTTTCGTGGAAGGGGTGGGGTTTCTAGAATTAGTGGCAACAGTCTGCCCTAAATGGAAGGTTCCTAGCCAGTCCTCTTTTCCAGAGTTGCGGTTCCAGCACTACATCAAGATGTGCTGGAGGTGATTGGGGCAGCTTTGCAGAAGAGTGCTGTTCACACTATCCACTTGACAACAATCAATCAATCAATCAATGACACTTTTAAAGCGCGCTACATACCCGTAGGGTCTCAAGGCGCTGGGGGGGGGGGGGTGCCGCTACTGCTCGAACAGCCAGGTCTTCAGCTTCTTCCTGAAGGAGAGGTGGTCTTGGGTCAGGCGCAGGTCGGGAGGGAGGGAGTTCCAGGTCTTGGCGGCCAGGTAGGAGAAGGACCTTCCTCCTGTAGTCGCTCTTCGGATGCGGGGGACGGCGGCGAGGGCGTGGTTGGCTGATCGGAGGTGGCGTTTGGGAGCGTAGAAGTTGACTCGGCTGTTGAGGTAGCTCGGGCCTTGGTCGTGTAGGGCTTTGTGTGCGTGGGTGAGGAGGCCGAAGGTGATTCTTTTGTTGACGGGGAGCCAGTGAAGGTCTCTCAGATGTCCGGAGATGTGGCTGGTTCGTGGGATGTCGAGGATGAGTCTGGCTGAGGCGTTCTGGATCCGCTGGAGTCTCTTCTGGAGCTTGGCGGTGGTACCGGCGTAGAGGGCGTTGCCGTAGTCCAGTCGGCTGGTGACGAGGGCCTGGGTGACGGTCTTCCTGGTCTCGGTGGGGATCCACCAGAAGATCTTTCGTAGCATGCGTAGGATGTTGAAGCACGCCGAGGAGACGTTGTTGACTTGCCTGGTCAAGGAGAGGGAGGAGTCCAGGATGAAGCCCAGGTTGCGTGCGTGGTCTGTCGGTTTGGGTGCGGTGCCCAGGGCGGGAGGCCACCAGGAGTCGTCCCAGGCGGAGGTTGAGGGGCCCAGGATGAGGACCTCCGTCTTGTCCGAGTTCAGTTTCAGGCGGCTGGTCGTCATCCACTCGGCTACCTCTTTCATCCCTTCGTGCAGGTTGGCTCACAGACATGTGGACCAGTTGCGAAGCCCTTGATTACATGTGCATCACAGCACACTGGGTCTCTTTTGCAGGGGTTAGAGACAAGTCAAGTGCAGTTGTTGACCTGGACACAGTTTTTCAAGCTACGGGGAAACATGCAACATTACCCACGTTTGCCATGGAGAAAACTCATCCTGCAAAAAAACATTTTGGAGGAGTTTAACAGTAAGGTCTCTGAATTGCTGCAACCAAGAAATCGCATAGTTGGTTATATTTCCAAGGATAATGGCAGTAATATAGTTAATATAGTTAAGGCCATGCAGGAAGGTGAATATTTCAGAGTGCCGTGTTTGGGGCACTGTATTAACCTGGTTGTTCAAGATTTCTTGAGAAATGAAAACACAGTCAAGAAGTTACTGACCACCTGCCGAAGAATCTGCACACATTTCAGCCATTCTTTTAATGCCAGAAGGAGCTGAGGAGCTTTCAACATGAACGTAAAGTGCCAGTCAAAGGACTCATCCAGGAGGTGGCAACATGTTGGAACTTAACCTTTTACATGCTTGAGCGTCTGTTTGAGCAGTGCATGTCAATCAATGACTATGTCTTTCAACTAGGTTTTACTATGAAAGACTTGAGGCTATAGTTGGAAGAATGGAAGCTAGCTAGAAGCCTGACAGACATGCTTCGTCCTTTTGAGGTCTTCACGCATGAAGTCAGCAGGTAGTACTATTCTTTGAGCAAAGCTATCCCATTGTTGGTCATGCTAGAGCACCAACTGAAGGAGGTGTCTTCAACGTTCAGAGATGATGTTGAAAAGCAAGACGCATATCTGTTGGTTGAGAGGTTATTAAGCCGCCTAGTTGCCAATGAAAGGCTTAAAAACATACATACAGAACAACATTACATTTGTGCCACTATTCTGAATCCATGGTACAAAAAGGCAGTGGCCAGCAAAGCATTCATTCCTTTTGATGAAGCAGATGTTTCAAAGTACAAACATTGGCTAGCTGTGTCAGCCACACGGTTTGAAAAAGATCAGCACAAAATTCAAGGAGCCGTCAGACATCCAACTGAATTAGCAGGCCATCCAGCGTCAAGTTACACTTCTAAATCTGTGGCGAAGGGAGTCACTTTTCCTCACAGCCGTTAACGACACCAGCAGCAACCATATCATCATTAACCCTGGGCGGTGAACTACGCTCCGTTCGACTACTTCGCAATCTACAGCGTAGCGTAGTAGTTTTTCTTCCTCGCGCGTTCAATAGCATTCTCGCGTGCATGGTAATGACTTACCGTGGTTCTGCGTTCACTTTCTCGCTTTTCTCTCCCGTTCGCGTTCGCTACGATGTTTGAAATCCGGCCGCACAATAACACCCGACTGTGAAAACGCGATAACGACATTTGTACGCGCGAACACGTCATTAGGACGCGCGATCTTCCTTGCAGGAACATGTAGGTAAGATCGCATTTCCGTACACGCAGAAACTGCAATCTGGCACAGAATATCTCTCGAGCATGTTAAAACCTTATCAAAAATAATCATTTTGCTCAGGAAAATCCCTCAGATTGTGATTTGGCTGTATTTTATTAGGCAAGGAGTCCTCTTTTTGTTTCTACTTTTTTTCAAGGGAAAGGAAGTGCCCCTGAGTCTCCAACTTCCTCTTCATGTCCCAAAGGCTCCTCCCAGTGCTTTGTCCATGTGCTGTTCACTTTCATTTGGATTTGGAACTGGAAGGATCACTCTTTGTGTATGTCTGCTGCATCATAGCATTTGATTGGATTTATTGAGGACTTTTGGATTTGAACTTTTCTTTTACAAGTAAGTTTGAGAATTGGTGTACTGTAAATGTTAGTTTGTTTTGGGTTTTTTTAACTACAGTTTTATGTGCTTCTCAATCTTTCTTAAAAATTATTATTGAGGGAGGCCTGTACTTTCATGAGGGGCCAAGTTGTATGTCTTTCAAATGTCATCCAGTAGGCCTAGAGGTACCCACGGGTCCTACCATGTTTCTGTGGTGTCTGTAAAACATCATGGATGGCATTGGATTCAATTGCAAACTCTGTTGTAGAGGAATAAAATATTTTTTTTATTAAAATTAGGTTACCCTAGTAGTTCATGTAGTTAGTGTAGGCCTGCTTGAGTTCATTTACTTTCTGTGGTGGCTTGGCCAGTTGTTTTTGCCATAGGCCTCCAAGCTTGTGGCCTATTCTGCCAGTAGGCCCAAGGGTACTACTAGAGTCATCATCTTGGGTGCATGAAAGTTGTTCAACTGTTATTGTGGTGTTTAAGTTGTAAGTGTAACATCATGTAGGTCATGGATGGCTTTGGATTGATTAGCAAAATGTGTGTTTGGTGTTGAATTGCAGGTTTTGGGTGTGTGTTGAATAATATGGCTTTTTCTGCGCACTAGGTAAACCTAGAAATCAGTTCGCGTAGTTTTGGTAACTTTGCACAGTGTGACAACACGATCTTACAGTTTTTGTCTTGTTTGCGCGCTCAATGTGCGTGCTTGGGCATGCGATAACAACGTTTTGTACAATTTGCGCTGCCGAGCACGCCGATTTTACAATCTCGCGAGCAATATGTCTCGAGTTGCATAAAACCTTCTTGAAAATGTTGATGCTGTTCATTTTGCTAAAGAAACTCCTCAGGTTGTCATTTGGTTGTAGTTTTTGGAGCATGGACCACTTACTGTTTCTGTCCTCTATGTACTTTGTTGTTTGAGGGTGGCCTGACCATGTGGGTGGCGGGTGGACCATTTTGTCAAGCAAGGAATTGTCCATTTTGCCGTAGGCATGTATTATTTGTCTTCTCTTTCTTTTCATGTTGTTGGGGATGGCCAGGCCATGTGGGGGCGGCCATTTTGTGAAGCCAAGCATTGTCCTTTTGCCTTAGGCATGTATTGTCTGTCTTCTCTTTCTTTTCAATTTGTTGGGAATGGCCAGGCCATGTGGGGGCGGCCATTTTGTGTGACCTTCCATCGTGCTTCAGTTTTGTCGCAGGCCTACAAACTTGTGATTTCTTCTGCCAGTAGGCCTAGAGTAAATACACCAACTTCTCAAAAGGGGGGGGGGTCCTAGGGATATAGAGTTTAAAGACCCACACCTGGTTTTATCCCCAGCTCCAAATAGATATACACCATAAGAAACACAGGGGGTCTATTAGCTAACTATTAGAGCTATGCTATCACTACTGAGTCACCTAGATCTCAACGTGTGTGCAAAAGAATAAGGACAAAGTAAGAAAACAAGTGGATACAAAGGTGAAAAAGAGATCGATACATTATAGACTATTCATCAGTGGCTGACCAGTCCAAAAGAGTGATGTAGGGTTTCCGTCAAAAAAGACTTTTGTGATCAGTCATATCATCTGGCCAAACCCTGGAGTGTGAACGGCTAGTCCCCTGATCAACGGGACTGAACCACACAATGTTGATATCTTAGGATTTGGTCCACCAGTACTGATGAAACATCCGCAATGACTGATCTATTGATGGTTTTGAAAAAGGTGCAACAAAACAGAAAATGTGACTTAAAATAGGATGGAATGTCCTCCTTTACACAACTTTATTCTATGGACAAGACATGCCTCCTAATTAAAAACAGAACAGTGCAAGATGACAGTAACAAATATCTGTCTGTAAAGGGGCAAACATGTTTCTGCCTATTGGGTGTCTAATCCCTCGGCATTCATCAGGGCCTCTGTTCTTATACTCGTTGCACTCTTACAAGTGAAAAAAGTTCACCTCCACCATAAGAAGAAATGTGAAAACTGAAAAGAGATGGTTCACTACGGTACAACCTGTAATAACCATATGTTGTCACCCTCCGACTCACTCGTACTCTAGTGAATCCTGCGAAGGAAAACACATCAAACAATAACTTATATATCTGATTGTATCGGTTCTCAATACACCCTATCCACCCAACATTAATGTGTGAAAAAAGTAGTAAATTCAATGCTCACCCCGACTGATGGGTGAAGCTACCTCACCTAACCTGGACACTGCTCAGGTATAGGAGGCACCTCACTGGTATAGGGAAGAAAGGAGGAAATGTTGCATAATAAAGCTAAAAACATATAAGCCTATCACTATGTGTCAAACTCCTTCCTGTATGGCCCTATGTCCCAGAGTTTAAAACTGAAGTAGGTCCATAACAGCTCCAGTGGACCCAGCAAACTAGTGTCCTAACACTATTACCTCTGACAACTACTGGTCTAAATCCCAGCAAGATTCTAATCACAAGATGTTATTTATTCATTTTGATACCAACTCTGTAGTATCTTGGCAGCAAATAGTCTCACTTACCTAACCGTCGGTACCTCAAGCTGTCATCTGAGGCTTGGGGGAGGCACCGACCTCAGTGTGGATTGAGTATAAATAGGCTCTGGGGGATAGTTCCTACTACTATTCACATCCCCATTGCTATCTGCTGCTGGTCATTGATGCTGCATCCATCCTAAATGATGCACAAATTAAGGATAAACAAGTTCCACTTCCACGACATTTGCTTTTTGATATTCTTACTCTTACTGAATGTACTAATACTTCTAGTAGTAATTAAAATTAAAGCTAAAAAAAATTCCACATTCGACTGATGTTATTCTGCCTTCTTTGCTTTTAGGTGCACAAAAGACTGAAGACTGAGAGGAGGTGTCCGTCATCATTCATCCCTTGTTCTACTGCCAGACGGACGTCCATTTGTACTACCTCACGTGTGGTGTGACTCACCTGACCAGACATCATTCTCAGCAACTTGTGCAACTGAGTGCTGCTGCTGACATCTGAAGAAGATGGGCCCAAAGAAAGCAGGTACCAGGTCCTCCAAGACCAAGAAAGCTGCTGAGAAGAAGGAAGAACAGAAGAAGGAAGTGACACTTAAGTCTGGTGCTGACCCAAAAACCTTTTTTGGGGAAAAAAAAGTACGCCTGCAGCAGCTGTGACCGGGGTCCTTGCTGGGGCTAGCACCTCCTCATCAGTGGGCCCAAGCCACCAACCTAGGCCGAAGCAGATGAGTGGGGAAGAGGTAGCCAGCCTAATGGTGGAAAGCAGTGATACTGAGCCTGACCTAAACTTAGCGCTATCTCAAAGTAGTACACAATCCATGCAAGAGGGAACACAGCAGAAAAGGGTGAACAACAACCACCGCCCGCAATAGTAGATGTTCCAAAACAGCATCCACAACCACTGCCCGCAATAGTAGATGTTCACTCTGAGCCACCGCCCGCAATAGTAGTTGTTCAACAACTACCGCCCGCAATAGTAGATGCTCAACGAAAAGAACAAACACAACCACCGCCTGCAATAGTAGCTGTTCCAAAACCACCGACCTCAATAGTAGATGTTCCTCAAAAACAACAACCGCAACCACTGCCTGCAATAGTTGTTGTTCAACAGCCACCACCCACAATAGTAGTTGTTGTTCCTTCCGAAGTCGGGGCAGTTCAGGAAATTGAGCCTGATGCAGAGCAAGAAGAAGAGAAGGCACCTGATGCAGGACATCTATTGTTTTCCAAATCCCCACCAAGGAAAAGGAGGGTTAGTCCATCAAGTTCTTCTCCAAGAATTCCTTCTGATGATCTTGATCTCATTTTGGAGCCACAACAATCTGAGCATGAGAGGGAGAGACATCCCAAGAAGACCAGGCTAGGGAAAAGGAAGGTTCCAGGAAGCCTTACACTTATGGAGTGCGATGTTGAACAGCCGGATAATGATGGTGATGAAGAGTCAAACCCAGTCATCACAATCATTACTCCTGGGCCTGAGAACATGGAGACCAACATTTTAACCCTAGCGAGAATGGCTGCGACTAGTAGGGATGTAGCACGCATACCTCCAACACAGGCCACACCAAAACCAAAACTACCTCCAGCTTCTATATTTACATTTGCACAGGGCCGGCAGCGTCCTACATCCAGCACAAGTTCCACCTCAGCAGAAGTAGGTCATGGTACTACTGCACAGCCACATAGTTAAAGTCAACACATAACCTCCAGTTCATCTGGCATTGGAAGTGGCACCTCTAGCAGGAGACAAACGTTAAGCTCCCTAGTGTGGGACTTCTTTCCAGTTAGAGCAAATGAGGAGAACATTTCTATATGCTCCATTTGTCATTCCTCTGTTATTATTATTATTATTATTATGTTTCTTATATAGCGCCGGAATCGACCCCCAAAGGGGTATCTCCGCGCTTGCCTTGGGAACCCGCCTGGCTTTTCTCAGTGATATAGCCCCTACAGGGTATCCCCAAGGTGAAAGCCAGGCATCCCGCCGCGGGGGGGGCTGTTGTGGAGATTAAGCAAGCTTAATGCCCAGAGTTGCAGAGTGTGAACCCAAGATTGGGTCAGGCACCGAAGCGAGAATTATCGAGTCCATGGACATTTGAGCTCAAGACCCTGCCGCGTCGGGAATTGAACCCTGGTCCTGGGTCTTATCTCTGCTTCAGGGTCTGCCTGCTCCAACCGGTGAGCCACACTTCTCTTAGTTGTGGTAAGCTTGGTACAAACTATGGGAGGCCAAATGGCCCATTTGAAAAAACACCACCCAATCCAGTGGGAGGACCACCTACGTAGCATGAAAGCAGGAACCATTAATGTTGGTGGGGAAGTAGTAAAAGGTCCACTCACGGTCGAACAGGAAGAAGAGGGAGACATTCTATCTGGTAGTGGTACACAAAGTACCCCTGTCCCCCAGCACTGCTGTGGTAGTGCCCACATCCTCCGCATCAGCAACATCTCAGTGGCACGAGAGTAAGAGTAACCTGGAGACACCAAGGAGTACGGGTTCAAAGTCTGCGATGCGAAGCACTGCATTGAGCATAACTGAAGGAAATACCAAGCAGCGTACCATTCTTAGCATGTTTAGGCAGGAGAGAAAGTGCGAGCGCAACCACCCAATAGCACGTTTGTACAATGCTAAGCTTGCTCAAATGTTAGCACTGGACCTTCTCCCTTTTTGTTTTGTTGAAGGGGTGGGTTTCCTGGAATTTGTGACAACCCTCTGCCCAAGATGGAATGTTCCCAGCCGCTACTATATTGCCAGAGTTGCTGTTCCAGCACTACACCACTACGTGCTGGAATTGCTTGGAAAAGCTTTGCAGCAGAGTGCTGTTCACAGTATCCACCAGACAACAGACATGTGGACCAGTTGCCAAGCCACTGATTACATGTGCATCACTGCACACTGGATCTTTTTTTCAGGTGTTAGAGACAAGGTATCTGCAGGCGTTGACACTGCTGAGATTTGTAAAGCTACTCGCAGAAATGCAACTGTGGCCAAGTTTGCTATGGAGAAATCGCATACTGCTGCAAACATTTTGGCTGACTTTAACACCAAGGTCTTTGAATGGCTGCGACCAAGAGGCCTTAACATTGGTTTGTTGCCACCGACAATGGCAGTAATGTAGATAAGGCTATGCACGATGGTCGCTATTTCAGGGTCTCGTGTTTGGCACACTGCATTAATATTGTTGTTCAGGACTTTTTGAAAAATTAAAACAAAGTCAGCAACTTACTGACCAGTTGCAGAAGAATCTGCACGCATTTCAACCATTCTTTTAACGCCCGGAAGCAGCTACGGGTAATTCAACTAACCATAAAATGCCAGTCAAAGCACTCATCCAGGAGGTCCCAACACGTTGGAACTCTACTTATTACATGCTTGATCGGCTGTTTGAGCTGTACATACCACTTAATGCTTATGTCATGACAAGAAGATCAGGGGATCCTACTGTTAAAGCCATGACCGTTGAGATGTGGCAATGGGACCTCATTAAATGCCTTACAGAGATGCTACTTCCTTTTGAGGTCTTCACACGTGCAGTCAGCAGGGAGGACTGTACTATGTGCCAAGCTATCCCATTGTTGTACATGCTAGAGCAAGAGCTGAAGGAGGTGTCTGAAACATACGAAGGTGTTGAAGGAAAACTTGAAGCATTTTATTTGGTGAAGGTCTTAGCCGGCCGCTTATCTGAGAATACAAGGATTCAAAATAAGATTGTGTCACATCAACATTACATTACTGCCACAATTTTGGATCCACAGTACAAATTATTTGTGAACAGTAATGCAGTAATTCCTTATTCAGAAGGGGATGTTGCCAAGTACAAAACTGTAATAGCTGAGGAAGCCACTGATTTAGAAAATGAACGGCTCTCAATTAGAGGTCTGCCAGTGCCAGCCCAGGACAGTGCAAATACTACTGAGCATCCTACAGAGTCAAGTTCCTCTTCACAGCATGAGAGCAGTGCATTTGCTTCCCAGCAGTCACCAACACTACCTATAACAACAGTACCAACAGGATCTGATTCATCAGACACAACCAAAAAAATAGCTGCTTGGTTTCTACAGAAAGGGATGGGTAAGTCTGTTGCTGTCACAAAGCAAAAAGAGGACAAGCAAACCGGAGCACCACTGAACATTGAGAGGATGGTCCAGGCCTATCTGGATGACACAACTGAGGTGTTCATGGAGCAAAGCCCATTGGTGTATTGGTATAGGAAAAGAAACGACTGGCCAGTGCTCAGCAGGCTGGCGATAAGGTATCTGGCTTGTCCTGTTGCAAGTGTCTCCTCTGAGCGTGTTTTCAGGGCTGCTGGTGCCATTGTAACTGTGAAATGTTCCAGTCTCTCACCCAAAAGCGTGGAGAGGTTAACCATGATCAAAATGAATCAGCACTTCATACCACCAGACTACAAAATACGTGAATCACACCTGGAAGAGGAGAGCGAGTCGGAAGACATAACTACTGGGTTGCATGACCTACTTCTGTCAGAAGAACCACCAGGGTTTGAGGACGAGCTCCTCCTCCCTAACAATTGCACTTTTAAATTGTTACATTTTCCCTTCCTTTATTTGTGGGTCTTTCTTTCTCAAACTTCAAACTTCAAACTTCAAAACCAACATCATACTTCCTTTTACTTTTTTAATTACCTATTGAAGTTGCAAATCTGTGCATTTAACTGTGCACTCCACTCCCCACACTCCTGCTCCATCTTCCTGGCTCACCCTAAATACATTTCCATCTTGCCATACATTGGATTGAGATGGAGAGTAGTACAATAATGTAACGCCTAACAGTCCCTCCATAACAAGTGAAACTCACATGACTATAGCCATCTTCTGTTTTGTTTCCAATCTGAAACGCATCACTGTCTTAAGGCTTTCACCTCTGTCTGCACTGGCATACACAACTCTTCAATGTCAGAACTTGAGCAGGGCTCCAAAATTAAAGTCAACTCGTCATCACTTTCTGAAGGCTCTGCTGCATCTGTGATCTGACAGTCACAAGGAAGAGAAAGACAGGTATATGAAATGAATGATTCCATACATTAACTTTAGTATAATTTTCGTAATTTTTTTGGATTCCTTTTTCCTCTTCATTTATTTTATGCTTATGTTTGTTAATTGTTTGTTCACTTAAACTATTGCTTACTTTTCTTTGCTAGCTTTCAACCCGCTACAGCAGGTATTACGGTTTCTCAGAGGGCATACAGCCTAGGCAAAAGTTATATTCATATCATATGCAAGAAATACTTCCTTTGAATTGTGTAGTAGTAGTTAAGTACCACTTTTTAGTACCCATAAAGTTATAACTTATCTTCATCATGCATGCATTTCGTTTTGCTGAACTTTAGATTTATTGGGTAGTAGTGGATCATCAATCATTGTCTTCATTGTTTTGCTTTTGTTGTCTCCATGCGTACTGTTTTTTTTTGTCAAACCTTTCCCCAAATCCCCGTTCCCATCCATTCATCAAACCCTAACCCTCTTCCCCCGGGCTGTGTGGTTTTATATTGAGGTGTGATGTTACTACATTAAATCTACACCAACAATTGATTACACGCTTGCTGGGGCAGATGTGGTGAAAGCAACACCAATGAAATCAAATGTCAACGAGGCAGGGTGAGGATCTTCTTCTGCTAACCCCCCCTAGCTCTCTGTATGTACTTGTGTACAAGGCAATTATTTTCCCAAAGTGACCCAATGAATAAATCTGAATAATTGCTGGCATTTTTTGAATTTATTTTAGAGCATTTAAGTCTACAAATTGGATTGTGTTTTATTGACTTCAACACAACTACAGTTATCTTCTTGTACTTGGCAGTCCCCGACACCATTGATTTCTTTGAGTTCGTTTAGCAGTTGCAATATTGTTTGTATTTTTTGTCAGTCTTATGTACTATATTTTTCTACTTCTCCCACATTCTCTCTCAGGCAAATGACTGTCTTTGTTTTTGTTTGCCAATGCGAGTGCCAGTGTCTAGTCTTCTACTACCATCACACAACCACAGCCTATTCTCTGTTGTCTTGGGAAACCATGCAGCCCTTGCGGTGCAAAACTCAATCATCATCAATCATAGGTAAGAAGAGAAGTTTGCTGGGAGGTATAATGGAGGACAGGCTGTTACTAGTACTAATAGGACAAATATAACTGAGTGAGGGGTACCGCATCTATCTGTTTGCATGTTACACATGTGGTCAATTAATAAAGTATTTCAATCAAACATTGGCCGCTGTCCTGCATCTAGATTAAACCTTGTGACATACAACAGTAACCCCACCACAAAATAACATCATATGTGTAAGTTTAAAATAAATAACATTTATTCATATAAAAAAATATTCTAGTCCTATCCCATCCCTATCCCCACCCTAACCCCAACCAATGTCCAAATCCAAAGAATGTCCCACAAAAGTAACCCCAACACCCAAATCCCACCCACCAACAAAAGTATTAAAAAAGGGGCAAATCAGCAGGGTCCATTACAAGTGGCGGGCATTGAGGTATTTGTCCCCAATGATCCTTACGCGCTCCTCTAATTGGTCCTCCAGCTTGGCCACCCGGAGGAGAAGTTGTTGCCGAAATGCACAGCACCTACATTTGCATCCATGCTGTGAGGGGGTGGCAGATGTTAAATGCCGGCTGTGAACGGCTGCCTGGCTGCGGAGCCATACTCCTGCAGGTGGTGCTTTGCTGGGGCCAGACGCATTGGAAGAGGCAGCAGCTGTTGCCGCCGCCTCTTCCTTCTCCTCCTCGGCCACCAGCCGGCGGTACTCTTCCACAATGGCCTGCAGTTTCCGTTGCCGGGGCCTGGCTGCCAACTTCTTCCTTTATGGTTTTTGGGAAGGAGTATGAGTATCTATAAAAAAAGAAACAGAATTGTAACTGAGACTATTCAAAATTAATTCAACAGTACAATGTGGCATAGTAGCACTACCAAGTGCAGTACATACAGTTGGTGTCAACTTTTAGTATCTATCTAATCTATCCTCCTGCTTCCCCTGCCTATAGCATTTGTTGAAGTTTTTTCCGGCATTACACTTGCCCTAGTACAATGGGTGGACTTGAGTACACAGAAGAACACCATTTTTTTTTGTAGCTCCTTTTATATTTTCAAAGTAACACTCAGCTTCCAGTGACAGTCTCCACCTATGATGAATATAATACATTTAGGGGGCATCCACCCATTAAAGTAAATGTCTATCATTCTTTTTTATCGCCTTAGCTGGTTTCACTTTCACCTGCAACCACCCTTGCATCCACTCATTCCTTGCCTTGGGTTTCATTGACACAAACTCCGCTCATGATTCTTGCTATCCACTATATCCATGCACCTATATTGTTTTGCCCAATGAGGCCTGCATTTTCTTTCACCTTCCAGTTCTACCAATCCTTCAACAACCCATGCATCGGATTCATATCAGCCACGTGCATGAACCTTCCAAAGTATCCTTCTATGGTAGTCTTATTATTACATCTCTTTAGTCCTTGCACCCTAGTTCACCTCTTTCCCTTTTTGTTCAACACATCCCTCAAGGTCATCTGATCTGACTTTTAGTCTTCTCCATAACTTTTACAGCTGAGTTGGAGTCTGATAGAAGAGGCCTTGTTTACTCAACTCACACTGTAATGCTGCAAAGGGTGTCTTCTTAAACCATTGTATATTGTTGAGTAAAACTTCAAATTCCTACTTTCTTAAGTCTCATAGCACAGTGAGGGAAATGTTCCCCTTCCACCTAGTAATAAAAATAAGTAATGAATATAACTTACCACCACCCACCGCTGAACTTTCCTCCCACACTGATGCTCCTGCAGGTGCCACTGTCCCCTCCTGGATGGCAATCGTATCGCCGCTGGCCCCGTCGGCACTGTTGTTTGGTAGTGATTGTGCACCTATAAAAGCAAGTACACCTTTTTAGATGCCTGCACACCTCCCCCTATTTTACTAGTTGTATTTTTTTCACCAAGAGTGAAGATTGAAAAAACAGTTACATACAACATAAATCGTTGTAACTAGTCCAAATTGCGTCCTACTGTACAGCAGTCACATAAGACTGAGTTTAGCTTTAATTTATCAGAGGGTCCCTAGGGTCATCTAATCTCTACTCCTAAGCTCGTCTTTGGAAAGTTAGCCTGAGCCATATAACCATTTTAGATCCGGGTCTCCTGCTTTGCCCATGTTACCTCGCAGCTTGTTGCACAGTAAGAAAGACACCTCTGAGGCCACATGAGTGTTGCATATAACTAAAGAGGTTGACAAACCAGTATTGTTAGTCCCTTTTGCTTACCCATGTTGAACTTTTTGCCATGACTGCTAAAAACTGGCATAGTTGTATTCACTGTCTAACGTGCAACATTTTTCTCATAGGCAGATGAGAAGATTGCCTTCTACGAAACAGAGATTTGCAGAGCTTTCGAATGATGCATGTGTAACCAGTATACGTTCAACGGTGAGGGGTCTCACACAATTCACACATTTCTCTATCGTGCACTATATGTACAAAATGTATAGTACTTAATCTTTATCTTGCATGGTGGAGCTGGATGTTTTTCATGGAAATACTTACAAGTTACAAGTCAACAATACAAAGCTTGTTTTAAAAAAAATAAAGTTTTTGAACTTGCACATAGACACTGTGGTTATTTTGAGTGTCTGGGGTGTTGTGGACTGAAACGAGTGAGTGAGCGAAAGGTTTTCTTTAACTCTGTTCTGGGTTGTGTGATAAAATCATTGGGTATATATATCTAACTATCTTCGTGTGGGGGTCGGGAGTGGGACAAATGACTATGACTGAGACACTTAGGTAGGTAGATGGTCATTGGATTGTGGGTTCTTCTGACTAAGTTCTGTGACTAGGGTGTAAGGTGTAAGAAGTAAGGTCCAACCTCCCTATCACCAACATCCTATTTTCTTGTGCATAGTTCTGTATGTGCGGGAATAATAACCACAACAGTAGTAGTAGTATACTAACCGAACAAACATTAGTAGGCAAACATCTGGTTGCGCATTTTGTTGGTGGGACAACGCAAAAGACAGGAGTGGACCCAGTGGCTACAGCTATTCTATCACAGCTTTATTCAAAAGAATACCTTAACTAAAGAGTGGCAAACAGGGCAAGCTTAGCTACAGCTAATAGTAGTAGCACAGAGAGTCATAGTAGCACAGAGAGTCATAGGGCAGAGGCAGTTTGAAGGAACTGAGTCAGGGATGGCATTGGATACCCAAAATGTGGAAAGCCAATTGAAGACCAAAGAAGGTTTTGCTAACATCGAATTAGGAAGGAACCTTAATAGGTTGGAAAAAATAAGGTTTGTTATTAAGTTAGGGAAATATAATTGTTAATAATATAAACACTGTAGGACTTAATGGGGCCAGCAGCAGGGTCCTCAGTAGAGGAGCGCTCCTTTTCTGGTTTTCCCGCCGACTCGGACCCCGTCTTAATTGCCCCTGGGTGGTGCTGATCATGTAAGAAATAATAAAGAAAGAGAAACATTGAGTGCTGTGAAACAAAGACATCATTCAAAAATCCTCTCAAACATTTTAGGGAACAACAATTCCAATAAAACTGACTATGAAGTATAAATGACTACTGGCTTGTAGGATTCACAGACCGTCTACTTATAGAACACTAATCAAATGTTCCATAAGCATTCTGATTGCAGAATATACTAACAAAGCCAGTACCACCTGACCTACTCCACCTATTCCAGAATCCAGACTGGCCAATTGTTCAGTAAGTCGGCATTTCCATTTTATTTTTGCCAGCAAACATGCATAGATGAGATGGAGGACACATGCATAAATTTGTGCATACACGGAATTGTTGGTTGCCTGCGTCATATGAACTGCTACTGACTGACGTGACCATGCTATTGCTGCTAAGCCTACCACTCAGTAAACAAACTTCAAACCGGTTCTATGGAGGGGTGGGATGAATAAGAACTAACTAAGCATTCAGTGACAGAGGAGGCGTCATGCAGACCGTTAAAAAAATATGATCTAATACTTTCCATCCACCACTATTTCACTAAAGGACGATGTAAGGACTCGACTCTAGCAATAGCTTTAACTCACTTCAGTTCTCTAAAAACTCTAACATTAATAATCACCTGCCCAAGCTAGCGCAAAGTTACAAACCAGTAAGAGAAGTGGCGAGCAGCACCTGTGTCAAACAATAACAGAAAATTTTGAGACAGAATTGATCTGCAATGTAACTAAGCGCACCAGTAATCGTGTTACTTATTCGTCCAAGAATTATACGCAATTCATATACTACTAGATTATATATTAAAATATTAATTTTACTAGCTACTCACCAAGCCCCACAGTCTCGACACCTAGCAGCTCCAACAGGTCCTGCTCCCTGTCCAGAATGTCTGCCCACCGGTGGGCCAGCGGCTGGTGGGTGCGACGGTAGACTTCCCGGTGCACCTTCGCCCACGGGTGGTGAAGGTCCTCTGGGAGGTAACCAGAGCCTGGCCTGCTGCCTGCTGCCAAGGTCAAGGGCGCTGGATAAATAAAAACAGGGCGGCCACCTCCGCCTCCCCGAAAAGATCCCGGGCCTACACCCCTGCAGGTCGCAGTCTGCCGCAAGGCAGCCGGCTCTTGGGCGCAGACGCCTTGCCCTTTGAGCCAGTTCTGCTGCTCCCCTTTTCCATGGTTCTGGGGTGGAGGTGGAGGTGGAAAAGAAAAGTTAGAACACAAGGAAAAATAGTTAGGGGGAAGAAGTAGGAGCTTAAATAAAGAAGTAAAATAAAATAGTAGAATAGTTTAAAAACTAGGCCCAGAACCATAGCATAGGGTGTGAAAAACAAGATGGCCACGCCCATCGCGACCACGTGGGTAAGTTTGCGCGCGATTTCATGCGAACACACACTTTGTCAGCGTGAACAAGTAGTTGTGTTCCCGAACAAGACGTGCACCACGCAAACATGTTATACGCGACCCGGAAGAGGAAATAGGGGACCCGAGTGGGCGGGACAATTGAAAAAACAAGATGGCCGAGCGCAAAGCCCATCACATGGGTAAGGTCGCACGCTACAATCCCCCGAACACGCAGACAGCACCCTGAACATGCACAACGCGCTCCAGAGCAAGGAAAACGGCTCGCAAACGGGTCCAGCAAGCTACTACGCACGCTCACGAAGCTAGCGTAGTGCAAGAACGTCTTTGCATAGCTTCGAGAAGCGCGACTACGCGTACTACGCCCAGGGTAAATCATCATCCTCACTAGCACCAGGCCCAGCCATAATATTATCGGAAGCGGATTGGCTAACTCATCAAGGGTTTGCTCGTTCCAGTGCTGCGAAGGCCAAAGGCCAAAGATGGTACGCAAAGTGGAGCAACCGTGGAGAACTCTGAGTTGATGGTGCAGGCCTATCTGGATGACCCAACGGAGGTCTTTGTTAGTACGAACCCAATGCAGTATTGGTACAGGAAAATGGATCTATGGCCCCTGATCACCAACCTGGCTAAAAATGATTTGTCTTGCCCACTCGCAAGCGTGTCTTCTGAACGTGTTTTCAGTGCTGCTGGTGCCATTGTAACTTCAAAAAGGACCCACCTCTCGGTCAAAAATGTGGAGAGGTTAAACCTGATCAAGATGAATCAGCACTTGATAGCACCAGATTACAAAGTACGTGAATGCACGCAGGAAGAAGAGGACACCGACTTAGGTGACGGAAGTTCTTCTCTGTTACCTGACCTACTCCCGCCTCATTTCATGGAGTTTGAGGACAAGCTCTACTTCCTTGACACCGAGCACTGAAAATGACTTCCTTTTTTTCGTCCTCATTCACTTTTATTCCTGTGTGTCTTTCTTTGTTTTGCAACTTTTACCACAACAAAACTCTAATCACCTAATCACAACAAGTCCATCAGCAGCACTCTCTTCATCTTATATTCCTTATTGATTTGAAGGTGCCGCAGTCTGCATTCCTGAGGTTCACAAGTTCACAACTCAATCATGCTCCTTTTTACTCCTCCTCCAGACTCTCCCTATCCATTTCCCTCAAGGCAGATGGATGGATTACGACGAGTCCCCTCAAGTGGGACTGAAATTACTGACTGACTACATGCTTGCTGATTTCTGACTGAGTTACTTCTGATATTGACAGGAGAGGCTGCCCTGTGGGCCCTCACTTTCCGAAGAAGATGGAGAAAAAAAGTAGAACAGGTAATGAATAATTGAGAAGATGGCATGCAGTGGACAGCAATGGCTGTCTGGCTCTGATGAAACCAACTGCTGTTTGTTTTTTGTGCATGAAAATGAGTCATATGTCTTGTCTTAGTTATTATTTAATCTTTCACACAGTAATTGTAACTCATGTCAACAACTTTTTTTTTTGACCTTGTTTAATTAAAATTGTACTTCAAATTCAGGGGCCACTATATTGTATTTCACAAAATATGCAAAATGTCCTTGAGCAGACTCACTTGCCAATATACCATGATGATTGATTGAATAATATATCTTTTTTCTTTACAGTCACTCACTGGGATGGATGGATCATCAGCGTCGGTTTACGGAAGAACTATGGCCACTTCGTGAGTGGCAAACAGGTAAACCAGTCTACCACAACTACTACAGCAGGACTACATGCTGTCTATTTGTGGTATGTATTGGTCGAGGGCGAGGCAGTGTACTGTTGTTGTTATGCCAGGCAGAGTCCACTCCAGACAGCAGTTCATGTAAAATTGGGGCTATGTGGCTTGCTGCATACAATTAGATATGTGTTGTCTGTATGACAAAGAGCCTGGGTATGCTGCATCAGGTTGCTTCACTCAGTGGTGCCTGCCTTGACCCTCTGCATGGCACTGCCTCAAGCTTGGGCCAAACATCCGTTATGTTTGCAAAATTTGCTGTTTTTCAGTATTTAGCAAATCTTGCGAAAAGTACCGAAAAATCGCAAATTCTTGAGCGGAACAGATTTTTGGCCCATGCTTGTGAAAGGGCCATGCAGATGGTCAAGGCAGGCACCACTGAGTGAAGCATCCTCCTGATGTAGCATACCTAGGCTCTTTAACACAGACAGACAAAGCATATCTACGGTAGGGTTCAGTGCGATTTACTAGGGTTTTTGGGTTTAAGTTGGATTCTAGGGCTCAGGGCCCGATGCAGGCTCATTCATAATGATGTTGGCAATGTTTTAGGGGGTTTGGTGTTCTTTGGTCCAGAATTGGCAGAATTTTGGCCTTTTGGGTGTTTTGCTGGTGCGTGTGTTTGGGTGAAAACGAAGTGAAAACTAGTCGTAGACCTTCTTCTTCAAAGAGTGCAGTGGTTCGATTTTGTTCTGCCTTGCTGAGATTCTTGTGAATCGCTGGAACAAGTGACTGTCCAGGTAAGTTTCAAGAGGATCGAAGTAGTGGAAGTGCTGAAAACAGCAATGTTTTGTGAACTGCGCAATCTGCCATGTTTTGAATATACCAGTATTGCATGTTTTTGGGGGCTGTTTTGGGGGTGTTCTAGATTTGTGGGGGACGGTGTGGGGGTTTGGGAGCACTGCTGGGATAGCATAATTTTGATTGGAAGTGATTTGAAGAAAATCCATGGTGGGAAAGAGGAGTTAGGGCCTAGCTGCAGAGCGCGTTTGGACCGATGTTGACTGGTTGGGTGAAAATGTTCTAAGTATGAGTTTTTGCATTTTTGCTTTTTGCCTGTTTAGGGGTGTTCTGATTTTTTGCGGGTGGCTGCAGGGGCCTGGGTGCATAGCTCGGAAGATCTAATATCGGAATCAAGTGTTTTGGACCAAATGCATGGTGAAAAAGTTTTTCTGTTTTTGCTCACTTGCCTGTTTTTGGGGTGCTGTTTGGGGGGCGTCTAGATTATTGGGGGTGGGTTTTGGATTATGGGAGCACTGCTGGCAAAGTTTTTTTTCCAGAAAATCCATGGTGGAAAAGGGGAGTTAGGGCCTAGCTACAGAGCGTATTAGTACTGAATTGAAGGTAGGCCCATTTTTGCTTTTTGCCTGTTTGGGGATGTTCTGCTTTTTGGCGGGTGAGTGCAGGGGTCTGGGGGCATTGCTGGGAAGGTCTAATACTGGATAAAAGTGGTTTGGAGAAAATCTGAGGTGAAAAAGTTTTTGCGTTTTTACTCACTTGAATGTCTTTGCGGTTTTGCTTTTTGGCTGTTTGGGGGTGTTAAACTTGTTTTTCGCCTCGGTTGACAGGTCTGGGGGCATTGCTGGGAAGGACTAATACCGGATAAAAAGTGGTTTGGAGAAACTCCATGGTGGAAAAGTTTTCACTTTTCAGAGTTTTCGCTCACTTTCGTGTTTTCGGGGGCCTGCTTGGGGGGGTTCCTGGTGTTTGGGAGGGGTTGGGGGGTCTTAGAGCAACGCTGGGTATGGATACTTTTGATTGCAAGTGGTTTGAAGAAAATCCATGGTGGCAAAGGGGAGTTAGGGCCTAGTTGAACAAAGCGTTTAACACTATTTTTAACTTAGGGCTCGTTAGGGTTAACAGTATTGCATTTGTTTAGGGGTGTTCGAGATTTTGGCAACTGGGTTCTGGGGTCTACTCTTGGAGTACTTGGCGAGAAATGTCTAATTTTGGTTGCAAGTGGTTTGAAGAAAATCCATGGTGGGAAAGGGGGGCTTTGTGCCTACTTTACGTTTTGTCACCATTTCCCACTAGGCCTCAGACAGGTAGCAGTATCTCAAGTTTTTTGGGGTCTGATTGGGGGTATTCTACATTTTAGCATCTGGGTTTAAGGGCCTGGGAGCACTGCTGGGAAGGTCTAATTTTGTTCTAAAATAGTAGTTTACAGTACACCTAGCTTGAGGGGAAAGGTCCGCAAAATTCGCCCATACTTATTTATCCTTCAAAAGGAGACTCAGAGTACGCCCTTTTGAAACTATTGTACTGTTGATTCTGAAACTGAAAATGTGACTTTTTGAACTACACAGCGTTAAGCATGGGCAAAATTTGCAAATACGCAATCTGCGAATTCGCGTATTTCCACACGAAATCGCAAAAAAAAATCAGTGAAATCGCAGAATTTTTTGCTATTTGCCCTGGAGTATTTTCTACTGGCTAATCCAGTAAGTGCTCCCTCATTGTGTGAATGTATAGTGCTTTTACTAGACTGTAGCTGCATAAAGGGCCAGAAGATGTGTCTCCAGTGACTATGTGTGCCTGTAACACAGGCACAGGCTCACATGGTCACTGGAGACACATCTTCTTGACCTTTACGCAGCTACAGTGTAGTAAAAGCACTATGGGCCAGATTTACAAGCCGCTTGCTCCTCTTTTGCACCGCAGTTGCGTCACTTTTGTGACACAGCGGCAGCACAAATGATGCGCCATGGTGCTGGGTTTTAATAATGTGATGCATCTGAGAGATACGTCACGTTGTAAAGCCCTGCGCCATCAGGAGGCGTTCCGGAGCAGGGGAGGACGTTCTGGAGCAGGAACGCTTTCCAAATGTGGCTGAGTGAAATCTACAAGATTTCACTCAGTCACTTTTAGGCCAATGCTGTGTCAAAACCCTGCGCCTACTTGAAGCAGGCGCAAAGTTTAACGCAGCATTGGGGAGATACGGCCCCCCAGAGCATTGCTGGAGCTGTGTCCAGCAATGCTGAGAGATGTGTCACGCACCATCAAGATGCGTTCCGGTGCAGGGGAGGGCGTTCCAGCGCAGGAACGCCTCCTAAAGTGGCTGAGTGAAATCTACAAGATTTCACTCAGTCACTTTTAGGCCAATGCTGCGTCAAAACTCTGCGCCTGCTTGTTGAGAAGTGTTGCTCACTGGTTAGAGGAGGCAGACCTGGAAGCAGAGGTCAGCCCGGGACCAGGGTTCAATTCCCGGCTCGGCTGGGTCTTGAGTCCTAATATGTCCATGGACTCGAAAATTCTTGCTCCGGTGCCTACTCGATTCACGGGTTCACACTCTGCGACTCTGGGCAATAGCTTGCTTAATCTCCACAACGGCCCCTCACGGTGGGATGCCTGGCTTTCACCTTGCGGATACCCTGCCGGGGTTATCTCACAGGGGAATACCAGGACGGGTTCCTTAAGCAAGCGCTTAGAAACCGGTGGTGATTTGTGCTATATAAATTCATGTACATTTACATTTACATTTGAAGCAGGCGCAAGGCTTGACGCAGCATTGGGGAGATAGGGCCCCCCAGAGCATTGCTGGAGCTGCGTTGCGCTTGTGACGCAGCTCCAGCCTTGCGCTGCTTTTACGGCACAGATGCGTGACGCATCTGGGCCATTTATGCCACATGGTGCACCGCATTCTAAATGCGGCGGACCATGGGTGGCAGAGCTGCGGTGCACAATAACTGGCGCATCCTGGGGATGCGCCAGTTATTGTAAATCTGCCCCTATACATTTAGCCAACGAGGGAGCACTTACTGATTAGACAGTAGAAAGTACTCCAGTTGAGTAGAGGTATTGCACAAAATGGTGGCATCTTCGTGGACAAACACGCAGGGCGGGATTCATTATGCCCCCTGTTAGACTCGTTTTTTGTGCCCTTCTGCCCTCTGTTAGACTCGTTTTTTCCTTGTTTTTGTGCCCTTCTGCCCTCTGTTAGACTCGTTTTTCCCTTTTTTTCTGCCCTTCTGCCCCCTGTTTGACTCGTTTTTTGTGCCCTTCTGCCCTCTGTTAGACTCATTTTTCCCTTGTTTTTCTGCCCCTCTGCCCTCTGTTGGACTCGTTTTTTGTGCCCTCTGCCCTCTGGTATTCCCTTGTTTTTCTGCCCTTCTGCCCTCTGTTAGACTCGTTTTTTGTGCCTTTGTGCCCTCTGTTAGACTCGTTTTTGTGCCTTTCTGCCTCCTGTTAGACTCGTTTTTTGTGCCCTTCTGCCCTCCGTTAGAATCGTTTTTCCCTTGTTTTTCTGCCCTTCTGTCCTCTGTTAGACTGTTTTTTGTGCCCTTCTGCCCTCTATTAGACTCGTTTTTCCCTTGTTTTTCTGCCCTTTGTTAGACTGCTTTTTGTTAATTTCTGCCCTCTGTATCACCACATCATCATTCAGCGCTACCTCAGCATCACTCAGCACCACCACAGCATAAATCAGCACCACCACAGCACCACTCAGCACCACCACAGCACCACTCAGCGCCACCACAACATCACTCAGCGCCACCACAGCATCACTCAGCCCCACCACATTAACACTCAGCATCACAATAGCACCACTCAGCACCACCACAGCATCACTCAGCACCAATACAGCATCACTCAGCACCACCACAGCACCACTCAGCACCACCACAGCTCCACTCAGCGCCACCACAGCATTACTCAGCACCACCACAGCATCACTCAGCACCACGACATTATCTCTCAGCACCACCACAGCACCACTCAGCACCACCACAGCATCACTCAGCACCACCACAGCATCACTCAGCACCACCACAGCACCAATCAGCACCGCCCCAGCATCACTCAGCACCATCCCAGTATCACTCAGCACCACCACAGCACCACTCAGCATCACCACAGCACCACTCAGCACCACCACAGGGCAGCACCACTCAGCGCCACCCCAGCATCAATCAGCGTAACCATTCAACAACAACTGGTTCAAATATGTTCTCTCAATGTTTCATGCTTTATTACAAATGTCACAAAAAGATGTTAATATTTCACTCTGTTCTTGGATTTTTGTCACAATAAAATACAAAGAACATAATCTTCACAAAAGTTATTTACAAAAGTTTAAGCTATTGCCATTATAAATTAAAATCCCTTTTATTTGAGTATTAATTATTTAAAAAAATTAAAAGCCATTGTAATTTGTAATATCAATACATCTAAGTCACATGAATACAAAACATGTTCAATTACAAATGCTATAGGTGTCACATTTGTGAAAGTTATAACTATTGTCATTGTAAATGACAAAGGTATTAATTTAGCTATTTTCAAAACCAACACATAAATAAAAAAAATTGTAATTTACAAGACCAATAGCTCAAACTTTCTTAATGCGAGACCTATTGCATTGCAGATGCTTGTTTTTATATCTGTCAGTGCTTCCTGTTGAGGTTTAATTTTCGTGACAGGCGCCTCATTGCCTACTTGTAACTATTCTCTGACCCTGCTTCAAGGGTCAGAGCAGGGTCAGAGAATAGTTGCAAGTAGGCAACGAGGCGCCAGGAAGCACTTACAGGCTTACAGCAGCAGGTGCCCAAGTTAAAGTTAATTTCTTTGTAACCCTTTTGTAAAAGGTTACAAAAAATTAGCTTCAACTTTTGCACCTGCTGCTGTAACTCTGTAAGTCACAGCTTTCCAAACTTTTCATGTTGGTGACACACTTTTTATGCATTCCTGCTTTATTGACACGGTAATGCGCGTGAGCGCAGCTCGTGAGCTTGAACCACCTAGGGGAGGTTCGGGGGGGGGGTGGGGATCTCCCCCGAGAAAATTTTGAAAAAATAGTAGGCAAATGGTGCGTTTTCAAGCAAATTTGAGAAAGCAGGAAGGTTAATAAAGCAATTGTGAATCTGTTCTAACAAAGACAGCACCCCCCAAACCATGATAGCAAAACCAAAGATAAGCTTAAAATAAGACTTATTGAAAGTCAACGTGGAAGACTAAACGGCGACTTTTAAAATAGCATCATACCCAATAACAAAGCTGTGGAAGCTTTAGCCTTTTGGAAAATGTGCTTTTTCAACTTTCATGTCACCCACCAAACCAAGGTGGGGGAAAAAGTGCTACAAGTAGCTTCATGAAAATATTTTAAGTACTTTACACCTATAGGACGTAAATCAATTTTTACCATCCCAGCAAACTTAGTGAAAGCGGAGTACAATATAACCTGTATTGTGAGCTCTTTTATAACCTTACATGTAAATCAGGTGGCCATATATCTGATACTCGACAGCATAAGATAAACATAGCAGTATTCACAGAAATTCATCATCCTTTTGGCATTTGAGAATTGAGTTTCTACTTTCCAGGGATTAGTCAATTTCATAAACTTCAATAACTTGCAAAGAAACTACTTTTACCCTTTTGACTCCCCCACCCTATCAAATTGTGACCCACTGAAATCTCACAGAAAATGAAGAGAACAAATTAATGCAGTTGGGGGCTGGGTGGAGGGGACTGGTAGATAATGCCCAAGTGGAGCCTTTTTTAAGCGGTATTACAAACTGCATTCACGTGTACATGTTTTAATCTTTATACATATGCTGCATAGTGCATTAGCGCCTGAAAGTGTTAGGAAATGTGTTCATAGCGGCCAAGGTTTCAGATTGCTACGTGTGACATTTTCATGATATCATTGTGATTATGAATGACATTTGATAGAGTATGAGTGTCAAGCAAAATGAAGGAATAAAGAGAAGGGAAACATATATATATATTCCCAATTACAACCATTTGCACAACGAGAAGCGTATTTTAAGCTGTTTAATGTACGATACGTTAAACAGCAAATAAAACAAGTAAACATAGCCATATGTCTTTATCAGCTACAATCTACTTATTGACATTGCGAAAATTAGGAATAATTGTTTCTAGTTCAGTTGAAAAGTTAATTATACGCAGGATATTTCCGTGCTTTCTTGCCCAACTCAATGGCGCTAACAGTAATATTAGCTGCTGAGAAGGATGAAATGGACAGACAGCCCTGATGGGCCGCACCAAAATCAGCCAAAACCTGATCAGCAAAACGATGTGAGAACATTAGGATCTTTGCCGCGCACAGTGATGCCCCGTGTGACTGTGTGTGTCGCCCACCCCAATTCTGTAGTCTTTTTCATGTTGGTGATTAATTTGGTGTGGCCCACGCGAGTGGGATTTCTACACAGTGTGCACGGGAAGACTTGACAAGCGCGACTTTTGCTGCCATCTAAATTGTGTCGACTTTCAACTTCTGACAGCGATAATAACGGGACCCCTTCTATAGTATTTGTAGGTCGGGAAAAGAGAGGAAGGCAAAACACAAATCAATATCACAATATTTCCCTCATTGACCAACAGTTTTTCAGATATACCAGTGACCACAAAACTTATTTGCATATCAGAATTTGAATATATTATTTTTTATTGTATAGCAGATAGTTTTTTATGATTAGAAAGTAACTTTTTGCATTTTAAGAATTAATTTTTTATACAATACATTAGCATTATTGGTAAATGTTTTTAACCAAGACAATTATAGAACAAAATCCTAAAAATTGATTATATATACAATAACATTACTTAGCGTCCTCCTGATTGCTTACCAATACAGCCACTCCAATCATACAAAAACATTCACTCCCATACAACTCTCAACATACAATATCTGAAAATGATAGAGGATAATGGTCATGGAAAAAACAACTTTTCTCCTGTCAACATTACGGGTCTCAAAAAAAAAAAGAAGAGAAATTTAGAGACTCAGCACATTAAGACTCGCTCGTCCTTCGTTTCACCCTTCTTTAACTTTTTGTTCTTCACATCCCTAAACTACATCTGATATGACTTGGCTTCACAATAAAAATTTGCCAGCTGAGTTGAGTAAAATAGAGGGGGCCATTGGTTACCCGAGAAGTACTGCCGCCGTCTTCTCCGTGATAGCCCAAAAAGTAGTTCTAAATTAGTAACTGTTCTTAACAGCACAGTCTACTTATACTAGTGTACTGTGTACTACTGTACAGTACATCATACACTCCTTTGCGAGCCTACTCAAAAACATTTCAATTGGTAAGGAGTATAATAACATACCACCGTACTCCGCTGCTGAGTCTTCCCACCCTCTTTTGTAATGTTAATGTTAGTATGTTAGTATGTATTTGTAAGCGCTCGTACGCCCGGGGGCTTCATGGCGCTATAGTAAGGAACGAAGCGCGTAGGTCACAGTAGAGAGTAAGCAGCTCAGCAATGCGCCTGAAAAAAGAGCCAGGTTTTCAGGGAGTGTCTAAAACTGAGGATGTTGTCATTCAGTTTCAGATGAAGGGGAAGAGAGTTCCAGAAGCCAGCTGCGAGATGGTCAAAACAGCTGCCTCTGAGACGTTTCCTCTTGTAGGATGGGACGGTCAGAAGGGATTTGTGAATGGACCGGAGATTGCGGGAAGGGATGTATCTCTTAAACATGTCTCTAATGAATAGGGGGCCAGAGTCATGCAGAGATTTTAATAAAATGCACCCTGTTTTAAAAGCCACACGCTGCTCCACAGGCAGCCAGTGTAGCTGTTTCAAGCCAAGTCTAACAGACTGCCTCTTAGAGAGATTCAAGAGAAGTCTAGCTGCCTGATTCTGGACCAGCTGAAGGCGTTTTAGCTCTCCAGTTTGAAGCCCAAAATAAAGGCTGTTGGAGAAATCTAATCTGGACAAAACCAGGGAGATGACAATCTGTGTGAGGGCAGCCGGAGAGAAGAAGCAGGCGATTTTCTGGATTTTCTTCAACTGAAAGAAGCTAGCTGAAACAACTGCTCCTACTTGTTTTTTTAGGGAAAGGTCCTCGCTAATATAAATTCCCAGGCTCTTAACCGAGGAAGACTTGGATGGAGGGGCTCCCATACTGGAAGGCCAAAAGCTGGGGTTCCAACTGAGTGCACTCTGTCCAGGCAAGACCAGTTCGGTCTTGCCTGGGTTAAGTTTCAAATGATTGCAGTTCATCCAACTCAAAATGTGGGACATGGTGTTTTGAAATTCGACCACAGAGTCCTTGGTGTTCAAAGGGAAAATGAGCTGCAAATCATCTGCATAGTTGAAGATGGTAACTTTGGCTTTTCTAAGGGAGTACAGAAGGGGACGTAGATACAAATTAAAAAGCAGAGGTGATAACGAAGAGCCCTGTGGGACTCCGCAGGTGGTAGGTATGGTAGGGGCAGTGAAGGGTCCCAATCTTACAGATTGAGTACGGCCAGTGATAAATGAGCGAATCCAGCTCAGCGCAAGGCCCCTGAGACCTGCCTACTTGACACGGTCGACCAAGATGGTATAGTCGACCGTGTCGAACGCAGCAGAGAGGTCCAGTAGCACCAGAGCCTGATGGATCCCTTCGTCCGCATTCCGCCTCAGAGTATTCTGCACCGAGAGAATAACTGCCTCAGTAGAATGGCATGGGCGGAAGCCAGCCTGGTTGGGTGCAAGATACTCTGATTCTTCCAAAAATTTGGAGATGCTGTTGCAGACATGAGCCTCCAGAAGTTTGGCACAGTAAGGCAGCAAGGAAATGGGCCTATAATTTTGCGGGTCTAGCGGGTTGGCTCCTACTTTTTTTATCAGGGGAATAAGAAGGGCTTTTTAAATTTGTCTGGGACTTTACCCTGAGTGAGCGTTCCATTCAGTAAAGAAAGTATACCCACAGGAATGCTGGTTCCCACTTCTTTCAGAATGTGAGGGGGGCATATGTCATCAGGGGAACCTGATTTAACCTTGGCGAGGAGTTTGGATAAAATGGTACTGTCAACGGGGGGGAAAAGTTTCAGGGTCGCAGTGTTATAAAAGGTGTCAGACAATAGGAGGGGGGACTGAGTAATGGGGATGCTTTGTTTGATTGTGCAGATTTTATCAAAGAAAAATGAGTTTAACGAATTACAAAGCTCCTGAGTGGGGACCACCGGGAGAGAAGTTCTATCGCTGGCGCTCAGATTCTCCACGATGTTGAACAGTTCTTTAGATTTATTGTGGGCATTAAGGATTTTTTTGAAAAATAATCGGTTTTATGTTTCTGAATGAGTTTTTGGTAGTCCTTTCGGGCCTTACAGTAGTTAGCTCTATCTAGTTCTGAGTAAGCTGTTCGCCACTTACGCTCCATTTGATGGACTTCAAGTTTAAAAGTTTTCAAAAGACCTTTTGGCCGACATAAGTGTGGCAGGGTATGCTCAGACATGAGTCCCTTGCTAACTTTGCCACTGGATTCAAGCAAGCCGGGCTGAAGACGGCTGGAATGCCAGAAACCGGTCCTCGGAAGCTTGTTTCAGGTCCAGGGAGGACATGGCTTGGAAGTTCGGGCTGGACTGTTCCCATGAGGCACAGGGTCAGACTGATTTGCATATAGCCATGTCTGAACTGGGGTGGCAGAGTGGGCTAAAGAACGGTGATGGATTAAACCCAGATCTTTTGACTGGGTGTGAGTGTTTGATTGATTCAGATGCTCCGTCCATCACCACCCGCTTTTGTACTGAGTCTTTCCCCCCAGCTCCTCCTATTGGCACCGCCGCATCCAGATTGGACCCCTCCGCACTGCTGGCCCCTGCACTGGTGGTCAACTGTACCGCATACGATGTTGTGACGTCTAGGAAAAACATGTCATTTTCAGATGCCATACATAACCCCCTATTTTGTCTCGTAATGGAAGAAAATGTTACATAACACATTTTATATTACTGGGTTTTTTAGGAGGAAGTGTTAACCTTTTATATGCTTATTCCATTAAATGCACCATTATTTTCATTACAGAAAGAATATTCCATCGCCCTTCTGCCAGACGATTCACCAACTACTAGTAAGTCATCACCAGCAGTACTTTAAGTACTTTAAAGAAGGTAGGGGCTCCGGTACAGTTATTCGAATAATTTAATGTGTCTGTTAACTATTATTAAGTTTGAGTCATAGTAATTTCTTTCATGGGAATGTTGTTTAAACTTTAACGTCATCGTCATCCATCACCATGGCTCGCTCTGAGTACTACGCTATTTATGTTTTCATTCATTCATTGAAAATAAAACTTTAAAACTACTACTGCACTTGGCAGTCATGTTTCAGTGACTCAGATAGGCCAGGACTCGGCGGTAGTCTTCTTCTGTTCTTCTGGGTCGTAAAATCATTGGTCAGACACACTAGATAGTCGGTCAGGGGATTGGGGGTTTAACTTCTGTTCAGACTGAGCTATGTCCAAAGTCGAACTGCACCTATCATCAACAATGTCCTATTTCTCTTGTCCATACTTCTTTGTGTGCAGAATAGTCCCTAAAACATTAGCGGTATGGGATTGGCTCCTCTCAAATCAAAAAGGCGACTGCTACCTTTTACTTGATGTAAACAATGACATTTTGTTGTTGGATATTGTCAAAGCACTTACATTAAGAAGACTGGAATAGACAGCAAGGGCAACCCAGAGGACTGCACTCAGTGCCTAGAGCTATTGCTGGATCAGAGTTTTGTTTCACACCATTTGCCGACTGGGCAGGCTTAGCTACCTACAAAGACCGACTCATAATTGTAAATAGTAGTAGCACAGAGAGTGATGGTAGAGCAGGATAAGAATGTAAAAAGTAGTCAACATTGGAAGAAGATCAAAGACTATTTTGTAAAATATAGAAACAGTTTGTAATGAATAGGAGCTGTAAAAGTTAGGGAAGTATAAGTATTAATATAACAATAGAAAATCTTACTGGGGCCAGCAGAAGAGCCTGCCAGGGACTGATCCTGTCCACCTTCTTCCACCGGAGTCTCACTCGCCGCCGGCGCCATGCCCCTGGGAGTTGCTGGTGAACATGAAATAAAGAAACACAACATGGATGATTGTTTTTTGGAAATATTTGAATTCTTTGAACACAATCTAAAATTATGTCGGGGAAACAAATTAACAACAATTGCATCTGATCTGGTCAACTAGGATGATAGTAGTACAGTATTGCAGGATTCGCAGAACGTCTAATAGGAAAGTTATGTAATTCACTAACTACACCAACACCAAAAATGTTCTGCTACGACTGCCATCACTCAGCAGCACAAGACGTCACGTGACAGGGACAGTCCATCGCCATGATTGCAGACCACTAACAAATGTCCTATAATAAGTAATAAATAATATACTCAACGTATCAATCCACCACTATCTCTTCAAAGTGGCAGCAGCAGGAGTACAAAGAAGGACTAGACTTGAGTCTACTGTCTCTAGCATCCGCTTTATTGCTCTCAAATGAGTAAAAAGTTGCAAACAAGTAAGCATAGTAGCAACGCCAATAACCAGGCGAGCACCTGCAATGACAGAAACTATTTAAAGATTAATTTACCTGCAATGTAATAGAATCAGCAGCATTCATACTCTACATGAAAAAAATAGATCAGCAATATAACAGAGCAGAAGAAAAAAAATAAATTATTAAATAGCTACTTACCAAGGCCCGAATTCCACCCTTTGGCCAGGAAGCAGAGTTTATTTCCCCATGTTTGTGTCAAGTTTTCTTTTGGTGCTCAATTGTGAGCGTCAATACTATCAGGCCATTTGTGAGTGCCCTTGAAACTTCTCACACTGCTGGAGAGCTCCTGTGAGACTTTGCGCTCACTTGACAGAGCAGTCGAGCAGCTTTGCTGCTTGAAAATGCAGCTTAGAGGCATTTGGAGTGGATTGTCTTCTCAAACTGTCAATTGGAGTTGTTTTTTGTGTGAGAAGCCATTTTTCATTTACTTTTTTTTCAAAGCAGAAGGAAGTTACACAGAGACTCCAAACTCCTGTTCCTGCCCAGCAGGCTCTTCCCAGTGCTTTGTCCCTCTCCTGGTCACTTTTCATTGGGATCACAAGTAAGTTGAGAAACTGATGTATAAGGGTGTTGTTTGTTTGACCAAGAGCATGCATCTGTACTTGTATTCAATGTATTACATTTATTGTTGTGGGGGCCTAGTTTTTTTTGTGCATGAAATTTATCTTCTTTTGTTAAGGACAATTTTGCATAGTTCAGTACATTTTCTCCATATGATTTTTAATAAGTTTGCAATATTGATTGATTAAATTCACTATGTGACCTAGTTTGCCAATGAACACTGAAAGACCATATAGTAAGATCTAGAATGACATCCAAAATCAGTACCACTCAAAGATCTATAACAAATATGAAACCAGTGGTAGGAAATTACAAATGTTCTAACTGCAAATCATGTGAGTCAGCAATAGAGGGAGAGAGTCTAACCTTCAATAAGCAACTTATTAAACCATCAGACCTCAATAATTGCAGAACTGCAAATGTAATTTATTTAATAATCGGTCCTTGCAAAAAGGGTTATGTAGGACAAACAGGCAGAACCCTCAATGTCAGGCTGACCGAACACAGATCGGCAATAAGAACAAAAAAATTAACAGCACCCATGGTGAGTCATTATGTTGAACATAATCATACACCAGAGAATATGGCATAGTATATTCTTGAAAGGATACATCCAAGAATAGGCTTAGAACCAGAAAAGATACGCAAAATGAGAGAAGTCTACTGGATATTTGTATTGGGTACTGCAACTGATGGATTAAATGCAGAAATTCCATGGGAACAAGCAATTATTTAATTTTAAAGGATGGAAATAATAAACTCAAAAATAGGTTGTCTTTTAAAGGGACTAGAGGGAAGGGAAAAGTGAAGTTAAAAACAAATACAATGTATATGTGATGTTTTATCTGAATATATGTGATATGAGATGTTTTATCTGAATATTGCCTGCAGATGGTAGCATACCCTATATTTCCTTATAAGAACCCTTGTGAGATTTCACTATCATTTTACAACATTTTGATCACAATAAACTAAATTGACCAGGACTCATCGACCTGAGTTATTTATGCCACTTCATATTCTAATATTATTGTCTATGAGCCTTTAGCATTCTAGACTCTATATTGTATCCTAATCTGAAAACGAGCGAATACACACCGCTACAAGATGGCGGATCTAGTTAACTCCTATCCGCAAAATCATAAGCCACCTTGTTAATACTGGGCAAGGCAGCAACAGTTCCAAACCACAGGCACAGCACTGGCTCTAAGAAAAGGAAGTTTTTTATTATAAAATTAAAAAACAAGTAAAGACGAATACACCTTAATATCCTCCAGAAATAAACAAAGTCCTCGATGTAATGTACAATATTAGAGTATATAAATATACTCAAGGTCAATATGGACCGCGTCTCCCTACCCTTTAACAATCCCCAAATGTAGTTTAGGAGATCCGCCTTTATCATCCTAATATTGAAACAAAAGCGGAAATTTAACACATATACACCATCATAAGATGGCGGACCCGCTTACCCTCAAACCCAGTACTAGTAGCCACCCGACCGAAATCACGCGAGACCTCGCGAGTTACATTCACACAGAACGGTATTGGCGCCAAAACAGTGGGCTTTTAAACAGAGCAGAGGCCAAAACGCTGTAAATATCCATCGCATCTACAGGAGGGACACGACGTAATGCCCAATTCAAAAAGCTGAAGGTATGTACAAAGAAGAAAAAAACAAGGGACTTTAACTATTTAAACGCGCCGGTTTAACTAGATAAAACAGCTGATATGTCATCCAATTTGTTATTTTAGCCAGAAGATTCTTAAGAGGCAATACACGAGTCGACATCCCTGCGTATTGGCGCCTACATAGTGGGTGTTTAAACATGCAGAGGCCAAAACGCTGCAAATAGCCATCGCATCTATAGGAGGGACACGACTTAATGCTCAATTTAAAAAGCTGAAGGTATGTACCAAGAATAGATAAAAATCAAGGACCTTAATTATTTAAACGTGCCAGTTGAACTATATAAAACAGCTTATATGCCATCCAATTTGTTATTATAGCCAGAAGAACCTTAAGAGGTATAACACGAGTCGACATCCAGCCCAATTAACAAAGGCGATGATACCATTAACTTGTTAAAGAAGATTCATACTCAGAGCAGCCTCATATATACAGGTAGATCATTTTCCTGCCAAGTATTGAGTATAGAAAAAGAGAAAGTCATACCAGTCATAGTATCACAGCTATATATATTTCTTACAGAAACACTATCCAGAACACATCAAAAGAGTACCTCTCCTGATGCAACCGAGCATGAACTATAACTGAATATACATTAAGTAGCCACGCCAATATTCAGGTATAGACCTTCCGCTAAATCCTTACTACAATAGTATACATGCAGCCAGGGCCACTTAACACATCTATACAAATTGAGTGTATCTCTTATTTACAGGAAATAATTTGGCTTTGTACCACGCTTGCAGGATACGCTACAAGTCCAGTTTACACGCTATCAAGTCTGAATAGCTAAGGTATGAAAGGAGATAAACCTCATAATATATACAGTATGAAATGAAAATAGGATCCTTCATGGATCAATTCGCATAGATCCATTAGCAAGCAAGGAAGATTTACTTAGGCAAATAATATTTGCCGACAATTACCATCTTATTAAACCCTCCTATTCCTGACCCCTGTCCTTTGTAAAGCAACCTATTAAAAATGAGCTACAATCTGCAAGCAAATCAGATTTCTGATGTGTAAATGTAAAAAGTGTATAGAGAAACTTAATGTAAGCTATGCAAAAAGACACATGAAATGTTTTACATTATGTATATAAATGTACAGACCTTGTAAATAAAAATATAGAAAAGTACAGATACAGTAACGCCGAACCGTGTAGAGCCGACTAATGGTAGTAGGGAAAACCAAGAAATAAACGAGACGGATACAATCCATGATATGATTAAGTGAAAAGGAAGTAAATGTCTAGACGTTGAAAATGATTTATCTGCTGTAACAAGAGTAAAATACTAAAATACTGTCTTTTTATTATCATAGCTACTATTGATTTAGAAAAGAAATATGCAGAATTCCTGAGGAAGGCGAACGGCCGAAACGCGTTGAAAGGAATAATCTCTGCCTATTGTCGAATGTTTTAAATATTTTCTATTGTACAGTAATCAAAATGTATTATATGTAAAAAATATGTGTTCAAAAAAAACAAAAAAGTGTTAATATATGTATAAACAATAGAAATGAAATAAGAGGGAAAAAAAAGGAAGAGATGAAAAAAACAAAAAGATGAAATACAAATAAACATTTTGAACAATGATGATCTGGTAGAATCTTTGATCTAAACAGCGTCTAGCTTACTCAAAAGATATAAATGTTAGTAACCTGACTCATTCCTTCCAAAAAAACTAGTTTGCCAATGGGCCTTCTAGCCCGTTGGCCCTGTACTATTTAAGGGTACATGAAACAATTATTTTTGTGGTGTCTATAGATTTGAAACACCATTCAAGGGATGGATGGTATTGGATTATAATACAAAATCTGGTTATGTTGTTGTCTTTCACGTTTTCCTCCTGCAAACAGTTTTTAGGTCGGGTAATGTGTTCGGTGGATGTGTGCTGTTAATAACATTTTTAGCCAGTTAATTTTATGTTTTGGTATTGTTGAATTTGGTGTCCTCTGTGTTACCATGCTAGATATGTCTGGTAACAGTATATGCCTTTGTATTTGGCTTAGGCCGCCATTTGCCTTTTTTGTTCAAGAATCAATATGCCATGTGGCCAGGGCCATTTGGTGTAGTCAGTGTCAGGAATGCATGTGTTCTTTGTTTTCCAGTCCTCCTGTGTATTGCTATTGTGAACTTTGTGGCTGGTGACCATATTGTGTAGCCAGCCAGTGTGCTTTTCTCACAGGCCTGCTTTCCTTCTTTGTTTGTGGCCATGCCCCCTTGCTGGTTATCGTTGCTGTGACCATGTGGCTGCCAGCCATTTTGTGTAGCCAGCCAGTGTGCTTTTCCCATAGGCATGCATTTATTTTTTGTTCGTGGCCATGCCCTCTTGCTGGTTGTTTTTGCTGTGACCATGTGGCTATTGTCCATTTTGTGTTGCAAGTCAGTGTGCTTTCCCCATGAGCTTCTTTGTTTGTGGCCACGCCTCCTTGCTGGTGGTTGTTGTTCTGAAGTTTGCCCATGTGGCTGGTGGCCTTTGTTTGTAGCCAACCAGTGTGCTTTGCCATAGGCCTGCATTTCTTTTTTTTTTATGATGCTACGCCTCCTTGCTGGTTATTGTTGTTGTGACCATTTGGCTGCTGACCATTTTGTGTAGCCAGCCAGTGTGCTACTGCTTTACACATACTTATAGTATTTATTTATTTGAGTTTTATAAAGCGCTGGCTTGACCTGGAGGTATCTGAGCACTTTACATAGAGTGTTACAAGCAGCAAAATATCACATTAACCCCTTGGGCGCGGTCGCGATTCTGCACCTGTACTGCACATTCCGATCGCAGGTGTGGTCATGACGGCCGGGAGCCGTCACCAGCACACAAGCACTGTGTGCCATGACGGCTCCCGTATAAAAATGAGGATCAGGGAGGGACTAAACGTCTAAAGTCCAGAGATGGGCTGGTGGAGCTGGCAAGTGTGGCAGGATAGGAAGAGGAGTGTAGCTTGGTCTGTTGATAGCCAAGACTCTGTAGGTGGTATAGTCTCTGGCTATTAGGAATTGTTACCTCAGCTAAGTCCATTGACATAGGGGCCTTCACATTTCGAGCATACATGCAGGGGAGGAAGCTGCAGAGAAGGTGCAAGTGGATGTCTCGGGCACCTTGCGGTTGACTACGCATTAACATTTATTGTTGTAATTCAATGTTATTGGATTGTGAGGTGCAGCACAGCTCCCCCATGTTGGTTCATTTCCCAGCACTTCCCAGTGCTCATTTGTCTCCAGATTTTTGGGTCCCTAGAACGGATCCAACCACGTAGACAAACGCAGGTCAGGTTCGCAGGCCCCTCACCCACCTGCCACTTGTACCTCTTAGAGGGTGCAGGCAGGCGTAGTCAGAAGTGGGACTACCCCCCCCCCCAGAGGGGCAGCCAGCAAGTACGTTAGTCGGGAAGAGGGCAAGGGGTGATAAGAGATAAGAGCCTCCTCTGCTGAAAGAGTAACTGGGCGATTCTCTCAGCCTCCGGGTGCTGCCCCGCCGCTCTTCGGGCACTATCTTAGTGCACTGCCTACAGGGACATCGCAATTCAGTACTCGGTCAGGCAGGGTTGAAGAGATGCAATGCATAGTTTTACGTGAGCTGCCAGCATTCCGATTGCAGAAAATTTGTTTTCCAATGGGAATTGAGCACGGAAATGACCACTCTGGAAGTTGGTGTGTGGGTTCACAACGTAACTTCAGTTCGAAGTGGCCATCATTGTCTGGCACTGCTACCTTATAGGCCTGCATATCTTCTCTTAGTTTTCCATGCCTACTTGCTTGCTGTTTGACCATGTGGGTGGTGGGTATTTTGCATGGGCAGACATCCAGTGTGTTCACCATGTGGTCAGTTGGTGGCCATTCTTTGTAGGTAGCCAATGTGCTTTTGCCATAGGCCTACATGTCTTCTCTGTGGCCCCATTCCCAATGCCTTTTTGCTCTGAGTTGTTGTTGTTGATGACCATGTGGCAATGGCAGGCAGCCTTTTTGTGCTTCAAGCCAGTGAGGCCCTTCGCCATATGCATGCATGGATAGTTAAGCACTGAGATAGCAGTTTAATAAATTAAATCGGATGAAATGCTTGAGGATACTGCCAATAATGTTTTTTTTCTAACTATTTTTTAATTTTGTAAAGATTTTTTTACGATATCCATACTGTCGGGCATCAATTAATCAACCCCTTGTCTGCTTTAGGTGCACAACAGCAATAATTGTGTAAGGAATATTCAATTGTCAATGCATTTGTCAGCTGTACCTCCCTGCATGCCACATCCCACATGATGCATTGCACATAAAGGAAACAGTTACAGCTGTATTGTTTTGTTGTTGTTGTTCCTGCAAATCCTTCCTGAGTGTACAGTCACTTTGAAAGTTTATATTGGTGTAGTTTTCCGTTAAACGATTGAACACTGTATACTATTGTTAATTATTTATAATAACTTAAGTATCCACACTAAATGATATTGTTTGATTCTACTACTACTTGAACTGCAACATTGCAATGCCACTTTTCACTGATGTTTTCTTGCTTGTTTGCTTTTAGGTTCAGAGAAGAAACATCACCCACAGTACTACCAGACAGAATACTCTGCTCAACAGGACACATGACTGACTACTACAGTCATCTCATCAGTTTGTTGTGAAGCAAAGTGTCACTGCCAACTGACAGCATCAAGATGGCCCCAAATACAGGGGCTGCCAAGAAAGGGGCTAGTGGGGATCAGAAGACGAGGATTTCCACCACTGGCATGCCCACAGTAACGTTTTTCAGGACAGTTGTGCCTGATGCACCATCATAACGAGTGAAAGCTGAAAGTGGCACTCCTGCATCAACAGCACCGCTTCCCCAACCTAAGCCCAGGATCATGTCTGTCAGTGAGGCAGCCAGTGCAATCATGTTGACGCTGATGAGTCATGGCGTTGAATAGGATTTTTCCCTTACGCATTTCAGGAAACACAGCTGTTAAAAATGGTGGTCTCTAGTTGGCAGCCTTTGTCCAAATAGGGACCATTACTTTTAGTGAGGATAAGGGAGACTGTGGCGCAAGTTGGCCTGGCAGGCAGTTCACAGACGGCATGAAACTCTTGGAGCAAGAGAGCCTCTCTCACGCTAAGGATCACTCAAAGCAGAGGTGAGAGGGATCATACAAAAGTATGGGAGTGTCTCTAATGCTCAAGCATCCTAAAGGGCAATTACCAAAGTATGATTAGTATTCCCTGAGAACATAAAAAAGATATAATAACAAGTGCAAGGCTGCTCAAAGATAACAGAGTAGGCAAAGTGAAAGGAAGCATAATGCGGTCTGGAAGAAACAGTTGGGCTCTCTGTCAAGGGAAGAAAAAGCAGATGAAAAGAGTGAGGCAGGAGTCACCTAAGCTGGACTCTTCACAGGGAACAGTGGCATATTCTGACAACTGAAATGAGCAGGAGTCCCCCATTCTAACAACAGAACAGAAAAAGCAAGGATTGCAAAATAAAAAAAGAAGGAAGGGTAGAAAATAACGGACTTCCTAACAGGAAAAAGCACAATAAAAGTAAGTCCCACAAACAGTAATTACATTTTTAATATGGAGGGAGAGAGTAAAATTGATGCAAGAAATTAAATTAACTCTAATTTGAGAGACCAAGGCCTAGAGGAGAATGAAGCTGTTAAAAACATGAAGGAATTGACACAAGTCAATTAGGTACAACCCAAGTATAGGTTCATAAATTAAATTCAAGACATTCTCTCTCCTCCTTAAATTCTAACAAGTGCGGTTATTTGAGCCCTTTGGCAACTGCAAAAACTCCACATAGTCCTTCAGGACCTCCAGAATTAGATATTCTTGTATTCAAATTATTAAAAACTTCAATGCTCATACAGGAGACAAGTACTGATTAAATATCCACCAGAACAACTACAATTTGTGCAGGAAGAGAAGGGCAGAGAGAGGGACAGTTCAATAACTAGCCTAAATCCAGTTGGGACTGGCAGCACTGGCCCTCTGGATAAATAAAATTCACCGTCTACAATTTAACGCTGTCAATCTTAACCAGGAAGACTGAGCATATGCTGGCTTTGTTAGAGGAACACGAGACAAAAGGAAGATGTTATTCCCTAAACAAAATTATGAAACCCAGGATCAGCAGATAAAGTACGAGCCAGTGCAAGGGGGACACTTCTATTGACGCAATATCGAAAGCAATTTACCATCAAGCTGACAAACATGATCTTCAGGTGGACCTGTTAAAAGTCATGGCAGTGCATATAATGGGCATTGACATGAAGTTGCAGGCAATAAATTACCTGATCAGGAGGTCCCAAGATCACAACTATACACAGCAAGTTACTTGCCAATGTGCAACTGTAGGAGACAACCCATATGTTTTATCATCGATTTTTATAGAAATCCTGATGGGAGTCAAAGCACAAGCAGCAAGCCCACTCATGAGAAATAGAGTGCAAGAATACAAACCAAAAGATCCAATAAAAATGAAGGCGATACAAGAAATGTCCCAAACAAGTAATGACGGTACTTCTTTTATACAAACGCCAAATGGGGCAAACGACTAAACATCTAAATCAAGAGACAAAACCCTATACAAACAAGACAAATATAATCATAAACGACAAGAAAAAGAATATGAAGACAAAGACAGAATTAGCAGTCTTAAAAAAGAAACAAATAGTCAAAGAAAAGCACGTAAGAAAGGCAACAAAACTACATATGGCGATTGTTCTCACAGCACAGGGATAACATGCCCCTGGGAGCTAAGGACCAAAACAAGGTGGATACAGAATAAACAACAATTAGATATGCAGGCAATTAAATCCATACCAATTGACTCAAAACTAGATTCCAATTTTGTAGTAAAAATAAAAGCTCCACTAACCTCATCAAGAGGATAACATGAAACCATAGCAAAGAAAGGCAATTATTCAGCCTACCATATTACAACAAGGCCTGGAAGAAAACAGCTTGTCAAAGGTAATTGAATGCCTGCCTAGACAAAAGAGCCCAGACTACAAGGAAATTCAACGGGCGGAGCTGACTCAGTGACTTACTTTAGTGTCAGAAAGTGTAAATACAGCCCATGAGCGGGATAAGAACCAGGAACTAGAGCAGTGCGTTCAACGTCAAGACCTCAACTTTCCAAATAATTACCTAAAAAATCAACATGCAAACAAGTGAGGCCAAGCAAACAAGCTCCTGTTATTCCCAAATTATATATCAAGAGGGCCGTTTGATATCCTTAATAGAGGCACAATTCTAAAAATAAGTAAGGAAATAAGGGACCTTGCTCATAATAAATCTTCCTATTTAAGATCCGTTGAATTCAAACATCATCCACTAAGTGAATCAGAGAGGGGACAATCATAAAGTGGGCCTCAAAGGAGATAGTAGAACAAATATTGACAAAGCACCACATCTTTAACCCCTTTAGTGCTTCTGACGGCCAATGGTCGTCAGAAGCACTACCTCCCTGGTGCTGCGCACGTTCATTGGACGTCACCAGGGAGGGTTGTATTTAATTATTTGCTGCATCGCACCTGTGTTTTTTTTTTTAAAGCTTTGCTGTGGGGGAGACGTGGAAGGCTTCAGGCATCATCTCCCGCCCCCCCTTCCGCCCATCTGTGACGTCAGCGCGCCACGAGGCGCTCTGACGTCACTGAGTTCCCCACCGGAGCCGAGGACAGCAGCAGGTAAGGCCGCGCTCGACTCCGAGGGGGAAATCTCGCTGGAAACAGCCTCCCCAGCTTTCAGGGAGGCCTCGTTTGAAAGGGGAGAATCTCCCCTTTCAAACGAGGCCTTCCTGAGAGGGTTTCCTGGCCGTGGATCGCAGCAGCGCTGCGATCCACGGCCAGGAAACCCCACTAGACACCAGGGATGTCTTTGGGGGGGTCGGCCTTTGTGGTGACGGGTCGTCCCCCCCCCTGGGGGCACATTTTTTAATTATTTGTCTCTGCTTTCCCTGGGGGGGTGCGATCGACCCCCCAAAAATATCGATAATACGCAGTAAATAAAAAAAAAAATGGCGGCGATATTTACAGAGGGTCGGTCCTTTTGATCAGTGGCCGACCCCCTCTGGGGGACATTTTTTTTTTGTATGTATATTTCTAAGGCCCAGACTTTACCCAAAGGTCTCTGTGCGCCTGACATTACGTTACATGAGGCAAACGTGCCAATTGTGAGCAAACACATGCAAGAGGTAGCACACAGTACATTGCAGGAGGAAAAGGTGATGTGTGTGCAGGTTACAGAAGCATACAAAGTACAAGTTGAGTATCTGCCATTGCAGTATTATACCTCTAACTCAAGATCAAACGTTAGGTAGGCAATGGTGGCACTTGTGCAAGTATCAAAAGCAATCAAAATGTAAGCTTTGAAAAAAGTGACGTGTGCATGTTACAAAAGTCAGAGAGCTTCACAATAGCATCAGTACTGATACATGATGTGAAATTTGTAACTGATCAATTTACAAAAGCAAACATTAGGGTACATGAGGCATAAGTGACAATTGTGAGCAAACACATGCAAGAGGTTGCAAACAGTTTATTACAGGATGGAAAAGGTGATATGTGTGCAGGTTACAGAAGCATAGAAAGTACATGTTGAGTATCTGCCATTGCAGTATTATACCTCTAACTCAAGATCAAACGTTACATAGGCAATGGTGGCACTTGTGCAAGTATCAAAAGCAATCAAAATGTAAGATTTGAAAAAAGTGACGTGTGCATGTTACAAAAGTCAGAGAGCTTCACAATAGCATCAGTACTGATACATGATGTGAAATTTGTAACTGATCAATTTACAAAAGCAAACATTAGGGTACATGAGGCATAAGTGACAATTGTGAGCAAACACATGCAAGAGGTAGCAAACAGTTTATTACAGGATGGAAAAGGTGATATGTGTGCAGGTTACAGAAGCATACAAAGTACAAGTTGAGTATCTGCCATTGCAGTATTATACCTCTAACTCAAGATCAAACGTTACGTAGGCAATGGTGGCACTTGTGCAAGTATCAAAAGCAATCAAAATGTAAGATTTGAAAAAAGTGACGTGTGCATGTTACAAAAGACAGAGAGCTTCACAATGTCAAGTCAAAGAATTTATATAGCGCACTACATACCCATAGGGTCTCAAGGCGCTTAGGGAGGGGAAGAGGATTACTTGTCAAATATCCACGTTTTAAGTTGCTTTCTGAATGCTAGGTGGTTCTGGGTAAGGCGAAGGTAAGTGGGGAGTGAGTTCCATGTTTTAGCAGCCAGGTATGAGAAGGATATGCCTCCCATGGTTGTCTTGTTGATGCGAGGTACAGTGGCGAGGGCTTGGCTGGAAGAACGTAGTTGGCGGGAGGGGGTGTAGAAGGACAGTCGTGAGTTGAGGCATTCTGGTCCGATGTCGTAGAGTGATTTGTGTGCGTGGGTTAGCAGTCGGAAAGTGATCCTCTTATTGACGGGTAGCCAGTGGAGGTCTTTCAGGTGACCAGAAATGTGTTCGTTACGCGGGATGTCTAATATGATCCTGGCTGAGGCGTTTTGTATTCGTTGGAGTTTCTTTTGGAGTTTAGTGGTAGTACCTGCGTAGAGGGTGTTTCCGTAGTCCAGTCAGCTCGTGACCAGAGCATGGGTGATTGTTTTTCTAGTTTCGGTGGGGATCCAGCGAAATGTTTTTTTGAGCATGCGAAGAATGTTGAAGCAGGATGAGGATACGGCGCTGACTTGTTTGTTCATTGAGAGTGAAGAATCCAGGATAACGCCTAGGTTCCGTGCGTGGTCTTTCGGGATGGGTGCTTTTCCAAGGGCTTCCGGCCACCAAGAGTCGTCCCATGCAGAGGGGGATGTACCTAAGATGAGGACTTCTGTTTTATCTGAGTTCAGTTTCAGACGGCTGTGTTTCATCCATTCGGCAACTTCTTTCATTCCTTCGTGTAGGTTAGTTTTGGCGGTGCTGGGGTCATTGGTGAGAGATAGGATCAGTTGAGTGTCATCCGCTTAAGAGATGATGTTGAGGTTGTGTTGGTGGGCGATGGCCGCGAGGGGGCTCTAGCATCAGTACTGATACATGATGTGAAATTTGTAACTGATCAATTTACAAAAGCAAACATTATGGTACATGAGGCATAAGTGACAATTGTGAGCAAACACATGCAAGAGGTTGCAAACAGTTTATTACAGGATGGAAAAGGTGATATGTGTGCAGGTTACAGAAGCATACAAAGTACAAGTTGAGTATCTGCCATTGCAGTATTATACCTCTAACTCAAGATCAAACGTTACGTAGGCAATGGTGGCACTTGTGCAAGTATCAAAAGCAATCAAAATGTAAGATTTCCAAAAAGTGACGTGTGCATGTTACAAAAGTCAGAGAGCTTCACAATAGCATCAGTACTGATACATGATGTGAAATTTGTAACTGATCAATTTACAAAAGCAAACATTAGGGTACATGAGGCATAAGTGACAATTGTGAGCAAACACATGCAAGAGGTTGTAAACAGTTTATTACAGGATGGAAAAGGTGATATGTGTGCAGGTTACAGAAGCATACAAAGTACAAGTAGAGGTATAATACTGCAATAAATGGCAGATTTTCAAACACAAGATCAAACGTAACGTAGGCCATGGTTGCACTTGTGCAAGTATCTAAAGCAAACAAAATGTAAGAGTAGAAAACTGTGTAACAACAGAAAAATGACGTGTGCATGTTACAAAAGAGTACCAAAGACAAGTAGAAGGATAATGCTGCAATAAATGGCAGACACTCAAACCACAAGAATACACAGGAGGCACTTACATAGTCATGGAGAATAGAATTTTCTATAATGCAAGGGATTCCTTCAGATAAAAGAGAGGGCGTGAATTGAATTTGGAAGTGTCTTTGAAGGAGGAGAATTTTGAGGTCAGATTTGAGTGCCTGGGAGGAGGTGGTGGTCTGGAGCTGATGCGGAAGTGACTTCCTGATTTTTTTTAAAGTAAATGAAAAATGGTACTGATATTGACAGGGGGTTGGGCCTTCTGATCAGTGGCTGACCCCCTGTGGGGGACATGCAATCAAGTATGGGGGCATACTTGATCATTTATGTGCCTGGATTTAACTGGGGGCGAGATCGCCCTTCAAATATTGAAAGACAAATGTAATGGAAAATGGTAGCGATATTGGCAGGGGGTTGGTCCTTCTGCTCAGTGGCCGACCCCCTGTGGGGGCAATGTTGAAAATCTATATATATCGGAAAATATTGGAATTTCTGTTGGGTGCACCATTGGCTTCCAGGAGAGGCATAGGCATGCACATAGCAAAGTGCATATGTGAAGAGGTTAGTGGGTTACTGCTTTTGTGCCCTTTTGTTTTTCGTGCTTTCCCAGTATAAGGACTCAAACTATATTGCCTACCAGTATAGATGGCATGTTACTGCTAGACTACATCATGTCCTGTATGATGTAGCATTTCCTATAAAGTGATGTGCAAATGTCTCTGTGCAATGTGTGTGTGTTGTAAAGTGCTCTGACACGGTACACTGGTGTGAGTGTTATTATAAAAGTGAAAGAATCTGAGACACAGTTGTTATTGAAATTTGAGGGGCACTATGGAGCTTGTGAGGGAATCCATGGCAGAGGTGGTCATTGGTGGGCTTCCTTTGAGTTATAGTATAGCTTGATTTTTATTTGGAATAGTAAAGCGGTGATATTGCAACAAAACACTGGTCCACCTGGAAGGGCGCCTTTTCTTGTAATGATTTATGTGGATATATATATAGGTATATATAAATTCAGAAACACAAAGGATGCTGTACTCCAGAGATTGGTTTCTGCGTTGTTTTATTTTCACCACAACAGGTGGTGGTGAAAATAAAGCAACTATGAAACCTGTAGTGCGGCATCCTTTGTGTTTTCGAATTTCAATCTTGGGTAAGGTTTCTACCCGTTGCTGCCTGCACCAGGTATTGAGCACGCTGACATTTTGAATTGTTAAATTTATATACATACATATTTGCAGAGATATTTCTTAGTGCTGAAGATCTGCATTATGTAGTCAGGTAGGTGGATAAGTAAAGCCACACAGTAGAAACACTTTGTAACAGATTAAGTGTATGTGAGAGAGGGGCTATGGAGAGATGAGGGGCACGTTTGCAAGATTGGTAGTGGGCGCATCAAAGATGGTCATAATGTGCAATTGTAAATCACACGTTCCTCCGTAGGCATCTTGGTGCCAAAATGATGGTCGCACTGGCTCCCACCAGCGCTAAAAGGCTGTGATGATGGGTATGTGGCAAGGTAAAGTAATACTGCGTTTTTGTTTCTCTCTTTCCTAGTCTTTTTTGGAGAGCGTACTGATTTTTCAAAGGTAAGGTGACTTCGTCATTATTGATTGAAACACTTTACTCTTGCACACACCCACTTACACGTGAAAACCAACAATCTATCTGCCTTCTACATAGGTTAGTGTTTTAAAAGGATAGTTTAGGCACTTAAAGAGATGGCCCATCGTTGGATGAATGCCACCCAGGCCCTAAATCTGGTTCTGGAGTCCAGCTCTGAGGCAGGATCAGAGACTGAAACAGCAGATACTGAAACAGCATCTGAGGGAGAGGACAACGGAGCCGAATCTGGGAGTGAATTTTCAGTCGGCGCAGTTCAATCCGATGACTCATCGTCCAGCGATTCTGAAGGAGACGATGTCAGTTGTGCTGTCCCTTTGCCAGCACAGTCTGTGCAGCAGGACACCCGTAACCGGTTACCTCAACCCAGAGTGCAGGCACGTGCGGCTGCACACACAGACGGTGTGCTGTCTTGGCAGCCTCCCAATTTAGTTCAGCCCCAAATTCCGCCTTTCACTGGCGATGCTGGATGTAAAGTTGATACGGCAAATTTTTTGCCAATTGACTACTTCCATCTCTTTTTTGGGTTTGACTTCCTAGAAAAAATTGTGGAGCAAACAAATTTGCATGCCGAACAATTTCTGAGGGAGCAAGGAGGCACTCTAGGGCCTCATTCTCGGGTGCGCAAGTGGACTCCCACTTCTGTAGGGGAGTTGAAGATATTTTTAGGCCTCACGCTTAAAATGGGGATAGTGCATAAACCAACCTTGCTATCCTATTGGTCTACTCGCGCGGTTTGGTTAACCCCCATCTTTGCACCATACATGAGCAGAGATCGTTTTTTGCTTTTGCAGCGCATGCTGCATTTCAATGACAATTCTGCTGCATTGCCCCGGAACCATCCAGACCATGACAGGTTGTTCAAAATTCGGCCTGTTGTGGATCATTTGTCTGCCAGGTTTCCAGAGGTTTGTACTCCTGGAAAGAATATAGCCATCGATGAGTCCTTGATCTTGTATAAAGGGCGGCTGCTGTTTAGGCAGTACATTCCAAGCAAACGTGCTCGCTATGGCATCAAGCTGTACATGCTGTGTGAGAGCACGACTGGCTATGTGTATAGCTTGAGAGTGTATACAGGGAAGGACACAACTCTTAACCCTGTAGGTTGCCCTCCTATGCTAGGAGTCACAGGAAAGATCGTATGGGAGCTTGTCCAGCCACTTCTTCACAAAGGTTATAACCTTTATGTGGACAATTTCTATACAGGAGTAGAGCTGTTCAGTGAGCTCTACAAAGCTGGCACCGTGGCTTGCGGTACAGTTCGTTGTCGCCGCAAAGGATTTCCGCAGGAGCTTGTTTGCAAGAAGCTCCAGAAATGCCAGAGCCTTGCGTTGCGTTCCAAAGAACTGCTCGCAGTCAAGTTCTCAGATAGGCGTGACGTGTATCTGCTCACTACAATTCATGATGAGAGCACTTCCCCTGTCACGGTTTGGGGTCAAATGGCCGAAGTCCACAAGCCTACATGTATACTTGATTACAACAAGTACATGGGCGGTGTGGACAAGAACGACCAGGTTCTTCAGCCATACAATGCGAGTCGTAAAACTCGCACTTGGTATAAGAAACTGTTTACGCACCTGATGCAGATGTCAACATACAATGCGTATGTTGTTTATCGTCAGACCACCACAGGAATTCACATGTCTTTCCTTGACTTTCAGTTGTCCGTGATTGAAAGTCTTACTGCAACAGAAGCAGCGGCCTCTACTTCAGGTGTTCTGGAGGACGTGGCAAGGCTGCAGGAGCGACACTTTGCAGATAAACTTCCTGCAACAGGCAAAAAGGAGCGACCATGTCGTCGTTGTAAAGTGTGCTCAATGCAGGGAAAAAGGCAGGAGAGTCGTGTTTACTGTCCTCAGTGCCCAAGTACGCCCGGCTTATGTTTTCCTACTTGCTTTATGTTGTATCACACTAAAGCAAAATACTGGGAAATTGACTGAGGTGGAGCTGACAATAGGTTAACCGTTCAGTTGGTGTGCATGGATACCTACTGTGGGCCACACCTTTATCTGTTTTCAAAACTTGGTAGTTGTTCTGTTCGCCAATTGACAAGTGCATTATAGTCCCCAAGCTACTCATACTGGTGGACAGAACATATGCCACGTTGTCATGGAGTATCTGCGTTTCCCATTCCACCGTTCATCGTAGTTTATTATTTTCTTTTTTGCAAGTTTTTGAAAATTCCAGCATGTTTGTCTTAGTTTCAAAGGTAGATATGCTTGCTCAGCTCGAGATATGGCCTTGCGGAATACTCGGGCACCCACCAACTTGCATCCACACACTGGAGGGAGTTGGATAGAGCATTGTGAGAGCATTGATTGCTCGTGGCAGAAATGATCACTCAAGCTTCAAGTTGCTAGTGATCGAAGGCATTAGTATAGAGGTTCTTAACAATTTGATAGGGTTAGTGTGGACTCTGAGGACAGACACACAAACGGGTTAGAACACCTTACGGTATGTATGCTTTCCAATGGTTATTACAAAGGTAGAAGGCAGATAGTAAAGGTAGTATAGATACACGTTCTGCCTTTTTTCTTCTCCATAACTCGAAATCCATTGCTGCCACATTCACACTGAATTTCCTGTAGCACTTATGGGTCAATGCTGCTTGCCATGTTCATCCTCCGTTAGAACTTAGTAGATGGTCAGTTTGCTGTTTGATAAGTGCATTACAGTCACTGCACATAACGGTTTATTGCACATATGCTACGTTGTCACGGACTACCCTTGGTTCACAATCCTCCGTTCATAGTTTATATCGTTATTTTTTTAACATTTCCAGCATGTTTGTCTTAGTTTCAAAGGCAGATATGCTTGCTCAGCTCGAGATATGTCCTTGCGGAATACTCGAGCACCCCCCAACTTGCATCCACTAACTGGACGGAGTTGGATTTAGCATAGTGAGTGCACTAAAGGTGCATGAAAGACATGTCTTCCTGAGCCTCATGTGGCTGTCATGGAAGCCATTAGTATAGGTTCACTGGGCATGCATTTGGTAATGTTTCTGAAAGGTGGGGGTAGAGACTTGACAGGTTGGTAAAAAGTCATTATGTTTTGTGGCATATGACTTATGATATGTTTTGAACATTTTCAGCATGTTTGCCTTAGTTTCAAAGGTAGATATGCTTGCTCAGCTCGAGATATGTCCTTGCGGAATACTCGAGCACCCCTCAACTTGCATCCACTAACTGGACGGAGTTGGATTTAGCATAGTGAGTGCACTAAAGGTGCATGAAAGACATGTCTTCCTGAGCCTCATGTGGCTGTCATGGAAGCCATTAGTATAGGTTCACTGGGCATGCATTTGGTAATGTTTCTGAAAGGTGGGGGTAGAGACTTGACAGGTTGGTAAAAAGTCATTATGTTTTGTGGCATATGACTTATGATATGTTTTGAACATTTTCAGCATGTTTGCCTTAGTTTCAAAGGTAGATATGCTTGCTCAGCTCGAGATATGTCCTTGCGGAATACTCGAGCACCCCCCAACTTGCATCCACAAACTGGAAGGAGTTGGATTTAGCATAGTGAATGCACTAAAGGTGCATGAAAGTCATGTCTTCCTGAGCCTTGTGTGGCTGTCATGAAAGCCATTAGTATAGGTTCACTGGGCATGTGTTTGGGAACATTTCTGTAGAAGGATGTTGAGACTTGACAGGTCTGTAAAATACAGTCAAAGTCATTATGTCTTGTGGCGTATGAATGTGATGGGCCCTTGCATGGCAGCAGTATTTTTCTGTGAGTGCAAGTGAAATGGTTGTTTGGGCCCGTGGCTGGCGGTATGGAAGTCTTGTGTGTGGTGTGTGAATGGCGTGTGAATGGACCATAAAGTGGTTGGTGCCGTGACGTGGCTTTATGGCTCCCCTTCAGAAGGCTTGGCTTTAATATTTTAATATTTTAAGTATTTGTCCTTTGAAGCCAGCGTTTCTGGAGGTGCTAAAACCAATCTGTGTAAGTGGTGGATTTGCTTTATCAAATTAGTGTTAGATTTATATTTGTGTTGGTTTAGTGGTCTTTTGTGATATTTTGTTTTTTTGTTAAAATGGGTAGCAGGGGACTTTGCGCCCTACCTCAATCCTCACATAGGCAAACCTTTACATTTTTGAGTAGTAGGAAAACCATTGTCACCATTGTCAAAACCACCAGCTTTTGCAAGAGGGGTTACCTGGGTTTTTGGCCCCGTGCTAGACGGCCATCTAGGGCAATCTACCAAACCCACACATTTCTGAAAAGTAGACACCCGGGGGCTTCCAAGGAGGTATGGCTTGCGTGGATCCTCCAACGTCCCTTTACCCAGAATCCCTTGCAAACATCAATTTTTGCAGAAAAAATCAGTTTTTTCACACTTTTTTTGTGTGGGAAAGCGTGGCGTCACTGGGCTCACACAAATTTCCTCCCACCCAGCGTTCCCCCAGGTCTCCCGATAAAAATGGTACCTCACTTGCGTGGGTAGGCATAGTGGCTGCAACAGGAAACGGTTCAAATCGAACGGTGGTGAATTTACAACACCCAATTGCAAAACAACCTTGATTTTTGTGGGGGGGCACCTGAGTTTACGGCCCGGGGCTCGGTGGTATTCTTTGGAAAGTACTAAACCCAAACAGTTCTGAAAAGTAGACACCTGGGGGAGTCCAGGGAGGTATGGCATGCGTAGGTCCCCCAATGTTTTCCTACCCAGAACTCCTTGCAAACCTTAAAATTAGTTAAAAATATCACTTTTCCAAACTTTTTTGCGTGGGATCTCCGTGCCGGCAAAAATGTCCTACCACCCAGCGTTCCCCTTGATCTCCTGAGTAAAAGGATACCTCACTTGTGTGGGTGCCCCAAAGCAGAACAGTCCGAAAATGAATTTTGAAAAAGTAGTATTTACGTTTTACAAGTTAAGCCCCCCTGCCTTAGTCACAGGCCTTGGGCCCACCCACACAAGTGAGGTATCATTTTACTCGGGAGAACAAGGAGAACGCTGGGTGGAAGGACATTTGTGCCGACACGGAGATCCCACCCAAAAATGTATGGGAAACTGTTTTTTTAACCTAAATTTATGGTTTGCAGGGATTTCTGGGTAGGAAAACATTGGGGGACCCACGCATGCCATACCTCCCTGGACTCCCCCAGGTGTCTACTTTTCAGAACTGTTTGGGTTTGGTAGTTTTCAAAGATGCCCGCCGAGCCCCGGGCTGTAAACTCAGCCTCCCCCCCCAAAAAAGAAGGTAATGTTGCTATTGGCTATTGTAATTTCTCCACCGTACGATTTGGACCTTTTCCTGTTGCAGCCACTATGCCTACCCACGCAAGTGAGGTACCATTTTTATCGGGAGACCTGGGAGAACGCTGGGTGGGAGGAAATTTGTGTGAGCCCAGTGACGCCACGCTTTCCCACACAAAAAAAGTGTGAAAAAATTGATTTTTTCTGCAAAAATTGATGTTTGCAAGGGATTCTGGGTAAAGGGACGATGGAGGATCCACGCAAGCCATACCTCCTTGGAAGCCCCCGGGTGTCTACTTTTCAGAAATGTGTGGGTTTGGTAGATTGCCCTAGATGGCCGTCTAGCACGGGGCCAAAAACCCAGGTAACCCCTCTTGCAAAAGCTGGTTGTATTGAATGTCAATAACACCAGTTTTTGCAAGAGGGGTTACCTGGGTTTTTGGCCCCGTGCTAGACGGCCATCTAGGGAAACCTACCAAAACGAAACATTTCTGAAAAGTAGACACCCGGGGGCTTCCAAGGAGGTATGGCTTGCGTGGATCCTCCAACGTTCCTTTACCCAGAATCCCTTGCAAACATCAATTTTTGCAGAAAAAATCAATTTTTTCACACTTTTTTTGTGTGGGAAAGCGTGGCGTCACTGGGCTCACACAAATTTCCTCCCACCCAGCGTTCTCCCAGGTCTCCCGATAAAAATGGTACCTCACTTGCGTGGGTAGGCATAGTGGCTGCAACAGGAAAAGGTCCAAATCGTACGGTGGAGAAATTACAATAGCCAATAGCAACATTACCTTCTTTTTTTGGGGGGGAGGCTGAGTTTACAGCCCGGGGCTCGGCGGGCATCTTTGAAAACTACCAAACCCAAACAGTTCTGAAAAGTAGACACCTGGGGGAGTCCAGGGAGGTATGGCATGCGTGGGTCCCCCAATGTTTTCCTACCCAGAAATCCCTGCAAACCATAAATTTAGGTTAAAAAAACAGTTTCCCATACATTTTTGGGTGGGATCTCCGTGTCGGCACAAATGTCCTTCCACCCAGCGTTCTCCTTGTTCTCCCGAGTAAAATGATACCTCACTTGTGTGGGTGGGCCCAAGGCCTGTGACTAAGGCAGGGGGGCTTAACTTGTAAAACGTAAATACTACTTTTTCAAAATTCATTTTCGGACTGTTCTGCTTTGGGGCACCCACACAAGTGAGGTATCCTTTTACTCAGGAGATCAAGGGGAACGCTGGGTGGTAGGTCATTTTTGCCGGCACGGAGATCCCACGCAAAAAAGTTTGGAAAAGTGATATTTTTAACTAATTTTAAGGTTTGCAAGGAGTTCTGGGTAGGAAAACATTGGGGGACCTACGCATGCCATACCTCCCTGGAGTCCCCCGGGTGTCTAATTTTCAGAACTGATTGGGTTTGGTACTTTCCAAAGAATACCACTGAGCCCTGGGCCAAAAACTCAGGTGCCCCCTCCCCAAAAATCAAGGTCGTTTTGCAATTGGGTGTTGTAAATTCACCACCGTTCGATTTGAACCGTTTCCTGTTGCAGCCACTATGCCTACCCACGCAAGTGAGGTACCATTTTTTTCGGGAGACCTGGGGGAACGCTGGGTGGGTGGAAATTTGTTGATCCACGCAGATTCCAGAACTTTCCACCACAGAAATGTCAGGAAAATGTGTTTTTTTTGTCAAGATCTTAGCTTTGCAAGGGATTCTGGGTAACAAAACCTGAGGGTAGGCCAAGGAGTCACCCCATCCTGAATTCCCCTGGGTGTCTAGTTTTCAAAAATGTATAGGTTTGCTAGGTTTGCCTAGGTGCTGGCAGAGCTAGGGCGCAAAAACAAAAGGTAGTCTTTTTGTCCAAAAGGACAAAATTTCATTGGGAAATTGAGGTGCGACCATGTTGCGTTTTGCGCTGTTTCATGTCGCAGCCACTATGCCTTCCCACGCAAGTGAGGTACCATTTTTTTCGGGAGACCTGGGGGAACGCTGGGTGGGTGGAAATTTGTTGATCCACGCAGATTCCAGAACTTTCCACCACAGAAATGTCAGGAAAATGTGTTTTTTTTGTCAAAATCTTAGCTTTGCAAGGGATTCTGGGTAACAAAACCTGAGGGTAGGCCAAGGAGTCACCCCAACCTGAATTCCCCTGGGTGTCTAGTTTTCAAAAATGTATAGGGTTGCTAGGTTTGCCTAGGTGCTGGCAGAGCTAGGGCGCAAAAACAAAAGGTAGTCTTTTTGCCCAAAAAGGCCAAAATTTCATTGGGAAATTGAGGTGCGACCATGTTGCGTTTTGCGCTGTTTCATGTCGCTGCCACTATGCCTTCCCATGCAAGTGAGGTACCATTTTTTTCGGGAGACCTGGGGGAACGCTGGGTGAGTGGAAATTTGTTGAACCACGCAGATTCCAGAACTTTCCACCACAGAAATGCCAGGAAAATGTGTTTTGTTTGTCAAAATCTTAGCTTTGCAAGGGATTCTGGGTAACAAAACCTGAGGGTAGGCCAAGGAGTCACCCCATCCTGAATACCCCTGGGTGTCTAGTTTTCAAAAATGTATAGGTTTGCTAGGTTTGCCTAGGTGCTGGCAGAGCTAGGGCGCAAAAACAAAAGGTAGTCTTTTTGTCCAAAAAGGCCAAAATTTCATTGGGAAATTGAGGTGCGACCATGTTGCGTTTTGCGCTGTTTCATGTCGCAGCCACTATGCCTACCCACGCAAGTGAGGTACCATTTCTTTCGGGAGACCTGGGGGAACGCTGGGTGGGTAGAAATTTGTTGATCCACGCAGATTCCAGAACTTTCCACCACAGAAATGTCAGGAAAATGTGTTTTTTTTGTCAAAATGTTAGCTTTGCAAGGGATTCTGGGTAACAAAACCTGAGGGTAGGCAGAGGAGTCACCCCATCCTGAATTCCCCTGGGTGTCTAGTTTTCAAAAATGTATAGGTTTGCTAGGTTTGCCTAGGTGCTGGCAGAGCTAGGGCGCTAAAACAAAAGGTAGTCTTTTTGTCCAAAAAGGCCAAAATTTCATTGGGAAATTGAGGTGCGACCATGTTGCGTTTTGCGCTGTTTCCTGTCGCAGCCACTATGCCTTCCCACGCAAGTGAGGTACCATTTTTTTCGGGAGACCTGAGGGAATGCTGGGTGGGTGGAAATTTGTTGATCCACGCAGATTCCAGAACTTTCCACCACAGAAATATCAGGAAAATGTGTTTTTTTTGTCAAAATCTTAGCTTTGCAAGGGATTCTGGGTAACAAAACCTGAGGGTAGGCAGAGGAGTCACCCCATCCTGAATTCCCCTGGGTGTCTAGTTTTCAAAAATGTATAGGTTTGCTAGGTTTGCCTAGGTGCTGGCAGAGCTAGGGCGCAAAAACAAAAGGTAGTCTTTTTGTCTAAAAAGGCCAAAATTTCATTGGGAAATTGAGGTGCGACCATGTTGCGTTTTGCGCTGTTTCATGTCGCAGCCACTATGCCTTCCCACGCAAGTGAGGTACCATTTTTTTCGGGAGACCTGGGGGAACGCTGGGTGGGTGGAAATTTGTTGATCCACGCAGATTCCAGAACTTTCCACCACAGAAATGTCAGGAAAATGTGTTTTTTTTGTCAAAATCTTAGCTGTGCAAGGGATTCTGGGTAACAAAACCTGAGGGCAGGCAGAGGAGTCACCCCATCCTGAATTCCCCTGGGTGTCAAGTTTTCAAAAATGTATAGTTTTGCTAGGTTTGCTTAGGTGCTGGCAGAGCTAGGGCGCAAAAACAAAAGGTAGTCTTTTTGTCCAAAAAGGCCAAAATTTCATTGGGAAATTGAGGTGCGACCATGTTGCGTTTTGCGCTGTTTCATGTCGCAGCCACTATGCCTACCCACGCAAGTGAGGTACCATTTTTTTCGGGAGACCTGGGGGAACGCTTGGTGGGTAGAAATTTGTTGATCCACGCAGATTCCAGAACTTTCCACAACAGAAATGTCAGAAAAATGTGTTTTTTTTGTCAAAATCTTAGCTTTGCAAGGGATTCTGGGTAACAAAACCTGGGGGTAGGCAGAGGAGTCACCCCATCCTGAATTCCCCTGGGTGTCTAGTTTTCAAAAATGTATAGGTTTGCTAGGTTTGCCTAGGTGCTGGCAGAGCTAGGGCGCAAAAACAAAAGGTAGTCTTTTTGTCCAAAAAGGCCAAAATTTCATTGGGAAATTGAGGTGCGACCATGTTGCGTTTTGCGCTGTTTCATGTCGCAGCCACTATGCCTTCCCACGCAAGTGAGGTACCATTTTTTTCGGGAGACCTGGGGGAACGCTGGGTGGGTGGAAATTTGTTACTCCACGCAGATTCCAGAACTTTCCACCACAGAAATGTCAGGAAAATGTGTTTTTTTTGTCAAAATCTTAGCTTTGCAAGGGATTCTGGGTAACAAAACCTGAGGGTAGGCAGAGGAGTCACCCCATCCTGAATTTCCCTGGGTGTCTAGTTTTCAAAAATGTATAGGTTTGCTAGGTTTGCCTAGGTGCTGGCAGAGCTAGGGCGCAAAAACAAAAGGTAGTCTTTTTGTCCAAAAAGGCCAAAATTTCATTGGGAAATTGAGGTGCGACCATGTTGCGTTTTGCGCTGTTTCATGTCGCAGCCACTATGCCTTCCCACGCAAGTGAGGTACCATTTTTTTCGGGAGACCTGGGGGAACGCTGGGTGGGTGGAAATTTGTTGATCCATGCAGATTCCAGAACTTTCCACCACAGAAATGTCAGGAAAATGTGTTTTTTTTGTCATAATCTTCGCTTTGCAAGGGATTCTGGGTAACAAAACCTGAGGGCAGGCAGAGGAGTCACCCCATCCTGAATTCCCCTGGGTGTCTAGTTTTCAGAAATGTATAGTTTTGCTAGGTTTGCCTAGGTGCTGGCAGAGCTAGGGCCCAAAAACAAAAGATAGTCTTTTTGTCCAAAAAGGCCAAAATTTCATTGGGAAATTGAGGTGCAACCATGTTGCGTTTTGCGCTGTTTCATGTCGCAGCCACTATGCCTTCCCACGCAAGTGAGGTACCATTTTTTTCGGGAGACCTGGGGGAACACTGGGTGGGTGGAAATTTGTTGATCCACGCAGATTCCAGAACTTTCCACCACAGAATTGTCAGGAAAATGTGTTTTTTTTGTCAAAATCTTAGCTTTGCAAGGGATTCTGGGTAACAAAACCTGAGGGTAGGCAGAGAAGTCACCTCATACTGAATTCCCCTAGGTGTCTAGTTTTCAAAAATGTATAGGTTTGCTAGGTTTGCCTAGGTGCTGGCAGAGCTAGGGCGCAAAAACAAAAGGTAGTGTTTTTGTCCAAAAAGGCCAAAATTTCATTAGGAAATTGAGGTGCGACCATGTTGCGTTTTGCGCTGTTTCATGTCGCAGCCACTATGCCTTCCCACGCAAGTGAGGTACCATTTTTTTCGGGAGACCTGAGGGAATGCTGGGTGGGTGGAAATTTGTTGATCCACGCAGATTCCAGAACTTTCCACCACAGAATTGTCAGGAAAATGTGTTTTTTTTGTCAAAATCTTAGCTTTGCAAGGGATTCTGGGTAACAAAACCTGAGGGTAGGCAGAGAAGTCACCTCATACTGAATTCCCCTAGGTGTCTAGTTTTCAAAAATGTATAGGTTTGCTAGGTTTGTCTAGGTGCTGGCAGAGCTAGGGCGCAAAAACAAAAGGTAGTATTTTTGTCCAAAAAGGCCAAAATTTCATTGGGAAATTGAGGTGCGACCATGTTGCGTTTTGCGCTGTTTCCTGTCGCAGCCACTATGCCTTCCCACGCAAGTGAGGTACCATTTTTTTCGGGAGACCTGGGGGAACGCTGGGTGGGTGGAAATTTGTTGATCCACGCAGATTCCAGAACTTTCCACCACAGAAATGTCAGGAAAATGTGTTTTTTTTGTCAAAATCTTAGCTTTGCAAGGGATTCTGGGTAACAAAACCAGAGGGCAGGCAGAGGAGTCACCCCATCCTGAATTCCCCTGGGTGTCTAGTTTTTAAAAATGTATAGTTTTGCTAGGTTTGCCTAGGTGCTGGCAGAGCTAGGGCGCAAAAACAAAAGATAGTCTTTTTGTCCAAAAAGGCCAAAATTTCATTGGGAAATTGAGGTGCGACCATGTTGCGTTTTGCGCTGTTTCATGTCGCAGCCACTATGCCTACCCACGCAAGTGAGGTACCATTTTTTTCGGGAGACCTGGGGGAACGCTGGGTGGGTGGAAAATCGTTGATCCACGCAGATTCCAGAACTTTCCACCACAGAAATGTCAGGAAAATGTGTTTTTTTTGGCAAAATCTTAGCTTTGCAAAGGATTCTGGGTAACAAAACCTGAGGGTAGGCAGAGGAGTCACCCCATCCTTAATTCCCCTGGGTGTCTAGTTTTCAAAAATGTATAGGTTTGCTAGGTTTCCCTAGGTGCTGGCAGAGCTAGGGCTCAAAAACAAAAGGTAGTCTCTTTGTCCAAAGAGCACAAGATTTCACTGGGACATTGAGGTGCGACCACGTTGCGTTTTGCGCTGTTTCGTGTCGCAGCCACTATGCCTACCCATGCAAGTGAGGTATCATTTTTTTTGGGAGACCTGGGGGAACGCTGGGTAGGTGGAAATTTGTTGATCCACGCAGATTCCAGAACTTTCCAACACAGAAATGTGAGGAAAAAGTGTTTTTTTTCACATTTTTTTAGGTTTCCAGGGAATTCTGGGTAACAAAACCTGGTGGGAGGCAGTTGAGTCACCCCATCATGAAATCCCCTGGGTGTCTAGTTTTCAAAAATGTATAGGTTTGCTAGGTTTCCCTATGTGCCGGCCGAGCTAGGGTACAAAAACTACAGCTAGGCATTCTGTCAAAAATGGGTCATTTTTCACTGCGAAAATTGAGGAGTGTCCACGTCGCGTTTTACGCCGTTTCCTGTCGCAGGCACAAGGCCAACCCACACAAGTGAGGTACCGTTTTTATCGAGAGACTTAGGGTAATTCAGATTTGTAAAGTAACTGTTATTGCCTGTTGAGTTTTGATGCTTTTCTGCCTTCCAAATGAAAGACATTGTGTAAAAAAGAAGTCATTTTGAAAAATGACCAATATTTCTCATGCTAGTATGAGTATTCCCAATTTTGAAAATGTGTAAATATGAACTATTTCTAAAATCTATAATTTGTACCCGTTTCAGAAATACAGTGGTGTATTTCATAACGATTATTCCAAGTATACATTTTCAAAGAATAATTGCTCTAAAGCCAGTAGATAAAAAAATTCCATTGCAAGTTGCTGCGCAGTTTTTGGCTCTGGATTCGTCGGGTTCTTGGTAAACCTACAAGTCCTATATATCCCCACAACCAGGAAGGTCCAGCAAATGTAACGGTATATTGCTTGCAGAGAGCAGTCATAAATATAAGAAGTTACAGGTGAAAACGTTGACACAAAAGGCTGTTTTTTTCAACTAATTTTCATTTTTTCCAAAAAGTAAATGCATGTTTCTATAAGGAAACCTTCATGGATTTAGACAAATAACCCCATTCTGAATTCAGAATTTTGTCTACTTTAATTAAATGTATAGTATTCCAGGATCCATTATTGCTTTCATACTAATTTTTACCATTAACTAGAAGGAGGTTGGAAGCACTAAAAATAGCAAAAAAAGGCTATGTCCCAGAAAAATGCCAAAACTGTGTGAAAAATGTTTGTTCTATGACAAAAGACTGCCATTCCCTAACAACTGGGGAAATGGTGATTTCAGCCCCACAAACCCTTTTTTGATACCATTTGCAGGGAAAAACCCAGAGGCCTTCCTTTGCAGCCCGTTTTTCAAATTTTTCAAAAAAACCTAAAAATTCACTGTATTTTGCTTAATTTCTGGGACCCCTCAAAGGGGATCCACAAACTCTGGGTACCTTTAGAATCCCCATGATGTTGGAAGAAAAGGACGCAAAAATGACATGGATCCCTTATGTGGTCAAAAAGTTACAGAGGCTTAATCGCGAACTACTACAAATAGCCAAAAAAGGGCTCAGCACTGGGGGGGGAAAGGCCCAGCAGTTAAGGGGTTAAAGCATGGGGAATTTAGCTACAGAAGATTAAGCCCCTTTACTATATAAATATATATTGATCAAAACGACTTGCTGGATGAGTCGCAGTTTGGCTTTCGGAAGCTGCATGGAACCGAAACTGCGCTCATCAAGGCAGCTGATGATATCAGGGCCATTAAAGATCAGGGTGGCACGGCGGTTCTGATCATGCTGGATCTATCGGCGGCCTTCGACACGGTCAATCACTCTATATTGATTGACCGTGTCGAAGAGCTGGGCGTCCAGGCCGTGGCCAGAGCTCTGCTCGCTTCCTTCCTGTCAGGAAGAACCCAAGCAGTAACCTTGGGGCCTTTTCGATCAACGGACCTGGCTCTCCCATGTGGTGCGCCACAAGGCTCATCCCTAAGTCCGACCCTTTTTAACATTTATGTGGCGGACTTAGCTAAGGTCATCAATACCTACCGGATGAGCCTTACCACTTATGCGGATGATACACAGCTGGTCCTAGCCATCAATGACGACGGCGAAGAGGTGGCAGCCAGGTTTCAAGAAGGCATGCTGGCCATCAAGGAGTGGATGGCTTGTAACTGCCTAAGGTTGAACTCAGAGAAAACTGAGGTGATCATTTTTGGAAAACTTTTCCCTATTTGGTCCTCAATATGGTGGCCCCCGTTGCTAGGGGCACTGCCATCCCCGGTGCAGAAAGTCTTAAATCTAGGTGTGATTTTTGATGAGAAACTCAACTTTGTCCAACATGCTAATCAAGTAGCCTCCACAGCTTTTTTTAAACTTAAACTCCTTAGAAAAATCATCCCATTTCTTTCAGACAAAGGAGGAAAAACAGTGGTGAGCTCACTAGTACTGTCCGCCTTAGATTACTGCAATGGCCTGTTCTTGAATGCTCAGGCCCGGGTTGTGGCTAAAATGCAAATGGTCCAGAATGCGGCTGCTAGGCTGCTGTCTGGCACCCCTAAATTTCAACCAATTAAACAGACTATCAGGAGCTATCACTGGCTGACGGTGACGAACAGAATCAAGTTTAAAACTTTGTGTATCACCTTCAAAGCCACTCGTCAGCAAGGGCCAAAGTTCCTGAAGGAGAAGCTTATACTCTACCGCCCCACTAGACAACTAAGGTCTTTAAATGCTCTCCGCCTCACTGTACCGAGAACAAAGACAGTCACTTGGGGAGACAGATCTTTTACCATCGCCGCAGCCAGACTCTGGAATACACTCCCACTGGAAATTAGATCCTCTCCCACACTGCTACAGTTTAGAAAACGGTTGAAGACGTGGCTATTTAACCAATAAACCCCTCACTTTCCTGCACCATTAAAATGCATACCGAGCCCTAGGCCATAATGAGTCTCAGCGCCAAGACGCCGTGGGCATACGTCGCGCTTTATAAATTTTAAAAATAAATAAATAAATAAATAAATAAACTATCCAGGACCACTGCTTCCCACAACAGAAAGAGAGAGATCAGTTTTAAGATGATCAGCATGTACAGGTTTTAATCAGAAAACTTATGAAAATGTAACAATTATCAAGTTTGTAAGTAGCTCCAACCAGGGTGCGGATTCTCTTGAACACCACAATGGTACCCCTGCAAACAATCAGGATAGATCATGGCATTATTACAATTGAGCCTTAATGCATCCCTGATGAGCCAATAGAAAGCCCTGATATGTTGCAAAACAACATCAATATTTGTTCTTGGAATAGGTCTGCAAACGTTGGTCATCCTTAAGGGGGTCTCTCCATATTTTGTTTGACAAAACACAACTGGCAAACAAAAGAATTGGAAAACGGGCAAAACTGGATTTTAACTTAAGGTAGATAATTGAATGCAAGCATCTCAATAAAATCAATTATTCTAATAAATGTTTATGTCCACCCAAGAAAAGAAACAAAAGGGGAACATATTAAAATTTCACTTGAAATAGTAAAAAACAATACAGAAAAAACACAAACTAGCCCTGTTTATCATCACTGGAGACTTTAACACAGATCTGTGTAAGAAATCGAAGAATACTCATCAAAGTGGGAACGCATTTAGAACACAACTATGGTAAAGGCATTTGAATGGAAACACAAAAGATGACTCTATTGCGTTAATTACTTTTTGTAAGTGGCAGCAAAACCTCAACTGCTAATCATACATTGGTAAGTAGTTTTGGAAAGCCTCAGGTATGCCAATTTCAAATAACTCCCCATACGAAGAGTGACCATTTTCCACAAATTATCAAGATAACGTATAAAACGGATTTGATACTATCAATTAAAGAAATCACTTTGGGGCCTCAAGTACATAATCTAAAGAACCTGAAATGGAGAGGCCCGAAGCCAGAAATGGAAATGACACAGGTTTACTCCTGTGCATGTCCTATTGATGTAATAGAAAGCAAATTAAATCCACAAGAAATTATGGGTATCATTTATGAAAGGTGAAGCATCACTGCTTAAAAACAGCAATACGCCCATTTTCATTGCGGCCTCTTTTCGACACCAATAATGCGTCATATTTACAGTATGATGTATCATGTCGCAAGGAGTTACAGATACATCACTATTTCTGACGTATCTGTAGGCACAAAAATTACGCTTTGCTGGAGTGTGTCACCAGAGTGATGCAACCCCAGCAATGTGTCCTTTCACATTGGGCAAGCCCCATGTGAAAGGGCCTGTGCCTGCTGTGAGGCAGGCATAAGATATTGATGCAATGGCATCCTAGAAGTGACGCAATGAAATCTCATAGATTGCACTGCGTCACTTCTACAAGTCTTACGTGCGAACGCCCCCCCCGCCCCCCTGCATACATTACACCTTACACAGGTAGAATGTAGCGCAGGGGTTTACAAAGTGATGCATCTGCTTACATGCATCACTTTGTAAATATGGTGCAACAAATCTCACTTTTTACGTCGCTTTTTACGCCACTGGCAAAAGTGCAAAAGTGACGCAAGTGCTCATAAATAAGCCCCTATGTATTTAGAAGAAGGTGAACTGCAAAAGGCATAGGAAAGTTTAATTAATATAATATTGGAAACATTTCAAGCAAAAAATCAAATAAGTAAGAGTAATTTCAGTACAAAACAAAATGATAGATTTGGAACCCATGTCTGGTTTAGCAGGGAATAACGTACCCAAAAAAAGTTAATATTACATGAAATAAGGAAAATCTGAAAGCACCTAAGACAAGATGTTCAAACGGATAAAAAAAATTGCAAAATTTAAGAACTCAATATAAGACAAATTGCTGGAACTCAAAAAATAGATCAAAAGTTGACTTGTGGAATAAACACTTGATAACAAGTAAACAATGTTGGCAGTTAATAAACAGATTGTCTTTCGGAAAGAATAGACAACAAAATGGGGGGATAAATGCTGACTCATCGGAAGTCCATGTTCAAGACATTTGAAATGTATGCTGATCCTGAGCCTAAAGTTAACAAAGTTAGCTCAGAAATAGAGTCCAAAATGTGAGAACGTTTATTCCTAGATACTCAGACAGACAATATATTCACGAAAATAAAAATGCAAACAATATACTTCATAACACAAATACATTGTTAATATCATACATAGATCATTTGATAAGACTCATAACGGAAATAAAGCCAGAAGGTGTGACAGGAACGATCGGAATGCCCAACGCACTTTTTAAAGGAAACATGACATTTTGTGCGCAAAACATTTTACCTCCATTTAATTAGCTGTATTGCAGATATCGAATTCCGACTCATGGAAAGGTAACATCATTCAAATGATTTCCTAATGTGGAAATCAGTCATCACCTATAAATTAAAGGCTTATTAGACTTAAATGCTGTATAAGCGAAGCTCTAATCCTCTTTGCTATTGGAGCACCTCAAATCATGGACAGAGGATAATAAGCTAGATATAGGGCTGAGTTGGGAACATCAACAAATCGATCAGCATTAACACTCTTAGCTGAAAAGGCAAAAAACATGAAGAAGGCCTGTTTTGTAAACTTTAAGTCTGCATTTGATCGAGTGCCTTGCAGGCTTTTATGCCAAAAATTTGCTAAATGGAGCATTAAAAGGAATTTGCTGAGGGCTATTTTTGAGTTATATGCAGGAACCTGAGCACAGGTTTAAATTGGAGATGGCAGACGAGCAACAAACAAAATAGAGACAAGGAACGGATTAAAAATGAGGTGTGTTAGCCCCAGGCTTGTTTAATTCATATCTTGTTGACCTTGCAGAAGCACTTCAGAAAGATTACTGCCACCCCTCTTTCCTGGCTAACAAGGAAATAAGATGTATTCAGTATGCAGACAACATTGTCCTAATAAGCCAAACGCCAATTGGACTACATCACAGCATGAAGGCTCTGAAAATGTACATGAACAAACATAGATTTGAATTAAATCTGCAAAAAATAGTAGTTCGACTGGTAGGACCCACTTCACAGAACTAACTTAAGACAAAATCTTAAATGTATTACTATTGGCATTCACAGAATGCACTTACTACTTTTGGCATTCACAGAATGCACTTACTACTTTTGGTATTCACAGAATGAACTTACTACTTTTGGTATTCACAGAATGAACGTACTACTTTTGGTATTCACAGAATGGATTTACGACTACTAACTTTACGTCCGCAACACAGGCTGAAAAGTCCGTCCCCGGAGCGGAATTTTCTCCACTTACGGCCGGGAATCTACACTTAAGGACTGGAATCTCTTATTTCGGGCAGTAATACACGCACTGTGATCATTGATCATTTTCCTCAAGGGTAAACACCTGTCCAAGTGCCTACGATCCCCCACCATGCAGCTTGTGACACAATGCAGTCAATCCCAGATTCGCAATGTGTATAAATGCAGAGCAGACACACACAAATCCTTTCATCATGTCGCTGAATGTGTTTGTTGCTCTGCCCCTTGCCATACAGCAAAACTCTTTGAGGAGGAGGAGGAGAGCAGAGAGGATCTTCAGACAGAGGATCAAACTATTTCGAATGTCCATCCAAGATATAAGGGCCATGTACTGTTTCCCTACAGAAGTCATATTGGATATGCTATGTGAGTGGGAGCAGGAACTTGACTCTGTGACCTGCTGCTTCCAAGCAATACCAGCATATCTCAAGATCCTTTCTGCTCTCCATTCCCTTGCCACTGGGTCTTTCCAAAGGGTCTCCAGTGACAATATGGGCATTTCCCAGGCAAGCCAGTCGCAGTGCCTGTATCAGGTACTGAGATGCATCACTGCTAGAGCCCACAACCACATACAAATGCCTCATATACTGGCCAGGGGAAAAAGGGCAGCAGAAGATTTCTATCTCATTGCACACTTCCCATTTGTGGTGGGTTCAATTGATTAGACACATGTGGCCCTTCAGCCACCCCGCCGCATTGCACGCATCTTCTGCAACAGACACCGATGGTATTCCATCAATGTGCACACTGTCTGTGATGCCAGTGGGAGGTCCATTGTTGTGCATGCAGTGTTCACAGGGAGTACCCATGACAGCTTTGTATTCCGCATGTCACCTCTTGCCTGGCAAATGGCTGCGGGAGAATTTGGCAACATGAGGCTACTGGGTAAGTATCAAGCACCAAAAATGACGGATATGTGTTATTGAGGTGTATGAATGCCACACAACATAAACTATTGTACAATGAGAATCATGAAGCTACATACATGGCCCAACAGACGCTCCAAGTACTAAAGTATAGATCATGTCCTGTGCAAATCAAAGAGGGAAATGTAACTAACAGCCCTTTCTTCTCTCCTCAGGCGATGCTGGGTATGAACTCTCCCCACATCTCCTCACCCCTTGCAAGCGTGAATAAAACTGTACCTCATCGTAGGTACCATAGGGCACACATATGGACTAGAGTCATGATAGAGCACGCTTTTGGTCTGTTGAAGTTGTGATTCAGATGTCTAGACCCTACAGTGGGTGTGCTGCAGTACTCCTTGAAGTTGTGTGCAAGATCATATTAGACCGTTGTGTTTTGCACAGCATTGCTTTAACGCATGGCTTCCACATACCTCTGGAACCTCGGCTAGCTCTGAATCTGGGAAACCGGGCCATTGCACATAAACAAGGTCAGAATATGCACGACCGTGATCAAGTCGTTGCCATGTTTTTCAAATGATCAACCTGTTATGTCATGGAAAAAATGTGGTTTGCTGTCTGTTGTCAATGATGAATCTTGAATAGACACAACTGTGTCAATATATTCCATCCTGGGACTACTTTGCAAGTCACACTCACTGCATGTAAATCACAGCAGTTGAACAGTAGTCAAAAGGTTGAGCATGCCTCAGGTCATGTGCCCATGTCAGCGATCAGTGTAGCGGATGTCGCTAAACAATCGATTCACGCAGATGAAAAACAATACATGTTTTGAGAGACCTACCTGGTCCTTATAAGGATGGGTCACTCAATCACAAAATGCTATAAACATTGCATCTCAGGCCTGTGCACTCAACAGATTTGACTTCCCCACAAATGATGGGCCCACAACGTGAGTGATGATGTCATGGGTGAATCAGGCACCATGTGTCTGTGATATACAGCACTGCTCCACCCCATTGTTACGTAACACATCACACAACTCTTGTAATGAGCACTCGATATGGACTACATGTACCATAATGCAAAGTAGGAGAAAACGAAACTGGGGTTTGATGATGTGTCACCACGCCCCCGGTCCGTGCAGAAATTTCATTAAATGTTCTGTTCCCCCTTTTGTTACATGTTCCTGATTTTAACCTGCACTGTCATTTCAGGTTTTTCCACAACAGAACTGCAGGATGGCAATGGATTTGATTAGTGATTGTTGATCGATCAGGAGGAATACAAAATGGCTACCAACAATTTTATGAGGTTACAGCCCGATAACGTAATTTCTGGTTTTGGACCGTAATGCGCGGATGCAGGCACGACGCCATGGAACTGTAAACAGATTAGGATCATCTGACCTGGTTAGTGTATCCCCACGAATAACAGCTCCCACCATAGCATAGAGGTGTGAAATGGAGATGTACATTATACAAGCAAACTCACCAACTCCAGCCACAACTTTCTGTCCCTTCGCGATCACCCCTGTTCTCAAATGCTGAACCTGTCTGCTCATTGATGTTGTTGACATGGCTGTCAAAGATCCAGCAGCTGTAGAGGGAAGTGACAACATTCTCAATGATCAGCATTACTAATTGACAAACAGGCACATGTGACACTCATAATATGTATGTCACTTATTAAACAACAACTGTTGATTCCATACAGAAGGGGATCTTGATCTCTGTCATGGTTTAGTAATCTAAACTTGTGACACAATATATGTCAGAATTACCTGATGGACGGGTGCAAGAGGGTGTCACTGCTACAGCCAGGATGTCATGCATTCCCCGGGAGGGTGTACGCTATACTGGTGTCATCCTATCAGCAGCTGTGGTGAGACATACATGTCCATATTTCAGTACAACAGATGGTAGCTATAAATTACCATGTCATTCTCAATAACCATTGACCGGATAATCCAGGACAATGTACGGCAGGTTTCCCTTATGGACTTTACATGTGGGCCCCTGCTCACATGCAGTAGTTGCCAGCTGTTACCTCTACACAGCACTGACATCAATAGGATGACACATCAACAGACAAACTTGTATGAGATGGTTACCGACATTTCAAGAAAGGGGATAACTGACCTGGACTCCTCCACATTACACTGATTTCACATTCACAAATAAGACCAACAGGTTTCGTGAGTGTAATGTTGTCTGTTGACAGATCAAAAGGTGATCATGTGTGAGATGTGCAATAGTCAGGTATATAATGTTGATCATTTGTGCTTCCCTACCCAAGAAGTCACAAAGTTCATTTCTGATTGAGAAAACACAGATTTCCTATGTCCATCCTTTGAGTGTCCTCTGGTTGCATACCCTAATTCCTACATCATGGTAGTATTTAGCTGACAACTGATGGTGTCTTGTACGGCAGACATCCTAACCTCATATGTCAACCACTCACCTATATGTAAATACAGTAGAAGAGGAGGCAATCAGAATGCAACATTTGGTAATGATCCTTCATTGTGGCTGCGTTGGGAAGCTTTGATGCTTTCCACCTGCACTGGATTAGCGTTTTGCTTTTCATCCAAGTGATTTGAAAATGTAACTGCAAGGAGATTCTGCTTAGTAGCCCATACACCCATCTCAAAGGTACACAACTGGCATCAGTGCGAGCAGCATCCATGCCAATTTTAATATGATTTTGCCATAGATATTTTGCTACGGAGTTTTCATATCATAGAATTGCAAGCCAGTTGTGTTGTGGACACTTCATACGACACATTTTACTATTTCATGTCCATTCTGCACTCACTTGACATACACTTTGTGTCATCCTTTCATTGGCCACCAAAGTCTGATCTGGTCTGTGATTTGGGGATAGATGTAGGTAAATAGTATTTACCAATTTGAAAATACCGAATTTTACCAATTCAGTATTTTCGAATCTGTAAATGCTATGTAGCAAAAAATTAGGTAGAAATTATTGAATCGTTAGGATTCGGTATTTACCGAATCGGTATTTACCGATCCGGTAATTGCCATTCATTCAATTGGGCCTGGAGGCCTATAGGATTGAATGTCAATTACCGAATCGGTAAATACCGATTCGGTAACATAGGGAAATAGTCAAGGCTGGCAGGGTGTCACATTGACACCCTGTTGCACCCCTGAATAGTGCTTGTGTGCACATGTGGCACACATAAATACCCTAAGAGCATATATGTCTGCCACATGGCACTGGTGTAAATGCACAGATTTGCATTTACAGAGGTATTCGTTATTTACCACCAACTAATAGTTGGTGGTAAATAACTAAGCATGGGCTGAAAATTTGTTTCGCTCGTGGAATTTGCGGATTTTCCGCGATTTTGCGATCCGCTAATCTCGCGAAATCGCGGTAAAATCCGCGAATCAGCGGGGACGAATTTTCAGCCAAGCACTTAGAGGGTTACAGCAGCAGGTGCAAAAGTTGAAGCTAATTTTTTGTAACCTGTTACAAAAGGTTTACAACGAAATTAACTTCAGCTTGGGCACCTGCTGCTGTAAGCCTGTAAGTGCTTCCTGGCGCCTAGTTGCCTACTTGCAACTATTCTCTGACCCTGCTCTGACTCTTGAAGCAGGGTCAGAGAATAGTTAGAAGTAGGCAATGAGGCACCTGTCACGAGAATTAAACCTCAACAGGAAGCACTGACAGATATAAAAACAAGCATTTGCAATGCAATAGGTCTCGCATTAGGAAAGTTTGAGCAATTGGTCTTGTAAATGACAATTTTTTTATTTATGTGTTGGTTTTGAAAATAGCTAAATTAATAGCTTTGTCATTTACAATGCCAATAGTTATAACTTTCGCAAATGTGACACCTATAGTATTTGTAATGCAACATGTTTTGTAGTTACGTTACTTAGCTGTATTGATATTACAAATTACAATGGCTGTTAATTTTTTTAAATAATTAATACTTAAATAAAAGTGATTTTAATTTATAATGGCAATAGCTTAAACCTTTGTAAATAACTTTTGTGAAGATTACGTTCAGTGTATTTTATTGTGACGAAAATCCAAGAACAGAAGTGAAATATTACAATCTTTTTGTGACATTTGTAATAAAGTTTGAAACATTGAGAGATCATATTTGAACCAGTTGTTGTTGAATGGTTGTGCAGATTGATGCTGGGGTAGTGCTGAGTGGTGCTATGGTGGTGCTGAGTGCTGCTGTGGTGATGCTGAGCGGTACTGTGGTGGTGCTGAGTGATGCTGTGGTGTTGCTGAGTGGTGCTGTGGGGTGATGAGTGATAATGTGGTGGCGCTGAGTGGTGCTGTGGTGGTGATGAGTGATAATGTGGTGGGGCTGAGTGATGCTGTGGTGGTGCTGAGTGATGCTGTGGTGGCGCTGAATGATGCTGTGGTGGTGCTGAGTGATGCTGTGGTGGCGCTGAGTGGTGCTGTGGTGGTGCTGAGTGATGCTGTGGTGGTGCTGAGTGATGCTAAGCTATCATGTCATTCTCAATAACCATTGACTGGATAATCCAGAACAATGTGCGGCATGTTTACCTCATTGACTTTACATGTGGGCCGCTGCTCACATGCAGTAGTTGCCAGCTGTTACCTCTATACAGCACTGACATCAATAAGATGGCACATTAACAGACAAACTTGTATGAGAAGGCTACTGAAATTTCAAGGAAGGGGATAACTGACCCGGACTCCTCCGCATTACACTGATTTCACATTCACCATTAAGACCAACAGGTTTTGTGAGTGTAATGTTGCCTGTTGACAAGTCAAAAGGTGTTCATGTTTGAGATGTGCAACAGTCAGGTACATAATGGTGATCATTTGTGCTTCCCTACCCAAGAAGTCCAAAGCTCATATCTGACTGAGAAAACACAGATTTCTTATGTCCATCCTTTGCGTGTCCTCTGGTTGTATACCCTAATTCCAACATCATGGTAGTAATTAGCTGACAATGGATGGTGTCTTGTTCAGCAGACATCCTAACCTCATATGTCAACCACTCACCTATATGAAAATACGGTAGAAGAGGAGGCAATCATTATGCAACATTTGGTAATGATCCCACATTGCGGCTAAGTGGAGAAGCTTCAATGCTTTCCGGATGCACTGAATTAGGGTGTTGCTTTTCAGCCAAGTTATTTGAAAATGTAACTGCATGGAGATTCCGCTTAGCAGCCCATACACCCATCTCAAAGGTACTCAACTGGCATCAGTGTGAGCCTCATCCATACCATTTTTAATATGATTTTGCCATATGTATTTTCCTGGGGAGTTTTAATATCATTGAATTGCAAGCCAGTTGTGTTGTGGACACATCATATGAATCGTACTATTTTATGTCCATTCTGCACTCACTTGGCATACATTTTGTGTCATCCTTTTATTAGCCATCAAACTCTTATCTGGTCTGTGATTAAATGCCATATGTGAGCATATTGTGACGCAGGACAACAGTGTTGTACAACATACGGTGGACATCAAAGGCACATTTAATGAGCATTCAGTTACATTTTTATTGAGTTTACTCACAATGACCCAGCACCAGCCCAGTGTGTGGTCCAGGACAAGCTGTCACAGCCAACCTAATAGCAGAAGTCAGTGTATGTCTCTGATTCTGGGAGGCCTATTATGATAAGTTTGTTTGCAACTTTACATTTCTGCTGGCACATGTGACGCACACAATTTCAGGTAAAAAGGATAAGCACAAGAAGTTGTGGGCACCACCGTTGCAGAAGTGTGTGTCACTTAATATCACAAGTGATCCCACCTCTAACTTATAATGGGTCCACTACCTAGAAGCAACGTGTATCAGAATGACATGACTCTGAATCCTGAAATAAGGTCCACTATCATGTTTTGTTTTGTTAATGGCCAACAAACAACCCATCCAATGTAAGAGTACATGACCAGCTGGGTGGACTCGGCGATTTTATGTATAGTGAAAACATTCTGAGTTGGACAGTAGATGCATTGTCATTACTACTGGCAAAGGTAGCTCACTTCTTGTTTCTCATTGTCATATTTGTTAACATTTGAATTCTTGATTATGTATACAGACACTATTAGAATATAGTGGGGACACCCTTTTGACTTGTTGTGGCACTCAATTGTAGGATTGAATTCCCGGGTCTGGGACTGTTGGTGGAATACATACTATGTCCACCAATTACAAATGTATGATGAGCCAAGACATACTATATTTTATCTTTTGATATTCACATATGTCATTTGCTAAAGGTGAATGTCCATTGACAAATCCAATAGGTATTAAGCTAGTTTTTCATCTCTGATTACCTTTCACATTCAGGCACTACATGTCCCTCTGTTGTCTCCTTACAATGTATTTCTTTTGACCATCTCCTGACCAGTTTGACTTACCAGTTTGTGAGGATTGTATGCCTTTCTCTGGATGATGTTTTTTCCTCCCAGAAGATGCAGGGACCTTTGCTACTGCGGTTATCTGTTCTCTGGCTGAATATGTTAATAGGTGAGAAGAGAGAAAAGTAACCAAATGAGAAATGTACATGTGGAACTTTTTAAGCATTATGCCATATGTTCTGCATGCTAACAGATGGTGCAGGTAGGTGTAGTGGGGCGTTGGGGATGTAAGGTGTGGCAGGGTGGGAAATGAACAACGGAATATGTGAATAACATACTTTGATCTGAGGATTCTCTCACCTCCTGCTTTGTGATATTTGCTGGTACAGGGTGAGTTACTTCTTGGATAATTTGTGTCAGATTTACAGGTTCTTGGTAGATATTTAAGCCATTGTTGCGTCACTTCTGTGACACAGCGGCGGCGTAAACCATGTGCCACTTTGCGACTTAGTTACAACGTGACACATCTAGGGAGATGCATCACGTTTTTTACCCTTGCCCAACATTAAACATGCTTCATGTGTAATATAAGCAGGGTGGGCATTCCTAAGTGAAATGCCTCATGAAAGTGAATCAGTGAAATCTACAAGATTCCACGGAGTCACTTTTCATAGGCCGCTGCGACAAAACCTTATGCATGCTTGAAGCAGATGTAAGGAGGGGTGCAGCACGTTAGGTATGGGTGGTCCATGAACATTGTTGGAGTTGCATTATACTTGTTACACAACTCCAGCAAAGCCTCGCTCTTACTCCATCAGACGAGACACACATCTGTCTATCCCTGTGCCATGGTGCGCAGCATTGTTAATGCGATGCATTTGTGGTGGTGCAAGGGTTGACATTTGTGTCCCATTGGTGCTGGCGCATTCCCTGCTGATATGCAGGGATGAACCAGTCCTTGTAAATCTGCACCTTTTCATTGTCCCAATAAATTTGTAAGCTGATTTTCTAATGCTCCGCAAACCCTTACATTTTTGACCGACTCAAACACATCTCGATGAGTGATAAGGGCACTTTGTAAATTGCTACTTAGCAGGATCAGGTATATACGGCAGCAGTACTGTGTCCATGTTTTCATACACTTTTTTTGTCATCCCATTTACCTAGTGCCTTGTTGCGGACATCACTCACAGGCAGTCCATGGAGCATGTGGGGGTGGATTGTGGTCAGGATATCCTCCTCTAGTGGGGTGATACGGAGGCAGGTTCTGAAGTGTAGGGCAGGGAGGATCCTGTTCAATTCCATCCTGGTTTCCTTCTCCTTCACCCTCTGCTTTTCATCCTGCCACTTCTTCTTGATATCCTGGACTGTATGCTCTCCTCCCCAAAAGCTGTGACAGCAGTGGCTAATTGCTGCTATTGAACTGCTTTCTGTGTGCCACTGCTCTGACCCTTGAAGCAGGGTCAGAGAATAGTTAGAAGTAGGCAATGAGGCGCCTGTCACGAAAATTAAACCTCAACAGGAAGCACTGACAGATATAAAAACAAGCATTTACAATGCAATAGGTCTCGCATTAGGAAAGTTTGAGCAATTGGTCTTGTTAATGACAATTTTTTTTATTTATGTGTTGGTTTTGAAAATAGCTAAATTAATAGCTTTGTCATTTACAATGCCAATAGTTTAAGCTTTCGCAAATGTGACACCTATAGCATTTGTAATGCAACATGTTTTGTAGTTATGTTACTTAGCTGTATTGATATTACAAATTACAATGGCTTTTAATTTTTTTAAATAATTAATACTTAAATACAAGTGATTTTAATTTATTATGGCAATAGCTTAAACTTTTGTAAATAACTTTTGTGAAGATTACGTTCAGCGTATTTTATTGTGACGAAAATCCAAGAACAGAAGTGAAATATTACCATCTTTTTGTGACATTTGTAATAAAGTTTGAAACATTGAGAGAACATATTTGAACCAGTTGTTGTTGAATGGTTGTGCAGATTGATGCTGGGGTAGCGCTGAGTGGTGTTATGGTGGTGTTGAGTGGTGCTGTGGTGATGCTGAGTGATGCTGTGGTGGTGCTGAGTGATGCAGTGGTGGTGCTGAGTGATAATGTGGTGGCGCTGAGTGATGCTGTGGTGGTGCTGAGTGATGCTGTGGTGGCGCTGAGTGATGCTGTGGTGGTGCTGAGTGATGCTGTTCTGGCGCTGAGTGGTGCTGTGGTGGTGATGAAAGATGCTGTGGTGGTGCTGAGTGATGCTAAGCTATCATGTCATTCTCAATAACCATTGACTGGATAATCCAGGACAATGTGCGGCATGTTTACCTCATTCACTTTACATGTGGGCCGCTGCTCACATGCAGTAGTTGCCAGCTGTTACCGCTATACAGCACTGACATCAATAAGATGGCACATTAACAGACAAACTTGTATGAGAAGGTTACTGAAATTTCAAGGAAGGGGATAACTGACCCGGACTCCTCCACATTACACTGATTTCACATTCACCATTAAGACCAACAGGTTTTGTGAGTGTAATGTTGCCTGTTGACAAGTCAAAAGGTGTTCATGTTTGAGATGTGCAACAGTCAGGTACATAATGGTGATCATTTGTGCTTCCCTACCCAAGAAGTCCAAAGCTCATATCTGACTGAGAGAACACATACTTCTTTTGTCCATCCTTTGCAGTGTCCTCTGGTTGCATACCCTAATTCCAACATCATGGTAGTAATTAGCTGACAATGGATGGTGTCTTGTACAGCAGACATCCTAACCTCATATGTCAACCACTCACCTATATGAAAATACGGTAGAAGAGGAGGCAATCAGAATGCAACATTTGGTAATGATCCCACATTGCGGCTAAGTGGAGAAGCTTCAATGCTTTCCGGATGCACTGAATTAGGGTGTTGCTTTTCAGCCAAGTTATTTGAAAATGTAACTGCATGGAGATTCCGCTTAGCAGCCCATACACCCATCTCAAAGGTACTCAACTGGCATCAGTGTGAGCCTCATCCATACCATTTTTAATATGATTTTGCCATATATATTTTCCTAGGGAGTTTTAATATCATTGAATTGCAAGCCAGTTGTGTTGTGGACACATCATATGACTCGTACTATTTTATGTCCATTCTGCACTCACTTGGCATACATTTTGTGTCATCCTTTTATTAGCCATCAAACTCTTATCTGGTCTGTGAATAAATGCCATATGTGAGCATATTGTGACGCAGGACAACAGTGTTGTACAACATATGGTGGACATCAAAGGCACATTTAATGAGCATTCAGTTACATTTTTATTGAGTTTACTCACCATGGCCCAGCACCAGCCCAGTGTGTGGTCCAGGACAAGCTGTCACAGCCAACCTAATAGCAGAAGTCAGTGTATGTCTCTGATTCTGGGAGGCCTATTATGATAAGTTTGTTTGCAACTTTACATTTCTGCTGGCACATGTGACGCACACAATTTCAGGTAAAAAGGATAAGCACAAAAAGTTGTGGGCACCACCGTTGCAGAAGTGTGTGTCACTTAATATCACAAGTGATCCCACCTCTAACTTATAATGGGTCCACTACCTAGAAGCAACGTGTATCAGAATGACATGACTCTGAATCCTGAAATATGGTCCACTATCATGTTTTGTTTTGTTAATGGCCAACAAACAAGCCATCCAATGTAAGAGTACATGACCAGCTGGGTGAACTCGGCGATTTTATGTATAGTGAAAACATTCTGAGTTGGACAGTAGATGCATTGTCATTACTACTGGCAAAGGTAGCTCACTTCTTGTTTCTCATTGTCATATTTGTTAACATTTGAATTCTTGATTATGTATACAGACACTATTAGAATATAGTGGGGACACCCTTTTGACTTGTTGTGGCACTCAATTGTAGGATTGAATTCCCAGGTCTGGGACTGTTGGTGGAATACATACTATGTCCACCAATTACAAATGTATGATGAGCCAAGACATACTATATTTTATCTTTCGATATTCACATATCTCATTTGCTAAAGGTGAATGTCCATTGACAAATCCAATAGGTATTAAGCTAGTTTTTCAACTCTGGTTACCTTTCACATTCAGGCACTACATGTCCCTCTTTTGTCTCCTGACAATGTATTTCTTTTGACCATCTCCTGACCAGTTTGACTTACCAGTTTGTGAGGATTGTATGCCTTTCTCTGGATGATGTTTTTTCCTCCCAGAAGATGCAGGGACCTTTGCTACTGCGGTTATCTGTTCTCTGGCTGAATATGTTAATAGGTGAGAAGAGAGAAAAGTAACCAAATGAGAAATGTACATGTGGAACTTTTTAAGCATTATGCCATATGTTCTGCATGCTACCAGACGGTGCAGGTAGGTGTAGTGGGGCGTTGGGGATGTAAGGTGTGGCAGGGTGGGAAATGAACAACGGAATATGTGAATAACATACTTTGATCTGAGGATTCTCTCACCTCCTGCTTTGTGATATTTGCTGGTACAGGGTGAGTTACTTCTTGGATAATTTGTGTCAGATTTACAGGTTCTTGGTAGATATTTAAGCCATTGTTGCGTCACTTCTGTGACACAGCGGCGGCGTAAACCATGTGCCACTTTGCGACTTAGTTACAACGTGACGCATCTAGGGAGATGCATCACGTTTTTTAGCCTTGCCCAACATTAAACCTGCTTCATGTGTAATATAAGCAGGGTGGGCATTCCTAAGTGAAATGCCTCATGAAAGTGAATCAGTGAAATCTACAAGATTCCACGGAGTCACTTTTCATAGGCCGCTGCGACAAAACCTTATGCATGCTTGAAGCAGATGTAAGGAGGGGCGCAGCACGTTAGGTATGGGTGGTCCATGAACATTGTTGGAGTTGCATTATACTTGTTACACAACTCCAGCAAAGCCTCGCTCTTACTCCATCAGACGAGACACACATCTGTCTATCCCTGTGCCATGGTGCCCAGCATTGTTAATGCGACGCATTTGTGGTGGTGCAAGGGTTGACCTTTGTGTCCCATTGGTGCTGGCGCATTCCCTGCTGATATGCAGGGATGAACCAGTCCTTGTAAATCTGCACCTTTGCATTGTCCCAATAAATTTGTACGCTGATTTTCTAATGCTCCGCAAACCCTTACATTTTTGACCGACTCAAACACATCTCGATGAGTGATAAGGGCACTTTGTAAATTGCTACTTAGCAGGATCAGGTATATACGGCAGCAGTACTTTGTCCATGTTTTCATACACTTTTTTTGTCATCCCATTTACCTAGTGCCTTGTTGCGGACATCACTCACAGGCAGTCCATGGAGCATGTGGGGGTGGATTGTGGTGAGGATATCCTCCGCTAGTGGGGTGATACGGAGGCAGGTTCTGAAGTGTAGGGCAGGGAGGATCCTGTTCAATTCCATCCTGGTTTCCTTCTCCTTCACCCTCTGCTTTTCATCCTGCCACTTCTTCTTGATATCCTGGACTGTATGCTCTCCTCCCCAAAAGCTGTGACAGCAGTGGCCAATTGCTGCTATTGAACTGCTTTCTGTGTGCCACTGCTCTGACCCTTGAAGCAGGGTCAGAGAATAGTTAGAAGTAGGCAATGAGGCGCCTGTCACGAAAATTAAACCTCAACAGGAAGCACTGACAGATATAAAAACAAGCATTTACAATGCAATAGGTCTCGCATTAGGAAAGTTTGAGCAATTGGTCTTGTTAATGACAATTTTTTTTATTTATGTGTTGGTTTTGAAAATTGCTAAATTTATAGCTTTGTCATTCACAATGCCAATAGTTAAAGCTTTCGCAAATGTGACACCTATAGCATTTGTAATGCAACATGTTTTGTAGTTATGTTACTTAGCTGTATTGATATTACAAATTACAATGGCTTTTAATTTTTTTAAATAATTAATACTTAAAGACAAGTGATTTTAATTTATAATGGCAATAGCTTAAACTTTTGTAAATAACTTTTGTGAAGATTACGTTCAGTGTATTTTATTGTGACGAAAATCCAAGAACAGAAGTGAAATATTACCATCTTTTTGTGACATTTGTAATAATGTTTGAAACATTGAGAGAACATATTTGAACCAGTTGTTGTTGAATGGTTGTGCAGATTGATGCTGGGGTAGCGCTGAGTGGTGCTATGGTGGTGTTGAGTGGTGCTGTGGTGATGCTGAGTGGTGCTGTGGTGGTGCTGAGTGATGCTGTGGTGGTGCTGAGTGATGCTGTGGTGGTGCTGAGTGATAATGTGGTGGCGCTGAGTGATGCTGTGGTGGTGCTGAGTGATGCTGTGGTGGCGCTGAGTGATGCTGTGGTGGTGCTGAGTGATGCTGTGGTGGCGCTGAGTGGTGCTGTGGTGGTGATGAAAGATGCGGTGGTGGTGCTGAGTGATGCTAAGCTATCATGTCATTCTCAATAACCATTGACTGGATAATCCAGGACAATGTGCGGCATGTTTACCTCATTGACTTTACATGTGGGCCGCTGCTCACATGCAGTAGTTGCCAGCTGTTACCTCTATACAGCACTGACATCAATAAGATGGCACATTAACAGACAAACTTGTATGAGAAGGTTACTGAAATTTCAAGGAAGGGGATAACTGAGCCGGACTCCTCCACATTACACTGATTTCACATTCACCATTAAGACCAACAAGTTTTGTGAGTGTAATGTTGCCTGTTGACAAGTCAAAAGGTGTTCATGTTTGAGATGTGCAACATTCAGGTACATAATGGTGATCATTTGTGCTTCCCTACCCAAGAAGTCCAAAGCTCATATCTGACTGAGAGAACACATACTTCTTTTGTCCATCCTTTGCGTGTCCTCTGGTTGCATACCCTAATTCCAACATCATGGTAGTATTTAGCTGACAATGGATGGTGTCTTGTACAGCAGACATCCTAGCCTCATATGTCAACCACTCACCTATATGAAAATACGGTAGAAGAGGAGGCAATCAGAATGCAACATTTGGTAATGATCCCACATTGCGGCTAAGTGGAGAAGCTTCAATGCTTTCCGCATGCACTGAATTAGGGTGTTGCTTTTCAGCCAAGTGATTTGAAAATGTAACTGCATGGAGATTCCGCTTAGCAGCCCATACACCCATCTCAAAGGTACTCAACTGGCATCAGTGTGAGCCTCATCCATACCATTTTTAATATGATTTTGCCATATATATTTTCCTAGGGAGTTTTAATATCATTGAATTGCAAGCCAGTTGTGTTGTGGACACATCATATGACTCGTACTATTTTATGTCCATTCTGCACTCACTTGGCTTACATTTTGTGTCATCCTTTCATTAGCCATCAAAGTCTTATCTGGTCTGTGATTAAATGCCATATATGAGCATATTGTGACGCAGGACAACAGTGTTGTACAACATACGGTGGACATCAAAGGCACATTTAATGAGCATTCAGTTACATTTTTATTGAGTTTACTCACCATGGCCCAGCACCAGCCCAGTGTGTGGTCCACGACAAGCTGTCACAGCCATCCTAATAGCAGAAGTCAGTGCATGTCTCCGATTCTGGGAGGCCTATTATGATAAGTTTGCTTGCAACTTTACATTTCTGCTGGCACATGTGACGCACACAATTTTAGGTACAAAGGATAAGCACAAGAAGTTGTGGGCACCACCGTTGCAGAAGTGTGTGTCACTTAATATCACAAGTGATCCCACCTCTAACTTATAATGGGTCCACTAACTAGAAGCAACGTGTATCAGAATGACATGACTCTGAATCCTGAAATAATGTCCACTATCATGTTTTGTTTTGTTAATGGCCAACAAACAAGCCATCCAATGTAAGAGTACATGACCAGCTGGGTGGACTCTGCGATTTTATGTATAGTGAAAACATTCTGAGTTGGACAGTAGATGCATTGTCATTACTACTGGCAAAGGAAGCTCACTTCTTGTTTCTCATTGTCATATTTGTTAACATTTGAATTCTTGATTATGTATACAGACACTATTAGAATATAGTGGGGACACCCTTTTGACTTGTTGTGGCACTCAATTGTAGGATTGAATTCCCGGGTCTGGGACTGTTGGTGGAATACATACTATGTTCACCAATTACAAATGTATGATGAGCCAAGACATACTATATTTTATCTTTCTATATTCACATATGTCATTTGCTAAAGGTGAATGTCCATTGACAAATCCAATAGGTATTAAGCTAGTTTTTCATCTCTGGTTACCTTTCACATTCAGGCACTACATGTCCCTCTTTTGTCTCCTGACAATGTATTTCTTTTGACCATCTCCTGACCAGTTTGACTTACCAGTTTGTGAGGATTGTATGCCTTGCTCTGGATGATGTTTTTTCCTCCCAGAAGATGCAGGGACCTTTGCTACTGCGGTTATCTGTTCTCTGGCTGAATATGTTAATAGGTGAGAAGAGAGAAAAGTAACCAAAATGAGAAATGTACATGTGGAACTTTTTAAGCATTATGCCATATGTTCTGCATGCTAACAGACGGTGCAGGTAGGTGTAGTGGGGCGTTGGGGATGTAAGGTGTGGCAGGGTGGGAAATGAACAACGGAATATGTGAATAACATACTTTGATCTGAGGATTCTCTCACCTCCTGCTTTGTGATATTTGCTGGTACAGGGTGAGTTACTTCTTAGATAATTTGTGTCAGATTTACAGGTTCTTGGTAGATATTTAAGCCATTGTTGCGTCACTTCTGTGACACAGCGGCGGCGTAAACCATATGCCACTTTGCGACTTAGTTACAACGTGACGCATCTAGGGAGATGCATCACAGTTTTTACCCTTGCCCAACATTAAACCTGCTTCATGTGTAATATAAGCAGGGTGGGCATTCCTAAGTGAAATGCCTCATGAAAGTGAATCAGTGAAATCTACAAGATTCCACGGAGTCACTTTTCATAGGCCGCTGCGACAAAACCTTATGCATGCTTGAAGCAGATGTAAGGAGGGGCGCAGCACGTTAGGTATGGGTGGTCCATGAACATTGTTGGAGTTGCATTATACTTGTTACACAACTCCAGCAAAGCCTCGCTCTTACTCCATCAGACGAGACACACATCTGTCTATCCCTGTGCCATGGTGCGCAGCATTGTTAATGCGACGCATTTGTGGTGGTGCAAGGGTTGAATTTTGTGTCCCATTGGTGCTGGCGCATTCCCTGCTGATATGCAGGGATGAACCAGTCCTTGTAAATCTGCACCTTTGCATTGTCCCAATAAATTTGTAAGCTGATTTTCTAATGCGCCGCAAACCCTTACATTTTTGACCGACTCAAACACATCTCGATGAGTGATAAGGGCACTTTATAAATTGCTACTTAGCAGGATCAGGTATATACGGCAGCAGTACTGTGTCCATGTTTTCATACACTTTTTTTTGTCATCCCATTTACCTAGTGCCTTGTTGCGGACATCACTCACAGGCAGTCCATGGAGCATATGGGGGTGGATTGTGGTGAGGATATCCTCCTCTAGTGGGGTGATACGGAGGCAGGTTCTGAAGTGTAGGGCAGGGAGGATCCTGTTCAATTCCATCCTGGTTTCCTTCTCCTTCACCCTCTGCTTTTCATCCTGCCACTTCTTCTTGATATCCTGGACTGTATGCTCTCCTCCCCAAAAGCTGTGACAGCAGTGGCTAATTGCTGCTATTGAACTGCTTTCTGTGTGCCACTGCTCTGACCCTTGAAGCAGGGTCAGAGAATAGTTAGAAGTAGGCAATGAGGCACCTGTCACGAAAATTAAACCTCAACAGGAAGCACTGACAGATATAAAAACAAGCATTTACAATGCAATAGGTCTCGCATTAGGAAAGTTTGAGCAATTGGTCTTGTTAATGACATTTTTTTTTATTTATGTGTTGGTTTTGAAAATAGCTAAATTAATAGCTTTGTCATTTACAATGCCAATAGTTAAAGCTTTCGCAAATGTGACACTTATAGCATTTGTAATGCAACATGTTTTGTAGTTATGTTACTTAGCTGTATTGATATTACAAATTACAATGGCTTTTATTTTTTTTAAATAATTAATACTTAAATACAAGTGATTTTAATTTATAATGGCAATAGCTTAAACTTTTGTAAATAACTTTTGTGAAGATTACGTTCAGTGTATTTTATTGTGACGAAAATCCAAGAACAGAAGTGAAATATTACCATCTTTTTGTGACATTTGTAATAAAGTTTGAAACATTGAGAGAACATATTTGAACCAGTTGTTGTTGAATGGTTGTGCAGATTGATGCTGGGGTAGCGCTGAGTGGTGCTATGGTGGTGTTGAGTGGTGCTGTGGTTGGTCTGAGTGGTGCTGTGGTGGTGCTGAGTGATGCTGTGGTGGTGCTGAGTGATGCTGTGGTGGTGCTGAGTGATAATGTGGTGGCGCTGAGTGATGCTGTGGTGGCGCTGAGTGATGCTGTGGTGGTGCTGAGTGATGCTTTGGTGGCGCTGAGTGGTGCTGTTGTGGTGCTGAAAGATGCTGTGGTGGTGCTGAGTGATGCTAAGCTATCATGTCATTCTCAATAACCATTTACTGGATAATCCAGGACAATGTGCGGCATGTTTACCTCATTGACTTTACATGTGGGCCGCTGCTCACATGCAGTAGTTGCCAGCTGTTACCTCTATACAGCACTGACATCAATAAGATGGCACATTAACAGACAAACTTGTATGAGAAGGTTACTGAAATTTCAAGGAAGGGGATAACTGACCCGGACTCCTCCGCATTACACTGATTTCACATTCACCATTAAGACCAACAGGTTTTGTGAGTGTAATGTTGCCTGTTGACAAGTCAAAAGGTGTTCATGTTTGAGATGCGCCACATTCAGGTACATAATGGTGATCATTTGTGCTTCCCTACCCAAGAAGTCTAAAGCTCATATCTGACTGAGAGAACACATACTTCTTATGTCCATCCTTTGCGTGTCCTCTGGTTGCATACCCTAATTCCAACATCATGGTAGTATTTAGCTGACAATGGATGGTGTCTTGTACAGCAGACATCCTAACCTCATATGTCAACCACTCACCTATATGAAAATACGGTAAAAGAGGAGGCAATCAGAATGCAACATTTGGTAATGATCCCACATTGCGGCTAAGTGGAGAAGCTTCAATGCTTTCCGCATGCACTGAATTAGGGTGTTGCTTTTCAGCCAAGTGATTTGAAAATGTAACTGCATGGAGATTCCGCTTAGCAGCCCATACACCCATCGCAAAGGTACTCAACTGGCATCAGTGTGAGCCTCATCCATACCATTTTTAATATGATTTTGCCATATATATTTTCCTAGGGAGTTTTAATATCATTGAATTGCAAGCCAGTTGTGTTGTGGACACATCATATGACTCGTACTATTTTATGTCCATTCTGCACTCACTTGGCATACATTGTGTGTCATCCTTTCATTAGCCATCAAAGTCTTATCTGGTCTGTGATTAAATGCCATATATGAGCATATTGTGACGCAGGACAACAGTGTTGTACAACATACGGTGGACATCAAAGGCACATTTAATGAGCATTCAGTTACATTTTTATTGAGTTTACTCACCATGGCCCAGGACCAGCCCAGTGTGTGGTCCACGACAAGCTGTCACAGCCATCCTAATAGCAGAAGTCAGTGTATGTCTCCAATTCTGGGAGGCCTATTATGATAAGTTTGATTGCAACTTTACATTTCTGCTGGCACATGTGACGCACACAATTTTAGGTACAAAGGATAAGCACATGAGGTTGTGGGCACCACCGTTGCAGAAGTGTGTGTCACTTAATATCACAAGTGATCCCACCTCTAACTTATAATGGGTCCACTACCTAGAAGCAACGTGTATCAGAATGACATGACTCTGAATCCTGAAATAAGGTCCACTATCATGTTTTGTTTTTTTAATGGCCAACAAACAAGCCATCCAATGTAAGAGTACATGACCAGCTGGGTGGACTCGGCGATTTTATGTATAGTGAAAACATTCTGAGTTGGACAGTAGATGCATTGTCTTTACTACTGGCAAAGGTAGCTCACTTCTTGTTTCTCATTGTCATATTTGTTAACATTTGAATTCTTGATTATGTATACAGACACTATTAGAATATAGTGGGGACACCCTTTTGACTTGTTGTGGCACTCAATTGTAGGATTGAATTCCCGGGTCTGGGACTGTTGGTGGAATACATACTATGTTCACCAATTACAAATGTATGATGAGCCAAGACATACTATATTTTATCTTTCGATATTCACATATGTCATTTGCTAAAGGTGAATGTCCATTGACAAATCCAATAGGTATTAAGCTAGTTTTTCATCTCTGGTTACCTTTCACATTCAGGCACTACATGTCCCTCTTTTGTCTCCTGACAATGTATTTCTTTTGACCATCTCCTGACCAGTCTGACTTACCAGTTTGTGAGGATTGTATGCCTTGCTCTGGATGATGTTTTTTCCTCCCAGAAGATGCAGGGACCTTTGCTACTGCGGTTATCTGTTCTCTGGCTGAATATGTTAATAGGTGAGAAGAGAGAAAAGTAACCAAATGAGAAATGTACATGTGGAACTTTTTAAGCATTATGCCATATGTTCTGCATGCTAACAGACGGTGCAGGTAGGTGTAGTGGGGCGTTGGGGATGTAAGGTGTTGCAGGGTGGGAAATGAACAACGGAATATGTGAATAACATACTTTGATCTGAGGATTCCCTCACCTCCTGCTTTGTGATATTTGCTGGTACAGGGTGAGTTACTTCTTGGATAATTTGTGTCAGATTTACAGGTTCTTGGTAGATATTTAAGCCATTGTTGCGTCACTTCTGTGACACAGCGGCGGCGTAAACCATGTGCCACTTTGCGACTTAATTACAACGTGACGCATCTAGGGAGATGCATCACGGTTTTTACCCTTGCCCAACATTAAACCTGCTTCATGGGTAATATAAGCAGGGTGGGTATTCCTAAGTGAAATGCCTCATGAAAGTGAATCAGTGAAATCTACAAGATTCCACGGAGTCACTTTTCATAGGCCGCTGCGACAAAACCTTATGCATGCTTGAAGCAGATGTAAGGAGGGGCGCAGCACGTTAGGTATGGGTGGTCCATGAACATTGTTGGAGTTGCATTATACTTGTTACACAACTCCAGCAAAGCCTCGCTCTTACTCCAACAGACGAGACACACATCTGTCTATCCCTGTGCCATGGTGCGCAGCATTGTTAATGCGACGCATTTGTGGTGGTGCAAGGGTTGAATTTTGTGTCCCATTGGTGCTGGCCCATTCCCTGCTGATATGCCGGGAAGAACCAGTCCTTGTAAATCTGCACCTTTGTATTGTCCCAATAAATTTGTCAGCTGATTTTCTAATGCTCCGCAAACCCTTACATTTTTGACCGACTCAAACACATCTCGATGAGTGATAAGGGCACTTTGTCAATTGCTACTTAGCAGGATCAGGTATATACGGCAGCAGTACTGTGTCCATGTTTTCCTACACTTTTTTTGTCATCCCATTTACCTAGTGCCTTGTTGCGGCCATCACTCAATCAATCAATCAATGAATCAAAGCATTTATATAGCGCACTACTCACCCAGAGGGTCTCAAGGCGCTAGGGGAGGGGAGTCCGCTACTGCTCGAACAGCCAGGTCTTGAGTTGCTTCCTGAAGGCGAGGTGGTCCTGGGTCAGGCAGAGGTGGGTCGGGAGGGAGTTCCATGTCTTGGCGGCGAGGTAGGAGAAGGACCGTCCCCCTGTGGTGGCTCTTCGGATGCGAGGGCGTGGCTGGTCGATCAAAGCTGGCGTTTGGGAGCGTAGAAGTTGAGGCGGCTGTTGAGGTATCCTGGGCCTTGGTTGTGTAGGGCTTTGTGTGCGTGGGTGAGGAGTCGGAAGGTGATTCTCTTGTTGACCGGGAGCCAGTGCAGGTCTCTCAGGTGTCTGGAGATGTGGCTGCGACGGGGGATGTCCAGGATGAGTCGTGCTGAGGCGTTCTGGATCCACTGGAGTCTTTTCTGGAGTTTGGCGGTGGTTCCGGCGTAGAGGGAGTTGCCGTAGTCCAGACGGCTGATGACGAGGGCCTGGGTGACCGTCTTCCTGGTCTCGGTGGGGATCCACCGGAAGATCTTACGTAGCATGCGCAGGATGTTGAAGCACGACGAGGAGACGGCGTTGAATTGTCTGGTCATGGAGAGGGAGGAGTCTAGGATGAAGCCCAGGTTGCGTGCGTGGTCTGTTGGTTTGGGTGCACTGCCTAGGATGGGGGGCCACCAGGAGTCATCCCAGGCGGAGGGTGAGGATCCCAGGATGAGGACTTCCGTCTTGTCCGAGTTCAGTTTCAGGCGGCTGTTCTTCATCCATTCGGCTACCTCTGTCATCCCTTTGTGAAGGTTGGCTCTGGCGGTGGCGGGGTCGTTGGTGAGAGAGAGAATCAGCTGGGTGTCGTCGGCGTAGGAGATGATGTTGAGGTTGTGCTGGCGTGCGATGTCTGCGAGGGGGCTCATGTAGACATTGAAGAGCGTTGGACTGAGCGAGGAGCCTTGAGGAACGCCACAGATGACATCGGTGGCTTCAGATCTGAACGGGGGGAGGCGGACTCTCTGTGTCCTTCCGGCGAGGAAGGAGATGATCCACTCCAGTGCCTTCTCCTGGATTCCGACGTTGCTGAGTCGCTGCACTAGTGTACGGTGGCAGACAGTGTTGAAGGCCACGGAGAGGTCTAGGAGGATGAGGGATGCTGTTTCTCCGTTGTCAAGCAGTGCTCGGATGTCATCGGTGGCTGCGATCAGGGCAGTCTCGGTGCTGTGGTTGGCCCGGAAGCCAGACTGCGAGAGGTCGAGGGATCTGTTTGTCTCGAGGAAGGCGGCCAGCTGCTTGTTGACGGTCTTCTCGATTCTTTTTGTAGGAAACTGGAGCAGCGAGATGGGGCGGTAGTTCTTGAGGTCAGTGGGCTGATGGCTTCTTTAGTAGAGCGCTGAGTTCGGCGTGCTTCCAGCTCTCCGGGAAGGTAGCGGTGTCGAAGGAGGTGTTGATGATGTCCCGCAGGTGGGGTGCGATGACAGCGTCGGCCTTGTTGAAGACGTGGTGAGGGCAGGGGTCGGTAGGAGATCCGGAGTGTATGGAGTCCATCGTGCGGACGGTGTCTTCGGTGCTGATCGGGGTCCAGGCGTGGAAGGTGGTGGTGGGGGGCGGTGGTTCGGTCGTGGCGTGCGTCGGTTGAGTGCTGAAGCTGTTGTGTATGTCCGCGATCTTGTTGTGGAAGTAGGAGGCAAGGGAGTTGCTGAGGTCTTGCGAAGGGGTGATGTTGTTGTTTCCGGCCTTGGGGTTGGAGAGCTCTTTAACAATGTTGAAGAGTTCCTGGCTGTTGTGTGCGTTGTTGTCCAGTCGTTCCTTGAATGCGGTTTTCTTGGTGGCGTGGATGAGTTGGTGGTGTTTTCGGGTGGCGAGCTTGAGGGCAGTCATGTTGTCTGGTGTTGGGTCTCTGCGCCAGGTTCTCTCGAGGGCAGTTCTTCTTGGAGCTCTTGAGTTCGTCGGTGAACCATGGGGCTTTCTTGCTACTGGGTCTGCTAGGCGGGGTCTTCAGAGGGGCGCGGTCGTCTGTGCAGTTGCTGATCCACTTTGCGAGGTTGGTGGCTGCCTGGCTTGGGTTCGTTGCGCTGGTGGGAGGGTTCATGCTCAGGGAGGTGCGAGCTGGTCGGCTGTGATCTTGTTCCAGCTTCTGCGTGCAACCTGTTGCTGGTGGTGGTGGATCGTGGTCCTTCTGAAGCTGAAGTGGACACAGCTGTGGTCCGTCCAGTGGAGTCCGGTGGCGTGGCTGAAGGCGATGTCCTTGCTGGATGAGAAGACGGGGTCGAGTCTGTGTCTGGTGTAGTGGGTGTGGGGCGGTGACCAGCTGCTTGAGTCCCAGGTTTGCGAGGTTGTCCAGCAGGGTGGTGGTGTTGCGGTCGTTGTTGTTCTCCAGATGGAAGTTGAGGTCCCCGAGGAGGATGTAGTCAGCGGAGAGGAGGGCGTGCGGGCTGATAAAGTCGGCGATGTCTTCGCTGAATTGTGTGCGTGGTCCTGGGGGTCTGTAGATGAGGGTGCCTTGGAGGGTGGTCTTGGGGTTGATGTGGACCTGGAAGTGCAGGTGCTCGGCGGGTGCCAGGGTGTCGTCGGTGTTGGTCGTGATGCGGATGGTGTTCCTGTGGATGATGGCGATGCCTCCTCCGGTCTGGTTGATGCGTTCCCTTCTGATGATCTTGTAGCCGTCTGGGATGGCGATGACGATGTCAGGCGCTGAAGAGGTGTTCATCCAGGTTTCTGTGAGGAAGGCGATGTCTGGTGAAGTTGTGTCGAGAAGGTTCCAGAGCTCGACGGCGTGTCTGTGGACGGAGCGGGTGTTGAGCAGGATGCACTTCAGGTGGCTGCTGCTGTTGCTCCTCTTGGTCTTGGTTGGTGCTGGAGTAGTGAGGGCCGGAAGCAGGTGAACTTGCAGGAGTTGCAGCAGAAGGGTCCGTGGGTGCATCTCGGGGTGGCTCGGTAGCATCCTGGGATTCGGCCGGCATTGAGTGCATTGAGGGTGGCGGCGTCGTACGTCCGGCGGGTGGGCTGGGGTCTCACAGGCAGTCCATGGAGCATGTGGGGTGGATTGTGGTGAGGATATCCTCCTCTAGTGGGGTGATACGGAGGCAGGTACTGAAGTGTAGGGCAGGGAGGATCCTGTTCAATTCCATCCTGGAGTCCTTCTCCTTCACCCTCTGCTTTTCATCCTGCCACTTCTTGATATCCTGGACTGTACGCCTCTACTCCCTCAAAGCTGTGACAGCGTTGGCTAATTGCTGCCATTGAGCTGCCTACTGTGTGCCACTGGTGCAGTAAGGTGGGAGACATTATAGGCAGCTGTGGTGCCTCACTATGTACTCCAAAAGCATGGTGGTCTCCTCAGAGGTAAAGTTCTTCTTCCTGCTCATTTGTTCCATTTTTCTCTGATGATGTACAGCGATTGTAAAGACTAACTCTATGTGGCCAAACATGTTCCTTCAATGTGTGCTGCTTTTATAGTTTTTAGTGGTGCTGGTCTTGCAGTTAGTGTTAATTGACTTCAGCTGGAGCGTGGTGAGGGATGGTAGGCACTTGAAATGTTCATCAGGTCAAAATGGTGGTATTCTGGCATAAAATTGGGAGTTCCAGCCTGGAAGCGCAGACTCCGGGCCGCAAGCGGAGATTCCTGCTCGTAAGCGGAAATTTTGCTCCAGGGGCGGAATTTCCGTTCTGAGAGCGAACGTAAAGCTAGTAGTCTTATATCCATTCTGTGAATACCAAAAGAAGTAACTTCATTCTGTGATTACCAAAAGTAGTAACTTCATTCTGTGAATACCAAAAGTAGTAACTTCATTTTGTGTTTAGGATTTTGTCTTAAATTCATTCTTTGAATACCAAAATGGTAGTAAATTTTGGATTTTGTCTTAAGTTCATTCTATGAATACCAAAAGTATGCTAAGTTTAGGATTTTGTCTTAACTTCCCATTGACTGCAAATACAAATCCTACTCCTAGTTCCTAGGATTCAATATTGAGCATCAAATGAAGTACAAACAGCGCTCGGCAGCGATGATTAAGTATGGGCTGAAAATTCGTTCCTCTCGCGGAATTTGCTAATTTTCGGCAACTTCGCAATCCATGAATCGCGCGAAATTGCCAAACAATTCGCAATTCGCGAGTTGGCAACTTTTTTTTGCTTGTTCACGCTTCCAAAATACAATCTTGGGCCCGCGGCGTTTACTTCGCCGAGTTGTTTTCGTCCCGGTTTGCGTGCGCTGCGCCATTTTGAATCTGACTGCGTGATTGCGCAAGACTTTTCGACTGCGAGTATGTCATGGAGTCCCGCCATCTGCGAGACTTTGAGAACGCGAATACGTCATAAGGGCCTGCGATCACATATCCCAAGAGTAAACAATAGCGAATACGTAGATGCAACGCGCAGCTGACATCCGGAGGGAGATTTGAACAGCTTGCTTTCCCGAAGTCGCAACAATTGTAATTCTGCACAAGAAATCTATTGCTGGCAACATAAACCTTCTGAAATGATGATTTGGATCAGAATAACTCCTCAGATTGACATATGGCTGCACTTTTTTGTGCAAGGAGTCAATTTTTTTTGGGGGGGGGGGAAATTAAGTGCCCCAGAGACTCCAACTTCCTGTTCCTGTCCAACAGGCTCCTCCCTGTGCTGTGCCCATGTCCTGGTAACTTTTCATTTGGATCTGGTGTTGGATATTTGTATTTGAGGACTTTTTGTTTGGATCACTTTAGAATTTGAGATTTTACAAGTAAGTTGGTGTTGTTTGTTTGGGGCGTTGCAGTTGCTGCAACTACAATTTATAAACTTTATCACAACTTTAAAAAATATATATTTTGGTTAGCCACAGTATCCAGTAGGCCTAGGGTTAGTCATGGGTGCACGATACAACTGTTTCTGTGATTTTATTTTTACTTAATTCTCATTTCTGTCATGGAATTTTAGCTCACTTTTTTTTTTTAATTGTGGGGTGCCTGTAAAGCCTCACTAGCCAGTAGGCCCAGGGGTAGTGAGCGGTGCATGGACCAAGTCGTTCTGTGGGGTGTCTTTAATCTACACATCATTTAGGGCATGGATGGCATTGGATTGTGGTGATTTGTGTGTGTTTTTCGACTTTTTGGGGTGTTGTTGGGGCCAGGCCATGGGGCTGAGGGTCAAGGGCCCATTTTGAAGCCAGACAGTGTGCTCAGGCCTGCACCCAGTTTGCCCTGATTTCTTCCATTTAGCCCAGGGGTACTCAGTGGTGCATGGACCAAGTCTTTCTGTGGGGTGTCTTGAATTTAAACATCATTGAGGGCATGGATGGCATTGGATTGTGGTGATTTTTGTGCGCTTTTTGACTTTTTGGGGTGTTGTCGGGGCCTGGCCATGTGGGTGGGGGCCATTTTGAGCCCTGTCCAGGCAGGGCCTGGCCATGTGGCTGGGCGTCAAGGACCCATTTTGAAGCCAGGCAGTGTGCTCAGGCCTGCACCTAGTTTGCCCTGATTTCTTCCATTTAGCCCAGGGGTACTCAGTGGTGCATGGACCAAGTCTTTCCATGGGGTGCCTTGAATGTAAACATCATTGAGGGCATGGATGGCATTGGATTGAGGTGATTTGTGTGTGTTTCTTTACTTTTTGGGGTGTTGTTGGGGCCTGGCCATGTCGGTGGGGGCCATTATGAGGCCTGGTCCAGGCAGGGCCTGGCCATGTGGCTGGGGGTCAAGGGCCCATTTTGAAGCCAGGCAGTGTGCTCAGGCCTGCACCCTGTTTGCATTGATTTATTCCTTTAGGCCCAGGGGTACTCAGTGGTGCATGGACCAAGTCTTTCTGTGGGGTGTCTTGAATTTAAACATCATTGAGGGCAAGGATGGCATTGGATGGTGGTGATTTTTCTGTGCTTTTTGACTTTTTGGTGTGCTGTTGGGGCCTGGCCATGTGGGTAGGGGCCATTTTGAGGCCTGGTCCAGGCTGGGCCTGGCCATGTGGCTGGGGGTCAAGGACCCATTTTGAAGCCAGGCAGTGTGCTCAGGCCTGCAACCAGTTTGCCTTGCTTTCTTCCATTAGGCCCAGGGGTACTCAGTGGTGCATGGACCAAGTCTTTCTGTGGGGTGCCTTGAATGCAAATATCATTGAGGGCATGGATGGCATTGGATTGTGGTGATTTGTGTTTGTTTTTTTTTACTTTTTGGGGTGTTGTTGGGGCCTGGCCATGTGGGTGGGGGCTATCATGAGGCCTGGTCCAGGCAGGGCCTGGCCATTTGGCTCAGGGTCAAGGGCCCATTTTAAAGCCAGGCAGTGTGCTCAGGCCTGCACCCTGTTTGCCTTGCTTTCTTCTATTAGGCCCAGGGGTACTCATTGGTGCATGGACTAAGTCTTTCTGTGGGATGTCTTGAATTTAAACATCATTGAGGGCATGGATGGCATTGGATTGTGGTGATTTGTGTGTGCTTTTCGACTTTTTGGGGTGTTGTTGGGACCTGGCCATGTGGGTGGGGGTCATTTTGAGGCCTGTTCCAGTCAGGGCCTGGCCATGTGGCTGGGGGTCAAGGACCCATTTTGAAGCCAGGCAGTGTGCTCAGTCCTGCAACCAGTTTGTCTTGCTTTCTTCCGTTAGGCCCAGGGGTACTCAGTGTTGCATGGACCATGTCTTTCTGTGGGGTGTCTTGAAATTAAACATCATTGAGGGCATGGATGCATTGGATTGTGGTGATTTTTGTGTGTTTTTCTGACTTTTTGGGATGTTGTTGGGGCCTGGCCATGTGGGTGGGGGCCATTTTGAGGCCTGGCCATGTGGATGGGGGTTAAGGGCAAATTTTGAAGCCAGGCAGTGTGCTCAAGCCTGCACCCAGTTTGCCTTGCTTTCTTCCATTAGGCCCAGGGGTACTCAGTGGTGCATGGAACAAGTCTTTCTGTGGGGCGTCTTGAACTTAAACATCATTGAGGGCACGGATGGCATTGGATTGTGGTGATTTTTGTGTGTTTTTCGACTTTTTGGGGTGTTTAACTGATGTTCCTCTGGCTTCCATTGCTTTTAGGTGCACAAGAGAACCACCCGTGCCAGGAAGAAGTCCTGCAGCGGTGTGTCTAGCACAACATCATGTGACGTCACGTGTGGCCACAGACAACACAACTCTGCAACTCGTGCAACTGCCGCCTGTTGTTTTGACATCTGAAGAAGATGGGCCCAAAGAAAGGTGGCCATAGCGCCTCAGCGAAAAAAGTTGCCAGTGCCACTGCCAGTAAGAAGAAGCAGAAGAAGCAAGTGGCACCACCTTCCAAGGAGACTGGGGTGCCCACCTACACCTTTTTTGGGAGAAAAAAAACTACGCCTGCAGCAGCAGAGGTGTCCGCCGGGGACCAAGCTGGAAGCAGCACCTCCACTTCATTGGGCTCAGTGCCACCACGCCAAGTTAGGTCCAAGACCATGAGTGCTGCTGAGGCAGCCACTTTACTTTCTCAATCACCATCGACCAGTGATGTTGGCTCATCACAAGAAAGTACCATCCAATCAACTCCGGGTGTAACTCAGCTGACGAGTGTTCAACAACCACAGCCACAACGACAACCACAGGTGCAACTAGTACAAGCGCAAGTACATGAGCAAGGAGAGGCGCGAGTAAAGGTGCAAGAAGAGGCACAAGGAGAGGCCCAATGAGAGGCACAAGTAGAGGCTCATGGAGAGGTGCATGGAGAGGTGCAACTAGAGGTTCATGGAGCGGAACAACTGCCTACAACGCTTGTTCCTCCAGAAGTAGGGGCACATCAGGAAATTGATATTCAAGCGTTCTCATCCAAGGAAGCAACTCTTCTGATGATGATCCATTGTCTTCCAGATCCCCAGCAAGAAAAAGGTCAAGGAGGGCTACTACTACTACTACAAATTCCTCTTCAAGCCCCCTACCTTCTGATGATCTTGATCTTGATTGGAACCCAGCAATGCAGTCTGAGAGTGAGTCACGCCATGAGCCGACAAAAGTAGCTAAGCCTGAAATGAAGGTTCCTGCAAGGCTTCGACTTATGGGTGATGCCGACGAACAAGAAGTGGTGTCTTCTGGTGCTGATGAACAGTTTGACGATGACCCAGTCATCACAGTCATCACTCCAGCCCCAGCGGGCATGCAGCAGACCGACATTTTCACCCTATCCCGAATGGCTGCTCAGCGGGATGTGGGCTACACGGCACTGGTACCACCACCAACGCAGTTAACTACAACACCAACACGACCTACAGCTTCCATATTTTTAAGTCAATAGGGCCGGCAGGGACCTCCATCCAGCTCGACCTCAAGTAGTGGTGCTTTAAGTGAACAACAGAAACAAATTCAGCCATGCCCAGCCTCCACTTCATCTGGCATTGAAAGTCAAAGTAGCACCTCCACTACCAGCAGACATCACCAGTCCCCAGTTTGGGACTTCTTTACTGTTAGCGAAAAGGCGGAAAACATGGTTGTTTGTTTGATTTGTAAAGTATTAGTTAGTCGGGGTAAGCTTGGTACCAACAATGGTACTGGAGGCCAGAGTGGTCATCTCAAAAAACACCACACTATCCAGTGGGATGCGCACCTAAGGAACACTAGGGAAGCCCAAAGTAGAACTGATCCAAATGTATCCATTCACATTGCATCTGATGCTGACAAGGGGCTGATTGTGCAGGGGGGAAGTCAAGAACCGACCAACATGTTTTCAGGTACACCCAGTACCACTGGCAGCAGCACTGCAGTGGTAGCGCCCACACCCTCTACCCCTGCAACATGTATGATGCACACTAAGAGTCTGGGAGAGACACCAATGCGAAAAAGTACATCACTGGGCCTAACTGGTTTGAAGAAGTCATCAGGATCATCACGTAAAATGGTCCAGCCCACCATTAGCAGAATGTTTTGGTCGGAGGTGCCATTTGAATGCAACCACCCAACGGTACATCTGTATAATGCAAAGCTGGATAACATGCTAGCGCTGCACCTTCTCCCTTTTTCTTTCATGGAAAGGGTGGGTTTTCTTGAATTCGTGCCAACAGTCTGCCCCAAATGGAAGGTTCCTAGCCGGTCCTATTTTGCCAGAGTTGCGGTTCCAGCACTACATCAAGATGTGCAGGAGGTGATTGAGGCAGCTTTGCAGAAGAGTGCTGTTCACACTATTCACTTGACAACAGACATGTGGACCAGTTGCCAAGCCCTTGATTGCATGTGCATCACTGCACACTGAGTCTCTTTTGCAGGGGTTAGAGACAAGACAAATGCAGATGTTGACCCTGACACAGTTTTTCAAGCTACTCAGAAACATGCAACATTAGCCATGTTTGCTATGAAGAAAACTCATACTGCACCTCACCTTTTGGACGAGTCTGATAGGAAGGTCTCTGAATGGCTGCATCCAAGAAATCGCATGGTTGGTTATGTTTCTACGGATAATAGCAGTAATAGAGTTAAGGCCATGCAGCAAGGTGGCTATTTCAGAGTGCCATGTTTGTCACACGGTATTAAAATCGTGGTACACGATTTCTTGAAAAAAGAAAACACAGTTAGCAAGTTACTGACCACCTGCCGAGGAATCTGCACACATTTCAGCCATTCTTTTGAGACCCGGAAGGAGCTGAGGAGCATTCAACATGAACGTAGACTGCCAGTCAAAGGACTCATCCAGGAGGTGCAACACGTTGGAACTCAACCTTTTACATGCTTGAGCGTCTGTCTGAGCAGTGGTGGGTAAGAAATGATTATGTCTATATACTGGGTTCTACTATGAAAGACATGAGGCTAGAGTTGGAAGAATGAAAGCTAGTTGCAAGCCTGACAGAAATGCTTCGTCCTTTTGAGATCTTCACGCGTGAAGTCAGCAGGGAGGACTGTTCTTTGGGCAAAGCTATCCCATTGTTGGTCATTCTAGAGCACCAACTGAAGGCGGTGTCTTCAACGGTCCGAGATGATGCTGAAAAGCAAGACGCATATCAGTTGGTGGAGATGTTATTAAGCCACCTAGTTGCCAATGAAAGGTTTAAAAACATGCATACAGAACAACATTACATTTGTGCCACTATTCTGGATCCACGGTACAAAAAGGCAGTGGCCATCAAAGCATTCATTCCTTTTGATGAAGCAGATGTTTCAAAGTACAAACATTGTGTCAGCCACTCATTTAGAAAAAGAGCGGAAGAAAATTCAAGGAGCCGGCAGAAGTACAACTGAATCAGCAGGCCATCCAGCGTCAAGTTCCACTTTGAATACGTGGCCAAAGCGAGTCACTTTCCCTCACAGCCATTAACGACACCAGCAGCAACTGTATCATCCACCTCACCTGCACCAGGCCCAGCCATAATATTGTCGTAAGCGGATTGGCTAACTCTTCAAGGTTTTGCTCGGTCCAGTGCTGCAAAGACCACAGATGTGACACAAAGTGGAGCAACTGTGGAGAACCTTGAGTCGATGGTGCAGGCCTATCTGGATGACCAAACAGAGGTCTTTGTTAATCAGAACCCATTGCTGTATTGGTATAGGAAAAGGCTTCTATGGCCACTGATCACCAACCTGGCTCTAAAATATGTGTCCTGCCAACTCGCAAGCGTGTCTTCTGAACGTGTTTTCAGTGCTGCTGGTGCCTTTGTAACTTCAAATAGGACCCGCCTCTCGCCCAAAAATGTGGAGAAGTTAACACTGATCAAGATGAATCAGCACGTCATACCACCAGATTACAAAATACGTGAATGCACGCAGGAAGAGGACACCGACTTAGTGATGGAAGTTCTTCTCTGTTAGCTGACCTACTCCCGTCTCAATTCATAGAGTTTGAGGACGACCTCTACTTCCCTGACACCGAGGCCTGAAAATGACTTCCTTTTTATTCGTTCTTATTCACTTTTATTCCTGTGTGTCTTCCTTTGTTTTGCAACTTTTACCTAAACAAAACTCTCACAACAAGTCCATCAGCAGCACTGTCTTCATCTTATTTTCCTTATTGATTTAAAGGTGCCACAGGCTGCATTCCTGAGGTTCGCAAGTTCACAACTCAATCATGCTCCTCTATCCTCCTTCTCCATACTCCACCTATCCATTTCCCTTAAGGCAGATGAATGGATTACGAAGAATAAAGAAACTTTGTTTTCATAGACGAGTCCCCTCAAATGGGAATGAAATTACTGACTGACTACATGCTTGCTGATTGCTGACAGAGTTACTTCTGAAATTGACAGGAGAGGTTGCCCTCTGGGCCCTCACTTTCTGAAGAAGATGCAGACAAAAAGTAGAACAGGTAATGAATAATTGAGAAGATGGCATGCAGTGGACAACAATAGCTGTCTGGCTCAGATGAAACCAATTGCTGTTTGTTTTTAGTCCATGAAATGAATCATATGTCTTGTCTTAGTTATTATTTAATCTTTTGCACAGTAATTGTAACTCATGTCTACTCCTCTGTTTATTTTTACCTTGTTTAATTCAAATTGTACTTCAAATTCAGGGGCCACTATGTTGCATTTTACAATATGCAAAATGTCCTTGGAGTAGACTCACTTGCCAATATACCATGATTATTGATTAAATAATATATCTTTTTTCTTTACAGTCACTCACTGGGATGGATGGATCATCAGCGTAGGTTAACGGAAGAACTATGGCCAATTCGTAAGTGGCAAACAGGTAAACCAGTCTACAACAACTACTACAGCAGAACTACATGTCTGTCTATTCGTGGTATGTAGTGGTCAAGGGCGAGGCAGTGTACTGTTGTTGTTATGCCAGGCAGAGTCTACTCCCGACAGCAGTTCCTGTAAAATTGGGGCTATGTGGCTTGCTGCATACAATTAGATATGCTTTGTCTGTCTCACAAAGAGCCTAGGTACGCTATATCAGGTTGCTTCACTCAGTGGTGCCTGCCTTGACCGACTGCATGGCACTGCCACGAGCTTGGGCCAAACATCCGTTATGTTTGCGAAATTTGCTGTTTTTCTGTTTTCCGCACATCTCGTGAAATTACCGAAAATCGCAAATTCTTGAGCCAAATGGATTTTTGGCCCATGCTTGCGGCAGGGCCATTCAGACGGTCAAGGCAGGCACCACTGAGTGAAGCATCCTGATGTAGCATACCTAGGCTCTTTGCCACAGACAGAAAAAGCATATCTAGGGTTTAGGGTTCAGTGCGATTTACTAGGGTTTTTGGGTTTAATTTGGTAGGGTTCCCGCTGAGTCTAGGGCTCAGGGCCCGATGCAGGCTCATTCATAATGATGTTGGCAAGGTTTTAGGGGGGTTTGGCATTCTTTGGTCCAGAATTGGCAGAATTTTGGCCTTTTTTGGTGTTTTGCGGGTGCGTATGTTTAGGTGAAAACTAAGTAAAAACTAGTCGTAGATCTTCTTCTTCTTCTTCTTCTTCTTCTTCTTCTTCTTCTTCTTCTTCTTAGAGCGCAGTGGTTCAATTTTGTTCTATCTTGCTGGGATTCTTGGGAATCACTGGAACAAGTGTCCAGGTAAGTTTCAAGAGGATCGAAGTAGTGGAAGTGCTGAAAATAGCAATTTTTTGTGAACAGCGCAATTTGCCATGTTTTGAATATACCAGTATTGCATGTTTTTGACAGGCTGTTTGGGGGTGTTCTAGATTTGTGAGGGTGGGTCGGGGGGTCTTGAAGCACTGCTGGGAAGGTCTAATTTTGATTGCAAGTGGTTTGAAGAAAATCCATGGTGGAAAACGGGGGTTTGGGCCTAGTTGCAGAGTGCGTTTGGAGTGATTTTAACTCGTAGGCCGGAAATTTTCTAAGTGTCACATTTTCTATTTTTGCTTTTGGCCTGTTTGGGGGTGTTCTAATTTTTTGCGGGAGGTTTGAGGGGTTTGGGGGCAATCGCTGGGAAGGTCTAATATCGGATGCAAGTGTTTTGGATAAAATCCATAGTAAAAAAGTTTTGCCGTTTTTGCTCACTTGCTTATTTTTGGGGGGCTGTTTGGGGGTTCTAGATTTTTGGGGGTGGGTTTGGGGGTCTGGGAGCACTGCTTGGTTAGTCTAATTTTGATTGCAAGTGGTTTGAATAAAATCCATGGTGGAAAAGGCGGGTTTGGGCATAGTTGCAGAGTGGGTTTTGGCACAATTTGAAGTTAGGGTTCAAACTGTTAGCAGTATCCATGTTTTTAGGGGGCCACTTGGGGGTGTTCTAGATTTGTGCGAATGGGTTCGGTTTTATAACTAACTTAATGTACTAATAATAAGTGTTTATTCTCTATGAGGGCAGAAAGGCAAGTGAAATTGCGTAATTAAAGCAGCCCTGTACTAGTGTCAATGTCATATTGTTTCCTCATACTTACCAATAAGATGTAGTTAGTACAACTTTTCAATAACCTAACCATCCATTTAGCAAACAACTTCATGCATGCAGTAGTGCACTACCTTTATGTCCCTTAAAAGATTTATGGATATCTTTGAATCCAAACATTTGTTTCTCTTCATTTGTCGTTTGTTCATGCAGTGTTTTTTTTTCTTCTCTCCACAAAACTTTTCCCAAAATACCCCATTCCCATCCAATGTTCAAAAACCCTAACCCTCTTCCCCCGGGCTGTGTGGTTTTTCATTGATGTATGACTAAATGACAACAAGAAATTCCACACACTTGCAGGGGAGGATAAGGTCTAAGCAACAGAAAAATGTTGGAAAATGGAATTTCATGTGCGACATCGTGGAATGAGCATCAAACATCATGCTTGTACACATGACAAATAAAATGGTTAATTCTTTTGTTTAAGTATCCTTTGCTTTCAAAATATTTCTTATAGTAGCCATAGTCCACGAAACTCATTCTTATATTTAGAATACTTTAGCACTGCTTAGGCTACAATTTATGGCACTGTTCTGTAGCATACTATCTATCGTACTGTTTCTAATGCTCCTCTCAGGCCACTCAATGTTTCATTTCCTTTTTTTTCATATGCTGCTACTGCTAGTGTGTACCACTACTACTATCAGCACAATAATGATATTACATCCGTCGAGGATTCAAGTCAATAACCAACCTTAATCACCAGTTGCCATGCAGGCAGCCCTGTGGCTACCCCTATTCTCAAACACGAATCACAGGTAAGATAAGCATTTTGGAGAGATAGAATAATGGGCTAGGACTGGGAGGAGAGCAGAGACTGCCAGTACTACTAGTAAAGCACTAGTAGGGCTACTGAATTCATTTACTCGGTTGCTGGCACTTTGGTACATTTCAGGACTAGATGTTTCATTCATGCTGGTAAGTTGGAAGAAACCAAACGTCCAGTAACCACCGCCCACCCCCACACAAAATAATATGAACGCTTACATTATGTTTTAGTATGAAAAATCATTATTAGGAAATATATTGAGGTAGTCAAAAAATAAAATAAATTAACCTAACTCACCCCCCTGCTTAAGCCCAACCAATGTCCAAAAGTCCAAATGTCCCCTTTTCCTAACACCCAATTCCCACCCCCCCAACAGTCTTTAAAAAAGGGGCAAGGAACAGTCACTTCCTCCGGTGGCGTAGTGTGAACAGCTGATCCTGCACGTCCCGCAGCTCTTTGCGGAGGTCCCGGAGCTGGTGCTGATGTTTTTCGACCAACCGCTCCAGGTAGTATACTCTTTTAAGGAGGCGCCGCTGACGTACCATCCAGGGAGGCTGTCGGGCCACGGCTCCGTTTGGCTGGAGGTTTCTGGCTGGTGGACCCGGGGGCACTGGAGGAGGATGCAGTGGTTGCTCTCTCCTCCTCCTGCTCCCGAGCCCACAGCCGCCAATACTCAGCACAAATAGCCTCCAACTTACGGGCCCTGGCCCGGACAGTCATCTCTTTTCTGGTGAACTTTTTCAGAGTAGCATCTATATGCTGAAAGAAGGAAAAATACTGTAGCCAATAGTTTTTAACATGAAGTCAAAATAATTCAACGGAAAGTTGACTCTCAGTAACACCAGCAAGTAGCAAACACAGTATACCATTTTGGCATGTATCTTTCCGCCGTCCTTGCAGGCCTGTGACATTATTGGTAGTTGCAGGAATTCCACTAGCAGGACTATGGATGGACTCACTAATACATACACAGTCAGAGAGTACTAAAAAAAGTCTTTTTTTTCTCTTGTTTTGCAAAAGAAATTACTGGTACGTGAACTTGAGGTAGCCGGCATGGCAGCTCACTCAGCTTGCACCCAAGAAAAACAGACACAAGCTGTGATGACGCAGACTCGCAGTACTTTAAGCAGTACATGCAGGTGGGGATAGGAAACTCTTACTTTTCTATAGGGGTGGCACTGCCACTGGCCATACTCGGTTACATCAAGGGCTACTGCTCAATGTAATGATATCTTTCGCACTGCCCCCACGGGCCTTGACTACTACAAAAGAAGAATGAAGATTATTCAATTCTGATCATTTATCATTATCCTGCCGATCACATGATATTTGGTTATATGATGGATGACTTTAGGTGCTTTGTTTTGATAGATTGAGTGAACTACAGCGATAGTCAACCCATGACACAGCTTAAATAAAATTATTAACATAGGGAGTAAGTGTGGTACCCATAATTGCCGGAGGAAGGGACTTGACTTGATATCATGTTGTCAACTATACAATACATACACAATAGATGCTGTGCTTGCAAAGTAAAGTACTGTACTGTAAGTCAAGGCAGGGAGTATTTGTGAACAATCACAAATTCTAGTATTTGAATTTCCTCAGCATTGCTACTCTGGCACGGACATTCTGTTCAAAGTAACAATCTTCATCCACTCAGTGTCTGCTCTACTACATCATACACCTCTGCTATCGATGAGGATAAAGAAGATAACATCCAGGCGCCCAAAGTACCTCTATCATTCTTCTTAATGTCACAAATGTACCAAGTTTTCTTTTCCTCAACAACCAACTAACACCCTTTTCAGTATATTTTGTAAACAACCGTCTTCTTCTCTTGACTTGCATCCAAATACACCATTCTTTACAGTCATAAATGTTAAGTCCTCCTTCGTTTCACTCTTCTTTCACTTTTCGTTCTTCACTTCCCTGAAGTCCATCTGATATGACTTGGCATAACGATAAAAGTTTGCCAGCTGAGTTGAAGTCAAATAGAGGGGGCCATTGCTTACATGAGAAGTTCCACCGATAATGCTATTACAAGTAAAGGTTGACTGTCTTCTCTGTGATAGCCAAAAAAGTAGTTTTAAATTAGTAACTGTTGTTAACAGTACAGTGTACTTGTACTAGTGTACTGTGTACTGTACAGTACAACATACACTCCTTTGCAGCCTACTCAAAAATTTCAATAGGCAAGGAGTATAATAACTTACCACTCTCGGCCACCGCTGAGCCTTCCCCCCAGCTCCTCCTGGTGGCGCCACTGCATCCGCCCCTAGAGTGGACCCCTCCGCACTGGTGGTCATCTGTCCCGCATCAGATGTTGTGACATCTAGAAAAAACATGTCATATTTTCAGATGCCATACACAACCCCCTATTTTGTCTTGTAATGAAGAAAATGTTACATACCACATGTTTTATTACTGGTATTGCAAAAAAGTAACGATTTTGGGGAGGGTGTTAACTTTTTATATGCTTATTCCATTAAATGCTACACTTCTTAGGACAACTGATGAATGCTTGCTTAACGTGCACCATTTTTCTAATTATAGAAAGAAGATTACATTGCCTTTCTGCCAACAGGACGATTCACCAACTACTAGTAAGTCATCACCAGCAGTACTTTAAGTACTTTAAAGAGGCTCCCGCACAGTTATTCTAATAATTTCATGTGTCTGTTATCTATTACGTTAAAGTAATTTCATTCATGGGAATGTTGTTTAAACTTTAACGTCATCTATTAGCAGTGCTCGCTCCGAATACTACGCTATTAAAAATAAAGAAATAATTTTTTAATTTCTTAATTCAAAATAAAACGTTAAAAATAACAAACACTGTGTGGTTTTTGTTCACGAGTGAGTGAGCGGAAGGGTTTGAACTAGTGCACTTGGCAGTCATGTTTCAGTGACTCAGATAGGACGGGACTCGGCGGTAGTCTTCTTCTGTTCTTCTGGGTCATAAAATCATTGGTCAGACACACTAGATAGTCGGTCAGGGGATTGGGGGTTCAACTTCTGTTCGGACTGAGGTATGTGGAAAGTCGAACTGCACCTATCATCAATAATGTCCTATTTATCTTGTTCATACTTCTTTATGTGCAGAATAGTCCCTGAAACACTAGCGGTATGGTATGTGCTCCTAGCAAATCAAAAAGGCAACTGCTACCTTTTTCTTGGTGTAAACATTGACATTTTGTTGTTGGATATTGTCAAAGCACTTACATTAAGAAGACTGGAATAGACAGCAAGGGTAACCCAGATGACTGCATTCAGTGTCTAGAGCTATTGCTGGATCAGAGTTTTGTTTAACACCGTTTGCCGACTGGGCAAGCTTAGTTACCTACACAGACCGACTCATAATTGTAGTGGTACCACAGAGAGTGATGGTAGAGGCAGAATAAGAATGTAGAAAGTAGTCTAGAATAAAAGAAGATCAAAGACTTTTTTTTTAAAAATAGAATTAGGAAACAGTTTGTAATGAATAGGAGCTGTAAAAGTTTGGGAAGTATAAGTATTAATATAACAATAGAACAACTTACTGGGGCCAGCAGAAGAGCCTGCAAGGGACCGATCCTGTGACTGTCCACCTTCTTCCACTGGAGTCTCAATGGTGCTAGTCGCCTTGCCCCTGGGAGGTGCTGATGATCATGAAATAAAGAAACACAACATGGATGATTTTTTTTTTTAAATATTTGATTTCTTTGAATGTAATCTAAAATTATCTCTGGGAAACAAATTAACAACCATTGTACTACATATATTGACCTGTCTGATCTGGTCAAGTAGGAGGATAGTACAGTATTGCAGGATTCGCAGACCATCTAATTCGAAAGTTATGTAATTCACTAACTACACCAACAACAAAAAGGTTCTACTACGACTGCCATCACTCAGCAGCACGAGACCTCACGTGACAAACACAGTCCGTCATCATGATTGCAGACCACTAACAAACAAATAATATAAATGATATACTCAACGTATCCATCACTATCTCTTCTTAGTGGCAGCAGGAGTACAAAGAAGGACTAGACTTGAGTCTCAACTGTCTCTAGCATTACGCAGTTATGCTCTCATATGAGCAAAAAGTTGAAAAGAAGTAAGCATAGTAGCAAGGCAAATTACCAGGCGAGCAACTGCAATGACAGAAGCTATTTAAACATTAATTTATCTGCAATGTAATCGAGTCAGCAGCGTTCGTACTCTTCCGGAAAAAAATAGATTAGTAATATAACACAGAGCAGAAGAAAAAAAAAGTTGCTATTAAATAGCTACTCACCAAGGCCAGCGATCTACACACCTAGCAGGTCAAGCAGGTCATGCTCCCGGTCGAGGACGTCGGCCCACCGGTGAGTAGCTTGGTCGTAGGTGCGCCGGACCCCCTGCTCGCTCCGCATGGCCCGGCACACCTTATCCCACCGCTGGCAACGCTCCCGGAGGCCATACCCTTCACCGGGCCTGCCCCCTGCTGCCACAGTCTTTGGGAGGTGGCTCAGAACAAAAAATATAAGGGCGGCCACCTCCACCACGTTGAAAATATTACTGGCCACCACTTGCACCCCCCTAAAACGCCTGCATGGGAGCGGGGTGCGGGGTACGGGACCCTTCCCCTTATTCTTCCCGGCTCCCTTTGGCATGGTCCTGGACAGCTGAAGAAAAAAAAATAGGAACGAATAGGGAAAAAGTAAAGAAAAGAAAAGGGTTTTAAAAAGTAGTTTTAAAAGTAACGAAAAGTAAAAAAAAACACGAAATATAGATGTAGAATAATAGAGGGATAGATAATGAGTAAAAAAGATTAAATAAAGTTCAAAGAAACAAAGGATTGCAGAGATTAGGGGAGCTTAGGAAAAGCATGCCCAGAACCCTACCAATGAATGAAAAACAAGATGGCTGCGCCCATTGAGGACCGCGTGGGTACGTTTGCGTGATATTTCCCCCGCAAGCACGAAAAAACACACGCGAACTCCTAATAGCGTGCCGCACACAACGCAAGCTTGCCAATAGCGCCCGGAAACGGAAATACGCAACGCGGACAAGATGACGACCGCATGGGTAACTTTGTGGTCGGTGCGCTGCAAGCGGCCTGCGAATACACAAAAAACCCTGTGAACATGCAAAAAAAGAAATCTGCACATTTGCACGAATTGGCAAATTTTGCGGACCGCGAATTCGCTAATTTCGCCCATACTTACTGCAGCCAAGCAGGCGCATGATTGGGTATGTTTCCACAGATAATGGCAGTAATATAGTTAAGGCCATGGCGGATGGTGGCTATATCAGAGTGCCATGCTTGGCGCACAGCATTAAAATTATTGTTCAAGATTTCTTGAAAAAAGAAAACACAGTCAGCAAGTTACTAACCACCTGCAGAAGAATCAGCACACATTTCAACCATTCTTTTATGGCCCGGAAGCAGCTGAGGATCATTCAACGTGACCGTAAAGTGTCAGTCAGAGGACTCATCCAGGAGGTGGCAACCTTCTACATGCTTGAGCGTCTATTTGAGCAGTAATTGGTAATCAATGAGAATGTCTTTCATGCACGAGGTGCTTCTATGAAAGACATGAGGCTAGAGGTGGAGAAATGGGACTTAGTTAAAAGCCTGAAACACATGCTTTGTCCTTTTGAGGTCTTCATGCGCAAAGGCAGCAGGGAAGACTGTACTTTGGGCAAAGTATCCCATTGATGCGCATGCTAGAGCACCAACTGAAAGCAGTATCTTCCGAGTTGATGCTGAAAAACAAGTCGCATATCAGTTGGTGGAGAGCTTATTAAGCCGCCTAGTTGACAATGCAAGGCTTAAAGCAATACATTCAGAACAACATTATATTTGTGCCACTATTCTGGATCCACAGTACAGAAAGGCACTGGCCTGAAATATATTCATTCCTTTTTCTGAAGCAGATTTTTCCAAGTACAAAGATTCGGCTAGCTCTGTCAGCCACTCGGTTCGAAAAAAGAGCGGCAGGAAATTGTAGGAGCCACCACAAGTACTACGGAAGCAGCAGGCCATCAGGCGTCAAGGTCCACTTCTGTGGCCGAAGGCAGTCACTTTCCCTCAGAACCGCTAGCAACACTAGCAACCGTATCATCATCACCTGCACCAGGCCCAGCCATATTAATGTCGGAAGCGGATTGGATAACTCATCAAGGGTTTGCTCGTTCCAGTGTTGATGCAAAGGTAACAGATGGTACGCAAAGTGGAGCACCCCTGAAGGACTTTAAGAGGATGGTGCAGATCTAACTGGATGACTGGTCTTCTTTGATCAGAACCCATTGGTGTATTAGTATGGGAAAAGGCCTCAATTGTCACTGATCACCAAGCTGTCTATATTTATTTGGCTTGCCCAATCGCAAGTGTGTCTTCTGAACATGTTTTCAGTGCTGCTGGTGCCATTGTAAGTTCAAAAAGGACCCGCCTAAAAATGTGGAGAGTTTAACAATGATCAAGGTGAATCAGCACTTCATACCACCAGATTACAAAATACATGAATCCACGCAGGAAGAAGAGGACAACGACTTAGGTGACAGAAGTTCTTCACTGTTAGCTGACCTACTCCCGGTTCAATTCACAAAGTATGAGGATGAGCTTTACTTCCCTGACACCTAGGCTTCAAATACGTACTTTTTTCCCCATCCTTATTTACTTTTATTTCTGCGTGTCTTTCTTTGTTTTGCAACTTTCAGCACAACAAAACTGTAATCGCAACAAATCCAGCAGCAGCACTATCTTCATCTTATTTCCATATTGAAGGCGCCGCTGTCTGCATTCCTGAAGTCCACAAGTTCACAACTCAGTCATGCTCCTCTATCCTCCTCCTCCAGACTCCCCCTATCCAATTCCCTAAAGGCAGATGGCCGGATTACAAAGAATCAAAAAACTGTTGCTTCGTAGACGAGTCCCCTCAAAAGAAGTGGGACTGGAATGACTGACTATGCTGACTGTTACTTCTGAAATCGACACAAATGCCGCCATGTGGCCCTTCACTTAAGAATAAGATGCTGACAAAAAGAGGAACAGGTAATGAATGATGAGATGGCATGCAGTGGACAACACTGGCTGTCTGGCTCTGATGAAAGCAATTGCTGTTTGTTTGTTGTGCATGAAATGAATCCGATGTGTTCTGTTATTCCTTAATCGTTTACACACTAAATGTAACTCAAGTCTTCTCTGTTTACCTGTTTAATACAAATTGTACTTCTACTGCAGGGGCCACTACGTTGCATTTTTTGACATGGAAATTGTCCTTGACTCACTGTCTGCAGACTGTGACTGTATGTACAACATTGAGTTTGCCAACACCATGATTGTGATGAGTCATCATGACCAAAGTTACATAATATCTTCACAGTCACTCACTGGGATGGATGGATCATCATCGTTGATTTACGGAAGAACTATGGCCATTTCGTGAGTGGCAAACAGGTAAACAAGTCAACAACAACCACAGCAGAACTACATGTCTGTCTAGTCGTGGTATGGAGTGGTCAAGCCAGCTTAGTGTTATGCCAGAGTCCAGACAGCAGTTCATGTAAAATTGTGGCAATGTGGCTTGCTGTATAAAATTAGATCTGCTTTGTCTGTCTGTGTCAAAGAGGTATGCTACATGGAGGTTGGTTCACTCAGTGGTGCCTGTCTTGACCGTCTGCATGGCCATGGCCTGCTGTGTGCTAATGATTATCCTGGAAACAGAGACTCAGAGTAGGCACTTTAGAAATGATGCATGTATGTAATACTGTCGCCTCTGAAAGAGAAAGTGTTATTTTTGCACTACACACTGTACCTTATGTTTTTCCTATGGGGTGTGTTGATATCCCTTTTTGTTTTTCCATCGATCATTATGGGCTGGCACTTACCCTGTGCGATGGAAAAATATTATTTCAGGCTTACCATAGCAATCCGCAATTCTGCATCCGTCAGGCAGGCAGTGGACAGTGTGGTCACCAAGATTGATCGACGGAGCGCCCAATGGAATGGAGGAGTACCGCGAATATGAGGAATGGCTGGATGCATGCAACTTCCCAATTTGACCAGGACAACTACAACATACAGTTACAGTATCCACTTCACTTGTCCTTATCTCTTAAATAATGCTATTGTTGTAAACGTCTTTGAGTGCGACTCTCTGCTTCAGATTTATCCCTACAGCTATTTGATAAGTTTCTTTGCTATTTTTAAAACGAATGTACTGTACTACTAAGTGTTTATTTTCTCTGGGGGCTGATAGGCAAGTGAAATTGCGTAATTACTGCAGCCCTGTACTGTCTAATTGTTTTAAACTAGTTAGTAAGTTGTAGTAAGTACTACTTTTCGATAACCTAACCATCCATTTAGCAAACTACTTCATGCATGCACTTCCTTTATGCCCATTAAAAGATTTATGGATATCTTCATATCCAAAGATTTGTTTTTCTTCATTTGTTGTTTGTCCATGCGTACTGTGTTTTTTTTCTCTCCCCAAAAAACTTTCCCCCAAACCCCTATTCCCATCCATTTTTCAAACCCTAACCCTCTTCCCCCGGGCTGTGTGGTTTTCATTGAGGTGTGACTGAATGACACCAATAATTCCACACGCTTTCTGGGGAGGATAAGGTCAAAAGCAACATAAAATAAATTTCAAGGCAGGTCAAGGAATCCGAGGATATATTCTTATTCTGCTTGACACACACCCAGGAGTATTTGCAAATCATTTCAGAATTTCATGTCAGCCATTGAGTGGATTCATCATCAACAACATCCTCCTCCACGTGACTAAAGCTTACGATGCTGTGTCCTTCAGTACTAGTTCTTGTAGCAACCATAATCCACACAACTAGTAGTTAACTTTTGATTGAATACTTTAGCATTGCTTAGGCTACAATTTATGGCACTGTTCTTGTGTACTGTACTATCATACTTTTCTAATGCTCCTCTCAGGCCACTCACTGTCTCATTTCCTTTTTTATATATGCTGCTACTGCCAGTGTGTACCACTACTACCATAACCACAACAATGCCATTTCATCCATCCAGGATTCATAGACAACCTTAATCGCCATTTGCCTTGCAGCCAGCCCTGTGCCTAGCCCTATTCTCAAACACGAATCACAGGTAAGATAAGCATTTTGGGGGAGGAAGAATAATGGAGTAGGAGGAGAGGAGAGACAGACTTTAGTACAAGTAAAGTAGTAGGACAATTGAATTCGCTAACTCCTCCAGTGGCACTTTTGTACAAATTTAGGCGATTACGTAGACAATTTGAATCAACCAGCAAGTTAAGTTTCAGGAAAACAAAAGTTCAGTTAACCTCCCGCCTCCCCCACAAAACAATAAACACGTGTATGCTATGTTTAAGTGGAAAATAAATAATTATTTAGACCCTAACAAAAATAAACTATCCCACAAGACCCAACCCACCCCCTCCCTAACCCCAACCAATGTCAATGAAATAAATGTCCCCAAAAGTAGAAAAACCCCAACGCCTAATTCCCACCCCCCCAAAAGTCTTTAAAAAAGGGGCAAGGGGCAGTCTCTACTTTGGCCGGCGGTGTCCTGTGGCCAGGTGGTCCCGCAGCTCTCGCCGGAGGGCCTTGAGCAGGACTTTTTATGCCTCTCCACCTACTGCTCAAGGTAGGCCACTCGCAGATTTAGGCAGTGCACACATGCCTTGCAGGTACTGTGGGGGGCAGCTGTTGGTTGGGCTGCTCGGCGAGGGCGGGTGGCTGCCGGACCACGGCTCCGTACCGCTGGAGGATTGCTCTGGCTGGATGACCCGGGGCAGTAGATGAGGATGCAGCTGTTGTTGAACTTGACTCCTGCTCCTCATGAGCCACCAGCCGCCGATATTTAGTGACAATTGCCTCCAGCTTCCGGCACCTGGCCCGGATAGCCAACTCCTTCCTCTATGGTTTAGAAGGAGAATCTATATGAAGAAAGAAAAAAATACTGTAGCCAATACTCTTTAAGATTAACACAAAATAATTCAACAGAAAGTTGTGTCACAGTAGCACTAGCAACTTGCAAGCACAGTACATACATTTGTGGCATGTATCTATCTAACCTCCAACTTCGTCGACCTCTGCTCTAACATTAGTGGGAGTTTCAGGAATTCTACTAGCACTATGGACTCACTACATTAGACTCAGACAGTACACCAGTCTTCTTCTTCTCTCGTGTTTAGCGAAATTAGTATGTAACCTTGTGGAAGCCGGCATAATGCCGTGCTGTCAGCTTGCACCCAAGAAAAACAGGCGAAAGCCATGATGACGCAGACTTGCGTTACTGTTACCAGTACATGCAGGTGGGGAAGCTCTTACTTTTATATTACCGGTGGCACTTGCCGTACTCAAGGGCTACTGCTCAATTAATTTAACTTTCACCCTGCCCTGCCCCTGACTACTACAAAAGGAAATGAAGAAGATAATATGATCATCTATCCCTTCACATGATATTTGCTTATGTAAATGATGACTTTAGGTGCTTTGTTTTTATTGATTGAGTGAACACCGAAAGGCCACACATGAATGACAGACTTCAAAGTAAATGTCAATCATTCTTCCTAATGTCTCAACTGGACAAACCTTACTTTTTGTCACTGACAAAAACCCTTTTCATTTTATTTTGTAAACCACCACCCATGCATCCGTACTTGAATTGAACTTGAATTTGATCCAAAGGATATATTGCGCACACATACAGTTTCTGTTTTACCCACCCAGGCAGTCCTCTTTTCTTTCCCCTTCCACCCACCCTTGCTTCAACCGGCCATGCATCAGATTGTTACCAGCCACCTCTTCCTGCATTCAAAAACATGTATCATTCTTTGCCAGTCATTAATTTAACTTGCTCATCCTTCCTTCTCCCTTACACCCTTTTTTCACTTTTTGTTCATCCCATCCATCAAGTTCATCTTTGATCTGACTTGGCTTTTCAATAAAACTGAGTTGAAGTCAAATTTAGAGGAGGACATTGGTTACTCGTCAACTCCTGCCGCTAATGCTAATGCTATTGCTAATGCGAAGTCAAGGGTGACTGTCTTCTGCCTGGTTGACAAAAACTCAGTTCTAAATTTGTAAGTCCTTTTAACAGTAAAGTGTACTTGTACTGTACAACATACACCCCTGCAGTGAGCCTACTCTGCAATCTCAATAAATAAGGAATATAATAGCTTACCACTGACCGCCACTACCGAGGCATCCCCCACAGCAGTTCCTGCTGGCACTGGTGGCACCGCATCCACCCCTGGAGTGTCCACCTCTGCGCTGGCCCCAGGCACTGGTGATTGTCTCCTGTGCTGATGGTGTTCCGCTAGAAAAAACATTTCATATTTTAAGATGCCATATACACCACTCCCAATTTTGTCTAGGAATGAAAAAAAATGTTACTACATTAACAAATTTAATTATTTGTGACTCTCAAGTCTAAACTAAAAATTCCCCTTTCGGAAGGGGAGGGTGTTTTTATTTATGCTTACCCATAACCTGCTACACTTTTTGGCACAACTGATGAATGCTTGCACCATTTTTCTCATAACAGACAGAAGATTCCCTTTTACGAACAAGACCAATATGTTACTCATCATCATCACCACCAGTACTTTAAGTTCCAACCAGGTGAGGGGTCTCCCACAATTATTGTGTAAATCTGCCACTGTTCAGTTTTAATGAGTTCACCGTTTCCCTTCTATGAAGTTGATTTTAATAAATGTTTTTATGTAATGCACAATTGAAAATGTATATACTGAGTACACAAAGAGCTAGTTGTTTTACTTTTAATAAATCTTTAAAACTTACATAGACTCTGTGGTTTTTGGTCATGATTGAGTGAGCGAACGGGTTTGCAATTTGCAAGCATGATTCCGTGACTCTGAGAGTTTGGGACTCTGACTCCGTAGTATTATGTTCTGGGTTGTATAATCATTGGGGATCATCATTGCGTTCAGGAGCTAAATAATGACTCTGACACACTAGCCAGTCTGTAAGGATATTGGGGGTTCAACTTCTGTTATGACTGAGGTATGTGGAAAATTATCACCAATGCCCTATTTCTTGTCCATAGTTATGTATGAGCAGAATAGTCCATGCAACAGTAGTAGTATGTCCTCCTATCCAATCAAAAAGCAAACTAGTATCTTATTCTTGGTGGCCATTGACATTTTATTGTTGGGAATTTTCAAAGCATAAACATTAAGAAGACTTCAATAGACATTATGGGTAACCCAGAGGACTGCACTCAGTGTCTAGAGCTATTGCTGAATAGAAATTGTGTTTAACACCTTTTTCCAGCTGTGAAAGCTTAGCTAGCTACACAGACAGACTAATAATAATAAATAATAGTAGCACAGAGAGTCACAGTAGAGGCAGGATAAGAATGTAGAAACAGTCTACAAGAAGATCGAAGACGATTTAGGAAAACATAGAATTATGATGAACGTTTGGAATAAATAGGTGCTGTAAAAGTTAGGGAAGTATAATTATTAATATTCCCTGGAAAACTTACTGGGGCCAGCAGAAGAGCCCTCAGTGGACTGATCCTGGCCTTCCTGCTCCACCGGCGCCGCTACCTCTGTCCTCTTGCCCCTGGGAGGTGCTGAATGTACATGAAAGAGAGACACAACCATGGATGATTGTTGTCAACAAAATCAAACATTTCAAAAAAATAATGACAAATTATTTCAGGGAAATAAACAACAATTGCACTAAATGTATTGACCTAACTGATGTGGTCTACTAGGATATTAGTATTGCTGGATTCACGGACCATCTACTTGGAAAGTTATGTAACTCACTAAACCAACTATAAAAAGGTTCTACTAGGACTGTCAGCACTCAGCAGCACAAGAAGTGACAAACACAGTTCGTCATGATTGCAGACCACTAAAAAAATTCCTATTAAATAACAAGTCATAATATACTCAACCCATCAATCTATCACCACTACCTCTTCTTAGTGGCAGGAGTACAAAGGAAGGACTGGACTTGAGTCTCTAGTCTCTAGCATGAGGCAGTTCTGTAAAGTACACTCATACATAATCACTCAGGCCAAATGAGCACAAAAATGAAAACAAGTAAGCATAGTAGCACGGCAACTGAGCAGGCAAGAACCTGCAATCACAGAAGCTTTTGAAACATAATTTACCTGCAATGCAATCGGCAGCATTCTTGCTCTTCAGAAAAAACATATATTTGCAATATAACGCAGAGCAGAAGAAAACAAAGTAGTTATTAAATAGCTACTAGTACTCACCAAGCCCAGGTATCTCGACACCAAGCAGGTCGAGAAAGTCTTGTTCCCGGTCCAGTATGTCGGACCATCAGTGCGTCACCTGGTTGTCGGTGCGCCAGACCCCTGACTCCCGATACATGTCCTGGCACACGTCACCCCATAGCTGGCGACGCTCCCGGTGGCCGTACCCGGTACCGGGCCTACCGACTGCTGCAATGGTCTTGGGGAGGTGGCACTGCACAAAGAAGACAAGTGCAGCAACCTCCACCGTGCTGAAGATCTCCCTGGGACTTACAGACGCCCCCCTTAAATGCCCGCAAGGGAGCCGGCTGCGGGGTGCGGGACTCTTCCCCTTCGAGTTATTGCCGGCTACCTTTGCCATGGTCCTGGGTTAAAGGAAAAATAAATAGGAAAGAATAGGGAAAAAGTAAATAAAATAAAAGAGAGAGTTATAAAAAAGTAGTTATTAAAGTAATGAAAAGTAGAAAAAACACAAAATATAGATTCACAAAAATAGAGAGATTGATAATGAGCAAAGAACATTAAAAAAAGTTCAAACAAAAAAAGGATTACAAAGATTGAAGCAGGATAGAAAAGGCATACCATAGCAATACATGAAAAACAAGATGGCCACGCCCATTGTAACTGCGTGGGTAAGTTTGTGTGATATTTTCCTTGCGAGCACGCAAAAACGGACACGAACGCGCAACTGCCACCGGGAACAGGAAATGCGCAACGCGAGCATGCAATTTGTGGCCGTAAATGGAAATATGCAATGCGAACGGTGTAAAACAAGATGGCCGGGCCCTTGTACGACTGCATAGGTAACTTCGCGGTAGCCGCGGTGAAAAAAAACCTGCAAACTCGCAAATATAAAAAAATCCGCAATCTCAGGAAAGTTTGCGTATTTTGCGATCAGCGAGTACGCTTTCCTGCGAATTCGCAGAACGTGAATTCTCAAAATTCGCCCATACTTAGCGATGATGGCAAAAGCCAATCGTTAACCTATGGCTTTAAGCTCATAAAAGGAAATTAAGCTGCCAGTCCTTTGCCCACCTGCTATCGGTTATGCGCTCCAAGTTAATGCCAACAGTTATGTATGGCACAGAAATGATGAAGGGTCGTGAAGCAACCATCCTAAAGAAAATTCAAATTAGAGAATACAAATCAGTCAAAAGAGGAGAATGAATAAGAATCTGCTCCAGGAATACTCATGGGTTCAGAGATATGGAACAGGATCTAGACACCATTGCTTACTTGGGAAACTTTGCAATAATTTTATTGCAAGAAACCTGAAACCTAACCCCAAGACACATAGCAGGATACGAAAAATACCATGTAATGGCAGAAAAAGTTTCAAAATATGGACATCCTGGGGGTGGCCTATCAACGTACCTAAAGGTAAAATATAACTGGGAGGTAGAGGAAATAGATTCCTTAGCAAACTGGTTACAAGCGTTTCAACTGGAATGTAAAGACCCTGCCACACTGCTTCATGGAAAATGCTGATCTTAAATATTTACATCCATCCAGAAAAGTAAAAAAAACTGGAAAAATTGACAAACCAGACAAACCTAATAAAAACCTTACAAGTAACATGATTACAGTATGGTAATATCTGGTGACTTTAACTGCAAACTTATAGGGGTCTCAATAATCAAAAAAGGTCGACAGGGCAGACTTGATGGACTCAACTGGAAGCAAGAACTGGAAGCCCTAGGACTGGTCATTTTGAATGGGAACAAAAAGGGAGACCAACCGGCGGGAATAACCTACCTAAGTGGAAAGAATCAATCGATGACTGATTACACGATAATTAGTAAGGATCAATTACATTTAGTGGAAACTTTTTCCATAAAACCTCGACCGGAGTGTGATCACTTACCCCAAGAAATAGTATGGAAAGGGAAGACCACTCGGTCCCACCGAACGTAGGGATGGGTGCCCCGATCCCCCCGGGAAACCATTTTGGGCGGGGGGCGTGGTTCGGCTGGTATGCCCAAAGCGGCGTAGCCGGAGCACGCCCTTCCCTCCCAGAAGGGGTTGTCCTAGACACCCGCTCGGAAGACCGCGCCCAGATGGGCGTACCCGAGGAGGGACCCCGCTCTCCCGCAGACGGATAAATAGAGCGGGAATGCAAGGAAGCGGCCTCTTGTTCCAGTGCTCTGAAGGCTGCACCACTCGTTGCTCGTGAGCCCTCGACGGAACAAGCAGCAATTTTGGGAACTTGTAATCTTTTGTTGTTTCTCTTTCAGTATCAGGCGTGTGTAAGATCTAGGACCTCGTCGATCAAGTAGAACGGAGTGAACAACATCATGTCCGGCAAAAAAGTGGGAAAGTGCTCTGAGTTGGAGAAGATACTACGCACTTTGTCGAACCGAATGGCGGTGATGGACCGAAAACTGGGTAAAGTGGATTTGATCGGTCGGGGCTTAGCAGAGGTTAAAAAGCAGATAGCAGCCCAGAACAACCTCTCGGGGCGGCCTAAGAAGGTGATAGGACCGGCCTTGCCGGGAGTCGCCCCAGAGGGTAGGGGGAAACGTAGTAAGAAGAGGGTGGGTTCCGGGGAGGGCCCAGTCCCGGAGGTACCCCCAGCAGGCCCAGTCACACCGGTGGACAGCCCGGTACCAAGTCCGGATGTGGGTTTGCCAATCCCCGTTGTAATAACTCCGGTTGAGGATGATCAGATGCCCCCAGAACTGGCCCTTCAGTTAGCGGCAGTGTTACCCTGGCGTAAGAAGAAAACAGGGGGGGCAGTGACTGCGGGGGATCCGGCTGAGGAAGCCAGATTAATAATCGAGCAGTTATGGCAGTCAAGAGAAGCCGGGACGGCGAATGTTCCTTCTATTCCCCCACAGGTGGCACCGGGAGTGACGCGGTTGGCCAAGAAAAGACAGCAGACACGGCAGTTGAACCCGGTAAGAACCCGTTGCCAATGGTAGGGGAGAGTTCAGTGCCTTCGAGGCGCGAAAGGTTGGCCCAGCACATCCTGGAGGCCACAAAGGAAATGATATGGGGGGACAAATATGTTAATATGTTTTCACTGTCGACCGACCATCGTGAGATAGAGTACGCAAAGACCCAGAAAGATCTATGGCACCCCAGCGTATGGCGGGTCAAGATGGCGGAATTTAGGGTCGACGAGACCATAGCGAACTGGGTGAAGGCCTTCTCTATATTTACAGCAGTAATGGGGGAACGTAAACCGGAAGTGTTGCCCGATCTATCATGTTACCAGAACAGGATCATGGATTTTTATACAATGTACGGGGGGAATGAATGGAAAGGTTATGATGTTCACTTTCGAAAATCTAAAGAGTTTGATGTAACTTTAACGTGGGATTCTCTCGACACGGTGTCATGGCACAAACAGCTCTTGCCTGGATCGGCAGGTACGTCCTCGCCGGGCGGGAGCGGGTCTGGGAAAATTCAACAAAGGCCGGCGCAGCCCTTTCAAGCAAGTGCTGGTGGGGAATCACAGCCCAAGACCGGCGGGAATGGGGGCAAGCGCGGGGTTTGTTGGGGTTTCAACAGAGGTAACTGTAACAGGCCCCAGGGAACATGTAGGTTCCGTCATGCTTATGTGGGCTGTGGGAACTCTTCACACCCGGAAAGTAGCTGTAGGTCCAAGAGCGGTAGTTTGGGAGGAAAGGGCGGATCCAAGCAGGATTGATGTGATGCTTGGGAAGCAATCATCTTCACCCATCGACATCATGGCTTTAACTCCTGGCTGAACAAATACCCTGATCATGTATCCGCCGGGATGTTGAAGCCGGGATGTTGAAGCCATATAGGAAACCATTCCTCAAACAACCCGGTAGTGGCAGCCAAGAAAATTACCAAAGAGGTCAGCTTGGGACGGGTAGCAGGACCTTTTCCATGCCCGCCAGTGGCGGATTTCGTGTGTTCACCTCTAGGAGTGGTTCCGAAGAAAGACCCAGGGGAGTATAGATTCATTCACAATCTGTCGGCCCCGAGGGGGGCCTCGGTGAATGTAGCCATTGACCCAGAAGTCTGTTCAGTTCGATACGCATCGTTTGACGATGCCGTTGACCTACTGAATCACCTGGGCCCCGGTGATCTGATGGCGAAATCAGACATCGAATCAGCATTCAGGTTGCTCCCGGTACACCCGCGGGACCAAGGCTTGCTAGGATTTACGTTCCAAGGGGAGTATTACATGGATAAATGCATGCCCATGGGATGCTCAATTTCTTGTGCTTATTTCGAAATGTTCAGCTGTTTTTTAGAATGGGCGTTCGCCGAGGCCACTGGGCATAGACAGGTGATGCACTATTTAGACTACTTCCTGTTCTTAGGGCCGGCAGGCACTACGAAATGTGCACAGGCACTGCGGTACTTCTGCATTCTCATGCAGGAGTTTGGGGTCCCATTGGCACCAGGTAAGACAGTGGGGCCATCTACTTCACTGGAGTTTCTGGGAATTGAGCTCGATTCTCTGGAGGGATGCTTCCGTCTGCCAATGGAGAAGGTGGCCAAGTTCAGGGCTTTCTTAATACAATGCCTGGGCAAAGAAAAAGTGACCCTGCACCAGTTACAACAAACAGTGGGCCAGCTTAACTTTGCCTTGAGAGTAATACCAATGGCTCGCCCCTTCTCACGTTCCATAGCACAGGCTATGGCCAGCCTCAATAAGGGACACCACCGCACGAGACTGTCGGCAGAGGTTCGCCAGGATATGCGCATTTGGTTGGCATTCCTGGCGGACTTCAATAGTCTGGTGGCGTGGAACAAACCCCCAGCATCGTCGGATGAATTGGGTCTATGGACCGACTGAGCTGGGGGCGTGGGATTTGGCGCAATCTTGGGTAACCAATGGTCGGCGCAAATATGGCCAACGTGGTGGCACTCCAGTGGCCTAACAGGTAACATTGGGTTCTTGGAGCTATTTCCCATTTGGGTGGCTCTGTTGGCATGGCCAGAAGATTTTAGGGACCGCTCAGTAGTGTTTTGGTCTGACAATATGACAGTGGTCGAGTGCATTAATCAGCAGGCAGCACGCTGCAAGTGGATCTTGAGACTGTTGAAAGAAATTGTATTACGTTGCATGAGATTGAATGTACAGTTCAGGGCAAAACATGTGCCGGGTGTACTGAATAATGCAGCTGATGCACTCTCTCGTTCACACATGCAGGCTTTCAGGGGCTATCTACCTACAGCAGATCTAGTGGCGGCACCGTTCCCCGAAGGACTATGGCTGATCGGTGCCCCGGATTACTGGACCTCATGGCAGCCAGCTTAGCGCCCAGGACGAGAAAAGCCTATGAGGGAGCGTTTCGTTCTTACTGCGCCTTTTTAGGGCCGGCAGGGAGACATAGCTGGGGGCAGGAGGAATCCTTCCTGGGGTTCTTAGTGGCGCTTCATAGAGAAGGCCGGTCAGCCGCAACTGCCAACAGACATAGGGCGGCCATATCATTCATGGCACAGCTCCACGGCATACGGGACCCGACAGGTTCCTTTTTAGTCAGGAAGGCGCTTTGCGGTTGGCCTGGAGGGTTGCAGACAAGATACGAGGCACCCGATTGGTTTAGAGAGATTGTCTCTGCTACTAGCAAAACTGGATGAGACATGCTCCTCCCCTTCCGAGGTCGTTCTGTTCTGAGCGGCTTTTGCCTTGGCATTCCATGTGGCCATGCGAGTAAGCGAACTTGTGGTGAGGAACAAGAAGGATATGGAGGGAGGCCTATGCAGGGATCACGTTCAAATACGGGGTGATTCTATGCTGATCTCGATAGCCAGGTCCAAAACAGACCAGGAAGCTTTAGGGAGTAGTGTTGTTGTGCAGCGCGCTCGAGGGAGCCCCAGTTGTCCGATAAGGTATTTAGAGGACTACCTGGCACAGAGGCCGGTGGCATGGGGAGGGAGCCTGCTTAGACACAATGATGGCACCCCGTTGACGAAATTTCAGTTTCATAGGGTGCTGGCACATACGATTGCTGCAGCGGGCTTGAACCCGTGCGATTTTGGGACCCACTCATTCAGAATAGGGGCCGCTACTGAGGCTACGGCTTGGGGTCTGGGTGCGGAAGAAGTAAAACAGTTAGGCCGTTGGTCCTCAAACTGTTTCAAGAAGTATGTGCTACTGCACATGTTGTAAAAGACTGGTGAAATGCACTCACGCTTGTTGTCTTTTGTTTGAATTACAGTTTCGAAAGCCTGTGATGCGGGGCAGAATTTGGGATCAACCCATCACCAGAGGACCAGCGGTCGAGGATCACCGACTGGAGAGCAAGTGGTATGGGTCGTGGGCCACTCATACGTGAAGCGCGCCGGGGACGTAGTCATGGCAGGTGACGCGACTCACGCATCTGGGGAATACGGGTTCGGAGTAACCTTCCATGGGAAGGGAGGCCTCTGTTTTGACCAATTTCAATCGTTTGTGGAGGGTCTCTTAGGGCGGCAAAGGTCACCGCCATCTGTAATCATAGTGCACTTGGGGGGCAATGACTTGGTAAGACTGGGAAGACGAGTGTTATTGGAACACGTATTGTCGGCAGTCAGCTGGTTGGCTAGGAGGCTCCCGGGGTGCACAATTGCCTGGTCCCACATGATCCCCAGGAGAGTTTGGCGGGGGGGTTTCTCGGTGACGGCGTTGAACCACTCGGTAAAGAGGGTCAACAATAAAATTGAGAAATTGTTTCGCTCCGCGCATTTGCAAAGCATTCCCCATGGGTGTATTCGGGGTGATTAATTTTACTTGAATGATGGGGTTCACCTGTCCAAGGCGGGGAATGATTTACTCATAGGAGACTTCATAGCATGGCTAGTGGGATTGAGGAGGCATGACCTTTAGGAGGTGTGGGGGGGCCGGATAGTCGGTCAACTATCCGGCCTGTGGCGGTAAGGTCATGATCGGTGAGCAGTAATTTCAAGGTCCCTAGGGGGGGCGCCGCCCAGTATCGATGGGAGCGCCCGGGGGAGGCGGCCATTGGCCCCTCCCACGGGGAGGCGGCACCCACTACGGATGGGTCACCTAGGGGGAGATGGCAATAGGCCCCTCCCAGGGGGGAGACAGCTATATGCCCCTCCTACGAATTTCCCGGGGGCCGGATATCTGCTCCGGCGGAAGAGAGTGTGGGGAGGGGGGGAGTCCACGCTGTCCTTCTTACAGATACCTCTCACGGGAACTCGGACGACCTTTAAAATGACGTTGAGTGAAAGGGGGCCCCCACGACAAGGGAAGTTACAGTTGGCAACGAGGATAAAGTCCTCTGCGCATGCGCCACTCACACCGTGAGGGCGGGAGTTTGGTAGTAGGGATCTGACACCGGTTAAGACCTTGCCGTTGGCCCTTAATGCTAGGATGTACAATTTTATTTTAGAATGTATGCATTTTCAGGATGCTAGACTCGGCTAGGAAACCTTTGTATTAGAGATCTGTTAAGGTTATCCAAAGAACATGTCTTCATCAAAATGTAATGGAAAGTAAAATTGTACATAATTTATGAAACGTTTTTAATTTAAAGTTTTAAATTTTGTTTCATATTTTAATAAATTCGGCCAGGGGGGGTAACTCCCCCCCGCCTTCCAAAAGCTCAAACTTGTGTCTGTCTCCTCCCATGGGGAATTGGTGTTGGGAGGGGGTGGCGGGCATCCCGGCCATTTTGTCTGTGAAATTGACGCAAAAAAAGAGCACAGTATCTTTAGCCGTAATGCCGAATTTGTAATCAAAGGAAACTGAATTGGAGTGGGACAAATATAGAAGACATAATGAACACAGTGAAACTTCATGTGGGGAATAAAGAGACATTAGTCACTCACTCACTACTACAGGACTGGGAGAGACTGAGTACATTCCTGCTGGACAAATTTCCAGCAGGCCCAGCAGGAAAATCCTTGGTATGGAACAAGAAAGGCACCATGGTTCAATGGAAACTTGAGAGAACAGAAGAGAAGAATTACAAAGGAAGCAAGAATAATTGCCTCATAGGCCAGATTGGGATATGAGAAAGACTTGAGTAAGATCAAATCAATGAGAAAGATATATAATGAAAGGTGTAGAGAGGCAAAGAAGGTTCACATTGAAAACCTCTGGGGGAAATTTTTATGGGCAAGCAAACTACCAAGCAGCAGTGAGTTTTGGGGTCTAATAAACAAACTGTCCAAGTAAAGCATCCGAGACCCTACAAAACACTGGAATAAGTGAGCCAGACTGGACTAAACATATAGGTAATTTGTATAACAACTATCAAACAAGTACTCACAGAAGTGCATTATCTCATCCAGATGAAACAGTAGATGTAATTCTAAAACCAACCTCAGCTGGAAATCAAATTCTGAAACAAGGGCCCACATTCACACAATATCTAATAACTCTAATAACAACAATAAACTTAAGGGCATTGATAAAAAAGCTGAAGCAGCATGGCCAAATGGTCTCCCGAATGACCTCTTCAAGCAAGACCCAGAGTTTTGGCAAATTATCTTGCTCCCCTTTTTAATCAATTGCACTCCGCGAACACGCTACCAGCCTCCTAGAGAGAAAGTTTGCTTCACCCAATTTATAAAAATGGAAGTAGAATGTAACCTGGGAACTACAGGCTCATTGCCTTAATAGACGTTGAGGCAAAATTGTTCTCGTCCTGCATTTTACAACATGTACATGAGTGGATAGAGGAAAAAAGAATAATACCAAAACTTAAAACTGGTTTCAGGAAGGGAATAGGTACCACATCTAATCTAGTAACAATGTCTATACTAATCGAAAAAGCTATAAGGCAAAAAAACAATCCTACTCGCATGTTACATAGATTTGAAATCAGAGTTCGATAGAGTGCCACAAGATCGATTTTGGCTTGAAATAAAAAAAATGGGGATTACCGCAGGATGTCTTAAACACAATAATGGCGCTATACAGCAAAACATGGGCAAGGGTAAAGCTAGGAGATGGAAGCAGACTATCGGCAAAGATAAAAATAAACAATGGCTTAAAACAAGGCTGCGTTTTATCACCATGTCTATTTAACCTATATTTAGCAGATTTAAACAACTATCTGCAATCGACCAACGGACACTGTTCTGACCGACTTTTTCGGCCCTTCCTTGAGGGAAGGTGATTGGAGGTGACTTCAGTCTACTATCATTCTAGTGGAAGGATTAGAACCGTAAATAGAGCCTATTCACAAGCCGTGTTGATATAATTCCGTACCCTTTTCCTTAGATCAGGGCTTATAACTTATGTTAAGGGATAGATTCATTAGTATTAGTGATAATCCGTCCTTTTGTAAGAGTATTAGTATACCTTCTATGGAGTTATGCTTGTAGGCCTCAAACGGGAGAGACTCCATCTTTCTTTCTGCCCCGGCAGCTTGAGATGCTTTTAGGTTAAATGTAATGTTTTAGTTATGAGGTGTTGTTCACTTGGAGAGAACCGGCTCAGGCTGGCCCCTATCGAAAGACTGTATTTTTCTCCATTCCGAAGACACAACATCAGGCTGGCCGGCTGAGAACGTGTCCTTGGTACGGGGAGGTACAAGAATTTGGTGGGCGGCAGGTTACTGGCCATAACTTTCCATGAAGGAACAAGCTTCCATATTAGTGAAAGCATGAGGCAGTGAATTAGTCAGGCATTAGGCGGCAGCTAGCCGTTAGCATCAATGCTATTAATTATTTCAGGGCAGACAGTCGCCATTTTAAAGTCCGAGACAGATCGAGAAGCTGATACTCTCTTAGAAAGATTGAAGTTATTTTAGCTGGAGCAGCTGGCGAGCTTTGACCTTTAGATCAGAGCATACAGAGTGAAGCAGTTAGTTAAGGGGACGAATACCGGAGTGGCTGAAACTGAGTTATAAGATCGAAGCCGAGAAGTGAAGATGGTCTCGATTGAGAGGAGAGAGGAGTAGTGCAGAACAGCCAGAGAGAAAGCAGCTGATGAGAGGAAGGTTCCAGTGACTTGGAGGGAGGCGAAGAAGACGGAGCATAGCGGTGCAGACGTGTATCCGTGACTGCAGAGGTGTGACCTTAAAGACGAGCCAAGGCACAGACGAGAAGGGAACCCAGATGACTGCTGAGTCCAGACTTCATATTAATAAGGTAACGTCGACCCTTTCTTATTAGCGTGCACATTCTAACCTTTCATTTTCCTTTGCAGGCTATATGTTATAGTATAGTGTTATATTGATATTGTTGTTCTGAGAAATAAAGTACCCCAGTTCTTAGTGAACCGGCATGTGCCTCTTATTCCTATATGAAAAGGTAACCTGTTCTTCTAGTCAGGTACTGTTTCGCGAACGGACGCAACTCCCGATCAGGTAAGCAGTGGTTGAATAATGAGGGAGAGAGGAGCCCTTGAAGTAGAGGATAAGTTGTACATCATCTAATTTGGCTATCATTGTGTGACCCATAATATCGTAGTATTATACCTTTAGTAAATAGCGAGAGATTCCCCAATATGGAGAGCTAACGGTATTCATAGGAAAGTGATCGTCATCGGGAGACGGCGTTAATGAGAGCACCAGTGGGGGTACTGGTGTGTATACCCAAAGGATTGTGGCTTGTAATGTAAGTAAGAGAGCACCAGGGGGGATACTGGTGTCTATACCCACAAGATTGTGGCTTGTACGTAGATAAAAGAGAGTACCAGGGGGGATACTGGTATTTATACCCACAAGATTGTGGCTTGAGCGAGCACTGGTTGCGGCCGGTGTGTAATGGGTATGTAATGAGAAATGCCCCAGGGTAGAACATTCTGGGCCTGAGTTGCCGCGAGACTAGCTGGTATGAGTGTGATATTGTAGAAAACTTAGGCATGTACATTGCTAATTCCCCATCCTTGGGTAGGAGACATAGATACCTGTTGTAAATAGGTCCTAAGGAGGGAGGTGATCACCTTTCGGCTGGGTTGGTGGTGCTTTGGTGAGCTGATTCTATCTTGTCCGAGAATCCGGTCATTACAGACACCCACCTAGTATAGCAAATGAGCCAATTCAGTATCTGCAGTATGCGGACGACATTGTGGTTATGAGTCAAACACCAATAGGTCTGCAAAGAACCATAAATAAATTGATTGGATACTTTGATCTTGTAGGCTTGGAAATACATTAGAAAAAACCAAGGTGGTTCGCCTAGCAGGACAGAAAGCAGTGTATATATACAAATGGTATGCCAAGGAGAAGCAAATTGAGAAAACAAGAACATACAAGTATCTAGGCATCAAAGAATGTACTTTATGGAGCAAAAAATGAACATAAAAGCGAAAGCTCAGTCACTGATTTTTGCCTATAAACAACTCCGTAAGAAATTGCAATGCCCTTCACATAGACATATTCTGAAAATAATGGCAGCACAATTGCTTCTGACTTTGTCCTACAGCCTGGAAATCTGACATGGCCAAGAAAATATTATTTTAAACGATCTGCAGATAAAAACATTTAACACAGTTTTTAATCTCCCAATGGGTGCATCACCAGCACAAGTGCGCATAGAATTCGGCCTCCAGAACCAGGAATACCAAAGAAAGGCAACATTTGTAAAACTGTGCTGGAATCTTAAAGCTTCTGAACCTAGGTTGCTGAACTACTTATGTTGGCTGGAAATACAAAATCAATATATTACAAGAATAACAAACACATGGAGCGATTCCCTGCGAACTGCTCTGGCAGTACTAGACATGGAAGAAGGCTGGAAAGATGGAGAGAGTTACATTTAATAAAGCATGTAACGCCAAGGCTAAAAAACTGTAATTTCTGGAAGATAAAAAAAAAAATTGTCCAAACAACACCATGTATGGGCAGTAATAAATTTGTATACCTCATTAAAACCACAACCTTATTTAACCCCTTCCATGCTGATGACGAACCCCAGCCGTCATGTACTACGGTGCTCGTGTGCTGATGACGGCTGGGGTTCGTCACGGCCCGCCCCTGTTCGTGTTGTTTACAGCACACCAGGGGAATCGCGGCCGCATGGAAGGGGTTAATGGCGCATTTTCGGCTGCTTTTAAAAAAGAATTACTGAATATAGATTGGGTGACCACTATACAAAGGACTTAGTCCCTACCTGGAAAAGAAAAGAACTAGCAAAAAATTGCCAGCTGTGTGGATACTATAAGGAATCAATATGTCATTTAATATGTGTTTGTGATCATTTAAAAATGGAACGAAGGAAGCTGTTACTGGCACACTTTAAGTACCTACAAATTCGTTCCTGTAGGCAGGCGGTAATAAGCTGGATGAAAGGCATGTCCAATATTCTAATTTGTCGTGATGTAAAATTTATAATTAAAGTGGACACCCTCTTATCGAAAGCAGATAAGGAGTAAATGCACATAGGAATCCGTTTGGGATTTTTAGATTTGGTAATGTTTTTGAAGTTTTACTGAAAATTTATGTTTTTATGTTGTGCTATTTATATTATTTTTTACTTCATGCTTTATGGTTATGATAAACCAAATAAAGTTGTTTTTTGACTGACTGACTATACAAATCAGTTTTTAATATATCAAAATCGGACTCGCCAGCCCATGTCTGTCTTGAGTTTGGATTGATAAATCAAACATTTCAAAGTAAAACAGCTTTTTTTACCTCATGCTGAAGACTATGCACATATTATTGATAACTTGTGCTGTCAGGAAATAGAAGGATAAAAACTGATGAATAAAAAGGGATCCTGGGGATCTGACCTAATGTAGGTAATTGAAGAAATAGGCGTGCATAAAGTTTGGATGACGAGTATGAGATAGCAGCTTTTTATCAGGCAATTAAGCCACATCCAAAATGTTGTCTGATTTTAATACGGAGACGCCACGCATGGATAGTGATCAATTCCTATGAAAAGTGGCAGATGCAGTAATACCTCTCAGCTCATTTCTCACTGAACATAAAACAACAGTTCATGCATTTTGGCAAATCAAAGATCTCGCTCCCAATTGGAAATAACAGTTTCAAAATCAAGCCTGTTGGCTGTGTAAATATAAGAAAGAGTCTTTAGCGCATATTCTGTGTGTATGCCCAAAGTTTACACTAGGAAGGAAAAAGCTATTGAAGACAAATTTTACAGCATTGACATTCTGTACCAGCAGGCAAGGGGTAACAACTTGGCTGGGAGGGACTCTCACTCTCACTTGTCTGCAGAAGGGTAACATTTTAAAACTTAAATTAAAAGAAATAGGTTAAATAAAGGTCTAATAACACAATAAGCACATATGTAGAGATCAGTTGGATTACAAACTGACCAAGAGTTTAGTAATCCTAAACTAAATGATTAATAACGGTACCCTATCAAGAAGACATTTTGTATTTCAGAAACATACTAAAATTAGTCACAAACAATGATCTTGACGGAATAAATTAATCCCATTTTATTCACAAATTTTGAAAGAAAACAGGAGTTGTTTTATATATTGTTCTGACTAAAGAAATATCTCTTGCTAGTGTCCTGTTGTATGAGAGATTAGGTATTTTAATGAGATGACATTATGAATTTTCACTTATATTAACACTTATTTTAAACATGTTGTAAAATAAGTGTACAAAAGCTTGCATTCATGTTTTCAAGTGTAATGGTTTTAAAAAGACTGAAAACTAGGATAAAACGTACGTCTCTTAAGTTATCAGGTATCGACTTCAGTTCAAAGGTAAACCGAGAGTCTGAGGCCAAGCACTACTCTGCTATTTAGATTGGAGAGAGGTTTGTTTGTGAAATACCGGTCTGTGTGTGTGTGTACGTGTGAGGGACTTGTGGTAAAAGTGAAACTCTGAGTCTCTGCCTCTGAGTCTTTTTATCTTGAAATACTCCTCATGAAGCTTAACTTGCTTCTCTCCTTCTCCTTGACTCTAAAACACAGTTTCTTTTCTACATTCCAAAGGCCTTCTTTTAGACTCATTCACAAACAAAAGGCGAACGCTAGTTGAGCTCAACAATACTCCTGCTTCTCTGCCTGACCAGTGAAAAGAGGCCACAAAGAGTGGAAATTCCTGGGAAAATGCAGATGCACTACCCAATTTTGCAATACAGTATAATTTTTCTTTAGACAATCATATTAATTAAGAAAAGTGGGTGGGTGGGTTCACACCCAAAACCCAGAAGACAGAACAATTAGATACATGGTAAATTGGGTCTCGGGCAAAAGGACTGCTTGAAATGCATGTATCTGTAATCTGTCATACTCATTCATTGTTTACTTCTAACAACAGATTGATGGAAAATGATGTACTGCTGCTTATTTTCCAGATGAATGTTTGCCTTGCATTGCACTGTTTGTCTTTGTCAAACCTTTCCTCAAATCCCTGTATCCATCCATTCATTAAACCCATAACCCTCTCTCCTTGAGCTGTGTGATTTATTGAGGTGTGGCTTAAATTACACCATCAATGGTTCACACACTTGTTAGGGAGGATGTGGTGAAAGCAACACCAACTTACTATAGAATCTTTGAAGCAGTAGCCCACACCAGCCCTTTACCAACCTGTGCATTAAAAATGGTCCATAATTTTTTTTAATATAGAATGAACAGCTTCAGTCATCAGCATCATCATCATGAATGCCTTGTGTTGCCTAAACGTAAACTCTTAAACTTAGCTTGTCGACTCCATACTTTGAGTCCATTTTTCATAGCTTGTGGATTTCACAAATATTACGGCTAACTCCACATTAGCCAAAACATACTAGTATTGCTATTGTTTTTATACCAGCACAATCAGTCATTCTCATTGTGTCATCATCATCACATAGTACTCAGGTGGTGTCAATTGTTTGCAAATATTTTATAAATATACAACCCTCTTACTCAGTTTTTCTACTTATATTTAGTCCTTCAGAACAATCCTGCAGTTGGAACTCACATGGGTGGTACTGGAAGTGGAGCCTTGCTTGTGAAGCTGTGATGCCTCCCTTGCTATTGCTGCACATATATTCAGGTAAGATAAGACTTAGATAGAAAAAAATTAACTGCTACTGTTTTTTATCTAGATAGTTCAGACCCTGCACACAATATAGCCTAGGTTATCCCATCATGGCATTCCCCATAAAGGTCAAGATAGTTAGAAAAGTATAAGCTTAGACTCTTTAACTAAGTGATACTCTATCTCTACTCTTAAGTTACGAACACATAAACGGGTAAGAGTGGTTGTGCCGGGCAGAGGGGGATTTCAAGAGATTGTGCCAAAACACAATTAAATAAATAGGTAATTTTGTGTCATCATCGTATCTCAAAATACCCCCCACCTGGCCCCACCGCCTACTTCTCTTACCTGCATGGGCCGTGGCTTGTTTGTAATAATGCTTGAAGGCAACAATGCAGAGTAAAAGTAAAATAAACTACTTTGTGTTATAAAAATAGTTTCCCTCTTTATTTATTTACAAAGCAACCCACCCTCCTCAACCAAACAACATTCCCACCCCTCTCTCAAACTAAACTGACCCAAGCCCAAAACTCATACTGTTTTTATGGATCTGAGGAAAGATAAAAGATCAGATTGTATCTGCAGGGATAATGGGAGCGAATTCCAGAGAGTGGGGCCGATATAGGGGAAAGATAGACCTCCCATGTGGGACAGTGTAATTCTCAGGGCTTGGATTTTCAATTTGGTAGAGGTTCTGAGTGTGCGGGCGGGGACATAAGGGGTGGCAAGCTGTTGTACATAGTCGGGAGCCTTGGCATGCTTGATGCGGAACATTCCCGTAAGGGCCTTGAACTTTACTCGATTCTCCACTGAAAGCCAGTGGAGGTCGATCAGTGACTTGGATGCAGAGACCGTTTTAGGAACGAGGTAGAGTAGATTTGCAGCAGAGTTTTGGACTTGCTCTAGTTTGCATGTTATTTCCTGATTAATACCCAGATAGAGAATATTACCGTGATCCAGCCTGGATGTCACCAAGGCCTGGACCACGGAGCTCTGGGTGTGGACAGGGAGGATCCACACTATCTTCCTTAAACATTTCAAAATGATGAAGCAGGTGGAGGCAACCCTGGTAGCTTGCTGCCGCATAGAGAGAGACTCATCTATAATAAAACCATGGTTGCGCACCTGAGTAGCCGGTTGAGGCAACATACCCATTTCTGGAGGCCAATGTTGGGGGCCCCAGAGGCTGCGGTCCTTGCCAAGGATCAGAACCTCAGTCTTGTTGCCATTGAGTTTTAAAAAATTGGCGTTCATCCAAGTCATAACTTTACTGAGGCAGGATCTAAGTGCCGAGGGCTCGGATGGTTTGTCGGATGACAGAGAGAAAAGAATCTGGTGTCTTCAGCGTAAGAAAAAAGCGACAACCCAGATTCTTCCACTAAAATAGCCAGCGGTCGGATGTAAATATTGAACAGCAGAGGGTGGATAATTTAGCACTGGGGGACCCCGAAAGGCAAGGGATGGGCTTTGGATTTAGAGGTAGATGAAAAAACCTGCAAAGCACGATCAGAAAGAAACAAGCTAAGCCAGCTCAAGACGGTCCCTGTAACACCCAAGCAATGAGGACCTTAATGAGTACGGTATAAGAGACCGTATCAAAAGCCGCGCTCCGGTCGAGGAGCACTAAGGCCATGGTCTTATCCTTGTCGATGTTGTGACAAAGTGCTTCTGTGACTCCGAGTAGAGTGGACTCAGTAGAATAACCATTGCTGAAGCCAGATTGAGTGGGGTGAAGCAGCCCATTTGTTTCAATAAATCTGGACAAATGACCATTTATATGTCTCTCAAGGATCTTAGAAAAAATAGGTAAAAGAGAAATAGGGCGAAAGTTAGAAGGAAGAGCAGTGTCCAAAATGTTTTTTTTTTAACAGTGGGACCACCATTGCATGCTTCCATCTTAGAGGAACAGTAGAAGTCAGTAAAGAAGTATTAAGTAAATTGGTGAGAGAGGGTGGGGCGATTTGTTGCAAAACTGAGATGGGCAGAATGTCACATGGGGATCCCGATTTGATATGTCCAAGATGATACAAGAGTGCCTTCATGTCCAGAAGTGGCCAGGATTCAAGGGAGGATGCTATTGCCAAGTCTGCACAATTGTCAGGATCAGGGGAATCAGTGGCAGAGGGGAAGAGCTGGCCAATGAAGAATAAATGATCTCTACTTTATTCATAAAGAATTGCGCAAGATCTTTGCATTGAGTAGAGGTAAATGTAGGAGACGGTTGTATAGTGGTTGAACCGGATAGGTCCTTGACCATTTTGAACAAAGTTTTGGGACAGTTTTTTGCATGTAGAATAGATGCGGAGACATAATCAGCTCGCGCAGCTCGACAAAGGGAGTGATAGGCCCGTTTGCTAGTGTTATAGGCCAGTTTTGCTTCAGCTGAGTAGTTCTTGCGCCATCAACGGTCCACATTTTTGCATTTAGTTTTTAGTATTTTTAAGGCATCGGAGAACCAGGGGGCCGGTGGACGGTGGGTATTAAACTTTCTTTGAAAAACTGCTAGATCAGAAGTAACATTATTATGATATGTTGGGGGCTTAAAGATAGCATAGAGTTAAATTGAGCAATGTCAAGCTTTGCCCAATTCCTGGAAGGAGTAGCCAAGGTGTTATAGTTAGTAGGTGCAGGACTAGATATTTCCAGACTACAGCTCACCAGAAAGTGGTTTAGTCTAAAAAAACTTTTAAGAACATTTGCTTCTAAATTAGCTTTAATGCAATTTTTCACTTTTGATCACTTTTTTCACAGTAATTGTTTAATCAAGCATGAGTTTGTTGGGTATTCTTACATCATTAAATTTGATTGGACTACAACAATTGCAAGCAGGGAAAAGAAGAAGATCAAAAAAAGAATTTCCATTTGGGAATGAGTAATAGAAAAGGCACAGAACAATGTCTTAAGTATTGTCAGTGGCTGCATTAGTGAGTGAGTGGTTGTGTAAGTGGCTGTTTGGGTGAGTGTGTAGAGGTGTGTGTTGATTTATGAATCAGTGAATAAATGTGTTAGTACTGGTAAGGGTATATGAATGGGTTCGAGAATGGTAGTGTGGAAGCTAGGGTGGGTTTATGAAAGGTTATATAGTGGTGTGAAAGGGAATGGCAGATATTCTGTGGATGATGTCTACAAATGAGACCAGTGATGTCATTTAGCATATCAGTACTCACCCATATACCACTGAGATGTTCATTAACTCACCAACACACCATACACACACTCACACTGCCCCTCAGAGACGCACTGATGAACCCATACACCTAGTGCCCCACCTGGGGGCCTAAAAGAAATGAAACGCTTTGAATTTTTTGTATTTTTTCATCCTAAACCGCAAATCGAATGCAAATACAGCTAAAAATGTTTTTAAAAATATGCTTCTTTTGGACCGAGGGGTCCCTGGCGGACCCTATGAGCAGGCCTAGATGTGCAGGGTGTTTCTACCCTGCCCTCTTTTCTTAATTTGTAACATTTTTTTACCTATTTTCTTGTGACTCGGTTCAACAGAGTCACAAGATGGCTGCCTACACTTCCAGGTTTGAAGTGTTGGCAGCCAATGAGATTGCAGGCTCAAGATCGGGATGGTTCACGCATCCTCCGCAGCCACAGTTGTATATCTCAGAAATGTTTACATTTCTCAGCAACTACTGAACCGATTTACACCAATTTACAAAAACTGTGCACTCTTTTTTTCCCACTTGGTTGATCAACCAGAGATTTTTAAAACAGCAGCTAAAGTGAGTGGGCCATTAGTTTTTACATTTTGTGAAGGTTTGTCAAATGGCGTCAAAGATATTGTCAAAAGAAAAATGCTTTCTTGAAACAAGGTCCTAACTATAACTACCTACCGGTGACTATATGCAAAAAAGAAGCAGAGAACTCTGACTAGTTCCCAAGTTTAGGTGGAAAGCAGCTTCTGCATAGAGCACCCTCAACTCCAACAACACTCTAAATCTGCTCACCTCAAATATCTGCTTTTTTTTATCAAAGTCTTTCAGCAAAGGATTGGCACAGTGCCATCAACACCAAGACAGAAAGGGAAAATTTATTTTGCCATATCTACAGTAAAGTCTTTAAGCATAGAATTAGCACAGTGCTATCCATGCAAAGCTGTAAAATGACCAAAGCCTTTTACCACTCCAGGCACAGTATTACAGTTTTGTATTGGTAAAATGCCATCAAAGCCAACCTGAAATGATGAAAGCAAACCATGATACTTGTTTTGCTCTCATTAGAGCTCTTCAGAGGGGTATAACTTAGTCCAGAAACAAGGGAACTCCCAGTATAGGTAAAATCCATACCCTTTCAGGCATAGAGTGATGCATACATTATGCAAAAAAGAAGCAACAAACTCAGGGTAGCTCTAAGGTTTAGGTGAAAAGCAGCTCCTGTATAGAGCACCCTCATCACCAGCGACACTCTAAATGTGCTCACCTCAAATATCTGCTTTTCTACCAAAGTCGTGAAGCATGGGATTAGCACAGTGCCATCCACCCTGAGGTAGAAAGGGACAAAGTATTTTGCCATTTCCACAACAAAGCCTTTAAGCCTAGGACTAGCACAGTGCTGTCCATGCCGAGCTGTATAATGACTAAAGCCTCTTACCACTCCAGGCACAATGCTACAGCTTTGACTTGGTAAAAAAACCTTCAAGCCAACGTGAAATGAATAAAAACTACACCTGACACATGTTTATCTCTCATTAGAGCTCTTCAGAGACGTATACGGGTGCTCCATTGGGTCTGGAAAAAGCTACACTCCTCTGAAGAGCTGGATTAAAAATATCACATAATTGTACTAAAGAAAAGCCATTGAAGGATGCTTATTTCCAGTCCACGTAGGGCCTGGCCTAGCAGGTTAGGCAGGACTGTTCCCATGGGGAGCAGGGTATGGCTGGGTCCAAAAAATTGAGTGACTTCTTTTCACCTAAAAAGTCACTCAAATAATGAAAACCATAGGTAGAACATAATACTTAGAATACAGCTATACTCAGTCTTGCTGTGGCAGACAGGTTTTGGATAGAAATGGGCCTGACTGAAGAATAGAAAAAAGAAAGGTGTGGACTCTGCCCATCTTATTAACATCATGGTGAGAGGATCTATCCAGGGGCACTGATTTTAATTTGAATCATATTGGCCAAATTTCATTAAATCTCTGGTAGGTCAACATTGTCCTATGTAATTGCAAAAATGATTCTGAAGCTTCCAAGACTAATTTATTATTGCTGTTTACTGAAAAAATAATTCTAAATGAATCAGGTATATCAAATATGTTGAATCTCTTGCTTTTTTATGCATCACAATTGCATCTGATTTTATCCTTGGCATTTTCAAAGTTTATAGCCTCAGATACTGTAGGTTCTAGTGTTATATTCTAATAATATTCAGTACTTATGTTAATGGTGTACTCACGAACAGAACAACTGGGAGGCGTTGAAATATTTACGATTTTGCTGGTATTCCAAGCTTGATTATTCTTGATTGATATTCTGTCCTGATGTGTACAGAGTAGAATCATCCCTTCTAAAGCATATGTGCATTGTCCTCAAACCTTCAACAGAGCTACACCCTTGGTAATTCTAGCGGAGGAAACAACTGATAAAATTATGCATTGCTATTTCAATTGGTTTGTCTCCTTCTTAATAAGTTACACCAGTGGGTGAAAAGTGAGTTGAAGAAAGGCACCTCCTTAATACTCAGATAGCTACTCTGTACACCGACAAAGCACTGAAGTCTGACTGGAGGACAGCAGTGAGTCTGGGGCAGTACAGACAGGATTTGCGGCAGTATGTTCTTATCCTTCTAGTTTGCTTATCAACAATAAAGGCAAGAGGCAGGAATACATTCATCATGAAGGTGCGTGTGTTGGCGCCTAAGATGGCAGCCAGATAACGGAGCTCCGTGTTGCATCGGAAACTTTGATACATATATGCGGCTTCCGTGCTCTTAATTGAACAGGCAGGTAATCACATTGGAGCATGCCCTGCACTTTTTGACATCGTTTTTATGCCTCTTATGAATGATTTTTACTGTTTTTGGAGGACCTACACTCTGATAATGCTCTGCTGCCTCCATTCTGTCCTACAATCATTTTAATCTCCTCAGAGGTGAACTGTTTGTGGCGCTCTTTTCCAATTTCCCACCTCTCTCCTTACTTCTTGGACATATCCTGTTTCTCCTTGGCATTGAGAGATTGTGGAAGGTGATATATATTTATTGGTGTCTGCATTCTTTTCCTGTCTGTGTCTTTCAATGTTTTTCTATGGGCAGAAGTAAAAACTTACTGCATTCATATAAAAGCAGCACTGCTAAGACTTCCTAGTCTGACTCCTCACTTACTGTTTTTTCCATGGACTGTTCGCTCCCTGCACTAGGGATGGCTCAGTCTTCTACCTCTCGGTCAGAACCTTTGCCTTTGTCAACCTCTAAGATGCAGGTAATGCCTACAGCTAACAAGCGCCTCAAGCAAGACCCACCGTCTCCACCTCAACATCTTACTCCTGTATCATTAGATAGTATCTTGGAGGAGATACGTGCCCTGCACTCTTTCATTGAGGAGACTAATAATCGGTTAGAAATGATGGATAAAAAGTGGTCATCTATGGACTCTAGGCTTTCCTTGGTGGAACAAAGTGGTGTGCAGGATGCTGCTGTTATAGCGGCGTTGAAGAAAGATATTTCATTGAAATCGACAGAAGACCTTGAAAACAGGAATAGACAGAACAATCTTCATTTATATGGTCTTCTGGAGGGCGTTAAAAAGAATCATCCAGTCTCCTTTTTTCACCTCCTTTTTTCAAAATCTTCTGGATCTTCCACCTTCGACTAACTTGAACATTCAGCGTGCTCATAGATTAGGCCCTCGCCCCTCTTTGATGTCAGCTCCATCAAATCCTTGAAGAGGGATTCATCTTTTCTTGCAGGTTACAGACCTTATCCAAGTGCTAAATGCAGCTAAGTCTAAACAGCGACTCCTTCGGTCTGGTGCTAACCTGTTTATCTCTAAAGATATTTCTACTACAATGTCTAAATGGCTGAAGGACTTCCTCGAATTATGATCTGCACTACGGGCCCTAGTTGCACGATATGGGCATTTTCAACCTTGTCTCTGTAAGGTGACATTTCAGAACAACAGGTCCACATTTGATGATCCTGCAGACTTTAGGAAATTCATTCATTCTCATTCTACATCATTAATGGAAATTCCTGGTACTTCTTCCGTCACTTGACTATTACGCAAATCTTGTTCTCTGTTTTACTAAAGTTTGCTTCCCTTACAAGTTGCTCCTTATTGTTGTCTACATTCCTCTCTTAAATGGTACATATTACAATCATCAATTTGACATGTACTGTCCTCTCTGGCTATCTTTTTCCCCCTTCTTTTTCTCCTCTTTTCTATCTTTCTTCACTACTTACCCCAGTATATGTTCCAGTCTATTTTTCATCTCATACTCATTTTTTCATTCTATTTTTTTCCTTTCTTCTTATTAATGATGGTCATATAGCTCTTTATAAATTGTTTCTATATTTACCTTATAATACATATTGCTCTTTCTATACTCCTTCATTACTCTCAGTTCCATTGTTTTATTTCTATAGTTAATTTCTTGCTTTCAGAGTTGTTACGTCTCTTCTATTCTTCCCTTGCTCTTATTGTTCTCATTGGAGACTTTATTTTACAACCTACTTTTTTTATTTGTCTTCCTCTTTCCATCAATGTTGATTGTGTGATTCTATATTATATTTGTTTTATTTACATTCAAAGTTATTTCATGGAATGTAAAAGCTTTTATTAATCCCATAAAGAGGCAGAGAATACTATCCCATTTAGCTACATATAACCCTGACTTAGTTTTATTGTGAGAGACTCATTTTACAGTCAGAAGCTTTAAAACTTAAAAGGCAGTGGGTTGGTTAAGTCTTAGTATCTCCTATGACCAAAAAGAAATATGGGGTAATTATTCTAGTTCATAAATGTTTGAAATGTTCTGTTATTTCTAAGGAAACTGATTCAGAAGGCAGATGGGTATTTGTTAAGTTGCTCATTAACACTATTTATCTTGAGGTTCTTCGATTTCTGACTTTGTCCAGTATCTAGCCGCCATTTTGTGTCTCGCCGCCATTTTGTGTTGCCCTCACTCAGGCAGCACGGCGGACGGCGTGTTTTTGCTTTTCTCAGCTGCTGCGTGTCCTTTCAGTTAAAGAGTAACTCCATTGCCCTTGTTTACGAAACCCGATGTCAGGGTCTCGCTGAGTTCGTTAATCCATGTCTGGGTTGATTGATCCCTGTCTCGACTGACTATTTGCCTTTTACTATTCTTTCCTTATATTATCTTATCTGACTGGCCTTCGCTATTCTCTCCTTGTATTCTCCTATTACACAACTATCCTTTGAGGCACACAAATACGTCCTGCCACCTGTAAATTGGATTGTTGGTACCACCACAGATTAGTTTTTTGGGAGGGGTAACACACGGGGTCTGAGAGAGGGGCGTATTTGAGACACCTGATAGCTTGTTTTCCAACTTTTCTCATTGGTTCGTTTTGTATGTGTAATCAGTAAACGTTGTAAATATGTTCCTATAAGAGATTGTGCGCCACGGATTGAAGTGGCAGTCTCCTCAGAACCCACATTGTGTGTAACTTCTGGGATAACTGTGCTTAGCTGCAGCTAATAAACCTGGCTTTCAAGCTCAACGGAGTGTCTCGTGTCTCTGTTCAACAAGGCAGGTGAACTCAGGGATTCAAGGCGTGCCCTGCGCCGCCAGGCCCATAAGGCCCAGTTCTCCAACTGGCGCCCAATGTGGGCCGCTCATCACGCAGCTCCCAGCCTCACAGAAGCCTCTCAATAGCGGTATCGTTACCACGATAAGATCTACCTCATTCAATATCCTGCTCATTTTAACTCCTTTGCAGCCAGAGCGTAGCGCTACAGTGCCCCGCCCGCCGAGCAGCTCTGTTTACATTTTGCGAGGCCATCTGACCCATAACGATTGACGAGATTAGTGCGCTAGTTGTACTGTTGTTTGGCACATCTCTGCCTGTGTTTGACCTGCGCCCGTAATTGCATTGTGTACCTGCCTGACCGCCTTTGTCATCGCGATCGCCTACTCTGTGCCCCAGTGTTGTTTGCAGTTCGACTGCTTGCTGGCATTTTGTTTGTTGTTTGTGCCTCCTTCAACCGATCTCCACCCCGCCTCCCTGCTGACCCTCCCTCGCCCCTCCCCTTCCTCTATCCACATATGACTGACGCCTTTTCGCGCAGCGTTCACACGCAGTGGTCGTGCCCCAGTTGCGCCGAAGGTGCGCCAAAGGTAAGCCCGTCTGCGCCTGTCCGCGCCTGGACCGCGCCCTGTGCCAGACCTCCTGGCCCTCGTCCCACCCACCCCACCCGCTTTACTTACGACGCATCCACCCTTTTAGCCCTTAACCCAGGCCGGATCTCCAACTGCGCCCAAGCTGCTCCCGGACACACCCATGGACCCTTCTCCTGCAACTCCTGCAAGTATGACTGCACCAAGACCAACTCCTCCCCCACTAACACCAAACAGAGATCCAACACCAACCACCTAAAATGCATCCTGCTCAACCCCCCGCTCCGTCCACAGACACGCCATCGACCTATGGAATCTACTAGACACCATCTGTCCGGACGTCGCCTTCCTAACTGAAACTTGGATGAACGCCTCCTCAGCCCCAGACATCACCATTGCCATCCCGGAAGGCTACAAGTTCATCCGAAAGGACCGCATCAAGCAAACTGGAGGAGGCATCGCCATCGTCCATAAGAATTCCATCCGCATCTCAACCAACTCTGACGTCAACCTCACTAGCGCCGAACACCTTCACTTCCAGATCCACACAGACCCCAAGACCACACTTAGAGGCACCCTCCTCTACAGACCACCTGGCCCCCCGGGCACAATTCAGTGATGACATCATTGACTTTATTACCCCACACGCCCTCCCCTCCGAGGACTACATTCTACTGGGAGACCTCAATTTTCACCTGGAAAAGAACAACGACAGCAACGCCTCCACCCTTCTGGACAATCTCGCCAACCTTGGACTCAAACAACTTGTTAACAACCCCACCCACTACGCAGGTCACACACTCGACCCCATCTTCACTTCCAGCAAGCATATATACTTCAGTCACACCACAGTTCTCCATTGGACGGACCACAGCTGCATTCACTTTGTCTACAAAAAGACCACATCCCACAACCATCCTTAACCTACACTGCGAAGAAACTGGAACAAAATCACCATCGACCAGATCTCCTCTTCGCTTCTTCAAAACCCCCCTGTCCACTCTTCGAACCCCAACCAAGCAGCCATTAACCTCAATCAATGGCTAACCAACAGCGCCGACATCCTAGCACCTTTGAAAAAACGGCAACTGAAACTAGGCAGCAAAAACGCTTCCTGGTTCAACGATTGTCTTAAGAAATCCAAGAAACTCTGTTGCTCCCTTGAGAAGGCCTGGAAAAAAGACCCAAACTACAGCACCAAGGACGCCTTTAAAAACGCCACCCGCACACACCACCAACTCATCCGGACTGCCAAGAAAGCTGCACTTAAAGACCGACTAGACAACAACGCTCACAACAGCAAGAAATTATTCAACATCATCAAAGAATTTACCAACCCCTCAGCCAACTCCAACGACATCACTCCTTCTCAATCCCTTTGCGACTCCCTAGCCTCGTTCTTCCACAACAAAATCGCAGACATCCACAACAGCTTCGACAACGAACCCGGAGACCTACCCTCCCAACCTTCTGCCGTACCCTCACCCCCCTTGAACATCCTTAATGAATGGAACCCACTCTCCACTGAGGACACCATCCACCTAATGAACTCCATTCACTCAGGATCTCCTACAGACCCATGCCCTCACCATATCTTCAACAAAGCAGACTCCATCATAGCACCACACCTCCGAGACGTAATCAACTGCTCCCTCAACTCCGCCACCTTCCCGGAAAGCTGGAAACACGCCGAACTCAGCGCCCTTCTGAAAAAACCCACAGCTGACCCCACCGAACTCAAAAATTACCGCCCCATCTCGCTCCTTCCATTCCCAGCCAAAGTCATCGAGAAAGCTGTCAACAACCAGCTCGCCGCCTTCCTCGAAACCAACAAATCCTTTGACTCCTCACAATCCGGCTTCTGAGCCAAACACAGCACTGAGACCGCACTCATCGCAGCAACAGACGTTATTCGAACTCTAGTGGACAATGTAGATACAGTCGCCCTCATCCTCCTCGACCTCTCCGCAGCCTTCGACACAGTCTGTCATAGCACCCTCCTACAACGCCTCAGAAACATCGGGATCCTTGGAAAAGCACTATAATGGATCACCTCCTTCCTTACCGGAAGAACTCAGAGAGTCCGCCTTCCACCATTCAAGTCAGAGGCCACTGAAGTCATTTGCGGCGTGCCGCAAGGATCTTCACTCAGCCCCACCCTCTTCAACGTATACATGAGCCCCCTCGCGACCATTGCACGACAACACAACCTCAACATCATCTCCTACGCCGATGACACTCAACTGATCCTCTCACTCACCAAAGACCCGAACACCGCCAAAACCAACCTACATGAAGGAATGAAAGAAGTAGCCGAGTGGATGAAGCACAGCCGTCTGAAACTGAATTCAGACAAAACAGAAGTCCTTATCTTAGGTACCTCCCCCTCCGCCTGGGATGACTCTTGGTGGCCAGAGGCCTTTGGAAAAGCTCCAATCCCGACGGACCACGCACGGAACCTGGGCGTCATCCTGGACTCCTCACTCTCGATGACCAGACAAGTCAACGCCGTATCATCATCTTGCTTCAACATTCTTCGCATGCTCAAAAAAACATTTCGCTGGCTCCACACCGAAACTAGAAAAACGGTCACCCACACACTGGTCACGAGCCGCCTGGACTACGGAAACACCCTATACGCCGGTACCACCGCAAAACTTCAGAAAAAACTCCAACACATCCAGAACGCATCAGCCAGACTCATACTAGACATCCCGCGTAATGACCACATCTCGAGCCACCTGAAAAACCTCCACTGGCTCCCCGTCAATAAGAGGATAACTTTCCGCCTCCTAACCCACGCACACAAAGCCCTCTACGAACTTGGACCTGAATGCCTCAACACACGACTTTCCTTCTACACCCCCGCCCCGTCAACTACGCTCCTCCAACCAAGCCCTTGCTACCGTACCTCGCATCAACAAAACCACCATGGGAGGAAGATCCTTCTCCTACCTGGCAGCTAAAACCTGGAACTCACTTCCCATTCACCTTCGCCTCACTCAAAACCACCCAGCATTCAGAAAGCAACTCAAAACTTGGATATTCAATAAATAATTCCCCACCCTTCCTCTAGCGCCTTGAGACCCCCTGGGTATGTAGCGCGCTATATAAATTATCTGACTTGACTTAACTTGACTTGGTAGCGGTTCAGCCCGAGGGTCGTGAGAAGCCCCGCAAGAAAATTCTGAAGGATTCGCAAACCACGTCAAGCGACCCCTGTATGTCGAAGTGGACTGAAGGTCTTTTGCAGAGCGGCTATTCCTTTCCGACGACTGCTGCCCTGACTACCGCCCTGCCTTGGACCGTAAGGTGAGGACTGGTATTGCAAGACGTTAGACGGACCTCTGTTGGCGTGAGAAGACCATTTAGTTAAGTATTCATGGGTAGCGCCCACTTCTTTGTTTTGTTTTTGAAATTTTGTTATTTGACTGTTGCAATAGCCGAAGCCAAGGGGTGAGTACATTTGTACTGTGTTCTTTGCTTTCACTCCTTGAAGTTAGTAAACGGACCGGTGTGCTTAAAAAATGCCTGGTTGAGTGGATTTTGGAAGCTTTGTTGTTTTTGCTGTACTAGGGATTCCCGGCTTGAGGACTCATGTCCGATTCCTCCGGTTGTAACTCCTACTTATGAGCTCTATTCCAAACATGGTGTTGGCCCCATTGCCTTTAACGAGGCATGGATCCGATACACGAAGAAAGATGGTGTTTTGCGGTGGCCACAAAATGGTAGCTTTGAGCCCGACATATTAGATAATTTGGAAGCAATTTTGTTTAAGAGAAAAGCCCGGCCGGCAATGTTTGACTCTTTCCGCCATTGGCGTAAAGAAGCCAAACAGAGCGTAATTAAGCAGGCAAAAAGAGATAGGTAAACAAAAGATATGTCGGTCATATAGGCTGTATATTTCCAAAACAAGACCTAGACCGACCAGGCATAGATGAATCAATCAGTAGCTGGTGCACCATCAAGCTGCAAAAACTTTTTGCACAATACTTCTCTCTTTTAATTGTTGAGGTAGGAGGTACATCCAAAATATGCCATAGTATAGAGACAAATGCCCAAACCGTTGAGAAAACAGTAAACAATTGTGAGACAAACAAATAACACACACCTATGTGCCTAAATAGGTAAATGAAAAAAGGTAAGAAAAGTGTGCGTGAGCGAGATGGCGCCTCATGGGTGAACCAACAACGGGAACCTGGCAGGTACTCACCAGGACTTCCCTGATCTCATCATTGGCGCCAAAAAGCTCAAAGGAAAGATACGTGTCTACAAAACAAACAAAACAGTGTTTGTGAGGGAATGCAGTGTGTGGGATCAGACAAACAACCACTAAACGTGTGAGCAAACAGGTATGTAAAAGACCACAAGCAACTTTCGTGTTGGTCATGGGATGTAAAAAAGTGAGAATGGCTAATCCCTATCTAACCATACTCCACTTGCCGACATGTTTCATTGCCACTTCCATCTCGGGCAATTTCTTCAGGGCGTCACATATTATTGAGCCACTGCATGAGGACAAACATTGTCTTCACAACCTCAAACGACCACATGGGCTCATACCAGTCGCGAGGTCCAAACCAAAAATGGTTTCAGGGTGACTCCAGATGTAAGTCACTCTTCTTTCCGCAACTTTTGCGGTAAAAGGAAGAAAAACAGCGCTGTCTCAGCACTCACGGTCATATAGGCTGTCCAGCAGTTCAAGACGATGAGACTGATCGAGCGATTGAGGTCTCAGATAGACAACATCGTAAGGTAATTGATAGGTGCTACCCTGTGTTGCCTACTTCTCCACAGAATAAGAATCTTGACGAAGATCCCTTAATGTCCCATTTGCTGAGATTGCCTCCACCTTATGTGCCAGGTGCTAATGCACCTGTATTGTTGCCGCCTGTTCAAAAACCTGTTGCTCACCTGCACCTCCTATGCCACCAACTTCTGTACCTTAGTCTCCATCTTCAGGTTCTCTCGTGGCAGCTGATCCTTCTCCTCCTTTGCATGATTGTTTGAGCACCTCCTGAGGCGGAAGCCGGGAGGCTGTTGTATTATTTAGCGCTGTGTAAAAAGTTAAAAACTGTTCTGTTTCAGGAGGCATGGGGTAATGTCTAACTCTCTCCCCTATTAGTACTGTGCTCATCCTCTGCTAAGCGCTTAGAGACCCCTGGGTGATAAGGCGCTATATAAATCCAATATACAATACAATACAGTACAATACTGCATCTCCAGTTTTACTGTCTGCTTCTTCCCAAACTCGTAGTCGGTTGGTTAACACTATTTCTGGTCTTTTCTCCCCTCTTTTTAGGCCTTTTAATATGACTCCTGTTTTCTCTCGAAGGCAATCCCGTAGTCAAATTCCAGATTCTGCCGAACGAGTTGTATTTTTGACTCTCTTGCTCACAAATGGATGATGAATGGTCCACTGTAGAGTGTACCTGATATTCTGAGTACCTTTCTCCAGTGGAATGCGCCTACGCAGAGATACATTTTTAATGTCATGTGTGACAGGATGGAAGGATATGGAGTTGGATTTAACTCCCCAGGGTCTATTGGATATACAGGATAAGTTTGATAAAGGACTTATTGTGGGTTCTGAAGTTGAGGATTCTATAAAGACACTTGTTACTTTTAGGTCCTTATATTCTTCCCAGACTATTCTTGAACCTGATCCTGCAGTTAGACAGAGAACGAAAAATTACCCTATGAGAAAAGTTCCTCCAGTATAGAGAGAAGCGGTTCCACAATCAGGCAATGTTCCGGGTGTCCCTGCTCATTTCCAGCGTATATGGGTACACAGCCCCTGGAAAAGATCTGAAGTTTTAGCACTTAAACAGTCTCTACCGGACACTCGTAAAAATCCTGCAGGATATTATAAAGAGCTGTCCCAGACTGTTGATGCGTGTATTATGAGTTTGACCTATATTGATATGCTGATGGGGTATGTAGTTCCACAATCGTTGTGGGCTCGGATTCGTGGAGAGGACCACGACCAAGCTTTAGGTGGTAATTGGGCCGCTATAGCTGCTGCGGATGCAGCACTAGTGGGTGGTGCTAAGCCAGATGATTTGATTACACAGTTGCCTGGTAGGATCATTGCTTTGATGACGACGATGATACCTGCCTTACGCGTTAACTGGGATAAGTTAGCTGCGTGCAAGCAGAAGAAAGATGAGAGTGTCTCCGATTTCTTTACTCGGTTTGAGGAGACGTTTATCGACCACAGTGGTCAGGATATGAGTACTGAAGGTGGACAGCGATTATTTGTGGATACATTTGTATTTAATTTACTTCCTGAATTGTCGCATAAGTTGAAAGACTCTGAAAGTTCCTGGGCTGTTTCTTCATCTAGACAGATATTAGCCACTGCTCAGTATTATGAGAATAGGGATAAAGAAGAGAAAGATAAGATGGAGAAGAAGACTGAGGAATTAAAAATGAAGGTTCTTCTTCAGCAGGCTTATCTCCCTCACTCTAGCCAGCGTCAGTTTCAGCAGCCTCCCCAGCCTCAGAGGATGTTACAGAAACCTGAGCCTTTTGTTCCACGATCTTTGCTTGGTCCTAATCAGTGTGCCTGTTGTAAAGAGGAAGGCCATTTTAAGAATAGCTGTCCGGTTTTATTACAGCGTAACGGTGGATTTCCAGGATCGCGAAGTCTTGGTGATTTTCAATCAGCCCCTAGAGGTAGAGGGTGAGGTGCGTTGCCTCAAGGACAGCGTTCCTTTCCCCCTCCGAATTCCTTGAAATATTTTGGTCAGCAGAATACTCAGTCTGCGCAATATTACAATGATGATTATTATGTTGAGAGTGAGGTTCAGGATTTTCATTCTAGTTAGGACAGCCATGGACTAAGTAAGGGAGTCGTATCAGTTCCAGTTGATCAAAATGGGCCTTCTGTTGAAGTTGTTGCATTGGGTATTGTAGAGCAATTTCTTTTGGATAGGGGTGCAATGAGAAGTTCTATCATTCATTCCAAACTCCCTGGGGCACCTTTGTCTGGCTTAACAAACGTTTCTGTAGGATTTTCTGGCGCCCCAGTTGCTAACCCGGTTTCTTGTCCTTTGCCTCTTTCGATTGGTCCTTACGATTTGGAAGCACCGCTTATTCTAACGATTGGTTGCGGAGAAAACTTGTTGGGTTTGGATCTGTTGAAACGTCTTCATGCAACGTTGTATTGTTCCCCCTCTGGAGTGCATCTTACCCTGGGTGAGAAATTGGTTTCTCCTACATATCTATCTAAAGATCGTTTTCCGCCTGAGTTGCAGTCTCTTCCTGCTACACTTTGGGCTACAGGTCCGAATGATGTTGGTCTACTCCAAATTCCTCCTTATGTGGTTACCATTAAGCCTGATGTTAAATTGCCACATATTCCTCAACACAAGATTTCTAATGATGGTGAACAAGCTTTGTTGGCAATTATCTATGATTTGGTTCAAAAGGGTGCGGTCGAAGAAACAAGAGGTAATGTTTGTAACAGTCCTGTTCTACCTGTTCTTAAATGCATCGATCCTTCTCAGCCTCCTGTGTATCGCTTTGTGATCGATCTTCGGGAGGTCAACAAGATTGTTGTTCCCCAGTTTCCTGTTGTCCCAGATATCACTGCTTTGCTTACTATGATACCGGCTTCAGCGGCATGGTTTTCGGTTATCGACCTCAAGAATGCTTTCTTTAGCATTCCTATTGCTGAGGAGAGTAGGGGTATTTGTGGCTTCTCTCTCGGAGGCCGCAGTTTTCGGTTCAAGCGTGCACCTCAAGGTTATTGTGAAAGTCCCTCCATTTACAGTCAGGCTTTCAAATCTCAGCTTGACGCTTTCATTTTGCCTCCAGGTGCCACTCTGATTCAGTATGTGGATGATTTATTAGTTGCTGCTGATTTGGAGAATGTCTGTAAGGATGGTACACAGTCAAAATATCGAGTTTGAAATATCGATGTACCAAAATATCGTGTCAATAATTTCGAAGGAGCAGAATATCGAAGACAAGAATATCGTTGGACAGAATATCGACCCTAAGGTAAGTAATATCGAAATACTTAATATCGATGTAAGTAATATCGAAGTTAGTAATATCGATAGCATATATATGGATGTTACTAATTTCGATTACACTAATATCGATATTTGTATTATTTCTGTTGCTTTTTATTATGTATGTGTTATATGTTCTACTTAAGTAATTAAAATAAGTAATATTATATGTGTATTACATATATATAATAATACATTTATTTATAAGTTAATTATATGTTTTAGTACCGGAGCGGGTTGTGGGTTTATAGGGGAATAGGTGGGAAGTAATTTAATTATGTTAAATTGATTAATAATTAGTAGGATTTATTCATAAATTGTAATTAATTGGTAATTATTTATAAATAATTGGAATATAATTTTAATTAATTGATTAATTGATAAATATGTTCTGTAGCGGGTTATGAGTTTATAGGGAAATAGGGTGGGAAGTAATATAAATATGTTAAATTAATTATTAAGTAGTGGTTAATATTAATTAATTATAATTAATTGGTAATTAAATTTAAATAATTGGTTAATCATTTTAATTAATTGATTAATTGATAAATATGTTTTATAGCGGGTTGTGTGTTTATAGGGGAATAGAGTGGGTAGTAATTTGATCATGTTAAATAAAAAAATAATTAGTAGTTATTATTAAATAATTTTAAATACTTGGTAAATAAATTTAATTAATGGTTATCTCATTATAAATAATTGATTAATCGATATATATGTTCTGTAGCGGGTTTTGGGTTTATAGGGGAATAGGGTGGGAAGTTATTTAATTATTTATAATTAATTAATAATTAGTAGGAATTATAAATTAAATTTAAATATTGGTAATTCTTTTTAATTAATTGGTAATTAATTTTAATTAATTGGTAATTAATTTTAATTGATTGGTAAATAATTTTAATTAATTCATAAATAGATAAATGTGTTCTGTTGTAGGTAGTGGGTTCATAGGGAAATATGGTGGGAAGTAATGTAAATGTAATTAAGTAAGAGTTTTTTTTAAATGATTGTTTTGTAAATTATATAATTGTTAAATAATTATTAATTGGTAATTAAATATTATAAAATGGTATTTTTTAATATTTATTTTTGCTGATATATATTTAGGTAATCATGTTTTTTATAATTATGTATAGGTTTTGTATATGGTTTACATTTTTTTAATACTTTATATCATTATTTAAATAAAAAGCATTTATTTATAAGTATGTTATTTTAACCCCTACGCTATCCAACATTTTCCCTACTGTTGCAATCTCTGGAGTGGGAATAGTAATTTTTACCCCTACTCTATCCAATGCTTTCCCTACTGTTGCACTCTCTGGAGTGGGAATAATAATTTTTACTCCTACGCTATCCAACGCTTTCCCTACTGATGCACTCTCTGGAGTGGGAATAGTAATTTTTACTACTACGCTATCCAACCCTTTCCCTACTGTTGCACTCTCTGGAGTGGGAATAGTAATTTTTACCCCTACGCTATCCAACATTTTATATAATTAATTGTAAAAATATTAAAAGTATATTTATTTTTTTATGTTTTGTACATTTTATGTATGTTATTGTTTTACGTTTGTAAATGTATTAGTAAATTAGAATATATTTTAATAATTTATAAGTTAGTAAAATAATTATTACAACATATTGTTCAGAACATATATATTATATATTTACAGTATTTATTTAATTAATATATTATTATTATATATGTATTATTTATTAATTTTAAACATTATTAGATGCTTATAACTATGTATAATATATTTATTAGTCTTATTTAATTTATTTTACTATTATATTTTAAATGAAACAAAAACGATATTTCTAACATCGATATTTTTAACATCTATATTATTTTTTCGATATTTTTGTACTTACCATGTTGTAGAAAGGATGTCGATATTCTTGCCCTCGATATTTTAGACTCGATATTATCTGTAGGTCGATATTTTGGAGGTCGAAATTCTGTCAGTGAGTCAGTAAGGATCTGACTGTTTCTTTGTTGCATCATTTGTCTGACCTGCATCACAAGGTGTCCCCCTCTAAGTTGCAATATTGCCACCAAGAGGTGACCTATTTAGGTCATCTCTTGTCGAAGGAGGGAAGAGGGTTGACCCCAGAACGAATTCAAGTGATTGCACAAATGTCTGTGCCATCCACACAAAGGGAGGTACGTGCCTTTCTGGGCATTACCTCTTATTGTAGACAATGGATTCTGAATTTTTCTCTGCTGGCTAAACCTTTGTTGGCACTCATGTTGAAAGTTACACCACAACTTCTCCCTTGGACTGACAAATGTCTAAAGAGTTTTACTGACTTACGTACTGCCTTGTGTTCTGCTCCTGTGTTAGGTACTCCAGATTACAGTAATCCTTTCACCCTTTGCATTCATGAAAGAGAAGGTTGCGCGTTGTCAGTTTTGACACAGCAATTTGGAGACAAACAACGGCCATGTGCCTATTTTTCAGCTACGTTGGATCCAGTAGCCAAGGCATTGCCTAGTTGACTCAGAGCTACAGCAGCGGCAGCAGTCTCCATTCGCCAATCTGCTGGATGCTCACTCTTGATGTTATGGTACCACAAGCAGTAGATACTCTTTTGAATAGGACAAAAACACAACACCTCACGAGTCCTCACTTGTCCGGATATGAGCTGACGCTCTTGGCCAGCCATATACACATCAAGCGGTGTAATACTTTGAATCCAGCAACATTGTTGCCCATTCTGGACGAGAAAGGCATTCAAGAACAGCATGATTGTTTTCTCCGAACAGAGGAGGAAACGAAAGGCAGAATAGATTTAAAAGACACATCACTTGAGGACCCTGATGGGATCCTATGGGTGGATGGGTCTTGTTTCAAGCTTCCAAATGGCGAGACGACTGCGGCTTATGCTGGCACCACCTTGCATACGGTAGTAGAGACAGCACACATTGTACAGAATTCAGCCCAAGCAACTGAATTAATTGCCCTGACGATAGCGTGCGTGGTGGCTAAGGGAAAGAGAGTTTACACTGATATCCAATATGCCTTTGGTGTGGCTCATAGCTTGGGTCGCTTGTGGAAGGAAAGAGGATTCTTTACTTCCTATGGGACTAAAATACAGCATGGTCAGTTGGTGGCTGACCTTCTCGAATCACTTGCTCTGCCTACACAAATAGCAATAATCAAGTGTAGCGCTCATAAGAAGATTACTGATGATGTAGGTCGCGGGAATGCTTTTACAGATGAGATCGCAAAAAAGACAGCAAGAGATGCTATGAGTTGCATGTGTGTTGTGGGCCCTGCAAGATGGGTCACAGAAAGAGGATTGTGTGAGGACACAATAGAAAGTGTGGGAATGATTCAAGAAGAGGCTACTGAAAAAGAATTGAGTAAGTGGAGAGAAAGTACAGGAATGTTGGACGCGACTGGGTGTTGGATGGAATTGTCAGAACATCAGCGTTGGCTGTTACCAGATGCCTATGTACTACCTTTAGTTACTATGGTGCACGGTACATCCCACATCAGTGCAAAGGGCATATGTAAACTTTTGGCTCCAGTATGGCAGAATGAAGGAATTCCTAGATGTGCAGAAAATGTGGTGAAGCATTGCATTGTTTGTTTAATGCATAATCCAGGAAAAGGAACCCCAACTCCAGCAGGTCATTTTGCTCCCCCTACGTACCCTTTTGAGGTATTACAAATCGATTATATTCACATGGATCGTTGTAATAACCTCAAGTATGTTCTAGTGGTGGTGTGTGCCTTTTCCAGATGGATAGAGGCCTACCCCCTAAAGGACAATACTGCTTTGTCTACTGCCAAAGTTCTTTTGAAGGAATTTTTCCCAAGGTTTGGTTTGCCGCGCATTGTCTGGAGTGACAATGGGAGTGAATTTGTAGGCCAAATTATGCAGAAAGTATGTACAGGTTTTGGTATTAGGCAGAAATTCCATGCGGCAAAACACCCTCAGTCAGCAGGTTTGGTAGAGTGCTATAATGGCACTCTCAAGCTCAAATTGGCAAAGATTCAGGCCATCACGCGTCTTGCTTGGCCTGACACCTTACCATTGGCACTTTTATCCACGAGAACTACTGTGCATTCTAGTCTAGGTCTTAGTCCATATGAGGTCATTTTTGGACACCCAGCCAATGTCTGGGGAGTCCCGCGACCTAAAAAATATTCTGACATCCCATACCCAATGCTGATTCACTACTTGCATGACCTCACCACTAAATTACGTGTTCTTCATCCACAGGTTAAAAACGCTTTGCCGCAGGCCTCTGCAGATACAGGTTACTTGTTTTTTATTATGTATGTGTTATATGTTTTACTTAAGTAATTAAAATAAGTAATAATATATGTGTATTACATATATATAATAATACATTTATTTATAAGTTAATTATATGTTTTAGTACCGGAGCTGGTTGTGGGTTTATAGGGGAATAGGGTGGGAAGTAATTTAATTATGTTAAATTGATTAATAATTAGTAGGATTTATTAATAAATTGTAATTAATTGGTAATTATTTATAAATAATTGGTATATATTTTTAATTAATTGATTAATTGATAAATATGTTCTGTAGCGGCTTATGGGTTTATAGGGAAATAGGGTGGGAAGTAATATAAATATGTTAAATTAATTAATAATTAGTAGTTAATATTAATTAATTATAATAATTGGTAATTACATTTAAATAATTTGTTAATCATTTTAATTAATTGATTAATTGATAAATATGTTTTATATCGGGTTGTGGGTTTATAGGGGAATAGGGTGGGTAGTATTTTAATTATGTTAAATTAAAAAAATAATTAGTAGTTATTATTAAATAATTTTAAATAATTGGTAAATACATTTAATTAATGGTTATTTCATTATAAATAATTGATTAATTGATATATATGTTCTGTAGCGGGTTTTGGGTTTATACGGGAATAGCGTGAGAAGTTATTTAATTATGTATAATTAATTAATAATTAGTAGGAATTATACATTCATTTTAAATAATTGATAGTTATTTTTAATTAATTGGTAATTAATTGTAATTGATTGGTAAATAATTTTAATTAATTCATAAATAGATAAATGTGTTCTGTTGTGGGTAGTGGGTTTATAGGGGAATATGGTGGGAAGTAATGTAAATGTAAAATGATTGTTTTGTAAATAATATAATTGTTAAATAATTATTAATTGGTAATTAAAAATTATAAAATGGTATTTTTTAATATTTATTTTTGCTGAAATATATTTAGGTAATCATGTTTTTTATAATGATGTATAGGTATTGTATGTGGTTTAAATGTTTTTAATACTTTATATCATTATTTAAATAAAAAGCATTTATTTATGAGTATGTTATTTTAACCCCTACGCTATCCAACATTTTCCCTACTGTTGCACTCTCTGGAGTGGGAATAGTAATTTTTCCCCCTACGCTATCCAACGCTTTCCCTACTGTTGCACTCTCTGGAGTGGGAATAGTAATTTGTACTCATACGCTATCCAACTCTTTCCCTACTGATGCACTGTCTGGAGTGGGAATAGTAAGTTTTACTCCTACACTATCCAACGCTTTCCCTACTGTTGCACTCTCTGGAGTGGGAATAGTAATTTTGACCCCTACGCTATCCAACCCTTTCCCTACTGTTGCACTCTCTTGAGTGGGAATAGTAATTTTTACCCCTATGCTATCCAATGCTTTCCCTACTTTTGCACGCTCTGGAGTGGGAATAGTAACTTTTACTCCTGCGCTATCCAACGCTTTCCGTACTGTTGCACTCTGTGGAGTGGGAATAGTAATTTATATTCCCACGCTATCCAATGCTTTCCCTACTGTTGCATTCTCTGTAGTGGGAATGGTAATTTTTACCTGTACGCTATCCAAAGCTTTCCCTACTGTTGCACTCTCTGGAGTGGGAATAGTATTTTTTACCCCTACGCTATCGAACAATTTATATAATTAATTGTAAAAATATTAAAAGTATATTTATTTTTTTATGTTTTGTACATTTTATTTATGTTATTCTTTTATGTTTGTAAATTTAGTAGTAAATTAGAATATATTTTAATAATTTATAAGTTAGTAAAATAATTATTACAACATATTGTTCAGAACATATATATTATATATTTACAGTATTTATTTAATTAATATATTATTATTATATATGTATTATTCATTCCTTTTAAACATTATTAGATACTTATAACTATGTATATTATATTTATTAGTGTTATTTAATTTATTTTACAATTATATTTTAAAAGAAACAAAAACGATATTTTTAACATCGATATTGTTAACATCAATATTATTTTTTTGATATTTTTGTACTTACCATGTTGTAGATAGGATGTCAATATTCTTGCCCTCGATATTTTAGACTCTATATTACTGTAGGTCGATATTTTGGAGGTCAAAATTTTGTCAGTGATTCTGTAAGGATGTGACTGCTTCTTTGTTGCGTCATTTGTCTGACCTGCATCACAAGGTGTCCCCCTCTAAGTTGCTATATTGCCACCAAGAGGTGACCTATTTAGGTCATCTCTTGTCGAAGGAGGGAAGACGGTTGACCCCAGAACGAATTCAAGCGATTGCACAAATGTCTGTGCCATCCACACAAAGGGAGGTACGTGCCTTTCTGGGCATTACCTCTTATTGTAGACAATAGATTCTGAATTTTTCTCTGCTGGCTAAACCTTTGTTGGCACTCACGTTGAAAGTTACAACACAACCTCTCCCTTTGACTGACGAATGTCAAGAGTTTTTCTGACTCACGTACTGCCTTGTGTTCTGCTCCTGTGTTAGGTACTCCAGATTACAGTAAGCCTTTCACACTTTACGTTCATGAAAGAGAAGGTTGCGCGTTGTCAGTTTTGACACAGCAATTTGGAGACAAACAACGGCCATGTGCCTATTTTTCAGCTACGTTGGATCCAGTAGCCAAGGCATTGCCTAGTTGACTCAGAGCTACAGCAGCGGCAGCAGTCTCCATTCGCCAATGTGCTGGATGCTCACTCTTGATGTTATGGTACCACAAGCAGTAGATACTCTTTTGAATAGGACAAAAACACAACACCTCACGAGTGCTCGCTTGTCTGGATATGAGCTGACGCTCTTGGCCAGCCATATACACATCAAGCGGTGTAATACTTTGAATCCAGCAACATTGTTGCCCATTCCGCACGAGAAAGGCATTCAAGAACAGCATGATTGTTTTCTCCGAACAGAGGAGGAAACGAAAGGCAGAATAGATTTAAAAGACACACCACTTGAGGACCCGGATGGGATCCTATGGGTGGATGGGTCTTGTTTCAAGCTTCCAAATGGCGAGACGACTGTGGCTTATGCTGGCACCACCTTGCATACGGTAGTAAAGACAGCACGCATTGTACAGAATTCAGCCCACGCAGCTGAATTAATTGCCCTGACAATAGCATGCGTGGTGGCTAAGGGAAAGAGAGTTTACACTGATAGCCAATATGCCTTTGGTGTGGCTCATAGCTTCGGTCGCTTGTGGAAGGAAAGAGGATTCTTTACTTCCTATGGGACTAAAATACAGCGTGGCTGACCTTCTCGAATCACTTGCTCTGCCTACACAAATAGCAATAATCAAGTGTAGCTCTCATAAGAAGATTACTGATGATGTAGGTCGCGGGAATGCTTTTGCAGATGAGATCGCAAAAAAGACAGCAAGAGCTGCTATGAGTCGCATGTGTGTTGTGGGCCCTGCAAGATGGGTCAGAGAAGGAGGAATGTGTGAGGTCACAATTGAAAGTGTGAGAATGATTCAAGAAAAGGCTACTGAAAAAGAATTGAGTAAGTGGAGAGAAAGCACAGGAATGTTGGACGCGACTGGGTGTTGGATGGAATTGTCAGAACATCAGCGTTGGCTGTTACCAGATGCCTATGTACTACCTTTAGTTACTATGGTGCACGGTCCAGCCCACATCAGTGCAAAGGGCATATGTAAACTTTTGGCTCCAGTATGGCAGAATGAAGGAATTCCTAGATGTGCAGAAACTGTGGTGAAGCATTGCATTGTTTGTTTAATGCATAATCCAGGAAAAGGAACCCCAACTCCAGCAGGTCATTTTGCTCCCCCTACGTACCCTTTCGAGGTATTACAAATCGATTATATTCACATGGATCGTTGTAATAACCTCAAGTATATTCTAGTGGTGGTGTCTGCCTTTTCCAGATGGATAGAGGCCTACCCCCTAAAGGACAATACTGCGTTGTCTACTGCCAAAGTTCTTTTGAAGGAATTTTTCCCAAGGTTTGGTTTGCCGCGCATTTTCTGGAGTGACAATGGGAGTGAGTTTGTAGGCCAAATTATGCAGAAAGTATGTACAGGTTTTGGTATTAGGCAGAAATTCCAGGCGGCAAAACACCCTCAGTCAGCAGGTTTGGTAGAGTGCAGGTTTGGACAGAGTGACCTCTGTGCCCCTGGGCCGGTCACTCCTGCTCGCACCGCGCACACTCCCCGTGGGTGTGCCCCTGCTGACCCGTTCCCGCTGCTGCTCGCAGCTGTGCCCCTGATTTCCTGTGTTTGCTCTTCCTGACTGTCCCTTGCCCAGTCCGCCGTTTTCCCGCTGTTTTCCCGCCGTTTTTCTCCTCCTGACTGTCCCTTGCCCAGTCCGCCGTTTTCCCGCTGTTTTACTGCTGTTTTTCTCTTCCTGACTGTCCCTTGCCCAGTCCGCCGTTTTCCCGCTGTTTTCCCGCTGTTTTTCTCTTCCCGCTGTGCCCCCGTCACCTCCCCGCCCCCCGCCGCTGTTCCCCTGCGGCCCCGCCCCCCTCCACCTGGAGCCTTCCCATTCGCCGCCCCGCTCCCGCCTCCCAGCTGCCCCTCCCTGGCTCCGCCCCCTCCTCTCTCCTCTTATGGCAGAGTGGCCAACGCGCAGCGGTCAAGCGCAGCGTGCGCGCCGATTGCGCGCTGAAGGCGCGCCAAAGGTAAGCCCGTCTGCGCCCGTCCGTGCATCGTCCGCGCCCAGCGCCAGGACCCCTGGCCCCCGCACATCCCAGCCCACCCGCCGGACGTACGACGCAGCAACCCTCAACGCACTCAACGACGGCCGATTCCCGGGATGCTACAGAGCCACCCCGAGACGCACCCACGGACCCTTTGGCTGCAACGCCTGCAAGTTCTCCTGCATCCGGACCTGCCACACACCAGCACCCGCCAAGACGAGCACCAGCAGCAACCACCTCAAGTGCATCCTGCTCAACACCCGCCCTGTCCACAGACACGCCATCGAACTCTGGAACCTCATCGACATCACAGCTCCTGACGTTGCCTTCCTCACCGAAACCTGGATGAACGCCTCCTCCGCTCCCGACATCGCCATCGCCATCCCAGAGGGCTACAAGATCACCCGGAGGGACCTCACGACCAACCAAACGGGAGGAGCATCGCCATCATCCACAAGGACACCATCCGCATCACGACCAAAACCGACGGCATCCTGACCACCGCCAAACATCTACACTTCCAGATCCACACCGACCCGAAGACCACCCTCAGAGGCACCCTGATCTACCGTCCCCCGGGACCACGCACACACTTCAGCGAGGACATCGCCGACTTCATCAGCCCGCATGCCCTCCCCTCCGCTGACTACATCCTCCTGGGAGACATCAACTTCCACCTGGAGAACAACAACGACCGCAACACCAGCATCCTGCTCGACAACCTCGCCAACCTCGGACTCAAGCAGCTGGTGTTCACCCCCACCCACCTCGCCGGCCACACACTCGACGCCGTCTTCTCATCCAGCAAAGACATCGCCTTCACCCACGCCACAGGACTCCACTGGACGGACCACAGCTGCGTCCACTTCACCTTCAGAAGAACGACGACACACCACCACCAGCAACAGGTTGCCCGAAGAAGCTGGAACAAGATCACTGCCGACGAGCTCGCCGCTTCCCTGAGCCAGTACCCTCCCGCCAGCTCATCGAACACCAGCCAGGCCGCCGACAACCTCTCGAAGTGGATCAGCAACTGCGCGGACGAACTCGCCCCACTGAGGACCCCGCCCAGCCGACCCGGAAGCAAGAAGGCCCCATGGTTCACCGACGAACTCAAGAGCTCCAAGAAGAACTGCCGAGCCCTCGAGAAAGCCTGGAGAAGAGAACCAACACCGGACAACATGGCCACCCTCAAGCGTGCCACCCGAAAACACCACCAGCTGCTCCGCGCCACCAAGAAAACTGCCTTCAAGGACCGGCTGGACAACAACACACACAACAGAAAGGAACTCTTCAACATCGTGAAAGAGCTCTCCAACCCCAACGCCGGAAACAACGACATCACCCCATCGCAAGAACTCTGCAACTCCCTCGCCTCCTACTTCCACAACAAGATCGCAGACATACACGACAGCTTCAGCACCCAACCGACGAACGCTACGACCGACACGACCAACCAACGCCCCCCAACACCACCCTCCGCGCCTGGACCCACATCAGCACCGAAGACACCGTCCGCATGATGAACTCCATCCACTCTGGATCGCCGACCGACCCCTGCCCTCACCACATCTTCAACAAAGCCGACGATGTCATCGCACCCCACCTACGGGACATCATCAACACCTCCTTCACCACCGCCACTTTCCCAGAGAGCTGGAAGCATGCCGAACTCAGCGCGCTACTCAAGAAACCAACAGCGGACCCCACCGAACTCAAGAATTACCGTCCCATCTCGCTGCTCCCCTTTCCAGCCAAAGTCATCGAGAAGACCGTCAACAAGCAGCTGGCCGCCTTCCTCGAGACAAATGGATCCCTAGACCCCTCGCAGTCGGGCTTCCGGGCCAACCACAGCACCGAGACCGCCCTCATCGCTGCCACCGATGACATTCGTGCCCTGATGGACAACGGAGAAACAGCGGCCCTCATCCTCCTTGACCTCTCCGCGGCCTTCGACACCGTCTGCCACCGCACCCTAGTGCAGCGCCTCAGCAACGTCGGAATCCAGGAGAAGGCACTAGAATGGATCGTCTCCTTCCTCGACGGAAGGACACAGAGAGTCCGCCTACCACCGTACAAATCAGAGTCCACCGAACTCATCTGCGGCGTACCCCAAGGTTCCTCGCTGAGCCCAACCCTCTTCAACGTCTACATGAGCCCCCTCACTGCCATCGCACGCCAACACAACCTTAACATCATCTCCTACGCCGACGACACCCAGCTGATCCTCTCCCTGACCAACGACCCCGCCGCCGCCAGAGCCAACCTTCACGAAGGTATGAAAGAGGTAGCCGAGTGGATGTTGACCAGCCGCCTTAAGCTGAACTCGGACAAGACGGAAGTCCTCATCCTGGGATCCTCGCCCTCCGCCTGGGACGACTCCTGGTGGCCCCCCGCCCTGGGCACCGCACCCAAACCAACAGACCACGCACGCAACCTGGGCTTCATCCTGGACTCCTCCCTCTCCATGACCAGGCAAGTCAACGCCATCTCCTCGTCGTGCTTCAACATCCTGCGCATGCTACGGAAGATCTTCCGGTGGATCCCCACCGAGACCAGGAAGACGGTCACCCAGGCCCTCGTCACCAGCCGACTGGACTACGGCAACGCCCTCTACGCCGGAACCACCGCCAAGCTCCAGAAGAGACTCCAGCGGATCCAGAACGCCTCAGCCAGACTCATCCTCGACGACCCACGACACAGCCACATCTCCGAACACCTGAGAGACCTGCACTGGCTCCCGGTCAACAAGAGAATCACCTTCCGTCTCCTCACCCACGCTCACAAAGCCCTTCACGACCAAGGCCCGAGCTACCTCAACAACCGCATCAACTTCTACGCTCCCAAACGACACCTCCGTTCAGCCAATCACGCCCTCGCCGCCGTCCCCCGCATCCGAAGAGCGACGACAGGAGGAAGGTCCTTCTCCTACCTGGCCGCCAAGACCTAGAACTCCCTCCCGACCGTCTTGCGCCTTACCCAAGACCACCTCGCCTTCAGGAAGAAGCTCAAGACCTGGCTGTTCGAGCAGTAGCAGCACCCCCCCCCTCAGCGCCTTGAGACCCTCCGGGTAAGTAGTGCGCTCTACAAATGCCTATGATTGATGATTGAGTGCTATAATGGCACTCTCAAGCTCAAATTGGCAAAGATTCAGGCCAGCACGCGTCTTGCTTGGCCTGACGCCTTACCATTGGCACTTTTATCCACGAGAACTACTGTGCATTTTAGTCTAGGTCTTAGTCCATATGAGGTCATTTTTGGGCACCCAGCCAATGTCTGGGGAGTCCCTCGACCTAAAAAATATTCTGACATCCCATACCCAATGCTGATTCACTACTTGCATGACCTTACCACTAAATTACGTGTTCTTCATCCACAGGTTCAAAACGCTTTGCCGCAGGCCTCTGCAGATACAGGTCACTTGTTTTTTAATATGTATGTGTTATATGTTTTACTTAAGTAATAAAATAAGTAATATTATATGTGTATTACATTTATATAATAATACATTCATTTATAAGTTAATTATATGTTTTAGTACCGGAGCTGGTTGTGGGTTTATAGGGGAATAGGGTGGGAAGTAATTTAATTATGTTAAATTGATTAATAATTAGTAGGATGTATTAATAAATTGTAATTAATTGGTAATTATTTATAAATAATTGGTATATATTTTTAATTAATTGATTAATTGATAAATATGTTCTGTAGCGGCTTATGGGTTTATAGGGAAATAGGGTGGGAAGTAATATAAATATGTTAAATTAATTAATTTTTAGTAGTTAATATTAATTAATTATAATAATTGGTAATTACATTTAAATAATTGGTTAATCATTTTAATTAATTGATTAATTGATAAATATGTTTTATAGCGGGTTGTGGGTTCATAGGGGAATAGGGTGGGTAGTAATTTAATTATGTTAAATTAAAAAATAATTAGTAGTTATTATTAAATGATTTTAAATAATTGGTAAATACATTTAATTAATGGTTATCTCATTATAAATAATTGATTAATCGATATATATGTTCTGTAGCGGGTTTTGGGTTTATACGGGAATAGCGTGGGAAGTTATTTAATTATGTATAATTAATTATTAATTAGTAGGAATTATGAATTAATTTTAAATAATTGGCAGTTATTTTTAATTAATTGGTAATTAATTGTAATTGATTGGTAAATAATTTTACTTAATTCATAAATAGATAAATGTGTTCTGTTGTGGGTAGTGGGTTTATAGAGGAATATGGCGGGAAGTAATGTAAATGTAAAATGATTGTTTTGTAAATAATATAATTGTTAAATAATTATTAATTGGTAATTAAATATTATAAAATGGTATTTTTTAATATTTATTTTTGCTGAAATATATTTAGGTAATCATGTTTTTTATAATTATGTATAGGTATTGTATATGGTTTAAATTTTTTTAATACTTTATATCATTATTTAAATAAAAAGCATTTATTTATAAGTATGTTATTTTAACCCCTACGCTATCCAACATTTTCCCTACTGTTGCACTCTCTGGAGTGGGAATAGTAATTTTTACCCCTACGCTATCCAACGCTTTCCCTACTGTTGCACTCTCTGGAGTGGGAATAGTAATTTATACTCCTACGCTATCCAACTCTTTCCCTACTGATGCACTGTCTGGAGTGGGAATAGTAAGTTTTACTCCTGCACTATCCAACGCTTTCCCTACTGTTGCACTCTCTGGAGTGGGAATAGTAATTTTGACCCCTACGCTATCCAACGCTTTCCCTACTGTTGCACTCTCAGGAGTGGGAATAGTAATTTTTACCCCTACGCTATCCAATGCTTTCCCTACTTTTGCACGCTCTGGAGTGGGAATAGTAACTTTTACTCCTACGCTATCCAACGCTTTCCGTACTGTTGCACTCTGTGGAGTGGGAATAGTAATTTATATTCCCACGCTATCCAATGCTTTCCCTACTGTTGCATTCTCTGTAGTGGAAATAGTAATTTTTCCCTTTACGCTATCCAAAGCTTTCCCTACTGTTGCACTCTCTGGAGTGGGAATAGTATTTTTTACCCCTACGCTATCGAACATTTTATATAATTAATTGTAAAAATATTAAAAGTATATTTATTTTTTTATGTTTTGTACATTTTATGTATGTTATTGTTTTATGTTTGTAAATGTAGTAGTAAATTAGAATATATTTTAATAATTTATAAGTTAGTAAAATAATTATTACAACATATTGTTCAGAACATATATATTATATATTTACAGTATTTATTTAATTAATATATTAATATTATATATGTATTATTTATTCATTTTAAACATTATTAGATACTTATAACTATGTATATTATATTTATTAGTGTTATTTAATTTATTTTACAATTATATTTTAAAAGAAACAAAAACGATATTTTTTTACATCGATATTTTTAACATCTATATTATTTTTTTTATATTTTTGTACTTACCATGTTGTAGATAGGATGTCGATATTCTTGCCCTCGATATTTTAGACTCGATATTTCTGTAGGTCGATATTTTGGAGGTCAAAATTTTGTCAGTGATTCTGTAAGGATGTGACTGTTTCTTTGTTGCGTCATTTGTCTGACATGCATCACAAGGTGTCCCCCTCTAAGTTGCAATATTGCCACCAAGAGGTGACCTATTAAGGTCATCTCTTGTCGAAGGAGCGAAGACGGTTGACCCCAGAACGAATTCAAGCGATTGCACAAATGTCTGTGCCATCCACACAAAGGGAGGTACGTGCCTTTCTGGGCATTACCTCTTATTGTAGACAATAGATTCCGAATTTTTCTCTGCTGGCTAAACCTTTGTTGGCACTCACGTTGAAAGTTACAACACAACCTCTCCCTTTGACTGACGAATGTCAAGAGTTTTTCTGACTTACGTACTGCCTTGTGTTCTGCTCCTGTGTTAGGTACTCCAGATTACAGTAAGCCTTTCACACTTTACGTTCATGAAAGAGAAGGTTGCGCATTGTCAGTTTTGACACAGCAATTTGGAGACAAACAACGGCCATGTGCCTATTTTTCAGCTACGTTGGATCCAGTAGCCAAGGCATTGCCTAGTTGACTCAGAGCTACAGCAGCGGCAGCAGTCTCCATTCACCAATGTGCTGAATGCTCACTCTTGATGTTATGGTACCACAAGCAGTAGATACTCTTTTGAATAGGACAAAAACACAACACCTCACGAGTCCTCGCTTGTCTGGATATGAGCTGACGCTCTTGGCCAGCCATATACACATCAAGCGGTGTAATACTTTGAATCCAGCAACATTGTTGCCCATTCCGGACGAGAAAGGCATTCAAGAACAGCATGATTGTTTTCTCTGAACAGAGGAGGAAACGAAAGGCAGAATAGATTTAAAAGACACATCACTTGAGGACCCGGATGGGATCCTATGGGTGGATAGGTCTTGTTTCAAGCTTCCAAATGGCGAGACGAGTGTGGCTTATGCTGGCACCACCTTGCATACGGTAGTAAAGACAGCACGCATTGTACAGAATTCAGCCCAAGCAGCTGAATTAATTGCCCTGACAATAGCATGCGTGGTGGCTAAGGGAAAGAGAGTTTACACTGATAGCCAATATGCCGTTGGTGTGGCTCATAACTTCGGTCGCTTGTGGAAGGAAAGAGGATTCTTTACTTCCTATGGGACTAAAATACAGCATGGTTAGTTGGTGGCTGACCTTCTCGAATCACTTGCTCTGCCTACACAAATAGCAATAATCAAGTGTAGCTCTCATAAGAAGATTACTGATGATGTAGGTCGCGGGAATGCTTTTGCAGATGAGATCGCAAAAAAGACAGCAAGACCTGCTATGAGTCGCATGTGTGTTGTGGGCCCTGCAAGATGGGTCAGAGAAGGAGGAATGTGTGAGGACACAATTGAAAGTGTGAGAATGATTCAAGAAGAGGCTACTGAAAACGAATTGAGTAAGTGGAGAGAAAGTACAGGAATGTTGGACGCGACTGGGTGTTGGATGGAATTGTCAGAACATCAGCGTTGGCTGTTACCAGATGCCTATGTACTACCTTTAGTTACTATGGTGCACGGTCCAGCCCACATCAGTGCAAAGGGCATATGTAAACTTTTGGCTCCAGTATGGCAGAATGAAGGAATTCCTAGATGTGCAGAAAATGTGGTGAAGCATTGCATTGTTTGTTTGATGCATAATCCAGGAAAAGGAACCCCAACTCCAGCAGGTCATTTTGCTCCCCCTACGTACCCTTTCGAGGTATTACAAATCGATTATATTCACATGGATCGTTGTAATAACCACAAGTATGTTCTAGTGGTGGTGTGTGCCTTTTCCAGATGGATAGAGGCCTACCCCCTAAAGGACAATACTGCGTTGTCTACTGCCTAAGTTCTTTTGAAGGAATTTTTCCCAAGGTTTGGTTTGCCGCGCATTGTCTGGAGTGACAATGGGAGTGAATTTGTAGGCCAAATTATGCAGAAAGTATGTACAGGTTTTGGTATTAGGCAGAAATTCCAGGCGGCAAAACACCCTCAGTCAGCAGGTTTGGTAGAGTGCTATAATGGCACTCTCAAGCTCAAATTGGCAAAGATTCAGGCCAGCACGCGTCTTGCTTGGCCTGACGCCTTACCATTGGCACTTTTATCCACGAGAACTACTGTGCATTCTAGTCTAGGTCTTAGTCCATATGAGGTCATTTTTGGGCACCCAGCCAATGTCTGGGGAGTCCCTCGACCTAAAAAATATTCTGACATCCCATACCCAATGCTGATTCACTACTTGCATGACCTTACCACTAAATTACGTGTTCTTCATCCACAGGTTCAAAACGCTTTGCCGCAGGCCTCTGCAGATACAGGTCACTTGTTTTTTAATATGTATGTGTTATATGTTTTACTTAAGTAATTAAAATAAGTAATATTATATGTGTATTACATTTATATAATAATACATTTATTTATAAGTTAATTATATGTTTTAGTACCGGAGCTGGTTGTGGGTTTATAGGGGAATAGGGTGGGAAGTAATTTAATTATGTTAAATTGATTAATAATTAGTAGGATTTATTAATAAATTGTAATTAATTGGTAAGTATTTATAAATAATTGGTATAAATTTTTAATTAATTGATTAATTGATAAATATGTTCTGTAGCGGCGTATGGGTTTATAGGGAAATAGGGTGGGAAGTAATATACATATGTTAAATTAATTAATATTTAGTAGTTAATATTAATTAATTATAATAATTGGTAATTACATTTAAATAATTGGTTAATCATTTTAATTAATTGATTAATTGATAAATATGTTTTATAGCGGGTTGTGGGTTCATAGGGGAATAGGGTGGGTAGTAATTTAATTATGTTAAATGAAAAAATAATTAGTAGTTATTATTAAATAATTTTAAATAATTGGTAAATACATTTAATTAATGGTTATCTCATTATAAATAATTGATTAATCAATATATATGTTCTGTAGCAGGTTTTGGGTTTATACGGGAATAGCGTGGGAAGTTATTTAATTATGTATAATTAATTATTAATTAGTAGGAATTATACATTAATTTTAAATAATTGGTAGTTATTTTTAATTAATTGTTAATTAATTGTAATTGATTGGAAAATAATTTTACTTAATTCATGAATAGATAAATGTGTTCTGTTGTGGGTAGTGGGTTTATAGGGGAATATGGTGGGAAGTAATGTAAATGTAAAATGATTGTTTTGTAAATAATATAATTGTTAAATAAATATTAATGGGTAATTAAATATTATAAAATGGTATTTTTTAATATTTATTTTTGCTGAAATATATTTAGGTAATCATGTTTTTTATAATTATGTATAGGTATTGTATATGGTTTACATTTTTTTAATACTTTATATCATTATTTAAATAAAAAGCATTTATTTATAAGTATGTTATTTTAACCCCTACGCTATCCAACATTTTCCCTACTGTTGCACTCTCTTGAGTGGGAATAGTAATTTTTACCCCTACGCTATCCAACGCTTTCCCTACTGTTGCACTCTCTGGAGTGGGAATAGTAATTTTTACTCCTACGCTATCCAACTCTTTCCCTACTGATGCACTGTCTGGAGTGGGAATAGTAAGTTTTACTCCTACACTATCCAACGCTTTCCCTACTGTTGCACTCTCTGGAGTGGGAATAGTAATTTTTACCCCTACGCTATCCAATGCTTTCCCTACTTTTGCACGCTCTGGAGTGGGAATAGTAACTTTTACTCCTACGCTATCCAACGCTTTCCGTACTGTTGCACTCTGTTGGGTGGGAATAGTAATTTATATTCCCACGCTGTCCAATGCTTTCCCTACTGTTGCATTCTCTGAAGTGGGAATAGTAATTTTTACCTGTACGCTATCCAAAGCTTTCCCTACTGTTGCACTCTCTGGAGTGGGAATAGTATTTTTTACCCCTACGCTATCGAACATTTTATATAATTAATTGTAAAAATATTAAAAGTATATTTATTTTTTTATGTTTTGTACATTTTATGTATGTTATTGTTTTATGTTTGTAAATGTAGTAGTAAATTAGAATATATTTTAATAATTTATAAGTTATTAAAATAATTATTACAACATATTGTTCAGAACATATATATTATATATTTACAGTATTTATTTAATTAATATATTATTATTATATATGTATTATTTATTCATTTTAAACATTATTAGATACTTATAACTATGTATATTATATTTATTAGTGTTATTTAATTTATTTTACAATTATTTTCAACATCTATATTATTTTTTTGATATTTTTGTACTTACCATGTTGTAGATAGGATGTCGATATTCTTGCCCTCGATGTTTTAGACTCAATATTTCTGTAGGTCGATATTTTGGAGGTCAAAATGTTATCAGTGATTCTGTAAGGATGTGACTGTTTCTTTGTTGCGTCATTTGTCTGACCTGCATCACAAGGTGTCCCCCTCTAAGTTGCAATATTGCCACCAAGAGGTGACCTATTTAGGTCATCTCTTGTCGAAGGAGGGAAGATGCTTGACCCCAGAACAAATTCAAGCGATTGCACAAATGTCTGTGCCATCCACACAAAGGGATGGATAGAGGCCTACCCTCTAAAGGACGATACTGCTTTGTCTACTGTCAAAGTTCTTTAGAAGGTATTTTTCCCAAGGTTTGGTTTGCCGTGCATTGTCTGGAGTGACAATGGGAGTGAATTTGTAGGCCAAATTATGCAGAAAGTATGTACAGGTTTTGGTATTAGGCAGAAAGTCCATGCGGCAAAACACCCTCAGTCAGCAGGTTTGGTAGAGTGCTATAATGGCACTCTCAAGCTCAAATTGGCAAAGATTCAGGCCAGCACGCGTCTTGCTTGGCCTGACGCCTTACCATTGGCACTTTTATCCCTGAGAACTACTGTGCATTCTCGTCTAGGTCTTAGTCTGTATGAGGTCATTTTTGGGCACCCAGCCAATGTCTGGGGAGTCCCTCGGCCTAAAAAAAATTCTGACATCCCATACCCAATGCTGATTGACTACTTGCATGACCTCACCACTAAATTACGTGTTCTTCATCCACAGGTTCAAAACGCTTTGCCGCAGGCCTCTGCAGATACAGGTCACTCCATCCAACCTGGAGACTGGGTCTGCGTGAACAATTTTCAGTGGAAAAAGAATCTGGAACCTTGTTGGGGTCCACCGCGGCAAGTTTTATTGACAACACGTACAGCAGTAAAAGTCATTGGGAAAAAGAACTGGGTCCACGGCGTGCACTGTAAGAGGGTACCTTTGCCTTTACCATTTGATCAATGGGTTCATAAGGGCATGAGTGATAGTGAAGGCGAAAGGGTCCCTCGAATTGTACCTTTTAGTAGTGCACGCCTGGATCAAAGGATCTCTGAGACAGAAGACGACAACAAGTTGCAAGAAGCTGTACCATCACATCTGCGATTGAACACAGCGAGTCAAGAAACTTTGTTTAAGGAGCAAACGATCCCTAATAAGACTCTGTACGATTTAAGACCCCCACAAATAAAAGACAATTGAACTTTCTTTTTTTTTCCTTCTATTTTCTGATTATACTTTTTGAAAGACATTAATGTTTTTTCTTCCACTATCCATCAAGTTGCAGGGTCACGGTAGAAGTCTTAAGCTGTGACCTGAGTAGTGACATAGGTCTGCAGGACTTGCAGTGTTATAGGACGGCTAACAACTAGAGCTAAGTGATCTAGGAAGATTGCTGTGAGCAACACTTTAGAGTATGGATACTAAAGTGGAAAGTAATGATAATAATGTACAGATAAAAAGAAAATGTAAAGAGATGGTTAGTCCATGTGGCATAATCTTATGTGTTCTGATATGTTTATGTACTCTATTAGCGTGTGTAAGTTGGGTTGTTCATTGTATGGAGCCATCACCTGTTCCAACCTCTGTCTCTTTATCTTTCCTTACTACCGCCTCTCCACATCGGTTTCATACACTCCCAGAACATGAACAGATTAGGAGAACAGATTATTTAAATAATTCATTTATTCAGTTATTGCATCAGCACCAACTGGTAATGAATACCACTGATTGTTGGGTTTGTGGGGTCATGCCTCATAATACAGAGAGAGGTATGCCATATTTAGTCCTTCCATTCTCCTATGAAGGCACCACTTGGGCCTATTTGGCTATGTTCTCTAATGTGTATCAGAACTAACTACGGTATCCTCCTGGTAGTCCATATGGTGGTAGAGCAGATTTCAGTCACAGTTCTTTGATAAAGGGAATAGTGGCTATGGCTCGAATTGCTGAGATTAGTAAGATTCCAGTGGATGAGAAAAGAGCATCTGATGGCTGGAATATAACCTGTTATGTTACTAGCCTCACGGATAAGGCTAGGCTAAGGAGATCCCCACCAATTTGGACTGTACCACATTGAGGTAATTTCTGCTTACAGATTAATGGCCAGAATGCTAAAAATCAACAGGAAAAGAGTGTCTGTTCCCATACTTATGTCTATATACCTCAGATTCCCTCACCATTAGTGCCATCACAAGGCACATGTTTTATCTGCCATGATAGAGCTTATGCATGGCTTCCTATTTACTTTTCCGGAACTTGTTACATGGCTTTTCTTCTTCCTCCAACATATACTGCTCCTTCAGGTCATCATAGGAAGAGATATGGCAGGGGAGTTATTGATTCGAAAGACACAGCAGGACAAGAGGGAGGTGACTTTATTAAAGGGTTGCTTTCTTTCTGGGGCCCAATGGCCAATAGCAGAGACATCAAACAACTAGTTTGCGTTGTTGAGGCTACCATAAATGTAACTTCTGGAGCCTTGAGTAATCTGACAGCCGAACTTCATGCGGATCGCCTTATGACTTTGCAAAATCGGATAGTTTTAGACATTTTCCTTGCAGATTGTGGAGGAGTCTGTAATTTGATCGGGTCTAGTTGCTGTGTTTACATTCCTGATAAAGTCCCTACGGTATACCAAGCTATCACCAAGTTACATATCATCTCCGAGTCTATACATCAGGTCACAGGAGATTGGTCTGTGATGGGATGGTTTTGGGGACTACTGTCCACATGGGGATGGAAGATACTAACTTTCCTTGGGATGGTTTTGGCCATATATTTTTCTTGTTGTCTCTGTGTACAGTGTGGACCAGCCATCTGTGGTCTTTGTGCCATTATGTGCGTCCCAAAGCCTGTGTCACAGAAAACAGGGAATATTAGAATGATGCTACAGCAACAGCTCGATGACCTCATGGCCATTGACTTTGACTCAGACTGACTTGACTCCCTGGTGTTTTGCCCGAGTAATGGCAAAAGAAGGGTCTGAGGTTCTTCGATTTCTGACTTTGTCCTGTATCTAGCCGCCATTTTGTGTGTCGCCGCCATTTTGTGTTGCCCTCACTCAGGCAGCACGGCGGACGGCGTGTTTTTGCTTTTCTCAGCTGCTGCGTGTCCTTTCAGTTAAAGAGTAACTCTATTGCCCTTGTTTACGAAACCCGATGTCAGGGTCTGGCTGTGTTCGTTAATCCAAGTCTGGGTTGATTTATTCCTGTCTCGACTGACTATTTGCCTTCTCCTATTCTTTCCTTATATTATATTATCTTATCCGACTGGCCTTCGCTATTCTCTCCTTGTATTCTCCTATTACACAACTATCCTTTGAGGCACACAAATACGTCCTGCCACCTGAAAATTGGATTGTTGGTACCACCACTGATGAATTTGTTGGGAGGGGTAACACACGGGGTCTGAGAGAGGGGCGTATTTGAGACACCTGAAAGCTTGTTTTCCAACTTTTCTCATTGGTTCGTTTTGTATGTGTAAGGAGTAAACGTTGTAAATATGTTCCTATAAAAGATTGTGCGTAAGGGATTGAAGTGAAGTGGCAGTCTTCTCAGAACCCACCTTGTGTGTAACTTCTGGGATAACTGTGCTTAGCTGCAGCTAATAAACCTGGCTTTCACGTTCAACGGAGTGTCTCGTGTCTCTGTTCAACAAGGCTGGTGAACTCGGGGATTAAAGGCATGCCCTGCGCCGCCAAGCCCATAAGGCCCGATTCTCCACTCTTACTGTTTTTAATATTTATGGTCCAACTCAACCACAATCTTTAGGCCTGATATCACATAGGTTTAATACGTTTATAATTTAATCTCATGATCTTCAATTATAGAATTGTATTATATACCCCCTCTTTTCCTTTCCTCCCTTTTTTCCTTAATTATTACAAAAATGAAAACAGCTTTCTGTTCTGCTTTATTGTCTGTTTTTATATTTCTATTATATTATAGATATTATAGATATTTTTGTTTTTCATTTTTATATATATGTGCCCCCGGTTGATGAACAATCAAATTTCCATTCACTTTTGAGTTGTTACACCCTATCTTCAGATGCATTTTTTTCAAAAAGAGGGTTTCCAAATAGGCAAGGGTACTCGCAGATTGCCCAATATGTGCATAAGACTGCAATGTTCAACATACTTGGGCTTAGAATCCCAGTGAATGCGTCATGACTTTTCTGAAATACAAATGCATTCAATGTATCTATTGATTTCAAAGGGCATACCTTCTTTTCTGATTTTTGTATTGCTATGCCTAATTTAAATTTGCTGTGCGAGGGTAATGAATTTGAACTGTTGCAAAAATTATTGTGTTGAAGCTCACTGTGCAACTGTGAAAACAAAGGATAAATGACAACACTGAAATAAACAATTCACTCTCAGCACACAGGTTTGCAAGGTTTATTGGGAACCCAATCAGAATGCAATCAGAATGCAAATATACGTGCGGCACGGAGACCTCAGCAAAGCTTACTGAGTGCCCAATTGGTATGACAGTACAGAGGCTTTTTATAGGTACAAGCCTCCGAGGGTGGGTCATAACAAACTACGCTAAGTGATCTAGGAACACAGATCAGACTATGTCCTGTTGGACCAATCAGTGAGGGCCAACCCTGGTGTGATACTTTCTAAGGACCCAAAAACACGCCTATGGTCTGGTGTTACTGCCTACGTGTCATCACCAAAGGCAGACTTGGTTTTTTTCCCATAAAGGTGAAATATGTGTTTCTCGTATACATGGGCATGGCACGGACGTGACCGGTCAGGTCATGCTGACACTGATGGGAAATGTGAAATGTGAAATTTTGCAATAGCTAGCTGGAAGCTGGCACACTTGTTATCTGAAAGCCTTGTGTTGCTTTGCACGTTGTAGCTGACTGACACACAAAATGGAATCGTGCAACCATTTTGTGAATTCTTGCTGGTGTCATATTCTTAAGTAGCTAAAAGAAAACTATAGGCCTGGAAACAAATGTATTTGGTATCATAGAGATATCCGCTTCATCGTCCCCAAATCTGATACCAAATCATATACGAATCAGAAACCATCTATGCTACTCATCTCTTGTCCCTCATCCTCATCCTTAAGGGTGTGGTGTGGTGAGTCACTATTCCTGGATTGGCAGCGGGCACAGGAGCTGGAAGTTACTATACAACAAGCTGGGTATATTTTGATCAGGAGGCATAGTGTCAAAAAGGCTGCTACCACTATTATAATTGCCTTTAGTATCCAAGAACCCCAGTCTGAGAACCAGTCCATCATGTCTTCCCATAGGCCTCCTGTGTGTATACCGGGGGCATCATCTCTATTGTCTTTGATCTTTCTTATTGCCTTATTTATATTCACACTGTTCTCCGGTATGAATGCACAGCACTGGGGGGGCCTGGGCCTGGGAAGATACTTGATGAAGGATGGAACAGACTCCTCCTTCTTTGACCAGAATGATATCGAGGGCAATCCGGTTTTGGACCACAACCGCCCTCATGGAGATGACTTCCTCTGTTATATTTCCCAAGGCATCAGTGGTAGAGTCTGCTAAATCCTCAATCATCCTGGATAACTTGTGTCTCCTTACTGAGAAATAGACATTGCCTACTATTGGAATCATTGCCCCAAACCCTGTTATTATATTATCTACCCACTCTGCTGTTCTCTTTCCCCTAACTAGTGTAATCACTTTCTTCTCTGCTTTCACTAATTTTGTGAAGTGGGTCATCTGTGGGATGATGGATGCTAGGTAGCAACTTCCATACCATCCTTTGGGCAGGTAGAAGTATGCCATTGGACCACAGACAAAGAAAAGGCCCTTGTAACCTACCAGACCTGGTGACAGCTCGTCACGACTCCTAACTCGAGTTAGTCTGGTGGTGTGGTTACAGCTACTGGTCCCCATGTATAAACGTTCGACAGGTCCGGAGTCATCGTTTTTCATCCGAAAATAGATTTTCTGGACTGTACCAAAAATGATTTATATCTGGGGAACTGTCCTGGTGGGTAGTATGCCTTTTAACCTGTTTATCCTGTCTTCACAGTCAAACAAACCTTGCTCCCCTTGAGCAACTTCTTCGAAGGTGCATCCAAATGAAATGCATTCTTTTAAGTTGTCTCTGGACAGCAGCTCTGAAAAACTGCATGTTCTTGCAGCTCCTTTTGGCAAAACCGGCATTCTTTTTTGTGTTATCTTTTCATCCTGAAGATACAGGAAGGGGCTGAAACTTCCCCTACCCTGAACCTTGTTACTTTTATGTTGCCTGGCTGCCTTGCACCTATGTCATCCCAGCCTGCTCGGCCTCTCCAATCCTCATTCCTAGAAGCCCTGTCAAATCCTTTTAACATCTCTAGGTCTCCCTTAGTTGGATGTGTATTCATGCAAGGGAACTTCTTAGGTCTGAGAGGAGGGGCTGTTGGCTTCCTGCTATAGCTTTAGCCAGTGATAGCTGTGATCAGCAGTCAGTACTTCAGATGATGTCACACCTGTTGATACTGACACAGACATGCTGTGTTGACTTAGTAACATGTCACGCAGCAGAACACAGCCTACATATTTGGATACCAGCAGTACATGGTACTTCAAAGTATGTGTGGCATCTTTGGACAGGTGTGTGCAAACATAGCAATCTGATATATTCAAAATTGTCTCATATAGTTTCAGCATTTCGATATATTGGTTTCCTTCATATGTATCCCACAACTAAGTATGGGTGAATTTTGTGAATCTCGCGTTCGTGAATTTTGTGGATTTGCAAACTCGCAATCCGCAAAATCCGCAAATTTGCAGATTTTTTTTTGTGTGTTCTCAAGGATTTCTGCCAGTTCGCGAGGGTTTCGTACCAGTTCGCAATTGCGAACTTACATTTCGGCTCGCAACGGTCGCGATTATGTTGTGTCTACGTCTGGTTCATCATCACAGGTTCCCAGCACCCTCTGTTTCACCACTGCAACCCTCTGTTACATCAATGCCACCCTCTGGTTCATCATCACTGTAGATTATGGGGGGGAAAAGCAAGCACACCAGCCCTGCTTCAACTGACATGAATTAATTTGGGGTTAATTTATTAATGTGTCACTGTTTTAAAATTCCAGTCTGGCACCTGCTTCATTATCTGTAATTTGCTTTCTGTTGCAGTGCATTTTTTTTTCCAGGACCTTTGTGGCCTACTTGTAGCTATTCTATGAGCCTGCTGTGAGGGTCAGAGCAGGGTCATACAATTGTTGCAACTAGCAACTGAATTCTGGAGGGGCCCCAGTGAGGAAGCACTACAGGGAATTGTTACTAATGATGAGTTTGAACTCTTGCACCTGCCGAGTGCTTTCCGTTTTGCAAAACACGTTTTACTGCAATTTCGTGGGATTTGCGGGGCGCGAACACTCGCGAGATCGGATTCGGAAGCCGCAAATTCGTGCAAATATGCAATTTGTTTTTTTGAGGCGTGTTAGTTCGCAAGGTTTTGTGTGTTTTTGCGAGCCGCTTGTAGCGCAAGGCGCGAAGTTACCCTCGCGGTCGTTCAAGGGCGCGGCCATCTTGTTTGCCTGACGTATTTCCGTTTCCGGGCGCGAAGTGTAATCTCGCAAAGTGTGCGGCTTGCCAGTACAGTTTCACGCGTGTTCGCAAGGAAAATTTAGCGCAAACTTACCCGCGCGGTCGTGAACGGGCGTGGCCATCTTGTTTCGCATTCATTGCTATGGTTCTCAGCATGGTCTTTGTATCCTCTCTAAATCTCTGCCATCCTTTGCTTGTTTGAAGTTTTTTTTGATCTATTTTATTTATTATCTATCCCTCTATTTTTCTAGCCCTATATTTTTATGTTTACTGCTACTTTTGGTTAATTTTAAACTACTTTTTTAAACTCTTTTCTTTTCTTCTCTTCCCTATTCTATTTTCTTTATTCCGTTCCGCCCAGACCATGGTGAAGGGAGCCGGGAAGCATCCCGAGAAGGGGAAGGGTCCCGCACCCCGTGTCCGGCTCCCGTGCGGGCGTTTGAGAGGGGAGGAGGTCGTACCCAGGGAGATCTTTACCCTGGAGGAGGTGGGCCAACTCATTTTTTATGTTCAGCGCCGCCTCCCCAGGACCATCATGGGAGGCGGCAAGATCAGTGCCGGGTACGGGGTCCGGGAGCACCGGAAGCGGTGGGAGAAGGTGTGCCAGGCCATTTACCACCACTCTCGGGTCTGGCGCACCTACAACCAGGCCACCCACCACTGGACGGATGTCCTGACCCGTGAGCGAGATCTGCTCGACCTCCTTGGCCTTGAGATCCCCGGGCTTGGTGAGTAGTAGTAGCTATTTCTTTACTACTGTGTTTTCTCCGGCTGTGTAATTATATAGCAAATTTGTGTTTTTTACCAAGAGCAATAATGCTGCTCATTACATTGTAGGTAAATTATATTTCAAAATCTTCTGTGCATTTCAGGTACACTGCTCACCTTCTTCTCAGTAGTGTTGCTACTATGCTTATTTGTTTTAGATTTTGTGTTCATTTCATTGGCCTGTGAAATTATGTATGAGTGTAGTTTAAAGAACTGCGTAATGCTATGCTATGCTTTTTTCAATACCTGAGTTGCTAAATATATGTTTTTGTCGATAAATTTCACTGTATTGAATATGAGTTTTATGCTATTTTGTTTATTATAACTGTATGTAACGAAGGAATTTTTAATACCCATCATATGGTCTGACTTTTTGGTCATTCATAATATGATTTTTAAATATATTGATTAAAAATATACTTTTTATAAAAACTGTTAATTTTTTGATTATTCCTTCTTGATCACTGGTCTGACCTGATTGTTCACACATATTCATAGATGTCCTAGACATCAAGTAGCAGGGATGCGCCAGTAATTGTGCATCACGCCACCATTACCCGTGGTGCGCCGTATTTACAATGCGGTGCACCATGGGCCCAAAACATCACCAAAGCGTTACGCATCTGTGCCGTAAAGGCGGCGCATTGCTGGAGTTGCGTCGCAACGATGGTGCAGCTCCATCAATGCTCTGGGGTGCCCTATCTCCCCAATGCTGCGTCAAGCCGTACGTCTGCTTCAAGCAGGCGCAGGGTTTGAGTCACGCATCATTGTCCTCAAAGTGACTGATTGAAATCTTGTAGATTTCCATCAGCCACTTTTAGGATGCGTTCCTGCGCAGGAACGCCCTCCCTTGCGCCGGAACGCCCCCCTATTGGCGCAGGGCTTTACAACGTGATGCATCTCCCATATGCATCACGTTGTTAATATAGGCCGCACCATTGCGCCTCTTTTGTGCTGCCGCTGCGTCACAAAAGTCACGCAACAATGGAGCAAAAGAGCCGCAAGGGGCTTCTAAATCAGCCCCTACAGACTCAAGTCCAGTCCTTCCTTTGTACACATGGCGATAAGAAGAAATAGTGGTGGTGGATTGATAGTTTGAGTATTTTAATGACTGGTTAATGTAGTAGGAAACTTTAGTGTTGTCACTGATCTTCAATCACGATGGACTTTGGCTGTCACTTCGCGTGCTGCGAACTGCTGCCTGCCAATCCCAGGCAAACCTTTTTAGTACTTTGTTTAGTGAGTTACATAAGGTAATTTCCAATTCGACGGTCCGCAAATCAAGCAATACTAAAGTAATAAGGTAGTCGACCACATGAGATTGGTCAATAATATATCCTGTGGAGTAGTTGTCTATTTGCTATTTGCAAAAATATTTTGTTAGTTCTTTTGAAATGTTTGATTTGGTTGACAAATATCATCCATGTTTTCTGTTTTTCTTTCTTTCATGTTGTACATCAGCTTCCCCCAGGGGCAAGAGGAGGACACAGGAGGAGGAGGAGGGTGCTGTTGATGATGCAGGCCAGGACCGGGCAGGAGAGGGCTCCTTTGCTGGCCCCAGTAAGTTTTAATTTTAATATAGAGTACTTATTTTTTCCTAGCGTTCCTCATTCGATTTTTTCTAAATCGTCTTTGATCTTCTTGTAGACAGGATCTAAATTCTTATCCTGCCTCAACTATGACTCTGTGTGGTATTACTAGATTGTTCTTATTAGTCTGTCTGTGTAGCTAACTAAGATTGCACATTTGGCATTTCCATTGGACTCCCATTCTAGTCAGCAATAGTTCTATGCACTGAGTGCAGTCCTCTGGGATTGTCCATAATGTCTTTTTAAGTATTCTAAATGTTTATGCTTTGACAATTGCCAACAATAAAAAGGTGAATGACCACCAAGAAAGAATAAGATACTACTTTACTTTTGGTTTGGATAGGAGGACAATCCATTCTACTACTGTTGCAGGGACAAATCTGCACAAACAGAACTATGGACACTAAATAATGCATTGCTTAGCTTATCAATTATAATAGGTGCTGTTAGACTTTCCACATACCTCAGTGATAACAGACTTTGTAGTTGAACCCCCAATCTCCTTACTGACTAGATAGTGTGGCAGAGTCATTTAGCTCCCAAAGTCACCGATGGCAGAGGCACGGACTTATGCTTGCAAAAATTCCAAAACCTTTAGCTCATCCACTCTGTCACAGAGTCTATTTGAGTTTAAAAGCTTTATTCAAAGTAAACACATTTATTGAAATCAAGTTTGTCATAAAAGTAAACGTTTAACTGGAAATGGAAAAGTGCTTAGTGCTGACGATTAATTGGACACATTTCTTGTGGTCGAGCCGAGCTCTCACCTGGTTTGAACTTGATCCTGCTCGTGTTCTTAGAAGTCAAGCTTCTGTCTGTTAGGAGAAATAGTGGTGCGTGTTAAAAATAAAAAGCAAGCATTCATCAGTTGTGCCAAAAAGTGCAGCAAGACAACAGCCTTCCCTGGAAAAAGGGACATTTTTACTGTACAGTAGACAGTCACAAATTATTAAATTGTATACTGTTTTTTTCACATTTCTTTCTTCCTCCTAGACCAAATATTATATAGTAGTGAGTGGTGTATTCTAACATTATTAAATGTACTTTGTAGGTGGAACATCTGGAGGCGGGGCCAGCGTCAAGGTGGTGGTGGCATTGGACGAGGACAACTCTGGGGAGGAGGCGGCGGAAGTGCCGGACAAATCTGTGGGGGATGACACAGTGGTGGCGGGCAGAGGTAAGCTATACATTCCTTACTCATTTGAGAATGAAGACTGCAGAGTGTGCTTTCTGCACGGGTGTATTATAAATAAACCAGGTAGTAGCCTCCTCTAAATGTACTTCGACTTAGCTGTGAAGTTTTTGGCGAGAAGAATCCCAATCAGATCTGAGGTGAACTTGATGGAAGGGATGAACGAAAAGCGAAAGAAGGGTGTAAGTAAGTGTGGAAGGACGAGAAATGTAATGATGACTGGCAAAGAAGAATGATATGTGTTTGCTTGGTCCCCCAGGTGGCTGGGAAGGAAAGAATATGGTATGGTGCATGGCTGGGTGAATGATGAAGCAAGGATGGGTGTAAGGAGAACAGCCTGGGTGGGTGAAACAGAAACTGTATGTGTGCATATACTTTGAATGGATGGATGCCTGGATCATTCATGGTACTATCTGACTCTTAGATAGCATATGTGTATATGTGTATCTAGAGAGAGTAGACGGTCACTGGATGAACTAAGTGTTACTTTGGAGAGCATGTAACACCGCACCCGCACGTCCGTTCCAGTGTAGGAAAGGCAAGGAAAAGAAGTTGTAATTTTGTCCAAAAACTACCATGAATAGTAGCAGTAGTTTGTATTGCAACTGCAAGCACAGCATATATCCGGTTATTACGGTGGACACCCCTACCTCTCTTAATAACTTTAGTTTAGTATTAGTATGTCATTCATGTGTGGGGGTATCACTGTTCACTCAATAATAAGCAAAGCACCTAAAGTCATCCCATATGTCATCAAATACATCCCATGTGAAGTGATAGATAATCAGATTATTTAGCTTCTTTATTTTCCTTTTCTAATACTCATTTGCACTGTAGGGTGAAAGCTAAATTAATTAAGCAGTAGCCCTTTTAACAGAGTATTCTCAGTGCCACCCGTAATAGAAAAGTAAGAGCTACACCACCTGCATGTACTGGACCGGTACAGTAACGCAAGTCTGTCTCACTCACCATAGTGTGCGTCTGTTTTTCTCGGGTGCAAGTTCACTGCGCTGGCATTATGCCGGCTTGCATAAGATAGCGTACCAATTTTCCTAAACAAGAGAGAAGAAGAAGAATAAGACTGGTGTACTGTCATAGTCCACTGTAATGGAAGTCCATAGTGCTTGTAGAATTTGTTCCTTAAACTCCCACTAATGTTAGAGCAAGGATGAAGAAATCGGAGGTTACATAGATACTGTCCTCAATAGTTATGTACTGTGCTTTCAATTTGCTACTTGTACTGTGACAACTTTCTGCTCAATCATTTTGTGTTAATCTTAAGGAGCATTGGTTACAGACTATGTCTTTCTTTCTTCATGTAGTTGCTCCTTCCAAATCCAAGACACCATCAAGGAGGAAGGAGCTGGCTCGAATGGCCCGCCAACGGAGGCTGGATGCCACTGTCGCTGAATATCGGCGGCTGGTGGCCCTGGAGGAGGAGACGCAGTCTGGTACAACAACAACGTCCACGGGGACAGCTGCATACTCCTCCGTGCGGGCTGCCAGCCAGCGCAGTGCTCCAGCGGTACGGAGCCGGGCTACCAAAGCCAAACGCCAACGCCGAGCAGCAAAGACAGCAGCTGCCCCCCACAGGATTTGCAAGGCACACCGGCGCCGCTTATCCCTCAGACTGTCCTACCTGGAGCAGGAGGTCCTGAACTATAAGAACTTGGTGGAGGGCCTCCGCTTCGAACTTGCCACCCTCCGCAAGGAGCATGATGCCCTGGCTGCTAAAGCCAACAGCACCCTGCCATAGTGTCCCTTGCCCCTTTTTTAGAGACTTTTGGGGGGTGGGAATTGGGAGTTGGGTTTTTTGGGGACTTTTGAAGGACAATCGTTGGGGTTAGGGAGGGTCTTGCGGGAGATTATTTTGTTAGGGCTATAAAAATATACTTTTTGAAACTTTATCTGACCATACCTGTTTTTTACTGTTTTTGAGTCTGGTGGGTGGGGGTTTTACAGTAAGTTTGTTTTCCTGAATAGTCCTAGGACTTTAGTAGTACTACCGTCAATCTCTCGTCTCTCCTAATACTCCATTATACTACCTCCAACCAAACGCCTATCTTACCTGTAATTTCTGTTTGCAAGTAGGGCTAGGCCCAGGGCTGGCTCCACGGGAAACAGCGAATAAGGTTGGCAATCCTGGGCGGATAAAATTTCCTCATAGCGGTGGTACTAGTGGTGTGACACAGTGGCAGTTGCATGCCTATGAAAAAAAAGAAAATGAAATCTGGTTTGTCCTCCTGAGCAATACAACGGTACAATAGAGAATATAGCAGGTGACAGTACACTAGAACAGTGCCACATTGTAGCCTAACAAATGGTAAACTATAAATACTAATTCGGTTGAAGTTCTTTGACATTAGCCGTGGGTCTTTGTCAAGCAGAGTAAGAATATATCCTCGGATTTCTTCACCAGCCTGTTGGTATCACCTTATCCTCCCCAGCAAGTGTGTGGATTTATTGCTGTAATTTAGTCACACAGCAATCAAAACCACACAGCCCGGGGGAAGAGGGTTAGGGTTTGAAAAATGGATGGGTACGGGGGTTTTTGGGAAAGGTTTTTTGAGACAAGAAAAAATAGCACAGCATGGACAAACAATTGTGAACATAAAAAAATCTTTGGGTACAAACCTATCCATCAATCTTTGAAAGTGCATGCACTACTGCATGCATGTCAGTGAAAAGTAAGTAGTACTTTCGACAACTGTGGAAGAAAGAATGCGACAGTACAGGGCGTGTGTGGAAATATTGATAACTATATTCAAGATAATGTCTCTGTTGCCAGATACCTGAGCGCCTTGCTGGTCACTATAAATCCATTCACAACACTCAATGGGGTTGGTCTGGAAGGTATAGTAGATAGAAAAGGAGAAATTGCTCTTTTTCTAGGTGTCCCCTCACTCACCAGGGTTGCCCCTTGGTGACATGCTTCATCATTGGGGCCATCCCAGTCGTCTACGGGCTGGGGCGTGCTGCGACTTGCGAATTACGTAGGAGCACTTACAAATGACTATGTGTGGTGCAGATGTGATAGTGGAGTGGACTAAGTGATGTGTTAAAGGATCAATTTAGAAGCAGAAGAGAGATCCAAGAAATGCAGTCACAGTCCTAGAAAAACACAATGGATACTGTATCTGTATGTTGTTGTAGTGGTCCTGTTGAATTTGGTAAGTAAGTTGCATGCAGAAAAAAATTCCTCTTATTTGCGTCACTCCTCCATTGCAGCTGACGCTTCGTCCATCAATGTGGGTCACCACCAGAAGACACCCTGTAAAAAAAGCACAGCATCTACAAACAATTGAACATAAACAAATCTTTGGGTACAAACCTATCCATCAATCTTTGAAAGTGCATGCACTACTGCATGCATGTCAGTGAAAAGTAAGTAGTATTTTCGACAACTGTGGAAGAAAGAATGCGACAGTACAAGGCGTGTGTGGAATTATTGATAACTATATTCAACATAAGGTCTCTGTTGCCAGATACCTGAGAGCCTTGCTGGTCACTATAAATCCATTCAAAACACTCAATGGGGTTGGTCTGGAAGGTGTAGTAGATAGAAAAGGAGAAATTGCTCTTTTTCTAGGTGTCCCCTCATTCACCAGGGTTGCCCCTTGGTGACATGCTTCATCATTGGGGCCATCCCAGTCCTCTACGGGCTGGGGCGTGCTGCGACTTGCGAATTACGCAGGAGCACTTACAAATGACTATGTGTGGTGCAGATGTGATAGTGGAGTGGACTAAGTGATGTATTAAGGGATCAATTTAGAAGCAGAGAGAGATCCAAGAAATGCAGTCACAGTCATAGAAAAACAAAATGGATACTGTATCTGTATGTTGTTGTAGTTGTCCTGTTGAATTTGGCAAGTAAGTTGCATGCAGAAAAAAATTCCTCTTATTAGCGGCACTCCTCCATTCCATCTGACGCTTCGTCCATCAATGTTGGTGACCAGAAGACACCCTGTCCACTGCCTGCCTGGCGGATGCTGAATTGCGGCTCGCTAATGTGAAGCCTGACTCCATCCTTTTTTCCCCATTGCACAGACTGAAACCCGGCCTGTAATTATTCAACGAAAAACAGGAAGTGATATAATATTACAACACCACTGATAAATAAATATAAGGTATGTAGGCTGTGGAGTGCAAAAAGTCACACTTTGATTTTCCTAGTAGACAGTGCAATATTTTTGACAGTGCGTACTCAGTCTGAGTCACCTTTTGAAGGATAAATAAGTATGGGCAAATTAATGTAGCAGATTTTTCGCCTCAAGCTAGGTGTACTGTAAACTGTGTTTTAGAACAAAATTAGATCTTCCCAGCAGTGCTCCCACCCAGACCCTTACTAAAGACAGTCGCAAAAATGTAGAAGACCCCCAATCAAATCGCAAAAAACGAGGCCTAGCAGAAAACTGGTGACAAAACGTACTTTGAAAGTAAAAGTAGGCCCAAATACCCCCTTACCCACCGTGGATTGCATTCAAACCACTTGCAAGCAACCAAGCAAAAGTATCCATAGCCAGCATCGCTCCAAGACTCGAAACCCCCCCCACCCAAACACATGCAATACACAAGAAATACTGCTAACCCTAACGAACCCTAAGTTAAGAATAGTGGCAAAGGCTTTCTTTAACTATGCCAAATCCCCCCTTTCCCACCATGGATTTTCTTCAAATGACTTGCAACCAAAATTACACATTCTCACAAGAGCTCTAAGACCCCAGAACTCAGTTGCAAAAATCTAGAACACCCCGAAACACATGCAATCCTGCTGCTAGGGCTAACCCTAACAAACCCTAAGTTACAAAAAGTGCCAAAAGGCTTTTCGGCGTGGATTTTGTCCCAACCACTTCTACCCGGTATTAGACTTTCCCAGGAATGGCCCAAGACCCGCCAACCCACCCGCCAAAAAGCATAACACCCCCAAACAGGCCAAAAGCAACAACTCCTACTTACAATATTTCTCGGCCTTCGGTCCAAACGCGCTGAGTAGCTAGGCCATAAGTCCGGTTTGCCACCACGGATTTCCTGAAAAGCAAATGCAATCAAGATTAGAGTGTCCCAGCAGTGCTGAAAGACCCCGAAACTCACCCACAAACAGACGGAACGCCCCTAAGAGCACCTCAAAGGCAATCAAGTCAGCAAAAACACCAAAACATTTCCGCCTCGGATTTGGTCCAAACCACTTATATCCGGTATTAGAGCTTCCCAGCAATGGCCCCAGAGCCGTCAACCCAGGAGAAAATGAGTAGAAGACCCCCAAACAGCCAAAGAGCAAAAGTACAAAAATGGGGACTTAGTCATTTTTTCCCAAATTTCCCAAATCACTCCGCGCGCGCTCTGCAGCTAGGCCCTAACTCCCCTCTGCCACCATGGATTTGCTTCAAACCTCTTGCAAAGTAAAGTATCCGTAGCCAGCAGTGCTCCCAGACCCCGAAACCCACCCACAAACACCAGGAAGCCCCCCAAACAGGCCCCCGAAAACACTATATTGAGCAAAATGTCAGAAATAGCAACAACAACAAAAACAGCGTGGATTTTGTCCCAACCACTTCCACCCGGTATTAGATCTTCCCAGGAATGGCCCAAGACCCGCCAACCCACCCGCCAAAAAGCATAACACCCCCAAACAGGCCAAAAGCAACATCTCCTACTTACAATATTTCTCGGCCTTCGGTCCAAACGCGCTGCGTAGCTAGGCCATAAGTCCGGTTTGCCACCACGGATTTCCTGAAAAGCAAATGCAATCAAGATTAGAGTGTCCCAGCAGTGCTGACAGACCCCGAAACTCACCCACAAACAGACTGAACCCCCCCTAAGCACCTCAAAGGCAAGCAAGTCAGCAAAAACACCAAAAAATGTCCGCCTCGGATTTGGTCTAAACCACTTTTATCTGGTATTACAGCTTCCCAGCAATGGCCCCAGAGCCGTCAACTCACCTGCAAAGAGGTAGAACAACACCCACACAAGTGCTGAGTCTTTCTTCATTGGGCGTAAACCAGCCCTCTGCTTTGATGGAAATAGGAGTCTGGAGGAGGAGGATAGAGGAGCATGTTCTTCTGAACTTGTGAACCTGAGGAATGCAGACTGCGGCACTTTCAAATCAATTAGCAAACAAGTGAAGACAGTTCTGCTGATGGGCTTGTTTTTGTGATTATCTGATTAAAGTTTGAATTATATTAACTGTGCACAACAAAGAAAGACAGACACACAGGAATAAAAGTGAATAAGGCCAAAAAAGAAAGTTATTGATTCGTTGTCTCATTTTCAGGGCTCGGTATCACGGTCCGTGAATAGGAATAAGGCTTCGTCATCATACTCTGCGAATTCAGGCAGGGTGAGGTCAGTGTCACCTGACAGAGAAGAAATTCCCTCATCTATGTTGCTGTCCACCTCGTCTTTATCCGGCGGGCTTTCTCGTACTCTGAAATCTGGTGGTATGAGGTGCTGATTCATCTTGATCATTGTTAACCTCTCCACATTTTTGGGCGAGAGGCGGCTCCGTTTGGAAGTTACAATGCCACCAGCAGCACTGAAAACACGTTCAGAAGACACGCTTGCGAGTGGGCAAGACAAGTAGTTTAAAGCCAGGTTGGTGAGCTGTGGCCACAATTCTTTTTTCCCATGCCAATACGCCAATGGGTCAGCATTAACATAGACCTCTTTTGAGTCATTCAGATAGTCCTTGACCATCGAATCAAGGTTCTCCTCCAAGGTTCCTCCACTTTGCTTAGCTGTTGCTGTGACCTTTTGAGAACCAAACCCAAGCCGAGCTAGCCAATCCTCTTCAGCCTCCAATGTTACTGTTGTGTCTGGTGGTGCAGATGATCCGGTTGCCGGTCTCTTTAACAGCTGAGAGGTCACTTGTGCCGCAGCCACAGGTGCAGAAGTGGATTGTTGTGACTGGGGATGGCCTGCTGATGTACTGCCTTTTCCTTCAATTTGCAGCCGTTCTCTTTCAAACCTCTTGGCTGAGGAGGCTATCCACTGTTTGTACTTTGTAACATCTTCATCAGCAAAAGGAAAGAATGCTTGGCCTGCCAGCGCCTTTTTGTAGCGTGGATCCAGAATAGTAGCACAAATGTAATGCTGGTTTGAGTGGATCATTTTAAGACGTTCATCACCTTGTAGGTGCTCTAATAATTTCTCAGCCAGAACAAAAGGGTCTTGGTTTTTTTCATCTTTTTCAAACACAGAACACACCTCCTTAAGTCGGTGCTCCAGCATGTACAACAATGGGATAGCTTTTCCCAATTACAGTCCTCCTTGCTGACTGCACGCGTGAAGAACTCAAAAGGACGAAGCATGCGTGTCAGGCTTTTAACTATGTTCCATTGCGCCGCACCCATCCTCAGGTCCTCCTTCTGAGCTGTACCCTGTGTTAAGAAATAGTGATAGAGTACCGTATACTGCTCATACAGACGCTCAAGCATGTAGAAGGTTGAGTTCCAACGTGTTACCACCTCCTGGATGAGTGCTTTCACTGGCATTTGACGTTCATATAGCAGGCTCCTCAGATGCTTCCGGGCCTTAAAAGAATGGCTGAAATGGTTGCATATTTTTCCACTACTCTGTACGCTGCACTGTCTTTATCACCCAAGAATGTTTTGACAACCAGGTTTATACAGTGCGCCAAACACGGCACTCTGAAATAGTCACCCAGCTGCATGGCCTTAACTATATTGGAGCCATTGTCCATGGAAACATAACCAACCTGGCATTTTTTTGGGGACAGCCAGTCAAGGACCTTTGTGTTGAAGACATCCAAAATGTTTTGTGCTGTGTGACGTTTCTCCAAACCAAACATGGCTAGTGTTGCATGTTTCCGAGCAGCTTTAAAAACAATGTCCGGGTCAACACCTGCGTTTAGCTTTGCTTTAGCCCCTGAAAAAGAGACATGTCTGTTGTCAGATGTATAGTGTGAACAGCACTCTTCTGCAAAGCTGCCCCAATCACCTCCAGAACATCTTCATGTAGTGCTGGAACCGCAACTCAGGCAAAATAGAACCGGCTAGGAACCTTCCATTTAGGGCAGAGCGCTGCCACTAATTCTAGAAAACCAACCCCTTCTACAAAAGAAAAAGGGAGAAGGTCCAGAGCTAGCATTTTAGCCAGCTTAGTGTTATACAGACGCGTTAGTGGGTGGTTGCGTTCATATTGCGCTTCTGGAAACAACATCTTTTTAATGTTGCCCTGGACCAAGGATTTAGGGGATGATCATGATGATATCTTCGACCCAGTTACGCTCGCTGATGAACTTTTTCGCATTGGTGTCTCACTCTCTCCCACACTCTTAGTGTGGCTCACATGGGGTGTGCTGCTGACAGGGGTACTGGGTGTAAGTGAAGTGTTTGACATGTCTTCTTCCTCCTTGTCATCATCAGATGAAACATCAACGTTTTCATTACGTGCAATTCGGGCTTCCTTGATCACCTGTAGGTGCGCAAACCATTTCACAGCGTGCTGTCTCTCAAGATGACCTCTCTGGCCTCCGGTACCATTGTTGGTACCAAACTTACCACGACTAACTCGAAGCTTACAAATGCTACAAATGGCTACGTTTTCCTTTTTTGGGCAAACACTAAAGAAGTCCCAAACTGCGGACTTGAAATGTCTTTGGGGGCCGGAGGAGGCGGCGATACTGGTGGTGGTGGTCCTGCTGCTAATGCCAGATGAAGTGGAGGATGTGGATTGCCGAACTTCAGTACGTTTTGCACTTTCACCACCACTAATTGAGGTCAAGGTGGATGGAGGTCCCTTCTTCCGAGAAAGAAATATGGAAGCGGTAGGTGTTGGTGTACTAGTTAACTCCAAATCTATTGATTGTTGTGTTTCCATTTCCATTGCCTCCTCGTCGTCATCATCATCACGCTCAGCAGCTTCTCGGGATAGGGTCAAAATGTCTCTTTGCTGCATGCCCGCTGGGGCTGCAGTGCCTTTATGATGACTGGCTCGTCGTCATCGTGAGAGGCTTCACCAGCAGCAGTATCCGCCACTTCTTGTTGAGCCTCATCACACTCCATAGCTATGAGTTTTTCGACGACCTTCCTTTTACGCTTAGGTACCTTTGTCAGATCATGGTGTGCCTCACTCTCAGACGGCAGTGGTGCTGGTTCCCAATTGGGATCCGTTTCATCAGAAGGAGGTGGGCTTGAAGAAGATGTAGACACCAACCTTGATCTTTTCCTTGCTAGGGATGTGGAAGACAATGAATGATCATCAGGAGGAGTGGCTTCCAATGATACCTCGGCTTGATTGTCGATTTCCTGATGTGCCCCTACTTCGGGAGGAACAACTATTGTGGGCACTTGTGACCCTCCATGCACCTCTGCTTGCGCATCTCCTTGCGCTGCCTCTCCTTCCATATGTACTTGGGCTTGTACTTGCACATGGTGTTGTTGTTGCAGCTGTGGTTGTTCAACACTTGTCAGATGAGTTACAACCTGTGTTGATTCAGGGACATTGCTGCTACTTTCTTGCGATGAGCCAATATCACTGGTCGATGGTGATTGGAGAAGTACACTGACTGCCACTGAAGCACTCAAGGGCTTTGACTTAAGTTGGCGTGGTGGTGGAGGCACTGAACCCAATGGAGCGGGGGTGCTGCTCCCAGCTTGGTCCCCACCAGATCCTGCTGCTGCTGCAGGCGTACTTTTTTTTTTGCTCCCAAAAAACGCGGCAGCCGGCACACCAGCCTCCTTGGTAACTTGCTTCTTCTGCTCCTTACTAGCAACTTTCTTGCTAGAGGAGCTACGGAGACCTTTTTTTGGGGCCATCTTTTTCAGAGCAGGTCAGACAGCAGGCCGCAGTTGCATGAATTGTAGAGTTGTCTGAGGCCAGACGTGACGTCGCGTGAAGTTATGCTGCACACACACACCGCTGCAGGACTTCTTCCTGGCACTGGTGGTTCTCTTGAGTCTTGTGCACCTAAAAGCAATGGAAGACAGAGGAACATCAGTTCAGTTATACACCCCAAAAAAATCGAAAAAAACCCAGAAAAATCAGCACAATCCCATGCCCTCCATGATGCTTAAATTCAAGACACCCCACAGAAAGACTAGGCACATGCAACACTCACTAGTCACTACCCCTGGTGAAAAGGCCACAACAACAGGCCCAATAAACGAAAATCACAGAAAAATCAGCACAATCCCATGCCATGATCCAGCCCCTCCATGATGGTTAAATTCAAGACCACCCACAGAAAGACTAGGCACATGCACCACTCACTACCCCTGGGCCCTTGGCATAATGGATCAAAGCTAGGCAAAATGGGTGCAGGCCTGAGAACACTGCCTGCATTCAAAATGGCCCCCTCCATCACAGCACATGGCCAGGGCCTGTAGCAGCACTCAAAATGGCCCCCAACCACATGGCCTGTCCATCCACAACAGGCCCAAAAAACGAAAATCACGGAAAAATCAGCACAATCCCATGCCATGATGTTTAAATTCAAGACAACCCACAGAAAGACTAGACACATGCACCACTCACTACCCCTGGGCCCTGGGCATAATGGATGAAAGCTAGGCAAAATGGTGCAGGCCTGGGAACACTGCCTGCATTCAAAATGGCCCCCTCCATCACAGCACATGGCCAGGGCCTGTAGCAGCACTCAAAATGGCCCCCAACCACATGGCCTGTCCATCCACAACAGGCCCAAAAAACGAAAATCACAGAAAAATCAGCACAATCCCATGCCATGATGTTTAAATTCAAGATAACCCACAGAAAGACTAGGCACATGCACCACTCACTACCCCTGGGCCCTGGGCATAATGGAAAAAAGCTAGGCAAAATGGGTGCAGGCCTGAGAACACTGCCTGCATTCAAAATGGCCTCCTCCATCACAGCACATGGCCAGGGCCTGTAGCAGCACTCAAAATGGCCCCCAACCACATGGCCTGTCCATCCACAACAGGCCCAAAAAACGAAAATCACAGAAAAATCAGCACAATCCCATGCCATGATCCAGCCCCTCCATGATGTTTAAATTCAAGACAACCCACAGAAAGACTAGGCACATGCACCACTCACTACCCCGGGTGAAAAGGCCACAACAGGCCAAAAAAACGAAAATCACAGAAAAATCAGCACAATCCCAAGCCACCCAGCCCCTCCATGATGTTTAAGTTCAAAACACCCCACAGAAAGACTCAGTGCACCCACCACTGAGTACCCCTGGGCAAAAGGCCCCAAAACAGCCCAAAAATCGAAAATTCCAAAATTGTAGTTGCAGCAACTGTAATGCCCCAACCAAACTTACTTGTGAAATTTCTAATCCAAAAGTGATCCAAAGAAAGTCAAAAAGGCCTCAAAACCAAATATCCAGCAGCATCCACAAAAAGTAATCCTTCCAGCTCCAGATCCAAATGAAAAGTGACCAGGAGATGGACAAAGCACTGGGAGGAGCCTGCTGGACAGGAACAGGAAGACTGTGGGGCACTTCCTTCCTCCCACCCCCCCTCCCCAAAATGGACTCCTCGCAAAAAAAGTGCAGGCAAATGTCAACCTAAGGAGTTATTCAGATAAAAATCATCATTTCAAGAAGGTTTATGCTGCTTGCTGGTGGATTTCTTGTGCAGAATTGCAAATTTTATATTTTCGCGTGTGCGAGATTGTTGCTGCTCGCCGCATCTCAAAGCTCGCAATTGCGAAGTACCGCGATACGTGATCACGGCGTACTCGCGTTGACAAACTCTCGCTGTAAAAGTTGACAAGCCGCGATTACGTAATCGCGCTTGCCAAATTCCCGCGGGATCCCGCAGCAAGATCCAAAATGGCGCAGCACTCGCAAAATATCAAGAAAAACAACTCGGCAAACAATGATAAACGCCGCGCGCTGCAAAATTGTATCACCAATTCCGGGTCGGAATTATCACCGGAAGAGCGACCGACTGGCTTAAGTACAGCCACCTAGAGCCCTGAAGATTCGTGTTATGCGATGACACACGTGTCGGCTGGTTATTGTCAAGCTTTGATAATTAAACAAGGACACCAAGATTCTCTCTTGTCATCATATTTACTTGTTATTACTATCTAATTGATATCATTGCTTTCTACTGTTGTTCCTCTGTAATGTAATGTAATGTAATGTATGTATACTTGTAAAGCACACTGTTACCTTGTTACGTGGCATCCTGGTGCTGTATACCACTGGGGAACCCGTCCTGGCTTTCCATGTGAGAGGGCACCCCGAAGGTGAAGCCAGGCATCCCCGGCGCTGCTAGGGCCGTTGTGGAGATTAACTCCCCTCTGCCACCATGGATTTGCTTCATGGCCAGGGCCTGTAGCAGCACTCAAAATGGCCCCCAACCACATGTCCTGTCCATCCACAACAGGCCCAAAAAACGAAAATCACAGAAAAATCAGCACAATCTCATGCCATGATGTTAAAATTCAAGACAACCCACTGAAAGACTAGGCACATGCACCACTCACTACCCCTGGGCCCTGGGCATAATGGATGAAAGCTAGGCAAAATGGGTGCAGGCCTGAGAACACTGCCTGCATTCAAAATGGCCCCCTCCATCACAGCACATGGCCAGGGCCTGTAGCAGCACTCAAAATGGCCCCCAACCACATGGCCTGTCCATCCACAACAGGGCCAAAAAACGAAAGTCACAGAAAAATCAACACAATCCCATGCCAAGATGTTTAAATTCAAGACAACCCACAGAAAGACTAGGCACATGCACCACTCACTACCCCTGGGCCCTGGGCATAATGGATGAAAGCTAGGCAAAATGGGTGCAGGCCTGAGAACACTACCTGCATTCAAAATGGCCCCCTCCATCACAGCACATGGCCAGGGCCTGTATCAGCACTCAAAATGGCCCCCAACCACATGGCCTGTCCATCCACAACAGGCCCAAAAAACGAAAATCACAGAAAAATCAGCACAATCCCATGCTATGATCCAGCCCCTCCATGATGTTTAAATTCAAGACAACCCACAGAAAGACTAGGCACATGCACCACTCACTACACCGGGTGAAAAGGCCACAACAGGCCAAAAAAACGAAAATCACAGAAAAATCAGCACAATCCCAAGCCACCCAGCCCCTCCATGATGTTTAAATTCAAAACACCCCACAGAAAGACTCAGTGCACCCACCACTGAGTACCCCTGGGCAAAAGGCCCCAAAACAGCCCAAAAATCGAAAATTCCAAAATTGTAGTTGCAGCAACTGTAATGCTCCAAACAAACTTACTTGTGAAATTTCTAATCCAAAAGTGATCCAAAGAAAGTCAAAAAGGCCTCAAATCCAAATATCCAGCAGCATCCACAAAAAGTAATCCTTCCAGCTCCAGATCTAAATTAAAAGTGACCAGGAGATGGACAAAGCACTGGGAGGAGCCTGCTGGACAGGAACAGGAAGACTGTGGGGCACTTCCTTCCTCCCACCCCCCCTCCCCAAAATGGACTCCTCGCAAAAAAAGTGCAGGCAAATGTCAACCTAAGGAGTTATTCAGATAAAAATCATCATTTCAAGAAGGTTTATGCTGCTTGCTGGTGGATTTCTTGTGCAGAATTGCAAATTTTATATTTTCGCGTGTGCAAGATTGTTGCTGCTCGCCGCATCTCAAAGCTCGCAATTGCGAAGTACCGCGATACGTGATCACGGCGTACTCGCGTTGACAAACTCTTGCTGTAAAAGTTGACAAGCCGCGATTACGTGATCGCGCTTGCCAAATTCCCGCGGGATCCCGCAGCAAGATCCAAAATGGCGCAGCACTCGCAAAATATCAAGAAAAATAACTCGGCAAACGATGATAAACGCCGCGCGCCGCAAAATTGTATCACCAAGAAAAAAAAAATCCGCCGCGTGCGAATTTGCGGATTTTGCGGGAAATTCGCAAATCTCGCGGATTGCGAATTTACTGAAAATCCGCAAAATCTGCGAGCGTAACGGATTTTCCGCCCATACTTACCCACAACCTTCCTTGGTCCCCTTTATTCACATCCACCCCCATTTCAGTAATATTCATGGTCATATTTGGTTCATAGTCTTTTGGGGATTTTGTTGGCTCTGCTCCATCACTCCCAACCACCACTCTTCCATTAAGATGTGGTATTTCAAGTTCTTCAGAATATACTATTATCATCGTTGTTACTAGTATTGCTGGTGCTGGTAACAATATTGCAAGGACCACTGCTTTCCAGTTACATGTGTGTCTTTCAGTAGACGGCATGACTCTGAACAAACCTGACCCTTCCCTATGCTATTCAATATTCTTGGGAATAGACCCTAAGTTTATTCTTGGTCCACTCGGGCTTGTGAATAGGCCCTAATTTTATTCTTCTTCCTCTTGGCGCTATCCAATCTGACCCATAGAGACAAGTTTTTAACCACTGTTTTTCTCTTCTATTTAATGTCTCGAATAAGTCTAGGACCAGTAACCTCTGTTGCAAAAACGGCACGATGGAGAATGTTCAAGGTTTTGAATAATACTAGAACCAGAGCTTTCTATCGCAAAAATGGCACCATTGAGCATGTTAAAACGTTAAATCTTGCTCAGGGACTTGCTCTTGGCCCGTTGGAAAGGCAATCTCATTAAAAATTAATCTTATTAGCTCACTGATCAATAGTGGCCTTGTAATAAGTAAAGTTAATGTTGCACTTATGTCTCTCCCTGTGCACAAAATGGTTAATTGTATCCTGGACCATTGTCCTCAGGCTTATATTGACACAGATCGAAGTCTATCAGTCCTGAGCCCTTGCATTTAGGCAGCAGTCCATTAATCATTAATCAATGTCTTCATCTTTCTGTTTGTTGGAGCGAAGGTTATATTCTCGGCGAGGCCCTGCTGTTGGTATCAGAGTTGGTGGGATCCGTCCTTCGTTCTCAGGGGTCGCTTTTTTCGTGTGTGTTGCGTGGATCCACAAAGTTAGACCATCACATTTCACTGCTGTAGCCGTCGTGAGAATGACCTGCATGTGCCCCCTCCATCTAGGCTGCAAGCAATTTCTCCGTGTGTGGGCCTTCATCCAAATCCAATCCCCTGGTAGTAGATCGTGGGCTGGTGGAGTAGCGGCCTCTGGATGGGACTTCAGCACCTGACAATGGAGGTAACGTAAAATGTCCGTTAATTTCTTAGAGTAACACAATAAAAGGTCGTCAGTTACTGACAGTGGGGCTGTTGACTTGTGTCCTGGAATGTGCATGGGTCTGTCAAACACAATGTTGTGTGGGCTCAGCTTTGTTACTCTGTCTGGTGTACATCTCATTGCTAGTAGTGCTAAGGGCAACATGTCTACCCAGGAGAGCTCTGTTGATGCACACATTTTAGCTATCTTGTTTTTCAACACCCCATTTTTTCTCTCAACAGCACTTGCTGCTGGTGGATGATAAGCACAATGCAATTTCTGTGTTATTGCAAGCCCCTCACATAGTCCCTTTATGACATTGGAAATAAATGCAGGCCCATTGTGGACGCAAGGTGTGAGGGTACCCCAAACCTTGGCAGTAGTTCCTTCAGTAGACACTTGGCCACGCTCTGTGCATCACAATATTTGGTGGGGTCGGCTTCTGTCCATTTGCTAAACATACAGACAATGACCAAAACATAACGGTATGTCTGAGTGGGGGGCATGTCTATAAAATCAAGCTGAAGGCTTTCAAATGGCCAGTGAGGAGGTGGGAACTGGCCAGGCACAGTTGGTGTACCTTTTCCGGTATTGTATTGGGCACAGAGAGAACATTGCTTGCAAAGCCTTTCTGCTGTCTGGCGAAATTTTGAGTTATCCCAACATTGAGAAAACAATCTTTTCATACCATCACGCCCCACATGTGAAGGCCCATGGAACAGTCTGCTCATTGAAGGGAGCATGGTGGAAGGCAAACATATCCTGCCATTAGTTAATGAATAGACGTACCCTATGCACACACTCAGTAATATTAAAGACGTTGGCCAATGTATAAATTCTTAAAAGTTACACAAATATGCAGAGGAACAACAATAGAAAACAATGATATCAATTAGATTAACAAGTAAATATGATGACAAGAGAGAATCTTGGTGTCCTTGTTTAATTATCAAAGCTTGACAACAACCAGCCGACACGTGTTTCATCGCATCACACAAATCTTCAGGTCTCTAGGTGGCTGTACTTAAGCCAATCTGTCGCTCTTCCGGTGATAATTCCGACCCGTAAGGGCCCAAGACCAGCTGTTGTTCCAATATTCAATGGTTTACAAAAGACTTAAAGCGAAATGCTCTTTAAAATCTCCCGGGAGATAGAGTATAGGCACAGTTGAACAGGTAAACTCGTCCACACCAGGAACACGGCGACCCGGGAGAAACGAGTTTACCAAGACGTCCTGAATAGAACCTTTTTCACGTGACCATATAGCTACCTCTATTGCTTCTCTGCATACTACAAACCTACCGGATACAGAACAATAGCTGGTCTTGGGCCCTTCCGGGTCGGAATTATCACCGGAAGAGCGACCGATTGGCTTAAGTACAGCCACCTAGAGCCCTGAAGATTCGTGTTATGTGATGAAACACGTGTCGGCTGGTTGTTGTCAAGCTTTGATAATTAAACAAGGACACCAAGATTCTCTCTTGTCATCATATTTACTTGTTATTACTATCTAATTGATATCATTGTTTTCTACTGTTGTTCCTCTGTAATGTAATGTAATGTAATGTATGTATACTTGTAAAGCACACTGTTACCTTGTTACGTGGCATCCTGGTGCTGTTTACCACTGGGGAACCCGTCCTGGCTTTCCATGTGAGAGGGTACCCCAAAGGTGAAGCCAGGCATCCCCGGCACTGCTAGGGCTGTTGTGGAGATTAACTCCCCTCTGCCACCATGGATTTGCTTCATGGCCAGGGCCTGTAGCAGCACTCAAAATGGCCCCCAACCACATGGCCTGTCCATCCACAACAGGCCCAAAAAACGAAAATCACAGAAAAATCAGCACAATCCCATGCCATGATGTTTAAATTCAAGACAACCCACGGAAAGACTAGGCACATGCACCACTCACTACCCCTGGGCCCTGGGCATAATGGATGAAAGCTAGGCAAAATGGGTGCAGGCCTGAGAACACTGCCTGCATTTAAAATGGCCCCCTCCATCACAGCACATGGCCAGGGCCTGTAGCAGCACTCAAAATGGCCCCCAACCACATGGCCTGTCTATCCACAACAGGCCCAAAAAACGAAAATCACAGAAAAATCAACACAATCCCATGCCAAGATGTTTAAATTCAAGACAACCCACAGAAAGACTAGGCACATGCACCACTCACTACCCCTGGGCCCTGGGCATAATGGATGAAAGCTAGGCAAAATGGGTGCAGGCCTGAGAAGACTGCCTGCATTCAAAATGGCCCCCTCCATCACAGCACATGGCCAGGGCCTGTAGCAGCACTCAAAATGCCCCCCAACCACATGGCCTGTCCATCCACAACAGGCCCAAAAAACGAAAATTACAGAAAAATCAGCACAATCCCATGCCATGATGTTTAAATTCAAGACAACCCACAGCAAGACTAGACACATGCACCACTCACTACCCCTGGGCCCTGGGCATAATGGATGAAAGCTAGGCAAAATGGTGCAGGCCTGAGAACACTGCCTGCATTCAAAATGGCCCCCTCCATCACAGCACATGGCCAGGGCCTGTAGCAGCACTCAAAATGGCCCCCAACCACATGGCCTGTCCATCCACAACAGGCCCAAAAAAACGAAAACCACAGAAAAATCAGCACAATCCCATGCCATGATGTTTAAATTCAAGACAACCCACAGAAAGACTAGGCACATGCACCACTCACTACCCCTGGGCCCTGGGCATAATGGATGAAAGCTAGGCAAAATGGGTGCAGCCCTGAGAACACTGCCTGCATTCAAAATGGCCCCCTCCATCACAGCACATGGCCAGGGCCTGTAGCAGCACTCAAAATGGCCCCCAACCACATGGCCTGTCCATCCACAACAGGCCCAAAAAACAAAAATTACAGAAAAATCAGCACAATCCCATGCCATGATGTTTAAATTCAAGACAACCCACAGAAAGACTAGACACATGCACCACTCACTACCCCTGGGCCCTGGGCATAATGGATGAAAGCTAGGCAAAATGGTGCAGGCCTGAGAACACTGCCTGCATTCAAAATGTCCCCCTCCATCACAGCACATGGCCAGGGCCTGTAGCAGCACTCAAAATGGCCCCCAACCACATGGCCTGTCCATCCACAACAGGCCCATAAAACGAAAATCACAGAAAAATCAGCACAATCCCATGCCATGATGTTTAAATTCAAGACAACCCACAGAAAGACTAGGCACATGCACCACTCACTACCCCTGGGCCCTGGGCATAATGGATGAAAGCTAGGCAAAATGGGTGCAGGGCTGAGAACACTGCCTGCATTCAAAATGGCCCCCTCCATCACAGCACATGGCCAGGGCCTGTAGCAGCACTCAAAATGGCCCCCAACCACATGGCCTGTCCATCCACAACAGGCCCAAAAAACGAAAATCACAGAAAAATCAGCACAATCCCAAGCCACCCAGCCCCTCCATGATGTTTAAATTCAAAACACCCCACAGAAAGAATCAGTGCACCCACCACTGAGTACCCCTGGGCAAAAGGCTCCAAAACAGCCCAAAAATCGAAAATTCCAAAATTGTAGTTGCAGCAACTGTAATCCTCCAAACAAACTTACTTGTGAAATTTCTAATCCAAAAGTGATCCAAAGAAAGTCAAAAAGGCCTCAAATCCAAATATCCAGCAGCATCCACAAAAAGTAATCCTTCCAGCTCCAGATCCAAATGAAAAGTGACCAGGAGATGGACAAAGCACTGGGAGGAGCCTGCTGGACAGGAACAGGAAGACTGTGGGGCACTTCCTTCCTCCCACCCCCCTCCCCAAAAGGGACTCCATGCAAAAAAAGGTGCAGGCAAATGTCATCCTAAGGAGTTATTCAGATAAAAATCATCATTTCAAGAAGGTTTATGCTGCTTGCTGGTGGATTTCTTGTGCAGAATTGCAAATTTTATATTTTTGCGTGTGCGAGATTGTTGCTGCTCGCCGCATCTCAAAGCTCGCAATTGCGAAGTAGCGCGATACGTGATCACGGCGTACTCGCGTTGACAAACTCTCGCTGTAAAAGTTGACAAGCCGCGATTACGTAATCGCGCTTGCCAAATTCCCTCGGGATCCCGCAGCAAGATCCAAAATGGCGCAGCACTCGCAAAATATCAAGAAAAATAACTCGGCAAACAATGATAAACGCCGCGCGCCGCAAAATTGTATCACCAAGAAAAAAAAAATCAGGTGCGTGCGAATTTGCGGATTTTGCGGGAAATTCGCAAATCTCGCGGATTGCAAATTTACCGAAAATCCGCAAAATCTGCGAGCGTAACGGATTTTCCGCCCATACTTACCCACAACCTTCCTTGGTCCCCTTTATTCACATCCACCCCCATTTCAGTAATATTCATGGTCATATTCTGTTCATAGTCTTTTGGGGATTTTGTTGACTCTGCTCCATCACTCCCATCCCCCACTCTTCCATTAGGATGTGGTATTTCAAGTTCTGCAGAATATACTATTATCATCGTTGTTACTAGTATTGCTGGTGCTGGTAACAATATTGCAAGGACCACTGCTTTCCAGTTACATGTGTGTCTTTCAGTAGACGGCATGACTCTGAACAAACCTGACCCTTCCCTATGCTATGCAATATTCTTGGGAATAGACCCTAAGTTTATTCTTGGTCCACTCGGGCTTGTGAATAGGCCCTAATTTTACTCTTCTTCCTCTTGGCGCTATCCAATCTGACCCATAGAGCCAAGTTTTTAACCACTGTTTTTCTCTTCTATTTAATGTCTCGAATAAGTCTAGGACCAGTAACCTCTGTTGCAAAAACGGCATGATGGAGAATGTTTAAGGTTTTGAATAATACTAGAACCAGAGCTTTCTATCGCAAAAATGGCACCATTGAGCATGTCAAAACGTTAAATCTTGCTCAGGGACTTGCTCTTGGCCCGTTGGAAAGGCAATCTCATTAAAAATTAATCTTATTAGCTCACTGATCAATAGTGGCCTTGTAATAAGTAAAGTTAATGTTGCACTTATGTCTCTCCCTGGGCACAAAATGGTTAATTGTATCCTGGACCATTGTCCGCAGGCTTGTATTGACACAGATTGAAGTCTATCAGTCCTGAGCCCTTGCATTTAGGCAGCAGTCCATTAATCATTAATCAATGTCTTCATCTTTCTGTTTGTTGGAGCGAAGGTTATATTCTCGGCGAGGCCCTGCTGTTGGTATCAGAGTTGGTGGGATCCATCCTTCGTTCTCAGGGGTCGCTTTTTTCGTCTGTGTTGCGTGGATCCACAAAGTTAGACCATCACATTTCACTGCTGTAGCCGTCGTGAGAATGACCTGCATGGGCCCCCTCCATCTAGGCTGCAATTAATTTCTCTGTGTGTGGGCCTTCACCCAAATCCAATATCCTGGTAGTAGATCGTGGGCTGGTGGAGTAGCGGCCTCTGGATGGGACTTCAGCACCTGACAATGGAGGTAACGTAAAATGTCCGTTAATTTCTTAGAGTAACACAATAAAAGGTCGTCAGTTACTGACAGTGGGGCTGTTGACTTGTGTCCTGGAATGTGCATGGGTCTGTCAAACACAATGTTGTGTGGGCTCAGCTTTGTTACTCTGTCTGGTGTACATCTCATTGCTAGTAGTGCTAAGGGCAACATGTCTACCCAGGAGAGCTCTGTTGACGCACACATTTTAGCTATCTTGTTTTTCAACACCCAATTTTTCCTCTCAACAGCGCTTGCTGCTGGTGGATGATAAGCACAATGCAATTTCTGTGTTATTGCAAGCCCCTTACATAGTCTCTTTATGACATTGGAAATAAATGCAGGCCCATTGTGGATGCAAGAAGGGAGGGTACCCCAAACCTTGGCAGTAGTTCCTTCAGTAGACACTTGGCCACGCTCTGTGCATCACAATATTTGGTGGGGTCGGCTTCTGTCCATTTGCTAAACATACAGACAATGACCAAAACATAACGGTATGTCTGAGTGGGGGGCATGTCTATAAAATCAAGCTGAAGGCTTTCAAATGGCCAGTGAGGAGGTGGGAAGTGGCCAGGCGCAGTTGGTGTACCTTTTCCGGTATTGTATTGGGCACAGAGAGAACATTGCTTGCAAAGCCTTTCTGCTGTCTGGCGAAATTTTGAGTTATCCCAACATTGAGAAAACAATCTTTTCATACCATCACGCCCCACATGTGAAGGCCCATGGAACAGTCTGCTCAATGAAGGGAGCATGGTGGAAGGCAAACATATCCTGCCATTAGTTAATGAATAGACGTACGCTATGCACACACTCAGTAATATTAAAGACGTTGGTCAATGTATAAATTCTTAAAAGTTACAAAAATATGCAGAGGAACAACAGTAGAAAACAATGATATCAATTAGATAGTAATAACAAGTAAATATGATGACAAGAGAGAATCTTGGTGTCCTTGTTTAATTATCAAAGCTTGACAACAACCAGCCGACACGTGTTTCATCGCATCACATGAATCTTCAGGTCTCTAGGTGCGCTCTTCCGGTGATAATTCCGACCCGGAAGGGCCCAAGACCAGCTGTTGTTCCAATATTCAATGGTTTACAAAAGACTTAAAACAAAATGCTTTTTAAAATCTCCCGGGAGATAGAGTATAGGCACAGTTGAACAGGTAAACTCGTCCACACCAGGAACACGGCGACCCGGGAGAAACGAGTTTACCAAGACGTCCTTGTGGTATTCCATTACCTCATGTTATCTGGAACCTTTCCATGTCACTCATCTCTGATGATGAAGACCTCTCTTTGTACCTGTGGTTGTTTAAGCTGTTCTTCCTATGAATAAATCCTGCTTGAACCTACTTTTTGTGTAGCTTCCATTTCTACACAATTATTGGCGACGTTGGGAGCAGTGATTTTCTCGAAGACAGCGTTCACTCGTTTACTTTTCTTCCTATTTCTGGCTAAATTGGATTTTGCCTACTAAGAAGAACGTTTTCTCTGTTTCTCTATTGAGAGGATTCTCCGTTATCATCTTCATTCATCCGAACAGATTGTGGACCATCATTATCCATCTGACTGACCCTCAAACGTGAGCCAGCTCAAACGTGAGTCATTTTAATTTGAATTTGATTTTCCGCTCTGTGCCTTTACTTTTCGACCGCAATATCGAGCGGTGTTACGATCCCAAATGTAACAGTAAAGATTTTGCACAGTTTGTAAGTGAAACCTTGTTTACAATTAAAGACTTTTCTCGAGCGCTGCTCGAGCGTCTTGCAGTTCGTTGTTTACAATTTAAAAGACTCACCTCAAGCGCTGCTCGAGCGCCTTCCATTCGTTTTCCTTCACGAACTCTTCACGAGGTATTTCTCGAGCCTTCTTCATCCTGCTCCATCGCCATTGTCTTTGCGGAGCCTCACTGATCATACGTGTCACTGTGCACGTCATCGCGCATTGCTGACGCTCTCGGCGGCCATCTTGCTTAAGTCTGAAGCATAATCTTCGTGTCAGTTCAAGGTTTCTCAAAACTTCATTCCTTCTTGTTTTTTTTTCAATTCTTACGGCGTTTCACAGCTATTTTTAAACAAATTAACGCTGATTTTAAAAGACATCAACAACACTTTAAGAGAGAAAAACGATGTTTGAAAAGTGAAAAGCTATTTTTAAACAAATTAACGCTCATTTTAAAAGACATCAACAGTTGAAAATTGAGAAACCCATTTCAGTAAATCTTTTACTACGGTGATTTTCACACCACCTACATTAATTCTTCTACTTTCAGGTTTTCAGGTTCAGTTAATTGCATTTTATTGTTTATATTTTTGCTCTGATTTATATGTACAAATGTCTAACATTGCAGCACCACCTCACTTTCTTCAAGTTGCGGGCGATCCTCCTATTGATTGGGATCTTTGGTTTCCCATGTTTATTGCCTATGTGGATGTTTTAGAAAAAGAGGATTGTTCAGCAAAAAGGAAACTTGCTCTTCTAAGACATTGTCTTGGTGGTGCAGGAATAAAAGAATTCGATAATCTACCACCTTTGGAAGATGCTGGTGATATGGATGTGTTTAACAAAGCTTCAAAGCAGATGAAAATCCGTTTTGGTAGACGGATAAATACCGTGATGGAAAGGTTTAAATTCTACTCTCGTGAACAGAAACAGGATGAAACAATTGAGGATTACGTGGCAGCTTTACGCTCACTTGCCTGCACTTTTTCTTTCGAAACCATATCATATGAGCAAGTCCTCAGAGACCAAATCATGATGAAAACCAAAAGTAAAAAGATCCAAGAAAGGCTTTGGTTAGGTACTGAAACTACCCTTGCTGCAGTTGTGAACATAGCTAAGGGTATAGAACATTCTGACATTTTTGTATCTGAGATAAGAGGAAAAAATTTAAAAACTAATGTTCCAGAAGTTGAAGTTGCCATTGTTAAATCCTCTTCGAATACTTTTAATCCTAGGCCTGCATTTAAGAAAGAATATGTAAAGAATGCTAGTGATAATAAGAGCTTTACCAAGAAAAGTACAATTGTTTGCTACAGACGTGGTAGTACTAACCACGTTGGTAACTACAAGGGTTGTCCTGCATGGGATAAAATCTGCATCAAATGTAAAAAGAAAGGACATTTTGGTAATGTGTGCAGATCTGGTCAAAGAATCAATTATATTTCTCCTGAAGAAGAAGAAGTTCTGAATAGTCTAAATTGCATACTTTCTGTTGATGAATGTATTCAAAATAATTTTCCTTCTTGTACAATTTTCATGGACGACAAACCTATTGACATTTTTGTCGATTTATGTGCTTGGTACACTATTATCGGCAAAGATATTTTTGAACAACTTTGGCACAACAGGGAACTCTTAAGTCCAGATATATATCCTGGTGGGTACACAGGACGTAGGATTGCATTAGAGGGTTTCTTTTGGGCTAAATTGTTTTTTAAAAATTGGGATGTCAGAGCAAAGGTTTATGTTGCTACCAAGGGTGTTTCTATTCTTAGTTGGCCTCATCAACGTGCTTTAGGGATCAAGTTGGATCCAAATTCTGTTCCACCAGTTTATGTTGAAGAGCCCCGGTATGAAAAACACATTACTGACTCGCTAGTCAATTTAACTGTGAATACTTCTAATAACTCTGATTTCACTAAGAGTGTACTCAAGAATTTCCCGAGATTTTTAACGACAAACTTGGGAAATACATTGATTTCAAGCACAAAATTGTCCTTAATGATAATGCTGTTCCTGTCAGGCATAAAGTAAGAAATGTCCCTTTAGCTTACAGATCCAAATTAAAAGAAATTCTAGACGATTTAGTAAAAAGGAACATTATAGAGCCAATTGAGTCTTCCCCTTGGGTTTCGCCTATTGTGATTTCTCTTAAGAGTTCTGGCGAACTTCGCTTATGTGCGGATTTGCGCAGCCTCAACAAGGAAATATGGATTGATAAACATCCTTTGCCAAATATTCACAAGTTAATTTCCGCATTGTCAGGCGCTACTGTTTTCTCTTCAATTGATTTGGCTAGTGCCTATCACCAAGTAGAATTAGATGAAGACTCAAGGAAATTGACTGCTTTTGTCACTCCTGAAGGCATGTTTCAGTATTTACGCATGCCTTTCGGGTTGGCTAGTGCAGCCTCCGTCTTCCAGCGTCTTATGAAAGAACTATTGACAGACTGCAAAGGGGCCATAGCTTTCCAAGACGATATTTTGATTTTTGGGAAAAACCATACTGAAAATGATGCTAATTTATCTTGTGTCTTGGAGAAAGTTCGCTCTAAGGGTCTCACTTTGAAATATAACAAGTGCAAATTCAGACAAGACAAAGTTGAGTACCTGGGACACGAAATATCAAGTCATGGAATCAAACCTAAACTTAATCATGTTCAAAATATCGTCAATGCTCCTTCTCCCAATTCCAAGAACAATTACTTTCTTTTCTAGGGCTTACTGAATTCTATGGGAAATTTGTTAAAAATTATTCGGATATTGTGCATCCCTTGAGAATTCTTCTAAAGAAAAATGCAAAATTTGTCTGGGGGAAGGAACAAGAGAATTCCTTTGTTATTTTAAAACGCAAAATTGTTGAAGCCCCATTTTTGAAACCTTACTCAGTGGGTAAAGAATGTATTGTTTACGTTGATGCAAGCAATGTCGGTTTAGGGGCTGTCCTGATGCAAAAAGACAAATTTGGGGAGTTTGTTGTCTCTTATGCTTCTCGAGCTCTACGTGATGCTGAGAAGAATTACTCAACTATAGAGAGAGAACTACTTGCTTGTACTTGGGTTTCTCAGCATTTCAGACAGTGTTTGTGGGGGACAAAATTTTCTTTAAGAACTGATCATAAACCCCTGATCTCCATGTTGACTGCTGGTGGTGGAAGAGTTCTTACTGCTCGCTTAGCGAGACTAGCGGCAAAATTACAGGAATACCGTTGTGAGGTTGTATACATTCCTGGTCGTCTAAATGTTCATGCGGATTGCATGTCGCGTTTTCCTGCCAGTGTTATTGATTTTCTTGATGAGATATTTGCTAGGGAAGGTTTACCGGAGGAACTTGTCTCTGACAATGGCCCACAATTCATTAGCAATGAGTTTGAGTGTTTTCTCAGAAACTGTGGTGTTGTTCACAAAAGAACCTCTAATTATTTTCCGCAAGCCAACGGCCAAGTTGAGAGGTTCAACAGAGTCATCAAAGAATCTTGCCAATTGGCTATAAAAAGTGGTTTAAAATGGAAAAAAGCGCTTTAGACAACTTTATTAACTTATCGGTTGTCTCCCAATTCAGTCACTGGGCTATCTCCTTTTGAATTATTGCGTGGGAGAAAACCAGGTTCTCGACTTTTTCCCTGGTGGCTAAAAGGTGATTTTCCCTACGAGGTAGACTTTAAGGTATTGAGGGAGAAAATTGGGAAATACCAGGAAAGTATGATCCAGCATTCTGCCAAAAAGAAGTGCAATGCTTGCAGCGTAAAAGTTGGTGATCGAGTGCGTGTAAAAATGGGAGGTTTGTTCCATAAGAATGTGTCTAGATGGTCTGACCCTATCAGAGTCATTGAAGTTTTTAGCAAAGCTGTCAGAGTCGAGGGGGGCAAAATATGGAATTTAAGAAGGATTTCTCTATGCAAACCCCTTGTTACCCCTTCTCAGAAATCTACTTTTCCAGAGAAATTTGTCCCACACAAACTTGTCTCTGACAGACTTGACTCAGACAAACCTGTATCAGACCATAATCCTGATGGTTTCTCTGGTACGCATGAAGTTTATGACAATTTAGGAAAGGTGATTGTAAATGATTCTGATGTTGTGCTTAATCCTGAGGCGCATCCTGTTCCTTGCATTTCTTTTGACAATCAATCGAATGTTGAGTGTGAAGACATTTCACTAAGACGTAGTGAGCGCATTAAATGTGCTCCTTCAAAGTTTAGAGATTACATTAGAACCTGATTTCTTTTTGTATTTTCTTGTTTTTTTTTTTTCCTTTTGTTTTTTTTTCCAAAGGGGGGGAGGTGTGTGGTATTCCATTACCTCATGTTATCTGGAACCTTCCCATGTCACTCATCTCTGATGATGAAGACCTCTCTTTGTACCTGTGGTTGTTTAAGCTGTTCTTCCTATGAATAAATCCTGCTTGAACCTACTTATTGTGTAGCTTCCATTTCTACAGTCCTGAATAGAACCTTTTTCACGTGACCATAGAGCTACCTCTATTGCTTCACTGCATACTACAAACCTACCGGATACAGAACAATAGCTGGTCTTGGGCCCTTCCGGGTCGGAATTATCACCGGAAGAGCGACCGATTGGCTTAAGTACAGCCACCTAGAGCCCTGAAGATTCGTGTTATGCGATGAAACACGTGTCAGCTGGTTGTTGTCAAGCTTTGATAATTAAACAAGGACACCAAGATTCTCTCTTGTCATCATATTTACTTGTTATTACTATCTAATTGATATCATTGTTTTCTACTGTTGTTCCTCTGTAATGTAATGTAATTGTAGTAATGAGGACTACACAATGAGTAGGTTCAAGCAGGTTTAATACAGGAAGACAGCTTAACAACCACAGCAGGTAACAGGTATCCTCATCCAGGAATCATAGGCCAGTACAACTCAAGGATAAACATTCCAACAGTAGGCACACTGCTGAATGACATAGGAAAGTGCTAAATGACATGTAATGGTATACCACACACCTCCCCCCCTTTAAAAAAAACAAAAAAAAACAATAATAAAAAAAAAAAAATGAAGTTCAAAAGGAATTCAAGTTCTAATAAAATCTTTGAACTTAGAAGGAGCAAACTTGGCACGTTCGCTACGTCTTAATGAGATCTCTTCACACACAACATCTGATTGATTGTCTATGACAACATTAGGAATCGGTCGAGAATCAGGATTGATTCCAAAATCAGAGTTACTTACAGTTTTTTTTTCCAAATTGTCATAAACTTCATGCGTACCAGAGAACCCATCTGAGACATGGTCTGAGAGAAGTTTCTGCATACCGGAGGAATTATCGGAAACAAGTTTCTCTGGACAATCTGAAACAAGTTTCTCTGGAAGAGAAGCCTTCTGAGAAGGAGTAACAAAGGGTTTGCATAAGGAAATCCTTCTCAAATTCCATATTTTCCCCCCTTCAACTCTGACAGCTTTGCTAAAGATTTCAATTACTTTGATGGGGTCAGACCATCTAGAGACATTCTTGTGAAACAAACCACCCATTTTAACACGAACTCGATCACCCACCTTTACACTGCAAGAATTATACTTCTTTTTGGCAGAGTGCTGGGTCATGCTTTCTTGGTATTTCCCAATCCTATTCTTTAATGCCTTGAAATCTACCTCATAGGGAGTATCACTTTTTAACCACCAGGGAAAGAGTTGAGAACCTGGTTTCCTCCCTCGCAATAATTCAAATGGGGATAAACCAGTGACAGAATTGGGAGACAACCAATAAGTTAATAAAGTAGCCTGGAGAGCTTTCTTCCACTTCAAACCACTCTTAACGGCCAATTGACAAGATTCTTGGATGACTTTGTTGAACCTTTCAACTTGGCCATTGGCTTGTGGAAAATAATTAGAAGTTCTTTTGTGAATGACACCACATTTTTTCAGAAAACACTCAAACTCATTGCTGATGAACTGTGGCCCATTGTCTGAGATAAGTTCCTCTGGCAAACCTTCTCTAGCAAAAATTTCATCAAGGAAATCAATTACATGTTCTGAGGAAATCTTCTCAACAATTTTTAATTCAGGCCACTTAGAGAAGTAGGCCACCAATAGTGTTCCCTGATCCTTCTCTTGGTGGTGGACATTCCCATGTGCCCTTCATGAGCTAATTTGCAAATCTTTTCTCTCAAACTAGAGGGAGGTATGATCTTATCAGACCTTAGGATAATGTTTTCACATAGCATTAAATCATCCTTCACTTTGTAAAACGAGCCCAACTCACCAGAGAGCTTCCTTTCTTCAGGCCAACCTTTAATCAAATATTGCTTAACCAGATTCAAGACAACGTCATTCTCCATAGCTTCTGACCAATTCTTTTCTGAAAGAATTAAAGAGCTCTCTTGATCTGAAGTTATGTTAATATCTGCAAATGAGTACGCAACATCACAGTCTATACTCTCACCAACTTCCACACTGGCTGGGAAACGGGACATACAGTCCGCGTGAACATTTAAACGACCTGGAACATAAACAACTTCACAGCGGTATTCCTGTAATTTGGCTGCTAGTCTCGCTAAACGAGCAGTAAGAACTCTCCCACCACCAGCAGCTAGCATGGTGATCAGAGGTTTATGGTCAGTTCTTAAGGAAAACTTAGTTCCCCACAGAAACTGTCTGAAATGCTGAGAAGCCCAAGTACAAGCAAGTAATTCTCTCTCTATAGTAGAGTAATTTTTCTCAGCGTCACGTAGGGCTCGAGAAGCGTAAGAAACAACAAACTCGGTAGTTTTGTCTTTTTACATTAGAACGGCCCCTAGGCCCACATTGCTTGCATCAACATAAACGATACATTCTTTACCCACAGAATAAGGTTTCAAAAACGGGGCTTCAACAATTTTTTTCTTCAATATTCCGAAGGAATTCTCTTGCTCTTTCCCCCAAACAAATTTTGCATTTTTCTTTAGAAGAATTCTTAAGGGATGCACAATATCAGAATAATTTTTAACAAATTTGCCGTAGAACTCAGTCAACCCTAAAAAGGAAAGTAACTGTTCCTTTGAACTTGGAGAAGGGGCATTCACAATATTTTGAACATGATTAATTTTAGGTTTGATTCCATGACTTGATATTTCATGTCCAAGGTACTCAACTTTGTCTTGTCTGAATTTGCACTTATTATATTTCAGAGTAAGACCCTTGGAACGGACTCTAGCCAGAACACATGAAAGATTCTCATCATGTTCAGTATGGTCTTTCCCAAAAATCAAAATATCGTCTTGAAAAGCTATGGCCCCTTTGCAGTCTGCTAATAATTCTTTCATGAGACGCTGGAAGACGGAGGCTGCACTTGCCAACCCAAAAGGCATGCGTAAATACTGAAACATGCCCTCTGGGGTAACAAAAGCAGTCAATTTCCTTGAATCTTCATCTAATTCTACTTGGTGATATGCGCTAGCCAAATCAATTGAGGAAAATACAGTAGCGCCTGACAGTGCGGAAATTAACTCATGAATATTTGGCAAAGGATGTTTATCAATCCATATCTCTTTATTGAGACTGCGCAAATCCGCACATAAACGGAGTTCGCCAGAACTCTTAAGAGAAATAACAATAGGCGAAACCCAAGGAGAAGATTCGATTGGTTCTATTATGTTCCTGTTTACTAAATCATCTAGAATTTCTTTTAACTTGGATCTATAGGCTAAAGGGACATTCCTTACCCTATGCCTGACAGGGACAGCATTATCGTTTAAAACAATTTTATGTTTGAAACCAATATATTTTCCCAATCTGTCATTAAAAATTTCAGGAAAGTTCTTCAGTACACTCTTGGTGAAATCGGTATTGCTAAATGTGTTCAAAGTTAAGTTGATTAATGAGTCGGTAACATGTTTCTCAAACCGGGGCTCATCAACATAGACTGGTGGAACAGCATTTGGATCGAGCTTTATTCCTAAAGCGCGTTGATGAGGCCAACTGAGAATAGAAACACCCTTGGTAGCCACATAAACCTTAGCTTTGATATCCCAGTTCTTAAAAAACAAATTAGGCCAAAAGAAACCCTCTAAAGCTATTCTGCGTCCTGTGTACCCACCGGGATATATGTCTGGATTTAAGAGCTCTCTCTTACTCCAAAGTTGTTCAAAAATATCCTTACCAATGATGGTGTACCAAGCACAGGAATCAACAAAAATTTCAATGGGTTTGTCATCAATGTGAAGTGTACAAGAAGGAAAATTATTTTGGATACATTCATCCACAGAAAGTATACAGTTTAGACTATTTAAAACTTCCTCTTCTTCAGGAGAAATATAATTAATTCTAAGACCAGATCTGCACACATTGCCAAAATGTCCCTTCTTTTTACATTTGACACAGATTTTATCCCAGGCAGGACAACCTTTGTAATTGCCAACATGGTTGGTGCTACCACATCTATAACAAACTATTGTGCTTTTCTTAGTAAAACTCCTATTATCACTCGAATTCTTTACATATTCCTTCTTAAAGTTAGGTCTAGTATTGAAAGTGTTCAAAGAGGAATTACCGGAATGAGTTTTAACAATGGCTACTTCAGCTTCAGGAACATTGCCTTTAACAATTTTACTTCTTATTTCAGATACAAACATTTCGGAATGTTCTATACCGTTAGCTATATTCACAACTGCAGCAAGAGTAGTCTCAGTCCCCAACCAAAGTCTTTCTTGAATCTTTTTGCTTTTTGTTTTCATCATGATTTGGTCTCTGAGAACTTGCTCGTATGATATAGTTTCGAAAGAACAAGTGCAAGCAAGTGAGCGTAAAGCTGCAACGTAATCCTCAATTGTCTCATCAGGTTTCTGTTCACGAGAATAAAACTTGAATCTTTCCATCACAGTATTTATTTGTCTACCAAAGCGAATTTTCATTTGCTTAGAAGCTTTACTGAACACATCCATATCACCGGCATCTTCCAAGGGTGGTAAATTATCGAATTCTTTTATTCCTGCACCACCAAGACAATGTCTTAAAAGAGCAAGTTTTCTTTTTGCTGAACAATCCTCTTTCTCTAATACATCAACGTAAGCAATAAACATTGGAAACCAAAGATCCCATTCAATAGGAGGATCACCTGCAACTTGAAGAAAATGAGGTGGTGCTGCAATGTTAGACATTTGTAAATAAGAGTTAAAATGGACAACGTGAACAAATGAATGAGCATAAAATAAGAATGAAAGGAATAATAATAATAGGTGTGCAAAACACAGTAATACTAGATTTGCTGAAGTGTAAATGTAATTGGTGTGCAAATCACCGTAGAAAAAGATTTGCTGAAATTATCTTTAAAAGTCGTTTTTTTCTTTTTTCCTTGTAAATGAGTGTAGTTTCTCATTCTTTAGGTCACAGTTAATTTGTTTGAAAGTCAGCGTTTTTCTGTTTAAGAAACACTTTAAATTGCCAAGAAACGCTTTAAATTGCCAAACGCTGTAGTTGAATGTAATCAGAAAACGTTTTGACGTTTTCGTAGATAATACCTCAGCCTTTACAAAGATGGCCGCCAAAAGCGTCTGTAATGCGCGATGACGTGCGCAATGACGCGTGACCCAGAATGCAATCGGTGAAAACAAAGGCAGCGCGACTCGAGAGATGCCCCGCGAGGAGAGCGGGTCGGGAAATGCCTCGTGAAAGAAAAACGGCTGACTCCAATGCGCTCGAGGTAAATTTAATCAAAAATAAACAACAGCGCTTTAATAGAGGAACGTATTTAAGCAATCGATGTGAAGTTCGTATTACTTTGAAAATAACACCGCTCGATAATGCGGTCGAAAATAGCAATTCAAAGTAGATAGTAAAGTCTGAATAACTCACGTTTGAGCTGAAACTGTAGGAGACTTCGATGATGGCAATAAAACAAATAAACACTGGTAGCCGAGGGTGACAGCAGAAAACATTTGCTTTTGATGAAGCTCCTTACTTCTCAGAAACGTGATGAAACTCCTTACTTCTCAGAAACGTTACTGTCGGTAGGCAAAATCCAATTTTGCATAAAAAATAAAAACAATTGAAACGAGTGAACGCTGTCTTCCAAACAGCACTGCTCCCGTCGTCGCCAATAATTGTGTAGTAATGAGGACTACACAATGAGTAGGTTCAAGCAGGTTTAATACAGGAAGACCGCTTAACAACCACAGCAGGTAACAGGTATCCTCATCCAGGAATCATAGGCCAGTACAACTCAAGGATAAACATTCCAACAGTAGGCACACTGCTGAATGACATAGGAAAGTTCTAAATGACATTTAATGGAATACCACAGTAATGTAATGTATGTATACTTGTAAAGCACACTGTTACCTCATTACGTGGCATCCTGGTGCTGTATACCACTGGGGAACCCGTCCTGGCTTTCCCTGTGAGAGGGTACCCCAAAGGTGAAGCCAGGCATCCCCGGCGCTGCTAGGGCCGTTGTGGAGATTAACTCCCCTCTGCCACCATGGATTTGCTTCATGGCCAGGGCCTGTAGCAGCACTCAAAATGGCCCCCAACCACATGGCCTGTCCATCCACAACAGGCCCAAAAAACGAAAATCACAGAAAAATCAGCACAATCCCATGCCATGATGTTTAAATTCAAGACAACCCACAGAAAGACTAGGCACATGCACCACTCACTACCCCTGGGCCCTGGGCATAATGGATGAAAGCTAGGCAAAATGGGTGCAGGCCTGAGAACACTGCCTGCATTCAAAATGGCCCCCTCCATCACAGCACATGGCCAGGGCCTGTAGCAGCACTCAAAATGGCCCCCAACCACATGGCCTGTCCATCCACAACAGGCTCAAAAAACGAAAATCACAGAAAAATCAACACAATCCCATGCCAAGATGTTTAAATTCAAGACAACCCACAGAAAGACTAGGCACATCCACCACTCACTACCCCTGGGCCCTGGGCATAATGGATGAAAGCTAGGCAAAATGGGTGCAGGCCTGAGAACACTGCCTGCATTCAAAATGGCCCCCTCCATCACAGCACATGGCCAGGGCCTGTAGCAGCACTCAAAATGGCCCCCAACCACATGGCCTGTCCATCCACAACAGGCCCAAAAAACGAAAATTACAGAAAAATCAGCACAATCCCATGCCATGATGTTTAAATTCAAGACAACCCACAGAAAGACTAGACACATGCACCACTCAGTACCCCTGGGCCCTGGGCATAATGGATGAAAGCTAGGCAAAATGGTGCAGGCCTGAGAACACTGCCTGCATTAAAAATGGCCCCCTCCATCACAGCACATGGCCAGGGCCTGTAGCAGCACTCAAAATGGCCTCCAACCACATGGACTGTCCATCCACAACAGGCCAAAAAAACGAAAATCACAGAAAAATCAGCACAATCCCATGCCATGATGTTTAAATTCAAGACAACCCACAGAAAGACTAGGCACATGCACCACTCACTACCCCTGGGCCCTGGGCATAATGGATGAAAGCTAGGCAAAATGGGTGCAGGCCTGAGAACACTGCCTGCATTCAAAATGGCCCCCTCCATCACAGCACATGGCCAGGGCCTGTAGCAGCACTCAAAATGGCCCCCAACCACATGTCCTGTCCATCCACAACAGGCCCAAAAAACGAAAATCACAGAAAAAACAGCACAATCCCATGCCATGATCCAGCCCCTCCATGATGTTTAAATTCAAGACAACCCACAGAAAGACTAGGCACATGCACCACTCACTACCCCGGGTGAAAAGGCCACAACAGGCCAAAAAAACGAATATCACAGAAAAATCAGCACAATCCCAAGCCACCCAGCCCCTCCATGATGTTTAAATTCAAAACACCCCACAGAAAGACTCAGTGCACCCACCACTGAGTACCCCTGGGCAAAAGGCCCCAAAACAGCCCAAAAATCGAAAATTCCAAAATTGTAGTTGCAGCAACTGTAATGCTCCAAACAAACTTACTTGTGAAATTTCTAATCCAAAAGTGATCCAAAGAAAGTCAAAAAGGCCTCAAATCCAAATATCCAGCAGCATCCACAAAAAGTAATCCTTCCAGCTCCAGATCCAAATGAAAAGTGACCAGGAGATGGACAAAGCACTGGGAGGAGCCTGCTGGACAGGAACAGGAAGACTGTGGGGCACTTCCTTCCTCCCACCCCCCGCCCCAAAATGGACTCCTCGCAAAAAAAGTGCAGGCAAATGTCATCCTAAGGAGTTATTCAGATAAAAATCATCATTTCAAGAAGGTTTATGCTGCTTGCTGATGGTTTTCTTGTGCAGAATTGCAAATTTTATATTTTCGCGTGTGCGAGATTGTTGCTGCTCGTCGCATCTCAAAGCTCGCAATTGCAAAGTACCGCAATACGTGATCACGGCGTACTCGCGTTGACAAACTCTTGCTGTAAAAGTTGACAAGCCGCGATTACGTAATAGTGCTTGCCAAATTCCCGCGGGATCCCGCAGCAAGATCCAAAATGGCGCAGCACTCGCAAAATATCAAGAAAAATTACTCGGCAAACGATGATAAACGCGCGCGCCGCAAAATTGTATCACCAAGAAAAAAAAAATCCGCTGCGTGCGAATTTGCGGATTTTGCGGGAAATTCGAAAATCTCGCGGATTGCGAATTTACCGAAAATCCGCAAAATCTGCAAGCGTAACGGATTTTCCGCCCATACTTACCCACAACCTTCCTTGGTCCCCTTTATTCACATCCACCCCCATTTCAGTAATATTCATGGTCATATTCTGTTCATAGTCTTTTGGGGATTTTGTTGGCTCTGCTCCATCACTCCCATCCCCCACTCTTCCATTAAGATGTGGTATTTCAAGTTCTGCAGAATATACTATTATCATCGTTGTTACTAGTATTGCTGGTGCTGGTAACAATATTGCAAGGACCACTGCTTTCCAGTTACATGTGTGTCTTTCAGTAGACGGCATGACTCTGAACAAACCTGACTCTTCCCTATGCTATGCAATATTCTTGGGAATAGACCCTAAGTTTATTCTTGGTCCACTCGGGCTTGTGAATAGGTCCTAATTTTATTCTTCTTCCTCTTGGCGCTATCCAATCTGACCCATAGAGCCAAGTTTTTAACCACTGTTTTTCTCTTCTATTTAAAGTCTCGAATAAGTCTAGGACCAGTAACCTCTGTTGCAAAAACGGCACGATGGAGAATGTTTAAGGTTTTGAATAATACTAGAACCAGAGCTTTCTATCGCAAAAATGGCACCATTGAGCATGTCAAAACGTTAAATCTTGCTCAGGGACTTGCTCTTGGCCCATTGGAAAGGCAATCTCATTAAAAATTAATCTTATTAGCTCACTGATCAATAGTGGCCTTGTAATTAGTAAAGTTAATGTTGCACTTATGTCTCTCCCTGGGCACAAAATGGTTAATTGTATCCTGGACCATTGTCCGCAGGCTTGTATTGACACAGATCGAAGTCTATCAGTCCTGAGCCCTTGCATTTAGGCAGCAGTCCATTAATCATTAATCAATGTCTTCATCTTTCTGTTTGTTGGAGCGAAGGTTATATTCTCTGCGAGGCCCTGTTGTTGGTATCAGAGTTGGTGGGATCCGTCCTTCGTTCTCAGGGGTCTCTTTTTTTGTGTGTGTTGTGTGGATAAACAAAGTTAGACCATCACATTTCACTGCAGTAGCCGTCGTGAGAATGACCTGCATGGGCCCCCTCCATCTAGGCTGCAAGCAATTTCTGTGTGTGTGGGCCTTCACCCAAATCCAATCCCCTGGTAGTAGATCGTGGGCTGGTGGAGTAGCGGCCTCTGGATGGGACTTCAGCACCTGACAATGGAGGTAACGTAAAATGTCTGTTAATTTCTTAGAGTAACACAATAATACTGACAGTGGGGCTGTTGACTTGTGTCCTGGAATGTGCATGGGTCTGTCAAACACAATGTTGTGTGGGCTCAGCTTTGTTACTCTGTCTGGTGTACATCTCATTGCTAGTAGTGCTAAGGGCAACATGTCTACCCAGGAGAGCTCTGTTGACGCACACATTTTAGCTATCTTGTTTTTCAACACCCAATTTTTCCTCTCAACAGCGCTTGCTGCTGGTGGATGATAAGCACAATGCAATTTCTGTGTTATTGCAAGCCCCTTACATAGTCTCTTTATGACATTGGAAATAAATGCAGGCCCATTGTGGATGCAAGAAGGGAGGGTACCCCAAACCTTGGCAGTAGTTCCTTCAGTAGACACTTGGCCACGCTCTGTGCATCACAATATTTGGTGGGGTCGGCTTCTGTCCATTTGCTAAACATACAGACAATGACCAAAACATAACGGTATGTCTGAGTGGGGGGCATGTCTATAAAATCAAGCTGAAGGCTTTCAAATGGCCAGTGAGGAGGTGGGAAGTGGCCAGGCGCAGTTGGTGTACCTTTTCCGGAATTGTATTGGGCACAGAGAGAACATTGCTTGCAAAGCCTTTCTGCTGTCTGGCGAAATTTTGAGTTATCCCATTATTGAGAAAACAATCTTTTCATACCATCACGCCCCACATGTGAAGGCCCATGGAACAGTCTGCTCATTGAAGGGAGCATGGTGGAAGGCAAACATATCCTGCCATTAGTTAATGAATAGACGTACCCTATGCACACACTCAGTAATATTAAAGACGTTGGTCAATGTATAAATTCTTAAAAGTTACACAAATATGCAGAGGAACAACAGTAGAAAACAATGATATCAATTAGATAGTAATAACAAGTAAATATGATGACAAGAGAGAATCTTGGTGTCCTTGTTTAATTATCAAAGCTTGACAACAACCAGCCGACACGTGTTTCATCGCATCACACGAATCTTCAGGTCTCTAGGTGGCTGTACTTAAGCCAATCTGTCGCTCTTCCGGTGATAATTCCGACCCGGAAGGGCCCAAGACCAGCTGTTGTTCCAATATTCAATGGTTTACAAAAGACTTAAAACGAAATGCTCTTTAAAATCTCCCGGGAGATAGAGTATAGGCACAGTTGAACAGGTAAACTCGTCCACACCAGGAACACAGCGACCCGGGAGAAAGAAGTTTACCAAGACGTCCTGAATTGAACCTTTTTCACGTGACCATAGAGCTACCTCTATTGCTTCTCTGCATACTACAAACCTACCGGATACAGAACAATAGCTGGTCTTGGGCCCTTCCGGGTCGGAATTATCACCGGAAGAGCGACCGATTGGCTTAAGTACAGCCACCTAGAGCCCTGAAGATTCGTGTTATGCGATGAAACACGTGTCGGCTGGTTGTTGTCAAGCTTTGATAATTAAACAAGGACATCAAGATTCTCTCTTGTCATCATATTTACTTGTTATTACTATCTAATTGATATCATTATTTTCTACTGTTGTTCCTCTGTAATGTAATGTAATGTAATGTAATGTAATGTATGTATACTTGTAAAGCACACTGTTACCTCGTTACGTGGCATCCTGGTGCTGTATACCACTGGGGAACCCGTCCTGGCTTTCCCTGTGAGAGGGCACCACGAAGGTGAAGCCAGGCATTCCCGGCGCTGCTAGGGCCGTTGTGGAGATTAAGCAAGCTTTTGCCCAGAGTTGCAGAGTGGGACCCATGGTTAGCGTAGGCACCTAGGCGAGAATTATCGAGTCCGCGGACATTGACCCAAGACCCTGCCGCGTCGGGAATTGAACCCTGGTCACGGGCCCACCTCTGCTTCAGGGTCTGCCGCTTTTAACCAGTGAGCCACACTTCTCCACTGCATATTTGTGTAACTTTTAAGAATTTATACATTGACCAAAGTCTTTAATATTACTGAGTGTGTGCATAGGGTACGTCTATTCATTAACTATAAGACTTGTTCATCTCGCTGACATCTTCATTGGGTCGTTACATGGTTTTCCACTCACCTAGTTGCACCACATACTATCTTTAATAGTGCTTCAATACTAGCAGTGCGCCCACTTAGATTGACATCCAAAAACCATTCTTACTGTTTGTTATATCCTGCCATTAGGCCCTACCCATAGCCCCTTCTTTGTTTGTGTGCAACCCTGTTGCGCCCACTACTCCTTTTCCTGGTTGGCTGCACTCATCTGAATATGTATTGGGTCAGAATGTAATGAACCACTATCCTCTCTGGTTTCTGCTCTGCTGCCTACTAATTGTACCATTGTTTGCTGGCAGCCTGTAAGTGCTATTCTCTTCTCTTCTTGTTCAATGAAAGCATTGCCTCCTGAAATGGGGTCTTTTGATGAGGTGTGGGCAGCACATTTTACGATATCCACTTTGAGAGGTAGTAGCAGAGCTTGGAGAAAGTCACAAATCAATTGTGCATGCTGTATCTGCTGGCCTGCTGATGTAAGGAACCCCCTCATTGACCACAGCTGGCCAAAGTCATGGACCACCCCAAAGGCATACTGGCTGTCTGTGTATATATTCACTTTCTTCCCTTCAGCCCACGCACATGCCCTTGTAAGTGCCTCGAGTTTGGCTGCCTGTGCACTCTTTGCTACTGTCAGCCTTCACCATTCCAATAATTTAGTAGCTGTGCCCACCGCATAAGATGCTTGTAGTAATCCTGTGTCATCCCTTAGGCATGACCCATCTACAAACAAATCTCCTTATGCATCTGGTAGTGGTGTATCTTTAAGGTCTGGGCGTATCTTAGTGTGCGTATCTATGGCCAAGGCACAATCATGAAAGGAATCATCTGAATCAAAATCCTCCAGCTCATGTTCTGTTGGTAACAAGCACGCAGGGTTCAGAGTTGTACATCACTTGATGATAATGTGTGGTGTCAGGAGTACCAACTCATACCTGGTGAGACGTGCATTGGTGAGATGCTGTGTCTTCGTGGATGCTAGTAGTGTGTCCACCGCATGTAGAACGTGGAGTACTAGGGTGTGTCCTAACACTAAGTTGTACGACTGTTCCACGGCAAGTGCTGCAGCTGCCACTGCATTCAGAGACGGTGGGAGCCCTGAGGCCACTGGGTCTAGCCTGGCAGAGTAATAGGCCACTGGGTGGTAGAAGGCTCCATGTTTCAGAGCCAAGACCCCCATTGAGCACCCTCCCTTCTCGTGACAAAACATGTGAAAATCCTTGCTATTGTCCCGTATGCCTAGTGCTGTTGCTTCCCTCAATCCTCTTTTCAGCTCATTGAAGGCTGTCTCACATTCTTGTGACCAGGGTACAGTGTCAGGTATGTCTTTGTGTGTGAGTGCCTGTAAGAGTTTCGCAATAAGAGAGAAATTCGGTATCCAGTGACAACAGTACCCTGCAACACCTAAGAATGCCCTAACCTCCTTCTGAGTGCGGGGTCTGGGAAAATGGGTGATTGTGGAAATTCTGTGTGGCAGCAGTTTTCTTGTTCCTTCTGTTAACTCATAGCCTAGGTACTTCACAGAGTTGAGGAAAAACTGTAACTTCTTTGGGGAGACTTTGTATCCCTTTAGTGCCAAGTGGCACCGAACGGTGATGGTGTATTTTACATAAGCTTCCCTCGAGGGCGAGGCCAATAGTAAATCGTCAATATACTGGATAAGCGTGGATCGCTCCTTAAGTTCCAGGGAGTCTAAATCTGTTTTTAAGGCATGTGTGAAGATGGAGGGTGACTCTGTAAAGCCCTGCACGAGCCTTGTCCAACATAATATCTTCTGTCTAAAGCTAAAGGAGAAAAAATGTTGGCTGTCCGGGTGCAAGGGGATGGTAAAGAAGGCGGAGCTAAGATCCATAACTGTGAAGCTGGTGGCTGTCACTGGGATGTTAGATAATATTGTTGCTGGGTTTGGGACCACTGGGAAAGAGGGCAACACTATTTTGTTCAAGTCTCTCAGCTCTTGTGTGAATCTATAGACAGAGGCCCCATTCGGGAGTATCGGTGTGTTACATTGACTGTATGGAATCTCTCTGAAAATTCCTTGCTTTAGGAGGAACTGTATGACTGGTTCGATGCCTTCCTCCCCCTCTTTGGAGATTTTGTATACTCTTGGGAGAATTGCCCCTGGCTTTAGTTTTATCTGTACCGGTGGGTAGTTCAATACCCGCCTACCGTCATTGGCACTTGTTTCCCAGACTTCAGGCGGCACACAATGGCGTAGTTCTGGTGGTATTGTGGGGTCTGTGCATGTCATGAAGGCTTGTAACATTAGGCCATTTGCCTTGCTCTCTAGAAAGACCCCTGTTGGGGAGCAGTGTATGGTGCATTGCAATTTGCATAACAAATCTCTCCCCAGCAAATTCGCAGGGCAAAATCTGCTAAGATTAAACTGGTGGTACACTGTTAGTGTGCCTACTACAAACTGTAGTGGCTCAGTAAGGTATTCTGTAATATGTTGGCCAGTCATGCCTACTGCGGTTATCGTAGTCCTAGAAAGTGGAGCCTCGGGTGTTGTTAGTTCCTTCAGCATTGATCTTTGTGTCCCTGTGTCAATTAGAAATGGAACAACCCTACCCAATATTTCTCCCTCTACATATGGTCCGGATTGATCAACTGCTATTGCGGGTGCTATCACGCAGTTTCCCACTTTCAGGCATCCATGGAATGATGTTGGGTCCGGTGGTAGAGGCCAGTCATTGGTAACCGGTGTCCACCCTTGTCAAGTCAAGTCAAGTCATAAGATTTGTATAGCGCACTACATACCCAGAGGGTTTCAAGGCGCTTAGGAAGGGGAGGAGGATCATTTGTCAAATATCCACGTTTTAAGCTGCTTTCTAAACGCTAGGTGATTCTGGGTGAGGCGAAGGTAAGCGGGGAGTGAGTTCCATGTTTTGGCAGCCAGGTATGAAAAGGATCTGCCTCCCATGGTGGTCTTGTTGATGCGAGGTACAGTGGCGAGGGCTTGGCTGGAAGAGCGAAGTTGGCGGGAGGGGGTGTAGAAGGACAGTCGGGAGTTGAGGCTATCTGGTCCGATGTCGTAGAGTGATTTGTGTGCGTGGGTGAGCAGTCGGAAAGTGATCCTCTTATTGACGGGTAGCCAGTGGAGGTCTTTAAGGTGACCAGAGATGTGTTCGTTGCGTGGGATGTCTAATATGAGCCTGGCTGAGGCGTTTTGGATTCGTTGTAGTTTCTTCTGGAGTTTAGCGGTGGTACCTGCGTAGAGGGTGTTTCCGTAGTCCAGTCGGCTCGTGACTAGAGCGTGGGTGACTGTTTTCCTTGTTTCGGAGGGGATCCAGCGAAATGTTTTTCTGAGCATGCGAAGAATGTTAAAGCAGGAAGAGGATACGGCGTTGACTTGTCTGTTCATTGAGAGTGAAGAATCCAGGATGACGCCAAGGTTCCGTGCGTGGTCTGTCGGGATGGGTGCTTTTCCGAGGGCTTCCGGCCACCAGGAGTCGTCCCATGCAGAGGGGGATGTACCTAAGATGAGGACTTCTGTTTTGTCTGAGTTCAGTTTCAGACGGCTTTGTTTCATCCATTCGGCGACTTCTTTCATTCCTTCGTGTAAGTTAGTTTTGGCGGTGCTGGGGTCCTTGGTGAGAGAAAGGATCAGTTGAGTGTCATCCGCGTAAGAGATGATGTTGAGGTTGTGTTGGCGGGCGATGGCCGCGAGGGGGCTCATGTATACGTTGAAGAGGGTGGGACTGAGTGAGGATCCTTGAGGTACACCGCAGATGACTTCAGTGGCCTCTGACTTGAATGGAAGCTGAGATCGGCCCTGGACCAGGGTTCAATTCCCTGCCTCGGCAGGTCTTGGGCTCAAAAATTCCACGGACTCGATAATTCTCGCTCCGGTGCCTTCTCGACTCACGGGTTCACACTCTGCGACTCTGGGCAATAGCTTGCTTAATCTCCACAACGGCCCCTCGCGGCGGGATGCCTGGCTTTCACCTTGTGGACACCCTGCCGGGGTTATCTCACAGGGGAATACCAGGACGGGTTCCCTAAGCAATCGCCGGGAAACCCTTTGTGGGTAGCTGTGCGCTATATAAGCTCAAATACATTTACATTTACATGGTGGGAGGCGGACTCTCTGGGTTCTTCCGGTGAGGAACGACGTGATCCATTCCAGTGCTTTTCCTTGGATTCCGATGTTTCTGAGGCGTTGTAAAAGGGTGCTGTGGCAGACTGTGTCGAAGGCTGCAGAGAGGTCGAGGAGGATGAGGGCGACTGTGTCTCCATTGTCCAGTAGAGTTCGAATGTCGTCTGTTGCTGCGATGAGGGCGGTCTCAGTGCTGTGTTTGGCTCGGAAGCCAGATTGTGAGGGGTCGAGTGATTTGTTGGCTTCGAGGAAGGCTGCGAGCTGGTTGTTGACGGCTTTCTCAATGACTTTGGCCGGGAATGGAAGAAGCGAGATGGGACGGTAGTTTTTGAGTTCGGTGGGGTCTGCTGTTGGTTTTTTCAGAAGGGCGGTGAGTTCAGCGTGTTTCCAGTCTTCTGGGAAGGTAGCGGAGTTGAAGGAGCAGTTGATGACGTCTCGGAGGTGCGGAGCTATAACGGAGTCTGCTTTGTTGAAGATGTGGTGAGGGCATGGGTCTGTGGGGGATCCAGAGTGGATGGAATTCATCAGGCGGATGGTGTCCTCAGTGGAGATTGGGTTCCAGGCGTTGAGGGTGTTTACGGGGGAAGATGGTCAGCAGATGGTAGGGTGGGTTGGCTTCCGGATTGGTTGTCGAAGCTGTTGTGGATGTCAGCAATCTTGTTGTGGAAAAAAGAGGCTAGGGAGTCGCAGAGGGTTTGAGAGGGGGTGATGTCGTTGGAGTTGGCCGAGGGGTTGGAAAATTCCTTGACGATGTTGAAAAGTTCCTTGCTGTTGTGGGCGTTGTTGTCAAGTCGATCCTTGAATGCTGTTTTCTTGGCTTTACTGATAAGTTGGTGGTGAGTATGGGTGGCGCTTTTGAAGGCGTCCTTGTTGCTGGTGGATGGGTCTTTTTTCCAGGCCTTTTCAAGGGAGCGGCATAGTTTCTTGGACTTCTTGAGGTCGTCGTTGAACCATGCGGCCTTCTTGATGCCAAGTTTGTGTTGACGTTTTTTCAGTGGTGCTAAGGTGTCGGCGGTGTTGGATAACCAAAGGGTGAGGTTGGAGGCGGCTTCGTTGGCGTTAGAAGAGAGGGCTGGGGAGGTTCGAAGGAGCGATGTGGAGATCTGATCCGTGGTGATTTTGTTCCAGTTTCTTTGTAGAGTTGGTTGGGGGTGGATGATGGGTTTCGGCTTGTTGTAGGTGAAGTGAACGCAGCTGTGGTCAGTCCAGAGGAGATCCGTAGTGTGGCTGAAGGAGACATGGTTGCTGGAGGTGAAGATGGGGTCGAGTGTGTGACCTGCGATGTGGGTGGGGGAAGTGACCAGTTGTTTAAGTCCGAGGTTGGCGAGGTTGTCCAAGAGGGTGGTGGTGTTGCGGTCGTTGTTCTTTTCAAGGTGAAAGTTGAGGTCTCCCAGAAGGATGTAATCTTTGGAGGGGAGCGCGTGTGGAGTGATGAAGTCCGTGATGTCTTCACTGAATTTTGCGCGGGGTCCTGGTGGTCTGTAGAGGAGGGTGCCTCTAAGAGTTGTCTTGGGATCGATGTGGATCTGGAAGTGAAGGTGTTTGGAGTTAGTGAGGTTGGCGTCGGAGCTGGTGGAGATGCGGATGGATTTCTTATGGACGATAGCGATTCCTCCTCCTGTATGGTCGGTGCGGTCCTTGCGTGTGATCTTATAGTCATCAGGGATAGCGATGGCGATGTCAGGTGCGGAGGAAGCGTTCATCCATGTTTCCGTTAGGAAGGCGACGTCTGGAGAGACGGTGTCTAGTAGATTCCATAGGTCAATGGCGTGTCTGTGGACCGAGCGGGTGTTGAGAAGGATGCAATGTAGGTGGTTGGGGTCGGGAATCTGTGGTGTGGTCGTAGCGGAGATGTTGTCGGTGCCGCTGAATTTGCAGGAGATGCAGGAGAACGGTCCATGGGTGCGTCCGGGAGCGGCTTGGACGCAGTTGGGGGCGCGACCTGGATTAAGGGCTAGGAGGGTGGCGGCATCGTAGGTAACGCGGGGGGGCTGGGCAGCGCGAGGGGCAGGGGCTCTGGCGCTGGGCGCGGTCCAGGCGCGGACGGGCGTAGACGGGCTTACCTTTGGCGCACCTTCGGCGCGGGTTGGGCGCGGTCACTGCGCGTGAACGCTGCGCGCTTGGGCTGCTGTCATATATGGATAGTGGAAGGGGAGGGGCGAGGGCGGTTCAGCTGGGAGGCGGGTCGGGCTCACGAGGGCTACAATAACAAACAAAATGGAGGCGGGGGGGAGCACAGCCGAGCGCTGGAGGAAAGCGCGCTAAACAAGGTGAAAACAGCGCTAAATTCCCAATTCTATTGCTAAACAAGCTGAGCGACACACAGGCAGACAGCAGGCAAAGCGATTCAGCACTTTTAAAGCAGTATTAAGCAAGGCAGCAGAAAACGATACCATATGTCTCCAGGGGACACTGGGAGCGACCACCCTGCTCGAGGGAGAGGAGCGAGTCACGCAGTATTCAGGAGGGGAGCGCTGTTTACGGTCAGTGGGAGGGCGGTTCAGCTGGGAGGCGGGTCGGGCTCACGAGGGCTACAATAACAAACAAAATGGAGGCGGGGGGGAGCACAGCCGAGCGCTGGAGGAAAGCGCGCTAAACAAGGTGAAAACAGCGCTAAATTCCCAATTCTATTGCTAAACAAGCTGAGCGACACACAGGCAGACAGCAGGCATAGCGATTCAGCACTTTTAAAGCAGTATTAAGCAAGGCAGCAGAAAACGATACCATATGTCTCCAGGGGACACTGGGAGCGACCACCCTGCTCGAGGGAGAGGAGCGAGTCACGCAGTATTCAGGAGGGGAGCGCTGTTTACGGTCAGTGGGAGGGCGGTTCAGCTGGGAGGCGGGTCGGGCTCACGAGGGCTACAATAACAAACAAAATGGAGGCGGGGGGGAGCACAGCCGAGCGCTGGAGGAAAGCTCGCTAAACAAGGTGAAAACAGCGCTAAATTCCCAATTCTATTGCTAAACAAGCTGAGCGACACACAGGCAGACAGCAGGCAAAGCGATTCAGCACTTTTAAAGCAGTATTAAGCAAGGCAGCAGAAAACGATACCATATGTCTCCAGGGGACACTGGGAGCGACCACCCTGCTCGAGGGAGAGGAGCGAGTCACGCAGTATTCAGGAGGGGAGCGCTGTTTACGGTCAGTGGGAGGGCGGTTCAGCTGGGAGACGGGTCGGGCTCACGAGGGCTACAATAACAAACAAAATGGAGGCGGGGGGGAGCACAGCCGAGCGCTGGAGGAAAGCGCGCTAAACAAGGTGAAAACAGCGCTAAATTCCCAATTCTATTGCTAAACAAGCTGAGCGACACACAGGCAGACAGCAGGCAAAGCGATTCAGCACTTTTAAAGCAGTATTAAGCAAGGCAGCAGAAAACGATACCATATGTCTCCAGGGGACACTGGGAGCGACCACCCTGCTCGAGGGAGAGGAGCGAGTCACGCATTATTCAGGAGGGGAGCGCTGTTTACGGTCAGTGGGAGGGCAGTTCAGCTGGGAGGCGGGTCGGGCTCACGAGGGCTACAATAACAAACAAAATGGAGGCGGGGGGAGCACAGCCGAGCGCTGGAGGAAAGCGCGCTAAACAAGGTGAAAACAGCGCTAAATTCCCAATTCTATTGCTAAACAAGCTGAGCGACACACAGGCAGACAGCAGGCAAAGCGATTCAGCACTTTTAAAGCAGTATTAAGCAAGGCAGCAGAAAACGATACCATATGTCTCCAGGGGACACTGGGAGCGACCACCCTGCTCCACCATTGCTGCTGGGACTAATTTTCCTGTTGCGCATTGTCTCGGTACCCTGTGTGCCGAGTGTTGTTTGTGTGCTGGTGTCTGCCCTCTTGCCCGCTGTTCTGTTTGTACCTACTGTCCTCATTTCTTTTCTTTAATCTGCTTTCCAATGATTGGGGTCCTTACAATAGAAACATGATGTTCCCTGTGGTGGCAGGGAGGCTGACCTGCGAGGTAAGAAAGGAGCCCTACTGATCTGTTGTTTTCCTACGCCACGTGCCCATCCTCTGCTCCTTTCCCTTCCCCTGCTATTGCTGTACAACCGTTCTTGTGCCACCATTAGCCTCACTTTTTCTTTCTTTAATTTTTCTGTCTCCATCGCCTGCGCACTAGACTGGAAATCTGAGCAGTCTGCTAGCAGACAAAAGAAGTTTGCTAGTGTGTTCTGATGGGTGGTGTGAGACCTTGTACAAATGTAGTTACCAGGGCGAGCATTGCATCCCCCATGGGGTTTTTCAATCCACTGTTCTGCCTAAGTATGGGCAAAATTTGCGAATTCACGATCCGCGAATTGGTGCAAAAGCAAACTCGCAATTCGCAAAATTTGCGAATTCGTTCAAATTTGCGAATTTGCTGTTTTTGCCTGTTCGCGAGGGTTTTGTACAAGTTCGGGAACGCAAACTTACTTGTGTGGTCGCAACGGTCGCAACCATGTTGTTTCTAAGTGTCCAGCCTGTTTGCAACCCTGTGGTTCATCGTGGCCACCCTCCGGTTCATCACTGCCACCCTCTGGTTCACCAATGCCACCCTCTGGTTTGCCACTGCCTCCCTCTGGATCATCACTGCCACCCTCTGGTTCATCACTGCCACCCTCTGGTTTGCCACTGCCTCCCTCTGGATCATCACTGTCCCCCTCTGGTTTATCACAGCACCCCCTGGTTCATCACTGCCACCCTCTGGTTGATCACTGCCATCCTCTGGTTCATCCCTGCCACCCTCTGGTTCATCACTGCCATCCTCTGGTTCATCACAGTGTAGGAAGGTGGATACCTGACTATGGTTACCCCAGATTTTTTTGCCTAGCGTTTAGCTGGTTTTCGACTTAGTTGGCCTGGGATCCTGCTAATCAGGGCCCCAGGCTGTCTGCTCTCTCTGTAAAATTCTTATCCATGTACTTTAGGTACATTATCAATTGGGATTGGATCACCTTATCAGCCCTTGTACAGAGTACTATAGGTACCCAGGGCATAGGTGCATCCAAGGCCTACCAGGGGCTGCAGCATATCTTTTGCCACCCCATGGCTGGCTATCCAAACTGACACAACTGGCTGATCACTCAGCTGGAGCAAGATGGTGTAATCACCCCTTGCTTAGATATAGTATACCTATATCTAAAGCTATATCTGGACACATATGCACCTATAAGTCACTCCTATGGCAGGCCTTAACAATCCTGGAGGCAGAGTGCTTGGTTTTATGTGAGGGTGCTCTAGCATGAGATGAGACCGTCTGCAGCTTTCGAAACCATGTCCTTTAGCTGTTCTGGGATATTGCCATACCCTATACTCTTAAGTGCATTATAATCCCCACGGTTACTTGCTAACTTTGGTTTGGCTTTATCGAAACATGTCGTGTAAGGTGTCATATGCTTTGGAATACTACCCCCGCCAATTCTGCTAAAGAAGGTAGAATTCCACCCTTCTAGAGGGAGAAGACATGTTGGTTTGCTTTAAACGTGGTTAAATCTAACCAGAGCCTCAGCATCACAAAATGGATGCTGCTGCCACAGACACAAGTCTGGCCTCCTGCTGCTGACTGAAACTCCAGCAGAGGAGGCCTGGACAATAGGTTTCCTGTTGCAGGGAGGAGTTACACCTCCCCAGACAGGAGATAGTGGATTGGGGCAGGGAGGGCTGAATGAAACTAGACACTGCCTGGGGCACACAAGGTGTCCCATGCAAAGTCCAGTTCAAACCGGTGCTGGAGCTCTCCAGCCCCAACTCTGCCGCAAAACTGGACAAAGGGAAAGGGGTGTAACCACCCCCTTCCTGGGTCCCACCCATAGGAGGGAACTAGCAGGAGATCCAGCCCCTAGATTTCGAATTAAGTTAGGAGCTGTACCAATGCAAACCAGATCCTCCTGACTGAAACTTTGAAACAAAACTCTGGACTCTTTGACATCCCACTCGACTTGGAAGACTAAAGAATCTCCTTTGTGGTCAAGGAGTGGCCACCCTGTGCAAGCAGGCACCATCAGCGCATCGAGACTTTTTTTGCCGTTGCTCCTGCCGGAGCTCGAACAACAAAGATCGACAAGACCCAGACTCCCAAACATCCAACAGCCCAATCCACAGTCCTGGCAAAGCTGAGACCCGTGGAGGGGACGAGAGACGTGGGACCGGCCATCTTGAAAAGTCAACGAAGTGCTTCCTGTACAGCTCCCGAGGCACCCTCGATGCTGTGCTTTGAGGTTTGAGAAGCCTAACCCCTGTGCAGCCTGTGCTTCAAAGATCATCCCTCCACTCTCACCGAGTGCTGCGTGGGTCCCTTTTGCACTTTTCCTGCTAGATGCATTGTCTGGTCGCTTGCCCGTTGGCTAGTGGCCTCTGTGACGATGATCCATCAAAACTACACTGTTGGTCTGGTTGCTCCAGACTGGCCCTAGCTCTCCTGAAAAGGAGCCATCGATCTGACCTTCCCAGTTTGATCCAGAAGACATCTTCGAGTTCTTCTTGGGTTGTATTTGCCAAGGTTTGGTGACTCCAATTTGAGAACCGACACCGCCCACAGCAAGAGCCTTTATGGGACAGCTCATATCCCCCAGCTGGTCATCTTCGATCCTTCCTGGTCCACGTGACAGTGGAGACAAACAACTTGACAGCACCTGATTGCAACCCGCCACTGCCTGGTTCCGTCCTGGTTCCATCCTGGTCACTGGCTAGTGACCTAGACTCTGTCCCCTCTGCTTTCAGGTACTCTACATCTTCGATCCACCCTTGGATCCAACCGGACTCTTCTCTCCTGGCTGCCTGCAGCATCTTTACCTCCAGGCTCCATAGAACTCCACAATGAAACCAGAGGCACTTTGGCACCTATGCAACTGCTTCCTGTGGGTGAGGTAACTAGAATACACCGGTGCTCCTATAGTGGTTTACACCTCTAGTGTCCTAGTTTTTAGTGGCTAAGTTCTAGTCCAGTCGGAAGACTCCTAAACCTATAACTTTCTGATTTTTAAGCACCATTGACTTGTATGGTAAACGTGGTTGCCTATAGACACTGCACCCGCATCCTGTGGGCCTCCTATGTCCTAACCTTTGTTAGTCCAGTGTAGGCCCAGCGATTCCCTAGACCCTAGTCCTGTTTATTGTGAGTGACGTGGTACTTATACCACTTTCATAATATATGGTTTGAGTGGCCACCCGGCCTATCCATAATTGTGCATCTTATTGTATGTTATACTGTGTTCTTTGTTTAACGCTTGTGCTCCTGTGCTCATAAAGAGTCAAGGGGATTATTCTAGAAATAAATACATATATTTTATAATATATAACTTGTGTGGTGTACTTTCATTTGGTATTTAAAGGATTGCATATGGTAAAACAGCTGGCTTCACATGCCCTCTTAAGTTTAGCCTAAAACTGCTTTTGTCCATACTACCACTAGAATAGCTGGTCTATAAGGTTGACTTACAACAAATCACCATACGGGTCATTTGGACTGGTGCAAGGTGCTCATTAGAAAAGTGATCATCATATACCAGGCCAACTTCTCACACACAGCACCCTCTGGTTCGCCACTGCCATCCTCTGGTTCATCCCTGCCACCCTCTGCCTCATCACTGCCACCCTCTGGTTTGCCACTGCCACCCTCTGGATCATCACTGCCACCCTATGCTTCCCCAGTGCCACCCTCTGGTTAATCACTGCCACCCTCTGGTTGATCACTGCCACCCTCTGGTTCAAGGCTGCAACCCTCTAGTTGATCACTGTCTTCCTCTGGTTCATCCCTGCCACCCTCTGGTTCATCCCTGCCACCCTCTGGTTCATCACTGCCACCTTCTGGTTGAACACTGCCATCCTCTGGCTCATCCCTGCCACCCTCTGGTTTGCCACTGCCACCCTCTGGATCCTCACTGCCCCCCTCTGGTTCACCACTATCACCATATTGTTCACCACTGTAAATTATGGGGGGAAAGCAAAGCACACCTTCCCAGCCTGAACTGAGATGAATTCATTTGAGGGTGGTTAATGTGTCACTAAATTTGAGCTTCAAGTCTGACACCTGCTTCCTTAGCTGTAAGTGTTTAATGTTGCAGTTTAATGTTTTTTTACAGGAGCATTGTGCCATACTTGTAACTATTCTCTGACCCTGCATTGAGGGTCAGAGCAGGGTCAGAGAATAGTTGCTAGTAGGCAACTGAACTTTGGAGGGGTACCTCAGGAAGTACTACAGGGAATGGTTACAAATTAGCTTGAACTTTTGCACCTGCTAAGTGCTTTCAGTTTTGCCCCAAAAAAATGTCTGCAATTTCACGAGATTTGCGGGGAGAAAATTCACTCGAAATCGAACTTGCAATCTGCGAATTTGTGCGAATTTACGGATTTCTTTTTTTTGCGTGTTTGTCCGGTTTTTTGCTTATTTGCGGACCGCTTGCAGCACACCGCCCATGCGGTCGTTCATGGGCGCGGCCAACTTGTGCGCGTTGCGTATTTCCAGTTCCGGCAGCGAGGTGCATAGTCGCGTTCTGCGTATTCCGCGATTACGTGTTCGCTTGCGTTTGTGCATGCTCGCGGGGGAAATAGCTCGCAAACTCACCCATGCGGTCCTCTACGGGCGCGGCCATCTTGTTTTTCAGTCATTGCTATGGTTTTGGGCATGCTATACTTTCAATCTGTCTTGAATCTTTGCAATCCTTTGTTATTCTGAACTTTTTTTGCTCTTTTTTGCTTTTTAGCTATCTTTCTATTTTCCTGCATCTATATTTTGTGTTTTTTTTAACTTTTTGTTACTTTTTTACCTACTTTATTTGTTTAACTCTCACTTACTTTTTTTTCTCCATTTTTTCACACCTATTTCTTTCCTTCTTCTCTTGTGCTCAGGACCATGGCAATGGGAGCCAGCTTTGACAAGGGGAAGGGCCAGCACCCCATAGCCGGCTCCCTTGTGGCCGTTTGAGGGGGGAGGATGTGACGCCCAGGGAGTTCTTATCTGCGGTGGAGGTGGCCGCATTGATATTCTTTGTCTGCGCCACCTTCCTAAGACCGTGGCAGCAGGGGGCAGGCCCGGTCAAGGGTATGGCCTCCTAGAGCGTCGCCAGCATTGGGATAAGGTATGCCGGGCCATGCACAGGAAGTCGAGGGTCCGGCGCACCTACGACCAAGCGACGCACCGGTGGGCTGACATCCTCGACCTGGAGCAGGACCTGCTCCACGTGCTCGGCGTGTAGGTCCCTGGCCTAGGTGAGTACTAGTAGCTATTTATGAACTCCTTTTTTTTTCTCCTGGTCTGTGATATATTGCTAATATGTGTTTTTCACGCAGATGAAGAATGCTGCCACTTTGCAGTTGCGTGCCTGCTCAGTGGCGTTGCTCCTATGCTTACTTGTTTGCAACTTTGTGCACATTTTTTCTGAATATGTATGAGTGTAGTGCTTTAAATTACTGCGTAATGCTAGTGAGACTAGAGACTCAAGTTTAGACGTTCCTTTGTACTCCTGCTGCCATTAAGAAGAAGAGATAGGGGGGGATTCATAGGTTTAGTCGAATATGACTTGTTATTAGTACGTAGTAGGACATTTTTTAGTGGTCTGCACTCTGCAGTCATTATGACGGACTGTGTCTGTCATGTGCGCCGCCTGCTGCTGAATGCTGGCAGTCATACTAAAACCGTTTTGTTGTTGGTTTAGCTAGTGATGTACCTAAGTTTCCAAGTAGACGGTCTGCGAATCAAGCAATACTGTACTACTATCCTACTAGTTGACCAGATCAGATAGGTCAATACATGTAGGGCAATTCTTGCTAATTTGTTTCCCCGAGATAATTTAAGACTGTGTTCAAAGAAATCAAATATTTCACGGGACTTCATCCATGTTTATTTATTTTTTTTTCATGATCATCAGCACCTCCCAGGGGCACGAAGACCAGCCAGACTCCGGCAGAACAGAGTTGGCAGAAAGTCCAGGAACGGTCCTCTGCTGGCCCTAGTAAGTTCTTGTGTGTTTAATTTACTTATACTTCCCTTACTTTTATAGCTTCAACTCATTCCAAACTGTTTCCCAATATTATCTTTTACAAAATACTCTGTGGCATATTTGGAATGACTTGAGCATCCCTGCGTATCACCAGGGATGCGCCAGCAATAAGTGTGCGCCATGCCTCCGTCACCCAAGATGCACTGCATTTACAATGCGATGCACCATGGTTCAATTCTGTACTCTAAAGGCGTCACATTGCTGGAGTTGCAGCGCAAGTGCGAGGCAGCACCAGCAATGCTCTAGGTGGGGCCCATTTTGCTAATGCTGCATCAAGCCTTACGGCTTCTTCAAGCAGGCGCAGGGGTTTGACGTACCATTGGCCTAAAAATGACTGATTAAAATCTTGAAGATTTCACTCAGCCACTTTTAGCATGGGTTCCAGAGCAGGAACGGCCACCCCTGCGGCGGCACGCCTCCTTAAGGCGCAGAGCTTTACAACGTCACTCATCTCCTAGATGACTCACGTTGTAAAAACCCCCACCATGGTGCATCTTTTACGCCGCCGCTGCGTGACAAAAGTGATTTGGCGGCGTAAAAAGAGAAGTGTGGCTCAATGATTAGAGCGGCAGACCCTGATGCAGAGATCTAGCCCGGGACCAGGGTTCAATTCCCCGCCTCGGCGGGTCTTGGGCTCAAAATTCCACAGACCTGATAATTCTCGCCTCGGTGCCTATACCAATCATGGAGTCCCACTATGCAACTCTGGGCAATAGCTTGCTTAATCTCCACAACGGCCCCCACAACGCTAAGGATGCCTGGCCTCCACCTTGGGGGTGCCCAGGAGTGGACGCCTCACAGGGAAAGCCAGGATGGGTTCCACAGCGGTATTCGTACAAGCGCCTTGAGACCCTTGCGGGTGAGTAGTGCGCTATACAAGTATCAATTTACATTTACATTACATTACATTACTTTACAAAAGATGTGCTAGGGCCTTGTAAATCTGCCCCTTAGTCTTTTATCTTCTTGTACACTGTGTTTCTACATTCCTATCCTGCCTTTCTACCATCACTGTATATGCTACTACTATTTATTATTATTAATTTCGGAGTGTTTCAGTGTAGATAGCTAAGCTTGCCCATTCAGTAAACGGTGTTAAACAAAACTCTGATCATGCAATAGCTGTAGAGTCATGCAGTGCAGTCCTCTGTGTTGCCCTTGTTGTATATGCTAGTGTTTTTAATGTTAGTGCTTTGACAATTTATAACAACAAAATGTCAATGTTCACCAAGAAGACGCTATTAATTGGCGATATGATAGTAGTACATACCACGTAGTCCATACCGCTAGTGTTTCATGGACTATTCTGTACATACAGAAGTATGGAGAAGAGAAATAGGACATTGTTTATGATAGATAGGTGCAGTTTGATCTTTTCCACATCCTCGTTCCTAACTCCTACGTAACTGTGCGTGACTCGGGAGCCATCACCTTGTTGAAACTTCAAGTCCTCGTATTGGTGTGACTTTGAGGAGTAGCTGGTTCGGTCTGCAGAGATTCATGTTGCACATTCACGATCTGTGGCTTCTTGTTTCACTATTTCTCTTCCATTATGAATTGGAAAATGTGGTGGTGTATGGCACCTAAAAATGTGACTTGTATTTCATAGGCGTCACAACATCAGATGCGGCACCTACCACCACCAGTGCCGGGGCCAGCAGCAGCGCGGAGGGGTCTGCTCAAGTGGCGGATGCAGCAGTGTCACAAGTTCCACCTGGAGGAGCTGAGGGGGATGGCGCAGCAGCGGCGGATGGTGGTAAGTTATTATACTCCTAAGATCTTGACATTTTAGAGTATGATCGCAAAGGAGTGTATGATGTACTGCACAATAGACTTTTCAGTTCAACAAGAAGACTGTACTGTAAAGAACAGTTACTTATTTAGAACTACATTTTAGGCAATCACGGATAAAACAGTCACCATAGAATTATCAATCGCATTAGAGGTGGAAGTTCTCGAGTAAGCAAAGGCCCCCTCAATTTGACTTCAAATCAGCTGTAAAACTTTCATTGTGAAGCCAAGTAATCTCAGATGAAATTGCAGGGATGTGATGATCGAAAAGGGAAAGAACTTAGGGTCAAAGAAAGGAAGGACTGTTGGAGGAGAAATGGTAAAGGGACTGCCTGTGTGGGTGGATCAGAAAATCCATGTGTGGTGACCATTACAATATGTATCATTGTGGTCAACCTCAAATGCAATTCAAGAGGGTGCTTTACCAAAGAAATTGAAAAGATGCTTACTTTCTTCTTAGGAAAAAATAAAGTTGTTATAGTAGAGACATTAAGTAGAATGATAGACGTTTAATTTTGAAGCCTGTATGTTATCTTGTACTTCCACAGACATAGCTGAGGTGTAGGTAAGTAGATCAGACGCTCAGTGTATGAATAGTGTTACTTTTTTCAAACAGCATGTCCGTGCCAGAATTGCAAACCAGAGGAAATGTAAAAAAAGTTCAAGTTATGATTGTTCTGAAACTCGCCCTTGCCTAAAGTAACAATACAGTACTTTACAAGCACAGCATATATTGTGTATGGTTTGTGTAGTTGACCATTATATCAAGTCAAGTCCCTTCCAGTGTCAATTATGGTTACCACACTCACTCCCTATGTTCATTTTTTTATTTCTGCTTTGTTAATCATGGGTGGACTATCGCTGTTGTTCACTCAATCTATCACAACTATCCACCTAAACTCATCCTCATCCATCATATAAGCACTGAAGACATCATGTGCTTGGCTGGATACAATCAGAAAAGAATAATCTTCATGTTCCTTGTAGTACAGAAGGGCCAGTGGGGCCAGTGTGAAATATAAATTTAATTGAGCAGGCTCCCTTCAAGTAACCGAGTATGGCCACTGCCACCCCTAATATAAAAGTAGGGGCTTCCCTATCCCCAACTGTATGTACTGCTTAAAGTAATGCAAGTCTGCGTCATCATGGGTTGTGTTTCTTTTTCTTGGGTGCAATCTGACTGAGCTGGCATTATGCCCGCTACCACAACTTCAGCTATAAGTAATGTTTTTGCTCAAAGTATTGAAAAAAACAATCATGCTGCTGTACTCTCTGACTCTCTAACTATGTATTGAGTCCATAGTGCTGCATGGTAGTAGAATTCCTGAAACTGCTACTGTTACTGGCCTACAAAGACGGCGTAAAGATACAATACATGCCAAATGTTGTAGTGTGCTTGCAAATTGCTAGTATTAATGTGAGACAACTTTCAGTTGAATTTTCTTTTGTGTTATTGTTACCGAGTCTTGGTTACATAATTTGTATTTACTTCTTCATATAGATGCTCCACCAAAGCTCACAAGAAAGGAGATGGCTGTGCCATAGTTGCGGAATATCTCCGGCTGTGTGCTCAGAAACTGGAGGAGGGGGCCTCTACCTCCACAACCTCTTCCAGTGCCCCCGTGCCCACCAGCCAGCAGCCTCCAGGACGGGGACGGGCTCGTTCAGCCTCCCGTCGCCACCGCTCAGCTGCAAGACCAAGAGCAGCTGGCCCCCTCAGAGCCTATTTAAGACGCATGCGCTGCCTTCGCCTCTGAGTGGACCACCTGGAGCGTACAGTCCAAAAGCTCAGGAAAGATGTCCGGGACCTCCGCAAGGACCGACGGGACCGCCCAAACCAGCGGAAGTGACTCTGTCTCTGTGTCTCTTGCCCCTTTTTTAAAGACTGTTGGGGGGTGGAATCCGGAAGTTGGGTTTCCATTAATTGAAAAAGGACTCATGGTCAATTGTTTGGGCTAGGGAGGGGTGGGACTAGTTTTGTTGTTAGGGAAATATATAATTATTTATTTTACTTACCTAGTGTACTTGTTGATGTCATTTGTTTAGGATGGTGTTGGGCAGGGGTTACGGCACGTTTGGTACTTTCCACCAACTTACCCGTTCCGTTCCAGAGAACAGCAAGAATTATCTAAACAGTCCAACATTTTTCAAATGTAGCAGTAACAGACTTAGTGAATTCAATTGGCCTACTAGTACTTTATTAGTACTACTGTCATTCTCGCCTCCGAGTCCTCGTCCATTATTCTACCTCCCCAAAATGCTTATCTTACCCGTGTTTCATTTTTGCGAATACAGCTTGGCACAGCGGTGGCTGCATGTCAAATGGTGATTGCGTCATCCAGGACAGAATTTCCTTTGTTGTGGTGTTAGTGTATGAGTGTTACCACACTAGCAGCAGTAGCAGCATATGTAAAACAAAGCAAAGAAATGAGACATATATTGGCTGAGCGGATTATTAGAAGAACTTAATGAACAGTAGACTAATACGTTTTGGGAAAAAAGATTTGCATGGATGATTATGGCTACAGTAAGAAGAGTAAGACATCAGCGTAACAGTGTGTAAGAATTTTGTTTGGATGATGTTGATTGTTGACGATGGTGGTGCTGCATGACATTCACAATGTATTGAAAAAAAATTTTTTCACCATCATTGAAAGATCCTATTCTTCATGTAGCTGACTGAAAAATTAATTTGAGAAGGTCGCTTGCACCTTATCTTCCCCAGCAAGTGTGTGGGATAATTGTTGTGATGTAGTATAACACCTCAATGAATACCACACAGCCTGGGGGGAACGGGGTTTGTGGGGAAAGGTTTGTTGAGAGAGAAAGAAAAAATGCAGCATGGACAAATAAGTCAATGGAGATAAACAAATCTTTGGAAACAAACCTATCTAGAAATCTTTTAAGGGACATAAAGTTATTGCATGCACTACTACATGCATGAAGTTGTTTGGTAATAGTGTACAGAAAAGTAAGTGTTACTTTATAATAGTAACTATGAAGAAATAATGTCAAAGGTATAGGGCATGCAACAATTACGCAATTTCACTAGTCTATCTGCCCCTCAAATGGAAGAACAACTTAGTACATTACTATAGAATGGCTGGAGGGATGAATTGAAGAAGAGAGCAAACAAATTGATATAGTTGCTTACACTCATAGAAATTCACAGCAATAACATAACTTAAAAGAAAAGTATAAGAGCATGCATATAGTTACTGATGCTGTGTTTTGGTGAAGTTGTCCTGTTGAATTTGGGAAATTGCGTGCATATTCTTCTTCTTTGCACTACTCCTCCATTCCATCTGACGCTCCGTCAATCAACGTTAAAGTAAGCATGGGCGGAAAATCCGTTACGCTCGCGGATTTGCGGATTTTCGGGAAATCCGCAATCCGCGAGATTTGCTGATTTCCCGCAAAATCCGCAAATTCGCACGCAGCGGATTTTTTTGGCGGCGCGCGGCGTTGGTGATACAATTTTTGCGGCGCGCGGCGTTTATCATCGTTTGCCGAGTTGTTTTTTTCGATAGTTTGCGAGTGCTGCGCCATTTTGGATCTTGCTGTGTGATCCCGCGGGAATTGGCGAGCGCGATTACGTCATCGCGGCTTGCCAGCGATAGTTTGTCAACGCGAGTACGGCGAGATCACGTCTCGCGGTACTTCGCAATTGCGAGATTTGAGATGCGGCGAGCGAAAATATAAATTTGCAATTCTGCACAAGAAATCCACCAGCAAGCAGCATAAACCTTCTAGAAATGATGATTTTTATGTGAATAACTCCTTAGTTTGACATTTGCCTGCACTTTTTTAGCGAGGAGTCCATTTTGGGGAGGGGTGCAGGGGGGTGGGAGGAAGGAAGTGCCCCACAGTCTTCAACTTCCTGTTCCTGTTCAGCAGGCTCCTCCCAGTGCTTTGTCCATCTCCTGGTCACTTTTCATTTGGATGTGCAGCTGGAAGGATTACTTTTTGTGGATGCTGCTGGATCTTTGGATTTGAGGCCTTTTTGACTTTCTTTGGATCACTGTTGGATTAGAAATTTTACAAGTAAGTTTGTTTGGGGCAATACAGTTGCTGCAATTAAAATTTTGGAATTTTCGATTTTTGGGCTGTTTTGGGGCCTTTTTCCCAGGGGTACTCAGTGGTGGGTGGACTGAGTCTTTCTGTGGGGTGTCTTGAATTTAAACATCATGGAGGGGCTGGATGGCTTGGGATTGTGCTTATTTTTCAGTGATTTTCGTTTTTTTGGGCTGTACTTGTGGCCTTTTCACCAGGGGTAGTGAGTGTTGCATGGGCCTAGTCTTTCTGTGGGGTGTCTTGAATTTAAACATCATGGAGGGCATGGATGGAATGGGATTGTGCTGATTTTTCTGTGTTTTTCGATTTTTGACCTGTTGTTGGGGCCTTGACCAGGGGTAGTGAGTGGTGCATGGGCCTAGTCTTTCTGTGGGCTGTCTTGAATTTAAACATCATGTAGGCCATGGATGGAATGAGATTGTGCTGATTTTGCAGTGTTTTTCGATTTTTGGGGGTGTTCATGGGGAGGGACATGCCATGTGGCTGGTGGCCATTTTGAGTGCAGCTACAGGCACTGGCCATGTGCTGGCAGGCAGTGGCCATTTTGAATGCAGGCTTTGTTGTTAGGCCTCCAACCATTTTGCCTACTTTTCAACCTTTATTTATGCCCAGGGGTAGTGAGTCTTGCATGGGCCTAGTCTTTCTGTGGGTTGTCTTGAATTTAAACATCATGGAGGCCATGGATGGAATGGGATTGTGCAGATTTTTCAGTGATTTTCGTTTTTTGGGCCTGTACTTGTGGCCTTTTCACCAGGGGTATTTGAGTCTAGCATGGGCCTAGTCTTTCTGTGGGCTGTCTTCAACTTAAACATCATGGAGGGCATGGATTGAATGGGATTGTGCTGATTTTTCTGTGTTTTTCGATTTTTGACCTGTTGTTGGGGCCTTGACCAGGGGTAGTGAGTGGTGCATGGGCCTAGTCTTTCTGTGGGGTGTCTTGAATTTAAACATCATGGAGGGCATGGATGGAATGGGATTGTGCTGATTTTGCAGTGTTTTTCGATTTTTGGGGGTGTTCATGGGGAGGGACATGCCATGTGGCTGGTGGCCATTTTGAGTGCAGCTACAGGCACTGGCCATGTGCTGGCAGGCAAGTGGCCATTTTGAATGCAGGCTTTGTTGTTAGGCCTCCAACCATTTTGCCTACTTTTCAACCTTCATTTATGCCCAGGGGTAGTGAGTCTTGCATGGGCCTAGTCTTTCTGTGGGTTGTCTTGAATTTAAACATCATGGAGGCCATGGATGGAATGGGATTGTGCTGATTTTGCAGTGTTTTTCGATTTTTGGGGGTGTTCATGGGGAGGGACATGCCATGTGGCTGGTGGCCATTTTGAGTGCAGCTACAGGCACTGGCCATGTGCTGGCAGGCAAGTGGCCATTTTGAATGCAGGCTTTGTTGTTAGGCCTCCAACCATTTTGCCTACTTTTCAACCTTTATTTATGCCCAGGGGTACTAGTGAGTCTTGCATGGGCCTAGTCTTTCTGTGGGTTGTCTTCAACTTAAACATCATGGAGGGCATGGATTGAATGGGATTGTGCAGATTTTTCAGTGATTTTCGTTTTTTGGGCCTGTACTTGTGGCCTTTTCACCAGGGGTATTTGAGTCTAGCATGGGCCTAGTCTTTCTGTGGGCTGTCTTCAACTTAAACATCATGGAGGGCATGGATTGAATGGGATTGTGCAGATTTTTCAGTGATTTTCGTTTTTTGGGCCTGTACTTGTGGCCTTTTCACCAGGGGTATTTGAGTCTAGCATGGGCCTAGTCTTTCTGTGGGCTGTCTTCAACTTAAACATCATGGAGGGCATGGATTGAATGGGTTTGTTCAGATTTTTCAGTGATTTTCGTTTTTTGGGCCTGTACTTGTGGCCTTTTCACCAGGGGTATTTGAGTCTAGCATGGGCCTAGTCTTTCTGTGGGCTGTCTTCAACTTAAACATCATGGAGGGCATGGATTGAATGGGATTGTGCTGATTTTTTCTGTGTTTTTCGATTTTTGACCTGTTGTTGGGGCCTTGACCAGGGGTAGTGAGTGGTGCATGGGCCTAGTCTTTCTGTGGGGTGTCTTAAATTTAAACATCATGGAGGGCATGGATGGAATGGGATTGTGCTGATTTTGCAGTGTTTTTCGATTTTTGGGGGTGTTCATGGGGAGGGACATGCCATGTGGCTGGTGGCCATTTTGAGTGCAGCTACAGGCACTGGCCATGTGCTGGCAGGCAAGTGGCCATTTTGAATGCAGGCTTTGTTGTTAGGCCTCCAACCATTTTGCCTACTTTTCAACCTTTATTTATGCCCAGGGGTAGTGAGTCTTGCATGGGCCTAGTCTTTCTGTGGGTTGTCTTGAATTTAAACATCATGGAGGCCATGGATGGAATGGGATTGTGCTGATTTTGCAGTGTTTTTCGATTTTTGGGGGTGTTCATGGGGAGGGACATGCCATGTGGCTGGTGGCCATTTTGAGTGCAGCTACAGGCACTGGCCATGTGCTGGCAGGCAAGTGGCCATTTTGAATGCAGGCTTTGTTGTTAGGCCTCCAACTATTTTGCCTACTTTTCAACCTTTATTTATGCCCAGGGGTACTAGTGAGTCTTGCATGGGCCTAGTCTTTCTGTGGGTTGTCTTGAATTTAAACATTATGGAGGGCATGGATGGATTGGGATTGTGCTGATTTTGCAGTGTTTTTCGATTTTTTTTGTGCTCTATAACTGAACTGATGTTCCTCTGTCTTCCATTTTTTTTAGGTGCACAAGACTCAAGAGAACCACCAGTGCCAGGAAGAAGTCCTGCAGCGGTGTGTGTGTGCAGCATAACGTCACGCGACGTCACGTCTGGCCTCAGACAACTCTACAATTCGTGCAACTGCGGCCTGCTGTCTGACCTGCTCTGAAGAAGATGGCCCCGCCCCCAAAGAAAGTTCTCCGTAGCTCCTCTAGCAAGAAAGTTGCTAGTAAGGAGCAGAAGAAGCAAGGTACCAAGGAGGCTGGTGTGCCACCCGCCACGTTTTTTGGGAGCAAAAAAAAAAGTACGCCTGCTGCAGCAGGTTCTGCTGGGGACCAAGCTGGGAGCAGCACCCCTGCTCCATTGGGTTCAGTGCCTCCACCACCACGCCAACTTAAGTCAAAGCCCTTGAGTGCTTCAGAGGCAGTCAGTGTACTTCTCCAATCACCATCGACCAGTGATGTTGGCTCATCGCAAGAAAGTAGCAGCAATGTCCCTGAATCAACACAGCCGCAACAACAACACCATGTGCAAGTACACGCCCAAGTACATGTGGAAGGAGAGGCAGCAAAAGGAGATGCGCAAGCAAAGGTGCATGGAGGTTCACAAGTGCCCACAATAGTTGTTCCTCCCGAAGTAGGGGCACATCAGGAAATCGACAATGAAGCCGAGGTATCATTGGAAGCCACTCTTCCTGATGATCATTCATTGTCTTCCACATCCCTAGCAAGGAAAAGATCAAGGGGGGTGTCTACATCTTCTTCAAGCCCACCGCCTTCTGATGATCTGGATGACGAATGGGTACCACCACGGCAGCCTGAGAGTGAGGCACACCATGATCTGACACCGGTACCTAAGCGTAAAAGGAAGGTCGTCCAAAAACTCAAACCTATGGAGTGTGATGAGGCTCAACAAGAAGTGACAGATACTGCTGGTGATGAAGCCTCTCACGATGACGACGAGCCAGTCATCACAAAGGTCACTGCAGCCCCACCGGGCATGCAGCAAAGAGACATTTTGACCCTATCCCGAGAAGCTGCTGAGCGTGATGATGATGTCGGCGAGGAGGCAATGGAAATGGAATCATTAGATTTGGAGTTAAGTAGTACACCAAAACCTACCGCTTCCATATTTCTTCGCAAGAAGGTACCCACCTCGTCCTCGACCTCAATTCGTGGTGGTGAAAGTGCAAAACGTACTGAAGTTCGGCAATCCACATCCTCCACTTCATCTGGCATTAGCAGCAGGACCACCACCACCAGTATCGCCGCCTCCTCCGGCCCCCGAAGACATTTCAAGTCTCCAGTTTGGGACTTCTTTAGTGTTTGCCCAAAAAATGAAAACATAGCCATTTGTAGCATTTGTAAGCTTCGAGTTAGTCGTGGTAAGTTGGGTTCCAACTATGGTACCGGAGGCCAGAGAGGTCATCTTAGGAGAACGCACGATGTCCAATGGTTTGCGCACCTACACACGATCAAGGAAGCCGCAATTGCACGCAATGAAAACGTTGTTTTTTCATCTGGTGATGACGAGGAGGTACAAGACGATTCAAACACTTCACTTACACCCAGTTCCCCTGTCAGCAGCACACCCCATGGGAGCCACACTAAGAGTGTGGGAGAGAGTGAGACATCAATGCGGAAAAGTTCATCAGCGAGCGTAACTGGGTCGAAGAGATCATCATCATCCCGTAAATCCTTGGTCCAGGGCAACATTAAAAAGATGTTGTTTACAGAAGCGCAATATGAACGCAACCACCCAATGACCCGTCTGTATAACACTAAGCTGGCTAAAATGCTAGCTCTGGACCTTCTCCCTTTTTCTTTTGTAGAAGGGGTTGGTTTTCTAGAATTAGTGACAGCGCTCTGCCCTAAATGGAAGGTTCCTAGCCGGTTCTATTTTGCACGAGTTGCGGTTCCAGCACTACATGAAGATGTTCTGAAGGTGATTGGGGCAGCTTTGCAGAAGAGTGCTGTTCACACTATACATCTGACAACAGACATGTGGACCAGTGGCGCAGGCGCTGATTACATGTGCATCACTGCACACTGGGTCTCTTTTTCAGGGGTTAAAGCAAAGCTAAACTCAGGTGTTGACACTAACATTGTTTTTAAAGGTGCTCGGAAACATGCAACACTAGCCATGTTTGGTTTGGAGAAACGTCACACAGCAGAAAACATTTTGGATGTCTTTAACACAAAGGTCCTTAACTGTCTGTCCCCACTAAAACGCAAGGTTGGTTATGTTTCCACGGACAATGGCTCCAATATAGTTAAGGCCATGAGGGACGGTTACTATTTCAGAGTGCCGTGTTTGGCGCACTGTATAAACCTGGTTGTCCAAAAATTCTTGGGTAATAAAGGCAGTGCAGCGTACGGTGTATTGGACACCTGCCGAAAAATGTGCAAGCATTTCAGCCATTCTTTTAAGGCCCGGAAGCAGCTGAGGAAACTGCTATATCAACATCAAATGCCAGTGAAAGCACTCATCCAGGAGGTGGTAACACGTTGGAACTCAACCTTCTACATGCTTGAGCATCTGTATGAGCAGTATACGGAACTCGATCAATATTTCCTTAAAGAGGGTGCAGAGGAGCTGAGGATGGGTGGGCCGCAATGGAACATAGTTGAAAGCCTGACACGCATGCTTCGTCCTTTTGAGTTCTTCACGCGTGCAGTCAGCAAGGAGGACTCTAATTTGGGAAAAGCTATCCCATTGTTGTACATGCTGGAGGACCAACTGAAGGAGGTGTGTTCTGTGTTTAGAAAAGATAAAAACCAAGACTCTTTGCTTCTGGCCGAGCAATTATTAGAGCTCCTAGAAGGTGATGAACGTCTTAAAAAGATCCACTCAGAAGAGCATTACATTTGTGCTACTATTCTGGATCCACGCTACAAAAAGGCGCTGGCAGGCCAAGCATTCTTTCCTTTTGATGATGAACATGTTCTAAAGTACAAACGTTGGCTAGCCTTGTCAGCCAAGAAGTTTGAAACAGAACGGCTGGAAATTGAAGGAAATGGCAGTACATCAGCAGGCCATCCCCAGTCAAAACAATCCACTTCTGCACCTGTGGCTGTGGCACAAGTGACCTCTCAGCCGTTAAAGACACCGGCAACCGGATCATCTGCACGAAAGACAACAGAAACATTGGAGGCTGAAGAGGATTGGCTAGCTCTGCGTGGGTTTGGTTCTCAAAAGGTCAGAGGCACAGCAAGAGCTAAGAAAAGTGGAGGAACCTTGGATGAGGACCTTGAGTCGATGGTGAAGGACTATCTGAATGACTCAACAGAGGTCTATGTTAATTCTGACCCATTGGCGTATTGGCATGGGAAAAAAGAATTGTGGCCACAGCTCACCAACCTGGCTTTAAACTACTTGTCTTGCCCACTCGCAAGCGTGTCTTCTGAACGGGTTTTCAGTGCGGCTGGTGGGATTGTAACTCCCAAACGGAGCCGCCTCTCGCCCAAAAATGTGGAGAGGTTAACAATGATCAAGATGAATCAGCACCTCATACCACCAGATTTCAGAGTACGAGAGAGCGTGCCGGATGAAGAGGAGGTGGACAGCAACATAGATGAGGGAAATTCTACTCTGTCAGGTGACACTGAGCTCACCCTGCCTGAATTTGCAGAGTATGATGACGAAGCCTTATTCTTATTCCTGGACCGTGATACCGACTTCGAGCCCTGAAAATGAGACAACGAATCAATAACTTTCTTTTTCATCCTTATTCACTTTTATTCCTGTGTGTCTGTCTTTCTTTGTTGTGCACAGTTAATATAATTCAAACTTTAATCAGATAATCACAAAAACAAGCCCATCAGCAGAACTGTCTTCACTTGTTTGCTAATTTATTTGAAGGTGCCGCAGTCTGCATTCCTCAGGTTCACAAGTTCAGAAGAACATGCTCCTCTATCCTCCTCCTCCAGACTCCTATTTCCATCAAAGCAGAGGGCTGGTTTACGCCCAATGAAGAAAGACTCAGCACTTGTGGGGGTGTTGTTCTACCTCTTTGCAGGTGAGTTGACGGGTCTGGGGCCATTGCTGGGAAGCACTAAAAGTGGTTTGGACCAAATCCGAGGCGGAAATTTTTTTGTGTTTTTGATGACTTGCTTGCCTTTGAGGTGCTCTTAGGGGGGGTTCCGTCTGTTTGTGGGTGAGTTTCGTGGTCTGGGAGCATTGCTGGGACACTCTAATCTTGATTGCATTTGCTTTTCAGGAAATCCGTCGTGCCAACCCCGACTTATGGCCTAGCTACGCAGCGCGTTTGGACCGAAGGCCCAGAAATATTGCAAGTATGAGATTTTGCTTTTGGCCTGTTTGGGGGTGTTATGCTTCTTGGCGGGTGGGTTGACGGGTCTTGGGGCATTCCTGGGAAGGTCTAATACCGGGTAGAAGTGGTTGGGACAAAATCCAGGCCGATTTTTTCTGGCTATTTCTGACATTTTGCTCTATGTAGCGTTTTCGGGGGCCTGTTTGGGGGGCTTCCTGGTGTTTGTGGGTGAGTTTCGTGGTCTGGGAGCACTGCTGGGACACTCTAATCTTGATTGCATTTGCTTTTCAGGAAATCCGTCGTGCCAACCCCGACTTATGGCCTAGCTACGCAGCGCGTTTGGACCGAAGGCCCAGAAATATTGCAAGTATGAGATTTTGCTTTTGGCCTGTTTGGGGGTGTTATGCTTCTTGGCGGGTGGGTTGACGGGTCTTGGGGCATTCCTGGGAAGGTCTAATACCGGGTAGAAGTGGTTGGGACAAAATCCAGGCCGATTTTTTTTTTTGGCTATTTCTCACATTTTGCTCTATGTAGCGTTTTCGGGGGCCTGTTTGGGGGGCTTCCTGGTGTTTGTGGGTGAGTTTCGTGGTCTGGGAGCACTGCTGGGACACTCTAATCTTGATTGCATTTGCTTTTCAGGAAATCCGTCGTGCCAACCCCGACTTATGGCCTAGCTACGCAGCGCGTTTGGACCGAAGGCCCAGAAATATTGCAAGTATGAGATTTTGCTTTTGGCCTGTTTGGGGTTGTTATGCTTCTTGGCGGGTGGGTTGACGGGTCTTGGGGCATTCCTGGGAAGGTCTAATACCGGGTAGAAGTGGTTGGGACAAAATCCAGGCCGATTTTTTTTTGGCTATTTCTGACATTTTGCTCTATGTAGCGTTTTCGGGGGCCTGTTTGGGGGGCTTCCTGGTGTTTGTGGGTGAGTTTCGTGGTCTGGGAGCACTGCTGGGACACTCTAATCTTGATTGCATTTGCTTTTCAGGAAATCCGTCGTGCCAACCCCGACTTATGGCCTAGCTACGCAGCGCGTTTGGACCGAAGGCCCAGAAATATTGCAAGTATGAGATTTTGCTTTTGGCCTGTTTGGGGGTGTTATGCTTCTTGGCGGGTGGGTTGACGGGTCTTGGGGCATTCCTGGGAAGGTCTAATACCGGGTAGAAGTGGTTGGGACAAAATCCAGGCCGATTTTTTTTTTGGCTATTTCTGACATTTTGCTCTATGTAGTGTTTTCGGGGGCCTGTTTGGGGGGCTTCCTGGTGTTTGTGGGTGAGTTTCGTGGTCTGGGAGCACTGCTGGGACACTCTAATCTTGATTGCATTTGCTTTTCAGGAAATCCGTCGTGCCAACCCCGACTTATGGCCTAGCTACGCAGCGCGTTTGGACCGAAGGCCCAGAAATATTGCAAGTATGAGATTTTGCTTTTGGCCTGTTTGGGGGTGTTATGCTTCTTGGCGGGTGGGTTGACGGGTCTTGGGGCATTCCTGGGAAGGTCTAATACCGGGTAGAAGTGGTTGGGACAAAATCCAGGCCGATTTTTTTTTTGGCTATTTCTGACATTTTGCTCTATGTAGCGTTTTCGGGGGCCTGTTTGGGGGGCTTCCTGGTGTTTGTGGGTGAGTTTCGTGGTCTGGGAGCACTGCTGGGACACTCTAATCTTGATTGCATTTGCTTTTCAGGAAATCCTTCGTGCCAACCCCGACTTATGGCCTAGCTACGCAGCGCGTTTGGACCGAAGGCCCAGAAATATTGCAAGTATGAGATTTTGCTTTTGGCCTGTTTGGGGGTGTTATGCTTCTTGGCGGGTGGGTTGACGGGTCTTGGGGCATTCCTGGGAAGGTCTAATACCGGGTAGAAGTGGTTGGGACAAAATCCAGGCCGATTTTTTTTTTGGCTATTTCTGACATTTTGCTCTATGTAGCGTTTTCGGGGGCCTGTTTGGGGGGCTTCCTGGTGTTTGTGGGTGAGTTTCGTGGTCTGGGAGCACTGCTGGGACACTCTAATCTTGATTGCATTTGCTTTTCAGGAAATCCGTCGTGCCAACCCCGACTTATGGCCTAGCTACGCAGCGCGTTTGGACCGAAGGCCCAGAAATATTGCAAGTATGAGATTTTGCTTTTGGCCTGTTTGGGGGTGTTATGCTTCTTGGCGGGTGGGTTGACGGGTCTTGGGGCATTCCTGGGAAGGTCTAATACCGGGTAGAAGTGGTTGGGACAAAATCCAGGCCGATTTTTTTTTTGGCTATTTCTGACATTTTGCTCTATGTAGCGTTTTCGGGGGCCTGTTTGGGGGGCTTCCTGGTGTTTGTGGGTGAGTTTCGTGGTCTGGGAGCACTGCTGGCTATATATACTTTACTTTGCAAGAGGTTTGAAGCAAATCCATGGTGGCAGGGCGGACTTAGGGCCTAGCTGCAGAGCGCGGGCGGAGTGATTTGGGAAATTTGTGAAAAATTGACTAAGTCCCCATTTTTGTACTTTTGCTCTTTGGCTGTTTGGGGGTCTTCTACTCGTTTTCTCCTGGGTTGACGGCTCTGGGGCCATTGCTGGGAAGCTCTAATACCGGATAAAAGTGTTTTGGACCAAATCCCAGGCGGAATTTTTTTTGTGTTTTTGATGACTTGCTTGCCTTTGAGGTGCTCTTAGGGGGGGTTCCGTCTGTTTGCGGGTGAGTTTTGTGGTCTGGGAGCACTGCTGGGACACTCTAATCTTGATTGCATTTGCTTTTCAGGAAATCCGTCGTGCCAACCCCGACTTATGGCCTAGCTATGCAGCGCGTTTGGACCGAAGGCCCAGAAATATTGCAAGTATGAGATTTTGCTTTTGGCCTGTTTGGGGGTGTTACGCTTCTTGGCGGGTGGGTTGCCGGGTCTTGGGGCATTCCTGGGAAGGTCTAATACCGGGTAGAAGTGGTTGGGACAAAATCCGCGCGGTTAAAGCCTTTAGTTTTGGCACTTTTTTTAACTTAGGGTTCGTTAGGGTTAGCCCTAGCAGCAGGATTGCATGTGTTTCGGGGTGTTCTAGATTTTTCAAACTGAGTTCTGGGGTCTTAGAGCACTCGTGAGAATGTGTAATTTTGGTTGCAAGTCATTTGAAGAAAATCCATGGTGGGAAAGGGGGGATTTGGCATAGTTAAAGAAAGCCTTTGCCACTATTCTTAACTTAGGGTTCGTTAGGGTTAGCAGTATTTCTATTGCATGTGTTTGAGTGGGGGGGATTTCGAGTCTTGGAGCGATGCTGGCTATGGCTACTTTTGCTTGGTTGCTTGCAAGTGGTTTGAATGCAATCCACGGTGGGTAATGGGTAATTAGGGTACTTCGGCCTACTTTTACTTTCAAAGTAAGTTTTGTCACCAGTTTTCTGCTAGGCCTCGTTTTTTGAGATTTGATTGGGGGTCTTCTACATTTTTGCGACTGGCTTTAGTAAGGGTCTGGGTGGGAGCACTGCTAGGAAGATCTAATTTTGTTCTAAAACACAGTTTACAGTACACCTAGCTTGAGGGGCAAGATCCGCTACATTAATTTGCCCATACTTATTTATCCTTCAAAAGGTGACTCAGAGTACGCACTTTCAAAAACATTGTACTGTCTACTAGGAAAAACAAATTGTGACTTTTTGCACTCCACAGCCTACATACCTTATATTTATTTATCAGTGGTGTTGTAATATTATATCACTTCCTGTTTTTCGTTGAATAATTACAGGCCGGGTTTCAGTCTCTGCAATGGGGAAAAAAGGATGGAGTCAGGCTTCACAGTAGCGAGCCACAATTCAGCATCAGGCAGGCAGTGGACAGGGTGTCTTCTGGTGACCAACATCGATGGACGAAGCGTCGGCTGCAATGGAGGAGTGCCGCTAATAGGAGGATTTTTTTTCTGCAGGCAACTTACTTACCACTTCCAACAGGACCACTACAACCACATAGATACAGTATCCCTTGCCTTTTTCTCTGACTGTGACTGCATTTCTTGGCTCTCTCTCGGCTTCTACATTGATCCCTTAACACATCACTTAGTCCACTCCACTATCACATCTGCACCACACATAGTCATTTGTAAGTGCTCCTACGTAATTCGCAAGTCGCAGCACGCCCCAGGCCGTAGAGGACTGGGATGGCCCCAATGATGAAGCATGTCACCAAGGGGCAACCCTGGTGAGTGAGGGGACACCTAGAAAAAAAGCAATTTCTCCTTTTCTATCTACTATACCTTCCAGACCAACCCCACTGAGTGTTGTTGTGAATGGATTTATAGTGACCAGCAAGGCTCTCGGGTATCTGGCTACAGAGACCTTATGTTGAATATCGTTATCAATAATTTACACATAGGCCCTTTACTGTTGCATTCTTTCTTCCACAGTTGTCGAATGTACTACTTACTTTTCACTGACATGCATGCAGTAGTGCATGCACTTTCAAAGATTGATGGATAGGTTTGTACCCAAAGAATTGTTTATGTTCAATTGTTTGTCTATGCTGTACTTTTTTTTACAGGGTGTCTTCTGGTGACCAACATCGATGGACGAAGCGTCGGCTGCAATGGAGGAGTGCCGCTAATAGGAGGATTTTTTTTCTGCAGGCAACTTACTTACCACTTCCAACAGGACCACTACAACCACATAGATACAGTATCCCTTGCCTTTTTCTCTGACTGTGACTGCATTTCTTGGCTCTCTCTAGGCTTCTAAATTGATCCCTTAACACATCACTTAGTCCACTCCACTATCACATCTGCACCACACATAGTCATTTGTAAGTGCTCCTACGTAATTCGCAAGTCGCAGCACGCCCCAGGCCGTAGAGGACTGGGATGGCCCCAATGATGAAGCATGTCACCAAGGGGCAACCCTGGTGAGTGAGGGGACACCTAGAAAAAAAGCAATTTCTCCTTTTCTATCTACTATACCTTCTGTCAGGTTACGCAGCCCCTAAGCGCCTACCGTACTATGAAACTACATTTCCCATGAGTAGGCGGGAGACTTGCAGGAAGTTTATCTGGGGAACAGACGCGCTTCCTGTTGCGCGTTATTCTGGTTTCTGTTCTGCACCGGCATGAGAGCGGACGCTCTGCATGCTTTTCTATCGTGTCTCCTGTGGACTATCACCTTCCCCCCCCCCCCTGAGGCTCAGTGGGGAGCGCTTCCGTGTTCTGTCCTTGGCGGTAGACGGACTTCACGCGTCTTCAGGTAAAGCCGCTCTAAACTCTTCGGCCGCCCGTGCGGTCAGCTGATTACTGCCTGAACGGATTGTTAAGGGAGGTTCTGTGACTGTTTTCTAACAGAATTCTACCTTTGATGAATTCCTGTTTGGTTGAATTGTGTGTGGCGGAGCACAGTGGCGGTCTATACCACATGTTAGCGTTCACATCGGGGATCGTTTTTGTACTATTAAAACGGAGCGCGGTAGTAAGGACAACTACGCGTCTCCGTTGTATAACTGTGTATTTCAAAGGACCTCCATAACTGGGCATGTAGTGAGGTAACTACAGGCTACCCCAGTTCTCTTTGTGTAGTGCACCGTGGGGTGTGTTGTTGGCAGAATTCAGTGGTGGTCGCAACTACGTTTTTCTGTTTGACCTTCACCAAAGATTCTCTACTGGGTCATTACTTAGAGAGCGCAGTGTTGTAGTTCTTGCTTCCTACACACTACCGTTTCCCTCTTCCTTTTTGTTGGACCATACATCTTTGCTTTGACTATTTGGAACCCCCTTTGTACATTGAGTCCTCTACCAAGTTTGTGGTATGTTGTGAGTAGTGGGTTTGATGTCTTAGTATAACGCGAGTGTGTTTGGTGCGACAGGAGTGTGTTCGTTAACTATATGTTTATGTGTTTCTTAGGCCTTCCTCACAGATTGTGGCAGAAGGGCTATAGTATTTCCTATCCAAGGTCATGTTTTCTTGGTGCTCAGGTACTTGTCTACTTCCTTGGTTATTTAGTGAGACTATATGAGAGTACCCTTGTATGTTAGGACAGCACTTCACTGATGCCTGTCTTGTCTTCTGTTACAGGTATCCTTTCCCTGCTGACCCTACCTTTACCCATCCCACATTTTTTATTTTAGTTTGTTATTTTTCTCCCCCGCCTAATGCCTCGAACACCCTGTGTTTACACTTCTGGGTGTTGGTGACATTTGGAGGTGGAACCATATTTGCATCGACTGGATCACGGGGAGTAAACCTGACACCTTCCAGACCAACCCCATTGAGTGTTGTTGTGAATGGATTTATAGTGACCAGCAAGGCTCTCGGGTATCTGGCTACAGAGACCTTATGTTGAATATCGTTATCAATAATTCCACACAGGCCCTGTACTGTCGCATTCTTTCTTTCCACAGTTGTCGATGATATATTCTTACTCTGCTTGACAAAGAACCATTGCTAATGTGAAAGAACTTCAACCGAATTAGTAGTTATACTTTACCATTTGTTAGGCTACAATGTGGCACTGCTCTACTGTACTTCTGTCACCTGCTATATTCTCAGTTGTACCGTTGAATTGCTCAGGAGGACAAACCAGATTTCATTTTCTTTTTTTTCATAGGCATGCAACTGCCACTGTGTCACACCACTAGTACCACCGCTATGAGGAAATTTTATCCGACCAAGATTGCCAACGTTATTCGGTGTTTCCCGTGGAGCCAGCCCTGGGTCTAGCCCTACTTTCAAACACAAATTACAGGTAAGATAAGCGTTTGGTGGTTTGGGGGTATAATGGAGTATTAGTACGAGAGACGAGAGACTGAAGGTAGTACTACTAAAGTCCTAGGACTCTTGGATTCACTTCACTTAGTCTGTGAGAGGCACTTAGTGTTGAAAACATTTGGGCATTTACACTTAAAGGAAGAAAATGGAACTAAACTTTCAGGAAAACAGTCAACGTTAAACCCCCACCCACCAGGCAAGCAGTAAAAAACAGGTATGCTCAGATAAAGTTTGAAAAAAAGTATATTTATATCCCTAACAAAATAATCTCCCGCAAGACCCTCCCTAACCCCAACGATTGTCCTTCAAAAGTCCCCAAAAACCCAACTCCCAATTCCCACCCCCCAAAAGTCTCTAAAAAAGGGGCAAGGGACACTATGGGTGGATGCTGTTAACTTTTTGGGCCAGGGCATCATGCTCCTCGCGGAGCAAGGCGAGCTCCTGCTGAAGGCGGGACACCATCAGGGTAGTGCGGCGCAGGCGTGCCTTCACTGCCTTGCAGGTGCAATGCCTGTGAGAGGCAGCTGTTGGCCTTGCTGCTCGGCGGTGGCGTTTGCCTTTGGCAGCCCGGCTCAGTCTGGGTGGACCACTGTGCTGGGTGGCAGCCCGTGGGGCCACGGAGGCCGATGCAGACGACGTTGTTGTAGTTGTCGACTGCACACTTTCCACGTCCTCCAGGGCCACCAGCCGCCGATATTCCGCAACAGTGGCCTCGATCCTCCGTTGCCGGGCCGCTCTAGCCAGCTCCTTCCTCCTTGTTCGTTTGGAAGGAGAACCTATATGAAGAAAGAAAGACATAGTCTGTAACCAATGCTCTTTAAGATTAACTCAATCATTCAGCAGAAATTTGTGTTGCAGTACAACTAGCAACTTGCAAGCGCATTACATAACTATTGAGGCCAGTATCTATCTAACCTCACACTTCTTCATCCTTGCTCTAACATTAGTGGGAGTTTAAGGAACAAATTCTACGAGCACTGTGGACTTCCATTGGAGTCGACTATGAAAGTACACCAGTCTTATTCTTCTTCTTATCTCTTGTTTTGGAAAATTGGTACGTTATTTTCTGCAAGCCGGCATAATGCCAGCGCAGTAAACTTGCACCCGAGAAAAAGAGACGCACGCCATGAGGAGTGACCTAGACTTGCGTTGCCGTTGCGTTACTGTACCCGTCCAGTACATGCAGGTGGTGAAGCTCTTACTTTTCTATTACGGGTGGCACTGAGAATACTCTGTTACAACTCAAGGGCTACTGCTTAATTAATTTAACTTTCACCCTACAGTGGAAATGAGTACTAGAAATGGAAAATTGAAGAAGATAAATAATCTGATTATCTATCACTTCACATGGGATGTTTTTGCCTATATATGGGATGACTTTAGGTGCTTTGCTTTTTATTGAGTGACCAGTGATACATCCACACATGAATGACTGAGTACTACTAAACTTATTAAGAGAGGTAGGGAGTGGCCACCATAATAACCAGATCTATGCAGTGCTTGCAATACAAACTACTGCTACTATTTATGTTAGTATTTGGACAAAATTAAAAGTTCTTTTCCTTGCCTTTCCTACACTGGAACGGACGTGCGGGTGCAGTGTTACATGCTCTTCAAAGTTACACTTAGTTCATCCACTGACCGTCTACTCTCTCTAGATCATGGGTACTCACAAACTTTCTCTCAGGGGCTACATTTACAGTGTAGTTTGGGGCCGAGGGCCGCACTGGTGGGGGCGGAGTCAGAGGGGGCGGGGCTAAAGCAAAACGATAACTTGTGACCATGAGGTTGCACACAGGTCCCTGCAGCAGATGCCCTCATCCACTGAGCCACCAGACCCAGCATTTACATACATCTCTCTCCCTCCTGCTCTCCCTCCTGCCCTCCCTCCATCTCTCTCTCCCTCCTGCCCTCCCTCTCCCTCCCCCTCTGTCATCTCACTGTGTGTGTGTCTATCTGTGTCAGCCTTCAGCCCGGGTTGAGACCGCTTCCTCAACGCGCACACACAGACAACAACACCAAAGTACTTAACAGGTCTTTAAAAGACCATTAACATATTATTGAGGCTTTGTTTGTTTTAGCGCCCCTGCTTCTCCACCCTGACAATCACTGCTTGCCCGGCCCCACAGAGCAGAGGCTTTGTTCTATTTCACCTCTTTGTGGCCTTGCATCTCCACTCTGCTCTGTGGGGGCTGGGGGAGCAGTGATTGTCAGAGTGGAGATGCAGGGGCGCTAACAGGTGAAATACAAAAAAGCCTCTGCTCTGTGGGGGCCGGGGGAGCAGTGATTGTCTGCAAGGTCTGCGCACCGCCAAGAAAGGCTTGCCGGGCCACCACCGGCCCGCGGGCCGTACTAGGAGTACCCCTGCTCTAGATACACATATGCTATCTAAGAGTCAGATAGTAGCATGATCCAGGTATATGGACACATACAGTTTCTGTGTCACCCACCCAGGCTGTTGTCCTTCCACCCATCATTGCTTCATCATTCACCCAGCCATGCATCTCATATTCTTGCCTTCCCAGCTAGTCTTCAATCTCAATAAGTAAGGAATATATAAGAGCTTACCTCTGGCCGCCACCACCACCGTCTCAACTCTCACAGCCGCCGCCGCCGCCTCCTCCCCTGAACAATCGGCCTCCGCCTCCGTGTCCAGCACCACCACCTCCACACTGGCCCCGCCACCAGATGTTCCACCTACAAAGTACATGTAACAATGTTAGAATAAAGCACTCACTAGTCACTAGTATTTGGTCTAGGAATGAAGACATGTGAAAACAATGTAATTTGTGACTGTCTACGTTAAAGTTAAAAAAAATGTCCCTTTTTCCAGGGAAGGTTGTCTTGCTGCACTTTTTGGCACAACTGATGAAGGCTGTTTTTTTAACACGCACCATTTTTCTCCACATAGACAGAAGATGGACTTCTAACAACAAGATCAAGTTGAAACCAGGTGAGAGCTCGGCTCGACCACAAGAAATGTCTTCAATTAATCGTCAGCACTAACCACTTTTCCATTATCAGTTAAACGTTTAGTTTTATTATGACTTCATTTTAATAAATGTGTTTACTTTTAATAAAGCTTTTAAACTTAAATACAATCTGTGTTTTTTGGTCCAGACTAGAGTGACTGAGCGAAAGGTTTTGCAATTTTTGCAAGCATGAGTCCAGATAGAACACTTCAAAAGACATTATGGACAATCCCAGAGGACTGCACTAAGTTGATAGAGCTATTGCTGACTAGAATCATGGGAGTTTCGCCAACCGTGCAATCTTAGTTAGCTACACAGACAGACTAATAAGAATAATCTAGTAATACCACAGGGAGTCATAGTAGAGGCAGGATAAGAATTTAGATACAGTCTACAAGAAGAGCAAAGACAATTTTGAAAAAAGTCAAATGAGGAACGCTAGGAAAAATAGGTACTAGTCTAAAATGAAAACTTACTGGGGCCAGCAGAGGAGCCCTCGCCTGCCCGATCCTGGCCCTGTTGAACAGCATCCGCCGCCTGCTGCTCCTGTGTCCTCCTCTCGCCCCTGGGGGGAGCTGACGTACAACATGAAAGAAAGAACAGAAAACATGGATGATTGTTGCTTGTCAATGTCAACCAAATCAAACATTTCAAAAGAACAATAACAAAATATTTCCGCGAAATTATATTGATTATGGTTACTTTTCATTTATTTGCGGACCTGTGACTTCGAAAGTCACGTAACTCACTAAACAAAGTACTGAAACGTTCACCTAGGACTGGCAGTCCGCAGTCCGCAGGCAAGACGCAAAGTGACAGACAAACTCCATTGTGATTTCAGTCAGATCAGTGACAACACTAACAGTTGCCTGCTACATTACCAGTCATTTAAATAGTCAAACTATCAATCCACCGCCACTATTTTTCTTATTGTCAGGGTTACAAAGGAAGGGGCAGATTTAAGCCCTTGCGGCTCTTTTGCGCCGTTCTTGCGTGACTTTTGTGACGCAGCAGCTAAACAAAAAAGGGCGCCATGGTGCGGCGTATAATATTATAACAACGTGACGCATTTGGGAGATGCATCCCGTTATAAAGCCCTGCGCCATCAGGGGGTGTTCCGGCGCAAGGGAGGGCATTCCTGCGCTGGAACACATCCTAATAGTGGCTGAGGGAAATCTACAAAATATCAATCAGTCACCTTTAGGACAATGATGCGTCACACAAACCCTGCACCTGCTTGAAGCAGACGTACGGCTTGACCCAGCATTGGGGAGATAGGGTACCCCAGAGCATTGATGGAGCTGCGCCATCGTTGCGACGCAACTCCAGCAGTAAAGCTTCGGTGACGTTTTGGGCCCATGGTGCGCCGCATTGCAAATACGGCGCACCATGTTTGGTGGTGGTAGCGGGCCGCACAATTAATGGCGCATCCCTGCTACTTTGCAGGGATGCAACGGTAATTGCAATTCTGCCCCTTAGGGGCATACTTACTTACGCGTTCTGGCGCATCTCCAGAGATGCGCCAGATCATCATCAAATGCATCACGCAAAACTACCCTTGCGACACGGCAGATGTGCCTCATTTACAATGCGGCGCGCCCTGGCGCAAGGGTAGGCACTTGCATGACGCATCTCGTCACGTAAGAGCGGCGCATCGCTGGAGTCACGTCGCCAACGCAATGCAACTCCAGTAATGCTCAGGGCCACCCAATACTTAACATGCTGTGTCAGTCCTTTCGCCTGCTTCGAGCAGACATAAGGAATTGAATTGACGTAGCAGCGTCGCAGAAGTGCCTGCGTTAAATCTTGTACATTTCACGCAGGCAATTTTGCGAGGCGCACAGCCGCTGGACCGCCCACCCTGCGTACTAGGAACGCACCCATTGTGGTGCAGGCCCATGGCTTTATAACGTGACGCATCTCCCTAGATGCGTCATGCTGTAAATGACTCGCAGGGATGCGGCACGTTTACGCCGCTGTTGCGTCACGCAAGGCAACGTAAACGTGGCGCAAGGGGCTTGTAAATGTAATCTGCCCCCTAGTGTCTAGCATTACGCAGTTCTGTAAAGTACACTCATACATAATAGTTACTCAGGCCAATGAGACCACGAAATAGAAAACAAATAAGCATAGTAGCAACGCCACTGAGAAGGAGAGCAGTGCACCTGAAATGCACAGAAGATTTTGAAATATAATTTAACTACAATGTAATCGTCATCAGCGGCATTATTGGCTTGCTCCATGTAAAAAACAAATATTTGCAATACAACAACACAGAGCAGGAGAAAACATCATAGTAGTGAGTGATTAAATGGCTACTACTACTCACCAAGCCCGGGGATCTCCAAGCCGAGCTGGTCCAGCAGGTCGCGCTCGCGGTCCAGGAGGTCCGTCCAGCGATGGGTGACCTGGCTGTAGGTGCGCTGGACCCCGTAGAGGTGGGATATGGCCCAGCACACCTTCTCCCACCGCTTCCGGCGCTCCCGCATGTTGTAGCCGCCGGCTGCGATCCTGCCGCCTCCCGCGATGGTCCTGGGCAGGCGGCGCTGGACGAAGTAGACCAGCGCGCCCACTTCCTCCGGGCTGAATATCTCCCGTCGCGTCACCTGCTCCCCCCTCAATCTCCCGCATGCTGTCCTGCCACTGGGTCCAGCACTACTCCCCGCCGCCGCTGCGGCCCTCAAGTGCCTGGGCAGCTTCACGGCGCCTGGCTTGACCATGGTCTGGGCAGGTAACGTAGGAAGAAGTAGAAAATTAAGAAAGAATAGGATAGGGAAGAAGAAAAGAAAAGAGTTTAAAAAAGTAGTTTAAAAGTAAAGAAAAATAGCAGAAAAGACAAAAATATACAGCTAGGAAAAGAGAGGGATAGATAAGAAGCAAAATCGTAAAAAAAAAACTGAAAACAAGCAAAGGATGGCAAAGATACCAAGAGGATTAAACACCATGCCCAGACACAGGAAATGAATGAAAAACAAGATGGCCGGCGCCCGTTCACGAGCGCGAAAGTAAGTTCGCGCGAGATTTTCCTCGCGATCTCGTGCGAACCTCTAGATTTCCCGCGCGATCTCGTGCGAACCTCTACTCGCAATGCGCTTACTGCGCGAGATTATACATAGCGGGCGGAAACGGAAATACGTCACGCAAACAAAATGGCCGCGCCCGTACTCGACCTTGGGGTAAATTCGCGTGTTGCGCTGCAAGCGGCTCGCGAATACTGCAAAAAAACTCGCGAAACAACAAGCCGCAAAAAAATAAAATGCTCATTCGCACGAATTGGCGGCTTCCGCGGTCGGTTTCGCACGACGCCGCACCCCGCGAATAGCGCGAAAAAAACCGAAAAACGATTTCAGCAAAAGCAAAAGCAATGAGCAGGTGCAAAAGGTCAACCTCATGATTTGTAACGATTCTTTGTAGTGCTTCCTGAGGGGGCCCTCCAGAATTCGGTTGCCTGCTTGCAACTATTGTGTGACCCTGCTCTGACCTTAACTGTATGCCACAAAGGTCCTGATTTACAGCTAAAGGAGCAGACAAGCAGGTGCCAGGCTGGAACTTTAAATTCTTTCAGTGACACATTAATTAGCCCCTAATTCATTATTGTCAGTTGGGGCAGGGCAGGTGTTGTAACTAATTTTGCAACAATGAAAGCACTTAGCAAGTGCAAAAGATCACTAATCAGGGCGCACTAAGGAAGCAGGTGCCAGCTAAAAAAATATCCTGTGACACATTAATCAGCCCCAAATTAATTCAGGTCACTTGAGGCAGGGAAGGTGTGCTTTGCTTTGCCGAAAATAATGTACACTGGACAACCAGAGGGTGTGGTGATGAAACAGAGGGTGGCATGGGTGGGCCAGAGGGTGGCATGAGTAGTCAGAGAGTGGCAGTGGTGACAGAGAGTGGCAGTGATGAAGAAGAGTGTCCCAAACAGGCTGGACATGTAGAAACAACAAGTTCGCAAAACTTGCGACCCGACAGGTAAGTTCGCAAATTGCGAAATTGTAAAAACCCTCGCGAACTGGCAGAAACACGGGCGAACACAAAAAAAAATAAAAATCCGCAAATTCGCGGGAATTCGCGGATTTTGCGGATTGCGAATCCGCAAATCCGCAAAATTCGCGGGAATTCGCGAGATCCGCAAAATTCGCCCATGCTTACGTTAGAGACCACAAGACACCTTGTCCACTGACTGCCTGTCGGATGCTTAATTGCGGGTCGCTAATGTGAAGCCTCTAGTCGAGCCGGAGTTCATCCTTTTTCCCATCGCACAATTTAAAAGGCGGCCTGTAATTGTTGATTGAAAAATAGAAAGTGTTAACACCTTGGAGAAAAAAAAAGGTACGTCCGCTGTGCAGTGCAAAAAGTCATACAATCCATTCCAGAACCGACAGTACAATACTCTTGAAAGGGTGTACTCTGAGTTTCCTTTTGAAGGATAATTAAGTATGGGCACATTTTGTGGATCTTTCTCCTCCAGCTAGGTGTAGTGTTAACTGCGATTTTACAACAAAAGTAGACCTTCGCAGCAGTGCTTCCAATCCAAACCCTTTAAACCCAGTTTCAAAAATATAGAAGACCGACAATCCCATCCCAATAAACGTGCGATACTGCTCCCTGTCTGAGGCCTAGTGGGAAATGGTTTTAAACGTACTTTGTAATTAAAGAAGGCCCAAATGAATCCCAACTATTCCTCCATGGATTCCCTTCAAATCATTTGTAACCAAATTTTTACATTTCCAAGAGTGCTCCACACGACCCCAGAAATCAGTTGAAAAAAAGTTTTAAAAATGTTGAACACCCCCAAACATGTGCAATACTGTAGTGCTGCTAAGTGCTAACCCTAACGAGCCCTAAGTGAAAAATACTTCAAAAGACACTTTCTGCAAGTAGGCCGAGTCCACCCTTCCCTGCCATGGATTTTCCACAAACCAATTGCAATCCAAAGTATCAATAGCCAGCATTGCTACAAGACTCGCAAACCCCCCCACAAATACCAGGAACCCCCCCCAAACAGCACCCCGAAAACGCTGGAGTGAGCGAAATGTCAGAAAATGTTAAAACTTTTTCCTCATGGATTTTCTCCAAAACACTTTTTTCCGGAATTAAACCTTCCCAGCAATGGCCCCAGACCCGGCAACCCGGGCAAAAACAAAATTAAGACCCCCAAACAGCCAAAAAGCAAATCCAAAAAGAGCCACTTAGAAATATTTTGGGCCTACTTTTGATACCACTCCATGCAAGCTCTGCAGCTAGGCCTTGAGTCTCCTTCCCCGGCATGGATTTTCTTCAAACCACTTGCAATCCAAAGTATCAATAGTGAGCATTGCTCCAAGACTCGCAAACCCCCCCCACAAACACCAGGAACCCCCCCAAACAGCACCCCGAAAACGCTAGAGTGAGCGAAATGTCAGAAAATGCAAAAACTTTTTCTTCATGGATTTTCTCCAAAACACCTTCCCAGCAAATTTTTACAATCAGTTGTTATCTAAACACCCAGATGATATATTGTTTAGGCAAAATTTATGGGTTGAGAAATTGGGATCAAACTCAATCAAGATGGAAGAATCTATCCATTTGGCTAATTCTATTTTGCTTTCGGGTAGGAGTAGAACTCAACACTACATGGTGTGATCTTTATTATTTACCAGCCAAAATCTCTAAATGGGGCTCCTTAGTTGGTACTGCTTGTAACATATGTGGCTTACACGCAGCTGACTCTGTACATATGTTTTTTTCATGCCCACATTTAAGTAGAATTTTATCAGAAATACAACATTTTCTTTCTTTGATACTTGGAATCCCTGTAATACTCACGTCCAAACTTGTTATGATAGGAATCTCTGATATATCTATGATAGATGATCATAAAAAACTGTTATTTATTTCTGTTGGGATCTTTCGCTCCTGTGTGACGCAAGATTGGATTAGCCCAGACCCACCCTCTTTTTCTTCCTGGCAAGGACGCCTGTTGGCAAGATACATTATGGAGCGAGCAATATATACTACAAAAGGCCGTAAAGGGAGGATAATGGGAACTAAAATTTGGGAACCGGTAGAGCGATGGATGGAGGGAGGAACCGGATTAGTAGCCTAGTTAACCAATTTTATGAGTTAACACTGTTGTGTATTGAATGTACAATTTCTGCTGTATATATGAAGGATTCTTTACTGCTTTTGTTGAATTATTACGTTGGTTTTATCTTCTTTTGTGCTGTGTATAGTATTTGCTTGTAACCTGATCAACTCGCAATAAAACAATATAAAAATAAAAAAATAAAAAAATAATAAAAAGACCTTCCCAGCAATGGCCCTAGACCCGGGCGAAAAACAAGTTGAACACCCCCAAACAGGCAAAAAGCAAAAGTACCAAAATCACTCCGTGAGCGCTCTGCAGCTAGGTCCTAACTCCCCTTTGCCACCATGGATTTCTGTCAAACCTCTTGCAATCAAAAGTATCCATACCCAGCGTTGCTCCAAGACCCCAAAACCCACCTACAAACACCAGGGACCACCCCCAAGCAGGCCCCCAAAATTGCTAAAGTGAGCGAAATTCCTGAAAATGGAAAAACTTTTTCACCTCCGATTTTATCCAAACCACTTTAATCCAGTATTAGACCTTGACAGCAATGCCTTCATATCCGTCAAACCAGGCGGAAACAAGTTTCACCCCCCAAACAGCCAAAAAGCAAAAACGGACAAATTGTCACAGACACATTTCTGCACATTTCACACATCAATCCGTGCGCGCTCTGCAGCTAGGGCCTAACTCCCCTTTGCCACCATGGATTTCCGTCAAACCTCTTGCAATTAAAAGTATCCATACCCAGCGTTGCTCCAAGATCCCAAAACCCACCCACTAACACCAGGAACCCCCCCAAGCAGACCCCAAAAAACGCTAAATGGAGAAAATAATTGAAAATGGAAAAACTTTTTCACCATGGAATTTTATCCGAAACACTTTTATCCGATATTAGACCTTCCGAGCTATGCCCCAGACCCCTGCATCCACCCGCCCAAAAGCAGTACACCCCCTAACAGGCAAAAAGCAAAAATGGGCCTACCTTCAATTCAGTCCAAATACGCTCTGCAGCTAGGCCCTAACTCCCCTTTTCCACCATGGATTTCCTGAAAAACAAATCCAACCAACATTATACTGTGCCAGCAGTGCTCCCAGACCTCAAAACCCACCCACAGAAACCTAGAAGCCCCCCAAACGGCCCCCCAAAAACATGCAATACTGGTATATTAAAAAAATGGCAAATTGGGCTGTTCACAAAATATTGCTGTTTTCAGCTCTTTCACTACTTTGATCCTCTTGAAACTCACCTGGACAGTCACTTGTTCCAGCGATTCACAAGAATCTCAGCAAGGCAGAACAAAATCGAACCACTGCGCTCTTTGAAGAAGGAAGGTCTACCACTAGTTTTCACTTAGTTTTTACCCAAACACAGGTGCCCGCAAAACACCCAAAAAGGCCAAAATTCGGCCAATTCTGGACCAAAGAATACGAAACCCTCCTAAAACATTGCCAACATCATTCTGAACGAGCGAATGTTAGAAATAGGATCCCTTGCCGGCCAGGGCTTGCGCCAAAATCAGTCAGAGACCACCACTTCCACGTCGGTGCAAGGGAGTTACGCACCAAGATAACCCCTGCTCACCCCCTTGGTAACGTAGCACGAGCAGTAAGGCTAAACTTGGAGGCAATGTGAGTTAAGTGTTTGTGCATGCATCCCCAGCAACAACACCCAAGGCCCACCACAAAGGAAACTCCACACAAGGTTATGTATAAAAATAGCCTTTGTATTACACCAAAACACATTAGATAAAAACACACACTTCACAATGTGCCAACAGGCACGGGCATAATTTACAGGGGATATGTACAAGACAGGGCCACCTGTACCACTGTCAGGAATCAGCACTTTTATAACTAGAAATACTGTTAGAATTAGCACTTAGAACATAGAGTATAAATCACTGTAGCACACAACCAGTAACTACTGGTAACCGGTAAGTACCACCTACGCAACCCTAACCACCTTAGGAGAATATTACGCAGGGAACCAGGACCTCACAGGGAACACCTGTACTAGGAGAAAACAACCAACTAAATATCACTGTACATTTAGGGGTATAGGCCTGGGAACAAAACACATGATGTATAAACATACATTCAGCGGTGTAAGAACAAGGCACATGATGCATCAAAACACATTCAGAGGTGCAGCACAGGAGAATTCGCAGAAATTATACTTACATCAAAGTCCAGGTTGCGCCACTGCACCAAAACCTAAACTTAGCAGCTGCCCACTACTTGCTGGGCAGCTGAGGACAGGGATAGAACAGGGCCTAAACGCTGAGGGAAATGGATAGGGGGAGTCTGGAGGAGGAGTATAAAGGAACATGATTGAGCTGTGAACTTGTGAACCTCAGGAATGCCGACTGAGGCACCTTCAAATCAATAAGGAATATAAGATGAAGACAGAGCTGCTGATGGACTTGTTGTGATTAGGTGATTAGAGTTTTGTTGTGGTAAAAGTTGCAAAACAAAAAAAACCACACAGGAATAAAAGTGAATAAGGACGAAAAAAAGTAAGTCATTTACAGGGCTCGGTGTCAGGGAAGTAGAGCTCGACCTCCAACTCCATGATTTGAGATGGGAGTAGATCAGGTAACAGAGAAGAACTTCCATCACCTAAGTCGGTGTCTTCTTCATTCACGTACTTTGTAATCTGGTGGTATCAAGTGCTGATTCATCTTGATCAGTGTTAACCTCTTCACATTTTTGGCCGAGAGGCGGGACCTTTTTGAAGTTACAATGGCACCAGCAGCACTGAAAACACGTTCGGAAGAGACACTTGTGAGTGGGCAAGACAAATAATTTTGAGCCAGGTTGGCGATCAGTGACCATAGAGCCATTTTCCTGTACCAATACAGCAATGGGTTTGTATGAACAAAGACCTGTGTTGGCTCATCCAGATAGGTGTCAGGACTCCAGCTGTGGGCTCTGTCATTACCAATCCGACTGCGTTAAGGAGAAAATCAAGATGCTCTCCAAACACCTGGGTAGATAAAGTACGATCCTGGAGATACAAGATGGCCGCCGTCGTGGCCAGTGTAAAAGACAATGGACGTTCTAGTCTTTCAGATCCGAGGTGTTGAGATTGCTATGTGAAGCGCGAGCGTCATGAAAAACACGCACTTCACTGAAGACCCTAGCTGAGGAGGTTCGTCGTGTCAAGCTGAAGAAGAATTATAGTCTTAGTTTTGAAAAGTACAATAAGTTTAGTGAACAGAAGAGTTAGGGCGGACTCGCTGATGTAGACTCGGCGCAACAAGCCAAGCGCGAGTCTGTTGAACATCGCGAACGTTCGCCTTTCTAGTCAGAGACCTTGACAGCCGCTATCTGCCTGAGACGCGCTCTTCGTGTCACAGGCGCTGCCACTGCCGCTACGCTGAAGAGGAACTGTCGTCACAAAAGAAGCCTCCAGCCGTTGTCGGAGATAGCTGAGGAGAGTTTGCCGGCTGTTCTGTCAGAGGCTTCGAGTTTTCCTGAGAACGAGTCCGGGCGAGAGACGCCTGTAGCGCGAGACGTCAAGAAGGCAACAAGCTAAGTGCAAACCAGCAATTCTTTCACGAAATGTCATGTTAAATAAATGAATATACATATATATATATTTAGCTAATCCAAAAGACTCCTGGAATTCAACAAGTCAGAATACTGAAAAAACTGTAACGCGTGTTTAAAGTTGAGAAAGACAAAAATGAAGAAAGAGTAATACTAACCAGAAAAGCTAAGAAAGACAAAAGTGAAGAAAGAGTAAAACTTACCAGATGAGCTGAGAGACTACTCAAGGAACCCTGTAAACCTACAAGGAGAAAAAAGGGACAGAGTTATTCTTAGCCAAACTACAAATAGGAATAAGACAATAAAACAGAACCCCATTTTAACAGGAGACTCAGTTGCCAGAAAAGTAAGTGCACTTCCTAATCCACGATAATTAGGTAGAGCTCTGCCATAGTTACAAGAAACCCAAGTTAACTCATTGCTGTTATTTGTTATATAGTGACAACAGGTAGCTGAGCAGACGCCAACCCAATATATAAGAAGAGGAGCAAGGTCCTGCGGCGCTAGGGTGGGTGAGCAGAGAAAAGGCATGCATTTAAGAATAGACTAGAGATTATAGATAGCAGGAGGGTAATGTTGTGTTATTGTTTTTAGGTTCCACACACCTACCAATTTATCAGAAGGCAGAGCCAGAAGGAACCCTTGCAGGATCATTCTCTTCTCTGTTTGTTATTTTATCCACACCCCCTTCCCTGGGGGTAATGAAGGAAGGGTTCAGGGACCTGACCCACCGACATTGCTCAGGGGGATTTGGGTTCTAGCATCTCTGTTCCCGTGCAAGACCTTGGAGAACCAGATAAGTGAGACCCTGACAGAGTGAAGTGCCCAAGTAACCTTTGCACCTGAACAGAGATGGTGGAGGGAATTGATGTCCAGTCCTTAGGTACAATCTTAGATGCAATACAGAAGGAACTGGGAGCGGTGAGGGAGGAAAATCGGAATTTGAGGCAAGAAGTGATCAGTGCCAGAAAGGAAACTGCGGATTTGGCGTTAAGACTACGCCCACCCAGTAGTTTAGAGAGGGAAGCCATGAACCCGGCTTTAGAGACAACTAATAGATCCACCACTCAAGTAATACACTCTCTCTCTCCGGTCATACCACTGGCAGCCCCAGAGAGATTTGACGGGGATCCTCAGAAAGCGCAGATATTTTTATCACAGTGCTCATTACATTTTATGTGCCGCCCTTCGATCTTCCCCGACGCACAGTCTAGAGTAGCTTTCATACTCTCATATCTTAGCGGAGATGCAGCTGCGTGGTCCATGCCCTTAGTCACAAGAGATGACCCCTTACTACGGAATTTCGAGGATTTTAAACAAGAATTTTTAAGGATCTTCGACCGACGGAGAATTTCTCAAGTAGTAGATAACGAACTTTTAGATCTTCGACAAGGAAACCGAGACTTGATTGCATACCTGGCTCAATTCAATAAGCTGGTTGTAGAAACAAATTGGCCAGAAAGTAAGAGAGCTGCAGTATTCTACCGTGGGCTGAGAGATGAATTGAAAGACACCTTAGCTCAGATTCCCAATCGGCCTACCGAAATTTCAGCACTGATAGATTTAGTTTTAGAGATAGATTTCCGTCAAGGAGAACGGCGTGGGGAGAAGAAAAAAGATTTTAAGACAATACCCCCGAGATTTGACCGGGCTCGGTCAGATGGCGCTAAAATGTCTGACAATCATACAGGAGTTGAACCAATGCAAATTGGAACAATAAGGGGCCCTCTGACTAAAGAAGAGAAGGAGAAAAGAAGGGCGAACAATCAGTGTATGTATTGTGGATCCGGAAGCCATTTTGTTCGGGAGTGTCCGAAAAGACCAAAGGGTCCATCTAAGCCGAAGGAAAACTAACGGCACCGCCTGTGGGAGGAGTTGAACAGGTGAGTGCGACTCAGGAATTAACTCCACACGAACATCAAGTCGCAAACACGTTGCAATCTGCAGAGCCGCATCTGATCTTAACGATGGAAGTAAAATTCAGACAAACTACCCTGACAGAAGTATCCGTGATGATTGACTCAGGTGCCACGGGAAACTTTTGTGATTTAAAGTTTGCCACAAGGGTGGGAATTCAAGCAATCCGGAAGGCCAAGAGTGAACCAGTACGTGCTGTAGATGGGACGAATCTTTCTTCAGGACCCATCGTGAGTCATACAGAAACTATTCAGTTAACAACCAGAGAAGGACATCAGGAGGAAATCCAGTTTAATTTGATAGATGCCCCCCAATTCCAATTAATTCTTGGCCTCCCTTGGCTTACGGAGCATAATCCTACAATTGATTGGAGTTCCAGAACCATAGTGATGGATTCGAGCTACTGTTGTGAAAATTGTTTTGACGCAAGGAATCAACCTGACAAGAACACCCTAGCACAAGCCTTGTGTACCATTGAACATTCCTTGTGTGTAATCGACGTTCAAGAAATACCAGAAGATTATAAGGAATTCGCAGAAGTGTTTAATGAAGTGGAAGCAGAACGTTTGCCACCACATCGAGTTTATGACTGCAAAATAGAATTGGAGCCAGGTTCAAACTTGCCATGCAGCCGTGTCTATGCCCTGACCGAGAAGGAACATCAGCATTTGAAGGAGTACTTGGACAAGTATCTTGCCAATGGCTTCATTCGGCCGTCCCAATCGCCGGTTTCCTCGCCTCTTTTTTTTGTGCCGAAGAAGGAGGGAGATTTGCGGAAGTGCATCGACTATAGAGCCATAAATAAAATAACCAAGAAGAACAGATATCCTCTACCCCTTATCTCAGTGCTTCTGGACCAAGTAAAAGGGGCTCGAATCTATACCAAGCTTGACCTAAGAGGGGCCTACCATCTAGTCCGGATGCAGGAAGGAGACGAGTGGAAGACGGCATTTCGGACAAGATTTGGGCTTTTTGAATACCAGGTGATGCCATATGGATTGTGTAATGCCCCAGCTGCTTTCCAGCACTTCATCAACGATGTTTTGAAAGAATTTATCGATCAATGTGCAATTGTGTACATTGACGACATCTTGATTTATTCTTCCGATGTGGCAAGACATCACGAGCAAGTGAGAGGAGTGCTAAGAAAATTACAGGAAAACAAGTTGTTTGTGAAGTTAGAAAAATGCGCCTTTGACGTAACCAAAGTGGAGTTCTTGGGCTTTGTACTGTCACCTTCCGGAATAGTGATGGACCAACGCAAGGTGGAAGCGGTAACAAAATGGAAATCTCCGAGAAATGTTAAGGAAGTTCAAGGCTTCATAGGATTCGCTAACTTTTATCGGAGATTTATTAGCGAATTCTCCAGAAAGATCCTCCCTCTCACCAAGTTACTTAAAAAAGGAGCCAAGTTTGAATGGTCAGAAGAAGCAGAAGGGGCCTTTCAATCATTGAAGGAGAATTTTACCACAGCGCCAATTCTATTGCATGCGGATCCCTCTGAGCCTTTTTATGTAGAAACTGATGCGTCCGATCAAGCAGTAGGAGGAGTGCTGTCACAAAGACACAAAACCACGGGCCAGTTGCATCCGGTTGCCTACAGATCCAGAAAACTGTCACCTGCAGAAGTGAATTATACCATCACAGAGAAAGAGCTGTTGGCTATCAAAGATGCTTTTAAGGAGTGGCGGCATTATTTGATGGGGGCTCAACATCAAGTAACGGTGTTTACGGATCATCGTAATTTAAAATTCTAGAAGACAGCCCGAACACTTACGCCACGACAGCTGAGGTGGTCGTTGTATTTCGCTGACTACGACTTTATCATCACTTTTCGTCCTGGAGCCCAAAATGGGAAGGCAGATGCGTTATCCAGAATAGGTACTGAGTTCCAGAGATCTTCCAACGACATTCAGCCGATCATTCCCACTGAAAAGATTATTGGAGCCATAACCACCATTCAATTACAAGAGTCAATTGCAGATGTCATGAATGAAGAGGCCATGCAGCAATGGGTGGATGAAGACAGCAACAGAAAAATAATCCAACATTTGCCCTATCATCAAGACGCCTTATACCTACCAACAGTCGAGTTACGTCAACGAGTAATGCAGGAGTGTCATGACGATAAACTGGCTGGCCACAAAGGAGAAGCTAAAACAGAGGACTTAGTAAAGAGACACTATTGGTGGCCTAAAATGGCGTCAGATATTGAGACGTATGTGAAGTCTTGCGAGATTTGTGCGCAGGGGAAGTCGGAACGGCAGGCACCAAAGGGGCTTTTACAACCACTACCCACACCCCCCCATCCATGGCACACAGTTACATTAGATCTTATAACAGATTTGCCAGTAAGCCAGGGATTCAACACCATACTAGTGGTAGTGGACGCCTTCTCAAAGATGGCCCATTTCACAGCCTTAAAAGGGGTACCTACAGCCAGACAGTTAGCAGCGCACTTTAGTGCCCAGATTGTTAAAATGCATGGAATTCCTAAAATAATCATTTCAGATAGAGGCCCTCAATTTGTGTCCCGTTTTTGGAAGGCCTTTATGGAAGGTTTGGGAACAGAAGTTAGGTTTTCCACTAGTTACCACCCTGAGACAGATGGGCAGACAGAGAGAGTAAACCAGGAATTGGAACAATATTTACGACTCTTCCTTTTAAAAGAAGAAGGGAATTGGTCGGAATATTTGTGGGCAGCAGAATTTGCTCATAACAATGCCAAGAACACCTCGACAGGGTTCTCTCCTTTCTTTGCAAATTATGGCAGACATCCAAATGCAACCATTCGACAAATGGAAACGGCAGTCCCAGCTGTGGAAGAAGTCATGTCACATTTGTCTCGAATTCAGCAAGACGTAATGAACAATCTACGATCGGCAAAAGAGAAGTACAAGGAATATGCTGATCGGAAGAGAAAAGCAGGACCTTTTTTGGTTACAGGTGACCGGGTCTGGTTAAGTACCAAAAATTTGAGACTCAAAGGAAATCGAAAGTTTCAACCTCGATTTATTGGTCCGTATCCTATAAAAGAACAAATCAATCCGGTCACTTACAAATTGGAACTGCCACCTAAGTTGAAAATACACCCAGTCTTCCATGTTTCACTGTTGAAAAAGGTTTCCATAAGTCTGAGGAGCCACCTACCGCCAAAACCCATCCAGTTGGAAACTGGAACAGAATTTGAAGTCAAAGAAATTTTGGATTCCAAGCGCTCCAAAGGCAAACTGTATTATTTGATAGACTGGAAAGGCTATGGTCCAGAGGAGCGGTCTTGGGAGCAGGAAGAGGATGTTCATGCACCAAGATTGATAAAATCCTTCCATCAGAGATTCCCAACCAAGCCAAGAAGGGAAGGATCTACCTTGTTGGGGGGTACTGTCAGGACTCCAGCTGTGGGCTCTGTCATTACCAATCCGACTGCGTTAAGGAGAAAATCAAGATGCTCTCCAAACACCTGGGTAGATAAAGTACGATCCTGGAGATACAAGATGGCCGCCGTCGTGGCCAGTGTAAAAGACAATGGACGTTCTAGTCTTTCAGATCCGAGGTGTTGAGATTGCTATGTGAAGCGCGAGCGTCATGAAAAACACGCACTTCACTGAAGACCCTAGCTGAGGAGGTTCGTCGTGTCAAGCTGAAGAAGAATTATAGTCTTAGTTTTGAAAAGTACAATAAGTTTAGTGAACAGAAGAGTTAGGGCGGACTCGCTGATGTAGACTCGGCGCAACAAGCCAAGCGCGAGTCTGTTGAACATCGCGAACGTTCGCCTTTCTAGTCAGAGACCTTGACAGCCGCTATCTGCCTGAGACGCGCTCTTCGTGTCACAGGCGCTGCCACTGCCGCTACGCTGAAGAGGAACTGTCGTCACAAAAGAAGCCTCCAGCCGTTGTCGGAGATAGCTGAGGAGAGTTTGCCGGCTGTTCTGTCAGAGGTTTCGAGTTTTCCTGAGAACGAGTCCGGGCGAGAGACGCCTGTAGCGCGAGACGTCAAGAAGGCAACAAGCTAAGTGCAAACCAGCAATTCTTTCACGAAATGTCATGTTAAATAAATGAATATACATATATATATATTTAGCTAATCCAAAAGACTCCTGGAATTCAACAAGTCAGAATACTGAAAAAACTGTAACGCGTGTTTAAAGTTGAGAAAGACAAAAATGAAGAAAGAGTAATACTAACCAGAAAAGCTAAGAAAGACAAAAGTGAAGAAAGAGTAAAACTTACCAGATGAGCTGAGAGACTACTCAAGGAACCCTGTAAACCTACAAGGAGAAAAAAGGGACAGAGTTATTCTTAGCCAAACTACAAATAGGAATAAGACAATAAAACAGAACCCCATTTTAACAGGAGACTCAGTTGCCAGAAAAGTAAGTGCACTTCCTAATCCACGATAATTAGGTAGAGCTCTGCCATAGTTACAAGAAACCCAAGTTAACTCATTGCTGTTATTTGTTATATAGTGACAACAGGTAGCTGAGCAGACGCCAACCCAATATATAAGAAGAGGAGCAAGGTCCTGCGGCGCTAGGGTGGGTGAGCAGAGAAAAGGCATGCATTTAAGAATAGACTAGAGATTATAGATAGCAGGAGGGTAATGTTGTGTTATTGTTTTTAGGTTCCACACACCTACCAATTTATCAGAAGGCAGAGCCAGAAGGAACCCTTGCAGGATCATTCTCTTCTCTGTTTGTTATTTTATCCACACCCCCTTCCCTGGGGGTAATGAAGGAAGGGTTCAGGGACCTGACCCACCGACATTGCTCAGGGGGATTTGGGTTCTAGCATCTCTGTTCCCGTGCAAGACCTTGGAGAACCAGATAAGTGAGACCCTGATAATAGGCCTGCACCATCAACTCAAGGTTCTCCACGGTTGCTCCACTTTGCGTACCATCTGTGGCCTTCTCAGCACTGGAACAAACAAACCCTTGATGAGTTAGCCAATCCGCTTGCGACAATAGTATGGCTGGGCCTGGTGCAGGTGAGGATGATGATAATGTTGCTGCTGGTGTCCTTAACGGCTGTGAGGTAAAGCGACTCCCTTCGGCCACAGATTCAGAAGTGGAACTTGACGCTGGATTGCCTGCTGATTCAGTTCTGATGGCTCCTTGAATTCTCTGCCGATTTTTTTCGAACCGTCTGGCTAACACAGCTATCCAATATTTGTACTTTTGAAAGATCTGCCACATCAAAAGGAATGAATGCTTTGCTGGCCACTGCCTTGTTGTACTGTGGATCCAGAATAGTGGCACAAATGTAATGTTGTTCTGTATGTATCTTTTGAAGCCTTTCATTGGCAACTAGGCGGCCTAATAAGTTCTCCGCCAACAGATATGCTGCTTGCTTTCCACCCTAATCTCACAACGTTGAAGATACCGCCTTCAGTTGGTGCTCTAGCATGCGCAACAATGGCATAGCTTTGCTCAAAGAACAGTCCTCCCTGCTGACTTCAGCCGTGAAGACCGCAAAAGGACGAAGCATGTCTGTCAATCTTTTAACTAGCTGCCATTCCTCCGACTCTAGCCTAAAGTCATTAATAGTAGAACCTACTGTAAAGATATAGTCATTTATTACAATGCACTGCTCAAACAGACGCTCAAGCATGTAAAAGGTTGAGTTCCAACGTGTTGCCACCTACTGGATGAGTCCTTTGACTTGCACTTTATGTACATGTTGAATGCTCTTCAGCTCCTTCCGGGCCTTAAAAGAATGGCAGAAATGTGTGCAGATTCTTCGGCAGGTGGTCAGTAACTTCTTGACTTAGTTTTCCTTTTTCAAGAAATCTTGAACAACCAGGTTTATACAGGGCGCCAAACATGGCACTCTGAAATAGTCTGTGTAAATATTTATCAAGGACCCCCTGAGTGCATGGAAATAGAGTTCCTAGACCAGGGAAAAGCAAATAATTTGATATGTATCAATCTAGGCAACAGAACGTAATAAGTGGTCGAAATGAACTGAGCTAAAACATTGGTTTTTTGTAAAAAGGGAGGGTTCAATTTTATTCACAAATTTTTAAAACACATTGAAATGATAATACACATTCACAAATTATAATAAACGTATGTGACTTAATAGATTGAGAATACACAACAACACTGTTAAAAAAGGGGGGCAAATGATCCAACAAATAAAGGTTACATAAAATAAACACAATTATTAAGAGAGAAAAATGTGGCTAAATTAATCTCTACGCGCGTTTCGGCGAACCAGCGCCTTCTTCTGGAGCAGCCACGATAGTATCTAAAAGAGGAAAATTCCATAAACAAAAATATTATGTACAATATTGCATCACTCTTATTATGTAACACAGAGACACTTTAAAACAATCCAATGTTATTCTAATAGTCTCAGACTTTCCATTCTGTTGTGACCAAACTTATTAATATTACAATATTACTTTTGCGGATTTCATTTCCTTGCCTTAATGATCATCAAAAAAGGAGCGACTGGAGTGGATCATTTAAACTCATATATTATTATCTGTGATAGTGGTAAAAAAAAAAAGGGGGGGGAAAAATGCCTTATATTATTCAATAGACCATTCCCAAATGTTGATGGTAAAAAAGGGGTTTTTTTCATCGGATGGCAAATGCGAGGATTCTGATATTTATACCTCTCTAATTAATCATATAGATTATGTTAATGATGAAAAATAGGGAACACTCTAAATGGTAGCCGTTAGCAAGGGGTTGTCATGGCGGGACCTCGATACTAGTATACAATAAATTTGTATCATAGATAAGGTCACTTACTTTAAAAACACGAAATGTATTAATGCTAATTGACGTCGCAATCTGGATTATCTGTACAATGAGTTTCTTTTCTTTGTTTATGTGATGAAGATATTTTAAACCATAAAGAAAACAATACATAAACATTGATTATTATTATAGCCTAGTCTATGATTTCTATTTCTATGAATATTGGCTGTGAAGAAATCATAGACTAGGCTATAATAATAATCAATGTTTATGTATTGTTTTCTTTATGGTTTAGAATATCTTCATCACATAAACAAAGAAAAGAAACTCATTGTACAGATAATCCAGATTGCGACGTCAATTAGCATTAATACATTTCGTGTTGTTAAAGTAAGTGACCTTATCTATGATACAAATTTATTGTATACTAGTATCGAGGTCCCGCCATGACAACCCCTTGCTAACGGCTACCATTTAGAGTGTTCCCTATTTTTCATCATTAACATAATCTATATGATTAATTAGAGAGGTATAAATATCAGAATCCTCGCAGTTGCCATCCGATGAAAAAAACCCCTTTTTTACCATCAACATTTGGGAATGGTCTATTGAATAATATAAGGCATTTCCCCCCCCCCCTTTTTTTTTGACCACTATCACAGATAATAATATATGAGTTTAAATGATCCACTCCAGTCGCTCCTTTTTTGATGATCATTAAGGCAAGGAAATGAAATCCGCAAAAGTAATATTGTAATATTATTAAGTTTGGTCACAACAGAATGGAAAGTCTGAGACTATTAGAATAACATTGGATTGTTTTAAAGTGTCTCTGTGTTACATAATAAGAGTGATGCAATATTGTACATAATATTTTTGTTTATGGAATTTTCCTCTTTTAGATACTATCGTGGCTGCTCCAGAAGAAGGCGCTGGTTCGCCGAAACGCGCGTAGAGATTAATTTAGCCACATTTTTCTCTCTTAATAATTGTGTTTATTTTATGTAACCTTTATTTGTTGGATCATTTGCCCCCCTTTTTTAACAGTGTTGTTGTGTATTCTCAATCTATTAAGTCACATACGTTAATTATAATTTGTGAATGTGTATTATCATTTCAATGTGTTTTAAAAATTTGTGAATAAAATTGAACCCTCCCTTTTTACAAAAAAACAATGTTTTAGCTCAGTTCATTTCGACCAATTATTACGTTCTGTTGCCTAGATTGATACATATCAAATTACTCTGAAATAGTCACCGTCCTGCATGGCCCTAACTATATTACTGACATTATCTGTGGAAACGTAACAAACTATGTGATTTCTTGGTTGCAGCCATTCAGAGACCTTACTTTTAAACTCATCCAAATGTTTTTTGCAGTATGACTGTTCTAAATGGCAAGCATGGCTAATGTTGCATGTTTCCGAGAAGCTTGAAAAACTGTGTCCAGGTCAGCAACTGCACTTGACTTGTCCTAACCCCTGCAAAAGACCCTGCAAAAGAGACCCAGTGTGCAGTGATGCACATGTAATCAAGGGCTTGGCAACTGGTCCACATGTCTGTTGTCAAGTGGATAGTGTGAACAGCACTCTTCAGCAAAGCTGCCCCAATCACCATCAGCACATCTTGTTGTAGTGCTGGAACCGCAACTCTGGCAAAATAGGACCGGCTAGGAACCTTCCATTTAGGGCAGACTGTTGCCACTAATTCTAGAAACCCCACCCCTTCCACGAAAGAAAAAGGGAGAAGGTCCAGCGCTAGCATTTTAGCCAGCTTCGCGTTATACAGATGTACCGTTGGGTGGTTGCGTTCAAATGGCGCCTCCGACCAAACATTCCGTTAATGGTGGGCTGGATCATTTTACGTGATGATGATGATGATGACCTCTTCAAAACAGTTAGGCCCATTGATGTAGTTTTTCGCATTGGTGTCTCCCCAACACTCAAAGTGTGCCTCATAGATGTTGCAGGGGTAGAGGGTGTGGGCGATACCACTGCAGTGCTGCTGCCAGGGGTACTGGGTGTACCAGATAAAATGTATGTCGCTTCTTCACTTCGCCCCTGCACAATCAGATTCTCGTCATCATCAGATTCAATATCAAGGGATACATTTGGATTTTTTTTTTCATTTGGCTTCCTCGATCTTCCTCATGTGTGCTTCCCACTGGATAGGGTGGTGTTGTTTGAGATGACCTATCTGGCCTCCGGTACCATAGTTGGTACCAAGCTTACCCCGACCAACTAATACTTTACAAATCGAACAAACGACCATGTTTTCCATCTTTGTGCTAACAGTAAAGAAGTCCCAAACTGGGGACAGGTGATGTCTGTTGGTGGTGGAGGTGCTACTTTGACTTTCAATGCCAGATGAAGTGGAGGATGGGCGTGGCTGAATTTGTTTCTGTTGTTCACTTACAGCACCACTACTTGAGGTCGAGCTGGATGGAGGTCCACTCAAAAAGATGGAAGCTGTAGGTCGTGTTGGTGTTGTAGTTACCGCTGGTGGTACCAGTGCCAGGCCGCCCATATCCTGCTCAGCAGCCATTCGGGCTACGGTTAAAATGTCTGTCTGCTGCATGCCTGCTGGGGCTGGAGTGACGACTGTGATGACTGGGCCATTGACAGACTTTTCATCAGCAGCAGAAGATACCACTTCTTGTTCGTCGTCATCACCCATAAGTGGAAGCTTTGTGGGAGCCTTCCTTTTAGGCTTAGCTACCTTTGTCGGCTCATCATGGGGTGACTCACTCTCAGACTGCATTGGTGGGTTCCAATCAACATCAGCATCATCAGAAGGACGGGGGCTTGAAGAAGAACTTCTAGTATCCCTCCTTGACCTTTTTCTTGCTGGGGATCTGGAAAACAATGGATAATCATCATCAGGAGGAGTGGCTTCCTCGGATACCTCCTTTTCCTGATGTGCCACTACTTCTGGAGGAACAAGCGTTGTAGGCAGTTGCCGCTCCATGAACCTCTAGTTGCACCTCTCCATGCACCTGTCCATGCAACTCTCCTTGCGGCTCTACTTGCAGCTCTACTTGTGCCTCTCCTTGCGCCTCTCCATGGGCCTCTCCATGCGCCTCTCCTCACGCCTCTCCTTGCGCCTCTCCTTGCCCATGTAATTGCACTTGTACTAGATGCACCTGTGGTTTTCGCTGCGGCTGTAGTTGTTGAACACTCATCAGCTGAGATACACCCGGCGTTGATTGGATGGTACTTTCTCGTGATGAGCCAAGATCACTGCTCGATGGTGATCCAACAACCAAAGTGGCTGCCGCAGCAGCACTCATGGTGGTCTTGGACCTAACTTGGCGTGGTGGCACTGAGCCCAATGAAGCGGAGGTGCTGCTTCCAGCTTGGTCCGAGGCGGACACAGCTGCTGCTAAAGGCGTAGTTTTTTTTCTCCAAAAAAGGTGTCGGTGGGCACACCAGTCTGCTTGGTAGGTGGTGCCACTTGCTTCTTCTGCTCCTTCTTACTGGCAGTGGCACTGGCTACTTTTTTCGCTGAGGCGCTACGGCCAACTTTCTTTGGGGCCATATTCTTGAGATGTCAGAACAGCAGGCCGCAGTTGCATGAGTTGCAGAGTTGTCTTGTCTGTGGCCACACGTGACGTCACGTGACATTGTGCTGCACACACCGCTGCAGGACTTCCTCCAGGCACTGGTGGTTCTCTTGTGCACCTAAAAGCAATGGAAGCCTGAGGAACATCAGTTATACACCCCAAAAAGTCGAAAAACACTCAAAAATCCCCACAATCACATGCCATCCATGCCCTCAATGATGTTTAAATTCAAGACACCCCAGAGAAATACTAGGCCCAAGCACCACTGAGTATCCCTGGGCATAATGTTTGAAAGCAAGGCAAAGTGGGTGCAGGCCTGAGCACACTGCCTGGCTTCAAAATGGACCCTTGACCCCCACCATATGGCAAGGCCCTGCCTGTCCCAAGCCTCAAAATGGCATCACTCTCATGGCCATGCCCCAACACCCCCCCAAAAAGTCGAAAAACACTCAAAAATCACCACAATCCCATGCCATCCATGCCCTCAATGATGTTTAAATTCAAGACACACCAAAGAAGGACTAGGCCCATGCACCACTGAGTACCCCTAGGCATAATTGTTGAAAGCAAGGAAAAGTGGGTGCAGGCCTGAGCACACTGCCTGGCTTCAAAAGGGCCCCTTGACCCCCACCACATGGCCAGGCCCTGCCTGTCCCAGGCCTCAAAATGGCCCCCACCCACATGGCCAGGCCCCAACACCACCCCAAAAAGCCGAAAAACACTAAAAAAATCACCACAATCCTATGCCATCCATGCCCTCGATGATGTTTAAATTCAAGACCCCCCAGAGAAAGACTAGGCCTATGCACCACTGAGTACCCCTGGGTATAATGGTTGAAAGCAAGGCAAAGTGGGTGCTGGCCTGAGCACACTGCCTGGCTTAAAAATGGCCCCTTGACCCCCACCACATGGCCAGGCCCTGCCTGTATCAGGCCTCAGAATTGCCCCCACCCACATGGCCAGGCCCCAACACCACCCAAGAAAGTCGAATAATACTCAAAATTCACCACAATCCCATGCCATCCATGCCCTCAATGATGTTTAAATTTAAGACACCCCACAGAAAGACTAGGCCCATGCACCACTGAGTCCCCCTGGGCATAATGGTTGAAAGCAAGGCAAACTGGGTGCAGGCCTCAGCACACTGCCTGGCTTAAAAATGGCCCTTTGACCCCCACCACATTGCCAGGCCCTGCCTGTCCCAGGCCTCAAAATGGCCCCCACCCACATGGCCAGGCCCCAACACCACGCCAAAAAGTAAAAAAACACTCACAAATCAACACAATCCCCAGCCATCCATGCCCTTAATGATGATTAAATTCAAGACACCCCAGAGAAAGACTAGGCCCATGCACCACTGAGAACCCCTGGGCATAATGGTTGAAAGCAAGGAAAACTGGGTGCCGTCCTGAGCACACTGCCTGGCTTAAAAACGGCCCCTTGATCCCCACCACATGGCCAGGCTATGCATGTACCAGGCCTCAAAATGGCCCCCACCCACATGGCCAGGCCCAAACTCCACACCCCAAAAAGTCGAAAAACACTCAAAAAACACCACAATCCAATGCCATCCATGCCCTCAATGATGTTTAAATTCAAGACACCCCGCAGAAAGACTAGGCCCATGCACCACTCACTACACCTGGGCCTACTGGCTAGAGAGGCTTTACAGGCACCCCACAATTTAAAAAAAATCAACATATAACAGTGAGCTAAAATTCCATGACATAAATGAGAATTAAGTTAAAAAACAAATCACAGAAACAGTTGTATCATGCACCCATGACTAACCCTGGGCCTACTGGATACTGTGGCTACCCACCACAATATATATTTTCTTAAAGTTGTGAAAAAAGTTTTAGAACTGTAGTTGCCTCAACTGCAATGCTCCAAACAAACAACACCAACTTACTTGTAAAATCTCAAGTCCAAAAGTGATCCAAACTCCAAAGTCCAAAAGGCCCTCAAATACAAATCCAGCAGCAGTCACAGAAAGTAATCCTTCCAGCTCAACAGCCAAATGAAAAGTGACCAGTACATGCACAAAGCACTGGGAGGAGCCTGCTGGACAGGAAGAGGAATTTGGAGACTCTGAGCCACTTCCCTCCTCCCACCCCACCCCATAAAATGGACTCCTGCACCAATAAGTGCAGTCAAATGTCAATTTGATGAGTTATTCTGATCAAAATCATCATTTTCACAGGGTTCATGCTTCCTGCGGTGGATTTCTTGTGCAGAATTGCAATTTTTGCAATTTTGGGAACGCAAGCTGTTCGAATCTCCCGCGTACTCGCGTTGTCAAACTCTCGTTGTGCAAGATGGCAAGCCGCGATAACGTAATTGCGTTCGAAAAACTCTTGCGCGATCACGCAGCAAGATCGAAAATGGCGCCGCACAAGCAAAACCTGAAGAAAAACAACTCGGCAGACTCAGAATCATGGTAAGACAACGCCGCACGTGCGATATTGTATTTTTCAAGCGTGACCAAGCAAAATAATTCGTAGCTTGCGAATTTGCAGATTATTGGTTAAATTCGCGCTATCCCCGAATCGCGAAATCATCAAAAATCTGCAAATTTGCCCGCGAAACGGATTTTACGCCCACGCTTAGTTCTGCCTATACACTTGCAGGAGGCGGTCAAAGTATGTATTCACACTTTCATCCTTCTCCTGTTTAGTACTCGTAATTTTGCTCCAATCAACCCTATCTTCAGGTACCTTCTCCTTTAAGTGTTCTACCACCTTCTTGTATAACTCATCTAATTCTTGACCTGGCATCCCTCCCTTCCCCCTTTTTGGCTCGGCATCTGGCAACCCGACCTTCCCTTTACAATTTTCCCAAAGGTCCTTTGGGATAATGATATTGAACAACGTGTCATGGACTCTCCATAGTAACCCTCCTAACGCTGCCATTCTATTAAGCTCTTCATACCATTTTCGTGGTTCGTCTCTTAGTCTGGGGAAGTCTCTAGAAAAACAATTAATGTCCTGCCTGGACCATGGGACATAAACATATGCTAAATCATTTGGCGCACTGCCAGGTGGGGGCGGTATCTCCCGTAGGGGCATGATAAGTGATGGGACTTCTATTGTGGTGGAGGAGTCTGTTGTGTTGGCTGTGGTGATGGAGTGGGCAAGAGAGTGGGCTATGTCAATTACTGCACATGTGTGTATTAGCTGTTTCCATTGTTGTAATTTGTCTATAGCATATCTAAGCGTATCCTGCAACTTAGACTCCTCCCATGTTATTAAATCTGAGTCGGTGAATCCGAACTTCCCTTCTTCCCAATCATATTGTGCTGGTAGTTGGGCACGACTACCTGTGGCTGTCTGGGCGTCGGCTTGTTTAGCATACGCCAAATGGGCCTGGGGTCCTTTGTTCATTAACTCTGCTTGTGCTAGGGACAGTGTTTTCTCTAAGTACCTCCTACTCTGTGATTGTATAAAGGAGTCCACTGTTAGTGAGCCCTATACGTGCCGCTGTAATAGTGTTTGACAATTTAAAGAATCACTCTTTAGCATCAATTTTGGTGAGTTTGGATTGGACGCAGAAGCTCCTCCCACCACTCCCCCCAAGCTGCCTCATCTTTTGCTCTCTGGAGTCGACTCTGTTTCTGCCAAACATTGCTCTAAGATAGAAATTTTGTGTTCTGTGTGGTGGACGTACATAAATGCATCCCATATTAGCGAATGCCATTGTGACTGTCTAAATGAATCATCCTGTGATTGATCCTCAAATATTTGCTGCCACGGTCTGTCTATTAATTTAGGTATTTTGACCTGTTTCTTAACACATTCTTTGAGAATGCTACGTTTCTTATCGTTGTAGTCTTAAGCGGCTTGGACCGCTTTGTCTCTCATTAGTTTCAGAGACGCAAGGTCTTGGACAGCGTCTAATTCCGGTTTCGCAACCTTATCTTTCAATGCTCTGCGTACAAAGGTTATGGCTGCCTCCTTTTCCCCGAGAGTTAGCTCAGTGTGTTCTGGCTCAGATGCAGGCAGCGGGGAATCGCATCCCAGGCATCCCAAGAGAATATCTTCTAGGAGTTGGTCCTCCACCCCTACCCCACCTTCTACCTTCTTTTTTTCTTTAACTTGGTCGCATGGGAATGCGCCTACTAGGTCTAGCTGATGTTTTCTCCATCTGCCCTTGAGTTTTGCCTGTAATACTTTCTTTTTAATTTCCATGATTTCACTGTGGTCCTTTGATTTGACTGCACTGGTTGAACACATCTCACTTAATACACAGTCCCAACTATAGTAAGCCTCCCATTCCAGGCTTCTAACCTTCTTTTCCTTTAAATTCAACCTCTGGGGCAAATATGAAAATGTTGCAAGGTCATATGTGCCATTACATGGGAACTGTAGATCCGGGTTTTTAGATGTGAGATCGTGCCACTTGTGTGTGTACATAATTGAGCTTAAGCCTCTTTTTATACCCACTATATATGCAGGTGAGTTCTTGGGTGGGGCTGGCTGAGCCGTATCTCAATTCTTTTTACTATTGCTGTTTCCCATGGTTGAGTTGTGTGTAGCAGCTAGTCCTAAACGCCTTACAAATAACTGTTCAAGTATACCAGACAGATGGGTTGCAGGGTGAACTTCAACACGGTAACATGTGATACAATAGGTTGACAGAAATACTTCATATATATTTCAGCCACACAGTATTTGCAAGAGGGCAACAAGAAAGCCATACATCAACCACTCCAACAGGTCATGTGGTGCCAATTCACCAAAGCTGTTTCACAAGGAAGAAAGAAGGCAGATCCCAGTTGTTTTGTTGAGCCTTGATGGCCTGTGAAAATAAGTAAGATAGGAAAAGAGACCCTGTCTGTGGTTGTGCCACAGGGTCCCAACCCCCAAATAGTAGAGCAAGAATGGTGAATTGCTTCTTGCAGTTCAGAAAATCACATAAAACATTAGAACAAATTCTGGGGATCCTACGCGGCAGCGCTGTAGAAAAAACCCTCTGTGCAGAGAATGTGTGTGGGTCTTCTGTACTTAACCCCAAAGGAGTGAGGGGAATAACAGAAATTCTTTTAAGTTTTGGAAATTTAGAGAGGTGCACATTAATCAGTCTTTCCAGCCAGTCCCTTTCCGAGGCCAGAGAGTATTATGGACGGGAGTACTTCTTTGGCAACGTTGGTAAATGGGTGTGTGAGGTGAAGGTCTTTTATCGGATCTCCTTCAAGTAACGTTCTAATACCCAGATTAAATGAATGAACTGGCAAAGGAAACCTAGAGCCTAGCACCAAGCGAAAACACTCCACATGCCTAGCAGTATTTGGCCACTAAATAAGCCAAGCACATCACAAGGACACAATAAAAGAATGCAATGAAACCTATAATGATTGAGAAAAGAAACACTGGTTTACCAAGTGTCACACACCCCTCTTCGTGCCGAGGAGAATCCCGAGGCATGAACCTAGAACCACTCTGGTGCCTAGATGGACGTCTCCACGGGGAGGGTGGAGGCGGAACCAAGGCAGGGAGACGGGCTTCACCAAAGAGCCAGGAGCGGCCGGAGTGTTCCTCATAAATGCCCAAATATTAGGCCAGCGGCACGTGGGCGATAGTGCTGGATCCAGATCAGAGCTCATGAGAACAAACAAAAGTATTATCGACAAATACACAGTAGACAATAAAACCTGGCTGCTAATCCAGCCACCCGTATCGCAATACCTAACAGGCACACACACTAGGTGCCAATCTGGGGAGCAAAACTGCCACGCCCTAAAACGGCGTGCTACCTGCTACCACCCACAGGGGAGAAAAAACTGCCACAGCTCAACAACGAGGGGCCAACTGCTACAACCCAATACCGGAGGATGAAAATCCCCCCCAAGTGTACTCACCGGGCTCCGTCCAGTCTGTTAGAGCATACCGAGTCTACCGACGTCCGCTGCAACCAATGGGAATGGTCTAGCGAGGGCGTCCCGCAGTCCCAGCGGCCGGTGACTCTCTGCAGCGGGGAAGGGGTGCAGAACTTACTGCCGGCCAGGAATCCTGCAGAAACTTGCCGTCACCAGCCAGGGAACGCAGGAGACCAAGGCCAGACCCTGCAGGACAATAAAATGTATGTGAGAAAAGGCAGCGGACTTCAGGTAGCAATGACAGAGGTGAACACACGCCCGTGGCACAGAAACGAAGAAAGGTCAATAGCGCAGAGAGCAATAAAGAGAGGGCTAGACAGGAGTTACCTCCTGGGCAGCGTGATGGCAGAAACAAAAATAAATCATCAGAGCCAATAACAGTAGAATGAAGAAAGCGATCAGAAAAGGGATCACAAAAGACATGGAGTCTGGACAGGCAGTGTAAATATCCCCAGGACACAAGCACACTGGTCCAGACATATAGAGCCAAGAACAAGAAGAGTCAGAAGAGTCGGAAACAACACAAGCGTGCTGAGAGTGAAAAGAGCAGGACCACTCCAAAGACAAAGGAGAGGCAACACACAGACCATCCACTGGGTCCGACCACTCCAGCAACCAGAGAGCTCGGGGAGAGATAAACAAACAGAATGTTATCACCTCAAATCCCCGCCCTCAGAAGGGTGCCAAAGGGTTCGATCACCAGTGTCCATTCCGTCAATGGAGCCAGTCAGTTGTAATGGGTCCGCATTCTTCCACCAAATGTTGAAGCTCACTGTGAAACTGTGAAAATAAAGGATAAATGACAACACTGAAATAAACAATTCGCTCTCAGCCCACAAGTTTGTAAGGTTTATTGGGAAACCAATCAGAATGCAATCAGAATTCAAATATATGTGCGGCACGGAGACCTAAGCAAAGCTTACTGAGTGCCCAATTGGTATGACAGTACAGAGACTTTTTATAGGTACAAGCCTCATAGGGTGGGTCATAACAAAATACGTAACACAGATCAGACTATGTCCTGTTGGACCAATCAGTGAGGGCCAACCCTGGTGTGATACCTTCCAAGGACCCAAAAACACGCCTATGGTCTGGTGTTACTGCCTACTTGTCATCGGCAAAGGCAGACTTGTTTTTTTTTCCATAAAGGTGAAATATGTGTTTCTTGTAAACGTGGGCATGGCACGGACGTGACCGGTCAGGTCATGTTGATACTGATGGGAAATGGGAAATGTGAAGTCTTGCAATAGCTAGCTGGAAGCTGGCACGCTTGTTCTTGGAAAGCCTTGCGTTGCTTTGCACGTTGCAGCTGACTGACACAAAATGGAATCGTACAACCATTTTGTGAATTCTTGCTGGTGTCAATTCTTAAATAGCTAAATGAAAACTATAGGCCTGAAAAAAATGTATTTTGTATCATAGAGATATCCGCTTCATCGAGTGCTTGTTTAGTGAGGCACTTAAAGGGATATCCAAAACTAAAGTTATGCTATTGGCTGACACAGTACTGCTTTTGACCTCTTGCCATTCAGAAACCAAACATGGGTTACACACATATCAGGTCATGGTGTTTGCACAGAGGGGGTTTATTCTTGGAACCATGAGATTTTTACTTATTTCTGAAAGTGAAAGGACCAATGGTCTTCTATCACTTTGAGAATGGAGGGAATATTCTGTCCTTGGACATCGTAGCAGAAAATATCATCTTCCTTTTCCGGACTTCTTAATGTTGAAGACTACAAATAGAATGATAGCCATCTCATGTCATGTCATCACAGACCCGTTTTTGGGCTGAATCTGTTCTGGGAATTGTAGTCCTGGATTACCTTTAGCTAGTTTTAATTAGACTCCTAAACAATATTAAAGATATGGAGGTTTAACAAACATAGCACTAATTTATAGGTTACAATCTCTGAAGTCTGATTGTGTTCTGGCTGCAAGTGTGCAAGAACCACCAGAGATGGAGATCTTGTCGGCCACGGATGTACTGTGCAAAATGGCTTTGTAATGATCCTACTGTTGTGGACTTTCAAGGCGAGCCTATTGAGTTCCGTCAGGGCGGAGTAGTGACTTCATATTTCTTCACTTGTTGGATGGGACGTGCTGTGGGAAAATACTTTAGTGATAAACGCATGAGCATTAAGCGCTTTTCTGAAACCTTTGCCAGTTCGAGATTAACCACAGTTGCTCCAGTACAGAAAATCAAAGTAAAGTGAATATGTCTACAATTAATGCTATAAAGTTATATATTCCAGGGAGCACCTTGGTAGACCCTATACAATAGCGAGAGAGCTAATATTGCGTACTAAAATACATTTGATGTTATTTATCAATGTCTTCATTAAAAACAGATCATTGACAAGTGCATATGGAACATAAGTAACCTACAATTCATTATAATAGATAAAGTCAAACATCACTGATTTATTTATTTTATTTATTTATTTTTTATTTATTTATAGCGCTGCTGGACCCAAGAGTATCAGAGCGCTTTACAGATAGGTAAACACATCGAAAACAAAATTACATTGTGAGTTAAAAATAACATAGGAAAAGGCAAATTCAGTTAGACAAGGAAAAGGAGGAAATAAAGTAACTAGGAGGTAGATAAGGGAGACGAGGAAAGTTGAAAAAAAAAGAAAAGAGGTGAGAATGGGAAGAGGGAGAGGGGGAGCGAAGATAGGAAAAAGAAGAAAGAGGTGAAGGTTAGCGGAGAGTAAAAATAAGGACAGTGTCATTACAGCGATGTTAGGTACCCCAATATTTGTTGAGAAGAAGCACCTTGAGTCTTTTTTTGAAGAGAGGGTAAGAGGGGTTGCAGCGAAGATCTTTGGGGAGAGAGTTCCAAATCGTCCGGGCATTACCAGAGAATGCACGTGATTGGGTCTTCTTACATTTGAGTCTCAGGGGGATGAGGACGAGGGCGTTAGTGCTTCTCAAGGATCTGGAACAACCAGCTTTTTTTAGTTTGTCAGTGAGGTAGGAGAGGGTGTTTAGGTGAAGGGCTTTGTGAGTGATACAAGCCATCTTGAAGGTGGATCTATCTTCAATTGGGAGCCAGTTGAGGTTTTTGAGGACAGGAGAGATGTGATCAAATCGCTTACAGTCAGAGATACGCCTGGCCGCCAGGTTGAGAACTGATTTAATCGGGGCAAGGTGGACTTTAGGGGGTGCCAACAAGGGTGGCGTTAACGTAGTCAATTCTGGAAAGTACAAGAGATTGGACAACGATTTTGAAATCATCAGCAGGAATAAAAGGTTTGATTTTTTTAAGGTGGAGAATGGTGAAGATAGCACCTTTAGCTGCATTTTTAATGTGGGGATGAGAGAAAGATTCTGATCAATGCTGATGCCCAGGGATTTGATAGAGTTGGAGGTAGAGAGGGAGTAGTTGAGTGCTCTGATATCATTGATCCAGAGCGGGATAGGCAAAGGACTGTTTTTAGGAATGAATGATGATTTCAGTTTTTTTAGGATTCAGTTTGAGATGATTAAGATGGAACCAGACTTGGACTTTGTTCAGGGTATCATTGAGGTGTAGGATGTCATGATGGGACTTAATCTTGTAATATAGGTGCGTGTCATCAGCATAGAGTTGGTAACTGATATTCGCTTGTTTGAGAATGAGGGTGAGTGGTTCCATGAATAGATTGAAGAGGGTTGGGGAAAGGATAGAACCTTGTGGGACCAAAAGAGAGACAGGTTGGGGTTTGGAGAGGCAGTGACTGAGTTTAACTTGTTGGGATCTATTATGAAGATATGAGGTGAATCATTAGTGGACAATGCCCTCAAGCCCAAAGCGGTCTTTGAGAGTATTAAGAAGGGTGGGATGGTGGACAGTATCAAAGGCTACAGAGAGGTCGAGGAGGATAAGGAGGGAGGATTCGCCTTTGTCAAGAGAGCGATGAATATCATCAGTAATACTGAGCATAGCAGTTTCAGTGCTGCATGCTTTTCTAAAACCAGATTGGAAAACGTCAAGTAGATTGAAGGAGATGATATGGTTGTCTAATTGGGACAGGACACATTTTTCAAGGGCTTTGGAAAGGAATGTGAGGTTTGAGATAGGGCGCAGATTGCTAAAGTTGTTAGGGTCAGCGATGGAGTTTTTGAGGATGGGGGAGATTTGACCTAGTTGAAGGGATGTTGGGAAACAACCAGTGGCAAAGGAGGAATTGATGATATTGGTCCAAATGGGGGCAATGATGTGTTTGAGTTCCTGAACCAACTGGGCGGGAAGAGGATCTTTGGTGTGTGAGGATGGTCTGAGTTTAGAGATGATGTTGAGGACAGTAGATTCAGATACTGGACTGAATACACTCCAGGAGGCATTGTTTTTAGAATGGGTGTTCTTAAAAATAGTGTCGGGTGGGGTAGAGTAGGGAGGGGTAGAGAGTGGTCCTGACATGAAGGGGAAGAGGAAAGAGGTGCGGTGGGAGTGTTAGGGAGGTGATGTTGGCTGAGGGGAGATTGGACTGGGAGAGGAGGGAAGAGAAGGATAGTTCATAGAGTTTACTTTATTAGAAAAGTAGCTGGCAATTTCTTCGCATCTTTCAACAGTGGCTGGTATTTTAGGAGGACCAGAAGAAGTTTGTTTTTTAACAATGTTAAAGAGTTCTCTGGGACGGTTTCTAGCCTGGTCAAGTTGCGAACGGAGGAAGGAGATGTGCTTCTTGTATTTGGCTCTGGAGTTTCTAAGGAATACCAGGTTATCAGGAGAGGAATGATTTCTCCAAGAACGTTCAGATTGCCTGAGGGCCCGTCTTTCATTATTAAGGTCAGAATTAAACCAGGATTTGGTCGATATTTGTTTGTTGTTTAAGTTTAGGTGGGGCAAGTTGGTCAATGGCTTGAAGGATAGAAATATTATAGTGTTCAGTTAGGTCATTGGTGCTGTGAGGGGGGGGGGAGCAGTAAGCATGTTTTGATTGAGGATTCCAGATCTCCAGGGGGAATAAGTTGAAGATTACGAGTATGTTTCATGGGTAAAATATTTCATGGGTAAACAATTCTTGAAGGTTGAAAGTTTGTGGCTAAAGAACCATTCACCTATATGAGAGTCTGGCATCAGGGATTTTTAGCAGCACTAAAGGTGGTGATCTTATAAGACAGGGATGCATTGAGAGTAGGGAATGGGACTACAGCAAAGAAAGACATATATCTGAGAAAGCATAGCGAACTAGGCAAATGGATTTGAAGATGATGCTCTTGCCAACTGGAAACCAGTACTAGCTTACTAGATGACAGATAACAGACGTGAACAGAGTCAGGTTAAGGGAAAAGTTCAGGGAAATGTGGTTCCGTCACGAGCATGGTGGCGCCACGCGCCTCCCCTCCCCCCCAGCGCCACAGCGGAATTACCGCCATGGCCAAGGGGTTAAAACTTACATTAGTAAACAATTTCTGCAAACTCTGACTCCCAGCAAGCAAGGAGTTAAACATTTTTTCCAAATACCACAGGAGGCAAAAAATATTATTGACAACAAAATTGAATATTACAATTCAAAGTAAACTACAAATATATTGAAAAAAAAATACAGAAGATCAGAAGTTCATCAAACACTGGGCCCTAAGGTAAATAAATCGTGCCCCCACCATGCACAATCTTGTCATCAATTTCGTCATTTCCAATGTTGCAGTGATGTTATAAATAATGTCATGGAACATGTCATGAGTAATGTAATATGTGGGTTAATATGCAGTGTGAGGGCACAAGTTATAGTTACTATAGGGCACAAGTTATAGTTACTTGAGATAACCGTGGGCCTGATTATGAGTCTTGTGGTCTCTGTGGGGCAGGGGTGTCTACCATTATCACACTGTAGGTGGATCACTTTGTGCGCAAGGGAACAGTTATTCCCTGGCAGTGGTGCAGGAGCACCACAAAGTATTATGCTGTGCAGTAACCAGCCCAATCCTGCTCAGCCTATTATGGGGCACATTTACAAACCCCTATCACCACAGGACCGTGGCTTAACATTGTCTTGTAAATAATGCCCAATTTCATGCAATATTTAGTGTGAAAGGGGTGGGCAATGGGTGTTACAGTGGGCATTTCACCGTAATCCCCAATTGATTTTGACGCTGCCCCATAATTACAAGGGCTGAGCTAGAATGAAGAAAAGGGAAAACCTGGTCTAAAACAGATGCATAAAGGAGAAATGATTAATTTCTCCTTGCTTATGTTTCCATGTGATGATGCATTAGGCAGTACACCAAGAAGTTGCAAAATTCCAGTTAAAGATTGTTTATATGCAGGAAGTGACACCTTCCTGCATATGAATGAATGAATGAATGAATGATTACGCACCTATATAGCGCATGGCTACCCAGAGGCATCCCAGCGCATTAAACAACCTGGTCTTTCCTCCGTGATTCAGGGAAAAAGGAAGGTTTTTAAAATTTTCCTGAACCTCAGATGGTTAGATTCCAAACGGATGACGTCGGGAATCTGGTTCCAGAATTTCTCAGCCTGTAGGGAGAAGCGTCTACCACCCATACGGGTCCTTTTTATCCTAGGAACACTCAAGAATTTCTTATAACTTGCCCTTATAGTACGCGGAATGTGGAGGAGTTGGAACATAGGTTGGATCAAGGCTGGTCCCGAGTCTACCATGGCCTGATGCACAATGGTCATAGCCTTGAACCAACTCCTGTGCTGTACTGAGAGCAAGTGCAGCTGACGTTGCGCAGGCTTAGCCGAGCTCCTCTTAGTGATATCCAACAGCAGTCGTGCCGCACAGTTTTGGACTGTCTGTAGGATTTTGATTGTTCCCTGAGGAGCACCCAAGTAAAGTGCATTCGCGTAATCCAGCCGTGATAGGATCAATGCCTGTACCAGCAGGTGCCAGGCTTCAAAATGGAGGAGTTTAAGAATTTTCCTTATTAGTCTTATGAGGGCATAGCAAGTAGCCGCCACCTTGCGAGATTGAACCAAGAAGCTAAGAGTAGGGAAAAGCCAAACACCTAAACTCTTAATTTGTTTCTTGGGGGAAGGGGGCTGGCCAAGATTACTAGGCCACCAGGCATCAACGTTAGTGGGTGCATCATGTCCTAACATCATGACTTCAGTTTTTGTACCGTTCAGCTTCAGGAAGGACTCGTCCATCCATTCGAGTACTTCACTTAGGCATGCGGAAAGATTTTTACAAGCAGTTTCCTATCCAGAGAGTGAAAATATTAACTGGGTGTCATCGGCGTACATGACCAGTTGCACCCCCAGGGAAGAACCACCTCAGCCAACGGCCTCATGTAGATGTTAAACAGGGTAGGATTGAGGGAGGATCCCTGGGGGACGCCGCACTGCAGGGGCATCTGAATTGAAATTGCCTCCTCCTCAAAGACAGCAAAAGTTCTGTCCGTGAAAAAGGATTGAAGCCACTTCAGGGCAGCACCTGAGACCCCCACATCACTTAGCCTTTGAATCATGATGGTATGATTGACAGTGTCGAAGGCTGCGCTTAGATCAAATAAGATGATAACTGTGCAGTTTCCAGCATCCGCGATTTTCCTAGATTCTTCGACCACTGCAATAAGGGCGGTCTCTGTGCCCTGTTTATGCCTAAAGCCCGTCTGGGTGGGATGGATGGATTTGTTGTTTTCCAGAAAGGTAGATAATATTGATTTCACTTGCTTTTCGGCCAGCTTACTAGTGCCCGGCAGTAAGGAAATGGGACAATAATTAGCCCACTCCTCCGGGTCCAAGATAGTTTTTTTTAAGAGTGCCTTCATTCTAGCCTGCTTCCATGAGGGTGGAATGAGACCCGCTGCAAGGGAAGAATGAATTACCTCCTGGATGACTGGAGCCACCGTCTCTGATACCATCTTAAGAATGGTAGGAGGGGCAGCATCGGTAGGGGAGCCGGACTTAAGGTTTCCCAGCAGTTGCTGCACGGTAGAAAGATCAAGCGGATTGAACTTCTTGAGCCCAACCAGCCCTAGGGGAGGGGGTCGGAGTGGTACCAGGTCCACTTGCTGAAATAAAGAATAGATATTAGCCACTTTAGCGGCAAAAAAGTTTGCTAATTCATTGCAGCATTTCTGTGCAAGTAGAGGATCACTAAGAGGGCTGGGGGGAGTAACCAGTGATTTAAAAACTTTGAAAATTTCCCGCGGGGAATTTGAGGCGGAAGCTATCTTTCCTTGGTAATAGCTTGACTGGGTTATTTTTATTTTATTTTTATGAGTCCGCAATGCAGTTAAACAATCTTCACAATAGTTCAAGTGTTGGCTCTAGACTGCAAAATTTATCACCAGAGCGGGGGGAGATGCAGGGCTGCACCATATTGTTGTATATATGGTACAGATCTGCATTTCAGAAGTGACGGAGGGTCGTGTAATGCCAAGGAGGCTAACACCACTCTCTGCCACTTAAATATGCCCTTTGAATTCTTGCACTTCCTCGTGGCGGAGCGACACCATGAAACAGCAGGCAGTGCTGGAACAAAAGGGGCCTTATAGGGCCCCAATGAACCCATGCCATGGGGATGCAATCAGGGGGCAACAACCTGTGCCCCCCTTTCTCTATTCCCCCTTTGCAGCACGGCATGGACGTCGCATATTCTGCCCCCTGTGTGCATCCACATATGTTTGAATCACAGGGGGCCCTACATGTGTCCTCTCTGACACTCTTATAATGGCAGGGTAACCACCATTAAAGCCTGGCTGAAGGAAACTTATAATATGCAGGGTGGTGCCAAGCATATTGCGACCTTAGGCCACAGCTCCTAATGCCAGAGCCCGTAACCAGGCCTGTAGTGTACAGAACCTTCTCCGATTTAAGTCATCTTGGATTGGTAATAGTACATTTGTTATGTTTAGTGGTAAGCACTTTAATTCAATTAATTTGTATGTGTAGTGATAATAGTATATTTTGGGTGTTTTAAAGATGAGTATTTTCTCTTTTGCATTCAATTTTGTGTTAGAATAAGTATTTGTGTATATTTTTATATTGTTATAAATAATTATTTGATTATGTTTTAGTTGTATTATATTTATATATTTAGTTATATGGTATTGAAAAGACACACATAAATGTTGTAATATTTTTTATTTGACAAATAAAAGAATTAAATGAGAAAATATTAAGGGGCTGATTTTGATGTCTGTCTGATCGCAATCGACGCCCTGTCAGATACAATCCAACTGACATCTTTACATGTAGTCAAACTGGTTAGAGGCAGGGTGCGGAGGGATTGACCGCTGCCTATCCGACAGGTTCATGGAGCCCATCAGGGCAGAGGGTAGAAAGTAATCCCCTACAATCGAGCACTGCCTGTTCAGACACCACCATAGAGATGATGATGCATGGTTCAGTAAGCCTTTCAATGGGGGTCTGGTGAAAAATGGTATTTGTTTGTTGTTTTTTTGATAATTGCATAGGATTTATATTGCCTCTGTTTGGTGACTTTCAATTGTTTTCTGTTTTTTGTATTATTGTTTTTTAATGTTAAAAATATTTTTATTATGTCAAACATTATAGAAAAAAATATATACATTTTTTCAAATCATTATTTGATTGGTACATTTTTTGTTGGTTACAGGTTTTGTTTGGAGTATAGACTTTGCTATAGTTTATGGGTGTTCTATTGCTTTGGTGTTTGCATATAGTCTAACTTTGTATTGTACATTTTCATACATTTTTTTTGTTTGTTTTGTTAGTTTGTGATGGCTGTGGGTCCACCACAGTCAGCTGGTCGGTGGCAGTCCCATTACTATCAAACCGAGGAGGTCCGCCAGCCACATTACAGGAGCTGGCAGATTGTTTGCTGTCTCTCCGAACGCCACACATCTGACAGGCTCAAGCAATGGAATGTGGATTTTTGGTTGATGTCTATGTCCAGATCTCTGTAGTCTTCCTACCTAGGTATCTGCAAAATAAATCATTAGGCTTGTGAGAAGGGACTTCCTATCAATAGGTAGTAGTGATTTGTTCCTTCTGTTTTGGAGAAATAGGCTAGGGCATCTGCAGCTGCTGCAGGTAAGAGCAGTGGGGTGGAGGGGCCAGGTGAGGGGGATTTTGAGAGATGACCACTAGGGATCTTACCAGCATCAGCCTCAGCTGGGCTAACATATTCTTTTATTTCATATGCAATGTGAATATTTGTTCCATTTTCTACACCTAGGGGCAGATTATGAGTTTGAGCTGTGCTGGGGAGGGTGGTACTCCACCACTGCACCACAGCATTGCTGAGACTTGCTGGGTGCCAGCCAGAGTACAAGTTATTTGTAGTCTGACAAGCTAGCGGCGTGGTGCTCCCAGGGAAGTGCCTTTTCTAAAGGATGTCGTGGCTTTGAAAAAGGCATCTCAATGAGAATGCCTTTGAAGGTTCCAGCATGGCATCGCCTTAAAAGTACATGCCATGCAGGAACTTTTGCACAGGCATACACTGGAGCACATGTTATGCCCCCCTGTGTGCATGCACAAGCGGAGGAGGCACGGGAGGCCCTGTAGGGCCCTCTTTGTTTCCTATCCTTTGTTTCCTTTCCTCCAAGATGTACATGGAGGAGGATGCACCATGTAATCCCTTGAAGAAAGAAAAGCGTATTTCCCCCTTCACTTATTAAGCATTAGGGACATGTTTGGAAAATAAAACAGATAACAGAAATACAAAAGGAGAGTGCTCAATTGAGTAGTACTACTTCAGATTTGTTGAGCAAATTAGGTCATTAACCTGCAGTTGAGATTAACACCAAACAAGGTGCCCTTCTTCAGACTAACTGAATGTTCTCTAAAAAATATATTTCCCAGACATTTATTGTTAATGATTCATTTTACTAGTATATTGGTGTTACTACTATTTTTTAACTCTGCTGTTTTGAAACTTCGAAGTCCAGTAGGTGGCAGTGTTACTCTGTCAGTGAAATTTGTACTGGTTAGCATATCCATTTACAAAAGTAAAATTATTAAGGAACTGTACTAATAAAATTTGTGGCAACAGTGTTTGTGCTAGTCTTTTGTGTGGCAATTGTATTTTTAAGGTGTCTAAATGTTAAAGTGTGCTATTGGTATGCATGGTAAAATCTACGCAGTAAAGATCTGTATTTGTTTTTATAAATGTAAAATTTGATGATGTGTAGTGGTAAGTTTGTATGTGTTTGTACGATATGTAGGGAGTCACTATTTTTAGCTTCAATAGTATTGTTTTTTTTAAATGTTTTTATTGAAACATACATCAGTAAAGCAGTGCAGTGCGGAGGGTCATGCAGTTTACACATTACAGTACGCTTGGGAGGTTGGATACATTGATTACATCATAGAGAGAAACATCATGGGGTTATGGGGTCATCCTACTTAATACTTCGAGGCGGTACATAGATCTCCCCTTGATAGACATTCCACGGATTTCAAATATGGGAACATTTCCTGGGGCACCCCCTTGCCAAAAAATTAGTTTTTTCTCTGAACATACACCAATCAAGGTTCTGCTCCCAGGCCTCCAGAGTGGGGGGTTGGGCTGCCCCCCACAATTGAGCGATGTTTCATTTGGCCAACATGAACCCCACTGTGACCCATTGCGTCTGAGAAGTGTTTAAATCTGTAGGCTCCCAAATGTTTAAAATACATCGCCTTGACTCCGTGCGGAGAGAGAAGTGCAGCGCATCATTGATTGTATTATGGATCTGGAGCCAGTAGGGGCTACTATGTGTGCATTCCCAGATGGTGTCCATGAATGTTCCGGTGAGGCAGCAACCCCATTTGCATTCGCCTGTGTCGGACAACCCCATATGTTCTAACCAGGGGATCAGAACCCCTAGGCAGCAGAGATTGGATTGAGTGTGAGACCTGGGCATAACAGAAGTACTTGGTGACTGCAAGCTCATATTCGCTCTGAAGCATACTAAAGGACTCGAACCCCTCTCTTCCCCAGATATCCTTGATCGCCGTGATACTGATTAGATCCCACCTGTTGAAGCCCTTTGTTTTCCACAAATCATATAGCTGCCCCTAGTCCCAAAGAGGGGTGGCCAAAGTCAATTTATGTTTCCACCCCAGGGAGTTGGTGGCGTTGTGCCAATTTTGAACAGAATGTTTTGTGGGGGCCGTCAACAAAACTCTTTTAGGTCGGGAGTACAAATGTCTGCCGTCAGTGCCCTCCAGGAGGAGCCACCTATCCATAGCATAGCCCGGGTCGTCCACACGACCATACGTACAGTGGTTGATGGCCATCAGTTGTGAGACCCAATAATATTTCTTGATATCTGGGAGGCTGATGCCTCCATCGTACCAATTTAGCGTTAGTTTGTTTAGGGCAATTCAGGGTCTACCCTCCCACAATACATCCCTCTGTAGGCCTTCGATTTTCTTAAAATAGTGAGCTGGAACTAGAACTAAGGTGTTTTGAAGGGCACAGAGGAATTGTGGTAAGGCCATCATTATGAATAGGGCAGCCCTATCCAGGAGTGAAATAGGGAGCATCTTCCAACTAGCAATGCCACTTCTGAGTCTCTCAAGAGGGGAAAAAGATTTTGGGCATATGGACCGAGGGGTCAAGTGAGATAAAAATCCCCAGATATTTAAATCCGGTAGTGTTGATTTGTATTGGACTGCCCCGGGCGGAACAGGGGGGTCGCTGCTCAGTACAAATAGTAGGGACTTTCCCCAATTGATGGAGAGGCCAGAGAATTGGCCAAATATTGCGAGGATGTCTAGTACTACCAATTTCTTAGGAGAGGCCAAATAAAGTAGTATGTTGTATGTGTATAAAGGTATGCGGTTCTCTGATCCGGGGGACCACCGAAGCCCCATTATCATCGGAACCCAATGGATTCAAGTAACAAACGGTTCTAAGGCCAAGGTGAAAAGGAGGAGGGATAATGGGCAACCCTGACGAGTGCCCAGACTAAGCGAAAAAGTGGCAGAGGCTTTGTTGTTTACCACCATTTGAGCTAGTGGGTCAGAATACAAAAGGTGCACCCAGTGAATATAGTTTGGGCCAAACCCTAACTTCGCTAAGACTGCCCATAAATAGGGCCACTCAATTGTATTTAAGGCCATGGTGGCGTCCAGTGACACAATCACAGCTGGTTCTCGAAGGGTATGGGCTCTGACCACCACCCTGTGAACTCTGCGGCGTCTGCGCAAGGTGAGAGCAGTTTTTTTATGAGGCATAAAACCAAACTGATCCAGATGCACTAGGCCACTGATTACCTCCCCAGGTGGTTAGCTAATAATTTAGCTAACATCTTAGGTTCTGCATTTAGAAGAGAGATTGGCCTATACGAGGCACAGTCTGTTTCAGCCTTCCCTTCCTTATGGATCCTGACAATGGTAGCTATTCTCTGCACCCGGGGTAGCATTCCCGCTTCCCTAGCTTCCTCAAACATAGCTTTCAGATAGGGTGTAAGTTTGTACGGCTTAAGTTTGCAAAGTTCAAGGGGGAGTCCGTTCATTCCCAGAGCCTTCCCGGAATTTAAAGAGTGGACTGCTTGCGCAATCTCGTCGGACGTGAGCGGGCTGTCCATAAAGTCTCGATCTTCCGGGGAGAGACAGGGGAGCCTATTATCCCGTAACCAGTCCTGGGAGTCTGCTTCTGTGTGGGATTTTACTGACGTGTAGACCATTTGAAAAAGGCCAGAAAACTTACCAACTATTTCCTGGGGCTTCATGATCGAGATACCAACCTCAACTATAAGCTCCGGGACCAGTTGGCTGCCCATTCCTTTCTGTCGAGCCATGATATGAGCTTTCTGGTCTTATCTCCCAAATCATAAAGTCTGCCCTGCTGTTCCCCGTGAAGGGCCTTGGCCTTATCAGAGACTAAAGATCTGTAATCATGCAGCTTCAGGTGCAGCAGGTGGAGCTTCTCCGGTGTCACCCCAGATTCCAAATCGCCCTCTAGCCTGTAAATATAAGCCTCAAGTTCGAGCACTTCCTTCTGCTTGTCTTTTTGGAGCCAGATATCAGTAATAGTGCCCGGGCTTATGAGTCGATGGACCCAGAGGGACAAGTGATCAGAAATACCCCTAGCTAAGTGTTTGATTTTGTTTATATAGCTGACTTGTGCGGCGGGAATGAGACAATAGTCTAAACGCGAAAGACTGTGGTGTGCCCCAGAGTGAAAGGAGTGCTGTATCTGGTCCGGATGGTATACTCTCCATCCATCAACCAGCCCCATTGCCTCAAGTAAATCAGGCAACCACCGAGCCAATGGTCTCACCTCCTGGGGGGATATCTGTCCAATGTTCCTGAGATCACTGCATTAAAATCACCCCATATTACTAAGAGTCCCTCCCGAATAGTGAGTAGGACCGCACCCAAGTTAGGGAACGTTGTGTCTTGTCGGCCCGGAGGGACATATACAGGCATGAGGGTAAGAACGTATCTGCCTCGATCATCCACCCACATGGAATTCACCGCTAGTGGAAATGCATTCATTGTCTTAATACCTACCCCCCTGGAACCCAAGGTGAACCCTGAATGTGCAACCCTTTTATATCCCCCCTTACATAGGTTCCTGACCAGGTGTGTTTCCTGGAGCAGAACCACATCTGGAGCATGCCTCTTAATGTAACGGAGAACACTTCTTTTGATTTTGTCCCCCAACTCATTTACATTCCAGCTCAAGATTTTAAAGTTTGTATCCCCATCACATCTGTCATGCAAGTCACAAAGCCAAATACTCTTCGCACCCACCCCACCTGCTAGTTTCCTAATTTTGCCATCATATACTGTGCCGATGTAGCAAAAGTAACACCAAACCATCAAATAAATGTAGCACCAAACCAATGAATAAAACATCCCAACCCAACAACCCCTCACCCCGCTGCCCTCCATTCTGGGCTTGGAACTGTACATCAAAAATGTGCCTGTTGCACTAGATAAGTTCTAATGAACAAAAACAAAAAAAGGGAAAATAATGCGCTCCGCATCCCTGCCCCTAACTATAATCATCATCGCGCCCATAGCAGGCGAATAGTGTAAGGACATATTAGGGCATCAGTCCCAGCAAACAATCACATGTGCCCTGCCCACCCCACATCACTTGTCTCAGTTACTCAGTTCCAGGCTGTCGTCCACCAAGGCACCATCTCAAGGAGGTCGGGTGTCTTCATGGGCCCCTGCCTCGCATTCCGTCAGACTCTTTGCTCCTCGATATTCGTTCCACTCTGCCACCACTTCGAGTTGGTTTATCAAACCACACTTTTCCCTCCGCCTCGACCCGGAGGCTCCCAGGGAACAGCATGGAGTATTTCAGGCAACTCTCTCACAGTTCGCGTTTCACAGAAAGGAATGACCTCCTTTGTTTCTGCACTCTCTGCGTGAAGTCCGTAAAGAAGGAAATGTCAGCATTTTCATAGCAAAGGGGGGTGCCTGCTCTGCAGTTTTGTAGGATCACATCTCTATCTCAAAAGTTTAGGACTGATCCAGCGTGTTCAGTGGGGGAGCACCCAGTTTGGGACGGCCACCTGGGACCCTGTGAGCATGTTCGATAACAAAAACCTTACTTAGGAGTTTGGGTTGCAAGTGTTTGAGAATGCGGTCCCCAATACACAGGTCCAGAGATTGCCCCTCCAATTTCTCCGGAACTCCTAGGATGTGAAGATTATTGCGCCGAAGTCGGCCTTCGTAATCATCCAGCTTGAGATCTGCAAGAGTGCAAGAGTTGTGGAACTCACAGACCTCTCTGTAGTTGCGTGAAGTCATCAAAGAGGCTGGATGTTGTTATTTCCACCTGCTTGACCTTTTCATTGAGCTTCCCCAGATCAGCTCTAATAAGATTGAATTCGATCGCCACAGTGTCCAAGGATGTTTTGACTCCCGTGATAGCCTCCATGACATCCTTAAGCGAAGGCTCCTGTTCCTCTTCCGCCAAGCTCCTTCAGGCAGCAACTTTGGGTAGTCAGCCCGGCTGAGCATCCTTAGAAACTGTTTACCTGTCCAGCTTTTTGGTTTGGACTGGTTTTGTCCCACAGGACCCCGGACCCTTGACGCGTTCCATATTTGCTCGGAAAATGTGACTTCAACCGGACCCTGGAGCTCAGGACAGGCAGAGGCACCATCCTCCCCAGCACTCAACAGCTGAGTCAATAAATTAGGATCCCCAAATCAGTGCGCAAGCCCCGGATGATCTCTTCACAATGGCCGCTTCCCTTGGGGAGATGGGCCTCTCAAATACATTTTTAGTGGCTTTGACAAGTCGGGGGACCAACCAACTGGGATAACTGGGTATTAAAGCTGGCAACTGTGCAGACGCCCAGTCATGCATCCACAACCGGTTCCCTGGACCAGAGCTGTTTAAATCGCAAGAGGACACACAGGGGGTCACAGATATCCCACAACTCTGACAGAGCCCCTAGAAGGGGGTTTCACTTCAGTTCCAAGACGACCCTTTGAATATGCAGCGCAGGGTTGCTGCCGGCCTGGGTGCATGTGGCCAGGACATCACCAAAGAAGAAGGCAGAGGGAAGCTGCTGCCGTCAGGAGTACGCCACTGTCATTAACTAACTCTGTGTCATGCTTCTGGTGATTCCACCCCCGCCTCACAGCAATTATCGTATCCGCCACCTCGCAGTATTTATCTTATCGCGACCTTGATCCCCTCTGCTGCCACACACATTGGGTGGCTCCTTACCACTGTTGTCCAGGAGGTCATGGCTGCATTAGTGAACGATTACATCACTGAGTGCTGGGGTGGACCGGCCGGACCTCGCCCCCAAGTCTGTTAATTAGGCATTAAGTCACTGCTGTTGCCCCGGGGAGCAGACACCTCCTCAACCTACTGCACTGGGCAGCTGCAGTGGGACTCTCAGGTTTCAACAACCCCACACAGTGAAATTGGGTCACCCGGACCTCCTTTCCGGGGGCCGTTGGCAGTGTGGGTCCCGGCTGTCACGTCATTGTAGGCCGCCGTCATCCGGCATGAATATCATCCCCGTCTGGTCCGATGGATGAGCTGGAGAAAGCAACTGCTTTGACACCCGATTCTGTCATTATGTAACGCGGATAGTCCCTCAAGATAGACGTGGGCAGGGACGTTTAAAGGAGCTCACTCACTACGCAGTCACCTTAGAGCCACGCTTGGCCACGCCCCCTTCAATGGTATTATTATGTACTATGTTTATTTAATGCTGATGATATTTTTGTTGACAATATTTTTAGGTTCGATATTAGCAATATTGATGTTTTTTGTGACAATATCTTTCATCAATATTTGGGTATTTCTTTTATTAAATATAGATTGACAATATTTGTGTTATCAATGTTGGTGTGACAATAATTTTGTAGGTCGATATTAGAAGTAACACTATTATGTGGGTGATCCAATTTGCTTTAAATCAATTCAGCAGTCTTCTTTATCTAGGTCCCCACTAGGTGGATCATTTATTTCAACTGGTAACGTTTTGGACTTTGTATGGGCTAAGTCCGCTATTTCCAGTCTAATCCAAGCAGTAGATTAAACATTGGTGCACTTTGGAGATGTTAGATTTACTATTTCCAATCCAATGTGAAAAACAGTAGGTAAAAAAATGGGGTTTGATTAACTATCCTCACACCAACGTAAGCAAAAGTTGGAAAGCGTTGTACTTTGGAATGGTCAGTTTTAATAAAAAGACAGTGTTAGTTAGTGTTAGGATTAGATTTATGTTCTTTCTCCAATCCTAACTCCTAGCCATTTAAAAAAAAACAACACTTGAATGTAAAATAAATTAAAAATACATCGGAAATAAATGTTTTCATAATAGGTAAAAGTAGTAAATTGAATCAAAATATATTTTCCTTTCATATTACACAATAAATAAAAATAAGAAAACATTGCAAATATTATGTATTAAATAAAACTATTCAAATTAATACAAATAGTAAACACTAACTTTTTTCAAACATTGCAGAATAAAATACACTGATTAAGCAATTAAGAATTAAAATCCAAATATTGAAAATAACAAGTATATATTTTGCACAATGAATGATTAATCAATATATAATTAAATTGATATACAATATGTATTAAACATAAACAATCATTTATATTATACATATTTTCTCAACCTAAACCATTTCAAATCAAACACACCGCTAATAAACTAAATATTACTAATTCAATTGGAAAAAAAGTAATTACTTTAGTGTCTAAAGAATATTGAAGAAAAGCCGTTCATATCTCAAATAGACAGCATTAGGCTGTGTTCTTTAGAACCTAACAGCTATCTAGTAATCAGTTCTCCAAACATTTAAGCTCACTTCAATAAAGACTTGCTGCACTGCAATTGAAAGGGAAAGGGCAAGAATGAGACATATTTTCCAATATATGGTGCATTCCTACTCTCTGCCTCTGCTGGCACATAAACTGGTGCAGGCACCCTTGCTCCATGGTGCAAGGGTGCCTGCATTGCAGGCAAGGTTGTTTTTGTGCAGGGACACCTTCCTGCAGAAAAACAAACATCTATGTCTGTGTCCTCTTTCTAAGTGTGCTGCAGAATGAAAGAAAACAGCAGCAAAAAGGAAATAAAGATATTTCTCCTCATTGAGCCTCACCCAGTCCCAGGTTTACCAGTGTTGCTAACTCGGGTAATGCACCAAAATCCATGGGCGGATGTGTGGGAGCAAAATTCTCATGGCGGAGCAGTGCAAGGCAGCAACTTGTGCTGCCTTGCTGTAATCCACATTAAACTAAGCAAGATCACCATGCTTTCTAGGTAAATCAGACTTAGGGATTGTTTTGCCCCTGCAACACATTGCATAGCACAAAGACAATGCAATCCATTGATAAATGTGGTGGTTAATTCTTTGAGGACATGCAAGCAGGGTAAAACAGCAGTAGAATTCATCAATTATTTCAGATGTAACATAGGATTCTAGCTGGCTGCACTTTGCAATACAGGATCAATTCAACAACAACAATGTTGTCAGAGAAGTGTGGCTCAATGGTTATAGCGGCAGACCCAGATGCAGAGGTCTAGCCCGGGACCAGGGTTCAATTCCCCGCCTCGGCGCGTCTTTGGCTCAAAATTCCACGGACCTGATAATTCTTGTCTCGGTGCCTATTCCAATCATGGAGTCCCACTCTGCAACTCTGGGCAATAGCTTGCTTAATCTCCACAACGGCCCCCACAACGCTAAGGATGCCTGGCCTCCACCTTGGGGGTGCCCATGAGTGGACGCCTCACAGGGAAAGCCAGGATGAGTTCCACGGCGGTATTCGTACAAGCTCCTTGAGACCCTTGCGGGTGAGTAGTGCGCTATACAAGTATCAAATTTACATTTACATTTACTTCTTTCTTTTTCAACTTTGCATGGGTATTTTACTGTGCAGCACATGTACAACGTAGGAAAAGTTTTAAATGTTGTATTGGCATAGTATTTTGTACTGATAGAGAACAATTTGAGTGCAAAACCTATGCTAGACTCATGGCGCAAAGGTGTGTCTGTAGCGCTTGGCACCAACATTCCGTGCATGTGCTAGAGACAGGATAGGAGAGAGCAATATCTGTAGATATGGTGTTCTCCTGCTCCCTCCCTTTCATGCAACACAGTGCAATCTTTTTTGGATGCTGCTCTGTGTTGGGTAACACATTAGTACATCCGCCCCAACATCTCTTAATAAAATTGCAGTTTGCAATCAAAAAAGTATTATAAGCTTATATGCCCTGGTTTATCAAATCTTTGCAATGGTACAGACTAAAAAAGAGTGAAGCACACAGGGATTTAATTCCCAGTGTAAATCTGCACTAATAAATAATCCTCAAGCAAAAAAAAGTGGGTTGATGTGCAGTTGTGAACTATGTTTCGTCAAAATGGCATCGCAAAAGCTCTACTAAAATGGTAGACAGGGCTTTGTGACAAAAAAATCTCACACGCTTGAGGCAAGGAAAATCTTTCTTTCCTCCAAACTAATGCATCTTTGCAAGTATACTGTAACTTATAACTCACAAACAAACGTGAACATTTAAAAAATATCTCTAAGCATAGTATTTTGTACTAACAGGATATCTCTCTGGTACAAAACTCATGCTAGAAATCAAGCACTCACCAATGCACTGCAGTGCAAATGTATGTGCATGGTGCAAGACCACCCAAGATGCACCAGGGAATCGGGAGAGAGAAACAGCACCAATCCTTCACAGATAAGGTGTTGTTCTGTTCTCTCCCTGTCACATAATGCAGCACAACAACTTTGGTTGCTGCAATGCATTTGTTTCTTATAAATGTACCCCTTAGACTTTAAACTTTATGCTAGATGACAGAAATAACACACTACACACCAATAGGTAACATGCAGAGGTGGATATTAGATCTGGGTGATATGTTGGTTATTCAGAAGTAATCGGAGTAATTTTGTAATTTCTTGTTAATTATGCAATTAGATATGTTGGTGTTATCATGAGTACATTGGCACAAACATCCTACCACAGGAGCATAGCATCATTGAATTTAGCAAGCTTGTGTGGCTACTGGGTGCTGTTGTTCATGGTCTGTTGCATTTTGTACCTATTATCTCAGCACAGAATGCTTCTTTGATTTTATTTTGTACGCAAGTGTGCATTTTTGCTACCAAGAAAATTGTGTGAAAACATGGGTAATGTTCCTCAAGTAATTCCACTGAGTATCTCGTAATTCTGCTGTATTTTCATGTAATTACAATCCAGAAAATGACGCAAGTTAGGGTCACCCCTATTTAACGATTACAAATTTGCTGCAATTAGCGTTAGTCCCTTTCATAGACATCATACCACTTAGAAAGAGAGCACCACAACTGGCTTCTCCTTTATTAAACTATAATCGACTTTGCTGAAAGGATAATTACACAAAAAAACTTGTTTTAAAACAAAGAAGCAGCTTATTGGTTTTGTTACCCGCTGACATCAGAAACTTTAACATGGTGGTGAGCCGCAAGTTTTGTTGTGCCTCTCTTTGGTGTCTGCCCCAAAGTGCAACTCAGAATTAGGAATAGATGTACCTCAGGGAAAGAGAAATATACAGTAAGAAGGAACAGATCGGCCCTTCCATTGTAATATAGCTGGAGATTGAGATCTCAAAAACGTGTAAGGCCCGGGAAAAGAGCACTGGCTATCTTCTCCTTGTGAAAATCCTGCTATTATCTCACAAAGAGGTTCTGTCATATGGATTCCACTTGTAGTTAACTTCAATAGCCAGGCACCAGCATACATATATGGGAAAGGTGGTGTTGGGCAGTGTAGCAAGTTACCATGCTGAGCTGTCCTGTGCCACAGGAAAGGGCTGGAAAGCAGCGTAGGTATCGAATATGCCACATTCCTAGTGGCATCTCAATAGGGGGCTGGGGAATTGTCAGCCCTGGGTGGCTCAATATATGGGGCTCCTACCTGCCATTTAAGCGCAGCAATCTCTCCCCCCACTCTTTAGTGCAGCTGTCGAGGGGGCATCAAGAAGCTGACAAAACTGCCACCACCCCCCACTCAATGTCTCAATGTGGCTGCAGAGACCACCCTGGGTGGTCGACGGGCTAGCTACGCAACTGCACATTCCTGTTCTTTCGCCCTTGCTGGCACCAATTTGGCAGTCTAGCGCCAATACAGGCACCTTTGCACCATGGTGCAAGTGCGCCTGTGTAGTAGGCAGGACTGTGTTTGTATAGGTAGGGGCACCTTCCAGCACAAAAACAATCCATAGAGGCGTTTTCCTCCCTCTATGTGTGCTGTTGAATGCTGCAAACATAGAATGAGAAAAAATAAAGATATTTCTGCTTCCTCAATTTTGACTCATTCCCAGGTTTACAAGTGCTTGTAAATCTGGGAATGCATCACAATTCATGGGAGTTGCGTGTAAACAAGCACCGCAAAGCCCCTGAAACGCCTCCCTTGCGTAGGTGAAGCAGTGATTTGCGCTGTGTTGCATTATTCCATATTTATGAAGCCATTCAAAGCCATGCTTGCGTTATTCATGTACCAATTTGCGTGATGCAAAATGACACAATTCTCTCATAAATATGCCCCAGGGTGTGGACATCTAGCCATAAGGTAATACTGATGCACTTGGAGTTGGCCCAAGTAGCTATTAGTGGCTGAGATTAGTTCAAGCATTCCATCTATTAGTTATATTTCCAAACTGATAAGAAGGCAATGTTTGATTTGGTTATATCTCTAATATTGGTATGGGTCCAGGGCAGATTCTTCATGCAGCTAAACAAAGGTAATGAAGAAGCCTTCCAAATCTAAGGGGTTTATTTACAAGCCCATTGCACCACAGGTGCATCCCATTTTGATGCACTGGCAGTGCAGTGCACCTGCCCATATCAAAAAAGGCCATGTACAACCTCCATGTGCGTCTTTTAATGGCCTTGTAAATATGGAACCATTACATGCATTACCGTGAGTGAAAGGGGCATTCCATGGATGTTACTGTGGGTGTTCCTACGCAACATCCATGAAATCTGATGCATTCCAAGATTTACATGGTTTGGTAAAGCTGGGTATGTATCAGATTCCTATTCCTCCCCGGGGAGGTGCAGTAATGAGAAATATCTTCATTTCTGCTCATATTTATTATTTAAATGTGTGCTGCATTTGCTCTCAGTGTTGACTGTACTGTCACACTGCAGTCAACACTGAGGGGAGCGCAAATCATGGACTGTTGAACACTGAGAGGAGTGCAAATCATGGACTCAATGTACCATGATGCAAAGGAGCAAATTTGATGTGATTTAGTGCCTGGGCATACAGTTTTCCCTGCCCAAACTGATTTTTATGACTTCCTCTAGAATTTATCAGACACTCCTAATTTTCGTTTTCGTAAAAAAATGGTATTCCCGCCCATTGATTACTCTTCATCTGGCCCAAACCGGAGAGTATGTCTGGAGCTGGAGAGTATTTCAGGAGCCAGAGAGTACCGCTCGATTGCGGAAAGTACATTCCAGGTGCGAAAATTCCGGCCCCACTGCAGACGTAAAGATACGACTCGTAAATAACCTCTTTGAATACCAAAAGTTATAAAGTTGGAATTTGTCTCAGATTGCCTTTGTGAATTGGGCCCTAAATGTTGCATAAGCCACACAACACTAGGTCTGATTCACAAAGGTAAAGTATGTTACAATTTTGGTGTTACTTTACTAGTCCAGTGTAGGTTTACGACTAATAACTTTTCTAGCAGTAACATTATGAGTAGTAACTTTGAGAGTAGAAAAGGACCTCACACTTTAAAAGGAGTTTCAATTACTATTAGTTAGCTACTACTCAAAAGGATACTACTCATGAAGTTTCTGGTGGTAGTACCGTTAAATTTCAGGTGTAAACTCACATCAAAAGTGTAACTTTACCTTTGTGAATCAGGCCACATAGTGCACACAAGTACTCCTTATCTTGGAACAGCCATTGTCCTAACTAAGACTCAGCTTGGCTAAGACCATTGAGCATTCCTTCACAAGGTGTTTTTCCCATGTATGATATACAGCACTTAGCTTTACTTAGGAAATACCCTCCCACAGAGAATTGTTTCTTTTCAGCTCCTGACAACTTTGTTCAGTAATACTTACCTAAAACAGCCTCTTTTGTCGTGTACTGCTCCTGCTTTGCATATCATTTGGCAAAACCACGCTCCTCTCGTGGTAGTGTTATTTCTGCTAGTTCTTCTTCATTGGAGGATTATAACCCCTTCAGTATTTTACAAGAAAATATGGAAGAGCTAGTTACTAGCTCTACAGCTATCGGAAGTATGACGCCCACTGTGCCTTCCACTACACCCAAACAAAACTCTAAAATACCCGCTGCCTCAACGTCCATAACGTGTCAAAAAAGACCCACCTTCTTCTTCCAACTCTTCAACAGCAGTCTCTATGGAATTGCTTTTGAAGGAAATACATACTCTCAAGCCTTATATGGAGGACACAAATGGTATGCAACAGATCGAAAAGTTACTCATGTGGAACAGTGAGTGGACTCTATTCAAAGTGTTACTACTCAAGTCTCCTCTTTATAGTTGGAGATTTCACATCTTAAACAGCAACTGGAGAATTTGGAAAACCGTAATAGGCGCAATAGCCTGCGCATTTATGGCCTTGCTTATGGACTTGAAGGTACAGATTCCCCTCTCTTTTTTCCAATCCTTTCTTCTGAATCTCCTGGGTCTTCCTGGGACTCCAGAATCGAATATTCAAAGAGCTCATCGCTTGGGGCCAAGTTCAAGAACATCATCTTCCTCAGCTAAACCAAGATGCATCATCTTGTATTTTTTAGAATACACTGTCTTAGTTAAAATTCTACAAGACTTCCTACAATTCATTAAGCTCCTCTCACACTCCTTCCCCTCAACTTCCATTATAACATCTTCTTTATATAACTCTCATTCGGCTTCTCTAATATACAAAAAGTTAATGGATATTTCTATTTCTTGCGACAAAACTGACGTGGAATCTAGTTGGGAATCCAATTTGGGTGAATCTTTTCCTATTCCAATGTGGAATAAAATTTGGGCTAAAGTAAGGAAGTCTTCTAGAGCAGCTAATACTACTCAAACGTATTTACAATAGACTCCTAATCACTCCAGCTAAACTGCATAAGATTGACCCTAACATTTCCTCTACTTGTTGGTCATGTAGTTCTCCATTAGCAGATCTCAAACATATGCTTCTTGACTGCCCAGCAATACATATTTTCTGGACCAAAGTCTGGCAGCAGATTAATACACTTTGTTATTCCCATATTCCTTTTTCTTTTTTACATATTTTTGTAGGTATCAATTCAGAAGTTTTGTCCTCCTCTTCTCCCAATTTTCAGGTTTTTTGATTTACTCATAGCTGTTGCATTTCAACAGATTACTAAGTCATGGAAATATGCTTCTGTAGTATCTTCTCATGCATGGTGGTATGTTGTTTGCTATAATCATAGACTAGATACAGTCTACCTACATCCAATCTTGCTTGCTATTAAAAGAGAGGAACTTTGAACGCCTGTTACCAAATTCTTAAATGTTTCAGCTAAAAAGCTATCTGCACATAACCCCTGCATTGAAGAAGTACCCAAACCCCCTTGAATTTACAAATATTACTTTGTTATTTGAATTTATAATTATTACTGTGTTAACTACATTTTACCTTACAGTAATAGTATATTTCATTGTAATTAGGAACTTCTCAATTTTATTTGTTGCTTCTGCGCATATAATACTTGATATGGATGTTCTACCCTATCCCTCTTATTTTCTTAACTTCTCAATCCCCTTCTTTACATCCCTCTTTCTTTACCTCTTATTTTTATGATATGATTCTATGTATATGTATAATCCTTGTTTATTGAATTATGTGTTATTTTCATATGAAATACACTTCTTTTAAACTAAGAGTCAGCACTAGGATGATGATGTCCCTTTCAAGCTAGGATGGGAAAGTTGGGCTGCTGTGGGCTATAAGATCCTGCAACAGTGAGTTGGTCTCACGTTCACCACATCTAACCTGCCATGTGTGTGATCCATTCATGGTGTACATTTTCAAGTCACACCGCAATAGATCATACAACCTGGGTAAAGAGCATTAGGGGTTTAATGAGTGGATGGGAACAGGGACTTTAGGAAAGGTGAGTCAAAGAGAAAACACAACATTCCACAGGTCAATGAGCAGCACATAATGATCAAATCTGTTGTGGGCGGTAAAAAAGTAATGACAAAGTGCAGTTCCTAAATGCATTGCAAATAGTCTTTCAACCCTAGAGTCCCAAGTTATCTAACTGTTCTATGACCTAGGCTAGAAAAATAAATAAATTGGGAGGACCCACACAGTTCTACAAATTCTTATTTTTTAAGAAAAGAAAAATGATACTGTATAAATACAAACATGGATGGAGCACCTGCATTGTGACAGGAACTCCTTACACATGGCCGCATGCATTCTCACCCCACCAACTATCTGCTCCCTTCCGCCTTGTGGCTTATGTCATCAGGTTCCTGGAAGCGCAGCTCCTCGTGTCTCTTATGGCACTGTGCTTCATCACATCACCTTGAAGACAGTTGGAGGTGGGTGGTGTGGACTTAGGGCACCTACTCTGTACATGTCCCTATATTGCTGCACTTTTAGCTCAATTCAATTCAATTAGTTTATTTGTTACGGAATTCCTAAGGAGGTCCACAAAAATACACCGATACAATAAAAGAAGCATACTTTATAACGAATACAAAATTCTACATTGGCCACCCAGCAAACATTACACAAACCAACTAAATTCTATTAACCACATGGCTGCTGGGAGTTTTCCTGTGCTGGAAATTGCCATTTTAGTGGCACCATGACGAGCTCAGCTCGTCATCAGCACACGACACCCGTGGGTGATGACGAGCTGAGCTCGTCATCAGCATCGTAAGGGTTAAATGGCCAGGAATGTTTTTAAAAAATTGAAATATTCTATGGCAAACGATTTCATTTGGAGGGGACAACACAAAAGATTGGGCCTCCTGAGCAGAACGAATATTAAATTTGAGAAATGAGGGTCTCAAAAACATTCGCCTTGCCCTTAGAAGTTCTGGACACACAAATAGCACATGATCAAGATCCTGTATTTGGAAACAGCACAATTCACAAATTCTCTCCTCTCTGGGAGTTTTTCCCAAATGCCCGTTACTTCTCTCAAGGGCAACAGGTTGGTTCTTAAAAGTAGTAATAACCTTCTAATTCCATGTGACATTCCATGAAAGATAATGCTTAGGTCTACTCCCTATCGCACTCACACACATCACCTCATTGCAGGCTTTAGGTTGACTTAAAGCTGTATCTCTTAATGTCCTAATCGTGCCCACTGACTTCTTTAGGAATATCTTCAGTAAAGACTTAGACATAGGTGAATCACAATTTACATTAAGCCAAATGAGTGATTTGCATGGGCAAATGATTTGATAAAAGCTGATTTATCTTTTAATTTAGCAAAGATTTCAAACTTCAAGGCGGCCCTTAGGGTGCCCTCATCCCCTACATCAGGACCGCTGCCAAAGATGAAGTATAAGAAGAAACTAAATGGAATTCCAAGCGAAGAACATGTGGGGCAGCCAAAGAATTTAAATTACAAATTTGGCAGAAAAATGGCCTCCAGCCTTATCAAAAGTGAGCCAGTAATTCCTATCCAATACTTATGTAGCATATGTTAAAGTAGGGGGGATTTTGACCTTAAATACTGACAGAATTTGATTAAAATAACGTCCCCCACAGGTCTTATAAAATCTATTTAGAGCTCCAGCCTGGGAGGTGGCCTTACTAACACACCGTTTTATGTCCTCTGAGTCACGCCCGATTTTTGAAAAAACCTTCCCCAAATACAGATACGTATTGACCAATTTGAGTTCTTCCTGCCCCAACAACCACATATACTCTTTCTTTATTCTGAAACCTTTCTTGCGAAAGACAAAAATTTTGCTTTTAGCAATATTAATTTTCAAAAAATGGTCCCCAGCATACTTATATAATACTAAACTTTACAGAGGGTCAAAAGAGGACATCAATATTTAAAGACCCAGTTGCATCCTATCCTCCCATCCATCTATATCAAAACATACATGGATGCTACTGGTCTAGTGGCGTATGACTATGACTGAGGAAGCATTGGTGAAACGTGTGTTTAGAAATTAATGTGTTGATACACAGATGGAAAGAAAACCCATTAGCCCACCCAATGGCGGAGCATCATCATCTGGGTTTTTTCCCTGTTTAAGTATGGCTGGTATGACTGACTCATACCAGCAGGGATCTTATGTTGCCTAATGTATTACTGGGCAAAGAGATTTCCTGTCGCGCCTGAGATGTCATGGTGATGCCACTGACCATTAAGCATGGGCGAATTTTGCAAATTCGCGATCTGCGAATTTGCGAATTCGCGATCCGCAAAATTCGCGAATTTGTGCGAATTTGCGGATTTTTGTTTTTTGCGCGTTCGCGGGGTTTTTTGCGTGTTCGCAGGGTTTTTTGCGTGTTCGCGGGGATTTTTGCATCTTCGCGAGCCGCTTGCATAGCGAAGTTACCCATGCAGTCGTTTATGGGAGAGGGAGAGCGAGATAGATAGATAGATAGATAGATAGATAGATAGATAGATAGATAGATAGATAGATAGATAGATAGATATAGATAGATAGATAGAGAGAAAAAGAGGGAAAGAGAAAGGGAGAGAGAGAACAAAAGAAAGAAAGAGAGGCCGCATCTCTGAAGGGCCAGATTCCTGAGTTGCCCCTACAGAACATACAGCTTTTTATTTTTAGCAAAATGCATATGAAAATTGTGCTGTAAAGGTCTCTTTTTGTTTAACCCCTCCTGACAACTCAAAATGGGTGTATTTGCCATCCTCTCCCTTCTTCCTGTTTTCTATATCTGTAAGTGCTTCCTGATGAGGTTTAATTCCTTGGACAGGTGCCTCGTTGCCTACTTGTAACTATTCTCTGACCCTGCTTCAAGGGTCAGATCAGGGTCAGAGAATAGTTGCAAGTAGGCAACGAGGCACCAGGAAGCAATTAGCAGCAGGTGTCCAAGTTGAAGTTAATTTGTTTGTAACCCTTTTGTAAAAGGTTACAAAGAAATTAGGTTCAACTTTTGCACCTGCTGCTGTAACCCTTGCTTGGCTGAAAATTCGTCCCCGCTGATTCGCGGATTTAACCGCGATTTCGCAAGATTCGCGGATCGCGAAATCGTGGAAAATCCGCAAATTCGCCCGCGAAACGGATTTTACGCCCACCCTTACTGACCATATCATGAGTAATATGCTACATCATCAGCAGTGCATTGCGGGCGCACAAGTTATAGTTAGCTGAACTAAATATAACTGGGGAATTTCCATGGTTTTGTACGAGTGAAATGTCCAAATAATTAAAACGCCCCTGAAACCTATGGTTTTCTCAGTGAATATATATATACATATATTTATTGAAAAAACCATAGGTTTCAGGGGTGTTATAGTTAGCTAGACATTTCACTTGTATAAAACCATTGAAATGCCCCCATTATTGTTAGTTGTACTAACTATAACTTGTGCACCCGCAATCCACTGCTGATGATGTCATATATTACATCATTCATGACATAGTCAATGACATCACTGATGACATCACTGATGACATCCCAAATGACTAGCTAACTATAACACCCCTGAAATATATGTTTTTTTCAATGAATTTCCTAGGTATTTTAAATGATAATTCCTAAATTTAACCTGCCTGAAACCTATGGTTTTTTTCAGTGAATTTCTATGGTTTTTTAAATGCTAATTCCTAACTATAACATGTCTGAAACCTATGTTTTTTTCAGTGAATTTCAAAGGTTTTTAAATGATAATTTTTAAATATGTTTATTGTTGTTTTTTAAAATATTTTTTAACTACATTTTTAAAATATTTTTGTTTTTAGATATGTTATATTTTAAATTACATTTCACATATTTTGTATTACATTTTTTTACATAAAAAGATATGGTTTGTAATATTTTATATTGTTTATGATATAATTAAATAATGTATATATTTATTTTTCCTTTTTCTTGGAGTTGCTCACCGAAAGCGCACCCTACTCGTTTACTGCGCAAAAAGTGTCCGCCATTTTGGGATCGCTGTCTAGGATCTGCGTAGGGTGTGCAATGGGTACAACTTCTCCAATGCGATTGCTATGCGAATTGTGCATGACTTCTAGAGCACACGTACTACCCGGTGTGCCTGAAGCGCGGTAGCGTGTGACATCATATGCATATTGGTCACGGTGGATGCCCGACTCCCGCAATTTTTTTAATGTTGAAAAACATATTTATATATATTTAATATAAATATTACAACAAGAAATTATCTGAGGTTTTTATAAAAATAATATTCTTTATCTTTCTTAAAAAGTACATCACTTTTTAATGCAATTTCGCAAAGTCGCACTGGGTACGAGCAGGGTGCGAGCAGGGTGCGTGCTGAGTGCGTGCATCCTACACGCATCCTACACGCACCCTATGTGACCTCAAAAAAGAGAATTGATAGGTTAATTACACTTCCTATTGAAACTATTGAAGGACCCCACCCATTTCAAACACTCTTTTTAGAACTTTTCTTAGGGAAAGACCTCCTGAGAAGATCTGCTGCTCTTTCTTTTTTGTAGAAGAGATTCATTTAAAGATACCATGGCTTCTAACCCACCATCATCCTCTGATTCAAAGAACTCATCAGAGAAAGAATTTGTTCCTGAACCTCCACCAAAGGAAAAATATACCAGCATTGTCTGGAAATTTTTCACAATTCCACCAGGCTTAAAAAAGGTGAATGCAACAAAAGTAATTTGCGCATATGCAAGGAAGTGCTTTCAACGGGAGACCACAACAAAAAGTACTCCTGCGGAACTGCAAGTATGCGGAAGCATTTGCAAGATAAGCATCTGTTCAACTTTGCAAGGGAGGAGTTAAGGAGATTGAGAGAGGCTCCTCCTGCTTCATCAGAAGGCCTGAGTACCAGTGGAGCAACACAAACAAGCTCTACCTTACAGCCTGATATTCGTCCCCAATTCGGGATGGAGAAAATGCAGACGCTTGATTGCATATGGGGAGCAGTCAGTGGATCTGTTGTGTCGAGCTGTTGACCACCACCATTGTTCGTTTTCTTTCCTACCCTCTCCTCCCAGTTTTTAGTTATCTTTTCCCAGTTCACATTTTTTCCAGTTTAAAAAAAAATACAAAATCGTTCAAAAAAACTACAAAAAATACAGAACAACAAAAAGAAAAAAAGAAGTAATTTTCAGATCTAAATTCTCTGGTTAAAGAAAGAGCTAAACTAGTATGCTAGTGTGTGAAAGTTTAGATGAATGTGTGTGTAGTACATAATTGGCTATAAAAATACATTTGTGATGTGTGTTTAATGCGTAAGTGCAGAATTATAGGAAAGTGCTGCAGCATGACTTTAAACTGTTTAACTACAGCATGCTGTTGTACTTCCGAAGCACTAGCTTGTAACATATGTACATAAATATATTGCAACTCGGTGCTTTCCTCTGCACATCTGCACAAACTGCAGGCATGTGGTGACACAGGCACCCTTGCACCATGGTGCAAGGATGTCTGTGTCATGCAGGGATTGTTTTTGTGCAGGAAGGGACACCTTCCTGCACAAAAACAATAATTAAAGGCATTTTTCTCCATCAATAAATGCTGTGCATTACAGCACATATTGAAAATGAAAACATGAGAAAAAGTGAAAACAATTTTCCTTGTTCTGCTTTGCTACACCAATAGCACGATGGTGTAGTATTCACAAACATTTACAGATTTATGATTTCTGATAAATCTGGAGTTGTGTCTTGTTCTGAGTGATCTGTGGAAACGCGCACAGCAAAACCTATAGGACACCTTTTCAACGCAAAGTACTGTATATGATGCGATTATATTTACATGGAAAAGAAAAGGTATACAGAAGGCCTTTTCCTCACCATATAAATAAGAAAGAGAGTTAATGGCTAGGCCAATTATTATTATAGGAGTACATTTTTCTACTGATAAAAGAGAACAAGATACATTTACAACTACTTACGTTTTAGGGAACTGAGAGGACATGTTTATATATTACTAAAGGGAAGGGATGCAACCTAATGTGACATTTGGAAAAACACTGACTGATGTGGTTTAGGTTAAAGAGTTTCATTTCTTTAAATTCTGAAATTACCAAGACTTGCAAAACAACCATATCAGTCTATTGTGTACTATACCATGTATCTTGCAGACAGGTGTTCTGAAGCTGTCCCCTATTTTATACCTGTCTGCATTGCAATTTTATGGCACAAATCTAGTCCATCCATGTTTCTTTTCTTCAACTGTGTGGAAACACAGTCCATTATGCACTTTAAGACTTACTACAAATTCCCTTGTATCAGCAGAGTCGCGACTCAGCTTCCTATGATTAATCAAATTTCCTTTCGTTTGTTTCACGAAACATCCTTCGGAACCAATGACTCCATATTTTCCATCATTGATGTTCTCATTTAAAAGTGTAGTTTTCATAGAGACACATGTTCTCAAGATGATGACTTCTGTTTGGGTAATATGTATCCAACATATTCGTTTTCAAAATATCTGTACTTTCTGGATCTTTTTCTGTGAAATATTACATTTCTTGTACAGATTTCTCATTGCTGCATGACCTAGACTCACATAAAGGATTCTTCTAGATTTGGAGTTTAGACTTGCAGATGATAACCGATCTGAGCATTTATATGCTCCGATTTCTCGATGCAATAACATCTTCAAACTGAAACAGTATCATTTCTTACTTAGAGTCCTCTTGTGAGAAACTCTTCCCACATTCCTTTCAATTCTCTCTTTTCTGATTTTGTAATATAAGATGTAACATATCGAGCAACAGCAATGGAATTGTCCGCAAAGTATTGAATATCCATGTTAGCATTTCACATGGACAAAATAACTGGGTTGTAGTCATTTATGTATTTTGACTCTTCATTTCTTCTTAAGTTGTAGGTATTTTTTGGAGACGTTCTTGTGATAGTATGACGCAAAGATGACATAAAACTGTTCACTTTTCCTTTCGATATTGCAGGATGTAGAAATCCAAAACGACATTTGGTGTCCTTAGATTTGTACTACCATCAACAGTATTTTCCACATGGATGGCTTTGGAATCATAACACTTGTGCTCTTATGTTGTTTTCTTCTCTGCTTTTGGGTACAGCACATGTTGCATTATGTTCAATAATACTCAATACAGTATCATCTGCATCTGTTCCAAATTTGGGAGCGTCCTTAATCCATTGCTGCATATGTATATGAGGAGCACCTCTTGCTTGATACTGCTTTCTCCAAAAGAAATCCACAACTTCTCCGAGAGGAGGATTTTTTTTATTGCAGATAAAATATATCATAGCCTCAAATCTATGATTTAAACACCTGCAAACATTAACAGGATCCAAAGAGCACAATTCTCCAGGTGTCTTGTATTCAATATTTTTCATATTAGAATTTGCCTCTCGAAGAAATTCTAGTAAATCATCCCAGGCGTACTCAGCACAGCTTAGAGTAAGGAACCATGCTGGAATTCCTAAGTTCCGTAGCATACATTTCAGTTCTCCATGACGACGGTACCAATATTCATTAGTGGCACGCTGACATGCCATCAAATTAATAAACTGAGATTCTAAATGATCATCTCTCTAGTTCACTTTATCCATTAAATCTTTTGCAGATACATTTTGCAGATGTATTGCATATTTTAGAATATGGTTGACTGCATATGAAAGTCCAGAAAAGTCACTTTCAAACAAAAGATGAAATATATAAGGGATACATTGTCGAAATCTTGGATCTACTGTATATAATATTGTTTTCCGATATTCAGATGCAGGAATTTGCACAGGATGTTGATCATATCGTCCTCCTTTTCCTGTTGGGAACAACTATGGAAAACAACCAGTTTCCAAGCTCTCTTCCCATACACTCATTGGAGTTCCTTTTGTTTTTTTCATTTGGAACAAATTGATAGTGTTCCCCATCACTTCTTTTGAATGTAGTGGATGCACACAGTAATGTTCACAGATTTCTTCACATCTTAACATATTCACTTTTTCAATTTGTCCACTTGATGTTTCAGTATCTTCTGCTAAAACTATTTGTTCATCTCCCATATAAACATCCTTATAGTATGTATTGTTCTTTATGAAATACAATGTTGCCTTTTGCACTCCTAACCTCCACTAACTCCTGCCAGATTTTCTTATTCTTAGTTGGCACACCATTAACAAGAATAACTAGTGCTTCATTTTCTACAATCTCTACACCAATAGTTTCAATATTTTTCTTTAAATCTAACGATCAATACACAACTCTTCCTTTTAATCCTCTTTGTAAATCTGAAAGAGGCAATTTACCGTTTTAGGCTCTATACGAACAATTGCCTGGAATGGGTGCACACATTGAATGAGAATTGACTCATAGGTGTTTAAATCTATACATTCTGGAGGAATAGCAACCAACTCTAGATTAATATGAACAGCTCTTGTGGGCATTTTATTCTCATCTAATTTGTTTGCAACCTATTTCCATGTATCATTATTTTCTTTTTCACTTTTCATACAGATTAACTCTCCTAGACTGATTATTGTAGTGAGTTTGGCGACAACAAATACAAGAATAATTTGGCCCTTCACCTGAAATCACCTTAAAATTAGTAATTTCATTTTCAACATTTTTGTACAAATATGTTCAACATTCTCTACAACATTTTCTTCTATTAATATCTCAGTTTCTGTCTTGTTCAGGACCAAAGTAACAAAACTCAATATCCTCACAAACCTTCTTCACATCTGATTCTGACCCATGCAAAAGAGCACTGTTCAACTCGTTTAACTTTAGTGCTTGACTTTTTGCATAATACAATCTTCTCACTAACTTCCCCATTTGAGTATGATGTATTGCCAACATCCTGAAATGGTGAAAAACACTTTGACATACTTTCCTAGAAAGACAAGCCGGAGAATGACCATGCAAACCAGTATATTTTCTCACTCTGCAAGGGTCTAGTCCTTGCAACAGCTTCATGTTTTGTTTAACACTTTTTTTACAATATGCATGTAAGAAATTGTGTAATTTATCAGTAGATTTTTGTCGAACACTTTAAATACTACTACAATCCCAAGTGTACACTGGGGCAGTAGGACGTCTGCCTAGAACTTCATCAGCTGTCATTTCTTTCGCATTACTAGGAACCATTTGCTCTTTCTCAAGTGGACAACCATTTTTAACCTCACAAGCTCGACCACTGCTGTCAACTGCATGCACAAATTATTGCTCTGTAAATAACTCTCTTCATTTAAAAAAGGGATCAGAACTTGAAGAGTGTTTCCATTCCCCTAAAAAATAAATCGCAAAAAATACTTCTGTTAATTACTCTTTTCCTCTCACTTTTGGCCTTCATTAAGTGAATTGGTTTATCTAGTGATCAAATTCAGTTTATTACTAAAATAAAGAGTTTCCTCTTTACTTCTTTTTTTTTAGTTCAGTAAGATTTTATTGAAGTTTAAGAAAGGAGAAGTACATAAAGACATACAAAAAAGTGAAGAAATTCATTAAAATACAAAGAAGCGAAAAAGAGTAATCATAAAAATACAGTCATCAATAAAACTCATTGTAAGATAATAAAATTTGTCATTCAAAGGAAAACAGAAGAAGGGGAAAGGAGGGGAAGGGAGGCGAAGGGAGAAGGGAAAGAGAAATATACATTTCATAGCATAAATACTTAAATACATAGACTTACCAATACTACATGAGCAATGCAACAACAATAATTATAACTGTACATATGAATCTATAGGAGACCAGAAGATTGAAAAGTCGAAGAATTACGATGAACACCTTGTAATGACAATTGTGCACCTCTTCTTGTAAAGATAATCCAGGACCACCAAGCATGGACTGAAAGAGAAGAAGCATCCTTCCAACAAAAAGTGATGGATTTTAACGCAGCTGATACTAGAAAATTAAATAATTTTGCTTCGATATCATCAAGGGGTACACTCAAAGCAACAGATTTACATATAACTAAATTATAAGAGGGTAAATCAGAAATAGGCAAAATTTTCTGTATCACGTTCCATACTTCAGACCAGAATTGCAAAATAGTCGGACAATCAAATAACATATGACGTAAGGAACCAGGATGTAAATTGCAATGCCAACATAGATTAGATGGTAATAAGTGAGCTTTAAATAAACGCAATGGTGTCCATAAGGAATTAAATAAAATATAAGCATTAGTTTGATAAATAGATACTGGTAAACATCCATATGGATGCCTGTCACCCCCTCCCAACACAATCCCCAAGGATGGGAAGACGGACGCAGTTCTGAACTTTTGGAAGGCGGGAGGGAGTTACCCTCCCGGCCGTATTTATTAAAATATGAAACAAAAATAAAACATTAAATAAAAAGTTTCATATCATGTACAATTTTCATTTATTACATTTCGATGAAGACATGTTCATTGGCTAACCTTAACAAATCTCTAATACAAAGGTTTTCCTAGCCGAGTCTAACATCCTGCAAATGCATATTTTCTAAATTAAAATTGTACATCCTAGCATTACGGGCCAACAGCAAGGTCGCAACCGGTGTCAGATCCCTACTACCAAAACTCTCGCCCTCACGGTGTGAGTGGCGGCCGCGCAGAGGACTGTACCCTCTGTGTTAACTCCAATTTCCCTTGTCTTGTTGGGGGCCCCCCATTTCAACTCGACGCCATCTTAAAGGTCGTCCGAGGACCCGTGTGAGGTGTCTGTAAGAAGGCAGCGTGGACTCCCCCTCCCACCCCACACTGTCTATCACATCCGCCATCGCGGATATCCGGGCCCCGGGAAATTCGTAGGAGGGGCATATAGCCGCCTCCTCCCCTGGAAGGGGCCTATGGCCGTCTTCCCCTAGGCGACCCATACTTAGTGGGTGCCGCCTCCCCGTGGGAGGGGTCAATGGCCGCCTCCCCCCGGGCGCTCCCATCCATAGTGGGTGGCGCCCCCCTCTAGGGACCTTGAAATTACTGCTCACCGATCATGACCTTACCGCCACAGGCCGGATAGTTGACCGGCTATCCGGCCCCCCCACAAAATCCTCCTAAAGGTCATGCTTCCTTAAACCCCTTAGCCATGCTATGAAGTCTCCTATGAGTAAGACATTCCCCTCCCGGGACAAGTGAACCCCATCATCGAGATACATGTGATCACCCCGAATACACCCATGCGGAATACTGTGCAACTGCGCCGAGCGAAACAACCTACCAATTTTGTTGTTGACCTTCTTCACTGAATGGTTCAGTGCTGACACCGAGAGGCCCCCCCGCCATACCTTCCTGGGAATCATGTGGGACCATGCAATCGTGCACCCCAGGATTCTTTTCGCCAGCCAGCTAACGGTAGACAAAACTCGCTCGAGTAATACTCGTCTACCGAGTGTCACCATGTCATTGCCCCCCAGGTGTACTATGATTACAGATGGCGGTGACCTCTGCCGCCCTAAGAGTCCCTCGACAAAAGATTCGAACTGGTCAATACAGAGCCCGCCCCTTCCGTGGAAGGTCACTCTGTACCCGTATTCCCCAGCTGCGTGAGTTGCGTCACCTGCTTTGAATACGTCCCCGGCCCGCCTCACGTATGAGTGGCCCACGACCCACACCACTCTCTCCTCAGCCGGTGATCTCTGACCGCTGGTCCCCTGGTGCCGGGTCGACTGCAAATTCCGCCCCGCATAACATGCTCGCGAAACTGTAAATCAAACAGAAGACAAGAAGCATGAGTGCATGGAACTTGACTTCATAACATGTGCAACCGCACATACCTTTTAAAACAATTCGAGGACCATCGTCCTAACAGTTTCACCTCTTCGGCACTCTGACCCCTGGCTGTAGCCTCAGTAGCAGCCCCTATCCTAAAGGAGTGGGTCCCAAAATCGCACGGGTCCAATCCCGCCACTGCGATTGCCAATGTTAGCACCCTCTGAAACTGAAACCTCGTCAGTGGGGTGGCATCGATGTATCTCAGCAGACTCCCACCCCATGTATCCGCCCTCAGCGCCAAATATTCCTCAATGCACTTTACCGGGCACATGGGGGACCCTCGCATGCGCTGGACAACAACACTGTCTCCCATAGCTCTCTGGTCAGTCTTGGACTTAGCTATTGTGACTACCATTGAATCACCCCTAATCAGGATGTGATCCCGACACAGACCTCCCTCCACATCTTTCTTATTCTTTGCGACCAGTCCGCTCACCCGCATAGCCCCATGGAACGCTAATGCGAAAGCGGCCCGGAACAGAACTGCTTCGAATTGGGAGGAACATGTCGTGGGTAGTATCGCCATAAGCAGGGACAACCTTTCTAACCCAATCGGGCGCCTCTCGTCTACTCTACGACCCTCAAGGCGCTGCCAGCCACGAAGGGCTTTCCTTGCCAAAAAGGAAGATGTTGGGTTCTTGATGCCATGCACCTGCGCCATGAATGAAATGGCCGCCCGGTGCCTATTGGCCGTTGCCACTGATCGGCCTTCCCTGTGTAATGCTGCCAGAAACCTTAGGAAGCAATCCTCCTGACCCCATTTCTGATCCCCTGCCGGACCCAAAAATGCACAATAGGAACGAAACGCTCCTTCGTATGCCTTCCTCGTCCAGGGGGCTAAGCTTACTGCCACGAGGTCTTGTAATCCGGGGCACCGAGTAGCCAGAGTACTTCGGGGAATGGTGCCGCCGCTAGGTCCGCAGTAGGTAGATAACCCCTGAACGCCTGCATATGTGAACGAGAGAGTGCATCAGCAGCATGATTCAGTACACCCAGCACATGTTTTGCCCTGAACTGTACATTCAGTCTCATGCAAAGTAGTACAATTTCCTTCAACAATCGTAATATCCACTTGTAGCGTGCTGCCTGATTATTTATACATTCAACAACAGTCATATTGTCGGACCATAATACCACAGAGCGATCTCTGAACTCGTCCGGCCATACCATCAGAGCCACAAAAATAGGGAATAGCTCGAGGAACCCAATGTTACTTGTGAGACCGCTGGTGTGCCACCATGTCGGCCATGTTTGCGCCGACCATCGGTTCCCAAAAATGGCGCCAAATCCCACGCTCCCCGGGGGTACCTCGGGGACCGGAACCTCCCCCCCTGCCGTCCTATTCCTGACCTGTTTCCCCCTTCCCTCGGGGGCGACTCCCGGCAATGCCTGGCCTATTACCTTCTTTTGTTTACCCGGATTGTTCATCGCAGCCATCTGCTTCTTCATGTTCGCCATATCTCGGCCAAGCGCTGGGACCAGAACAACGTTTCATTCGATCTTTGCCATTCTGCTTACCAGCATGCGAAGCACCTGGTCAGTCTCAGACCTCTTTCCTGCCTTCTTGCCAGACATTGTTTTCGAATATTCGCTCCAAGTTGATCAACCGGTCCTGGATCCTTAGCCTCGAAGTCGCTGAAAGAGAAACACAAGAATTACCAGTTCTCAAAATTGCTCCTTGTTCCGTCGAGGGTTCACGTGTAACGAGTGGGTGCAGCTTCCAAGCACAGGAACAAGAGGATGCTTCTTCGTATTCCCGCTCTCTTTATTCCTCATCGGGAGGGTGTGAACCCTCCGCGGGTACGCCTACTGGGCGTGGCCATCGGTGTAGGTGTCTAGGACAACCCCTCTTGGGCGGGAAAAGGCGCGCCCCGGTTACGCCGCTTCGGGCATACCAGCCGTGACACGCCCCCCACCCAAAACGGTTTCCCGGGAGGATCCGGGCCCCCAACCATACGTTCGGGGGGACCGAGTGGTCGCCCCTTTCCAGAAACAGAAAGGGACCATATTAACGACCAGGAATCATTTGGTAATGATAAAGATAACTCATTATTCCAGAAAGTAGAAATTGTATCAACATTGGAACCTAAGGATACGGTGAGTTTTTTATAGAATACAGACACCGCTTTAGAGGATAAAGAAACAGTGTTAACATAAAGCTGAAAATCATTTGTCATTTTTGAAGGGATGCCATTGGGGAAGGAATCTAAAATAGAATTACAGAGATAATGATATTTTGACAGATCTGATAAAGGCAGATTATATTTTGTTTGGAGTTGAATAAATGGAATAAACTTATCATCCATGAAAACCTCTCCAAGATAAAAAATACCTTTAGCAATCCAGGAAGACCAAAAGGAAATATTCCTATTTAATTTTAGCAAGGCACTATGCCATAAGGACAAATGCACTGTAGAAAGTAAGGGGGATTCAAAATTGGAATCTAAATCATTAAAAATTAATCTTGATGATTTAATTATGGAAGAAGAATGTACAATTTTAGATACAGGAGACATGGTTAACAGGGATAATAAAGGAAAAGGTTTAACAAGGGAAGTCTCAATATGAAACCAGATAGGGGGAGTAAGCATAGGAGATATATTAAACCATAACGAACTCTGTTTAAGGATAAACGCTTTATGATACAAAAGGAAATCAGGTAGGGCGAAACCAATATGACACTTGGGGATTTTTAATTTTTTATAAGCAATACGTGGAGGCTTATTATTCCATAAAAATTTCGATAAAAGTTTGTCAACATCTTTATAAAATTTGAGTGGAAATTGAGTTGGGATCATTGCAAGAGAATAAAATATTTTAGGGGCAATAGTCATTTTAATAGATTCCATTCTCCTCCACCAAGAAAGATAAAGGGAGGACCATTTGGATGTTTTTTGTTTAATATATTCTATAGGAAAATCATAATTTAATTTTAAAGTAGCATGAAGGGATGATGAAAATAATATTCCAAGGTATTTCAATTTGTTCTTTTGCCAAACTATATATGGTGAGGGTAGCATATCAGGAGTACATAACATATTTAGTGGAAAAAATTCAGTTTTAGTAACATTTAACTTATAACCTGATACAATAGAATACTTAGAAATAATATCAAGCAAAAAAGGAACAGAGGAAACAGGATTACTAATAAATAATAACACATCATCAGCATAAGCTAAAGTTTTAACAGTAATATCATTGATATTAATTCCTTGAATGTTATCACATTTTCGAATATAATTAAGAAATGGTTCTATACCAAGTAAAAACAAAAGAGGGGAAAGGGGACAACCCTGACGAGTTCCTCTGAAAAGAGAAAATTGGTTAGTAATCTGGCCATTAATAAATAATCTAGCTGTGGGAGCATAGTATAAAGCAGAAATCATACGAATAAAGGAGGGTCCAAAATTAAAAGATGACAAAGTTTTAAATAGAAAATGCCAATGGATTTTATCAAAAGCTTTTTCAGCATCTAATGCCATAACACCAGCAGGGCTAAGGATAGTGGGACTTTGCTCAATAACATGTAACAACGTTCTCGTGTTATTAGCAGAGTATCGATTTTTCATAAAACCAGACTGGTCAGGGTGAATAATTGAGTGAAGGATAGGGGCTAACCTGGAAGCGATAATTTTAGCATATAGTTTACAGTCTTGATTAATCAATGAAATGGGCCGATAATTAGCAACAAGGGTAGGGTCTTTATCAGGTTTGGGAAGTACAACAATTAAGGCTTCAGAAAAAGAGCCCGAAATGGTACCCGATGAAGAAAAATGAGAAAAAATCTGGTTCAAAAAAGGTTAAAGATGATGTTGAAACTCTTTATAAAATTTGGCAGGGATACCATCAGGACCAGGGGATTTTTTCTTTGGAAGTGATTTAATGGCCGAGAGAATTTCTTCATTAGTAATGGGTAAATCTAACTTAATATTATCAGAGGGAGAAATGTGAGGTAAATCAGAATGTTGTAAAAAGGATTCAATTAAAGAATCATCACAATAATCTGGTTTATTATATAAAGTGGAATAAAAATTCAAAAATTCATTAGCAATCTCATTATGGGAAAAAGCAATTTTACCATGAGGGCATTTAATGGAAGTGATCTGAGTTTTGTCACGTTTAATACGTAAATAATTAGCCAAAAGTCTACCAGACTTATTAGCGTTAAAACGAAATTTAGCATTGGATTTAGAGAGTTGTATCCCTGCTCTAGTGCTGAGAATAGCATTGAATTCATACCTCAGCTTTTGTAATTTTACCTTATATTGGGGATCATGAGATGTAATAAATAAGCGTTCAAAATGAGCTATTTGCTTCTCTAAGGATTTAACCTATGAATTAAACTTCTTATTTTCATGAGCCATGATAGAAATAGTGGTACCTCTAATATCGGCTTTAAATGCATCCCATCGAGTGGTGATAGAGGTAGACCCCTCTGGATTGAAAGTGAAATAATCCTGAATAGCCTGAAGTATTTTGGGTTTATGAGTATCATTAAGAACAATGTCGGAATTCATACGCCATCTGGACGGTTTAGTAAATAAAGAGGATACATTCAAAACAAAAGAAATCATAGCGTGGTCTGAAATGTCTATGGTACCAATGGTAGGGTCATTTGCAAATTGAATAAGGGAAGGGGAAAGGAAAAAATAGTCTATTCTGGAATGGGAATTATGAGGATTGGAGAAAAAAGAAAATTCTTTACCAGTTGGGTGGTGTAATCGCCAAATGTCAGCTAACTTGGTGGTTTGAAGAAAAGTCTTAAATGCATGAAAAGTCTTGGAAGGTCGAAAGCGAGATGTAGACAGTCTATCCAACAAGGGATCCACAAAAATATTGAAATCACCCCCAAAAATCAATGGAGCGTTTCCCAACTTTAAAACTTCAGACGTAACAGTGGACCAGAAAACAGGATCCTCTGACGTAGGACCATAAACATTAATCAAAAAGAAAACTGAGTAGTAAATTTTAACTTTAGCTATAATATATCTGCCATCAGAATCTGAGAGCTTATGCAAGACCTGACAATGCAACCTTTTGGCAAAGAAAATAGCGACCCCATTCTTTTTACCTGCAGCAGGTGAAGAAACAATAGAGTCCACCCACTTTTTGTTCATTTAACTCAAGACTTTGTCATCAACATGTGTCTCTTGGACAAAACAAATGTCAGCCTTAGAATTACCTAAATAATCCAACATTTTTAAACGTTTTACTGGATGTCTTAAACCTTTTACATTAAGAGAAACAATTTTAATATTGTGGACATTAGCCATTAGGATAGAAGAGAAGGAAAAGAAAGAAATGAGAACAAGAAGAAGGTGGGATAAGACAGGTTAAGAGAGTAACTCTGATCGAAAAATAGGAAAGGAAGAAACAAAAAAGAGAGATTAAAGCACAAACATACAACATAAATAAAGACATGGAAACGCACACTAGTTCCTCAAGCATGGCCAGTTACCGTTGGAGCCCATAAAGAAATTTAGTTATAAACCTGCAATAAGAACTCAGCGAGATGCAGTCAAGAATTAGGGTCTTGCGTATCCATTGATGGAGGAACCTGCTGTTCGAGGAAAAGACGAAGATCTTCTGGGCACTGAAAAGATTTAGAAACATTGTCTTTCCAGACTCGCATTGTAGAGGGATCAAATAGTCCATATTTGAAGCCAAGGCTCCTCAGTTGTGGACGAAGAGAAGAGAACTCTTTACGAATAGCCACAGTTTCTTTAGCAAAATCCTGATGGATGAAGATTTTGGTTCCATTCACCAGCAATGATGGTATTTCACGAACAGCTTTCCGAATAAGAACCAGATGATGGTGACGTAGGACCTTAAATATCATCTGCCTTGGTTTTGAATGACGAGGATTACGATGTGACGGAACTCTATGAGCCTTATCAATTTCAAATTTTTCTTCGAACTTAATATTCAAGAGACCAGGCAACAGAGATTCAAGATAAAGCCGACAATTGGTCCCTTCAATTTCTTCAGGTAAATTAAAGATGCGCAGATTGTGTTGCCTATTGCGATTCTCCAAGTCCAGCAGCTGAGAATGCATTGGAATAATTAATGCCACTAAAGGTGTAAAAGCATCCAACTTATTCTTATTATCTTGGATTTTAATGGTATTATCTGACACCTTCATGGACATAGAAGCCATATCTTTACGAACATTTTTAACTTCCGAGGCAATGGAGTCAGTATTTAAACGCAAGGCTTTAATTTCCTCCAAAATCAGAGCCAAAGAAGGTTCCGAGGATTCCACCACTTTAGATTTTGTTGGAGGAGGGGAAACCTGCTGCTTCCTTTTATTTGTGGGAGGATTTTTTGAATCCATTTTGAGGAGAAAAAATGTTCCTTAATATGAATAAAATGTAGACTGTAGACAAAATTATCTCAAAATGTAATGAAAATTGTTGTAAATATGGACCAATGCAGTAGAAAACAGTGAAAAAACCCAGGTGCAGCAGCTAAACAGAGCTGTAGGCGGAGCTAGGCCCAAGCCAGCCTCTTTCTTAATTACCTCTCCCCCCCCAGGTTCACAATCTCGGCAGGAACTGAATGAGCAGTAAGAAGCAAAAGCATGGGATGTGAGGAAAAAAGTCACATCAACTAAAATCGCCGGAAAAAGAACTCACAGGTGAGGAGAGGCTTCAGCAGGCAAGCGCTGGCAATTTCCCTGGGCCTAATGCAGGAAATCGTCGTTAATTTGAGCTAAAAGCTCCTAGAAATCACGGAGCTCCGGTGGCCGGGCTATCTTGATTGACGCGCTCGCGCGTCTCCCTTCCTCTTTACTTCTAAAGCCTTTTCAACAATGGTTTCTATATGCTTCTTCTTTTTATAAAATTGAGTTCCCCTTTCTATATTTCTTTGTATGTTTTAGTAAATTATGGACTACTGTGTCTCTAATTCTTCATATTGATGTTCTCTTCTTTTACTATAAGCTGTATCCGTTGTTTTTCCATTGCCTTGTTTTTCTTTCCTATAGTTGGCATTTTTTTTATGCTTGGAACATTTCCACTGCCTTCCACATTTAATTGTTTTTCTTCTTCTTTGGTTCTCTTGCATGATAACTTTATTTTAAGGATGATAACCAGTATTTGTAAAAAATAAACATAAAGTATTTATTAACAACTTTAAAAATGTTTACATTTTTATTACTATACAATCACTTTTCATATACATTCTGACAAAATTGTCGCCCTGAAGCACAACTGTGAAGGTTGTAAGAGCACTACATACATAGTGCATAGCCGTTTAAAGCACTCCATAACACTAAAACCTGAAGCACTGTATGAGTACATGCATATTTACTAAAATATCACAATACTATAAGGAAAGACACTGAGTGAATTCATATTTCTTTCACTTTTACCTTAGTAAATGCATTACTACATGTTACATAGACATTCACTATGGTTTTGCAACAGTACAGATTTAGAATTTAGAGTAGTGCAGTGTTGTTTGTCTAGTGTAGGGAGACGTGCTAAGCTACTGTTCTAGGGTACTGCAGTGGTATTTCAGTAGTGTAGGAGGTCGTGCTGGCATAGATTTAAGGTTAATGGTAGTGTAAAAGTGTTTTAATAGTGTAGTGGGATCATGCTAAGATAGTGTTTTAGAGTTTGGGATACAACACTGGTGTTTGGGTAGTGTAACAGGTCATGCTGAGATAGATTTAAGGTTTGGGGTACTGCAATGTTGTTTGGATAGTATAGGGGGTCATGCTGAGATACTCTTCTCAGATAGTGCAGTGGGGTTTAGGTAGTATATGGGGTGATGCTACGGATAGTGTTTTAGGGTTTAAGGTAGTGCAGTGGTGTCTGTGTAGTATAGAGGGTCATGGTGGGGTAGTGCAATGGTGTTTGAGTAGGGTAGTAGGTCATGCAGGGGTAGTGTGCTGGGGTAGTGTTCTAGGGCAGTGCAGTGGTGTTTATGTAGTGTATGGGAACATATTAGGGATAGTGTTTGGGTGTTTGGGTATTGTAGGAGGTCGTGCTGAGGTAGATTTAAGGTTTTTATGCACTGCAATCGTGTTTGGGTAGTGAAGTGAGTTGTGCTAGTATAGTGTTTTAGAGTTTAGGGTAGTGCAGTGGTGAATGGGTACTGTAGGTAATAATGCTGGAGGTAGATTAAGGGTATAGGGTAGACCACTGGTCGTTCTATAGTATAGGGAATAATGCTAGGGATAGTGTCACTGCAAGAGTAAATGTATTTGTATATCTGCAAACATATAAAGTAACAAAATCATTCTCTCAATTTTCCCAAATTGACACTGACTCACAGTGTGAATCTAGACAAATAACAATATTTCTTATCAATGGAGTAGTTGGGTAGTATGGTGTTTGGGTTAAGCATGGGCGAATTTTGCGAATTCGCGATGCGCGAATTTGCGATCCGCAAAATTCGTGAATTTGTGCGAATTTGCGGATTTTTGTTTTTTTGCGTGTTCGTGGGGCTTTTTGCATCTTCGCGAGCCGCTTGCATAGCGAAGTTACCCATGCAGTCGTTTATGGGAGAGGGAGAGAGAGATAGATAGATAGATAGATAGATAGATAGATAGATAGATAGATAGATAGATAGATAGATAGATAGATAGATAGATAGATAGATAGAGAGAAAGAGAGGGAAAGAGAGAGGGAGAGAGAGAACGAGAGAAAGAAAGAGAAGCCGGATCTCTGAAGGGCCAGATTCCTGAGTTGCCCCTACAGAACATAGAGCTTTTTTTTTTAGCAAAAAGCATATGAAAATTGTGCTGTAAAGGTCTCTTTTAGTTTAACCCCTCCTGACAACTCAAAATGGGTGTATTTGCCATCCTCTCCCTTCTTCCTGTTTTTTAAATCTGTAAGTGCTTCCTGATGAGGTTTAATTCCTTGAACAGGTGCCTCGTTGCCTACTTGTAACTATTCTCTGACCCTGCTTCAAGGGTCAGAGCAGGGTCAGAGAATAGTTGCAAGTAGGCAACGAGGCGCCAGGAAGCAATTAGCAGCAGGTGTCCAAGTTGAAGTTAATTTGTTTGGAACCCTTTTGTAAAAGGTTACAAAGAAATTAGGTGCAACTTTTGCACCTGCTGCTGTAATCCTTGCTTGGCTGAAAATTCGTCCCCGCTGATTTGCGGATTTTACTGATATTTCGCGAGATTCGCGGATCGCGAAATTGCGGAAAATCCGCAAATTTGCCCGCAAAACGGATTTTACGCCCACCCTTAGTTTGGGTAGTATAGGACATTGTACTGGTTTAGTGTTCTAGGATAGTGTACTAGTGTTTATGTCATGACCAGGGTAAGGATACGGATAATGTTTAGGGTTTAAGGTAGAGCAGTGGTGTTTGTGTAGTGCAGGGGGTCGTGCTGGGGTAGTGTTCTAGGAAAGTACAGTGGTGTTTGGGTAGTGTAAGAGATTGTGCTCGGGTAGGTTTTAGGTTTAAGGTTGTGCACTGGTGTTTGGGTAGTATAGGAGGACATACTGGGATAGTGTTCTAAGGTAGTTCAGTAGTGTTTCTGTACTGTAGACTGTCATGCTGTGGTCGATTTAACATTTAGGATACTGCAATGGTGTTTGGGAAGTGTAGGGGGTTGTGTTGGGGTAGTGTTTTACTATTTAGTTTAGTTCAGTAGTGAATGGGTGGTGTAGGGGGTCTTTCTAGGGGTAGATTTAGGGTTTAGGGTTGTGCAGTTGTATTTATGTACTGTAAAACATTGAGCTGAATTAGTCTTTTAAGGTAGAACAGTGGTATTTGTCTAGTATAGAGGGTTGTGCTAGAGCAATGTTCTAGGAAAGTAGAGGGGTGTTTGGATAATGTAGGAGGTTCTGCTGGGGTAGATTTAAAGTTTAGGGTAGTAAAGTAGTTAATAGGTAGTGTAGGTGGTCACGCTGGAAGTAGATTAAGGATTTACAGTAGTGCAGTGGTGTTGGCTAATGTAGGAAATCATACTGGGGGTAGTGTCACTACAAGACTATGTGTACTTATTTGTCTGCAAAAATATCAAGCATGTATTTCATATAAACTGCATTTACATCTGAAATTCATTTTGGAAACACATAACCAATGACTATTTTCTAATTCTACCAAAATGTGAGAACACAATACGTTTTTAACCAATTACATGTCGGGAAACACATGAATTTCCAAAATGCTTCTCTCAGAGTGATTCCTAAATACACAGACTCACTGTCTGATTCTACTCAAGCAACTCTATCCCTTACCTTTTACCAAAACACATTAATCATTCTACAAGACTTTAGGTGACTCTACATATTGCACAAAATGTTCTACTACACATTAGTATATACTGCTTCTATCAGAATGATTCCTAAATGCACACAAGACTCACTGTGTGATTCTAGACAAACAACACCATCCATTGCATTTTACTAAAACACATTTCATAGTCTTATAAATACTGCATTTTAATGTAGAAACTTGATTCATTTTTTCAAATAAATAAAATATAACTGGTTTCTAATTCTACCAAAACATGAGAACAGCATAGTTATCTGTCTACAAGCACATAAAATACACAAATGCTTATCTCAGAGTACTTTTTAAATACACACACACTCACAATAAAATGATAGAGAAAAAAAAGTATTCACTGCACTTTAGCAGGACAAACACATTAGTCTGATTAAAATTAAAATGCACCGCATACATTCATTCACAAATTAATATCTCACCTTTCAAATTGTTTTGTAGAATAACAAGTATATCAGTCACACAGCAGATTTTCGTATACAGAATCTCTGTTTTAAACACCTCTGAAGAGAACCAAATAATGGCACAGTTTCCCTCTCATTTTGAAAAGATATACACCTTCACATCAAATCACATTTCTTCCCTCATTAATTCAAAAGCAAACACACATTTCTATTGGTTACAGATTTCAACCCTTTCCAAACGACATACATTTCAACCCTACCCCCAATCTGCCTTCTGCTTGTTACCATAGAAATAGTTTATTGAACACTTAACTGAGCACACAGGTCAAAAGTTCATCATACAATGTTGCTAATCAAAACAGCAAGTGTGCTTGACTTTTCAACATATCAGCTTATCCTATGTAACGTTCCTTTCAATCAGTTTTTGTTAACTAATAAGAATCATGCTTTTAAAAAACAGAAAAATGCACCCCAGTTTTCAGTGTAGAATGTTCTATTCTTTTTTCAAAACTGCATCTTATCCCCCATTTTAGAAAAATCTTACTTTTCAACCTGCCATTTCATTTACAGACACCATGTGAGTGCATCCAGACCTCCCTTCAAGATACTTAGAGTGTGGATTGTGGGACACAGCTATATTTGCTGGAGCCAAAGGTATTCAGAAAACAAAGGATTTCACAAAGACCTAGGTTTACCAAATGTAGACATTAAATGGATTGGACAGAGAGGGTTAAAGTGGCACCAATTGATGCCATTTGTTAAATCTTTTTTGCATCTCCAACACCCGGACCTCATAATTGTGCACTGTGGAGGCAATGAACTAGGCACTTTAAATGGGGTAGGTCTGGAAATGCTTATGAAGAACACCTTTGGAGAATTGATATCCCTTTTCCTCAAAACTGCCTTTGTCTATTTTAACATATGCCAAAGGCAGAAATGGAACTGGCCCAATCAATTTTGTCCACAAATTGAGAAAGCTAGGAAACATGTGAATAAATCTTTTTCTGGTCTTCTCCGAGACTATAGAATTGGGTCTATATATACCACAACAATCTGCATTTCAATATGCATGGCATCTATAGGATGAACTTTAGACTCTGCATCGTTACCTACTTGTAGGCACTAAAATCTCTCAATAAACACAAGGGCTCTTTTTAGAGCCACCTAACTAAACACATAAGTTTGGATGTATATCTGAAAAGTATTATTTTTTTTTTTGGCTTGAAGTCATGCAGCCAACGCTTCAAAGTCATGCAGCCGCCGCGTCCTTGAGGAACCGGCATTGCTATTTCTCAGGGGGAGCAGCTAACATGCTGCTAGTCCTGAGGAAATGCAATCTTCTTTCCTATTTGGAAGAGAGAGCATGTTTCCTGCTCTCTCTTCCAAATAGAAAAGCAGTTTGCAATTGCAGGGTGGGAGCCGCAAGGCCCCAGACTGTCATTGCAAACTACAGTGTCCCGGGGGTGGGTACCCTGGGACACTGCAGGAGCTGGCCATGGGGGTGGCGGTCCCCAGAGCCATGTTAGGCTCCAGGAGGGGGCGGTCCCTGGGGCTGGGGGGCCCTAAGACCACCCCAGCCTTTTTAAACAAGCCCCAGGGGTGGTGGTCCCCAGGGCAGTGGGGTGGTTTGGGACCCTCCCCACACTATTGTTTTAAAAATGCCCCTGGGATTTGGCCCCTTGGGGTAAATTAAAATATTTTGCGAAGGAGACTGCGTTTCTTTTTTTTTATATCAGATTCGCGGATCATACGCGCATCCAGCGATTTAAAAAAGCATATTTTTTTTTTACCCTGGAATTCCTTGTGGAACCCCCTGAGCAGACATAGGGGATCAGGGTGTGTCTAACCTGCCCACTTTTCAAAGACTACTTCAGCCTTGCTTCTACCAAGGCATAAAATAGCTGCCAACAGTTTCTGGTTTTGAATGTTTACAACTGCTTGACATCCAATTAGCATTGAGCGTGTGATCGGGATGGTGCACTTATGGTACGATGCCAATCCTCACACAATCCGCTGATCCACCGTGCCCATAGATATATATGTACTTTTCAATGTAATTTTCTCAGAAACTACTAAACAGATTTACACCAATTAAGCAAAAGGCACAAGTCTGAACCAAGGACTACATCTTTGCCAAATTTGGTGTAATTCCGTTCAACTTTTCGGGCTGTAGCCTTGGCTAAAATTCCTATGGGATAGTGCATAGGGGGAAACACGTTTTGGGACCCCCTTTTTTCTCAGCCCCTGCTTGACCAATCACCCTCAAACTTTCAGGGAAGGATTGGAACTGAGCTGGCGAAAAGTTTGGAAAATTTCACACACATTCATCAACTGGCGCCAAAGTATTTCCAAATAGAATGTTGCGGATTTCCGATGGATAATAGGTCCTAACTATAATTTGAATATATATATATTTTTCCGGGTATGCAGCTGCTCATTTAGTGGCATTATGGGAGTTGGAGTCCTGAGTGGGGCTGGGATCATGAGTTCGATAGACTGTAAGTTTCCAGTTTGCTCACTTTCCAGTTTTGTGACCCCGAGAGGAGAGTATATGTATCTTTTCCCTGTATCTTGTATAAATAAGAGCGTGACACTAATACTCAAATACAAGACTCAAAGCGATTTAATGGTTGAGGTCAGAGGTCGGGCTGTTACGATCTTGGCATCAGGTCGAGAGAAGCTTTTTCGGGACACTGAATGACATTATTGTGACATGAATAGAAATGCTTAATAGTAGCGGATTTTTAAATTGTCTTTTAAATTGCATTTGGCATATTTGTTTTCCATTAGGCACTATATGATTTATGGTTTGGCCACAGAGGTTAAATACCCCTATTAACTCTCACTGTGTATAGCGTCTGATGTGATTTATATGCATAAAAAAACTATGCAGTCTGAATCTTAGGTATTTTCGGCAATTTTAAAATAAGCATTATGCACAATAATTGTTGATGGTAAGCCTTACTTTCATTTTGTTGACTTCCATCTACAGACTGCATGCATTAGATGATATGTTGTTTGAAGATGATCACATACACCACAGTATGTTTTCTATGTTCACTCATAAGAGCAGTGGGAGGGGCTATATAATACTGTTGCAAAAGGTGCCAAACCAGATTGACAGAGGCCACCTGAGGCGGAAACGCGTCTCTCCTTGTGCTCGGGATCAAGGGCGACATCAACTAATAAAGAGATGCTGTATCATAAGCCACTTTGGGTCCATGCTTCCTTCCATGGTGTCACTGTGGGAGGTGGTTAATTTTATCATATATATATATATATTCACTGAAAAAACCATAGGTTTCACACCGGTTATAGTTAGGAATTAGCATTTAAAAAACCTATTAAATTCACTGAAAAAACCATAGGTTTCACACCAGTTATAGTTAGCTGGAAATTTTACTGATATAAAACCATTGAAATTCCCACGTTATAGTTAGTCGGACTCACTATAACTTGCGCGTGCAATGCACTGCTGATGACATCACATATTACATCACTCATGACATGGTCAGTGACATCACTCATGACATCACTGATGACACCATCCTTGTGACACAGTCACAGACCTCCTCTCAGTGTAAAGTAACCCTTGAGACACATATTCAAAAATAGAAACTGAAATTTTAAAAAAATGGACATACCTATATCAGTTACAACAAGCAATTCTGTACTTCCACTATCTATATACACATCCACTCATTCACCAACAGTTCTATATAGTCACTCATACATATACTCACTCATCATATGAAGAGATACACCTATACATCCTGTTACACACCGACATTCATCCAAAAGTTACTCACAGACATATTCACACGTGCAAATAAACTATTGAACAACCATTTATTTGAATATAGAGTTATACAAACACTTCCACCTTACTTCTATTGAAAATTACACATATTTATTCTCTTAAACAATCACTTATAGAAACACATACTTATTTAAAAAGGAAATCTTACAATCTCTTACTCTCACATATACTCACTTATATACATCAATATTCATATATACTAGATTAAAACATATGTAGTTACTGATAAAGACACTAGTGAGACAGTCATTCACTCACTAACAAACACATATAGACACTCATCCACCCATACAGTCCTGTACATATGCTGTCTTCAAAACACATACAAACAAAGAGTCAGTCACTCATGCATCTATGTGCTAAGTAATACCCCCACCAAACCATATAGACACTCATACTGATACTAATAATAATATCAAATAACCCATATACATACGCATGTTGCTACTTATCAACACATGTAGCCACTTATACACAAAGTGAAACACTAATATATGTATTTAAATTTTTAAACATAACTCACTAATATTTATTTTTCAGAAAGACACATATTCACTGGATGGTGTCATCAGTGATGTCATGAGTGATGTCACTGACCATGTCATGAGTGATGTAATATGTGATGTCATCCGCAGTGCATTGCAAGCGCAAGTTATAGTGAGTCCGACTAACTATAACGTGGGAATTTCAATGGTTTTATATCAGTAAAATTTCCAGCTAACTATAACTGGTGTGAAACCTATGGTTTTTTCAGTGAATTTAATAGGTTTTTTAAATGCTAATTCCTAACTATAACCGGTGTGAAACCTATGGTTTTTTCAGTGAATTTCATAGGTTTTTTAAATGCTAATTCCTAACTATAACTGGTGTGAAACCTATGGTTTTTTCAGTGAATTTCATAGGTTTTGTTAATGCTAATTCCTAACTATAAGTTTCACTTTATAAATAAGACTGTTAGCACTCTAGTTGTTCTTTTTAACACTCTGGTACATTCTGTCATTGGGCTACAGTTGGGCTACATCTAGTTGAAATTTGGGCTACATTTACAATTTTTGGTCTCTGGTGGCCATCTTTGGGCTACATTGGGCTACTTTGGGCTACATTTGGGCTACATTTTGGCTCTAACATATATTAAGCCCAATGTAGCACAATACATATTTTTATAAAGTTAATTTTTTTACAAACCACTTCAGAATAGGGCTACCTGTCCCTACAATTTTCCCATTTTTTTTTTTAATTTTTGGGGGGAGCGCTCCCAGAGCGCGCCCCGGAGTGCGCCCCGAAAAGCGTATTTCTGAAAAGCGCCCCCTGGCGCGCTCCGGGGAGCGTCCCGTGAGCGCCAATATAGCAAACGAAAACATGATTGTGACGTTCGCGTAGCCGCGACCGCGTGATACGCACGGCGTAAGCGCACCCGGAAGTACTCGCGCGAATACGATCGTGCAACGTAGGCGTCTGACACGCTTACGCGGCGCGCCTCTGGCCGCGCCCCGCGGCGCGTCGCGTAAGCGCGTCGGGTCATGTGACCAGAAAATAACACTTTTCATTGGTTCATAACAGTTTTGGTTTCATAATGATGAAGCCCATGGTCATGTGACCTGTAAATAACACTTTTCATTGGTTCAATAATTATTTTTTTCTAAATTTAGAGAAACCCACCCATTTCTCTCACTATTGATTTTCACTTGGAGAGAGCAAGAGGTGTTTTGTGAATTCTCTACTCATTAATTTTCCTGATCTACAGCAATGGCTGCAAGGGAGTCCTCCAGCAGTGATTCAGATGGATTTGTGCAAGAGGACCCTCCTCACCAGAAAACAAAGAACCACTTCATCTGGAAATTTTATGACATCCCTGAAGGACAAAAAAAAGTTAATGCAAGTAAAGTAACTTGTAAAATATGTGGAAGTATTTTATCCAGAGGCAATCCTCTAAAAAAATACAGCTTTGGAAATGCCAATTTAATTAGGCATGTCAAAAGAAGACACCCCAACAATTACTCCAGGGAGAGTGTCAGGGAGCTGGCAGAGAAGGCACGAAGAGATGGCAGCAGCACCTCCACTGGTGGAGCAACACCTTCAGGTTCAACACGTGCAAGAATGGTCCCTAACATCCAGCCGGTATTTGCAGGAATAAAATGTTTATGCACGAACTGTGACGAACTACTCTGTTACGGGGAGCAGAGCGTTGAACTCATTGCAATAAAGAAACAGGAACACCAATGCTCTCCCCGTCCCTAAATTTTCTCATTTTTTTGCTCCTGTTGAGCATTTTCTGAATCCCTGTTTTTGTTTTTCCCCTGAAAAAAAACCAAAAAAAATATAAAATCGTTTCAAAAAGTATAAAAAAAATATAAAACAACAAAAACAAAAAAAAAGTTCTTTTCAGAACTACCTCCAATTTATAAAAAAATGCTATATTTTTTTTTTTAAAAAGTGCCATTCTTTTTCTCAATCGTACGCTCACCGGTGCGCGTACCAGGCGCTCCCTCGGCTTTTTTATGACCCCCACATCAAACCTAGGGGGTCAGGGGGGGTGTACCCTGCCCCCTTTTGCTCATTTCCCCCTTTGATTTTTACCACCTCAATCCTACCGAGGTACAAGATGGCGGCCGCTGCGGACTGTTTCGAATGTTTACAGACACCCGAGAGCCAATCAGCTTTCCATGCGCACCTCGCGTGTCGCGCCTGGAGCGCACTCCGGTGCGCGCACCTGTGCGCTGCTATAGATATATATATTTTTTGGGACCTAAATTACTCAAAATCCACTGGAGCACATATCTTGAGACATAGCAAAGGCACATCGGGCTACCAGTCCCTACAATTTTGCCAAATTTGGTGGAAATACATTCAGCCGTTCGGGCTAAAAGTGACATCGACCGCCCTATGGAAATTAACATGGGGAAAACGCGTTTTGGGACCCCCCTTTTATCTCGGCCCCCGCTTGACGAATCCCCCCCAAACTTTCAGGGAAGGACCGGAACGCCGCGAGGCCATTTTGAGGAAATTTTGAGGCAGATTCGTCAACCGGGGGCCGCCAGTAGGTAATATATATATATATATATATATATATATATATATATATATATATATATATATATATATATATATATATATATATATCTCCAAAAGAGAGTGCACCTATGTTGGAGGCCCACACGCAGAAGTGTTGGTAAGTACTTATTTTCCTATGGCTGTGCAAATATCACCATGTGTGCAGCAGAGCAGATTTAACCATAAATAAATCCAACGCGTTTCGAGCGTCCCTGAACTCGCCAGAAGCGGTCGCTCCTCATGCTGCTCCCTGCCCTGACCCAGAAGCTAGTATTGTAGCAATATATTGCCAGACTGCTACTTGCTTGAATTAAATAGTGCATAGCTCGCATTACTGCTGCTTTCATTTGTGCCTGATTGCTTGAATTAAATAGTGCATAGCTCGCATTACTGCTGCTTTCATTTGTGCCTGATTGCTTGAATTAAATAGCGCATAGCTCGCATTACTGCTGCTTTCATTTGTGCCTGATTGCTTGAATTAAATAGTGCATAGCTCGCATTACTGCTGCTTTCATTTGTGCCTGATTGATGTTTAAATTTTCGTAGTGCTATATAGCTGATTGAATTAATTCATAGCGCTATACTGCCACAGTGCGCATTAATTACCAATCAATTGCGCTTTGCTGCCTTTAGACTGTGCAATGGATTTCTGCCTGATTGTGCTGGCGCCACTGCCCATTCCCTAGCCATAACTCAGGTTGTGCCCTAATCTCTTCTTGTTAGGCTTTTGGCTTGCAGCCATTTTGTTGTTTGTTGTTGGGCCCCCAGCCCAGTTCCCCACCATGCTCCCGCCTCCCAGCTGCCCCTCCCTCACCCCTCCCCACTCCTCCATCCACTTATGACAGATGCCTTTGCGCGCAGCGTTCACGCGCAGCGGACGCACCCTATGCGCGCCAAAGGTGCGCCAAAGGTAAGCCCGTCTGCGCCTGGACCGCGCCCAGTGCCAGACCCCCTGGTCCTTGCACAACCCACTCTACCCGTATAACATATAACGCCACTACCCTCACTGCCCTTAACCCCAGACGTACACCACAATGCTGCGATGCCGCCCCAGGACGCACCCATGGACCCTTCGCCTGCCACTCCTGCAAGTTCACCTGCATCAGGACCCTCAGCAAATCCACTAACTCTAAACACAGCTCCGACCTTAACCACCTGAAGTGCATCCTGCTGAACACCGGCTCGGTCCACAGACACGCCACTGAACTCTGGGACCTACTCGACACTACATCGCCGGACGTCGCCTTCCTCACAGAAACCTGGATGAACACCTCATCAGCGCCCGACATCGCCATTGCCATCTCGGACGCTTACAAGATCATCCAAAAAGACCGCACCAACCAAACAGGAGGAGGCATTCCCATCGTCCATAAGAACACCATCCGAATCATGACAAGCTCCGACAATAACCTCACCACCGCCGAACACCTCCACTTCCAGGACCACACTTAGAGGCACCCTCATCTACAGACCACCAGGAACCCGCACACAATTCATCAAAGACATCACTGACTTCATCAGCCAACATGCCCTCACCTCCGAGAACTACATCCTACTGGGAGACCTCAACTTCCACCTGGAAAAGAAAAACGACAACAAAAACACCACCCCTCTGGACGACTTGGCCAATCTCGGACTCAAACAACTTGTTGACACCCCCACCCACCTTGCCGTACACACGCTTGACCCTATCTTCACCTCCAGCAAACACATCTCCTTCGATCACACCACATCTCTCCATTGGACGGACCACAGTTGCGTGCACTTCAACTATAAAAAGACCTCTACCCACTACCCCCCACAACCTGTTCCTCGAAGAAACTGGAACAAAATCACAGCCGACCAACTCTTCAGATCGCTTAACCAAAACCCACCTGCCATATCATTGGACCCAAACCAAGCTGCCACCAACCTCACACAATGGATCACCCACAGCGCCGATGAATTAGCACCACTGAAAAACCACCAGATTAAACAAGGTTGCAAAATGGCCCCCTGGTTCAACGATGACCTTAAGAAATCCAAGAAGTTACGTCGTACTCTTGAGAAAACCTGGAGAAAAAACCCAACCACTGGCCACCTGACCACCTTCAAGGACGCCACCCGCAGACACCACCAATTGATCTGATCCACCGAGAAATCAGCATTCAAGGATCGACTCGACAACAACGCCCACAACAGCAAGGAACTATTCAACATCATCAAAGAAGTTACCAACCCCACCGCCGGCACAAACGACATCACTCTCTCCCAAGACCTCTGGGACTCTTTATCCTCCTTCTTCCACAACAAAATCGCCGACATACATAACAGCTTTGAAAACCAGTTCAAAGAGCAGTCAACTCCACCCACCTCTGAACCAATACAGAACTCTCACAACCTGCACATCTGGAACCCAATCACTACTGAAGACACCATCCGCCTGGTGATCTCCATCCACTCAGGATCGCCAACCTACCCATGTCCCCACCACATCTTCAACAAAGCAGACTCCATCATCGCACCACATCTCTGCGATGTCATCAACTGTTCCTTCAACTCCGCTACCTTCCCAGAAAGCTGGAAACATGCCGAACTCAGCGCCCTTCTGAAGAAACCCACAGCAGACCCCTCTGAACTTAAAAAATACCGCCCCATCTCACTCCTCCCATTCCCTGCCAAAGTCATCGAGAAAGCCGTCAACAATCAGCTCGCCGCCTTCCTTGAATACAACAAATCCCTCGACCCCTCACAGTCCAGCTTCCGAGCCCAACACAGCAGAGAAACTGCCCTCATCGCAGCTACAGACGACATCCGAACACTACTGGACAATGGAGAAACATTTGCCCTCATCCTACTTGACCTCTCCGCCGCCTTCGACACAGTCTGTCATAGCACACTCATACAACACCTCAGCAATGTCGGAATACAAGGAAAAGCTTTGGACTGGATCATCTCGTTCCTCGCCGGGAGAACCCAGAGAGTCCGCCTCCCCCCATTCATTTCAAAGGCCACCAAAGTCATCTGCGGAGTACCACAAGGATCATCACTCAGTGCCACCCTCTTCAACGTCTACATGAGTCCCCTCGCATCCATCACGCGACAACACAACCTCAACATCATCTCCTACGCAGACGACACCCAGCTGATCCTCTCCCTCACCAAAGACCCCAACACCGCCAAAACCAATCTACACGAGGGAATGAAAGAAGTAGCCGAATGGATGAAGAACAGACGGTTAAAACTAAACTCGGACAAAATGGAAGTCCTCATCCTAGGATCATCTCCCTCTGCCTGGGACGACTCGTGGTGGCCACCGGCCCTGGGTACAGCACCCACACCTACAGACCACGCACGTAACCTGGGCTTCATCCTAGACTCCTCCCTCTCGATGACCAAACAAGTCAGCGCCGTCTCATCTTCGTGCTTCAACATCCTTCGCATGCTCAAAAAAATCTTCAGTTGGATCCCCACCGAAACAAGAAAGACGGTCACTCACGCACTGGTCACTAGCCGACTGGACTACGGAAACACCCTCTACGCCGGAACCACAGGCAAACTACAGAAAAAACTCCAACGCATCCAAAACGCCTCAGCCAGACTCATATTGGCCAAGCTCACATAACCGGTCACCTGAAAGACCTCCACTGGCTCCCAGTCAACAAGAGAATAACGCTCCGTCTCCTCACCCACGCATACAAGGCCCTCTATGACTTAGGACCCGAATGCCTCAACACACGACTATCATTCCACACACCCACCCGCCAACTGCGATCATCCAATCAAGCACTCGCAACAGTTCCGCGCATCCATAGATCCACCATGGGAGGAAGATCCTTCTCCTACTTAGCGGCCAAAACCTGGAATTCTCTCCCCACCCACCTCCGCCTTACACAGAACCATCTTTCCTTCAGAAAGCAACTAAAAACCTGGCTATTCGATAAGTAATACACACACCTTCCCCCCAAGCTTCTTGAGACCATCTGGGTGAGTAGTGCGCTATACAAATGTCAGAACTTGAACTTGAACTTGCGCTCTTCTAATCAGGAAATGGCTTGTGGGAGTGGCAGCCTCAGGAGTAGATTAAGTAGTGTTTGAATGTTTCGCCCCTCGGCGTGTCTCAATGCAATCTGGTACTTGCAGTTTTTTAACTGAGTCATATATATGTATTACACAGAATATGCTTTAAACTTACAAAAGGAACAATGTGTCCGAACATGTACTGTAATTAACATTGCTTCAAGCACACGCCCATAACAGGATGAAATGCAAATGAATAAAAACCGGAAGTGCAAGCATGAAAGTTTCCGATGCTTTGTGTGTTCAGCCCATGAGGAAGGCGTCAAGGAACCCTGAAACGCGTTGGCACTTTCATGATTAATGGAACATTAAGGCAGGCTGCATCTTTAAAAGCCGGAGGGCAGAGTGACTTTGAGTGTGTTACTATGATTTAGGGCATTTGCTTTAACATACATATATATATATATATTACCTACTGGCGGTCGCCAGTAGGTATGTATAGTTAGGATTTTTTTCCTATGGGATTTCTGAAAATTCTATGTCGAATAACTTTGGCGTTTGTGGACGGAATTGGCTGAAATTTTCAGGAAAATGGCACAATGTGTTTCTTAGCAGCCGCTTAAAATTTGGTTGGGTTTCGTTAAGGGGGGGCCGAGAAAAAAGGGGGGTCCCAAACACGTTTTTCCCATTTATTTTTAGGGCGGTTGGAATCACTTTTAGCTCGAACGGCTGAATGGATTTACACGAAACTTGGCAAAATTGTAGATATAGTTTGCCCAATGTGCCTTTGCTATGTCTCAATATATGTGGTCCAGTGGATTTTGAGAAATTAACGTTTTAAAAAACAGATATATCTGTAACAGCAATCCGGTTAGCGCCCCGGTTCGCGTACCTGACGCGTAACGGAACTTCGCGAAGCGAAGCTGATTAGCTCTCTGGTGTCTGTCAACATTCTAAACAGTCCGGAACGGCTGCCATCTTGTCTCTCGGTAGGATCGAGAGACAAGAGATGGAGAAAAACGAAGGGGGAAATTAATGAAAGGGGGCAAGGTAGACCCCTCCTGACCCCCTAGGACTGATGTGGGGGCTATTAAAGGGTCCCGTGGGGTAAAAAATAAAAAAAAAAAAATTTTCGATTTTTCGTGGTAGATGCGCTACCCGGTACGCGAACCGGGTAGCTTACCGGTAGCGTAACGGGAGTTCGCCATTTTGTGTTTTGGACAAATATAATCACAAGATGGAGGAATAACAATGTGGGAAATAGGTATAAAGGGGGACGGGAGACGTATCCTGACCCCCTAGGTTTTCTGAGGGTAGCTGAGGAGGCTCATATATGTCGAAAAAAAATACAATTTTTGAATTTTTCGCGCGGTTAGCTGCCGGTACGCGAACAGGGAAGCGAATCGGGAAGCGAACATAAGTGAAAATTAGTGAACAAAGGTACATTCGAAATTTTAAAAGAGTAATTATAGTTAAGGTAGGTCTGAAAAGAGCTTTTGGGTTCTGTGTAAGTTCTAGGTACTTATAAGTAGGTACCAATACACATTCTTAAATTTTGTATGAAAACTCTGTTTCCCTCTTCTGAGAAGTGCACACCATCTCCTCTGTAGATATCTTGCATGTAGTAACGCAAGTTATTGTTGTAGATGGCGCGCATTCCATGGTCTCACATATAAGCTGAAACAGACTTATTTACATGCTTCCTCGCTTTCTCAATTTGTGGACAAATTTGATTGGACCACCTCCATTTCTGTGTTTGGCATATATTGGAATATACCAAGGCAGTTTGAGGGAAAAGTGCCATTAATTGCTCAAAGGTGTCCTTTAAGAGCATTTCTAGACTTAACCCAGTCAAAGTGCCCAAATAATTTCCTCCACAGTGCACTATTATGAGGTCAGGGTTTGGCAAATGTAAAAAGGTTTTCACCAATGGTATCAATTGGTGACATCTCAATCCTCTTTGGCCAATCCATTTGATTTCCACATTTTGTAAATTGAGGTTGTGTAAATTTCTGTTATCAGTATACCTGTGAGCCCAGTGGATGTAACTATGTCCAACAATCCAGACAGAAAATATGGTGAGAGGAGGTTCTGCTGCAGTCAGATGAAGTGTGGGAATGAAATGGCAGTTGAAACTGTGGGAGTTTGTAAAGAAAAAAAACTGTGGAGTTTCAGTGCTAATGATTCAGTAGCAGTGATTGGTGGATTTCCATTGCTGAAAACAGAAAGTTAGGGTGCATGGATGTGTTCTATGAAACATTGCAGTGGATTAGCAGGTGTACTGAGAGTTCAGAGTTCATTTGAAACATTGTTGTGTGAACTTGTAAACATGAGAGGTCTGGCAGGAGGTAGTTGCTATGGAAAAAGGCCAGAAAGGGCAGAGGGGGAAGGGTGTTGATTTGAAAAAAGTGAGGGAAGAGTTTTGATTGGGTCACATGAGAGATATGTGTGATGAATTTCAGCATTTCAGTGCCTTTGTTGGTTGCAGCCTCTGGAGTGCATACCTTTTGCTCTGCTAAAGAAAAATTAGTGTGTTTCTGAGACTGTTTTGAAATTTGCTAAGGTGAGAAAAAATTCATTTAATTTAGATAGAGACTAGTATAGTTTATGGAGAAAATAAGGAAGCCAGCTGTGCATTTAAAATGTTGTTTTGTGTCAAGTGTTTTCAATATTTTTTCCAAAAAGATTTTGCTTCTTTGACAAATTATAATTATAGATAATGTGAAGTATTAGTACTGATAGTGTGTGCTTGTACATAGGAGGTGTGCTGTGTTTTCAAATTATGACCAGAAAATTGTTTTTTTAACAAAAAGACATGCTTTTTACATTTATAAGAAGGATAACATGGGGTGCGCTTTTATAAATAAATATTTCACTTCCCAACATGAATATGGGAGAATAATTTGCTTGTTTGTAGGTTTAAAAACTCGTTTCTTGAAAACATTTAGGTTTCACAATATGTTCTGCAAGAGTTACATAGTCAACATGGGGGCATATTTACAGGGCTTATGAGACACATTCATGTCATTTTCCCCGTTTTAAAAGTGACTTTAAATGTGGTGCAAGGTCCTTGTAAATACACCCTCATGAGTGCTTGGGAAATTTAAGTCATTTTCCCCTGGTGCATGTGCCATGTAAATACGCCCCTATGTGTGCTAGACAATTTTAAGGTACTTCTCCCATGAATCTGGGAGACTAATTTGCTTACATTATGTGTTTAAAAATCATGCTAAGGTGAGAAAAGATTCCTTTAATTTAGAAAGAGATTAGTATGCTTTTTGGAGAAAATAAGGAAGCCAGCTAGGGTGTGCTTGTACATAGGAGCTGTGCTGTGTTTTGAAATTATGACCAGAAAATCGTTTTTTAAAAAAAAGAAATACTTTAACATTTATGAGAAGGACAACAAGGGGTCTGCTTTTTTAAATAAATATTTCATTTCTCAACATGAATATGGGAGAATAATTTGCTTGTTTGATGGTTTAACAACTCGTTTCTTGAAGTCATTTAGGTTTCACAATATGTACTGCTAGAGTTTCATAGTCACTATGATAATTATGATATACATTTAGGACTGTTTAGGAGGCATGGATATGCTAAGGCTTCTGTAATTGTCATTGGAGGAGAATTATGTACATTGCACTGCTGCATACAGTCCTCACCTTCTGCGTACTCTTGGATATGCTAGACTATATCTGCTCAATGAGATACCTAAGCTGAGAAAACACAGGTGATGTGATTGTGAAATGAGCAAAAATATTTGCACGTTTTTCAATTACATCACCTGTGTTTCCTAACATTACTAATCACATTGTGCAGATGAGGTTTAGGCCTGTCCAGGGAGACAAAGGAGGTAAGGCCTTTGTTGAAGTGTGCAGTGGACATGACTCACTTCATCTGTTGGCCTGCACATGTATTATGTCCTCTGTACTCTTCAACAAGCCAAAATTTCATCTGCAACCCTGAGTAGGCCTCACCTCAAACAAACTTTTGTGACTGCAAGACCTGCCTTTTTGCTCCTAGATATTTCTTGGTTTTACCATGGCAGACAGACAATCCAGCATACCTCTGGATAGGCCACACCTTATGGTGGTGCAAGGACCTTGTAAATACGCCCTCATGTGTGCTTGGTAATTTTAAGTCACTTCCCCCTGGTGCAAGGGTCTTGTAAATACACCCTCATGTGTGCTTGGCCATTTCAAGTCACTTCCTCCTGGTGCAAGGGCCTTGTAAATACGCTCTCATGTGTGCTTGGCAATTTTAACTCACTTCCCCCTGGTGCATGGGTGTGGTAAATACGCCGTCATGTCTTATTGGCAATTTTAAGTCACTTCCTGCTGGTGCAAGTGCCTTGTAAATACGCCCTCATGTGTTCTTGGCAATGTTAACTCACTTCCCCCTGGTGCATGGGTGTGGTAAATATGCCCTCATGTCTGCTTTGGTAATTTTAAGTCACTTCCCCCGGTGCAAGGGTGTTGTAAATACACCCTCATGTGTGCTTGGCCATTTCAAGTCACTTCTTCCTGGTGCAATGGCCTTGTAAATACGCTCTTATGTGTGCTTGGCAATTTTAATTAACTTCCCTCTGGTGCATGGGTGTGGTAAATACGCCTTCATGTCTGCTTGGCAATTTTAAGTCACTTTCCCCTGGTGCAAGGTCATTGTAAATACAACCCTATGTGTTCTTGGAATTTTAACTCACTTCCCCCATGGTGCAAGTGTCTTGTAAATATGCCCCCTTTGTCTATGTTGTTAAATTACTGTAGATAGAATTGAAAAACTAGTGTGTTAATTGTTTGCCTACTGTTATTGGTTTATTGTTTGGTAATAGTGGTTAATATCAATTTTTTTAAAGAATTTCCTCAGATTTAACTGAAGATCTTTAGAAAACTTTAAAAATGCCCTCAAGGCAGAGAAAACAAAAAGAAGCAAAGCGACTTACACTCCATCTTGGTAAAGATTTGCAGCAGTCCTCTACTATTAAATCGTATCAAGTCACCAAAAAAGCTCTGGGTAAGAAAATAAAATCATTTTTTAAAACAATTTGCAGACAAAAAAAATACTAGTATTGAACAATTTTGAGTGCATAAGAAGGGAGACAATTTAAAGGAAAAGGAAAGGTCCCTCAAAAAAGTTTCTGCTAGAGCAGAAGATAAGTCTGTGTTTGGCAGTAGAAGGGAAAATCAATTCAGGGACATTCATAGGTGAATGTTCCGCAACAGGATAATTGTCAATTTGTTAAAAAATTGTAAGAAAGGCCAACAGAAAGTGACATTTTATAAGAAAAAGAAAAATGTAGAGAAAATTATTGATCAGGCTTTCGAAATTAAGCGAAAGTTATTGATTTTGGTAATCAATAGAATTAGGAAACTAAACAAGGTAATTTCTGATTTCAAATCAAATAGTAGATAGAAGAGAGTAGTTAATCGAAGTAATTTTTGTGAAGTTTTCTCAGGAGAATGGATGCATAGTTCAAGTTGTGAGGCATTTTTCAATGAGGAGAGTTACTTTCAGGACAATGATTTGGTGCATGCAGTTGACACGAGTGGTCGAGCATATGAGGTTAAAGATGGTTGTCCGGTTGAAAAAGAAAAACTTGTGTCTGCAGATGCAGAAGAGGTGTTAGGTGATGAGGTTTTAGGAAGACGTCCTAAGGGACCAGTCTACACCTGGAAATGTAGTAGCATTTGTAGTGTGTGACAGGATTCCATCAATTTTTTTGTGATTTTGTACGTACATTTAATAAGAAAAGTTTAAAACAGAAAATGAAGTTGTTGCAAGAATTAAATCCTTGCAGAGTGAGAGAAGTAACAGGTTTGCATGGGCATTCACTGGCTTGTCTTTCCAGAAGAGTATGCCAGAGTGTTTTTCATCATTTCAGGATGCTAGCAGTGCATCATAATAAAGTGAGGAAATTAGTGAGAATGTTGTATTATGCTAAGAGTCCAGCAATTATGCTTAAACAATTGAGCAGTGCTCTTTTGCATGGTTCAGAACAACATGTGAAAAATATTTGTGAAGAAATTGAGTTCTGTTACTTTGCTAGTAAAGAGAACAATGTTGAAATTGACCCAGTAGAAGAAGGTTATGTGGAAGAGAGTGTACAGATTTCTAATATAGAAGGAAATTTCCATCTTTCAGGTGAAATCAAGTGAGAGGCCTAATTTCACTTGTTTGTGTTGTCGACGGACTTATTATAAGAATCAGACTAAGTTAGTGGATTTATATGCAAAAAGTGAAATGGAAAACAATAGTGAATGGAAGGATTTTGTCACATACTTCATGGTAGAAAATTGTTTTGATTTGGGATCGGACCAACTGTAGTGTTCACCAAAAGGAAGACCCGAACACAGGGTGGTGAACTCCAAATGCCATTTATTTTAAGGTATACACTGCCGTGACCTCAGCCACAGCCTCTCGAACTCCTGTCGCCTCAGAGTGTCCCCGGCGCTCGCCTTGGAACGCTGGTCGCGGTGGCATTCTAAGTGATGTCACCGCGAGCAGCACCATCACATGCGGAGGCGCCGGGGGTGGCAGAGAGAGGGAGATACCACACCAACGTATGTGTACTTATTGTTTTAACAAATTAAACCAAAACCGGATGCCTGCTAGAGCAGTTCATAATAATCTGGAATTGGTTGACATTCCTTCTGAATTGAAGGATTTTTGTACGAATGGAGCCAAAGACAGGGAAATTGCCTCCATCAGATTTACAGAGAGGATTAAAGAAAGGAGTTGTTTATTTGCCTTTAGATTTGAAGAAAAACATTAATACAATTGGAGTAGAGAAAGTGGAAGAGGAACCTCTGGTTATCCTAGTTAATGGGGTTCCGACAAAGAGTAAGAAAATCTGGCAAGATTTAGTGGATGTAAGGAAAGTCAAAAAGGCAACATTGTATTTGATAAAAAACAATGAGTACTACAAGAATGTATGTGTTGCAGAAGAGGAAGTAAGTGAAGAAGAAGACAGCGAATTGTGTGCTGGACAAATTGAGAAAGTAGTAGCCTCTAAAAATGAAGAAATATATGAACATTATAGTGTTCATCCTTTGCATTCCAAGGAAGTCATGGGGAATGCTATTGAGTTGTTTCAAATGAAACAAGCCAAAGGGAGTCCCATTAGTGTTTGGGAGGAAAGTTTGGAAGCTCGGTGTTTTCCACAGTTATTTCCCACAGGTCGAGGAGGACGATATGATGAGCGACCTGATGAAATTCCTGCTTCTGAATACCGGACTTTACGATTGTATGCAGAAGATCCTAGGTTTCGTCAATGCATTCCCTATTTGTTTCATCTATTGTTTGAAAGTGATCTGTCTGGACTGTCTTATGCAGTGAACCATATCCTGAAAAGTGGTCTACAACTGCGAAATATCTCAGCAAGGGAATTTATGGATAAAGTCAATGTGCAAGACAGTATTTTGGATTCTCACCTGATTAATCTGATGGCATGTCAGCGTGGTACTAATGAGTATTGGCACCGTCGTCATGGTGACTTAAAATGTATGCTGAGGAACTTAGGAACTCCCACATGGTTCCTCACTCTCAGCTGTGCTGAGTATGGCTGGGAAGACTTACTTGAATTTCTACGAGAGGCAAATGGAAACATTGAAAATATTGAATTCAAGACACCCGGAGAACTGTGCTCTTTGGATCCAGTGAATGTATGCAGGTACTTCAATCATAGATTTGAAGCTATGATGTCTTTCATCACAAACAAGAAAAATCCACCTCTTGGAGAGGTGTTGGATTTCTTCTGGAGAAAGGAGTATCAAGCACGAGGTGCTCCTCATATACATATGCTGCTATGGATCAAAGATGCACCCAAATATGGAACAGATCCGGATGACTTAGTGATGAATTTCATAGAACAGTATTCTACATGTGCTGTTCCAAAGACAAAGGAAGACAAAAGTCTAAGAGAACAAGTTTTACGGTTTCAAAGCCATTGTTGTGGAAAGTACTGTTGTCGTAAATTCAGAAAAAAGAACAAGTACTATACAAAATGTCGTTTTGGATTTCCACGATCGGTGATATCTAAAGGAAGAGTGAACAATTTGATGTCTTCGCTGCGACATCATGTGACGAGGAAATCACCAAAAAATACATACAATTTGAAGAGAAACAAAGAATCCAAGAACATCAATGACTACAACCCAGTGATTTTGTCCATGTGGAATGCTAACATGGATATACAGTTTGTGGCTGACAACTGTATGGCTGTGGCTCGGTATGTGACGTCTTACATCACAAAAAAAGAAAAGACAGAACTCAAGGATATGTGGGAGGACATTTCCCAGGAAAAGAGCCTCAGTAAGAAGTTTCACAGTTTCAGTCTGAAGATGTTGTCGCATCGAGAAATCGGAGCTTACGAATGTTCTGACCGGTTATCTTCAGCAAGTCTCTATGCCAAATCTAGGAGTATCATTTGGGCAAGTCTTGGTCTTGCTGCAATGCGTAATCGAGTTCTCAAACCTATAGGGGAAATTGAGTATTTGGCGGAGAAGGAGCCAAGCAGTACAGATATTTTGAAGACCAACATGTTGGATACATATTATCCAAATAGAAGCAGTCACCTGGAGAATGTTTGTCTGTATGTTGTTCTACAAAATTACATTTTCAAGAGGAACATCACAGAAGATATTGATAAAGGAGTGTATGCTGTAATTGGAAGTGAGGGATGTCTGGTCAAGCAAAAAAAATGTCTATTGGTAAATCATCGAAAATTGGATTGCGAATCTCCAGAAAGAAAAGAGTTTTTCTATTTAGCTCTTTTGCAACTTTTCAAGCCTTGGCGTGCAGAAGAGGAACTACTTGGAGATTTCCTCTGTTACGAAGACTCTTTCAATGCAGCCAAGGAGTCCATAGAATGTCCTGTTTTCCCAAAATATCTAGAAATGTTGAATGCAGAAATCGAGCAGGAAGCAACAATAGCAGCCGACACAGTTCTCAGGACAGTCAGAGTTCTGTTTCATTGAGTCAGGATCCACTAGGAGGACCAGTTATCGAAAATGAAGCAGCCACTGCCATGATTGAAGTAGAAAGAGCCATGGCACATGCTCAGGAGGATGTGGTTAACTTAGAAGATTTGGAAAGACAACTCAACATTGAGCAGAGGAAAATATATGACAAAGTTACCAGCCAAATTGATCATGGATTAAGTCATGAGAAGAAAGAGTGCTCATGTACGTCGTTGAAGCCTGTCCGACTGTACGTGAGTGGAGAAGCAGGAACTGGAAAAAGTTTCCTCAATAAAGCAATTTCATGTTATCTGCAGAAAAGAACTGAGTCATCTCTGTCTTGTGTTGTCACCGCTCCAACTGGACTGGCAGCACATAATATTAAAGGTATTACTTTGCATCGGCTACTGATGCTGCAAGTGGAGCATATTAACAAATTACAATACCACAAGTTATCGGGAGATGCTTGTTGTGAAGTATCTAGAGTCCGGAAGAAGATGAAACTTCTTATCATTGACGAAGTAAGCATGGTTTCCAATGTCATGCTTACCTTTGTGCATTTGAGAATGCAGGAAGTTCTTAGAACAGAGTATGATGTGTTATTTGGTGGCAAACACATCATTGTTTTCGGTGATCTTCTGCAGCTGACACCAGTGAAAGGACAACCAGTGTTTAAACTGCTTACGCATGAAGATACCAGGAAGTGCCTAGGGAGCATTGGCAACGTTAACATATGGTTAAACTTCAATTATGCTGAGCTGCGTGAAAATATGCGTCAGGCGAAGGATGAAGATTACAAGAATATTCTACAAGATGTTAGAATCGGGAAAGTGACTGAGCGTGGGAAAGAAGCTTTACATGCACGATTACTGTCAAATTTGTATCCAGAAGAAGACGTTCTGCCAGAGAATATTTTTCATAAAATTACTGAGAAGAAATCGGGAATATGTTTGATGCCAACTCTTGCAGAATGTTCCATCTTCAACAACAAAATGTTGAATTTTGAAAACCAAGAGATTGTGAAACTGGAAGCTATTGACAGAATAGAGCATATGGGTGCAACAATTGTTTTGTCTGAGAATTTGAAATCTAAATTGGATTCATTAGAGAAGACTATATCTAAAACTGCTGGTTTTGAAAAGACTCTGAATGTGTGCTTAAATTGCCGTATCATTTTGAGAAGGAATTTACATGTTGAAAGAGGTCTGGTAAATGGATCAATGGGTAATGTTGTTGATTTTGAGAAATACAGAAATAGAGATGGAATTGAATTTTTAAAAATTAAATTTGATGGCATTGAGGAAGTACAGCTAATTGGTTGTTGCACAGCTAGGTTTTTGCTTGTAAAAGACTTATATGTTTGCCGTAAGCAATTTCCTGTTTGCTTGGCATATGCGGTGACAATCCATAAATCACAAGGTTTAAGTGTAGACAGTGCTTTGGTGAATATTGGCAGTTCTGTGTTCAAGGAGGGTATGGCTTATGCAGCATTGTCACGAGTCAGAACTTTATCGGGTTTGTACTTGATTGAGTGTGATGTCACAAACATTGTGCGGATCTAGATTGTGTTATGGAATACAATAGGTTAAGAAGATAGTATGCGCCACATTTGCCTCAATATCCTTTGTTTGAGAAACGTGTGGTAGGCCGGAAACGTAGAAATGTCACTAATAGTAGGGAGGTTGTAGCAAAAAGACCAAAAGTCGATGAACTCAAAATTGTAAGCAGAAAGAAAATGAATTCTGTTGAAGATGTTGTTGGTTTTCAATTTGAAAATAGTTCTGGTGTGAACTGCTATGCTAATGTAGTGGTTAATGTTGTCTTTTCTCTAGAAACTTTAAAAGAACAGATTGTGATCAATTCGAATCAAAGTTTTTGCTGTTTGTTGAATTCTGTGTTAGAGAAATGTAGCGCTGATAGAACAAGAGTAGAAAGTGTGTCTGAAATTCGAAATCTGTTAGACAAATGTTCAGGTCAAACACAGGTCTCTCAAAATATTCAGCAAGATTGTCAGGAGTTTTTAATGTATATGCTTAATGTATTGCAAGATGAAGGTGTAGATGTAGATCATCTGTTTGGCCTTTCTTATCAATGGCAGCATGACTGCGAGAATTGTACGTTATCAAGTACTACTAGTGTAGACTCAGAAAGATTTATATATTTAACTTTGCCAGACACTAAATCAGTATCCTTTAATAAGCTAGTTAAAGCAGCCGATCAAAACAAGGATTGTAGCCAATGTAAGTCTGCAATGCTGTCCATATTATTCATACGAAGATATGGCCAGTATGACATTTTAATGTTCCAACGATGTAGGCCTGATGGAACAAAATTGACAACTTTAATAAAAAAATGTGTGGCTTCTCAGTTGTCAATATCAGGAAGGACTTTTCTAACTGCAGCAATTATATATCATGAGGGTCCTTCAACAACATCAGGACATTATACAACTTATTTGAAGTCTGGAAACGGCTGGTCATTCTGCAATGATTCTGTTTTAACTTTCAAAGAAAGATTGCCTTTTCACCTCAAAAATTCTTACCTGGTGTTCTTACAACCAAAATTTTAGGGAAGGAATCTCGGGGTTTGTTCAGAGGAATTTCAAGAGGTTCTAATGCCTCTTATACTATATAGCCTTGTGGATAAGTGTAGCACAGGGCAAAAATTGTTTGTTTTAATAAGCTAATTCAAGCAGCAGATCAAAAGAAGGAGTAGAGGTAATGTAAGTCTGCAATGCTGTCCACATTATTTATGGAAACATATGGGTGAAATGTCATTTTACAATTCCAACTATATAAACCGGATGTAAATAAGTTTTCAAGTCTAATTAAAAATGTTTTGGCTACACAGTCGTCGATTTCAGGAAGAACATTTGTAACTGCAGCCATTATATGACATGGTGGTCCTTTGACAACATCAGGATATTACGCAGCTTATTCGAAATGTAAAAAAGGCTGGTCTTTCGGCAATGATTACTATTTGAGTATGAAGCAATGTTGCCTTTTGACTTGTTTTCAGAAGTGAGAATTTAGGGTAGGTAACTGGATTATAATGATTCTAGGTGTTGCTGTAATGTAGTGTTCTGTTTTATATTGCTTTGTATGTCTCATTTTTCTTAAAACAATGGAGCTAATCTTTCAGAAAGTGACGGGCAGAAAATAATAACAGCACAACAGAGTATAAGCTGTTCATAGGACATCCTTTGACGTCATGGAAAGTAAGTTACTTTTGAGGAGTTCTGATTTCTGATTGGTTATATTATATGGGTTTTTTAAACACAATCATTTTGATTGTGTTTTTTTCCCCGCTGTTATATGATGAATACCTTCAACTCACTGTTTTTAGTGAAATTTGATATATTCTGAGAACAGCAAAAATAAACCATTTAATATGTATAATTAATTCTGTACTTTGACTTGTGATTTTTAATATGTACTCATCTTGTCTCATGCTCACTCATCTTTTACTACTTTCTATCAATTTTTAAATGTTTGTTCTTTCTTTCACAGATTGAAAGCATAAAGTGACTAAGTTAACGACAATTATAAGGTAAGTGTTTTGTACTCTTTCCGTTACATCTCTATCCCATATAATTAAGTTCCACTGCTTCATTTCTTTAACCCTCAGTTTCCTGCCTTTGCTACTTCCCTCATTCCTTTTTCTATTACTTACTTACTCTACTGCTTCCACTCCTTTTCTCAGTCCCTCTCTAAACAGTATCTCTGTGTTACTCCCTCTAGCTGTCTTTCTTTTAACATTACTCTCTGTTTACTTCCCTTATACTTACTCTTCTTTTTTTAAAAAAATGTTTTTTTGGTTCGCTTCCGGTTCGCGTACCGGCGCACGAACGGGGAAGCAAACCAAAGGAAATAGAGGTTGCCAGAGTGCTAAACATTCTAGCAATTTCTTATAAAGGGGAGGTAGTTCTGAAAGAACTTTTTTTTTATTATGTTTGTTGTTTTATTTTTTTTAATTATTTTTCTGAACATTTTTTTACTTTTTTTGTATTTTTTGAATGGTTTTATATTTTTTTTGTTTTTTTGGGGGGGAGAAACGAAAATGATTCATTATAAAGGGCTCAACAGGAGCAACAAAAAAAAAGATCATTTATTTTCTCGGGAGTTTTGGACATTTGTGATTGTCAATAGCTGTGTTGATTAAATGTATGCTACTCTCCCTGTAGCAAATCAATTGGCCACAAAAAATGCACACATGTTTCACATTCCCAAACTTCAGTTGGATATTTGGGACTGTCTCCCTCGCCTCTGGTCCCGTCAGTGCCTCTTCATTGGATGTACTGGCCACAGGTGGGAGTTATCCTGCAGGTCACGTACTTGCGCAGCACTATAATTTATAGGGTGCCACCTGTCCATGTGCCGATTTATGGTATAATTGCCATAGCTATATTTCTTTTCAGTCCCTCTTGACAGATCTTTTTTGCAGATCAGACAGGTAACGTAGCGGGCGTTTACCTTTTTTTGGCCCCGGGGAAACGTGAAAAATTGCCAGATGTAGTTTTCTTTTACATGAGACCTCCTCGGCTGTTCAGGTAAAAACTCCCTAGTCCCTTGCTGCTCTTCCTCTTCTTCCTCCTCTTGCTGAAGGATAACCTGAGGAGGTGGTCCTCTCTTCCTAGGAGGTGGTGGTGGTGGTGGGGGTCCACCAGCTGCAGCTACTAATGAAGGCATTTCTTTAGAATCAAAATAGGTCTCTCAGAAAGTTGAAAGTCAAAGTGAGAAAAAAGGTGGGGCCTTTCATCATTTGGGAAAAAAAATGTACTAAACCAATGAAAAGTGTTATTTTTAGGTCATATGACCTAGCCTTACATCATTAGGAAACCAAAAGTAAAATGAACCAATGAAAAGTTTTATGAACAAGTCACATGACCTGTTATCCTTACGTTACGCGTCCCGCTACGCACCTGGAGCGCTTCCGGGGCGCTGCGCTTCGCGCCTCGGTTCGCGTTCCGGAGCGCTTCCGGGTGCGCTAACGCAGCGCATCATAAGACGCATTACGCGGCAACGCGATACGTCGCGCTTACGCGATGCGTCACGATGTTGTTTTCTAACGAGATAGTTGCGCTAACGGAACGTTTACCGGTTCGCGGACCGGGTCGCGGACCCAAATTGAGCTAACGGGAAGCTACCCGGCGCGCGGACCGGTAGCGAAAAAAAAAATTATATATAAATAAAAATATTATATTACAAACATATAAAATATATTTTTGCATTAAAATAAGAATACATTTTACATTTTTTGATATTTGCTATTAAAAAACCAATGAAATTCATTGAAAAAACCATAGGTTATAGACCATATATAGTTAGGAATTAGCATTTACAAAACCTTAAAAATTCACTGAAAAAACCATAGGTTATACACCATATATAGTTAGGGATTAGCATTTACAAAACCTTATTTTACTCGCACAAAACCAGTGAAATTCGCATATATAGTTAGTTGCACTAACTATATATCGCGCACCCGCAATCCACTGCTGATGATGTCACATATTACATCATTCATGACATGGTCAGTGACATCACTGTTGACATCACTGTTGACAACTCAAATGACATCACTGACAACATCACTGATGACATCATTCATGTGATAATACGATGAACCTCTTCAGACTCTAATATAACCTTAGATACACTCAGTGTAAACAGACACTCACAGACTGTCACTCATCCATGGAGTTACTCACACACCTAGTCAGTCATGCTAATCCCTAACTATATATGGTCTATAACCTATGGTCTTTTCAGTGAATTTTTAAGGTTTTGTAAATGCTAATTCCTAACTATACATGGTCTATAACCTATGGTTTTTTCAGTGTATATATATATATAACCACAAAACAACTTTCATACTATTAAAAACAATCAAACACAATTTAATTTAGCAAAAAACACTTAAAAATATGCTACATACATATTTTTATTTTTTAATTGAAAATGATATTATATAATATCACTTTGTACAAAATTGAAAACAATAAAACAATGTTAATTCACATTTTTAACACTATAAATCTACCATCAGCTATGTTATAGATATTTTTTAAAACAGATTATAAAATATATTTAGTCAAAAACGGGGGGAGAAGGAGGATTGGGCTAGATTCACCCTCCTATGTGCTCAAAGTATAGCAAAAAGAATCTGTGGATGACGGATCCAAAGAACCTAGCTAAGGACATATGGGTGGTAGAACAATTGGGTGGAAACCAACCTCTTCTTGAGTCCCCTCACTCACCCAGGGTTGCCCCTACATACTGAGACTTGCGGAGTTATGAAGGAGCACTTATTTTCTGAGGATATGTGTAGTGAAGTGTAGGGGGAGTGGGTAAGTGATATTTAGAAATGTACCTAACTAGTGAGGCAAAGTTTCATTCCAGCTCCCACTCGGAAAGGATAAAGAAGGGTTAATGAGAGGGAACAGTAACTGTTATGTAATTATAATCCCTAGTATTGTGTCGACATGTTTTGAGGTATCCCCTAAACTTCTTCTTCAGGACAACAAAGGGACCAGCCCCTTGTGGAGCACTCTGTGCAGGACCTATAGTTAAGTAAAAATAAAGATAATGAATGCACAACTATTGTGTGAGATACCGCCAGCCGGATCAGCATGGGCTTGCGATGCTGCCACGGACAGGCATGCAATCTTCACTTTGTGGGCCCCCTGTGGGCCCCCAGAGTGAAGGAGAGATGGGGGTACACACGGGGGGTACCAATGGTACGCCCCTGCTTAGCATAAACAAAGCGTCAGGCACTGTGCGGTGCCTGCCGCTTTGTGTATGCAAATGCATACAAGCATTTTTAGCATTGTGGCGGGCTGAGTGCACCTCCCGCCACAATGTAAAAAATGCAGGATGCGCCCACCACAAAGCCATGTGCATCCTAATACCCCCCAAGGGACCCCCACCCTTATGGCGGGCGGTCCCTCCACACGATGGGATGACGGGCGGACAAAGTCCGCCCATCATCCTAATGGGCCCTGTAGTATCTGTCATGGAGAAGAAAAAGCAAAATGCAAGGTAATATGTACTGCCAGCCCACGACTCCTGTAGGCAGGGTATGGCATTCTGCTGCGCATAAATGAAGGTACTTCATAACATGGTGTAAGTACCCTTGAAAGTAACATTAATTGGTGCTTAGATCCAGTGTGTATTAATATCCAACACTTGACATCACTATTGTGAGAAAGCAAGGCTTAAAAAATATGTTAAAAACACTTGTGATCATGGACAAAACAGAACGCACACAAAATGAAACATAATAACAATTCCTTTTTGCAACATACTTATAAAAAGAGTTTCTGGGTTTTCTGTAGGGAGAAAAAGTCTTACTGTGCTCAGCAACCCTCTGTCAATATGATCTACTCGGTCCCAGGGTGGACCGAATCTTAGCATGTCTGTGCCTCGGTACCTGTAAAAATAGTCTTTCAAAACATCTGAGTTATGACCTCATGATGTTAAAGACTTGTGCGTGTCTCGTTTCATTTGGAAATGGTCTGCCATGTTGCTAGTATTTTTGCGTCTCTTCTTGTCTTTCTGCAAAAACTGAGTTGCCTCTGAATGTCTAAATTATTTATTTATGTACAGTAGTCCAGCTTTCGAATTATAGAGAGATGCTAGGTAACATTATAAAAAAATAGGGGGGTTGGGATTGAACCCTGGTCTTAGGGACACTGTGAGGCTCTACAATGGCGGCCATATTGGAGTGGTCATAAATAGCAAGAGGCTGTTCCTCATACAGCTTCCAGTTTAAAAGAAAGAAGCGTAAATATCCCAGTTTTACAGTCACATGTCTGAGGTATAGGAACATGCCAGGTAGGGTTTTGTTTCACGAGAGGAAAACAAATTTGGGTCCCAGAAACATCTATTTTAGGGTGGTTGCACATCCATAGACAGCCTGGGGATCATTTCTCACATATGATTTTGGTTATTACATAACAACCTTCTTTCAAAAATACGGCTGTTACTTAAGTCAGTTATTCTTATGATAGGTTTTATATTGTGGAATTGTCCTATGGTTGTACGATTGCTGGGTGAAAATTTTGTTATTGATGAGGTTTCATCTTACATTTGAGATTGTCATCTGTCTGAGGTATCGGGGTTCATTTATTTCGTGAAATGGCCCCATGGTATACTCTCGTTCAAGCCAGTAATGTTGGTGCTTAACATGAAAACCCATCTTTGCTCATTTCTAGGAGCATCTGTTCCAAGTTATCACAGGGTTTAAAGTGTTCAAACACTACCCACTGCATGTCATTTGAGGTGTGCTGCTTCTCATTGAATTGTGACATCATTCTGGTACTCTAGGGCATCGGATGTTACTCTGATGTTCGCAAATTCTTATGCTCACTTTCCTGATGGTCATTCCCACATAGGGTAGGTCACAGAACCATGTAATCAGATATACAACTCCTATAGTGTTGCAAGTGGTAAATTGTTTGCAACTCCCATGATTTCCCTGTAGTTGTAGTGAGATGGCATAAACTACAGTTACCACATGAGTGGTGGCCTGTTGGTAAAGTACTGATTACCTACTAGTTACTTTTGTTTTGTGGCTTTGGGGATGTGTGTAACAATATATCCTTCAGATTTTTGCGCCTCTTTGTTGTTCTATTGTGTCACTTTTTGGATGTAATGTTGGCAAACAATGCAGCAAATTGCATATGTATTTGCAAAATGAGTCAGGGTTGTTCACTGAAATGTAGTCATTATATACATGGAATGTGTGCAGTCGCTTAACCGTGTTAGACTATTAAATGTATTTTGGTAAAATGCAAGGGCCTATATTTTTTGTCTAGAATCACACTGTGCTTCTGTGTACATTTAGGAATTATACTGGCCACTTTTCCACTTTCTACCTCCTCTCTCCTCATACTCCTCCCTCTCTCCTCAAACACACCCCTCTCTCCTCACACTGTTCTAATCTCTCCTCATACTCCCCCTTCTCTCCTCATACCCACACCTCTCTCTTCATACACCCCCTCTCTTCTTAAACTACCCTTTTCTCCACATTCTACCCCCTCTCTTTTCATACTGTCCCTTCTCTCCTCATGCACACTGCCCTCTCCTTATACTCCTTTTTACTCCTCATACTTGCTCCTCTTTTTCCATACTCCCCCCTCACTCCTCATACTCCTCCTCTCTCTCCTCATACTCCCTCCTCTCTCCTCACATTCCCCACTCTCTCCTTATACTCTCTCCTCTCTCGTGATATTCCCTATCTCCTCATATTACCCTCTCTCTCCTCTTACTCTTCCCTCTCCCTTCATACTCCCTTTCTCCTCATATTCACCCCTCTCATCATACTACCCCTCTCTGTCCTCATACTCCCCCTCTCTCTTCTTGTTCTCCTTCTCTCCGCATTCTCCCCCCTCTCTCCTCATACTCCCCCCTGTCCTCATACTCCCTCCTCTCTCCTCTTACTCCTCCCTCTCTCCTCATACCCCCTTCACTCCTCATACTTCCCCCTCTCTCTCCTCATATTTGCTCCTCTCCTCATATTCCTCCTCTCCCCCATACTACCCCCTCTCCTCATACTACCCCCTCTCCTCATAATTCCTCCTCTCCTCATACTCCCTGTCTCTCCTCATACTCCCCCTCTCTTAATATTCCCTCTTTTCCTCATACTCCCCCCTCTCCTCATATTCCCCCCTCTCCTCATACTTCTTAGTGTCTCCTCATACTACCCCATCTCTCCGTATACACCCACTCTCTCCTTATATTCCTCTTTTCTCCACATTATTCCCCCTCTCTCCTCATACTCCCTCCTCTCTCCTCATACACACTCCTCTCTCCTTATACTCCCCCTTTATCCTCATACTCGCCCCTCTTTCCACATACTCGCCCTCTCTCCTCATACTCCTCTCTCTCTCCTCATAGTGCCCCCTCTCTCCTTACACTCTCCCTCTCTCACCTAATACTCTCCCCTCTCCTGATATTCCCCCTCTTTCTAATGTCCAACTCTCTCTCCTCATACTCCACCCTGTTCTCATACTCCCCCCTGTCTTCATTTTCCCTCCTCTCTCCTCTTACTCCTCCCTCTCTGCTCATACTCTCTCTTCTCCTAATATTCCCCCCTGACCTCATAATAACCCCCTCGCCTCATACTTCTTACTGTCTACTCATACTATCCCCTCACTCCTTATACACCCCCTCTCTCCTTATATGCCTGTTTTCTCCACATTCATCCCCCTCTCTCTTCATATTCCCTCCTCTCTCCTCATAGACACTCCTCACTCCTCATACCCCCTCTCTCCCCACACTCTTCCTCTCTCTTCCTATACTCCCCCCTCTCTACTGATATTCCCCCTTTTTTCTCATTTTCACCTCTCTTTCCTCATACTCCCTCCTGTCCTCATACTCCCCCTTCTCTCCTCTTACTCCTCCCTCCCTCCTCATACTCCTCCTTCTTCTCATATTCCCACCGTCCTCATACTCCCCCTCTATGTTCTCGTACTCCCCCTCTGTCCTCTTATTCCTCCTCTCTCCTCATTCTCCCCTCTCTCTCCTTATACTCTTCTCCCTTTCGGCATACTCTCCCCTCTCTCCCTTTACTCCTCCCTCTCTCCGCATACTCACCCTTCTCTTCATATTCCCCCTGTCTTCATACTCCCCCTCTCTGTCTTCATACTCCCCCCTCTCTCCTCATATTCCTCCTCTCTCCTCATTCTCCCCCTCTCTCCTCTTACTTCCCCCTCTCTCCTTATACTCCTCCTCTCTTCTCATACTTGCCCCTATCTCTGCATGTTCCCCTTCTCTCCTTATACTCCCCCCTCTCCTTATACTTCCTCTCTCCCCTCATACTCCCCCCTCTCCTAATACTCTCCCTTTTCCTCATATTCCCCCCTCTCCTGATACCCCCTCTCTCCCCATACTCCCCTCACTCCTTAGACTTTCCCCATCTTTTCATACTCCTTCCTCTCTCCTCATAAACCCCCTCTCCTCGTTCACCCTCCTCTCCTCATACTCCTTCTATCTCCTCATACTCTTCCCTCTCTCCCCATACTATCCTCTCTATCCTCATACACCACCACTCTCCTTATACTCCCCTCTCTCTCCATATTCTCCCCCTCTCTCCTCATACTCCACCCTCTTTCCTCATACACTCCCCTCTCTCCTTATACACTCCCATGTCTCCTTATACTCCCCTCTCTCTTCTGATTCTGCCCCCTCTCTTCATATTCTCTCCTCTTTCCTCATACTCCTCCTCTGTCATTATACATTGAAGAACTTATAACTTCAGTCAGGCACTCTCCTTACAGAAGTATGATCATTTAGTCAGTACCCAAGTACTGATGCAGTGAAGTAGGCCTTAGGAGAGGAACTGTTTCAATCCCTTATCCAGTATATATGCATTCTTCTATCCATGTGCACTCTTGTTTTTCACATCTTCAATTCTCCATTCTGTATCCTTATACTTCCATCAAACACTCTGTGACTGTTCTTTTACTATTGTATTGTCCCATTTAGCAGTCTCTGATAATTCTTTCAGTGTACTAACACTCAAGCACTTATACATTCAGTCAGAAACTCTCCTTATGGAACTGTAATCATTTAGTCAGTACCCAAGTACTGATGCAGTGAAGTAGGCCTTAGGACATGAACTGCTTCAAACCCCTTTCCAGTATATATGCATTCTTGTATCCATCTGCACACTTCTTCAATTCTTCATTCTGTATTTGTATCCTTCCTCCAAACACTCTGTGACTGTTCTTGCAGTATTGTAGTAACCCATTTAGCAGTCTGTGGTAATCCATTCACTGCAGTAATGCTCAGGCCTTAGGAGATGAACTGCTTTAAACCCCTATCCAGTATATATGCATTCTTCTATCCACCTGCACACTTGTGTTTCACATATTCAATTCTCCATTCTGTATTGTTATCGTTCCACCAAACACTCTGTGACTGTTCTTGCACTACTGTAGTGACCTATTTAGCAGTCTGTGATAATCCTTTCACTGCACTAATACTCAAGCACTTATAAATTCAGTCAGGCACTCTTCTTACAGAATTGTAATCATTTAGTCAGTACCCAAGTACTGATGCAGAGCAGTAGGCCATAGGCCATGGACTGTTTCAAACCCCTATCTAGTATATAAGTATTCTTCTACCAACCTGTACACTTGTGTTTTACATCTTCAATTCTCCACTCTGTATCCTTATTCTTCCACTAAACACTCTGTGACTGTTCTTGCAGTACTGTAGTGACCAATTTAGCAGTCTGTGGTAATCCATTCACTGCACTAACATTGAAGCACTTATAAATTCAGTCAGGCAATCTACTTACATAAGTGTAAATATTTAGTCAGTATCCACGTACTGATGCAGTGAAGTAGGCCTTAGGCCATGGACTGATTCAAACCCCTATACACTATGCATGCAGTCTTCTATGCACCTGCAAATTTGTCATTTATACCTTCAGTTTCACTGTTATAGTATGTGTTTCCCCTTGTACTGTTCGTGTACTGTTCTAGTGATGCATTTGGTAGCATGTTCTAATCCATTCACTGCTCAAAAGTTCAACTACTGATCAATTCATTAAGGTACTCTTCTTCCAGATGTAGTTCTTGAACGTTTTATGCAGTATGTGTGCACTTCTGTTATCAGTTACTTTTTATCAGTTGTTTTTTATACTTAGTCATTGTACAATGTATTTATTTAGTAATAATGTTATATATATTTTTTATAACAGCTTCTATTTATCAACACTAAAAGAAATTCATCATGCCTTTAAAATGTGAAAAGAGGAAACAACATAATAAAGCTTATCATTTAAAGAGAAGTCATCCACAAGATTTACTTGAACAACAAAATGTGAACAAAAAGAAAAAAACTCGTAAGACAAAGAAGGATTTTTTTAAGAAGTTATCAAACACTAGGAGTAGTGTGGACAATGTGAAAAATACAAACAGTGTATCTGCAACAAAAAAGAAAAACAAGACAAAAAAGAAAAATGATGGGAAATCATGTTCTAAACAAATACTGTACAGTAAAAGGAGGAAGAATCAATTTCAGGAAATTAGAAAAAGAATGTTTTATAAAAGAGTTGTTTCAATTGTGATGAAGGAAATAAAGAAATGTAAAAGAAAACAGCATTTTATAAGAAGAAGAAGAAACGCATAGAAAATATAGTTGAGAAGGATTTTTAATTGAAAAACAAGTAGTTTATTTTAGTAATCAATAGAGTAGATAAGCCAATCCATTTAATGAAGGCCAAAAGTAAGTGGAAAAGAGTAATTAACAGAAGTAATTTTTCAGATTTTTTTGGGGGGTGAATGGAAAACATAGTTCAAGTTCTGAGCTTTTTTTAATGAAAACAGTTATTTTCAGAGTAATGATTTGTTGCATGCAGTCGACACTAGTGGTCGAGCTTATGAGTTTAGAAATGGTTGTGCTATTGAGAAAGAGAAAGCTGTTCTCAGAAATGCATAAGAGGTGTTAGCTGATGAAGTTTTAGGGAGATGTCCTAAAGTTCCAGTGTACATTTGGAATTGCAGTAGTATTTGTAGTGTTCGGCAGGAATATATTGATTTTTTACGCAATTTCTTACGTAACTATAGTAAGAAACGTGTTAAACAAAAGATTAAGTTGTTGCAAGGACTAGACCCTTGCAGAGTGAGAGAAAATACTGGGTTGCAAGGTCATTCTCTGGCTTGTCTTTCTAAAAAAGTATGTTGAATTGTTTTTCACCATTTCAGGATTTTAGCAGTACATCATACTCAAATGAGGAAATTAGTCAGAACATTGTATTATGCAAAAAGTCCAGCACTAGCTGAACAGTGCTTTTTGCGTGGATCTGTATCAGCTGTAATGAATGTTTGTGAAGAAAGTGAGGTTAGTTACTTTGGTCCTGAGGAAGACAGTGCAGAAACTGATACATTAACTGAAGTTAATGTTGAAGAGAATGTACAACATTGACGTACAGAACATTTTGAGCAAGAAATTACGAAGTTTAAGGTGATTTCAGGAGAAAGGCCAAAAGATTTTTGTATTTGTTGTCAACTAACTCATTATAAAAATCAGACCAGGACTGTTGATCTGTATTTAAAAACTGAAAAGGAAAATAATAATGAGTGGAAGGAATTTGCAACTTATATGTTGGTAGAGAATTGTTTTGATTTGGGCTCTGATCAGCGTATTTGTAAATATTGTTATAACAAATTAGATGAGAACAAAATGCCTGCTAGAGCTATGCATAATTATCTTGAGTTGGTAAATATTCCTACTGAATTGATGGATTTAAATACCAATGAGCCTATTCTTATTCAATGTGTGCATTCATTTCAGGCTATTGTTCGTATCCGGAAACCGAGACTCGTCGACTCTGCGAGGAAGGCGCAACACTGCCTCAGCCTCATTGAACTTGTACAACTCAAAAGTTCTGAACCGACAAAAAATAAGGGCACCGGCAAATCATTGGTTGCCTCCCATTCCACTTCTCAAACCACCTGATCAAGACCGGGTTGGAATTATCACCGGTCCCCCGACCCCGCCATTGACTAATTATATCAGCCCTGAAGAGTCACAGCCATATGTTGTGATGAAACACATGTCGGCTTGATTTGTACTTACAGTGATTCCCAAGTGGGGAATACTGTGGATGAATAAAAACCTTTGAAAGACTATATGCTTTGTCCGGTTTATCCCTACTATCGCTATTATAAGACAAACCAGTCTACCTATATATATTGTGTGCTCTGGACGTTTTGCCTAAACTTATAGATAAGGAGGTCCTTTGTCCTTCTTTGTTCACAGAGGTTAAGGTTTTTCCTCTGGCCAAGAAGCACCTACTAAATACTTTTTTCAAGAACCTATTGACCATTACCCTACCGTAACTAGTTGTGCGCCATTCTTCTGAACACTTAAAAAAAACATTTCGCAGATTTCTAACTTATTGTTCGTATGTAGCCTAAGACAAGGAAATTGCCTCCTTCAGATTTACAGAGAGGATTAAAGGGAAGAGTTGTATATTTGCCTCTAGATTTAAAGAAAAATATCGAAACAATTGGTGTAGATCCTCTAGTTATTCTTGTTAATGGTGTTACTACTAAGAGTAAGAAAATCTGGCAAGAATTAGTGGATGTTAGGAAAGTGAAAAAGAAACGTTGTATTTGGTAAAAACTAATCAGTACAATAAAAAGTGTATGTGGGAGAAGAAGAAGTAACTGTAGAAGAAGATAGTGACTTGTCAACTGGACAAATTGAAAAAGTGGATGTGTACAGAACTGAAGACATCTACAAACCTTACAATGTTCATCCACATCAAATGAAAGAAGCAAAGGGAAGTCCCATTAGTGTATTGGAAGAAAGCTTGGAAGCTCGTTGTTTCCCTCACTTGTTTCCAACAGGAAAAGGAGCACAATATGATTAACGACCTGAGCAGATTCCTGCTTCTGAATACCGGACATCAAGATTGTATGTAGAAGATTCAAAATTTAGACAATCTATTCCGTACTTGTTTCATCTTTTGTTTGAGAGGGACTTGTCTGGACTTTCTTATGCAGTCAACCATATAATGAAAACAGGTGTACATCTGCAAAATGTTTCGGAAAAGAAATTCATGGATACAGTACAGCAGAAAGATAATGTTTTGGAATCTCAGCTGATTAATCTAATGGCATGTCAGCATGGTACTAATGAGTACTGGTACCGTCCTCATGGAGAACTTAAATGTATGCTAAGGGACTTAGGAACTCCTACATGGTTCCTTACTTTAAGCTGTGCTGAATATGCTTGGATGATTTACTTCAATTTCTTCGAGAGGCAAATCCAAATATATTAAATATTGAATACAAGACATCTGGAGAATTGTGCTCTTTGTATCAAGTTAATGTATGCAGATATTTCAATCATAGATTTTAAAAAAAATCCTCCTCTTGGAGAGGTTCTGGATTTCTTAGGGAGAAAGGAGTATTATTTAAGTGAGAAGTGTGGCTCAATGGTTAGAGCGGCAGACCTTGATGCAGAGCGCTGGCCAGGGACCAGGGTTCGATTCCCGCCTCGGCGGGATCGGGCTTAAATTACTCTGTCCGGATATTCTCGCCTCAGTGCCGAATCTAAGCATGGGCCCCAAGCTGCAACTCTGGGCAATAGCTTGCTTAGTCTCCACAACGGCCCCCGATACACAAGGGATGCCTGGTTTCACCATGGGATGCCCAGGAGTGGACACCTCACAAGGAAAAGCCAGGAGGGGTTCCCTTGTGGTAGGAGTACAAGCGCCGGGATGCTTACGGGTTACTGTTCGAGCTATACAAATACAACACACACATTACACATACATATGCAAATATGGATCAAAGATGCCCCAAAATTTGGAACAGATTCGGATGATCCTCTGTTGTCTTTTATTGAAGAATATGCTACATGTGCTATGCCCAAAAGCACAGAAGAAAAAGACTTAAGACAACAAGTCTTACGATTCCATAGCCATCGTTGTGAGAAATACTGTCGTCAAAAGTACAAATCTAAGGACAAATTCTACACCAAATGTCATTTTGGATTTCCACATCCTGTAATATCGAAAGGAAGAGTGAACACTTTTAAGTCATCTTTGCGATACACTATCACAAGAAAGTCTCAAAAAAATATGTACAACTTAAGAAGAAACGAAGAGTCAAAATGCATAAATGACTACAACCTAGTTATTTTGTCCATGTGGAATGCTAACATGGATATTCAATACGTTGCGGATAATTCCATTGCTGTTGCTCAATATGTAACATCCTACATAATAAAATCAGAAAAGACGGAATCGAAGGAAATGTGGGAAGAGATTTCCCATGAGAATAGTCTAAGTAAGAAGTTATATAGTGACAGTTTGAAGATGTTATCTCATTGGGAAATTGGAGCATATGAATACTCGGATCACTTATCATCTGCAAGTCTATACTCCAAACCTAGAAGAATCATTTGGGAGAGTGTAGGTCTTGCTGCAACATGAAATCGACTACTTAAATCTGTACAAGAAATGTCATATTTAGCTGAAAAAGAGCCAGAAAGTGCAGATATTGTGAAAACAAATCTGTTGGATATATATTTTCCAAATAGAAGTCATCATCTTGAGAACATTTGTCTCTATGAAGTGCTGCAAAACTATATTTTTAAACACAATATTACAGAAAACATCAATAATGGTATATATGCCGTGATTGGTTCTGAAGGATATTTGGTGAAACGAAGAAGAGGACATATGATTAATCACCATAAACTGAGTCGCAAAACTCCTGATGAAAGGGAATTTTACTGTTTAGCTCTTTTGCAAGGCTTCATGCTATGGCATTCAGATTTGGAATTACTTGCATATTTTGAGAGCTATGAAGATTCGTTCAACGCAACTAAAGATAGTATACAATGTCCTGTTTTTGCTAATTATGTGAAAATGTTGAAAGACAAAATTGAGCAAGAAGCTACAATTGCAGCTGAGATTGCTAGAGACAGTTCTCAAGAAGTCAAACTTCTGCTCCGTTGAGTCTGGATCCACTAGCAGAACCAATTCTTCAAAATGAAGCAGCAACTGCCATGGATGAGGTGGAAACAGCAATGTATCATGCTCAAGAAGATGTAACAAACTTAGGAAACTTGGAAGAATAACTAAATGTAGAGCAAAAACAAATATATGACCAAGTGAGAGATCTGATTGACCATGGATTCGTTCATGAAAAGGAAGAGTGCTCTTGCTCATCATTTCAACCTATCCGAATGTACGTGAGTGGACAAGCTGGAACAGGAAAATGTTTTTTAATTAAAGTAATTACAATTTATCTACAGAAAACAACAGAGTCACATTTGCCTTGTGTTGTCACTGCTACAACTGGGTTGGCAGCGCACAATATTAAAGGAATTACTTTAAATCATTTATTAATTCTACCAGTAGAGCATTAAAACAAATTGGAATACCACAAGCTATTTGGAGAAGCTTGTTGTGAAGTTTCAAGAGTCTTGAAGAAAATGAAACTTCCCATTATTGATGAGGTAAGCATGGTATCAAACTTAATGCTTGCCTTTGTGCATTTAAGAATGCAGCAAATTCTTAAAACTGAGTATGACGTATTATTTGGAGGAAAACACGTCATAGTTATTGGAGATCTACTACAACTTTCTCCTGTAAAAGGACAACCAGTGTTTAAAACACTGGAGCATGAAAATACCAGAAAGTCTTTGGGGAGCATTGGAAATGTTAACATTTGGTCATATTTTGAGTATAAGGAACTAATTACAAATATGCGACATGCAAATGATGCTGATTATGGAACTGTTCTTCAAGATATAAGAATTGGAAAAGTGACTGAACATGGCAAACAAGCTTTACAGTGACAATTACTTTCCAATTTGTTTCCAAATAAAAATATTGTTCCTGAGAAAATATATTTGAGAATTGCAGAAAACAAATCTGTAATCTGCTTAATGCCAACACTGCAAGAATGTTCTATAATCAATGAAGAAATTTTAAAGTTGGAAAATGAAGAAATTATAAAATTGTAAGCTATTGATAAAATAGAGCATGGAGGAATCACTAATATTTTGACAGAAAAGTTGAAGAGGAAATTGGATTATTTAGAGAAATCAATAACTAAAACTGCTGGTTTAGAAAAGAATCTATCTACATGTAGAAACTTTCGGGTAATTTTACGACGTAATTTGAATGTGGAAAAAGGTTTAGTAAATGGGGAAATGGGTAAAGTTGTTGATTTTGTTAATTATCCAAATAGAGATGGTATTGAATTTTTGAAAATAAAATGTTATCAAATTGAAGCTCGGTTTTTGCTTGTAAAGATTTGTAAGTCCTTAGAAAACAGTTTCCTGTTTCTTTGGCATATGCGGTGACCATTCATAAATCTGAATGTTTAAGTGTAGATAGTTCTTTGTTGAATATTAGAAGTACTGTGTTTATAGAGGGTATGGCATATGTTACTTTGTCTCGAGTCAGAACTTTATCTGGATTGTACTTGATTGATTTTGATGAGAGAAAGATTAGTTCAGATGCAAATTTTGTGAAAGAGAATAATAGGGTAAGAAGAGAATATGCTCCCAATTTAGGTCAGTATCCTGTATTTGAAAAGCTTGTGGTAGGTCGAAAAAGAAGATATGAGAATATCTGTAGTGAAGCTGTAGAGAAAGAGAAAAAAACAAGATGACGTGATTGCAAGCAAAAAGAAAAAGGACACTGTTGAAGAGATTTTTGGTTATCAGTTTGAAAATAGTTCTGGTGTCAACTGCTATGCTCATGTAGTTATTAATGTTGGGTTTTTTCTTGAAAGTTTGCAACAGCAAATTTTTGAAAATCGTGAAAAAATGTTTTGTTCGTTGTTGTATTCTGTTTATGAGAAATGTAGTAGTGATAAAAGTAAAATACAAAGTGTTTCTGATATTCGAAATGTTTTGGACATATGTTCTGCTTCTACTCAATTTCCGCAGAATATTCAGCAAGATTGTCAGGAATTTCTAATGTATATGCTTGTTGTATTAGAAGATGAAGGTATAGATATTGAAAATCTTTTTGGCCTTTCTTATAAATGGAAAACATGACTGTGAAATTTGTTTATTTACATGTAGCACTAACATAGACACTGAAAGATTTTTATATTTGACTTTACCAGGCCGTGAATCAGTGCCTTTTAATAATCTAGTTAGAGGAGCAATTCAAACCATGGAGTGTAGCCAATGTAAATTACAAATGTCATCAAGATTATTTAAACAAAGATATGGACAGTATGTAATTTTAATGCTGCAACATTGTAGAGCTGATGGAAGAAAAGTAAATCTTTAATTAAAAATGTTGTAGCTACTCAAGTATCAATATCAGAAATAACTTTTGTAGCTGTAGCAATTCTTTTTCATTATGGTCCTTCTACAACATCTGGACATTACACTGTTTATTTAAAATGTCTGAAAGGTTGGATACATTGTAATGATAGTCAATTGATTTTTAAACAAATGTTGCCTAAAGAATTACCAAATTCTGACCTAATATTTTTAAAGCCAAAATTTTAGGAACAAAATTTGACCTTTCAGGATTGCTGTTGCTAAGGTAGACTGGTCTGGTGGTGTAGAATGCTTTGTGAGTGAGGGTGAGGAGCTTGAAGATGATTCTCTTGTTGCTTTTGAGGCAGTGTAGTTGTATCAGGTGGTGGCTGATGTGGCTGCAGCAGGGGACATTGATGATCAGTCGGGCGGAGGTGTTTTGGATTTGTTGTAGTCGTTGTAGGTGTTTGGCTGGGATTCCTGCGTAGAGTGTGTTGCCATAGTCCAGTCTGCTGCTGATGAGAGCCTGTGTCACTGTTCTCCTTCTTTCGGTTAGGATCCACTTGTAAATGTTGCGGAACATGCAGAGGGTGTTGAAGCAGTGCAAAGAGACGGTGTAGACTTGCTTACACATGGAGAGGGAGGAGTTGAGGATGAGTCCTAGGTTGTGTACATGGTTCACAGGTGTTTGTACTGTTCACAGTGGAGTTTGCCACCAGGAGTCGTCCCAGGCTGAGGGGGTGGATCCGAGGATGAGTACCTCCATCTTGTCTGACTTCAGGTTTAGAGAGCTGCTCCTTATGCAGTTGGTGACGTCCTTCATTCCCTCGTGGAGCTTGCTTTTGGTGGTATGTGGCTCCTTGAGATGGAGTTGAGGTTGTGATGGCGGGCCACTTGTGTGAGGGTGGCCATGTAGATGTTGAATAGCGTAGGGCTGAGGGATGAGCCCTGGGGGATGCCACAAATGATGTTGGTGGTTTTGGCTCAGAAGATTACTATTGAACAACTTCCAAAATAAGGATTTGACACATACTATTTGGCCGTGAGGAAAAGTATCTAAAACAATTAAGGAGTTTTTGTTGTATATTTTGTCAGCATATATTTGTAAGTTACGTTATTTACAGTGTATGAAAATTAATCATAATGTTTTGTTATGATTGTTTGAGATGTCTCATATTTACGTAAGAAATTGCTTTTAGAAAAAAACATTTAACACATGTTTTATTTCTATTATTTAGATTGTTATTGAGAATGCTGAATGTTTTTTTAAAGATATTCTTATTGATTGTCTATGTTTTTACCCGCTGAAAATATATATTGTAACTGTATTTTTTCTTGCCTTCCACAGATGCTAAATTTATAATATATACTTGTTTTATTATCTATTTTTAAGGTAAGTATAAGTAACTATGCTTTTACAGAGCTGAAGGAACAAGAGATGGACGGAGTACATATCTGTGCAAAGATAGTTTGTATCTTTTAAAGGCATTTGAGAAAGTTAACATATATACTGAGTGTACCTGAGGACCTACTATCTTTGAACATATATTTAAAAAATGCCAGAGACTTTTATTATAGAGATGTATAAAATGGAACATGGCTTCAGAAGAGCTTTCTGCAACGTAGCAGTATGGTATTGAATGGAAAGACATGCTTGGCTAGTAGAGACAAAAGAGTTTCAGGATTAAAATAGACCAAATTGTTCTACATAAAATATGTCACAGAGAGTGTTTTCAAATACTCTTTTATGTTTAGAAGGACAGGATAAGTTACTGGGTGTAGTTTTTCTTCTTTATGTAAATATGTCATCATCATACACAATACTTTGTGTTGAAGTGGCGTTCTATACCTGTTGCTGTGAGTATTTTTGACTTATATAAGGAATCAGTACTTTCTAATTATGTTAAAAGGTGAGTACTTGTTAGGTCTTTAAGAATTGATGTATGTGAAAACACATGAAGTATTCAAAAACTACTGTGAAATTGGTACCTAAATACACACATATACACAGTGTTATTCTGGACAACCAACAGTATCCCTTGCATTTTACTAAAACACATTTACTAGTTTGGAACGGGTAAGGTGAATAGACATATTCTACATTTTTTAGTACTGCATTTTACTATAACAGCTAGAGTCTTTCGTTATAGTCATAAGGAGTGAAATTTAAGAAAACTTAAGAATAGGATATCCTTATAAGTAATTATATTTATATAAACTTATAAAGTAATACGACTCTACTGTTGGAATGTTATTAGACAACAGTATTTATATAATATTTTTTGAGGCAAAAATGATTGATAAAGCTAGTTTTGTATTATGTATTAAGAAAACTGATAAAATGAAGTGTTTATGTTTTTGTACATGGACTTACAACATAAGAGATTAATTATGGAAAAAGAACAAACAATACCAAGGACTCTTTGGAAATTACAGTAAAAAGTATCTCACACAGGCAGTGAGAGTGAAGAACAAGAAATTAGTGCTGCAGATATGAGCTGTGATTTCCTAGACGAAAGCTTTAATGCTGATTTTGTGGAAGCATTAGATTATATCAACATTATCGAACATATACATTCCGAAACTGAAAACCAGGAAATTGATCTCAATGAAATGCCTGATGAACTTCTTTTAGAAGCTCTGTTAAATCATGAAATGTTAGAAGAATACATTTATTGTTTAATATTAATAAAGGTTTGAGCACAATCTACTAATGTATTCACTGTAATAAAAGTGAAGCACTTATAGATTCACTTATACATTCTTTACAATATTCTATTGATTCAAAATATGCAAAGTGGGTCTGAGGGAATGGATTGCTTGAAATCCCGATGGACTATGCATGACGTCTTGTATCTACTTGCATACTTATCTTTTATACGTTCAATCCTGAAGTCTGTATCCCTACACTTCCACTAAACACTCTGTCACTGCTGTTTCAGTATTGTAGTGAGGCATTCATCAGTATGTGCTTATTTTTGCACTGTGCTAAAAGTGAAGCAGCTAGGCACTCTCCTTGCAGAAGTGTAATCATTCAGTCAGTACCCAAGGACTCATGTAGTAAAGTAGACCTTAGGTCCTGCCCTCTGGAACAGTCTTCCCATTGACCTAAGAACTACCATAAATCACCTATCCTTCAGAAAGGCATTAAAAACCTTTCTCTACCAAGAAGCATTTCCATCCATATAACCTCCCAGGCTGCTCTATCTGATAATCCCTCAGCTGGCAAAGCGCGGAGATACTCTTACGGGATTGATTCCTGCGCTATAGAAGAAATTAAAATAAAATAAATAAATGGACTTCTTCAAATCCCTATACAGTATGCATGCACTCTTCTATGCACCTGTAAAATTGTCTTTTAAACCTTCAATTGCCCAGTCTGTATTCTTATACTTCCTCCAACACCCTGCCACGGCTGTTTCAGTATTGTAGTGAGACATTCAGTAGTATGTGTTATCTATACACTCTACTAAAACTGAAGCACTTATTAATTCAGTCAGGTACTCTGCTTGTAGAACTGTAATCATTTAGTCAGTACCGAAATACTCATTCTGCAAAGTAGGCCTTAGGGCATGGACTGCTTCAAACCCCTATTTACTATGCATGCACCATTCTATATACCTGAAGACTAGTCTTTTAAACCGTTAATTGCCCAGTCTGTATCCGTACACTTCCTCCAAACACTCTGCCACTGCTGTTTCAGTATTGTAGTGAGCCATACAGCAGTTTGTACACTGTGCTAAAAGTGAAGCAGTTATACATTCAATGTGACACTCTCTTTTCAGAACTGTAATCATTCAGTCAGTACCTAAGTACTCATGTAGCAAAGTAGGCCTTATGGCATGGACTGCTTCAAACCCCTACAGACAATGCATGCACTCTTCTATGCACCTGCAAACTTGTCCTTTAAATCTTCAATTGCTCAGACTTTCCCCTTACACTTACACTAAACACTCTGACACTGCTGTTTCAGTATTGTAGTGAGGCATTTAGCAGTATGTGCTTATCTAAGCACTGTGCGAAAAGTAAAGCAGTTATACATTCAGCTAGACACTCTCCTTGCAGAAGTGTAATCATTCAGTCAGTACCCAAGGACTCATGCAGTAAAGTGGGCCTTAGGGCATGGACTTCTTCAAATCCCTATACAGTATGCATGCACTCTTCTATGCACCTGTAAACCTGTTTTTAAACCTTCAATTGCCTAGTCTGTATCCTTAAACTTCCACCAAACCTTCTGTCACTGCTGTTTCAATATTGTAATGAGACATTCAGTAGTATGTGCTTATCTATACACTCTACTAAAACTGAAGCACTTATTAATTCAGTCAGGTACTCTGCTTGTAGAACTGTAATCATTTAGTCAGTACGGAAACACTCATTCTGCAAAGTAGGCCTTAGGGCATGGACTGCTTCAAACCCCTATTTACTATGCATGCACACACCTGCATACACCTGAAAACTTGTCTTTTAAACCTTTAATTGCCCAGTCTGTATCCTTACACTACCTCCAAACACTCTGCCACTGCTGTTTCACTATTGTAGTGACTTTACTATCATATGATTCGTGAGTGCACAGCCTCATTTAGATTAGTTGTGTAGAGAGTTTTAATGGTTTAGGTGCTCCTTTGGAGACGTCTCCTGTCCTTGTGGCGTCAAATGTCTAAAAGCTTTAACTGGGCTTCCAATCGGTGATTGGTTGCATCCCGTCGGGCACACTTCCATGGTTCCTGTATAGGATTCCACTAATGTTCAAAAAGAAAAGGTATCCAAAATAGTTCACAAGAATTATATTTATTTTCGTGGTTCATAAGTATATGCCAGAAATTCTTTTCATTTCTTTAATGTTTCATAAACAGAAAAACTGTAATAATCCATATAGAGTTCAATTTTTGCTCCGATGCATTTCGGGCAGAATGCCCTTCGTCTGGGAGCGTTTCTAAAGTGCAAAATAATATGGCTGAGATACCCGCCACCCCCTCTCAACACAATCCCCAAGGATGGGAAACCGGAAACAGTTCTGAAGTCTTTGGAAGACGGGAGGGAGTAACCCCCCCGGCCGTATTTATTAAAATATGAAACAAAATTAAAACATTAAATAAACAGTTTCATATTATGTACAATTTCATTACCACATTGCGATGTTTGGCTAACCTTAACAGATTCTCTAATACAAAGGTTCTCCTAGCCGAACTAACATCCTGCAAAACATTTACTTGAAATTTTGAAATTGTACATCCTAACGTTTAAGGGCCAACGGCAAGGTCGTAACCGGTGTCAAGATCCCTAACCCAGAAATATCGCCCTCACTTGTGAGGGGCGGCCCAGAGGCGTACCTCAAGTGCAATTACCAATTTCCCTTGACTTGACGGGGGCCCCAATAAAACTCGTCGCCACTTAGAGGTCGTACGAGGACTCGTGTGAGGTATCTAGAAGGTAGCGTAGACCTCCCCCCAAACCCCACACAACTTACCATATCTGCCGTCGCAGACGTCCTGGCCCCGGGAAATTCCCCAGGAGGGGGCTGTAACCCCTCCTACCCAGGAAGGGGCCTTGACCGCCTTTCCTCTTCTTTCGGCGACCCATCCTTAGAAGGGACCGCCTCCCCGTTGAGGGGCCAATGGCCACCTCCCCCGAGCGCTCCCATCCGTGCTGGGTGACGCCCACTCATAGGGATCTTCCAATTAGTGCTCACCGATCATGACCTTACCGCCCGACCAAAATAAATACGACAATGCTAACTAAATGACTAAACTAAAATACAGTAGCAACTATACTTTTATTAAAAGCATGCTTACCAATGAACACTAAAGCAGAATTTCTTTATTTGCAAAACACAAATCGACATTCTTTATTACATACTCAAAATCATCACGATAATACCACGACCTGTAAACGAAAATCAGAGTTGTCCATCAACTTTAATCAAAAACCACTTGCTGTCATCAGGGGCTGGTGGGTGGGTCAAAATTGGCTCTTCGTTCCGTCTCGAGCTCACGTGCAGCGAGGAGGTGCAGCTTCAGAGCACAGGAACAAGAGGATGCCTTCGGATCTTGCTTCTCCTTTTATCCGTCTTCAGGGCGGGCGTAAACCCGCCCCTGCCTGCCCCTAGGGCGTGGCCAGCCGCTTCAGTGTCTAGGCCAACCCACTCTAGGGCGGGAAAAGGCGCGCCCCGGCTACGCCGCTTCGGGCATACCAGCCGAGACTCGCCTCCCGCCCAAGATGGCTTCCCGGGGGGATCGTGGTACTCTGCCATACGTTCGGGGGGACCGAGTGGTCGCCCCTTTCCATATGGCTGAGATACCCGCCACCCCCTCTCAACACAATCCCCAAGGATGGGAAACCGGAAACAGTTCTGAAGTCTTTGGAAGACGGGAGGGAGTAACCCCCCCGGCCGTATTTATTAAAATATGAAACAAAATTAAAACATTAAATAAACAGTTTCATATTATGTACAATTTCATTACCACATTGCGATGTTTGGCTAACCTTAACAGATTCTCTAATACAAAGGTTCTCCTAGCCGAACTAACATCCTGCAAAACATTTACTTGAAATTTTGAAAATGTACATCCTAACGTTTAAGGGCCAACGGCAAGGTCGTAACCGGTGTCAAGATCCCTAACCCAGAAATATCGCCCTCACTTGTGAGGGGTGGCCCAGAGGCGTACCTCAAGTGCAATTACCAATTTCCCTTGACTTGACGGGGGCCCCAATAAAACTCGTCGCCACTTAGAGGTCGTACGAGGACTCGTGTGAGGTATCTAGAAGGTAGCGTAGACCTCCCCCCAAACCCCACACAACTTACCATATCTGCCGTCGCAGACGTCCTGGCCCCGGGAAATTCCCCAGGAGGGGGCTGTAACCCCTCCTACCCAGGAAGGGGCCTTGACCGCCTTTCCTCTTCTTTCGGCGACCCATCCTTAGAAGGGACCGCCTCCCCGTTGAGGGGCCAATGGCCACCTCCCCCGAGCGCTCCCATCCGTGCTGGGTGACGCCCACTCATAGGGATCTTCCAATTAGTGCTCACCGATCATGACCTTACCGCCACAGGCCGGATAGTTGACCGGCTATCCGGACCCCCCACAACACTCCTACCTAAAGGTCATGGTGTAACGTTTTTAGCCATGCTAAGAAGTCTCCTATGAGTAACTCATTCCCCACCCGAGACAAATGCACTCCATCCCCCAAATACATACTGTCATCATTAATACACCCATGGGAAATAGCATGCAGTGTCTTGGAACGGAACAACCTACTCACTTTGTTATTAAGCTTCCTAACAGAATGATTTAGAGCAGGAACCGAAATAGCCCCCCGCCACACTTTTCGTGGGATCATATGGGACCATGCAATTGTGCACCCTGGAACTCTCCTCGCTAACCAACTTACAGTGGAAAGCATCGCCTCAAGAAGAAGTCATCTACCAGTGGTGACCAAATCATTACCCCCAAGATGTACTATCACTACAGACGGCGGTGACCTCGTCCGCCCTAGCAAACCCTCAAAAAATGATTGAAACTGGTCAATACAGAGCCCGCCTCTTCCGTAGAAGGACACACTGTACCCGTATTCCCCAGCTACGTGAATCATATCACCTGCCTTGAATACGTCTGCGGCACGCCTCACGTATGAGTGGCCCACAACCCACACCTCCTTTTTCACAGCCGGTGATGTCTGACCGCTGGCCCGGTGTAGGGTCGACTGCAAAGTCCGCCCGCCTCGTAGGCTTGCGCAACTGAAAACCAAACAAAAACAAGAAGCGTGAGTACATTGCTACAGCTTCACAACATGTGCAACCGCACATACCTCTTATAACAATTGGAGGACCAACGCCCCACCCGTTTAACTTGTTCAACATCCAGACCCCTGGCTGTTGCTTCTGTAGCAGCCCCTATCCGAAAGGAATGGGTCCCAAACTCGCCCGGGTTCAAGCCCGCAGCGGCAATCGACATCGCAAGCACCCGCTGAAACTGAAACTTTGTCAGTGGGGTGGCGTCAGCGTGTCTCAACAAGGTCCCCCCCCATGATGCCACCCTTCGTGCTAAATAATCTTCTAGACACCTTACCGGGCACATGGAGGACCCGGGAATCCTGCGTATGATTACGCAGTAACCCATCCCACTTTGATCGGTCTTAGACCTGACAAATGAGACCGTCATCGTCTCCCCTCTGATCTGGACGTGCTCCTGGCACAATCCTCCTGTCACATCCTGCTTGTTCCTCGCCACTAATTCGCTTACCCGCATAGCCCCATGGAATGCCAGCGTAAAAGCGGCTCGGAATAACACTGTCTCAAACTGAGATGAACACTTAGCAGGGAGACTGGATAATAACTGGGCCAGCCTATCCAAACCTATCGGGCGCCTCTCATCTACTCTGCGACCCTCAAGGCGTTGCCACCCCCGTAGCGCTTTCTGTACAACGAAAGACGCTGTCGGATCCTGGATCCCGTGAGCCCTAGCAACAAAGGAAATGGCAGCCCGATGCCTCTGAGCCGTGGCCACCGATTTCCCGACCCGATGTAAGGACATCAGAAAATCCACCACCCACTCTTCCTGGCCCCAAAGCTCCTCCCTATCAGTCCCCAAAAAGGCCAAATAGGACCGGAACGCCCCTTCATATGCCTTCCTCGTCCTGGGTGCTAAACTCTCTCCCACGAGGTTACGAAGTTCGGGGCACCGAGAGACCAGAGAGCTTCGGGAAAGGGTGCCGGCTCCGGGTCCGCTGTGGGAAGGAAACCCCAGAAAGCCTGTATACGAAAACGAGACAGTGCATCAGCCGCCTGGTTCATTACCCCTGGGACATGTCTTGCTCTGAATAGCACATTCAATTGCATACAAAGTAAAGCAATTTCTTTGAGCAGTCTCAAAATCCATTTGCATCGTGCTGCCTGACTATTGATACACTCGACCACGGTTCATATTGTCAGACCAAAATACCACCGAGTGATCTCTGAACCCTTCGGGCCAAATTCTCAGGGCCACTAAAATGGGGAAAAGTTCCAGGAAAGCAATGTTACTTGTCAGTCCACTGTCATGCCACCATGTCGGCCACTTTTGTGCAGACCATCTCGTGCCGAATATGGCACCGAAACCTATGCTCCCTGCCGAATCTGTCCACAGCCCCAGCTCCTCAGAGGACACGGCTGGTTTGTTCCAGACGACTTGACCATTGAAATCCGCCAGAAATGCCAACCAAATGCGCATGTCCTGGCGGACCTCTGCCGAGAGCCTTGTGCGATGATGGCACTCCTTCAGGCCGACCATGGCTTGAGCGATCGAACGGGAAAAGGGGCGGGCCATTGGTATAACCCTCAGGGCAAAATTCAACTGGCCAACTAACTGCTGTAATTGATGCAGCCTAACCTTAGGTCCCCTTATACACATCTGCAGGGATGTCCTGAACTTTGACACTTTGTCAGCTGGTAAACGAAAACAACCTTCTGCGGAGTCTAACTCGATCCCCAGAAACTCGAGGCACGTGGAAGGCCCCAAAGTCTTACCTGGTGCCAATGGCACGCCAAACTGATTCATCAAGTCACAAAACTGTGCCAAAGCCTGCCCACATTCCGGGTCCCCGGCTGCCCCAGGAACAAAAAATCATCCAGGTAATGCATCACATTTTGGAAGCTGTCTTCCTTGTGAAGACCCATTGTAGAAAACTACTGAATTTTTCGAAATAGGCACAAGATATAGAGCACCCCATCGGCATACACCTATCCATGTAATAATGACCCTGAAACATGAAACCTAAGAGACGCTGATCGTCTGGATGTACCGGGAGCAACCGGAACGCTGACTCGATATCAGATTTAGCCATCAGCGCCCCGGGCCCCAGGCGATTCAAAATGGCTACGGCCTCATCGAATGATGCGTACCGCACCGAACACACTTCCGGGTCTATCGCTTCGTTGACGGAGAGACCACGTGGGGCTGATAAATTATGTATCAGCCGAAACTCACCCGGGTCCTTCTTTGGGACCACACCTAACGGGGAACAAACAAAATTAGGAACCGGTGGTACACTAAACGGACCGGCGACTCGACCTCGAGCAACCTCCTTCCTGATCTTATTCTGTACCACAGTCGTATGCTGAAAGACCGATAGCTGATTTTTACATTTCGATGCACCCTGAAAGTCCCCCACTGGGATGCGGAAACCATAAGAAAACCCGTTCCGCAACACCCCAGCAGAAGCACGATCCGGGTATTCACTGAGCCAAGGAATCATTGCCAAGGTATCAATCGGGGTAGGTAAAGGCGCCCCTCGGACTATGTTAGACCTGTTTGGCGCCTCCTCTACCCCCGTTATCACCCGTTTTGGCTCTGCACGTGGACTCAGGATGGGATGATTGCCCACACCCACTACATTCATGTCTAAATTTGCATGATCCCTGGGGCCTAGTACATTTACCCCTGTTGAAGTTCCAACAAACCCCCCTTTTTCCTGTGTTACCGGCAGGCTTCGAGTAATTGTCTGTACCCGCACCTGACCGAAAGGGCGTCCCCGCATACTGGCGGGAAGATTCGCCAACGATACTCCCCACTAATGGCAATTTTAACATACCAGTCTCCTTCATTTTGGACCATGACACAGAATCGTAACAATCCCATGTTAAGTTTTTATCGTGTTCTTTAGCTTTTCTAAACAGGTTATCATAGCAGAACCAATGATTACCCTCGTGTGATACCGAGTACCCCATGATTCGTGATTGATAAATCGGCAATTCGGGTAACAGATCGGGCCTTCGCTCCCCCAAGATCGATGTAAAAACCCCCCACGCTTGGCCCCAATTGCCAATGTTTTCATTTACCTTAAAGGCGGCCATTTTTGCGCGCCAAACACTCGGATGCATGAGCTCCTTCTGGCCCTTGACATGCTCCATCTCATAGTGATCAGTAAGCAACGAGAATATGTTTACATACTCCCCTGCCCATATCTTTTCCTTAATAGCCAAAGGAACATGCTGACCCAATTTTTCCCTACGAGAGGGTGCCGACTCATCCCTCGCAATCGGCAATGGCCGCTTACCTGCACCGGACGTTGTCTCTGCTACTGAACCCGTCCCCTGCGGCTTCTCTACTGCTGCAGCCGGCGTGGACACCTTCGCTGCTTCCCGTGACTCACGCAGTTGCTTCATTAGCTCCTGCGCGTCGACAGCCGTGGCGCCCTCGTTACCTTTTCCCAACCACGCTGCCAATTGTGCTGCCAGCTCGGGCGGCATATCTTCCTCGGACACGGGGGTGACCACAACGGGAATCGGATTCCCTTCCTTCGGCACGGGAGTTGGTGCCTCGAGCGGGGCACTGGGACCCGGGATGTCTTCTCCCGCTGCTCCCCTCCTGGGCCTCTTGTTTTTCCCTCCTGTGGCTGCTCCCGCCAAAGGACGTTTTGGTCCCCCTTCCTCGTTCTTATCCACTCGCCTCTTTAGTTCGGTCATCTCCTTCATGAGAACGCGCAGCATCTGTTCAGTAGTCATGCGCTTTCCCGCCTTCTTCGGCATTCTCCAACAAAGTATCTGCAAAACAAACAAGAACGATTACAACGCTCAAAATTGGCTCTTCGTTCCGTCTTGAGCTCACGTGCAGCGAGGAGGTGCAGCTTCAGAGCACAGGAACAAGAGGATGCCTTCGGATCTTGCTTCTCCTTTTATCCGTCTTCAGGGCGGGCGTAAACCCGCCCCTGCCTGCCCCTAGGGCGTGGCCAGCCGTGTCAGTGTCTAGGCCAACCCACTCTAGGGCGGGAAAAGGCGCGCCCCGGCTACGCCGCTTCGGGCATACCAGCCGAGACTCGCCTCCCGCCCAAGATGGCTTCCCGGGGGGATCGTGGTACTCTGCCATACGTTTGGGGGGACCGAGTGGTCGCCCCTTTCCACATAGCTCAGTTTGAGTCTACATAAACACCACAAAGATTGCATTTCATCATCGTGTGTATATACATTGGTGTCTATCATCATCAGTGTCAACATGCACTACTGGCTGGAATGTAAACCAAGTTTTGAGTGGTGAAGAATGCTTAAGGCTGTACGTTACAGTGAAAACAGGGCGATTACGTTACAGGCTCGTGAAAAAAAGGAGTAATATCAAAAAATCAGGCTTACTTGAAACTCTTCCCGATGTTTCGTGGTGAGTCTACAAAAGAATCAAGACTGTTAGCTCTGGTCTAGAAAAAGTAGTCTAAGTTGCTAAAATCACTGTGGTGGAACAGACGCTATCATACTCACTCAGTCGTGTAATACAGCGGAAACAGCGTTTGAAGACGAGGTTTGGAAACGATGTGTCTATGCATCCGACATAAGCCGGTACTTCCTGGTAGTCAGAATAAAGGGGTGCCCATTGGATATCGCTTGTACCACGTGATCGGACTGTGGCAATGACTATAGAAAAAAGACTGCGGGTTAAAATGTGGAAAGACTACGGAGTATGTGGGAAAAGTTTGCTTTGAAAGTAAAGAAATTTGAAAATCGGACATGAAAAATAATAAAGAATAAATAATAATAAACCTGAATCTTAACGGTAACGGGTGTATGTATTAAACTGGTATGCGCAGTGTGTTGGTGCCAAAAGTGGTGGAGGAGGTGGGGAGAACGGGTGCGATAAAGGGGAACATTTGTATATACATTCAAGATGTGACATGGGTGTAACAATTAGACATGGAGATGTGTGGTGCTATGTAGAAAATCATATCACCATAAGAACATAGTGCACAAAACATACAGTATAGAACAGGTCTACAGTTGTCATAGGTAACAAGCTAGCTCTGTTTGATCATTTAACCCATTGGGTTTAGTTGCTTTCAGTTTAAAAATCCAAAAGTTCTCACAAGGAGTAAATATTTGTTGTTGTCACGTGCTTCCATCTTCTGTATGACCTATAGAATCATAAATTTCAGTTGTGAGATATTGTGATTGTGTTCTAGAAAATGCGTGGCCACTGAAGATTTAAGATTTTGTGTCCTAATGTTGGATTTGTGTTCATTAAGGCGCACTTTCCTCTTACGTTCCGTTTTCCCTACATAGATTTTCCAGCAGGAACATTTTAGAAGGTAGACCACATTTGAAGTGTCACATGTTGCTGTCACTGTAAGCTTGATCTTATAGCCTTTCATTGGGTGCATTACACCATTGTATTGTAGTGAGCCATTCAGCAGTATGTGCTTATCTATGCACTGCGCTAAAACGGAAGCACTTATAAATTTAGCCAGACACTCTCTTTGCAGAACTCTAATCATTCAGTCAGTACCCAAGTACTCATGTAGCAAATTAGGCCTTAGAGCATGGACTGCTTCAAACCTCTGTAGACTATGCAGGCATTCTTCTATGCACCTGCAAACTTGTATTTTATACCTTCAATGCTCAAGTCAGTATCCTTACACTTCCACCAAAAACTCTGTCACTGTTGTTTCAGTATTGTAGTCACCTATTCAGTATGTGCTTATCTATGCACTGTGCTAACACTGAACTGCTTTTAAAATTAGACTGGCACTCTCCTTGCAGCAGTGCAATCATTCTGTCAGTACCCAACTACTCAAATGCAGCAAAGTAGGCCTTATGGCATTGACAGTTTGAAACCCCAACAGACTGTGCATGCAGTCTTCTATGCACCCGCAAACTTGTCTTTTAGACCTTCAATTGCCCAGTCTGTATCTTTTCACTTCCATCAAACACTCTGCCACTGCTGTTTCAGTATTGTACTGAGCCATTCAGCAGTATGTGCTTATCTATGCACTGTGCTAAAACTGAAGATGTTATAAATTCAGTCAGACACTGTCCTTGCAGAACTGTAATCATGCATTCAGTACCTAAGTACTCCTGCAGCAAAGTATGACTTTGTCACTGCTGTTTTAGTTGCATAGTGACTCATTCATCAGTGTGCAGTAATCCATTCACTGCATTAAAACACTAAGGGGCAGGTATACAATAACTGGGGCATCCCCAGGGATATGCCAGTTATTGTGCACCTGCCACCGCCACCATGGATGCGCCGTATTTACAATGTGGTGCACCATGGGGCAAAAACGGCACAGATAAGTGATGCATCTGTGCTGTAAAGGCGGTGCATTGCTTGAGTTGCGTTGCAAGTGCAATGCATCTCCAGCAATGCTCTGGGGGACCTATGCTCACAATGCTGTGTCAATCCTTACACCTGCTTCAAGCATGTGCAGGGTTTTGACGCATCATGAGCACAAAAGTGACTAAGTGAAATCTTGTAGATTTCACTTAGACACTTTTAGGAGGGGTTCCTGCGCCTGAACGCCCCCCCCCCCCCACCTCCTGCACAGGAAGGCCTCCTTCTGGTGCAGGACTTTACAATGTGACGCATCTCCCAGATGTGTCACATTGTAAATACCACACCCCATGGCGCATCTTTTGCACCATCGCTGCATGACAAAAGTGACGCAACAGTGGTATAAAAGAGGCACAAGGGGATTGTAAATCTGCCCATAACACTTACAAATTCACCCAGGCAGTTTTACCAGCAGTGCAAAGGGAAGCATACACTTGTAACATCTTTTTGTACATATGTTACATTCAAGTGCTTCAGAATTACTACAGTATACTATAAGTAAACACCTCATAGATTTATGCTGTAGCACTTCCTTATAGTTCTGCACTTTCACATTCACCATACATTATTAATGTATTCTTTCAGTCAATTATGCACTACACATACATACATCAAAACTTTCGTTCTGAAAATAACTTTTTTTTTTTTGTTGTATTTTTTTCTACTTTTTTGTGTTAAGAAAAAAATGAACTGCAAAGCAAAAATTCTCCAGCAGAAACAAATAAACCAACAAAAAAAGCAGAGAGCACTAGTGCTGCTGTTTCCTCCTGCAAATTAAATCAATTGACTGCTCGCCGTAGTATAATATTTCTTTACAAAATTTGAATTGAATTAATAAATCGGCGACATCCGGATGAATGTCCGGACGTGGACTTGCAGATCCTGTTGAAGTAATTGGTTCTGCTGGTGGAATGTCCTCCCTGGCTCTGGTGCATGCAGCACGGGCATAATTTACAGGGTGCTGGTTCTTGAAATGCCTCACCATGCTTGAAGTCCCGAAGGAATAATGTTTGTTCGGATTCCCTCTAGATAGCACAACAGAGCAGATTTTGCAGGTTACTTTGGCAGCATTTGGCTTTTTTTACTTGCTGGAATTGAAAAGAAATTCCATATCAGTGCCTCTTTTCTTTTTGTGGGGGGATATTCTGCCATAAATTCTTCCTCAGAAGAGTGTTCTTGCTGGGCAGCCATGATAAAACAATGAAGACACAGCTCCTTCAGAAAAAGGTGTTCCTTCAATGAAAGTCAAATAAGAATGATTAAAATGGGTGGGGTCCTTCAACAGTTGGAATAGGAAGTATTATGAACCAATCAAATCTCTTGTTTTGAAGTCACATGGCTTTGCGTACTCGTACGGTATGCTTACGGTGCGCGTAAGGACGAAGTACCACCGCGATTTGCGTAATTGCTTTTAAAAGTAATATTAGCTTATTAAAAGTTTTTCATGATTATCTCAGATAATGTCTTCCCTTAATATTTACATGAAATACATAGATATTTCTTTTTAAACATTAAAAAGTTTTGCGGAGTACGCGTACGGTGCAACGTGCATGACGTCACACCTAGGGAAACCGAGCAAACCTATACATTTTTGAAAAATAGATGCCGAGGGGAATCCAGGATGGGGTAACTTGACTGGCTCTCACCAGGTTCTGGTACCCAGAATCCCTTGCAAACCTCAAGATTTGTCCAAACAAACCACATTTTCCTCATGTTTCTGGTGTAAAGTTATGGAATCTGCGTGGATCCACAAAATTCCACCCACCCTGCCTTTCGCAATGTCTTCCAAGAAAAATGGTACCTCACTTGTATGGGTGGGTCAAGTACCCGCGACAGGCAAGGGCCCAAAACGTATTGAGCGACTTCAAAATGACTTATCACAAACCAACCTGGTTTTGCAGGGCGGTCCCATGAGTTTTTGGCCCCAAGCTCGGCGACCATCTAGGGAAACTGACCAAACCAATATATTTCTGAAACCTAGACTTGCCGGGGGAGTCCAGAGAGGCATAGCTTACCTGGGCCCTCCAACATTTTCCTATCCAGAATCCCCTGCAAACCTCAAATTTAGCTGAAAGAATCACTTTTTTCTCAAATTTCTATGTGGTAAAGTTCTGGAATCTGCGTGGATGTACACATTTCCTACCACCCAGCATTCCCCCATGTTTCCTGATAAAAATGGTCCCTCACTTGCGTGGGTGGGTCAAGTACCTGCGACAGGCAATGGCCCAAAATCTATTGAGGCGACATCAAAATTACCTATCACAAAACAATCCAGTTTTGCAAGGGGGTCCCATGAGTTTTTAGCCCCGGGCTCGGCGGCCATCTAGGGAAACATACTAAATCAACACATTTCTGAAAACTAGACACCGGGAGAGTTTAGCAAGGTATGGCTTGCATGGATCCCCAAATATTTGTATACCCAGAATCTCCTGCAAAAAAATTAACTTTCTTCTCAAATTTCTTTGTGGAAAAGTTCTGAAATCTGCCTGGGTCCACAAATTTCCTCCCACCCAGCATTCCCCCAGGTCTCCCAATAAAGATAGTACCTCACTCGCGTGGGTGGGGCAAGTACCCGTGACAGACAAGGGCCCAAACCTATTGAGGTGACATCAAAATTACCTATCACAAATCAACCTGGTTTTTCAAGCAAGGGATTTCCGATGAGTTTTTGGCCCCAGACTCAGCGGCCACCTATGGAAATCTACCAAGCCTACACATTTCTGAAAACTAGACACCCAGGGAAGTCGAGCAAGGTATGGCTTGCATGGGTCCCCAACATTTTCCTACCCAGAATCCCCTGCAAACCTCAAATTAGGTGAATTTCTGTTTGGAAACGTTTTGGAATTTGCCTGGATCCACAAATGACCTCCCACCCAACATTCACCCAGGTCTTCTGATAAAAATGGTACCTCAAAAACAAGCTGGTTTTAAAAGGGGGTCCCATGGGTTTTTGGCCCTGGGCTCGGCTGCCATCATAGGAAATCTAACAAACCCACACATTTCTGAAAACTAGACAACTGGGGGAGTGCAGAGAGGAATGGCTTACATGGGTCCCCCTACATTTTCCCACACAGAATCCCCTGCAAACCTCAAATTTAGCTGAAAAATATCTATTTTTTTCTCAAATGTCTGATTTGGGAAGTTCTGGGATCTGCATGGATCTGCAACCCCAGCCAAGCACCAGTCCATGCACACCACCAGCCAAGCACCAGTCCATGCACACTACCAGACAAGTGCCAGCCCACACACATTGCCTTTTTTATTTTAATAAGAAAGAAATGCAAACCAATTGGAACTAGATACTAAACTACAACTACAAACACAACAACTGTAACTAAAGACATATTTCTAATGCCAAACTTGAAACTGAACAACTAATAAAAAACCATACAGACCAGGCAGTACACTCTTAGACTCAGGATTACTCAAAAAATTTATTTTCAGTGTGCTACAATCTGAAACGTGTGGGCACACACAGCCCAGGATTAGAAGGACAATCAGCACAGTGTATACAAATCTCCTTCAGCATACCTCTTCGCAAACAGACTTTACATCTCTTACAGCAATTTTTTTTGGGGGGCGTGTGAGGAAATAAATCGGGAAACTGGTGATCTTTCAATCTAGCCACATCCTCACCACTCTAACTCGAGGAACACTTGCCTGTTCCACTACAACAAGGCTGCCTATGACAGACTCTCAAAATTGAACAAAAAAGTAATCTTTGATGCTGTAGAACACCCCTTGAACACAACAAGGAGTGGCAAGGAGGCTGCAAGCAGTGCTGCATTCAGTCCTTTACCTGTTCTTTGCGGCAATTGCATTTTTTTCTATTGTGATTTTAAAACTTTGCACTGTTCTGTACCTGTTACTTGGTTCCCAGGCCCCGGTCTGATGCGGCAAGTGCCATTTGCTCGGAGGGCTTACGGGAAGGATTCTAGTCCCAGTGAGGTTAGCGCACCAGCTTTCGCGCTCCTTAACAGTATATAGCAGGACCCTAATGCGCACGCGCAGTGGACGCGGCGAGGAGGCTACAAGCTGGAGGGCTTCCGGGAAGGATTCTAGTCCCAGTGAGGTTAGCGCACCAGCCAATGGCGCGCCAAAGGCAAGCCAGTCAGCGCCTGTCCGTTCCTGGACTGGGGCCAGGCCCCCCTGGCCCAAAGTCTCCAGATCGAAAGAAACTACGTTATTCTGGATGGGAACTCTTAAAATTACGTCCTCCTCCTTTAAAGGACTGCTCCCCCCTGGTATTAGATGATCCACCTAGTGCACACCTCACATTTTGTTCTCACTGTAAATTCAATCCTTAGGATTTTTTAAACATATAACCTTCTGACACAAAATGTATTCATCTCAAGGGAAGTGTTACAGCAGCTCCCATAAACGCCCGCTCCCTAGGGAAACATAAATATGAAATAGCCGACCTGCTAACTGACCACAATCTTGAAGTTCTTTTTATAACCGAAACTTTGACAAACCCTGCCTCATGGACGGATATTATGGCGGCCTCTCCTGAGGGCTACTCGGCCTTAAGACATGATAGATTAAACAATATATGCAGTGGGCTGGCAATAATCTATCCCAATGAATTTACAACCAAAATAGACCCCATTCCATCACTCACCTGTGAAGCAATCTTCTTCTTGGTTCAGCTCACGCCTGCCCAAATTTTCAAAGACATTCTACGCTATCACCCACCAGGACCCAAAACGGAGTTCCTGGCCAATCTTAGCAGTTTGGTTGGACCTCTAGCAATGGAACACACATTTACAATACTAGGTGATTTTAACTTCCACTTAGAAAATAAGCTAGACACAAATACTTTACACCTAGACCTGGAGGGGATGGGCCTATCTCAGCGAATTCCCAACGCAACACATATAGCAGGTTATACTTTAGATGGCCTCTTCTCCAGCTTCCCAAAAATTCATTTAAAAAACATTCTTCCGTTAGTCTGGACATACCATTATGCAATCTTTTTTAATGTTTAGCGCACGCTGAGTGATTTTGGAAATTGGCCTGAAAATTACTAAGTCCCCATTTTTGTACTTTTGCTTTTTGGCTGTTTGGGGGTCTTCTACTAGTTTCCACCTGGGTTGACGGCTCTGAGGCCACTGCTGGGAAGGTCTAATACCGGATAAAAGTGGTTTGGCGAAAATCTGACTTGAAAAAGTTTTTGCCTTTTTAGTCACTATCATGTTTTCAGGGGCCTGTTTGGGGGCTTCCTGGTGTTTGTTGGTGGGTTTTGGGGTCTGGGAGCACTGCTGGGTATGGATACTTTTGATTTCAAGTGGTTTGAAGAAAATCCATGGTGACAAAGGGGAGTTAGGGCCTAGCTGCAGAGCGCGCGCGGAGTGATTCTGGAAATTTGCCTGAAAATTTCTAAGTCCCCATTTTTGAAGTTTTGCTTTTTGGCTGTTTGGGGGTCTTCTACTAGTTTACACCTGGGTTGACGGCTCTGGGGCCATTGCTGGGAAGGTCTAATACCGGATAAAAGTGGTTTGGACAAAATCGGAGGTGATTTTGCGTTTTTTCTGACTTGCTTGTCTTTGAGGTGCTTTTTGGGGGGGTTCCGGGTGTTTGTGGGTGGGTTTTGGGGTCTGGGAGCACTGCAGGCATGGTGGAAAAGGGGAGTTAGGGCCTAGCTGCACAGCGCGTTTGGACAGAATTGAAAGAAGGCCAAAAAATATTGTAAGTATGAGATTTTTCATTTTTGCTTTTTGCCTGTTTGGGGGTTTTGTGCTTTTTTGCGGGTGGTTTGGCGGGTCTTGGGGCATTGCTGGAAAGGTCTAATACCAGATAAAAGTGGTTTGGAGAAAATCCATGCTGAAAAGCCTTTTGGCACTTTTTGTAATTTAGGGTTCGTTAGGGTTAGCACTAGCAGCAGTATTCCATGTGTTTGGGGGTGTTCTAGATATTTGCAACTGGGTTCTTCTGGGGTCTTAGAGCACTCATGGGAATGTGTAATTTTGGTTGCAAGTGATTTGAAGAAAATCCATGGTGGTAAAGGGGGGATTTGGCCTAGTTAAAGAGAGCGTTTGCCACTATTCTTAACTTAGGGCTCGTTAGGGTTAGCAGTATTGTATTGCATGTGTTTGGGTGGGGGGCTGTTTGTGGGGGTTTTGCGAGTCTTGAAGCGATGCTGGGTATGGATACTTTTGCTTGCTTGCAAGTGGTTTGAATACAATCCACGGTGGGTAAGGGGGGATTTGGGCCTACTTTACTATCAAAGTACGTGTTGTCACCATTTTCTACTAGGCCTCGTTTTTTGAGATCTGATTGGGGGTCTTCTACATTTTTGCGACTGGGTTTAGAAAGGGTCTGGGAGCACTGCTGGGAAGGTCTAATTTTGTTCTAAAACACAGTTTACAGTACACCTAGCTTGAGGGGAAAGATCCGCTAAATTAATTTGCCCATACTTATTTATCCTTCAAAAGGAGACTCAGACAGAGTACGCACTTTCAAAAATATTGTACTATCTATTAGGAAACTCAAAGTGTGACTTTTTGCACTACACAGCGTACATACCATATATTTATTTGTCAGTGGTGTTCTAATATCACTTCCTGTTTTTCCATCAATAATTACAGGCCGGGTTTCAGTCTGTGCAATGGGAAAAAAAGGATGAAGTCAGGCTTCACATTACATACGCCGCCTTCACCCTCCTAGCCCTTAACCCCGGCCGACTCTCCGTCTGCGCTCAAGCCGCCCCCGGACACACCCATGGACCCTTCACGTGCAACTCCTGCAAGTTTGACAGCACCAAGACCAACTCCACATCCACTAACACCAAACAGAGACCTAACACCAACCACCTAAAATGCATCCTGCTCAACACCCGCTCGGTCCACAAAAACGCCATCGACCTCTGGAATTTACTAGACACCATCTCTCCGGACGTCGCCTTCCTAACAGAAACATGGATGAACGCCTCCTCAGCCCCAGACATCACCATTGTCATCCCGGAAGGCTACAAGATCATCCGAAAAGACCGCAACAAGCAAACAGGAGGAGGCATTGCTATTGTCCACAAGAATTCCATCCGCATCTCAACCAGCTCAGACGTCAACCTCGCTAGCGCCGAGCACCTTCACTTCCAGATCCACACCGACCCCAAGACCACACTCAGAGGCACCCTCCTCTACAGGCCACCAGGACCCCGAGCACAATTCAGTGAAGACATCACAGACTTTATCACCCCACACGCCCTCCCCTCTGAGGACTACATTCTATTGGGAGACCTCAATTTTCACCTGGAAAAGAGCAACGACAGCAACGCCACCACCCTTCTGGACAATCTCGCCAACCTCGGACTCAAACAACTTGTTAATACCCCCACTCACCTCGCAGGTCACACACTCGACCCTATCTTCACCTCCAGCAAACATATCTCCTTCAGTCACACACAGCTCTCCATTGGACGGACCACAGCTGCGTTCACTTTATCTACAAAAAGACCACAATCCACAACCATCCTCAACTTACTCTGCGAAGAAACTGGAACAAAATCACCATCGACCAGATCTCCTCATCGCTTCTTCAAAACCCCCCTGCCCACTCATCGAACGCCAACCAAGCAGCCATTAACCTCACTCAATGGCTAACCAACAGCGCCGACAACCTATCACCCCTGAAAATACGTCAAACCAAACTAGGCAGCAAAAACGCCCCCTGGTTCAACGATGATCTTAAGAAATCCAAGAAACTCTGTCGCTCCCTTGAGAAGGCCTGGAAAAAAGACCCAAACACCAGCACCAGAGACGCCTTCAAAAACGCCACCCGCATACACCACCAACTGATCCGAACTGCCAAGAAAGCCGCTTTCAAAGACCGACTTGACAACAACGCCCATAACAGCAAGGAATTTTCGACATCGTCAAAGAATTCACCAACCCCACTGCAACTCCAACGACATCACTCCCTCCCAAGACCTCTGCGACTCCCTAGCTTCGTTCTTCCACGACAAAATCGCAGACATCCACAACAGCTTCGACTACCAACCCGGAGACCAACCCACCCAACCTTCTGCCACACCTTCACCTCCCTTGAACATCCTTAATGACTGGAACCCAATCTCCACGGATGATACCATCCGCCTGATGAACTCCATCCACTCAGGATCCCCCACAGACCCATGCCCTCACCACATCTTCAACAAAGCAGATTCCATCATCGCACCCCACCTCCGAGATGTCATCAACTGCTCCCTCACCTCCGCCACCTTCCCAGATAGCTGGAAACACGCCGAACTCAGCGCCCTTCTGAAAAAACCCACAGCTGACCCCACCAAACTCAAAAACTACCGCCCCATATCACTTCTTCCATTCCCGGCCAAAGTCATCGAGAAAGCTGTCAACGACCAGCTTGCCGCCTTCCTTGAAACCAACAAATCCCTCGACTCCTCACAGTCCGGCTTCCGAGCCAAACACAGCACTGAGACCGCACTCATCGCAGCAACAGACGACATTCAAACTCTACTGGACAATGGTGACACCGTCGCCCTCATCCTCTTGGACCTCTCCGCAGCCTTCGACACAGTCTGTCATAGCACCCTGTTACAACGCCTCAGAAACATTGGAATTCAAGGAAAAGCACTGGAGTGGATCACCTCGTTCCTTGCCGGAAGAACTCAGAGAGTCCGCCTCCCACCATTCAAATCAGAAGCCACTGAAGTCATTTGCGGCGTGCCACAAGGATCTTCACTCAGCCCCACCCTCTTCAACGTATACATGAGCCCCCTCGCGGCCATCGCACGTCAACACAACCTCAACATCATCTCCTACGCTGATGACACTCAACTGATCCTCTCACTCACCAAAGACCCTAACACCGCCAACACAAACCTACATAAAGGAATGAGAGAAGTAGCCGAATGGATGAAGCACAGCCCCCTGAAACTGAATTTCGACAAAACAGAAGTCCTTATCTTAGGTACCTCCCCCTCCGCCTGGGACGACTCGTGGTGGCCAGAATCCCTTAGAAAAGCACCCATCCCAACAGACCCCGCACGAAACCTGGGCGTCATTCTGGATTCCTCACTCACGATGACCAGGCAAGTCAATGCAGTTTCATCATCTTACTTCAATATTCTTCGCATGCTCAAAAAAACATTTCGCTGGATCCCCACTGAGACTAGAAAAATGGTCACCCACGCACTGGTTACAAGCCGCCTGGACTACGGAAACACCCTATACGCCGGTACCACCGCAAAACTTCAGAAAAAACTCCAACGCATCCAGAACGCATCAGCCAGACTCATTCTAGACATTCCGCGTAAAGATCACATTTCTGGTCACCTGAAAAACCTCCACTGGCTTCCCATCAATAAGAGGATAACATTCCGCCTTCTAACCCACGCACACAAAGCACTGTACGAACTTGGACCCGAATGCCTCAACACACGAATTTCCTTCTACACCCCCCCCCGCCAGCTACACTCCTCCCACCAAGCCCTTGCTGCTATACCTCGCATCAACAAAACCACCATGGGAGGAAGATCCTTCTCCTACCTGGCGGCTAAAACCTGGAACTCACTTCCCACTCACCTTCGCCTCACCCAGAACCACCTAGCATTCAGAAAACAACTTAAAACCTGGATATTCGACAAGTAACTCCCCACCCTTCTCCAAGCGCCTTGAGACCCTCTGGGTATGTAGCGCGCTATATAAATCACTGAATTGAATTGAATTGAATTGAATTAGCGAGCGCAATTCAGCATCCGCCAGGCAGGCAGTGGACAGGGTGTCTTCTGGTCACCAACATTGATGGACGGAGTGTCAGCTGGAATGGAGGAGTCCCGCTAATAAGAGGAATGGTTTGATGCATGCAACTTACTAAATTCAACAGGACAACTACAAAAACATACAGATACTGTATCCGTTCTTTCTAATTATCTTTTAAGTAATGTTATTTCTGTGAACTTCTATGAGTGTGACTCTGCATTTCTTTGATCTCTGCTTCTAAATTCATCCCTACAGCCATTCTATAGGTTTTACTTGTGCTATTTTTTAAACCTAATTTAATGTAAGAAGTGTTTTCTGAGTGGAGAGATATACAAGTGAAAATGCATAATTAGTACTGCAGCCCTTGACTGTCTCATTCTTTCATTCACGGTAGTCGAAAGTACTACTTACTTTTCAGTAACCATGCATGCAGTAGTGCATGCACTTCCTTTATGTCACTTAAAAGATTTATGGTTAGCTCTGTACCCAAAGATTTCTTTATCTTCAATTATTGTTTGTCCATGCTGTGCTTTTTTTCCTTCTCTCAACAAAACTTTCCCAAAATCCCCCATTCCCAACCATTTTCCAAACCCTAACCCTCTCCCCCCGGGTTGTGTGGTTTTGATTGATGTGTGACTAAATGACAGCAATAATTCCACACACTTGCTGGGGAGGATAAGGTCATAGCAACAGGCTGGTGAAGAAATCCGAGGATATATTCTATTCTTACTCAGCTTGACAGTGAGTCACTATTGGCACATGAAAGCAGATTTTCATGTGCGCCATCAACTTGATTGGTCATCAAGAACATCCTCCTCCTAGACGTGACAAATTATTACGCTGCTGTGTCCTTCACCTTTGGTACTATTTCTTGTAGTAGTAGCCAATGTCAAAGAAATTCAACACAAGTACTACTTATACTTTACCATTTGTTAGGCTACATTGTGGCACTGTTCTAGTGTACTGTCACATGCTATATTCTCTATTGTACCGTTCTAATGCTACGGTAAGGACAAACAAGGTTTCATTTTCATTTTTTTCAGATGCTGCAACTGTCACTGTGTAACACCACTAGTACCACCGCAATGATGACATTTCATTCGCCCAGGATTGCCAACCTTCATCGCCATTTGCCATGCAGCCAGCCCTGTGCCTAGCCCTATTTCCAAACACAAATTACAGGTAAGATAAGCGTTTGGGGGGAGGAAGTATAATGGAGTATTAGGAGAGTCGAGAGAATGACGCTAGTACTAGTAAAGTCCTAGGACTATTGATTGAATTCACTTACTCTGTGAGAGGCACTTAGTTTTGAAAACATTTGGGCAATTAATTACACAACTTGAATCAAGATGCCACTTAAGTTTCAGGAAAACAAACTTACTGTTAAACCCCCACCCACCAGCCTCAAAAGCAGTAAAAAAAAACACGTATGCTAAGATAAAGTTTAAAGTATATTTATATCCCTAACAAAAATAATCTCCCGCAAGACCCAACCCACCCCCACTCCCTAACCCCAACGAATGTCCGTGAAAAGTCCAAAAAACTCAACTCCCAATTCCCACCCCCCAGAAGTCTTTAAAAAAGGGGCAACGGACAGTCTCCTCTTACTGCTGGCTGCTGCTGTTGACTTTCCCGGCCAAGTCGGCATGCTCCTTGCGGAGGGTCTCGAGCGAGGTTTTGGTGTTGAGGAGCTCCTGCTCGAGGTAGGAGACCCTCAGGGAAAGGCGGTGCATCCTTTTTTTGTAACTGCTGTGGGGGGCAGCTGATTTCTTTGCTACTCGGCGGTGGCGGGTGGCTGCGGTACCCCGGCTCCGTACCGCTGGAGACCTGCTGCGCTGACTGGCTGACCCAGGGAGCGCGGAAGAGGATGCAGGTGTCACCGTAGATGTTGTAGACGTACTCTGCGTGTCCTCCTCCTCCTGGGCCACGAGCCACCGATATTCGGCGACAGTGGCCTCCAGCCTCCGTTGCCGGGCCTGTCTAGCCAGCTCCTTCCGCGTTGGTTTGGAAGGAGTATCTATATGAAGAAAGAAAAAGACATAGTCTGTAACCAATGCTCTTTAAGATTAACACAAAATGATTCAGCAGAAAGTTGTGTCACAGTAGAACTAGCAACTTGCAAGCGCAGTACATAAATATTGTGGCCAGTATCTATCTAACCTCCCACTTCTTCATCCTTGCTCTAACATTAGTGGGAGTTTAAGGAATCAATTCTACGAGCACTATGGACTCACTCCATTAGAGTCGACTATGACAGTACACCAGTCTTATTCTTCTTCTTCTCTCTTGTTTAGCAAAATTGGTACTTTAACTTCTGCAAGGCGGCATAATGTCAGCTCAGTCAACTTGCACCCGAGAAAAACAGACGCCCGCCATGATGAGTGAGACAGACTTGCGTTACTGTACCAGTCCAGTCCATGCAGGTGGTGATGCTCTTACTTTTCTATTATGGGTGGCACTGAGAATACTCTGTTACAAGGGCTACTGCTTAATTAATTTAACGTTCACCCTACAGTGCCAATGAATACTAGAAAAGGAAAATAAAGAAGATAAATAATCCGATTATCTATCACTGCACATGGTATGTATTTGCTTACATATGGGATGACTTTAGGTGTTTTGCTTTTTATTGAGTGAACAGTGATACATCCATGAATGACCGAGTTCTACTAAACTTATTAACAGAGGTAGTGAGTGGCCATCGTAATTGCCGGATATATGCTGTGCTTGCAATACAAACTACTGCTACTATTCATGGTAGTATTCGGACAAAATTACAACTTCTTTTCCTTGCCTTTTCTACACTGGGACGGACGTGTGTGTGCGGTGTTACATGCTCTTCAAAGTAACACTTAGTTCATCCAGTGACAGTCTACAATCTCTAGATACACATATGCTATCTAAGAGTCAGATAGTGCCATGATCCAGTCATCCATCCATTCAAAATATATGTCAATCATTCTTCTTCATGTCTCTCATCTGGACAAACCTTACATTTTCTCACGGGGAGCACACTATGCAGTCTGCAATCTCAATAAGTAAGGAATATAAGAGCTTACCACTGCCCGCACAGCAGTTTGGTCCGGCACTTGCACCGCCACCTCCCCAGAGGTTTCCTCCTCCACCTCCGCGCTGAGCCCAGCACCAGATGTTCCACCTACAAAGTACATTTAAGAATGTTAGATGTCATAGACATACACCACTCACTAGTATTTTGTCTAGGAATGAAGAAATGTGAATACAGAAACCAATCTAATAATTTGTGACTGTCTACTCTAAAGTAAAAATGTCCCTTTTTCTAGGGAAGGGTGTTGTCTTGCTGCACTTTTTGGCACAACTGATGAATGCTTGCTTTTTAACATGCACCATTTTTCTCATAACTGACAGAAGCTTCACTTCTAAGAACAAATAACCATAACTAGGACGAAGGGACCAATGATTCAGCACCAAAAAGAAAAATGAAAGTTCAAACCAGGTGAGGGCTCGGCTTGCCCACAATAAATGTGTGAAATAAATCACTATAAGCACTTTTCCATTTTTAATCAACCGTTAATGTTTTACGACAAGCTTGATTTTAATGAATATTTTTACTTTTAATAAAGCTTTAAAACTAAAATAGACTCTGTGGTTTTTGGTCATGAGTGAATGAGCAAAAGGTTTTGCAATTTGCAAGCATGAGTCCGTGCCTCTAACACTTCTGGACTCTGACTCCGTACTCTTGTCCTGCGTTGGATAATCATCATTGGGGATCAATCATCAATGAATTCGGGAGCTAAATGACTCTGCCACACTATCTAGTCAGTAATTAGATTGGGGTTCTTCAAAGTCTGATATCACTGAGGTATGTGGAAAGTCTACCTGTGCCTATTATCATTGATAAACAATGCACTATTTAGTGTCCATAGTTCTGTTTGTGCAGATTGTCCTCCTATCCAAACCAAAAGTAAAGTAGTATCTTATTCTTTCTTGGTGGTCATTCACCTTTTTATTGTTGGTAATTGTCAAAGCATACACATTTAGAAGACCTGAAAAGACATTAAGGACAATCCCAGAGGACTGCACTCAGTGCATAGAGCTATTGCTGACTAGAATGGGAGTTTCGTTTTACACCTTTTGCCAAATGTGCAATCTTAGTTAGCTACACAGACAGACTAATAAGAATAATCTAATAATACCACAGGGAGTCATAGTCGAGGCAGGATAAGAATTTAGATGCAGTCTACAAGAAGATCAAAGACGATTTAGAAAAAATCGAATGAGGAACGCAAGGAAAAAATAGGTACTCTATATTAAATTTAAAACTTACCGGGGCCAGCAAAGGAGCCCTCGCCTGACCGATCATGGCCTTGTTCAGCAGCAGCAGGAGCCTCCTCCAATGCCCTCTTGCCCATGGGGGGAGCTGATGTACAACATGAAAGAAAGAAAGACAAGAAAACATGGATGATATTTGTCAGCCAAATCAAACATTTCAAAAGAACAATAACAAAATATTTTGGCGAAATAGCAAATAGACAACTATTCCACGGGATATATTGACCTATCTCATGTGGTCTACTACGATATTAGTATTGCTTGATTTGCGGACCGTCGACTTGGAAAGTTATGTAACTTACTAGACAAACTACTAAAAAGGTTCGCCTAGGACTGGCAGGCAGCAGTCCATTGTGATTGCAGATCAACGACAACACTAAAAAAGTTTCCTACTACATTAACCAGCCATTAAAATACTCAAACTATCAATCCACCACCACTATTTCTTCTTATTGCCAGGTGTACAAAGGAAGGACTGGATTTAAGTCTGTAGGGGCAGATTTAGAAGCCCCTTGCAGCTCTTTTGCTCCATTGTTGCATGACTTTTGTGACGCACCACTCCCGTTTCTGAATTGTCTTTTGGCCACTATAGGTGTGGCAGGGTATACTCAGACATGAGTCCCTTTCTCACTGCACCATCAGGATTCAAGCAAGCCGGACCGAAGAAGGCTGAAATGCAGAAACCGGTCCCCGGTAGCTTGTCTCCTTTCTGGTGAAGAATTGGCTTGGTAGTTTAGTCTGCCCTGTTCCCATGATGCACTGGGCCAGGGACAGACTGATTTGCATATAGCCAGGTTCTGAGCTGGGATGGTGCAGTGAGATAAATAACGGTGATGGATCAAGCCCTGATCTTTGGACTGGGTAAGAGTGCTCTGCTTAATTCAGACACTCTGTTCATCACCACCCCCTTTTCTGAATTGTTTTTGGCCACTATAGGTGTGGCAGGGTATACTCAGACATGAGTCCCTTTCTCACTGCACCATCAGGATTCAAGCAAGCCGGGCCAAAGAAGGCTGAAATGCCAGAAACCGGTCCCCGGTAGCTTGTCTCCTTTCTGGTGAAGAATTGGCTTGGTAGTTTAGTCTGCCCTGTTCCCATGATGCACTGGGCCAGGGACAGACTGATTTGCATATAGCCAGGTTCTGAGCTGGGATCGTGCAGTGAGATAAATAACGGAGATGGATCAAGCCCTGATCTTTGGACTGGGTAAGAGTGCTCTGCTTAATTCAGACACTCTGTTCATCACAACCCCCTTTTCTGAATTGTTTTTGGCCACTATAGGTGTGGCAGGGTATACTCGGACATGAGTCCCTTTCTCACTGCACCATCAGGATTCAAGCAAGCCGGGCCGAAGAAGGCTGAAATGCCAGAAACTGGTCCCCGGTAGCTTGTCTCCTTTCTGGTGAAGAATTGGCTTGGTAGTTTAGTCTGCCCTGTTCCCATGATGCACTGGGCCAGGGACAGACTGATTTGCATATAGCCAGGTTCTGAGCTGGGATGGTGCAGTGAGATAAATAACAGTGATGGATCAAGCCCTGATCTTTGGACTGGGTAAGAGTGCTCTGCTTAATTCAGACACTCTGTTCATCACCACACCCTTTTCTGAATTGTTTTTGGCCACTATAGGTGTGGCAGGGTATACTCAGACATGAGTCCCTTTCTCACTGCACCATCAGGATTCAAGCAAGCCGGGCCGAAGAAGGCTGAAATGCCAGAAACCGGTCCCCGGTAGCTTGTCTCCTTTCTGGTGAAGAATTGGCTTGGAAGTTTAGTCTGCCCTGTTCCCATGATGCACTGGGCCAGGGACAGACTGATTTGCATATAGCCAGGTTCTGAGCTGGGATGGTGCAGTGAGATAAATAACGGTGATGGATCAAGCCCTGATCTTTGGACTGGGTCAGAGTGCTCTGCTTAATTCAGACACTCTGTTCATCACCACCCCCTTTTCTGAATTGTTTTTGGCCACTATAGGTGTGGCAGGGTATACTCAGACATGAGTCCCTTTCTCACTGTACCATCAGGATTCAAGCAAGCCGGGCCGAAGAAGGCTGAAATGCCAGAAACCGGTCCCCGGTAGCTTGTCTCCTTTCTGGTGAAGAATTGGCTTGGTAGTTTAGTCTGCCCTGTTCCCATGATGCACTGGGCCAGGGACAGACTGATTTGCATATAGCCAGGTTCTGAGCTGGGATGGTGCAGTGAGATAAATAACGGTGATGGATCAAGCCCTGATCTTTGGACTGGGTAAGAGTGCTCTGCTTAATTCAGACACTCTGTTCATCACCACCCCCTTTTATGAATTGTTTTTGGCCACTATAGGTGTGGCAGGGTATACTCAGACATGAGTCCCTTTCTCACTGCACCATCAGGATTCAAGCAAGCCGGGCCGAAGAAGGCTGAAATGCCAGAAACTGGTCCCCGGTAGCTTGTCTCCTTTCTGGTGAAGAATTGGCTTGGTAGTTTAGTCTGCCCTGTTCCCATGATGCACTGGGCCAGGGACAGACTGATTTGCATATAGCCAGGTTCTGAGCTGGAATGGTGCAGTGAGATAAATAACGGTGATGGATCAAGCCCTGATCTTTGGACTGGGTAAAAGTGCTCTGCTTAATTCAGACACTCTGTTCATCACCACCCCCTTTTCTGAATTGTTTTTGGCCACTATAGGTGTGGCAGGGTATACTCAGACATGAGTCCCTTTCTCACTGCACCATCAGGATTCAAGCAAGCCGGGCCGAAGAAGGCTGAAATGCCAGAAACCGGTCCCCGGTAGCTTGTCTCCTTTCTGGTGAAGAATTGGCTTGGTAGTTTAGTCTGCCCTGTTCCCATGATGCACTGGGCCAGGGACAGACTGATTTGCATATAGCCAGGTTCTGCACTGGAATGGTGCAGTGAGATAAATAACGTTGATGGATCAAGCCCTGATCTTTGGACTGGGTAAGAGTGCTCTGCTTAATTCAGACACTCTGTTCATCACCACCCCCTTTTCTGAATTGTTTTTGGCCACTATAGGTGTGGCAGGGTATACTCAGACATGAGTCCCTTTCTCACTGCACCATCAGGATTCAAGCAAGCCGGGCCGAGGAAGGCTGAAATGCCAGAAACCGGTCCCCGGTAGCTTGTCTCCTTTCTGGTGAAGAATTGGTTTGGTAGTTTAGTCTGCCCTGTTCCCATGATGCACTGGGCCAGGGACAGACTGATTTGCATATAGCCAGGTTCTGAGCTGGGATGGTGCAGTGAGATAAATAACGGTGATAGATCAAGCCCTGATCTTTGGACTGGGTAAGAGTGCTCTGCTTAATTCAGACACTCTGTTCATCACCACCCCCTTTTCTGAATAGTTTTTGGCCACTATAGGTGTGGCAGGGTATACTCAGACATGAGTCCCTTTCTCACTGCACCATCAGGATTCAAGCAAGCCGGGCCGAAGAAGGCTGAAATGCCAGAAACCGGACCCCGGTAGCTTGTCTCCTTTCTGGTGAAGAATTGGCTTGGAAGTTTAGTCTGCCCTGTTCCCATGATGCACTGGGCCAGGGACAGACTGATTTGCATATAGCCTGGTTCTGAGCTGGGATGGTGCAGTGAGATAAATAACAGTGATGGATCAAGCCCTGATCTTTGGACTGGGTAAGAGTGCTCTGCTTAATTCAGACACTCTGTTCATCACCACCCCCTTTTCTGAATTGTTTTTGGCCACTATAGGTGTGGCAGGGTATACTCAGACATGAGTCCCTTTCTCACTGCACCATCAGGATTCAAGCAAGCCGGGCTGAAGAAGGCTGAATTGCCAGAAACCGATCCCCGGTAGCTTGTCTCCTTTCTGGTGAAGAATTGGCTTGGTAGTTTAGTCTGCCCTGTTCCCATGATGCACTGGGCCAGAGACAGACAGATTTGCATATTGCCAGGTTCTGAGCTGGGATGGTGCAGTGAGATAAATAACGGTGATGGATCAAGCCCTGATCTTTGGACTGGGTAAGAGTGCTCTGCTTAATTCAGACACTCTGTTCATCACCACCCCCTTTTCTGAATTGTTTTTGTGACGCAGCGGCAGAACAAAAGAGGCGCCATGGTGCGGCGTATATTAACAACGTGACGCATATGGGAGATGCATCATATTGTAAAGCTCTACGCCATCAGGGGGCTTCCGGCGCAAGGGAGGTCGTTCCCGCGCAGGAACACATCCTAAAAGTGGCTGAGGGAAATCTACAAGATTTCAATCGGTCACTTTTAGGACAATGATGCGTGACTCAAACCCTGCGCCTGCTTGAAGCAGACGTACGGCATGACGCAGCATTGGGGAGATAGGGCACCCCAGAGTATTGCTGGAGCTGTGCCATCGATGCGACGCAACTCCAACAATGCGCCGCCTTTACGGCACAGATGACAAACCCTTCGGTGACGTTTAGGCGCACAATGGGTGGTGGTGGTGTGGCGCACAATTACTGGCGCATCCCTGCTACTTTGCAGGGATGCGCCGGTAATTAAAAATCTGACCCTTAGTGTCTAGCATTACGCAGTTCTTTAAACTACACTCATACATAATTTCTCAGGCCAGTGAAATGAACACAAAATCGAAAACAAATAAGCATAGTAGCAACGCACATCTGGTACGGACCAATGCCCTCGATCCCACACAAAACGGATTCCGTGCTGGGCACAGTACGGAAACTGCGTTACTTGTGATGGTGGAACATCTCCGGGCAAGGCTGGATGCTGGTCAAACGGCGGCGCTTATTTTGTTAGACCTTAGCGCCGCCTTTGACACGGTGGACCACAGCATCCTCCTGCATCGGCTCGAGGAGACTGGCATTGGCGGTCAGGCGCTGCAATGGTTCCGCTCCTTTTTAGATGACCGCTCCTTCTGTGTTGCCATCCCTCCCTTCAAGTCCAATTACCAACCGCTGGCCATGGGGGTTCCGCAAGGGTCCTCGCTGAGCCCCATGTTGTTCAACCTTTACGTGAGACCGCTGGCTGATGTCGCTAGGCAGTGGGGCCTAACTTTGGTCTCATATGCCGACGACACACAGCTGGCGGTTACTCTCAGCGGGGATGCGGAAACTGAGGCCCCCAGGTTTCAGTCTGGACTGAAGGCGGTGGCTAGCTGGCTGACAGGCAATTGCCTTCAGCTTAATGCCACAAAGACGGAGGTGATGGTCGTCGGTAAGGGAGTGGAGCTGTGGGGCGACCACTGGTGGCCCTCAGAGTTGGGACCTACTCCGATCCCGGTATCGGAGGTGAAAAACCTGGGGGTATGGCTGGATGTGGGCCTCTCCTTTGTAGGGCACACTAAAAAAACTGTGGCCTGCTGTTTTGGACTCCTAAGGGGCTTGAGACCTGTTCTCAAGTTCTTTGACGCCCCAACCAGGCAGCTGGTGATCCAGGCTACTATCATCTCTCGCCTGGTCTAAGCCAGCTCTCTCCTGGCTGGGGCTAACCAGGCCGAGCTAACCCGCTTGCAACTGGTTCAGAATGCTGCGGCGAGGGCGATTGTTGGCCTGCCCAGATTCAGTTCGGTGGCAGGTGTCCTTCGCTTTCTACATTGGCTTCCGGTTAGGAAGCGCATTCTCTTTAAGGTTTTGTGTCTTGCCTTTAAGATCTTGAGAGGTATTGGCCCGGAAATCCTGTTGAGCTGTCTTTCCTTCTATGTTCCCACCCGTAGCCTCCGTTCCCAGGGTTTGGCCCTTGCGGTTGTCCCCAGATTCAGGCTCAGTCGCATGGGAGGCCGCTCGTTTAGGGTAATGGCCGCGTCAGCATGGAACTCCCTGCCTGTTGAAATCCGTCTGATGGAGGACCTCTTGACCTTCCGGAGGGCCATAAAAACCTTCTTGTTTTAGCTGTTTTGTTTTTATTCTCCTGTTGTGTTATGTTCTACCTTGTCTCTGCGCCGGGACGCTCCTTGGCTGGAGTATCTGTGCGCACAATAAATCACCGTAACATAACATAACATAACATAACGCTACTGAGAAAGAGAGCAGTACACCTGAAATGCACAGAAGATTTTGAAATATAATTTACCTACAATGTAATCAGCAGCATTATTGCTCTTGGTAATAAACAAAAATTTGCAGTATAATAACACACAGAGCAGGAGAAAGCAGAGTAGTGAAGAAATAGCTACTACTACTCACCAAGCCCGGGGATCTCAAGGCTAAGCAGGTCGATCAAGTTGCGTTCCCGGTCCAGGAGATCCGTCCAACGGTGGGTGGCCTGGTTGTAGGTGTGCCTGACCCAAGAGTGTTTGTACATGGCTCATCACACCTTCTCCCACCGCTTCCGGCGCTCCCGGATCCCGTACCCGCTAGCGATCTTGCCGCCTGCCATGATGGTCCTGGGGAGGCGGCGCTGAACATGAAAAACTAGTGAGGCCACCTCTTCCGCACTGAAGATCTCCAGGGCTGTGACCTGCTCCCCCCTCAAACACCCGCACGGCAGCTGGGCACGGGGTGCGGGACCCTACCCTTCTCAGGATGCTTCCCGGCTCCCTTTACCATGATCTGGGCAGAAAGGAAGGTAAATAATAATGAAGAAATAGAATAGGAAAGAAGAAAAGAAAAGTTTTAAAAAAGTAGTTTAACATTAACCAAAAGTAGCAGAAAACACAAAAATATAGAGCTAGAAAAATAGAGGGATAGATAATAAGTAAAAATTATGAAAAAAAACTTCAAACAAGCAAAGGATGGCAGAGATTCAGAGAGGATACAGAAAGCATGCCCAGAACCATAGCAATGAATGAGAAACAAGATGGCCGCGCCCGTTCACGACCGCGTGGGTAAGTTCACGTGAGATTTCCTTCGCGATCACACACAAACTTGTACTAGTGAGCCGCACACTTTGCGAGATTACACATCGTGCCCGGAAACGGAAATACGTCATGCAAACAAGATGGCCGCACCCGTGAACGACCGTGAGGGTAACTTCGCGCCGTTGCGCTACAGGCGGCTCGCTAAAACGCACAAAACCTTGCGAACTTACAGGCCGCAAAAAAACAAATTGCATATTCGCACAAATTCGCGGCTTCCGGATCCCGCGGAATTGCAGAAAAATGAGTTTTGCAAAACTGAAAGCACTCAACAGGTGCAAAAGTTCAAACTCATCATTAGTAACCATTCCCTGTAGTGCTTCCTGAGGGTCCCCTCCAGAGTTCAGTTGCCTACTTGCAACTATTAAATGACCCTGCTCTGACCCTCGCAGCAGGCTCATAGAATAGCTACAAGTAGGCCACAAAGGTCCTGTGAAAAAAAATGGTACTGCAACAGAAAGCAAATTACAGATAAGGAAGCAGGGTCAAGACTGGAAGTTTAAATTCAGTGACACATTAATCAACCCCAAATTAATTCATGTCAGTTGAAGCAGGGCAGATGTGCTTGCTTTTCCCCCCCATAATCTACAGTGATGAACCAGAGGGTGGCAGTGATGTACCAGAGGGTGGCATGGGTGAACCAGAGGGTGGCAGTGGTGAAACAGAGGGTGCTGTGAACCTGTGATGATGAACCAGACGTACCGTTGCGAGCCGACAAGTAAGTTCGCAATTGCAAACTGGTACAAAACCCTTGCGAACTGGAGAAACCCTTGCGAACACATAAAAAAGAAAAAAACCGCAAATACGCAAGAGTTCGCGGATTTTGCAGATTGTGAATTTGGGAAAAGAGACTCAACACAAGCGGCAATGGCAAATAGCATGTTTACAAACATCCCTGTACGGTGTGCCAAGCACCACATGGTGCCTGGCCAATTAGACATGGACGTTTGGGTGAGCACCATAGGTGCCTTCCAGGTCTCATAGCGGTGGTGCTAGGGGCCCGTTAGGTCACTTTCAGATGGCATTTCGGTGGCGGTTCCACCACCATGGAACGGCTGTATTAAAGGGACACCGTAATATTTACGTCTATGCCTGAGTAGGCACCGTCCCTATTGGAGGGACAACAATCCGACTGACGATACCTCCGAACAATGCAGTCCGACAGACTGTATTATAATGCAGAGGTCCGACCGCTCAGCTGGATGTCGGTGGGACTGCCACTGATTGCTTCTCTGTGGTGGTCCCACCGACATCCTAATCAGCCCCTAAATTATTAAAAAGGCAATTATAAAAAATAAAAATTGCATAATTATTTACCACTACAATAAGTAATCAACAGCTAAAAATAAGTAACATTAATAATAATCTATTTAAATACATTTTCCACCCTATGCCCCTAGAACCCAACAACCCACTACAAAATAAATAGTATTGCCAAAAATTAAAACAATGTAATATTTATCTAAAAAATAACAAAAGCTTACAATTAGCATAACTATTAAGTGATAACAGAATCTAGAATATTATTAGGAAATTTAAAAATTAGTTTACCCTTAAAAAATAAATTAAACTACATTTAATAAATATAACTCAATTTTCTCCCCACCCTATCACGCTACAAATGCAACCACACAGTATATTATTAATTGCTAATTTACCTTAAAAAATAAACCATTTTTTTTAATATATATTACTGTAGTGTAAACTAATAATACAGTTGAAAAATATTCTTTACTTTGAAATTCTCAACACAATATTTTCATTTGAACAATATTGTTGTTATATTATTAAGGTATTACGATTATTGGCACTTGATATTTTGTCCATTCAGCAGGATTACATGTTGGCCTGTGTGTCCTTTTTATCTTTACCAGATTACATTTCTGTTTATAAATCACTTGTTGTGATGAACATCCTGAAATGCCCAACTCACATGCTTCCTCCGCAGCATTCCATCATGCAAAACTGAGACCTCAATTTGGGTCTGATATTGTTCATGTGCACACCATTATAGCCCTTTCATATTTGTTTCTTATGGCTTATAACAGTCAAAATGGTCTTTATCATTGCAGTCACTTTTATACACCATGTGAATTGCAGGCTACAATTCCAATACCACCTACTTCAGAACTCAGGCACCCTTAATTCCAAACGTAGTATCAAGCTCTCATGTTGAACCAACCATCATTTTTTACTCCGTCGCATTCCTTAAAAGAGGAGGAGAAGGGTCACCAACTTTATACATAAAGAGCCTTAAGCCTTCACATTGACCAAACAAGTGAACACTTGGTCGATGCTGGGACGGAAGACAGCCCCTGAAAAATGAATAAGGACAAGCAGCCCATGGGAAAAAAATATCACAATGAAGCAAACAGAAATCCCCAAATGATTTAAAAACAAGAATAATTCTTTAAATATTCAAAACGATTAGTTTGACAAGTTATATTTATATTATATCTTCAAAATATGTATTCATATACATTTCACTAATGATCAATTTTCACATAAATAGACAGATATTTTATGAGCTCCCTATATTCACAACATCAAAACCAGAAACTGAGAAAACCATACACATAAAACATTAAAAACATTATTCAAAAATCAGACGCATGTTCCAATGTAACATCAATTAGCCAATATTCTATTGGCATCAATGAACATAAATACATGTAAATATATTTTTCTTTCTCTGTTTAAAAGACAATTCCTAGGTCTATTAACCATAACAAATATATTAACAATCCAAAAAGTAGACTGAGCAAAAATAAACAAGAAGAAAAATGACAGAGAAAAATTGTGCGATGCACGCTTCAGTGCACAAGACACATTTAGGGCCTGAACACGATCTCATTAGTAAGCCCTCCATAATAGTTCCAGAACAAGCAAATCTGATTCGGAGGCTATGTTTCCGCCCAAATCGTTCCCCATTCCGAACAACCAATTACGATGCAAAGATCTCATCCATGTTGAACAAATTGTTTCCAAACCTGATCTTTTCAGTCCGACTCTTTCACAGCGAATACTGCCACGCAATAAACCAAGCCCCCAAATGAGCAGATAAGATGCATGATTCGGACAGCCATATTGACTCATTCTCAGTGAGACGAAACAGCTGTGGGAATCTAACTTCGGGAGGCTGTAGCGAGCCCCCTTTCACATGGGGCCTGCCGAATCTGCCCGGTGGGGGTACCCATGCATCCCCCCTTCCCATGCGCGCACTGAGTCTGAGCAAACCTAGTCTGTCACCATATGGGTGCATCATACTCGGTCTCTCTGATTTGCAGAGCACAATTCGCTAGGAAAGCCCTCTCGATCTGGGAGGTTTAGAGGGCTTTCCTAACGAGATTGTACTTAGGCCCATAGATGAATTATGCAACTTTTATCAGGGCACTATGCAAGATACATGTAATGTGGCTAATGCCATCAAAGCAGAGCAATTCAACAATTCAGGTGACTCACAGCCACTTATTTATTTGATCTAAAATATGAATAGTTCCACAATTATTCATGCATACCTAGAAGCAAGAATTAAAATAAAATAAGAGGACTGAGAAAAAGGAGATATAGGACAACGAACCAAGAGATCCCATTGTACTGAAAGACCCAATATGCAAGGAATGTATTAATATTTGTGCCCAACACATTCTATATATCAAGAGTGAACGGTGTAAAGATGTGTGACTTGGTCGATGGCTAGCTTTTCATGTTCATTATTGGGTGTCAAAAAGGCTAAAAATTACAAAAGTGGGCTTTGTCAAGGTAGATTATCTTTAAAGTAGTCTATGCACTGGCCATGAGGAACTCCCAGAATACCTGTTACACTATGACCTAGACTGCTGTGATGGTGCTGGCATAGGGGGGGGGGGTAGCTGTGCTATAGACATTGTTGTATACATTCATCAAGCACTACTTTCATAATAGCCATATCTTTAAAGAGAGGTATTTTACTTGCAGTGTCCTTCAGGAAGTGTCTATCTTTAGAAAACATTAGTTATCTTTGTTAGTACTCTTTTTAGTGGTTATTCAAACTAACTGAAAAGTTCTCACTGCGCTCCTACCTTCTCTGTAAGTGGTCTCAAGATAAATATCAGCACACTGTCAATAAAAACTTGTTGAGAATGATCCTTAACCACGGTGCGAATTCCGCCACAGTGCAGCGGTTTGAGTAAATGGGCGGGCCTGTTGCCCAATGGACATGCACAGCACTAAGGAGGTAGTGCTTGCAACAGCCGTTCGCCGACTGGCACAAAGAAGGGGATAACTTTGAAAGTCAATGTGAGGGGGTAGTGCTTTTACGCAGGTATATTCTCTCGCATTCAGGGCTGGGGGAGTTTTCAGCTGAACCACACTGTGCCACGTTGAAGCACCTCAAAATATTCTAAAGTTACGGCATCTGTTTTAGGGAGGGTATGCTTTAGGAAGAGTGTTATAGAGGGTACCAACCTTATTATGAGTTTGTTGGTCCTCCTGTTTGCCGGCCACGGCTGTACCAAAAGAAGGACTGCCAAAGCTGTAGTGCAACCACTCGCTGGAACACAAGTATAATCCATGGCGGGCAGGCGGTGCTGCGGCAGTCTCATGGCAGGGGTCAGACTGCTGCAGTGAGAGCACCAACTGCCTGTTCCTGCCTGCTCCTGCATGGTGTGGCATGCATCATTTTGTGCAGGAATAGAGGTGCAATTCCAGGGGAGCATATTACAGCTCCCTGGGTAATGCACCATCATCACAGGATCCTGGATGCTGGTGGAGGCAGCAGTCTTGTGACAGTGCAACCCCCACAATACTGAGGGTGGCCTGGAGTGGTGGCATTGGTCTGGACTCCAAGTAGAGTGGTCCTGTGGACCGTCATATTCATAATAAAGCCCTAAGAGTACATATGTATGAGGGAGCCTTCTGCGCAAGCTGTATATTTCTTGTATTATTATTGCACTCACAATGCAGGCAGAGATTCCCAAATATGCATCGACAAATTTCCAGAAATTCGAATATGGTTCAAAAACTGCTCTACAGAATAACACAGGTGCAATGACAGGACAACAGGCAGGCACGTGTAATCACACAGACACACATGCACAAGCATCACAGTGCAAGCTTTTGTTTGTGGAAACTATGGGCCAGATATTTGACCATCAGTGTCTGTGATTCGCAATTTACGATTTTTATCGACTCACAATTTTTGAGTTGCAAAACCTGATGTACAACAGTGTCTCGGACACTGTTTGCGATTCTCAATTGGGTTGCAAGGGAACTACCTCATTAATATTCATGATGCAGGTCACAACATGCAACCCATTGGGCATGGGCGGTACTCACAGTGATGGTGGCCTGGAGGTTCAGCTAACCACTATGTCTGTGACTGCATTTTAAATAAAGCAGCCTTTTTTTAAAAAGGCAGCCTGTTTAGCTTACGGAAAATAGGATGCTTTTCAAAAATAGAAATGACAAGTTTTCTTTTCATCTTTTCAGAGCAGGCAGTAGAACCACTGCCTGCTCTGAAAACAATTAGTTTTCCCATTCACAAAGGGGAAAGGGTCTCTTGAGCACATTACTCATAGACATAAATGGGAAAAACTCTTTGATACATCAGGCCCTAAGAATCCATTATTCAAACATTTGGTCCATGTCATCCATGTAAAGATCTTCTTATATAAAATTGGAAAGCCATTGGTTGTTCAATATCCTCCCCTTCAACATCTTACATCAATATAGCCTTTCAGGTTTGGGTAGAAATATGTCCATAACACATTACCACATGGACCAGAAAGTAAATATATTTGTGATCAACATTTAACAATTTCTCTACTTATGTTGGAGTCAATTTTTTCCACCAGCTCAAAGTACATCAGAAAGGACCTTAATGCAGAAGAACATTGAATATTTATTTTTTAAATATGTGGCATTTACTAATCATGGCAAATGTATTGGGACAAAACATGTTCATATCACATTTTGAATACAAATTAAAACAAAGCAGCTGTTTGATGGTCTCTTTCATTTATTAGTCTGATTTGCAGGCCAGCAGACAGAAGTATGTGGAGCAGACCTCTAATTCAGTGTCCACAGAAGACTCCCTCATTGCCTTCAGAATCCTGCAATAACAAATGGAAACAGTAAGTAAGTGATTAACTAAGTCTAAACTGTGTGGTTTTGCAAGGCCACTACTCAGATTTATAGAGGATGAAATAGATCATTTTAATGCAGTTAAGTTGGTATGTTTTGATAACATCATCTTCGTTCAAGGTCCCGGACAGTACAAGGAAGTCCTCTTTTCTCTTTTTTAGACAAAGTGCAAGGACTTGTATACTGTCCAAATCCTGATTCTATTGATTTACTCACTTACACACTTCATTCATTTCTTCTCTTAAACCTATCCGCCTTAGGATCATCTTCCCTCAAACATTTGCTTACTTACCTACACTTTTAGCTGAAATTTGTTTTTGAGGCCTTAAGACTTTGTGCACTTTTCCACTACCAACCAGTGATAAAGTGCTTGTGTTCTGACCTCTAAACAAGGTTTGATTGGCATATACCCAAGGGGCATAATTAATTTACTTGTCAGTTCCTTGTAGAGTGTTATACCATATCCCCATGGCCTGTAAATCAAATGCTACAGGAAGCACTTATTGTGCCACCCACTTGAGTAGCAACCTTAAGCCATGTCATAGGCCTAACATTGCAGACTGAGTGCTGACTGTCATGTCGACTTGGCATTTAAACCCCTTGACAAGCCTGTTCTTACTTATAAGTCATCCCTACAGTAGCCATTAGGGTAGTCTGTAGGACAGGGTGATGTGTAAATAAAGCAGTTGACCACCCCCTTTAAGTTTTACATGTCCTGGTAGTAAAAAACGTTCAAATAACTTTTTCTATAATGTGAGGCCTTCCTCTCTTATAGGATAACATTGGGGATTCCTGATTACATTTAAGAAGCTATAATTCCTAATTGGGAACAGGAGGGTATGTCATGTTTTGTACCTGCGAATTTGTAACGATAAACCCTCTCCAATGGTAAAGTTAGATTTTTCTTTACAATTTTGAAAATGCCACTTTTAGAAAGTTGGCATTTTCCTGTTATTATACCCTTATGCATGCAGTCTGTTCTAAGACCATGACTGAGTGTAGCTGACGGACTTTGTGAATTCCTCCTGAATGTCATGCAATAAAATAGGAGCAGGGACAAAGACACCTTGTATTCCTTTGGTACCTATATTAATGTGTGGATGCGTCAAAAGCGCTCATGGAAAAAAACAAGATTGGGAGACAGACACATAGAGACAAACACAAGTCAAAGTGAATAAATATGTCCACTTTTAACTTAATTACAGCAGCTGTGTATCAGTTACAACATGTATCTTGTTGCAGCATGTCAATCAATCAATCAATCAATCACTGCATTTCTAGAGCACGCTACATATCCGTGAGGGTCTAAAGGCGCTGGACGCTACTGATCGAAGAGCCAGGTCTTCAGAAGTCTTCTGAAGGCCAGCGTTCCAGGTCTTGGCGGCGAGGTACAAGAAGGATCTACAACCAGCGGTGGTTTTCCAGATACGAGGAAACGTGGCGAGGTTGGCTGAGCTGAGGCTTTGAGTGGGGGTGTGGAAGCTGAGACGGTTTTTGAGGTATGTAGGTCCGGTGTTGTGTGGTGCTTTGAGTGCATGGATGAGATGTTTAAAGGTGATCCTCTTGTTGAAGGGGAGCCAGTGCAGGCTTCTCAGGTGGGATGTGATGTGGCTGCGTGGGGGGATGTCGAGGATCAGTGGTGCTGAGGCATTCTGGATTTGTTGTAGTCGTCTCAAGAGCTTGGTTGTTGTTCCTGAGTAGAGGGCGTACCCGTAGTCGAGTCTGCTGGTGATGAGGGCCTGGGTGACGGTTTTTCTCATGTCGGGAGGGATCCATTTGAAGATCCTGCAGAGCATTCGGAGGGTGTTGTTGCTGGGCGCGTAGACGGCGTAGACTTGCCTGGTCATGGAGAGGAGAGTCGAGGATGACCCCTAGGTTGTGTGCGTGGTCTGTGGGTTCCGGGGCTGTGCCTAGCGATGTGGGCCACCAAGGGTCGTCCCAGGCTGATGATCAGCTGGGTGTCGTCGGCGTAGGAGATGATGTTGAGGTTATGTTGTCGTGCGACGTGGGCGAGCGGTGCCATGTAGATATTGAACAGCATTGGGCTGATGGAGGATCCCTGCGGGACACTGCAGATGATCTCAGTGGTTTTCGAGCGGAAGAGAGGGAGGCGGACTCTCCGGGTTCTCCCGGAGAGGAAGGAAGTGGTCCAGGCCAGGGCCTTCTCTTGGATTCCGGCGTCATGGAGGCGAGCTGATAAGGTGCGGTGGCAGACTGTGTCAAAGGCTACTGATAGGTACAGGAGGATGAGTGCGGATGTTTCTCCTTTGTCCATTAGGATCCTGATGGCGTCAGTGGCGGCGATGAGGGCAGTCGCGGTGCTGTGGTTGCTGCAGAAACCGGATTGGGAGGGGTCCATGATGTTGTTGTCTTCGAGGTAGCGGGTTTGTTGACAATCTTCTCTGCCACTTTTGCCGGGAACGGGAGCAGGGAGATTGGCCAGAGGTTCTTGAGGTCCTTGGGGTCTGCCTTGGGCTTCTTCAGAAGGGCGTTGTTCTCGGCGTGCTTCCAGCTTTCCGGGAAGGTTGCTGTCTTGAAGGAACTGTTGATTGTTTTCCGGAGGTGGGGCTGTGGGGTTGTGCTGCCTTTGTTGAAGACGTGGTGAGGGCAGGGGTCAGATGGGGATCCGGAGTGGATGGAGTTCAGGGTTTTGATGGTGTCTTCATCGCTGACGTTGGACCAGGCAGTCAGGCGACTGGTGCGGGTGGTGGTCGCAGGTGTGATGGACTCGGTATTGGGTGCGGTGGTGTCGGAGTTGAAGTTTTCATGGATGTCGGTGATCTTGCGGTGAAAGAAGGGGGCCAGGGAGTCTCACAGGTCTTGTGATGGTGGGATGTCGTTGGCGTTGGAGTTGGGGTTGGAGAGTTCTTTCACCATGATGAAGAGGTCTTTGGTGTTGTGTGCGTTGTTGTCTAAGCGGTCCTTGAAGGTGGTCCATTGGCGGTCCTGATGAGTTGGTGGTGTCTGTGGTTGGCGTTCTTGGGGGCTTTGTGGCTGTCTAGTGTTCGGTCGTGGAGCCATTTCTTCTCCAGCTTCCGGCAAGTGCGCTTGGAGATCTGGAGGTCTTCGGTGAACCAGGCGGCTTTCTTGTTGGTGTGGTTGGTTGTGGAGGTCTTGAGAGAGGCGAGGGTGTTGGCACAGTTGTTGATCCACTGTTTGAGGTTGGTTGCGGCGGTGTCTGGGTCGGTGAGGTCGGCGGGTGGGACTGCGTGCCTCTGACATCATCATTATGCCACACGTACATGTTAGACAGAATCTTCTGACTCATTTGTGATTTGTAGAGAGGTCTCATGTGCAGGCCTTGTGTTAACTACGCTTGGCCGTGCTCCGCCAATGTGAATTATTCCAATGCACTTCTTTGAATCATGGTGACCACTGTTACCATACTTTATAGTGCTGAATGCGTAGGTGTAGCAAAAAAGGCATAGCTGACATGGTGTAAAGTGGCAGTACAGTTCTGTCACACGATAGTGCAACATATGCTCTAGAAACTATAAGTTACGTGGCACACTACATATGCAGGAAGACGCATACTATACATCACAGCATTCTTACCAATTACCCCTTCAAAGGAGATATTTGTGGAATGATAATTCAGTTGTGAGGCAAAGGTATGGTTGGATATACCTGTGTTGTAGTGAGAGGCAGCAGAGGGATATTCACAAGTTAGCCCCTACGTCGTGGTCCAATACCTGCCCTGCCGCTGGTCAGATGTTGGTGGAATACTGAGAAGCATGTGGCCAGTTATGATTTTGCTTGGGTGGAAGTGACGCAGCTCCTCCTTGGAGCGTGGTTTGTGGACGGAAGGTCTGCGGAGACTGGTCCTGGCAAGTCAATCATGCCGAAAATACCGGCCATCTTGGAATGTAAATGTGTGTATTCACATATGTTCTAGTATGCCGTAGTTTGGTTAAAAGGCATGCTTTGTGCTAATGTAACTGCTGCGATGCAGACAGGAATAAATGCTACTAAAAGCTCACCCAGTTATCTGGTCTTGTACAAGTGAGGGAGCCTTATTATAGATCAAGATTGGAAGATGATGTGTTAGGATTATGTAAAATGTAATATAAGGAAAAAGCAGGGAGGGATCAATTCACCACTTTATTTGTGTACATGGCACCGTCAATTGCCATGACATCGAAAACGTATTTTCTTTGTAAATCAACAATGTTTTTCCTATGATACACGGACCATGGGAAGGTGCTGTATGCACACACACACACACACACACACAAATATATATATATATATATATGTATAAAGCAAACGCTCTGGAGCTTGGGAGGGAAGCACGACCATGGTCCGCCCTCCGGCCATTACATGCAGCCTGCCGTTACCTTCGTGTTATTCTTTATCATGCCGGCGCGTTTCAGGGCTCACACCCCTTCTTCGTGTGCAAACAAAACACACGCCTGAGACCTGCATCAATTGTTCTCCAACTTTATTAATACCATCCCCGCCTCCCATGGGTGTGTTTACATTGCACTGTCCTCTGGTGCATTCTGGGGGATGGAGTTTGTGATGCAGGTAAGTTTCCTTATAGTAAGTTCTGGCGTGGTTTTTCAATCAGTTCAAGCCTTATTTCTCTAAGTGAGTCACTATTAGGTGCGAGCAGGCTCAATCTGCATATGAAACATGGTGCTGACTTGTCCTGAAAAGTTCAAACAACAGCCTCGCACTGGTGATGTTCGTTTTCACCTGCTATGGATGGTTCTCCTCCCCACGCCAGGCACCGTCTTAGTAGGTATAAATATTATCTATAAAGTGTCGCCAAGTGAGTATTCTCTCCCTGTAGGGCACAGCTTTCCAAACTTTTCATGTTGATGACACACTTTTTAGACATGCATCACTTCGTGACACAGTAATGCAGTGTAGCGAGCACGCAAGCACGAACCACCTACGGGGTGTTCAGGTGGGGGAGTTAGTGTTCTCCCCAGTGAAAATTTTGAAAAAAGAGTGGGCAAATTGTGCATTTTTAAGCAAATTTGACAAAGCAGGAAGGTTAATAAAGTAATTGTGAATCTGTTCATCTGTTCTAACAAAGACAGTGATTGGTAAAACTGTCCATCGCTTGTTCTGCTGACATCCTAAGTGTGCAAAAAGAAACCAATTTATTGGGTGTAAGGTTAGGTTTGTGCCTGAAACAAGAATATAATCATGCACACAATGACACATGCCCTAGTGATTTATGGCACAAAAAGTGCGGGTGCTCGCACTGCCAACCCTTTCAACCCTGCACAAATTCCACCTGCTGCCTTGCTGAATATGAGTAGCTCAAGATACGTAGATCTGTGCAATATTTTCTTAACAGCCAAGCAGGCTGACTGCTCCTGACCTGTATAATGCTATAACTTTATCTTTAAAATCTCGTGTAAGCACTGTTCTTTCTTTTTGGAAATTCTGAAGCAGTTGCTGGAAACTATCTTGGAGACTCAAACAAAGGTCATTATGTCCACGAAGTAGTAGAGACAATTCATTTGATTGTATGTGTGTGTTTCATTTTTGTTCAGCCCTAATCAGTACAGCAAATATATAACCAAGCATTGCTTTCACAGGTGCAGGTAGGGCAGATACCATTTAACTTCTGTATAGTCAACTATAACCATTATTGTTTGATTTTGGAAAGAGAGCACAGACGGAAGGAAGTATGCCCAACATGACCTTGATGAAAGGGAAGCAGATCCTGTCAGGCAAGGAGGGGGGCAGTCTGTCAGGCAGGAGTACTGACAGACTGCCAGGGGGTTAGAGATTCAGCAGACTGGGGGGAACGACAGGAGGAGGCTGCTAGGCAGGAGCACTGACAGATGTCAAGGAATCAGTGATGTAGCAGGAAGAAATAACAGCACAGGGGGAGGGGTTTAAAAAGGAGGAGGGACTGACAGAAGGAGGCTGACTGACATGAGGGGGTCAGGAATGTGACTGACAGGAGAGGCAGAAAGGGACTGAACAGTGACAGGAGAGGTGGGGGGTCAGAGATCCAGGTCTCATTATTTCCGGCTCTGCATGCACACCTCCCCCGGAATCCCCTCCCCCACTAAGCCTGATGTCAGACCCGCACCACAACCCCTGTCACGACCCCAAAGGAAGAGGGTGAGTATGGGAGGGATGGGATGGGGGCGCTGTCCTGACCGGCACCAGCTGGCCTACTGACCTCCTGCTATAGGCCTAGTTCTTCTCATGGAGGCAGCCCGCACCCTTAAACTTTGCCCCATCTAGCCATTCGTTCTTCTCACCATACGCTTACCTACCCAACCGATATAAAGGCTTTTTGCCCTTACTAAATGATGTTCTTCTGTACACGTTTGTACCGCTATGGGCCTATTTTTTAATCCCCCTTCGCTCCTACACAACAGTGTGCTCTCTAATATGCAAGCAGACTTTAGCCCCTGTAAAATTGTTATTCTTACCCCCCTCAAGGTCTATATCCTCGTGCTGACATGTACAGCCCTTAACCCCGCCTGCCAGAGTGCACTTTAGTCCCATGGCATCCATCCCTCAGTCCATGATTTCCCTTCCCTCGCCATGAGACGATTTGCCTCTGCGACCGCATGTTTATAGGCCCCTGTCCCCCACCCCCTTGGAAAATAAGAAGCAACGGATGAACTGTTTGCCGTAATATAGCAAGAAAGATTGACATTTTTTGTGTTATAACCATTGAGGGCAGGCTCCTCCAGAATCTTGCCAAGGATTATTTAACCTTGGACTCAAAAAACATTTGGAATTTACCATCCCTTGACCATCTTGGTCCTTTTCTATCCTACACGAGCACCAATTTCTCACTCTATGCACTTTACCCTTTGGTAACCCCCTGTTTTCCTAAATTGTATATTTGTATATTGTACCATGATGAGGAATTTTATTTAGAATAAACAGTAGAGTCTTTTTCCTCTACTTTTAAAACGTTTGAAACACCGTTTCTGTGTGAGTTGGACATTTGTTTATTTTGGGCTATTGTTTTTTTCCTTTTTGTCTCCAAATTCTTCATTGCAGGATTAACTTTGCATGTGGAATAAGAATTGAATTAAGTTTTACTAAATAATATCAAGAATTGTGTGTAGAGTTAACGTCTAGGACCACCATATCTGTAACGCTCAATACCCAGGTCCTAGGACTTTCTTTGGGTCACCCCGTATATAATAACGATGAATCCTCAGAGGGCAGTCCTGCTAATGAGCCCTACATCTTTACCTGCACTCAGGGCTACCAGAAGTGACTTCAAATGCTAGTTTGCTGGCTTCCTGTTCATAACCTCAGGGACATAAAAACCTCCCACCATCTTTAACCCACCCTGACTGAGTTCTGAAACCCCAATTTCACCCACCAGTCCTGAACCCTTAGAAGTTGTTCTAATGGTGGCCAGATTTCCAATTCCTAAAACTAAGTGTTGGGAAACATTTTGACCCAAAGCCGATCTGAGAACCTGCAAGAGACTGGGTCCAGCCAGCTCACATATCTGTCTTAGGTGCATCGCCAGTCTGATAAATTTCACAGATTATGTTAAGTTTTTCTCCACATCAGCAAATCCTTTTCAACTGTTCTTCATCAAAGTGGTATCTAACCTTGTGGAACTGTCTTCAGATACAGCCCTCTGCTTTGTCCCACTACAGATTTTTTACTTCCATTTCGGTGAAGAAGTCTGAAGATAGAAATCTTCACCACAGCTTTGTCCTAGGGCAATTCTAATACCGACTCTCTCTCCTGAGACACCTCCTGCAGACTTGCCTCTCTCAACTTTATCTTCCATGACACTTTTTCTCAGAATTTCTTCTAAGTTCCAAGGTAAGCAATTGGCCATCCCTAAAGTGGTTAGCAACATACTGTGTTTTTAATATTGGGTCAACTCACGTTTTGGATTAAAAAGTTAAGAGTTTGTATGTGAGGTTAGCTCAATTTTAATTGAGATTTCTTGTGTCTCACTTTTCATGGGATCTTGTATTTCTCTCCTTTGCTTAATTCTTACACTTTTTTTCTGCACTGGACATTATTTCATTTTAATGAGAAAGTTATCAATGATGATAAGTACGTGGGCAAGCTGGTGAGAACCTGGCAGTAGCTCCTCTGGTGGTGCGCTTGTGAGATACTTTCTCATTCTTTTATTTTTTGAAATATTTTTCTCTGTGGCATGCACACACACCCGAGTATTGAGTGATGTGGGTTGAGTGATCTGATTATAGACTGGTTTCCCCGTTGTGAGAGTTTTAAATTATTGAGTATTTAGGCAAAGGGGATTAGGTTAAAATTTATGAAAAGAACTACCTAGTTAGGGAGAAGATTAAAATATTGCCCTACAGTGATCCTACATATTTATAAAATAAATTGTTGAAAGTGCCCAAGAGAGTGCCAGGCCATTTTTGTTTGATTACGTGTTGATTGGGGGTGGCCTGACATGTACATTCCCTCTATAGCTCCTTGTTGTATTCCAAGCATTTAATAGGCCCAATCCACTTCTTTATCCTAACCACGTCAGCCATAGTTTTGCGATATTAATCTGGAGCCAGTCTCCCATGAGACTTGATGTCCGTTTTTGACAGTCCACAACTGGCACTTTAAACTTTTAGGAGCTACTTTTGTCATCTTGATGTCAAATATTTTATTAAAGTGTACTTTACTTTTGTAAATTAGTTTGGAGTTTTTCTTGTGCTGTGTTTTATTATTATTATTGTGTGCGTCCTGCATAACATCTTTACACATTGCCTGACTGCTTTTTGTGCCTAGCTTCCCATGGTTAAATGCAGGTTAATTTACTGACTTGTTGTGGTTCATTTTACAAAGGATTGTGGCTATTGCTTGATCAGGGTTCACCCCCAGTCAAACAACAACTCAATTGCTCATATCTTCATACTAGCAGAGTTCTCTTTTCCCTGTCTTTGGGTGTTCAGCCTCTCCCAATTGTTTCAAAGCCTTATTGCATCACCAAGGCCACACATCTTTTCATTCACCAAGTCCACTCACTAGCTCGATGAATAGTCCTGTCAGATATGTTTGTGATGCATGGGTTCCTACATCAATAAGGGACTTTACAGAACCCTATTGTGATGCATGAATTCCTCCTTCAAAACAAAAGCAATTTGTTATTGGAAATAATTTTCAGTGGCATTAGTACATAGTGTCATGTATGGACAGCTGGCATATCCTGCCTCCTCGTGGACATTTCGTACTGCTGCTGTGTTTTATTTTGCAATTTATTAATGACACCATGGGAACATGTAAGTAGTGTTGCTTAGACAACCAGCCCCAGGGTCCTGAAAGAAGAAAGACCATGCCAGTGTGGCAGGTTGTGTGGTGATCCAGGAAGCATAAACACGCCTTTCTGCAGCATGAATTTAAAAACAGAAGTAGGGAGACGGAAAATATGTTTTATAAGTAATAAGTACATCATATATTTTTCTTGTGGGCTGCGGCCCTGTGAGGCCAGTTTTGAAAGCCCGGGGCCACCCCTGGTACTTCTGTTGTTGTTGTTGTTTGGTCCAGAGATTATTTGTAGCGGCATCGGGTGACATAAAGAATGAGACAGAAAGATGGAGAAAGGAGCAGGTTAGTGGGAAAGGGAAATGAGAGGGAATTGTATGAAAGGGAGAGATAGCATGAGGAAAGAGGGGTTGGTTTGAGCATTTTTACAAAGGCTACTCCTGGTTCCCCAGTCAGGCACTGAAAGTAAGTCTATGCTTCCCACACAACAGGGCAGAAGGCTTAATATTAGTAAATATAGACATAACACCTAGTTATTGAAAGGGACGAAGAGGAAACACGGAGTAAGCAAAATAGGGTTTGATATATCAATATATACATTTTTTAAATATGACATTTCTGTGTGATAATACATTTTTAGGTGGCTTACATTTGTCGGGCTTTCTCTTTGAAAAATGTGCATTGGAAGGTGGTCCGTGAGAACAAATCTAATGCAAGACACTGCTCACTCATCCTTGCATTATAGTAAGATGCTTACTACTCTGCTAATATACAATAGAGTGACCAGTTTCTCTGAACTATTTTCATGTTCTTCAGATTCTTCAAGTTATGCAGGATTTTCCAGTAATCTGACGGAAGAACATGTACCTTTACTTACAACACCTTACCCATAAGGTATTCCAGACACAATTCACATTTTGTGGATAAAGAAATTTTATTGTTCATGCATCCCACAAGGTTTTGTAACAACACATGTTTGTTCCAAAACAAATAGGAAACCAGGTCAAGTGTCAAAATTAGACACCTCAGTGCCTGTGGGGTATACAGGCATTTCAGGCTGGCGCAATCTTTGTGAAAAAAGCGTTAAGTGGCATATATGGATGCCTATAATATACTCCTGAATATACTGCTGAAATCCAACCGCAAGTCCTGTGAATGGGCCAGACTTGGGCATATACTTATCAACTATATGGTTCTTATTAAAAAAACTGAGAGAAATCATGTTATCATATTTCAGGGCCTAGAATGTAATGGTAACATTGTACTAAGATGAAATGTTTTTAAGGGTGGGTGAGCAAAGGCCAATGTGGCAATGATGATGAACTTTTCAGAGAAGATGGGTTTGTTCAAAAAGACCTCAAAGTCATACCTACTACAGCTAGGATAAATTACATTTGTGAGTTTTTTACATACATGAAGAGTAAGCAACTTTCCACCACCCCATGTGGAAGACCCGGAGCACAGGGAAAAACAGATGATGGCAGGACCTTTGTTTCCCTCAGGGCAAGCCAAAGGAGTAGGCCTGCAGACGACATTCACACAAGTGATATTCCTCAAGATGTGACACTGCCATGTATTGCAGTATTACAAGGACTTTCATATTTGATTTAAATCTCATTGAACAAATGGGTGATAACAGAGTTCCTATGGTATTTTGAATGCAGGTACACATGGAACAGAACCACTATATTTGAAACCCTCCTAGAATGGGTCAAGGTGTAGGGCACCTTACAGAGTGGAGCACCAGGAGGCATGTGGGCTGAGGAAGAGCTGAAATTCACATACGTTGCCTGGAAATGTTAGGAGGCGCCTTCACTATGAGTGCGTGAAATAGGGGGCTCCTTGGCTGTGTAGGTATAAGTTTTCGACTGGGTTTTCTGTTGTATACGTCTGTAAATTTAAAAGGTTTTTGTTAGTAGAATATGAAAATCAACTGGGGTAGACTTTTGCATGTTTGTCCTATGTTGATAATTACCAAAGCAACTCTAGAGTGAGGTGAACGATTAAACAGGTTTGTGTCTTAACATTTGTTGTATGTTTATTTAAAGGAAAATGAGAGAAGATTAAGTGAACACACTTCCTAAAGGAGTTTTCACCTGGCACTCTTCCTGCACAATAACGATGGTGCAACACTTTAAATCAGATCATGTGATCAGGGTGGTTGTAGAAGTGTTGCAGATGCTGCAGGTAGCACTACAGTTTGGTACTGAAGGTGGTAGTGCAGGTGATGCAGGTTGTGTTGGTGTCTGTGTATTGTTCCCTGCATGCAATGGTTGTGAAGATTGATAATGGAAGTGATTGTTCCTATCATCTCCATCGCCAAGACATGGAGGCATGTTTACAAGCCCTATCGCCACCACAACGTCACTTTTTTGAACGCGTGAATAATGGAAGATATTATAGCCCTATGAAAAAAATCTACAATAAAACTGCCATCCATTTGGTGCACAGTGCCATGCCTAATGTAACCAAAGGATGCAAGGAATTAGTCCTATATACAAAACAAATAGGATTCAGTCCAATTAACCACAATGGAATTGAAATACTTGTCATGAATTATAATGTTGAAGGGGGCGTGGCTAGGTGCCCTGTGAGGATGGGGGCACTGGAGTGAGTGCTCTGTGACGCCGGAGTGAATTAGCGGTTCGCGTCTCTGCCCGGATTTGCAAAAGGAGGATTTGACTATCGGAAGGCATGCCTTGAAACAATTATTGGAGTTTCTTATGGCTACCTTCACCTTTTTTATGACAAGGATTCTCCCGGTCATGGCTTTATGACGGCCGCGGCCGCAATTTTGTGTTCTGTGCTCCTGCAGAGTGTTTTCGAATGCAATATTTTTCTGGCCCCAGCAGTCCTCTAAGATGCCTGACACTCTTCTCCTCACACAAGGTGGGCTACTATTTCCCCTCAGTTGACTTCCATTACTTTATATGACTCCTCTTCCACACATTGTAGCTCCTCTCCTTCCTCAGTTTTGGCTGCCATTTTGTGCTCTTTGATTCCTGTCTCCTGGAAATATCGCCTATAATTGCCTATAATTGCTCTTTCATCTACGTGACTTCACAGCTCCTGTCATCCCTTCTCCTTGCATGGTGGACTCTGCTCATTTCATTTGTCCTGTTGTTATTTGCATATTTTATTGCACGTAGAGCTCCTTCTGGTGTGCTGTTTCTGTATTCTACTCAGCGGTAGCTAGTACTTCATGGGCAGGATCACGGCGGTCCGTGACGGCAAGGTCTCGAAACGCAACTTTATTAAGAACTCTAAGCTGTTCTCAGAATTGGCTCAGTTGGAAGCCTCCCAACTACCTCCTACCCGCGTGACACAGTTTATGATGGAGACTCCTACGCAGCCCTCAGGGAAAACCACCACCAAAAGATTGAAAAAGGATCCTCCATCGCCATCTAAGTCCACCTTGACTATATCTATGGAGCTATTGTTGGAGGAGATAAGAGGCCTTCTCCCCTTTATGGGGGAAACTAATGCTAAGCTGCAAGTTTTAACCGACAACTGGTCCTCAATGGATGCAAGAGTCACATCTGTGGAGCAAAGTGTCTTTTCTCTTCAGGAATCGGCTAGCAAGGTTTCCTACATGCATTCTCAGATTTCCTCTCTTCAAAAGCAGGTGGAGGATCTTGAAAATCAAAATAGGCCTGGTGGAGGGTTGTGAGGCGAGTGACCCATTGCTTTTTTCAAATCTTTTCTCCCTAAACTTTTGCATTTGCCAGAGGACACTGCGCTCAACATACAGCGGGGTCACAGACTAGGCCGGGCTTCCTCATCTGCTTCCATTTCACAGAGGCCAAGAGGTGTAATCATGTATTTTCTAGAATACACTGACCTGCTAAAAGTCGCCTCAGCAGCTAGAGCTTCTCCTCGTCTCACATGGTTGGGGTCTTCCCTGTTTTTGTGCAAGACTATTCTAAAGCCACAGCTAGTCGTTGTAAAGCCTTCCTGGATATGAGGCCTGATCTTCGTTCCATTGGTGCCAGATATGAGCTCTTTCACCCTTGTCTCTTCAAAGTTACCTACAATAACAAAACTACATCCTATGAAGATCCTGCACGTCTTTAAAGCTTCTTGAACTCCTGCCAACCTGCTGACATGGATTCCTCTGGTCCTTCTTCCTTTCCTCCATGACTTTCTTGAACTGCTGATGGTTCCTCCAGTTTGGATTCTCCTACCAGTTACTCAAGTTCAATAGTTTCATATCATGTTCTTGTGCATCCTCTTATGTTGACCTTGTTCCGTGACAATCTTTCTTCTCTACCCTCTCCTTGCCTATTGTATCTGATTTTATAACCTCCATGCTGTTTTTATCACTTCGTTTTCCTGATGTTCTCCTCATGTTTTTACAGATCATATATCGCGTTCCGTGTGTTACCCTGGTGGGCCGGCTCGCTGACCCTGGACGTCTTGCCTTCTCCAGTTGGCCCTACCCCCCTCCCTTCACGTCTGGCTTCCTTCCTGATTGTGCTCCTTCGTGTCCCTCCCTTGTAAGTATGTTTATTTCCCTGTTTGACATGTCTGTCCTTGCTTTCTGTTTCTCTTTCCTGTCCCTCTCCCTATTCATCTCTTGTTCAAAGGTATCACTTCTTTACTTGTGTCAATTTCTCTGTTTCTTCTTCTCTCATGTCTCCTTGTTCACTCACTGGGTTTATCTACCTTGTTCCTATATCTTTGTATTTTTTTTTGCTGCTCTTCACCTTCATTATTCATTCATGTTCTCACTTTTTTCTCACCTCTTTTTCTCTTACCTTACTTTTTTTTTCTTTCATTGCTTCATATCTTGACAATCTCCTTTTCTATTTGTTTATAGGTATTGCTACTCTTTGCTCACACTGTGACCATGCTCTACTCTTTATGCCCTTATTGCGTTTCTCACTTCCTAGCGTACACTCATTCTCTCTTACCTTCTCTAATACATATTCAATTTCTATTTTACTATTCCTATTTTTCCTTTTTTCATTATTCTTTGATTTTATCCATCTTGAGGCTTTTTCTTATTATTTTGTTATCTTCCATTATCATATTTTTTATTGCCTTTAATGTCTGTGTGTATTGTTTCATGGAACGTTAAAGGTCTCAATTCTCCCATTAAGAGGCTTTTTCTTATTGTTTTGTTATCTTCTATTATCATATTTTTTATTGCCTTTAATGTCTGTGCGTATTGTTTCATGGAACGTTAAAGGTCTCAATTCTCCCATTAATAGACAAAGGATACTAACTCATCTAGCAAGCTGAATGTAGACATTGCTTTTCTGCAGAAACCCATTTGACTGAAGCGGAATATGTCAAGCTTAAAAGAGGTTGGGGAGTGAAGTCTTTTATGCTCCCGATGATGGCAAACAAAATGGTGTGGTTATTTCAGTTCGTAAATCTCTTTCTTACTCTTTGTTGGTTACTGAGTCATATTCTCATGGTAGGTGGTTATATGTCAAACTTTCCTTAAGGGGTGTTCCTCTGTATCTTCTAAATGTTTATCCTCCCACAGGGGTGACCCTACCTTTTGTCATGCGATGGCCACCCGTGTCACCAAATTCATTGTTGATAACTTTATTATGGCAGGGGACTGTAATCAACCTCTTGATCCTTTTTTTGACAGACATTCCAAAGCTTTGTTCGTCCCCAACAAACCTCATAAACTCTTTGTTCAAGCAGTTTTACAGCATAAACTTGTTGATGCTTGGCGTTTATGTACTCCGACAACTAAAGAGTTTACTTTTTATTCCCCTTCTCATCATTCACAATCACAAGTATTGTGTGATTTTATTTTTGTCTCCCATCACATTTCCCAGACTCTTACCCACGCAGAAATTGGCCCTATTCTGTTATCAGACTACGCTGCCATCTCGATTAACATTGATATATTGCTTAAACTTACTGGGCCTAAGAGGTGGCGTTTTAATAACACTCTGCTTTTAGATCCTAAATTTACTGCCTCTTTTAATGCTTTGTTTAATGAATTTTTTTACATTAACGATACCGCTTCTATCCCCAAACACACTATTTGGGATGCATTCAGGGTCAAAGCTAGAGACTTCATCATTGGCTACGTTACTAAGAAATGAAAGATTGCTCGTAAGTACACTAGCGACCTTCTGCAAAAAATCAAGAGTTTGGACCACTTCTATTACACCTCTCATTCACAGGAAAGTTTGACAGCTCTTATTGATGCCAAGATGAAATTCAACAAAAAATCCACAGAAGATGCCTCTTTATATCTGTTGAAATCTAGTTCAAAATTTTATGGTGGGAAAAATAAAGTGGGGAAAATGGCTAATTTTTTGAAAATCAAACACAATAAGTTGAATATTGAATCTGCTTTTGATGATCATTCTGTTCTTAAACATAAGGATGTTGATATTTTAGATGAATTTTCCCATTTTTACACTACCCTTTATTCCTCTGAGACTCAACCTACTGCCCAATCTCTCTCTAAGTTTTTCTCTAACATACAACAACCTCACCACTTTCCTATTGACTTAACTTCTCTGGAATCAGCCATATCTCAACAAGAATTACTTACTGCACTTCAACTCCTCAAGAAAGACCAAGCCCCTGGACCTGATGGGTTCACAGTTGAATTCTACTTTCACTTTTCTAAATTACTACTACCTAAATTACATTCCCTCATTGATTCATTCGTTACCCGTGGTAGCTCCCCTGGCACCTTCTCTGACGCCTCACATATGTATTATTCCTAAAGAAGGGAAAGACACTAGATACTGTAAAAATTATAGACCAATTTCCCTGGTTAACATTGACTATAAGATATATGCTAATTCACTTGCTGCACGGTTGGACCCCTTTCTGCCTGATTTACTGGGACCTGAATAATCTGGGTTTGTTAAGGGACGCTATATTTCTGACAATACTAGACTTTTGTTTAATCTTTTATCTAAGTCCCCACGCTTTCAAAAGTCTCTGGCAGCAATTGCATTTAGACGCAGAGAAAGCGTTTGACAGAGTGGAATGGACTTATCTTTTCTCCACCCTAAAATGATTTGGTTTTGGTCCTGATTTTTTTTCCTTAATTTCCTTTCTTTATTCCAAACCAAGGGCAGCGGTCTGTGCCAAAGGTTTAGTTTCCTCCTTTTTTGATTTAAGAAGAGGGGTTCAACAAGGTTGTCTCCTCTCCCCATTTCTCTTTAGCTTAGCTTTAGAACCCTTTCTCTCCAAGCTTTGTCAAAATCCTAATATACATGGTTTCCAGACACCGCAATCCCACATCAAACTTTCTGCTTATGCAGATGATATTTTGCTCTTTATGTCCAACCCTACTGACTCCATTCCCGCCTTCCTTGCTGAAGTTCACAAATATTCACAGATCTCTGGATACAAACTGAATAATGACAAATGCGAAATTTTACCCTTGACAAAATTCGCTTTCAAACCTGACTTTACTGCTTCCAACTTCACTTGGAGTTCCTCCCATATCAAATACCTGGGATTACATGTTAGACACAACTATATGCACCCCCTTTATCTTTCATGGTGGGGTCGCCTTGACACAATTAAAATGATGTTATTCCCTATTGTTCTTTATACTATTTCCAATATTCCAATCCCTATTCCCACAAAATCATTTTAGGAGAATTAACACTATTCTTTCTTCCTTCCTTTGGTTGGGCAAAAAACCTTGCATGTCTCTTTTTAGACTAACCCGTCCCAAATCAGAAGGCGGGGTCAATTTTCCAGCATACCACAAGGCTTTCCTTTTGCGGCAAGCCTCTTTTTGGTTGCAAGACCCTGATGATGCTTGCCCTTTATGGGTTACAGTGGAACCTCTCTCACTCTCCACTTTTACTTTTGCTGAATATTTTTCTTTTTCTCGTAAACCACAGCTGTTATCCACTCCTATTCATAGATTTACTACCAAATTACTCTTATCTTCCTCTCCTGACCTTCCATCTACGGTTGCTGATTTTCTAAACACTACCATTTGGCATAACAGGAATCTCCTTATCAACGATAAAACCCTCTTTTGTAAATCTTGGAGGCAAAAAGGATTAATTTGGGTCTCTCAACTTTTCTCTAATTCTACCTTCTTACTTTTTTCAACACTCAGCCAATCTTTTAATCTTCCTGCTTCTTTTGCCCGTAAATTCCTTATACTTAAAGAAGCCGTTTTATCCACTTACACTCGTCTCTTGCACTCTCATATTTGCCTTGCACCTCCTAACCCAACCTCACAACTTCAATCCTTGTTGCGTACTTCATCTAAAGCCGCTCTCATTTACAAATTTCTCCGCACAACAACTTCAGCCCGACCAAAATCTAAGGTAGAGGAGCAATGGGAATGTGATTTTGCCACTTCCTGGCCAACTTCTCTCTGGGATAAATTATGGACCAAACTTCGTAAATCTTCTAGAGCTGCCACTCTCACACAAACACTTTTCCTTCTTTACAACAGACTTCTTTTTACACCACACATGTTGAGTAAAAAGTTCTCCTCCGTCTCTGATCTCTATTGGTCCTGTTCTTCACCAACTGCTACTCTATTCCACATGCTTTTCTCTTGTACTGTCATTCATACTTTTTGGAAGCAAATTTGGTCCCAAATTAATGATATCTTTCACACTCAAATCCCCTTTTCTTTTACTCATATATTTTTTAGGGAGTCTCTCTCCTTTTTGGGATGACATTACATTCAATGCTCAGATCATTGATTTATTGTTAGCTGTCGCTTTCCAACAAATTACTGTTAATTCGAAAAAATGGATGAATCTCTCATTCAGAGCTTGGTGGTACAATGTTTGCCATAATCATAGACTGGATACTGCCTTTGTTTTTCCTCCTCATATGGAAATGAAACGTAGTAATTTGTGGCTTCCTATAACGATATACCTTGTATGTGCTGAACGATCATCTCAATTGTCTCCCACTCAGCAAGAAGTCTCTAAGCCCCCTTGATTGACCTCATCGTTCTTATGCATTTTATCTTTACCGTGTTTTACTACTGTCTCTTTTATTATCTTTTTATTGTTCAGCCTCATTTGTCTCTCCACAGCCCGTTCTAATTATTATAATTGATGTAATGCTTTACTTGCATACCATTACTCCTATTTTGTATAATTTTTATTTATTGATTGACACCTTTTCTTGTTTAATAAAATTCTTTTGAACTTAAAATGAATTACAGTGTTGAAATGCAAAGACTTTCGGTACAACATGCTGTTGATTGGGACATGAGCATCTGAGTATTTGAAAAACAAGGGTGTTTTAGTCATCTGGGGTCTTGGTTAATTGAGTACATTGCTGTTTGATATTCCAAGCACTCCAGTTTCCCTTTAGGATTTTTCTTGCCTAAAAACGTGTTGTTTGATATTGTATATACCTCTCATACTCTCAGGGGTTATTGGGAGAACCCCATGCATATATGGGTGTAGTCCTGAAGAGAGAGCACTCTTCTTGAAAATGACGTATAGGACACAAGGCCTAATACCTTTATTTTTTTACATTATACATACTAGTGTTCATGTATTCATTCCGAGATTACATTTTACTTCCCTTTAAAGACAAAGGTAAATATATATTGACGTCTGACACATCTTCTTAGGCTAGGTTTCTACTGGTCTTTGTAGGTGGCTTGCGTTGCAAGACCTGCCCTGTGTTTGGCCTGCAGCAGACATCTTCCCCAGCTGACAAATTTGGTCTGGCTGTATGAGGAGCAGTAAAAAGAACATTATCACAATATTTAAAAAAAATAATACCTGAGTTTGAGAATGACTAGCTAGACCATTACCAGTTTCTTACTTAGAATTTTGAGAATTGTAATATGACATAAGCATATTTAAATTCAGCAAAATGCAAAACAGAAAACATGAACTGGATTACTTACACGAAACAAAGAAAGATTACATTTAGGGAGAGTTAGGGGTGCTTTTTGATGTTTCTGACCTGACAAATCATAGTATCATCTGTAAAAGTCTAGTGTGCTCTCCAGGAAGAACACTAGCAAACTCAATGTAACTTCTCCTCCACCAGCCTCCTCACATCATGCCATGTTTTCCATTATGTCCTCCATGGCCCGGGCATCCTCTTTGAATGTGTGTACTGCACCAGTCACCTACTGTCATAAGGATGTCTTCTGGGCTCTACTGTGGTAGAATGGAGGCAGCCTATGTAGTTGTGTATAATTTATCACAAAAATTGAAACTACAAGGATTGTTCCCTTTCTCAGTGAACGTTCTCTTTCTCCTCAGCACAGGCTGCATACTTGCAGGCTCAAGGGTCCCAAAGAGAGCTGCATGCAAAGGATCAGTAGGCAAATTCTGATGAGGAAAGACCTCACTATCATTTACCTATGGCCAGCTCACTTCACAGGTGGTTGTAAGTGAAGTTGTGCCAGGTGTGTCTGATTGCTTTCAGGCATATAGGACTCCTATTCACTACCATATAGAGTCTCTGTTCAAATGCAGATTCTCCACCTCAAATAGGAAGTCTCTACCAAAAATAACTTACAGTCATAAGTTAGATGTAATAACTTTATGGTTGCAAATTGTAACTATTCATATTTCAATCCCACAATTTTAGGGGGTGAAGACGTGTGTGCTACACTTTTATAGTAAACTTACTCAAAAATGTATTCATTCTAAAGTGTAAGCTACCTTTGTGAAACAGGCTTTCACTGCACTGATATCTATTCAAGAACCAACAAGTCTTAAATACATTCAAGCAGCCTTGCAGTGCATCAAAAGTATAAGCAATGTATTGCACTGCAGCAAAAACGTTCTGAAGCGCTATTTTCACCAAAGGCTATTAACAATTGGTATAATCGCCAGAGCTCATGCAAAAAAAATCCTACAAAAATGAGCCCCCAGGATATTGCCACTTATTAGATGGATATTTAGATGCAGTGTTTTGTGTACCTATAACCAGACAAGTAAGATGTATGATAACACATACATCATTTTACATGTAGATATCCCAAGATATGCAGGTAGCTTGTGTGGCTGTTCTTGGTTTCATTTGGTATATGGATTTAGTGCAAAGCCAAAATAAGCTATAGTATATAATGTGTTTTTAGACAAATTCTAGGGGTATTTGTGAAATTCTGTCCTATAGAAACATCGGTGCATGCATTAATAGTAGAATGTGGCCGTACATGGCACTATAAAATATTTGAAATCCTCAACCATCAACACTTAGCAATAAATACAGTTTGAGCACAGTCCTGCACTCTCCCCGACAGCTCATGTGATCCGTTGCTGAAGCCTTATGTGTTTGAGGCTGCTGCTGTTCAGAGTACTGTTCTTTTTTATTTGTATTGACGCTTGCTTTCATTTCTCCTGTATTTTTTGTCACCGTCGGTTAATTTTGCCACTGTCTTTTTTAATTTTGTACCACCATACCTGCTCTTGCCCCCTCGCTCCATCCCCATCCCATGCTTCCCGCCACTGCACACACGGCCCCTCCCCTCTACCCATGACCATTTTCCCGCCTCTTAGCTGAGCGTCCCTCTGCTCCCCTACATAATGCAGATGGTTGCACGGGAACGCCGCTGGCGTGCCGAAGAAGCGCCTGATGCAAGCCCCTCTGCGCCTGTCCATGACCTGAACACAGCTAGTGAGAGGAACCCTGGCTTACCCAGTTCCCACCGCTACGATTTTAACATCTACCTAATTGCACTCAACCCCGGAAGACACACCGACTGCGGAAGAGCCTCTAAACACCCATGGAGAGTTTGTGTCATGACATACAAGACCCCCTTCTGACTCTCCACATCCAGCACGAGTGACCCCCACTCCGACACAGAACACCTCCTGAAGGACTGGGTTCTTTAAGACCCAGCGGTGCCAGGGCACAACACCTGAAACCTTTGTGGGTAACCTGCATCGGCGTACGAATCACAGAGACACGGGACACTTCCTTCGACGTCAAAGATTCAAGGTTTATTTGCTGCAGGGAACACAGAGATCACGACAAGTACACCACGTGCAACTTGGGGAGACTGCTTCAAATTGGTTCTGTGGATCGCTCCTTTTATACAGTTTTTACCCATAGGACAACATGGCACACAAAAGTTTACAACCCGGTTCTCATCATTATCCCCCAGAGGGGTCGCTTTGGTCACTTTGAAACACATGAGGTCCGGAACATAAGTGCGGAAACATTTGGCGGTTCCCAACTGTAAAAACCATCTTCCCATCATTAGCGAATTCCAATCAGCAGTAAAACAGATCGAAATAGGAACGAGGACAGGTGTAGAGGAAGACGGAGACAATGGGGAGATCGGAAAGGGTGTAAAAGGGGAGGTATCGGGAAACACGAGATACAGGCATCAAAGGGACGTGCCTAATGAGATGCACGGCTGAGACAATAAGTCCGTGCGGCAAGATGAGCCTCGAGCGGCGCCATCTGCCTTACAGTAGCAACCCCCTCGTCATAAAGACATTCACAAAGAACATGTGTCTTCCGCAAATATCTTGGGAGTCCCAGGGTCGCGAAGCGGACAACGTCCGTTCGCTGGCTACTTGAGGGCAAGAGACAAAATGGATGCCGTATCTAAGATGGAACCCGTGGGTACAGATGAAAAACCCACATAACAAACGAACGGTTTAAGTTAGCACAGCGAAACTGCGCACACTTACTAAACTCGTCATTTGCGGTTCATAGATACCAGACTCGACCATATTCGTGCGAGTAGAAAACACCACTTACAATTGTTACGGAACCTCAGACGCTCCTTTTGCCCTCATGTAGGCAAGCACTAGTCAGAATCATATTCGATATTCATCAGACCATCGAGATGTTGCTGTAGCATAGCTCTGTCCAACCGAGTCCCCTTGGTAACAGGTGGTTGTCTCATACACGTTGTAGCACAGAGGCCACATAAGGCAGGACCACACTGCACACAAAGGCAACACGTGAACAGGAACACTACAACGACTCCGATGATCATCAGAATCTTCCAAGCCCAAGTCGACATCAGGCCCCAAAACCATCCAAGTAGCGTCCAATCCCCTACATCCACGTGTATGGATTCGGAGATCTTATGCAACCTCGAGATGGCTTGATAGACAGTAGGAGCATTATCTGGAATGAAAATGCAGCAGCTCGAATGGATCACCTTACATACCCCACCTCGATCTGCTAAGATGACATCTAAAACCATACGGTTTTGTAACGTCATAAGTCTCTCCGCCTGAAGTTCTGTGGTGATATTACCAAGGGCACTGGCAGTAATATTAGCTGTCGATTCTACCACCCGAGTCAACTGTCTCAGGTTCCTACTATTGACCATAGGTCCCCAAAACGGGAGGAAACCCTTGAAAAAGTCTCCTGCCTCTTGACCGGCAGTATCCTCTTCGCTAATTACGCCTCGTATAACTCTAGTCTTATGATAATCGGCATCTACAGTAAACGTCGGAGGCAACAGATTTGCAATGAAACATGAGCCCATGAAGTCAGCGGGCAACCATGTGTATGCACGATCATAGCAGATAAAGTATGTACCCTTGGCAGCCAGAAACACAGGGGACGAGAACATCGGCAGAATGTAATTTTCAGTGCAAGCACTTGCTCCAAGTCGGGCTTGCGATCTTCGGCCACGACCCATAAGACAAAAATTACCAGTGTGGGGTACGACCCATATCGGAGGCGAGCTTTTAAGCTGCTTTTCGCTAGTGAACGCACTATATTCACCTCTACTTAGGACTCTATAGGCTTGTACCTCTTCTTCGGGAATAAGCGAGGGATCATAGATATCACTATCTAAATCCTCTATTGCTATCGACAAAGGTTTTTGATACGAGGTAGGACCAGAGTAGGGGGAACGTGGTTCTCGAATGGGGTGGAAACCCAGTGCGCTTCGAAACATTGTTTGAAATGCTCGAGCTGACCCTTGGGAACTATACGGTAACACCAGATATGGAATTCCCTTATCCGTAGTATGTGGCATCAACCCACACACCCAACAATTGGTAGTGTTAACCACTAACTGATGCTGATGGAGGAGCTGAATAAAGGAATTGTTGCGGAATTCTACACGTCTAGCCTGCTCGTGTTCCGGTAACATATGAAAGGAATGAGGAGAAACAGTAGAGGTAAGATTAGAGTCAGGAGTAGGAGTAGGTGTAGCAGGTAAGAAGTAAGACATCGTGTAATACACCCCACCCGCCAATAATGCAGAAGCAGTCAAGAATAATACAAACAGTTGGAATATAAAACATTTGGTACGACTGAGTTGCTGCAGCTTGAATCTGTGGACTTGAGCTCCCTCCAAATCATTCAGCTTCGAGAATGCCATTCCCTACGACCGTCCGCAACGTTTCTTGACGCACTTCGTTCTGTGCAGCAATAGTCAATCCCTAGGAGTTCCCAGGAACCGACAGCCTTTAACCTAGCGTCAAGACCTACTGTCCAGAAGGAAGTACGCGCGCGGCCCTACGGCCTTCAATGCACAATATGCATGTATGCAAAAACAAAGTCTCTCAGCTGTAAAAGCAAAAATACAAGGAATGAAGCTCAATATATGCACAAAATAATTACAGTAATATAAATGTTCAAAACTGATCACGGAAACGGGATAATGCACTTGTCAATACAGAAAAGCAAGATCTTTTTATTTGTCCTTAGTGCGAGATCGCAAAAAGTATCGGGTTTTCCCAGGACGTGTCTGCTCGTCAAACAAAGGATCCGTTGAAGAGACAGCGTCCTGCTGATCAGTTGAGTGTTCTGGTCTCGAGTCTTTTGATGCTAATTGTTCAACAGTGTCTTTCTGCTGCGCTGAGGGTTCTTCAACAAGCTGTGCGTCGCTAAAAGGCACAAACGCCGACAATGTTTCTGTTTCAGATGACGCAATGCCTCTCCTTACCCACGGGTCTGCTGGCAAAGGGATGGGGACTCTTTTGGTGTGCGTGGCATGCACCCAATTCTTACGTCCCTCAAGACGAACGGCAGTCCTCGTGGCCAGGAGCACTTGGTAGGGTCCGGTGAACCTCGGGTCCAGGTTAGTTTTGCGTGAAAAGTTCCTTGTCACCACCCAGTCTCCGGGCTGGAGCTGGTGGCCTGGACCCTCCGTCTGCGTCGGCAATGCGTCGTAAACCTGTTGGTGAATTAACCTCAGTTTAGCAGTCAAGTCATGTAGATAATCGATCAACATTGGGTACTCAAGATCAGAAAACATTCCTGGCCTAGGAACCCCCCACACATTCGCAGGGCGGCCGAACAATATTTCATAGGGACTAAGCCCTACTCGGGAGTGTACAGTCGCCCTAGTTGACAGTAATGCTAAAGGTAAAGCGTCAGGCCACGAAAGACCAGTCGTAGCCTGAATCTTCGCTAACTTTAGTTTGAGGGTGCCATTGTACCCTTCAACCAATCCAGCTGACTGGGGATGATTGGCGCTGTGGAATTTCTGATTAATTCCAAGGCCCTTACACACACTCTTCATCACACTTCCAACAAACTCACTTCCGTTATCCGACCACACGACTCTAGGCATTCCATACCGAGGAAAATATTCCTTCAGTAGGATTTTCGCAGTAGACAAAGCAGTATTGTCTTTGAGGGGATAGGCCTCGATCCATCGGGAGAATGCGCAAACCACAACTAAAACGTATTTCAGGTTATTGCATCGCTCCATATGGATGAAGTCTAGTTGAATCACCTCAAAGGGATACGAAGGGGGAGCAAAACTGCCAGGAGGAGTTGGGGTTCCTTTGCCAGGATTGTACATTATACACACCATACAATTCTTCACCAGACGTTCAGCACATTTCGTAATGCCATCATTCTTCCACACAGGAGATAGCAACTTGCAAATACCTTTCGCGCTAATATGTGCTAACCCATGCGCCATTGTCACAACGGCCAGCACATACGCATCCGGCAACATCCATCTTTTCTGATCCGACAAATCAATCCAACAACCATTCGCATCCAACTTTCCCGTACTTTCTTTCCACTTCGTCTTTTCAGTCTCGGTGGCCTCATTCTGAATTGCTTTCACACTCTCGATAGTGTCTTCACACATACTCGATTCTGTAGGCCACCTAACCGAACTCGTCACATACATTCGAGTGCTAAGGTTCCGGGCAGTCTCCTTAGCAATCTCATCCGCAAACGCATTACCACGACCAACATCATCCGTCACCTTACGATGCGCACTACACTTAACAATCGCAACTTGCGTAGGCAAAGTCAATGCATCCAAAAGATCATTCACAAGCTGGCCATGCTGTATCTTCGTACCGTGCGACGTCAAGAAACCTCTCTCTCTCCACAATCGTCCAAAACTGTGAGCGACACCAAACGCGTATTGGCTGTCGGTAAACACATTCACACGTTTCCCTTTCGCTAACACACGCGCTCTAGTAAGAGCAATCAGCTCCGCAGCTTGGGCAGAATTCTGATTCAACCTTGCAATCTCAACAACAGTATTCAATGTTACAACAGCATAAGCAGTAGTCACATCGCCATTCGGCAACTTAAAACATGACCCATCCACATACAAAGTACCATCCGGATCTTCCAATGGGGTGTTTTTAAGGTCCACTCGACCTTTTGTTTCCTCTTCAGTCCTCAAGTAGCAGTCATGTTCTGCTACTTCATCTGACTCTGTGCTAATTGGTAACAGAGTTGCCGGGTTCAGAACGTTACAACGTTTTATCTGAATGTGGCTTGCCAAGAGCGTCAATTCGTACCCAGACAACCTCGCACTCGTCAAGTGCTGATTTTTCGTTCGATTCAAAAGAGTATCGACTGCATGCGGAACCATCACCGTAAGCATATTATCCATGACCAATCCTGCTGATTGTCGGATGGAGACCGCAGCTGCCGCTGTTGCTCGTAAACAACTCGGCAATGCTCTAGCTACTGGGTCCAAGGTCGAGGAAAAATATGCACATGGACGTTGCTTACCACCAAAAGGTTGCGTTAGAACACTCAAAGCACAACCCTCTCTCTCGTGAACATATAACGTAAACGGCTTACTGTAGTCAGGAGTACCTAACACAGGAGCCGAACACAATGAATCACGCAGTTCAGAAAAACTTTTCTGACATTCTTCCGTCCATGGTAAAGGAGTTGAAACATCCTTGCACGTAAGAGCCACCAATGGTTTCGCTAGCAATGAAAAATTAGGAATCCATTGCCTACAGTACGACGTGATACCTAGAAAGGCACGCACATCTCTTTGGGTTTTTGGCACAGCCATTCGCGCAATCGCTGCAATTCTCTCTGGGGTCAATCTCCTTCCCTCCTTTGACAATAAGTGACCTAGATAGGTTACTTCTTGACAACAATATTGGAGTTTAGAAGGTGACACCTTGTGATTTAACTCACAGAGATGTTGCAGCAACGACACCGTAGCAATTTTGCAAATGTCCTGAGTATCAGCAGCCACCAATAAATCGTCGACGTATTGGATCAAGGCCGCACCAACCGGCAACCTGAATGCGTCCAGTTGACCCTTCAAGGCTTGGCTGTAAATAGATGGACTTTCACAGTAGCCCTGAGGAGCGCGTTTGAACCGGAAGCTACGTCCACCGAGAGAGAAACCGAAAAGGTCCCTGCTCTCCTCGGCAATCGGGATGCTGAAAAACGCATTTTTCAAGTCAATCACCGAAAACCATGATGCAGAAGCTGGAATCAGAGTCAGTAGCGCCGTGATGTCAGGCACAACGGGAAATTGAGGAACCACAATTTAATTTACCTCCCGTAAATCGATAACAAAACGATAAACAGGCGGTTTTGAAGGATCAGTACGTTTAAGAATGGGCAGCACAGGGCTGTTGCACACGTTTCCCCGAGTCTCTTCAATAACATCTTTCTCGATCAAATCATAGATGATCGCCAACAGTGCTCGTTCACCATCAAGGGAGATACGATATTGGGGAATACGTGGCAGTCGCACATTAGATTTCAACTGAACAACATAAGGGGAGATATCAAGTAGGCCCACGTCATTTGGACCTGTTGCCCACAAAGACGCAGGAAGAGAACTCAATTCCGGTGGGAGCTTATCGAGGGACAAATACATAGGAGAGACAACCCTCTCTCCTAACGTAAGCTTTACACCCGCAGGAGAACAATACAAAGTTGCGTACAAACGTTTAAGCAAATCCAGGCCCAAAAGATTTTCACCACAACCCGTAGTCAAAATCAACGGAGCGTCTAGCTCACGTGGCCCAATTTTAAGGGGCAAAGGGCGCGAAACTGGATTGCTAACGGGGGCGCCAGAGAATCCAACTGAAACATTTGTTAAGCCAGACAAAGGTGCGCCAGGGAGTTTCAAATGCATGATAGAACTTTTCGCTGCACCAGTGTCCAACAGAAAAGGCTCAACGACGCCCGATGTAGCAACTGCGACGTAAGGCCCTCTCTGATCAACCGGAACTGATACCACTACCTCTCCTTGTCTATGGCTGTCCTAGTAATTACTGTCGTCAGTTCCCTGATCGACGTAATAATCGTCTACATTGTACTGCGCAGATCGTCCTTGCGATGATCCACGTTGATCGAAACAATTAGTAGAATTAGACGAGTTGTCTGAGCGATCATTCTGAGCACCACGACCTCTACCACGTGATGTTTGCTGCGAACCACCACGACCTCCTCTAGATGAGTTACCACTATTACGTTCATTCAAAACGGGGCAATTGAATTTAATGTGTCCCTCCTGTCTACAATAAGCACATTGATTGTACCCTAACGAGGATCTTTGGGAGGAGGAGTCATTACGGGTTTGGGATCTGTTCGATTGTGGCTGTGACCGATTCTGTTGCGAATTATTCTGATTTGACCGCGGAGGATACGCTTGTTGCAACAACACTTTAGTTTTGAGCTCTTTCGTCTTTTTATCAGCACGGTCGTTCTCTTCTTTTTCTCTATTCTCATAGTATTGTGCCGTAGCCAATATCTGAGCCGAAGTAGAAACGGCCCATGCACTTTCCGAATTCCTTAATTTATTGCTCAAATCGGGCAATAAATTCGAAACAAATTTATCCACAAACAATCTCTGACCACCCTCGGTACCCATATCCTGTCCACTATGGTCAATGAATGCTTCCTCGAACCTCGTAAAGAAGTCGGAAACACTCTCATCCTTCTTTTGCTTACAAGCTGACAATTTGTCCCAATTCACTCTCATAGCTGGCATAAGAGTTTTCATTAATGTTATTATTCTTTGAGGGAGAGCAGCAATCAACTGTTCAGGCTTAGCGCCACCAACTTGCAACCCATCTGCCGCTACAATGGCCGCCCAATCACCACCTAGTTCGTTTGCGTGATTTTCTTGACGAATCTTAGCCCATACCGGTTGCGGTACGACATTGCCAAACAACATGTCGATATCGGCAAGATTCATTACCGTAGCATCTACGAGCTGCGATAATTCTTTGTAATACCCTGCAGGATTTTTGCGAGGGTCAGGCAAAGATTGCTTCACCTGTAACACTTCCGATCTTTTCCATGGGAGATGTATCCATACTCTCTGGAAATACGGCGGGACCGGAGGGGCAGCTGCGGGGTTACCTGGCATCCAAACCGGTGGAACTTCACGCATAGGGAATTGACCAGACTCATCTGGCTGTTTTTCGATATCTTCAACAAACAATGCATGAGGTATCGGAGCGGGACGAAGAGATAGCAACCGCTCAACAGCACGTCGAACGTTAGTATCCACTATCAGTCCATTTGCGAACTGAAGCTGAAGGTCAGACAAAGCGGTGAGCACCTCGTCAGGCGCATCAGCCGCTATTTGATCATAAAGGAACTTGCACATTTCATTAAACACATATCTCTGGGTTGGTATATTGAATTGACAAAATGTTTTGAGGACAACACGGGGTGGACACCTAAGAGGATTTACCATCCAACCCATCGCCATATTATATAACGCAACGCGTTCTCTGTTTCCAGGAAGCTGACTACGTCTCTGAGGACCATCAGAACCAGCGGACCCATGAACAGGTCCGAGCGAATGAAAGAAGCTAGCCGCAAGAGGAGAATTGCGACTACGAGTAGAGGGAGAAGCATACGATACAGGACTAACAAGAGAAAGGGTAGAGACAGTAGCAACAGCAGGGGTTAACAAAACAGGAGCAGTAGCAGGAGCAGTAGCGGGAACAGGAGTATGTGGAAGCGGAGGAGCAGTAGGAATAGAAACAGACAAAGGAGCAGGAACAGTCGGAAGAACGGGTGCAGGTTGAGGAACAGGCGGAGGAGGAATAGGCGGTAGAATAGGTACGGCAGGGACCACAGGAGCTGCGGTACCCTGTACGTACGGAGGTGGCGACTTCATAAGATAAGACATTAAGGGATCCTCAACTGGCTCTTCCTTCTTTTCCGACTCCGTAGGCAAAGCGGGGTAACATTTATCTACAGTCATACGCTGTAATCGGTCAAACACTTCCTTATCCTTAACCTCCTTATCTCGCTGAAATTGCTCTGCTTTCTTCACTATGGTAGCAACATTATCTCGCTGATTACGTTTAGTCTGTCTGATTTCTTTCTGTCGGGCTTCTTTGCGCCACAACCGAAAGGCATCAAACATGGCCGGCCTTGACTTTCTTTCGAACAATTTAATCTCTAGATTATCTAAGATCGGAGCCTCGAAGCTACCATGAGGTGGCCAACGAAGGTCGCCGTCCTTTTTCGTATATTTAATCCAGTAATCGTTAAAGGTAACTGGGCCTAGCCCATGCTTACTATAGAGCTCATACGTGGGAGTTCCAACCGGAGGTATCGGACACGAGTCCTCCAGTCGGGAATCCATACCACAAGGTCTGAAACAACTAAACAAAGTACTGCGACCAGGCATCTTGCCCACTAGCCGAGTTTCACAAACTTCAAGGGTTACGGGATTTACCAAGTCCCAGCAAAGAACAAAACCCTCGGTTTTTGGCGGCTGCAGTCGTCAAACAACACAACAAAGTACGCTAGCAAAGTGTCACCGACAAAAACACTCACACAGCGCTAACAACAAAAACACTCGCTAAAGTGTCAACAACCAAGCACTATGGGAGCGACCCACAAATACTTAACTCAAAAATCGATGGCGTCACCAGGAAGGCCCGTCAATCGTCTCGCTATACCAAGGTCTACGCCAGGCGCCAAAACAGGTCTACAGTCAGGGCAGCAGTCCGTCGCAGCCGTCCGGAGGCGGGAATCTTCGCGGGAAAAGTCTTCGGGCCACTTATTTCGACAACAGGATCGATGAAGCGGAGTGCACCTTCCCTCGGAGATTTCACACGAAGTTCCTCACGATCGTCGGGCTTGGACCGGTACCACTGATGCAGCCCCACGTTGGGCGCCAACTGAAGGACTGGGTTCTTTAAGACCCAGCGGTGCCAGGGCACAACACCTGAAACCTTTGTGGGTAACCTGCTCCGGCGTACGAATCACAGAGACACGGGACACTTCCTTCGACGTCAAAGATTCAAGGTTTATTTGCTGCAGGGAACACAGAGATCACGACAAGTACACCACGTGCAACTTGGGGAGACTGCTTCAAATTGGTTCTGTGGATCGCTCCTTTTATACAGTTTTTACCCATAGGACAACATGGCACACAAAAGTTTACAACCCGGTTCTCATCATTATCCCCCAGAGGGGTCGCTTTGGTCACTTTGAAACACATGAGGTCCGGAACATAAGTGCGGAAACATTTGGCGGTTCCCAACTGTAAAAACCATCTTCCCATCATTAGCGAATTCCAATCAGCAGTAAAACAGATCGAAATAGGAACGAGGACAGGTGTAGATGAAGACGGAGACAGTGGGGAGATCGGAAAGGGTGTAAAAGGGGAGGTATCGGGAAACACGAGATACAGGCATCAAAGGGACGTGCCTAATGAGATGCACGGCTGAGACAATAAGTCCGTGCGGCAAGATGAGCCTCGAGCGGCGCCATCTGCCTTACAGTAGCAACCCCCTCGTCATAAAGACATTCACAAAGAACATGTGTCTTCCGCAAATATCTTGGGAGTCCCAGGGTCGCGAAGCGGACAACGTCCGTTCGCTGGCTACTTGAGGGCAAGAGACAAAATGGATGCCGTATCTAAGATGGAACCCGTGGGTACAGATGAAAAACCCACATAACAAACGAACGGTTTAAGTTAGCACAGCGAAACTGCGCACACTTACTAAACTCGTCATTTGCGGTTCATAGATACCAGACTCGACCATATTCGTGCGAGTAGAAAACACCACTTACCACTTCCAGAACCAGACCAGCCCCAGAATCACGCTATGTGGCACTCTCATCTACAGACCATTGGGCCCTAACACCCAGTCTGCAACCACCATTGCCGAGCTCGCCACACCCCACGCAATCACCTCCACGGACAGCACTCTTCTAGGGGACCTACATTTTCAACTCGGCAACCACAGCCACCCCCTCCCCATCACTCTCCTTGACAGCCTCGCCCAACCTCAGATTGAAGCAGCTGGACAATACACCCACACACTGGGCTAAATACACTCTAGACCCCATCTTCGCGGGAGGAACAAACATCTGTTTCATCCACACTACCCAGCCACCCTGGACGGACCACCACTGCATCCATTTCACCATCAACATCACCACCGCTGCCAAGCCTGCCCCAAGACTGCCACAAAGAAACTGGAGGAAGGTCAGAGAGGAATTCCTCATCACCACCCTCTGCCAAGACCCCCCTGTGCCACAGCCAACAGCAACTCCGCAGCCACAGGACTTTACCACTGGATCTCACTGACATACTCGTACCCCTCTGGCACCCCGCAAAGCAATACCCACTGAAAGCCGCCTGGTTCACCAGTGATCTACAGGAAGCCAGATGTGCTTGCAGATGCCTAGAGAAAACCTGGCAAAACCAGAAAACCTCAGGAAGCACAGAACAACCACAGGAGCCCCATAAATGGACCTTCAAAAGAGACAAAGTCCATACCGATGCGAGCAACACCATGGACTTGTTCAGTGTCATACAGCAACTCACCAAACCACCCAGCAAAGCCCCAGACGTCACACCTTCCCAGCAACTCTGCGACAAGCTCAGCTCATACTTTCACCAGAAAATCAAGTACCTCTACGATAATTTAAATGAACCATCGCTGGACATCACCTCTGCCCCTTGGTGGCTGATAAGCCTACCATCATGACCTGGAATCCCGGCACCGTCGAACACATCACCACTACCATGCATAAAACCCTCTCAGGAGCCCCTACTGACCTCTGCCCACTGCACATATTCAACAGAGCCGCCATCGCACCCGGACTTGGACTTACCATCAACACATCCTTCACATCTGGCATCTTCCCAGATGACTGGAAGCAGGCTAAGGTTAAACTTCTCCTCAAGAAGCCCATGGCCGAACCAACAGACCTGAAAAACTACTGGCCGATCACTCACCTCCCTTTCGCGGCCAAAGTCACTGAAAGACTTGTGAACGCTCAGCTGACCTACTTCATTGATGAGAACTCCATCCTAGACACCTCCCACTCTGTATTCTGCAATAACCTCAGCACGAGACCGCCCCCCTTGCTGCCACAGATGACATCCGCATGCTACTAATTCAGAGACACACTGCAGCCCTCATCCTTCTAGACCTCTTTGCAGCCTTTGACACCATGTCTCATCGCAACCTCGCAGCCAGACTTCACGACGCTGGGATAGAAGGAGTTGCCCTTGACTGGATCTGATACTTTCTCTCATGCAAAATCCAGAGGATAAGACTCCCTTCCTTCCTCTCTGAACCCACCAGCATCAACTGCGGAGCACCCCAAGGCCCCACACGCTTCAACATCTAAATGGCCCCCCTTGCCACCATCGTTAGACAGCATGGGCTCAGCATTGTTTCCTACGTGGATGACACCCAGCTTATCCTCTCAATCACAAAGAATCCTGAGGACACCAGACTCTGCTTCCAGGAGGGAATGAAGAACATGGCTGCCTGGATGAAAGACAGCTTCCTAAAGAGGACCCTATCCTCGGACCCTGCAACTCCACCTGGGACAACTCCTATTGACCCTCTGCCCTTGGGAACCCACCAACCTATACAGACCACGCACAAAATGTCGGCATCATCCTCGATTCTTCCCTCTCCATGAACCGCCAGATCAACGCCATCGCCTCCACCAGTTTCAACTGCCTGTGCATCCCCCGCACGACCTTCAAATGGACCCCCGTGATTGCAGAAAAATCATCACCAACGTGCTCATAAGAAGCAGACTGGACTACGGCAATGCCATATATGCCAGAATCAACAGATATCTCCTACACAGGCACCTGACCGTCCAGAATGCCACCACCAGACTTGTCCTCGGGACTCCATGCCACAAGCACATGACCCAACACCTCCACTGGCTCCCTGTCGTGAAGAGGGTCAACTTCAAAAGTCTCATCCATGCCTACAAATCCCACAACAATATCGCACCCAAATACCTCAATGAGAGATTATCCTTCCGTGTACCCAAGAGGAGCCTCTGCAGAGCTTTCTACCACATCACAGCCAAGACCTGGCACGAGCTCCCCGTGAACATCAGATGCTCCCCAACCCTGCACACATTCAGGAAGGACCTCAATACCTGTCTCTTCGACTGATCGGGAGATCCCCCTCCTCATCCCCCAGTGCCTTGGGACCCTCAGGGGTGAGTAGTGCACTTTACAAACCCCTGATTAATTGATTGACTGATTGAGCTCAAAGAACAGCTGATCCGGTCCTATAAGACTATGAAGGGTAAGAAAATATTGATTTGATTTGTTTTGTTATTTGTGTTTTCAATATACATACAAAAGGACTTTTGCATTTTAATAACACCAATATTGAACATTACAGTGCTGATAATGGAGCACTAAGAGTGAGCAAGTGATAAATAATTAAATTACACAATTGAATTGAATACAGAATAATTGGTCAGGAAAGTCGACAAAATAGCATTTCCTACTTCTAGGTTTTCAAATTGGGACTGTTTTAATACAGTGAGCAAAGGTGTAAAGGAACCCAGGTTAATGCTGATTTGTTATTTGATTTGCACTGTCCCTTTTCGGACAGTTCACTTGATTTGCAAAAAAAAGAAAACGTTTTGTTTATTTAACAAAATATGAGTAACAATATCCCCTTCTTAATTTCAAGAATATCCTAAGGAAATCTGGCTTCCAAACATCAAAAGATCCTATGCAAAACTAAGAAGGACCAATCCACCAGGATTCATATCTGTGGCATACTTTGGCAACATAAAGTAAACAATGTAAAATATTGTTTGAATACTAATGGATTTACAGCCTGCTAAATCACCCTTTCAATGATTAATGAGCAAGGTAAAATATTTGAGAATGTAAAAGTACATTTAAAAAAATAACATTATTGGAGACGAGTGAGCGCGCAAACCAAGATGGCCACCCCCCGGTGAGCTCCTCATTGTATTAGCCCTTAATTGCCGATTTTGGAATGATTAACTTCCTGAATATTCTTTTAAATACTGGCAGCAATGTTCTGAAGGGTATAGTGACTGCTGTGGTGATTGTCCAGCCTTACAGAGCATCAGAGGCTGTTCCTCCTACATCCTTGTGCTGCATCAACCTCTTCACCAAGGTACTGCCCAGCATTCCAGTCAGAGGGGCGGAGTATTATTCAGGAAAGGGTAAGGCTTTGGCCTAGCCACTCCCATAGTCAGTTTTTAGCTGCTGCACCAGCCTCTATTGAAAGATTTTCTCTTCAGTATTAACTTTTCCCCACATATTGATTATATTTGTCTGCTCAATTTTTATGTTGCGAGATATGGAGGACAAAAATGTACAATCAATCAATCAATCAATCAATCAATACACTTGTAAAGTGCATTACATACCCGTGAGGGTCTCTATGTGCTGTAGGGGGGTTCTGCTCCTATTCAAATAGCCAGGTCTTGAGGAGTCTTCGGAAGGCCAGTAGATCTTGGGTCTGTCGTAGGTTGGTGGGGAGGGTGTTGGAGGTCATGGTGGCAAGGGGAGAGAAGGATCTGCCACAGTCGTTCATTCTTCAGATGCGAGGGACTGTGGCAAGGGCGAGGCCGGCAGAGCGGAGCTGGCGGTGGGGGTGTAGAAACTGAGTCGTCTGTTGAGGTATGCTGGGCCGATGTTGTGGAAGGCTTTGTGGGAGTGGATGAGGAGCTTGAAGGTTATCCTCTTGATGATGGGGAGCCAGTGCAGGTCCCTTAGGTGGGGTGGTGGGGTGCAATGTGGCTGCAGCGGAGGATGTCAAGGATAAGACATGCCGAGGCATCCTGGGTGCATGCAGTCGTCTCAGGAGCTTGGCTGACGTTCCAGCATAGAGGGCCTTTTCATAGTCCAGCCTGCTGCTGATGAGGGCCTGCGTGACTGTTCTTCTAGTTTCAGTAGGGATTCACTTGAAGATCCTGCGGAGCATTCGGAGGGCATTGAAGCAGGATGAGGAAACTGCATTGACCTGCTTAGTCATAGAGAGGGTGGAGACGAGGATGACCCCTAGGTTGCAAGCGTGGTCAGTGGGTGTCGGGGTTGTTCCTAGTGTTGTCGGCCACCAGGAGTCATCCCAAGCTGAAGGGGTAGAGCCTAGGATGAGGACCTCCACATTGTCCGAGTTCAGCTTCAGCTGGCTGTTTCTCATCCATTCGGCGACGCATTTCATTTCTTCAGGAGGTTGGTCATGGTGGTGTGAGGGTCTTTGGTGAGGAAGAGGATAAGCCGGGTGGCATCAGCATAGGAGATGATGTTGAGGTTGTGCTGTCATACAACGTGGGCGAGGGCTGCCATGTAGATGTTGAACAGCGTTGGGCTGAGGGATGAGCCCTGGGGTATGCCGCAAATGATCTCAGTGGCATCGGAGTGGAAGGGGGAGGAGGACGCTCTATGTTCTGCCGGAGAGGAAGGAGGTGGTCCAGTCCAGAGCCTTCTCTTGGATCTCACACAATAAGAGGAAACAACATATTTCTCCTCCCCCTGTTAAATCTAAAGTGGTGGAATCTAGTGAACCTTCCTTGTGCAAAAATATGGCCAGTGTGTCATTGATGATTTTTGACAATGAAATTAAAATTAAAGACAATAAAAGTTGAAATTGATAATTTGTCACTGCTTATGGCAAAAATATCTCCTATGTCTGCTCTTCTTCAGGATTTGGAAATCGTAACAGACAGTATAACCTGCACATTTTTAATTTACTAGAAGACGTTGAAGGTTCTGATTGTAGAATATATTTTGAACATTTAAAACCTGGTCTTTTGCACATAACATTTCCTGAGAAATTTGAAATAGATAAAGCTCACATGATTCCTTGTCATTGTATTCCACATAATACAAAGGTGAGACAAATGATTTTCAAGGTTTTACGTCTCCATCATTTAGTCATGATAAGAAAAGTGGCACTTGAAATTCCTTCTTTAATGATAATAACATGTTTATTCACCATGACTTTGCTAAAAATACTGTTAAGATTCGCAAGGAATTCACTGACATTCATCCACGGTTAAGAAGTCTTGGACTTAAGTATGGTCTTTTTGATACTTCAACAATGCAAATTTGGAAAGATAATTTTTTGAAATCCTTCCAACGACCTGAAGATTTACAAATATTTCTGGATCAACAATCAAAGCACTCTATGGATACATATGATCCTGCTTCTTGAATATTGCTAGATTATTTTTTTATGGCTAATTTAACTGTTTATTTCCTCATAGGGGTCCAATGGTTCGGTCATTCAAATTTGATATTAATGTTTAATTGTTGTTTTTTCTATGTTTGTTTGCCTTTTCATTTGCCCTTGTTTCCCTATTACCCTTTTCTAGAGCTACTTTACTTAAACTTTTTTTTTTCTTCTCAGTTTTATTTTTTCTACTTTACGATGGTTAATGTCCATAACATTAAAATAGTTTCCTTGAATGTCAGAAGGTTTACGACATCCTGTAAAACCAACAAAATATTAGATTATTTAGATATCTGTATAGCGGATATCTGCTTCATACAAGAAACACATACCGAAGACAAGGTTGTGAATTTTATGAAAAAAAAGTGGGTTGATTCAATTATATCTTCTCCTGTTATGTGGGAAAACATGGTGTGGCTATTCTATTTGCAAAAAGGTTACATTGTCAAATTTTGAGTAAATCTTCAGATTCAGAAGGTAGATAAGTCATAGTGAAATTTAAGATACATGATACAGTTATGTTTTTACCTATTGTGTATGGTCCAACTGTTGAAGATCCTAATTTCTGGTCACCGTCTTCCACCTGTAATTTCCTGCTCCTTTACAGACCTCCACCTAGCAAGGCAACATTCCCAGACGCACTTCTAGACACAATTTCAAATCTGATAACAATACACTCCAACCTGTGCATTCTGGGTGACCTTAACATTTGGTTTGATAAAACCAATATGACCCATCCAAAAACAATAATCACTGGCCTAGACGCATTGAACCTACATCAGATTGTCCCCAATCCGACACACATCGCTGGACATATCCTAGATGTCATTTTTGCTAATACTGAACTAGTTACCTTTCAAACGATAACTCCAGTCACATGGTCAGACCACCACTTGCTTGCTTTCCAACATAAAACAACACTAAGCGACTCAACTAAAACTACCTTACATCTATCCACCTATCGGCCATGGAACAAACTCAATTTTGAACACTTGGAAACACAACTAACATCCAGTATAAATCTGGAAACCATAAATTCTGTTCAGAATCTATATGAGTGGCTACATGAAGCGTTTGACATCCTGATACCACTCAAAACCACACAACAGAACAAAAGGAAAAAAGCGCCTTGGAGAAACATAGAAATAAAAATCATAAAACAACAAACTAGAAAGCTGCAACGCACCTGGCTCAAAACAAATGCCAAACAAGACAAACTTAACCTACAAAAAATTAACAGATTATATAAGTCGGCTATCAAAAAAGCTAAGAAAAAGTACTATTCAGACAGAATTCAAAACGCTAAATGTGCAAATAAAGAATTCTATAAAATACTCAATGAATTTCGAAAACCAAATTGCCTAGAAGGAACTCATCCTGTTACTCAAGATTTCACAGACAAACTGGCAAATCATTACAAGGACAAAGCAGACACGCTGGACTCGTACTTACAACAGAAACAAAGCACCAGCACCAACCCTTGTACAAAACAACTATCCAAGAATGCTCTAATCAAGCCTCTCCGTTCCTTCCAACACATCTCACATGATAAATTTATGGACCTGGTCAAAGCAAGCAGGCCTGCCGGCAGCCCTTCTGACCCATGTCCGCCACAAACTTTCAAGACAATTCTTTTAGCAACCTCTGCTGCCATTCCAGTAAGAAGAATCATCAACGATTCCTTAACTACTGGAATATTTCCGGAAGAACTCAAAAAGTCATACATACGCCCTTTACTGAAGAAAACAAACTTGGACCCGCTGAACCCCGACAACTACAGACCCATTACAAATGGACCTTTCCTGGGCAAACTAATAGAAAGAGCAGCGTTCGCCCAGATGTCACAATTCATTGAAGAAAATGACATACTTTCAGATTTCCAAACAGGATTCCGTCCGGGAAGAGGCACTGAATCTTCCCTCCTTGCCATTTGGGATGACCTAAAGAATACAGTTGACCGCAACGGGGTTGCTGCGCTACTCCTCTTGGACCTCTCTGCTGCCTTTGACACGGTTGACCATGACACTCTGAAACAAAGACTTTATGAAGCCGGCATAGAGGGAACTGCTCTAGACTGGATCACGTCCTACCTTCGAAACAGAACTAATGTCATCCACACCCCACCTTTCTCGTCCAAACCGTACGCCACAAAAGCAGGGGTCCCTCAAGGTTCTATCATCTCGCCCATGCTTTTCAACATCTACATGAAGTCTTTACCAATACTGATCAATAAATTTCACCTCACGTGCTACAACTATGCAGATGACATGCAAATACTCCTTCAACTGGAATGCCCCAAAGACATTGGAAAATCACCAATTTTCAGCTGTCTCAGAGCCGTGGATCAGTGGATGACTTGGAGCCATCTCAAATTGAATGCTTCAAAAACTGAAATACTCACGTGTGGCGATTGGAAAAATTACAACCCGCTTGCCACATGGCCTGATGAACTGGGATCACTGCCTAAAGTATCAAAGGAAGTAAGAAACCTCGGAATGACCATGGACTCCAAGCTGTCGATGAATGTCCAAGTAAATAAACTAGCAAGATCAAGCTTTGCTACTATAAAAACGCTGAGACAAATTTTCCCTCATTTGGGATTTCCACACAAGGTCCAAGCTGCCATCTCCCTTGTTCTATCCAAACTCGATTACGCCAATAGCCTCTACCACGGATCACCTTTAGCGACCATGAAAAGACTACAACGGATTCAGAACTCGGCTGCCAGACTACTCTTGCATATCAAACCACAAGACCACATCTCCCCTGCCTTGAAAGCCCTGCATTGGTTACCGGTTGCCAGAAGATCCACGTCCAAGCTGCTTTGTATTACCCACAAAGCAATACATGGAATAGGACCACTCTTCATCAGGAATAAAATCACCAAACACATTCAACAAAGGAACCTGCGCTCTAAAGGAGCATCTCGCCTCAAAATCCCACCATACAAGAAAAAACAATGGGTGGCACATCCTTCTCTGTTCAAGCAGCCAAATTATTGAACTCTTTACCCCCCAACATAAGATCCACCGACAACCACCTTGTCTTCAGAAAACTACTCAAGATCTGACTCTTCCCCACATAAGCACCATACGGAAATAGAAATTTACAGCATATCCCTCTGTATATAAGCATTTGTTTTCACTATAGATATGTACCTATCTTTGTGTATTTATAAAACATGTAAAACAATTGTTGATAAGAGAAGAAAAAATAATAATAATAATAATCATCATCATCAATAAATAAAAATCATTTTTGGTCTACATGTACATACTTCCACGGTACATCTATGTACCTTCCATGTACTTGGATCTGTGTGTCTGTTACTTTTCTCCTGAAAAAGCATATCCAATGCACTACCCTATCTTTCATCCTGTGCCTCTATCAATATATTTAATGTAAATATACTTACTTTTTTATGTATCTATATACTTTTAATGTACTTATGGATCTATATACTTATCTCTTTCTTCTAATTTAGCATTTCCAATGCACTAGCCTATTTCTCAGCCTATACCTCACTCATATCTTCTACCCCAACCTTCTGACTCCTCTCAAACTTTTTTCTACTACTCCTTCTAATGCAACACCCTATCTCTCATCCTATAGATCTATCAACATATCATCTACATCCACTCTCATTTATCCCAAACCCCACACCACTACTATGATCGCCAAAATAACCTTTTCTAGACTCTCTCCTGCTCTACACCTCCTTGCATCATCTGACACCTCTTTTTACAAACTCTCCCCTCTGACCCCTTCCCTCCAAAACTCCTTTTTACTCATCTAAAAGCTTCTTCCATCTGCTAAGACTTTAAAAAAAAAAAAAGAAAATCCTTCACTCTTTTATCCCTCCACTGTTCTTATTCAATAAAAATTAACAGACTAACATGTTTCACTTCTCAAATTCCATATTCCATATTCAACTATACTAATATACTGCCCAAATAACTGAATAACATATCTACTACTCAAATTACTTCATATTTATGCTATACTAATTTTGAACACTAACCCTTTATGGGTTCCGGAGTGGCGTGCTACTCGCCAGAAAAGCGCTTCAACGCCCATCAGGGGTAACAAGTGCTATATGAATGCAAATCTTTCTTCCCCTTTTATCCATCCGCTATCCTTCTCACTCCAAGTAACAGACTAATATCCACCACTGAAATCACCTCATATTTCACCATATTAATTCACCACTAATCCTCTATAGGCTCCCTGAATAGTGTGCGTCAACAAGCGAGCGATAAATAAATACAAACCTTTGTCCTACTCTATCCTTCTGCTATCATTCCAAATCCAAATAACTGATTAACCTATCCACCACTTAAAATGTACTTGCATGTTTCACTATACTAATTCAACACTAATTTCTCTGTGGGTCCCAGAGTAGCGTGCTACCCGCCGAAAAAGCGCTTCGACGCCTCGTCAGGGGTAGTAAGCGCTATAGAAATGCAATTACAATACAATTACAATTACAATATATGACGACTATATTTTACTATTGAAAACATGTTTACTCTTTTCTCTAATCCTCATAACTTGTACTCAAGTGTAGATTATTTATTAGTTTCTCGACAATTAATTAATTAATTTGTTACTCCTAATACCTGCAAAATTTATATTTCAGGTAATGTCTTGATTCCCATGGTACTACAACTTAGCTCAAATGTTAAAACTCAATCAAGATGACGCATGTCTACTAGCACTGTCTTCAATGAACAAAATGTAACTGAACTTCAAGAGTACTTTTAATCCAACCCAGAAGGCTCTACATATATGGCTCTACATATATTGTGAATCGATGGGAGACTTTCAAAGCCTATTTAAGGGTGGTCTTCATTTCTCTTATGACACATGAAAACATAGCTTTCAATGAAAAAATTAAGGAATTAGACAAACAAACTGCAAAATTTCAGAAAAACGTTTAATCTTTTCCAATGACCCCAACATAGAATGGAATTACAAAAACTTTGATATGAGTTTAATTCAATATCAAGCACAAGATCGGGCATACAGCTCCCTAACTCTAAAGCCAAATTCTGTTTTAATGCTATCAGATCTTGCTGGCTTTTGGCCAACTATTTAAGCATTTAAAAGGATGAAACACAAATAAATTCAATTCATGGCCCCAATGGGAAAATTGCATTATCACAAAAAGATATTGTTAATGAATTATACCCTATATAATAAAACTAATTTCGATGATCCTTCTTTCATTGATTCTTTTTTATATAAATACAGTTTACCAAAGTTCCTCAATTAACCAAAAATAAATTAGATGTATCTAATATTGTAAAATAAATTATACTACCCATTAAGTCTCTTAAACAAAATAAATCCCCAGGCCCTGATGGCATTCCTGCTGAATTTTATAAGGAACTTGATGTGCAACGTATTCTTCATTTGTGTAAACTTTTTACCTTATTTTAGTTCTACGGGATTAACTTCAGGTTCTTTGACTGAGGCTTTGATTGTTGTGTTACCTAAATCCAACAATGACTCTACACTTGTATCAAATGATCACCCTATTTCCTCAATAAATTAGGATTGTAAACTTTATGCCAAAATGCTTGCAGCCAGACTAATCTCTGATTTAGATTATCCTATCCATCCTGATCAGTCTGGGTTCATGAAAAATAGATATTCCTTCAGTAACACAAGACCTTTATTGCATACTATCGAACAGGGGTTTATTTTATCCCTACCATATGGGGTACTTGAATCGGATGATTAAAAAGCTTTTGACAAAGTTAATTGGCAATTTTTATTCCGTACTTTAGCAGCATTTAATTTTGGTGATTTGTTTATCCGTATGATATCTGCTCTTTACTCCTCCTTCTCGTCTATTTATTAATGGTCAAATTGTTTTCTTTTTAGAGGTACCAGATAAGGTTGTCCACTCTTCCTGTTACTATTTCTTCTTGTTATTGAGCTTCTGTTTGACTGTATTAGGAAATGTAATGATATAACTTGTGTTAACATTAATGAGGTTATTATTATAACATTAGCATATGCAGATAATGCACTTTTTTTATTAGCAATCCTGAATCCTCACTTCCTCCTTTATTAGATATTATTTCATCATATTCCTTCATTTCTAGTTACACGTTAAACACCAATAAAACAGTTTTTCTATTTAAAAATGTAACTGTACTCCAGATATGTTGCCCATAAAAGAAATAATTTGGCAAAGCAATAAAATCAAATACCTTGGCATTTTGTTCTCTTCATCTATAAAAAAATCAATATCATTGAATTGTGAATCTATTTTAAATTATATTAAGGGTAAAACATCTAAATGGACTTCGCTTCACATTTCATGGTGGGGGAAAAAGGACACAATAGAAATTACTATAGCACACATGTTTTTTTTTTATTTCTAAGCTAGGATTCCTAGTCAATTTCCTATTAAGTTTTATGAAGTTGTTAATTAACACCTTTCTAAGTTTCTTTGGAACAATAGAGCACCTCGTATTGGTTATAAAAAAAGAAAAATGTCTAAATGTAATGGAGGATTTGCTTTACCAGAATTTTTTAATTATCATAAAGCGTTTATCTTGAAACAAAGCTGTCTTTGGTTTATTCATTCCCACCCGATTCATCCTCCTACATGGCTTCTTGGGGAAAGGAGTCTACCTTGTTAACCATGTCAAACAAGTCAATATTATTTGAGTCGATTATTTTGAAATCCACAAAACTTATATTCAATGATTTTGACTCACTTTTTCAATCAACCATTTCTAACACTGTTGATATGCCATTATGGTATAAAACAAGCCTGAATACTTTCATGGATTAAGGCTGGTATTTTTTTACCTCAAAGATATCTACAACAATAATACATTTTCATATTGTTTCATGTATTGCAGGCACATTTTCACTTACCATCTTATGATATCTTTAAATACAAACTTTTATGTAACTCTATATTAGATTCTTTTCCTCATAATATTACTTCAAATACTAAGTTAGATTTATCAATTTATAATCAAACTTTATCCTCTTTTTCTCATGCTGTTTCATTAATGTATAACAAGATGAATGCATTTCAAGGTAATAATATTGATATGATTTCAACATTTTGGAATAATGAGCTTTCAACCTCTTTTTCATATGATACATGGAAAGAAATATGGTTAAACAATATCTCAAGGTGGTTACCTGTATCACTCTAATAAACAAATTCTTATATTCTGTCCAATAGCTTATGGTCCCCCTTAAGGTTATTTCAGGCTAAACCTTTTCCGCGTTCAAAGTGTTGGCATTAAAACTTACATACTGGTTCGTTAAAACATATGGTTTCTGATTCTACATCTGTTTTTACATTTTAGAATGAAGTTTGGGATGTTATACAAAAAATACTCAATATCTCCGATGAACCTCATTTGAAATGTTGATTTGCAAATCTGTTGTTCTTTCCAAAGATTTGTCAGACTTAAAATGTAAAATTGTTAATTTTTTGTTATCATCGTCTTTAAAGTCTATTGCAGCGTGTTGGAAAGATGTCTCATTATTATGTGTTCATGCTTTGTGGTCATGGATTATTTTTTCTAGAAGAGGTGCCCATTTATCTTTGACTGGTATTACTCACAACTGTAATTCTTATAATTTATTTTGGAAACTGATTGATTATTATTTATCTTCTTAGATATATATTTCTCTATTTATTTACTAATATTATAAGTTGCTCATGTTTTTAACTGATAGTAGCTCTACTCAAATGGTTTTGTAACTTATTTATGCTTGTTCCTGTCCCTTCCTCTTTATTTTCATTATTATTATTTCTATATTACATTGTACCTGTTTTACATGTAATTATTGTTCTTCACAGTTATGCAGCCTACATGGGTACTTTATAGATTAATCTTTTCGTATTATCACTGTTTATTATAAAATTTAATAAACTATTTTGAACACAAAAAAGCACAAAAAATTAACATTACATTTAAAAAGATACCAGCCCCTCTAATTATGTTGAATCAAATGCAAGCTAGCCACAATATGAAGCACAGCCTTCATTCTAAACCCCAAGTAATCAACATTGTTTAATGTTCATTAAGCAATGATTGTAGAAGAAAAAACTACTTGCATTCTTTGGACATACAAAAAGTGGTGTGCATAAATAAGTAGGTGATGTTTAGAAAAAAATGTATTATTGATACAGATATAGGTTACTTATAAATGATTTTGTTATTCAAAGGAACGGTACAATTATGCGCTCCTGCATGTCCTTTATGCATGTACAGTAAACATGCATGGTGTCAAGTTGCACTTGGGAACCAGTATATCATGCACGCACGTCCGGATGTAATGCTTTCAAATTAGTGCGATACAAGAACAAAAATTACTTTATGTATATCAGCCATAAAATTATGTGCGAACCCGTATATTTTGCATGCAAACCAGAAAGGTTTTCATGCAAATTAACAGATGATTCATTAGGAGCACATAGCTTTCATGTTTTCAGATGGCTTATGTATGACATTTCCATTATTTCAAGCTGCTTATATAGAAGATTTTGATTATTTGTGTGTAACACTTCTAGTCATATTTTATAGTGTCTAGAGCAAAGCAATGATGACTATGTCAATAGATACATACCATAATATATCACTTTTGTTGAGAATAATGGCTTACAAACTGCGTTAAAACTGCTGCAAGACCAACCTATCTCTTTTCTAAGATGACAATAGCCACCTCATTACCAGTGTCCTACAAAACTGAGACGATTTCCCCAGCTTTAAATATGTCGATACTGGGGGTAACAATAACTCAACCAAGGGGAGGGAAGGAGGGGGGGGGGGTTGGCGTTAATCTGATTTATTACAATATGATCATAGGCTCCACTAAAAATCATGGAATTACTGTGAAGCAGTGATTCTGTGTGTGTCCTCCAGGAATTTCATAATGTTTTTGCTAAATTAAAACTGAAATTAAGCATACCTGTGGTTGAATTCATAATTCGATTGGGGCCAGTAATAGCCAGTAATAGTAGTTACTAATCTCGCAAGAAACCTGCATTGCATTCTAAAGTTATTTACAGTACTATACAAAGCATGTGTAAGGCTCTAAACATCTTTCATTTCTTGTTACATACTGACAAACACTTAACATCCTCTCACCATTCTCCAGCATTTTATTTGTTGTCCCCTCCTTTCTTTCATCCGTTGTCACTTTCCCTCTCTTCACGCCCTACCTCACACCTTCCACTCTCTCTCCCTTTCCTAATTGTTCAATCACCCTTCCTTTGACCTTTCTCTCCGCTTCTCTCCCCCCCCCATCATTCTGCTCTACCGCACTAATTCTCTATGGCTCTCTAGATCTTCTTTCTTCTTTTCTTTCAGTCTTACAGTCACTCCATTTCTCCTCCCCTTCTTCTTTTGAGCATGCCAGTCATTTCTTTGCACAGCACTCTGCTGCTTTTGTATTTTCACTTTCATTCATGCCCATCTCACCCTAACCTTCATCTCCTTCCTTAACATTCCTCCCTTTGTTTCTCTTCTTGCCCCCCACTGAAAAAAATGCATAGTGCTGATCAAGAATGTTGATTATCTGGATAACAGTATCCTAATTTGGAATGAACCTCTCTTGATATTTTGTCTGCGTATAGAGGCACAATCACTGGAGCGGCTCACTGTTGCTGCTAGTATCTGCCATCTGCTGCCAGGCTAATGTTGGAAAGTGGGTCATTTGTCATCATAAATGTAAATCTACCACTGGCAATAAGGCCACTAATTGGGTCTGGGGCGCAGTACAGGTCTCAATAAATTATTCTCATGCACCACCTTTAGTAGCTTGGCTGCCAGCAGCAGACTCAACCCATGAGACAGGTATGTAGAGAGTTCAAAGACACCAATTTAGTAAATAATTAGGACACCACACACAACAAAAATTCAACACCGATTTACAAAAATAGAAAATACTTTTATCTAAATGACACCAAAATCCGAGATATTCTTGTTTTAAGATTTAGCGCTATATAGCATTTAGAAACCTATTGCGCCCCTTTGGGACATCTGGTCATGCTTGACCGGGAAAAAGTCAAAGTTTCAGGCTAACCGTGAGGGAGCCCAGCTCGGATATCCCTCATGGTAGACCTCATTCAAAAATATACCTGCGGACCTATAAACGTTTCTGGAGCTTTTTATGCCTGGGTCCCTCGATGGTCTTTTCCAGTCCGTATTCAATGAGGGTTGACATGCTTGCTTTCCAGGGAGCTCCCAGTCACACTCTGAAAGTTGGACCTCCAGAACTTTTATGCAGGATGAACCAGCATCCCAAGCCAGCTTGCTGATGAAAGTAGCCAGCCTGGATCTCGCAGTTTAGTTAGTTTACTTATGGAACTTTTTTCCATAGTTGTCCCAAACTTCTGGAACTTCTTCCTGAAGTTCCTCTCAGGGGTCCAAAGTGTCCCAAACAAAATCCAAAGGTCTGGAATCTCCACAATGGTCCTTGAATTCTTCGTGGTGATGATCCAGGTGAGCTCTCTTAACCTGTAGCTTGCAGGGAGTCCACTAATTAGTGCTCTTGAAGCAAGGTATATCCAAAGGGTTGAAGTTCCAGATAATGCAGCCTGTACAGTCAATCAGAATACAGGGTAGTTAATCTGAAAGGCTCTGCTGCTCTCAGAAATGTAATCAGTGTTCCCTGGGGTCAAGCAAGTGAGCACTTCCCTCGACACCCCAGAGCATGACCACTTTCTCCAAAGTGTGGCATATTGTTCTCCCAGAATGCACTATTCCTCCAAAACTCAATATGGCTAAAGGCTCAGCAGAGGAGCAATAATTAGTTAAGCGAACTTCCAGGGTAGCTAATTTCCAAATCTCTCCTACCTTGAGGCTGCCATCTGCCTGGGTCAGAGAGTATGGGGGTAGACGAACCTGGCCTTCTCTGCTTGTCCTATTCTTTCTTTGAAGCTCATGCTTTACAACACCTCCCCCCTGCTCTGGCATTCCTGTTTAGTAGAACCCTCTCCTACCAGATAGCCTCTTTGCCTGGGTGCAACTTATTTCATCAATACAGCCTGCCAATTTATTTATCTTTAAAAGCAGTGCTGCAACACAAGGCAGCTTTACAGCGACCTCAGGGTCGCAGCAATGCACACATGCACATAAAAACATGGCTCCCGACATCTAAATTTCATGCCATATTAAATACTAGGGACTTGAAGGTAGTTTCAATCGCCCTGTTCTATTATGTACTAGGGATGTATAGGGTAGGGCATGACAATTATAAGTGTACTCTAAGATATCGTAAACTCTCATGTATGTGTGCGTGTTTCACTGAGTTTTCACTGTGTTTTCACCATCGCACTGATCCAGGACTTGCATAGCAGAGTCCAGGATACAGTCAGTTACCATCAGTAAAAGTCAGTACAACTTTGCAGTGCACAGGGCTCACAGGATAACTTTGCAACAGCTAATTATTAATATTTTTGTATAAAAAACTGGATGCCCCCTGCACACTAATACACTCAAGCAATTAATTGTGTTTCTTGATTACAAGGATAATCAGCCTGCCTGGTGTTCGATTAGCCAATACAGTAAGAGGAAAGTGGGCAAACTCCGCATAAGTTTAACAAGGCACTGGCCACTCTTTAACCTGGACTGGGCATAGGCAGCAGACTGACAGCAGACTGACTCGTGATTAGTGCCTCAAGCTGCATATTGGCAGATAGGAGCTATAATTGTGTGACTGATGCATTTGAGTGAATATAACTATTGATCCCGGGAATTCTGGAGGGAGTCAACACATATATCATACGTACAAAACATAATTTATCTGTCATATATGTCAACCACTACAATAAAATACAAAAACTGATACGATTGTGAGTGGTTAAAGTACAAATACGAACTATATGCATGCATGTCACTAGTAAATTATGAATTTCAACCGGTAGTTGCAGCTTTGAAAGTGCGTTACAACCGTGACCCAATATGCAGTGAATCTTTTGCTTTCAGTGAGGCATGCCCGTGGATCAGGGTGCTTTTCATACACTGAGAAATGTATGAGGGCAGGCCAATCTACAGTGTTTTACATGTCTGAACAAATGTGCTATGTGTGCACCGTTGTGGAGTATCAATGCAAGGCACAGTTTTATGCATATGAACCAAGCAATTGTGAGGGCAAATCAATCGATTACGATTATCACCCAATACTTTGAGAATTCACATCATTTAATTCTTCATATACGAGGATTTACTATGCATAAGTTAGTGTGCTAAATGTACACATCACGGTGCTGTTGATATAGACCGGTATACTAAGAACATAAGGAGAGATATTGAGCATAACAACTCTAATCTTTCTCACGTAAATCATCGTGCTGATAGTTCATTTGTAAATTCAACAGCAGATTTATTCTTCTAATCTATATTACAGTATACCAAAATGTAGAGTGTATGCAACTCAATAGAAATGATGTGCACCAGCACACTGTGCACAAACACACATCAAAAATATTCATACAGAAACCAACCTAGTTGCTATGTGAAGCACTATGAATGTTGGAGTCCAAAGAGCCCCACATGAACAAGCTTTCGAAAGACCACCTGGTGCATGCTCACAAAGCCTACCAGGTATTTAAATATGCTTTTATTTTGTGATTATACAACAGATTTCTTTACCTTTCTTGCAGTGTTTGTAGGAATTCGTGTCCAGCCTCTGGGTTACTAGAGAAGCGGTATTGGAACAAGAAGATCGACTCCATGAAACCGACCAGAGCAGAAACAGGCATGGCCCTCTTCGTGACAATATTGCTAATTCTGTAAAAGATTAATAAATTGAAGACTTTGAAACACCATTTTTCTTCATTGGCTACTTTACTCATTATCTTTTAGAAGTCTTGCTTGTAGTTGTCATAATTATGCAACCCTGAGTAAAAATATGATGTGCCACATTCTGTAAGAGAGCAGAAGAAACTGTTTAATTTTTATATTTCCATGAGAGAGTGCCTTTTAAAACAACGAGCTTGATTTAGATTTGGATGGTTATCAAAGATAATTCCCTTCTTGGTGGAGGAGCAACTTCCTCTTTTCAGGAATCCCCACAGCGCAGGCAACTTATACAGTTTTTTTTTTTTATTTAACAATGTACAAATTAACTGACTTAAATAATTGTGCATTTTTAAAAACATTTTCGAAGTACATTTTCAAAAATTTCCACACATTTGTCAGTGGTCTCTAATTTATACGTACCAAGGGCCTCATTTATGGGGAATTGGAATAAGGCAGCGCCGCAAGTCTTCTTGGTGCATTGCCCTACGTCAATGTGAATAGGCAGAACGTACCGTATTTTTATCCTGAACTGGCACACAATTTAGTGCTTATTGCCAACCCAGACACTCTTGCACAAGAGTGCAAAGGTGCCTCTGTTGCAATAAGGATTGTTTTTTTTCAGGAAGGGCCACCTTCCTCCACAAAAACAATCCAGAGTGGCGGTGTCCTCTGCAGCATACATGGAAAGAGGAAATAACAAGAAATAACAATATTTCTCCTCGTTACGCCTTCACTGGGGTGCAGTATGGTTTGGAAGCTGCCTAGTTTTACATGATTAAGTAAATCTGGGGCAGCGTAAAGATCCATGGGTGCTCTGTGGGAATACCCACCGCCATACCCATGGAACAGAGCCTTGATGCAGAGTAACACAATCAGCAACTTACACTGGTTTGTCTTACTCCATATCTATAGGACCATGCAAAGCCATGCAGAGCGGCATTGTGATGTCTCATAGATATGAATTTAGAGACTTGCATCACTGGAGCGTCAAAAAAACGGGCCCTCCAGCAGTGCAAGCCTCTCATTAATAAGGCCCCTAGAGTATGAAATAGCTTACAGGGAATCAACAATTCTGCACATGTGTGAGTTCTCCTAGGACAAATAAGCTTCCTGAATCGATACATTTTCATAATAGTGGATGCCCAACTTCACGGAGAGTGTCCTCAGCTTCATATTCAGTGTTCAATTTGTAAAATAATGAATGCTGATGCTCAGATGCTCATGGCTAGCACTATCAAATTTTAGTGCGCCAAATTCAAATGCTGCATAGTTCTGAATGCCTCTCTAACCCTCTGCCAGATGGTCTGTGCCCTTTTATCTAACTCTTGCAAGTTTCTGCTTCCTCACTGTGTGACGATTTTTCAATGTTTCTCATCCTTTGGTCCCCATTCTGTGTATCCCTCTTATTCTGGTAACAAAAAATTAGTGCAGGTCCACAAAAATGAATTAGTGAACACCACCAGCAGCCACTGGCTCAAATTAAGCACTGAACACATTAGACTGAATGCATGAGCACTGCTCGACCATCGCAATGATGTTGACAGCCTGATCTGCTTGAGAGCTGCAGTAACTACTCATTCTCCAGTTTCACCAGTGCAACAGTTCAGAGCAGAGGTATTGTAGACCCTTATTGTAGGCCCTGCCAAGGTTTGAGATTTCTAATTGTTTAATACACAGGACTGTGGGGTATTCCTAATACAAGGAAAAGCATTACCAGGCAACCTTTAGGACATCTTATGACTCTGAAATGCTGGTAACAGAAACAAATAAGCCCTAATATGAAAGCACCAAACTAGGGGCCTGATTTAGATGTTGGTGGATGGGTTACTCCATCTTAATGGTGACAGATATCCTGTACACCGAAGTATGAATCTCAATATGGCCTATGAGATTTATATTTCGGCAGACAGGATACTTGTCATCGTTATGATGGAGTAGCCTGTCCACCAGCATTTAAATGTGGCCCTAGGTATTCTCAGAGTGACATCACTGATGACAAATCTGCATTGGCCATCTAAAACAGAGAGCTTTCGCTTCATTCTGAGGTTTATCACTTCAATCCTCTATACCCCCTTGACATGTAATAGCAATCCGAGCTACTCACTCAAAACTTGTTTTCCATAGGTATCTACTTTGGTCTGTAGGCCACACATCCCACCCATACATTTTTTTAACATTTCAATTACTACAGTATGACTGCTTCTGACTCCTGATTCATATGTTTCACCGGTTATATAAAAATAGTGTTATCATTTTAGCCAGATAGACCTATTTATGTGTAATGTTTTCCACCATAAACTAAACTGTTTCTATTTTGTACATGTACACTTAAACATTAGGTTATATGAGGCACCAGTGATGTCATGAGTGATGTAATTAATTATGCCTTTTGAAATATCATCAATAATACCATCATAGATATAATTGCTCATAGAAACTTGGCAGTTACACTTGTGATAAAATGGAAACAATACCAAATAGCCAGGTGAGTAGTTTTTACGCTCAATTTGCAATGTCTTTACACATGACGTGTGCAAAACGCCATCCTGACAGCACGATTGTCAATAATTGTCTATTATCGCAAATCCTTTCCAGATTTTCAATCCGAGGACAAAATTGGTTTGACCATTTCCACTTCTGTCTTTGACATATTTTGGAATTCACAAAGACAGTTTGAGGGGAAAAGCAACATCAGTTGTCTAAAGGTGTACCTTAAAAGCATTTCCAAACCTACGCCAGCCAGTGTGCCTAGGTTGTTTCCACCACAGTGAAAAGCCTACATACACTTGGAACACAATGCATTGGGGTACCTCTGTGATTAGCATGCCCTCCTCTGTAAGCTCCTAGTACATAATGGGGCAGGGGATTAAATCTACCTCTTAAAACGCGCCCTGGGGTGCGTTTGCACACTGGTGAAGGAGCCTGAGGTGACAAGTGTGCAAACACTCTCTGTGGGCTTTTTAAGTTAGGGAATTAAGTCCCCTTGGATCCTGAGGGTCCCTGGGGGCCAACTAACCCACCAGGTATGTCCAGTAAGTGCAACAGAGTTGCATTGCAGAGAGGTGTAAAATGGGACATGGCCTCCGACCATCTCTCTGCAACGCAGCTCTGTGGTGTTTACTGGAGGTACATGGTGGGCTAGCTGGACCCAGGGACTCTCTGGATTGAAGGGGACTTAATTCCCCAACTTAAAATGTGTCAAAGGGCGTGTTTGCACACGTCACCTCAGCCCCCGTCCCCTCCATTCACCACGGTGTAAACACGCCCCGTGGCCGTTTTAAGTTGGGAGATTAAGACCACTTGAATCCTGAGGGTCCCTAGGGTCCAACTAGCCCACTAGGTACCTCCAGTAAGTACCACAGAGGTGCGTTGCAGTGAGGTGTAAAAAAGAGTGTTGCCTCCGAACACCTCTCTGCAACGCAGCTCCCTGGTGCATACTGGAGCTACCTGGTGGGCTAGTTGGCCCCCCGGGACCCTCAGTATTGCCTCTGTTTCCCTGATTGTGCCTTCCTCTCCCTCGCCGCCCCTCAAGACCGTTTTTTTTGCCCCCCGCTCCCTGCCGCTCCCCTGAAGCCCCGCCCCCTTTTTCTTTGTGTTTCCTCCCCTCCCTTCCCATTCGCCGCCCCGCCCCTGCCTCCCATCTGTTCCTCCCTCCCACTTCGCCAACGTTCACGAGCAGCGGGCGCGATGAAGGCGCGCCAAAGGCAAGCCCGCGCTACGCCCGTTCGCCCCTGGACCGCGCCCAGCACCAGGACCTCTGGCCCTGACGACGCCAGACCTACGACCACGCCACCCTCTACGTACTCAACGCCGGCCAAAACCCAGCCTGCTACCGAGCCACCCCGAAACGCACCCATGGACCCTTCACCTGCCAAGCCTGCAAATTCACCTGCCTCTGGACCTGCACCGCACCCAACAAGCCGAGCACCAACAACAACCAAATCAAGTGCATCCTGCTCAACACCCGCTCCGTCCACAGGCACGCCGTCGAACTCTGGAACCTGCTCGACACAACATTACCTGACGTCGCCTTCCTCACAGAATCCTGGATGAACGCCTCCTCAGTGCCTGACATCGCCATAGCCATCCCGGACGGATACAAGATCACCCGGAAGGACCGCGTCAACCAGACTGGAGGAGGCATTGCCATCGTACACAAGAACACCATCCGCATCACGACCAACCCCGACGACACCTTCACCACAGCCGAACAGTTCAACTTCCAGATACACACTGACCCCAAGACCACCCTCAGAGGCACCCTCAGCTACAGACCCCCAGGACCACGCACGCAATTCAGCGAAGACATCGCCGACTTCATCAGCCCGTATGCCCTCCCCTCCACCGACTACATCCTCCTAGGGGATCTCAACTTCCACCTGGAGAACAACAAGAACCGCAACACCGCCACCCTGCTGGACAACCTCGCTAACCTCGGACTCAAGCAACTGGTGAACACCCCCACCCACTACGCTGGCCACACGCCAGCGTAGTGGGTGGGGCAAACACAACTCCTTCAGCCACTCCACCGGACTCCATTGGACCGACCACAGCTGCATCCACTTCAGCTTCAGAAAAACCACAACACACCACCACCCGCAACAGGGTCCTCGCAGGAACTGGAACAAGATCACCGTCGAGCAGCTCACCACCTCCCTCTGCCAAAACCCTCCCGCCAGCACAACGGACCCCAACGAAGCAGCCAGCAACCTCACACAGTGGCTCACCAACTGCGCAGATGACCTCGCACCAATGAAGGACCCTCCCAGCAGACCCGGCAGCAAGAAAGCCCCCTGGTTCACCAACAAACTCAAGACCTCCAAGAAGAACTGCTGCACCCTCGAGAAAGCCTGGCGCCTCGACCAGACAACATGACAGCCCTGAAGCACGCCACCCGCAAACACCACCAGCTGATCCGCATCACCAAGAACGAATGGACAACAATGCCCACAACAGCAAGGAACTCTTCAGCATCGTCAAAGAGTTCTCCAACCCCAGCGCCGGAAACAACAACATCACTCCCTCGCAAGACCTCTGCGACTCACTCGCCTCGTTCTTCCACCGCAAGATCATCGATATACACAACAACTTCGGCGCACCAACCACGCACCCAACCACAGAACAAATGCCCCCCCCACCACCCTCTGCGCCTGGACCCCTATCAGCACCGAAGACACCACCCGCACGATGAACACGCTCCACTCCGTATCACCAACCGACCCCTGCCCCCACCACGTCTTCAACAAGGCTGACTCCATCATCGCACCCCAACTCCGGGACATCATCAATACCTCCTTCAACACCACCACCTTCTGGTGACCTGGAAGCACGCCGAGCTCAGAGCCCTCCTGAAAAAACCAACAGCGGAACCTACCGACCTCAAGAACTACCGCCCCATCTTGCTCCTCCCTTTTCCTGCCAAAGTCATTGAGAAGACCGTCAACAAACAGCTTGCGGCCTTCCTCAAAACAAACGGATCCCTCGACCCTTCGCAGTCCCGTTTCCGAGCCAACCACAGCACTGAGACCTCCCTCATCGCAGCCACGGACGACATCAGATCCCTACTCGACAACAGGGAAACAGCGGCCCTCATCCTCCTGGACCTCTCTGCAGGTTCGATTCAGAAAAGGGGGTGGTGATGAACAGAGTGTCTGAATTAAGCAGACCACTCTTACCCTGTCCAAAGATCAGGGCTTGATCCATCACCGTTATTTATCTCACTGCACCATCCCAGTTCAGAACCTGGCTATATGCAAATCAGTCTGTCCCTGGCCCAGTGCATCATGGGAACAGGGCAGACTAAACTACCAAGCCGATTCTTCACCAGAAAGGAGACAAGCTACTGGGGCCCGGTTTCTGGCATTTCAGCCGTCGTCGGCCCGGCTTGCTTGAATCCTGATGGTGCAGTGAGAAAGGGACTCATGTCTGAGTATACCCTGCCACACCTATAGTGGCCAAAAATGATTCAGAAAAGGGGGTGGTAATGAACAGAGTGTCTGAATTAAGCAGACCACTCTTACCCAGTCCAAAGATCAGGGCTTGATCCATCACCATTATTTATCTCACTGCACCATCCCATCTCAGAACCTGGCTATATGCAAATCAGTCTGTCCCTGGCCCAATGCATCATGGGAACAGGGCAGACTAAACTACCAAGCCAATTCTTCACCAGAAAGGAGACAAGCTACGGGGACCAGTTTCTGGCATTTCAGCCGTCGTCCGCCCGGCTTGCTTGAATCCTGATGGTGCAGTGAGAAAGGGACTCATGTCTGAGTATACCCTGCCACACCTATAGTGGCCAAAAATGATTCAGAAAAGGGGGTGGTGATGAACAGAGTGTCTGAATTAAGCAGACCACTCTTACCCAGTCCAAAGATCAGGGCTTGATCCATCACCGTTATTTATCTCACTGCACCATCCCAGTTCAGAACCTGGCTATATGCAAATCAGTCTGTCCCTGGCCCAGTGCATCATGGGAACAGGGCAGACTAAACTACCAAGCCAATTCTTCACCAGAACGGAGACAAGCTAGCGGGGACCAGTTTCTGGCATTTTAGCCGTCGTCGGCCCGGCTTGCTTGAATCCTGATGGTGCAGTGAGAAAGTGACTCATGTCTGAGTATACCCTGCCACACCTATAGTGGCCAAAAATGATTCAGAAAAGGGGGTGGTGATGAACAGAGTGTCTGAATTAAGCAGACCACTCTTACCCAGTCCAAAGATCAGGGCTTGATCCATCACCGTTATTTATCTCACTGCACCATCCCAGTTCAGAACCTGGCTATATGCAAATCAGTCTGTCCCTGGCCCAGTGCATCATGGGAACAGGGCAGACTAAACTACCAAGCCAATTCTAAACCAGAAAGGAGACAAGCTACCGGGGACCGGTTTCTGGCATTTCAGCCGTCGTCGGCCCGGCTTGCTTGAATCCTGATGGTGCAGTGAGAAAGGGACTCATGTCTGAGTATACCCTGCCACACCTATAGTGGCCAAAAATGATTCAGAAAAGGGGGTGGTGATGAACAGAGTGTCTGAATTAAGCAGACCACTCTTACCCAGTCCAAAGATCAGGGCTTGATCCATCACCGTTATTTATCTCACTGCACCATCCCAGTTCAGAACCTGGCTATATGCAAATCAGTCTGTCCCTGGCCCAGTGCATCATGGGAACAGGGCAGACTAAACTACCAAGCCAATTCTTCACCAGAACGGAGACAAGCTACCGGGGACCAGTTTCTGGCATTTCAGCCGTCGTCGGCCCGGCTTGCTTGAATCCTGATGGTGCAGTGAGAAAGGGACTCATGTCTGAGTATACCCTGCCACACCCATAGTGGCCAAAAATGATTCAGAAAAGGGGGTGGTGATGAACAGAGTATCTGAATTAAGCAGACCACTCTTACCCAGTCCAAAGATCAGGGCTTGATCCATCACCGTTATTTATCTCACTGCACCATCCCAGTTCAGAACCTGGCTATATGCAAATCAGTCTGTCCCTGGCCCAGTGCATCATGGGAACAGGGCAGACTAAACTACCAAGCCAATTCTAAACCAGAAAGGAGACAAGCTACCGGAGACCGGTTTCTGGCATTTCAGCCGTTGTCGGCCCGGCTTGCTTGAATCCTGATGGTGCAGTGAGAAAGGGACTCATGTCTGAGTATACCCTGCCACACCTATAGTGGCCAAAAATGATTCGGAAAAGGGGGTGGTGATGAACAGAGTGTCTGAATTAAGCAGACCACTCTTACCCAGTCCAAAGATCAGGGCTTGATCCATCACCGTTATTTATCTCACTGCACCATCCCAGTTCAGAACCTGGCTATATGCAAATCAGTCTGTCCCTGGCCCAGTGCATCATGGGAACAGGAAAGACTAAACTACCAAGCCAATTCTTCACCAGAAAGGAGACAAGCTACCGGGGACCGGTTTCTGGCATTTCAGCCGTCGTCGGCCCGGCTTGCTTGAATCCTGATGGTGCAGTGAGAAAGGGACTCATGTCTGAGTATACCCTGCCACACCTATAGTGGCCAAAAATGATTCAGAAAAGGGGGTGGTGATGAACAGAGTGCCTGAATTAAGCAGACCACTCTTATCCAGTCCAAAGATCAGGGCTTGATCCATCACCGTTATTTGTCTCACTGCACCATCCCAGTTCAGAACCTGGCTATATGCAAATCAGTCTGTCCCTGGCCCAGTGCATCATGGGAACAGGGCAGACTAAACTACCAAGCCTATTCTAAACCAGAAATGAGACAAGCTACCGGGGACCGGTTTCTGGCATTTCAGTGTCGTCGGCCCGGCTTGCTTGAATCCTGATGGTGCAGTGAGAAAGGGACTCATGTCTGAGTATACCCTGCCACACCTATAGTGGCCAAAAATGATTCAGAAAAGGGGGTGGTGATGAACAGAGTGTCTGAATTAAGCAGACCACTCTTACCCAGTCCAAAGATCAGGGCTTGATCCATCACCGTTATTTATCTCACTGCACCATCCCAGTTCAGAACCTGGCTATATGCAAATCAGTCTGTCCCTGGCCCAGTGCATCATGGGAACAGGGCAGACTAAACTACCAAGCCAATTCTTCACCAGAAAGGAGACAAGCTACCGGGGACCGGTTTCTGGCATTTCAGCCGTCGTCGGCCCGGCTTGCTTGAATCCTGATGGTGCAGTGAGAAAGGGACTCATGTCTGAGTATACCCTGCCACACCTATAGTGGCCAAAAATGATTCAGAAAAGGGGGTGGTGATGAACCGAGTGTCTGAATTAAGCAGACCACTCTTACCCAGTCAAAAGATCAGGGCTTGATCCATCACCGTTATTTATCTCACTGCACCATCCCAGTTCAGAACCTGGCTATATGCAAATCAGTCTGTCCCTGGCCCAGTGCATCATGGGAACAGGGCAGACTAAACTACCAAGCCAATTCTTCACCAGAAAGGAGACAAGCTACCGGGGACCGGTTTCTGGCATTTCAGCCGTCGTCGGCCCGGCTTGCTTGAATCCTGATGGTGCAGTGAGAAAGGGACTCATGTCTGAGTATACCCTGCCACACCTATAGTGGCCAAAAATGATACAGAAAAGGGGGTGGTGATGAACAGAGTGTCTGAATTAGGCAGACCACTCTTACCTAGTCGAAAGATCAGGGCTTGATCCATCACCGTTAGTTATCTCACTGCACCATCCCAGTTCAGAACCTGGCTATATGCAAATCAGTCTGTCCCTGGCCCAGTGCATCATGGGAACAGGGCAGACTAAACTACCAAGCCAATTCTTCACCAGAAAGGAGACACGCTACCGGGGACCGGTTTCTGGCATTTCAGCCGTCGTCGGCCCGGCTTGCTTGAATCCTGATGGTGCAGTGAGAAAGGGACTCATGTCTGAGTATACCCTGCCACACCTATAGTGGCCAAAAATGATTCAGAAAAGGGGGTGGTGATGAACAGAGTGTCTGAATTAGGCAGACCACTCTTACCCAGTCCAAAGATCAGGGCTTGATCCATCACCGTTAGTTATCTCACTGCACCATCCCTGTTCAGAACCTGGCTATATGCAAATCAGTCTGTCCCTGGCCCAGTGCATCATGGGAACAGGGCAGACTAACCTACCAAGCCAATTCTTCACCAGAAAGGAGACAAGCTACCGGGGACCGGTTTCTGGCATTTCAGCCGTCGCGGCCCGGCTTGCTTGAATCCTGATGGTGCAGTGAGAAAGGGACTCATGTCTGAGTATACCCTGCCACACCTATAGTGGCCAAAAATGATTCAGAAAAGGGGGTGGTGATGAACAGAGTGTCTGAATTAAGCAGGCCCCTCTTATCCAGTCCAAAGATCAGGGCTTGATCCATCACCGTTATTTGTCTCACTGCACCATCCCAGTTCAAAACCTGGCTATATGCAAATCAGTCTGTCCCTGGCCCAGTGCATCATGGGAACAGGGCAGACTAAACTACCAAGCCAATTCTTTACCAGAAAGGAGACAAGCTACCGGCTACCGGTTTCTGGCATTTCAGCCGTCGTCGGCCCAGCTTGCTTAAATCCTGATGGTGCAGTGAGAAAGGGACTCATGTCTGAGTATACACTGCCACACCTATAGTGGCCAAAAATGATTCAGAAAAGGGGGTGGTGATGAACAGAGTGTCTGAATTAAGCAGACCACTCTTACCCAGTCCAAAGATCAGGGCATGATCCATCACCGTTATTTATCTCACTGCACCATCCCAGTTCAGAACCTGGCTATATGCAAATCAGTCTGTCCCTGGCCCAGTGCATCATGGGAACAGGGCAGACTAAACTACCAAGCCAATTCTTCACCAGAAAGGAGACAAGCTACTGGGGACCGGTTTCTGGCATTTCAGCCGTCGTCGGCCCGGCTTGCTTGAATCCTGATGGTGCAGTGAGAAAGGGACTCATGTCTGAGTATACCCTGCCACACCTATAGTGGCCAAAAATGATTCAGAAAAGGGGGTGGTGATGAACAGAGTGTCTGAATTAAGCAGACCACTCTTACCCAGTCCAAAGATCAGGGCTTGATCCATCACCGTTATTTATCTCACTGCACCATCCCAGTTCAGAACCTGGCTATATGCCAATCAGTCTGTCCCTGGCCCAGTGCATCATGGGAACAGGGCAGACTAAACTACCAAGCCAATTCTTCACCAGAAAGGAGACAAGGTACCGGGGACCGGTTTCTGGCATTTCAGCCTTCGTCGGCCCGGCTTGCTTGAATCCTGATGGTGCAGTGAGAAAGGGACTCATGTCTGAGTATACCCTGCCACACCTATAGTGGACAAAAATGATTCAGAAAAGGGGTGGTGATGAACAGAGTGTCTGAATTAAGCAGACCACTCTTACCCAGTCCAAAGATCAGGGCTTGATCTATCACCGTTATTTATCTCACTGCACCATCCCAGTTCAGAACCTATCTATATGCAAATCAGTCTGTCCCTGGCCCATTGCATCATGGGAACAGGGCAGACTAAACTACCATGCCCATTCTTCACCAGAAAGGAGCCAAGCTACCGGGGACCGGTTTCTGGCATTTCAGCCGTCGTCGGCCCGGCTTGCTTGAATCCTGATGGTGCAGTGAGAAAGGGACTCATGTCTGAGTATACCCTGCCATACCTATAGTGGCCAAAAAATGATTCAGAAAAGGGGGTGGTGATGAACAGAGTGTCTGAATTAAGCAGACCAATCTTACCCAGTCCAAAGATCAGGGCTTGATCCATCACCGTTATTTATCTCACTGCACCATCCCAGTTCAGACCCTGGCTATATGCAAATCAGTCTGTCCCTGGCCCAGTGCATCATGGGAACAGGGCAGACTAAACTACCAAGCCAATTCTTCACCAGAAAGGAGACAAGCTACTGGGGACCGGTTTCTGGCATTTCAGCCGTCGTCGGCCCGGCTTGCTTGAATCCTGATGGTACAGTGAGAAAGGGACTCATGTCTGAGTATACCCTGCCACACCTATAACGGCCAAAAATGATTCAGAAAAGGGGGTGGTGATGAACAGAGTGTCTGAATTAAGCAGACCACTCTTACCGAGTCCAAAGATCAGGGCTTGATCCATCACCGTTATTTATCTCACTGCACCATCCCAGTTCAGAACCTGGCTATATGCAAATCAGTCTGTCCCTGGCCCAGTGCATCATGGGAACAGGGCAGACTAAAGTACCAAGCCAATTCTTCACCAGAAAGGAAACAAGCTACCGGGGACCGGTTTCTGGCATTTCAGCCGTCGTCGGCCCGGCTTGCTTGAATCCTGATGGTGCAGTGAGAAAGGGACTCATGTCTGAGTATACCCTGCCACACCTATAGTGGCCAAAAATGATTCAGAAAAGGGGGTGGTGATGAACAGAGTGTCTGAATTAAGCAGACAACTCTTACCCAGTCCAAAGATCAGGGCTTGATCCATCACCATTATTTATCTCACTGCACCATCCCAGTTCAGAACCTGGCTATATGCAAATCAGTCTGTCCCTGGCGCAGTGCATCATGGGAACAGGGCAGACTAAACTACCAAGCCAATTCTTCACCAGAAAAGAGACAAGCTACCGGGGGCCGATTTCTGGCATTTCAGCCATCGTCGGCCCGGCTTGCTTGAATCCTGATGGTGCAGTGAGAAAGGGACTCATGTCTGAGTATACCCTGCCACACCGATAGTGGCCAAAAATGATTCAGAAAAGGGGGTGGTGATGAACAGAGTGTCTGAATTAAGCAGACCACTCTTACCCAGTCCAAAGATCAGGGCTTGATCCATCACCGTTATTTATCTCACTGCACCATCCCAGTTCAGAACCTGGCTATATGCAAATCAGTCTGTCCCTGGCCCAGTGCATCATGGGAACAGGGCAGACTAAACTACCAAGCCAATTCTTCACCAGAAAGGAGACAAGCTACCGGTGACCGGTTTCTGGCATTTCAGCCGTCGTCGGCCCGGCTTGCTTGAATCCTGATGGTGCAGTGAGAAAGTAACTCATGTCTGAGTATACCCTGCCAACACCTATAGTGGCCAAAAATGATTTAGAAAAGGGGGTGGTGATGAACAGAGTGTCTGAATTAAGCAGACCACTCTTACCCAGTCCAAAGATCAGGGCTTGATCCATCACCGTTATTTATCTCACTGCACCCTCCCAGTTCAGAACCTGGCTATATGCAAATCAGTCTGTCCCTGGCCCAGTGCATCATGGGAATAGGGCAGACTAAACTACCAATCCAATTCTTAACCAGAAAGGAGACAAGCTACCTGGGACCGGTTTCTGGCATTTCAGCCGCGTCGGCCCGGCTTGCTTGAATCCTGATGGTGCAGTGAGAAAGGGACTCATGTCTGAGTATACCCTGCCACACCTATAGTGGCCAAAATGATTCAGAAAAGGGGGTGGTGATGAACAGAGTGTCTGAATTAAGCAGACCACTCTTACCTGGTCCAAAGATCAGGGCTTGATCCATCACCGTTATTTTTCTCACTGCACCATCCCAGTTCAGAACCTGGCTATATGCAAATCAGTCTGTCCCCGGCCCAGTGCATCATGGGAACAGGGCAGACTAAACTACCAAGCCAATTCTAAACCAGAAAGGAGACAAGCTACCGGAGACCGGTTTCTGGCATTTCAGCCGTTGTCGGCCCGGCTTGCTTGAATCCTGATGGTGCAGTGAGAAAGGGACTCATGTCTGAGTATACCCTGCCACACCTATAGTGGCCAAAAATGATTCGGAAAAGGGGGTGGTGATGAACAGAGTGTCTGAATTAAGCAGACCACTCTTACCCAGTCCAAAGATCAGGGCTTGATCCATCACCGTTATTTATCTCACTGCACCATCCCAGTTCAGAACCTGGCTATATGCAAATCAGTCTGTCCCTGGCCCAGTGCATCATGGGAACAGGGAAGATTAAACTACCAAGCCAATTCTTCACCAGAAAGGAGACAAGCTACCGGGGACCGGTTTCTGGCATTTCAGCCGTCGTCGGCCCGGCTTGCTTGAATCCTGATGGTGCAGTGAGAAAGGGACTCATGTCTGAGTATACCCTGCCACACCTATAGTGGCCAAAAATGATTCAGAAAAGGGGGTGGTGATGAACAGAGTGTCTGAATTAAGCAGACCACTCTTACCCAGTCCAAAGATCAGGGCTTGATCCATCACCGTTATTTATCTCACTGCACCATCCCAGTTCAGAACCTGGCTATATGCAAATCAGTCTGTCCCTGGCCCAGTGCATCATGGGAACAGGGCAGACTAAACTACCAAGCCAATTCTTCACCAGAAAGGAGACAAGCTACCGGGGACCGGTTTCTGGCATTTCAGCCGTCGTCGGCCCGGCTTGCTTGAATCCTGATGGTGCAGTGAGAAGGGGACTCATGTCTGAGTATACCCTGCCACACCTATAGTGGCCAAAAATGATTCAGAAAAGGGGGTGGTGATGAACCGAGTGTCTGAATTAAGCAGACCACTCTTACCCAGTCCAAAGATCAGGGATTGATCCATCACCGTTATTTATCTCACTGCACCATCCCAGTTCAGAACCTGGCTATATGCAAATCAGTCTGTCCCTGGCCCAGTGCATCATGGGAACAGGGCAGACTAAACTACCAAGCCAATTCTTCACCAGAAAGGAGACAAGCTACCGGGGACCGGTTTCTGGCATTTCAGCCGTCGTCGGCCCGGCTTGCTTGAATCCTGATGCTGCAGTGAGAAAGGGACTCATGTCTGAGTATACCCTGCCACACCTATAGTGGCCAAAAATGATACAGAAAAGGGGGTGGTGATGAACAGAGTGTCTGAATTAGGCAGACCACTCTTACCTAGTCCAAAGATCAGGGCTTGATCCATCACCGTTAGTTATCTCACTGCACCATCCCAGTTCAGAACCTGGCTATATGCAAATCAGTCTGTCCCTGTCCCAGTGCATCATGGGAACAGGGCAGACTAAACTACCAAGCCAATTCTTCACCAGAAAGGAGACACGCTACCGGGGACCGGTTTCTGGCATTTCAGCCGTCGTCGGCCCGGCTTGCTTGAATCCTGATGGTGCAGTGAGAAAGGGACTCATGTCTGAGTATACCCTGCCACACCTATAGTGGCCAAAAATGATTCAGAAAAGGGGGTGGTGATGAACAGAGTGTCTGAATTAAGCAGACCACTCTTACCCAGTCCAAAGATCAGGGCTTGATCCATCACCGTTAGTTATCTCACTGCACCATCCCTGTTCAGAACCTGGCTATATGCAAATCAGTCTGTCCCTGGCCCAGTGCATCATGGGAACAGGGTAGACTAACCTACCAAGCCAATTCTTCACCAGAAAGGAGACAAGCTACCGGGGACCCGTTTCTGGCATTTCAGCCGTCGTCGGCCCGGCTTGCTTGAATCCTGATGGTGCAGTGAGAAAGGGACTCATGTCTGAGTATACCCTGCCACACCTATAGTGGCCAAAAATGATTCAGAAAAGGGGGTGGTGATGAACAGAGTGTCTGAATTAAGCAGACCACTCTTATCCAGTCCAAAGATCAGGGCTTGATCCATCACCGTTATTTGTCTCACTGCACCATCCCAGTTCAGAACCTGGCTATATGCAAATCAGTCTGTCCCTGGCCCAGTGCATCATGGGAACAGGGCAGACTAAACTACCAAGCCAATTCTTTACCAGAAAGGAGACAAGCTACCGGCTACCGGTTTCTGGCATTTCAGCCGTCGTCGGCCAAGCTTGCTTAAATCCTGATGGTGCAGTGAGAAAGGGACTCATGTCTGAGTATACCCTGCCACACCTATAGTGGCCAAAAATGATTCAGAAAAGGGGGTGGTGATGAACAGAGTGTCTGAATTAAGCAGACCACTCTTACCCAGTCCAAAGATCAGGGCTTGATCCATCACCGTTATTTATCTCACTGCACCATCCCAGTTCAGAACCTGGCTATATGCAAATCAGTCTGTCCCTGGCCCAGTGCATCATGGGAACAGGGCAGACTAAACTACCAAGCCAATTCTTCACCAGAAAGGAGACAAGCTACTGGGGACCGGTTTCTGGCATTTCAGCCATCGTCGGCCCGGCTTGCTTGAATCCTGATGGTGCAGTGAGAAAGGGACTCATGTCTGAGTATACCCTGCCACACCTATAGTGGCCAAAAATGATTCAGAAAAGGGGGTGGTGATGAACAGAGTGTCTGAATTAAGCAGACCACTCTTACCCAGTCCAAAGATCAGGGCTTGATCCATCACCGTTATTTATCTCACTGCACCATCCCAGTTCAGAACCTGGCTATATGCCAATCAGTCTGTCCCTGGCCCAGTGCATCATGGGAACAGGGCAGACTAAACTACCAAGCCAATTCTTCACCAGAAAGGAGACAAGGTACCGGGGACCGGTTTCTGGCATTTCAGCCTTCGTCGGCCCGGCTTGTTTGAATCCTGATGGTGCAGTGAGAAAGGGACTCATGTCTGAGTATACCCTGCCACACCTATAGTGGACAAAAATGATTCAGAAAAGGGGTGGTGATGAACAGAGTGTCTGAATTAAGCAGACCACTCTTACCCAGTCCAAAGATCAGGGCTTGATCTATCACCGTTATTTATCTCACTGCACCATCCCAGTTCAGAACCTATCTATATGCAAATCAGTCTGTCCCTGGCCCATTGCATCATGGGAACAGGGCAGACTAAACTACCATGCCCATTCTTCACCAGAAAGGAGCCAAGCTACCGGGGACCGGTTTCTGGCATTTCAGCCGTCGTCGGCCCGGCTTGCTTGAATCCTGATGGTGCAGTGAGAAAGGGACTCATGTCTGAGTATACCCTGCCATACCTATAGTGGCCAAAAAATGATTCAGAAAAGGGGGTGGTGATGAACAGAGTGTCTGAATTAAGCAGACCAATCTTACCCAGTCCAAAGATCAGGGCTTGATCCATCACCGTTATTTATCTCACTGCACCATCCCAGTTCAGACCCTGGCTATATGCAAATCAGTCTGTCCCTGGCCCAGTGCATCATGGGAACAGGGCAGACTAAACTACCAAGCCAATTCTTCACCAGAAAGGAGACAAGCTACTGGGGACCGGTTTCTGGCATTTCAGCCGTCGTCGGCCCGGCTTGCTTGAATCCTGATGGTGCAGTGAGAAAGGGACTCATGTCTGAGTATACCCTGCCACACCTATAGTGGCCAAAAATGATTCAGAAAAGGGGGTGGTGATGAACAGAGTGTCTGAATTAAGCAGACGACTCTTACCCAGTCCAAAGATCAGGGCTTGATCCATCACCATTATTTATCTCACTGCACCATCCCAGTTCAGAACCTGGCTATATGCAAATCAGTCTGTCCCTGGCGCAGTGCATCATGGGAACAGGGCAGACTAAACTACCAAGCCAATTCTTCACCAGAAAAGAGACAAGCTACCGGGGGCCGATTTCTGGCATTTCAGCCATCGTCGGCCCGGCTTGCTTGAATCCTGATGGTGCAGTGAGAAAGGGACTCATGTCTGAGTATACCCTGCCACACCGATAGTGGCCAAAAATGATTCAGAAAAGGGGGTGGTGATGAACAGAGTGTCTGAATTAAGCAGACCACTCTTACCCAGTCCAAAGATCAGGGCTTGATCCATCACCGTTATTTATCTCACTGCACCATCCCAGTTCAGAACCTGGCTATATGCAAATCAGTCTGTCCCTGGCCCAGTGCATCATGGGAACAGGGCAGACTAAACTACCAAGCCAATTCTTCACCAGAAAGGAGACAAGCTACCGGTGACCGGTTTCTGGCATTTCAGCCGTCGTCGGCCCGGCTTGCTTGAATCCTGATGGTGCAGTGAGAAAGTAACTCATGTCTGAGTATACCCTGCCAACACCTATAGTGGCCAAAAATGATTTAGAAAAGGGGGTGGTGATGAACAGAGTGTCTGAATTAAGCAGACCACTCTTACCCAGTTCAAAGATCAGGGCTTGATCCATCACCGTTATTTATCTCACTGCACCCTCCCAGTTCAGAACCTGGCTATATGCAAATCAGTCTGTCCCTGGCCCAGTGCATCATGGGAACAGGGCAGACTAAACTACCAAGCCAATTCTTCACCAGAAAGGAGACAAGCTACCGGTGACCGGTTTCTGGCATTTCAGCCGTCGTCGGCCCGGCTTGCTTTAATCCTGATGGTGCAGTGAGAAAGTGACTCATGTCTGAGTATACCCTGCCACACCTATAGTGGCCAAAAATGATTCAGAAAAGGGGGTGGTGATGAACAGAGTGTCTGAATTAAGCAGACCACTCTTACCCAGTCCAAAGATCAGGGCTTGATCCATCACCGTTATTTATCTCACTGCACCATCCCAGTTCAGAACCTGGCTATATGCAAATCAGTCTGTCCCTGGCCCAGTGCATCATGGGAACAGGGCAGACAAAAATACCAAGCCAATTCTTCACCAGAAAGGAGACAAGCTACCGGGGACCGGTTTCTGGCATTTCAGCCGTCGTTGGCCCGGCTTGCTTGAATCCTGATGGTGCAGTGAGAAAGGGACTCATGTCTGAGTATACCCTGCCACACCTATAGTGGCCAAAAATGATTCAGAAAAGGGGGTGGTGATGAACAGAGTGTCTGAATTAAGCAGACCACTCTTACCCAGTCCAAAGATCAGGGCTTGATCCATCACCGTTATTTATCTCACTGCACCATCCCAGTTCAGAACCTGGCTATATGCAAATCAGTCTGTCCCTGGCCCAGTGCATCATGGGAACAGGGCAGACTAAACTACCAAGCCAATTCTTCACCAGAAAGGAGACAAGCTGCAGGTTCGACACTGTCTGCCACTGCACCCTAGTACAGCGCCTCAGCAACATTGGAATCCGAGAGAAGGCACTGGTGTATATCATCTCGTTCCTCGCAGGAAGATCCCAGAGAGTCCGCCTCCCCCCGTTCAGATCCGAAGCCACCGAAATCATCTGCGGCGTACCACAAGGATCATCACTTAGATGATCTTCAATGTCTACATGAGCCCTCTCGCAACCATCGCACGCAAACACTACCTCAACATCATCTCCTATGCTGACGACACCCAGCTAATCCTCTCCCTCACCAACGACCCCGCCACCGCCAGAACCAGCCTACACAAAGGGATGAAAGACGTCGCCGAATGGATGAAGAACAGCCGCCTGAAATTGAACTCAGACAAGACGGAAGTCCTCATCCTGGGACCATCGCCCTCCGCCTCGGACACTCCTGGTGGCCCCCTGCCCTGGGCACCACCCCCAAACCAACTGACCATGCTCGCAACCTGGGCTTCATCCTGGACTCCTCCCTATCGATGACCAGACAAGTCAACGCTGTCTTGTCATCATGCTTCAACACCCTGTGCATGCTCCATAAGATGTTCCGATGGATCCCCACCAAAACCAGGAAGACGGTCACCCAGGCACTCGTCACCAGCCGACTGGACTACGGAAACACCCTCTACGCCGGAACCACAGCCAAACTTCAGAAAAGACTCCAGTGCATCCAGCGCCTCTGCACGACTCGTTCTGGACATCCCCCGACACAGCCACATCTCCGGCCATCTGAGAGACCTGCACTGGCTCCCCGTCAGCAAGAGGATCACGTTCAGGCTCCTCACCCATGCACACAAGGCCCTCTACGACCTGGGCCCCAAGTACCTCAACAACCGCCTGACCTTCTACGCGCCCACCCACCAGGTACGATCGACCAGCCTCACTCACGCTGCCGTACCACGCATCCGCAAAGCCAACGCCGGGGGAAGATCCTTCTCCTACCTGGCAGCCAAGACATGGAACTCCCTCTCCATCCACCTCCGGCTGACCCAGGACCATCTCTCCTTCAGGAAGCTCCTCAAGACCTGGCTCTTCTAGCAGTAGCGAACCCCTCCACCCCAGCGCCTTGAGACCCTTCCGGGTGAGTAGCGCGCTATACAAATGCCCATGATTGATTGATTGATTGATTAAATTCCCCAACTTACAACTCGCCAGGGGGTGCGTTTTCAGTTGGGGAATTAATTCCACTTCAATCCTGAGGGTCCTTGGGGGCCAACTAGCCCACCAGATACCTGCCAGGTACGATCGACCAGCCTCACTCACGCCGCCGTACCACGCATCCGCAAAGCCAACGCCGGGGGAAGATCCTTCTCCTACCTGGCAGCCAAGACATGGAACTCCCTCCCCATCCACCTCCGGCTGACCCAGGATCATCTCTCCTTCAGGAAGCTCCTCAAGACCTGGCTCTTCGAGCAGTAGCGAACCCCTCCACCCCAGCGCCTTGAGACCCTTCCGGGTGAATAGCGCGCTATATAAATGCCCATGATTGATTGATTGATTGATTAAATTCCCCAACTTACAACTCGCCAGGGGGTGCGTTTTCAGTTGGGGAATTAATTCCACTTCAATCCTGAGGGTCCTTGGGGGCCAACTAGCCCACCAGATACCTCCAGTAACTTTTAAACTCACCTGCACTAAAGCGCTGCCTCACGCGCCAGCAGACCCTCTAGGCACTCCTGAGACAGCGGCAATCAGCGCTGAGACAGGAATCTCAAATCACCCGCCATCGCGGTTCGAAGGCGAACCACGCCCCCTGCAAGGCCACGCCCACAACATCGCCATAAATGTGTCGGCCACACAAGCGCAGCGGTCGAGCGCAGCGGGGGCGCCGTTTGCGCGCCGAAGGCGCGCTTAAGGCAAGCTCGTCTGCGCTCGTCCGCGCCTCGGCAGCGCCTGGTGAGCCACTGTCGGCCCTGATATCCCCGCCCTCCAGCAACACACCTCACTTGACGCGCGAGGCTCTACTCCTCCGTAGAGACTTTGCCCATGAGGGGCATTTGACCTTCCAAGACACCGCCTATCCTCTGCACGACTTCGCGCGCAAAGGCTTAATCACAGCCGGCTTGCTGAATGTAAGGTCCTTGCCCAAACACTCCCACGATATCGCCCTGCTCATAGACAATCATCATCTTGATGTTCTATTCCTCACGGAAACATGGACCCACTCCGACTGCAACATAGATCTGGACTGGGCCTGTCCACAAGACTTCAAGATCCTGCATCTCCCGCGTCCTAAGGGGCGGGGCGGTGGTGTTGGTGCAATCTATAGAGCATCTTGGTCAGCCAAAACTATTGCCATGGACCCAGTGGTCGGGACCGAAATACTCGGCCTTTCAATGGACTGTCATCTTGGTACTACCTTCACAGCGGTGATTTGTTACCGTCCGCCGGGAACGTTTAACGCTACTCAGCAGCAGTCGCTTCTCACCACCATCACCAATATGGCTACCTCCCACAATAACTTGATTGTCCTGGGCGACTTTAACCTTTGGCCCAACGGCTGCCTAGATTCCGCCCTCAACAATCTCCTAGTGTCCTGCGAAGGATTGAAACTCTCCCAGCTAGTGGACAAACCCACTCACATAGCAGGGCACCAACTAGATTTAATTTTTTCCTCCCCACAGCTGGCTATTCTGAGTGACATTCTACCAATGTGCTGGACTGATCATGCCTTGATCAAATTTCACATAGTAGGCAGCAGGTATGGCAAACCGGCTTCCCACGGTCATATACCTCCATACAGAGACTGGAAGGCCCTAGACAAACTCAGGCTGAATGGCCCAGTGTTTAAGGTAGAGGACACTTTCTCTACTACACAATCGGTGGAGGCTAACTATCTATCCCTTTGTTCAAGGATTTCCAGTACTGCGGATCACCTCGTCCCACTGAAAAAGGGTAAACCCCAGAGACGAGCTCCGGCCCCCTGGTTTGATGACTCTTTAAGAGCTCTCAAACTAGCTTGTAGGCATGCTGAGAGAAAATGGAGGCAGGATTACTCTGACACTCATAAAACCATCTGGAAAACACACCTCCGGAACTATAAAACTGCCATTGCCCTTAACAAGACTAAACATTATTGCTCCATTATTTCCAATGCCACAAACAGCTCAAAGAGTATTTTTCAAATACTCAAAAATCTGTCCAACCCGGACTGTGTCACCACCACACAACCTCCCACCCAAGCCCTCTGCGATGACCTTGCAGAGTTCTTTATTACTAAAATAAACACTATTATCCACAACCTGGAATCACCCCCCTCACTTGAAACCAATGAATTGCCGAGACCAGACACCAGCCCTCGGAACCTGTTGCTCCCTGGCTCTGGCCCTCTGGCAAGAATGGAGGCATTCCCTCCGATCCCGGCTGTCGAGTTTGAAAGACTTGTGCTTGGTATCACCTCAGGCTCCCCACTTGACCCCCTACCTCCAAAAATATGGAAAAATTTCGGTACGGAACTTTTTGACACCATGCGCCTAATCTGCAATCAGTCCCTGCAGAGTGGCCTTGTTCCCACCCCTTGGAAACAGGCACTAGTCACTCCCCTTTTAAAGAAACCCTCCCTGAGCCCAGACTGCCTTTCCAATTACCGACCCATCTCCCTGCTGCCATTTCCAGCAAAGGTCGCCGAGCGTTGGGTCAGTTCATGTCTGTCTACCCACCTGGAACAAAACAACCTCCTTGACGACTACCAGTTTGGTTTTCGTCCCGCTCACGGCACAGAATCAGCAGTCTTGACTGCCATGGAAGACCTTCGAATGCGAGCGGACAGGAACCAGCCAGTGGCTTTGATACTGCTGGACCTGTCTGCCGCATTCGACACGGTCAACCACGCCAGGCTGATGCAGAGACTTATGGAAGTAGGAGTGGAAGGCACTGCATTGCTTTGGCTTCACTCCTATCTTCGGGACAGAAGACAGGCTGTCTCTCTCCCCCCCTTCCGGTCCGCCTTTGCAGCAGTTCCCCAGGGAGTCCCCCAGGGCTCCTCCATCAGCCCTATCCTCTTCAATGTGTACCTTATACCGCTAATTAAATTGATCCAATCATTTGGGGTCAAAACAATTAATTACGCGGATGATACACAGCTCATTCTCTCGTGGGAAGGTGAAGATGCCATTCCGTTCTCAACATTCCACGACTGCTTAAGAGAGACGGCCAGATGGCTACATAGTAACTCCCTCCAGTTCAACGCCGCGAAAACGGAGGTCCTGTTCTGCTCCGGCTCTAAGATACCCCGTCAGTTCCCACATGAATTCTGGCCCCCGGAGTTCAGTGTCAAACCTCTACCAGTGCCTTCCGTGCGCAACCTGGGAGCCATGTTGAACAACAACCTAAGCATGGAAACCCAGGTGACAAAAACTGTGGGGATCTGCACTGCCCTGCTCCGATCACTGCGGAAAATCTTGCCTCTTCTCCCGGCACAAGCCAGGGCGTCGATAGTCAGGTGCACGATACTCAGTCGCCTTGATTATTGTAACGCCCTGCTCCTGGAGTCTCCAGTTACGATCCTGGATCGACTTCAGCGAATCCAATCTGCCGCCGCCAAGCTGGCTCTTGGCTGGACGAGGAGGGCCTCAGCCACAGCTGCTCTGGCAGAGCTCCACTGGCTGCCCCTGAAACAAAGAGTGGCATTCAAGTCCCTCTGCATTGTCTTCAAGGCTCTGCATGGACTTGGACCCAAACCTCTGCAAGCCCTGTTCCAATGGTACACACCTGCGAGAAACCTACGTTCTTCTTCTGCTTGCCTGGTAAAGGTACCCAGATTTAACAGAACTAGAACAGGGGGCCGATCGTTCAGCGTAGCCGCGGCCAAGCTTTGGAACACCCTACCCACTGACATACGTCAGACTTCACAGCTTCTCCCTTTTAGGAGACGCATTAAAACTTGGCTCTTCCCCAAATAAATTGTCAGCCCAACTATTCTCCCGGTCTACCGTCACCAGAGTATTTTCCAGCGCCAGGAAGCCTGCAAGGTGTCAGTTCGCGCTTTACAAATTCTCTAAATAAAATAAATAAAGTATGCGCCAGGGATCAGGGTTGAAGAGAGGTGTACATAGGCCATGCCCCTTTTTGCAACACTCTGCAACGCAGCTCTGTAGCGTTTATTGGAGGTACCTGGTGGGCTAGTTGGCCCCTAGGGGACCTCAGGATTGAAGAGGAATTATTTCCCCAACTTAAAACGGACTACAGGGCATGTTTGCACACATGTCACCTCAGGCCCGCCCCCTCTTCACCACTCTGCAAATGCTGCCCGGTGGCGCGTTTTAAGGTGGGCATTAAGTCCCCTTGAATTCTGAGGGTTCCTGGGGTGCAACTAGCCCACCAGGTACCTCCATTAAGCCCCACACAGCTGTGGTGCAGAGAGGTGTAAAAAGGGGCGTGGTCTCCGAACACCCCTCTGCAATGCAGGCCCCTGGCACACACTGGAGGTTCCTGGTGGGCTGGTTGGCCCCCAGGGTCCCCCAATATTCAAGGGGACTTAGTTACCCATCTGTAAAAGCACCAGGGGTGTGTTTGCAGAGTGCTGCAGGGAGGGGGTGGAGCCTCTGGCGCGATGCCGGTCTTATTTTTATTTTTATTTTTAAGAAGGGGCGCTGTGTGGCCCCCTTCTTTTTCTATTTTATTGGCCCTGGGGACCCCATACCCCAGGGCCTGACCCCAATATTTAATTTACCCATCTGTTGGGAACTGTGGGGAGGTCCCCAATCCCCCCACGGTCCCACCGGCCCCCGCATCCTGCGGGAGCCGACATTGCTGTTCCACACGGGGAGCTGCTAAGATGCAGCTCCATATGTCAAAAAACAATTGGCTTTGGTTTTTGGAAGAGAGAACAGGCTTCCAAAAACCAAAGTAGTTTGCTGTGGCAGGGCGGGAGCCTGTGGGCACCGTAACGCACCCCCATATATCCATTTTAATGCCCCAGGGAGTTGGTGTTCCCCAGGAAGTGTTTGGGGGCTCTAACCTCCCACACAGGTATTTATTTATTTAAAAAGAAGCCCCAGGGTGGCGGTCCCTGGGGCAGTGGGGGAGCCGTGTGCCCCCGGACAATAATTACAGAATGTCCCGCGGGTGTCAGTCCCTGGGGCTTCGGGGGGCCTTTGAGGCCCCGAATACATTTTAAAAAGAAGCCCTGAGGGTGGCGGGCTGTGAGGGTGCCCCCCAAATATTTCTAAAAAGCCTCAGGGGTGGTGGTTCCGGGGGTTGCGGGGGTCCTCGTCAGCTCCCGAAAAAAATTTGGATATGCGGGAGCCCGCGCTTCATTTTTTTTTACCGCAAAAACCACAGTTGATGGACAGAATGCAGAACAATGTCATACATTCACCCCAGTACACAGATCTGGGCCTAAATCCATGGTTTTTTGCACTCCACACCACCCCAGTTCAGACATGGCCATATGCAAATAAGTCTGACCCTGTGCCTCATGGGAACAGTCCAGCCCGAACTGCCAAGCCATGCCTTCCCTGGACCGGAAACAAGCTTCCGTGGACCGGTTTCTGGCATTCAAGCCGTCTTCAGCACTGCTTGCTTGAATCCAGTGGTGTGGAGAGCATGGGACTCACGTCTGAGCATACCCATCCCACTCAGGGTGACAAATGCAAAAAACACAGTTGATGGACAGAGTGCAGAACAATGTCATACATTCACCCCAGTACAGAGATCCTGGCCTAAATCCATCGTTATTTTGCACTCCCCACCACCCCAGTTTAGACACGTCCATATGCAAATCAGTCTGACCTTGTGCCTCATGGGAACAGTCTAGCCCGAACCGCCAAGCCATGCCTTCCCTGGACCGGAAACAAGCTTTGGAGGACCGGTTTCTGCCATTCCGGCTGTCTTCAGCCCGGCTTGCTTGAATCCAGTGGTGTGGAGAGCATGGGACTCACGTCTAAGCATACCCATCCCACTCGGGGTGACAAATGCAAAAACCACAGTTGATGGACAGAATACAGAACAATGCCATACATTCACCCCAGTACAGAGATCTGGGCCTAAATCCATCATTTTTTGCACTCCACACCACCCCAGTTCAGACATGGCCATATGCAAATCAGTCTGACCCTGTGCCTCATGGGAACAGTCCAGCCCAAACTGGCAAGCCATGCCTTCCCTGGACCGGAAACAGGCTTCCGAGGACCGGTTTCTGGCATTCCAGCCGTCTTCAGCCCGGCTTGCTTGAATCCAGTGGTGTGGAGAGCATGGGACTCACGTCTGAGCATACCGATCCAACTCGGGGTGACAAATGCAAAAAAACACAGATGATGGACCGAATGCAGAATATTGTCATACATTCACCCCAGTACAGAGATCTGGGCCTAAATCCATCGTTTTTTTGCACTCCACACCACCCCAGTTCAGACATGGCCATATGCAAATCAGTCTGACCATGTGCCTCATGGGAACAGTCCAGGCCGAACTGCCAAGCCATGCCTTTCCTGGACCGGAAACAAGCATCCGAGGACCGTTTTCTGGCATTCCAGCCATCTTCAGCCCGGCTTGCTTGAATCCAGTGGTGTGGAGAGCATGGGACTCACACCTGAGCATACCCATCCCACTAGGTGTTCTGCATTCTGTCCATCAACTGTGGTTTTTGCATTTGTCACCCTGAGTGGGATGGGTATGCTTACTCCTGGGACACTGTAGTTTGTTATGGTAGGGTGGAAGCCTCGCGGTTCCCGCCCTACCATAGAAAACTGCTTTCCTAATTGGAAAAGAGAGCAGGTTAACGTGCTCTCTCTTCCAAATAGGAAAACATATTGCTTTTCGTTATAGGAAGCAGCATGTAAGCTGCTCTCTCTGACGAAAAGGAATGCAGGTTCCCAAAGGTGGCGGGGAGTCCATATGGGCTCGCCCCACGGTCCCCAACATTTTATTTAAGCCCCTGTGGACGGGGTCCCAGGGGATAATAAAAATTTGTGATAGGGGCTATTTTTTTTATGGTAAAATTTTAATACCCGTAGCAAGCGCGGCCGTACGACATATGGTGCGAGGTTCCTAAGTCGTCCTGTACCCGTAACTAAGCAAAAAATAAAAAATAAAAAAATATGTTTTACAGATATCTATCAAGCGTATGTGTTTAGATGTTGGTTGTTTTTTAACAAGAGCTTTTCTCTTTATTGGTACTTGTTGAGGAGGAGTGTTTTACAGTGTGCTGAACTTTTGACCTATGTGAACAGTTGACTTTTGCATGATTTGTTGGGGGTAGGGTTCAAAGTTATGTCAGTTGGAAAGGGTTCAATTGTTGAACCAATAGAAATGTGTGTTTGGTTTTGAATTAATGTGTGACACAATTTGATTTGGTATTAACATGTATATATGTGTAAATTGAGAAGGAAAGTGTGCCATTGTTTGGTTTTGCTAAGAACACTAAAGTAGAGAGATTATGTATAAGAATATCTGCTGTGTGACAGGCATTCTTCTTAATCTACAAATCTATTTGAAAGCTGAGTTGATAACTTGTAAGTGAATGTACATGGTGCATTTTGTTTTCAGTAAGAGTAATGTGTTTATCCTTCTATAATGTGTAGATTCAAATTCTGAGTTTGACTGCATTTGGATAACTATTGTGATAAAAGCATTTGGTAAGTTAATGTGTTTAGTGAGTCAGCTTTGATTAATAAAGTGCAGTACTAACATGAATGTGAAGAATGTGTGCAGTGACTTTTTCAGTTAATAGTGGTGCTTGTTTAGAATTAGGCTTGTGTTTTAAATCTACAATTTTCCAGTCAGTATACATACACTACTGTGAACTCTCTGGGACATATTTACAAGCCTCTTGTGTGTCTTTGTGCTGCCATTGTGTTACTTTTTTGATGCAATGTTCGCACAAATAATGCAGCAAATTGTTTATTTATTTGCAAAATGAGTCAGGGTTGTGCATTGAAATGTAGTAGTTATATACATGGAATGTGTGTAGTCACTTTATCGTTTGTAGATTAGTAAATGTGTTTTTTTGTAAAATGCAAGGTGTATTATTTTTTGTCTAGAATTACACTGTGCGTCTGTGTGCATTTAGGTTTAATTCTGAGTGAAACATTTATTGTATGTTTTGTGTTTGTGGAGATATAAGTGCTTAATATCTATCCTTTTTCGAAGTTCTGAGAGAAATATAAACTAGTTATTATTTTTGTGTTTGCAAAATGACTCATGGTTATACAGAAAAACGCAGTATTTATATTTCTGTAATGTGTGCAGTCATAGTAGCCCATGAAGAGTAATAAATAGTGTTTTTTTGTCTAGAATCACACTGTGTCTGTGTGCATTTAGAAATTGTTCTGAGAGAAGCATTTTTGTATGTTTTGTGTTTACAGATACATAAGTGGTTATAAAGCTACCCTTTATTCTAGTTTTGATAGAATTGTAAACCGGTTATTGTTTTTGTATTTGCAAAATGACTCATGGTTTTACATTAAAATGCAGTAGTTAATAGTGTTGCTTGTGTAGAATCGTGGAGAAGTGTGGCTCAGTGGTTAGAGCGGCAGACCCTGATGCAGAGGTCTAGCCCGGAACCAGGGTTCAATTACTGCCTCGGCGGGTGTTGGGCTCAATTTCCGTGGACCTGATAATTTTTGCCTCGGTGCCTATTCTAATCATGGGTCCCACTCTGCAACTCGGGGCAATAGATTGCTTATTCTCCACAATGGCCCCAACAACACTAGGATGCCTGGCTTCACCTTGGGGGTGCCCAGGAGTGGGCCCTTCACAGGGAAAATTCAGGAAGGGTTCCACAGAGTATGTGTACAAGCGCCTGAGATACCCCTTCAGGGGTCGATTAGGTGCGCTATACAAATACATTTACATTTATATTTATTGCCTAGAATCACACCGTGCGTCTGTGTGAATTTAGGAATTTTTAATCGCCCCTTTTTTAACATTCTCCCTTCTCTCTCCTCATAATCCCCCATCTCCTCATACAGACTCCTCTCTCCTTATAATCCCCCTCTCTGCTCACACTCCTCCTCTCTCTCCTCATACTCCCCCTTTTCTCCTCATAGTCCCCTCTCTCTCCTCATACTCCCCACTCTCCTCATACTCCCCCCTCTCCACATATTCCCCCTTTCCTCATACTTCCCCCTCTCTCCTCCTACCCCCATCCCTCCTCATAATCCCCTATCTCCGGATACTCCTTCCTGGCTCCTCATACTACCCCCACTCTCCTCATACACCCCCTCTCTCCTTATATTCCCATGCTCTCCTTATACTCACCCCTCTCTACACATACTCCCTATTCTTTCCTCATACTGCCCCTCTGTACTCATAGTCCCCTCTCTCCTCATACTCCTCCTTTCCTTTATACTCCCCCTCTCCTTATACTCCCTCTTTTCCTGATGCTCACCCCTCTCCTCATACTCCCCTCTCTCTCTTCATATCCTCCTCACTCCTAATACTCCCCGAGCTCCTCATAGTCATCCCTGTTTTCTCATACTCCCACCTCTCTTTTTATATACTCCCTCTCTTTTTATACACCCTCTCTCTCCTCATATTTGCTCCTCTCTCCACATACTCTCCCTTCTCTCCTCATAGTCCCACCTCTCTCCTCATAATTTCCCCTCTTTCCTTATACTGCACCCTCTCTTCATACTTCCCATCTCCCCTTATACTCCCCCCTCTCCTCATACTCCCCCTCTCCTATTATTCCCTCCTCTCCTCATACTCCCCTCTCTCCTCATACCCCCTCACTTACCCTTATACTCCCCTCGTTCCTCATACTCCTTCCTGTCTTCTGATACTACCCCCTCTCTCCTTATACTCCCCTTTTGTCCACATTCTCCCCCTCTCTTTTCATACTCCTTCCTCTCTCATCATACACACCCCTCTCTCCTTATACTCCCACTCTGTCCTCACACTCGCTCCTCTTTCATATAGTCCCCCCTCTCTCTCTATACTCCTTCTCTCTCTTATCTTACTCCCCCTTCTCTTCTCACACTCCCTCTCTCTCTCATCATACTCCCCCTCTCCTCATACATACCTCCCTCTCCTTATACTTCACCTCTCTCCTCATACACATCTCTTTCCGCTATATTTTTCCCTCTCTCCTCATACTCCTCCCTCTCTTCTCATATTCCCCCCTCTCTTCATTCTCCTCCTCTCTCTTCATACACTCTATCACTTATAAATGCAGTCAGGCACTCTCCTTACAGAACTGTAATCATTTAGGAAGTAGGCCTTAGCACATAAAGTGCTTCAGACTCCTATCCAGTACATATGCATTCTTCTATCAACCTGCACACTTGTGTTTCACATCTTCAATTTTGCACTCTGTATCTTTATACTTCCATCAAACACTCTGTGACTGTTCTTGCAGTACTATAGTGACGTATTTAGGATTCTGTGATAATCTTTTCACTGCACTAACACTCAAGCACTTATAAATGAAGTCAGGCATTCTCGCTTCAGAACTGTAATCATTTAGTCAGTGCTCAAATACTGATGCAGTGAAGTAGGCCTTAGCACATGTACTGCTTCAAACCCCTATCCAGTATATATTCATTCTTCTATCCACCTGCACACTTGTGTTTCACATCTTCAATTATTCACTCTGTGTCCTACCAAACACTCTGTGACTGTTCTTGCAGTATTGTAGTGACCCATTTAGCAGTGTGTGGTAATTCATTCACTGCACTAACACTGAAGAACTTATGAATTTAGTTAGACACTCTACTTACAGAACTGTAATTATTTAGTCAGTACCCAAGTACTGATGAAGCGAAGTAGACCTTAGGACATGAACTGCTTGAAAACCCTATCTAGTATATATGCATCCTTCTATCCACCTGCACACTCGTCAATATTCCATTCTGTATCCTTATACTTCTACAAAAGGCTCTGTGGCTGTTCTTGCAGTACTGTAGTGACACATTCAGCAGTCTGTGATAATCCTTTAACTGCACTAACACTCAAGCACTTATAAATTCAGTCTGGCACTCTCCTTACTGGACTGTAATTATTCAGTCAGTACCCAAGTACTCATGTAGTAAAGTAGGTCTTAGGGCATTTGTAAGTCCTTTAGCTTTAGCACAGTGAATGGATTAGTACACCGGGACGCCCCTTCGCTGGGGCAGCTGTGCGCTTTATAAAATTGTATAACATAACATAACATGACATTATGTTGAATGGATCACTACTACAATGGAATAGCAGTGATAGAGTGGTTGGTGAAAGTGTAAGCATAGAAACTTGGAAATTAAATGTGTGAAAAACAAGTGTGGAGGCAGATACAAGACTGCATGCATGCTGAGTAGGGGTTTGAAGCAGTCCATACACTAAAGCCTACTTTGCTGCATGAGTATATGGGTACTGATTGAATGATTACAGTGTTACAAGGAGAGTGCCTAACTGAATTTATAAATGTACACTTGTCTTTCACAACTTCAATTCCCCAGTTAGGATCCATGATGTTGCAGAAAATAGTTTGTGTCTCCCCTTATATTGTTCTTGTGTTGTATTCAGTACCATGTAGTAATGCATTTAGTGCTCCAAAACTCAACGTCTGATCAATTCATTCAGATACTATTCTTGCAGATGTAGTTTTTCAAACTCTTTTGCAGAATGTATACATTGTTGTTCTTAATTACATACTTGTTTTTTATACTTAGTGAATATATCCGTTTACTAATAGAATGTTATATTTTTTATAGATTTATTTTGATAATATTATATATAAAATTTTTTAAACAGATTCTTTTTATCAACACTAAAAGAATTTCATCATGACATCAAAAAGTCAAAAGAGCAAACAATATAAAAAAGATTAAAAAACTCCTGGTAAGACAACTAAGGATTTTTTGAAGAAGTTATCAAACAGTAGGAATAGTGTGGACAATGTGAAAAGTAAAACACAGTATCTGCAACAAAAAAGAAAAACAAGACAAAAAACTAAAATTATGGGAAATCATGTTGTAAACAAACACTGTATACTAAAAGGAGGAAGAATCAATTTCAGGAAATTATAAAAATAATGTTTTATAATAGAGTTGTTTTAAATTTGATAAAGGGAATGAAGAAATGTAAAAGAAAATCAGAATTTTATAAGAAAAAAAAATATATTGAACATATTGTTGAGAAGGCTTTTAAATTAAAAAACTAATTATTTAATATAATAATTAATATCATTCGATCACTAGATAAAACAATCAATTTGATGAAGGAGAAAAGTAAGTGGAGAAGACTAATTGATAGAACTAATTTTTGTGATTTTTTTTGTGTGAATGGAAACATAGTTCAAGTTCTGAGCCTTTTTTTAATGAAGAGCGTTATTTTCAAAGTAATGATTTGTTGCATGCAGTTTTCACCAGTGGTCGAGCTTATGAGGTTAGAAATGGTTGTCCTATTAAGAAAGAGAAAATTGTTCCCAGAAATGTAGAAGAGGTGTTAGCTGATGAAGTTTTAGAGAGACGTCCTAAAGCTCCAGTGTTCACTTGGAATTGCAGTAGTATTTGTAGTGTACAGCAGGAATCTTTTGATGTTGTACACAATTTCTTATGTAAGTATACTAAGAAAACTGTTAAACAAAAGATTAGGATGTTGCAAGGACTAAACTCTTGCAGAGTGAGAGAAAATACTGGTTTACAAGGTCAGGCTTGTCTTTCTAAAAGAGTATGTCAAAGTGTTTTTCACCATTTCAGGATGTTAGCAGTACATCATACTCAAATGAGGAAATCAGTCAGGACATTGTATAATGCAAAAAGTCTACAGTTTACAGTGCTCTTTTGCATGGATCTGTATCAGATGTAATGAACGTTTGTGAAGAAATTGAGGTTAGTTACTGTAGTCCTGAGGAAGACAGTGCAGGAACTGATACTTTAATAGTAGGAAATGTGGAAGAGAATGTACAACATTGTAGTAGAGAAAAGTTTGAGCAAGAAATTACGAAGTATTCTTGATTTTGTTGTCGACGAACTCATTATAAAAATCAGACCGGGACTGTTGATCTGTATTTAAAAAGTGAAAAAGAAAATAATAATATTGAGTAGAAAGAAGTTGCAACTGATCTGATAGTAGAGAATTGTTTTGATTTGGGTTCTGATCAACGTATTTGTAAATATTGTTGTAACAAATTAGACGAGAACAAAATGCCTGCTAGAGCTGTACATAATAATCTTGAGTAGGTAAATATCCCTTCTAAACTGATGGATTTAAATACCTATGAGTCTATTCTTATTCAATGTGTGCATCCATTTCAGGCTATTGTTCGTATGGAGCCTAAGACAGGGAAATTGCCTCCTTAAGATTTACAGAGAGGATTAAAGGGAAGAGTTGTATATTTGCCTCTAGATTTAAAGAAAAATATTAAAACAATTGGTGTAGAAAATGTAGAAGATGAACCTCTAGTTATTCTGGTTAGTGGCGTTCCTACTCAGAGTAAGAAAATATGGCAAGAATTAGTGGATGTTAGGAAAGTGAAAAAGACAACATTGTATCTGATAAAAAAATAATCAGTACTATAAAAATATTTATGTGGAAGAAGAAGAATAACTGTAGAAGAAGATAGTTACTAGTCAACTGGACAAATTGAAAAGGTGGATGTGTCCAGAACTGAAGAAATCTACAAACATTACAGTGTTCATCCACAGTGCCTTGTCTGGACTTTCTTATGCAGTCAACCATATATTGAAAACAGGTGTACATCTGCAAAATGTTTCGGCAAAGGAATTTATGGATAAAGTACAGCAGAAAGATAATGTTTTGGAATCTCAGCTTATTAATCTTATGTCATGTCAACGTGGTACTAATGTGTACTTGTACCGTCGTCATGGGGAACTTAAATGTATGCTAAGCAACTTAGGAACTCCTACATGGTTCCTTACTCAAAGCTGTGCTGAATATGATTTACTTCAATTTCTTCGAGAGGCAAATCCAAATATAGTAAATATTGAATACAAGACACCTGAAGAATTGTGCTCTTTGGATCCAGTTAATGTATGCAGATATTTCAATCATAGATTTGAAGCTATGATGTCTTTCATCACCAATAAAAGAAATCCTCCTCTTGGAGAAGTTGTGGATTTCTTTTGGAGAAAGGAGTATCAAGCAAGAGGTGCTCCTCATATACATATGCTAATATGGATCAACGATGCTCCGAAAATTCAGATGATAATGTGTTTTCTTTTATTGAAAAATATGCTAAATGTGATATACCCAAAAGCACAGAAGAAAAGAATTTAAGACAACAAGTCCTAAGATTCCAAAACCATCGTTGTGGGAAATAATGTTGTCGAAAGTACAAATCTAAGGACAAATTCTATCCCAAATGTCATTTTGGATTTCCACGTCCTGTAATATCAACAGGAAGAGTCAACAGTTTTATGTCATCTTTGCGAAATACTATCACAAGAAAGTCTCCAAAAAAATCTACAACTTAAGAAGAAATGAAGAATCAAAATATATAAATGACTACAACCCAGTTATTTTGTCCATGTGGAATGCTAACATGGATATTCAATACGCTGTGGACACTTCCATTGCTGTTGCTCAATATGTGACATCCTACATAACAAAATCATAAAAGACGGAATTGACGGAAATGTGGGAAGAGATTTCACACGAGAAGAGTCTAAGTATGAAATTATACAGATACAGTTTGAAGATGTTATCTCATCGAGAAATTAGAGCATATGAATGCTCGGATCACTTATCATCTGCAAGTCTATACTTGAAATCAAGAAGAATCATTTGGGTGAGTCTAGGTCTTGCTGCAACACGAAATCGAGCACTTAAATCTATATAAGAAATTGAATATTTAGCTGAAAAAGAGCCAGAAATTGTGAAAACAAATATGTTGGATACATATTATCCAAATAGAAGTCATCATCATCTTGAGAACATTTGTCTCTATGAAGTGCTGCAAATCTTTATTTTTAAACGGAATATTGCAGAAAACATCAATAATGGTAAATATGCTGAGATTGGGTTTGAAGGATGTTTGGTGAAACATAGAAAAGGACATCTAATTAATCACCGTTAACTGAGTTGTGAAACTCCCGACAAAAGGGAATTTTACTATTTAGCTCTTTTGCAACTCTTCAAGCCGTAGCATTCAGAATTGGAATTACTTGGAGACTTTCAGAGCCACAAAGATTCATTCGAAGCAATTAAAGATACTATAGAATGTCCTGTTTTTGCTAATTATGTGAAAATGTTGAACAACGAAATTGAGCAAGAAGCTACAATTGCAGCTGATGTTGCTAGAGACAGTTCTTAAGACAGTCAAACTTCTCCTCTGTTGAGTCAGGATCCACTAGGAGAACCAAATGTTCAAAATGAAGCAGCAACTGCCAGGAATGAGGTGGAATCAGTAATGTATCAAGCTCAAGAAGATGTAACAAACTTAGGAAACTTGGAAGAACAACTAAATGTTGAGCAAAAACAAATATATTACCAAGTGAGAGAACAGATTGACCATGGATTACTTCATGAAAAGAAAGAGTGCTCATACTCATCATTTCAACCTATCCAAATGTACGTGAGTGGACAAGATGGAACAGGAAAAAGTTTTTTATTTAAAGTAATTACGACTTATCTACAGAAAACAACTGAGTCGCATTTGTCTTGTGTTGTCACTGCTCCAACTGGGTTGGCAGCACACAATATTAAAGGAATTACTTTACATCATTTACTAATGCTACCAGTAGAGCATGAAAACAAATTGGAATACCACTAGCTATCTGAAGAAGCTTGATGTGAAGTTTCAAGAGTCTTGAAGAAAATGAAACTTCTGATTATTGAATTCTTAAAACAGAGTAAGATGTATTATTTGGAGGAAAACACATCATAGTTTTTGGAGATCTACTACAACTTACTCCTGTAAAAGGACAACCAGTGTTTAAAACATTGGCACATGAAGATACCAGAAAGTCTTTGGGGAGCATTGGCGTTTGCATAATTTAAAAGACGTTTGGCGTCATGCCTTTCCAACTGTGCCCGGCTACACATATTATTCGGCTCCTCATCGGCTCTGTTCCCGCATTGACATGATCTGGGCTTCTAATAGAATAGCAAGTACTAGTACCATCGAACTCTATCCTAGAATTAATTCTGATCACAACCCAATATTACTATCATTTGATATTGAACAGAAATACACAGCACCTCGACATTTCTCCTTCCCTAGGCATTTATTTACTAATAGTGTATTTATTTCACAACTGAAGGTGCACATCTCTGATTTTATTAAGTTTAATCTTGATTCTACTACATGTCTTATGGTATGGGACTCTTGCAAGGCAAGCATAAGTGGGTTTACTAAGCAATTTCTTCTTCATCAGAACTCAGAAAACCGCAAGAAAGACATAACCTTGGTAAATGACATTCTATCAGCAGAGTTATTATTGGCAGATGCCCTTCGCCTACGGACCATTAGCACAACTGAATTAGAACTGCGTCTAGGACAGCTTAAGTCAGCCATTAAAACCACCTTCTAGGAAAAAAGCAGCATAAAACTGCATAAAAATCAACTCACACAATATGAAAGTGGAGATAAAGTCGGGAAACTACTAGCTTTTAAAATAGCTGAAGAGAAAGCTAATACCTTGATTAAAAATTTGAAGGGCATTAATGACACTATAATCGACCAACCACTGCAAATACTAGAAGAATTTGTAACATTCTATAAAAAATTATGTACTCCTGAGATTTCCCCTACAGCAACATCTATCCAGAACTATTTGGATCATTTTCTCGTTAGACCTAATTCCCTTGGGATGGACTCACTCTCTGCTCGAATCAGTCAGCTTGAGATTAGACAAGCAATTTTTTCTTTGCCATCTGGGAAGGCGTCCGGCGAGGACACTATCCCTGTGGAACTATATAAGCTATGTGTTGAGGAACTTATACCACTCTTTTTTCAAGTTATTAATTTCATAGGGGATAGTAGGAAAGCCCCGAACTCCTGGAAAAGGGTAACATTTATTATTATTTTTTTTTAAAGGGAAACCACCGGATGATTGTGGCTCTTATCGCCCTATTTCTTTATTGAATGCAAACGCTTAAAATTTTTGCAAAGGTGCTGGCCATTCGGCTAGCACCTTTTATACCCAAATTAGTCAGCCCACACCAACATGGGTTTGTCATGGGTAGGGACACTACAGCACACATCACTATGGCGGTAACTGCCTTTGATATAGCGGAAAAGGAAACCTCCCCACTCGGTATGATCATGTTAGACGCAGAAAAGGCATTTGACCAAGTGGGGTGGGAGTACTTGTGGCTAGTCATGGGTGGGTTTGGCTTTGGGGGTAAATTCCTAAATTGGGCACAATCTTTGTATGATAAACCGGAAGCCACAATCAACTATGCTGGCTTGACGTCAGCTCCTTTTTTTATTACTCGTGGAACTCGCCAAGGGTGTCCCTTATCACCTCTTTTATTTGCATTATCAATAGAGCCATTTCTCCAAGCACTACAACTTCAATCTGATATCATTCCTTTTTAATTTGGCCCGCATACACTAAACATCACAGCTTATGCTGACGGCATTGCTATCTACTCAACTGATATCGTAAAAGCTATGCAAGGCATTAAGGTAGAAGCAACCAGATTCGGGGATGTATCCGGATATAAATTAAACATAAATAAAACCCAAATAATTGGCAACTACAAACCGGGGAGTGCAATTATTGGATTATGTCAAACGGCCACCTATCTAGGGGTTAGGATCACTGTTCAAGTTAAGAATATAACGAAAATAAATTATGATGAATTAGTTAAAACTACTAAAGCTTTATTAAAAAAATGGCATAAACTACACTTAAATATCATAGGCAGAATTAATTTGATACGTATGATAATACTACCAAAATTCCTTTACTTATTCCTCTCAATTCCTTTGGCTCTAGGTAACTTATTCTTTAGAAACTTGGAAGGTATCTTCAGTAGTTTTATATGGGGATATCATAAAGCCCGCAGATCTATGACTCTCTTAAAAAGGACTATCGAAGCAGGAGGGCTGAACTTTCCCTATTTTAAATTATACTTTTGGTCCGCTTATGTTGAACGCATGAGAAACTTAATTAATTCAGAAGGATCAGACAATCAATCTTACTTTTTACCGTTTATGTTCGATAAGGATGCTAAGTTTTTCCTTTGGAGGATTAACAACCCTAATTATTTTAAAAGAGTACGGTTCAAGAGCGCAAGAGATTTGGTAAAAAGTCTGGCGCAATATACAGGCTTTTTGTAATTTGACTTTCTTTCACCCTAATTTAATTTTATGGGGAAATCCGGGCTTACCCGGGATATTTAACGATGGAGCCGCCAATATATGGCGAGCGCACGGAATAAAAACACTCGGAAACTTATATGGCGCACAAGGGCTGCTGAGCTTTGAGAGCCTTAAAACACTATATAATGTTACTGATACTATGCGATAAAAGTATATGCAAATATATGATTTCCTGATTCGAAAAATGCAGCTTCAGAGTATCTCAGAGCCCACTGTTATCTGGGAGAGTCTGTATTCTCAAAAGAATAAGGGGCATATTATCAAGCCTGTGCGCTAAAATTATCGCCGCTTTATCGGCCGAAAACGGCCGATAAAGCGGCGATAATGGGCTTGATAATATGCTCAATGGAATTCCAATCGAAGCACATGTTAGATGTGAAGACATCTAACATGGGCTTCGATTGGAATTCCACAGAGCATATTATCAAGCCCATTATCGCCGCTTTATCGGCCGTTTTCGGCCGATAAAGCGGCGATAATTTTAGCGCACAGGCTTGATAATATGCCCCTTAGTCCCTGTTATAAACACTTTATTACATACAGAGTTAGTGATTGTAGTATCTTGGTGGAGAAATGGAGTAGGATGCTAGGGAGTAATATTAGTTCAGCAGCAATCAACAGATCCTTGGGTAATATCCATAAAGTCGTTCTCTCCTCAAGTTTAAGATTGCAACAATTTAAGACAACTTGCATGCTCTATCACACCCCTGAAAGAATTTCTAAATGGGCTTCTAATCAGCAGGTACTATAGCCGACTTGAATGAGAGGCCAACGATATGTGCAACTTCCTGCACCCCTACTTCAGCTATACCGGCAAGCACCCGCGCTGGACTGGGGAAAGTTGGGGACCCTGATTTCAGGGATTTAATCACGGCCAGAGTGTCAGCTGCTGAAGGGGGCACAAACTCCACCATCCTGGGAAAGGATGACCCTGAGAGAGGGGAGAGATCATGAATGGCATCCAAGATGTCATTGGAGCTAAAACTAGACTGAATAGCAGTAATTTTTTGCTCAAAGAACAAGGAAAGACTCTCACACCATGCCCCCGAGGCCGGGACCGTCCGTTGCTCTGCACAGGGGGAGAGAAAGCTTTTCACAATCGCAAAGATCTCGCGGCTGCTATTTTTAGCCTTATCAATCCGGCTGGCAAAGTATTCGGCTTTAGCTGTTCTAATGCAGGCATAGTAATTCCTCTGAGCCTCACGCAAAGCTGCCTTAGCCTGAGGGCAGTAGGCTTGGCGCTAGGCCCGTTCTAACTTTTTGCAGGCCAGCTTATGTGTGCGCAACTCGGGAGAAAACCAAGGTTTAGAAGGGGTAGAGCGAACTCTCCCAGTACTACCACCTTTGGAGGAAGAAGCCACTCCCGCAGCAACCCATTCTTTGAAAGTCAACACCGCCTTGGCAAGCTCATCGCCGAGCACAGGCCTACTCTCATTCAGGGCAGCAGCCAGAGTACACATATTGATTTTCTTGGTGCACATGGTTTTAACCGCTGTAGTGGTAATTTTCTGGGCTGACCACGCAAATCTGATCAGCCGATGATCTGACCACATGAGGGCTTGCGGGGGTTCCACCCGAAAGAGAAAATTTGAACAGATCACTTCAAGAGTATGACCCCCCAAGTACGTAGGCAGAGAAACCCATTGGGAAAGATGTGCCAGATTGAAAAAATTCCATAACGCTTTACACTCAGGGAGTTCCGCTACTTTAGCATGAATATTAAAATCACCCAGCAGTAAAAAGCGCGTGAACCTCAGAGCTCGAGGCACCATGGTCTCCAGCAATGCCGTCAGAAAAGAACCCGAAGGCCCTGAAGGCCGATAGATTAAGGTACCACCTAAAGTGAAATGGGGAGAGAGGACCAGGGAAAAATTCAGGACTTCCCCAACTCCTAGCTCTTCCGGGGGATCAACTTGAAGAACTCAAGATTCTTTCAGAATAATTGCCAGACCCCCTCCCCTTCCCAGTACTCTATCTCTCCTGCATATTTTATAACCTCTAGGGATGGCCAACTCGACATCCGGTGCACTGGAGTTGTTAATCTAGGTTTCAGTCACAAACAGAATGTTCAAAGAGCCCTCCACTAGAAGTTCAAATATGTCCGCAGCATGCTTGCTCAGCGAGCGAGCATTAACCAGAGCCGCCGAAATAGAATGAGAGACACTCGACGGAGGAGATTGACCAGTCAGTGTGGTAGCACAGCTGAAGCCGCAAGCAGTGCAAGGGTTGAACATGTTAGAGTTCCCCATACCCCGACCTGAGCCAGAGCAGCTCAAAGGATGCAGAGAACCCAACTGCTCACGGGTGTAAGAAATGACAATCCTGTCGGGAAATTGCGACTGTAGGTCAGCGAGTCCTGCGTCCGCCACGGCCGAGGCGCGGACGGGCACAGACGGGCTGACCTTTGGCTTACCTTCGGCGCACCTAAGGCGCGCCCGCCATGCGCGACCACTGCGCGTCTGAAAGGGCATGTTATTTTTATAGAAGCACCTCCCTCCCCCAGCTAGACCGCTGCCACAGGTTCAGCCGGGGTGCAGGACTACTAGGAAGATGGCCGCCCGCCCTCCACACAAAAGCTGCCACAGGTTCAGCCGGGGTGCAGGACTACTAGGAAGATGGCCGCCCGCCCTCCACACAAAAGGCACAGCAGCCGCGGTGGAACGGGGCAGGGAAGGCTCACCTCACCCTACAGAAGAGATCAGGTAGGTCGTAGCACCCCCCAAATGTTTAAAAAAAAGTTTTTTAAATAACAGCAGCAGAAAATACACGGACTCGAGAGGCGAGTCTTAAAATGTGCAAAATAGTGCAAAATGATTCGAAAATGTAACAGGTCAATCAGCAAGTTAAAATTTTAAAAGTTGCAGGAATATGACCACAAAGCAAAGCGGAAAACAAATCTGTAATCTGCATAATGCCAACACTGTGTGAATGTTCTTTATTCAATGAAGACATTTTAAACTTGGAAAATGAAGAAATTATAAAATTGGAAGCTATTGATAAAATAGAGCATGAAGGAATCATTATTATTTTGAAAGAAAAGTTGAAGAGTAAATTGAATTCTTTAGAGAAATGGATATCTAAAATTGCTGGTTTAGAAAAGAATCTATATGCATGTGTAAACTGTCGGGTAATTTTACGACGTAATTTGCGTGTGGAAAAAGGTTCAGTAAATGGAGCAAAGGGTAAAGTTGTTGATTTCGTTAATTACTTAAATAGAGTTGGTGTTGAATTTTTGAAAATCAAATTTGATCAAATTGAAGAAGTACAACAATTTAGCCGTTGTTCAGCTCAGTTTTTGCTTGTAAAAGATTTGTATGTCCGCAGAAAACAGTTTCCTGTTTCTTTAGCATATGCGGTGACCATTCATAAATCGCAAGGTTTAAGTGTAGATTCTGCTTTGGTGAATATTGGAAGTACTGTGTATAAAGAGGGTATGGCATATGTTGTTTTGTCTCGATTCAGAACTTTATCTGGATTGTACTTGATTGATTTTAATGAGACAAAGGTTAGTGCAGATGCAAATTGTGTGAAAGAGTATAATAGGTTAAGAAGAGAATATGCTCCCAATTTAGGTCAAAATCCTGTATTTGAAAAGCGTGTGGTAGGTCGAAAAAGAAGATATGGGAATATCTGTAGTGAAGTTGTAGAAAAAGAAAAAAACAAGATGAAGTTGTGATTGGAAGCAAAACGAAAAAGGACACTATAGAAGAGGCTGTTGGTTATCAGTTTGAAAATAGTTCTGGTGCAAATCGCTATGCTAATGTAGTTGTTATTGTTGTTTTTTTTTTAAAGTTTGCAACAGCAAATTGTTGAAAATCGGGAAAAAAGATTTTGATTGTTGTTGTATTCTGTTTATAAGAAATGTAGTAGTGATAAAACTAAAATACAAAGTTTTGCTGATATTGGAAATGTATTGGATATATGTTCTGGTTGTAATAAAGTTACACAGAATATTTAGCAAGATTGTCAGGAATTTCTAATGTATATGCTTGTTGTACCTGCGCCTTTCAGTAGGCCGGGTCACCCCCCTTGTTCCTGCCGCTACCTGCCGATCCTGCTGGGACTCCCGCCCGCGTGCTCCTGCCGCCGCTGCCCTCCCTGCACCCGAGCGACCCAGCCACAGCTGAGCCGCCCGGCCGCCAGTTTTTCCCGCCGCTGACCCCCTGCGGCCCCACCCACCACCAGCCCATTGGCCGCCCGCTCCGATTGAACGCCAAAGGTGCGCCAAAGGTAAGCCCGTCTGCGCTCGTCCGCACCTGGACCACGCCCAGTGCCAGGAGCCCTGGCTCCCGCAGACACCAGCCCACCCGCCGGACCTATGACGCCACCGAACTTTACGCACTCAACGCCGGTCGAATCCCGGGCTGCTATCGAGCCACCCCGAGACGCACCCACGGACCCTTCTGCTGCCACTCCTGCAAGTTCACCTGCATCCAGACCTGCACTACACCAGCACCGACCGACCAAGCCGAGCACCAGCAGCAACCACCTCAAGTGCATCCTGCTCAACACCCGCTCCATCCACAGACACGCCGTCGAGCTCTGGAACCTGCTCGACACCACAGCCCCAGACGTCCCCTTCCTCACGGAAACCTGGATGAACGCCTCCTCAGCGCCCGACATCGCCATCGCCATCCCGGGCCGCTACAAGATCATCCGGAGGGACCGCGTCAACCAGACAGGAGGAGGCATCGCCATCATCCACAGGAACACCATCCGCATCACGACCAACACCGACGACAGCCTCGACCCGCCGAACACCTGCACTTCCAGATCCACATCAACCCCAAGACCACCCTCAGAGGCACCCTCATCTACAGACCCCCGGGACCACGCACACAATTCAGCGAAGACATCGCCGACTTCATCAGCCCGCACGCCCTCCACTCCGCTGACTACATCCTCCTCGGGGACCTCAACTTCCACCTGGAGAACAACACCGACCGCAACACCACCATCCTGCTGGACAACCTCGCCAACCTCGGTCTCAAGCAGCTGGTGACCACCCCCACCCACTACGCCGGACACACACTCAACCCCGTGTTCTCATCCAGCAAGGACATCACCTTCAGCCACGCCACCGGACTCCACTGGACGGACCACAGCTGCATCCACTTCAGCTTCAGAAGGACCACGATCCACCACCACCAGCAACAGGTTGCACGCAGAAGCTGGAACAAGATCACAGCCGACCAGCTCGCGACTTCCCTGAGCATGAACCCTCCCACCAGCGCAACAAACCCAAGCCAGGCGGCAACCAACCTCGCGAAGTGGATCAGCAACTGCGCAGACGACCTCGCCCCTCTGAAGACCCCGCCTAGCAGACCCGGCTGCAAGAAAGCCCCATGGTTCACCGACGAACTCAAGAGCTCCAAGAAGAACTGCTGAGCACTCGAGAAAGCCTGGCGCAGAGACCCAACACCGAACAACATGACTGCCCTCAAGCTCGCCACCTAAAAACACCACCAACTGATCCAGGCCACCAAGAAAACTGCATTCAAGGAACAAATGGACAACAACGCACACAACAGCAAGGAACTCTTCAACATCGTTAAAGAGCTCTCCAACTCCAACGCCGGAAACAACGACATCACCCCTTTGCAAGACCTCTGCAACTCCCTCGCCTCCTACTTCCACAACAAGATCGCAGACATACACAACAGCTTCAGCACTCAACCGACACACGCCACGACTGAACCACCGCCCCCCCCACCACCACCATCCGCGGCTGGACCCCGATCAGCACCGAAGACACCATCCGCACGATGAACTCCATCCACTCCGGATCTCCGACCGACCCCTGCCCTCACCACATCTTCAACAATGCCGACACTGTCATCGCACCCCACCTGCGGACCATCATCAACACCTCCTTCGACACCGCTACCTTCACGGTGAGCTGGAAGCACGCCAAACTTAGTGCTCTACTAAAGAAGCCATCAGCCGACCCCACCGACCTCAAGAACTACCGCCCCATCTCGCTGCTCCTGTTTCCTGCAAAAGTCATCCAGAAGACCGTCAACAAGCAGCTGGCTGCCTTCCTCGAGTAAAATGGATCCCTCGACCTCTCGCAGTCTGGCTTCCGGGCCAACCACAGCACCGAGACCGCCCTGATTGCAGCCACCGATGACATCCGAGCCCTGCTCGACAACGGAGAAACAGCGGCCCTCATCCTCCAGGACCTCTCCGCGGCCTTCGACACTGTCTGCCACCGTACCCTAGTGCGGCGCCTCAGCAACGTCGGAATCCAGGAGAAGGCACTGGAATGGATCATCTCGTTCCTCGCCGGAAGGACACAGAGAGTTTGCCTCCCCCCGTTCAGATCAGAAGCCACCAAAGTCATCTGCGGCGTTCCTCAAGGCTCCTCGCTCAGCCCAACCCTCTTCAATATCTACGTGAGCCCCCTCGCAGCCATCGCACGCCAACACAACCTCAACATCATCTCCTACGCCGACGACACCCAGCTGATCCTCTCCCTCACCAACGACCCAGCCACCGCCAGAGCCAACCTACACTAAGGGATGACAGACGTAGCCAAGTGGATGATGAACAGCCGCCTGAAACTGAACTCGGACAAGACGGAAGTCCTCATCCTGGGATCTTCACCCTCCGCCTGGGACGACTCCTGTTGGCCCCCCACCCTGGGCAGCGCACCCACACCAACAGACCACGCACGCAACCTGGGCTTCATCCTGGACTCCTCCCTCTCTATGACCAGACAAGTCAACGCCGTCTCCTCGTCGTGCTTCAACATCCTGCGCATGCTACGTAAGATCTTCCGGTGGATCCCCACCGAGACCAGGAAGACGGTCACCCAGGCCCTCGTCACCAGCCGTCTGGACTACGGCAACTCCCTCTACGCCGGAACCACCGCCAAACTCCAACTTTGACCAACAACCCTCCACCTCCAGACAATCTGTTTTTTTAGGACAGGACAGGAGGAGAACAGGACGACCCCGGAGCAACAGGGGCGGGAGAAGGGGATGGTTTTGGAATCAGTACACCCCGGGCCAACGCCGAACACGAAACCAATATTACGAATGGTAGAAGATAACTCCATTCCTATATTCAATATTTCCAAACACACTTTGACAGATCCAGAGATAGAAGTTCTCTCTGCTGGTCTCTCTTTTGTTCCTACCAATAGGAACAATTTATTTCAAACTAAACTAGAACTATATAAATTCTTCAGAACTGTCAGACTTAAAAATTACTTCTCCGAGAAAACACCTACAGGAGAAAGAAACTTTACAGGCTTACATCCACCGTCATCTTTCTTTCCCCTCAACAACATGGTGGCTAAAGAAATCCTTACTTTTGAGCAAGCGGTTCTGATAGAAACGGAAAATCTTTTCAAACAGCCGCCCTTTGCTAGAAACAACCTTAGCAAGAATGAATTGACAGCTCTTAGAACTTTAGAATTATTACCAGATACTCTGATTAAGCCAGCAGACAAAGGGGGAGGTATTGTCCTTTGGGATAAAACCGCCTACAGAACAGAAGTCTTGAAACAGCTCTCTGTCACAGAAAACTATAAACGACTCTCTGGTAATCCAACCACCAGACTTCAAAAAGTAATCCTATCTTTAAGTCAACACGGCCTAAATGGAGGTTGGCTTTGTGAAAAAGAAGCAATGTTTTTGGTTAACAAAGCATCCACAGTACCGGCACTATACATCCTTCCTAAGGTGCACAAAAACACCACTGAACCACCAGGGAGACCTATAGTGTCGGGCTGTAATTCGATACTAAAACCCCTTGCCGAATACTCAGATCACTTCATACGACCTTTTGCAATAGGTTCTGATACTTACATTAAGGATACAACATCTGTCATTAACAAATTAGAAAACCACCATTTCAACCACAATGAAGAACTACTGGTAACCATGGACATAGAAAGCCTCTATACCAACATCCCTCAGTCTGAGGCACTGGCTATTCTTGAGGACCTATTAGATAGTCGTATGAGACCCCATGAGGTACCCACCAACTTCATACTGGAATGTATCAGAATTCCCCTATGTGAGAATTTCTTCTTATTTGAGAAAACCTATTATCAGCAACTCAAAGGGGTGGCGATGAACGCAATTTTTGCCCCAGACATTGCCAATATCTACGTCGCTCACTTTGAAAAACAATTCATCTATCATCCACTGAATCCCTACCTGGCCAACATATCCTGTTGGCTCAGGTATATAGACGATGTTTTTTTAATCTGGAAAGGCAGTAAAGACCTTCTGTCGAGTTTCCATACATGGCTGAACGAGAGAAATCCCAATCTCTCTTTCACCCTTGAAAGTAACAATTCTCAGATGAATTTTCTTGATATTACCATAAAAGTGAGTGATAAGAACATGTTGTTCACCACACTTTACACTAAGCCTACGTCCAGAAACACCCTCCTTAAATACAATAGTCATCATCCTAAGGCCCTACGGGATGGCCTACTTGTTGGTCAATTCCTTCGCTTAAGAAGAAATTGCACCAAAAAAACAGACTACTTCCAGGAGGCAAAGATTCTTAAAAACAAACTTTTAGCTAGGGGTTACCCCAACAAACTCCTCAAACAGTCACTCAAGAGAGCATGGTATAACAACCGAAACCTGTTACTCACTAATCGCACACAAAGTGAAAGTAATCCTTTAGTGTGTGTCACGACATTCGGCACTCTCAGTAACCAACTGAAAAAGGTCATACTGAAACACTGGCCATTACTATCAGAGTTACCAGAAATGAAAGATAAACCTTTATTTTCATTCAAACGTGGCCGTAACCTACGTGACAGACTGGTACATGCCTACGAGAATGACAATCAAAACCTAGTTGAAAACATGAGACAATTGGCCCCTCTAACAGGCCATTATAAATGCAACAAATGCACTGCCTGCGGAACCACGGCAAACATGAAATCATTCATTTTGAATGGTAAAACTTTTCAAATGAAAAATTTCTCTAACTGCCGTACACAAAATGTGGTTTACTGTATAGAGTGCCCCTGTGGTATGACATACATTGGTAAAACCACACATATGATTAAACAAAGAATCCTGCAGCACCAATCTAGAATCAGGTGCAGAACAGAGAATGCACCCTTAGTGGAGCATTTTACTCAACAGAAACACAGTGAAAATGATTTCAAGTGGTGGGTCATAGAAGTAGTCAAACCTACTATTAGGCAAACAAATGTAGACAGACTTCTAACCTTAAAAGAAAATCAGTGGATAAAATTTGCGAACAGTGTCAAAAATGGTTTAAACTCATCCACTGAGTGGCATACATTAGCCTGCATAACTTGACACACCATGATATGATTCTTTCCATAGAATGTGAGTGTTTCTGCAATGCGACAGACTTCAGTGCTTGGAACTGATTTCTTATCATATAGTTTCATGCTCTCTTAACTGTGTGTCACCAAATGTCATGACTATAAATTTCAGTGATAATAGTACCTTATGACAAGATTATCTCTAGAGATTGAGAGCGCTTCTGCAATGCGACAGGCTTCAGTGCCTATAATTGATTTCTCATCATATACCACCATGTTCTCTAAATTGTGATTCACTAACTGTCATGAAGATAAATTGCAGTGATAACAGTAACTGGGATATTTGTCACTATCTTTATATTTGGAAGCTCGATTATGTATGGCATAAATTTCTATGAGATTTCACATATAGGAAACAATTAAGAATGTGCGCGTAATTTGGTATGCGACAGTGTCTTTTGCTTCCCCTTACACACTCACTTATAGCTACTGTGAGACATACACAATCACTACACATATTGACTAATAGTGTTTTTTTTTTTTTTACTTCTAAACAACAGTCTAAAATATGTCTATAAGTGACCTTTTGCAATTCCATATAACAATATTATGCGCCATCTTTTGCAAATGAGATGCGCTTCTGTAGCGATACATGAGCACACTACCATTATAAGATGGCGGCCGTGTGTGCTAACCTTTCAGGCTTCCGGCTGTCCCACATCACGTGACTATGACATTTTAGCTTCAGGGGCGATTTATTGGCCGTGTTGGTCCTGGTGCTTTGTTTCACCCTTGACCCGACACAGAGGAGACGTTTGCTACCTTTTCCGAAGTAAGTACGAAGCTATCTCGAGCAGCTCTTAGACGCCGTTGTCACGCACTTAATGTTCGTACCTCTGCGGTCTCTCCATTTACTCAATGTTCGCTCTAGTCACAGCGTTGCCAAGCTCTCTCATCGCATTCTCCCGATGACAATTGTTACAGATAGGTGTACATGCAGCTGTCATTCGTTACCACGCTGCACTAGATCTATTACCATCCACATTTCGGCGTTTTCCGCATACAGCAGTTAGTTATGCCGATACGCTGCGATCATCGATCACGGTCGTGGCAACATTACGTTCTTTAAGTATAACTCTGTGTATTTTTTGCTCACTAGTATATATATATCGCAGTGAGCACCTGTGTACAACGATTCTGGAACATGATTTATCGTTACAAAACATCTGTTTTGTTCATTTAACTGCACTAAATGCTACTAACTATGTGTAAATACACAGAATGCTCTGTCCTCGGCCCATAACCGTTTAATCATGCGGAGTGACTGTACTCAGTCCACAGTTAACTTCTGTCATGTGTATAAATTAAATGTCACCTTATTTCCTTTTCATAGCAGTTAAATCATTGATTTTATACATTTCACAGCTTTCGTGGTTCCTGACATTGATGTCACGTTCTTACCCCACCATAAGGATTTAATATTAACTTGGCCTGGACATATGGATACAACCAAAGGGCAAACATCGTATTTCCCTTAAGGTAAACAGGTTTCCTCAGTGATAGGTATATTTACAACACACTGTTATCTGCTAGCTCACTTGGGCTTTCCTTTCATTCCCTGTAGGTCATGAACCTTGATTTTCCACCTGAGTTCACCAATATTTGGGTCTTTAATACATTATAAGTAAGTGTATTTTTCAATAGACTCCATTAACTCTGTAAGTTAACATCCTTGTCACCACACTGACTAGCTTGTTAGACTTCTTTAATGTGAACAATGTAAATAGTGTAAATCTTGGATACATGTAAACAATGTAAATAAATGCGTAAATTGTGGATATATGTTAGCAACACGTGTTAGGATTATTTGTTAATTTTATCAAATATATTTTTTGTAGGGGTCATCTTCATTGCATTATCTTCTTGTCCTGATGATGGTCTCTGGATTTCACCACTGAGACCGAAACGTCGACACATCAATCCAAGTCTTTTGTTTGTTTTTGACTTTCTATTTATTATCTTTTAAAATAAGTCAATTTTATCTACTTTGCTACAGACTGGATTGTTTTCTTTTGTATTAATGGATTGTTTTTTCAGTTCCATTTACTTAAGATACATATGCAAACGCTACTAATTGTATACCCTTTATTTTCTGACAATTTATTTCTATACAAATATAAACAAAAATCTTTTTGAAGAACAAACCTTCTCGTGTTGCTTTACTTTTGTTCTTTTGTTCAACACACCTTGTATTGTATATAACTACAAAAGTGACTACGAATTAGTTCAAGTCCTTGTACTGTTTATAGAGCTAGTGTGGTAGTTTCTATTGATCTCTCTAAAAATTGACAAAACGTTGCACAGTTGCTGTTTTATTCAGCTGATTGATCTAATTAATATAGACTTCATGACACTGTGAAACTCAAAGTACCAAACAAATCCCTTGCCTGCAACTTTTCCCTCAAAAACTCCAGAAGAGTCTCTAGCGGATTCAGAACGCCTCCGCACGACTCATCCTGGACATCCCCCGTCGCAGCCACATCTCCGGACACCTGAGAGATCTGCACTGACTCCCGGTCAACAAGAGAATCACCTTCCGTCTCCTCACGCACACAAAGCCCTACACAACCAAGGCCCAGGATACCTCAACAGCCGCCTGAACTTCTACGCTCCCACACGCCAGCTTCGATCGGCCGGCCACGCCCTCGCCACCGTCCCCCGCATCCGAAGAGCCACCACAGGAGGAAGGTCCTTCTCCTACCTGGCCGCCAAGACTTGGAACTCCCTCCTGACCCACCTCCGCCTGACCCAGGACCATCTTGCCTTCAGGAAGCAGCTCTAGACCTGGCTGTTCGAGCAGTAGCGGACCCCCCTCCCCTAGCGCCTTGAGACCCTCCGGGTGAGTAGTGCGCTATATAAATGCTTTGATTGATTGATTGATTGTATTGGAAGATGAAGGTATAGATATTGAAAATCTTTTTGACCTTTCTTATAAATGGCAACATGACTGTGAAAAGTGTTTGTTTACATGTAGCACTAATATAGACACTGAAAGATTTATATATTTGACTTTACCAGACTGTGAATTAGTGTCTTGTGTCTTTTAACAACCTAGTTAGAGGAGCAAGTCAAAACATGGAGTGTAGGCAATGCAAATCAGAAATGTCATCAAGATTATGTATAGAAAGATATGGAGACTATGTAATTTTAAGGATGCAACGTTGTACAGCTGATGGAAGAAAATTGGAAACTTTAATTAAGAATTTTGTTGTTACTCAAGTATCAATATCAGAAAGAACTTTTGTAGCTGTAGCAATTATTTTTCATGATGGTCCTTCCACAACATCTTGACAGTACACTGCTTATTTAAAATGTCGTAACGGATGGATACATTGTAATGATAGTCAATTGGTTTTTAAACAATGTTTGCCTAAAGAATTACCAAATTATTACCTAATATCTTCGAAACCAAAGTTTTAGGAACAAAATTTGGCCTTTCAGGATTACTGCTGTTAAGATAAGCTAGTCCGGTGTTGTGGAGTGCTTTGTGAGAATGGCTAAGGTGCTTGACGGTGATCCTTTTGTCGATGTGGAGCTAATGTAGGTCTTTCAGGTGGGGAGTTATGTCACTGCAGCTGACGATCAGTTGGGAAGAGGCGTTTTGGATTTGTTGTAGTCGTTGTAAGTGTTTGGCTGGGATTTTTGCATAGAGTATGTTGCTATAGTCCAGTCTGCTGCTGACAAGGGCCTGTGCCACTGTCTTCTTTTTTCGGACAGGATCCACTTATAGAACCTGCGAAGCATGCGGAGGGTGTTGTATCAGGAGGAGGAGACAGCTTTCTTAGACATGGAGAGGGAGGAGTTGAAGATGAATCCTAGGTTGTGTGCATGGTCGGTGGGTGTTGGTATTGTTCCTAGGGTAGTTGGCCAACAGAAGTTGTCCTAGTCTGAGGGGGTGGGTCCAAAGATGAGTACCTCCGTCTTCTCCAAGTTTAGGTTTAGAGATCTGCTCCTTATGCAATCGGCGACGGCTTTCATTTCCTCGTGGTGGTTGGTTTTGGTGGTATGTGGCTCCTTGGTAAGTGAGAGGGTGACTTGGGTTTCGTTGGCGTTGGAGATGATGTTGAAGTTGTGATGGCGGTTCACTTGTATGAGAGTGGCCATGTAGATATTGAATAGCGTTGGGCTGAGGGATGAGCCCTGGGGAATGCCGCAAATGATGTCAGTGGTTTCGGATCAGAAGGCTGGAAGGCGGATGCTCAGGATTACTATTGAACAACTTCCAAACTAAGAATTTGACACATACTATTTGGTCATGAGGAAAAGTATCTAAAACATTTAAGGACTTTTTGTTGTATATTTTGTTAGCATATATTTCTAAACAACTATATTTACAGTGTATTGAAATTAATAATAATGTTTTGTTATTTTATGATTGTTTGAGATGTCTCATATTTACGTAAGAAATTGCTCTTAGAAAAAAACATTTAACATATGTTTTATTTCAATTTTTTAGATTGTTATTGTGAATGTTGATTGGATTTTTTAAGATAATGTTTTTGATTTTCTTTTTGTTTGCCCGCTGTTATGTGATGAGTACAATTGAAAACACTGTTTCTGGTGAAATTCAATATATTCTGAGAACAGCAAAAAAGGCAAATGAAATGTATTACAAAATATTTTGTGTTGTAAATATATATTGTAACTGTATTTTTTATTGTCTTCCACAGATGCTAATTTTATAATATATACATTTTTTAATATTTATTATTTTTAAGGTAAGTATAAGTAACTATATAAAAATGGTGAACATGCCGTGCTTCTACACAGCTGAAGAAACAAGAGATGATGGAGTTCATATCTGTGCAAAGATGGTTTGTATCTTTTAACCCCTTCCACATTGATGACGAGCTGGGCTCGTCATGGCGTAGCCTCCTCACACGCTGATGACGAGCCGAGCTCGTCACGTAACATGCGTTTTAAAAAATCTCAGCGCAGGAGCGGAATTCTGCTAGCGCGCATGCGGTTAAAGATATATGAAAATCTTAATATACATATTGAGTGTCCCTGGGGACCCACTATCTTTCAAAATATATTTAAAAAGAGCCAAAGAGCTTTATTAGAGAGATGTATAAAATGGAACATAAAATGTAAAGTGCTCTGTGCAGAAAAAGAATCACATGGGCAAATTCTAGTTTAGTGTGGCAGTATGCATCACATGGGTACGACACCTGGAGATGAGCAATACCCATCCTGAATCTGATCAAATAAAACATTTTAGCCTGATTGAAATGGAAAGAGAGGTACGGTTCAATTTTTGGGTAGCTGACTAATTATAAGGTGCTCTACAACTCTTTTTTTGCCATCTTTTTACTGTCTCTTACATGCTTCAAATAAAGAAGAAAATCTCTTTTCCGGTTGTATTTTGGGATTGCAGAAATGTCACCCGCGGTGCTGAAACAATTCTCCATACCCAGTTTCCCTAATTGTTCTTGAATATAAGATAGCCAGGGTATCTTTTTTACAAAATCTAATTTTAGGCAATCCAAAATGATATTGTGATTCAGGACTGGCTCCTCCTTGGTCCATATGTTATGCCAGAGCTTCAGGGGACCAAGTTGTGTATGAAAAGTCAACAGTGTTACACCTAATTCGTTGTGACACATAATGACAGGAGTACTTTGAGATAATGTCAATGTGCGTTTTAACATCATATTTTCCGTTCTCTGAAGCCCCAGAGTATTAGTGAAACCCCAGACTCGTACTCCATACAGAGCGACGGCACATGTCTGTGCTTTGTAGATGCCTATTATGGCTTTAATTGGACATGAGCCTAATTTCTTTGTGATGGCCTCTGCGTTTTTATTAAAGCTACCAATGCTTGCATCCATTAGATGTGTCCATGAATTTGTTTCATTAAAAAGTAAGAAAAAGTTGGTACCTGAGACAATATTTCAATATTTATATAAACCTTTTTTCGTTTTTGTCGAAGATTTACCTATTACCATTATATGTGATTTTGCAACATTGGTTTTTAGGCCAAGGTCACTCCTGAAATCATTGAAACCAGTTAAAAGTCTTTGTAATCCCATCCACGTTCTCAACATTAAAACACAGTCATCAGTGTATAATAGGGTCGGTAGAGACCTGGTACATACTGTTGGTGCATCTAAACTTAAGAATAGGATATCTTTATAAGTAATTATATTTTTATAACCTTATAAAGTAATAAAACTGATCTGTTGGAATGTTATTAGACAATGTTATTTACATAATATTTTTTTGAGGCCAAAATAGTTGATAACGCTAGTTTTGTACTATAAGAAAACTGATAAAGTGAAATGTTTATGTTTTTGTGCGAGGACCTGCAACATAATAAATTAGTTATGGAAAGAAAGCAGAATAATAACAAAAATACATTGGAAATCACAAACAGTTTAATTGAAGAAACGAACATACCTCTAACAGGCAGCGAGACTGAAGTACTTAACATCAGTACTGCAGATAGCAGCTGTGATTTCGAAGATGAAAGCTTTGATGCTGATTTTGTAGAAGCACTGGACAATGTCGAATTTTCAGAAGACATACATTTTGAGATTGCTAACCAGCAATATGATGTTGAAGAAATAGCTGATGAATTTCTTTCAGAAGTTTTGTTACAATATGAGATGTCAGAAGAGTAAATTCATTGTTTAAGAATAATAAAGTATTGAGCACTACGTACGAATGCATTCACTGTACTAAAAGTCAAGCACTTATTGATTTATTTACACAATGTTTACAATATTCTATTAATGTAAACTATGCATAGTAGGTCTCAGGGCATGCACTGCTTGAAATCCCTATGCACTATGCATGAAGTCTAGTCTACCTGCACACGTGTCTTTTATACATTCAATTCCCCAGTCTGTATCCTTCCACTTCCACTAAAGACTCTGTCACTGCTGTTTCAGTATTGTATTAAGCCATTCTGCAGAATGTGTTTTTCTATGCACTGTGCTAAAACTGAAGGTCTTATAAATTCAGCCAGGCAGTCTTCTTGCAGAACTGTAATCATTCAGTCAGTAACCAAATACTCATGCTGCAAAGTAGGCCTTACAGCAAACCCCTATAGACTACGCATGCAATCTTCTATGCACCTGCAAATTTGTCTTTTAGGCTTTCAATAACCCAGTATGTATCCTTACACTCCCAATAAACACTCTGACACTGCTGTTTCAGTATTGTGGTGAACTTTTGAGCAGTATGTGCTTATCTATACACTCTGATAAAACTAAAAATCTTTTAAATATACTTAGGCACTCTGCTCCATGACTACTTGGGTCCTCACTGGATGATTACAGTTCTACAAGAAAAGTAGGCCTTACTCCATGGACTGCTTCAAAGTCCTATAGACAATGCATGCAGTGCTGTATGCACCAGCAAACTTGTGTTTTATACCTTCAGTTCCCCTGTTTGTATTCTTACACTTCCATCAAACACTCTTAAACTTCTGTTTCAGTATTGTAGTGAGCTATTCTGCAGTATGTGTTTATCTATGCACTGTGCTAAAACTGAAGCTGTTATAAATTTAGTCAGGCACTTTCCTTGCAGAACTGTAATCATCCACTTAGTACCTAAGTACTCATACATTAAAATAGGCCTTTGGCCATGGACTGCTTCAATCCCCTATAGAGTATGTATGCTGTCTTCTATGCACCTGCAAACTTGTATTTTATACCTTCGATTATACAATCTGTATCCTTACACTTCCAGGAAACAGTCTGTCACTGCTGTTTCAGTATTGTACTGAGCCATTCAGCAGTATGTCCTTATGTATTCACTGTGCTAAAACTGAAGCTCTAAAATTCTAAATTCTAAATTCAGCTAGGTACTCTCCTTGCAGAACTGTAATCCTCTAGTCAGTATATAAGTACCTATAGAGTAAAGTAGGCCTTAGATCAAGGACTGCTTCAAACTCTTATAGACTATTCATGCAGTCTTCTATGGATCTGTAAATTTGTCTTTTATGCCTTCAATTCCCCAAGCTGTATCCTTACACTTCTACCAAACACTCTAACATTGGTGTTTCAATATTGTAGTGAACAATTGAACAGTGTGTGCTTATGTATGCACTGTGCTAAAACTCAAGTTCTTATACATTCAGTCTGGCAGTCTCTTTGCAGAACTGTAATCATTCAGTCAGTAACCAAGAACTCATGCAGCAAAGTATGCCTTTACTGCATGGACTCTTTCAAACCCCTATAGACTATGTATGCGGTCTTCTATGCACCTGTAAATTTGTCTTTTATACTTTCAATTACTCAGTCTGTATCCTTATACCTCTACCAAACACTCTGACACTGCTCTTTCAGTATTGTAGTGAGCCTTTGAATAGTATGTGCTTATCTATGCATTGTGCTAAAACGGAAGCTGTAATAATCCAGTCAGTACTCAAGTAGCTATGGAGCAAAGTAGGCCTTAGGGCATGGAGTGCTTCAAACCACAATACACTATGCATGCATTGTTCTATGCACCTGAAATTTGTCTTTTATACCTTCAATTCAACAGTCTGTATTCTTATACTTCCAGTTTCAGTATTGTAACTATTTTGCTAAAACTGAACCTCTTTTAAATTCAATCAGGCACTTTCCTTAGAGAACTGTAATCATCTACTCAGTATCTAACTAGGCATGCAGCAAAGTAGGCCTTAGGACCTGGTCTGATTCAAACCCCTACAGACTATGCATGAGTCTTCTATAAACCTTCAAAATTCTCTTTCATACCTTCAAAAACCTAGTCTGTATCCTTACACTTTCACCAAACACTCCAACATACCTGTTTCAGTATTGTAGCGAGCCATTCAGCAGTATCTGCTTCTCTATGCATTCTGCTAAAACTGAAACTGTTTTAAATTCAGTCAGACACTCTGCTTGCAGAACTGTAATCATCTATGCAGTACGTAAGTACTCATGCAGCAAAGTAGGCCTTAGGCCATGGACTGCATCAAACCCCTATACACTATGCATGCAGTCTTCTATCTACCTCCAAACTTGTCTTTTATACCTTAAATTCCCCAGTCTGTATTTTTACACTTCCACCAAACACTCTGTCACTGCTGTTTCAATATGTAGTAAGTTATTCTTTTTTTTAAATTCTTTTTTAAAGAACCAGTATCAGCATAAGACAATCCAAATAAAGTTTGACACATTAAGTAAAATAGATACACAAGGGGAACACATGATATTGGTGAAAGAAACTTAAAAGCAAGTTAGTACAAAAATAAATAAGATATCATATCAATACAATGAATAGCTATGGAGCAAAAATGACAACAATAAGTTCAAACATAGAGTTTCGTTAGTCTCAACCGATTTCACTTAGAGTTAACCCAGCTTTCCAAGTAGAAACAGGTCGCCATAGCACCTCCCCTTGAAGCTTTGCTTTACCTCCTCTGGTGGCAAATATAGCTGATTCATAACTATAAACCGCAAGAAAGCGAGCTAGCCACATTTGAAAACTGGGAGGTGTGACTTCTTTCCAGCGGGCAGACAATATTAATCTCAATACCGCTGTACCTATGAATAATAAACATTCTTCAGATTTAGAAAGTTTTAAAGAATCATCAAAGGCTAAGACAAATAGGGTGTCAGACTCTGGGAGTTTGTGACAAAATATTTTCTCCCAAAAAAAGGCAATCATATTTTTTATGACACTAAGTTCAGAGCAGTTGCTAAACATATGAATTAAAGTAGCGGGGCCATGTGAGCATCGCGGGCATCGATCGGTCTCTCTTTTGCCCCACGCGAAGAGTTTAGCCGGGGTAAAGTAGAGATCGAATATTGTTTTAAACAGCTGAGCCTTTAAATTACTAGCCATGAACAAGTTATTGCTCATTTCTATGACTCTGTCTATATCAACATCTGGGTTGTTGAGTTTCACCGCCCATTTAGTTTCTATCTGTTCAATATCGTCATGTGTATTAGTTAGAAGTATGTCATAGAATGTTCCTATTTTAGTTTTTTGACTGGCAAATGCCTTAATTAAGTCAATCTTTGAAAGGCTGATTGAGTCACTTTTTGCCTTTAATTTAGCATGTAGTTGAGCAAACTTAAGAAAATCCCCTTCAGAAAGACCAAATTTTGATTTTACGTCGAGAAAGACAGTGTGTGAACCTTTTAACCAGACATAATTAACTGTTTTAATACCCATCCTTTGCCATTTCTTTGCAGTAGTATCGAAGTCAAGACCAAGTTTAATGGTGGATTGAAGCAAAGGTGTATAGCAGTTGATTTTACCAATCTGCATATGTTTTATTACTTTATTCCAAATTATCCAGGCACTTTTTAAAATTTCACCTTTGTTTTTTTATAATAACTAGCTACAGTCTTTCTCAGTAATAGGCCGATGGCATCTTGGCCAATTACAAGCTCATATATTGAGGGGATTGGGGTTGTAGCTGTTCCAGTGGGTACAGATGGATTTAACACCATAGGATTTAGCTGTTTAAGAAAAGCTGCCCAATGATAAAACATATTATTGGGTACCGTAAGCCCGCCCTATTTAATGGAAGTGATAGATAGGAAAGTGAACGTCTAATTTTCCCGTGTTGCCACACGATTTAGACATGTGTGTTGATCAGCGTAAGGATTTTAGTATCAACAAATAAAGGAATAGTTCGAAAATGATATAAACATCTCGGCAGTACATTCATTTTCAAATAGTTCACCCTGCCTATAATGGAGAGGTACAGACCGTTTACTCTATCCAAATCCGTTTTAATCTTGTCTAGGAGTGGATCAAAATCATTTTTCACTAGGGTCTTAGTATTAGTGCAAATAATCACTCCAAGATAAGTAGCTGTTTTGGCTCTTCTTTGATCTGGACAGGCAGTGTTATCATTACATAAGATAATAGTCTTTCCTCTATTGAGAGAATACCCCGAGTAAATGCCAAATTCTAAGGCCAATCGTTCAATTTCGTGAATCGCCTCGGTCGGGTGGGATGTTAACACCGCAATGTTATCAGCGTAGGCTAGAACTTTTGTTTCAAATTGATTACAGAGAACTGGCTTAATAACGTTACTTTCCAAAAATTTAAGAATTAGGGGATTGATGTAAAGAGCGAAGAGAAGGGGTGAGCAAGGACACCCCTGTCTTGTACCTCTTGCAATATTAATATAGCCGGACTCTGAACCTAACATTAAGAGTTTTGCTTTGGGGTGTTGATACATAGATTTTATGGATTTCAGAAATTTAGTGCCGAAATTAAGACGTGCCATGGCAACCCACAAAAAGTTCCATGAGACACGATCAAAGGCTTTCTCAGCGTCAAGCAGGATCATTGACATCCGGTCCCCCGTGACAGACATGGCATCAAAAAGGGCAATAGCTCGACGGGTACTATCTGTATTCCCTTTACCCGGAACGAAGCCATGCTGCCACGGAGAGACCAGATGCCCTATGACCCCGCTGAGTCTGAGAGCCATCACTTTTGCATATAATTTAGAGTCCGAATTAATCAAAGATATTGGGTGATAGGATGTTAATTGCTCGGGTGATTTTCCCTTCTTAGAAAATACAATAATGCTAGCCTCATCCCAAGAACAAGGGGGAATACCATTGTATTGAACCCCCCAAAAATAAATCCAATAACAGGGGACTTAATTGTTGGCTAAGAATTTTATAAATATCAATCGGCAATTTGTCTGGGCCTGCTGCTTTGCCCGATGTTAACAGCGATAAAGCAGACTCTACTTCAGCCATCGTGATCTCGGCTTCAAGATCTTCTCTTGCAGTATCGTCTAATAAACTAGCGGCTGTCGGATTGTTGAGAAAGCTCGCCAGAGAATTATCAATATCTTTTTCAGAAGTGACAACTTCTTCAGAATATAGCTTTTGATAATATCTTTGAAATTGAAGGATAATATCTGAAGCTTTCACGTAAGACTGCCCGCCGTCTACAATTGTTGAAATGTTATTTGATGTATTTTTTTGACAGGTTCAGAGTGCAAGCTGTTTACCCACCTTTTCACTGCATTCATATGCTTTCCTACTATAAGCTCTATAAGTTTGAGCGGCTTTCTGGCTGAGATTAGTATTGAGCTCAGCTTTTAAAACCGCTACCTGAAGCCATTGATTGCTAGCATCTCTGCCCTGTACAAGTAAGGAAGTGTGCTCTAGCTCAGCTTTGACCAATTCTGATAATTTTGCTTCATGATCATTTCTTATTTTAGTTCTGGCAGCATATTGAAAGCTAGTTATCTCTCCTCTTAAAGCGGATTTATACGTGTCCCATACTGTATTTCTAGAAGCGCTAAACCGATTTATATTAAAGAATTCTTCAGTCCAGGTTTTAATGTGAGTGATAAATTCATTATTGGACAGGAGTTTCCTATCATTCGACCAGGACCGCTGTTGCGTGAATTGTGGGTTGGTAGTAATCCCAAGAATCAATGCATTGTGATCTGATATTATTCTTGGGAGTTTGTTAATAGTTGCTTGTGGTGCAAGATCTCCAGTAACAAATATGTAGTCAATTCGGACTTGTTTTTGATGGGGATGCGAAAAATAAGTAAATCCTAAATCGCAAGTATTGTTTTGTAGCCAAACATCAATTAATCCATAATTAGCTATAAGCCTCCTAACAGCTTTATACACTCTGGGTTTGCGACCATTATATTTTAGTTTGGAGGTGGTATTGGACAGTAATGGTATAAGTGAAATGTTAAAATCGCCGCACAAAACTAATGGGACCTGCCAGGTGGCCAGTTCAGCCTCTAGTGTCTCAAAAATGGTAGGATCATCTTGGTTTGACCCATATATAGTACAGATAGTTATTCCACAAGCAAGTTTAACAATAGCCCACCTACCAAGAGAGTCTTAAAGATAACATTGCCCTAACCCAAGATTTGTTTTGGCTAACACTGCCACACCCCTTATAATCGAGGATTGTGTAGAGGCTACCAGTAGATTATACCCTTTCAAATTTAACCATGATTTCTTAATCCATGGTACGTGGGTTTCTTGAAGACAGAGTATATCTACAGGATTTAGTTTCAATAGCTCAGCCAAACGTCTTTGTTTATCCCCAGTTAAAAGCCCTCCAACATTCCCAGTTTGAACGCTTAAACTAACCATGATTTATAGGAAAAAGTAGTAAGATCATTTTAAGCAGATAAAGCTTTAATTTAAGACAAATATCTAGCTCTAATTCTGTTCCATTTAGCTTCCCCTTGAATAAACTTTTAGCTGATAATCCTGGTTCTTTTTTTTCATTTTGTGTTTTCATCCCCCTTACTAACCTCCCGTGCCCATCCCTAGCACCCTCCCAACCCTTCCCTCAGACCCCCCATTAGAACCCCCCCCCACTTAGTAAGCAATCAGACTCAAACAGCGTCTGTGTGATGCAGTCACAGCATGACATCTAAGCTACCGCCTTTTTAGAATGCTTAAATAATGACAAATAAGAAGGAAAGGCAGAAGTTGAAAATTAGAATTAGAAGGAACGCGTAGTAGTTCCCAAGTAGTAACCAAGTAGTACCCAAAACTTAAAACAAATATTTAAACATTGAATAAAGTGTGTTAAATCATTAAGTTGGGTTGTGACAATAGTTCCATTCGTACCATGATTTAGCCTGATTACAACATAGTCAGACATACATAAATACCAATACTGTTCTCAATTCTAGGAAATTTCATCTAGGTAAGCCTTCGCTTTAATTTCAGACTGGAAAATTTTTGTAAGGCCGCCATGTATAATTTTTAGCTTCACAGGGTTATTCAAGTAGGCTTGTGCGCCTTTTTCTTGGAATGGCTTAATCAAAGAGCGAAGCCGCCAGCGTCTCTCCACGGTAACGTGGCAAAAGTCTGGTCTTGAAAAATAGGAAAAGTCATTGTAAAGCACCATATGATCAGGTCTAGCTTTATCCGCAACTATCTGCCTTACTAAGAAATTCCCAAAATATACTAGGATAGCTCTGGGATATATCCCGGGTTTCGAAGGCATATTTAAAGGCATCCGGTGGGCACGTTGGATTTTGACTTCCAAGTTCCAGTTTTTAAGGTCGGGAATGGACTCCCTGAGTAATTTAACTACAAAGGCTCGAGTGTCAGCCCCCTCCAATTTCTCTAGGACACCCAGAATGCGGAGGTTATTGTGACGTTGTCGGTTTTCAAATTCCTCCAACTTCCATTTAATATCTACAAGTTCTGCTTCCTGAAGTTTAACTCGCTCAGCATTCAATGTGGTCTCTCTCTCATTCGTCACTACCCTTGCTTCCATTTCAGTAACCCTTTCCCCTATCATATTGCAGGACTTAGAGAGATTCCTAACAACTCCTTGCATTTTACGGAGTACAGCCCGGGATCTCTTACTATCCAGTGCTGTCTCTTCCCTATGAGCTGCAATAGCCTGCAAAATAGTCTCTACTGCTGATTGAGATATCTCTGAAGATGTTGAGTTAGTAGGAATCCCAGCTGAATGTGACAATGAATTAGAGACGCCGTGATTTTCAATTTGACCCTTTTGTATGATCCTAGTTGTAGGTTTAGGTTTGGCTCTGATCGTATTAACATGTGAACTTTGCTCATCGGCGCTATCATCATAAGAACTGAGCACAGGTTCTGATTCAGATTCTGCGTCTATTGAGCCCTCCAAAGAATCAGCTTCATCTGACCACTCATCCAGAACATTAATACCATTCTCATCGGAAAAAGAGTAAAACTCGTTTGGCTCTTTGTCTTTCTCTTCTAACAAATGAGTCTTTGAGGAGCTCTCCTGTGACATTATTTGATCTGACATATGATTCCCAGCCAACAGATCAGAATTGGCAGTAGATTGACGAGAAAGGGGTGTGTTTGAAATCCCGATTGAAATAACTGGTAGTGGTGTTGTATGGAAACCGGTGGACAACAGTTGAGTTGACTGGGTTGCCCCAGAGGGGGTTAGATCGGTTTATACCCCCAATACATTTTCCCCAGCCCCTGAAAATGACATGCATGGTTCTTCCAGCTCTTGGACCTGAGCGGTATCACTCGCAGCATCAGGTGTAATAGGGAGGGGAGTATGAACTGCTGCTTCAATGTTACTTACAGTTATGGTGTCCATTGAAAGAGGCTGTCCTGAAGCAGAGCTAGCAGAGATGGAAGCAAGGGTATCTCCAACTAACGGGCTCGGTGTAGTCTTCGAAGGTTGCTCAAGCTCAGGCTCAGGATCTGCTACCATGTTTGACTTCGTGGTAACATTGTTTTCTTCATTAGGTGAATTGTTCATTATATCTTTAGTGGTCTCTTTTATCAGATTGTTCTGAGATCCGCTCTGCAAACCTTTTTTAAGAAATAAATCCAAAACAGTACCACCAGTTGAGTTTAATTTTCTTCTGGCAGCATCTTGGTCCTGTCTTGCAGTTTGATAAGCGATAACTTGTTGTTTTCTAGCCTTAGATTTGCCAGAGTTAGATAAGGCGTGAGCTCCTTCCGCATCGTCAAACAGTTCCTCAAGTTGATCATGTTGCTGATGCTCAGCCTCTTTATGAAGTATACGGGCAGCTTTCGCAACACGCGCTCTAGTAGCAGCAGCAGAGGCAGCGGTCTTCGGCGGCATGTTTTTGAGAGGGTCTGATTCGGATTCGGATTCTGGTGCCTCTGTATTATCTTTGCAAGTGGGCGTCTGAATTTGAAGAGTAACCCTGCCGTGTCCCGCAGATAAACAATCGAGGGAAACAACGTAGCCTTGGATCGTAAGATTTGTGAATGCCGAGCGCTGTAGGTGATTTTGCTGTAGAGGCCGGAATCGAGGGCGGGTCCCACCCCGCCGTGCTGGATCTGGTTACTGGCAGCAGCTGAGACTGACGCCGGAGCCGGAGCCGGAGCCGGAACAGCAGACACTCGAAGTCCTGAGGCATAGCCAAACGAGGTAAGCAGTTCTCCCGTAGTGCTAGATGAGTAAGGGAGTTGGTCGTAGAACTCGAGTAGTAACATGCAGAGATTTTTTTTTATTTCCCTTCCGAACAGCTTGTAGAAACAGGAGCATGGAATAGCGTGAATTAGTGAAAACTGTAGCTCTCCTTCTCTTACTTTCCCTCTAGAGCACAGAGCTCAGGCGTGGTGCTGCTTTCGCAGTCTACGGACAGACCGCCATCTTGCCTTCCCTCAATATGTAATAAGTTATTCATCAGTGTGTAGTAATCCATTGACTGCATTAAAACACTAAGGGGCAGATATACAATAACTGGCACATGCCAAGGGATATGCCAGATATGACACCATCACCATGGATACGCCGTATTTACAATGTGGTGCACCATGGGGACAAAACGGAACAGATATGTGATGCATCTGTGCTTTAGAGGTGGGGTCTTGCTTGAATTGCATTGCAACTGCAATGCATTTTCTGCAATCCTCTGGGGGCCCTATGCTTAGAATGCTGTGTCAATCTTTATGCCTGCCTCAAGCAGGTGAACGGGTTTTGACGCAGCATGAGCATAAAAGTGACAAAGTGTAATCTTGTAAATTTCACTCAGCCACTTTGAGGAGGTGTTCCTATGCTAGAAAACCCCACCCCTGTGCAGAAATGCCTCCTTCTGGTACAGAGATTTACAATGGGATGCACCTATCAGATGCATCATATTGTAAATATCAAACACCATGGCGCATCTTTTGCACCGCCACAGCATCACAAAAGTGACGCAACGGTGGTGTAAAAGAGGCACAAGGGAGTTGTAAATCTGCCCCTAACACTTACAAAAATTCACCCAGGCAGTTTCACCAGCAGTGGAAAAGGAAGCATAGACTTGTAACATATTTATGCACATATGTTGCATTCAAGTGCTTTGGAAGTACTACAGTATTATATAAGTAAACACCTTACAGATTTATGCTGTAGCACTTCATTATAGTTCTGCACTTTCTCATTCACCACACACTACTAATGTATTCATTCATTCATTTATGCACTCTACACTAATTTCAACAAAGTTTTCCACACTATCATAGAAATATAGCTCTTTTTTTGACCAGTGATGGTAGTTCTGAAAAGAACTGCTTTTTTGTCTGTTTTGTTTTGAAATTGTTTACATTTTTTTAAACAATTTTTCTTTTTAATGGCAAAAAAGAAACTGTTAACAAAAAAGTTTCCAACAGGAATAAATAAACAAAAAAAAATTAGCGTCTAGTTTGCGACGGATAATTAAGTCAATTGACTGTACGGTACGCTTATGCTGTGCTTAAGGTCGATGTTTGCCGCGATTTGCGTAAATGCTTTTAAAAGTAATGTATGCTTATTAAAACTCAATGAATTCTATTTTCATAATTATGTCAGATAATGTATTCCCTTAATATTAACATTAAATACATAAATATGGATTTTTAAAGAATTAGAAACATTTGCGCATTGCGCATACGGGGCACTGTACAAACATGCATGACGTGATGCGGAAGCGCTGATGCGACGCGTAGCGTCACGACGTATCACGCAGAGAACGATTGCCTGTGCAAAGGATGGTGCGATCACCGTACGCGTACTGTACGATTATGAAAAAAATTGCAAAAAGGAAATATATAGAATTTAATTTTAATATATAAAAAAAACATTACATTGATAAAAAAATATTTTCGAATTTGTTTTTTATTATTTTACATAAAAAATATGTTATGTAATTAAAAAAAAAATAACAAAAAATAATTATTATAAAAATGTAGGGAATTACTATAAAAAGAAATACAAGGATGATGTCATCAGTGATGTCATCAGTGATATCATTTGAAATGTCATCAGTGATGTCATAAGTGATGTCACTGACCATGTCATGAGTGATGTATTATGTAAGATCATCAGCAGTGGATTGCAGGTGCGCGAGTTATAGTTAGCTGAACTAACTATAACAGAGGAATTTCAATGGTTTTGTATGAGTGAAATGTCCAGCTAACTATAAGATGTGTGAAAGCTATGGTTTTTTCAGTGAATATATATATATATATATATATATATATATATATATATCTCAAATCCTGTAATGTAACTCCTCGTACACTCCACGCGGATTCAAAGCAGGACACGGACCCAATTTCTTTTGTGCCTCAAATGTTTATTTCGGCCAGATGTCTGAGACGCGTTTCGCAGCGCGAACGCCGCTTGTTCACTCGACAATCACATTTGAGTGCGAAGGCTTATTTAAAGTGACAGTGCTGTGTAGTACTAAGACCACGTGATTACTCAAGTCATAGACATGAAAGAAATACATATCAATTCAGTGTAATCCTAGTTAAATACATTGTTTGTGTTAGGCGTTGGTTGAAATCTTTGTACTTAGTACATGTAAAATACATTGGTACATTGCTAAAATATCTAAATCCAGGATTTCATTAAACAGTCAATTTACTGTTTTTATCAGATCAAGTTAAATTTTTGTAAAATACAATAATCCTTTGATCCTTTGCCACGCCGACTAGGTTACTGTTAATTGTACATTCTTTTATTCATGCTAATCGACAAAGAAAAGTTATATAAAGTGCTCAGTGATAGGTGCTTCTACTAGATTAAAAATGATATCCAATATCTTACTCATCATTTGTTACTTTTCATGTATTCGTTCACTTTACCATTTTATAAATTTTGATGTACCATTTCCTATATATTTACATATTCTTTACCAGATCCTGCATCCTGTTGCTCATTTTTCTTTTTTACTTATTTTAAGTTTTTTTTCCATTTTTACTAAATACATATACATTTCATGTTTATGATAACCTTCCTCGTATGTCATGTTATCCTGCTTTGCCCTCATGTATATTCATTGTGATTTTAGTCACTCTCCATCTACATCAAATATTTGTATTTGGACCACCTTAGTTGCAATACTGATCATTAATAATGCCTTGAATAAAATATCGATAAAACATTCCTAAAATATTTACATCATCCTGTATATTTCATATATGTACAACCTATTTACAATATACAAAAGTTAATAGTATAGATCATGGGTGTTGTACCACAATTGATGTATTTTTTATTATTGTTCGTCTTCTTGGAGCATTAGATCTAATTCTTTTCATTGTCTTACCCTGTGACATACATTTTCTGATTCGTATACATGGTTATACTAGGACAAACACGTGTACATATCCTCTGTAAGGTTCAATCCATGGGGGTGTTTCGAATCCAACAGGAGGATATACCGTGTTTCTAATTTACGCAGCTTATTTTCTCGGTCCCCACCCCTCCTATTAGGGGATATTGCATCTATCAAATAGAACGTTAACCCTTTGTTGTTTGATGCATGATGCTTTCTGAAGTGGCGAGCCACTGGATACGTATTATCCATATTAGTTATGGCTCTTAGATGTTGCAGTATACGTACATGGGCCTGTAGTTTACTGGACCCCACATAGTTCAGCCCACAAGGGCAAGTGAGTACGTATATTGTGTATTCAGTTTTACAGTTTAGCATTTTGTTAATCACATAGGGTTTGGTTCTAAAGGGACTTAGGTACGTTTTTGTATTTACACCATGTGTGCAGGCTTTGCAGGTTGGACATCGTTTAAACCCCTTCAGATTCTGATACCAGGAGGGTTTGCCAATAATTTCTGGATCTGACACCACTAGTGCATCCCTCATAGAGGGTCCTCTGCTGTATGTAATGGACACCCTCTGCGGTAGCAGGGGTCCTAGTACTGGATCACTTAGGACTGTGGGCCATGCATCTTGAATAATTTTCTGTATGGTTTTATGTTGTCTGCTATATCCCACAACTAAACGAAAATTATCCACTTCCAGATCCTCTTGGCTAGGCTGTGAGCCTGCTATTGTCTGGTCAGAATTTTTAACAGTTTTGCCAGCTAATAGTATATCTCTCTCAATCAGGTTGGTTTTAGCTATAGCCTGATTTATAGTTTTCTTAGAGTAACCCCTGGCTAGGAATCTCTCCTTACTCTCCTGTTGGGCTAATTCCAAATCTTTCTGGGTACTGCATATCCTTTTTATTCTTAGCATTTCGCCATAAGGAATACTTTTCACTAAATGGTGGGGATGTGAACTCGAGGCATGCAGTAGGGAGTTTCCTGCCGTTTTCTTTCTGTGTAGTTTAGTTTGTAAGGTGTTATCAATTACAAACACTTCCGTGTCCAAGAAACTCACCCTCGTGTCACTGATCTCTACCGTGAATTTTAAATTAAGGTGGTTGTTATTTAATTCATCCATAAAGATTTCCGCCTCACCTTTTGTTCCATGCCAGATTACAAATAAGTCATCTATAAATCTTAGCCATAATTTGACTTTTGTTGTTACAGTGTTAGCATGCGTTCCTTCCAGGACCAGTTCCTCCCATTTGCCCATATGCAGGCATGAGTAGCTTGGGGAGAAACTGGCCCCCATGGCTACGCCTTGTATTTGGCAGTACAATAGATGATTAAATATAAAAATATTATTGTGTAAACAAAATGTGATCATTGATACCAGCATTTCATTATGTTGTTGAAACATGGGGGCCCTGTTACATAAATAATATTCTATTGCTTGCAGGCCATCTTCATGTTTTATGCTGGTATATAAAGATGTTACATCTATGGCCATCATGATATAATCGCTGTTCCACTGAAAGTCCTTTATCTTATTTAAAAAGTCACTGGTGTCCCTTACATACGACTTTAATGACTTGACATAATCTTGGAGGAAGAAATCCACATAGACTGATGTTTTTTCTAGTAAGCTGTTTTTTGCACTGATATATATATATATATGTATGTATGCTCCCGCTTGTGCCTTCACATGAGATTCACTCGAACAAAAAACACGACATTCAAACATAGGTCAAATGAAAGGTATGAAGGATTACTGCGTGCTGTTCTCTTTCACAGTCTAAACACCAGCTGCCTGACGCATTTCGAAATTCCTCTTTCTCAAAGGCTGTTTTAGTGAAAGATTTGCACAAACCAGTCTCCGCTTTCAGCTTCCAATTTATACATTATGGTATGCCCTCTATGGGCTATTCAAGATGAGACTGCACCTAGTATTCTGGAATTCGTAGTCCCGGTTCCTTTCAGTGCTCATTAATCCTGCTGATTTAAGCCCCTGGATGGGCCCCAACCAGCAGAACCCTTCTCAATCCTCTGAGTTCTGCCCCACAAAGTAGTGGACTGTGGATACTGGTCATCGTGGCCCCAATGTAGGTGGAGTGGTGCACTCTCGGCGGCAAGGCAGCCGCCCGTAAAATGAATGCTCCTGCTTGTGCCTTCACATGAGAGTCACTCGAACAGAAAACACAACCGCGATAATCAAAAATAGAATGGACACTGGTATCTACAAAACCTTTGGTTTGTATTCGAAAACCCTCATAGACATCCTGGTTTTATCGTTGCGGTGTATCTTTTATCTGCCCCCTCAGGAGTCATGGCGTATTCATAGGGTAGTCGATTAACGTGCTGGATGCCTGTCTCACCCGAGGCTACCTCCCGTACAGGTAGAAGTGTTCAGAGATAATGGAAAAAATAGTGTCTCACCTAAGAATTTATTTATTAGAAAAAAGGGGGTAGGCACTATTGATAAAAGAAAGTGCGAAATGATGGTAATCGTGTTACTGGATTACCTCATGTCTTAAAAAATGTGTCAACATGTTTCAGCTCTCTCGGCTCAGCCGGGTCTACAGAGCTTTCGTCAGGACAAAACACAAACGAAAAAAGGAAGTTATTAACTCACACCACTTGTGTAGTTTTGATGATAAGTATGGTCAACTTATACTTATATTCCCTGTGCTGTATTGAGCTCAATGATAGCTTCAACAGGGGTCGGAGAGTCGCTTGTGGTCTTTGCCACGAGGTTCGGCGCTGTGTCCCCTGTGCTGATTCTGCAAACCAAACCAAAGGTTTTGTAGATACCAGTGTCCATTCTATTTTTGATTATCGCATATCTGTCCAGGGGAACTGAATGGACCTCTAATCCTCTTCCCTCCACTTTGATATAAATCAGAAAACACAACCTTCAAGCATAGGTCAAATGAAAGGTATGAAGGATTACTGCGTGCTGTTCTCTTTCACAGTCTAAACACCAGCTGCCTGATGCATTTCGAATTTCTTCTTTCTCAAAGGCTGTTTTGGTAAAAGATTTGCACAAACAGGTCTCCGCTTTCAGCTTCCAATTTATACATTATGGCACGCCCTCTATGGGCTGTTGAAATGGCTTTCTTGTCTCTCTTGTTCTATGCCCTGTAATAAGGCCAATTGTGCCATGTCCATGTCCATAACATAGCGTGGGCTAGTTTCTTGCTCCATTCTCAAGTGTTCCATAGCCTCCAATCCTGGCAGATCCCTGCCACTCAATACATCCGTGGCTGTCAACCTTGTCCCCTGCTTGGATGTATCCTTTATATGTGATCTCAGTTTAAAGTACTTATGAAGTTTCAATTTTCTAGTAAACGGAAGAGATCGATCTTGGTCTGGGTGTACTAGAAGTTGCTGCTTGGGCAAAATGTTAAACCCAATCCCAAGAGCTCCCGTTCAGTGTCTGTCCATTGTTTATTGGTGAGATTTACCACAGTGAGGGCAGCAGTCCTGCTATCCTCAGCATCCACCACTTCTTCTTGCTGCGGCTGTTCCAGCTCGGGGCTCCTGCTTTGCCCCTTCCTCTTCCTTTTGCCGAAGCCCACTGATCTCCTGGTTCTCCTTTTCCTGCCTCTGGGGGCTTGTTCTTCCCTCCCCTGAGCCATGATTGTCTTATCAGTTTGAACTCTGCATGAAAAGGGACAGCCAAACTTCTTTGGTCATTAAGGGGGTCTGATTGGTCATCACTCGACTCATTGGCAGTTGCATCAGATTCAGATGTCGGTACGCTGGTACTTGTTGGTGCTTGCGTGCCTTGATAGGTAGTTATAGTTAGGATTTTTTTCAATGCAAAATCTCAAAATTCTATTTTGAATAACTTTGGCGCCGGTTGACAAATCTGCCTGAAAATTTCCTGAAATTGGCCTCGCGGAGCTCCGGTCCTTCCTTGAAAGTTTAGGGGGCATTCGTGAAGCGGGGGCCGAGATAAAAGGGGGGTTCTAAAACGTGTTTCCCCATGCTAATTTCCATAGGGCGGTCAAACTCACTTTTAGCCTGAACGGCTGAATGGATTTCCACCAAACTTGGCAAAATTGGAGGCACTGGTAGCCCGATGTGCCTTTGCTATGTCTCAAGATATGTGCTCCAGTGGTTTTTGAGTAATTTAGGTTAAAAAAATATATATATCTATAGCAGCGCCCCGGTACGCGCACCGGGGCGCGTACCGGGCACGCTACGCGACCTGCGTGTGGAAAGCTGATTGGCTCTCGGGTGTCTGTAAACATTCCAAACAGTCTGGAGCGGCCGCCATCTTGTGTCTCAGTAGGATTGAGACACAAGAGGTGGCTAAAACAAAGGGGGAATTGACCATAATGGGGCAGAGTAGACCCCCCTTGACCCCCTAGGTTTGATGTGGGGGCCATAAAAGGATTTTCGCGGGGGGAGCGCCCGGTACGCGCACCGGGGAGCGTACCATGGGGAAAGAGAATGACAGTTTAAAAAAAAAGTAGCTGTTTTAAAAAAAAATTATTTTTGTTGTTGTTTTTTTATATATATATACATACACATACATATATATAAATGCATATGCATATATATGAATATATGTGTATATGTGTGAGTGTAGAGAGAGGTAGAGAGGTAGAGGTGTAGAGGTAGAGAGGTAGAGGTAGAGAGGTAGCGGAAGAGAGGTAGAGACTAGTAGAGAGAGAAGTAGAGAGAGGTAGAGAGGTAGAGAGTAGAGAGTGAGTAATAGAGAGTAGAGAGTGAGTAGTAGAGAGTAGTAGAGAGCAGTAGAGAGAGTAGCAGAGAGTGAGTAGTAGAGAGTAGTAGAGTGAATAGTAGAGTGAGTAGTAGAGAGTAGTAGAGAGTGAGTAGTAGAGAGTAGTAGAGAGTATGTGGTAGAGTGAGTAGTAGAGAGCAGTAGAGAGTCAGTAGTAGAGAGTAGTAAAGAGTGAGTAGTAGAGAGTAGTAGAGAGAGATTAGTAGAGTGAGTAGTAGAGACTAGTAGAGAGAGAGTAGTAGAGAGTGAGTAGTAGAGAGTAGTAGAGAGTGAGTAGTAGAGTGAGTAGTAGAGAGTGAGTAGTAGAGAGAGAGTAGTAGAGAGTGAGTAGTAGAGAGTAGTAGATAGTGAGTAGTAGGGAGTAGTGAGTAGTGAGTAGTAGGGAGTGAGTTGTAGAGAGAGAGTAGTAGAGAGTAGTAGAGTAGTAGAGAATGAGTAGTAAGAGTGAGTATTTGAGAGTAGTGGAGTAGAAGAGAGTAGTGGAGAATATTCCAAAGTTTGGCACAGCACCACTTGCACAATGAGTCCAATCAAATCATATCACTTAGAGTCCTTATTGAAGCGCTGAATCTTGGTGTATATTCAAATGCTTTTATTTTCCTTAAGTTTATGTACTACAGCCAGCCGAAACGTGTCGTTCTGTACAACAGAACTTCTTCAGGGTGTTCTTATTTCCTTCAAGTTATGTCGGTATCCTGTTGTCATATAACTAGATATTTCTTCCAAAAGTTAGACGAGACGTAAGTACATTCTTATTCAAAGTGACTAGGTATCAATTTTACCCACACAATTCGGGCAGACTTGAGTAATTTATAGGATCCTCAAAGTCAGTCTTTCAAAAATTGCAAAGTATAGGACATGATAATCCAAATCCAAATGTTTCTCAAGAAAAATCATTTTCAATCGTTCGGAATATCCGTGTTTGGGCAGATATGACCCAGGGACCCCCAGTATGCAAGGGGAATTAGTCCCCACTCTGCAAAGGCGCCAGTGGCCTGCATTGCAGAAAGGTGTAAAAAGGGTGTGGCCTCATTACACCTCTCTGCAATGCAGCCCCCTGGCGCATACTGGAGCTAGTTCGCCCCCAGGGACCCCCAGTATGCAAGGGGAATTAGTTCCCCCTCTGCAAATGCAGCAGGGGGCTGCATTGCAGAGAGGTGTAACAAGGGGCATAGCCTCATTACACCTCTGCAATGCAGCCCCCTGGTGCATACTGAAGGTTCCAGGTGGGCTAGTTGGCCCCAAGGGGCCCCAGTATGCATGGGGAATTAGTTCCCCCTCTTCAAACATGCACGGGGGCTGCGTTGCAGAGAGGTGTAAAAAGGGTTGTTGCTTAATTACACCTCTCTGCAATGCAGTCCCCTGGCACATACTGGAGATTCCTGGTGGGCTTTCAGTCTTATATAGTTAGGAATTAGCATTAAAAAAAACCTTTGAAATTCACTGAAAAAACCATAGGTTTCACACCAGTTATAGTTAGGAATTAGCATTTAAAAAACGTATGAAATCCACTGAAAAAACCATAGGTTTCACACCAGTTATAGTTAGGAATTAGCATTTAAAAGACCTATTAATTTCACTGAAAAAACCATAGGTTTCACACCAGTTATAGTTAGCTGGAAATTTTACTGACATAAAACCATTGAAATTCCACGTTATAGTTAGTTGGACTCACTATAACTTGCGCGTGTAATGCACTGCTGATGACGTCACATATTACATCACTCATGACATGGTCAGTGACATCACTCATGACATCACTGAAGACATCTCAAATGACATCACTGATGACATCACTGATGAAATCATCCAGTGAATGTGTCTTTCTAAAAAATAAATATTTTTTATATATGTATGTCTAAAGGTCAATGGAAGAATAAATTGGTCACCATCCTTGTGACAGAGTGACAGACCTCCTTTCACTGTAACGCTTGAAACATATATTCAAAAATAGAAACTAAAATTTTCAAAAAAAAGGAGATACCCATACCAGTTACAACAACCAATTCAGTAATTCCACTATTTATATACACATCCACTAATTCACCAACAGTTCTATATAGTCACTCATAGATATACTCACTCATCATATGTAGTGATACACCTATACATCCTGTAACACATCGACAGTCTTCCAAAAGTTGCTCACACACATACTCACACATGCAAATAAACTATTGATCATCCATTTATTTGCATATACAGCTATACACACACTACCACCTTACTTTTAAGGAAACTTACACATACTTACTCTCTTAAACAATCACTTATAGAAACACATACTTATTTAAACAGGAACTCTTACAATCTCTCACTCTCACATATACTCAATTATATACATCAATACTCACATATACTAGATTAAAACATATGTAGTTACTGATAAAGACACTAGTGAGACAGTCATTCACTCACTAACACACACATATACACACTCATCCATCCATACAGTCCTGCACATATGCCGTCTTCCAAACACATACAAACAGTGAGTCAGTCATTGATGCATCTAGGTGCTAAGTAATACCCCCACCAAACCATACAGACACTCATACTGATACTTAAAAAAACATCTAATAACCCATATACACACACATGTAGCTACTCACCAACCCATGGAGCCACTTATACCCAAAGTGAAACACTGATACAAACATTTAAATATTTAAACAATATTTGCTAATATATGTATTCACTAAAATACACTTAATAAGCCAGTTAACCAATCAATTTTTTTAAAAAAACATCCATTAAGACACTTATTTAAACATCTCTTCTTCCATTGACCTTTACATATACATATATAAAACATATTTATTTTTCAGAAAGGTACACATTCACTGGATGGTATCATCAGTGATGTCATGAGTGATGTCACTGACCATGTCATGAGTGATGTAATATATGACGTCATCAGCAGTGCATTACACGCGCAAGTTATAGTGAGTCCAACTAACTATAATGTGGAATTTCAATGGTTTTATGTCAGTAAAATTTCCAGCTAACTATAACTGGTGTGAAACCTATGGTTTTTTCAGTGAATATATATATATATTGTTCTCCAAAGAATGCTCTCTGCATTAAAAGGGCGCACGACCGCGCTCCCACCATCTGTCCTTTGTTACCTCACTGCAGCTTGCCCCAAGATGCCATGTATTCCCTCATGGCCGACGTGTTTCGAGGCAGGGCACCTCTTCTTCATGGGCAGGAAACAGGTATTGCAACATTTCATTTCCGGTATCTTTTAATTATTAGAGAATAGCCCTGATTGGCTTTTGCTTCGTGCATACATAATGATTAGTGCATTATGGATATTTGAGTCCCGTGAGATGAGTGACAGTTCAATCCTGTAGTAGGTGCAAATGCGCGTTACATATTAAAAGCAAAAGAGCAACTTAATGTTGAGCAGAACAGATTAACTATGGATTTCTTCATGAAAAGAAAAAGTGATCTTGCTCATTATTTCAACCTATCCGATTGTATATGAGTGGACAAGCTGGAACAGGAAAAAGTGTTTTTTAATTAAAGTAATTTCAACTTATTTACACAAAACAACTGACTCGTATTTGTCTTGTCTTGTCACTGCTCCAACTGGCCCACTATGAAGACAAGTATATATATATAAGAACAATCCATACAATGTACACATAAAACAATGGCTAAGGTACATTGATGACGTGTGGTGCATCTGGGAAGGATCATCAATGGCATTGGAGGAATTCCATCAATGGTTAAATAATTGTAGCCTTGATATTAAATTCAGCTTGACATATGATTGCAAATCTCTGTCATTCCTGTATGTGGAAATTAAACATACACTGGAGGGCCTGATGTCCTCTTTGCACCTTAAGAAAACAGACAAAAACAACGCTTTGCATTACCGGAGTTACCACTCGAGAAATTTGAAAAACAATCTCCACTACGGACAATTCCTTAGGGTGAGGCGCAATTGCTCAAGGGTAGAGGATTTCGAGACACATGGCAAAGCTCTATGCCAAAAGCTGCAAGAAAGTGGATACCCATGTAAATTTGTGAAGCACTCGATAAAAAGAGCACGTTGGACCCCGAGAGAACATCTCCTTGAAGAAACATAAATTGTCCACAGAACGAATGGTGTGCGTCTCCACATTTGGCCCTCACACACATCCAGTGAAAAAAATCATTTGAAACCATTGGCACTTGGTGGAAGATGCCATCCCCCAGGTTGGCAAACCCCTGTTTGCACTAAAGAAGAACCGCAGCATAGGGCAACAAATCATTTCGACACGCCCTCCAATTAAGAAAGATACCCAGAGCACCCTTTTTGGCGTCAGCCCAGTCAAAGGACACCACAAATGTGGAACCTGTTCGGTATGCGATACTGCTGTAGAAGGCACACTATTTACTGATGGCAAAAGATTCTGGAGGCATGACCAATTTACAAATTATAAATCAAAATACGTGGTATATGCCATTGTATGCCCTAGCCAGCTAATTTATATTGGCTAAACAACACAGGAAGTGCGTCAATGAATCATCGAACATCGTTCTAAGCTGAAGAACAAAGTCCTGACTGCCCCGCTAGTGACTCACTTTTTGGAAAAGAATCACAGCCTTAATGAGTTCAAATGGACAATTCTGTCATCCATTAAAATTGCCGTTGGTGCTGGAGGTGACCCTAATCAGCAATTGTCACAGAGGGAGGAATTCTTGATTATGAAATTCAACACAACACTCAATGGATCGAACGAACTTTCCAAATTGAGTAACCTAAGATAACTGCGTCATGTGTATTAGGATCATCGTTTTGGAACAAATACGCGTACAGGTCACGGTGCCAATTCCAAATTGCTCAAAACAAACTGGTTGAGAACAATGAGATGAGGAAGATTTGGGCAGATACAGGAAATGCACTACAAGTAGCAAGTGGCCCAGCGACTTACTAACGATGGAGGTGCTCCTTTAAAGATTTTAAAAAACGTACACGCATTGAGACGTGTGCTGACGTCCCACGCAGAAGCTGCCAGTGGTTCGGCGAAGCGAGTAAAAACAGATGGAGCGCAAGTAAGCAAACAACTAGCTTTTAAGACCCAGGTTGCAAGATGAGGAAGTTGGGAAGACAAGCTTTCTATACACCAGCATTTTGTCATGTTTACAGATCCGGTGGATATGATCGTTAATGGACACTTCTCTAGACAATGCTGACAAAACACGGATAAACTCCCTCTAGAAGTTCAACGTATATGAAAAAACCTCTCCGCTCTCTAGTAGAGTTGAGCGTTGGAAGCACAGCTTCAGAAAGGTTGACTAAAATCCATGTCTTACTGTTGTCCACAGCACCGGGTACCATAAAAAATAATGACAGAACGAGACTAGACCATGATAACTACCGCGAGGTAGGACTATTAATCATGTATATATCCTTGTTAGCTGAGTCACTTAATACAACACGGTAGCGACTTTTGGCATTTGTTTCCTTGTACACTTGCAGATTCTCATTTGCCTCCACAAGAAGCTACACAGTCGCCCCAGAAAGACTTTATATCAGGTACATTCAGCTCAAGTTTAAGGGTGTGTGAGACAGATTGAGACAACAAATATATCAGTGTTCTGACACCAATCATGTATTTATTTGTATGTTCCACAGTACAGTCCACTTTCCAGTCCATGTCCTGAGGAGATCCCCCAAATAATACCTGAGTTTGAAACGCGTTGACCCTGTGTTGGAACAGGATTCAGGAAGGGCGTCTCAGGGCTTCAATTCGAGATATTATCTACCTGAGACTCGACCTTCTAACTAAAAAGTTTCCAGCACAGTCAAACAAGCAGGCCATCAAAAAAGAAGTGAACGGCCCCTTGTTTGTTTCTATGTTATCAGGACTGGTGCCCCATGCATTGAATGAATAGATGCATCGTTTCTTTTTCATGTATATGGTGTTTGTGTAAATATGTCTTACTTATACTGTTTGTAAATTGTGCGTTTGCAGTATCGTACCTCATGTGAATTTAGTTATTTGAGTATTCTTGATGTTTGGACAGATGTAAATGTTTTTTTCAAAAAATCATGAAATAAGTAAAAATCACTAAATGAAAAGTGTGCCCGCTTGGGATTTTTTAGTTAAGTGTGGTATAATTGTATTCTAAATAATCTAACTGGCCAATTGTTTCGTTGTTCTAAATTAGAGTGGTCTAGGCCAGTTAGCACACGGACCCAAGCCTTTTTTGGTCTCACCAACTGGTTTGGCGGCACACAATATTAAAGGAGTTACTTTACATCGTTTATTAATGCTACCATTAGAGCATGAAAACTAATTAGAATACTACAAGCTATCTGGAGAAGCTTGTTTTGAAGTTGCAAGAGTGCTGAAGAAAATGAAAGTTCTCATTATTGATGAGGCAAGCATGGTATCAAATGTAATACTTGCCTTTGTACATTTAAGAATGCAGCAAATTCTTAAAACGGGCTATGATGTATTATTTGGAGGAAAATACGTCATAGTTTTTGGAGATCTACTACAACTTACTCCTGTAAAAGGACAACCACTGCTTAAAACACTGGCACATGAAGATACCATAAAGTCTTTGGGGAGCATTGGAAATGCTAATATTTGGTCATATTTTGAGTATAATGAACTTATTACAAATATGAGTCAGGCAAAAGATGCAGATTATGGAAAAATTCAAGATGTAAGAATTGTAAAAGTGACAGAACATGGCAAACAAGCTTTACTGAGACGAGTACTTCCCAATTTGTTTCCCAATGCAAATATTGTTCCAGAAAAATTATATATGAAAATTGCAAAAAGCAAGTCTGTAATCTCCTTAATGCCAACACTGCGTGAATGTTCTGTATTCAATGAAGAAATGTTAAAGTTGGAAAATGAAGAAATTATAAAATTGGAAGCTATTGATAAAATAGAGCATGAAGGAATCACTATTATTTTGATTGAAAAGTTGAAGAGGAAATTGGATTCTTTGCAGAAGTCGATAAGTAAAACTGCTGGTTTAGAAAATAATTTATATGCATGTGTAAACTGTAGGGTAATTTTACGACGTAATTTGATTGTGGAAAAAGGTTTAGTAAATGGTGCAATCGTTAAAATTGTTGATTTTGGTAATTATGTAAATAGAGATGGAATTCAATTTTTAAAGATCAAATTTGATGAAATTGCTGAAATACAACAATTTAGTCGTTGTTCATCTCGGTTCTTGCTTGTAAAAGATTTGTATGTACACAGAAAACAGTTTCCTATTTGTTTGGCATTTGTGGTGACCATCCATAAATCTCAAGGTTTAAGTGTAGATAGTGCTTTAGTGAATATTGGAAGTACCGTGTTCAAAGAGGGAATGGCATATGTTGCTTTATCCCGAGTCAGAACTTTATCTGGTTTGTACTTGATTGATTTTGATGAGACAAAGGTTAGTGCAGATGCAAATTGTGTGAAAGAGTATAATAGGTTAAGAAGAGAATATGCTCCCAATTTAGGTCAATATCCAGTATTTGAAAAGTGTGTGGTTGGTAGAAAAAGATGATTCGAGAATAGCAGTAGTGAAAATGTAGAGAAAGAAAAAAACCAAGATGCGAGTGCAAGCGGAAAGGAAAAGGACAGTGTTGAAGAGAATGTTGGTTATGGGTTTGAACATAGTTGTGGTGTGAACTGTTATACTAATGTAGTAGTTAATGTTGATTTATTTCTTGAAAGTTTGCAACAGCAAATTTTTGAAAATTGGGACGAAAGATTCTGCTCATTGTTGTATTCTGTTTATAAGAAAGTAGTAGTGATAAAACCAAACCATACACTCATACTGATACTCAAAAAACCAACTAATAACTTATATAGACACTCATGTCGCTACTCACCAACCCATATGGTCCGGGATGCCCGTCACCCCTTCCACCACCAATCCCAATGGGAGGAGACAGACACAGTTTGAACTTTTGGAAGGCAGGGGGGCCTCACGACCCCCCTGGGCGTATTTATTAAAATATGAACAAAATTTAAAACTTTAAATTAAAAACGTTTCATGTATCATGTACAAATTCAACTTCCATTACATTTGATAAAGACAGGTATTCAGGCTAACCTTAACAAATCTCTAATACAAAGATTTCCTAACCGAGTCTAACATCATGACATAATGCATTGTATACAAATTTGTACATCCTAACGTTAAGGGCCAACGGCAAGGTCTTAACCGGTGTCAGGTCCCTATCACCAAATTCCCGCCCTCACGTGTGAGTGGCGCATGCACAGAGGACTTTACCCTCGTGGCCAACCATAACTTCCCTTGTCGTGGGGGCCCCCTTTCACTCAACGCAATCTTAAGGTCGCCTGAGTTCCCGTGCGGGGTATCCGTAAGAAGGACAGCGTGGACTCCCCCCCTTTCCCCGCACTCTCTTCAGCCAGAGCGGATATCCGGCCCCCGGGATATTCTGGGGAGGGGCATATAGCCGTCTCCCCCTGGGAGGGGCCTATGGCTGTCTCCCCCTGGGCAACACATCCGTAATGGGTGCCGCCCCCCCGTGGGAGGGGCAAATGGCTGCCTCCCCCCGGGCGCTCCCATCCATAATGGGTGGCGCCCGCCCCTAGGGACCTTGAAATCACTGCTCACTGATCATGACCCTACCGCCACAGGCCAGATAGTTGACCGATATCTGGGCCCCCCACACCTCCTATAGGTCATGTCTCCTCAATCCCACTAGCAAAGCTATTATATCTCCTATCAATAAGTCATTCCCCACCCTGGATAGGTGTACCCCATCATCAGAATAACAGTGATCACCCCAGATGCACCCATGAGATATGCTTTGAAGATGAGCAGAGCAAAACAATTTCTCTATTTTATTGTTGACCCTCTTTACCGAGTGGTTCAACGCTGTCGTGGACAAACCACCCCGCCATACCCTCCTTGGAATCATGTGAGGCCAAGCTATTGTACATCCCGGGAGCCTTCTTGCTAACCAGCTAACTGCAGAAAGTATGTGCTCAACTAAAGCTCATCTGCCCAGTCTTACCAAGTCATTGCCCCCAATGTGCACTATGACTACAGATGGCGGTGACCTGTGCCGCACTAGTAATTCTTCCTCAAAACTTTTCAGTCGGTCAATACACAGGCCACCCTTCCCATGGAAGGACACCCTGAACCCATATTCCTCAGATGTGTGGATCGCATCACCTGTCTTGAATATGTCCCCGGCACGCCTCATGTATAAGTGGCCCACGACCCAGACCACACGTCTTTCATTCCTTGTTCCTGAAGTGGTGGTTAGCTGATACTGGGCCGGTCCCAATTTCCGCCCTGCGTCACAGGCTCGTGAAACTGTAATCCAAACAAAAAGACAACAAACGTGAGTGCACTTCATCAGTAACTTACAATATGTGCAGTCGCACGTACCTCTTGAAACAATTCGAAGACCAGCGGCCTAACTACTTAACATTGTCTGCCTGCAGACCTTGAGCCGTAGCTTCTGTAGCAGCCCCTATCCTGAATGAATGCGTTCTAAAATCACTCGGGTTGAAGCCCGCCGCTGCAATCGTGATTGCCAGCACCCTCTGAAACTGAAACTTTGTCAACGGGGTGCCGTCCGTATGTTGCAGCAAGGCTCCCCCCACGTCGTCAACCTTTGTTTTAGGTAGGCCTCAACATGCCTCACTGGACAACCGGGACTACCTGGAGCGCGCTGCAACACAACACTATTCCCCTGGGCCTCCTGGTCCGTCTTTGACCTGGCTATCGTGATCAGCAGAGACTCCCCCCTTACTTGGATGTGATCCCTGCGCAAACCCCCTTCCGTTTCTCTTTTGTTGGTAGCCACTAATTCGCTCACCCGCAGGGCCCCATAGAATGCCAATGCGAATGCTGCCCGGAATAGTATAACCTCGCTAGGTGAGGAGCTTGTCTCCTCTAGTTTAGCCAACAAGGAGGTCAACTTGTCAAATCCTATTGGGTGCCTGTTATCCTTTCTGCACCCTTCTAAGCGCCGCCAGCCGCGCAGAGCCTTCCTGACGTCGGGTCCCTGATCCTATGGAGCTGAGCCATAAATGATATGGCGGCCTTATACCGACTTGCGTTTGCCGCCGACCGACCTTCCTCATGAAGTTCCACTAAAAATTGAATAAAGGACTCCTCCTGACCCCATCTATGCTCCCCTGCGGGGCCCAAAAAGGCGCAGTACGAGCGAAACGCCCCTTCATAAGCTTTCCTTGTCATGGGCGCTAAACTGGCTGCCACGAGGTTTTGTAGTCCGGGTCGCCGATTTGCCATAGTGCTTTGGGAAATGGCGCTGCCACTAGCTCCGCTGAGGGTAAACAATCCCTGAAAGCCTGCATTTTAAAACAAGAGAGCACATCAGCTGCATTATTCAGTACACCCGGCACATGTTTTGCCCTGAATTGTACGTTTAATCTCAAGCATTTCAACACAATTTCTTTCAACAATCGCAATATCCATTTGCAGCGCGCTGCCTGCTGATTAATGCACTCAACCACAGTCATGTTATCGGACCAAAATACCACCGAGCGGTCTCTGAACTCCTCCGGCCATGCCGACAGAGCCACCCAGATGGGGAAGAGTTCTAGAAAGCCAATGTTACTCGTCGCTTGTTTCCCACCATGCTGGCCATCTTTGGGCCGACCAATGGTTTCCGAGGATCGCACCAAACCCCACCCTGCCCGCCGAATCGGTCCATAGGCCTAGTTCTGCCGACGAGGCCGGGGGTTTGCTCCAGACCACTCGGCCGTTGAAGTCCGCCAGGAATGCCAGCCAAATGAGCATGTCCTGGCGAACCTCAGCCGACAGTCTCGTGCGATGGTGCCCTTCCTTGAGGCCTACCATGGACTGGGCAATGGATTGTGAGAAAGGGCGAGCCATCAGTATCACCCTTAATGCGAAGTTAAGCTGACCCACTGTTTGCTGTAAGTGATGCAGTGTCACTTTCTCGTTCCGGAGAGACTGCAATAATGAGGCCTTGAATTTGGCGATCTTCTCCGCCGGCAAGCGGAAGCAACCCTCCACGGAGTCTAGTTCTATGCCCAAAAACTCCAGGGAGGTAATCGGCCCCACTGTCTTACCTGGCACCAATGGTACCCCGAAAACCCACATGAGCACGCAGAAGTCCTGCAATGCCCGTGCACAGTCCCGAGTGCCCGCTGGGTCAAGAAAGAGGAAATCATCAAGATGATGCATCACATGTTGGTGCCCTGTGGCCTTTGAGAACACCCACTCCAGAGATGAGCTAAACATTTCAAAATAGGCACACGAAATTGAACAACCCATTGGCATGCACATATCCATGTAGTATTTCCCCTGGAACGTAAAACCCAGCAAGCGCTGATCTTGGGGATGCACCGGAAGCTACCTAAATGCAGATTCAATATCTGACTTTGCTAACAATGGACCAGGGCCTAAGCGATTCAACATTACCACTGCGTCATCGAAAGATGCATACTTCACACTGCAAATGTCAGGATCGATCGCCTCATTGACGGAAGCCGCCTTCGGTGCCAATAAATTATGGATGAGCCTGTACTCCCCCGGGTCCTTTTTAGGTACCACCCCTAATGGGGAACATACAAAATCAGCCGTTGGTGGGTCACCAAAAGGTCCTGCAACCCGCCCCAGGCTAACCTCCTTGGCGATCTTTTTGGCGGCAACTGCCGGGTTGTGCTGAACGGACAGTTGGTTCTTACATGAGGGGGCCCCCCGAAAATCACCCGCCGGGATCCTGAAGCCATGTGAGAAGCCATCTCGCAGGATCCCAGCGGACGCATGTTCAGGGTATCTGTTCAGCCATGGGGTCAAATCCAGGATATCTACGGGCGAAGGTGTGGATTTCAGGCGCACCGTATCAATCCTGCTTGGTACCCCCTTTGCCACCGGTACCATTGGCTCTGGATCGGCAGCTAGTTTCAGGGTGTGAGGTGTTACCACAACTGGAGCACGCATGCCTGAACCTACACATTCCTTGCGGCCTGCTACACGTCCCCTTATTGAAACCCCAACACACTCCTCGCTTATTTCCGTTCCCGCCCGATCTAGGCTGAGACTCCCCCTGTAGTTTGGCCGAAAGGGTTGCAACTGTTTCTGTGGAAAGGCCCTGGAGCCGTTTGTGCTTGACCCTGAACCACCCGCTGATCCCGGCAAGAGCTGCGCATGCCAAGATACAGTATCCAAACAATCCCAAGTCGAGGTTTCATTAAACTCTTTCGCTTTTCTAAACGCCATGTCATATCCTTTCCATTCTTCTCTCCCATACTTCTCATGGAAGCTCGTGATCCTGCTCTGCTAACAAGCCAGGTCACTCAACAGTTCCGGTGTACGTTCAGCGATAATCGCTACAAAAATAGAAAACGCCCTGATCCAGTTCATCATCGACTCCTCGACCCTGAATTCCGCCATTTTTGCCCGCTATACACTGGGGTGCCATAAATTCTTCTGAGTCTTGGCATATTCTATCTCTCGATGATCAGTCAACAATGAAAACATATTCATATACTTATTGGCCCACACCATCTCCTTAGTAACCATGGGAATATGTTGCGCTAAGCTTTCCCGCCTTGAGGGTACCGCGCCCTCCCCCATCATTGGGAGTGATCTCTTACCGGCATCCGCCGCACCTCCAGCCGTGTCCGTCAACTTATTCTGGTTTTGACCCGCGACCACCTTCGCCACCTGGGGAGAAATAGAAGGCACGCTCGCCGCCCCTGCACCCCTTGTCTGCCTTAACTGCTCAATAATCAGTCTAGCTTCTTCGGCTGGGTCTTCCACAGCCGCGGATCCCCCCGCTCCTTTCTTCAACCAGGGTAAAACAGCCGCCAACTGAAGCGCTATTTCGGGAGGCATTTGGTTGTCGTCCAGCGGTGTGATAACCACAGGGATTGGCAACCCCCCATCCGGTGTGGGTACCGGGCTGCACGCTGGTGCTACTGGAACCGGTGGGACCTCGATCGGGACTGGAACCTCGCTAGGACCCGCTTTCCCCTTCTTCTTTTTCCCCTTATTCCCCCCTGGGGTAATGTTTGGCAAAGCAGGGCCTACGATCCTCTTAGGTCACCCCGAGGGCCCCGCCTGGGCCTCAACTTGTTTCCTGAGGGCCGCTAAGCCGCGACCCAGCTGGTCTACTTTACCGAACTTCCTGTCCATCACCGACACTTGATTCACCAATGTGCGTAGCATTCTTTCCATCTCTGAGCTCTTTTCAGTCTTCTTACCAGGCATATCCGTGTTCAACGTTAGCTCAGCCTGTTCTCCAGAAGTGACTTGGACTCCAGCTACGCCTTGACGACTGAAACAGAAAAAACAACGATTACACGTTCAAAAATTCTGCAGCTTGTTCCCTTGAGGGCTCACGAGCGACGAGTGGTGCAGCCTTCAGAGCGCAGGAACAAGAGGACACTTTCCCGGATTCCCGCGCCTTTTATCCAGCAGTGGGAAGGCGGCCCGCGACCCCATCCCGTCCATTGGTCCACGGACTTCCGGGCGGGTGTTTAGGACAACCCTTTTAGGCGGCGGGGGCGTGCTCTGACCACGCCGCTATGGGCATACCGGCCAGGACACGCCCCCCGCCCGTAACGGTTTACCAGGGGATTGGGGCACCCGGCGATACGTTCAGGGTGACCGAGTGGTCTCCCCTTTCCATGCAGCCACTTTTACACAAAGTGAGACACTGATACACCTAATCAATCAATCAATCAATCAATCATTGCATTTATATAGCGCACTACTTACCCAGAGGGTCTCAAGGCGCTGGGGGGGGGGAGGGGTATCTGCTACTGCTCGAACAGCCAGGTCTTGAGTTGCTTCCTGAAGGCGAGGTGGTCCTGGGTCCTAATAAGTCAATTATACAATAATTTTAACAGAAAAACAGCCATTTAGACACTTATTGACCCATTTATTCTTCCATTGACCTTTAGATATACATATATAAAAAATATTTATTTTTCAGAAAGACACATTCACTGGATGATTTCATCAGTGATGTCATCAGTGATGTCATGAGTGATGTCACTGACCATGCCATGAGTGATGTAATATGTGACGTCATTAGCAGTGCGTTGCGGGCGCGCGAGTTATAGTTTGCTGAATTAACTATAACGGAGGAATTTCAATGGTTTTGTATGAGAGAAATGTCCAGCTAACTATAACATGGGTAAAACCTATGTTTTTTTAGTGAATTTCTAGTTTTTGTGTTGTAATATATTGAAGGACTATATCATCAAAGGTGATAGCCCCAGTTAAAGGCATCACGCCAAAACATGTGAAGCCACATGATTTAGCTTCTCTTTATCTCTGCAATTCAGCACCTGTATTATAGTTTGGAGATACCCGACAGTACTCAGTGTGCATCTTTTGGATATATTTTTGTGAGTACTGGCAGTGGATTCCTGTGGTGTTGACATTTACAATTGTTTTAGCTTTTTAGCTTAGGCAATAGAAATTCTCTTTGACATAAATTTGTATCCATTACCATAAAGACAGCTAAAATGAGTTACCATATAATGGGAATAATTAATATTAATTGTTCTTCTTTTATGTTGTCATATTGTACTCATGAATTGAAATAACATGACACTCAATGAGTTTGAATTGGATTGACCCTTAAAACACTGTTTTATTGACTATGAGGATTGACTACAATGTGTGGTATTATGCATACTGTCCTATAGTTATTGGACTATTTTTATGTAGTAGGATCATGTTCACATCTTTGGTACTGTTGGCATGTTGCACAAAGCAAGTGACACTTTAATTGTTGTGGAATCTTTGATGCATATGAACCAGACAGTTTTATCTGATTTTGGGGATTATTTACTGAAATATGGTCATCTTTGTCTGTACCCAAAATTGCGATTGTGTGTAAAATAAATTATCTTGATACATGAGCAACCCCCACAACAAGGACTAATCCTCTTTCTATGTTTAAAATTCTGCTATGATTTGCGTCATTTTGCACATACATGTGTCATTGTAATATGAAAATGTTTATAGTCTGAAAGATTTTCTAACACCAATTTGAATGCTGCTAAATAATTCTATTATTTTGCACATGAATGCTTCACTTTTTGAATTATTGGGAATGAGACCCAACTTAAATTTTGATAAGTGGTTGGCACATATTATTTCTTGGTCCCCAATATGATGTAATATGTGAGGTCATAAGCAGTGCATTGCGGGGAGCAAGTTATACTTAGCTCAGGTAACTATAACTGCTGAATTCACTGGTTGTGTGCGAGTGAAATGTGAGCCTAACTATAGTGTCCCTGTAACCTCTGGTTTTTTCAGTAAAGTTCTAAGGTTTTTTTCATTTTTCTTTCAGAATTATGACATCCTTGTAACCTTTGTTTTTTAAGTGAATTTCTATAGTTTTTTAAATAGGAGAGGCATTTGCAAATTGGTGGCGAAAGGGGGTGAGGCCTCCAACCAGCGCTCAGCAATTTTGCTGTGTGTGACTTACTTGAGGTAACAGGCAGGGTTCTTGGCTCCCAATTGACCCTCAGCATTCAAGGGGACTTCATCCCCAACCAGCAGTGCACCAGGAGACGCATTTGCATAGTGGTGGAGAAAGGGGGTTTGGCCTCTGAAGTCCTCTTAGCAGTCTCCCTCTGTGGGTCTTACTGGAGGTAACATGAGGCCCTCTGCAGCTTCATCCTCCAACCAATTGTGCACCATGATCCTCATTTGCAGAGTGGTGGTAAAAGGGGGTGGGACCCCTGAGATTTGCCAGTCCAGCATTTTTTAAATTGTATTTTATTTTAACAAATATAACAGCTTCTCAGGGTCAAAAAGGAATGCCGAGGATCGACACTGTCGCGAGGAAAGTATCGGTGCAGGGCCAGTTTTTGTACTGCAACTAAGCCCAGATGGGCAAATCTTTCTAACTTTCTTTTTTACTTCCTCTTATTTGAAAAGCATAGAGTATATTTTAACCTAATGAGACAGTAGCTCCCAATTCTGCACTAGCATGGGCAGAGACACTTCTGTTTGCTCCCACCGAGAATTTCTAAAACATCTGCCACATAGGAACAAACACAAAGTCTGCTCCCAGCTGGTGGGAGCTTTAAAAATTATTCATCCGCCTTCGAGCAATTGTGTGATCTATTTTCCTGCCGCAAAGAGATCAACAGGTTGCTCCAACCCAGAGGGAGTTGCATGATTAGCTGATCCTTTTGGGTGGGACAATGCCAGCTCCAACAGCATGGGGGGACCTGGCTGGAGCTGCAGGGGCCTGGGGCTCCCTTTGCAGCCACCAGCATTGTGCATGATGGTTTGCTTGTCTGGGCACCAGGCACCCACCGTAAACTAATGCAAGCCCTGTGGGATGGGGTCCCAAGGGCTAAAAATAGGCTCTGGGAGGTAGGGCAAACAGCCTGGGGTCACTAGGGCTCAATAAGACTCAGAGAGTAGGGCCACAATACCCCCCACCCCTTATTAAAATTACAATTCACAGTTTTTAATTGCTGTTGAGAATGTTGTGTTTGAGAATGTAAAACACCAATCACCTGCAAGCTCCATCCATTTGGCCCCATCCCTTCCACATTAGTAGTATGCAATGGTGTTCCTACAATTTTACAGGCTGATGGACGGAGTGTTTACAATTGCACATTCAAAAAAATCTGAAAAATTTGAAGGAGGTGAACACATCACTGATATATTGGAGCACAATCACTTCTGTAGTGAGCGTCAAAGATGAGTGGGTTCTTTCATGTTGTCTTCTGGTCTAAGAGCAGAGTCCACAGTTCATCCTTTTCATTACTGCTGAGCAGGCAAAGACACCAAATCACCTACAAACGTTTCCTGTTTGATCCTACTCTTACCAGCTAGTAGTATGCAAAGGTGTTCCCCCCATTTTCCCAGCTGATACACAGTGTGTTTTCTTTACAATTGTACATTAAAAAGCAATATTTTAACCGTGATGGAGGTGAAGGCATTGTTGATTTATTGGAGAACAAACTCTTCTGTAGTTACTGTCCAGGGCAAGTATGATCTTTCTTGTCATCTTGTGGTCTGATAGTAGAATCCACTGTTCTTTGTTCGAATTGTTCTCTCTGCCGGCTTTGCCCTCCCCTTCTAGTTAGTCATTTGCAATGATGTTCCTGCAATTATCTAGGCTGATGAACGGGTGTTTTTTTCCAATTGTGCATTTAAAAAGGATCTGATATCCTTAAAAAGGTGAATGCTTCATCGATTTACTGGAACGCTTACTATTTTATAGTGACTGCCAATACGAGTGAGATCTTCCCTGTCATCTCCTGGTCTGAGAGAAAAGTCTCTCTTTTAATTGATGCTGTGTTTACAAAGGTGCCAAATCACCTATACGCTCTGCCCATTTGGCGCCGCCCCTTTCACATTAGTAGAAAGCAATTGGTTAGCTCCAGGTGGGTTGGTCACAGTGGCCAAACTCCTGCTGTAAATGGGAAAAGACCAGGTGCAGTGTCAGGTTGGCTGCCTGTGAGGGGTCTGCTGCACAACCTGGCCACAGACAGAGGGTTGGAAATGCATACGGTAATAAAGTATTTCTTTACATTAAAAAAAACTAGAAGTCACCAAAAAGAAAAGTTTAAAGTAACGTTATAGTTAGGTGAATATGTCAGTGACAACAATAATGTTTTTAACCAAAAAATACACAGACGTTTACCAGTTATAGTTAGCAGAGTTAACTATAAGTTGCGCCCATCATACAATGATTATAACCTCAAATATTACATCATCATAATTTATGACATGACGTATAATATCTCAAATTATATGATTGATGACATCACCAATGACATCATCCAATCAGTGCCTAGCTTTGTTTTATGGTTTACACAGTGGTTCGTAGCTAATAAGCGTTTTCAACCTAATTTTGTACAGCTTGTGTCCAGCTAATTGGTGTAAGTGTTTACAAAATGATGTGCTCCAAATGCATCATGGGTGTTTAGAGGTATTAAAAATATAAATATTTGCATTAAATAATAACTCTGTGTAGGTGACAGTTGACGACTTCTGTTCAGCATGTTCCACACAAGCTTACATACTGCATCCTAAGAAGCCATGAGTTATTAGACAAAATAATCACAGCATGACACGTTCTACATAGCATTGAAGACTGTGTGTATCAAGTATTAACCCAAGGACATGTGCCTCTGGGTACATCCTGGAGAAGATGGGTTCCTTGAGGGGGTGGAGTGGAAGTAAGATCTGGTCTGCCTCCAAGAAGAGCATTTCTTTACCATGGAACTCTGCTCCTTTATCCACCTCCTTTCAGTTTAAATATTTCTATTTTGATTACCTCTAACTCCAATACATTTGCAATCTTCATGACCTTTAGTTACCTTCTCTGCTCAATTGAAGGTGTGTGAATACAGACAATGTAGTTCCTTGTAATATTCTACTACACAGTGAACTATAAGCTCTCTAATATCTTCCTCTTGCATAAGGCGGGCTGCATCCTGGTGGATGTAGCTGATGTCTGATGGCCATAAGGTTCCAGTACAATATTCAGAAGACATAGCCTAGGGTATGTTCTGAATGTATGTTGTTGCAGTGTTAATTCTTGTCAGGTGTGAATGATTTTGTTCATGTCAATTCTGTTACCTATTCTTTTTCATTCTTTTTTTATGCAGCATAGGGGGGATCTCCACATCTGTTGCAGGGATTTCCACTTAGAGGCGAAAACCTTGAACCTATTATAACGTTACTGGTAGTCTCATTATGGTCATACTTTCAGTCATAAGTCAGTGTGTCCCTTAGCTCTGGTGGGGCTCTGCCTAGAATTGTGAATAACATCTAGGCAAATATTTTCTCTTATGCATGTATACAAGTCTAGTGTTCAGAGAGCTAACCAAGTACATTTCCTTACATGAATAGTGTCCCGAGACATGGAGAAGCAGATATTATCATAAGATCAAAAAGTTCCTCCTTATTTTTATTGTTTCAGACTACATTTTTCAGATGAGCAATATCAACTTACAACATTGGCAGATAAATTACTACAGATTCTGAATGGGAAGGCAGATTGAGTCAAAATAGCCATGGGAAGTTCAAACACCAAGTAATTCTTCTGGTTCTAAAAAAATTCTTTTAATTATCTTACCTTGTTTTATCCGCAAAATGTAGGTCCTTAAATATTTCTTCATATTCAGATTTCATTATTTCAATTATTGTAGCACCAGGTCCACATACAAGATTGTCAAAAGCCTGCAATGATACATACAACAAAGTCACAATATTGACATACAGGTGCTTCACTCCATTTCAAGTTATTTGCCAGGGCAACATGTATCAAATTGGACTGAAACAAATGAAGATAGCTATTGTGAGAAACAAAAAAATAGAACACAAACCATAACTTATATAAACGTTACCACACAACAAAACCATACTGTGCACACAATTGGTATTAACAATTGTTGGAAAGAAAATGTGCATAATCAACACCCTAACAACTAATACTTAATTCAATTATAGTGAATGAGCATACACAATAATGTAAAATAATTACGTAGGTCTGATATAATTTTAGGTTTTAAAGGCAGCCTGTGGCTTGGCAAATACTACATGTAAATAAAAAGGATATAGAAAAAAACATGAAACAATCATAAATGACATGAAATAAAATTCAATCCAACACATGAACGAATCATAAATACCTACATCCCACTGCTCCTCAACACATCATGACCCACAATTGCTGTTTTTTCTTTTCCCAAGAACTTTGGCGCCAGTTGACGAATGTTCACAAGATTTTCTAAACTAGTGAGTTCATATCCTGATTGTTTTGGGGTGATTCGGTAAGCGGGGCCGAGAAAAAAGGGGGGTCCCAAAACGTGTTTTCTCCATGTTATTTTCCATAGGAAACTTTAGACACGGGTACAGCCCGAACTGCTGAACGGAAGTACACAACATTTGGCAAAAAGGTATCCCTTGTTTCAGAAAGAACTCTTTTTGTTAGTGTAAATCCGTTCAGTAGTACCTGAGAAATTCAAACAAAAGAGGTAGGAAAATGAATTTCCCATAGGCAACTTTAGACACTGCTACAGTTCGAACTGCTGAACAGAATTACACCAAATTTGGCATAAAGGTAGTGCTTGGTTCAGAAAGCATCCCTTTTCTTAAATAGTGTAAATCCGTTGAGTAGTCGCTGAGAAAATTAACAAATAAAAGTTTTGAAATCAAGAGGTGCGTTGATCCCTGGACCCTCCTGACCAGCACTCCAAACCAGGAAGTGTTGGCAGCCATCTTGTAACTCGGTTCTTCAGAAAACAAATGCAAAAAAACAAGAAAAAAGGGCAGGATAGAAACACCCTGACCCTCTAGGCCTGCTTAGCGGGTCCCACAAAGACTCCGAGGGCTCAAAAAAGCATTTTTTTTTTAAACGGCAAAGGTCACGGAGGATCCATGGATCCTGCCAGGAACACAATAAAAACTGAAGCGCGGGCTCCCACGCTTCGTTAATATTTAACCTCCGGGTGGGCAAAGTCTAGGGGGCATGCCAAATTGTAATTGCAGGGGCCCAGGGGGTGCCTGCAGCCCCGGATACTGCCATAAAAAAGAGCCTGTGTACAAGATCTTTCTTAACTCCCGTGCTGGCGATTGTATGTCAATATAATGTGTGAGGGTATCTCAGGAACCTTGTCTTCGACTAGACCTACCCTTACCTCAGTCCTTTCCTTCAGAATCATAGCCACCTGTCTTGTGATGGACTGGGTACGTTGAATCGCTTTGAGTAGGCTAGTGTTTGAATAGCTTCTGGCTAAAAAGCGCAGTCTACTTGCCTCTTGCGCAGCTGCCCATTCTACCTCAGTACTACAAATTCTTCTGATCCGAAGCATCTCTGCGAAGGGGATGCTCCGGATCAGATGTGTTGGATGGTGACTAGTGGCATGAAATTAAGCATGAGCGAATTTTGCGGATCTCGCGTTCGCGAATTTTGCGGATTTGCGGATTCGCAATCCGCAAAATCCGCGAATTCCCGCGAATTTGCGGATTTTTTTTTTTTTGTGTTCGCCCGTGTTTCTGCCAGTTCGCGAGGGTTTTGTACACTTTCGCAAATTGCGAACTTACCTGTCGGGTCGCAAGTTTCGCGAACTTGTTGTTTCTACGTGTCCAGCCTGTTTGGGACACTCTTCTTCATCACTGCCACTCTCTGTCACCACTGCCACTCTCTGACTACTCATGCCACCCTCTGGCCCACCCATGCCACCCTCTGTTTCATCACCACACCCTCTGGTTGTCCAGTGTACATTATTTTCGGCAAAGCAAAGCACACCTTCCCTGCCTCAAGTGACCTGAATTAATTTGGGGCTGATTCATGTGTCACAGAATATTTTTTTAGCTGGCACCTGCTTCCTTAGTGCGCCCTGATTAGTGATCTTTTGCACTTGCTAAGTGCTTTCATTGTTGCAAAATTAGTTACAACACCTGCCCTGCCCCAACTGACAATAATGAATTAGGGGCTGATTAATGGATTTTAACTTCCAGCCTGGCTCCTGCTTGTCTCCCTTAGCTGTAATTCAGGACCTTTGTGGCATATGTGTAACTATTCTGAGGTTCAACTGGCAACTGAACTCTGGAGGGGCCCCTCAGGAAGCACTCCAGGAAATGGCTACTAATGATGAGCCTGAACTTTTGAACCTGGTAAGTAGTTACTTTCAGTTTTGCTAAGATCGTATTTCTGCAATTTTGCACTTATTCGCGGGGCGCGAACTCACGCGAACAGTGCGAGCAGTGCGAGCAAAATCCGCTGCTCGCGGATTTGCGGATTTTGCGGGAAATTCGCAAATCTCGCGGATTGCGGATTTCCCGAAAATCCGCAAAATCCGCGAGCGGAACGGATTTTCCGCCCACGCCTACATGAAATACCGTGTTGCCAGCACTGGGTTTTCTATACAGCCTGGTTTCAAGGTTATCATTCTTGACATAGACCTCTACATATAAGAAACACAGCGATTTGGAACTGACATTAGAAGTAAAATTCAGATTACTGCTGTTCTTATTAATTACCTCTACAAAAGCCATGGCACTTTCTGGAGTGCCCCTCCAAACAAGGAATAAATCATCAATTTACTTGAGGTACAGTAAAATATTATTGGTAGCAATTTCCTGGTGTTGGCCAAAGAGGACCTGCTCCTTTCACGATCCAACTTGCAAGCACGCGTATCTGGGGGAGAAGCAGGCCCCCATCATCACACCTCTGACCTGCTGGTAGCTGGCACCATTGAAGATGAAAACGTTTTGTTTCAGACACATCTGTGTCATATTCAGTAGCATCTTGTTGTGAGCCACTAAATTGGAGGGGCGTTTGTTTAGATAAAATTCCATGGCTCTCAGCCCATCGCAGTGTCTTATGGAGGTATAGAGAGCCGAGACATCGAGAGTCATTAACAGCATGTCTGGCCCCCAGGAAAACTGCTCCACTTTGCACAGGAAATCAAAGGAATCCTTGACATAAGAATCCAAAGACTTAGCTAGGTCTTAAAGGAAAAAGTCAATGTTTTTGGATACATTTTCCGTCGAACTGTCAATAGCTGAGATGATGGGCCGACCAGGTGGTATGTCGGCCCCCTTGTGAATCTTAGGAATTAAATAGAAGGATGTGATCACAGGATGCTCCTTTTTCAAATAGCGAAACTCATCCTCCGAAAGCAGACTCGCACTTCTCCATACCTGTAGTTTCTGATATTGATCCACCCATGCCAATTTTACATTTTGAATGTTACTTCTACTATAGCATGTAGAATCCCCCAGGTGGACTTCTGCCTCTTTCAGATACATTTGGCGAGGCCACAGGACTATGTTTCCGCCTTTATCAGCCTGCTTCACTATTATGTTATGGTTCATTTCTAGTTTGCTGATAAGTTGTTTATAGCATCTGTTTTGTTTACTGATGCAAAATTTCTTTTTATTAGTGCCGGTATATAGTTTCTTTAATTCCTGTACTACTATCTCCTGGTAGGTGTCCAGATTATCATGGACCATAATTGGCTGGAATGTTGATTTAAGCTTAAAGGGTATATTCTGTTGACTACTTTAAACATGGATCATACTACTCCCAGTTTGACCGGATATTTGTTCGCTTTGTAGTGCCCAAATTTCCTCAAAGGTGTTTTAGTCTTCACTATTAGCCATCATGGGGCTATTTGTAACTTCAAGTAGATTTTTCTATTTTGGTTGTGATTGGAAGAATTTGCTTAGTTAAGCTAACTATAACTCACGCACACACAATGCACTGCTGATGACGTCACATATTACATCACTCATGACATGGTCAGTGGTTTGCATCGGCATAAATCCTTCCAGGTCAAATAGGTGACCAGCTGACCTGCAGTCCGAAGACCTCCAGTGAGGGAAAGAGCCATGGACTGTGCCCGGCTCGAAAGCTGGGTTGTCGAACAAAGGTGTCATCGGCGATGGATATGTAGTGAGGCCCCTAGGCACCGCCACCTTGTCCCACACCTGCAAAATAGTGAGAGTGATAAGAGCTTTCTTCATGTATGCGGGGTAGTCCTGACGCCAAAAGAACAGGACTCTCCACAGAGACATTTGGGCCATTGAGCGGTCTTGGAACAGCCACCTCTTTTCAGATTCCGGGCGGTGCCATTCCAGGAGATATCCGAGTTGCGCAGCCTGAAAATATCCCTGGAGGTCTGGGACACCCAGTCCGCCAACCGACGTGGCGGGTCCAGTGAGGTCTCTACGTAGCCACGGTCTTTTCCCGGCCCAGACAAACTGACGGATGGCATCTTGGAGTTTATTAAGCAGGCCTAATGGGGGTGTGACTGGCAATGTCTGGAATAAATAGAGGACCCTCAGCAGCAGAGACATTTTTATCGCCGCTACTCACCCCAAACAAGATAGTGAGTGCTGGCGCCATTTTGCTAGGTCACCTAGAAGCTGACCAAGGAGATCCGAATAGTTCTGTTCCACTGTTTGCACAGTTCTAGGTGTCAGGGATATGCCCAGGTGGGGCACCGACATGCGGAGGGCGAGCCCCCCTAGGTTTTGAGGTAGCTTGCTAAACGCACGGGCATTGCACCCCAGTGGAAGTACCAGAGACTTCCTGATGTTCATTTTAAACCCGGAGACTTTCCCGAACGCCTCCATTTCCATTAAGAACGCTGGGATCGATTTGATAGCGTCCTCCACTGCTGCTAGGATGTTGCCCGCATAGAGGCTTATGGTCTGCGCTTCCCCCCCACATGTGACTCCAGCAATCGCTGGGTTGTCTCTGACCCTTTGTGCGAACGGCTCGATGTGAAGAGCGAAAAGTAATGGGGAGAGTGGGCACCCCTGTCTGGTACCATGTTGGATGTCAAATGGTTTGCAACACAACCCATTAACCCGAATGACCATTTGTGGGGCAGCATAGCAACTAGCAACCCTGGTATGGAAGCGGTCTCCCACCCCAAAGCGTGCCAGGGTGGAGTCCAGGGACCCCCAGTCAACCCTGCCAAACGCCTTTTCCGCGTCGACCGAGACGAGGGCTGCGTCCGAGTCATTGAAGTGGGCCTTGTCAATCACGTGCAGCAGACGTTTTATGATGTCTGCACATTGCCTATTTGGGATAAATCCTGCTTGATCAGGTTCAATGACGCCTGGCAGGCAGGGGCCCAGCCTTGCTGCCAGTTTGCCAGTGAACAGCTTCAGGTCCAGGTTGAGCAGCGATATGGGTCTATATGCTGCACAATTTGTCTTGTCTTTCCCTTGTTTCGGCAGGACGATGACGTCAGCCTCTAGCATGTCATGCGGAATGGAGCCTGCTAATGTTAAAGAGTTAAATGATCTAGTCAGCAACGGGGCTAACAGATGGCAAAATGTTTTATAGAAGCCCACCGAGAAGACGTCCGGGGCTGGCGCCTTGAGTGGCCTGAGGCGTGCTATTGCCGTGATTACCTCGTCCGTTCTAATCGGTGCATCAAGAGAACGCGCGTTCATCTCGTTGAGGGCTATGACCTTCGATGTCCGGAGATACAAGTCTGCCTCCCCTTTGTCCAGGCGGGGCTCCGCCGCGTATAACGACGCGTAAAATGAGCAAAACGTTTCAGTGTTCTGCTTGTCTTCCTGTAGCTCTCGCACATTGCTATCCCAGATGGACGTGATCTTTGAGCGTAGAACCTTCGGCTTGAGTCTACTGGTGAGCAAGCGGCCCGTTCTGCTTCCGCCCCTGTAATATTTATGACGCAATCGCAGCACCGCGTATTCCGCTCTGTTCAGATCATGGCTCACCAGCTGGGCCCTTGCCGCTTTAAGCTTGCGCCATAATCTGGGAGACCCTGTCCTGCTGTGGAGCTGCTCCAGTTCAAGCACTTGGTCGGACGGCGTCTGTTGTTTGTCTCGGCGTTCCCGAGCTTCAGCTGCCGCTACCGCGATCAGTTCTCCGTGCACTACCGCCTTCAAAGCCGCCCACAATGCTGTCATTGGAATGTCTGCTGTGTCGTTTGTGGTTAAATAATCAGTCTTCCGCGTGTTTAGCTGTTGTGTCACCCCTTTGTGATGCAAGAGAGTTTCCTTAAGGCGCCATCTACCCTTCTGTGTCTTGGTTCTAGAAACTCGTATGTGTAGTGCGAGTGCGTCGTGGTCGGAGAGTGCTGCAGGGATGACTTCACTGTCCGTGATCAGGGATGCCACTTCCGAGGACCCTAGGAAATAGTCTATGCATGCGTACATGTGGTGTACGTGTGAGTAGAAGGTGTATCCTGGGGTGTCCGGGTGTGTCTTCCTCCAGAATCCACAAAGCCTCTGCTCCCTAACCATTGCTCCCCTTCATTAGATATCGCCCACGTAGCACCAAAACTTTGGCCTGACCTGTCTTTCTTGGAGTCCATCACGTGGTTAACGTCGCCCCCCACTAACGGTGAATTGATGTTGTGGGACAATGTGTCCACCAGAGCCCCTGTGAGAAAGGATTCTTGTTTGGTATTGGGTTAATAAATTGACCCGATGACCGCGACCACCCATCTATTTGTATTTTATAAGCTAGGAGCCTCCCTTTTATGTCCGCAACTTTGTCCCCCACCTGTCCCTCGAAATGGCACGCAAACAGAAGGGACACCCCTGCTATTTTCTCTGTGGTGGAGGAATAGTATTGTGTTGGGAATGCCCTGGAACGCATACGATGCCAGTCTTTGGGTAGTATATGCGTTTCTTGCAGAAGGCATATCTCTGCCCTGGAGTTTTCTAGGAAGGATAGGACAGCCCTGCGTTTGATGTGGTTGTTAAGCCCCTTGACATTAAGGGAAATGATCTGCAGAGTGGGTTCAGTCTCGCGGACACTGTAGGTAGAGTTCTCTTCACCATTGGGCATCTCTGGCCAGACAACCAGTCCTGCACTGTCTATGTTGCACCACACCAGAGCCCCCCTCCCTTTCAACCCGAAATCATCCCTCCTGTCTCAACTCTTCCCCCCACCCCCCTTAGAAACCCCAAATGACAACCCCCCCTTCCCAACACCCAAACAGTAAAAGGTCAATGTCCCAGACCTGCCAGTCCATCGCAGGGCTATGGTAACGTTACCTGGTGGAGCGGTTCCAAGTGACGGCCTTTGTGGCCCCCTACCCGCCCCCGTGCATGCAGTGTAGATGAGTTGAGTTGACCCCCCTGGCTGGAACTTATTCAGAAGGCGTCCTTTCTTTGGCCACCTCCCGAATTGCAGTGGCCCTCTCCTGTGAGATGACGTGGGCTTCGGGCTTCAATTGCAATTTGAGTGTACATCTGCGTCCGACTGTCTGCCATACTTCCGAGGCCTGCCCCTGTGGCTGGTGATTGGTCGATTGGTATTCCGGTTGCAATTGTTGCAGATTCCGTTCCATTTAAAAGGATTTCCGCTTCTTGAGGGTAATGGCCGAGAGGTCTTGATAAATAGCCACAGGGCAGTTGCGGAACCGTAGGGGTTGTTTCTGTCACGCTTCCTTAAGGATCCTTTCCTTAAGAGGGAAGTCCGGCAAAAAAGCTAGGATGTCCGGGGGGGGGAGCTGGTGAGCGCCTAGGGAGACCCACGCGATGTGCTCTTTCAATCATTATTTCAAAGTGTGGTGGTTCCCCCAGAATGTTGCGGAAGAGAGCTTGCAAATAGCCGGCGACCTCAGCCCCTCGGACCCATATGTTGTTCCAGCGGCACCGGTTTTCCAAGTCCTCCACGTGTGCCTGTAGATCCAGCTGTTGGTCCTTCAAACGGATGACCTCTTGTTGTAGTTGTTCTATCTCCTCGCTCCTGACCTGGTCTGTCTCTTCAATGGCCGCCACTCGTTCTCCAAGGCCGTCCACCTCCCGTCTGATCTCCCTGACTTCTCCCGCCACTTCTTGTTGTAGCGTCCTGAAGTCATCCCTGAGCGAATTGAATAAAGTTTCTAGAAAGGACTTAGTGATCGGAGCGTCCGCTCCGGAGGGACTAGGCTGTTGTTTCGCGGTTTCTGGCGAGGGTGGCCCTTCGTCGGTCTGTATTTGGCCCTTCACCAGCATCTCTGGGAGCGTGCGGTCCTCTTTTTTGTGTTGGCCTGCCATGTTTCCTCTAGTCCTGCTACGGGCCCTCCTCTATCTGCCCCTCGGGGCTTCCTGGCGTCTGGGCCTGTCCTGTACGGCCAAGGGAGCCTTTTCGGGCGTGCGCCTGTGGTCTGTCGCTCTGCTGGGGGCTTCTGCTGGCGAGGGAAACACAAGGTGTGCCAATTCCAGTGAGCCTAGAGGCCCAGAGGTGGAAAGCAGTGATGGTGGGTCCTGCAGCACTGCCTCTCTGCTCTCTACAATTTCTGATGATGTAGACCCTTCCCCCGTGGAGTCCAGGCCCAGCACGACCCTGTGTTGTAAGGTGGTGCTGCTCTGTAGACCTCTTATGCCTGGGTTAGCTGGGGGGGACTCGGATCTGCTGTGGGCGTCTCACGGCTTGGGCCTCCAACGGTCACCTCGATATCGCGGCCAGCGAGCCGCGTCCTTGCACTGCTGCAGGGGGCTTGTGAGGCACTGCCGCTATGTCCCCAAGCCTCCGGGGGCAGTCCGGGTGCCGAGAATGGCTTTTTCTGGGGAGACACTGTGCAGGAAATCAGCTACAGGGAGTGACAGGCCGGGAAGCTCACAGGGCCCACGTCCGACTACGCCGCCACCTTGGCCACGCCCCCCCATTTTTTTTTGGGGACAAAAATCGTGGGGTACGAGTAACGTACCAGTACCATACGAGTACCTTTCCGAGTACGAGCTGCATGCTCATTGGCTGTGAACACTCTAAACCAGGAACTGTTGGCAGCCATTTTGTGCTCGGTAGACCGAGGCACAAGAAAGCAGAAAAACAAACATGTAGAACGCAAAAGGCAAAGTAGAAACACCCTGACCACCTAGGCCTGCTCAGGGGGTCCCACAAGGACCCCCCAGGACCCCCCAAATTTTTGGGGGGACAAAAATCATGGGTATGAGCACCGTACAAGTTCCTTTCCGAGTACGAGATGCATGCTCATTGGCTGTGAACACTTCAAACCAGGAAGTGTTGGCAGCCATTTTGTGCTCAGTAGACCGAGGCACAAGAAGGTAGAAAAACAAACATATAGAACACAAAAAGGGGGCAGGGTAGAAACAGCATGACCCCGTAGGCCTGCTCAGGTGGTCCCACAAGGACCCAGTCCCCCCCAAAAATGTTAAAAACCTGGTCTGCTTTTTTCAAATTACCCCTCAGGGGGACCAAATCCCCAGGGCATAGAGTAAAAGAAGGTTGGGGGGGGCCCCAATCCCCCCCACACTGCCCCCTGGGGCAAAGCAACGCAGCACCATGGCGCATACTGTAGGTTCCTGGTGGGATAGTTGGTCCCCATGGACCCCCAGTATTCAAGGGGAATTGGTTCCCCCTCTGCAAACATGCCAAGGGGCTGCGTTGCAGACAGGTGTAAAAAGGAGGGTGGCCTCATTACACCTCTCTGCAATGCAGCCCCCTAGTGCAAACCATAGGTTCCTGGTGGGCTAGTTGGCCCCCATGTACCCCCAGTATGCAGGGGGAATTAGTTCCCCCTCTGCAAACACGGCCGGGGGCTGCGTTGCAGAGAGGTGTAAAAAGGGGCATGGCCTCATTACACCTCTCTGCAATGCAGCCCCCTGGCACATACTGGAGATTCCTGGTGGGCTAGTTGACCCCAGTACGCAAGGGGAATTAGTTCCCGCTCTGCAAACATGCCCGGAGTCTGCATTGCAGAGAGGTGTAAAAAGGGGAATTGCCTCATTATACATCTCTGCAACAAAGCCTCCTGGCACATACTGGAGGTTCCAGGTGAGCTAGTTGGCCCCCAGGGACCCCCAGTAGGCAAGGGGACTTACTCCCCCAATTTAGAACACTCTACAGGGTGCGTTAGCACAGTGGTGAAGGTAGGGGGCGGGGCTTGAGGTGATGTGAGTGCAAACATGCCCTGAGGTGCGTTTTAAGTTGGGGAATTAATTCCTGTTCAATCAAGAGGTCCCCTAGGGGGCAACTAGTCCAACAGGTATCTCCAGGAAGCGCCACAGAGCTGTGTTGCAGAGTGTTGTAAAAAGGGGGCGTGCCCTTTGAACGACTCTCTGCAACACAGCTGCCTGGCGCATACTGGAGGTACCTGGTGGGCAAACTGGCTCAAAGGGAACCTCAGGATTGAAGAGGAATTAATTGCCCAATCTAGTTCATTACTATTCCTGAAAAGTAAATTTAACTGTACTTACCAGTAAGTTGAATTTCCTTCAATAGGATATCATTGCCTGCTATATAAAATATCTATAAATAAAAATAATATTAAATAAAAAAATAACAACAATTTCAATAATTTAAAACCATTTTTTTCAATTTATATTAAAAAAGTGTGTAATGCAATTTAAAAATAAAATATCTAAAATCAAATAGTTTATAATAATGCAGTAAATAAGTATAAAAAATATAATAATTAATACATTTAAAAATTATCATTTACAAAACCTTTGAAATTCACTGAAAAAACCATAGGTGTCAGCCACGTTATAGTTAAAAATTTGCATTTATAAGACCTTAGAAATTCACTGAAAAAACGATAGGTTTCAGCCATGTTATAGTTAAAAATTAGCATTTAAAAAAACTTTAGAAATTCACTGAAAAAACCATAGGTTTCACACACATTATGGATAGGAATTAGTATTTAAAAAACCTTATAAATTTACTGAAAAAACCATAGGTTTCACACATGTTATAGTTAGCTGGACATTTCACTCATACAAAACCATTGAAATTCCCCCGTTATAGTTAATACCGCTAACTATACCTCGCGCACCCGAGATGCACTGCTGATGGCGTAACAAATTACATCACTCATGACATGGTCAGTGACATCACTCATAACATGACTGATGCCATCATCCTTGTGAAAGAGTGGCAGACCTCCTCTCAGCGTAATATAACTAAGCATGGGCGAATTTTGCTAATTCGCGATGCGCGAATTTGCGAATTTGCGATCGCAAAATTCGCGAATTTGTGGATTTTTGTTTTTTGCGTGTTCGCGGGGTTTTTTGCGTGTTCGCAGGGATTTTTGCGTCTTCGCGAGCCGCTTGCATAGCGAAGTTACCCATGCAGTCGTTTATGGGAGAGGGAGAGAGAGATAGATAGATAGATAGATAGATAGATAGATAGATAGATAGATAGATAGATAGATAGATAGATAGATAGATAGATAGATATATAGATAGAGAGAAAGAGCGGGAAAGAGAGAGGGAGAGAGAGAACAAGAGAAAGAAAGAGAGGCTGGATCTCTGAAGGGCCAGATTCCTGAGTTGCCCCTACAGAACATACAGCTTTTTATTTTTAGCACAATGCATATGAAAATTGTGCTGTAAAGGTCTCTTTTAGTTTAACCCCTCCTGACAACTCAAAATGGGTGTATTTGCCATCCTCTCCCTTCTTCCTGTTTTTTATATCTGTAAGTGCTTCCTGATGAGGTTTAATTCCTTGGACAGGTGCCTCGATGCCTACTTGTAACTATTCTCTGACCCTGCTTCAAGGGTCAGAGCAGGGTCAGAGATTAGTTGCAAGTAGGCAACGAGGCGCCAGGAAGCAATTAGCAGCAGGTGTCCAAGTTGAAGCTAATTTGTTTCTAACCCTTTTGTAAAAGGTTACAAAGAAATTAGGTTCAACTTTTGCACCTGCTGCTGTAACCCTTGCTTGGCTGAAAATTCGTCCCCGCTGATTCGCGGATTTTACCGCGATTTCGCGAGATTCGCGGATCGCAAAATCGCGGAAAATCTGCAAATTTGCCCGCAAAACGGATTTTACGCTCACCCTTAAATATAACCCTTGATACACACATTCAAAAATAGAAAGTAAAATTTTCAACAAAATTGAGATACCAATTCCAGTTAGAACAACCTATTCAGTAATTCCAAAATCTACATACACATCCAGTCATTCAGTAACAGTTCTATATAGGCACTCATACATGTACTCACTCATCCTATGTACTCATACACCTACATCTTATTACACACGGACACTCATCTATAGAGTTACTCACACACAAACTCACACATGCAAATAAACTATCAAACCTCCATTTACTTGCATATACAGCTATACACCCACCACTACACTTACTTCTACAGAATCATACACATACTTACTCTCTTAAACAATCACTTATAGAAACACATACTTATTTATACAGGAACTCTTACAATCTCTTGCTCCCACATATACTCACTTATATACATCAATACTCACATATACTAGTTTAACACATATGTAGTTACTCATAAAGATACTATTGAGACAGTGATTCACTCACTAACACACCCATACACACACTCATCTACCCATACAGTCCCGCACATATGCTGTCATTTATTTTTCAGTAAGACACACATTCACTGGATGATGTAATCAGTGATGTCATCAGTGAATTCATTTGAGATGGCATGAGTGATGTCATGAGTGATGTCACTGACCATGTCATGAGTGATGTAACATGTGACGTCATCAGCAGTGCATTACGGGCGTGCAAGTTATAGTTAGCTGAATTAACTAAAACGGGGGAATTGCAATGGTTTTGTATGATTGAAATGTCCAGCTAACTATAGCATGTGTGAAACCTATGGTTTTTTCAGTGAATATATATATATATATATATTCCTTGTACTCGTCCCATTTGCCAGAAATTTCTTTCCAAAGAGATGAAGCGAACCTAAGAGAAGAGCAGTGCTAATTAGTGCACTGCAGTGCTAATTAGAAGTTTATTGTTCTCCCAGCCCATATATATATATTACCTACTGGCGGTCGCCAGTAGGTAGTTATAGTTAGGACCTAGGTTCCATAGGAAATCCGCAACATTTTATTTGGAATAACTTTGGCACCGGTAAAAGAATCTTCGCGAAATGCTACAAGAAGATGGCCTGCTCCGCTCCGCTTTTTCCCTGAAAGTTTAGGGGTGATTCATGAAGCGGGGGCTGAGGAAAAAAGGGGATCCCAAAATGTATTTTCCCCATGCAATTTTCCATTGGGACCTTTAAGACGGGCTACTGCCCGAACTGCTGAACGGAGAGAGGCAGAGTTTGGTTCGCAGATGACGCTTTTTGTTAAATGGTGTAAATCAATGCTGTAGTTCCTGAGAAAATCATAGATATATCTATAGACATGTACAACAGGGGTTCGCACTGAGCTGGGGCACAACTTTTACTTTTTCTGTTACAAAATTAGCCCCTATCAGAAGTTTCTAATATTCCTTGGGATCATATCCTCCGGGTCTTATAAAAAATGTTGGGGACCGTGAGGGGAGCCACTATGCCCCTAGGGTCCAGTCAGCTTCCGGCGTTCTTCGGGAGCCGGCATTGCTTTTACACATGGAGAGATGCTAACTTGTATGTGGAAATGCAATCTTATTTGGATTTTGAAAGTGAGAACACATTTCACTCCTCTGTCTTTCAAAAATTCAAACTAAGTTTGCTATGCAAGGGCGCGAGCTGCAAGACTTCCGCATTCTCATAGCAAATAGCAGTGTCCCGGGGGTAGGTACCCCAGGACACTGCAGGAACGGGCTCTTTGCGTGGCAGTCTCCAGGGTTCTCGAAGGCAACAGACTGAGGGCCAAGCAGCCTGCCTCCACAATACACAAATCTCTGGGGGGTGGTTGTTCCCGGGGTTTTGAGGGGCATCATTGAGGCCCTCATACTTTTAATTTTGTAGGGGGGTCTTGGACGCGAAAGTAGCGCAAGGGGGTTGTAAATCTGGTTCACAGTATTTTGTTTTAGTTTGCTTTCCTTTCTGTCTTGTAGAGGATCCAAGGTAAATATAATGGTTTTTGTATAGACAGTACCTTTCAACCCTTCCTCCAAATAGTTTTCTGCCTGTTACCATAGTACTTCAAATGATAAATATTTTTTTATTGGGGACCACTACCCCCCCAAAAAAAAGACGCATTTACTTTTTTTAAATTAACTTTTATTAAAACAATAAATAACTGGAAAAGTAACTTAAAGACAATGATACAATAAAGAACAAGAAACATAACTTCAATAAAAACAATATAATTAACAAAATGTGCTGTGGACTCCAATAGAGTCTCCATTACAAGTCAAGGTAACATTAGGATTTTACTAGTACAGTGTGCCTGGTACATTTCACTTGTGTTATAGACCCACGTTGTACCGGTGTCTGTATGAAAGTGCCTACTGCGTTAGTGATGCAAAAGTGGGCCAACTGTATTTTTTTTATTTCCAATGCATTTAATCGGAGGCATTGTATATCTAGGCCGCTCTGCTTACCTTGTGTAAATACTGTGAGTAGCAGACTTCACAACTTCAACCTAACTTTGGTTCTACACGTCAGAGTAGACAGCAGCATCCATAACTTTAAAAGAGGAAGAGAAATGATGTGAGAGAGAGTGATAAAGAGAAAGAGAGAAAAAACAACATTAAAATGTGAGAGAGAAAAAGTTATAGATGGAGTTATGTTATGTTACATGTTTTTTAAAGCGCACAGCTGCCCCAGGAAAGAGGCGTCCCGGCGCAGACAAATCTAACTGGAACAGGATCCTCTGAGAGCTCACCAAACAACATCCAAGGCTATGTGGAACTTAAAAGGAGGGTTTTAATTGCTTTCCTGAAGACTGACACATCCTCCATTCTCCGAATATGGGCCGTCAAGGAGTTCCATAACTTGGCCGCCATGTATCTAAATGAACGACCACCGATGCGGCAGAGTCTAATCCGTCAGACCGTCACCAGGTGTTGTCCTAGTGAGCGCAAGTTACGGTGAGGGACATATTCGGTCAGAAGGGTACATAGCAGTTCTGGGCTTCCAAGTTTGATGAGATTAAACACCAGACACAGAGCTTTAAACTGAATCCGGGCAGAAATTGGAAGCCAATGAAGTCCCCTGATGGTAGATCTTACCGAACATCGGCGGGGAAGTCCCACCAAAATCCTAGCTGCCAGATTTTGGACTCGTTGGAGCTTTATTGGCTCCTAGGAGCTCCTAGGAGCAGCACACTAGCGTAGTCCGATCGAGACAAGATAGTAGATTGAACAATAAGCTGTTGCACTGCTGGTTCAAAGAACTTCAGAAGAGGATTAAGGCCTCTTAGCAAGCCCATACAAGTGGCAGCTACTCGCTTAGTGTGGATCTGAAAGTTAAGCAAGGAGTCCATCCAGACTCTTAAGTTCTTAACTAAGGACTTAGGTATAGACATAGTCCATAAGGAGTCCGGCCACCAATGCGCATTCCAGAGGGCGGTGTTTTTCCCCAACAGCAGGACCTCAGTCTTGGTCGCATTAAGCTGAAGGCAGTTATCTGCCATCCATTAGGCCACAGCTGTCAGCCCGTCTCTGAACCTAGTGGCCGATGTAGATGGCCCCTCATCTAGAGTGATCACAAGTTGGGTATTGTCGGCATATGATACCATCGTTAGGTCCCAGTTCTTTGCCACCGCCGACAGTGGCTGGACATACAAATTAAACAGAGACGGGCTTAGCGCTGAGCCTTGCGGAACCCCCTCGCCTATGGGATGTATTTGAGAAAGGAATGGCAGAGCCGATACCCGAAAGGATCTGTCCCTCAGAAATGACCTAAACCATTCCAATGCAGATCCGGTAATCCCTATTGCCTCTAGGCGATGTAAGAGAATGGCATGTGATACCATGTCAAAGGCAGCACTGAGATCCAAAAAGATCAGTGCTGCACTCTGACCGGCATCCAGAATCAATCGCAGATGTTCAGATGTGGCTAATATGGCTTATTCGGTACTGTGGCCAGGTCCAAAGCCATTCCGAAATGGATCCAGAATATTAGGGAGGCTCATGTATTGAGATAACACATTATTTACATGAGCCTCAGCAATCTTCGCCACCCACGGGAGGAGAGAAATAGGTCTAAAATTCTCTGGTTTTGAAGGGTCCAGCGTGGGTTTCTTGTTGATAGGAGGGACCCAGGCCTTCTTTCAGGTCTCTGGAACAACGGCCATGGAGAAGGACAGGTTAATTATCTCGACTAGCGGGTGTTGGAAAAGCATTAGTGATTCGATAAATTGTGCTGGTTTCATAGGATCTAGCGGGGACCCAGATTTGATTTTGCCACATAGCCTAGTGAGGTCTTCACTAGACATCTCTGGTATTAGAGCCAGAGTAGGGCCCTCAGCCTTTTCCCCAGCAGGGGCAGATGAGGAATGATGATACTGCGGGAAAGATTGATAGATTTTTTGAACTTTTTCAATGAAAAAGGTGGCAAGTTCCTAGCATTGCTGAGCAGATGTAATAATAGAAGAGGTGGCTCTATCACTCTTAAGGTCATTTACAATTTTAAAAATACGTTTGGTAGGATTCAAACTGTTGTTAATCTCTTCCGCATAAAATGCAGCACGTACAGAGCAAATAGCTTTATGATACTGCTTTATTGATAGTGGAGTAAATTCTCATAGCTCACCTTTTGCCTCCGTTGTGTGTCCAAGCATGTGCTGCTTCAGAGTGCAACCTCCAGTTTAGTGATCTGACAGACAGTATAAAAAGTTAGTAATAGTATAGTCCATACAACTGCATGTTTTTTTTTCTTTTTTTTTTGTACACTCAGGATACAATATTACAAGTTCCACTGTAAGGAGGTGTCTGTCCCCCTATTTTCTTCCAATGTAGTATATCTCATGCACTCCCACTGCATAACGGTGAGTTCTCAATATTGCGTGCCTAGACTGTTGCACCCCATTGAGTCGCAGAGTCTGGAGGTGAATGTTTTTCTTGAAAAGTCAGAGGCAGATTTACAAGCTCCTTGCGCCACTTTTCCCATGTTAAAAGTGACACAAAAGTGGCGTAAGAAGCTTCTAGATCTGTTCCTCAGACTGTTGTAACCTATATATTCTCACTGCTCGGAGGTAATTGTATATTTCTATGCAGTCAAGCTGCTGCACACTACCCACTCTCTCCTTTCACAGATAACTTGTTGTTGTTTCAGAAACAAGTTTCTTTGCTCACCTAGTGCCATTGGTGTGATTCAAGGAGGGTGCACTGAGTTTCGAAGCAGGCGGCACTGTGGCCAACAGAGTTCACTACTTAAACTCAGCTAAGGTTGTACGCAGCAGAGTGGACAGCAGCGTCCATAACTTTAAAAGAGAAAGAGAAACGATGTGAGAAAGTGTGAGAAAAAGAGATAAAAAACAACATTAAAATGTGGGAGAGAGAAAGTTATAAGTGGAGTCGTTAATAGTGGAGAAAATCTTCATAGCTCACCTTTTGCCTCCGTTGTGTGTCCAAACATGCGCTGGTTTATTGCCCACCCTTCAGTTTAGTGATCTGAAAGATAGTATATAGAGTTAGTAGATAGTACATACAACTGCACACGTATATGTATGCTCCATTTTATTTACACTCATGTAAATATATTTTATCAAGTTCCACTGTAAGGAGGTGTCTGTGTGCTGTTTTTCTTCCAAAGTAGTATATCCCATGCACTCCCACTGCATAGTGGCAAGTTCTCAATATTGCGTACCTAGACTGTTGCGCCCTATTGACTCGTAGAGTCTGGAGGTGAGTGTTTTTCTTGAGAAGTCAGAGGCAGATTAGAAGCTCCTTGCGCCACTTTTCCCATGTTAAAAGTGACAGAAAAGTGGCTCATGAAGCTTGTAGATCTGTTCCTCTGACTGTTGTCACCTATCTATTGTCACTGCCCGGAGGTAATTGTATATTTCTATTCAGTGAAGCTGCTGCACACCAGGCGAGCAACTAGAGGCAAATTTCGGGGGGGGGGGGGGTTAAAAATATTTTGGGGGTGCTAATTTTTCCAACCATAAACAGAGTGGCTGTAAGAAGGGGTGAACTTACAAAAAAAAACTCATTTACGAGTAAGTAGTCTTTTAAAGTCCTTTTAAGTACTCTGCTGCGGCTGCAATTAGATGCTCGCCAGTCTGCGAAGCTGTCTCCAACCGTAAGGACACCCACAACGGTGGGGGCCAAAGTCCTGTGTGTCGAATGGGTGTTTGCTCACCTTGTGCCACTGGCTTTTACTCAAAGAGGGTGCACTACGTGTCGAAGCAGTCTTTCCAGACTATGTTACAATGACCATGCATCATCATATCAAAACACACAAACATAGAGCATTGTAGTTTTTTTTCGGGGGGGATTGACACCAATTTGTGAAACATAACCTGTAAGATAAAAAGGAGGTTAACATTGTGTGTCATTTTTTAATCAATGGAGAGAGGAAGTGAGAGCGTGACTGTAAAGAATATTTGCAGCTCAACTTCTTGTCACCAGTGTGTTTTTCACTATGTATTGGGACATCATGCACCCTGAAGCTCTACATCTAAAAGATGGTAAAAGAAAGATGTTATGATTGGTAATTGTTACTATCTTAATGTGGAGTTGAATAACATCGCCCTTTCGCACATGTTCCTTCCAACACTTAAAATAACTATTTGTATAGTTTATATTCCGGACGTTTTAGAAATTATAAAAACGTTGAAAACAAAATATATACAGTTAATTTGATACACTATATAGGACTGCGTTTGTCTAAAGTGCTGCGTCGCTTTTTGCATTCATTCTGGTACAGCCCTCCAACTCCCTCCGATGCGCACCCAGGCCTCACTGCTCACCTTTTTGTTGGCAGGACACTTTCTACATGCTGCAGTCCTGATCTACCACCAGGAAATCTGACATATGGTGCGAGTCTTGATATTGGTATCGCTAACGACATACTTGTGCTCCCATCATCATCATCGCAGGTACTTCACTCGTTCAGTGCTTCGGGTACTACTAACTCAGTGACCAAAGAGGCCAGGCACGTGGAAGTGGGCCCCCTTGTTCGGTAGTTTGGGCCTACATGAGGCCTCCGAAGTACTAAGACAGAGCATCACAGCGGTGCGGATGGTAGCGACTCTTAAATGGCGTAGAGCATGTGTGCCCCGTTTTTTTTATAGGTATGGTCACGTGTGTTGTAACGCATGTGTTGGATGGGTGTGGTGTGGGTATATACCAGCCAAGAGGGAGTGTGTGTGCCATTCTGAGAACTACACCTGGAACTAAGAAATCACTACAATGCAAATCTGGGCCACATAGTGTTGTTGTGTTTTCCTGGTGGGGTAAGTGAAGAGGGCTGGCCTGACGTACACCAGTGCTGCGCGAGGTTCTGATGCATGCTTCCGGAGCTATGGGCGTGGTCCCGTTGTGAGCTATATGTAAAATCATGTGATTCGGGTGTCCGTTTTGCAGTGCTGAGGTCATCCGGGTCTTAAAAGTAAATGTGTCATTATATCTGCAAAGTTCTACAACTTGGCCAACATGGAAGGTACGGGGTATCACTGACTGTATATTCTTTTATAGTAGCACACATAAAATATGGTAGACATGATGTATTTCTGCAATTATGAATGTTTTTTGTACATTCAGTGGAGTGTTGTTGTTGTAGTAATATAGGGCTGTGAAAGGTTTAAGTTGTAGTTTTTGGCACATGAAGGGCAGCTAATTTATGTACGTATGTTCTCATTCAGGTACACTGTACAACTTGATTGTGGAAATCAGTAATTGAGTGTCGGAGTTGCATCCTGTTATTGTAGAGTAATCACATAATGTATGAGTACCCTGTGAAAAAGAAAAAAAAAACTGAAGACCGCTTTATTGTTAATTAGCCCCCGGGGAGCAAATCCCGAGGGCAATGTACTTATTTATATTGGGGGGCCCATAAGGGCCCCACTTCCCCCAGGACCGCCCCCCAGGTCTTTTTTACATAATATTGGGGGGTCTAGAGGGCCCCCCAGCCGCAGGGACCACCACCCAGAGGCTTTGACATTATGTATGCGGGGGTGCACCCCCCGGGGCACTACATTTTTAAATTGGAGAGTCCGTGACAGAGCCCCCAGACCCAGGGACCACAACCCCTCGGGGATTTTAAATGTTGAGAGGGGGGCCGAGCGACCTTGCCCCGTCAACTCAGCAAAAAGTCTGGGAGTGGTCATAAGTAACAACCTATCTATGACACCCCAGATCAGCGCGGTAGTTTCCTCTAGCCATTTCCAGCTCAGGAAAATACGCAAGATCTCCCGCCTACTCACCTCCGATGCCCTCACCGTGGCCCTGCTTGCGTTAGTCATGTCTCCGCTTGACTACGCAAATGCACTATACGTAGGCATTCCTGCATACCAACTTAGGAGACTCCAGCTGATCCAAAATCAAGCTGCCCGCTTGATCTACCACCAACCTAGAGATCAGCACGTCCAACCTCTCCTAAAAAGTCTTCATTGGCTTCCGGTCTCTGCCCGATGTAACTTTAAGCTTGGTTGCATAATTTTCAAATCCCTCACTGGTCATGGCCCCTCTTTCATTTCTTCCTTGCTCCATCCTTATGTTCCCTCTCGCACCCTTCGGTCATCCCAATTGGCTTTACTTTCTACCCCCAGATTCAAGCGGAAGAAACACGGTGGCCTTAGGTTTTCCTTCTTAGCCCCGTCTTTCTGGAACTCCTTACCTCTTTCTCTTAGGTTGACCTCCCTTTATTCTATGTTCAGATCTTCTCTTAAAACGTACCTGTTTACTGCAGCCTACCATTAGTTATCATCCTCAGCTGGGTTATATGCTGTCTCTCCTCCCTGCTCCCTCTGTACAGCGCCAAGAAACCTAATGGTGTTAGCGCGCTCAATAAATTAATTTAACATAACATAACATAACAGGAGGCTTGTAGTGGCCCTGGGGGCCTCTGGTGTGCACTCGTTGCATACGTGTAGCCTACCACGTATGATACCTGGTTTACAAGGCGTCCCATACGGGTATGCAAGCAAGAAATACATTTTTTTTTTTTTAGATATTTATCAAGTTTATGTGTTTAGTTGGGTGGCTCTAAAAAGAGCCCTTGTGTTTATTGAGAGATTTTGGGGCCATATTATCAAGAAAGGGCGATACAGTACCGCTGCTTTTATCGGCAGGAAACTGCCGCTAAAGCAGCGATAATGGGCTTGATAATATGCCCTTGTAAATTCCCATGGAAGCCCAGGTTAACACCAGAACCTGGGCTTCCATGGGAATTTACAAGGGTATATTATCAAGACCATTAGCGCGGCTTTATCGGCAGTTTCCTGCTGATAAAAGCGGCGATAATGTATTGCCCTTTCTTCATCATATGGCCCCTATACCTACAAGTAAGTACCGTTGCAGACTCTAAAGTTCCTTCCATCTGTAAAATTTACACCATCTCTCCTATGGATGCCAAGCATATTGAAAGGCAGATTGTTGTGGTAAATGGACCCCATTCTATAGCCTCGGAGAAAAGCAGAAACAGATTTATTGACATGTTTTCTAGCTTTCTCAATCTGTGGGCAATATTGGTTAGACCTGTTCTATTTCTGCCTTTGGCATATATTAGAAAAGACAAAGGCAGTTTGGGGGAAAAGTGTCATCAATTCTCCAAAGGTGCCCTTCATAAGCATTTCCAGTCAAAGTGCCTAGGTCATTGCCACCACAGTGCACAATTATGAGGTCAGGGTGTTGGAGATGTAAAAAGGATTTAATCAATGGCATTAATTGCTGCCATTTTAATCCTCTCTGTCCAATCCATTTAATGTCTACATTTGGTAAACCTAGGTCTTTGTGAATTCCTTTCTGTTCAGCGAACCTTTGGCTCCAGAAAATATAGCTGTGCCCCACAATCCACGCTCTAAGCATGATGAAGAGAGGTCTGGATGAACTCAGACGGTCTCTGAAAATGAAATGGCAGTTTTGAAAACTAACATTTTTCTAAAATGGTGGATAAGATGCAGTTTTGAAAAAAGATTAGAAATGATTGGTTGTTTGAGAACATTCTACACTGAAAATTAGGACGCATGTTTCTGTTTTTAAAAGCATGTACCTTATTGGTTGAAAGGTACATTACATAAGCTGGTATGTTGAAAAGTCAAACATACTTGCTGTTTTGATTAGTAACATTGTGTGATGAAATTTTGACCTGTGTGCTCTGTTAAGTGTTTCTATGGTAACAGGTAGAAGGCAGAATGGGTGTAGGGTTCAAAGTGGTGTCAGTTGGATAGGGTTCTAAAGTTCAACCTTCAGAAATGTGTGTTTGCTTTTGAATTAATGTGGGATAAAATGTCATTTGTTGCTTACATGTATATGTGAGTAGTACGTGAGGGAAACCTTGCCATTTTTTGGTTTTCCTAAGAACAGTGAAGTATAGAGATTCTGTATATGAATATCTGCTGTGTGACTGACATTCTTCTTAATTTACAAATAAATTTGAAAGGTGAGTTGTTAACTAGGGGATGTATGTGGTGCATTTTGTTTTTAATAAGAGTAATGTGCTTATCGTTCTAAATTGCAAGGAGTAGTTTAGATCTGTTAAATGACATTCTGAGTTTGTCTGCATTTGGAATACCATTGTGATAAAATCATTTGGTAAGTTGATGTGTTGGTAAGTCACCTTTGTACAGTAAAGTGCAGTAGTAAAAAATGTAGAATGTGTGCAGTTACTTTTCTAGTTGAGGGGTCGTTTAGCACCCTACATCTTCTGGCTGGGCTATGCACCCATGTGCTTTGTTGGGCATAGTTTTTCAAACTTACATGTGTCATTCAGCACCCTGCATCTTCTGGCTGAATCTGGTTCAAATGGTCTGGTTTGTTTTCTTTGGCGTAAGGTTTTTTTTAGGGGTATAGGGTTACATTTCCTAAGTATTTTGGGCTATGCACCCATGTGCTTTGCTGGGTATAGTGTTTAATTGATGTGGTGTCGGATCCGTGGTGTAGTGGCCTAGTTGGCGGCAGTTGAAGCACAGCCTAGCTGCTTCTTTTACTCTTCTCAGCAGTGTCTAAATATCTTTCTTTGGAGGCCCATTGCAGGGCGTGACAGGAAGTGCTTAAGAGTGATAGATGATGCTGGATATGGAAGTTTACAGATGACAGATGCAACGTGGATGAATGATGGATGGATGGATGTGTGAAAAGGTGGATTAATGATGGATGGACAGATGGATGGATGGAAGGGTGGATGGGTGAAGGATGTATGTACGGATGAAAGGATGAAAGGGTGGATGAATGAAGGATGGATGGATGTAAGGATGCAAGGGTATATGGATGAAGGATGATGGATGTGTGAAAGGGTGGGTGGATGAATGATGGATGAAAGGGTGGATGGATGAAGGATGCATGTATGGATAGAAGGATGCAAGGGTGTATGGATGAAGTATTGATGTATGGATGGACGGATGAAAGGGTGGATGGATGAATGATGGATGGATTGGATGAAGGATGGATGGATGTGTGAAAGGGTGGGTGGATGGACGATCATCATGCAGTGGAATAGGACTTAGGGCATGGACTGCTTCAAACTTCCATGCAGTATGCATGCAGTCTTGTATCTATCCGCTCATTAGTCTTTCACACCTTCAATTCGCCAGTCTGTATCCTTGCACTTCCATCAAACACTCTGTCAGAGCTGTTCCACTATTATAATCATCCATTCAGCAGTATGTACTAATCCATTCACTTCGGCAAAACTAAAGCAGTTATAAATTCAATCATGCACTCTCCTTACAGAACTGATGTAATCATTTAGTCAGTATCCAAGTACTCATGCAGCAAAGTAGGCCTTAGGACTTGAACTGCTTTTAACCCTTATGCAGTATGCTTGCAGTCTTCTATCTACCTGCTCACTTGTAAGCATGAGCGAATTTTGCGGATCTCGCGTTCGCGAATTTTGCGGATTTGCGGATTCGCAATCCGCAAAATCCGCGAATTCCCGCGAATTTGCGGATTTTTTTTTTTGTGTGTTCGCCCGTGTTTCTGCCAGTTCGCGAGGGTTTTGTACACTTTCGCAAATTGCGAACTTACCTGTCGGGTCGCAAGTTTCGCGAACTTGTTGTTTCTACGTGTCCAGCCTGTTTGGGACACTCTTCTTCATCACTGCCACTCTCTGTCACCACTGCCACTCTCTGACTACTCATGCCACCCTCTGGCCCACCCATGCCACCCTCTGTTTCATCACCACACCCTCTGGTTGTCCAGTGTACATTATTTTCGGCAAAGCAAATCACACCTTCCCTGCCTCAAGTGACCTGAATTAATTTGGGGCTGATTAATGTGTCACAGAATATTTTTTTAGCTGGCACCTGCTTCCTTAGTGCGCCCTGATTGGTGATCTTTTGCACTTGCTAAGTGCTTTCATTGTTGCAAAATTAGTTACAACACCTGCCCTGCCCCAACTGACAATAATGAATTAGGGGCTGATTAATGGATTTTAACTTCCAGCCTGGCTCCTGCTTGTCTCCCTTAGCTGTAATTCAGGACCTTTGTGGCATATGTGTAACTATTCTGAGGTTCAGAGCAGGGTCACATAATAGTTTCAACTGGCAACTGAACTCTGGAGGGGCCCCTCAGGAAGCACTACAGGAAATGGCTACTAATGATGAGCCTGAACTTTTGAACCTGGTAAGTAGTTACTTTCAGTTTTGCTAAGATCGTATTTCTGCAATTTTGCACTTATTCGCGGGGCGCGAACTCACGCGAACTCACGCGAACAGTGCGAGCAGTGCGAGCAAAATCCGCTGCTCGCGGATTTGCGGATTTTGCGGGAGATTCGCAAATCTCGCGGATTGCGGATTTCCCGAAAATCCGCAAAATCCGCGAGCGGAACGGATTTTCCGCCCATGCCTACTCACTTGTCTTTCACATCTTCAATTCCGTATCCTTACACTTTCAGTAAGCACTCTATCACTGCTATTGCACTGTTGTAATGACCCATTCAGCGGTATGTACTAATACATTCACTGCATTAAAACACTAACACTTATAAATTGACTCAGTCAGTTTCACCAGCAGTGCAGAGGGAAGCATGGACTTGTAACATAGTTATGTGCATATGTTACATTCATGTGCTTTGGAAATACTACAGTGTACTGTAAGTAAATTACTACTAGTTATGCTGTAGCACTTCCTTATAGTTCTGCACCTTCACATTCATCACACACTAATAATATATTCTTTCATTCATTTATAAACTACACATTCATTCAACAAATCTTTTACACACTATCATATTAATGTAGCTATTTTTTGGAGCACTGAATTTAGTTCTTAACCGCATCGATGCAGCGCATATTTCCGCTGTGCGCTAACGCTAAACGGAAACCTATGTGTTCATGACGAGCTCAGCTTGTCATGAGCATACGAAAGGTGTACCTCATGATGAGCTAAGCTCGTCATGAGCGTCGAAGGGGCTAAAAGAACTTTTTTTTGTCTTTTTTGTAGTTTTGTATTCTTTTTTTGGATTTTTTCAAAGGAAAAAAAAATTGCGCAAACAAAACAGTCTGCAACGGAAACAAATAAACAAAAACAAATTAACGGGGGGAACAGCGGTGCTGCTGTATGTGCCTGCAAATCAAACAACTGTTCTCCATAACATAATATGGCTTTGCAAAATTTGCATGAAATAATGAGGTATGCAAAATCGGGACGGATGTCCGGATGTGGACTTGATGGTGCTGTGGAAGGGCTGGCTACAGCTGGTGGAGTGTCTTCCCACAGCCTGTCGGATGCAGCTCTCACATAATTGCGGGGATGAAGATGCTTCACATGTCGTACCATGCTGGCAGTTACAAATAAATATTGTTTATTCGGATCACCTCTAGAAAGCATGGTCCCACACCCCTTGCAGGTGACCTTGGCTGCATTCACTTTCTTTTCTCCGTTTGGAATTGTAAATAATTTCCAGATCAGAGCTTCAAAAACACAGAAGCTTCAGAAAAGAGATGGTTCTTCAGTGAAAGTCAAAGAAGGATGATTAAAATGGTTTGGGTCCTTCAACAGTTAGAATAGGAAGTATTATGAACCAATCAAATCTCTTGTTTTGAAATTATGTAGGGTGTGCTTACGATGCGATTAAGTATGACGTACCCTGCGAGTTGCGTAATTACTTTTAAAAGTAATATACGCTTATTAAAAGTAAATAAATACTATTTTCATGATTAGCTCAGATAATGTCTTGCCTTAATATTTACATTAAATACATAGACATATATTTTTAAACATTGAGAAACTTTCGCGCAGTAAGCGTACAGTGCGCCTTACAAACGTACATGACGTGACGCGAAAGTGTCAATGCGACGCAAAACGTCAAATCGTATTCTTAATGTATGAGCGTGTACGCGTACAGTACGATTATAGATTACAAAGGATAGTGCGGGGACGGTACGCGTACGGGACGTTTACCACAAAAAATGCAAAAAAATATATAACAATTATTTTTAATATATTGAAAAAAAAACTTTTTGATTTTTTTTATTATTATGTTACCTTAAAAATATGTAATGTAATTTAAAAAATAAAATAGCTAAAAATAATTATTATAAAAAATGTAAATCAATATAAAAAAAAAAAATACAACAATACATTTAAAAAATGTCATTTACAAAGCCTATGAAATTCACTGAAAAAACCATAGGTTTCACACATGTTATAGTTAGCTGGACATTTCACTCATACAAAACCATTGAAATTCTTCCATCATAGTTAGTTCAACTAACTATACCTCAAGCGCCCGCAATCCACTGCTGATGACGTCACATATTACATCGCTCATGACATGGTCAGTGACATCACTCATGACATCTCAAATCACATCACTGATGACATGTCTTGCAAATGAAAACAGGTGCACATACAATTCTTCTTAGGAATTCAGAGCATTCTGCAATTTTCTGTTTAGCATTATTATGTAGCGAGACTCCAGTATTCTCAGTTTCTGTTCCATGTTACCACCCCTCAAGTTTTTGGGGACCGAATCAATGACATAGTAGATCAGATTTGCTACTCTGCCTCCATTTTCTTTGCGTATGTGTTGGGCTACAGGATAGATTTGTTCCACCCTCGCTATGGCACGTAGATGCTGTAAGATCCTTTCATGCACCATTTCTATTGTACTACCTACATAAACCTTTGGGCATGATCACCGTGAAATATACACCGCAAATTCACTCCAACAGTTATAGGAGTGATTGATTTTAAATGGGGTATTTAATAGTGGACTAGAGAACTCCCTCATGTTCTGACCTATTGTGCATGCCTTGCACCTGTGGCATTTGTTCAATTCTGTATTTGCTGTGAGCCATGTCTCAGGCTTAACCATCTCAGGGCTATTGACACATAGTTCACCTTGCATCGATTTTGCCTGCTTGAATCTGAGGAGTGGGTTCTTCGTCACTGTTTTCCCACTGGTTGGGTCACTTCTGATTAAATGCCAATGTGAGGATCAAATGCTTCTTACTCTTTGGTGGTATGTATATAACTTGTTATCATCATCAGTTCACCCCAACATGTTCTTCTTTTATTCAGTTCTCTGAAAAACAGTGTTTCCCTGGGTTTGGTTTTTACTTTTTCTTTGGAACAGTCAAGTATAATTTGTTCATACCCTATAACCCGGAATATTACATCTTATAGCTCTTAAAACCTGTGCCAAAGACTGCTGCTCACTGCCATAATGTTTCATGTAGAGATTTTCTGCATAGGAACTGCTGATTTTTAGTTTGGGTGGGTGAAAACTTCCTGCATGGAGAATTGAGTTTCCCGCAGTCTCCTTTCACAATGTTTCAGTCTGTATCTTGTTGTCTCTGACAAAAACCTTAAGATCTAGATCATTAACATTTTGTATGACAATCTAGCAATGCTATATGTAGACTGATACTGTTACAAATTAGTATGACTCAGTATGCCATCTTACAGTAAAGAATATGCAAAAGTTCAGTGAGTAATTGAAGAGATCTCATGCAACTGTTCACTGCACACATCATCGGGATAAGGACACAATTACATGCCCTTTTTCACCATGTGAAACTCACTGGAAAAAGGGTATCCTGCCTTGAACACTGGGAAGAAGGACTCATCTAGCTCAGTACAGATATCTTCAAAGACATTTGGCATCTTCATCCACACACTCAACACATAGCGTGCCTTTACGATGTCAGTCGGAAAGCCTCTGGCGGCTAGTCAGAAGCTTTCCGACAAGCAGTCAGAGACTTTCCAACCAATTTGCTCTGTTTGTGGTCCGACTGACCTATTACGATGTCAGCGGTCTGAAGGTAAACCAGCTGGCCATTCCGACTTGGTTCCAACCCGCTCTCGGAGTATTCCTGTTGGTCGGAACTGCACTGTGATACTCCATGGATGGTGTTTCCCCTGTCGGATTTATGATGTCCGTTTCTGACAGCCTCTCAGTGCCAGCCTTTTCAACATGAGAAGACTGTCAGAGAGTGACTTTGGGGGCCCCTGGCAGGGCCCCCTTGCCTACATGGCCTATGGTACTATGTGACAGCCACCATGTGGTGCCTGCCACAGAGTATAGGGTTTTACATACACACCATTTTCTCTATGGAAGCCTGTATTACTTCTGATTTACGGCAGTAACACAAGCTCCCATAGAGAACAGTGGGAATGCATCGTAATCAAGCGGTCGAAACCGCTGACCTCAGGTCAGTCGGTCTGAGTCTGAGACAGTGTCGGTCAGAGGCAACTCCAACCAACATCGTAATAAGCCCCTTAGTGTGGTACATCTATAGGATATGTATGCAGGGGCTGTTATCAGTCTTGGGTTGGGTGTATTGGTTCAGTACCTTGCTCATCTTTTATGTTGACTTTCTACTACCAGCAATTGATGGCTCAATCAGAAAGGGAATATAGTAATATGCTATTTAGTTTCCTTCATTCTGTGTACTTTCTTTATGCCCACTACTGGCCAATGTAATAATTAATTTTCTTACTATTTGTTTTCATTTATTCTCTACTACATTTGTATATAATGAATGCCCATGGGAAAGTCATCCTGTGCCCTGGGCAGCCCCAACTTTTTGCTGACTGGCAGTGGTAGTAACAGACTCTGACTGACCCGTGGCTTTGTCTAACCAGGCACAGGGCCAGTCCTATGCTGCAAGAGACACATTTAGAGTACAATGAAAACACCTGCATACACTGGGGTACACTATGGGTTGGGGGACCCCTGTGATTGGCATTTCCTACCCCATAAAGCCCTAGTACATAATAGGGTAAGGAGGAATTTTATAAGCCCTGGGTAAGTGAAAGGGGACATTTCACTCTCAACATTGTAGTACAGTGCTGCCCAAAATCGACTTTGGTAGTAGGAACACTATGGAGGGAGGATCTACAATATTGTTACATATTCAGAACCCCTAAAGTCTCCACTGGGTGTTCTTGGGGCGGGGGCCCTGTAGACAGATAATGAGTATAGAGTACTTATAAAAATATATTTTGATAAGCCCTGGTGCAGGAAAAATGGGCCAAGTTATTTTTCCTATTGCAAATCCCATGCCACATAGGTTAACATGCCAATACGTTATTAACTAATAACTCTTGATAGAGAAAGGCAACACATACCATTCAAAGACTTCCTAGAATGGTATTAATAAATCCAACAATATTATATTGCTTGAATTTCTCCTAAAATGTACATACAAGAAGTTATAAGACTTTCTAATTTGTGAGCCCATATTTAGCCTTCCAGTGGTCTTTCCTGATTGGTCAGAGTTAAATGGATTAGCCAGGCTTCTTCGAAGAGGGGATAAATAGCCCCTGGGGTTGAACAGCCATCCTGGGAGGGCAGTGTCCTATTGCACAGGAATGCCAGAGCATGGGGAGAATCATAAACAATGGACTTCAAGGGAAGTGGAAGACATCAGTGTCATGTACTACTCTACTCTTTTGATCCCCACCAGATGCTAAGATTGAGGAAGGAATGAGCTGATGCAAGGGGGAGAGACTATGGAGATTAGACATCATAGGGGTGTGTTTAGCCATATCTTCTATCCCTGCTGGAAAATCAGCCATTATGAATTTGGAATAATTGGTGCACTCTGGGACAATATAGTGCCAGACCTTTGTGTGGTACTCTGCAGCCCATTTGGCAGGAGTGACCTCCTGCTTGACCCAGAGAAATCGAAATAAGTATCTGAGAAGGGCAGAGACCCTCAGATCTGCTGCTTGAAACTTAGGACAGCAAGACGGGCCATGCTTAGAAGTTTTATGTGCATTTCCTAAGGCCTGCACCTTCTGCACCATCCAGAACTACAGCCCTGTGGATTACCTTGTTGTGAAAGGACTTAAGAGTGGACTCCCTACATGCTACAAGTTAACAGAGCTCACCTGGAACATCACCACCAAGAGTCCATATCCTGGAGTACTACCAGTGGATTTGCAAGGGGGACACTTTGGGATCCACAAGAGGAACTTCAAAAGGAGTTCTAAAAGAATCCAGTCTGCTGTAGGGGGCTGCACAAGACAGGTGAGAGATCCACCAGAACAATTGCTGAATGTGAATGTGTGCCTGTCAGAGGCAACAAAATGACCAATAGTGGCACTGTTGATTTCTAAGCACTAGAAAGCGACTAATATTTACAAATTCATATTTCTGGTTCGCTACAAAGGATTTTGTTTATTTTTGGTGTCATTTAAAAGATAAAAATATTTTCTATTTTTATAAATTGTTGTTGGATTTTTACTCTGCATTGTGTCTTTATTATTTACTGAATTGGTGTTTTTAAATACTTTACGTACTTGTCTTTGAAGAAAAAACTGCCTGCTCGCAGCCAAGCTACCAAGGGTTGAGCATAGGAATAATTTTCTAAGACCTATTCTGAGCCCTATACTGTGTTAGTGGCCTTATTGCCAGTGGCAGATATACCTTTTCCCCTACTTATAATCCACTTTCCAAAAACGCAATATGATACGAGTATATTTATTTCATTATGCAGCATTTGGTGTAGAAAGCACAACAGATACCCTTATGTCATACATCAAATATTTTATTTGTACAACTAATAAAACCCATTACAAACTGTTCTAATTCCACTTACTAAAAACATTTAAAAAAATCCTTAGCATTGTATTCACACATATTTCTCTAAGGAAAAACAGAAATGTAAGAATACTAATTACATGTACCATAGGGACTACATGAAAGGGCTAATAGTGACAGATATGACAACATTCTGCAACTACCTTGGGATCCTCTCTATACATATTGTGTTACTGTCTAGTGGAAATAGAAATCACGATCTGTTAAAAAACATACATGTTTAAAACGTATGTATTATATTATTGGTATCAAAACCTACAAATCAAAACATCCATATCTGTGCATACACCTCACTAAAAGAGTATGTGGGCCCTCAAAGTGCTTACAGTCAATGCAGTGTTGTCAGATGTTGCTACAGGTTAGGACAGAGTGGTAATTCAAATTACTGTATTTTCATGTCACTCTTACCTTTTAAATGCAAGTCCGATCTCAATTCTCTTTGAAACAGTCGAGCTAGTAATATGAGGGGCCTCAATGCCTCACTGAAGCGATGTTGATGCCCCTAAAAGTGCATGGAGTGTATAAAGTGCTGTCTTGGTTGTAACCTTGTGGATCATAGGCACATTTCACGAGCCTCACTGATAGGAAGTTGACACCCCAGTGTGCCACTGCCAACAATCAATAGAGGGCTGTCTGGACTGCGGCGTTGAAAGGCATGGCCAAACATCGCCCTGAAGGGAAGTTAAATGCCCCTAATGTAGATGCAGTGCATGAAATGCTGCCTAGGCTGCTAAATTGTGGGTCTCAATGGCATTTTGTAACATGTACAATTAATGTCACCAGGGGCGCAAAAGGTAAATAAAGTGCTATTTGAATGGCTACATTGCAAATCAGGGACACTTTTTAAGGCCATGCTAAAAGAGAGGTTGACCCCCCCCTGCAAGCGTGAAGTAAATAGATCACTATCTAGACTGCTTCATTGCAAGACACAAACACGTGACTCACAAAGAAAAGGGATGAACCCCCAAATGTGCATGCAAAGGATCAGTTGCTTTCTAGAATACTGCACTGCAGAACACAAAAGGCATTTCTTGATGCATACAGTCAACGCAATGATGACTATTACTATACATCTGACCACTTATAAAGATAACCAGATCACAGTCCATCTGGTGCATGTATAACCAGGCTCAGACTGCATAGAATAGATGTTGAGTCAGTATGCCTGAAAAATGCATTAATCATTTTTCAATGTTCTCTCGAACACCTGCATACATTGTACAAATCTCCCTGCCAAGATGGGATGTTCAGCAGAGAGACAGGGGATTACAACAAGTATGCAGGAGCGGATGCCCAGTGACAGTAACTGAGGTTTTATGAGACCTTGTTTTATTTTCAGCACATCATGGTAGATACAGATGATAAGCACAAGTGTTTCCTTGCAAGAAAGGCAAAGCCTGCACAGGGAATTTGGGCTTTCTCTTCTATGTGCTGGTGTACAGTCCTGAGTCCGTAGCCCTCTGAGCCTATATTGAACACATTGTTGTGTATCTTGTATTGACAAGCAAATGCCTGTGACCAGTTGTGATCCCACTTTGGTATTAATTCTTAGAATGAAATAGGCATGCGAGCATAACGCCATTTTTTGTTTATCGGCTAGCCATGAAATCTGAAGCTATATTATACAAAGTGCCCTATGGGTGCAACAGATGTTTGTGCCCACTTTTGTGTGCCATTGGGGCACATTGGTATTGCAGAAGGGGCTGCAGATGGTTGTGGTGTCTCTTCTGTAATACATACAGCACTGTCACTACATGTGCTCCATCATCAGACAGTGTTATCTCATTTGCAAAGATGCTGTCAGGAGGAGCAATGACAGTGCGCCACCTGAAAGGGGGCGTGCTGTTAGTGCGCCTCCAAATGGCAGCCATTTGGAGGGGGTGAAGAGGGCCCTATCTGTCCCCTAAATATCTGACAAATTCTCAGAGTTCTTTAGGTAAGGGATGAGGTGATCCATTTGAGGGCGTCTCCCTGGTTCCAAAGTGGTGATGTCTGTTCATCCTGATTTGATGTGAGATAGTGCTGAAAACATCTGACAGGTCCAGGGTATGGTGACCCCCATCTTGGTGTGGTCAGCTGAGGGTTTCTTCGGGAGGGCCTTCACTTTGGCAATTTTCTAGACCTCAGGGAAGGAGGAAGAGGTGATGGAGGTGTTTAGGGCTTTCTTGACCTTGTCACAGAGGATGAAGATGTGGTAGGGGGCAGGAGTACGTGGGTGCTCCTGAGTTCATGATGGAGATTGAGGCTTCAGTTGTGAGTGGGTCCCAATGAGTGCACAGGTCTTCGGGGTTTGTGTTTGTGGGTGTGAAAAGGTTGATGCAGTTGTAGACAGGGGTTTGGGGGTTGGTGTTTTTGTAGATGGCTGAGACCCTATTGTGGAGGAAGTCCACCAGGATGTCACACAGTTCTTGGGAGGGGTGATGTTGTTCTTGGCAGCTGCGGGTTGGAAGAACTCCTTTAAGATGACAAAGAGCTTCTTGCTGCAGTTTGAGCTTGCTTCTATTTGGTCTGCTAGGGTGTTCTTTGTTTCTTTCAGGAGGTGGTAGTATTGTTTGAGTACTGTCTACAAGGTGATATGGTCTGCTATCTCTTTGCTAGTGCACCACTTCCATTTTTAGTTGCTGGTAGTGGAATTTGGTGGATTTCAGCATTGGTCCTTTTGATTTAGCTGGCTTGGTGGGGGCGATTGTGTTGCTACATTCTCTACCATGATGCCTATTCTGGGTTTGATTTTGTATCAGGGAGGTGGGACTTGAGACTCTGGTTCTATTGACCAAATTAAAAAAAAATCAGTTTGGATCTGGAGCGTGGTCTATAGGCAAGGGTGCCTCTGATGGTGCTTTTCTGTCAGTGTGAATGTGGAAGTTGAGATGTGCTATTATTAGGCCTGGGCGGAACCCTGAAAAAGTGACCAAAAACCTCTGCCGCGGTACATGGAGTTCCACAACGGTGGAGTTCATTAGGTAAAGCAGTTTGTGCTGATTTTTAGCCCCAAATGATTGTCCCAAGCTGGGAAATCAGCATTAACGGCACTAGAGCAAGAGGAGGCTGCTTCTTTCTGAGGCTTGAGTGGATTTTGGACTCACCACCAGCTTCCTCAATGTGAGAGGATAGTTTCACAATTATTGCAGAAGATATGACAACATGTGACCACCGTGTTAGAAATGTGGCAGGAAGGTGGTCTAGTGTTGAATTTTACTAACGCACGTACACCAATTTAACATTGGTGAGCAAAAAAATGTTTGCAATTCCATATGCTCCGCAGAATGCAGAAAACTCTGCATACTTAGCATACTTAGCAAATGGATTGGAGTTCACTGACAAGGCCTATCTATTATCAAGGTTGAGTCGTCATAGGAGGTAGTGCAGTGGATGGTATTCTTGTAGATTATGGCAATTCCACCTCTGTGTTTATTGGTTCGGTCACGATGTCCAACGCAGTGTGAGGGTTTTGCCAGGTCTCTGTTACGAAGATAGAATTTGAGGTGATGGATGAGATTGTGTCCCAGATCTCTCTGGCATGTTTGCCAAGTAAATGTACCTTGAGTAAAATGCAATGGAGTTGTGGTGTGGCTGCTTTAATTGGTGTGGTGGATACAGTCATGTGTGCAGTGTCTCTGTCACCTCTTTGGTGTTGTAGGTAAAGTATCAGTGCTGACAGGAGAAGGCTCCTATGGTGGTGTTTGGAGATGTATGCCAGCAGTTGTTGTTGTCTGTGCTCCCGGGATCAATGGCTCAGAGGTCTAGGTGCATTGTAGCTATGTTGGATGGATAAACCAGGGTTCCTGGCGCTGGGCGTGATCGAGTTGGATGAGTGAAGATAGGCTTGGCTTTTGCATGCATTAACACATGTTTCTCCAGTAAAGCATGTCTGCTATGTGCGACACTACCAGGACTGAGCAAGGATTTATTCCTATAAATCCAACTGACCAATTTGGGTTTATGTGAAGGTATTGCATAGTGAAGACAAAACAGCCTCGCTACATAATACACTACTTCCCACCAGGATGGCAAGGATTTCTTACCTAATTTTGGAGGCCTCCACTTTCTCTTTTGCAAATTATTTGCGTATTAATAATTGTTTAGGCACTCACCTCCATGAAAGCATCTGTTATATGTTGAGAGCAATCCTTATAGTAAAGATCAAGGTGCGGTTTCACACAGTACATTGCTAAGCAGCCATTGGATTTTAGCACACGATCCACTTCTTTTAAGAACTCGTCTTTGTTGAAAAAGTGAGCAGCAACTGAAGCAGTGATTAGGTCAACAGATTCATCTTCAAAAGGCAACTTCTCTGCAGGGGCATTTCTAGGAACGTGTAAAAAATGTAAGTTTATGTTTTCAACCAATCAGAAAAGTCATGCAATGCAAAGGTCGTTAAAAACGACTGAAAGTTGATATTTCTATAGCTGCTGCTGATAACTTGTGGTGTTGTAGTGAATATCTTATTGTGTTTCAGTTGTGCAGTTAATATAGAAAACGTTTTGTACTTTCTTTTTTATGGTATGTACATGTATCTATTTTGTCTATTGCATTGAATTGAATTTCCTATACAATAAATATATGTTTGATACTTAGAGTAAGCCATATTACTCAGTTTTATTCATTTACGTTTTTCCTTGTTCGTGGCTGGATTCACTTGATACCAACCATATATATGAATTTAAAACTATATGCAAGATATTCCTTTAGGAGCTCCTTGTTTGGTTATTATAGTCTCTACAAAGCCTTCTGGTGAATTATTGGGTAGCCCTATTGTACCTACTACTGGAATATGAAATTCAGGTGGGAACAAAGCATTTGAAGTTGGAAATGTATCTTTAACCAAACTAGTCCATGATTTTCAGCAACAGGATGTTCACACCAATTGTCATTTACAAACAGCACTTCTAAAGTTAGTACAGCTAAACAGAGATCACAAATGGGGGCAGACCTACTCTAGCCCAGAGCTGAAGCAAGTCCAGTTCCATACATGGCCAAACATTGGAACTGCTAGACCTTTCCATAGAAATCAATGAAGTTAGGAACTTGAAATAAAACATTCTAATAATTAATGTTAAATTACATTAAATTATATAAAATAGTCAGAAATATAAATAATTATATTTCAAAATTTACAAATACACATAAAAATTGTGTACAGATTTTGTTTAATTACAATTAGTTTAATACATGTTTTCTTGCATTTCAATATTAATAACACATATTTTGCTTAATACAATTAGACGTGCATTCAATTACATCAAAACATCACTTTTATTAATTTTTTTATGCATAACTTGAAAATAGTTGGTTAATCGCACTGTATAATGTTTTCCTTTGGTTCTACATTTAAAATACATATGAAAAATATGTAATATAAATATTAAGCATTAGGATAATTTAATACACTTTCATACTTTTCAGTGGGTACAGACATGTAAGTCAAAACGTTTGAGTCAATTTATAATACGAACTTTTGAAAAGCCTAAAGTATTAAAGCTGCTTAAAAGAGTGAAGTTGCATGTTTAAATTAAGTGTAAGTGAATTTTGGGAATATCATCCTACAGCTTCTAAATAATATAAATACTACCTCTGTTTTCACACAGATGTTGTCTGAGGAAGCATTCTTTCTACGTTGTCCGTCATGGTAATAGCCTTTTCAGGTGTCTGTGCTCATCATTCCTATTCTATGAGCATCTATTCCAGCCAGGTACCACCTTCTCCACAGTTAAGGAAAAACCCATGAGAACCTTTTATTTCTGTTGTTCCAGGAAATGCAGTACCAGTGCATCCAAAAGAAGGCCTTTGTCTATGCCATGTCCAGTCTATGGCATGAGAGAGAGAATAAGAGGAGATCACAAATGCCTCCTCATGAGAGAACAGATTTAAACTTCTCTTCCCTTTTATAACTGCCTGGTATGATGTTTCCTCTGAGTGTCAGCTACAATAGTTTTATATCCTTGTGTTGCTGCTAGTAAACCCATAGCAAGATATTGTCTTTGAGGAAGAATGCCAATTACAGTACGTCACATTGTTAAATGTGAAAACAATCCCTTCAGGAACAAAATGGCCTGGAAGGGCCGATCTTAACTCAAGTCTAGCGGAGATAGGATTTAACAACAACTTCAGAAAATGTGTTTGACATTTAATCTCCATTAAACTTGATTTCTTACTGATTAGCAACATTTTTTAAAAACAGCATCTCAACAACTTTGCTAACAAAAGAACTAAAAACATGCATTAAAAACATAGTGCAAATGTGTAAATGATAATCTGAGATAACCCTAAGCAGTAGCATCAATAGCTTTTTTTTTTTTACTAATATTTGTATTTCATTTCTGGATATTGTGCAACTGGGCCTTCCAGGTTACAAGACAAAAGTCACAGTTGACCTATTTAATATCAGATGCAGGCTTAGCCTTTTAAATACAGGCTAAGCTAAGACTGAAAATCCACAGCTAGGCACATTCCTAAAAAAGGTCAGTTTTCAGTAGAAAAATGTGATGTGTCCATGTTTCGTTTTGGGCTGGTTCCTATCACCCTAAGCCTATCCACACATCTGAGGAAACATTTTTATTGAGAGACTTGGCGAAATGCTTGGGGAAAAGTTGTTGTGGCTCCCTGTCGACTGCAAAATTTCCCATTACAGAAATGTGAGAAAAATATGTATTTTTAGACAAATGTTGAAGTTTGCAAGGTATTCTGGGTAGAAAAATGTGGAGCCAGCTGCTGAAGTCAGCCCATCCTGGATTTCCCTAGTAGTCTACTTTTAGAAAATGTACCAGCTTGCTAGATTTCCCAAGATGCCGGCTCAGTTAGAGCACAAACTCCACAGCTAGGAGCATTGCAAAAATAGGGTAATTTTTTTGTGAAACAAAATATTGTATACACGTTATTTTTTGGTCTGTTTCCTGTTGAGGACACTAAGACTACCCACACAAGTGAGGTACCATTCTCATTGAGAGACTTGGATTTTGGCTCCTCTCAGATACCAGAACTTTCCATCTGAAAATTGCGAGGAAAATGTGCATCTTTAGACACATTTTGAGGTTTGCAAGGGATTCTGGGTAGAAAAACATGAAGCCAGCTGCAAAAGTCAGCCCATCCTAGATTCCCCTAGGGTTCTAGTAAAACAATAAGTACATTCTTGCTAGGCTTCTTTAAAATACACTACACCCTGCCCAGGGGGGTACCTAGGTCCTTCAATAGGGGTGTCCAATGTGTACAGAAAGGGAAGGGTTAGACCTGGCCAGTGTGGACACTGGTCAGGTCAGCATGACAGTTAACAACTGCACACAGGCACTGTGGTGGCAGGCCTGAGACACCATTTTAGGGATACTCCTGTGGGTGGCACAATCGGTGTTGCAGGCCCACCAGTAGCATTTGAGTGAAGTAGTGTGGCTCACTGGTTAGAGGCGGCAGACCCGAGAGCAGAGGACGGCCCGGGACCAGGGTTCGATTCCCGGCGCAGCAGGTTTCTGGACCAGGGTCAGCGGACTCGATAATTCTCTCGCCTCGGTGCCCACTCTGATCAGCGATTACACTCGGCAACTCTGGGCATTAGCTTGCCTCATCTTCACTAACGGCCCCACCAGACCGCCGGGGATGCCTGGTCTCACCCTGGAGATACCCATTAAGGTACCATCTCTCAGGGAAGCCAGGAAGGGTTTCGCAGCGGTAGAAGCGCCTTGGGACCCTCCGGGTAAGTAGTGCGCTATATAAATGCCTATACATTTACATTTACATTTACATTTACATTTGAGTCACCAGCCCCGGCACACCCAGTGCACTTTACTAGGGAATTCCTGGTAACACAAATATGCCAATCATGGATAACCAATCACAGTAACAATTTATACAGAGAGCATATGCACTTTAACACTGATCAGCAGTGGTAAAGTGACAAGAGTCCTATTGCCAAGAACCACAGGTGAGGAAAAATAAGGGAGGAAGAAGCAAAAAGTTTGGGGATAGCCCTGCAGAAAGGGCCATTTCTAACAGTGTCCATGTTGTGTTTTGGGACATTTGGTTTGCAGGCATTAGACCTACCCGAACAAGTGAGGTACCATTTTTATCATCAGCCCGGATAGCTTGACACAAGTGGCATGAAGAGTACGAGACCCACTTCTGGGCATACCCATCCCACTCGGGGTGACAAATGTAAAACAATTGATGTACAGAATGCAGAACATTGTCATATATTCACCCCAGTAAAGACATCTGGGCCTAAATCCATTGTTTTTGTGCCCCCAATGCCATTCAAGCTTGGACCTAGCCATATGCAAATTAGTCTTGACCCTGTGCTCAATGAGAACAGTCCAGCCCAAACTGCAAGGCAAGGTCCTCCATGGAATAAAACAAAAAATCCTATAACCAGTTTTGGGGTTAAAACAAAAGTGGTCTGAGGATGCTTGTTTCCGGTCCAGGGAGGACCTGTTTTGGCAGTTCGGGCTGGACTGTTCCCATAAGGAACTGGGTCAAGATTAGTTTGCTTATGGCTAGGTCCAAACTGGGGTGGTGAGCAAAAGAATGCTGGATTATATTTAGATCCTTGTGACTGGGGATGAATGTTTGCATTGTCCAGCATTCCATTCATCAATTGTTTCTTTTGCATATGCCGCAGTAGGAAGGGTAAGCCCAGACGTGGGTTCGGTGCCCACTACACCCCTGGATTCCAGGTAGCCTGGCTGATACGCTAAAACCGGTCTTAGAATGCTTGTTTCTGGTCCGGCGAGGACCTGGCTTGGCAGTTCGAGCTGTACTGTTCCCATGAGGAACAGGGTCAAGACTGATTTGAATATGGGTGAGTCCAAACTGCGATAGTGTGGTAAGCAAAAGAATGTTGGATTAAACCCAGATCCTTGTGACTGGGGTTGAATGTTTGCATTGTCCAGCATTCCGTCCATCAATTGTTTCTTTTGCATAGTTTATAAAAATGTGCAGGTTTGCTACTTTTCCCTTAATGCCGGTTGATCTAGGGCCCAAAATCCACAGCTAGTGGAAACAACATTTTATATGTCCATGTTATGTTTTCTGATAATCCTGTTGTTGGTGCTAATCCAACACACACACATGTGGTACCATTTTTATCAGGAGAATGCTGGGGGGTTGGGAATTTGGGACTTCCCACAGATTTCAAAACGTTAAACCACAGTAATGTTTGAAAAATCAGTTTTTCAGGCAAATGTTGAAGTTTGCAAGAGATTCTGGGTAAAACAAGCATGGAAAGTCAGTCCATCCTGGATTCCTGTAGGTGTTTAGTTTTCGGAAATTTACCAGTTTGCTAGGTTATCGTATGAGTTAGTACAAAAAATCCACAGCGACACATGGCAAAAAAAGGGTCAGTTTTCAGTGATAAAATGTAATATATCCATGTTGCATTTTGGGCCATTTCCTGTCGGGGAGACTAGTTCTATCCAGAACATGAGGAACCATTTTTATCAGGAGACTTGGGAGAATACTGGGTGGGTGGAAGTTTGGGACTCCCCACAGATTCTAGAACTTTCAATCACAGAAATCTGAGGAAAATGTGTTTTTAGACACAGGTTGAAGTTTGCAAGAGATTATGGGTAAAAAAAAAACATGGAGAGAGCCACACAAGTAAGTCAACCTTTGGACTGTCATCAATGTTCTATGCCAGTGACACCCAGCTGATCATGTCTATTTCACCGGATCCAACATCCAATCATCCATCCTTTAATTCATGCCTGCAGGCAGTATCCAGTTGGATGGCTAGCTGTAAATTAAAATTCAATGAGGAAAAGACAGAAGTTATGAGTTGGACAATAACTCTCTGGGTAGTCTCCGGAGGCCCATCCCAGTATGTCTAAGTAAGCTGCCAACCCCATAGGCCCAATATAGATCCTGGGAGTATGGCTGTACTCTGAACTTACGATTGAACATCAGGTTAAAAAAAATCTCTGCAAGCTGCTATGGCACTCTGAGATTACTGAAGAACGTTCTTAATCTCTTCCCATTCTCAGCCAGGAGAACCGTTGTCTAGGCTTTGGTACTAGCATGTCTGGTCTACGTTAAAGCCTTATACCTTGGTTAACCATCTTATGTGGTCCAAAGGTTGCAAATTGTGCAGAATGCAGCGGCTCAACTGCTCCCAGACATATCCAGAAATGAGTCCTCAAGGATCTCCACTGGCTTCCGGTGGAGCGCAGGGTGCAGTTTAAGTCCCTATGCATCATTCACAGCGAAATAAACAGCTGGGCCCCCCAATGCTACTCTCACTGACCTCTCCCTACGTACCCAGTAGGCCTCCTATATAAGTCTCTGCCCACTTACTCAAGGTCCCCAGGATTTGGAGATCACACAGGGGTGGACACTCCACATCATTCCTGGCATCCAAGCTCTGGAATTCTTTTCCCGGAGGCTCATATCGGTAACAATGCTGATCTTCTTAACTTTTAAAATACTGCCAGTTTTAATTAAATTTTTTGCACAGTACTCTGTTGGGGCTTGTGCGGGCTTTTTTTAATAATATTGAGGTGCAATTACTGTGCTACACCCTCCGGCCCGCCGCGGCTTGCCGTTTGAGCGGAGAGGGTGTATTGGGCATTCAATCACTTGGGATTTCTCGCTGGGATGGCCGCCATCATAGTTGGTGGTGGTGGGCTGCCCAGCTGGGGAAATTGACGCACTTCCAGGTGGGGGGAGCATAAAGCACTCATGGAAAGGCATGCGCGCAGCGGAGGCTCATATCGGTAAAGCTGCCGATCTTCTTAACTTTTAAATTACTGCCTGTTTTAATTAAATTTTTGCACAGTACTCTGTTGGGGTTTGTGCGGGCTTTTTTTAATAATATTGAGGTGCAATTACTTTGCTACACCCTCCGGTCCGCCGCGGCTTGCCGTTTGAGCAAAGAGGGTGTATTGGGCATTCAATCACTCAGGGTTTCTCGCTGGGACGGCCGTCGTCTTAGTTGGTGGTGGTGGGCTGCCCTGCTGGGGAAATTGACGCACTTCCGGGTGGGGGGAGCATAAAGCACTCATGGAAAGGCGAGCGCATAGCGGATGCGCTGCCGACACGCCAAAGGCGCGCCAAAGGCAAGCCCGTCAGCGCCCGTCTGCGGCCGGTCGCGGCCAGGGGCCACGGACTTTGTCCATTTTTTATACTATTCGTCTGCTGAATTAAATTCCCTTCAGGGTAACTGGGACCTTGACCTCGACAGTAAGAATATGTTAGCATATGTCCAGCACATCAAGGGTCCCACCCATATTAAGGGACACATCCTAGACCAGGTGTGGTTTGCCAATTTAGAGATTAAGATGGCAGCATTCGCTGACGATGTATTATTATTTCTCTCCCAGCCAGACAGATCCCTTCCTGCTTTTTTAGATGAAGTTAACTCTTTTGCAAAAGTATCTGGCTACAAATTAAATAAGGATAAATGTGAGATTTTGCCACTTACCAAATTCACTTTCAAGGATGATTTCTCTGCTTTGGGCTTTACTTGGAGCCCTAACTCTATTAAATATTTGGGTCTCCATTTTACTTCTTCTCTTTCAGGCAGAGTTACTAAGTGTATGGATGACTGTTTACAAAAATTAACTACTCTCACTAGCAAATGGCATCCTCTATATTTATCATGGTGGGGGAGATTAGATACAATAAAGATGATGCTATCTCCCATTGTCCTTTTTACAATATCTAACATACCGTTTTCTATCCCTTTGAAATATTTCAAGAAAAATAATTCTATTTTGTCCTCCTTTTTATAGGGACATAAAAAGTCTTGTATATCCTTGTCCAAACTAATGCGTTCTAAAAGAGAGGGTGGAGTTTATTTTCCGAATTTTGTCTTATATCATAAATCCTTTTTATTGAATCAAGTGTCGAACTGGATTACGGATTCCGCATCATCCTCTCCTCTCTGGTTGGCCTTAGAAACATCTTTAATATATCCTTTTTCTTTCAAAGAATATCTTATGTTTTCTCGTAAAACTCAATCTTTATCTACTCCTATTCTTAAATATACCTCCAAAATCCTTCCTCCCTTTCCCGTTTCATCCTTTTTTGATCAACCTATTTGGCAAAATACATCTATATTAATTAACAATAAACTGATCTTTTGGAAATCCTGGAGATCACGTGGCCTTATCTGGGTGCATCAATTGTTTCACCAAAATCATTTGCATTAGCTGCTGCTTCTTTCAATCTACCTCCCGCTTTTCGAACTAAATATTCGTTACTGTCACACGCATTACATCTTGCCTATGATGCTTCCCTTGTTGCACCTCCTCCATCAAATCCCGTAGATATGTCTTCCCTGAGTTCTTTACTTCTTAAGCAACCTAAAGCTTCCAAACTCTACGCTTTTCTTCAAACTCAGTCTTCATCCCACACGAAAACCACAACTGAGGAAGCCTGGGAAAATGATCTAGCAGTCTCTTGGCCTATTGAGTTATGGGACAAAATATGGCTTAAGGGGGCATATTATCAAGGACAGGCGATACATTATCGCCACTTTTATCGGCAGGAAACAGCGGATAAAGCGGCGATAATGGCCTTGATAATATGCTCTATGAATTCCAATCGAAGCCCATGTTAGATATGAAGACATCTAACATGGGCTTCGATTGGAATTCATAGAGCATATTATCAAGGCCATTATCACCGCTTTATCGGCAGTTTCCTGCCGATAAAAGCGGCGATAATGTATTGCCTGTCCTTGATAATATGCCCCAAGATTCGTAGATCTTCAAGAGCTGCTAATACTACCCAAACATTGATTTTTGTTTATAATCGTTTACTATTTTCACCACTAGTTTCACAACAATTTCCAGATGCTTCTGATCAGTGTTGGTCCTGCTCCTTCCCAGGTGCAGGTCTTACCCACATGCTTTTCAGTTGTGCCTATGTTCATAATTTTTGGCGACAAGTTTGGTCTCAAATTAACAAGATTTCTTCCTCTAATCACACATTCTCTTTCTCTCACATTTTCTTAGGGAGTGTTTCCCCCATCTGGGATCATTGCACTTTCAGGGTTAGAATAATTGACTTACTGTTGACAATAGCTTTCCAACAAATAACTAAAAATTGGAAATATTTCACCAAAATATCTTATCAAGCTTGGTGGTATGCTGTTTGCTATAATCACAGGTTAGATATGACTTTTGTTTACCCCTTGGTTTTAGCTGCCAAGCGAAAGAAATTGTGGTGTCCAGTTACATTATTTTTTGATTTCAGTGCTCAACATTCTCTGCCTTTGTCCCCGTTACAACAAGAAGTTCCTAAACCTCCATGATTTCCTGTAATTTGTTGATCATATTATTATTAATTTGGCTTTTCTTGTATTTATAACGTGTATTTAATATCTCTTTTGTTAACTTCTATCATACCAGTTGCCAATTTTTGCTTATATTTATTCTCAATTCTTGTTTCTTTTTGTAGCTTATATTAGTACCTTTAATTATCTTGATGTTTACTTTTGCTTGTTATCTTTTTGTATTATTCTGTAAGTTTATGTTATATTCTTTAAATAAAATTTTTCTGAACTCAAAAAAGGAAACAAAACGTCACTTTGACTTTTGTCGTGAGAAAGTAAAAATATTTTTATTACCATCATTCTTTTTAACTTATCAGTTTAGTCAATTCTGATTTTTTTAGAGCTGTTATTGCCTCAATGCTTTGACACTGTCCATATGTCCTGCACTCATTGCACATTACGTATCCGCCTTACCACTTGCTGTTCATCAACACCATGTACCCAATTGCTGTGCATCTAGCCCCTGCCACACAAATTGTTCACCTGTGTGCTGCGGAGGATGGGTGCAGGTCTTGACATGTGGCAAGATGATGCACCCAACTGTGTATGTGTATAGTGTCTTGATGGAAGGCCATGCATCTGGTCAGACTTTCCGACAAAATGCCTTTTGCCTAATCATTTTGTGTACAACTGTGCTTATGCAGAAAATACAATGTACCCACATGTCAGAAACTGCACCCAGCTTGTTGTGAACAGATGATGGCACGAGCAGGCCAATGCCCAGCATTTTTGCTATTGTGGAGAACAAAATTTACTATCAGAGGTAAAATGGGAAAAGTTTATTTTTGACAGTCCCCTTACTGTTTTCAACAGTCTGGATCTTCTGAAACTTAGTTGAAAATAGTAGGTGGGTATCAAAATGTGCGCAGATGACAAAGGTATTGACAAATCAAATATGACTTTCTGTGCAAAGCAAATCTGAACCATAGTTTTTTCAACTCAACTTTATACACATGATAAGACTTTGAGCCTGATTTAGAGTATATTCAGTCAGTTTTGTTTCCACAGGATATAACGCAGTCGTAATAAGTCAGGCAGGATATCTGTCACGATTCTGACAGAGTAAACCATATGTCAAACTATAAGTCAGGGACAAATTTAAAAGGGGCTATTTCTACCAGAAAATAACTTTTAGTGGCATTCTGGTGGTGATATGTCCTCTTCATATTTACAATGCGCTGTTAAGCAACTTTGTGAGCTTAACACTGCCTTGTAATAAGACCCCTTTCTGCAGATCAGCATGAAAGGGGCGAGCAATCAGTGTTGCTGTGGCCGTTCCACTGCGAACACTTATTGCTTTTGACGCTGTCCCAGATTTACAAGGAGTTGTGCAACAGCAGGCGTTGGTAGGATGAAACAAGGAGAAATAATTATCTTTATCCTCGTTTTTGCTTTTTCAACATGTACTGTATTCTGCAAAATGCCAATGATGATTTTTTATATGCAGGAAGGTGGTATATGTGCTGCATTCAGCAGCACAGATGGAAGTAACGTATCGCCATTAGTAATTGTTTATGTACAGGAAGGGACACCTTCCGACACATAAGCAGTCTTTCCCCACAACACAGGAACCCTTGCCTATGATACAAGGGTACCTGCATTGGTACTAGATAGCTAATGTATGCCAAGCTCTACAGAAAAAAACAGGGGGGGGGCGTATTCTTGTGAATATGGCGCATCCCTGTGTTGCCAAACTTGGGTAAGCTTTGTGGGCCAACTTTTTCTCATGAATATGCTCCCCAGTAGTCCAAAACTATTCAGAAAAATTCCATGCAGATTTTCCGATTTGCGTCATGTGTAATATGTTTGCCTAATATTCATTTGTTTAATAAGCATCGTGCAAGCAGTAGTACATTTTTACCGCCGCATTAGGCAACAAGTGCTGTAGCCCATTAGAATCATCTAATTAATCTCAGTTTGGAATCAAGAGCACTTGAATGTTCATCACAAAGCCCATTGGCGGATTACAAATTAGCTTCTCTTAGATTGATACTGGTCTTGTGAGCACAGAAAGTCTGCTCATACAAACAAAGCATGAAGTAAGATACTTCACCTCTCGCGATACCAGAGCCTAAGTTACTAATTCTAATTTAAAGAGACTCAACAGGAAGGCTAATTATAAGGAAATAATGTTACCTCTCTTCATAACATTTTCGTTATATTCATTCCTTTTCCCCACACCAATTGTGATAATTGCAACCATAATATTACTACCGTTATGCATTAGAATGAGTTCTTATAAAAGCGTTAACGAAATTACCTCAGCTGACTATTTTATGTAATCACTCAGAGAAAAGAGAGAGGGAGGCCTAGGGGAAAGCCTCTTGTCTCTAAAGGTAATTTCAGAATATTTTTCTCTTCCAGATGGTAATTTAGTATGTCTGCATAACACACCATGAAGTCCCACCAGCCTGAAGGAATAATACCAGCAGCTGCTGAAGATGCCAATCCGTGAGACACATTTTGCCCCAATTGCAGGAAACAAAGGTCTTCATCTATGTTACACAAATGATGTAATTGCCCTTTTGTAAAATATGTAGATTTGATAATTTTGCAAGATACTATTTTTGGCTTAATTTCAATTCTTAGGAGGACATAGTTGCTGGTGAAGTGATTGAATTATTAACAACACTAAGATAGTTGAGGTACAGCATTGATGAAAATAGATTTTGCATTTATTAAGGAAACCCCTTAAAGGGTTTATGCCAACTTACAAATAGGACACATTGGGGGGTGAACTGACACCCTTTGCCTCCTGGATCTGAGCCTCACTGATGTCGACACCAATCACCTTCTGGAAATGAACAGCCAAGACACGTGTGCTCTCTCCAGTGCCACAGCCAACGTCCACTGCCAGCCTGAAGGGTCTGCCTTTCTGGAAAAAAGCAGATTGGAAGCAAGAATGTCAACACTAAATGTAAATATTTATATGACATTTATGTTCGCGGATAGGGCCACTGCCCCTCTCTTCCAGCCTTTGGGAGGGTAGTTCAGACAGTCTTCAAATATATTTCTAATTCCATGCTGTGGATCAAAGTGCCAATCCTTACTAGAGACTAAGAGAGATATATTTACAAAGAAGTGGCTGAGTGAGGTGTTTGCGGTCATGGCTTAACGCCTCACTCCGCCACTTCAAAAACACAACGCTGCACCATATTTACAAGAATATGTGCAGCTTTGCGTTTCCCTCTGCACTGGTGTTATACTTAGCTGCCTAGCGCCAACACAGTACAAATAACAGGAGTGCGACCCATATACCTAATTAGGACTGGGTAATGAAGGTATAAATAAAAAACAATGTCCCAATAGGAAGTAATGAACAGTCAGTTATATATGCATGCACATTGCATTGCTGCCAAGGGAAAAAGGAGACTCTCTATAAACTTTCAGACAAGGTAGTGAATCATCTTGTTTTATAGTTTAAATTCATGGTCGGAATTATACAGTTGTAAGCAGCACTGCATATATCAATTTAGATGACAACCATAAAAACTTGGTGCTCTACAAAAAGTGACTGTGGTGCAGGTGGCAACGCAAGTGAAAAGGTGAAACAGCAAAAATGGCGCACTGTGAGGAGGTGCAAATTATCTACAGTGAGTGGTTCGGATCATGTGACAAGGTGGAATCACAGATACAAAGTTAGATTTTCATTTTTAGAATTTTAGGAACCACAATCGAAAAATGCGCCCATTAATACGCTTGCAATATTTAACACTCTGTCCATCATCCCCTTTAGTTTTGCGTTGGCCGGAGGAAGTGGGTCTGCCGTTCATCTCCACACAGCGGATAGCAGCTGTCAGACCGGGCATAGTTGGTGTTGTTTCCCCTGTCTTTTGGGCCTATGCCTCCTCTATCTTTGCTGGTCTAGATGCTTGAGGAACTTTGTCACTGCTGATCAATGCCAAAGATCTCTTGCTCCCTATTTGAATTTCTATTGAGGATTAGTGTTTGCATGGTTGGCATATTTAATGTACTACTGAGTCCCTAGTACTGTGCACAATGTGTGCCCAGGGCCTGTAAATCAAATGCTGCTACTGGGCCTGCAGCACTGATTGTGTCACCCACATGAGCATCTGTGAATGTATTTCAGACGTGCCACTGAATTGTCTGTGAGCAGTTTGGTACTGCCATGTCGACCTAGAAAGTGCACCCACTTGCAAAGCCCTAAACTTCCTTTAATTACATGAGTCACCCCTAAGGTTGGCCTAAGGTACCCCTCTGGGCAGGGTGCAGTGTATGTGGAAGGTAGTGTGCATGTCACATACTGGTGTGTGTGACATGTACTAATAGTAAAATACAGTGTATTTTTCTTTTCACTATGGAAAGGCTATCTGTCCCATAGGATAGAATGGAAGTTTATGTTGAGAAAAACTCTGAATCTCCTCCCCATCTCGGCCAGGAAACCCTGGTCCAAGCTCTTGTAACATCCCAATTGGACTATGGAAATTTCCTCTATCTTGGAGCAACAAAAAAATGTCTCCATAGGCTACAACACATCCAGAATGCAGCAGTACACCTAGTTCTCAACTTACCTAGGAGAGATTCCTCTGTGAAATCCCATGACTCCCTGCACTGGCTGTCTATTGAAAAAATAATTATTTTGAAAGCTCTGTGCTTTTGCCATTTGAGTCTGCAGGGCAAAAGACCCAGTTATCTCCATGATCTCCGTGTCCCCCGTAATCTGATGTGTCACCTCAGGTCAACTGGGGTTTATTTGGTTTAAGTCCCTAATTTCCAAAGAGCAAGAATGGGTGCACGTTCACTTTGTTATTTGGCAGCCATAAACTGGAATGCTTTACCTCCATCTCTTCGAGCAGAGCCATCAGAAAACAATTTCTGAAAAAGCATGAAAACCAGGCTCTTCCAGCTCTGAGGTTCTGTGCTCTTTTTGCCCCTGTTTCACTGCTTCTTGCCACACTTGCCTATTACGTAGTAGTTCCTGATTGTGGAAACACACCAGTTGGGGTAACCAGGTGCTTTACAAATAGGTTTTATATATTATTATACATAACATATTAGAAGTATACCTTCCCACTGGGACAAGGTAGACAGATGGAGTTTAGTATGCCTGAACTCAGAATACAAAATGCATATTTTAGGAAAGATGATTTTAAGATTGTGTATTTGAAAATACCACTTTTGGAAGATGGTATTTTATTGCTAAGCCATCCAGTGTGCCTCTGCTAGTTTGTGGATTGACTGTCTGGCTTTGGAGTGACAGGATCTTGAGGTGCGCTTTCACTGTAGATAGGCACTGGAGGGGTAGAGGTTTGTCCTGCAATTCCTGGATGAGTCAGGGCTGGGATGAATAGACCTGGGCTGCATGTAGAGTAGTGGCATGAAATTTCATTGCACCTGAATAGGCCTGGCCTGCTTTATACAATGCTGTCTCCACCTCCTGCCAGGAAGCTGGACCAGAGAAGATAGAGCTGGTTTGGAATCAGCACAGGGCCTTTCTGCCACAAGGGAATGAAAAGTATGAAGCTTAGACCCCAGAACTTGCTTGGATCAAGGAACCTCTCAAGAAGAAGAGCTGAGAAAGCTGTGGGAGACTACCACTTTGCTGTGCGCTTTGCTGTGTAGGCTACAGTAGCTTCTTCTGTCTTGGGCAGAGAATGGACTGGACTCAACGTTCTGTAACATTTTTTGCTGAGTGTCTCCAAAGGCTTTGAAGTAGAGAAGTCTCAGGAACAGCAAAGACTTCACCTTCCTCTGGGTACTGCCCCTGGAACCGTGCATTCCATTTGCCACAGAGGGAAACAGCAGCCTGATGCCATCACTGACATCACTGCTGGCTCTGTGAGCTGAAGACACCCCAGAGGGCACTGCTGCACTCATGACGACCACCATAGCCAAAGAGCCGCAACTTTTCCATGACCTGTGGGCACCGCACTATTAGATTTAAACTTAGCTTTCCTATGATGCCTGTGCCGTGCTTATTTAGGTTAGCAATGTGTGGCTAAAATATATGCATTTGTATTCAAGTTATGCAACCCACTAAGTTATCATCGCAGCATGTAAGCTTTAGTTAGCCAGTGTGCATCCATTTTAAATATTACGATGCATAATAGACTGTGCCTGGGTTACACCTCAGTGCTCATATTTTATGCCTAAGCAGAACACAGGGATTTGATATTATTTCTCCTGCTGTCCAAGGTTGTTTCCTTGACTTGCTAATGAATATGATATTCTTCCAATACATGCCTAGCTGAATGTGTAACTTCTCCCCCTCCCCCTTAGGAGATACTGAAACCCAGCACTGTGGCCTTGTATTCCTGATCACATATTCCCATCTGGCATGTATAGCTCATCTCTGTTCTCCATTATTCAGGTCTGCTCAAGCCAGCAATTTTCCACGGTGGGAAGGGTTGGAGATGGCTGGGAAGCCCTTTTAGCCAGCTGTAACCTGTTGGGAAGTCAGTCCCCTCAGTGCCCATCTTTGGGTGCAGGTCTGACCGAGCTCTCTCTGCAGAGAACTACTAATAAGGTCTGCTTATATTCTCTACTGTTTGACAAATTCTTCACTTGGGAAGGCATTGCAGGTGGTTGTATATATACCCCACAGGGCCCTTAGAGGGTCCGTCCTTCAGTTGGCATCCAAACAGCGGGCCGCGAAAAGGCCCCCTCACCCATAACCAGGACACATGGCCGTATTGGTATCTGGGCGGTCGGGTGGATTGGGCCTCTCACATACAAGACCGAGCTTGGTCCACACAGCTCCGTCCTCCCGACGAATTGTCTGCTAGTGGCCCTTGGCCAAGGTCCTGAAGGTGGACCCCTGGAGCTGACCGTTTGGTCCAGAGAGTCGGCAGGGGAGAATAACTTGCTTGACCTGTGTGCACCAGGTGAGTGATTTGATTCTTGAAAAAGGGCACCTTGCCTGCACAACACGAGCCTGCGTGCCAAGCCCGGTACAGTCTGCGGACTGTCTTGTCTTGGACATGGTGGGTCTGCAGACCCTTGTGGGACACAAGGCACTTGTGAGCAGTCCACTGGGCCAACTGGTAATTGGCCTCTTTGTGAAACGGTCTGGGACTGTTCACAGGTAATCTGCCAAACCAACTGGTCATTGGATTTGCTCTTGAAAAGGTCTGGGGCTAGAGGCCTGTCCTCTTGTTTTAGTACAGTCTTGGACTGTCTTGGGTGCAGTTTGCAGACTGCATTGGTTGGCTGACACCGGCCTGCAGGCTGTGCCTTGATACAGTCTACGGACTGTCTTGGATGACATCAGCTGACAAGCTGTGTCTTGGTACGGTCTTTTCGGCCATCTTGGTTTGTACTTGGTGAGTTTGCAGACTCTTGGAAAAGACACAGGGTGTTCATGAACAGTCTGCCAGGCCGACTGGAATTTTGGATCATACTCTAAAAGGACTTGGGCTGTTTGTGGTCAATCTGCCAGGCCACCTGGTAAATGGCATACACTTGAAAAGGTCTGGGGCTAGAGCCTGTCTTCTTGAACTTAGTACAGTCTCTGGGCTGTCTACTTGTCTTGGTGCAGTCTTTGTGGGTTGATTGTGGTGTTTGGGCGCTATCAGGTGTGTGGACCAACGTTGGTAAAGGTGTTTGTGAAATGCTTGTTTGTGTGATTGGTAACTGTGCTCTTCATGTGGAGGTAAGGGTGCCTTGCCTAAACAAACTGTTTTGTGTGTTTATGAGTGTGACCCTTTCTTACAAATGTCTTGAATGAGCTCAATTTGGTCTTATTTTGTCATTGTGTTGTGCAGATACCCATTGTACACTTTAAATTTGGAAGAATACAAAATGATATACATGTATAGAAATGTGGTTGGATCAGAAATACTAGCAGGAATGTACATTTGTTTTGACATAGAAAGAGTGCAAAATGAGAAAAAATAAAGTAGGAATCCACATTTAAATTGAGACAGTGCTGTGAGGATTCTCAGTAATATATCTTCGTGCTCACATTCAGTTTACAGCAAGAAAGTTGAAATATACCCTCTGTTTAGCTTTGAGATAGGAGTGTGTTCTGTGTCTCCATGAAAGGAGGGGAAAAGGCAACCCGGAGTTCTGGAAGACGTACAGTGTGTGGGTGGGTTTCAGTTGAATGTATATTTAATTTGGAAAAAGTGTTTCAAAGCTCAGAGCTGTGAGTGTTTTGACAAATTGTAAGGTTTTCCAAAGTTGAAAGGCATAGCCTGTGAATTCAGTTTGTGGCTGACTTGCCATGAACTTGTGATGTTGAAGGCATTCCGAAGGAGGGGGCTCATCAAGCAGGAGGACTGGAAGCAGCGGACAGCACAAGAGAGATGCTAATGAGAGTGGTCTTGTGAAGGGAGGGTTCATTCAAGGAGCAGACCCAGTGCCGGACACAGAGAGGCTGAGACAGGGTTTTTTTTATGTCTGAAAGGTAGAAGGCCAGGAAAAAAATGTTAATGGGAAGAGACAAAAGGAACAACACAGGAGCTAAAAGATTTGGTTCATGAGTCTTGTGAAAGTGTGTATGTAGTGTTCCCACCACATGAGATTCTTTGTGCATTTGATTAGTGTTTTCTGATCAGACTAGTTTGCACATACAGTAAATATTGGTTTGTTTTCAAGGAAAGCTGATAGAGGGTATTCTGATGGAATGAAGCGAACAGTTTAAGAAAAAAATATGACGGTATGAGATGGTTTGCATGGATAAGTTTTCAGTTTGCAGAGAAAGAAAGTGAGTTGCAAGGTGTTGTTTCACAGGATAGAAGTAAAAAGTGTTTTGGTGTGTGCAAATTCAGGTATGGATGTTGCACTGCTGGAAAAAGTATATGTTTGCCATCTTCATAACAGATTGACAAGAGAAAATGCAGGTGCAAAATGTGGCAGTTCCGCAACTGCAAGTATGAATTCAGAAACAGGTACCTATGACAGGAGTTTTTCCAGTCCCACAAAACATGGGAATGCTAATATTAATCTAAATAAGTTTTCCAGAGCAAATGTGAATTATTTCCAGAAAAAAATAAGAATTCATTTCAACAGGTTATTGTATTTGAAAATGAGAGTTCTCTACTTACCAAGTCCATTGTAGAAAAGGTGAAGAGACCAGACTTTGTTGTAGGAGTTTTAAACCGAGAAATTACAAACCCAGTTTTAGAAGAGGTGGCAGCAGAAATGGGCCCTTTAAAAAAAGGGTTGCCAATTCGTTTTTAGTGATACAGGCCTAGCAGGAAAACAATTGTTTTGCAAATTAAACAGCACAGATTACCGTACACCAGATGATGTTATCAGATTCCAGATTAAGATGTGCATTTTAAAATGGCCCTGCCTGGGAGCGAATTTGCAAATTCTGTTCATTTCTTTCTGCGATTGTTCTGGTTGTGCTGTCAGAGGGAATGAAGGTGTAATTTAGATTTTAGTGGGCAGGATTTGTGTCTCAAAAGAGGAATTTCATTGCTTTTTACAGATTAATTGTTATTGTGTGTTTGGAATAGCGACTTGATTATAAGTATTGGGAAGTGATTGGTCTGCATTGTTTCCTTCTGTTATTTCTTACACGTAGTACAGTGCTATGCGTGTATTGGTTGGTGTTTCTGACGCATTGGTTTAGCACATGTTCTGTACTCTCTCGCTCTAATGATTGGATTTTCTTTAATAGAGATGTCCTTATAGCATGTGAGAAGTTTAGTAGTGTATTCACCCCCCCCTGTTTGTTTTTTTTGCAGATGTGCCACCCATTTTCTGGGCAACAGGTGATGTAGAGCAGGGATTCCTGCAGATTCTATGAGCTTTGTTGTGTATGATTTCAGATTTGGTAGAGAAAAGGTGTTAGTGAAGAGAAGGCTGGAACTTTATAATAGTCCTACTATTTTGATTGTGTTCAAAAGTTGTGATAGACCTGTGTGCAGTTGAAAGGAACAACGAAAATGTGGCCATCCAGATGTCTGCTGCTATGCCTATTTTCTGTTTCTTTCGCTGCTCAATATTTTTCTGTTGCAGATCTAAAAGAGCATTCTTTGGTAGTATTGCACATAGGATAAATGAAAGATCTATTGTCTGGACTAGCATTGGCTTGTAAGAGGTATAGGCTCTGCTGAGCTTTTTAGGACCATGCAGAATGGTATGGCATCTATACAAAGCTTACAGAATACAAGGTAGTAACTTGCTCATCAATTTAGATACAGCAAGAGTTGCAGGGTGGTACAGTCAAAAAGTGTTAGACATGGCATCCTTGGTGAGGTTTCCCCTGATTTTTGTCTCCACCGCCTGCATGTTGGTGCAGTGCTGGTTTTCGTTTTTGCTAAGGTTAGATGTTTTTGCCATTTTGCCACTGCTGGTCAGTGTCACAATGCAAGTACATTCTGGGTAAATTAATATTGTGCTAGGTTCTCCCTGACTAGCATTGTGATTAGTGATTTTGCTAATGGATCCCTAGTAAAGTGCACTGATTGTGCCAGAGCTGGTAAATAAATAGTAACTAGTAGGCCAGCAGCTTTGATTGTGCCAACCACATGAGTGGCATAAAAAAAATATATTTATTACATCATTCATGACATGGTAAGTGACATCACTGATGACATCACTGATTACATCATCCAGTGAATGTGATTTGGTTTGATGTTTACATTTATATTATATATATATAGCAATCTGCATTGAAGAATGAGTGGATGTATAAGTGTCTGAATGGAGGATGTAGTAGCTGTGTTGGAATGTTTAATGTGAGTCATTTAACGTGTCTCACTAAATATATCACTCTGTCTCTTGTTGTGTAAACTACTGTATAAGTTGGTTACTACCTACGTGAAAACTTATTTTAGTTATTGATTAGTTACCTGAGTATTTGTATGGGGGAGTGAATGTGTGTGTGGTTGGGTGGGGGATGTGTCACTGACCAAAGATGTGTGAATACTTGATTCAGTAGGTATATAAGGTTAAGACTGCATGTGGAAACAGTTGTTTGGGTGTGGTGATGAGCAAATATATCTTTCAATGGTATATGTCTAAGAAAGTAGAACAATAAAAGGCAGTGTATGTGACAGTTGTTGTATGAAAATGAATATACATAAGACTCAGTAATTGCAGGAGTGACAGTATGGATAACTGTATATTTGTAATAGTGAATTTATAAGACACTAAGGGGCCAATTATGATGATGGGCGGATCGCCACCGCCCGTATGGCGTTGGCGATCCGCCCGCCAAAAACCTCCACCCGCCTCTAATTCCCCCCACCACATTACCATGGCGGGGGACCCCGGCGGACAAAAAGACTGCCCACCGGTTTTCCGCTGTTAGGCAATCTGCTCGATTGCCTACCGGGTGCAAAAGCAGTTAATATGGTGGCAGTGTCTGGTAGACACCGCCATCCATATTTATATGCAGACGGGGACATGCAGGTGGTTTTTGATATGGGGGCCGTAGTGGTCCCCCAGGGATTCCGGGGGGTGGGGGTTAGGTGTGGGCGGAAAATCCGTTACGCTCGCGGATTTTGCGGATTTTTGGGAAATTCGCAATCCGCGAGATTTGCGAATTTCCCGCAAAATCCGGAAAAATTCGCACGCAGCGGATTTTTTTGGCGGCGCGCGGCGTTGGTGATACAATTTTTGCGGCGTGCGGCGTTTATCATCGTTTGCCGAGTTGTTTTTTTCGATAGTTTGCGAGTGCTGCGCCATTTTGGATCTTGCTGTGTGATCCCGCGGGAATTGGCGAGCGCGATTACGTCATCGCGGCTTGCCAGCGATAGTTTGTCAACGCGAGTACGGCGAGATCACGTCTCGCGGTACTTCGCAATTGCGAGATTTGAGATGCGGCGAGCGAAAATATAAATTTGCAATTCTGCACAAGAAATCCACCAGCAAGCAGCATAAACCTTCTAGAAATGATGATTTTTATCTGAATAACTCCTTAGTTTGACATTTGCCTGCACTTTTTTAGCGAGGAGTCCATTTTGGGGAGGGGGGCAGGGGGGTGGGAGGAAGGAAGTGCCCCACAGTCTTCAACTTCCTGTTCCTGTTCAGCAGGCTCCTCCCAGTGCTTTGTCCATCTCCTGGTCACTTTTCATTTGGGTCTGGAGCTGGAAGGATTACTTTTTGTGGATGCTGCTGGATATTTGGATTTGAGGCCTTTTTGACTTTCTTTGGATCACTGTTGGATTAGAAATTTTACAAGTAAGTTTGTTTGGGGCATTACAGTTGCTGCAATTAAAATTTTGGAATTTTCGATTTTTGGGCTGTTTTGGGGCCTTTTGCCCAGGGGTACTCAGTGGTGGGTGGACTGAGTCTTTCTGTGGGTTGTCTTGAAATTAAACATCATGGAGGGCATGGATGGAATGGGATTGTGCTGATTTTGCAGTGTTTTTCGATTTTTGGGGGTGTTCATGGGGACAGGCCATGTGGGTGGGGGCCATTTTGAGTGCTGGTACAGGCAGGCCCTGGCCATGTGCTAGGAGGCAAGTGGCCATTTTGAATGCAGGCTTTGTTGTTAGGCCTCCAACCATTTTGCCTACTTTTCAACCTTTATTTATGCCCAGGGGTAGTGAGTCTTGCATGGGCCTAGTCTTTCTGTGGGTTGTCTTGAATTTAAACATCATGGAGGCCATGGATGGAATGGGATTGTGCTGATTTTGCAGTGTTTTTCGATTTTTGGGGGTGTTCATGGGGAGGGACATGCCATGTGGCTGGTGGCCATTTTGAGTGCAGCTACAGGCACTGGCCATGTGCTGGCAGGCAAGTGGCCATTTTGAATGCAGGCTTTGTTGTTAGGCCTCCAACCATTTTGCCTACTTTTCAACCTTTATTTATGCCCAGGGGTAGTGAGTCTTGCATGGGCCTAGTCTTTCTGTGGGTTGTCTTGAATTTAAACATCATGGAGGCCATGGATGGAATGGGATTGTGCAGATTTTTCAGTGATTTTCGTTTTTTGGGCCTGTACTTGTGGCCTTTTCACCAGGGGTATTTGAGTCTAGCATGGGCCTAGTCTTTCTGTGGGCTGTCTTGAACTTAAACATCATGGAGGGCATGGATGGAATGGGATTGTGCTGATTTTTCTGTGTTTTTCGATTTTTGACCTGTTGTTGGGGCCTTGACCAGGGGTAGTGAGTGGTGCATGGGCCTAGTCTTTCTGTGGGGTGTCTTGCATTTAAACATCATGGAGGGCATGGATGGAATGGGATTGTGCTGATTTTGCAGTGTTTTTCGATTTTTGGGGGTGTTCATGGGGACAGGCCATGTGGGTGGGGGCCATTTTGAGTGCTGGTACAGGCAGGCCCTGGCAATGTGCTAGGAGGCAAGCGGCCATTCTGAATGCAGGCTTTGTTGTTAGGCCTCCAACCATTTTGCCTACTTTTCAACCTTTATTTATGCCCAGGGGTAGTGAGTCTTGCATGGGCCTAGTCTTTCTGTGGGTTGTCTTGAATTTAAACATCATGGAGGCCATGGATGGAATGGGATTGTGCTGATTTTGCAGTGTTTTTCGATTTTTGGGGGTGTTCATGGGGAGGGACATGCCATGTGGCTGGTGGCCATTTTGAGTGCAGCTACAGGCACTGGCCATGTGCTGGCAGGCAAGTGGCCATTTTGAATGCAGGCTTTGTTGTTAGGCCTCCAACCATTTTGCCTACTTTTCAACCTTTATTTATGCCCAGGGGTAGTGAGTCTTGCATGGGCCTAGTCTTTCTGTGGGTTGTCTTGAATTTAAACATCATGGAGGCCATGGATGGAATGGGATTGTGCTGATTTTGCAGTGTTTTTCAATTTTTTGTGCTCTATAACTGAGCTGATGTTCCTCTGTCTTCCATTTGTTTTTAGGTGCACAAGACTCAAGAGAACCACCAGTGCCAGGAAGAAGTCCTGCAGCGGTGTGTGTGTGCAGCATAACGTCACGCGACGTCACGTCTGCGCCTCAGACAACTCTACAATTCGTGCAACTGCGGCCTGCTGTCTGACCTGCTCTGAAGAAGATGGCCCCAAAGAAAGTTCTCCGTAGCTCCTCTAGCAAGAAAGTTGCTAGTAAGGAGCAGAAGAAGCAAGTTACCAAGGAGGCTGGTGTGCCACCCGCCACGTTTTTTGGGAGCAAAAAAAAAAGTACGCCTGCAGCAGCAGGATCTGCTGGGGACCAAGCTGGGAGCAGCACCCCTGCTCCATTGATTTCAGTGCCTCCACCACCACGCCAACTTAAGTCAAAGCCCTTGAGTGCTTCAGAGGCAGTCAGTGTACTTCTCCAATCACCATCGACCAGTGATGTTGGCTCATCGCAAGAAAGTAGCAGCAATGTCCCTGAATCAACACAGGTTGTTGTAACTCATCTGACAAGTGTTGAACAACCACAGCCGCAACAACAACACCATGTGCAAGTACACGCCCAAGTACATGTGGAAGGAGAGGCAGCAAAAGGAGATGCGCAAGCAAAGGTGCATGGAGGTTCACAAGTGCCCACAATAGTTGTTCCTCCCGAAGTAGGGGCACATTTGGAAATCGACAATGAAGCCGAGGTATCATTGGAAGCCACTCCTCCTGATGATCATTCATTGTCTTCCACATCCCTAGCAAGGAAAAGATCAAGGGGGGTGTCTACATCTTCTTCAAGCCCACCTTGTTCTGATGCAAGTGATCTGTCTTGGGAACCACAACTGCGGTCTGACAGTGAGGCACACCATGATCTGACACCGGTACCTAAGCGTAAAAGGAAGGTCGTCCAAAAACTCAAACCTATGGAGTGTGATGAGGCTCAACAAGAAGTGACAGATACTGCTGGTGATGAAGCCTCTCACGATGACGACGAGCCAGTCATCACAAAAGGTCACTGCAGCCCCACCGGGCATGCAGCAAAGAGACATTTTGACCCTATCCCGAGAAGCTGCTGAGCGTGATGATGATGTCGGCGAGGAGGCAATGGGAATGGAATCATTAGATTTGGAGTTAAGTAGTACACCAAAACCTACCGCTTCCATATTTCTTCCTCGCAAGAAGGTACCCACCTCGTCCTCGACCTCAATTCGTGGTGGTGAAAGTGCAAAACGTACTGAAGTTCGTCAATCCACATCCTCCACTTAATCTGGCATTAGCAGCAGGACCACCACCACCAGTATCGCCGCCTCCTCCGGCCCCCGAAGACATTTCAAGTCTCCAGTTTGGGACTTCTTTAGTGTTTGCCCAAAAAATGAAAACGTAGCCATTAGTAGCATTTGTAAGCTTCGAGTTAGTCGTGGTAAGTTGGGTTCCAACTATGGTACCGGAGGCCAGAGAGGTCATCTTAGGAGAACGCACGATGTCCAATGGTTTGCGCACCTACACGCGATCAAGGAAGCCGGAATTGCACGCAATGAAAACGTTGATTTTTCATCTGATGATGACGAGGAGGAAGAAGACGATTCAAACACTTCACTTACACCCAGTTCCCCTGTCAGCAGAACACCCCATGGGAGCCACACTAAGAGTGTGGGAGAGAGTGAGACATCAATGCGGAAAAGTTCATCAGCGAGCGTAACTGGGTCGAAGAGATCATCATCATCCCGTAAATCCTTGGTCCAGGGCAACATTAAAAAGATGTTGTTTACAGAAGCGCAATATGAACGCAACCACCCAATGACCCGTCTGTATAACACTAAGCTGGCTAAAATGCTAGCTCTGGACCTTCTCCCTTTTTCTTTTGTAGAAGGGGTTGGTTTTCTAGAATTAGTGACAGCGCTCTGCCCTAAATGGAAGGTTCCTAGCCGGTTCTATTTTGCCCGAGTTGCGGTTCCAGCACTACATGAAGATGTTCTGAAGGTGATTGGGGCAGCTTTGCAGAAGAGTGCTGTTCACACTATACATCTGACAACAGACATGTGGACCAGTGGCGCAGGCGCTGATTACATGTGCATCACTGCACACTGGGTCTCTTTTTCAGGGGCTAAAGCAAAGCTAAACGCAGGTGTTGACACGAACATTGTTTTTAAAGGTGCTCGGAAACATGCAACACTAGCCATGTTTGGTTTGGAGAAACGTCACACAGCAGAAAACATTTTGGATGTCTTTAACACAAAGGTCCTTAACTGGCTGTCCGTGTTTGGCGCACTGTATAAACCTGGTTGTCCAAAAATTCTTGGGTAATAAAGGCAGTGCAGCGTACAGTGTATTGGAGACCTGCCGAAAAATGTGCAAGCATTTCAGGCATTCTTTTAAGGCCCGGAAGCAGCTGAGGAGCCTGCTATATCAACGTCAAATGCCAGTGAAAGCACTCATCCAGGAGGTGGTAACACGTTGGAACTCAACCTTCTACATGCTTGAGCGTCTGTATGAGCAGTATACGGAACTCGATCAATATTTCCTTAAAGAGTGTACAGAGGAGCTGAGGATGGGTGGGCCGCAATGGAACATAGTTGAAAGCCTGACACGCATGCTTCGTCCTTTTGAGTTCTTCACGCGTGCAGTCAGCAAGGAGGACTCTAATTTGGGAAAAGCTATCCCATTGTTTTACATGCTGGAGGACCAACTGAAGGAGGTGTGTTCTGTGTTTGGAAAAGATGACAAAAACCAAGACTCTTTGCTTCTGGCTGAGCAATTATTAGAGCTCCTACAAGGTGATGAACGTCTTAAAAAGATCCACTCAGAACAGCATTACATTTGTGCTACTATTCTGGATCCACGCTACAAAAAGGCGCTGGCAGGCCAAGCATTCTTTCCTTTTGATGATGAACATGTTCCAAAGTACAAACGTTGGCTAGCCTTGTCAGCCAAGAAGTTTGAAACAGAACGGCTGGAAATTGAAGGAAATGGCAGTACATCAGCAGGCCATCCCCAGTCAAAACAATCCACTTCTGCACCTGTGGCTGTGGCACAAGTGACCTCTCAGCCGTTAAAGACACCGGCAACCGGATCATCTGCACGAAAGACAACAGAAACATTGGAGGCTGAAGAGGATTGGCTAGCTCTGCGTGGGTTTGGTTCTCAAAAGGTCAGAGGCACAGCAAGAGCTAAGCAAAGTGGAGGAACCTTGGATGAGGACCTTGAGTCGATGGTGAAGGACTATCTGAATGACTCAACAGAGGTCTATGTTAATTCTGACCCATTGGCGTATTGGCATGGGAAAAAAGAATTGTGGCCACAGCTCACCAACCTGGCTTTAAACTACTTGTCTTGCCCACTCGCAAGCGTGTCTTCTGAACGGGTTTTCAGTGCGCCTGGTGGGATTGTAACTCCCAAACGGAGCCGCCTCTCGCCCAAAAATGTGGAGAGGTTAACAATGATCAAGATGAATCAGCACCTCATACCACCAGATTTCCGAGTACGAGAGAGCGTGCCGGATGAAGAGGAGGTGGCCAGCAACATAGATGAGGGAATTTCTACTCTGTCAGGTGACACTGAGCTCACCCTGCCTGAATTTGCAGAGTATGATGACGAAGCCTTATTCTTATTCTGGACCGTGATACCGAGCCCTGAAAATGAGACAACGAATCAATAACTTTCTTTTTCATCCTTATTCACTTTTATTCCTGTGTGTCTGTCTTTCTTTGTTGTGCACAGTTAATATAATTCAAACTTTAATCAGATAATCACAAAAACAAGCCCATCAGCAGAACTGTCTTCACTTGTTTGCTAATTGATTTGAAGGTGCCGCAGTCTGCATTCCTCAGGTTCACAAGTTCAGAAGAACATGCTCCTCTATCCTCCTCCTCCAGACTCCTATTTCCATCAAAGCAGAGGGCTGGTTAACGCCCAATGAAGAAAGACTCAGCACTTGTGGGGGTGTTGTTCTACCTCTTTGCAGGTGAGTTGACGGGTCTGGGGCCATTGCTGGGAAGCACTAAAAGTGGTTTGGACCAAATCCGAGGTGGAAAAATGTTTGTGTTTTTGATGACTTGCTTGCCTTTGAGGTGCTCTTAGGGGGGGTTCCATCTGTTTGTGGGTGAGTTTCGTGGTCTGGGAGCATTGCTGGGACACTCTAATCTTGATTGCATTTGCTTTTCAGGAAATCCGTCGTGCCAACCCCGACTTATGGCCTAGCTACGCAGCGCGTTTGGACCGAAGGCCCAGAAATATTGCAAGTATGAGATTTTGCTTTTGGCCTGTTTGGGGGTGTTATGCTTCTTGGCGGGTGGGTTGGCGGGTCTTGGGGCATTCCTGGGAAGGTCTAATACCGGGTAGAAGTGGTTGGGACAAAATCCAGGCCGATTTTTTTTTGGCTATTTCTGACATTTTGCTCTATGTAGCGTTTTCGGGGGCCTGTTTGGGGGGCTTCCTGGTGTTTGTGGGTGAGTTTCGTGGTCTGGGAGCACTGCTGGGACACTCTAATCTTGATTGCATTTGCTTTTCAGGAAATCCGTTGTGCCAACCCCGACTTATGGCCTAGCTACGCAGCGCGTTTGGACCGAAGGCCCAGAAATATTGCAAGTATGAGATTTTGCTTTTGGCCTGTTTGGGGGTGTTATGCTTCTTGGCGGGTGGGTTGGCGGGTCTTGGGGCATTCCTGGGAAGGTCTAATACCGGGTAGAAGTGGTTGGGACAAAATCCAGGCCGATTTTTTTTGGCTATTTCTGACATTTTGCTCTATGTAGCGTTTTCGGGGGCCTGTTTGGGGGGCTTCCTGGTGTTTGTGGGTGAGTTTCGTGGTCTGGGAGCACTGCTGGGACACTCTAATCTTGATTGCATTTGCTTTTCAGGAAATCCGTTGTGCCAACCCCGACTTATGGCCTAGCTACGCAGCGCGTTTGGACCGAAGGCCCAGAAATATTGCAAGTATGAGATTTTGCTTTTGGCCGGTTTGGGGGTGTTATGCTTCTTGGCGGGTGGGTTGGCGGGTCTTGGGGCATTCCTGGGAAGGTCTAATACCGGGTAGAAGTGGTTGGGACAAAATCCAGGCCGATTTTTTTTTTGGCTATTTCTGACATTTTGCTCTATGTAGCGTTTTCGGGGGCCTGTTTGGGGGGCTTCCTGGTGTTTGTGGGTGAGTTTCATGGTCTGGGAGCACTGCTGGCTATATATACTTTACTTTGCAAGAGGTTTGAAGCAAATCCATGGTGGCAGAGGGGAGTAAGGGCCTAGCTGCAGAGTGCGCGCGGAGTGATTTGGGAAATTTGTGAAAAATTGACTAAGTCCCCATTTTTGTACTTTTGCTCTTTGGCTGTTTGGGGGTCTTCTACTCGTTTTCTCCTGGGTTGACGGCTCTGGGGCCATTGCTGGGAAGCTCTAATACCAGATAAAAGTGTTTTGGACCAAATCCCAGGCGGAACATTTTTTGTGTTTTTGATGACTTGCTTGCCTTTGAGGTGCTCTTAGGGGGGGTTCCGTCTGTTTGTGGGTGAGTTTTGTGGTCTGGGAGCATTGCTGGGACACTCTAATCTTGATTGCATTTGCTTTTCAGGAAATCCGTTGTGCCAACCCCGACTTATGGCCTAGCTACGCAGCGCGTTTGGACCGAAGGCCCAGAAATATTGCAAGTATGAGATTTTGCTTTTGGCCTGTTTGGGGGTGTTATGCTTCTTGGCGGGTGGGTTGGCGGGTCTTGGGGCATTCCTGGGAAGGTCTAATACCGGGTAGAAGTGGTTGGGACAAAATCCAGGCCGATTTTTTTTTTGGCTATTTCTGACATTTTGCTCTATGTAGCGTTTTCGGGGGCCTGTTTGGGGGGCTTCCTGGTGTTTGTGGGTGAGTTTCGTGGTCTGGGAGCACTGCTGGCTATATATACTTTACTTTGCAAGAGGTTTGAAGCAAATCCATGGTGGCAGAGGGGAGTTAGGGCCTAGCTGCAGAGCGCGCGCGGAGTGATTTGGGAAATTTGTGAAAAATTGACTAAGTCCCCATTTTTGTACTTTTGCTCTTTGGCTGTTTGGGGGTCTTCTACTCGTTTTCTCCTGGGTTGACGGCTCTGGGGCCATTGCTGGGAAGCTCTAATACCGGATAAAAGTGTTTTGGACCAAATCCCAGGCGGAAATGTTTTTGTGTTTTTGATGACTTGCTTGCCTTTGAGGTGCTCTTAGGGGGGGTTCCGTCTGTTTGTGGGTGAGTTTCGTGGTCTGGGAGCATTGCTGGGACACTCTAATCTTGATTGCATTTGCTTTTCAGGAAATCCGTTGTGCCAACCCCGACTTATGGCCTAGCTACGCAGCGCGTTTGGACCGAAGGCCCAGAAATATTGCAAGTATGAGATTTTGCTTTTGGCCTGTTTGGGGGTGTTATGCTTCTTGGCGGGTGGGTTGGCGGGTCTTGGGGCATTCCTGGGAAGGTCTAATACCGGGTAGAAGTGGTTGGGACAAAATCCTCGCGGAAAAGCCTTTTGTTTTGGCACTTTTTGTAACTTAGGGTTCGTTAGGGTTAGCCCTAGCAGCAGGATTGCATGTGTTTCGGGGTGTTCTAGATTATTCCAACTGAGTTCTGGGGTCTTAGAGCACTCGTGAGAATGTGTAATTTTGGTTGCAAGTCATTTGAAGAAAATCCAAGGTGGGAAAGGGGGGATTTGGCATAGTTAAAGAAAGCCTTTGCCACTATTCTTAACTTAGGGTTCGTTAGGGTTAGCAGTATTTCTATTGCATGTGTTTGAGTGGGGGGGATTTCGAGTCTTGGAGCGATGCTGGCTATGGCTACTTTTGCTTGGTTGCTTGCAAGTGGTTTCAATGCAATCCACGGTGGGTAATGGGTAATTAGGAAGGGGGTACTTCGGCCTACTTTTACTTTCAAAGTAAGTTTTGTCACCAGTTTTCTGCTAGGCCTCGTTTTTTGAGATTTGATTGGGGGTCTTCTACATTTTTGCGACTGGCTTTAGTAAGGGTCTGGGTGGGAGCACTGCTAGGAAGATCTAATTTTGTTCTAAAACACAGTTTACAGTACACCTAGCTTGAGGGGCAAGATCCGCTACATTAATTTGCCCATACTTATTTATCCTTCAAAAGGTGACTCAGAGTACGCACTTTCAAAAATATTGTACTGTCTACTAGGAAAATCAAATTGTGACTTTTTGCACTCCACAGCCTACATACCTTATATTTATTTATCAGTGGTGTTGTAATATTATATCACTTCCTGTTTTTCGTTGAATAATTACAGGCCGGGTTTCAGTCTCTGCAATGGGGAAAAAGGATGGAGTCAGGCTTCACAGTAGCGAGCCACAATTCAGCATCAGGCAGGCAGTGGACAGGGTGTCTTCTGGTGACCAACATCGATGGACGAAGCGTCGGCTGCAATGGAGGAGTGCCGCTAATAGGAGGATTTTTTTTCTGCAGGCAACTTACTTACCACTTCCAACAGGACCACTACAACCACATAGATACAGTATCCCTTGCCTTTTTCTCTGACTGTGACTGCATTTCTTGGCTCTCTCTCGGCTTCTAAATTGATCCCTTAACACATCACTTAGTCCACTCCACTATCACATCTGCACCACACATAGTCATTTGTAAGTGCTCCTACGTAATTCGCAAGTCGCAGCACGCCCCAGCCCGTAGAGGACTGGGATGGCCCCAATGATGAAGCATGTCACCAAGGGGCAACCCTGGTGAGTGAGGGGACACCTAGAAAACAAGTAATTTCTCCTTTTCTATCTACTATACCTTCCAGACCAACCCCACTGAGTGTTGTTGTGAATGGATTTATAGTGACCAGCAAGGCTCTCGGGTATCTGGCTAAGTACAGAGACCTTATGTTGAATATTGTTATCAATAATTCCACACAGGCCCTGTACTGTCGCATTCTTTCTTCCACAGTTGTCGAATGTACTACTTACTTTTCACTGACATGCATGCAGTAGTTCCTGCACTTTCAAAGATTGATGGATAGGTTTGTACCCAAAGAATTGTTTATGTTCCATTGTTTGTCTATGCTGTGCTTTTTTTTACAGGGTGTCTTCTGGTGACCAACATCGATGGACGAAGCGTCGGCTGCAATGGAGGAGTGCCGCTAAAAGGAGGATTTTTTTTCTGCAGGCAACTTACTTACCACTTCCAACAGGACCACTACAACCACATAGATACAGTATCCCTTGCCTTTTTCTCTGAGTGTGACTGCATTTCTTGGATCTCTCTCGGCTTCTAAATTGATCCCTTAACACATCACTTAGTCCACTCCACTATCACATCTGCACCACACATAGTCATTTGTAAGTGCTCCTACGTAATTCGCAAGTCGCAGCACGCCCCAGCCCGTAGAGGACTGGGATGGCCCCAATGATGAAGCATGTCACCAAGGGGCAACCCTGGTGAGTGAGGGGACACCTAGAAAACAAGCAATTTCTCCTTTTCTATCTACTATACCTTCCAGACCAACCCCACTGAGTGTTGTTGTGAATGGATTTATAGTGACCAGCAAGGCTCTCGGGTATCTGGCTAAGTACAGAGACCTTATGTTGAATATCGTTATCAATAATTCCACACAGGCCCTGTACTGTCGCATTCTTTCTTCCACAGTTGTCGAATGTACTACTTACTTTTCACTGACATGCATGCAGTTGTTCCTGCACTTTCAAAGATTGATGGATAGGTTTGTACCCAAAGAATTGTTTATGTTCCATTGTTTGTCTATGCTGTGCTTTTTTTTACAGGGTGTCTTCTGGTGACCAACATCGATGGACGAAGCGTCGGCTGCAATGGAGGAGTGCCGCTAAAAGGAGGATTTTTTTTCTGCAGGCAACTTACTTACCACTTCCAACAGGACCACTACAACCACATAGATACAGTATCCCTTGCCTTTTTCTCTGAGTGTGACTGCATTTCTTGGATCTCTCTCGGCTTCTAAATTGATCCCTTAACACATCACTTAGTCCACTCCACTATCACATCTGCACCACACATAGTCATTTGTAAGTGCTCCTACGTAATTCGCAAGTCGCAGCACGCCCCAGCCCGTAGAGGACTGGGATGGCCCCAATGATGAAGCATGTCACCAAGGGGCAACCCTGGTGAGTGAGGGGACACCTAGAAAAAAAGCAATTTCTCCTTTTCTATCTACTATACCTTCCAGACCAACCCCATTGAGTGTTGTTGTGAATGGATTTATAGTGACCAGCAAGGCGCTCAGGTATCTGGCTACAGAGACCTTATGTTGAATATAGTTATCAATATTTCCACCCACGCCCTGTACTGTCGCATTCTTTCTTCCACAGTTGTCGAAAGTACTACTTACTTTTAACTGACATGCATGCAGTAGTGTATGCACTTTCAAAGATTGATGGATAGGTTTGTACCCAAAGATTTGTTTATGTTCACAATTGTGTGTCCATGCTGTGCTACTTTTTCTTGTCTCCCAAAACCTTTCCCAAAAACCCCCGTACCCATCCATTTTTCAAACCCTAACCCTCTTCCCCCGGGCTGTGTGGTTTTGATTGATGTGTGACTAAATTACAGCAATAAATCCACACACTTGCTGGGGAGGATAAGGTGATAGCAACAGGCTGGTGAAGAAATCCGAGGATATATTCTTACTCTGCTTGACAAAGACCCATGGCTAATGTCAAAGAACTTCAACCAAATTAGTTATACTTTAACACTTGTTAGGCTACAATGTGGCACTGTTCTAGTGTACTTCTGTCACCTGCTATATTCTGTATTGCACCTTTGTATTGCTCAGGAGGACAAACCAGATTTCATTTTCTTTTTTTTCATAGGCAAGCAACTGCCACTGTGTCACACCACTAGTACCACCGCTATGAGGAAATTTTATCCGCCCAGGATTGCCAACCTTATTTGCTGTTTCCCGTGGAGCCAGCCCTGGGCCTAGCCCTACTTGCAAACAGAAATTACAGGTAAGATAGGCGTTTGGTTGGAGGTAGTATAATGGAGTATTAGGAGAGACGAGAGATTTGATTGACGGTAGTACTACTAAAGTCCTAGGACTATTCAGGAAAACAAACTTACTGTTATGTTAAACCCCCACCCACCAGACTCAAAAGCAGTAAAAAACAGGTATGGTCAGATAAAGTTTCAAAAAGTATATTTTTATAGCCCTAACAAAAGAATCTCCCGCAAGACCCTCCCTAACCCCAACGATTGTCCTTCAAAAGTCCCCAAAAATCACAACTCCCAATTCCCACCCCCCAAAAGTCTCTAAAAAAGGGGCAAGGGACACTATGGCAGGGTGCTGTTGGAATTAGCAGCCAGGGCATCATGCTCCTTGCGGAGGGTGGCAAGTTCGAAGCGGAGGCCCTCCACCACGTTCTTATAATTATGGACCTCCTGCTCCAGGTAGGACAGTCTGAGGGATAAGCGGCGCCGGTGTGCCTTGCAAATCCTGTGAGGGGCAGCTGCTTTCTTTGCTGCTGGGCGGTGGCGTTTGGCTTTGGTAGCCCGGCTCCGTACCGCTGGAGCACTGCGCTGGCTGGCAGCACGCACGGAGGAGGATGCAGCTGTCCCAGTGGACGTTGTTGTTGTACCAGACTGCGTCTCCTCCTCCTCCAGGGCCACCAGCCACCGATATTCAGCAACAGTGGCATCCAGCCTCCGTTGCCGGGCCATTCGAGCCAGCTCCTTCCTCCTTGATGGTGTCTTGGATTTGGAAGGAGCAACTACATGAAAAAAGAAAGACATAGTCTGTAACCAATGCTCCTTAAGATTAACACAAAATGATTGAGTAGAAAGTTGTCACAGTACAAGTAGCAAATTGAAAGCACAGTGCATAACTATTGAGGACAGTATCTATGTAACCTCCGACTTCTTCATCCTTGCTCTAACATTAGTGGGAGTTTAAGTAACAAATTCTACGAGCACTATGGACTTCTATTACAGTCGACTATGACAGTACACCACTCTTATTCTTCTTCTTCTCTCTTGTTTAGGAAAATTGGTACGTTATCTTATGCAAGCCGCCATAATGCCAGCGCAGTGAACTTGCACCCGAGAAAAACAGACGCACACCATGGTGAGTGAGACAGACTTGCGTTACTGTACCGGTCCAGTACATGCAGGTGGTGAAGCTCTTACTTTTCTATTACGGGTGGCACTGAGAATACTCTGTTAAAAGGGCTACTGCTTAATTAATTTAGCTTTCACCCTACAGTGCAAATGAGTATTAGAAAAGGAAAATGAAGAAGCTAAATTATCTGATTATCTATCACTTCACATGGGATGTATTTGATGACATATGGGATGACTTTAGGTGCTTTGCTTATTATTGAGTGAACAGTGATACCCCCACACATGAATGACGTACTACTACTAAACTAAAGTTATTAAGGGAGGTAGGGAGTGTCCACCGTAATAACTGGATATATGCTGTGCTTGCAGTTGCAATACAAACTACTGCTACTATTCATGGTAGTCTTTGGACAACGTTACAACTTCTTTTCCTTGCCTTTCCTACACTGGAACGGACGTGCGGGTGCTGTGTTACATGCTCTTCAAAGTAACACTTAGTTCATCCAGTGACCGTCTACTCTCTCTAGATTCACATATGCTATCTAAGAGTCAGATAGTACCATGAATGATCCAGGCATCCATCCATTCAAAGTATATTGCACACATACAGTTTCTGTCTCACCCACCCAGGCTGTTCTCCTTCCACCCATCCTTGCTTCATCATTCACCCAGCCATGCACCATACCATTTTCTTACCTTCCCAGCCACCTCGGGGACCAAGCAAACACATATCATTCTTCTTTGCCAGTCATCATTACATTTCTCGTGCTTCCACACTTACTTACACCCTTCTTTCGCTTTTCATTCATCCCATCCATCAAGTTCACCTCAGATCTGATTGGGATTCTTCTCGCCAAAAACTTCACAGCTAAGTCGAAGTACATTTAGAGGAGGCTACTACCTGCTTTTTTTATAATACACCCGTGCAGAAAGCACACTCTGCAGTCTTCAATCTCAATGACTAAGGAATGTATAGCTTACCTCTGCCCGCCACCACCGTGTGAACCCTCACAGGCATGTCCTTGTCCGGCACTTGCATCGCCTCCTCCCCAGAGTTGTCCTCCTCGTCCAATGCCACCACCACCTCCGCGCTGGCCCCGTCTCCAGATGTTCCACCTACAAAGTACATTTAATAATGTTAGAATACACCACTCACTACTATATAATATTTGGTCTAGGAGGAAGAAAGAAATGTGAAAAAAAGTGTACAATTTAATAATTTTTGACTGTGTACTCTAGAGTAAAAATGTCCCTTTTTCCAGGGAAGGCTGTTGTCTTGCTGCACTTTTTGGCACAACTGATGAATGTTTGCTTTTTACTTTTTAACACGCACCACTTTTTCTCCTAACAGACAAACCTTGACTTCTAAGAACACGAGCAGGATCAAGTTCAAACCAGGTGAGAGCTCGGCTCGACCACAAGAAATGTGTCCAATTAATCGTCAGCACTAAGCACTTTTCCATTTTCAGTTACACGTTCACTTTTATGACAAACTTGAATTTAATAAATGTGTTTACTTTTAATAAAGCTTTTAAACTTAAGTAGACTCTGTGGTTTTTGGTCCTCCAGACTAGAGTGGATGAGCTAAAGGTTTTCGAATTTTTGCAAGCATGAGTCCGTGCCTCTGCCATCGGTGACTTTGGGAGCTAAATGACTCTGCCACACTATCTAGTCAGTAAGGAGATTGGGGGTTCAACTACAAAGTCTGTTATCACTGAGGTATGTGGAAAGTCTAACAGTTACAGCACCTATTATAATTGATAAGCTAAGCGATGCATTATTTAGTGTCCATAGTTCTGTTTGTGCAGATTTGTCCCTGCAACAGTAGTAGAATGGATTGTCCTCCTATCCAAACCAAAAGTAAAGTAGTATCTTATTATTTCTTGGTGGTGGTCATTCACCTTTTTATTGTTGGCAATGGTCAAAGCATAAACATTTAGAATACTTGAAAAGACATTATGGACAATCCCAGAGGACTACACTCAGTGCATACAGCTATTGCTGACTAGAATGGGAGTCCAATGGAAATGCCAAATGTGCAATCTTAGTTAGCTACACAGACAGACTAATAAGAATAATCTAGTAATACCACACGGAGTCATAGTCGAGGCAGGATAAGAATTTAGATCCTGTCTACAAGAAGATCAAAGACGATTTAGAAAAAATCGAATGAGGAACGCTAGGAAAAAATAAGTACTCTATATTAAAATTAAAACTTACTGGGGCCAGCAAAGGAGCCCTCGACTTCCCGGTCCTGGCCTGCATCGACAACAGCACCCTCCTCCTCCTCCTCCTGTGTCCTCCTCTTGCCCCTGGGGGAAGCTGATGTACAACATGAAAGAAAGAAAAACAGAAAACATGGATGATATTTCTCAACCAAATCAAACATTTAAAAAAGAACTAACAAAGTAACAAAATGTTTTTGTGAAATAGCAAATAGGGAACAACTCCACGGGATATATTATTGACCAATCTCATGTGGTCGACTACGTCATTACTTTAGTATTGCTTGATTTGCGGACCGTCGAATTGGAAACTACCCTATGTAACTCACTAAACAAAGTACTAAAAAGGTTTGCCTAGGATTGGCAGGCAGCAGTCCGCAGCACGCAAAGTGACAGCCAAAGTCCATCGTGATTGAAGATCAGCGACAACACTAAAGTTTCCTACTACATTCACCAGTCATTAAAATACTCAAACTATTAATCCACCACCACTATTTCTTCTTATCGCCATGTGTACAAAGGAAGGACTGGACTTGAGTCTGTAGGGGCTGATTTAGAAGGCCCTTGCGGCTCTTTTGCTCCATTGTTGCGTGACTTTTGTGACGCAGCGACAGCACAAAGGAGGCGCAATGGTGCGGCGTATATTAACAACGTGACGCATCTGGGAGATGCATCACGTTGTAAAGCCCTGCGCCAATAGGGGTTTCCGGCGCAAGGGAGGGCGTTCCTGCGCAGGAACGCATCCTAAAAGTGGCTGAGGGAAATCTACAAGATTTCAATCAGTCACTTTGAGGACAATGATGCGTGACTCAAACCCTGCGCCTGCTTGAAGCAGACGTACGGCTTGACGCAGCATTGGGGAGATAGGGCACCCCAGAGCATTGATGGAGCTGCACCATCGTTGCGACGCAACTCCAGCAATGCGCCGCCTTTACGGCACAGATGCGTAACGCTTTGGTGACGTTTTGGGCCCATGGCGCGCCGCATTGTAAATACGGCGCACCATGGGTGATGGTGGCGTGACGCACAATTACTGGCGCATCCCTGCAACTTTGCAGGGATGCGCCGGTAATTAAAAATCTGAACCTTAGTGTGTAGCATTACGCAGTTCTTTCAACTACACTCATACATAATTTCACAGGCCAATGAAATGAACACAAAATCTAAAACAAATAAGCATAGTAGCAACACTACTGAGAAGAAGGAGAGCAGTGTACCTGAAATGCACAGAAGATTTTGAAATAAAATTTCCCTACAATGTAATGAGTAGCATTATTGCTCTTGGTAAAAAACACAAATTTGCAATATAATAACACAGCAGGAGAAAACATAGTAGTAAAGACATAGCTACTACTACTCACCAAGCCCGGGGATCTCAAGGCCAAGGAGGTCGAGCAGATCTCGCTCACGGGTCAGGACATCCGTCCAGCGGTGGGTGGCCTGGTTGTAGGTGCGCCAGACCCGAGAGTGGTGGTAAATGGCCTGGCACACCTTCTCCCACCGCTTCCGGCGCTCCCGGGCCCCGTACCCGGCACTGATCCTGCCGCCTCCCATGATGGTCCTGGGGAGGCGGCGCTGAACATAAAAAATGAGTTGGGCCACCTCCTCCGGGGTAAAGATCTCCAGTGGCATCACTAGCTCCCCCTCAAACGCCCGCACGGGAGCCGGACACGGGGTGCGGGACGCTTCCCCTTCTCGGGATGCTTCCCGGCTCCCTTCACCATGGTCTGGGCGGAAAGGAATAAAGAAAATAGAATAGGGAAGAGAAGAAAAGAAAAGAGTTTACAAAAGTAGTTTAAAATGAACCAAAAGTAGCAGTAAACACAAAAATATAGGGCTAGAAAAATAGAGGGATAGATAATAAGTAAAATAGATCAAAAAAAACTTCAAACAAGCAAAGGATGGCAGAGATTGACAGAGGATACAAAGACCATGCCCAGAACCATAGCAATGAATGAGAAACAAGATGGCCGCGCCCGTTCACGACCGCGCGGGTAAGTTCGCGCGAGATTTTCCTTGCGAACACGCGTGAGACTGTACTGGCAAGCCGCGGACTATGCGAGATTACACGTCGCGCCCGGAAACGGAAATACGTCAGGCAAACAAGATGGCTGCGCCCTTGAACGACCGCGAGGGTAACTTCGCGTCTTGCGCTACGAGCGGCTCGCAAAAACGCACAAAACCTTGCCAACTAACACGCCGCAAAAAAAACAAATTGCATATTCGCACGAATTTGCGGCTTCCGAATCCGATCTCGCGCGTGTTCGCACCCCGCGAACCCCGCGAAATTGCAGAAAAACGAGTTTTTCAAAACTGAAAGCACTCGGCAGGGGCAAGAGTTCAAACTCATCATTAGTAACAATTCCCGGTAGTGCTTCCTGACTGGGGCCCCTCCAGAATTCAGTTGCTAGTTGCAACAATTGTATGACCCTGCTCTGACCCTCACAGCAGGCTCATACAATAGCTACAAGTAGGCCACAAAGAAGGTCCTGACTCCTGGGGAAAAAAAATGCACTGCAACAGAAAGCAAAATTACAGATAAGGAAGCAGGTGCCAGACTGGAATTTTAAAACAGTGACACATTAATAAACTAACCCCAAATTAATTCATCTCAGTTGAAGCAGGGCTGGTGTGCTTGCTTTTCCCCCCCATAATCTACAGTAATGATGAACCAGAGGGTGGCATTGATGTAACAGAGGGTTGCAGTGGTGAAACAGAGGGTGCTGGGAACATGTGATGATGAACCAGACGTAGAAACAACATAATTCGCGACCGTTGCGCGACGAAATGTAAGTTCGCAATTGCGAACTGGTACAAAACCCTCGCGAACTGGCAGAAATCCTTGCGAACACAAAAAAAAAAAAATCCGCAAATTCGCAAGAATTCGCGGATTTTGCGGATTGCGAGTTCGCAAATCCGCAAAATTCGCGAACGCGAGATTCGCAAAATTCGCCCATACTTAGTGGGGGTGCACATGGGGGGTATGGAACCCCCTGCAGTTCCATGTACAACAAGGCAAGCACCGAGCGGTGCCATGTTGTGCATGGAAGTGAACTACATGCCTTCCTGGCATTGTGGCTGGCGGTGCTGAGTGCACCACCCGCCACAATGTCAGGAATGCAGGATGCGCCTGCCACTGTGGTAGGCACATCCTAATGGCCCCAAAGGGACCCCCGCCCTTATGGCGGGTGGTCTCATTTCGCGATAGCGCCTGCCATCCTAATGTGCCTCCAAGTATGAGGTATTATCTATATGAATAAATGAAGTGGTGTTTGTAAAAGTGTGTGGCTGAGTAAATGTAAGTTTGATCGATTGTTTTCATAAGTAAGTAGGATGACTGCATAAGTGAAAAGGATGTGTGCTGGTGTGTAAAGTCAATATAGGTGTATAAGTATATTTGATAGTGTTCTATTGATCTTTGTCAGCATGTATGACTGACTCTATAGGTAAGTGATTAGATGTGTGTGTAGATCTAGGAAATACTGAATGGGTTTTTATAAACTTGTATTGATGTGTCAGTGGTTTCAAATATGGTACTCTGTATTTTACAGTGAGTGATGAAAGGTTATACTAATGTATGAGAAGGTGTATCAGATTGTCATGTGGATGATGTCTTCGGTGATGTCATCAGTGATGTAATTTGAGATGTCATCATTGATTTCATCAGTGATGTCACTGACCATGTCATGAATGATGTATGTGAGATCATCATAAGTGGATTGTGAGTGCGCACGTTATAATTAGTAGAACTAACTAAAACGGAGGAATTTCAATGGTTTTGTACGAGTGAAATGTCCAGCCAACTATAACAGCCCTGAAACCTATAGTTTTTTCAGTGAATTTATAAGGTTTTTGAAATGGGAATTCCTAACTATAACATGTCTGAAACCTATGTTTTTTTCAGTGAATTTCAAAGGTTTTTTAAATGATAATGTGTAAATGTAATAATAGTTATATGTATTTTTTTATACTGATAGTCTACAGTTTTTAACTGTTTATTTTTACAAATGAAATTTTTTAAATTACATTTTTAATATAAATGAAAAAAAGTTGTTTTTAAATATTTAAACTGAAATATTGTTTTTGATGTTTTACATTTTTATTTCAATATATTTATATTATTTTCTTCATTGTTTTTTTTTCAAATTTTTTGGGGAGTCGCGCACCCAAAGCGTACCTTTCTTGATCGCTGCGTGGAACCTAGCCACCATTTTAGGAATATTGAGAAGGATCCGCGTAGGGTGTGCGATGGGGGCGTATTTTCTGGGATGTGCTCGATTGCTATGCGACTGGTACGCAACTCCAGATCCCGCGCATTCGCGACATATGGGCATTACTGTAAGCGGCGCTTTCGTGCTTCTGGGTGGCATCATAAACGTTTTGGGCACAGTGGGTGCGCGACTCCCATATAAAAATGTTGCACTATGCTTTGGTACATCTGAAGCACAGGGATGCAACATATATACATACATATATTGCAACTCTATGCTTCCATCTGCACTGCTGCACAAACTGCAGCCATGCAGTGACACAGGCACCCTTGCACCATGGTGCAAGAATATCTGTGTTGTGTGGGACACCTTCCAGCACAAAAACAATCAGTGAAGGCATTTTACTCTTTCAATGTATGCTGTGCAATGCAGCATATATTGAAAGAGAAAAAATGAGGAGAAACATTTCTTCTTGTTGTGCCTTGCTACATCAACTGGAGTATGGTGCAGCATTCATACACATCTCCAGATTCATGATTTCTGATGAATTTGAAGATGTGTATTGGTGTATGGGTATTGTGTTCAAACACCCACAGCAACACCTATGGAACGCTCCTTTAATCCAAAGTGGTGTGTATGATGAGCTTGTATTTACATGGAGAACTAAAGCTACACAGGGTGCCTTTTCCTCTCCTTGCAAACATGAAGGAGTGTCTGGCGCCATCACTATGTTACAAAAAGTGACATATTGTCGGTATAGGATACTTCTAAATTTTCCCCATTAGTGGGAGAGTGCCTGGCTGAATTTATAAGTGTTTGGGTTTTGGCGCAGTGTTTGGATCAGTACATGGTGCTGGATGGCTAAATGGAGGAGTGCATAGGGAGTGACAGGGTGTTTGCTGGAGTGTCAGAATACTGACTGGGGAATTGAAGATGTGAAAGATAAGTGCATAGGTGGTTAGAGAAATGCCTGCATAGTGGATAGGGGCTTGTAGCAGTCCATTTGCGAAAGCCTGGATCACTGCATAAGTATGTGGGTACTTATTCAATGATTAGAGTACAGCAAAGAGAATGCCTGGGTGAATTTATAAGTGGTTGCATTTTAGAGCAGTGAGAGGAGCAGTACATGGTGCTGAATGGGTGACTAGAGGAGTGCAAGTGGAGTGACAGAGTTTTTGCTGGAGTGCATAGACACTGACTGGGGAATTCAAGGTGTGAAAGATAAGTGTGTAGGTGGTTAGAGGACTGCATGCATATTGGACAGAAGTCTGTAGCAGTTCATATGCTAAGGCCTGGATCACTGCATGAGTACCTGGGTACTGACTCAATGATTAGAGTACTGCAACGAGAATGCCTGAGGGAATTTATAAGTGGTTGGTTTTTGGCACAGTGAATGGATTAGTACATGGTGCTGAATGGGTTACTACAGGAGTGCAAGGGGAGTGACAGGATGTTTGCTGGAGTGTATGGATACTGACTGGGGAATTATAGGTGTGAAAGACAAGTGTATAGGTAGTTAGAGGACTGCATGCAGATTGGAAAGGGGTTTGTAGCACTCCATATACTAGGACCTGGATCACTGCAAGAGTATTTGGGTGCTGACTCAATGAATAAAGTACTGCATGAGTACCTGGGTACTGACTGAATGATTAGAGTGCTGCAAAGAGAATGACTGTGTGAATTGATATGTGGTTGGGTTTTGGGGCAGTGAATGAATTAGTAAATGTTGCCGAATGGGTTACTAGAGGAGTGCAAGTGGAGTGACTAGGTGTTTGCAGGAGTGTTTGGACACTGGCAGGGGAATTGAAGGTGTGAAAGACAAATGTATAGGTGGTTAGAGAACTGCATGCATAGTGGATAGCTGTTTGAAGCAGTCTATGTGCTAAGGCCTGGATCACTGCATGAGTACCTGGGTACTGACTAAATGATTAGAGTACTGTAAGGAGAGTGCCTGCATGAATTTAGGTTTTGGCGCAGTGAATGGATTAGTAAATGGTGTTGAATTTGTCACTAGAGTTGTGCAAGGGGAGTGCCAATGTGTTTGCTGGAGTACATGGACACTGACTGGGGAATTGAAGGTGCGAAAGATAAGTGTGTAGGTGGTTAGAGGACTGCATGCATAGTGGATAGGTGCTTGAATCAGTCTATGTGCTAAGGCCTGAGTCACTGAATGAATACTTGGATACTGAATGAATGATTAGAGTACTGCAAGGATAGTGCCTGGGTGAATTTATAAGTGGTTGGGTTTCGGCACAGTGAATTGATTAGTACATGGTGCTGAATGGGTCACTTGAGGAATGCAAGGAGACTGACAGGGTGTTTGCTGGAGTCCTTGGACGCTGATTGGGGAATTGAAGGTGTGAAAGATAAATGTGTAGGTGGTTAGAGGACTGCATGCAGAGTGGATAAAGGTTGGAAGCAGTGTATGTGCTAAGGCCTGAGTCACTGCATGAATACTTGGGTACTGGTTGAATGATTAGAGTACTGAAAAGAGAGTGCCTGAGGGAATTTATAAGTGGTTGACTTTTTGCGCAGTGAATGGATTAGTACATGGTGATGAATGGGTCAGTATAGGGGTGCAAGGGGAGTAACATGGTTTTTGCTGGAGTGTATGGATACTGACTGTGGAATTGCAGGTGTGAAAGACAAGTGTGTAGGTGGTTAGAGGACTGCTTGCATATTGGACAGGTGTGTAGCAGTCTATATGCTAAGGCCTGGATCACGGCATGAGTACTTGGGTACTGACTCAATGATTAGAGTACTGCAACGAGAATGCCTGAGTGAAATTATAATTAGTTGGACACTGACTGGGAATTGAAGGTGTGATAGACAAATGTGAAGGTGGGTAGAGCATGCATGCATAGTGGATAGGTGTTTGAAGCAGTCCATGTGCTAAAGTCTGGATCACTGCATAAGTGCTTGGGTACTGATTCAATGATTAGAGTACTGCAACGAGAATGCCTGAGTGAAATTATAAGTGGTTGAGTTTTGGCACATTGAATGGATTAGTACATTGTGCTGAATGGGTCACTAGAGGAGTGCAAGGGGAGTGACAAGGTGTTTGCTGGAATGTATGGACACTGACTTGGGAATTGCAGGTGTGAAAGATAAGTGTGTACATGGTTAGTGGACTGCATACATAGTGGATAGGGGTTTGAATCCGTCTATGTGCTAAGGCCTGAGTCACTGCATGAGTACTTGGCTACTGACTGAATGATTTGAGTGCTGCAAGGAGACTGTCTGGGTGAATTTATAAGTGGTTGGGTTTTGGTGCAGTGAATGGATTAGTACATGGTGTGGAATGGGTCACTAGAGGAGAGCAAGTGGAGTGGTAGGGTATTTGCTGGAGTGTGTGCACACTGACAGGAGATTTGAAGGTATGCAAGATACGTGTGTAGGTGGTTAGAGGACTGCATGCATAGTGGATAGGGGTTTGAAATAGTCTATGTGCTAAGGCCTAAGTCACTGCATGAATACTTGGGCACTGACTGAATGATTAGAGTACTGCAAGGAGAATGCCTGGGTGAATTTATAAGTGGTTGGGTTTTGGCTCAGTGAATGGATTAGTACATGGTGCTGAATGGGTCACTAGAGGAGTGCAAGGGGACTGATAGTGTGTTTGCGGGAGTGTGTGGACACTGACTGGGGAATTGAAGATGTGAAAGACAAATGATTAGGTGGTTAGAGTACTGCATGCATAGTGAATAAAGGTTTGAAGCAGTCTAAGTGGTAAGGCCTGAGTCACTGCATGAATACTTGGATACTGACTGAATATTTAGAGCACTGCAAAGAGAGTGCCTGAGTTTTGCTGCAGTTAACGGATTAGTGTGTGATGCTAAATAGTTCACTATAGGAGTGCAAGGGGAGTAATATGGTGTTTGCTTGAGTGTATGGATACTGACTGGGGAATTGAAGATGTGGTTAGAGGACTACATGCATATTTGACAGCGGTTTATAGCATTCCATGTGCTAAGGCCTGGATAACTGCATGAGTACCTGTGTACTGACTGAATGATTAAAGAACTGCAAAGAGAATGTCTTGGTGAATTTATATGAGGTTGGGTTTTGGCGCAGTGAATTGATTGGTATATGGTGCTGAATGGGTCACTAGAGGAGTGCAAGGGGAGTGACAGGGTGTTTGATGGAGTGCATGAATGCTTACTGGGGAATCACAGGTGTGAAAGACAAGTGTGTAGGTGGTTAGAGGACAGCATGCATGTGGGCAGAGGATTGTAGCAGTCCATATGCTAAGGCTTGGATCACTGCAAGAGTACTTGGATACTGACTCACTGAATAAAGTACTGCAACGAGAATGCCTGAGTCAAAGTATAAGTAGTTGAGTTTTGGTGCAGTGAATATATTAGTACATGGTGCTGAATGGGTCACTAGAGGAGTGCAAAGGCAATAGATCTTTAAGCAGTTATGTGTCATGAACAACATGAAAATAACCACATGCTTCTGTCACAATGGTGTTAGAAGTGGACACAGACTCACAGTGCCGCTCGTGCAGAGGATCCGAGCGGTTTGCTGTCCATTTGCTCGCCACAGGAGTGGTTGGGAGCTGACGCTCGTTGTTGAAGTGAAAAGCTGTCCCCAAACGCCAGCCGCAGCGGAGGTGAGAGGCGCAGGCGAGCGGGACTGCGAGGACCAGCAGCCCATCTGCCATCACCAGCTGGTTCCTCTTCCCGCCGCGCCGCGCCCCCTCCCAGTGCCACGCCCCCCGCCTGGGGAGTACTTTATTCCTCGCGGCCCCCGCTTCGCGGGTGCCGCTCGTGCAGAGGATCCGAGGGGTTTGCTGTCCATTTGCTCGCCACAGGAGTGGTTGGGAGCTGACGCTCGTTGTTGAAGTGAGAAGCTGTCCCCAAACGCCGGCCGCAGCGGAGGTGAGAGGCGCAGGCGAGCGGGACTGCGAGGACCAGCAGCCCATCTGCCATCACCAGCTGGTTCCTCTTCCCGCCGCGCCGCGCCCCCTCCCAGTGCCACGCCCCCTTGCCATACTTAGGAGAACCCGCTCACGCGCATCGCGGGACGCGCGCGGGGCGGCCACCGGGGCGAAGACCGGGCAAAGAGCGGGCCGTTCTAGGCCGTTAGAGGCCGGTTGAGACCGGACCGGGCCACTCCTCTGACGCTCCCGGCCCTGTAGCTTCCCCCACATACTCCATAATGGCGACCAGAACTTCACGAAGCAAGTCCGCCCAACAAGGTACAAGCACTCTGGAAAACTTTTTCCCTAAGGCGAGTAACTTAGCTAGTAAATGCTCGTCAATTCCTGAGGCGCTCCTTGAGATGGGTCCAGAAAGTGTGTTTTTGGACCAGGGGGATACTCTTTCCACAGATGCAAGTACACCGGTCCCACTGGATGTTACCCATATGTCACTAATGGACAGTATTGACCAGACGATCGAGTCGGTCCTCCAGCAGTTAAGGACTCCCTTGACGCAGAGGGACAGGAACTCCTCTCGGCTTTCTGGGATCTCTGACCATCCTGCCATTCCGGAAAGCAGGGGATCAGTCTTGCAAGATGCAGGCCAGGTCGACCTGCTCACAGATTCTGTTGGCAGTAGAGTGGAACAGCCTCCCAAAAGGAAAAGGTCCAGGAAAGCAAAGAAGGCAAAGAGGGCCAAAGTCGATACAATAGAGCCAAACCAGACTGACAGTATAGACATTTCTGCCTCTCCTGATCTCAATTTATCAAGGTCCAGGTCGAATCACATGGGCTCTCCAGCTCCCGCCTCCCTATCCCTGCACCCGGGCCCTTTTGTTTTCGGTGGGGCAACTTCCACTAGCACTGACTCACTAGTCAAATCACTCACAGACATCATGAAGAATTTGCTAAACCCCATTGCAGCTAAACTGGACGCCATAGAGTCCAGACTGAAGGCACTGGAAAGTAGTCACCTAAGGAAAAGCCCTGGGTCAGCCACAAATGTGACAAATGCCCCTCCAGTCTCCCGGGCTTCCTCGGGGAATAGTCTGCTGCCCGTTGCACCGTCTCAGGGCACCAACAGGGTGCTGCCAGGTACAGACGGTGCGCTTGTTCCCCAGACGCACCCTCTGTTACCATCGGCACCTAGGCCCCTGTCCCGGCCCCAAGGAGATCAAAGCAAATTCCTGCGCCACAGATAGGGGTAGTAGTGAACCCTACTAATGGCCCCACTGATGGTCCCGCTCCCCATTTTGACAGGCGCAGGATGGTGAATTTGCCCCCAGAAGCAGTCCCATACACGGTAATCATGGTGGGAGTACCTGAGCTAACTGGTGACATGAGGGAGCCCCAAGACTCGTTACGAAATAAGGTGATAAGCTGGCTTAGTATCAACAGGCCGCTGCCTCCTAACCTGAAAGGCGAGGTCCTGATGGTCAGGAGGATCCCCTGGATCGGCCACACCCCAAAGAATAGGGCAGGGGACTGCATTATCATAAGCTTTAAAAGCCCCCATGTAGCTAACTACATCTCCAACTGGCTTGTAAGGCCTGACAAGTCCAATATTGAACTTGTCCCCCTCTCATACTTTTACCCAAATGTAAGCAGCAGTGAGGCAGGGGGGGAGAAGGGGTGGACTAGAGTAGGTTTGCTGTGGATGGCTCACGTTATAGACCAAGGCATCACCCACCACATGCCCAGGCAAACTTCATACATCATAATAGATTTTCCTGCCTAGACCAGGTCGACTGACCACAAACCAGGGAGACCTCTCCCAGCCCTGGGAAGAGGGTGGATGACGCTCAAAGTCGGGTGGGAGAGAGTATAGCCCCTGTAACTGAACCGGGCCTGCAGGATACTGCTAAAGTTGAGGTGCAAAATGGGGAGGGAATGGCTGCAGCTCCTGCGACTGAACACGGTCCGCAGGATAACGCCAAAGTTCGACCACTTAGCAGTGGTGATAGTCTGGGCTTACAGGGGTCTTATCACAACATTGGGACTGACTGTATTCTGCAACTCGGGGGGGCGGAGTTGGCTGGTCCATCCACCATCACGGAGTGCACTACTGCTTTGCCAGGAATTCAGCCACCCACAGCCCCTGGTCAACCCCCTACTGTAGGTCAAGGCCCTCTACCAACAGATCAGGGCTTGAGAATTGTTTCATGGAATGTAGCGGGCATTGCAAATAAGGAAGGCACACCGGAGTGGGACCATTTAGTGGGCAGTAGCGACATCCTCCTTCTCCAGGAAACGTGGGCGAGGGACACTGCAACTAGGAGCGGGTTTGAAGTATTTGAAATCCCTGCCAAATGGGGTGGGAGGGGGAGGCCGTCGGGTGGTCTAGCAATCCGGATCGCGAGCCACGCTGGGTGCCAGGCGGAACAGGTGCACACGTTCTCGCAGGACATCCAGTGTGTTCGGCTCACATGGCCTGGTAAACCACCATGGGCTATTGTGAACGTCTACTCGCGACCGGTTGCCGCACCAAACGAATCTCCAACCCTAAACGACCTGTCTTCCTTCCTGGGGCAACTCCCGGGAGATCTCAGGGTGGTGCTTGGAGGAGACTTCAACTGCCACTTTGAACCTTTGGAGGGCATGTCGGAGGGTGCCCTCACGGCCGAGGATGATTACTGGGGGGTCCCACCCTCGTCTTCCCCCCATCCCAAAGCATGGTCCCCCCTTGCAATACAACTTATGTCCCTAACCCTGAACTACGCACTGAGGGCTTGTAATGGTCGCACTCCTTCCGACACTCCCTCAGTGTGTACCTTTAATAGGAGGGGTCACGAGTCGAGGCTAGATTACATCATGTTAGACATTACACTCTGGCCCAAAGTCCTTGACTTTAGGGTAATACATAGGTCAGATAGCGACCATAATGCCCTCTGTCTAAATATTCAGTGGCCCATCCATTTAGCGGGCAAAGTGGTAGAAAACCCGGGGGGAGACACGGGGGAATTGGTCCTTACAACCAATAGGCTCAGGGTTAAGTGGGGAAAGCTTGTGAGCTCAGAAGAGACCATTAGCAAGCTATACTAGTTGGCACTCCCAAGGTTTATGGAGCTTGATGCACTTCTAAACGCACCAAGATCTCCGGAATACAATGAGAAACTGGGTGATATCCATCAGGATCTTGTAAGAGACTTGGCTGAGGTATTCTACCCGGTGGTGCCCAAGAGAAAGAAAAAGACCCATGTTCCCACCTGGTATACCTCCTCTTGTAGGGCAGCAAAGACTGAGCTCATTGCTGCAATAAAAGAGGGGACAAATAAGGCCAAGGTACGTGACCTTAGGAAATACTATAAAGCTGTGTTAGCGACTGCCAGGACCGAGTGGGACTGGAACCACTGGCATGATCTTCATGATGCCCTAAAAGTCAGGGATTCCCGCAAATTCTGGGCCCTTGTTAATAATGGCATAGGGGAACTCAAAAAAGCAGTGGAACCCAATATTGCCCCCGAGGTGTGGGAGGCCCATTTTGGGGAGCTCTATCAAGACACCAACCCCTGCCCTGACACAGCCCTGCCTGCGCCCTGTGGCACACAGGATTGTGAAATGGAACTATCCCTGGGGGAAGTGGAGGCAGCCCTGAAGCATTTATCATCGGGGAAGGCGCCAGGGTTGGATAGGCTACCTGGGGATCTGTTTAGGCATCACATGGACATCTGGGGCCCATACCTCCTTATTCTTTTCAATGCCATCCTAGGAGGTATGTCAATCCCTGGGTCGTGGCTGGGGGCAGAGATTGTCCCGATCCACAAGAAGGGATCCACTCTGCTCCCCGCCAACTACAGGCCTATTAGCCTAATAGATGTACCCCAAAAGCTCTTTGCGCGCCTCATCCTTAATCACCTCCTGGACTGGGTGGAGGACAATGACATCATGAGCCCCCTCCAGGCTGGCTTCAGAAAGAACACGTCGACCATGGACCAGATCTTCCGCCTTCTTCTCCTATATTGGAAGACTGTAACTATAGAGGGAGGAAGACTGTACATGGTCTTCGTGGATCTGAGGTCAGCCTTTGACCTAGTTCCCAGAGGGAAACTTTGGGAGGTTCTGCAGAAGCTAGGAGTGCCCCCCCACCTCCTCAGCATTATCATCAGGCTGCACGAGAACAACTATGCACAAGTGAGGTGTGGGAGGGATGGTAGGCTCTCGGGCAAATTTCCGGTCCGCCGAGGAGTCAGACAGGGCTGTGTCTTGGCGCCGACCCTGTTCTGCCTTTTCATCAACAGTGTCATTCAACATCTTGACACTGTTGAGGACAATGATGCCCCGGTTTTGGCAGGCAGGAGGGTTCCGGCAATCATGTTTGCTGACGATACCCTCCTGCTTTCCAAATCCCCCATGGGGATCCAGAGGGTTGTGAATGGTTTTGGCCTTTTCTGTCGCCAACATGGGTTGGAGGTCAACACAGATAAAACTAAGTTTATGATCTTCAATCCCCCTGCCAGAACCAGACCCAACCCAAAACTGGGGGAAGTAAGTCTTGAGAGGGTCTCGACCTTCATATATCTGGGGGTAACGCTACAAGAAAACTTAGCTTGGGACTGCCAGATAGCGAGATCAAGGCTGAAACTATCCCAGCTAGCAGGCGCACTCCTGAAGGTGGTAAATAAGTCCACCTTTAAGCCTGTAAGCCCGGCCCTTGAAACATACAGATCCCAAGCGAAGGCAGCAGCCATGTATGGCAGCGAGTTGTGGGGTCACAAAGCGGGGAAGGCATTGGCAGCGGTGGAAAATAGTTTTTTGAGACGCCTACTTGCTCTCCCGCAAGGTACGCCACTCCTCCCCCTAAGATTGGATTTGGGGATACACTCCATTGCTGAAGATCTCCTATCGAAACCCGTGAAGTTTTGGCACCGGATATGGTCTACCGAGGAACTGTATAATTACAGGCAGGACCTTACCCATGTACTGAGGCTGAATGGTAGCAACAATATCCCCTGGCTGGCCTATATTAAATCAGAATTGCTCAGTTTGAACTTGCCAGACCTTTGGGATGATCCAGCTCAGGGTTGCCAAAGGATCACGCGTAAAACTCTTGCCCAGCTCTACAGAAACAAAAACCTGGCTGACATGGATAATGCCCATAGCAGCGGCACCTTGACGGGACGTTTTATCGAATCCAAAAATTCTTACCTTTTTGAACCTTTTATGGATTTTATCTTTCCTCTTTTGGCGAGGAAACTGTTTCTGCAATGGAGGTTTGGCACACTCCCCACTAAAGTATTTACTCATAAATGGACCATAGGGGGTGACAAACTCTGTCCTTGCTGTAAAATCAAGGATGAAGATGATTTGCACATAATGTTTGTCTGCCACGCGTACCAGAGTCCCAGGAAGCGCTGGATAGCACCGATGTGCCGAAACCTGGGTTTTCGGGAGTATCAACAAGCCTACAGGGTCATGAAAACTAATACCCTGGGACATATTGTCTTTGCTGTTTCAAAATTCCTAATGGCAGCTTGGATAATAAGGAAGAAAATGTCCCCCTGAACTGGTACAACTGTGCACTCCTTACCCCTTGCAGTCCCTCCAGACTTTTTATATATAAATACTGTGTATTATTTATACTGCATTTTATTGTGTAATATATGTACTGTATTTTATTGCATCTTTTATGGCCTATGTGGCCGAAATAAAGAATTTTTGGAATTGGAATTGGATTCCAGACAAGCAAGACCATTCCCTGGACTTTACCAGAAGAGACTCACTAGTCTGAAAGGGGTTAGGTGACTGCATACATTCTACACATTTCACTACTGCACTCTATCGTGAATGCCTGACTTATTCTGCGAATGCATAAGCAATGACTGGGTACTAATACTACTGAAACTTGACAATAGGATAGGTTTTGAGCAGTTATATGTTAGGAAAGACATGAAGTAACCACAGGCTTCTGTCACAATGGTTGCAGAAGTGGACACAAGCTCACAGTGTGATTCTAGCCAAGCAAGACTATTCTCTGGACTTTAGCAGGTGATACTTACTATTCTGAAAGGGGTAAGGTGACAGCATAAATTCTATACATTTCACTACTGCTCTCTAGTGTGCATGCCTGAATCATTCTGTGAATGTACAAGCAATGAGTGCGTTCTGATACTACTGAAACTTGACAACAGGATAGATTTTTAAGCAGTTATATATCAGGAAAGACATGAAGTACCCACATGCTTCTGCCACAATGGTTGTACATGTGTACACAGACTCACTGTGTGATTCTAGACAGGCAAGACTATTGCCTGGACTTTAGTAGGAGAAACTCACTAGTCTGGAAGGGGTAAGGTGACTGCATACATTCTACACATTTCACTAGTGCACTCTAATGTGAATGCTTGACTCATTTTGCGACTGCATAAGAAATGACTGGATTCTAATACTACTGACATTTGACAACAGGATAGCTTTTTAAGGACTTATGTGTCAGCAAATACATGAAGTAACCACATGCTTCTGCCACAATGGCTGCGCAAGTACACACACTCACAGTGTGATTCTAGACAAGCAAGACTATTCCCTGGACTCTAGCAGGAGAAACACAGTAGTCTGAAAGGTGTAAGGGGACAGCATACATTCTACACATGTCAGTACTGAACTGCTAGTGTGAATGCCTGACTCATTCTGCGAATGCATTAAAAATGACTGGGTTCTAATACTACTGAAACTTGACAACAGGATAGTTTTTTAAGCAGTTATATGACAGCAAAGACATGAAGAAACCACATTGTTCTGCCACAATGGTTGCACAATTGCACACAGACTCACTGTGTGATTCTAGACAAGCAAGACTATGCCCTGGACCTTAGCAGGAAAAACTCACTAGTCTGGAAGGGGTAAGGTAACTGCATACATTCTACATATTTCACTACTGCACTGAAGTGTGAATGCCTGACTCCTATTGCGAATGCATAAGCAATGACTGGGTTCTAATAATACTGACATTTGGCAACAGGATAGCTTTATAAGCACTTATGTGTCAGCAAATACATGAAGTAACCACATACTTCTGCCACAATGGCTGCACAAGCACACACAGATTCACCGTGTGATTCTAGACAAGCAAGACTATTCCCTGGACTTGAGCAGGAGAAACACAGTAGTCTGAAAGTGGTAAGGGGACAGTATACATTCTACACATTTCAGTACAGCAGCGCTAGTGTGAATGCCTGACTCATTCTGCAAATGCATAAGCAATTAATGGGTTCTAATACTACTGAAACTTGACAACAGGATAGGTTTTTAAGCATTTATATGTCAGCAAAGACATGAGGGAACCTATGCTTCTGCCACAATGGCTGCACAAGTGCACACAGACTCACAGTGTGATTCTAGATAAGCAAGACTATTCCCTGGAGTTTAGCAGGAGAAACTCACTAGTCTGAAAGGGTTAAAGTAATTGCATACATTCTACACATTTCACTATTGCACTCTAGTGTGGATGCCTGACTCATTCTGCGAATGCATAGGCAATCAGTGGGTTCTAATACTAGTGAAATTGGACAACAGGATAGCTTTTAAAAACACTTATGTGTCAGCAAAGACATGAAGTAACCCCATGATTTTTTCACAGTGGTTGCACAAGTGCACACAGACTCACAGTGTGATTCTAGACAAGTAAGACTATTCCCTGGACTTTAGCAGGAGAAACACAGTAGTCTAATTAAAAACAAAGGCACCACATACAAAACCTCACAAATTAATAACTCACCTTTCAAATTGATTTGTGGATAAAGAAGTATCTGAAACACACACCACATTTTCTTATACAGAATGTCTGTAGCGCACTGCTCTTAGCAAAACAAAAAAAAATTACCTCTCATTCTGCACACATATACGTGTAAATATTCACATCACATTGCTTTCCACATTGATGCAAAATCTAACATACATTTCTATTGGTTACACATTCAACCCTTTCCAATTCACATAACTTTGAATCCTAGCCCCATTCTGCTTCATGCCTGTTACCGTAGTAACAGTTCATGGAACACTCAACTGAACACACAGGTCACAAGTTCAGCACACAATGTTGCAAATTCAAACAGCAAGTGTGCTTGACTTTTCCAAATATCAGCTTATCCTATGTAATGTTCCTTTCAAACAGTTTTTATTAACCAATATGAAACATGCTTTTAAAACACAGAAACATGCACCCTATTTTTCAGTCTATAATGTTCTCAAACAGCCAATCATTTCTCTTCTTTTTTAGAAACTGCATCTTATCCACCATTTTAGAAAAATCTTATTTTCAAACTTCCTATTTCACATACAGACACCTTCTGAATAAATCCAGACCTCCCTTCAAGATGTTTAGAGTGTGGTTTGTGGGACACAGATATATTTTCTGTAGCAAAAGGTATGCTGAAAACAGAAGTATTGACAAAGGTTTAGCTTTGCCAAATTGTAGACATTAAATGGATTGGACAGAGAGGATTAAAAAAGGAACAATTGATGCCATTGGTTAAATCCTTTTTGCATCTCCAACACCCTAACGTCATAATTGTGCACCGTGGTGGCAATGACCTAGGCACTTTGACTGGGGTAGGTCTGGAAATGCGTATGAAGGGCACCTTTGGAGAATGGATGTTACTTTTCCCCCAAACTGCCTCTGTCTATTTTTTCATAAGCCAAAGACAGAAATGAAACTGGTCCAATCAATTTTGTCGACAGATTGAGAAAGCTGTTTCTGCTTATCTCAGAGATTATAGAATGAGGTCCATTTACAACAACAATCTGCGTTTTAATAAGGACGTCATCTATAGGAGAGATGGTGTACATTTTACAAATGAGGGTAACAAAGTCTTTCTCAAACAATTTAGACTCTGCATAGGAACTTGAAGGTACCTTAATCTCCCAATAAACATAAGGGCTCTTTTTAGATCCACCCAAGATGTAAACATATAAGCTTGATGTATATTTAAAATATATACAACAGGGGGCCGTGCTCGGAGTTGCGCACTCCGTGTAGACCAGGAGGCCGTGCTGAGCGCCGCGCTGGCTGCGTAACTCCAAATTGAGCAACGAGTGTGTGGGTTTTTTTCAGTTGCGTCATATACGTACAATGTTACGTGGTTTGCGCGACCGGTATCCGGCCAGTCTTTGACTCCTGCTAACGAGCATTTGCGACACATGGTAATTACGGTACGCAATGCTGGTGCGGTGGTGGGTCCCACGTGATGTCATATACGTGCTGAGGCGCACTGGGTGCGCGACTCCCCCAAAAGTTTTAATATTCTAAACTGATATGTAAGTGTCTTTAATATGCATATTAGGCCAAAAGATTATCAAAGGTATTCATAAAAAAAATATATTTCTACTTGTAATAAACTACTTCTCTCTACTATTCACTCTCTACTACTCACTCTCTACTACTCTCTACTACTCACTCTCCACGTCTCACTCTCTACGACACACTCTCTACTTCTCTATACTGCTTACTCTATTACTCAACCTCTACCAGTCTACTACTCTCTACTACTCTCTCTACTATTCTATGACTCTCTCTACTACTCAGTCTCTACTACTGTCTACTACTCATTCTCTCTTACACACACTTCCTACTACTTGCTCTCTACTGCTCGCTCTCTACTACTCTCTAATACTCACTCTACTACTCATTCTCTACTACTCTCTACTCCTCACTTTACTACTCACTCTCTACTACTCACTCTCCACTACTCACTCTCTACTACTAACTCTCTACTACTCACTCTCTACTACTCTACTACTATCTCTCTACTACCTACTTTCTACTACTCTCTACTACTCACTCTCTAATACTCACTTTCTGCTACTCTTCACTACTCACTCTCTACTAATCTACTACTCTCTACTACCCTCTCTCTACTACTCACTCTCTACTACTCACTCTCTACTACTCTCTACTACTTACTCCCTACTACTCTCTACTACTCACTCTCTCTCTACTACTCTCTCTACTACTTACTCTCTACTACTCTCTACTACTTATTCTACTACTCACTCTCCACTACTCTCTACTACTCACGCTCTACTACTCACTCTCTACTACTCCCTACCTACTACTCTTTACTACTCACTCTCTACTACTCTCTACTACTCACTCTACTACTCACTCTCCACTACTCTCTATTACTCACTTTCTACTACTCACTCTCTACTACGCATTCTCTACTACTCTCTACTACTTACTCTATACTACTCTCTCCTACTCACTCTGTACTACTCAATGTACTACTCTCTACTACTCACACTCTGCTACTCTCTCTACTACTCACTCTCTACTACCCACTCTCTACTACTTGCTCTCTAATATTCCCTCTCTACTACTCTCTACTACTCATGCTACTACTCACTTTTTCCTACTTTCTACTCCTCACTCTACTCCTCATTCTCTACTACTCACTCTCTGACTCAATCTCTACTACTTTACTACTCTCTATTACTCTCTCTACTACTCACTCTCTACTACTATCTATTACTTGCTCTCTACTACTCTCTACTACTCACTCTCTACTACTCTCTCTCTACTACTCACTCTCTACTACTCACTCTCTACTACTCTACTACTCTCTAGTACTGTTTATCTACTACTCACTCTCTACTACTCATTCTCTACTACTCTCTACTACTTATTCCCTATTACTCTCTACTAAACACTCTCTACTTCTCTTTCTCTACTACTCACTCTCTACTACTCACTCTCTACTACTCTCTACTACTTACTCTCTACTACTCACTCTCTAGTACTCTTTCTCTACTACTCACTCTCTACTACTCACTCTCTACTATTCTACTACTCTCTCTCTATTACACGCTCTCTACTCCTCTCTCTCCTACTCACTCTCCACTACTCACATTCTACTTCTCTCTACTATTCACTCTCTACTACTCTACTACTCTCTACTACTCACTCTCAACTACTCTCTGTCTAGTACTCACTCTCTACTGCTCTCTACTACATTATCTCTACTACCCACTCTATACTACTCACTCTCTACTACTCTCTACTAATTACTCCCTACTACTCTCTACTACTCACTCTCTCTCTGCTACTCACTCTCTACAACTCACTATCTACTATTCACTCTACTACTAACTATAAACTACTCACTCTCTACGACTCACTCTCTACTACTCCCTACTACTTACTACCAACTACTCTACTACTCATTCTCTAATACTCACTCTACTACTCACTCTCTACTACTCTCTACTATTCACTCTCAACTACTCTCTCGTACAACTCAATCTACTACTCTCTACTACTCACACTTCGCTGCTCTCTCTACTACTCTTTACTAGTCTCTGCCACTCACTCTCAACTCTCTACTACTCACTCTCTACTCTCTACCTCTCTCTACCTCTCTCTCTACCTCTACCTCTCTACCTCTACACCTCTACATCTACACCTCTAGCCTCTCTACCTCTCTTAACATGCACACATATGCACATATATATGTGTATATATATGCATTTATAGATTTGTATGTGTATGTACATATATATATATATATATATATATATATATACATATGCAACAAAAACAGGTTGCCCCATTGAGAATGGCCACTGGGAAGGAATCTCTCTAGGCTGAGGATGAGAGCATAAGTTCAGTACAGCATCTCTCTCATCATGCAGCTCTACTCGTTTCAAACCGAAGTCCTTGTTCACGAGCCAGGAATGAAAGAAGCAAAAAAAGCTGTGCAGGAAGTACCGCTTTATTAAATGACTATCCCGCCCATGTGGGCGTGTCACTCTGGCACTGTGCCTTCGGGTATATGCAGTGCTCACAGTAAGTATTGTCCGAGTAGATGATGTTGCTTGCTAGAATTATGACTTTAAAACACCCCAGTGGGCTGGAGAAACACTGGTTGTCACCTGTGCTGCCTTACGAACTCCACCAGTCTGAGCCTTGCACTTCTGAATCGGCGACCGGCAGTCTGGGCGCCCCAGATACACAAATGGCGGGCCAATCTCGTGACCGGGCCGGCCGCTTTAACATCCAACAAAAACGGGTTGCCCCATTGAGAATGGCCACAGGGAAGGAATCTATATATACATATACATACATATGTGATCAAGTCCGGTGTTACCGGACGAAACGCGTCATTTTTGTCTGAGAAGGGAGAAATAAAGCACTTTAAATTGGAACCTGCCGTGTGGTCCATGTCCTGATTGGGAGTTCATTTGGCATATACATATATATATATATAAACATTTATATAATCTGCATATCTATATAACTACAACTATAAATGCATGCATACATATACATATACATAAATGCATACATATGCATGTTTTGTACTTAAAAGTTTGAAAAACACTAATAAAAGGAAAGCTAAAAAGCCACACAATTACAAACAGAATTGCTTTAATTTAAACAAGGGTGAGGCCTATTGCATGTTCAATGCTTGTTTACTTTGGTTCCATCAAGAGGGCCTTCAGATGTGTTACACATTTGCCATGAATTCTGAATGTTAGCACTCTAGTTGCCCATTAGATCACTGTAGTAAAGCTACTGCTCACCAGGGAAATCTGCTGCTGGTATTCAAAGTGCATGTTCCAGTCTGCATGTCAGAATTTCTTTTATGAAATAGAAGAAGATTTGAGAAGTAACTCAAAATGTGCCCTCATTTTACTTTCTGCAGCACTAATCATACTTTCTATGGCAAAATGAGCCCCCTCATTTTGTTCCTTTTAACATTAAATTATTTAGGAGTCACCACTTTATTCCAATCAAGATGGCTTCATGTGTGCTATTCTTTTGTCATTAGTAAGGCTGTTAGCACTCAGTTGTTCTTCAAAACACTCTTTGAAGCTGCAGTAGAACACAAAGGAATCAACTGACAGTCTCTGCCCTTGTTGGATGTACATGTTTTACTGAGAATGTCAGACTTCATTCACACATGACAATAATGTGAATTTACAAAAAATATGCTCTCAGTTTAGCTTATAGATCACCTTCCAAACCTGTGTGGGAAAAGCATGAGAAAATAGTTTTCTCTCAAACAAGATTCATGATATCCCAGCAGAAGGCGTTTTCACGTGGTAAAATAACATTAGAACACACCACAACTCTTAAAATGAGTATGGTACCATCAACAAAGGATTTATAATATAACTAAAGTCTTAAAACCTTCAATTAACTGCAATGCTTTTTAATGAGGTGCTATCATGTATTTTGGTCCCAAGATGGCTGTCAACACTGACAGTCAATCAGATTTCATGATGAGATGTGTGGTTAGGCTACACCCAGATATATATATATATATATATATATATATATATATATATATATATATATATATATATATATATATATATATATATATATATATATATATATATATATATATATATATATATATATATATATATATATATATTTTCCTTTAATATCTAAAAAACTACTGAACAGATTAACAACATTTAACAAAACGGCATGAGTCTGAACCAAGGACTACCTCTTTGCCAAATTTGGGGTAATTCTGTTCAGCTGTTCGGGCTGTAGCTGCGATTAGAATTTTCTATGGAAAATTGCATGGGGGAAACGCGTTTAGGGAACCCCACTTTTTTCTCGGCCCGGCTTGACAATTCCCCCCGAGACATTCAGGATAGGAGCGGACCGGAACTGGGAATAGAATGTTGCAGATTTCCAATGGAAAATAGGTCCTAACTATAACTATACAAATATATATTACCTACTGGCGGTCACCAGTAGGTAGTTATAGTTAGGACCTAGTTTCCATAGGAAATCTCCAACATTCTATTTGGAATAACTTTGGCGCTGGTGGACGAATCTTCGTGAATTTCTCCGAAAAAACGACCTACTCCACTCCGCCCCTTCCCTGAAATCTTGGGAGAGAATGGTCAAGTGGGGGTTGAGAAAAAAGGGGGTCCCAAAATGTGTTTTCTCCATGCAATTTTCCATAGGACCTTTAGCCAGGGCTACAGCCCGAACGGCTGAACTGAATTAAACCAAATTTGGCAAAACGGTAGAGTTCGGTACGTAGATTACATTTTTTTGTTAAATGGTGTAAATCCATTTGGTAGTTCTTGAGAAAATCAAAAGTAAAATCATAGATATATCTATAGGCGCTTACCATATGCGTACCTTCATGAGCACGAGCTGAATATTAATTGGCTGTCAACACTCCAAACCCCCACAGCCCCTGGGACCACAACCCGCCGGGGATTTGATAATAATGGTGGGGGCCTCTAAGGCCCCCCCAGCCCTGGGGACCACCACCCCCATGGCTTTTTTACTAAGTATGTGGGGGCTCATGGCACCCACGCAGCCCCGGGGACCAACATCGTCCGGGGCTTCATCTAAAAAATAAACCTGTGTGGGGGAGCTCAAAGGAGGGACAGCCACCCACCCCGGGGACATCCAACACCCCTGGGCTCCAATTAGTGAAAAAGGGGGGTCCAGGAAGGACCCCTAAGCCCTGGGGACCACCACCCCCGGGGCAGCCCCCCTCCTGAAGCACTGGATGGCCCTGGGGACCGCCACCCCCCAGCTCCTGCAGTATCCCAGGGTGCCTACCCCGGGGACACTGCTGTTTGCTATGGTGGTAGATGCAAAAATAACAGTTGATTGACAGAATGCAGAACAATGTCATACATTCACCCCAGTACAGAGATCTAGGCCTAAATCCATTGTTGTTTTGCACTCCACACCACCCCAGTTCAGACATGGCCATATGCAAATCAGCCTTGACCCTGTGCCTCATGGGAATAGTCCAGGTCGAACTGCCAAGCCATGTCTTTCCTGGACCGGAATCAAGCATCCTAGGACCGTTTTATGGCTATCAGCCATCTTCAAACAGGAAAGCTTGACTCCAGTGGTGTGGAGAGCATGGGATTCACGTCTGAGCATACCCATCCCACTCGGGTGACAAATGCCCTAATAACAGTTGATGGACAGAATGCAGAACAATGTCATACATTCACCCCAGTACAGAGATCTGGGCCTAAATCCATTGTTTGTTTGCAATCCACACCACCCCAGTTCAGACATGGCCATATGCAAATCTGCCTTGACCCTGCGCCTCATGGGAACAGCCCAGCCCGAACTGCCAAGCCATTTCTTTCCTGGACCGGAATCAAGCATCCTAGGACTAGTTACTGGCTATCAGCCGTCTTCAGCCAGGAAAGCTTGACTCCAGTGGTGTGGAGAGCATGGGATTCACGTCTGAGCATACCCATCCCACTCGGGTGACAAATGCCCTAATAACAGTTGATGGACAGAATGCAGAACAATGTCAAACATTCACCCCAGTATAGAGATCTGGGCCAAAATCCATTGTTTCTTTGCACTCCACACCACCCCAGTTCAGACATGGCCATATGCAAATCAGCTTTGACCCTGTGCCTCATGGGAACAGTCCAGCTCGAACTGCCAAGCCATGACTTTACTGGACCGGAATCAAGCATCCTAGGACCGGTTTCTGGCTATCAGCCGTCTTCAGCCAGGATAGCTTGACTCCAGTGGTGTGGAGAGCATGGGACTCACGTCTGAGCATACCTGTCCCACTCGGGGTGACAAATGCAAAAATAACAGTTGATGGACAGAATGCAGAACAATGTCAAACATTCACCCCAGTATAGAGATCTGGGCCTAAATCCATTGTTTGTTTGCACTGCACACCATCCCAGTTCAGACATGGCCATATGCAAATCAGCTTTGACCCTGTGCCTCATGGGAACAGTCCAGCCCGAACTGCCAAGCCATGACTTTACTGGACCGGAATCAAGCATCCTAGGACCGGTTTCTGGCTATCAGCCGTCTTCAGCCAGGATAGCTTGACTCCAGTGGTGTGGAAAGCATGGGACTCACGTCTGAGCATACCTGTCCCACTCGGGGTGACAAATGCAAAAATAACAGTTGATGGACAGAATGCAGAACAATATCATACATTCACCCCAGTACAGAGATCTGGGCCTAAATCCATTGTTTTTTTGCACTCCACACCACCCCAGTTCAGACATTGCCAAATGCAAATCAGCCTTGACCCTGTGCCTCAAGGGAACAGTCCAGCCCGAACTGCCAAGCCATGTCTTTCCTGGACCGGAATCAAGCATCCTAGGACCGGTTTAAGGCTATCAGCCATCTTCAGCCAGGATAGCTTGACACCAGTGGTATGCAGAGCATGGGACTCACGTCTGAGCATACCTGACAAATGCAAAAATAACAATTGATTGACAGAATGCACAACAATGACATACATTCACCCCAGTACAGAGATATGGGCCTAAATCCATAGTTTTTTTGCACTCCACACCACCGCAGTTCAGACATGGCCATATGCAAATCACCCTTGACCCTTTGCCTCATGGGAACAGTCCAGCCCGAATTGCCAAGCCATGTCTTTCCTAGACCGGAATCAAGCATCCTAGGATGGGTTTCTGGCTATCAGCCGTCTTCAGCCAGGATAGCTTGATTTCAGTGGTGTGGAGAGCATGGGACTCACGTCTGAGCATACCCATCCCACTAGGGGGGGCAAATGCAAAAATAACAGTTGATGGACAGAATGCTGAACAATGTCAAACATTCACCCCAGTACAGAGATCGGGGCCTAAATCCATCGTTCTTGTGCACTCCACACCACCCCAGTTCAGGGAAAGCCAAATGCAAATCAATCTGACCCTGTGCCTCATGGGAACAGTCCAGCCCGAACTGGCAAGCCATGCCTTCCCGGGACCGGAATCAAGCATCCTAGGACCGGCTTCTGGGTATTTGCCATCTTCAGCCAGGATAGCTTGACTCCAGTCGTGTGGAGAGCATGGGACTGACGTCTGAGCATACCCATCCCACTCGGGGTGACAAATGCAAAAATAACAGTTGATGGACAGAATGCAGAACAATGTCATACATTCACCCCAGTACAGAGATCTGGGCCTAAATCTATTGTTTTTTTGCACTAAACACCACCCCAGTTCAGACATGGATATGTGCAAATCAGCCTTGACCCTGTGGCTCATGGGAACAGTCCAGCCCGAACTGCCAAGCCATGACTTTACTGGACCAGAATCAAGCATCCTAGGACCGGTTTCTGGCTATCAGCCATCTTCAGCCAGGATAGCTTGACTCCAGTGGTGTGGAGAGCATGGGACTCACGTCTGAGCATACCTGTCCCACTCGGGGTGACAAATGCAAAAATAACAGTTGATGGACAGAATGCAGAACAATGTCATACATTCACCCAAGTACATAGATCTGGGCCTAAATCCATCGTTTTTTTGCACTCGACACCACCCCAGTTGAGACATTGCCGAATGCAAATCAGCCTTGACCCTGTGCCTCATGGGAACAGTCCAGCCCGAACTGCCAAGCCATGTCTTTCCTCGACCGGAATCAAGCATCCTAGGACTGGTTTCTGGCTATCAGCCGTCTTCAGCCAGGATAGCTTGACTCCAGTGGTGTGGAGAGCATGGGACTCACGTCTGAGCATACCCATTCCACTAGGGGGGGCAAATGCAAAAATCACAGTTGATGGACAGAATGCTGAACAATGTCAAACATTTACCCCAGTACAGAGATCTGGGCCTAAAGCCATCGTTTTTTTGCACTCCACACCACCCCAGTTCAGACATGGCCATATGCAAATCAATCTGACCCTGTGCCTCATGGGAACAGGCCAGCCCGAACTGCCAAGCTTTGCCTTCCCTAGACTGGAATCAAGCATCCTAGGACCGGTTTCTGGCTATCAGCCATCTTCAGCCAGGATAGCTTGACTCCAGTGCTGTGGAGAGCATGGGACTCACGTCTGAGCATACCCATCCCACTCGGGGTGACAAATGCAAAAATAACAGTTGATGGACAGAATGCAGAACAATGTCATACATTCACCCCAGTACAGAGATCTGGGCCTAAATCTATTGCATTTTTGCACTAAACACCACCCCATTTCAGACACCGCCATATGCAAATCAGCCTTGACCCTGTGCCTCATGGAAACAGTCCAGCCCGAACTGCCAAGCCATGTCTTTCGTGGACCGGAATCAAGCATCCTAGGACCGGTTTCTGGCTATCAGCTGTCTTCATCCAGGATAGCTTTTCTCCAGTGGTGTGGAGAGCATGGGACTCACGTTTGAGCATACCCATCCCACTCGGGGTGACAAATGCAAAAATGACAGGTGATGGACAAAATGCAGAACAATGTCATACATTCACCCCAGTAAAGAGATCTGGGCCTAATTCCATCGTTTTTTTTGCACTCCACACAACCCCAGTTCGGACATGGCCATATGCAAATCAGCCTTCACCCGGTGCCTCGTGGGAAGAGTCCAGCCCGTACTGCCAAGCCATGTCTTTCCTGGACTGTAATCAAGCATCCTAGGACCGGTTTCTGGCTATCAGCCGTCTTCAGCCAGGATATCTTGACTCCAGTGGTGTGGAGAGCATGGGACTCACGTCTGAGCATACCCATCCCACTCGGGGTGACAAATGCAAAAATAACAGTTGATGGACAGAATGCAGAACAATGTCATACATTCACCTCAGTACAGAGATCTGGGCCAAAATCTATCGTTCTTTTGCACTCCACACCACCCCAACCCAACGAGGAGGGCCAGGCCCTGGCGGATGGGGGCCCAGGGGGCCAGACGTGGCGCGGGAGGTGGGCCACGTGGCCTCCCTTCCCCCCAAAAAATATATAAAAAATTACAAGTCAGTCCCTGTGGGTTGGGGTCCCGGGGGCTGGAATTGGCCATGGGAGGGGGGCCATGCGGCCCCCTTCCTGTAAAATTTATTTTTTTTAAAAGATTTGGGGGAGGCCCTGGGGAATTGGGTCCCCATGGCGCGTTTGCAGAGGTGTAACTACATCCACATGCATACTGCGGTCCCTAGGGGCCAACTAGCTCTCCAGGAGCCTCCAGTATTGGCCAGGGGGCTCCCTTGCAGAGAGGTGTAAGGAGGCAACGCCCCTTTTACACCTCTCTGCAACGCAGCCCCCTGCCGCATACTGGAGGTTGCTGGTGGGCTAGTTGGCTCGCAGGCACCCCCAGTATGCAAGGGGAATTAGTTCCCCCTCTGAAAAAGCGCGAGGGGGCTCCGTTGGAGAGAGGTGCAAAAATGGGCGTGGCCTCATTACACCTCTCTGCAACGCAGCCCACTGGTGCATCCTGGAGGTTCCTGGTGGGTTAGTTGGCCCCCAGGGACCCCCAGTATGCAAGGGGAATTAGTTCCCCCTCTGCAAATGCGCCAGTGGGCTGCGTTGCAGAGTGGTGTAATGGAAAGGGGCGACCATTCGGTCCCCCCGAACGTATGGTGGAGTACCACGATCCCCCCGGGAAGCCATCTTGGGCGGGAGGCGAGTCTCGGCTGGTATGCCCGAAGCGGCGTAGCCGGGGCGCGCCTTTTCCCGCCCTGGAGTGGGTTGTCCTAGACACTGATGCAGCTGGCCACGCCCTCGGAGGCAGGCGGGGGCGGGTTTACGCCCGCCCTGAAGACGGATAAAAGGAGCAACAAGCCAAGAAAGCATCCTCTTGTTCCTGTGCTCTGAAGCTGCACCTCCCCGCTGCACGTGAGCTCGAGACGGAACGAAGAGCCAATTTTGACCCACCCACCAGCCCCTGAGGAACAGCGAGTTGTTTTGAATAAAGTTTTGATGTGGTAACTCTATTTCTTACAGGTTGTGGTGATTGTCGTGATATTTTGAGTATGCAATAAAGAATGGTCATTTTTTCAGTATGTTTTTCAAATAAAGTAATTCTGCTTAGTGTTGATCAGTAATCATGCTTGTAATAGTTATGATTGTTTTGTAATTTAGTAATTTAGGTAAATTGTCGTATTTATTTTGGTCAGGCGGTAAGGTCATGATCGGTGAGCAGTAATTGGAAGATCCCTATGGGGGGGCGTCACCCATTACGGATGGGAGCGCTCGGGGGAGGTAGCCATTGGCCCCTCAACGGGGAGGCGGTCCCTTCTAAGGATAGGCCGCCGGAAGGAAAGGAAAGGTGGTCAAGGCCCCTTCCTGGATAGGAGGGGCTACGGGCCCTCCTGGGGAATTTCCCGGGGCCAGGACATCTGCGACGGCAGATGGGGTAAGTTGTGTGGGGTTCGGGAGGGGGTTTACGCTACCTTCTAGACACCTCACACGAGTCCTCGGACGACCGTTAAATGGCGTCGAGTTCATTGGGGCCCCCGTCAAGTTCAAGGGAAATTGGTAGATGCACTTGAGGTACGCCTCTGTGCGGTCGATCCCCTCACAAGTGAGGGGGGGTATTTCTGGTTTAGGGATCTGACACCGGTTACGACCTTGCCGTTGGCCCTTAACGTTAGGATGTACAATTTCAAGTCAAATGTTTTGTAGGATGTTAGTTCGGCTAGGAGAATCTTTGTATTAGAGATCTGTTAAGGTTAGCCAAACATCGTAATGTGGAAATGAAATTGTACATAATATGAAACTGTTATTTTAATGTTTTGATTTTGTTTCATATTTTAATAAATACGGCCGGGAGGGTCACTCCCTCCCGCCTTCCAAAAGTTCAGAACCGTTTCCGGTTTCCCATCCTTGGGGATTGTGTTGAGAGGGGGTGGCGGGTATCTCAGCCATATGAGGCCACACCCCTTTTTACCCCTTCCTGCAGAGCAGCCCCCTGGCGCATACTGGAGGTTCCTGGTTGGCTAGTTGGCGCCGAGGGACCCCCAATTTGCAAGGGGACTTAATCCCCCAACTTAGAACACACTACAGGGCGCGTTTGCACAGTGGTGAAGGTAGGGAGCAGGATTTGAGGTGATGTAAGTTCAAACCTGCCCTGTGGCGCATTTTAAGTTGGGGAATTAATTCCTCAACCTAAAATGTGCCACAGGGCGTGTTTGCACACATGTTACCTCAGGGCCCTCCCCCTTCCTTCACTATTGTGCAAAATATTCCTGTAAAATCAGCCGAACTACCAATTCTGATTTACTCACCTGTTATCACAAGAGACGTCAGTGCTGCATCTTTCAGCTCACTACTGATCCTGAAAAGTAATTCTAACCATATTTACAGTAAGTTGAATTTCCTTCCAAAGGCTAACATTGACTGGTTTCACTTGGAAATTTTTCTAAGTGTGGAGTTTTGGAACTGTAAAAAATTCCTCTAAAATCAGCCGAACTACGAATTCCGATTTACTCACCTGTTATCAGGATAGACCGCAGTGCTGCATCATTCAGCCCACTACTGATCCTGAAAAGTAACTTTAATCATAGTTACAGTAACTTGAATTTCCTTCCATAGGTTAACATTGACTGGTTTCACTTGGAAATTTTTCTAAGTGTGGAGTTTTGGAACTTAAAAAAAATCCTCTATAATCAGCCGAACTATGAATTCCAATTTACTCACCTGCTATCAGGTGAGACCTCAGTGCTGCATCTTTCAGCTCTCTACTATTCCTGAAATGTAAATGTAACTGTACTTACCAGTAACTTGAATTTCCTTCCATAAGATATCATTGCCTGCTATATAAAATATATATGAAATACAAAAATATTAAAAAGAAAAAATATTACAATTTCAATATTTTTAAAATCATTTTTTGTTCAATTTATATTAAAAATATGTAATGTAATTTAAAAAAATATATATCTAAAAATAAATACTTTTAAACAATGTAGTAAATTAGTATAAAAAAATAATAATTAATACATTTTAAAATTATCATTTACAAAACCTTTGAAATTGACTGAAAAAACCATAGGTTTCAGCCACGTTATAGTTAGGAATTAGCATGTAAAAAACCTTAGAAATTCACTGAAAAAACCATAGGTTTCACACATGTTATAGTAAGCTGAACATTTCACTCATTCAAAATCTTTGAAATTCCCCCGTTATTTTTACATTACTCATGACATGGTCTGTGACATCACAGATGACATCTCAAATGACATCACTGATGACATCACTGATGAAATCATCCTTATGAAAGAGTGGCAGACCTCCTCTCACCCTAATATAACCCTTGATACACACATTCAAAAATAGAAACTAAAACATTTAAAAAAATGGAGATACCAATACCAGTTACAACAACTTATTCAGTAAATCCACCACCTCCTTACACATCCACTTATTCACCAACAGTTCTATAGTCACTCATACATGTACTCAATCATATATAGTCATACACCTAAACATCCTGTTACACATCGACACTCATCCATAGAGTTACTCACACACATACTCACACATGCAAGTAAACTATCAAACATCCATTTATTTCCATATACAGCAATACACACACCACTGCACTTACTTCTACAGAAACATACACATACTTACTCGTTAAACAATCACTTATAGAAACTCATACTTATTTATACAGGAACTCTTCCAATCTCTTACTCTCACATATACTCAGTTATATACATCAATACTCACATTTACTATTTTAAAACATATGTAGATAAATAATAAAGATACTATTGAGACAGTCATTCACTCACTAACACACCCATACACAAACTCATCCAAAAACTGAGAAATGTGCGTTGGGTGCATGGATCCGCTGTAATAAAAAAATAAAAAAACAGGGGCTCCTGTGCTTGTTTAAAAATTGGCTACCTGGGAGGGAAAATCCCGGGGTTTAAATTTACATTTGATGGGGGTCCAGATGGGCCATGTAGCCTGGGGACTGCCATTCATCTGTGCTACAAAATAAATGGGTGGAGGAGCTCAAAAGTCCGCCTAAGGCCCGGGGATTACCACACTCCGGGGCTTTTTATACTTTATGAGGTGGGCAGCATGGTTTCTATTCTTGAGCAGTTGAAAGCCTTCGGGAACACCACCCCCCAGGAGCGGCTTCTGCTGTGTCTTGGGTATCTAACCCCAGGACACTGCTGTTTGCTATGACAAGGCAGGAGTCGAGGTTCCTGCTGTGTCATAGCAAGCTTGAGGGCATATTAACAAGTGCCATTTCGCTTAAATTGGGTGAAAAATATATTGTCCTCTTTACTAGGTGACTCTAGGATGCATTAATGCATGTTAGCAGCCGGTTTACTAAGGGCTCACCTCGTATCTCCAATGAGGTGCAATGTAGGTGTTCTCAGTGGCAAGGTAGGTGTTTCTAGGAGTATATAAAAGAGTAGAGGAAGGTATGACAATAGCGTTGTATTTACAAGGCCGCCCTAGGTTTGAGGACCAATAGGAAAACTCTTGCTAATTGCGGTTTATGTTGGATCCTAACATCTGTTCTGAAGTAGACTTAAGCATGTTTAATATGCGAGGTGGATTGATATGTTGAGTCCACAGTCTTATATTAATAAGCTTTTCAGTTGCGAACATAAGTTATCGCTGTATTTTTCGCAATATTGGGGGCATATTTACAAGGACAGCGTTAAAACTATCGTTGCTTTAGGGTTAGGAAAGTGTTGTTAAAGCGGCCATAAAGACTCAATAATAGTCTTTTGAGAATTTGTGAGAATTCCAATAGAAGCCCAGTTTTACACCAGAACATGTTAATGCTGTCCTTGATAATTTGCCCCCAAATTTGCTATGACAGGGCGAGAGCCTCAGCTCTCACTCTTGCATAGCAAATAGCAATGTTGAAAAAATCTTCCTGTAAGATAACAAAGGAATTTGAAGTCCATTATCGCCCTTTTAGTTGTAGTTTGCTGCCATTGAAGCAGCAACAATTTTAACGCCGTCCTTGTAAATATGCCCCGAGGTTTTGTAATGTCGACAATCCCGTCTCCCATTTAACCCCTTCGCTGCGGGGTGTTTTCCCCCTGCTGTGCGGGGGGCGTGCGCAGCTCCCTCATGGTGGTGACGAGCTGAGCTCGACGAGCTGAGCGCATCACAGCCGTACCCGGGTAACTACCACCGCCTGCAAACGTTCCAACGGCCGTGACAAGCTCAGCTCGTCATGAATACAGCTCAACTGTACGCCATGACGAGTTGAGCTTGTCACCAGCATGGATGAGGTTAAATAGGCACAAAGTATTTAGTGAAGTGCATTGTGAATTGGGAAGCAATACTGTCTAATTGTGATCGATAAAGAATTCCAAGAGTTGTGGACTTCTTTTGCTCGTAATGTACATGGAGCAGATTTACAAGTTCTTTGCGTCACTATTGCATCACTTTTAACATGGGAAAAGTGATGCGAAAGTGGTGCAAGGGGCTTGTAAATCTTCTACACAGTGTTCTGTCTTAGGTTGCTTTTCTCTCTGTCATGTAGAAGATCCTGGGTACATATAACGGTTTCTGTACAGCCAGTACCTTTCAACCCCACCCCCAAACTGTTTACTGCCTGTTACCAGAGTAACAGTTCATGGAACACCTAAGTGAGCACACAGGTTACAAGTTCACCACACAATGTTGCTAATCCAAACAGTTACTGTGCTGGAGTTTTTAAAAATGTTCATAGGAACCGTTAATCGCAGCTTCAGACTCTGGTAAAGAGCTGGTAAAGAGTTAGCCTCAGTATTATACTTTTAGTTATAAACATCATTTCTATTTTTAACTGTTTATTGTTTTCTAAGCATATCATTATCACACTAAATAATAGTGAAATGTTGTCAGAAAAAGAAGATGTATATACTTTTTTAATTAACTTTTATTAAAACAACAATCAATAACTAGAAACGTAACTTTAAGATAACAATATAATAAATAACTAGAAACATAGGTTAACATAACAATATAATAAATAAAATATGAAATGGACTCCAATAGAAGGAGGGTAGGTAATCTGCAAAACAAAAATTAAAAACAAGTGTTTAAAATTAGATCGATGTGACTGAAGGAGGTCAAAGATGACAAATTAAGGTAACACTTGGCAATATTTGTTAATTTGCACGTCTGCAGTGTGCCAGATACTTTCCACCTCTCTTATAGGCCCGCGTTGAAGAGCTGTCTGTTCGGATGTAACTACTGCATCAGATCTACAGTATGGACCAACAGGTCTTTAAAATTATTCAGAGATGAGACAGAATTAGGTGAGAGATCACGTCATTATGCAGGACAATATTCTTTATTTCAAACGCATTTAATCAGAGGCATTGTGTATCTAGGCCGCTCTGCTTACCTTGTGTTAACACTGTGGCGAACAGAGTTCACAACATGAACTCTGCTTTGGTTTTACACTGCAGACTGTATTAAATTCAGCCTTGATTTTTGTATTGGCAGAGTTGGCAGCAGTGTCCATAACTTTAAAAGAGAAAGAGAAACAATGTGAGAGAGAGTGAGAAAGAGAAAAAGAAAAAACAACATTAATAGTGTGAGAGAGAGAAAGTAATAGATGCAGGAGTTAATACTGGAGAAAATCTTCGTAGCTCACCTTTTTGCCTCCGTTGTGTGTCCAAGCACGTGCCAGTTCATAGTGCACCCTCAAGTTTAGTGATCTGAAGGATAGTACAGAGTTAGTAATAGCAGAGTACATACAACTGCACAAGTATATTTCTGCTTTATGTCTTTGCACACTCAGGATACTGAATTACATCAACTTCCACTGCAAGGAGGTGTCTGTGTGCTCTTTTTCTCCCAATATACTATACCCCATGCACTCCCACTGCATAGCAGTGAGTTCTCATTACTCCATACCCAGACTGTTGCACCCCATTGACTTCCAGAGCCCAGTGGTGAGTCTTTTCTTGCGCACTCAGAGGCCGATTTACAAGCACCTTGCTACACTTTTGCGTCACTTTTCCCATGTTAAAAGTGACGCAACTCAGACTGTTGTAACCTATCTATTCTCACTGCCCAGAGGTAATTGTACATTTCCACACAGTCAAGCTGCTGCACACTATCCACTCTCTCCGCCCCCAGGTGACTTCTCATTACTTCGGAAACAAGATTCTTTTCTCACCTTGTGCCGTTGGCGTGATTCAAAGAGGGTGCACCACGTGTCCAATCAGCCTTCTCAGACGTTGTTATGATGGCCACACATCATCGCAGAATCCTCAAACGTTGGGCTTTGGAGGTGTTGGGGGGACGCCAATTTGTGAAACACAACCTGTAAGATAAAAAGGAAGTTAACATTGTGCGTCATTTCTTTATCAAAGGAGAGAGGAATAGAAAGAGTGACTGAAAAGAATATTCGCAGCTCACCTTTCTTCCACCGGTGTGTCTTTCACCTATCATCTAAAAGATAGTAAAAGAAAGATGTTATGATTGGTAATTGTTTCTACCTTAATATGGAGTAGAAGTACATCGCCCTTTCAACCACCTTCAATTAAAAAACAACTATCTGTCTAGTTCCAAATTGTTTAATAGGTTTAGATTTTTGTACAATTACTACAGTAGTAATGTTTTTTATCCGGTTGTGAAAGCAAGTGGTGCACAGTGATACATGTGGTTTCAATCATCACGAGCGACGGGCATTTGACCGACTTCAAAAACGTTCCTGCTATTGGAAAAAAAATACAAATGCAATAAAATACGGTAAATACGACTGCGTACGCCTAAATCGCTCCAGTGCCCTTTTGTACCCAGTCTGCTGTACACCTTCTACTCCTTCTCCTGCTGACCCAGGCCTGACTGCACACCTTTTCGTGGACAGGATACCTTCTAAATCATGCAGTCCAGCTCTGCCACCAAGAAGTCTCACATATGGTGCTGAGTCTTGATATAACTGTGGCAAAGGACATACTCATGCTCCCATCATCATCACAGGTTGCTCATCTGGAAAGTCCTTGCGGTACCACTAACTCAGTGACCAAAGAGGACACGCACGTAGTGGTGGGCCACCTTGTTTAGTGGTTTGGGCCTACATGAGGTGTCCAAACCGCTATGACGTGCCATCGCAGTGCTTGCAATGGGAGCAACTCAAAAATGGCGTAGAGCACGTGAGCCCCTTCTTTTTTATTTGTAGGGTCATGTGTGTAGTGACGTATGTGCTGGATGGGTGTGGTGTGGGTGTGTGCCATTCTGACAACTAGACCTGGAAGTAAGAAATCACTACAATGGAAATCTGAGCCATGTAAGTACTGTTGTTGTGTTTTCCTGGAAGAGTAAGTGAAGTTGGCTGAAATGACATATGCCGGTGCTGTGTGAGGCTGTGAATGATAACTCCGGAGCTATGGGCGTGGTTCTGTCATGAGCTATATGAAAAATCTACTGCTTTGGGGGTCCAGGTGGTAGTGCTGCTGTAAAAGATGGCGGATCTGATGCATGTCTGCGACTATGAATGTTTGTTGTACATTCAGTGGAGTGTTGTAGCTGTAGTAATACAGGGCTGTGAACGGTTTAGGTTGCAGTTTTTGGCACATGAAGGACAGATAATATATACGTATGAGGTCATTCAGGTATACTGTCGAACTTGGTGGTGGGAATCATTGTTTGAGACTTGGAGTCGAGTCCATATCCTGTGTTTGTAGAGTAATGACGTAATCAAGGCATGCCTGAATATGTACTATAAATACAGTGGTCATGTAAATTGTTGATATAGTTTTATGTCAACTTTGCGCTATAAAAATATGCTAAAATATACATTCATAAATTGACTATAGGTAAGATGGTTGCATACACTGTTTACAGAACAATATAATGGGGTAGGGTGCAGGAGAAGCATTTTACAAACATAATACATACACAGACACAGATAGATAGTTAAAGTGGGTACGGGCACGTCTGCTCGACTTTATCGTATTACGTTGCTGTTGGTAACAAGTAGAATAATAATCATGAAATTATACACAAATATTCAATCATAAATGGTTTATGACTTTTGCTGTACAAAGGTAGGAGCACTATATGTGAAATAATACTGAGAAGATTCTATCATAAAGGGTTCATGAGTTGTGGTGGACTACGGTAGGATTGGTTTGTGCGGTTTGTACCAGGCAGAACACACTGGTAAGAATGTCTTTTGGAAACTGAATTTTGCCTTAATAAGGTCAGATGGTGATTATTTATGGTGCACTGAGTTAGTGATACATCTGGTGCTCAGCGTGTGCTCACTCTGCGATGATGGGAGGTTTGAGCGGTCTGTATTCCATACATTGACTGTTGCATACTGGGCAGCATGAACTTCGAGGGGGGGAACTACCATCGATAGTTAACAAATGCTCTGCAAACTAGGTCTACTGATTGCTCTCCATAACAAATAAAACCAATGCATTTCACGCAGTGCATTCTAACTTTCTCGAAACGGGGAAGTATGTCTGGTGGCAATGTTGAAGGTGATGCCCCAGAGGTACTTGGTATTGCCGGTGTTGGAGGTACATTTTGGGGTTTGTGTTCTATATTCTTTGTGAACGTAGTTCACAGGATGCAGTGATTAATGGTGCTTGCGGATACTAGCAGTGCCACAAGATTATTTTTTGTCTGTGCCTTAAATAATTCAAGGCTAGATTCTGTACTGTCTGTAGTATAGATGCAAAGCTGAATTCAAGTAGTGAACCCTACTGTCCGCAGTGTACACGGAAGCCACTAGTCAGCACAGCTTTTTTTCACCTATTTTAACAAAATCTGAATACATACAGTATAATTGTCTCTGCATTAAGTCAATCAAGGATGCATTGCCTGTCTATAGTGTAGATGCAAATCTGAATTCAAGTTGTAAACCCTGTTGTCTGCAGTATAGATCTTAGGGTGAACTGCATCATCTGTAATCATGAATAAAATGAAAGATATAACATGTATAGAATACATTGTTGAAATATGTATGTTTCAGGGACATTATAGTTCAAATTATGACCTGTGCTGTCCACAGTGTAGATTGACTTTAAGTGTGTCTTTGCACTTGCAGCGTGAATTTTATTATTCAACTAAATCTATAAGTGATAAAAAAAATGTTAGAAGGAAGGATACTAAAGGGATATTGTATAGGTTTGATAGGTCTTATACCTAATTTGGTTTGCACTGAGTTAGTGGTACCTGAAACAACAAGGTTCTGTGGAGCCTGCAATGATGCGTGTTCTGGGTAGGCTGTACTGATAGTAATGTTTTTTATTTTATGAATTCAGTCTTAGTAATGCCACGTGACAATGATTTTTCATGCACTGAGTTACTAGTACCTTTGGTGCTTAGCGTGTATGTATCCTGCGATGATGCGTGTTCGGGGGGCACAGTAATTGGAGTAAGGTATTTTGTTGATTGGATTCTGCATGAATTCCATTTAAAGGGACAGTATGTCTCACTGTGACATAAAACTGTTCACTCTTCTTTGTGATGATTTATGGTGCACTGAGTTCGTGGTATCTTTGGCGCTGAGCTTGTACGTTTCCTGCGATAATGTGTAGTGCAGGGGGACTGCCCTTGGAGCAATGTTTTTTGCCTAGTGAATTCTGCCTTAATAAGGCTACGGGGAGATGACTTGTGGTGCAGTGAGTTAGTGGTACCGAAAGAACTCAGCATGTTTGCACCCTGAATGATTCGTGGTTTGAGGGGGTCACAGTGGTATAATGGCTCTTGTCTACTGGAATGCGTCATGTACAATCGTCATTCTACCTGAATCGTGAGCCCTCACAATGTAGATCGAAGGCAGTAGTCATCACTGACATCAAGAAATTATTTTTGTCGTATCTTTTAACAAAATCTGAGGACATAAAGTACAATTATCTCTAGCTTAAAAAAGTCAAGGCTATCTTTCATGCTGTTTGTAGTATAGATTCAAACCAGAATTCAAGTTGTGAACCCTGCTGTCCGCACTGTAGATCGGAGGCAGTAGTCAGCAGAGATATCGACGAATGATTTCTGTCACTTATTTTCACAAAATCTGAACACATACAGTATAATTGTCTATGCCTTACATAAATCAAGACTAACTTGAATGCTTTCCATAGTGTAGATGGAAAGCTGAATTCAAGATGCGAACCCTGCTGTCCGCAGTGTGGATCAAAGGCAGTAGTTGACAGAGACATCGAGGAATGCTTTTTTGTCACATATCTTAAGAAAATCCGAGGACACAGTACAATTGTCTCTGCCTTAAATAAATTGAGAATCAATTCAATGTTCTATGTAGCGCTGATGCGCTTCTGGTATCAAGAGGTGAACTCTGTTGATCGCAGTGTAAATTTGAAGGCAGTACTCAGTACAGACATTGAAGAATATTTTTTGTCGCATCATTTACCAAAATTGTGTCTGCCTTATATAAATCAAGGCTAACTTCAATGCTGTCCGTAGTGTAGATGGAAAGCTGAATTCAAGTTGTGAACCCTGTTGTCCACAGTGTAGCTCTTAGGTATTAGTCAGCATAGTTATAGATGAATGCTTTTTGTCACATCCTTTTACAAAATTGGAAGACATAGAGTACAGTTGTCTCTACCTTAAATAAAGCAAGGCTTGATTCAATGCTGTCAGTAGTGTACATCCAAAGCTGAATTCGAGTTGTGAACTCTGTTGTCCGCAGTGTAGATCGAAGACAGTAGTCAGCACAGTTATAGACGAATGCTTTTTGTGACTTCCTTTTACCAAATCGGAAGACATATAGTACAATTGTCTCTGCATTAAATAAATCAAGGCTTGATTCAATGTTGTCCGTTGTGTAGATCGAAAGCTGAATTCAAGTTGTGAACCCTGCTGCCCGCAGTGTAGATGGAAAGCAGTAGATGACACAGACATCGAGGAATGCTTTTGTATGACATACTTTAAGAAATCTGATGACAAAGTTCAATTGTTTCTGCCTTAAATAAAACAAGACTGAATTCAATGTTGTCTGTAGTGCTGATGTGCCACTGGTATAAAGTTGTAAACTCTATTGACTGCACTGTAGATCAAAGGCAGTATTCAGTACAGATATTGAAGAAGAATTTTTATCACTTATTTTAACAAAGTCTGAGGACATAGAGTAGATTTGGCTCTGCCTTACATAAATCAAAGCTAACTTCAATGTTGTGTGTAGTGTAGATCCAAATCTGAATTCAAGTTGTGAACCCTGCTTTCCGCAGTGTAGATCGAAGGGAGTAGTCGATACAGACATAAGTCTGCGGTGCTGTGGCGTTGAGTTCACAATGGGCATGTATCGAAGAGGCACATGGTCATGGCGGCAGCCATGTGGCAGGGTGAGGACCTTCACTGTGGCGGAGCCTCTTTTCTTTGCAGTAGTGAACCTTGCCCAAGGCGAAGGCTAATTATTTATAGTCTTACGCTGCATACGTTGGACCAGTCTACTCCGCTTCTGCTTCAATGGGGGGGAAGACAACACAGCTACATGACCGAAATATTCCCCAGTGTCTGAGATAATATGATTGTGTCCACGATGTAGTACACTACACATATCTATAGTATATCTACACACAGAAAACTATTTGGTTTGTGTATGGAGTTGTTTATAGCATATCACCGGTAGTGTTATCATTGTGTACATTATTGTTGATGAGCGAGTTCCTTCTCTTATACATAGTTGGTTGCCACATCTCTGAACATTGAGCTAATATGCTGTTGATGGGATATATTATTTTGGGAAGCTTCGTTGTCCTGTTTTGTGCTGCCTCTGAAGTAGTAGAGAGGGAGGGTTCAGGAGGGGTGGTTGTACTGGTGGTGGCACAGGGTATTGTGATTTTGTTTGGTTTCAGAAGTATATAATTGAGTTGGATGTTATTCACACAGTACATAGTCAACATCCTTACACTAGTTAAATGTTGATGTTAATTTGTTAGTGGTAAGTGGAACTATTGCCTTTTTTAGGTAGCATTGCAGATTTGGCATTGTGTTGAAAATATGGGGAAGTGGTGAACATTATAATTATGTTATTTAAAAAACCTTTGAAATTCACTGAAAAAACCATAGGTTTCAGGTAGGTTAGAGTTAAGAATTATCATTTAAAAAACCTTTGAAATTCACTGAAAAAAACATAGGTTTCAAGCAGGTTATAGTTATGAAATATCCTTTTAAAAAACTTTAGAACTTCATTGAAAAAACCATAGGTTTAAGGGGTGTTATAGTTAGCTGGACATTTCAGTCATACGAAACCATTGAAGTTCATCTGTTACAGTTAGTTGTACTAACGTAACTCTTGCGCCCACAATCCACTGTTGATGATGTCACATATTACGTCTTTCATGACATGGTCAGTGACATCACAGATGACATCATTGATGACATCTCAAATTACATCACTGATGACATCACGGATGACATCATCCACGTGACAATTAGATACACCTCATCATACAGTACTATAACCTTTTATCACTCACTGTAAAATACAGAGTACCATATTTGAATCCATTGACAGCAATACAAGTATCTAAAAACCCACCGAGTGATTCCTAGATCTACACTCACATCTAATCAATTAACTATTGATGTACTCATGCATGTTGTCAATGATCAATAAAACACTATCAATATACTTATACACCTATATTGTCATTACACACCTATTCATTTATGCAGTCATTCTACTCACTTTTGCAAACAATGTATCATATTTACATTTACTCAGCTACACACTTACCCAAATTGCACTTTATTCATATAGATACTAACTCATACTTAGTGTGTTATAAAATCACTATTACAAGTATACAGTTATCTATATAGTCACTCATGCAATCAAAGAGTTTTATGTATACTTACTTATATACAACAACTGTCACATACACTGATTTTTATTTTTTCTACGTTGTTGGACATGTACCATTGAGAAATATATTTGCTCATCACCACACCTAAAAAGATATTCACTCACCCAAACAACTATTATAACATGTATTCTTAACTTCATATACCTGCTGAATTAACTATTCACATATTTTTAGGCAGTCAGAGATCCCCCACCGAAGCACAAACACATTTGCTCTCCCATACAAATAGTCAGTTAAAGAATCAATAACTAATATAGATTTTCACGTAGCTAGTAAGCAACTGGTGCAGCAGTTTACACAATAGTAACAGTTAGAGAGAGAGGGAAAAACAGGGACACTCTCAGTCCCCCAGGTCAGTCTATGTAAAACAACAAAAGAGTGTCAAGCGAAATATATGTATAAGCACAGGGACAGAGAAGGAATCAACCTGAATAATTCACACTGGAAATCATTAGGGATTATTTAGAAGCCCTCACTCACCACCCTGGGTGGTGGCATGCTTCATCATCGGGCCCACCAGGAGAAGCCGAGTGCCTCCCTGGTGTGCTACAATGCCAAAATACTGTGGAGCTGTTTTTTTGTGACAATAGTGTGAAAAAATAGTGGTTTACAAATGTCAAGGAGCTGTACCAGAAGAAACATTTTTATTCAGTGGTCAGCCTGACATGGTTAAAATTGTATGTGTTTGGAAATCTACCAAATGTTATTTTGGATATTTCCACTTAGAGCACTCTAAGTGGAAATATCTCTCCAAGCTATGTGTTTCTCCCACCATCCCATGCTATGCTAATCTCACCATGGATGGTGGGAGAAACACATAGCTTGGAGAGAGGAAAACGATCCATATACCACAAAAGTGGTCTTATGGCTGAGATTTATCGACGATCTCTTCCTACTGTGGAAGGGCACAAATGAAGAACTGCTCCAGTACATAGCGATCTTGAATACTAACAATGTGGGACTACAATTTACATTTAACATCCAAGAAAAAGAAATAGATTTCCTGGATACCAAGGTATACATAAAAGAAGACAAAATACACACTACTCTTTTTCAAAAAAAGACCTCCACTAATTGCATCCTCCACCGAACTAGTTTCCACCCAGAGTCATTAAAGCAGAATGTACCCTATGGGGAATTTTTACGTATGATACGTAATTGTTCAGAACCGATGGAAATGGAAGAGAAGTTTGAGGAAACTACACAACGGTTCACACAGAGAGGATACAGTATTAAGACTATCAAACTTGGAGAACAAAGAGCAAGAAAAAAGACAAGAACTGAAACTTTAATTGAAAAAAAGAAAGAAAAAACTAAACAGTCAGAGGAAAACCACGTCTCATCCTCACATACTCCAAGGAGAGTGTACAAATCAGAAAAATTGTCACAAAATACTGGAGTGTACTTAAAAAGGATCTAGACATTGGAAATATGATTGGTGATGCACCTCTAATCTCATTTAAAAAGGCACCATCTCTTGGAGACACGTTGGTCAACAGTCACTTTATTGACAAAAAAGAAGAATCATGGTCACAAAAGAGACAAAAAGGCTTCACAAAATGCATATCATGCAAAGCGTGTAAGATTGGGAGGAACCTAAAATCTTTAAATGACCCCAAAGGACAACCATTTAAAATCAAAAACAAAATAACATGTGCATCTCATTATGTTGTCTATCTATTGGAATGTGTCTGTGGCAAACGGTATGTTGGATCCACCATTTGTGCTCTAAAAAAACGGATGTTGGAGCACATCAGAGCGATACAAAATAAAGACCAAATATATGCTATAGCCAAACATCTGATGACCCACAAGAATAAAAATTGGCAAGATATTAGATACTCAGGAATTGCAATGGTGCCAGAAAATGAAAGAGGAGGAAATCGGTTACAAAAACTGAGATGATTGGAGTCCAAATTGATAATAAGATTCAAAACTAAAGTCCCGATCGGTCTTAACGGGGACGAAGAACTGTATGTCCACTTAGAAAAAGACCATGATATATCTATAAGCAAGACTTTCAAATTGTAAATCTTGACTATGCCTTCCAATATCTTTTTTCCCATTTTCAAGATGTTCTAGTGTTATATTCCATAGTCTGTTAAAATAAATCAGGTTTAAATATTAGAAAAGGTACATACGCATGAAGTCTCAATCAATGAGCAATAGAAATGATGAGAATGAATTGTATATAGAATGTTTGAAATATGATAATAATACTTTTTTAGCTGGACAGTGCAGATTTGCCTGCCTCTCGGAATACATTTTGAACTGAATTTAAGTAAAGTGAAGTGTCAGTATTGAAAAATAGCATGTAATACAAATGTCTATCGTAAAAGCTGCCTTAATTTTGAATTGTGCATGTTTATATCGATTTCCCGTACAAATATATAAGCCACAAAAACAATATCAAGGACAAGCACTAAGCTATCACAGTATATAATTTTCAAGGAACTACTAATTCATGTTCCTTTAACAATTGGGCACTCAGCCCACAACCATCTAAAAGCCGGTAATTGTCATAAATATACAAACTCGTGGCTTGAACGTATGTAGGGAAATCGATAATTGGTTTTAACAAAGCCGAGTACAAAATACCCCTCCCACAATGCCTCCTAACTGTCAGAGTGGGAAGGAGGGTATAAATAACAGAAAGTGAAAACAGACTTGTAACTACCATGATCAGGAACATTTATTGTTCGAAACGCGTAGGTGAAGGAAGTTTTTCTGAGCTGGATTACACTGCTTTAATCATCCGAGAAGAGTGCGGTGTATTTTCTGAATTGCTAGATAATATATACATATATATATATATTATCTAGCAATTCAGAAAATACACCGCACTCTTCTATATATATAGAGGAGGCTTGCCACCACAGTGCCTGTGTGCAGTTTGTCCATAGGCCAAACCTGTTGTGGTCCAGGGTGTGGTGTGTGTGTGCTGATGTGAACTGATGTGTACTGGTGTGTAATGGTGTGTTTAGCGTGTCTTGGTGGAGAAAAGCTGCTATTTTTCCTTTTTTTCACTATCGCTGGGCTGTGCTGTTGAGAATATTGAATGGGGTAAGTACATCCTCCATATGGATAAGATAGAAGATACACATGCGCTCAAAGTTGCTAATATATCTTTTATTAAGGATGTGTTTTAAAGTATGTATTTGAAGAAGGCACTTTTAGTAATTGGCTATTTTATCATCTACAATTTCTGTGCATTTCTGTTCTTTTTGTGGATTGAATAGTTTTGTTTCAATGTGATAGAGGGAGAGGATGCCCATTTGATGTAGTGTCCTGTGGTGGTGTCTTCACTGTGTTATTGTGATTATTGGTACAGGTCTGCTCATGCCCAGCTGCCAAAAGGGGTAAGTATTGTCGACAGGAGGTCACCTGCCTAGGTCACCTACTGACAAAGGGGGGAAAGGAGACTAGCTCCTGAGCAAATTAAGTGCATTAACAACGCATGAGATGCATGACTTGCAGGAAAATGTTTTTTTTTTTAGCAACTAACACACTGTGTTTCTGTGCCTGGTACATGTATTGTTGTGTCCTGTTTTCTGTTGTGAGCAGACAGGATGGCTGTGTGTTTTATAGCTGTATGTTTTTCTTGAGTTATGTGCTTATTATATGTATTGTTGTATGCTGTTTTGCGTGGTAAGCATGCAAGACTGCTTGTTGTTGTATGCTCTCTCTCTCTTTTGAGCTTACCCGAGCTGCCTAGGAATGGTCATGCTGGTGGCCAATTCCATAAGAAAATATGTTGGACTCGCTTTAGCCATTCATTTCACAGGATGCTGTGAATATGCTTTTGAAGAAACAAAGACACAGCACCTCACTAGTGCACGTCACGTTGGCTATAACACAACATTGTTTGTCCAAATTGTCATGATTTAAAAAAATGTGTTACCTTGTTGTATAACATGTTATTGCACCTCCTTTCTGTAAATTGATGGAATTGAATTGGAAAGAAGACAAAAGGATGGGTAGACTAAACTGATGGTCCCTTATCAGACCCTTAAGGGGGACTATATGTCGGTAGATTTCGTTTGAATGCCCAGGGTGCACCATCATTTTTGTTCATATTATCACAACACTACATACCGTTGTAAAAGCATCACGAGTCCTTTATCAGATAGCTTGTGTAATTTAGCTGACAGCCCTTACTAGAGATGGTGAATAGGTTTTTCCCATGAAGATGATGCCACATTGCCCAGATCTTGTACTGTATGGTGCATATGATGCACAATACTAGGAGTGGTGACTGTATGCCCCCGGTAATTCTGAACCACACATTTTAATGATTACCAGTTTGAAGAGCACATAGCTCTACAGGAGCTTGTTTGCAACAACAAGTTTTGCAGGAAAATGTATGTACTTACTACGTTATGCTTAACTTGTCAGTTATTTACACAATAAGGATCTCTGTTAAATTAGCAGTTGTAGATTTTTCCTGTCACACCTATAACATGATAACATGGTCACAAAGGAAATATGTTTGTTGGCTTCCTCAAGAAAAATAATTTTAGAGGTGTCTGCAGTCCTGCACAGAAGGGATGGTTCCCAAAAGTTGAAGAAGTGTTGTGATCTCTATGACTTATTGAACACAAGCTTGCTAAGACAAGAAACATAAAAGAGCAGTTGCTTTGCAATTTCCTTTTTGAGGTTCTTCAGATGAATAATGTAGGGATATACAGACACAATGCTTCAGAGAATGTTTGTATTTTTTTTCTTTTTCCCTCAGAGCTTATTAAATAAATAAAGGCCTACCTCGCTGCTTGGGAGGGGGAAAGAAAGATTAATTGTGTAACATTTTTCAATTGCCAGTTCACTAAAAGTTTGTTTTAAACTCGCTAATAGGTCCTGGATGACCTTCAGTCATTTGGAGAGAAGCGGTCGGATGTGATGCACAGCCTGGCTGCTCGTATGGAACACCTATGAATACAACCAAAGCAGAGCAACAGAGCAAAGACATGCTGGATGAGGCAGTACCACCGAGAAGGAGAAAGAGTAAAACGGGCTATCTACAAGCCCCAACCTGTTGCCCTACTTGTGCCTCAGTCTCCGCCCATTGAGCCTAGCCGGTGGGCTCACCTGGTTGGAGCCTCTACCCCTTGGTTCATCTCGAGTCATACCCCCTTCTTCCTTTGACTCCTTTTGTGTAGGGTATGACATCTGCCTGTGGGAGGAACAGTGAACTAAGGTAGAATAGGGTTAGTAGGGACTGACTTTATGGATGAAGAATAGGGTGCGGGGACCCTGCCTAAGGTACCAGTTATAGAGTAGAGGAAGAGAGTTTCGTGCATTGCTTGGACAGTCAACTAACGGGGCAAAGGGACTCTGATTCCAGAGAGAGAAATACCTTGCTTTGCGACATGGGATATGGATCCGAGCTAGATGCACAGCTCCACCACCGGTGCTCAATAGCGCCTAAGCTAGATGAACAATAGGAGCTTACCAGTGTTGGCTCTCTGAAAGACACTGAAAAGAAGAGTTTTGTCCTTCCTGTTCCCTGGTCACCAGTTTTCGCTCCCAATCACCATGTATCCATTTTTAAAAAACTGGACACTGCGCCTTTTCTTGAGATGTTAGCTACCATTTGTCATATGTCTTCTTTTCTATCTCAGATAAAATGTGAAATAGGTATGAAAGCAAAAATGTACAAGAACTATGACATATGATACTTATGGTAGCTCTCTTTTAATATTTTTTTATTATTTTGTTTTCAGCCCTGAAGAAACTCCCTGGATGGGAGTGAAACGTGTTGGCTGATCCTTTTTTGTAAAGTGCCTGGTGATCTGTATTTTAAAAGAACGGATAAAAATAAATAAAGAACTTTTCTACATACATGAACAATATTTTCTCTGGACTTCTTTTTGGTGCGTCCCCGAAAAAATTGAGTAAAGTATCCTTTTGATCTGGAAAGCACAGCAACGTCAAACAGCAGCTGTTTTGGGGTTGGCAGCACAAAGATCTAAATACTGATTCTGGAACTGGATATTAGGTGCGGCACCGTTGGGTCCGCAGCTATATTCTCTGTGACCATTTGAACACCCAATTGAAGTGCACGTTGCATCCGTAGTTGTATATTGTGTCAATACAGGTATTCAGAAAAATCCTACTCCCTCAATGAGAAGTATCCCATGCATTCCAAAGTTCAGACAGCACAGGTTTCTCTTGTGACTATGTTTGTTACATTGGCTCTCCACCCAGGAGAGCATTGAAGGACACAACGAGATAATATATTTGCTAAATTCAGTTCTCCAGTCCATCTGGTGATTCTTATCCTACAAAAGAATACGTATATATTAGGCCGAGACCATCCATGATAGTTAGTATTAGAACTTAATTTTGTAGTCCACTGTATTTTCTGCCTCATCTACGAATTGTGCACATCCTCAGTTATAATATGTGACACGACAAAAAGACTCTTGTATGCGCTGTATCCCAGTTTGGTGCATTTACTGCATAGGTCATTAACTGCTCAGGAAAGGACATACATGCAGTACAGGTGCTGAGATCATGGTTCAGAAGAAGATTGATGATTGTTGGGCATTGATGTACACCTCTCTTAAGTCAATATGTCTTTTATAGTTTCCTTGGTTCATAACAATGAACATTTGAAGAGATTTTGATACAGTTTGACCATGACATAGAGTTGACGGACATAGTAGTACACCAAGGATATACACCTAGATCATCTGAAAAGGAGGTCACCTTGTATCCAGAAGATTACATGCATGTTGGTATACTTGTGCTATCTTTTTTCCCTTTTCGATTTGAGTGACTGTTAGAACTGGGGGTCTCTAGTTGGCAGAGGTAGGTACCACTGTCCAAATAGGGACCCTTGCTTCTAGTCAGGACAAGGAGATAACCCTCTTAGATAACCTCTGCTCGCCCTCAAGGTAGCTTGGCCTGAGCAGTCTAGGCTAACCAGAGGCAATGCGTAAAGTATTTGTACCAACACTCACAGTAACACAGTGAAAACACCGCAAACTGATTCCACAACAGTTTAGGAAAATAAAGATATTTATTCTAAACTACACAAGACCAAAACGGCAAAAATCCAACACACAGTTCAAGGATATGGTTTCAAAAAGAGTTCTTCGGGTTGTAATCAAAGTTCTTTAAGTTGTGATCAAATAATCCACAGATGCGTGAAAAGTTCACAGTTGCATCACGTTGACTCACAGTACCTTTTAGATGCAACAAAGTTCCACAAGCAGGAAGCTGGTGCGGTGGAAACAAGCGATGCGTTACTCCTGAGACCCTGGGGAGGCGATGCGACAGCCCCGCTGCAGCAGCGGGCGTGCGGCGATGAATCCGGTCTGTAAGGGGAGGAAGGCAGCTTGCGTAGATTCCGGTGCGTAGGTTCCGTGGGAAGTCTGTTCTCGCAAAGGCACGATGCGATGATCTCGTAGGGGCTGCGACGATCTCCGGGGCGACGATGTGCGGTCCAGCGGTGACCCTCTCTCTCGCAGCTCCTCGACGTGATGATTCTGCGACGATGTTCGCAGCGACGTGATGCGGTCCGCAAGCAAGCGGCGCGGCGATCTCACCCAGACGACAGGCTCTGCGACGACACTCGCAGCGATGTTCGATTCTCCCGCACCGGTCTGGTGCGTCCCGCAAACGAAGGGTGCGACGGCTCCGGCAGCGATGTCAGGCGCTGCGCCGATCTCGACCTTCGTAGCTCCGCAAGCGAGCGATGCAACACTTTTCAGCTTCACAAGTTTCTCAGCTTAGTCTCAAGCTTCCCAGCTCAGGTTCAACTTCTAGAGGCCCCACAACTGGATCAAGCACTCTACGAAGGACAGAACTCTCTCAGCAGAGTTCAGGGAGACTGGGGGTGAAGTCCTTTTGTTCCTGGGACTTCGGAAACAGGGAGCCAGCTCTTCTCAGGCCCTTGGAGATTCCTTCAAGACAGGGGACACAGCTCACAGCAAAGTCCTTCCCCTCTCCTTGGCAGTAAAGCAACAGCAGGTCAGTCCAGCAGAGCAACAGCAGGACAGTCTTCCTTCTTCAGAGTCAGCTTTCTCCTTGGCAGAGGTTCCTTCTTGATTTCCAGGATGATCTAATTTTCTGTTGTCAGGGGTCCTGTACTTATACCCCTAACGTCTTTGTTCTCTCTGTGCATGTGGGCCCTGAGCCCGGTCTGAACCAGTTCTGGGTGGATCCTGAGCACTTTGTTTTGCTGGCTGCATCTTTCCTTTCAGAGTGAGGGGCAGGGTCCTCAGCCGCCCAGCAGGAGGTGGAGCCAGCATTGTGGCAGGCAGGCACAGCCCTATTCAGCCCAGGTGCTAACTCCTCCCACCACTCAGGTTGCAATTGCTTCATTCAGCCTAGTGCTGACTCATCCAGCCTCTGGGGGAATTCCCCAGCCCCTGTCACTCACAAACCAGACAGTCAATACACAAACATTCCCAGGCACACAGAAGGGTCAGACAAGAGAACAGCAACTTTCTAAAAGTGCTGTTCTCAAACACAGGATTTAAAAACCACCTTTCCTAAAAGATGTATTATTAAATTCTGAGTTCAGGGATACTAGATACTTATGTCCTATCTTGTTCCTATGGGAAGAAATGCTGTTAACCACTGTAGCCAGCATCCCCCATGTTAACCTATGGAGCAAGATAGCCTTACAATAGTGAAAAACGAAAATGGCTGTAATTCACTACCAGAGCATGTTACCTGCACTAGTACATGCTCTACCTTTCACATACACGGCACCCTGCCCAGGGGGGTACCTTGGGCCTTCCATAGGGGTGACTGATGTGCACGAAAAGGGAAGGGTTAGGCCTGGTCAGCGGGGACGCGGACCAGGAGGACATGGCAGTTCTAAACTGCCTGTAGGCGCTGCAGTGGCAGGCCCGAGACACCATTTTAGAGCTACTCCTGTGGGTGGCACAATCAGTGCTGCAGGCCCACTAGTAGCATTTGTCATCACCGGCCCTGGCACACCCTGTGCACTTTACTAGGGACTTCATGGTGATACAAATATGCCAAACATGTATATCCAATCAGAATAACAATTTACATAGAGAGCATATGCACTTTAGCACTGATCAGCAGTGGTAAAGTGCGTAGAGTCCTATTGCCAACAACCACGGGTCAGGAAAAATAAGGGAGGAAGAAGCAAAAAGTTTGGGGATGATCCTGCAAAAAGGGCCAGTTCCAACAGTGACCGTGCATTTTCTTTCTCCTAATTTAGAATTGTAAAGACCCTACCTGCTGGTGAATAAAGCCTATTTAACCAACACTGCTAAAAGGAGGATCTGTTAGATTAAAAATTCCCTTTCCTATGATGCCTCTACCATGCGGATTTTGGTTAGCAGTGTATGGCTAAAGTAGATGCATTTGTATTTACGTTATGCAACCCACTGAGTTAGCTTCGCAACAAGTAAGTTTTAGTTAGCCAATGTACATCCATTTTAAATTTCGCAATCCACATTAGACTGTGCCTGGGTTAGGCCGCAGTGCTCATATTGCTTGCCTCAGTAGAACACTGTGTTTTGTATTATTTCTCCTGCTGTCCAAGGCTGTTTCCGTGACTTGCTAATGAATAAGATATTCTGCCATCACAAGACTAGATGAATGTGTAGCTACTTCCCCCACCTTAGGAGATACTGAAACCGAGGACTGTGGCCTTGTATTCATGAAAACATGTTCCCATCTGGCATGTGTTAACTCATCTCTGTGCTCCATTGTTCAGGTCCGCTCAAGCCAGTACTTTTCCACGGTGGGCAGGGTTGGAGATGGCTGGGAAGGCCTTTTAGCCTACTGTAACCTGTTGGGAAGCCTGTCCCCTCAGTGTCCATCTTAGGGGGCAGGTCTGACCGTGGATCTCATTGCAGAGAACTACTAATAAAGCCTGTTCATATTCTCTACTGTCTGACCTACTCTTCACTTGGGAAGGCATAGCAGGTGTTTGTGTGTATAACCTGCGAGTCCACGTCCTTGAGTACTCAGCACCACCTCGGTTCACTTTGCTGCCCTTGTGACATCACTGCCACTGTTTGCCACATGGTGCTGGGGCACAGCTCGTAAGTCAAATGACACACCACCCCTTCCCACACCACAGTCTGGGTTCACCGACTAAAGCTTCCATCGACTGGCACTGCCACCTGCTCTGTAACTTGTCAGCACGGCAACAAGAATCTCCCCACTTCACGCTACCGCCCCAGTCTCACTGACACTGCAGGATGACTGTCCCCAAGCCATTTTTGAGGTTATTTTTGTAAAGTGCATATTTTGATTATTGTATGTGGGAATTTTTTCATTTTGGTCTAGTTGTGTTTGGATAATGATTTTGTATTTTTGCAACACTTGTGTGGTGTCCATTTGTAGTGCTTTCACTGTGTTGCTGTATGTGTGCACAAATGCTTTATACACTGCCGCCGAGAATACCCTGTCTGCTCGTGCCAAACTACCAAGGGGGAAAGAGGGGGTCGTCTAACACCTTAATTCCCTTTTCCTGACCAGAAGTAAGGGTCCCTACTTGGACAAACCATTGCCAATTAAAGACCCCTATTTCTACCAGCAGCTGTGCACATAGCTCCGTGAAGTGGGATGCTTTCAGAATCCATCACTTCACAAGGAGTGCAGCCCTCTGAGCAATGCTGCACCATCTGCATCAGACACCAGTGGCTGGAGGACCCACCATTGAGACAGGAGGTGCAGTGGGCACAGTGAAAAGCACTCACCCCACCTAAGGCGGTTTTCTTGTTTGATGCTTCATCTCTTCTGTACTCGCCATCACTTGGAAAGACCCTGGGGGTGCTGAACCCTGCTCCATATAGCCACTGCTGCCTAAGGGCTCTGCTACACCTTTTGCACAGCACTGCTCCCACCAGTGAGTTCTGCATCCCTGGTGCATGCAAATGCACCACTTGAAAAACTCCTCCATTTTGCCACTTGCCTGAAAGACTCTAATTTACTGGATTTCTAAAGATCTTAACGTACTTTGCTGGATGAATTTAAACACAAGTATGACTCCACCCCACTGAACACCAAATGTTGGAAGGTGGATTATTAGTAGGGGTAAGTATGCACATACCACTAGGAATAAGCCCCAAAATGCAATATACGGTCCAGTCTAGGTCTCAATACATTAGCCCCTGGCTCAACTCTTGGTAGCTGGCTGCGAGCAAGCAGTCATATCTCCGGAGGCTGGTATCTAACATTTAAAAACATCAATTCATTAAGTAAGACACAACACAAAAGAAGAATCCCACACCAATTTATAAAAATAGGAATTTTTGTCATCTTTAAACTGACACCAACATGACAAATATCCAATATAGGGAACCAGAGATATTACTTTTCAACGATAAAACACTTTCTTGTGCTAACAAACATATAGCACCAACTTGGGGCATCTGGTTGCACTTGACCGGGACAAAATCAAAGTTTGAGGCTGACCACGATAGAGCCCTGGGCAGATATACTAAGTGGGCGGACCAAGGCAGAATTTTACCTTCACACTTAGAATTTTTATTGTTGATTTTCTCTCTACAGCGAACAAGGCACATTGTCAGGCCAGATTCGCAGTGGACTGCGGGCTTGGTTCAGTGGGAACTCCCGGTCAACTCCTGGAAGTTTTGAGCTCCAGAGCTTTCAGTGGGACAAACCTGAAATCCAGCCCGGGTTGAGGTTGCGCTTAGTCGGCTTGACTCTCGACACTGGGTTTGTCCACTTATGGAGCTTTTTCCAAAAGTAGATCCAAACTTCTGGAACTTTTTCCTGGTGTTCTTATTGAGGGTTCAAAGTGTCCAAAGCACAAACCCAAGGGTCTAGAAGCTCAGAGATGGTCCTTTGGAAGAAAGGGACTACCATACCCACAATGCAACTGACCAAATCCTTAAAAGTCCACCGGACACACTCCAGGCTGGGGACTTCTTGACGGAAAGGGTGCAGGGAGACTCTGTTAACCTGTTGCTTTCACGTAATCCTTTTTGAAGCAAGCCATAGTCCTCAGGGCTGTATTTCCCTGCTTGCAGCAGGCACATTCCTTCAGAGTACAAGCCTTTGGAGGGCAGCCCAGGGTTCCAGCAGGTCAGACCTTCTTCTCCTTATTGTTTCAGGCAGAAGATCTAAGTTGCTATGCAGCTTTCTCATATTTATTCAATGATTCGAGTGACAGAAATGGAGAAAACCTTGTCCAATGAGGTGCAGGGAATCACCCAAAAGCATGACAGCTTCCTCCGAAGTGTGGCATAATCTTATCCCAACATAAGATGGAAGATTCCTCTCCTTGGGAGTAAAACCTGGCTAAACCAACCTACAAATAAGGATAGTTCCCTTTCACACTCCTCCTCCATACCTCCTTTAAATTCCATTGCTGGGGCTGCCATCTGGCTGGGGGAACAGGAAGGGAGACTCGGCCTGGCTGGCATTGCGTAGTGTCCTGTACTCTTTGCAGTTCAGTTTGATTTACCCTGCCCACTTCCTGGCCTGTTCTATGGTCTGAGCTCAGACATTATCTGAGCTCCCCCCATCAGATAATGTCTGTCTCTATGCAGGCCATTTATCATCTTATCAAGCAGTTTGACTTAGCCTGTTAAGGCTGACCACTCAAGAGAGGCTGCTAGAAGGCTCTATGTTGGCTCACAGAAAACAATGCCCTATAACTTATTTTCTGTATTAGTTATAATAGCTTACTCCTATCAATAGTTACAAGGTATTCCAGTATTCCCATGTTAGCCTATTGAGCTATAAACGGGGAAAAAAGGAAATTGGCAGTTTTTCCCTCACCAGGGCATATAAAACATATTGTATAATGTCCCTGCTTATAGTCACAACACACTCCATCCCTGGGTCACCAAGGGGAAACATTAGGGGTGAATTATATTTAAACATAATGCGTATTACCACTTTGGAAGTAACTTTAGTTCCCAAGTCAAATTTGTATATAATTTAAAGACAGTTTGCAAAGCTGCGCTATATTTAAAAATGACAGCAGTCAAAACAGCAGTCTACACTCCAGTCCAGGAAATTTACTGGGCCTCTAAACCTCCTTACCCTATTACATACTAAGGACTTATAGGTAGCTTAAATCCCCCATGCCTTATTCATTTCATTAATCTTTATTTCGGTCTGTTATATAACCATAAAAGAAAAATTAAACATACAATTTTACAATACCAATTAATCCAATAGTTGAGGTACAAAAAGTAAAAGGGCAATAATTAATATACAATTGTTATGATCTGTTTCAAATACGCAATAAAGCCTATTTATTATCATAAATACATTTAAAGAGACACGATTAAAAGCTAAGCTTTCTATATCATATAAAAATCTATACCGTCAAAAAAAGAATAAAAGAAAAAAATAAAATAAAAATATATTTTTTTTAAATGGTCTCAGGGAAGGATGAGACATTAATCACAATAAACATAACCAATTTTGTAAAGTGCAGGTACAATAGCTCTTTTACTTAGCATTTGGTATGGGAATATAAACTTTTGACTCTAGAATTTTAACCCAGATTTCTTCCTTATCAGGTATACATTAAATAGATACCTACTTACGCAGAAGATGACTAAATGTGAAGTATCAGACTTCAATATGCGTTCGGCCTCACTACAACTTCTAACACCCAAATTCTTGCAGAGAGACCTACTCCATTGTTCCCTTGCTAATTTATATGCAGGGCAGAAAAAAAGTGTATGCGCTTCATTTTCTTTAACCTCTTTTGTACATAGGGGACACAAATCATCTCTACTGTCCGCCTTAGTTCCACCTCATCTAGACATATTTGCATTTATTTGTAAAACTCTATATCTAAACTGCAGAAATAGGGATTTCACTAGCAGGGGGCCTACCTCATACAAAAAAAGGTTAAAATTGAACGACATCTTTAAAAGCTATACATTTCAAAGTTAAGGACCCAACAGATGAACTATGTAGCATATGGTTATTCATGTAGGTCCAAAAGGTAGACTTTAAAAGTTGCTTACATGACGACATCTGCTGTAATGTATTCTCCCATTAATGGGATAGGCCTAACTTCTTTGCCTATGATATAATGTCTTTTAGCCAGGGAATATCCTTACTTCGGTCTATCTTCAAGATCTCCTCAAGGCCTTTTCTATAATGGTACAGCTCAGGAGTCGACCAAATCCTAACCCAAAATAGTAATGGTCTTACACTGCATGATGATCAGTACGTTGAAAGGTTCAGGTCCATAAGTACTGGGATTAAGGGCGTTCTGGTTGGGAGTTTTAATAATTTCCGAATGAAATTATTTTCTTCCCGTTCAAAGTTCTTTTTACAGTATGGCCCCCAAATCTCAGCCCCATAGAGCATGGCTGATTAAGCTTTGAACTTAAAAACCTCCAATGCAGGAGAAACAGCCTTATAAGAATTGACCCTATGATTTTTCAATATTGGCAGTGAAGTTTGGAGCAACATTATCCTGTTCTTTTCTTGTTGCCCCTTCCAAGACAATTTACTATCCAAGGTAATTCCTAAATAGTAAAAGCTTTCCCTAAAATCCAGTTTTTGGTTGTTTAAAACTAAATTCTTATTAAATGATATGTGTACGTTTATTCACATGTATTTAGTCTTACTTGAATTGATTTCAAGTCCCTTCATAGTGCAATAATTATTAAAAGAATACACTAGGCATTGCAATCCCTTAGGGGTTTGCGAAAATAAAATCGTATCATCAGCAAATAATAATGCTGAGATAACTTTGCCCCCGAGTTGTGGGGAATCATGTTTGCAATTTTCTAGATATTTAGGGATATCGTGCACATACAGTGAGAAGAGTGTGGGTGCCAACTCACATCCCTGTCGTACACCCCTTCTCATTGGTATTGCCTTTGATAATTTCTTACTCTTGCGTAATTTCCTATGTGGAGCCTGATCAATTGCACAAGTAATTCTTCTGGCACCCTGGTATGTTTTAACGAGTCCCACAGTAGGACACGGGGAACTAGATCTAAGGTTGCCCTTAAATCTACGAAGGCAATATATAAACTGCCCTTCCTTAGAGAAATATATTTCCAACAAATGCATGTGAATCTGAACACTTGATCAATGGTACTTGTTTGAATTCTAAACCCCGCTTGATACTTTGATAATATATCTGCCTATTCCATCCATTATAAAAGTCTATTTAAAATGTGTCTAGCAAAAACTTTCTGTAAAAGGTCAATTAAACTAAATGGGCAATAATTTGCCGGAACATAGCGATTACCTTTTTTAAAAATTGTCACAATCTCTGCCCCTTTCCATGTATCAGGAATTGGTGTACCTGCTACCATTGAATTACATAAAAAATGTATATACGGTCCCTAGACTTCAATATCATGCTTCAGTAAATCTCCTGCAATTTTGTCAGGCCCAGGGGCTTTCCCTGGTTTGATGCCCTGAATCACTTTTATTGTCTCTTCAAAACTGAAGTGCATATCAACAACCTTTGCTGCAATTTCCAATTCTTTTTCTGCTGTAGGCGATTCCCAAATATTATCAGAATACAGCCGAGAAAAATGTTCCAACCAAGTATTTTTGTCTAGAAAAAGTTCTTTAGCATTCCTTCCTGTCTTATTTCCCCTCGATATTAGACTCCAGAAGGCGGCTGGTCTTTGGACTTTGCTGCAATGATTAAGTCAGTTCATATCACATCATCCCAGGCTTTTTTTGTTTCCACAAGCATTCTATTATAATTATGCCTTCTCTCCCCTATTTCTAGTATATTCTTGCGTTTAATTGCCTGAATTAGGGTGGTCTTAGCTAGTCTGCAATCTTTGTTATACCAGGGGTTTCCTACCTCACCTTGGTTGTTCCTTCCTCCATTTTTCTCTTTATAGGTTTTACTTAAAAGCGGGGTCACTGCATCCACCAAATTATAATGCATATCCAGTACACGGCGTTCCCCTATTATGAGGTCTTGGAATGGTGTAACAATGTCAGCAAAGGTATTATAAATATGTATCATCACTGCATCTTTAGCTAGAATATAAGGCCATTTTAGGGCTTGTCTATTATTATTTGTTAGGAGATCACAGGCAGCTAAATCATTCCCATCATTCCCAGCTGTGGTAGCCTTAAGAAGCTGGGATTCTAATGTCAGTTGTAATGGGAAGTGAATGCTCTCCATTCTGGGGTAAATTTTTAAATCAATGGCAATATGCCACAAACTTATTGAAAGAAATATAAAATCTAACTGGCTCTGAGAGCTACCTCTACAAAATGTGAATGCCGTAGGTCTAACTGACGGCAGACGCCCGTTGCATGCCCTCAGATCATATCCTACAGTAAGTTGTAGGATTTGCACCACTACAACAGTACACTTTACCTCCCCACTGCTGTCTATAGCCGGAATGTTATTCGCCATATCTTGCTCTGCAAATAGATTATCGAAACCCAACATCGGTTCGAACTTGCAATTAAAATCACCACCAACAATTATCCGTTACATTGGCTCTATTGTGTCTAAGAAAGAGTCACGTTTTTCTATTGTAAGCGATTCTTTGTTGGATGCACTTGGCCATTTATAGACATTAATTAAATATAAATCCTTATTATCTTGTGTAACAATCTTTACACCCAGCAGATCCTGGGACTGGATATACAGTGGAATAATATCAATTTTAAGGGTAATCCTTATCCACATTACCAAGCCCCCTGATGGTCTCCTTCTAACAGAGGGGTTAGCATTCACACTGAAGGTTTTAAAACCCAGTCTGTGAGGGATTTCCAATGACCAGTTCTCTTGTATGAGGATTATATCACTCTGCTCTATGTAATCATTCCATATCATATCCAGTAAATTCTTCTTGAGACCTGCTATATTCCATCAGGTAAGCTTCATATCCAGATTCCTACTTATTCTGATTAATTCAGAATCCACATGCACATGCGAACTTATTGATACATTAGTAACTTCCGTATGACCTATTTGTGATTCTGAGCTACGTATTTGTGGCAGCATCACGGCTTCTAATCCCCGCCCTCTGGCTGGTTCATTTGTCCCCTGCAGAATAGGTGTTATCTGCCCATTTTGAGAGTGGTGTAATACCTTACAATAATTAACAATGGAGGTTGCAGGAACACTTACACTACTTAGTCAGTCTAGATCTTCCAATAACAATTGACCATCAAATCTATTTGCTAGTGGGACATGAGATACCAGCCTCCTGCAGTTATCTCCAGGAACTGGCTTATAGAAATAGCCCAGTGGAAGGGTACTGATGCACATACTCTGGGGGAGGGTCTCTTCCCGAAGTTCTAATATTCTCCTAGCTAGCTGCGGGCGTCTAAAATTTATCACTGCACAGTCTCCTCTAATATTCTTCGAAGAATCACCCAACTCTATGAACCATCAATATATCGCCAATATTTGCTGGATGAAATCGTTTGAATTTTGTAAGCCAATCCACTGTTTTATTTTGTAAGTTGTTCTCTTTTTATGGTCAGGACTCCAGTTAATACTACCACATATGGGGAAAATGCTGGTGGTAGCTGTAGGACGTCAGTATTAGGTATTAAATCAGTTCCTTTTGAGCTGTGTAGTGCTGTCTTATCAGGGTGGATGTTGGAACCTTCGGGGGCTATTTGTGTTTGCGGTCTTCTAGCAAGGCTCCCCTCAGTAACATGAGTACCCTGTTGCCCACCCTCAATGTATCCTTCTATCTGCTGTATGGTGTTATTTGATCTTATCAAACTTTCATCTCTCTGCCCAGTATCTATCCTTTCCCTTATGTCTTTATCAGGGAGAGTACCAGCATACCCATACAATTTTATTTGGGGTGGAGCAAAACCCCCGCCCACATGGGCGGTTAAGTGAGTAGAGACATTACCCCTTCCAGCATTCCCCATTAATTTACACAAACTGCTCTATCTTATTGTCCAGCTAACAAAGGCTTGCTCTCATGCAATATTCTACTTTGTCCATTCTCTCCTTGATCACAACTTCCAAGGATAGATTTCTATTATTCTCTAGCTTCCCAATTGTTTCTTCCAACCAGGGGGTGTGTGATACTTAATCAGATACGGTTTGTGTACTTACTGATTTTCTTAGTACTATTTTGGTCACCATCTTACAATTTGATTTATTCATTTGTATTGCTCCCCCAGTTTTCCTAGAGTTAGTATTCCGTGGAGGGAGGTTAGCTTTCATTTTAGACCGGTAATCTTGACCCTTGTTCCCCGATACTGGCCTATGTTTATGCAACCTTGAGGACAAAGCAGGGCTAGTTATACAATTAACGTCTTCATTCACATCAATCGAAGAGATAGTGGGAATATTAGATAGCTATGAGACATTTAGAGTTATTGTTGTTGGACTCAATGGGGCTATAAACGAGGTATCCGTTAGTTTTGGTGGCTGATCAGGAGCCTGGTCACTATGGATACCTAGATTTGTATCGTCAACTGTATCTGTCAGAGACGCCACCTCAGGAGTCCAGGTTTCTTCCGTCTTGTAGTTGACTAGTCCCAATACCTTCAGGAACCAGCAAATGTGACAAGGATTTAAAAACTCTTGGCACAACCTGCTGACCCCCAAAGGGACAGGGAAGTGGGGGACGGGAAGGGGTAGTGGATGGGGGTAAGGAAAGCGAAAGAGAGAGACAAACAACCCTGGATCTCTTCTGGGAGATGGGTGTCTCTCTCTGGTTTGAAGCACTCTGGACTTTCTCTTGTAGTCTTGATTCTCAGATTACAGTGCTGCATTAAAGGTTTACACCAATCACTTTGGGTTTCTTATAAATCGACAGTTTCCTTCAACATTTACATTAAGAAGCTTAGGTACATACCAACTTTTAGAAAGCCCCAATCCTGTGCTTCTCATGCTAGTAAATGTACATCATCTAGAATTCTCCGAACTGCTTAGGTCTTATAGCACCTTTAAAACATAACACACTGAGTAAACAATTGCTTGGTTTAACTGCTTGCCAACAATTCAGTGAACTGGTTAGTAAAACTATAAACTGCACTCAACATGCAACCTTGTCTTACCTTACACTGTTTCGTGTGCTTCAATAATTGGGGGTTCTGTGAAGAGAAACAAAAGAACAAATACTGGCCCCCTAACAACTATTGTGATTAACCATCCCTTGGTTACAATCTCACGTAGTTCTTATGCAGTTTAAGTTACTGCATTACCTCTATGTGTACATACAGTTCGTTTCTTTAGTTATGCAAGTTTAACAATCAGTTACAATGTCCACATAATCAGCTACAATGTTCATCTAGAGAAAATCCTTTTTCTTTCAGCATTTGTCAAGATTCGCTTTTTTAATTTTTCATTGCTATTGCCAAAGCTTTGTTTTTACATTTGCCAAGGTTTGTTTGGTAAGTTTTCAATAAACGGAATAGTCTTACTTCAATCCGAGTGAGGGTAGGAAGTCAATGCCCTGCGACCGGAAGAGAGGATCGGGTCCCACCAGGAACGAGTTCCGACTCGGAAACGCGCTCGAAAACCGGAAATGACTGGAACCACTGGTACGCTGCTTGACGGAGTTCGAGGAAGCAGCCAGGTCTCTCCGATGATCGGGAAACTCTTTCGGGGTTGCTCTGGTCCGAGAAGGGGAGCAGGCGAGTCAGGCAAGTCGCGCTGCCATCTGGAGAGCGGGCGGGGCCGGGTGCTGGGTGACGGGTCCTGGAGGCTCCTAAGAGGCGCTGAAGCTGAGAAGCGAAGCGTTTGTTTAGGAACCGGCAAGCCTTTTATAGGCTTTTTACACGTGTGGGAAATATCGGTTGAGCACACCTGCTCAACGTGCTTCCCTCATGAATATGCATGAGCACCCTTCAACCTGTTGGAAAAAACGTTGCACTTGTACAAATACCAAATAAGCATTGCTACCTCCAAGCACATTTCTGCACAAGCATGATTCTTTCTGCATTTAACATGTTTTTTCCTGGAATTATAATCCATGCTCAAGTTTTCCTGACAGTTCCCCCCCCCCAAAGGCCTTCTCAGAGGTCGTGGTTTGCTGGGATTCAATGCGTGAAAAGAGCGGACCAAGCGGGGGGCGTGAACATTGCTCTCAGGTTCCCAGGATCTTTCTGCACTATCATAGCCCTTCCAGTCAATTAAATAGTACAAACGTCCCCTAAATCTTTTTGAGTCTAGTATTTTTCTGACCTCGTACTCAACATGATCTCCTATTATAAGAGGAGGGGGAGGAGCATCTGGGCGGGTGTTAGGCTGCACGGGTTTAATCAGGGACACATGGAATACTGGATGAATCTTATAGTCTTGGGGAAGGATCAGTTTTACTGAAACTGGGTTTATTATACTGTCTATGGAAAACGGGCCAATGAATCTTGGTTTTAACTTTTTAGGTCCCTCAATCTGTATGTTCTTGGTCGATAGCCAGACCTGATCCCCAGGTTTATAAGTTGGGGCAGGCGTTCTGTGTCGATCAGCATAATGCTTCATCTTTTCTTTTTGTTTAGTTAAGGTTAGTTTTACGTTCTCCTGAAATTTGCGTAAACTAATTAGCCTTTCTGCAACTGCTGGCATACTGTTCTGTTTCTCAGGGAAAATTACAGGCAGAGTTCTAGGATGTTGGCCAGTAAGAAAATAAAACGGGGAACAACCTAGGGCTGAGTGTATTGTGTTATTATAAGTGAATTCCGCTAAAGGCAGAGCATCTACCCATTCTGTAGTTAAAGTGGTGGTTAGGCAACGCAAACTTTGTTCCAGGTATTGATTAACTTTCTCGGTCTGCCCATCAGTTTGAGGGTGGAAAGCTGATGACAAAGTCAATCCCTAGGTGACTACTCAATTGTTTCCAAAAATTAGACAGGAATTTTGGCCCTCTGTCAGAAATTATTTTTTGCGGAAGACCATGTAATTTCACAATATTAGCTATAAACACCTTACTGAACTCTACTGAAGATGGTAGTTTAGGTAGTGGAATAAAGTGACCCATTTTAGACAACAAATCCACTACTACTAAAATGGTAGTCATCCCTGACGATGTTGGTAATTCTGTTACAAAGTCTAAACTAATAGTATGCCAGGGTGTAGGTGGTATTTCCATTGGTTGCAACAAGCCAACCGGAAGTGAGTGTGACGGCTTTTGTCGGGCACACACCGGACAAGTCTGGACATACTGCTGGATATCAGATTTCATACCTTTCCACCAAAAGTGCCTTTGGCACAATTCCGTGGTCTTGTTAATTCCAGGATGAGCGGCCATAGCCAAATCATGGTTCCACTTAATCACTTGTTTTCTTAAATCTTCTTTTGGAAGGAATACCTTGTTCTTAAAATAGAATATACCATCTATTACTGAAGTCTGTTTTAGTGCAAGCCAATCTTTTGGATCCAAATCTTTGTGTTGATCCTTGAGTAAAGATAGAAAGTCTAACTGAGTGGTTTCTGCACAAATTTTTTCTACTGGTATTATGCTCTGATCCCCTTCTCTAGTTTTCTTGTCTTTTTCGCAAACTAAACGTGAAAGAGTATCAGACAACAATTGTTTTGTCCCAGGCCTGTAAGTGATTATGAAGTCGAATTCGCTAAAGAATTGCAACCACCTCATCTGTCGTGGTGTGAATGCCTTCACTGTTGAGTAAAACTGTAAATTCTTGTGATCTGAGAATATAGTTATAGTGTGTTTGGCCCCTAGAAGGTGGTGTCTCCATTCCTGAAAGACAGCCTTGATTGCCAAAAGTTCCCGTTCAGCAATCGTGTAATTCTGTTCCGCCGGCAACAGTTTCCTGGAAAAGAAAGCTATAGGATGGAAACTTCCTGAATCAGCAACCTTCTGAAGCAAGACTCCCCCAATTGCGGTTTGAGAAGCGTCTGCTTCCACAAAGAAGGGCCTGTCCGGGTCTGGGTGTGTTAAGATTGGAGCAGACGTGAAAGCTTTTTTCAGAAGGTCAAAGGCTTGTTCGGCTTTTTCATTCCAAAGGAATTTCTTTCCTTTTTGTAGAAGACTGGTTATGGGTACCACGATTTCAGAAAACTTCGAGATGAATCTCCTATAGAAATTTGCAAACCCCAGAATTCTTTGTACCTCTTTGATAGAAGTAGGAGTTGGCCAATCCAAAATTGCTTTTACTTTTTTAGGGTCCATGACTATACCTTCGGGGGACAACCAGTAACCTAGGAATTCCACTTTTGTTGTGTTAAAAACACATTTCTCAAGTTTCACAAACAGTGAGTTATCTCGAAGCTTCTGTAAAACTGATTTAACATGTGAAACATGCTCCTCTGGAGTTTTGGAAAAAATTAGAATATCGTCGATATATACAATGACGCAAACGTCTAGTAGTTCATGCAACACCTCATTTATGAAGTACTGGAAGGCTGCCGGGGCGTTGCAGAGACCAAAAGGCATCACTGTATATTCGAACAGGCCGAATTTAGTACGAAAGGCAGTCTTCCATTCGTCGCCTTCTTTGACTCTGATCAAATGGTATGCCCCACGAAGATCTAATTTGGTGTAAATTGTTGACCCTTTGACTTGATTTAACAGCACAGGAATCAACGGGAGTGGATATCGATTTTTTACAGTGGATTTATTGATTGCACGATAGTCGATGCAGGCCCTCAAATCACCAGTCTTTTTTGCAACAAAAAATAGAGGGGATGAGACTGGCGAGGTTGAGTGTCTAATAAAGCCTAATTCCAACAACTCATCTAGGTAGGAACGTAGATATTGATTTTCCGGCTCTGTGAGGGCATAGACTCGACTACAGGGTAACACTGCCCCTGGGATCAAATCGATTCTGCAGTCGTAAACCCTGTGGGGGGCAACTTAGTTGCTTTTACAGGATCAAAGACATCCGAAAAGTCTTGAAATTCGGTTGGTAATTCCACCGAGTCTGATTGCGTAACAGCACAGACAAGGGGTAGGTTGGGGTCTCTATTCTCCTGATAACAATGTTTTTTGCAATGTAAAGAATCCAAAGTTACAGTACGCTTCACCCAATCAATTTTTGGGTTGTAAAGTTCTAACCATGGGATGCCTAAGATAACTCCAAAAGCGGGAGTGTCAATTAGGTCAAAAACTGTTAATTCAGTATGGCCATTATCCGATAGAAGAAGTAGAGGAGGAGTGTGAAATCTGATCAAACCAGATGAAAGGGCTGAACCATCTACTGCGCGCACGGGTTCAGGTTCCTTTTTTGGGATTTTAGTTAGATTTAACCTTTTAGCGAATTCTAAATCAAAAAAGTTTCCTGTGGCACCAGAATCGATCAAAACAGGAATACTATGCCTCTGTTGATTTGCCAAGACCAAAACCAACCTTATTGTGAAATGACGGGGTATGTGATTGGCTATACTAGTAACATATCTTGAGACCTCCATAGTCTTACTTCCCGAGGGATCGGTCTCTTTTTCCCTCGAGAAACCTAGTTTCCGACTCCAAATGAGGATCCTAAATTGTAGCCAGGAGCTTTTTTTTAACTGGTCGAATCGGACACTCTTTGGCGAAATGACCAGATTTCCCACAATAAAGACATAGGTTTGCCTTCCTTCTCCTATCTTTTTCCTCTTGCGACAAAGGTCCTTTAATTCCCCCTATCTGCATTGGTTCTACTTGAACATTCTTATCTACCTCTGCACTTTTCCTATCAGACTTGAAGTGCAGGGCCCTAAAATCTGACTTAGGTCTTTCTGTTCTCCTCTCACCCAGTCTGTGGTCTAACTTAACTACGAGATCTTGAAATTCTGTGAAGTCATCAGGGAGATCTACAATATGAGCCAAAGAGTCCTTCAATTCCTCCCTAAGACCCCGATAAAACAAGGATATCCTTTTATCTTCTGGCCACTGGGTTTCAGCTAACAATCGATTAAAAGTGGTCACGTAAGAAATCAGGTCTCGAGAGCCCTGGCGAAGATTCAATAACTCATTGTCAGATGCTTGCAAAAAGACGTGCTTGGCAAATAACCTAGACATGGCTGTTCTGAACTGTGTTAGGTTGTGTAGTAATGGATCATTCTTGTCCACCAAAGGCATGGCCCAGTTGGCTGCTACACCTCCTAAATAAGAAATAATGAAAGCTACCTTAGAGGTGTCTGAAGCGAACACTTGAGGTTTACATAAAAAGTGTAACTGACACTGACTCATAAAGGTTGCGAAGTGAGAGCTGTCGCCAGAAAAGCGCTCGGGATTAGCTAAAGGAACAGGCTGTGGAGAGACTACTGTGATTTGAGCTGGTTGCCCTTGACCTATTCCTATACTAGGTGTTGGATTCTGGAAAGGGACCCCGAATTTGGGAGGTGTTAGAATTGGCTTTTTTGGCTCCTCTTTGTCTCTCCAAGAAGTGAAGCCTTCTCTGGTGTGATCTAATTCTTGTCTAAGGGATTGATTTTCTAGCCTTAAATCCTGTATCTCGTCATTCATCTTTCTTACTAAATCTACCAGCTGAGTAACATCCATGCCTTCCATGAGAATAGTCAATTACAAGAGGGAATATGAACAGTTGTGGCTTCGCTTTCTGTCAGAGACGCCACCTCAGGAGTCCAGGTTTCTTCCGTCTTGTAGTTGACTAGTCCCAATACCTTCAGGAACCAGCAAATGTGACAAAGATTTAAAAACTCTTGGCACAACCTGCTGACCCCCAAAGGGACAGGGAAGTGGGGGACGGGAAGGGGTAGTGGATGGGGGTAAGGAAAGCGAAAGAGAGAGACAAACAACACTGGATCTCTTCTGGGAGATGGGTGTCTCTCTCTGGTTTAAAGCACTCTGGACTTTCTCTTGTAGTCTTGATTCTCAGATTACAGTGCTGCATTAAAGGTTTACACCAATCACTTTGGGTTTCTTATAAATCGACAGTTTCCTTCAACATTTACATTAAGAAGCTTAGGTACATACCAACTTTTAGAAAGCCCCAATCCTGTGCTTCTCATGCTAGTAAATGTACATCATCTAGAATTCTCCGAACTGCTTAGGTCTTATAGCACCTTTAAAACATAACACACTGAGTAAACAATTGCTTGGTTTAACTGCTTGCCAACAATTCAGTGAACTGGTTAGTAAAACTATAAACTGCACTCAACATGCAACCTTGTCTTACCTTACACTGTTTCGTGTGCTTCAATAATTGGGGGTTCTGTGAAGAGAAACAAAAGAACAAATACTGGCCCCCTAACAACTATTGTGATTAACCATCCCTTGGTTACAATCTCACGTTTAGTTCTTATGCAGTTTAAGTCACTGCATTACCACTATGTGTACATACAGTTTGTTTCTTTAGTTATGCAAGTTTAACAATCAGTTACAATGTCCACACAATCAGCTACAATGTTCATCTAGAGAAAATCCTTTTTCTTTTAGCATTTGTCAAGATTCGCTTTTTTAATTTTTCATTGCTATTGCCAAAGCTTCGTTTTTACATTTGCCAAGGTTTGTTTGGTAAGTTTTCAATAAACGGAATAGTCTTACTTCAATCCGAGTGAGGGTAGGAAGTCAATGCCCTGCGACCGGAAGAGAGGAGCGGGTCCCACCAGGAACGAGTTCCGACTCGGAAACGCGCTCGAAAACCGGAAATGACTGGAACCACTGGTACGCTGCTTGACGGAGTTCGAGGAAGCAGCCAGGTCTCTCCGATGATCGGGAAACTCCTTCGGGGTTGCTCTGGTCCGAGAAGGGGAGCAGGCGAGTCAGGCAAGTCGCGCTGCCATCTGGAGAGCGGGCGGGGCCGGGTGCTGGGTGACGGGTCCTGGAGGCTCCTAAGAGGCGCTGAAGCTGAGAAGCGAAGCGTTTGTTTAGGTACCGGCAAGCCTTTTATAGGCTTTTTACACGTGTGGGAAATATCGGTTGAGCACACCTGCTCAACGTGCTTCCCTCATGAATATGCATGAGCACCCTTCAACCTGTTGGAAAAAACGTTGCACTTGTACAAATACCAAATAAGCATTGCTACCTCCAAGCACATTTCTGCACAAGCATGATTCTTTCTGCATTTAACATGTTTTTTCCTGGAATTATAATCCATGCTCAAGTTTTCCTGACAGTATCAGGGTTTAAATCGATAATATCAATGCTACCCAGCCCTGGATCCTGTTGCTCTGTACCGGTATAAACTAAGGGGTGTGAGACTACTACTGGGGATTTTGCCTTACTAATAACCCTAAGGGATGACCTTTTTTGCCCCATAGGCATACCCAAAGATAGTCTTTTTTCCGTTAAGATTATTTCATGCTGTAAAATGGATTCGGCTCAGTTTAAAAAAGCATCCAGGGTTCTAACCACACCACCCCCCACCCTCTGCCCAATTTTTCATTTAGCTGTTATAAGTGCGACAAAAAGATATAAATTGTACTAAATTTCAGTAACCAAGTCCTTAGTTGTCTTGATGTTTCAAACAGTCTTGGATGAAAGGGGAATGACCCAACCCAACCTCCTCCAGCTTACGACAGCCTTAGACGGTCCCGCCCTTGTCCCGGGCTTCTCCTGGCGCCGCCCGCGCGCGTTCCGCGTTGCGTGGGGGAAGGCGGCGCTTTATAGCGTGATGACAGCGCCTCCCCCTGCAGCAGAAGCTGTAAGCACTTGGGCACTTGGATGGTAGCAGGAGTAGCGCGGTGTACCATGAGACCACGAGTCCCATCAGGGAAGCGAAGCAGGATGCGTGTGACGGGCGTTTTGTCACTACACAGGACAGGTCTCCAGCAACAAAAGTTTAAAATGGGCCCGCGCTGCGTGGGTGAAGGTGGCACTTTATAGCGCGATGACAGCACCTTCCCCTGCAGCAGCAGCTGTAAGCACTTGGGCACTTGGGCACTTGGACGGTAAAGGGATAGCACGGTGTACCTTGGTACCACGAGTCCCACCAGGGAAGCAGGACACGTGTGACGGCCGTCTCGTCACTACATTGGACAGGTCATAAGCAACAAAAGTTTCAATGGGCCCTATTATAGACTACAGACTTACAGGTGTCTGTCATTGCCAATTATAATTATAGCCAACTACCATATCCCTTTTTAATCAGAGCACTTACCAGTTAACATCAATTGCAGTCAAAAACTTTGGTTGATCAGGGAAAAAAGGATGACTTTCTCATACTAAGGCAAATACAGCCCTGGCCACTGCACTGACCAAGGAATCACCCCAGCCCCTGCACTGCCAACTGGGAGTAGGAATAAAACTTTGGCTCACTAGTTAGGTGCATTTTTAAATATTACTTACACCACTCCCCTCACACTGCACCACACATATCCTCACAAAATAAGTGCTCCTACATAACTCCACAAGTCACAACACGCCCCAAGCGGTAGATGCTTGGGATGGCCCCAATAATGAAGCATGTCACCTAGGGTCAACACTGGGTGAGTGAGGGGACTCAAGAAAAGTAATGTTTCTTTCGGCTAACAGAGGTTGGTTTCCACCCAATTGGTGAACCACCCGTTTGACCTTGGCTAGGTTCTTTATGATCCGTCATCCACTGATTTTTTTGCTACACTTTGAACACATAGGAGGGTGAACTTAGTCCAATCCTCCTTCTCCCCCTGTTTTTGATTGATAATATGGGAGGCATCAGCATGCTAAAAAAACTCTTTAGGAAGCCAAAAAAACATGGTCTCTACTGATGCGACAATTCTTAAACCCTGGTCATAGTGGATTTTTCTGCACCTACTATCGTCTAACAGAAGGAAGTTGTTCTTGGGTCTCCACCCTCCTCTCAAGAAGGACATTAAATATGTCCGATTGGAACCCACGACCATGATCATCATATTTTCAGATGGATCGCCCAAATATCATGAGCCGAAAGGCCTCAAATGATGTCTGGATGCCTTGGACAATGCCAACATGGAAGCAGCACCCTCTGTGGTCAACTGGAACTCCCTGCCCCAACTCAACAGCCAAAACCCAGTGGAATACAACTTAAACTTTGGAACTGAAGCACCCAGAACCGGACTAAAATTGCGCAACGATGATCTGTAAAGACTTACCATACAAGAGATAAATCAAGATCACCTCTTAAATCTGGTGTGGCCATCATCTCCAGCAGTGTCCAGTGGTGCTAGCTTCGTAATGTATATTTGAGTTCGTTATATCAATGTGTACTCCCTTATCCTCCCTCCCACTCCCCATCCATTATTATCCTGCACTGTGGTGGGGTTTTTCAGGACCATCTGATATAGTGTTCCTGGTTCATTGATGTTGTTGATTTCGGGGGTGTTAGACTGCATGTACCAGTGTTGAATGTTTCAAATTTAATTGTTGACCCGGTGGGTCCTAATGTATCATGTCCTATTCACAGAATCTATTTCCACTCCAACTCTCCTAGGCTGAATCTCCTACCTTACTGCTTCTCCTGCAAGCATGTTGCTTTTCAACCTGTGGACTAAACTGAGTCACTTTTTGGTGACTTCCATGCTCTCTCTTTACCGGTACTTCCTCTCTCGTGCCTCTCTAAATGGTTCAAGCTTTGGTTCTATCGGAGGTCCAATTACGGCCCTGTAACCTATCCCTACTCCAGATGCAAGCCTCTCAACTATCACTGGGTGACCCTGATATCCATCAGTACTACCACACGCTCACCTGCACCATAACTCCCCCTAGTGATTCCTAACTGATCCAACCCACCTTTGTAACCCTTACTTCTGGAGCCCATGGCTTGCTAGTTGACCTCTCCACCGAGCTTTGCTATTGTGGCCCTACAGCTACTTTTAACATCATGGTACACCCCACCACAAAAAGTCTTGAAAGTATTTTCGCTCACTGTGCATGACTTGACGCACTTTATCAAATAGAACAACATCCTCACCATTTTGGACCATCAAAACCTGATATCACACCTCTTCAGGAAACCTCTTCCGAGCAGATAGCAGCAAACTTCAGAGAGACTGGGTGGGCTGGGGAATACACGCTAGCATCCTGCCCAAATTGTAAGGGAAGGCTGAGACGAGTAGGCCACCTAGAAAATAGGGCATTGCCATACTGCTAGATAAACAACTCCTGTACAGACTCCTCCAAACATGGGTAGACACCGAAGGCAGCTAGGCTTTTACAAAACTGTCAAGAAAGGGGGTGTATGTTATGGTGGGCTTGTCATATGCCATAGTGATGTTGAAGACTGAGTTTCTTCTGTGAATAGGGAAGCTACTAACATCCTTTGGTGCTTCTAGAGTCATCATTGCAGGAGACTGGAATGTGACACTTGGCCCTCTTCTGGGCAGATCAGGCAGATCAGACATACATCATGACTATGATAAGCATGCATTGCAAGACCATTTTCAGGACAATGCTTTCCGTGACCCTTGAGACTCTTGCAGCCCTGAGCTAGAGATTATACCTTTACCTCCTGCCCCAACAATATCCGAATATGCATTGACCACTTCCTCTGCACCCCTTTAGTTTACCAAAATTTTGCAGATGTGAAAATAGTCCCCTGCGAGGACCATGACCTTACAGATTACTGCTCACACCGGGGATAGCCCCACAAGGCCCTTGACAACTAACTTGCTCCCATTATAAGGATCAATAATCAAAACAATGCCTCACAGAATACTGAAATAAATACTTGAAGGAAATAGAAGGATAGACTTAAGGAACAGACTTGTGAATTACAAAAGCAAACTCTGTGTTATTTCCAGCCCTGACGGAGCCAGAGGTTAACCCAACCACGGCGAAACGCGTTGGCACAAGGGGTTGGAATGTGAAGAAAATAAAGAACAGAACTACAAGAGCCCCTCTGTTTATTTTTGAGATAATTCATTTTGTGTATCTAGTGATTTTTACACGACTAAGTTTCTATATGTGTGCTTGTGTGCTCCAAAAACCACTGTTTTGTAGCTTTTCAATCTTTGAATGAATTTAGGGAAGTAGGGTGTTCGCTTCCCAAATCTTGGATGCACCAGAATAATTTATCTATGAAGGGATAATAGTGTTTACCACTATATGAGCGCCTATAAATCCCATACACCCAAAAGAATTCTGGTCTATTTGAATGACTCACAGTGTTCGCCACATTGATGATCTTGTTTCTAATGGATCCAAAAAGCTGTTTCCTGACTTGAGATGGGCATTTTTGACCCCGCTCTCCCAGCTTTGGTGATATCACCAAGTCTCTCACACCCTAGCAAATGTTTTGGGGTAAATTCATATCGACCTCCCTAACATTATCAATACTCAATACATCCACACTGGGTCCAACTTTGGTGGGTCTATTGTGCTATTGTATGCTGCATTGCTGGTCCCTTACTTCTCCTCCACATCCACAGCAAAGCGTGCTTAGTGGGAAACTCAATACCCAATTCTTGCATGACGATTTGGATACCCTCCTTGTGGATTATAATAAGGAATCATGGGAGGCACGTTTTAAGTGATTTTTTAAAGATTCTCCACAGCTGGCACTAGTGGCCAGTGAGGTTACACAGTGCCTGCCTTAGTGTGGATTCTCGCTTCTAGATGTGTAATATAGTCCACATCTTATGGGAATGTGACCGGGCCTTTTGGTTACAGATATGGAACCATCTGAAAAAGGAACTATGGATGAATAGACCTTTGACAGCATGGCTGGTGCTCTTGCATGACACTTCCTATCTCTCCTCCATGGCCCAACATGGTGAAAGGCCCTAAGGCTCTCCAAAGCATTACGGTTGGCCAAACTTGTGATCCTATGACACTGGAAAACTACATTGACTCTCAAGTTCCAGACCTGGTTGGACAATATTTACAACATGGCATATATTGTACACCTTATAAGTTAATTGCTAAATTGCTAATAATTGAGTAGGTAAGGGGCTATTTCTCTACAGACAAAGGAGACACACTTACACACCCACATATTCAGGGGAGTCTTTAAAGTACATAGGGGCAGACTTGCGCTGCCGGTGCGTCACTTTTTCCCATGTTAAAAATGACGCACCGGCGGCGCAAGGCCTTCATAAATCTGCCCCATAGTTTTGTTTCCTCTTCTATACAGGCCCCCTACTTACCACCCCTGCCTCTGCTGGGGCTCCCCAGTACTCTTTCTGATTTGCTTTTTACCTTCGCCAGATGAGGTTTTTTTTGCCTTTTGTACTGAGGCAGAGCTCCCTGTGACTTGACCTGGTTGCCACTGGGGGCCAATGGTCATTGCCATTTTCTACCATAGGCAAGCTAGACCTGGATTAGTTTGAAGGTGGACTGGCCCTCATCTCTGTTCCCCACTGAAAGGGCCTGTCCCTCGACCCCCAGGGTTGCTACTCCTTCTGTTTAATTGACACCCATCTCCTGTATCTGTTCTCAGAGATCCATATGTTGCTGTTTAATGTAATTCGTTTCATTTTCATATTTGTGTGCCCCTAGGGAGGCCTGGTATGACCCTTGGTTGTTGGTTTGCATTATAGCTGTTAGTTTTCTCACCTTGTACAGTGACCAGACTGTGAATTAATGATATTGTACTCTTTTGCAGTCGTGGAAAAACTCAGTAAAGAATTGAATTGAAATACCTAATGGGTACCTTACTGGCTTTTGAGAACTTGAATTATATTCCAACTAAAATTCCTGAAGGACATTTTAATTCCATTATTTTTTTCAGAAAATAAAAAACTCCTGTTAGATAGTGGCTAAGACTATGCATATGTCATCATATTTGTCCCATGTTCTACCCACTTTTCAAGAAATGTGCAATGGTTTCTCAAATTCCTGCATCTCTTCTAGCATTTTACAGTCTAAAGTATTGTATCAAAAACTATTTTAGCAACCCAAGTTAGGCAAAATATGCACTAGTTAATTTAAAGAATATTTGCCCTTCTAGTTTGGTGGCTTTGAGATTTCCCCCACACGGGGAGAAAAAAGCATTCACACATTTGTTTAAAACACTGCATAAAAGTTCAAACAAATTTACTCATAGGTAATAGTCCTCCTACCTTATTTTCTAAGTAGGAAATGATTATGCTGTGCACCTCCTTTGGTGTTTGTAACATGTATTTCTGGTAGATTGACGCATGTTGTTTATTTTCAAAGAACCGAACAGCCATCTGGGGATCAAAAGGATGAAAACATAACTACAATAAAGGAAAAATACAAACAGCCTCTGTGTGGAGTTTTGAAGGAGACAATGTGCATAGAGGTGTGTGGGTCAAAACCTATAGGTAATCTGTCCTTTAAATAATCAGAATCCCGCACAACAATTCCCATCATGCATTTACATATTTTAGCACAAGATTGGGCTCTACCAGTAAGGAATGTGGTACTGCAAAATTGCATTCGCACTTCTATTTGTATTAGGAAAATGCAATTTATTTTCACTTACAAATAGGCAATTGTTGTTTATAAGAATATTATTACACAGGCCCTACACAATTATTCATAATTAATGTCAGTCCTCTTAATGCTTAACACCAAATTGTTAAAAGTTGTTATTCAGCTCTGGTAATATTTGTGGTATTTTCAAAGTTGATATATTGAGTGAAATATGTGTGTGTGTGCGTGTTTGTGTGTGTGTTTTACCTACTGGCAGTCATAAGTAGGTAGTTAAAGTTAGGGCCTAGTCACAGAGGAAAAGCATTTTTTCGACTTACCTATAACTTTGGCTTTGTTTAAGCAACCTCAAAACATTTTTCAAAAATTGTGTCAAAGTAGATTTTGTGTGTCATGGAAAGTTATAGGGTGATCCGTGCAGTGGTGTGCATTGAGGATGCATTAAAATGTTAATTCCATAGGAATGCATTGTCAAACCTACAACCCTAACCACTAGACAGTATTATACCAAATTTGGCAAAAAGGTAGATGTTGTTAGGCGGATTGTGCTTTTTTTATTTGGTGAAAATTCATTCAGTACTTTCTGGGAAATGAAGGGCGAAAATTATAGTGATATATCTGGGCATGGATATTTCACAATGGTTTAGGGTTTAGTCGTGAGTGTTCGCGGGAATGCTCTGATTGGCTGGATGCAACCTGAACAGAAAGTTGCGCCCGCCATTTTATTGATCAGGAATGGTTCCCAGTGCTGATTATTTCTGAGAAACATAAGGAGTCAGGGTGGAGATACTCTGAACCCATGTTTGAGAAATGTGAGTATTAGTAACACAAATTATGTTTCGGATATTCATTTTATTAATCTAGCAAGATATTCACCACAACATCGTGATCACCAGCATGGACCTCCGTGTACCGTTGTGGTGACATCACAATATTGTAACATCATCTAGAATATTGGTGAATTTTTTTTTTAAATATACACATTTGTAAACACTCGCCAGTCACTGTCACACACTCATGTATGCACACAAAATCACTCAGGCACTTATGCACCCATTTACATAACAACTCACACACTTATACATTCAGTCACATACCGACTCAGACACTCATGCACCCTCTCACATACCCATTTAGGTATTCATGACCCATTTACTGATTCTCTCAGATTTGCTGAAATACTGTTTTGATGTCCATAGTATGAGATGTAGGTGGCAATCAACTCATACCCGAGGCATTTTTCTGCACTTTCCAGATGGGAATCACGGTTGGCTTCACACATTTTCCCTCTCCCCACTAGTCACAATAAAGGAATAATTAATATTGCTTAAGACTACCCCTTTTTTTGTTGAATATTTAGAGACAGATTTATCACTCTTTCACGTAGAGTAACTCAGCAAGCCACCTTGCTGCACTGCACTGCACTGCATGAAAGTTAAAGGGCAGGAATGTTCAGTATTTACCATTACATTGTGCATTTTTGTCCTTTCCTATCTCTGGCGAACACTTGTCTACCTAGTGCCAATGCATGCAGGCACCCTGAGTCATGCTGTAAGGGTGCCTGCGTAATAGGCAGGATTGTTTTTGTGCTGGAAGGGACACACACCTGTGTTTGCACAGGGACAAGAATTATGAGATGTGTCACTATTATCACACCCTTGTAGTTTTCCCCTTATATATTCAGACAGATCAAACCTGGCAAAATGTATCAGTAAAACATGCCCGTTATTAGTCAGTGCATTTGGGTTTTGGTGTGATAAGAACAAAATCCACATGATAGTCCCCAGAAATTTGTAAACAGGTGATATTTGTTTCTCCGATACATTATGACTATGTAGAGTCAGATATTATCAGGTGGAATAAATATAACAATGTTTTGTGGCCCGCTTGTAGAGAGGGTCCTATAGTTGTATTTTGCTTAGCTCCTGTGTTTTTCCTGTCAGTCTCTGCATCGTTGTAACCTGATGCCACCAAATCCTGAAGAAGGGAGAATATATTTCCTTCAAAGGGTGTGTTTTGTGTTTGCTTGCATTTGTCATAATCTGTTCTTTCTCTTGGAAATTTGATAGTTTTACCAGTAGGTGCCTGATCATGAGTTTAGGTATTCTATAACACACCTGATCAATATTTTAGTACTTGCTGTAAATTATTTATACTGAACTGCTGGCTCAAAAGGTGGACATCTCTGACCACAATAAAATGAATTGCAGGATGCAACTCACCCATATGGTATATTCCACTCATATGAGATAATAGTAAGTACCTCTTAATGATCATTGAGATCTGGCTCATACAGGGAGCTCATGGCTGAGTGGAGCTGTGCTGCCCAGAGGAGCCATGGGGAGCAATGAGGAGTGTGGGGCTATAACAGGCGATTCAGTCAGACAGTGAGTGACTCTCTAAAATATATATGGCACTGCCTCCAGATCCATCTGTGCAGGCACAGCCGGGTCCTGTATGCAAAGCTCCTTGTAGTGAAGCACCTTGCAAGAGTCTCAATTAATCAATCAATCAATGCATGACATAGAGTCTGTCCAAGCAACCTCTGACCATGTGGGACCTGACTGAGAAGGCTGACAGGTCCCATAGTAGATCTCCACTGCTTCTATTTCACCAATATTACAGTAAGAGTCTGAGCCAGCTGAGCCCAGAAGGCTGCGCCACCAAATGAGGTGAGCACAGCAGAAAGTTACAGGATCAGGCTGTAAAATTAAAAATTCTCAATATTACTATCACGATTCACACAAATCGGTCATCCGCGGCTGCGACAGGTGTTGCAGCATGCAACAGAGGCAGTCAGATCCCTTTGTAATGATCACATCATTATGATACAGTCTCTGTTATGACCGTGCGACCCCTCTAACCGGCCAGTAAATGCCAGCACACAATTTCAATTAAGCAAACTAAAAAAAATAAACTGATGCTTGTGGTGCCACATCCTGTACTCAGTGTATCCATTTAGAAGCAAATTATCTCTGTTTGTTGCAATCACATTATGTCACTGTGTAATGTGAATGCTGATGTAGCCAAACCGCAGCATCTGGGATAATCATGAATGCTCATTGGTACAGCCAGCTAAGCTGAACCCCAGGCTGGCGCAACCCACTCCTGACCTGACATTCAAGAAAACTTTGTCCACTTGATAGTACAGTACTGCATGCTCATCATAATGGTTTGGGCCAGGGCGGAAAATTCGGTGCACTGATGCGGACCACCACACTAAAATATGTCATCCTAATGCCTCATGTGTGGTACTTGGCAGGGTTGTGGTTGAATTAGTTGCTCATGGGCATTCATTGAGGACATTTGTCTCTCTGGCCATGTGAAGTGCCAGTAAACTCCAGATTAGTACAGGAACGGATACAATCTTTGTTGACAATCTAGTTTCTTTCTTAGCCCCAGCCTCAGTATTTAATGAGGCTCAGTGCGCGGACACGCTGCTGGTGGGTCAAAGGCAAGTCTAGCTGCGTGTGTCCGGCCATGCTGACACTATGAAATGCCTAAACCATCTGTCCAGTGAAGCATTTCCACTTCCTCGATCCTGTTAATATATCTAGTAGGTGCTAGTCTGCAATTATACCATTAGTTATGTCATAGTAAATGCGATAGATGATCTATCCACCATTTGTAGCAAGTTGGCTCAGACAGCTAGAAACTCTTTGGTACATGTTCTTGAATGATTGTAGATCCCGCTAAAAACACTATTCAGAATTGTTTATATCTTTAGATGACATGTATCCAGAAGCCCTCTCTTTGACAGAAACTTGGCTTAAGGATGGTATCTGACTGGATATAGCAGCAGCACTATTCAATCACAAGAAGCGATTGGGCTGATAAGATGGGAGGAGTAGTAGCTATGATGGAGCATGGTTGCGCATGTAAAGCGACTTGCTTGTAGTCAGCCCTCTCGAAATAATTTGTAACATACTAATTAACATGTTTTGTTTACTAATAATTGCACCACACTACATTTCTAGTATCTAGGGGAAGCTCGCCTATGTGTTTTTTTTACCAACTGCAACTCGATTCACCGAAAATGGTCGCTGCAACACGGGAATTTGTTTGCGCATGCGTCTGTCATGCTCATGTGACATGACATATTCTCTCTGCTTTGTAAGAAATCTTTGCTTCTGTGGACTAGAACTAAGATGGCTACTCTGTGTGTTAACGTGCTGACGCTTGCAGTATTGCTTTTACTAAGTTGTTCATTCTGCATGATGACTAATGCCATAGTTAAAATAAAATAATGGGAATAGAGTAGAGATATGTGGTATAGAGTGCATTCATTTATTTCTTGTTCTAAAATGTTTCTTTTCTACTTTGCATGTATCGTACTTTGCGCCTGACATATATTTCTGAACTCCATCTTTCAATCGGGGTCTGACTGTTAGCTGCAGAGAGGGTTTACGATGCTGGTGTTTGAACTTTATCTGTGGCTGCCGGTCTTAATGCAGTCAACATGATACCCCATGCCATCACGACCACAAACTACCTTCTCATCAGAGACCTGAACTCCCGCCTCAACAACCGCAGCAAATCTGACCCCACCACCCTCCTCACCAACCTCAGACTGAAGCAGCTAGTCACCACCCCCACAGAGCCAGACACACCCTCAAACTATCTTTGCAGGAGGGACAATCATCCACTTCAGCCACGCCATGCAGCCCCTCTGGACAGACCATCAACTGCGTACACTTCACCTTCAGCACCACCACCACACCCAAACCCGCCTGAATCCTCCACGAAGGAACTGGAGCAAGATCACAGAAGAACACCTCAACACCACCCTCCTCCTTGACCCCCCCTCCACCATTACCGATGCCAGCACTGCAGCCATAGAACTAAACTGCTGGATTGTCAGCTGTGCTAACAAGCTCGCACCCCTCCGCCACCCAGTCAAACAACACCCCCTGAAGGCTGTCTGGTTCACCACCGACCTCCAAGAACCTAGGCGCTCCTGCAGACACCTCGAGAAACTCTGTAAGACCAGGAAAGCCAACGAAGTCCGGAACAACTACAGGAACGAAATTAATAAATAGCACCAGCACATAAGAGCCTCAAAGCAGACCATTTTCAAGAACAAAATCCACAACAATGCAAGTAACACAAAAGAACTCTTCAACGTCATACAACAGCTCACCAATCCATCCAGTGAAGCCACTGACGTTTCACCATCTAAGGACCTCTGCAACAATCTCAGCTCCTACTTCCAACTGAAAATCAAGGCCCTTTACGATAACTTCAGCAAACGGACCCCGGACACCACCCTCCTCTCCACCATCGACAACCAGCTGACCATCACCACCTGGAATGCCCCCACCACTGAAGAAACCACCACGACCATGAAGAACACCCACTCAGGAGCCCCCACTGACCCCTGCCCACCACACATCTGCCATAGAGCTGCCACCGCCATATCACCCAAACAAGGCCGGACCATCAACACCTCCCTCGGAGTCATCTTCCCTGATGACTGGAAGCAGGCAGAGATCAAACCCCTCCTCAAGAAACCATTGCCCGACCCGACAGACCTGAAAAACTACCGGCCTTTCTCCTTCCCTTTGCAGCAAAAGTCACCAAAAGATTCATAAACACCCAACTGACCACCTTCATCAAAGAGAATGCCATCTTTGAATCCTCCCATTCTGGATTTTGCAGCAACCACAGAATCGAGACCACCCTCCTCGCTGCCACCGATGACATCCGCATGCTACTCACCTAGGGCCACACAGCGGCCCTCATCCTGCTAGAGACCTCTCTGTAGCCTTCGACACCGCCTCACACTGCACTCTCGCTGCCATATTCCATGATGCAGATATACGAGGAACCTCCCTTGACTGGATCCACTCCATTCAATGCAGCAGAACCCAAAGGATCAGACTCCTCCCTCTCCAAACCTACAGAGATTAGCTGTGGAGTACCCCAAGGATCCTCTCTCAACCCCACGCTCTTCAACATCTGCATGGCCCCCCGCGCCGCCATCGTCAGACAGCATGGGCTCAGCACAGTATCTTACGCAGATGACACTGAGCTCATCCTCTCTCTTACGAATATCCCTGAAGAATCCAGACTCAGCTTCCAAGGACGAATGAAAGACGTTGCAGCCTGGATGAGTGACAGCTGCCTAAAACTGAACTCTGAGAAGACAGAGGACCTCGTTCTAGGACCCTCCCCCACCCTGTAGGACATTTCCTGGTGGCCCTCTGCCCTCGGAAACCCACCCACCGCGACTGACCATGCCTGCAACATCAGCATCATTCTAGACTCCTCTCTCACCTTGAGCCGCCAGATCAACGCCGTCGCCTCAACCTGCTTCAACTCCCTCTGCATCCCCCACAAGACCTTTAAGTAGATCCCCCCGAATGCAGAAAGACCATCACCCACGCACTCATAAACAGGAGACTGTAGTACGGTAATGCCCTTTATGCCGGAGTCAACAAGACCCTGCTATACAAGCTCCAAACCATACAGAACACCTCAGCCATCTCGTCCTCAGAACCCCAAGACACAAGCACATGACCCAAGCACCTGGAAGACCTCCACTGGCTCCCCATCGAGAAGAGAGTGATCTTCAAGCTACTCACCCATGCCTAAAAAGCCCTCCACAACATCGGACCGAAATGCCTCAACAAAAGAGTCTCCTTCCATGTACCGAAAAGAAACCTCCGCTCTGCCGACATCACCCTGGCAGAGACCCCACGCATCTGCAGAACCAGAGCACGCGGAAGAGCCTTCTCCTATGACACAGCAAAGACCTGGAACGAGCTCCCAGTCAACATCAGACGCTCCCCCACTCAGCACACTTTCAGGAAGAGCCTCAGACCGGGCTCTTCGATTGAGTTGCCCCCTCCGTGCCTAGAGACCCTCACGGGCGAGTGGCGCGTTTTATAAACCTGTGATTGATTGCTGGATTGACTGAACTTTGAGTAGCAAAACTACCCCCAGTGCATCAAAAGCATAAATGTGGTAAACCTTCACTGTCAAATATCATGCTTATGTGCAATGCCACATTTAAGTGCAAAACACACACAACAAAACATCTTGTAGTGGAAGATCAGCAAAAATGAAGTGCCAGACGGAGGTCAAAATTATCTTGGGTGCAACATCAGCATGTGTGTGAAAAATATTTAAAAACAGATATCACTTTTAATCGTAAAATCACATTCATGAGCAAAATCACTGTGCTAGATCGTGCGGCTCACCTGTCCAAGTCTGATTTTGTAGCCTGCTAGTTGTCACAGACTTCTCATGTACCCCCTGTGTAGTGTGCTTGGTGAGCTGGGCTCATGTTGCATTGTCCTTGTATTGCCTCATGGCGCGCTATAATTCCATGCCTTAGTTTATCGTCTTGGCCTAGTTCCATTACGCTCAAGCTTGTAAGCAATCCCCTGAACACATGAAACAATGGTTTTCCTTGCTCACACTTGTTGTGATATAAATAAAAGATGCAATCCAATGGTATTATTCATGTAGATTTATTCCTCAAAGAAAGACCTGAACTCTTCATGCCAGGCACAGCTGGACCAACTGCTCACTGAAGCTCAGACCTGACATCATCATGGAACCATGTCAAGCATCATAGGGATGCAACATTTTAATCAGAGAGACATGCAAATCAGACAAATAGATGAACCAGATAACATATAAATATAACACATCCCCCCCCTTTATCAATACAACAAAAAAAAACTATAAAATTAGGCTAAAACAAAACAAAAAAACTACGAAACATAATCATTCAAATAAGCAGGTAACCTTCTCTCACTGGCATCTCTCAAAGTACGTGAAGCACCAGACCCATCTCCCTCCCTCACAGGCACGGGAACTCCATCAGTTGCAGATGCCTCACCATAGGATAAAGACTCACCAGCATGATGATTCTTAAATTCCACATCACTCATCAGCATCCATGGCGAACATTGTTCATTATCATGTCCACCCTCCAATTCCTCAATCTGCTTGTTTCCACCCCTCTGGTACAATGCCACCCTCCTTAAATTACACACTTGCCCATTGGTCAATCTAACCCAATTTCCTCCAACAGCCTTTATTTTAAAGGGTCCTCTAAACTTGTTAACCAAATTTGAAAATCCTCCCGGTTTTACTTTCACCCAATCTCCAATTTGGTAAAAGCAGTTTTCCTTCACAGACTGATTCTCACGCTGTGACTCACCCCTTACGGTTTGCCCACGCATCCAAGAAGGAAGCAATTTTGTGCCAGCCTTTCTTCCACGCATCATAACAAAAGGACTTTTCCCTAGATCATTGTTGACAGTTGTGCGATACGCCCAAAGCATGTCACTCACAGACTCAATAACAGACAAACCAGATCCATGAGCTAACTGCATTGTGCCCTTAACCATTCGGTTGATGCGTTCCACAAGTCCATTTCCTTGCGGGTTGTACAACGCACAACACGTATGTTTTACACCAACTGAATCTAAAAATTCCTTCATCTCCAATGATGTGAGTTGTGTGCCATTATCAGTTAGCAAGATATCTGGAAAACCTTCCCTCTTGAAAATCTCACTCAAAACAGCAATGGTGGCTTTTGTTGTGATGCTATTCATGAAAGTAACCTCTGCCCATTAAGATTTAGCATCAACCAAGACAACTGCATACCTCTCATTGTCCTTCAAAAATGAAAATGGGCCAATAAAATCCAAGCAAACCTTTTCCCAAACCCTATCAGCCAACGAAACATGCTGTTGCTCACCAGACGACCCAATACCTACCCTTAACCTTTTTTCTGATTCCTTACAAGTCGTACACCTTTCCACCCAAACCTTCACCTGCTGAACCATGGAGGGCCACCAATAAAACTCTCTCAACCTCCTTATAGTCATCGTTTGTCCCACATGACCCTCATGCGCAAGTCTCACCAGCTTATCCCTCAAACTTAGTGGCGGCACAAATTTATCTTCACGCATGACGACACCATCCTTGGCCACAGACAACTGATCCACGATCTTTAGAAATGGACGCACACCAAGTGGGAGTGAGCTTTCCCTTCTAATGTCACCCTTCACCATTCTACAAACACCCATGAGTGTTGCATCCCCCTCCATTTCACTAATCCATTCTTTCCTTTGAATAGCACCACCCAAGTTCTCTAAGGCATCGTCAACACTCGCCACCACCTCCTCTGTTGAAAAATCAGAAACAATGGCTTCTTTGTCCGGCAGTCTTGACAAGCAATCAGCAACCTTGTTCCGCCAACCTGGAACATACTCTACTCTACAATCACAATCTTGCAATTTAACAGCCAGCCTAGCCAACCTACCCGAACAATTGCTAATCCCTCCTGGCCCTAACACCTTCAACAATGGTTGTGATCAGTTCGTAACCTAAATCGACTTCCCCACAAAAACACTCTAAAATGACACGTTGCCCACGCCGCAGTCAAAGCCTCCCTCTCTATGACTGAGTAGTTACGCTCAGATTCTGACAACGAGCGTGATGCAAACGCAAAAGTCCTTTCCACTCCACCACGCACTTGTGCCAGGACTGCTCCAATACCTACCCCACTAGCATCCACAGTAAGTATATTCTCCATACCACTCTGAAAGGGAGTCAAAATACCTGCATGAACAATCTTCTTCCTGATCAAATCAAAAGCAGATTGTTGCATTTTATCCCACGAAAACATCTTCCCTTTCCTTAAAAGTTCCCTCAAACACTCAGGTTTCTGCGAAAAATTCATCACAAATTTTGAGTAGTATTCTACTAAGCCCATGAAGGACATCAATGAGTCCCTATCATGTGGCACCCTTGCATTAGCAATGGCGCTAACCAAGTTTTCCTTCGGCCTTATACCATCTTTAGTGACCAAATGACCAAAATACTTCACCTCTTGTGTCTTGAACCTACATTTTTCACGCTTCAACGTCAAACCAGCCTTTGCAATCCTTTCCAGCACTTCTGAGAGTGCAAGATTATGTTCCCTCTCATCCTTACCAAACACTAAAATATCGTCTTGAAAGACAACAGCCTTATTAATGCCGGATAACACTGAGTTCATCAAGCGCTGAAACACACTCGCAGCGGAACACAACCCAAAGGGCAGTCTACAAAACTGGAATGTACCCTCCCCTGTGATGAACGTAGTGAGTGCTTTAGAGCTAGGACTGAGTTCCACCTGATGATAAGCACTCCGCATATCTAATTTACTAAAAACTTTAGCACCATCCAGCATTAATATTAACTCATTAATGTTTGGTAACGGATACCTATCCGATATCACACACTCATTCAAACTCCTCAAATCCACACAGAATCTGAGAGAGCCGTCCTGTTTGCTCGTGATCACAACCGGACTTAGCCATTCCACCACTTCCACAGGCTCAATCACCTTGTCATCCAACATTTGTTGTATTATATCTTTTACCTTAGCTCTAGCTGCAATGGGAACTCTTCTGGCAATGTGCTTTACCGGGATAGAATTTTCCTTTAACTTAATCACATGTTGATAATTCTTGTACTTTCCTAGTCTTGGTTCAAATACAGCACCAAACTTATCTAACACATCCTCCAGATTTTCAGCACTAGCTGCATTCACACGATTGACTGGAAATTCCGCTGTGGGGTCTACTTTAATTCCTAAATCAAATTGATGTGGCCATCCTAAAATTAGTGGTCCTTCCCTGGCCACATAGACTTTCCCTTGGGTTTCTCTTCCTTCAAACCTTATTTTTGCATCCATGCATCCTACCACATCAATGACATTCCCTTGATACGATTTAAGCCTCGCATCAGACCTAGATAAAGACCCGCTCCCCCATGTCTTATCATAAATCACCTGAGGTATGATAGTATACAGTGAACCTGTATCTACCATCAATGAAACTATTTTCCCATTTATCTCGAAGTTTGCCTCAGGCCGTGTTCTTCTTCTCTCTATACCACCAATTTCCATAACATCCACATCACCATCAACAACCACAACTCTATATTTGGGTGTTGAATCGCTCACACATCCCACTTTCTCACACTGTTGCTTGCATATGTGTGCCAAGTGACCTCTTTTGCCACACTTCAAACAGTCTTTAACAACTGCATAACATTGCTTTGAGTCCGCCAAGTGGTAGGTACTCCCACATCTTAAACAATGCTTGTCTCCATTTTTTCCTGATGTTCTATTAAAATTCCTTTGAAACTTGTTCTTATTATTGTAGTTGCCATTGTCTTGTTCTTTATAGCACATACACTTTCACTATTGTCTTCCACAATTGAGACTTCTTTACTGCCGCTTGAACTTATCTTCATCTCCTTCATGCATTTTTCTGATTCTTCAACTACTTTCGCAATAGCTATGGCCTCTTTCAGCATCGGGTCACTCGAGGCCCAGAGCCTTTCCTGAGTTTTTTTTACAGTGGCATTGCACTATCAGTTGATCATGAATCATTTTTTCCTGCATAGCGCCAAATTTACACTTAGCTGATAGTTCCCTTAACCTGGCCACAAATTTGTCAATGCTTTCATTCTGCCTCTGGGGCTGAGTGTAGAACTTATGTCGTTGCATAACCACATTTACATGCTTCGCAAACCTTTTTTCTAGCTTCATAACAGCTTCCTTATAGACATCATCCAAATCCTCTCCATCAGGCAGGTATTTGAAAATGTGTTGCCCTTCTTTCCCTAAATTACCTAACAGTAATGCCTTCTTTCTTGCAGAAGGAAATTCAGTGCCATCTAATGCCACTAAATAATTCTCAAAACAGTCTATCCAATCCTCCCATTCCACATTTGGTTCACCTGGTGACATCAAGAAAGCTGGGGGAATTACTATTGCAGTGCTAACATCCATTTTTTAGTTGCACTTCAAATTCTCAGCACAAGGTGGCAGCAGAATCCTAGATTTTTTTTTATAGAATGTTCACAACCATCCAATAGGAGCGTATGTGACAAAATGCTCACAAATGAGCTTGTTCACTTCAATCTGCTCTCTTCCAGGCTATTGTTTACTCCACACTCAACAAAAGTATTTTTTTCTTTACATATTGTCTCAAAGTGTCACCTTCCACCGTTCCTTCCCTTCGTTTCGAATATAGCACTTTAATGTCTCTTTTTGTGACTCCACCTCGCCGTGTTATTTATTTGAAGCCTTTATTGTTTTCATAATAAGCACATTCGCGCTCTTGTTGTTTCTAAATTTTAGAGAGAAAACAGCTGCTTTATAACAATTATACACTTCTTTTAATGTAAATATTCCTTGCGCATTGACCTCGCGCTGCGTGTTTTAATTGTGAATACTCATATGGGTAGATGCATCAACGTTGTCATTTGCGATTCCTTATTGGCGAAAAATACGGCATCGCAAATAAGGAATCGCAAATGGCAATGCATCATTTTTTTCGCAATTTTATTGAGATTCGGTAAAAATCACAATTTTTACCGAATCGCAATAAAATTGTGAGTTTCAAATAGCGAATTCGCAATTCCCATTCATTCCTATGGGCTGAAATGCCCATAGGAATGAATGGGAATTGTGAATTCGCAATTTGAAAATCGGAATTCAACAAAGCATTTCAAGGGTGGAGAGGGGGGTCCAAAGGACCCCCCCCCTGCACCCATGAAATGCACTTTTACATGTAAGTTACATACACACATGTCCTAAGGACATGTGTGTCTGTAACATAACAGTTTAAAAAATGCATTTTTGTGCTTTTTTAAACAATTGTGCAAATTACCACGACGTTCAAACTCGTGGTAATTTGCACTTGCAATTCAAAAATTCGCTAATTTTTTTACAATGATGCATTCCATTTAAGGAATCGCACAATTGCGATTCCTTAAATGCAATCGCATTTAAGAAATTCGCAAGATTAGCGAATTTTAACAAAAAGTAATGATGCATATCAAAAAGCATTTTTGGAGTCGCAAACGGACGATTTTAAGGAATCGCACCGTTTGAGACTCCAAAAATGCTTGATGCATCTGGGCAAAAGTCTCTTTATCACCACACGCTCTCCCACGCGCCTGGCTGCTTCTGCTCTTGTTTGTTTTCAACACACATCAGCCTCTGTGATCTTTTAATTCTCAATAGAGCTGCTCCACCTCGCGCTCGTGCTTTGTTGATATTGAACAACCGGCAATTAATCACACTCTGTCTTTCAAGTCTATGGCGCATGAATAACTGTCAGTTCATATCGTAATTTCATCCGCAGTTGTGCTTTTAAGATAATAAAGCTTCTATTCTCGCCGTTCCTCACTTTCTGTGCATTTAAATACATCTCTCCAATAACGTACAATTGCCTCTGCTCAGACTTGCTCTTTAAGTTGAAATAAAATATTTTGTCACGTCAGGCAGATCTCCTCTAACTAAAATCCTCACTCTGCTTGTGCAGATTATATAAACGGTGTTATTGATACTTCACATTCTCATTCTTATTCTTTCTATAAAACTTATTTAAACACAACTTGCAGCAGTCTATCAATTCCGTGACTGAAAGAAATTAGTCTATTTACTTTCCTTCTCTTTTTTTTTTTTCTGTTAGACAGAGGATACTGAACAAAAGTTAATGCCTCTTACCAGCACATTTTCCTTCATAAATAAACTTCCACGCCTTTTTCTGTTTATATATATATCCTTCAATTCCAGCTTATTCTTCTCCAATGTTTTAAAACAATCCTACATTTTCAACGAGTTGGGTTCTTTTCCCTCAGTCCAGGATAACTATCTTCTTTGATAAAATATTCCCATCCAACTGCCTGGCCAAACTGAAACGTCGCCACATTTGTTGTGATATAAATAAAAGATGCAATCCAATGGTATTATTCATGTAGATTTATTCCTCAAAGAAAGACCTGAACTCTTCATGCCAGGCACAGCTGGACCAACTGCTCACTGAAGCTCAGACCTGACATCATCGTGGAACCATGTCAAGCATCATAGGGATGCAATATTCAAATCAGACATGCAAATCAGACAAATAGATGAACCAGATAACATATAAATATAACAACACTGTTGCTGGGGTCTTAGTGTTTTTACCTTATTTTATTTTTTATTTTAGTTTCTTGTATAGCGCAGAAATCAATCCCGTAAGGGTATCTCCGCGCTTTGCTAGCTGTAGAATCATCAGATAGTGTGACATAAGAGGTTTAACGAGACAGAAATGCTTCTTGGTAAAGAAGGGTCTTGAATGTCTTTCTGAAGGACAAGTGGTCCTACATCAGTGGGGAGCTTGTTCCATAAGGCAGGTCCAACCGAGGAGAAAGCACAGTCTCCTTGTCTGGATTTCTTAGTGACAGGGGGTTTTAGAAGGGCTTGATTACTTGAGCGGAGAGACCTGCTAGGCTGATACAGCTCAAGGGATTGTGACAGGTATTTAGGACTTGCTCCATAAAGGCATTTGTGGACCGTGCAGCATATCTTAAAGTTGATACGCTGTCGTATAAGAAGCCAATGTAGTTCTTTCAACAAGGGCTTAGAGGGAGTCCTGGCTGGTGCACTCATGACCAATCTTGCTGCTGTGTTCTGGACTACCTGCAAACGACCTACTGCATCTGCATTTGCTAATGTCAGCAGGCCGTTGCAGTAGTCCAGACGACTGGTAACCAAGGCCTGTACAAGTGTCTTCCTATAGGTGGCAGGGAGATACGGGAAGACACGTCTAAGAAGGCCAATGGTGTGGAAACACAACCCTGCGATGTAATTGGTGTGTTCCTTCAGAGTCAGCTTTTTGTCCAGCTTCACCCCTAGATTCTTTACATGAGGTTTGGATGTGGGTACTGGGCCAAGATCTATTGGCCACCAGTCTGGGGACCAGAGGAGACTCGCCTTGCCAAAGAGCATGACCTCTGTTTTTTCCACGTTACATTGGAGGCAGTTCATAGCCATCCAATGTGACACTGCCCTCATACCCTCAGCAAAGTTCTCCTTGACTTTGGGGCCAATAGAGCTGAAAGGGTAGAGGAGCTGGGTGTCAGCGTAGGAAACCGGTATGAACCCATATTTCCGTACAATCTCAGCAAGTGGAGCCACATATACATTGAACAATGTGGGGCTAAGGCATGAGCCCTGTGGCACCCCCTTCGTGAGCACCCTTGAGATGGAACGAAAGGGGCCCAAGCTGATAGATTGTGATCTCCCGGAGAGGAAACTCTCCAACCATGATAACGCTAAGCCTCCAATTCCTACTCCCTGCAAACAGCTGAGAAGGATGTTATGGGACACGGTATCAAAGGCTGCGGACAGGTCCAACAGCACTAGAATCATGGAACCACCTCTATCCTGTGACATTTTGATCTTATCTGTCACAGAGAGAAGGGCCGATTCAGTGCTGTGGTTGGGCCTGAACCCAGATTGAGATTGGTCCAGGCCCCCTGTCGCCTCGATAAAGCTGGAGAGGATGGTATTAACGTGTTTCTCTGCCAGTTTGCTGATGAAAGGAAGGATAGAAATCGGGCGGAGGTTGGAGAGTTCTGACCAGGGCAAGGTGGAATTTTTGCGTATGGGGTTCACTACCGCTTCTTTCCAGGATTGTGGGAGTTGTCCCTCGGCAAAGGAGAGATTGAGCAATTTCTGAATAGAGTGTCCTAATATCTCGTTCAGAGGGGAGATTAGTTTGGCGGGTATCAGATCAGTAGGAGAGCCGGTCTTTATTTGGTTGATAAGTGCAGTCAGGTCTTTAATGGTTATTTCTGGGATTACATGAAGAGTTTTCCCAGAGGTCACCATTGGGGAAATTTCAGGGGCCTCAGAATCCAAGGGACCTGAGACTGCAGTAATTTTCTTATATATCCCTTCTATTTTGTCCTTGAAGAACTGAGATATTTCATCACATAGAACTTGAGTGAAAGTATCTGGGCTCTCACACACTACGGGACTAGTGAAGGTCTGAATGATTTTAAATAGCTCTCTTGTAGAGTTGCTCGCCTCTGCAATTTGGGTGGTGAGGCTTATTTTTCTTGCTTTTTTTATATTTTTGTAATAGGTGGTCATAGCCTCCAAGTATCGATTCTTCTCTTCCCCATTGCCTGTCCATCTCCAAAGTTTCTCCAACTTTCTACATCCCTGCTTTTCTGTTTTAAGGGCCTCAGTATACCATGCTTCCCTTTTAGCTGTGGTAGGTTTTTTCACATTTTTCTGAGGAGCCAGAGTGTCAATGGCTGTCGTCAGTGTGGAGTTGAACTTTGAGAGAGCAGTATCGATGTTATCGGAATTAGAGAACATAGGCTGTTTCCAGGTTTGTGTGAACCTGGCAGGAGTAATTTTATGCCATGATCTACGTTTAGTTGACTGAGTGGCAGGGTGATTTATGGAATGGGATAAATGTAGCAAAGAGAAATCTATCATTTTATGGTCAGACCAATAAATGTGCTTATGGGGGTGGCAATGGACATTGGGATGGGTAGTGAAAATCAAATCCAGGGTGTGACCACCCGAATGAGTAGGTTCACTATTTCGAAGATGTAGACCTAAAAGAGCAAGATCTGCTAGAAATACATTCGTATCAGGGTGATCATCAATGTCAGTGTGAAAATTAAAATCCCCAAGTAAAATACAATTTCCGTTAGCTTTCATGTAGGGGGCTAACAGTTCAGTAAGGGCAAGGGAGAACCCAGCATTGGGTCCAGACATTAGCAACAAGGAACATGTGTTAATACATCGGAAATGGCCTTGTGCATGTTTAGGCAAGCCTATGTGTAAACCATGTCCGAACCCGAGATCCTTGCTTGGCCTACGCTCCCTGTTGAGCAAGCTTCCTCCCTACCCACTCACCTGAAGAATTGACCAGCCCTGGTCAGCTTTCCTCTCAGCTGCAGGAGACAGAGTGTCACTCAGGCGTGTGTTCCTTAGGCATGCCCAGTCCAATGGAGGGATAGGAGGGTAGCAATCGCTCCAGTGTCATCTCCATGGATGGAAACAGCTAAGTCCCTGACACTGAACTCCCAGCTTTTACTCTTTGACTGCAGACTGAGCAATGCTGGTGGCAACAAACTTTGAGATTTTTAATTGGAGGTGGCCAGGAACAGATATCCACCAGTAGCGCAGAACCCATACAAGGGAATCTGGACCCAGATTTAGCGGTAGGGCGAGAGCAGAGATAAGTGAGCAGTACAGAGGGGATTAAAGAAAGGTTGAAGAAGGGGCTCATCATCACCAATATCTTGCCGACTTGTGAAAGTGGTGGGGGTGGGACCAAATATGGAACTTGTAGCAGGGGTGTTAGGTGGAGGAGAGCTTGGGAGGGGGGGAGTCACCCAATAGGAAGTTTGAAATATTGGTTTAAAACGCTGCATTTTCCTACACAATTTCTATAATAAGCTGACCTAAAATACAGTTCCTATTGGATTTCCAAAGGAAATCCTGACCTTTCCCGGGTTGCGAGTACCAGGCCTGTCCCTGTCAGCTGAGCTGTTCCCATTAATTACTTAAATTGCTGACCTCTAGTAAGAGGTAAACATGCTCTTTATGTCACGTTTAGAATAAGAAACTAGAAAAGGTTTAGAAAAACCATTGACGGTTACATATTTATGCCTTGCAAATTGCATGTTTCTCCTATATGAAGGTCCACTTAGGATTATAGCTTGTGGCCCTCGTACAAACACACTGAACTGTCTACATAAAATGCTAATTTATGATAGGTCTGCTAAAGGTCGTGCATTCTATCAGGCAAATTACCCTCTTAGGGTATTTTATGCGACTTTGCTGCAAGCAGTTTTCTCCAAGTGCCCATCAGAGTCAACTTACTTGTATTACACCCTTATATCACTCTGCACTACTTTTATTAAAGCCTGGAAATTGCTGGGTGCATTAGGATCTTTGCATGGGTCCCCAGTCAGAAACTAAAATATATTGTTTTTAAATTAATGCTATTGATGTAGGTTTTGACCATTTCCGATGTATTAACACATGTTCCTTGTTGCTAATGTCTGGAGCAGAGTTTTAAAAATAAAAGTCCAGATGGTTTTAAAAGAATGTCCTTTTGACTTCCCTCGTCATGACATCGCCACTCTCCGACGACTCCACACCTTAATGTTACTACCACCACTCGTCTTAAGACCCCAATTTAAGAGATCCCTATCCGAGAAAACATTTTTGAAAGTGTACTCTAAATAGGAGGCATCAATAGAAAATCAACTGAAATTCAATTAGAGAACTTTGACCGAAGTTGTAGAGGAAACAGGCAGGGGGTGGGCTTGCTTACCTTCTTCTTAGTCTCGAGGTTACAGGTGAGGGTGCAAAACGCAAAGGCAGGCGGATGCGGGTCTAGTTCAGTGCAGCACACGTCCTCAAGTACTGCGGTCTGATCGCCTTGTGTGATCGTCAGCACTGCGAGGTAAAGCAACTGTCTGGGTTGTCAGTGGCAGCTGTAAGTATTTAAAGATCAGTCAGGCGTTATTAGCTATTGCCTCAAGTCAAATAATAACATGTCAACTACTCACAATCTCCTGTAACCTCCCCCTTTCTCAATTAGTGAAAGTGGGGTGTTGTCATTGATGCTAGCACGCTTCACCCCACATCACCCACGCCTCTGATGACTTGTGAAAGGGCGGGAGTCGCTTGCAAGGCAGGGGTGATTGGCATGCAGCCGCAGGTGGTGCAGCCTGAAGTGCTCTGGCCTCTGTAAAAGTGACACTGCTGCGCTTCATAAGAGGGGACCCTGACACCCCCCTCCCCCCAAGAACAGAAGGGCCGCTCTGGCTTCACGTAAGCCCTTAGGCCTACAACAGATAGAAAATGACTGGCACAGGTGCGCCTGCGCACATGCCTGAGCAGAGAGGCTGGCTGCCAGGCCACACTTAAACAAGGGACAGAGGGAGACAGCTGGACACTGGCAGAACAGTTCTATTGTGCACTGCCATACTTTACATTAGATGAAGAGCGGTTATGAGCAGCTACATTATCATCCTCTTGGAAGCTCCTGAACAGCTGGAGGTTAAAGAGAAGTGCTGGGATTGCAGAAGGATCCCTGGCACAGCTTTGAAGAGTCTGCGCCCCTCCTCCACTTCGTTTTAGCAAGCTCTATAGTCTATACACTCTTGCCCCAGCGCGAAAACACGAGAAAAGCATGCATGTGAACTGAACAGCCGCAGCCTTCGCAGGTAAGAGCGCTGGGGCCGTGTTTGTGTGAGGGATGGCGGCCGTGGTAGGAGAAGGGGGCTCGAAGGATTACGATCCAAAGTGGGGCTCAGCGATCGTGAAGTGCACCCTCGTATTCGGGCATGACAGCTGTCGGATTTCCAGACACACAGAGGACTGACAGTGGTGGAAGAAGAGATATGTATATATTGCCAAGACGGGCCTTTTTACATGCCTCTGCCAGGCAGGGAAGCTAACCGGCCTCTCCTGAAGTTTTCATTTGGTCGTCCCACCCATACACCCAGGTATCCTTCCATATGGGACACAGATTTCGAGTGAATATATTACTGCATTGTATGTATAGAGAATATGTGTGGAACATGTGGAACACCAGAGGCTATATTCAAACACATATCCTTTTTAGGTCTTGCCTGAGCCAGCGCGCATGCGCTGCGTGGCTTTTAGTAAGGGCTTTTAAACTCTAAACACATGCTTGTGCTTTTTTTTATCACCTGCAATTGGCCTTTGCATGCGTCTTTCTAAGAAAGACAGCACACAATTGGTCCAAGGCAGCGTTGTACCATCATACACCAGCTGCACATTTCGAAGTGCATTTTAATTTTGTTTATAGTGCCAAACATGTATGTTATATTGTTTAAAACAAAATAACACCTTAAAAAAAATAAACATGTTCTGCCACACTCAACCCTGTAGTGCTTTATTAAACCAATTTAATCAGCTCCTCGGGCACTTCCCTGCTTAACTTCCCTCTGCCTTTACTCTATCAAACCACCCCATATTACAACTCATTTCACACTGTTTGTCACTACGCATCACAATACAGTCAACATACGCATCTACATAATGCACAGCAGCCACAATGCTCTACTACATAGCCAAAAGTTCTGGCTAAACACATAGGGTCCCAAAGGTGAGACCTATTGGCTATGCCAATGCTGTTTTGCTTTTCCTACAACCAAGTGGTAGTTGAGACAAAGGGTTGTGCATAACCCCAGACAGGAATGTGAATTACAGGGTTCCTTCAGGACATTCCAGTGATCATATGTAGTGGGTGAATCAAGCCAGTGATAAGGAATGGAGAAAGAGTGCCCCTGTAAAGAGTCCTGAGAACTTGGATTGTGTCTGGACTAGTCTGAGCACAATAAGAAAAAGGGCAGAACTGGCCAAAGTGTGACTCATAGCTGTGAGTGGGAATACACAACTGCTACCTGAATCTTTGCTATAAAGGTGAGACAGAAACATCCAGTCACTGGGCCACGGTATCACCACCAGATTCCATGATCTGCATACCAATGTCAACCGATACATTCTCTGTACTCTAAGGTTGAGAAAACTAGTGCCAACTCCTCTTACTAGGTCTAGTGCATGTTAGATGGGGGCATGTTTATAAGCCCCTAGCGCTATTGGAGCATCACTGTTTTTGAAGCTCTGGTGGCACTGTGTGCTGTCCCATATTTACAAGGCCACACAAAACCACTTTGCGTGGCTTTACACAGCCTTGTAAAAATGGCCCTCTTTCATGCAGTACTCTGCATCAAAGGGACGTGTCATGGGTGGTGCTATGGGTGTTCCATGTAACACCCATAGCTTTTTGACACTGCCCCAGATTTACAAGGATTCGTAAACCTGAGACAGCGCCAAATACTAATGACTTTCCAGGCAAGGTGTTAGAGTGGCACAGCAAGGAGAAATCATTTTATTTCTCCATGTTTTTTGCTCTGTCTATGTGAGTTGCATTCAGTAGCACACATAGAAGGAGAACGATTCTGTTACTGATTGTTTTTGTTCCCTTGCACCATGGTGTGAGGGTACCTGCCACTGGATTCAAGCTAGCCTAGCTAAAGAAAGGTGACATACCCTGAAACCGGTCCAAGGATGCTTGTTTTCGGTCCAGGGCGGGCCTGGCCTGGCAGATCGGTCTCGACTGTTCCCATGAGGCACAGGGTCAAGACTGAATTGCATATGGCTGGGTCCAAACTGCGGTGGTGCAGTGGGCAAAAGAACAATTGATCTTTTGACTGGGGGACAATGTTTGCATTGTCAACATTCCGTCCATCATTTGTATGCTGTACCATGTTTCACAACACAGCACACATGGAAACAGCAAAAAGAAGGAGAATTAATGTATTTCTCCTTGTTTCGCCTGTCTAAGCCCAGGTTTTCCCTGGTCTTAATTTTAGAGCTGCCTCCTAATTACGCCACCCGTGTAAGTAGGGGGCAGCATCAAAATGAATGGGTGTTGTGGTGAAACACCCATTGCAACACTCATTACCCTCCCCTTTCACGCTAAGTACAATGTGAAGGGGTGCCTAATTTACAAGGCAGCATTAAGCCACGTTAAGTGGCTTAACACTGCCTTATAAATAAGGCAAAGCCCCTAACACCACCACAACGTCACTAAAAGTGACATTGTCGTGGCGATAGGAGCTTGTAAATATGCCCCTTAGTAGCATATTTGCAAGCTCATTGCACCACCAGTACGTCACTTTTTCCCACATAAATGGATGGACTCTCCTTTGAAAGAATGGAACTTCATCACACTCAAAATGCTCTGCACTGTCACTGAGAGAGTGCACCTTGTTTGTTTGGGTGGTTAATTTTGCCATTGGCCTAAGGGAAATCCTAAGCAGTAAGATAAATCAAACATTGAGAAACACAACCAAGGATCAACCTTCTCTTCAGACAGTATCAGTGCTACTGTCACTTACCTGGCTAACTGGGCCCATACACAATAGACACAGATCACTAGTAGGGCAACAATAACTCCTTCAACCCGTGGTGGTGAGGTGGGGAGGGGCAAGCTCCAAGGGGCCCCTTGTGGCACTGTGCACGGGTGGGGTTCTCTGGCCTCAGAGCTCCTGACTAGATCCAGAGCATGGGAGACCCCCTCCATGTACTTTTCAGATGGTCCCCATCAAGTTTTGTTACGTCACTATGGATCACCATCACATCATTGGAGTTGATATTCCAACTCAATCAGAATAGCCTCTCCAATAGTAGTATTTATCTTAAAATCCTTGGAGTCACATAGAAACGGTTGTTTTTTTCACTGAGAGTACCATTAAGAACTGTCTGGCTTCTGAGAGTCGTCGCAACATAGTAGAATATTAGTTAATGCCTTTTGGTATTCATATTCATGCTTCTTATACGTTTTGTGTGATTGTTCTCTTTTACAATATTGTTTTTTTGTATTTTTATTTTTATTTTTTTTATGCAAAAACACATGAGTCGGTTGGTACAGAAACACAAAGAGAAGAAAACAAAAAGGAAGACAATTTTGTTGAACAAATACATCTCCAGATCTTGTCATTTTGATGCATACAATATAAGAATATAAACGAAAAAATTGTTTAAAAAAAAGACACAAGAAAAAGAAAACCTGTTGTTAAATATACTTTTCATAGAGGCAGTCTCAATTAGATCCAACAAGAAATTATAAACAATCTAGACAAGTCTCCCCTTACATCTCCCGATATTTTGTGACTAATCCCCAAATCTGTTCCCCGATCTTCTTTCTGTGGGAACTCTTTAAAGCATAAAGACTATGCTCCATATTATGTATTGAAAAAAACCGAGACCGCCAAGCTTCAAAAGCGGGCGGCTCCTGTTGCAACCATGCAGATGCGATACACAGTCCATACACTGCAGTTACTAAAAAAAATAGTTTGACATATTTCTTCGGTATGCTAGTACTCAATGTGCCCATTTCAACACCCAATAATATCTGCGTTGCTGATAATTGTATCTGACTGCCCACAATTGCCGAAACACATTTTTCTATCTGAGACAGCAAGGGAGCTAATGCAGTACATGTACAGAAAATGTGAACATCATCCACTAAGGCAAACCCACAACGAAAACATTTACCTATTACATCTCCTGACCATTTGGATACCTTGTCTGGGGTATAGTATAAATTGTAGATTGATTTGAAATGTTGCGCCACCAACATTGCAGACAAGAATAAATCTTTAGCCATATGTAATGAGATTTCTATTTGAATGTCCTGTCTGCCTAGTTTAACACACCATTTACTGTTCTGTTGCTCTAGATCATTTTCTTTAGTGTCTAACAAATGCTTATATAAAGCTCCAATCCTTACCCCTTTCATAATGTCCTCGATCAAAGAATTCGGTTTAAAGTTACCTCCCATACATGTTAAACAGTTGCGAATCTGTAGATATTTTGTGAAATGCTCTCTAGGGAGAGAATATTGTTCTCGCAGTTGTTCAAAAGATTTACAATAACTAACATCATACAAGTCACCAACCACTCTAATGCCTTTCTCCCTCCAGTTGAATACTATTCTATCCCACATAATCTAAAAGTATGAAAAACGAGGATGAGAATGGAGTGTACTACGTTATTTTCCCAAGGCCCAATAATCTCCTAACTGTATGCCAGACCTTATATGCAGCTACCATTATCTTAAAACGGGTGCATTTGTAATAACTTTGTTCTAGATACTTAAATAAACAGTTTTTAACTTTTACCCCCAGCAGCATTTGATAGATCAATGGACAATCTGCAGGTCTTGCTGGATCTTCGCTGGTTAATAAAATTCCCATTCCTTGCAACATACAAGCATAGTAATAAAATGTAAAATCTGGTACCCACCATCCCCCCACATTTCTTGGCAGAATCATGAAGCGCCTAGCCCTTCTAGCTTTCCCTCCAGCCACATAAAGCGCATACATATTGCCTGCAGTTGTTCTAAACTAGTCTTAGGAACTTCTAGGGGTATACATCGGAAAAAATATGAAATTTGAGGAAGAATCAGCATTTTTAATAGGTTACATCGTCCCACTAATGAAAGGTATAAGCATTCTGCCTGATCTAATTTTTTCTGAACACCGACTAGGAGCTGGTCCCAATTAACTTTGACTAAAGAAGTTGTACAAGCTCGTATCGTGACTCCCAGATATACCACCTCCTGACATAATCTAGAATCAGTGTAGCTTGGTATATTTATACTAAGTAGCTGGGTTTTTGCCGAATTTAATTTGTATCCTGAAGATTTACCAAATTCTGCTGCCAAATGCTCTATAGCTTGCATTGCCATGGTAGGTTTAGACGTGACCACTGCCACGTCGTCAGCATATGCCAACACCTTAACCTGATATATATGAACCTTTAGCGGGATTATATTGACATTAGAGTCCAGCATTCTTAAAAAAGGCTCAATGTATAAAGAAAATAATAAGGGGGAGCAGGGACACCCCTGTCTAGTCCCCCTACAAATTTGTACTACCGCCGATTCCAAGCCCATGGTACTGATCCGGGCTACCGGATGCTGATACAGAACCTATACTGATTTAATAAATTCAGGGCCAAAACCTCGACTCTTCAAGTTGTCCCATAAAAAGGACCATGCCACGTGGTCGAAAGCCTTCTCGGCGTCCAATAAAATTAAACAGAAAGGTTCCCTGGTTGCCTTAGCATAGTCGAGTAAAGTTATCACTCGTCTAACATGATTAGTAGTACTACGTTGAGGAATAAACCCATGCTGTGTTTTTGATGGGTGAATTTTGCGAATTGGCAATTCGCGAATTTGCGGATTTGCGAATTGGCAATCCGCAAAATTCACGAATTTGCGCGAATTTTTTTATTTTTGCATGTTCACGGGTGTTCGCGAGGCGCTTTGTGTGTTCGCGGGTGTTCGCGAGGCGCTTTGCAATTTCGCGGGGTTTTTTTTTTGCCTGCTTAATCACTGCCACCCTCTCGTTTTTTTATGCCCATCTGCCCTCTGTACCACTTGTTTCTGTGCCCTTCTGCCCTCTGCCCCACTCATTTTTTGTCCCCTTCTGCCCCTTTTTCCCACTTTTGTGCCCTTCTGCCCTCAGCCCCACTTAGAATGGCGCCGGCAAGCTGCCAGCGCCATTCTAAAATAGCTAGAAATAGCTTCAACAGGAAGCACTAATAGATAAAGTAAAGCAGGTGCTCCAGTTGAAGGTCAAATTAAGTTACACAATCATTAATCACAACCAAGTTTGGGGTGATTAATGATTGTGTAACTGAATTTGAGCAGCACCTGCTTTACTTTATCTATTAGAGCTTCCTGTTGAAGCTGACTTTTGTAACTCTTTTAGAATGGCTCTGGCAGCTTGCCGGTGCCATTCTAAAAGAGTTACAAAAGTCTGCTTGAACTTTTGACCCAATCCGTTCCGTTCGTGGAATTTCATTTGCGGATTTTACGGGAAATTTGCGAATCTCGTGGATTGCGAATTTACAGAAATCCGCGAGCGGAACAGATTTTCCGCTCATGCTTAAACAAGACCCGAAATAACCATAGAGAGTCTATTCGCTAAAATCTTCAAGTATATTTTACCGTCTACATTTAGGAGTGATATAGGGCGATATGATCCCGGTAGATTAAGTGGCTTGCCCTTTTTGTGAAATACCACTATAGTCGCTTCTTGCCAAGTTTTGGGGGCAGAGCCTTTCTGTGCTCCTAGCATTGTTGCCAAGAGATCCTTTTTTAGGAGCATAAAAAACGTTTTATATATATCTAAAGGTACTTTAACTGGGCCAGCAGCCTTTCCCAGTGCCAGTCCGTTTACTGCTAATTCTAATTCCTCCAGAGTAATAGGCGCGTCTAATATTACCCTATCATCTTCCGAAAGGTCCTTCAGACAGTGTTGACTAATCAATAATGCAGCATTATCACCATTATGCACATCCCCCTGATATAGCATCTCATAAAACTGCCTGAATATCTCCATAATACCCTGCTCGTCCTTAACGAAATCTCCTTTCTGATCTAATACCTCGTCGATCCGCTGGGCTGCCGCTTTTGCTCTTAATCTTTGGGAGAGACATCTTCCACTTGCCTCGCCATATTCATAATGGCTTTGTCTTTTAGCAAAACATTTTTTAGCTGCTTCCTGTGACCACCTCAGATTTATCCTTGCCTTCATTAATCTCTGCATCTATATTAATCCCTGCCTGAATCCCTACCATGAGCGCCTCTTCAGCCGTGATCAACTCTTGATTAAATGCCTTTATTTCTGCGGCTTGTTTTTTTTGATTATACAGACCCCAACTCAGTACCTCCCCACGAAAGGCAGCCTTAAAAAAATCCCACACACAACCTACATTACTACTCCTCCGATTAATGTTAAAAAAAGATACAATCCACTCCTTCATATGTTCAATAAAGAGTTGTTCAGTCAATAATTTGCGATCAAAAGAGAACTGTCGTGGACGTTCACTAGAAATGATGCTAGATAGAGTCAATACAACTGGCCCGTGGTCTGATGTCACTCTAGGATATACTTGGATTGCAGCCTGATTTAACATCAATATAGAAACAAAAAAATAGTCTAATCGAACCAGTGTGCGATTTGGAAAAGAAAAAAAAGTGTACCCAGGTGACCCACCCCTTAAAACCGACCAAGCATCCACCAATCCATGGGCTCCCTGTAATCCTGTAATGCTTTGAATACTTTCGGCTTCCTGCCTGTATATCTCACCTTCTCGTTATTTAGCACGTTGGGTGCTAGGTTTATATTGAAATCACCGCACATGATCAATGGTGCAGGCCAAGCTGCCAATTCTACATTTAAAAAGTTGAGAGTTTCTGCTTCGTCTAGGTTTGCTCCATATACAACACTCACAGTAACTTTAATGTTGCCCACCACACATTCTGCTATCACCCAACGTCCCAACCTATCAGATTGTGTCCTCCCTGTAGTAGCTATATGAGTCTTGCCAAGAATTTCCACACCTCTGACCACCCCTGAATATTTAGTGCAAACTATTAAATTGAACCCCAGTTCGGTTAACCGATATCTCTTAGACCAGACCACGTGGGTCTCTTGTAGGCATATGATGTCACATTGCAAAGCCTGTATCTCTTGTGTAACTCTTCGTCTTTTCTCCACTGAATTCAGCCCCCTGATGTTCAGTGTGCCCTCTCTTAAACCCCTACCTGCCATTTCGCCACTTCAAATTTTGCATCTTTGCTCCAAATAAATTTCACCAATTGCTCGCCAACATCACCAAAATACAAGTTTCTTCCCAACCCTAACTCATGTGTTATTTTCTTTCCCCCCCAATTCCCCACTCCCCCACTTAGCCCCTCCCCTCTGAAACCCGCCTTCCCACCCTCGCCACCACCCTTCACGAGGCTTAAGGACCATGTCCTCTGCGATGCAGAAGTGCCTTCACTGCGTGTCATGACTCCCCTTCTCCCCCCACAGATTTTTTATCGTTCCACACTCATAATCAACAGCCTTACTTCAGGCTAATTCTATCCTCCTTAGGATGTCCTCCATAAATACTACTTCAAGTGCCAGCAAAATCTGCATTACATCATGCATATAGTATTTCTCTCATACACATCATGCATATAATATATCTCTCATACACAGGTAGTCAGAGGCCTCTATCTGCAACTAAGTCGATCATTCAATTATCTTTGTAGGAATTCAGGCCCTTAACCCCAGGACACCAATAGCCTGTTTCCAATGCTGACTCCAGAATTGAACTTACCTAAAGAAAAATTAAATGAGGGAGAACAAACTCCTAATGTACTATCGCCTATAGTTTAGGAACAAAACAACGTTGCAGCTCCTACACCCCTAATCTCCCATAATCACCCTCTTAGATTATAGCTCAAATCCAATGCCCTCTCACAAGTACAGTGTGTCCATTATAGTCTATTTCTGAGAGTACAGTAATTGAGATTAAGTCTTCGCCTGTTTGTTGATTTGATTCAGATATACCTGAGCCTCAGACCCAGAGATGAAATATCGCGTTTGATTTTTGAAAATAGTCTTCTATTTGGCCGGGTTAAGTAGGAAACAATGAGTACCTTTTGCCTGGAACGGACGGTGCAATTAATTTCCGCATTTGCCATCTCTCATTCACCCGTTGTTGGGCAAAAGTCTGGACGAACAAAAAACTCACACCCAGCCTCTTTTACAATATTGTGCAAAGAGGCTGAGCAGAGAATGTCGGACCTGGAGGACGGAGCAACCACCAATAAGCAACAACTGGCACAAATGGACAAACTCCTTAAGCTCATTGCAGACAAAAATTAGGAGTTAGAATCACGCTCCCGCAGAAACAATGTCCGCATGCTGGGCCTTGCCGAATCAACCAACATGGACCAGCTTGAAGACTACATGGAGTGTCTGCTGATTGAACTTTTTGGGAAGGACTCCTTTTCTGCGCAGTTGGTGATCGAGCGTGCTCACCGCACCTTGACACAGAAGACCCCTCCCGGCGCACCACCACCCCCGTTCATCATGAAGTTCCTTAATTACCGTGACCGGTATACGCTATTGCGGCTCGCAAGGGAGAGAGGAGATGTAAAATACGAAAACACCACCTTGTCCTTCTACCCTGATTTCACCAAGGTGGTGCAGGAGGCCCGGCGGAAATTCCAGGTGGTGAAAAAACAACTGCAATCCCGGAATATCCAATATGCTATGCTATGCTATATCCAGCCAGTCTGTGGATCCATCATTGCGGCTGCCAACATATCTTCATGACACCCCAGCAGGCCAAGGACTATCTAAAGCAGGACAGACGATCGGCATCCAGACAAGCAGCTGCACGGCGCCGCACACTCTCTCACTCTCCATTATCTGACCCGTCCTGAGGTGCAGTCCTTACACTAATTTGGACACAGGTCGGACTGCCTTATAATACAGAGAAAGAGATCAACGGATTGGTGATGTATGACTCTGATATTGACATGTAGGCGAGTAGAGGCTCCGGGCCGCTCACCTCCGCCCCATCAGCTAGGCCCCTGACTCCCAGGTGGCTGTACACGGGTGAAATAGGGAGGTGAGGCGGACAAGCGAGAGCCCCCTGCGGCCCCCATTGTGGGCATTCCCCCTGGTTCTCTCATGAGTTTTAAGGGTTGGGATTTGCTCACTTGGGCAGTAAGACTCAGGTCCTTTTTGGAGGGGGGGAGGATCTGTTTTTGGGAGGGACAGTCATACATGGCAAGTTGGGGACGCAAGAGTGAGTGGTGGGGGGGGGGTTATGATGTTGGTTTGTTCTGTGCCAAAGTATTGCTGATGTCTGCATTGTACTCAAAGGCTGATTTCCTGGTGTTTTCCTTAGTTGAGTCTCTGACACTTGTTTGCCCACCGATTCATGCCATTTGCATTGACAGGCTCCATGGGAGACGCTAAGGCTAGCTGTATTGTCAAACTCACCTCCTGGAATGTCAGAGGCCTTAACGACCCCAGAATGCATAGACAGGTTTTGGGGTATCTAGACAGACATGGTGTAAATATTGCACTTCTCCCGGAGACGCACCTCACTCCTGGAAATGCCACGCATTTTGCCACCAGATAGGCCACGAATCGTACCTTTTCGTCCTATTCTAATTACTATAGAGGGGTTACAATTCTGATTAAGTGGGCGGTGGCATTTACGCCCAACGGGCTGGAAAATGATAGCGAGGGCAGATTTTGTCTGGTCTGGGGACGCTTGCATACACATGATGTTTTGTTTGCTAATTTTTATGGTCAAATTGTAGACAATCCCACTGCCCTTCTAACGCTGTGGGGTACGATCCAAACGTTGGGCATCACACATGTAATATGGGGGGGTTTTAACGCCGCGTTGAGGCCGAATGTGGACAGATCACGACCACTCCCTTCACACTACACTAATACGCAGCGAACGCTTTGTGACATAATAGATAGTAATAACTTGATTGATTCTTGGAGATACGTACACCAAGCACTCCAAGAAGGCACCCATTATTCTTCTTTACACTCTACCTGGGCGCGCCTGGATTATGTTTTTATGTCCATGTGAATTACCCCATGGCTACTGCACGCTTCCCACTTAGCCCATACATTCTCTGATCACTCCCCGGTACTCCTGGAATTACAGATTCCCCTTGACTGCTCCCCATACCTGTCTTGGTGACTCAATCCTGCACATCTCCGAGATGCAATCTTTAAGGCCGAATTGGAACAAGACATAAAGGATTTTTTTGAACACAACATCTCTTCTGTGGATAGCATCACCACCGTCTGGGAAGCCTTTAAGGTGACCGTTAGAGGTTGGTGCATTGCTAAAGGGGGAGGTATATTGAAAACTCTGCGCACTGATCTGCGCAATTTGGAGACTGAGTTGCAGGATTTAGAAGGCACTATGGACAACTGCCCCGCAGACCTCACGATCCATGCCCGTATGCGTGACAAACTCTCTGAATACACACAAGTGGCTGACAGGGAGAGTACCTTCCTGGGATGCCCTCATATGGCACAAATATATGGAGAGGGAGACCTGGGAGAGCGTTGGCAACTCGGTTAAGGCCCCTAGATTTGCTATTTTTTTCATATAAATACAGGACGGTGATGGCAATCTACATAGAAACCTCCCTGACCAGATTCGCATATTCCGGGACCACTACCAGGCACAATACTCCTCACACCATGCGGACCCTCTTGATCTCCCTACTTACTTTGCGGATGTTGCGCTAGCATGGCTGGGGGATGCTCAACAGAAGTTCCTCCATGCAGAGTTGGAATTAGATGAAATAACCGAATCTATAATGGGTATGCGATCAGGCAAGGCCCCAGGGTCAGACGGCCTCCCTATTGATTTTTATAAACTTTTTACCCCTATCTTGGCCGCTATTTTAAAACAGGTATATTATACCGCACTTGAGGAAGGTGGTCTACCCTATTCTATGCAAGAAGCCCTAATCACCTCCCTACTCATACCTGGTAAGCCCCCTACCCACTGCGACTCCTACTGCCCACTATCCCTCTTAAATTGCGATACCAAAATTCTCACCAAGGTGTTGGCCACATGCCTTAACCTCCTCATGGAGCGCCTGGTACTTTCGGACCAGGCCGGATTTGTCCCCAACCGAGCCACATCACATAACCTTCACACCCTCCATGCAGTGCTGCAAGACATCAACCCTAAATGTGAGGCCGTGGTGGTATTTTTAGATGCCACCAAGGTATTTGATTCCCTGGAATGGGACTACCTGCTTGGTACACTGCAACACATGGGGATGCCCTTTAGCTTCTTAGACTGGGTGAAACTGCTATACACCCAGCCCACAGCTACTGTGTTATTAAACGGCTCCAGGTCCACCCCGTTTACTGTACAGAGAGGCACCCGCCAAGGCTGCCCTTTGTCCCCCATCCTTTTTGCGATTTCGATTGAGCCCCTAGCTGCAACACTCCGTCAAAAACATAACCATCGTTCTCTCATCTATCGTGCCCGGCCACTCCTCATCTCGCTTTATGCAGATGATATGACGCTCTATATAGAAAAACCCAGCGATAACCTAAATCCTGTGTTGCGTGAAATTACAAAATTTGGGGGTATTGCAGGGGTGCAAATCTTATTAATTTTAAGTATGTTTATTATTGCAAGAAAAAACACATCGATTCACATAAAAATGAAATAACAGAATATAATCATATAGTAAATCTTTAGCTATCAAAAGAACGACAGAAAAAGGAAAGAAAAAAGAGGGAAAACTATACAGTACATTATATATAATTATGTATTATACCAAACAGATAGTAGATAGTCACAAGTAAGTTTGTCCTTTTTAAGAATTCAATTTTTTTTCAAGGTTCGAAAAAGTGTTTCCAAATCTTTTCTTTTTTTTACAAGCTTTTGGGCCTCTATGTTTTGCTAATGTAAGTTCCATGATTCCTATTTCGCTGACCAAAGCGCACCATTCTGAAACATTAGGAGGATCTTTAGATATCCATGTTCTGGCTATCACTAGCCTAGCACATGCAAAAAGTATAGTTAAGAGGTCCTTACTCGGGCAATAAGGGCCAGATGTAGGTAGCCCTTTACCGATCGGAATCGGCCGAAAATACCGATTTTCGGCCGTTTCCGATCGGTAAAGGGCTATCGAGATGTAGGGGCACATTTTCGGTAATTTTACCGAATCGGTATCATTACCGAATCGGTAAATTTACCGATTCGGTAATATGTACCGAATCGGTAAAATAATTACCGATTCGGTAATATTTACCGATTCGGTAAAAATACCGAAAATGCAATGTAGGTAGGCTATTTACCTTTGGCACATGGCTGACAGAATCGGTATTTTACCATGGAATACAAATCCATGGTAAAATACCGATTCCTGTGTACATGCACATGTGTGCATGTACACATGTGCCATGTGACAGACAGACGTGCCCTTAGGGCATGTCTGTGTGCCACATTGCACACATACCCGTTTTGGGGGTGCTAGAGGGTGTCAAAGTGACACCCCCTGCACCCTTGTGAATTCTTTAATTACCGATTCGGTAAATATCGAATCGGTAATGCCTAATCATTCCTATGGGCTTCAAAGCCCATAGGAATGAATGGGCATTACCGATTCGGTATTTACCGAATCGGTAATTAAAGAATTGTTAAGGATTCGGTAACGAATCCAGATGTTGGGACCTACATCCCATTTACCGAATTTGAAATACCGAATCGGTAAAATTCGGTATTTCAAATTCGGTAAATGGGATTTACCTACATTGGGCCCTTAGTTTCTTGGATGTCTAAAAGAACAAAGTGTGCAGAAAGCACCGGAGTTGTAATTTGTCTGCATTTTAAGACCTCCATTATTCCTTTCCAATATATAGATAATTTAGGACAAGAAAACAACATGTGTTCTAATCCAGCTGCATACAGATCGCATTTCGGACATTTTGTTTTGTCAGTTACTGAATTCCCCTGTGTCCAGCGAGATATTCTTTGTGGGGTGTAGTAAAGTTGTGTAATTGTTCTATAGAGTTGTAGTCTAAGATTGGAAGAATGTACTATAGTATTTATATGGGATAGTGCAGCTGCAATCTGTACAGGATTGATATCCATGTTAAGTCTACCAGACCATTTGGTTGCAATTTTAGTAGTGTCATCACATTTACCACTAGCTAGATGTTGATAGCCCAAACTTATTAATGATTTTGTTTTTTCTGAATATAAGCAGGCTAGTAAATCCGATTGGATTATTTCAGTTATTTTCATTTTACGAAAGAAAAAGTCTCTTATTTGAATGTATTTAAAGTACATATCATTTCTTAGACCATTTGTTATTTTCAGTCTTTCAAAATCTAAAATTCCATTCGATCCGTAAAGGTCTCTTAAAGTATTAATACCATGTTGAATCCAGCGGTTTCCTGTCCCATCTGAAAAGATACCAGGAAGACCTGGATTGTTCCAAAGTCTGAGTTCAGCATTGAAAAATGAGCTTTTGTCAATAAACATGATTTGATCCCAAATTTTTTTAATATGTTTGGCCGTCTTGAATTTAACACGTTTGAAATAGTTGGGGTCATGTACGCGAAACAAGAATTGGTTACTGTCTGGCCCTAGCATGTATTGATGGAAAAATAGAGGACTTTCATTTTTCATTAAGCTTCTTATTCGACCGAAAAAAGTTGCTAAAAAGTATAAATTAAAATCAGGAAATGTAAGACCACCTTTTGCAATTGGTAATTCCAAAAGCTTTATAGCCCTACGAGCTTTCTTAAACCCCCATAAGAAGCTACTACATATGCCATCTAGCTTTTTGAAAAAAAGTTTCTTAGGTTGTAGAGGTATAGCCCTAAATAAATATAGTATTTTAGGTAATATCTTCATTTTTATCAAGTTAAGTCGCCCTATTAAGCTAAGTGGTATCTTGTGCCACTTTTTGAGAGTGAGAGCAGTTTCTTTTAATAAAGATTCATATTTAGTATGTTCTTGACGTTTGCTGCTAATTTGATTCCTAGGTATGTAGCGTTTTGGCATATATCATGAATAGGTTCTTCTGGAATGTAGTTAGCAATAACTTGTGTTTTGCTCACATTTAATTTGTAGCCTGATACATTGCCAAATTGTGTAGCTTCTTCAATTATCTCAGGTATTGCTTTGTTTATGTCTGTTGTATATATTGCGATATCGTCAGCAGAAGCTGTTAGTTTAAGACTCTTTTCGCCATGGTAGATTGGGGTAATATTAACCTGTTCCATTAGCGCATTTAAAAAAGGTTCTAAAGATAGAGCAAAGAGTAAGGGGGAAAGAGGGCAGCCTTGCCTTGTTCCTCTTCCTATCTTGAAATTAGTTGAGTCTTTTCCCCCATAGCTAATCTTAGCCAGCGGGTTGTCGTATAGTGAACAGACCCAATCCAGGTACGATCCGGAAATACCCATTTTCCTTAACACTTCCCACAGATATTCCCACCCCACTCAATCAAATGCCTTTTCCGCATCTAACATGATCATTCCTAGTGGGGTGTGAGTCGTCTCAGCCACATCGAAAGCTGTAATAGCCGTATTTACATGGGCTGTAGTGTCTCTACCCATCACAAAGCCGTGTTGTTGTAGGTTTATCATATCTGGCATGATGGGAGCGAGACGATTAGCTAAGATCTTAGAAAAAATGTTAACATCCGAGTTGAGCAAAGAGATTGGCCGATAAGAGCCGCACTCTTTGCAGGGGTGCAAATCAATTGGGCCAAATCCGCAATTTTCCCACTCACCGACAATACACGTCCATTCCAACTCGATTACCCTCTTGTGTGGGAACAGGACGACTTGACATACTTGGGAATTCGTGTCACCAGGGACAGGGAGGCCCTGATGCGAGCCAACTATGGCACGGTACTGGATAAAATCACAGATAATGTTACTAAATGGCTGCACCTCCCTCTTTCCATGGCTGGCCGCATTGCCCTCGTCAAGATGATCCTGCTGCCGAAACTGTTATACCTCTTTGTAAACATCCCGTACATTCACAGTAGTTTTTTTTTTTCGCTCCCTCAGATCGCAGATCACAAGATTAATTTGGGGTTGGAAACAAGCGTGGCTCATCCTAGATACCCTTATGCTTCCTTTTCACCAAGGTGGGTTTGAAGTCCCCAATTTTGAGAAATGCTATGATTATGCTCAGGCGCACTTTGCCGTATAGTGGTTCCATCCACCACCATATATGGCGCATCTGGCCGTGGAAGATGGCTATATGGCTCCAACGGTCCCTTACGGTTACATTTACACCCCGGTGGGTCAAAGTAGCTGAGATCCCTCCACAGTGGACTGAACGGTGCAGGCCTGGAATCGGTTAGTACGTTCAAAGGACTGCTCATTCGTCTACTCACCCAATCTGCTCCTGATAAATAATCCATGAGTACGTGTCACAAGTCATAGGTCAAAAAATGCTTAGACAGCTGGGAATTTGCAGCTGGGGTGATTTATATGTGCAGAATACTTTTCGGACAAAGGAGCAACTTTTGGGGGAGCAGTACCCCTCTGTTATGGATACCTTTTTATTTACTAGACTAAAGGCAAAGTATCTGAGCCCTCACCCTGTCATTCCCCACCGAGCCTGACACGTTTGCGCCACTCCACGCCATAGCGCTGACCGAAACCACACAACATGTTGTGTTCATGCTCTACAGACATGCGCAAGCCGCACCTTACTCAACTTCCTCGAGGGCCAGGGCATAATGGGATGGGGACCTGGCCGAACCGCTAACGGAAGAACAATGGGAAATAAGCTGCATTCAAACACGCGCGATTACTGGTAATAATAGGCTGAGGCTACTGCATTATAAATTCCTACATCGGCTATATCACACCCCCGCCAGGTTCCATAAATTTCATTTGTGCGAATCAGATTGCTGCCTCCGCTGTGGTGCTGCTGGTGCTGACTTTATCCACCTTGCCTGGTCCTGCCTCCAAGTCGCCAATTATTGGGAACAAGTTTTCATTGGTCTTGCTGACATGCTTGGTGTAGTTATGACTCCATGGCCGTTCTGGCACTATTGGGCATGACTCAGTCTGTTACCACTATTCACAGAAAATTCCTAGCCCTCAGGCTCCTGCTGGCCAAACGTTTAGTCGCTTGTAGATGGGGGAGGGAACGAGCCCCTAAGTTTAAATGTTAAATCCGATCCATGACTACATGGCAGGAGAGATTACATGATTACGCGGAACTCCTACCCCCGAGGTCACAGCCGAGAGATGTGTGGGCACCATTTATGGCGTACCTACTGAGGCAGCGGGCAGCGGGCTGAGGAAGAAGATGAACGGGAAGGGGCGAATGTAGCTAATGAATGTGTATTATAATCATCTGATATGAAATGCTTGATTGTATCTGTTTTTGTCAATTGCTTATCGTCTAACCACTGAACATGTCTGTGGCCCTGGAATGAACCTGCCTGCACTGTCATGAACACCTGGTGGACTCCTCACTATGTCATTACTTGATTACTATTCCCACTTGACCGTGCTATGTATAACTACCTGACTTTATTGCATTGATGTACTATGCTTTGGAATGTAATAAAGATTTTTGAAACCCTAAAAAAAAAACACGAGGGAATTCATGGAGATGAAAGATATGAGGGAGAGAGTGCCAAAAGAGACTGACTCTTTTAACAACCGGCCAGTGGGATCGAGTTGGTCCTAGCTTTGAGTGTTAGCCCTCCTTCCCCCCCCCCCCCCCCCCGTTCTCCCGGGTCTAGTTGCGCTCCAGCACCCCTTCCTTCGATCTAGGACCTGTTGTGGTAGGATAATGTGCAACATCTCAGAAAAATACCAGCATCAGATAGATATATGATCGGGAGAAGGTGAGTTGTATGTGTGGAAAGAAGAAACGAAACGTGGGAGGAAGAAAGAAGAAAGGGCGGCTATATTAGAAGAGGTGGGAGTGGGAGCCAGACAGTCTGGTGAGAGGAGAAAGTGTTCGGGTGACTGTTGAACTGGACTAAGGTCAATCTGCGAGGTTAGAGGGGCAAAGGGCCGAATCAGGAAAGGTGAGTATCTTGGAAGGGACAGAAGACGGCAAAAACTGAAGGAAGAGAGGTGGCAGAGAGACTGGAAAAGTGCAGGATGCGAGTGAAGAAGAAGGGAGAAGAGTGCACAAGTGATTAGGAAACAGGCACTGAGAAGTTATTGAAGTGCAGACTGAAGTCTGAGGGGACTGGGCTGGAGGGAGAGGTGTAACATGAGTTGTGCAGCTGGACCTTGTGTGACTGAAAGATACTGAATTTCTGTTGAGGGTACTAGGTCAGATACTAGGAAGGAGGTATGGGGGGATTCGTTGTGTTGAGATGCCTGTGCGTTATTGGTGTATGACTTGTTGGAGGTACAGGTACTTTCTAAAAAATAGAGTTAGAGCCTTGTGGTGCTTTCGTAAGTTATTCACACCTGGGAGCATATCTGAGCGCCGTGATGGGAGTGTGCTTAAAGCGCCAAGGCGTGTTTCTCAAACTCCAAAACTGGTTCAGTATTTCTCTCAGTGGTCATTCCCTAAAGAAGGCTGAGAGTGGCTACAACATTGTTTTGCACAATATTGAACATATAAATTAATAAATGCATAAAAACGGGGGTGGGTGGGGACTTCACTACATCAGGCACATAAACTGCTATCTCTCATTTGACTCATTCCCGTTATTTATCATTGGGATGCAAATGGAGGCAGTTTTTTTCTTTGTCCACAAGCTGATGCAATAACACCATAGCATGTCTGAAGATGCTGGTTGTTGACTGTCGATTGCTGACACCCAGGGCCTATGAAATATTAATTGCTGTCACTGGTAAGTACGCACACACATGCAGATTGTTAATGTGCATGTTATGAGGAACAGTGTACAAACCTGGATGGGCGCGTACACATTCCTTACACAAGCAAAAAGATATCGACTGTAACAAATTTCTTGATTCATAAACATTTTTTTTAGAAAGAAGTTACCAGAACGATTTTATTACGAAAGAGGGCTGAGCACCACAGCCTCGAAGCCTTCTTCCTGCGTGGGCTGGGTGAGTCATTTCCTTATTAACCTCTCGCATACTAGAGCTTATCACTGATACGAGAAAACACACACAAGCCTGTAGCGCAGCTCTTTTTGCTTTCTACCTCATCGGCAGTAACATCTTAGGACTTGCAATGGCAAATTGGTAACGGTCTTTACAAATGTTTTGTCTTGCGTTGCTTTAGTTTGCGATCGTTTTTCCAACAAATGATTTTACTGAGGCAACGGGCGAGGGAGGGGTCATGGGTGGTGAAAGTTGAAGTGGCCTCCTGAGAAGGGTCCTGGCTTTTACCAATTACACACTACATATTAACCTAAATCTAGCGATCGAGGAAACAACGCCAATAACATGAAAGAAAAATAGATACAGTCCCAGGCATTGGAAGTAGCGGTACAGGGTGCTTCAGCTCCCTCAAAATAACTATGCTGGAATTAAGGTAATGAAATAGTACTAAAGATTCATTTAAATTTTGTGCTTATCTTGTGAAGGTCAAATGTCAGGATATGTCTTCTTACAAATTGCTGCTTATGCTTTTGACATGGAGTTTGGTGTTTACATTTCTTTCCTAGACTGCAGCACAGCAGTTGAAAATGCTGCGCTGTGTTAAGTTGCAAACAAAACAGGTGATGGACCGAATGTGGATCAATGTCACACACTCAACCCAGTCAAAAGATCTGGGCCCAAATCCATCGTTTTTTTGCGCTGTGTTAAGTGACAGGGAGGAAGCAGAAGACTGCCCTATCTACAGCGATGTGGCTCTCTCCTCCCCACTCCCTAGCGCAGATTTCAGCTGCTGTGCGCCAGGTATACACCTTAACACCATTGCGCTAAAGTGCATAACTGAGTATAGCATAGATTTTGTGCAGGGAGGGTACCCTCTTGTACAAAATACTATGTCTAGACAAGTTCAAACAGTTTTCCAACTTTGTGTGTGTGCTGCACAGTGCAGCACGCATGCAAAGGTGGAAAATAAAGGAGAAATGGAAACGTTTCTCCTCTTAACAACTATTACAATTGGTTGTAGAAAGAGGTTTTGGGTCAAAAGGCATGGGTGGTTGCATGGGAACAGCCGGTTACCACCCAAGTAATGCCCCCTATGCGCTAAATAACGCAAGTCAATACTTTGCGCGGCTTTGCATTGATTATAGTTTACTTTCCAATACAAAACAAGTTTTGTGTTGGAAAGTAAATTGGTAAAAAAAACATTTTGTTCTGGTTAGCTTTGCTTTTGTGATGCTAACCCCAAGCAAAATGTTTGAAAATCTACATGACAGAGTGTTAAAGGAATGTTACAGTAATGTCACATTTTCCTAATACAAAACAAAATACCTGTAAATGAACTGTTGAAATATTTCAAACTATATCAGCAGTTAAGAAAACAAAATGAAGCACTTTCTTCTGTAGTTCTGAAGTGTGAAGAAAGTTAACATTTTAAAAGGATGACACTTGGGGGTATATTTGCAAGGAGATAATACTGCCGCAGTATCACTTTCTTGATGCTGTGGTGCTAGTTTTTTAGCACCATATTTAAAGTGACCCTAGAGCCTCCTGTCACTTTTCCACTGCTAGCACCCATTTTTTTACCGCCAGATCTGCTAGCAGTTTTTGGTAATGATATGGAAAGTATACACAGCGTTCCCTCAATAAGAAATTGACAAACTGACGCTGCCATATGCACAAGGATTTTTGAAAATAGTCCTGCTTTTGAAAATCAGTCTCATTAGCTGCAGTTTTTTACACCTAAGGAAAATCAGGTCTTTAAATGATGCATGCACACTGGTATAGAAGTAGAACATACCCAAATCCCTTTGGCAAGCTCAACCTCGCTATGGATCTACTACCGTTGCAACTTGGAGCACCGAGAAGGCCACCACAGAGGCAGCACAATGGAATGGAGCAGACATACTGCCAGAGGATAACCCTCATGGATCTCAGGGAGGAGGAGTTCATTGCAATATATTGGCTCAGGAGGGAGTTCATTTTCTGGTGATGTTCTGAGTTCAAAATAAGTTCATTAATTGTATTGCAAGGTAGGAATACATAATATAATTAAAGAATTATGAGGACAAACAATAAGGGAAAAGGAAAGGAAGGGAAATCATAAGAATGAAAATCAAAATACATTGCAGTGTGAAGTGAGCAATAAGAAACAAAGTAAGTTAATCATGGGTATTGTAAAGTAAAAAGAAAAATTACAGTAATCATACAGTAAAATCAAAGCAAATGCAATTATAATTGTGCAGTTAAACATCTTAGCAGAAAATAAGGAATGAGAAGGGGTATCAAGGGGGTTTGGAAACCTCCTGCTGAGCAGGCCGTGGACGGAAGGAACGAGTTGTGCATTTATCTAAATACATCGTAACAGGAAGCCATAAATCAGCACGCTTGGTTGCCAACTGGGCAGGAAAAACAAAAGCAGTATCAAGTCTAAGATTGTGACAAACATTATACCACCATGCTTTGTAAGTAATAGTAGAAGAAGACTTTCAATTAATAGTAATTTGTTGAAATGCAACAGCCAATAATAAGTCAACAATACGAACATGAAGATCAATCTTATCCCAACAAGGAGAGAGACTACCTAAAAAGATATGAGTAGGGGAGAATGGAATACTAGTACAGAAAATAACATTAATTTGTGCCCAAACTTGTAACCAGAAGGCACGTACATTTTTGCAAAGGAATAGCATATGAAATAAAGTAGCATTAGTCAAAGAGCAAGAACTGCATGTATCTGGAGTGGTAGGGAAACGCTTGTGAAGGGTAGAAGGAGTGTGAAGCAAGCGGTTATATATAAAAAATATAGATTGCGTTAAAGATGCAGCCCTGGAAGTTTTCCGAATCTTTGTCCAAATCTTGTCCCAAAGAGATATTGGCCATGATAAGGAAAAATCGTTCTTCCAAAGCTCCTCCACTTTGGATTTGGGTCTTGGAAATGTATGTGCATGGAGGTGTTTATAAATGACAGAAGCTTTAGGAAGGGTTTGTAAGATAGAATGAAGGCGAGAGGTGGGATCAGGGGAGATGGGAGAAGGAACCGACTTGGAAAGTCTATTGTAAACTTCCATGACCGTTCTTTTAAGGAGGAGGTATTTGGGAGCAAACGAGAGGGGCAGATCAAAAGTGTAACAAAGAGTGTGGAAAGGCAAAAAGGTAGTTTGTGAGAATAACTGTGATACTCAAAGCAAACCTTTGGTTCTCCAAGATTTCCAGTAAAAAGGCTTACCTCAGAGTAAAAGGTATTTATTGTGCCAAATAGTGGATGAAAGGAAATCAGCAACACTTACAGGAGGGGGAGGATTAGAGGATAGGAGGAGTTTGAGAGTGAATTTATGGATAGGAGTAGGAATTGAGGAAGGCTTGCGTGAAAAGGAAATGTACTCAGCAAAAGAGAAGGGGGAAAGGAACAGGCGCTCAACCTTAGTCCACAGAGGGCAAGGGGAATCTGAATCTTGTAGCCAAAAGGAAGATTGACATAACAAAAAAGCCTTGTGATAAGCCGGGAAGTCTGGAAAATTAACTCCACCTTCAGAAGCGGGGCGAATGAGTTTAGCAAGGGACATTCTGGGTTTATTATTATGCCATAAAAAGGAAGACAAGACTGAGTTAATTTTCTTAAAAAACTTAGCTGGAATAAAAATGGGAATATTGGAGAGGGTATAAAGCACAATAGGGTAAAGCAACATTTTAATAGTATCTAAGCGACCCCACCAAGACAGGTAGAGGGGATGCCACTTAGCTGTAAGGTCGGATAATTTTTGGATACATTTAGTAAGGCAAAGGGAAACAGTTTCAGGGATGGAAGGGGTAATATGTAGTCCTAAATACTTGATATGAGAGGAACTCCAGGTGAAATTGGAGGCGCTGAAATCAGGCTTAAAGGTGAATTTCGTCAAGGGAAGGATCTTGCATTTGTCATGATTGAGTTTATAACCAGAAATTGAAGAATATGTCCGTACCTCCTCCAAGAAAGCGGGGATGGAAACCGTAGGGTTCGAGATGAAAAGTAAAATGTCATCTGCATAGGCAGCAAGCTTGATGGAAAGATCTTTGGTCTGAAAGCCGTGGATATTGGGGTTTTGACGTAGTCTAGACAAAAAGGGTTCTAAAGCAAGGTTGAAAAGAAAAGGTGAGAGAGGGCATCCTTGGCGAACACCTCTACCAAGGTCAAAATAAGGAGAATTTGGCCATTAGCATAAACTGCAGCTCGTGGACGAGAATACAATAGTGAGATTAGGGAGGTAAATTTAGGGCCAAACCCGAACCATCTAAGAGTATGAAAGAGATAATGCCATTCGACCCTGTCAAACGCTTTCTCAGCGTCCAGGACTATCACCGCGAGAGGATGTTGAAGGTGGGAGGATTTTGTTAAAATGTTAAATAAGAGTCAGGTATTGTCAGTAATGTAACGACCTTTAACAAAGCCCGATTGTTCGTCACCTAAGAGGTCAGGGAGCAAATGATCCAATCTTATCGCTAGTGATTTGGCAAAAATGTTATAGTCGATATTGGCCAGGGAGATAGGTCTATAGTTTTTGCAATATTGGACGTCTTTTCCGGGTTTGGGTATTAAACAAATGTGCGAGTCTGAAAAGGTACCTGAGGCAGTACCTAATTCAGCAAAAGAGTGGAGAAGGGAATGGCGCTTTGGAATCAATCATTTGGAGAAGTGTAGAAAAAATTCAACAGTAAAACCGTCAGGGCCAGGAGCTTTGTTAAGTTTAAGGCATTGGAGGGCAGTAAGCAATTCTTTCTGTGAGATGTCAGATTCTAAGGAGGAAAGATCAGGAGGGAAAGGTGTGGGTGTTTGAATGGTGGAAAATAAGTGAGTGAGAGATTTAGGAGAAGATTGTGTGTCAGAAGTATATAAGGTCTCATAGAATTGGGAAAATGTGGCGAGAATATCGGCATCCTTATGTTGTAAGTGTGCAGTGGTATCATAAACCGCTTCAATGTTCACCTTATTGTGCTTGACCTTTAAGTAATTAGCAAGAATTTTCTCAGTTTTGGTCCTACCACCATAAAACTTACCACTTGACTTAAGCAAATACAAAGAAGCATCTTCAGTAGACTTTTCGTTAAATTTGAGCTTAGCTGCGACCAGAGCTGTCAGACTATCTGAGGAGTGTGAAGTGAAATAGGCATGTTCCAATCGCTTAATGTCATGAAGGAGGGAGTTAGTGAATTGGCGGGCAGTCTTGCGTTTTTTGGCAACATAGTTAATAATGAAGTCGGGTGCAGCTGCCTTAAATGCATCCCAGAGATTGTGTTTCGAAACGGGTGGGATATCATTGAAAAGAAAAAATTCATCAAAAAAAGTAGTGAAGGCAGTGGAAAACTTGGGATCTAAAAGGAGGGCATTGTTAAAATGCCATCTTTTGGGCCCATCAACTTTAGGGATAACCTCAAGGCTAATTACTACAGGGGCATGATCAGAGAGCAATATAGGACCAATTTCCGCCGCATTGAGCGTTTGAGCAAGATCGTGTGAAACTAAAATATAGTCAATTCTTCATTGGGAACGGTGATAGGGTGAGTAAAAAGTAAACTCTTGTAGAGTCGGGTTACATAAACGCCAGGAATCTACAAGCTTATGCTGGGAAACAGCTTGGATAAAAAGTTGATGTGATGTTGTTGGAATATAAGTGGCATCAGACTTCCTATCCAAAAGAGGATCAAGAGGGTGGTTACAGTCTCCCGCAAGGATGAAATTATCATCCATGAATTGGGTAATAAGTGGAGAAAACTCAGCCCAAAAAAGGGGTTCACCGTTGGTGGGACCATAAACATTAAGAAGAGAGATTGGAACACCTCTAAGTGATAGTTTGACATGTGTCCATCTGTCGTTAGTATCTGATTCTTGGTGAATAACTGTAAAGGGGAGCGACCTGCGAACTAGAATTGCAACACCATTGTGCTTACCATCACCTTGCGAATAGAAGACTTCACCCACCCAACCTCTTTTAAGCTTAGCAGATTCAATATCTGAAAGGTGGGTTTCCTGAAGGAATGCAATGTCAACATTTAATTTAGGTAGGTGAGATAAAATGCGCTGTCGCTTAATTGGGGAGTTAATACCCTTAACCTTCCAGGAAGTTATGTTAAATGACATAATTTGTACAATGAAGCATCAGGTTTGATACATAAGAAACCCATAAAGAAACAATAAAAGTGAGGAAGTCAAGAGAGAAAAAAGAAGTGAATAGAAGTGCGAGAAGGAAGAAGAGAGGGATTTGAACACGAAGAAAACAGTTTGCATTGAAGATATATGTAGTTATAGAAGAAGAACCCAAGATTAGGAAGGAAGAAGTAGGAGAAGGAGAAGCAATATAGAAGAAGAAAGGAGAGAGGAAAAAGAAATTAGCGAAGATGAAAGCAGTTGTGAGGAGAAAAAACAGAGGGAAAAAGAGCATGGAATCCAAAAGAATTGATGAAAGGAAAGAGGAAAAAAAGAGAGAACTACAATGTGGAAAGAGAGAGGTTATAACCGCAAAATTAACAAGAAAACTGAGATACATGAAAGGAAGCATGAAAAGAAGGGAATATAGTAACAAAAGGAAATAGGGAGAGAACATACCTACAGAAGGCGAAGACAAAAGGAATGAAGGAAAATAATAGAGGAATTGAAGAAAGACGTTGATATAAAAGAAAAAGGAAGGAAAAAACTACAACCTGAATGAAAAGAAGTTAAAACCGCTACAATTACAAGGAAAATGAAATATAAAAGGAAAGGTAGGGAAAAAGGGGAACAAAATAACAAGGGGAAGTGGGGGAAGAACATACCTACAAAAGGAGAGGACAAACTGGAGCTGGGGGAGGAGGGGCCCATAGGCGAGGCAGCACAAACGTGGGCGACGAGGCATTAAGCCAGGGAGACATCATCAAACGGGGAAGAGTCCTGCAAAGTCAAAAAGGGAAATACAAAACCAATTACAAACATGAATCATAGGAGAACACGAAGAACAAGTGATAATCGACAATTATGTAAGCAGAGGGGAGTAACGAGCAAGGGATCGGATACAAATAGAAGGGCATAGATACATCTAAAACGAAAGAATCAGAAAAGCAAGAGCCAGTGCAGCAACTGTTCGGCCTGGATGTGACGAGGAAGGCCCAGAAGAGTCCATGGCAGTAGTTTTGTGTGCATTAATGAAACTCTGTAGGCGCACCGGATCTTCAAAGGTGGTGGTTCTGTTGTTGTAGGTTACTTTAAACAAGCAAGGATGATACAGTCCATACCTAGCACCCATGGAACGAAGGACATCTCTCATGCCTAAGAAGGCCTTTCGACGATTAGCAGTTGCCTTTGCATAATCCTGGGCGAAGAACAGAGGAGAGCCAGGCCATGATAATTTCGGCGAGGCTTTGGCGGCCATAAGGACCTTCAGAAGATCTGTGTATTCCAGGAAATAGAGAATGACACCTCTTGGTCGCTGCGACATTGAAGCAGATGAAGGTAGACGCCCCAGCCGATGTGCACGCTGTATGTTAAAAGTTGTACCGTCTGGTAGATGAAGCAGCTTAGGAAGGAAGGATCAAAAGAAAGTGATTGGGTCAGAACCTTCAAGACCTTCGACAAAGCCGTAATTACATAGGTGTCAGGCGACGTCTTCCTCAGGGTCTGTCGTGAAGTAATAAGGGCCCACCTCTCGATACCTCCAATTCCGAATGTAATTACTACACAGAATCTTGGAGTGATCAAGCGAGGGGAAAAGGGAATTGGGAAGGGGACTGCGGGGAAGGAGATCTGAAAAGGAAAAGTTAGTAACAAAATATTCCGCAAATTCTAAGTTGACTATGACCTTTGAACCAAGACTGAGAATATTCTAAAACACAAGCCTTTAAACAAGCTCTCTAAGAATCCGATAAGCTTCCTGCACAGTTGTATTCAAGAATCACATTCTTTATTCACTATGCTGTTAATTTTCAATCTCTTGTGAATTGCGACAGATTCTTCTTCAAAGAAATAACACCACACTTTAGTAAATAAACTCCTTTACCAAAGTTTGAAGGGCAACCTAAATAAATACCTCATAAACATCATCAGCAAAAAATAACCCTTTGGCCTTTTTGCCAGAATTCTCAAGAAAGGATTGCGCCTAGATAATTTGCAATAGAAATAGAATTTACGCGCTTTCAGATAAGTTTGCGCTCCTCAGAAAAACATTCAACAACCCTTGCCAGCAATGGATTGCAATTCTCTATTTGAAGGATAAAACGTGAAAAGATTCGAACTTTCTGTGTTTAAAATCATCTATAGTAAATTGGCAGCTTTAATTATCACCTTTAAAACAAGAAAGCAATTTTTAACATTTGCGCCATGAACTCGGATTTCCTATTCCCTACCTGTAGAGTACGACCTACTCTACTACTCTGATGGACAAGACATCCCCTTAGAATGCTCCAACACGATTCTTCAGTACTGGAATGCTGAAAACGGAGCAAGCTGGAAACTGCCACGCCCCCTGAGACGAACACCGAAAGCCTCCGGTGAATTCCCAATCCGAAACGCTGGATCTGTAGGAAACAGGAAAGGGAGCAGGAAGAAACCACAGCCACTCCCTAGGAAACGACCAGAATAGTGAGCGCAGGAGACAGGGCGCGGTCACGTAAGTTAGCGTGCCTTCGGCGCTTACGCATGCGACCAGGCAACCAAAGCTCACGCATTAGGCGGGCGCTTTCTACATGCCAAACCTCACGCATTAGGCGGAACAGTAGCAGACAGCAGTTAAAGGACAGGCGACCTGCGCAGACCTATTAACAAGGATGCAAGTTAAATGTACAAGCAGGTTTAAAGCACATCAACCACCAACGCCCTCCCAAGGATGACTGATGCATTTTGCCACACGGGTACCCCCGAATGCTGAGTGGGGCGGGCCCTAGACCACAAGCCACCCTAGCCCTGACAGTACTCCCCCCTCCCAAGAGTGGTCTAGGGCCCGGCTTTAGAGGGTGAAGGAGGTGGAAGCGGCGCAACAAGCGAGGGGCATGGACATTGTCAGCCGGCTCCCAGGAGTCATTTTCAGCACCGTAACCCTTCCAGGAGACAAGATACCACAACTTGGAGCCCCGACGCTTAGAATCCAAAATGTTCTGCACCTCATATTCCCAACTACCATGAACCAAAATCGGTGCTGGACGGGGGGCCAGGTTCTGATTAGCAGGTTTAAGAAGGGAAGTATGAAACACCGGATGGATGCGTAGAGACCTGGGCAACAAAAGTTTGAATGTCACAGGGTTCACCTGACGCAGAACTGGGTAAGGACCAATGAACTTAGGATGAAACATACTCTTGTGTTTAAAGTTCAAGTTTTTTGTCGACAGCCAAACTTTGTCTCCAGGGGCATACCCTGGACCTGAACGATGCCTTTTATCATACTGCTCTTTATATTTCTTTTTGCTTTGTAACAAGCGATCTTGAATCTGACGATGGATAGTTTGCATAAGTTGTACAGAGTCTCTAACTGCCGGCACACCATTCTCATCATTGGGCAGAGTCAACAAATGGTGTTAGGTACATAGCCATAAAGCGCCTCAAACGGAGAAGATCCGGTTGATGAATGAGGCGAAGTATTGTATGCAAATTCAGCAATCCAAAGTAAATCTAACCAAGATTTCTTAGAGTCTGTAACATAACATCTCAAGTATTGTTTCAAAGTTTGATTCAGTCTTTCAGTTTGCCCATCAGTTTGAGGGTGATAACTGGTGGACATATTGGAAGTGATCTGTAGATTTTTACACCATTGTTGCCAGAACTTGGAGGAGAACTGAGAACCACGATCTGAAAGTAAAACTGAAGGCAGACCATGTAAGCGAACCACCTGTTGCAAGAATAATTGTGCTAATTGACCAGCAGAAGGTATTTGCTTACAAGCAATGAAATGTGCATATTTGGTTAAACTGTCCACAACTACTAGAATCACAGTATGCTGATTGATTGATGGCAAGTCAGTAATGAAATCCAATGAGATATGCTTCCATGGTTCAGTTGGAGTTGGTAGAACCTGTAGAAAACCTTTTGGTTTAGTGTGATCGGATTTACATCTCGCGCAGACTTCACAATCATTAGCCATCTTCATTACATCTTTTTGTAGCGTTGGCCACCAAAACATCCTTTGTATTTTCTCCACAGTTTTTCTAGGGCCTGGATGTCCAGCCATAGGATGTGAATGTAACCAGTTGAACACAGTTTCCTGTAATTGCAAAGAGGGCAGATATACTTGCTTTCCATGGAAAGGTATCCCTTCTTTGATAGTCAGAGGCCACCGAAGTCATCTGCGGCGTCCCCCAAGGATCATCTCTGAGCCCCACCCTCTTCAACGTCTACATGAGCCCCCTCGCGGCCATCGTACGCAAACACAACCTCAGCATAATCTCCTACGCCGACGACACCCAGCTGATCCTCTCCCTGACCAACGACCCCGCCGCCGCCAGAGCCAACCTGCACGAAGGGATGAAAGAGGTAGCCGAGTGGATGACGACCAGCCGCCTGAAACTGAACTCGGACAAGACGGAGGTCCTCATCCTGGGCTCCTCTCCCTCCGCCTGGGACGACTCCTGGTGGCCTCCCGCCCTGGGCACCGCACCCAAACCGACAGACCATGCACGCAACCTGGGCTTCATCCTGGACTCCTCCCTCTCCATGACCAGGCAAGTCAACAACGTCTCCTCGGCATGCTTCAACATCCTACGCATGCTACGGAAGATCTTCTGGTGGATCCCCACCGAGACCAGGAAGACCGTCACCCAGGCCCTCGTCACCAGCCGACTGGACTACGGCAACGCCCTCTACGCCGGGACCACCGCCAAGCTCCAGAAGAGACTCCAGCGGATCCAGAACGCCTCAGCCAGACTCATCCTCGACATCCCACGAACCAGCCACATCTCCGGACATCTGCGAGACCTTCACTGGCTCCCCGTCAACAAAAGAATCACCTTCCGCCTCCTCACCCACGCACACAAAGCCCTACACGACCAAGGCCCGAGCTACCTCAACAGCCGAGTCAACTTCTACGCTCCCAAACGCCACCTCCGATCAGCCAACCACGCCCTCGCCGCCGTCCCCCGCATCCGAAGAGCGACTACAGGAGGAAGGTCCTTCTCCCACCTGGCCGCCAAGACCTGGAACTCCCTCCCGACCGACCTGCGCCTGACCCAAGACCACCTCTCCTTCAGGAAGAAGCTGAAGACCTGGCTGTTCGAGCAGTAGCGGCTCCCCCCCCCCCCAGCGCCTTGAGACCCCACGGGTATGTAGCGCGCTTTATAAGTGTCACTGATTGATTGATCAACGTTGGGTTTCAGCCATGATTTCCACTGAGAAAGAGGAAAACTTTCATGAATATTCTCCAGGAATTGATCTGCCGAGAGTACACTGATTACTTTGCCAGGATCGATAATAGGTTGAGGGGTTCCTTCAAAGCGAATCAATGAAGAGTCTTTTCTGGACAAGGCATCAGCTTTCTTATTGTCTTGACCTGGACGAAAAGTTATTATGAAATCATACTCAGCAAAGAACATCATCCACCTGAGTTGTCGCGGGGTTAACATTCTGGCTGAACTCATGAACTGTAGATTTCTATGATCAGTGTAGACGGTCACTGTAAATTTTGCTCCCATAATGTAATGTCTCCATTCTTTGAAGGCTTCTAGTATAGCAAGTAGTTCTTTTTCAGCTATAACATAGTTTTGCTCTGCGGGATTTAATTTTCGAGACATGTAAGCAACCGGATGCATTTGACCAGAAGTGTGATGCCTTTGAGAAAGAATGGCTGCAATGGCTACATCTGAGGCGTCAGCTTCTATGATAAAAGGTTTTTCTACGTTGGGATGCATGAGAACGGGTGCTTCAGTAAAGGCCTTTTTTAGTTTCTGGAATGCATTTTCAGCTTCTGAGGACCATTCAAATTTTACCTTCTTCCTCAACAAACGTGTGATGGGAGCTACCACAGCAGAAAAGTGATCAATGAAGCGACGGTAAAAATTTGCAAAGCCCAAGAAGCATTGAATGTCTCGAACTGATGTTGGAGTGGGCCAATCAGCAACGGCTTTAATCTTCCTGTCAGTCATTTTCATTCCAGTTGGAGTGAGGAGAACTCCCAAAAATTCAACTTCTCGGACATGAAAATCGCATTTAGATAGTTTACAATACAAGTTATGAGACTGAAGAGTACTCAAAACCTTTTTGACGTGACCTTCATGTTCAACTTCAGAATTGGAATAGATCAAAATATCGTCTATGTAGACAATGACAAAAAGATCCAAAAATTCCTTCAAGGCATCATTCAGAAAAAACTGGAAAGCTGCTGGTGCATTGCACAGCCCCAATGGCATGACCAAATACTCAAATAGTCCATATCGAGTTTTGAAAGCAGTCTTCCATTCATCACCTTGCCTAATACGAACCAAATGGTAGGCCCCTCTAAGGTCCAATTTAGTGTAAATTTCAGCCTTTTTAACTTGGTCCAACAGAACAGGGATGAGTGGTAAAGGATATTTATTTTTGACAGTGATTTTATTCAACGCCCTATAGTCGATGCAAGTCCTTAATTCCCCATTTGCTTTTGGAATGAAGAACAACGGAGATGCTGCTGGTGACTTGGAGGGGCGGATGAATCCATTCTCTAAATATTGATCAAGATACTGTCTTAAATGTTGGTTTTCTTTTTCAGACAGAGCGTAGATGCGGCAATTTGGGACACTAGAACCTGGTACGAGATCAATTTGACAGTCATAGCTACGATGAGGGGGAAGGAGGGCTGCCTTAACCTCACTAAAGACCTCTGTGTAATCCTTGTACATTTCAGGCAAAAGTGTTTCCTTTTCTTCTGCTGTGGCCAATTGACTTAGAGTTGGTTTTGAAGTGTTTAAACAGGAAGTATGGCAAAAGTCAGACAGGAAAACCAGTTCTCTCTTCCGCCAATCTATGGTTGGGTTATGTAAACAAAGCCAAGGCATTTCAAGAATAAAACCATATTGAGGTGCTTGGATAACGTCAAATTGAAGCTCTTCCTTATGTATTTGTTGCTTAGCATCTTCACAGAACATAACAACCTTAGAAGTTTGCATGGTTACTGGTCCCCCAGCTAGTACTTTTCCATCCACTGCTTGGACAATTTCTGGAGTCTCTTTTTGTTCACAGATGATTCCTAGGCGTTGGGCAGTTTCTAAATCTACAAAATTACCTGTAGCTCCAGAATCAACTAAAACCTCCATCTGGCATGTTTCACGAATTAACCTGATTTGCACGGCTAATCTAAAATGTGCTTTGTAGTTAGAGACACATGAGTTCACAGAAGGGAAGGCAATGGTTCCCAAGAGATCTCCCTTCAAACATCTTGGGCCAGTTAGTTTTCCGATTTTTGATCTGTTTTTTCCAGAGCCGCTGACTTACTAGGATTAGGAAACCTTCCTTTAGGCTTAGTCAAACAGTCCTTCACAAAATGACCTTTTCGACCACAATAAAGGCATTGTCCATTCTTTCTACGATTGTCTTTTTCTTATTTTGACAAAGGTTGTCTTAAAGTTCCAATTTCCATTGGCTCAGAACTAGTTTCAGAGTTTCCGAATTGAGGTCTAGATTTGACTTCAGATCTCCAATTAGGTTTGTCTGTCCTCTTTTTATCTGATCTTCGTTCAGAGAGCCTGTGATCTAAACGCAGAGTTAGGTTAATCAGTTCAGAACAAATAGTTGGTTGAGGATCAATTTGCGCCAAAACATCCTTTAGATCATCTTTTAATCCTTGATAAAAGAGAGCTGCTCTTTTTTCCTCTGGCCAAGAAGTTTCGGCGATCAATCTGTTAAAGTGAGACAAATACGAAACCAGGTCCCTACTACCTTGTTTTAGCTGAAGTAATTCTCGATCTGCAGATAAAGTCACAGTACGTCGATCGAAAACCTTTTCAAATTCTTCCACAAACCTTTTCCAGTTATATAACAGAGTGTCATCTTGTCTGACCAAAGGAACGGCCCAGTTTGCGGCATCTCCGGTCAAATAAGAAATTAAAAATGCAACTTTAGACTGTGGGGTTGGAAAGGCCGCTGGTCTACAAGCAAAATGCAATTCAATCTGGGTCAAAAAGATTTGCACCTTGGAGGAGTCCCCAGAAAAACGTTCAGGAGCTGCCAAAGGAATCTGGGGGGGCACTGTAACGGCTATGTTCGTAGTTCCCCTACTAGCCCCAGTTTCTTGAACCTCTTCAGGAAGAGGAGTACTCTGCAATTGAATATTGTCTACCTTAGCTGCTAACAAAGCAGTTGCATTCATGGTTTCCTTTAAGTCAGCTTGCATACGCATGATTGCTGACATTATGTCATTGATGGTGGTCATTATGACTTCACGTACAGACCAGGAGGAAAATAATTCGTGGGCTCACTATTCTGTCAGGCGACGTCTTCCTCAGGGTCTGTCGTGAAGTAATAAGGGCCCACCTCTCGATACCTCCAATTCCGAATGTAATTACTACACAGAATCTTGGAGTGATCAAGCGAGGGGAAAAGGGAATTGGGAAGGGGACTGCGGGGAAGGAGATCTGAAAAGGAAAAGTTAGTAACAAAATATTCCGCAAATTCTAAGTTGACTATGACCTTTGAACCAAGACTGAGAATATTCTAAAACACAAGCCTTTAAACAAGCTCTCTAAGAATCCGATAAGCTTCCTGCACAGTTGTATTCAAGAATCACATTCTTTATTCACTATGCTGTTAATTTTCAATCTCTTGTGAATTGCGACAGATTCTTCTTCAAAGAAATAACACCACACTTTAGTAAATAAACTCCTTTACCAAAGTTTGAAGGGCAACCTAAATAAATACCTCATAAACATCATCAGCAAAAAATAACCCTTTGGCCTTTTCGCCAGAATTCTCAAGAAAGGATTGCGCCTAGATAATTTGCGATAGAAATAGAATTTACGCGCTTTCAGATAAGTTTGCGCTCCTCAGAAAAACATCCAACAACCCTTGCCAGCAATGGATTGCAATTCTCTATTTGAAGGATAAAACGTGAAAAGATTCGAACTTTCTGTGTTTAAAATCATCTATAGTAAATTGGCAGCTTTAATTATCACCTTTAAAACAAGAAAGCAATTTTTAACATTTGCGCCATGAACTCGGATTTCCTATTCCCTACCTGTAGAGTACGACCTACTCTACTACTCTGATGGACAAGACATCCCCTTAGAATGCTCCAACACGATTCTTCAGTACTGGAATGCTGAAAACGGAGCAAGCTGGAAACTGCCACGCCCCCTGAGACGAACACCGAAAGCCTCCGGTGAATTCCCAATCCGAAACGCTGGATCTGTAGGAAACAGGAAAGGGAGCAGGAAGAAACCACAGCCACTCCCTAGGAAACAACCAGAATAGTGAGCGCAGGAGACAGGGCGCGGTCGCGTAAGTTAGCGTGCCTTCGGCGCTTACGCATGCGACCAGGCAACCAAAGCTCACGCATTAGGCGGGCGCTTTCTACATGCCAAACCTCACGCATTAGGCGGAACAGTAGCAGACAGCAGTTAAAGGACAGGCGACCTGCGCAGACCTATTAACATGGATGCAAGTTAAATGTACAAGCAGGTTTAAAGCACATCAACCACCAACGCCCTCCCAAGGATGACTGATGCATTTTGCCACACGGGTACCCCCGAATGCTGAGTGGGGCGGGCCCTAGACCACAAGCCACCCTAGCCCTAACAATAGGTTATTCCGCCTATTCCTATTTTCCAACTACTCCACCTGTTTCTGAAGGGCACCAACCTGTGAGGTTATATGGGAAACCGCAGTATGAGTTTCCTGAAAGGAAGCCACAGATTATTCAACTGAAGAGACTCTGGTTTCGACTTGCGACCAATTATCTCTAAGAGTTTGAAGTTTGGCATTGGTTTCTTCCATAAAAGGACGTAGGGTCCCGATTTCTTCCCAAAAAGGTCGAAAGGACCGTATCTCTTCCAAAAGGAGTTCCATTGAAACAGGTGGAGATGATTTGAGAGGCGAGGGGGGATCTTTCTTTAGCCTCTTGGTGTTGGTTTTCCCCGATGATGTCTGGGAAGGTTCCATGGCAGTATCAGAGCCAGATGAAGTGAGAGAGTCCTCTGATTTAGAGAGAGCAGAAAATACCTTTGAATTTTTTACAAAAGCTACTCTCGTCGTAGATTTGGAGTGCATATGCGACATAAGTTTGAGTCGTCCCATATGAAAAATAGAGACCGATGTCAGAGTACAAAGCGCACAGTACAAGCAGATGCGTGGGTGTTGAAGCTGGAGAAAGAATGAACAATTCAAGGAGAGACTGCTGGATACAAGAGGGTTCTGACTGAAAAAACTGTTGAAATGTGGTCTAACAACCGCCAACAGAACAAAGCAAGTAAATATCAACAGAGCCGCAACAGTCACTTCATTTGCATTATAATAAGCCAAAATGCGTAGCTTGGAGGCTCCCTTGGTCAGTAAATGTGATGAAACAAAAACAGCAAAGAATGATGCAGTTTCAACCTGAGTAGTAATCACCCGGCGAAAGGCAGCATACATTAGACACTCAAATATAAGGGATTGCCATGTAGACTGTATGCGGTTTTCATTTAACAGGAGATGAGGCAGTGAACATGAAACACCATGTGAGGAAAACGATGCTGCAGCCTCTCATTGTAGGGTTAGTGCAAAAATTATGAGGTGCTAATAAGTGGTGAGGAAGGCAGGTAAGTACATGCTGGCGAAAGTTCAAAGCTCAGGAAACAAGTGATTTCAATGTAGATAAGGCTCTTCACAGAAGCGGCGCCAAGAGATAATGAGCGGCGGCGTCATAAAATGGTGGCCGCGGCACTACCTTGCATGAAGCCGCTAACTGCTGTGATGAGTTCTCCGGTATCAGGGCATTCCGAGCAATGAAAACAGTCGCGGCGTTATCTGGAGATGTTCTGCCGTCGACAATGAGCCGTGTGGCAGGAGAAGTCGGGCTGCGGAGGATATGTCTCTCGAGGCGTCAGCTGAGCCTCACATGGGCGCCGCCATCGCCATTAGGCCCCAAGCCACGCCCCCCTCTGCTTGATGTTCAATATTGCAAAAAAGCTTCAGCCAACATCCCAGCACTGCACAAACATAACTCTGCATGAGAAGCTGCTGGCTGTCCTGTACATGCTGGTGTACATGTCTTTCTAACCCACCACAGCCAGGGTTTCCCAGTCATCCTTCTCAAGGCTCTGCCCCACTATCCTGGATGCCATCATAAGCTTCACACTCCAGTGCATCTACTTCCCCAACACAGCGCAGCAACAGAAGGACAATAAGCAAGGCTTTTGTGCCAAGGCAGGATTTCCAAATATGTTAGGAGCAATGGAATGTACCCATGTACAACTTGTGCTTCTAGCAGCAACATCATACCTCTACTGCAACAGGAAGCACATGTATTCAATGAATATGCAGGCAATCATATAGCATATGGGCCTCTTCATAAATGCCCCTTTGAAGTACCCTGTCATTCATCTTCAGACAGTCCACCAACAATGAGCGCTTCCAGAATGGAACCTAAGGAAATGGCCTACTGGTTGGTAAAGTACACCTCAAGCACATGACCGAACACATGGCAGTCAGTTATTTAGGAATAGGTTGACATATCAGTCTTGTGTTGAATGAGACAGGGCATCCGTAATTGGTGCGGGCCTACATGCTTGCGCCATACTACATGGTCTATGCGCAATACAATGCTGCAAGTCACACATGTCTAGACCGCCTACACCACTATGGGCCACATGTACAAGTAAACTTTACAAATGGAGTTTCACTATTCACGATGCCCTGGTGGAGCAGCTCCCCAAATCATATCAATGTGGCAGTGCAAAGTCTCCCTGCATGACATTGCATGGCCTCATTAGTATGCAGTAAAGGAACCCACACCAGATTGCAGTATTCATTCAGCCTACATTAAGGATGTCTACCAGGGGCCTTGTAGTGGCCTTTCACATCCAATGTAAATGAAGGTCTCACATATTTCCACATCCTGAACCCTGGGGCAGTGTGTAAATACTATGCCTCCCAAGGGGAGGTGAAATGAGGATACATAAGTACATGTCTCTTTGTCCTGTCCAATTACTATGTGTCCTGCATTCTGCATAGCATATAGTAGAGAATTGCATATATTGTGTATTGTTGATGCTGGACTGTGTTCCTCAAAGCATGAGATCATGTGAGGACACTAAGCTGACACATGTGAAACGTGGTGCAAGGGTGGGGTTTGGCACTATTCACTAGCATTTGATGGTGCGTATGTGGACAAATGATCAGTATGTTAGCCGATAGGCACATTCCACCACTTCACTTTGGATGCAGGTGAGTTCATCCATTTTACATCCACCGCTGCCCAGTAGCAACAACTGCTAAATGAGGCCCTCTGTGTGCATTCAACAGTGTCAAAGACCCTCACAAATGCAGCACCTTGTAAAAAGGTAGGTCCAAACGACCTGTTTAAGCAAGACAGTCCCTGTCTCTAGTCTGTGTTTCCACACGCAAATTCATTTGTCATGAGACCTGAGATGTATCCCAGACCTATGAAACTGAGAAATATTGTCATATATGAACCTGGTAAGATCATCTCTACCATGCTACATTATATTGCTCATCATATACACACAACACATCCTATGTGCACACCATTTTGTTGGGCACAAACCACTACACCGTTCATCTAAGGCCCCAGACTGTGCAGCAAGGTGCAGCTTCATGCACAAACTACATCTCCCATGACAGCCAACAATAAAGTTCTTATGGAAATAATCTGCTTGTCTTGGCGCAATGCTGCACAGGTTTTGCCAGTTCAGCCACAGAACCCTGCCCACTGAATCATGTGGAAGATATAGCCTATACTGTCCACAAGCAGTGTGGCACTGTAGTGTAGTTAGTCTACCAGTTGCACTGTATTGCGCAAGATATACACATATTCATAACCCCTTGCGTACTTTCTCCATGGTGGACACTGTGCACTGCCATGTGTACACTATCATGTCCCACATTGATATCCACTCAATATCCTTCCCATGGAGGAACACATTGAAAAACATTACCTACAACTCTCAATCCAATATATATGTGAATGAAGTATGCCAATTCACGACAAATGGACATCACACCAGCTTAGAAAAATAAAATATATTTTCTAAACTAAACAAGACCAAAATGACAAAAATCCAACATACACAGTTAAAAATATTACTTTAAAAAGGTTTCAAGAACTTGTACCATAGAAAACTATGGATGCGTGACCTTTCACTAAAGTTCCTGTCGATGCGTCAATGTACACAAGTGTCGTAAATATATAATTTACTCTCTTAATTTCTATGCAGGTAAGTACTTAATCAATAATAACTCAAATCGGAAGAAAGAGCCAGAGTCCGTGGTGTTAGAGTTCTTAGGGGTTTTATTCCTCATAAAGGAATGGTCAAGACCATAATATCATGTTCTTCCTACCGCAGGGGTAGAAGAAGGGATAGAGCGCGCTACATTTTATTGACAGTACATGGCTTATATACTTAATTCATATCATAAGAGACATTATAGTAGGCGTAACAGCTGAGAGAAGACAAGATAACAGTATACACGTGATGCTAGTACGTAATCAGAAGGCGTGAACTAGAGGTGTGTGCTAGAAACATCACGAATGGGTGTCACAGAGGGGTGGCACTAACAGAAATGTTGCAATGTCAGCAGAAATCGGAGGCTTGGATGCGCGCGCAGCTGCATGACGTGTGATTGACGTGAAGCTGGAGGGTGCAGGGGACTTGACATTTACACTGACGGAAAGAGACAGAAGTCTGGCATGTCAGATCAACTTGTACTTCTATCATATCTGATATCTAATGTTTAGGAACCATATTATCTGGACAGAAAGGTCTCTAGGGCAGAAGCTATTCTATGCTAACTGTGGATGCGTGTATAAGCGCCTAAGTGTCTGCATGAGAAGCGTGGGGGCAAGGGGCCTTCCATGGAAGCATGGCAACAGAGGCTATGAATTACTTGCACTGAGACAGGTCGGCCCTTTGGCTCTGCAGCTGGGGAGGATGTTTACTGAAGCTAGTAGGCAGGAATGTATTTTCGAGGAGCGGAACAGATAACTCGAAGGTTATAGTCAGTCTTGGCAGAAAGCAGGCTGAGCTGAGTGCGATGGGCCGCACTGGAAGTAAGTCAGAGTTCATGGGTACAGAAGCAGCCTGGGCTGAGGCTGTCAGAGTCAGAAGCCAAAAAAGAGGCTCGATGGCAGAAATTCAGGGCCTACTTTGCCAGGGCAGGAAAACATGTAAAGTACACTACAAAAAGACGTTGGCATAGCATACTTAGGAACGGGCTATTTAATTCATTCAGGGTGGATCTTAAAGAGGACAAGTTAACGTTGGACGCAAATGTATTTGCGTCTTCATAACTGACACAGGAGGGAAGTTACATGCACTTTAAGCTGGTACATGGAGTCGGTGGGGTACGCGCTAGGGAACACAACTTGACCATAAAATTTATATTTCCTCATTCCCTCCTTGTTCCCTACGGACCCTTCATGATATATCGATCCGCATGATTCGATCAGTTTGTTCTTGTAACATCATTTGTTCTTCTTTCTTTCGTTTACGTTTTGAGAGAAAACTGGAATGTTCAATACAAGAGGTGGCACACAGTCCACAAATCGCTGGCCCGCACTGCAGGCACAGGCAGCAACTGAATACTAGGACTAGGCCAATGCCTAGGAAGGATAGGATCTTCCATCCCCAAGCGGTTAACGTTGTCCAGAACCAACCGGACCAAGTCCAGGTGCCTGGATTCTGATGTATCTGATTTGCAATTTTATGGAGACGTGTAATAGCTTGATATACAGATGGTGCGTTTTGTGGTATGAAAACACAGCAACTTGACCCGATGACCTTACAAGCTCCACCTCTATCTGCCAAGATGACGTCAATAACAAGACGATTCTGAAGGACAACAACCCGCATGGCGGACTGCTCTTCTGTCAAGTTACCTAAGGCGGAGGCAGTTTCATTTACTACTGCTTCAAGTGTTCTAGTTAATCTGCGTATTAGTTTACTATTTTGGAAAGGTCCTAAAAAGAAAAAGAATCCTTTATTGAAATCGGTGTACTGTTCCCATGCCGTTTCTGTGTAGTCGACAAGTGGGATATCTCTTCTGGGTCTATTCTTTACTAGATTTGTATTTCTGTGATAATCAGGAGGAGCTAGAAAAACAGGTGGCAGAAGGAATGCTATATAACAGGTACCATCCCAATCTGGAGGCAGGCGTATGTATGCGGCATGACCACAAACAAAATAGGAATGACTGATAGCTTTAAAGGACGATTTTCCATGATCCCTGAATTCGATCACAGTAGTACATTTACTATGACCTAAGTGTACTGAACCTTTCTTCCTGATACATAATTCACCAGTGACTGGCAATACTGACATAGTGGGTATAACAGGTGCGGTTTCGGATTCAACAGTAAGAATCATAAGGCTAATTGTATAGTTACCTAATCCATACACTTCATTTTCTAGATCAGTTCCTATTCTAGTGGGGAGTCCCTCCTTATCAGGGTAACAGACGTCGAGCAGGACTAAGTTCAGGTTTCCCCAAACCCAGCCCCCATTGAAAACAGCAATATCAGGATCTAAGGAGTTAATTATTTTAAACCATGCACCGCAAGAGCCATTGTGAGTGAACGGGTACGGAAAGAGGGGCAGAGCTCCCTTGTAATTCTGGTAGGGAGGGAGTCGGCCACATATCCAGCAATCTGTAGCATTGTTAGTTTGATGAGAATGGTGTAGCATACTAATGAATGTGTTGTTGCGCAGCGCAAGTCTGTAGGAGAGTTCGTGTGGAGGTAACTCACTAAAGGTGTGTTCAGCAGATACATTGTAGGCAGATTGTTCATGCTTGAAAATAGGACAATAGATAGGTAGTAGGATGCTAGCAATAATAATTAAAATACTCAGAATAAACATGATTAACAGTGTCACTATACAGTGACTACGAAGTGATTTGCAATATGCACCTTTCTTAATTTGTCTCTCTCTCTCTCTATCTCGATCTAGGGGATACATGTCAGAGACTATTTAACCGATTCACCTAGGGGAGGACTTAAACAATTAAACTGTCTGACTTGCTAGATCGGAGTTTCGTCCTGTACTCCTCTTGGGGAGTTTTCTCTCGTTTAGATACTGTAAAGTCTTTTTGCTCAACACAGTCTTTGGTGGGGGTGGACGAGTCTCGGTCTGGTTTCAGTTCATAACATTTTTTCACATGACTCGTGTGGACCCACCCCTTTCTCCCTTCGATCTTCACGGCGGTCCTCGTGGTGAGAAGGACGGTCTTCGGCGATTTCCAGCGGGGCTCCAGCGGACTCTTCCTATCAAAGTTTCTTACTAATACAAGGTCCCCAGGACGGACATCATGTGGCTTTACATCAGTGTTGTCAGGGAAGGCTGCGGCAACCTGTGAACGACATGATTGGAGTGCAGACATCAAGGAGGCAAGGTAATCTGTCAACATATTACAATCAACATCAGTTATTTTTTTCGGAATGGGCGTCCCCCACATATTCGGTGGTCTGCCAAAAACCACCTCGTACGGGGATAGCCCTGATCTCGAATGGGCAACCATTCTCATATAGAATAGTGCCACTGGCAGGGCGACTATCCAGTCGACCCCTTTCTCCTGACATATTTTTGCAAGGCGTATCTTTAGTGTCTGGTTATGCCTTTCTACAAGGCCTGCGGCTTCGGGGTGTCGGACACAATGGAATTTCCACTGGTATCCTAGTAATAAAGAAACTTCTTTCATTAATGCAGATGAGAATGGCTGACCGTTATCTGAGTACACGACACGAGGCAAGCCGTATCGTGGGAAGAATTCACGAACCAGCTGCTTGGCAGTGGTCGGAGCAGTGTAATCTGGGACTGGGTATGCTTCGGTCCAGCGGGACAGAGCACAGACAACTACGAGGACATATTTAAATCCTCGACAACGGTCCATCTGGATATAATCCATCTGGAGGACTTCAAAAGGGTGATCGGGAGGATGAAATCCACCTTGCTCTACAGGGACGCTTTTACCTGGATTGAACTGGCAACAGATCATGCAAGTACGCACTTTCTGTTTCGCTGCTGCTCGTAAGTGTTTATTGTTCCAAAGATTTTGTAGACTGTCTAACATCGCTTTCTCTCCTAGATGTGCTGGGCTATGTGCTGTATTTATCATGACTTGAACCATAGAATCAGGGAGAAACCATGTAGATTTTCCCTTTGTCACCCAACCTTGATCTGTTTGGATCCCTCCTAGTTCAATCCATTTCTTTATTTCTTCTGGGGTAGCATGTGTCTGAATATTGATAACATCTAGTGTGGGATCTCTGACTGTCATACAATGTGTCGGTCCTGTTGTCTTTGTCATGTCAGTTGTCTGAGTGTGAGTCAATGCTGTATGTTTTGCTGTTTGGTCTGCCAGGTCGTTACCCTGGGACACAGAATCTGTGACTTTAGTATGTGCTTTACACTTCATGACGGATATGCCTGAAGGCAGATGTATTGCTTCTAACAGTGCTTGAATGAGGGGACCGTGTTGGATCTTGGCACCGTGAGAGGTCAGAAAACCTCGTTCTTGCCATAACATGCCGAAGTCGTGTACGACTCCGAAAGCATAACGGGAATCAGTGTATATGTTAACATTTCTGTTCTTTGCTAGTATACAGGCTCGGGTCAGAGCAATAAGCTCTGCCGCTTGAGCAGACAGTGTGTCAATACGATGTGTTTCTTTAACTTCGGTTTCCGTGGTCACGGCATACGCGGCCACTAATTCCCCTGTACTTGTTCGCATACATGAACCATCCACATAAAGTGTCAGGTCTGGATTTGTCAATGGAACATCTGTTAAGTCTCGTCGGGGCTTTGTTACTGCATTAATGATCTCTATGCAATCATGCGGGGCTGGATCTGTCATACTTGTAGGTAACAGTGTTGCGGGGTTCAGAATGCTGCAGCGTCTGATTTCTATGTGTGGCTGGAATAGCGTTAATTCATAACCTGTCAGTCGTGCTATGGTCAAGTGTTGAGTCTGGGTTCTGTTTAACAAAACCTCTACAGAGTGTGGAACTTGTACTGTTAACTGATGGCCTAGAACAATTGAATCGCTCTGTCTAATTGCTAGTGCTTTTGCTGCTACTGACTTTAAGCACACAGGGAGTGCCTGGGCTACTGAATCCAATGTACTTGAAAAATAAGCGCAAGGCTTATGTGAACCTGCTTGATCTTGAGTGAGGACAGACAATGCTGTACCATCACGTTCTGTAACAAAAAGTGTAAACGGTTTGCTGTAACATGGTGTCGCTAAAACTGGTGCTTGGCATAATGCTTTCTTTAATTCCTCAAAGGCTTGTGTATGTTCCTGAGTCCAAGGGAGGACAGTCGAAGTCGCTGCCTCCTGCGTCGTTAACTGGATGAGTGGTTTAGCTAGAAATGCATATTGAGGAATCCATTGTCTGCAGTACGAGGTGAGGCCTATGAAGGCCCGCACTTCCTTTTGTGTCTGGGGTCGTGGCATATGTACAATTAACTGAATGCGATCGGGAGTGAGCTGTCTCCCCACTTTGGACAGCAAGTGACCCAAGTACACAACTTGCTGAACACAGAATTGCAGCTTTGAAGGAGACACCTTGTGTCCCTTGTCTGCCAGGAAATGTAAAACTGTCAGCGATGCTCGTTCACATTCGGGCTCACTTCGTGCGGTGATCAGTAGATCATCGACGTATTGCAGTAAAGCGGTGTTAACTGGCATTTGAATGCAATCTAGTTGTCTTTTCAGTGCTTGACTATAGATGCTGGGGCTTTCTGTGAATCCTTGAGGTGCGCGGGAAAATTTGAAACTTCGTCCATTTAAACTGAATCCGAAGAGATATTGGCTCTCCGGATCAATAGGTACACTGAAGAAAGCGTTCTTGAGATCAATTACAGTAAAGAACGTTGCTTCTGAATCAATAGCAGTCAATAGGGAAGCGATATCAGGGACCACAGGGTACTGTGGTACAATACATTTGTTCAGCTCTCGAAGATCAATCACCAGCCGATATACTGGCGGTGCATTGGGGTCAGTACGTTTAAGAATTGGAATGATGGGTGAATTACAAATATTGGAGTCGGTCTCTATGACCACTCCTTGGGCAATGAGCTCTTCAATGATTTTCAGTAAAGCCACTACAGCATCAGGCGGTAACTTGTATTGTCTGATTCGGGGTAGAACAACTCCTGTCTTGAGTGTAACACGGTATGGAGTGATATGCATACAACCTACATCAGTTGGGCCTTTTGCCCATAAGTAATCTGGTACACTTTTCAATCTGACATCGAATTCTCGCAACACATAGTGACCCTTGAAATCCCGTAGAAAGAGTCTAACTCCCTCCGGGGAACAGCAGATTATAGCTCCTAGAGCCTTCAGCGTTTTAATTCCTAACAGATTTTCTGGGCATGAGTTCGTAAGTAACAGATCTGTAACTCGTGATAATGGACCCACAGCCAAGGGTACTGGTTCCGATACTTCATTTACAATAGGCTGTCCTGAAAAACCAAGGGAAACATTCTGTGAGCCTGAGAGGGGTGCCCCTGGGACTTCATTATGGCTGATTGTGGTGCGGCTTGCCCCTGTGTCAATTAAAAACTTTCTGTCTTTTCCCAATACTTGACTGTGTACATAAGGACCTTCTTGATCTACAGGAATTTCAATAAGAGGCAAGCCAAATTCCCTCTCTAGGCTGTTTCATGTATATCGGGGGTAATCTGGATATGCAGATTGGGCATACTGGTACATCTGTTGTGAAACTTGCTGAGTCGCGGCAATGGGCTGTGGTACTGCTACTGTCTGTGCTGTATGAGATGGGGCGTGCATAGGCTGTGTATTCTGCATGTGTTGCGCATTCTGTGAGGTCTGTTGCTGGACCTGATCTTGTCTAGGTGGATGTGGTCTTTCTTTAGTTTTCCCTGTTGCTATGTTAAGTTTCAGAACGGGACATTCATGAACGTAGTGACCTGGCTGCTTGCAATAATTGCACGTTCCCTTAACGGGAGCTGTAGTGTGACTTGTCTGGGCCCCACCCTTTCTTTGACCATCTGCTGGGACCGTCTGAGCTACTAACATTTTCATTTTTGTGTCTTTCATACGTTTCTGTTCTTGATCCTGTTCTTCTCTAATTCTATTCTGATGGTATTGTAACATTTGTAACATCTGGGATGGCGTATTTGCCTGCCAAGTACTTTCAACTTTGTACACTCTGTTTTTAACTAATGGTAGTGAGTTCTCGACTAATTTTGATACAAAAAGGTGCGGATATGATTCGCTACTTGGTTTTAGGCCACTATTAATAATGAAACATTTCTCGAATCTTGAATAGAAGTCACTAGTATCTTCATCATGTTTCTGTTTACAGGACGAGATGGCGTCCCAATCTTCCTTTCTAGTTGTCAATAATCTTGGCAGAACCTGTACTATTAAACCTGGTAATGCTTTAGTTCTGTCCCCAAGGCCTACCCCTGGGACACGTTTGCTTTCTTCGTCTTCTATTTCTGCCCATACAATCTTTTTCTCTCCCACCTCCCATTCCTTTTCTTTTAGTTTCTCGTGGATGCCCGTGGGCAGCAGTACCTTTAACATTTTCATAATATCATCATACGTGTAATCCCCCATCAGTAACATGTCTTTAAGCTCTCTGTGAAAACCTGCAGGGTCCTTATCATGGCTCGGGGCTAGTTTCTTCATTTCTAACAGTTCTAACTTAGTCAGTGGCGTGTGTACATATACACGTTTCAAGGCATGATCCGCACCCATAACTGGGTGTACTTCTCGTAAAGGGTTCTGACTTTCAATGCCACTTCCGCATTGCATGTGGTACGTTTTTCTTTCTGGAGGCGGGGCTGGCGGAACATATTCAGGGCTTATGAAAGTGTTATATCTATGTCGTTGTTCTATAATTATTTGTATTAACTTGGTACTGAAACCTCTCCATCTATCCATGAGTAGTGCTTCTAATGTTTCGTGTAACGGACCTGGATCGGAATGTTCGTTCCTGTATTTCGTGAGGAGGTGCTGTATCATGTATACACCTGCTAATTTCTGTTCGTCTGGGGAAAGGTTCAGAAATGTCTGTGCTAGAGTGTCATCATTATATATGTCTGGATTTTCGGCCCATAATATGGCTGACCGGGCTAGTTCTTGTTCATCCATCGAATTGAGTACATGGTACCCCATTCTTTCTCGTAATCTTTTATCAGTCTCCTGGAACTGGTGTTCAGAGGAATTCGGGTTGGTTAAAGCAGAGAGGAAAACTCTCTTGCTTTCTGGACGGATGCCTTTCCTAAGGTAAGTTCCCTTACCTACATACGCTATAGTATCTGGAGTCCTTTCTGGTTCTTCAAGTTCTTCTTCCTCCTCGGAGGAAGCTTTTTCTTTCTGGTGTGCTGTTATCACTGCTTTTCTAATTTTCTTGTACATACTGGCTATGCAAGCCCCCTTGTCATGTTTTCCTTCAGCAATATTTTGACCCCACTTGTTCAGTGCATCTAATTCACTTTGATCTGTTCCGGGCCTGTCTCGTTCTCTTATTAAACAATTTATGAAAAATCGTAGTATCTGTGCTTGAATGTCAACTTTCTGTTTCTCCATTGCATCCTTGATACTGTCAGGGTCTTTCTCTGTCTGGACAAACTCGTATATTCTATCTAGACGGTCCTTCATTCCTACATAGCATAGCAAGATATCAGTAGCAGATCTCAACCGTAGCGATGCCAACATCATTAGATCGTCTTTACCGGGTACTGGATCATATCTGCAAACGGAAATGTTCTCTCTGAGTGCGTCAAGGCGGGGAGACTTGAACGTGAGAGGACTCTGCGTATCCCTGACATTGAATCTGCGTGTTAATGGCGGGGTCCGGAGACCCGCGGTCGCACCTCCTGAAGCGGATGCTTGGGCATTATCTCCCTGCGGAGTCTGTATCTGAACTTGAATTTGTCGTTTAGTAGGATCAGGTAGACTTTGTTTCGGTAGGTCAGTTTTGGGTGCGGGAAGTGGCGGGGCTGGCGGAGCGGGGGAGGTTTGTCGAGGTACCGGCGGGGCATGATCTGGGGGCGGAGTGCCACCCCCGTCCCTGTCAGTAGGCAGGGCACGAACAGGCAGATTGGCGTAAGCGTAAGCTGGTGCTACATCCTCTAGGTAAGAATTTAGGAATATGTCTTTAGTAGTCTTATGCATTACTTTAGTTGGAACTAATGGTGGGGGTAGGTTTTTCGGTATTTCTGATAGGGCCTCAGGTGTACCCTCGGCCGCGAGATACATACCGTTTACGATATTGTTTCGGGCACGGTCTATTTGTTCTGTTTTTACTCGGATCCCTTCAGTAACTAATTCGTTTTCTTGGGCCTTGTCTGATTCTTTAAGCCTGTCTTCTCTACGGAGTGCTTTCTCAGCACGCTTATGTGATTCCTTACGCCAAAATTCTATGGCGTCTTTCTGGGATTGTCTAGCTTTCTTTTTCCATAATACTTCTTCTACCTTCATGATGCACTCGGCATCCCATGTTCCGGTAACAGGCCATCTGTGTCTTTCGTCTAGATGCTTGGTATAGTCGGCCCATAAATCTAGATACAATATGGCATCTATGCCATGTTTGTGGTACATAAAGTTGCCTGGAGTGTCCCTAGGGGGAATAGGAATTTCTTCCTCTAGTATCCCTTTCCTAGTTCCTATCTGCTTTAGCTTGTTGAAAAACGGCATCTTGTTTACTTAATACTGAATGCTCAACCCTAACTACTTAATACTGAATACAGCTAGTTATACAGGAACACAATAATGCACATTGAAAACAGTCACACTCATACCACGACATTAATCACATGAAAAAGACATTTGAGACATAGATGACTACCCCCTATACTGGATGTACTGCTAGACAGTACAGATACACTGGTGTAGCAGTGCAGAAATTCAGAATACTAGATATACTGCTAAACAGTACAGATACACTGCCTAAAAACAGTGCAGACCGGACTTGTGTACCCAAACCCGTCTAGATACGTCCCAGCAATGGTACTCACCGGGAAGCACGGAAATCGGAAGGCCTCGGAAAACTCGACTGGACTGGACTCGACACTTCGGGAGATTTCGGAAAACTTCGGAAAACTTCGGAAAACTTCGGAAAACTGGTGGGCCTCTTGACACCTCGGACCTTGCTTCTTTCGGCTAGGCTCTGGTCGGGATCCTCCGCACTCCTCACCGCCTCGTCTGGGTACTGATCGCAGTCTTCGTCACCTCCGTGGGTCAGAGGGAGATGCAGGAAATCCTGCCGGTACGCGTAGGTTCCATCTAACTGATGGCAGGGGACATAGCTTGCAACGCACCAACCGGCGCGTGAGGTGGGGGAGGGGTCCCTATTCGGGCGCCAAAATGTCGTAAATATATAATTTACTCTCTTAATTTCTATGCAGGTAAGTACTTAATCAATAATAACTCAAATCGGAAGAAAGAGCCAGAGTCCGTGGTGTTAGAGTTCTTAGGGGTTTTATTCCTCATAAAGGAATGGTCAAGACCATAATATCATGTTCTTCCTACCGCAGGGGTAGAAGAAGGGATAGAGCGCGCTACATTTTATTGACAGTACATGGCTTATATACTTAATTCATATCATAAGAGACATTATAGTAGGCGTAACAGCTGAGAGAAGACAAGATAACAGTATACACGTGATGCTAGTACGTAATCAGAAGGCGTGAACTAGAGGTGTGTGCTAGAAACGTCACGAATGGGTGTCACAGAGGGGTGGCACTAACAGAAATGTTGCAATGTCAGCAGAAATCGGAGGCTTGGATGCGCGCGCAGCTGCATGACGTGTGATTGACGTGAAGCTGGAGGGTGCAGGGGACTTGACATTTACACTGACGGAAAGAGACAGAAGTCTGGCATGTCAGATCAACTTGTACTTCTATCATATCTGATATCTAATGTTTAGGAACCATATTATCTGGACAGAAAGGTCTCTAGGGCAGAAGCTATTCTATGCTAACTGTGGATGCGTGTATAAGCGCCTAAGTGTCTGCATGAGAAGCGTGGGGGCAAGGGGCCTTCCATGGAAGCATGGCAACAGAGGCTATGAATTACTTGCACTGAGACAGGTCGGCCCTTTGGCTCTGCAGCTGGGGAGGATGTTTACTGAAGCTAGTAGGCAGGAATGTATTTTCGAGGAGCGGAACAGATAACTCGAAGGTTATAGTCAGTCTTGGCAGAAAGCAGGCTGAGCTGAGCGCGATGGGCCGCGCTGGAAGTAAGTCAGAGTTCATGGGTACAGAAGCAGCCTGGGCTGAGGCTGTCAGAGTCAGCAGCCAAAAAAGAGGCTCGATGGCAGAAATTCAGGGCCTACTTTGCCAGGGCAGGAAAACATGTAAAGTACACTACAAAAAGACGTTGGCATAGCATACTTAGGAACGGGCTATTTAATTCATTCAGGGTGGATCTGAAAGAGGACAAGTTAACGTTGGACGCAAATGTATTTGCGTCTTCATAACTGACACAGGAGGGAAGTTACATGCACTTTAAGCTGGTACATGGAGTCGGTGGGGTACGCGCTAGGGAACACAACTTGACCATAAAATTTATATTTCCTCACAAGCCAAACATCTGCAGCAGGGGAAAACAAAGAGCTGCAACACTCCTGAGACCTTGGGGAGGCGATGCGACAGTCCTGCTGCATGCAGAGGAAGGGTTGCATCGAATCCGGTCTGTACAGGGAGTGATGCGTCTAGTCTTCGTGTCGGTTCCGGTCCATGAGTGATGCATCGGAAGAACTTGCTGCGCAGCTACGATACGTGGAAATCCGGGATGAGTCGGCGATCGATGCGTTGAGCGGTGCTGCATCAGTCCTCTTCAGTAGCAATACCTTGATGCGTCAATTTCTCTAGTTCATTGAGTTTCTTCTTGCTTACAGCTGCCAAACAGCAGCAACAACCTCCAGAGGCCCAACACTGCCACAGGCTCCTCTTGGCAGGGAAGAACTCACAGCAACAGAGTTCGGGGGAGCTGTGGGGTGGAGTCTTTGTTTTCCTGAGACTTCAGAACAGGAGGCCAGCACACTTCAGGCCCTTGGAGATCAAGCAGGAGATACAGCACACAGCACAGTCCTTATCCTTTCCTTGGCAGAAACAGCAACTGCAGGCCAACCCTAGATACACAGCAAGGGCATCTGGGATTTCGGGTCTGATACTAATACCCCACAATGTCTTTGTTCTCTTTGTGCAAGGGGCTCTGAGCCCAGTTCAAAGCAGTTCCGGGGGACCAGGGGGGACTCTGCAAGTGCACAACAACATCCATTGTCAGTGTGAGCCTTGGCTCCAGACACACCTTCGGGGATGGAGCAAGCATCTTGGAAGGCAGGCACAGCCCTGTTCAGGTACAGGTGCTACTCCTCCCACCACTCCAAATGCCGATCAGGCCTATTCAGCCTAGTGCTGACTCATCCAGACTCCTGGAGCCAGTGCACTTCCCCAGCCCCTGTCACTCCAAAGCTAGACAGTCAATCCACAACCAGGCAGAGGGACACATGATGGTTAAACAAGAAAGTAGCCACTTTCTAAAAAGTGGTATTTTCAAACACGCAATTTAAAAACCATCTTTACTAAAAGATGTGTTATTAAATCTCGAGTTCAGGGATGCTAAACTCAATTTTTCCATCTTATCCCTATGGGAAGATATGCTTGTGAAATGTTACAAAGCATTTCACATGCTGTCCTATGGGGCAAGATAGTCTTTCAAGAGTCAAAAAAGAATTTGGCAGTATTTCACTATCAGGACAGGTTACACACACCAGTACATGTCCTACCTTTCACATACACTGCACCCTACCCATGGGGGTACCTTGGGCCTACCATAGAGGTGCCCTATATATAATAAAAGGGAAGGTTAGGGCCTGGCAAGTGGGGGCACTTGCCAAGTCGACATGGCAGTTAACAAACGGTGCACAGGCACTGAGGTGGCAGGCCTGAGATATCTTTTCAGGGCTACTCAGGTGGATGGCACAATCCATGCTGCAGGCCCACTAGTAGCATTTGATTTACCAGCCCTGGCACACTCAGTGCATTTTACTAGGGACCAACTGGTAAAACAAATATGCCAATCATGGATAACCAATCACAGTAACAAATTACACAGAGAACATATGCACTTTAGCACTGATCAGCAGTGGTAAAGTGCCCAGAGTCCTATAGCCAACAACCCAGGTCAGGAAAAAATAGGAGGAAGAAGCAAAAGGTTTGGGGTTAATCCTGCAAAAAGGGCCATTCCAAAAAATGGTCTGTGTGGTGTTGGGTGTTCCACTTTTGGAGCATATTTGTGATAGGGGTAGTAGTGGATGGTTGGGAGTTTTTGTTGTGTTTTAGCATAATTATGATGGGTGGGATCAATCAATCAAATATTCGTAGAGTGCACTATTGACCCGGGAGTGTCTCAAGGCGCGGGGGGGCTGCTACTGTTGAACAACCTGGGCATGAGAAGTCTCCTGAAGGTCAGCAGGTCCTGGGTCTGTCGCAGGTGGTTGGGGAGGGTGTTCCATGTCCTGGTGGCGAGGTGGGAGCGGAGCTGGTGATTGGGGGTGTAGAAGGTGAGTCGCTTGTTGAGGTATGCTGGTCTGGCATTGTGGAGTGCCTTGTGAGCGTGAGTGAGGAGCTTGAAGGTGATCCTCTAGTTGATGGGGAGCCAGTGCAGGTCCCTCAGGTGGGCAGTGATGTGGCTGTCATGAGGATGTCGAGGATGAGGCGTGTGGAGGTGTTCTGTATTCGTTAGAGTCTCTTCTGGAGTTTGGCCATGTTTCCCGCGTACAGGGCGTTGCCAAAGTCCAGCCTGCTGGTGACAAGGGCCTGGGTGGCCGTCCTCCTGGTTCCGGTGTTGATCCATCTGTAGATCTTGTGAAGCATATGGAGTGTGTTGAAGTAGGAGGAGGAGACGGCGTTGACTTGCTGGGCCATTGATAGAGATGAGTCCAGGATAAACCCCAGGTTGCATGCCTGGTCGGTGGGTTTCGGCAAAGTTCCCAGCGCGGCTGGGCACCAGGAGTCGTCCCAGGCGCAGGGGGTGGAGCTGAGAATAAGGACCTCTGTCTTGTCCAAGTTCAGTTTCAGGCGACTGCTCTTCATCCATTCGGCGATGACCTTCATTCCTTGGAGGAAGTTGGTTTTGGCGGTGGAGGGGTCTTTGGTGAGGGAGAGGATCAGTTTGTTGTTGTCGGCATTTGAGACGATGTTGAGGTTGTGTGATCGGACGATGCTGGTGAGCGGTGTCATGTAGACGTTGAAGATGGTAAGGCTGGGGGATGAGCATTGGGGTACGCCGCAGGTGACCTTGGTGGCTTTGGATTGAAATGGGGGAGGTGGACTCTACGGGTTCTGTTGGTGAGGAAGAAGGTGATCCAGACCAGGGCTTTGTCGCGGCTCCCTGCGATGTGGAGGGGTGTGCGTAGGGTGTGGTGGCAGATGGTGTCGAAGGCGGCCGAGAGGCCCACAAGGATAAGGGCCACGGTTTTGCCGCTGTCTAGCAGGGCCCTGATGCCGGTGGTGGCGATGAGGGTGGTTTCGGTGCTGTGGAATCCGGATTTGGACGAGTCCAATGTGTTGTTCTCTTCTAGGAATTGGGTCAGTTGTCTGTTGACAATCTTCTTGATGACTTTCACCAGGAACGGGAGCAGGGAGATGGGTCGTAAGTTCTTGAGGTCCTTTGGGTCTGCCTTGGGTTTCTCAAGTAGGGCATTGATCTCTGTGTGTTTCCAAATTTCCTGGGAGATGGCGTTCTCAAATCTTCCGTAGTTGGGGTGCGATGATGGAGCTCGCTTTGTTGAAGATGTGGTGGGGGCAGGGGTCTGATGGTGAGCCGGAGTGGATGGTGTTCATGGTCTTCATGGTGTCTTCGTCATTGACGTGGCTCCAGGAGATCAGGTGACCGGTGTGACTGGGGGGTGGTGAGTCCATGGTGTCTACAGCTGGTGGGGTGGCCAGGCGTTGAAGCTGTTGTGGATTTCTGCATTCTTGAGGTTGAAGAAGGTGGCTATCTAATCAAAGAGTTCTTGTGACGGTGGAATGTCATTGGAGCTGGGGTGGGTGAGTTCCTTCACGATGTTGAAGAGCTCATTACTGTTGTGTGTGTTGTTGTCTTGGATGCCTGGAGGTCGGCAGTGAACCAGATGGCCCTTCTGTCGGTGCGTCTGTTTGAGGGTTTCTTGATCGGGGTCAGAATGTTGGTGCAGTCTTCCATCCATTGCCTGAGGTTGTGGGCGGCTGTGTTGGTGTCGGCGTGGTCGGTCGCTGGCGAGGGAGGTAATTAGCTGGTCTTTAGTGACCATGTTCCAGCTGCTGTGGGGAATTCTTTGCTGGTGGTTGTGTCTCGAAGGAGAAGTGGATGCAGCGGTGGGCAGTCCAATGGAGTTAGGTGGTGTGGCTGAAGGTGACGTGGCTGCTGGTGGTGAAAATGGGGTACAGTGTGTGCCCGGCAGAGTGGGTGGGTGTCGTGATTAGCTGTTTGGAGGCCAAGGTTGGTGAGGCTGTCCAGCAGTGTGGTGGAGTTGCTGTCGTCAGTGTTCTCGAGGTGGAAGTGCAGGACTCCGAGGGGGATGTAGTCTGTGGAGGCCAGGGCGTGCGAGCGGACGGCCTCTGTGATGGAGTCACTGAACTGTGGCCGGGGTCCGTATATGAGGGTTCCTCTGAGGGTGGTGTGGAGATCGATTTGGATCTGGAAGTGCAGGTGTTTGGAGGTGCTGAGTGTGTCTTCGGTGCTGGCTGAGATTCTGGGGGTATTTCTGTGGACAATGGCAATTCCTCCTCTCGGCCTGTTGTTGCGATTCCTGCGGGTGATCTTGTAGCCACCTGGGATGGCTATGGCAATGTCGGGTGCCGATGAGGTGTTCATCCAGGTCTCTGTCAGAAAAGCAATGTCCGGGGAGGATGAGTCGAGCAGGTCCCAGAGTTTGACGGCGTGCCTGTGGAAGGAGTGGATGTTGAGCAGTATGCATCTAAAATGGTTGAGGCCTGCCTTGGTGGAGGGGGCAGGACGTGCTGGTGAATGCTGGCTGGTGAAGCTGCAGTTTCAGCAGGTAAAGGGTGCCTGGGTGCGCTTCAGGGTTGCCTGGAAGCTGGCAGTGGATCTGCCGGCATTGAGTGCCTGGAGGGTGATGGCGTCGTAGCGGCGTCTGGGGTCGTGGAGCTCGCGGGGGCAAAGGGGACTGGCGCTGGGTGTGGTCCAGGCTCAGATGGGTGCAGACGGGCTTGCCTTTGGCGTGCCAGTGGCGTGGCAGCGCAGCAGCCGCCATAAGAAGGGGAGATGGGAGGGAGGAGCAGCTGGGAGGCAGGAGCGAGCACAAATGGGTGAGAGAGGGGCAGCAGAGGGAAGAAGAGGTCTGAAACGCTGAGTGGGCTAGATGGGAAAGGGGAAAACAGGCAGAGAAGAGTACAATAGGGAGTACAAGCAGAAAACTGACTACAACAGTTTAATCAAAGCAGAAATATAGACTACACCATTTTGAGTAACAGCATAACAGAATATTACAGAAGACAGAGAAAAATGCAACAGAGCAATCAGACAGATAATCAAGGCTCCCCACTGGGCCACCAGGGATGAGGTGCAAGTGGAAGCCTGCAGGTGGAAGAGGGCCTCGAACTCGCAGCAGCAGCGAGAGTCCGGACCAAAGTACACGGGCACAGCAGGTGGAGCTGTGTGGCGTGGGGAGCGACCTGCCTGCAACAGGGTCAAGGGTCGCTTCCGGATCATGCCGGCGAAGAGTTTCTGTTGCCCCATGAATAGGCAGGAGTTTGGGAGTACCCGTGATATGTCTTCTATCCTATTGACTCAAGTTCCCATTGATGATTTGTGGTAACATCAAGTATGGCTTACATGACTTTTAGCTCAAATTTACCATGGCCCCATGCAAAACCTGAAAATGCCTTGGCTTTACTGCAGGCAAGATCTGTGCACCAGTACTATCTGTGACACTGTGCGGACCACACAAGTATTCATATCCCTGTTGCTGATACAAATGAGTCCCAGGGAAGCATTGAGATGATTAGATGCTCTTGGCCCTTCCCAACATCTCATATGATGACAGACCAGGTAGTGCATATGTGCTCCAGAGCTGCTTACTGCACAACAGGCATTTGTCAGGTACAGTTGTGATTGGCCCTTAACGAACATATGTTACACATAAAGGGGCTTATTTACAAGCCCCTTGCACTGCTGGCATGTTACTTCCTGCATTGTCAAAAGTGATGCAACCGTCACACAAGAGCCTTGTAAATAGGAAACATAGTGATATCCTGATCACCCTCCTTGCCATACCTCCCCTGGGTACTCAAGCATTATTGAGAACAGCCATGGCTTACACTGCCTAGGTGACCTTTCAATGTGGCTAAACACATATTACTGGTTTTGAACTGCATTTATAAATGTAAATGTATTGCGACTTATATAGCGCACATATCACCCATAGGCATCAAGGCGCTTGCCTTGGGAACCCATCCTGGCTTTTCCCTGTGAGATAACCCCTACTGGGCATCCCCAAGGTGAAAGCCAGGCATCCCGCAGCGGGTGGGCCGCCGTAGTGGAGATTAAGCAAGCTATTGCCCAGAGTTGCAGCGTGGGACCCCATGATTAGAGTAGGCACCGAGGCGAGAATTATCGAGTCCGTGGACATTTTTGGGCTCAGGACCCTGCCGCGTCGGGAATTGAACCCTGGTCCCGGGCCAGACCTCTGCATCAGGGTCTGCCACTCTAATCAGTGAGCCACACTCCTCCACTCCTCCCTATAATAGAAGTGTCATAGCTCCTTTATGTCTCTATAGCTACACGGTGATTTGCACTGATCTGCCTGCCTACATACCTCTGAATGCATCGAAAATCCCACATGTTGCCTTTGCATGACCTCATGGAGGATGTGTTTGAGGCCAGAGCCACTGGATCTGTCCTTATAAAAGAGACTCACATACTACATGCCTCTAGTATGTGAGGCCCAATGTATGTCAGATGAGAGTCAACTCACATGCTACTGTACTCAAGTGTATGCTGGCCTGAGTATGACGAATCTCATACAGGTTATTGTTAATTTATGCTAGTTCAATCTTAGGGATAAATGGAACATGTGTGAATAATATCATGCACTCAGCAGCACTGACAGGTACAGAACTCAATTAACTTCGGAAACAAGTACGCATGGTGTGAGATTCATGTAGTGTACTCATTTCCTGGTGTCGGCATTCAGGAGATCCTAGGTATTGCAATACCTTGCTGAGTATGGTATGTTTTTTATATATGCGCGGAGACTAATCACGGCCAGCCACCAAAGGGAAAATTGCCCAACAGGTGCATGTTATAGCTCTTCACATGTATGTGCACTTCAGCCACCCTTACAAATGTGTAACTGTTTGGCATGAAAACTATGTCAATATATTACTTATGACCGGAAGGGTTACATAGCCAAAAGCTACACATATTTCATGTGCTTCTGTTGTTTATCAGATATGTGGTTTAAGTTTACTGATGTGTTATACATGATATGTATTGCAGCTGGATCCCCATCATATATGGATGGTGAGGTGGAATACTTTAGGGACACCAACCTTTCTGGTGAATGTCTTCAACATCCATGTAGTCAAAGGATTGTCTGTCATGTCAAATGCTGTGTGGCTTTCCCGATTCAATGTGCATCCCTATTCAAAATTAACTTTTGGAAGGAGATAAATAGGTCAGTAAAAGTAGACTTTAAGTGTTGCATGACTATCGGCCTGTTACTACTGTCAAGGAGAACACTTTGCCAATCGAGGATGGACCACATGATAGAGGCTTGACAGGTGAGCCATGATCACAGGGTCATGCTATGCCAACATATGTAGTAGTGGATACACATCTGAACCTGGATGTGGCTGTGAAGATTACGAAATTAATGGCAGTTGCGCGTCCTATGATATTGGGAGTATGTAATGAGGGGTGGCATGACCCACCATGGACTTACACAAAAACAAACAGAACACCTCTAAATACTTCCTTACTTATTAACCTCTTCCGTGCTCATGACGGCCCCCAGCCATCATGAGTCGCGGTGGGAGTGTGCGCACAACGGCCGGGTGCCGTCCGAGCCATGCCCGAGATTGGAAAGTCCCAGCACTACAGCGGAATTCGCGCCGCAGCAAAGGTGTTAATGCTGGGCATAACTCCACCTATTCTTAGATATGTGTCATCGAGCCATATATCAACACATGCAACATTGTTTTAATTAATAGTAAAACAAAAAACCTTCTTTTTCTTTTTTCTCCTTTTTTTAAATGCAATATAAAATCCTTACTAAGTAAATAACCGAATTTTCACTGGAACAATTGATTATTTAATCCTCGCCTACCCAACGTCACTCCCTACTCATACCTCATGCATATAGCATTTTTTCTCATTCAAAACTCTTGATTAAAAACAACATTACATAAGCAAAAATTCTCCACATTTCTGTAGATCTATTAAAGTTCAGACTTGCTTAGAATGATTCATATGTTCATCAATACGAAAAGATTTTCATTTGATCTTGAAAGGTTACAGATCTAATATTGTACAATGGCAAATGTATTGAATTCGTTTTTAGTTAAAGGCAAGCCTGTCTGCGCCTGTCCGTGCCTATTCCACGACCAGCACTAGCCATGCTGCCTGCCGAGCCCCCGGGGGCCGAGTACATTGGTCCAGGGAACAACTGCTTAACCTCAATGTTCTGATATGTAAGCCCTCGCTCGCCCCTGACCTCTCTGGGCCTCTCGTCCCTTTCAAGTGTAAGTCATGTAATTTCACTTTTTATACTGACTCCTTGCCGTATCCCTTGGCCCCTTCTGCCTCTGCAAACAATGCTAACAGAAACATTACTCATCCCCCGCCATTAAAGCATGACTTCTCAACAGTTGTTCTCTCCCCCGCCACTCATATGACATCTGGTTCTCCCTGACCACGCATTCCTGGGATGTAATGTTCCTGAAAATAGAGTGGGAGGTGGAATCGCAGTGATCCTTCGTGACAGCTGAGAAATTTCATCCAGAACATTTTCAAATACCGGACCATTAGAAGCTTTGTACTTCAGCATTAGAACTGTCCCTAAAGTTGTAGTGGCCGGTGTCCTGATCTATTGGCCGCCGGACTCCTCTCCTCATCACGTATTAGAATTCCACAATACAGATGTAGAGCTGTCATTTAAACATACCCACTTGACATTTCACCGAAATTTCAACCTGCACTTAGATGACCAACACTGCTCCAATGCACATCAATTTTTAGAGTCCATGGAGGGCCTTAATTTGACGCAGTTGGTCAGACGCCCCACACAGCGAGCTGGTCACACCATAACCTCACCACTACCACTCCTCTACCCCTTACGTGGTCTGACCACTTTCTAATCCCTTTTAGTATTACTCGTCCCTCCCTTTCCCTCTGTCCCCTAACTAAGTTAGACATTAGAAGGCAATGGCATAAAATCACCTATAACTCCATGGATCCTGCGCTCTCCAATAACCCCCCTCAGCTGGTAGGAGACCCTATCTTCAACTGACTGAACTTTAATTCTTGGCCCTTGTGTGCATTGGACAATGTTGTACCCCTTAAACCCATCAAATCAGCTAGACTAAAACCTTCAGCCCCCTGGTTTACCCCTAAACTGCGGGCTGAGAAAAGCTGCTGCAAGACACTGGAACGATGCTGGAGATCATCCTATGATCTCACAGCAAAATCAGGGTACAAAGTCGCTCTAAAAACATTCCACAAACTCAAACGCTCCACGATGAGAGAGTACTTCATGAACAAAATCCAGACCGCCGGCAAATCCCCTAAAATTATTTTTAAAATTGTTAAAGACTTCACCAAGCCAATGGCCATTTTGAGTACAGTCCCTCCCAGTCATGACCTATGTAATGGGTTATCTAATTTCTTCCATGAACAAATTCTGGATATCTAGTTTACATTTTCTCTGCTCCCCTGCACCCCCTCCCAAATAGCTCAGTAACCAATTCCGAGGCTATGACCTCTTTTTCTCCCATTTCGTCTGACTCATCCTTTCAGAAACTACTCACCTGTAAATCCGGCTCTTCTAAGGATCCCTGTCCTGATCAGCTCCTTATCACCTTGGCCCCACTCATTAACCCTTTTTTAAACCAGATCTGGAATTCCTCCCTTAGTACTGGTATCGTTCCCACTTCCTGGAAACAGGCTCTCTTAGTGCCTATCTTGAAAAAATATGACGACGACCCTACAGTCTATAAAAACTATCGGCCACCTCCCTTCTCCCAGCACCAGCAAAAATCCTGGAAACATTTGTGCAGTAACAACTTTCTGATTACTTAGAACCCCATCAACGCTTCCATAATTCTCAGTCCAGTTTGAGATCCGGCTATAGTACCGAGACCGCCCTCCTTGAGGTCTCAGACACCATCCGAGAATCTGTGGATGCAGGCAAGGCAGTCATGCTGGTCTTGCTTGATTTGTCCGCAGCATTTAACACAGTCTCTCATTCCATCCTCCTCGAGAGACTTGCCCATCTTGGAATCCAGAGCATTCCCCTTTCCTGGATTCGGTCCTTTCTTAGCGGCCAGACTCAGCAAGTATCCCTCCACCCTTTCATCTCTGATGAGAAACCTCTGAGCTGTGAAGTCCCTCAGGGTTCGGCACTGAGCCCTCTCTTTTTTAATGTATGCCTTTCCCCCCTTGCGGCGCTTGTTGAATCACATGGGGTGAGAGTGATCTTGTACTCTGATGACACCCAATTGGTATTTTCCTCTGAAGATCACTCAGAAGCCGCATTCACCAATTTTAGGCAAGTCTGTGTAGTATTTCTTCTTGGATGCCATCCAACACTTTGAAGCTCAATTCGGATTAAACAGAGGTTCTGTTCTTCAATCAAACCTGTCCCCCTCCCTCAATATTGTGGTGGCCTACAGAACTGGACCCCCTCCTCTGCCTGTGGACACAGCTAGGAACCTGGGTTTTCGACTTGACAACACTCTATCCTGCAAATCCCAAATCAAGCAGGTATCCTCCTCCTGCTTTGGTAAACTTCACATGCTCTGCAAATGTTTGCACTTCCTCCCCTGAAATCTCTCAAAACTATCATACATGCTCTGATCACTTCCCATCATGACTATGCCAATAGTCTTTATCTTGGAGTACCTGCTTTTTTGACTACGTGCCTGCAGATCAACCAGAATCTTGCAGCCAGGTTGATATGTAAGAGCCCCCATCAACATTCAATCACTCCCCATCTTAGAAAACTTCACTGGCTTCCTATGACCAAGCACATTCAGTTCAAGGCGCTCATTCTGACTTTCCAAGCTTTCCAAGGATGTGGTCCCACCTACCTTCAAGCTCACCTTAAACACTTCCAACACTGCCAGAATCTTAGATCTAATTCTCTCCGTCCTTTGACAATCCCCCGCTATTAATGCTCGAGGATGGGCGGCAGAGCCTTTGCAGTTCTTACCGCTAAAGTTTGGAATGGCCTTCCTCTTTCCCTCGGTATGAATTAGTCTGAAGCCGTCTTCTGACGTGCTCTGAAGACCTGGCTCTTCAACAGACCCTAGCCCTTCCCTTGCTTCTTTTGTTGCTGTCTGCCACAGCGCCGGGACACCCCCGTTGGGGGTAGCTGTTTAAATAAATGAATAAATACATTTAGTAAATATTCAGTTTGCCTATTGTATATACTCTTAACAGTCTAAAACTCGAATTCGATCAGGCATGAATGCACCAGATTTGTTTTTAGTCAGCAACCAATTCGCATACATGTGTTAAGGTGGCAAATGGTTATGGCATAAAGGCCATTGTAGGATGCAGAAGGCACACTAATGTACCATGAAGGTGACGTATACCATTTCAATAGTAACAAGGAGCATTGTTCCCAAGAGTACTCAGTACTGACATGGTCATATCTAGATATGCCATGGTGTTGCAATTGCAATGTGCAACAATTGGCCTGCCTCTCTAACTAGGGATTATGACATCTGATATGATAGATAATTGACATGTGTATTCTCACTCTAAGCTGTAAGAAGAATGTAGTCTGTAGAGTCTGCTACCTTAGATGTTGTGCATATAAATATGTTTTATGATGTTAATACCGGTTCCTAGTCACCGTTTGTCTGTCAGTTAGCCTCATTGTTTCAACAAACAACATGGCCTCAGAGGAGCATAGGCAACACAGCAGACACAAGGAGATCTATCACCACCTCTGACATGTTGCCAAGGCAAACAAGGCCATGAAGAGGAGTAGAAGGAACAGGGTAAGTGGTGAAGCATCGAACTCTGACCATCAACCCTCAACAAGGGGAGATATGGCAGGAAACAACATTCTGGTACAGGTACCTCCCAGTCACCCATATCCAGTAACTCAGCCAGTGGGCCATTGCACCCACCTGGACCCACATCGCAAGCCACAGGAGAGCCTAGCTCTTTTGAAATGTACATTAAAAAGGACATCTCCAAACTGAAATTACGAGTGAAAGTATTGGAGAACAAGATGGACGAGGCATTAACCATGCTCCAAGAGATCGAGCAGGCAGTGGCCGGACAAAAGAGACCATTGCCACAGGGACTCTTTCTGCCCGTATCCCTGTATAGATTGTTTAAAGTTGTACAGAATGTTTTTATAGTTTAGGTTAGAGTAGTCATAGTGATAGTGTATGGCTAGTGCTTTTAGGGGTTTTGTAGGGGGGTTATATTTTTAGTGGTTAGGGGTACTTTTGTGTTTTTTGGGGTGGGGGATTGATATTTTTCTCATGTATAAAACCAACTAAAACAATTCAAATATTTCAATAAATACAAACAAAATACAATTGTTTAGGATCCTATATGTAGGCAGTTGATGTTTAGGTGTAGTTTCTGTTGTCCTTGTGTGAAGATGTGTCTTAAAGGGGTCAGGTTCTGATGTTTATCATGTAGTGCTAAATGTGTACAGTAAGGCAGGTTAAGTTAAGGTAGTTTTCAATAGTATGTAGGGTAAGATAGTGTAGGTTAGGTTAGAATAGTTAGTTTGTACAGGGTAGGTAGTTTAGTCATTAATTTTTAGTTTTCTATTGGGATTAAATGTTGTTGTTTGATACATACATGTCTATGTCATAGTTTACAGTGTGGGTGTTAGTATGTGTGCTTGGGTAATGTTATGTACATGCATATGTTTTTGCTGGCAGAGTTGGTAACGCAACATGTGTGTCTTACCTATGGACAGGGATCTATCTGGTTCAGCATGACTTTACATCCCTAACTATCAGCCATTGTTTGGCAGTGGACATGGCAATCATGATGGAAACTGTACACATTTCAAATCATTTGTTCACATACAATATCTCTGTGTGGGTACGTCAAGCAACATGCCTTGAAGCCACCTTGTGCTCAAAAGCATTTGCCCAATTAGTAGGTTTCTGGACTGAGACACTGATTGCTGGCTCCAATCCCACTAACACTTGCAGAGTTTAGTTGTAAGCCCAATAATGTACGCTTGCTAGTAACCATGGGTAGACCGAGACTTGTGGGGTGACCTAATTCATCTTTAACATTGACTGTATGCATGTAACCTTGAGTAAGAACTTGCTAGTTAACACACAAATAGTGTTCACCAGATATGTTACACTTTCACTACTTAGCATTGTCACTGACTCCACAAAACACATGTCCCTTTGGCAAGTATTGGTGTATTTGCCTCCCAGAATGACCAATATTCAACCTAGTCCTAACTCTTACAGACAGATAACACACAGGTAGTTATAAGTGCATTTAGTTACATGTGCTCACAGTAAAGTTCATTGGACACAAAGCCCAATAGATGTTTAGAGTCAGTGGATGTCCATAGTCCATGTGAGGAGCATGTCTTGGGATATATGGGGAGAGGAGTGCTTGAATCAGGAGAATGGCGAGAGGATAGGCCACATTAAGAGTCTACAAATGCTCAAGGTTAACAGTGTGAAGTCAAAATGAGGACAGCAGCATATGTTCACTGGCATGTTTGTAAGCACAGGGCAAAGGTGAAACTGGGTATGTGGCATAGATGAAAGCTACTGGATACTTCTACTTTGGAAAGAGGTGCGATCCACATCTTCCTCGTCTGATTTTGTGGTGTCTCTTGTGAGGGTGGTGCCGTAGGCGTGGCAGCACACACAAACACATCGGGGCAAAGATGTGGATCCTGTGCCTGCAGCAGCATTCATCTGTGCCAATAGATGGGGCAGCACAGCAGAGAAGAGTATCTTCTGGTTATGCAACACAACAGCAACGTTGTGGTGGTAGGCAGGATTGGCAGCACAGTGGCAGTCCTGCTTCCATTTGATGAGATGGTTCTCATTGCCCTCAGCTGGTTTGCCACCTCGCTGGTGCCACTAAGCAGGGCAGTTGTTGATGCCTAAGCCTCATGAAAACTAGCTGCACCACCCTGTGTCATTCCACAAACAAAGGAAAGCACCGTATTCACAAGGATACAGCGCACCCCATGTGTTTTCCCTTGTGCCGGCATGGATTAAAGAATCCAAGTGCCAATACACACATGGTGCAAAGGTGCCTGCATTGGTGCATGGCTGTTCTTTTTGCAGCAGCGCAGGGGTGAGCACAAGAGTGTCACATATTCCTGCAAATACAGCCCATCCATGCCTTTCTACAATAATGAAGCTCGGCACTGTGGATTTATTTGCATTAATACGCTGTGCCATTTAAATGTAAATAGGCCCCCTTGTCCTCTGGTATAGATCACTTGCATTCACCCCCACACAAGGTCATATTTAGTAGAAGAAGAGTTCAGGTGGTCCCTACCATGGCAGCCGACACCTGTGTGGTCTAAGCCTGCATGACAGGGCAGCTGCTTACCGAGTATGGACGTAACTTTTGAAATGTCCCTATGTGTAGGTACTACCCATGGCTCACATATCCCCCACCCTTCATGTGTGTTGTTTCTCTTCAGAGATAAAAATTGCATGTTAGCTGTTTGGAGAATGTGGGGCATATTACCAAGCAATAGCGATAATTATCGCTATTGCTTGGTTAGAGACAAAAATTTACCGCTGAGCTGCGGCGATTTTTATCGCAGATAAACCTTGGTATTACCAAGGTTTATCGCAAATGCGATAAAAATCGGCCGCAATGCATGAATATCGCTGAAAAATCTGCGATATTCATGCATTACCGAGCTAATGCTCTTAGCCATGTTATCCACCTCCCATTGGATAACATGGCTAAGAACTGCTCAGGGCAGGTGTTAGCTTTTGGAGATATTCGCCCTTAGCGCAAATATCTCCAAAAGTTGGTAATAGGAGATAATAGGAGTGGGACCCAAGATAATCGCTATCTCCTACTAGCTGTCGCTAACTGGTGTTAGCGACAGCTAGGTAATAGGGAGATAAAATTATCTCCGCTTTCTTGTCTTTTAAAGCCAAAAAGCGGAGATAAACCCCCTTGATAATATGCCCCTAAGTTACTGTGCATTGACACAGATGAGACAAAGGGGCATATTTCATAGACATGTGGTGCATGCAGGGCAGCACAAGAAATCATCTTGCTGCTTTAAGCTGTGTGAATAGGAAAGTGCAGGGTTGCGCTTGTGTTTACGACAATACAATGCATCCCAATGCTTTCCGTTATGCTGGCGCCCATTCAGCTTGCTTTCACCAGAGGAGAAACCCTTTCCCTATGGTGCAAGGGTGCCTGCTTTGTCATATGTGTGCTGTTTTTGCACCGGCATTGGCATAAAGGACAAGAATGCTCCCTATCTGCTGTCCTGATGTAGGATAGCATAGCTTGAAGGCTTATGATGCTACTATATGCCAACATGCCCATGAGCCTATGGATGTCTTGTCTAACCATAGATGAGCCAGGCACCTACCCTTTGGCCTACAGATAGTGCCGCAGAGCGCAGGGACAAAGCTGGCTGGACTGCACAACATTATGTAGTTACCCACATTGGCGCTTGTTGGAAATTAGATTGTTGCTGATGTAGTTCATCATAGCCAGCACTGTCCTGTCCCACAACTCCAACCACTGACTCCTCAGAGATGACTGCGGACACCTGCTCCTCCAAGGGATTCAGCAATGGAGTTGCCTCTTCTTTTGATGGATAATGTAGTTTGTGTTTTTTGAGATTGGCTGCTCAAATTAGTAGTAAAAAAATGAGAAGCATTTTCCTCTCATCCGTGTCCTTAATAGAATTATTTATGCATCTGCTATAAAAATTTTCATCCACACTTGCTTTTCATGCTTTATAAATAAATAGCCCTCCCTCTCTTTCATTCTGAGACCAGTCCCATAAATATATGTTTCTCACAAACTCCTTCTGTATCGCTTCTGCCACAATTTCATATGTATTTTGCATGCTTCAAAAACACTTTAATTATTCAAGACTGTTAGGCACAAAAAAGCTATTCATTTTTCACTTTGTGTTCTATATAATAGGATTGCTAAATGTTTTCAATTATGCAAAAAAAAGTGCATTTAAACATTCTACTGGTCGGTCTAAAACCCTGGATAACAACCGAGCAGATTCTTAGTTCCTGTATTTTGCCTAAAGGATTTTGCATTCCATAACATGAGTGAGGTCAGTTGCACAGTTGCTGTACGCTATCCCATTGTTTGATTTTATGATCGCTTTTTAACTTTTTAACTGGTGGCTAATTACTGCTTACTTTTGTATTTTTACTTGACGGGCTCTCACCTCCACATGCTAGGAAATTCCTCTTCCTTCCTTGATCTGCCCCGTTCCGCCACACCGGTGTGCTGATTCGGCGGAGGGTATTCCCGAACCAGCCAGACTTGCGTCTCACAGCATTTCCGGGTTCTTCTTATCTAAACCCAATGGCGCACCTAAGGCAAACCCGTCTGGTCCGGCCAGGGCCAGCGGCTAAACCCCTGCTCGTTTTTGCTTGCAGCCTCAACTCACTTACTCCTCTCAAGATTTTGGGAGTTTTAAACCCTCCCCTAATGATGTTTGTCAGGTTCTTGCCCCTGATGCCAGTGTCAGCTGCTGCTCTCATTGTTTATTTTATAATATCTTCCCCACCTATTCCTGGCCTGGCCCCCACCCTTCTTTCGAGGTAGACACACCTTTCCAGAGTTGAAAATTCTGGCTCACATTCAACTAAGGTTTCCCAATGTTTTAGTCTCAATCGTCGCAAACAGCAGTTGCACCCATTTCACTTCCTAGCTGACCTGGATCCGGATGTCTTTTTTTTAACAGGGACCTGGATCCACGACGGTTCAATACCAGATGTGATTGCAACATTATCACAGTATATTGCTCTATTAGGTATAAATATAACTCTTAAAACTGGTTTAGGAATTGCCATTTTTAAAAAAAATCTATAACTGCAAAATTGAGGCATTCACGATTCCCAACTGTGAAGCTCTACTTTTCTCTATCCCATTCTCACCTAAGCCTACCTTTTCTAATGCCTGCATTTACCCTCCCCCTGTCCAATCTAAAAACTGGGGTTCTCTGTTGACTGAATCACTTGCCCCTCTTATTCTTCGTACTGCAAATTTTCTGTCATGGGGATTTGAATTTGAATTTTGATGGTCCTAGTAATAAATCTGCTTGAACTCTTTTGGAGAATCAGTTGACCCTGATTCTTTCACTCATCAAGTCCTCACCTTCCCATTTAGCAGGTCATCTTTTGGAACCTATTTTTTTCGAATCTTCCTACTGTGTCCACTGCTCCTCCCATTCAGCTAGGCTGGTCTGAACACCTTGCCATTCCTTTCTTTATTGATTCCTCCTTGGTTCATTCAATGCTCCCTCCCACCATGCAAATGAAAACTCAGAACTGGCCTATACTTGATATGAAGGCACTTAATGAGCTGCTTCAGCAGACTGTTCCTTCCATTTAATCACAACTAGACTCAGATCAGCTACTTGTTGATCACTGGTTGTCTGAGGCTGTCGATTCCATTTTTCCCCTTTTGACTAAATCCCAATCTAGAGTGCTTCCCACTCTCTGTGGTTTACTGACTCCCTAAGAGATGTAATAAAACAATGGAAAGACTGTGGAGACAGCATTATGCGCCAGAGGCCAAATCCACTTAACTGGAGGCACAATCAAAATATCATGCTCTTTGCAGAGCTCTTTGCAGATCTGCTCGTGCCTCCTTCTGTACGGATAAAATAATGTCCGCCCAAAATTGTCAGAAAACCCTATTTAAAGTGGTGTCCGAACTTTCTACATCCAATATGTTCTTGCATCCCCCTACCTTCCATTACATTATTGCAATGAACTAGCACAGTTTTTTCACAATAAAGTTGTGTCTATTCATCGTGTGCATAAGTTGGATTCCAATTCTCATGACAACTTCATCTTTTCCACTACTCAACTTTCTGACCAGGTTGTGACTGTTCACCCTGATTTTGCTTCTGATGAATCTTGTCAAGTTAAGCTTGGCTCCCAATTGATTTAATTCCTTTGAGAAATATACTTGGAAACATCAAGTCTGGATCCTCACTTGATCATCTCCTTCCTTCCAAGCTCAGATGCCTGGATGACCCTTCCCTTGAGGTGATTTCTCAGCTTCTTAATTCCTCCCTAAATCTTTGCCAGTTGCCTTGCAGTAGGAAGCACTGTCCTGTGCATCCACTGTTGAAAAAGACTTGTTTAGATCCCCTCTGCTTGTCTAACTAAAAGCCTATATCTCTTCTCTAAAAATATTGGAAAAACACATTAATTCTCAACTTTCTGCACATGTGATGAAACATAAGCTATTTCATCCATCTCAGTCTGGCTTTCGTCCTGGTCACAGTACCGAATCAGCTCTGTTGGGGGTCATGGAGGACCTTAGGCAGCAGCTTGAATTTGGGGGCTAAGCACTGCTCAGCCTTTTGATTTTGAGCGCTCCTTTTGATACGATATCCCATTCCATTCTGGTGGAGAGCCTCGTAAGCTCTGGTATTGTAGGTGTAGCTTTGCAGTGGCTGACTTCTTTTTTGGAGGATCGCGCCATTCAAGTCTTTTCTCACACCGTGAAATCTAACCCCATTTTTGCCTTGACATCTGGAGTTCTGCATGGTTCGATCCTGAGTCCTCTTCTTTTTAAGCTTTTCGTCCTTTGGCAGACATTGCAGAAAAATCTGGATTGAACTTCTTTTCATAAGTTGATGATATGCAGATTTTTTGATTATCAATTGCTCAACATCAAGATCCTTCTTCACTTACACATGGTCTGCATAACATCTTGAGGATGACCAGCAATGCTTTAAGGCCGAATGATTCTGCAACAGAGGTGATCATTCTGGGGATCAATCCTGAGCTTTGGAGGGCCAACCACTGGCCTGTATCTCTGGGACCTTTACCTACCCCGGTTCCTAAGGTTAAGAACCTGGGATTTTCCATCAATAACAAGCTTTCTCTCATTTCTCTGGTCTCATGAGTCAACTCGGTCTACATTGTGGTCCTCAAGAGGTGACAGAAAATTCTCTGGCTAATTACACCTGCTGCTCATAGGACTGTCCTGCAGTATTTGGTGATCTCAAGGCTTGATTACGGTAATGTATTGTATCTGGGTGCGGACAAGACCTCTGTACGCCATCTCCAGGTCATTCAGAATGCAGCTGCCCGTCTACTTTACAGGTTGTCTCGCCACGCCTCTGTCTCCCCTTTGCTCTATTAACTCTACTCGCTCAGGGTTGGCGAGCGTATCGAATTTAAATCTCTCTGCTACATGTTTAGAGCTCAGCACGGCCTGGGCCCCCCTTACATACCATATCATGTCAAGCCCTATCGACCTTCTTGCAATCTAAGATCTGCTGATCTTTTGCTTTTTCTCGGTCCCTAGAGTACGGCTGGCCTGTATGGGTGGGCATTCGTTTTCCTTCCTGTGACCAAAATTGTGGAACTTTTTTCCGCTGGAACTCGGGAATCGTCAATCCCTCTTTGCCTTCCGTAAAAAGCTTAAGACTTTTCTTTTTAGCCAGGCCTCATGCCAACTAAGGTTCTATGCTGCTTGTTCTGCTGTCAGTGCCGTGAAACCCTGTTAGATAGCAGCGCTCTTTATAAATCTTTAATTTAAAAAAAACTGCAGTCCCTTTTCTATTTCAAGTATTAGGGTAATTCATTGATAGGCTTTCCTATATGCCATATGACACCCCTGTTTAGCTCTAGTTATTTTTTGAGGTTGCTTTCAAATATATTACCAAACAGTGGAATAATCTATCTCATCAAATACCACTTATACCTGCTTAAGCAGTGAAAATTGCACCTTTCATATGCAGGTTGTGTCACTCATCCTGGAGAATTGCTGAGAGAAACAGGATTCTGACATAGCGACTCCACATTTTGCTTTTAAGACAAGGTAAGCAGAAGCATGGTCCTGGATCAAGCTCTGTGGTGTCGTAAAGATCATTGTCCAAAACCTTCCAAATCACCATGTAGTTTCTGTGTAATATGTCAATGTCCTAAATGTGAGCCTATCAAAGACACTTTGTCAAACGAACACTGAAATGTGCTCATCGGTGCCTACATTAAGTCTGTGGCATAAGGTGTTGCATAAAGCAAATCTCTTTTTGGTGAAAAAGAAAATATTTTTAATAGGGCTTTAACCCAGAGAGAAAGGTGAAAACCCAAGGAAGGAAGAAAAAAACAGGAAATAGTGAGAAAGGGATAATGCAGAAAGGAAATGTAACCTGCACGAGCGAGATAAAGTACAATGAAGTTTATGTTGGTAGATGACAGATATGACTTACAGTCTGCAAAATCACAAAAGGATGAAGAAAAGCTTTGGTTTTCTAATTGCTTAGCAAGTATACTTACAAAAACATACACAGATGATAAGGAATGGGTACTCAGTCAGCGTAATTAAGTATGACTACAGAACACAATTCGGTACAAAAGGGGGTGGTAATGGACGGAGCATCTGAACCAATCAAATACTCACACCCAGTCAAAAGATATGGGTTTAATCCATCACCGTTCTTTAGCCCACTCTGCCACCCCAGTTCAGACATGGCTATATGCAAATCTGTCTGACCCTGTGCCTCATGGGAACAGTCCAGCCCGAACTGCCAAGCCATGCCTTCCCTGGACCGGAAACAAGCTTCCGAGGACCGGTTTCTGGCATTCCAGCCGTCTTCAGCCCGGCTTGCTTGAATCCAGTGGCAAAGTGAGCAAGGGACTCACGTCTGAGCATACCCTGCCACACTCATGGTGGCCAAAAGCGGTACAAAAGGGGGTGGTAATGGACGGAGCATCTGAACCAATCAAACACTCACACCCAGTCAAAAGATCTGGGTTTAATCCATCACCGTTCTTTAGCCCACTCTGCAATGATGATGATGATACACGGTGATCCACATAAAAGGCCTAAGGAGAGCACCAGTAGCAGCGCATAATCCGTAAAATACTGAGTGCTGCTATCCGCAACTTTTATGAGAAGCTTGTGTGCTGTCCAATTAAAAGTTGGTGAGCGAAATACCAAAGCTGGTTGTCTCCAAAATCATGATGCACCTTAACTCCACTGACACACATATACCTGCCCTTTTAATTCACTCTTGCCTATCCTGCTTTCTCCTTATGTGATGTTGTTCTCATTTTTCTCTTTCTCTATCTTTAGCCCTTTTACCCCTCTTTTGCAATCTTGAAACAACAGATGCGGAAAAATAAGTGCTGGTTCCCAAAACTAAGTGCTACTGCCCCACACTGGAAACCACTGGCTCAATGTAAACACTGACTGGTGGAAGGGTATTAAACAAATTTCATGGGGGCAATGAACGATTGAGCAAAAGCAGCTCTCAAAAAACAAGTGTTCTGTAGTATACTGCTCATACAAATAACTTTATGGTATCTTATAGTGTTATGACACACAACAGCAGTTAGGCTTATGAACTTTGTAGTTCATGGGCATGGATTTGTTAATCATTCACATTCATGATGAATTACGCGAATAACACACAATATAGGGGTGATTGCACAAATTGGTATTTTGTAGCACTTGGATTCTACCTCCTATTTGACTTATTACATCTAACTTGGCCAATTATTTATACCATGAGTTACAATTCTTGTCAACATAGTTATATGATTGTTTACATGGTACATTCATGTTGGAGCTTGCAATAGTAAAGCAGCACATGAAGATTCACACAAATCTTTCCTTGTTTAGAACTACAATTTCTAAACATCAACTCTTTTGCAACACATTGAACATAAATCACTTTCACAGCTTGTTGTTTTCTTTGGTTAAAGTTAAAATACTAACAGTGCAAAAGAGGCCTTGAGCTTGAGCCAAAATCCACAGGGGACTGGGGTGTTAAGAAACAGAGTGTTAGAGAGTGGTTTGCACCCTGTCCAAGTAGAGACCCCTGGTCTAGTCAGGGTAGGGTGATTATACACCTCAGATAAACCCTGCTCACACCCTTGGTAGTTTGGCTCAATCAGTCAAAGCATTTGTAAAGCATTTGTATATACAAACACAGTAACAGTGAAAAGACTACAAAAGGACACCACACCGTTTTAGAAAAATAGCCAATATTTATCAGAATACAACACCCAAAATCCGGCATATGCAAGTAAAGATATCACTTTTAAGAGATACAAAATAGTTCAGTCCGTAGGAAACTATGGCTGAGTCACTTTTAGCACATAGTACCTGGGATGGGCTAAAATCAAAGTCGAAGTCGAAATCAGTTGCAGGGGAGATGAAGTGCCATAAAAATAAAGTATTGCATTGCTTCATTACTACCAGGGGAGGTGATATGTCAGTTCCTTACTGCCAGGGTAGGTGAAGCAGTTTCTAAATGCAGCACAGGGGAGGTGATGCATTGGTTCTCAACTGTCAGAGGAGGTGATCCGTTGGTTCGTTACTGTCAGGGGAGGTGATGTGTCAAACTCTGGCAACTCAGCCTTGGTTCCTTACTGCTGGGCCACATCGATGAAGAACTTGTCTCATAGGTACGATGCTTTGAAATCCAGTCATGTTGTGTTGATGTGGAGGAGCAGGCAGTGCATTGATATAAAAGCCAGAAGCAGGTGATGCACTGATTTCTTCAGCCACACAGCAGGGCCCTAGTCGGAGTCAAAGCGTGCTCCTTCAGCTGCAAGTAGACACTGCATCAATTCATTGGCCGCACATCGATGATGCACTGGATTTCAAACCACGCGGCGGTGCTGTGCTGGAAAAGCAGCTGTTGAAAGTCAATGCATGGATTTTCTGGGTTCTTAGCAGCCAAGCCAACTCCAAATATAAGTCCAGTCCTTTCACTTCCAGGACAGAAGCAGCGAACAGAATGTTAGTTCTTCCTATGGCATCCAGCTCCTCTACCTGGAAGAATGTCCTCTTAGTCCATAAATGTTCTGAAGTTATGGTGTAACAGCTCCAGTACTTACACCAGTTTCTACCTTTGACGTAGCAAACTTTAAAGGAAAGTCTTTGTAGTTCACAGGACCTGCCTTACTCTGACCTGGCTCCAGACACACTACGGGGGGAAGCGATTTCTTTGTGTGAGGACAGGCACAGCCCTATTCACTTGCCAGTGACAACTCCTTCCACCACTCCAGCTCAGGAAGACCTATCAGCCTGGTGATGGGCCATCAGCATATGCAGGGAACATCTCAACTCCGTTTGTGTGACTGTCTCTTGTGAATGCACAAACAGCCCAACGTTCACCCTTCCTCAGACGTGGATTCCACAGAAAGAGTCACAGAATGGTATGCAAAAAAATGCCCCCTTTTTAAAAGTGGCATTTTCAAACACACCATTTAAAAACCATTTCACTAAAAGATGTATTTTAACTTGTTAGTTTAGTGACCCCAAACTCCAAATCTTGATCTGTTCCCAATGGGAAGTTACACTTGTAAGAGTTTAGAAGGCAGCTCCAATGGTAACCTATGTGGGACATAGTCCTAGCAATAGGGAAAAAATAAATTAATGGTATTTCAGTATCAGGACATGGAAAATACTCCAGTCCATGTCCTACCTTCCATCTACACTGCACCCTGCTCATTGGGCTACCTCGGGCCTACCTTAGGGGTGTCTTGCATGCAGTAAAAGGGAAGGTTTGAGTTCTGGTAAGTGGATACACTTGCCAGGTTGACATTGTAGTTTAAAATTTTACACACAGACACTGCAGTGGCAGGTCTGAGACAAGGTTGCAAGCCTACTCGTTGGTGGTACAATCAGTGCTGTAGCATTGAAGACAGTGCATTGTAATAGTGACTTACCAGTAATCAAACATGCCAATCACGAATAACCAATTACAGATACAGTTTTACATAGTGAGCACTTACACTTTAGCACCGGTCAGCAGTCTTAAACCCAGCAAAAACAAAGTCATAAAAATACTGGAGGAAGGCAAAAAGTTGGGGGATAACCCTGCAAATGAGGCACGTCCCACACACAGTGACTACGGATATTGAATTAATTTACAAACATGCATTTATTCATGATAACAAAACATGAACAAATCCTCAAAAGGTATGAATCATTTCTTGATATATGTGGATTCAAGAATAGACAGTGTTAAAAATGTGGTAACTGGTTGACCACGACGGAGCGTGGGCCGGTTAAAGGGACCCTATTAGCCCCACTGAACATCATACTTTAAATCCTGGTGTGCATTCTGCATGGCTTTGTTTTGTGAGCTTTTACATTATCAGAAGTTGCTTCCGATGACACCAGGCAGCGATGCTTTGCAGGGCTTTGTGACTGATTCCAATGCAGTTGACAGGTGTATGATGAGGATTTGTGGTGCTTCATCACGCTTTGTTCTGAATTGGACAACAGCTGGGTGGTAAGATTACCTTCAGGTCCACTCCCATGGGACCAGAACAGGGGTGCCACCACTTGGTGGGCAGAACTCACAGCAAGTGTAGTCTAGGTCCGGTTTCAAGGTGATTTCTATCACTGGGGCTATGATTAGGAGGTCAGCCAACTACCTCTTAGAGTCACAATAGTGGTCCGGCATTCAAGATGCTGAGCCAGACACTCTCTCAGGAAGCCAGGCAACAGGCACTAAGGCAGCCAGGCAACAGAGTAGCAGTCCCTCTTGCAGAGCAGCAACACAGTCTTTTCGAGCTTTCCACAGGTCCTGAGGTGTACTGAAGAGTTGAGTCTGAGCATTTAATATTGATATCTGGTACCCACTTCAAAGTAGGAAAAGGTTATAGAGAACTCCCTTTTGAAGTCACTGAATTCTCTGCCTCTCCTGTCCTGGCTCTGTACTGACTGCATAAACAATGCAGTGATAACAAGTAATTTGTGTGAAGACCAGGTTCAGTTGCAAGTGAGTCTGTGCCCAGGTCTGTCCCAATCCCGCCAATTTATGGCCCATCCAGGCACACCTAAGCTATTGGGTTGCTAGCTGGAAGGAATAAACAAAGTCCAGCTTCCAACTACAGTCATGCGGCCTTGGAGCAGGCTGCAGGTATTAAATACTGCGAAAAACATGCCAGGTTTCTAAAAGTGGCATTTTCAAAACTGTAAATTAATTTACCATTAAAGAGGAATTTTTAATTATATAATTCTGCTGGAAATGAGGTCTCTGATTGGCAGAGGTATGCACCCTTGTCCAATCAGGAACCACCACTCTATTCAGGTTAAGTTCCCAATCTCACTAGGGAATCATGTACCCACCCTCTGGTAGCTTGGCACAGAACAGACAAGCTTAACTTCAAGAGGTTATTGGTAAAGTATGTGTATACACTCACAGAGCAAGTCACAGAGGACACCACAACAAATAGACTCCACAGATTGGTAGAAAAATATGGGTGATTTATATGCACGTAAAATAAGTTAGTACAATACATCTCTTCTTTACAAGAATCAGGATATGAGTTCATTTACAAGGATATAGGCTGATAGTGCTGAATGGATTGGGCTCGCTTCACAAGCATTACTGTGATTTTAGAATCCTCTGCATTTTCCACAAGTGAGACTGGGTCTGCTGGGGCAATATTTAATCTGTAATTATGTGGGGGCGCCTTTAGGCAGTGAGAGTCAAAGCACCACAACGCTGGAGACTAGTTGTGTCCAAGATGGCAACAAATCACACAACTGTTGCTGAGGGTCCATGGAAGTCAGTCTGGCGGATTAGGGAATCTGGAGAACTTCTGAGATAGACAGACATGGGACTAGTGTTACCGTGGCCGTCCTCGCACATAGGCAGTGCCAAATTGGTGCTGGTTGAAGCCCAAGTCCTCTGGGCCCGCCGCTGTTGCACGGAACGTCCATGGCCCAAGTACTCCATTGCAGTGTAATTCTGACAACCGCGTGAAGGGAGACACTCCGTTCCCGGTTGGCAATTGATGTAGTCAGAGGGCAAGGGCACCTTGTGGAGGCGATTCACAGCGCACTAGGCCCCTGGCACCAGGACAGCATGGAAGCTGACATCACAGTCAGGACCTGCAAGGCTGGTGGGGCTTAGAAGCCCAGTAGTGTCAACGGGGCAGTTGACAAGCCCCCAAGCTGCAGTTCTTGGTGCATTGGTTGCAGGGTAGAGGTCAGCAGGCAGGAGGGTGGCTTAACACAGCAGGACAGCAGTTCCTGGGACCAGCCAGACACAGCATAGAGGCAGTCCTTCCCATGCAGCATCCTTTACTCCAGCTTAGTGCAAGTCCATTAGTGTCACACAGATGTGGCGTCAGGGCTCTATTTTATACCCTGATGCTCGGTTACTAGAAGGGGGCAGAAACTTCTAGGAGATTTTGAAATTTAGGGGGTTTACTGTCTCACCTGACCTGGTTCATTGCTGTCTGCACTGACAAAGCAGAGCCGTTGTGGGGTGGCCGGATCAGCCTGTTCAGATGTAAGTGTGAATTGCTACTCCGTCCTCTCAGCCCAAGAAGGCCATCAGTATGTAGATGTGGCAGCCCTTCCTGTGTTTGGGGGAGTCTAAAGAGTATGCAAGTGTGAGGCTGCTACCCTGAACCATATGTGGATTGGGGCGGGCAGCAGGTTCACAGAGTTTAGGTGTTATGTAGTTTCGTAGGACCCCCAGGACCTGCACGTTTTGGATGACCTAAACTGAGGGCTTGGTGTGAAGACAGATTCTGGACACCCCAACAGAATTAGTCAGCCGATAGACCTGCTAGCTCTGCAGTGCCGCTACCACCCCCTGTGGTATACAGTGTAGTAGGTAGTTTCTGGCAACCACTAAACACGACAACCCTGATTCCTCAGATATCTTGGAAACAATACAGTATCTTTCGCTCAGTCACTCGTGCTTGCTTTTCTCAGAATAAATAGAATGCCGTTTGGTATGGTTTCAATCATTATTTATTGGCCAAGCGCAAAAAAGTCTAGTGTGGAACATGTTAGCTGCGACAATCAATAGACAGGAGCAGACACATTTAATGGCTAGTATTAATATTGTAAAAAGTAGATACATTTCTAACATAGTGCTAATAAGAGGAATAAAAGCATATTACCATAAAACAATAGCTTTGGCGTAATCCTACGATGCGTAGCCTACCTAACCGCGCCTAGTCTAGAGGTGTAGGTGAACCATGTATGTGTAAGTGCAAGGATATGTTCTAATGGAACCTGATGTAGCATAATGGAGCCAAGAATTCCCCGGAGAAGTTCTAACCCCTGAGCTGATGGTTCTGAATGAGGGACCCCGTCTCTGCGCTCGGGATGTCGAATTTCTGCTTTTCGAAGGCTCAATCTGCAGAGTCTAGGTCCAGCCTGAAAGGAATTTCTCCTCTGTCTTTGTAAGGGGGAGTGGGGGTATACTAAAGTGGTCACTCCGGGGATGTTCTAGAATAGATATGTTTTGAAAACGTTTTCTAATCCCCTGCTAATTTTTTTCTAAACAAACATAGGCATATGCAGCTGGATTTTGGCCATGAATGAACAAAAAGTGGTGATCCTTGTACAGTATATATCTACCATGCCTTGGGACATGTTTTGTGTACCTCAGGTACAGGGATTAAGATATGGTACCAAGAGCCTGTTGTCGGAGAGACTGATGGAAGCTACTGGCTAAAAGGTCACCAATGTAAGACTGTTATGTCGAGTGGATGGGACACAATGTATGGAATCGTCATATACATGATGGAACAAACCTAAGTGACATGACATAGGGAAAGACAGAGACATGTCCACTTTCCAAAGGTGGCATTTCTGCAACAGTAAGGGTAAAACCCAATACATCAACTGGGGGGATTTCTCATTACCATTCCACCCATACCAAACATGATATATCTACTCCTTCCTATGCAGGAGTTATCACTTAAAGGAATATAAGGGAATTCCAAATGCTGGCCTACGGAGGGTTAGGCCTCTTTTCAATGACAGAGGCTTGTCTGGGGTATTGTCGAAAAACAGACCTATTTCTTTATTGCCGGCGCCAGCCAAGATGCTGGAAAATGTTGTCCAGTGTCAATTGGCGAAATTTTATGAGAGCAATAACATTTTACAAGATACTCAATCTAGCTTTCATGCCGGTTTTAGTACAGAGACGGCCCTCATAGAGGTGGCCGAATCAGTGAGGTTGGCGGTAGACTCTGGGGCATCAGCCATGCTGGTGCTCCTGGATCTATCCGTGGCATTTGACAAAGTAGACCATGATATTTTGGTTTGACGCCTCCATGACTTCGGCATTATGGGAATCGCCCTTGAGCGGGTGAGGTCATTCCTCCACAAGCAAACTCAAAGGGTGGCTTTACAACCTTATCAGTCCAAGCAGAAGCGCTTGTGGTGTGGCTTTGTGTCAGAGGAGGCCCGGAGGGTGCTGTGGTGAAGTGCACCCGGAGTAACGTAATCCCAGAGGAGTGGGGTAAATGTGCCTTGTGGCCGCCTGAGACCGTCCTAACATTTGCACCCCTGACCGGCAGCCCCGGAGGAGCTGAGCTGCCAATCCGAGCCACTGAGGCCTATTGAGAAAGTTCTGCAAGGTTAGCACAGTTCAATGAAGGAGGAGAGGAGAGTGGGGTCACGCCCACAGGTAACGTGGATCACTGCCTGGTCGGGGTGCGGGCTGAGAGGGACACTCTCTTGGCCATTCAGTTCTTCTGGCGACATGAGCCTTTGCTTTGGCTCAGATTGGGGTCCATACTGACCAAAGGAGTGGCAGTACTGGGGCCGGAGTGAGAAGCTGTACTTTATGTCATCGTTGATACATGTGGGGGACAACTGTTATCGAAGAGGCTGACTTTCGTAATACACATTGCCAATGTTGCTGCTAACGAACTGTCGGACTGTATTATGATGCCTGACATTATTTCTGCATAACAAAGTACACAATTGTAGCCCTACACATTGCATTATTTCTCCATTGCAAAGTACAGGATTGTAGCGCCCCGCATTGCATTATTTCTTCATTGCAAAATACATGATTGTAGCTATGCATTGCATTATTTCTTCATTGCAAAGTAGGTGATTGGGTTGTGACGCATTGCATTATTCCTTCATTGCGCAGTACATGATTATAGTTGTACGCATTGCATTATTTCTCCCATTGCAAGGTACTGGGGTGTATTGTTACGCATTGTATTATTTCTCCTTTTCCCAGCAAAGGATTGTATTGTTACACAGCGCACTATTGTTTGTCCATTGCAACGTATGTGCTTCTAGCATTGCGACCAGCACAGCATTTTGAAAGCAGTGTTAGAATCTACCAGCCAGCAGGAACGAATATTACCCTTTATTATATGTTGACCTTCATATTGTGTAGTCTGATCGTATATCTTTTCATGTAAAGTTTATACTCGTTTTATCAAACTTGTGTGGAATCCTTTTGTGGTGTCACCAGTGGGTTACTGTGAGTGTGATTGCACATACTGCACACTCGTGCCTTAGAGATAGGCCTGGCTGCTCGTGCCACGCTACTAAAGGGGTTAGCAGGGCTATCTCAATTGGTGTCCTTACTTGGCCTAACATTGAGTGAGGAGCCCTGGGTCTTGTATTTGGTGACAGTGGTGCAGGACTGGCACTCCGGCTTCCAACACCCGCCATACAGCAGCTTTATCCATGTCAGGAATGGCTGGTGAAGGCCCATTCTACCAAATATTATGAACATGTAATCCTATTCCAGGGAATCAAAGGTTTTGATGGCATCTAAGCAGATACTTGCTGCACTGATCTTCCGGTCAGTGTGTCCCGCACTAAAGCAACAGTCATAGAACCAAAAAGCCACAACTAAAATAGCCAAATGACACATTAGATTAACCTACAGGAAACAGATAGGTCTTCAAACCTGTGCGAAAGATGGATTCATATTCCTCCAGCCGGAGATTCTGCGGGACGATATTCCACAGCTGGGCTTCCACATATCGAAACGAGCGGCCACCCATCCTAGCTCTCCTAATCTTAGGGATGTGTACCATTCCTCTCCCACTTGATCTAAGCAGTCTAGTAGGTGCATAGGGAGTAAGAAGGTTGTGCAAATACACAGGGCCCTTTTTCTTACACACATAGCCTTGAACTTCATTCTCTCCCTAATGGAAAGCCAGTGCTGGGAGGCAAGTGCTTTCTTTGCAGACACTCTCCATAGTAACAAGTCTTGCAGCTGCATTCTGGATACCCTGCAATCTCCTTATGCACTTGTCAGTTGCACCCAAATACAGGAGACTGCAGTAGTCCAGGCGTGAAGTCACCTGTACAAGCATCATGATCTTTCTAGATGCAATAGGAAGGGTGTCCTGGGTTTTCCATAGACCTCGTAGGATGCCAAAACAGGTGCCTGTCACCCGCCTTGTGTGGTAATCAAAAGACAGCTTGTTGTCCACCCATACGTCGAGGCTCTCTGCTTGTTCACACAGTGTCGTGGTAGAGCCCAACGTCTGAGGCCACCATGCCGATGACCAGACTGACGGAGCCTTCCCTATTACCAGTACCTCGGTCTTGGTACCATTAACCTTAGGACAATTACTTGCCATCCACTGGGCCAGTTCTTGCAGGCACAACATGAAGTTAACGGCAGCATCCGACTGAGCCTGAGTCAGGAAGACCACCAGCTGAGTGTCAGCAGCATAGGACAGGGCTTTAATCCCAAACGTATCCGCTATTTTTGCCAGGGGGCGACATATAGATTGAACAAAGTCGGACTCAGGGTTGAGCCCTGAGGCACCCCCTGCATCAACTTGATGTTCCTGAAGGTTGTGAGCTGGAGTCACCAGGACCGGTATTGGCGGGTTCATTGTCCGGCAGGTATAGTCTCATGAGCATGGGGGAATGGTCTAGGAGGTCTGCGCCAAGTGCATCACAGCCTGGATCCAAGTGTTTAGTCCCTTCGACAGCAACCATAGGTCTATTCAGGACCAGCTGGAGTGCACACTAGAATAGAAGATGCCCTCCCCTCATCATGGATGGAGGGACCTCCAGGGGTCAAAGAGCTGGTGATGTGTCATAATGCCCATGAGGTGTTTGGTTGAGGATTGATGTGAGGATAAAGTCCCATGTGAGCGATCGGAAAGAGAGTCTAGTGCTAAGTTGAAATCAGTTCCCCATATAATGAAAGTGGAGTCTATTGCTAATATGTGTTAAAGTAGCTGGCATCATCAATGTTGGGGGCATAGCAACTAACAAGGGTTACTGTGTGTCCCTCTAATCTGCCCCATATCACAATGAATCTGCCCTGTGTATCTTGTAGTGTCCCTAGCGGGCAGTATCTTACGCTAGCTTTGATAAGGATTGCTGAGCCTCTAACATATGTCGAGTAGGAGGAGAAGCAGCTGTGTGCTGCCCATTTCTTTCTAAAGGTGGGTGCTGCTTAAGGGTCCAAGTGTGTTTTTTGCAACGTAGCCACCTGCACTTAGTGTCTGTCTAAGTATCCTAGGATCTGCCTGCATTTGCGAGAGTCTCTGAGTCCTCACATGTTCCATCTAAGGAAGGTGTAGACGTGGGTCTTGTCTGCTCTTGGCTCCGCTGTATCTGTCTTGTCCTCTCTGAGACCCAAGGGGGTCAGTATGTTCTGCCATTGTGAATTTGTACGTTCTCTATGCTTTCCTAATTGTATGTGCTCAGTATAAATCCGTGCAGCGCCGCTGTGTGTATCAATAGTAAGGCCGCCCCCCACCCCACCTGCGGCCTAAATCCGAAAGTAAATAGTATCCCTCCCAACCCCCCATTATTTTCTTCTGCCTGTCGTGTTGTGCAAGGTTGCATGTTGGCACCTCCAGGAGTATAGAATCATTAACAAAAATTTAGCAACATGCAGGAGGTGTGTCTTATACAAAACTAAGACTGGTAAAAGCAATATGCTAACGTATGAGTCAATTAGTAACATATTTTCAACATAGTAAATCCTTCAGGGAATTCCCACTGGGGGGATACACCAGAGAGGCTGTCAGAAGCGAAGGGTGGCGGGAAGTCATTATTGTTTGGTGATTTCATTAGTCCCGGCAGTACCTCCCATGCAGGCTCTATCACGGTCCGTGTGTGGTTATTCCCTTCAGGGCCGGCGCATATTTTCAAACCGATTAGCAATGAAATAGGGAATGCATAGTCTTACCAGTGATGCAGGTGACCAATTCCATACAATCACCTGGCCTTAGTCTTCAGCGCAGGTGGCGTCCGTCAGGAGCCAGGATCACCAACCCTAGTTATGGGTGACCGTCTCTCAACAGTTTTTAGGGAATCTTAAGCTCGTTGTGGGGTTTTAAAGATGTGCATCATCCCACGGTAGGGGATTCGCAGTTTGGCGGGTAGAGCATTGAGTACTGTATGTTGGTTTGCTGGAGTTTCCTCTTGACCAGTAGGAACGTCCTGCACGCTTCTTGTACTGCCATGCTGAGGTCCGGGTAGATCGAGAGTTTATTCCCTTCGTAAACAAGTTCTTGCTTTTCCCTTGCTAGTCTCGCCACCGTGTTGTGGTCATTGTAACTGAGTAACCACACCAGTATGGGTCGGGAAGAAGTGCCCCGTGGCAGTCTGACTGAACGTGAGCGATGGGCTCGCTCTACCCCTAGAACTCTGGAGAGTGCCTCCGCTCCACAGATCTCAAGCAGCAGTCCTTCTAAATAGTCCTCCATGCGACCAGTTGTGGTATACTCTGGGATCCCAACTGTACGCATGTTGTTTTTGCGTGAACACACCTCCGAATCTTAATTCTTTGCAGCAAAAATGTTTAACAGTTTATCCATCTCTTTGAGTCATTCAAGGCACTCAGAGGAAGAGTCTTCGAGGGTGGATATGCGCTGTTCTGTTACGTTAATGTGGCCATCATGCTTCTCCAACCTTAGTGTGATGTAGTCCATTTGCATATTCATGGAGTTCATTTTGGACTTGATGGAATTGAGGTTTTGGCACATCATGAGGAGAAGTTATTTTATATCTGTGTCTTGTGGGGTAGTTGAAGCTATGTTTTCCTGTTTCTGGCATGAGTTTGTGTCTTCAGCGGTATTGGTAGTGTTTCTCCAGGCTGGGCAATTAGAGTTTGGCATGTTTGCCATCCATTGGACCCATGATTTTCCCCTCTGAGTGGCATGGGCGGGCACGGTATGCCTCTCAGGAAGATGAGGATGCAGCGGCTACCTACGCTTGTCACTCAGGGTGTGCAGATCCCACTCAGGTCAACAGGCGACAGTTTGTGCCTTTTGGCGGTTATATAGGTCAGTTTGTGCCTTCGTGCGGAAATTTAGGTGAGTCATGACTATGGCACGGCCCAACTCTTCACCCTCTACCCTTATTGTTATGTCACTGAAGAGAGCACGGGCCCACAAAAACAGTGTGTCTTGCTTGGGATTTTGCAGGTAATGTCCACTTCGACCTGTCTTATCAAGTATTACAAGGCAGCAAGGCCACTCTGTGCCCCAGGATCAAGGCCTCACCATTCCACGCACCACCTCCCGGTGCTACACAGTTCCCACAGGTCTATCAGCACCCTTCTATCAGCACATCTCAAAAGGATTCTCCTCTCTACCCCTTCAAGCCCCAGGTGAGTGTGCAATGGGGATTGGGGAGCCAGCTGCATCAGCAATTTCACAACTTGCATCAGGGCGGCCCATCACCTGAGCCGAGGCCCAAGGTTAATCGGGGAAGTAGTACAGCCTCAGCCCAGCTCAGCCTTAGCATTGGCGCAAGCCTACCTCAGCCAGTCCAAATCTCACTCAGTGGGTGACCCTCTCCTCGTAGTGTAGCTCTGGGATGGGCAGGTCCTGGTTCCTGGCAGTGACGGTGGCCGGGGTTTCCCCACTGCTATTCCAAACAGCAGGGCCAGCCGATGCAGACCGGGCAAGCTCAATCCCATTGCTGTCATATTGAACTGGTAGGCTGCAAAACAGGGATGCGCTGCGTGGGTTCACTTAGACAATGTCAGCGAGTCCGCACTCGACCCATCAGCTCTCCGGTGAGTCGCGTTGTGCATAACGTGTTTGAAGGCAGTTTTTGCAACTTTAGGCAGGAAGATTCTGGCTGAATATGGTCCTGGGCTAACAGATCCTCACGGCAGTGCGGCCATCTAGTTCATTGGCTCTCAAGCTCCCCCCAAGTCATGCCAATCCATGCAAAAAAGGGGTGACATGTTGTGGCACCCATGAAGAAGAAAAAGTATGGTGTAAAAAGAATCACATGCAGTATACTTCACTATGGGTATAGATGGTGTAGTGGTCATAACTGACAGAAAAAAATATGTTTTGACAAGGGATCAAACCTCACCAGGAGAAATTCGTTTTTATAATATTTCCCTTAATTTTTCTATTTTTCCTAAATCAAAGATGTCCCCCAGCAGTGTCTAGGGAGAATTGTGGCCTTTTAAGTCTAGCCAGTGCACGCCAGACATTTTTGACATGCTGTGGCATTTGGAAGGGGGGCAAGGTTAGTTATGAAAGAAATCCCTTAATTTGTGAAATGAGACTTTGGGGCTGGTTGTGTAAGAAAAGGAAATGCATGGGGCAAGTGCCAGAGTGAAAGAAAGGAAGGGCTATTTGTTTATGAAAAGCAAGTGTGGATTTATGGCATGTAAAACCAAAACAGCATGAAAATAGACAACAGACAAGCACACTGTTTTTATGATAAAAAGACTTTGGGTAAAAAAAGTCTAGCAAAACCGATGGTACAGTGGTAACTCACAAGGGTCATGAGTGTTCTTTGTCAATGGGTTCAAACCCCGGCTGATGCCAATTGATTTTAATATCCTTTTCTATTTGTGTTCTATTTTGCAAAAATGAAAACTGTCACTTTGTGAGGTGTGGCCAGGGTGCCAACCAAGATGGCCACGCAGCACTGAGGCTCCGGCAGCGATCCCAACATCTGAGCCCAACCTTCCATCCATCCGGGCCGCTTTCTGTGCCGGACAACTGGCCTAAATGCACAAAAGTGCACACATGAGTTGGAGAAGTGCAGGGCGACTGAGGGTCTAAAATATCGAATGTGGAGACCTCTTGAAACGTGAGGATGGCGCTGGAGCAGGGCGCGGCCGCAATTTAGGCCGCGGAAAATACACCGATGGAACGCGGCACTCCGGCAGCCTTACCCAACAGAGAATCAATCAGATGGGGCCCGCTGGCCACTGGGTGAGCATGCTAGGGGCCAGCCATCTAGCTGTTCAGGCCACCCAGGTGGACTATGGGGGTCGTGCCTGCTGGGCTGTGCATGTGCATGCCAAGTGACGTTTTCTATTATGGCGATAAACAATGAAGTGCATAACTCCGGCCTAGCATCTTGGGGTGAAAGTTCCTGCCCACCGATGCTCCTTGATCCACCGTTAAGCTGCTGCACATATTTCTGGTCTCAAATTATGGTGAGACTGTACTTATAAGGTGCTGTGTGGGTTGTTTCAGAGCTTTGGGACCTCGTGACCCATAAGTGGTCGCCTGACAACCTGCCACGCCGGGCTGCCTGTTGTGGGGCCCGAGAGGGAAATTGGGTAACAGTGGGCCAGGAATACACCATTTTGGCGACTGAAGGCTCCGGACTTTGAGGCCCGGCTGGCAACCAGCAAAGCCTTGCGGGGACGTAATGGGGCATAAAGACCCCAAACAACGGCAACTCCAATTTGGTAGGCCTGCTGAGCAGTCTGTGGAGTCTGGTTCTAAGATGGATGAGGGGGGTTCCGAGGAAGCCACCCTTAGCGATGCCCCTGCAGGGTCGGTAGCACTGATCCTTGAAATTAGAGCAATGCCCTCGATTGCTGCTTCGACACCCTCGAAAAACTCTTGGACACTATGGGTGCAAAATTGGACAGACATGAGAGGCGCCTAGATACTGTAGAGAGCAGGGTGTCGGAACTAAAAGATGGCATGGCACAATCCACCAAGCGCATCCATGGAAAAGATTCTCAAAGACGCGCCATAAAGAACGAGGATTTGAAGGCGCGCAGTAGGCGTACTAATGTCCTTATTATGGGCATCCCGAAGTCATTCATCACAGGGTGAGCGGACCTATTTGTGGAAACCCTGCTAACAGACATCTTTTGTAAAGAGGCCTTCACCTCCACTTTTCTTGTTGAAAGAGCTCATTGCTCCCTTGGCCCCCGCTCCAAACTGGATTGTCCACCCAGGCCGATCATCGCCCGCCTTTTAAATTCCAAAGCAGAGATACAGTGCTAAGGCTGGTGAGGGAGCCTGGTACCATATCCTGGCAAGGTTCAATGTTGGGGCTGTTTCCTCACTTTACTATCATGGTGCAGGAGGCCAGGCGAAAGTACACCAGCTGAAAGCAACACTGCACAATCTGGATCTTCAATATGGCATGGTATATCCAGCTTGCCTCCTAGTGGATTTTGAGGGTCGTTCTCACATATTTGATACCCCCACTGTGGTGCAAGAATTTTGCAGAGACAATAAAGGAAGCAACAGCCACAAGAACAAGGACACCTCCACGTCCTCACCCCCTCACAGTGGTTCGGTGGCCAGCGTGGGCTCATTCTCCAATGAGTAATCAGTGCACCCTGCACTGAAGAGCTGCATCTAAATTTTTGAGTGACCTTTTATTTTTGTCCAAATGATGTGACTCTAATGATCGTTACAAAGCTGGGTAACTAGCATGGTGTTGCCACAACCCAAGTGTTGATCACTTTGCGTTTGTTTCAATTGTGGAAATGTATCTCGTTTTGCTCCTTCTTTATTTGCCAGGGTGTTTACATGACCAATGTCTTCACGTGTTAACTGGGGATATTCCCTGCAAAAGGGTGCACTGGGATGGGTGGGGGGTGTTAGGACACATTGTCAGCATTTTTGGATTACCATTATTTCTAACCTTCTGTATTCACTGCAGCATGGTATGCTAAAAGTGCAACGCACACTTCAAATCACTGTTACTATGTTGCGATGTCGGAGCAGGTTATGTTGTCAACAGTTTCAGATATGACACTGATCGCCTGGAATGTCCAGGGGCTTAACAATGCTAGGAAGGGGAAGCAGGTTTTGCATTTTTTACAGCTTGACAGGGTGGACATTCCATTCTTACAGAAAAAACACCTGCCAAAAACCTGCCACCATCACTTTGCGTCGAGCTGGGTAACGCATTGCTACTTTGCAGGGTATAGCACAAATGCACGGAGCATGGCTGTCTTGATTCATAAACGTCTGCCCTTCCAACTTTTAAAAGCACACATTGAGAATGAGGGTCCCTACACGATGGTGGCGGGTCACTTGATGGTACACCATAGAGTGTTCAACTGCATGTACGCGGGTAATGTGGATAGCCCAGGGATCTTCCAAAGCCTTCACACACAGCTCCTACAATTAGATGCAGAATGTATATGCATTGACGGAGAATTTAATCTACTGTTGGACCCTGCGCATCGGACACCAAATCACATGCATGCCACGTTTTGCTGGATATGTGCAATTCTGTTGGCCTGGTAGATGTGTGGCATCAGCGCAAACCGGGAGATGCAGAGTACACCCATTACACTGCCCAATATGGTACTTGAACTAGATTATATTATTGGCTTGACACCCCCAACTTGGCAACGTGGTATGGGGCGTCCCAGCATCTCCCTAGCAAATATTCTGACCACTCCCCAGTGGTATTGTAAGTACGCATCCCTAGCCCAGAGAGGCTGTGAGAGGGTATGGAAATTCCCAGGGCAGGCACTGAGGGATGAATTGTTTAGTTAAAACTTCAGGAGGCCATAGTTGAATACTTCGAACTGAATAAAGGATCAGTAATCTTGTGAGCCATACGCTGGAAGGCATTTAAAGAGTATAATAATAAAAAAAGGCACATTTATAAAACACTTGGTTACACTTGGCCAGTGTGTCCCTGCGCTGTGGAGCAGCTGCACAGATTTCCTCACCTTGAACCTCACCCCTCCTAGCTATCCTGGGGGAAGAGATGCGTTTTTAATTTTTTCCTGAATATGCCCTTCCGGGCCTCCATCTGGAGACACAAGGGGAGTCTGTTCCAGTGCTGGGCAGCCAGCAGGCGGAAGGAGCATCCACCCATCTTTGCTCTCTTAATAGAGGGAACACACACCAAACCCGCCCCACCTGATCTCAGTAGGCATGTTGGGGCATAGGGGGTGCGTAACTCAGACAAATAGGAAGTAGCCGTCCCCTGAATAATACGATGGCATGCACACAGTGCCTTAAACGGGACTCTCTCCCTTACCGGCAACCAGTGGAGTGCAGCCCGCGTTGCCTTCGAGGAGGCCATCCTCGGGCGCATAAGAACCAAACGTGGTGCCCCGTTCTGCACCCCCTGGAGTCTGAGCATACACTTCGTCGTAGCACCCAGGTATAGAATATTGCTATAATCCAGGCCCGATGTCACCAGGCCATGGACCATGGTCTTCCTGGCTGCAGTAGGCAGCATATCCAGGGTTTTGCGAAGGACCCTCAGGACTCCAAAACAGGTGCCTTCCACCTGCCTGGTTTGGTACTCAAAGGAGAGCCTTCTGTCCAACCACACCCCCAAGTTCTTTGCCTGAGCACAGGGGACAGGGTGGTCGCCAAACTCTGGGGCCACCAAGCTGAAGCCCACACCGACGGGGCTCTCCGCACCACAAGCACCTTGGTCTTATTGCCATTCAAATTCAGGCAGTTGTTAGCCATCCATGAGGCCAAATCTTGAAGGCATGCCATGAAATTGGAGGCTGCCATGTCCTGTGTCCATGTGAGGGAGACTACCAGCTGTGTGTCATTGGCATAGGACACAAACCTGTTCTCAAACCCATCAGCAATCTCCGGTAGTGGAGCCACTTAGAGATTGAACAGATGTTGTAAATCAACGGTGATTAGGTTAAGCATTAGCAGAAGACATGCTTTGTTTAACCATTATCGTATCAAATGTGCCGACTCCATTTTGTATTTGTCAAGTCAAGTCAAGTCAAAAGATTTGTATAGCGCGCTACATACCCGGAGGGTCTCAAGGCGCTTGAAGAAGGGTGGGGAATTACTTGTCAAATATCCAAGTTTTAAGTTGCTTTCTGAATGCTAGGTGGTTCTGAGTGAGACGAAGGTGAGTGGGGAGTGAGTTCCAGGTTTTAGCAGCGAGGTAGGAGAAGGATCTACCTCCCATGGTGGTTTTATTGATGCGAGGTACGGTAGCAAGGGCTTGGTTGGAAGATCGTAGCTGGCGAGAGGGGGTGTAGAAGGAAAGTCGTGTGTTGAGGCATTCGGGTCCAAGTTCGTAAAGTGCTTTGTGTGCGTGGGTTAGGAGGCGGAAAGTAATCCTCTTATTGACGGGGAGCCAGTGGAGGTTTTTCAGGTGACTAGAGATGTGGTCTTTACGCGGGATGTCTAGTATGAGTCTGGCTGATGCGTTCTGGATGCGTTTTTTCTGGAGTTTTGCGGTGATACCAGCGTATAGGGTGTTTCCGTAGTCCAGGCGGCTTGTAACCAGTGCATGGGTGACTGTTTTTCTGGTTTCAGTGGGGATCCAGCAAAATGTAACTGCACCTGAAGTCTGCCCGACAACAGGCTATATTTAGCATTCCCCGCTTCCAGCATGTAAAGACATGCGCAGTAGGGTCAATGACCGTTACTAATTGGTTCCAGACAGGAATGTGTTTACCAGTTGTCGAAGACTGTTAACTCCGCCCATCTATCGATTGTGCCTTCAAATATGTCCTTGTATGGTCATGAAACTGCTCTTGTCTTCTGTACCGCCTTCTTTTGAGCCCCCTCATTGTGTATAAAAGGGGCCATGTGCTTTAGTTCGGTGTGCTACTCAATACAATACTGAAGGGTGTTGTGTGGACTGTAGTACCACCTTGAAAGGTTTAATAAACTTTGCCTTTGTATTTTCCAGTTTCATTGCCAACTTCTTCCTAAGGTCTGAGGACTCTGTGCAGAGAAGGGCGAACCCCTTGCACTAAGTAGGCCTAGCTGAGGTTTGCCTACAACAAATTGGCGCCCGACACGTGGGGCTCATGGGCGACTCGGATGCCCGAAGGAGTGGTCGTGACGAAGGATTGGAATCTCACTGCGGACGCGATCGCATGCCAGAAGAGACTTGAGTCTTGGCATCCAAGGCGTTTTTTCCTTACTTTCCAATCTAACCATCCAGGTGGTGCCGGTCCTCGACTGAGATCTCCTCTGTTGGCTTGCCGTGCAGTGGCCGTTTGGTCGAATTTAGAACTTGGCAGTTGGAATCTGGACGCCCTGTGATTGGTAAGAACCATTGTACGGTACTTGCTGCGGGTTTTGGAAGCCTGGAAGTGGCAAGGCAGTTTTAGGATATGTTTGCTGTGGCAATTTTGGTTTGGAATGACTAGTCAATGATGTGTATGTGTATGTGTATGTGAAATATATCTGTTGCAACACATATAGGCAGGTAATGAGGAGATTTTTCTCTACAATGTGACTTTGATTTGAACGGCACAACGTATTACAGATACCTTAAGTGCTACTTTGATTATAATACTGCATATTTTGCACTATTTTTGGCATGCCTGCTTTTAGCGCACTTCGTAGGTTGTGCTGCTTTTGTAGAAATAACCAGTTAAGTCTTGAGGAATCGCAGCCGGCTCCCCCAGAGGGGACGCCTCATAGAGAGATGTACGTTAAATATGGTCTTTCTTCTATAATGTACAGCACATTGTGGAGGAAATACACGTGAAAGGATTCTGAGTTATGTTGGCCGAAGTATGGGTCATTTGATATGCGAAAGATTGAGTATGTGGAACAGTGTATGTTCAAGCGAAAATCTAGACAAGATATGTTTGAGAGTGTGTGAAAGTGGGTGTAAGAAGTACGTGAGCATGAGAAGCATGAGCAAGCACTGATTGAGAAAGAACAACGGAAGAATGTGTATGAAAAAGCGCAAAAACTAAGAAAGAAGGCGGTGAAAGAGTTGGAAGAGGGACAGGAGAAGGAGCGCAGATTACAGATATGTGGCCAATATGCTGTTCGACAACCTCTTTATCCTGTCCTTAATAAACCGCAAGATGATTTTTCTTTGTTAGATCGTCCTTCGCCTCCGTATGTCGTTCCGTCCGCTCCATCTGGCGAAGATGACGATTCCGGGGCAGATACAACGAAACGTGATACCCGCTTCATAATACCGGTCGATCGTGCGGCTGAATTTAGAAAGTTTGATCGACAGTCACTTAAGGATACTGTGGTTGTTTCTGATATTTTAGAGACTTAAAGGGATGGCAAGATAGAGAGCAGATATATTTTACTGAACATTTTGCAGAAGAAGTTGTTGACATGTTTCGAAAAGTTTCTGATATTCTTGAACCTGATGATGTGGCAATCGATTGTAAGCAATTACATAAAGGTCTTTTTACTCTTTCCCAGGTGACTGATACGATCAGGCGGCTAGTTAAACTTCAAAATGAGGCGCTTTGGCTACGGGAGGAGAAACGGAAAGCTAGAAGAGATGAACGAACGGGATTGGTCGACGGGAAACAATCATCTATTTTTGAAACAGATAAGACCGCGATAGTGCATGCAAAGCCTATGCGAGAGGCCGCGCCTTTATATGTTCCTCCTAAATGAACGGGTACAAGTGACGATAAATATTCTGTAGATGCTAAAGGGTATTTTATTCATAATTGGGTATATACTCCCTGGAACAGAGCAGATGTTATGGCACTTAAAGCTGCATTGCCTGATCCGCGTAAAAATCCTGCCTCTTTCTATGAGGAAGTTGAGGGAGCCTTAAATTCTTGTACCATGACACTGGCTGATATTGATTTATTTTTCGGGCTAATATTGCCACCAGATATGTGGAGATCTGTGCGTAAAGTCGATGATTGCCCAGCATATGGGGCATTATGGAAATATATAGAGAGGGAAGATGAGGACAGAGAACCAGCGAAAAAGCCAGGTCAGTTGATTTTAGATCTCTCCGGTGCAATATTAGCTAAGTTAAAAACGATTATTCCCCCTAAAAAGATTGATTGGACTATTCTAGCATCTTGTAAGCAAAAGACAGATGAATCAGTTTCCAATTTCTTCACACGGTTTGAGGAAGGTTTTCATGATTTCAGTGGCCAGTCGCTAACGGACGATACAGGCCTACACTTGTTTGTAGATAAGTATGTTACAAATTTATTACCAGGAGTGGCTAGCCTCTTGAAAGCTAGCGAAAGCTCTTGGAGCACCTCTTCTCCGGCATCCGTCCTGACGATGGCTCAATATTACAAGCGTCAGGAACTAGAAGCAAAGGGCAACGAGGACAAAAAGTCTAAAGAATTAAAAACAAAGGTTATGTTATCTCAGGTTTATGGTCCACCTCTTCGAGGTAACGATAGAGGCGGATGAGGATTTTCGAATTCCTCTTATACTCGTCCCTCTTTAGCCCTTGATCAATGCGCGTATTGTAGAAAATGTGGCCATTGGGCAGATGAGTGTCCATTGTTGCGCTCACAGCGCTATGTCCGTGGCCGAGGATCCATGAGGAACCGTTCGGGGAACTCAGGACCCAGAGGTGCTATGAACGATCGTGCTAGGTTTGATTCTAATGTGCGGGTACAAAATGGGTCCAATACTTTTGATAGGCGCAACCAATACCAGATGTCTGATTATGTGCAGCATGAGTCGCATGATTCTGCTTTTGCATAGGATTGCGTAGGATGGGGTAAGGAATCAGTTGAAGTTCCAGTAGATCAGAGGGGTCCTTATGTTACAGCACATGTTTTGGGTTCTACTGATCAGTTTCTAGTTGATACAGGAGCTACTCGTAGCGCTTTGTCTAAACAATTGGTTCCAAGGGCTCCCCTGTCTGGCTTAACGATTACATTAATAGGGTTCGATGGAACACCTTCCCTTAGCCCATTGTCACAAACACTTGCATTTCATGTTGATAAGTTTGCTGCACCATGCCCATTTTTGCTTTCCCCAAATACACCAGACAATATTTTGGGTCTTGATATGCTCAAGTATTTCAGGGCCACAATAAGATGTTCCCCTGAAGGAGTGCGTGTGATTTTGAATGACAATTATCCAGTAACAGACAGAGTTTGTATTGTTCAACAGGATACTGCATTAGCCTCCCTACCTGAAACTCTGTGGGCTACTTCAGATACCGATGTGGGTCAGATGGTTATTCCACCAGTGCACATTAGTGTAAAGGAGGGAGCTGTGTTACCACGTTTGCCCCAATATCGAATTTCACAGGAGGGAGAGGAAGCACTCATACGAATTGTACAAGATCTCATTGAAGTTGGAGTTGTTGAGGAAGTTCCATTTAACATTTGTAATAGTCCGATCCTCTCAATTTTGAAGAAAGACACTGATACAAGGATCTACAGATTTATTATTGATTTACGGGAGGTGAATAAGATAGTGGTACCACTATACCCAGTGGTTTCTGACATCACAACACTTCTTACTTTAGTTCCACCTACTGTAACTACGTTCTCTGTTATAGACTTGTAGAACGCTTTCTTTTCGATCCCTATTCATCCTGATTGCCGATATCTGTTTGGTTTCTGTTGTCGCCATGTGTTGTAATGGAAGTAGAGAGGCAGATATCAAAGTAATAATGGATAAAGGATATTTATTGAGCACTACAGAGAATAACTGGTGTTCCCATCAGAAAGCCAGGGAGCTAACTCACAAGGAAGAATCCAGACAAAGCAAAGCAGAATATGACATCAGGAACATAGAATGTGAGTCTTAAAGCGATACAGCAAAATACAAGTAAAGAGAATACAACAGTTTCACTTTGAATAATCGATCATATAGATTTTGTAGAGTTCCTCAAGGCTATACTGAGAGTCCTAGTATTTACAGCTAAGCATTGAAAAGACAACTTGATTCCTTTGTTCCACCCGAGGGTGTGGCGCTCATACAGTTTGTTGATGATATTTTGTTGGCAGCCGATACCCCTGAACAATGTGAGAAATGTACTCTGTCTTTGCTTTCTTTCCTTGCCTTACATCACCATAAGGTATCGAGAAAGAAACTGCAGTATTGTAGACCAAAGGTAACCTACTTAGGTCACCTTTTGTCTAAGGAGGGGCGTGCACTTACATCAGATTGCATTCAAGCAATTTTAGACTTCCACACAGAAAGAGGTTCGAACATTTTTAGGTCTTACTTCTTTTGTAGGCAATAGATTTCAGGATTTTCATATATCGTGAAACCCTTGTTAGCACTTTTGACAAAAGATACTCCAATACCCCTCCCTTGCACAGATGAATGTGATAGTGCTTTTCGACAGTTACGACAAGCTCTTTGTTCAGCACCAGTGTTAGGTACTCCAGATTATACAAATCTCTTTACATTGTACATACACGAGAGGGATGGATGTGCATTGTCAGTTTTAGTACAGACACATGGTGATAAGCAACGCCCTTGTGCATATTTTTCAGCAGTACTTGATCCTGTTGCTCGAGCGTTGCCTGGTTGTTTTCGTTCAGTTGCAGCAACAGTTGTGTCGATATGCCAGAGTGAAGGGGTAGTCTTATCACATAAACTGTTGGTGTTGGTACCTCATGCTGTTGATGCCCTTTTGAATCAAACAAAGACGCAGCACTTAACTAGCGCTCGTCTGACAGGATATGAGCTGACGTTGTTAGCTCCTCACATTACATTGAAGAGATGTGCAACATTAAACCCAGCCACGTTGTTGCCATTTCCAGCGACACAGGAAACAAATGATAGTATTTTCTTGACTGAGGAACAGACAAAGGGTCGTATTGATTTGCAAGATACACCCCTTCCAGATGTAGATGGAGAACTGTGGGTTAATGGGTCTTGTCTGAAGTTACCGGATGGTACAACTTCAGCCGCATATGCAATTACTACGCTTCACACGATAGTAGAGACAGCTCGCATACCACAGAATTCAGCTCAAGCAGCGGAATTAATAGCCTTGACAAGAGCGTGTGAGCTTAGTACAAGATTGTGTGTGAATATTTATACAGCCGCTATGCTTTTGAAGTGGCGCATGATTTTGGCCTTCTCTGGAAGGAAAGAGGCTTTCTGACATCACACGGGGTGCAGATAATGCACGGAGAACTAGTGCATAATCTTTTGACTGCATTAACATATCCAAAGAAAGTAGCTATAGGGAAATGCAGTGTGCATAAAAAGGTGACAGATAAGGTGGGACAAGGAAATGCTTTTGTAGATCGAGTGGCAAGTGAGAGTGCGATGCAGCCTGACACTACTTCTATGTATGTAGTGAAGTCACAAGCTGAGCGGTGGCACAATGCTAGGAAGAAAGTACTAGAGATACAGAGGACCGCTTCTGACAAAGAACGAGAGCAATGGTCCAGGGATGGAGAGTTGGATGATGAAGGTTGTTGGCGAAAAAAGCAGATGGATAGATGGAAGTTGCCTATAGCTTTTGTACAACCTATGGTTCAGATGGCACATGGGCTAGCACATGTCGGACCTTCAGCAATAGTGAAATTGCTTACACAAGTCTGGGAGCATCCAGAAATTGCTAGCACAGCTAAGAGAGTACTACAGACCTGTATGATTTGCCTGCGATTTAATCCTGGGAAGGGGACACGAACTCCAGCAGAAGGATTTGCTACACCGACTGCACCTTTTGAAGTTTTGCAGATGGATTATATTCAGCTTGAACGCTGTAGGATCACTGACATAATATCGAGGGACATAATATCGACTACCAAAAATATTGGCGACAAAATATCGAAAGACAGAATATCGACTTTGTATCTACAAACAGGTAAGTACAAAAATATTGAGTAAAAAATATCGTTTACAAAAATAGAGTTTGTAAAAATATCGACTTTATTAAAAACAATGTTAAATTAAATTAATATTAAAAATTATTTAGTAAAATATACTTAAAAATACTTAAATTACCTTAGAATAATTAAATAATTAATTAAAGTTATAAAAAAAAGAATTTACAATCATATTTGTTAAAACATATATATAGTAAAAAAAATTATTAAAAAATATCCAATATTATTACCGTAGGATAGCTGAAGTGTAAAATTACTATTGCCACTCCAGAGAGTGCAACAGGAGATACGGCGTTGGATAGCTTAGGGGTAAAACTTACTATTCCCACTCCAGAGAGTGCAACAGTAGTGAAAGCGTTGGATAGCGTAGAGGTAAAAATTACTATTCCCACTCCATAGAGTGCAACAGTAAGGAAAGCGTTGGATAGCGTAGGGGTAAAAATTACTATTCCCACTCCAGAGAGTGCAACAGTAGGGAAAGTGTTGGATAGCGTAGGGGTAAAAATTACTATTCCCACTCCAGAGAGTGCAACAGTAGGGAAAGCGTTGGATAGCGTAGGGGTAAAAATTACTATTCCCACTCCAAAGAGTGCAATAGTAGGGAAAGCGTTGGATAGCGTAGGGATTAAAATTACTATTCCCACTCCAGAAAGTGCAACAGTAGGGAAAATGTTGGATAGCGTTGGGGTAAAAATTACTATTCCCACTCCAAAGAGTGCAACAGTAAGGAAAGAGTTGGATAGCGTAGGGGTAAAAATTACTATTCCCAGTCAAAAGAGTGCAACAGTAGGGAAAGTAGATACTTCATATATTATTTAAAAAAATATATATATATATTAATATCTATAAAAAAATAATTAGAAGTAATTGCCAATTTAATATAATATAACAATTAATTAATTACAAATACTGATTCAATTTAATCATTACAATTAGTTATCTAGTAATACTAATTAATTACATATTAACAATTAAATAATTAGTAATTAAAAACTTGCTTCACAATTAAAATCTAATAAATACCCAAAATAAATTAGCATATGTAATTAGTTTTAATTAAATTACTTCCCACCCTATTCCCCTATAAACCCACAACCCGCTACAGAAATTAAACTAGTTAAATTAACATAATTTTCAATTAATCAATTAAATAAAATTAATGGCAATTAAAATGTAATTAATTACAAAATAAAAATTATTTAACACTTAATTATAAACAAATACCAGTAAATAAATGTACATATTTAATTAATTATAATTAAATTACTTCCCACCCTACTCCCCTATAAACCCACAACCAGCTACAGAAATTAAATTAGTTAAATTAACATAATTATCAATTAATCATTTAAATGAAATTAATTGGCAATTAAAATGTAATTAATTACAAAATAAAAATTAATTAACAATTAATTATAAATAAATACCAATAAATACATTTACATATTTAATTCATTATAATTAAATTACTTCCCACCCTATTCCCCTATAAACCCACAACCCGCTACAGAATTAAATTACGCAAAATTTAAATAACATTAAATGAATTAATTAAATTACATTATAACATAAATAAACACTTTTAACACATAAAATACACTATAAAAAAATTGATATTATTAAATTTTTGATATTTGTATTAACCTATATTATGTACTTCGATATTTTGACTATCTATATTTTAAAATTCGATATTACATTATTTACCTTCAAAACGATATTTTTGATGTCTATATTCTGTCCATTCGATATTCTGTCCAGCCTATATTTTGTACTCGATATTATGTCCATTCGATATTTTGTAGTCAATATTTTGTCTGTTTACCAACGCTGTAATAATAAAGGTGCTTTTGAAGGAATTCTTTCCTCGCTATGGAGTTTGTAGATTTTTGTGAAGCGATAACGGACCTCATTTTGTAGGGGACATTATAAAGTATGTCTGGAAAGGATTAGGGATCAAACAGAAGTTTCATGCAGTGTTCCACCCACAATCAGCAGGATTGGTGGAAAGATACAATGCTACTCTGAAACTGAAATTAGCTAAGATACAGGCTTCTACTTCTCTGAATTGGCCAGATGCGTTGCCACTGGCATTGTTGTCAATTAGATCAGTGCCTCATTCTCGAACAGGTCTCACACCCTATGTGGTCCTGTTTGGTAGGCCCATGAATATCTGGGGAATTCCTAAACCGAGTTCTGTGTATGATGTACCTTGTGTCTTAATGAATGACTATTTGGCACAATTAACTGATAACTTGGTTTCTATTCATCAACAGGTTCAAAAAGCACTTCCTGACAGATTCACAGGTGAGAGCCACAATCTCCGGCCTGGTGACTTTGTCCCTCTGAAGTCATTTGAGAGATCGAGCAGTTTGGAGCCAAGGTGGCGTGGCCCAGAGCAAGTGCTACTCACTACGAGAACAGCAGTTCATGTCACGAACCAGAAAAATTGGTTCCATGGTACCCTTTGTCGCCGAGTACTCCTGACTTTGGTGGAGCCTGCTGTGTTGACCGACTATCGAGAGGTTCTGACTGCGGAGAGAGGCAGTGCTGAGACACCTGACGGATCTGAGGAGTTCTTTCCGGACCAGATAGTCCCTGAAGCAACAAGATATAATTTGAGACCGAGAGAGAAATCTGCAGCATTTGTGAAAGTTGTCTGAGCATTCCCTGGGTTAGTGAAACGGAGAGCCGATGTGGCAAGGGGGGATCAGCCCTGCATTAGAGTACTGACACCCGTCTTGGCCCGTGGTGAAGAAATCAACGGCTACCCAGGGGTAAGAGCTCTGACCACTACTTTAGTTTCAGGAAGATTTGTTTTGTGTCATGACTAAAATGGAAAAGAAGAATAAGATTTTTTGTGCTGTATGGTTTGTTGTTGCTTTGGTGATTGCGGCAACAATAACATGTTCTGTTGAGGAGACAACTCCTTCTCGTGAGTTGTTTGTTGTTACTACACCTACACCAGAGGAGCATTATTTCTTTACGCTCCCATATCAAGAATTGAAACATCGACAATCTTATCTCAATAATGTTGCATCACACCCACATCACTACGAATGCAACAAACAGTTGGATTTGTGAGATGATGCCTTCACATCAAAAGAGAGGAGGTACACCGATCATACCTCTTCCTTTTTTGCATAATGGCTCTTGTCGAGCCTGGTATACTTTGCTCTTTGCGACCACGAAGCCTACAGTGGGCAGACTGCTTTTCCGGTTAAATAAAGAGTGCCATCAAGACAAAGATGGGTATCCCCAGGCGAATGGAACTAAATGGGAGTGGGAGGAATATGGACCGGACAATATTTCAACGCCATATATCTTCACCAACACAAGAGACTCATCCAATGCTGAATATTTTGTCATTTCTGTTACTCAAACTCAAGCAAAACTATGTGTACAGAGCATTGGACATATCCCTGTTGGGGTCAGCGACTGTATTACTGTGTTGAATATAGATGGCTTAAATAATAGTACCTTTTTTCAGCCTCACATAATACTTATTTCGTGTGCGGAAATCGTGGATATTATCGACAGGCATGTGTTATGTATCATTTTTATTGCCCTCTGTGTGTCTGGCACCTCCATTGTATCATCAAAATCTTAAACTGTTTAACAATATTACTGTCAACAGATACAAAAGAACTTTGACTACTGATAGCATTGACCAAACCGACACTAGCCTACAAGAATATATAGATTTTAATTTAGGATTGTTCTTTTTTGTGGGTGCTGCATTGAACAGCAGAAAAGTGCGACGATTGACTAGAGTAGTGGAAGCTGTAACAGATCAAACAGCTGTAGCTTTAGGAAACATCACTGAAGAATTGCAAATTGCTAGAATTGTGGCTTTGCAGAATAGAATGGTGTTAGATGTTATGCTAGCAGATAGAGGTGGTGCAGGTCGTGTTATAGGTAGTAGCTGCTGCATGTTCATACCTGACCACACCCCATCCATGTACAAAGCGATTAATAAACTTCATAAAATCGCCGCAGACCTTCACACGGAAAATGGTACATGGACTTTCACAGGATGGCTTTGGACTCTGATTTCTGCCTGGGGCTGGAAGGTATTACGAGCCCTATGTATAATAATTGCAATAATCTTCACTTGTTGTGTATGTATTCAGTGCAGTCCGATGATATGTTCTGTGTGTGTTACTGCTTGCTTACCAACCAAAACCAATATTGCAGAAGTCAAAATGCAGAATGATTTGAAAAAGGAGATAGCTAGCATGATGGTCATTGATATAAGCGATGAATATCTAGCTTTTTCCAGGAAGTCGAATGTCTTCAGCTAATGCTGAAAGGTTCATCTGTTGTAAATCAACGGCAATAAGGTTAAGCATTAGCAGAAGATATGCTTTGTTTAACCATTATCGTATCAAATGTGCCGACTCCATTTTGTATTTGCAACGGCCATTTCGTATGCCATACATTGGCATGTGCTCGTCATGTGCTTTGTCCTACTTTCTTGTTAACTGCACCTGAAGTGTGCCCGACAACAGGTTATATTTAGCATTCCCCGCTTCCAGCATGTCCAGACATGTGCAGTAGGGTCAATGACCGTTACTAATTGGTTCCAAACAGGAATGTGTTTACCAGTTGTCGAAGACTGTTAACTCCGCCCACCTATCGATTGTGCCTTCCAATATGTCCTTGTATGGTCATGAAACTGCTCTTGTCTTCTGTACCGTCTTCTTTTGAGCCCCCTCATTGTGTATAAAAGGGGCCATGTGCTTTAGTTCGGTGTGCTATTCGATACAATAAACTTTGCCTTTGTATTTTCCAGTTTCATTGCCAACTTCTTCCTAAGGTCTGAGGACTCTGTGTAGAGAAGGGCGAACCCCTTGCACTAAGTAGGCCTAGCTGAGGTTTGCTTACAACACAGGGTCGGGCTCAGGGTCCATCCCTGCGGATGACTTTCGAATAATGGGAGCCCTGCCTCACCTGAAAACTACGCTCAGACAAAAAAATGTCATCCAACTCATGGCACTGCCAGACACACCTCTTTTCTCAGACACTGCACCAGAGTGTGATGGCATCAGTGTCAAAGGCGGCACTTAAATCCAACAGGATTAAGGCCGCCTTCTGACCCTCATCCACATATTACCTGATGGTTTAAGTGGCAAAGAGCAAGGCAGATTCCGTCGAGTACAGGCCCGGAATCCGGACTGAGATTGATGCAGGAGATTGAATTTTCCAATATGCGCTGTCAGCTGCATATTTACCACTTTTGATCCGCAACCTTGGTGAAGTACAGTAAAAGAGAGATGGGGCGAAGATTATCCAGTTAATCTGGGCCAAAATAAGGTTTCTTGGGCAGCGGAGGAACACCTTCCTTCCAGCATCCTGGCACTGTGCAAGTCCTGAATGAGGATTCCACCAGGTGTCTGATATATGGCTTCAGGATATCTAAGTATCCTCTCAGCACTTTAGGGGGAACCAGGTCTCTACTAAAACAGATTTTAATTAACTGTTCTGGGGGGGGCACAGTAACATTCTTCAACCCTTCACCCTCCCGGGCATACTCTATCTCCTCCACCACCTCTTCTCCTACTCGGGCGGAGGAAGGAAAGGTGGAATATATTTTCGCCACCTTGTCTGAGAAAAATTCTGCCACGCGGTTGCATAGTTCTTCTTAGCCCACAGCCGGAGCAGCTGACGTAGCTAAGGAAGATATCTCCTTGTAAACCCAAAACAGTTCCTGTGTAGAGTTGTCCGCCGACCCAATTCTCTCCAGGTAGTATACTGCCTTTGCTCTTCTAATGAGCCCATGGGAGCTCTTCAGTGCCTCTTTATACTCCCTCCTCCCCTGATCAGAGAAGTCTTTCCTCGACCGCCTTTACAGGCGTTTGCAGTCTGATTTTGCCGTTCTCAGGACTGCTTTATACCAAGGAGCAGATTTTTGTGCTCTACCTGCTATTTTTTGTGACCAGGGGGCGCTGCTGTCTAGGGCCTCCGTAATCTGCCTGTCCATGTTTATGCCCACACTTTCAGCATCTGTGCCTCTAGGTAGACCCCCTGCGAAAGGCCGTTACTAAACTTTCCCTGCGAGAAGCCCACCCACTTCCGGCACACTATGCCCCTCTTCACTTTCTTCTGTGTCTTTGGCCCAGGCAAACTCATAGAAAACGGGCCCAGGAAATGGTCTGTCCATACAACAGGGAAAGGTGGATAGACAGCTATATCCTCCCAATTCGCAAAAAGAGGATCCAGCAGATGGCCACTGAGATGGGTAGGGGAGTCAGATATTAACCTAAGTTTTAGAGTGGCAACTTTCCTGGCATAGTTCACCCGCTGCCGTACAACAAGCATCATCAAAATGCAAATTGAGATCACCCAGCACTAAGAGTTTATCAAGTTTAAGTTCAAGAATTTGTATAGCGCACTACTCACCCAGAGGGTCTCAAGGCGTTTGGGGAGGGGGTTCATTATTTATCGAATAGCCAGGTTTTAAGTTCTTTTCTGAAGGAGATGTGGTTCTGTGTAAGGCGGAGGTGAGTGGGGAGGGAGTTCCAGGTCTTGGCCGCCAAATAGGAGAAGGATCTACCTCCCATGGTGGATCTTTGGATACGCGGAACTGCGGCGAGGCCTTGATTGGAGGATCTTAGTTGGCGGGTGGGTGTGTAGAAGGATAGTCTAGTGTTGAGGCATTCGGGTCCTAGTTTGTAGAGGGCTTTGTGTGCGTGGGTGAGGAGACGGAATCTTATTCTCTTGTTGACGGGAAGCCAGTGGAGGTCTTTCAGGTGGCCAGTAATGTGATCTTGGCAAGGGAAGTCCATAATGAGTCTCGTCAATACTTTTTGGATGCGTTGGAGTTTTTTCTGTAATTTGGCTGTAATTCCGGCGTAGAGGGTGTTTCCGTAGTCTAGTCGACTCGTAACCAGTGCGTGGGTGACAGTCTTTCTTGTCTCGGTGGGGATCCAATGGAAATTTTTTTGAGCATACGAAGTACGTTGAAGCAGGAGGATGAGACGGCGTTGACTTGTCTGGTCATCGAGAGGGAGGAGTCTAGGATGAAGCCTAGGTTACGTGCGTGGTCTGTGGGTATGGGTGTAGAGCCCAGATCGGAAGGCCACCATGAGTAGTCCCAGGCAGAGAGGGATGATCCCAGGATGAGCACTTCCGTTTTGTCTGAGTTAAGTTTTAGGCGGCTGTTTTTCATCCATATGGCTACTTCTTTCATGCCTTTGTGAAGATTGGTTTTGGCGGTGTTGGGGTCTTTGGTGAGGGAAAGGATCAGCTGGGTGTCTTCAGCGTAGGAGATAATGTTGAGGTTGTGTTGGTGTGCGATGGAAGCGAGTGGACTCATGTAAACATTGAAGAGGGTGGGACTGAGTGATGATCCTTGTGGTACACCACAGATGACTTCGGTGGCCTCTGATTTGAATGAGGGAAGTTGGACTTTCTGGGTTCTCCCAGTTAGGAACGAGATGATCCAGTCCAAGGCTTTTCCTTTATGCCGATGTTGCTGAGGCGTTGTATGAGGGTGCTGTGACAGACAGTGTCGAAAGCGGTGGAGAGGTCGAGTAGAATGAGGGCAACTGTTTCTCCATTGTCCAGTAGTGTTCAGATGTCGTCTCTTGCTGTGATGAGGGCGGTTTCGGTGCTGTGTTTGGCTCGAAAGCCGGACTGTGAGGGATCGAGGGAGTTGTTGGATTCGAGGAAGGCGGCGAGTTGGCTATTGACGGCTTTCTCGATGACTTTGGCCGGGAATGGGAGGAGGGATATGGGGCGGTAGTTTTTAAGTTCAGAGGGGTCTGCTGTGGGTATCTTCAGTAGGGCGCTGACTTCGGCATGTTTCCAACTTTCTGGGAAGGTAGCAGAGTTGAAGGAGCAGTTGATGACATCACGGAGATGGGGTGCGATGATGGAGTCTGCTTTGTTGTAGATGTGGTGGGGACATGGGTCGGTTGGCGAGCCAGAGTGGATGGAATTCATTAGGCGGAGGGTGTCTTCAGAGGTGATTGGGTTCCAGGCGATGAGGTTGTTAGAGGGCGGTTTAGGTTCTGAAGGGGGTGGAGAGGATAACGAGTCGCAGAGGTCTTGGGAGGGAGTGATGTCGTTTGCGGCTGCGGTGGGGTTGGTGAATTCTTTGACAATGTTGAATAGTTCCTTGCTGTTATGGGCGTTGTTGTCGAGTCGATTCTTGAATGCTGATTTCTTGGTGGATCGAATCAGCTGGTGGTGTTTGCAGGTGGCTGACTTGAAGGTGGTCATGTTGTCGGTGGTTGGGTTTTTTCTCCATGTTTTCTCGAGAGTACGGCATAGCTTCTTGGATTTCTTAAGGTCATCGTTGAACCAGGGGGCCTTTTTGTTGTCTTGTTTGGTGTGATGGTTTTTCAAGGGTGCTAATTCGTCAGCGCTGTGAGTGATCCATTGTTTGAATTTGATGGCAGCTTGTTTTGGTCCGATGAGAGGGCGGGTGGGTTCTGGTTGAGCGATGTGAGGAGTTGGTCAGTGGTGATTTTGTTCCATTTTCTCTGGGGGATAGGTTGTGGGGGGTTGTGGGTCGAGGTGGTTTTGTAGCTGAAGTTAACACAACAGTGGTCTGTCCAATGGAGAGCTGTGGTGTGGTTGAAGGAGATGTGTTTGCTGGAGTTGAAGATTGGGTCAAGTGTGTGTCCGGCTACATGGGTGGGGGTGTCAACAAGTTGTTTGTGGCTGAGATTGGCCAGGTTGTCAAGAAGGGTGGTGGAGTTGTTGTCGTTTTTCTTTTCCAGGTGGAAGTTGAGGTCATCTAGTAGAATGTAGTTCTCGGAGGCGAGGGCATGTGGACTGATGAAGTCAGTGATGTCTTCACTGAATTGTTTACGGGTTCTTGGAGGTCTGTAGATGAGGGTGCCTCTGAGTGTGGTCCTAGGGTCGGTGTGGATCTGGAAGTGGAGGTGTTTGGCGGTTGTGAGGTTATCGTCGGAGCTGGTCGTGATTTTGATGGTGTTCTTATGGACGATGGCGATGCCTCCTCCTGTTTGGACGGTGCGGTCTTTTCGGATGATCTTGTAATTGTTTGGGATGGCAATGGCAATGTCGGGTGTTGATGATGCGTTCATCCATGTTTCAGTGAGGAAGGCGACGTCCGGTGATGCAGTGTCGAGTAGATCCCAGAGTTCAGTGGCGTGTCTGTGGACAGAGCGGGTGTTCAGCAGGATGCACTTCAGGTGGTTAGAGTTGGAGCTGTTTTTGGGGTTGGTGGATGTGGTATGGGTCTTAACACTGGAAAATTTGCAGGAGCGGCAAGCAAAGGGACCGTGGGTACGTCCCGGGGCAGCTTCGTAGCAATGTGGTGTGTGTACGGGGTTAAGGCCGAGGAGAGTTGCGGCGTCATACGTAAAGCGAGTGGGGTGGGTATGGCGGGGACCAGGGGGTCTGGCGCTGGGCGCGGCCCAGACGCGGACGGGCGTAGACGGGCTTACCTTTGGCGCACCTTCGGCGCGCATGGGGCACGACCGCTGCGCGCAAAGGCATCTGTCATAAGTGGATAGTGGAGGGGGAGGGGTGAGGGATGGTCAGCTGGGAGGCGGGAGCTGGGCGGAGATCTGGGTAGGGAAGGCACAGAAAGCAACAACAACAAGCACAAAATGGCCTCGGCCAGAATCGAAACCAGATTGGGGCACAGAGGTCAATAACGCAACTCTGATTAAAGTGGCACCGGTAAAATCAGGCAGCAATTAGATAGACAGGCAGCACAGCAATTTTAACAATGTAAGTTACAGCGTAGATAGGCAAATACAAGCGCTACGATTATACAATGCTCGGCAGCCTCTCGGGAAATCTAGCGCTACTGGCAAATACAAGCAATCTAGCGCTACAGGCAAATACAAGCAATCTAGCGCTACTGGCAAATACAAGCGCTATGATTATACAATGCTCGGCAGCCTCTCAGGCAATCTAGCGCTACTGGCAAATACAAGCAATCTAGCGCTACTGGCAAACACTAGGGCTACGATTATACAATGCTCGGCAGCCTCTCAGGCAATCTAGCGCTACTGGCAACTTGCGGTTTCGAGGCAGGCTATGGCAGGCAACAGAGCGAGGTGAGGAGGCAGAAGCTGGTCGAGTGGTGGGCAGAGCGGTTAAGTAAGGTAATCTATGAAAATAGGGGAAAAGCGTGTAGGGGTCCATGAGGTCTATAGATCAGAAGCCCTTTCACAATATAGTTCAGGTCCACCTTAATCGTAAAGATCCCTGCCTCGCTATCAGCAATAGTGATAGAGTTGAGGGCGCATTCAATCAGTGACACTTGTATAGCGCGCTACCTACCCGTAGGGTCTCAAGGCGCTGGGGGGGGGGGGGGGGGGGGGGGTGCCGTTACTGCTCGAACAGCCAGGTCTTCAGCTTCTTCCTGAAGGAGAGGTGGTCTTGGGTCAGGCGCAGGTCGGTTGGGAGGGAGTTCCAGGTCTTGGCGGCCAGGTAGGAGAAGGACCTTCCTCCCGTAGTCGCTCTTCGGATGCGGGGGACGGCGGCGAGGGCGTGGTTGGCTGATCGGAGGTGGCGTTTGGGAGCGTAGAAGTTGATTCGGCTGTTGAGGTAGCTCGGGCCCTGGTCGTGTAGGGCTTTGTGTGCGTGGGTGAGGAGGCGGAAGGTGATTCTTTTGTTGACGGGGAGCCAGTGAAGGTCTCTCAGATGTCCGGTGATGTGGCTTGTTCGTGGGATGTCGAGGATGAGTCTGGCTGAGGCGTTCTGGATCCGCTGGAGTCTCTTCTGGAGCTTGGCGGTGGTACCGGCGTAGAGGGCGTTGCCGTAGTCCAGACGGCTGGTGACGAGGGCCTGGGTGACGGTCTTCCTGGTCTCGGTGGGGATCCACCAGAAGATCTTCCGTAGCATGCGTAGGATGTTGAAGCACGCCGAGGAGACGTTGTTGACTTGCCTGGTCATGGAGAGGGAGGAGTCCAGGATGAAGCCCAGGTTGCGTGCATGGTCTGTCGGTTTGGGTGCGGTGCCCAGGGCGGGGGGCCACCAGGAGTCGTCCCAGGCGGAGGGTGAAGAGCCCAGGATGAGGACCTCCGTCTTGTCAGAGTTCAGTTTCAGGCGGCTGGTCGTCATCCACTCGGCTACCTCTTTCATCCCTTCGTGCAGGTTGGCTCTGGCGGAGGCGGGGTCGTTGGTCAGGGAGAGGATCAGCTGGGTGTCGTCGGCGTAGGAGATTATGCTGAGGTTGTGTTTGCGTACGATGGCCGCGAGGGGGCTCATGTAGACGTTGAAGAGGGTGGGGCTCAGAGATGACCCTTGAGGGACGCCGCAGATGACTTCGGAGGCCTCTGACTTGTACGGTGGTAGGCGGACTCTCTGTGTTCTTCCGTCGAGGAAGGAGATGATCCATTCCAGCGCCTTGTCCTGGACTCCAACGTTGCTGAGGCGCTGCACTAGGGTGCGGTGGCAGACAGTGTCGAATGCCGCGGAGAGGTCTAGGAGGATGAGGGCCGCTGTTTCTCCATTGTCCATCAGGGCTCGGATGTCATCGGTGGCGGCGATGAGGGCGGTCTCGGTGCTGTGCTTGGCTCGGAAGCCGGACTGTGAGGGGTCGAGAGATCCGTTCGTCTCGAGGAAGGCGGCCATCTGCTTGTTGACGGTCTTCTCGATGACTTTGGCTGGAAACGGGAGGAGCGAGATGGGGCGGTAGTTCTTGAGTTCGGTGGGGTCCGCTGTTGGTTTCTTGAGGAGAGCGCTGAGTTCGGCGTGTTTCCAGCTCTCAGGGAAGGTGGCGGTGTCGAAGGAGGTGTTGATGATGTCCCGCAGGTGGGGTGCGATGACAGTGTCGGCCTTGTTGAAGACGTGGTGAGGGCAGGGGTCGGTCGGTGATCCGGAGTGGATGGAGTTCATGGTGCGGATGGTGTCTTCGGTGCTGATCGGGGTCCAGGCGTGGAGGGTGGTGGTGGGGGGTGGTTGTTCGGTCTTGGTGTGCGTTGGTTGGTTGTTGAAGCTGTTGTGTATGTCCGCGATCTTGTTGTGGAAGTATGAAGCGAGGGAGTTGCAGAGGTCTTGTGATGGGGTGATGTCGTTGTTTCCTGCGCTGGGGTTGGAGAGCTCTTTCACAATGTTGAAGAGCTCTTTGCAGTTGTGTGCGTTGTTGTCCAGTCGGTCCTTGAATGCTGTTTTCTTGGCGGCGCGGATCAGCTGGTGGTGCTTCCGGGTGGCAAGCTTGAGGGAGGTCCTGTTGTCCGGTGTGGGTTCCCTTCTCCAGACTTTCTCGAGGGCTCGGCAGTTCTTCTTGGAGCACTTGAGTTCGTCGGTGACGGTGGATGTAATGTTTGAAAATGATTGCCACTCCGCCCCCTCTGCTGGAAACTCTATCTATCCTAGTGATCGCATAGCTCCTAGGTAGTGCCTCTAAGATCTCTGGCGCCGACTCCTCGTCCAGCCAAGTTTCAGAGAGAAACATTACCTCTACATGGCTATCTAAAAGCCGGTCTTAGACCTCCAGTCTATGCTTCCTAAGTGACCACAGTTCAGCAAACAGCAGTTCAAATGAGTGTTTTCCTCCTTCACCTCCCTCCCCACACTAGGTTTGAAAGAGCAGTGTCACAATCCCAGCTCTTACTGCCTTCAGTCAAGCTGTGTCTACACAGTTCAGCTATATCAGGGCGCAAAGCAAACAATTCCAGGGATCCATACTGTTGCTTTACTCTGGCACAACCAGGGGTTCTGGCCCAGGGCCCCATCCGGCCACAGACAGACGCAGAAAAGCTTGCTTTTGGCACGCCTTTGGCGCACCAGTGGCACATCCGCTGCGCGGTCGCTGGGGCATCTGGTTAAATAGCTACCTGCTCCCCGCAACTAGACCGCTAACCGGTCGGCCGGAAGTGCCTGGCTCTCCCTACCCCACCCTCCGCGCAACAGTACTGGTTACTACGTCGGACCGGGGCGGGTAGGAGTCAGGATTGAGCCACGGTCTCTGTTGGCCACAAAGAAGGTAAAACTGCCCCTAACACACTCCTCAAGCAAAATGTACAATTTAAAAAGATGCCAGAATTAAAAATAACAAGTGCACAGGATTTGTTCATTTTAGAAAAGTCAGGCAGCAGGTTGTATCTCCCAGCAGTAAGGGACTCATTGACCTTACTTTGCTGCTTTACACCGCGCCCACTGCTAGGTTTCGATTGAATGGAACACTGTCCCCTTCATTCGATATTACTCGCGGCACCGGACAGGGTTGTCTGCTCTCCCTGCTGATCTTCATATTGACGCTGGACCCTCTGGTTCACCATTTCCAGAAAAGACACCTGCACAGAGGTCAACAGTTCAAAATGGGTCCTCTTTTAATTTCTCTATATGCGGATTATACCATCCTATATGTCCAAACCCCCAGGAGAATTTGGAACTGCTCAGCAGAGGGATTATCCGGTTTGATGTTTTTTCAGGGCTGGGTATCAATATCCCCCTGACGCTGAGCACTATTTATTGGGAATGTGAGTTCCCGCTGACCTGGTGTGAGGAGCCGGCCAAATATTTGGGTATTGAGGGCCACAGAGAAACCAAGCAAATTATTAGACAAAACTACAGCCCTGTGGCACATAACTTGGAGCAGCTGGTCGATCATTGGTTGAGACTTCCACTTCCACTTGCTGGCCGAGTTGCACTTATGAAGATGATTGTCCTGCCAAGGTTTTTATATCTGTTTCACAACTTTGCTCTCCCACTCCTGAACACTTTTTTTACATACTCTGCGTTCTTTTTTTTAAATAAATCTTTTGTGTTAAACATTCTTGACGTAAGGGTACAGATTCACAAAATCAGTAAAGGGATTTAGAGCAAAATCAAATCTACATACAAATACAGCAGCATAATTCAGTGGGAATCACAATGAGGGGAGATCATCAACACCAGCATCATGGTGAGGGGTACATATGTTGCCATGATATGCATTCCAGGGGGCCCAATACTAGACCATGCACTAATCGAGGTCTCTCTCCAAATCTGTGACCGTGGGTGGATGTGGGGCTCCCCCAAAGCTGTGCAATATTTCTTGGCGATAATGCAGCCAAGTGTGATCCATTGCATGGTATAAGTGTTGAGGTTGGTAGGTTCTTAGATGTTAAGGAGGCATCTGGGCTCTTCTGGTTTGACTTCTACCCCCAATGCTTCACTCATGATTTTATGTGTGTTGCATCAATATTCCTGGATCGGCTCGTAGTGCTATAATATGTGTATGAATATGCCCGTTTGTGTGAATCCCCTTCCACAAGAGCCATCCATCAGCCCACCCACGTGTACCAACTGAGGACCAGTTATATAGATTCTGTGCAGGATCTTAAGTTGCACCAGTCTTAGTCACTCCGGGATCGCAACTGTTTGGGAGAGGAGACCGCTTCCTGCCAAGTTTCATTGTCCAATTCGATTCCGTGGTAAGTCCATTTGTCTCGTAGTGCCAGTAGGGGATTTTCAACATTGTTAATGAGTTTCCGTTATGTTAGGGAAATGTCTTTGTCAGGCAAGTGGCCATCCTCTAGTGGGGAGGTATCCAATGGAGTAGAGTTGCTAGGAAATACTGTTTGTAGTGAGTGTCTGATTTGCAGGTACCGATAAAACTCGGAATTCGCCAGGGCATACTGGGTTTGGAGAGCATTAAAGGGCTTCACGCCCTCTGTGCACTAGAGGTCCTTAACATGGGAGATGCCTATTAGATCCCATTTATAAAAACCCTTAGAATTTCCCAATTATCCAAGTTTCTGTAATTCCCGCAGATGTGTGGTGAGAGTCAGATTATTATGCCAGCCGAGCGATTTAGCTGCAGAGTGCCAGATTTTGACTGTGTGATTGGTGGGGCCTGTGAACGGGTATTTGCCTGGTGTTGAGTATAGCACACAGGAGAAGGTCCCTTTGGGAAGAAGCCAGCGATCCATTGGGAACCCCGGGTTGTCAGGGCGACCGTATGTGCAATGATTAATAGCTGTAAGGTGCGCAGCCCAATAATATTTTTTGAAGTCGGGTAGACCAATTCCGCCGTCATACCAGCTGAGTGTCAGCTTTTTCAGAGCAATACGCCCCCTGCCCCCGAGAAGGTCTCGCAGGAGTCCTACAAGCTCTTTAAAGTACGAGTTTGGGACAGGGTCAGCTGAATTCTGCAGGGCGTACAGGAAACGGGGTAGAGACATCATTTTAAATAAAGCTGCTTTGCCCAATGGCAGAGCGGGAGTGACCTCCAGTTTGCTATGTCACTTCTGAGTCTCTGCAGTGGGGGACTAAATTAAGGGCATATCGGACGGAGGAGTTGAGAGTATTTGTAGCCTTCTGTGACTATTGGAATCAGGCAGTTTCAGGGTAAAGGAGGGGTTCCCCCAGAGGACAAACAGAAGCGATTTTTGCCAATTGATACAAAACCCAGAATACCTGCCAAAAATGTCCAATATGTCAAAGACTGCTATCAGGGATCTCTTTGGGGACATGAGATAAAGAAGAATATCGTCCACATATAAGGAGATCCGATCCTCCCAGTATGCCGACCAGTGCATGCTGCGGATAATTACATCCTTAAGGATCCATGCTGCAAGGGGTTGGAGAGCCAAAGCAAACAGTAAGGGAGAAAGGGGGCACCCCTGACGGGTCCCTCGGCTGAGTGTGAAGGGCTCTGACTTCCTGTTGTTCACGACTATCTGCGACATCGGCGCGCTATATAACAGTCGTACCCAATGCCAGAAATTCGCCCAAAACCCAGTTTGGCAAGTACTGCAAAAAGATAAGGCCATTCTAGTGTATAAAATGCCATAGTGGCATCAAATGAGACTATAATTGCATCCTCACATATTGTCGATACTCTGCCCAGGACCTTGTGCAATCTGCATAAGATAAGAGCAGTGTTTCTTTTAGGCATGAACCCTGATTGATCTGGATGTACGAGGTCCCCTAGCACCTTGTTCAGCCTCATGGCGAGCACTTTAGCTAAAATATTTGGTTCCGCATTTAGTAGCGATATAGCCCGATAGGAAGCCTATATCCTATATATGGATTGTAACAATAGTGGCAATCCTCTGGTCATATGGCAGTGAACCCTGCTTAAGGCTGTCCTCGAACATGGAATTCAGATAGGGGGCCAATTTATCTGGTCGAAGTTTGTAAAGTTTGATTGGAAAGCCGTTTGGACCTAGGGCCTTTCCCGAGTGTAGTGTTCTTGTAGCCGTTGCAATTTCGTCAGTGGTTAGGGCACCGTCCATAAACGTTCGGTCTGTGTCCGAATGTGTGGGAAGAGAGACATCTTTAGCACTTTGCATTCTTATCTCATCAGATTGGTCGGGGGAGGAAGACCTAGAGTTAGCTGGGACTCCATGTCCTTACCATATGGGAGAGGTGGTTTTGGGATCCCCAATCTTCAGATCTACTATTTGGTTGTGAAGTGCAGTTTTGCACACTCCTAATATCACTAGGGCTGGGCGGTAAATTCCGTTCCGCTTGCGGAATTTGCGGAATTTGGGTAATTATGCGTTCTGCGGAGAACCCGAAAGTGCCCAAAATTCTGCGTTCCGCGACTGCGAAATTTTTTGCTTGTTCGCGTTTTCAACATGTGTGATTGCAGGATATTTCTCCCCGAGCACGCAAACAGGATTGCGAACAGTAAAAAAAGCACAGTGAACAAGCGATTCCGCGTGTTCGCGGTATTTCTGCATGTTTGCGGAGATTTTTTACCATTTCGCTGAGATTTGTGTAATGCGATTATGCAAATTCTGCCCACCCCTAAATATCACCCAGACACGCAGATCCACTACACTAGACCACAGCCTGACCTGGTGCTCCCGGCGCCCCTCTGTATGGTGCTGCCGCGGGGCTTTACCAGGGATCCCCGGAATATCCAAACAGTTTGCACCACTAGCTGGGCCTGGCATAAGTTGACAAAAGTGACTGGTTTTGGCTCTATATACTCATCAGAGATCCCTGTCAATACTAACCCCTGGATCCCCATTATGGAACAAAAACTGGCACAGCGTACACTCATTACATATTCAATAAATAAGATTGGGGATCTGTTCCCAGGGGGCTATGTTTTTTCTAGCACAGAGGGTGGGAGGTTCAGTGAGGCAGGATTAATGGATCCATTTGTATTTAGCGGGATATGGAGGGCGCTCAGAGCAAATATTCCAGAGTACCCATTGGAGCACAAGTACACCCCTCCACTTACTCTCTTAATCACAAGTTTTGGGGCAGAACACCTAACCTCGAAGCTATTCAAAGCATGTATGTCATTAGTCCCTAGCGGATGTATGATGTTACAACGCGTTATTTTACAACGCAGACCGTTACATCGCAATTTTTACAACGCAGGATCCATTACAATGCATGCCTTTACAACGCATGTCATTACATAGCAGATACTATTACAACGCATGCCATTACAACGTAAGTATAGGTAAGTATATCTTTATTTAAAAATGTAATTAAGTTAATTTAATTAATGTAATTTAATTAATTTATAAATTGTAAATAATAAATTTTAATTAATTTAATGTAATTTAATTAATTTAATTAATTTAACTTATTTAAAATCATTTTTTTTTAAAACTGAACCCTAAAAATACCCCTGTACCCAAAACCCAAACCCAGCCCTAAAACCTAAAAATACCCCTGTACCCCAAAACCCAAACCCAGCCCTGAAACCTAAAAATACCCCTGTACCCCAAAACACAAACCCATCCCTAAAACCTAAAAATACCCCTGTACCCCAAAACCCAAACCCAACCCTAAAACCTAAAAATACCCCTGTACCCCAAAACCCAAACCCAGCCCTGAAACCTAAAAATACCCAAACACCCCAAAAAGTTTTGGTGGCGAAATGAGGTACAAACTTACTATAGAATTCCGCCATACCTAGGAAGGAACGGACGTCGTCCTTGTTCCTGGGAGTGGGTGCTTCCTTTATGGCCATTGCATTCGCCTGTTTGGGTGCGATTCCTTTGTCACTTATTTCATGGCCCATGTATGTGACAGATGATACTCCGAACTTGCACTTGTCCCACTCTGCGGTGAAGCAATTTGGTCTTAGTATGCACAGCACTGTGAAGAGTTTGGCGTCATGATCTGCTTTGGTTCTTCCCATGACTAGGATGTCCTCTTGGAAACACTGCACCCCTTCTGTGTCTCTGAAGAGCTTATGCATTAATTTTTGGAAGACAGCTGCGGCGGATGCGAGACTGAATGGCATCCGCCTGAATTGATAGCACACAAACGGTGTAATGAACAAGGTCAGTTTCTTGCATGTTGGGTGTAGTGCGATCTGGTGATAAGCAGAGGTTATGTCTATGGTGGAGAACCACTTGATGCCTTTAGTCATGGCCAACATTTCATTGATCCTGGGCAGCGAAAACGTATCTACCTTATCTATCTGTTTTTGTTGAGTTCTTGAAAGTCAATGCAGAGGCATACCTTTCTGTTGGGTTTCCTGCTACCACCAGGGGCATCAGCCACTCTGCGTTCTCGTTCGGCTCTATCACTCCGTTGTCTTGTAAGCGTTGCAGCTCTTGCTGCTCTGCTTCTCTTCTCTGCTCTGAAAGGGGATGTTCTGTACTTTGTGGCTCACTGGTTTGGCCCCCTACTTGAGGCATATTTTGTGGGTGAATTTCATCAACTTGCCGATGGTGCCCCCGAATACCATCGGGAATTCAGTCTTCCACCGATCAGCTTCATATGTTTGTGCAGGGCTCATCATTAGGACTTGCATTGTTCCTCCTGGGTTTAGTTGAATTCCTAGTTCTCCTTGATCTACCCATCCTAGGACTGAGGGTCCTTTCTCCGCCACATAGAGCTTCCCTTCCGCCCTGCGGCCTTTGAATTCAAATTGTAGGGGGTGGTACCCCACCATGGGAATGGGTTCTCCTGTGAAGGTAACTGGATGGATGTCCGAGGCATGAAGATGTCGGCCCATGGTCCACGCAAAGTCTCTGTCCCAAATGCTATGTTGTATGATAGTGTATGGTGAACCTGAGTCGGTGACCATTGCAACTTGGACCCCCCCTATTGTGAGTTTGCACAGCTGTTTCCGTGTCCTGGAGAAGTCTATGCCTAAGACTTGTGCAAAACGAACAGTTGATGGACAGAATGCAGAAGAATGTCATTCATTTACCCCAGTACAGAGATTTGGGCCTAAATCCATCGGTTTTTTGCACTCCGCACCACCCCAGTTCAGACATGGCCATATGCAAATCAGCCTTGACCCTGTGCCTCATGGGAACTGTCCAGCCCGAACTGCCAAGCCATGTCTTCCCTGGACCGGAATCAAGCATCCTAGGACCGGTTTCTGGCTATTAGCCGTCTTCAGCCAGGATAGCTTGACTCCAGTGGTGTGGAGAGCACGGTACTCACGTCTGAGCATGCCCTTCCCAATTGGGGGTGACAAATGCAAAACCAACAGTTTATGGACAGAATGCAGAACAATGTCATAAATTCACCCCAGTACAGAGATCTGGGCCTAAATCCATCATTTTTTTGCACTTTACACCACCCAAGTTCAGACAGGGCCTTATGCAAATCAGCCTTGATCCTGTGCCTCATGCGAACAGTCCAGCCCGAACTGCCAAGCCATGTCTTCTCTGGACCCGAACCAAGCATCCTAGGACCGGTTTCTGGCTATCAGCCGTCTTCTGCCAGGATAAATTGACTCAAGTGGTGTGGAGAGCATGGGACTCACTTCTGAGCATACCCTTCCCTCTCGGGGTGACCAAGACTTGGTCATCTATGCACAACACACTTTCATCGTCGTCTTTGCTTCCTCCCTCTTCTGTCTCTGACTCTTGCCCCACATATCTGACTGCACTTTTCTTTGGTTTGCGCCTACAGACTTTCTTAAAGTGTCCCATGATCCCACAGTAGGAGCCTTTGGTTCTGAAGGCTGGGCATCGTTTGTCGGTGGCTGTGTGTGTCCTATTGCCGCATCTGTAGTGTGAGGCTGGGTTGGGTGTGAATTTCTTGGGCTGCTGAGAGTTTTCTGTGTACGGCTGCTTCCGCTCCTGGGGGGGTGGCTTCTGTGACCTTGCTCAATGTGGCTTTATGTGCATTGTCTTTTTTGGCGGCTTCCGAGCACTGTTTTGAGAGTTCCGCCTTTTTGACCATGGCCACTATCTCTTTGAGGTGCGCTTCTCCGCTGACCTATAACTTCTCTAGAATGGATGTGTGCACTGTATGCATGATGATCTGGTCCCTTATGAAGCCATCATGGAGTCCTCCGAATTTGCAGGTGACCGCCAAACTCTTTAACGCCGCTATGCAGTCATCCACTGATTCCCCTTCGATCTGTTTCCGTTGGAAGAAGTTGAAGCGGTCTATCACGATAAACACCACTGTCTGATAATGGCCATCCAGGTCCACGTCTTCATCGTCTTGAGGTCTGGTCTTTTTTACCAAGTTCATGCCTTCAGGACCCAAAATGAGTAGTAGGATCTTCTTTTTCCTCTTGCTCGAGTAGGCTTCGCCCCCTTCATCCTCTAATGCTGACAGGTAGTTCAGGAAGTACGCCTTCCAATCTTCCCATTTCATAGCCAATTCTTCCGGTTTTGGTAGAAAGGGGACTGGTCTGGCTGCAACTGGGGTGGTGTGTTGCTGGGTCATCGCTGCTCCCCTGATGGTTATGTCAGTCCCTGCTCCCTTCTGGCCAGTATTGTGGTCCTCACAGCTGCGCGGCATCTCCTTCTCTATTAGGCGCTATGCCACCTTCTCGTGAGTCTGTGTGGCTGCTTATGGTCAACAGGGTAGAGTCTTCTGGGTCACCACAGCACCCTTTGACCTGTGGGCGTTACCGCTCCCACCCTTGTGGCGTGGTACACAGTTGTTGCCTCCTCTGCTGGAAAAAGGCACTGCTACGCTGCTGTCACATGTTATATCAGGGTTAGTTTTCCACATAGGTTACACGAAATTACACTCAGCATGGAGCGAGACATACCAGGAAAAGTGAAAGCACTCTTTTGGGAGCGACTTTTTAAGGGTTATAATATACTTCTGGCTGAACAAGACTGGCCATCAGAATTTATCAGGGAGTACCCACATGGCGAAGACATCATTACACCAGCCTTCTCGAATCATATTCCAATACATTTAAAATATACTTATGCTAGGAAATGGGCAGTCGTCCAAGCCCCAGCATTATCCAAAAATCATGTAGGATGGGATGAGGACTATTCTCATCATAAAATCTAGTTGCACAAATGCAGAATCCAGTTAAGCAAGAAGCTAAAAAACAGGTCAAGGAGATCATAGATCAACTTGAATACCAAAGGGTGACTGAAACATGCACCTCATCAATGCACAATCCTTTGTTTCCTGTCTCCAAACACATACATATCGTCTAGTTTTGGATTAAACACACTTAAATTCTTATTGCATAACATTTGCAGTGCAAAATGCACACAGTACAGCATTAATGAATACCATTGTGCGTAAAAAAAATAAAGCCACATTAGATATTTCTAATGGTTTCTTCTGTCAAAAAATTGCACCGGAAAATAGGTATTTGGCCGCTTTCTGAATAATGGGGACACAGCGTCACTTCTGTCGTCTCCATCATGGATTCAAGAATAGTCTTGGGTTATTCTTAGCAAGGGTAACAGAGTTACTACAAACTTATGATGACCAGGCATTGTCATATGTTGGTGATATCTATCTGACAGACGATGACTTGGATTGGCAATGGAACAGGGTGAACACCATTATACTGGGCTTTGCCTCTGAAGCGTACGCATTCAATTAAATAAAATTCAAGAATTGCCCATCTCAATGTCCTTTTTCTAGGATATGAGCTATCAAGTGAAGGCAAAAGCCTGGCAACCAACTTTCTAGAAAAGTGTGCACTGCTCCAACCTCCAGAAATGCTGAAAAAGTTACAGTTGATTCTAGGTTTCCTGCATTTTGGAAAAACGTACATTCAAAACTATGCAGAAAGGGGTAAACCTCTCCACAAATTAATCAAACATGATTTTAAAATCATTCATTGGAAAAGAGAACACACAGAAATTTTGTGTTCACCCCAACAAGACATGTTAGCAACCAAACATTTATAAACACGTGTAAATGTACTCAACTTAGTGATCCGAATCATTCCAGGTCAATGCAGATTCACCTACTTAACTTTTAACAAAGGTGAAAAAGTACCAATTGCATACAAATCACATTTGTACACACAAGCAGAAATGAAATTCACTTCTACAGAAAAAAATTCTGACAGCTGTTCAAACCGCTGTAGAAAGAGAAAGAGCCCTAGCACAGGGGAAACGGATTATGGTCATAACTCCAATACCTGCCAGTGACAAAAGCAAGCTTTCCAAATACAAAAGCTTTACACCTGAGTTGGATACAACTGGTTAATTATCTTACTGCAACTGATGTTGAATACGTTGTTGATCCTTATTTGAAAACACAAGCATTTCTACAATATGAACAAGAATGTCCTCTGCCTACTGAGATTCTGGCTCTAGACCAGTATGAATGTATAATTTATACTGAAGGATCAGCACAACCCGCTTCGGGGGTAAATAAGCTTATGGTGCTGCATGCCCAATCGTTAAAGTTCATATGCGCGAGGGCAAATTCAGACCTATGGTTACAAAAACGCAATCTCTAGGAGATTGTACCGCTCAGCGAGCAGAACTACAAGCATTCAAAATGGCACTTGAAAATACGGATCGAGAATTCCCCACATTCATAGTGTGCGATTCCTTCTATTGTGTCCAATCTTACAATGAATATTTACAGAATTGGCTTCAGAACGGATTCAAAGACGTAAAAGGTGGCACAATCAAGCATAAAACGCTTTGGGAACAAGTAGTTCAGTTACGAGAAGGACTACAAAACACTTACATGATACACATGCTGAGTCATCAACGTGATGGCGTTCACGTTGAAGGGAATTCATTGGCTGATGAAGCCACAAAGACAGCTGTGAAAACCGCTTCCGTAGCTGCAATCACTCGTTCAAAAATCAAAATAGACAGTGAAATAATGCTGGCTGTCAATGCTACAAGCAAAGGCAGCGGTGCAATGTTACCTAAAGGGTTTCCACTCAAATACTCATATATAACTGATACAAACATTGTTCCATTTGCTTGAGTCTCTGGAGTGGGGGATAGGGTAATTCCAAACATGGAACATAGATTAGGACTAATCCTAGCAGCACATGACGGGCTCGCCTCCGCTCATGCAGGTGTTTCCCCCAAAGTATCGTTATTAAAACAGAGCTACTGGTGGCCAGGCATTAGCAAACAAACAAGAAACTATGTTTTGGACTGTGAAATATGTCAGAAGATGAAAGTATCTACTGTGAAAAGTCCTGCGCAGACGCCCCTGTTAATTTCAGATAAACCATTAGCTTGTGTTTACCTGGACCACTGCGGTCTCTTACAAAGTGATGGTTACGATAAATATATAATGGTCGCAGTGAACTCGTGTTCAAGGTTTCTTTGGATGTGGCCTCAGAGCTCGGCTGAGGCTTGAATTGTTATAAAAGATTTGCGAGTCTTTATCGGCTCCAACGCAATTGGCACGCTACATTCTGACCAGGGTCCTGCATTTAGCTTCGAGCTTACAAAGAGACCATGGCCAGTTTGGGCGTTGCATTGTGGTATTATTCTTCATTCCATCCTGAGGAAAATTTGGTTGTGGAGAGAAAAAAACAGGACATAAAGCAATCCATAACAGCTAGGGTATTAAGTTTGGGTGATGGGTGGGTAAAACATCTAATAAGTGTCCAACGTAGTCTTAACAACTTGCCAAGAAGTTCTCTAGGGAGTATCACTCCATATGAGGTCGTCTTAGGGACAGAATGTTGGTCTTGGACCTTAATTGTCACACATCAGTGGTAGAAAAAAAGAAATTTGATATCAAAGATCGTTTGGCTGTTTTACAGGACTTAAAGAACGAAACAAAGCAACGTGTTCCTGAAGCCAACGTCCACTGGGGAAAAACAAACCTTCCCAGCAAGGCCTGTCTGGATCCCAAAGCTTTATGATCTAGTCAGAGAAAAGATCGTGGACAAGAAGGAATTTGGGCCTTCTTACAGACAACCAGTACCACCTGTCCTAGCAATCAACAGATAAAGAACAGTTTTGCTGCCGCCCCTTGCTGGTAAAAAGGAGAACAGGTTTGTGCCTATCGACCTGACCAAACTACATTATGTGGCTGATACTAAGCAGTAGTCCAAGTGGACTCCGACCAAGTTGCAGATGCACTCCTCTAGCTACAATCCAAGAGGTTCAAACTGAGAGACTCATCAAAATTGAGGAATCTGCAGTGAGAAAAGAAGGACTATGCAACAAAGCTATGGAACTTGTACTTCTTGAAACACCTGTCTACAATGAAGTAACAAGTGATTCCAGTGATTTCAACAAATCCGGATGCAATCCCAACCATTGACAGAACTGCCTCTGGCTATTTCATTAACTTTGATATGTTTTCTGAGGATCCCAGTTAACCTGAAATGACGCCAGCAAAAACAACTTTCAAAGAACAAGCAACTGACTTTTTCCATCACCTGGAAAAGACTTATCTAATTTCACCATGGATTGAACTTTGAATTGTGTTGGGAATATTTTTTCTTCTACTTTGGTTAGCTCTGGTAATAACTCTGGATATGCTGATAAATGGAAGATATGTCAAAATGGACACAGCAAGTAAGAATGTCAATTTACTCCTCAAACCACATAAATCATCTCATCATGAACAAAAAGACTTGTCAGCAGTAAACATCACAGCTGTTCCTATACCTGGTGGAATAGCTTCGGACAGAACAGAATATGATATTTTTGGTCAATCGGAGCTGTTGAAGTTTTCACACTTATTCAAGATTTCATTGAGTGACTTTGTTTAATCTAGGACCTTTTCTGAGGATTGGAACTTTGAGATTGTTATTAATATGATGTCAGATCTAGAAATGTCTGCAGTATTCACAAATCATGAATATTTAGATGTTTCTTCAGGGTATGAACACATTTATTGTTATAACCATTATGGTCATTATTTCTTGAACAAATCAGCAAATCCTAGAAATGTATTATTGTATAACCAATGGGAACATTGTCCTACACCACCAAAGGGTAGCTCAAAAACTTGTGCTATGACATTTTCATACTTTTCAGGGTTCAATGTATCCAATCCAGAATCATTTTACACTAGGAATGCAAACAAAACCAGACTGAAAAGTATGTTAATGAATACCAAACAGATTTATTCTGCAGCCTTTTTTGCCCAACTGTCTAGACAGGTTTTCGACTTTTGGAAAGGCAACATTGAGCCAAAAACTGTCTGGGGTACGAACGATTGGCAAGTGCAAGGGATAGAAGCTATGTTGACAGCCCGTATAATCCTTGAGCAAATTATGTTTTTGAATGACACTGTTTAATCCCTTCCATGCTCATGACGAGCTCAGCTCGTCATGCAGTACACTGCTTGTGTGCTCATGACGAGCTGAGCTCGTCATGATCCATGGTGTTTAAGATTCCTCAGCATAGAGGGGGAATTGTTGTAACATTGAAGGTGTTAACAGACGTCTTGCATTGGGTTAGCCAAGATCAAAGACATGAACATCCGTCCATACTACACCTACACCTGAGAGTGATAACACATCAGAGGGGGAGGTTGACGTCCATACTATTTTGCATCACAACTGAACAGATCCAGATTTGAATAAATGGTTGATCTGACCCACAGACACAAACAACTGTCAAGATAGATTCGTGAACAAAATACAAGGGTTTAAAATCAATAGCCCAGACCCAAGATGTGTTTAAAGACATTATCCTGTAATAGTAACAATATACAGTGTAGGAAAGCTCTGCCTTGATTGGCTACAAAGGTCTACACTTAAGGATGTAAAGCTACACTTATTGTAGTGTAGTTCTCATATTCCCAATAGGGTCTGCGCATTGGAATACTGTATCCTGTAGTTTAGACTAGGTCTCTACCGAATATACTAGACTTAATTGTGTGTGTGCCAGCCAACTCAGAGGTGACTAGAAACTTTCTCAAATGAACAAGAAGGGTTTAGTTTCTGACAACCACTTAAAACATGACAACTTTGTTTCCCAAGAGTAAGAAATGTATATCTAGAGTCGCGGAAACAATAGATAGTTATTTCACTCAGTCAATTGTGCATGCTTCATTTCACCAGAGGTGCAGAGAAATAGAGAGACGGGCGTTTTCAATAAAAGGGTATTTATTGAACAGTCTTCTTTCTCAAACATAAGAAATGAACTGCTGCAATCGTAATACTTGTGGTAGAGTACCAAGCGTACATTACAAAGAGTATTATAAAATATTATTGTAAAAGCATGATATGGTTTCTAAGCCATAAAATACCTAAGATGCATAAAATACATACAGTGACAAATAATGACTACAAGTACTCAACTGGTGTTTCTAAAATACGCCTACCCCAGTGTACCTAACCTAGGTCTAGTACAAGGGAAGAAGTAGGTGAGGTGTAGCTTAGTTTAAGTATTCTTTGCCAAGAATCTATTCCAAAAGTTTTTTAAGGGTCTAGTCAGCTCCGTACCTTGGTTTAGAATGCAGGAGGTCTTGTATCTCTCTCTCAGGACTCGATTTCCCAGCAACCCGCAAGGGTAGCCTGGAAACACTGGAGCTGGATTTCTCTGCAAGAGAAAAGACAGCGTCGCTCTCAGTGCATCAGCTGGAGGGTCGGCTTCCTTCGGCACTTGCTGCAGCAGGGCATCGAGCAAGTAGATAGTCGAACTGCTCCAAACCACTGTGTGTTTGTTTGCACAATGTATGTGCATAAAAGTACCTTGAAGGTGCCGAGTTTGACGTAAGATTGGACATAATAACGTCATTAGAGACTTGATTCTCTGAAAACTCCATGATTTCTTGGATAAATGAGTATACATGCAGGGGAAAGTACCTGACTGCTGAAGGCGGGTTTTTCCAAGAAATCATTGTAGATTTTCGAAACTAGTGGAAGTAGCCAAGCCGTATTAGGATTACTTGAGCTATATCTTAATATGGTTGTCATTTCTATGCCTATATTAGGATATGATATTTTATATCTATATAAGGGCATAAATCGGGAAAATTACACTCGGGTCCTAAAACGCTGTGTGCAACATCAAATCTTCTAAGCTGGCAAAGAAGCCGTCTACCACAGTTGGTGAAAGTTGAACTACTTCTTCAAGTAGATCAAATGTGCGTCATTCGCATTAGCAATGTTCGATGTAGATGATACCTGTGTGCCTGATGTTCCACATACCTCACCAATAGCTGGTGAGATCTCAATGAATGCCGTCATCAGGATTGGCAGCCGTTGGGGGCAACACGATGCATGAGTCGTTACCGGACCTAGCAAGGTGTCAACATCCGATTGCAGTACTGATGGAAGTGTAAGACAGATGTTCAACATGCATTCTTCTCCGCAAAGCAGGCATCATACAACAGGTAAGATTCAATCTTGCCAGATTGGTCTGAATGAAAGGAACCAAGTGGTATTCAGATCTCTCAAACGAGCCAAGCCAAGAATCTGTGTAATGCTTTCACGATACCGCATGGCTATGAGGGCTTGTTCCATGGTAGTCTCGGTATCGTTGGTAACTGGACTTGCCATATCGGAGAAGGAGAAATAAAAATAGAATTCCTGCTACGAGTCCCAAAACTAGAGGCAGACCACCGAACACAGAGCGCACGAAATTTGGAAAAATGCCAAGGACTGCTTCAAATAGTGTTAACAGTCCTTAAAGAATCGTCTTAAATACATGTGCAATGCCACTGGTATCAGACATGTTTAAAATTTGACCTAACATTTCCGCGAAATGTACTGGGCAGTTTGTTGATAATAATGCATGTATCTCTGCAGAAGTCCTTGCAACTTGCATATCATACGTTTCTCTAGACGAGGTCAGTGGCACAGTTTTTTGCAAAAGAATAGCTTTCATTCTGCTTAAAGTATCAATTTGTATAGAAGAGATATTCAGTGAAGGCCATAAATCCGACTCCCTGTGTGTATTACTTTTTTGATACAATACTTGCATACAACAAGTGACCCTGGCCGACACACTAACCAGATAGGATTTTCCTGGCAACATGCCACAACAGCTGTGATCATTGAGCATAACGTAGCTCCCATTGGATAGTTGCCTAAAGATCGGGTTTATCATGGCTGCTGGAGTACCGTGCATGTGGCAAGAAAGGTTATTTAAAGAACCTTTGCAGGCTCCATGTAAATTAATACCTTCACATAAAAGTCTACCGCTTAGTGAGTTTTTACAATTCATTGTACTAAGAAATACCTCCTTTCCCCCACTCCAGCATTTGTGTGTGTATGGTAAAGTCCAGGTTGACTTAATGTATCCTTTACCCAACCTTTCATACAGGCCTGCTGGTATATGCTGTAGACAATACTGAAATTGTAAAATCGTCACTGGTATTGTTATGGTGCCATGTATTATCCATTCAACAACAGGTTTCTCTGAAACAGTTAATGGTAATCTTTCCAGTTTTTTCAATGCTCAGCACCATATAGTCTGCTCCTCTTTGTGCCAAACAGATTTCTTTATCTGTAAGATGGAAGACAGTAAACAATGACGTGGTATTTATTAGACGCCATGGCACATAGCCTGAACGGAGGTTTTGTAACATCGAGCCTAACAGCATTATATAACGTAATTGTGACTGACCATGTTGTAACATTAGCAAATCCTGTTCTATTATGTCAATGGCAGATGATACAATGCTGTCCAAAGAATAAATTCTGGAGGACAGAGTTGTTTACCCATTGTCCACTACAGAGAGTGCTCTCTCTAAATTAATACGATCAGTTTCTCATATTTTTTCTGCAGTTTCCATTTGAGTTATTTTCCAAGCTTCGTTGTACGCAGCGTATATGCCGACGTATATGAAACGTTTTTGACTTTGTTTAAGAGGCCCAAGTAAAAAGTTTCGTAAGTCAAAGCCTTCTTTAAGTAAAGTCAAGTGTTGTTTAATTTCTGGAAGTGTGGATTTCTGTAGCCAATCAAGGCATAGTTTTCCTACAATGTATGTGGTGACTATCTCTGGGAGAATCTTGGATCTGGCCTATCCAATTTGAACCCTTCTGTTTTGTTCATGAATCTATCTTGACAGTTATTCGTGTCTATGTGCCAGATTAACCATTGTGTCCAATCAGGATTTTTTCTGTTGTGTTTTAAAATCTGTTTTACGTCTACCTCATCATCCGAAGTGTTATTACTGTCAGGTATAGGTAAGGACGGTTTGTTTAAATCTTTTATCTTAGCTAAGCTAAGACAGGATATTTGCTGACCTGTTTCATTCAAAAATATAAATTGTTAAGGTATAATGCAGGCTCTGAACAAGGCTTGTAAACCCTGCACCTGCCATTTTGTTGTGCCCCAGACAGTTTTTGTCTCAATGTTGTCTTTCCAAAAGTTGTACCCTAATGTAGACAGTTGAGCATAAAAGTTTGCAGAATAAATTTGTTTAGTGTTGGTCAACATGGTTTTCATCCCTGTCTTATTCACACACTTTTCAAATAAAACGTTTCTGGGTTTGTGACATTAAAACCTGTAAAGTATTGGAATTTGTTATAAAATGTCTTTGAGCTGCCTTTTGGTGGAGTTGGACAATGTTCCCATTGATTATAAGAAAAAATGTCTAGGATTTACAGATGTGTGCAAATGATGATGACCAAAATGATTATAACAATACAGCTCTTCATAACTTGTTGAACCTTCTAGGTGTTCATGTTTTTGAAATTTTGCTGACATTTCTAAGTCTGACATCATGCTATTAACAGTTTCAAAGTCCCAATCATCTGAAAAGTTGTTTGATGAAACAAAATCACTTACAGAGACCTTGAATTGGTGTGGAATTTTCAGCAGTTCCACCGGGCCATAAATGTCATAATCAGTTGTGTCCCATGCTATACCGTCAGGTATAGGAACGGCTGTGATGTTCACTGATGACAGGTCTCTTCGCTAACGATGAGATGACTTGTAAGGTTGCAGTAGCAAGTTGATGTTCTTACTTGCTGTGTCCATTGTACTGTATTTTCCATCTATCATTTGTCCCAAACTCAAAACAAGAATGAGTCATAGTAGCAGAAAAAGTACACCGAACATATGGCTGAGATACCCGCCACCCCCTCTCAACACAATCCCCAAAGAAGGGAAACCGGAAACAGTTCTTGAAGTTTTTGGAAGTGGGAGGGAGTGACCCTCCCGGCCGTATTTATTAAAACAAAAAATTAAAAACATTTAAACATTAATGTACAATTTCATACCACATTGCGATGTTTGGCTAACCTTAACAGATTCTCTAATACAGAGGTTCTCCTAGCCGAACTAACATCCTACAAAACATTTACTTGAAATATTGAAATTGTACATCCTAACGTTTAAGGGCCAACGGCAAGGTCGTAACCGGTGTCAAGATCCCTAACCAGACATACCCCCCCCACTTGGAGGGGCGACAGCACTGAGGCGTACTCAAGTGCAACTAATACCAATTTCCCTTGACTTGACGGGGGCACTTATCAACTCGACGCCAGTTAAAGGTCGTTCGAAGACTCGTGTGAGGTATCTAGAAGGTATCGTAGACCTCCCCCCAACCCCACACAACTTACCGCATCTGCCGTCGCAGATGTCACTGGCCCCGGGAAATTCCCCAGGAGGGGGCTGTAACCCCTCCTACACAGGAAGGGGCCTTGACCGCCTTTCCTCTTCTTTCGGCGACCCATCCTTAGAAGGGACCGCCTCCCCGTTGAGGGGCCAAAGGCCACCTCCCCCGAGCGCTCCCATCCGTGTTGGGTGACGCCCACTCATAGGGATCTTCCAATTAGTGCTCACCGATCATGACCTTACCGCCCGACCAACAATAAATACGACAAATGATAACTAAACGAAACTACATTGGCCACTATGACCGAAAAACCTGTTTACAAATGGACCTTACAACCGAAGTTCTTTAATCACAAACTTGTAAAATTAGACCAATCTTTATTACACATTCAATATCAACACAACACTACAATAACCTGAAAACGAAATAGAATCATCGATCAAATTTATTAAAACAACTAGCTGTCCTCAGGGGCTGGTGGGTGGGTCAAAATTGGCTCTTCGTTCCGACTCGAGCTCACGTGCAGCGAGGGGGTGCAGCTTCAGAGCACAGGAACAAGAGGATGTCTTCTGGTCTTGCGTCCCTTTTTATCCATCTTCAGGGCGGGCGTAAACCCGCCCCTGCCTGCCCCGAGGGCGTGGCCAGCCGCGTCAGTGTCTAGGCCAGCCCACTCTAGGGCGGGAAAAAAGCGCGCCCCGGCTACGCCGCTTCGGGCATACCAGCCGAGACGCGCCTCCCGCCCAAAATGGCTTCCCGGGGGGATCGAGGCACTCTGCCATACGTTCGGGGGGACCGAGTGGTCGCCCCTTTCCATATGGCTGAGATACCCGCCACCCCCTCTCAACACAATCCCCAAAGAAGGGAAACCGGAAACAGTTCTTGAAGTTTTTGGAAGTGGGAGGGAGTGACCCTCCCGGCCGTATTTATTAAAACAAAAAATTAAAAACATTTAAACATTAATGTACAATTTCATACCACATTGCGATGTTTGGCTAACCTTAACAGATTCTCTAATACAGAGGTTCTCCTAGCCGAACTAACATCCTACAAAACATTTACTTGAAATATTGAAATTGTACATCCTAACGTTTAAGGGCCAACGGCAAGGTCGTAACCGGTGTCAAGATCCCTAACCAGACATACCCCCCCCACTTGGAGGGGCGACAGCAGTGAGGCGTACTCAAGTGCAACTACTACCAATTTCCCTTGACTTGACGGGGGCACTTATCAACTCGACGCCAGTTAAAGGTCGTTCGAAGACTCGTGTGAGGTATCTAGAAGGTATCGTAGACCTCCCCCCAACCCCACACAACTTACCGCATCTGCCGTCGCAGATGTCACTGGCCCCGGGAAATTCCCCAGGAGGGGGCTGTAACCCCTCCTACACAGGAAGGGGCCTTGACCGCCTTTCCTCTTCTTTCGGCGACCCATCCTTAGAAGGGACCGCCTCCCCGTTGAGGGGCCAAAGGCCACCTCCCCCGAGCGCTCCCATCCGTGTTGGGTGACGCCCACTCATAGGGATCTTCCAATTAGTGCTCACCGATCATGACCTTACCGCCACAGGCCGGATAGTTGACCGGCTATCCGGACCCCACACACAACTCCTACCTAAAGGTCATGTTTCAACGATTTCAACCATGCTAAGAAGTCTCCTAAGAGTAACTCATTCCCCACCCAAGACAAATGCACACCATCCCCCAAATACATACTGTCATCATTAATACAGCTATGAGAAATAGAATGCAATGTCCGGGAACGGAACAACCTACTCACTTTATTGTTAAGCTTTCTAACAGAATGGTTCAAAGCAGGAATAGAGATAGCCCCCCGCCACACCTTTCGTGGAATCAAATGGGACCATGCAATCGTGCACCCCGGAACTCTCCTCGCCAACCAACTTACGGTGGAAAGCATTGCCTCCAGGAGTAGTCATCTACCGATGGTGACTAAATCATTACCCCCAACATGCACTATAACTATAGACGGCGGTGACCTTGTCCGCCCTAACAAACCCTCGAAAAATGTTTGAAACTGGTCAATACAGAGACCGCCCCTTCCGTAGAAGGACATCCTGTACCCGTATTCCCCAGCTACGTGAATCATGTCACCTGCTTTGAATACGTCTGCGGCACGCCTCACGTATGAGTGGCCCACGACCCACACCTCCTTTTTCACAGCCGGTGATGTCAGACCGCTGGCCCGGTGTAGGGTCGACTGCATAGTCCGCCCCGCCTCGTAGGCTTGCGTAACTGAAAACCAAACAAAAACAAGAAGCGTGAGTACATTATTACAGCTTCACAACATGTGCAACCGCACGTATCTTTTGTAACAATTGGAGGACCAACGCCCCACTCGTTTCACTTGCTCAACATTAAGACCCCTGGCTGTAGCTTCCGTAGCAGCCCCTATCCGAAAGGAATGGGTCCCAAATTCGCCCGGGTTCAAGCCCGCAGCGGCAATTGACATCGCAAGCACCCGCTGAAACTGAAATTTCGTCAGTGGGGTGGCGTCAGCGTGTCTTAACAAAGTCCCCCCCCATGATGCCACCCTTCGTGCTAGGTAATCCTCTAAACACTTTACCGGACATATGGAGGACCCAGGAATCCTGCGTATGATGACGCAGTCACCCATCCCATCTTGATCAGTCTTGGATTTTACAAAGGAGACAGTCATTGTTTCTCCCCTGATCTGAACGTGTTCCTGGCACAAACCCCCTGCCACATCCAGTTTGTTCCTTGCCACTAGTTCGCTTACCCGCATTGCTCCGTGAAATGCTAGCGTGAAAGCGGCTCGGAACAGCACCGCCTCAAACTGAGATGAACATGTGGCCGGGAGTGTGGCCAACAACTGGGACAATCTATCCAAACCTATCGGGCGCCTTTCATCTACTCTGCGACCCTCAAGGCGTTGCCACCCACGCAGCGCTTTCTGTACAACGAAAGACGCTGTTGGGTCCTGGATAGCATGTGCTTTAGCAACAAAGGAAATGGCAGCACGATGCCTCTGGGCCGTAGCCACCGATTTCCCAGCCCTACGTAAGGACATCAGGAAATTCACTACCCATTCCTCGTGACCCCAAAATCGCTCTCTATCACTCCCCAAAAAGGCTAAATAGGCCCGAAACGCCCCTTCGTATGCCTTCCTCGTCCTTGGTGCTAGACTCTCTCCCACGAGGTGACGAAGTTCAGGGCACCGAGAGACCAGAGAGCTTCGGGAAAGGGTGCCGGCTCTGGGTCCGCTGAGGGGAGGAAACCCGAAAAAGCCTGCATTTGAAAACGAGACAGTGCGTCAGCCGCCTGATTCATCACCCCCGGAACATGTTTTGCTCTGAATAGCACGTTCAATTGCATACATAGTAAAACAATTTCCTTAAGCAGTCTCAAAATCAGTTTACAACGTGCTGCCTGACTATTGATGCAATCGACCACGGTCATATTGTCAGACCAAAATATGACAGAGTGATCTTTGAACCCATCGGGCCATGTTCTCAAGGCCACCAAGATGGGAAACAGTTCCAGGAAAGCAATATTACTCGTCAGACCATTCTCATGCCACCATGTCGGCCATCTTTGTGCCGACCATTTTGTGCCGAAAATGGCGCCAAAACCTATGCTTCCTGCTGAATCTGTCCACAGCCCCAGCTCTTCAGAAGACACGGCTGGTTCATTCCAGACGATTCTACCATTGAAGTCCGCCAGAAATGCTAACCAAATACGCATGTCCTGGCGGATCTCGGCCGATAGTCTCGTGCGATGATGGCACTCTTTAAGGCCGACCATCGCTTGGGCAATTGAACGGGAAAAGGGGCGGGCCATTGGTATTACTCTCAGGGCAAAATTCAACTGTCCCACCAACTGCTGTAATTGTTGCAGCGTAACTTTTGATGCATTTATACACACTTGCAGCGCAGCCCTGAACTTCAACACTTTCTCAGCTGGCAAACGGAAACACCCTTCAATGGAGTCCAACTCGATCCCCAGAAACTCGAGGCAAGTCGTAGGACCCACTGTTTTACCCGGCGCCAATGGCACACCAAACTGTTTCATTAACACACAAAATTCGGCCAAGGCCCGGCCACATTCAAGATCCCCGGCTGGCCCCAGAAACAGAAAATCATCAAGGTAGTGCATTACATCTTGGAAACCTGTTTTCTTTGTGAAGACCCATTGTAGAAAACTACTGAATTTCTCGAAATAAGCACAGGATATAGAGCACCCCATTGGCATACACCTATCCATGTAATAACAACCCTGAAACATGAATCCTAGGAGACGCTGGTCGTCTGGGTGTACCGGGAGCAATCGGAACGCTGACTCGATATCTGACTTCGCCATCAGCGCCCCGGGCCCCAGGCGATTTAAAATGGCTACGGCCTCATCGAAGGATGCGTACCGCACCGAACACACTTCTGGATCGATTGCATCATTTACGGAAAGACCTCGTGGAGCTGATAAATTATGAATCAGTCGGAACTCACCGGGGTCTTTCTTGGGGACTACCCCTAAGGGAGAACAAACAAAATTCTGGACCGGGGGTAAACTAAACGGGCCGGCGACCCGACCTCGAGTCACCTCTTTCCGGATCTTATCCTGTACTACGGTCGTATGCTGCAGGACGGAAAGTTGATTTTTACACTTTTCCACACCCTGAAAGTCCCCTACCGGGATGCGGAAACCATACGAAAAACCGTTCCGCAGCACCCCAGCAGAAGTACGATCCGGGTATTCACTGAGCCAGGGAATCATCGCCAGGGTATCAATTGGGGTAGGTAAAGGCGCCCCTCGGACTATATTAGACCTGTTTGGCACCTCCTCTCCCCCCGTTATCACCCGTTTTGGCTCTGCACGAGGACTCAGGATGGGACGACCCACAACCACTACATTCATGTTTGAATTTACACGATCCCTGGGGTCTAGTACATTTACCTCTGTTGTAATTAAAGCAGAAACCCCTTTTCCCGGTATTGCCGGCAGGTTTCGAGTAATCGTCGGCACCCGTACCTGATCGAAAGGGCGTCCCCGCATATTGCCGGGAGGATTCGCCAACATTACTTCCCACCAACGGCATTTTCAACATTCCTGACTCCTTCATTTTATCCCAAGTCAAGGAATCATAACAATCCCAGGTTAAACTTTTATTATGCTCCTTTTCCTTTCTGAACAGATTATCGTAACAGAACCAATGATTACCCTGGTGCGATGTCGAGTACCCCATGATTCGTGATTGATAGATTGGGAACTCGGAAAGCAACTCAGGTCTACGTTCCCCCAAGATTGATGTAAAGATTCCCCAAGCATTGCCCCAATTGCCGATATTCTCATTCACTTTAAAGGCGGCCATTTTTGCGCGCCAAACACTCGGATGCATGAGATCCTTCTGACTCTTCACATGCTCTACTTCATAATGATCAACAAGCAGTGAGAAAATGTTCACATACTCCCCCGCCCAAATCTTTTCCTTAATTGCCAAAGGAACATGTTGCCCCAACTTTTCTCTCCGAGAGGGTGTTGACTCATCCCTCGCGATCGGCAATGGCCGCTTACCTGCACCTGACGCTGCCTCTGTGGTCGCAATCGTCCCTGGTGTCTTGTCCCCTACTACAGCCGGCACGGGCACCTTGGCTGCTTCCCGTTTCTCACGCAATTGCTTTATCAGCGCCTGCGCATCGACAGCCGTGGCGCCCTCGTTACCTTTACCCAACCACGCTGCCAATTGTGCCGCCAGCTCGGGCGGCATATCATCCTCGGACACGGGGGTGACCACAACGGGAATTGGATTCCCCTCCTTCGGAACGGGAGTTGGAGCCTCGAGCGGGGCACTGGGACCCGGGATGTCTTCACCCGCTGCCCCCCTCCTGGGCCTCTTGTTTTTTCCTCCCGGGGCTGCTCCCGCCAAAGGACGTTTTGGACCCCCTTCCTCATTCTTGTCCACCCGCTTCTTTAGCTCGGACATCTCCTTCATGAGAACGCGCAGCATCTGGTCAGTAGTCATGCGCTTTCCCACCTTCTTCGGCATTCTCCAACAAAGTAACTGTAAAACAAACAAGAACGATTAAAACGCTCAAAATTGGCTCTTCGTTCCGACTCGAGCTGACGTGCAGCGAGGGGGTGCAGCTTCAGAGCACAGGAACAAGAGGATGTCTTCTGGTCTTGCGTCCCTTTTTATCCATCTTCAGGGCGGGCGTAAACCTGCCCCTGCCTGCCCCGAGGGCGTGGCCAGCCGCGTCAGTGTCTAGGCCAGCCCACTCTAGGGCGGGAAAAAAGCGCGCCCCGGCTACGCCGCTTCGGGCATACCAGCCGAGACGCGCCTCCCGCCCAAAATGGCTTCCCGGGGGGATCGAGGCACTCTGCCATACGTTCGGGGGGACCGAGTGGTCGCCCTTTTCCACAATCCAAAATTCAATCCATTTTTGAAACCAGATATGTTTTTCCAAGTTTTTTAAAGAGTTCTGTTATTTTTTCTTTGAAAGTTTTATTTGCAGGTGTAGTTTCAGGTTCACTACGATCCTCAGAAAATGTATCAAAGTTGATGAAATAGCCAGAGGCAGTCCTGTCAATAGTTGGTATTGCCTCCAGATTTTTTGCGATCACTGGAGTAGATTCCTCTTTTGACATGTTTGTATAGTCAGATTCTACATTATTGTAGACGGGAGTTACTTGATGAACTTATATTTGGGTATCAAGAGAGACGAGTTCCATGGCTGTGTTGCAAAGTCCTTCTTTTCTCACTGCAGGTTTATCAAAGGTGATAAGTCTTTCAGTTTGAACCTCTTGAATAGTAGCTAGATTTGGTCATCTGCTACATCTTGGGAGCCCACTGGGCCTACTACTTATTATTGTCCGCATGGTGTGGTTTTACCAGGTCAATTGATACTGTTCTGTTCTCCCTTTTTCCAGCAAGCGGCAGCAGTAACACTGATCTTGTTCCAAGAATTACTAAGACATGTACAGCAATCTTTTCCCTGACTAGATCCCCAATCTTTGGAATCCAGACAGGTCTTGCTGGGACAGGTGGTTTTTCTTCAGTGGTCGTTCGGCTTTGTGTTATGTTACTCAGACTCCTTCTTGTTTCACTTAAGACCTGTTAAATAGCCAAACGGTCTTTGATATCAAACGATTTCTGTTCCACCACTGACGTTTGACAGTCAAGGTTCTGGATAAGCCTTCTAGTACCAAATAATAGTTCATATGGAGTGATTCCCCCAGAGAATTTCTCGGCAGATTGTTAAGACTACGTTGGACATTATTTAGATGTCTGACCCACCTGTCACCCAAACCTAATACCCTAGCCATTATAGATTGCTTTATGTCACGGTTTTTTCTTTCCACTACAGCATTTCCCTCAGGATGGAAGGGACTTGAAAACCGCAATGCAACGCCCAAGCTGGCCATGGCCTCCTTGTAAGCTTTGGAGCCAAACGCAGGAGCCAAACGCAGGACCCTAGTAAGAATGTAGCGTGCCAATTGCGTATGTGCCGATAAAGACTCACAAATCTTTTATAAAAGTTCTGGCATCAGCCGACCGCTGGGGACAAATCCAAATGAATCTTGTCTTAATAGTTGTTGGACGGCGAATATTTATGGCGACGTCTGTGTGTAGAAAGTCTAATGCTGTCTAACAGTGGTGTCTGGACTGGGCTGGCTAAACTGTAGTCAGGTACCTGGTGACTCTCAAAGCTATGATCTCTGTAACAGGTATCACAGTTGAAGTTGAAAAGTTCGAAGCTCATTTCTGGCCACCAGTACATCTCTTTTAATTCTATTGGAGATTTTAGGAGACCTTGATGTGTCAGACCCGCTCCCATATGTACTTCGGGAACCAGAACACTTCTCTTGTTTGGAATTACTCTATAGCCCACTCCAGGGATTCGAGCAAAAGGAACAGAGTTTGCATCAATTATGTATGTATTACCGAGTGGATAGTTTATTGGTAATGCTGCATAATTGCCTATCATTGAGGCATTCACTGCTAGCATTGTTTCACCATCTATTTGAACGAGTGATTGCAGCTACAGAAGCCTTTTGCACAGTTGCCTTCGCGGCTTCATCGGCCAATGAATTCCCTTCAACATGAACGCCATCATGCTGATGACTCAGTGTATGAATCACGTGAGTCTTTTGTAGTTCTTTCTGTAATAGAACTACTTGTTCCCAACGCTTTGTATGCTTAATTGTGCCACCTTTTGAACCCAGTTCTGCAGATATTCATTGCAAGACTGGACGAAGTAATACGAATCGCACACTATGAGTGTGGGGAATTCACGATCGGTATTTTCAAGCGCCATCTTGAATGGTTGGAGTTCAGCTCGCTTAGCTGTACAGTCTCCCAGTAAAGGAGTTTTAGTGACCATCGATCTAAATGTACCTTCGCGCCAGCGACCTTTAGCAATCACGCACACAGCACTGTAAGCTCGTTTACCCCCAAATGTGGGCCGTGCTGATCCGTCTGTATAGATAATACAGCCATAATGTTCTAGAGGCAGACTCTCAGTCGGCGGAGGACATTCTAATTCGTATTGTAATTCGTATTGTAGGAATTCTTGTGTTTTTAAATACGGGTCAAAAACGTATTCAACATCTGTTGCAGCAAAAGAATTAACCCATTGTATCCATCTTGGATGTAGAGCTTTTGCATTTGGAATGCTTGCTTTTGTCACTGCCTTTAAGGCAGGTACAGGTGTAATGATTTTAATGCGCTTACCCTGTGCGAGTGCTCTTTCTTTTGCTACAGTAGTCTGAACCGCTGTCAGTATTTTTTCTGTTGAAGTGAATTTCATTTCAGGTTGTGTGTACAAGTATGATTTGTATGCTATAGGTACCGCCTCACCTTCATTAAAGGTTAGGTATGTGAATCTGCATCTTCCTGGGATGATTCAGTTCACAAGGTTGCGCACTTTGTCGCATGTCTGTAATTGTGTTTTTGCTAACATGTCTGTTTGCACTGAACACAAAATTTCTGTGTGAGTTTGAGTCCAATTAGTTGGTTTGAAATCAGGTTTGATTAGTTCGTAGAGAGGTTTAACCCTTTCGGCGTAGTTTAGAACATACGGTCTTCCAAAATTCAGGAAACCTAGAATTGACTGTAAGTTTTTCAGCGTTTTTGGAGTTTGGAGCAGCGCACATTTTTCTAAGAAGTTTGCTGCCAGGCTCTTGCCTTCACTTGATAACTCATATCCCAAAAATAGGACGTTGATATGGGCAATTCGTGATTTCTTAAAATTGAATTTGTACACTTCAGAGGCGAACCCAAGTATTATGGTGTTCACTCTTTTTAAGTGAACGTCCAAATCATCATCTGTAAGATAGATGTCATCGACATACGATAATGCTTCATCGTTGTATATTTGTAGTAACTATGTTACTCTGGCTCAAAATAACCCCTGACTATTCTTGAATCCCTGCGGGAGACGGCAAAATTGTTTCTGTGCCCCCATTATGGAAAAAGCGGTCAAATACCTGCTTTCTGGTGAAATGTTCTGACAAAAGAAACCATTTGAGATGTCTAATGTAGTTTTACTTTTTTTGCGGACAATATTACTCATCAGTGCTGCACTATGTGCATTTTGGACTGCAGAAGTTTTGCAACATGAGTTTAGATGTCTGTAATCTAATACTAGACGATATGAATTGTCAGGTTTGGAGACAGGAAACAAAGGATTGTTCATTGATGAGGTGCATGTTTCAATCACCCCTTGGTATTGAAGTTGATTTAAGATCTCCCTGATCTGTTTTTTAGCTTCCTGTTTTACAGGATATTGCCTTTGCATTTTCAACTGGATTTTATGGTGAGGGGAATTCTCATCATGTCCTACATGATTTTTGTATAATGATGGGGCTTGGGCCACAGCCCATTTCCTGGCATATGTTTATTTTTTATGTATTGGAATGTGATTTGAGAAGGCTGGCATAATTATATCTTCAATAGGGAAAACGTAGCCAAAGATGCACTTAGTGAACTAACTCAAACAATTGTATAGAGATACTGTTAAGGTAATCCAATCAGCTGCTAGCGTGCACCAGGAAGAAAAGGCCCTGCTATGCCTTTGTACTTAAAGCGAAAGAATGTCCAAGCCACCACCTGGAACAACCTAGTGCACTGCTCAATTCACTCAAAAGAGTGTAAACAACATTTTGTATCAAGCAAAATTAAACATAAGGTAAATGACGCTTGTCAAAAAGTAATACATCATTACCACTGTTCAGTAATCAATGTAACACAATATCATATATTCTGAAGTCTTCAGCTGTTGTTTGGATGCTTGTTTATTCAATGTTCGTAGAGATTGTTGCAAATGTCACAAAATCCGAAACAATGGCATTGTGAGTTCAACTTAAAAATCCCAATGCATTTCGGGCTTCACGAAGCGCCTTCATCAGGGAATCTATAAGGTAATGATTACAAACCATTTTAATTGAAGTACACAGCGAAATTTCATAAGCTCAAAAATTACGGCTAGGAAAACTAAATCAATTGTCAAGCAGTGACCTCTCAGCATGGATTTCGCTCATATAGTGAATAGATACCAAACCACCAAATGGAAAGCAACGAAAGAGAAATTGGAGAGACCTCAGCAACAAAGTTAGAAGGTCCAGGAGAGTGCTGTGGCCCAACTATTAGTGCATGCATGTTTAAACGAGAAATAGCCAAAGATCGCCACTGATGCTGCTTCACCTTTTATGTTGGCTAATAGTATAGCCGAGACCTGTTTGAAATCTTTCAGTAATTTTATAACCAGATTTAATATCGGTTCTGGACCATATTCATTTTGAATCTCTCTCAGAATGTCTGGTATTACCGCCATAGATGGTACACCATGTGTTTTTGTGTAGATTGTAGCAAAACTGTACCTCAAGTGTCACAGTCCTCTACGTGTGGTGCAATCCCCATTGGTAAACAGATTGTTAGAATCCTGTGTTTCTCATGCGGTGTACTATCAGTGAATACTGCCTCTAATAGAGTTAATTTTTGAGCTAACCAGAACGGAATTTGTTCCCGTTTTTTCGGGCAATTTACCAATGACTGACTGTATAGTCTGTGGTGTGATTTTGTTTGTGTTCCGCTGATGAGGGGTGTGCTGTGGAAGCCTTACAGCTGGTTGGACTGTTAAAGTCCACATGACATATTGAACCAACTGCCTGTGTATTTTAATCAGCTGTTATAGCCGAGCTAACAGTTCAGGACCTGTCATTGTTTCAATGTCAGGATGTTCTCAATAGCTGGCTAATACCGGCTAAATTGTTCCTGGTCTACCTAGTGGACCGCGCCTAATAATGTGATTTTGATGTTGTAGGGCGCCATTAAACCAGAGCTGATACTCTTGGTAAGTTAGTGGAATTTCAACGTCCTCGAAAGGAATGTATTCCACTGGAGGTTCCTCTACTTTGTAGTAGTGGTACTCGTGTGTTACTGGATTTGCTGTAGGAAACAGAATCCATGAATAGAATACCTCTGTCTGCCAATATTCATGTGCTTCTATTACGAAGATCACTTTACCACCTCTCGATGATACTCCATTCTCTATAATTTTTATAGTTATGGTTTTCTTTATTTTTGCTGGGATGATTATTGCATCCTGGTCATTTTGTTGGAGATTTATGTCATTTAACACTGCCTGAGCTACTGCTGCAGCTCTCTCCCTCTCGTTGTCACTCATTTTGTTGACCAAGAGTTTGCAGAGCAATTTTAATGGAAACAAAGATTAGGTGCACAATATTTTGGAACACTGTATCCTTCAACGTTGAATAAGCTAAAAACGAATACATAGGATTTTTCCGTCCTACTCAGTTTAAAGCGGATATTTTATCCTTTAACCCACTCCAGTCGTCTCTTGGAGTATTTTACGGGAAAAAGGGGTCTGTGTGAAAAGCAAGACTGAGTTACTCTAGTATCTAGCATTAAATTATCGCCTTACCAAACGTTGGGCGCCATGTAGTGTAGTTCCTATATTCCCAATAGGCTCTGAGCATTTGAATAGTGTATCCTGTAGTTTAGACGTAGGACTGAAGTCGACTAGGTCTCTACCGAATATTCTAGACCTAATTGTGTGTGTGCCAGCTAGCTTAGAGGTCACTAGAAGCTTTCTCGAATGAAGAAGAAGGGATTCATTTCTGACAGCCGATTAAAACATGACAACTTTGTTTCCCAAGAGTAAGAAATGTATCTCTAGAGTTGCGGTAACAATAGATAGTTATTTAACTCAGTCAATTGTGCATGCTTGGTTTCACCAGAGATGCAGAGAAATAGCGAGACAGGCGTTTTCGATAAAAGGGTATTTATTGAACAGTCTTCTTTCTCAAGCATATGAAATGAACTGCTGCAATCGTAATACTTGTGGTAAAGTACCAAGTGTACAGTACAAAGGGTATTATAAAATAATATTGTAAAAGCATGATACGGTTTCTAAGCCATAAAATACCTAAGATGTATAAAATACATACAGTGACAAATAATGACTAAAAGTACTCAACTGGTGTTTCTTAAATACGCCTACCCCGGTGTACCTAACCTAGGTCTAGTGCAAGGAAAGAAGTAGGTGAGGTGTACCTTAGTTTAAGTATTCTTTGCCAAGAATCTATTGCAAGAATTCTATAAGGGTCTAATCAGCTCTGTATCTCGGTTTAGAATGCAGGAGGTCTTGCATCTCTCTCTCAGGACTTGATTTCCCAGCAATCCGCAAGGGTAGCCTGGAAACACTGGAGCTGGAATTCTCGGCAAGAGAAAAGACAACGTCTCTTTCAGTGCATCAGCTGGAGGGTCGGCTTCCTTCGGCATTTGCTGCAGCAGCACCTCTGGCAAGTAGATAGTTGAACTGCTCCAAACCACTGTGTGTTTGTTTGGACATGTGGGCATATTTATACCTTGAAGGTGCCGAGATGACGTAAGATTGGACATAATAACGTCATTAGAGACTTTATTGTCTGAAAACTCCATAATTTCTTGGATAAATTAATATTAATGCAGGGGGAAGTCCCTGACTGCTGAAGGCGGGTTTTTCCAAGAAATCGTTGTAGATTTTCGGAACTAGTGGAAGTAGCCAAGTCGTATTAGGACTACTTGAGCTATGTCTTAATATGGTTGTGATTTCTATGCCTATATTAGGATACAATATTTTATACCTATATAAGGGCATGAATCGGGAAAATTACACTTGGGTCCTAAAACGCTATACAACATCACCTTTACTTAAAGATGGTGCAGATCTTAGGGAATTCTTGTTAGGACCAAGAAAACTGCATGAAAAACATTTCATATATGCCAGTATATATGCACATAACGAAATATGGAACATTATGCAAGCAGAAACTGCAGAACGAATTCGAGAAGTTGATTGTATTAATTTAGAGAAATCTCTCTCTGTAGTTGACAATGGGTTAACGACTCTGTCGTCCATGATATATTCATTGGACAGCATAGTATCTTCTGTCAAAGACATAATGGAACAGGACTTGATCATGTTGCAACATGGTCAGTCGCAACTACGTTCTATCATGCTATTAGGCTGGACTTTAGAAAACCTTCGTTCAGACTATGTGCCTTGGGGTTTAATCAATACTATGTCACTGTTTTCAGAATTCAATCTCACTGATAAACAGATCAAACTGGCACAAAGGGGAGCAGACTATTCGTTGCTGAGCATTGAAAAACTGGAAAGATTGCCGTTTACGGTAGCAGAAAAACCAGCTACTGAATGGATAATACATGGAACAATCACTCTGCCTGTTACAATTTTTCATTTTCAGTAATGCCTAAAACATATACCAGCAGGCACATATGAAAGCTTGGGTAAAGAATACATCAAGACATCCTGGGATTTACTATACACACACAGATGTTGGAGTGGGGGACGTGAATTGTTTCTTAGCAGTTCAAACTGTGAAAATTCACACAGCAATTCTCCCCTTTGTCAGGGTATTAATTTACGTGGGCCTGCGATGGTTCCTCTAACAGCTTATAATGTCACCTGCAGAGTTCACCAGCTGCAATGATTGATCCATTTTTTGGACAACTTTCGGTTGGAAGTGACCTTGTGTTGAACCATTACAGCTGCTGTGGCATGTTGCTAGGTACACCATATCTAGTAACTGTGTCATCCAGGGTCACTTGCTGTATGCAAGTATTGTTTCCACAAGCAAAGACAGTCAGGGAGAAGCATCTGTGGCCTTCACTGAACATTTTTTCTATACGAATTGATACTCTTAGCAGAATGAAAGCCATTTTTTTGCAAAAAACTGTGCCACTGACCTGGGCCAAAGAAACCTATGATCTACAAGTCACAAGTACTTCAGCCGAGATAAATGCCTTTTTGACTACAAACTGCCCTATACATTTCTCAGAAATGTTAAGTCGTATCTTAAACATGTCTGATACGAGTAGTATTGTAAATGTATTTAAGACTGAATTTTCTGGACTGTTAGTATCTTTTCAAGCAGTTCTCTGAATCATTCCAAACTCTGTGCACTTTGTGTTTGGCGGACTGCCTCTCACTTTGGGACTCACTTCTGGGATACTATTTGTACTCCTCCTGCTACGATATGGCAAGCCAAATCACCTGCGTCACCCAGTTCTCCATGGAGCAAACTCTATTGGCGATGAAGTGTCGTGAGCGCATCATCTAAATTTTGGGGTTACCTCGTCTACGAGAATTAAATACCACATGGTTTCTATCATTCAGACCAATTTGGCAAAATTGCATCTTACCTGTTCTACGCTGCCTGCCATGCGGAGAAGAATGTGTGCTAGACACCTGTTGAACACTCCCCTTAGTCATACCAACGGATGTTGATACTTTGCTGGACCCCGTAACGGCCCATGCTCTGTGTTGTCCCCAGCAGCTACCAATTCTGATGAAGGCATTCATTGAGACTCACAGATACAAAATGTTGATGCTGAGGTACGAGCGGAAATGACAGGAGCGCAGGTACCATCCAATTCGAACATTGCTGTTGCTACCAATGCTGAAGGTGATGCTTCTCATCTATGTGCGGTTAATCTTCTAAACGAGGTAATCCAACTTTCGCCTACAATGCTAGATGACTCTTTGTCAACAGACAAAGAAGATTTCACATTTTCTCTAAGCCCTAACACTGACTTTTGATTTTTGTACAGTGTTCTGAGAGACTGAATTTGACCATTATTTTTAACAAAACAAGGTACTAACTTTGGAACTTTTTTCATATGATTAATTGTTTTTTCCAAATTTGTATTTTTCATTTTTTGGCACAAGTAATCTGCTTGTAGTAGAACTATTCATAGAGAACATAAATCATTTGAATACTTCCAGAGACAATATATGACCTTGTCCACAAACAAAAAGTTTTATGTAATCTGACATGAAATGGTTTTGGCCCTTTATCATCTGTATTTATGAGCCATTTCATAAATGTATATTTTTATGATTCATTCATGATTGCATTTCAAAACATTGAAAATATGCTATGAATGAATACTTGCTTTAATGTGTACAGCACCAATGCAATAGGTTGAATACATTATTTACAATGTGTTTGTAACATGCTTTACGCAATGTGTGTGTATATACATTTTTAGATATGTTATCATGTTTAGAATTTAGTAATGTGGTACATACGAAAGGGGACTGGGTGTTGTGTATCGATTTAGATTCCATATGCATTTCCCGATTCATGGCCTTAGATACGTACATGTCACATTGCCCTTATATAGGCATAGAAATCTACTTACATCCGTTCATCTATGTCACAACAACTTTTTGGAAAACCAGACTCTTAAGCTTTAGGGACATCTCCTTGCCTGGATATTGATTTCTCCAAGAACTCATTTATTATGCATGAACATCTATTCCTTAGGGGTCTGTTCATTCATGATTTTCATATGCCCGACTTTTACGTCAATACTGGCATTCCTAAATAACTTAAAGGTATAAATATACCTACACTTGCTATGGCAAAGCACAGTGTGGTTCGGTGCAGTTCGACTACCTACTTGCAAGACGCAGCTCGTCACAGCAAGTACCGAAGGAAGCCAACTCCCCAGCTCACGCACTGACTAGAAGCTGTCATTCTCCTGCTGAGAATCCAGCTCCAGTGTTTCTGACTCCCCTTGTGGGGTGTTGGGTAATCGAGTCCCGGGATAGAGATACCAACCTCTCTCATTCTAAGGTATGGAGTTGATTAGAACCTAGAGAAACCTTTTGCAATTCTTGGCAAAACTAAACCTATGCTAAACCAGCACCTACTTCTTCCCTCATATTAGTCCTAGGTTAGGTACACTGGGGTAGGCGTATTTTAGAAGCACCAGTTGAGTATTTTAGCCTGTGTTATTTATGTATGTATTTTTATATATGTCATAGCAACAGATAATGCTATTACAGTATTATTTTATATTACAGTTTACGCTGTACACATTATACTTCGCATTCTGTCTAATGACTGCAGCAGTTCATATCTCTTGCATGAGAAAGAAGACTGTTCAATAAATCCTTTTTTTGAAATGCCCGTCTCTCTATTTTTATCCAACTCTGTAGAAACAAAGCATACACGGTTGACTTAGTGAAATAGTTATCTATTGTTTCCACAACTCTGAAGATATTGTTCCGACTCTAAGGGAAACAAAGTTGTCATGTTTTTGCAGTTGTCAGAGACTAATCCATTCTTGTTCATTCAAGAAACTTTCTAGTGACCTCTGATTTAGCTGGCACACACCATTAAGTTTAATGTACTCGATAGAGACATACTGACCTCAGTCCTATGTCAAATCTAAAGTGTATATTATTCCAATGAGCAGCGCCTATTAGGGATATAGGAACTACACTACACTGCTGCAAGTTCAGCCATACTGAATTTTGGAAGAATAATGCTTTCCAAGAGAAGAATATGATACACTTTAGAAGAAGCTGTAATGCAATGAGGTGTTGCCCTGCACCTCTTTTAACATGAGTACTCTTCCACTTGACCTCAGAAAACACTGAATAAATGTGTGAGCGGTGCAAAACCTCTCAGGTCTGCCTCTTGAAACTAATAGAAAAAGACAGCGAGTGTGTCCAGTGAATGTGTAAGGATTTTGTCCAATTGGATTGTGAGAACTGAAGTCTCAAACTTTCAAAGACCATCTTGGAGATTCCGGACCCTTGGATTGTGTTTTGAGCCATTTGGACCCCCAGAAAAACTTCAGGAAATAGTTCCAGAAGTTTGGAGCACCTTTGGAAAAAAGCTCCCTTAGGGGACATACTCAACCATTAGAGAAAAGCCAGCAACCTTCCACTGCGAGTTCATATTCCTAAAAAGCTCTGGAGGTCCGACTTCCAGAGTTTGACCAGAAGTTCCCTGGAACGCAAGCCAGTAAACCCTTTCTGAACCTACACTGTTGAAGAGCATTGTGAGGCTTCAGCAGAAAAAACTCCAGAAACATTTTCTAAGTCCGAAGGTAAAATCTTGACCAAAGCCTACTGCAAGGTGCATCTGAGCAGGGCTCCATTGCAGTCTGTCCGAAACTTTGACTTTGTCCCAGTCAAGTGTAATCACATGTCCCAAGGTGGTGCTATAGGTTTCTAAGCACTATATATTGCTAAATTTTTAAAAAAGATTTTGCTAAAATATTTCCTTTTATTATAAATTGATGTGAGATTTCTATTGTGTTTTGTTTTCTAATTATGTACTGAAATTGTGCTTTTAAATGCTTTAAATACTTGTCTTTGGGGGCATAACCAAGATGGATGACGGGAGAGATGTTCTTTAGTGTCTATCCGCTTCCCACCACCAGGCCTGGCTAATTTGTGGAGCTTCAAGCTGGGACCGAGCTACCTGATCAGGCAGGCAGGCTAACCGGAGTGGTGGGGAAGATCGAGGGCCGTACTGATCGTGCCGATGCAGCCTCACTGCCCGGATCCTCAGGCTGAGAGGTGGCCTAAGCGTCGGCACCTATGTGCCCCGACGTCTGCCAGAGTACCTTGAGCGACAGAGCCCTGATCATCCCAGCATCCTGTACCAGCAGAATAGCCGGAGTGAAAAAGAAGATCGAGGGCCGTGTGGACTGCCCTTGCATGGCCTCCTTGCCTGGACTATGGAGCTTCAGGGAGGCCTTTGCTTTGGGGCCTGCGCAGCCGGACATCTCCCGGAGTGCGCTGTCTCATAGCTGCAGCCCCAAATAATTGAGCATTGCCCGGCGATCGCCCCCGATCCATTGCATGTCCCTGCAGGCGCTGGAGCTGACGGAGGACCGAAACTCGGCGCATGCGAGTGCACAGCAGCCTGGGGAGACCAGAGGCGACGGCCCAACCGTGGTGTTCGTTAGCTTCCAGGGAAGAAGGTGAGGCACCAGGGGGACGAGCCAGTGCTTTGAGCAGCCTGAGATTGAGCCATGCGCCACAACCATCCCTGAAGAAGGAGACAGGCCAACCGTGTTGTTTTTAGCTCCCCAGGGGAAAAAGGTGAGGAGCCAGGGGATAAGCCTGTGCTTGGAGCGGCCTGACACTGAGCTGCGCACTGCGCCCAGCCCTGATGGGTCAGACAGCAGGACCCTGATCAACACTCCTCCTGGGTGTCACACAGATGGCAGCAGCCTGCAGGGGTACTGTCCCTACCCTGCGAAGCAGCAGTTCTACTGCCAGAGAGGGGTATGTTAGTATCCCTGGCCCATATTAGTGAGCCATTGCGCCTGAACAGTGTTCTGATCATCCCAAAGCCTGCCCCTTACATCGCTGAACTCTAGGGCCCAGTTAGGAGCTCTCTGGCCTGACCAGGGGTTTTGGTCTAGGGGGAGTTCCCACCATACTGCCACCCATTCATAAGAACATGTCAAGAACAGGTAAACAAGCTCCTTGGCTTATAGGGAGCTATAAACTGTAGCGAGCTTGACCCAGAGCCTTCATGTTAGTGTGACGAGGCCCCTGCGGATGGGCGCGACCCCAGTCCTGCTATCGTAGTGAAGCACCCAAAGCGTGTTTGCTACAACAGGAGTCCCTGAGCGATGGGAAGCACCAGGACCTGGGATGGTTACAGACTAAGGCTCCATCTTCTACATAGGATGTCAGGGAGACGTGGATCACTGAGACGGTGGGGTACGGAGGTGCAGCCAACAGAAGATCTCCTTCTGCCTTCAAATGGTGACCGCAAGATTAAAGAAAGAATGCAATCTCAAAGATGTGTTGCTAAAAACCATCCAGGGGCTCAGGGTATGCGCACTGGAAGGAGACTGAGGGGCTCCCTGCGATCTCGGATGAGCCGATTAACAGCCCATATCTGGAGTCGCTGTTCGCTTCCCTATGGGAGGATCTGCTTTCTTTCAGGAGAGAGGTCGCGCAGGGGCTAAAGGATGCACAGCGAGATCTGGATGGGTTAGGCGAGAGAGTCCCTCTCCACACTGGAAGATCATGAAATGGATTGGGACAAAGAAATCGAAAAACTCCAGCAGGAGATTCTATGATTTAAATATCAGATTCTGGACCTTCAGGATCATATAGAGTAGACTGGAGCACAGATCAAGCCAGAATAACTTCCAAATGTGTGTAGTTGCATCCGGAACAGAGGGACTGGACATCACATCGTACAGGCATAGTCTATTCAGAGCCATCCTGTATGAGGGTCCCAACTGACTTTGATGGGGGCGACTTAAACCTCTTCTTTTTTTTAATCTTTATTTTCAGTTTTATACATTTATGGTCAAAATGCAAGGCACTCAGCGGTACACAGTAAAGGCTTATACGTAAACAAATGCAATGCAATTTACATTGTATATTATATCCCATGACAACAATAGGGAAAGTAATAAAGGAGTAAATTAAGTAAAGACACAAATTATCCCGCAGGGTCCTCACAGCATCTGGCATGGTCCCTCCTCCCGAGCAGGCAAACACTCAAACAGTACAACCAAGATGGATCGCACACCACTAGCCTCTCCTCCGGGTCGCCCCTTAGCACTCTGGTACATGTAGTGCATGTAGATGGACGAGTAAAAAGTAGTTCACCACAGTTGGTGCGAGTAGTTACTCATTATCCCCAAGTTCTCTGGACCCGAGACATGGCCCGGGTTTCGGGACAGTTTCCCTCGTCAGCAGAGCAGTGTTTGGGGTGGATGAGAAGGCCGCCAAGTAACCGTCATAGGCCCTGATGCCTCTCCGGCGCGCAGGTGCGTCTCCAAGAGCTCGTCAGCTCAGGGCTCACGGGAGCCGTTTAAGTACAACCAAGATGGATCGCACACCACTAGCCTCTCCTCCGGGTCGCCCCTTAGCACTCTGGTACATGTAGTGCATGTAGATGGACGAGTAAAAAGTAGTTCACCACAGTTGGTGCGAGTAGTTACTCATTATCCCCAAGTTCTCTGGACCCGAGACATGGCCCGGGTTTCGGGACAGTTTCCCTCGTCAGCAGAGCAGTGTTTGGGGTGGATGAGAAGGCCGCCAAGTAACCGTCATAGGCCCTGATGCCTCTCCGGCGCGCAGGTGCATCTCCAAGAGCTCGTCAGCTCAGGGCTCACGGGAGCCGTTTAAGTACAACCAAGATGGATCGCACACCACTAGCCTCTCCTCCGGGTCGCCCCTTAGCACTCTGGTACATGTAGTGCATGTAGATGGACGAGTAAAAAGTAGTTCACCACAGTTGGTGCGAGTAGTTACTCATTATCCCCAAGTTCTCTGGACCCGAGACATGGCCCGGGTTTCGGGACAGTTTCCCTCGTCAGCAGAGCAGTGTTTGGGGTGGATGAGAAGGCCGCCAAGTAACCGTCATAGGCCCTGATGCCTCTCCGGCGCGCAGGTGCGTCTCCAAGAGCTCGTCAGCTCAGGGCTCACGGGAGCCGTTTAAGTACAACCAAGATGGATCGCACACCACTAGCCTCTCCTCCGGGTCGCCCCTTAGCACTCTGGTACATGTAGTGCATGTAGATGGACGAGTAAAAAGTAGTTCACCACAGTTGGTGCGAGTAGTTACTCATTATCCCCAAGTTCTCTGGACCCGAGACATGGCCCGGGTTTTGGGACAGTTTCCCTCGTCAGCAGAGCAGTGTTTGGGGTGGATGAGAAGGCCGCCAAGTAACCGTCATAGGCCCTGATGCCTCTCCGGCGCGCAGGTGCGTCTCCAAGAGCTCGTCAGCTCAGGGCTCACGGGAGCCGTTTAAGTACAACCAAGATGGATCGCACACCACTAGCCTCTCCTCCGGGTCGCCCCTTAGCACTCTGGTACATGTAGTGCATGTAGATGGACGAGTAAAAAGTAGTTCACCACAGTTGGTGCGAGTAGTTACTCATTATCCCCAAGTTCTCTGGACCCGAGACATGGCCCGGGTTTCGGGACAGTTTCCCTCGTCAGCAGAGCAGTGTTTGGGGTGGATGAGAAGGCCGCCAAGTAACCGTCATAGGCCCTGATGCCTCTCCGGCGCGCAGGTGCGTCTCCAAGAGCTCGTCAGCTCAGGGCTCACGGGAGCCGTTTAAGTACAACCAAGATGGATCGCACACCACTAGCCTCTCCTCCGGGTCGCCCCTTAGCACTCTGGTACATGTAGTGCATGTAGATGGACGAGTAAAAAGTAGTTCACCACAGTTGGTGCGAGTAGTTACTCATTATCCCCAAGTTCTCTGGACCCGAGACATGGCCCGGGTTTCGGGACAGTTTCCCTCGTCAGCAGAGCAGTGTTTGGGGTGGATGAGAAGGCCGCCAAGTAACCGTCATAGGCCCTGATGCCTCTCCGGCGCGCAGGTGCGTCTCCAAGAGCTCGTCAGCTCAGGGCTCACGGGAGCCGTTTAAGTACAACCAAGATGGATCGCACACCACTAGCCTCTCCTCCGGGTCGCCCCTTAGCACTCTGGTACATGTAGTGCATGTAGATGGACGAGTAAAAAGTAGTTCACCACAGTTGGTGCGAGTAGTTACTCATTATCCCCAAGTTCTCTGGACCCGAGACATGGCCCGGGTTTCGGGACAGTTTCCCTCGTCAGCAGAGCAGTGTTTGGGGTGGATGAGAAGGCCGCCAAGTAACCGTCATAGGCCCTGATGCCTCTCCGGCGCGCAGGTGCGTCTCCAAGAGCTCGTCAGCTCAGGGCTCACGGGAGCCGTTTAAGTACAACCAAGATGGATCGCACACCACTAGCCTCTCCTCCGGGTCGCCCCTTAGCACTCTGGTACATGTAGTGCATGTAGATGGACGAGTAAAAAGTAGTTCACCACAGTTGGTGCGAGTAGTTACTCATTATCCCCAAGTTCTCTGGACCCGAGACATGGCCCGGGTTTCGGGACAGTTTCCCTCGTCAGCAGAGCAGTGTTTGGGGTGGATGAGAAGGCCGCCAAGTAACCGTCATAGGCCCTGATGCCTCTCCGGCGCGCAGGTGCGTCTCCAAGAGCTCGTCAGCTCAGGGCTCACGGGAGCCGTTTAAGTACAACCAAGATGGATCGCACACCACTAGCCTCTCCTCCGGGTCGCCCCTTAGCACTCTGGTACATGTAGTGCATGTAGATGGACGAGTAAAAAGTAGTTCACCACAGTTGGTGCGAGTAGTTACTCATTATCCCCAAGTTCTCTGGACCCGAGACATGGCCCGGGTTTCGGGACAGTTTCCCTCGTCAGCAGAGCAGTGTTTGGGGTGGATGAGAAGGCCGCCAAGTAACCGTCATAGGCCCTGATGCCTCTCCGGCGCGCAGGTGCGTCTCCAAGAGCTCGTCAGCTCAGGGCTCACGGGAGCCGTTTAAGTACAACCAAGATGGATCGCACACCACTAGCCTCTCCTCCGGGTCGCCCCTTAGCACTCTGGTACATGTAGTGCATGTAGATGGACGAGTAAAAAGTAGTTCACCACAGTTGGTGCGAGTAGTTACTCATTATCCCCAAGTTCTCTGGACCCGAGACATGGCCCGGGTTTCGGGACAGTTTCCCTCGTCAGCAGAGCAGTGTTTGGGGTGGATGAGAAGGCCGCCAAGTAACCGTCATAGGCCCTGATGCCTCTCCGGCGCGCAGGTGCGTCTCCAAGAGCTCGTCAGCTCAGGGCTCACGGGAGCCGTTTAAGTACAACCAAGATGGATCGCACACCACTAGCCTCTCCTCCGGGTCGCCCCTTAGCACTCTGGTACATGTAGTGCATGTAGATGGACGAGTAAAAAGTAGTTCACCACAGTTGGTGAGAGTAGTTACTCATTATCCCCAAGTTCTCTGGACCCGAGACATGGCCCGGATTTCGGGACAGTTTCCCTCGTCAGCAGAGCAGTGTTTGGGGTGGATGAGAAGGCCGCCAAGTAACCGTCATAGGCCCTGATGCCTCTCCGGCGCGCAGGTGCGTCTCCAAGAGCTCGTCAGCTCAGGGCTCACGGGAGCCGTTTTGTAGTGTAGTTCCTAGTTTCCCACTAGGCCCTGCGCATTGGAATAACATAAACAGTAGTATCGACGTGGAACTGCTTATATTCCAGGCCTCCACTGACTATGCTAAACTTAATTGGGTTGTGTTACCAACTAGCTCAGAGGTCACTGGAAACTTTCTTCTCTGCATAGGAAGTGATCAGCTTCCTTGGCACAGACAAGAAGGGATTCAGCTTTCCAACAACCGTGCAACATGACAACTTTGCTCCTCAGATCAAGAGTCGATCTCTAGGGTCGTGTGAAACAATAGACACAGATTTCACTCAGTCAGTCTAGTGCAGTTTACTTTCACAGTATGTAGAGAATAGAGAGACGGGCGTTTATCAATAAAGGGTTAACATTTATTGAACAGTCTTTCTTCTCATACAAGAGAAATGTATTGCCACAATTGCAATAACTGTTATTATGAAAAGTACGTACAGTAAGATAAGAATAGCGAAATAGAACTGTAAAAGCATTGATATGGTTTCTTAGCCATACAATGGTTTAAAAGTAATAAAACATATATACAGTCATATATACATTAGGCTAACATACTCAACTGGTGCTTCTAACTAAGCCTACCCCGGTGTGCCTGACCTAAGCCTAACACGTGAGAAGGGGAGTAAGTAAGTAGCTTAAGTTAAGTTGGTTTTGCCAAGGTTTGTTTCAAGAATTCTCGTCTAAGGGTTTAGTCAACACCATACCTCTGAATAGAATGATGGAGGATTGGTATCTCCTTCAGGGGTCTCTCTCGATATCCCAGTCACCCGCGAGGGTAAACTGGAAGCGCCGGGACTGGATTTCTCTGCACGAGAAAGGCAGCGGCTTCTCTCAGCGCGTCTGGAGGAAGGAGGGGTGACAGCGTCCGCGGGCAGCTGGGCTGGATGTCTTCGCAGAGGACGGCTGCACGGCTCCTCAAGCGTACTGCACCATAGGTCGCGCTGTAGCGGCGATAATGGTAATCAGTAGCTTCACCACCACAGGATAGCAGGCTGCAGCGACAGAGTGCTAGTTTTTACCAACACGGGGTCATGCAGGCAGCTGGCATCAGCAACATGTTCGCTCATTGCTTAAGGCAACGTTGGTAATATTTATACCTGACAGGTGCCGGGTTTGACGCAAGTTTGCTGGACATAAGACGTCAATTAAAGATGTCACTAGGAAGTGGCAGCTATCAGTTGCTCATTAGAGTTCCATTACTAATCAAAACATAGCAAGCGGGGATTTCCAGGTTTGCTAAGTTTTTATCTTGTTGAAGAACTCGGAGTGTTATCTAGGAATATCAGATAGTGACTGCTGCTCTGTCATTGCACTAATTGGTCGCAAAGGAAGTAGCAGAGAGTCATGCTGGAATGTGGCTCTGTGGCTCTGCTCGTGTGAGGCCAGAGATGACTTTACAGAAAATCGCACTTGAACGGTTATGCCAATATAGGGAATAAATGGATTTATAGCCGAATAGGGGCATAAGGTCACAGTATCGATCAGGAACCTAGATAAGCACATGACACCCACTCCACGAATTCATGTCCATCAAAATTACTAAAACTAAGCAATTTAGATGTATGTGTAACATTGTGTAACATAGCCCACCCCAAAATACATAAATGCATTCGAAATAGGCGTACTTGTAATACATGGAATTTAGGTACTGTACGTTTTTTTAAAGCATAGTAATCATTCAAAAGGTATTGCATATGAAATCAATGAACGATTATGCATAAAGAATTACACATGAAGTATCTCTGACAGAAGAAATGCGAGATAAATCATCACATAAAAATGCATTGTAATAATATGTGTGCTAGAGGCTGGTGTTATGTTGTTATGTCTCTAGATGTGTTTTTTAGAAATAGAAGTGTGAAGCTTCTGTTCTCTAAGAATAGTTTTTACGTTAAGCAAAGAATTGTTCGTGCCAAAAGGAAAGGGTCAATATTTTTTTAAAAATTGTCCAATTCAAAGAAAAATCAGTTTACCAAAGCTCCTGGCAGTTTTATGTTGATCAAAACTGAAGGCCGAATTCAGAGTTCATGGGAACGCCGTGTGTCGGAAAGCTATTCAAAGTTATTGTTTCTCTGTGGGTGAGAACATCGTATCAGACAGGCTCGCAAAGAATTGGTCTACAAAATCAGGTGATAGTTCAACCAAATTAGATAGCGCTGAAACTTGGCAGGTGTGAGAATGATTGCTGTCATCGAAGGCAGGATCAGCAATGCTCACAGAACGTTGTACCTGGATGATGTTGCTTTTGTCACTCGCTCCACTGTTACCACTTGGCTGTAGTACAGGAGTCTCCACGAATGCCGTCATCAGGATTGGTAGCCGCTGGGGACAACACAATGCGTGAGCCGTTATTGGACTTAGCAAAGTATCGACGTCCATTGGTACTGCTGATGGAAGTGAAAGACAGATGTCCAACACGCATTCCTCGCCGCAAAGCATACACCGTAGCACAGGTAAAATGCAATTTTGCCATATCGGTCTGAATGAAAGGAACCAGGTCATGTTTAGATCTCTCAGCCTGGCCAATCCGAGGACGTTAGTTATCCTGTCCCTGTAGCGCATTGCTAGGATTGTTTCTTCCATTCCCATGGGAGCTATGTCTGAGCCGAGGCTTGCCATAACGTAGCAGAAGGGTCAAAAATAGAATCCCTGCGATGAGTCCAAAAAATAGTGGAATACCACCAAAGATGGAGTGCACAAAATTAGGAAAGATTCCCAAAATTGCCTGGAAGGGTGTTAGCAGTCCCGTAAAGACTGTCTTAAATATGCCTGGGATGCTTGTAGCACTAGACATGTTAAGGAGTTGGTCGAGTATCTGTACGAAATGCACGGGGCAATTTGTTGATAAAAGGTCATGGACCTCAGTAGCCGTCCTTGCGACTAGAAGATCATACGTCTCTTTAGATGACGTTATAGGCACTGGTGTCTGTAAAAGCACAGATTTCATTTTGCTTAATGTATCAATTCGTATAGAATAGAGATTCAGACGAGGCCAGAGGGGAGTCACTGTGTCTGGAGGCCCGCTCGGGAACAATGCTTGCATACAACATTTGACCATGGACGTTACTTCTACTAGATAACTTAGTCCGGGCGCGAGGCCACAGCACCTGTGATCCGTTCTTAGAATGTAACTCCCGTTTGCGAGTTGCATAAAGAAGGGCTCTATCTGAGTTGCAGGTGTGACTAGCTGGTGGCATGAAAGGTTGTTTGAATTGCCATCACATGCTCCGTGTAAATTAATACCCTGACACAAAAGTATACCGCTTAGTGAGTGTTTACAGTTGTCACCACTAAGAAATACATTTTTGTCGCTGTCACTATAGCAAGAATGAGTGTATGGTAATTTCCATTCGGATTTAACATATCCCTTACCCAATTGTTCATACTGGCCAGCAGGTATGTATTCAAGGCATTTATGAAATCGGAAAGTTGTTATCGGAATTGTGATAATTCCGTGTATTATCCATTCAATGACAGGGCTCTCTGACATTGTCAATGATAATCTCTCGAGTTTCTCGATGCTCAAAATTGTATAGTCTGCTCCTTTCTGTGCCAAACTGATCTGTTTATCAGTAAGGTTAAAAATGGAAAATAATGACGTTGTGTTTATCAGACGCCAAGGCACATAGCCTGAACGAAGATTTTGCAGCGTCCAGCCTAGTTCTATAATAGAGCGTAATTGAGACTGGCCATGTTGTAACATTAGCAAATCTCTGTCTATCACATCAAAGGCAGAGGATACAATATTGTCCAAAGAATATATTCTGGAAGACAGAGTCATTAACCCATTGTCTACCACAGAAAGTGATTTTTCCAAATTAATACGATCAATTTCTCGTATCTTTTCAGCAGTTTCAATTTGCTTTACTTTCCAAGCCTCGTTGTAAGCAGCATAGATGCTGGTCGCTATGAAACGCTTTTGACGCTGTTTGCGTGGTCCAAGAATGAAATCGCGCAAATCAGCACCATCTTTTAATAAAGACAAGTGTTGCTTAATTTCAGCCAGTGTGGATGAAGTTAGCCATTCTAGGCAGAGTTTACCTACACTGTATGTGGTTATAATTCCTGGATGTTGTCTCTGGGAATATCTAGGGTCTAATCTGGTCATTTTTAAACCCTGTGTTTTATTCAGGAATCTATCTTGACAGCTATTTGTGTCTGTAGGCCAGATTAACCACTTTTTCCAATCAGGATGTGTTCTGTTGAAATGTAAAATGTGTGACACGTCTAACTCATTATCTGCAGTTGTATTCTCAGCTATTGGCTTTGGTATAGACGGTGTTTTCATTTCTTTGTTCTTAGCTAGGCCAAGACAAGATGTTTGGTGTACAGTGTCATTTAAAAATAACATTTGTTCTGGTATCATGCAGGTTCTAAACAGTGCTTCCATGCCTTGCACCTGCCAATCTTTTGTACCCCAAATTGATTTCGTTTCAATATTATTTTTCCAATAATCAAAACCAAATGTCATCATTTTGTCATAAAATGCTTCTGAATATATCAATTTAGAATTTGTCAGCATTGTTTTCATGCCTGTTTTATCTAACAGTTTATAATAAAACGTTTCTGCATCACTGGTGTTAAACCCTGAAAAATATTTGAATTTCTCAAAAAATGCTTTAGAACTGCTTTTAGGTGGTGTAGAACAATGTTCCCATTGATTATACATAAAAACATTTCTAGGCTGTGCAGATTTATGCAAGTAATGATCCCCATAGTGGGTATAACAGAATAACTGCTCATAACTAGATGAACCTTGTAAATAATCATGATCTGTGAATCTAGCTGACATTACTAAATCAGACATCATGTCATTAATACTGTTAAAGTCCCAATCATCAGAGAATGTACTTGGTGTCACAAAGTCACTTAAGGAAACCTTTAGTTGATGAGGATACTTCAGGATTTCGACCGGACCATAGATCTCATAGTCTGTTTTCTCCCATACTACCCCACCAGGTATTGGAATTGCTGTGACATTTACTGTTGACAGTTCTCTTTTCTTCACGTGGGATGATCTGTGTTTTTTCAGGACTAGGTTGATGTTCTGACTTGCTGTGTCCATTCAATTGTAATGAACTTTCCTAAAATTAAAACTAAAATTAGGCATAGTAGGAGTATGAATACCCCTGAGATGATCCAATGCTCAATCAACGGTGAATCCAGATATAGTTCTTTGATTTGTTGAAGGAGTCCTGTTGTATTTTCTTTAGAATACTTCTTTGTTTCTGGCATCACTTCCGGGTCATTTAAATCTTCAGAGAAGTTGTCGAAGTTGATGAAATAACCAGAGGCAGTTCTGTCAATTGATGGGATTGTTCTTTCAATCTGTCTCTCGGTAGCACTTTCTGATGCCACATCATTGTAGACTGGTGTTGTTTCTTGACGAACTGTTTCAATCTGTGTTTCAAGAGGCACGAGTTCCATGGCATTATTGCATAGTCCTTCATTGTGCACTGCAGGCTGATCGAATGTGATTAGTCTTTCAGTTTGAACCTCTTGGATTGTTGCAAGTTTGGGTATTCTGTTGTTTCTTGGGAGTCCACTGGGCCTACTGTTGATTATAGGCCACATGCTTGTGGTTTTACCAGGTCGATGGACACGACTCTGTTCTCCTTTTTACCAGCAAGGGGCGGTAGCACAACTGATCTTGTTCCGGTGACTGCTAAGACAGGTACTGCTTTTCTGTAAGAAGGCCCAAATTCCTTCTTAACCGCGATCTTTTCTCTGACTAGATCCCCAATCTTTGGAATCCAGACAGGCCTTGCTGGGGCTGTTGCGGGTGGTGCCTCGTCAGTGGTATTTGGCTGTTGCTTTAACTTTATGTTGCTTAATGATTTTCTTGTTTCATTCAGTTCCTGTAAAACAGCCAAACGGTCTTTTACTTCAAACTGCTTTGTTTCTTCTTGTACCACTGACATCTGACTATCGAGGTCCTGAACGTTCATTCTTATTCCGAACAATAGTTCGTATGGGCTGAAACCTTTTAGAGAATTTCTTGGCATGTTGTTAAGACTAGTCTGGACACTTATTAAATGTTTGACCCACCCAGCGCCTGAACCTAATACCTTCGCTGTTATAGATTGCTTTATATCCCGGCTTTTTCTTTCTACCACACTTGTGCGACAGACAAGAATACCGCAACCCAATTCCCATGCTAACCATGGCCCCCCCATAAGCTCGAGAGCTGAAAGCAGGACCCTGGTCAGAATGGAACGTGGTAATTGCGCATATGCCGATATGGACTCGCAAATCTTTTATAACCGTTCTAGCGTCAGCCGAGCGCTGGAGGCCTCATGTTTTAAGTGCTTTTCGTCTTAATGGTGTACACTGGGACGCGCTTCTCTTCTTTGATTGCGCAGATAGACCGCCTTATGCTGTCTAGAAGGGATCCTGAAACTACACTGGCCTGTTCATTACTGCGATCTCTATTGCAGTCTTCACAATTTTGAGCAAAACATTGAATATCTATACTCATTCCTGGCCACCAGTACTCTGATTGTAATTCTTTCAGAGAGGCTTTGATTGTTTGGTGTTTCAGACCCAACCCCATGTGTGCTTCCAGTAATAGGAAGCCCCTCCTGTTCCTGTTTGGAATTACTCTATCCCCCACTCCAGGGATTCGAGCAAAAGGAACGGAGTTTGCATCGATTATGTATGCATAATTGAGTGGATAGTTTACGGGTAGTGCTGCACAGTCGCCTTTTACGGTCGTTTTTACTGCTAGCATGGTTTCCCCGTCTATATACTTATCTGTACGCTTTTTTGTGGCTACGGAAGCCGGGTTAGTTGCTTCCGCGGTGGCTGTATTAGCCAATGAATTCCCTGCAACGTGAACGCCATCACGTTGAAGACTCTGTGCGTGTATCACGTGAGTCTTTTGTAGTTCTTTGTGTAAAAGAGCTACCTCGTTCCAGAGCAATTTATGCTTTATTGTGGCACCTGTGTCATCTTTGTAGTCGTTTTTGATCCAACTCTGCAGTTTGTTATTGTAAGAATTGACGCAAAAATGAGAATCGCACACTATAAGTGTGGGGAATTCACGTTCTGCATTTTCGAGCGCCATCTTTAAAGATCTGATTTCAGTTCTTTGAACCGAACAGTTTCTTACAGATTCAGTTTTTGTTACTTTCGGTCTGAATTTACCGCACAGCCAACGACCTTTAATGATCGCACATGCTGCATTGTAGGATTTACTCTCTACATTAAAATGCTGTACAAAGCTATCTGTATAGATTATACAGGCATATTGTGGGAGAGGCAGGATTTCGATTGGCAGAGGATATTCTTCTTCATATTCTAAATCATTCAGTTCTTCAAATTGCGGGGCGAAATAGTATTTCACGTCTTCCGCTCCTAGAGAATCTATACACTGTATCCATTTCGGATCCAGTGACACTGTAGGCAGGTTTACTGGGCTGAATAGCGCCTCGAAGGCGGATTCCGCTGTAAGGATATTAATCCGTTTGCCGTGTGCTAGTTCTCTTTCATTTGCTAATGCGATTTGCACTGCGTTCACAGTTCTTTCTGTGCGACTGAATGTTTTTTCTGCTTGTGTGTACAAGTGAGACTTAATTGAAATTGGTACCTTTTCTCCCTCATTAGAGGTTAGGTACGTGAATCCGCATCTTCCTGGGATGACTCGGATTACAAGATCGATCGTGTTGTCACGTGTATCTAATTTTGTTTTTGCTAACATGTCTGTTTGCAGTGATCTCAAAATTTCTGTGTGTTTTTGAGTCCAATTGATTTGTTTTAAATCAGGTTTAATTAGTTCGTAGAGAGGTTTAACCCTTTCTGCGTAATTTAGAATGTAAGTTCTTCCGAAATTCAGAAAACCTAGTATTGATTGTAAATTCTTCAGCGTTTTTGGAGCTTGGAGTACAGCGCACTTCTCTAAGAAGTTGTCCGCTAGGCTTTTCCCTTCACTTGATAATTCGTACCCTAAAAATAGTACTGTCAGATGGGCAATTCGGGACTTTTTAAAGTTGAATTTGTAACCCTCTGCTGCGAACCCAAGTATAATGGTGTTCACTCTTTTTAAGTGAGTATCCAAGTCGTCGTCTGTGAGATAAATATCATCTACGTAAGACAATGCTTCATCATCATAGATTTGTAGTAACTCTGTTACCCTAGCTGAGAATAGTCCTGGGCTGTTCTTGAACCCCTGTGGGAGTCGACAGAATTTTTTCTGTGACCCAAATGCGGAGAAAGCGGTCAAGTATCTGCTTTCTGGTGCAATGTTTTGACAAAAGAAACCATTAGAAATGTCTAATGTCGTTTTGTATTTTTTCCTAACTATGTTATTCATTAGTGCTGCACTATGCGAGTTTTGTACTGCAAAAGTTTTGCAACATGTATTAAGGTGTCTGTAGTCCAAAACTAGACGATATGAATTGTCTGGCTTGGAGACAGGAAACAAAGGATTGTTCATTTGAGAGGTGCATGTTTCAATCACCCCCTGGTACTCAAGTTGATCTAAGATCTCCCTGACTTGTTTTTTAGCTTCTTGCTTTATGGGATACTGCCGTTGGGCAGTTGGTTCACTTTTTAGTTGGATTTTGTGAGTTGTAGAATCCTCATCCCATCCTACATGATTTTTATACAATGCAGGTGCCTGGGCTACAGCCCATTTCCTTGCATATGTGTATTTTTTGTGAATCGGTATGTGATTCGAGAAGGCAGGCATAATCACTTCTTCGCCACGAGGGCACTCCCTGACAAACTCCGGGGGCCAATCTTTTTCAGCTAACAGAATATCATAGCCTTTTGAGAGCTTATCCCAAAATAGACCCTTAATTTTCCTAGTCTTATCACCCTCTATACGCAATGTTATTTCGTATATTTTATGGGGCTCGCTAAGTCTGGCGTCGGCAGTTTCAACCTGAATGTATTCATTCGTGTCCACTGTCTCCAGATGACTCATCAAGATCTTGCGCGCTATACTGATCTCTGCTGCACTGTCCAACATTGTTAATGCCCACTCCCCGTTTTTCAACTGTGTCCTCAGTATTCTCGGCATGGTTGATTACTCTAATACTGGCTACCTTCTTTTTCTGAAATTGAGATTTCTTATTTTGAGCAGGTTCCTTGTCTTTGGACTTGGTGTGCTCTCCTGGGTCTGACCGTCCTCTTCTTTCCGAATTCTGTGGAAGAGATCGAGAGGGACGTGTATCAATACTTTGATATCTATCAGGTTTTTTTATATTATCCCTATTTCTAAGGTTATATCTTTTCTCAGAGGGCTCCCGTTGGGGAGACTGGCGTTCTCGAGTCGGAGTTCTTTCCCTCCGTCGAGGAGACCTTCCTCTGGACTGGAAAACTTTTTCCTTGGGAGTGGATTGTTTATTTCCATCCCAGCTCTTTTTAGGAGTATTTGAATTATTTTTAATAAATAATTTTTCAGGATTTTCGAGCAGTTGGGGCTTAACTGGTTTCCCACCCAAGCTGTCTCTACCTAATTCTTCATAGCATTTTTCTATGATTTTGGCAAGCTCAACAGGATCTTTTATATCTGTTTCCCTCAACTTCTGGCGAATCGCCACAGATGCTGCTTCTCCCTTTACGTTGGCTAATAATATAGCCGTGACCTGCTTGAAGTCTTTCAGTAATTTCATACCTAGATTTAAAGCTGGTTCTGGACCGAATTCATTTTGAATCTGTTTTAGCACGTCTGGTATTACCGCCATAGACGGAACACCGTGTGTTTTTGTGTAAATGGAAGCAAAGACTGTACCCCAAGTGTCACAGTCCTCCACGTGTGGTGCGATTCCCATAGGAAGGCAGATGGTCAAGATTCTGTGTTTCTCAATAGGGGTAGTATCAGGAAATACTGCCTCTATTTGAGTGATTTTCTGGGCTAACCAGAAAGGAATTTGTTCCCGTTTTACGGGTGTTTTACCAAGACATGACTGTATGTTCTGTGGTGTAATTTTATTTGTGTTCCCCTGATGAGGGGTCAGCTGTGGTGTATTAACAGCTGGCTGGACTGTTGCAGTCCGTATTACATATTGGACTAATTGCCTATGTATTTTTATTAATGTGTTTAGCTGTGCTAACAGCTCTTCTCTAGACATTCTTATAATGTCAGGATGTGGTGTGTAGCTGGCTAGAACCGGCCACGTGGCTCCTGGTCTACCTAGTGGACCGAGCCTGGTTATGTGATCATTGTGTTTTAGGGCGCCATTAAACCAGAGCAGGTGCTCTTGAAATTTAAGTGGAATTTCAACCTCCTCGAAAGGGGCGTACTCATCCGGAGGTTCCTCTATTTTGTAATAGTGAAACTCTTGTGTTATAGCGTTTACCGCTGGAAAGTTTATCCATGAATAGAATACCTCTGTCTGCCGATACTCGTGAGCCTCTATCACGAAAATTACTGTACCACCTTGAGGTGGCAGTCCGTTTTCTATAAGTTTTAAAGTTATAGATCTTCTTAACTGGACCGGGATGATAATAGCACCCGGGTCTGTGTATTCGGGACCTCGCTGAGTCGCATCTACTGCGGCCCCAGTGGTGCCGTTGTTTTCTACTGACATTGTATAAATGCAGTTTTTGCAGAGTAGGTCTCCAAGGAGACAAAGATTAGATGCACAATATTTTGGAACACTGTATCCTTCAACGTTGAATAAACCAGAGCTTTACATAGGAATCTCTTCCTACTAAGGTCGGGCGGATTTTAACCTTTCACCCACTCCAGACGTCTATTGGAGTATTTACGGGAGAAAGGGGTGTGAAATATGCACGACTGAGTTACTCTACAAGTCTTGCGTTAGTTTATCGCCTTACCAAACGTTAGGGCGCCATGTAGTGTAGTTCCTAGTTTCCCACTAGGCCCTGCGCATTGGAATAACATAAACAGTAGTATCGACGTGGAACTGCTTATATTCCAGGCCTCCACTGACTATGCTAAACTTAATTGGGTTGTGTTACCAACTAGCTCAGAGGTCACTGGAAACTTTCTTCTCTGCATAGGAAGTGATCAGCTTCCTTGGCACAGACAAGAAGGGATTCAGCTTTCCAACAACCGTGCAACATGACAACTTTGCTCCTCAGATCAAGAGTCGATCTCTAGGGTCGTGTGAAACAATAGACACAGATTTCACTCAGTCAGTCTAGTGCAGTTTACTTTCACAGTATGTAGAGAATAGAGAGACGGGCGTTTATCAATAAAGGGTTAACATTTATTGAACAGTCTTTCTTCTCATACAAGAGAAATGTATTGCCACAATTGCAATAACTGTTATTATGAAAAGTACGTACAGTAAGATAAGAATAGCGAAATAGAACTGTAAAAGCATTGATATGGTTTCTTAGCCATACAATGGTTTAAAAGTAATAAAACATATATACAGTCATATATACATTAGGCTAACATACTCAACTGGTGCTTCTAACTAAGCCTACCCCGGTGTGCCTGACCTAAGCCTAACACGTGAGAAGGGGAGTAAGTAAGTAGCTTAAGTTAAGTTGGTTTTGCCAAGGTTTGTTTCAAGAATTCTCGTCTAAGGGTTTAGTCAACACCATACCTCTGAATAGAATGATGGAGGATTGGTATCTCCTTCAGGGGTCTCTCTCGATATCCCAGTCACCCGCGAGGGTAAACTGGAAGCGCCGGGACTGGATTTCTCTGCACGAGAAAGGCAGCGGCTTCTCTCAGCGCGTCTGGAGGAAGGAGGGGTGACAGCGTCCGCGGGCAGCTGGGCTGGATGTCTTCGCAGAGGACGGCTGCACGGCTCCTCAAGCGTACTGCACCATAGGTCGCGCTGTAGCGGCGATAATGGTAATCAGTAGCTTCACCACCACAGGATAGCAGGCTGCAGCGACAGAGTGCTAGTTTTTACCAACACGGGGTCATGCAGGCAGCTGGCATCAGCAACATGTTCGCTCATTGCTTAAGGCAACGTTGGTAATATTTATACCTGACAGGTGCTGGGTTTGACGCAAGTTTGCTGGACATAAGACGTCAATTAAAGATGTCACTAGGAAGTGGCAGCTATCAGATGCTCATTAGAGTTCCATTACTAATCAAAACATAGCAAGCGGGGATTTCCAGGTTTGCTAAGTTTTTATCTTGTTGAAGAACTCGGAGTGTTATCTAGGAATATCAGATAGTGACTGCTGCTCTGTCATTGCACTAATTGGTCGCAAAGGAAGTAGCAGAGAGTCATGCTGGAATGTGGCTCTGTGGCTCTGCTCGTGTGAGGCCAGAGATGACTTTACAGAAAATCGCACTTGAACGGTTATGCCAATATAGGGAATAAATGGATTTATAGCCGAATAGGGGCATAAGGTCACAGTATCGATCAGGAACCTAGATAAGCACATGACAGTTTAAGTACAACCAAGATGGATCGCACACCACTAGCCTCTCCTCCGGGTCGCCCCTTAGCACTCTGGTATATGTAGTGCATGTAGATGGACGAGTAAAAAGTAGTTCACCACAGTTGGTGCGAGTAGTTACTCATTATCCCCAAGTTCTCTGGACCCGAGACATGGCCCGGGTTTCGGGACAGTTTCCCTCGTCAGCAGAGCAGTGTTTGGGGTGGATGAGAAGGCCGCCAAGTAACCGTCATAGGCCCTGATGCCTCTCCGGCGCGCAGGTGTGTCTCCAAGAGCTCGTCAGCTCAGGGCTCACGGGAGCCGTTTAAGTACAACCAAGATGGATCGCACACCACTAGCCTCTCCTCCGGGTCGCCCCTTAGCACTCTGGTACATGTAGTGCATGTAGATGGACGAGTAAAAAGTAGTTCACCACAGTTGGTGCGAGTAGTTACTCATTATCCCCAAGTTCTCTGGACCCGAGACATGGCCCGGGTTTCGGGACAGTTTCCCTCGTCAGCAGAGCAGTGTTTGGGGTGGATGAGAAGGCCGCCAAGTAACCGTCATAGGCCCTGATGCCTCTCCGGCGCGCAGGTGCGTCTCCAAGAGCTCGTCAGCTCAGGGCTCACGGGAGCCGTTTAAGTACAACCAAGATGGATCGCACACCACTAGCCTCTCCTCCGGGTCGCCCCTTAGCACTCTGGTACATGTAGTGCATGTAGATGGACGAGTAAAAAGTAGTTCACCACAGTTGGTGCGAGTAGTTACTCATTATCCCCAAGTTCTCTGGACCCGAGACATGGCCCGGGTTTCGGGACAGTTTCCCTCGTCAGCAGAGCAGTGTTTGGGGTGGATGAGAAGGCCGCCAAGTAACCGTCATAGGCCCTGATGCCTCTCCGGCGCGCAGGTGCGTCTCCAAGAGCTCGTCAGCTCAGGGCTCACGGGAGCCGTTTAAGTACAACCAAGATGGATCGCACACCACTAGCCTCTCCTCCGGGTCGCCCCTTAGCACTCTGGTACGGTTCTACGGCGGCTTTCTTCACCACCCCTGAACTTTCTCTACTGATGAGGGATATAAATCCCGAAACCCGGGCCATGTCTCGGGTCTAGAGATGATTGAACTTTCTAGAACAGACTTGCACCAACCAAGGTGATATACTCTGAACTTTCCGGTTCTTTGTGCTACTCGCACTACAAATTCCAGGATGCAGAGGGGCGATCCGGTGGAGAGGCCAGCAGTGTCGCGCCCATTTTGGTTTCTACTTAAGGGCTTTTGCGAGCCCCCTAAGCTGACGAGCTTTTGGAGACGCACCTGCGTGCCGAGCTGGCAACGAAGCCCTTGACGGTTCTACGGCGGCTTTCTTCACCACCCCTGAACTTTCTCTACTGATGAGGGATATAAATCCCGAAACCCGGGCCATGTCTCGGGTCTAGAGATGATTGAACTTTCTAGAACAGACTTGCACCAACCAAGGTGATATACTCTGAACTTTCCGGTTCTTTGTGCTACTCGCACTACAAATTCCAGGATGCAGAGGGGCGATCCGGTGGAGAGGCCAGCAGTGTCGCGCCCATTTTGGTTTCTACTTAAGGGCTTTTGCGAGCCCCCTAAGCTGACGAGCTTTTGGAGATGCACCTGCGTGCCGAGCAGGCAACGAAGCCCTTGACGGTTCTACGGCGGCTTTCTTCACCACCCCTGAACTCTCTCTACTGATGAGGGATATAAATCCCGAAACCCGGGCCATGTCTCGGGTCTAGAGATGATTGAACTTTCTAGAACAGACTTGCACCAACCAAGGTGATATACTCTGAACTTTCCGGTTCTTTGTGCTACTCGCACTACAAATTCCAGGATGCAGAGGGGCGATCCGGTGGAGAGGCCAGCAGTGTCGCGCCCATTTTGGTTTCTACTTAAGGGCTTTTGCGAGCCCCCTAAGCTGACGAGCTTTTGGAGACGCACCTGCGTGCCGAGCAGGCAACGAAGCCCTTGACGGTTCTACGGCGGCTTTCTTCACCACCCCTGAACTTTCTCTACTGATGAGGGATATAAATCCCGAAACCCGGGCCATGTCTCGGGTCTAGAGATGATTGAACTTTCTAGAACAGACTTGCACCAACCAAGGTGATATACTCTGAACTTTCCGGTTCTTTGTGCTACTCGCACTACAAATTCCAGGATGCAGAGGGGCGATCCGGTGGAGAGGCCAGCAGTGTCGCGCCCATTTTGGTTTCTACTTAAGGGATTTTGCGAGCCCCCTAAGCTGACGAGCTTTTGGAGACGCACCTGCGTGCCGAGCAGGCAACGAAGCCCTTGACGGTTCTACGGCGGCTTTCTTCACCACCCCTGAACTTTCTCTACTGATGAGGGATATAAATCCCGAAACCCGGGCCATGTCTCGGGTCTAGAGATGATTGAACTTTCTAGAACAGACTTGCACCAACCAAGGTGATATACTCTGAACTTTCCGGTTCTTTGTGCTACTCGCACTACAAATTCCAGGATGCAGAGGGGCGATCCGGTGGAGAGGCCAGCAGTGTCGCGCCCATTTTGGTTTCTACTTAAGGGCTTTTGCGAGCCCCCTAAGCTGACGAGCTTTTGGAGACGCACCTGCGTGCCGAGCAGGCAACGAAGCCCTTGACGGTTCTACGGCGGCTTTCTTCACCACCCCTGAACTTTCTCTACTGATGAGGGATATAAATCCCGAAACCCGGGCCATGTCTCGGGTCTAGAGATGATTGAACTTTCTAGAACAGACTTGCACCAACCAAGGTGATATACTCTGAACTTTCCGGTTCTTTGTGCTACTCGCACTACAAATTCCAGGATGCAGAGGGGCGATCCGGTGGAGAGGCCAGCAGTGTCGCGCCCATTTTGGTTTAAACACTCAAACAGTAGTGGTATACTAGCGCTGGTCAGAACAATCAGAACATTGGAGCATACTGCCGTCCACACTCCTAGCCAACCCCTTCAGAACAATGCCATGAGCAATCTGAGTGTCTGCCTCATTACGTTGCTTAGTGATGTATGCTCTGTATGGGCCCCAAATATCCACAGGACGTGAGGAGCCAGAGACTAAGGTTGCGTATTCCTCACAATTTACATTGCAAAACTGCCACGCCATGACTGCAGGGAGGGGACTTTCTTATACCCCATAATAATACCACCTCTTGTTTGGCCAACAGAAATCCCAGAGCCGCCAACTTTTTGACCTTCTTGGGGAAGTTAACCATGTATCCCAACAGTGCAATCTCAGGAGTGGGGATCAGTGTCATGGAGAGTATGTCACCTAGTGTGGCATTGGTGAGGCCTAGCAGGGTCGATCTTTTAGGATCATGCCAGGGTGTGGTACATCCTGCGGAGAAACTTGAAATGTAACAGCTTATGCCTACTATTCAGGGACACCTCCCTTGTTACCCTACAGCACTGCTCCCACTGGCCATTAGTGATGGGCCAACCCAAATCCTCTTCCCATGCTGTTCAAGTTTTAGCGTCAGTGAACGGCCGGGACATCGCTCATTGTTTATACTATTTGGAAATCATATGCGCGCCTGTTGGAATTTCTATAATTAAGGACAGTGGCGGGGCCAGTTCAGGAGCGACCGGAAAAGAAGGGAAGGTGGCCCGCAGCATGAAATGCATCCTCCTCATTACAAAGGCATCCATGAAGGAATATTCGCGGAACCAGGCATCCTCTGAAACCGAGAAAACATGATTGACTGGAAAAAGGTCACCCATTGTATGAATTTGAAATTTCTCCAGAGTACGCTGAACCAGAACCTCGTCTGTTATGGGCAAGCAATGGAGGATTTGGTAGCGGCAGAGCTGGTGAATACAACTGGTCTAGCCCCAACTGTCTACGTAGCCTGTCCCATGCCCAGCAAGTGGTAGATATGGTCTGAATGTCCTGAGGGTCTCTTGGTATACCTTTGAGTAAAATGGCGGACAATTTCTGCGGAAGTACCAGATCAGCCTCCGGTTTCAAGTAGGGGATGCGTACGTCTGGATGGTACCAAGCATAAGAATAACAACATTGTGCGACCAAATAATATAAATACCCCAAAATCGCACTCTCATACGGTAGGGTCAAAAGCTGCCGCTTCAGACGCGGCCTCTTCTCCCCGCCAAACTAGTCGCAAAAGGAGTTGACGCAGCTGTAGAAAAAAAGCCTGGGTGAGAAGAATAGGAACTGTGTTAAAGAAATACAGAAACCTTGGGAGGATTACCATCTTGATAATGGCCACTCTACCAGCCATCGACAAAGGCAGCCGCAGCCATCTCTCAACCTACGATTCCAGGGAACTAACTGCCCGGTCATAGTTTAACCTGATGATAGTGCCTGTGTCTAAATGCACATAAACACCGAGATATATGACTGCATTCTGACTGCATCCTGGCACCACTCTAGCCGGAATTTGCATTCCCATGAAGTTGTGTTGCTAGTCAATGGGAAAATCGCAGATTTATGCCAATTAACACAATTTCCCTGATAAGGGGTTCGAGGTTAAGCTGGGGTAGTCTGATGTACAAGATAGTATCATCAAAACTGGGGGGGGGTACCTCTGAGGAGACCTATATTACTTTTTCAATGAAATTCTTCACAAATACTTTGAGAGAAGGATGCTATAAGTAAGAAAAAGTCATGTAATTTATTCAAAACATTATTTTATTATTTTTCTTTTTTGTTTTGTAATTTATCTATTTATACATGAATACAATTTACTTTGTGACATGCAAAAATAATTTTAAATAACAAATTATCTGAGTACAATTAAACAACACAGGTACAATTGAAGCAAAAGAACCCCAATGCATGTCGGAGGACTCCCAGCAGACAAATGCATTTCAAATGAAAATGACGGCGATATGAACTGATATCATCGATGGAGGGCTTTCTTGTTGATGCCGCCATACAGCGCATTGCAATAGTCGAGACTGGAAGATACCAGGGCAACAGTAGACTGCTTGCGAGCATCAGATGACAAGTAGGGAGCAATCTTTTTTAGCATGCGGATGGTATTACAGCAGGTGGATACAGTTCTATTTACCTGGAGGTCAAAGGAGAGGGCCGAGTCAAAAAGAACTCTAAGGATCCTGGCTGAATTGGTGGGTTGGGGACAATCTCCTAAAGAGGGAGGCCACCAGTCCTTGGACCAGATGTCGGGATTTCCTCCAAAGACTAGGACCTCCGTCTTCTCACGTTGAGCTTCAAGTAATTACGCACCATCCACTGAGAGACCGCCTCCATACAAGTTCGGAATTTGGAGGCGGCCTCAATGGTCGGTGAGGTAGTAGAGATGATAATTTGGATATTGTCTGCATAAGACAAAATTTGGTACCCAAAGGATCTTATCACCTCGGCAAGTGGGGTTACATAGATTTTGAATAACAGGGGACTCATGGCAGAGCCCTGAGGAACCCACATTGCACATTGTGGGCACATTGTGGGAGGGGGACAGAAAGCCAGCAAGCTGGACCCTTTGCTGCCTCTGCGAGAGAAAAGAAGACAGGATACTCAGGGCACTTCCCCTCACCCCTATCCCCTTCAGCCGGTCGACCAGAATCGAAGGGGATAGGGTATCAAAAGCTGCCTTGAGATCGAGGAGCACCAGCAGGGTTGCCCGCCCTCTGTCAACCTCAGTGCGGATGTTATTAGCCACGACAGTGAGGGCGGACTCGGTGCTATGAGCAGCATGGAACCCATGCTGGGAAATGTCAAGGAGACTCAATTTTTCTAGATATGAGGTCAGATGCGAGTTGAGGTGGGCCTCAAGCATCTTTGCTGGAGCTGGGAGCAGAGATATTGGCCGGAGGTTTTTTAAAACTTCTGGATTGAGCGAAGGTTTTTTTAGAAGGGGCTTTACAACTGCCGATTTCCAAGGGATAGGAAAAGATCCCTCATCAATGGCCATATTCATAACTTGCAGGAGTGGAGGGAGGGCATACTCTCTGCAGGCTTTAAAGATTTTTAAAGGGCAGGGATCGAGAGGGGAGCAACATTGAGTGGCATCGAGAAGGTGATTTAGATCCTTATGCGACAGGTGAGGAAAACTAGAGAAAATTGGCAGGGAATCAGAATCAGATGTACTATTGACATCTAATGAGGTATAAAGGGATTTGAGAGAAATATAAATATCCGAGATTTTAGAGTGGAAGAATCCCGCGATGTCGTCGCAGAGCTCTTGCGACTCATTTACTGATTCAATCGTTTTGGGAGTGGCCAAGGTGTCAATAATTTAAAAAAGTTCCCTAGAGGATTTCAATGAGGTGGTAATTTTGTTGAAGTAGTTCTTTTTTTCTTCATCAATTGCTTTTTTGTATTCTCTCAAGGCCGACTTATGTAAGTTTTTCCTGAGGGGGTCCGGGTGGGCGTACCAAGCTCTTTCCTTCTGTCTTTCACTTTCTGCCGCAATGATCTTAGATGTTCCGAGAACAGTAAAGGGGACATGGGACAGCCATGCAGTGTGCTGCGAAACAGACGAAAAGGTTCGGAGATAGTACCATTCAGGCGCAGCCTAGCTGTGGGTTCAGTGTACAGCAGAGCAATCATAGAGATAAAAGACTAAGGCATACCCATACGACGCCTCAAGGACAAATTAAATGGCCATTCAAGGGAGTTGAACGCCTTCGCGGTGTCAAGGAGCCCCTTGGCGGCCGTATTAGGGTCAATTCTATGTAGTACCGTAAACAAGGTCTTCAAGTTGAGCGAGGTGGATCTGTGGGGGACGAAACTAGAATGGGCCGGTAAAATAATGTATTCCATTAATAAAGATGATCCGATAGCAATCACCTTCGCCAGTATCTTATAATCGAGATTTAACAAGGACAACGGCCGGTAGGAGCCACAGAGAATAGGGTCCTTGCCCGGGTTCGGGAGAAGGATAATGACCGCTTCTCTTAATTTTGGAGGAATGACACCCCCTTCAAGAGCCTCAGCATATACCTCTATTAATCTCGGAACCAGTATATCTTTATATGCTTTGTAAAAATCTGTGGAGAACCCATCGAGACCAGGCGCCGAGGAACCCCGTAACGCATTGATTGCCTCAACCACGCTCCCTGGGATATAGGGAAGGCCAGGAAGTCTTGCATATGCCTCTCCAGGTATACCAACGCAATTTCTGTGAGGTACTCCTTTTGTTCCCGAAGGTCCCCGGGGACCCTGGAGGTGTATAACGTTTTAAAATAAGAGAGAAACGTGTCAAGTACTTCCGGAGTAGAATATAACACCCGGTCAACCAGGCTTATGATTTCAGTGATATAGGCCTTATCATGTGGGGGGCGGAGTGTATGTGCTGAAATCTTACCGGGTCGTTCGCCCTCTCCATATCGTCTTACAGCGTGCTGTTTGCTGAGGTATAACAATTCCCGCTCAGCGGCCTCACGAAACTCCATTATCAAAGCTAAGCGACGAGCCTCCTCTGTCTCCGACTCATTCTCTAACTGTTCTCGATCTAGGGATGCGATCTCTGTCTCAATGTGGCTTAAAGTGGAAATTAGACCTTTCAGGACCCCTGCATTTTTGACTATACAAACACCCCTGATGTAGGATTTAAATCCCTCCCAAAGCATCGCCCAGGTATCCCCTGACCAGGTGTTAACTTCAAAGTACTCCTCAATAGCCTCTCTCACTTCTTCCAGAAACACCTGATCTTGAATTGCCCTCCCAGGAAAACTCCACTGCCTCTCATAACCCCTAGGCCTGGGTATGTTGAGCTTAAGTACGATCGGGGAGTGGTCTGAGAACGTGCGCGGTAATGTATCCAACCCGCCAAACCATCCAGCGGCTCCAGGGGAACCAGTCAATAGTCTATTCTAGTCTAGGTGTTATGAAATACAGAATAGTGCGTGTATGCTACGAAGTGTGGGTGATGCGTGCGTTCAATATCTATCAAGGCGAAATGCCTACAGATGTCAAGGAGCGCGAGTCGTGAGCAGGATTTAGAGTTGGGTGAGGAGGAGGTGCTATTCCTATAAGGATCCAGCAATAAGTTGAAATCTCCTCCCATTATCAACAGGCAAGACTCCAGAGCCAGTAGGCACACTTGAAACTCATTATAGAAGTCAGGTGAATCTAAGTTAGGACCATAAACACCCATCAGAGCAACATTATGCCCTATCAAAGAGCCAGCCACAATCAAAAGGGACCCTCCCCAACAGTCAACACCCTGTGCAGAAAGAAAGGAACCCTTCCATGTATAAAGATGGCCACTCCTCTCGCATAGCTACTATAGTTGGAGAAATATCTATGGGATCCCCAGCTCATCGCCATAGGAGGCGCATCAGACTTGGACAAGTGGGTCTTCTGCATGTAGTCTATGTCAATGTTATGTCTTGAAATGTAATTAAAGACCTGCTGTTGTTTTTGTGTGTTGTTCAACCCTCAGACATTCCAGGACATCAGAGAAAGCCCGGAAGGACCGGGCTGCCAGCCTAACTGTGCCATTGAAAAACTGTTGCAACAATCAAGTAGTTACTCAAATTAAACTAATGCCATGTACCAGTGACCTGTGTGATGATAATGAAAGAGCCATGAAAAACCGGCTTCACTCTATCCCCTTAGAGGCGGAACCCAACCCCACATACCAAATAGCGGTGCAATAGGAATAAACATTGTAATACTGAAATCACATTTACACACTGTAGACTCTGCATATTTAGCAAATAAACCTCGGTTTTCACCATGAGGCGCGGCAACGCCAGGCCGGACTGGTAATACTGAATACTGTGGTGACATTTAGGAAAAATTACAAAATATGGTATTAACACAGCAGTACCAAAAAAAAAAAAAAAGCACAATAATGGATCAACCTGTCACAGGATTAGAAAAGAGCTCAATGCTGGCCTCTGACACGCTTTGGGGAGGGAATGTCACACGTGCAGTAGCTACCACTCTGTTGTTATTCTTTTTATAGCCTTGGCAAAACTCCTGTGCCTCAGTTGGGGACTCAAAGATGCATAATCTACCCTCCACATCTACCTTCAGCCTGGCTGGGTAGAGCATACCATATCTAAGACCCAGATTCTTCAAGGTGGCTGTCACTCCATTGAATTTGCAACTCGCATCTTGTACCATGATAGTGAAGTCTGGGAAAAAGGATAGTTTACTCCCCTGCCACTGGCCCTCCCCCCTTCACGAGCAGAATGAAGAGCTGCATCTCTGTCTCTGAAGTTCATGAGTCTGGCAATAATGGGTATCGGAGGCTGACCGGGCTTCGGGCGGGTGCCCAACAATCTATGTGCTTGCTCAACCACAAAACCCTGTGTGAAAGATTCCCTACTGAACAAATCAGTTAGTAGTTGCTCCACGAAAAATCCATGCGACCAGTGGTGGCAGGTTCCGGCACCCCAATAATTCGGATGTTGTTCCGACGACTGCGGGCCACCAAATCTTCATTCTTTATCGCTACATCCTAGCCTCTGCGACATTCAATCGCCGGTCAAGCGCCTTGACGTTTCAGCCAGTCTCTTATCTAAAGCATCAAATCTGCCGTCCAAGACCTTGAAAACAGCCCTCATCTCCTTAAGCATAGCCACCATAAGGGAGGCTGAGTCGTCAGCATCGTCATTGACCTGCGCCCCATCCGCCATTTCTGGAAGGTCGTCAGAGGTGGCGCCAGGGACCTTATCAAATTGCAGCATCCGCTGTTTAGGATCTTTCCTCTCCATGCTTCAGGGAGTTCGTCTGTGACCACAGGTGCAAGCAGGGCGAGGGAGAGATAGATCTAAAAGTAGGCCACAAAAGTGCAAATACACTGAACGACACGACCCTCAGGGCAGGGCCTCACAACACAGCTCCTTAGCGCAGCCTGTGTGCCAGCCTAAAGGGGTGTGCACAGCAACATTGGTCTCGCAGTGGATCGGGATCAGTGCCTCCAGGGGTGACAATAAGTGCTAGCAGTTGTAAAGCAGTCTCAGCACTGTGCCAGACCGCTCACCAAGAGTTAGGTAGGGGAAAAGTAGCTCGCTGCTCGCCAGGTCAGTGCCACAGGCAGTGAATGTGGTGCGATCGTTAAGGCCCCATGAAGGCAGAAGAATCAAGGCCCTCTCTCGGTGGAACAGCCACACAGCAGCAGACGTCAGCAGTGTTGGAAGAACAAATCCTCCTCCCCATGGCACGGCAGCAGCTGTGCACCAGCCACGATGTTAGCACTCCTCCACAGCTGCCAGAAAATACGGGATGTCAGGGTGAATAGGGCCCAGCCCGGGTCTGTGACCGGCTTCGGGAAGGCAGCAGCAGCCAGTCCGGATCGGAGATCCCCACCACCTCCGGGTCCGTTCGTAGCAGATGGGAGGGAGCCAGCACACCCAATTGGGCCCAGCGCCTTTGCGACCCACGTGGCTTGAACCGGAGCACCCTCACTAAACCACTACATACCCTGCCAGAAACCCGCACGCCAAGGCCTGGCGCAGCAGTGTCCACCATGCCGCTAAAGCCCCGTGACCGCCGGGCTTACAGCCGGACCAAGCATGCAGCCCCAGGAGGGGGACCGGGGGAGGGTAACCAGTCAAGCAGAAGGGGGGGCGAATCCGGCACTGGGTGCCTACCAGGGGCCTGAGATCACCTCACAGGTCCAGCGCAGTACGTCTCCAGGCAGCTTCACACATTGGAAGGCCGCAGGGCCCACGCTCCAGTCTCAGCAGCGTGGGCTGGAGTAAAAGCTGCTCCGCTCCACGGTTCGGGCCGTCCCAGACATCAAACCGATCCACATCTCAAACCGGGTAGGATGAAATGGCATCCATCTATATCTGTGTAGCTTACATCGATGAAAGTAGGCAGAAACAGTGCCTGGCCGGCGGAGCTTCAAGCACGGGCGGCCAACTTGGTTGCCTGCATGGCCACGCCCCCACTTAAACCTCTTCTTTAATAGTGACATAAATAAATCTGCACAAAGGCAGGGACAGACAGGTGCACTCTCCAGAGAGGGCTTGGTCTGGCTTAACAATAGGGGCCTCATACACATCTGGAGGATTACACACATGCAGGCCCAGGATAGTCTCTTGAGGCGTCCTGGTAATGTGGACCAAATCTCCGGAGTGATTAATGTCTATCTGGCCTTCAACAATACCCCAGAAACTGCTGTTTCCACCATATGGTTGCACTGAAGGCTGTGGTAAGGGGGCAACTAATTGCCGTATCATCGGCTGAAAATAAAGATAATAGGGATAAAAGGGAAAATATTTCCAGACAGTGTGCAGAATTCATGCACATCCACAAGCAGACGGGAGCCCCCGGGTATGGAGGCAGCTAGAAGCTGGCAAAGCTTGCAAACTGTTATCGACATAGACAGGGCAGAATATGCTGCTTTCCTCTTAAGTAATCAATGTTACCCAGGGGGTGAGAGGGCAGGGTGTCTTCTTGCTAACAGGATACGTTGGCAGGAGCAGCGGGTCAAGGAGGTCATGGAACTAAAGAGCTGGGCACAGACCGAAGGCCCTCTTATTACAAAAGTCTTTTGAGACTATTTTAAAAACCTATGCACAGCGCAGACGGAATCTCATTATAACTCCAGGAAGCACACACATCCACCCTAACTCTGGAACAGAAGTAATATCTAGACAGCTTAATCACAATTGAGGAGATCTTCTCTAGTATTGCCTGACTAAATATTTCCAAGTCACCTGGGCTGGACGGCTTCTCAGCCATCTTTTTATAAAGAGTTTTGACTGATTTTAGCACCTCTCCTTACCCGACTGTTTAACACACTTGGGACTTCGGTGACCCTCCCTCCCTCAATGAAAATGGCCTCCATCATGGTAATCCCCAAGCCAGAGAAAGATAAAATCGAATGCTCCTTGAGCTTGCAGCATTCGGATAGGTCGCAGGTTTAAAAATAAATATCGACAAATCACAAGCCTTAAACCTAACAATGTCACAACAGTAGTTAACTACACTACACCACACTTTACCCCTCTAGTGGGCCCCTTCTCATATCAGATATCTGAGATTACTGATTGCCCCCACGACATCTGAGACTTTGACCCTCAATATCCGCTCATTGACTCATCAAATACACTCTGATTTGCGCCTTTGGCCACAACACACTCTTTCCTGGCTTGGGAGCATTGCTGCAGTAAAAATGGCAGTCTTACCCGAGATCTTATACCTCATCCAGGTTCTATCCGAGCACTTCAGGACGATTTCAATCACTTTGTCTGGGCAAATAAGCACCCCGACTTAACATGGGATTAGCCTGCAGGTCCCTCTTAGAGGGTGGGTTAGGGGTCCCAGACGTTGCTCGCTACTACCAGGCTACACAGCTAAAAGTTTTTCTCGAATCGTCACGTGCGGAGTCCGAAAAACTCTGGCTATTCATGGAAAAAGCTCTTGCAGGACAGCGCTTGAGGGGGATCCCTTTTCTTCGAAAAGGCAAGCATTCCCCAAATCTATATCTCTCTTCCATCACCAGACCAGCTTTAGCAGCCTGGGACAAGGTGGCGACCCGTAGGCACCTCACTTCTTTTCTCTCTCTTTTGAGTCTCATAATAGGAAACCCCAGCTTCACTCAGGCCCTGTTGGACACTGGCTTCCACCGCTGGACCCAAGTGGGCTGCTGATCCGTGGGATACATGTTTGACACAGAGGGCCCCATCCTGTTTGACTCCCTCTGCCAAGAACACAAACTCCCTGAAAGTGAGAGGTAGCATTACACCCAGATTCGCCATTGGGTGATGCAACCTACAGTTTGTCCAAGGACTCATCGTCGCCTTACTCCATACGAACGATGGCTACTATCAAACACAACAAACACACGTCTCATTACTCATCTTTATAAGCTACTTGCCCCTGAGCGCTCATCTGTGAAATCCCCAGATCAGCTATGATGGGAGGCAGAGATAGGGAGGGAGCTATCTGTGAAGGAATGGGATGAGCTCTACTATCAAGCCTGACACACAGCCGGTAACATCCCTGGCGTTGAAACTGCCACTAAAATCATAACGTATTGATATCTCACCCCTAGTAGACTAAATAAACTCACTCCATCTAAGTCACCTGACTGCTGGCGCCATGTGGTTCTTTGGGCAAGCAACTACACATATTATGGGAATGCCCAAAATTATTTAAGTTTTAGGCTCAGGTCTTTAAGGACATAGAAATACACCTAGATACAGGCATCCATAAGTTCCCGGCCTACATCCTCTTGGCCTCCCCAACACACTCACAATCCTGCTAATGTCCTGCAGAGGTAGGAAGATAGGTCTAGCGCTATTAGCAGCCCTGCAGAACATACGAATGCACCGGGGTACCCTAAATATTTTAACACATCAGGGCTGGCTTCAGAGACTCTGGAACATTATGGGGATGAAGCACATCACCCTCATACTGATGAATCAATGCACATCATTCCCTAAGCTCTGAATACCCTTCTTAGCCATCCTAACGGCAGAGTTTAGTGAACTGACTTGCCCCAAGTACTTACATCTACTCGGATTGTCAGAGTCTGCCACAGCAACAGCACATAACCACTAGCGACAAATGGAGGTTTTGGGTTTTGTCTTTGTCTTCTCACCGTTTTATAGGTGCAGTCAGGTCTGGGTTGATTGGGTGGCGGTTGGGGGGAGGGGGGGTAGCGGGATTGTGTATTGTGTCATTTGGCAGTTCAGGCTGGACTGTTCCCATCAGGCACAGGGTCAGACTGATTTGCATATGGCCAGGTCTGAACTGGGGTGGCAGAGTGGGCTAAAGAACGGTGTTGGATTAAACCCAGATCAGTTGACTGGGGGTGAGTGCTTGTATTGTCAATGCTCCGTCCATCATTTCCGAGGGATGATGTAGGAAGTCTTGATTTGGAATGTTCATAAAAAGATATGTTGAGTGCCATCGGAAAGGTTACATCTGCATTGTAGAAGAAATCTGACCATTAGTAGTTGATTTCGTTTTTGTTTGAATAAGGCAGCTGAGAGGTTGTATGTGGTCTCAGGAGGAAGTGGGTTTCAAGTTTCTGGGGCTTCAGTAGAAGTGAGCCTGTGCTTCTTAAAAAACTGCCCCGACCTCAAGGCCAAATACAAATCTCTTCTTAAAGAGTATAAGAAAGCCATTCTTGTGACCAAGACCAAGTACTTCTCCGAACAAGTAATCCTCTCTGCTAATAAATCTAAAGAGATCTTCTCCTTGGTTAACAACTTGGCCACCTCTGATCGTGCTTGCCCCAATTTTATTCCCTCCCAAGCCCTCTGCTCCTCTTTAAACGACTTCTTCATCGAGAAGATCGTTAAAATGAAATCCAACATTTCTATCACTCCTTTTACTCCACTTCATTCTCCCCCCTCTGTGTCTAATTCTTCCTTTTCCTCTTTCCCGCCCCTTTCCCTGGATTCCTTCTTAGCTCTGCTCACAAAAATCAAGTCTGGCTCTCCTACCGATTGTGCCCCTGCTCGTATCCTTAAAACTCTCTTTTCTTCTTGCCCTGCTACCCCTCTTTCCCTCCTTAATGCTTCTCTTTCCACTGGATTGGTCCCCTCTTCATTTAAGTCTGCCATTGTTTCCCCCATTCTTAAAAAACCTGGTCTTGACTCCTCCGTCCCTTCTAACTTCAGGCCCATCTCTCTCCTTCCCTATCTTGCAAAAATTCTGGAATCCTACGTCACTTCCTGTCTTTCTACATATATCGAGCAGAACCATCTTCTTGCTTCTCACCAAGCAGGTTTCCGCTCAGGTCATTCGACCGAATCTGTGGTGCTCGCCGTTTTCGACGAGCTGAAAGCCAAGGCTGATACCAACTCTCCCCAAGCTTTGGTTCTTCTCGACCTGTCCGCTGCGTTTGACACGGTCGACCATAACATTCTTTTGGTCTGTGTCAGCGCAGCGGGCATTTGAGGCCCTGCCCTCTCCTGGATCACGTCCTTTCTAACAGGACGCTCACAAGCTGTCCACCTCCCCGGCTTTTCTGCTCTTCCCCTCCCGGTGCCCTGTGGGGTCCCCCAAGGTTCCTCCCTCTCTCCTCTTCTTTTCAACCTTTACATTCACCCACTTATTTCTTCTCTCCTTGAGCTGGGGGTCTCTGTGTATAACTACGCAGATGACCTCCAGCTCGTCTTTGATCTTTCTTCTTCTTCTCACTCCCTATCTTTTTTTCGCTCCACCATGGTTTTTATTTCTGGGTGGATGAGCGCCAATCACCTCAAGCTCAATCCAGATAAGACTGAGCTTGTCCTGACCGGCGGCTCATCCAGCCCTTGGTCCTCCGCTTGTTGGCCCCCTATTCTTGGCCCCCCTCCCACCCCGGTTTCCTGCGTTAAAACACTGGGCATTAAGGTTAGCCAGGACCTGTCCATGCATGGCCAGGTCAGTGCTGTAGTGTCTTCCTGCTTCCTCTCCCTTCGGTTGATCTGAAAAATTTCCCGTTTCTTTTCCCTTGACTCTCTTAAAATCATCATTTCTGCCCTCATCACTTCCCGCCTTGATTATGGAAATAGCTTGTTCGTGGGTATCCCTGCCTACGAAACTCGCCGCCTTCAAGCAATCCAAAATCAGGCTGCCCGTCTCATCTTTCACTTGCCCAAAACTCACCACATCACTCCTGTCCTCAAATCCCTTCACTGGTTAACCATGCTGCAGAGATCCTTGTTCAAACTAGGGTGCCTTGATCACTCAGCACCGGCGTTCATCAACTCTCTGATTTCCTCCCACACCCCTGTCCGCACTCTCCGATCATCTTCCTCTGCCCTCCTCACTGTTCCCCGTTTCCGCAAAACTCGCACTGGTGGAACTAGATTCTCTGTTCTTGCAACCCCGGTTTTGGAATTCCCTTCCTCTCTCTATGCGTTCTATCCCTATCTTTTCACACTTCCGTAAAGCGCTCAAAACATTCCTGTTTGCCCAGGCCTACCCCCGCTAACCTCCTTGGCCATGTTTGTTCTGTTCCCTAGAGCTCTCAGCGCCAGGAAGCCGTTTGGCCATCGTGCGCTCTATAAATAATTTCATTCATTCATTCATTCATTCATTCATTCATTCATTCATTCATTCATTCATTCATTCATTCATTCATTCATTCATTCATTCAGTGGTTCCAAAAGCAGGTTGAAAAGGGTGGGAGAGGGCAGATAGAGCTTGGTTGAGCATAACGTTTTGAGTTCTGCTGTGTAAGCCTGAAGAGAACCATTGGAACACAGTACCCAATAGGCCCATCCGACTTTTTAGGAGGTTCAAGAGATTGTCATGTTTAACCTTGTCAAACACAGCTGAAATATCAAGCAGGATTATTAGGCAGGATTAATTCCGGTCTAGGAGTCTCAGGGAATCATCAACAATATAGACCAGGGCAGTTTTGGTACTTTGACAGGGCCTGAAAGCTGATTCAAATTGGACATGGAGTTGAAATTGATCTATGTGGTTACATAGTTGTTGATGTACGCATTTTTCCAGGAGCTTGGTCAGAGTTGGGATGTTGGTAAGAGGGAGGTGGTTATGGGGCTCTGATTGGTCAATATTTTTTTTTTAATAGAGGTGTGGCCTGCCACATTTTAGAGTCTGGTATGGGGCCTTGTGTTAGGCTAGTGTTAATAATCCTGGTCCAAGAAGGAATCAGATAGCCTTTGATCCTGTTGATTAGAGTATTTAAGAGAGGATAGTAGATTTAAGATGTTAGGTGCTTTAATAGTCCTTAAGATGGGCCATGAGGCATTGTTGACGGTGGTGATGATGATGGGCTGAGGGGGTGGATAAGATCTCTAGAGTAGTTTGGAACTAAGTGTTAATGTGCTTAGTTTTCTCATTAAATAGGGGAGCAAATATATTCCAACGGGGTCGAGCTAAGTTCACGGAAGAGAGAGGATTTTGTTTCCTTTTGACTTGATTTTTGACAAGAACGGACAATTTTTTGGGAAGGTTTATTGCCTTTTAAGTTCTAGTTTGAAGAAAGATGCTTTTGGATTTTCTGATATGTCTGTTGTAGGCTTTCCATCTTAGTTTCAGTAAATTGAGATAAGTCGGGGAGGGAGAGTGTCTGCAAGTTCTTTCCACTGCTTTTAGTGAGCGGCGCTCATCATTAAGGCTGTAGTTGAACCAAGGGTTAGACTTTTTAATTGGATTCTTTTCAATTGTTTGGTGCGATTTATTCCATGATGTCAGACATGAAGTTGATAAAGGGATTGGTGAGGTCTTCTGTGTCGTGGATGTTAGTGGGTAACTAGCATGAGTGGGTTGATGTTTCTGGTATCTCATCTCTGGTCTTGCATTTGGCTTTCACTGGTTGACCTTTAGAGATAACCACCTTTTCTGCTATGGAGAATAAGATGCAGTGTCCAGTAACATGGTAGGATAAATTCAATTTGGATGGTATGCGCCTTTGCTAGTATTAGGTCTAAGGTTGCCTCTTTGTTGTCCGTTGAGCTGTCTCAGGCTTGAACCAGGTTGAGGTCACAGAGGAAGGATTGGAACCTATTCACCAAAGGGTAATTTGTGACATTCCAGTGGATATTAAAGTCACTAATACAAATCTGATTACTGTGTGATCAGTTGTTGGTAAAGATGCTCTCCATTATTTGTTCTATAAATTAGTAATTCAATCAATCAAATTCTCTTTATTTCGGTTAATAAAAACCATAAAAGATACAGCCACACAAGTCATAATCAAATATATTCAGGGCTAAAAGGCGACATTTGAATGACGAATTAAACAATTTAAAGATAAAAGTGGCTGTGATTGGTATAATAATAACAATGTGTGAAGAGCATAAATGATACAATTCTCAAGTAGATCATGCATTTGATTTGTCCAGCAATATAAGGCAGGGCAATAAAACCACATGACTAAAGTGCAAGTACATTCATGTATTTTGTGTAACACGTAACACAGTCCCCAAGTTTACAACCTAGGCATAGGGCGGCAATTCATAAAAGCCCCTTTTTCACATATGATCACCCTAACTCATAATCGAACAAAAATGATAGAGTTAAATGCATAAAATAATACTAAAAGGGCATCTATTTACAATATAAAATAGTGGCAGCATTGGGAATTAATCCTCACTCGACTGGTCGTCGCATTATACTTTTTAGCTCTCATGACAAGAAAGGGAAGTTAACAGCGCCCTCCTTCTAATCGTCCAAAAGGGTATACAACGTTTAGCACGCATTTTTTACCACGCACTACACTTACAACGCAGGCATTACCACGCATACCATTACAACGCATTGCGCTGGGGGGGCGCTCTAGGATAGGGAATAAGTTTAATTTTATATCCAACACCTTCCCTAGTGTCCACGGGGACTGGAGTTGGAATATAAAATTATACTTACCACTATCCAGCACCTCAAAGCGCTATGCGTTGTAACGGTATGCGTTGTAAATACCGCGTTGTAATGGTATGCGTGGTAATAGTATGCGTGGTAACGTCATACATCCGTCCAAAAGCGGCCTAGAAATTCGCAGTTGCGCAAGCGAATAAAGGTCTAGCATCTAATTTCAATATACGCAAGGCCTCTTCGGAGTTTTGGGTCCCAAGTTGTCTGCACACTGGAGCTAGCAATTTGCTCCATGGTTTTGCATAGGCTGTGCAAGGAAAATGAAAATAGACTATTGGTTTATGTGAGAAGGAACAGCAAGGGCCCCCCTTGGGATGAGATTTGTTAATCAGCCAGAGGTTTGTAAAAGCATTGATTGGTAAACTGCCATGCCTGAACTGGATATGCAATATCCTATCCTATGGAACCTTGATAATAGCAAAATAGCTTTTTAAGAGACAATTGGTTTTCAAGTCCATGAAAGCGTCTTTTAGGCTGCCATGTTAGATTTTCAAAAATGTGTTCTGCTTTATCCATGCCCAATAAAATAGCTTGGCCTCCAGTGTACATTGGTGAGCAGCCGGGAACATGTTTTGGCAAGCCAATGCTTGACTGAAGACTATCTACATGTTTGATCCAGCCAATTTTTGAAGTGATGTCCGGAGCAGAAACCTCACTGGAAGCTGCAGCATACAGGGCCAGGTCAGGAGTGTTGACCAATCTATGCCAAAACAACAGTGGGTGTAGCCTTGCAAGATCATTAATAGGCATAATACCCAAATCAAATTTTAGTGGAAGGAGAGGGGTACTTTGAGGAAGGGATTCCAAGTTTCTGAGGAACTTGTTCTCCCCTGCTAAAAGATCGCTTACGTTTGCTGTACCCCCAACTCTGCCCCATATAGAGCACTGCTCACAGCTTTGCAGCTGTACAGTTTAAGAGCAGCTGCGACTGGCTTTGTATATGATAGGCAATGCTTCTGCCTCAGAGACCCAGTTAGCTGGGAGAATTTGAGAGATGCCTTCTTGAGATGGATTTTCCAGGCCATTCCCTCTGACAGCTTAATACCCAGATAGTCAAATGAGCCAACCCTCTCAATTGGAGCATTGTCCAGGAGCAAATTCCCATTGAAGGACTTGTGGGGATTCAGCATCATTAGCGTTGTTTTGGTGGTGTTGATTACCAAACCCCTCCCATCACAAACAGCCTTGAATTGGTTCAATATTTTTGGAGGCCCATAGAACTTTTTGAAACTAAGAGGATATCACCTGAGAATAATACTGTAGTGATTTTGTGGTGCACAAAAGACAGAGCATCAGCTGAGATGGGGCACAGGAAATCAGCTACTTCGTTAATATACAAAGAGAAGAGGGTTGGGGCTAAAACTCAGCTCTGACGGACCCCCCACTGGAACTTGATATGGTCAGAGTTTAGACCCTGGTTTCCCCATCTCACACAGGCAAATTTCTCTTCATGCAATCTGATTAAGAGCTCCAGAATTTCTAGGGGCATTTCCATGTCCCTAAGCACCCACCAAAGTTAATCCCTGGGCACAAGGTTTGAAGGCTGTTTTTAAGTCTATAGAAGCTAGATATAGGCTACACTTGCCCAACACAACTACCTTCCAATACAGCATGACAAGATGAAAAACTTGATCGGTAGTGCCAGTATTCCATCGGTAACCCGCTTGTAGTGGAGAGAGGATGTGATTCTCATCCATCCCATCCTGGATCATAGCTAGGAGAGAGTGGCAAACTACCTTTTGGGTACAATCGATCAAGCTGATCGGGTGGCAGTTGGAGGGCTTTGAACTGTCACCTTCCTTAAAAAAAGGGATTACTTTGGCCCCTTTTGACGATTTTGAAATCATCCCTCACCAGCAATGTCATTGCCCAGTGTTGTGAAGTATGATATCCAGTTTCCCCTACCTGAGTGGAAGAGGTCACCAGGGATAACATCCGGACCCGGGGCTTTTGGAGGTGAAATTGCATCCAATGAATACAAGATTTCCTCTCTGATGAACGAGATTCTACCTACTGGATGACCTATATCAAGAAACATCTGAGCTCTATTTAGGTGCTAATAATTGAGTACAGATCACTAAAATGTTTATGCCACTCCGTAGCTCAGTTGATTTTGACCAAAGGGGGCGATCTTTCAAAATTGCTTCTGGACGAAAGTGACCAAAACATCCTGCTATCCAGGTGCAGGATAGCCTCACCAAGTTTTTCCCATTTCCTGTTATCCCACTCTCTCTTATTTTTGTTTTGTGCCTGTTTGTAGTGCCTCCTTACTTCATGTATCATGGGAGTGTCCCTGTTTCTGATGACTCCAGACAGTCTTAAGCGCAGTACCCTGAAGTTCTTGTTAAACAGCAGATTTGTCCCTAATATTCTCCCCTGTTTATATCTGTTCTTATGAATGTAAACATAAAAGGATCTGACCAAATATAAATAACTCCATATGTGAAGTACTACAGCTAGCCTCTGTAGTCAAATCATTGGTCGCTAGTGACAGGATATCCAAATTCTTATCTATATAATTGAAATGATCTTTTGTCCGTCTGCCATGATTGTGGGCCATTTGAGCCAGCATTTATCATTTGTAGGGATTCCCTCCTTGGTGCTCAATGGGATGGAGGCGACGATCTCCTTTCACCCCATGGATGTTCAACAGTCAGGCTAAGGGGATTATGGTCACTAACACAGGATGGGATGATAACCATGTCTTGTACTAGAGGCCAGAGGTTAAGATCCACAAGTAAGTAGTCTATCCTACTCAATCCATTTGGTCCAATAAAGGTAATTTCCACTCCTTTGTCAGAGCTGGTTCTCCCATTGTTAGCCTTTAGCCTGTATTCCAAAGAAATAGCATTCAGCTGCAAAGTTGCTTGCAACTAATTTTTATAGGGGGGAGCTCAAGAAGCTGTACCAACCACACTGTGTCCTCCTCATTAACCTCATAGAAGTCAACCCAGTCAAGTGGCTCGTATGTATTGTTAAAGTCTCTACCAATTATTAGGGTGTGACTGTCATGCCTGGCATATAGTAGCTTGTCCAGGGCATGAAGAGTTGGGGAGCTACCTCCTCTAGAACTTCTGGCATAGACACTATAAATGCCAATGCACTTGCCACTATTTAGCCTGATCCCAAGACTGTCTCAACTAATGGTAACCAGCTCCTTGATGTCACAGTTTATTGAGATGTTGATAAGAATGAGCAACCCACCTGATGGCCGGTCATGGTATGATGGGATTGCAGGTCTATGGAATGCCATGAACCCAGGGTCAGGCTCCATGTTTCCTGCAATAGGCAGATCTCATGTTGGTTGAAAAAGCTTGAGCAAGTGGTGGTAATCGTGCTTCCCCCGAATGCCCGGCACATTCCACAACACTATTTTCAACTTAGTGCTGTTTTTCATTAAGGGGAATGACTGGGAAGGGAGTAGGGCATTTCGATCAGTCAGCTTTGTTGGAGGGTAGCTAATTGTGTCTGTTTCTCTAGCCTGGATATGGTCTCTTGTCAATGGCATTATAGCTATAACTGAAAGAGGCTGTGAGTTGGATATCATAGGCTCAAATGGCTTTGTTGGAGGATGACTAAATGTGTCTATGTCTCTAGCATGGACATTGTCTCTCGTCAATTTGCATTATAGCTATAGCTAAAACAGGCTGTGAGTTGGGTATCATAGTCTCAAATGCTTGTAAGGGGCCCTCTTGATGGTATTATGATGTAGAGGAGGTGGAAACAAAATGTACACTGAAGATGCAAACGGGTTCCCTGTCAGATTCTGGGGCAAAGTTGAAGTTGGGGAATCCCTATGGGACAATGGGGCAACTGTATCGTGTTCAGTCTTGGTAGAGATGTTGAGCTTCAGCCAGATGTTTGTATCAGGTTGCGGATAAGTTCTTACTTCCAGGGCACCAAGTATTCACCAACTAGAGTAGGCTCTATTGCATTAACAGGGCTGTGTTTTAGGATGCATCATTTTGCCTGCACAATATCATCCCTTATTATAGATCTGCATCCCTGGTGTACCTTAACCAATGTATAGCTTTGTTTTTTAAGCCTTCACTGTTGTCATGTTTATAGCTATTACTATCAACCTTATGGATATAGGTCATATAGATGTTGTGGGAAAGGGAGCAGTATGTATGGGATGAAATGATTGGGGAGGTGATGGCGCCCAACTACAACCTGTTTTCGCTCTCTGTGATACTTACTCTGTCGGCATCCCATGCCCTACCGGGTCCCAAAGTGCACCCCTACGTTTCCACCCTTATACCTCCGAATACCTGCCATATACATCGTTTGTAAGGGATAACTCTGCAAGAGGTGCGAAGCTATTACTCAAGTGGAGGTTGGCTAGCATAGCACATTCAGTGATTCAGGTTTCACTCACAGGGCACAAAAGGTTGCAGGGGGGCTCTTTTAGCCCTTCCGGCACTGGCATTGGGTGTGTTTTGCTAATAACTTTCCTAAATGAACTTGGTATGTTCCCATACCCTTTCTTAGTAGACCCAGCAGGGGTATATGGGTGGGAGGCCGTATTGGTGGGAGCAGTGGCAGTGGTGTGAATGGATGGAACTGGTGTTGTAAGCAACCCCTCACAATCTGCAATGATGTTCTCAATACGATCTAACATGTTCTCCCCATGCACCCCTACTCTCCTGGGTTGGTGGCTTGAATCTTGGGACCGTTTCTTGGATCTCTTCTTTGTGGTGCCTCCTGGCCCAACCTCAGTCACTTTCATTTTTCCCATGCCAAGCAGTCAATGAGTCAAAACTGCAGGGTATGGTAAGAGATATTTTGCGATGAGAATATGTGGCAGTAAGTAAGTTAGAAGACAAATGCCAAATAATACCTTAGGAATAAGACAGCCCGAGAGGATGTATAAAGCCCCTCGTTGTGACGTGGGCTGCACAGACCAGCAATGTTGCCTGGGGCTTGAAGTCCTTGCCCCATCCCGTCCGCAGTGTAGCGAGCAGAGTAGTGGCACAAAAATGGTGTCCCGTGCTGCGGCTGCCCGCAACGATGTTTATAGCTCCTCCTGATGAGACAGGAGACGTAGAGGATCTAAGGAGAAAACTCGTTTTTTTCTTATTCACTGTCTAACCAGGCACTTTCAAGATGACATTGATAATGTTAATTACAAATGGAGTAGCTGCCTCAATAGCTTCAGAAAAAATAAGTATCTTATCTGTGAAATCCTCAATTTTAAAACTGAACTGACCAAACTGAAGACCTTCTGATGTTCGTGTCAGCTTTATGTAGCTTAAGCAATGAGTCAATAGATAATAGGAAGTAGAGAGTGGACAACTCTGTCTTGTTCCTTGATAAGGGTGGAAATAAGAAGAGGTAGAACCATTAACCCTAATATATGCTATTGGGTTTGCATACAGGGCTAAGACCAGTTTAATGAAGGCGTCACCCAGTTTGTGTGATCCCAATACTACTTCAAGGAACAACCAAGACACCTTATCAAACGCCTTTTCTGCATCAAGAGCAATTGCAGTTGGCAGTGCAGATAGACGTGCTTTTTATATAATGTGACAAACATTGCAAATATTGTCTCTTGCAAGATGTCCCTTAACTAACCCCGTTTGTGAATTATGAATGAGTTGGGGAATGTACCCCTCCAGTCAATTGGCAAGGAGCATCACAAACATTTGGGCTTTCATATTTAAAACAGAATTAGACGGTCATTTTGTGGATCAGAAAGATCTTTAGCCTCCTTGGGTATGGCCACAATAGTGGCGTCAGTAGCCATTCCGGATCAAGGCACAGGTGCTTTTTAGAATTTTTTTCTGATTTTATTTTATTGTTATAGTCACCATAACCTTAAACTAATGACAATGTCACACTGCTCCAACAAATGAGAGACCAAGAAATTGAAATCACAAACTTAAAAATCACGAAAATGTAGATTTTCTTTTTGGATTTCTTTTTCTTATCTCAATGAAAAGTATACTTCTCTAAAACAAGAGATAGAAGAAGATAGATGAAAAATGAGTTGAGGCAGTAGGATAACAAAAGAAAGCATAAGGTACAGGTTGGGAGAGCAAGAATGTAGAATATACAATACTCATATAATGACCGAATAAGTATTTTGTCAGTGAGAAAGTGGTAGAAAAAGTAGCTTTTGGGAGGCATTTATCTTGAGGGCATGCACTAGGTGTTCTAGCTATTTTATCATGCCATTTCCTCATGCAGGCTTTTATTTACTATCAAGTTAAGTGAATTAGAACAGTCACAAGTCGTATTCGTTCGAGGTGCAATAGAGTCTTTGTACATCATACCTAGTCTTCCAGGCCTCTGCCATGTTAAAAGACAAACTTGATAAGTGCTACTTTCTCACTATAACTAATTATTGCCACCACAGCAGTGTGCCTATACTCAGTACCAGGACATACATTAGCCAATTAATAATCAGTACAACTTATAAAGACTGACTTTATTGTAAAAGTGTGATTATTTGTGGCAAATTTTGTTTTGGTTGACCACACTCCTACAGTGATGTTTCTCAATCTTCTCGGGTATCACTTTGACTTGCAGGCCAGCACACAGAAATAGTTGTTGTGGACCTCCACCTCCGTGTCCGGAGAAGACACTCCCATGATCTGTAGAAGCCTGTAGTATGGAAGAGACAGTATAATGGTGAACTACACAGCATATCTCTGTTAGTTTCTGAATCAAAGCAAATAAAGATGTATGTCTTCTGGTTCTGCTCTTTCATTCAGCCTCTGCATTTCACTCTACATGTTTATATAAACAAAATTTGACTCTAACTACTTGGAACCTCACATGCCTCAGTTCTATCACAGTGTAATTACCATTGGCAATCCCAATAAGCATCTGTTACCTTTACATACAAGTGAGACTGACTGACATTGCTAACATTAGTTCACAGTAATCTTCAATATCGGTCAAGATCGAAATTACATCCCCCACATTTCTGCAGCAGTTTTTTCAAGAGACCACTAGGTGGCAGTAAAAAACTAGGGGCCTATTTTTATTACAACTTAAATACAGTGCATTCCTACCCTTTCACCTTGGCTTAGGGCCGTGGAGCAAGTTGCCTTGCTGTGGTCCCCTACACCAAAATGCCCTAAATGTAAAAACAGCTCTGTCTTCATAGGTGCAGAGAATGCCAAATATACTGATGGTAAGACTAAAATGCCCCTCCTACAGGCCAAACACAGAAAGGGAGCAAAGTCAGCAATCACAGCAATGAAAGTGAGACTGACACAAAAATCATCCAATCTTAAGCAAGGATTGGCTATGGAATATTTTGTTCAACGGTATATGCAAAAGACAGATGGAGCCACACAAAATAGTGAATTTCACTTGACTCATCTATGCTTCAGACCAACATTGTGCATTGTGACCTATGTGTATAGAGGTTCGTGTTGTAAGCCATTTTTCATTGTAGTTGGCGATGTCATGTTATGAGGCCATAATCAGCATATTGGTATGGGCGGGTGGCAGTTATAGACCTTATAAAGTGGAGTTGCTTAACAGAGGAGAAAAGTTAAGGCATATTAGAGCTCCTCCCCTTACTCAATAACTGACAGTATCTGCTGCTATACAGGATTTGTGGTGTTAGGTTTGAGTTACGCAAGCCTACTTTCATGGAGTTCCATATTATTTCTGTCTCCAGAATTCACAGTTTTTCACTTTTTCATAAAATCATGCACTTTTGTCCGGCGAATGTTCATTTTGCATGGTAACCCCAACAATTTTTTGCACGTGAGTGTGTACTTTGCCTAGGTATTTCTCATGAGTGACTTAAAATAAAGTACGCTTATTTAGAAAATAGATGCAAAAGTCAACATTTTCATGTGAAAGCCCAACTCACATGGGACAACACTACTTTTGCAGATTTTTTATATTTTTGCAAGAACTATCTGAATTTTGTGATAAAAATCCAACTTTGCACATTGCGTATTATTGAAACCTTCAGATGAAAATGAGAAAATGCTGTCATCTTATATTTTCGATTTGGTGCAATGAGGATGTGATTGTTTCTGTTATGAGGAACACAAACTAAGTGATAATGTCCATAGTAATCTGAGGGATGGTGACCAGTAAAAATATCCTTGGATTGGCTATGCTGTTTGCTTGTTGATTAGTGTGATTTATTTACATTTGACTCAATTTCATTGGCATGGGAAGGGAATACTGCAGAGTTGGTGTAACTAGCCCATATTTCAGACAAAATATTTTTTAATGAATCGAGAAAAAAAAAATAGAGGTATGATTACAAGGCTATAGTGCTACCTGAATGTCACTTTTAGTGACGTCCTGGCGGAGCTATGCCCTTCTCCATATTTACAAAGTGGCGCTAAGTCACTTTTTTGGCTTAACCCCAACTTGTAAATATGGCCCCTTTACTCGCATCAATTAGTGTGAAATGGGCATGCAATGGTTGTTTTTGTGGGCATTCCATCACAACACCCATTGCTTTTTGACGCCGCCCCATATTTAAAATGATGTGTTAACTAGAGGCAGCACCAAAAGCTAATCCCATGCAAGAGCAGGCGTTAGAATGTCAAAAAGAGGAGAATTTTTTTTATTACTCCTCGTTTTCAGAACACCGACAAAGTAGATTTGAAAGCAGCGACAAGACTTTGAAAACTCCTACCTGTCAATATGCTTGGAGAAAATTATATTTCCATATATTCCATATAGTGGGGATGACAGGGCATCTCTACATTATCTGTAGCTGCAAAGTCCATTTTTACTGGCCACTATTTCAAAATAGTCCAGGACAAAAACTTAAGAAAGGACACTTTTTTTATAAGACTTGCTCATGAGAAATTAGGGCCTCACTGAGAACGAGACCATCGACTTGTTAAATTCAGTTTTTACCTTTGCAAGTCTTAAATTTGTTTTGTTATCAATAATTTTGTAAACCGGGACAAATGCTTGTTTCTAGAGCAATGAATCCAGAATCACACATAAATATGGACTGCAATATTAAATTAATGCACGTGAAAGGGAATCCAACTTTTCCAGCTCATGCTGCCACTGCACAAAGTGAAATTGCCCTGACATGCTGGTGATGAAGGACCTTCCCATGTCAGATAGTGTGTATCCTTTGAGTTTATTTCATAAGAGCCAGACATGCCTATTACCTTCCACTGTAATGTAATGTAATGTATAGGCATTTATATAGCGCACTACTTACCCGTAGGGTCCCAAGGCGCTTCGACCGCTGCGAAACCCTTCCTGGCTTCCCTGAGAGATGGTCCCTTAATGGGTATCTCCAGGGTGAGACCAGGCATCCCCGGCGGTCTGGTGGGGCCGTTAGTGAGGATGAGGCAAGCTAATGCCCAGAGTTGCCGAGTGTGATCGCTGATCAGAGTGGGCACCGAGGCGAGAGAATTATCGAGTCCGCTGACCCTGGTCCAGAAACCTGCCGCGCCGGGAATCGAACCCTGGTCCCGGGCCGTCCTCTGCTCTCGGGTCTGCCGCCTCTAACCAGTGAGCCACACTACTCCACTCAAGCCTCATGCTGGCCTGAAACTGATCCCAAGTTGCATAGTCCCTGACCCCCTAGCAGCTCAAATGCTTCCTGCACCACAACCAACCTGACAGCTTCATGCAAAAATGAGGATACAATGAAAGCAAGGTTACAAGTTGTTGCCAATGAATGATATAAACATAGACGAAAGACTCAATACATGCCTATAATTCTGGAAGTATACAGAGCAACATCCATGCAAGAGAATAAGCAAGACTTGTAACCAACAGTCCAATGTGAGAGGTTATCAGTACTTAATACCCTCGATGAATCAGTAGATCAGAGAGGTGATTAGATATTAGGCTGATTAAGAAAAGTGTAGATCATTGACACCATAAAAAACTAATCATTTATAATAATAAACAATGTAAATACAAAAAAGTTATTGTGAATATAAACAATAAATAAGATTAAAAATTAGTTTAGTTTTCAAAACGTCTCAATAAATATATTATAATTTACAAATAAAACTTAAATAATGAAATTTCAGTAAAATTCATGCAAAATGTAAAATATTAGCCAATATATAATTTAATTTGCAATACAAATAGTTAGTATATACATTAACTAACTCCTCACTCCGTTCCCCTACAAACCCAACAACCCACTACTGCATTAAAAAGTATTAATTTCATTATAAAAATACACATATAAAATTTGAAATATATTTTAAAAAGTCAATTACAATTATGTTTGAATACAGGAAGTTAAAATGATTATACAAACTTATATCTAAAACTAATAAATATCGAGCATTATTGTAATATTGTTAAAAGTAAACATAACAAAACCCTTGCAAACAAAATTACAACCAAATTAATGATGTGCTTATGATAATTTACTAGTCATACTATTTTTGACAAATGTTTCTTGTCACACAATATTTTAGTCATCCATCATTCAAATCCCAACAGAAGGACCTCCATGGAAGTATTTATCATTAAAATTGTCAGTCTTGTATACATTCACATAGTACTCTTCCAGGTTTTTTTAAATCTGGATAGTAATTCCAGTTCTTGGGCTGTATTTTTCTTATCTGATTTCATTCCAATAGAGATTGGATTTTTGGAGCTGAACTTAATGCTACCACTCGTAGCGCTATAAACAGACCCCCAGATAGATTTGTACAATACAAATCAATTTAGCATTGATAACATACAAAGCTGGTGCCCTTCTGCATAATTATCTTGTTTCTCTTCGAAATGATAAGGAAAGATGCAATTTTCCACACAAAGGACCAGATGTAGCAAGCGAAAGAGCGATTGCAAACGCTGAAATTCGCAGAATATCAGCGTTTGCGACCGCAAAATAGCCCTGTGCAATGTAGAGAAGGAAAACTCCAATCACAAAATAAGGATTCCCAAAAAAAAAGTACATTTGCGAAATCTTATTTTGCGAATCTGACCATTCAAGTCCCAAATTGGGACCTGCAAATTGCAAAATCACAAATAAGAAATCACAAAGACATATAAGAAAAGTCCGGAAATAGAGATTTCACCAAAAATCGCTATTTGCGAGTCACAATTTACCACCAACTCAAAGCAGGTGGTAACCAGGTGCACTGCATATAAACAGCCCCAGAATGGATCATGTTTCAAACAATGGCAGCCCTGTATGTCATACCAAGGAGGATGCGTATGCAAACAGCAGCACAGAGAATTAGGCGGCAACGGGAATGCATATACAGAGTGCGCATTACCCTGTTCCAACTGACAGAAGAAATACATGAGAGGTACAGGCTTGACTCCATTACCATCCTAGACCTGATACGTGGCCTGCATCCAATCCTGGAGCATCAGTTACGCAGGGCAATTCCACCACATGTGCAGGTACTGTGTTCCCTGCACCTCCTTGCATCAGGTAGTTACCAGGGGGTGATAGCTGTAGCCGGAGGGGTCTCATAAAGTTGCTTGTCACGCTTCCTGAACCACTTCCCGGATGCCATGCTTCAAAGAGTGCACCATTACCTCCGGTTTCCCACATCCAACAGGAAATGCATAAGACCAAAATGGATTTCTATCAGATGGCTCAGTACCCACATATAATTGGGTGCATTGATGGAACATATATTGCAATATGTGCCCCCTCTGCTACTGAGTACGTATATCAGAACAGAAAATCACATCATTCCATCAATGTCCAGGTCATTTGTGATGCATAACACGTCCAAACCTGATATAGTAGCAACATTCCTACATCTTCAGGCATAGTGGAATCTATACACGTCTGACTGGGGGAGAATTTGGAGAAGAATACCTGCTAGGTAAATGCATGTAACACACTCTGATGAATACCTTGGATGTATCTGTAGTTGCCTGTGATTGTTGTTTCATCCTTTCCCATATAGCAGACAGTGCATATGCAGTGCTTTCACCCATACTAACCCCATTAATCAACCCATCTACCCCAAGTAAGAGGAGATACAATGCTGCCCATAAGCCGACGTGGTGGAGTGGGCATTTGGACTGCTGAAGAGCAGGTTTTACTGCCTCCACAAAAGTGGCAGTACCGCCCCAAGATATGCTGCAAAATCATTGCAAAGGAATCCCCATGGCCTCATCACAGAGCAGCAGGTGGTGAAGGAGCCCCAGATGGGTGACACAGACGTGATGACATCACACGCAACTATTTCTAAGTGAGTAATGACACACAGCTGATATGGATATTTGAATAATGGTGTTTTATTGTCCTTACATCAGGCAATATGTATGCACACCGCCTACAATACTGGCCTCTGTGCCTTGAGTTGCATATCATGGCATGTTGACAACCCCTTTCACTGTCTCACATGGGGTAGCTCACCCATTAGCAAATGTCTGTCTCAGCATGGACTTATTTCCTGCACCCACGCCCAGCACTGCTTAGGTCAATGTGCACACTTCCCTCCCTTAATGGCTGTTCTGCTGCTGGCCCTTGCCTTGCACTCTACTGTCTGGGCCCAGCGACAGGTGGAGTAATGCTGCTGCGGCTGGAGACCTCCTCACTATCTCCACCATCCCCAGCCTCTGTGACAGCTAAGTTGGCTGTTTGGAGCAGTTCATCAGCACTGGTGATCTGCACCAACCCCCTAGCAAGATCTTGGCTGCAGAGGGCCATTTCCACTTGCATCGCAACTGTGCTTCGGCTCAAGACAGCTGTAGCATTGCATAGGCGGTTGACTGCCTTAGTGTATCCATCCATGCGCTGTTTTTCACAGCACCTTGTGCCACGTTCACTCTGCATGTTGCTGCATAACTGCTGTACTGCCATATTCATGTACTTTATACACTCTGCATTGGCCCTATGACCCTCTGCAACAGTGGTGTTCAGTTCATTAATGCCCTCCTTGATGTCGCTCATGTTCTTGTTAAGGGACACCAGCTGCTGTTGCATTAACTTCATTGTTTTTATTTGCTGTCGCTGCACCTTGACCATGGTGCCCTCAAGACACGCAAAGACACTGGATTCCTCACCCTGCTGGTGTGGATACGCTGCATGGGTAACTGTACGTTTGGAGACTGTGCTGGCTCTTTGGGTATGGTCTGTGGATCTTCTGATGTCTCCTCCACCCCCCTCCATCTCCTGTAGTGTTTCCACAGTGTACCTCCTAGGTGTGGCATCTGTGGCTGTCTGCGACTCTTCCTCCCCTGCATGTCGTTGCCCAAGTGCCTCATGTGTCTCCCTGTCTTCTGCATGTGGTACAGGTACTCCTGTGGATACAAGATGTCCATTTACTGAATTTCCTTGAAGCATTTGTATTACATTAAATGTACATGATTTGCAATTCATCCAACAGTTCTCTGCTTGGGTATTGACTGGTGTGAGGCCCCTGTGATTGTGTTCTCCTGTGTCACTGCTTTGCTATATAAGTTTTGGGACTACATTTCCCACGATGCATTGCTGGTTATTATCAAAATGTGGAATGGAGTAGAATTCTAACTTGCTCATGTGTATTTGGGGATTGGGGATGATCCTCCACCTGTCTTTTTGGCTTGCTTCAGCCTGTCTGCTACCCTCTTTTTCTTCCTGGAGCGCAAGTCATACCAGTGCGTCTTCAGGTCATCGATGGAGTGCTGTGTGACCCCAATGCCATTGATCTTGACTTGCATCTCCAGCCAGATCCCGCGTCTGTGATTCAGGTACATGCAGTGATTTCTTGCCAAATAGGAGCTCATGGGTCTTCACTACTTCCTCAATGAAGACCCACAACTCCTTTTCACTAAACTTGTGCTTCCTTTTCCTTTCTGCAGTCTCCTTTACCTTCTCCTGTGTGTCCATCCTGTCAGTTGGGGTCTGCCTGAGCACTCCTGTGCAGCTCCTGAGTGTGTGCTCCTCCTCTCTGCCTCTCCCACAGCCTCAGGCACTCAAAAACAGCATGGTGTGGTCACTTCCTCTATGTGATGTCTTCAGAATGCACCTGGATAGCAGATTCGGTAGTTTGCAATTTTTTTTAAATAGCAATTTAGCAAGGCTGCGTTATGGCGCCAACCCTCTTCTCCCTTTATGTTAATGACATCCCTGACACCCTCTTGGGCTGCGAGCATGACTCTCCCAAGTTGTGTGGTAAAGCTGGTACAACTCTACTATTTGCGGATGACATGACTTTAATTTCCCAGACGCCTAAACGATTACAGAATTTGTTGAATAAATTTCACTCATACTGTTTGGACAAAAACCTTGAAATTAATTCCTCTAAAACTAAGATTATGTCCATCAGTCCACATAAGTGTGTTAAAAAAGTTTTTAGTGTAAATTATGAGAATATTGAACAGGTCAAAAATGTGAAATATCTGGGTATTAGCCGCAACTCTAAAATGAATTGGAAATCACAAATAGAAAAATCGAGGCTCATGTTAATACAAAACTAAGCTCCTATATTAAGGAAGCATAAAAACAGCTTCTTTAACGAAGTATCACCTGCAATTGAGCTATTTAAGTACAAAGCTCAATCGGCCACCTTGTATGGGGCAGAACTGTGTGGCCATGTAGTCAGAGACTCGTTTTAAGTGCAGGAAAACTGCTTTTTCAGACAACTTTTAGCTGTGCCAGGTTGTACTCCTTTAATTCCTTTATTTTGGGACTTAAACATATGACGCTCTGACGACCATGCTTCCCTACGCCCGCTGCTTTACTGGGTTTGTCTATGGTCCACTGACGAGCTAGTGGACTATAGAGCAGCACTAAAGGAAATTTTACAGATAAAGACCATTATTAGAATAGGCTGGTTACTGCACATTGAAAAATGGTTTTTAAAATTAGGCTTATATAGTTTCTGGACCAATCCCGATTCTCTTACCCATCGCTGAAAAAAGCTATTGAAGGTACGGTACTGGGAATATATTCACAGCTACCCCCTTCAAAACTCAAAAATCGGGAAATTAACACTTAAATTCTTCGATGTTAAAACCGAATGTAAATTTGAATGTTTTATGGATGAAATTCTACCTTCAATGGCAAAGTCACTGTATCTAAAGTACCGTTATGGCATTTTACAACTAAAAATTAGTACTTCAAAGTGGCCATGTAAGATAGATCCTATGAGTAAATGTGATACTGATCTTTGTGTACTATGTGATATGGGCATCAAGGAGGATGTGGCCCATGTCTTATTTATATGCCCTGCATATCTGCAAGCAAGGAGGAAGTGGATTAGGCCTATTTGCCTTCTTTTAGGTTTCCGTAAAATCAAAGAGGGGGAAAGAGTATTTAAAAGGGACACCTCACAGACCATAGTATTTAGTCTGAGTCGGTTCCTTCTAGCAGTAGCAATAGTTAGGAAGAAAAAAGGTCTAAAATGTAGCAGTACTCTTAGGATCTGTACCAACTCAGTGTACTAAATAAAATGTATCGGTACAGCAGTTACCCCCATATATTCAAGTCCCAATTAACTGTACTTTTACAATGCTGTCTCTGGTATCTGCCAAACATTTTTACAAAAGAAAAATATTCATTGTATTAACCTATTTTTAATTATGTCTCACCTCCATCGATGGATTTATACTGTACTCCAAGAATTGTATTCCTTTTATAAACCGATCCCGTCATTAGCCAACTCTTTTTATATATACAAATGCTTAAGTATATATGTATGTCCTAAACAGTTTTTCCTTGGAATACCAGTATATGATGTATATGATGATGTTTTTAATATTGTATTGTACTCTTTTATGGTGACTTAGCTGAAATAAAGAATGAATGAATCGGTATTTGCGATTCAGTATTCAGGATAGCGAGTTTGAGGGAATCGCTAATTATTTGCGATTTTTTTTCTACATTGAGGTTTGCAATTTCTAAATAGCGATTTGGTAAAAATCGCTATTTAGGAACCGCTATTGTGGTCTTTCATACATCTGACCCAAGGTGATATACACTTTCAGCATCTAGTAGGATTACTGCAATGGGGGTTGTTTTGTGCGATATGACTACAACAATGGGAGGGGAAGTTTGTTGCACTTTTTCATCTACGAATCATGCCATTCTGTTCTACATGGATTAAAGTTTCTCACAATACAGAAAACCAAATATCACAAAGGGGGCAGGGAGACGCCACTGCCAGGCTGTCAGTGGTGGTCTCCCCACTATTTGAGTCAAGTTTACAAGCCACCACATTTTGATGGTGGGTGGCTGTGTGGTGATCGGACAGATCTACCGCCATGGATCAGACAGGCAAAGGCACCCCATCAGTTCATTGGAAGGTTTTGTAGAACTTACAATGCTGGCGGTGTCTACTAGGCTTCAGACCACTAAAGGCCCCTTTCATGTGTTTTTAACTCCCAACACTGTGGTTGAGCCGACCCAACTTATAGGCAGTGGGGTGACCCGATGATGAAGCATGACACCACTAGGGTGTGGGAGGGTAACTAAACAAAAAGGAATTGCTTCCTTGCTCACCTTTTGGTGAATTGATACGCCGATCCTCACACTTCATACTCCCTTGTTTAAGGGCTAATTTCTAAGACCATTTGGTGGTCTGTTGGAGAATTTTTGTGGTCTAACAATTTGACAAGGGAGGTTATACTCCGACGTAGGATCTCTCACCCCTAGAGGCACTGGGAAAAGCCTTTTCCACAGCCTCCTTGTTTACATACGGTGCTTACTAGGCACCACCTTAGGGATTACAATGTCCTTTACCCGCTAGCCTTTCTATGGCAGATAACCTGCTATGGAAAAGGTGATGGAAAGGGATAATGGGGACCCAGTGGTGGGCTCCCTTTCCCCCTGCCCATAAACCTGGGACTTGGGGAGCATGTACAGTGCCCCCCCTACAAATCCATGCCCAATGTGGCAGGCACAGCATGGTGCCTGCCACATAGTGCAGGTACATATAAGGGGTCTTTGTTTTGTATTGCGACGGGTGCTGCCACTTGAATACAAAACATGGTCAATGCGACCGCCACAGTGGTGGTCGCATTATATTTATAAATGTGGCATAAGTTGTGTCGGTGATTAACTTATAAAATAATATACTTACTAATAATATGATCTTCTTAGAAAGGGCATGGGTTTCTGATCAACTTTGCAACATCAACTCAGTATTGATTTGTTTAAGTTGGTACCAAGTTCTTAATCATGGACCAGTATAATGAAGTTGTTCCCTCATTTCACTCCTTCAGAAACTAGAGATCCTATGACATTTGAGCATGGATAGTGGACTAAGACCTAAATATAGATTAATATGGATTTTTCACAACAATTGCCGAGTTGCTATGATCTAGATTTATCTTCTAAAGCTGTATCCTTAAACACACTAATATTATCATGAGGGAACATTGCAGTCATGAACAAGACAAAATATGACAATTAAATGTTGGCTTGGTGTTGTCAGAGAAACCAATATGAAATTGAGACAATAGTATGATAATAACATTTTTTAAAGATAAAGAATGAATGTTTTTGAAGATAATTAAGCCTACGTTACGTTGCCTGTACTCATTATCTATATAGGAAAAACAGTGGTTCCTGTGGAGTGATATACTATGAGGTTATGATACATAAGCACAATCGTAATATAGAGGGTTAGATAATGGCAGAGCACGAAGGAACCACTAACAAACCAATTCAAGTGTGGTATATTTAATGGACGTTTTAAACAATAAAGGTAGGAGTAAACATTATACATCAAAACAACATTTGTGCATAGTGTCCCAAGTAACAAATTAAACCTAAACCTAAGTGACAAGGTGCATAACTGATTGGCCTGACTTCACTTTTGTTTGGGCAATGTTTTTCTTCACTGCAATAGCAAATCTTGTACAGCTGGACCTTTCAACGAAAGGTATCATGCCTCATGGAGCCCTCGTTGCCGAAAGCCTGCAGCTTCATTCTGCTAGAAATGTTTGATTTCCAGAAAAGTGACACATTCCCACTGTGACTCTATCCAGTGGCTCACCGACAGTGATGCCTCATCCAATGACACCGACTCCTGCCTTACAGGGCTGAATTCTACCTTGTCCTGAACTTTCCTTCTGGATCTTTTCTAAGTCCAGACGAAAGCTGAGACCTTGGACCAACCAACATTAAGCCTGACTGATGTCTGTCAAGCTACAAAAGGGTTAAGCACAGGTTTACCCTGAACAGAATTGTGGTTGTTGCCTGAGTGAAGGAAACACCCACTTATTGCAATGATGATAATCTTCTGAGCAGGATGTTCGGTAAAGAGAACTCATGCAACTCATGTATTACATGCAACTAGCTCTCATCTTAAATTTTAGATCAGAGATATCCTATATGGGGAAATGGTGAAAGCAAGGATGAGTTTTAGTGGTCACTACTGCAAACTGGTTTACCAATCTAAGTAAAGGATTGTGAAAGTTGTTGTTAGAAATGGGATTTCGGGTTGGCTAAGGCTTGCGCTAAAGCCAGGCAGAAACCACCACTCTAGTCAGGGCAAGGAAGTTACACGCTGACGATAACCCCTGTTCACCCCCTTGGTAGCTTGGCACGAGCAGTCAGGCTTTTTTTTTGTTTGTTTTTTGTCCTCATCTCACCTTTGGTATTTGAAAAAGAAAAACACCAACAACCCTTTCTTCTCTCTTGTGCACCCAGGGTCGGGGTCCTTGCTGCACCTGAAGCTGACCTGGCTACCCCTTTATCCCGGGGTCTGGACTAATCATTGGACAGTCTCGGAATTGGATACCAACCTCAACTCGAGTGCCCATTCGCAAAGTGGGAGCCAAACTGTGGTATTTCTATTATATATAGCCCCCAACTCAAGCAGTGCAGTTTTTAGAACAGACTGTAGCCATCTATCATATAGTGGGGTGGCTGGATCTTTCCATAACATGCAAAATTCTCTGCGAGCGATAATAATTAGAGTACAAAATAAGGCAATCTGTTCCTCACTGAGCTCGTTTGTAGATTCCGAGTCCAACCCGAATATTACCCTCACCCCATTCAGACTAATATTTACTTTTAAAACACTATCCATTGTCTCTCCTACTTTTGTCCAAAAGGGACCAATCACAGGGCAATCATAGAACATGTGAATATCGTCCGCCTCTGCTAAATCACACTTTGGACATAAAGGGGAGGGACAAACAAACTTTGCTATTTTTTTTTTGGCGTGAAATACAACCTATTTAATACAAAATAGTGGTTCTTTTTCAATGAGGCTGACTTAACATACCTATATGAGAGTTTAAGAGATCTTTCATAGAGCTCGGCGGCAGAGGCCTCAAAGACAGATGCACTCCAAACCTGGTTTAGGGACATGGCTGTGGACTCTTCCGAATTCAGCAATTCTCTATACCAAAGGGCTACCTCTTTCTTCCTAACACCAACAGAATGGATTTCTACCTCAATTTCCCATTTTCCCCCTATATTGTCTTTCTCTGTAACAAACCAGGAGCGAAGTTGGATGTATTTAAAACGGGAAAAAGAATCCCCTATCTTAGCCCGCAGAACTTCCCAGGGAAGAACACCCTCCGCCGTGACAAGATCTGACCAGGTAGCTACTCCTGCCCTCCTGATAGCCTGAGAAAGACTGTCCTTTAGGCATAATGGCATGCCAGGAGAGTCCCAGATGAGCGCCAGATCTGAATAGTAATTTATACCCCAACATCGCTTCAGTCTGCACCACAACGTCAAGGCAGATCTTAGAACCTTCAGACGGACTTTTTTGAAGAATCTTGGGGACCCATATTTATACAAAAAACCCGGGCCTCCCCCTTCTAGATCTTGCATCACCTTTAATATCCGACCCCAATGAGATTCGTCTGGGGCGGTTAAAAGGGTGCGGATGTTTTTTAATTGGAAAGAAAAGGAATACCAGAGAACATCCGGAAGCGCCATTCCACCCTTTAACAGACTCCTTTTTAGTTTTTTCCATTAGAACCGGGCGTTCTTGTTTGCCCAGATGAAGCTACCTATCTTTCCCTGGATATTACCCAAAACTTTATTTTGGAAAGTTAAGGGTATAGCATTGAATATATATGTTAGTTTGGGCAAAATAACCATTTTAACCAGGTTAACCCGGCCATAAATTGTCAAAAACAAAAAACTAATATCCTTCATAACCTTCGTCAGGTTGACCTTTGCAATATTATTAAGGTCGGAGGTAATTAGGACTCCTAGATATCTGAACTGGTTGCTTAGCGGGCCATCCCAATTATCGACTCCCCAGCACACTATTTCAGTTTTAGTGTTGTTTATTAAGTAACCAGAATGCTGTCCATAGTCCATCATGATCTCCTCTACTCTGGGGAAGACCTCCACCGGATTACTGGTGTAAATCATTAAGTCATCCGCATAAAGGACCAATTGGGAGGAATAATCGTTTATCCTAAATGGGGTAACGCTATTGTCCAATCTAAGAGCCTGTGCCAGGGGCTCAATGTATAGATTGAACAAAAGGGGCGAGATAGGGCACCCCTGTCTAGTCCCTCTCCCCACATTCAATTGAGGAGACAACAGGCCGTTCAACAGTATTGCTGCCGAGGCTCCCTCATAGCAACTCCTCAGAGTATCAATGAAGATCCCCCCAAAACTTATAGTTTTAAGCACATCCCACAAAAATCCCCAATTGACGCGGTCAAACGCCTTGATGGCGTCGTATGCAGCCACCGCCAATGGCTCCGACCGCGTCACCGCCAGATCAATACAGCAAATGAGTTGGAGGGTCAGCTCATGAATGTGCCTCCCCGGAATAAAACCTTTTTGGTCTGGATTAATCAGGGACGGGGCCAGCCTGGCCAATCTCCCGGCCAACACACCAGTGAAGATCTTATAATCGGCGTTTAGCAGGGAGATTAGCCTATAGGACTCCGCCCTGAGAGGGTTTTTACCTGGTTTTAATAGCAAGACAATAGTTCACCCCCTTGGTAGCTTGGCATGAGCAGTCAGGCTTATCCTAGAGGCAATGTGTAAAAAGTTTGCGCAACACACACACAGCAGCAACACACTAGGCACACCACGAAAGAAACTCCACAAAAGGTTATATACAAAAGCAGTCTTTGTATTCTCATAAAATCATTAGAAACATAATCAATCACACATTTACGCTGTGCCAACAATTCACTAGTAATTTTCACAGGAGACTATATACAGGAACAGGCCAATCAGGCCAAGGTCAGAACCATCAGAACAGGTAAGTAAGTATAAACCACAATCAGTAATTACTGGTACCACATTGAGCCTGGGGACTCACTGTGCCCTCTTGATTAGATCTGCGCAACATTGCAGCTGCCCTCTATCATGCAGGGTCTCTCGGGAAAGAACGGGGGCGGAGGAGTGTATCTCACTCCTAACTCATAAGACATGCCCCTAAACAAAGAATGGCCTAAACGTTGCAGCTGGCACTACGTGATGCATAGCTGAGAATCCCACATGAAGGCCTAGCACTCACTGTGCCCCTTGAACAAATGGGTAAAAACTTAGCAGCTGCCCGCGCTGGTGCAGTGCTGCTGAGAACAGTAGAACTGGACCCTGGGATGACTTTGCCCTCGGGCCCCACTGGGGCTCTCTCCAAAAATGCCCCTCTCGTTGGAGCTGCCCTCTCATAAGCGTGGCAGCTGAAACTATGGACAAACTGGTAGGGACACAGGCCCTTGGAAACCAATCATGCCCCATGTTGGAGTAGCCCACTGCCAAATGGGGCCGCCAGGTCTCTGGGCCTCCGTCGGCACCACTGTGGGTCAGGAGAATAGCTCTGAGGGCAGGCACCGATCGCATGCCTGGCACACCCCCCTCCCGTCCTAGTTCACTCACCGGACTCTCTCTTCACCTGGGCACACTGCAGCTGCCGCGGGGCTCCCCTTCAACCGGGCCCCCTCCTGGGACCTGGTACTGCTCAATGGAGCACGTGGAGGCAGGGTAGGATCCTGTCCTCTTCAGGACATCCCGTGTTGGGTAGGCTCCGAATGCCACTAACGCTCCCGGCCTCTTCTGTCCGCAGGCCCCTCCCACAACCAGGCGGGACATGGATGACATGGATTGTAGCAGAGATCTTCTCCTTCTGGCGGCAAAGAGGGGTAGGCTCCCTCTTGAAGCAAAGAAAATGGCAGGCATAAGGTGGGGTGGGCACCCACCGTTTTCAATACATATAAAGCGTGGTAGGCTCCTGCCCATGGGTGCAATGCTGGGTGGGCACCCGCTTCTCTCCCCTCCAGCAGGGGGAATCCCCACATCGGGATTACCTCAGGAAGATTTCAGCTCAGCGCCATGGAGCCCTCATGCTCCTTTGCTGGGGGAATAATTAAAATAAAGCGTACGCAATACGCTAGAAGCAAAGGCCTTCAGAAAAAAGCATCAGTCTTTAGGTTAAGGGGCAATGCATGGTCCAGGGAGGCAATCCCTCCTGGCACCCCCCCCCCACTCCTGGGCCCCAGCAGCAGCACGTGCCAGCAGGAACAGCACAAATAAAAAAAAAATCTTAGGGGGTCTCAGCCCCTACTTTTATACACCCTTTCTCCTTTGTGTCACACCACAGGGTTTGGTGATACCAGTCAGAACTGGATTAGGGGGGATTTGGAGCACTTTGTTTTTGAAGCTCCTCTTCCCCTTTGTCAGGTGGGGCTCAGTTATCAGACACACCACAGGGGGCGGAGCCAGCATTGTACAGCCTGGGCACAGTCCTTTTCAGAGTCAGGGGATTTGTCCTCCCACTACTCTCAGCCCAGGTAACACATTCAACATAGCTGACTCACCCTGCCCCTCCTGGAGCCAACCACACCTCTCAGCTCCTGTCAATCACAAGCCAGAAATGCAATTCACATCAGGCAGGCAAACACATTGTTACACAGAAATGCCAACTTGTAAAAGTGGCATTTCTCCACCAGTCATCCTAAATCTGCACACACCATTGCGCCGCATTTATCCTTACGAGTTCAAACATACTAAACTCGACCCTGCACTCCTCCATACCATGAATTACCATGGAGACACTTATTCCTCATGCAGGCAGAGCAGGCCAAACTCACCACACAGAGAGCGCACGCACTTTACACTGAGTTACAGTGCTAAAGTGCCCAGAGGCCTAAAACCACCCCCACCATGTCAGAGCTTAAGGCAAAAAGTTCAGGGGTGAACCTGCCAAAAAGGGCCAAGTCCAAAAGTTGTAGCATCTGAAACTTGCTTTTGATAAGAAGAAATGTTTTTGATCCAATTGTGGTACTGAATTTATGGTTGGCACAAATATGACAAAGGTCTAAGTATGATATGTATGTGTTAGTTTCTGTTTGTGATAACATGTATGTAGGTAACACCATAAGAGTGATTAATGAAAGGATGACAGAACATTGCAGGGACATCAGTAAAGAGACACTAGTTATCCCATGGCAATTCACATGCTCAATAGAGGGCAAATTCACAGGATTAAATGTTCATGGTATAGAGATAAATACCTACTGATCACAAAAACTGCAATAGAGAGCTCAGATTACATAGCAAAGACCTCTGTTTTAGTATTTTTCGAACTGTTGAGTCAGAACTTAATATAGGCCATGTGTTTCAGTATTTTCTTAGAGAAAACTGGTAAATTACTTTGAACTGTACTAGTGATCTGCTTTTTTGTAATGAATTCTATAATGCACCCAAGGATTGTGACTTTAGACTGCTTGACCTCATTCATTACAATTTCCACCATTTTCCACCATTTTCTCGATAATGCCAGTTGGAATCCAAATTTGTTTGGCATGCTTTTCATTTTCGACAACTACAAGTTACCTTTTTACCCCTATTTGAGATGGCATATTCACTTATTTGGACTATCACAAAATGTCCCAACTTTTTAAGTGACTCGCTTGTCTTTTATCCACCACGCTTGTTTTAGTGATTTCCTTTTCTAAATGTTTTTTCCCCCTGTGAGCAGACTGCAGGAAGGGTGTTTCTGCTCTGTTCTAAACTGCTAAAATTATGTTTTCATGGATACATGACTAATTTTCTTTACATTTACCGGACTGCCACATTTTTAGTCTTATGCTTTTATGTTGCCTTTTCCTCCATTTTTGATGCCTGCTTTTTCAGCCTGCTCATTGTACACATGATTTCAGCAAGATAATTATCCCTACAGACAATTTTACGTAGGAAGATTTTTCTGTTCACTACTAACCAAATTGGGCCTCCTCTTCTTTGATGTGTTGTAACCATACACAGTCACACCTCCTTCTACTAATATGGCATCTGTTCTTCAAACAGTCAATATGTCGCTTATTTGTATTTCTTGCCCTGAACTGTGCCTACGGGCTAGCATTGTGCGTAGTGGACTCTGGAAGGTCAAATGTACTATTTGGTCCTAGAATATTTGGAAAAAACTACAGTAGCTGGTATTGAGTTCCAGAGATTGGATCACATTTGAAACTGTATGTGATAGGGTTATTGTAAAATCATAATGCAGAGGCAGTCCAATAATGTAAAAAGTTCAATTCAGAAATTCCTGGTACTTAGATAAATCATAGGATAGCTGCACCTTTCTTCGTTAACAGTGACTGCATAAATATATGATTCATTTTACCAGGTCAACCTTACAGATTCACTTAAAATATTTACATATTGTGATATTACATAATTTTAATTTCTTTACCTTTCTTGTAGTTTTTCAAGGAAAGCCTTTGCTGTTTCTGGATCCCTCATTGAGAAGTTCTGGAACATGAAAAGTGATTCGAAGAACCCCAGGAATGCTGTAATGGACATGGAGCAGTTCAGCAAGATATTTGTAACTCTGTGAAAAAATAATGCAATATGATTAAGAATGTCACTCTTTTAAAACTGGCTGGTTCACTCCGGCGCAAATGCAAGAATTCAGTAAACACGAGCTACTACCCATTTTGGGATATTACTCTTGACAATACAGAGGCACGAGGCCTGCAAACATTATAAGATATTCATGTAACAATAGCAGTCCTTATGCCCATGGGATTAAGGATGAATAATTTCTAATTTCTAATTTAAAACATTTATAAAGCTCAGCGTGCACCGAACGGTTTCTTGGCGCTAGTAGAGGGTATTGGCTACGGAGACAAAAATAAGAACCGGTGGTAGAGCCGGGGAAGGCAGTTATTAAAAAAAAACAAAGGGCCAGGTTCATTATGTTTTCACACAACACAACACAGCAAGACACCTTGCTCCACTGTGCTGTGTGAAAGGGCAGAAATGCAACATATCTATCAAGATATGCACATTTCTGCTCTCTGCATGCACTGGCGCCCTTTTGGTTGCCTAGCACAAATGCATGCATGCATGAGAGTGCAAGGGTGCCTGTATTGCAGTCGTAATTGTTTTTGTGCACAAAGGGACACCTCCTACATAAAAACAATCTTTGAGGATTATTCCTCCTTCTATGTGTGCCCCAAAATGCAGCTCATGCAGAAAGAGGAAATAACAAACAGAAATAAAGATATTTCACCTCGTTATACCTCCCCTGGGAAGACACAGCATTTTAAAACATTCCCAGGTGTACCACTCTTGTTAAATATGTGAATGCACCAATATTCATAGGTGGATGTGAGAGAACTCTCTTGCTTCCCCCATAGAATGCCTCACTGGGACGAAGTTGTGCAAGTCGTTGCCGTGCACTGACTTGCGTCACTCCAGATTTACTAAGCACCTTAGGGCCATGCAAACTTGGCTTTGCTTGGTTTGGTAAATCTCATCTACTTGTTGTGTTGCCCTTGAGGAACCGTGCATGGCACAACAGTGATGCAATACTTGGATAAATATGCCTTGAAGTGCTCACTGGTATCATTTGTAACCAAATTACAAAAATGAGCAAAATCACGATATGCAATTAATGGCAGGGCTCAGAATGCAACATAAGATAGACACTCTTGATATTATATAGGGATACGTTTTATCCTAGAAACTTTATCAAAAAACAAAGTTCATTTATCATAAAATACATGTGTGAAATGTGTTCCCAATGTATACAAATAAAAAAAAACACATTCATGAAGCAGTACAGACAGAAAATGACAGTGGTGTGAATATCTGTGTGTTTAAAAAAAATTGTTTAATAATTTAAATGAAGTTAGTTTGTTATTTAGTTGTTGATTATGTTTCGAGCTTCACCAAGATACAGGGGTCTCATCAGCACATTATTGATATTGACTTCTGTGGTGTCCAGACTCCTAGATTAAAATATAGGCTGGTTCTAATGTAAAGATGCAGCACCACAGCAGAAGATTCCTCCAGTGGTCATCAAGAAAGAATGAATGTACTTACTCTAGGGTGTGAGTTACAGAGCCTGAGCCCAACGAGAGGATAATGTCCAATATGCCAAATTCCTTGTTCAGTATAATTTAGCTAGAAGGGGACCGACTCTGATATGTGAGCCCAAAGGACATCAACACTAGTAAACCAGTTGATCAAGGAATAATCCCTATAGCCGGTCTTGTGAAGTGTAGTAGCGCTGATCACCAATGTCTACCAAAATCTATCCAGCAGGCAGTGATTTCAAAACATTACAAGGTCACAGAATACTGAAGAAACTTGTAAGTTTATTTTACTTTCCAATATTACTTCATATAAGAAATTGCCATGGGGTCACAGCTCTCTTCAGTGATTGTGGAGCTAAATAATTGGTGTATGTTGGACCTGACAGATTGAAGTTGGTCTTCCCAAAACCTTTTGCCTGCCTCCCTCCAATTTCTGAACTCGTTTTTGCTGGTTTTAGGACTAAGCATACTTTACCACTCCTGACCAGTGTAAAATTGCTTGTGGTCTTTACACTAAACATGGTGACAATGGCTTAACCCCAATTGGCATATAAAACTTACTTATAAGTCCCTAGTAATGTTCGGCCTGTAAATTAAATTATATTAGAGAGCTTGCAGCACTAATTGTGCCACTTAAGTCGTCCTCTAATCATGGCTCAGTCCTGAAACTTTAGAGTCTGTATGTGCCCTTTTACACTGCCACTTTAACCTGGCAAGGTGAACCTCCCACCAAGCTGAACCCTGCCCTTTTTTTACACATATAATTCATAGGTATGGTAGGCCCTATATTTCCCACTGGGCAGAGAGCAATGCATTTAAAAGGCAGGACTTTTAAGGTTTTCTATGTCTTGGCAGTAAAAAACTGCCAGTTTAATTTTTCACAAATTCAAGGCCTATCTCTCCTATAATATAACATTGGAATTACTTTATTACATCTTTTCAGTCTAATTTCCAGTTGTGAAGAGATATATTTTTCAAGTTTGGTGTCAATAGGCTCGCAATTAAAAATCACAACTTATGGTGAAATTGTGTTTTAATTTCAGTTTAGCAAATGCCATTTTAGAACGTTTGTGGATTGCAACACTGTCTCCACAGGTATTATTTAGTTAACAGTTTTCCTCATAAAAGCATGCACATAAAAAGTTGCACAGGTTCCATGACATTTAATGAACATTTGCTCTTATTGAAGAAGCAGTGCAGGAGATTAGAAAGGGATTGGAGAAAGAACTTCAAAGCCGAAAAAAAATCAAATACAAATCCTCTGTCAGATGCTACCATAAAGATATAAAAATGGCACAAGCTAAATTTTATGAGGAGAAAATCTCCCAGGCACTTAATTCCAGAAAGGAACTCTTTAGAGTGGTCAAAAATCTGACCCCTGCCCAAGAAACCAAAGGACCCCAACGGCCACGATTGAAAGATGCAACCTAATAGCCTCTTTCTTTCACAAAAAAGTGGCAGATATTCACAGGCTCCTACAGAACACCACCCAGCCCGCTCAACAGGAACCCCACAGGAATAGAGTTCCTGCCCCCGTTCCTAGCCTGACTCACTTTCCTCGACTGGAGGACATTGTGACCCTTAAGCTGCTTAGGGCCAGCAAATCAGGATCCCTATTAGACTCGGTGCCCCTGCAAGTCTTTCTCAAGGTGACTGAGGACGTTCACCCCTAGTGCAGATTCCTAACAAATCACTTTACACAGGGTTGGTCCCTCGATCATGGAAGCACGCATAGATAGACCCATCCTAAAAAAAAAACCAGCAGGACCCAGACACACCCGGTAACCTGCGGCCCATTTCACTTCTTCCCCCCTTGCAAATTCCCAGAAAGGCAAGTCAACCAGTCTTTAGTCAACTTTCTGGAGGAGAACAAGCTATTCCACCCTACGCAGATGGGTTTCCGTACCCTTTATAGAACAGAAGCAGCGCTCCTGGTAGTCACTGAGGAACTGAAAGCCACATTAGACAAGGGAGGGTCCACTGCACTAACAGTGCTTGATCTCAGCACAGCATTTGATACAATCAACCACGCCATGCTTAAAAACAGACAGAAATAGGTATCCGGGACAAAGCGATGGAGTGGCTAAGCTCCTTTCTGGGCGACCGGTCTATCCAAGTGATGGATCGTGACTGTCTCTCAGATAGCCTTCCTATGAAATTTAGAGAACCTTAGGGCTCCTCCCTGAGCCCCAACCTCTTTAATATATATGTCAGACAGCTGGCCACCATTATGCAGAAGCTTGACATAGTTGGAGTATCATATGCTGATGACACCCAGCTGATTGTCTCTCTGTCCCAAGACCACAATCAAGGCAACATGCAATTGGGTCCATGTCTAAACAAACTGTCCCGCTGGATGTCAAACTGCTACATAAAATTGAACGGCGAAAAAAACGAGCGTATGATTTTAGGCAATAAAGCCATTCCCGGGCCACTGAACAATTGGCCGTCTTGTATGGGCAATCCCAGGGCCTAAAACGTTGGTACAAAATGTAGACATCTGTCTCGATAGCTCTCTCTCAATGAGCCAACAGGCCAACAAGCTATCTGGCATCTGTTTTGGGCTCTTGAGAATGCTCAGAAAAATACTGGACTGTATACCCGAGCAGCTTAGAACGGCTATTCTGCAGTCTCTGATAGTCTCATGTCTGGACTATAGGAACTCTCTTTACATGGGTTCTCCCAAGTATGTGATAAAGAGGCTCCAGACAGTGCAGAATGCAGCAGCCAGGATCCTGTTCAACCTCCACAGACACACCTCAGCACGAGAAGCCTTAAGGCAACTACACTGGTTGCAGGTAGCAGCAAGAATAAAGTTTAAATCCCTGTGCAGCGCTCACAGGGTAGTAAATAATAAAGGCCCAGAAAAACTAAGACACCCAATCTCAACGAGAGCTGCAAAATTATTGGCATTCAGAAAAAAACGTAAGACCTTGGTATTCCCCAAAAACTCTAATGGGCTTCCCCTCCCTTCACAGCTCTCATCGCCAGCGTGGTAAAGCCTTAGGGTAGCCATGCACTATATAAATCCACAAATCAAATCAATTTAACAGAATTGCTGTTGTTTTATCTTTGACGAAATACACAAAACTTGCATTCATTGGTCTTTAGTTTCTTGAGTCCCTTCCATCCCTTGCAACTTTCTATGTGCATGCTTTTATAGGAAAAAACTATTAACTAATAATGTCCTGTTGTTACAATGTTTGCATGCTACAAACTATCAACTCAGGTCTCAGCAGAGTTTAAGGGTATCCTCCTGTGGTTTGTTACTACTTTTAGAAAGTTGCCAGGTTCATACTTTTGCCATTTAGTGCCCGCTGCCTTTCTCTTTTCAGCCTGGTAAACAGCTGGGCTTTGTTTCATTCAGTCTACAGAACTCCCGAGGCTTCGCCGGGAGCAACGCTTACTTTTAACCCCCCCTGACCTTGGTCTTCGCTCGCTCGCTGTGCCCCTCAGCTGCGCTTTGGACTTCCTGCGCACGGCAGCACTTTTTACCTGCCTCCATCTTCTCCCTTCTGCACGCCACCCAGAGCGCCTCCCGCTGATCGTCTCCTCCTGAGACGGGCGAGATCTCCATCTTGGGCGGCTCTGGGTCAGCGGTGCAGCGTTTGGGCCACTCCCCCCCAGACTAGTACTTAAGGCGCACTGTGGACATCGCGCTGACCATTCAGTCTACAGAACTCCCGAGGCTTCGCCGGGAGCAACGCTTACTTTTAACCCCCCCTGACCTTGGTCTTCGCTCGCTCGCTGTGCCCCTCAGCTGCGCTTTGGACTTCCTGCGCACGGCAGCACTTTTTACCTGCCTCCATCTTCTCCCTTCTGCACGCCACCCAGAGCGCCTCCCGCTGTTCGTCTCCTCCTGAGACGGGCGAGATCTCCATCTTGGGCGGCTCTGGGTCAGCGGTGCAGCGTTTGGGCCACTCCCCCCCAGACTAGTACTTAAGGCGCACTGTGGACATCGCGCTGACCATTCAGTCTACAGAACTCCCGAGGCTTCGCCGGGAGCAACGCTTACTTTTAACCCCCCCTGACCTTGGTCTTCGCTCGCTCGCTGTGCCCCTCAGCTGCGCTTTGGACCTCCTGCGCACGGCAGCACTTTTTACCTGCCTCCATCTTCTCCCTTCTGCACGCCACCCAGAGCGCCTCCCGCTGATCGTCTCCTCCTGAGACGGGCGAGATCTCCTTCTTGGGCGGCTCTGGGTCAGCGGTGCAGCGTTTGGGCCACTCCCCCCTAGCCCCTCCCCCTCATGTGTCCCTATATTATGGTTGGCCAGTCCCGGCAGCGCAGCGGACGGGCGCAGCGGGCGCGACGAAGGCGCGCCGAAGTTGCGCCTAAGTTAAGCCCGTCTGCGCCCGTCCGCGACGGGCCGGGACCAGGGGCCACTGATTCTGTCCTTCCCTTGGTGTACTCCTCTGCCCAACTGCTTTCCTGCTCTGCCCCTGTCCCTCTCTCTCCCTCTGTGGTTCAACACTTATCTTCGCACAGCATCTATGTTCCCAACCCTTCTTGTTCATGCCCCGTCTCTCCCACTCCTTCCTCCTCTATTTCTCCTACTTCTCCTGCTACCGACTCCACTTCCGGTTCTCCTGCTGTTTCTGCGATCCTCCTAAACACTCGCTCTGCTGTTAAAAATCAATTAGCCCTCTTCAACCTCTTGGACACTGACTCTCCGGATTTCCTTTTCCTCACCGAAACTTGGTTCTCTTCTGACTCACTCCCGGATCTTCTCGCTATCCTCCCTAACTCCTACTATGCCCTTCGCGCTGACCGCCCTGATGGTAAAACTGGCGGTGGTGTGGCGATGATAGTTCGCTCTTCTATGAAGTTCCAGCTTCTCCCGCACCCCCGCATACCCAGTGTCGATTTTTTGGTGGCTCGCTCTCTTAATCTCCCGGTTCCTCTTACGGTGGTACTCATGTACCGCCCCCCTCAAAGTATGCCATCATTTGTATCTACCCTGCAGGACCTTCTGGCCACTTTGGCTGTAAACAATTCCTCGCTGCTTCTGCTCGGAGACTTTAACTTCTGGCCGGGTGATCCGAGGGAGGACTCCTCTTCCAAAGATTTCTCTGCCACACTGCGGTCCTTTAATTTCTCACCTCACGTCTTGGCCCCTACTCACACCCACGGTCATATCCTGGACCAAATCTGGTCCTTACGATGTAATCTCTCGGCCACCTCAATTCTTCCCTGTGTCTGGTCGGATCACTTCATGATCTCCTTCCCCATTCACTTGGCCCAAGCCGAGAAAGCCCCCTTGCCTAAAAACATCTTGGCTCGGAGCTGGAATAAGACCGATCTTAACGATCTCTCTTCCTTATTGTCGTCATCTGCTCCTACCCTGACTGACCTGCCTCTGGATAGTCAGGCGGATGCCGTCACCGCTTGGCTCTCTTCCGCTTGCGACCAGGCCGCTCCTCTTAAAAAGATTAAATATGCTCGCCGCCATGACGCTCACATGTGGTTCTCCAACGACCTCAAATCCCTGAAACTTGACCTCAGGCGCTCGGAGCGTCACTGGCGACGCAACTACTGCCCTACTCTTCGCCTCAAATACAAAGCCCTCCTCAATAACTACAAAAAAGCTATTTTAGCGGCCAAATCTAAATACTTCACTGAGCGAGTGGCCCTTTCGGCCAACAAATCTCGCGAGATCTTTTCTTTAGTGCACAGTCTTGCCACCTCAGACCGCGCCTCTCTCTCACCTGCCCCCTCTCAATCTCTTTGCCACTCTTTAAACGACTACTTTATCAATAAAATCATCACCATCAAGGCCAACATTCCTATTGTGCCTCGGCCTGACTCATCTGATCATTTTCACCCGCCCTCCTCTGCCCTGGATCACTTTGACCCAATCTCATCTGAGCTCTTCCTTGACCTGCTTGTCAAGGTTAAGTCTGGCTCCCCTGCGGACTGTGCTCCTGCACGGATCCTCAGAACCCTCTACACCAGCTGTCCCGTTCCCCCCCTTACCTTTCTCAATTCTTCCTTGGCTCTGGGTTGTGTCCCTTCTTCATTCAAATCTGCCATTGTTCTTCCTATCTTGAAGAAGGCTGGCCTGGACCCCTCCCTTCCATCTAATTTTCGGCCTATCTCTCTTCTCCCCTACCTAGGGAAGATCCTCGAGAGCTATGTTACTTCTTGCCTCTCCGCCTACATTGAGGACAACCATCTCCTGGCTTCCCACCAGGCGGGTTTTCGACCCGGCCACTCCACTGAGAGTGTGGTCCTCGCGGTCCTAGATGAACTCAAGGGGAAGGCCGACAGCAACCTCCCCCAGGCCCTGGTCCTTTTGGACTTGTCCGCTGCGTTTGACACGGTCGATCATGCCATCCTTCTCGACCGTGTCAGCGCAGCGGGCATCCAGGGCACGGCCCTCTCCTGGATCGCGTCCTTCCTCCAGGGCAGATCACAGGCAGTCCACCTCTCTGACTTTTCTGCTCCTCCCCTTCCGGTCACTTCTGGGGTCCCACAGGGTTCCTCTCTTTCCCCCCTTCTTTTCAACCTCTATATCCGCCCTCTTGTTTCCTCCCTTCTTGAGCTGGGGGTCTCGGTGTATAACTACGCAGATGACCTCCAGCTAGTCTTTGATCTCTCATCCCCTGCTGACTCTCTTCCCAAATTCTGCTCTACTCTTGTTTTCATTTCTCAGTGGATGAGCTTCAATCATTTGAAGCTCAATCCCGATAAGACAGAGCTCGTCCTTACTGGTGGCTCGTCTAATCCTTGGTCCTCCGTTCACTGGCCTCTTTCTTTTGGCCCCCCTCCCTCCCCTGTCCCCTCTGTCCGGACTTTGGGCATCAAGATCAGCAATGACCTATCCATGCATGCCCAAATTAGTTCCGTTGTGTCCTCTTGTTTTTCTTCCCTTCGCCTTATCCGTAAGATCTCCCGGTTCTTTTCTGTTGACGCCCTCAAAACCATCATCACGGCCTTGATCACATCCCGCCTGGATTATGGAAACGGCTTGTACGTAGGCATCCCTGCCTACGAGACCCGCCGTCTCCAAGCGATCCAAAACCAGGCGGCCCGCCTCATCCTTCATCTTCCTAAATCTGCCCACATCTCCCCGGCCCTTAAGACCCTCCATTGGCTTCCGGTTCACCTTAGGTCCCAGTTCAAACTTGCCTGCTTGGCCTTTCGGGCGCACTCTCGCACTGCCCCGCTTTTCATAAATTCTTTAATCTCTTCCCATGCTCCTAGCCGCTCTCTTCGCTCTTCTTCCCTTTCCCTTCTTCACGTCCCACGTTTTCGTAAATCCCGCACCGGGGGCACCCGATTCTCCGTGCGGGCCCCCCAGATCTGGAACAATCTCCCTCTTTTTATACGTTCTATCCCTATTTTTTCCCACTTTCGTAAAGCCCTCAAAACTTTTCTTTTCCTTCAGGCCTTCCCTGGCTAATTTCTCTGGGATCTTCTGTTTATACTGATTTGCCCCTAGCGCCAGGAAGCCGCTTGGCCGCAGTGCGCTCTAGAAATATTTTTTTCATTTCATTTCATTTCATTTCATTTCATTTATATCCTCTAGACAGCTACACAGAAAGGAAGCTTAGGTGTGTCTTGATGGGCCATCGGGTGATAGGAGGGAAAAGCTGGGCACACCCTCACTATTACATCTGGATAAGATGTGTTCTGTCTACACACAAAGCGTTGTAGACCCCCCCCCTGTAGTGAGTCTGGAGTCAGAGTAGGAAGGAGGACCTCTATCTACAGTATGTACCTCTGACACCATGACTTCTGCACACCTCTATGTGAGAAGTTGGCCTGGTATATAATGCTCACTAATTCTTAGTGATCACTTTGTACCATGCCAAGCAACCCTTATGATGATGGTTGTAATTCAACCTTGTAGACCAGTTATACTAGTGGTAACGTGGACAAAGCAGTCTTAGGCTAAACTCTGAAAGGCATGTGAAGCCAGCTGTTATACCATACACAACCCCCTTGAATACCAAATGAAAGGGACACCACACAGATATATATTGAAAATATATATTGATTTATTAACTATAAAATCCCCTGGACTCTTTATGAGCACAGAAGCACAAGCGTTAAATCACAAGACAGTTTAAAATACACAAAAGTTGCACAATATGGATGAGCCCTAGGGGCCACCTAAACCATATACTAAGAAAGTGGTATAAGAGATACCAATGGGAAAGTGAACAGGCCTAGGGCCTTGGGAATCGCTGGAGCTATTCGAGACTAGCAGTGACTAAGTCGGGAGAGGCCCACGGGACTCAGGTGCAGTGTTCAAAGTGCACGCACTTTCCATTGCAAAGTCTATGGTGCGTAAAAAGTACAAAGTTAGAAAGTTAGGAACCTTCCGAGTGACCTACGGAGCTGAAACTTAAGACACAGGCCCTTGAGATGTGTACCAGTGCAGGAGCACCGGCGGAGCTGAGTTACCTCACCCACAGGAAGCGGGTGCACAGGGTCGAAGTAGTGTCGGGTTTCGTCACGCTGGTCGATTGTGCTTGGAGCTGAAGATGCTGCAGGCGGCTCGATGTGAAGAGTTCCGGTGGATCCAAGGGTGGATCTGAAGATGTGAAGACCTGAAAGCAGAGGGGACAGTGTTCAAAGTCACTAGCCAGTGACTACCGTGGAACCAGATGGGAACCAGGCGATGTCGGGTGCAAACAGGCGTTGTTGGGTAGCTTCTTTCTGCAGCCACGTGGATACCCGGGGTCGAGGACGTCCAGGAGTCGGTCACGAGCTGTCCCACGCAGGCTTCTCGCTGTTGGCGGTGTCGGCAACTTGATCGGAGCAAACAGGCCTTGGCAAAGGCAAGCCAGGCAGAAGTTGATAGATGCTTAACACTCGGACCAGCAAGGTCAGAGCGGGTGCTCCTTTTTACAGGAGCTTGGGTAGGTCTGGAGCAACCAGACCTGCTGTGTAAATTGTCGGTTTCGTCGCCAAGATGGCCGCTGACCACGTGGCTAGTGGCCGGGATGGCGCGTCGAGTGGCACAATGCAAAAGGGCCCCACGCAGATCGTGGAGATGCTGGAGGGCTGATCTTCGGTGCAAGGGCTGCTCGGTGGTGGGGGTTCTCAGTCCCCAAAGCACAACGTCGAGAATGCCTCAGAAGCTGCGCAGTCAGCTTTTCGAGTGTCTTCCAAGAGGTCCGGTCCCAAGTCACTCGGTGCCTCCACGGGTCCCTTCTTTGCAGGGACTGTGGATCGGGCTCTGAGAGGTCTGGGAGTCTGGTTCTTGTTGGGCTCTGGGCTCGGGCTCCGGCGGGAGGCGGCGGCAAAGCAGACGTCGAGTTGCTGGTTGGTGCCTGTGTTCACAGGGTGGCCACTCCTAGGCCACAAGGGAGATTCTCTTCTGTCTTCTGTGCAGCAGAATGTCGAAGTCCAGTCTTCTTCTTCGTGTAAAGTTGATTCAGGATGATCTGCTGTGCAATGGCACTGCTCCCACTCTTATTCCCAATCTGAGGGGTGGATCACCTACTAGGTCCCTCCTCTGGGAGGAACCAGGAAGGGGGGCGGTTACACCCCCTTTCCTTTGTCCAGTTCCGCGCCAAGCCTGGGTCTGGAAAGTCCCAGGACCGGTTTGGACTGGCCTATGCACGGGGACACCTTGTGTGCCCCGGGCATGTCTGATTCTATTCAGCCCTGTCCTACCCAATACACAAAACCCTGTCTGGGGTGGTGCTCGCACCTCCCAAGGCAGGAAACCCTTTGTCCAGGCCACCATCTGCCGAGTTTCGGTCAGCAGCAGGAGGCCAGACTTGTGTCTGTGGTGGCAGCATCCATTTTGTGATGCTGAGGCTCTGTTTAACTTTAACCGGGGTTAAGGCTACACACATGTCGTGTCCCTCTAGAAGGGTGGAATGCTATCCCCGTCGCCAGAATTGGCGAGGGGATAGTATTCCAATTCATATGACACCTTACTCAACATGTTTTGATAAAGCCAAACCAAAGATAGCAAATAACCGCGAGGATTATAATGCACTTAAGAGTATATGGTATGGCAATATCCCGGAACAGCTTAGGGAGTGGTTCCCGACAGCTGCAGACAGGCTCAGCTCATGCTAGGGCACCATCTCACATATTTCCTAGCACTCTGCCTCCAGGATTGATGAGGCCTTCCATAGGAGTGGCTGATAGGAATATATGTGTCCAGTTTAGGGTTAGGCACAGACATACTGTACCTAAGTAAGAGGTGGTTACACCGACTTACCCCAGCTGAGTGATCAGCCAGTTGTGTCAAATATGGAGGCCAGGCCAGGGGTGGCACAATACATGCTGCAGCCCCTGGTAGGCCTTGGATACACCTATGCCCTGGGCACCTAGGGTGCACTAATACAGGGGCTCATAAGGTGAACCAGTTCCAATTCGCAATGCACCTAGAGTGCATTGGCAGTAATTTAGAGAGAGAACAGCAGGCTGTGGGTCTGATTAGCAGGCCCACAGCCACATTAAGTCAGAAACCAGTGAAGCAAAAAGCAAAAATTTGGGGTGACCATAGGATAGCAGACCCTACTCTCCTACACTCTACCATGAAGAATAACTGCTGTGCAGCTGGAAGAACTTCCTTCTGTGCTCTTGCCCTTCTGAGCTGCCCTGCATAGGTGAGAAGGACTGGACCAGCATCATGTGAAGTGAGTGTGCCTCCTGTTCTAAGAAACAGAAGAAGAATTCAACTCATACTGCTACAACACCTGGACTTTATTTGCTGAAGTCCTGGGCCCTTGGAAGCGTCTGCCACCACACCCTAAGCACATGCCTGCACGACGCAGGGATCCCAGCTAAAACCCTAGAATGGATCTTCTCCTTCCTCAGCGGCAAAACCCAGAGAGTCCGCCTCCCCCATTCGGATCCTAAGCCACAAAAATTACCTGCGGTGTACCCCAAGGATAATCCCTCAGCCCGACCCTTTCCAACGTCTATGTTGCACCACTCGCCAACATCAGCCGATTCATTACTTCAACATGATCTCATACGACAATGACACCCAGTGTTTCATCTCCCTCACCAAGGACCCTGCCATCCCCAAAGTCAACCTACATCAAGGAATGTAGGCTGTCGCAGAATGGATGAAGACCAGTCGCCTGAAACTGAATTCTGACAAGACAGAGGTCCTCATCCTTGGCTTCACACCCTCTGCCTGGGACGACTCCTGGTGGCCGGCCATGCTGGGAGCTGCACCGACAGCCACCAACCATGCACGCAACCTGGGGTTAATTCTGGACTCAACACTTTTTATGACCCAGCAAGTCAACACTGTCTCCTCCTCCTGCTTCAACACCCTCTGCATGCTTCACTAGATCTACAGATGGATCCCCAATGGAACCAGAAGGACGTTCATGCAAGCCCTTGTCAGCAGCCAGCTGGACTTTGGCAACGCCCTCTATGCGAAAACCACGGCCAAACTCCAGAATATACTTAAACGCATACAGAACGCCTCCGCATGCCTCATTCTTGACATCCCCCACCACAGCCACATCACTGTTCACCTGAGAGACCAGCACTGGCTCCCCATCAACATGTGGATCACATTCAAGCTTCTCACCCATGCTCACAAAGCACTCCACAATGCCGGACCAACATACTTCAACAAATAACTCACCTTCTACACCCCAAACCGGAAACTCCGCTCCGCTGACCTCGACCTCGCCCTTGCCACAGTTCCAAGCCTCCACCGAATGACCACCAGCGGCAGATAATTCTCCCACCTCACCGTCAAGACATGGAAAACCCTCCCCATCCACCAGTGACAGACCCAGGACCTGCTGGCCTTCAGAAGAATTCTCAAGACCTGGCTGCTCGATCGCCATTGTCTAACCCAGGGTGGTGTGGAGTGCAAAAAAACGATGGATTTGGGCCCAGATCTTTTGACTGGGGGAGTGTGTGACATTGATCCACATTCAGTCCATCACTTGTTGTTTTTGCAAATGCTCGATCAGTAGCAGCACTCCCCCCCTCTTAGTGCCTTGAGACCCTCACGGGTGAGTAGCACACTCTATAATTGCAATGATTGATTGATTTATTGAACTCAGCGTCCCTACTGTTCTAAGAAACAGGTACATCAAAGACTTCAACTCATCCTGCTACAACACCTGGACTTTGCTTGCTGCAAGTCTTGCCCTGGCAAGTGGTGCCAACCCAGTTCTGGGCCCTTGTAAAGTGCTGTTACAATTAGAACCTATGCATCCTCACAGGAACTGGAGCATCTTCACCTTTCAGTGGGTTGGAACCGCTGCACCCTCCTTGAAGCATGGAACTGAGAAGGTGCTTCACACTCACAAACAGTGCATCGCTATTAGAATCAATGCATTGCTTGCTGTGGGAACAGTAGCTGGGAAATATTAAAGGGGTTCTGCACACATCACCCTCCCATACCGGAGCAGGGGTCATCAAAAAGATGAGGAAAGTAGAAAAAACGGTATTAAGAGAAAAAATTCACATTTAATATTTGGAACCAAGAAAAATTAAATTATCTTGTTCTTTACAAATTAATGTAAACACATATATTTATACATAATTTGATATGGACATACAAGCGTATCACAAGAAAAAGTGGCACAAGAAATTAATCTGAGGGAAAACACATCAAAAATTATACATATATACAACATCTATATACAACATATACAATATACGAAGAACAGCGTACCCTAAGAAAGGCAATATAAACGTTTCTCAAAAATATATACACTCCCACTTATGAGTGATATAGATCAAAAAGGGAATCCTATTGGCGCCTGAGAAGAACATTCTCTCACAAAACTAACTTAATGTAGGGCGCAAGAGGATAAAACAAAAAAACATCAAGATAAGGGGACTCCTTCAACACAGAAATGTTGACGCAGACGTGGTCGCGTTTCCGCCAGTGCTCTCTTTATGGCTTCATCAGGACATGGGTACTTGTAGGCAAACTATCGAAGAATATGCCACTCCCACAGGGGGAGGGCAAAGAGGCAAGAATCCTCTCACGCTAATGCCCAAGGTTCTACAGGCCAGTCACAGGCATGTAGTGTCCAATAATCCAAACGAATGGAGTGACAATTATGTCGAAATCGTAGCGTGGCAGGGCGAAGAATTACGCTCCTACAGCTCCTTCTACTGGAGTCACACTTGCACACAAAGCCGGAATCCAAAGTCCACCGGCAACCGACTCGTCAAGTTCATCTGGAACAGTAGCTGCACATTGCCATCGGAAACGGAGCCTCGGCTCGGACATGATGCATGGCCACTATTGCATGGAGAATCTCAATCAATCTTGCTCATTGCATGGCTCGAGACCGATGCATCGCTCTGGTTTCACCTCGCATTTTCATTGAGGCCGATGCAAGCCTGTATCATGGTACTGTTGTTTAGGTGGACAAAGTGGTTCCCTATTTCCACCATATATTCCATTGCACATCCTTTGGTAGGTGAAAACAGATGCATATGATAACATTCTGGGTTCCTTGGATCCAGAAAAAGCAATTGATTGGGGCTATTTATTTTGTACTACGGAAAGGGTGGGAATTGGACAGATTTTTTTTAGCTATGGGGAGATGTTTATACTCCATTCTAACAGCCAAGGTAAATTGAAGGAGTCGTATGGCACAAGTCTTTGATATCAATAGAGGGACACTGCAGGGATGTGTGCTATCCCTGCTTCTTTTTTTATCACTCTAATGCCATTAGTGCCAGCAATAAAATGTCATAATTACAGTGGTAGATGCCAAAGCAGGACAAGTTAAGATCCTATAATACACATTTTCAACTCTTAATGGACTAGTAGTGTCAATCCCTTCTTTACATTAGTTATTTATTATTTCTCTATCTTCTGGATACTGTATATACTGGGGCAAGAATTAAGTCATGAATATTACTGACTACGCCAAATGAGATTCCCTGAATGATCATTGACTCACCTAGAAATCCTCTATGCTGACATATGTTGGTATCCAGATTTACTAGGAGTTACATAATATAATAATGGACAATCTATAACCCTAAATATTATATATGCCTCTGATTTAAAGCAATGGTCAAGTATACAAATTCCCTTTTGGGGAAGACAAATGATAAAGATGGTAACTGCTCTAACGTTCAACTATGTATTTGGTATGCTCACACTCCCTGTAACAAGAACTATACTTTTTACTCTCAACAACAGCATTCACACATTTGTGTGGCAGGCAGAGAACCTAGACTAAAACCAATAAACTACCTGCTGCTAAAGTGTAGGGGGTTGGGGGGGGGTGGGTCTACGTCTCTCTGTTATGGGTATATTTACTCTATGGTGCATCATCTTTTAGAACTAGTTCATTTAGTTTCAACGGGTGACACTAGTTACCCATTTTGGGTTTTATGGCCATAACAAAAGTCCAATCTTTGTTAAGCATATTATACAATAATAAGCCCCATGTATATTCAGCGTGCCCTCTTACAATAAAGGCAATGTGGCAGATCTGAAAGAAAGCACAGAAATTACTAGGAATTAATAGCCAAAAACATTGGAATGCACCTCTATGTTCTAAGTCAAGCATTCAATTTGGGCAAAAGTTTATTGACTGTCCATTAATGGACAGTTCCCTTCGCTATACACTTGGAAATGGCCATCTATTATTTTCTGACTCACCCATTCAGAAATACTTGCAGACTTGGGGAAACTCTTTGGGTACAATCTCCAATATGCATTATGTATAGTCAAAACTTCTGTAGCTGTTCCATTTTATTTTTAACAAATAACTTAACAACAACAACCATTCTGCCCCAACTGCCAGAAAAAACAGGGCTCAGCTGGCCAGAGAGAGACCATGGAGCCCTGCAGGCTTCCTCTATTGGCCCAGAGTCTGTATCAGATAATTAACTTAAAGTAGGCACCATCTCCAGCACTATTTCTGAAGATTCACTACAGTGTATCATGCTTAATACCTGGTCATTGATTAAACATAAATATGAGTTTGAATGTATGATGCAGCTCTCTAACCCAGACATAATATTCCTGACCAAGACCTGGGCAAATAAGGCATCCAACCCTGACTGAAATACAGTGCTCCCAGCAGGATATTCAGTGTCTGGCCTAGACAGGATAGGGAAAATTGGTTGAGGCATTGCCATACTATATTGCTCCCACCTAAATGTTCGAGTAGAGTCCACCCCACAACTTCCGACTGAAGCTATGTTTTTTATCATTAAAGTATATACCATCCTGGCCTACTCCTATATCGACCACCAGGGCCTAGAGCGGCTTTTATCTTAGCTCTCCTGACCCTCTTGAATTCTGTTTAGAATCTCCGATGTTTACTATTCTGGGTGATTTCAACTTTCACCTTGAATCTAATAATAATACAGACACTGCAAGGCCACTAGACAACCTGGCAGCTCATGGTCTAACCTAAATTGTTTCAGAATCCACTCATTCGGCTGGTCACACTCTGAACGGTATATTTACCAACAATTTCGACATCACTCGCAGCCCAACCACTACAATTCAAATCGATCACTTCTTGTAAACACCTGATTCTAGCATAAAATACAGACAAACAACCTAGAAGAGTCTCTGGACAAACGCCCTCCCTCACAGACAGCACATAATAGCGAGGCAGTGCATCAGTTTGAGGAATGGATTAGATCAGCGGTCAATCAGGTAGCCTTGAAAAAAACTATTAAAATAAGAAGACATCACCCTGGTGCGGCCAGACTTTAAAAACATTAAGTGCAAATGTAGAAGAGTCGAACGACTATAGCAAGGAACATAAATTGGCATATAACCTAGCCTTAGAAGAATATAAGGAGGCTATCAAAAAAGCTAAGATGGATTATTACAAAACCAGAATTGAGGGTGCTAAGAACTCCTCTAAGGAGCTTTTTAGAACAGTTCAAGCCCTATCCAAGGGTCAGCAGGCTAATCAGTTCAGACCTGATCAAACTTCTGTAACAAGAAAGCCAACTTCTTTCAAATGAAGGTGCAATCTATCTACAATGACCTCCTTACAATAGCCCCCGACGCAGCTAAAGCCAATAGTATGACCGTCAAGGATAATTCCACTCAGGGCAAACTAACCAGCTTTTTGGGCCTTACCCCAAAGAAATTGAATAACCTCCTTCTACTAACTAAGTCGAGATCTTCTAATGATCCCTGTCCCCCCACAACTCTACATATGGTCTCAGAGAAAAACAGGCCCATTTAGATCAACTCATAAACAAAGTAATTAAGTCAGGGATTTTTCCTCTGTCCTGGAAGAAGGCTTGTATCAGACTGTTTCTGTAAAAAGTCCACCCTGGATCCGGCTGAGGTTAAAAACTACCGACCGATTTAGTGCCTACCAATAGCAGCTACAATTCTTGAAAAATCACTAAATTGTGAGTTAATCCAACATCTTGATTCTAACAATCACTTAGATCCCAGCCAGCATGGCTTCAGACCACGTCATTCTACTGAGTCTGCCCTGATAATGGCCACAGAGGAGATCCACAGGCAAATGGATGGGGGGGCAGAGCCGTGCTTATCCTACTAGACCTATAAGCAGCATTTGACACTGTGAATTATCCGGTGTTAGTGCGTTGATGGAGGCCGCGAGGATTTAAGAGTCTCCCAGATTGTCATATCCGTATCATAAAAAAACAGTATAAATATGCTTTAAGAAATTTGTTTTGTATTTCCCTTCTTGGAGCTGAATAAATTCAGACATATTATCGAATCCCTTTTCGCACCATTCAATCTCGCTTGTTGAGTTATCACTGAAGGATTAAAGGCCAGCCTTATTGGTGACTCGACAGTTCATTATTAACTGATGAAAGCTTGATTATGATTATGCGATCTGTCAAAGATCAATTTTTTGAAAGAAATATAGGCTCAACCTTTTCCATTGCAGTTTGAGGAGCCTCCATAGCATTTTTATGGAGCAAGGCAATTCATTTTAGAGCACAAATTAATTAACAAAGAAGGCAACATGCTGCGGCTCTACAGTATGAACTCGATCAAGCCATGTTTACCCATTCCATGATGCAAACACTGAGTTCTAAAGCCAAGGTCCAAAGAGCATGGCAAAATTGTAAAGATTATTATATGTCTAGGGAAATGGTTAATCTAAAAACTTGTATGTAGGGAGCTTTTTGGCATGGTCAGTTAAGAAAAAAAGGAATATTACTCTTATTATGGCAATCTTTGATTAAGTAGAGGGCCAAGTGGTTACCCAGTCAGATCTGATCGGCAAAGTTGTATTGCCCACTATACAAGGCTATACGCTTTAAATAATAGTTCTCATCCTGTAGACATTGAGGAATATTGGCATTTTATTGGGTTGCCAGCCCTGTCTAGTGAGTTACAAGATATTGCTACAGCCAAAGTGCATTCAATTCTTCCCCCAATGCCTAATCTGTTGGTGAGATGGCCTATCAAGTGGCTAGGTGGCGGGGTTTTTAGCAATTCTTTTCAATGAGATTCCGGAAGTGTGTGAGCTTTCCAGTTCATTTACAGAAGAAGTGATCATCAGTTTCCTGAAAAAATGATAAGGCTGCTGACAAACTAGGTGCCTATCACGCAATAAACCTGCTGAACAGCATCTATAAAATGTTCACCACAATCACTGTAGCTAAGTTATTATCCCTTGGTGCAAACTTCCATTTTGACCAAAGTGTGTTTTAGGCTGCTAGGTTGATCTCATCTAATACCAACCTCTTGTTGCAGGTGATTGATTATTACTCTAATAATACTGCAAATGTGACTATCATCATGCATGGTGCAAAAAATGCCTTTGATTTTGTTGAATGGGAGGTCCTGTCTGCCATACTTCAGAATTTCAGTTTTTCCTGGAAAATAGTAGGCTTATTAGAAAATGAGCATAAGTAGACTCAGGCTGAAATGTTAATTTTAATTAACGTTAATTAACTCTCTGTTACCATTAAAAGAGACACTGCGCAAGAGTGCCCTATTACAGCTGTTTTGTTTATAGAGGCTCTGCTTTGCTGCATTAAAGCAAGATCTTCAGATTAGGGTTATAATTCAGGGTGTACCCACGATAAAACTTTTCAAAGACTCTTTAATCCTTTATGTGGCCTCCAAGGGGCAAAATATTCCCTGCACACTTGCTAAAATTCAGTTTCAGCACCATATTCCCTTGAGGAATTGCCCCCAATGTGGCCTACAACCAGAGATCGCAGCCATTAAGAAATGGTAAAGAGCGGGGTTTTACAGGTTGGAGACTTTGTGTTGGTTGAGACAGTGAAGTCCTGGAAACCGCTAACTACCAGAATCCAATTATTTATCCTGTATTAGTATTTTCTTATCTGCAAATCAGTCATTTTCTAGGGAGTTAAAAACAACATTTCAGTTCACGATCTGGGGACATCAGTCAAGCTTATTTTGTGACTGGCCTCACTGGAATAGGGAATTGATACTGGTTATTGTATGAGAAGCTACACACGGCAGTGCTCCATACTTTTTTGACAAATGTCAAGCCTTCACAGAATGCAAGATTGATATATGGTCATGGCTCTGGTATAATCATATAGCCCATAAAGTTGTCCGCAGTGGAAATTTTAAAATAAAATATTCCCTATCATCTCTGCAGTATGTTTCACCTGTGGCCATGTGTATTACAAAGGTCAGCAGCAATGAACAGGTTTGAGTTTCTGTATTTTCTTGAAAAAAACTTGTTTTTATTTTGTCCCCATATAACCTCTATGGAATAAGCATCCTCTTGGTCTGGTCCAACCCAACTGCTTATATCTTAAAGCCCGATCCCAGCTGATGTTCTTACGAGACCCAGCCCGCGCTGTACTTCATAAGCTGGCCAAGTGCTGTAATCATTGGACAAAATATTTCCAACAACAACCTGATATTCAGAATCTAAAAACATACAAAATAACCCAAGCCCGGTGCTTTTCCTATATCGGTTGATCTTTTGATCAAAGTTTCTAAAATATCTTACTGAGTTCCACCAACCTCACCATGTAGGAGGTGCCACCTGGTGCCAGTCTTACAAATATCCCTTTTTGCTTAGAGAATCAAGTAAAACACAAGTTTGATTTGCAACCCTGACAGGCCATCCACCCCCTCAGGCAATATTTTTTTACTGCTGTTATAAGGTGGTTGGTCTGCTCGTTTCTTTAAAGACATGCAATAATAGGAGGAGATGTAGTCCTAATCTTTTCCTTTTGAGCTCAGATTTGGTGTGCATGTTTCAATTCAAGTGTCAGTAAAAAGGCAATACCTGTGCCTTCTGGCAGAAACTTAGGGGCATATTTAAAAGCCCCAATTACCACCACAAAGTCACTTTTAGTGACTTTGTCATGGCACCTTATTTACAAGGCAGCATTAAGCCACTTAACATGGCTTAATGCTGCCTTTCTAAATAATGATAAACAACAATTGATGGACAGAATGCAGAGCAATGTCACCCCAGTACAGAGATCAGGGCCTAAATCAGTAGTTTGTTTGCCTTTCCATTGCCATTTAGACCCTATGCCCAATGAGAACAGTCCAGCCTGAACTGCCAGGCCAGGTCCTCCCTGGACTGGAAACATGCATCCTAGGACCAGTTTCTGGGTTTCACGCCTCCTCAGCCAGGATAGCTTGACTCCTGTAGCATGGAGACTACCGGACCCATGTCTGGGCATACCCGTCCCACTCGGGGTGACAAATGTAAAAACAACAATTGATTGACAGAATGCAGAACAATGTCATACATTCACCCCAGAATAGAGATCTCGGCCTAAATCCTTTGTTTTTTTGCTCACCATGCCATTCCACTTTGAACCCAGCCATAGGCAAACCAGTTTTGATCCTGTGCCCAATTGGAACAGTCCAGACCGAACTGGGTGACGAAGTGAGCTAAAGAACGATGATGGATTCAACCGAGATCTGTGAATGGGTTGAGTGTCTGAAAAGATTCAGCGCTCTGTCCAACATTTCCTTGTGTTTGCTTTGTTTACCTTAAGGTGGCAGGTTATGCCCAGACGTGGGTTCCTTGTTCACTTTGCCACTTGCTTTAAGCTATCCTGGAAAATGAAGGCTGTGAGCCCAAAAGTGGTCCCAGGATGCTTCTTTCCGGTCGAGTGAAGACATGACTTAGCAGTTTGGGCTGGACTGTTCCCATGAGGCACAGGATCAAGACTGATTTGCAAATAGCTGTGTCTGAACTGGGGTGGTGACCTGAGCTAAAGAACAGTGATGGATTCAACCCAAATCTTTGACTGGGGGTGAGTGTATGAAAATATTCAGCACTCTATCCATCCTCTCCTTGTGCTTGCATTGTTTGTCCTTGGTTGGTGGGTCTCTTGCTCACTTTGCCACTTGATTCAAGCTTTCCTGGCAGATTAAAACGGTCCCAAGATGTTTGTTTTCGGTCCTGTAAAGACATGGGTGGCAGTTCGGGCTGGACTGTCCCATGAGGCATGGGGTCAATACTGATTTGCATATAGATATGTCTGAATTGGGGTGGGGAAGTGAGCTAAAGGACGAAGAAGGATGCAACCCAGATCTGTGACTGTGAGTGTCTGAAAAAATTCAGCAAACGGTCCATCATCTTTTGTTAGCCTCGTAAACAAGGCACCCTTTCACACTGTATTTAGCATGAAAGGGGAGGGCAAAGCTTGTTTTTGATGGGCGTTCCACGGCAACACCATTGATTTTGACACTGCCCCCTATTTACAAGGGTGGCGTAAATAGGTGGCAGTACCAAAATAAAGACCAGGGAAATCCTGTTCTTATCCAGGCAAAACGAGGAGAAATGCTTTATTTGTACTCATTGTTGCTGTTTCCTTGTGAGCTGTCATGTGCAGCACACTTAGAAAGAGCAAATTGCTGATGATTGTTTATGTGCAGGAAGGTCCCCCTTCCTGCACATCAAAAATAATGTTTTAAAAACTGCTGTTTTGCAACTTTTACGTGTGCTGCATGAAGCAGCACACATAGAAGTTACAAAATGGCATTTAAAATTGTTTATGTGCAGGAAGGGTGACCTTCCTGCACTTAAACATTTCCTGCACCTAAACAATCTTTTCTCCAATGCAGACACCCTTGCACTATGGTGCAAGGGTGTCTTAAATGGCTGTAATTCTTCCCTTACTGGTGTTCATGCTCGTTTGAAGGGAATTTATGTCAGTTCTCAGTGAATAAACTTCATTAGTAATTGATTTTAGATCATTAAAGTCTGATTCTAAGGTTGTCTTTACCACAGTAAGCACCTGCATGAGCATTCCAATCATGATATCTTCAATTTTATCACAGCTGTGGCTTACCTTACCTGCCACTGATTCTATGTACAGAAGCTGATGTCCTGATTTTCTTTTGGACATTCATATATGAGATTTGGTCTAAATGTGCGTGGGCTAATAAGGTTTTGCTATTCTTGAAGTGTTTAGACACTCTATTACCACCTTGTTCTCAGCTATTTGGAGTTTCTTTCACTGATACACTATTATAACTAATGTTTATAGCAAGTGTATAAAGATTGATGTGATGTTACCTGACCCTGGTTCTGAGTCATTTAATTCAGAGATTTACAATGACATCAAGGTTGACTCACATATCTGTGTAAGTGTAAATCACTTTCGTCTGGAGAGTTGTTTTAGGCATATTCTCTGTGTACAGGGCAGTTCTATCATACCATCAGTTTCTCTGTTACACTATCCCGAATTTGTGCTGTGGTTTGAGTATATCCTTGTTTCCTTTGATATTTTATCGTAGTTCTACAGATTGCCCATTGGAAGCTGTCCTATAGATTAGCTTGGCATTGCTTTATTTCAGATCTGGCAAACACAAGTACAATGTCTTGTGTTTAAAATAGAGAAAAACCAAAGGAAATGATGGACGGAGAGATGACAATACCCAGTAAACTGATCTGGGTTTAATCCATTACCGTTCTTTAGTCCACTCTGCCACCCCAGTTCAGACATGGCCATATGCAAATCAGTCTGACCCTGTGCCTCATGGTAACAGTCCAGCCAGAACTGCCAAGCCATGCCTTTCCTGGACCGTAAACAAGCTACCGAGGACCGCTTTCTGGCATTTCAGCTGTCTTCAGCCAGGCTTGCTTGAATCCAGTGGGGTGGCAGAGTGGGCTAAAGAACGGTGATGGATTAAACCCAGATCAGTTGACTGGGGGTGGGTGCTTGTATTGTCAACGCTCCGTCCATCATTTCCTTTGGTTTTTCTTTGTTCGCCATAAGTTGGCAGGGTATGCTCAGACGTGAGTACCTTGCTCACTTTGCCACTGGATTCAAGCAAGCTGTGCTGAAGACGGCTGAAATGCCAGAAAACAGTCCTCGGTAGCTTGTTTCCGGTCCAGGGAAGGCATGGCTTGGCAGTTTGGGCTGGAGTGTTCCCATGAGGCACAGGGTCAGACTGATTTGCATATGGCCATGTCTGAACTGGGGTGGTAGAGTGGACTAAAGAACGGGGATGGATTAAACCCAGATCAGTTGACTGGGGGTGAGTGCTTGTATTGTCAATGCTCCGTCCATCATTTCCTTTGTCAGTCAGTCAAAAAAAAAAAAAAAATTATTCGGTTAATTAAAACCATAAAAGCAGTACATGATACTTAGAATCAGATTAAAAAGATACAATTAAACAGGTGAGAAGAATTGATTGCTACTCCTTCTAAGAACAAAAAGAGCACATTCATTAAAAAAGGGGTTTGATAGATGTGGGGAACACCTATATCAGCATGTAAGAGACATTCTCGCCAAAGTTTATGCAGGAAGTCAGATTTGATGATTTAGTGGTGCGGCAACTCTTGGTTTATTCTGTCTGGCGGCTGCTACTAAAAAACAAGCTACACCATATGCAACCGGCACCGAGTTCAACATCTGGAGGTATAATAATGCTGGCCGTACCTGGACGAAATTCAAAGGTTTCAAGATGGGAACAAGAAATGTTTCCGCGGCCCCAGATAGTGCTCACAGAACATGACCAGGTGCAAAGTGTCCTGTGTTGAAAAACAGTCACATGTACAAGGGGGAAAATTTTCTGGTGTACCCCATTCTGTGTGCGAGCCAAGAATAAGATGGATCAAATTGAATCTAAACCTTATGAGCAAAAAGCGATGGTAAGGCTTTGTGACATATTTTAAATAGGGTTCCATAGCTGTAGTTGTGGAAAGTTGAAAAAGTAATCTGACCGTAGGTTTACTGAGTTCAAAGTCCGAAAGTGCTGCTTCACCCACTTTACATCCTCTTTTTTGAGATTTTGCGGTAGAGAGTACATTTCCGGACGCCCTAGCCTCGCACATGCCGCTCTAACATATGCCAGCCATGGTATAGTGTGAGCTTTGTCCAGAGATATACAATCTTTAAGGATGCAGTGATTCAAGTTGATTTCTTCATTTGTCCAGGTTTTAATCCAGCAAAGTACTGGGGACATTTTTAGAAGATCAGAGACATATCCCATGCCTATTTCATTATGGGTTGAATGTGTGGGAGAAGATTTCGGGAGAGTCAGCAGGGCCCGTATAAAGTTGTTTTCAGCGATTTGTATGCCTGGAGTTGGGACATAGCCCCAAGTGTCTGCCCCATAGGATGCGATTGCCACACATTTGGCTCTATAGATCCTGGTCATGGCTTCCATAGGTTTCGAGCCCAATCTTTTGGAGAAGCTCAGGAGTGCTGTTGTGGATCTAATGACTCCGTTTTCCTTAAGTTTCATTTGTGGCTTCCAAGTTCCTCTCTCGTCAAAAGTGACGCCCAGGTAGCAGAAGGAGGGCACCCTCGAAATTGGTGAGTTGTTAGAGCTGAAGGATGTAATCTTCATATTTTTCTTTCGAGAGCCTACGACCATAACATGGGATTTGACAGTGTTAATTTTTAAGATCAAGGGCTTCCATGAAGAGGCCAAAATGGTCCAAAAGTCTTTGCAGACCTATACCAGTCCGCGCTATAAGAACAGCGTCATCCGCGTATAGGAGGACCGGGATAGGTAGCCCCCCCATATGCAGAATGTCCAGGGTGGCTGGGTTCAGAGATTTCCCCAAGGCATTGATGTACAGTGTAAAGAGAAGGGGGGCCAGGATGCACCCTTGTCTGACCCCTCTCCCTGATCTAAACTTTGCTGTACACCTTCCATCCCTCGATGCCCTAACAGACGCAAATAAATTTAAATGAAGGTCATGTAAAAAGCTAACCAAGGTAGTGTCCAAACCCAAATTTCGTAAGATAGACCATAGTTTTGAACGATTGACCAAATCAAAAGCGGAAGATAAATCCATAAACCCCAAATAAAGAAGCCCCCCCTTCACCACAGTATATTTGCTAATGATTAGATGAAGGTTCAAGCATTGGTCGATTGTCCCTCTGTGTGCCCTGAACCCGTACTGCAAATCTGAAAGGATCCCGCTCTCCTCCAGCCAATCCCCCATTCTGTGCAAGATGACTCTGCCTAGGATCTTAACGGCAGAGTCCAACAGGGAGATTGGTCTATAGCAGGCCGGGTCCGCCCTATTCCCTTTCTTAAATATAGGCACAATTATAGAGGTGGACCAAGAAGGTGGGAAGCCAGCTGTGGGAATCGCGTTAAAAACGTTGGTTAAAATTTTTGACCAAAATTGTGGGTACTGTATATAGAGATCTGCGGGTACCCCGTCGGGTCCCGGGGCCTTGTGTTTGCTGGTATCTCTAATCGCCCTTTCGACTTCCATGGTGTTAAAATCCATAACCAAGTTGGAGTGGTCATGGGTATTGGCAGGTGAGGCAGGGACTGTAGACTCATAGATTTTGCCAAAATGGGCTAGCCATCTGTTGTCCTCTATGACACAGTCTAAATCCGTTGACCCGTTGTCAGAAAAAAAGGGCTGATTTACAATGGCCCAAAACTTTTTACTGTCTCTCAGCACATCCACAGATAAAAGGCTATTCCAAGCTTCCTCCTTGATTTGGGTTTTGCGCTTATGGACTATGGTTTTATATTCCCTCCTTAGCTTGGCCACTATTGACCTGTCTCTGGGTTTTTGTTTAATGGCTTTCAGCAGAGCACTATGTATCCTCGAACATTCCTTGTTGAACCATTTATGAGTCTTTGTTTTCCCTTGCCCAACTGACCTTCTTTCCAAATTCTTGCTGATCCTGGAACAGATCTCCTCATATGCGACCAAGACCTTGGGGCCCTCAGCAGTTGGGTCCAAACACACTGCCATATTGGCCTCAGACTCTTGGGCGAGTGAATAAAAAAAATTTGTCTGGGACAATCATCTCCCATTTCAGGCGGCTTCCCTGATCTTTAGACTTCAGATCCTTTGGAGCTGCCATACTTGGCGGACTGCCAGTACGGAAGCAGTCTAGGTCCAAGGTCAGGAGGACAGGATAATGATCCGATGAGATAAGATCGACCACGCTGTACTCATGTGCCTTTGCCAGGGCCCCATTTGAAACAAAAATATAGTCTATGACAGTGTTGGCATCTCTCCCAACAAAGGTTGGGGCTCTAGGCTCGCTAATGCCTTGGTCAAATTCGAAGAGGTTTAGGTTAGCTAGAAGGGACTCTAGGTACTCGCCTTCGGTTGTATGCTCGAAATGAGGAATGGCTTCAGATGGTATACCCCCATATCTATCGTTAAAACAACCTCCCTCACAGGGGTGAATGTTAAAATCCCCCAGAATAACCAGTTCTGGGAGGGTAGTGCAATCAAGCCTATAGGCTGACAAAAAATTTAACAAAGAAATCAAATGTTCGTTTACAGTGGTGGACTCCTTTGAATTATAAAAATTAATCAACAGAAAAGTCTTTGAGTTAGGGAGGGTCCACTCCACCGCAAGCGTATTTGTTAATGCGGTATCTAATTTTTTGAAAACCCCTGCTAGATCTTGGGAACACAATGTGAGTAAACCACCCTTTGCTCTCCCTCTTACACCTGGAACTGCCGGAGTGGAAAAGCTACAGAAACCGTCCAGGGAGAAACTGTGTGTTGTATCCCACGTTTCTTGAAGTCCTAGAATGTGATGTTGTTTAATAAATCTTTGCCATGTTGGGTCTAAAGCCTTTGCGTTTAATCCTGCCACGTTCCAGGTGAGGACTTTACAGAATGCTAAGTCTGTGTTAGAGGCAATCGATGTACCCACGCCCGACTCTCTCTCATCATCGGGCTAGTTCCGGGTGTGGGGGATAAATTAGCTATAATCGGGTCCGCTATGGCGACATCCTTGCGGGGACGGGTTGGATTTGCACAGACACTCAGTTCCCCTGGCGAGCCCTGAGTATGTCAGTCCACCCAATCTGTAGTTGACAGACAATCAAAGCGATTTGCTATAGGGAAATGCAAGGGATTAGATGGGCCATTTAGTGGCTGCTGGTAGTAAAAGGGATGGATGAGATGGGAGCCATGCAAGGGGCCACCTTGACGTGGTCTACCTCCTCTAGTCCCCACCAAATTCCACCCCCCCCCATCCCAGCCCTCCTCCCTGGCAGGGGGTTGTATGTCCCAGGGGAAGTTAAGCCTCTCTCTAGGAATGCGATCGTGTGAACCTTTAAGCCAGCTCCAACGGTTATCCGCTTGATTGTGGGGAAGATAGAAATACGAAAGAGGTCTGGCAGTCACCGTACTCGCCTGGTATCTTGGGGCCCTGCTGTTACAGATAAAATCTACTACCTCCGGATTTTCAAAAGTAACCACCACGCAGTCCCCTTGCAAATTTTTCCTATTGCCTCCTACCCAGGGAGCCCTCTCTATCATTAAAATGTTGGTGGGTATGTTTGGTGGAAGGGGATAATTATTCGCTAGCCAGTGGCAGACTTTATTTTTAAGAGCCTGATATGATTCTTCTTCTGGCGAACGAATTTCAGTGACTCCAGTAAAGGATAACCACATAGGGTGCGGCATCCGGGGGGAGGTGAATATTTCTACGCGACATATCCTTAGGCTTATCCTGTGTATCAAGTTTGGGGGCCTGAGATAGACCATCACTGGGTGTAAGCTGGGAAGTTGTATTGTTTTTAGAAGAGGTCAGAGTAGTGTCTGTTTTCTTAATTTGCTCTACAACAGGGGGTTTTGAACCTGCTTGATTTAAAGTGTTACTGGGTTTCTTAACCGTCGTTTTATTAGTCTCCAACACTTTATTAGTAACCAATGGGGTCTTTGCGGGTTTAGGTAGATTAGTAACCTGGGTGGGTTTATTATTTAAAGTGAAACTAGGGGCACTTATGTCCTTATGTATATTTTTTAGGACCGTTTCCAAGCAGCGTAATCTTACCTCTATGGGTTCTAATAATGCTTTTAGCATATTAAGGATTACTGTGTTATTTGTGCTTGAACCGGACTCCTCCTGTGGTGGTGTTATTATTGAGTTACCTGTAGGACCACTAAGTTGCAAAATTTCTTCCAGACTTTGGTCAATTATGGTATCGTCTGGGAGACTCAGCAGTAAACCTGGGTTGTTGGGAAGTGAGCCCTCTATGGGGATAGGTAGACTGACTGAGGGTTTTTCAATATTACGAAGGTTAGGTAAAGTAATAGCCTTCTTCCCTTTCGCAACCGTTGAGGTATTGGTTTTACGTTTTTGATTAGGGATTGCCCCTTCTACCCGGGCCCTTTCTTTTATTTTGGCTGTAGAGTTACTAATGTTTGTCTCACTACATTGCGTTCCACTTTCAGTCAAAATGTTAAGGTTAGGTGAAGCCTCCAGGTCCTGGGCAATATTTGGGGCATCCAAGTCCTCGTTAGGTCCGGGATGATGTACTAAGACCTGTACTTCTGGACGGGAATCAGTTTTTGGTGTCTGAGCCTGAGCAATGAGGCCAAGGAAAGAACGCTTGGCCATGGCCAGGTCTTGAGAGACTCTCCTGTCCATGAGTATTATCCCTTCGTCAATAAGTGCGTGTGTACGGGTAATGAAGTCGTCCAGGGTCCCTGTAAGCTTTTTAGCTCCTGCGGCGGCCATACTTCTTGTTTCACGGCAGGACATAACCCGTGTATTCAAGATGAATGAGAGATGGGTTGGGTGCTATATGTGCCCGACCAGGATTTCTGGCCCAGTCCAGTCTCCTCGGGCCTCTGAGGGCCACAGGCCGCTTAGCCCCGGGCGCTCCCGCGCAGCGTAGATCACTGCTTCTTATGGGCGTTGGTCGGGTTTTAGCTGGGCGGGGCGGTCAGGGAGAGCGGGCCATGTGACTCGGCCTGAGGATTGCCGGGACTCCTGGGAAAGCGAGTCCCGGTTCCTACGCTCGCAGCCCTGTCTCGCGCACACTCGCCCAGCAACTACCTGCAGCTCCGGTGTCAGCAGCGGCGATGCGGGACCCGCGAAGCGGGTTCCGCGAGTTGGAGCGGTCCTTCCTCCTTCCTCAGTGAACGGCAGCAAAGTAAGGTGATTTCAGCGTCCCCACAGGCTATGGGAGGCAGGGTCTCTTAAGGTGATTGAGCTGGGCGGGGCGGTCAGGGAGAGCGGGCCAGGTGACTCGGCCTGAGGATTGCCGGGACTCCTGGGAAAACGAGTCCCGGTTCCTACGCTCGCAGCCCTGTCTCGCGCACATTCGCCCAGCAACTACCTGCAGCTCCGGTGTCAGCAGCGGCGATGCGGGACCCGCGAAGCGGGTTCCGCGAGTTTTAGCGGTCCTTCCTCCTTCCTCAGTGAACGGCAGCAAAGTAAGGTGATTTCAGCATCCCCACAGGCTATGGGAGGCAGGGTCTCTTAAGGTGATTGAGCTGGGCGGGGCGGTCAGGGAGAGCGGGCCAGGTGACTCGGCCTGAGGATTGCCGGGACTCCTGGGAAAGCGAGTCCCGGTTCCTACGCTCGCAGCCCTGTCTCGCGCACACTCGCCCAGCAACTACCTGCAGCTCCGGTGTCAGCAGCGGCGATGCGGGACCCGCGAAGTGGGTACCGCGAGTTGTAGCGGTCCTTCCTCCTTCCTCAGTGAACGGCAGCAAAGTAAGGTGATTTCAGCGTCCCCACAGGCTATGGGAGGCAGGGTCTCTTAAGGTGATTGAGCTGGGTGGGGCGGTCAGGGAGAGCGGGCCAGGTGACTCGGCCTGAGGATTGCCGGGACTCCTAGGAAAGCGAGTCCCGGTTCCTACGCTCGCAGCCCTGTCTCGCGCACACTCGCCCAGCAACTACCTGCAGCTCCGGTGTCAGCAGCGGCGGTGCGGGACCCGCGAAGCGGGTTCCGCGACTTGTAGCGGTCCTTCCTCCTTCCTCAGTGAACTGCAGCAAAGTAAGGTGATTTCAGCGTCCCCACCGGCTATGGGAGGCAGGGTCTCTTAAGGTGATTGAGCTGGGCGGGGCGGTCAGGGAGAGCGGGCCAGGTGACTCGGCCTGAGGATTGCCGGGACTCCTGGGAAAGCGAGTCCCGGTTCCTACGCTCTCAGCCCTGTCTCGCGCACACTCGCCCAGCAACTACCTGCAGCTCCGGTGTCAGCAGCGGCGATGCGGGACCCGCGAAGCGGGTTCCGCGAGTTGTAGCGGTCCTTCCTCCTTCCTCAGTGAACGGCAGCAAAGTAAGGTGATTTCAGCGTCCCCTTTGGTTTTTCTTTGTTCGCCATAAGTTGGCAGGGTATGCTCAGACGTGAGTCCCTTGCTCACTTTGCCACTGGATTCAAGCAAGCCGGGCTGAGGATGGCTGAAATGCCAGAAACCGGTCCTCGGTATCTTGTTTCCGGTCCAGGGAAGGCATGGCTTGGCAGTTCGGGCTGGACTGTTCCCATGAGGCAGAGGGTCAGACTGATTTGCATATGGTCATGTCTAAATTGGGGTGGCAGAGTGGGCTAAAGAACGGTGATGGATTAAACCCAGATTAGTTGACTGGAGGTGAGTGCATGTATTGTCAACGCTCCGTCCATCATTTTGTTTGGTTTTTCTTTGTTCGCCATAAGTTGGCCGGGTATGCTCAGACGTGAGTCCCTTGCTCACTTTGCCACTGGATTCAAGCAAGCTGGGCTGAAGACGGCTGAAATGCCAGAATCCGGTCCTAGGTAGCTTGTTTCCATTCCAGGGAAGGCGTGGCTCGGCAGTTCGGGCTGGAGTGTCGCCATGAGGCACAGGGTCAGACTGATTTGCATATGGCCATGTCTGAACTGGGGTGGTAGAGTGGGCTAAAGAACGGTGAAGGATTAAACCCAGACCAGTTGACTTGGGGTGAGTGCTTGTATTGTCAATGCTCTGTCCATCATTTCCTTTGGTTTTTCATTGTTCGCCATAAGTTGGCAGGATATGCTCAGACGTGAGTCACTTGCTCACTTTGCCACTGGATTCAAGCAAGCCGGGCTGAAGACAGCTGAAATGCCAGAAACCGGTCCTCGGTAGCTTGTTTCCGGTCCAGGGAAGGCATGGCTTCGCAGTTCAGGCTGGACTGTTCCCATGAGGCACATGGTCAAACTGATTTGCATATGGCCATGTCTGAGCTGGGGTGGCAGAGTGGGCTAAAGAACGGTGACGGATTAAACCCAGATCAGTTGACTGGGGGTTAGTGCTTGTATTGTCAACGCTCCGTCCATGATTTCCTTTGGTTTTTCTTTGTTCGCCATAAGTTGGCAGGGTATGCTCAGACGTGAGTCCCTTGCTCACTTTTCCACTGGATTCAAGCAAGCCGGGCTGAGGATGGCTGAAATGCCAGAAACCGGTCCTCGGTATCTTGTTTCCGGTCCAGGGAAGGCATGGCTTGGCAGTTCGGGCTGGACTGTTCCCATGAGGCAGAGGGTCAGACTGATTTGCATATGGTCATGTCTAAATTGGGGTGGCAGAGTGGGCTAAAGAACGGTGATGGATTAAACCCAGATCAGTTGACTGGAGGTGAGTGCATGTATTGTCAACGCTCCGTCCATCATTTTGTTTGGTTTTTCTTTGTTCGCCATAAGTTGGCCGGGTATGCTCAGACGTGAGTCCCTTGCTCACTTTGCCACTGGATTCAAGCAAGCTGGGCTGAAGACGGCTGAAATGCCAGAATCCGGTCCTAGGTAGCTTGTTTCCATTCCAGGGAAGGCATGGCTCGGCAGTTCGGGCTGGAGTGTCGCCATGAGGCACAGGGTCAGACTGATTTGCATATGGCCATGTCTGAACTGGGGTGGTAGAGTGGGCTAAAGAACGGTGAAGGATTAAACCCAGACCAGTTGACTTGGGGTGAGTGCTTGTATTGTCAATGCTCTGTCCATCATTTCCTTTGGTTTTTCATTGTTCGCCATAAGTTGGCAGGATATGCTCAGACGTGAGTCACTTGCTCACTTTGCCACTGGATTCAAGCAAGCCGGGCTGAAGACAGCTGAAATGCCAGAAACCGGTCCTCTGTAGCTTGTTTCCGGTCCAGGGAAGGCATGGCTTCGCAGTTCAGGCTGGACTGTTCCCATGAGGCACATGGTCAAACTGATTTGCATATGGCCATGTCTGAGCTGGGGTGGCAGAGTGGGCTAAAGAACGGTGACGGATTAAACCCAGATCAGTTGACTGGGGGTTAGTGCTTGTATTGTCAACGCTCCGTCCATGATTTCCTTTGGTTTTTCTTTGTTCGCCATAAGTTGGCAGGGTATGCTCAGACGTGAGTCCCTTGCTCACTTTTCCACTGGATTCAAGCAAGCCGGGCTGAAGACGGCTGGAATGCCAGAAACCGGTCCTCGGTAGTTTGTTTCTGGTCCAGGGAAGGCATGGCTTGGCAGTTCGGGCTGGACTGTTCCCATGAGGCACATGGTCAGACTGATTTGCATATGGCCATGTCTGAGCTGGGGTGGCAGAGTGGGCTAAAGAACGGTGATGGATTAAACCCAGATCAGTTGACTGGGGTGAGGGCTTGTATTGTCAACGCTCCGTCCATCATTTCCTTTGGTTTTTCTTTGTTCGCCATAAGTTGGCAGGGTATGCTCAGACATGAGTCACTTGCTCACTTTGCCACTGGATTCAAGCAAGCTGGGCTGAAGACGGCTGAAATGCCAGAAACCGGTCCTCGGTAGCTTGTTTCCAGTCCATGGAAGGCATGGCTTGGCAGTTCGGGCTGGACTGTTCCCATGAGGCACAGGGTCAGACTGATTTGCATATGGCTATGTCTGAACTGGGGTAGCAGAGTGGGCTAAAGAACGGTGATGGATTAAACCCAGATCAGTTGACTGGGGGTGAGTGCTTGTATTGTTGTTAACGCTCCGTCCAACATTTCCTTTGGTTTTTCTTTGTTTGCCATAAGTTGGCAGGGTATGCTCAGACGTCAGTCCCTTGCTCACTTTGCCACTGGATTCAAGCAAGCCGGGCTAAAGACGGCTGAAATGCCAGAAACCGGTCCTCGGTAGCTTGTTTCCGGTCCAGGGAAGGCATGGCTTGGCAATTCGGGCTGGACTGTTCCCATGAGGCACAGGGTCAGACTGATTTGCATATGGCCATGTCTGAACTGGGGTGACAGAGTGGGCTAGAGAACGGTGATGGATTAAACCCAGATCAGTTGACTGGGGGTGTGTGCTTGTATTGCCAATGCTCTGTCATCATTTCCTTTGGTATTTCTTTGTTCGCCATAAGTTGGCAGGGTATGCTCAGACGTGAGTCACTTGCTCACTTTGCCACTGGATTCAAGCAAGCTGGGCTGAAGACGGCTGAAATGCCAGAAACCGGTCCTCAGTAGCTTGTTTCCAGTCCAGGGAAGGCATTGCTTGGAAGTTCGGGCTGGACTGTTCCCATGAGGCACAGGGTCAGACTGATTTGCATATGGCCATGTCTGAACTGGGGTGGCAGAGTGGGCTAAAGAACGGTGATGTATTAAACCCAGATCAGTTGACTGGGGGTGAGTGCTTGTATTGTCAACGCTCCTTCCATCATTCCCTTTGGTTTTTCCATGTGTTTAAAATATGCAGTCACCATGGTGAGAGCATGAAACCACACAAGTCTTGGCACAGTCCTTTTTCAATACCAATTGTTACTCTCAGGACTGGGGACTGGAAATTAAGAATTCAGTACCAACGAGTTGAGTCTCTCAATCAAGTGTCACTGGGAGACGATTGCATTAAGTACCCTGCAGTCTTTATTGCACTTATAAATAAAGTACTATGCTTATGATTTAAACAAAGTTGGGGGAGCACCCTGTGAGGTGCTTGGAAACATTCAATTTGGTTTATTCTGCAGGTGTTGTTGCGGGGATCAAAGCAGGGCACAGGCAAAGGCTATATTTTGCCTGTCTCCTGTCAGCTCAGTCATATTCCCTTGGGGTATAGCCATTACTATTCATACCCCTTCCCATTGTCTTGTCTTCTTCTAGGCATTGAAAGCTTGGACAAAATTCACATCTGCTGTGTACTAGAGGTTAAGTATGAGCAAGTCGACTATTAGTGGTGCTAAATTAGCAGTGGGACCACCTCCCAGTTTGGTGTCAGAAATGATACATCCCACAGGGCAGAAGCATCAAAGGTCAGTTCCATAGACCAATGACACATGTGGCAGGAGATTCCCCTTTCAGGTTGAAGACAATCAGTAGAAGATATCGAGGGATTGGAATATGGCCTCTAAGTTAGCAGGTGGTACTAGCAATGGCCTACACGTAGTCTTGCAGAGAAGTTGTCGAGAGACCCTATCTCAATCAAAAATGGCATCCATCTGTGCACCAGGCCATCACTGCCGTCACTGCTCCCTCTTCATGCCAACCCAACTGTATCTCCGTCTTACTGGAGGAGACATGCACAGGCAGCCGTGAGCATCTGGGGGTGGCTTGCCAGCATCCACCAGTATCACTAGCACCTTTACTGCTCAGGCACCACTGTCACTACCCATTCACCGAGGGGCAGAAGATGTGGGGGATCCACTGGGCCTTATGGAGCATGAAGTGAATACAGCACCAAAGTTGCCCAACTGCAGGCGCTCTCGATGCTCATGGTCCCTCACGTGGCAAAGCAACAGGTTGACACAAAAACCAGGAACACCCAAGGCTGCTCTTTCAGGTTCCATTAAGGTGTCTTTATACAGGACGATTTATTAAGCAGTGTCAGTAATTTACTTTACCATTGTAGAAGAGCCCCCAGTGCTTCCTCCACGGGGAAATCAAGGCCCACCACATTTCAGGATGACAAAAGATTTAATAGGCCGGAGCTCTCTTAAGGTTTGTCAGCCATGTTCAGCAGTTAGCCACACCTGGCACACTATTTTGCTGCCTTGCACCATGTACACACCTTGAACTGCTGTGCACATGTATGTGCATGAGTTTGGCAGAGGTTTTGCCCATGAAAGGAAACGTAGCAGTTGTTAATGCTCCATAACTTAATACAGTGATCATAAAAAAATGTTCACAAATAATCTGCATACAACACTTTGGATATCCAAGAGTTAATAGTACAATTTTGAGGTCCAGACAGAATCTTACTATGAATGTATGGAGTACAGTATAGGGGCCCAACAGGAGTCCCACAATAAAAATAATTATTTTTTAACATTTAAGTAATGTCTTGAGCTGCCGATTATCTCCCCGTGTCTAAAGAAAATATGAAACTGTAATTATGTAATGTAACTGGTGCTTGTGGAAAGCAGTATTAAAATGAAACAAAAAGCATGTAGAGCAAGCTGCGGTTACTGCGAGCAGCCTGCAGAGCGAGAGGACGTGGCTCAGCAGCCAGAGCTGCAGTCTTCGGAGCTTCGGCATCGGTTCGATATCCTGTAAATACTGTGAATGATTGTGGGCAAATATTGGCCTAAAATGCAGAAATAAATAAAAAGCATCGATCAATATTGGAGGGGTGGTGGGGCCCACACAAGCACTATTGTGGGTGGGGTGGGGGTGGGGAGTTCAGCAATAATGAAGAGGTCAGGCAAATGAGAAGGAAGCAAAGGCAGGTAGGGAAACAAAAAAGTCCAATCTGACCTATAATGGAAGCCTAAACCAAACTGTACTACCAAACAAAAGCCCAGCTGTCGGTGGTCCTCCAAACGTGTAAAAAGCCTTATGAAGCTAAATAGAATACAGGCAACAGAATGGGGGCACGGAGCAGAGGCAGCAGTAATGTCCCTATGGCAGTAAGATGGGATGGGAGTAACAATGCTATCTTTAAATGTAAGCAGATAGGGAGCTGAAGTTGAACACAACCAGTAATGGAGCAGGAATCCAAGCAAAACAATTGTCCCACAAAGAACAGATAAAGAACCACAGTGGAATGAGACAGTACTAAGTCCCTGCTCTGTGGGAGGAACAGAAGAGAGAAAGGAGGGACAAAGAGACTGGACTGATCACGAGCAAGCAGGGATTTTTGAAGGACACTGACGTAGACAAACCCACAAGTCCCCTTAATGGACAATGCTGAAACTGAAAAGCATGGACAGACTGATGATATTACATGCCAATGAGCTATTTAGAAGCTTAGTTAAAAGCAAAACTATAGATAATGCCTGCTTTTTTGGCTTTTTTTCTACAAAGCTCTGAAGGGCTAAACATTCAAGAAGAGTAGATGTTGAAGAAGAATGGGCAGAGTGGCAAATGGACACACCGCTTGGTAATCAATATGGGAACCAAAATCAGGCATACCACGTAGTACTTACATAAGAATATCCACAAAAATAACACTGACAGTAGGAGATGCAGTAGAAACTTTAATTTAACAACCTTTCCTTCCTCACCTACCCCATTCATCATAACACAGCCCTTTTACAGGCGCTAGAGCCAGGATCATTTGATTAAGAAGTTAGACGACTGCTTTACAATTTCAGACATGTTTCAGGGAACAAGGATTTCTCTCATTCAGGCTCGTAAACAACTGCCCCTCCCCCCCTTTATGAACAAATCAAGAAAAAAGGGCGTATATAATTTCTCATGATCTTCTACTGGGTGGATTGCCAACACAAGTCATATTGAAATATGTTGCTGCAATTTGAAGTAAGAAAAAATCAATGCTACTTTTTATGGCACTATAAACCAAAACACAACACCAGTATTGCCTACTTAATTACACTTGGACCACGGATGATCACTCGAATCGCTGACTGAAACAGTGACTCTCGGAGAAAAGTTTTGTCCGAAATAAATCAAAATGTTTGAATTTTTATATCACATATACCATATCAATGGGCAATTTTTGTTTTTTTAGATACACATTTGGATAGCTCCACAGAAGTATGTCAAAACAACAAAAAATGAAAACGAATAGAAAAGACACTTTTTAGACAAATTGACAACTTGCATTCAACATTCATACGGGACAACAAACATATAAATATACATATATACACAATCAAAAGATTCTATTTACAGCATATATTTTTGAAAAACAAAGCATTGGAACAAACAACTAAACAGTTTTCATGTGTTTGAGAGTCAATCAACAATTCCTAATGCTGGATAGAGGAGGTCTACGCGTTTCGATGACCCCTTGTTGTGGGGAAATCTCGTCAGGACCAAAAGCCTGTGAATGAAGAAACAAGATTGGGTCAACTAAGGGGACCGGACTCTACCTCTCAACGTGTCAGATAGGATAAATGGAACTAATCCTACCTTAGAGTTGCTGGGTTCTCTTTTGAGATTTAAACTGTAATAAAAACAGAACCTGTTTTAACCCATGGTTAAAGACGCAGAAAAAACCGCAATCGCATTTTCCTAACTATCTCATTCACTCGTGAGTACTTACATAGTGTGGCGCGGGTTGCGCTCTCAAAGGGTTTTGTTCTCATCCATAAGTGGAGGAAGTGGAGATCTACAAAAATGGAAGGACTGGTAAGAGATCTGGTGTATACCCAGAAATTAGATGCCGCATCACTCAACACAAATCCCGTATAAGAAAGAAAGTCACAACTGCCCCTCTTGTCAATCATTGGATCAGTCACGAGCACACACTAGACGACCTGAAATGGACAGTCATTGCCAAAATAAATCGAAAAAGACCCCAGAGGAGGAGATATTGAGGCTAAACTATCTCGCCACGAAGCCATGCTTATTGTCAAGTTTAATACAGCTACAGATGGCCTTAACGAACTCTCTGAGATCTACCGTCTATAAACTCATACATGGAAAGATTCGGGTTTCCGTCTCCTGCGCAGACTGCGAGCCCGACTACACAAGGTCACATGACAGACACAACGTCTCCATGACGACGAATTCTAAAAACTACAATCCCCACAAATCCTATGACCAGGAAGTGAGTTAAAAACCAGGACACACGAGACAAGAAACATCGAACTGGATGATGCCGGTATCTGCATTCACCTGACAGAGACCGAAGAACGTGGACCCCCAGATATACTCATCATACTAAAAACCTACAGGTACATCGGAACAACTTGACAGAACCGTGATAGAACAGCCATCCTGCCCACGTAGTTCCCACGAAGAATACTGACAGTAGTCTTCACTTTTCCTTTCAGGAACCAATCAATCTAACAAGGCGTTTCACCGTGCGGATCCGGGAAACAGCCCCGTCTCCACGCTTCAACTAGATGTAAGTAGTCTCCGGTTCACTGATAGCAACTGCTACCACCAGCTAAAACCACCAGATCTCTTACCAGTCCTTCCATTTTTGTAGATCTCCACTTCCTCCACTTATGGATGAGAACAAAACCCTTTGAGAGCGCAACCCGCGCCACACTATGTAAGTACTCACGAGTGAATGAGATAGTTAGGAAAATGCGATTGCGGTTTTTTCTGCGTCTTTAACCATGGGTTAAAACAGGTTCTGTTTTTATTACAGTTTAAATCTCAAAAGAGAACCCAGCAACTCTAAGGTAGGATTAGTTCCATTTATCCTATCTGACACGTTGAGAGGTAGAGTCCGGTCCCCTTAGTTGACCCAATCTTGTTTCTTCATTCACAGGCTTTTGGTCCTGACGAGATTTCCCCACAACAAGGGGTCATTGAAACGCGTAGACCTCCTCTATCCAGCATTAGGAATTGTTGATTGACTCTCAAACACATGAAAACTGTTTAGTTGTTTGTTCCAATGCTTTGTTTTTCAAAAATATATGCTGTAAATAGAATCTTTTGATTGTGTATATATGTATATTTATATGTTTGTTGTCCCGTATGAATGTTGAATGCAAGTTGTCAATTTGTCTAAAAAGTGTCTTTTCTATTCGTTTTCATTTTTTGTTGTTTTGACATACTTCTGTGGAGCTATCCAAATGTGTATCTAAAAAAACAAAAATTGCCCATTGATATGGTATATGTGATATAAAAATTAAAACATTTTGATTTATTTCGGACAAAACTTTTCTCCGAGAGTCACTGTTTCAGTCAGCGATTCGAGTGATCATCCGTGGTCCAAGTGTAATTAAGTAGGCAATACTGGTGTTGTGTTTTGGTTTATAGTTATTGATAGTGAGGCTTGTCCTTATTGCCAGTGAGCCCAGACCCTGTTTTGGTTTAGGTACTTTTTATGGCACAGCACTCAAACCACAGCATAGCAGGCAGAAATGCCCATTATAAGGTTACATTTGATAGGTACTTTTTTCCTATAAACTTGCCAAATTTTAGCCGCACACTAGTGCATTATGCTTGACGGGATGTTTGATACAATGAGTGCTGCAGACCGACTAGTACCATTTAATTTACTGGCCCTGAGCATTTTTAGTTCAACTTTACTAGGGACCTACAAGCAAATTAAATATGTCAGTTGGCTATACAACATTTATATCATCTTTAGAGGCGAGAGCACAGTCACTTAAGCACTGATTAGCAGTCCTAAGTCCAAAACAAATGAATTCAGTAAAAAATAGGTGGAGGAAGGAAAAATGTTTGGGGGGGTGACCCTGCAAAAGGGGCCAGGTCACACAATATTCTTACATTATATTTGTTGCATGATTGGCATGTTAATGGTTTTAAACACTTGGCTAGTGCACAGGCTCATAGAACTATGCAATACACTTGGCTACCTGTTAATTTGTTGTCTTGCACATCTCTACAGTTGACACAATCTTTCTTATGATTTCAAGCACATTTAGTGGAATTGCCCTCAGATGAAGCTCTACTGGACTGAAATGTTGGCCAAAATGAAAAGCTTTTGTTCTATAAGACACACACATGCCCATATTTAAACATCAAACAAAATCACATTGATTAATAATGGAAGTGTCTTGGTGGAGCAAATATTACCTTGGCAGCAAATAAGAATAAAATAAAAAAAAGACACAGCACCTTTGTTGCTTTGGTACTTTAGACTATGGGATACACTGACAAAGGATCAACTTTTGAGTGTGCGGAGATGCGGAGTCCATTGGTGAGCAGGAGTATTGGACAAAATGCAGTAGGGAAACTCTATTAAGCATAGTGTCGTCATTTCAGATTTTGCAGTGATGCTATCAATAGAACATGCCATGAGTGATGTAATACGTTAGTCAATTAGCACTGCATAGTAAAAGTACAAGTTATAGATACTTTAAGAAGCAAGTTATGGCTATTTGAGATAACTATAACTTCTGAATTTCAATGGCTTTGTTTGTTTAAAATGATAACATCCCTGAATCTTTTTTCCAGGGATTTTCTAAGGTTTTTTTTATACCGAACTATAACTGTCAATTAAACCTTTGTTTTTTTTAGTGAAATTCTATGTTTCTTATTAACATAAAGTAAGATGTTAACCACCATGTGTGACATGCGCTTGGGTGTAGGGCCCTTGGCCCACTTCCCCCTCAGTCCGTGCAACCAACCTCTCCCCTAATATGGCTAGCTTTATCATGTACCAACATAAAAGGTGGAATTTTAGGTAAGGCAGACCAACTGGCTTTGTAAAGGACTCAACAAAAGATAATAAAAGTGGCATGGCTATATCAAGGGGTGGAAACATTAACATATATAACACAGCCTTATTTTCTTAGTCAAATAGTCAGTAATTACTATATAAAATGTATATTTAATATATTCGCTTATTGCAATGCTTAATAATAGTGATTGGGATAGAATGTTTTCAATAATACCTTTTAAAAAAGACATGACCACGTTAGAGTTTTTTTAAAACTTTTTTCAGGCCATAAAGTACAACCATAGAGCCAACCACTAGAGTTCTCAGCACTCTAACTGAAGAGCATGGATTTCCAACTTGGAATGCCTTAGAAAATATGAGGTAAACTCTCTCGGGATCATAGATTCAACTACCAAGGAGCCCTCAGGTCTTACCACCACATTTTGATGCATACGGTTGGACCATCATCTGTTGATGGAAAGACTGCCATTTCCAACAGGATATACTGATCCCGGCTGGGTGGTGGTTAAGAATCGCAATCCGAATCATGGCGGTGCCAAGGCTGCATCACCGTCGTTATTACGATTAAACTTTCTGACAGCCTATTTATGCTGGTCTGACGAAATGAATAGGCTGCTGGAAAGTGTCATTGAGGGCCTGAAACAGGGCCCATGCCCATCGTGGGCCACTCCTACATGGCCCAGGGGGCCAAGTAATGCCCCAACACACATCCATGCATCGTGTGCTTTGCACCACATGGTGCATGGCACACTGTGCATGGATGTGCTCAAAGTGCTCCTTTACATGGAGGCTTTTGCTGCAGCCCTTTTCCTGTGCCACAGTGCAAGCCTCAGTGTAAAGAAGCAGCTTCCAACTGCCAACCCAGCGTTTTCATCCAAATTGGGAGGAAGGACCTCTGCCTCGCTGTTGGGCGCTCCCCAGACTGATGTGGTGGCGGGAGGAGCTCTGCACTTATAATAATGATGCCATTACTGTTTATTGTTTCAATGTTGGGGACTGCTGCACTCCCTGCAGCCCCCAAAACATTAAGCAAATATATTGGTGTGCTCCTGCACCACTAGCAAGAAAATAAATAATTAAAAAATGCTCGAGGGCATAATGGGCTCCTTTGCCACTCCTTCATTATTCTCTTTTTCAATATATTTATGGATGCCCCGGTGCCCGCCTGGTGCATCCACATATTTTGTTTTTGTTTGGGGATTTTGGGGGAGCCCTAGAGCATTATATGGGCCAAGCTGCCTCCCCTGGCAGATGCCAGCTATTTCTAAGCTTTTGGTGGGAGCTCCAGTGACAACGGTCTTTGGGGGCAGCGGAAGGGGGGATCCCTGGACCCCTGCCATCCCAGCTAGTACCCCTGTCAGCACCATACTGGATGCTCGCGGGATCTGGCTCACTAGTTTTGGTCCTGCCCAGCATTTTATTATGCTCTGCCAGGGAGAATCAGGCTTCTGTTTTCTACCTTGAAAGTGGAAGGAGGGTATTCCATTACTCTTCCAGCCAGAAAATAGCAGTGTCTCAGGGGATAGGCTCCCTGGAAAGTGTATCCATATCTGGCCCTGAGGGGTTGGGGTCTCTTGGGCCTCTTACGGGCTGGAGGAGGGGTGCCACACAGTCCTCTCACCTTTTGTGAATTATCACTAGAGAGGAGGGACCGCACCTCCATCCACTGATTAATAATGTATTAACCCAACGGAATAAAATTCCCAGGGCCTCACAAAAGCTTGGGGAGGGGGACCACATACCCCCTCCAATCAAACTATTAATGTTCTGCCCCCTAGGCATGGCCAAACCCAGGGGAAAAGATTTGCAAAAGGAAGGAGACTATCATTCTTGCTTATCCTCTGTGGATCTGAGGTGCCCATAAAAAAAATTGCCATTGTCCCACTTTGACCCCCCATGCAAACATAAGGGGACCTGGTATCCCTACTCTGCCCCTTATATATTTTTTTTACTTATTTCTTGGACGGGGTACTCAGTCCCTGAGTTCTAACTTTGTTACCTCTGCAGATCCTATGCTTCATAAAATATCTCAAATTTTTCAATCACAATTTCTCAAACACTACTTAAGACATCTACATCAAATCACAAAAAGCATGCTTTCTGGCCCACAATAAAAAAAAATCAAAATGTGTTGTAAAGCCATTCATCCATTTTGGCTGTAGCTGTGTCTGATTTCCATTGGAAAAATAAATGGGGAAAAAGTGTTTTGGGGTTCCGCCTTTTTTTCATCCTCGCACTTGACAGATCACCCACACAGTTTCTAAAAATGTGCAGAGGTGGGTGAGTTGGTTCCTTAAACTTTTGCTCCAAAGTTATAAGCAAACCGTAAAATGCTTCTCCTATGGAAACAAGGTCTTAGCTATAGCTACCCAGTGGTGACATAAACACATATATATTATAGTGAAGCAGGCACAAAACCTAGCAGGGGAAGCGTTGTCCATAGAACTGGTTTAGAGTGAAGCCAGAGGAGGGACAGCTCATTATCCAGGCCACATTTCTGGTTGGGCACACAAGTTTTGCATAAGTCGAGATGGGTGTCTCCATCTTGAAAGTAGTGTGAGGGGCACTGGTGGATCATTCGCTATAGGGTGCACAGGAGCCACTGCAAAAGTGGAGAAATTACCACTGGGAACACTTAACTTATTTTGACAGTGAAGGGCCACCCACAACCTGGTGCTTGACATAAAAGTGCCTCTGCAAAATACCTTCTTCAGACCATGGCTTGACTTGAGCAAGAAAAGCAGAGGACAAGACACACTGTCTGTTACATAAAAGGAGCCCTGAAGGCCAGTACTTGTTTCCTTTTTTACTTAGAACAAAGACTTAGACTCTGGCTCCCCATCTTCGCAAGAAACCTCAAAACCTGGCTCTTCGACAGACCCCCTCCTTGATGGAATGGAACCTGCACCCCCCCACGCCCCCCCACCCCTAGCGCCTTGAGACCCTTACGGGTGAGTAGTCACGCTTTAACAAACTCCTAAAGCCAGTAAAATGCACAGTGGCAGCCATGCAGATTTATGAACTGACTGTATCCTATGATCTAAGGGCATGCAATGGGCGGCTAGACCCAGATAAGCCAGCTAACAACACATTCAGTAAAGGGTTGTCTAAATCTCTGATCGACTTTATGTTGATATCAACCAACCTTTGGTACCTATTGTTGGCTTTTAAGGTCGTGAATAGACCGGAGAGTGACCATTTTCCATTACAATTGGGGTTACTACCGGATCCTTTTTTGACAATCGATAGCGAGTCTGAATGTGAGAGGGAGGTGGCTGAGGTCGTTGTCTCTAACAACAGGAAAGCAATAAAATGGCCTCACATCCTAGCAAAAGAAGATACGCTTTTGGGCAACTGTAATACTTTCTCAGAAATCATTCCCTTATATGAAAATTTAAGGCCGGGATCTGACGATGTCCTAAAAATGCATTACCACTTAGTGGAATCATTAACTCCCCTCTTGAGTAAAACTTGTAAAAATAAACAAGGTAATGCAAGGAGGCAATTGGAACTGGAGACACCATGGTATAACAAGCAGTGTCATCTAGCTAAAACTAATTTAATCATTGCCGTGAAATCTAAAGATCAGAGAGGGTTAGAGAATGCAGACAAGAATATAAAAGGCTTTTGCATAATGCAAAAAGGGAATGGGATGACTTAATCTGGGAAGATCTTTTGAATACTGCTAGGAAGCATGACCATTGCACTTTTTGGAACCTGATAGCCAAAAATAATAAAACAGGTAGCTCCAATAGGGACTTTTTCCTGGACGAAAAAATCTGGTTTGATCATTTTGTAATTTTATATGATCTGGCTGGGTCATCTCCTGAGTATAACTATTCTGGATCCTTTCCCCAGTGCACCAACACAGCGAAATTTAGTATGGAAGAAACCTTGTGTGCAATAAAAGCAGTTAAGTCTGGTAAGGCACCAGGCCCGGACAAATTACCTGGTGATTTATTTACTCATAATATCGAAGTATGGTGCCCCTATATAAACTTTCTGTGTAATTCCATCTTGTTGGGAACTCCGATCCCAGAAACTTGGAAAGGGGCAGAAATAGTAACTATTTATAAAAAAGGGGACCGCTACAACCCAGGCAACTACAGACCAATTAGTTTAATTGATATTTTACAAAAGATTTTTGCCAGACATATTTTAAATAGACTTTTAACTTGGATAGAGGAATCCGAAATCCTTTCTAAATACCAAGCAGGATTTAGAACTAAGACAAGCACTGTTGACCAGGTGTACAGATTCATGTGTATTTGCTGGAAATATATTCAGATAAACAAGTGTAGTATATATGTTGCATTTGTGGATTTACGCTCAGCGTTTGATCTCGTCCCCCGTTACCTATTGTGGGAAACTTTGAGGAAGATGGGTGTACCGGACGAACTGTTGGCCAATCTTATAAAGCTCCACACTGACAATTATGCCAAAGTAATGTGGGGAAGAAATGGCGAACTCACCCGAGCCATACCAGTAAAAAGGGGGGTTAGACAAGGGTGTGTGTTGGCCCCAACCCTTTTTTCCTTATTTGTAAATGATATTCCCTCCTACCTAGCAGAATGTAATCATGATTCCCCTAAATTGTGTAACGAAGCAGTCACAGCATTGTTATTTGCGGATGACACCATTTTAATATCCCAAACACCAAAAGGCTTGCAAAATTTAATAAATAAATGTAATAGTTATTGCGACCTAAAGGGGTTAGAAATTAACTCATCTAAAACCAAGTATATGGCCATTAATCCCCCTAAATCTTTTAAGAAGAACTTGGCCTTAAACAATACTAAACTTGAGTACGTGGACTTTTTTGATTATCTTGGTATTAGGCTGGATAGCAGAATGTCTTGGATAAATCAATTAGAAAAAAGCAGGATAACACTCAAGCAAAACTCCCTCCCCATTCTAAAAATTCCCGGTGGGAGTACTTCAAAAGCTATAACCCCTGCGATTGAAGTCTTTAAAGCCAAAGCACAATCTGCCGCCCTGTATGGGGCCGAGATCTGGGGGCCGCATACAAAAAAAACATTTGATATTGAGGAAAATGTGTTCTTTAGACGTCTATTAAGACTACCAGGAAGAACGCCCCTAGTACCAGTCTATCTTGATATTAGTCTAAAACGTACAGACCATTTGTGTTGGTTGAGGCCATTGCTCTACTGGGTAAGATTATGGTCCACCCCGGAACTCGCTGATTACAGAGCAGGATTATTGGAAATTAGGGAGCTGGACTCTTTTAACTCGATCAAGTGGCTGAGACATGTATCCCATTGGCTCATAAAAATAGGCCTTTCACACTTCTGGAAAACACCAGCAATGTCAATCACTTCGTTAAATATTTGTAAAGAACAAGTAAAATCTGCCTATTGGAACTATGTGAATACCCATGTTTATGAACGCACTGGCTCATTAACGCATAAGTTCTTGCAATTTAAGGACTACCCTACATTTGAACATTTTATGGACGAAATTGAGCCACCTTTGGCTAAAACTGTTTTCCTCCAATATAGATATGGGGTTTTACAGATCAATGCGAATACTTGTCGGTGGGGAGGAGTAAACAATGATCCTAATTGTAAATTGTGTGATTTAAAACAAAGAGAGGATGAGGCTCACATCCTCTTTTTCTGTCCGTCATACAAATTGCAACGCAAGAAATGGATCATACCTCTTTGCAAAAACTTGGGAACATATTCGTATAAAGAGGCAGAGCGATTACTTAGATCTTCAACCATCAGGTTGATAACATTTGGTGTGAGCAGGTATCTTCTCGGTGTCTGTTTAACTAGAAAGAGACTAGGAATGACAATATAGGATTTAAAGTGTTTTTATCGCTTGCATTTTTTAAATTCTTTATAATTGTATCAAATCGTTTTTAATATTGGTCTTGTAAGATGGCTTGATCGTAGGTATTCTATTAGCAAATGAGTAAATGAACCAGTTTAAAATTACAAACAAATTGTAATGATGGTCCGGGACCTACTCTTATTGCACTTTTGTATATTATGAATGTTTGCTAATCGAACTGTACCGAACAGGGAAGGATGGTTATAACGCCTCGACCCATCAGGCGGAGGAGCCGGAACAAAGGAGGCGATCTAAAAGGGTCAGGAACCGCCGCGGCCGCACAGGAGGACCCTCGACAGCGGAGACATCATCTGAGCGGCGGGGAGTGTTGGAAGTTCTGTCGGAACTGTCAGGAGCAAGGGGCGAAGACGTCGAGGAGGAGGAAGAAAACCCGGGTGCTCAGGGGGCACCATCGGACTCGGAAGACTCAGTGGCAGACAGTACCCACACACCGGTGATCACACCGAAATCGGTGGAGGACCTTCTGGACGGACAGGGGTAATGGGATCGATTGCCTTGTTTTGGGTGGGGGCCCGACAGGGGGGAGGCGGCTGCCGTCCTCTATTGCTGACAATGAGAGAGGGAGGGTCGGGAGGCTTCTACTCTTGCCCCGAAAGATTTTGACACGGGGGGGCTTATGATAGTCCTAGCAGCCTGGGCGACGAGGGCCCACTGCCTCCGCTCAGCCCGCACCTGGCCCATAAGGCCTTCCTACGGTGGCGACCGTAGGACTAGCAGGGTTTTTGGGGTTGTTCTCCGTAGAAGTTTGGATGGGATCTAGATGGTGCAGTTTGGGTCCTGTTCTGGGGTGGTTGGGAGGGGGTTTTGTTTGGTTTTGGGGGGTTTGGTTCTGGTTGGGGAAAATGGCCGCCGACAGCGCTGGGAGGAATGATGGTTTTTCTTTGTGGGGACCCGGACGGAGGGACTGTGCAAGAACACTTTGGGACAATGGCTGATGTTGCTAACTTGAAATGTATTACTTGGAACGTGAGGGGGCTTCACACTATGTCTAGGCGTCACAAGGTCCACGCTTATTTAGTGCGTAGGGGAGTGCAAATGGCGCTGCTGCAGGAAACGCATCTGAACAAGGCGGAAGGGGCGGCGCTTCAGCGTAGGTGGCGAGGGCAGGTCTTCTCCACGGCGTTCTCTGCTTATGCCAGGGGGGCGCTTATATGGATCAGGGCAGGAGTCCCCTTCCGGGTCACGAGGACAGTGTTAGACCCGGAGGGGCGCTTCGTGGCCATATCAGGCACGCTAGGAGGGAGGGACTTGAATGTTTGTTGTGTGTATGCCCCTAATATGGATCAGACTGCCTTCCTTTCCGGGTTATCGGGCTCGTTGGCCCACTTTTTCACCGGTCCCCTCCTGCTGGGGGGAGACTTCAACTCCGTGGTAGATGTAGATATGGACCGCTCGCATCCCCCGCTCCCCGACTCCCCGGTCCGGCGGACGGCTAAGGGCCGTCAAGATTGGCAGACCCGCTGGGGTTTGACGGACATCTGGAGGGCGCATCACCCCGCGTCTAGAGACTATTCGTACTTTTCGAGCCTCCATGAGCTGCATGTCAGACTGGATGGCTTCCTTGGTTCGTCCGAATTAGTCTCGGCAGCGGTCCGATCGGAGTATTTGTCGCGGACCATTTCGGACCATAACCCCCTCCTACTGGACATTCGCTGGTTCCCTGGGACGCCAGCGGTACCCACCTGGAAGATGCGCCCCGAGATCCTCGAGGACAGTGTCTTCAGGGCAGACCTAGGGGGAACAATCACGGATTATTTTGCGGCCAACGGCGGTTCCGCGAGTACTAGGGCGTTCGAATGGGATGCTTTCAAGGTGGTGGTGAGGGGGTACTGTATCTCTAAGAGGGTGGGCATGCGGCGTGTTATCCTGGCTGATTTAGACGCAGCGGACCGAACGCTTCGCGAGCTCGAAATTAGCCGACCCGGACACCCGGAATTGCAAACACGAACGGTAGAGGCGAGGGAGAAGGTGGCGGTGGAGGTAGAACGGCTCCGCTGTTTCGATTACAAGGCCTACACGGTCCGATCTATAGCGGAGGGCGACAGATCGAGCGCATTACTGGCGTGGTTGGCCAACCCTACGCGCCAGTCCCAACCGACGACTGGGATGCGTGGGGCGGATGGGACCGAGGTGTGCACCCAACCGGAGATTCTTACTTGCTTCCGGCATTATTACGAGTGTTTATATCGCAGTCGCTCCGCGCGTGACCCGGACCGGCTTGATGACTATCTTCGCCCGCTGGAACTCCGCACAGTGGAACGAGAAGTGGCAGACGCCCTGGGATCTGACATAGGCTTGGGGGAGATCCGCGGGGCCATCAAACGGATGGCGAGGAACAAGACCCCAGGCCTGGATGGCCTGCCGGTGGAGTTCTATGCAGCCTATGCTGACCTCCTGGCCCCTCGTTTAATGGTGGTCTACAGGGAGGCGAAGAGGCTGGGTCGCCTCCCCGGCTCGATGTGTGAGGCGTTGGTGGTTCCTCTCCTCAAGCCAGGCCGAGATTCGTCTGACCCGGGGTCCTACCGTCCCCTCTCAATGTTGACGGTGGACTACAAAATATTGAGCAGCATCTTGGCCTCGAGGCTGTTGGGACACATGAGCTCCCTAGTGCACGAGGACCAAGCCGGTTTCATCCCACGGCGAAATACGACCATGAACATCCGACGGTTGTTTCGCCTGCTTGGGGAACCGTTCGTGGATGCCCCGTCCCCGGTAGTCTTGTCGGTGGACCTGGAGAAGGTGTTTGATAGCCTGGAGTGGGACTATTTAGACGCGGTATTGCGGAAATTCGGCCTTGGGGAGGGATTTATTAAATGGACAGCGGTTCTTTACGCTTCTGCTTCAGCCAGGGTTAGATCGGGCCCTTTGATTTCATCGCGATATCCGGTGGAGCGTGGCACGCGGCAGGGGTGCTCCTTATCCCCGCTTCTTTTTGCACTAGCGGTGGAGCCACTAGCGATGCATCTTCGCTCGGGAGCCCACTATACGGGCTTATGGACAGCGGCGGGCCCGCATTACGTTTCGCTCTATGCGGACGACCTGTTGCTCTTCCTGGAAGATCCGATCGACGCATTACGGGGAGCGGAATCAGCGCTAACGGAGTTCGGGGAAGTCTCAGGCCTGCGAGTGAACTGGTCTAAGACCTGCCTATTCCCGATGCGTAGGGGTGTCCCCGCTCCGGCGCTAAGTAGAGAGATCAGGTGGGAACCCGACTGCTTTAAATACCTTGGGGTATTTGTGTACCACGACCAACCCGACCTCCTAGACGGAAACATCGCCCGTTGCATACGAGCACTCCGAGGCAGCATGGATTTTTGGGCCACGCTGCCGCTCTCTGTAGCAGGGCGCATTGCCCTGCTCAAAATGGTGGCGCTCCCCCGACTATTGTATTACTTTCGGACTTTGCCGATCTGGGTCCCGCCGGCTACGTTTCGCCGCTTGCGTTCTTTGGTGATCGGGTTCCTTTGGGGCACGGGCCGGCGGCGGGTGGCCCTCAATACCCTGATGAGACCGAAGGACGAAGGGGGGCTCGCGGTGCCGGACTTTGAGAAGTACTATCTGGCGGCGCAGCTCCAGACATACACCCAGGAGATAGCCAGGGAGTTCAGAGGCCCGGAAGACGGTAGAGGGACGGGTATAGCCAGACACGTCCTCTCCTTTATCGCGCTGCGGCAGCGTTTAGTCCTTCGGGACCTGTCGATGGAGGAGCGGACTATCCGACTCTGTTGGAATCGGGCTCATAACAGGGGTCACCTGCGGACCCCATATGCACCTGAAATACCATTGGGGATGCTGACGGCCCTCCCCCATGGAGGAGACTGGTCGCGTCTAGCGGACTGGGAGGAGTCGGGTTTACAGCTCGTCGGAGACCTGTATGAGGACGGAGTGCTCCTGTCCTTTCAGGGTCTCATTGACCGCTTTGGGATTCCCCGGGGCGACTTTCTGCTGCACTCGGCCATTGTGCGAGTGATCCAGGCGTACTGGCAAAACGGTCTAGAGGAACCTCAGTTGTCTCAGGTGTGCCAGTATGTAATGATGTCGGCGGGAACAGTGAAGGCGGTCACTTGCCTTTACGGCAGGCTGATTACCGAGGGGTTGGTCCCTCTCACCACACTGAAGTCCCGCTGGGAAGAGGACATCGGTAAGGAGATCCCGGAAACGACCTGGTCCCAGCTGGTGAGGCGAGCATGGAAGGGTACACGTTGTGCCCGTTTCCAACTGGTCCACTACTATGTTCTCCATAGGGCGTACCTGACCCCGGTTAAGATCAGGCGTTATTTTGCCACGGCCTCGGCGGAATGCCCTAGATGCCCGGCTCAGGAGGCGGACCTCCTACACATGCTATGGGCCTGTCCCGGGCTAACGTCCTACTGGCAGGAGGTGGCGGCGACTTTAGAAGAGGTGACGGGGAGGCACTTATCGTTCGATGCGGCGGTAGCGCTACTGCACTGGTTCCCCCATACCCCCCGGAATAAAATCACCAGTAAATTTATAGACCTGGGGCTCCTACTGGCTAAGCGAGAGGTGACCAGGAACTGGAAGGCACGTGCTGGTCCTACGGGCAGCAGATGGCACGGTGAACTTTTGAAATGGGCGGCGGGTGAGAGCGCGCTGCGATATCAGTTGGCTTGGAGGCAAAACAATGAGAAGGCGCAGGAGGCCGCGTTAGACTGGGAAACGCTGGTGCAGGCCCTCAGGGATTATTGTACCCCCAGCGACTCCGAAAGCGAAGAAGCAACTAGACCCGAGTCCCATTAGACACTAGCATTAACAGCACTATTTCCTTCCCCGTGGGTCAAACAGTGGATCCTACAGTGATAAACTCCCTGGCGCTGATGGTGGGGGGGGGGGTTTCACAATGCCTGGTAGTTGGGGGGGGGGTATCTTTTTGGGGGTTGGGGTTTGTTTAGAAAAGCAGATGACGGACAGTGTGTTATCCGGACCAGCTTCAGCATCCTACTGACCCCAGCTACATTCACCGCCCAACCCCAAGGACACGGGCCGATTGGCTGTATAGCAATACTATGGAAAGAGGTCGGTGGGCTATATCTTGGAAGAGTTGGCTATAATATGATGCTGGTCGTTACTGTATTGTTGTACTGATTCCTGCAATAAAAATATATTTAAAAAAAAAAAAAAAATGAATGTTTGCTAATTGTAACAAATTTTTAATCATGTTTATGTTTGTATGTATTATACTGTGTGCTGGCTTTATGACAAAGTGCCGAATAAAAGCTTTTACAACAAATTAATTGATTGATTGATTGGTGGTCCGTTAGCCAACCTCTTGTTGTTCTACCTGGACACAAAAAGCTACATAAGGCCTTTCCCTGCAACTCCCACCTGACCGGTTCCAACTGTGTCTGACCTTGACACTGCTGATGGCTCTGCCAGATTGAGTCTTGGCCCCCAAGTGCTGCATCTAAGGTTGTAGGACCCTTTGTTGTGTCTACGTGGACCTCCTCTGATATCTTTGAGAACCTGGGACTTTTTTCCACTTTGGTGTCATTTTGTTCATAACATTATTAAAGCTTTTTTAAATAATTGGAGTAGGATTTTATTATGTTCTGTGTTTGACTTTTTTCACGCATCCCTGTATTGATTGAATATTGTCCCAAAATATAAGCACTTGGCAAGACTGCAGTGTTGCAATTAGCAGAGAAAAATAAATACACTGTCTGATCAGACACAGCATGCTCTTACTTATTTACAGAAGCTAAGCAGGCAAGGTCTTTTGTAAAAATGCAGTGTCATGAAGCTCTCATGCCATCATTGAACTGTCCCCTAGGAGACTGGGCTGGGTAGGTTGCGCGTGCCTTGCACAGCATGAAATTAACAGTTGTAGTGCTTCGTGGCTCTATAGTCCAGCATGTGAAGCAGGAAAAGCTGTGCGCCAGTAGTTCCCAGTGTTCGATTCTGAGACTTCTAGATGGGCTAGCAAAGGAGGGTCTTCATGATCAGATGGGAGAGATACATAGTGCAATGGGTAGTGTCATCAGCCACTACAGCCAACTGAGCAACGTTGGCATAATGTAGTGGAATTGTTGTATGGGTGGGACACCATGGCAAGGCGGAAGCCCATGGGTCAACTGAAGGCATCCTGGGTGGCAACTGTGTAAAGTGTCTGCTTCATCATGAAACATTTTCAGCCACCAGTCAATGTGAATCCAAAATAAAACTTATAATTTGCTTTTCTCACAAATTATTACATGTTTTTAAGTACTTTTCCCACTAGGGTGCTAGTATAATGGTCTACAGTATAAACACTTGGGTCTTGAAGCAAAAAGAAGAAGAAAAAAAGGAGGAGGGGAGTAGGAGGAGCAAAACACCTCGCTAAAAGGGGATATTCCACTTTAAAGACGATACCCCTCACCCACCAGAGGTGGCATGCTTCATCATTGGGAATCTCATTGGACTGTGACAGCTGATCACAGTCCGGGCTATCTTGTAATCAATCAGTAGATTTGTTTAGCACTTCTTGTCACCCTTGAGGGTATATATGAGCTAGCAGGTTCTAGGTAATTAGCTGAAACGCTAGGTTTTCAAGAACTTTAGGAACTCTGGAAGAGATGGGACGGCCATAGACAAAACAAGTACTCCATTCCATGTCTTTGTTCCTAGGTAGGAAAAGTAACGACCACTACATCTGTTACGTCAGATGCAAGGGATGAGGGTTAGGAAAAAGGACATGGATATCGAGCGGACATGTCTGGTGGTCTGATGGTGTGATGGAATTTCAGGTGGTGGTTTAAGTAGGCAGGTCCGCTGCTGTGTAAGTCTTGTGGGAATGGATCAGGAATTTTAACTGGAATCCTTTCTGTCCAGGTATCCAGTAAAGTTCCCTGAGGTAGGGGTGATGTGGATTTGTCTAGGGAGATCCAGGATGAGTCTGGCTGTGGTGTTCTGTATGGTCTGTAGTCATCGGAGGAGGTGAGTTGTGATCGCTACATAGAGAGCATTGCAGTAGTCCAGTCAGCTGGAGGTAACGGCCTGGGTGAGGGTGAATCCTGAAGTTTGTGGGTAGCCATTTGATAATCTTACAAAGCATGCGGAGGATGCAGAAGCAAAAAGAGGAGACAGATTTGACCTGAGTCATCATGGTTAGCTTGTTGTGCTGAATGATGCCCGGGTTCCTAGTGTGGTCTGTGGGGATAGGAGTAGGTCAAAGTTCTGAGGGCCACCAGAATGCATCCCATGGGGTGCTTTTTTCTGAAAATCAGTACCTCTGCCTTGTCAGGTAGTTGTCCAAACACATGCAACATGTTTTTGGACTACTAACGAGGAAAAGGTGTTCCATATCATGCTTCCTCAATATGGTTACATCATGTGCTACCAATCTAGAACTACAGTTTCAAAGCAACGGTAAAGACACAGAACTAAGCCTGGCAGAAATGTGTGAAATCTTCTCTCAGAAATTATGCAAAATGCACCAAAAAATTAAATTATGCGTTATGACGTGAAATGCGTATCTGGTATTTTACTCTGTTTTTTGGCACAAAAGGCTTCCTCACATCTTTTTTGAATATGAGATCCCTTTTCATGCTAAACATGTAGAGTAAAATCATGCAAGAGACAGATGCTCATGTTCAGTTCACTGTGTTGTTCCTGTGCTTCAATATTAGGATTTCTTACTCAAGTGAAATCTCAATTACACTACGAGGCATAATGCATATTCTCAGATATTTTGCATGAAAATCATAAAGTGGGATAGTGAAAATTATGTGAGAGAAACTGCAATCTCACCTGGGCTCATAAAGTACCTGTTTCCAGTTTTGTTTGAGAGGTCTCTCCAATCTCTTAAACCAGAATGCTTGAAGCTGGGTATCACGTCTACATTATGCATTCCCTTAGCATCGCTCCAACAGTGAATGAAGTTTACAATCTCACACAGAAGATCTGGGTCTCCTGGCTTCAGTAACTAAGATACACAATTTGTATCTTTAAGTTCATCTTGTGGAATGAGCTTTGTCCATCCTGCACTTACATCAATCTTCCTTCAATGGACAGAATCTTAGAGCCCTGTACTGATGAAGAATAGATAAATTAGTCAAATTGGTTTGAATGAAACTGCTTATGTTGTCTTAGAGGTGCATTCGATCCCGGGCGGATCGCCACCTGCCGCATGGTGGTGGCGATCCGCCCTAGCTCCTTCCCCGTCTACCACACTTTTCCCCCGCCATATTACTATGGAGGGGGGGACCGCGGCGGATTGAAAGACCGTCTGCCGCTTTTCTGCCAGGTCAACAAGTTGACTGGGCGGAAAAGAGTTTATTATGGTGGCGGTGTCATATTAGAATGGGGGCAGAAACATGCCTTTCCGTGGCGGCATTTCTGCCACGGAAAGGCATGCAGGGATTGCTTGCGATGGCCCGTTGCGGGCCCCCAGGGCTTGTGGGGGTGGGGGGTGCACATGAGGTATCCCTATGGTACACCCCTGCAGTTCCATGCACAAAATGGCAGGCACCCCGCGGTGCCTGCCATGTTGTGCATGGAAGTGCACAACATGCCTTCCTGGCATTGTTAATACAATGGAGCCACCCAATAATCCCCTGGGGACTGGGTACAATCAATAACAAAATATAGGTGTCCCTAGAGGAACCATTTCAGATTAATTACAATTTGTATTCAATGACAAATTTGTGATCATTAATTCAGTGTATCAGGGAAATACATGTGCACACACTTGAATGTATCAAAATGATATGTATTTTATTCATCTGCACTTATTTTTCTAAACAATTAATGTCTGGCAACGGACACACTAATGTAATTCTCTAACCAGTTCACAGTAGTGTAAAAACACCATTTGCTGAGATTATGGACAAACAAAATACCATGTTAGATGAAAATTAAACATGACATTTCATTACATTATACAGTCTAAATGATAGACATATTATGTTATGTTATGTTATGTTATAACCTATTTGTAAAGCGCACTTAGAACAAGGTTTCATGGCGCTGTTTCGAGCTGTACTGAGTTGACTGTTCTGAGTTGACAGCAGTGGGATCGGTTTACTCATGTGCCTGTATGAACAGCCATGTCTTGAGCTGCCTTCTGAATTGAAGCAGATGGGGACAGGAACGGATCTCCCATGGGAGTGAGTTCCAAAGTTGTGGGGCCAGATAACCGAAACGGCATCCGCCATGCCGCTTACGTTTAAACTTTGCGCTCACCAACAGATTTTGATGTTTAGAACGGAGATCACGGGTTGGAATGTATCTCAAGATCAGATTGTTAATAAAAATAGGACTATAACAGTTTAGGGACTTAAATGTAAGACATGCGGTTTTGAAGGTGGCCCGTTGGAGCAGTGGGAGCCAGTGTAGCTTTTTTATCAGGGGTCTGGCCGATTGCCACTTAGGCTGTTGATAAATCAGTTGTGCCGCCTGGTTCTGTACAAGCTGGAGCCTCTTGATCTGATAAGAGGGAAGGCCTAGATAGATTGAATTTGCATAGTCTAAATGGGACAGGACTAGGCCAATCACAGCTTGTATCAATGCTGCCTGGGTGAGCAAGTGATGTATCTTCTGGATTTTTCGTAATTGGAAGAAACATTTAGAGACTACTGTGCCCACTTGGGTGTTAAGAGACAGATCTCCGTTGATATTCACCCCCAGGCTTTTTACGGAAGAGGAGGGTTTGGGGAAAGGACCTAGTTCTGCCGGCCAATAAAGAGGGCCCCAGGAGATACGACTATCTCCTATCAGCAGTACCTCCGTCTTTCCGGGGTTCAGCTTCAGATGGTTATAATCCATCCAATGACGGATGACCACCATGGTATCCTGAAAGTTGGTAATAGATTCAGTAGAATTATCTATGGTAAAGGAAAGCTGCAGATCGTCTGCGTAGTTGAATGTTGTTACTTTCCTCTGTTTTAGAGCTTTGATCAGGGGGAGTAGATAGATGTTAAACAGATGTGGGAACAAGGAAAAACCCTGGGGAACCCCACATGTGGTATTCAACCCTGAAGCTGTGAAGTTAGCCAGGCGAACCGCCTGTGTACGGTCTTCCAGAAAGGAGGTGACCCATCTCAAGGCTTTGCCCTGCAAGCCTGCACGTCCGACACGGTCCACCAAGATCGGATGTATGACGTTACATCGCAAACTTTTACAACGCACACCGTTACAACACAATTTTTACAACGCAGATACATTTACAACGAATGCCTTTACATAGCAAGACATTACCTAGTAGATGCTATTACAACGCATGCCATTACAACGTAAGTATAGGTAAGTATATTATTTTATGAAAAAAGGTAATTGAATAAAATGTAATTAATTAAATAAATTAAATTATTATTTAATAATTAATTTGTACATATATATATATATTTAAAAAATAGTTTCTTTTTAAAAGAACTATTATTATTAAACAACTATTATTAATAAATAATACAATTATTCAAATTATTTTTTTTAATAATTTTAAATTATTTATTTAAAAACGGAACCCTAAAAATACCCCTGTACCCCAAAATCCAAACCCAACCCTGAACCCTAAAAATACCCCTGTACCCCAAAACCCAAACCCAACCCTGAACCCTAAAAATACCCCTGTACCCCAAAACCCAAACCCAGTCCTGAACCCTAAAAATACCACTGTACCCCAAAACCCAAACCCAGCCCTGAACCCTAAAAATACCCCTGTACCCCAAAACCCAAACCCAGCCCTGAACCCTAAAAATACCCCTGTACCCCAAAATCCAAACCCAACCCTGAACCCTAAAAATACCCCTGTACCCCAAAATCCAAACGCAACCCTGAACCCTAAAAATACCCAAGTACCCCAAAACCCAAACCCAACCCTGAACCCTAAAAATACCCCTGTACCCCAAAACCCAAACCCAGCCATGAACCCTAAAAATACCCCTGTACCCCAAAACCCAAACCCAGCCCTGAACCCTAAAAATACCCCTGTACCCCAAAATCCAAACCCAGCCCTGAACCCTAAAAATACCCCTGTACCCCAAAATCCAAACCCAACCCTGAACCCTAAAAATACCCCTGTACCCCAAAGCCGAAACCCAGCCCTGAACTCTAAAAATACCCCTGTGCCCCAAAACCCAAACCCAGCCCTGAACCCTAAAAATACCCCTCTACCCCAAAACCCAAACCAATCCCTTAACCCTAAAAATACCCCTGTACCCCAAAATCCAAACCCAACCCTGAACCCTAAAAATACCCCTGTACCCCAAAATCCAAACCCAGCCCTGAACCCTAAAAATACCCCTGTACCCCAAAATCCAAACCCAACCCTGAACCCTAAAAATACAGCTGTACCCCAAAATCCAAACCCAACCCTGAACCCTTAAAATACCCCTGTACCCCATAACCCAAACTATATATATAAAATTACTTTAACTAATTTATTTAAATTATTTTTAATATTTTTGTAATTAAAAAAAAGGTACATGTTTAATAAAACTGTTCCTTATTTAGACCCTATCCACAACATTTCTACATACAATACAGACCTCCAATCCTGATAACCCACTGATGGATTGGTATATCTCAAATAATTCAACTCCTTGCTTCCTCCAATAAAATGCATATACCTCATACATCTGTCTGTATAGTATACATTTTTCCCCATTTCATATACATATATGCATGTGTGCTGGATCACATACATATTTTAAACTCACAATTCTATTCATTTATCTTATGCATGTTTTAATTTGGCTACAAATTTGCATTGTCAGGCAAATGAAAATAAAGCAATACTTTGTACAAAACACAACGTAAAACTAATTGTATATTGCTTTTTCCAAACTGAAACTCCCCAAATATTTTGATCAGTGCAAACAATAACCATGAAAAAACTTGTGTCTCCAAGATAAAGAACATGACTACATTTCAGGCTTGAATAGTTATTATTTCATGGGGTATATTTAAATTTAGAACATGGCTTGACAACATTTTTGCCTTACCTTGTTTTATCAGCAAAAGGCACAGCATCAAATATCTCTTTGTATTCAGATCTCATTAGTTCAACTCTTTCATCTCCATGTTCCCGTAAGAGAAAGTTATATGCCTGCAAAAATACAAGCAGTAAGTGAATGCATAGACCTGCCTATTCTCAGTTTTTAAAATGGCATACAAAGCTGAAATGTTGGAGCCTAATTACAGATGTTAAATGTTACTCAATCCATATTGCAGGATTCCATAGTCTCCCAGTGGTAGCAACCCCATGCAACCACCTTGCCAGTACTTCCCTTGTACTCACAGCTTCTCATGTGGTATAGCTACTACATGTACCCTCAGTGCAGTGATCTAATTCTCAGCTAACTGTTCTAGGGTCATGAAAAGCCTTAAAATAACTTTCTAGCATGAAACCAGTTAGAAATGGGGGTCTCAAGTTGGTAGAGGTAGGTACTCTTGTTCAAATAGGGACCCTTGCTTCTAATCATGGTAAGGGGGATATACTCCCAAAATAACCCCTGCTCACCCCCTTGGTAGCTTGGCACAAGCAGACAGGTTTATCTCAGAGGCAGTGTGTAAAGCATTTGTGAACACGTACAGTAAGATTATGAAAACCCTACAAATGGACACCAAACCAGTTTAGAAAAATAAGTATTCTTTATCTAAACCAAAACAAAACCAAATGATTAAAAATCCACATTACAGTATCAAAAATATCCTTTAAAATAGGTTATTCATGAAAATTAAGCTTCGAGCATGAAATGACTCCTCGTGGAGTCATTCTGACGTCCTCACAGATTAAAATCCCAAAGAACGGCGCGGATCACGAGGTGCGCGGCATCAGGCCCTGAGTCAAACAAACCCACAAAGAACAGTACCTTGAAATTGATGGAAGCAAAGACGGTGCACGGCATCTGGGAGTTGATGCTTCGTTGGTGCCTGCGTCTTCGGTTCCTTACACCCCCAGGGAAGGTGATATCTCTGTTTCTTACTGCAGCACAGGGGAGGTGAGATGTCAGTTCCTTACTGTGTCTGATCGTGACATCACAGATTGCGTTAAAGCATTGGTTCATTAAGACTGTGTGATGTCCATGGATTCAGGAGTCACCCACGTGGAGGATTGGATCTACGTTAAAAAAGCACCGCTGTCGATGAAGTTGGGGCTGTGTTGCGAGTCGGGAGGTGAGTCGTGGACATGGCGAGTGGTGTCCTTGGCTCCGCTGCAGACAGTGGCCTCGATGACAGCTTTGAGTCGATGCAGCACAGCGTCAGCAGGCATCAGGCCTATGGTGCAATTCCCGGCGGTGTGTCATGCTCTTCACGAGCAGTGTCCACAGCTTTGCTGTAGGTTACGGCGTCACTCGCCAGCGTCTGTATTTCAATTTCCCTCTTTAGCAGCTGAAACAGCAGTTCCAGATGCATAGAGAAAGAAGGGATGGAGTATTTGTGTCCCTGAGATATTTCCTTCAAGCAGGTGACAAAGTAAACAGTAAAGTACCTTTTCTCTCTTCCCTGGCAGCAAGCAGCGACTGAAGGCCATCCCCAGACAGCAAACAGCAAAGGGGCAGTATTCCCCCTCAGCTTATCCGGCTCTTCTCCTAGGCAAAGGCTCCTCATGATTTCCAAGAAGTGGTCTAAAAGTCTGGTGTGTGGGCCCCTCTTTTTATACAAAAATCCTTTGTTCTCTGAAGGCAGGGAATGTCTGTACCCAGCCAAAACCAGTTCTGTCTTCACTGGTGGAGCTTCCTGGCAGGAGGTGGAGACAACATTGTTGAAGGCAAATCAGGGCCATGCAGATGAAAAGAAATCTCCTTTCCCTACTCTAAATGCAGCTCAGGTCTATTCAGCCCAATCCTGACTCATCAGACTTCTGGAGCCACTGCCCCTCTCCAGCCCCTGTCATCCAAAAGCTACACATGCAATACACAAACCTAGCAGAGGCACAAATGATGGTAAAACAAGAAAATACCTACTTCCTACAAGTGGTATTTTTAAACACAGAATGTAAAAATCACCTTAACTAAAAGATGCATTTTAACATTCTGAGTTCAGGCATACTAAACTTTATTTTTCTACCTCGTTCACAGGGGTAGTTCTGTTTATAAGATGCTATAAACAAACTCCCCATTCTGTCCTATTGAACAGGCAGCCTTGCAATAGTGAAAAACGCAATTGGCAGTAATTCAATATCAGGACATGCCACACAAGGGCATGTCCCGCATTTCACATACAATGCACCTTTCCCACAGGGGTATCTTGGGCCTACCTTAGAGGTGACTAATATGTAGAAAAGTGAAGGTTTACCGACTGGCAAGTGGGTGCACTTGCCAAACTGACATGGCAGCACTAGACTGCAGACTGACTAGACTGTAGGTTTTCCTTTCAGCTGCACGGAGTCCCTCACCTGACCACCACTGCTGCCGCCCGGGGCGTTGCCTCGCCACAGCCGATCTCCTTTGCTGGTACTGCTGCCTGCTGCCCAGAATGCTGCCTTGCCATCGCCGGAAGTCGCGTCGAGGCTGAGCGTGCCAGGAGGCGCTCAAAAAGGGGCTTCACTTCCCGCGTCGCGGGACGCGCGCGGGCGGGTGCCGGGCTAAGCCCAGGCAAAGGGCGGGCCCTCTGAGGCCCTCAGAGGTCAACAGTGGTCGGGCGGGCAACCCATCTAACTCTCATCCAAAGGTGAGCCTGTCATTTTTATCATGGGTAAACATAACACTACCGTTACCCCTACCAGCACAGACACACAGGCTACTGCAGATCCTGCATCTTTTCACCTCTCCTTTGAGAGCCTATTGGACAATGCCTTTAATGAGATTGCAGAGACTGAGAGGAGGTTGTCATTGGGTTCCCTTAACATCAGCCAACCTACTATCATAGTCAGTCCCGAACATACTATGCCTCTCCTCCCAGAAGTCATTGTGGTGAGATCTACCCCTCCGGTCAGTTTATCTGAATCACCACAGGAGGGTAACACCCATGACATAGCTACTGATACTGATCTTGATCCTGCGCCGCAACTAGCGCCACCACCCACAACTATGAATACCGAGACTACCGGAGCAAAACGTAAAAGGGGTCCAGCTAAGACAACAATAAATAAGAGAAAGCAGCCCCCTAGGAATAATGACCAAACTCCACAGAGTATGTGGACTAGGGGGAAGAAACAACAAGCAGGGGTCCAAACAGCATGCTCTGACTCAGGGGAACATTGTGGTATTGTTATACCAAATGAGGATACTAATTCTATCTGTACACAGACTGACTTCCCTAATGAAAGTACCCTCCAATCTAAACCAAAGGGAAATCTCATAGAGACCATTGCCGATACTATTTTTAAACAACTGGAAGGTCAAATGATCAAACAATTTAATATCATTTTTAAGAGACTCGATAGACTGGAAACCCTCGTGAAAAACGATGAAGCTAAGAGGAAAGGTATGTTTTGTCTAGACCAAATTAGTAGCGAACGCCTGTTAAAAGATTTGGAGACTATTACTAGCGCCTTATCCAGTGGATGTCCAACCATAAACTGTAATCCAGATTTAGCTAAAGGACCCGAAGGGGCACCTAACGCCAGTACCCCCTCTATACCTACTTTACCATCGGTGGTAATAAATAAATGGCAAAATCTTTCTGCCTCTACTCCGCCATCCATTCCTCTACCACCTTCCGGTCTACCCAGCACTACAAAACCCACTAATAACACTCAGAAGAGTGATCCCCCCAGAGGTATAGCTAAGCAAAAGGTATCTTCCAATCCAGGCCAGCATAGGGGACAACCGGAGGATAACAGGCCAATAAAACATCAAGGTCCCGCTTTACATCTTCCTCCTGAGGCTTGCCCCTACGTTTTGGTTTTGGCTGGTATACCACCGCTCAGGGAGGGTCAAGGAGAATCCTGGGTCCAGTTACATAACAAATGCATTGACTGGCTAACTAAACATAAGGGGGTCGGCTATGACATATCCAAAGAAATTCTTTCTACACTCCGGGTGACCTGGGTTGGACCTCTGTACAAAAACCTCAACGGAGACTGTATTACAATATAGCAGTCCTCACTGAAACGTGGCTCACGGAATCCTCATCCCCTTCCATGGATCTCCTAGTACCACCCCAATATAACATTTTGAGACTTGATAGACCCATAAAGCTAGGAGGAGGTATAGCCTGCATTCACAGATCTGTTATTGAGGTCAAACAAATTCTAACCGACCCTCTAGAATCCAGCGAATACCTAGGCCTTAATATAAGAACAACCAACAACCAAAGATGCAACCTGCACTCTTTTTACCATCCACCAGGAGACAGCGCAAAGTTTACAGAGGAGCTAATGGAGATCATAACGACCAACTCAAACGACGGCGCCAACAACATATTTCTTGGTGATTTCAACTTACACTGGGAAGACCACAACGACAAACTGGTCAAATCGCTGAAAGACTTCCTTGATGAACTGAACCTTACTCAAATATGCACACAACCCACTCACTCGAAAGGAGCGACGTTAGACTGGATTATCTCACGAAAGAAAGAGACATCAATCCTCTCTATAACACCATGTGACTGGTCGGATCATCATGCCATTTGTGATACCTATAATGATAAAAGGCATGACCAGACAACCCCTCAAGACCAAAAAATGGGTCAGAGACACAAGAGATGCAAACTTAAAGCTACTAGTTGAAAGTTGTGAAAGAGACCTAAAACCGCATAACAATGTGCATAATGTGAATGAGCTGACCGACCACTACCTAACAACAGTCGAAAATATTGTCAACAACACCATGCCCCTAAAATTGAAAAATATCTCGGAGAAGACAAAAAACCCATGGTTTAATGAATCACTAAATGAAGAAAGGCGCAAATTGAGAATGGCCGAAAGAAAATGGAGACAACACCCTTCATCCCCAGAGCTGAAAGCACTCAGAAAAATTAGAGGCCAATATAACAAAAAGATCATCAACTCAAAACAAGAATTCATATGGTCAGAACTTGACAATGCCAAAAACAGACCACGGAAACTCTTTGAAATCCTAAAGCAACAATCAAACAAACTAGCTAAATCAGTCCATGAGAACTCCAAAACACCTCTAAATTGTGAAGAATTTTCTACATTTTTCACAGAGAAGGCGAAATCGCTAGAAGTAGAGCTCAAAAACGCAGTGGCAAACCTTCCCATACATCCAATGCCTACGAGAGATACTGCTGTGACTACGGAGAGTACCATGACAAAAAACGAGGCAAGGTGGGATACGTTCGAACTATATGACCAGCACAGTATCGCCAAAACGCTTTCCGAAATAAAGCCAAACAACCACTACCAAGACCCATTACCTGCAAAATGTGTAAAAGAAATCAATCACGCCCTGGTTCCAATATGGACTGAAATTATAAATGCGTCACTATCACAAGGGATCCTCCCAGACTGCCTGAAAACAGGACAAGTTGCTCCCATAATCAAAAAACCCTCAGCAGATAGATCAGACCCAAACAACTTTCGCCCAGTGACCAACATCCCGCTACTGGCCAAACTAATTGAGAAATGCGTTCAGAACCAACTAAGCCGACACATCACCAAATTCTCATTGCTTGACGAATGCCAATCAGGATTCAGAGCAGGGCACAGCACTGAAACAGCGATCCTCCATATTGTCGATGATGCTCTACAGGCACTTGACCAAAACAAAGCATGTCTACTGATTCTCCTAGATCTGTCCTCGGCCTTCGACACAGTAAATCACGAAGCCCTATTGACCAGGTTACGGGACAGGATGGGCCTGTCAGGAACCGTGCTGGAATGGTTTATCTCTTTTTTACAGAACAGGACACAGCGATTCCTGGTTAATCAGTCCATCTCAACTCCATGCCCTATTTCAATTGGAGTCCCTCAAGGATCATCATTATCCCCCGATCTGTTTAACCTTTACGTCGAACCGCTCACAGAAATTCTCCAAAAATCACAGATATCCTATCACATGTATGCAGACGACACGCAAATATACTTAAAGATCTCTTCCCTAAAAGACATGGATCTAATGAACGAGACTCTAAAAATGACTCTACAATGGCTAACCACCAACCAGCTGAAGTTGAACGCTCACAAAACAGAGTTCCTACTAATCTCACCAGCTAGGAGCCATACGGAAATAAAGGAATGGACGAAAGTGGTGACTGCGTTAAACTGCAACCCAACACTAATCAAGTCAGCGAAATCGCTAGGAATCACTCTGGACGAGAACCTGGACATGAAAGCCCATATCAACTCAATGGCTAAAAATGCCAGGTTCCACCTGAACTACTTAAGAAAATTGAAACCGTTCATCTCAGAAGCGGATCTCAAATTAGCAATCCAATCCTTAGTTATCTCGAGGATTGAATATGGCTGCACCACCTTAGCGGGACTACCAAAATTGTCCACAGCGCCATTGAAAGCATGCCTAAACGCTGCGGCAAGAATTATCACCGGATCAAGAAAATACGATCATATATCGCCACACTTGAAAGCTTTAAGCTGGTTACCCTATGAAGCTAGAATCCATATGAAGATGGCATGTATCACCCATAAAGCGCTACACCACAACACCCCAAGATACTTAGCGAAGAAAATCCAGCTATCGGGAGGTAATCGACCAGCGAGGAGTACTGAGGAATTCCTACTACGGCCAGCCCTTTTCCACAAGAAAAAAACCTACGACAGAGCGTTCTCAGGAGCTGCCCCCAGAATATGGAACTCTCTCCCTTCTAACATCAGGAAGATCCAAAACGTGGCATCATTTAAGCGAGAAGTGAAGAGCTTTCTGTTGAAGAAATACACTACCTAGAATAGATCATTCACGATCTGATGATGACCCAACTGTCAGACTTGCTTTTACATTTTACCTAAGATAGAAATACACCCACCATTGACTATCAACGCTAACTGCACACGTGTTATATTATATTTATCATCTACCTCATATTTGTTGTCCATATAACTGTCGTATATATATGTCTTTCCTATATGCCTTCTATGTTAAGCGCTCTGATACCCACGGGTCTTGTTCGCGCTATACAAAACTTTATAATAAATAATAAATAATAAACTTTAGGAACCCTGGCACAGTAAAATTCTTATTAAACAGGAATTATACCCGGCACGGCCCAACCACTGTGGTGACCCCCTTACCTCTGAGTTACTTTTACAGACCCCCACACAGAATGTTGCAATCACCCCCCTTGTTTCCGTTACAGAATAGATTCTCTGCACTTTCTGACCAGGGCACTTTGGACTTACTGCCAGCCACCCAGGAAGATCCAGCTGCAGCGGTGCCCAACGCTGAACTTTTGCAGAGCGTAGAGTCTGAGGTGTCTTTGATACCATCCGACTTTCCCCTGCCTTCGAATGTACAATGCGTTCCATTGGCCAATCCAACAGCCATTGCCCGGGTGTCTGTCCAGAATGTTTGTCCATTGCACGACGAGGACTTGTCCATCATAAGCTGGAACATTGCAGGCTGAAGTCAAAAATGGAAATCAAAGCCTGGAAAGATTGGGTAAACCACTATGATGTCCTAATGTTTCAAGAAACTTGGTGTACAACCCATGTGTTACTTGAAGGGTATAGTTGTCATAATAGGATTGTACCGGCCCCTCCTTCAGGCCGTCCTAGCGGGGGATTATCGATTTGGGTAAAGATAACTGCAGAGGTAAAAACTGAAGTAATACGAATTAATAACCCAGGTTTTATGGCACTGATATACACAAGAAGGGTTAAACTTTGCCTGAATAATTTCTACAACAATGATTTTACATCCCACCCTAATTGTAACTTTTTAAACTTGTTTAATTTCATCGATGAAATAGTGGAGGGATTGAAATATGGGAAGTTTGATGGCATTTGTTTAGGAGGGGATTTCAATGCACACATCCATTTAAGAAATCCCCCTTGTAAGAGAGGTGTAGAACTATCTGATCTCCTTGCAACCAGAGAACTCGTTAATTCCATGGAGTTTGTCGGTACTGGTACAAGCACTGCCCCGGTCCCCACCTATATCGGTCATGGGAGCGCAACAACAATCGATTATATATTTGTTTCGCCCTCCCTCGCTGATGTCTTACTAAAAGCTGAGGTATTGTGTAACGTATACAGTGATCACTACCCAATTGTGATTTACCTGAAATCATTTGGGGTAAAAACATCACATAGTGAAATCGGGGCAACAAACCTGGAAGCCTCAACGGATAGATTAAGGGTTGTTTGGAGGGGGGTGGACAACAGGGGTGTTTTAGCCCGTGTGATCAAGAAACATCCTGTATTGATCTCGGACTGTCTTGCCATTGACAATAGCGGGGGCAACATGATTAAATCTTTCTGTGAACTTTGCTCGGCAATAAAAAGCGAGATCTCTAAACCAGCATCCAGGAAAACAGAGGAAGCCCCAAGATGGTTTGATGCCTCTTGCTGAAAGGCAAACCGGGATTTAAGGGCTGCACTCATGGCCAAATCGCGGGATATCCCCCGGGTAAGATTCCTGAGAGCAAGGTACAAATCCACCTTACGTACTAGATCCAATGAATTAGTTAAAGATCACTGGGAATCCCTTGTACGTTCGGCTGCACTAAAAGATACCCCAGGGTTTTGTAGGGAGGTAAAGAACCTAAGATCCCTTGGTTCAAATATAACACCAATTACCTGTAACATCACAGGGCCTGTGTGGGTTGACCACTTTTCGAAGATCTATGCTGTATCCGGCAACCCCGCAGTAACCCTTCCCCCTCGAACTCCTTTGAATATTACATTGCTTGAGGTAGAGGATGCCATCGCAGAAAGTCCCGTAACAAAGCCACTGGCCCTGACGGCCTTTCTATTGACCAACTAAAATGTGAAATTAATTTTTGGGCCCCGTTGCTGTGTAATGTTTTTAACAACCTAACATATGAATCTATCCCTGAAACATGGTCCAACAGTACTATTGTCCCCATTTTTAAAAAAGGCGACAGGTTGGATCCCGGGTGTTACCGCCCAAAATCACTAATCGATAATACCCTGAAAGTCTTAGGTAGGGTAATTTTTAAAAGAATTAGAACTTGGGCGGAGGAAAGTACCATTCTACACCCGAGCCAGCTAGGTTTCCGTTCTAATGTGGGCATAGTAGAGCAATGTCTGAACCTGAATTTAATAATGGCTAAATATACCATTGCAAAAAAATCCCCCTTATATTTTGGTTTCATGGATTTTAGTTCTGCCTTTAATTTTGTAAATCCCTCCCGTTTATGGTCCGTCCTACTTAACTATGGTTTAGATGATTATTTAGTTTACTTTTTAGCTTACTTCCATAGCGACCTAAAAGCACGTGTATGTATTAACCACACTGGCGAAGTTTCCAGTGATATTTTAATCGGCAGGGGGGTCAGACAGGGTTGTGTTCTGGCCCCTCTGCTTTTTATCTTATATATTAATGAGCTGAGTAGTTCCTTGAGTATCCTAACAAAAGATGTACCGTATGTAAATGGCACTCCCATACCCACCCTCCTTTACGCAGACCATGCGGTCCTAATGGGCCGCACCCCAAAGGCACTACGTATTTTAATTTCAGGCTTTGTTAGTTTTATGGCTGACTTAGGTTTAACCACAAATTTTAAAAAGTCACTTATTATGACCTGCGGTCCTAAAAAATATAAAATCATTGAGATTATGTCAGGGGAAAATGTTTTAAAAAGCACCTGCACTTTTCCATACTTGGGGCTCTTGTTCTCGAACACTGGTTCTTGGCAACCACATGTTTCCTATGTGAGAAATAAATTAGGTAAAGCGATTAATTCAATAATTTCTCTGCGCCAACCTAATCATGCTGATGTGATCATGCCATTATTAAAGATCTATCAAACCCAATGCATCCCTACAGGCACCTATGGCGCAGAGGTATGGGGACATACAAATTGCCTCCATATCCAGACAGAATAAAATAGATTCTGTCGGAAGCTGTTGGGTGGAGTTATCTGTGACTCAAACTATATATGCCACAGTGAATTAAATATCCCTTATATAGAGGACTTTGTTAGATCAAGGCCGCCCCTTTTTTGGCTAAAGATATGGACAAACCCTGCAGCCACATTGACACATGATATAATCTCAGACTGTTTAAAATGTGACAGGGCACATTGTATACCATGGTTGAAAGCCGTAAATTAATGTCTAATAAGTGTAGGGCAAGGACATCTGTTTACATCTCCTAATCTTATAGAGCGTTCACATAAGATCCTGGTTCAAAGGGCTCTGTACAACCTCTACAGAGAAGAGCGGGAAGGGAAAAATGTTGCAAAGTGTACAGTCGTAAAGTATATGGACCATCTGGAGCCCCCTATTAGTTACCCTGCCCCGCCCCAGAAATATCTACGTTTAAATCTCGGTAGATGGAACAGGAGTTTACTGTTCCGCTTTCGGGACGGGAGCATTGTAAATCTGCTAAACTTCCCCTTGGGTTATAATAAACATCTGGAAACCGTTGGTTGTCCATGTAACCCGACCATGAAACAAAGTCTGATGCATTGTATGTTCTTTTGTGATTTTTATAAATTGTTTACTGTCCATTATTTAATGCCATACTGTCGGAAAAATGATCTGTTAGATTTCAAGATAGCGTTGAGAAATTTATTAATGTTGGGATCAGATGAAATAATATTTAGAGTGAGTTGCTTCCTTAAAGCTGCAGTCCGCTCACAAGCTACTTTGCACATTGAATGATAATAATTTGCACATCGCACTTTGCACTTTGCATCGTTTGCCAATTTGCACATCTGTAATTTACACTCAAATATGTTCTGATTTTATCCTTGTTTCTGTCCTATATTCCATAGTTGTCGCTATTTTTAAATAATCCAAAAAAGAAAATTTTAATTATATATACTGTCTTCTTTTAATATTTACATGCATTGTTGTAGAAGCTAGATAAATTACATTTTTTGTCGTTTATTCTTCTCTTGTATCTTTGGCCATTGTATTTTGTTATGTACTTTTATGGATGTTTTATTCCGAATAAAGATCTTTGATTGATTGATTGATTGATTGTAGGTTTTCTGTTGGTGGAACAATCAGTGCTGCAAGCACACAAGCAGCATTTGATTTACAGGTCACAGTGTACTATGCTAGGGTCTGACAAGTAAACCAAATAGCCAAGTAAGGAAACACTAATCCATAACAACAATTTACAGAAAGGAGCACTTGCACTTTGGAACTAAATAGCAGGGGCAAAGTGTCCAAAGCATCTTGACCAGCAAAAATGGAGTCTAGCACACAGCAAAACACAGGAGGCAAAGGCAAAAAAAGAAAGGGAGACGCATGCCAATGGTGCCAGGTCTAACAAAAAGCTCTCAAAGTTCATCCTAAAAAATATCTTACTGGACAAGATTCTCAACATGAGGGAATACATCAGCACATCCACCAGATGAGCCAAATTTCATATGAGCATTCTCAGAAAACTAAAACCCTTCCTCAATGACAACAACCTAACAACAGCAGTTCAATCTCTTGTTCTACCCAGAATAGACTATGGGAATACAACCTTATGGGGTTTGCCTAGATCCAGTCTGGCTCCTTTAAGAGCCTCACTTAACAGGGATGCAAGACTCGTCACTGGCTCTAGAAAGAATTGCCACATCACCCCGGATCTAAAGGAACTGAATTGGCTCTCTTATGAAGCAAGACCACAGCTAAAAAGTGCATGGATGACACACAAAGTCCTGCACCTCAATACACCAAAGTATCTAGCCAATAAACTTGAATTATCAGACAAAAGCAGAATTCTGAGAAGCACCAACACCCTGCTATTGAAACCACAAACATTTAGGAAAAAGAAAACCTACACACGCATCTTCTCCGACTTAGCACTAAGGATATCCAACTCCCTGTCCCAAGCAATCAAAATGAACCCCTCCACCACCTCCTTCAAAAAAGAAGTCAAACTACTTCTAATGAATAAAACTCTCCCCTGATCCCAGCCCTGAGCAGGTTGACACCTACCAGAAGCTGCTCATTTTCCAAGAAACATGATGATCTTTAAATGAGAATGACTAACAGAATCCTGACCTTCAACGAGAACTTACTACATACACAATTTTATCTTAGATCCTCATTTATATGTGACTAGAGCGCAACTTTTCTTTTGGTGCAACTTATGTAAAGAGCACTGATACCCTCATTGGGTCTATTCAGCGCTATATAAAATTTATAAATAAAAAAAAATAAATACATATATTTTCCCCCCTCAGTCTCCACTCACTGAATGAATAATGCATTTGAAATGTTTTGTTCTCTAGTGTTCCTGAGAACTTATGGATAAATAACATTAAGGACCATATTTACGAAGATTTTGCATTGTATGTCCCTTTGTCGGTGGTTTTAATATGCTTTCATAAGGAATTTGTCCCATAAGGATACTTTCCCCCAGTCTCTCTTTGAATAATTGCTTGCCACAGATGTTTCAGTGGACAGACTTGGCAAATACACAACTCTATATTTACAATCTCTTGACGTCTTGAATTTGATGCCTTCAATGGTAGAGTCTGTTTCTCTCAAAAAATCATGTTAGTCATCCAATGGATGTTTTGCACAACTGAGCATTAGAAAACCAGTTGGTGTTCCTAAATTTCACAACATGCACCCTACTCATTGGTTCCTTGATGGCAAACCATCAAATGTAACACATTTGGAGAGGTAAAGTAAGTAGACAGCAGCACTGCAAGTACATGGGTCGGGTCCTAGTGCTGTTAATCAGAGGAGCAAGTTTGGGTGTGTTTCTGGACTTGTAAATAGTTAAATAATTCTTGTTATGTTTATTTTGTTGTTTGGTTTATATTGTATTTTAATGTGTTCATAAAATGTATTTGTTAACTTATAAAAAAAATGTATCTTTCTAATTTTACCTACAGGTAAGACCTGCCATCTTTTAGTGTGATTTACACTGTCTTTTTGCTTCTGACCTCCTGTTTCTTATTGTGTGCTGCATTTCATTTTTGTTTGGTTTTAAGGCCCTAGGAACTTTACTACTGCTGGCCAGTGCTAAAGTGCAAGTGTTCCCTGGGTTAACTGTATTGGTGATTGGTCTTCTGTGATTGGCATATTTGATTTACTAGTAAGTACCTAGTAAAGTGCACCAGGGACCCAGGGTCAGTAAATCAAATGCTACTAGTGGGCCTACAGCATTGATTGTGTCACCCATATGATTAGACCTGCACACATGTCTGCCACTGCAGAAACTTGGCAGGCACCAAATATTCCCTTTTAGTACATGTAAGGCCCCCATAAGGTAGGTCCAAGATAGCCCTATGGGCAGGGTGCATTGTATTTAAAAGGTAGGACATGTATTTTGCTATTTTACATTTCCTAATAGTGAAATACTGCAAACTTCATTTTTCACTACTGCAAGGACGATCTCTCCCATATGGTAATATGGGGACTGCCTTGAAATATCGTATAAGTGTAATGTGCAATTGGGAGCTGATAAGGATTCAGACGTTGAGGTATGGAATTGCAATAACAAAATTATATCTTTTAGTGGTTGTTTTTTAAATTGCGTGTTTAAAAATGACACTTTTAGAAAGTGGTGATTTTCTTGCTTTACCATTCTGTGTCCCTGCTGCAGAATACATTTCTGGGTTGCCTGATCTTTAGCCTCTTGTTCATTCAGTCTAGACAGGCAAACAAGGGGAATTGAGAGATGCCTTGCATAGGCTTATGGGTGTTCTGGAGCTCGAGTGGTGGAAGGAGTTGTCATTGACACCTGAATAGGGGTGAGCCTGTGCTCACACAAAGCTGACTCCACCCCCTGCTAGTGTGTCTGGAGCTAGGCTTGGGAGAGGCAGTGTCTTGTGCACTACAATGTCTTTCCTTTGAAGTTTGCCTACTTCAAAGGCAGATAAGAATATAGGTGTTGGAACTCAGGCACCCTAAAATCAGAACACCTCTAGACTGAGGGCATTCTACCAGGAAGAAGAGCTGGATGCTATAGAATGGACTGCCACTCTATCTGTAGCTTTGTTGGCCTGCTGCTTGCTGCTTCTTTCCTGGCAGTGAACAGACTATAGATTGCTTTATGCATCCTGCTTCTAAGAAGCTCCTGGTATGAAAGTTCAGGGCCATCAAAGACTTCACCTACCAGTGCCTGAGATCTTGATCTTCTGCTGAGAGCCATGACTTGCAAGTGGTGCCAAATCCTGTTCCTACGTCCTTGGAAGTGTAATCTGGTTAGAAAATCCATGCATCACCACTGACCCAGCACCAGCTTCTACATTGGAGAATTGACGCAGTGCCTGTTTTCCGGCTGTCAAATCGATGCAGCACCTGCTTCACCATTGCTGAATTGAAGCAGCACATCTGGACTTTTGACCCATTGTCCTTCAAAGCCGACTCTTTATTGATGCCTAACGCAGTAAGGAATTGAGGCTGCGTGTTTGGGATTCAACGCATCATCTTCCCTTCCAGTAAGGAACCGACGCAAGATCTCCCCTGACTAGCAGTAAGGAAGCAATGCATCTCCTCCGCTCTGGAGTAAGGAACTGATGCATCACTTTGTTTTTGAGCACCTCACCCCCCTGCGCCTGTTCTTGTCTTTGATGTTTGATGAATCTGATGTACTTTATGGAAATAAGAATGCAACTATTGATTTCTATAGACTAAACGTATTTAAACTTTTAAAGTGATATCTTTACTTGTGTATGATGAATGTGTGTTGGTTTAGTCTTGTGTTATTCAAACAAATAATAGCTATTTTTCTACTCTGGTGTGGACTTCTTTTTTTAATGTTTTTGCTGTAGGTGTATATACACATGCTTTACCTTAGCTGCATTGCTCCTTATCATGACGAGAGTGAGGGTCCCTACTCGGACAAGGTACAAACCACTGTCAATTATAGACCACATTTCTTATACAAACACACCCATACATGTACTCATACATGAACTCACACATCTATGGAGTCAGTCACACATGTAATGACACACCCACATACACTCTCACAAATATTCAAAAACCCAATTAGTCGCATATCCATTTGTACATGCAAACACTTAATTACATGCACATAGTGTGCCTTTTTTTCCTACAGTACATCATTTATGGTGTATGAGCATAGAACCTGAGAACAGTTAAAAAGGAAAAATACACCCACAGAAGTCATCTTTACAGAGACATTATTGTAGCATTTTGTACAGAGAGTAACCATTACACTCAACTCTTCGTAGGCAGCTGGTATTGTAATGACTGCAGCTGGGGATGGTTCTCCCCAGGGTGCTGTAGAGGTGACTGTCCTGCTGCACCTGGTTTCGCCCACCTCATCAGGTGTAGACCCTTCCCTGAATTGTTTTTAGGTGCTCTCACATGGAACCTGTCCCATGTGAATAATTCTTGTCAGTGCCCCTAGATAACTGCTTGCCACAAACAGTACACTGCATATATTTAGCTCTAGCTTTTAGAAAATACTTCCAGACATCATTTTGTTTTCTTGGAGGTGGTGTATCTTCCTCTTCATCCTTCTGGATGTCCATTCTGGACAGAAAATGAAACTTTATCCATTCTATGAAAGTAGGGCAGTACTGGTCCAATATCATCTTTCTGCAGAGTTCACGGGAGAAATAACTGGTTTTGGGAGTGGTTTTACATGTATATGGATGGGGTCCTTATGGACACAGTCAAAAGACAAGGTTTGGGTGTGTAATCGTGAGAATTCACAAATGTGGTCCATAGATTTGCAGATTAATGAAACTTGCATATTGAGTTAACTTCCTGCACTTTCCAAATCAGATATCAGCGGATATTGTTGCTACTCTAGGGAAAGACTCCTTGAAATATCTAATCATATGCCAAGCAACAAGGCATCTTGTACTCTAGCCACCCTTTTTTATACCTCAGCTGCCAATCCTGCATGCAGGCACGGCCAGAATGGTCACATAGATGAATTGACAACCTGTCCGGTCCCCAACTAAACTGTATTTATTTGAACGCAATGTCAGTACCCAAACACTCCCTTGAGGTATGAGACATTAAAACTGAGATGAAGTCCAATCTAGCTTTTATCACAGAAACCTGGCTCGCTTCTGCTCTACCTGCTGACTGTTTCACCTGCCTCACCGGATCAGTGGCACAGTTAGGGTAACATGAGATCCTAGCATTTCAAGTATCCAGAGTTGACCACAAAATGCTTGGGGAGCAGTTATTTATAATATCTCTGGATACCAACTAGATTTCAGTACACAACTGTTCACTCAACTGTGCCCTTGATCTTTGAAACATAAACACTTTGTAGTAATTGGGGACTGCAGTGTTCATTTTGAAAACTAAACAAAACAATGGGTTAAAGGACCCACTGACATTGCGGGCACTCCCTGGATCTCCTATTTTCTAACATAGAATTCACCCATTTCTTAGAGGTCAGGTTCCTCTCCTGGACAAATCACTTGTTAATTTTCTCCACTCTTAGCCTACCGGCAACACCAACAAACACATTACTGCATCCTCAGTGGTAAAGAGAACCTGGAGGCTGGTTACTTCTGACTCAATTTAAAGCCTCTCCTCCCTAAGTGATCCAAATGCCATAGGGATACTCCCTGTGAACATGAGGGCTGAAACCTTCAAACTAAGATCTCCAACATACTGGACCAATGCGCACCCAGATTAATACACAAACCAAACTGGAGAATACCATCTGAGAATTGGACCTGACCAAACTAAGGATACTAAAAAGAATGTGTAAAAACGCTAGAACATAAGTGGAGACTGTCAGAACAGGATACCAATAGATTGTCGTAGAGATGAGAATCTACGACAATGGCATATAAATGCTAAGAAGACCTATTTCACGAAGCAAGAAAATGGTAACAGAAACTCACCCAAAGAGCTCTACAAAATAGTAAAAGAATATTTCAAACCAGCAAGCATGTCCCAAACCCTGATCCCCCTCAGAAGAATGCTGCATGAAAATCAGCAAATAATTTTCTGTCCAAATCAGCGAGATATACTCTTCATTTGGAAATGATCCCCCCTCAGTTGAGAACGAATGGGAATCCCTGGTTCCTAACCCTGAGGGTCAATCCCATATTAGCAGTTTTATCCCTTTTACAGAGGAACAGGTCTCAAAAGCAATGGCCAAAGTTAAATCTGGGTCCCATTTGACCCATGCCCTCACTTCAAATTCTAATGGATCACACCGGCACTATGTCCTCATATAACTCCCTTATTCAACAACTCTCTGGACACTGCTGTATTCCCAGAGATCTGGAAAAAGGCCACTGCAGTCCCATTACTGAAAAAAGCAGGCACAGATGTCCGCAATCCAGCAAACTACCAACAAATTTCCCAGCTTGAATATCTATCTAAACTTTTGAAGAGGTTCTTTGACAAACAACTGTCTAATTTTCTCAAAACTAACAAATTCCTGGATCCATCTAAAACTGGCTTCATAGACACCAATAGAACCAATGCCACCCTTCTGGCAGTCCTAGATAATATCAGAACCTCCGCCCTGATCCTATTTAAGTATGGGCGAATTTTGCGGATTTACGGTCCGCAAAATCGCGTGAAATGGCAAAAAAATCAGCGAGTTCGCGGAAAAATCCGCAAAATCGCAGATTTGCACAAATATGTGACCACGTGTGTTTGTAACTTTGCCACTGCGCCGAAAGGCGCCGAGGTCCCTCGAGTGAGCTTTACAGCACAGTGGGGGAAAGGGCGGGAAGACGTTGCATACCCTAGTGTGTGTGGGGCAGGGCCAAACGGGTGGGGTTTCCATGCAAGTTCACATGCCTCTTGTTTATGAAGGGTCAGAGACTGATCAGAGCAGCAAATGAGAAGAAAGCAGCCTCTTGGTCACAGGAAGTACACAGGGATTGCGCTCGAGAAAGTGGTGGATACAAAGACCTTCATCAAGGATTACATCTAATTGTCGGCCGTAGACATGGGGAGGAAGCACACCTCCCTAGCCTAGACCATGGTCACTAATTGTTTGGGCTGATTATAATGCGTGACTGAATTTGAGCTTCAACTCGGGCATCTGCTTTATATCTTTAATTGCTTCCTGTTGAGATTTAATTTTTGTGACAGGAGCATTGTGCCAGAATGAATCCTGCCTGCATATTTATCCACGAAGATACCACCGTGTTGTGCCATACCTCTACTCAACTGGAGCACTTTCTACTGGCTAATCAGTAAGTGCTACCTCGTGGGGTAAATGTATAGTGCTTTTGCTACACTACAGCTGCGTAAAGGGCCAGAAAAGTTGTCTCCAGTGACAACGTGTGTGTGTAATTTTGCGAACGCGCCGAAAGGCACCAAGGTCCTTCGAGTGAGGTGTCCATCACAGTGGGGGAAAGGGCGGAAAGACGTTGCATACCCTAGTGTGTGTGGGGCAGGACCAAACGGGGCTTCCATGCAAGTTCACATGCCTCTTGTTTATAAAGGGTCAGAGACCGATCAGAGCAGCAGATGAGAAGAAAGCAGCCTCCTGGTCACAGGAAGTACATGGGGATTGCGCTCGAGAAACTGGTGGAGGCAAAGACATCCATCAAGGATTACATCTAATTGCAGACAGTAGATATGGGGAGGAAGCACACCTGCCTAGCCTAGACCGTGCTCACTAGTTGTTTGGGCTGATTAGAATGCGTGACTGAATTTGCCCTTCAACTCGGGCATGACTTAGTTGTAACTAAGCTTGCCGGCACCATTTGTAACTATTCTCTGACCCTGCCTCGGGCACCCGGCTGTTTAGGGTCAGGACAGGGTCAGAGAATAGTTGCAACATGTAAGCAACTTTAACTGTGGCAGCTTGCCGGCGCCACAATCTTGCTTCCTGTGGAGGTTTAATTTTTGTGACAGGAGCATCCTGCCAGAATGTAAATCCACCCACGAGCGGATTTGCGGATTTTTTGGCAATTTCCCGAGATTTGCGGATCGCGAAATTGCTGAAAATCCGCAAATTCTGCAAGGGGAACGGATTTTGCGCCCATATTTAATCGTAGTGGACTTGCCAGCAGCTTTTGACACAGTCTCACATGGCCTATTGCTGAGCAACCTACGTGAACAGGGTATACATTCTAAAGCCCTTTAGTGGTTTAGCTCCTTTCTAAGCAACAGAACACAAACAGAAAAATGGGACCTTTCTCCACCAACCCAAAAACTATAAACTATGGCCTCCCGCAGGGAGCCTCCCTGATCCCCACTCCTGATCCCCACTCTTTTTAATGCTTATGTATGTTCTCTGGCTAAAATCAGCAAGAAATGGGGATTCAGTATTTGCTACTATGCGGACGACACTCATTTGATGATAGCCCTTGTCTCTCAGAAATGACGGTTTGGATGTCAGACCACTGTCTGAAATGTAATGCTGAGAAATCAGAGATTTTACTCTTTGGGAGAGCCCACCTAATCTGGGATGCCACTTGGTGGCCCCAGTCATTAGTATCTGCACCTGCACCCAAGCAGGTTGCAAACAACCTGGGCATTCTTATCAACAAAACACTACCCATGTGGGACCACTTTCGTGCACTGTGCTGGAAAAGCTTTGCCACACTAAAACTCATAAAAAAGGCTTTTCTCATGGATCCCTCTGGAATGTAGGAAAACCATCACACCGGCCTTACTCATAAGCAAGCTGGAATATAGGAATGCACATTTTGTGGGAATGGCTGATTTAATTTTCTCCTGTCTGCAGGTAATCCAGAATGTGGCTGCCAAACTGGTGTGCAACTAAAGCAGGTATAGCTCAGCATCAGAATGCATGAGACAGCTCCATTGCCTGCCTGTGAGTAAAAGAGCCAGAATCAAGCTCCTGAGCCATGCACACAAAGTCCTACACCCTTCCTGTCCCGGAAATCTACAGGATAAACTCCAATTTGATGCCCCTACACATAATCTAATGCTGTGCAACGAGGTGCAGGCCAATACCAACGCATTAAGAAAGCCAAGGCAGGGGTTGCGCTTTCTCTCATCTGGCAGCCATTCAATGGAACAGACTACCGCTAGAAATGCGGCTTATTGATTACTACATGTCATTTAGAAAAAACCTGAAAACCCATCTCTTCCCCATGGTTTAGTTCCTGACACAGTGGCCTCTAATATTTCCTCACCCTCACTATGGATCTCGCTCTCCTAGTAGCGTGATATCAATTTCAGCTGAATGTTCTGCTAATAATAAAAAAAAAAAAAAAAACAGTGGCATATATATACTTGTAAATGCGTTCACACTGATATAATTAATGAAACTAAAGGGTGGTACTTGTCGTACCGTCTATTTTTTGGCCCTCTGTTTTTGAGGTACTGTGGTTCCAAAAATATTTATAATAAAACACTTGTTCACTTACATTTACAAAACAATTATAAATTTAAATTAAGTATATCTGATTTCTAACTTTTAAAATGTATACTAGGAATATTTATTACACAAACAGTTTAAATAAAAATACTAAATCAAAAAGCAAAATAAATAGTAGTAAACTTAGTACTAAAAATAAACTGTAGAAGTTAACTAAAAAACTAAACATAATACTTTCTTATCATAATTTGAAAAACCTTTGAAATTCACTGAAAAAACAAAGGTTGCAGGGATGTTATGGTTAGGCTCACATTTCACACATACAAAATCATTAGAAATTCAGCAGTTATAGTTACCTCACCTAACTATAACTTATGCCCATGCAGTCCACTCTTTATGTCCTGACATATTACTTTACTCATGACACAGTTAGTGATCTCACTGGTCACATCACTGATAACATCACCAACGGCATCACTGATTACATCACTGAAGATATCATCCACAAACCACTCACACACCCACTAACACTTCATGCAACCTCTCACACAACTACTCACCCATACAGCTACAGACACCCAATTATGCAGACATACAGCCACTCACAAACCCACTCATGCACTCACACAACCAATTACATCTGCATTCACACATCCATACAACCACTCATCAGACACCCCCTCACTCACCCATACATTTCCTCACACAGACAGGGACTGTGCAATACAGTCACTGACACACCACTCACCCATACACACAACCACTCACTTACTGATACACCCACTTACACACCCAGTAACTAACCCACAGAGCCACTGAGTCACTCATACAGCCTCTCATACACCCACTCACCCACCCAAACAGCCACTCACTGTCACTCAATCACCCATACAGCTACTCACTGAGATACTGAGACACCCACTTATTTAACCAACAGCCTCTCATTAGAGCTACTCACATAACTATATATCCACACAAATAGTCACTCACACACAGTGGTTGTGTGGCACAGGCTGTCACATAACCACTTATATGACATATGTTAGCATTGGTATCTCCCATTTGTAATACATAAAGAATAGTAATTTAACTTAGGCAGTACCTTAGTGTAAGTACATTTATATACATATATCATGAAAAAGTCCTGTCCGCCCCACTTCAAGGAACGGCAACCACCAGGCACAGATCTCGCAATTCCTCCCAGACAAAATTCAACAACCTCCACACAAATGTACATGCAAAAGCAGTGCAGGGTTTATTTCGGCATACATCAAAAAGGACAAGTGCCCTCCATGACACGTTTTGCTCCTCGTGGGAGCTTGGTCACATGATGCGTCCATTAACTATGACGTATTTTAAAGTGAAAGCAGTGAATAAAGTGCACAGGTAACCTTAGAAAAAAGGCTAAAGGATTACTAATAAAACTTGAAGATAGACTGTGGCATAAACATGAAAGGTTAAAAATCCAAACGCTCTGTACAACAACCTAGTAGCAAATATACTTTTTTGTAAAATTGATACATAATGCATTAGAATCAATTTATGGTATAATGAATAAATAATGCTTCATAATGTAAACATTATAACAGATAATGATAACATTGAAAAATATGCTATACGATAAAGTTCAAAGTGCAAATATCAGTTCCAGCATATCAATGATTACACAACTCATACAACCATAAAAAATGCATATATGTGGGTGCTCAGAGCATGACTCAGATATGATGATAAATTGAACCTTTTGAGAATGCGATAAACAGTAGTAGCCATTTCTTCCTACTATGCTGTAATCTGCACAGTGTGCTTAGATCGTATAATCCATTCCCAAAATCATGCTGAATAACCTGCAAGTGTAATTTCAAATAACTTTTTGACAAATGCAGAAATCCTATCTGTAAAACTAAAGACATCCTTTATTAACAGCCTAGTACATACGATATACTTTTACAATATGTCAACAGAGAATGATCCATAAAGTGTAAGTGCATATTCAGATAGGAATTTTGGAAATGAAAACCAAAGATCGAGGAGGGATATTTAAGGCAAAAATAGAAAAGCCTGCCAACTGTCCGGTCTGTGCAAAATAGTGCTGTGCAAAGAACTGTGTAAAGTGCAAATGATATCTAAGCTATTTAGCAGCAGAAGAAAAGGATTACAGTATAACATAATCAGATACAAATGGAGAGACAACAGGATGAAAAATGACTCAAAGGTCATTCTTACAGATATACAAAGGTGATGGACATGATCATAAATTCTAATAGGAAGTTATGAAGATCTTCATTCATATTCAACCCATTAGGTACTCGAGTGTCAAGAGCTAGAATGAATTGGTCTGAGAAGTTTATCTCGATTCCCTCCACGTCCGGGGTTGGGAAAAGATCCCAAGACAGTATATTCAAAGTCCTTCCGTTTGTTACGGTGAACTGACTTAAAATGTCTTGCCACAGGATAATTATGATCGGAATTCACGATAGCCCTGACATGCTGAAGCATACACTTGTGCACAGGGAGCTTTGTGCTGCCAATATATTCTTAGTTACATGTACACCGAAGTTTGTATATGGCGTATTCAGAACAGCATGTCAGGTGCTCCTTAATGGCCACCATCTTATCACTAAAAGCTGGTACATAGTGAGTTGAATTTTTAGCAAACGTGCATGCACCGTAGGAACTACATTTAAAGAAACATGGATTCATGAGCCAAGTACTTTTTGCTTTCACCTCAGGCATAGATTTCACAAGGGAATCCCTCATAGAGGGAGAACGTCTGAATGTGATAGCTGGCAGGTTAGGTAGAATTGGCCTCAAGATATTATCAGTTAAAATTATTGGCCATTCAGACTAGATAATTCTACAGATTGACTGCTCTTGAACATTAAAAGTAGTGATGAGCCTAACGGACTGCATGTTATTGTCAGCTGTCACTGTAACTGAGTGAGGCTTAATCTTGGGCTGAAGAAGTTTCCCTATGTTTATCATTAGCTTTGTTCAAGGCCATGGTCACTTGTTTTCTGGTATAACCTCTATTCACAAAACGTTGGAAGGCCTCTATCTGACACTTTCTAGATACCGATTCAGAACTGCAGATACAACGTATGCGAATAAATCCTCCATACGGTATGCTATTTATTAGGTGTCTGGGGTTGGAGCTGTGGGCATGAAGGTTGGAATTCCCAGCAGCGGACTTACGATGTAACATAGTCTCCCTCATCAACATATAGCAAAACGTCTAGGAACTCAACCTTAGATTTATCACTAGTGGCAGTGAATCTAAAATTCAAATCATTGGTGTTAATGTCTTCAATAAACTGCATGGCTTTATCCCTAGACCCTTTTCATAAGAGAAACACGTTGTCGATGTATCTCCTGTAGTATGCTATGAGATTCCACCAGCGTCGATGGGTCATTCTGAGAACGTGCTTCTCCCACCAGCCAACATGTAAACATGAATAGCTGGGGGAATTGTGGCGCCCGATATCGCTATAGTGATAATCCGTATCGAGTGTGTTCAGCCAGAAAGTTCTCAGACAGACTAAAACAGACTAAGAGACGCGATTGTGCCCTGCTGTTCTGCACACAGGTATCTTCCTGGCTGAACACCACTCAATACGGATTATCATAACGGCGATATCAGTCGCCACAAATCACTAAAGAGCCCCCCGAGGGCTGATACCCACAAGCTCTCCACACCCAGATTACCACCATCAGTGTACCCGGCCGGGTCCATTGTAAGTAACTTAAAAGTTCTTCTATCACGCATGGGTTGCGTTTTTTGGAAATCAGGCACACCATAAGATGTCCCGCAACGATTAGTCCTGATGAGACCCCCCATCTCACGGGTCGAAATGCCGTCAACGTCATAGGAACGCCATAGGAAATGAACCACACAAACAGTGCCTATGACTGAAGATAGCTACTGTATAATTATTGTTTGTAATTTTGCTCATGGTCATTTTCATTTTTCCTTGTAAATACCCCCAGCGGAAACCTGTATATATTCACTTACTGTCACTCAATTACTCTTCGGTTCTCACAAAACACATGGGACACTCTGCACTTTTCCCTAAATACTATCTGTGCAAATGTAAATATCTGATGACATTCTTGTTTTGAAATACGAAGACTATGATGGTATAAAAACTTGGTATTTTGAGCCTTGCTTCTCCTTTTGACATCCCTTCTCAATCCCTCTATTACTGTAATTGCTACTATGCTATGTACTGACTTTGTACCGTACATTTACTATACCACATGTACCACTGTTTTCTTGATAAACTAATTGCCCGTGTTCCTTTGTGAGTAGGGTTCCCTTGTCTTTTCTTGGGATTGTTTTCAGATAAAGTACCGGGAAGGTTTCAATCTTTGGGTCTGCGGGGTGATCTGAGAGACCCCTCATTTATCTATAAACGGGTCCCAGGGGGGTGGTGGACCCCCAGGCATTAGTAAGCCAAGAGGGGGGCCCATGCATGGCTCTGTACCTTGCCCACCATGGGGTCGATTACTACAGAAGCGGGGGAGCCTGCATTTTGTTTTTTAAAACAATTTCGGCCTAACAACAGTTCAGGAAACAACTCAAGACCTGGCTGTTCAAGCAATAGCAACCCTCCCCCCCCTCCCCTCAGCACCTTGAGACCCTCATGGGTGAGTAGCGCGCTATACAAATTTTGCTGATTGATTGATTGATAAGCCGCAAAGCCAAAGTAACTCCCAGACAGATAGTGTTTTTTAAATACATTTTTTTTACCCTTTAGGGGTACCTCCTTTTCCAACTCACTACTTCATAAATCATTCTGTTTTTGGAGATGTTCTTTTCAGTGTATGTCCTGTGAGTAAACAGCATTAAAAAACAAAATGTTTATAAGAAATCATGGTATATCTGCAAATTTGGGTCTCCAGCACGGTTTCCTTTTGTACGCCTCTCCCTGTGGGCCAAGATGAGCTTCTAAAAAGTGCGCTACACATCACATTTTTGCGGTGCTAATCACTGAAAACACAGCAAAGATCTGAGGTGCTCTGGTTGTGGGTGCTTGCGTCTGTTGGAAAACACAGCAGTGGCAGTGAAAGTTGTCCTACAACTCGGATGTGCTAGGCATCTAATCCTTGACCGTTCAGTCCAAGATCTGAGGGGCTCATGTCATTGTGTACTCACTTCTTCTGCAAACCACAGCAGAGGCCCAGAAAGCAGCGCTGCAACTCAGATGTGCTGGGCATCTCATCAGTGGCCGTTCAGTTCGTTGAATGTAAGCTTTGCCTACTGCTCAGCACCCATCTACCTATGCCCTACATGTGCAAACATATAGCAATAGGGCATGAAAAGTCCCTGCCCTCTGTCGGTGCACTCCCAGATCAGTGAGAGGTAGCTTGTGTTCAAATGTCGTTGACAAATGGACCAAGGTCAGAGACAATGCCCGACCTGTCCACCTCCCAACAGACCAGCTAGCAAAGTAGGAATCCCTGAAAATGCCCTTGTATCCATGCATAACTTGTTGGAGTGATGCCAACCATGGATATGAACTTCTACCCACCTGTCTTTACACCACCAGGCAAGGTACGAGAACATGGGCATGCTTTACTATACAAGACTCTCCTGTCAATGCACCATCAGATCACCTGTTAGTAGACTTGCTGTACGTCTATTATCAGATACATGGGTAGTCCCTTGGACCACCCTTCTGTTCATGCAGCTCCTCTCTGTGCGTCACCAGGCCATGGGTAGTATTCCACTGGGCTGGCTTTACATCTGTGCACTTCCTGCAGTTCTCTACCAGTCCATGGATAGGAGCCCCTGCTCCCTTGTCTTTGCACCACCATACCAGGTTAGAAATTCCTGGGACTCTGGGGTTGCTTCACTATCTGTGCGCTATTTCTCCGTGCACCACCACTATACCGGCGTATAGAATGACCTAGGCCTACCCTTCTATTTATGGTTGCATGTATGCCATGAGGCTAAGGTAGGAGCCATTGCCCCTTTCACTTCATCAGGAGGTTGGAGCTACTCTTCTCCTTTCCTTGTGTGATTAGACCATGGATAGGAGTCACTGCCCTCCTGTCTGTGTGCCACCAAATCATGTTAGGAGATCATGTTAGGAGCCACTGGCCTCCCATTTGTGCACCACCAGACTAGTCCCTGGTTCTATCCTCCTGACCAGAAATGTTCTCCAGATTTTATAAATATAATTTTACAAAGACAAGTGCCCATATTTCACCTGTCTGTCCCTGAGACATGTGCAACACCTTTGGAGAAATTGCCAATATTATACACCTACAAGGCAAATCCTATTAGGAGCTTTGTTAGATGTGTGCATGTTATAAAACTATAATCTAACTAGTTAGTGCACGACAAAGGAGTGGATTTAACATGTCACTATCTGTTAGCCCCTCGGGTGTCTTTGACCATGATCATGGCCATGAAACTCTAAACACTCCACACTTTTTACCCACTACTCCGTAAGCATGAATATTGAGATGGGGGAACATAGTATATTGATACATAGCTAGTTGATGAGGCATTACTTTGGGACGGCAGCTAAACTTGGAGACCAACATACACAGGCATTCACTAAAAAACCCTCTCAGTGAATGTCACTAACCATGTTATGAATGGGTAATTATAGTTTATAATGTTTCCATGGGAAATAACATTTTTATAACTTTGAAACTATTTGATGGGTGTTCACAAAACGTTCTAAAAAACGTGCTCCATGGCTCACCTTATTCCTGTAAAGTTGTGACACATCACCTGATTCCTGGAAAGTTTCATAGTCATCCGTGATGTGCTGGGACAGAAAAAGGGGGGGCTAATGCCTTATCCTATTAATTTTTACATTGGCAAAATTAAATACAGACTCAGTCTGGAGTCCAAGAAAAAGGTTAAAAAAAGATATGAGTGGGCAAGTATAGGGATACCCTGCTCTCCTTAGTTTGGTGGGGTTCCAATAAGGGCCACCACCAGGGTCGAAAACATATATATTATTTAAATTGTCCCAAATTTGTGGTGGATCCAGGAATCCACTGCAAATTATTGAAAAAAGTGTGATCCTGCCCTAAAATACACAAATTCCCTGGAGTGGATTAGGGCATGGACACTTCATATTACATAATTTGACAAGGAGGGCCTGGCCCCTCCTTTCTAAAACTCAAGTCTCTTGGAGGACTCAAAAACCTTATCCCTTGTGGAAGGATACATTCTTGTGTACTGGGGAGCCTTCCCTGGGACATTGTCTCCCTGCCCTCAAGAAATCTTGTCTGCCACCACCCGGCGGGACCTGCCAACATTTTCCTGCCTGGTGGGAACCATCAATTGTTTTACTGCGTTTTATTGTGAGGAAATGCTGGCACCCGCTGCTTTCAAGATAAGTGAATGCATGGGAGCAGGCGGCTCCACGTGGAGCCATGTGGGAGTCCCTGCCACCAGCCTCTAACCATTTATGTTAGGAGTGTCTATAAAGGCTCTAGGTGGAATACAGCCCTAAGGGAAAGTTTCTCAGGGGCCTATAAAAATGTGGGCAGTGGGCTACATACCTCCTTACCTTAAGAAAAAGGATTCAGCTCCTGGGAATGGGGAACTTTAAAGTTTTGAGGAGGGGAGCCACATGCCCCCTCCCCAAAATGAGAAACCTTTTCCTTTTTTTTTCTTACAGGAGGTAAACACTATGGCACAAATTGGATACAATTCCAATTCCATAGAATATAAGAAAGAAAGGGGGGGAGCAAAAAAAAAGAGCACATCATTGCAGTAAAGTATTTTAGGCCTACAGAATATACTCTCGGATCTGATAATAATCAACACTCCATCCCTACATCGAGAGACAGTATAGGCTATACCTGGAAAAAGTAGGCCCCAAGTATCGAACAACCATAGATAGCCAAGCATTTTTCATTCTCAAAGTGGCATATTCAAGTTCATAATTATGTCTCATTGTGATTAATCAATAGCATGTGGAAGCTTATTTCTCCACTCTAGCTGGCATACAAACCTTGGGTGCCTACAGCCCTAAGGAGAGAATGATGTTCAGATATGAAACTCTACCCAGCATTCAGTTTTCTGAGAAAGCCAACAGCAGATATACACTCAATAAACTTGAATTTGCAGGCAACTAGCAAATATATGAATCACATTTGCCGGTGGCTCTCCCACCAGGGGCATCAAGGCAATTGACAACACCCCCTTGTGTCCACACCCATTTAGTGACACACTCTGGTGTATAACAAAGGAGAGAGACATAGTCTTGTATTGTGGTAGATTAAGCCAATTTGATAGTAAATAGGGGAATATAAGTCAAAGGCCTGAGATAGCATGGTACCATCAACCACGTATACTATCACTGTCTGCCTTCCTTAAAGAAAATACAATTTAGTCTTAACAGTTATAAGTAGAGATTTCTTCATAATATGTGAAAGTTGACCCCCTCCTGTCTTACATTTACTGTTCATGAAGTCCTAAAGGGGATGGTAGAATGGATGTCAATCTACATGGAGACACATATACATCAAGTAATATTGTGTAAAGTAAGGGGAAGTGGTGGTCTCACTCTGAAATGTGTCTGTGTGATGGGGCCCCTTTAGCTCAGCATAATCCCTAATACATAGATAGGATCATCACAAGCTCATTTGTGTTGTGTGCAAAACATAATCCTTTAATGGCTCTGAATGGGTTTTATTCCCATGCAAAACATATTCTAATTATTCGCAAATTGATAACCGCATTTGCCCTTACCTCCATAAATGTATCAGTCAAACGTTTGGTGCAATCTTTATAGTGAAGATCATAGTGGAGAAACAGGCAATATAATGCAAGGCATCCATTGGGTTTGAGAACACGATCAACTTCCCTTAAAAATCCATCAACTTCAAACCAGTGAGTGGCAACGGAAGCAGTTATCAGGTCTACAGAGCCATCTTCGAATGGAATCTTCTCTGCAGGGGCAACTCTAAAAATAATACAGTAAATATGAATATATGAGAGCATAATTTGAAAAGTCGTATTAATTGTGGCCTTTCAAAATGTAAATCAGGGAGCTTTGTAAAGACTGACCTTCTATGACTGTTTCCACCATAAGTAAGGACCTGATTATGAGTTCTTGTGGGGTGGGAGTGGGTTGCCACACTACCTCCTGCTCCCAAAATTCTAAACTCAACTGCTGACCGCCCGCCACATTAGGAGTTTTCTCCTGGTCTGGTGGGCAGTCTGTTGGCGTTCCCAAGGAGGTGCCATGCTAAGGTTCATATGTGAGCCTTACCAAGGCAGCGCCATAGGAGCGCCAAATCCAGTTAATGCATGACATGGACTATGAATTCCATGCCATGCAGGAACAGGGGGTGCATGCACACAGGGGGGACACCATGTGCCCCCCTGCATGCATCCCGAGGGATAGAGGTAACACCACCATGGAAACTGTGACAAATGAGGAATCTTGTAATATGCTTGGCTATGGCACAAGCTGAACACCACTGAGGGAACCCTGGCGGGTGCAGTGCTACAAAGGCAGTCCGACCACCAAACTCGTAATAGGTTTGCCTAATTGATACTGTTTTCTTGTATCAGCAGGGTCAATAATCTGAAACATAATATTAAATGTCTGATTGTTCTGCTTAGGGCTTCTTCAGATAAGGCTGCCTCTTGGTTGTGTCATAGGAGGTTGCAATTAAGATTACATTTGGTGCATCCTGAATGGTCTCCATGACTGTTTTTAGGAAAATGGTCAACTCTATTTTCAAAATTGACTTTGATGCCAAAGATGTTATGGGCGATGTGACAACTGACTGTAGGCTGACCACTAGTGAGTCGGCTGCATTGGCTAAATATACACCCCAGGCATATGGGGGTATTTGAGGTATTAAAGATCCCCAGTAACACCTGTTTTAAAGTTCCTGAGTCAAAGATGGAAAGTGAATGATAATATTTGATAAGTGATCACTTGTATATCAATGTGATGATCTTGGCTAGTCAGTCCAAACTAGGGGCCTAACAGGGACTGCTTTATGGAATTTGGTAGGATGCCGTTTTCCCTAGAGGCAGTATGCTATACATTGTTGAAGGTGGATGAGAGCTTCCCTGGGTAATATCGTACAGGTAATAATTTTATTCAGTCTACTCTTATGATTGTTTGTCCTATTGACTGTGTAAATGTACAGCTCTAACATGTCTGTGAACAATTATTTTTTGACGGTACTGCAAATGCGAAGCAAACTACCAAGTAGTTATATTGTGGAGTGTTGTTAATTGTCTCTTTACTTAGTGAGTGTGATTATGCAAATGAGCCTAGAACAATACCAGCGATTATTCAAAATAGTTCTTTTGCCCTAGGATGAAGATGACCATGACATTTTACACATAATAAGTTCTTGCTGTTGCTTACGTCATATGCAGGGACTTTTCTCGATAAGAAATTAGGCTAGTTTTCAAGAAATTAATAGACATTTATTCAGCACAGAACTGGGTAAAAGGTTAGAACCAGAATTAATATGCACAATAAGGTAGGACAAATGTCGGAAAAAGGTTGTGTAGCTACCTAGTGGTACATTCTGATTCATGACATTGTGGTCTATAACTAGTCTAAGCCAGCCTGCCATCACCAGACATGTTTCCAAATGTATGCGATAACAGTGCTTAATTTGTAAAATATGAAGTGCAGGTGCTCACAGTCTTTAACGAGGCCACACCCATGTCCTGAGCTCCGCCCACTTTCTCCAGTGGCCCCACCCACTTCCCTTTATTGGCTACACCCACATCCACAAGCCTCAACACATCAGAGTCACCTCCTCCCTTATTGAGATCACCAAGAAGATGAAGGGCTGGCTCTTCACAAAAGCAACTCAGACACCTCACACCTACACACCTGCCCAAATCCCTGGATACCCTCCTAGGTGATTAGTGCGCTATACAAATCAATATAACATATTGGAAGCCTATGAGAAAAACTTAAAAGTGAACTCAAATTAGAGAAAGGTCATTTGAGGACTTGAGGCAGCTTTGCAAACAAATGAAAATGTGCTTGAACTGCGCTGTTTAAAAGAAAGAAAAGAATGAAGGAAGGAATACATTAAAGAAGGCAGTAACAAATGCAGGCAGGAAGAGGAGCACTGCAGTAAGGAAATAAATAAGTAATGGATGAAAGAAGTAGGAAATAAGAAAGGAATGTGAAAGGAAGAAATTAAGGGGTAGAGGGAGAAACACACCATGTATGTTTGAAAAGCACATATTCACTAGAGGGGGCCTTGACACCAAATTAAAAATGTTGTTATCCAGCTCAATTGCGCTAATTCTATCTAAAGATGAAAGACTGAGTGTCCACACCAAGATTTAAATGTATGACCCTGAGATAGAACACAGATTCCTGGAGCAGATATGAACATATGTGCAAGAAGGAAAAAATTGAAAGGGAGAATGAGTGAGGAGGAGAGGTGTAAAGGCAAAGATAGATACAATAGATAATGTGAAGAGAAATGTGGAAAGCAGAGATTGGGATTGCAAGATTGGAGTGGAACGTGATGAGAAGGAAAAGTGAAAAGAGGAGAAAGGCAAGGGAAGGAAAGCAAACAGTGGAGAGTGTGTGAGAGTAGAGTGGTAGGGAAAGATGGAAAGGTGAACAATGAAAAGCATTTAATGAGGGGAGGTGGGGATTAAGAGATAACGCAGATATAGGGCAGAAAGTGAAGTAAGATTGGAGAGTGAAGGAGTGAAGTGTGAAGGTGAGGAAGAAAAGCAGATACTGTGATAGAGCAAGCAAAGAGTACACCTCTGCGTTTATTAAATATACAGTCATTAATTATGTAAAGTTGAGAGGTGACAGGAGTGTATCATTCTTGGCCTGTCTCATCAATGCACAGCAGTGTTGTCCAAGACACACAATAGCGATTTTTTAACTGTGTTAAGTTTTTTGCCATAAAAAGAAGTTTTGATATGTCACAATAGGTATTCCTGATAAAACATAATGAAGTGTCAGTTATACCACTGGGATTACGCCTTGATGGAGAACCACACTCTCAAACAAATAGTTCTATTACATGATCAGACTATAAGTCGCAAAATCCCACTGCCACCTATTTTTAAATGAAGTCAGACATTCAACTCCATTCAGAGAGGCTTCCACGCATACTTTTTAACTAATAAAGCACACAATTCATCTGTGTCTGCCACCTGTCCTATATAAGGATTGTGATTTATGATCAGCGTGTAACAAAAAGACGTCTTTGACAAAGAACAGAAACCCACTGAGCTATCCACATAATATAGTTATGTCATCTGCATGGTACATGTTCTACATTACCCCTCTCTCTCCAACAGGGACATAAGGATGTAAGTATGCAGCAGGAGTTTACGGGACATGGGTTTTGGAGGTGAAGAAAAGGTGTGGGGCACTAGATCTCCGCAGGCTTTTGGGGGTGGGGGGAGATACAGAGCACCCAACACAGCCTAGCCCCTCTGATAGCATGTTTTGAATCAATGCTATTTTTCTCCAGGTCAAAGCTGAGAAATTCCTTGTCTCTATGGTGAGGGGGTAATTGGGAAAGCCTCATGGTTCGAGTGGCCAAGACTGAGAAGGGCTTTGCGGTCTCACGTGCAAACTCAAAGTATGGATACTCTGGGTCCAGTGCATGCTTTAATACAAAGCGATGGTGGGGAGGGGTGCTCTGACAGTGAGGGAGGGAGTCAAGGGGTACTGTAACAGAAGTAAGCAAGTGTTGTTGCAGGAAGGGGCATTGTTATACAGAGGGGAAGGGGACTGTAAGCAGAGGGGCACTGAGATACAGTTGAGAAAGGCACTGTGGAGAGACGGGCACTGGGATAGTGGGAGAAGGCCACTGTGGAGAGAGGGGCACTGTCGGAGGTAGCGGTGGGGCACAGGCACAGTGGCAGGGATGGGAGGTGTTCTTTAAGGTGCTTGTGGCTGCAATAGTGCACATTGCAGAAGGGAGAGGACGGGTGTGATAGATACGAGATGGTACTGGGACAGGTAGGAGCATGGTACTAATACACTGACTGGCAAGAAGAAATGTTTTCACTTTTGGACCACCCTCAGCTGCTTCCCGTATTTTATTATTATGCTGCAAGGCCTTGTCTGGGCTCCTGAGGCAGGCAGCTACTGGGCGGTTTCCTGCTGGTGCAACTGTGCAGGAATTTATCGATGGTGTCCCACAGCCAAGCACTACTCTGCAACCTGTAGGATAACAGTTGTGACATTATTTAAATAAAGCACACACATCTCACCTAACCTTGCAGCTATGGCTATAAAGGAAAGCACAGACTGCTGGGTAGCGCAGCTGAAATTATGCTCCCAGTTCATCTTTTGCGCAGTTTCTTACTGCACATGACACAACACACCTGCCCTTCCCCCACCCTGAAGACCAGGCACTGGTGCGCGCAAAAGCAAGCACACTAGCAACATGCACCAAATCTGAACATACAGCTGCACAAGTCTCGCTCAAGGCTGGGGCTTTTTAATGGTCTGTGTACAGTGCTAGCTGTGCATGGGAGAACAATTCAATAGACCCGGCCCTGAGAAATAGGTGCCGGTGCTCAGCACCTGAAAGCACCTGCACCAATAAGAGCCTGCACTTTCAAAGGCCAGGAACAAAGCCTACACTGAGTAGAGGTGCTTCACACCTCCTTTTGGCAGGAAAAGCATTTTAAGTCGGAAAGTTTCAAAGGCAAAGCTACCTTTGAAATGTGACTCAGGCATCTCCATATAGTGAAGGATGCCAACCCCCCTGTCCTGCTCCACATTTGGGAGTAGGCCAGGTGGGAAAATTAGTTTAATTAGGAGGTGTGTTCTCATTCAGCCAGCACTACCCCTAGGGTTGAGCAGGTGACGTGGAGACCATTTTCCATTTCCCTTCATCATGGCTTGACGGGAAATTAGCCATTTAGGGTCAGAGTAGTACCCCTCCCCACAATCACTGAGAGGTTGTATACACCATAAAGGTAGGTAGCTCATTGGCTACTACTGGTCACCCCATTTAAACTCCCCTAAATGTTGTATTTTGGTGGCATTTCTAGGTGTGACAGCTTAGATAAAAATGAAGATGATACAAACAAAGAAGAGCTGGTGACCCAAGGACTGAAGCGTTGCTGCAGAAATCTGGTGGCAAAATCTGCCTTATGGACTTGAAAATGTTGGTGTGCTGCCTCATCCTGCAACTGTGAGGCCTCAAAGAACACTAGAGCCCTTCCAGCCTTTGACAAATTATCAAAGAACTCCCTAGGAGTAGAAGTACTACTCCACTGCTGTCCAAAGGCACCAAGCCCACTGAATCCGGTTTCCCAACTTGCTGTTTCCCTACTCCTCCGATGCAGCACCTGAATCAAAAGTGGTACACAAGCCACATAGGATCAAATCGGTTACACCTCCAACTGTGAAGAAAACAGCATCTACTGGAGCTGTGACACACCAATACCTGGGGTACTGGTCCTTCGGCAGCATTCACCAAGACATCAAAATCCTAACTTTACTACTCCTAAATGCCCTTTGTGAATACCGAAAGTCGTAAAGTCTTTGTCGTAGAGTCGTAAAGTAAAAGATTTTGTCTCAGATTACTTTTGTGAATCAGGCCCTAGGTCTTTTGACCCTAAACACCCCAAAGGAGTTGTCCCTAAATATGCAAAAGTTGATGACATCACCAAGTGGTTTATTGCCTTCACGAGAACTGTACCAGTAGAAGGGTAACCAAAAAGCACTCTGACTCCCACTTGTGAGAACCTTTCTCAGGCAAATGCAGGGATAGACTCCTCACATTGAATGAGGAAGATGCTGAGTCCTATCACCTCATGAAGGGTTGGAGGGCTATGAAATCAACACTGAAGAATATACAATTTACTTCAGGAAGACTCAAAAAGGTATCCTCGGTTGATTTTCCAGATTTGCAGTCAGAGCACCAGGTGAGGGTTGAAAAGTTAACAATGTGTATTGTTATGATGGACTTCATAATTTAATATTCGAAAGTACATCTGTTAAGTGATTGCATGCAGAAAAAGTGGCATCAACACCTAGTGGGCCTGGGACCAGTCTCTCCCAAAGAGTTGGGGAGGGAAGCTGATCACTTGATGAGGCCTAGAGTGTTCGAAACGAGAAATGAAAGGGGTGACTAAAAGAAAGAGGCCTAAAATACTCCCCACACAGAAAAGAAAGTGGATCACCCTGAAAATGATAAAAGTAAGGACTCCTCTGTAGGCACCCAAAAACCTGTCGAGTAGAGTGGGTCCAGAGCTACCTCACAAACCAAATGTGGGTACCAGGGTAAGAACTTGGACCACAAGATGACTTTGTGCCTTAACTGTAAAAGGATAGGGCAACTAACCAGTGGTCCTTTCTGTCCCAAAAACACAACTTCTAGTGTAGCTCCAGGGGTTCCCAGTGTAGATTGTGAATGTGGCTCCAGGGGTTGCCAGTGTAGCTTTCCAGGGAGATTCCTTAGATGAGGAAGTAATCTTAGCCTAAAAGGTGAGCTGAAGATTCCAAAGGGGAGTGAGTGAAATCCCAGTCGCTGTCCTGGGAGATACCTGTACCAGTTAAAATGCTGTGCATGTCAGGCTGGTTCTCTCCAACCAGAATGTTCCAGGTGAGACAAAAAGAGTAAAGGTTATCTCAGGGGAGGCCACTGTTATGTCTGTGGCTGTTGTTATGTCTGTGGCTGTAGTGGCCCTAAAATAGCTAGGTCCCTTATTTTGAGAAGGGTGTTAGTCAGTAAAAACCTCCCTCTTGACTGTTCCCTTGGAAATGGCCACCCAGAGGTTGTCCTGAGCCAAGCAGCGGTAGGATTATGGGGTCTGGACCTACAGCTAGTACAAGTAAGTCCCAAAAGGAAAAGAAATAGAGAACGAGTAGGGAAGGTGGGCAACTTTTAGCCAAAGTTTGCTGTAAACTTTTTGCCATAAGTGGGATGGGTATGCCCGGACATGGGTCCCTTGCTCACTGTGCCACTAGATTCAAGCTAGCCTGGCAGAAGAAGGGTGACATACCCTGAAACCGGTACCAGGATGCTTGTTTCCGGGAGGGAGGACCTGTCCTGGCAGTTCGGTCTGGACTGTTCCCAATAGGGCACAGGTTAAAGACTGATTTGCATTAGGCTGGGTCCAAACTGGGGTGGCATAGTGGGCAAAAGAACAATGGATTTAACCCAGATCTTTTCACTGGGGGAGAATGTTTGCATTGTCAGCATTCCGTCCATCATTTGTTTGCCATAACACTTTTCACTCTAAGTGGATGGGTATGCCCAGACGTGGATCCCTTGCTCACAGTGCAAATGGATTCAAGCTAGTCTGGCTGGAGAAGGGTGTCATACCCTGAACCCGGTCCCAGGATGCTTGTTTCTGGTTCAGGGAGGACCTGGCATGTCAGTTCGGTCTGGACTGTTCCCATGGGGCACAGGGTCAATACTGATTTGCATATGGTTGGGTCCATACTGGGGTGGCGTAGTGGGCAAAAGAACAATTGATTTATCCCAGATATTTTGACTGGGGGAGAATGTATGCATTGTCAGCATTCCGGCCATCATTTATTTGCTGTAACATGATTTAAGATTTAGCACAGTTTGCATGCATGTTTAAGTCACCCATAAATTCCACAAATCCATGTAATTAGAGTGTGATCCATCAACATAGCAACATCCGCAAACAAGAGGGGCGCAAGGGGATTGCCTTTGGGATATTAGGAGTAATAGGCCTTAGGCTTGGTGAGGAATATTAATATATATAATAAATAAAAGTGGTGCTAAGACACACCCTTGCCTTACTACTCGAAATACTTCTATGTCATTAGAGACCTCCCTGTGAATGTTGAGTCTGACTCGTGCCTTTTTGTCCCTGGGCAAGCATGTTAAAAATTGTACCAGTGCTTTATCCATCACATGTAAAAGAAGGTTTAATCACAGCTTTGAACAATTTGCAGAAATAAATTCTGTGGTAAAATCCACAGAAGCCAAATACATAGGGCATTGTCTGGCCACAATATACTTTGATATAATCAAGGTCAAATCTAAACACTGTTCCATGTTCCCAACTCGACTTCAAAATCCATATTTGCAAGAATAAAGAATATGCTTCTCATCTGCCCAACCCTAATTCTGCTGTACAGAACCCTCCCTAATATTTTAAATGTTGGGTCTATAAAGGAAATTGGTAACTAACAACCTGGCTGCATGCAGTCATCTTTTTTGAAAATGGGCACATTATCGAGTTTGACCATGAGGTCAGCAATGGGGAGTGAACAAGATTCCTAAAGGTGCTCAGAAATCATTATTATGCATAAAAGGGTTAAATGGAACCCTGTCTGGGCCAGGGGCTTTGTTACCTGTTCTCTGTTTTATTGCATCCTCTATTTTGCACAATAAAACTGAGACTCCCATACAGCTTGGTACCTTAAGGATTTCATACTCTTCTGAGATGGCGGCATAAGTACTTGTAAAATACTCTTCTCATGACTCACCAGTGATGTGCCAAGTAATTGGGATCAGTGTCTGGTTCATGCGTCTCATATCAGATAGAGCCAACCAAAAAGTCTGCTTTTCTTCGTATCAGACACCAACACCAGTGAGTCCCACTGTTTGGTCAGAACTTCTGTATTTCTCCTAGTGGTGACTACTTTATATTCCCTGAGTAGAGATGTTACTTCTTGTGGGTCCCTAGGTTTTGCCTTAAGGGCCCTAGGTAACTGTCAGTTAATCTTAAAACAATCTTTGTCATACCACATGGGCTTATTACCAGTATGACACAGAGGTGTCAGTAACATCCTCCATATATTAAGACAAAGCTTGATAAATGCACCAGTTACTTGGTGTTCAGTATCAACCTCAACTAAAAATGCCTCGATCAATATTGGATTCTCCCTAATCACTTTGTAAAAAAGTTGAGCAGGTTCTTCGACTCTTCATACCATTCTTAAATTGGCAGTGGTCAGGTTGAGGTTTCTAGAGGCACAAGCTATCCTTTAATTAGGCGTGGAGGGGTAGTTGGACTACTACTTCAATGGGCTTGTAGTTTCCGTAGTGTGATGAGACATCTTTACCATGCAGCAATGACACCCCAAACCAGATGTTATATAAATATAATCTATTGGAGTTCAACGGCCTCTACATCTAATGGTGGGGATGGAAAAGTAATTTCTACCTGCTATATCACACATTGTTTAAGTCATACACAGCCAGGTACTTCATCAATTCAGACCTTCTAGTGTCAATGCTATTCAAAAGCAATCTCATGTATCTAGGACTTCGAAAGGTGGGTGCTCAGGGAGGAAGCGTGCAGGGGGAGACTTGTTCAGATGCAATCCTCTCAACTAATGTGTAATACTTTAACCAACATGTTTGTAAATACTAATATTGCATTACATTCTTTACACAGAATCTAGGGGAAGCTTGCCTATGTGTATTACTCGAAGAGGTGGGAATTTTCTGCGCATGCGTCTACTGCATCTACGTAGTATGACGTCTTTGCTTTTGGTGGGAAAACTTTGCAGCTGCGCAATAGCTATTAAAATGGCCACCTAAAACTCACATGTTTATGTACAAGCTATGCTTAAACTAAACCTCTCACATTTTATTAAATTGCTGATGTGAAAGATTAAATAAGTTAATTGGGTTAGAGTAGGAATAAGTGGTATAGAGTGCATTCATTTATTTTTGTATTCTAACATGTCTTTCCTTGATTTTGTTAATAGTTTGTATTTGGGCCTGGAGGGTGTCTGAAATTCCTACCCCACCTGACTGGCGAACATGCGTATCACAACCTGTCCGTAACCATGATGATACTGTTGAAACTCAGCCAAGGTCCCTCTAGCAAGAAGCGCTTGGGAACCTCACCTCTTGACCCAAAGAGGGGAAGGAAGAAACTGTATTTCGTATACAAGGTATTGAACACAATGTGAAATGTGTGTGGGAATAAGGCTTGGTAAGTAAGTCACGGGGCGGGAATATTGAACAATGAACTAAAGAAAAAGCAGTACATTAGTATGGTGTGATGACATCTCCCCATCTCGTTACCCAATCAAAAGTAGGGATTTTCACGATAATGTAACATTGGGGGTTGGTACATACACATAGAATATTATGACTAGGGTAGGCTTAGTCAGTTAGATGACACAGATCCAACACAGACATCACAGACCCATCACCGACGCAGATGACGGCGGATGCCATAGAGATCAGCGACGCTGTCCGAGCACTCTGATAGAAGACACTAGAAAGAGAAAAGAGGCGGAGATACTGCTGAAGAAGATTCCAATCATCTAGAAGGGGAACACGGAAGAAAATTAAGGAGGCACATCCAAAGAAGGGGAAGAATCGAAGAGAGTAGTGCCAGAGAGGGGTGTGAAGCTGGCATTCCATCTAGAAAAGGTCACCAATCCTGTCCTGAACCTGTTCTGATCCTTGGCCTCCTGAGTGACCCAGGGGTCCTTATCCAGCTCTATGGCAAATTGTTGGTTCTCACACCATTGTAGGTAAATATAATTCTGTTTAGTATGTCTTTGTACTGCTCTCTGTTTCCACCCTTTCCAGGTACTGCCATTAAGAGATTTTAACCAAGTCATTTTTTCCTATTCTTGATTATTTTCCTAAAGAAATGGGTGTATGACATGAATTGGTATTTGACAAGATAAAACTTTTAAAACTCTCTCGAGTTCATTGGAAGAAAAAGTTACTGATATTTCTACTTATTCTAATAACAACCAGATCTATTGACCAGAGGAAATCAAGACCCAAGGTGATAGGCTTGGTAAGAATTAGTAAACGTAAATTCATCATGCAGGAATATCAAAATTGATCGCAGCGGTAATTACTGGCTTATGGGTGAATGTTTATGGGCCCAGGTGAGTATGGTAGCTTGTGAGTAAGCCAAGCTGGTAAACCTGCTGCAACAGTTTTACTTGGTAGCAGAGTTACGGTTAGGTTCTAGTTAGTTAGGTAGAAATTTGTGTATTGAATTATTGATTTATGTATTAACCAAACCCCTAAGTATATTTTTATGTTGTCTGGAAATTCCCGGGAATATTGAATAGCAGGTGGTAAATGGATGCCATACTGCAGTCAGGTTACTTGCCATGATGAAGAAAGTGTGAAAAGGTTTGCAGAACTTGAAGCACTGATTTAGGGATTATTTTCTTTGCTTAAAAGTGAGAGTGATTGGTAGCAAAGGAGTTCCCTGGTGAAACTTTGGGCTTATATCACCTAGCAAGGGTAATACTGAAGGAGTTGCATGTTCTTTGATGCTTGAAGTGAAGAGTAAGCGAAAGAGATTTTACTCATAGTGTGTGAAGGGTAAGTGGAAGGTTTTACTCGCAGCAAACATATGTACTTTTTGTTTTGAATTTAGTAAATCAGGCACAGTAATAAATGTTTCTATGTTAGTAATTAATGAAATCTGTGTGTAAAATTGTACGGAATTAGGTTTTGCATTATCTTGTAAAAAGAGGGGTCAGTTGTGGGTGCTACACTGACATCACTGAGAGCCGCGCTGGGATTGGTCGAGGCAGCGGGTGTGTAGCTGATAAAAAATTGTAAAGGAGGAGTCAGTAGAGAGGAGCGATACTGATGTCACTGAAAAGCTTCACAAGCATTGGTTAAGTGAATAAGCAAAACAGAAGTTGATTGGTCACTAGAATAAAAGACGCTCTGGTATTGAGGAAGCATTAGAGTAAAAGCAAACATCTAATTAGTCATCAAAATAAAAGCCCCGATAATATTAGACAGTGGGATTTGTACGTGGAGACACAATCTAACTATAATAGGGACTTGTCCAGATAAAAGATTTATAGGGTTTGCCCAAAAACAGTATATTAAAGGAAATTCACATACAATGTACGGAGAAAAGAGAAAAATGTCATTGATGTAGAAAATTAAAAATTATTTAAAAAAGGATAAATCCATTAAAACTGAAGAAAACCCTCAGAAAACCCCTGTATCATACATGATAATAGAGAGGGGCTATCATACCTGTGTATGGCTAGAAAATTGGATAGAATATACAAAAGATAATGTAGTGTTAGCATTTCCTGAGTTTGGAACATTTAATGGGAGAATTTTACATAATTTAGAAATTAGCATGAATGAGTTAGAACTAAGACCTAGATTGATCCAGTACGAAGCTTTAGAAGAATGGGAAACTAAGGCATTTGAGCTTGATAGATCACAAAGCAACAGGAACCTGAGTAAATTTCATCCTAAATTTCGAGATAGTCAGATGAAACAATGGAGACAAGCCATGGTGGTGGAAGGAATATATCCTGTACTAATGACAGAAGAACAGACAGGAAGTAAATGTACAGAGAAAATAAAACATTTAGTGATAGGTAGTGGAGATTCAGAAGATGATTATTTTGAAGATATTTTATCCACCTTACCAAGAAGAGTTAAATAGAATTACCCCTAGTGCCCCGATTCTAAAAACACCTTTAGTTCCATGGGTTGTAGACAAGACTACAAGGATACTTGAAAGGATACTTCAAGAAAAAGAAAAGGAAGCGATAAATAAAAAAAGAAGTGAATTAATTCAGAAAGTAACCCAGCTGAACACAAATCCTGAAGCACTAACGCTACCCGTAACTAAAGGTCCTGTTGTTCCCTATTATGGGAATAAGCTAAATTGTCCTAAAACACCTGTCATGACTACACCGATCATGCAACCCCAAAAAGAAAATATAATAATTGATGATCAAGCCAGTGAATGTGAATCAGTAATTTCCTTAATGGATTTGCCAATAAGAGAGCAAATAAATGATTCACCCAGAAAAGTCACACCAGGTTGTTCGAAAGAAGTGCGAATTGAGACATTTACAGGAATGAAAAGTACCACAATGGTAACCCCAGAAAAAATAGGAAGATGGACACAAGAGATAGATAGACCAAAACCCCAACCAAAGATATTAGATATATTTAAATTAAGAGTGGAATTGGAATAGATGAGAGCTGGGTATGTAGGAATGGATAGATTAAACACCTTTAGTGAGGAAAAGTTGCTATTCAAATGCAGAATCATCACCCGAAATACAAATATATTTCATGAGAGATTGATGAATTTGGCCTCAGAAATTAGAATAGACATAGGGAAATCCAAAGTATTGCAGAAACCAAATAGAGCAGAATTTTCAGATAAGGATTTAGAAAACATGAATGTGTCAAGAAGAAAATTACAGATAAAATAGTTGTTGACACTTGCAAAAATGGGGAGATTTAGATAGATTGAAAATTAGGTGGACAAAGAAAATGGAAGAAGCACAGGTGAATCGAATGACATCTGAGTATTTAATGAAAGAAACAGAAAGGGTTGAGAGACTGTGTCCAATGATAGAAGTTCCAGGAGGAGGTTCTTTACATTTCCCATGGACCCGACAAGATATTTTCTCTTTAAAAAGGATTTCCCAAAGTTGAGAGAAAAAACAGTAGAATGGTACAGGCAAGTTGAGTAGTTTGTGAAAGTTTCAAAAGTTTTGTTAAAGGACTTAGATCTATTCGATATAGTTGTACCTGTCGATTTGTGGACAGAATGTAAAATTACAGTAGATTGGCCTAATGATGAGTACTCGAGGGATGGAAAGACAGGAGCCCTGTCAGAAGAAAATATGAAAAAATGTAATCAGGTAATCACTTTCCTGAAAGGGAAGATACCCCCAAAAGAAACTGATTGGATAAAAATTGACAGAACAACCCAAGAAAAGGATGAGTAAGTACATGCCTACTATGAACGTCTTTTACAGGTGTTCAAGCAGTACAGTGGGTTTGAGAATATTGGAGACAAAGACATGACACATTTCATGTATCAGTTTGTGTCTGAGTTAAGGTTGGACATATCGTAAATGATTAAGCAGCACATGTTGTGCTGGCAAGTGAAGCCTATCTCTGGTGTTGCCTAGACAATTTGTTTTGGTGCAATATATTGACGACCTATTGGTTGCGTTGAAAACCCTAAGTGACTGGGTTACTGATTCAATTGCTATGCTAAATCATCTAGCTAAAGGTGGACATAAAATGTCACCAGAGAAATTACAGTTTTGCAAACATTCTGTCAAATATTTGGGACACCAAATAGAAAGAGGAGTTAGGAAAGTGACCACTGAAAGAATAAAAATATTAAGACAAATGCGAATACCACAGACCCAAAAAGTAATAAGGAAGTTTCTTGGAGTCGTAGGATATTGCAAGCAGTGGATTGAGGGATTTTCATTACTGGCCAAACCCTTCATACAAATGACCAAGAAACGTGCAAAGTATCCAGGAAAGTGGGATGATGGGATGATGAAAGTATGACGGCTTTCTTAAAGTTACGGAACTGTCTGTGTAAAGCACCTGCTTTTGGTATGCCAGACTACTTGAAAGACTTTGCATTATTCTGCTACGAGGAGGTAATTGTGCACTCTCAGTCCTAACCCAGAGACATGGCCTAATGCGACATCCTGTGGCATATTTTTTCTGCTACTTATGACCCCGTGGCATCTGCAGTGCCAGGTTGTCTAAAAGCTGTAGCTGCAATGAGCAAATCAATTGTGATGGGACACCCTGAAAAAGAGTACGTCCTACATTCACATGAAATTCTGTTGACTAGAACACAAACTCAGTATCGTACTCCTAGTCGATGAGTGATTTATACTAGGGGCTGAAAACAAGACCATAGCTAGGTGTGCAGTTCTAAACGCAGCTACCTTGTTGCCTGATCCTTACCAGGAAGAGGTAAAAGATGAAGTCAAACATGAATTTCTCAATGTTACTGAACTCAGTACCAAACTCCGACCAGACATACAGGAAGAACCCTTGAAGGATGCAGAACATGAGCTCTTTGCAAATGGCTTGTTTATGCGCCATAAAGAAGGAGGATTGAGTGCTGCTTATGTTGTGTGTACATTGGCTGAAATAGTCGAGGCATCCTATTTACCAGGAGTCAAGTCTGCACTAGTAGCCAAATTGATAGCTTGGAAAGTAACCATTTACACTGATAGTATGATTATGGGGTTGTGCATGGCTTTGGCCAGCTCTGGATGCAGAGGGATTTCATAACTTTTTCAGGATCCCCTATTAAAAATGAAAATGTTGTAAAATAATTGATTGAAGCAATTTCAATTGCCAAAAGAAGTGGCAGTGGTCAGGGGTGCTGCTCACCAGTCAGGATATAATCATGTGACAGCTGGTAATTGATATGCTGACAAGGTGGCAGGGCATTTCCACCTGATAACTCTAGGCACCGAAACCTGAATTTGAGGATGCTGAAGCTTCTTTCTATGATGTTTCTTGTGCAACAATGTGCATGGTTGTATGCCTTTTGTGAATCAGTCTGCGGATTGCCAAATGGTGTCTTCAACCACTTCTGTTGGCCATATTCTTGATCAGCTGTAAGTGGAAAGTAAGATAAATGTGTTACCTTTTTTGACAATTCAGCAGCGGTGCCTCCTCCACATGAGCTGAGGAGCGTCACCCCACTGCTTTCTCGCAATACGAGAAGCAGAAACATAAAATGGTATTATCAATGCTTTTACACAATACTACACCCCCTTATGATATGTCTCCAAAACATCTAAAATTAGTTTCATCATGTACAATCTATACAACCAGAAAATGTCTAACCTCTTGTAATTTTAGTAATGGAGAGTTGGACATTTCAGTACAGGTATCAAAGGTATGTAAGAGGTGTAAGTGTGGTAAAAGAACACTCATGCAGTACTGGTTCCAGTACTCATGATTGATTTTGAAACATACCATCAATGTGGTTTTGAAGCAGTGAGAAGGTCTAACATGTTTGATATCTGAAAATATTGCTTACTTCTATGTAAATCTACAATAGCTTTCTCCATACATTTCGTAAGGATATTTCATTTGTGGCATTCTAAATCTATCTAAAACACAATTTCATATTTAAGCTCAACTTACACATAGGACACATTGGGGGAGGTTTCAACATTTTCAGCTTCTTTGATTTGAGCCTCACTGATGTCCATCCCAACCACCTTCTTGAAATGAGAGGCCAATATACGTGTGCTCTGCCCAGTGCCACAGCCAACATCCACTGCCAGCTCAAATGGCTTTCCTTTCTGTTAAAAGATGACAGATTAAAGAACATTATTTTAGCGAGGCTTGTTCTAAGCAAAATGTACATTCTGCAAGGCCACTTTTCGGTAGGTTTATATCAATATTTATATTTTAAATTCTTAGAGCAATTCCTCCTAACATTAATGAAAAGCTGCTGATGATCAATGTGATCTCTCAACATTCTAAAATGATATGCTAGGTAATTGCAGACACCATCTCCATAATTTCATGCCATGTTCCTCTATTCCAGAGATATGTTCTTTTATATTTTCTTTATTGGATTAAAGAGTAAGGAACTTCTGAAACCCACTTTTGAAGGCTGTGATCGAAGATAACACCTTGCCAAGCATATGCGGCCCTACATGAATAAACTGCCTTTAAAGATTTGCAAACCACGATCAAGCTAAAAATGGCATGATTGATGTACAATGTTGTTGCAGGGATTCTGCTCAGAAACAGAATTATGCTTGGGATCACAGGACTTCAGCACATAGGGATTAAATTACCTTACAACATCAGCACCAATGGCCCCAAATCCAAGCTAACTAATAGTGCTTTACCTGCCTCCTAACCGTCCAGAGGGACAGGCAATTAGCACCTCAGAACACAACACTCCGAACTCTCTCAGGAGTCATGGTAACAGGTCATCACTTTGCGTTCTCTCACTCACACATGTCCACAATAAAAGGAAAGAGACACATAGAAAACGTACAATATTTATTGAAACAAATGTGTTCAATCATGTAAAAACTGTGCAGGAAACATATATAAGTAAATAACATGACTAACTCAATCAATAAACTGTACACAATAAAACGCTGTGTCTTAGGATCTAAAACAAATTTAGACGAATCCATATCTCCAGACATGAGAGAAATATGTTGTTTAACTGCAGACAGTTTGGAATGTTCAAATCACTGTTGACCCATGTTGGGAGCCGAAGTAACAGGAATTGGGCCTCTTTGCCTTAAACCCCAGTATGGAATTCACAAAATGAGGATGATAATAACCACCCATGAGGATCTGAAAGTGTGGAATGAAATATGCCATTCTGCAACATGCTATTCAGTGGCTCTCCAGTATAATTTGTCATATTTAGCCAATTTTCAAATCGGGCATTAGAAGAAATAGGGGGTGCATTGTTTTCATACATTTTTGCAAATCCTAGAAATGTGATCTGTTGAACAGTGTCAATCAGGAGAATCATTTGTGTAAACATCAAACAGGCTTGGAACAGGGTTTCTGTTTCCTATAGGTGCCAAGGTTTGGCACCCCACATCGAATGCATTTAAATTGTGTCCTTCCAGTAGTCATAGCCTTTAATGGTTAATTGTGTGGCAACAGAAGCAGTATATATGATCTTCGTTTAAGTAAGCAGAGATTTTTTGGGAAGAGTAGGGGCTAATTTAAAATAATATGACATTGGGTCAGATGTATCATGTCCTGTAAAATAGGTACATTTGTATTTATGTATTTTAGAACTCCCTTGTGGGGTTGTGGAGCAACGTTTCCAATGAGTGATATTAAAAATGGGGCGCTGGACAGTAGAATGATGCATATAGTTATGTCTAAAATGATGGTAAAATAACATTTCTCCATATATCGCAGAATTCATGCACAAAACCTTTGACTCAAAAACCGTTTCATATTCTAGCTCATATTGTAACCCAGGTAGTATTATATCACCCATAGACACATAACACATCCAGAAAAGGAAAAAGTAAATATAGCAAGTAAGAGCATTAAGGACTTTGCCGTAGCCATAATCCTGAAGATCAATGAGTTTGCTACAACCTACTAGTGCGCCAAGCAGCCACTGGTGCCCATATCTTCATCCCCAATTCTCTTAATTTTTTACCCTTGAGTTGATACAAAGCCGCCTCCACATTATGTATGCCCAATAATCTGGATAACCACATTTGAAAGGTTGGGGCCTCAGTATCTTTCCAAGATGCTGAAATTAAAATTCTGAGTACAGCTGTGGAGATAAAAATTAAAGCTTCAGTCTCAGTATTTAATTTCAATTGACTTTGGCATCCTATAATCATGAGTGTCGGAGACAAGGTTATCTGAGCATCCAGCAGTCCTGACCAGAATGATTCAATCTCTATTTTGATTGATTCTAGTTTCTCGCAATGATAAAACATATTGATAATGTCAGCTGGGCCTTTGCAGCATCTGGGACAATTACTGTTCTCCCTCTTGCCCCAATCATAGAGTTTAGAAGGGGTATAATAGAGATTGAATAATGTTTTAAAGTGTTGAGCTCTTAAATTGGAGGAGCGTAGGAATCTTCTATCCATTTCTAGGGCTCTGTCCAGGTCAATATCCGGATCCTCCAACTTTGAAGCCCAGGCTGCCTTGGTTTTGCCCATGTCGACCTGGGATTCCTCCAAAAACAGCCTGTACACACCATTAATTCTAGGTTCACCCACCTTCAGATAGTCCAAAATCTTGCACCTCTCCCTTAAGATAATTCGGGGCCTTATTGATCTGATTGTACTGACCACCTGAGGATATTTATAATCTTGTATACCCTGGAGGGAGTACCTTTGTCTTAATTCTTCCAGAGTTCTGCACTCATCCCTGACAATAACTTGCCCCAGTGTCAGGATACCTTTTCCCGCCCAGTGTCTCCAGGACCCATCATTACTTAAATTAGGAAAGAGACCAGAGTTCCAGAGTGGGGTGTGGTGATTATATTTGGAGATTGCCAGTGCTTTCCGAGCTGCTGCCCTGACCCCCCCATATTCCTTCGAGTGTCTTAAGTCTTGACTTGCTATAATATTTCCTTTCTGTTCTCCTTAACAATACCCCGGTAGCCTCGCTGCCAAGTAGTAATTCAAAGATAGATGGAATTGCGTCTTGTCTTCTCGGGGAGTTTAAGCTGCTTCCCACTGGTTTAAATAAGATAGCCATCTGCGTAAGTAAACAGGACCAATGATAGTATCTGACGTTTGGCATTCCCAGACCACCCCTTTCCTGAGGCAGAGACATATATTTCATGGATCTTCTAACCTTACTGTATTGCCACAAGAAGTTCATAAAGATGGATTTTATTTCTTTAAGGATTTTCCTCTCTATTTTAAAGGGGATCGACGGAAATGTATATAACACCTTGGCGAACATAGTCATTTTGATAACATTGGCGCGACCAATTATTGAGAGTTTTAGCGTGTCCATTCTTTTCAGATTCTCCCTCATGGATTTCATGAGAGGAATGAAATTGTCTCTAATTATCAACTCCAGTTGTGCATTGATCGTTATCCCCAGGTAAACCACAGAATCAACAGATCTGGAGTCTGACTTGTTTATGTTCTTGGAGCAGAGCAACTGTGTCTTACCCACATTTAGACGATAGCCTGATTGTCCGCCAAATTTGCTCGTAGTACCCACTACTTCTCGCATAGCTGCTTCGGGATCAGTGGTAATGACAGCTAGATAATTGTCATATGCCAAAATTTTTGATTGAAATCCATTCGTAACTACCGGTTTAATTGCAGTGTTGTTGATTATTTGGCGTATTAGAGGATCAATATATAGTGCGAATAGAATGGGTGAGCATGGGCATCCCTGCCTTGTCCCCCTTGTGATAAAAATCTTATCTGAGCTCTCACCCATCATTTGAATTTTCACCACTGGGGTGGAATACATAGCCTGAATAGCCTTCAAAAACCTTGGTCCAAACCCCCTTTCGGCAAGCACACTTCACAGGACTTCCCATCTGATGCGGTCAAAACCTTTCTCCACATCTAGGAGGATCATTGCAACCCCTCCCTCCCCGGCAGCATGGATATGGAACAACGTAATAGCTCGTCTGATATGGTCTGAGGTTCCCCTACCAGGAATAAAACCATGCTGCCAGGGAGAGACCAGGGACCAAATGATCCATCCCAAGCGGGTTGCCAAGATCTTAGCGTATAATTTATTGTCCACATTTATTAGAGATATGGGTCTATATGAACCCGGATTTTCCGTGGGCTTGCCTTTTTTATGGAACACCACTATATTGGTGTTCATCCATGACTCAGGGATTAAACCTGTATTTATAACCCCGTTGGAAAGGTCTAACAGAAGTATAGATGTTTCTTCAAAAAAACTTTTGTGGAACTCTCCACCATGCTGTTAAATAAGTTTAATATTGCAGGACACAGACACTCCCTTTGACTCCAATGAATACCAGGGCCCTCTGGCTTGAACCTAAAAATTCCCTTTGCTTTAATTTTTCATCAAGTCTACCGCATTGCATCATGGAGTATGTACGTTTTAAAGGATGGTGATCATCCCATAAAGTATCATGAAACAACAACTATGAAGTCAGTGAGTGTGTCTTCAGGGGACAGGGGCTCTTCTTGGTATAGTCACCAGAGAAGGATCCCTAAAGAAGTGATATAATAAAGTGGAGAACAAACGTCATGCCTACATACTTGAATGCTATGGGAGATGAGTGTAGGGTGACTTACAAGTTAATCGCTCCTTATCACCCTCAAGGAAATCATCATGTGGAGAGGATCAACAAAAGACTAAAGACCTGATTATAGTGTCTGGGAAACTTCATAGGAAGTGAAATGTTCAATTACCATGCCTTTATTTGTCTACAGGGAGATAACTCAAATGGAAGTGAGATTGATCTATTTTAAACTTGTGTATGGGCACCCTGTTAGAGGTCCTTTAAGTCTAGTATGAAAAACTTGGGAGTAACCTCTTAAGGAACCCACACAGGAAATAGAAGACTATATTCTAGGCCAGCGTTCCGGCAAGGCAGAGTACATGAAGAAGGCTACTGAAAACCTAGAGGCCATCCTGGATCTTGTTAAGCACTGGTTTGACAAAAAGCGTCCTTGGTAGAGCATACACCAGGTCAAATAAATGTGGATGGTAGAGTATGTGGCTCCCAGGGCCCTCTGGAACAAGTGTACTGGATCCTACACAGTGCTGAAGAAGATGAAAGATGCCACCTACTTAGTGGACCTGGGCACTCTCAGACACGCCCCCAGCGTGGTGCCTGCGAACTGGTTAAAACCACACTGTCACAGGGCACACATGACTATGCTCATAGTGAGTGATTATTGAGAAGAGAACAAGAGGGAACCTTTCCTACACCCCTTTTCCAGTTCTGCTAAGGATGAGTCAGTCAAGAGAGATGCCCTCTCTCCCACTCTGAATGAACAGTAACAAAAAGCCAATTCACGCAGAATACTTGGAAAAAAACAATGATGTATCTATGACATGGGCACTGGTGATATTCCAAAGAAAGTACTGTAGATTGTCAGATAATTAAGGAAGAAGTTGACAAGATGTTGGACCTAGGGGTGACTAACCCCTCCAGTAGACCCTGAACGAGTCTTGTGCTGGTCCCCAAGGCAAAACCGGGAGGGGTGTCAGAACTCAGTTTCTGTACAGGCTGCCCCCAAGATTCATGCACATCCGATTCCCACAGCTGATGCGCTTATAGACAATCTAAGGGCTGCTAAGTACCTCAGCACTTTTAGTCTCGCTTGGTACTGGCAAATTGCCATAATGGAGCACAGGAGAGGTCAGAATTCTCCATTCCTGAGGGCCAATTTCCATTGATGGTGATACCCTTTGGTCTGAGGAATACTGCTGCCACCTTTCAGAGCCTGTTGACAAGACTTCTGTCAGGATTGATGACAATCAGTGAAGCATTTCCTGATGATATAACTGTATTTAGCTCTACCTGACATACCACTAGACCCACCTAAGAAACATTCTGTAGGCTCTGCAACAGGCAGGCCTGACTATCAAGTCCAGCAAGTGCCATATAGAGCTGGACTCTGCAGTTTGCCTGGTGTATCTGGGCCACCTTGTTAAGAAAGGATATGTACAGCCTCTCCAACCCAAGATGTAAACTATCATCGCTTGGTTATCTCCTAAAGCACAGACTTCGTTCAAAGCCACTATAGATCTGTGAAAGGTTATGGTGTCATTATTGCCCCTGACAGAACTCACTGCAAACAGCTCAACTGCCCAGGAATTTTATTTACACTGAACAATGTCAAAATTGTTTTAAAAGTGTGAAAGAGGAACTATGCACAGCACCTGAACTCAAAGCACCTGACTTTAGCAGAGAGTTTGTCATCCTAACAGATGCTTTGAAGCATGGATTTGGTGAAGTATTATCATAGTTGATAGATGAGAGCCAGGACAAAACTGTTTCCTTTTTTAGTAGGCAACTTCGACGATAACAGAAGCATTGGAGTGTCATTGAGAGGGAAACATTTGCTATCATTTGGTAGCTGAAGAAGCTGAGATCCTACCTGCTTGGGGATCAGTTCAAGGTTCAAACCAACCACAGGTCTCTCAAATGTCAAATTCAGATGACATGGAATGGGCTTTACAGGGGAATATAGACCCTGGACTGACCATACCAATGCAGATGGCCTTTACAGGTTCTGCGATGATGAGAACAACCAGAGGAAACATTAGTTTATCCACACCTTTTATCTGGAGGGGGGCATGTAAGACAATGAATCTTTTGGCATGATCATTCCCATTTTATTAACTGATTCTGTAGGTTGTTAGGACTATCGGCACAGAGGCCCTATTATCAGTCCCCCGTGTATGTGCTCTGACCCCTACAAACTTTACAAATTGGTTACAAAGTTTATGTGGCATATTTAAATTACCTGTCAATCCCTAGTATATGGTATCCAGTTGCCCTAGGACCTGTAAGCTAAACATCATTAGTGGCCTACCAACAAAAGAGTGACAATCCAACGCATGGCTCCTGGCCTGCTGTTTTAAAACTGCAAGTTTAACTTTGCCAAATAAACCTGTCATTTTGATATACATAAGTCTTTCTTAAGGTGGGTTCTAAATACCAATAGGGCATTGTGCATAGAAAAGTAGGGCTGATGCACTTACTTTTTACTTGTCTTAGCAGTGAAAAATCTCAAGAGGAATTTTTCACTGTGGCAAGGCTGGCTATCCCATAGATAGAAAAGTACTGATTTACATTATAATACCTGATAATGCATAACTTCAGTTTGGAAATAGCTAGAACCATGATACAAGGACTACAATTGATAGGAAGTTGAAATCCATCCTAGGAGCTGACTTAGATTTTAAATTACTATTTTTTTGCTTAAACCTATGTCAGCCTTTCAATAGATAATCCACAAATGTCAGTAAGCAACCTCCTTGCCTCCTGTAAAATGTAAATTGTAAATTGATACTTGTATAGTGCACTACTCACCCGTAAGGGTCTCAAGGCGCTTGTACGAATACCGCTGTGGAACCCATCCTGGCTTTCCCTGTGAGGCGTCCACTCCTGGACACCCCCAAGGTGGAGGCCAGGCATCCTTAGCGTTGTGGGGGCTGTTGTGGAGATTAAGCAAGCTATTGCCCAGAGTTGCAGAGTGGGACTCCATGATTGGAATAGGCATTGAGGCGAGAATTATCAGGTCTGTGGAATTTTTGAGCCCAAGACCCACTGAGGCGGGGAATAGAACCCTGGTCCCGGGCTAGACCTCTGCATCAGGGTCTGCCGCTCTAATCATTGAGCCACACTTCATCATTGAGCCAATGTCAGGAAGTGTAAGTGTAAGTGGTTTCCAGAAAAAGGACCAAGAGGGAGGGTAGGAGATGTGACATTCTGGCAAGATGGTGCAGGGAAGGTCACAAGCTCCAAAGGGCCATCCCCTGTCACAGGTAGATGCAGTTCAGACTCAGGACTACTCCTACTATTGTCCAAGTTGCCAGAGTGTCACCAACATCAGTAGGGAGAAAACCTGTTTTAGAACTGGTTTATAAGCGAAGTTTTCCCATTTCCCTATATACTTTTCATGGGTGTGCCCAGAGCTCTGCACAAGTGAAGAACAGTTCTGTCATTTTAGTTTCAGGTAGAGAGGGTCCTGTGATATTTTTAACAGTACAACACACACATTTGACAGTAAACACACAGGGAATTCCACAATAGTAGGTAAGGGCACCCTTAGGAGCTTTTGTCCCATTGGTTAGGGAGTGACCAGTAGTTTCCACTAACCACAGGTTGGCAGTGAGCATAACAGTGGCACCCTCAGTACTCACTCAGAAGACCTCTGGTGAAGAAGGAGAGCACCTGCTTTTGAATCCGTGGAGACACCCCCCAACTGCTAGATCTGCCCCTACTTATACTAAGGACAAAAATAGAAGAGTAGACTCCAAGGTCCACTGGGCTAGACACCTGTTCAGATCCAGGAGCACAAAAGCTGCAAGAAGCCCAAAATCTCTGCTAAGCCCAGCTGAGCATTACTAACTTGATTTGACCTTGACCTTGCCAATGGCTTCAGAAATATTGAGTCCTTACCCCCACATGGTGCTCAAAGCGCCATGGAGCCTTTGCTGTTGTTATAGTGTACTGTTTCTCCATCAAAAACATTTTCTAAAATTTCTGCAAAAAGAACTAGAGGATACCAATGGACCACCGCTGAGCAGCAGCTGCAGATTGCCAATTTCTGGCTAGACACAACATGATGGTATGCCCTGCTGAAAGGATCCTGACTTTCAGAACAGTTTCATAGTCTGAACTTAGAAAATGTCACTGGATCCAGCACTAAGCAGTATTCTGCTGATGCTTCATCGTCACTTGCTTGGAGGTATCCCACAGTCAATGTGAATATACGTGAACTTCCTGCTACAGCCAAGGCTCCCACGGATGTCCTGTGCTTCACCTAGATGCCATCAACAAGTCCCTGTTAGGATACAGTTGACACCCTGGTCCACGACTGACAACATCAACAAGGACATTTCTCCCAAAAAATGTTTAAGTCTGAAGATAAACTTATTAGTGGGACAAAAGTGGTCCCTGTTTTAGATACATGTGGATTGCTAATCATGCTGCACAGATTATGTTAGAATATGGTAAGGAGTCTTCGATATTTGAAAAATTAAAACATGTAAGCATTTCACCTCAGTCTAGGCCACTGTAATTTTGGGATTTTTCAGCTGCAGTTTGTTTCAGATGATAAGGAATTTGCTACATAATCCATCATCTGCTGGATAATCTGCAGATTTTAACAAAAATAAAACGGTTTCTAGCTCAAACTGCTCAAAAGTTACAAACAAATTTGGAAACTGGACCAGGAAGTAGTAGAGCACTTTACCTGAGTTTTAGAAATAGGGGTCTCTAGTTGGCTAATGTAGGTACCTTTGACCAAGTAGGGGCCCTCACTTCTAGTCAGAGTAAGGGGGCTACACTCCTAAAATAACCCCTGCTCACCCTCTCGGTAGCTTAATGGCACAAGCAGGCAGGCTTATCTCAGAGGAGGCAGTGTGCAAAGCATTTGTGAACACATACAGTAATACAAGGAAAACACTACAGATGGACACCCCACCTGTTTAGAAAAATAAGTCATCTTTCTCTAGATTTACCACAAGACCAAACAACAAAAATCCACAATACAGTATTCAAAAATATGACTTTCAAATGGTAGAAATAACTTAGTTCAATGTAGATGGTAAATGTGCCACTTTACTCTCAAAGTACCCTGAATGAGTAATGCAATATAATCAAAAAAAGTTCAAAGAGACGGTGATATGTAAGTTCCTTGCTTTGGGGGAGGTGATGTGTCAGTTCCTCACCAGCGAGGAAGGGATGCGTTGATTTCTTACTGTCTCCTGGTTACACTGCAACAATATGGTGCCTCAATACGATGTGACAATCCAGTGAGATGTGACAAGATGGCATCTTTGATGCGATGGGACAACTTGGATACGTTGCGTGTATGCAAGAAAGACGTGCTGAGAAATCAGTTGTTTTTAGAGCTGCAACAGGCCCTGGGACTTGCTAATCCAGTGATGCTAAGGCAACCTGCCCGGCGGCAGCATGCTTCTCCGGCAACGCAACACGTTTCTTCGGCGATGAAACGGCAAACGACTGTGGCACGCTTCTTCGGCGATGCAACAGCAACAGCTGCGGTGGCGACACGCTTTGTTGTGTGTCGATTTAGATACCGTATATAGGTTTCCCGATTTATGACCTTATATAGGCACAATTCGCATTGCCCATATTTAGGCATAGAAATCCTACCCTTATTTAGGCATTATTCATGCTAACCAAATACAGGCATGGCTAACTACATCCTTCCATGTAAGTCACAAAGAGTTCTTGGAAAACCAGACTCTTAAGCCTTTAGGACTTGCTTGAACTATTGATTTCTCCAAGAACTCATTTATTATGCATGAACATCTATTCCTTAGGGGTTCATTCATGGCGTTCTTCTGCCCGCCTTTTACGTCAATACTGGCATTCCTAAACACCTACAAGGTATAAATATACCTTCACTCGCCATGGAAAACCATGTTTCGGCTGCATACTTGTTTCTAAGGTATGGAGTGGACTAGAACCTAGAGGGACTTTTGGCAAATCTTGGTAACACCAATGCAAACTATAGCCAAACTAGACTATAGACCGACAGCATCTACTTCTTACCTCGTACTACACTTAGGTTAGGTACACTGGGGTAGAACTAGCTAGAAGCACCAGATGAGTATTCACATTTTAGCCTGTGGTATTTATATGTGTATTTTTATGAATATATGTCATAGCTGCAGACCATGCTATTACAGTATTATTTTATCTTACTGCTAATGCTGTCTTATTATACTTCGCATTCTGTCTTACGATTGTAGCAGTTCATATCTTTTACACGAGAAATAAGACTGTTCAAGAAACCCTTTTTATTGAAATGCCCGTCTATCTATTTCTGTGTAAACTCTGTAGAATCGAAGCATGCATGATTGACTGAGTGAAACTGTTATCCATTTTTTTCCACGATTGTGAGAGTGTTCCGATTCTAAGGGAAACAAAGTTGTCATGTTTATGCTTGTTTATTCGAGAAGTTTCTAGTGAACACTGAGTTAGCTGGCACACACCAGTAATTACTTTTAATGTACTCGATAGAGACATACTGACCTCAGTCTTACGTCAAAACTATAGTGTATATTATTCTAATGTGCAGAGCCTATCAGGGAAATAGGAACTACACTACAGCTTCTTTCTCATTGCATCGTACTTCCAGCTCCCAGTGGCACGCAGTCTATAGAGGTCTGAAAACATCATCCGCTCGCATTCAGCTAGATTGCAATCTAGCTGAATGGGAGCGGATCTCCACACCCTCCATCCAAGGACTTTGCCTTCTTGACCATGGGGTCTGACCTTTTGGCAACCCTCCAGGCTGAGATCTCTCCTCCTGCCTCTCATACCCCCTACTTCTAGCTGTCTTGATAAAGACCCGCCGCGACCTTCAATTGGGGCACACTAGGGTCGAAACGTCGACGCTTTACCACTGGTCCAGACACTCCAGGAACATTTACATGGACTTTTTGTCTCCTTGAAGAAGAATTAAGACTCTGGCCAACCCTATTCCCTGTATATATTTTGTATATATGTGTCACTGTATTTGATGCACTGAGCACTTTGTTCACCACCAGTCACATTCCCTACACTTATGTTTTGTTTAATGGTCTGATCATCATTTATTGCAACTATTGGCATCACTGAATGGAAAACAATTCAGATGTAACATGTTTGCGTTTTATTAAATATAAAGCATTGCTGGAAATCAATTCCTATTTCTCCATATATCATTGTTTCAGAGAGTTTGTTTTTAATATGTATTGAGCGCACCATGCCTTTCTCAAAGCGATTGTTTTCACCCAACAGAACCACCTTTGTATTCAACCACTATGGTAATAGGTAGCCTTGCAATAGTGAAAAACAAGATTAGCTGTAAATCACTACCAGGGCATACCACACACACCACGGTATGTCCTACCTCTATCATACAATGCACCCTGCCCATAGGTGTACCTTGAGCCTACCTTAGGGGTGACTAACATGTAGAAAAGGGAAGGTTTAGGGACTGGCAAGTTGGTGCACTTGCCAAGTCGTCATGGCAGTCCCAGACTACACACGGGCTCTGCAATGGCAGGCCTGAGTCATATTTTACAAGCAGTTTCTGTAGGTGGCACAATCAGTGCTGGAAGCCCACCAGCAGCATTTGATTCACAGGCCTGGGTACTCATGGTGCACTGTACTAAGTTCTGACAAGTAAATCAAATAAGCCAAACATGGAGTCACTAATCATTAGAACAATTTACAACAGGAAGCACTTTGGTATTGAACAACAGTGGCAAGTCGCCGAAAGCATCTAGCTCAGCAAAAAACATAGCAAAAACAGGAGGCAACAGCGTAAAAATGGAAGGGAGACCCACGCCAATGGTGCCAGGTCTAACATGTGTCCCCTATAGCTGAAATGTGGGGAGAACTACCCACCCTCTTGAGAGTTCTCTTCACTAACGCAGAAAAATCTGGACAGACAATCAGCATTGGCGTGTTCTGTTCCAGGGCGGTGTTCCGCTGTAGGGAAATGGTCCACCTCAACAGCTTTGGATTCTCACCCCTCATCTGTATCAGCCATCTGAAGGGCCTGTGGTTGGTCTGAACCCGCAAGTGAGTCCCAAACAAGTATGGTCTCAACACTTTCAGTGCCCAGACCACAGCAAATGCCTCACACTCAATTGAACTCCACCTCTGTTCCCTTGGAAGTAACCTCCTACTAATGAAGGGTACAGGTTGGTCTAGGACCTCCTCATTCTTCTACAAAAGTACAGCCCCCACACCATGCTCTGAAGCGTCTGGCTGTACAATTAATTATTTTGGGAAGGTGGGCATCCGAAGCACGGGCGCCTTGCACATGGCATTCTTTAGGGCATCAAAAGCTTTCTGACAGGTGTCTGTCCAGTTCACTCTCTTGGGCTTGACTTCCTGTCAAGGGTGCAACAATGCTGCCATACCCCTTAACAAACCTCCTGTAGTACCCTGTGAGCCCTAAAAAGGCTCACACCTCTGTCTGGGTCTTGGGGGTTCCCAATCCAGGATGGTATCGATCTTGGGCTGCAGGGGCGCCACACGGCTGTTCCCATCGTGGTGTTCCAAGTACACCACCGAACCCAGCCCGATTTGGCACTTACTTGCCTTGATGGTGAGGCCTGCCCTCCGCAGCACTATCAACACTTCCCAGAGGTGGAGCAGATGTTCTTCCCAACTGGTGCTGAACACTGGTATGTCATCCAGGTAGGCGGCACTGAAATCTTCGAGTCCAGCCAACACCTGGTTGACCAACCTCTGAAAGGTGGCAGGGGCATTCTTCATTCCAAAGGGCAAAACCCAGAATTGGTAGTGCCCATCTAGTGTTGAGAATGCTGACCTCTCTCTTGCCTCATCATTTAAGATGATTTGCCTATACCCAGACGTTAAGTCAAACGTACTGAGGTACTGGGCAGCCCCTAGCTGATCAATGAGCTCATCAGCTCTGGGTATGGGGATGAGGTATGGGTCACGCCTGGTGATTAAATTGAGTCCTCAGTAGTCCACACAGAACCAGAGTTTGTGTGTGGCACCAAGCGTGGCAGCCTTTGGGACCAGGGCCACTGGGCTGGCCCAAGGGCTATTGGAGAACTCAATCACCCTTAACGCAAACATCTCAGAGACATGATGCAAGCTCTCATCTTGTCCATCACTCTGTAAGTTTTGTGTTTTACAGGAGGACTGTCCCCAGTGCCGACATCATGGACGGTGCGTCAGTGACACCGTGAGTCAGGGAGACCAGATCATGAAACTTACCCATCAGTTTGCGACTGTCATCTTGCTGATCAGGGGTCATGACGGAAGAGAGGTTCACACTGTCCACTGACCCATCTTGCTCTTCTGCAGACAGTTTTGCTCAGTCTCCTCTTCCATTCCATCATCTGTCTCTAGGAGCGTGCTCACTTCGTACCTCTCCAAGTAGGGCTACTGGTGGTTTACATGCAGGACCCGCAAAGGGTTCCTAGGAGACAGCAAGTCCACCAAGTATGGGATATTACTCTTGCTCTCTACCACCTAAAAATGGTCCAGTTCACTTATCCTGGAGTGCACAAGCCTGCATGAGGGCCATGACCCACACCTTCTGCTCAGTCCAAAACTCGATCAGAGTGGCATTCTGATCATACCACGATTTGATCTCCTCCTGGCTAGCTTCCAGATTCACCTCAGTGAGTTGTCTGAATTGCCCATTCTGGTACCTGAAGGCCAGCATGTAGCTATTTACCTCCTTGGGAGGTTTACTGGGAGATTTCTCCCAGCCTTCCTTTACCAAACTCAGAGGTCCTTTTACAGGGTAACAATATAGCAGTTTAAAGGGACTGAACCCTAAGGACTTCTGTGGCACTTCTCTGTAAGCAAACAGGAGGCATGGCAAGAGGACGTCCCACTTAAGCCTCAGAGGTTCTTCAAGACCCATAATCATACCTTGTAGGGTCTGGTTGAATCTCTCAACCAGCCCGTTATCTTGTGGGTGGTAAGAAGTGTTGAACTGGTAGGTTACACTGCACTCTTGCCACATGGACTTCATATACTTAGATATGAAGTTGGTACCATGGTCCGACACCACCTCTCTGGGGAACCCAACATGGGAGAAAATCTCCATCAATGCACATCCCACCACAGGGGCCATCGTAGTCTGGAGAGGGATGACTTACAGGTAGCAGGTGGCATGGTCCACCAAGACCAGGATGAATCAGTTGCTCATGGCTGTTTTGGGATACAGATGTCCCACAATACCCACCCTTTCAAAGGGGGTGCTGACCACAGGGAATGGTTGGAGAGGAGCCTTGTGCTTCCTTCCACTCTTACCACTTGCCGGGCAAGTCTGACAGGTCCTGCAATGAGTTTATGAACTCTTGCACATTTGGGGTCAATAATAGTGGGTGACAAGCCATTCAAAGGTCTTGTCTTGCCCCGAATGTCCTGCTAAAGGCACATCATGAGCCAGAACTAGTAGAAAGGCTCTGTAGGGCTTGGGTACCACCAGCACACAGGCTAACCCAGGCTCACTAACCTTAGGCTCACTAAACAGGAGACCATTCTCCCAGTAGTTCCAATATGATCCAGACTGATCACTTGCTGTCTGGTTTGTGGCCTGTTGCCACACACCTACAAGAGAAGGGCACTTCCATGGAGGGGCCTCCTTCCTGCTCCCAATGGGTCAGCTCAGGCTGGTCCCCAGTTCAGCTACTTGTTCAACTGTATATTCCAGGACATCCCCCTCAAGGTCTGCCTCCTCCTGGACCGTGTGAACTTCAGGGGCCAGTTTCCCATGCCCCCTGCATCTTCTCTTTCAGGCAGGCACCTGGGCCACTCTTTCAGGCTCCAGGTCCTCTTGAAAATCATTTCTACCTGCCATGGATCGAGTGGTCACACACCCCCACTCAGGCAGACCCAACATCACCAAATGAGATCTGCTCTCCACCTTAGCCCAAGGGCAGCTTTCCAAATCATTGCATAGCAGACAGCCAACAGGCATGGCCGTCTCAGGTACTTGAAAGGAACCTGAGACTAAGCATGGGCGAATTTTGCGTATCTCGCGTTCGCGAATTTTGCGGATTTGCGAACTCGCAAATCCGCAAAATCCGCGAATTCTCGCGAATTTGCAGATTTTTTTTTTTTTGTGTTTGCGCGGGTTTCTGCGAGTTCGCGAGGGTTTTGTACAATGTCGCAAATTGCGAACTTACCTGTCGGGTCGCAAGTTTCGCGAACTTGTTGTTTCTACGTGTCCAGCCTGTTTGGGACACTCTTCTTCATCACTGCCACTCTCTGTCACCACTGCCACTCTCTGACTACTCATGCCACCCTCTGGCCCACCCATGCCACCCTCTGTTTCATCACAGCACCCTCTGGTTGTCCAGTCAGTGTACATTATTGTGGCAACAAGCACACCTTCCCTGCCTCAAGTGACCTGAATTAATTTGGGGCTGATTAATGTGTCACAGAATATTTTTTTAGCTGGCACCTGCTTCCTTAGTGCTTCCTGATTAGTGATCTTTTGAACTTGCTAAGTGCTTTCATTGTTGCAAAATTAGTTACAACACCTGCCCTGCCCCAACTGACAATAATGAATTAGGGGCTGATTAATGGATTTGAACCTCCAGCCTGGCTCCTGCTTGTCTCCCTTAGCTGTAATTCAGGACCTTTGTGGCATATGTGTAACTATTCTGAGGTTCAGAGCAGGGTCACATAATAGTTGCAACTGGCAACTGAACTCTGGAGGGGCCCCTCAGGAAGCACTACAGGAAATGGCTACTAATGATGAGCCTGAACTTTTGAACCTGGTAAGTAGTTTCAGTTTTGCTAAAATCGTATTTCTGCAATTTTGCACTTATTCGCGGGGCGCGAAGTTGTACTGGGAAGCCGCGAACTCACGCGAACAGTGCGAGCAAAATCCGCTGCTCGCGGATTTGCGGATTTTGCGGGAGATTCGCGAATCTCGCGGATTGCGAATTTACCGAAAATCCGCAAAATCCGCGAGCGAAACGGATTTTCCGCCCATGCTTACCTGAGACACCCCCATACTCAAAAGGAACCTGGGCCACCTTGCTGTGGCTCTCTGAGTTGGCAACTACAGGGTAAAATGCATGGGATATCACCTGCTTTACAGAAACCAGCCGACAACTGACAGCTTTCACACTGGCTCCGGTGTCTCTCAGAGCCTTCACCCTATGGCCATCGATGGTCACCCACTGTCTGTATTTCTGAGTTTTATCAGGAAGCTGGGTCCTAGGGACCATCTCACAGTCTCCGAAAGAGACTAGGGACATGTTATAGCCGTACTTTTTGAGCGCACGGCTACCCAGAAAGGGTGTCCCGGCGCTTTAGCAAAGAGGCCTGACAAACCAAAAAAAACCAAAGGCAGACACGCTACAGTCACGATGATTACTTGGTGAAGAGCACGGTCTTCAGCTCCTTCCTAAAAGCCAGGAGTCTATTAGCCCTACGGAGGGAGAGAGGGAGCTCGTTCCAGAAGCGAGCTGCCACATATTGGAAGGATCGACCACCCATCCGGACTCGTTTGGCCGCAGGCACCTCCATTTTGGCCAAGTCCGCTGAACGCAACGTCCTCCACGGAACATAGAAAGCAGTACGCTTCCTAAGGTAGATGGGACCCACCGAGTGAAGGGCTTTGAACGCCAATGTGAGGATTTTAAACCTAATTCTGCTAGAGATCGGTAGCCAGTGCAGCCTAGTTAGCAGCGATGAAGCAGTGGCTCTCCTTGGCAGGCCGAAGATGGCTCTGGCCGCCGAATTCTGAACAATTTGCAATCTAGACAGAAGATACTTTGGGAGGCCTGCAAAAAGCGCATTTGCATAATCCAGACGGGATCCCACAAGCGCCTGGACTATATTCTTACGGTACTGCAGGGAGAGCAGTGGGAGGAATTTCCTGAGCATCTTAAGGATGCCAAAACATTTCCCTGATAGTCCCAGGATGTGTGGACGGAAGGAGAGATCATCGTCGAACACAACTCCAAGATTTTTTACTTGGGAGGATTCCTTCTCAGGGGGGAACATGTCCTGAGGCCACCACGTCTTCCAACCAGGGTCAGGGGCACAGCCAAAAAAGAGCAGCTCAGACTTATCCGAGTTGCATTTCAGGCTGTGCCGCTGAAACCACGCAAAGACTGCGCTCAAGCAGTCTTTCATTCTGCCGCCGTCGAAAACCTCTCCCTTCCTGCAAGTGAACAGGAGCTGGGTGTCATCAGCGTATGAGATGACCCGGGCCCCAAATGCCTCCGCTACCTCCGCCAGAGGGGCCATGTATATGTTAAAAATGGTGGGGCTCAGAATAGACCCTTGAGGCAACCCCACCTCTAGCGAAGGCATTTCCGCGGAGAACGGTGGAGCCCAGATCACCTGTCGGCGGTCGGCTAAGAAGGATTGAAACCAGTTCAACACCATCCCCCGCAGTCCTATCTCCCTGAGTCTTAAAAGGAGACCAGCGTGTGGGACGGTGTCGAAAGCCGCCGACAGGTCCAGCATGACTAGCATAGCCTTTCCCCCCCCGATCGAGCGTCTCCCTGATGGTGTCCGTCACCTCTACAAGCGCTGTCTCCGTGCTATAATTAGCACGGAAGCCAGATTAGGAGTCATGAAGCAGTTTGTTATTCTCAATGTAGGTGGTAAGAGTGTGCTGAACATGTTTCTCCACCACCTTCGCCAGAGCAGGGAGGAGGGAGATCGGTCTATAGTTAGCCAGCTGTAAGTGGTCTAGCAAAGGCTTTTTGATCAGCGGCAGAATAAGTGCGTGTTTCCATTGGCAAGGGACCACCCCAGAGCTCAATGACAGATTAAGCAAGGGGTTCAGCAAGCTGTTTACAGCTGAAGCCACCTTGCCCAGGCATTTCGCTGGACAGGCATCCAAAGGGGAGCCAGATTGCAATCGGGATAGTAACTCAAGCGATGTTTCACAGGATAGCTGGGGAAAAACCGATAGTGTGGGCCCGGACTCTGCCTCTAAGGATGATTCCAACTTCAGCCCACACCCTGAGACAGCAGGATCCATTGAAGGGTCCACCGAAGGGAAGGAGTCCTGAATCTTTATGATTTTAGCCACAAAGAAGTCTGCAAGCTGCCTAATCCACTCTTCCGTATGCGAGTGTATACGGGCGCCTGCGACAGGATCAACAAACTCCTTCACAATTCTGAACAATTCCCGACTCATGTTATCGGCTTGGTCTATTCTATGCTCGAGATAATTCTTTTTAGCTTCAGCAATCTGTTTATGGTATAGCTTTATGACATCACGGTACTTAGTTTTCTCCACAAGATCGTACTTGCGCCGCCAAAGTCTTTCCGCCTTTTTACAATCTTGGCGCATTTTTCGTAGTGTGGAGGTAAACCAAGGAGCGGAGTCATGATGGGGGGCTGTTCTAGCTGACTTCAGTGGGACCAGCTCCTCAAATCTTGCCTGCAACCAGTTCTGGACCAAAGTTAGGTCGGCTTCTAGGTTCCCTGTCAGTTCACAAGGATGTTGACAAAGAGCATCGGAGAGCATGTCTGCTGTCACTAGGTGAAAAGCTCTAGATTGTCGAGTCCCGTCCTTCTGTATTCTTTGTTTAGTCCTAGACTCATGCTCTATAGAAAAGTTTATTAGGTAATGGTCTGACCATAGAACTGGGAGCGGTGGGGACACCACGATAGGCACCGTAGAGAAAATTACATCTAGCGTGTGACCTTTCACATGGGTGGGGCTGTCAATAAAAAGGGTAAGCCCCAACAGCGCAGTAATATCTCGCAGTTTGGAGGCTTCAACATCGGTTAGTGACATCTATGCGGGACTTCACCCACCTTGGGCACCCAAATCCACCCCCAGTGCTACATAAGCCATCTGCTGGGGTGGTGCACCAGTGAGTGCTGCATTTGCTTTCATGGGGCACTCTGAATCCCAGAAGCACAATTATAACATTTCCTGGGCCCCTTATGAACAGGATTATCTGTCAGCACCCCTGGCTTCTTCTTAGGGAGGCTGGGAAGCCTTCCATTGGTTCCCTTCAGGATTACTTTTTGGCCCTTTTTGGAACTTCCTCTGTTTACCCTTTTCCCCTCCACTCTTCTGCTGAGGACCATGCCCACTTTTGGTAAAGTCTCCCACATGATCCTTGTGGACCCGGGTACTAACCCAGCAGTCAGCCTCCTCTGCAACTTCCTAGGGATAGTCAGCTTACTATCCATCAAGTGCTGGTGTAGCTATGGAAAACAATTACTGGACAAGTGCTCCCAGGCGATCAAATCACCACCCAACCATCCAATACTCTGCAAAAAAAGACATATATTCCACCCAAGTACTTGACTCCAGTTTCTTACAATTTCTAAATCTTTGTCTTTAAAGCTCTGAGGTCAACCCATACCTGGTCACTAAGGCTTTCTTCTTGTTGACATAGAAATTCTGGTCCTCAAAGGGCAGGACTAACAAGGTGTCCCGTACATCACTGAGAAAGCGCCTCCACAACCCTGCTCCCCAATCCTTCTTTATATATTTTGGGATATATACTCTTGCTTCTTCAGACACTGATGTTGTGCTGCCACCAGAGGAAGTAATCTTTAAGCTCTTTGCTTTCATCTCCATCTCCCTCAGCATTCTTTCTTTCTTTCCCAAGACTAACTTCTTATTTTCTAATTCCATCTGACCACTTTTTTGAGCTTGGCTAGCTCCATTTCATGCATTGTTTTCCTCTCCATGTCCTCCAGCTCTCCTGGGGACAGGCCCTTTGAAGAAACACTGTTGCCTGTCTTAAACGTACTTTCTCCCCTCTCAAGCCCAATGGACCCTCTAGCTTCCCATCTGTATTCTCTGCCTCCTCCCTAGGCTCTTCAGGACGCTCAGTAGCATTTCTAGATTCCAAAAAGGCCCTCAGAGCCTTTTGGAACTCCTCCTCCTTGGTGAGGCCTTTCACAGAGATTTTCAATTTTCTACAGATGGTCTTAAGCTGTGGCACTGTGTAGGTATTGACCCTCTCTTCTTCAAATTGTAGATCCATAGATGCGTTGGATGTTGTTTTGCTCATGGTAACAAGAATTGGCAGTTCTTTAGGAAAAATAGAAGTCCCAAGGAAAAAATTCCACCAAAATGTATGTGGTCGCGTAATGGTCTGCACTCACTAGTAGTGCACACCAATCACTGTATATGAGTCACTAATGCAAGTCCAGAATCCTCACCGCTGACCACCAATGTTAGAAATGGGGGTCTCTGGTTGGCAGAGGTAGGTACCTTTGATCAAGTAGGGGCCCTTACTTCTAGTCAGAGTAAGGGGCAACACTTCTAAAATAACCCCTGCCCCCCCTTGGTAGCTTAGCATGAGCAGGCAGGCTTATTAAGCATAGGTGGAAAATCCGTTCCGCTCGCAGATTTTGCGGATTTTCGGTAAATTCGCATTCCGTGAGATTCGCAAATTTCACGCAAAATCCGCGAACGGAAATCCACGAACAAGGATTGGGTCAAAAGTTCAAGCTGACTTTTTTTAACTCTTTTAGAATGGCGCCAGCAAGCTGCCAGAGCCATTCTAAAATAGTTACAAAAGTCAGCTTCAACAGGAAGCTCTAACAGATAAAGTAAAGCAGGTGCTGCTCAAATTCAGTTACACAATCATTAATCACCCCCAAACTTGGGGTGATTAATGATTGTGTAACTTAATTTGACCTTCTACTGGAGCACCTGCTTTACTTTATCTATTAGTGCTTCCTGTTGAAGATATTTCTAGCTATTTTAGAATGGCGCTGGCAGCTTGCCAGCTCCATTCTAAGTGGGGCTGAGGGCAGAAGGGCACAAAAGTGGGACAGAGGGCAGAAGGGGACAAAAAAATGAGTGGGGCAGAGGGCAGAAGGGCACAGAAACAAGTGGTACAGAGGGCAGATGGGCATAAAAAACAAGAGGGTGGCAGTGATTAAGCAGGCAAAAAAAAAAACCTGCGAAATTGCAAAGCGCCTCGCGAACAGCCACGAACACGCAAAGCGCCTCACGAACACCGGCGAGCACGCAAAAATAAAAAAATACGCAAATTCGCACAAATTCGCGAATTTTGCGGATTGCCAATTCGCAAATCCACAAATTCCCAAATTGCCAATTCGCAAAATTCGCCCATTCTTAAGGCTTATCTCAGAGGCAGTGTGTAAAGCATTTGCGAACAGATACAGTAATACAGGTTCCTTACTGCAGGCCGTCGAGGTGATATGTCAGTTGCTTACTGGAGAGGAGGGGATACATTGATTTCTTACTGCATCCCGGTTACGATTCGACAAGATGGTGCCTCGATGCGATAACTTGCATACTATGAGTGCATGCCCGATGGCCGTGCGTCGAAATCAGTGTTTTTTTGCCAAGTCGACATGGGACTGCCATGTCGACTTGGCAAGTGCACCCACTTGCCAGTCCCTATACTTTCGCTTTTCTACATGTTAGTCACCCCTAAGGTAGGCCCAAGGTACACCTATGGGCAGGGTGCATTGTATGAGAGAACTAGGACACCCCTCCTCCATAGAGGGCTTTATGCACTAGGCATAGAGCTTTGAACTCCACCTGTCGTCTCACCGGGAGCCAGTGCAATGACAGGCCTGCGCCATATTTTACAAGCTGCATCTGTGGATGGCACAATCAGTGCTGCTAGCCCACCAGCAGCATTTGATTTACAGTCCCTGAGCACTCGTGTTGCACTGTACTAGGGTCTGCCAAGTAAATCAAAAAAGCCAATCTTGGAGGCACTAATCCATTACAATAATTTACAACAGGGAGCACTTGCACTTTGGCACTAAATAGCAGTGGCAAAGTGCCCAAAGCATCTAGACCAGCATAAAAATAGCAAAAACATAGGAGACCAACACCAATGGTGACAAGGTCTAACACTGAGCATCTACATCGCAGCCTGTGTCCCAAGTTCCAAAGTCAACATACTCACCCTCCTAAAACAGTGTGAAAAGCAATCATACACATCTCCATTTCACACAGCCTACTGCTGCCACTTTACTGTAGCCTCTTGAAACACTCTGATCTCAAATCAGAGAAGCAGCCCCTCTCTGTTTAATGGATTTGCAGGGTCTCCTGGTGCACATCCTGCCATAAACAGACAAAAGGAAAATTTTCAAGCCTCCCTTTCAGGTATTTAATCATGGGAGCAGTGAGCGAGCTCACAGAGAGAGTCTGGATGCTGGATAAACAAGCATTTACAATGCAACGGTCTCACCTTTGAAAAAGTTTGAGCTATTGGCATTGTAAATGACAACATTTTTATTTATGTGTTGGTTTTGAAAATAGATATAAATGGCACTGTCATTTACAATGCCAATAGCTTAATCTCTTGCAAATGCCACACACATACATACCTACAGAGTCACAGGCTTAGCCACACACACACACAGAGCCACACACTTCCAGTAGTCGGTGGGCAGCGTGGAGCAGACCAGCACCCAGCCCGACAGGGCCAGCAGGAAGGCCACGATCTCCCCCGCCATGCTGGCCATGGTCACCGGCGAGGGTCACAGGACACAGGTGTCAGAGCTGAGGGGTGAGAGCTGAGGGCACAGGGGTGAGAGCTGAGGGCATAGGTAAGAGCTGAGGGAACAGGTAAGAGCTGAGGGCACAGGTAAGAGCTGAGGGCACAGGTAAGAGCTGAGGGCACAGGAGTCAGAAGCGAGGGCCTAGGAAGATCTGAGGGCACAGGGCAGGGTAAGCGCTGAGGGCAGAGGGGTAAGAGCTGAGGGCACAGGTAAGAGCTGAGGGAACAGGTAAGAGCTGAGGGCACAGGTAAGAGCTGAGGCACAGGTAAGAGCTGAGGGCACAGGGTAAGAGTTGCGGGAACAAGGGTAAGAGCTGAGGGCACAAGGGTAAGAGCTGAGGGCACAGGGGTAAGAGCTGAGGGCACAGGAGTCAGTGAGGGCACAGGCAAGGGCAGAGGGCAGTGTGGTGAGGGCTGGAGGCCTGGTTTGAGGTCAGATTGCACAGGTGCCAGAAGTGAGGGCCTAGGAAGAGCTGAGGGCAGAGGGGTAAGAGCTGAGGGCAGAGGGGTAAGAGCTGAGGGCAAAGGGGTAAGAGCTGGGAGTACAGGGATAAGAAGTGAGTGAGGGCCCGGGGTGAGATCAGATGGCAGAAGATTCAGAGCTGAAGGCTCCTGCAAGGGCAGAGAGCAACGCGGCAACGGACGAATGCCCTGCTTGAGGTCAGAGGGCGGTATGGGGCAAGAGTTGATGACCAAGGGGTAAGAGCGCTATGTCGAAGCCGGGCACCGGTCAAAGCTGAGGGGACAAGAGGGGGTGGAGCAGATGGACTCGGGGTTCAGAATAGAGCCCTTCTGGCAAACGCGCAGGTTAAACTTGGGAAACAGCAAGTGGAAATGCGCGGGTGCTGGGGTGAGAGCAGTGGTGCTGAGTATGGGCGTCACTGTGGTTTCTTCTTGCTACAAGTTCTTGCCCCGTGGTTGGTGTGTGCTCCGCAGACCATAGCTTCTCTCCCGCAGTGCTTCTACCGCACCCTCACACACACACACACACCTGCCTGCTCTGTATCTCTTAGCAGAATTCTATAGGGCGGCCTTATAAGAAAATGTGCCTGTCACACTCCTTTCCCCACAGGAAACCTATAAAAATGAGTCCATAGTAATCACTAGGAAATAAACGTACAGGATTAATATTTCAGAAATGTGCACGACCCTTTGAGCATGGTGTTCACAGTGCCGTGTATTAGTGTGTAGAATGTTACAAATAGATGGCGTCACACAATGAACTTCTCTCTGCTGTGCCCAAGCTCCAAAACTCGACTAAACTGATAAAAATATCCTTTGCTGTAATGTCCCCAAACTGAGAACTCGTGTTTTTAAGAAGATAACTTGCTGTCGACAGCCTGAAAATCGTGAGCTTTGTTGCATGAACTGCACTCCAGCTTCTTCCCTAGTAAATTAATTGTCTCAAGGCACTTTATAATCATGCCAGTAGCGCTACACAAAGGCCGTTGACATAAACCAATATAACAAGAAGAAAAAAACGTATATCGTATCATCACGCGATTTACTTCCCCACTATCAGCCTTGCCAAGATTTGAACTCGTGACCTGCAGGTCACACCGGATGTCGGCGGCCCCGGCGGCAGCGCTCAACTCAATGAGCCGTGAGTATGTATGCCAGTCTCCTGCCTCACTTGCTAGATGTTAAGTAAAAACACACAACAAGTAGTGAAGTGTCGTCTTTTCCAAGGTATTGGTTGAAGAGGAGTGTTTTGTGTTATTATTCGAACTGCAATATCGAAGTCCATAATGTTGCTAAGAGAGAGTTCTAAACCACGATGGCCAATTCGGAAAAGTATTGTGATATCCTGCGACTGGCTTTAAACTACAAAATACAAACTAGCAATCACAGCTGAACAATGTTTTGCACCTTTATTTCACACAGTCCGTTGCTTTTTCCTTTATTTAATAATACTATGTACATGTCCATGATTAAGGGTCCGTGTTTTACCATATCTGGGGCAAGCCATCAGTTCATGCCGAGTAACTGCTTCCAATTTACTGAAAGTCATTACTCCCGTGAATTTGGAGAGGGTTTTGCGTTCGTTTAACGTTAGCCATCCAGCAGCCATTAGAGATCTGCCAAGGACATGTTCTCTAATGCGGCTCTCATGCGGATTAGTCTGTCTTCTCTGGAATGGCGCGTCGAGGACCCTTGAAAGTGAGGAGCTACTAATTTGCAGAGCCTACAGTTTCGCTGGGGCCCAAGAACCACACCCCCGCAATAGTTTAACCAGATAAATACCTCCGCCTCAATGTCAGTAGGAAAGCACTACCGCCCCACCTATAGAAGCACCACTGCCCCCACCCAGAGACGCACTACTGCCCCCACCTAGAGAAGCACTACCGCCCCCACCTAGAGAAGCACTACTGCCCCCACCCAGAGACGCGTTACTGCCCCCCAACAAGGGAAGCACTACTTCCCCCTCCCCCCATGAGAAGCACTACTCTTCCCCCTCCCGCCAAGGGAAGCACGCACTGTGATGCTGCAGGTTCAATCCCTGGAGCACACGCATGACCGTGGCAGTTAGGGCTTTCAGAAGGTCTACGAGTGCATTTCGAGGGGGCCACTGTGGTTAAAATAGGGGTTCTGCACTCTTGAGTTCCCGGGGGTTGTGTGACTGCAATTTTCTCTTCCGGTCAATCATCTGCCCGCTGCCCAGACCTTAGAGCTCATGGCTCGGTAGCAGTGGGGAGAGCCGGACTTGTGCATTTGAAAGGGCGGTGGGGCTGGGGTCGAGTCAGTCAGAAATTAAGATGTGCCAGTCCTTACCGAATCTCTCCAGCTTTTCCACCCTTTACACAAAAACGCAAACATGTAGAAATAACATTGTATTCATTCCTAGCTGCTTAATACCAACGTCCAGCACATTTTAGGAGCTTTCACTTTTGGCAAAGACGTGGCAGCTGAGGAGCAGGAATCAAGCGATTGTCACAGGATCACACACTGTGGTCAAGTGAGTGGGTGGGCCGGGTTCACGCTCGTGCATATGATCACAACTCCGGTAACCCAGGCCCGGAGACACTCAGACTGACAGACGCAAAGTTTGCCCTTTCGGTGCTGCTGTCAGGAGGTGTCATTGATACCCCTCGACTGGTGGGAGCCGTCAGGCGAAGGGGTTCACGCAGAATGCTCCCAGAGCACGAAGTTACTGATGGGCCCGTTTTTATGACAGACCTAAAATAAGATTTAGAAGGTACTGAGCGCGCGCTGCCTCAGAAGGTTCTGTCCTCGACCCCTCAGGCTTGCACTTGGGAATTCCCTGGAGGGAGACATCAGAGGAGGTGTTTGCCTCGTGCCAGGGGTCGGAGGTTCAGAATTCCTTGGCAGAGGACCCCTCTGAGGAGGTGCGAGGCCTGTACCAGGAGCCTGAGTCTGCAAGGACTTCAGACTGCACATGGCACAGCTTTGCTGTACAGCCATCACACTGCGCAGAACACAGGGCCACAGACACACCTTTAAGTGGATATAAGTGTATTTTACTTGACACAGTAAGCCACTTATAACTCTACCTCATTGGCGTTTTGCCGCCAGAGCAAAGTAATACATACATGTATATCCAGAAAAGGGCATGATGGGTTAACTGGTCGCCACGGACGGTTGCTGCTGTGACTTACGTGTCACAAGTTTCAATCCTGGCAAGGCCAACTCGTACTCATTAAAGCTGAAATTATCATTAAAAAGAATAACAATGGTACCTTTTTGTATTGCTTAGAAAAGGAAGAAGTGTCAAGTGCTACATAAAAACAAGCATTGGCCGCGCAGCAGTAAAGCTGCACGGCCGTGAAAGGATCATCTGCACATTAAAAAAAAGCCGTGAGCGTGCACTCTCCCTAACTTCCGGTCTCGGGATGTGCACGCTCACGGCAGTCGTGGGGCGGGACTTCCGACTTTGCGAGAAGCCCGCGCCCTCAGAGTGGATGGCAGCAGAAGTCAGGAGAGGCGGCTGAGGCGGTAAGTGGGGCTTGGCACCTGTGTGTGAGGTGTGTATGGTGTGTGCGTGTGTGTGTGTGTGTGTGTGTGTGTGTGTGCGCGCGCTTCCGTGAGTGTGGCTGTGTGTGTGATTGTGAGAGGCTGCCGCTGTGAATGTGGAATGTGGAGCAAAAGATGTGCACGGCTGGGGGGGGGGGGCGGGGCATGATGCGCGTCCACGATGTGCAATCGGCGCTCGTGCACCAATCTACGTCCCTTGAGGAGCAACTCGGTCACAATAGGTCGAGAGAGCTCGACCTAAAAAAGGTTGTTAGCGCGCTCCAGCGTGCACTTCACAGGAAACATAGTGCATAAATGATGGTTCAATATTGTTTCAGTAAATATCTGTGTTTTTTTTAATAAAAAGTCTAGTCAGTAAGCAAGTACAAGTAATATATGTGCCCAATGTCAGGACCTTTATCAATAGAATTCCACCATAGCACATAAATGAGAAGGGATTTCTCTATATAATGAGATATGATTCTTGAATATCAACCTAAACACAATAAAAATGACATAGGTCATTTCAATGAAAAAAAATTTCTAATATCGTATGCTTCAATGACAACTTCATTTAAATTCCACTTTTTAACAATCACAACATTTATAACATGAAAGAAACATCGGGAACATTATCTACACATTTCTACGATGATATTTTAAACAAAAAATCAATTTTTTAAAACTACCAACAAAAAATGTAACCTATTCAGCAATTGAAATGTCTTTGAATTTCTTTGTAAAGCTATATATTTTAACTTTTAGATGATAAGAACTGTATGACTGTCGAAGCTGATGCCAGGTGGGCCTCAGTGAGAGGATTGGGGTCTTGGATACATTCTGGATTAGCAGGAGGCTAGGGCAAAAAATCTAAAGCAGGATACCGGTTACTCTCAGCTGGGCACTCCCAACAGGGATCCTGATTGTACACAATGCATAGGACATTCCCGTCCCCACAGTTCTAAATCATTTATGGTACATACCAAATGTGTTTGAATTTGCACCTGCATTGTCTTTTATATCTAAATGTTCTTACCTTATCTTTTAGGTAAGAGAGGATCAAACTGATCACTTCCTTGGGTTCCCGAATCATGTATTTTTGATAGAGAGATGCCTGTTTCTTTGTTTGAAAATATTGACAAGTCATCTGCAGTTCAAACGAGAAAAAAGTAATAGAAAAGCCATTAGGTCTAGCGCATTTGGGTTTGGGTACATACAAGAAATAGTTTTTGGCTGAGCTCTGTGCTTATCTGATGTTGCTGTAGTGTAGATCGGTGCTATGTTTAGCTGTGTAGGGCTGCATTGGTTTCAGGAAGTTCAGTTCATAACTTAGCCATGCACTTGTGCTCTGCCAGTGCCTGTGCTCTGACTCATTAGAATGTTGGAGTCTGATGATGCCTCGGAATGTTGGGACTGAGAGAGGCAGAGTGACAGTTGGTCATGGGCTGAGCAGCTGAAAGCAGCTCCTGGTGCGGCTCTGATGTACCACATATCTTCATGATGTCCAGTACCTTACAACTTGTTATCTTCATGAAATAAATCATCTTGAAATACAACCTTCCTGAGTAGACCTTCATCACTACATATTTTGGCGACGAGGTGACGAACCTACAGCTAGAAGCCGATCTAAGGTACCTGGCGAACACAGGTGGACCTGGAGATGTTGCAAATATTAGAAACCACAATTTTCAGAAGAGTAGGTATCCATAAGAAGGAAATTACTGCGAAGAAGAAACATGTGTGTTCTACACAGTACAATGAAGACAACTGCAAGGAAGAAACAAGAACTACAAAGAAAAGAAAAGAAAAGAAGTCAACAAGAAACAAGTAAGCATAAAACACTACAGGGCTTATTTACAAACCCCTTGCGCCACCGGTGCGTCACTTTTTCCCTTATGATAAGTGACGCACCGGCGGCGCAGAGGGCTTGTAAATAAACCCCTATGCCTTTAAGCCCCACCAGTGGCCACACCATCGGCCAGCCCTAGCCCAGGCATGCTGTACTTATGTACAATACGTAAGTTGTACAGTGTATTTTCCTACCGGTCATTTGGTAAACAAGCACACCATCTTTCTGCCTTTCCACATTGATTGAAAGTCCTGCTTTCTCCCACAATCATCTACAGCAGAACCGGAGAACTTCTACATTTCTTAATGCCTATCTGCACTGTCTCTGATGGAAAAATGTGCTTGACTTTTCTTTTCCTGTCATGGCATGGAGCTACAGACTTTTTTTTTGCACATCACGTTTTGTGCGTTACTACTAATGGGACCTTCCCATTTTCACCATGCCTCACACGGTCTCATTTCTGACAACTGTTCGAGCCGCATGTTTAAATCTAAAGCTTTGGAAATGCTTGTCGTTTTTAGGTCGAGCTGATGTGGCATTCATGCGAAAGCATGAATGCTGTCAGCTCGACAACTTATGTTGCCCGTATTTGTGAAAGTGGACAGCAATAAGACGCGCGCCTTTCCATTGTCAGATTTCACCTCGGGAGCGCGCGTCTGAGCTGCACTTGCGCGGAGCAACACACAGCCCTTGCTCACACACAGACACAGGCAGCCCCCACCCCTCTGCATGCACGCACACACACACACAGGCGCGCGCATGCATACACAGGCACACGGCACACATACAGGCACACGGCACACTATCCCCTGCCTCGCATTCTCTCTCAATCACACACAGTCACGCATGCGCACACACATTCCCTCGCGCACACACGCGCACACACACACACGCGCGCACACACTCTCCCCTCCCCCCCCACAGGCATACACACAGGCACGCACGGATTTCACATCAGCCCTGGGCCCCACTCACCGACTGCGCTCTTCCGGCGGGGATCCTCACGGCGCGTCTCCTCTTCTGAATCGGGGCTCCCTCAGGTCAGAGGAGCCCCGCAACAGGCGCCACACTCCTCCTTCACCCCGGCCCCCTCCTGGGGACCCGGGCTACCCCGGACCGGCAGGGCGCTCCATGCGCCGGCATGCCTTCTCACGGACCTTGGGAGGCGGAACTTCCGGTCGGCCGCGAGCGGATTGGCCGGCCGACCAAGAGCTTGCGGGTCGCCGCGGGCAGCGCGGCGGCACCCTCCCGATCACTACAAGGACAGGAGATGTGCACGCGAGTGGGAATTGCGTGTTGTTGGCTTACTTCCTTCAGTGGTTTCAGTTGCCCATGAGCTAACACTCAATTGAGCATTTGCGGCTGGTGTCTTGTGTGATGGACATGTCTTGCATCCAAATCAATTCAGGGCCGATTCTGAGCATCTTACTTACCAGGTAAATGATTTAAGAACAATGTAATTGGTACATTACGTAGAGCTGCATCGCTAGGAAGCAGCAAGTATTATACGATAAAAATGGCCATTTATTAACTTTCTGTAAAAAAGTCATCGGCCCTTTCCACTTTACTATTTACCTAGTTTTACAGCTTGAGACATTTTTTCTTCTTCTATCTTTACTGTTCATATTGAAAACCATCATTATCCCCTAAAGTTCCTTGACTTTTTCCACATCTTTGTAATAGCCGACCACTTCATCTTTCTTGAGTTGTTTTTATTTTGGTTACAGGACAGCGATTACTTTCATATTAGAAAGCGCTATACATAAAGTTATTAAAATAAGCATGGTCGGTACTTTGAAACATTTTTTCGGATGTTTATTTGCACTGTCAGATCCCAGTCGGGGAGGGGCACAGGACAGGCCGTAGCTACTCGACCCCAAGTGTGGTGGTTAAGGTCATTTGACACTGGGGCCATCTTCATATGCCTCTCTACAAACTGGGCCAAGTACAACCGTTTCTGCAGAAAACTCACACCCTCCTCATCCTCACACCCTCACTCACTCTTACACCCTCACTCACCCTCACACCTCCTCACCCTCACACCCCCTCACACGCCCTCACACACCCTCACTCACCCTCACCCCCACTCACCCTCACCCCCACACCCTCACCCCCACACCCTCATCCCCACACCCTCATCCTCACACATCCTCACACACCATCACACCCTCACCTCCCCTCACACACCCTCTCTCCCACCCTCACTCACCCTCACTCACCCTCGCACACCCTCACACCTCCTCATCTTCACACCCTCACTCAGCCTCACACTCCCTCACCCACCCTCACACCCTCACCCCCTCATCCTCACTCATCCCTCACCCCTCCTCACCCTCACAACCCTCTCACCCTCACACACCCTCACATCCCCCCACCCTCTCAAATCCTCGCACCCTCACACCATCACACACTCACCCTCACACCATCAAACCTTCACTCACCCTCACACCATCGCACACTCACCCTCACGCAATCAAAGCCTCACTCATCCTCACACCCTCACACCTCCCCACCCACACATCCTCACTCACCCTCACACCCCCTCACCCTCCTTCACTCACCCTCACACACCCCCTCACACACCCCCTCACCCTCACACGCACTCTCACCCTCACACACCCCTCACCCCCACACACCCCCTCACCCCCACACACTCCTTCACCCTCACACACCCCCTCACCCTCACACACACACACCCTCACTCATTCTCACCCCCTCTCAACACCTCTCACCCACCCTCACACCCCCTCACCCTCACACCCCCTCACCCCCTCACCCTCTCACCCTCACACACCCTCTCACCCAAACACATCCTCACCCCGCATCACTCATTCGCCACCACAACTTCAATCTGTGCAACCATTCAACAACTAATTCAAATATGTTCTCTCAACGTTTCAAGCTTTATTACAAATGTAACAAAAACATGTTAATATTTCACTTCTGTTTTAGGACTTTTGTAACAATAAAACACACAGAACATAATCTTCACAAGTTATTTACAAAAGTTTAAGCTATTGCCATTATAAATTACAATACCTTTTATTTAAGTATTAATTATGTAAAAAAAAATTAAAAGCCATTGTTATTTGTAATATCAATATATGTAAGTCACGTAAATACAACACAAATTGCATTACAAGTGCTATATGTGTCACATTTGCGAAAATTATAACAAGTGGCATTGTAAATGACAAAACTATTAATTTTGCTATTTTCAAAAACAAAACCTAACTAAAAAATGTGTCATTTACAATTCCAATAGCTCAAACTTTCCTAATGCGAGACCTATTGCATTGCAAATGCTTGTTCTCTTCATGCCATCGCTCCTTTGAAGCTCTGCATGTTGTTTCTAGCAAATTTTTTATGGCATGCGCATCCTAGTCTACATCGCGCATTTACACTTCGGCCCTGCCATCCTTCACAGTCTTCAATGTGCCTTACCTGTATTGCGGCAGTCGTGACCGTTTATTCGGTTGCTCTCCTTCAGTGATTTCAGCACGCACTATTTACCTCATGAGGAGCTGCGCACTTCTTCAGACATTGAGGAGCCTCCATCATGTCATCCGTGCTCTACGGGCACAATTTTGAGCGCAATACCGCGCCAGGAGCATCCGGTGCTAAGTGCTGTACCTGCTGCCATCTATGGACTTTGGGCATCTACTCGGACGTGGGTTGACTTTTATTCACCCTTCTTTTTATCGCATTTACAGCTGCATGCAACCTCCACGCGTACATTATCCCAGCGTATTCTGTTCCTGGTGGATCCCTTTAATTATTACTATAACATCAGCACTTTTTTGTGGTTTGGAGTGGTGCCAGTATATTTTACCAAATACACAGTGCCGTTTGCCTCACTATGAAGGGGACTTTATAAAACACAACAGTTTGAGGTTTGCTCGTTCTCCTTTTTGCTGACTTCTGTAGGATGTTCTGTTCTCTATACAATGGTGCCACCTATGGGACAGTATAGAGCTTCTAGTTCCTGAATATTGTGCTTGTGATTTATGAGCCCACAAAGACTGGCACATTCTATCTGCACGTCGGACCTCTTCTACGAGCTTACATTCCACAATATATGTGTTATTTCGAATTTATGCTGCATGTCTATGTGCCTTTCACATTAAAAATGTCAGCTGTTTTTTTTTACCTCTGCAAGTCTGGGTAACATACGTACTCCAGTAAGTGTTACAGGACGATGGTGACACACACACCTATTTTCTTAAATGTTTATTAATTGTTTAGTGAAATATGATGGCAAATTATCTCACATGGATGGCTTTGGGTTCTAGCCCCATTAGCTTATATACATATTTGCACACTTGCTACATGTTAATTACACTTTACGTTTCCCTACACAGGGATAGGTACAGGTTTTGCCCCATTTGCCCTCATACATTTGCCTACACAGGCCACTCACGGTTTCCACCCTAACAAAGGGCACCCTTTCATACAATTCCTACCCTTAAACAGGGCACTGTTTCATTGTATTGACTATGGGTACTTACCTTCTAGGGTTCATGTTTCCATTTGCATGTTCACATTATTTTTACCCTACATAGGGATGGGAATGGGTACAATCCCCATTTGCCCATATACACTTGCCTACATAGGAAACATACAGTTTTCACCCTCACACAGGGCACCGTTGCATGGGTTACAGTCCAATTACATTTACACAGCACCCTTAAACAGGGTACTGTGTTATGGGTTACAGTCCCATCTACTTTTACATTGTCACCCTCACACATGGCGTCTTATGGGTATCAGCCCCATTTTACATTTACATAGTACCCTTAAACAGGGCACAACGTTATGGGTCTTTTACCTATTTACATTTGTACAGTCTCCCTACATAGGGCCTCATATGGGTTACATTCCCATTTACATTTACATGGTCACCCTACATAGGGCGTCATATGGGTTTCAGTCCCATTTACAGTGCTCCTCACACTCTTGCACAGGAGTAGAGGACGGTCACGGGGTTTAGTCCCTTTGACTGCTATTGTCTATTTACATTTTGTAATTTTGCTGTTTTGTATAACGTAATGTTACACTTACATCATATTTATATTGATTATTGAAAAGAGAGGGAAGTTGTAGTTATACTGTATGTATCTACTTTGCCTTTTCTCTGTTTTCCTATTCATCCAGTTTTCCTCGTGGTGTGTCATTCTCATTGTCATCCCTGGTTTCTGGATCTACACTTCTTGTTGTCGTCGTTTGCCTCCAGCCTTCCTTTGTTCTTTTTCATTCTTTTCCTTCCCTATTCAGGAGGAAATCTGTTACTCCCTCTTTCCTGTGTCTGTGTGGAGGCTGGTGTCTATTTTCCGTCGTGCCTTGTTCTTTCTTCCCTTCCTGCCCGCTTGGCCAGTGGGTGCGTTCAGGGGTTAGTCTTTGGTGCGTCTGAGTTCTTCTGCCCCTTGTTGTTTTCATCTTCTGGTTACTCATTTTTCCCTCATCTTATCTATGTCCGCGAGTCTGTGTTATCTCTATCGGTTTCTGCTTTACTCTTCTCTTCCTCCTCTTCATCCTCCTCATTTTCTTCCACCTGTCTCTTCGCGCTGCTTTGCTTACTCTTTTCCTTGACGTTATTTCTGTTCCTCTGCTATTCTTCCTTGGTTCTCTTTCACTATTTGTTATTCTCTTATGGGTTTAATGCTTCTGTTGGAACGAAAGGGGATATGTAGTATCCCGCATATTATATTGTGAGGTGTTTTACCAGCCCTGTTCTGCAGTGCCTGTGCTCTGACTCATTATAATGTTGGAATCTGATGATGCCTCGGAATGTTGGGACTGAGAGAGGCAGAGTGACAGTTCGTCATGGGCTGAGCAGCTGACAGGCAGCTCCTGGTGGGGCTCTGATCTACCACATATCTTCATGATGTCCTGTACCTTACAACTTGTTATCTTCATGAAATAAATCATCTTGAAATACAACCTTCCTGAGTGGACCTTCATCACTACACATGCTTTGCTCATTTGAAAACGTACAAGCCAAAAACAAGAGGAGCGTCTTTAAATGCCTTTTCAGCTAGCATCACTTTTATTAAGTGAAAGGCAAACTGTGAAAACTCAAAAATCTGTGCTCCCTGGCGATCCGCAGAACAATCAACCTCCTGAACCAATGCTTTATGTGCTGACAAAAAAAACCATTTAAAACGTCCTTACTAATCAGAAAAAGCTCTCTTTTCAATGGTTAAGCACATTGATATGATGTCTCTGGATCTAAGTCGAATAGACTGCCACCTTTTTGAGACTAAATATCCCTTTGCAGTGGTCAGCAACGATGTTCTGACACAACAGATCTGAATATTATAGATAGTACATTCCAGCTAGGGCAATCAGAATCACCAAAACGCTCTGGAGTTAAAATGTGTGAAAAACGGTTGCATCAGTGGAAGGCATAATGTAGATTCAACGTCCTCCGCAAAAACGATGCATCCCAAATTATTTCTCCAAAGAAAACTCTATTGAGCAAAACTGGACACAAAGTTGAATGTCTGTGGTGGTGAATAGATTCATATCTAGATTTCTCCACACACATACATCATTCTGAGCTGAGGACCCACATGTGATTCTTTAGTGCTACCTTGGTCAGGTAGTCTGCTGTCTTGTTCTTCTCTGCATGAGAAGTGGCTGACCTGCTAGTTTCCGAGGCTATTGCTCAGTGTAATAGATCTAGGACTTAAAACCTAACGAAAGCGGTCAGAACCCACAACCTTTGCTGGTTGTAGCACATGATTGTGGAATGTTCATTAAGATATACATCTTTCTGTATAAGATATCCCGCAGGACTAGGCAGGGGTGCCCCCTTTCTCCCCTCCTGTTCGCCCTGTCAATCGAGCCCCTCGCTGAAAGGATCTGCCAGGTGACGATAATGGTTCATCTATTTCTATAGGAGGGCGATTGCATCACTTTTCTTTATTCGCTGACAACTTGCTGATATACTTGATAGAAGCAGCCACTGGCCCCTCCACGTGCATGCAAATCCTGGGTGACTTTGTGCTACGAAATATATGTTCTCAATAGCAGGGCGTTGCAGTCGCTGCGTTCCTGTATACATTTTTGGTCTGGATCAGTCTAAAATGGTCATGCTGCCTCGGCTACTGTATTTTTTGGTTAATCTCCCGGTCCTTATTCCGAGCAGCTGGGTCCGCCCCTTGAATGCCCATTTACGGGACTTGGTGTGGAGAGACAGGAGCCCTAGGGTGGAAGGGGGCTAGGGGCACAAAACTTTGAACTTTATATGCTCGCTGCTCAGCTACAATGGCTAGCGCCATTGGTCGAGGGAGTGAACAAGTAGGGCACTTGCTTATCGCATCCGGAGTCCCGTCCCAGTCTAGTGATAGCAAAGCTACCAATACCAGCAACAACCGCCCCTTATTGTCCACTGTTGAAGCACAGCTCCTTCCAAACTTGGAAGTGCTGCCAAAGTAAGGAGCAGCGATCTACCAGGTACACCCCCATGTTGCCCCTTGTGGGGTTACCACATGGCGACCCCCAAGTTATTGGCTCGTTGGTCAGCCACAGGTTTGGACAATGTGAGGATTGCTACCTGGAAAAAGTCCTGCTCCCGTTTGAGGAGCTGATCAAGGGCTGTGGACTTCCCCCAGGACAATTTATACAATATGAGGCCATGATGCGCACGTTTTTGCAGTTATAGAAGAGAGGGAGGGAAGAACTGGAGACGCACCTGGTACTACAAGTATTATTTACCCTTGGTACAGCAGGCCATCTAGTAAAATGGCTATATGCCATGCTGCAAGCAACGGCCATGGGTTCCCTGAGTAGGTTAAGGGCAAAGTGGGACGGAGTCGGGGGCAGAGAACTTAAGGATTCAGAATGGAGCAGGGTCTTGTATTATCCTAACAAGATCTCCCACAATGCACGTTTAAAATACATACAATTAAATTATAATCACATATCTACATGACACCTCACCGCCTTAATGTGACTTATGGGGGAGAAGCCCGACAATGCCCCAGATGCATGCATTTAGATCCAGACTTTGGCCACATGACGTGGGATTGCCAGGGCCTGCGTCCCTTCTGGGAGGCAGTCCTGGGCATGCTTAGGGTGGCCTTGGGCAGGGTGCTGGCCCCCACAGTGCAGACTTTTTTCCTCTGTATCGTCTCTAGGCCACCAAAGCGCAAAGTTGGGAATAAGCTAATATATCTCACAATGGCCCTCGCTAAGTGCTGAATAGCAATGGAATGGAAGTCTCCAAGGGGGCCTCAAATTGAAACTTGGAGTAGGAACGTCATTAGGTGGGCTGGGACAGAAGATAAAGCTCTCAGCTGTGAATAGTCCAAGAGGCTGTGGAAGCACCCATTAGCTGAACGATGGAGAGAGGTGCTGGCGGCATGGGAGACACCTGTGGATACTGATAGCGAGGAGGCAGGGCCGGGACCAGGGGCGTGTCCCGGGGGTGCTAGGCATGGCAGTATTGTACAGTTCACAGTGGGCCCTGAGTGTTGAACCAAGTGATCGTTGTATACAAGCAGTCTGGGTTGTAAGTGATATTTGTTGCAGGCGGAATGGGGTGAGATATAGTTTGCATGGAGATCATTTACCTGAATCATTTTCAAGCGGGAGGAAATTACGAGAAATTGACAGGGAGAGAGACTGACTGGCAGAGAGAGACACTGACTGACAGTGAGGCTGACTGACAGAGAGCGAGACAGACAAACAGAGAGAGAGAGAGACTGACTGACAGAGAGAGGGTGGCGGAGAGAGAGAGACTGATTGAGAGAGAGACTAACTGAGAGAGAGACTGACAGAGTGGGGGATAGAATGACAGAAAAAGAGACTGACTGACTGAGAGAAATTGACAGGGAGAGACTGACTAACTGAGAGAGAGAGATTGACTGACTGAGCCTGACTGAAAGAGAGACTGACTGACTAAGAGAGTCTGTCTGAGACTGACTGATTGACAGAGAGAGACTGACTGACAAAGAGAGACTGACTAACAGAGTGATAGGGAGAGACTGACTGACTGACAGAAAGAGACTGAGTGACTGACAGAGAGTGACTGACTGACTGACAGAGAGAGAGAGATCAACTGACTGAGACAAACTGACTGACTGAGAAGAACTGACTGACTGTCAGAAAGAGAAACTGACTGACAGGGAGAAATACTGACTGACAGAGAGGCTGGCTGACAGAGAGCCAGACTAACGACCCGAGAGAGAGACTGACTGACAGAGAGAGGGTGGCTGACAGACAGAGACTGATTGAGAGAGAGACTAACTGAGAGAGAGACTAACAGATAGAGAGAGAGATACTGACAGAGAGAGGTGGCTGACAGAGAGAGAGAGAGAGACTGATTGAGAGAGAGACTAACTGAGAGAGAGACTGACAGAATGAGAGAGAGAGAATGACAAAGGGAGAGACTGACTGACTAAGATAGACTGAATGGGAGCGACTGACTGACTGAGAGAGAGAGACTGACTGACTGAGACTGACTGAAAGAGAGACAGACTGACTGAGAGAGAGACTGAATGACTGAGAGAGAGTCTGATAGAGAAAGAGAGACTGACAAACAGAGAGAGAACCTGACTGACAGAGAGAGAGATAGAATGAATAAGAGAGACTGACTGACAGAGAGAGAGAGACTGACTGACTGACTGACTAAGAGAGAGAATGAGTAGGAGATAGACTGACTGAAAGAGAGAGAGACTGACTGACAGAGAGAGTGAGACTGACTCAGAGTGAGAGACTGACTGAGAGAGAGAGACTGACTGACAGAGAGAGACAGAGTGAGAGAGAGACTGAAACAGAGAGAGAGTGACTGACTGACTAAGAGAGAGTCTGAAATTGGTCTGTAGTCCGGACAGCTGCATGAGAGGGGCTGGGTCTTAGGAATGACCACAATGGGTGCTGTATCTGTTTCGGGGGGAATGCCCCAACTTCTGCCACATGTTTGAACAAGGTGGAGAGATGGGGAGCCACCATGATGGTGTGGTTCTAAAATTGTAGGGTGCCCAGGTTCCGTGCCTCACTCAGAATTGCATCCCGGTCTTTAAAGTTGAAGATCGAGCTAATATGGGGCAGTGCAGGGCCCCGGGTGGCAGTTTAGGTGCAAGGGACCGATGGACTCCCTCCACCGCAAACCACACTGAGAGTGTCTTTGGGCATCGAGGATACAAGCCATGTTTCAATGAATGTGGACATCTTCCCCCTTTCGGTTCCCTCTGGAAATCCCAACAGGCAGAGATTATTGTGGCGCCAGCGGTTTTCGGCTTCCTCCACTTGTTTGTTTAGTTCTTTGGTGTGGGATTGCAAGCAGGTCTCATGTTCCTTCAATTGGTGGACATTTTCTTCCACCGTGTAGAGGCGAGATTCAGCCTCCGAGATGTGGCCCGTGGTGTTGCAGAAATCCTGCTGGATAAGGGACATGTCGACCTCTCTGATCTTCCCCTCCACTGTGGTCTATGGCACGATAATCGCCTTCATGATTGTATCTAAATATTTACCCTGGAGAGAAAGGCCGCCTTCAGCTTGCCCTGGGGAATCCTGCTCAGCCGTGGTGCATCGGTCTATTTTCGTTTGTGTGTGTGTGTGTGTGGTAGAGGATTTAGGGCCTCGGTCTTTCTCCAGGGTCAGTGCTGAGGAGAGTTCCAGCAGGGGGCCAAGTCAGGGTGTTTCCGGTACAGTTCCTTACAGGCAGAGGTTCCAGCCTCTTCAGGCTTTCTGTTGTGTGGTTAGGAAGGGCAGCCCCCTGCCTTAGGATGGAAAGCCTGCAGGTGGAGATCCGGGCCCACAAAGTTTGTGCCCTCCCTAGTAGTCAAGGACGTGGACTGGGCTGTTGACGTGGTCCTCCCAGGGCCGATTGTTGTGTCCAGAGCTAAGGGGGAGATGGAGCCCCACAGAGTCAAGGCACCAAATTGTGGATCGGAGTCAAACCCACCACACTGCATCCTGGGTCCCACTCACCTCCCATAGCGAAATCAAGTCAGAGGCGGGAGAAGGAAGATCTGTGGGCTCCAGCATGGGCCGTTTGACCCAGACCTCAGAGGGTGCAATCCGCCATAACCCTGGGACCCAGGCACTAGCTCCCTCCATGATGAGGGCTGCAGGGCAAAATTCTGGGCAAGCACTGCAGGCACCAGATCAAAGACCCAGCGGCCCCTCAGGAGGAGTGCAAGGATCTCTACAACGGGATGGGCCGGTGTCATGGGAGCATCACAGGAGCATCAGTCAAGCAGCCTTGTCCCCCACATTCAAGAAGATGTTGCCAAGTTGGCCCTACCGTCGTGCTTGCTGCCAGAAAGCAACCCGCAGCCTGGCCCAGGGATAACAGCGTGGAAGGCAAGACACAACGAGCAAGAGCTAAGGTGTTCACCTCCAGGCCACCACTCTGTGCCTCCACGCACAAAAGGTGAGTTAGGCTCCTTGGGCGCAGTCTTTCTGGTCAGGTACCCCCCAAGGAATGCCCGGAGCCCCCCTAGGACACGGAGTCAATTGCACAGCTTATAGGGAGAGAGGGGCACTTACCGCCTCATTGAGGGCTCAGCAGGTCTTGGCGCCACTCGTCATGGCCAGGCGTGGCCCAGGCCCACAGATCTCTCACCGCCACAGTCCGGAGTTTTCATCACTGGGGGAGCGCTCAGGGGTCAATCAGGTGCCTTTCCCCAGTTGGTCACCGATCATCTCCAGCAACGCCCCCTCAATTGCAGGATGGGTGCATGGCCCTCGCAGGCTCGTCCTGGTGTTTTCAGCCTGGGGGAGGAGCCGGGGAGAATGCCGATGCCAAGCGGATGTGATGGCTGTCCCACGTCGGGGCTCCTCAGGTGATCAGCAGGGAACCGGAGCTCCGCCACCAGTTGTCAGGAGTTCCGACGGCGGCTCCCGCCTCCCAGGAACCTGGGTGAATTTAGAGTGGGTGACCACGGGCCTCTCCGTAACTGGCTAAAGAGGGGCCAGGTTCGCCATCTTTATTGCTGCGCTGTAGGCCGCTGATGAAAAAGTTGGCTCTGGGCGAACTCAATCAGCTTGTCAGTCCTCCCAGGGCTGTGACTCTGCCACAGGCAAAGGAGATCGCCTCGTTCAGAGGCAGGTAAGGCACTGATGGCAGTGGATCTTAGAGCGGATGACGGAGGCATCCGGAGCACTCTTAGATTGCAACAGCCATCTTGATGCTCCAAGCCACGCCCCCCAAAAAATAAAGGTTAGAGGGACGTTATAGTTAGTATGACATTTCACTTGTACAAAATTCAGTTGTTATATTTAGCTAAGGTAACGTTAACTGGCGCCCTCTAATGCACTGCTTATGAACTCATGTATTGCATCACTCATGACATGGTCAGTGACATCACCGATGACATCTCAAGTGACATCACTGAGGACATCAGTGATGACTTCATCCATAGCATCTCCGACGCACCCACTCACACGACTGTAGAATGTTTTATACACCCACTGTGGCTCCTACACAACCATTTGAAAACCTGTTCACAGAGCTATACCACTACTTATACACCCACTCACTGATTGATTGATCTATACACACATCTACTTGCTCACACATACTGCCACTTATAGACCCACTCACTCACTAATACAGCCATTGACATATCCACTCATACAGGTGCTGACACACTGAGTGAGTCACCCAAAGAACTACTCACATACCTAGACACTCACCCATACAGTCAATAATACAGCCACTTACTCACCCAAACAGTTACGCACATGCCTACTTACTTACTCATACGAATAGGAACACATACTCACTCAGTTATACAGTCACTGACAGAAGTATGCACTCATCTATATAGCCACTCGCATATTCACTCACTCACACATACAGTCGCTCATATACCCCATCACTCACGTATAGTGCCTTTCGCATATTCACCCATACTAACACATGTACTCAATCACCGACAGCCATACAGACACTCACTTACTCATACAACTTTTAACACATGCAATAGTACCCCATACAGCCACTGACTCACCCACTTACAGATCCATACAGGCACTTCTTCACCCACAAACATACACACCCAGACAACCATAGATGTAGTCAGACAACCAATCAGACATATAATCAGTCACGTACCCACTAACACACTTGTACACCCACTTAGACATTAACTGACAGACAGATATACATATTCACACAACCAGTCACTCACCCATAGACTCACCGAGACACCAAATCACTTACTTATACAGTCAGTCACACACCCACTGAGTTAGCCATGCAGTCACTCATAAACCCACTGATTCACCAATACACCTTGGTATATATATATATATATTTAACACTCAGTAACTTTTAAGAAAACACTCACCGTCTAGAGATGATGTCATCACTGATGTCATCAATGATGTCATTTGAGATGTCATAAGTGATGCCATCAGTGATGTCACTTACCATGTTATGAGTGATGTAATATATGTGATCATAAGCAGTGCATTGCGGGGGCGCAAGTTATAGTTACCTCAGCTAAATATAACAGCTACATTTCTCTGGTTTTGAATGAGTAAAATGTCAGAATAAGTAGAAAGTCCCTCTAAACTTAGTTTTTTCTTGTTAATATCTAAGGTTTTCTAAATACTTATTTTTAACTATAACGTTACCAAAACCTGTGTTTTTTTCAGTGACTATAAATATAAACAACATATATCAGTTTGTTAAGCCCTGCTGCGAGTGTGAAAGTTCATGAGAGCAAATACTGTTTTTTCAACTGATATCTCTTTGAGGCATAAAATATTTTTTCATTGGAATCCAAGTAAGCGTTTTCGCAATGGACGTTCTGTGCTTATATTTACAGTGGGAATCATCTCAGCGGAGCCTCATGTCCGCTGCACTAAAGCTTTGAACAGAGCTGCACCCTTGGTAATTATTGAGAAGAAAACAACAGCGAAAAGTATAACTTACGGTTGACGTGTGTCTGTCGTCCTGGTGAAAGGCAGCTCCTTAATGCTCAGCTACTCTTCGAGGCAAGGGAATTTAGTAGGACTGAAGGAAAGCAGTAAGGCTGGGCCAGTACAGACAGTTCTGTTTGTTTTTTGCAGACAGGATCTGTGTCAATGCCAATAGGTGTTTCAGTCATTAGTCATAATAACCCTAAAGGCTGAGGTGCAGCAGAACAGGTCATACCAAATACAGCTGCCCCGCGTGTCTCCTTGCCGGCTCATCTGTGGCTCCTGTCCTCTGGTCCCTCTACTGGATTCCGATCTGAAAGTCCATTTTTTAAAGATATGTTGTCTTGACCACAATGTACTACTAGGAAAATGCCCTCATTATTTGCAGGACAAACTATGTTATTACGTACGTACTCTAAGATCTGTTGATAAGACTCTGCGAGTCACTCCTTGGATTCGTGTCGCAATACAAAAGGAGGCAGATCTTTTCTCCTATACGGAGGGCATTGGATCAACGTCCTGTCTATCTGCGGAGCTGGGTGTATTTCACCCACTTTTAGGGACTTCTAAAGGTGTGTCTGTTTTAATGATTGGAACAGGCAGAGCACCTAGATACAGCTTTGGGTGCGAATTGTAGCACTTTATAAACAGATATAACACAACAAGATAACAATTCTTCTTGAACTACCTGTGACTTTCCCACGGAGGAAGATGATAAAAAATATCAAGCTTGTATCACCTGTTGGTTATTATGGGGCCATAATTTAGGGAATTATCGACGGTAATTCCTAAATTCCTACGCTTGTTGGTATGAGCAAAAGTATTTAAAATTCCTTTAGGAAACTGCATGGGGAATTGTGTTTTGGGAAGAAATGATGTGGATGGGTGCACAGCTACTGTTATTCAATGTTAATTGTCTTTATGGGTTCTCCGCAGGTGGCGTTGTGGCCCCTAAAAACGCCCTGTAAAACAAAATTAAGTGGTACCAGTGGGTCACTGGGACCATCCCTGGGGGAACTCCGTTTTTCCTCTCAGTGAAATAAGAGGATTCCACACAGTTTTATCTGTAGTGTGAATAAAGATCTGTTTATTCTTTATATTATTTTTCAGAAAAGTTCATATTACATTATTCAATACTTTTGTTAATGAGGCATCATTGTTTTATCATCATATCCAAGGCATTTCGGCCAATAAACTCAGCCTAAAGTCTGATCCCCATTATTGATCAATAACGGGGATCAGACATTAGGCTGAGTTTATTGGCGGTTTGTTGTTATCCCTGATGAAGGGCTATGCATTGGCCCGAAATGCATTCGATATGATGATAAAACAATGATGCCTCATTAACAAAAGTATTGAATAATGCAATATGAACTTTTCTGAAAAATAATATAAAGAATAAACAGATCTTTATTCACACTACGGATAAAACTGTGTGAAATCCTCGTATTTCACTGAGAGGAAAAACAGAGTTCCCCCAGGGATGGTCCCAGTGACCCACTGGTACCACTTCTGTTTGAATTGTGTTTTGGGACCACACATTTTCGTGTCCCTTTCTTGACAGATAACCCCAAAACCATTCAGGCATGATCTAAGGGGGAAATATTTCATTTTGGGAGACTTTCAAGAAGCTTTGTCAAACACCGCCAACGTTTTTCACAAAACAAAACTCGCTCTTCCTATGGAAACTTGATGTATGTTACTTATAGAAATCAGTTAGTTCTCATTGTTTCCTATTTTTCTTATATTATAACTTGTATCCAATGTTTGCTTTGGGAGTGTGCGGCTCCAGGCTCATGGCAGCCCTGGGCAGGGAGAGTAGGTAGGGGGCCCCGAAAGAGGGGGTCCGGGCGTGGCAGAGTGCGGAGGCCAGTGAAGAGGGGGGGGGGGTCAGCGTGTTTGGGAGTGGAACAGATCCGACGACCGCCAAACCCTGCCTGGGGCCGCAACGCAAATATGTATCCATCCTCAGAGGATTATTATATTAAGGATATATATTGGCGTGGTGGCCCCTGGGGTTTGGTGGCGCTGTGCAGGTGCACAGCATGCACATGCCTAAGGCCACCCATGAATGGCTGAGCTGGTTAACGTTTTAAGCATGTTTTTCCTTATAAGAAATGTAGTAGTATTTATGTTTTGTCACTATCAGGGATGTTGCAGAATTAAAAGTGCATTTCGTTATTTGTAATTGTCTTGTTATTAAATATGTGTATATTTCGCATTAGCCTGTAACTCTTTAAACCTCTAATACACTTTGCAAACCTTTTCTATTTAGAAGCAATTGTTCCTTATTTTCATCTTCAAAACATTACTACGAAGGCATAGAGCTACATGTGCAGAGATCACTGACAACAATATGGATATCTCTGTGCAGAAAAGATCGGAGAAACCAACAAACTGTGCCCTCTCACTCAATCACTTCAAATTGGGGACCAAATGAACATAGACGTTAAATTTGTTCCGGTATATTTATTTATACCTTTTCTTTAAATGATTATTTCAAAAACATTTTTGTTTGGCAGAAAAAGAGTACAACATACACAATTATTGACAATTACCTACATTAACACAATGACACTTACAAACTATGTGAAAAGAAGATTTCAAGTGTTACATCCCACAAATGATACAGTGCTGAACCATAAACATTACGGTAAGACAATTATAACTAAAACACAGACAAATGAAACACATCAAAAATATGTGAAAAGAGCCAATTCAATACAAGAGCAAAAGGCGTGAGGCAGATATGTTTTTTTGATACACATTCAATGTATATAATTAGCTCTTGCTGGGTTGCCGACGCGTTTCAAGTTTGGGCATGGAGTTTCCAAACTATCATCAGGGCTCTTGTTATTCTTCTGTTGGAATGTAAAAAACAAACCGTTTTAGTGCTACCAAATGGCCTCTTCTAAAAAAGAAAAACCGTTTGAATGGAATTAAAAGTACCTTAGTATTGGTATGTGGTTGGCCTGTGTAAGTTTCTACAAATGGACCAAATCCTCTATTCAGGACACAACCAGGGTAACTTCAATGACAGCACCAACCTGAGAAAAAAGGTGTTGTCTTTATTTGACATGTGGTCTCTTGGGTATGTAATACCACCCTGCATATTATTTACAAACCAGGGATAAATTGAAAGATTCATACCTTTAGTGGAGCGATTTTGTGGCCAAAAAGGGTCTGGGGGACAGAGGGTTGTCTTTTCTCAGAATCCTGTGTGGGAAATATGTACCCATTTGTCATAAGGGGATACTTCCGTGATTGCATGAAAGTTTCTTTTTAAAAAATTTTTTTTACCGAGTTGTCATACCTGTCACGCTCTTCTACTGGAAGGCGGCAGAGACTTCTACCCTGTGCCTGTAAGAGCAATAGACTAAATGAATATGGGCTTTTTTTTGAAAGACTGTACTCAGCGTTATGGCACACTTCAAAGATTTCCGTGCGCCGGAATTGCATGTACCTTTAATTACTGCTGCTGGCGGCACCCCTCGCCCCCTGTCCACGGCCCCAGCCGGGGCTGTCGGGAGTCACAGTAGCTTTGTTCCGCTCGGCGCTTTGCAGTCACGGACAGTCGTGATCTGAAAAGACGCGCGGAAGATTAGTCTACGGAAAGCACAACAGATGTGGATCTCATAACAGATCTACGTGAATGTTTGTTAAGCTCACCTAAAAAAATCCTTTCTTTACGCGCCTTAGATACGATGCTTCTCTCTCGCTCACTGTTAGCTAGAAGAGGCGGCAGCCATTTGTATATACTTAAAGGGACACTGCTTAGAAAAAAGGGTTGGAAACGCTCCTTAAACCAAGGTGCATTCTGGGATTTGAAGTGCAAATCTATTTTAGCCAATCCGAGGTCGATTATATGACAAGCTATGGAAGATGAAATTAGCTTGTGAAAGATTGAAACACTATGGGGTACAACAATTCCCTCATATATCATTTATGAATGAAGCATAATAGTGACAAAACGGCAGTATGGCACGAATTCTCAGATTCTTGACAGTTCAGTCATGTTGTTAAGGCCAGTCATGGTACAATTAAATTTCAAAATTAGATAAGCTTCTTTTTCAAGTAGCATTTTGTCAATGTCCGCAGGGCGCTGCACGTGGCTCATGGTGTGTAGAACAGTCCACTTGAAGTCATTCTCATTGTGGGACATTTCGATGAAATGCTCTACCACCGGGGCTGTTAATATTCTCTTTTTGATCCTTGATCTATGCTGTCCTATTCGGAGATTAACCTGCTGGTTTGTCTTCCCTATATATAGCCTAGGGCAGGGGCAGATCAGGGCATAAATGACATTTTTGGTTTTACAATTTGAAAACCCAAGGTGTTTCCATTTAGTTCCTTGGTATTCGAACTCACTGCCCTCAATGGTGCTGCTACACGAGACACAATTCCCGCACCTATGGTGTCCCTCCACCGGTTTCATGTCCCATAGAGCTCGGAGATCATGTTTGGGTGGGGATTTAGGGAGATCTGCTCGCACAATGTGTTGGCCCAAACTGCGGTTCTTTCTGTATGCGAAAATAGGGCGTTGGAAGGGGCATTCTAGGTCCTCCAACAGGTGCCAGTTCTTGAGGACTGCCTGTCTCAACTTATGGGTATCCGGCCCAAAGGTGGTTACGCATACCAACCTGTCCAATTCCCTTTTCTCACTGGTTTGTAATAAGATTTCGCGTGGAGTGCAGCGTGCCCTCTTGTATGAATTCCTAAGGAGCTTCCGTGGGTAACCTCTATGGATCATTTCGTTACAAAATGCCTGTGCATGTTGATCATAATCGCCAAGCTCCGAGCAATTCCTTCGGATACGTAACATTTGCCCATAGGGCAAGTTGGCCTTAAGACTTCTTGGGTGGTAGCTTTTGTGGTGGAGGATGGTATTCTTATCAGTCAGTTTTTTAAACAGTGATGTTTTTAGTTTACCCTCCTCACAGGTTACCTCGACGTCCAAAAACGTCATTTTTGTGGTGCTTGTTTCAATAGAGAATTTAATATCCGGGTGTCTGTTATTAATCCATTCATGGAACTCTAAAAGTTCAATCTGGCTCCCCTGCCACAGGAGCCAGATGTCATCAATGTATCTCCACCATTGAAGGATATTCTCCTTGTAGGGGTTGTTATTGTCTACGAACAGAGTCTCATATTGGGCCATGTAGAGCACTGCCATTTCTGGGACATAAGGACACCCCATGGATGTGCCCTTGATTTGCATATAAAACTGGCCGTTGAATGTGAAGAAATTCTTCTGTAGAGCAATAGCTGCAAGTTTGAGGATAAATGCAGTAGGCACCCTTTGGGGTCTTTCCCTTTTGTCTAAGACCAATTCGATAACCTCAAGCGCCTCTTCCTGAGGGATTTGAGTATACAAGGACGTAACGTCCATAGTTGCCATGATATGTTTGGATGAATCGAACTCGATTCCCTCTACCTTTGTTAAAAAATCCGTCGTGTCTCTGAGATACGATTTAACCTCCGTCAAAAAGGGCTTTAAAAAGAAATCCACATACTTGGATAGTGGCTCTAAGCAGGAATCAACACCCGACATGATCGGGCGCCCTGGTGGTTCAGCTAGGTTTTTGTGGATTTTGGGGAGCAAATACAAAACAGGTGTGCTGGGGAATTTTTTATTCAAAAATTCAAACTCTTTGCTACCCAAAAAACCTGCATCCCTCCCTTGTATTAGAACATCGGAGATCAAACCCTGAATCTGTTTTGTGGAGTCCTCATTTAGGGGGCGATACCACGTGGTGTTGTTGACCTGTTTTAATCCTTCAGTGACGTATTTTTCACGGGGCTAGACGACGACCGCACCACCCTTATCGGCCTGTTTTATGACCAGGGTGGGGTCTTCTTTAAGGCTTTGTAGTACTTGCAATTCGCCCTTACTAATATTGGAAGGCACATATCTTTTAGATTTCTCCATTTTATTAATGGAGGAAAGCATGATTTGCTCAAAAGCTATTATTTGCTTAGGAATGTTTTGATGAGGGACAAAAGTGGATTTGTTCCTCAATCCTGTTACTTCCATATTTTGAGCAAGTGGTTGGTTGAAAAAGAAGGCTTTCAACCTGAGTTTTCTACAAAACTCCAAGGTTTATATTTTCAGTTTTGTATAGTCAGTGCGTTTACATGGGACAAATTTCAGGCCCAGATTCAATAAGGATTCCTCTTGTGTGGTTAATGTCCGGTCAGATAAATTCACTACCACATTCGGTTTACCTAAGATTGGTAAAACCGTTTCTGTGTTCGCATTTGCCAAGGGGCTTTGGGCCTGGTTTTTCCTTGCTGGCCCCTGTCTAAAAAAGCAACCTGCTTTCTTTGATTATTGCCTCTGATGTCAGGATCTGATGACCCTGAAGACGAAGTGTCAGAGAAAGTAGAAAAACGATTTCTAGATCTACACTGGAAGTCGTACAGCGCCCTGCGTGACTCGGCCTGGGTGTAGTAGTCCTCTTTGAGGAACGGATACACTAATTCAAGCTTGAAGGATTTACTATCCTTCTCGTATTTCAAAGATTTATTGTTAATAGTAATGTCCTTAAAAACCAGTATATCCTTTTGGATCTTGTCAAGAAGAGTCTTGGCGTCAGTGACTGCAGGATTGTCAGCTATTGCTTTAGTTAACTCCTCGATTTCCTCCAATTCCTTCTTACACAACCTTTGCGCCGTCTCAATGGTGTGAACCATTAAGTCCCGGCTGCATTTGGTGTTGATCTGGCTGAATCCCTTTTTATATTCAGCATCTTCAACAAAGATGACAGGGGTATTCTTTACTTGGAGACCCCAGGGGATAGTTCCACCCTGTAGGTGTTTTAACAAAAAACACCTACAGACGCTGAATATAAAAAGGGATTCAGCCAGATCAACACCAAATGCAGCCGGGACTTAATGGTTCACACCATTGAGACGGCGCAAAGGTTGTGTAAGAAGGAATTGGAGGAAATCGAGGAGTTAACTAAAGCAATAGCTGACAATCCTGCAGTCACTGACGCCAAGACTCTTCTTGACAAGATCCAAAAGGATATACAGGTTTTTAAGGACATTACTATTAACAATAAATCTTTGAAATACGAGAAGGATAGTAAATCCTTCAAGCTTGAATTAGTGTATCCGTTCCTCAAAGAGGACTACTACACCCAGGCCGAGTCACGCAGGGCGCTGTACGACTTCCAGGGTAGATCTAGAAATCGTTTTTCTACTTTCTCTGACACTTCGTCTTCAGGGTCATCAGATCCTGACATCAGAGGCAATAATCCAAGAAAGCAGGTTGCTTTTTTAGACAGGGGCCAGCAAGGAAAAACCAGGCCCAAAGCCCCTTGGCAAATGCGAACACGGAAACGGTTTTACCAATCTTAGGTAAACCGAATGTGGTAGTGAATTTATCTGACCGGACATTAACCACACAAGAGGAATCCTTATTGAATCTGGGCCTGAAATTCGTCCCATGTAAACGCACTGACTATACAAAACTGAAAATAGAAACCTTGGAGTTTTGTAGAAAACTCAGGTTGAAAGCCTTCTTTTTCAACCAACCACTTGCTCAAAATATAGAAGTAACAGGATTGAGGAACAAATCCACTTTTGTCCATCATCAAAACATTCCTAAGCAAATAATAGCTTTTGAGCAAATCATGCTTTCCTCCATTAATAAAATGGAGAAATCTAAAAGATATGAGGTAATTGAAATTTTTATGGTCAAGTATGTCCCCTAACGTGTACCCCAACGTCTCCATGTACCTGCTTAAAGTGCATCTAATTTCCCTCCATGACCGAATATGAAGACGCAAATACATTTGCGTCCAACGTTAACATGCCCTCTTTCAGATCCACCATGAATGGATCGATAATTCAGTTCCTACCCATGCCATGCCAACGTCTTTACATGGTACACTTTTACGTTTTTCCTGGCTCTGCCGAGCTAGGCCCTGATTTCTGTCTCCGAGCCCTTTCTGCCTTCTGCCTCTGAAAGCTGCAGCATGGACTCGTATCCCTGACCTCTGCCTTACTTCCTGCCAAGCGAAGCGGTGCCTGGCTCAACCTGGCCTGCCTGCCAAAACCGTATTTTGCCTTCAAGTTATCTGTTCAGCCTCCTCGAAAATACATTCCTGTCTAGTGATTTAGGTAAACATCTCCCCGGCTGCAGAGCAAAGAGCAAGCCTTCCTGCCTCCATGCAAGTAAATTACAGTTCCCGTTGCCATAGTAGGCTCATGGCCCTGCACGTAGACACGTAGACACATATGCACGCACTAGCATTCAGTATAGAATAGCCTCTGCCCGAGAGACCTTTTACTCCAGATAATACATCCTCCAAACATAAGATACCAGATATGTTATAGGTCCAGGTCGTTCTGACATCCCAGACTTCTGTCTCCTCTACTAGTGTTAAAGTTCTCCCCAGTTACCACATCTATGTCACGTCATGCTAGCTGCGTGCGCATCCACACTTACTGCTGATTCTGCAACTTTCTCTATGCACCGACCCACATGTGACGATTCCTGTGACGTTCCTCTGACATGTACAGTGCACGCCTTCGTGTACGCCTATTTTCACGCCTCCTATTACGCACATGTGCTCTTATCTCGCTCTTTTTCACCTGTTACGCCTACTGTATTGGATTCAATTATGTTACTTTACTATATATAATGTGTAATGTTAATAAAACGTTGACTATCCCTTCCCGAACCCTAGTGGTGACGGAACATGATCTCCAACCTCGAGGTTTTTCTAATAAACCCCTTAAAACTCAGATACCACGGACTCTGCCTCTCATTTTTATCTGCTTTTCTGAGTGCTTTTTCTGTTCTTCTATGCGATTCTTTACGCCACAATTCTATGGCATCTTTCTGAGACTGTCTGGCTTTCTTTTTCCATAATGCTTCTTCTACTCTCATGATGCACTCGGCATCCCATGTAAGCATGGGCGGAAAATCCGTTTCGCTCGCGGATTTTGCGGATTTTCGGTAAATTCGCCATCCGCGAGATTCGCGAATCTCCCGCAAAATCCGCAAATCCGCGAGCAACGGATTTTGCTCGCACTGCTCGCACTGTTCGCGTGAGTTCGCGGCTTCCCAGTACAACTTCGCGCCCCGCGAATAAGTGCAAAATTGCAGAAATACGATTTTAGCAAAACTGAAACTACTTACCAGGTTCAAAAGTTCAGGCTCATCATTAGTAGCCATTTCCTGTAGTGCTTCCTGAGGGGCCCCTCCAGAGTTCAGTTGCCAGTTGCAACTATTATGTGACCCTGCTCTGAACCTCAGAATAGTTACACATATGCCACAAAGGTCCTGAATTACAGCTAAGGGAGACAAGCAGGAGCCAGGCTGGAAGTTCAAATCCATTTATCAGCCCCTAATTCATTATTGTCAGTTGGGGCAGGGCAGGTGTTGTAACTAATTTTGCAACAATGAAAGCACTTAGCAAGTACAAAAGATCACTAATCAGGAAGCACTAAGGAAGCAGGTGCCAGCTAAAAAAATATTCTGTGACACATTAATCAGCCCCAAATTAATTCAGGTCACTTGAGGCAGGGAAGGTATGCTTGCGTTGCCACAATAATGTACACTGACTGGACAACCAGAGGGTGCTGTGATGAAACAGAGGGTGGCATGGGTGGGCCAGAGGGTGGCATGAGTAGTCAGAGAGTGGCAGTGGTGACAGAGAGTGGCAGTGATGAAGAAGAGTGTCCCAAACAGGCTGGACACGTAGAAACAACAAGTTCGCAAAACTTGCGACCCGACAGGTAAGTTCGCAATTTGCGAAAGTGTACAAAACCCTCGCGAACTGGCAGAAACCCGCGCAAACACACAAAAAAAAAAAAATCCGCAAATTCGCGAGAATTCGCGGATTTTGCGGATTGCGAGTTCGCAAATCCGCAAAATTCGCGAACGCGAGATTCGCAAAATTCGCCCATGCTTAATCCCATGTCCCTGAGACAGGCCATTTAAACTGCTCTTCTAGATGTTTGGTGTAGTCCACCCACAAATCTAAATACAACACAGCGTCTAAGCCGTGCTTGTGGTACATAAAATATCCTGGAGTGTCCATAGGTGGGACAGGCACTGCTTCTTCGAGTATCCCTTTCCTAGTTCCTATCTGACGCAATTTCGAGAATAACGGCATCTTTACTTTGACTCGAATACAATAAACACGGCAATGAAAAGCAAACAGTCATTCATACCACGACATGAAACACATTAAAACATTTCGAATAGATACTGTCTAGTACATAAAACACAATACTTAAAATCACGTGAGAATAATGCTAGAAGGCTTGAATACTAAATCACTGAATTACTGAATTACTAGATGCACTGCTAAACAGTACAGACCGGTCCCATAAAGAGACACGTCATACCGTGCTCACCTAAGTGAACACGTACGGACCAGGACTGTGTACCCAGACCTGTCTTGACCGGACACAAACTAATGCACCCGTCTAGATGCGTCCCTAGCAACGGTACTCACCGGGAGCAATACTTGAACTTGAACTTGAAGGCCTCGGACTGGACTGGACGTCTACTGGTACTGCTACTACGCATGCGCCTCGTCACATCGGAACAGGTGGGCCTCTGGATACCGCGGACACTGGTGCTCTCGGCTGGGCTCTGGTCGGGATCCTCCGCACTCCTCACCGCCTCGTCTAAATGTCGACCGCAGTCTCAGTCACCTCCGTAGGCCTGAGGGAGATACAGGAAAACCTGCAGATGCGCATAGGTGTCCGTCACAGCTGTGGCAGGGGACAAGGCCTGCGACGCATCTCCGGCGCGTGGGGTGGGGGAGGGGTCCCTACCAGAGCCCAGCCGAGAGCACCAGTGTCCGCATGGAGGCAGGAAGGCTTGCTCTTTGCTCTGCAGCCGGGGAGATGTTTACCTAAATCACTAGACAGGAATGTATTTTCGAGGAGGCTGAACAGATAACTTGAAGCCAAAATACGGTTTTGGCAGGCAGGCCAGGTTGAGCCAGGCACCGCTTCGCTTGGCAGGAAGTAAGGCAGAGGTCAGGGATACGTGTCCATGCTGCAGCTTTCAGAGGCAGAAGGCAGAAAGGGCTCGGAGACAGAAATCAGGGCCTAGCTCGGCAGAGCCAGGAAAAACGTAAAAGTGTACCATGTAAAGACGTTGGCATGGCATGGTTAGGAACTGAATTATCGATCCATTCATGGTGGATCTGAAAGAGGACATGTTAACGTTGGACGCAAATGTATTTGCGTCTTCATATTCGGCCATGGAGGGAAATTACATGCACTTTAAGCAGGTACATGGAGACGTTGGGGTACACGTTAGGGGACATACTTGACCATAAAAATTTCAATTACCTCATTCCCTCCTTGTCCCCTACGGACCCTTCAGGATATATCTATTCTCATGAGTCCATCAATCTGTTCATATAACATCATTTGCTCATCCTTTTTCATTCGAGACTTGGAACGTGGACTTGGACGGGGAATACATGATGTGGAGCACAAGCCGCAAATCGCTGGCCCACATTGTAGACATAGACAACAACTGAATACTATGAGGAGGGCTATTCCAAGGAAGGATAGGACTTTCCAACCCCAGGCGGACAACACGCTCCAGAGCCAACCGGACCAAGTCCAGGTGCCTGGATTCTGGTGTATCTGACTAGCAATCTTGTGGAGTCGAGTTATGGCTCTGTATACTGACGGTGCATTATTTGGAATGAAAACACAACAACTGGATCCGATGACTCTACAAGCCCCGCCCCTATCTGCCAGGATGACGTCAAGCGAAGCGGTGCCTGGCTCAACCTGGCCTGCCTGCCAAAACCGTATTTTGCCTTCAAGTTATCTGTTCAGCCTCCTTGAAAATACATTCCTGTCTAGTGATTTAGGTAAACATCTCCCCAGCTGCAGAGCAAAGAGCAAGCCTTCCTGCCTCCATGCAAGTAAATTACAGTTCCCGTTGCCATAGTAGGCTCATGGCCCTGCACGTAGACACGTAGACACATATGCACGCACTAGCATTCAGTATAGAATAGCCTCTGCCCGAGAGACCTTTTACTCCAGATAATACATCCTCCAAACATAAGATACCAGATATGTTATAGGTCCAGGTCGTTCTGACATCCTAGACTTCTGTCTCCTCTACTAGTGTTAAAGTTCTCCCCAGTTACCACATCTATGTCACGTCATGCTAGCTGCGCGCGCATCCGCACTTACTGCTGATTCTGCAACTTTCTCTATGCACCCACCCACATGTGACGATTCCTGTGACGTTCCTCTGACATGTACAGTGCACGCCTTCGTGTACGCCTATTTTCACGCCTCCTATTACGCACATGTGCTCTTATCTCGCTCTTTTTCACCTGTTACGCCCACTGTATTGGATTCAATTATGTTACTTTACTATATATAATGTGTAATGTTAATAAAACGTTGACTATCCCTTCCCGAACCCTAGTGGTGACGGAACATGATCTCCAACCTCGAGGTTTTTCTAATAAACCCCGTAAAACTCAGATACCACGGACTCTGCCTCTCATTTTTATGAGCTGTCTTGTAATAATAATTATACGGAAAAATAGATCAGGTAATTTTATTTACCACAAGGATATACAGGTTTTTAAGGACATTACTATTAACAATAAATCTTTGAAATACGAGAAGGATAGTAAATCCTTCAAGCTTGAATTAGTGTATCCGTTCCTCAAAGAGGACTACTACACCCAGGCCGAGTCACGCAGGGCGCTGTACGACTTCCAGGGTAGATCTAGAAATCTTTTTTCTACTTTCTCTGACACTTCGTCTTCAGGGTCATCAGATCCTGACATCAGAGGCAATAATCCAAGAAAGCAGGTTGCTTTTTTAGACAGGGGCCAGCAAGGAAAAACCAGGCCCAAAGCCCCTTGGCAAATGCGAACACGGAAACGGTTTTACCAATCTTAGGTAAACCGAATGTGGTAGTGAATTTATCTGACCGGACATTAACCACACAAGAGGAATCCTTATTGAATCTGGGCCTGAAATTCGTCCCATGTAAACGCACTGACTATACAAAACTGAAAATAGAAACCTTGGAGTTTTGTAGAAAACTGAGGTTGAAAGCCTTCTTTTTCAACCAACCACTTGCTCAAAATATAGAAGTAACAGGATTGAGGAACAAATCCACTTTTGTCCCTCATCAAAACATTCCTAAGCAAATAATAGCTTTTGAGCAAATCATGCTTTCCTCCATTAATAAAATGGAGAAATCTAAAAGATATGTGCCTTCCAATATTAGTAAGGGCGAATTGCAAGCACCACAAAGCCTTAAAGAAGACCCCACACTGGTCATAAAACAGGCTGATAAGGGTGGTGCGGTCGTCGTCTGGCCCCGTGAAAAATACGTCACTGAAGGATTAAAACAGGTCAACAACACCACGTGGTATCGCCCCCTAAATGAGGACCCCACAAAACAGATTCAGGGTTTGATCTCCAATGTTCTAATACAAGGGCGGGATGCAGGTTTTTTGGGTAGCAAAGAGTTTGAATTTTTGAATAAAAAATTCCCCCGCACACCTGTTTTGTATTTGCTCCCCAAAATCCACAAAAACCTAGCTGAACCACCAGGGCGCCCGATCGTGTCGGGTGTTGATTCCTGCTTAGAGCCACTATCCAAGTATGTGGATTTCTTTTTAAAGCCCTTTTTGACGGAGGTTAAATCGTATCTCAGAGACACGACGGATTTTTTAACAAAGGTGGAGGGAATCGAGTTCGATTCATCCAAACATATCATGGCAACTATGGACGTTACGTCCTTGTATACTCAAATCCCTCAGGAAGAGGCGCTTGAGGTTATCGAATTGGTCTTAGACAAAAGGGAAATACCCCACAGGGTGCCTACTGCATTTATCCTCAAACTTGCAGCTATTGCTCTACAGAAGAATTTCTTCACATTCAACGGCCAGTTTTATATGCAAATCAAGGGCACTGCCATGGGGTGTCCTTATGCCCCAGAAATGGCAGTGCTCTACATGGCCCAATATGAGACTCTGTTCGTAGACAATAACAACCCCTACAAGGAGAATATCCTTCAATGGTGGAGATACATTGATGACATCTGGCTCCTGTGGCAGGGGAGCCAGATTGAACTTTTAGAGTTCCATGAATGGATTAATAACAGACACCCGGATATTAAATTCTCTATTGAAACAAGCACCACAAAAATGACGTTTTTGGACGTCGAGGTAACCTGTGAGGAGGGTAAACTAAAAACATCACTGTTTAAAAAACCGACTGATAAGAATACCATCCTCCACCACAAAAGCTACCACCCAAGAAGTCTTAAGGCCAACTTGCCCTATGGGCTAATGTTACATATCCGAAGGAATTGCTCGGAGCTTGGCGATTATGATCAACATGCACAGGCATTTTGTAACAAAATAATCCACAGAGGTTACCCACGGAAGCTCCTTAGGAATTCATACAAGAGGGCACGCTGCACTCCACGCGAAATTTTATTACAAACCAGTGAGAAAAGGGAATTGGACAGGTTGGTATGCGTAACCACCTTTGGGCCGGATACCCATAAGTTGAGACAGGCAGTCCTCAAGAACTGGCACCTGTTGGAGGACCTAGAATGCCCCTTCCCACGCCCTATTTTCGCATACAGAAAGAACCGCAGTTTGGGCCAACACATTGTGCGAGCAGATCTCCCTAAATCCCCACCCAAACATGATCTCCGAGCTCTATGGAACATGAAACCGGTGGAGGGACACCATAGGTGCGGGAATTGTGTCTCGTGTAGCAGCACCATTGAGGGCAGTGAGTTCGAATACCAAGGAACTAAATGGAAACACCTTGGGTTTTCAAATTGTAAAACCAAAAATGTCATTTATGCCCTGATCTGCCCCTGCCCTAGGCTATATATAGGGAAGACAAACCAGCAGGTTAATCTCCGAATAGGACAGCATAGATCAAGGATCAAAAAGAGAATATTAACAGCCCCGGTGGTAGAGCATTTCATCGAAATGTCCCACAATGAGAATGACTTCAAGTTGACTGTTCTACACACCATGAGCCACGTGCAGCACCCTGCGGACATTGACAAAATGCTACTTGAAAAAGAAGCTTATCTAATTTTGAAATTTAATTGTACCATGACTGGCCTTAACAACATGACTAAACTGTCAAGAATCTGAGAATTCGTGCCATACTGCCGTTTTGTCACTATTATGCTTCATTCATAAATGATATATGAGGGAATTGTTGTACCCCATAGTGTTTCAATCTTTCACAAGCTAATTTCATCTTCCATAGCTTGTCATATAATCGACCTCGGATTGGCTAAAATAGATTGTGCACTTCAAATCCCAGAATGCACCTTGGTTTAAGGAGCGTTTCCAACCCTTTTTTCTAAGCAGTGTCCCTTTAAGTATATACAAATGGCTGCCGCCTCTTCTAGCTAACAGTGAGCGAGAGAGAAGCATCGTATCTAAGGCGCGTAAAGAAAGGATTTTTTGAGGTGAGCTTAACAAACATTCACGTAGATCTGTTATAAGATCCACATCTGTTGTGCTTTCCGTAGACTAATCTTCCGCGCGTCTTTTCAGATCACGACTGACCGTGACTGCAAAGCGCCGAGCGGAACAAAGCTACTGTGACTCCCGACAGCCGTGGACAGGGGGCGAGGGGTGCCGCCAGCAGCAGTAATTAAAGGTACATGCAATTCCGGCGCACGGAAATCTTTGAAGTGTGCCATAACGCTGAGTACAGTCTTTAAAAAAAAAGCCCATATTCATTTAGTCTATTGCTCTTACAGGCACAGGGTAGAAGTCTCTGCCGCCTTCCAGCAGAAGAGCGTGACAGGTATGACAACTCGGTAAAAAATTTTTTTAAAAAAGAAACTTTCATGCAATCACGGAAGTATCCCCTTATGACAAATGGGTACATATTTCCCACACAGGATTCTGAGAAAAGACAACCCTCCGTCCCCCAGACCCTTTTTGGCCACAAAATCGCTCCACTAAAGGTATGAATCTTTCAATTTATCCCTGGTTTGTAAATAATATGCAGGGTGGTATTACATACCCAAGAGACCACATGTCAAATAAAGACAACACCTTTTTTCTCAGGTTGGTGCTGTCATTTAAGTTACCCTGGTTGTGTCCTGAATAGAGGATTTGGTCCATTTGTAGAAACTTACACAGGCCAACCACATACCAATACTCAGGTACTTTTAATTCCATTCAAACGGTTTTTCTTTTTTAGAAGAGGCCATTTGGTAGCACTAAAACGGTTTGTTTTTTACATTCCAACAGAAGAATAACAAGAGCCCTGATGATAGTTTTGAAACTCCATGCCCAAACTTGAAACGCGTCGGCAACCCAGCAAGAGCTAATTATATACATTGAATGTGTATCAAAAAAACATATCTGCCTCACGCCTTTTGCTCTTGTATTGAATTGGCTCTTTTCACATATTTTTGATGTGTTTCATTTGTCTGTGTTTTAGTTATAATTGTCTTACCGTAATGTTTATGGTTCAGCACTGAATCATTTGTGGGATGTAACACTTGAAATCTTCTTTTCACATAGTTTGTAAGTGTCATTGTGTTAATGTAGGTAATTGTCAATAATTGTGTATGTTGTACTCTTTTTCTGCCAAACAAAAATGTTTTTGAAATAATCATTTAAAGAAAAGGTATAAATAAATATACCGGACCAAATTTAACGTCTATGTTCATTTGGTCCCCAATTTGAAGTGATTGAGTGAGAGGGCACAGTTTGTTGGTTTGAATTATATAGGGTCCAGCCCTCCCTCAGCCCCGCCAAGGACCTATCTCCTTTTGTGTGCTGAAAAGATCGGAGAGGCAGAGGTCTCTACCCATAAGTTTGTGAAATCCATTTTGATAGTAAATGAAGTATAACTATTGGGATGCTACTGTACATACTACGAAACGACTTTGATGAATCATGCCTCCAGATCTAATGTGATCCTTGAATAACTGTAAAAAGTTTATTTCTGAGCATGTTTTTTTCTGTATGAATGGGTGATGCAGAATAAAACATTGCCCAGTCCTCACTATTTCAGTGAAGAACCCCAAGGTATCCAAAATAACTGTTGCTATATGACTTTAATGGATGCCTTCAAAATTGAATATATCGTAATTGCAAATCATAAAAAGAAGTCCCAAATCCAAGGTGATGCTAGTCAGTTGAGCACGCAGGAAAAAAGTAATGTGGCATCTTGAAACAGAGTGCCTAGAAGCAGTAAAAAGAATACAAGGACCTAGGGGTGTTTCTATATGACAAGGGTCAGGCCAAACATTAGCTCCTAGCCATCACAAACAAATACAACTCCCTAATCGCTGCTTTCAGCACCCTGCACCAGAAACTGAAAGGCCAAACACTCGATCCTCTCCCGCAAGTCACGGTGGAGAAACTCTTGCCAGCTTTAACCCACAAAATTAAGGTCCTTTTCAGCCGTCATTCAGCCCTCTTGGGCAAACTCCAAACAAAAGTTTACCACTTTGTGTTAAACTTAGCCTTGAGTTCCTATCCAAGTCAAATCTGACTGGAATTAAGCCTAATGAGGCATTCCATAGGTGACAGGGGGCAACTGTCAAATGGGCCTTTAAACTAAAACAGTAGGAGCTCAATTAGTTAACATCCTGTGGAGTGGAAATGACAACTCGAGCTGCAGCAAGCACAGCAACAGCCTTTAAGAACACGTGGGTCAATCCTTAGTCAACTCGCACCTAGGGAACCTCTGGGCCTCACTACTGTCATGCAATGCTGTTTAAAAAAAACAAAACTAGTTAACTCTGCAATGTCCTCAATTTCTCTTCTACAAGATAAAGAAGAGCTCACAAAAAGAAGTCATGCATTGATGGTCATAAATGGCAACTCAAAAGTAAAGCAAGCATCATACCTAGCTTGCACATTTCAGCTTCATCTGGAGCTTAAGCTGCAGCGGCAGAGCCTGTCACATGTAGTGTTGCTAATTTTGGAAGGTGCTATGTCTCCCACTGTGTGAGAGGTGACCTGGTTGGAACCCCTCTGAACGTGCTATATTGTTGGCTGGCCTGGCATAGGCTGAGCCAGCCTAATCAGGGTTAATAAATAGCCTAGGGCTCCGGGTTGGTCACAGTTGTAAGCTGGCTTTATTGCTAGCAATTTGTAGGCCCTGGCCCGGGACATTATACTGGCGACAAGGTGGTCCTGTAGCCCAGCTGCACCACCCCTGACCTACTGTTGCCGCAGCAGTCACTGGTGATCCAGGCACACCCCATCAGCATGGCTGGAGACTTCAGCATCGATGCGCGGTGTCAGTTTAGATCCACTGTGCGCTCTTCAAGCATGTCTCTCTCCCGGCCCTCGTGGTGCATGCCTGTTCCCAACTTCGCTGGCGCATGGCTGGGCCTGAATACGACCCCACGTGGCGCTGCTGCGCTCCGGGTGACCCTGCGCATTCCACAACAGCACGCACCACTGTCTGCAAGCATGCGGTGAGCAATGTGCCTGCCCCCTCCTGCTGCCTCACAGTCAGCCTGGTCCACTTCGCACACCCTACACTGAGGTCAGAAAGGACGGCGCTGCATCGCCTGTGGAATATAGACACCGGCTATCATTGCAGCTCCATTAGTGTCCCTGCTGCCCATACTCCTCTGGTGCCAGCACCTTCCTGGATGATCTTGTTCGGCCCCCAGCTGTATGAGCCCACTCTACTCACAACCTCTTACCTGCATCAGTGTGCTCCTGTCCACCCGGCCCAGCAGCTGGGTTTGGCGCCATCCAGCCTCCAGGCCCTTTCACTGCTACGTCTCTGGGCTCAGGGGGTGACCGCACACAGCCCATCCCACATCCAGGCCCAGTGCCCAACGTCGCACACCAGTAAGTGCGCTCACTCATTCTCTCATCCGGCAGTGGTAGCATCCTGAATGCTGCTGCACCTACCTTTTCGCCAACATGGCGTCTGTCACGCCATTGGAGCGATTCACCATCACAAGCACCCGGGCCCTCCAAAGTGGCACGCTAGAAGGCGTGGGTTGAATGCCTAGAGACTTACTTTGATGCGGCAGAGATCCCACCTGCGGAAGAGTCCCATGGTCCTTCAACTGGACGGCAGAGACATTCACAAATTCCCCAAAACTGTGCTTAGGAACTACGCCTAGATGCGCTATGCCAATACAGCTCATTTCGAGACCGTTGCCAAGCCCGACTATGAACGTTTCCTTCTCTGCCAGGCGTATCAGCAGCCGGATGAGTCGGTGGATGTCCTCTATGGGTGACAGAAAGAGCTAGAGGGCACCTGCACCCTCCCAGATGAAGATGATGAAATCCGGGCCCAGTTCATCTAGGGTTGTTCATCGCCCAAACTGCGTGAACACGTCCTGCAGGAAAACAACATGGCTATGAGGGACATTCTGAAGCTGGGACGGTCCAATGAGCTGTCTAAGGCCAGGGCGGCCCACATGGATCCCAAGCCTGCCACGCCGATCAAAGAAGAACCAGTCTGCGCCATTTGCACCCACACCCTGGAGGCCAAACCAAGGTCACCAAATCTACCAAGTACTCCTCCAAGCAAAGTCCATGGAATCACCCTTGTGGGTGGTGAGGAGGCCTGTACCCCAGCGAAGGAGCCTGCCCTGCCAACGGCAAGACCTGCAGTGTGTGCAGGAAAATTAACCACTTTTCCAAAGTGTGCCGCTTGTCGCAAAGAAGAAGATCAAAGGGCCCACAAAGGCAGGAACAAGCCCTAAAACTACCCTGACAGCTCTTCTAATAGTGACTTTGATGATGATGACGCAGCCGCTGTCCATTTAGTAAGGATGCTGAACACACTAACAGCCACTCAGCAGGCCGCACCCATTTGAAAGATTGGCGAGGAAGACCACTCCATGGCTGCCCTTATCAACACTGGAGCCACCATCAACCTCATAGCGGCCAGCATCTATTTGAGCCTATCCAACACACCGGCACTCCACAACACCAATGTGCAGGTATATGCATTCGGCACCCACTCTCCGCTCCGGCTGTGTAGTGTCTTCCAGGCAGATCTCTCTCATGACGCCACAAACCAATGAGCTAAGGTCTACGTGTCGCAAGAAGGATCTACGCAGACGATTTTCAACTCATCTTCCCTATCAGTAACTCCCCAGGGTCGATCTACACTTTCCAGTCCACCATGCTGTTCATTAGTCAGTGGATGAACAGCAATCATCTTAAGCTCGATATGGACAAGACAGAGTTAGTTCTTACTGGTGGCATCATTAAGAATCCCGGAGACCCTTCACTTCTGGCCCAGGGAATTAGGCCAACCTCCCATGCCATCGAATTTGGCCAAGAGCCTGGGGGTCACCATCAGCTAGGACCTCATGATGAAGCCTCAGATAGAGTCACTAATCTCTACCTGTTTCTTTCAAATCAGGAAAATAAAAAAGATCTGCAGGTTTCTCACCTACGAAGCTCGGATTCAGGTTACATAACAAGGATCGGATTCCTGCTCAGCTGTTGCTCAGCACAAGATCTCAACCTAATCCAATTCGCTTTCAATATACATGAACGCAACCTGGAGCACCTGCTACAGGATTTCATGCCCCTATTTGACGGGAATCGATGCCTAAAAGGCCCGGCTCTCCAGCTACATATAGACAAGTCTGTGGCCCCCATGGCCCTCAGGCACAGAAGTATTGCCTTCCACCTCTGACCAAAAGTGGAAGGGAATCTCTGTCTCTTGGAGAGTGCCGGCATAATTGAGCAGGTGCGAGGCCCTACACCGTGAGTATCCCCCATTGTTGTAGCGCAAAAAAACGAAACAGCCTGACACAGTCTGCATCTTTGTAGACATGAAAGTCCCAAACCTGGCCATCAAGCGTGAACGCCACCTTATGCCACTGTGGACGACATTATCGGCGAACTTGCAGGGTCCAAGTCGTTCTCAAAAATAGATCTTCGCTCAGGACTCCACCAAATTCCTCTGCACCCAGACTCTCCCCAATAACCACCTTCTCCACTCACGCAGGGCTCTGTCATTACACCCAACTTAACATTGGGATCTAGAGTTCAGCCGAGGTGTTCCAAAGCATCGTCAAGAACGTCCTCCATGGGCTGAAAGGAGTGCTCAACATGATGGACGACATCGTGATTCATACTCCCATTGTCTTCAATCAGTGTTCTCCCACCTCAGAGACAGTGGGCTGAAATTGCACCATGAAAAATGTGAGTTCCTGAGATGAGACATCAGTTTCTTCAGCTATAGGTTCACCGACAAAGGCATCGGGCCAGATACCCACAAGGTGAAGGATGTCCAAGAAGAACCTGCACCAACGTCAGTGTCGGGAGTTCACAGTTTCATAGGTATGGTCACATACTGCGGGCGCTTCATCAAGAACCTGTCCATCATGACCAGCCCACTCAGAGCCCTAACCAAAGCCCCCAGCCAATGGACGTCAAGTCTCAAGCAGGAAGGGGTGCTTCAGTGCACAAAAGCTGCACTATCGGCTGACACTACACTAGTGTACTTTGATCCCAGTAAAGTGTCCTAACTGGTGGTTGATGCCAGCCCCACTGGCCTAGGTGCAATCCTAGCACAATGACAAGAATGCAGGCAATGGGACCCAGTTGCCTATGCCAGCAGGACACTCACGCCCACAGAGCAAAGCCACTCACAAATCGAGAAGGAGGCAATTGCGATCCTATGGGGGTGTCACCACTTCTACATCTACCTGTATGGCCACCCCTTTACAGACGTTACTGACCACAAGCCGCTGATCCCGCTGTTTCAGGGCTCCTCATCAAGCATTCCCCCGGATATTGAAAAATGGGTTCTGCAGCTGCAGGAGTTCCAATTCACAGTGGAGAATAATCCGGCAGACTTCTTGTCAAGGCACGCCAGGCCAGTCACCCTCCCGGAAGCTGCAGTACCGGCAGCTACAGAGGACCACGTTAGGATGGTTTTAGAAAGGTCTAGGCCTCTTCGGATATCTCCGAAGGAGGTAATCGAAGCTACTAAAAATGACGACTGCCTCCTGATCACCATCCAAGCAGTCACCTCTGGTGATTGGAAGCCTCTGCAAAGCCCAATGCCACTCCGCACAGTGACGGCCCAACCCATCCTGAAGGCCTGAAAATACTATGTCCGCCACAAACTGTCTATGTGAGCTGAAGGCTGTCTCCCTAGAGGCCCACACCTCGTCCTACCAGTGAGTTTGACCCAGCAAGCCACCCTCCTTGTGTATGGAGCCCGGCAAGGGATAGTCAAATGGAAGAACCGCCTCAAGAGTAAGGTCTGGTATCCCGGCCTGGACAAACGGATAGAAACGATAGTACAATGCTGCCAGGTTTGTCTTGCAACAGGCCTACACAGCAAACTTGCACCAGTCATCACAGAAGCAGCTCCTAGTGCACTGTGGGAAAGAGTGAGTGCTGACTTCGGCAGTCTACCTGGAGTACATGCTGGTGGTGGTAGATGACTTCTTGCCATATCCTGAAGTTGGAATTGTCTCCTCAGCGTCTGCAGCTGAAGTAATCCCCAAACTTGAATAACTCATGGCGACACATGGACTCTTTGGCGAGCTCCGCACGACAATGGCCCAACATTCACCAGCATTTAACTAATAGAGTACCTGGCATCACAAAAAGTCAAACACCGCAGGATAACTCCATGATGGCCTCAGGCCAAAGGTGAAGTGGAACACCTGATGAGGACTTTAAACAAACAATCCAAATTGCCTTGGCCGACAGTCACAATATAGAACAAGCTTTGCACATATTCCTCCGAGAGTATCGACTCACTCCTCACTGCACCACCAGTATCTCCCCGAGCAGGTTGTGTTTTGGTCGGACTGTGACAGACACCATCCCACATCATCCAGCGTGGGCCAAAACACCAATCCCCCGAACCAGTCAGACTCAAAGCAGATGAAAAACAACACTGAGGCCTCACAGGCCTCGGTTAAGGGGAGCCCAATTATAGGCGATCGAGTGCTGGTAAAAGACCGCCACCTCGGAGGGAAGTTCTGGTTACCTTTTGAACTACATCCCTTGACTGTAATCTAAAAATAAATGCGCTATGGTAACTACTCAGAGGGGATATGAGAGCGTGACTGGCAACATATCCTTTTCAAGAAAGTCTCAGAGGATGATGTTGAAGAATTTCCGGTGGCTAACTTGTCAAATAATACTGTCCCAAATAGAACTCCATGCATTGGCGGTGATCTCAGAAGTCCGGCACCCTTGACAACAGAAGACCTGCATGCTACACCATCCCTTGGTGGAACCCAAGACCCGGAACCCAAAGACCCTGACATTCAGCGAGGCAGCCCGAGGTCCAGAGACAGTGGTAACCTGGCCGCATTGTCACAGACACCCTCCGGGCACAGCAGCCAAGGTTGGCATAAACTGTGGTCACACCCAAAGCCATCCCAGAAATACAAGGCCTTTATATCCTGCTGATTGTCGGCGACTGGAGAGCAGGTAGCGAACGGAAGAAACCACGGCCCCAGAAGTAAGAATGTTCCATAATTATCCCGCTGTCATGGACTGTTTTTGTGTACTGAATGTTTTCCCACTGTTTTTCATTTATTTTGTTGAAAGTTAAGTTGTTCAATTTTCTCCTGGTAAAGGAGGAATGTAGTGTTGCTAATTTTGGGAGGTGCTATGTCTCCCACTGTGCGAGGGGTGACCTGGTTGGGACCCCCTCTGGACGGTCTACATTGTAGATTGACCCAACGTACGCCGACCCATCCTAATCAGGGTTAATAAATAGCCCGGAGCTCCAGGCAAGGTCTCAGTTGTAAAAGGGCCACTAAAGTAACACTGCCTCCTTGTCTTTATTGCCAGTAATTTGTAGGCACTGGCCCAGGACTTTACATCACCTATGCGGCTCACATAAAGAGAACCTTCTGCACAAAATCTGCATCTGCACCAAAATGGCGGAGGAGAGGAGGGACCTCCTCAAACCTTCATTACAAGGCAAAGGGATCCACACATGTAGGTGGACTGTTAGATCCTGCTTATGAGCCTAATGACCCTATCCTGACCTGTCGCTTCATGAAATTGTTAAATACATTTGAACAGAAACTTCTGTAATGAATGTAATTGTGTGCTGTGAGGCAAAGCCGGTCTTCAGCCCTTAACATAATTATCTTCAGATTTGTCAGAAACCTCGGCCAGGCTGCTAGCCGGAGTGGAAACATTAACGTCTTAACCACGGGCTATCCTGGCAACCACGGGCTATCCTGGCACACTGGCGTTCTCGGATGACTCCACACAATCACTTTTTAAAGCAGCTAAATGTATGCCTTGATCTGTTGCTCTCGAGCTTTTTAGAACAAATCTGAATATCATCTACTCTTCAAGCAGCTCAGTGAACCATGGAACAGCCGGATCTCAGTTTTTAATATAATTAAAACCTCTAGAATGACCCTCACCACTCTGTAGTGAGAGGTGTAATGATGGTATTGTAATAATTAATCTCCTTGACTATATCCTCTGTCTTTCTAAAGTTCACAGCACCAAATTTCATAAGTCCCCATAAGTTCCCATGTAAATTCTTTGTCAAAACACATCCCAAACGATATCCCAATGCGCTACAGTTTAAATAAAGCTGCACCATTCATACTTGTACAGCAGGAAACAAATGAGAAAAGTACAACTCACTGCGAGGAGATATGTCATGTTACTATTTTCTATATTTGTAGTTATATAGAACTTTTTATTTATATACTCAAATTATATATCTATTGAGTTAACATATGATTCATTCTTTAAGACTTTTATATTCCTTATATATGTTGCTTGCAATATTTAAATATTTAACGTCCCTCACACCATATTTCCTCAACTGTATACCTTACTATTTATCTTTATAGTTGTAAGTGTTATATACTGGTGCATAGTATTTATCCTATATTCATTATTTTTTCGTTTTGTTTTCCATATATTCCGTATATTCATTCATATCATTCAAATTGTAAGTTATTATTAACGTTATTGTACTCATGATGCAATCTTCTCAAAATGTCAATGAAAAATTATAACACAGATAAAACGCATCCCAGATTACATCCCATTGCCCTACAGTCTGAATACAGCTGCACCGTTCATACTTGTAGAGCAGGAAACACATGAGAAAAGTACAACTCACGGTGCAGTGGGTTTGTCTTCCTCTTGGCCAGCAGCCGCTGCAGTGGTGGGTGGAAAGCGTGATGATGATGAAGGCAGCTCCTTAGTGCTTGGAGAGCTCCCCTTGTGCAAAGCGCCAGACTCTGTCCGAAGGAGGGCACTGCGTCTGGGACGGTGCAGACAGAGTCTGTAATAAAAGCAGTAGATGTGGTTTGCATGACACCTATGAAGGCATACGTAGTTAAAGAGAATAGCGCTTGTTTAGAGAGTTATGCAACAGGATATGAGAATCTAACATTATTTTATGAACTTGGCATTACGAAACCGAACACACAAATCCGGTCAGGTCAGGTCAGGTCAGGACAGGTCACAGTAGCAAATCAGACAGGGGCTAGGATTGGGAGAGGATAATGTTCACATTTTTCGAAAGGACAAATGATCTCCCATCACCCTGAGGATGAGGGGAGAGCCTTCCCTGCTTGGGCGTTGCAGCTGGAAAATTGCCAGCTTCCTGCACTGAACGTCTTCATCTTGAAGACTCCTGTCTGCAATGTGAACACCTCACTCCGTTGTCAACACGAGCACTCGTTTTAATCCTGGTCCTTCATTTGACATCTTAATGTATCTGGGTGTTTTCCTTGTTTCCTGACAAGAAACTAATTAAACTAACATGCAGTATGAATCCTTTGTAGGTTACATAGTGATTTGTAGGTTAACATTTGAGGCCAGGGAACAGTGCCACTGATGACAAGAAGTGAGGCAGACACCCTAGCCTCCAGGTGCTGCCAGGCTTGAGAGGCAAATAGAACTGAATGCTTTGGCTATTGCACACTGGTCTTCTTCTGCATCATTCAGTGACTGACAACCACTGGATGAGGTAGAAATGTCAGGCAGTCTATCTTCAAACATATGCAAGAGATGAAAAAGCCTGGTTGTAGCATTTAGGCTAGATTTGAGAGGGTACAGTGATGATTGAGGAATACTTGCTGGAATGCCAATTTCAAAGTCCAATGGGACAAATGATTAAGGTGTGGCCTAAATCCTTAAATGAGTAGGGGACAATTGTGGCTTTACAAGTTATTGAATGCACTGAAATAAAAACCTTCAAGGATATGATTTGCAATCGAACCTGAATAAGAAGGAAAGCAAGCAGATAATGCATTGCAAAATGATAGATAATGGCCCTAACACTCTGGAAGAATGGGACAGCATTAGCTTCATTTAAGTGATGTAAAAAGACAGAAGATTTTTCGCAAGGCTACTAGTGTCTTTGTAATATTCCTTAATCATACACACTCAGCAGCTATGTTCACCTAACTGACATAATCATGCATAACACTTCCAACATGTACAATACGTAGATTAGTTCATAACCCACAAGTCCAGTAGGTGCCGGTAGCAGGCCTTCTTTTAGATTAAAAAATCAATTTATGACCGCTGAGGACCTCTACTAAAATTGCTGACAGAATAGCTTGGTGTTATCGAAAAAATCACATTGCAGCACGTAATAGCGTAATTCTTAATAGAGTGGTGCAAAAAACTTGACTCATTCGAGCATCGGACCCATTGCTCAATCATTATCTCGATGTCCTGGCTAAAATGTGCCTCTGTCTCCAGTGATTAGCAACAACACGTTTGCACCAATTATGCAAGAACAAACGCTCGTCCAAATTGAGTTCATAATTGTTATGTTCCTGGAGGCTTGCCCCTGACGCCAGGAGCGTGCCGCATTGAAGTCATGTGACTTCCTATAATAAAAAGAGGTCTCGCACGCACGCACGCATTCAGATGCGCGCAGACCGAGCCACCAAGTTATTCCCAGTGTCCGACTCAGTTATTTCTAGGGCCACGTGTCAGGCCTAGTTAGCCTCAGATGCCCCGGAGTGTAGGTCCCAGATTGATACCCTTAGGGCAGTCACTCCCTCACATCTGGACACAACAATTGGCGACGAGGGTGGTTGCCGACTCCTCGCTCGGGGTGTGTGAGTGCCCTCTTTCCTGTGAGGCGGCTGCGAGCCTTGCCTGTGGCTCGTGGTGCTCGTGCCTTGCTTTCTCACACGCCCCCGCACAGTGCGCCTGGAGAGAAGATGTCCACCCCTGGAGAATCGCAGGTGAGCCGTACTGCCCAGCGTCGGCCTGCAGTGCATCGTGGCACGAGTGGCCGTGTGCCGAACCTCTCCCGCAGGGTATCCCTGTCCGGCGCCGCACCGGGCCCCGTGGCACGTGCGTGAAGCGCGCTTCGTCCCGCCTAGCCCGGCGATCGGGGAGGCGCCCAGTGTCATCTGGCAGCTCGAGTGGACGCGGCATCTGCCCGTCCCACGGCGGGCCCATCTCGTCCGTGGCAAGAGCGCCGGTCGCACGCGCTCTCCTAGACTCGCTGAGGTGCCCTACACGGCCAAGGCCTGACCTGCTTACGGGTGCCAACACCCCCGCGCACGGAGAAAGTCCTCGGCTCACTCATCCGCGCACCAGCTCTGGTGCGGCCCCGGGCGGTCTCAGGCCTGATCAAGCACGTCCTGGGCGATGGCTACCATTCCGCCCATTGAACCGTTTGTGGTGGAGGGTGCGCCCTCAACTCTCGCCCCAAAATGGAAGGAATGGGTGGACAGGCTCCTAGTCTTCTTCAAAGCCACGAAAGTCCACAAGGAGCAAAAGCGGGCCATGGTGCTCCACCTCGGCGGCAAAGACTTTCACTCCATTGCTCGGACCCTCACAGAAGCAACCCCCAAGACTCACCATACCCTGATTAATGCCCTCAATGCACACTTTGAGCTCATGGCGAACCAGGATTACGAACGTTTTGTATTCCGACAAGCACGGCAACTGCCAAAGGAATCACTGGATGCATACCACACCAGACTCAAGAAGCTGGCACTGACGTGTGGATTCCAAGATATAACGGAGGAAATCAGGGGACAAATCATACAGGGTTGCGCCTCTGCCAAACTGAGAGAGAGGATACTAGAGGAATCGGGGAAACCACTGGCCGACATCCTCACTCTCGGCCGCACGAAGGAGCTTTCCAAAGCCAGGGCGGCACACATGGAGGCCGCACTGCAAGCTACGATGAAGGTGGAACCGGTTAACAAGCTACAAGTCCAGACACCCTCCAAGTGGCACAAAAGAACAGCACCCACCCAGGAAGGGGCATCCGGACACTCATGTGGGTATTGTGGAGGTCCGCGCCACCCGGCACCGGAATGTTCAGCACGGGGCAAACGATGTTCAGAATGCGGCAAAATGAACCACTTTGAGAAAGTGTGCCGATCGAAGAGGTTCCGCAAACCCCGCCAAGCTGTACAGACCGTCGTAGAAGGAGATCCAAGCCATAGTGACATGGATGATGACGAAGAGGAGGAGCGGTCCGTGCACAAAGTGCACATGATCGGCACCGCCACTCGTCGCACCAGGACCCTTCCTCAGTGCTCCATCTAGGTAGCGGACCAGGACATCATGGCGGTAGTGGACACGGGAGCGTCCATAAATCTCATGAGTGCTTCACTCTATAAAAACATGGCCACACCTCCGATCCTCAGCATCACTCCCATCACCGTTTTTGCCTATGGACAAGACATCCCCCTCAAAATCCGGGGAAAGTTTCGAGCGGCAGTCCGCCATGGGGACAAAATCAGCAGATCAAATATCTTTGTGTCGGAAGAAGGACAAGGCATGCTACTGAGCTGCAGAACAGCCGAAGACCTGGGAGTGGTTCCATTTGCCTTTGGAGTCCACGAAGAATCGGTGCAACAACTACTTATGGACTTTCCGGACCTGTTTAAGGGCATTGGATGTTTCAAAGGTCGGGAGATACATCTACACGTAGACCCCACGGTACAGCCAGTAGCCCTGCGGCACCGTCGCATTGCATTCCATCTTCGGCCGTTAGTGGAAGAAGAGCTACACAAACTGGAAGCGGCTGGAATCATCGAGAAGGTCTCAGGCCCCACCCCCTGGGTCTCGCCCATTGTAGTCACACGGAAACCGAAGCAGCCGGGGGCGGTCTGGATCTGCGTGGATATGCGCCTTCCCAATGCCGCCATCAAGCGGGAGCGCCACATCACTCCCACGATTGATGATCTCATTGGGGAAATGGCTGGGGCCTGCTGGTTCTCAAAGCTAGATCTACGAGCGGGATACCATCAGCTGGTGCTAGACAAAGAATCAAGAAACATCACCACCTTCTCTACACACATTGGGCTTCGCAGGTACACCAGGCTCAGTTTTGGGGTCTCCAGTGCGGCAGAGGTGTTTCAAAATGTTATTCAGGAACTGATTGCTGACATACCTGGGGTAATAAATGTCAGTGATGACATAATGGTACATGCTTGCACTATTCCAGAACACAATCACCGATTGTCGCAAGTATTTCGCAGGCTCCGAAATGCGGGGCTCACACTTCATCGGGAAAAGTGCAAATTCTTGCGAACCAAAATAGGGTTTTTCGGATATGTCTTCTCGGCCGATGGTGTTCACCCAGATCCCGACAAAGTAAAGGACATCAAGGATGCACCACCACCGACGACAGTCACAGAAGTCAGGAGCTTTCTTGGCATGGTGAACTATTGCGGCCGCTTCATCAAAGATCTGGCCAACCTGACCCTTCCACTGCGGGATCTCACAAAAGACTCCATCCCGTGGGCCTGGGGACCAGAGCAGGAGAAAGCCTTCCAGGACATCAAGGCCTCCCTCTCCAGCAACACCACGCTGGCGTTCTTTGACCCCCGAAATGCCACTCTCATAGCAGTGGACGCCGGACCGGCGGGGTTGGGTGCCATGTTAATGCAAAGGTCGAGGGATGAAATAGACTGGACCCCCGTCGCCTTTGCCAGTAGATCTCACACTGACACCGAACAGAGATACTCACAAATCGAGAAGGAAGCAATTGCAATACATTGGGGGTGCCGACACTTTCACCTATATGTCTACGGCAAGCCGTTCACAGTGGTAACTGACCATAAACCGCTTGTGGCTCTATTCTCAGGGACTTCATCAAAGCCGCCCCCGCGAATTGAGAAGTGGCTACTGCAACTGCAGGAATATAACTGCAACATCGAGTATCAACCTGGAGCGAAGCGCGGTCATGCCCGCGTCCCCTTTCCCTGGAGGACGTTGTGAACGCCACAGCACAAGATGCCTGTATACAGAGGGCCAAGGAAACCCTACGAACGGCGAATTGGCACAAAGCCAAAGAGAGTTGGAAGGCGCTCACCCCAGAGGCTCAAAGGATCATGGAGAGCCTGTACCATGTCAGGGAAGAACTTAATGAGGACAATGCGGGATGTCTGCTGCGAGGGCATCGCCTGGTAATACCCACAGCCCTCACGGGTCAGGTGATACAACTAGCACATGTGGGCCACCAGGGGATGGTCAAGACCAAAGCCCGGCTGCGAACAAAAGTATGGTTCCCTCTCATGGACGACATGGTGGAGAACATGGTGAGGTCGTGCGCTGCCTGCCAAGTCACGGGGGATGCTCCTCGGGAGGCTCCCATCATAGTGAAGCCCCGACCCCAAAGACCGTGGGAGCGGGTCAGCATGGACTTTGGCAGTCTGCCGGATGGAAGGCGCACGTTGGTAATGATAGATGACCACTCGAAATACCCGGAAGTAGAGATCGTGGCAAGCACAAGTGCAGACTGTGTAATACCAAAGATGGAGAAAATTGTTGCCACTCATGGAGCCATGAAGGAGCTCCGAACGGACAATGGACCCCCATTCCAAGGGCAGGACCTGGCTAACTATCTGTCCTCTCTCGGAACACGTCACCGACGCATAACACCCAGGTGGCCCCAAGCCAATGGAGAGGCTGAGAGGTTTATGAGAACCTTGAACAAAGTCATCCGTATTGCCCATGATAAAGGACAATAAGTGGAGATGGCCATTTTCACATTTCTCCGAAGTTACCGCCAGACCCCGCACTCCACCACGGGGGTAACCCCGGCCCATCTCCTCATGGGACAAGTGGTGACTGATTCCATTCCTCATCATCCACAATGGTCACCTCAGGTGGCGAATGAAGAGGTCATTGCAAAGAAAAGAAAGGCCACGTTCGCCAAGATCAGCCAGAAAAGAAGGGCGGCAGTACCCCGGTTCAACCAAGGAGATGTGGTGCTTCTTCGCAACAGAAAAACCAGTGGCAAGTTTAGGCTCAACTATGAGAAGGGGCCGTGGCGAGTGATTGGAGTGAAAGGCACCCGTCTCACTGTGGTCCAAGGACGAGAGACAGTAACTCGCAACGTATCTCATTTCAAACATTTTCATTCAACAACCGCCGAATCCGGCCCTCTGCGGAGTGTTGACAGAACTGAAACTGCAACTAATACACCATGTGCGGAATCAACACCCAGTCACGAGGTCATTCCGAGTGGCAATCTGAGAGCGGCAAGTGAAGAGGTGGGAGGAGACGCTGAGGCCCTCGAGGAGGTGCCAGATCCGGAGGGGGCCGACAGAGAGGCGCCAGGCACAGCTTCAGGAGCCGGAGCGGAAATGCTGAGTCAAAGAGGGTCGCAACACCGGCTGAGAAATAATCCCACCCCCTCCTGCCGGCTACGCAATTACTTCACGTAAGACTGTTCCTAACAAATGTTTATAAAAAAAGCAGTGTTTATGAGGTTACAGCAATGCGTGGACGCTGAAGGCATCCATAAATGACTATTCTATGAAACGGTTTGAGGACGTTTGAGTTTGGGTTTTGCTATGTTTGTTTTTCCTTGTTTTAGGGGGAATGTTATGTTCCTGGAGGCACGCCCCTGACGCCAGGAGCGTGCGGCATTGAAGTCATGTGACTCCCTATAATAAAAAGAGGTCTCGCACGCACGCACGCATTCAGATGCGCGCAGACCGAGCCACCAAGTTATTCCCAGTGTCCGACTCAGTTATTTCTAGGGCCACGTGTCAGGCCTAGTTAGCCTCAGATGCCCCGGAGTGTAGGTCCCAGATTGATACCCCTAGGGCAGTCACTCCCTCACATCTGGACACAACAATAATGGCAGTTCTATAAGAACTTAAACCAGCACTGGACAAGGCTGTGTAAATATTATAACACAGCATATTAAGGTACTTCTGGAAAGGAAATGTTCGGAGAGAATAGCTCAGGGAATGCCAAAACAGTCAAGACTCGGCAGTGGTGGAGGAGCATCGTCCACTTGCTGAGAGCCAGCAGCTGAAAAAGAAACCAATATTTTCCTATCATTTGAATTTTCAGTTCTGGCTCTGAGCCAGCATGTGCAGGGAAGGACGGGTCAAGCCATGGGAGGAGGAGTGGAGTGGAATACGTGCGGTTTTAAGTGAGCATGTCAATGTGGCTGCCCATCGTAGGCCGGCCAAACCAGCATGCACGCTTAGGTTTTTGTGCAGCACAGCCGGTTTGAAGAAACAGCCCGAGTGATCCTTAATCCAGCCTGATCAGGTCAATGACACTGCTCCCATGCTTGAGAGTAGTGCAGGGATTGGATTGGGAGTCAGTTTGTCCCGGAACTGGAAGCATAGGAGAATGGGTAAGCCGGCAGCACCTGGTAAGCTATTTTTTTTATGTCAAACACACCTGCCATTCGCTCCCCTTTCCCCCAAGTGCTTCGTGTTGGCCCCATTTCCCCATCGACCCCTTCACCCGCCTCGCCAGGGTTTATCTGTTCAGCCGCCACTGTTCAAGAATCAAAGTCAAATACAGACTAGTAGTCAGGTGATCAGGGGAAGCAAAGAGGAAGAAAATAACAATGGTGAAGTGCTGGACAACAACAATGTGGCTGTGAAGATAAATGAAAAGGCAAAGCAACATGCAACATTGCCAGTCATTTTCTTTTATACTAATTCTGTTTAACAAGCTCCACTGCTGCCTATGGTGACCCAGAAGCTCCACTTGCAGCGGGGGTGTGTTGAACTGGCTGGTGCTTCGATGTGGTGGCTGGGCTCGGCGGCCACTCGCAATTTTACTTATGCAGGTACAGCGGCACGGCACGGCGGTGCTGCGCTGGGCTGCCTCTCTACTCTTTTCCTGGGATCAATCATTCACCTGGCAGTTATCAGCAGATGGAGGCAGTGCTGCAAAGTGTGCTTGCTCGACAGCGCAACACTGCCGTCAAAGGTGGTGGTCTTGTACAGGAATCAGCTGCTGCAACTGGAGAAGTGGGAGCAGCTGTGACAAGCCCCGCATCGGCTAAGAGGGTTGTTGGCACAGGTGGCAGGAATGGGGGTCTTGATGGGGCAGTGAGTTCAGATGCCGCCTCTCAGCTTGGGAAACCAATTCTACGAGTATTACGCTCAGGCAGGGCCGGTGGGCTGCTATGGTCCTGCGGTTCTGAAAACTTAATTCCAGGGCTTGGGCTGCCTAAAGCCCCGATTGCTGCAGTACCGGAAGGCTGGGGGCGGGGGGTGGGGGGGGGGGGGAAAGGTGATCCCCTGTCCTGTCCTTCCACAGATATAGTAACTCCAACTCTTGGACAGCAGAGGAGTGGCCCTCCCTCAGCAGATTTAGCAGATTCCAATAGAATTGCAGTTTCCCCAGATATTGGGGGAAAGGGAGAAAAAGACCGCCTGACCTTCTACACGCCCACCCGCCAGCTACGGTCCACTAGCCTCGCCCTCACCGCCGTACCACGCATCCGAAGAGCAACCGCCGGAGGCAGATCCTTCTCCTACCTGGCGGCCAAGACATGGAACTCCCTCCCCATCCACATTCGGCTGACCCAGGACCATCTCGCCTTCAGGAGACAACTCAAGACCTGGCTGTTCGAGCAGTAGCGGACCCCTTCCCCCAAGCGCATTGAGACCCTTTTGGGTGAGTAGTGCGCTATACAAGTGTTATGATTGATTGATTGATTCATTTAGTATGAATGCAATCTGGTGGCTTAGAATCAAGGGATTGCAGCTCTCCAGTACGATCTGCAATCCAGCCTACTTCGGCAATACAAGCACACCCTCCTCTACTGCTTTGTGTTAATAGTGTAACCATGCCCAATGATGTGGATCTTAACTATCAAGCTGATACAATCTCTGGTTCATGGTGCCAAATGCAATGGTCTACACCCAGTAACAATGGTGGGTTAGAGTTGTCTCCTGGCTCTGTGCATACTCACTCTGTCAACCTTTGCTCGGATACTCAGGTTGGCATCCTGCTGGACCCTGCAGCTCATTCAGTGAATGCAACTGATGATGATGGCGAGATTCAGGATGCCACAGTATTAGAGACATCAAAAGCACATACCCCAGTGGGGGAGAAAGGTCTGAGGGGGAGAGTTGCCAAAAGCATTAGAGAAGCTAAAGGTGGAAAAGGTGGTACAGGCCATGGTGGTACTAAACTTCAGGTTACTACCAGAGTTGGATGACTTAAAGACTCTGTCCCGAGCAGTGGAAAGGCTGAATCCAGCTTTAGTCCGCTCTGCAATTGGAGGCCTCAAAAAGAGAGGATAAAGCCATAATTTCTTGACTCTCCAATACTGGCAATGTTGCACCTATTGTACATGCGGATCCCGCCGCAGTCGAGGGAGGAGACCCGTTAACATTTTCTCGCCCCTTTATGAACCCTATGGCCTCATCAACAACCCAATAGGACAACCCCAAAGGTATTCTGGCAGGAGAGTCTGAGGAGCCTGGGTCTGGGTCAGGGTCAGGGTCTGTATCTAACCCTATATTTTCAATTATATTAAAACAGGCCTATTGTAGTGTCATCTACTGGTCTTGTACAATCTCTCGAGCATGATGTGCCCTAGGAGGCATTATCCATTCAGATAGCCAAAATTTTCGGCGGGGGAGGGGGTGTGGAGGGCTTCTACAAATTTCAGAGGCGTGGTGGGGGGCTAATTCTTCCAGCAAGAGGCAGGGAGTGTGGATATGAAGGGGCGTAAAAAGCAAGAAAGCCTCGTTAACGCGTAATTGGTCTTTCAAAGACCTGTGAAGTACTCGGCAGGGGCTATATGCTTGCTCAGAGCAGTGTAAGGCGCCCCATCAAAGCTGAGGGTTCTGGCAGGGGAACAGTGATGTTCCCAAAGCCAATGCCCAAAATTACGGACAAAGGGCGTCCGTAAAAGGGATTCTCACGGACAACGGACGAGAGCTCCAAATTATGGACGGTCCATGAAATTTACGGACACTTGGTCACCCTAGACAAGACAGACACACGGTCCCATCCTGCGGCCCTCAGCCTGTAGATTCTGAGAAGACCTGAGTGTGGTACCAAATTGACTGTTTTTAATAACAACGTGTTTTATATATCTACTTCCAAAGCTTGATTTCTGTCTGAGCTTCTGTTAGTCACCCCTTAGCTACCCCTTTGATATCCCCTTCATTTCAGTGTTTGGTTTTTTCCCTTCTAAGATATTGTCATATATGTCAATGCATGTAAAGTGCTGTTGAATAAATATTCAGGAAAAGCTAGCGGTACTGCTGATGACATTAAATTAATCGGCAACTTTAAATACATTTTCTAAAGCGTGTAATAGTACTCCTCTAAAGGGAGGAAAATGGGGATATTCTTTTTACTCTTCATTTAAAAACAATTGTTGACGAGAACAAAAGTAACTGGGAAGTGTCTTGCACAATGTGATGACTAGGATGGGAGGAACCTGAAATGGTTTTACTGTCTCATAGAAGTGGAGAGGATGTGGCGCAGCAACCAGAGGTGATGAATCAAGAGCTGTGTACACTTTCAGTCAGTCCTGTCTCTGCAGCCATACTGAAATTAGGGCTAATAGTTTCACTTTATCATAGTAAAGATAAGCTACAAAATTCCATAATGAAGCTTGCTTCCGGCATTATGCTACATGGCAATAGGCTTTAACTGAAAAGTGAGTGCAGGTGGTCCCATGGATATAAAGTGGTGCATAGCTAAATACTTATAAGGTCCCAAATGGCGAGACCGATTGCATTGTAAATGCTTGTTTTATAACGGACTTGACTAAAGCTGGTGCAAAGCTTTCTTGAGCAGACATTCACCACAGGAATCTAAAATCAAACACCAGGTATTTTTTGAGCTGTCATACACTTATTACGCAGTGAGTTCTCAGACACAAGTTCTTTTCTCTGCCTATATTGCATGCTGAGGCGTGTTTCCCCGCATTCAAGATGTGTTCGCCAAGCCACCATACTCAAATTTGCTTGAAAATGCACCATTTTCCCACTCTTTTTTCAAAATGTTCTTATTCGCCGCAGTGTAGTATTTACGCCTCACCACTTTCAAATGTCACCAGCCACCACTGTTTTAAAACATGCATCTAAACACTGTATCTTTAGAACAAAGACCAACAAAACTAAAAAAGTAGAAGGAAGAAGAGGCAATGTTTTACTGGCATCTCTAAACAACAAAACACAAGCAGAATAATGTTAGCCCAGTCTTTCTTGATGCTACCTTGTATAAAAAAGTTACATTATATTGGCTTCTTCAGGAGGAAGTACAAATTACTTTTTCACTCATCTTTTCCTTTCTTTCAACGGCACTTAGTTTGTGGTTGCAAAGGTGTTTTTTCAGTGTGTTTATGTTTACACCGGTGATGGCTATTTTCCTTTCCGTGGTTTTTTTCAGTTATTATAGGTTTAAACCTAAAACCTAGATATAATGGACTCACAATGCAGTAGTCAGGATATCCTTCACGCTTGTGATGGAGTAACACATTCTGCCAAATTCTAAAGCAGATCATTACTATACCCTGTAATCCTGCATCAGTGTGTACTGTTTGATAGACAGGTTCTTAAAACCCTACACCTGAGCCAACAGCCAAAACATTTGTACTTAATAAGATGAAGAACAATAAAATGAAAAGATATACAACCATGGCATCTGTTAGTCTCATTAATGCCACAAAGTAAAGAAAGATTCAGGGGCACTATAATAACTGTAACTCATCTCTGCAAGTCACATTGTCTCTCTTCCTTTCTATCCCCCTTGTGGACGTTCTCCTGTAAATTTACTTCTTCTATATATTGGAAAACATATTTTGAATATATTCGGTTTACTAAATGCTGCTATGTATTTTGAAAATTCATGAGAGCAAATACAGTTTTCATATTTCTTTGAGGCGTACAATTCTTATTTATTCTTAGTATGAGTTTTCTCAGTGGACGTTCTGTGCTGATGTGCACAGAGGGGAAGCATCTCATCAGAGCCTCATGTCGGCTGCCCTAAAGCTTTGAACAGACCTGCTCCCTTGGTAATTCTGAAGAAGGAAACAACGGTGAAAAGTGTATCTAGGGCTGCAGTCGATGTCTTCATGCTAGACCAGCAGTTGCTGCAGTGGTGGGTGATGAAAGCCAGCTCCTTAATACTCACTTGCTCACCGAGGCAAGGAAATGTAATCCGACTGAAGGAAAGCCGTAAGGCTGGGACAGACAGGATCTGTGGCAAGGGCAATAGATGTGTACATCATTAGTCATAACAACCCTGAAGGCCGAGGCGCAGCAGTACATTATAGATGCTTGTCTAGGTTTGTGCCAGTGATTCATAAAACACAAATCCCCATTAGGACTTTAGCTGTTATTCTCTGTTTCCACACAAAGGTGGAGATGGCATTCTTTCCTGTTTCCCCAGCCCCTCACCTTCCTCAATGGCTAAAGCTCCACAGGATGTGAGCAATTTATGAACAAGACAGCTAGGCACCACAAAAACCTGGCCTCAGCTTTCTCATGCATGTATCAAGGAGGCAATGTTTCATTTCTGAATCAGCTTAAATGAAAATGCATTCAGAATATCTATTGATCTCTCCTGCACATCTTACTTTCTAGCCGAAACAGATATGATTTATTGTATCACTCTGAATGGTTCTAATGGCATTTTTTGCTGTGCGTGGGCGATGACTGTTAACTGTTAAAATTGAAGTTAGGGCTTGGTCAATAATGCTGCCAGCAGGGGAATGCTGCCAGGTGAACTGTGCCAGATGAACAAATCATCTATCCAAGAGAGTGAGCATTAGGGATGTTCAGAAGCACTAAAGGCAGATGTGGATTTAAGAATCGCAAGTACTGGCAGGATGGACCCGAATCAGTGATAGCCTAATGAACAAGACCAGTAAGATATAAAGATGATTCTCTTGCTGACTAGAAGCCAATAAAATCTTACATTATAACTGCTGGTAGAGAAGCACGGAGAAGTAATGCTTTTTAGTCTAAAAATAAGAAGGCAGCGTTGTAGTCCAACCGGAACATGATATCACACCAGAAAACCTTTCCAGGGCTGTGCCATGGAATACCAGGTCCCATTATGATAACATCAATGTGCCCTTTGACAACTATCACATTGCCATAGCGGTGACATTTGAGAAAATTGCACCATTTAAAATTTCTAGGGAGACTTCCTCTAGGCCCATGCTCCCCAGTTCACCAATGACTTACGCCTGCTGAAGGCAAGTTGTAGGAAATTGCACAGACGATGGAGAGGTGGAGTTTTATCTGCAATAAAAAAAAAGGTGTGCATGACTCTTCCAAACAGTTGTTCAGGGTGCTCAATGACTTTTTTCACCCTCAGACATGTGGTTCTGTTATATAGCATCGCATAATCTACGCACACTCTTTGCCCTTATGCAGGACATCGAACAGGATCAGACAGCAGGGGGGTTCTCTTGGACGCCACCAAGGCATTTGATTCACTTGAGTGGGATTATCTGGCCAGTGGACTGGTGAGGATGGGTCCCCCCCACCCTTCCTAGCTTGGATTCACCTTGGATTCAGCTATTGAACACAACGCCACAAGCCAAACTTTTTATCAATGGAATATGCTCCCTCGGGTTCCACATAACTAGAGGGATGAGGCAGGGGTGCCCGCTCTCCCCTCTCCCTTTTGCCCTGGCCATGAAGCCACTGGTGTCCACAGGTCTCCATTTACACGAGTTTGAACTTTTGGCATTGTTAATGACATTGCCTTTTATTTATGTTTTGGTTTTTGAAACGTAAATAAAATGTAATGTCATTTAGAATGCCAATAGCTTAATCTTGCGTAAATGCGAGACCTATTTCAGTGCAAAGGTTTGTTATACAGTCGAAGTACCACTTTGGAACTTTTGCATCCTTGAAAGTTGAGATCACAAGCAACATTTGAGCTAGGATATGGCTTTAAATATTCTTCTTATGTTCGAGTAAACACCCAAGATGACCATCAACTTACTAGGCTTTCCTAACCTTGTGAGAGCCTCCCCACCCAAACGTTTGCAAACACTTCACCATTAAAAATCAAACTTTGGTTGCTTGTCACTTCCTCCATGAAGCAATCCATCCTTCGTTTATCACTATGCCTCAGTTCTCATTGGTGCTCTTATCTTCTCTGTTGTTGAACCCCAAGGAACAGCCAGTCCTTCCTCACTATCTCTAATGAATTCCATTAGGCCCATAATCAATTTCAGTTTTATTTCTAGCTATTTTTTCTCTTTTTAGGCTTGTTCCTTAAGTTTATCTTGCTGTTTATCTAAGTTTATTTTCCTTTCTTAGTAGGGCTGCTGCCACAAAATTCCATGACTGAAGTGTGAAGGTAAGTCATTTTTCTCTCCCTTGGCACAGGCTCCCCAACCCTGGGCTTCGGCTCAGCATGCTAGACTTATTGTTCTATTCTGTTTCTTTTAGGTTGTGAACTGCATGTTTCCTGCACCCCCCTTCAGGATCACAATCCAGTCACTGCCAAGTCTTGTTGGCACATTGCAGTTTTCTGTAATAAACATCTGTGTGTCAAAATGGTTTATGGCCTCAGGTGTCCCGCACCCACTGTTTCCCTCAGTAGACCCTTAAGGGTGTGTCGCTGTCTGTTAGACCTGGCACCATTTTTGCTGTTGCCTCAGCTGTTTATGCTGGTGTTAGATGCTTTGGGCACTATGCCACTGGAGGAGTGTGGCTCACTGATTAGAGCGGAAGACCCTGATGCAGAGGTCTGGCCCGGGACCAGGGTTCAATTCCCGACGCGGCAGGGTCCTGAGCCCAAAAATGTCCACGGACGCGATAATTCTTGCCTCGTTGCCTACTCTAATCATGGGGTCCCACGCTGCAACTCTGGGCAATAGCTTGCTTAATCTCCACTACGGCGGCCCACCCGCTGCGGGATGCCTGGCTTTCACCTTGGGGATGCCCAGTAGGGGTTATCTCACAGGGAAAAGCCAGGACGGGTTCCCAAGGCAAGCGCCTTGATGCCTTCGGGTGATATGTGCGCTATATAAGTCGCAATACATACATACATACATACTGTTGTCCAGTGCCACAGTGCGAGTGCTCCCTACTGTAAATTGATGTATTGATTAGTGGTTCCCTGATTGGATATTTGGTTTACTTGTCAGACCCTAGTACAGTGTACTGAGTGTGCCCAGGACGTGTAAATCCAAATGCTGCTAGTGGGCTTGCAGCACTGGATGTGCCACCCACATAAGCGGCCTGGTAAAATGTATCTAAGGTCTGCCTTTGCAGAACCTGCGTGCAATCTGGTACTGTCATGCTGACTGGGCAAGTGCACCCACTTTCCAGTCCCTAAACCTTCCCTTGACTTCATATTAGTCACCCCTATGGTAGGCCCAAGGGCAGGGTGCATTGTAAGTATAAGGTAGGTCAAGCCCTGATGTGTGTGGCATGTCCTAATAGTGAATTACAGCAATTTTTGTTTTCACTATTGCAAGGCTACCTTTTCTCCATAGGCCAGAAAGGGTATTTGGGTATTTGCTTGCCTAAGCATTTGAGCCTGCCTCTGCGAGATTGTGTATTCCTTTGTCTGATTTTGTGAGTGACAGGGCTGGGGGATTCCAAGAGAGAGGCTGGGGCAGCCAGTGGTGAATAGGGAGATCTGTATCTAGACGTGAAGGAGTAGTTGCACCTTGGACCTGAATAGAGCTGAGCCTTCCTTCTACAATGCCGGCTCCACCCCCTGCGGAGAGTCTGATGTCTCTGCCCTGCACACTGAAAGAAGAGAAGGAAGACTGTCAACAAAGTGATCCAGGACTGTACTTGCTTTCCACAATGCTGGCTCCACCTCCTGTGGGGCTTCTGATGTGCCTGCCCTGCGCTGTGAAAGGAAAGGAGAAGTCTGGTAAACAGAGTGCTGCAGAACTGGCTTGAACTGGGCACAGGCCCCTCTCCCCTCAGATAACAAATGATTTTGGGGTATAAGTATTGGGACCCTGAATCCAAGAAACTAGATCACTTCTGGATTTACAGGACAAAACCGCTGCTGAGGGGAAGGAACTGGAAGAAACTGAGGAGAGACTATTCCCAAGCTAAAGTGCTGCTTGAGGGATTGGCCTTCAGTTGTTGCCTGTCTGTCAAAGAGAGGAGAAAGAAGTTTGTGGACTTTTCTTTCAACTTGTGCAAAGATTTCCAAGGGCGTGGAAGAGAGCTTGCCCCTGAAGAAAGTCCCTGCACCAGTGGACTTCACCAGCCTTTGTGAAGTGCTGCTGGAAACGCTGTTTCAGTGGCTACAGAGGCAGGGAGCTGTGACTGACTCTCTTGATGTCCTGTAGGGACCGCATCAAGCAATGTCCACCTCGAACAACACAAGCTCTGCGCTCACGGACTGCGTCCTGATGCCAAGACCAAGCCCTAGCCTGCAACGCGACTGGTGGACATCACGACGTGCAATGCCTCGCTACACCGACTCATACTGGTCTGACCGAAGAGGTCCCTGATGCTGACTCCGAGTCCTGTGACTGCACCGTTGGGCACTGCCTCGAAAGCTTTGCGACGCACTGCCCGACTCGCATCGCTGTCCAGACTAATCGACGCCAGCTCCCGAACTCCGGCTCTGTTGCCACACTGCAAGCTGCAAGCACCACATCGAAGCACCGCATTGAAGCACTGTCTCGCCCTGCAACGCAAGCCTTGGATCCACCAACTCTGTCAACGGGCCGCTGCCTACACCGCATCGAGGGACAACGCGTCCTGCACCGCTTCCTTTCTGCACCGCAATGAACAACGGAACCGGCTCGCACATCCGTGCCGGCCGCCTCAAGTAAAAGGTACTGTGACTGAGCCTGTTGATATTTGAGTCGGCCCATACTGACGCGGTCCGCTGGATTTGCTAGACTCTGAGTTATTTTCAACTTATTTTTGATATAAAACCTTGTGTATTGTCCATTTGTAGTGTTGTCACTGGATTACTGTATGTGGTCACAAATGCTTAACTTACAACTCCTCTGAAATTAAGCCTTGCTGCTCATCCCAAGCAACAACGGGGGTGAGCAGGGGTCATTTTAGGAGTGTAATACCCCCCTTACTCTGACAAGAGGAGAGGGTCCCTATTTATCACAAGTACCTACCTACGCCAACTAGAGACCCCCAATTCTAACACTGTCATTTTGCTAAATGTTCACCTTTCTGAAATTTGTTTCTTGAGAAAGTTGTATCTGTGCTGCTTGATGAAAGAGGTATTTCACCTGCATGCTGCACATGCTCTGTGTTTCCGAACAGTGCCTACTTATGTCTGTTGTAGGCTTGTTCATTTCTTTGAGTACGCTTGAAAGCATATAACGTTAGAGTATTACATGTATAAATACTTAGCGTGCCCTTAATATCTGTAGCAACTTATAATCCTTTGTAATTAATGTTTTTAGGTGTCTTCTGTCTTTCAAGTTACTAGTTATCGTCTCTGAGGTCTAGGGGGTATATGTACAATATTTGCTAGAATGAAGCTGCCCTGTTTTCTACTTCCTTTAATAACTGTATGAGGATATAAAAGTCTATTGGCTGACAGCAATAGTTATTCCAGCTCAGCATTTCCGTGGTCAGTAGGCGAGTTATTTCTGGTACTCATCCACAGAGAAGGGAACACCAGACATTAAGCATACTCGTCACATATTGAGGAGCACAAGGGTACTCAAGCCATGGAGCTCCAATATGAGTCACTCCACTTTCAAAATGAGGTTATGGGTCTGATTAGAGCGGCAGACCTTGATGCAGAGGTCTAGCCCGGGACCAGGGTTCAATTCCCCGCCTCGGCGGGTCTTGGTCTCAAAATTCCACGGACCTGATAATTCTCGCCTCAGTGCTTATTCCAATCATGGAGTCCCACTCTGCAACTCTGGGCAATAGCTTGCTTAATCTCCACAACGGCCCCCACAATGCTAAGGATGCCTGGCCTCCACCTTGGGGGTGCCCAGGAGTAGACGCCTCACAGGGAAAGCCAGGATGGGTTCCACCACGGTATTCGTACAAGCGCCTTGAGACCCTTGAGGGTGAGTAGTGCGCTATACAAGTATCAATTTACATTTACATGTTCCATGGGGGACGGCTGCATTAAGAAAACTTCTGATAGACTCTAGGATTGATTCCCTCGCAATATGACTCAGTCATATGAACCACCTGGAGAAACACCAGACACGCCAACTGATGTGGGGCATCTTTGGCGAGGACAACCAATCCTCGACATTTACAATTGAGCAAGCTCACCAAATGTTGTGACTTGGATTCATTCCTGGTGCTCCATTTTCCCTCTTCATTGCTAAACATCTTTAATTACAGAACCGGAAAAAATTCTGAATATGGTCTGAAACAAGAAGAACATCCAACATTGAGGCTCTGATCTCTCCTTCTCCTCTGATTTCATACTATCAGTTTAAGAAGTGCGTTGCAAATTCACTCCAATCAAGAAAACAGTGAGAGTCATGGATATACGCTATATACTGCTATTACCGACCAGACTATGGGGGTCATTATGATGGCAGATTCCCCGCATACTCCGGGCCGGCGGAAGCCACCGCCGGCCCAGAGTATGCGGGGAATCCGCCGAGGAGGCCTGAAAGACCCACCGCCAAATTAGGATGGCTGGTGGGTCTCACAATCTGTCCTCCACTTTTCCGCCGCGGTCGGAAGGCGACCACGGCGGAAAAGCACTAACATGGCTGGCGGTGTCTATCAGACACCGCCAGCCATATTAGGATGTAGGGAAAGTAATGCTTTTCCACGGCGGCTTTTCCGCCGTGGAAAAGCATACGGACATTAACTTTGGGGGCCCGTTGTGGGCCCCCTGGGTGAAGGTTGTGTGGGGGGTGCACATGGGGGGTACCTATGGTACCCCCCGCCGTTGCGTGCACGAAGCGGCAGGCACCGCGCGGTGCCTGCCGCTTTGTGCATGCAAATGCACTGCTTTCATTTTTTACATTGAGGCGGGTGCTGCTTCAAGCAGCACCCGCCGCAATGTAAAACATACAGGATGTGACCGCCAGGGTGGCGGTCACATCCTAATTGCCATGGAGGGACCGCCGCTGCCCATGCGGACGGTCCCTCCTACTCAGGGGTGGCGGACGGACGCAAGTCCGTCCGCCATCCTAATCGACCCCTTAGTTTTGAACACAATGGCATGCCTCATGTCATGACTGACCCAAAAGAAGTGGAGAAACTGCTTCAGAAGACATCTTTGAATGGCAAGAAGGGTGCTAAATGTCAGTGAAGTGCAGGGGAAAAACATCACCTGAGTGAGTGTTAAAACATTTTAAATACCCCTATAAATAGGTAATACATAATTGCTAATTGCCCCCTCTTTTCTTTGAAATTGTCACTTGGTACATGTGAAGCTCAACCAAATGCTCTCCTGGAGCTTGTGATTTTGTCTCAGGGGCCTGCCAATGGCTAGGGAGGGGGCCGCAAATCCCCTCCCTATAAACATATTTCTGCCCCGGGTAATGGAGTGCCTGGGGCCTTTCAATGGCTCCAGGAGAGGTGCTCCATGCCCCCTCACCATTGAAATATATAAGGCCCCAGATGTGGGGTCCCTGGTAACATCTTTTGGCTAAGGGAAGGAGGCTGCATGGCTTCTACTGTAAAATTAGGTTTGCTCTGATTTCACCCGGTCCATGCCAACACTCTTTTAGCCTTGATCCACAGATCTAAACAGTTTAAAAACAGCTGCACCATTGATACTTGTAGAGCAAGATACAAATGAGAAAAGTACAACTTACTGTTGCAGTGGGTTTGTCTTCCTGCTTGACTAGCAGCAGTTGCAAAGGTGGACGTTAATGCAAGTAGCTCCTTAGTGCTCAAGGGCTCCCCGCGTGCAAAGCGCTAGAGTCTGTCTGAAGGGAAGCTCTGAGTCTGGGATGGTGCAAATAGGGTCTGTAATAAAGGCAATAGATGTGGTTCTCATGACAACCATAAAGGCATAAGTGGTTACACAGGCTAGTGCTTGTTTAGAGAGTTATGCAACAGGTTGTGGGAAACTAATGTTACATTAATACCGCAATGGCTTGCACAAAACAGTTTGAGCCCTTTCGGCATTAAGAAATCATATATACAGAAAACACACATCAGGTCAGGTCAGGTCACAGCAGTAAATCAGACGGTGGCTAAGATTGGGAGAGGACAATGTTCACATTTTTTGAACGGACAAATGATCTCCCATCACTTTGAGAACGAGAGGGAGAGGATTCCCTCCTGGGTGGTGCAGCTGGAAAATTGCCATCTTCCTGCACTAATTTTGTCTTAATCTTGAAGACTCCTCTCTGCAATGTGAACACCTCACTCCATGTCAGCACTAGCACTAGCTTTAATCCTGGTCCTTGGGTGTTTTCCTGGTTTCTTTACAATAAAGCAATACAACTAACATGCAGTATTAATCCTTTGTAGGTTACACTGCAATGATTTGTAGGTTAAAAGTTGATGCCTGGGAACAGTGCCACTGATGACAGGTAGTGAGGCAGACACCCTAGCCTCCAGGTGCTCTCAGACTCAGGCCAATGGAACCGAATACTTTGACTATTGCACACTGATATTCTCATTAAGCATCATTCAGTGAATGAAACAGATTGTAATTAAATGTGTTAAGTGACTGACAATCACTAGACCATGCAGTGTGGCTCACTGGTTAGAGGCGGCAGACCCGAGAGCAGAGGACGGCCTGGGACCAGGGTTCGATTCCCGACGCGGCAGGTTTCTGGACCAGGGTCAGCGGACTCGATAATTCTCTCGCCTCGGTGCCCACTCTGATCAGCGATCACACTCGGCAACTCTGGGCATTAGCTTGCCTCATCTTCACTAACAGCCCCACCAGACCGCCGGGGATGCCTGGTCTCACCCTGGAGATACCTATTAAGGGACCATCTCTCAGGGAAGCCAGGAAGGGTTTCGCAGCGGTCGAAGCGCCTTGGGACCCTCCGGGTAAGTAGTGCGCTATATAAATGCCTATACATTACATTACATTACATTTACATTACATACATTACATTACATTACATTACATTACATTACAAATAATTAGATCATGGGCTAAATCCTTAAATGAGTATTGCGCAACTGTGGCTTAGCTGGTTTTGCAATTGAACCTGAATAAGAAGGTAAGGAAGTGGATAATGCACTGAAACATGGTAGACAATGTCCTAAAACCCTCTGGAAGAATGGGATAGCATTATCTTAATTTAACTGATGCAAGGACATAGAACATGTTCCCCAAGGTACTATATTTTTAAGAATTTTTGACATCAAAAAATACAACACAACATTTACGGAGATACAGAAATACATGCAGTAAACTGAAAAGAACATATCAAACAAAGTACTCAAACAAGAAAATTGTCACAAATAATTAACATGGACAACTGTGATAGGCCTCAGGTCAATCAATCGTTGAGGCACCAGTCCTGGATATAGACTGAACAAGTGGACTGACAGATTGAAATAGTAGCCTACTTGTTACCACCTACACAAGATACACAATAGATTTAACACAAAGTGCTATGGCTAGGAATGACACGGGGACAGATCAGCAATTTACAAGTGTGATGAGTTGATTCCTAGCAAGCCCTAATTATTTGGTATCTTGGAGGTAAGAACGTCGACGCGTTTCGAACCCAACCACATGAAGGGGCTAACTTACATAAACTCCTCGCTCAGACTCAACCACTTTAAAAATAAAGGTACCTTAATGGTGAGAGGTTCGGATCACTCACTGTGAACAAATAGCGTAAAAGATCTCAGTTAGAAACGATGCTCCACTGTCTCTTATTGTGCTACACTTGTACACTTTGTCAGACCGAAACATACCTCAACGGTGCGCAAAGATTGCGGCTAAAAAGGAGGGGTGCCGGCCCGTGTCAGTTGTTCATTGTGCAGATCTATGTAATCTGGAGAAAGCAAAGGGACCTCTGAGGAATTGCTCGTTATGCCTCTGAAATGCTAGGACGTTCGAAAAAGTTGTAAAAGTCCTACCTTCGTTTTGGGGCAAATTTGTCCTAACTGCACGCGTGTGATCAGGTCAGGTCAGGTCACAGTAGTAAATCAGACGGTGGCTAAGATTGGGAGAGGACAATGTTCACATTTTTTGAACGGACAAATGATCTCCCATCACTTTGAGGACGACAGGGAGAGGATTCCCTCCTGGGTGGTGCAGCTGGAAAATTGCCATCTTCCTGCACTAATTTTGTCTTAATCTTGAAGACTCCTCTCTGTAATGTGAACACCTCACTCCATGTCAGCACTAGCACTAGTTTTAATCCTGGTCCTTGGGTGTTTTCCTGGTTTCCTTACAATAAAGCAATACAACTAACATGCAGTATTAATCCTTTGTAGGTTACACTGCAATGATTTGTAGGTTAAAAGTTGATGCCTGGGAACAGTGCCACTGATGACAGGAAGTGAGGCAGACACCCTAGCCTCCAGGTGCTCTCAGACTCAGGCCAATAGAACCGAATACTTTGACTATTGCACACTGATCTTCTCATTAAGCATCATTCAGTGAATGAAACAGATTGTAATTAAATGTGTTAAGTGACTGACAACCACTAGACCATGCAGGGGCAGAGGGCAAATAATTAGATCATGGGCTAAATCCTTAAATGAGTAGTGCGCAACTGTGGCTTAGCTGGTTTTGCAATTGAACCTGAATAAGAGGTTAAGGAAGTTGATAATGCATTGAAACATGGTAGACAATGTCCTATAACCCTCTGGAAGAATGGGTTAGCACTATCTTAATTTAAATGATGCAAGGACATAGAACATGTTCCCCAAGGTACTAGTATTTATGTTATATTCCTTAAAGAAACAAGCCCCGAAGCTATGCTTACCTATATGACATAAAAATACTAAATACTTCCAACATGTACATTAGTTTGCAACACAGAAGTCCCGTAGGTGCTGGGAGCAGGCCACCTTTTAGACAAAAAATCAACTTATGACAGTTGAGGATTTATTCTATAATTACATTTGGATAGGTTATTGTGATCATGGAATCGCATTACAGCAAGTAATATCATAATTCTTAATAGAGCGATGCTACTACTTGACTTATTTCAGCGTCGGATGCATTGCTCAATCATTAACTCTATGTTGTGGCTTAAATATGCCTCTGCCTTTTAACATTACTACTTAAGTAGATGAATGTGGTGGGCTGTTTTACATCAACTTGTAAATGTATTGAAACAAATATATCCCTTGTATTATATTTTACTTTTTAAGGTGTCATGCTTGTGGGATATGTCTTTTGTTATCTATTTCTGTTTGAACTAAATGTGTAAATATGTGTCAGGATTGACAACTATTGAACTACAGATTTTGATTACAATTTGCTCTACTCCCCAGAGTGCTGCCACCTTTGCCAAGATCTTGCTCCAGCTTCAACCGTGGCAGAGGAATGAGCGGCTGTCAGAGGAAGTCCTGGCAAGAATAACGCCAAGCTGATTCCAATCTGCCTTTCCATCAAGGCAACTGTGGCAGGAAAACCTCAAAGCCCAGGTTGGCGGAAGTGAAGAAAAAGAGGTGAAAATTTGCTTTTTCTCGTGTTCCCACTCCCATTTCTATCTTATACCCCATTGTCCCGGTCCTTCCTGTGCTGCTGCTCCCTCACCATGTTGCTCAGCAACCCTGTTGTCGCCGGAATCTAAGATAGGTTTCTTTGTAACTTGTCTCCCTATCAAGGCTATTGCCTCATGTATTTTTACATTGCTCTCACGTGCAATATTATAACGTGTCATGCATAAGTGTTCATCTTACAACTTATTGTGGTAAAATGAACACACCTGTATTGACACATAAAAAATATTTTTGTGGTGGTGGGTGGTGTGGGTGTTGTGCTTGTGGTGATTGTGGGTGTACATATAATAGTGTGTGTATGTTGTTGGTGTACAAGGCTATAGGTAACATATTACTTAAGTATACATTTTGACAGAATCACAACATGTATGTGTAGTAAGATAATGATGTGTAGTACATACTAGTCTCCACACAAAGAAGGCCTCACTCTGTCAGGACCAGTGCTTAATTTGAGTTTGTGGTTTCCGGTGCTCAGCACTGGCACTTATCATCAACACTGGCACTTGAGCCGTACTAAAATAAAAAGAAATCTAAAATAAGTAAGGATTAAAAACCCCAAAACTGGCAACCACACTCCACAAAAATTTGAATAGCAAATTCAATATATAAGAGAGGCAATGACCTTTAATTATTCGCTAAGGACCCACCGAGTAAATCCACCTGTATCAATGGTCCAAGTTAATAGTTGAGGCAACAATGTACAGAAAAGAAAGTAGTGTGTTGAACCCTGAGAGTATTCTGTGGCATGGACCATTGCAATACATTTTTATACTGTAGATCATTATTACATCTTGCAACAAACCATATCGGACACATTTGAAATACAAATTAAACGGATATAGTTACCAATTTCACCACAGCCCTGAAGAAGTTGAGGTACTCATTACCATACAATGAAACATGTGTTGGTTTTATCAAGCTGTATTATTGAAGGAACCTACACCGATCACATAGATTGTATCATATGGAACATTGGCTAAATTAAGAATTTGGATTAAACATTGCTTGTGAACGAACGGAATTCCACATGACCTAAATGGTGTTTATGGATTAAGAGTGGAATAAAAGAATACTTATGACTTTAAGATTAATATTGGCATTGAATTACTATAAGTGTACTCTAAAAGACATGTTGGGGCATATTACCAAGCAATAGCGATAATTATCGCTATTGCTTGGTTAGAGACAAAAATTTACCGCTGAGCTGCGGTGATTTTTATCGCAAATAAACCTTGGTATTACCAAGGTTTATCGCAAATGCGATAAAAATCGGCCGCAATGCATGATTATCGCTGAAAATTCAGCGATATTCATGCATTATCGAGCTAATGCTCTTAGCCATGTTATCCAACTCCCATTGGATAACATGGCTAAGAACTGCTCAGGGCAGGTGTTAGCTTTTGGAGATATTCGCGCAACCCGGATAAGACGGAAGTGCTGCCCATCTCCATCTCGGGCAACCCCTGGAGTGAGAAATTTTGGCCAATGGAGCTGGGTTTACCACCGAAACCAGCGTCCGCAGTAAAAAGCCTAGGCCTATATGTGGATGACAAACTATCCATGGAAAAACAAGTTACACGGTGGTGGGAACTTGTATAGGCCTTCTAAGACAATTAAGGAAGATCTCTGCCTTACTTTCATTCTCGACCTTGAGACACGTGGTCTCAGCCACAATTTTGGCTAGGTTGGACTACGGGAACTCCCTATACATAGGTTTGCCCCAGCGGTTGCTGGACAAACTACAGGGGGTTATGAACGATGCAGCTAGGCTGATTTACAAAAAACCCAGGACTGCCCATTCTTCTCCTCTGATGCAGGAGTTACATTGGCTCCCAATTCGTCAGAGGATTGTCTTTAAAGGGTTGTGCATTGTTCACAAGGCCTTGTATGGTAAAGCGCCGAAATATCTGAAATCCCGACTATCCCCTTACACACCAGGTAGGACTTTGCGTTCGTCGGATGCCACTCTTCTATCCCAACCCCGTTTCAAATTGACCACGGTGGGGGGTCGCGCGTTCTCAAACACACTCCCAGCCTTATGGAACAAACTGACTCCAGAACTCAGGAAGGACAGCAACTTACTGTCCTTCAGAAAAAAACTAAAAACGGTACTGTTTAAACAAGCATGGAGCCGATCTTAGGTGTACAGGAGGTATCAAGGGAATGCAATACTTCACTATGCAAATCTGGACAAACAGCGCTTAGAGACCCCGGTGGTTATAACGCGCCATATAAATTAAATAAATAAAATAAAATATCTCCAAAAGTTGGTAATAGGAGATAGCAATGTTAGCGACTGTTTCCAGTCGCTAATATCTTGGCACGCCCGCTTTGCATGTCATTAGTGATAAATATCACTGACATGCAAACTGGGGCCCAAGATGGTCGCTATCTCCTACTAGCTGTAGCTAACTGGTGTTAGCGACAGCTAGGTAAAAGGGAGATAATTTTATCTCCGCTTTCTTGGCTTTTAAAGCCAAAAAAGCAGAGATAAACCCCCTTGATAATATGCCCCGTTGTTGTTTAGTTTGTTCTCCTCTTAGAAGTGTTAATTAGGGTTTAATTGGTAACCAACCGCTTCTTGCCTAGTAGCACCAACATTACTATTACTTCTCCTGTGTGCAGAGCGCCCTTTGCTATTTCTACACCTGGTTTTCCAAATATGTTTATCTACCCTAACTTAAGAGGGGCTGTGTAAATTATTTGTGCAACACTTCAAACAATAGCACAGTGAAAACACCACAAAACGACTCCACACCTGTTTCGAAAAATAACATTATTATGGGTAAAACAAGACGAAAATGAAAAGAATCCAATAAGTAAAAATCAACATGTGAATTTTTACAGAAAATACTGCTTTGTAGTGCTTACAAACAAATAACGCCAACCGGGGCTATACAGGAGTTGATGTATCATTGTCGATCTCGTAGATGTAAGCGATATGTTGACTCCGAGCTGCATACCGTTAAGGGTACATCAAGAATCAAGATGGGAAGGACACCAGGGCATTGTGACATCGGGACGCTCGGCTGAAGGGGATGTGAACAGTGTGAAGCATTTGTTCGGTGCTGAGCAACACACAGCTAGAGATGCGTCAGAAACAGCAGGAGATGCATTTCACTGTGGGTGATGCAGAGTCCACTGTCCATGCAGCAGCTGCAATGCTTCGGCATTGAGGGTAATGCACTAGTTCTGATCAGAGAAACCTTGCCAATGCTTTTATTTTCACAGATACAGCACTTTTAATTCACTTCCAAGGACCCAGGGCTGAACTGGCCATACTTGGCAGAGCAGGACTCACAGCAGACAAAGTTGAGGTGCAGTTTGCAAATATTCTAACATACAGTTAGCATGAGAATACATTCTCTTCAATTTCTTTTTCAGATTGAATAATTTAATCCATTCCTTATTGAGGCCTAAGGAGAGGTTGAAAGGTCTATTTGCCACAGATATCTGGCCTAATAGTCTGGCAAAATCTTCATCTCAAATCTGAGAGAACAGAATCCCATGCCCACTTTATGTTAGACTATTTGAAGGCAGGCACCATCCCCATCAGTTTACAGGTGAGAAACATACCAGGTTTATTCATAGAAATAAGACAATTTCTGGAGAAGTGGCGATGCAGTGTGTGCAATGTAAGTTGTTTTGTTTATTTATTTCTGTACTTACCTCCATTCTGCTGTTTTCCATGGTTTACTACATCCTACCCTGCCCCTCCCCCACCCCGCCTCACCACCCCACAGCACTTCCTCCAGGAACAGCTGCTGACAAGGAGAATATTACCAGGAACAGAAGCAACCCCAGAAATATCTTCAAACCAAAAGTCAGCAGTATTGCAGAACCTAAATACCATCATGGTATTCAACGTATCATCTGAAACTATTGATACCAACACCAAGGCTCTCCTCACTAAAGGCCTGTCGTTTGTCCCCACTACCACTATAAATAAGTTTGAACTTACTAAAGAATTGTTCTTATTATTTCGGAGAATAAGACTGAAAAAGGTCTTCTTGATGAGAGAAACCAACATTGACCACAACTTATAAGGACTTAAACCACCATTAGATTTCATCCCCAGTTTAGACCAATTGGGACCGGAAGTGGAGATTTTCGAGAAATCACTTATATTAAAGTTCCAACAAGCTACTGGCTTCATCCCCAGACCACCGTTCCACATGTCCAAAGAAGTGAAAGCGGCACTGAAAGAACTTAAATATAACAACAAGGTCACCATCAAACCCTGTGTTAAGGGGAGAGCATTGTGAATTGTGACGCAGAACAATATAACAAAAAGATGAAAGAGATGTTGGGGTCTCAGAGGCATTATAAGAGGAATTGTCTAAAGCTTGCAACTATTAGTGAAACCATTTGATGTATTTGCGCATAAATTGAGAATTGGGTTTAACTGCAGGCCAGAATTACTGTGTTCAGTCAAATGGAGAGAGGAGCACTGTTTCTCTCCCGGGACCTGGAGCACTTTAGGCAGACTTGCATCACACACAAAAGAATTGTACGGTAATGGGAGGGTGTGTGATGTTTAACAGAGATTTTGTACAATAAGGGTACTCTTCCAGTGCAAAATACTATTTCTAGATACATGTTAAATGTTTGTATGTGTGTTTAACATTACAACACACATGCAGATATGTAAACAGTTAGAGAAAAGAAAACCTTTCTCCAATATTACGCCTGACTTGAAGAGGTGTACATTTGGGGCATAAAGCCCTATCCATTTATTTCGTAGATAAGGGTATGTATTAAACTTATGGAAGATTGCATGAGATTGCCTCTGGATAACCCATTCTATATCCTAATGATGCAAAATAGCACAAAAAATGTGCATAGCACAAATTTGCATTGTGTTATAGCTATGTTCCAATGCACGTAAATCCCAGTTCTAAACATCAATGCTGTGAGCAGGCCTCCTTGATGCTATAGTGTAGATCTAATATTATAGGAGAACACACAGATTTACCCTTGGCTACCTTTTGATAATAATGACTGTTATACCTGACAGCCTCACATTGGTCTTCTCCCAAAAGGTTGGCCTGCTTTCCTCTAGTTTTGCTGACTTTGTTTTAGTTGACCTTCCACCTCTTCTCACTTTACAACTGCTAACCTTTGCTAAGGACTTGTGCACTCTCCGTAAAAAATGGCTTGATTGGTACATATCTAATTGGCATATTTAATTTACTAGTAAATTACACCACATTTGTGCAATACCTGTAAATTAAATGTTACTAGTGGGTCAGCAGCACTGCCTGTCCCACCCACTTAAGTTGCACCTTAAAACATGCCCCTTGTCTTCCATTGCAGCTTGAATGCCAATGTGGCATTTAAAATCCCTTACTAAGCCTTAATATCCATTTTTATTACATATGTCCTAAGGTAGGCCCTAGGTAGCCCATAGGGCAGGGTGCTGTGCAAATTAAATCCAGTACATATAATTGTGTGCTTTACATCTGCTGGTAGTAAAAAAAACTCTCTAATTCATTTGTCACTACTATGAAGAATACCCCTTCAAAAGATAATACTGGGGATTATGTGTTACATTTAATAACCTTTGATTCCTGATTGGATCGATTTATTTTTACAATTTTGAAAATGTCACTTTCGGATAGTTTGCATTTTTCTGCTTGTAGCCCTGTCAGCCTGCATCCTGTCTCTAATACACGTCGGAGGTGGGTGACAGCTGGACTTTCCGTCTAGACAGCCACACAAAATAGGCAGTTAGGTGTGATTGATGGGGCATCCTCATCCTAATGGGCCAGCCTGGGCAGAATGAGAGGGAGGGACGAGCTGGTCATAGCCTCACACTTACACCTTAATAGGCTGTGTACTGTCCCCACACACAGGACTGAATGACCCCCTGTATTGAGTCTGAATCCACAGCATGAAGGGATGACCTATTCACACTTCAAAGCCCCTCTATGGAAGTCTCTCCCACTTCAGAGGCACCACTGGGTTTGAGAACTAGAGTTCTGACAGCAACTCAGTACACTTCTGGTCCTGTGGATGCTCTGCCAGGAAGAAGTACTGCTGTCCTGCTACAAGGCCTGCCACTGTTCTGTACTGGTGCTCTGGAAGACCTGCTTTCTTGCTGTGCTAACCTGTTGGCTGCGTCCCTCCTTGCCTGGGTGAAAAGGCCTGAACCCACATCACTTGACCCCAGAACACAGAGTGACTCAAAGGGCTTGTCGGCGTGCCTCCTGTTTTGAAGTTGCAGTGACAACAAACACTTCCAGCCATTCCGCAACAACACATGGACTCTGCCGCCTTTGAGTCTTGCCCTGTCAAGTGGTGTCAATCCAGTCTTGGGCAATTGGAAATGGGTATAAAGTGCTGCAATGGCCAAAATCCATGCATAACACCATTGCACTGGTAAGAAATGGTGTATCTCCATTAACAAGAAATAACGACGTAAGGAAGGGTCTAGGGGGAATTGATTAATGGCTGAAAACACCTCCGCTCCCCAATCACAGTATAAACAACTAATTGAAGATGCTCAGTCAGTTCTGAGGGAACAAGAAATGCTAGATGCTGCTACGGTGTAGGGACGCAAATAAAGAAAAGTTTGCCCATCACCTGGCTAGAGGAAAGAGTCCATCGGCCCACCCTTACTGGCGGAGAATCGTCATGTGGAGCTCAAGGAGAACTAGGTCTAGGACCACAGCCCTGAGCTACTAGGCCTTGCTCGGTACCTGTCCCCATGCTCCTGTACAATCCCACCAAGGTGGATGTTCAAACCAAGTGGACTCGAGTGAAGTGCAGTGCTGAAGTGTGTGAGAAGTTAAAAATGGCTACTTGGCAAAAAATATGTTTATTCAAGATTGTCCAAGTGTCATATTAAAATAACCTGATAGTACAAAAACTATACTGACTATCTCCTGGCTAAAGCAAATGTGGTCGACATGTTTCAGCCGTACTGGTCAATTGACCCGGCTTTCTTCAGGACCTCGATGTAAACAAAGGCTACTGCAGGAAAAAACACTACTAGTGCACAAAACGTGTAATTGAAGAACAGATAACTTAAGGTAAGTCTGTGGCAGTTGCCACCCTACCGGACACGTGGTGTACGTGTTTGTAGGTAAGAACTACCTCTTCTTTCCTAGAAAATAATAACAACAGGGTCAAACTTTAGAAGGGATTTTTACACATCGCAGCATAAGCAATCATTGATTTGGTCGTGCCATGATACTATGCCCTCCCTCTGTAGCACCCAAATCGTGGTTTAATGTTAGATAAAAATTCATTGATTTTTTAATTTTTAACTGGTTTGCACTTACCCAGCTTTGTGTGGGAGAAAAACCTCACCTCACCAGGCTGATTGCTTGGAGAAGGAAGCCCCGCTCTGGTTATATGTAAAGTAAGACAGGAGGTTACATGTAGATACTACCCCTGTCTACATACTTCACATCAAAATCACCATTTAAAAACTATGATCATGACAACAAAAAACACTCAGCTCCTGATAGCATCAAGGTGCAGGAGGCGTAATGAAAGTTCTGACGAATACCCAGTTGCCAAGCAACGTCCAAATTGGTACAGTTCTAATATGTAATTGAGGGAACTAGTGCTAGGCTCCTCTCATGGTGTGTTACAGTTGTCTTTTAAACAATGTCTTTAAGAGGGGAACACGCACCGTGTGGGAAAGCAAAGACCCACGTAGGGATGTGTTACAAGTAACCTCCCTTCCTACCGCTATCTTTAAACAAGCCAAAGGTGAATCAAAAGGAAGGTAAATTTTCACAGAAATTCATACTAGCAGTAAACCCCTCGCTTCCCTACCTGTCCGTCGGTGCTCCAGGCCAGACTGCAAGCAATCTGGGAGGTGACGGCAGTGGGAGGGGGAGATGCTAATATAGTCGCCCTAATTGGTTTATAATTGGCAAATGAGGAACATCTGATGTTCATTGCATCCCGATCGTCAAACGGGCGCACGGCGCATGCGCGTACTCGGAACATGATCAAGCCCGTATGCGTGTTGTAGTGACTGAATGAGATGCGTATCCCGCAGGGCATGTTCAAATCCGGGATGCTACTCAACGCGCGTGCGTTGTATGGTCGCACCGCCCACTTCCTTAGTACAGCGGTATCCGCCTCCCAAGCGTGGAAGAGACAGCACTAGTGCTCAGGCAGAGACAGCACAAGTCGCGGCCAGAGGCGTTACAATGTTAATGCCTTACCTCGGACTAGAATAAAAATCCCAAAACGCCCTCATGGAGGGGAACGGCTTAAGGCTCTTAAATTCCGAAAGTCCCTACAGCCTCTTGTCATACTGGTCAAATGTTATGAAAAAACACTGATCAAATGTTGTGGAAAAAACAGCTGTGTAGCCCAAAATAGTAGTAGTTAAAACTGGGGTATATTGCTGTATCAACTGAATAATGCAGTGCTCAAAGCGTAAGGCTGTTGTAAGCAAACTACTACAAAAACCTCAATGAGGATGTAAGGGTACCCATGTGGATGAAGAACAGGCTAATGTCTTTAGGGACTCATAAGATCCCAAGTACCTATTGTAAACTACTCATAGATAGTGTGAAAATGATTAGATGTGTCTACAATATATTATATAAGGGAGATGAGATATGGCTCCCAAGTCATACTGCGCCCCTGAGTGGAACTCTCTTAAGTAACTTGGTACAGAGTTCTAAATGATTAAGGATAAGAAAAGAAGATTGAATTTCAACAGTAAGTCTAACAGAATCGACTGAAGACGGTTTCAGATTGATACCCATGGCACAAGGTCGTTGAGACCTGAGGTATCCGTCTTCATTCTGAAAATCCACCTCTGTTCCTTGATGAACAGATAACGGGAGATATCTGATATGTGATGGGGGATGAAGGGTCGTTCCAACATACACCATCTTAATTCGTCAGCATTGTGTTGTTTGGAGAGGAAGTGATCAGTGAGACAAGTGGATTGTTTCTTGCACCGTATGGTGCTCTTGTGCTCACTGATACGCACCTCCACCTTGCATGTGGTGTGGCCAACATATTTCAGGGAGCAAGGACATGTAATCATATAGATTACGCAGTCCGAGTTACAATTAGTGTGGCTTTGAAGTATCCAAGGGCAATTTGTGCCTATGTCCACCGATACAGTTTTGGTAGTTTGTGGGCATACACTGCATGAGCCACACGGGTAGTGGCCTCGTACTGGAGGTAATGACCACAAAGTGTTGGTGTCTTTAGCTCGTTGTGTCAATGGTCGTGTGTGGACGAGACTGTCCCGCAGACTGGGGCCCTTTTTGAATGAAAAAAGGGGGGATGGAATGTTCTCAGCGGCTACATTAAGGATGGGCCAGTGTTTACGCACCGCTTTCTGTACTTGGTTGGATAATGTGCAGAAGGTCGTAACAAAAGTAAGCCTGTCAATCGGGGGTTTGGGATTCCCACCATCTAGTAGGGCATCTCGATTGTTATTTGAGGCCCTTTTCCAAGCCCGACGTACGAGCCGTTTAGGGTAATTCCGAGCCCGCAACTGAACAGCCAGTTCACTGGCATGTTTGTCGAAGAGATCTCTGGTCGAGCAGTTCCTCCGAATACGCAGGAATTGGCCCACAGGGAGATTCTCCCTGAGGGCTCTGGGGTGGTAACTATCGAATGACAACAGAGAGTTCCTTGACATTGGTTTTTTAAACAATTCGCACTGTAGTTTTCCATCATGAAGAAAGATGGAAATATCAAGAAAAGATAATCGGTGTCGACTGCATTCGATGGTGAATTTTAGAAAGGCATTTTGTTGGTTGAGCCAGTTATGAAATGTATGGATCTCCTCGATTGACCCTCGCCACACCACTAGAACATCGTCTATGTACCTCTTCCACAGCACCAGTTGTTGACGATATGGGTTGCTGTGGTTCAGTACATAGTTTTGTTCGAAAAGGTGGACATAGAGGTTGGCGAGGCTGGGCGCGAATACACTGCCCATCGAGGTCCCAGAGACCTGGAGAAAGATCTGGTCTTCGAATCTAAAAAAGTTCTCTACTCTACGTCGAAGCTCGCCAGAATGTCGGTGGTTGTGTCGAACTCGATCTCAGGTAGAATGCGCAAGACATCAGCCGTGTTTTTAAGATATGTTGGCATTACAATGACCAATGGTCGCAGGAAGAAGTCGACAAACTTGGATAAAGGCTCGAGTAGAGAGCCAATCCCGGATATGATGGGTTGAGGCAATAAAAGTATGGCATCACAGGTGACTGATAAACCTGTGATGCCATACTTTTATTCCCTCCCTAAAATTCATAAGAGCCAACGACCACCTCCGGGTCGACATTCTGGCGAGCTTCGACGTAGAGTCACTGTATACGTGTATCCCACAACAGGAAACACTTGACTCTATCCGGGCTCTTTTAGAAGCCCAAGAATGGAACAGTACCACCCCGGTCACCTTCATCATGGAATGTGCCAGAATGGCCATGATGGAGAACTTGTTTAGATTCGAAGACCAGATCTTTCTCCAGGTCTCTGGGACCTCGATGGGCAGTGTATTCGCGCCCAGCCACGCCAACCTCTATGTCCACCTTTTCTAACAAAACTATGTACTGAACCACAGCAACCCGTATCGTCAACAACTGGTGCTGTGGAAGAGGTACATAGACGATGTTCTAGTGGTGTGGCGAGGGTTAATCGAGGAGATCCATACATTTCATAACTGGCTCAACCAACAAAATGCCTTTCTAAAATTCACCATCGAATGCAGTCGACACCGATTATCTTTTCTTGATATTTCCATCTTTCTTCATGATGGAAAACTACAGTGCGAATTGTTTAAAAAGCCAATGTCAAGGAACTCTCTGTTGTTATTCGATAGTCACCACCCCAGAGCCCTCAGGGAGAATCTCCCTGTGGGCCAATTCCTGCGTATTCGGAGGAACTGCTCGACCAGAGATCTCTTCGACAAACATGCCAGTGAACTGGCTGTTCAGTTGCGGGCTCGGAATTACCCTAAACGGCTCGTACGTCAGGCTTGGAAAAGGGCCTCAAATAACAATCGAGATGCCCTACTAGATGGTGGGAATCCCAAACCCCCGAATGACAGGCTTACTTTTGTTACGACCTTCTGCACATTATCCAACCAAGTACAGAAAGCGGTGCGTAAACACTGTCCCATCCTTAATGTAGCGGCTGAGAACATTCCATCCCCCCTTTTTTCATTCAAAAAGGGCCCCAGTCTGCGGGACAGTCTCGTCCACACACGACCATTGACACAACGAGCACATAGCCGCCTGTTGAAGCTGAATACAGCTACTTAATGAGGTAAGAACATAACGAGATAACGCATTTTGTTTTTAACCACAACACAGCGTGTTTGAGATATCATGTGTTTTTTCGAAGCCACTTTGCTAATAAACGAGAAAAAAAGTACCGTTTTCCATTATGTGCTATTCACTTCTAAAGGCTTTACCCTCTGCCAGTTTAGCACATTATTTTCACCCTAACATCAGCAGATGGGTTAAATATTTTTAATACACTCAACTAATCACCTGAATAGCCCATTCTCCATACTTAGTCCTCCAAGTGAAGCCCCATTTACGTTTGTCCACTAAGCACAATTTAGTGCACGTCTACCAGTTTGTATTTACCTTTTATAATAATTCTCCACAAAGCTGAGAAATTGTATTAGTGCTATACAAGCACCCACTATAATGAATGCTTTTCTGCCTTTTTTTCAGAAAATTTCCAAAAGGCAACTTTGGATACAAATTTTGAAACCATATTACTACACAAATCGTGCAAGTAATTTCTTTGTTGTCTGTTGTTCTTTTGTTATGTTCTGTCCTGACGAATGCTCCGTAGACCCGGCTGGGCAACATGGAGCAGAAACATGTTGACACTATAGTTCATAAGGTATAAGGAGATTCATTAACACGACCTCCAGTAATACCGCAATCTTTAATTTTAATAACAATACTTCACCTTTTTTCATTAAAACTCACCACGGGTGTAGTATATGTTTTTTATAAACTTTTTCTGGGTGCCCTTTTCATCCATTTTTTATCTCTGGACACTGCTACTTGCGCCAGAGGTTGCCTCTGGTTGAGGCTTGGCATATAGCACGTTGTTGGAACACTCAATGATAAATGCCACAACGCGAGTGAGGGGCGGAAGAAAGATATACACCGCACAAACAACACCGCGTTTATGAGAGTGTCCCAACTTAACCAATGGTTAAGTAGTACCAAGTGTCCATTCTTCTTTTGATCAATCAAACAACGAGCTAAAGACACCAACACTTTGTGGTCATTACCTCCAGTACGAGGCCATTACCCGTGTGGCTCATGCAGTGTATGCCCACAAACTACCAAAACTGTATCGGTGGACATAGGCACAAATCGCCCTTGGATACTTCAAAACCACACTAATTGTAACTCGGACTGCGTAATCTATATGATTACATGCCCTTGCTCCCTGAAATACATTGGCCACACCACACGCAAGGTGAAGGTGCGCATCAGTGAGCACAAGAGCATCATATGGTGCAAGAAACAATCCACTTGTCTCACTGATCACTTCCTCTCCAAACAACACAAGGCTGACGACTTAAGATGGTGTGTGTTGGAACGACCCTTCATCCCCCATCACATATCAGATATCTCCCGTTATCTGTTCATCAAGGAACAGAGGTGGATTTTCAGAATGAAGACGGATACCTCAGGTCTCAACGACCTCGTGCCATGGGTATCAATCTGAAACCGTCTTCAGTCGATTCCGTTAGACTTACTGTTGAAATTCAATCTTCTATTCTTATCCTTAATCATTTAGAACTCTGTACCAAGTTACTTAAGAGAGTTCCACTCAGGGGCGCAGTATGACTTGGAAGCCATATCTCATCTCCCTTATATACTATAGTGTAGACACATCTAATCATTTTCACACTATCTAAGAGTAGTTTACAATAGGTACTTGGGATCTTATGAGTCCCTAAAGACATTAGCCTGTTCTTCATCCACATGGGTACCCTTACATCTTCATTGAGGTTTTTATAGTAGTTTGCTTACAACAGCCTTACGCTTTGGGCACTGCATTATTCAGTTGATACAGCAATATACCCCAGTTTTAACTACTACTATTTTGGGCTACACAGCTGTTTTTTCCACAACATTTGATCAGTATTTTTTCATAACATTTGACCAGTATGACAAGAGGCTGTAGGGACTTTCGTAATTTAAGAGCCTTAAGCCGTTCCCCTCCATGAGGGCGTTTTTGGATTTTTATTCTAGTCCGAGGTAAGGCATTAACATTGTAACGCCTCTGGCCGCGACTTGTGCTGTCTCTGTCTGAGCACTAGTGCTGTCTCTTCCACGCTTGGGAGGCGAATACCGCAGTACTAAGGAAGTGGGCGGTGCGACAATACAACGCACGCGCGTTGAGTAGCATCCCGGATTTGAACATGCCCTGCGGGATGCGCATCTCATTCAGTCACTACAACACGCATACGCGCTTGATCATGTTCCGAGTACGCGCATGCGCCGTGCGCCCGTTTGAAGATCGGGATGCAATGAACATCAGATGTTCCTCATTTGCCAATTATAAACCAATTAGGGCGACTATATTAGCATCTCCCCCTCCCACTGCCGTCACCTCCCAGATTGCTTGCAGTCTGGCCTGGAGCACCGACGGACAGGTAGAGAAGCGAGGGGTTTACTGCTAGTATGAATTTCTGTGAAAATTTACCTTCCTTTTGCTTCACCTTTGGCTTGTTTAAAGATAGCGGTGGGAAGGGAGGTTACTTGTAACACATCCCTACGTGGGTCTTTGCTTTCCCACACGGTGCTTGTTCACCTCTTAAAGACATTGTTTAAAAGATAACTGTAACACACCATGAGGGGAGACTTAGCACTAGTTCCCTCCATTACATATTAGAACTGTACCAATTTGGAAGTTGCTTGGCAACTGGATATTCGTCAGAACTTTCATTACGCCTCCTGCACCTTGATGCTATCAGGAGATGAGTGTTTTTTTAAATGGTGATTTAAATGGTGATTTTGATGTGAAGTATGTAGACAGGGGTAGTATCTACATGTAACTCTCCTGTCTTACTTTACATATAACCAGAGCGGGGCTTCCTTCTCCGAGCAATCAGCCGGGTGAGGTGAGGTTTTTCTCCCACACAAAGCTGGGTAAGTGCAAACCAGTTAAAAATTAAAAAATCTATGAATTTTTATCTAACATTAAACAACGATTTGGGTGCTACAGAGGGAGGGCATAGTATCATGTCACGACCAAATCAATGATTGCTTATGCTGCGATGTGTAAAAATCCCTTCCAAAGGTTGACCCTGTTGTTATTATTTTCTAGGAAAGAAGAGGTAGTTCTTACCTACAAACACGTACACCACGTGTCCGGTAGGGTGGCAACTGCCACAGACTTACCTTAATTTATCTATTCTTCAATTACACGTTTTGTGCACTAGTAGTGTTTTTTCCTGCAGTAGCCTTTGTTTACATCGAGGTCCTGAAGAAAGCCGGGTCAATTGACCAATACGGCTGAAACATGTCGACCACATTTGCTTTAGCCAGGAGACAGTCAGTATAGTTTTTGTACTATCAGGTTATTTTAATATGACACTTGGACAATCTTGAATAAACATATTTTTTGCCAAGTAGCCATTTTTAACTTCTCACACACTTCAGCACTGCACTTCACTCGAGTCCACTTGGTTTGAACATCCACCTTGGTGAGATTGTACAGGAGCATGGGGACAGGTACCCAGCAGGGCCTAGTAGCTCAGGGCTGTGGGCCTAGACCTAGTTCTCCTTGAGCTCCACATGACGATTCTCCGCCAGTAAGGGTGGACCGATGGACTCTTTCCTCTAGCCAGGTGATGGGCAAACTTTTCTTTATTTGGGTCCCTACACCGTAGCAGCATCTAGCATTTCTTGTTCCCTCAGAACTGACTGAGCATCTTCAATTAGTTGTTTGTATCTCCTTTAACGCCAATGCATCACCTCTGCTGCGAGGATCAGAGACATCGTAATACAGACAGGGCAATGCATTGCCATTTTTTTTTAAACATCACAAACTTTGCGTGGCTCAGAGAAGACGCGTCGCCTACACCTCAAGGATCAATTGTGACACATCACCTCCTCCGTTCCTCTCATTGCCCTCAATGTTGATGCAAACACAGTACTTTTCAGTGGGCCAAATCTAGTCCTGGTATCTTAATCACACTCCATCACAGTATGCCTAAACCTTTGGATTTGACCAGGGCTCCCATGAGCCCTGGTTGGCCCTTAAGCACTACAGTTCTATTAGTTCTTTAAATATTCATATCTTTGTAAGAGTAAGAAACTGGTCTGGGAGCACACTGCTTCACCTCCCAGCAGAGTCACCCCTAAGCATCATGGTAGATGCAGTTCAGTTCGCCAAGCGAGTACACTTGGAAAGTCTCTTGAGTGTTTCACCAGGTGGGTGCAGATTAGTGCTGGCCATCTCTGGACATGTGTTTCTGGATTATTATCCGTCATCAGCAGAGATTAGGCAAATTTTGCCTAATCTCTGCTGACGACGGATAATACACTACTACTTGTCCTGAAGCACACATTGTTTAACATGCTAAAAAGTGGATATAAAAAGCTATATATCCGTGAAAGCATACGATGTTTGATGGGGATTCGCTCAATAGGGATTTTTTTGTGCGAGTAGACAATTTACAATGTGGTTACTGTCCAAATATTAATCCGCTATGTGGATTTCCAACAGAATTGCGGTTTATTAAATTCCAGTACCATCAGGTGGAGGTAAGCACGGTGGAGTGTCACGGAATATCCTAAAACTGCTTGAACGATTAGTTGTGAGACAGAAGTTGAAGGTTTGGCTACATTGCGAAAGCTAGAGACAATTCAATGGTACTGGAATTGAATAAACCGCAATTCTGTTGGAAATCCACATAGCGGATTAATATTTGGACAGTAACCACATTGTAAATTGCCTACTCGCACAAAAAAATCCCTATTCAGCGAATCCCCATCAAACATCGTAAGGGTTCGTATGATTAAAACGCCACAACATTTGTTAAAAACACGGCCTCAAGCATAAAGGATAACTATAAGTCTAAGGAATGGATAAACAAGATGTAGAGAGAACGGAACAACTGGATTCTCTTTTCTTTGAACAAAGGACAACTTTGACAAATAAGAACAAAAACAAAGATGATAACCAAAAAACGGACACTAAAAGTAAACTCAAGTTGTGGGAAAAACTGAGTAAGAAGGAAATTAATAAATGGTGGGAATTAATAACATTAAAGAAATATGTGGAAGTTCAAAGAGTCCCCAGAGGTTTAAGAATTTCCTTGATGCCAAGGAAAGAGGACGTGTCAGACGATTTACTGCATGAATGGGGAGAATATGTTTTAGAGTCCTCATTAGGTCTAATCAAAATTCTAATTAAACACCTGGAAATTGCTTTGTCAAAAATTAAAGAGAAACTGGCGGAATTAGAAAAAGAATTAGCATCATTGGAACTAACCCCAGAACTAACAAAACTAAAGGAAGATTTGGAGAAATACGTGAGCAAGCATGAGGAGGTGATGAGAATTCGCAAACAGTCAAAATTCCAACGGGATGGGGAGGATTATACACAAGGACGTATTTTTTAAATATGCCAGGAAATTTTACATTTTCAAAAATCAAGGAGGAAAAGGGCTGAGTTACCAAAGTGCATCAAGTGCGACTTCACTTTCATCAACTGGTACCAGTGACGAAGGAGCAGAAAGTACGAACAAGACAAGCAAAGATTTTTTAGGGGATATGAGGCTAGTCCTCCAGCAGCGATTATGGGAACACAATCAGAACCAAGGAACAAGAGGAAGAGGACGAGGGCGCAGATGGGTGCCCAGATCAGGAGCACCGCTCAAAAAACAACCAGAAGGGGGAAAAGAAGGAGATGGCTCAGAAAAAGTGGGAACAGAAACAAGAGCCATGCGCCAGAAGAGACAGAAATAAATGTTCCAATGAATACCACAATGGAAGGAGAACTAGTAGTTTTGAATCTATCCAACCGAAACATCTGCGAGAATGAAATTTCCTTACTAAAAAGAGGAATTAACTTTTGCCCCACAGAATCGATGAATATGGCACAAACTAGAATAGATATCTACAAATATATCAGAAAAATCAAGTTAGCCAAACACTTTGAAGAGAATGAAAAAATGGCAAATTATACTAAAAATAAAAAAAAGACACGTATGGATATGACTGTCAGAGGAGAAGGATTAACATCAGCAGACTTACCCACGTTGGTGGCAATAACAAATTTGGATACAACCAACGATGAAGAAATCATCTCGGAATCGGGCGTGGCTGCTCAAAAAGGAGCAGGCCTGAGTGGGATGAAAGTACCATCTACATTTTTTCCACAGCTACCCCAAGGGAACAAAATTGACTTATTCCAAGATGCTATCATAAAGGATATCTATAAAATCAAAGGACTCAAATACAAAGATAACCTAACTAAAGATGAAAGAAATGCTTTAAAAAGCCTAACCGATGACAAAACAATAACAATAAAAACTGCAGACAAAGGCGGTAATATTGTCATCCTAGACACAAATGACCATGTGAAAGAGGCTCATTTGCAATTAAACAACAAAAAATACTACAGAAAATTGCAAATTAATCCAACAAAACTTTTCAAGGAAAAATTGTATCAAAAACTTAAACTTTGGAATAACCAAGATTTGATTGATTTAGACGAAATGAAATTCCTAAGCACTGAACATCCGGTAACGGCTACGATCTATTTTTTACCAAAAGTGTATAAGAACCCACTTAAACCACCAGGAAGACCGATCGTGTCATCAAAAGGGTCATCAATGGAACCGGTGGCTAACTATATAGACTTTTTTCTTATGACGTTTGTAACCAACTTGAGCTCATATTTAAGAGACACGACGGACCTCCTAAAACATCTAGAGGATTTACCTTGGCAACCGAATTTTCTATTGGTCACAATGGATGTCGTATCTCTGTATACGAACATTGACAATGATATTGGCCTAAATGCGTGTGCATTTTTCCTAAAAGAACGTGATATCCAGCTTAACAGACACAACCAGATGTTAATAGACATGGTAGAAATGTGCCTTACAGAAAACATTTTTCTGTTTGGAGAAGAAATATATCAACAAATCCATGGATGTGCAATGGGTTTTTCTTTCAGTCCGGCATATGCCTGCCTCAAAATGGGATGGTGGGAGCAGCAAGTGGCATGGCATCCAGATAATGACTTATTTGTAGAAAAAATTGCAAAATGGACAAGGTATATAGATGACCTTCTAATTGTGTGGGAAGGAACAAGCCAAGAATTTGAAAACTACTTCCAAATCCTCAATTCTTCTACCTCGAACATTAGATTCACATATAAAATCAGCAAGGATAAAGCTATTTTCCTGGACATAGAGATCTACATTCGGAACAACAAAGTAGAAACAACACTACATAGGAAAGAAACGGCTACCAATTCCACTTTACATTTTGAAAGTTTCCATAAACCATCTGTAAAGGAAAACATTCCTTATGGTGAATTCCTCAGATTGAGAAGAATATGTTCAGAGGAAAGTGAATGGATGAAGACGTGTGAAGCTATGGCCGAAAGATTCAAGAACAGAGGATACAATAAAAACACCATAATGAAAGGATGGCAAAGAGCAAACAAGAAAAATCGGAAGGATGCCTTAATAACCAAACAAGAAATAAAAAATACCACGGAAGAATCACAACCGGAGGAAAGAAAAGTTAGATTGATCCTAGACTACACCAGGGAATCCAAACAGATTGTTAATATTCTAAGGAAAAACTGGAAACTACTACATCTAGATCAAACAATTGGAAAAATAATGGGAAATCATCCCCTGGTCACATTTAGGAGAGCAAGAAATCTAAAAGATATACTAATACAGAGTCATCATCAAGACCGTACGAAAAAGAAAAAAGGAATCCAATGGCTGAACACAAAAGGATTTATAAAATGTCAACATTGCAAGGTTTGCCAAATTGCAGTAAACAAAAAAGAAGTAATGCTACCCAACAAAAAGATGTGGCAGATAAAACAATTAATTGACTACACGAGTACACGTGTGGTATACGTAATTGAGTGCCCATGCTCGCTAAAATATATTGGCAGCACAAAAAATGAATTCAAAAAGCGTATCTTAGAGCACATCAGAGCGACGACTAATAAAGATAGGAGCAATGCAGTCGCCAAACATATGGAGGTGGCACACAACAGCGATTGGAAACTCTTGAAAGTATATGCACTCGAATGTATATTGCCACATGTGAGGGGTGGAGATCAGGAACGAAAGCTGAGATGCAGAGAATCAAGACAAATCCTGAATTTCCGAACAATGACCCCATGGGGATTGAACCAGAGCGAAGAACTTTATGTACATTTGTAAATCCTCTGGGGAGGTTCTTTGACAAGATGTGGTCCTTTGTAACATAAAAAAGAGACAGTAGTAGAAATACAAAAAAGTTTAATGGGTAAATGTAGATAGAATAGAGAAACCTGTTTTTAGATGATATGGTGGACACAATGAATAGGTGTGGAACAGGCGGCTGCACTTTTTTTGTTACAGTAAGGGAATCTATGTAGAACGTAATCCAAGGTTGTGAAATTTGGTTAAGTTCAATCACAAGTGGTCAGGATGTACTAAATATGTGAAAAGTCATATAAAGACATTACGGGGTGTAGAGAGCAAAGTTGGCCTTATATCCATTTGTTGAATTTGAATAGCAAATAATTTATGCCCACCAGAGGGCTTAATTTTTGATAATGTCGCTTTAATTATAAAAGCTAATTCATGAAATGCTTTGTGACCAATGAGTAACTTGCCCACTAGAGGGCTAGATTCTTCACCACCAAATAATATCGCGATGTAAATAATGAACAATGCACATGAAAATGTCTGACCACCGTAATTACATGGAGGACTAAAGATGCATAATGTAACATCGTAGAAATGCAATTGCCGCCGACCACATTTGTAAAAATTGTGTTTAAATAGTATATATACTATAGAAAGAAATTTTGTTTGTGTAAACTACATTTCCCATCTAACTTCCTGTAAGTTAACAGGAAGTGAGATCAGTAATAGAGAAGTTCTGGCGGGTCCTTCGAAATATAGGAGGGGCATGTACGTTATTGCACTGACCGTGAACAAGCGACAGTTGGTTGCGAAACGCGTTGGTTTTTGTACTGCTGGAGTAATAACAATGGAATAAACAAGATCGAGAAAGGATTTTTGTGAGTGCTGACTTATTCCCTTGAAAGTGGGATTTGTGAAATACATTGAAGCGGGGCTCTGCTTGGAAGTCAAAGCACCGGTGGAAAGAGCGCCATTGGACTGCAGAATCGAGCCAAGGCTGTGGATTTTTCATAAATACTTTCCAAAAATATATCTATTTACATCTTTCAACTTAATTTAAATCCTGGATATATATGTATTTGGTATTCTCCTTCTTCTCTACTCATGGTCCACCCTTCATGCATATAAGACACTTTCGTTTTTTTAGAGCAACAGAAGCCTCTGTCCTCTATACAGTGCAAAATGTGAAAAAAGGATTTAATAAATGTGAATTGATACCATAAAATCATCAACAATAAAAAACAACGCTTAATGCCCCGCCTATAACCATCATTTCTAAAATTATTTTAGCTCTTATTAAACATATTTTAATTTTTCTATTGCTAGATTGTTCTTTGATATGAAACTCCACCCATAGCTGGCCTCAGGGGATTTATTGTTAATTCCAAAAACATTTTTTTTAAATTTATAAACATGTATATAAATCCTCTGTAATATTGAGGCCATTTGGGTGTTTGGAATCAAGTTCTAAAATATATCTGGTTTCCAGATTTCACAGGGCACCCTCCTCTTTTGTTGAAGGGTACACTGTCTATGATGTAATATTTTAAGAACTTGGGATCTGTTTGGTGGGTTTCGTTAAAATGGCTAGCAACAGGGTACACTGGGTCACGATTTTTGATTGCTCTAATATGTTGCAAAATCCTTTTGTGCCCCTGCAGCTTGGTACTTCCCACATACCTAAGCCGCAGGGACACTTGAGGATATATACAACATATTCCGTTTTGCAAGTCAGAGATTTTGTGATCATGTGGTCTCCTGCCCCAAATGCTTTCGCAAAACTAGTGGTGTTCACTCCTTTCTGGCAGGCTTTGCAGGTTTTACACCTAAAAAAAACATTTTCGTTCGATAATCTAGTTTGTTTTTGGTTGTTCAATTGGGTTATTTACCACTAATTTATCTCTCATATTTGGGGCCCTTGTTGGTAACGGATGGTCTGAGTGGTAATGTTGGGCCCAGGACAAGATCACTTTTGATCAATAGCCAATTTCTTTGTATTATATGAGTCGCTTCTTTCTGTTGATTACTGTACCCTACAATAATTCTAAATTCTTTTGTAGGTTCATTTTTAGTTATTTCTGTTTGTATTGGTATTAGGTCCTGCCAGTTTTAAAAGTTCATCTCTGTTAGTTTGTTCACTCTTCAAAATGGCACCATTAATACATTTACTACTGTACCCTCGGGCTAGAAACCTCTTTTTACAATCCTGTTGGGCTTTTATTAATTCTTTTTTAGTGCTGCAGATCCTTTTTATACGTAGCATCTCCCCATAGGGGAGGCTTTGAACCAAGTGTTTTGGATGATGGCTCTGCGCATGTAATACTGCATTAACTGCGCTGGGTTTTCTATTCATCTTAGTTTCTATTCTGCCATCTTCCATATAGACTTCTACTTCTAAAAAGTGGCCACGTTCAGCACTAATTTCAGAAGTGAATTGTAAATTCAAGTCATTTTGGTTAAGCTGATAAATTAATTCAGTTGCCTCAGATATTGTACCATGCCAAATTAAAAAAAGGTCGTCTATATAACCCACCAGCATTTCACATGTTGAGTGAGGGTGTTGGAATGTTCTTTATGGAGGACCAGTTCCTCCCACCAGCCCATGTGGAGACAAGCATAACTGGGGGAGAAACTGGCCCCCATAGCAACATCTCGCAATTGCTGGTATAGCACATGTTGAAACAGAAAGACATTATTATTCAAACAGAAGTCCATCATATCCATGATCATTTTGCTATGATGTTTATAGGCCACTGGTCTTTGTCCCAAATAATGTTCGATTGTTCTCATACCATCTTTATGATTTATACTAGTATATTGTGTGGCTATATCCATAGTAAATAATAAATATTCACTTTGCCAATCACAAGTGTGTAGTTTTGCTAATAAATCACTAGTGTCTCTTAGGTACGAGGGTAGAGTTTGTACAAAGTCCTGTAAAAAATGATCAATATATTGCAATCCATGTTCTGTTAGGCTGTTCTTCGCAGAAATAATGGGACTCCCAGGGGGATGGATTGGATCCTTGTGTAGTTTTGGTATAAAATAGAGTACTGGTATTGTCGATGTGTTTTTTTTAGAAACAAGTATTCATCCTTGCTTAATAATCCTGACGCTTTCCAGGCCCTTAATTTACTGTAAAAACTTTCATATGTTAGTTTGAGCTTGGATTGGTCACATCGGCAGTAACATTCTTTAACTGACAATTGTTTTTGTGCTTCTCCGATGTAGTCTGGTTTACTCCATATTACAAGGTTTCCCCCGTTGTCTGCATTGCGTATTATGAATTCTTTGTTTGAAAGTTTTTTCATCAATTGGTGATATTTTAGTTTTTGTTTGTTTTTTATTTTGCCCTGCCGTCTGTTCGTTTTATAGTTGAGCTGTTTCAATTCTTTAATTATTTGTTGATGGTATACATCGATGTTATCTCTTGGCATAATAGGGACAAAGGTGGAGCGAGGTTTAAACTTTTGTCTTTGTCTATAAAGTTCTTCCCTTGTATTTATTAAGTCCACAGCATTAAACTCCAGTGGTTCATTGCATGCTAATGATTGCAAATCTCTAAGCAATGCCCTATCCTGGCTCGCGAGGTCTGGATATATTGCTGCCTCCTCTAGTGATGGTGAGCTTGCTGATCTCTGGTTCTTCAATTGATCAGCTGTATTTTTTAAGAGGTGATGTGTTTTTTAACTTTAACTTTATTATACCTCTATAAATATCCATTCTAGTAGATGCATATTCAAAATACCTTTCTAGTGCATATGATTGACCTAAGGATATCAATTGTAGTTCAGCTGGATTCAGAACTACATTAGATACATTTGTAACAGTGATGGTTGCGTCCCTTTAAGTATGTGGATTATCATCGCTGTTTACTTCCTGTTCCACCGCCTGGTTTGATATCTTCTGGTGGTTTCGCCTTTTGCTTGCCCTTCGCCTTTCTCTACATTTGCGGGAGCTGGTTTTTGTGGTTGTTATTTTGGGCACAGTGTCTGTTTGGGCTCCTCCACTAAAAAATCCAGTTCTTCCACTAGGGAGATAGCTGTTGGAACTCTCCATTCTCTTGCATCCTCTGTTTCACTTTCCACTGCTGAACTCCAGTCCGAGGCAGATGAGTCTCCCTGTACTGCCCCTTGTCTGCCTTGAACTGTACTTTAAGATGTTCCGCTATATTTTGATATTTTTAAACTTTCATATTTTTTTGCAAAAGTGAAAAATCTCCCGCATTCGTAGTCTGCTTTATCACTATAATATTTGAAGGTCTTTCGTTCCCTTATTTTGTCTTCCTCCTTTTTTAAGCGTAAGGTCGTTTCTTTCCTTAATTTGCTTTCTTCCTCACTTTGTCCCATTTGTTTAATTTCTTCTTTATCTTTTCAATTTGATATTGCAGTTTAAACCTGTCCGACTTTGCATATTTGACAAGTATAATCATCAGCCTCTTTGATGACTCCAGGTTTGTATCTGCCCACTCCTTCATTATTTGGGGGTCAAGGGTCTCATAGCTTGGCGCTATGAGTATGCGCAGTCCCCTGGGTACGCGCCCCACATCTAAGTAACGTTGTAGGGAGCAGCCCTCCCACCACTTGCTTTGCTCGCTTTTGTTTAACTTCTCCAGAACGCAAAGTTTGTCACGGAGTGTATTGGATGTTGTTGCCCCGCTCGCTGCATTCTGGGCATTATAGTTCATAGGGGGGGAATTTTGGTCGTCAAACATTTCTACCGCGGCAGCCTCGCGCTCCCTCAACGTGTCCGCCGACATTGCACAACCTTGTATGTTTCAAATCTGTAAACTCGCTACCTCTGATCAGTGTAACTGGTCAATGTCCTTACACACAATCAGTAGCATAGTTTTAGCACACCCTTCACCCAATGTAGCTGCGCTGCAGTCTCATCCTACCTTCGGCTTCAGACAGCTGCTCCTGCGCCTTCCGGCACAGGTACGTTGTCCCGCTTACTTTTGTAGGGATGATCCGCAGATTTTAGCGTTGTTGGGGGGCCGCTCATGAAAATAAATCCTCCTGGATATAGCTGCAGTTTAACCGTCCGTTGCCAGACGGTGTCCTCCTTTGATGAAGTCAGCCCTTGTAAATATCGAAGCGGGGTCCGTGTAAAACCGGGGAAGATAGAAACCGGTTCATATATCGCAAAACACTCCTCTGCCAGCCGGCGTTTCTAGTTCCACAAAAACAGGAGCACGGACCACCTTTAAGTGCCCAGAATCCTTTATTAGGTTGAGCTCAGTCGGCATTTATGCGTTTCAGCACCTAAGTGCCTTGATCACATGACACGTGTCTGCATCACCTGACTGCTTTTAAACCCACACCATTTTTTTGGCTTTTTTTTCTTTCAACATTTTTTTACTTTCTTATCACACCCTTTAAAGTGACAGTGCATATAGTTAGTTCTGTGAGATTGCATGAATAATGTATTTACAATTGTTTTTCACTTCATATTTCACAAGAGTTTTTTCGAAGATCGTGATATATATATATCAGCTCTCCATCCATCATCTCCCTGTGTTTGCTTTGTTCACCCAGAATTTGCAGGTTATGCTAAAACGTGGGTCCCTTGCTCACTTTGCCATTAGATTTATGGAAAGGGATTACTGGTTGAGGGGGATGTAAGCCCCTGTCAGGTAACAACCTCAATTCTATATTGGGAGAATATCATAATGAGGCTGACAGCAATGGGGAGCAGGACAGATACAGGTTAGTCTTGATTTTTATTTTATTTATTTTATTTATTTGGCATTTATAAAGCGCGAAACGAAGGCCCGTGGGCATCTCGGCGCTAGTAACTGCAATGTTTAGCCAGCAAGGGGACTTAGGAGTTTATTGATTAAAAAGCCAAGTTTTGAGGTTTTTTCGAAAAGACCATAGAGACGTGCTGGTCTTGATCGAATGAGGCAGTGTGTTCCAAAGTTTTGGAGCAGCCACAAGGAACCTTCTGTCACCCCAGTTGACAGATTTAGTTCGGGGGATCACCAGGTGCAGGGAGGTGGAGGAGCGCAGTGCTCTAGATGGACAGTAAGGGGTAAGGTTCTGCGTGAAGAATGCTGGAGCAGCGTTATGTAGAGCCTTATATACCAGACATAAGGTCTTGAACATAATCCTCTTCCTCACCGGAAGGCAATGCAGTTGTCTTATGGTGGGTGAGACCGGATGGAATTTGGGGATTCGCCCTAAGAGCCTGGCGGCTGCGTTCTGTATAGACTGCATTTTTGTTAACACTCTCTCCTGGGCCCCTAGAAACAGAGCGTTACAATAGTCTAGGGTGGAGAGCACCAGGGAGCTTACCAGTGTTTTCGCCATGTTTTCAGGTAAGAAGGGCAGAATTTTTTTGATGAGCCTAAGTTTGTGAAAGGCTGAAGCGGATATCTGGTTGGCATGTGGAAGAAAGTTCATGCGGTTGTCGAACATAACTCCCAAGTTCCTCACTTTGTCAACCGGGACTGGGGGCTGGCCCATGGATGACGGCCACCAAAGAGGGGACCACTCCGGAGAAAGATTGCCGAAGATTACCACTTCCGATTTATCGGAGTTTAGCTTCAGGCAATTGTGTGACATCCAGTTCCCGATGGCCGACATGCCCTGGTTGAACATGTTGGCTTTCTGAAGTCCGTCATTTTTGACGGCAAGGACCAGTTGGGTGTCATCAGCGTATGAAGTAGATAGTATGATAGTATGATAGTATGATATGATATGATAGTATGATAGAAAGTTAACTTCAAAATCCACTGCAAAGAGTTCCGTTTGGGGTGGAGGTGGCCGCAGGGATAAGAATGATGCTGTCTATGTTTCACACAATGCAGTGGAGAAAGTTACCTTGCTTTGTTGTGCGAATGTTTAGTAAAGCAGGGACATAATAATTTGGGATTTGGGTGCAGGGTCTGACCCTCAGGATATGAGAGAAGGTTCAGTCTAATGAAGCAAGGTTTCATCTGTACGGAACCTGGCTCTGACTCCGTCCTCTCGAAATAACATGTAACTAATTAATCAACATGTTTTGTTTTACTAATAATTACATTACACAACATTTCTAGTAAGATGGGGAAGCTTGTCTGTGTGCTTTTACTAACAGTAACCTGAGTGTCCTAAAATGGCCGCCGAAAACACAGGAACTTTTTTGTGCATGTGTCCGCCACATCCACGTGGTGTGACGTCTTTCACTTCTGGTGGGAATCTCTTGCATCTGAGCACTAGTGCCAAGATGGCCGCTTCATGCTTTCTCATACTAATGCACATGCTGCAGCTTGTACTAAAACTCATGTGTTTAGCCTAACCAATAATGGTATAGTTAAAATAAAGTAATGGAGTTAGAGTAGAGATAAGTGGTTATTTGGGGGAGTGGGGGTTAGCAAGAATGGGCATACTAAAGCCCCCACTCCCCCCAAAAATAGCCACAGTATTTTTAGCTCCCTGGTGGGCATATTGGGGCACCCTCCAGGGTGGCAGAAAGCTCACTAGGAAGTGACTTTCTTGTCAATATGCCCTAACTTGTGGATTTTGGGCCCTAGCGCAGTCAGCACCTAGAGAAACCTAGTGTATAAAAAAGCCAGAGTAATCGCTGGCACCTAGTGGGCTCTCTGTTGCCCCCGGGTACTGATCGAGGGGCTACTGCCCCTTCTGCCTCCTGGGGTGGTCAGACATAATGTGGCATTTTTTCGGGGTGGGGAATTGGCAAGCCAATTCAGGGGTGAGCAACTCCCACTCCTGAATTTTGAAAAAATACTTTATTCCCTTATGTCTTGTGAGCTTTCTGCCCACCCTAGGGGCAGATAAGGGGCTATTGCCCCCATTTGCCTCCCGGTGGGCGGCAGAGAGACTGTGGCAAATTTTTTTACGGTGGGCAGCCCCCACCCCTACTTATAAAAAATAATAATAATAATTGGTGCCTAGTGGGCTTTCTTCCCCCTCAGAGGCATATCAGGGGCTGCTGCCCCATTTTCCCATGGGGGGGCAGAAAGGCTGTTGCATTTTAATGGGGGTTGGGAGCATTAGGCTGATCATCTTGGGCAGCCCTAACCCCTAAATGAAATTTTAAAAATAACCCTGGCTTCTAGTGGGCTTACTGGCCCCCCAGGGGGGCAGATTGGGGATACTGCCCTAGCTGCCCCTCGGGGGCAGAAAGACTGACATTTTGCTGTGAGGTATTGGCATGTCTATCTTGGGCAGCACCCACTCCTAAATACAACAACAATAAAAACCGTGGTGTCCAGTGCACGTTCTGCCCCCCCAGGGGGGCAGGAAGAATACACTTTTGTGGGGTGGGTGTGGGGGCATAGGCATGCCCATATTAGGCAGCCCCCACCCCTAATTATAATGAGGAAAATAATCCCTGGTATCTAGTTGGCGTCCTATCCCGTGGCACAGATTGGGGGCTTCTGCCCCATCTGCCCCCCGGGGGGTAGAAAGACTGAATTTCCCCAATTCTGTATGGGGGGAACAAAGGGTCTTGCCCAAGGGGCTGCTAACCCTCCCTAGTGTCTAGTGTGTGGATCCCCGCTTGGGGATCGCCCTCCTGTGGCAATCCCCAAGCAGGAATTCACTAGGGAGGTGTACCATTCAAAAGGGGAGAATCTCTCCTTCCCAATGATACCTCTTTTGACTTCCCCTGAGCACATTGAAATTAAAACTGAAATGAGCCTATTGGCTCATTTTATTTTCGGTTTGTGTGCAATGAGGTCAGCATGACGTGCACGCTGATCTTCATTGAACAGAAACAACAGACACAGGCTCTGGAGCTGGGGATGCCCTTCCTCAGCTCCCGAGGCTGACGGAAGGGGGGGGAGGAAATCCTTCCAGTCCCTCCAGTGCCTGCACTAGAGGGATGTCCCCTGTCATTTGCAAGGACAGCCAGGAGTCATCCTGTGCATACGAGCACCATGGTGCAGGACGGCTACCGGCCATACGGCACATTTAATGGGTTTACTTGAGGTTTTCTTGATGCTGATGCTGAACATATATATATTTGACATTGAGAAGTGCAAGGGTACTCAAACCAGGGAGCACCAAGATGAGTCATTCTACTCCCAAAAAGAGGTTAGGTAGTCATGCTCCAGAGGAGATGGCACCTGGAGAAGCAGCAGAGACAACTGGCCCTATCTGAGCACAGAATATCACTGTCACTACAGCATAGTCAAATCTACCAAAAGGTCAGCAAGTGGACTTGGAGAGATTAGGTACAACACTGAAGATCTCGAGGTGTGCTCAAAGAGACTCAATCTTTGTATAGCCAAGATTCCTGAGTCAACAGCAATGAGCTGAGTCAAGTACCATATAGAGAAGCTGATGAGTGCCATCTTTGGTGAGGAAAAGCTATCCTCGGATTTACAGTAGAGCAATCCCACTAAATGCTGTGACTTTGATTGGTTCCTGGGACTCCACTTTTCCCCATCATTGCTAACTTCTTAATTACAGAAAGTGGGAAAAATTGAAAAAATGATCCCAAACAAGAAGAACATCTGACATGAAGGTTCTGATCTCTCCTGTGCTTTCATACTATCAGTTCAAGAAACACATAGTTAATTCTCTCCAATCGAGAAAAAATTGAGAATCATAGATGCACGCTCTGCAGTGCTATTTCCTACTAGACTGTCTTTTCAACACAATGGCATGCCTCGTGTTTTCACTGACCCCGAAGAAGTGGAGAAATTGTTTCAGAAAACATATTTGAATGGAAATAAGGGTGCATGATACTAACCCCTTAGCTGCGATGGCTATTCCGCCGCAGTGCTAAGGGGGAGGGGGGGGCGCGCGGCATTCCCGTGCTCGTGACGGAACCGCTCCGCCACGAGCCTCGGGTGGGCTGTGCTTGTGACGGAACGGTTCTTTCACGGCCCCAACCGCCTAATAGACTGCGCCACGCAGGTGCGAAATCAGCGCCGCGCAGGTGCGAAATCAGCGCCGCGGAGGCGCGGCGAGCGGGCTGTGACGGAACCGTTCGATCACCTGGGGCCTTCCAATTGTTTGAGGAGAGGTGCTGCATGCCCCCTCCCTATTAAAATAAATAAGGCCTCAGAGGTGGGGTCCCTGGGGAAATCTGTTGGCTAAGGGAAGGAGGCTGCATGCCTCCTCCTACAACATAAGGTTTGCGGTGATTCCCCTCGGTCCAGGCCAGGGTGTTGCTAGATGACAAGGGGCAGGCCAAACAACAGCTCCACCCATCACAAGCAAGAGAAAAGCCTTAATCGCTGCTTTCAGCACTCTGCACCAGAAATTAAAAGGCCAAACACTAGATCCTCTCCTGAAAGTCATGGGAGCAAAACTCCTGCCCGCTTTCACCTTACGGCTGTAAAACGCCCTTTTTAGCCGTGATTCAGCACTCTTGGTCAAACTCCAAAACAAAAGCTTAGCCTTATGTATTAAACCTAGCCTCGAGTTCCTCTCCAAGTCAAATCGGACTGAAATTCACCATAAAGAGGCAATCAGTAGTGCGACAGGGGGCAATTGTCAAATGGTCCTTTAAACTGAAACACAAAGGGCTCACTTAATTAAATAACATCCTGTGGTCTGGAAATGCCAACTCGAGCTGCAGCAAGCACAGCAACAGCCTTAAAGAACACGTGGGTCAGTCCTTTGTCACCATGTACCTAGGGAACCTCTGGGCCTCTCCACTGTCATATAATGCCTTAAAAAACTAGTTAACTCTGTATTGGCCCCAATTTCTCTTCTATATGATAAAAAAGAGCTCACAAAAAGAAGCCATGCATGGATGGTCATAAATGACTATTCAAAACTAAAGCAAGCATCCTACCTATAGCCTGCACATTTCCGCTTCATCCGGAGCTTAATCTGCAGCGGTGTTGCCTGAGCTGTCAAGCACTCTAGCTACAAACCTGCATGGTTGTACTCCAGCAACAGAGCCTGATGGCTATGCGGCTCAAATAAAGAGAACCTTCTGCACCAATCTGCATCTGCACCAAAATGTCGGAGGAGAGGAGGGACTTCATCGAACCGTCGTTTGAACAGAAACTCCTGTAATGAATGTAATTGTGTGCTCTGAGGCAAAACCGGTCTTCAGCTCTTAACATAAGTATCATTGGATTTGTCAGAAACCTTGTCCAGGCTGCTAGCCGGAGTGGAAATATTAACATCATAACCCCGGCGATCCTGGCACACTGGGTGGGGTTCCAGAATGCACACAAGCACTTTTTAAAGCAGCTAAATGTGCACGTTGATCTACTTCTCATGAGTTTTTTCGAACAAATCTGAATATAATCTACTCTTCAAGCAGCTCAGTGAACCATGGAACAGCCGGATCTCAGTTTTTAATATAATTCTTTGCAAAACAATCAGTCCTGCCCCCCCCCCCAACTTTGATAGCCCATGTAAGTTCGGAGAGAAATTGTTAAAGAAGTATGGTCTTGGAATAATTGTGTCCTCTGTATTTACAAAATTCACAACACTAAATATCGTAAGTTCCCATATAAATTTTTTGATAGTCAAATTCCAAAATATATTCTCTTCTGTCCTTTGCCCTACAGTTTAAATACAGCTGCACCGTTCATACTTGTAGAGCAGGAAACGCATGAGAAAAGAACGACTCACTGCTGCAGTGGGTTTGTCTTCCTCTTGGCCAGCAGCCGCTGCAGTGGTGGATGGAAAGCGAGTGATGATGATGAAGGCAGCTCCTTAGTGCTTGGAGAGCTCCCCTTGTGCAAAGCGCTAGAGTCTGTCTGAAGGCACTGCGTCTGGGACGGTGCAGACAGAGTCTGTAATAAAAGCAGTAGATGTTGTTTGCATGACACCTATGAATGCAGAAACGGTTACACAGGCTAGTGCTTGTTTAGAAAATTATGCAACAGGATGTGGAAAAGGAACGTTTTTTTATGAGTTTGCAAAGAACAGTTTCTCTCCTCTCGGCGTTAAGAAACCGAACTAACAGACACACACATCAGGTCAGCTCAGGTCAGGTCACAGTAGTAAATCAGACAGGGGCTAGGATTGGGAGAGGACAATGTTCACATTTTTCGAAAGGACAAATGATCTTCCATCACCCTGAGAATGAGGGGAGAGCCTTCCCTGCTTGGGCGTTGCAGCTGGAAAATTGCCAGCTTCCTGCACTGAACGACTTCATCTTGAAGACTCCTCTCTGCAATGTGAACACCTCACCCCGTGTCAGCACGAGCATTCGTTTTAATCCTGGTCCTTCATTTGACATCTTAATGTATCCAGGCGCTGCCCTGGTTTCATTACAATAAACCCATCAAACTAACATGCAGTATTAATCCTTTGTAGGTTACACAGTGATGTGTCGGTTAAAAGCCCAGGCCTGAGAACAGTGCCACTGATGACAGGAAGTGACGCAGACACCCTAGCGTCAGGTGCTGCCAGGCTTGAGAGGCAAAAAGAACTGAATGCTTTGGCTATTGCACACTGGTCTTCATTTGCATCATTCAGTGAATGAAACAGATTGTAATTAAACCTGCTAAGTGACTGACATCCAGAGAAGTGTCAAGCAGTCTATTTTCAAACATATGGAAGAGATGAGCAGTCTGGTTATGGACTTTAGGCTAGATTGAAGAGGTTAAAGTGATGATTGAGGAAAATTTTCTGGATGTCAATGTCAATGTCAAAGTCCAGGTGGCTCATGATTAGAGCATGTGCTAAGTCTTTAAATGAGTAGGAGACAACTGTGGCTCGATAAGTGATGGAATGCACTGAAAATCCTTCACGGAGATAATTTGTAATCGAACTGAATAGGAAGCAAAGCAAGTTGATAATGCATTGCAACATGATAGACAACGCCCCTAACACTCTGGAAGAATGGGATAGTATTAGTTTCATTTAAGTGATGTAAAGACATAGGAGATTCTTCACATGGCTATTAGTATTTTTGTAATATTCCTTAATCATACACACCCAGCAGCTATGTTCACTTATCTGACTTAAACATGTGTAACACCTCCAACAAGTACAATGCTGAGATTACTTCATAACACACAAGTCTAATAGGTGCCGGAAGCAGGCTTCCTCTTGGATAAACAAATCAACTAAAGACAGCTGAGGAACTATTCCATAATTGCACATATAATTGCTCGGTTTAGAGTGATGCTACAACTTGACTTATTCGAGCATCGGACCCATTGCTCAATCATTAACTCTATGTTCTGGCTTAAATGTGCCTCTATCTTTTCAGGTTAATACTTAGGAGAATGTGGTAGGCTGTTCGGTATTAACTTGTAAATATAGTGAAGCAATTATATCCCTTGAGTGGTATTTTACTTTTTGAGGTGTTATGCTAGTGGGAGCTAAATCCTTCTTTTTGTAAAGATCTGTCAGGATTTACAAATATTGACCTGCAGTTTATGATAATAATTCGTCCCACCCCTCCAGACTTGGTCCTGCCTGTTATAGGGTCAATACACAGGCTTCTCAGGTACAACTCTGTCAGGGCTCTGAATTATATGATAGCGGTGTCACAAGTGGGTGTTCTCAGGTATGTTAGGAATGCAATAAATGTAAATTAAATCTAGGCTTTCCTGTTTTAGGTTTCTTTTTTTGGTACATTTTGGTGGGTTTTTTCAGTGTTTTCAAATGATTTCAATACCTTAAAAACAGTTATCAGTGGTTAGACATTTTTGCACCATTAACGACAAAAGAAACAATGTTTTTATGTGTTTGTAGAATGTTTTTATTTTATTATTGCTTGCATTCTGCATTGATAGTGCATGGCATGTAGAGAGTGTATGTACAGTGCAATGAGGTCCAAATACATTTTTATAAATCAATTAATGAAGTACACCATACAGTACTTCTTCAGTGAGACTTTGATCATGCAGCTTCGCTCTTTCATTCCCATGTAAAATTGTATCTGTGAAAAGACCCTCTCAAAATTGGCACCTGAGATGGTTAATGCCAAAACAGCCAGTGCACAATTTGCCAACTCTGGCCACGGACAGAGCTTTCCATGCCATTACTGGTGCACCTGAAGATTGTGATTCCCCGGGACAAGTTCTGAAAGAAATGCATTGAGGAGGGCACATATGCCCTAAGAGTTATTGATGCAGTCAAACATGAAGCACCACTTTTGAAAGTCCAAAGAACATTCCCGTTTACTGAAGGGATCTAGAAGTTGTGCAGAGTGCAACAGTGAGGCTTCATGATCGGTGAAGGAACATTTCTATTCATCTTTGCAAGCCATTTTTCAAATATTGTAAAATTACATTTCCTGAATTGCTCCTCAGCATTTCATTGCTTACCAAGTGGCAAGCACTCCAACGTGAAACATGTTGCAGTGCCAAAGTCACAAAAAGTGTTGCCCAGCCTACTCTTAAGGAGATGATTCACTTCTACACCAATTATGCTGAACACTTAGGGGTCAATTCGATGCCGTTCGTAATGTCTCCAAATAAGATTTGGGTTTGCTGAATCCAATTCGGAACCCTTGTTTCCTACCGCATCGTACACAGTTCCCACCAAGCAACTACAATGCCCGTAAACTGTTAGGACTGTCTGAATCGATTCCAAATGGCATTTGGACAGGTCGTGTCTTTCTTTCTCGTACAGCTCTATGGACTCAGTTTGCAACTGAGCAATTACGATGACCGATTCAGAGAGCCATTCCAAATCGATTCCTCTGGAACAAATTGGCTACCGGAATCTGTATTTGGGGGTCCTAAGCAGGTCCCCTTCACCCGGGGCCTTCCGAATTGAGCCTGTGGGGGTACCCAAGGTACCCCCTTTCCAAAAGTGTACAATGTGGCAGGCACCATGTGGTGCCCACCATAGGGTGCACGATTTTTACCAGCCATCCCTTTTTTGAATGGAAGCCTGTGTATTCGCTCAGAACACAGGCTCTTAGTTAAGTCAATGGGGGTCCAATTGAATTGTATCCCGAAGCATCCAACTCACTCGGTCAGAATCCCTGATTTGAGTCGTTTGTACTGTATTCCGGGACTGATTCGGTAGGAATGCTTTCAGGACAACATCGTAATCGGCCCCTTAGTAGACAAGGGTGTTTTCAGACTCTAATTTCTTTTTTATGTCCACTACAGCAGTCATGTTTTCTTGTAAAAATCTAAGAATGCAGTAGTGTGTACTTTTTTCACATCACTATTAATATCCAACTGAAAATCCTCACATTTCTTGCTTTTGGCATCATCACTCAGCAAAAACTTCTGTAAAAGGTTGCCTTATGGATACTATAGCATTTACAGCCTCTAAGACTGAGAGCCACAAGTTAAATGACACAGTTGGGATGACTCTTTCTTTGATGCCACACAAAGCACAAAATAAGGAATATTTGCGTTTTGGTTCCTGTACATAACAATACAGTGCACCAGGATGGACTGAAAAGTCAAAAGCATTCTTCATTAACTCCGAAGATTGTAGAGATGCTTTCAGCATACCATCTAGCAAGTGGCAAGGATCTCTCTGAGGGAAGCACTTCAGCTCAAGCATTGATTTTGACAGGCCTATTGCAGGCATTCTGCACATAGGCAGAACTATGCACAGGAAACTAGGACCTTGGTGTATAGTGGTTTACCAATCTATCACCATAGTGTCCAAAATCCCAATCCGACTAGCAATAGTGCCTCATTTGTTTTCCAACATATCTGCGGAGCTACCAATGGTTAGACAACCCAGAACATGACACTCTTTCTGGAATTGCGGGTGCAAGACAACTCTTTTGCTCACTCACTCATACTTGTCCACAATATGATTAATCATAGACACGGCGTAGTTTAAAATGTTTATTTTAACTAACGTGCTCTATGGTACGGTACACATGCTATTACTAGCAGTAAAATGCATAAACACAATATAGTCAGCATTGTTACAATTCCACATAATACGAACAGGGATATCATTTTATAAAGACAGTGGGAAAGTGCTACAGTGCCTTGCCACTCACCCAGTGGTAAACAGCAGTTTTATGAAAAAAAGAAGACCTCTGGGCTTTGTCAGAGGACCCCATACCTCAAAGCCTAGAAAACAGGTTTACATCTCCACACAAGCACAGCTGTTCTCTCTGGAAAGGTGTCTCTCCAAGCGTGTCAATAACATGCCTGCCTTTCCGTGGTGCAGCTGTGCAGTGTGTTATGTCTAGGTGCAAGGGACTGACCAGAACAGAATAACAAGAGGCATTGTTTTTTGACCTTGTACATCCTGTGCAGACTAAACCCAAGAAAACAGCAGAGAACACGAAAAGCAAATAGTTCTCATGTGAAAGGCACAAGCCGAGTTTTGTAAAAACAAAGTCATGTAGTAATGTGTGCAAAAGCAGCATCATGACAGCTAAGCTTGTGCTAACTTAGCAATAGGCTATCAGGCTATCATATATTTTCGTATATGTAGCAAATACAAACAATATCCCTCTGATCATTGTTGAACTTGGTAAGAACTTTTTGCAACAGCTTTCCAAGTGACAGTGTGTTCCATGTTTTCCAAAAGTTGGTGTCATGTTTTCACAACTATCCCATTGCATTGAATGTTTAAAGCCTGGGGTGTTTGGCAATTCACCTACTATCAATGCTGACTCGCTAGAAAAGAGGTCTGATGTATCAGGGGATTTCAATCATTATCTGTGGGTAATTGTGATGGTACATATGGGGAATGATTATACTGAATCCATCTATTTTAAGTGAAAAATAAAATGTAGCCAAAATATCAAATGTGATTTTGATATTTCCTGATTCTCTACAGTTCCTAAAATAATTAAATAATACCTAAAACATGTTTTTAAACCCTGCATCTTCATATCAAAGACCAAAAAACTAAATTAAGCAAGAGGAAAAAGAAACAATATGTTATTGACATCCCTAAACAATGAAATAATCAAGCAGAATAATGTTAGCCCAGTCTTTCTTGCTGCTATCTTGCATAACAAAGTTGCATTGTATTAGCTTCTTCAGGAAGAGATAAAAAGGACTTCCACTCTCCTTTTCCTTACTTTTAATAGAATTTAGTTTGTGGTTGTGCAGGTGTTTTTTCAGTGTGTATATGTTTTCACTGGTGAGGCCTATTTCCTCTTCGGTTTGGTTTATCAGTTGTTATAGGTTTAAACCTAAAACAGGATAGCCAAATTCTATCACAACAATATTAAACTCCAGTGATTATCAACAATATGTCTGCACTAAATGCAAGAAAAAAAGATCATCCGTATTTACTTCATAACTGCAGTTCGATAAGAACATAAACTAGCTAGGGAGGATACTGTGTAAATGGTATCACACAACACATCAAGATACTTCTGAAAAGGAACTGTCAAGAGGAATAACACAGATAATGCAGCAAAGCCAAAACAGGACTCAAGAATAGTGGCAGCTTCTCTGCAATGGCGGAACAGCATCGCCCCACTCACTCAGAGCCAGCAGCTAAAAAAATCAAACAATATTTTACTATAATTGTATTTTTCAGATGCTGTCTCTGAGCCAGCGTGTGCAGGGAAGGGCAGGTTCAGGCCATGGAGGCGGCAAAGGTATGGTATATGCACACTTTATGGTGCACTTGCCTGGCTAAACTAACATGCTCACAAAGGTTTCTAAAAAACAGACTGAGCAAGCATTAATCCAGCCCGGTCAGGTGCTTTATAGCAATTAATTTACTCTTAACAACTTTTGCAACCCCTTTAGTGAGCAGACACATGATCTTCATGTGGCCTGATATAGTTGTAAAAATAAAATATACATCTTGCAATGGTTAATACAAGGCAGTGGGATACACAATTCCAGAATCATGAGTGGAAACTATAATTGTCCCAACAATTCTAATCTGGAAGGATCACCTCTTCTTTCTTACTTTCGAGGTCAACAAACAGATTTCAAATTAAATAGTTAATAATGACACCTGTTATTTGCAGCACTTAGAAAAGGTAAACAACTTGGTATTACTCATGATGCAAAACAAGGTATTAATATTTTCCTTTTCTTTTTATTGAAAGTCATGGAAAAAAGCATGCAATTTACAATTCATTGCAAACTGTTTTCCATTAAATTTCCACCTTGGGAAACCAAACTAAGAAGCCGATTAGGATCGCGGACGGAAACGGGTTCCGTCTGCCAAGGACGTGGCCAAAATACTCCCGACCGCTCAGCGGATAAACCGCCGGTGCGATTAGGATAATAATGTCACGAAACTCCGACCGCGGCGGACGGACCACATAAAACACCATCCGCGGCGGACAGAGTACACCAGAGACCGACGCAAGCGGACGGAACCAAAGAAACACCGTCCGCCGCGGACGAACATGACCGCGGAAACAGGCACAGCCACCGCAATACTTGCGGAGGCTCCGGGCCCGCGATTAGGATAACGCCGCCAGTCCTACGGAACTCACATCCATCCACGACCGCAGCGGAAACAATGCAACGATAAACGGAGCATGCTAGCGGAAGGACAACATGAGCACCATCCCTTCCATCAAACCAATTACAAAATGGCTGACAGAAGTAAATACAAAACACACTAAACAGGACACCCACCCACCTGAAACACCCACAGCAATTACACGCAACAATGACACCCCCCCGCCAAGCACCTAAAAATCCACCCAAGTCAACACACCCACCTAGCACATGACTGGCAACAACCATTGGGACACAACCACGACACAGAGTATAAAATGGATCCCACCCACTACCACCATCATTTGCATCACAGCATAGCTGCAAGCAAGAGGCTGAATACCACGAACAGCAGACACACAAAAATTACACATACAACCTGCACACAAACACACCCACCACACAAACACCCACCACACCATCCCTACACACCACACACCTGCACATCCCAACCCACTCCACCCACACCTTGCACATCACACACCATGGCACCAAAGAAAAATCCAAAATTCACTGACACAGAGTTGAAGGTCATGGTCGATGAAATCATCCGTGTCGAACCACAACTTTTCGGCACACTAGTCCAGCAGACCACCGTGGCAAACAAAAACCACAGGTGGGACAGGATAGTCAACCGAGTGAATGCGTCTGGGACCGTACCCCGAACAAAGCACGACATCCAGAGGCGGTGGCACGACCTCAAGACAAGGGTCAAAGGCATCCGGGCAAAAAACCACCTGCGGGCACACCACACTGGCTGCGGCACACCCCCGGATCCCATACCGTATGCAGAATGGGAGGAGAAGGTGCTGGGCATACTGCACCCTGAGAGCCTGGAAGGAATCGAAGAGGGAGAAGAGGCTGATAAGTACAAACCAAGCACCACTATCACACCGACATGGTCTGCCTTACACAACTGAGAAGACACATCTCCCAGGCCCCGATCCATGCATGTGGGCCACATACTCACCAAAATGTGAAGGCCTGTTCCCAAATGCACCCACCATGACTAAACAAAATGTTGCCTCATACCTTCCCAGCCAGGCATGTTGTCAAGCACCCAGCACTACGACTCCCAACAGGCCCCCATGTCCACAGGGAGGGTGGTGGAGTGTGGTGAGAGGTAAGTGGGGTGCATGAGAGGTTAGCACTACGACTCCCAACAGGCCCCCATGTCCACAGGGAGAGTGGTGGTGGGTGGGGTGGGTGAGAGGTTAGTACTACGACTCAACACAGGCCCCTATGTCCACAGGGAGGGTGGTGGTGGGTGGGGTGTGTGAGAGACCAGCTCTACGACTTCCAACAGGCCCATATTGTCCACAGGGAGGGTGGTGGTGGGTGAGGTGTGTGAGAGACCAGCACTACGACTCCCAACAGGCCCCCATGTCCACAGGGAGGGTGGTGGGGTGTGGTGAGAGGTGGGTGGGGTGTGTGAGAGACCAGCACTACGACTCCCAACAGGCCCCCATGTCCACAGGGAGGGTGGTGGGGTGTGGTGAGAGGTGGGTGGGGGGCATGAGAGGTTAGTACTACGACTCCCAACAGTCCCCCATGTCCACAGGGAGGGTGGTGGTGGGTGGGGTGTGTGAGAGGTTAGTACTACGACTCCCAACAGGCCCCCATGTCCACAGGGAGGGTGGTGGTGGGTGGGGTGTGTGAGAGACCAGCACTACGACTCCCAACAGGCCCCCATGTCCACAGGGAGGGTGGTGGTGGGTGAGGTGTGTGAGAGACCGGCACTACGACTCCCAACAGTCCCCCATGTCCACAGGGAGGGTGGTGGGGTGTGGTGAGAGGTGGGTGGGGTGTGTGAGAGGCTAGCACTACGACTCCCAACAGGCCCCCATGTCCACAGGGAGGGTGGTGGGGTCTGGTGAGAGGTGGGTGGGGTGCGTGAGAGGTTAGTACTACGACTCCCAACAGGCCCCCATGTCCACAGGGAGGGTGGTGGTGGGTGGGGTGTGTGAGAGGTTAGTACTACAACTCCCAACAGGCCCCCATGTCCACAGGGAGGGTGGTGGGGTGTGGTGAGAGGTGGGTGGGGTGTGTGAGAGACCAGCACTATGACTCCCAACAGGCCCCCATGTCCACAGGGAGGGTGGTGGGGTGTGGTGAGAGGTGGGTGGGGTGTGTGAGAGACCAGCACTACGACTCCCAACAGGCCCCCATGTCCACAGGGAGGGTGGTGGGGTGTGGTGAGAGGTGGGTGGGGTGCGTGAGAGGTTAGTACTATGACTCCCAACAGGCCCCCATGTCCACAGGGAGGGTGGTGGGGTGTGGTGAGAGGTGGGTGGGGTGTGTGAGAGACCAGCACTATGACTCCCAACAGGCCCCCATGTCCACAGGGAGGGTGGTGGGGTGTGGTGAGAGGTGGGTGGGGTGTGTGAGAGACCAGCACTACGACTCCCAACAGGCCCCCATGTCCACAGGGAGGGTGGTGGGGTGTGGTGAGAGGTGGGTGGGGTGCGTGAGAGGTTAGTACTATGACTCCCAACAGGCCCCCATGTCCACAGGGAGGGTGGTGGTGGGTGGGGTGTGTGAGAGGTTAGTACTACAACTCCCAACAGGCCCCCATATCCACAGGGAGGGTGGTGGTGGGTGGGGTGTGTGAGAGACCAGCACTTCGACTCCCAACAGGCCCCCATGTCCACAGGGAGGGTGGTGGTGGGTGGGGTGTGTGAGAGACCAGCTCTACGACTCCCAACAGGCCCCCATGTCCACAGGGAGGCTGGGGGTGGGTGGGGTGTGTGAGAGACCAGCACTAAGACTCCCAACAGGCCCCCATGTCCACAGGGAGGGTGGTGGGGTGTGGTGAGAGGTGGGTGGGGTGTATGAGAGACCAGCACTACGACTCCCAACATGCCCCCATGTCCACAGGGAGGGTGGTGGGGTGTGGTGAGAGGTGGGTGGGGTGCGTGAGAGGTTAGTACTATGACTCCCAACAGGCCCCCATGTCCACAGGGAGGGTGGTGGTGGGTGGGGTGTGTGAGAGGTTAGTGATAAGTAATGTTGGCACAAAAAACATGTCATGTCCACAGCATTGATCATGAAAATCTTGTCCCTCAGGTAATCGCAACTTGACTGGCGAAACAAGCAACCGCCAGCAACAGTCGCCCCACTCACAGCACGGACTCTCTGGGGACGATCCCATTGCCAGCTCCGGTGCAGAGGACGAAGCGGGCCCAAGCAGACTCCAAGAGCCATCAGGCTCACAGAACATCCCTGCCTCCACAACCTTGGCCTGTGTCACTCCAGCAACACCTGCCATAGTGAGCTGTGCAGCAACCACCACCACTACCTCCACCACCACCAGCACCACCACTCCTGCCTGTGCCACCCTGCCTGACCCATCGCACAACGCTGGGCCATCTACATCCCAGCCAAGCAGGGAGAGTGGACAGAAAAGGACAGAGGTTAGGGCACATCTCACAACCAGGAGTGCTTCTCACCGGCAAGGTGGGGAAGGACACCCACCCCATCCTGGTGCCGAAACACTGGAAGTCTTAGCCAGAGTCCAGGCCTCCTATGAGCGGTCGCAGGCACAGGCTGATTGTGCCCACCAAGACTCAGAAGAGAACAATAATCTGTTGCGGTCCATTGATACCCGCATAGGGCAAATAGTGGACCTCATGGGCCAGCAAACAGCACTGTGGAGGGACTGGTTATCCCGTACCACACCACCCCCCCTCACCCAAGTGCCCAGCGGCCACGGTCACAAACGCCACCGCCACCTGAGCCCATGGACACGGATGTGGCCCCTGACCAACCTGCCCCCCCAGCTGTCTACGCTCCGGCTCCAAGACGGAGGGGCTGTCCGAGGCTGGAACTAGGTGAGAGCAGTGGGGATGCACCATCTACCCGCTCCAAGTGGGGCCGCCAATGACTTTAACCTTGCCTGAGCCTGCCATTCACCCGCCAACTATCCTGTCCCACAACGCCAAGTATTGGCAAACGTCTGTTGGACGAGCTGGACATCACCCAATGTGGTGTCCCATGGTCTTTACATCTGCCATGACCTTCAACACACACTCCCCCACCTAACACTTACTTGTAAATATCCACCAACGTCAATTCACAACCTGTAAATAAATTTCACGTAAACACACAAGGATGTGTTGTCTCCATGTTTTAATCTCATGATTGTCTTAGAATCCGACGTTACCAGGTGCAGGGATCAATGTTGGTGAGAATCATGCCTCTGTGGGAGTGACCTAGGGATAATGAGGGACAACAAACACTCATCAGGAAACTGAGTCACACCCATCACAACACACTGTACTGCAACATCCCACAAACCACACTCATCACCAATTCTGTGGATCAGAGGACACACATCATGTAGCCTTGCATGTACACAATATTCCACACACATATGAAAACATAACATACCAGAACAGGCAGCATAGAAACACCACATCCACACTCCACCAGCAAACATACATCACGAATTGTCAACCTGCAAAAGAGGTAGTTACTCACATTCAAGGAAAATAGTGATCAATGAGCTGACGCCTCTGGTCCACACCTTCTTCCTCACCACTATCCTCATCAGTCGCCATGGGTGGGATGGGAGGCCGAGCAACTTGTTGGTCTTCAGGGTCCATGATTAGTTCAATGTCATTGCTCAAGGCCAGGTTGTGGAGCATGCAGCAGGCAATCATGATCCTGCATACTTTGCCTGGTGAGTAAGGTAAGGCCCCTCAGGTTTTATCCAGGCAGCGAAACCTAGACTTTAGCAGTCCAAAAGTACATTCCATCACTCTATGTGTTCTTCCATGGGCATCATTGTATCGCCTTTCACCAGCTGTAGTTGGATTACGTATGGGACTCAGCAGCTACAGCCGGTTTGGGTACGCAGAGTCGCCTATGTGGGGGGATGACAGACACAAATATTACAACCAGGATTGGTGGGTACCCCATGCCACACAGAAAACACAACTGTCCCCACAGCATACTCACCAACAAGCCACGCACGTTCAGGACGCAGATTAGCCATCAGTTGGGGACAATGCTGCTCCGCAGGATGTGGGAGTCAGGTGCGGAGCCGGGAAATCTGGCACACACATGGGATATGAGGTTGTCAGCCAGGCACGCCACCTGCACGTTGATCAAATGAAAGTGCTTCTGATTGCGATATACAGGCTCACGTGCCTGGGTGGAATGAGACCAATGTGGGTGCCATCAATGGAACCCACTATGTGTGGTATCTGTGCCAGTGCATAGAAGTCTGCTTTGACTGCTGCCAACTCTGCCGCCCGTGGAAAATGGATGTAATCATCCTTGTAAATCATCATGGCTTTCAGAACATCCCGCAGTACCATGCTGAACATGGATTGTGACATCCCCCCGGCATGTCCAACTGTGTACTGGAAGGTGCCAGTTGCAAAGAATTGAAGTGCCGCCATCACCTTTGCTGTGGGTGTAATGGAACCAGGATATGTTCTTCGTGGCTGCAGATGAGGAGACAATTGCTCTACAAGCTCCAGCAATCTACATCGATCAAGCCAGAATTTTCGGATCACCTCCTTGTCAACCATGTCTTCCAGCACAGTGTATGGGCGATGCACATTTGGAGCCCTCCTGTGTGGGAGTAGATGGTAGTAGAAGTCAATTTACCAACAACGCATAGCTGTGCAACTCTATCACATGTAGGCCAACACAATTATCATATGTGTGACATGTCTGATATTACATACAATACAGATTAGCATGAAAACAATGTGCAGCCACTAACAACATGATGTGTGCAAACATGTACAATGTAACGTCCACACATGTCAAGAGAACTGCCAACAAGACATGCCTAAGGACCCAAATGTGGACAAGCTTCATCACAGACACACAAGCACGTGCACACACAATACGATAATGGAACACACACTCCTTGTCTACATGCACCAATGACCACACCTACAATGGTCAGCATCCTCACATGTCATGCATGGTCACACAAGAGGCAACACACATACGCATACACAGAATGCATGTGTACCCCCATCATTGTTACTTGCACACACAAACCACACACTGACAACAGATTCTGAATGTGGGCAGATAGCCTTGATGTACTGTGTAGATGTGTATAAGTTGAAACGTGTGTACTTAAAAACAAGACGTCAAAACGTCGACATTCACATGTGTAGCAAATTGGGTGCACCTCAATGGCCATAGTTAACCACTGGCAAGTTCAACAGTATGAACACACATGAAAAAAAGAGGATGCAAAATAACACGTGTCCACGGGCCATTGACTGCACATCCTAATTCTTGCAGCAGTGGTCACATGTCCTAACACACATGTACAACTATCAGCATTACAAGTGTGCGGAGACATGTAGTGTGTATACATATGCCATGTGTGGACGGCTTCCACCTACACAGTAGATGAACGTTGTCCATGATATAGTGCATGACATATGCTGTTTGGCCAAGTACCATCACGGTCACACCCCTCATTTATGGACTACTGCGACGGTGCAGCATTTGAAAATATACAATCAGTAGCGTCACCATGGCGGTGCACGGCTTCCGCTATTTTCTATTGCGCATACACGCCCCGCGTTACCTCTTCCCATTGGCTACATGTGCACGGACCGTCATTGTCACACATCGGCAACCGCATGCGCGCACTTCCGCGATGGTGCAACTTTTGAAAATATACAACCAGTGCCGCCGCCATGGCGGTGCACGCATTCCGCAGGGGAGGTGCAGGCGAACACATACTTGTGATTATGAAATTCAAAATGGCAGTTCATGACCCCCCTTACAGTCACATTGCATCATCCACCGTAGACAGGCCATCCCAGCCCGGTCACCCACCGCCGGCCCAGCCTGGTCACCCACCGCTGGCCCAGGCCGGTCACCCACCGCCGTGCCAGGCCAGTCACCCACCATGGGCCTAGCCCAGTCACCCACCGCCGGCCCAGGCCAGTCACCCACCGCCGTGCCAGGCCAGTCACCCACCACCGGCCCAGCCCGGTCACCCACCACCGTGCCAGGCCGGTCACCCACCGCCGTGCCAGGCCAGTCACCCATGGCCGTGGCAGGCCAGTCACCCACTGCCGTGCCAGGCCAGTCACCCACCGCCGGCCAAGGCCGGTCACGCACCGCCGGGTGTTGACTGGCCTGGCACGGCGGTGGGTGACTGGCCTGGCACAGCGGGGGGTGACTGGCCTGGCACGGCGGGGGGTGACCAGGCTGGGCTGGCGGTGGGTGACCGGCCTGGGCTGGCGGTGGGTGACTGGCCTGGCACGGCAGTGGGTGACCGGGCTGGGCCGGCGGTGGGTGACTGGCTGTTCCGATGCCGACCGGCCCAACACCGCAGGAGTGAAGAACGTCCCAATCCTCTGCCCTCACCGTGACTCCCAACACCCGCAAACAAAACGGATGGTGGAGAACACGAAGCCTGGGAGAAGGTGGGTAACAAAACAAGTGAACCCAAGGTCTTGGGGAACACAACTCGTCTCCTCTGGCATCTTGGCAGCTGACAGCTTGACACAGACGAGACCGCTAAAATGAAAGAAGGGGACAAGGTTAAACACACCCCTATTACTATGACCAGTGCCAAGTACACACGCAAACCACCGACCTCCCTGCTTACCCTGGATAACAAACGGGTGTAGCTTGACACAAAACAGGAATTCTTCCACTGCAATCGTATTGGTTGTTTCTTTGCGTAACCCCAGGCCAACCACGCCCCCTCGGGAAACACTGAGAATGACTAAGGGGGTGGAATTCACAATTCTTTGGACAAAAAAGGGACAGGGGAAAAATGGTATCAAGGGAATATGAAAGACACCCAAAAAAACCCTGCAATCTAAAAAAGAACACAAAGGTAGCGCAAAAACGGCCGTTATTCAGCTCCTTCGTGAAACCACCCAAACAATGCGCATAACAAGATGGTTTGGATACATAAAAGGGATAATTATGGGATGATACAACTCAAGGAAACGCAGCAGCGAATCCTAGAACTTCACAAAAGATCAAAAACAGGTCGCCAATAAAAGGGTTCAGTAATACCAAAGGGAATAGGAAAACAGGGGAGCAGGGAAAAAGGGGGTCAAAACCCAGCACTAGAAAAGACCGCTGGAATGGAGCTCGAAGGAAGGGAAACAAGGTAGAACCACAGGAACAGGAATCACACGGCAAGGGACCAATAAAGAAACCAAGCACCTGTTTCCTGTTGGCAGCCCCCTTTTAAAGCGAGCCCTAGGGAGCGTCCATAAATTCACATATGCACTTGGCACTTTTAACCTCTTGGCTGCTAATGACAAGGGTAACTCGTCATGCACTTTTCATTGATTTCAATGGAAATTAGATGAATAGTAAAATATTGCCTTAGCAGCCAAGAGGTTAAGGATAAATCGCTAATGGGGAACTAGACAGAAGGACCCAGGCCCCCTTGAATCCCAACAGTACCCCCTCCCGAAAGCCTCCCTACAGGCCTTGGCTTCCCAGGGTGCAGGCGATGAAACAGACGAACCAACCGGGCAGCATGAACCCTACTTGCAGGAACCCAAGAACGATCCTCTGGGGGATAACCCTTCCAGTCAATTAGGTAATACAACCGTCCCTTCATCCGCTTGGAATTCAAAACAGTTTTAACCTCATACTCCACGTTATCATTTATTAAAACGGGAGGAGGAGGTGGCAACTCTTGAGAAGTGGCGACGTATGGCTTCAACAGAGAGGTGTGAAATACAGGATGAATACCATACTCAGCCGGGTAAAGCCAACCTGATCGCAACTGGATTCACCACCTTCTGGACAGGAAAGGGACCTACAAACCGAGGTTGTAATTTTCTTGGTCCTGGCAACTTCAGATTCTTCTTTGGTAACCAAACCCTATCCCCAACTACATACAGTGGAGCAGGCCGTCTATGCCTATCTGCCTGTACTTTCATGGCTTTTTTGGGCTCTACTAATTGCTGTTGGGCTTTCTTATAGATGTCAATCAAACCCCTACTCAGGGAATCCACTGCTGGTACCCTCTCAGATGGCTGAATAGGAATTGTCTTGGGATGGAACCCCATTGAACAATAAAACGGTGACATACCTAAAGCCGAGTGCATGCTGTTATTATATGCAAACTCAGCCATAGGAAGGGCTTGTACCCAACTGCCCGTCAGTGACGTTAGCAAACAGCGCAAATACTGCTCCATTGTTTGATTGGTACGTTCTGTTTGCCCGTCGCATTGTGGATGGTAAGCTGTTGACAAAAGTACTTCCATCTTTCATGAATGACACAGGGCAGTCCAAAAATGTGAAACAAACTGTGCTCCTCTATCTGATACGATGGCTCTAGGAACCCCATGCAGTCGGATCACTTGGGCCATAAACACATCAGCCAATTCCCTAGATGTAGGTATCCCTGGCAAAGGAACAAAGTGAGCCATTTTTATGAATAAATCCACAACAACTAAAATGGCCGTAAACCCTGATTCAAGCGGCAAATCGGTCACAAAGTCCATACTGACCGTATGCCATGGGGGAAGGAGGCACTGGCAATGGGTGCAACAACCCAGATGGAGACATGTGCGAGGACTTACTAACAGCCCACACCGGGCATGAGGCCACAAATACCTGTACATCATGGGCCAGAGACTTCCACCAAAACCAACGCATACACAGCTCTCTGGTCTTTTTGACCCCTGGATGCCCAACCAAGGATGATGAATGACAATATGTAAGAACTAATGTACGCAATTCGGGGGGCACAAACAACTTCTTTGCCTGATACAATAACCCGTCCTTTAACGTATTTCCAGGTTCTGACAACCACGGAGCCAGATCCAACTGCTTCATTTCATCCTGCACTCTAACCATGAAATCATCCATGGAAGCACAACCAACTATCTTATCACCAGGAATCCTAAAACCAGACTCCGCCGTCTTGTTTCCTTGTGACGGATCTGCATAAATCCGAGATAATTCATCAGATTTCCCCTGTTGAGCAGCTGGCCTATACGTGATGGTAAAATCGTATTCATTAAAGAATAGCACCCATCTCATCTGTTTGGGAGTTAAAGCCCTAGCGGACCGGAAAAACTCCAAGTTCTTATGATCCGTATAGATGGTAATGGGGTGACTAGCCCCCCAAAGATAATGGCGCCATTCCTCAAAAGACAGCTTTATGGCCAATAGTTCCCTTTCGGCTATTGTATAATTCTGCTCAGCAGGTAGTAGTTTCTTTGAAAAATACGCGATTGGATGCATCAACCCAGATCCATTGTCACGCTGACACAACACGCCCCCAACGGCTAGCTGGGACGCATCCGTCTCTACATAAAACGGAAGAGCAGGATCAGGATGCATCAACACAGGAGCAGATGTAAAAAGCCCAATCAATCTTTCCAAAGCCAACTGAGCTGCAGGCGTCCACTCAAACACCACTCCCTTCTTCAACAATGAAGTCATAGGCGAAACAATGTCAGAGAAATGACTGATAAAATACCTGTAGAAGTTGGCGAAACCAAGTAGCACCTGTATATCCTTAACACATGTGGGTATGGGCCAGTTAACTATAGCCTCGATCTTCCGGGGATCCATCTTTATACCATCCGCAGATATCAGGAATGCCGAAAACTCAACATGTGTCGCACTGAAAGTGCATTTATCAAGCTTGACAAATAGACAGTGTTCCAACAACTTAGACAAAACCTGCGAAACATGAGCATCATGTTCCTCAAAGGACGGGGGAAAAACCAAAATATCATCAATGTAAACAATCACACTGACATCCAAAAACTCACGCAAAACCTAATTTATAAAAAACTGAAAAGCGGTAGGGGCGTTACACAAACCAAAAGGCATAACACAATATTCAAACAAACCAAACTTAGTACGGAATGCCGTTTTCCATTCGTCGCCCTTGCAGACGCGAACGAGATGGTAAGCACCTCTTAAATCAAGCTTTGTGAACAACTTGGCATGTCGCAGCTGGTCTAACAACACCGGTATAAGAGGTAACGGGTACTTGTTCTTTATTGTGACTTTATTCAACGCTCTGTAGTCCACGCAAGCGCGAAGATCACCCTCCTTCCTTGGTATAAAAAATATAGAAGAAGACACAGGCGAAGAAGAAGGCCGAATAAACCCTTTCTTTAACATCTCATCCAAATACTGCCGTAGATGTTTCTCCTCTGGCTCCGACAACGCATAAACCCTACTACAGGGCAAAATGGTGCCCGGAACCAAATCAATGCGGCAATCAAAAGCCCTGTGTGGTGGCAATACACACGCCTGGTCCTTATCAAACACCTCCTTATATGCTACAAACGAAGGAGGCAAACCGTTCTGATTGCAACCACTCGCTGCACAAGACATCGGAGACACCCAATCAGTCACCTCACAATGACAGTGAAGAAGACAATACTCCGAATCAAGCGTAACCAGCCTCCGCACCCAATCGATTCTGGGATTATGGCCTGAACCAGGGTACCCCTAGTACCACCCCAAAGGTCGGTGCGGCAATCATATCGAAACAGACCGTCTCAGAATGCCCATTATTGAATATCATCAACAAAAGTTCGGTTTGTCGTACAATCGACCCAGAAGTTAGCTCTGTGCCGTCAATAGCCCTCACCGGTTCAGGTTGTTTCTTCATCACACAGGGAACCATCAACGACTCAGCCAACCCAATGTCCATAAAGTTCCCTGTGGCCCCACAATCCAGTAATACCGACAAGAAAGCTCTACCACAAGATGAATAAGCGAAGCAAGCCGATACCGTGAAATGATGCGGGACTTTTTGAACCGCCCCTTGTACGTCATATGGGTTACAAAAACCTCTATCATGGACTAAAGGACTCTCATAATCCCTTCCCACAAAAGCCACAGCCTTATTCTCCGGGATCCTGGACGGTTTCACTGGACACTCTCGAGCAAAGTGTCCACCCCTCCCACAATAAAAACACAACTGCAACAAGCGCCTTCGCTCCTTTTCCTCCTTGGATAACGGACCATGTGATGGAGCAAGGATTCGCACGTAAAGCGACTTGCTCTTAATCAAGAACCTCGCCTAACTTGTAACAATATTAATTCAACCTGTCCGTCATTTATTTAGCATTTTCCCCAAACACGCGGGTGTCTCCAGGAGGCTTGCCTGTGTGTCTTTTTATCCTAACCATGCTTGCACTACGGAAATGGCTGCTTCGCAGAAATCCAGTCTGCGCATGCGTCGGTCATACCCATGTGATGTGACGCACTCGCATTTTGGAGGGATATTGTTGCACATGCGCATTGTTGCAAACATGGCCGCTTGTCTCTAACCATGCTCTCTGCTTGCCCCTGCTGCTTATGTCTATCTGTCTTTACGCACTAAACCTTAATGCTATAGATATTACAAAGTAAGGGGTGCAGTGAAGCTTTTTACGGTGTACAGTGTAATCATTTTTATGTATGATTCTAATTTGTTCTCGTTTACTTTTCATGTACCACGTATCTATGGGCCTGGGGATGGGGAGCCGCTCCATATTGAAGCTCATCTAAACCCTGTCATGTGACGTGGGAAAAACCCAACTGCGCAGAAGCTGAAACAAGCCAGCTGGCCTCTGAAGCAAGATGCGCCTGGGAACTCACCTCCGAAATAGGAGGAGATGCTGAACTGTACCATAAAATTGTTACATTTGTTTCATTCTACTGTGAACGCTATTGTCTTTCCCTCACGTATACCCTGGGAACTGAAATGTAAGGGGTGGGTACTGTCACTTGCATATTAATCATGGGAACGCTGAATTTTAGGAGGTGACAATGACCTAACCTCCTCGCTTGACCAATCATAAGTTGGGACCTTGTCACTTGCAACATTTGTGGGTGGTCCAGGGGTCCCAAAAAGGTATAACTAGCCTAGTTTAGCTTAGAGAATTTGTCCGACTTGTCCGAGTAGCAGACCTGTCACTGACCCTACGAACTCTATAGGTGATTGATACAGAGCACTGCGGAGTACTCTGTCCGTATTTTCCACAAAACTCCAAGGGGTGGAAATAGTCTTAAGTGCTGGCGGAGCACTTTGCTGGGAAATTCGAAAACCCAATCGGGGTTACTGGCGGATTACTTGCAGAGAGGGGGTAACGCAAGCGTTGCATCCGAAGCTGTGGGTGTTGGTCGTACCTTGGTGAGCCCAGTCCTGACCCAAACCTGAGGGGTATCCTGTCCTGACTGTCCACGAGCTGTACCTGCTCGCTTTCTGGTATTCCAATCCTTGAGGGTCCTTGTCCCCGTCCTTCCAAAGCTGACCCGGGGCCAGGGTTAGTCCTCATTCTTGCCTAGGTAATTATTAACTGTGGGTGTACGTATTTCTATCACTCTTTCTTCTCTTCTTAATAAAGCACTCTTGCCTGTGATATTGCCCTATCACCTTTGAAAGCAATTTATATGCAATTGTTTATTAGTGATGTTCCACTTCTCTCCCTACCTGTAGGATATTATTGAACTGTCATATTATTTTAGTGTGTTCCATTTTTCCTTCCCTTTAGTATGTTTGCCGTGAACTTAGTAAAAATAGCATAAGATCTAGGGATTAGGTTTAAGAATATTAGTGCACACGTTAGGTCCTTCTCATGTCCCTTGCCTTAGTTTAAGCCTATGCTGAATAGCGTGTTCCCTGATACTCATACTCTGTAGTGTTCCCTAAATTCTCTAAAGGTACTAATCCATAGTTACATTGTGGCTTTAATACTGATCATTGATGTACTGATTTGTATCTGCCTCATTATTTTTGGCATATTCATTCTGAAATTTCTTATATAAACTTTAAACCTCATCAGGTGTCTGTGGTCATTTTATAACGTAAGTGCTATTAATGTATTAAACGTGAAAGGTATTTTACATCTTGTTGGAGTCTTGTTACCTGTCCACTGCTAGCTCCTGATTCATCAAGAGTAATGTGCCTGTGGTAAATCAGGTACATGAATAGTAAGTGGTGTAAGTGACACCCCCGAATTACTCATAGCAGCGTGGTAAAGGTTTCACCCGGTTCATGCAAAACTCTGTCATTACGTGCACGCCAGGGCCCAGTGCATGGAAATTGGTAATCTAATGACCCGGGTGACCTACGCGCTCTATCAGTAATTTTCTGGTAGCAGTAGTATGGTTAGGACTAGTTAAGATAGGTAGACAAGATAGCTAATAAACAAACCGTGAAAATAAAATGTGCTGCTAAAATTTTTATATTGATTGTATTGCTTCAAATAGTGTGCGAATGTTTTAAAGGGTTTGATATATATATGATTTTGCATTGCTGCTATAAGTGTTATATGTTACATTAACAGAAATTGTTTGTAAGTGTTCAGTGTAGTCCGAATCCCCGGGGAAGTCTATAGCTAACGGTGAGCAGAATCCGGTTAGCTGATGAGGTCGCTTGCCGTGAGTTATTAGTGCATGGTTAGGAAGGACCGGAAGCGCTAATTAGGATCTTTACATATCTGAATAAATGATAGCTATGAGTCCTTTTTGTATAAAACTTCCATTGTGATATCACCTAGTAAGGGTCACATACTGAAGGAATAATAGGGTCTCCAAAGCTTGAATGGGAAGCAAGGTAGTCCGCTGGTGAAAGCCTGACTTAGTATATATCCCGGAAATAAGTGGATAAGTCAGGGGAATAGCAGGTTCCTAATTGCTCGTATGGGAGGTTAGACAGAGAAGTCTATCCGGAGTGAATGAAAAGTAGACAGAAGTGGTTTACTTGTAGCGAAAGAAGAACTTTCTCTCTTTTTAGAAGACTCAGACACAGCGGCGAAAGTTACGTGTTGTTAACTAAAATAAGTACTTGCACTTTAGGGAAAATTCAAAGTTTCCGTTACCTTGTGAAGGAGGGAGTCAGTCGGAAAGCTGCGCTGACGTCTCCGTGCCGCGCTGGTATTGGTCAGAACAGCGGGTGTGTAGCGGAGCTGAAATTGTAAGGGAAGGGTGAGTGCCGGAGCGTGAGACCTTGTCTCGCGAAAGGCCGCGCACCCATTGGACAAGAATTGTTGTAGTCACTGCGTTGATTGGTTACTGCAAAATAGAAGTCGCGTTAGCATTGGAAGCACAAAGGTAAACAAAATTAATCAACAGGAGCTTGAGAAGAGTTTGGAAAGGTGTATGTGGTATCCTGAGTTTATACCTAACCCACAGCACTTAGGCTTCTATAAGGAACAGATTTTACGAGGTAGACCAAACAAAATGTACGGAGTTAAGAGGAAGATGTCTCTTGCTGACAAAATTAAGAATTATTTCAAGAAAGACAAGCCCATTAGAACTAGGGAGGGTGTGATCATTCCTCCACCAGATACTCCTGCCTCTTTCATGATGTTTGATAAGGGGTATCATACTTGCGTATGGTTAGAAAATTGGGTAAAGTATACTGCAGATGACGGAGTCCTAGCATTTCCTATTAATGGTTCCTTTAATGGCAGAATCCTGTTCAACTTAAGAAACCGGATGAATGAATTGCATCCCAGACCCAGATTAACACAGTACGAGGCACTAGAAGAATGGGAGACTGAGACTCCGAATAAAGACAGTTGAAGAAAAACTAAAAGACCGAAAAAGGGCTGAAAGTGAAAGGAAAGAAGCCCGAGGCAAGTCTCTCAGAAAAGGCGACAGAGTAAAGAAACAGAACAGGTTGTATCGGAGCCCTGAATGGACTTACTTGGTGTTGGAAGAAATTGACGAGCCCAACCACAGTGGCAAAAGTGACGAAGAGTCCATTGCTGATCGGAGTTCTGACGAAGACCCCCCCTGAAACACACCCCTGAGTGAGCCTCTGGTGCAAAGAAACAAAGAGGGGTTGAAAAGCCACCTGTAAGCTATAATGTCTGATTCAAGTGTCAATGGAAGATCCAAATTTAGGTGTTGCAAAACTTGCTGTAAAATATGCTTATGTAGCGTAGCCATGTTGATAGTGATATGGATAGGACTAACAGTCTTTATACCTTTTATGGTTAGTAAAGACCCTAACTTGTACCCTACTGAACCAGAGACGTTAGACACAGAAGTTGTACAGACTGAAGAAACACCACGAAGTTTAGAAAAACGTGACAATACAGTTAGCCTGAGACACACACGACCTAAATTAGAAGCATCAGATGAGGGTGGACTACATTTTCACAAGATGAGAAACAGGACACATTTAAATGTTTTCGCTAACCTTTTAGTGCATAATGTAGAGGCTATGGAAATAGAAGACTGTTATGTCTGCATGAAGCTACCCTCTTCTGTAGCTGAAGGTGTGACATATCACCATTTACCCCTAACCTATGGAATTTCCTGTAGTATATTAGCTAGCTTGTTTTATAGAAGCACTTTACAGTACTACTACTCAAACACTGACGTAATCTTTTCAGAACTCCCTATTCGAGGAAACCTGAACCTTGTACATATTAGAAGTGAGGTGACCCGCTACATGGGAGAATATTTCCTGACCATAGGTGAAATAGACTTAAATGAAGCAAGACAAGCTAATCTGACCTGTTCCTTACAAGAGCAGGAAAAGATGTTTATAAAAATGGCAGATAGAAGGAGGGAAAAGTTTCAGAAAAAGGCAAATGACGAAAAGGATAGAATCCCTAGGTGGGCAGAACATATGGACAACACCTCACAAGGTGAAGCTACTCCTGCATTGTTGCTGGATTTTGAACGGAAAGGGAAACTTTGTCTCCATAGAGAAAGGACAGATTATTATAACAACGTATTCATCGGTTCCAGCGAGTGTGAACATAATTATAAGGTAATTGGAGGTTGGGGTTTCAAAAATGGGTCAGAACCTGTGTTTCACGGAATTTATTATATATGTGGGAACAAGGCTTATTTCAAATTGCCAGTTCACTGGTATGGGAGCTGCTACTTTGGCATTGTTTTCCCGAAAGTATACCATGTGAACAACGCTGCTGGAAGCAATGAAGAAACTAATGGCTTAGCGCGTAGAAAAAGAGAAAGTGTAGGAGAAATTGTAGGTGATATTTTTAGTGCACTGATACCTGGAATGGGGGTAGTTCTGAATACTCACAGAATCTGCAAATTGTCTACAGTAGTGGATCGGTTATCAACTGACACTGCTGCCGGATTTCTGCTGGTCAATACTGAAATGGTTGCGATCAGATCAATGGTTTTACAGAATCGCCTTGCTCTTGACACCTTATTGGCAAAAGAGGGCGGAGTCTGCAGGATGCTGAAGGCGCAACATTGTTGCACCTACATACCTGACTAAAGTATCGAACTTAAGAAATATGTAAGAAACATAACTAATTTGGAAAAAGAGCTCAAACCATTAGAGGTTGACAGTGCCTGGAAGAGACTGACTGATGGTCTCTCCTCTGTAGGTAGTTGGTTTTCTAACTTAGGTAAAAGTCTTCTGTGGAAAATACTGATGCCAATAGCTGGAATAGGTGTGGTTGTATTGATCATCTTCATCTGCTGTAAATGTCAAAAATGCAAAAAGAAGTACACAGTGAATAAGAGAGGAGTGAAGAGAAATATTGATGAGCTAGAATTAGAAGAATTGAGAAACCAGATCTATAAAAAAGCTAAGAATCACCACTCTCATAGAGAAGCCGAAAGAAAACTCAACAATAAGTCTGTTGAAATTGAGATGGATGATATGGAAAAATGAAGTTGGCATCTGTTTCCTTTATAGTGATGATAGTAAATATCATCACAGAGGGGATTGATGGAGCAAGGATTCGCACGTAAAGCGACTTGCTCTTAATCAAGAACCTCGCCTAACTTGTAACAATATTAATTCAACCTGTCCGTCATTTATTTAGCATTTTCCCCAAACACGCGGGTGTCCCCAGGAGGCTTGCCTGTGTGTCTTTTCATCCTAACCATGCTTGCACTACGGAAATGGCTGCTTCGCAGAAATCCAGTCTGCGCATGCGTCGGTCATACCCATGTGATGTGACGCACTCGCATTTTGGAGGGATATTGTTGCACATGCGCATTGTTGCAAACATGGCCGCTTGTCTCAAACCATGCTCTCTGCTTGTCCCAGCTGCTTATGTCTATCTGTCTTTACGCACTAAACCTTAATGCTATAGATATTACAAAGTAAGGGGTGCAGTGAAGCTTTTTACGGTGTACCGTGTAATCATTTTTATGTATGATTCTAATTTGTTCTCGTTTACTTTTCATGTACCACGTATCTATGGGCCTGGGGACGGGGCGCCGCTCCATATTGAAGCTCATCTAAACCCTGTCATGTGACGTGGGAAAAACCCAACTGCGCAGAAGCTGAAACAAGCCAGCTGGCCTCTGAAGCAAGATGCGCCTGGGAACTCACCTCCGAAATAGGAGGAGATGCTGAACTGTACCATAAAATTGTTACATTTGTTTCATTCTACTGTGAACGCTATTGTCTTTCCCTCACGTATACCCTGGGAACTGAAATGTAAGGGGTGGGTACTGTCACTTGCATATTAATCATGGGAACGCTGAATTTTAGGAGGTGGCAATGACCTAACCTCCTCGCTTGACCAATCATAAGTTGGGACCTTGTCACTTGCAACATTTGTGGGTGGTCCAGGGGTCCCAAAAAGGTATAACTAGCCTAGTTTAGCTTAGAGAATTTGTCCGACTTGTCCGAGTAGCAGACCTGTCACTGACCCTACGAACTCTATAGGTGATTGATACAGAGCACTGCGGAGTACTCTGTCCGTATTTTCCACAAAACTCCAAGGGGTGGAAATAGTCTTAAGTGCTGGCGGAGCACTTTGCTGGGAAATTCGAAAACCCAATCGGGGTTACTGGCGGATTACTTGCAGAGAGGGGGTAACGCAGGCGTTGCATCCGAAGCTGTGGGTGTTGGTCGTACCTTGGTGAGCCCAGTCCTGACCCAAACCTGAGGGGTATCCTGTCCTGACTGTCCACGAGCTGTACCTGCTCGCTTTCTGGTATTCCAATCCTTGAGGGTCCTTGTCCCCGTCCTTCCAAAGCGGACCCGTGGCCAGGGTTAGTCCTCATTCTTGCCTAGGTAATTATTAACTGTGGGTGTACGTCTTTCTATCACTCTTTCTTCTCTTCTTAATAAAGCACTCTTGCCTGTGATATTGCCCTATCACCTTTGAAAGCAATTTATATGCAATTGTTTATTAGTGATGTTCCACTTCTCTCCCTACCTGTAGGATATTATTGAACTGTCATATTATTTTAGTGTGTTCTATTTTTCCTTCCCTTTAGTATGTTTGCCGTGAACTTAGTAAAAATAGCATAAGATCTAGGGATTAAGTTTAAGAATATTAGTGCACACGTTAGGTCCTTCTCATGTCCCTTGCCTTAGTTTAAGCCTATGCTGAATAGCGTGTTCCCTGATACTCATACTCTGTAGTGTTCCCTAAATTCTCTAATGGTACTTGCCCTAATCCATAGTTACATTGTGGCTTTAATACTGATCATTGATGTACTGATTTGTATCTGCCTCATTATTTTGGCATATTCATTCTGAAATTTCTTATATAAACTTTAAACCTCATCAGGTGTCTGTGGTCATTTTATAACGTAAGTGCTATTAATGTATTAAACGTGAAAGGTATTTTACATCTTGTTGGAGTCTTGTTACCTGTCCACTGCTAGCTCCTAATTCATCAGGAGTAATGTTCCTGTGGTAAGTCAGGTACATGAATAGTAAGTGGTGTAAGTGACACCCCCGAATTACTCATAGCAGTGTGGTAAAGGTTTCATCCGGTTCATGCAAAACTCTGTCATTACGTGCACGCCAGGGCCCAGTGCGTGGAAATTGGTAATCTAATGACCCGGGTGACCTACGCGCTCTATCACATGCACCCCACCCAAATGCATAGGTTCAGGATCTGTTTTCACGCCCCCATTCTCAGATGTTTCTCTCTTGGTTACAGTTGTTCTTGGGGGTTGAAACCTAATCTTTTCCCCTTTCTTTTCACTCATTCGATGGTTGAGTTTGACAACCAAATCGATGAACCCAACACAATCCGCAGGGGGTCTACAACCTGAGAGACTATATCTTTTAAGTCCTCGCACAAGCCCTGATAAAACAAAGAGGTTCTTTTTGCCATGGGCCATTGTGTCTCTACTACTAGGCGATTAAAAGTAGCCACATAAACCAAAAGATCCTGCTTACCCTGCCGTAGTTTTAACAATTCAACATCACTTGCCTGCATAAAAGCATGCTTAGCAAACAGACTATGCATCTGGTACTTAAAGGCCGGGAAACTATTCAATACAGCATCATTGTTTTCCACTAAGGGGACCGCCCAACTAGCTGCAGTACCCGAAAGATATGAGATCAAAAACGCAACTTTAGTAGCGTCGTCAGGAAAAGCGGTTGGTCGACACATAAAGTGCAAATGGCACTGGTTCATAAATATAGCGTATCTGCTACTATCTCCGGAAAACCTCTCTGGAGCTGCTAGAGGCACAGGAGTGTTCACTGTAACGGACAAAGGAGAAGAAGAACCGCTCTGCCCCCCACTCCTCTCATATTTAAATGTGGCTGGTTGAATCAATGGGGGCTTAGTCTTAACTTCACTCAGTGGTCCCCGTAATTCCTGATTCTCCTGACGCAGTGATTGGACTTCACCCTGTATATGCGCTAAAGCCTGCATAATATCCTGCATCGAAGAAGCCCCCCCTGCTGCCTCTTCATCCATTCTTCACTCGGGCGGTGTGTTAATTCGTAGGCTTGGTTTTATGTTCCAATGCCGACCGGCCCAACACAGCAGGAGTGAAGAACGTCCCAATCCTCCGCCCTCACCGTGACCCCCAACACCCGCAAACAAAACGGATGGTGGAGAACACGACGCTGGGAGAAGGTGGGTAACAAAACAAGGGAACCCAAGGTCTTGGGGAACACAACTCGTCTCCTCTGGCTTCTTGGCAGCTGACAGCTTGACACAGACGAGACCGCTAAAATGAAAGAAGGGGACAAGATTAAACACACCCCTATTACTATGACCAGTGCCAAGTACACACACAAACCACCAACCTCCCTGCTTACCCCGGATAACAAACGGGTGTAGCTTGATACGAAACAGGAATTCTTCCACTGCAATCGTATTGGTTGTTTCTTTGCGTAACCCCAGACCAACCACGCGCCCTCGGGAAACACCGAGAATGACTAAGGGGGTGGAATTCACGATTCTTTGGACAAAAAAGGGACAGGGAAAAAATGGTATCAAGGGAATATGAAAGACACCCAAAAAACCCCTGCAATCTAAAAAAGAACACGAAGGTAGCGCAAAAACGGCCGTTATTCAGCTCCTTCGTGAAACCACCCAAACAATGCGCATAACAAGATGGTTTGGATACAAAAAAGGGATAATTATGGGACGATACAACTCAAGGAAACGCAGCCGCGAATCCTAGATCGTCACCAAAGATCAAAAACAGCTCCCCAATAAAAGGGTTCAGCAATACCCAAGGGAATAGGAAAAAAGGGGGAGCAGGGAAAAAGGGGGTCAAAACCCAGCACTAGAAAAGACCGCTGGAATGGAGCTCGAAGGAAGGGAAACAAGGTAGAACCATAGGAACAGGAATCACACGGCAAGGGACCTATAAAGAAACCAAGCACCTGTTTCCTGTTGGCAGCCCCCTTTTAAAGCGAGCCCTAGGGAGCGTCCATAAATTCACATATGCACTTGGCACTTTTAAGGATAAATCGCTAATGGGGAACTAGACAGAAGGACCCAGGCCCCCTTGAATCCCAACACTGGCCTGGCACGGCAGTGGGTGACTGGCCTGGCACGGCGGTGGGTGACTGGCCTGGCACGGCGGTGGGTGACTGGCCTGGCACGGCAGTGGGTGACTGGCCTGGCATGGCGGTGGTTGACTGGCCTGGCACGGCGGTGGGTGACTGGTCTGGGCCGGCTGGTCTACGGTGGAAGATGCAATGTGACCGTAAGGGGGGTCATGAACTGCCATTTCGAATTTTATAATCACAAGTATGTGTTGGCCTGCACCTCCCCCGCGGAATGTGTGCACCGCCACGCCGGCGCCACTGATTGTATATTTTCAAAAGATGCACCGTCGCGGAAGCGCGCACATGCGGTTGCCGATGTGTGACTGTGACGGTCCGTGCACATGTAGCCAATAGGAAGAGGTAACGCGGGGCGCGTATGCGCTATCGAAAATAGCGGAAGCCGTGCACTGCCACACCAGGGCCAGTCATTGGCTCCTTTTGAAAGAGGCATCCAGGGAAAACCAATTGCTGCCGACGTGTGCCACTGACATGGGCTCAGGGCCCTATATATGTGTGATTTTCACAAGCACACATTCACTGCTTTGATCCAGTGTTGCCTTTGACCATCACCTCGACCTGCTGCTGCTCAGCTGACCAACGACTGCTGCCTTTGAGCATCACCTCGACCTGCTGCTGCTGAGCTGACCAACGACTGCTGCCTTTGACCATCACCTCGACCTGCTGCTGCTGAGCTGACCAACGACTGCTGCCTTTGACCATCACCTCGACCTGCTGCTGCTGAGCTGACCAACAACTGCTGCTGTAGTGCCACAGTCCAGGACCTTGCCATGCAGTGAGTGCGAGAGATCCGGTCTCGTCCCTTCACCACAGCCGAACTAGGTGTTCTTGTGGCCGGTGTGCTCAGCCACTACGAACGGCTCTACGGTGCACCCGGACAGGTGGTAAGTGCAGTGGTGTACATGTTGTTGGCCATGAGGTGGTCAGTGGCTCCTGTCTTCTGCAAGCCTGGCGGTGTGCTGTGGGACCTTCACAGGTGTTGTGCAGAGCATGGCTGCATGTAGATACATGTTTCTGCATGTCATACTGTCCACTTATGTTACCCTCTTGTCTCCCATCATAGTAGGTAAAGCTGCACCTTCGCAAGGCCATGTGGAGGACCATAGAACGTGATGTACGGGCAGTGGGGGTGTGCAATAGACGACACACACACTGCCACAAGCGCTGGGAACACATATCCAGGCTTAGCAAGAATGTTGCGGAGATGACACTGGGGATGATTCCAAGATCTTCACGTCTGGCCCGATGCACCATGACCCCTCTTATGCGCCGTATCATTGCTCTGACGCATCCTGTGCGCCCGGCTGAGTGGGGATCAACAGCAAAATAGCAGTAAGCAGAATGTATGTGTATGTTACTTGGGAGTGCAATGCATGTATTGGTGCTCAGACACAGTAGTGACTTCCGTGGTGCGTATGTTTTGCTGAAATACCATGTTGGTGCCATTAGCGGAGTGAGCGTTGGCATCCATGTCCGCCAGTTAGACAGGCCACTTGCTTAGTAGTTGAGGGTTCCAGGACATGCCGTTGAGGTATGTGGTCTCATGGCATGACATGTGTGCAGATCTACAGGCACTTGCCCTGGTCATATGATGTACATGTTTCACAGCCACCACCGGTTCTTTGATGTGAGGATGACTGGTAGGGGTGGGACGTGTGCAGGATGGGTGCTACATGTTCTTTGTATGTAATGGAATTAGAGATTTGTTGTCCTTCAGTACGTGAGTGTGGCGTTTACTTACACCTCTTTTCTCTCTATTTCAGCTTTGGCAGAGGGCACTGACCAACAGACGACGGAGATGAGTGGTGGCAATGCATCCGGATCAGAGATCACACACACGCAGACTGACACAGAAGAGGGCAGCCCCGGAGAGGGGGACAGGACGGTCACTGAGGACTCACACTTGGAAACTCCATAGTCCTCATCTTCTGACAGTGTTGGTGAGTCAGCATTGTTGTCACAGACAGGGAGTGGGCAATCAACACCTTCAGTCAGGACACAGCACACAGGTCCCACACTGCCGCCAACTGCACCAAGTACTGCTTGTGCACGCAGAAGTACCGCTGCCCCTGCCCCAGTGACACAAAGTGCACTTTGTGCTGAGGCTGTTGATCTGCTGCGACAGCTGTGTGTAGGGCAGACCAACATGATCAATGCATTCCAAGACCACAATAGGAAGTTGGGGCAGGTGGTGGCATTCATGGAGGGGATGCATGGTGATGTTGCTGGTCTACACAGAACAGTTCAGTCATTGGCAAACACTGTGCCTTCTGCCATTGTACAGTCGCATAGACAGGGTACTACTTCTGTTCCCCCATCTACACCACTTGATGTCTCAGGGGGGAGTGAATTTTCTGACCAGGACTCTTTTACAGGTTATTGCACTAGAAGCAGCCACAGGCAGCACGGCAGGGCACGGAGTGCACCGACACCATCCCCTAGGACAGGAAAATCTGTTACCAAAGACGACGTGAGCTACACTGGAGTTTACACACAGGATCCCCAAGGGGTGTTGGGGGAAATGGCTTCACATGCTACACAGGCATCCCACACAAAAGGTACTCCCAAGGCAAGGGAACCTCCCAAGTCCAGGCACACTCCCTTGGACAAGGACACTACAAAGGCAAAGCCACCTCAAAAGAGCAGGGACACTCCCAAGGACAAGGACACTACTAAGGAAGGGGCTACTCCCAAGAGCAGGGACAAGGACACTACAAAGGCAAAGCCACCTCAAAAGATGAGGGACACTCCCAAGGACAAAGACACTACTGACAAAGGGGCGACTCCCAAGAGCAGGGACAAGGACACTACAAAGGCAAAGCTACTTCAAAAGAGCAGGGACACTCCCAAGGACAAGGACACTACTAAGGAAGGGGCAAATCCCAAGAGCAGGGACACTCCCAGGGACAGGCACACTACAAAGAAAGAGGTATTTCCCAAGAGCAGGGACACTCCCAGGGACAATGTCGCTTCTAGAGACAGGTACACTACGAAGGACAAGTCTGCACCCAGGGACAGGGCACCGTCCAGGGAACAGGGAAAGTCCAGAGACAAGACTCCTCCTACGGCCAAGGCACATCCAAGGGACAAGGCTTCTCCCATAGACACTAGCTCCATCAAGGTTAGGCATACATCACCCCTGGCTGCACTGAGGTTGATGTTGTCAAAGGAACGAAAAACAGATGTCTCCGCGGTGGAGTCCCCCCATACCTCCACTCCCATCCACGCCCGTCAGAAGCAGAGGAAGGAGTACCCCGTTGTTGCATCCCCCATTACACATGATGCAGAGGCCAGAAGGCAGGCACACAGCAAACAACATGCAGCGTCCAGCACGTCCCCAGAGAGCAGACCCCCAGCAGCAGATGCTCCACCTTCGGTGGGTGATATTTCATTTGAGTCCGCACCACTTGCCAGTCCTGTCATGTCGAGGGTGCCCTCACATATCCCTAAGAAACGTAGACACACACCATTGACACCTGACCACCCCGATGTTGCTCCAGTGCAGCTATCCCCAGCTCCCAGATCCACCCTGCGTCCTGGCCCATACAGCCCTGTGGCTCATCATTTCGGTGTTCCCAGTGGCGCAGCAGAAGTTTACTCTCAGTTGTCAGATAGTGGCACTGTGTCTGTTGTTTGCTGTCATGCATCATGTAGTGGCACTGTCTCAGTTGTGCCCTCTCCTGTTTCTGGTGCTGGCAGTGTGTCTGGAACGATGACTCATGTGTCAGTCACTAGAGCTGTGGCTGTGTCTCACACTCCTGTTTCTGGTGCGGGCAGTGTGTCTGGCTCTTTGCCTCATGTATCAGTCACTAGAGCTATGGCTGTGTCTCACACTCCTGTTTCGGGTGCTGGCAGTGTGTCTGGGTCTATGGCTCATCTATCAGTCACTAGAGCTGTGGCTGTGTCTCACACTCCTGTTTTGGGTGCTGGCAGTGTGTCTGGATCAATGGCTCATGTGTCAGTCACTACATCTGTGGCTGTGTCTCACACTCCTGGTTCTGGTGCTAGCAGTGTGTCTGGGTCGATGGCTCATGTGTCAGTCACTAGAGCTGTGGCTGTGTCTCACACTCCTATTTCTGGTGATGGCAGTGCGTCTGGAACGATGGCTCATGTGTGAGTCACTAGAGCTGTGGCTGTGTCTCACACTCCAGTTTCTGGTGCTAGCAGTGTGTCAGAGGCAAGTAGTTCAGGCAGTCCACCAGCTTCCGTGATGTTAGGTGCATTTCCCTTCACGCACATGTCATTTAACTCGGTGTGTAGATTGTCCATTGTAACCAGCCTTGCATTGTTGTTGTCCTTGGGACGGGTTCCTTGAAGCACGTACTTGTGCTGCCTCTGATGTACCTGCTCTGTGAAATGGACTGTTGATGCACTTAGCCCCTCTCATGTGCTGCCTCTGATGTACCTGCTCTGTTGGCCACAATGGCCTGTTGCTGTTCTGATACTGCATTCTGCCCTCTCATGTGCTGCCTCTGATGTACCTGCTCTGTTGGCCACAATGGCCTGTTGCTGTTCTGATACTGCATTCTGCCCTCTCATGTGCTATCTCTGATGTACCTGTTCTGTGCAATGGACTGTTGATGCACTTGTCCCCTCTCATGTGCTGCCTCAATTCAATTCAATTCAATTCAGTGATTTATATAGCGCGCTACATACCCAAAGGGTCTCAAGGCGCTTGGAGAAGGGTGGGGAGTTACTTTTCGAATATCCAGGTTTTAAGTTGCTTTCTGAATGCTAGGTGGTTCTGAGTGAGGCGAAGGTGAGTGGGAAGTGAGTTCCAGGTTTTAGCCACCAGGTAGGAGAAGGATCTTCCTCCCATAGTGGTTTTGTTGATGCGAGGTACAGCAGCAAGGGCTTGGTGGTAGGAGCGTAGCTGGCAGGAGGGGGTGTAGAAGGAAAGTCGTGTGTTGAGGCATTCGGGTCCAAGTTCGTAAAGTGCTTTGTGTGCGTGGGTTAGAAGGCGGAATGTTATCCTCTTATTGATGGGGAGCCAGTGGAGGTTTTTCAGGTGACCAGAAATGTGATCTTTACGCAGAATGTCTAGAATGAGTCCGGCTGATGCGTTCTGGATGCGTTGGAGTTTTTTCTGAAGTTTTGCGGTAGTACCGGCGTATAGGGTGTTTCCGTAGTCCAGGCGGCTTGTAACCAGTGCGTGGGTGACCGTTTTTCTGGTTTCAGTGGGGATCCAACGAAATGTTTTTTTGAGCATGCGAAGAATGTTGAAGCAGGATGATGAAACTCCGTTGATTTGTCTGGTCATCGAGAGTGAGGAGTCCAGAATGACGCCCAGGTTCCGTGCGTGGTCCGTTGGGATGGGTGCTTTTCCAAGGGATTCTGGCCACCACGAGTCGTCCCAGGCGGAGGGGGAGGTACCTAAGATAAGGACTTCTGTTTTGTCGGAATTCAGTTTCAGACGGCTGTGCTTCATCCATTCGGCTACTTCCCTCATTCCTTTATGTAGGTTGGTTTTGGCGGTGTTAGGGTCTTTGGTGAGTGAGAGGATCAGTTGAGTGTCATCAGCGTAGGAGATGATGTTGAGGATGTGTTGACGTGCGATGGTCGCGAGGGGGCTCATGTATATGTTGAAGAGGGTGGGGCTGAGTGAAGATCCTTGTGGCACGCCGCAAATGACTTCAGTGGCTTCTGATTTGAATGGTGGGAGGCAGATTCTCTAAGTTCTTCCGGCAAGGAACGAGGTGATCCACTCCAGTGCTTTTCCTTGAATTCCGATGTTACTGAGGCGTTGTAATAGGGTGCTATGACAGACTGTGTCGAAGGCTGCAGAGAGGTCGAGGAGGATGAGGGCGACTGTGTCTCCATTGTCCAGTATAGTTTGAATGTCGTCTGTTGCTGCGATGAGTGCAGTCTCAGTGCAGTGTTTGGCTCGGAAGCCGGACTGTGAGGAGTCGAGGGATTTGTTGGTTTCGAGGAAGGCGGCGAGCTGGTTGTTGACAGCTTTCTCGATGACTTTGGCCGGGAATGGAAGGAGTGATATGGGGCGGTAGTTTTTGAGTTCGGTGGGGTCAGCTGTGGGTTTTTTCAGAAGGGCGCTGAGTTCCGCGTGTTTCCATCTATCTGGGAAGGTGGCGGAGGTGAGGGAGCAGTTGATGACATCTCGGAGGTGGGGTGCGATGATGGAATCTGCATTGTTGAAGATGTGGTGAGGGCATGGGTCTGAGGGGGATGAGGATGGTTGTGGGTTGTGGTCTTTTTGTAGATAAAGTGAACGCAGCTGTGGTCCGTCCACTGGAGAGCTGTGGTGGGACTGAAGGAGATATGTTTGCTGGAGGTGAAGATAGGGTCGAGTGTGTGACCTGCGAGGTGGGTGGGGGTATTAACAAGTTGTTTGCGTCCGAGGTTGGCAAGATTTTCCAGAAGGGCGGTGGTGTTGCTGTCGTTACTTATTTCCAGATGATAATTGAGGTCTCCCAGTAGAATGTAGTCCTTGGAGGGGAGGGTGTGTGGGGTGATAAAGTCAGTGATGTCTTCACTGAATTGTGCTCGGGGTCCTGGTGGTCTGTAGAGGAGGGTGCCTCTGAGTGTGGTCTTGGGGTCGGTGTGGATCTGGAAGTGAAGGTGTTCGGCGCTAGCGAGGTTGACGTCTGAGCTGGTTGAGATTCGGATGGAATTCTTGTGAACAATAGCGATGCCTCCTCCTGTTTGCTTGATGCGGTCCTTACGGATGATCTTGTAGCCGTCCGGGATGGCAATGGTGATGTCTGGGGCTGATGAGGCGTTCATCCATGTTTCTGTTAGGAAGGTGACGTCCGGAGAGATGGTGTCTAGTAGATTCCAAAGGTCGATGGCGTGTCTGTGGACTGAGCGGGTGTTGAGCAGGATGCATTTAAGGTGGTTAGTGTCGGAGCTCAGTTTGGTGTTCGTGGATGAGGAGTTGGTCTTGGTGCCGTCGTACTTACAGTAGTTGCAAGAGAAGGGTCCATGGGTGTGTCCAGGAGCGGCTTGGGCGCAGTTGGGGGGTCGCCAGGGTTTAGGGCTAGGAGGGTGGAGGTGTCATAAGTAATGCGGGTGGGGTGGGTGGTACGAGGGACAGGGGGTCTGGCGCTGGGCGCGGTCCAGGCGCGGACGGGCGTAGACGGGCTTACCTTTGGCACACCTTCGGCGCGGCCGCAGCGCATGGACGCTGCGCGTTGGGACATTGGGCATAAATGAAGTTGGGAGGGGGCGGAGCGTGGGAGGGTCAGCTGGGAGGCGGGGTCTGGGAGGAGACACGGGTGGAAGTAAATACAATCTGAAATGGCCGCCCGGTAATAAACCAAAACTGGGGCACAGCCGGAGCTCAACTCAATACAATGTCACAAAAGTACACAAAAACGCTTCTAAAGTAATTACCTCAGCCGCTATGCAGTTCGTGGCTGTATACAAATTAGATTAAAGTAAAGTGGGCTTAAAACGATACCAAGCGCTGAGAACTGAGCAGTGCACTGTAACGGGGCGGCAGGCAGCAGGTATCAGGGCATGCAAGGCAGGCAGCGAGGAGAAGCTTCCGTTGTGAGAGCAGGGAGCTGGGGGAGCCACCGTAATGGAAGGAATCCAGACGGTCACAGGATAGGAGAGGACAGGGCGAGTGTAGTCGACAGTGTGTGGAAGGGTCAGCTGGGAGGCGGTGTCTGGGAGGAGACACGGGTGGAAGTAAATACAATCTGAAATGGCCGCCCGGTAATAAACCGAAACTGGGGCACAGCCGGAGTTCAACTCAATACAATGTCACAAAAGTACACAAAAACGCTTCTAAAGTAATTACCTCAGCCGCTATGCAGTTCGTGGCTGTATACAAATTAGATTAAAGTAAAGTGGGCTAAAAACGATACCAAGCGCTGAGAACTGAGCAGTGCGCTGTAACGGGGCGGCAGGCAGCAGGTATCAGGGCAGGCAAGGCAAGCAGCGAGGAGAAGCTTCCGTTGTGAGAGCAGGGAGCTGGGGGAGCGACCGTAATGGAAGGAATCCAGACGGTCACAGGATAGGAGAGGACGGGGCGAGTGTAGTCAACAGTGTGTGGGAGGGTCAGCTGGGAGGCGGGGTCTGGATGGAGACACGGGTGGAAGTAAATACAATCTGAAATGGCCGCCCGGTAATAAACCGAAACTGGGGCACAGCCGGAGCTCAACTCAATACAATGTCACAAAAGTACACAAAAACGCTTCTAAAGTAATTACCTCAGCCGCTATGCATTTCGTGGCTGTATACAAATTAGATTAAAGTAAAGTGGGCTAAAAACGATACCAAGCGCTGAGAACTGAGCAGTGCGCTTTAACGGGGCGGCAGGCAGCAGGTATCAGGGCAGGCAAGGCAGGCAGCGAGGAGAAGCTTCCGTTGTGAGAGCAGGGAGCTGGGGGAGCGACCGTAATGGAAGGAATCTAGACGGTCACAGGATAGGAGAGGACGGGGCGAGTGTAGTCGACAGTGTGTGGGAGGGTCAGCTGGGAGGCGGGGTCTGGGAGGAGACATGGGTGGAAGTAAATACAATCTGAAATGGCCGCCGCCTCTGATGTACCTGCTCTGTTGGCCACAATGCCCTGTTGCTGTTCTGATACTACATTCTGCCCTCTCATGTGCTGCCTCAGATGTACCTGCTCTGTGCCTTGGACTGTTGAGGCACTTGGCCCCTCTCATGTGCTGCCTCTGATGTACCTGCTCTGTGCAATGGACTCTTGATGCTCTGTGCCCCTCTCATGTGCTGCCTCTGATGTACCTGCTCTGTTGGCCACAATGCCCTGTTGCTGTTCTGATACTGCATTCTGCCCTCTCATGTGCTGCCTCTGATGTACCTGTTCTGTGCAATGGACTGTTCATGCACTTAGCCCCTCTCATGTGCTGCATCTGATGTACCTGTTCTGTTGGCCACAATGCCCTGTTGCTGTTCTGATACTGCATTCTACCCTCTCATGTGCTGCCTTTGATGTACCTGCTCTGTGCCTTGGACTGTTGAGGCACTTGGCCCCTCTCATGTGCTGCCATTGATGTCCCTGCTCTGTTACGTACACTGCCCTGTTGCTGTTAGGATGCTGCATTGTGCCCTCTCACGTGCTGCCTCCGATGTACCTGCTCTGTGCCTTGGACTGTTGATGCACTTAGCCCCTCTCATGTGCTGCCTCTGATGTACCTGCTCTGTGCAATGGACTCTTGATGCTCTGTGCCCCTCTCATGTGCTGCCTCTGATGTACCTGTTCTGTGCAATGGAGTGTTGATGCACCTGGCCCCTCTCATGTGCTGCCTCTGAAATACCTGCTCTGTTGTACCCAGTGCCCATGCTCTTGCATACTCAGAGATTGTACCCCGATTATGTTTAATAAAGCAAGTCAATCATGTGTAGTGGTTTGTCTTTGTCATTCCTGCTTGTGTACTTCAATTGAGGATATCTTTGTGCGATCTGATGTGGTTTCTCAAACATGACACTCCCCCTCCCAACGTCACAGCCCTGGCAGGTACTGCCCTTCCGACAGCAAATGGTGTGTTGCGTAACTGCGTCGTCGTAGATGATGGTCCATGACTTGCTGGTGGTGGAGCGCGAAGAGTATCGAAAATGCGTGTAGCGCTGGGTCCGTGTGGGCGAGCTGCTTGTGATGGGTATCTCTGCAATGTGTGGTTTCTTCGCTGTGGGGAATCCGCCGTGTTCAGGCAGGTTGTTTTTCCGCAGTGGTTTTATGTGTGTTTTCCGCCATCGTGATTTGGGGGACGGTCGGTGACGTCAGTCCGTACGGTGGTGTCTCTGGATTGGTTACGTTGGCCGCGGGGTCGGGTGTAGTTCCGCGGCGGTGCAGACGGAGTGACCGCGGCAGGCAGACACGGAAAAGGCATTTTCCGCCAACTCCAGGACGGCGGTCGCACTTCCGTCCGCCATCCTAATGAGCCCCTGAAATGCCATACTGAAAAAAGTTTCTGGTTGTTAGCATTTCAGTGTGCCGTCAAAGCTATTTCCCTACATCATAAAGAACAGATGGGTATTTTATTACCCTGCTATCTTCAAAATGGACTGTATTTATTAGATTGGAAGACTTTAAATCGCATTCTGGATTAAGCTGTAGATTTATTTTGCACTTCAGCAAGCTTTACTGAGAATAACTAAACAAACTTTTTAGATCCACGTAAAATATGGATAATATGAAATTAACAAAGATTAAGCAGAAGTTATGGCCTGGAACATAAATACAAAGGGAATATTATGCAAAAACGAGATGAGGTATCTTGGAGTTAGGATAACTCACAACATAGTGGACCTTACCAAGATCAACATTGCTAGGCTTAAAAAGGAGATAAGGGCTAGTTTACGGGGGTGGTCTCATTTACCACTTACACTGTTTGGTTGGGCAAATCTGGTGAAAATGATGATTTTGCCAAAGTTAACATTTTTATTTGAAATGGTCCCCCTGACTTTCAAGAAGGATTGGTTTTAAAGTTTGCAGAGCAAGATTAGTACTTTTCCTTGGACATCAAAAGGCCCTCGCCTTTCTTGGAAGAAGCAAACATGAAGGCTGGTGAAGGTGTGGAGAAGTGTGGCTCAGGGGTTAGAGGCGGCAGACCCAGAATCTGAGATCGGCCCTGGACCAGGGTTCAATTCCCCGCCTCGGCGGGTCTTGGGCTAAAAAATTTTCTTGCTCCGGTGCCTTCTCGACTCACGGGTTCACACTCTGCGACTCTGGGCAATAGCTTGCTTAATCTCCACAACGGCCCCTCGCGGCGGGATGCCTGGCTTTCACCTTGTGGACACCCTGCCGGGGTTATCTCACAGGGGAATACCAGGACGGGTTCCCTAAGCAAGCGCCGGGAAACCCACTGCGGGTAGCTGTGCGCTATATAAGCTCAAATACATTCACATTCACAAGGGTGTTCTAACAGTGGCAGACTTGCAACTTTATTCATGGGCTTTTTTGTTGAAAAACAGCAGAATGCTGCTGGACAGACCGACTGACACAGTAATTGGCAAAATGTTCGGAGCAATGTTGAAGAAGCAGGACTATAATGAGAACGGTTTCATGTATACATTTTCTGATCCGAAAGTTTTCAAAAAGGTTAGGTTAAATCTTTTAAGGGACTTGGTGGAGACTTGGTTCAGAATTAGGAGGGCTTTAAAAATTCCATACTATAGCCAGATGGCTTCAATCTGGGATGCACAAGGATCTCCGCTTTGGTCTAGAGATTTGCTAGCTCGACCATTGAAGGAGAGGGGTCTTCTGAGATGGATCCCGAAAACGATTCAGAAAAGGGGGTGGTGATGAATAGAGTGTCTGAATTAAGCAGACCACTCTTACCCAGTCCAAAGATCAGGGCTTGATCCACAACCGTTATTTATCTCACTGCACCATCCCAGCTCAGAACCTGGCTATATGCAAATCAGTCTGTCCCTGGCCCAGTGCATCATGGGAACAGGGCAGACTAAACTACCAAGCCAATTCTTCACCAGAAAGGAGACAAGCTACCGGGGACCGGTTTCTGGCATTTCAGCCGTCTTCGGCCCGGCTTGCTTGAATCCTGATGGTGCAGTGAGAAAGGGACTCATGTCTGAGTATACCCTGCCACACCTATAGTGGCCAAAAACGATTCAGAAAAGGGGGTGGTGAGATGGAACCATCTATTCCCGGATGGAAAATTAATTTCTTGGGGTCAGTTTGAGGAGGAATGGGGTCACAGTTTCTCTAGATTTATATATTTACAGATTCAAAGCTGGTCGGTGGCATTGGGTAATCAAATTGGATCCTACAGTGAGCTGGAGGGGAAACTTTTTTCGAACTGTGAATTCAAGAAAGAAATAGCATTATGGTACTGGCTGATGTTAGAAATGGAGGATGCCCCTTTCAAGTTACCAGAGACCTTGTGGGGAGACTGCTTGCTGGAAATCGCTACGGAAGACCAATGTCAAGTAACAATATCTATGCTTTATAAAATTGCGAAGACTCTCCAAATTTGGCTTTAGTGGTGTGGTGGTGTGCCCTAAGTGCAAAAGCCCTAATGAAGATGACCTGCAATTTTTTCTGCAGTGCCCGAAGATTCAGGCTTTCTGGGAGGCCATGAGTAGCTATTTGTCAAGTGCCCTAGGGCTGCAGATTATGGTAAGCCCGGAGATGGTTATATCTGGAAGACTGGATCTGCAAGGTAAGGGCACAGATAACAATGCAAAGCTTATTTTCTGTGCCACACTTCTGGCACGAAGAGAGATATGTAAATTGTGGATCTCGCCAACAGAGATTGATTAGTTACGATCTATGAGATTTATTGCCAAATTGGATATTTGTGATCAGACAAGAAAAATATATACATTTTGGACCCCTTTTTTGGCACGTTTTGGGTGAGGGTAGGATGATATGGCTCTCAGAAAATATCAATCCAATGATTAAGCATTAGCTTGCCTTGGCTGGTTCTGTAAGGCTTGAAAGACAAATAGAACTGAATCATTTGGCTATTTCACACTGGTCTCCTTCTGCATTGTTCAGTAAGCAAAACAGATTGTAATTAAATCTGCCAAGTGACTGACAACCACAGGATGATGCTGAGTGCAGAGAAATGTCAGGCAGTCTATTTTCAAACCTATAGAAGAGATGAGCAGTCTGGTTGTAGAATTTAGGATAGCTTTATAAGGGTACGGTGATGATTGAGGAATATGTGCTAGAATGCCGCTGTCACAGTCCAGGGAGCAAATAATTAAGGCATGGGCTAAATCCTTAAATTAGTAGGGGACAACTGTGGCTTTAAAAGTTATTAAATGCACTGAAAAAATCCTTCAAGGAGATGATTTACAATCAAACCTGAATAAGAAGGAAAGCAAGTGGATAATGCATTGCAATATGATAGACAATCACTAATGCAAGCAAAGGTGCACCACAAAGCGATAAACAGACACATATGTTATGTTATGTTATGTTATGTTAAAAGTTTGTTAAAGCGCGCAGCTGCCACAGCTAAGGGGCGTCCCGGCGCTGACCGTGTAATTGTACAGAGAACAGTATAGGCTGAGAAGATAGGAACCTTAGATCAGAGGAAAAGAAAGGTCTTAATGGCTTTCCGGAATAGTAGTAATTCATCAATGCAACAAATAGATACAGGCAAGGAGTTCCACAGTTTGGCCGCAAGTAGTCGAAAGGAACGACCTCCAACATGGCAGAGTTTGAATTTGGGTATAATCACCAGATGTTGACCCAAGGAGCGGAGGTTAAGCTGGGGAGTATACGGAGTTAAAAGAGGACAGAGTAGCTCAGGACTAGTACCATTCAGGATTTTAAACGCCAAACAAAGTGTCTTAAACTGAATTCTAGCTTGAATCGGTAGCCAGTGTAAAGCTCTAATAGTGGCTTGGGCAGAACATCTACGTGGAAGTCCCACAAGAGCCCGGGCTGCCGAGTTCTGAACTCGCTGGAGTCGTAAAATCTCAGCTTTATTTGCGCCTAAAAGTAAAGCGCTAGCATAATCCAAGTGCAATAAAATTATAGCCTGGATAATAAGCTGCCGGACAGGCTCACTAAAAAACTTCAGGATAGGGCGAAGGCCTCTCAGCAGGCCCACACTCGTCGCTGCCACCTTCTTCGTGTGGCACTGAAAGTTGAAATCCACATCCAGCCAAGCTCCCAAGTTCTTGAGCACTGGCTTGGCTGCAGGCATAGTGCCTAAGGAAGCCAGCCACCAATGTTCATTCCAAAAGGAGATGTTTTTCCCTACCAGCATCACTTCAGTTTTAGTGGCATTCAATTGTAGACAGTTTTCAGCCATCCACTGAGCAACTGCAGTCATCCCATCTTTGAATCTAGTGGCAGCGGCAGAGGGGCCTTCAGCCAAGGTGACAATCAGCTGAGTATCATCAGCATACAATACCAACGTTAGGCCCCACTCTCTTGCCACAGCCGCGAGAGGTTGTACATAAAGATTGAACAACGTTGGGCTCAACGCAGAACCCTGCGGATCCCCTTGGCGGATGGAATGGGCTTGAGATAGAAAAGGCGGTGCCGATACCCGGAAGGATCTGTCCGTCAAAAATGCACGGAACCATTCCAGGGCCTGGCCCATGATCCCGATTGCCTCCAGAATGTACAACAAGATGTCATGAGACACCGTATCAAAGTCAGCGCTAAGATCTAATAATATAAGCCCTGCACTCTGACCGGCGTGAAGAATAGTTCTTAAATACTCGGTGGAGGCTAACAGGGCAGACTCTGTACTATGACCCGATCTGAAGCCGTTTTGCGACGGGTCCAGAATGTTGTTAAGGGTCATGTGCCGAGACAGCACCTCGTTCACATGAGCCTCTGCCAATTTGGCAACCCATGGAAGCAAGGAGATCGGCCTAAAGCTCTCAGGCAGAGAGGGATCAAGTGTGGGCTTTTTAATGATAGGAGAGACCCAAGCCTGTTTCCAGGCCAAAGGTAGTATGGCTGTGGTAAAAGATAGATTAAGTATCTGAGCTAATGGTTTCTGAACAAGATCCATAGATTCCATAAACTGTGCTGGCCTCATAGGATCAGATGGAGATACCGATTTGACCCTTCTACAAAGTCTCACAAGTTCATCACACGGGATCTCAGGTATCATGGTCAAAGTAGAGATCCCCTCTCTGACCGCGATAGAGCTTGGGGCAGAAGAGGGCTGAGGGAAAGTAGCATAGATTTTCTGCACCTTATTCAGGAAGAAAAGAGCAAGCTCCTCGCATTGCTGCGCCGAATTTACATGGGAAGCTGAAGTTTTAGTAATCTTCAGCTCCTGAACAATCATGAAGATGTATTTCGTGGGATTAGAGCTATTCCTGATTTTTTCGGCATAGAAATGTGCGCGTGTAGAACAGATCATTTTATGGTAGTGTTTTAGTTTGGCCAGGTACACAGAATTAAGGTCATTTTCATAGTTCGTTCTCCAAATCCGCTCAGCTCTTTTACACTCCTTTCTGAGTGTTCTAAGAGCATCTGAGAATCAAGGATTGGAGATCGAACTACGCCCCCTGACCCATCTAGCTGGAATCAGAGCATCAAGCCCCCCCCCCAATCCAGTCGCAAAAGGCGGTATATGCGACCTCAGGGTCAGCCAAATCCTCAACAAGGGTCTCTCTCAGATAGGCGTGAAATTCATTTATGTTGAGTTCATGCCAAGGCCTTTTAAACGTCGAGGTGGTCCTATTAGAATTCGGAGAATGTGTTATCTTCCAACTAGCTTTGATCAAATAATGGTCAATCCAGCCCATAGGTATAGGTCGACCAACCTGAACAGCTGGAATGTTGGAAAAAACAGGATCCAATATATATCATGCAACATGAGTGGCATCCTGTACCAATAAGTCCAGTTGGAAGGCTGCTAAGTCTGCTATCAGGTTACAGATGGCCTGGTCCTGTGTTTGATCAAAATGGAGATTTAGGTCACCTAAAATAGAAAGGTTAGCAGATTGTACCACCAGTGAGCTAACTAACTCTAACAAAGCTTCACTAAACTTAGAAGCATGACCAGAAGGGCGGTAGATATAAAGCCCAGAGAAAGTAAAATGCGGGCTTATATCTCATCTAAAGCCTGCACATTCACTGCCCCATAGATTCTCCGCCGTAAAGGAGCAGGGATACTGTGCTTTTTATATAACAGCTATCCCACCTCCCCTAGAGTCTCGATTAAGGGTCTTAATCAGGTATCCTTCTGGAAGAGATAGACCAGTTATCCCTACCATATCATCCCACAGCCACGTCTCACAAACAAAAAGGACATCAGGGGATTCATCACTGAGTAACGAATGGACTTCCATATGATCTTTCACTAGAGAGCACACTTTTAATTGAAGAACAGTGAACAGCGTTTGAGTCCCTAAGACTTCAGTATTCCGAACCCCAGAAGGAGAGCACATAGAAAATGCACAGGATTGACACCTCAGACTGGACTCACCTAACTGGGATGGCAGCTCCACACAGACCCCCGCAATAGGCTTTAAGCTCATAAGTTGCTCTCTATCATACTCATGCAAAGGAAGCCGGCCCCGACCAGGGGACCTGGCGAAAGGCGATGGACTGGCGATGACGGGCGCAGATGGGCTTGCCTTTGGCGCGCCTTTGGCGCGCTGCCGGCCCGCCCGCTGCGCCCGCCCGCTGCGCCGTCGATTACATATGCACATAATATAGGGAGAGGGCATGGAGAGCCAAACAACTAGAGCGCTGCCCTGGTGTCCACCTAAGATGGCGGCACCGTATCTGCGATCGCGCTACTGCAGTGCCAATTCCACGAGTAAAAAGCTCACGCTGTAAGCCGGTAAGGCGCGAATAACAAATTCTAGCACAACTATTAAAAACCAAAGATTGGCTATTAATAACGTAATAACGTAAATGTAAAGGTTTAAAAAGTGGTGGATAACAGCCTAGAACCCCCGGCTCATGCTTCAGGGGAATGAAAGTACAATATAACAGGAGCCCGCGAGAGCACAGAGAGATTTAAATACAGCAGAGGGCAGGGAGCGCCAAACAACTAGAACGCTGCCCTGGTGTCCACCTAAGATGGTGGCACCGTTTCTGCGATCGCGCTACTGCAGTGCCAATTGCACGAGTAAAAAGCTCATGCTGTAAGCAAGTAAGGCGCGAATAACAAATTCTAGCACAACTATTAAAACCCAAAGATTGGCGATTAATAACGTAATAACGTAAATGTAAAGGTTTAAAAAGTGGTGGATAACAGCCTAGAACCCCCAGCTCACGCCTCAGGGGAACGAAAGTACAATATAACAGCAATATCAGAATATGAGCTCCGTATCCAAGAATATCAGCTCCGTATTCAAGATGTTTTTTTAAATTCTTTGCATTATTCAAACAGTTAAACGCGATTAGGTTGAACTGAACAGCTGACCCATTTCGTCCATACACATGGACTTCTTCAGGGCTGTTGATTTAACATATACATATAAAAAAACATTAATATGGTGAAATACAAAAAAAGGAACAGACATTTCAGAACAACATAAACATGATATTTATACAATATTTAAACAATATACATTGTGATGACAGGACTACTATATACATTGGTAAGCATACAATAAATAACCACATATGGGAAAACTCATGAAGACATGAAAACTAACATACCTATATTTGCCAAGGCGATACATAAGATGCTGCATATATCATAGAGAAAAGTGTCTGTGACACCCTATGGCAAAGAGGAAAGGAAATGTGAGAGTAACCAGTCAAAGGAAAAGAAAAGAGAAAGGCCAGATCTAAGGGATATCCCAATGCACAGGTACTGTACTGCATAAGAGGAAAAATAAAATAAAAATTATTAGAAAACCCAACTAGAAAGATTTTCTTTTTTAATTTCTGCTGAATTATTTTAAAAGAAAAAAAAGAGATATACTAGATAAAATATTAGAGGACTACCAGATCCATTGAAGGGACAAAAAAGTTAAAACATATCAAAAGGGATAACAAGGATTATAGAGAAGGGAGTATCTATACTTTTACACACAAGTATGATAACTTTAAAGTACCAGGGGAAGGAAAGAGGTAGCAAGAGGACACAGCAGAACTAGCAACTGCTAATAGTACTAACTCTATCTCTTCGGTGGCTATCTCAGAGTTCCTACTGAGGAGGCACCAGGAACATCAGACAAAGAAAATCAGTTTACTTTTTTAGTAGAAATGGAATGGCTCAGATTGGCTGGCAAAAACATGAGAAAGGACCAAAAACAAGAAGGAGGGGGAGGAGATGGCAAAAATACAGGCAGAAACAAGAGAGTAGAAAACAACACCGTAGCCATGACCACCAGGTCCAAAAAGACCCATAACATGTGACTTTAGAGTGAGGGTGCTAGAGGTCAGACACAAAAACTTATGATTGCGAACCTCACAAGCAGTAGGTTGTCTGAAATTGATTTGTCTGCCCTAAGCAAAGGCCTGGGCTTCTACCCAACTCAATTTGTAAATGTGCGTACCGAGATCACTGGGGAATGTATACCATTGACACACAGTCTCTGATTTAAATGTTGTACAATTGATGATGTCACTACAGGGGGATGAAACACCGGATGATATTAATATGTTAAGAGCTAAATTGAACCTCTTGGAGAACCATAGACATACATAGTGGTCTTAAATCCCATTCTAAATATATCCCAGTAGGAATACATCCAAATATTGATCTTTCCAGAGAAAGGTTACGCAGGGCTTTTATAAAACTTTGGAACATCCCACAGCCCCTCATAAAATCAATTTTAACCTCACTGCAGAAGAAAACAAGGCCCTGAAAGAATTGAGATCTGACTCCTCTATAGTAATCAGGGAAGCGGACAAGGAGGGAAATGTGGTGGTTATGGACAGGGTGAGTTATATGCAAGAAATTGACCACCAACTATCTGACACAGATTGCTACACAATGGTCTCAGGAAATCCTACCAAGGCAGTTAGTACTCACATAAACATGAGCGTAGTGGAGTGGCGGGAGAGTGGTTTGATAAGTGACGAAGAGTGCAACTACTTGACAGTCAGAGAACCCTCTTTTCCCTGCATATATGAGCTCCCCAAAATGCATAAGGGAGGCTCATTCCCACCAGAACGACCAATTATCTCAGGGGTTAACTCCCTCACAGAAAAGCTGTCTGAATACATGGACCGATTCTTGCAACCTTTGGCCCACAATTTGCCCTTTTACATTAAAGATGGTAAAGATATTCTCATCAGGTTTGAGAGCCTGACTTGGTCTGAAAATCTCTTTTTTTGTCACTATGGGCGTGGCTAGCCTATATACTTGTATTAAGAAGTAGTTTGGGGTGAAGATTCTAATGTAAATCAAGATATCATCTTATCAAAAAACTTTTTTTGTGCATGATGCCCAATGGTACCATCAAATACAGGTCACCTCTATGGGCTCCAGGTTTGCTCCAACAATCGGAGCAATAGGTTGTATAATGTTTTGAGGAAACACTGGCATCTTCTGACAGACATACCAACCACCGCACACAACAAATCCGCCACAGATGCTGGAGCAAAATCACCACAGACCAGCTCCTCTCATCACTAAGCCAGAACCCGCCAGCCAACACCGCTGACACCAACAACTCAGCCCCCAACCTCGCACAATGGATCACCAACTGTACCGATGACCTCGCTCCACTGAAGAACCCCACAGGCAAGACCGGCAACAGGAAAACATCATGGTTCACCGACGCCCTCAAAGAATCAAAGAAATCCTGCCGGACCCTCGAAAAAACCTGGTGCCACGATCGGACTCCAGAAAACATGACAGCCCTCAAAAACGCCACATGCGAACACCACCAGCTGATCCGCACCACCAAAAGGACATTGTTCAAAGAGCGACTAGACAAGAACACCCACAACAGCAAAGAACTCTTCAGCATCGTCAAAGAGCTCTCCAACCCCAGCGCCAGCAACAATGACATCACACCGTCACAAGACCTCTGCAACTCCCTCGCCACGTTCTCCACCTTATGGTCGCAGATATACACAACAGCTTCGGACCCCTGATTCCGCCTCCAGTCACAGAGCCAACGACCCCTACCACAACCCTCAGCACATGGACACCCATCAGTATTGAAGACAAAACCCACGTCCTGAACACCATCCACTCTGGCTCCCCCTCTGACCCTTGCCCCATCACATCTTCAACAAAGCCGACAGCATCGTCACCCCCCACCTCCGGAATGTCATAAACAGCTCCTTCACGTCAGCCACCTTCCCGGAGAGCTGGAAGCACGCAAAGATCAGCGCCCTACTGAAGAAACCCAAGGCGGATCCCAAAGACCTCAAGAACTTCTGCCCCATCTCTTTTCTTCCCTTCTCGGCCAAAGTCATTGAGAAGACCGTCAATAAACAGCTGACCGCTTTTCTCGAGACAAACAACTCGCTCGACCTGTCCCAGTCCGGATTTCGAGCAAACCACAGCATCGAAACCGCTCCCATCGCAGCCACCGATGACATCAGGACCATGATGGACAACGGTGAAACAACCGCTCTCATTCTCCTAGACCGCTCGGCAGCGTTGGATACCGTTTGCCATCGCACCCTAATAACCCACCTCTTCCACACTGGGGTCCAAGGAAAAGCCCTGGAATGGATCACCTCCTTTCTCGACAGAACCCAGAGAGTCCGCCTCCCTCCCTTCCACTCAAGGGCCACCGAGATCATCTGTGGCATACCCCAGGGATCCTCGCTCAGCCCAGCACTCTTCAATATCTACATGAGCCCCCTCGCCGCCATTGCACGCAAACACAACATCAACATCATCTCCTACGCCGATGACACCCAACTGATACTCTCCCTCACCAAGGACCCAGCCACCGCCAAAACCAACCTCCAGGAAGGAATAAAAGACGTCGCAGAATGGATGCAGCTCAGTCGCCTGAAGCTGAACTCGGACAAGACAGAGGTCCTCATCCTCGGACAATCCCCCTCCGCCTGGGACGACTCCTGGTGACCCACAGCGCTGGGCTCCACGCCTACTCCCACGAACCATGCACGTAACCTGGGATTCATCCTGGACTCCTCCCTCTCGATGACCAGGCAAGTCAACGCGGTCTCTTCATCCTGCTTCAACACCCTGTGCATGCTCCGAAAGATCTTCAGGTGGATCCCCACCAAATCCAGAAGGACAGTCATCAGCCGACTGGACTACGGAAACACCCTTTACGCAGGAACCACAGCCAAACTCCAGAAACGACTTTAGCGCATACAAAACGCCCCCGCCCGACTCATACCCGACATGTCCCGCCACAGCCACATATCCACCCACCTAAGAAACCTGCACTGGCTCCCCGTCAACAAGAGGATCGGGTTCAGGCTCCTCACCCACGACAAAGGACCCGAATACCTCAACAACCGCCTTTCATTCTACACCCCACCCACTAGCTCCTCTCAGCCAGCCTCGCCCTTGCCACTTTGCCGCTGACCCACAGAACCACCACCGGAGGGAGGAAGGTCGTTCTCCTACCTGGCCGCAAAGACATGGAACTCACTCCCCGCACACCTTCGACTGACCCAGGACCATCTCACCTTCAGGAAGCACCTCAAGACCTGTCTATTCGAGCAATGAGAGCACCCCTCCATCCCTTTAGTGCCTTGAGACCCTCATGGGTGAGTAGCACGCTCTACAAATGTATTGATTGATTGATTGATTAAAGGACACTGATCCCTAGGCCTAGAGTAACATACAGAAGGGGGTAGAACCTGGGAAATATGTTGTGCCCAAGTTATGTTACCACACCCCAGAAGGAAACCTGGTTGCCCCTGTAATGTTTGTAAACTGGGGAAAGACAAAACCAGAACAATCAGTTTTTAACACTGGTCGCGTTTATGATATTAATCAGCTGATCAACTGCAAAATGAAATATGTCACATACATTTTGGGCTGCCCATGTAATAAGATCTATGTGGGCAGTACTATAAGACCCCTGAAAATAAGAATCCAGGAACACCTTCGTGCAATACACAATGGCGATCTAAGACATCTCCTCACTTTTCACATGCAAGAAAATCACACCACAGATTATGAAATCTGGTTTATGGGTATTGACCATATACCGACCAGCCCCAGAGGGGGAGATACGAATTATCCCTAAGAAAGACTGAAGCTGGCTAGATTTATAAACTTTGTAGTGTGGAACTTGGCCATAACAGTGGCGAAAAATTACACTATTTACTGTAAAAGTACGGTCCTTCCCACTTGCTTTCTTTCATATCTATTTATGTTTATCTCAATTTCACATACTAGGAGAGAGGTATGGGATTGGCATGGACCAAAATGTTTACCTTTAGGATTATCTTTGTCTTTAACCTCTGTGCACAAACTGCGACATTGTGGTAAGGCACCTTATTGATCTGTTTTTGTGACATCTGCTCCTATATTAAAAAATGGTGCTTCGATATGTGTTATGGTTATATCTGATTTTGACTTCTATATGAATATTTTGTTGTATTTTCTGACTCTCTTGCTCTCTCCTTCCATCTGTGTGTGCTCTGTTTATTCCGAGAATGATTTTTTCATCCCTGTTCACTTTTGTTTTTTGTTACAACCTGGGCGCCACAGAGACTGTAGATTCATACTAGATGACCTGATTTCTTAGCATTGTGTCTAGAAGTAGCTCACGCTTATTTATCATATTTATTATAACTTTAAACCAAGGGTTCCTAAGTGTCATCAACCTGCTGCGAGTTCACATTCTTGTGGTTGATGTCCTTGGATTAAGTCTTTAATTATCTAGCGGTTATCTACATACCTAAGGACCTTGGTCCTCGATCACCACGAGCTCATCGCAGTGTTAAATTAATGTGGTGGATTGCTCTGATGTTATTTTGTTCATCTTTTCTGTCTCCCCTTTCTTCTCAATGTCTAATTTATGCAGACATACAGTCCGGTTTTCACTATCCCTCTAAGTCACTACAATATTTTCTTGTTGTGATTTTGCTATCTTTATTTACCCTGAATTTCGTTTGAATATGATTTTGGCCAATTTGATGTTTATTGTGGTCACTTCTTTGAATTTTCTCAGGCATTTTATCTAGCGCTTAACCCTTTTATGGGTCATGTATGTTGTTTTGCTGTGCTCCTTCTCAAGATGGCGGCCATCATGTTTGCAGTACATTTGTCCCTTGCAGTTTGGAGGACTTTGAACACACCCTTCACATTTGTTTCGAGCCATTTTTATTTTTGTAGGTTCTTTTTTCATCCAATGTGAAAAACGACCATTCCACAAGTTATGTCAGGTACTTGAAAAGGGTTGTATGAATTCCACCCACTTGTAATACAAGGCCTCCCTGCATCATCACACCCCTCACAGCTGTCATGAGTCGTTTTATCAGCATGGGTTATTTACTTTTCACATTTGTTCTGAGCCTTTTTATTGTTGTAGGTTTTGTTATTAGTATATGTATAAACGACCATTTGACGAGGTATATCTAGTACTTAACATCTTAAATTGTGTCGTATCAATCCCACCTAATTATAGAACGGTATACAACTGTTACAACGAAGTTTTTACCACGCACTACCATTACATCGCAGGCATTACCACGCATACCATTACAACGCATTGCGCTGGGGGGCGCTCTAGGATAGGGAATAAGTATAGTTTTATATCCAACACCTTCCCTAGTGTCCACGGGGACTGGAGTTGGAATATAAAATTATACTTACCACTATCCAGCACCTCTAAGCGCTATGCGTTGTAACGGTATGCGTTGTAAATACCGCGTTGTAATGGTATGCGTGGTAAAAGTATGCGTTGTAACGTCATACATCCTTATAGAACACCATTCTAATGCGGCGGCCTCTATGTATCACCACATGAGTCCTACATCATCTCCAGAACTGGGGACTCACCTTTCTACAGCTGTCCTGAGTCATGTTATCTGCACAGGCTATTTAAAATCGTCCGGGAAATGGCCAGCAAATTGTTCCTGACGCCACCTGATAGTTTCCTTACCTTTATATATTATCAGGGTAAGGAAACTGAACTGGTTTTTAGTTATCTGTATATCCACTTACTGGGTGGTTTCTTTTGGAGCCAACGATTTATTATCTGGTTTGTGGCCCTGTCTTTGGGAATTCTCTTTTTTTTACTGGATGGGGGATTATTTGCATATTTTGCCCCAGGGGTGATAGATTTGGATCCCCCTTATTTGCTATTAACACTGTTCTTATACATTGAGTGGGGAAATATATTGTTCATTGCCCTACAGGGGGGATAGGCTTGATTTTGCCTTGCTAGATTGTTGTTCACACACAACTAAGTGACTAAGCCCCTAGACCCACGCCTCGGGGGCGGGGAGGTTCTCCGGTTTCTTATCCGGAACATACGCTACTAATGATACATTTGCTGATGCAGTCTCTTGTTTCATTTTGATTGCTGCTTTTTGATTTTTCTTAATTCATTATTACTTCCGTGACACTATACCTCTGAACGTGAAGTGGCTGCCATGGCCACGTTAGCTTTGCAATATTGATTATTTTTCACCTAGGAATACAGATGTGCTACTCCTTAGTAGAAAGGATTTGCTGAATGTAAAATTATATACAAAAACACTTTTTCTCCCTGGCATAGGTCGGGAACTGGTATTGCCCTTGACATAGGATCCATACTATTCTGATTTGACTGCTGAATTCTACTTTCTGGATTTATCCTTTTCCTGGTTTATCTTATCCACATGAAGTTGAGCAAACACACCTTCTCATAAGTGAGTATCGAATATGCGCTGCTAGTATGAATACTTTTCCCAGAAACTTATATTTCCATAAGTTAGGGGGATGTTAAGCCTCTTTATTCCTTCATTCCTTTATTTGTTTGTTCTCAATAAAGTTAAGTGGACAGGATCATAATTTTTTCCTGTTCCTATCTGCTATGGACATACTGACGTTATGATCTAGGAATACCTTATTGATGGTGGGTAAAGTGACCATACTTTTCCTCTCATTATTTTTATTTTCTTCGTCTTCACATAGTCACATTGTTGGCTGTTCACGATTGCCATAATGGTGTCTCCTTTGGTCAATCTCTCAATTTTTTTCTCTTTCTATTTCCTTTGAAATGATTCTGAAAAAATGTAAAAAATACTCTTTCTACTTGGGTTTTCTCATAAGTTTTATATTATTTTTCCTCCTATGCAGTACTCCTATGCAGGACTTTACCTGTGCATTGGGATATCCCTTAGATCTGGCCTTTTGATTTTCTTTTCCTTTGACTGGTTACTCTCACATTTCCTTTTCTCTTTGCCACAGGGTATCACAGACATTTGTCTCTATGACATGTACAGCATTTTATAGGTATGTTACGTGTCGTGTCTTCATGAGGTTTCCCGTATGTGGTTATTTATAGATTGGTTACCAATGTATATAGTAGTCCTGTCATCACAATGCATGTTGTTGAAATACTGTATAAACGTCATGTTTATGTTCTGAAATGTCTGTTCCTTTTCTGGATTTCACCATATTGATGTGTGTTATATGTAAATGTTAAATCAACAGCCCTGAAATGTAAATGTAAATGTAAAATGTACAGGAATTTATATAGCGCAAATTACTGAGCGGTTTCTAAGCGCTTGCTTAGGGAACCCGTCCTGGTATTCTCCTGTGAGATAACCCCGGCAGGGTATCTGCAAGGTGAAAGCAAGGCATCCCGCCGCGAGGGGCCGTTGTGGAGATTAAGCAAGCTATTGCCCAGAGTCGCAGAGTGTGAACCCGTGAATCGAGTAGGCACCAGAGCAAGAATTGTCGAGTCCATGGACATTTTAGGACTCAAGACCCCGCTGGGCCAGGAATTGAACCCTGGTCCTGGGCTGACCTCTGCTTCCAGGTCTGCCTCCTCTACCTAGTGAGCCACACTTCTCCTTGTGTATGGACAAAACGCGTTGGCTGTTCAGTTCAACCTGATCGCTTTTAACTGTTTGAATAAAATGAAGATTTTAAAGAAACATCTTGGATACGGAACTGATATTTTGATGTATTTCTGTTTATCGTTTTGTGGTGCACCTTTGCTTGCATTAGAAATTGTTACATTCCAGTATTGGATTGCACCGCGACAGTGGGTGTGTTAATAGTGTGCACACAACCCACTGGGTATTTTCCAACAAATACACAATAACTAGGGTTAAGGGGTCAGGTGCTGTTTTCTTTTAGGGTTCCACTGTCTACGTTTATTCGTCCATGATACACAATGACCTTAAGAGAATGGGATTGCATTATCCTAAATTAAGTGATGTAAAGACAGAGATGATTTTTTGCATGACTACTAATATTTTTGATATATTACTTAAGCATACACGCCAAGCAGCTATGTTTACCTATCTGACATAAAAATGCATAACACTTCCAACATGAGCAATAGATTTGTTCATAACACACAAGTCCAGGAAGGTGTCGGAAGGAGCCCCTCTTATGACGGCTGAGGACCTAGAATATAATTGCACAGAGAATAGCTTGGTGCTATCAAGAAAATCACATTAAAGCAAGTAATATCATAATTCTGAATAGAGTGATGCTACTACTTCACTTATTTCAACATCTGACCCATTGCTCAATCTTTAACTCTGTGTACTGGATTAAAAGTGTGTCTGCCTTTTTAGGTTACTACTTACGTGAATTAAATCCCTTGCATTTTATTTTACCTTTTGAGGTGTCATGCTAATGGGATTTAAGTCTTTCTTTTTTGTCTTTTTGGTCTATGGAACAGCAATTTATGATAACAAGTTACCCCCTCTTCAGACTGTGTCCTGCCTGTACAAGGTTCAGTAGGTATAATTCTCTCAGGGTTCTGCATTGTATGATATCGGGGTCACAAGCGGGTGTTCTTAGGCATGTTAGGTGTGCAATAAAAGTATATTAAATCACTAAAATATCAAACTCCACTGATTAGCAACAATACGTTTGTACCAATTATGCAAATAAAAACAATCGTCCATATTGACTTCATAATGGCAGTTCCAAAAGAACCAAAAAGGGAGAAGGCCATGTAAATGGCATCATGCAGCACATCAAGGTAGTTCCAGAGGGAATAGAACAGAAAATGCCAAAACAGGAGTCAAGAACCTCTCTGCAGTGGTGGCAAAACATCGCCCAACTACTCAGAGCCAGCCGCTGAAAAATAAAACATATGCAGGGATCGGTGGAGTCAGGCCATTAAAGGAGGCAGGAAGAGATGATAAATGTGCATTTTCAAGGGTACATGTCAGTTTGGCCGCCCGTCTTAGGCTGGCCAAACTAGCATTCCCACTTAGGTTTCTCCAACCCGGCTGTGCTGTACAGCCGGATTTGAGAAGCAGCCTGAGTGATCGTTAATCCAGCCGGATCAGTTCAATCCCTAGACTGCTCTTATGCTTTAGAGCAGTGCAGGGATTTGATGAGGAGTCAGTGATTCCTGGAACTGGAGGAAGAGAAGAAAGAGGTGGCTGACAGCACCTGATAAATTAATTTTTTATATTATTAACCCCCCTGCTGGTCGCTCCCTTTTTCCCAAGCACTTCCTGCTTGGCCCATTTTCCCCTTGCCCCCCATTACCTGCCTCACCAGTATGTATCTGTGATGGCCGCCACTGTTCAAGAATCAAAGTCAAATACAAACTAGTAGTCAGGTGATCAAGGGAAGCTAAGAAGAAGAAAATAGCAATGGTGCAGGGCAGGACAACGACAAGGTGATGGTAAATGAAAGGCCAAAGCAACATGCAACATTGCCAGTCATTTTCTTTTTGCTATTTCTCTGTTTAAACATTGAAACTGTCTAGGATGACCAAGAAGCTCCACCTCTCGACCTTTCACAGAGTACTGGTTATGGTGCCCCAGCTTCCATAGCAATAAACTCATAGGGTTGTGTGCAACTATTTGTCTTGGTTGTATCATCTCAGCTCTCCATGCCCTTTCCTCATTCCTCACACTATCATCAATAATTACCATTAATATTTGCTTCATGCTTTATACCAATTAATTTACTCTTAACATTTTTTACAACCCCTTCATTGAGCAGACAAGTGATCCTCATGTGGGCGCAAAATAGACTTGTCTCCCCATATATGACTTAGTCAGATACTGACTTCAACTTTTCCTCACTTCCAGAAAAAAAAGGCCAGTTCTAAAATTAACTTCCTTGGCCGGACTCTTGTAATAGGCTTTTCCATCCTTTGGTGCACTTGTGCTTAGCTACAGGTATATCAAATCCATATATGCTATTTCGTTCCCAAATAATCCAATTTAATTATTTTTGTGCATGAAATGTTTTTGATTTTCAGAAAACATTTTAAAAATTTAATGTTTTTTTGATCTATTTTCAATAGCATTGAAACTCCTAAATACTTCATACATAAATTAAGCTGATGTGCCATAGCCCAAGATAATTTGTTGAAAATCTGTGTTATATCTGACAGGAGTTCGGAATTCATATATGAAAATGATTCACTTTTGCCTCAGCTAACATTTCATATATATATATATATATATACTGTTGCCTCTGACATTGGAGTTTCATCACATTAATGAAAGCCACCAAACAACTCTGTAGAGACATTCCATTGTCATGACCACTAGGAATCAGGAGTAAGAGTGTGTAGGTAGTTTAGCAGGTTATCTGAATTGTTGGCAAAGCAAACAAATTATGTGTCACATTCATTGACAGAATTATTTTAAATTATTTTAGATAGGGACAGCTGGCCCGATTCACAAAGGTAAACTGAGACAAAAGTCTAACTTTATGACTTTTGCTATTCAGAAAGTGCAAGTTAGACTTTTGTCTCAGTCAAACTCAAGTTTTGGTCTGAATTAAGAATTTGTTGTGAAATCTGGAAATTATGCAAATTAAGGGACACATTATGTGACACACATCTTAAAATCATATTAATGTAGTGAAGTATCATGAGAAATTGAGTTGCTGACTGAGTGAGGTGTTTACCCTGTTAACATACTTCCTGTCAGGGTGAACCTTAAAAGTCACTAAATTAACCTTTGCTTAATTCACTGGTAGCTTACCCCTAAAACAGTAAGGCTTAACTTAGAGGCAATGTGTGAACTATGTATCCATCACAAAAACAGTAAAAAAAAAGTGAGAACACAATACAAGAAAAATCCCACAATTTAGAAAAATAGAGCAACGATTATTAAATTATTTGACAGCCAAAAAATCAAAAATCCAATCAGTAGAAGTGAGTTATACATTTTTAAATTTTAAGGTAGAAACTAGTGCCTAAAAGATAAAAGCTCTAAACGTGGAAATCTTGTTGCTCGAGACAGGGTAAAAGTTGAAAAATATGGCAGAAGGCGATAGAGGACGAGCTCCAGCAGCAGGACTGGCCTCTAAGAGTTCAAGGAAGGCTTCAAGTAGCAACGTATTCCTTCCAGGGGCAAGAGCAGTCATCTGCAGTGCACAGCAGGTTCCAGCATCCGAGAATCATTCCATAGGTCAGGAAAGTGAACTGAAGAGTGGGTCTGATGGTTCTCTTTTTAAACCTGATGCATTCTTTGAAGAAGGGGAAGTTTCTAGAGAATTCCCTTTGAAGGGCTTGAAGTTTTCTGCCTCCCCTGCCCTGGCTCCAATATGGCTGTGTGAAAAAAGCATGAGTGGCAAGTCCTTTTTGTGAAGGCAGAGTACATCTTATTCGTAAGTGGGGCAGTGCCCTGCGAAGCCAACCTATCCTTCCAGTGATGGCCCATCAAGGGACACCTGTTTTTTCTACTGTGTGACTGTTTGGGAAGATCAAACAAAGTCCAACTACCAACTACACCAAGCCCTGTGAACCAGAAAAAGACTGCAGGCACCAAATAGCTACTGCAAGAAAATGACAACTTTCTAAAAGTACACAGATGTCCCCTAAGGAATTATTTCTCAATTACTTACAATTTATAAATAGTCACAACAAGTGAACAGATGTCAAATACTGCATGGAATTGTTGTTATGTATCGTACTTCATTTAATTCAAAATTCAAACGGCATAATATGGCAACTAACCTACTACTAACATTCTAGATCTTATTATTAGTTGTATCAAACATATTTTGCTCCATTGTATGAATACACACAATATCATACAATACAAAATATTCAAAGTATGATGTGATAATTTCAAATCCACCCAAAGGTTCCTTATTCAGCAAATCGATGTTACACGTCGATGCTTCGGTCCCCTAATGGTTCAAACATTCCCCAGGACCATCTTCAGGACGAAAAACGTTGCACATGTGTATTTCACAACATCTGAAAACAATGAAAACATACTAAATAACCATGCATCTCAGATATCGTCTTCTCACCATAAAAGACAAAAATCACCAACAGTGAAGATTCAGAATAGGTGGTCTGAATCTATATAAACTAGTTAAACTAATTAACCCGATAAGAGCCCAGAGTGTTTAACAAAGGGACCCACACCCAGAATAACAATAAAGGTCTTACCTAATGCTTCCAGCCGGAAGTATAATATGCTAATAGCCAAGTGGACCAATATGTCCCGCAATCTAGAAAAGTTAAAACACCTAATATGTACACCTAATATTTACAAAGTGAGTTCTCCAAATCAACAACAGTATCCCTGCCATACTCACAAGTATATAAAGCAGGTATCTTCAACAGTCAGCCCTATGTTACACAACAAACCGAACAAACAATAAATGCCAGTTTGTACCCAGTACCTATTTTAGTACGCTATGGAGAACTCCCAATGAATAGCACTTACATGTTTAATCAATTCCTCCAATCTGTAAATAAAAATACATTCTACTCATTGGGAGTTCTCCATAGCGTACTAAAATAGGTACTGGGTACAAACTGGCATTTATTGTTTGTTCGGGATTTTGAGCTATTGACATTGCAAATAACAATGCATTTTATTTATGTTTCAAAAACTTAAAACATAAATAAAAGGTCTCTCACACTGCTGTCTCTCTCACACTGCTGTCTCTCCCTAGAACACACACACTGTTGTCTCTCACACTGCTGTCTCTCTCACACACACAGCTGTCTTTCTTACACACAATGCTGTCTCTCACATTGCTGTCTCTCATACACACTGCTGTCTCTCACACTGCAGGTTAGGCGAAGTGTGAAGGAAACGTGTAAGTACTGTACACTGGAGCAGAGCATCCTTACTATAGGCCACTATACTTTAAACGTGTTGAATGATTTATCCAGCGTGAATACTGCTGAATTGTGATCTGCATCACCCGGTGAGTTCCAAGGAGGGTAAAAGGGTGAGTCTTTAACATTCCCAGGGACCCTTTCACTATCATGGCTGCCAGGCAAGACAAGTTACAACGAAGGTTCTGTGCTACCAAATTCGACAAAAGCTGGTGTGTAAACTCTCATGAGGATGGGTGAACTTTGTACCAACATATTTGAATGTCTGGCTGATTTCTGTTGAGGTGGCTTCCTCTAAGGACCTGGCTTGACTACCAAGGTCTTCTACCACTCGTGCACACCCCAAGAGGATGCAGACAGCTGGACAACTCAATCAATACTGTAAATGTAATGTAAATTGATACTTGTATAGCGCACCACTCACCCGCAAGGGTCTCAAGGCACTTGTACGAATACCGCTGTGGAACCCATCCCGGCTTTCCCTGTGAGGCGTCCACTCCTGGGCACCCCCAAGGTGGAGGCCAGGCATCCTTAGCGTTGTGGGGGCCGTTGTGGAGATTAAGCAAGCTATTGCCCAGAGTTGCAGAGTGGGACTTCATGATTGGAATAGGCACTGAGGCGAGAATCATCAGGTCCGTGGAATTTTGAGCCCAAGACCCGCCGAGGCAGGGAATTGAACCCTGGTCCCGGGCTAGACCTCTGCATCAGGGTATGCCGCTCTAATCATTGAGCCACACTTCTCCACAATCATTGAGCCACACTTCTCCACTACTAAGCTGTATCCTTTCATAACGCCCTAAATAACTCATTGTGAACGCTTGGTTTGTCTCTCTAACACTACCCGGAGCGCGTAGGTCACACACAGGTCTGTCTGTGTCTGGCTAATCTTGGCAATCTACATCAGCCTCATTATGACACAGCGGGCTGCTTAAAAGGGCACGGTCAAGTCTATAGCTCATTTATTATGGCACACGTAGAGGTCTACCTGCTTCAACAGAGCACACAATATCCCGCATATCAAATATGCATAGCGCACGCACAGTGCTTTGCCCTGTCCCTCACGAGTAAACACACATCTGTACCCGGTATGAACGGGTGTGTGCCCGATGCTGCAGGCCACAGTTGGATCTGTGTACATCACAAGAGCGTACTGTGTCTGCATCATGGCACACGCAGCTCACACATGTACACAAGGCACACATACACTCTGTACGAGCCAGTCATATAGCACAGACATGGGTGTAATGTACCAGGGGAGTCTGAATGCGGAGTGCACTTTGTGATGCATGTTAAACATAAGATCTCTTCTCCGCTGCAGCGCTGGTCACTCCCTTTGTGCTAAGCACGTACCTGTTTCCCGGTCCCTCAGGACCCGTGGAAGGGTTACAGCCCCCGTCGCCGCACGTGGCATGGAGCTGCTTGGCAGCCGAGGAGCCCGTGAAGGGCCAGGCGCTTGGGAGCAATGAAACAGGCTTTGCTGGAAAGATTCCAGGGCAACATTAGCCCTTTAAGTCAGCCAGCATGTGGCAGGCCTGGGTGGAGCGGGAAGGTCCTCGTCCTGGAGTTCTTGTCACAAAGGTGTCGGTGATAACTCTCTCCGAGCGCCGTGAAGAAGAAAGCTGCGACTCATGTACAGAACGCATAAAATAGACTTTAATTGCCCTACGTGGGCTTGCGTTTGTCCTCCCGCGTTCCTATCATGCCTCAATCTATGTTGAATTTGGGCGTGTTTTCCTTTTGTAATTTACATATTATTTATTGCTGGAACAAAGATGTGTTTTTTAACACACAACTGCTGCGTAATTTCCATGCAGTGTGCAAGACTTCGCTGTCCTTTTCAGCGCCTAAGCGAAATAACTTTGCATTCTGGGACTGGTAGTTTCCCGATTCTCAGAATACGATTTGGGTGGTAAGTCAGAATACACAAAACACCGACAGCTGGCTCCAGAAAGCCAGGAATACCTGAAATGGTCACGTGATTTCGGACGGTCACATGTCAGTTACAAAACACCCCAGCCACAAATAAGCGAGTGAGGCAGAGTCAGAAAGTAGTAGCCTTAGAAAAGGTCAGAGGGGAAAGGAAACCAGACGCGGACCGCTGTCCACACTTCCTGGTTTTCGGCACACTGCAGTGCATGTGCAAGCCTGCCTTGTGGACAGTTCCCAGTCACCGTTCCACCACCGTGAATATTCGTAAGTGCTTCGAGGCGATCAAGTGGGCGCTATTAGTATATCCAGTCACTTGTAAGAGTCCATTCTGTTTCTTAGCATATATACTGTGAAGATTCTACCAGGGGACCCCACAAAGGGGGGGAGTAAAAGGAGGGCGCTGAGTGTGGGGAAAATGGCAGAAAACAGGAGAAGAGCAGTGTGGTGTAAAATAGGATAAGATTAAAGGCCCGGTGCGAGAGAGAAATGGAAAGGAAGATGAAAGATGGAGAGCGAGGAAGGGGGGAGGAGATGAAGGGGAGATTGCTAAAGGAAAAGACACCAAGATGGAGAAGGTGGCAGAGAGAGAAGGGTAAAGAGAGAACGAGAGATGTGAACAAGCGCTGCCATTTGTCTCTAAGCCCCGTTCTTTTGCGATTGGGGGGGCGTGTTTTCGGGGCCTACAGACAAACGGTTCTTCTTTGTTTCCAAGCCACATCCTTTTCAGACTAGGGGCGTGTTTTTGACTGAGGACGTCACTGAGAGAAAGAAAGTCAAAAAACACGCCCCTCAATCCAAAAAAGTTGGGGCTTAGAGGCAAAGAAGAACGTCACTGGGACCTCTTCTCCAATGGCTGGCCGCTGTTTAGGAGGCCAGCCAACGTAAAAGAGGGGCGAGGTTTACCCTCGCTACTGAGAGACATTAAGTCTCGCTGGCGAGACTGCGCATGTCTGCGCAGCCTACGCCAGTCTCGACCTAAAAAGGAAACCCAGTGACATCCTAAGGGAAAGGTAGGTGTCACAAAAGTGGGGAACACAATTTTAGATTTTTTACCTGCACCAGGGTATGTAAAACTTAATAGTACACATTCAACCCTTTCAATACAAGGCAGCTTGCCCTGTGTAACTTATACTTAATAAAGTGGGGGGTTTAAAGCTTAGCAAGGGTTGTTTTTTTGGGGCAAACTGGCAGTTTAAAACTGCATTCAGGCTTAAGTGGCAGACTTCAGACAAGTTTAAGAGCTACTTAAGGCGGAGGCACAACAAATGCTGCAAGCCTACTAGTGGTACAAAAGGGGGTGGTGATGGACGGAGCATCTGAATCAATCAAACACTCACACCAAGTCAAAAGATCTGGGTTTAATCCATCACCGTTCTTTTGCCCACTCTGCCACCCCAGTTCAGACATGGCTATATGCAAATCAGTTTGACCCTGTGCCTCATGGGAACAGTCCAGCCCGAACTGCCAAACCATGTCTTCCCTGGACCGGAAATAAGCTTCCGAGCACCGGTTTCTGGCATTCCAGCCGTCTTCAGCCCGGCTTGCTTGAATCCAGTGGCAAAGTAGCATTTAATTTACAGGACCTTGGTATATGGTTTACCACATTGCTAGGGACATTAAGGTGAACTGAATTTGGCGATCAGATTTAAGCCAATTTTACATTGTTTCAGGTTTGAAAACAATTCCTTTAGCACTGGAAAGCAGTGGTAAAATGCAATTTGGATTTGTAGAACGCTCTATTACCCGGAGGTGTCTAGGCACTGTAGCCCTCTCTGCTTGAAGAAATAAGCTGAACTGGAGCTATGTAGGAAGAAAAGATTAAAACTGAAACTATTTGTTAAAATGCCTGGTTTAAGGGACTAACGGAAAGAGAGAATATCAGATTTATTCCTATGGTTCGGTGGCATGGAGTTCCAAAACCTGTCAGTAGAGGCTACAAAGCTTCTGCCACCCCAATTAGCTAATCTGGCTCTTGGGATCACAAGATTGAATGCAGATGAGGATTGTAGCGACCTTGAAGCGGCTTTGCTGAAAGCAATATTTGTGATACGCGGTTCCTGAGCCATCTAGGGCTTTAAAAGCAATGTATAAAACCTTGAAATTTGTCCGCTTTTTGATAGGGAGCCAGTGCAGTAAAGGAAGAGCACAGGCTACTCGCTGATGTTTAAGAAAAAGAAGATAGGCAACAGTTTTCTGAAAAACCTGCAGTTTATTTAAAAATATTTTTTGAATCTTGGAGACAAGTGCATTACAATAATACATTTTCAGCATTATGAGAGTAGACAGTACTGATTTATTTAAGCCACATGGAATAAAAGGAAACATTTTTCTTGTTTTTCATATGAAAAAAACAGAAGGATGCGGGTCTGCATATAAAATAGGTAGAGTAACCGACTGACCCATATGAAAGGGTGTTACCACCTTAGGTAGAAAAGATGCCCTAGTATGCAGCATCACTTTGTCTGGAAAAACTGTCAGGTGGGGAGGCTGTGAAGACAGTGCCTGCATTTCTTTTACCCTCCTGGGAGAGGTTATTGCCACCAAAAAAGCTGTTTTGATGGTGAGCAACCGCAGTGGGCAGTTGTGCAGTTGCTCTAATGGTGCACACATCAGAAAGGTGAGAACCAAATTGAGGTCCCACTAGGCATAATAAAAGGTGAAGGGTTAACCCCTTCAAGAATCTCTGCACCAGAGGAGATTTGAAAAGAGATGGCTGTTCAGGCAGTCGAAGAAAAGAGGAAAGGGCCAAAAGATAACCCTTCAATGTGACCAGAGCAGAGCCCTGCTGGGTCAGGAAAAGAATAAACTGAAGGACTTCTTTAAAAAGGGAAATACTGGGGATAAATAGACTCTTCTTTACAACATTTTGAGAATTTGTTCTATCGCCAGGCCGATTTTGTGGAGGGATGCCTGGCAGCCAAAAAAAAGGCACACACTTCAGAAGGCAGGTGGAAAGCTGTCAAGTTGTGCCTGGTTCTTGAGCACTTTGGAAAGGAGTGGTATGGGAGGAAATGTGTATAGGAGTCCTGAGCTCCACTCTCAGCAAAAAGTGTTGCAGGGCAATAGCCGTCTTGGAAACTCCAATGCGTACATTTGCTGACATTGCGCATTCTCTTCTGAGGCGAATAGATCCAACCAAGGCTGTCCCCACCATTGAAAGAGACCTTGTGCCACCTCTGGAAGAGGACCCTATTTGTTATCCGCAGAGTACTTGCGGCTCAGCTTGTCTGCCCTGGCCTTCAGAGAACCAGCCAGGTGTTTAACCACCAGGCAATTGCCCTGTTTTTCCAGCCAAGTCCAGAGATGCATGGCCTCTTGACAAAGACCCCACTCTGCCCTGTTTGTCGAAGTACCACATATCGGTAGTGCCATCCCTGAACACTTGTACGAGCCTTCCATTTAATTGATGGCAATAAGGTTTTCCATGCCAGTCGGATTGCAATAAGCTTCAATATTTTGATGAGGAGCTTGGCTTCCACTGGAGACCAGAGTCCTTTGATTTCTACCTACCCCAGATAACCACCTATCCCAGACGGGACACATCTGTCTCTACTGTAAAACCTTGGTGGGGAAGGGAGAGGGGTCGTCGCTTGAACCACTTGTGGTCTGTTAGCCACCACTGCAGGTCTCTCGCAGTGCCCTCTGAAATCTGAACAAGGTCATTGAGATTTTCCCAAATGTTGTGCCCATTCGAACTTCAGGTCCCACTGCAGATACCGCTTGTGCCACCGTGCATGGGTCCCTGGCAGTAAGAAGAGTCATTCGCACTGAAATCCAGGATAGAGGCTGAAACATTGGTATCATAGCATGAATATCCTGGGCTCGAAATTCGGGAGGATAGTCCAGAACCTGCACCATGCCCAGAACTGCTCCAATGAAAGGGAGCATCTGAGATGGGGTCAGGTGTGAATTCGACATATTAATAGTGAACCCCAGTGAATGCAGGAGGCTCGCCACAATCTAGCGGTTGGAGAGGGGTTTGGGGGGAGCCTGCCTTCAACATCCAGTTGTCAAGATAGGGGAATCTTTATTAATTCTAACTTCGATGGGACAGTCAATGTAAATCGGTGCTCTAGGCAAGGCTGCTCCCTATCCCCTGTGCTGTTTACCTTTTTTATTGAATCCCTGGCTATCAGGATCCAAAATAACTTTGTGATAACAACACCAATACCAGGAATGTCAAAATTAAAGCTATTTGTGGAAGATATTATCCCATATCTTGGACCTGAGAAGAAGAATATTGAAACAACACTGATAGAATTTGCGCAGTTTGAATGAATACTCAATACTTGTAGTGATTTTCTCTCAAGCAATCTCAAACAGCAAGCCCTTTGACCTGACCTGATCGGGTATTTAGGGATATACGTCACAAATCAGTATGCAGAAATGTATAAATTGAATTATGAGGCCATTTTGAAAAAAATAATAAATCTACTTGATAAATGGTCACTTCTTCCTCTAACATTGATCGGTCGTGTTGCCGATATAAAAATATCGATCTTACCTTTAATGGTTTTTCTTTTTACGAATGTTCCCATTAAAATAAAAATAGCATATTTTAAAGGGCTGACAACAACCTTTCCACAGTTTATTTAAAATAAGAAGGCTGTGATGGTAACACTTCCTGTGCTTCAACTTGACATCATTCAGGGAGGGTTTGCACGTCCCCATGCTTGTACGTACTATGAATCATCCTTTGTGTTTAATTGATTGCAAGGGGTCTTTTGAAAATTTCTTTCTTGACAAGATGGTTCAGGAAGCTGGCTCCCAGATCCCGTTCTTCATAAAAACAGCAACATTTCCCCAAAAAACAAGATACAAGACATTGCAGGAATATTGCACCAGACATCAGGCATTTTACTCCAAGAAGCTTCATTCCGCAGGGTATGAAAAGTTGCAGCTTACAGAATGTAAAAGCCTGGGCCTCCAAATCCCAAACAGTCATCTAAGGTTTTGGAAAGCCAATGGTTTTAAGGAGCTGGATCATTTATAATTGATGGAAGATGTATTAATTGGCAAGAGGTCAAAGCTAGGTGAGGAGACCAGGTTAATCTTTTTTTTTAGTATCTCCAGATTATACATCTATTAAACAAGTACTATTTACCATCCAGGACAGGTCCCACACCTGTCATGGCTGCTCTCTATTTAGAACAAACTTTAGGGTAATTGGTACCGTTTTCTACTAACCCAAGGAGAGTCCCTTGTGGTTAACACATTTTACGAAAAGGTCACTCAGGAAACCCAATGTCCATTCTCAAACCTTGAGTGGCAAGCCATCTAGCATCTTTGTTTAAGAAGGGCCAATTTGTAAAGAATGCCATTGTTATAATGCTGGATGGAGTACTATCCCCCCAAGCCCCTCCATAAGATGCATCCAGAAATGGAGAATAGATGCTTTCGCTGTGAGATATCTGGCGAGGGAGGCTGGCTTCATACATTTTTTACAAGCCTGATGTTAGGACAGTTCTGGGGAGAGTCTTTCCTGCTCTTAGCCTTATTCTACAAAAAAGATTGGACCATGAGGCAGCAATAGCACTTTTTGGCTTTGTCAGCCAGAGACCAAACCTGTCAATGTCTAGAAGGGAAGAGACATTCGTAGTAGTTTCCTCCGTCGTGGAGCGCTCCCGGATTCTCCAGAACTAGATGACGACCAAAGTACCAGCCTATTTAGAATGGCACAATAAAATGATTTGAAGAAGAAAAATTCAAAGAGGCAAATGCTAAAAGGGTTGGTGTTATTAAAAGTAATACCTGTGTATGGAGATATATGGAACTGGTTGATAACCGGCTAGTGTAAAGGGAAAATGTAGTGCCAATTTATCTCAGCATAATTGCACTTGGTTTTGGGTATGATAGGCAGTTTGCTGTGGAAAATGAGTTGAGGCACTTTATTAAAAGATCCTTTTGCATGATAGGGACAAAAAATGCTTTTTATGGGATTGAATGAATGCCCTGCTCTTTATTAAATTGTATCCGATGTTATTTGATCAATGCGTACTATGATCGTCTGCATCTGAACTGGGGTGGCAGAGTGGGCTAAAGAATGGTGATGGATTAAAACCAGATCTTTTGACTGGGTGTGAGTGTTTGATTGATTCGGATACTCCGTCCATCACCACCCCCTTTTGTACTACTACAGCACAAGCCGATAAGGGTAAAAAGGGAAAACTGTAATGCTAATTTATTTCATCATATTCGCTTTTTGTTTTAGGAATTGTATGCAGCCCAGGTTGGAAGATGCACTTCTTTGGGACCGGAACACACTGTGTTTTGTTACAGTCTATGTTAAGTAGTGCAAATAATGCCTACTATTGTATATTCACACGCTGCACTTTAGATAAGGAATATATTAGGAATATCATAATTTTTGTAAAAGTAGTTATAAATATTTAAGACAATGGTGTCTATTTGTGAAATAGATTTTGTTTAATAGATCACAGGTTTAATGTATGTTTCTGCTCAATAAAAAACAAATATATTAAAAAAGACATAGGAAAAGAATGCAAACCCGATCTCCGCAGATGGAATGCGACCACCGCCATCACCTTTGTGAACACCTACGGGCACTGGTGACGCCTAAGGGGAGCACTGCAAATTGAAAGTGCTTGTGGCTCACCATAAACTGCTGGTAGCCGTAATGTGCAGGCAGAACGGGGATGTGGAAAAAGGCATCCTGCAAGTTCAATGCTACCATCCAGTCTCCTCTGTCTAAAGCAGACAGGATGTAAGGAAGTGTATGCAATTTGGACTGTAGTGTAGTTCCTATATTCCCAATAGGCTCTGCGCATTGGAATAACATAAACAATAGTTTACACGTAGAACTGAGGTCGACTAGGTCTCTATTGAATATGTTAGACTTAATTGTGTGTGCCAGCTAGCTCAGAGGTCACTAGAAACTTTCTCGAGTAAACAAGAAGGTGTTTAGCTTTCCTGAATAGACAAGAAGGGATTAGCTTCTGACAACCATATCACATGACAACTTTGTTCCCCCTGCAATAAGGAATATCTCCAGAGTTGCGGAAACAATAGATAGCTATTTTACTCAGTCAATTGTGCATGCTTTGTTTCACCAGAAATGCAGAGAAAATAGAGAGAGACAGGCGTTTTCAATAACAGGGTTATTTTTTGAGCAGTATTCTTTCTCATGCAAGAGAAATGAATTGCCACAATTGCAATACTTGTCATAAAGTAAAGTGCGTACAGTAAAAGGAGTATTATGAAATGATACTGTAAAAGCATTTATATGGTTTCTAAGCCATAAGATACTTTAAATGGATAAAATACATACAATGCTAAAATAATGAGTAAACGTACTCAACTGGTGTTTCTAAGATACGCCTACCCCAGTGTACTTAACCTAAGCCTAGTACGTGGCAAGGAGTAAATGAGTTACAGTTTTTTTCCAGCTCCGTACCTTAGGTATAGAATGAAGGAGGTTTTGTATCTCTCTCTCAGGACTCGATCTCCCAGAAACCCGCAAGGGTGACCGGAAATACTGGAGCTGGATTTCTCGGCAGGAGAAAAGACAGCGTCTCTCTCAGTTCGTCAGCAGGGAGGGTCGGCTTCCTTCGGCACTCGCATCAGCAGGGCGTCGGGCAAGTTAATAGCCGATCTGCTCCAAACCACCGTGTGTTGCTTAAGGCAGATGCTGGTATATTTATACCTGGAAGGTGCCGAGTTTGGTTGGACATAAGTAAATAAAGGGGTTGTGACAGGCTTGACCTCTGGCCTCCTGACCAACAGGGCCAGGGTGAACCGCATCCACTGCCCGCAGAGGCTGCTGAGCTTGCAGGCCCTCTGTGTGGACAAAGGTTGGAGTGGTTAGTAGCCCCTCTGTAGTCATGAAAGGAGCAAAAAGCAGATGCCGGCCAGGCGGATGTGGTGAGGGCCCAGGAGTTGGCCGTTGCCTACGAGGCCTTGTCGCGCTCAGGGACGGCATCTGCCTTGTCCCTGAAGAGACAGGGGGCATTGAAGGGCATGTTTATTTTTGTATTTATTTATTTATTTAGGAAGTTTTCTATAGCGCTGTCAAGCGCTTTACAGTAATAGAATGACAAAAATCTGTATAAACATAACATATGTAAGGTATTAGCATTCAATGAGTGACATAGTAAGTGGAACATGGGTGAGTTGCCGGACTTCTTTGGTTATGGGATTCACTGTAGTCACATAGTTCAGGTGTTGCTTGCTGACCCCGGTTAGCCACAACCAAGTGATCGGATCAGTAACAAGGATTTGATTTGCCTTTTGAATTGCACAAAAGATGGATAGTTCTGATGTGCGGGGGGTGGAGTTCCAGATTTTGGGGGCGTTTCCAGTGAAAGAGCAGTCCGCTGTTCTTTTCTTTCTGGTTTTAGGTAGGAAGAGCAGGAAGGAGTTAGAGCTTCTTAGATTCCTGACTTGGCCCACTTTTTTGAGTTTTTTTGCCAGGTATTCGGGTTTTCCGGTATGGAGGGCTTTGTGGGTTAGACAGGCCGTTCTGAAGTTACAACGCATTTCTACTGGGAGCCATTTGAGTTCTGTGAGTGCTGGGGAAATGTGATCTGATTTTTTGATGCCGGTAATCAAATCATTCTAGCTGCAGCATGTAGAGTTGTTTTGATCGGTGCCAAGTTTGATTTCGGGATACCTGTTAGGATTGCGTTCCCATAGTCTAGTCTTGACAGTACCAGAGATTGAGTGGCCAGTTTGGGATCCTTGTTAGGAATGTAGGATTTGATCTTGTTCAACAGTCTGAGGTTAAAGAAAGCACCTTTGGCTGCATTCTTGATGTGTTTTACCATGTTTAGTTTGGGGTCTATGATGATGACAAGAGATTTAACAGAGTCGGCTAGAGTAAGATTTCCTTTAAGCGCATCGATTGCTTTTAGCCATTCGGTGATTTGAGGGTTGTCTTCCTTGTTCGAGATGAGGACTGTCTCAGTTTTGTCTGGATTCAGTTTCAAGTGATTGTTTGTCAGCCATTGTTAAACATCTTTCAGGACATCATTTAGTCTATGGATGTCAGTGAGAGAGGAAGTTTCCAGATAGATTTGTGTATCGGCCGCATAGAGGTGAAAGCGGATGTTGGCTTTCCTGAGTAGCTTGGAAAGTGGTTCCATATAGATGTTAAAAAGCTGAGGCGAGAGCACCGAACCTTGGGGGACGCCCTTATTTACCTGTTGGATTTCAGAGGTGAAATTCTTGATTTTTATTACTTGTGTTCGATTGTGTATGAATGAGGAAAACCATTTGAGAACTACGTCGCCGAGGCCAGCTCTTTCTTGAAGAGCCTTGGTGAGGAGTTTGTGGTCCACCGTATCGAATGCTCCAGAAAGGTCAAGGAGAATGAGGAGGCAGCATTTGCCTGAATCCAGAGATCCGTGGATATCGTCTATGATGTTCAGCATCGCTGTTTCTGGGCTGCATCCTTGTCTGAAGCCAGACTCGAGGGGGTCTAGGAGATTGATGTTGTCCAGATGATGAGTCAGTTGCAGGAGTACACAGCGTTCCAATGTTTTGGCTAGTAGAGGGAGGTTAGATATTGGTCTGAAGTTGTTCAGGTCTGTTGAGTCAAGGCCTGTTTTTTTCAGCAGGGGGGTAACTTGCCCAATTTTTAGGCAGTCAGGGACCACTCCATTTTTTAGGGAGCTGTTTATGATGGTGCCCCATATAGGTGCAAGAGAGTGTTTCATTTTCATGATTAGTGAGGGAGGAATGGGGTCAGAGAAATAAGCTGATGGTTTGGAGGACGAGATCAGCGAGATTATCTTTGCGTCTGGGACGGGGCGGTGGCTAAGCCAGGGGGTGCTCAAAGAGCCGGGAGAGAGAGCCTGAGGTGCAGCCGAACTGGTCTTCTTGGGGTGTGAATTGTTGGGGTCAAGTGAAAGTTCAATTTTTGAGATCTTTTCGTTGAAGAAGTGGGCGAAATTGTCACAAAGTTCTTTAGACGCTAGCACAGAAGAAGACAGTGGTTTGGACGTTTGTTGTCTGATGATGCTGTAAAGCTCCTTCGGTCTGTTTTTGGCTTTGTCCAGTGCCTCGCGGAAGAAGCTGGATTTTTTGTTTTTGATGTGGTTGTTGTATTTCCTTTTGGCTGCTTTCAGTTGATCACGAAGGATGACCGTTGGGTTGTTTCTCCACTTTCTTTCCTTGGCTCTTAGAGTTCTCCTTTCTGCGTTGAGGTCAGCGTTGAACCACGTTCTGGAAGGGATAACTCTGCTTCTTTTGAGCTTTAATGGAGCTAGTTTGTCGAGTACGGACACTAGCTCGGAGTTGTAGCAGTCGATGAGCTCATTGGTGGAAAGGTGCGCTTTATTGGCCGGTAGAAGAGAGCTTAACTGATCATCCAGGATATCCAGGGGTATTTGAGAGAGGTTTCTTGTCCATTTGGGGGTCTTGGGGGGTTTATGTGAGGTAATGGGGTGATTGATATGAAAGAGGATCATGTGGTGGTCTGACCAGTCGATGGGAAGGAAGTGGTTGATCGTGATTGATTTCTTTTGTGGGATGATAGCATCCAGTGTGGCTCCTTTGTAATGAGTCTCCTCGGTGCAATGTTGTTGCAGGTTGTTATCATGGAGGAGGCTGGATAACGATTGGATTAGGGGATTGTGTGTCTCGTACCAGCGAAGATTCAGATCCCCAGGAATTAGGTTATTGGAGTCGCCGAGTGAGCCTTGTGCAATCAGGTCGGAATGTTGTTCTCCAAAAGGGTTGTTTTTACCTGGGGGGGTGGTAGAGCAGGTGACACAGTAGAGAGTCCTTGTCATTGGTCTTGATGATGGTGGATAAGTATTCGAATGAATCGTAGTCAAAAGAGGTGGTTACTGAGATGTCCAGGCTGTCCTTGTGGATGATAGCCACCCCTCCTCCCCTATGGTCTATCCTGTCTTTGGTAGTGAGGGAGAAGGCAGGTGGTATCAGCAAGTCAAGGCAGGGAGGGGATATATTTTTTAGCCAGGTCTCTGTGAGGGAGGCAATGTCAATATCGTGAGTGAGGATGGCTTCAGCTAGTTATGTTACGTGCAGTGAGGCCGATCTACAGTTGATTAGCAAGCAATTGGAGAATTGCTCCTGATTGCTGGCCGACTTATCTTCGATCTCCCTTGGTATGGGGGTGAGGACCGGGTATCTCTGAGGTTTAGTGCTGGGAGGGACTTTCCGGTTACCTGTGATTACTTGGATTTTGGATTTGGGGGAATCTAGGGCAGGGGTGTTGTATGCGGCGGCTAGTAGGGCTGCTTCGCTGTCTGACATAAGGTGCTGCTGTTCTTAAAGGCCTTGAAGTCAAGTGTTTTGTGTCTGATCTGGGATTTGGAGGAGTGTGGGAAAGAGTATGAGCCTTGGACCTAGGGAAGAGTCTCCGGTTTTTGCAGTCTGCTGTAGGCAGGATTCCGAGATCTGGAGGGGGGATAGTGAAGCTGGGTACTAGGGGTTTCTGTGGGCCTAGGAGAGCTGTTAGCGGTGCCGGAGTGAGCCGGGGGGCATTTGGAGGGTCTGCAGGCTATACCTAGGTTAGAGAGGATCTCCAGTAGGCCCTGGGTGATTGTGACAATCTGGTTTTCGAGAGCCACGAGGCGTTGTGACACAGAGTTGAGGGAGGGGATGGGGGTATCTGGGGTAGCGCCAGATGTGTTGTGGTTCGGGTTGGGGGGTTGAGGGAATCAGGGGAGAGGATGCGGGAAGGAGAGGGGAAGGTACAGGGGAGGGCTTTGAGTGACTGTGAGCTGGGATTAGGCTCATGGGATCAGGTTGAGGGATCAGGGTGCGGATCATGGGATCAGGTTGAGGGATCAGGGGAGAAGGTGGGGGAAGGGGAGGGGAAGGGACAGGGGAGGGCTTTGAGTGACTGTGAGCAGGGATGAGACTCGAGGGGAGGGGGTTACTGAAGACGGAGGAAGGGGAGGGGAAGGGACAGGGGGAGGCTTTGAGTGACTGTGAGTTGGGATGAAGTTCATGGGGCATGAGGTTCCTGGAGGCGAGGAAGTATTATCAGTAGGGGGATGAGGGAGACGGTAACTGGGGGAGGTGTGGCGGTTGGAAGAGGGGATTGAAGGAGGGGTTGGAGTTTCCTGTTGTGGCTGATTGGTAGTAAATGCCCGTTGTGAGACAACGGGGCGAGGAGGGGCGTAGCAGGCAGGAAAGATATCACGGAGGAGAGGATCATAGTCTTCTCTGTTAGTAGTGAGGGAGGGCGGAGAGGGGGTTGCGGCGTGGTGAGGTAGGGTTGGGGAGGTTGATCTTAATGTGGGGAAAAGGGAGTCGAATGCTTCAAGGTTCTCGTTATTGGCCTGGATAAGGACCATGCCGTTGGAGTAGATGGTCACAGTAATGTAGCCTCTACCGACCGATCTGAAAGGGAGTATAGTGGTAAGTTTGCAACTATGGGAAGTGGATGTGGTTTTGGCGATAAATAGTTGCGTTCTGATCACGGAGATCCAGTAATCAGGTCTCTCAGTATGGAATATAAGGTCCATCTTAGTCGGACCATTTGCAGACGAGTGGTAGATGTCTGTGATTAGGGTTTCCCTATGTTGACGGATATAAGTTTCTGTTTGAAAGAGCGTCTCGATTTAGTATAGAGGAGGGGGGGAAGATGATGGTGAAAGAGTTACGACTGTGGGGTTTCAGGTGGGTGGGTAGTACTTGAGGGAAAGGGGAAGGTGGGCCTTGGGCCTTGGGCCATCCTGAAGGTAGTGAGGCTGTGAGAGTACCTAGTTTAGTTACGGTATTGCGCTAGGCGACGCGACTCACCAAAGCCTGAGTCCTGGCGTCTTGTAGGTCATTATAATGTTGTATCTGGAGTCCGCGAGCCGGAGAGTCCTTGAAGACAGCCAAATTGTAGACGATCCAGCATCAACTAAAGGATTGCGGGGAGGGCGATGTTGGCGGCTGAAGGTGGCCTGTAAGTTTCACTCTGGAAGTGTCCTGGGGTCACGGGAAGGCAGGGGAGCGTCAATCACGTTAACATGTGATCGGGCAGACAGTCCCTCCTTTCCGATAGCGTGAGTCAGTCTGCACTTCTCTGCTTAGAGGTGGGCTAGAAGGTATGGAGCTGAAGCGCCAGCTTTGTTAGAGGGCAGAGTTTGAGCGTTTAAAGCAGTCATAGTGCCTGAGTTGGGCCACAGATTGTGGAAAGGCTAGTGTTACTTCTTTGTTAACTGTTCGACAGGCTACGGTGACGCCCTACCACGTCTCACGTATCTAACATGAGCACGTGTTCGACTCGTACAAGGAGCGCGCCGGGCCTTTCGGGGCAGTATGTTCCTCACGGTTGGGTCTAGGCAGGTCGATCTGTACCTCCTTGGTGCACTGCAGGTAGGGGGAGGTGTAATGGGGTGCCAGGTGTACTATAGATAGGAGGGCAGGAATCTGGGAGGCCAGGTGTACAAGGGGTGAAACGAACAATGTACTCACTGTTGCAGGAGAGACTGGAGCGCAAAGGGGAAATAAGCCGTTGCGGGCCCCTAGCCCGGTGTAGGATCCTCAAGAGTGCTTCAATTTCTTTAGGGGTTTGACGAGGCTTTGGGGAAATAACACATTGCGGGCCCCTAGCCCGGTGTAGGGTTTGACAAGGCTTTGAGCTCGCTCTCATCACCCCGGATTGTGTTTGGGCTGTGCTCTGGGTGTAAGTTCTGCCGAACGCGGCCTTTGTCAAGATATGGGGGCACCGTTCTGGTGTCGGACTTCACCACCTCTTCAAATTGCGCCACACAGGGGGTAGAGTCACGTTCATCTAGTCTACGCATATATAGATGGCAAGAGAGCATACAAAGTCTGTAGTGCAGCGATCACGACTTAAATGACTTTAGAGAGCCACTGTCGACATACAGTGGCTTGTGATCCACAGGCTGCCGCCTTATTTGCTGCCCTGCACGAGCAGACAGGTAGATGCTGGTATTGTTGAATCATGGTTAGTAGCGCTAATCGAGATCTGTCATGTTGCAATCCCAGCAGGCACGCTTTCAGCGCCTGATTGAGGGTATGGCCGTTCCCAATATTGTGCAGCCTTTCTCACTTAGCGCACATTTGGGAAATCAGCCAATAAGTGGTAGCTCAGTCCCTTGTAGTCAAGCTCACAGTTCACCACCCCGCCTTCGGTGCATGAGTAATTGACAGAACGCAGTGGAGCGCGTCCTGTGTGCACATATGGAGTGGCTGCCTGAGCGCAACACATTAGGTATCCAGAGGCTGGTGTAACGTGTTTACAGACAGTAGACATAATGCGCTTGGGACGGGGACAAGGAAAGTGACTTTAATGATCTTTATGTGCAGTTCTCGTGCTCAGATAATTTGCGGTTCACCGGAGCCGCCATAGTGCATGTTACCAGCGCTCCGTGGAACGCACATCCAAACATCTCCCAAGAAACCAGACGTTCTCAGCCCGGTGTGGTGATGGATGGCCACCATCATGGAACATGTCTGCTCAGCGAGTCTGTCATTTCCAAATCACATCTGATGGGAAACTTTGCTGCATTTCTAACATCAAAAATAGATTGGGGGAGTAGAAGTCAGTCCTCCTCTGAGACCCTGGACAACACCTGTGCAACAGTATCCTATAAGGGGAACAATAAGAAAATAAGCAACACATAGGGCACAATAGCATTCATGGGTAGTTGAAAAAAGCCACACATTCATTTGCATGAGGTAATCATTAACATAGGAATAGAAACGGTGACAGTCAGTTCTACCTAAATCACAATTATTTCTCAAATGTTCACAAGACTGTTAAACGTTCAGAAGGTGACTTGGGAGGTTCATGACAGGTAATGTGCCATGGGAAGTGGAAGCTTCAACCACTAAGTTTTGTGGAGTTGGATAATGTGAGAGCCTGGTTTAGTATGTGATATGCACTTATGTAAGTGTAGCACCCTCTACTACTCCAGACAACAATTATGGTGAATTTAGTAGTCTTAGATACACAAGGTGCTGGGCTAACCTGTCACTGGGGATCGGACCGTGAGCCCCTATGATCTGAAGTCAGCTGCCCTGGCCACTGCGCCACACCTCTAGAAATGAGTGCTTTACATATTTAGCATTGTAGTTTTAAATAGTAAAATTGATACCTGTAAATAGTTGCAAGCTATCTCAATAGAAATGTTTTACACAAGGAAACACTTGTACAATAAAAAATACATTTAGAAAGAACCTAAGTTATTAACTTATAATACATTTGTACTAGTTCTGGGTATTCACAATGGTGACATTAGATGTGGTTGTCCTCAAAAGGATATCTTAGTGCAAAATAAGGACAAACAGATTTGCAATAAAGTGATGAGCTCCATCTAATGTCTGGTAATGGATGAACTCACAGAGAGTATCACTCAGCAGGCTAGAGTAGGTCGAGTGATTATCTGATTGGAGCTATTAGAACATGGTGTAAATGCGTTGTTGTGGATTAAGGGAGGAAGTTATTCATTAGGATGGACTTGGCTTATTTTTTCAATATAGAAGTAGATAAGATGTTTTTGATGCTCAAAGGGAGCGTGTTCAATATTCTTGGTGTAGCTCTAGAGAAGGCTTGTATGTTTTTTTCTTACGGAAGAATGAAGGTTTCAGAAGAAGATTGCTGGTGCTCCGAGAGTGTCTGTTTTCTCCAGAAATCAACAATTTCTGTGCTAGGTACAGTGGAGTTTTGTGATGGATCACTATATGAGTGACACACACCATATTTAGTTGGATTCTTGCTTCATAAAGCAGCCAGTTGAGCACTTTCAGATGTGGGGTGATGTGATAAAATTTTTAGGATCCTCACAGGCTTTTAAGCCGGGCTGTTGAGATCTTGGGTAGTCCTGATAAAATTGTACATTCATTTATAAGTCTCAAGATGACTAATGTCTGAACTGCAGTTTTGAGGTTTTGTGATTCGATGAAATGTTAAATTATTCTAAGAAAGCTGAGGTGAAAACAAGAATTTTTAGCCATCATGTTGATGTGTGATTGCAAATTTAGGTTCTTCTCTACAGTGATTCTTAGCGACTTGGTAGAGTCCACCAAGATAGATCGGAGTACAGTTTAGTGCAGTGATCAGCGTGGTCCAATCCTTCATTATGTGGCATTTTTTCGGGGGAGATTAGCAGGATTTTGTTTTGTTTTTTGGTTTTGCTTAAGGTTATTATTGGTTAGCAATTAAACTGCCTTTTATAATGCTTGGTTCATCATATTAATATCTTCTAGGGAAATGATCTTAATATACAGCTGAGTGTCATCTGCATACATGGGGAAGGAGATGTTAGCCTGATGTAATATTTGGGTTAAGGGTTAAATATAGAGATTAAATAGTGATGGGGATAGTGTTGAGCCTTGTGTTACTCCTAATAAGTTAAGGGCTAGATTTTGATTCACCAAAAATGTTAGCATTCTGTTATTTATGATGGATGAAACCATTTTAGGACCGTTCCCGTCCCCGTCACACCCATCCTTTTCTCAAGTCTATTGAGTATTTTGCCATGTTTAATAGTGTTGAAAGCAGATGAGAGGTCAAGCAACACAAGTAGACATGTTTCATTACGGTCTAATGTGAGTAGGGCATCATCTACTATAGGTAGAAATACTGTTTCGGTGTTGTACCCAAGTCTGAAACCTGATTGGCAGATGTCTAGTAGCATGAATTCCATAATGTGTTGGTTCAGCTGACATTGAGCACATGTACTTCATAATGTTTAATATGTTTTTTTAACTTGACTAACGTGGGAATGTTGATTATCGGTCGGAAATTGCTTGGGTCCAAAAGGTTTTCTGTTGGTTTTTTTTAGGCTTTGGTGACTTGGCCTGTTTTTATGCAATCCATGATGGACCCTTGCGAGAGTGATGCATTGATTATCTTAGTCAAATAGGGATGACAGTATATTTGAAAGATGACACGCAATTTGATGGGAGAGGGTCGTTTTATAGTCGATAAGGTTTTGGCAATGTCTCTGTGGTCCTAAAGTTTGAAGTAAGACTACTGGGTTTTATTTTTTGTCACTGACAGAGTAGGTTTGGTTGGAGAATTTTCAGGGGTAGTTTGATTGTCAGCGGAGCTCTGGAGCTCATTCCATATGGAAAGTAAGGTCAGTAATGGAAATGGATATAGCTGCTTAAATGTGATTTTGGTGACAAGAGAGCACATTTTGTTTATTGGCTGGTTTAATATTTCAAATAGTTTTCTCGGTCTGTTTTTGGCATAGTCAAGTTCCATTCCAAAGAAGTCTTTTTGATTTTAGGATACTTTTCTTGTAGGAGTTTCTGGACTTTCTTAGCAGTCTTACGTGAGAGGATGAAATATGTTGTCTATATTGCCATTCAATTAGTCTCACTGTTCATCTCTCTTCAGTGAAAGAACCAAGGGTTTTTGTCTTTGTCCGGTATGCTTTTGAGTTTTGGCGAAACATGGAGTTAATTATTTTTTTCATGGTGGAGTTGTAGTGTTCCATAAGTTTGTTAACATAATTCATATTGTTAGGAGGAAGAAATTCTTTCTTGCTTTGAGTTGCTAGTATCTCCAACTTTTGGATTATAGTGTCACAAAACCATTGTCTGGATTTGATTGATTGTTAAGTTGGTTTCTTTCTTGTAGGGGGTATTTGGAAGGTGATAGTATAATGGTTTGACCAATAACAAGGGTCGATTTGGATTGTTTTACCCTTTTTTTCCTTTAGAATGATCCAGTCTAGTGTTACACCTTTAGTGTCTTATATACTGTCTCTCTCTCCGCACGTCCTTTCTATCACATGTCCTCCAACCCAACAGTAATGAAAGCCCACCCGTCATACTATCATTTCCCTACAATCCATTATCACCGTGGGCCCTCACTTTGTGGTCAATAGGCACTAAACACCATCCATCGCACTTTCTTTAACACTCCAGTTACCACCATGCCTGCCTCCACAGTCCCCCACCCTCCTATGTCTCACCTCCTGAAACCTCTTGACCCAAACTCCTTCTGCATATCCTACCCACCAAACTTCTCTAGGGTGCAATGTTGTCTGTGTTGCTGGCAAGATTACTTTTGCGTAGGGAGGGACCCCTCCCAGCACAAAAACAATCATAGGAAATGTTTTTCTCATTCTATGTGTGCTGCTGAAGGCAGCATATGTGAAAAGAGTAAAAAACAAGGAGCAATGTAAATACTTGTCCTTGTTACGCCTGTGTTGGGAAGGCATTACTTTTGGCACTCCCACAGATTTACGCTATGTTGTCAATCCTGGGCAGTATCAAAAAACATTGGTGTTGCATGGGAACACCCACAGCAACACCAATGAAACACCTCTTCCATGCAGAGTGAGGCATTACCTTACTCCATATTTACAAGACCATGAAAAGCCACACCAGGTGCCTTTGAGTAGCCTTGGAAATATGGGTCAGCACGCCACATCACAAAAGTGACAATCCAGTGGCATAAAAGCATCACAGGAGCATTGTAAATATGGCCCTAGATTTACTAAATTTACACACAATGGAGCACAGCAGCCAAAAATGCTGAGCTAAGTTTTATGAGAAGGAAAAAGCAGGAGAGTGCCATATCTACAGAGCTATTAATCTCTCCTCTTCGTAGCTCTGGCGCATCATTTTACAGCTAAGCACCATGCACACACCTTTGAGTCAGTGCAAGTGTGTGTGCATGAGTGTAGCATAGGTTTCGTACCTAAGGGATCCTTACAAAAATGTTATCTAGACATCTTTTTAAACGTGTCCTACTTTATATGTGTGCTGTACAGAGCAGCACACATGCAAAGTCAGAAAATAAAGGAGAAATGTAAACATCTCTCTTTTTAATGCATGGTTTCAATTAGCAATAATTTTTTTAACCATGTCTCAAATTATTAGTAGATTAGATTTTGCTTCAAAAAGCATGGGCGGTTGCTTTGGAACCCCAATGTACCACTCTTGTAATGCCCCCTTGATGCTAAGCAACACAAACCAGACCATTACTCTATGTTACTTTTAGGCAATTTTCAGTGCAAAAAAAGTTTTGCTCCGGAAATTAAATAACAAAAAAACATTTTGTGCTGTTTTCCAGCAACTTTGGTACACAAATACTGCACAATCAATCAATCAATCACAACATTTGTAAAGCGCACTACTCACCCGTGAGGATTTCAAGGGGGATGCCGCTACTGCTCGAATAGCTAGGTCTTGAGTAGTCTTCTGAAGGTTAGTAGGTCCTGGGTCTACAGTGGGGGATGGGGAGGGTGTTCCAGGTCTTGGCGGCGAGATGGGAGAATGATCTGTCTCTGGAGGTTGCTCTGCGGTTGCTGAGGACGGTGGCGAGGGCGAGGTTGGTGGAGCGGAGCTGGCGGTTGGGGGTGTAGAAGCTGAGTTGTCTGTTGAGGTATGCTGGTCCGGTGTTGTGGAGTGACTTGTGTGCATAGGTGAGGAGCTTGAAGCTGATCCTTTTGTTGACGGTGAGCCAGTGCAGATCTCCCAGGTGGGGTGTGTGGTGTGATGTGGCTGCGGCAATGTTGAGGATCAGACATGCAGAGGCGTTTTGAATGCATTGAAGTTGTTTCAGGAGTTTGGCCGAGGCTCCTGCATAGAGGGCGTTTCGGTAGTCCTACCTGCAGCTAACAAGGGCCTGGGTGACCATTCTTCTTGCTTCATTAGGGATCCACCTGAAGATCTTGTGGAGCATGCAGAGGGTGTTGAAGCAGGAGGATGAGATGGGATTAACCTGCTTTTTTATGGAGAGTGTAGAGGAGAAGATGAACCCCAGGTTGCGTGTGTGGTCAGTGGGTGTTGGAGCTGATCCCAATGTGGTCGGCTAACAGGTGTCATCCCAGGCCGAGGGGATGGAGCCAAAGATGAGGACGTCTGTCTTGTCCAGTTTAGCTTCAGTCGGTTATTCTTCCACTTGGCAACGACTTTCATTCCTTCGTGGAGGTTGGTTTTGGCGGTGAGGGGGTCCTTGATGAGGGAGAGGACTAGCTGGGTGTCATCGGCGTAGGAAATGATGTTGAGGTCATGCAGTCGGGCGAAGCGGGCGAGCGGTGCCATGTGGATGTTGTAACAATGTCAGACTGAGGGATGAGCCCTGGGGTATGCCGCAGATGATCTCGGTGGCTTAGGAACAAAAAGGGGGGAGGTGGACTCTCTGGGTTCTGCCGATGAGGAAGGAGGTGGTCCATTCGAGAGCCTTGTCTCGGATCCCAGCGTCCTGGATGCGTGTGGATAGGGTGTGGTGGCAGACAGTGTCGAAGGCAGCTGTCAGGTCCAGGAGGATGAGGGCCGCGGTTTCTCCATTGTCCAGCAGGAACCTGATGTCCTTGGTGGCGGCAATGAAGGCAGTTTGGGTGCTGTGGTTGCTGCGGAACCCAGCCTGGGTTAGGTCCAGGATGCTGTTCTCCTCAAGGTAGTGGGTCAGTTGTCTGTTGACGGTCTTCTCAATTAACTTTGCCGGGAACTGGAGCAGGGAAATAGGCTGGAAGTTCTTGAGGTCCTTGGGGTCTGGCTTGGAATTTTTGAGTAGGGCGTTGATCTCAGCGCGCTTCCATCTCTCCGGTAAGGTCATTTTGTCGAAGGAAATGTTGATGGCGTTCCAGAGATGGGGTGCGATGGTGGTGCTGGCTTTGTTGAAGATGTTTTGTGGGCAGGGTTCTGGCGGAGATCCGGAGAGGATGGTATTCATGATTTGGGTAGTGTTGTTATTATTTATTTTGGTCCAGGAGAGCAGGGAAATGGTGCGGGTGGTAGCCGTGGGAGTGGTGGGCTCGGTGGTCGGGTTGGTCATGATGTTGAAGCTGTTGTGGATTTCTGCGATCTTTCAATGGAAGAAGGTGGCAAGGGAGTCGCAAAGGTCTTGCGAAGGTGCAATATCATTGGTGTTGGAGGTGGGGTTGGAGAGTTCCATCATGATGTTGAAGAGCTTTTTGCTGTTGTGTGCATTGTCGTTTAGGTGGTCTTTGAAGAATGACATTTTGGCAGATCTGATGAGGTGATGGTGTCTGCGGGTGGTGTTCTTATGGGCTGCGTAGCAGCTGTTATCTGTTCACGGTGCAATTTCTTCTCTAGCTTTTGGCAGGTTTTCTTGGAAACCTGGAGGTCCTCAGTGAACCAGCAGGCTTTCTTGCTAATGTGTCTGCTGGAGGGTTCCTTGATTGGGGCGCAGTCGTTGTTCCATTGTCTGAGGTTGCGGGCAGCAGTGTCGAGGCCGGTAGGGTCGGTGAGTGGGCTCTGGGTGAGGGTGGTGTTTAGCTGGTCTTTGGTGACTCTGCTCCAGCAGCAGCGGGGGCTCTGTTGGGTGCAATGGTGCATGGGGGGTTTCCAGAAGGTGAAGTGGATACAGGGATGGTCATTCCACTAGAGTTCGGTGGTGTGGTTGAAGGAGACATGGGAGCTTGCAGAGAAGATGGGGTCCAGTGTGTGGCTGGCAGAGTGGGTGGGTGTTGTGACGAATTACCTGAGTCCAAGGTTGGTGAGGTTGTTGGTCAGGGTGGTGGAGTTGGTGTCATTGTTTTTCTCGAGGTGGAAATTCAGGTCCCCGAGAAGGATGTAGCCTGTGTAGGTGAGGCCGTGCATGCTGACAAAGTCGGCTATGGAGTCGCTGAACTGTGGTCGGGGTCTGGGAAGTCTGTAGACGAAAGTTCCTCTGAGGGTGGTGTTGTAATTGGTGTGGATCTGGAAGTGCAGGTGTTCGGCAGTGCTAAGGGCGTCGTCGGTGTTGGTCAAGACTCTGAGAGTGTTCCTGTGGATGATGGCGATTTCTCCTCCTATTCTGTTGGTGTGGTCCCAGCAGGTGATCTTGTAGCCATCTGGGATGGCTATGGCGATGTCGGGTGCCGAGGAGGGGTTCAGCCAGGTCTCCGCTAGGAAGGTGATGTCTGGGGAGGTTCAGTTAAGTAGGTCCCAGAGTTTAACTGCGTGTTTGCGGGTGGAGCAGGTGTTGAGCAGAATGCATCTGAGGTGGTTGTGTTCTTTCCCAGTGAGTGGATTTGCGGATCGGATGCTGGTGAAGCTGCAGTTCCGGCAGGAGAAGGGTCCTTCTGTATATTTCAGGGCAGCCAGGAAGCAGGTATGTGGTCTTCTGGTGTTGAGTGTGTGGAGAGTGCTGGCCTCGTAGCGGAGTCAGGCATTGTGGTGTTTTGCGGGGCCAGGGGTTCTGGCACTGGGTGCAGTCCAGAGCCGAACAAGAGCAGACAGGCTACCCTTTGGTGCACCAGCGGCACGCCCGCTGTGTGCAGCCGCACATAGGCTGCCATATAAGGGGAGGTGGGAGGGAGGAGCAGCTGGGAGGCGGGAGCGGGATGGCGATTGGACGAGCAGGGGGGCGGGCCAAAGGGGATGCAGCTTTGGGATAAATGGGCAGAAAAGGCAACAGAAGGGCACAGTAAAATAAGGGACAGAAACGGGGGCATAAAACAGAATGAAAACACACAGAATGGGACACAGTAAAAGACAACTTAGTAAAGGAGGCAAAGAGGCAAGAGTCACAATTACAGCAAGGCAACAGGCACATAACCTATGTCCTACCACTGGCCTCGAACTTCAGCCAGCGGTAGCAGCAGGCTTGGAGGGGTCTGACACACAGGTGGTGCTGTGCGACGTGGTGAGTGACCTGCCCGGAAACAGGGTCAAGGGTCACAACATGTTTACAAATCTGGTCCTGAGTGTATTGTGTGCAACTTATGGTTTTTGGAGGATGAATGTGATATACTTTGGAGCTTAGCTTAGAAGAAACCCCATGCTTGAAGATGAAAGCTGGGTGTCCTTTAGAGAAGCCGACATCAATGTAAAATGCCTCTTCCTAAATGCCTAACACGCATCCTATTGCACAACTCAAAAGACTGATGGGTAAGTGTAAAGAGCTCATACTTGTCCTCCAAAAGTTTTACAGGGCTTAAAGCCCAGGCACTTATGTGGTGATATTATTTGGTTGACTTCTGTTCTAATGAGAAGGATCGGTTTGCAGAATGTGTGAATTCAGAAACTCTGCAATGAGGAAATCAGCATTGATACTCACTGCATCATGACTTCATTGACCAGGCTGCCTTCACTTGCCGAATAGTGCATGACATAACAAATGTAGAATTAGATGGGGCGCCAGGGCCCAATGGGCTTCCACAGACACTATATAAAGAAGACATGTCTTCCTGGGGTGAGCAGTTAACAATATTAGTTGACTACTGCAATAGGGCCTCACGGATACCACACTCATGATGGAGTGCCTTAGAACATCCCATCTATAAAGGAAGCACAAGATCAGATGCACAAAAATTAAAGGTTATTAGCCCTCCTTGACAATGATGCTAAATACCATGCCAGTTTACCACTGGACGACCAATTGTCATGGGTGAAATTAAATTGGTTAATTCCCTTTAATCAAATGAGTTTACTGGCTAAATCAGGGACACAAACTAACCGTACGACAATATGAGTATTAACGGATAAAGCAACAGTCTCTGAATCTGTCATTCACTGTTGCTTTGTCAACTTCAAGCCGCCATTTGATCGACTTCCAAGGGCTTCCTTGTTGTATAAGTTACAGTGATATGGTATACCTCTGACCCACTTAGAGGCCATAGTCCAGCCACATTTTACATGGATTTGAAACTAAACTGGAGAAAGGAGTTCACATTTCCAGGAAAATAATGACATCATGAGGAGTGAAACAGGGGTGCGTACTAGCCCCCTTGCTTTTAACTTATTTATTGAAGATTTAGTGCAGTCAATCGATGTCATTAACAATCACACCCCAAAAATAGCAGGCACCCAGTTCAGTAATCTGCGGTGTGCTGATGACCTTGCCCTGTTCAGTTATATAAGGCTAGGCCCTCAGCGGCGTCTTGATCAGCTGTGTATTTATAAAACTGCCAATCAATTGGAGGTGAACTTGACCAAACTAAAGGTTGTAACATAGAGGCTGAAAAAATATCAGGGAGGAGGATGGTCCTAGGGTTGCAAAAGTATACTGACAGAACATTCTTGCAAGTACCAAAGGGTGCACATCAACCCTAGGTGATGCTTCATGAAACTAGAAGAAAAGAAGAAGAGGTCGAGAGAAAAAAGCCCTGATGCTTCAGATGACGCTTTCAAAATTAGCGAAACAGTTACTGGGCCCGAGTCTGTCTCCACTAATAGCTGTTATGAGGGTCAAAATCCTTCCCTCTTTAACCTATGGCTGCGAAAGTATGCTAGAAAAAGACATCAGCATGTTGAATACACATACTGCTACGAGCTATAAGTGAGTGTTTTGACTACTGTAATCTTTATCTCCTGCCCACGTCAGGCTCAACCTTCCAGACCAATGGGTGGCAGAGTCTGGTGCTTATCTCAACCTGTGCAATAAGTTATGAAGGGCCAGAGCTGGTAGCCTTGAGGCATTACTATGGTCCACAATATACCACAAACGGACATGTCAAGCACATAGGGCCTCATTTATGAAAAGTGAAGCATCACGCGTGAAAGCACCGATGCGTCACTTTTCATCGCACCCTCCTTGGGACATGCTGGATGCGTCATATTTACAGTATGATGCATCATGTTGCAAGGAGTCACAGATACATCAGTATTTCTGACATATCTGTAGGCGCAAAATGACGCATTGCTGGAGTGTCTCACGAAAGTGACGCAACTCCATCAATGGGTTATTTCACATGCGAAGTCCTATTTCAAATTTGCGTGCATCAGTCTTACACCTGTTGACAGGTAGGCATAAGATATTCATTGATTTCACTGACTCACTCCTATGAGGCTTACTAGCATCAGAACGCCCACCCTGCATACATTATACCAAGCGCAGTTATAATGTGGCGCAGGGGTTTACAAAGTGACGCATCTAACTAGATGCGTCACTTGCAAATATGAAGCCACATGGCACATTTTTTAACCTGCTGGTGTGTCACAAAAAGTGGCGCACCATTGGCGCAAAAGTGGCGCAATGACTCATAAATAAGCCTCATAGTCGGTTTCTAGAAGACTGTCTGCAGCTCCTGGAAGCAAAAGATCTTTGGGACAGTAACCCAATCCAAAACCATTTCAAAATCAGTATAAGAAAGTGCATTCTCCACTGGTCATTTCACTCGGACAGGGCACAATTCGAGAAACGCAGACATGCCAGGTCAATCAACACTGGGTATGGACCAGCCACCACAACATCATATTTTTATTGCATGTAGGCCGTCCACTGAAGGACAAGATTTATGGCCAGCAGGCTAGAGGAGTCGATTTTGTTAAACATCCAGCCAGATAGCATCGTCCAAGTGAGAACACAACCTGCAGAGGCTGTGGCAGATGTAAGAAATCATTTGAACATGTTGTATGCCTTTGCCCAGCCCTGCTGAATGAACACAGGGCTAGACTATTAAGAGAAAGGAACAAACTAGGAGTTTGTACCTGTGGGCAGTCAAATATTGCCTTCTTAAATCCAGAAAACCATGTGGTGAATATCTTGTTGAACGCGTTTGTCACAACTGCAGTCAGCGTGTTCCGGAATGTTGGTTCCTGTACACCCCTCTGATTTAACAGTTACAAGTGACCAGTTGCATCTAACAAACAGATCGGTTTTTTAGATCACTTCAAAAGCGAGGATGCCTGCCCAAGGACAATTTTCCTGGGATTGAAGGCGACTTTACTCTGATTCTGCATCTCAAAAGCCCTCAGATTTGTTGGTAATTAGGAACATTTTACAGCAGCTCAGGCACCGTCAGTCAGAGGGGACACACTCAAAGAACTGGATCTGTATCTAATACTTGTGTCATCTCCAAAGAATGACATTTAGCAGAAGTTTTCAGCCAGCTAACTTAACTTTTGATCCTGACGCTCTACATTTATTTGAGCAGAAAATCAGCTAGATTCATCATAGTCCCGTTTTGCGAGTTCTTAATAGCGATTATTAAGGAATCGCTATTAAGGACTTGCAAAACGGGATTCATGTAGGAATCGCTAAATAAATTGCGATTCCTACACATCCCTTATTTGGATTAGCTAATTGCTAATCGCAAATAAGCACCCCTGAAATGTAATCTACATTGGTGTTGCGCACACACATGTCCAAAGGACATGTGTGTGTGTAACATGCAACTTAGAAAAATGTATTTAAATGCATTTTTCTAAGTTTTCGCTTTTTACCACGAGGTTTGACCTCGCGGTAAATAGCGGCCCAAAATTGCAATTTCGCAATTTTGAAATGGTTCATGAATTGCATTTAAGGAATCTCAAATAGAGATTCCTTAAATGCAATTCCTCGCAAATGTGTGAATTCTTTATTAGCGAATTTTGCATTTGGGATGATGAATCCCAAATGCTAAAATTGCACTCGCAAAGGGCCAGATTCTCAGAATCTGGCCCTTTGTGAGCGCAATGAAGCTTGATGAATCTGGCCGATAGTCTATTACTACACTCGCAATTTACTGAACATTCGTGCTGCTTTGATTTATAAATAACCTGCTGCATCTCCTGTGTAGGTTAAGTGATAACCATGGTCCACTGTCTCTATGTATTTCTACTTGACATGAACTTGTGCAGCTTTAAACTTAGAAAAATTATTGGAAATCTAAATGCAGCTGGTCAAGGGTAATCTTAGCTCGTTTTTATAGCCTACATCTGCAAAATTAGCTGTTTTGATGCACGTGCACTTCATTGAAACTTGTGCTGCTGTAAGTTAAGAATAACTGGCTGCTTTCATCTATAACTAAGCTGTGCTATAACAATCATTGAAAATCTCCATGCAGCTGATAACAGGTAATCTTAGTTCGTTTCTTTCATAGCCGATTACTTGTAAAATTAGTTGTTTAAATGCACCTGAACTTAATTGAAACTATATCCTGCTGACATTTAGGAATAACTTACTGCTTTCATTTATAATTAAACCACTTGACCAGCTGCATCACTTCATTTGCATTTTAACTATTCTCTGTGCTGTATTAAACAAAGTAATCTCCCCCGATATTCTTACATAGCTCACCAATGTGGTAACACCAGCCCATTTTCTTCACAGTCGTTTATACAATTTTTTTAATGAAAGACCTTGATATTTGGTTAACTCATAAGAATCTGACCATGTATAGTTTTATAAGAGAAATAACTAGCTCTCCATATGTAGTCGACAAAAGCGGTAACAGCAGTATGAGTCTTTAATTATCCAAAATATGTAATTATTTTACAATGCTTGAATTTTACTTCTGTGTAACTTGTAAGAATTTGGCCATTTTTAATTGTATCTGCTATTTTACACTGTGGAAGAATGGCATTGCCCTTATTGTGGTAATTTAGCAATAATTAGGTTAAGCATTAGCAGAAGACATCTTGTATTTAGAGACTATCTTGTCCACTTAGAGAATCCTTTTTGTATTTCTGTCGGCTATTTTGTTTGCCACGTTTCTCTGTCCTACCTTCCTGTCAACTAGATTGGATTATTTGTATAGCGCCTATCACCGCCTGCTCTTGAAATCTGCCTAGAGACAAGATATGTTTAGTCTCTTCTGCTTAGCACATGCTCAGTTGAGCATGCAGCTGTCTCCAACTTGTAACTGTCAAAATGTGTTCACCAGAATTAGCTGACTGTCAGCCCTTCCCACTTGTTGCTAGCAGACTCTCTGTATGACCTTATATGTATTTGAAACCAACACTCTGTGCCTTGTACCGCCTTCATTTCAGCCCCTGTGTGAGGCTCCTTCTAGTAAATGTGCTACCTCATACTAGACCGAAGGATGTTGTGTGAATGTAGTTCCACCTCATGAGGTTTAATAAACTCAGTTTTTTCTATCCCAGGTTCTGTGCCAAATTCTTTCTATTAGTCTAAGGACTCTGTGTAGAGAAGGGCGAATCCCTAGCACTGGTAGGCCTGGCTGAGGCTTGCCACCACATTATGACATGCAGAGTGATGCAAGAGCAACACACGCCTTTAGAGAGATTTCAATGCCAACAGAGCTGCCTTGTGCATGGAATGCCCAGAAAAGGCATTCCATGGGTTGAGTTTAGAGGTTCGAAAAATTGCATCTATGGATTTTGGAACATTCCCAGATTTATTACTAGTAATAAAAATGGGAATGTGTCAAAAAGCTTTGTCATCTCAGGCAAAGGGCAACAAGGAGAAATATCAGTATTTTTCCATTTATTTTTTCTCTTTTTAAGTTTACTTTATTTTTCAGCCAAAGCAGAAAGAGGAAAAGGCCTCTAAGGACTGTTTTCACACAGGAAAGTGTTCCTTCCCCCCCAGAACAATCCTGACTGCAACATGTGCACCCTTGCATCATAGTGCAGCTGGGATCTTGAACACATTTCATTGTGTGAAAATGATTTTCCAATGGAGATCATCTCCCTTTTGTTCACTCTTCTTCTCTTCATTAATTGTTAACCCAGCAGTTTCTAAACTAGTGTATTCATTTAAAGTTCACAGTCACTCCCTTTTTTTTTACCAAACAAGAATTAAAGCAATTCTTTACTGAATGAAAACACTTTCCTTTTTGAGTCCTGATCTATATGATCTTGCAAACAGAATCCCAAAACCTAGCTTTTTATTGATACATAAAACCTACATGGCTTGACAAATTACTATACTAACTTGATTTCTCATGAAACTGATACTGATATTATAAATTTAATTTCACAAGTGTTGTGGCTTCTTCTAAACAACTGAGCATATTTCTAATTTTGTTACTCTTGCTTTATGATCTTGCCACACCTGGGGGTATCCTAGGGGTTAGAGCAGGTACTGCTTCACTGGCGGCTTAATCTTCTAAATTGTACATTTTTGTCTGCTTGTTTCTGTAAATAAATAGTAACTCTTCGCCGATATTGTGCAACAGAATTAGTAGCCTCTTCATGTTCAGGTTATATAACAGCCAGAATGGACCTGACCTGACCTGGTCAGAGCCGGTCGCTCCACCCGCCGCGTGGCCCACCTGCGTGTGCCCAGTCCCCGTTTGCTGCCGCCACTGTCGGTAACTACTACTTGGATCGTCTTTTGTTGCATTTTGCCGCATTTTACTGTATTGTGCCAGTATTCTGTTTTGTGCCAGTACTCCGTTTCTCCCGCTGTTGTGCCCCGATTTCTCTGTTGTACCCCTGACCTTTGTCCGCTCCATCGCCGCTTTCCTCCCGTTGTTGTGCCCCTGACTGCTTGCCTGCCCCCTGTGTGCCACTGTTGTGCCCCTGTTTGGTTTCTTCTCTCCGTTCCTCTGCTGACCCACCCCACTCCCCGCCGCTGCTCCCCCGCGGCCCCACCCCGCTCCTTCAGCCTCACCTCGCATCGCTCCCCTCCCCACTCGCCACCCCGCTCCCAGCTGCTCCTCCCTCCCACTGAGCTCGTAAGGTGGTGTCCGCGAGGCGGGGAGCTGTGACTGAGGTTCCGTGACGCTTTGAACCCGTGTTTTCAATATTGTCGGAAATACATAATATTGGTATCAGCGAACCGCAAATGATCCATTTAGCATATCCTGGTGTTTTCGCCACGCTACGAACAAGAGTACTCCTTTTATAAACACATTTCTGATCTACCCACGGCATCCATCTTAGATCATGGCCGCCATTTTGTGTTTCTTGCCCTCACATATGCAATAGCCTCTGATCACTTCATTTCGATTAAGGACACGTAGCCTTAGCCGGAGATTCACCTCTTTCATGACACGTGCACCTTAAACCAGATCACGCTGTAGCTGCATGACTCGACAAAGACTGCCTCCTCTGCCCGAGGCCAGTCCTGTCAAACTGGTCTTCGTGTCCATTGTCCTGATCACAATTAGGCGGCCGAAGCCGGTAGCCTTGCCCATTTACAACCCACAAACATCCCTTATCCTGCTTTTCTATCTTCTACACCTGGCTCTGCTCCTTTCCTTCTGGGCCTTTATTAGGGGGAGGTAACGAAATTTACGATGAGGCGGTCCGGGTCCTGAATGAAAAGTTGACATAAGATGATGATGGAAAAGTGGGAACCCCTCGTTCGTAATGTTTTGACATCAGATATTGTCGACGATTCCTGTGTACGCCAAATATTTATTGTTTATGACACAAAGGTTTGGGAATGTACTAGCATGTAAAGAATTCGCCTGAAGGCCAAAATTTAGTATATAAGGAGCAACCCACTTTGTACAAATCGAACAGGCTCCTGGTTACTGCCCATGCGTAGTTTCTGTGACTTCTGTGTCCCTGCAGTAATAAACCTTTGGTCTTTGACGCCACCATCGAGAAGCCCGTGTTTCTGTTCATTTGTGCACCAAGGCAGGTGGAACTCCGGGGTCTTTGGGTGTTGTTCCCTGACACCTCTGGACGGAACCAAAAAAGTCCAGAACTCCAATTGGCGCCCAACGTGGGGCGACGTCATTCGGTACCGGTCCAAAAGCCTGAAGAGTTCGAGAAGCTTCGTGTGAAGATTCCTGAGGGAGGCGCCCAACTTCATCGATCCCGGCATATCGCAAAAGTGGCCCGACGTTCTCTTCCACGAGGGTTCCCGTTCAGGACGGCTGCAGTGGGCCGTTGCCTTGACCGTCGCCCTGTCTTGGACCCGAGGTGCAGTCCTTAGTACAGCGAAACGTGACGGGTTTCTCCTTGGTGACGTCTTCAGTGCCTCAGTTAAGTATTTAGTGATAGCTAGCTGGTTACTTCGTGAGGGTTGTAAAAATCCTTTTTGTTCTTGGTTTGGTTTGGTCTTGTAAGATTATCACTGGTTGTTCTGATTACGATAATCTATTTGGTTTAGTTTGGGTATCGATACATCAGTTCGTTTTGGTAGGCCTAAGTTCTTGGTTCGAGTGCACATATCTGGTTTGTGTTTTGTTTGTTTTGTGTTCCGGACTGAAAATGGTAAGTCGGAAAAACTGTATGTTGTCCTGTTTTAGTTGCAACAGTGACTCACGATTGGAGGACTCATGTCTGGTTCCTCCGATTGGGACTCCCTTATATGACTTGTATTGTAAATATGGTGTGGGTCCTATATCTTATAATGAGGTGTGGGTCCGATACACTAAGAAGGATGGTGTCCTTAGTTGGCCACTGCATGGTAGTTTTGAACCCGAAATTCTCGACAATCTAGAAGCGAAATTGTTTAAGAAGAAAGCCCGGCCGGCAATGTTTGATTCTTTCCGTTACTGGCGAAAAGAATCCAAACAGAGAGAAATGAAAAGGTTAAAGAAAGAACAAAAAGAGCAAGAAGAGTTGACTCTAGAACAAGCAACTAAGCAGCTGCAAGTTAACGAGTGTGAGAAAGCCATAGAGGTGGCCATTAGAGAGCACAATTTAGCGATTGACAAGTGCTATCCTGCCTTGCCATCGAAAACAGCTAAGATACTGGAGGATTCTGAAAACGATCCTCTGCTATCTTATTTGTTACGGTCACCTCCACCGTATGCACAAGGTGCTACGGCTCCACCTTTACCAAATGTACAATTGCCGGTTGCTGGACAACCTGGTGTTCCTGCTCCTGTCCCTCAGAATCAGGTTCCTGTACCTCCTGTGGTCAATGTAAATGTTCCTACGGCTCCTCCTCCTCCTGGATTGCCGACTTCTATACCTGTCTCCGTCTCGCTCACACCTACTGTTCCACAAACTATCTTCCTTGATACTTCTACTGTTCCGTTATCTGTTCCTACCTCTACTGTGTTTTCTGCATCTGCGAGTGTGTTGACTCCACTTTCTGTTCGTCGGAGAATCACTGATTCTGTGTCTAATATACTGTCTCCTTTCTATAAAACCTTAATTAAGACTCCTACTTCCGACTCTGTTCAGAGACGTAGTCAGTTTCCGAGTACTGAGGAACGGGAAATTTTAGATTCCAAGGCTCTCAGATGGATTTCGAAGAGTAGGAGATATAGTACGAGAGATGTGCTAGACACGTTTATGCAGTGGAAAGAACCAACGCAACGGTATGTCTTTGACGAGATGTGCTCGTTGTTACGTGAGGAGATAGAAGAAGACGATGTTGAATCAAATCTAGAAGACTTAATTAAGGTTCAGAAAGAGTTTGCTGCAGGAATGATAGTGGGTGATAATATAAAAGAAGCGATGGAACTGATTTTAAGTTTTAGGAATGATCCATCACTTCGTTCACCGAGAGATTTAGAGAAAAGCAAGACAAAGTTAAGTCGCCAATATCCAATGAGGGAGGTTCCTCCAATTTGGCGCGAAGCTGTGCAAGCTGACGCACCGAATAATATTGCAGCCGCTCCGGCCCAATTCCAAAGAGTATGGATACACATTCCGTGGAAGCGAGCTGAAGTGTTAGCAGTGAAGCAGGCCTTGCCAGATCCACGTAAGAATCCTGCTGGATATTACAAGGAATTAACACAGACAGTAGAGGCTTGTATAATGAACTTAGCAGACATCGATATGTTATTTGGCAACGTAGTTCCGCAACCAGTGTGGGCTAAAATTCGTAGAGAGGATCATCAAGTTGCCTTAGGTGGTGACTGGGCAGCTATCACTGCAGCGGATGGTCAGCAAGTAGGTGGTGCAAAACCCGAACCCCTAATTGCTAACCTTCCAGGTAGAATAATTGATCTAATGAAGACTCTGATGCCCGCATTGCGTGTTAATTGGGACAAGTTATCAGCATGCAGGCAGAAGAAAGACGAAAGTGTCTCCGACTTCTTCACGAGGTTTGAAGAGACTTTTGTAGATCATAGTGGTCAGGACATGAGCACAGAAGGAGGGCAAAGACTGTTTGTCGATAAATTTGTGCATAATTTGTTACCTGAATTATGCAATAAATTAAAAGATTCAGAGAGTGCGTGGGCTGTATCCACAACTGCGCAAATACTTGCGACTGCACAGTACTACGAAAACAGGGATAAAGAGGAAAAGGAGAAATCAGAGAAGAAAACGAAAGATTTAAAGACTAAAGTTCTTTTGCAGCAGGCGTATCCGCCTCGCACGAATCAGACTAATATGCAACAGGGTTCGTATCAAAGGACAGATTATAGTACATCGAGACCTCAATATCAGTGGAACCAATGTGCATACTGTAAGAAAGAGGGTCACTACAAAAATGAATGTCCAATCTTAGCGCAAAATAATGCAGCAGCAGCTCAGAGAGGTCGTGGTGGTTTTGTGCAAAATTCTAGAGGTCGAGGGCGAGGTGCTATGCCTCCACAAACGAATGATCGTCCTCCAAATCACTTTGATCAACGAAATGGACAGTCTACTCAGCAAAATAGATCTCAACAATATCTTGTTGAAGACTATTGTGAAGTGGATGAGGGATTTCAGCAAAATGGGTACTAGGACAGCCATGGACAGAGAGAGGGAGTAGTATCAGTTCCAGTGGATCAGAGTGGGCCTTATGTCGCAGTAGCAACATCAGGTGTAGTCGAACCGTTTCTGTTGGATACTGGTGCCGCAAGAAGTTCTATCATTCATGCGAAACTCCCTGGCGCACCTTTGTCTGGCTCAACAAATGTTTCTGTAGGTTTTTCAGGCGCCCCTGTTTATAACCCGATATCTGGTCCTTTGTCTATTTCTGTTGGACCGTGTCACTTGAAAGCACCTCTGATTTTGACAACAGGTTGTAATGAAAATCTGCTTGGTTTAGATTTGTTAAAACGACTATATTCGACATTGTACTGTTCTCCGGAAGGAGTACAGCTTACCTTGGGTAAAAATATCACCTCTCCGATGTACTTGTCAACGGATGCACTCCCGCCAGAACTACGTTCACTCCCTGATTCTCTTTGGGCAACTGGTCCTAATGACGTAGGCCTTTTGGAAATACCACCATATGTAGTAACTTTGAAAGCAAATGTAAAATTTCCAAGAATTCCTCAATACAAAATATCTAGTGAAGGTGAGCGTGCACTTTTATTGATTGTGCAAGATTTGATTAAGAAAGGTGTGGTTGAAGAAACGAGAGGAAATGTCTGTAACAGTCCTGTACTACCGATTTTGAAACGAACTGATCCTACAAAGCCTCCAGTTTATAGGTTTGTTATCGACCTTAGAGAAGTTAATAAGATTGTAATTCCGCAGTTCCCTGTAGTTCCAGACATTACTGCCTTGTTAACACTGATTCCTGCTACAGCCACTTGGTTCTCAGTCATTGATTTGAAAAATGCCTTTTTCAGCATTCCAATAGCCGAGGAAAGCAGAGATATTTTTGGCTTCTGTCTAGGAGGTCGAAGTTTCAGATTTAAACGCGCTCCACAAGGCTATTGTGAGAGCCCATCTATTTACAGTCAAGCATTAAAAAGCCAGTTAGATTCTTTTGTCCTTCCTCCAGGTTCTGCTCTAGTACAGTATGTAGACAATCTTCTAGTGGCTGCCGATGACAAGGAAACTTGCAAAGCAGCTACGATTTCGTTATTGCATCATTTGTCTAATTTGAATCACAAGGTGTCACCTTCGAAAATGCAATACTGCTGCCAAGAAGTGACCTACCTAGGTCATCTCTTGTCAAAGGAGGGAAGAAAGTTGACCCCAGAGAGAATAAAAGCAATTACGCAAATGAGTGTTCCTCGCACGCAGAGAGAAGTGCGTGCCTTTCTAGGTATTACCTCTTACTGTAGACAGTGGATCCCAAATTTTTCTCTTTTAGCAAAACCGTTGGTAGCTTTGACTGGGAAAAATGTTCCGAGTCCAGTGCCATGGTCTGATGAATGTCAAGAGAGTTTTACTGAATTACGAAAAGCATTGTGTTCAGCTCCTGTATTGGGTACACCTGATTACAGTAAACCATTCACACTCTATGTTCACGAGAGAGAAGGTTGCGCGTTGAGTGTTCTGACACAGAAGTTTGGTGATAAACAACGCCCTTGTGCGTATTTTTCATCAACATTAGATCCGGTAGCTAGAGCGTTGCCTAGTTGTTTGAGAGCTACAGCGGCAGCTGCGGCTTCCATTCGACAATCTGCTGGTTTGGTGATGAACAACATGCTAGTGGTCATGGTTCCTCATGCGGTGGATACACTCATGAATCGAACGAAGACACAACACCTTACCAGTGCGAGACTATCTGGTTACGAGCTGACATTACTAGCAAGTCATATTCAGATCAAAAGATGTAATGTATTGAATCCAGCAACGCTGTTGCCGACTGATCAAGAGTCGAGTGATTCCGAGCCACATGATTGTTGTTTTAAAACGGAGGAAGAGACAAAAGGACGCATTGACTTAAAGGATACTCCGTTATCCGATCCAGATGGCACGCTGTATGTGGACGGGTCATGTTTTAAGTTGGAGAATGGTGATGTGACTGCTGCTTACGCGGTAACGACTTTGAGGACGATTGTGGAGACTGCAAGAGTGAGTCAGAATTCTGCCCAAGCTGCAGAACTAATAGCTCTAACAAGAGCGTGTGTTTTAGCTAAGGGAAAGAGAGTGAATGTCTTTACAGATAGTCAGTACGCATTTGGCGTGGCCCATAGTTTTGGCCGTTTGTGGAGAGAAAGAGGTTTCATTACGTCCCATGGGACTAAGATCCAACATGGTCAGCTAGTTAACGACTTGTTGGAATCTCTAACCTTACCGACTGAAGTTGCGATTGTAAAGTGCAGTGCTCATAAAGCAATCACGGATGATGTTGGTCGTGGGAATGCTTTTGCTGATGAAATTGCTAAACAGACAGCTAGAGACACGATGAGTAGAATGTATGTTGCTACGTCTGCAAGATGGATTGCTGACTCTGGAATGTGTGAGGATACAATGGAAAGTGTGAAAGAGATTCAGAAAGAAGCAACTGAGGAAGAAAAACGTGTATGGAGAGAAAGTATGGGCAAGTTGGATTCGAATGGATGTTGGATTGATTTGACAGAACAGCAACGTTGGATGCTGCCTGATGCGTATGTGCTTGCAGTGGTGACAATGGCGCATGGAGTAGCGCATATAAGTTCTAAAGGAATCTGTAAGATGTTGGCTCCAGTCTGGAAGAATGATGGGATCAGTAAGTGTGCAGAGAGAGTGGTGAAAAATTGTATGGTATGCCTGATGCATAATCCTGGCAAGGGAACTCCAACTCCAGCTGGTCATTTCGCTCCTCCTTCCTGCCCCTTTGAAGTGATTCAGTTAGACTTCATTCACATGGATCGCTGTAATAATTTAAAATATGTCCTGGTGGTAGTCTGTGCATTTTCCAGGTGGATCGAAGCATATCCACTAAAGGACAATACTGCCCTATCAACTGCCAAGATTCTTCTCAAAGAATATTTCCCTAGGTATGGAATGCCACGGATTGTATGGTCAGATAACGGAAGTGAGTTTATAGGGAAAGTTATGCAGAGTGTGTGTGCCGGCCTAGGTCTGAAACAAAAATTCCACAGTGCGAACCATCCCCAGTCTGCTGGTTTAGTGGAGGGTTACAATGGCACCCTCAAGTTGAAACTAGCTAAAATACAAGCATCCACAGGTTTAGCCTGGCCAGACGCACTTCCTTTGGCTTTGTTATCAACGAGAGCAACTGTACATTCTAGAGTGGGGCTTAGCCCCTACGAAATAGTTTTTGGCCGCCCGGCAAATATTTGGGGTGTGCCGAGGCCTAAAAAGTTTTGTTCTCTAGAATATCCTATGTTGATAGACTACCTTTACGACTTGACTGCTAAATTGAGTCTTATTCACCAACAGGTTTTTGATGCTTTGCCAAAGCCTCCGGAGAGTCCAGGGCATCAGCTGAAACCAGGCGAATTTGTGGTTATCAGAAACTTCGCGAGGACGAAGAACCTTCAGCCCAGATACGTCGGCCCCTTCCAAATCCTACTTGCAACGAGAACAGCGGTTCGTGTGGCTGGACGCAAGCACTGGGTGCATGCATCCCATGTAAAGCGTGTACCTTTGCCACTTCCTTACGACGACTGGATGAAGAAGGGAATTGCTTCCTCCGAATTTGAAAGCACGCCAAAATTCATCCCTTTCAGCGATGCCGAATTGATCACTGACACTCCAAGCTCTGACTCTCCTCCTGAAAAGACTCCTTTGAACACTGAACATTTGTCCCCTGCATCGGAAAGAACTCTGTCATCTGCGAACTTGAACACTGCAACAGCTACCAGTGAAACGCTATTTGCTGATCAGACAGTACCTGCGAAGCAAAGATATAATTTACGAAAACGTAAAATGGACAAATAAAGCAGGCAACTGCCTATTGTGATATTTTGAAATTTTGAACTTTTGCCTTCAGCCAGGAAGTTTGCTATTGTTTTATTGTATTTAAAATTGCCTTGCCGTCTGGGTAGCCGTAGGGTCGTGGCTGTGTGCCTAGTTGAATTTGCAGGGGTCAGACACAAGGTCGATCTTTCTGTTGGTTCTGGGAACTCCCAGGGCTGATAGAGGCATTTTCATCTACGTACACATCATCAGTGGTCGCGAGCGGATTGTAGAAGATGGAGCTTCCTGCGCTGCAACGAGAAAATGTGATTTATGTTCGCAGAAACAGACTTTATAGACTTCTTCATAGCAAATGCTTGTTGATGCAATGTGCCATTACATTCGTGATTATTTTGATAACGTTGGTGGGTGGAATCGTCTTCAGTATAAATTTAATTTCTGTGCCAGTTACTACAGTACCTCCCCTTGATCCTGTTACTTCCACTGTTTCATCTATACACTCTTTTCATTCGTTTCCTGAACATGAGCAAGCCCGACGCTCAGAGTTCATTAACAACACTTTTGTACAGCTCTTGCATCAACTCCAACTGGTAGTTAACACTACAGGCTGCTGGGTGTGTGGCTTGATACCCCACACTATGGATAAAGGTATTCCTTATCTGGTTTTGCCTTTCAGCTACAATGGATCATTTCAGGCCCTTCAAACCATCTTTGCTTATGCCCTTGAAACCTATCCTCCACGTCCACCACGTTCCACTAAATATAACTCTGCCAACAAAGCTTTAGTCCAGGGAATTATTGATATGATCAAGGACGTCAATAATACTCCATCTTACCCTAGAGACGAATTGCGAGTATATTTAAGTTGGAATACTTCAGAGTATCGCCTTAGTTTAGGAGAAAGCAAGCGTAAAAGCTCAACTCCAATCTGGGTCGTACCTCACCGAGGTCAGGTCTGTTTGCAAGGGAATGGGAGAAATCCGAGAGCTCAGCTAGGGAGGAGTGAGTGCGTAGAGACTTATGTGTTTCCGGCTAACTCTTCCCCTGCTTTTCTTACTGCTAGGGGTACCTACTTCATCTGTAGAGATAGAGCTTATACATGGTTGCCTGCCGACTTTTCAGGATCATGCTATATTGCTCGATTGTTGCCTCCGACATACACTGCTTCATCTGATTATCATAGAACCAGAGTAGCGAGAGGTGTCTTCAGCAAGGAAGATACTGCTGGTCAGGAAGCTGGTGACTTCTTCAAAGGCTTCCTTCCGTTCTGGGGGCCTATGGCCAATAGTAGAAACATACGTCAGCTAACACGGGTAGTTGAATCTACTATTACCGAAACTGCTGGTGCCCTTAGCAATCTGACAGCTGAGCTTCAGGCGGATAGACTCATGACGTTGCAAAACCGTATGGTTCTAGACGTTATCCTTGCAGATCGAGGTGGGGTATGTAGAATGATCCAATCGAGCTGCTGTGTCTTTATTCCTAATAATGCTCCAACAGTCTATGAGGCGATCTCTAAGCTACACAAGATTTCCGACTCTATTCACGTAGACAAGGGAAACTGGTCCTTCATGGAGTGGTTTTGGACTCTGATCTCAGCGTGGGGATGGAAGGTTCTAATGGTCATTGGTGTCATCTTAGTATTCCTATTCTCATGTTGCCTGATTATCCAGTGTGGTCCTGCTCTGTGTAGTCTTTGTGCTGCAACTTGTTTTAGGAAACAACCTGTGTTTGGAGAAAAGGCACGAGAAAGGATGATGATACAACAGCATGTCACTGACCTGATGAGCATAGAACTAGATTCTGACGTAGACTGAGTAATTGCCTATGTAAGGGCAAAAGGAGGGTCTGAGGTTCCGTGACGCTTTGAACCCGTGTTTTCAATATTGTCGGAAATACATAATATTGGTATCAGCGAACCGCAAATGATCCATTTAGCATATCCTGGTGTTTTCGCCACGCTACGAACAAGAGTACTCCTTTTATAAACACATTTCTGATCTACCCACGGCATCCATCTTAGATCATGGCCGCCATTTTGTGTTTCTTGCCCTCACATATGCAATAGCCTCTGATCACTTCATTTCGATTAAGGACACGTAGCCTTAGCCGGAGATTCACCTCTTTCATGACACGTGCACCTTAAACCAGATCACGCTGTAGCTGCATGACTCGACAAAGACTGCCTCCTCTGCCCGAGGCCAGTCCTGTCAAACTGGTCTTCGTGTCCATTGTCCTGATCACAATTAGGCGGCCGAAGCCGGTAGCCTTGCCCATTTACAACCCACAAACATCCCTTATCCTGCTTTTCTATCTTCTACACCTGGCTCTGCTCCTTTCCTTCTGGGCCTTTATTAGGGGGAGGTAACGAAATTTACGATGAGGCGGTCCGGGTCCTGAATGAAAAGTTGACATAAGATGATGATGGAAAAGTGGGAACCCCTCGTTCGTAATGTTTTGACATCAGATATTGTCGACGATTCCTGTGTACGCCAAATATTTATTGTTTATGACACAAAGGTTTGGGAATGTACTAGCATGTAAAGAATTCGCCTGAAGGCCAAAATTTAGTATATAAGGAGCAACCCACTTTGTACAAATCGAACAGGCTCCTGGTTACTGCCCATGCGTAGTTTCTGTGACTTCTGTGTCCCTGCAGTAATAAACCTTTGGTCTTTGACGCCACCATCGAGAAGCCCGTGTTTCTGTTCATTTGTGCACCAAGGCAGGTGGAACTCCGGGGTCTTTGGGTGTTGTTCCCTGACACCTCTGGACGGAACCAAAAAAGTCCAGAACTCCATGACCTGAACTGACCTGGTCAGAGCCGCTCGCTCCTCCCGCCGCTTGGCCCACATGCGTGTGCCCAGTTCCCGTTTGCCGCCGTCACTGCCGGTAACTACTACCTGGATCGTGTTTTGTTGCATTTTGCCCCATTTTACTGTATTGTGCCAGTATTCTGTTTTGTGCCAGTACTCGTTTCTCCCGCTGTTGTGCCCTGATTTCTCTGATGTGTCCCTGACCTTTGTCCGCTCCATCGCCGCTTTCCTCCCGTTGTTGTGCCCCTGACTGTTTGCCTGCCCCCTGTGTGCCACTGTTGTGCCCCTGTTTGGTTTCTTCTCTCTGTTCCTCCGCTGACCCACCCCGCTCCCCGCCGCTGCTCCTCTGCGGCCCCTCCCCCGATTCTTCAACCTCACCTCGCATCACTCCCCTCCCCACTCGCCACCCCACTCCCGCCTCCCAGCTGGTCCTCCCTCGCTCCGCCCCCTCCACTCTCCATTTATGGCAGAGTCCACGCGTGCGCGCAGCGTTCACGCGCAGCAGGTGCGCCAATGGTGCGCCGAAGGCGGGCCAAAGGTAAGCCGGTCTGCGCCCATCCGCGCCTGGACTGCGCCCAGTGTCGGACCCCCGGGCTCTCTTAGATGCCACCCCACCCGCCGGACGTACGACGCCGCCACCCTCAGCGCACTCAACACCGGACGCCTCCCCGGCTGCCACCAAGCCACCCCAGGAGGCACCCACGGACCCTTCACCTGCCAATCCTGCGCCTGCATCTGGACCTGCAACCCACCCACACCTGCCAAGCCAAGCACGATCAGCAATCACCTGGAGTGCATCCTGCTCAACACCCGCTCCATCCACAGACACGCCGTGGAACTATGGAACCTGCTCGACACCACATCTCCGAACCTCGCCTTCCTCACGGAGACCTGGATGAACACCTTCTCGGCACCCGACATCGCCATATCCATCCTGGATGGCTACAAGATCATCCGGAGTGACCGCGGTAACCAGACCGGAGGAGGCATCGCCATCGTCCACAAGAACACCATCCGGATCACGACCAACTCCGACGTCACCCCCACAGCTGCTGAACATCTCCATTTCCAGATACACACGGACCCCAAGACCACACTCAGAGGCACCCTCATCTACAGACCCCCAGGTCCCCGCACACAATTCAGCGAAGACATCAGCCCACACGCCCTCCCCTCCGCTGACCACATCCTCCCTGGGGACCTCAACTTCAACCTGGAGAACAACAACGACAACAACACCACCACCCTTCTGGACAACCTCGCCAACCTCGGACTCAAGCAACTGGTGAACACCCCCACCCACTACGCCGGACACACGCTTGACCCAATCTTCTCCTCCAGAAAGCACATCTCCTTCAGCCATTCCACCGGACTCCAGTGGACAGACCACAGCTGCGTCCACTTCAGCTTCAGAAAGACCACAAGTCACCACAGGTTCCCCGCAGGAACTGGAACAAGATCACCACCGAGCAGCTCACTGCATCACTGAATCAGAACCCTCCCACCAGATCAACGGACCCCAACCAAGCAACCCTCAACCTCGCACAGTGGATCACCAACTGCGCCCACAACCTTGCACCCATGAAAACCCATCCCAGCAGGCCCGGAAGCAAGAAAGCCCCGTGGTTCAACGACGACCTCAAAAACTCCAAGAAGAACTGCTGCACCCTCGAGAGTGCCTGGCGAAAGAACCCGACCACAGACAACATGACCGCCCTCAAGCACGCCACCCGCAAACACCACCAGCTGATCCACACCACCAAGAAGACAGCACTCAAGGAACGACTAGACAACAACGCACACAACAGCAAGGAGCTCTTCAGCATCGTCAAAGAGCTCTCCAACCCCAGTGCCGGAAACAACGACATCACTCCCTCACAAGACCTCTGCGACTCACTTGCCACGTTCTTCTACAGCAAGATCGGAGACATACACAACAGCTTCGGCGAACAGACCACGCACCCCACCACAGAATCGACGCCCCCCACCACCACCCTCCGCGACTGGATCCCGGTCAGCACTGAGGACACCACCCGCACGATGAACACCATCCACTCCGGAACACCAACCGACCCATGCCCCCACCAAGTCTTCAACAAGGCCGACTCCGTAATCGCACCCCAACTCCGGGACATCATCAACTGCTACTTCAACACCGCCAATTTCCCGGAGAGCTGGAACACGCCGAACTCAGCACCCTTCTGAAGAAACCATCAGCAGACCCCACCGACCTAAAGAACTACCGCCCCATTTTGCTCCTCCCGTTTCCCGCTAAAGTCATCGTGAAGACTGTCAACAAACAGCTGACCGCCTTCCTTAAGACAAACGGATCCCTCAACCACTCCCAGTCCGGCTTCCGAGCCAATCACAGCACGGAGACCGCCCTCATCGCAGCCACCGACGACATCCGTACCCTGCTTGACACCGGGGAAACAGCGGCCCTCATCCTCCTGGACCTCTCAGCAGCGTTCGATACTGTCTGCCACCGCACCCTAGTACAACGCCTCAGCAATGTCGGAATCCAAGAGAAGGCACTGGAGTGGATCATTTCGTTCCTCGCCGGAAGAACCAAGAGAGTCCGCCTCCCCCCGTTCAGATCAGAGGCCACCGAAGTCATCTGTGGTGTACCACAAAGATCATCACTCAGCCCCACCCTCTTCAACGTGTACATGAGCCCGCTCGCAGCCATCGCAAGCCAACACAGCCTCAACATCATCTCCTACGCCGACGACACCCAGCTGATCCTCTCCCTCACCAACGACCCCGCCACCGCCAGAACCAACCTGCACAAAGGGATGAAAGAAGTAGCAGAGTGGATGAAGAACAGCCGTCTGAAACTGAACTCAGACAAGACAGAAGTCCTCATCCTTGGACCATCACCATCTGCCTGGGACAACTCCTGGTGGCCCCCTGCCCTAGGCAGCGCACCCAAATCAACGGACCACGCACGCAACCTGGGCTTCATCCTGGACTCCTCCCTGTCGATGACCAGACAAGTCAACACCATTTCATCCTCGTGTTTCAACATTCTACGCATGCTTCGAAAGATCTTCCGTTGGATCCCCACCGAAACCAGGAAGATGGTCACCCAGGCACTTGTCACCAGCCGGCTGGACTACGGAAACACCCTCTACACCGGAACCACAGCCAAACTGCAGAAAAGACTCCAACACATCCAGAACGCCTCCGCACGACTCATCCTGGACATCCCCCGCCACAGCCACATCTCCGGACACCTGAAAGACCTGCACTGGCTCAGCAAAAGAATCACGTTCCGCTTCCTCACCCACGCACACAAAGCCCTCCACGACCTAGGCCCAAGGTACCTCAACGACCGCCTGACCTTCTACACTCCCACCCGCCAACTACGATCGACCTGCCACGATCTCGCCGCCGTGCCACGCATCTGAAAAGCCACCATGGGAGGAAGATCCTTCTCCTACCTGGCAGCCAAGACCTGGAACTCCCTCCCCATCCATCTTCGTCTTACTCAAGACCACCTCTCCTTCAGGAAGCAACTCAAGACCTGGCTATTCGAGCAATAATGGACCCCCCCTCCCCCAAGCGCCTTGAGACCCTCTGGGTGAGTAGTGCGCTATACAATTTCTTGATTGATTGATTGATTGATTGAACTGCTTCAATTCTTCTAGGAGATAAAATGGAAGATATTTAGTGCTAATAAAACCCTTAAAACGCATACTTTATTCTGATATAAAAGACCACTGAGCTTCTAAACACCCACTCAGAATATGCCCTTGAACTATAGATTTTGAAAGCACTTCATTTAGAGAGTTGGACAAGAAGGAACAGAAAAATGAATCTGTTAGGATGAGGCTCCAAAAAGAAGATTATCAAGCACACATTAGATCAAGAGACTGTAAGGAGATCATAATCAAGCCTGTCGACAAAGACGGAGCAATTATAATTACAAATAGGTCTTAAAAGACCTGTAGATCAAGTCAGAACTCTCTGTCGATAATATATTACCTTTAGTCACTCTCCCTAAATGTCTCAATCAAAGTTGTGTGATGTTGAGAGAATTCCCTAGAGAGAAATAATCTTTATAACGACTCATTCACAAAGAAGGGCCTGAACCACAACTCCTTAACAACGACTAAACCTGAATCACAAGTCTTTTAACCACTAATACATTTACAACTACCTCTGCCCAGTAGATGGCACTCTTGGATTGTATGTGACAGATGTATTACTATTAATAAAATGGTGGATTGACCGTATTTTATATATTTTTTGTAGAGTGGATTTTTTCCTTAATAAATTAGGTTTAAGAAACTGTTTTCTAAAATAGTGTTTATTATCTGAAAACGTGTTTGATTTTTGTTGTAAATTATTTAAAGGTAAAGGCATACTTGGTATATATATATATATATATATACCACGCACTCCGTTAGGAAACAGGTAGAGGCCACTCGGGGATGAACTGTAGTTCTGCCCCAACTACAGTTCCCAGAATGCTGTAGGCTTGGGTGAGTGTTGCTCGGCAGTGGCTAGGTAGAATAGTCCCCCGAGTTGCCTCTACCTGTTTCCTGACGGAGTTGGTGGTTTTGGATATATATTGGCGTAGGAGTAGGATCGGTGATTAATCCCCTGCAAAGACTCTGGTTTTTAATAGCCTGCACCTTACCAGCATATTACCCTCCATTAATGGGGACTATTCTACCTAGCCATTTGAGCTTTTGTTCATCCTTCTCCCTTTCAGGCAGTGTGGTTTACGCTTCTATGCTTGTCCAGTGGTGTGATGTTGGCGGGTTGTGTGACTTGTGCTCCTTGTTCATATGTTTCATTTCGGCCATGGTTTGTCTGTATTTGTGCTGTACTTAATTGTGCATGTGTGCCACTGTGCCCACTGTGCCCATCTCCTTCCGTTCCCCCACTCCCTGCTTGTTCCTCTACCTGGTGCTGTTGTGTTCCTCCCCACATAAATACATGTAAAGAACAAATTAGAATAGTTCCTTGATTCGTTTAGATTGCAAATCTTCTCTCTATTGTTTTTTTTAACATTTTCCATATAAAGTTTTTTTTAATATTCAAGGACACATAGTCACAAGGACACAAGTCAGAAGTGCAACATATTCCATGAAAACACTTTCTAGAACATTCTACAACACATGCAAGTTAAAAGTTCATCAATTTTATTAAATCCAACAATATTTTTTGCAACATTTTCTCAAACATTTAACAGCATATGCAGGTTAAAAGTTCATAATTGTTTTACGTTCGACCAGTGCCTTCAAAATGCAAGTAGCAGGTGTGGTTGAGTTGAGCAAATGTTATCCTATGATATGTACTCCACGTTTAAACTGCTTTTTCTTAACCAATCGCAAAGATAGGTCCCCATCTTTAAACATATCTCTTATTCTACGAACGAACTGCATGAGCTAGAGACATCTATCCATACCTCCAAGCCATGCCTTCAAAATGCAACTGTGGGTCATAGGACATAGCTATATTTTCTGGTTAAAGAGATATGCAGAACAGAGATGTTTTGACTTAGACCAAGGTTTACAAAATCTGGACATGAAATTGTTTGGACAAAGAGGATTAAAGTGGCACCAATTGCACCCTGTTTGCACCTACAACACCCTGACCTCACGATTCTGCACTGTGGTGGAAACGACCTGGGCACATTGACTGGAGTAGGTTGGGAAATAATTATGAAGGTCACCTTCCGACAATTGATGTTGCTTTTTCCTCAAACTGTCTTTGTATATTCCAATATATGCCAAAGACAGAAGTGGAAATGGTCAAACCAGTTTTGTCCTCAGATTGAAAAATCGAGGAAGAATGTCAACAAAGCTGTGTCTGCATACCTCAGAGACCATAGAACGGGGTTAATCTACAACAACAACATACGTCTGATATCTACAGATGTGATGGAGTACACTTCACATATCAGGGAAATCGAGTTTTTTTCTGAATAACTTGAAGCTGTGCATCCGCACTTAAATGTAGCTCGAACGAATAAACACAAGGGTTCTTTTTAGAGCCACCTTATAGTCCCAATATCAATTTGCAGAGTGACAGCTGCGATCTGGCTAGCACAAGGAGACCTGCGGGCCATCGGGCAGGCTTGCAGGGGGAGAGCTGCGGCCTGTAGGCTCGGCTCACATAGAGAGAGCTACAGACGTCTGTTCACAAATGCATAGCAGTGTGCTGGCTTGCAGAGGAGGAGCGCATGTCTATCTTGCAAAGGACAGCAACGGGTCAACGGAACTGCTGGCAGAAACAGACCTATGACCTAAGGGACTGGCATGCACATGTACAGCTATGGACACCGTGGCTTGCAGACGCAGACCTGCGAGCCCACGTACTGGTACAGTTTTATGCTTTAGGGTAGTACAGTGGTGTTTGTGTTTTGTAGGTGATTGTGCTGCGGGTACTGTTTTAGGATTTAGAGTAGTGCAATGTGTTTGAGTAGTGTCTGGAGGTTTGTGCTGGGATAATGTTTTAGGGCATAGGGTAGCACGGTGGTGTCCGTGTAGTATTGGAGGTCATGCTGGGAGTAGTGTTTTAGGATTTAGGTTAGCGCAGTGGTGTTTGTGTAGTGTAGGGGTCATGCTGGGTGTAGTGAATTATGGTTTAGGGTAGTACAGTGGTGTTTGAGTATTGTAGGGGGGTCATTCTGGGAATAGTGTTTTATAGTTTAGGGTAGCGCAGTGGTGTTTGTGTAGTGTAGGAGGTCATACTGGGAGTAGTGTTTTAGGATTTAGGGTAGCGCAGTGGTATTTGTGTAGTGTAGGGGGTCGTACTGGGTGTAGTGATTTATGGCTTAGGGTAGTACAGTGGTGTTTGAGTAGTGTAAGGGGTCATTCTGGGAATAGTGTTTTATAGTTTAGGGTAGCGCAGTGGTGTTTGTATAGTGTAGGAGGTCATGCTGGGAGTAGTTTTTTAGCATTTAGGGTAGCGCAGTGGTGTTTGTGTTGTGTAGGGGGCCGTGCTGGGGTAGTGATTTAGGGTTTAATGTAGTGCAGTGGTGTTTAGGTAGCAATGACCCTATTTTGAAACAAGTGGTTCAAAAAAGACCAGTTATCACCTTCAGACGGGCATGTTCCTTAAAACAAGCATTAGTTAGCAATGTACTGCCAACAAAAAAAAACATTGAAAAATACAAAATTATGGTTGGGCAGGAAGGACGGCTTTATTAAATGTGCCAAATGTGAGGCTTGTACCTTTGGGAAGAACACCACCAGTTATGTGCCAGGTTTCACCACCAAAGAACAGAAAATCAAAGGACGATTCGATTGTAGAACAGAGTTTGCTGTCTACGTGCTTCAGTGCCCATGTGGCCTGAAGTACGTGGGCAGTACAATTCTACAGATTCACAAGCGAGTGTTACAGCATCTACAAGCAATTAAGAAGTTGTATCCGGTAGCTCGTCACTTTGAGCAATACCACAACATACTTTGTTATAGATGCAGTTCCCACTAACAACAGAGGAGGGGATAGATTAAAATCGTTGCATAGACTAGAATCTAGTTACATTGTCAAACTGAACACTAAGACAACTAGGGGTCCTAATAATGAAGAAGACTTGCACACATATCTATGAAACACTCCTGATTGCTTTCTTAATTTTAACTGGTTTTAATTCACACAATCACATTGTGCACTGAGGAGAGGAAAACTAGGTTTAATGTTTGATTATCAAGAATGTTTGGTTTACCATTGAAGTGATTAAGCCCACTTGGGCAGAACAAACAGAGGTTATTGAGCACTTGCACAGGTGTATATGTGATGATGCAAATATATTTCCCATTGAGGATTATTATTGTGTGATACGAGGTTGCCAAGGCCCACTAGGGCATTAATTGTGGCAGAGCTTATGAATTGCTTTTTACATAAGTTGCTAAAATGTACAAATGATATTCGGACATTTGATTTAATAAAAATTTGCACGAATATATTATTTTGTAAAATCAGGATGAAGGTGACAGTAAATCGAAGTACTCACTATCCTGATATCGGGCAGATCATTAATGCACTGTTGAAAAACATGTGATTTATTGATTTTGTATTTATTGAGGCAAATTAATGAATATAAATTGAACAAAAAGTTTTAAACAGTAACATAACCACTAGGGATGTTAGTCACAAACAGCCAATATTTGGTGAAAATCAAAAGAACTACGAGTATTTTCTCTATGTTTATTACTTCTGTAGAAGTCATGTGTCACGTTAACATCACAGTTAAAATGGGGAAATAACTTTAGCAAAGTTGATAGTGAACAAGCCTGCTGGGCAGGCGAAACGCGTCTAACTTTGTTGAGCTGACAATAAAGTGATTCGCCAAGCGACAAGGTGTCGACATTATTTGCTAGAGAAAAACGGAGAATATATATATATATATATATATATATATATATATATATATATATATATATATATATATATATATATATATATATATATATATATATATATGCTAGATTCCAAATATGACTCCCTCAGACTATTGCCGCTTGCCATAACATGGACCCAAGGTTGGTGCATCAAAGTTCTTTATTCCTGTTTTGCCAAGACGCGTTTCGCAGCCACAGCCGCTTGTTCACCCGAACAACACTCACCTAAGCCTACAGCTTTCTGGGAACTGTAGTTATGGCAGAACTACAGTGTGGTTGTATACATGTGACATTCGGTCAGCGGATTGCCGCCAATGGCAGTAACTCTGGACATTTAAAGTTGGGGGAGGAGTTATCCTTTGTAATACAGCAGCATCTGAGGAAGGCCGTAAAGGCAGAAATGCATTATGCACACGCTGTTTAAATTTAATTAAAGATCCTTCAACGTCATTGACCGAGTGGCCTCTACCTGTTTCCTGACAGAGTGGGTGGTTTTGGATACATTCGCGTTGGCCAGAGGCGCGTGAGAGGCCCCGTTCCGAGAAGAGGCCAGAGATTCACTGGCATCCGCTGCATGCAGCTTGTGTTTGGTTCAAGGGATTGAACAGACTCCGGCCTGCCCCGGAGCACACGCCTGTACCCTGGACCGCTGCAAGATGCAGCATGTCACTGACATGGAGAACAGGTTCACTGTTATTCCGTTTCACCATCCAGCCGGCACACGTGCAACAAGGCTGGAACGTTAAGGAGGCCCGGAAGAGGATCGGTGAATAATCCCCTGCAAAGACTCTTGATTTTAATACCCTGCACCTCACCAGCATATTACCCTCCATTAATGGGGACTATTCTACTTAGCCACTGCCGAGCAACACTTACCCAAGCCTACAGCATTCTGGGAACTGTAGTTGTGGCAGAACTAAAGTGTGGTTGTATACATGTGACCTTTGGTCAGCGGATTGCCGCCAATGGCAGTAACTCTGGACATTTAAAGGTCGGGGAGGAGTTATCCTTTGAAATACAGCAGCATCTGAGGAATGTCGTAAAGGCAGAAATGCATTATGCACACGCTGTTTAAATTGAATTAAAGATCCTTCAAATTCATCCCCCGAGTTGCCTCTACCTGTTTCCTGATGGAGTAGGTGGTTTTGGATATATATTCGCGTAGGAGTAGGATCGGTGATTAATCCCCTGCAAAGACTCTGGTTTTTAATAGCCTGCACCTTACCAGCATATTACCCTCCATTAACACAGAGAATGCAGCACACACAAATAGGAAGCAGAGTACACCAACATCCAACACAATGTTGTCTGAACACAAACATTGACACAATCGAACACAGGACACCAATGCTCGCAAGATAGCTCAGACAAAGAACCTTTCATCCCTACAGTAACTTCTCTAGCTACATTCATACAGGATGTGTACAAAAGCCGGTCGTGGTTGTTGTGGGATATCTGCGACCCTGATCCTCATGGATGAGATGCCCAGCATGTGGCACTTGGTCGGGTTCACTGTGTGTTACATTGCCTAACAGCTGCTTCTCCCTCCCACGAGCCACCACACTCTTGTGTGGTGTGCTGTTGTATCCTGTGCATTCCTACGGCACACCATTGTAATGCCTATTTATTCGTGCATGTCCTGCGGCATTCCAACCACACCATTACACACTGCCGTTTGGAGGTGATGCCACTTTATAATATTGACTTCTGTGGTCCTTGTGGCGGCCACACTAGAACACAGAGACACACTTACCGCACTCCCTTTACACGGACATGTCCGAGACACCCCGTTCCCCTTGCCGAATAGGCACACCCCTGCGCTGACCTGTGTACGCCAGACCAGCACACGCCACTTTTGCATGTAGGAGGATGCGTGCTTAGCTACATGTTCAGGCTCACTGAGGTGACATGGTAACATCCACTGAAGACAGCACACTGTGATGGTGTAGGGCCCATGCCCATCGTGCTAACACAATGACTACACGGACATACTTGCTCAAATGCGGGTTCGGGGGCATTGGCAGTCCTGGGGTTGTTGCGATGAGTGTTGTGGCCCTCATGGGAATCCGTGTATCATGCTCATTGTCTCAATGGCACCAGTGGGTGTTCCGGTGTGGCTATTGGCTGTGTTCTATTTCATGCTGCAGGTAGTCGTTCTGCTTAACAACAGCAGAAATCAGGTGTAAAATTCCTGGTGCTAACACAGCTTTTCGATGGGCTTTGTTTCGCATTACAGGTTTTGCCTTTCGTTGTGAATGTTGTGATGTAGTTTTTTCATGTACAGAAAAATAAATGAACTGGGCAGTGTATCCTGTCAAGATCCGGCACCTGAGTCACTATTCCCAATCAATATAAATACAATAAGATTTCTTCATTGAATTTGTGTGTGCACTGTAAATGCACCCACTACCACAGTACAATTCAATACAGGATTTTAGTATTTAGAATAAATCATAAAGGTGCACCTTGGGTCTTTTTGCAAGTGAACTCCTACTCTGCATCTCATTATCAGCAGTTTAATGCGACTAAATTTGAGATAAATCTAACACACTATTCAGAAGCTGGTGCAAACTGCAGACATCACCAGTATTCCCCGATAACTGCCCCAAAATGGGACACCATGGTGGACACCACGAAATAACATTAATAAGAACGATACAGAGTCACACAGCACTTAAGTAACAACCAAAAGCTTTATTGATTTTTTTTTTTTTATTCAAACTTTATTTTTCCGTAAACTTATATATAAAGGATAAACTAAATTAACAAATTGAACGCAAAACAACAAGGTGGAAGACTCCTGTCGGGAGCATGAAGGTCACCGACACAGACTGGAAAATAAAGTACAAAATAAGGGCATGTGTAATGCCCATATTAAAGGAGTGAGACACAGAGAAAGAGAGAAGGAAAAAAAGCCCAAGTGAAAAAGAGAGGGAAGGAAAGAAAGGGAGTGAGAAAGGGAGAAAGGAGAGAGAGTGAGCAAGATAGAAGGAAAGCAAGGAAGAGCGTTAGACAGAGAGTGAAGAGAGGGAAGTGAGAGAGAGACACTGCTTCCCCTGTGCATCCATGACCAAATAATTACCTTCTGCCACTGCAGTGTCTACCATTGAGCATTCCACATGCCATTCAAAGGTCCGCAGCCCAGCAGATCTCACAGATGTCGCTGAGTCCTGAGTCATGAATGGCGGAGACGACATCAGCTTCTCCGTGGCCTGGCAGATCTCACACATGTCCCTGAGTCCCAAGCCATCAATGGCGGAGACCACATCAGCTTTTGGTGCCGCTAATCCTGTGCAACGCAGGACAGAACAACATGGTGGTAGGCCGCGGACGGCCATACAACTTAGGGTGCAACTAAATCTGGGCAACTCAGGTCTGCACCACATGGTGGTAGACTCCTGATGGCCACATCATCTTCGGGTGGCACTAACCCTGTGCAACTCAAGTCTGCAGCATGTGGTAGTAGGCCCATGACGGCCATACAACTTTGGGTGCGACTAACACTCAGCGTAACTTTTCATGGACTCGTTATGATTCAGACCCGAGGAGCGTCCACCATCCAGTCACAACTGACAATAAAGGATGTGACATTGAAGATCCATTATATTTGCGTGGCTACATGGCCTGTGATGCATGTGACGGATGGGTGTGGTGTGTGTGCAAACCCGCCCTCAGGGAGTGGCCGTGAGTTGTTGACAAATAGACCACTGACCTGCGCACCAACAGCGAGTATGCCTGTGACAGGTAGCTATGTGGGTCCAACGTCGGAACATAATCGGAGTGGCGTGGCATGGTGTATGACAGAAAAGGGCAGGGATAGCGACAATGATGCGGACGGCTCATAGTACTGCGTGTGAGTCGAGTGGATGGGCAGCAGTTGTCCGTCTGCGAGCCTGGGAGCGAATTGTTCATAAGTCGCACTACATAAGCATTGAAAAGCCATTTTGTGAATCAGTCCGTCAGCTGGCATCTGTCTGGGCCATTTCTGGAAACATACTAGAGTTCTTTCTGTGAGAGGTACTCCTTTCACGCTGCGTCTCCCCACATCAGCAGGTAACGCACCCTCTTGCCACATTACCAACATACCCTCAACAACCGTTTTGGGCCCGGAAGTGTTCCTGTGCGGTTGGACAAACAAGTATCTTAGTCTTGTACAGATTTACATATAAAACATTTTATTTAAATAAAACAACAACAAATAAAACTGAAGGGAGTCTGGCGCTGTGGTCACTGCCACGGAGTTAGGGTCAATGACATTCAGGACTCAGGACAACGTTACACATGTGGGATCGGCTTGTGTTGTACAGGGTTAGTGGCATCATGTGTCGCTGGTCTTGCATATGGAAATATGCCTCACTGATCAAAGGAAGTCTGCTGATGTGGTCGCTGCCACAGACTTGGGGTCACTGCCATTCAGGACTCAGGACACAGTTACACATGTGGGATTGGCTAGTGTTGTACAGGGTTAGTGGCATCACGTGTTGCCGGTTTTCCATATGGAAATATGCCTCACTGATCAAAGGGAGTCTGGTGCTGAGGTCGCTGCCACGGACTATAGGTCACTGCCATTCAGGACTCAGGACACAGTTACACATGTGGGATCGGCGTGTGATGAACAGGGTTAGAGGCAGCACGAGTCTAAACTTCAAATTGGGAGCTCTGCTGCCCGCAGTGTAGACTTGTATTGAGTGTTTGTTTGCAGTTGAAGATTAATTTGGTGATTTTACGAAAGCTATAATTGATATGAAAAAAAATATTTTAAAAGGATATTATATAGGTTTTAGGCCTGTGATAGGTACTTGCCTACTGGACTCTGTAATTAAAGAATCAAGACTTAATTTTAATTGTGAGCCCTGATTACCGCAGTGTAGGCCAGAGGTAGGGGAAAGCAAGGGCCACGTGGTGTTGAGTTGAAGTGCACAGTTAGTGGCACCAGAAGCATTGAGACTGTATGAACCTGTGATGATGCTTGGTGCAGACGGGGCACACTGGAGCAATGTCTCTTGCCTACTGGACTGCGTCATCTGCTAGAGTCTATCTGAATTGTGAGCCCTGCTGACCGCAGTGTAGGCCAAAGATAGCGGTGAGCAAGGGCATTGAAAGAATCTTCATAGCAGTCACAATCTCCAAGTAATTCCATTTAAGTCTGCAAAGGTTTGAAGAGTTGTAGAAGAGGTATATAAAAAAACTCTCTTTTATCTGGAGTATCTCAACTTAGTTTCCTGTGATTAAACAGATTTTCTTTGGCATGCTTTATCAAACATCCTTCAGATCCAATTACAGTGTATTTTCCGTCATTTATATTTTCCGTAACAAGTATAATGTTGCAGTATTTCTTATAGACATATGTTTTCCAGGTATGGACTTCTATTTCGAGAGTATACATCAAACATATTTGTTTTCAGAATATCTGTACTTTGTGGTTCATTCAGTGCCAAGTATTCGATTTCTTGTACAGATTTCAAAACTAAATTTCGTGCTGCAGGAAGACCAAGACTTATCGAGATGATCCCTCTTGACTTTGAATATAAATGTGCTGATGTCTATCGACTCGAACATTCGTAGGATCTAATTTCTCTATGTGAAAGCATCTTTAAGATGAAGCTGTACAATTTTTTGCTAAGTGTCTTGTCCTGTGAAATTTTTTCCAACTTTTCTTTCAATTCTGTCTTCTCAAACTTGGTAATATTTGACATGACATAGCGAGAAACAGCGGGTCAGATATGTGAAACATATTGCATGTCCATATTTTTATTCCACATCTTGTAAATGTCATGATTCACGCTCCTCACAGGCCTCACTTACATCTACACATGCATGTACATGCAGGCGTAGTTTTCCACTCATGAAACCCACCCCTGTCCCGTGCAGCCAGCACGCCAGTAGTATGTAGTGTGTACATGTGTGATGCTCAAATACTTGTAATTACTGTACTGCCTAGGAAAATTGTGCTTAGATGTTATGCATGTTTACACGTTTTCACCATATATTTGCATGTATCAAGTGTTGTTTGCAGAACTGTTGCCGCGGTGGGAATGATTTCTGATTAGAGGTGCGCTAAATTAGAAGTACGTAGTAATGTTAAAAGAGCTTTAGACTGGTATCAGAACCGATTGCTTTGTTAGAGAGCAGGACGGGAGAGGGAGCCGCTCGGAGTAAAATTGAAGGTGCCGTTTCAGCGCGCGTGCTGAAAAACGGCACGCACACATTTGGCGCATGATGCGTCAACGTTCCCTGGGTGTGGCTGGGTGTGGCGCTGCTATAAATAGCCACACCCAACGTAGGACGGCGCTTTGCCTTCTTTCATCGCCCATCAGAGGATCGTTTCCACGGAGTTTCCAGAGACTTGAAGAAGAAGACCTGCATACAGGGATTGAAGGTCATCTTTCTGCCTTTCTGCAGCGTTCGTCCTGAAAAGAAGAAAAGAGACTAAAAGCTAAGTTACCGGTTCTTTATTTATTTGCACAATCAGGCGCCCATCGCAAGCAAGCTTCAGAGACTTACCTGGACAGATTTCAGGAATTAAAGACCGTAAAGAACTTTCAATGAAAGAGCGTATTTACAAGAACTAATGGAAAAAAGGAATTTAAAAAAAACTTTGAGAAGTATCAAAGTAAAAATTAATGTTATTGTTGTTTGCAAATTTGTTTTGTTTAACATTGTTCATACTAGGGAGTGAAGGAGAAGAACAACGTGGTGGAGAATTTAGAGTAAGTGAAAGGTACTCTTGGAAGGGGCACAGTGTAAACGCAAATAACATAGAAGAACTGTACTCATAATTCCTTTTACACATTGCTTTTCAGAGGAGTGTCGTTGACTACCCAAACCTTCTTCATCGACATGAACCACGCCCAAACTACACCCTTCACGACGACAACACGGACGCGACGCTACATTATTCTCAGTCGCAGGTAGGCTTCTACTACTGAACAGTTACAAACCTTTAGAGACACGTTAGAGGTAAATCATTAGAAATTCAGGAAACAATTTTCATTACAAAAGTTCTCCTTATTGCTTCGCAGGTCGACAATCAAGGAAGCAGGTAGCGTCCGCGATCCGGCCTACCTCTCTAATTTCTATTTAATTGCCTCAGTGTTACTAAGCAATCACTAGGCGCTGTCTAGAATTTGGGGAAGTAGGTCCATAACGTCTCTGCGAAAACCCACATCAAGCAACCTACAGGTAAGGGTGCTTGTAACCTTGTCAGAAGGCAAAGCCCACGACGACATTTTCGCCCAGACGTTATGGATCCTTCCATTGCAAGTTCTTTGCAAGACATCACAACTTTGTTAACGGCTATTCAAGCCGAAAACGCAGCCCTTCGTAGGGATATCACAGATATCCAGAGCAATATGCAATCTAGTTCAGGACAATGGGGGTTTTCCTCAACGCAGAAACCAGTATTGAAGCCAGCTACGTTTCAACCAGGGTTTCAAACTTTGCATTCTGGTTCCAGCTCTTCCACTACTCCAACTCAAATTCAGGTGGTGACTCCAGTAACAGTACCCTTAGCACCACCCGAGCGATTTTTGGGAGATAGTAACAAGTTCTCTATCTTTTTAAATCAATGCCATTTGCATTTTATAGCGAAACCAGCAGCCTTCCCTGATGACTCCTCTAAGGTGGCTTTTATTCTCTCCTACTTAGGGGGTGACGCAGCTCTTTGGTCTGTGCCTATAGTAGAGAGAGATGACCCAATTTTTTATAACCTTAGGACTTTTAAGAACACAATGAAAAAGCTTTTTGCCAAACATGTCTTTGTCCAGTCCGCAGACCATGAACTATTACATCTTAAGCAAGGGTCTTCGGACTTACTACATTACATTTCCCAATTTAATAGACTTGTTATAGAGGCCCGCTGGCCTGAAGAAAAAAGAGTTTCCCTTTTTTATAAAGGGCTTAGAGACGAGTTAAAGGACATGGTTACGCAAATTCTAGACCCACCTGATACCATCGAAGATTTCATAGATTTAGTAGTAAAGTTGAACCATCGGTTGCTGGAACGCAGAGGGGAGAGAGGTAAAACTGAGATGAAAGTATTCTCTTTTAAGGATAGAAACAACAGTGCTGAGACTGAAAACACGTCTAAGTTGGACTCAGGAGTAGAACCTATGCAAATAGGCACTATCAAAGGCCCTTTGAGTAAGGAAGAGAAAGACAAGAGAAGAAAATTGAACCAATGTTTATATTGTGGCAAATCAGGTCATTTCGTTAAGGAATGTCCAGTTCGCCCAAATAAACCTAAAAATAGGAATTCTGAGGTGGCTTTAGTACAGCAGTTGGAAAACTAACTGGCTCGACTAATCAAGAGGTCAGATTGTCGAGTGAGTTAACTAGCTTGGCCTCAACTACCCCAGAGATAGTTTCCCATCATCTTAGTATTAAGGTTACTTTACAATCTGAGACTGAAAAGGGAAAGGAGTGGACGGTTGACGCATTGATCGATTCAGGGGCTACAGGCAATTTCATAGATACCATCTTTCTGAAGAGTTTAGATTTTAAAACTAAGGCCAAACAACACCCTGAGGTGGTTAAAGCTGTTGATGGTAAAGAGTTATCATCTGGATTAATTCAATTTCACACCGAAACTCTTTTGATGACCTGTTTGCATAAACACCAAGAGAACATAACCTTTGACGTCATTGATGCCCCTCAATTCCGCTTAATTTTAGGCATACCTTGGTTAGTTAAGCATAATCCCAAGATTGATTGGGTGGAAAGAACCTTGCAATTTGACTCAGATCATTGTTTATCGTCTTGTTTGACGACTCAAGATTCCAAAGTGTTGATTCTAGGAAATAATTTCCCCTTGACTTCCAAGAGTGTACTCTTGCTGGATGGAATTCCTAAAGAATATTCTGACCTTCAAGATGTGTTTGACAAAAAAAAGGCCAATACTCTACCACCTCACCGGGATTTCGACTGTCGAATAGATCTTGTGCCGGGGGCTACCTTGCCATGTAGTAGAATTTATGCTCTCACCGAGAAAGAAAATGAACACTTAAGAGAGTATCTAGATGAGTATTTGGCCAATGGGTTTATCCGACATTCGAAATCCCCAGTATCCTCCCCCCTCTTTTTTATTCCAAAAAAGGGAGGCGAGTTGAGAACATGCATCGACTATAGGGCCTTGAATAATGTTACCATCAAAAATAGGTATCCACTTCCGTTGATCCCGACACTTTTAGACCAATTAAAAGATGCCACCATATACACAAAATTGGATTTGCGAGGAGCGTATCATTTGGTTAGAGTTCGTAGTGGAGATGAATGGAAAACAGCATTTCGTACTAAATTTGGTTTATACGAGTATCAGGTCATGCCATTCGGACTCTGTAACGCTCCAGCAGCTTTCCAGTTTTTTATTAATGAGGTTTTGAGAGAATTTTTGGATATTTGTTGCATAGTGTACATAGATGACATTCTCATCTATTCTAAAGACACCACAGAGCATGTACAACAAGTAAGAGCTATTCTTCGAAAACTACTCGACAACTCCTTGTACATTAAGCTGGAAAAAAGCGTCTTCCACACCACTAAAGTGGATTTTTTGGGATACGTCCTGAGTCCAGATGGAATAGAAATGGATCCAAAGAAGATTCAGGCAGTTTTAGATTGGACCAGCCCCTCTTCAGTCAAGCAGGTACAAAGTTTTTTGGGGTTTGCTAATTTCTATAGGCGCTTTATATGTAATTTTTCGCATATAATAACCCCAATCACTAAATTGTTAAGGAAAAATGCAAAATTTGACTGGAATAGTGACGCTGAAGAAGCCTTTCAAAAATTGAAGAATCATTTCACTTCAGCACCTGTATTAATGCACCCTGACCCTTCCAATCCATTTATTGTAGAAGCAGATGCCTCACAGTTTGCTATTGGAGGCATTTTGTCCCAAAGACACAAAGAAACTGGTCAGATGCATCCAATCGCATACTATTCGAGGAAATTAACTCCCACTGAACAGAATTACGCCATAGCTGACAAGGAGTTGTTAGCCATAAAAGCAGTCTTCGAAGAATGGCGTCATTACTTGTTAGGGGCAAGACATCCCATAACAATATATACGGATCACAGAAATTTGCAATTTTTGCGTTCAGTGAAAGCTCTCACTGCTAGACAGTTAAGGTGGACATTATTCTTTAACGATTACAATTTTGTAATTACCTATCGTCCCGGGAGAGAAAACCTAAAAGCTGATGCATTGTCGCGCTTGGGGATTGTTGAAGAAAAGGAGAGCTCCTTTGAAAAAGCTCAATCTGTACTACCTGATAGTTGCTTCAAGGTGGGAGTGGTGGTTACTGATGTAGTGGAAAATATTAAACAAAAACTTAAGGAAAAAACCTTTCAAGAATGGAAAACTTTGTACCCTCTTATGCATGTCAAAGATGGGTTAATGTACATGAGTGAACAAATTTTTGTGCCTACACTGGAACTGCAAAATAAAGTAATACAATTTCATCATGATCCTCTAATGTGTGCACATCCAGGAGTTGCTAAAACCAGTCAGTTAATTAAGAGAAAGTTTTGGTGGCCTACTTTGTTAAAAGATGTAAAAACATATATTGAGACTTGTGTGGTTTGCACTCAACATAAAACGCAAAATCAGGCACCTAGTGGTTTCTTGCTTCCACTTCCAATTTCGCCTCAACCATGGCACACAATATCGCTGGACTTTATTGTGGAACTTCCAGAGACCAAAGAGGGGTATAACACTATTTTAACTGTTGTTGATCATTTTTCTCGAATGGCTCACTTTATCCCGTTAAAAAATATCCCTTCTGCAAAAGATTTGGCTCAAACCTTCTCTAAAGAAATAATTAGATTGCATGGAATTCCCTCCGTAATCATTTCAGACAGGGGACCACAATTTGTCTCTCATTTTTGGCAAAACTTAGGAAAAACTTTGAACATGGACATTCGCATGTCCTCTGGTTACCATCCTCAAACTGATGGTTTAACTGAGAGAACGAATCAAACCATAGAGCAGTTTCTAAGGTGTGCTTTAGCAGAAGACGAAAGAGAGTGGTCGGATTTGTTGTGGGTTCTAGAATTCGCTTTCAATAACTTAGACAATTCCTCCACCACTCTCTCACCTTTCTTTTGCACTTATGGATTTCATCCAAAGTACATCCCTGAAGAGGTGCAAGTCCCTTCTGATATACCATCTTTGGAAAAACACATTGCAAAATTAGTTCAGGTTCAAGATCTGGCGCAATATCACTTAGCGCAAGCAAAAGAAAGCCAAAAAGAAACAGCAGACCTACATAGAAAGCCTTCACCTGATTATTCTAGCGGTGATAAGGTTTGGTTATCTACAAAGAATCTGCGAATGACAATCTGTAAAAAATTACGTCCCAAATTCATTGGTCCATTTGTTGTAGAAAAAGTAATAAATCCAGTCAGTATTAAGCTCACTTTACCCAAGAGATATAAGTTTCATTCGGTGTTCCATGTGTCACTGATCAAACCTTGTAACCCCATGGTTAGGTTTAAGAAGAATCCACCACCTATACTCATTGATGGGGTCCCTGAATTCGAAGTTCAAAGGATTGTAGATGCAAAGAGGGTTCGAGGGAAGTTATTCTATCTAATACATTGGAAAGGGTATGGTCCCGAAGAACGATCTTGGGAACCTCTTTCCAACGTTCAACATTCTGCTCGATTGCTCAGAAATTTCCACCTTCGTAATCCAAGTAAACCAAAGCCTGTTCCACAGATCTTGGGAGGGCTCTTAAGAGGGGAGTACTATCATGATTCACGCTCCTCACAGGCCTCACTTACATCTACACATGCATGTACATGCATGCGTAGTTTTCCACTCATGAAACCCACCCCTGTCCCGTGCAGCCAGCACGCCAGTAGTATGTAGTGTGTACATGTGTGATGCTCAAATACTTGTAATTACTGTACTGCCTAGGAAAATTGTGCTTAGATGTTATGCATGTTTACACGTTTTCACCATATATTTGCATGTATCAAGTGTTGTTTGCAGAACTGTTGCCGAGGTGGGAATGATTTCTGATTAGAGGTCCGCTAAATTAGAAGTACGTAGTAATGTTAAAAGAGCTTTAGACTGGTATCAGAACCGATTGCTTTGTTAGAGAGCAGGACGGGAGAGGGAGCCGCTCGGAGTAAAATTGAAGGTGCCGTTTCAGCGCGCGTGCTGAAAAACGGCACGCAGACATTTGGCGCATGATGCGTCAACGTTCCCTGGGTGTGGCTGGGTGTGGCGCTGCTATAAATAGCCACACCCAACGTAGGACGGCGCTTTGCCTTCTTTCATCGCCCATCAGAGGATCGTTTCCACGGAGTTTCCAGAGACTTGAAGAAGAAGACCTGCATACAGGGATTGAAGGTCATCTTTCTGCCTTTCTGCAGCGTTCGTCCTGAAAAGAAGAAAAGAGACTAAAAGCTAAGTTACTGGTTCTTTATTTATTTGCACAATCAGGCGCCCATCGCAAGCAAGCTTCAGAGACTTACCTGGACAGATTTCAGGAATTAAAGACCGTAAAGAACTTTCAATGAAAGAGCGTATTTACAAGAACTAATGGAAAAAAGGAATTAAAAAAAAACTTTGAGAAGTATCAAAGTAAAAATTAATGTTATTGTTGTTTGCAAATTTGTTTTGTTTAACATTGTTCATACTAGGGAGTGAAGGAGAAGAACAACGTGGTGGAGAATTTAGAGTAAGTGAAAGGTACTCTTGGAAGGGGCACAGTGTAAACGCAAATAACATAGAAGAACTGTACTCATAATTCCTTTTACACATTGCTTTTCAGAGGAGTGTCGTTGACTACCCAAACCTTCTTCATCGACACGAACCACGCCCAAACTACACCCTTCACGACGACAACACGGACGCAACGCTACATTATTCTCAGTCGCAGGTAGGCTTCTACTACTGAACAGTTACAAACCTTTAGAGACACGTTAGAGGTAAATCATTAGAAATTCAGGAAACAATTTTCATTACAAAAGTTCTCCTTATTGCTTCGCAGGTCGACAATCAAGGAAGCAGGTAGCGTCCACGATCCGGCCTACCTCTCTAATTTCTATTTAATTGCCTCAGTGTTACTAAGCAATCACTAGGCGCTGTCTAGAATTTGGGGAAGTAGGTCCATAACGTCTCTGCGAAAACCCACATCAAGCAACCTACAGGTAAGGGTGCTTGTAACCTTGTCAGTAAATCACTGCATTGTTATCATTATTGTACTACGATTGTTCTCTTCTTTTTTTATTGTAAGTATTTTTGGGTGATTTTCTGTTCTGTCTTCCTTGCGATAACTCATGGTGCCCTGAGTTTGTAGTACATTTGGCGCTCAGCGTGAAAGTTCCCTGCGATGATGCTTGGTTCAGGAGGGCCGCACTCCTTTTTCAATTTCTTTTGTCTATTGAATTCTGCCTCGCTTCAGTTTGACGGGGGTTACTACGAGTTGCTGCTAGGGGTGGGTGTCAAATTCTGTTCTGCTTGCAGAAATTGCGATAATTTGACATTTTCGCATTTCGCGGAGAGCTCGAAAATGCCACGTTTTCATGCTTGCGCTTTAAAAATAAGTTCTCATGCGCGTAATTGCCTTATTTGGATCCCCGCAATCACCGACAAGTTTTCCCGATTTGGTCGCGTGGTCCACGAGATGTTGGTAGCCGTTTGCGCTATCTCGCGCAGGTTCACGCCCACGATCACGTCATTCGTCTCGCGATCATGCACCTCGAGAGTATGAGATCGCGACAAGGAGTGAGAGAACCCGAACACGTCATTCTCCATCACAAGCGAAAGCGTGAGGACGCGAACACATCATATCCAACGCGACAGGGAGCGAGAGAACACAAACACATAATTTTGGATGCACAATCGACATCCAGCAGAAGTAAAGTGAAGCTGGAGAACTCGAACTTGTAAAATTTTCAATCTGTAGAAGAATATCAGCCCTAGCAGCATAAAACTTTCTGCAAATGATGATTTGGATGAACAAAACTTCTCAGATTGACATTTGGCTGTCCTTTTTAGCGCAAGGAGTCTTTTTTTAAAATGGGGGAGAGGGAGGAAGTGCCACATAATCTCCAACTTCTTGTTCCTGTCCAGAAGGCTCCTCCCATTGCTTTGTCCATCTCCTGCTCATTCTGCCTTTGGATTTTGAGCTGGAAAGATCACTCTTTTTGTCTGCTGCATCATTGCCATTGGATTTGAGGATTTTTGATTTGGATATTTTACAAGAAAGTGGTTGTTCTGTTTGTTTGATTGGGGGCATTGCAGTGATTGCAACTACAATTAAATTTTGGTAACTATCATTCCTTTTTTTAAAATGTTGTGGGTAGTAGTAGTCAGTAGGCCCAGAGCTAGTCATGGGTGGGTGCATGATGAACCAACTGTTCCTTTGTTTTTTTTAATGTATTTCATTTTCAAGCATCATTTAGGGCATGGATGGCATTGGAATGAGTTGGGAAATGTGTTTTTTTGGGGTGGGCTTTCTATTGTTGGGCCTGGACATGTGGCTGGTAGCCATTAAGAAGCATAGGCCTGCAAGCTTGTCTGGCCTTGTCTGCCAACAGGCCTGCTTTCATCAGGTAGGCTCAGAGCAGGTAGCCACAGCTGCATTAAACAAGTGTTTCTTTGTGGTCTGTTGAATGTAGACCTAATTTAGGGCATGAATGGCATTGGATTGAGTTGGGAAATGTGTTTTTTTTGGGGTGGTCTTTCTGTTGTTGGGCCTGGTCATGTGGCTGGTGGCCATTTTGAAGCCTAGATCTGCATGCATGTCTGGTCTTGTCTGCCAACACGCCTGCTTTCATCCGGTAGGCTCAGAGCAGGTAGCCACAGCTGCATTAAACAAGTGTGTCTGTGTGGTCTGTCGAATTTAGACATCATTTAGGGCATGGATGGCATTGGATTGAGTTGGGGAATGTGGTTTTTTAGGTGGGCTTTCTTTTGTTAGGCCTGGCCATGTGGCTGGTGGCCAATTTGAAGCCTAGGCCTGCAAGCTTGTCTGGCCTTGTCTTGCAACAGGCCTGCTTTTATCCGGTAGGCTCAGAGCAGAAGTGTTTCTGTGTGGCCTGTTGAGTTTTGACATCATTTAGGGCCTGTATGGCATTGGATTGAGTTGGGAAATGTGTTTTTTTGGGGTGGGCTTTCTGTTGTTGGGCCTGGCCATGTAGCTGGTGGCCATTTTGAAGCCTAGGCCTGCAAATTTGTCTGGCCTTGTTTGCCAACAGGCCTGCTTTAATCCGGTAGGCTCAGAGCAGGTAGCCACAGCTGCATTAAACAAGTGTTTCTGTGTGGTCTGTTGAGTTTAGACATCAATTAGGGCATGGATGGTGTTAGACCTGACATCATTGGCTTGAGTCTCTCCTCCATTTTTTCTGTTTGCCTCCACTGTTTTTCGATGTTTTGCTGGTATATGCTTTGGGCGCTGTGCCACTGCTGATCAGTGCCACAGCGCAAGTGCTCCCTATGTTAAATTGATGTATCGATTGTATCCATGTTTGGCTTATTTGGTTTACTATCAGTCCCTAGTCTAGTGCACCAGGAGTGCCAGGGCTTGTAAATACAAATGCAGCTCGTGGGCTTGCAGCACGTGTTGTGCCACCCACAAGAGCGGCCTCGTAAAAGAATGTCTACGGGTCGGTCATTGCGAGACCCACGTGCAGCCTAGTGCTGTCACGCGGGCTGCGCAAGTATACCTAATTGCCAGCCCCTCAAACCTTCCTTGACTTCATGTTAGTCACCCCTATGGTAGGCCCACGGGCAGGGTGCATTGTAAGTATAAGGTAGGACATGCCTGACCAAGTTGGCATGTCCTAATAGTGAATTACAGCCATCTTCGTTCTTCACTATTGCGAGGTAGCCTGCTCTCCATTAGTTAGAATGGGCCGCCGGGATTATTAATGCTATGATCCTAGCCGGCTCGGGGAGCAAGGTGCAATGTCGAGTTTGGTATCCCTGAACTCGGGGTTTAATTACGCATCTGTTGGTGTGGATGGTTTTTGGACTCTGGGTTTGAAATTAGCACTTTTAGAAAGTGTCTATTTTCTTGTCTAACCATTTCTGGTTTCTGCTGGTCTTGCATGTGTGTGACAGGAGCTGGGTGGCTCCACAGGTCTGGATGAGTCAGTGTGGGATGAGTGGGACATTTGCGTTGAGAGTAGGGGGAGAGTAGTTGCTGATAGCCTGCCCTGCCTGATACAATGCTGGCTCCACCTCCCGCCAAGCGGCTGATGGCTCTGTGCCTGCCATGGACGATCCTAGCCCCACCACCTGCCAGGAGGCCGATAGCTCTGCTCCTGCCAGTGACAATGCTGGCTCCACCTCCTGTGGGGCGTCTGAGGACCCAGCCCTGCGCAATGAATAGGCCAGGTGCTTCTGCCTGGCTCCACCCACAACAGACCCAGGATGTTGGGAAATTCCCCTGCTGGACAAAGGGATCAAAGCCGAGAAGGGGTATAAGAGAAGGACCCATGAACCAAGAAATCAGATCACTTCTGACAAGGAACCCTGTAACCAAGGACAAGAGGCCTGCTGATCTAAGGACTTGCCTACCCCTTCTGCCAGTGTGCTGTTTGCTGGGGGGAATCCCGCAGTGCTTCTTTATTTTTGCCAAGGAACCAGGAGAGAGGAACTGTGTGTGTACTCTCACGCTTGCTAAGAAAATCTCCAAGGACTGGAAGAGTGCAAATCTCTGCTGAAGTCACAGGGCTAAAGGACTTCATCTGCTTAACGTACTATTTGCTGGAACCTGTGAATCCAGCACCTCTGAAAGAGCCAGCAATCTCGACGCCGACGGACGTCGCCGAATCCAGCTCGACATCGTGTGTAACGGATCCAGTGTCCCGCTTCCTTGACGCCGGCCGCCGGGCCCGATTGACGCCAGCAGCAACGCCAGTGAGTAGTGAGTTCGGCTCCAGCTCCAAGGGACCTCGTGTCTGCACCGCTGCTGATCGCATCGCCCTCGTGCCCTCTCGACGCCGTGAGCGCTGCTCACTCTTTGCAACATCATCATCGACATCGACGACTACTGAGGCCTGATCGACACCGAAGACGCGACGCCAGATTGCTCGACGCCGCTGATCATCGTGTGCTTCATTTTCCAAGGTACTGTGTTGTTGGGGGTCCGTGTGACTCCGGGCTTGACGTAGCGCTCCTCGCGGTCGACGCCGAACCTTTGGATTAACTTTGCCTCGACGTCCTGTAGCTCCCGTGTGGGTTACATTGTTGCTAAGAACTGTGTTTCCAGGAGAAGAGTTGCTTGATAGGAAAAGACTTTGTGCTAAAGAAGAAACTACCTTTGAACTATTTTTCCCTTCCAAGAGTATTTATCAAGATTGTGTATATTTTTGTCATTATTTGGCCCTGTGCTAAGCCTTATATAAAAATACTTATTTTTATAATACTACTGTGTCGTGTCCATTTGTAGTGTATTCACTTTATTACTGTATGTGGTCATAAATGCTTAACGCACAGCCTCTGAGATAAGCCTGTCTGCTCTGCCAAGCTACCAAGGGGGTGAGCAGGGGTTATCAAAGGGTGTGATCCCCTTGCCCTGACTAGAAAAGGTGTGTCCCTATTTGTCAGAAGTGTATACCTCTGCCAACTAGAGACAGCCGGTTCTAACATTGGTGGGTCAGCGGTGAGGATTTGAACTTTGCATTTATGACCCATGTACAGTGATTAGTGTGCGCTACATAGTGAAAGCAGACCATAGCGCAGCCACAATCTATTTGGAAGGATCCTATTTTTGTTCTCCGCTTTTCTGAAGCTTGATTTTTTTAACACTTCCAGTTTTGACCATGAGTGACACCGGAGTCACTACCCCTGTTGTTGTCGTGGAGGAATTCGACAGAGCGAAGATAAACCTCTACAAACTGGAGGAGCTGAAATCCTTTTGCAAACAGTTTAAAGTTCCTACCAAAGGCCTCAAGATTAAGGAAAACTATCTCAAAGCGCTGGAGGCCTGGTTGGAGTCCAGAGATCCCTCTGATGTGGTGGTGGTACCGCCAGGGGAAGGGGATGAGGAGGCGCCAGCGAATGGGCCTGAGTCCTCTCCCTGAAGCAGTGTTTCCTCCAAAGATCTTTCCCCTGAAGAACGAGAAGAAAGGGCGAAGGAGCGTGCATACAACATGGAAATGGCAAGGCTAAAGATAAATGGGCAGTTGGAGTTAGAAAATGCAAGAGGTAGAAGAGAAGCTGATTTGGAGACCAAAAGGTTAGATTTTGGAGCGTGATACCAAGTTGAGGGAGTTGGACATCCAAGCTAAGAAGTTATAATTGAATCCCTCTGGTGGCAGCATTCCATCTGGGCCTGCAGAAAGTAGGTTTTATTTTCCCAAAGATGTGATAAAAGATTATCATAGGAACGAAGATATTGGTCAGTGGTTTGAAGCATATGAGTTAGCATTGTTGGCCCACCAGGTCCCTGAGAAGAATTGGGGAGCGGGGTTGTGGGGTCGCTTTGTGAATGAGGGGAGAGATACCCTGTTAGACATGCCTGTTGAGGATAGGATGTCGTATGCTCATATGAAAGATGCTTTAATGTTGCGGTATGGCCTAACCCCCGAGAAGTACAGACAAGCTTTCAGAGAATGTAAGAAGTTGCCCGGTACGACGTGGGTTGAATATGTGTCTTATTTTTGCAGAGCCATGGATGGTTGGGTAAAGGGCAGCAAAGTGGAAAGTTATGAAGCTCTTTATGATTTGTTTGCTTGGGAGCATTTGTCTAATAACTGTTTTCCAGAGCTACGCCAGCACCTCATTGATAGCAAGATATCTAACCCTAGAAAACTTGCTGAGGAGGCGGACCGCTGGGTCAGTACCAGGGTCCACAAGGGTCCAGTGGGAGACTCAGCCAAGGGTGGGCAGGGTCCCCAGCAGAAGAGTGGGGGGGACAAGGGTAAACAGAAGGAGTCTCAGAAAGGGCCCCAAAGTAATCCCCAAGGGAACCAAGGGAAAGGTTCCCAGCCTCCCCCTGAGAAGAAGCCAGGGGCCCCGACGGTTAAACCTGTTCATAGGGGCCCCCTAACCTGCTACGGTTGTGGGCAGGTGGGGCACCGGTAATATGACCCCCAGTGTCCCATGAAGAATTCGAATGCACCGCCGCGCCCCCCCGTCAGTTGGCGAGTGTAGCCCTGGGAGGGGAGGAGATGGTTGTCCCTGGTGGGAGGGGTCCCGCAGAAATGTCCCTAGTCTCGCTAGGAGACATGCAAATGGTCCCTCCACCCCCTCTGCCTAGGAACATTAGTAAATATAGGCAGTGGGTGACCATTAATGGCCATAGAGTGGAAGCTCTCAGAGACACCGGAGCGAGTGTGACAGCTGTCAAGTGTCACTTGGTGTCCAGAGAGCAGGTGGTTCCCCACACATTCTACCCTGTGATAGCTGCTGACAACTCCCAGAAAGAGTGTGAGGTAGCTCAGGTTTCCTTTGAATGGGGGGGAGTTTCAGGTACTCTTCAAGTTGCTGTGAGGCCCGCCATGCCTGTCAATTGTCTCCTGGGCAATGATTTAGAAGACTCCCCTTGGGCTAAGGTGGAGAGGGAGACGCATTTGAGAATGTTGGGCGTGCCAGAGTGGGTGTGTGCAACCACTCGATCGATGACAGCGAGTAAGGGTGTTGATGGGGTCCCGGAGCCTGAAAGCACGGCCCAGGACCCAGCTGTGAAACGAAGGGGCAGGAGGCGCGGGAAACCGGCCCCCATAGTTCCCTTGGTCCAGGAGGAGGTAGACCCTGAGGGGGATGCCCTGGAGCCCACAGGGGAACAAATTGCCGAACTGGGAGACCTGCCCGAGCTGACCCATTGGCAGCAGGATGTAGGTCCCTCCAGGGAGGAATTCTGTGCCGAACAGAAAGTGTGCCCTTCTCTTGTGGGTATGAGGCAGCAGGCCTCAGCCCAATCCTCAGGTGATCAGTCAGGGTCACATTTTGTGTACTGGGAGAACGACCTCCTGTATAGCGAGCCTAAGGCTGCTGAGCCTGGGTCAGCCCGTGTGCTGGTGGTACCCCAGCGCTTCAGAGCCTTCCTACTGGGTTTGGCTCATGACGTTCCGTTAGCTGGACATCTGGGGCAGGACAAGACCTATGACAGGCTTGTCACCCATTTTTATTGGCCTCAGAGGCGCAGGGATGTAGACATCCATTGTAAGACTTGTCACACTTGCCAGGCAAGTGGGAAAAGCGGAAGGAAGCAGAAGGCTCCCCTCCAACCTTTTCCAGTGGTCAGTACCCCCTTTGACCGGGTGGGTATTGACATTGTTGGGCCCCTGGACCCCAAGACAGCCCTGGGCAACAGGTTCATCCTGGTCTTGGTGGACCATGCCACACGGTACCCGGAAGCCATCCCTCTCCAAACAGTGACGGCCCCCGTGGTGGGACGGGCACCGATGGGTGTTTTCTCCCGGATTGGGTTCCCCAGAGAGGTGGTGTCAGACCGGGGCACCAACTTCGACATCGACGACTACTGAGGCCTGATCGACACCGAAGACGCGACGCCAGATTGCTCGACGCCGCTGATCATCGTGTGCTTCATTTTCCAAGGTACTGTGTTGTTGGGGGTCCGTGTGACTCCGGGCTTGACGTAGCGCTCCTCGCGGTCGACGCCGAACCTTTGGATTAACTTTGCCTCGACGTCCTGTAGCTCCCGTGTGGGTTACATTGTTGCTAAGAACTGTGTTTCCAGGAGAAGAGTTGCTTGATAGGAAAAGACTTTGTGCTAAAGAAGAAACTACCTTTGAACTATTTTTCCCTTCCAAGAGTATTTATCAAGATTGTGTATATTTTTGTCGTTATTTGGTCTTGTGCTAAGCCTTATATAAAAATACTTATTTTTATAATACTACTGTGTCGTGTCCATTTGTAGTGTATTCACTTTATTACTGTATGTGGTCATAAATGCTTAACGCACAGCCTCTGAGATAAGCCTGTCTGCTCTGCCAAGCTACCAAGGGGGTGAGCAGGGGTTATCAAAGGGTGTGATCCCCTTGCCCTGACTAGAAAAGGTGTGTCCCTATTTGTCAGAAGTGTATACCTCTGCCAACTAGAGACAGCCGGTTCTAACAGATGGCATCATATTGAGTTGGGAAATGTTTTTTTGGGGGGTGGGCTTTCTGTTGTTGGGCCTGGCCATGTGGCTGATGGCCATTTTGAAGCCTAGGCCTACAAGCTTGTCTGGCCTTGTCTGCCAACAGGCCTGCTTTCATCCGGTAGGCTCAGAGCAGGTAGCCACAGCTGCATTAAACAAGTGTTTCTGTGTGGTCTGTTGAGTTTAGACATCAATTAGGGCATGGATGGCATCATATTGAGTTGGGGAATGTTTTTTTTGGGGGGTGGGTTTTCTGTTGTTGGGCCTGGCCATGTGGCTGAAGGCCATTTTGAAGCCTAGGCCTACAAGCTTGTCTGGCCTTGTCTGCCAACAGGCCTGCTTTCATCCGGTATGCTCAGAGCAGGTAGCCACAGCTGCATTAAACAAGTGTTTTTGTGTGGTCTGTTGAATTTAACAAACAGGGAAATTACCTGCGCACACCCTCCTAAGTACTAAGTACTCCATGTGTAAAGCTGTTTAAGAAAAAAGTATGCGTGCTGTTTGGTTGAGAGGCAGCCAGCCTAATTGAGAGAACTTCTACTGGAGAAACCACTAGTATACCAAGCTGAATGTTAAAGTATGTCAATCTAAATACACAAATCTATTGCTTGTTTACATCACTGTTAATCAGTCAAGATTACACTGTTGAAGTGAATGTTAATTCAATTTTTATGTTCATTTTCATTTACTGCAGATACATGAAACCATTGATGAACAAGACATTTGCTTGTACTATAACAAAAACATTATGAAAATGCTATTGCTCAAAATTAAAGATTAAATACACATTGCTCTCAGTCAATCATAGATACATTGTGATGTTGTCACAACCAAAGAATGAATAATTTGAAAAAAAGCCCAATGCATTTCGGGAATATCCCTTCTTCAGGGGCACTGTAAAAATGAATAGGAATTAAACACATTATCAACACTGTACATGGGAGCCAGCATTCATATATACAAGATTCTTACTGAACACATAATGTTAACAATATGACTGCTCTTATTGCGTCCTGGAAACGTGATCTATTAGTCTCAATAAATGCCTGATGTGCTTGTTTCTAGGTCAAGCCTAAAATTAAGTGCAAAGAAACGGAAAAGAAATTAGTGCGTTTAGAAAAATCCTCCACCAAAAGTTTCCAAATGTAGAATAAATGTGTGTCCATTGCCAATTATTTGTGTAAATAATACAGATACCTCAACCGTGGATATTAAAACACAAAATAAATCAACATGCTTTCCTGGGGCAATAGAACAAAATGGCTGGATAGGGAAAATTCATATCATGAGTAACAGTAACGCAGTCAATATGTACTACGTAACCACAGTCTTATGTACCAAAACACATTTATTTTCTTTTTATCTGGTTTTTCAAAATTTCTAAAACACATGGGCAAACCAAAGACTGTCACGACAGTGAATTCATGATTACAATATCTACACTTATACAAACATACAAATATACAATATTTACAAAGTGACTGAAACACAATGAATAAGGACAAATAGAAATGACACACCAAAAGCAATGACGTAATTCAGTATTCAAAAATTAATTACATTTATATACAGTAAAAAATTTGTGCAAAAAGCAAGGGTACAACCAGTCCATGGGAACGTGAAACCAAGGGACAGGCGGAGACAGATGGAGTGGGACGCCTGCCTGCCTAACAACACTTTGGTTCAATTTTTTATATATTGGGTTGCACAACTAGGGTCCCAAATGGTAGACAGTTTCTTTTCCTAGGTGCACCCTTTTGAATAACCACAGGGTGGAAGTGTCGACGCGTTTTGAACCGGATTATTGACAGTTCTCTTCAGGACGGGGACTGGGAACAGTGAGTCTGTAACAATATACAGAGTGGGTGTCAAGGTTAAGTACCATAGTATTGTAGCAAAAACAATGAACAGTGACTCCACACAATGAGGTGGACTTTTACCTGCACGTGGCAAAGGATGTGCCGTGGTGTCGGTAATTCGAAAGGGAATGGTTGTTTCTGTAAAGACATATGAAAAAGGAGCTTAGCACTCTGGTCCATTAAGGAATGTAAGGAATCTAGGCTGGTACATATCACCTAAAGCCATGAAGGATGAGGGCTCATACCTGTAGTTAGCCGAGTGTGATTCTTGTAGATATGTTGCCCGCCGCGTGGTACAAACTCGAGAGGGGAAACGGCTCACATTATGACTGTATTGTCTTTGGAAGGCTGGAGAAGACACATAAAAATGGGTACGCAAGATTAGCCAAATTTTTATGTGTAAACTGATTGTGGCGATTGCGGGGCAAAGTGGCAAATCCTACCTGGGTAAGTAGCTTAGACAGAGTGGGGCGTCTGATCACAGAGGCCAATTTGGAGCCGGCGGGCGGTGTCTCAGTGAGCCGGGACCTGCATTGCAACAAAGCGAGTGTGTTTTTGAGAAAGCGTTCCTGTTAGGCGGAAGCCACAGCGGTATGGCGCTTAGCGCGGGTTGCAGAACACCTGCAGTACACTTACTTCTTTAGGAGGAATCAATCTCTCAATCTCTCTCAGTCGAGTAAACACACAGTCTATCAGTGTGTCGCGACGCTCAGCCCGAGTATTTGGAAACTACCGGGCCGGTTGGCTGGTGGGAGTGTCTTGGGGGCGGGGTTAGTGGAGCATCATGGTACATGTAGTTCGGGCCATGTTTTTGACAGTGGGGTATGTCAGACTTCCAGAATGAGTATCGCATTGGACTTTAGTGGCGCTAAGCAGCCACTAAAGGCTGCCGGGTGCAGCTGTAAACCCGAGCTCAGTCCTACCGGGGCATAGGTCTTTGCTTGCAAGGCTGAAAATACAATCGTGTGTGCAACATAATAACTGGGCACTATACAATTATGGCATGGTAAATTGAAAATACATTAGATCCTTCCCAATGGGAGCAGAGTGCCAAGAGAGGTTGAAAAGCAGCAGTAGTTTGTACAGAGTGTCGGAAATAGAAGAAAGAAAATTCTAGACAGCAGCATAGCCAAGCTCAGCCGGGCAATTGGAATGTAGTTCATAGACTGGAAGTTTCAGACATTTCATTCAAGCCCGTGTTGGATGTATCAAACTTCAAGATGAGGTACGCTTCTTTCTGGGACAGGCGGAGATCAGGGTCTCCACTGCCACCCCTGATGACTGCCAGGACTGTCCATCTGATGTCTTGACTGGAATGTTTCTTTTGTGAAAAATGTGATACAAGTGGAGCTGTCATGATTTTATTGTTGATTCTTGAGCGATGTTGGATGATACGCTGGCGGACCTCCTGCGTAGTTTTGCCGATGTACAGCATGTTGCATGGGCATTGGATGGCATACACGGCGTACTTGGTTTTGCAGTTTGTGTGTTCATTGTGACGCCAGAACTTCTTCCCATCTGTGAAGAGTGACCCCTCTATTGTAAGTTCGCAGACGGAACATGTCCCACATTTGCGGTGCCCCGTGACTGGGTTTGCTCCAAAGATTGTATTTTAAAGATCCCTTTTCGCTGGAGGTCTGGTAGATGTTATCATTTGCCCAATGCTCCTGTTCTTTTTGAGAGCAAAGAGAGGGGCACCTATGTCAGGGAGGATTTCCTTGACCAGATGCCAACTTCGCCTGATAATTTTTTGCAGTTGGTTGGTGTGGGGGCCAAAAGTGGAAACACAAACCATCCTATCCGTCGCGGGTTTAGATCTTTTTTCAAGGAGATGTTCCCTGGGTGTCCATCTCGCTCTCTTCATAGAGTGTTTCAAGAGTTTCTGGGGAAAGCCACGTTCCTGTAACTTAGAAGTCAGGCCTTGGCCATGTAGTTCAAATTGCTCGATGGTGGTGCAGTTGCGTCTCATACGGAGGTATTGGCCATAAGGGAGATTATCCCTTAGGCTTCGCGGGTGGTAGCTCTTGTAATGAAGAGCATTGTTCTTGTCCGTCTTTTTCTGGTACAGAGAACATGACAGCACATTTTCTTTCACTGAAATTTCAACATCCAAAAAGGGGAGAGTTTTTTCATGGTAACTCAAACTGAATTTGATATCCGGGCTTCTGTTGTTCAGCCACACATGAAATTCTTCCAATTGTATAGATGTACCATTCCACACGCACCACACATCATCTATAAATCGGAGCCATTGTCCAATGAAGTCTCTGTAGGGGTTGTTGTTCAGAACAAATTTTTCTTCGAACTGGCCCATAAACAAAATGGCCATTTCGGGGGCAAATGGGCAGCCCATCGCCGATCCTTTAATTTGTAAGAACATTTCATCCTCAAAGGTAAAGAAATTTTTCTTGAGGGCCACTGTTGCCAGAGAGATTATGAGTTCTGTGGGCACCCTGTGGGGACACGGTCGACCCTCCAGGTAGAGTTCCATGACATCCAATCCGTCTTGTTGGGGTATTTGTGTGTATAACGAAGACACATCCATGGTGGCTAGTAATTGACAGGAAGAATCAAATGATAAGCCCTCGACCTTGTTAATAAAGTCCATGGTATCCCTCAGGTAGGATGGCACTTGTACAACGAGAGGCTTCAGGAATACATCCACGAATTTGGAGATGGGCTCAAGAACAGAGTCGCACCCAGAAACTATTGGGCGCCCAGGTGGTACTTTAGGGTCTTTATGCACCTTGGGTAGGAAGTACAGATGTGGAGTCCGGGGGTGTTGTTTTATAAGATATTGCGATTCTTTGGGTCCAAGAATCCCTGCTTCCTTTGCTGCATTCACAAGTCCTCTTATTTGATCCTGGATTTGGGCAGTTGGATCATGACTGATCTTGCGGTACCACTCCTGATTGTATACGTGGTTACGTCCCTCTGTCCTGTATAGCTCTTTCGACCAAAGGACCACCGCTCCCCCTTTGTCCGCTTGTCTGATAACTGCTTCCTTCTGGGTCTTGAGTTCTTGAATGGCTTCTCTGTGTTTCTTGGTAATGTTTCTTGGAACAAAAGGACGTTGGTTCTCTAACGCGTTGAGTGATGACATGACTGAGCGTTCGAAGGCTAGAATGTTTTTGGAAACGTTATGGTTGGGTGGACAAAAAGAAGATTTGTTCCTCAAGCCTGAGGCTTCCGTGGTGGCTTGTTCAATTGCATCCTTGAAAAACCATCTCAACCGAATCTTCCGAAAAAATTCCATCACTTCCAGTTTTATTTTGGTAAAGTCCATTGCAACCCCGGGGACAAAAGAGAGACCCATTTCCAGGACCTCTTGTTCGGCTTTAGACAAGGTCTTCTCAGAGATATTGATAATGGCAGATGGTTTTACGAGTTGTAGTGCTTCTTGCGTGTGGTCATCTCCCATTGGGGCTTGAATCTTGTCCTCTTCGGCTGTTGGCCTTGGCCTAAAAAAGGCCTCTTGGGGGTATTCCTGTTTTGCTGATTTCTATTCGATGTGCCCTCTCCTGCATCAGAGTCCTCCATCGATTCAGAAGAAGATGTTTCGGAGAAGGTGGTAAATCTTCTCTTGGATCTCCCTTGGTTGGAATTCAAGTACCTAATTGAGTCCGATCTACTGTAGAATTCATCTTTTAAGTAGGGATACACATTGTCAATATTAAAGTTTTTTTGATCTTTTTCAAACTTTGTTGTCTTAAAGTTGATGGTGTTGTCTCGAAACGTAACCAGTTCCTTTTCAATTTTTTCCAGAAGAGCTTTAGCCTCTATTTCCGTATGGTTGTCCCTGATGGCTTTGAGTTGGGAGGTATTAGTGTCTTGCTTTTGTCATATAGGTCTGCATGGTTTTCCTATTGGCTTACTGCTTCCATCCATCCATCCCCTTTGCCAGCAGCAGCTCCATGAATGATGTGATGCTCAAATAGTTTATTGCCAAATAGGGTCCACCCCACTTCCATTACATTTGTATTTTGGTGGTTCTTATTCTCTTTCCTAGCCTTCCTGAAAGTGTAGTGTGTACATATCCCTTGTTGACAAAGTCTCAGAAATAGCTTGACTATATCTTCTTTTGTTTGTTTGTTTGTACTAGTACAGTAGTAACTGAACCGCAACAACAAATGGAACATTTCACTGATGTTTTTCTCCTGGCTTTTTTGCATTTAGGTGCACAAAAAGCCATAGGAGGAGGTGTCATCATCATCACCCATTGCACTGCTAGCCAGACAGAGGTCCTGCTGTACATCATATCCATGTGTAACCACAACTTGTGCACCTGCAACCTGCCTGACATCTGAAGATGGCCCCAAAGAAAGGTACCAGGTCCAGTACCAAGAAAGTTGCCGGTGAGAAGAAGGAACAGAAAAAGGAAGTGCCACTAACCATGACTGGTGTGCCGGCCAATGTTTTTTTTTGGACCAAAAAAATTACGCCTGCAGCAGTGTTGTCCGGGAACCAAGCTGGGAGCAGCACCTCTGCACCAGCGGTCCAACCCCACCAACCTAGGCCGAAGCCCTTGAGTGTCACAGAGGTAGCCAGTCTACTAACGAGCAGCGATGTTGAAATGTCATTATCGCAAAGTAGTACACAATCAACGCAGGCGGAAACTCAGCAGATAAGTGTGCAGCAGCAGCCGCAACAACAACAGCAGCAATTGCAACAACAACAGCAGCAGCCGCAAGAACAACAGCAGCCACAAGAACAACAGCAGCTGCAAGAACAGCAGCAGCCGCAAGAACAGCAGCAGCCGCAAGAACAGCAGCAGCCGCAAGAACAGCCGCAAGAACAGCAGCAGCCGCAAGAACAGCCCACAAAAGTAGTTGTTGCTCCTGAAGTAGGGGCATTTCGGGAACTCGAGCTTCCTGCAGACAAAATGGAGCAAACCACTGTTTCAGAAGATCTATTGTTTTCCAGACTACCAACAAGGAAAAGGAGGCTTAGTCCATCATCTTCTTCTTCAAGCCCCGTTTCTGATGATTGTGTGCAACTTGCCAGCCACCAGCTCAGTCTGAGAGTGATGCACGCCACAAGAAAATGCTTCTGAAAAGGAAGGTTCCGGAAAAACCTAGAGTTATGGAGGTAGATGTACAAGAGGGGGATGATGTTGATGAAGACGAGCCAGTCATCACGCACATCACTCCTGCCACAAAGAGAATAGTGACCAACATTCTCACCCTATCCAGAAAGGCTGCTAGTGAGCGGGATGTAGCACGGACACCACCAACACAGGTTACACCACCACAACGGCCAGCTGCCATATTTTCAAAGGCCCGGCAGGGACCTACATCCAGCTCAAACTTCTCAGTAGGTAGTGGTAGTAAAAGTCACAGTGTAGCTGCAAGGAGTCACATTCCAAGCACACCCTCCAGTTCATCTGGTATTGAAAATGGCACTTCCAGCAGTGCCAGAAAGTTCTCCTCCCCAGTTTGGGACTTTTTTTCTGTTAGCATCAAGGAGGAGAACGTTGCTATATGCTCAATTTGTTAACAAGTTGTTCGGCGGGGGAGGCTTGGTACAAACAATGGTACTGGAGGCCAAGCAAGTCATCTCAGAATGCACCACACTATTGTGTGGGAGAATCACCTACTTCACTTAAAACAAAGTTTTAAAAAACTCAATCCATTGAAGTTGGACATGAAGAATCAGGGGGCAATAATATTGCGATGGGAGGTGAAGAAGAGGGAGGCATTTCTAGCCCTGTCCCCAGTGGCACCGCCCACATCCTCCACAGCAACATGTGAGTGGTACCGCAGTAAGAGCCTTACTCAGAGTCAGCTGAGACACCAAGGCGACCGAGTACTGTAATGAGACAAAGTGCGTTGTTGAGCCTAAGTGGGTTAATGAAAACAACTTAGAAAAGGAGGTAGGTGGTGCACTGCAGGTTTAGATACAGTTCATGAAAGTTTTTTAAAAGTTTGGGTGCACTCGTGGGTGGTGTTTCTGTCAAAACACCAATAGATCATAGGAACTTGTAGTGTACGCATAAAAATGCTAATACATCGCCAGGTGAGGCACTCCGTAGGTGATCATGAAATGATTCAAAAGGTTGTTGTCCAAATACTATTTATTATTCAATAATGTTCATGATGATTTTTTCAGTGATATTAACATCATATCAATCCAACGTATAGTATTGATCCCTTTAGGGTCGAAAATAAATGCAAACTCCTCCAATGCATTTCAGGCAAGGAGCCCTTTGTCACGGAGTGCTGAAAGGAAGACGAGTCGGGGTCAGAGTTAAGGTGACAAAAACACGGGGAAATTACCGATTAAGTGCCGATCAATGATAGTGCATGGTGTCTGTGTACTTAATGGTAGAATGCAGGAGGTGGTCTGAGATGTGAAATGGGGGAGTAAAAAAAGGTTCGGAAGTCGAAAGAGTCGGCAAGACCGTGAGTGGGACTTAAATCGCGTGAGGGTAACAGAACGCGGAGGTTTAACGCTAGCGCGCGTAGCATGCAAGAGGCTGACTTGTGCTAATGAAGACTTACTTCATGTCAATAGTAGCAGGGTCCGCTACTTCGGTAGTGCAGGGAAGGTGATCAACGCAGTTGCGGTGCCGGTGCGGGTAAGGAAGTGAACTATAAGTGGTTACGATAGAAATGGAAAGCGGACTGGTTTGGTGCAGGGGCTAAGAAACTGAAGGGGGACTAGAAGCAGTGAATGAGGGGCCTCAATGGAATGGTGAATGGTGAATAGAAAGGTGAATGAGCAGTGGGAATGACAGGTACAAGGTAAAAAGTAAAAAGTAAGAAGTAAAAAGGCAAAACGGTCACAGTTGTACAATGCGAAGCTGGCTAAAATGTTAGCACTGGACCTTCTCCCTTTTTCATTTTTGGAGGAGGTGGGTTTCCTTCAATTGTGTCAGCCATCTGCCCTAAATGGAAGGTTCCCAGCCGGTCCTATTTCGCAAGAATCGCTTTTCCAGCACTATATCATGATGTGCTGGAATTGGTTGGACTGGTGCTGTTCACAATATCCACTTGACAAACGACATGTTGCCAACTGGGTCTCTTTTGTGGGGGTTAGAGATAAGCTATCTGAAGGAGGTGCTGTTGACACAGCTGAGATTTTTAAAGCTACTCGGAAGCAGGCAACTGTAGCCATGTTCGCCTTGGAGAAATCTCATACTGCTATAAACATTTTTAGAAGAGTTTAGCAGCAATGTTTTTGAAAGGCTGCACCCAAGAGGGTTTAGTATTGGTTTTGTTGCCACAAAAAATGGCAGTAATGTACTTAAGGCCATTGAGCTTGTTTCCTATTTCAGGGTTCCGTGTTTGGCACACTGCATCAAGATTATAGTTCAAGACTTTCTGAAAAAAGAACCCCTGGTTAGCAACTTACCGACCACCTGCCGAAGAATATGCACTCATTTCAGCCACTCTTTTAAAGCTTGGAAGTAGCTGATGATCATTCAACGTGACTATAACATGCCAGTCAAAGCACTCATCCAGGAGGTGGCAACACGTTTGAACTCAACGTATTACATGCTTGATCGTCTGTTTAAGCAGTACAGGCCACTCAATGATTATGCCATGCAAAGACTGGATGCTACTGTGAAAGGCATGACCCTTCAGATGGACCAATGGTGCCTAGTTAAATGCCTGGTCATCACACGTGAAGACAGCAAGGTGGACTGTACAATGCGCCAAGCTAACCCATTATTGCAAATGCTAGAACATCAGGTGAAGAAGGTGTCTGAATCATACACAGGTGTAGAGGGAAAAAAAACTATGACTTGGTGGAGAGCTTAGCCCGTCGCTTAGCTGAAAATACAAGGGTGCAAAATAAGATTATGTCACAGGAACGTTACATTTCTGCCACAATTCTGGATCCTCGGGCGAAATTGGCACTGAAGACATTAATTCCTTTTTCAGAGATGGATGTTGCCCGCTACAAAACTTGGATCACTGAGGCAGCGAGTAAGTTGGAAAATGAACGGCTGCTAATTAAAAGCCCGCTAGATCAACCCACAAGAAGTACTGCAGCAGGGCATCCGGCATCAATGCAACTTCGGAGGCTGAAGGCAGGGCATTTGGCTCAGAGCACTCACCATCACTATCGACAACAGCAACAATAACTGGATCATTAGGCCCAGTAGAATCGTTACACTATTGGTATTTACAGTTAGGCATTGGTATTAAGGACAATATTGATGCACAGAGAAAAGAGCCATAAAAAATGTTAGCAGCAGCACCCCTGAACATTGAGCGGATGGTCCAGGCCTATCTGAATGACTCAACAGAGGTGTACATTGATCAAAACCCACTGCAGTATTGGTGTAGGAAAAGGGCTGAATGGCCACTGCTCAGCAGGCTGGCGATAAGCTATCTGGCTTGCCCTGTCGCAAGTGTCTCTTCCGTGTTTTCAGCTTGTTCCATTGTAACAGTGAGAAGGACCAGTCTCTTGCCCAAAAACGTCGAGAGATTAACAATGATCAAAATGAATCAGTACTACATACCACCGAATTACACAATACATGAATCAAGGGAGTAAGATGAGGACAGATCGAAGGATGAGGAAACGGAAACAATAGTTCGGAAAAAATATGGTACAGTAAAAGTGATGGAATTAGAATTATTATTATTATTAAAAACAAGAAGACTTACTAGGGCTAGCAGAAGAGCCCTGGTGTTGTGCTCCTCCCGCTGACTGCGACCCTGTCTGCCTGCCCGTAGGTGCTGAACAGGAAAGATATCAGAAAGAGACAAACATTGATGATTGGTTTGAAAATACATTTAAAGAACGGTCAAAAAAACACTTACGTAAACAACAATTGCAATAACTAAATTGACCGATCTCATCTGGTCAACAGGTAGTATCGGGGGATACACGGATCAACTACATACTATTTATAAGCACTAATCCAGTCTTCCATTCTGATTCCAGAATATTAACTAAGCCTAAGTACGACGTACCACCCGACCTAGCCTACCTATTCCAGGTTTGCCAATTGTACATTAAGTATGCATTTCTACTTCTTTTAGTCCTCTGCAATGCATATGGTCAAATGAAGGACACATGACTACATTTTTCAATACACCAAGTTTTTGGTTGATTGATTGATGCTGAATGATGTTCTGCTAGTGCTAAGCCTATTAACACTCATTGCACAAACTAGAAAAGGTTCGACTAAAGACTGGGGTACTAGCAGCATGTGACATAACAGAGGGGGCATCACACATACCACTAAAAAATTACAAACTCATACAAAGTAACTAACCCTAAGTATCAATCCGCCCCATCTCTTAGTGACAGGACAAAGTAAGGACTAGAATCACAATAGCATTACATAACTTAATTTCTCTAAAAAAAACTCTTACATAATCGCGGTAAGCAAGCGCAAACAAAAAGTTGCAAAAAAGTAAGATTAGTAGCGCAGAAGAGCACCTGTGTCATCATAACAATCACAGAAGACTTTTAAACATAATTTACCTGTAATGTAAGCAGCAGCATTCTAGCTTGTTGGAAAAAAAACATATTTGCAATATATAACACAGAGCAGAACAACAGACACAAAGTAGTAATAATTAGTTACTGTCCAAGACCCGGGACCTCTAGTCCTAGCAGGTCCAGCAGGTACTGCTCCCGGACCGAGATATTGGACCACCGGTGCGTCAGTTGGTTCTGGGTGCGCCGGACCCAAGAGCAGCGAAACACTGCCAGTGAACCTTCCCCCACCACTTCTGACGCTCCCAGAGCCCATACCCGGACCCAGGCCTGCCACCTGCTGCCAGGGTTAAGGGGAGGTGGCACTGCACAAAAAAAACAAGTGCAGCCAACTCCACCTCCCCAAATAAGGCCCGCGCCTGCACCCCTTGTGGGTGCCGCCTTCCGCAAGGAATGCGGTCGCGGCTCTGGCTGCGATGAGCCCTGTGGCCCTTTGCCATGGTTCTGGGGTAGAAGGGGGCGGAAAAGAAAAGGTAAAAATAAAGAAAGAAAGTAAAAGAAATGGAAAAGCAGGTAATAGAAAAAGAGTGAAAAAGTTGTTAAAGAACACACAAACACCAAAAATATAGAAACAGGAAAATAGCCAGAGAGATAATAAATAAAATAGATAAATAAAAAGTGTCAAGAAACAAAAGAATGGAAAGATAGAGGAAGGATTCAAAGGCAGGCCCAAGAACCATGCAATAGAGTAAAAATCTAGATGGCCGCACCCATTGCGACGGCGTGGGCAAGTTTGCGCGATGTTTTCTCCCCAAGTACGCAAAAAGCGCCGCAAACATGTAAAAGCGTTCACGAACAGGAAATACATATCGCGAACGGGCGCGAGCATGCATTGCGCGACCCAGAATAGGAAATAAGCAAGGCAAGTGATGGGACAAGTAAAAACAAGATCGCTGCGCCCATAGGCGAATGCAATGGCAAGTTGTTGAGACATTTTCAATGCAATCACGCAGAAAATGTCGTGAACAGGCGGGAAAAAACTTTGCCATCTTTGCGATATTTCCGCGTGTTTGCAGAGACTTTTGACATTTTCACGATAGTTTGCAAAAGTGAATTTCATAAATTCCGCCCACCCCTAGTTGTGGCTTGTGTTAAACAAGGTTAGTTGCATCACGTGTCGTCAGTCTTGCATATGGAAATATGCCTCACTGCTCAAATGGAGTCTGGTGCTGTGGTCGCTGCCACGGACTTGGGGTCACTGCCATTCAGGACTCAGGAAACAGTTACAGGTGTGCGATCTACTGTGCCGATGATGCGTCATCCGGGCAGGTTGTACTGGTAACAATGTCTGTTGCCTACTGGACTCCATCATCTGCAATTGCGACTTGATCTAAATTGTTAGCCCTACTCACCGCAATGGAGGCAGGAGGCAGCGGTGAGAACGGGCAAACAGGCACCTGCATTTCACTTGAGCAATGTCTGTTGCTTACTGGACTGCGTCATTTGCAATCCTGACTCAATCTGTATTGTGAGCCCTACTCGCCGCAGTGCAGGCTAGAGGCAGCAGTCAGGAAGAGCACAAAGGCACGTTGTGTTGACCTAAGCAATGTCTGTTGCCTACTGGACTGCCTCATCTGCAATTGCAACTCAATCTGAATTGTAAGCCTTGCTGTCTTTGCATGACTGACTAGGTGTGTGAGTAACTCTATGGATGAGTGGTGGTGTGTGAGTGTCTGTATAGGTGTATGAGTGCTTATGATAGTGTTGTATTGATGAGTGACTAAATGTATGAATGATTGTATGGGTGAATGGGCGGATGTGTGTGTAGACCTAGGAATCAGTGAGTACACATGCAGTAAATCGTATTGGTGTGTCCATGGTTTAGAAAATGGTACTGTGTATTTTACAGTGGGTGTATCAAAGATTATATTAGACTGTGAGGAGGTGTACCGGCTATAGTTAGTTCAGCTATTTATAACTTGCGTGCTCGCAATGCATTGCTAATGACGTCACATATTACATCATTCATGACATGGTCAGTGACATCACTGATGATATCACTGATAAGATCTCAAATGACATCACTGATGGCATCATCCACATCAAAATATGATGCACCTCCTCACAGTCTAATATAATCTTTGATACACCCACTGTAAAATACACAGTACCATTTTCGAACTCATACCCCAGGGAGCTGCTAAGATGCAGCTCCCTGGGGGTAAAAAGCAAAGTGCAAGCAAAACTCTCTCGCCAGTTCAAAGTGGAGCACCTGTTTGCTCTGGGATGGCAGGAGCACTGCTCCTGCCATCCCATAGCAAACTACAATGTCCCGGGGGTGGTACCTGGGGCATTGATGGAGCAGGCCCTGCATGGTGGCGGTCCCCTAGGCTATTTACAGCTCCAGGAGGGGAGCTACATGGCCCCCTCCCATTTGGAAACTTACCCCAGGGAGGGGCGGTCCCCGGGGATGCAGGGGGCCATGTGGACCCCCGCATTTGACATAATTAGGCCTAGGGGGTCAGGGTGTTTCTACCCTGCCCACTTTCATATTTTTTCAAATTTTGTCTTGTGACTCGGTTCAACTGAGTCAAAACATAACTGCAAAAGACAAACAATTGATGGACATAATGCAGAACAAATCAAAACGTTCACCCCAGTCAAGAAATCCGGGTTAAATACATCATTATTTTGCTCACCATGCCACCCCAGATTAGAACTAGCCATATGCAAATCATTCTTGACCCTGTGTGTCATGGGAACAGTCCAGCCTGAACTGTCAAGCCAGCCTTCCCTGGAATGGAAATAATCATCCTAGGACTGCATTCGGGTTTCACCCCTTATCAGCCAGGATAGCTTGATTCCAATGGCACACTGAGCCCGGGACCCACGTCTGAGCATACCCGGTGCACTTAGGGTCAGGATTCAAAAGACACACAATTGATGGACGGAATGCAGAACAAATGAAAACATTCACCCCCAGTCAAGAGATCTGGTTTAAATCCATCATTCTTTTGCTCACCATGCCACCCCAGTTTAGACCAGGTCATATGCAAATCAGTCTTGACCCTGTGCCTCAAGGGAACAGTCCAGCCCGAACTGCCAAGCCAGGTCTTCCCTGCACGAGAAACAAGCATCCTTGGACTGGTTTCGGGTTTCACCCCTCATCAGCCTGGGTAGCTTGATTCCAGTGGCACAGTGAGCCTGGGACCCATGTCTTGGGATACTCTGTGCACTTAGGGTGAGGAAGCGAAAGACACACAATTAATGGGCAGAATGCAGAACAAATGAAAACATTCACCCCCAGTCAAGAGATCTGGATTAAATCCATCATTCGTTTGCGCACCACGTCACACCAGTTTAGACCTGGCCATATGCCAATCAGTCATGACCCTGTGCCTCATGGGAACAGTCAAACCCGAACTGCCAAGCCAGGTCTTTCCTCGACCGGAAACAAGAATCCTAGAACCAGTTTCAGGGTTTCACCACTCATCAGCAAGGATAGCTTGATTCCAGTTTCACAATGAGGCCCGGGATACCCGATGCACTTAGGGCGAGGAAGCAAAAGACCCACAAATGATGAACGGAATGGAGAACAAATGAAAACATTCACCCCAGTCAAGAGATCTGTGTTAAATCCATCATTCTTTTGCTCACCATGCCACCCCAGTTTAGACCTGGCCATATGCAAATCAGTCTTGACCCTGAGCCACTTGGGAACAGTCCAGCCCAAACTGCCAAGCCAGGTCTTCCCGGGACCAAAAGCAAGCATCCTAGGACCGGTTTCGGGGTTTCACCCCTCATCAGCCAGGATAGCTTGATTCCAGTGGCACAGTGAGCCCGGGACCCATGTCTGGAGATACCCTGTGCACTTAAGGCGATGAAGCAAAAGACACACAATTGATGGACGGAATGCAGAACAAATCAAAACATTCACCCCAGTCAAGAGATCTGGGTTAAATCCATCATTCTTTTGCTCACCATGCCATCCCAGTTTGGACCTGGCCATATGCAAATCAGTCTTGACTCTGTGTCTCATGGGGACAGTCCAGGCCAAACTGCCAAGCCAGGTCTTCCCTGGACCAGAAATAGGCATCCTAAGACTGGTTTCAGGGTTTTACCCCTCATCAGCCAGGATAGCTTGATTCCAGTGGCACAGTGAGCCCGGGACCCATGTCTGGGCATACTCGGCTCTCTTAGGGCGAGGAAGCAAAAAACACAGAATTGATGGAAGGAATGCAGAACAAATCAAAACATTCACCCCGAGTCAAGAGATCTGGGTTAAATCCATCATTCTTTTGCTCACAATGCCACCCCAGTTTAGACCTGGCCATATGCAAATCAGTCATGACCCTGTGTCTCATGTGAACAGTCCAGCCTGAACTGCCAAGCCTGGTCTTCCCTGGACCAAAAACAAGCATCCTAGGATCGGTTTTGGTGTTTCACCCCTCATCAGCCAGGATAGCTTGATTCCAGTAGCACAATGAGCCCTGGACCAACTTCTGGGCATACTCGGCGCAATTCGGGCGAGGAAGCAAAAGACACACAATTGATGGACGAAATACAGAACAAATTAAAATATTCACCTCAGTCAAGAGTTCTGGGTTAAATCCATAATTCTTTTGCTCACCTTGCCACCTCAGTTCCTAGTTTGAAGTGTTGGAGCCAAGAAGATCACAGGCACACGATCGGGAGGGTTTGCAGAATCACCTTGGCCACAGTTGTATAAATGGGAAATCTTACAGAAACTACTAAACAGATTTACACTATTTAACAAGAAAAGTGCTCTCTGGACCAAGAGCTACCTTTCCACCAATTCTAGTGTAATTATGTTCAGCAGTTCGGGCAGTAGCTGCATCAACAGTTTCCTAACGAAATTAACATGGGGGGTTGGAAAGAATCTGCTTGACAGCATTTCTGGGGCAAGATGGCGGACACAGCTGTATCCGAGTGAGGCAGCACGCGGGTGCTCTCTACAATTACCCCCCCTGCTCACCCCTTGTACGCTGATGCCAAGAGGAAGCTAAGGGTTCTAGAGGTGATGTGATTGACCCGCAAAAGTGAAGCAAAGCGGAATCAAACGAGAGCCGGGCATGCTGAGTTTGCTGTTGTTTCTATCAACACCCCGCCACAAGCGACGGCTGTACTTACTTACCGTGGGAATCTGTTGCTATTTTTACGGCGTCTGGAACCAGGCTGCGGCAGCTGGAGGTGCTTCGGTAGTCAGAGGCGAAGAAAGGGCCTGAGACAATCAGTCGGCAGAGTCGGAGCTACCTGGAAACTCTGGGGCAGAGTGCAGGCTCAGCCAGGATGGGGCCCAAGAACGCTAACTCCGGTGTGACCGCCAAGGAACCGAAGACACGCACAGCAGATGCTGCGAGTAACCCGACCACACCAGTGCAGATCTCTCGGGCGCAGGCTTCCACCAGTTGCCCGCAGAGTGTGCTGAATGGTCAAAATGGAAACCACACAGTGATCTAGTTGTGAGCCATGCAAACACTGGACTCTACTGCTAAGATACATATAGACGGTGTTTGGGCCCCCGACCCCGCGGACCTTGTAGGGTCAAAGGTAACAATTCCAGGGATTTTTTATAAAAAAAAGCATGTTTGCAAAACTAAGCTAGATCAAGCGCCAACCCCACCTGATCTAAGTAGTAATAGCAATAGTTATAGCGCTATCTCTGGTGTTTCAAGAACGGTAACTAACTCTTTGGAGATTCCCCCCTCAGCATTACTCCCTAGTGACCAAGCGAATGCACTGTGTGAAAATAGCGGAAAGCAGCAGGTCAACAATGCTCACGGTTCAGATTCTTCAGACCCTGTCGCTGTGATGGTAGCTCCTTTGTACTCTAGAGTTGAAGGTGTAACTGATAATCCGAACCCCTCAGCAGAAGTGGCGACTGAGGTGGACTCCTGCGGGTCAGGCGGGAAATTTTATTCCATGTCAGATGTCTCCATTGTCTCGGAGGGCAAAAGTGTCGATCTTGACTGGGTGGATGATAGAAGCCTAGCCAGCTCTGCGCCCCTGGAAGAAGAGGAGAATAGCTTGTTACTGTTAGGGGGAGAAAACACGGTTCGAAAAGCACAAGAGGTGGCTCGTCCATTCAACCCAATGTCAGGGCAGGTAACAAGCAAAGATGGATCACCACTTCTAGATTCCTCTTCAATAGCTCAAGCTGGTGTGACAATTGACAGTAGAGGGATTGCAGGTTTTATCTTTGAAGAATCTGATAATTTTGTCACTCTTGCTACTATATGTAAGGCCATCATGTCGCACCGAGAGGAGACGAAGACAGAGAGCCTGCGTGTCAAGGGCGCAGTGCGTAAACTACAGAACACAGTGCGGCACGTGGCCAAATCATGTACCGACCTGTCTGCAAGAATTGGAGAAGCTGAAGGGAGAATTTCCTCAATGGAGGATGACTTTGCTTCGCAGAAGGCTGGCATCTCTGCCCTTCATTCAATCCGTGATGACATAAATTGGAATTTAACCGACATTGAAAATAGGTCAAAGAGAAACAATCTGCGATGTACTTGGAATCCCTGAAGGCTTAGAAGGGGAAGACATCCACAAATTTGTAATTGAATTATGTACTGAATCCTTTCCTGAGTTAATCGAGTGGAAATGGGAGCTTGAGCTCCAACGGGTACATAGATTTCCTTTTCAGGTGTAGGGGGGTTCCAGAGGTGCAGAGGCTAAACCAAGGGCAAAACTCATCTGCGTAAGCAATTTTTTATTAAGAGGAACAATGGTCCTTAGCAGACTGAAGAATGAAAAACAGAAATACAATATAGGCCACAATGGGTTACTATATGAATCCACTGACCAGCCGGACGTGGAGTTTTATTCAACTATAATTAGGAATATAATCAGCAATTTCTGAAACACAAGTTTCTATGATAGGGCACAAGCCTGTACCCTATATTGGGAAGGAAGTGTGGAAAACAATACAAAACGTTCAAACATAAAAAGGTAACAAAATTATAGACAAAGACTTTGAGCTGAGGTAACTCGCATGTATCGTACTCTGTAGCGAGTTTAACCAAAAATAGGAACCACGATAATTAGACACAATGGAGAACTGTGGTGCTATTTACAAGTGTCGACGTTTCGATCCAAAGCTCATTAATTAACGGGATCATCATCAGGACTAAATCATAACATTTGCCTGGAAGAATTGGTAAAGGCCAGTGTTAGGTAAATGGCACTTACTGTAGTTACTTGAGAATCCGGCTCGATGGCCAATGAAGTAGGTTTTGAAGAACCATAAACTATAAAGGGAAGGAAGGATTTAGTGTGTGATTCTCAACAAGGGTGATGTGAGTTACGGGCGTTGTTGCAAAGCCACATACCTTAAACGGCACTGTAGGCCATTTAGAAGCAATTAAAGGGGGCTGAGTAATCCGTGCTTTCAACGTGATATTGAGCGTCCAGAGATCAGGACTCCTTGTCTCCTGATAAAGCCCGCTCAGTTTCAAATAGGATGGCTCGAGCCAGCAACAGTCTGCAGTCCTCGTCAACAGCACGATGGCTTGTAATGTCATTACAAGCCATCATGCCGTTGACACTTGTAAATTGCACCACAGTTCTCCATTGTGTCTAATTATTGTGCTTACTATTTTTGGTTAATCTCGCTACAGAGTACGATACATGCGAGTTATCTCAGCTCAAAGTCTTTGTCTGTAATTTTGTTACATTTTTATGTTTGAGCATTTTGTAATGTTTTTCCACACATTCCTGGACATCAGGTGAGTGGCTGGTGTCTCAAGCTGACACTATGGTCCAGCTTAGAAAATTTTCTTTAATAGACTGAATGAGGAAAGGGATACCAGATGATTTACAGCAATGTCAAAAAAAGTGGGCAAGGAATTTACATATAGAGGGAATTGTTTTAAACACCTCTATTAGCTTGACTGACAGGATGCGGGCACAGCATTACATGGCCATTCATGATTTATTCTATACCCTGGGTAAAATTGCAAAATGGGGCACAGGGGCTGGAACTAAATTTATTAGGTGTGGTAGTTTTGCCGAAGATGCTGTGCATATGTTCTATTCATGTTCTAAACTGGTGGATTTGTTATCCTCAATTCAACGTTTTCTTGCAGTAATGGTGGGCTGACCAGTCTGTATTACAGGGGAGCTGGTATTGATAGGAGTTAAAGCAGAGGCTGAAGAGCATATAAGATATAAATGTATGACTTCTTTTCAGTTTGTCTGTATGGCGATTCTGCATGCTTGTATCACTAAGGATTAGATTTCTCCTAATCCTCCGCTATTTACATCTTGGAGGGCTAGGCTGCTGGCGATGTAAAATTTTGAATCTGCAATCTATAAGACCAAGAAGAATAGGAAGAGAGTAATGGGGGCAAAAATCCGGGCTCCTGTGGTGGAATGGACTTAAGAGACTGCATGTTTGGGAATAGTTTGATGTTACCTTTAGTTGATTGATGTTTTCCACTTGAATGATTTGTTTAATTTCTTTTGTTTGTGCTCGCGTTGCCATTTTTTTCTGTGTTTTCCCAAACACATTTTCTTAACTTGATTTTTATGTATTTGTGGCCATATGCTCTAAACCTTGTCCTTTTTTTTTTATTTACACATTCGCCGTCTCACCACCGATATCTTCTAACTTAGTACACCACTGAGCTTTTTATCTCATAAGCTGGTTAGAGTAGCGAGGCATAATCTCCACCTATTTTGAGTCCTCCAATCAATCGGTTCTTTTTGGCCATCTGACTCACCAGGTGTGTCCACTTCTCACTCTATTTCCGACCTGAGGTCCCATATTGAATACCAGCGAGATAGGCGGGGGCTTAATCATCGGAAATCATATCAAATAATATTTAACCAAAACATAAAAGAAAGGGAACCCAAAATCTTTGATTTCTCTTGGTATGATCTGAAGTATCAAGCTTAGCCATATACCTCATAGCTAATATCCAGTCCATTAAATTGGGGCTAAGTGGTGAGACCCACAATTTACATATCTCTGCGAGCTAATAAAATGGCATAAAAGGTAAGTTTTACATTATCATTAATGCAATTACTTTCAAAGTCAAATCTCCCCATTATTATTAATTTGGAGCTTACCTCCAGTCGCAGATTCAGAACTTGAGATAGGCAATTACTTACATCCAGCCAGAATTGTCTTATGTTTGGGCAAAAGACGAACATATGAAGATCATCCATATTTGGTGTCTTGTATTTCGGACAGCACACAACTCCGCCAGTTTTAAATTTAGATAGTCTACGAGGGGACCAATATGCCCTATGGATGGTAAACAAAAGATTTCACCTTAAATTTGCAGGTTTCACAATACTGTAAAGCATAGACATTGTTACTTGCCATTGGTTCTCTGTCGCGATCTTCGGCAAGCACACCTTCCACAGAACCTCCGGAAGCAAGAAAGGTCCATCTTCCATTTCCAGTATCATCCAATACCATGTGGCCACTTCCTTCATGAAGGTCCCTATCCCCAGTTTCAACACAAAATCATTTTGACTCCCAATTATATTTTCGGGATCATTTGCCCAACTCTGAATTTGCAAATACTTATATCTCGAAAAAACCTGACCCCACAATTGTTGACAGAGGCCCCAAGGCACCAATTTACCCTCCTGGAACAAATCTTTCCATCTCTGCAAAGCGTCCTCTTTTTTTAACTGAAAAGCCAAAACATCTTTTGTCCAAAGTGGAGATCCAGGAGAGTCCCATATTGGGGCCATATAACTAAAATAAGGCAATTTCAATAGTCTTCTTATCTTATACCATACCTCCGCCAAATCCCGTAAAACCTTAAGTCTCACCTTTTTGAAAAATTTAGGTTCTGCAAACTTATATAAAAAACCAAAATCATTATATCCGCAGCTTCTCAGCATCACACCAAATATTTCTCCAGTCGTTGAATTTATTAGGGTACCCAATAGCATCCTACAGTTCTTTAAACAAAAAGCCCATGCATAAATTTGCAAATCTGGAGTCGCCAAACCACCTTTATTGATTCTCCTCCTTAACTTTTTCCACGATAATCGTGATCCTTTTGATGCCCGAATGAATGACGCTATCTCACCCTGTAGTTTAGCCAACCATTCTTTTCTAAATCCGAGGGTAATAGTCTCAAACAGGAACGCAACTTTTGACACAATCACCATCTTCACAAGATTAGTCCGACCATATAGTGACAAGGGAAGATTCATCCATCCTTTTAAAATGGCCACAACTTCTTTCTTAATCTTAAAAAAATTAACTTTAACAAAATCTCCAATATTTTGAGTTATCCTGACCCCCAGATACCTCATTTCTGATTTAGTGATTACCCTTTCCGTATTTAAATTCCAAGCCATTATCTCAGTTTTACCCTGCTTTATCTGATAGCCTGAAACAACTCCAAATTCCTTCGTTATTTTAACCAGATTTTCCAAGAATGATGTAAATTAGAAGAATAAATTATAATATCATCCGCATCTGGACCCAGTTTTTTTTACCAATCACCAACTATAAAAGGGGGTATCTCCTCTGAGGCTCTAATTCTACAAGCTAGTGGCTCTATATATAAGTTAAACAACAAAGGTGATAAAGGACACACTTGTCTGGTACCACGCATTACTTTAATAGACTGAGTAAGTTTTCCATTAACTAGAACGCGTGATGTCGGAGAACAGTACAGCGAGAAGAGAGATTCTGTGAAATTCTTTCCTAAATTAAGGTACTGCAAGAGTGTTTTTAAATAAGCAAAATTAACTCGATCGAAAGCCTTGGCGGCGTCTAAAGCAATCACCACCAAGGGAAGCCATATCTATTATTCCAATCAGAGTAAAAGTTAGTTCTTTCAGATATCTCCCTCTAACAAAACCTTTTTGGTCCTCATGGATCAGTTTGTGAATAACTTTACTGAGTCTGTCTGCTAAAAAATGTTTTTAAAACTTATAATCACAGTTCAGAAGTGATATAGGTCTATATGCATCTAAACTACTAGGGGATTTTCCTGGTTTAAGTATTAGGGAGATTGTTGCCTCGTTCCAAGAGCTAGGTATAGTTACTTCCCCTCTGAAAATTTGATTAAACAATTGACACAGTGTGGGGGTGATCAAATCCACTAGAGCTTTATAAACTTCAGTCAGAAGGCCATCCGGGCCAGGTGCTTTCCCTCTTTTACTATCTTTAATCACCTTACGCACTTCAGCTTGCGAGATTTCCCTGTTCAATACTCCCTTCCAATCCCCCGAGAGAGGTTTCAAGAGTTGTAGCCAGTTATCCATTTCAGTTTGTCTTGGACAAAGATCTTCTGTATAAACTCTTACAAAGTGATCATGGAAGGCTTCTCCAATTCTTTTGCTATCTGTTATAATTTCTCCTGAATCCATCTTTTTTATTTCTTTTATTTGATTATGTATTAGATCTTTTTTCGCTTTCCACGCTAGCAACTTGCCACACCCTTCTCCATATGAAAAGTGGGCCAACTGGCTAGCTTCCCATCTTTCTTTAACTCTTTTTGACAATACTGCTGTAAGTTCTATTTTTAAATCCAGGAGCTTATTTTTAACTTCCTCTTCCAATGTGTTCCCCCCTAGTCTGTTTCCACTTCCTTCCCAAAATCGTATTTCCTTCTCCAGTTCTGAAACCTTAGTATAATATAGTCTCCTCTTTTTTGCACCCTGAGCTCCCAATCTCCCTCTCAAGAATGCCTTACATGTGTCCCATACTATATCTTGTTCAGCTGATCCTTCATTTTTACCTAAAAAGACTTGTACCACATCCCTTAAGATTTCTAAATAGTCTTCATCTAAAAGGATTGTACGGTCCAACCTCCAAATTGAATTCAGACCTTCTGTGTCTAATTCCAGATTTAATCCAACAGCTGAATGGTCAGACATATGCGCTCCTAAGTGTGTCACTTTCGTTACCCGATCTTTCAATCTAATGTCAATTAAAAAAAAATCTATTCGTGAGCTATGATTATATTTTTTAATATGAAAGGTAAATCCTAACTGCTGGCCTACTTTCAGTCTCCAAATATCACATAACCCTTGCTGTGCCATGATCAACCTTAACCTAGACGACATCTTACCATTTACAAAAGCTCTGCTATTTCCTGCCCTATCTAATTTACAATCTAGAACTGTATTGAAATCTCCAGCCATAATTATTTTTCCTGAAAAATCTAGTGATTCTACCGCTAGGTTATCCAAAATTGTTGGGTCATCCACATTAGGTCCATAATAACCAACTACTACCAGAACTTCCCCTGCCGCTCTTAACTTAACAATCACCCATCTACCTCTTTTATCTGCTGTATTATCTTCCATAACAATATCAACTCCTTTCCTAATCAGAATTGCCACCCCTTTCGTAACTATCTCTTGGGGTGTAAAAAAAGCACTAGCTATCCATTTGTGAGCAGAAAAAATCTCCTTACTTACTTTTTCAGTTAGATGTGTCTCTTGTAAGATAATCACATGAGCAAGGGAATCTTCTAGATATTTCAATATTAATTGCCTCCTAGACTTTACCCGTAAACCGTTAACATTCCATGTAAGGAACCTTAGTTCCATAATCTTAGCCCCACTCATAGAAACTAGCCCACATTCCATTTTTGGTGGCAAAGACGCTCCTGAGGATTTTTTCTTTTTTACTCCCACTTCCCTCACCCCCCCCATTACCTCCCCTCTACCCCTAACCCAAGAACCCCATGCTCCCCCTCCCCCCCTTTTCCCTCCCTGGAAAACCCAACTAAAACTCCCATGGCCTAGGCCAGTGGATGTCGCAGTAGCGGTGCCTCTCCTTTCCTATACTGATTGTTCATTAGTTTATGGGTGTCAAACAGTAATCTGACCCTTTTTCTTTTTTTTTGACACTCACTTTTACCCTAACCTGGATATTATTGTAGTCCAAAAAGGCATCTACCTCTCCCACTGCACGAAACGTATACATTTTATTTTGCCACATTACTTTTAGAAAAGCAGGAAGTTTCAGTTGGACTGTCGCCCTCAGTTCTCTAAGTGGTCCCATTTGCTTTCCTAATTCCCACTGTCTACTTGCTGTGGCAGTTGATAAGTCTGACCTGATGTCTACTGCAGTTCCATCCACAATTATATACTTTTTCTTAAGGGCTGCTGTCAAAATCTTCTCTTTTAAGTTGAACGTTAGGAAATTAATTGGTATCTTTCTTGGTTTAGAGCGATTTGAATTCTGCCGGAAGGGATCTCGGTGGACCCTCTGAATGTCTCGTAGCAGCATTTCTTCTGACTCTTCTAACTGTAACTTCGTTTTTAACAGCTGTACTACATAGCTTTTTATGTCTGACCCTTCCTTTCCTTCTGGTAATTTTAAGATCTTCAAGTTGTTACGTCTTTGCATGTTTTCCATCTCTTGACTCTCTTGTCGGTCTCTCGCTCTTTAAATTTTATGATCTCAATTTCCTTATGATTATCCAAAATTTACCCCTGCATGACTTTCATTTCTGTCTCAAGCACTTCTGTACGAGTACTTAATTTATCAAGTTTATCCAGCTTTCTTAACAGTGCCAATACTGACATATCTGAGGGGTCTGGACTATTCTGCTGGAGGGCTATCTGTGACTTCTCCAAACCTTCCTGGGATATCAACATTTTCTCTGTTATCGTATTCTCTATTGTCATTAAGGGTATCCCTTCAACCACTTTCCCTACCTCCATCCCACTTTTCAGCCCTTCCTCACGTACTCCTCCTATTGCCCCCGATACTCCGTCAACTGCTGATGTTATATTTAGCTGTTGTGAGGTCTCTGCGTCCGACATTTCTGCACTCACTTGTGTAACTTCTCCCTCTTCTTCTTCTATCCCAAATGCCAGAGCCTGAAAGGGATTTGGAGTTAGGTGCGCGGACCAGTCCAACTCCTCTGTACCACCTCGCCTACACTGCACTAACTCTCCACCTTTATCAGAAACGGGGTTCGGAGCTAACAGTAAAGAGTGCGGTTTCAAAACCAGTACCTTGGGAACTGGCTTAAAATATGAATTGAGTGATGGGGTAGTAGCTACCTTATGTTCTGGCCCCTTTTGTTTTCCTTTTTTCGTATCTTTTTTTACGGAAAATTCTCCTGTCTTAGTGGTTTTAGCTTCTTTGATAGAGCACTTTATGAAACTCTTTTGTAGCGTTTTTGGCTTTCCCAAAACAGGTCCGTTAATATTCGACCTAGTGCCCCTTAGAAGATACCTAGGACACCCTGTCACCAACTTTGTAGTTTCTGCCTCACTCCGTGGCTTTTCCAAGCCAATATCTGCTGAAATCAATGTTTGGGTCTCCTCCACTAAACCCACACCGCCTTTTACCTCCAAAGTCCTTGTCAATGGTTCTTCTCCTATTCCCCGTCCTCCACTTGATCTCAGTCCAATCCGTGCTATCATTCGGCGTCTCCTGCCGATTTCCGAAGCCGCCCTTCCCCAGCTCCCGTTCCGCGGTCCCGCTGACTGACGCGACTCTGCCTCCTCGACCTCCGCCCACAGCTGCATGGAGGTATCCAGCCCAGACACTGCCATACACCGTGAAACGCCGCCGGACAAAAAACAGCCTCAAATTCTCAGCAAAGCGTGCAGCAAGCTCCTCCGTCCGAAGCCCATACACTCTGAAAAGTAAGACTCTTCTTTAAATCTGTTCCTAGTACGCTCAGTTACCGAAGATCACCTAACAGGCACCACCGCTGCTCCCGGCATCCGCGACCCGATACCTAGCCGGCCGCCATGTTTTTCCAGTTTCATTTCTCTTCTTGTTTGTGCTTGCTTTGTCAGTTTATCTGTATGGCCATTCTGTTTGCTTGTATCACTAAGGATGAGATTTCTCCTAATCCTCCGCTATTTACATCTTGGAGGGCTAGGCTGCTGGAGATGTATAATCTTGAATCTGCAATCTATAAGACCAAGAAGAATAGGAAGAGAGTAATGGGGGCAAAAATCTGGGCTCCTGTGGTGGAATGGACTTAAGAGACTGCGAGTTTGGGAATAGTTTGATGTTACCTTTAGTTGATTGATGTTTTCCACTTGTATGATTCGTTTCATTTCTCTTCTTGTTTGTGCTCGCTTTGCCATTTTTTTCTGTGTTTTCCCAAAAGCATTTTCTTAACTTGATTTTTATGTATTTGTGGCCATATGCTCTAAACCTTGTCCTTTGTAGTGTCTTGATTTTGTTTCCACTTGCCCACTACTGTATATGTTTGAAGTACGATTATTCCTTGCATAAAAATGTAAAATAAATAAAAATATTAAAAAAAAGGAAATTAACATGGGGAAAAAGTGTTACAGGACCCTCTTTTTCTTGGCCCCCGCTTGACAAATCACCCCAAAAGTTGTTTTTGTTTTTTTATTTATTTATTTGAGCATTTACCATTGCAGTTAATGTACATCATATGCAAAAACTTAAAGTGCAGCAGTTTGTGTCTACTCTTGATCCTATCAGTGACCATACAGCAGGCGTCTCATTGTTCGTCTGAAATCGGACTGCCAAGATCCTCCTCCCAGGCTTTACATGCCTTGTCCTCATTGAGTGTTGTTCATATTCTGAAGCCTCTTATCTTCTTTGATTTCTTTTATGTTTCTTATTTTTGTGTAATTCTTTTTTATTTTTGTTGTTCTTTCTCATGTTGTATTATTGTTGCATTTGGTGTTATTTTACACTTCTTTTTTAATGCCATTGCTTATTATATGCTTCACTTTTTCCTTCCTTATGCCACTGTTTATTTGGCGTTTTGTTCTGTTCTTTATTCATTCGTTTTAGGTGTAAAAGAAGAGGATATGTTGTGAGGTTATTTCATGCTTCTCTTCTTTCTTTACCCCTTTCCTGCTGTTCAGCCTAGTGATGTGCGGAATGTGGTGGGTGCATGAGGTTCGGCAGTTGGTGTCAGCAGGCCCAGCCTCCCTGGAGACCTGGTATCGTTGTGCTGCATCATTCAGAAAGCAACTTAAAACGTGGATATTTGACAAGTAATCCTCCTCCCCTCCCTAAGCGCCTTGAGACCCACTGGGTATGTAGTGCGCTATATAAATGTTATGACTTGACTTGACTTGACTCCTGGTAGGGGATACTTTATGCCTAATTACCATCTTGGCTCTTTTTAAGCGTCCTGTAACTGAACTACAAATAACTACAAATAAAGAGATACTTGGAACTTACAACCTGCCATCCTGAAGATTCTTACTTTGAAACAGGCCGCCGTAGCTGGGAGGTCAGGGTCGATTCTATGCAATGTATTGAACAAAGTGCGTAGATTTGACGCTGTTGACCGGTGTAGTTTGAATCCAGACTGGGCAGGAGAGATTATGGACTCGATTAATAAGGACAGCCGGCAGGTCAATGCTTTTGCCAGGATTTTGTAGTACACGTTGAGTAGTGATAATGGACGGTAAAAGCCACACAATAGCGGGTCCTTACCAGGCTTGGGGAGCAAAATAATAACAGCCTCGCGCAGAGTAGGAGGTAACATCAGCCATTCCAGTGCCTCCGCATACATGGCAAGGAGTTGGGGAATCAGCAAGTCTCTCTAGGCCTTCTAAAAATCCCAGAAGCCATCAAGTCCCAGCGCTGAGGAACTCTTCAACGCAGATATCGCCTCATCTATGCTGTCCTCAGTTATGGGGATTGGCAGAAAGTCTTGTAAGTACTTTTTAAGGAACACCAAACCAACCTCGGACAGATAAGTCTCTTGTTCTGTTGTGTCAGTGCCCAGATTAGTGGTGTATAAAGCCTTGAAATAGGAAAGGAATTCCCCTTGGATGTCCAATGGGTCAGTTAGACGTTGGCCCAGAGGAGACGCAGTTCAGAGATGCAAGCCTTACTGTAAGGGGGCCTGACCATTTGAGCCAGTAAACGGCCCGGCGTCTCACCTTCGCCATATACCCTAGCATTGTGGTACTTCCCCATGTCGAGTACCTCCCTCTCAGCGTTATCCCTGAAATCTGCCAGAAGGGAGAGCCTATACTCGTCTAAGCCCGGCCCGGGAGCAGTGCAGCATCTATCGAACTCCACTCCCACTCAATCCTGGCTAATCTGCCACGTAGATCTCGTAGTACACCGCCTTTTTTGGAAATGCACACACTTCTCATGTAGGCCTTGAATCCCTCCAACAGCATTGCCGCAGTGTCCACTGAGTCAGTGTTAAGGGCGAAGTAATCCTCTATTGCCTCCCGCAGTTCCTCCCGAAAGACATCATTCTCAAGCGCGCGGCTGGAAAACCTCCACTGTCAATCAGAGCCCTCAGGTTGTGGCATCCTCAATGTCAATATTACTGGAGAGTGATCTGAGAGCATGCGCGGGATAGTATTCACCGCCCAGCACCAGCTGATTAAGTCTAGGGAAACCAGCCAATAGTCCAATCTGGTCCATGTATTGTGGCAACTGGTGTAATGTGTAAATTCAGTGTGGAGAGGGCTGAGCTTCCTATCATTGTCAACCAGGGAGAAGTGTGTGCACAGCGAGCTCAGCGCCCTCCACACCGTGGCGGGGGGTCCAGGGCTCTCGATGTGGAATCACACAGTGGGCCCTGCAAAAGTGTAAAATCACCCCCTATCACCATGGGGACAGAGCGTAGCTGTGCCAGCCTGGAGAGTAGTGAATAATAAAAATCCAGGGAGTCTACATTGGGGCCATGTTGGACTTGGCCTTTTTCCCCCAAAATTTTTCGCTTTTGACCCCCTTATCTGGATTGTCTCCCCCATGGGATTAAACCTGTATAGGCCATGAGTGGTGTGAGACACCTTGTGAAAATGTAATTACCTGACATAATGTGAGCACTTGTAAAATCCCCCATTTTAAAACTGCACCCCCATTTTGGAAATGTACCTGACTGAAATGTATTGTTTTTAAAATGGATGCCATGGCCATGGGTTTTGCCACTGGACTGACATAGGTCAGCGGTCTAGACAATATTACCCAGCTACCCCTAGTTTTGGAGGGAAAGCCTGGCACCCAGGGTGCTCACCCCCTCCCCTAGAACCAGTTTAGGCTAGATGTGCCAACATTCTAGAAGGTCCTGGTACTGCCTGGGAGGAGGGTATAAAGAGGGTGAAGTGTCACCAGAGAGTCAGTCAGCGCTGGGACAAGGAAGGGAGGGGGACCTGCTGTGAGGTGCGACCGCCACATGGGCCTGTGAGCTGGGCCCTGCACCCCTATAAACCCCCCGCTGCTGTCCCCATGGGCCCCTGACAAGGGAGGGCCCTACCCAGGACACTGACGCTGTGGGACCTTGAACTACGCCAGCGCTGAAGGAAAGAGGTGCCCACATGAGGAGGAATGCTGTGGGCTTGAACCCCCCAGGAGGTGAGGAGTATGCCCCTGGGGCTGGCTGTTGAACTGTTCGCCCCCTCCGTGAAGTGCGCCTGTCAGACGCTGTTTGGGGAGGATGGTGCCCCCAGGAAGCTGTGGCCCCCTTTGGAAGTGCTGTTGCTGCATTGCCTTAAGCGCTGGATTGGGAGGAGCTGCGTGTCCTTAGAAGCCCTGGACTGACTACCCAGCACTGTGGGAAGAGAAGCGCTGTATTAGTGTCTCTAAGCGCTATCTTGGGTGCCCCTGCGAAGCGCTGTGAAGTTATGAGGCGCTGTACATATGGTAGCTGACATCAGTGAAGCGCTGTGTGCTCAGGATCCAGAGTGGCTGCCTGGTGCGGTGTTAGAGCGCACTTCTGTGCCCAGGGTTACTGCCACTGGTATCAGCGCTAGAGACTGTATGCCCCTGAGAAGCGCTATGACCGCCTGCTGAAGCGCTATGCTGCCCGGGAACTGCTGGGCCGACCGAGCGCTGCATGCCCCCTAAGAAGCGCTGGCATCGTGTGCCATTCAAGCGCTGTGAAGCTCCTCCGCGCTGAAAGCGCTGCTGCCCCACTCACCGCCGCAGCCGAGGCTGCCCTGAGGAGAACTGGAGTTGCCCCGGCGGCCCTCGATGCCAGGAGAGGGCCGCCGCCATCCTGAGTGAGCTGCGCAGGGCCCAAGTGTGGAGAGGCCACCGTTAAAATTCCTCTCAGGCCGCCGTTAAAATTCCTGTCAGGACGCCGGAGTTTGAAGTGGGCCGCGCTAGGCCCGAGGAAGCCGTCCCGCTAGCCTCACGTGACGGGGGCGCGTCACACCACGCCCCGCCGCGCAGTGATTGGTCGCGTGGCCGAGCCCCTGGTAAGCGAGTCTCGGATTGGATCCGGGGGCTCGGTACACGCCATTGGCTGCCACCCACGCGCCTCCCTCCTGATTGGTCCCCGGGCCCGGCAAGCACCAGGGAGGGCCCGGGACGGGAGAGATACCTACGCGGGGGCTCGAGAAGTGCATCGGAGCCCCGCGTGTCACTGACATTGCCGGAGGGCTAAGCAAGAGGCCCGCCTGCCGGCGCAACTCAGGGGAAGGCCCTGACCCGCCAGCGCAGGCCCCCGGAAGGCCGGGGCAACGTTGAAGCTGAAGGGAGGCCCCGAGGGAAGCGCCGGAGTAGCGCGGGCCTCCCCTGACTGGCCCCCAATACCCTGGAGGGTCCCTAAAAGAGACAGGTAAACCCCCCCCCCGAGAAGAGGAAAGTGGTGGTTGGGCCCCATTGGCCTTGACTAACTGCCACAGAGGGAGTTTGCCCTCCCTGGGGGAAACCGAGTGACCGTTGGGCCATGGAAGTAGCCCCTGGCTAGGGGATTAGTTTCACAGGATACCAGTTAGGCCCTACTGGACTGCCTACAGAGGCCCCGGTTAATCCTAAAGGCCACGGGGGAAATGTAGAATGTTGTAGAGGCCCCCAGGGAAATGTTGATACGCATAGCCAGGTGATATGCCTAAAGAAATGCACATTTTTTCCTGTTGCCTGATGTTCAATGAAATGTTCCTGCCCAGTGGCATACTCATCCTGGTCTTAATGGAATGGTTGTTTATCCATTGAAAGGGTTATTACCTCATGAAATAGTAGGCCTGATTATTCAGGGTACTGCACGGCTTGTTCCTGAGTGAGGAAAGGCTAACTTACTGCCTACACTCTTACAGTGATTCTTTAATGGTTGCATCCCAGTGAAATGTTATCTGACCTCTAAAAAGTGTTACATTTAAGCCCTCGTTTTACATCTGTTGGAATGTTGCCTGGCCAATTAACTGAATGGGTCTACTGCTCCTCTAGGGAAGTCTTAATTGCACGAGGAGATGTTGCGTTTACCCTGATGAAATGAGTATGCCCCATGTTAAGGAGCCAGCTGCGCTGATCCATTACAGGTGTTCCTGTCTGGTGTTATATGATGTTTTTCCCTTACAGGCGATGGGTTGGAGTTGTCACACATGAGGTGTACTTGCGCTAATGTTGCAACTTACAATTTCAGCAACCCCCCTAAGGATAAGAGCCCGAATTGGCCCCGCCAGATTGGTTCTAGGGCTACTGGTCATTTAACTAACCTTTTCCCTTACAGCATGGACTTTGGACTCAACCCTTTTTGTCCCATGTAAATAATTCCCCATGATGTACTTGGCTCTGGCGCCAGTTGGCGCCTTGTTGTGACTACCACTAGTCTATTTCTTTTTACCTTGCAGGTTGGAGACATAACTAAACTTAATCTTTTTCCAACCAAAGGTGGTGTCTTGACTCTTTTGTAGTGTGATTGGTGGGTCGTCTGTGTGTACTGCGTGAATGCTTCACATGTCCTCCAAGTTTGGCCTGCCTGCTTGATGCCATGCTACCCCCTTGGAGACTTGGGCAACCCCCATTTCCAACAGGCCATATATACAAACAAAGGCAATTTTACGGCCTCGGAGCACGCCCAGCAGAATAACATATCTCCCAGCACTGTCACGGAAGACAATATCCAAATGATATGGAAGTCGCTTGTGAATGAGGATCGCCGTGCCCCTTGCATAGCTGCTGTACCTATATGCACCCCAGCTGGTGGCAAATCGGGGCCGATCTGTGGGGGATAGGTGAGTTTCCTGTAGGAACACCACATCCACAATATCGCGCAGCAGATACTGTGTTACTTGCCTCTTTTTACTAGTGTTATTCAGGCCGCCCACATTCCAGGAGGCCAGTACGATTTCCGAGGGGCCAGCATTATGTCCTATCTGAGTCATGGGGAAATTTCGAGTATATATGGAAAGAAAGTTGCCCTTGCAAGCTCATCACAATCAAAAAACTGCACATAGACGAGTAACTACACATCTCCCCTCCCAAAAACCCCCTCCCCCCAGCCAACCTCCCCGCCCAACCAGAGAGGCAAAACCATTGTTAATGAATGTGAGAAAAAAAAAACAATTCTTCTGTGATGCAGAAAAATAACCATGGGTAATACTTGCGGAAGTCACATAACAATCTTAAGTTGTACACCATGAGGGGTGGTGGCAATGCCCCCAAGAACGACGTGGCCGTGTACATATAGTAGCAAAATAATGAATTCACAAAGTCCCTGTAAAGCAGAAGTCATCATATGGTACAACGCCAATAAGGCAAGTCAGTCGTGCCCAGCATCCGTACCAGCCTGCAAGGGGGCCAATCTGTCATCTCCAGGAGGGCGCTGGCTGCTAAGCTTGTGCTTATGACAGAATTCCTGTACACCGTTGAGGTTATCAAATACTCGAGAGCGTCCATTTACTTCAACACACAATCGTGCAGGATACAGCATACCATATTTTAGTCCCAGATTCCGAAGCATTGCCTTGACTCCAGTGAATTTACGCCGTGCCTCTTGCACCATGATGGTAAAGTCTGGGTAGAAGGATAGCTTGGAGCCCTGCCACAATGTCTCGCCCCGCTCCCTCGCCAACCGGAGACCAGTGTTGCGGTCTCTAGAGTTCATGACCCTTGCTATTATGGGTCTGGGTGGACACCCACGGTTAGGCCGAGGCCCAAATGTTCTTTGCGTGCGTTCAATCACAAAGCCGACAGTAAAGGCCTCCATTCCGAAACAGGTCTATAAGGATGTTTTCCACCAACGTGTCCATGGTCCCAGCAGCAGTAGACTCCGGTACTCCTAAGATGCGCACGTTATTGGGGCAGCTGAGCGCCTCCAAATCCTCATTCTTAACTGCCACTTCCTTGAGTATGCGCTCCATTCTATCAAGTCTCTTTAATGACTGCGCAGCTCCGTCTTCCAGGTCAGAAGTGCAGGATTCCATCACATCCAACCTCCGATCATGGACCTGTATCTTTGTCCCCAGCTCCGCCATATAATTGTCCAGAGTGTTGAACCGCACATCCAAAGCTCGGAAGCCAGCTCTCATTTCCTGCAGCAGGGAACCCAGTTGAGTGGAGTCCCCTTCTGGAGTGGCGTCTTTCTGGCCACCCTCTCCCATGGTGTCAGTGGGGGCTTGAGCCAAGTCGGTGACCTTTTCAAAGGGGAGCAGCCATGGAGAAGTGTGGCTCACCGGTTAGAGGAGGCAGACCCAGAAGCACAGGTCGGCCCGGGACCAGGGTTCAATTCCCGATGCGGCAGGGTTTGGAGCCCAAATGTCCATGGACCTGATAATTCTCGCTTCGGTGCCTACTTGAATCAGGGGTTCACGCTCTGCAACTCTGGGCAATAGCTTGCTCAATTTCCACTACGGCCCCCGCGGCGGGATGCCTGGCTTTCACTTTCGGGGTGCCCAGCTGGGCTATCCCACAGGGGAAAACCAGGACGGGTTCCCAAAGCAAGCGCCGAGATACCCTTTGTGGTGATATGTGCGCTATATAAGAAACTACATTACATTTATTTTACATTACATTGTTTAGGATCCCTGCGGCTCATACCGCTAGCCCCTCCACTGGGTGCGAGATGGGCCCAATATCAGCTTTTAGCAAGGCCACAGAAGGGGCAAGATGGCGAGTTGAAATTATGGAGTGCACAGTGTCGACAGTGAACTTAGATGGGCAACCAGTGAGCTGATCCAGCAGAGACCAATCTACCGGGCAGGGACCGGGCATGCAACTCAGAACAATGTTCGAGAAAGTGACATCATGAATAGGGCAGCCACCTGGAGAGCACTCCACAGGGCCCTGTAGGTATGATGCAATCTGGCAGCCAAGACTCTGCAGGGGGTGGGCAGATGCGGGACTCGAGCACACTGCGCTCCTCGTTGGTATAAGCGTTGCAATGGATGAGCATTCCCTGCATGCCTCTCCGCCTGCAGGCGTGCCAGCCAGGGAGCAGTCAGCTGTGCAGCCAGGCTGTAAGGACTTAGTGGTGCCAGGTATGTAGCATCAGTAGCGTGGGCACCAGGTGGTGAAGGACAGGGGCCACATGCACATTAGTGAGGCGTGGGAGTGTGATGAATAAAACCAATTCCACCTGTAAGTGCCATTACTATAGCCACGTTAGCCTCAGTGACTGTGACCATAGGAAACCCTCGGCGTGCTCAAAGTGATCCTCCTTGTGCAAGAGGAAGATCCAACAGGTCAGCAGCTAAGTAGTGGCCTGGGAGACTAGGACGCGCACCACCAGAGGAAGGGGGGAGCTGAGCGGGCCGCAGCGAAGCAAGGGCACGACCAGAAAGTGAGAGGGGGGCCTGCCGGACGCTGAGGTGGAATCGCGCCCAGCAAAGTCACTGCAGGAGCGGAGGCCCTGTCCCCATGCTACGCCACTCCACAGCCCCCTTCTGTGTAATATTAGCGCGCAGGAGGATGAGAGGCCAAACGCACCTCCCGGGCACTCGAGCACCGCACCGGGCCAGCCGCACACAGACCCACAGCGTCCCCAGTAGTGACTCCAGGTCTCCTGATCCTGCCTACTCCAACGGAGCCGTCATCTTGGCTTCGGTCCGCTCCGTGCCGCAGCTCCTCATCTAGCCACACAGCACCTTTTTTTCATGGCAGCAGGGGCCCCGCTAGATTCCCGGACCGTTCCACTGCAGTTTAGTGCTCGTCCCGGGGCAAGGGACGCTGCAGGAGGCAGGCACTCTGTAAGTGGGCCTCGTCGTTTCACGAAGCCACAAAGCCAAGCAACCATCTCGGTCTCCGGCTTGGCCACGCCCCAATATTCCCAAAAGTTTCAACTCAGCAGATGAAGTGAGTGGCTTCTTAGTTTCTAAAATTTTGTGAATATTCGTCAAACGACACCAAACATATTGGCAAAAGAAAAAAAACGCTTTTCCTATAGTACCTTGGTCCCAACAAAGTGTAGGTAATATATATATATATTTATAGATATACATATATGTATATTTATATTCACAGAGAAAAACATAGGTTTCAGGAGTGTTATAGTTAGCTGGACATTTCATTCGTACAAAATCATAGAAATTCCTCCGTTATAGTTAGTTCTGCTAACTATACCTCACACATCCGTAATTCACTGCTGATGATGCCATATATTACATCATTCATGACATGGTCAGTGACATCACTGATGACATCTCAAATTACATCCCTGATGATATCATCTAGCGAATGTAGTTTAGTTTAAAATCAAACTGTCTATTATATATATATATATATATATATATATATATATATATATATATATATATAGTAACTTACTGTTACAACGCAACTTTTACGTCGTAATGCTGTTACAACGCAGCTTTTACAACGCTGGTTCCATTACATCGGATGCTATTACAACGCAGGATATTACATAGCAGATGCTATTACAACGCATACCATTACATCGTAAGTATTGGTAAGTATATAATTTTTTTTTATTTTATTTAATATTATTTAATTATTTTAATTAATATTAATTATAAATAAATATATTTATTTATGTTTTTTAATATTATAAATTAAATATATTAATTTAAGTAATTTTTAAAATAAGTATGAGTATAGGAAAATATGTTTTGGGGTACTGAGGTATATGTTTTGGGGTACAGGGGTGTTTTTAGGTTTTAGGGCAGGGTTTGGGTTTTGGGGTACAGGGGTGTTTTTAGGTTTCAGGGCAGGGGTTGGGTTTTGGGGTACAGGGGTGTTTTTAGGTTTTAGGGCAGGGTTTGGGTTTTGGGGTACAGGGGTGTTTTTAGGTTTTAGGGCAGGGTTTGGGTTTTGGGGTACAGGGGTGTTTTTAGGTTTCAGGGCAGGGTTTGGGTTTTGGGGTACAGGGGTGTTTTTAGGTTTTAGGGCAGGGTTTGGGTTTTGGGGTACAGGGGTGTTTTTAGGTTTCAGGGCAGGGTTTGAGTTTTGGGGTACAGGTGTGTTTTTAGGTTTCAGGGCAGGGTTTGGGTTTTGGGGTACAGGGGTGTTTTTAGGTTTTAGGGCAGGGTTTGGGTTTTGGGGTACAGGGGTGTTTTTAGGTTTCAGGGCAGGGTTTGGGTTTTGGGGTACAGGGGTGTTTTTAGGTTTTAGGGCAGGGTTTGGGTTTTGGGGTACAGGGGTGTTTTTAGGTTTCAGGGCAGGGTTTGAGTTTTGGGGTACAGGGGTGTTTTTAGGTTTCAGGGCAGGGTTTGGGTTTTGGGGTACAGGGGTGTTTTTAGGTTTTAGGGCTGGGTTTAGGTTTTGGGGTACAGGGGTATTTTTAGGTTTTAGGGCTGGGTTTGGGTTTTGGGGTTCAGGGGTATTTTTAGGGTTTATTTTTTTTAAAGTACGACTTTAATTAAATTAAATTAATTAAATAAATTATAATTAATTACATTTATTAAATGAAATTAATTACAATTTTAAGATTAATTCAATTATATTAATTAAATTAAATTAATTAAATTTAAATAATTACTATTATAAAATTTATTAAATTAAATTAATAAAATTATATTAATTTAATTAAATTACATTAATTCCTATTTAAAATTAAATTAAACTTATTTAAATAAATTATATTAATTACATTTTTACAATTTTTTAAATTATATTAGTAAAATAAAATTAATTAAATTAACTTAATTACATTTTTTTAAAAAAGTTATACTTACCTATACTTACGATGTAATGGTATGCGTTGTAATAGCATCTAGCACCTGCTATGTAATATCCTGCGTTGTAATGGCATCCGATGTAATGGAACCTGCGTTGTAAAAGTTGCGATGTTACAGCATGCGTTGTAAAATAACGCGTTTTAACATCATAGATCCATATATATATATATTCACTGAAAAAACCATAGGTTATAGACCATATATAGTTAGGAATTAGCATTTACAAAACCTTGAAAATTCACTGAAAAAACCATAGGTTATAGACCATATATAGTTAGGAATTCGCATTTACAAAACCTTATTTTACTCACACAAAACCATTGAAATTCCATATATAGTTAGTTGCACTAACTATATATCGCGCACCCGCAATCCACTGCTGATGATGTCACATATTACATCATTCATGACATGGTCAGTGACATCACTGATGACATCACTGATGACATCTCAAATGACATCACTGATGACATCTCAAATGACATCACTGATGACATCACTGATGACATCTCATTTGACATTACTGATCACATCACTGATGATATCATTCATGTGATAATACGATGAACCTCTTCAGACTCTAATATAACCTTAGATACAATCAGTGTAAACAGACACTCACAGACTGTCACTCATCCATGGAGTTACTCACACACCTAGTCAGTCATGCAAAGAATCAATCACACCTCCATTTCCTCAACTATACAGTTATACAAACTTTACTTATTCAAACATATACTAACACATATTTACTCTCTTATACAATCCCTGATACAAGTTCACAATGATCCATACAGCCACTCACACATTCACTGGCTCTTATGCACAGTTATTTATATATGTCAACTCTCACATGTACTGTGTTTTACATATGTACTTACTTTGACATGTAGCACTGAGATATCCATTCACTCACCAATACACTCATGCACACAGTCAACCGCCCATACAGCTGTTTCCACATGCTCTTTTGAAACCATACATCTAGTGAATCAACTGCTCACACATCTATGCACAGAGTCATACACCTCCCAGCCACCCACAAACACACTCAGTCTCCCATACAAATACTTGGGCAACCAATCAATAACCCATATAGTTACTCATATAGCTACTTATCAACACATGCAACAGTTTACAGAACAACAGACATAATGATGCACAAATTAAGACAGTTTAGTCACTAACCCATGCACTCAGTGAGACACATTTAATCACTCACTCATACAGTCAGTCATGCACCCACTAAATCCTTCATCCAGACACTTATACATCCACTCATTCTTCAATATGTAAGACATATTTTAACTTTACAGAAACATACAGTCACTGGATGTTGTCATCAGTGATGTCATCAGTGATGTCATTTGAGATGTCATCAGTGATGTCATCAGTGATGTCACTGACCATGTCATGAATGATGTAATATGTGACATCATCAGCAGTGGATTGCGGGTGCGCGATATATAGTTAGTGCAACTAACTATATATGGAATTTCAATGGTTTTGTGTGAGTAAAATAAGGTTTTGTAAATGCGAATTCCTAACTATATATGGTCTATAACCTATGGTTTTTTCAGTGAATTTTCAAGGTTTTGTAAATGCTAATTCCTAACTATATATGGTCTATAACCTATGGTTTTTTCAGTGAATTTTCAAGGTTTTGTAAATGCTAATTCCTAACTATATATGGTCTATAGCCTATGGTTTTTTCAGTGAATATATACATATACATACATATATAAACATATATCATCTGTATATCTATATAAATACAAACATAAATGCATGCATACATATACTTATATGCATACAGATGCATGTTATTTACATGCAAGTTGAAAAAACACTAATAAAAGCAAAGCTAAAAAGCCACCTCATTACAAACAGAATGGCTTTATCTTAAACGAGGGCGAGATCTATTGCATTTTCAATGCTTGTTTACTTTGGTTCCATCAAGAAGGCATTCAGATATGTCACACATTTGCCATAAATTCTGAATGTTAGCACTCTAGTTGCACATTATATCACTGTAGTAAAGCTACTGCTCACCAGGGACGTCTGCTGCTGGTATTCAAAGTGCATGTTTCAGTCTGCATGTCAGAATTTTTTTAATGAAATAGAAGAGGATTTGAGAAGTCACTCAAAATGATCCCTATTTTTTCTTTTTGAAGCACTAATCATACTTTCTATGGCAAAATTAACCCCCTCATGTTGTTCCTTTTTAAATTGAGTGTTTTCAGACTTACCACTTCATTCCAATCAAGATGGCTTCTGGTGTGCCATACTTTTGTCATAAGTAAGACTGTTAGCGCTCTAGTTGTTCTTTAGAACACTCTGGGACATTCTGTCATTGGGCTATACTTGGGGTACATCTGGGTGATATTTGGGCTACATTTAGGCTCTTTTGTCTCTGGTGGCCATCTTGGGAGACTGTATGTCAGAATTTTTTAATGAAATTGAAGAGGGTTTGAGAAGTCACTCAAAATGTGCCCTAATTTTTCTTTCTGCAGCACTAATCATAATTCATATGGCAGAATGTACCCCCTCATTTTGTTCCTTTTAAAATTAAATGTTTTAAGAGTTACCACTTTATTCCCATCACGATGGCTCCAGGTGTGCTATACCTTTGTAATAAGTAGGACTGTTAGCGCTCTAGTTGTTCTTTAGAACACTCTGGGACATTCTGTCATTGGGCTATACTTGGGCTACATCTGGGTGATATTTGGGCTACATTTGGGCTCTTTTGTCTCTGGTGGCCATTTTGGGAGACTGCATGTCAGAATTTTTTAATGAAATAGAAGAGGATTTGAAAAGTCACTCAAAATGTGCCCTAATTTCTCTTTCTGCAGCACTAATAATACCTTCTATTGCAAAATATACCCCCTCATTTTGTTCCTTTTTAAATTAAATGTTTTAAGAGTTACCACTTTATTCCCATCACGATGGCTCCAGGTGTGCTATACCTTTGTAATAAGTAGGACTGTTAGCGCTCTAGTTGTTCTTTAGAACACTCTGGGACATTCTGTCATTGGGCTATACTTGGGCTACATCTGGGTGATATTTGGGCTACATTTGGGCTCTTTTGTCTCTGGTGGCCATTTTGGGAGACTGCATGTCAGAATGTTTTAATGAAATAGAAAAGGATTTGAGAAGTCACTCAAAATGTGCCCTAATTTTTCATTCTGCAGCACTAATCATTCTTTCTATGGCAAAATATATCCCCTCATGTTGTTTCTTTTTAAATTAAATGTTTTAAGAGTTACCACTTTATTCCAATCAAGATGGCTTCAGGTGTGCCATACCTTTGTAATAAGTAGGACTGTTAGCGCTCTAGTTGTTCTTTAGAACACTCTGGGACATTCTGTCATTGGGCTATACTTGGGCTACATCTGGGTGATATTTGGGCTACATTTGGGCTCTTTTGTCTCTGGTGGCCATTTTGGGAGACTGCATGTCAGAATGTTTTAATGAAATAGAAAAGGATTTGAGAAGTCACTCAAAATGTGCCCTAATTTTTCATTCTGCAGCACTAATCATACTTTCTATGGCAAAATATATCCCCTCATGTTGTTTCTTTTTAAATTAAATGTTTTAAGAGTTACCACTTTATTCCAATCAAGATGGCTTCAGGTGTGCCATACCTTTGTAATAAGTAGGACTGTTAGCGCTCTAGTTGTTCTTTAGAACACTCTGGGACATTCTGTCATTGGGCTATACTTGGGCTACATCTGGGTGATATTTGGGCTACATTTGGGCTCTTTTGTCTCTGGTGGCCATTTTGGGAGACTGCATGTCAGAATGTTTTAATGAAATAGAAAAGGATTTGAGAAGTCACTCAAAATGTGCCCTAATTTTTCATTCTGCAGCACTAATCATACTTTCTATGGCAAAATATACCCCCTCATGTTGTTTCTTTTTAAATTAAATGTTTTAAGAGTTACCACTTTATTCCAATCAAGATGGCTTCAGGTGTGCCATACATTTGTAATAAGTAGGACTGTTAGCGCTCTAGTTGTTCTTTAGAACACTCTAGGAGGCTGCAGTAGAACACAAAGGAATCAACTGACAGTCTCTGTTCTTGTTGGATGTACATGTTTTACTGAGAATGTCAGACTTCATTTTCACATGACTGAGAAAGATAATGTGAATTTACAGAAAATATGCTTTCAGTTTAGCTTATAGATCCCCTTCCAAACCACTGTGGGAAAATCATGAGATATTAGTTTTCTTTCAAACAATATTCATGATATCACAGCAGAAGGTTTTTTCACATGGTAAAATCACCTTAGAACCCACCACAATTCCTAAAACGAGTATGGTACCATCAACAAATGATTTATAATGTAACTAAAGTCCTAAAACCCTCTATTAACTACAATGCTTTTTAATGAGGTGCTATCATGTATATTGGTCCCAAGATGGCTGCCAACACTTCTTGGATGAAGTGCTGACAGCCAATCAGATCAGATGTGTGGTTAGGCTCCGCCCAGATATATATCTTTTTTTGAACCTAAATTACTCAAAATCCACTGGAGCACATATATTGAGACCTAGCAAAGGCACATCGGGCTAACAGTCCCTACAATTTTGCCAAGTTTCGTGCAAATCCATTCAGCCGTTCGAGCTAAAAGTGAGGCCAACCGCCCTATGGAAATTAACATGGGAAAAAAGCGTTTTGGGACCCCCCTTTTTTCTCGGCCCCCCCTTGATGAAACCCCCCCAAATTGTCAGGGGCTGCTCAGAAACAAAATGTTCCATTTTCCCGAAAATTCCAGCCAATTCCGTCCACAAACGCCAAAGTTATTAGACATAGAATTTTCAAAAATCCCATAGAGAAAAAATCCTAACTATATATACCTACTGGCGACTGCCAGTAGGTAATATATATATATATATATATATATATATATATAAGGGTCCGGCTTCGTTTTTTCCCTGGAGTGTGATTTGGGGACTTGGCGGTATTCGTGGCACATATATATATATATATATATATATATATATATATATATATATTCGTCACCAAAGCAATCCCGTTACGCAGGGCACACTTTGCACAGCTGGTGCGAGTTTCAGGGACGGGCTTTCCCTGTATTTTAATTCACCACCAAAAGAATTATACTCGCACTCCACCATGGTAGCGATTTTAGCAGGTTTTATTTTATCGATGTGCCATAGCAGAACACAGCCTTTAACCCACGCGTTTCGATCTCACGATCTTGTTCACGGTTAAAAACTTTTGTCCTTCTTTGGTTTCAGTCTTTTATAGCAGTTTGTCATAGCAGCACTATTATGGTGCATTATGGTTCGTGTAGTTACTATTCAGTTCATACATTGTTACTTGTGTTGCAAATGTTGTGCGTTGTTGCATATTAGTCTCTGGCAGTGATATTCACAAACGTGTATTTGTCTTAGCTTATTAGCAATTATAACACTTGTAATTATTAAAGCATCACAGCGCAATTTGTGCGTAATCTCTCAATGAGTTTACATTACTGCATGCATCAATAGTATAGTTGCATCATATATACACACTTGTCTAAGTATAACATTGTCTGCTAGACAAATGCGCAATTAAGGGTCTAGCAGACAATCTTATGTTTAGACAAGTGTGTTTATATGGCAGTCAGATATGCTGTACAGAAAAAGAGGATATGGTTGTCATCTTCTTTAGTACAGTTCTGACACCACATGCATATCTCACTTGTTATCGGTCCCATGGACTTCGACCACCTTGCTAGAGTTACATTAGCTTTCAGCATTCCATACCTGAATTTCAAATATAGGCTTTTAGCCAAAGGTGGTCAGACCTCGTCTAAGAAGTCCTCAAAGTATTGATTATCCTTATAAACCAAAAACTGCTTATTATTGATCCACCGATTCAGAAAAGGGGGTGGTGATGAACAGAGTGTCTGAATTAAGCAGACCACTCTTACCCAGTCCAAAGATCAGGGCTTGATCCATCACCGTTATTTATCTCACTGCACCATCCCAGCTCAGAACCTGGCTATATGCAAATCAGTCTGTCCCTGGCCCAGTGCATCATGGGAACAGGGCAGACTAAACTACCAAGCCAATTCTTCACCAGAAAGGAGACAAGCTACCGGGAACCGGTTTCTGGCATTTCAGCCGTCTTTGGCCCGGCTTGCTTGAATCCTGATGGTGCAGTGAGAAAGGGACTCATGTCTGAGTATACCCTGCCACACCTATAGTGGCCAAAAACGATTCAGAAAAGGGGGTGGTGATGAACAGAGTGTCTGAATTAAGCAGACCACTCTTACCCAGTCCAAAGATCAGGGCTTGATCCATCACCGTTATTTATCTCACTGCACCATCCCAGCTCAGAACCTGGCTATATGCAAATCAGTCTGTCCCTGGCCCAGTGCATCATGGGAACAGGGCAGACTAAACTACCAAGCCAATTCTTCACCAGAAAGGAGACAAGCTACCGGGGACCAGTTTCTGGCATTTCAGCCGTCTTCGGCCCGGCTTGCTTGAATCCTGATGGTGCAGTGAGAAAGGGACTCATGTCTGAGTATACCCTGCCACACCTATAGTGGCCAAAAACGATTCAGAAAAGGGGGTGGTGATGAACAGAGTGTCTGAATTAAGCAGACCACTCTTACCCAGTCCAAAGATCAGGGCTTGATCCATCACCGTTATTTATCTCACTGCACCATCCCAGCTCAGAACCTGGCTATATGCAAATCAGTCTGTCCCTGGCCCAGTGCATCATGGGAACAGGGCAGACTAAACTACCAAGCCAATTCTTCACCAAAAAGGAGACAAGCTACCGGGGACCGGTTTCTGGCATTTCAGCCGTCTTCGGCCCGGCTTGCTTGAATCCTGATGGTGCAGTGAGAAAGGGACTCATGTCTGAGTATACCCTGCCACACCTATAGTGGCCAAAAACGATTCAGAAAAGGGGGTGGTGATGAACAGAGTGTCTGAATTAAGCAGACCACTCTTACCCAGTCCAAAGATCAGGGCTTGATCCATCACCGTTATTTATCTCACTGCACCATCCCAGCTCAGAACCTGGCTATATGCAAATCAGTCTGTCCCTGGCCCAGTGCATCATGGGAACAGGGCAGACTAAACTACCAAGCCAATTCTTCACCAGAAAGGAGACAAGCTACCGGGGACCAGTTTCTGGCATTTCAGCCGTCTTCGGCCCGGCTTGCTTGAATCCTGATGGTGCAGTGAGAAAGGGACTCATGTCTGAGTATACCCTGCCACACCTATAGTGGCCAAAAACGATTCAGAAAAGGGGGTGGTGATGAACAGAGTGTCTGAATTAAGCAGACCACTCTTACCCAGTCCAAAGATCAGGGCTTGATCCATCACCGTTATTTATCTCACTGCACCATCCCAACTCAGAACCTGGCTATATGCAAATCAGTCTGTCCCTGGCCCAGTGCATCATGGGAACAGGGCAGACTAAACTACCAAGCCAATTCTTCACCAAAAAGGAGACAAGCTACCGGGGACCGGTTTCTGGCATTTCAGCCGTCTTCGGCCCGGCTTGCTTGAATCCTGATGGTGCAGTGAGAAAGGGACTCATGTCTGAGTATACCCTGCCACACCTATAGTGGCCAAAAACGATTCAGAAAAGGGGGTGGTGATGAACAGAGTGTCTGAATTAAGCAGACCACTCTTACCCAGTCCAAAGATCAGGGCTTGATCCATCACCGTTATTTATCTCACTGCACCATCCCAGCTCAGAACCTGGCTTAATGCAAAGCAGTCTGTCCCTGGCCCAGTGCATCATGGGAACAGGGCAGACTAAACTACCAAGCCAATTCTTCACCAGAAAGGAGACAAGCTACCGGGGACCAGTTTCTGGCATTTCAGCCGTCTTCGGCCCGGCTTGCTTGAATCCTGATGGTGCAGTGAGAAAGGGACTCATGTCTGAGTACACCCTGCCACACCTATAGTGGCCAAAAACGATTCAGAAAAGGGGGTGGTGGATCAAGCCCTGATCTTTGGACTGGGTAAGAGTGGTCTGCTTAATTCAGACACTCTGTTCATCACCACCCCCTTTTCTGAATCATTATGTTCACCATAAGCGTGGAAGGGTATACTCAGATGTGAGTCCCTTGCTCATTGCACCATCAGGATTCAAGCAAGCCGGGCCGACGACGGCTGAAATGAAAGAAACCGGTCCCCAGAAGCTTGTTTCCTTCCCAGTATAAGAATTGGCTTGGTAGTTTGGTTTGCCCTGTTCCCATCATGCACTGGTTCAGGAACAGACTAATTTGCATGTAGCCAGGTTCTGAGCTGGGATGGTGCAGTGAGCTGAAAAACGGTGATGGATCAAGCCCTGATCTTTGGACTGGGTAAGAGTGGTCTGCTTAATTCAGACACTCTGTTCATCACCACCCCCTTTTCTGAATCATTATGTTCACCATAAGCGTGGAAGGGTATACTCAGATGTGAGTCCCTTGCTCATTGCACCATCAGGATTCAAGCAAGCCAGGCCGACGACGGCTGAAATGCCAGAAACCGGTCCCCGGAAGCTTGTTTCCTTCCCAGTATAAGAATTGGCTTGGTAGTTTGGTTTGCCCTGTTCCCATCATGCACTGGGACAGGAACAGACTAATTTGCATGTAGCCAGGTTCTGAGCTGGGATGGTGCAGTGAGCTAAAAAAACGGTGATGGATCAAGCCCTGATCTTTGGACTGGGTAAGAGTGGTCTGCTTAATTCAGACACTCTGTTCATCACCACCCCCTTTTCTGAATCATTATGTTCACCATAAGCGTGGAAGGGTATACTCAGATGTGAGTCCCTTGCTCATTGCACCATCAGGATTCAAGCAAGCCGGGCCGACGACGGCTGAAATGCCAGAAACCGGTCCCCGGAAGCTTGTTTCCTTCCCAGTATAAGAATTGGCTTGGTAGTTTGGTTTGCCCTGTTCCCATCATGCACTGGGACAGGAACAGACTAATTTGCATGTAGCCAGGTTCTGAGCTGGGATGGTGCAGTGAGCTAAAAAACGGTGATGGATCAAGCCCTGATCTTTGGACTGGGTAAGAGTGGTCTGCTTAATTCAGACACTCTGTTCATCACCACCCCCTTTTCTGAATCATTATGTTCACCATAAGCGTGGAAGGGTATACTCAGATGTGAGTCCCTTGCTCATTGCACCATCAGGATTCAAGCAAGCCGGGCCGACGACGGCTGAAATGCCAGAAACCGGTCCCCGGAAGCTTGTTGCCTTCCCAGTATAAGAATTGGCTTGGTAGTTTGGTTTGCCCTGTTCCCATCATGCACTGGGACAGGAACAGACTAATTTGCATGTAGCCAGGTTCTGAGCTGGAATGGTGCAGTGAGCTAAAAAACGGTGATGGATCAAGCCCTGATCTTTGGACTGGGTAAGAGCGGTCTGCTTAATTCAGACACTCTGTTCATCACCACCCCCTTTTCTGAATCATTATGTTCACCATAAGCGTGGAAGGGTATACTCAGATGTGAGTCCCTTGCTCATTGCACCATCAGGATTCAAGCAAGCCGGGCCGACGACGGCTGAAATGCCAGAAACCGGTCCCCGGAAGCTTGTTTCCTTCCCAGTATAAGAATTGGCTTGGTAGTTTGGTTTGCCCTGTTCCCATCATGCACTGGGACAGGAACAGACTAATTTGCATGTAGCCAGGTTCTGAGCTGGGACGGTGCAGTGAGCTAAAAAACGGTGATGGATCAAGCCCTGATCTTTGGACTGGGTAAGAGTGGTCTGCTTAATTCAGACACTCTGTTCATCACCACCACCTTTTCTGAATTATTATTGATCCACCAGCATGGCAGTTGGAAAGATTGCATATTATATAAGCCCCGAAATTTGTTTTCACCAATTACTTAAAGCTTTGCGTTAGACTTGAGGGCTCTTCCCAAAAATGGGACAGCCCAATTCTACACAACCATGTTCGCACATGTTTCAACCATGCATTAGAATTATGCAGATCCAATCTCATTATTTCAAGAAGGACATCTCAATCAATCAATCAGTCAATCATAGACATTTATATAGCGCTCTACTTACCCGGAGGGTCTCAAGGCGCTAGGGGGGGGGGGTGCTGCTACTGCTCGAACAGCCAGGTCTTGAGCTTCTTCCTGAAGGCGAGGTGGTCTTGGGTCAGGCGCAGGTCGGTCGGGAGGGAGTTCCAGGTCTTTGCGGCCAGGTAGGAGAAGGACCTTCCTCCTGTCGTCGCTCTTCGGATGCGGGGGATGGCGGCGAGGGCGTGACTGGCTGATCGGAGGTGACGTTTGGGAGCGTAGAAGTTGATGCGGCTGTTGAGGTAGCTCGGGCCTTGATCGTGCAGGGCTTTGTGTGCGAGGGTGAGGAGACGGAAAGGGATTCTCTTGTTGACCGGGAGCCAGTGCAGGTCTCTCAGGTGTCCGGAGATGTGGCTGTGTCGTGGGACGTCAAGGATGAGTCTGGCTGAGGCGTTCTGGATCCATTGGAGTCTCTTCTGGAGCTTGGCGGTGGTTCCGGCGTAGAGGGCGTTGCCGTAGTCCAGTCGGCTGGTGACGAGGGCCTGGGTGACCGTCTTCCTGGTCTCGGTGGGGATCCACTGGAAGATCTTACGTAGCATGCGCAGGATGTTGAAGCATGACGAGGAGACGGCGTTGACTTGTTTGGTCATGGAGAGGGAGGAGTCCAGGATGAAGCCCAGGTTGCGTGCGTGTTCTGTCGGTTTGGGTGCGGTGCCCAGGGCGGGGGCCACCAGGAGTCGTCCCAGGCGGAGGGCGAGGTTCCCAGGATGAGGACTTCCGTCTTGTCCGAGTTCAGCTTCAGGCGGCTGGTCGACATCCACTTGGCTACCTCTTTCATCCCTTCGTGAAGGTTGGCTCTGGTGGCGGCGGGGTCGTTGGTCAGGGAGAGGATCAGCTGGGTGTCGTCGGCGTAGGAGATGATGTTCAGGTTGTGTTGGTGTGCGATGGCCGCGAGGGGGCTCATGTAGACGTTGAAGAGGGTTGGGCTCAGTGAGGATCCTTGGGGTACGCCGCAGATGACTTCGGTGGCCTCTGACTTGTACGGTGGTAGGCGGACTCTCTGTGTCCTTCCGTCGAGGAAGGAGATGATCCATTCCAGTGCCTTCTCCTGGATTCCGACGTTGTTGAGGCGCTGCGCTAGGGTGCGGTGGCAGACGGTGTCGAAGGCCGCGGAGAGGTCTAGGAGGATGAGGGCCGCTGTTTCTTCGTTGTCCATCAGGGCTCGAATGTCATCGGTGGCAGCGATGAGGGCGGTCTCGGTGCAGTGGTTGGCCCGGAAGCCAGACTGTGAGGGGTCGAGGGAGCCATTCGTCTCGAGGAAGGCGGCCAGCTGCTTGTTGACGGTCTTCTCGATGACTTTGGCCGGAAACGGGAGCAGCGAGATGGGGCGGTAGTTCTTGAGTTCGGTGGGGTCTGCTGTTGGTTTCTTGAGTAGAGCGCTGAGTTCGGCGTGCTTCCAGCTCTCAGGGAAGGTGGCGGTGGTGAAGGAGGTGTTGATGATGTCCCGCAGGTGGGGTGCGATGACAGCGTCGGCCTTGTTGAAGATGTGGTGAGGGCAGGGGTCGGTCGGAGATCCGGAGTGGATGGAGTTCATCATGCGGACGGTGTCTTCGGTGCTGATCGGGGTCCAGGCGTGGAAGGTGGTGGTGGGGGGCGTTGGTTCGGTCGTGACGGTCGTGGCGTTTGTCGGTTGGGTGCTGAAGCTGTTGTGTATGTCCGCGATCTTGTTGTGGAAGTAGGAGGCGAGGGAGTTGCAGAGTTCTTGCGATGGGGTGATGTCGTTGTTTCCGGCGTTGGGGTTGGAGAGCTCTTTCACGATGTTGAAGAGTTCCTTGCTGTTGTGTGCGTTGTTGTCCAGCCGGTCCTTGAATGCAGTTTTCTTGGTGGCGCGGATCAGTTGGTGGTGCTTCCGGGTGGCGAGCTTGAGGGTGGTCATGTTGTCTGGTGTTGGCTCCCTTCTCCAGGCTTTCTCGAGGGCTCGGCAGTTCTTCTAAGAGCTCTTGAGTTCGTCGGTGAACCATGGGGCCTTCTTGCTGCCGGGTCTGCTGGGCGGGGTCCTCAGTGGGGCATGTTCGTCCACGCAGTTGCTGATCCACTTCGTGAGTTTGTTGGCGGCCTGGCTGGGGTTCGCTGAGCTGGCGGGAGGGTGCTGGCTCAAGGAAGCGGCGAGCTGGTCGGCTGTGATCTTGTTCCAGCTTCTACGGGCAACCTGTTGCTGGTGGTGGTGGATCGTCGTTCTTTTGAAGGTGAAGTGGACGCAGCTGTGGTCCGTCCAGTGGAGTCCAGTGGCGTGGGTGAAGGCGATGTCTTTGCTGGATGAGAAGACGGCGTTGAGTGTGTGTCCGGTGAGGTGGGTGGGGGTGGACACCATCTGCTTGAGTCCGAGGTTGGCGAGGTTGTCGAGCAGGGTGGTGGTGTTGCGGTCGTTGTTGTTTTCCATCTCTGTAATCTTCGAGTTCTGGAGTACACCAGAGTCTCACATAAAAGGATAATGGCCGTAGGATTGCATAATGGTCTGTGTGCTTCATATTTAGGTCTAGCATTAAAGGTAAAAGTGGAGTTCATTTAAGTAATCTTAAAAGATTTCTATAAAATTTATTTTCACTTCTCATTAAAAGATTCCCAGCTATTGGCCCCCATATTTCTGCGCCGTATAGTGCTGCGGACTGGGCCTTGAACTTAAACACTTCCAGTGCTGGGGATACTGCCTTACTCTGACTCGCCCCATGTTTCGTTAAAATAGGCAAAGTGTTCTGAGATAAAATCTTTTTACTCTTCTCTGCTTGGGTTTTCCACGAATGCTTTGAATCTAAAGAAACACCCAGGTAGGTAAAATTCAACACTAGTTCCAATTTTTGATCATTTAAAAATGTATTCCCCTTGAAGCTTTGGCCCTAAGGATTTATGGCCATACATTTAGTTTTTTTCGTATTGATCTCCAACCCTTTTTTATAACAATAGAGTTAGAATGAGTTTGTAATGGATTGCAGACTTTTTGGTGTTTGCGAAATTACAATTGTGTTGTCTGCAAATAAGAAGGCAGTGACCCTTACTCCATTCAGCCTGGGGGAATCATTATTACAGTCCTCCAAGTGCGCAGGAATATCATCAACAAACAAGGAGACAAGCGTGGGAACCAGCACACACCCTTGGCGGACACCACAGATTATCAGGATAGCTTTTGTCAATCCTCCGTTTGGTCCCTAGCGCACTCTTGCATAATTGTTTTCATGTAGCCTTATGATCTGCTGGAGTAAGCAGACTAGAACCCCTGCGAATACAGGCAGTCCCATAAAAGATCTCGCAAAACTAAATCAAATGCAGCCCTAAGGTCTACAAATGCACCATATATGTGCCCTTTCCTTAAATAAACATACTTCCACCAAATGCAACACAATCTAAAAATTTGATCATAGTACTTATACTACTCCTAAAACCTAATTGGAACTTAGTAAGTATGGTATTCTCGTCCATCCAAGAGTTCATACGTATTAAAATATGCCTGGCAAATATCTTTTGTAAAATATCCATTAAACTAATCGGGTGATAGTTGGACGGGTCATTCCTATTGCCCTTTTTAAAAATATGTTCTGGGGCTTCATATAAATGAGAGAAGTGGTCAACCCAGGTCTTCTCATCAAAGGAACACATACTGAGCCACTCTTCCGAAAATGGTTCCCATTTGCCACCAATCTCCATAACCTCACATTGTCCTTATTCTTTGCTGCCGATAACATATTCACCCAACTTTCCTCATCCCAGTTTGATCTAGCATTTGCCTGGGTCATTTTATATTCTTTTCTTGCCACCTTGATCCCTCCTTGTGCTTTACTTTTTATCGCGTCTAATAGACTAGCCTTGCCAATACGGCAGTCCTTATCATACCACAATTTTCTGCCAACTAAGCTATACCAATCTGTTTTGAAGATTGAGTGGGTATATAACTGTATGGATGGAGGATTTAGTAGCTGTCTGACTGTCTGTTTAAGTGAGTAATTAAAAGTGTCTCACTTAATACATGGATTAGTAACTAAACTATGTAAATGTGTGCATCACTGTCTCTGTTGTTGTATAACATGCTGCATCAGTTGGTCACTAACTACATGAGTGTGTATATTAGTTATTCATTAGTTGGGTATTTGTATGAGACACTGAGTTTATGTGTAGTTGGATGGGGTGTGTGTAACTCTATGCATAGATGTTTGAATGGTTGATTGAGTAGGTGTATAGGTTTAAGAGTGCATGTGGAAACAGGTGTTCGGGTGACTGAGTGTATTTATTTATGTGTTGGTGAGGGACTATACGTTTTAGTTGTACATCTTCAACAAAGTAATAAAATAAAAGGCATTGTATGTGAGAGTTAGTGTATATAAATAAGTATATGTAAGAGTCAGGGATTGTGAGTAACTATATGACAAAGACAAGCTCCAAGCACTTTCCACACCTATACTTCGCCTCCCTCTCAAACAAGACAGTGCAGTGGCCATTTTAGTCTCCTGATATTTTACGACAAGCTCATATCCAAAGAGGCTGAGTTACAGGGCACACTTTTAGCATACTCCTTACAAATAGGCTCAAAAACAGTTACAATCGCTTCCATACACTTGCCCAACGAAAAGCAGAAAGCATTTCTGAAGCAAACAGTCGCAGAGATCATGGAGTCTCCGGGCCAACTGACTTTGACGGGGGCGACCTAAACCTCTTCCTTTTTTTTTTTTAATCTTTATTTTCAGTTTTATACATTTATGGTCGAAATGCAAGGCACGCAGTGGTACACAGTAAAGGCTTATATATAAACATATGCAATGCAATTTACATTGTATATTATAGCCCATCCCAACAATAGGCAATGGAATAAAAGAGTAAATTAAGTCAAGACATACATTAACCTGCAGGGTCCTCACAGCATCTGGCATGGTCCCTCCTCCCGAGCAGGCCCAAACTCAAACAGTAGTGGTATAGTAGCACTGCTCAGAACAATCAGAACATTGGAGCATACTGTCGTCCACGCTCCTTGCCAACCCCTTCGGGAACAATACCATGAGCAATCGGAGTGTCTGCCTCATTAGTGATGTATGCTCTGTACCGGCCCCAAATATCCACAGGACGTGAGGAGCCAGGAACTAAGGTCGCGTATTCCTCACAATTTACATTGCAAAACGCTAAATTGCGAAGCCATGACTGCAGGGATGGGACTTTCTTACTACTCCATAATAATGCCAACTCTCGTTTGGCCAACAGAATTCCAAGAGCTGCCAACTTTCTGACCTTCTTGGGGAAGTTAACCATGTATCCCAACAGTGCAATCTCAGGAGTGTGGATCAGTGTCATGGAGAGTATGTCACCTAGCGTGGGGTGTACCTGTACCCAATAACTTTGTATCTTTGGACAGGTCTAGGAAAGATGAGCAAAGTCCGCAAAAGATGCAGAACATTTCTGGCATTGGTGAGGCCTAGCGGGGTCAATCTTGTAGGACCATGCCGGGGTGTGGTACATCCTGCTGCGAAACTTGAAATGTAACAGCTTATGCCTACTATTCAGGAACACCTCTCTAGTTACCCTACAGCACTGCTCCAACTGGTCATCAGTGATGGGCCGACCCAAATTCTCTTCCCATGCTGTTCGAGTTTTAGCGTCAGAGAACGTCCGGGACATCGCACATTGTTTAGAAAATTTGGAAATTATATGCGCGCTGGTTGGACTTTCTGTAATTAAGAACAAAGGTGGGGGCGGTTCAGGAGTGACTGGAAAAGAAGGGAAGGTGGCCCGCAGCATGGAATGCATACACCTCATTACAAAGGCATCCATAAAGGAACATTCGCGGAACCAAGCATCCTCAGAAACCGAGAGAATATGATTGCCTGGAAAAAGGTCACCCATTGTATGAATTTGAAATTTCTCCAGAGTACGCTGAACCATAACCTTGCCCATTATGGGAAGCAATGGAGGATTTGGTAGCGTCAGAGCCGGGGAATACAACTGGTATATGCCCAGCAAGTGGTAGATACAGTCTGAATATCCTGAGGGTCTCTTGGAATACATTTGGGTAAAAAGGCGGACAATTTTTGCGGAAGTACCAGATCAGCCTCTGGTTTCAAGTAGGGGACGCGTGCGTCTGGATGGTACCAGGCATAAGAATAACAACATTGCATGACCAAATAATATAAATACCCCAAAACCGCCCCGCTCCGACGGCAGGGTCGAAGTCTGCCAGTTTACACGCGGCCTCTTATCCCCCTAAACTAGTCGCAAAAGGAGTTGACGCAGCTGTAGAAAAAAAGCCTGGGTGAGAGGAATAGGGATATTGTTAAAGAAATACAGAAACCTTGGGAGGATTACCATCTTGATAATAGCCAACGATAAAGGCAGCTGCAGCCATCCCTCAACCTGCGACTCCAGGGAACTAACTGCCTGGCCATAGTTTAACCTGATGATAGTGCCTGTGTCTAAATGCACATAAACAATGAAATATCTGACTGCATCCTGGCACCACTCAAGTGGGAATTCGCATTCCCATGAAGTCGTGCTGATAGTCAACGGTAAAATCACAGATTTATGCCAATTAACACAATTTCCCTGGAAAGGGGTTCGAGGTTAAGCTGGGATAGTCTGACGCACAAGATAGTATCATTGGCATACAGGGATACCAAAAGAGGGCCCGTTCAAAAACTGTAAGCCATGATGCAAGTGTTTCTCTAGAAAATGCCGGATCAATGGGTCCATTGCTAAATCGAAAAGTAAAGGGGACAGGGGGCAGCCCTGCCACGTGCCACAAAACAGATGAAAAGGCTCAGAGATAGTACCATTCAGGCGCAGCCTAGCTGTGGGCTCAGTGTACAGCAGAGTGATCGTAGAGAAAAAACACTCAGGCATACCCATACGATGCATCACAGACAAAAAAAATGGCCATTCAAGGGATTCGAACGCCCTCTCGGAGTCAAGGAGCACCGCGGCGACCGGCGTCTTAGGGTCAATTCTATGTAGCACCATAAACAACGTCCACAAGTTGAGCGAGGTGGACCTGTGTGGGACAAAGCCAGACTGGGCCAGTGAAATAATGTATTACATTACTAAAGATAACCGGATAGCAATCACCTTCGCCAGTATCTTATAATCGAGATTTAACAGGAAAAACGGCCAGTAGGAGCCACAGAGCTTAGCGTCCTTGCCCGGTTTTAGGAGAAGAATAATGACAGCTTCTCTGAACGTTGGAGGAAGGACACCCACTTCAAGAGCCTCAGCATATACCTCTATTAATCTCGGAACTAGTATATCTTTATATGCTTTGTAAAAATCTGCAGAGAACCTGTTGAGACCAGGCGCCGAGAAACCCCTTAACGATAACCTCAACCACTCTCTCCTGGGATATAGGGATGGCCAGGAAGTCTTTCATATGCCTCTCCCGGTATACCAACGCGATTTCCGAGAGGTACTCCTCATGTTCTCGAAGGTCCCCGGGGACCCTGGAGGTCTATAAAGTTTTAAAATAAGAGAGAAACGTGTCACGTACATCCGGAGTAGAATATAACACCCAGTCATCCAGGCCTATGATTTCAGTGATACAGGCTTTATCATGTGGGGGGCGGAGTGTTTGTGCTAAAATCTTACTGAGTCATTCGCCCTCTCCGTATTGTCTGGCAACATGCTGTTTGCTGAGGTATAACAATTCCGGCTCAGCGGCCTCACAAAACTCCAACATCAATACTAAACAACAAGCCTCCTCTGTCTCTGACTCATTCTCTAACTGTTCTAGATCTAGGGCTTCGATCTCTGTCTCGATGCAGCTTAAAGTGGAACGTAGAGCTTTCAGGACCCCTGCATTTTTGGCTATACAAACACCCCTGATGTAGGCTTAAAATCCCTCCCAAAGCATCGCCCAGGTATCCCCTGACCAGGTGTTAACTTCAAAGTACTCCTCAATAGCCTCTCTCACTTCTTCCAGAAACACCTGATCTTGAAGTGCCCTCTCGGGTAAACACCACTACCTCTCACAACCCCCAGGCCTGGGTGTGTTGAGCTTAAGTACGATCGGGGAGTGGTCTGAGAACGTGCGCGGTGATGTATCCAAGTCGCCAAACCATCCAGCGGCCCCAGGGGATATCAACCAATAGTCTATTCTAATCCAGAGGTTATGAAATCCAGAATAGTGCGTGTATGCTACGAGGTGTGGGTGATGCATGCGTTCAATATCTATCAAGGAGAAATGCCAACAGATGTCAAGGAGCAAGTGTCCTGAGTGGGGTTTAGAGTTGGGTGAGGAGGAGTTGCTATCCCTATCAGGATCCAGCACGAAGTTGAAATCTCCTCCCATTATCAACAGGCAAGAGTTCAGAGCCAGTAGGCACACTTGCAACTCCTGATAGAAGTCAGGTGAATCTACGTTATGACCATAAACACCCACCAGAGCAACATTATGCCCCATCAAAGAGCAAGCCATAATCAACAAGTGACCCTCCCCGTCAGTCAACAACCTGTGCAGAGAGAAAGAAACCCTTCTATGTATAAAGATGGCCACCCCTCTAGCATAGCTACTATAGTTTGAGAAATATCTATGGGATCCCCAGTTCGCCGCCATAGGAGGTGCATCAGACTTGGACAAGTGGATCTCCGGAATGTAGACTATGTCGATGTTCTGTCTTGAAATGTAATTAAAGACCTGCCATTGTTTTCGTGTGTTGTTCAACCTTCTGACATTCCAGGACATCAGAGTAAGCCCGGAAGGACCGGGCTGCCAGCCTAACTGTGCCATTAAAAAACTTTTGCAACAATCAAGTAGTTACTCAAATCAAACCAACGCCATATACCAGTGACCTGTGTGATGATAATTAAAGATCCATGAAGAACTGCTGCACCCTCGAGAAAGCCTAGCTCCGCAACCAGACCACGGACAACATGACGGCCCTCAAACACGCCACCCGCAAACACCACCAGCTGATCCGCACCACCAAGAAGACAGCATTCAAAGAACGACTGGACAACAACGCCCTCAACAGCAAGGAACTCCTCAGCATCGTCAAAGAGTTCTCCAACCCCAGCACCTGAAAACAACATCACTTCCTCGCAAGACCTCTGCGACTCACTTGCCTCGTTCTTCCACCCCAAGATCGCCGACATACACAACAGATTCGGTGCAAAAACCACACACCCAACCACCTAACCAACGCCCCCCCACCACCACCCTCTGCACCGTGACCCCGTTCAGCATCGAAGAAACCACCCGCACGATGAACACCATCCACTCCGGATCACCAACCGACCCCTGCCCCCACCACGTCTTCAACAAGGCCGACTCCATCATCGCACCCCAACTCCGGGACATCATCAACACCTCCTTCAACACCGCCACCTTCCCGGAGACCTGGAAGCACGCCAAGCTCAGCGCCCTCCTGAAGAGAATCCAACAGCAGACCCCACCGACCTCAAGAACTACCGCCCCATCTCGCTCCTCCCTTTTCCTGCCAAAGTCATTGAAAAGACCGTCAACAGACAGCTTTCCGCCTTCCTTGAGACAAATGTATCCCTCGACCCTTCGCAGTCCTGTTTCCGAGCCAACCACAGCACCGAGACTGCCCTCATCGCAGCCACTGATGACATCAGATCCCTGCTCGACAACGGGGAAACAGTGACCCTCATCCTCCTGGACCTCTATGCAGCGTTCAACACTGTCTGCCACTGCACCCTAGCACAGCGCCTCAGCAACATCGGAATACGAGAAAAGGCACTGGAGTGGATCATCTCGTTCCTCGCCGGAAGAACCCATAGAGTCCGCCTCCCCCCATTTAGATCCGAGGCCACCGAAGTAATCTGCGGCGTACCACAAGGGTCATCCCTCAGCCCAATCCTCTTCAACGTCTACATGAGCCCCCTCGCAGCCATCGCACGTGAACACAACCTCAACATCATCTCCTACGCCGACGACACCCAGCCAATCCTCTCCCTCACCAACGACCCCGCCACCACCAGAACCAGCCTACACAAAGGGATGAAAGACGTCGCTGAATGGATGAAGAACAGCCACCTGAAACTAAAATCGGACAAGACGGAAGTCCTCATCCTGGGATGACCTCCCTCCGCCTGGAACGACTCCTGGTGGCCCCCTGCCCTTGGCACCACCCCCAAACCAACGGACCATGCATGCAACCTGGGCTTCATCCTGGACTCCCTTCTCTCGATGACCAGACAAGTCAACGCCATCTCGTCATCATGCTTCAACACCCTGCACATGCTCCGTAAGATCTTCCGATGGATCACCACAGAAACCAGGAAGACGGTCACCCAGGCACTCGTCACCAGCTGACTGGACTACGGAAACACCCTCTACGCCAGAACCACAGCCAAACTTCAGAAAAGACTCCAGCGCATCCAGAATGCCTCCGCAGGACTAGTCCTGGACATCCCCCGACACAGACACATCTCGGGCCACCTGGGAGACCTGCACTGGCTCCCCGTCAGCAAGAGGATCACGTTCAGGCTCCTCACCCACGTAACCAAGGCCCTCCATGACCTGGGTCCAAAGTACCTCTACAACCGCCTGACCTTCTACGCGCCCACCCGCCAGCTCCGATCGACCAGCCTCGCCCTCGCCGCCGTACCACGCATCCGCAAAGCCACCGCCGGGGGCAGATCCTTCTCCTACCTGGCAGCCAAGACATGGAACTCCCTCCCGATCCACCTCCGGCTGACCCGGGATCATCTCTCCTTCAGGAAGCTCCTCAAGACCAGGCTCTTCGAGCAGTAACGGACCCCTCCCCCCAGCGCCTTGAGACCCTTCCGGGTGAGTAGCGCGCTATACAAATGTCCATGATTGATTGATTGAAAAATCTACAAATGACTTCCCCAGCCTCACTCTATCCCCTGAGAGGCGGAACCCAACCCCACAAACCAAATGGCGGTGCAATAGGAATAAACATTGCAATACTGAAATCACATTTACACACCGTAGACTCTGCATATTTAGCAAAGAAACCTCGGTTTTCACCATGAGGCGCGGCAACGCCAGGCCGGCCTGGTAACACTGAATACTATGGTAGCACAGCAGTACCAAAAATAAAAAAAAAGAAGCACAATAATGGATCAACCAGTCCCGGGATTAGAAACGAGCTCAATGCTGGCCTCCGACCAGCTTTGAGGAGGGGATATCGCACGTGCAGTAGCCGCTGCTCCGTTGGTATTCTTTTCATAGCCTTGGCAAAACTCCTGTGCCTTAGTCAGGGACTCAAAGATGCAGAATCTACCGTCCACATCCACCTTCAGCTTGGCCGGGTAGAGCATACCATATCTAAGACCCAGATTCTTCAAGGTGGCTTTCACTCCATGGTACAACATGGGTCTAGCATCTTGTACCATGATAGTGAAGTCTGGGAAAAATGATAGTTTACTCCCCTGCCACTGGGCCTCCCCTTTCACGAGCAGAACGAAGAGCCGCATCTCTGTCTCTGAAGTTTCTGAGTCAGGCAATAATGGATCTGGAAGGCTGACCGGGCTTCGAGCGGGACCCCCAATGATCTATGTGCTCGCTCAACCACAAAACCCTGTGTGAAGGATTCCCTACCGAACAAATCAGTTAGTAGTTGCTCCACGAAAATGTCCATGTGACCAGTGGTGGCAGTTTCTGGCACACCAATCATGTGGATGTTGTTCCGACGACTGCGGACCTCCTAATCTTCATTCTTTATCGCCACATCCTTCAGATTTTTTCCACCCTCTCAAGTCCTATGCCCCATCTGCCATTTCTGGAAGGTAATCAGAGGTGGCGCCAGGGACCTTATCAAATTGCAGCATCCACCATTTAGGATCTTTCCTCCCCATGCTTCAGGGAGTTAATCTGTGACCCCAGGCGATATAAAAGTAGGCCACAACAGTGCAAATACACTGAACGACATGACCCTCAGGGCAGGGCTTCACAACTCAGCTCCTCAGCGCAGGGGGCCGGTGTGCCAGCCTAAAGGGGTGTGCACTGCAACACTGGTCTTGCAGTTGATCGGGGTCAGTGCTTCCAGTGGGGGTCAATACGTGCTAGCAGATGTAAAGCTGTTTCAGCACTGCGCCAGACCGCTCACCAAGAGTAGGGTAGCTCGCTGCTCACCAAGCCATTGCCACAGGCAGTAAATGTGGTGCGATCGTTAAGGCCCCAGGAAGGCAGAAGAAACAAGGCCCTCTCTTGGTGGAACAGCCACGCAGCAGCAGAAGTCAACACAGTGTGGGAAGAACAAGGGCCTCCTCCCCACGGCGCCTCAGCAGCTGCGCTCCAGCCACGATGTTATCGCTTCTCCACCACCGCCAGAAAATACAGGATGTCAGGGTGAATAGAGACCAGCCCAGCCCGGATCTGTGACCAGCTTCTTGAAAGCAGGAGCAGCCAGTCCGGATCTGAGATCCCCACGACCTCCGGGTCCGTTCATAGCAGATGGGAGGGAGCCGGCACACCCAATTCGACCCAGCACCTTCACAGCCCCGAGGCGTGAACCGGAGCACCCTCACTAACCCGCCACACCCCCTGCCGGAAACCCACATGTCAAGGCCCGGCACAGCAGCGCCCATGAGGCCACTAAAGCCCCGCGACCGCCGCGCTCACAGCGGGACCAACCATGCAGCCCCAGCAGGGGGACGGAGGGAGGGTAACCAGGCAAGCAGAAGGGGGGGGGCTGAATCCGGCACCGGGTGCCTACCAGATGCATGTGCTTATCTCACAGGTCCACCGCAGTACATCTTCAGGCAACTTCGCACATTGGAAGGCCGCAGGGCCTGCGCTCGGGTCTCAGCAGCGCAGGCTGGGGTAAAAGCTGCTCCGCTCCACGTATCCGGCCATCCCAGACATCGGGTCGGATGGAATGGCCTCCGCCGATATCTGTGTAGCCTACATCGATGAAAGTAGGCAGACACCTCCCTGGCCGGCGGAGCTTCAAGCATGGGCGCCAGCATGGCCTCGACCCCACTTAAAGCTCTTCTTTAATAGTGACATGGACAACTCTACACAAAGGCAGTGTCAGACAGGTGCACTCTCCAAAGAGGGCTTGGTCTGGCTTAACAATAGGGGCCTCATATACATCTGGAGGAATACACACAGGCAGGCCCAAGATAGTCTCTTGAGGCATCCTGGTAATTTGGACCAAATCTCCAGAGCGATTAATGACTATCTGGCCATCAACAATACCCCAAAAACTGCTGTTTCCACCATATGGGACGCTGTGGTAAGGGGGCAAATAATTGCCATATCGTCGGCAGAAAAGGGAAAATATCTCCAGCCAGGGTGCAGAATTCGAGCACATCCACAAGCAGACGGGAGCCCCCGGGTGTGGAGGCAGCAAAAAGCTGGCAGAGCCCAGCAAGCTTGTATTGACATAGCCAGGGCAGAATAGGCTGCTTTCCTCTTAAATCATCAATATTCCCCAGGGCAAGACAGGGCAGGGTGTCTTCTTGCTAACAGGATACGTTGGAAGGAGCAGCGGGTCCAGGAGGTCATGGACCTTAAGAGCCAGGCACAGATTAAAGACCCTCTTATTACAAAAGTCTTCCAGATTATTTCAAAAAGCTATGCATAGCGCAGAAGGAATCTCGTTATACCTCCAGGAAGCACACACATCCACCCTAACTCTGGGACAGAAGTAAGATCTAGACAGCTTAATAACAATTGAGGAGATCTTCTCTAGTATAGCCCGACTACATCGTTCCAAGTCACCTGGGCTGGACGGCTTCTCAGCCATCTTTTTATAAAAAGTTTTGCCTGATTTTAGCACCTCTCCTTACCCGACTGTTTAACGCACTTGGGGCTTCGGTGATCCTCCCTCCCTCAATGAAAATGGCCTCTATCATGGTAATCCCCAAGCCAGGGAAAGAGAAAGCCCAATGCTCCTCGAGTTCGCAGCATTCAGATAGGTCGCAGGTATAAAAATAAATATCGACAAATCCCAAGCCTTAAACTCAACAATGTCACAACAGTAGTTAACTGCACTACACCACACTTTACTCCTCTAGTGGGCCCCTTCTCATATCAGATATCTGAGATTACAGATCGCCCCTACGACATCTGAGACTGTGACCGTTAATATCCAATCGTTGACTCATCAAATACAGTCCGATTTGCACCTTTGGCGACAGCACACTCGTTCCTGGCTTTGGAGCATTGCTGCAGTAAAAATGGCTGTCTTACCCGAGATTGGATACCTCATAACAAGTATTTCCCCTACACCCTCCTCCAGGTTCTATCCGAGCACTTCAGGATGATTTGAATAACTTCACCTGGGCAGATAAGCACCCCCGACTTAACATGGAACTAGCCTGCAGGTCCCTCTTAGAGGGTGGGCTAGGGGTCGCAGATGTTGCTCGCTACTACCAGCCTACACAGCTAAAAGTTTTTCTCGAATCGTCACGTGCGGAGTTCGAAAAACAATGCTTTTTATGGAAAAAGCTCTTGCAGGACAGCGCTAGTAAGGGATCAATTTTCTTCGAAAAGGCAAACATCCCCCAAATCTATATCTCTCTTCCATCACCAGGCTAGCTTTAGCAGCCTGGGACAAGGTGGTGACACCTCACTTCTTTTCTCTCTCCTTTGAGTCTCATAGTAGGAAACCCCAGCTTCACTCAGTCCCTGTTGGACCCAGGCTTTCACCGATGGACCCAAGTGGACTGCTGATCAGTGGGGTGACACAGAGGGCCCCTTCCCTCTGCCATGCTCCCTGAAACTCCCTGAAAGTGAGAGGTAGCATTACACCCAGATTCGCCACGAGGTGATGCAACCTACAGTTTGTCCAAGGACTCAACGTCGCATTGCTCCATAAGAACGATGGCTACTATCTAACACAACAAACACACGTCTTATTACTCATCTTATAAGCTATTTGCCCCTAAACACCCATCTATGAAAACCCCAGATCAGCTATGAAGGGAGGCAGAGATAGGGAGGGAGCTATCTGTGAAGGAATGGGACGAGTTCTACTATCACGCCGGACGCACAGGCGGTAACATCCCTGGCATTGAAACTGCCACTAATATCATAACGTATTGATATTTCAACCCTAGTAGACTAAATAAACTCACTCTATTTAAGTCACCTGACTGCTGGCACCATGTGGTTTTTTGGGCAAGCAACTACACATATTATGAGAATGCCCAAAATTATTTAAGTATTGGGCTCAGGTCCTAAGGACATAGAAACACACCTAGATAAAGACATCGTTAGGTTCCTGGCCTGGATGTAAGATGTTACAACGAATACATTCACAACGCATACCATCACAACACAATTTTTACAACGCAGGATCCATTACAATGCATGCCATTACAACGCAGATGCTATTACAACGCATGCCATTACAACATAAGTATAGGTAAGTATATCATTATATTCATATTAATTTAATTTTAATTTAATTAAAAAAATTTAAAAAATGTATTTTAATTAATTTTAATTTTTATTTAATAAAATTGTATTTACTATTCTAAATCCAGGAGGGTGTAAAAGTCGAGTAAGTACTGGATAGTGTAGGGGTACACATTACTATTCTAACTCCAGGGGGTTGTAATAGTATGGTAAGTGTTGGATAGTGTAGGGGTAAAAATTACTATTCTAACTCCAGGGGGGTGTAATAGTAGGGTAAGTGCTGGATAGTGTAGGGGTAACAATTACTATTCTAACTCCAGGGGGGTGTAATAGTAGGGTAAGTGTTGGATAGTGTAGGGGTAAAAATTACTATTCTAACTCCAGGGTGGTGTAATAGTAGGGTAAGTGCTGGATAGTGTAGGGTTAAAAATTACTATTCTAACTCGAGGGGGGTGTAATAGTAGGGTAAGTGTTGGATAGTGTAGGGGTAAAAATTACTATTCTAACTCCAGGGGGGTGTAATAGTAGGGTAAGTGTTGGATAGTGTAGGGGTAAAAAGTTACTATTCTAACTCCAGGGGGGTGTAATAGTAGGGTAAGTGCTGGATAGTGTAAGGGGAACAATTACTATTCTACCTCCAGGGGGGTGTAATAGTAGGGTTAGTGCTGGATAGTGTAGGGGTAAAAATTACTATTCTAACTCCAGGGGGGTGTAATAGTAGGGTAAGTGCTGGATAGTGTAGGGGTAATAATTACTATTCTAACTCCAGGGGGTGTAATAGTAGGGTAAGTGTTGGATAGTGTAGGGGTAAACATTACTATTCTAACTCCAGGGGAGTGTAATAGTAGGGTAAGTGCTGGATAGTGTAGAGGTAAAAAATACTATTCTAACTCAAGGGGGTTTAATTGAAATACATTTAATTTTAATTATTTAATTTAAATATAATTACATTAAAATATTCAAATTTATTTTAATAAATTAAAATATAATTATTTTAAGAAAATTAATTTAAAAATAAATTAATATTATTTTAATAAAATACTTACCCATACTTACGTTGTAATAGCATGCGTTGTAATAGCATCTGCGTTGTAATGGCATGCGTTGTAATGGCATGCGTTGTAATGGATCTTGCGTTGTAAAACTTGCGTTGTGATGGTAGTGTGTTGTAAAACTTGCGTTGTGATGGTTTTTTCCCTCATGGCCTACTTCCCCCTTGGCCTCCCCAACACACTCACATTCCTGCTAAAGTCCTGCAGAGGTAGGAAGATAGGTCTAGCGCTATTAGCAGCCCTGCAGAACATACTAATGCACCGGGGTACCCAAAATATTTCAACACATCACGGCTAGCTTCAGAGACTCTGGTACATTATGGGGATGAAGTACATCACCCTCATACTAATCAATCAAAGCACATCATTCCCTAAGCTCTGAAACCCCTTCTTAGCCCTTCTAACTGCAGAGTTTAGTGAACTGGCTTGGCCCAAGTACTTACATCTACTCCATTTGTCAGAGTTTGCCACAGCAACAGCACATAACCACTAGCGAGAAATAGAGGTTTTGGGTTTTGACTTTGTCTTCTCATCGTTTTATAGGTGCATCCAGGTCTGGGTTGATTGGGTGGAGGTTGGGGGGGAGGGGGTTGAGGGATTGTGTATTGTTACATTTACCACAGCTGGTGGTTCCTCGAACTGTCATAGATGCTTGTTACTTTTAAAAATATTAAACACATTTAAACCATAAATACCTGTCTCTTAAATCAGGCCTGACTCCTCACAGTCAAGCTACGAAGGATTGACCATGGGAATAATTTATTGAGACCTATACTTAGCCCTTTTCCATGTTATTTGCCTAATTGCTAGTGGTAGATGCACATTTGCACTGATAATAATCAACTTTCCAACAGCAGTATTGCTTTTTGCAGGAAGGGGCAACTTCTTGCACAAAAACAATCCCCTAAGGCACTTTTCTTCATCTGTGTGTGCTGCAGAATGCAACACACATAGGGAGAGGAGGTAATTAGGAAAAATATATTTAATATTTAGCATTTTGATGCATTCTTAGGTTTATCACTGATAGTATAGCTGGGAATGGACCAGAATCAGTGGGTGGATGCGTGGGAACACCCACACTTCACTCATGAAACCCCTCCCGCGGGCAGAGTAAAGATACACAGCGATTTATGTTGCTCAAAGGCGCTACAACTCCTACATAAATATGCCCCCTCGTCTACAATTGTGCATTGTCACTTATGCCTCAGGTTCAGCTCTTAGATTTCAAATAGCCACTGATAGAAGTTTGTCAAGCGATCCATAAAGGTTGATCTTCATTTAGGGGTACACATTGAATCTGCTCAAATTGCAGCATTGTGGTGCCAGATTGCCCCACGAATTTATGTGAGAATACACGAGCGGTGCTGCCTATTACCTCAGCAACTCTTTCCCTCAAGATATGTCACATATTTCACAGAGCCTATCCTTATACCACTGGATGTGAGCATGAGGGCCAATTCTGTTGCCAAAGGTGAGAGAGTGAAAGGTAGGTCAATGACAACTAGGCCTTAAAATATTTCCTCAAGGCCTGGTCTCATTCAATTCTGACAGCCCCATCACATACGTTGCCCCATAACTGCTTATGTCGGCCCACGAGCTGGGCCTTGGACACCGTTAGGTCTTTGGCTTGGGAGGAATGTCAGCCCGCTCTGCTTCTTCCTGTTTGGATACTTGTGATTGCCTTCTGATCAGTAATGTATCTCCATGGCGCTACAGGAGAGTGTCCCGGCCGGTCAGCGTAGCAGCGCTTAAGTGAGTTGGAGGTTGGGTCAGGTCTTGGGGGAGGGTTAAGGCAGCCTTCACCTATAGGAGTCGAGCTTTGCTGCCCACATATCCCACCACTGTATCAAGGTGTCTGGGCACGGATTTATCAGGTCCAGAGCTCGCAAACACAAAAATTCCAGGCCTGGAAGCATTATTTTTTGTGAGTGGCAGAATTCTATCCATATATATAGATCCTTGTGGAATTCTGAGTTTCCCCTCCCAATCCCTGGTCCATTATTCACTGAAAGGTATGCTTTTACTCATTTTTTTGTTGTTTTTTCCAGAGTTTTATATATTGCATACGTGAGCTGAAGGTTTCGGGTATAAGAGCGCTTTACATGAGTACCAATTGTGTTACACAAGGACACATTTATTTTTTCTAGGCACAGGGAGATTAAGTAATTTGCCCAGAATCACAGGATGTTGAGCGTCATTGCCAAGACTCATACCCAGTTACCCAGATTTGAGATTGACCAACCTAGCCGTTAGACCACATCCTCTCCCTAAGGTTAAGAAGCAGATGCACGAGACACCCCAACCCCCCTTTTCTTTGGAGACCTTGTTGTGAGTGTCTCAGGACAGGAGATTGACAGCTTCATCTCATCTTCCTGCTAGTATCTAACAAAGAGAGCCACGGTGGTAATGAGACATTAGTTACACCAGTTAGAGATGAATAGGGAACACGACCCCTACTTCCTAGAATCAGCCTCGAAGCTGACTATTGGAATATGCTAGTATTACTTTCAATTCCACTCACTCCACTCCACTCAAAGTGCCTACCCAGTGGTGACTGAAAACCTCTGTAAATAACACCGATTCGCCTTGCCAGGTTTTAGATTAGAAACCTGGGGAATATCGCCAAGATTGTAGAGTAAATGTCTCGTCCCTTCTTCATGGTAGAGGGCTGACCATCTGTTCTGGCACTGCACTTGAGGTGCCCTTCCACAAGGTACATGCTGCTCAGATGGAGAGGGGCAGTGAAGCAGCCCACGTGATACAAGCTGAACGTTTGCACAGCATGGGGGAAAGATGTGCCCTACTCTGTGGGGTAAAATTGTGGAACCCCCAATATAACCCTTCAGCATTAACTGAACTGTGTACCCTACAACTTGAGGCAGACTTGGAATGCAACTTTACAACACACTTGATGAATCCGAAACACAACCTCTGATATCTCTAAAGAAGAACCTAACAACTCTAAAGCACCTCCTCATCTGGTACTGACACTGTCCCGCTTTCCAGGTTCACCATGCAGGTACAATGGAAAGAGATTATGAATACGTTGGATGTGTAGGGGCAAAGACACTTGCCTTGTTGTTCCATAGGCTGTGCAGTGCCCACCTCTCTGAGTGGCACTGCCCTGCTGACCAAAGACGATTGCAGGATCTTTCTACACTTCCAAAAAATCATAAACAGCGATATCTTATAGTGAAACTTTGAAGAATTCCAGACTTGGGTGAAGGAAGCCCATACAGAAAGAAAGAGAAAAATCACAAGTACTGCTCCCAACCCTGAAGGCCTCCAAAAGGACAGAGTGTTTATAATTAGGATCCTCCAGGAAGAACCACAGCGAATGTTTGGAACTATTTGCAAGAAGGGTGCCATTAAAAGTTGACTTAAAAAAGCAGTGTAGACTGCATCCCCAGTAACCATAAGAGAATACCCAGGATACATATTTGGATGATCTATACTGGATGACCGATATCAAGAAACATCTGGGCTCTATCTTGGGTGCTAATAAGAGTACAGATCACTAAAATGTTTATGCCACTCGGTAGCTGGGTTGTTTTTGGCCAAAGGGGGCAATCATTGAAAATTGCCCTTGGACAAAAGTGGCCAAAACATCCTGCTATCCGGGTGCAGAATAGCCTCCCCAAGTTCTTCCCATCTCCTTTCTTCCCACTCTCTCTTGGCTACGTTTTGTGTCTGTTTGTAGTGCCTCCTAACTTCACGTATCATGAGAGTTTCCCTGTTTCTGATGACTACAGACAGTCTCCTCCTCAATACCCTGCATTCCTTGTTAAACTGCAGATTTGTTCCTAATAATCTCCCCTGTTTAGATCTGTTTTATGAATGTAAACATAAAAGGATATGGCCAAATATTCGAATATTTCAATTTTTGATTGATTTAACCTTTTGTCAATCTGCCAAGATTGAGGGTCATTTGAGCCGGCGTTTATTGTTTGTAGGGATTACCTCCTTGGTGCTCAATGGAATGAATAGAGGCGACAATCCCTTTTCACCCCATGGATGTTCAACAGTCAGGCTAAGGGGATTATGGTCACTATCACAGGACGGGATGATAACCATGTCTTGTACTAGAGGCCAGAGGGTAAGATACACAAATAAGTAGTCTGTCCTACTCAACCCATTTAGTCCAATAAAGGTCATTCCCCTCTCCTTTGTCAGAGCTGGTTCTCCCATTGGGTATTCCAAAGATATCGCATTCATTTGCAAAGTTGCTTGCAACAACTTTTTATAGGGGGGAGCTCTAGAAGCTGTACCAAGCACACTTTGAACTCCTCATTCACCTCTTAGGAATCAACCCAGTCAAGTGGCTCATATGTATTGTTAAAGTCTCCACCAACTATTAGGGGGTGACTTTCATGCCTAGCATTTAGTAACCTGTCCAGGGCATGAAGAGTTGGGGAGCTACCTCCTCTAGAACTTCTGGCATAGACATTATAAATGTAAATGCACTTGCCACTATTTAGCCTGATGCCAAGGATGTCTGAACTATTGGTAACCATCTCCTTGATATCACAGTTTATTGGGATGTTGATAAGAATGAGCCATCCACCTGACGGCCAGCCATGTTATGATTGGATTGCAGGTCTATGGAATGCTATTAGCCCAGGGATGAATGTGAGAGTCAGGGTCCATTTCTACTGCAATAGGCAGATCTCAGGTTGGTTGACATCAAGGGGAATGACTGTGAAGGGAGTAGGGCAGTTAGATCAGTCTGCTTTGTTGGAGGGTAGCTAAATGTGTCTTTCTCTAGCCTGGACACGGTCTCTCGTCAATGGCATAATAGCAACAGCTGAAACAGGCAGTGGGTTGGGTATCATAGTCTCAAATGGGTATATGATGTAGAGGAGGTGGAGACAAAATCTACACTGAAGATGCACTCAGGTTCCCTGTCAGATTCTGGGTGTAGTCAATCGTTCTGGGACAAAGTTGAAATTGGGGAATCGCTATGGGACAATGGGCAACTGTAGCTTGTTCAGTCATGATAAAGATGTTCAGCTTCAGCTTGATGTTTGTATAAGGTTGCGGATAAGTTCTAACTTCCAGGGCAACTAGGTAATGCACCAAGTATTCACTAACTAAAATACGCTCTATTGTATTAACAGGGCTGTGTTTTAGGATGCATCTTTTTCCCTGCACAATTTCATCACTTATTATAGATCTGCATCCCCTGGTGTGCCTTAACCAATGTATAGCTTTGTTTATTAAGGCTTCACTGTTCTCATGTTTATAGCTATTACTATCGACCTTAGGAATATTGGTCATATAGATAGTTCTAGGTAAGGAAGCAGTATGTATGGTATGAAAAGATTGGAGAGGTGATGGCGCCCTACTACAACCTGTGTTCTCTCTCTGTGATACTTGCTCTGTCAGCATCCCATGCCCAGCCGGGTCCCATAGTGCACCCCTATGTTTCCACCCTTGTACCTCCTGATACATGCCATGTACAGATGTTAGGGTACCATAAGCCCTATCATTGCAGCCAAAAGATCAAAGCTGAGGGACAGAATTGATGTTCAAAGCATTATGGCTAGTTTGCATGCAAAGGTAGGTGGTAGAGCCCATCCTTGGGATTTTAATAATATTTTGGGTGAACACTGGTGGGAGGGACTGAGATCTTCTACATTCTTCTAATTTATTTATTGATTTATTTATATCATTTGTAGAGCGCACTGTTACCCTACTGCTATCCTGGCGCTGAGAATTAGGTCAAAGGAAAGCAGTCAGCCGTGAGAGCAAAAAGAAGGTATACCAGCAGAAGTCTATTAGTATTGCACCAGGGGGATTATACCCTCGGAAAGAGCCAGGTCTTGATTTCCTTATGGAACAGCAGTAATTCATGAATTTTTACTGATTTCAGGTGGAAGGCTGTTACAAAGACGGGCTGCTGCCACGCTAAACGGTCTTCCACCTTTGGTGGCTTTCTTTATCCTGGGTAGTCTGGAAAGGCTGGTGGAACAATTTTGACATTAGGGCAGTCAAAGTCTCCATTGAACCTTTTAGGGATACTATGTCCCTCTGAAGGTCTAAGTTGGAGTTTGGGATTTCACTAGCCACTGTCCTTTCGCCATGGGAGAGGTTCCCATTTCACCCATTATCTATTATGCTTGTACGCTCTAAATCACTTTATGCATCGTTTGTAGGGGATTGCTCTGCAAGAGGTGTGAAGCACATTCAGTGATTCAGGCTTCACTCACAGGGCACAGAAGGCGGCAGGAGGGCGTTTTTAGTGATTTATGGGCTGTCATTTGGGGTGTTTTGCTAGCCACTATCCTAAATAAACTTGGTATGTTCCCATACCCTTTGTTAGTAGACCCAGCTGGGGTATATCAGTGGGAGGCCCTATTGGTGGGAGTAGGGGCGGTGGTGTCAAAGGATGGAACAGGTGTTGTAAGCAACCCCTAACAATCTACAATGATGTTCTCAATACGATATAGCACGTTCTCCCCATGCACCCCTTATCTCCCGGGTTGGTGGTTTGAGTCCTCGGACCAGTTCTTGAATTTCTTCTTTGTGGCGCCTCCCGGACCAACTTCAGTCACTTTCCTTTTCCACATGCCAAGCAGTCAATGAGTCAATACTGCAGGGGACAGTAAGAGACATTTTGCAATGAGAAAATGAGGCAGAAAGTAACTTAAAAGACAAATGCCAAATAATAACTTAGGAATAAGACAGCCCAAGTCCTCAAACTGGAGGTATCAGGGGTGTGGCCCAGCCCAGCCTCCTCCGGGCGCTGACGGGCTGTGGGAGCCCAAGACGATGTATAAAGCACCTTGTGAGTAGTGGCACAAAAACGGCATCCGTGCTGCGGAAGCCCGCAACAATGTTTAAAGCTCCTCCTGGTGATGTGGACTGCACAGAGCTGCGATGTTGCCTGGGGCTTGAAGTCCTTGCCCTGTCCTGGTCGCAGTGTAGGGAGAAGAGTACTGGCACAAAAACGGAAATCCCCAAATAATTGTCACAAGGAGGATGGTAGATCAGCATACATGCTGTGTTGTCATTATTTGAGATATTGATATTAGCATGAGAACAGAGAAGTAGTGTGAGTTTGTTTTATGAATAGATTGTTCAGGTCAACACATGCAATGCCCCCACCAAGACGGCCAGGGCTATCCAATTGAATAATGTATTAGCTGAGAGAAACTAACAGGTCCCATTTGGGGATGAAGAGTCAGAAAGCCATGTTTTAGTGAGTTATAGGTGGTTCAGATCATGAGTTGGGTTAATAAACAGCAATATTAGCATCATGCTCCACTGCAGATAACCAGTGGAGTAACAATCATTTTAGATCCTTTTTGATGACAGTTGTGGGTGGATGGGAGATGAGGACTGGTTTGAGGTTGGATTTAGTGATGGACCTTAAGGTGAGATGAGAGGTGATTCTCTGGGTTTTGGGGATTTTTCCCAGGGACATAGAGTGATTGATGTGTGCCTGGTTATAGCAGGAGATCAGGGGAAGGATATTGCTGTTCCATAAGTTACTGAACAATCTATTGTGTTGGGAGGAGAGGTCAAGATTCGGCTTGCAGTTCCATTTAAGTAATGGGGCTCTGGCATTGACAGGGCTGATTGTAACATGGCATTTGAGTGGGTGAGCATGTTGGGTCCTGTAATGCTTTTTGGATGCCAACAATTGTGTTCCAGATAAGAGGTAGTTTGCACTGGGTTCAGGAAATCTACCCTCATCAAATGTATTTCAGTGTTTTGTCTTTTGAACATTGACTTAGTGGAGGTGCTGTGGTAATTGGTCTGGAGAAGACGTGTGAAGGGTTATGGCAGATAGTGGGGATATTTGCGGTTTGGGTAGCAGACATCTCAACAATTTCCTATGGCATTCCGTGTTGGGGGGTGTGAAATTCACATAATTTGCTTTCATGTAATGTTACAAAAATTTCAGGAAAATCTAAAAAATAATGTGTAACCATGTAAGATTCTAATGTTTTACTTTGTGGTATATTTTAGCTTGCGATGAATGTTCACCTCAATCGGTTGCGGTTAAGCCCAGAGTGGAAGTAGTGTTCGGAAACGGATTCAGCTGGCGAGGACGGTACTCTGAGCGGACGGCGGCAGGCATGGCCCCAAAATCAACCTTCGGTGCGTCGGCAAAAGCAGCAGCAGCTGCAAAGAAGAAAGCACAGGCTGCTCAAGCTGCTCAGGGCGACCAGGCAGCGGCTACCACAGTGCATCCACAGGAAGGCATTCCGGAGCTCGATCCCCTGACGGAACAAACAGAAACGCCCGAACAAACCAAAAAGGGCAAACGTCAACGCGATCAAGGCAGACCCCTTCAATATCAGAGCTGCTTGTCCCCAGTGGTAAAAGTCATAAGAATGCGGTGGCGCCTCACTCACCAGCTAAGGAAGCAGTAAAAGATCCAGGTACTAGCGCTGCATGTGCACCACTGCTGGGGGTTGTGGAATGTACGTCAACTGAACAGGATGTTGTGATCTCTGTTGACTTGTCTGATGTAGGTGGCAAAGCTGTAATTCAGGGGACCCCCGAGCCTACTGGGACAGGGACAGTTGATCAAGATCAAGAAAGCGGGACTGTAACCAGCAAAGATGTTACTGGCAGGGCTTTACCTAAAACAGCGTGCTTACCCGATCTGGTTATCAATGAGCTACTAGAGGTTGCTACGGGCCAGGAGCTGGTGAAAGGGGATGATGGCAGGGAGAAAGATATTACACTTTTATGTCTTCCTCTCGCCCTAATGACTCTAACGGATGGTATGGAGAGTGAACAGGAAAAGGAGAAGGATAGTAGTGAATGCTTCTATTCCCTGACTGAAGAGGCAGAGTGGTCTGACGATGAGAGGAGTTCTTCTCAAAAGGGCAGTAACATAGAGTCGGATAGCGACCTGGAACAGACCCCCCCTAGCACGGCTAAAAGACCCACCACCCAGGATAATGTTCACGCTCAATCGCAAAGGGATCTGGCCTGGGATCATTCTTCAGCTATACCACTTCAGGGTACCCCTGATGTCGAGGTACCTGCCTCGCATCCTCCCCTGCTGGACATTATCTATCAGACTATTCTCACGCACAGGGAAGAAGCCAGACAGGATACTAGGAAATCGCAGGCAGGAATGCGTAAACTGCAAGTTGTTGTCAGAAAACTGTCTAAGGCTCATGTCAATGTTGGGGACAGGGTTACCAACTTAGAGGAACGGATTGTGGCGACCGAATCAGAAGCTGCTTCGGCTTCACTCAAAGTCGACTCCCAGGCAGCACAGGTTGTTGACATCCAGTGGAAGCTGGAGGATATGGAAAATAGGCTAAGACGCAATAACCTACATGTACTGGGGGTTCCGGAGGGGGTCGAGGGGTCAGATATCAGGGCCTTCATGATCAACCTATTCAAGAATGCATTCCTGGAGCTGTCAGATTGGAACTGGTCATCTGAAATCCAGAGAGCCCATCGTACCCTGTTCAAAGTCCGCCCAGGGGCAGCTACAAGCCAAGGGCTGTTTTAATTTTTCTCAGGAACTTCATCCTCAGGCAAATTATATCTGACAAGGCTAGACCCGACGCAAGAAGAACTAGTGAGGGCCTGTCTTTTTTCCTTTGACCAGATTTCTGCCACGTAACGGTTGAGAGGCGATGGAGACTTTGGCAGCTGATCAAGCCCTTCCAGGATAAGCATATGCAGGTCTATTTAGTAAATCCAGCACAACTCAAGGTAGTGAGGGATGGCAAGACTCAATATTTCTCATCTGAGGTAAAGGCAAAGGAGTTCTTGTGAACTATAAATTGAGAAAAAGTAGATGAGAGACTAGAAGGGTGTTGGGAACTTTTGGTATCAGTGAGGTGGGATGTAAGGCCTGAAATGCCACTGGTTTCTATTTTTCTTTTGATCTTTTGTTTTGAGCTTGGTGAGGGGATAGGGGGGTCTGGGGGTAGGATATGTTATTCATATTGTTGTTTTTGAAACGGTAGTTGCACCCATGTACCATGCTGCTGCACCTATCCATCAACGCACAGACCTCGGTCTGAGCGCTTCTAGAGGGCGAGGGGGGAGGGAGGTTGGGGTGGGTTCCAAGGGGGGGTTTTGGGGTCACAGGTGGTGGGGGGAGGGGGGGAAGCATAAAAAAAATTGAGAATAGGCGGTATAAAGTTCAGATTTGTGAGGCATAATGTATATGGTATGGATATTGTCCTTATTCAATCCCTGGTAACAAAAACTAGGAGACGATTGAAAAATAAAAATGTCAAGCCTTAGTATATATTCGGTCAACCTGATATTACACGGGTCTCTTGTCCTTTTGCTTTGAATACAAATTGGTTCTTGTGAGATTTCGTACTTTTTGAATCGGCTAGAAACAATGTAACGGGAGTCGACGAACGTGGGCTTATTACGCACTTGTTTGGGAACATGGGCTGTTGACTTAGAGATACAAACGAGTCAATGATAACATTAAGGTTATCTTTCATAGAGCGCCCTTATTCATAGTTGTTTAAAATAAGGAAACCAAATGAAAAATAATTATGTAGCACTTTTAAAATATTCATATTCGGGTCTCTAATCATTGAAACATATACTTTTTTAGGCAACTACCATAAGGAGATATTTGTAGGATTTTTCGAATGAATAGGAGACGGAATACATCGACTGTGTAGGACGAACTTCCTTTATTTGAGGTAGGCGTCTTTTATAGGACTCGTTCTTCAAGCATAACAACGTCTTTTGTCTGAAATATGACTCTAATGCATATAGATAATCAGTTGACTCATTAAGTATTTGTATGTATATACCGGTACACGTTCCCTCTTTCCTCCTCTCTATATTGACTTTTTCCATTATTGTAGGTCGAGCCTTGATAAAAATTATAAAAATATAAAACAAAATTTGTGGGAAAACTGATAATCCTGGTTCCCTGGCTCACTCTAAATTTGGAGAAACGGAACATTCGTCCAAGTGATAGTATCAAATATTGAAATTGGAAACCAATACGCCTCAACATACCATTTGTGGTAGGGAACACTCTGTACTCCTTTTTGATATATATGAAATGCCTTCAATGTAAACAATTACTGGTAAATGTTTGCCAGAAAAGGCATTAAGGATCGGGTGTTGGATGGAGAGGGATCCTTTTGTATTTAATGTCGGGAAGCTTGGATGTGTTTGATGTATTTGATGTATATGTTAACAACTATAGGCACATGCATACTGGTGCTAGTGGTTTTTGACATTACCTATGGATCAGTTGTGTAGAAATATAAAAATGTGACAATAGGGGAGTGTATATCTGTTGATTGACCGGAAAAGAACTTGGTATCATGTCTTTTACAGAATGCTTCCACTCAGTTGGAATGGTGATGTTATTGTGTAGAAACACAAAAATGTGATAATGAGAAATGGTGCAGTTGGCAACTGATCGGAAATGAATTTGGCATCACGTCCTTCACAGAATACCTCCACTTAGTTGGAGTGGTGACATTAACGATTCGGATAAAATGTTTCACTTTATGTAATGATGATGAATGACGTGTGGGATGTTCCCCACGGCTCGCACTGAACCTGTTGTACAAAAAGACGCTAATGAGTGTGATCTGTTCAAAAAATTGTCAAAATTAGTTTAATTACTGAATTAACTCAATCAGAATATATGCTATACCAGAATGTTTTCTGACAAAACTTGATGACAACTCAGATATATTGCTTATATGAAATTTCTTATACACTATGAGATCTCTTGAATTTCTCAATAGTGAATCCAATGTTTTTTAATGAGGGCACTGTAATGTCATAACTTTTAAACATGTATGTGTTGTCTTGTGTGGCACTTATATTGTTATTTTTGTATGTCTTTTTAAATTCACAGCCCTGAAGAAGTTCTGGCTTCAGAACGAAACGCGTTGGCTGGTGTTTTGTCTTTAAGTGGATCATTAAAAGAATATTGCAATTTGTACATCACGACTCAGCGTCTATATATGAGGACAATTGAAAAGTTGAATAGTCTCTGGTAACTGGATGAGACCAACCTATATAGCGGTGCTTTTCCATTCAGGATAAAAATATATATTCGGTCAACATAGGGGGGCTGAACGATTGGCGAAAAAGAGCTAGACTGGCGGAGTTTATCAAGTCCAAACCCATCGATATTCTGTGTATGCAGGAAACGCATCTGCTTTGGGCGAAAAGAAAGTTGTGTGGCTTTGAGATACTGTCATGCTCCTCTTAGACTTCAACAATAAGGGGGGTGGTAATTCTAGGTAAAACAATGTTGGGGGGGGGCTAACGAGCTAAATCGGATCCCTTGGGTAGATGCTTTGGCAGAACTAGGGTGTGGATTAACAATCTGTGGGATTTACGGATCAAATCAGGATGACCCAGCAGTATTTGAAATACTGGAGGGGGAACTGTCAACCTGGCCTGTACCCATTCTGGTGTGTGGGGATCTTAATATTTCAATACATTTGACTAAAAGAGTACCATATACTGGTAGGAAGCCAAGAGTTTCCAGGGCACTTCTCCCAATGATGCATTCACATGGCTTAACTGACATATGGGGGACAAAACATCCTGATGATCCAGCGTTCACTTATTTCTCATGCCCTCACCAGATGTATTGTAAATTGGACTATTTCTTAATTTCATCGGTAGAAATTGGTAAGGTTAATATCATGAAGCTCCTCAAGGTCCTCTCAGATCACAGTCCACTGGTAATTAGATATAGTGGTCTAGGACCGGTCAGAAAAAGAAGGCCCTGGACATTCAACCGGAAACTTCTGGCTGATGTTCCGTTCGTGGAACATTTACAGAAATGGGCTTGTGAGTTCTTTGATGCAAATCAATACAGTGCCTCAAGGAACTCTGCCTGGGATTCTTTCAAGGCAGCATTAAGAGGGGAGGTCACTAGTTATACTGCCCAGGCAAGAAAAAAAACAACAGGAGGGGAAGAATAAGCTCCTAGCAGACCTAGTCAAAGCAGAAGAGCAGCACTGTTTTGATCTGGCACAAGGGAAGGAAGGTAGTGAGAGTCAAACCAGAATCTGTTTGATTAAAGCAGAATTGCAGAAACAGTTGGCTGAAAAGGCGGCGACAGAATATTGGACGTACAGGAGGAAAATGTATGAGACAGGGGAGCAGGCTGGGAGGGCACTGGCCCTAAGAATCAGGCAAGATAGCGTTAAAAATGTAATAACTAGCATCCACGATGAGGGGCAGGACTTTGTTGAGCCTCAAGATATCTTATCGGTGTTTGCAAAATTTTACCAAATTCTGTATAAGGAAGAAACAGGGGCTGCTTGTCTGGATGGTCTGGATGGTCGTTACCCGGACTTAGGCCCTAAATTGGAGCCACTTGAGGCGGCAAATCTAGAGAGCAATATAACGGCCGAAGAGGTACGGGAAGCATTATCTAATCTTGACAACATTCCCCTGGAGCTCTATAAATGTTTGTCGGCTGAAGTCGCTCCGCTGTTATTGGACCTGTTTAATGGAATTATCATGGAATGACACTAATATAGTCATTTTCCACAAAAAGGGAAAGCCAAGAGAAAGTACTGGGTCATACAGGCCAATCACTGTTATAAATTCTGACAATAAGCTGTACGCGAAGATCTTGGCCACGAGGTTGGGGAGGATCATTGGTGGTCTCGTCTACCCCTGGCAGCATGGGTTCATTCCAGGTCGCGGTACGACGGACCACATTAGAAGAGCAATTTCGTTGTTTGAGGCCCATGCTGAGGGGGGGAGGGGAGTTGGCATGATCCTCCTCGACGCAGAAAAAGCGTTTGATCGCCTTAGGTGGCAATATCTCTGGGATGTCCTTGTGGAGAGAGGTTTTGGTCCTTAAATCCTGACGGCTATCAGGGCCATGTATTGTGACCCGGCGGCTTGTATTCAGATGATGGGTCAGAGCTCAGATAAGATCACGATAAGCAGAGGCACCCGTCAGGGGTGTCCCTGCTCGCCTATTTTATTTTCATTATATATCGACCTGCTTGTTAGGCAGATACTGAGGAATCACAGTATCAAGCCGGTAATAACCAACGGGTTCGAGAGCAAAATATTAGCATATGCCGATGATCTGGCAAATATTACATCAGACCCTGCAGAGACCATGCAAATTTTGGTGGAAGTCACCAAGCAATTTGGATATTATTCTGGGTATCGCCTAAATGAGGCAAAAACACAGGTGAATTGCTCTAAGGACATAGTCAAAATGGATCAGCGACATGTCAACTCTGCAACTTATCTTGGGGTAACTATTAATGCAGCTACAGGCTCAATTGTACAAGATAATTTTAATCCACTCCTCAAAAAAATCGAGATAGACTTGTAGCGTATGGATGCATTGCATTTATCTCTTATAGGTAGGACAAATGTTTTAAAAATGGCCATGCTGCCCAAACTTTTTTATTTATATAGATCCATTCCTCATCTAATCGATGAGGTGGTGATAAAAAAAACTGAGTCTATCTTTAACAGCTTCCTGTGGCAACATGGTAAGACAAGGAGGGCAGCTAAATACATGACTCTCCCCCAGGAACACGGAGGTTTAGGAGTTCCAAATGTAAGATTTTATCATTGGGCCTGTTTATTGACTCATATGTCTATCTTATTTAAAGCTACACCTAGGGAAAAAATACACCCTGGACCCGACCTCTGATTTGTATGCCCCCCCATCAATATATGAACTTTTACTGGGGAAGGAAGCTGTAGGCGCATTACTAAGAAAAACTGGTAGCAGATTTTTTAAAAAAAACAGGCTTAAGGTTCCCCTTGGCGCTTGGGATCTGTGGAAAACACTGCAAAAATCATTACAGATCCCCAGGATTAACACACATACACCAATGTGGAAATCAGGGTTCTTCCCAAACCTGAGCGCAGACGGGACTTGGAAAATATGGGAACAGCAGGGTATCCAGACAGTGGGGGATGTAATACTGAATGGCAATATTATGACACTCGATGCCATGCAGCAGAAATACGGTTTGCCTGCTGGTCATAGCTTCAAGTATCTTCAGATTTTGCGAACGCTTAAGGCTGCTGGAATGGCCGCTGATTTTGGAGCTCGTAGCTCCATACTTGAATATCTATTGAGGGGTGGAGATAGGATTAGGGGTATATATCAGGAGTTAATTGAAAAGCTGCCAGATGATCTTGAGAAACATGAGGCAGCCTGGGCAGTTAAACTGCAAGATCCAGATGCAGATCTTGATAAAGCTCTATATTTGGATAGGCAGGTGATTCGGCCCTCCAATCTGAAGGCACAGCATTTTAAAATTCTCTTCAATCTATACTACACTCCTTCTAAGTTATATGATTGGGGTATGAGGATGGATAGCAATTGCCCGAGATGTCAGCAAGGCTCGGCTGACCTGCTACATATGTTTTCCTCTTGCGAAAAACTTTCTGTAATTAAAACCGAGATCGAGAAATTCCTAGAGGGGTTGCTAGGCTCTAAGATCAGTCTATCCCCAACAGTGATGATTCTTGGGACCGACAGTAAGCTGGGTCTTAGTAGCAGAGAAACTGAGGCATTTATCTTCCTTGCTGTGGCCGTCCTACGGATCTTGCTGTCAGCTGCCTGGAAGGACCCAAATGCCCCGACCTTCTCAATGTGGTTGGCCAGGCTCCTTGCTATCCATAATATTGAATCTATGCTCTATTTGCACAAAGGTAGAAAATTGCGGGATTTTGGCTGTAAAATCTGGGCCCTGCTGAAGGTATGGAGGGAGGGTAGAGTTTTTTAATCAGTCGGGTTGGATTGCGGGTGATTTGATATTTATAGATCTGCTTTGACATAATATTTAGATCGTCGGTAAAATCTTAGGTGGTTATGTGTTTATATGTGTTTGTATGTAGTGATGGCTATATTTTTATGATACATATTTATATATTTATATATTTATGTCTCCTATGGTCCTCCTTTTCGCTCTCTGTAATAATATCGAATTGTATTTATGATCAGATTCGTTTTTCTTCATGAATTGTTCTGCATTAATTATTGTATAACCATTTGTATTTGCTTTTTGATACTGCTTAAACTCTCAATAAAAAAAAAAAAAGAATGTTCACCTCAATCATTTGCATGAGGACGGATTTCAACTAAAAACATAGAGCTTAAAAACAAATGCACTACACATTCTCTTGTTCCCATGCATTTGGGGTAAATGTTCACCACCAATGGGGTGTTCGTTGTAAATTTTACCAAACTGGTTTAATGTTGTCACTTCAGGAACTTTGTCCAAATTACTTCTGCATAATCTTTGTTTGCTCAGGTCTAGTACTATGTCATGAAGCAGTTCAACCCGTTGTTCTTTTGCTCATCATGACATATCAGTTTGGACCTAGCCATATGAAAATCAGTTGTGACTCTGCTCCCCATAGGAACAGTCCAGCCAAAGAGAGATAATGTTATACCTCATTATTTATTACCAAGTAATTTGGTTATTAATGAAAGCATATAAAATCAAACTTTTGATCACTCCATTTTTCATTTGAACATACTCATGATATGATCATTGCAAAAAATAATCCACCCTGGTCGTCAACCAGGGAAAAAGATTTAATTGGTTATAATCTGTAAAAGTAAAGAAAATATGGCTCTGGGTAAGTCCAGTAATAATAAAGACAATTAATGTGATAAACACATTTCCATTATGTAGATTCACTGAACATGAGATATATAACCAGGATCCACGAAAGACAAGTTAGTGATTCAACAGACAAACAGGCAAGGGGGAAATAAAACAAATTATCAAGCAACTTCAGAGCTCACAAAATAGGTGGTATTCTCAAGCAAAGTACCTGAAGTGGGGATAAATAATAAATGTGGGTTATCCAATATTTCACAACTGTTCATGTAGGTATCCTGCAGGTGAACATGGCACACATAAAGTAAGTGGCCTCACATTCTCCATTTACAAATTCGTTCTCAGGCTTATACATCAGGTGAACATTGTTCTGCCACTTAGCCCAGGTGCTTTTGGTGTTCAAGGAATTTGTATTACTTCAGAAAGAGGATTTACAAACAGGCATATATCTGATACACTGTGAATCTATAAGGAACAGGATGTAGTTAAGAATACAATTGAGTACATAAGATTGTTGGTACGGTAATAAATCACAAAAAGTAGATGCACATGTGGACAGTGGCGGTATGAATCTGCCATGTGACAGAGCAATACATATAAGTTCAAGAAAATAAAAAGAGCTGCACTGTCAAGTAGACTAAGTATGAAATGATGCAGGGAAGAGAAATTGAACAACATTTGTATTGCCTTTATTACATACAAAAAAGGCCAACAGAGTAAAGAGGAAGAAGAGAGGATAGGATATAGGATGTAGGACGGGATGTCTGCTTTGTGAGCGCAGAATGCTTCCCAGTGTCCGGTTGTGGCAGGGTCAAAGGATCTTGAGAGATTAGCTCCATGTACCTTTCAAGGGACCTTCAGACCCTACAAGAGATGGGTGGTACTGATTGGCTCTCTAGGAGTGTTGCATGAGCCCCATGCAGGTATGAAACCCGAGCCACCCATGTGTGTTACGAGAGATGTTGGAAAGATTTCAATTCCGTATTATTTTAACTGCAATGGTTAAGGGCAAATCAAACAGGGCCATATCTGTTGTGTCGAAAGGCAGTGGAATTAGTGGAGTCCAAGGGGCCCAGTATAACCATGGAAAAGGATAAAGCAATGGGAGAGTTAAAGATTTATAACACCATTTTTTATATTGCTGTCCAATATAGGGTTAATAGGTGACAACCAAACAACATGTTTTTTAAGTGTACCAGCCTCAAGATTGCAACTCCAGCATGTGTCATTATTACTTAGTCTCAGCTCATGTAGTCGAACAGAGGTCTAAAGTAAAAGGTTAATTGTGAAGAACTTAGATTGAATGAGGGATGGAACAATTTTGTTATTCAAGGCAAATTTGCTAATCGTGCACCAAGTCTCAGTAGTAATGTGATCAAAGACCTAATTATCAAAGTGTTTGACCCATTTAGTATGGATAATTGAGTCTAGTGGCAAAGGCGGATCAGATAGAAATGTATAGACTTTGGAGGGGTTATGTCAGTAGCACCATCAAAAGTTAAGAGTCATGACTAGGGCAACTGTTTGGATAACTCAAGTTTGGATAGTTTGACCTTAATACGGAAGAAGCTGTAGAAATCAAGATTGGTGAGAAAGGTGATGCAGATCATGATTGGCATCATATCGGTTTTTAATTAGTCTGTTTCTCTTGGATGCCCACATGTTTGCTGTCTTATGATCAACATCAGTACTAATATTAGGGTTGAACCAAAAGGATGCCCATCTAGAGATACTAGTGGGTACTTCAAGTCATTTATCCAGCATTTGTAATGTATTATCTGTATCAGTAAGAATACAGTCAGAGTATAGTGAGGTATGGTAAACTTCCTCATCATGAATAGAGTGTGTCAAAGGGAGAGCAGGGGTCAAGTCCAATATATAGCCATGGGGGAGTGTTTTGCAAATCTGAAAGAAACCAAGAACACCCATGCACTGCTAGAAAGGCCGTTTGATATAGGGTTCAATCAGGAAGACTACTCCTCCCTAATAAAGCAGATCTCTGAATTGATTTGTAGGAAATCCTGGCTCTGTTATCGTTTCTAGTCTCATAGGCAGCATGGAAGATAAAACGTTTTCAATCAGCGTAAACATAATTCTGACAGTTTGGAGTCTACACCACCAGGTAATGAATTTGGGTGACCAGGTGTTCAAGAGATTCCTGACCTTGGTGATAGAGTGAGATTCATTAAAGAGTCTTGTGTCCATAAGATCTCTACAAAACCAAATCCCCATATATTTGAGGCAAATAGATTGCCATTCGAGCCCTGAATCTCCTAGGTGAAACTGGAGGCACAGAGGATCTAAGGAGAAAACTTCTGTTTTGTCATTATTCAGCATACAACCAGGCACTTTCGAGAAGGCATTGATAATCTTAATTACAGATGGAATAACTGCCTCAATAGCTTTAGAAAAAATAAGGATCTTATCTGTGAAAGCCAATTCTTTAAAACTGCACTCACCAAACTGAAAACCTCTGATGTTCGTGTCAGCATTATGTAGCATAAGCAAGGTGTTAATAGATAATAGGAAAAGTAAAGTAGAGAGAGGACAACCCTGTCTTCTTCCTTGATAAGGGTGGAAAGAAGAAGAGGTAGCACAATTAACCCTAATATTTGCTGTTGGGTTTGCAGATAGGCCTAAGACCAGTTTAATGAAGGGGTCATCCAGTTAGTGTAATCCCAATATTGCTTTAAGGAACGTCCGAGACACCTTATCAAACCACTTTTCTGCATCAAGAGCAATCGCTGCGGTTGGCAGTGAAGATTGATGTCCTTTTTCTAGAATGTGACAAAAATTGCAAATATTGTCTCTGGCAAGATATCCCTTAATGAACCCCGTTTGTGAATTATGGATGAGTTGGGGAATGTACCCCTCCAGTCATTTGGCAAGGATCATCACAAATATTTGGGCTTCCATATTTAAAATGGAACTAGGGTGGTCGTTTTATGGATCAGAAAGATCTTTACCCTCCTTGGGTATGACCACAATAGTGGAGTTAGCAGCCATTCCGGATCAAGGCACAGGTGCTTTTTAGAAAAAAAAATCCGATTTGATGTTATTGTTATACTCACCACAACCTTAAACTAATGACAATGTCACACTGCTCGAACAAATGAGGGACCAAAAATTTAAATCACCAAACTTAAAAAAATCATGAATATGTAGATTATCTTTTTAGATTTCATTTTCTTATCTCAATGAAAAGTGCATTTCTCTAAAACAAGAGATAGAAGAAGATAGATGAAAAATGAGTTGAGGCAGTAGGATAACAAATGAAAGCATAAGGTACAGGTTGGCTGAGCAAGAATGTGGAATATACAATACTTAGCTCATCTGAGGCTGAATAAGTATTTTGTCAGTGAGAAAGTGGACTTCTTGAGGGTAGAAAAAGAAGAAAAGGTAGCTTTAGGGAAGCATTTATCTTGAGGGCATCTCCTAACTATTTTATAATGCAATTTTTCCATGGAGGCTTTTATTTACTATCAAGTTAAGTGAACTAGAACTGACTCAAGGTGCAATAGAGTCTTTGCACATCAGACCCAGTCTTCCAGGCCTCTGCCTTGTTAAAAGACAAAGTTGATAAGTGCTACTTTCTCACTGGAACTAAATAATGCCATGCCGCAGCAGTGGGCCGATACTCGGTAACTGGAAGTACATTAGCCAATTATTAATCAGCACAACTTATAAAGACAGACTTTATTGTAAATGTGTGAGTATTTGTGTTAGATTTCTTTTTATTGACCACACTCCTACAATGCTGTTTGCCAATCTTCTCGGGTATCACTTTGACTTGCAGGCCAACACACAGAAATAGCTGCTGTGGACCTCCACCTCTGTATCTGTAGAAGACACTCCCATGATCTGTAGAAGCCTGTAGGATGGAAGAGACAGTATAAAGGTGAACTACGCAGCATATCTCTGTTAGTTTCTGAATCAAAGCAAATACAGATGTATGTCTTCTGTTTCTGCTCTTTCATTCAGCCTCTGCATTTCACTCTACATGTTTACATAAACAACATTTGACTCTAACTACTTGAAACATCACATCCCTCAGTTCTATCACAGAGTAATCACAATGGGCAATGGCAATCAGTGTCTGTTGCCTTTACATACAAATGAGACTGATTGGCATTGCTAACATTAGTTCACTGTAATCTTCAATATCGGTCAAGATCAAAATTATATCCTCCACATTTCTGCAGCAGTTTTTTCAAGAGATCACTAGGTGGCAATACAACTAGGGGCCTATTTTTATGTAAAGTGGTACATGCATGACGCATGGCTCTCAATAAAATTTATGAAGCCAAGAAAGGCCACCCTACCTTGCTTTCAGAGGCCTCATAAATCATGAGTAAGGCGACGCAGTGCAAAACGCTCTGCCGCTGTAGTTTGTGCCCTGTGGGCTAATGGAAATTTGACACCAAATATGTAGTCTTCCCAAAGTGAGGAGCAATAGAGAGAAATGGCCTAATTTCTTCTCATTTTTTTTCTCTTTCCAAAGAGGAAAATGCCTCTCAGGATTGTTTTTCCTGCCTCCATTACAGGCAGGAAGGTGCCACAATCCTGCCTGCAATGGTACCTACGTTGGCATTAGGTAGCAGAAACAGCGCCAGCACAGGCAGAAAAAACAGGAATGCACTGTATTACTTAAATACAGTGCATTCCTACCCTTTCACCTTGGCGTAGGACAGTGGAGCAAGATGCCTTGCTGTGCTCCCCTATGCCAAAATGCCCTAAATGAGGCCCAAGTGTTTTATAAAAAACTGCTGTCTTCACAGGTGCAGTGAATGCCGAATCTACCGATGGTAAGACCAAAATGTCCCTCTGAAGGGGTCAAACACAGAAAGAGAGCAAAGTCAGCAATAACAGAAAGGAAAATGAGACTGACACAAAAATCATCCAATCTTGAGCAAGGATTGGCTGTATGGAGTATTGTGTTCAATGGCATTTGCAAAAGACAGATAGAGCCACAAAAATGAGTGCTTTTCACTTGACCCATCTATGTTTCAGACCAACATTGTGACCTGTGTGTATAAAGGTCCACGTTGTAAGCCATTTTTCATTGTAGTTGTCAATGTCATGTTATCAGGCCATAATCAGCATATTGGTATAGGCGGGTTGCAGTTATGGACCCTATAAAGTGGAGTCGCTTAACAGAGGAGAAAAGTTAAGGCAAATTAGAACTCCTCCCCTTACTCAATAACTGATAGTATCTGGTGCTATACAGGTTTTGGGGGGCCAGGTTTGAGTTACGCAAGCCTACTAACATGGAGTTCCAGATTATTTCTGTCTCCCGAATTTTCAGTTTTTCACTTCTTCAAAAAATCATGCCCTTTTATCCGGTGAAAGTTCATTTTGCATGGTTACCCCCAATTGTTTTTGCACGTGAGTGTGCACTTTGCCTTGGTATTTCTAGCGAGGGACTTTAAATAAAGGACGCCTATTTAGAAAATAAACGGAAAAGTCAGAATTTTCATGTGGAAGCCCAACTCACATGGGACAACATTACTTTTGCTGATTTTTTATATTTTGCAAGAACCATCTGAATTTTGTGAAAAAATCCACCTTTTCACATTGCGTCTTATTGGCTCCTTCAAATGCAAATGAGAAGATTGTGCTGTCATCTTACATTTTCGATTTGGTGCAATGAGGATGTGATTGTTTCTGTTTCTGTTATGAGGAACACAAACTAAGTGATAATGTCCATAGTAATCTGGGGGATGGTGACCAATAAAAATATCCTTAAATTGGCTGTGCTGTTTGCTTGTTGATTGGTGTGATTCATTTACATTTGACTCAGTTTCATTGGCATGGGAAGGAAATACTGCAGAATACTGCAGAATTGGTGTTACATGAGCCCATAGAGGTATAATTACAATGCTATAGTGCTATTAATTACAATGCTATAGGGCTACCTGAATGTCACTTTTAGCTGCGTTCTGGTGGATCTATGCCCCTAAGTGGCGCTAAGTCACTCTTTTGGCTGAACGCCAACTTGTAAATATGGCCCCTTTGCACGCTTTAATTAGTGTCGAATGGGCATGCAATGGTTGTTTTTGTGGGCATACATCCCAACACTCCATTCTCCTACAAACCCAACAACCCCCTACTACATTAAACAGTATTAATTACATTAAAATAATACACATATAAAATTACAAATATATTTTAAAAAGTTAATAACAATTATATTTGAATACAAGAAGTTAAAATGATTATACAAACTAATATATAAAACTAATAAAAATAATTATAGCACCATTGTAAAAATAAACAATAGTAAACATATCAATACCCCTTAAAAACAATATTATAACCAGATTAATGATGTGCTTATGATAATTTGCTAGTCACAATAGCTTTGACAAACGTTTCATGCAACACAATATTTTGGTCATCCATCATTCAAATCCCAACAGAAGGACCTCCAGGGAAGTAGTTATCATTAATGTGTCAGTCTTGTATACATTCACATAGTACCCTTCCAGGTTTTCTAAATCCAGATAGTAATTCCAGTTCTTGGGCTGTATTTTTGGAGATGAACGTAATGCTGCCACTTGTAGCTCTATAAACAGACCCCCAGGTAGATTTGTATGTTAAAAGTCAATTTAGCATTGAAAATATACAACGCTGGTGCTCTTCTACATAATTATCTTGTTACTCTTGTAAATGATAAGGGAAGACACAATTTTGTATGGGTGATAAGTAAAGAATCTCGCCACACAAGGGGCCAAATGTAGCAAGCGAAACAGCAATCGCAAACGCTGAAATTCGCAGACTATCATCGTTTGTGACTGCAAAATAGTACTGTGCAATATAGAGAAAGAAAAATCCAATTGTAAAGTAAGGATTCGCAAAAAAACAGACAAGTCAATTTGCAAATCCTTATTTTGCGAATCTGAGCTACCGAGTCTCAAATTGCGATCCGCAAATTGCAAAATGTTAAATAAGAAATCGCAGACATGTATGAAAAATTATAAATAGAGATTTCACCAAAAATCTCTATTTGCGAGTAGAAATTTAACACCAACTAAAAGCAGGTGGTAACTAAGTGCACTGCATATAAACAGCCCCAGAAGGCAACATTTTTCACACAATTGCAGCCCTGTATGTCATAGCAAGGAGGATGTAGATGCAAGCGGCAGCACAGAGGATGAGGAGGCAACAGGAATGCATACACAGAGTGCGCATTACCCTGTTCCAACTGACAAAAGAAGAAATACATAAGAGGTACAGGCTTGACTCCGCTACCATCCTAGACCTGATACGTGGCCTACATCCAATCCTAGAGCATCAGACATGCAGGGTGCACGCAGGTGCAGGTCTTGTTTTACCTGCACTTGCTTGCATCAGGTAATTACCAGGGGGTGATAGCTGTATCCGGAAGGGTCTTACAAAGTTGTTTCTCATGCTTCCTGAACACCTTCCTGGATGCCATGCTTCAATGAATGCACCATTAGGTCCGGTTTCCCACCACGCAGCAAGAACCGCATAGGACCAAAATGGATTTCTATCAGATGGCTCAATTCCCACATGTCATTGGGTGCATTGATGGAACACATATTGCAATCTGCTACTGAGTATGTATATCGAAACAGAAAATCCTATCATTCCATCAATGTCCAGATAATTTGTGATACATCACACATCATAGCTGATATAGTAGCAAAATTCACAGAAAGTACGCATGACTCCTACATCTTCAGGCAAAGTGGATTCTATACACATCTGACAGGGGAGAATTTGGAGAAGGATACCTGCTAGGTAAATGCATGTAACACACTCTGATGTATATTTTGGATGCATCTGTAGTTGCCTGTGATTGAAGTTTCATCCTTTCTCATATAGGTTACAGCGCATAAGCGGTGCATTTATTTATACTCACCCCATTTATCAACCCATCTACCCCAAGTGAGAGGTGATACAATGCTTCCCATAAGTCTACTCAGAATGTGGTGGACATTTGGACTGCTGAAGAGCAGGTTCCACTGCCTCCACAAAAGTGGAGGTGCACGGCAGCAGCACCCCAAGATATGCTGCAAAATCATTGCTACCTGTGCCATGCTAAACAACCTTCAAAAGCCACACAATTTATGGACGAAATGCAGAACAAATCAAAACATTCACTCCCAGTCAAGAGTTGCAACACAACCTGGCCACAAAGAAGGGGAACTCAGTGGAAATCACAGACTCTGACTCAGAGGATGAGGAATGCCCACAGCCACATCACAAAGCAACAGGTGGTGTAGGAGCCACAGATGGGAGACACAGACGTGATGAGATCACACACAACTATTTATAAGTAAGTAATGACACAAAGCTGATACTGATAATTGAATAACGGTGTTTTATTGTCCTCACATCAGGCAATATGTATGCACACTGCCCCACAATACTGGCCTCTGTGTGCCTTGAGTAGCACATCATGGCATGTCAACACTGCATACACATTGACAACCCCTTTCACTGTCTCACATGGGTTAGCTCACCCATTAGCAATGGACTCATTTCCTGCACCTACGCCCAGCACTGCTACGGTCAGTCCCTTGATTGTTCTGCTGCTGTCCCTTGTCTTGCACTCCGCCGTCTGGGCTCAGCAACAGGTGAAATAATGCTGCTGCGGCTGGTGACGTCCTCAATGTCTCCACCATCCCCAGCCTCTGTGACAGCTATGCTGGCTGTCTGGAGCAGTTCAACAGCACTGGTTATCTGCAACAACCCGCTAGCAACATCTTGGCTGCAGTGGGCCATTTCCACTTGCATGGCAACTGTGTGTCTGCTTAAGACAGCTGTAGCATTGCATAGGCGATTGAATGCCTTCGTGTATCCATCCATGCGCTGTTTTCCACGGCGCCTTGTGCCACGTTCACTCTGCATGTTGCTGCATAACTGCTGTACTGCCACAGTCATGTCCTTCATGCACTCGGCATTGGCCCTAAGACCCTCAGCAACAGTGGTGTTCAGGTCATTAATGCACTCCTTGATGTCCATCATGTCAAGTCAAGTCAAAAAGCACTTTATTCGGTTAAAAGACAATAACCATAAAAGCAACAACATGATTTACGATTTACACAGGGGAAATTTAAAAAGGAACAAATCTATTATATTTCATCGATACCAATTGTTTTCCGTAATTTAAAAGCATGTTTAAAAAAGCCTAAAACTACTGTGACAGTTAAAACAGTGTCCTTTCTCTGAAATTCTAAAAATGCTGGGCGACATCTATTTAAATTCATTTCTTTGAGAATTGGGATAATGAATTTTCTACGTGGTAAAATGTAAAATTTACAGAAAAATAAAATATGTATATCTGATTGGGACGAGAATTCATCACACAGACACATAGGCAAATTTCGGGACCATGAATTCATTTCTGGGAAGGACAAGAGTCTACAAACAATATTTAGTCTAAAACGGGTCAAGAGAAATCGATCATAGTTAGACATCGGTAGGGTTAAATAGGGCTGTATTTTATCGCCAGTTATTAACAGGAGATGCGAGGTAACTGTCTTTTTCTTCATTTTATCTCGCCTTCTCTTCTCCTCGAGGTATTCCATACACAGTTTACTCAGCAATTTCCTGGATATATTAACCATTGTGAGCGGATCATCATAATAATGTTGGCAACCAATTTCAGTAAGAAAACGTTTAACGTAATCTAGCCAGTCAAATCTACCCACATTTTCCAATTTTAACACATCCTGCAACATAGCCCGATTCACAACACACTCATTCGTTGTCCACACCCTATGCCACAAAAGGATGGGTTGTGTTCTAATTATATCTGATATATGAGGTTGTCCAAGTTCAGTGTGGCAGATATAAGTCGCCACACTTTGTGGTACTGTCAAGACATCCCTCATAAACTTATTTTCGGCTATTTGAATTGGTTTTATGTTCGAATACCCCCAAAGATCCCAGGCCATACAAGGCTACTGATGTACATGTGGCAATATATATGGTTAGGATTTCTTCTATTGGTTTCTTGCCCAGCTTTTTTATAAAATTCTTTAAGGCCATTATTGTTTTTAGGAACAAAAGAGTTCTGGCCTTTACAGCACTTGTCCAAACCCCCGATTCATGGAACAAAATGCCAAGGTAAGGAAAAGAGGAGGTGTTTTCCAAAGGAACATTATTTATGAACATTCTTCTCATTGTCTTTCTGGTTCATATGGCACAGTTCATGGAGAAGGTTTTACTACAATTAATTTTTAGATCTAAACTCAACATCAACTTCTCAAAAGATGTTATAAGATTTTGTAGGGCCAGGGGAGACCGTGCCATTAGGACTGCATCATCTGCATACAAGAGTGCAGGGATTGATCTTTTACCAACCCTAGGCATATCCCTGCACTCCTGCAGCAGATGTCGCTCAAGTCCATTTATATAAACTAGAAATAAAAAAGGAGCCAGGACACACCCCTGGCGTACTCCGCGTCCAACACCAAATTTTCTGGTACATTCGTCCCCCTTTCCATAACGAACCGATGCAGTGGCTCCTGCATATAATTCTCTTAGAAAGCAAATGATTGGATGTTCCACGCCCAACCCTTTTAAAATTGCCCACAATTTCACGTGTGACACGCAATCGAACGCCGACGTAAGGTCGACAAATGTAAGGTACAGGCGTTCACCTTTTACCCTGGTATATTTTTGTTGAACAATCATTAAGTTTAAACATTGTTCGATTGTTCCTATGCCCTTCTGAAATCCAAACTGTAGGTCACTCATTACCTCATTCTCCTCAGCTCAACTTTGGAGTCTTGCCAGGATAACTCTGCCAAGGATTTTTATAGAAGAGTCCAGGAGGGAGATTGGTCCGTAGCATATGCAGTTTTGCCTATCTCCCTTCTTGTATATCAGTACAATGACCGAGGTAAACCAAGACGGGTTCCATCCCCTTGCTAGTGCTGCATTAAAAGGTTGTAATAGCATTGGGCCCCAGATCTCACTATTTGCTTTATATAGGTCTGCTGGGATCCCATCAGGACCTGCGGCCTTGCCTCCCTTTGCGGCTTTCAAACCCGTCATAACTTCCTCCAGAGTTATCACCAGTTTCTGGGCCCCTGCCCCTATATTACCCATTGTAATAGGACCTATAGTAGGGCTTTCATCTTGGCACCTATAGAGGTTAGAAAAAATGTTCCACCCAATCCTCCTCAGCGATTGCAATCTCCATGCGTGCCTTGCAGTTGTCATACAGAAGGGGGGCATTTACGGCCCTCCAAAAAGCAGATGCATCCTTGGACTGTGACGTTGCACATAAAGCTTCTAAAGCCTCCTTTCTTATTGCATTTTTCCAATTTTTTAAAACCTCATTGTATATTTTCCTAAGGCCTCTTATCTGTAAAGGATCTCGGGTTGTCCTATGAATGGCGTGTTTCAAATCAATCAGTGCCCTTGTACATGCTTTGTCAAACCAACTTTTATTACCCTTTGCCCGATTCTTTGCCTCAACCCACAGGCTGTTTCTAATTGTGGAAGCTATAATGTTAAAATGCTCTATAATCTGTTCACTATCTGAGTGCTCGCCCAGACAGATCGCGAAGCTATCCGAACAGACATTCAACAATTTTCCTAGGAACATTTCTGGGACCACCTTACCCCATTTTAGAGAATACCCATTCTGTCTCCCAAGGATCACATCAGAAACTGTACATAAGGGGAGCACATCTTTGTGCTGCTCAAGAAATGGGTTTTCAACCTCCATTAATTGAGGCAGATGGTCACTTAATGGTAACTCCATAGTCTTTAGCCTCTTAATCTTATGGCTGCAGCTATTTGAAGAAATAATAAAATCAATTGTAGTGAATGCTCCTCTGCCAATGAATGTGGGCATAGAAGGGGTTGGTTGTTGGGCAATTTAATTGGCATACCCCAAATCTTACATAAACAATATTTCATTTATTAAATCCCCAATCAGGGAGTGATCGAAATTCCCCCCCATAAAATTATGACTTCCCTGTCATTTTTATCTATTTCATGTTGTTTATCCTCCCTAAGCATTTTTAAGGTGCAAAGAATTTCGTTTTTCGGGATGTTATTATAAAAATGTATGAGAACAAAATGAATTCCCTTCTTGTTGTTTAACGTTATCACTTGGTAATAACTGGATTTTGACATAAAACATACCTGCTCATACTGGTACCGATTAGAGAGGAGCGTAATTAGGCCTCCCTTTGCTCTCCCATATTGGCCCCCCACAGCCGGGGGTGAAAAAACTTCTATACCCACTTATAAACACTGGATCAGTGGACTAGGTTTCTTGCAAAACCAGGATATCGGAACCATTTATAGCACTTTCCCAGGATGGATTTCTGATTTTCTGCCTCAGTCCTGCCACATTCCAGAATAAAAATGTGCAGGATTTCCTATTCTCATTTACTACATGATCACCCAGAGAGGCATTACCCAGATCCTTTCCGCCTGTCGAGGAACATGCTCCTCCACATTTTCCCCCCTCTTTTAAATCACGGTTGCTAGATGTCTTACAGCATTCCTCTTCATTATCACCATGAGTCACAGTGGGCACAGTTACAGTTTGAATAATGTTCTCATTACCCTCCTATGACCGCTGATCTTTTCTATTCTCCTTGATTTTATCACTGTTCTCCCCTAATCCTGATGTTTTGATAAGAGAAGTATCCTTTTTTTGTCAATCCACAAATTCAAGGCCCGAGAATGCATCAAACCGATTGTGGATAGGTATGTTATAAGCACGTAGAGCTATACCTCTATTGTCCCACAAATAATTATTTCTGAAATTAAGGCCTGGGATTGGTGGATGATTCTACCTGGGATAGAAATTAGATGATCTCTGTGGTTGGGAGAAAAAAGTCTGACTATGTCCATATTGGTCAAAGCCGAACCTGTTTGTAGACTGCCTTTCTACTTCACGGTTTTTAGGATATTGGGCTGATACATATGGGTAGAAGTAGCTAAGGTAATGTGTAGAGATAGAGTCACTACTTCTTGGGTCATACCAATCCCCGATGTGCCTGACAGCTCTATGATCTTTAAAGTTTATGATGATTACATCCCCTTTCCTATCTTTAGGTCGTGAGCCCACCCATGTCGAACGCCTAACATTTAAAATTTCCCCATTAATTTGGGCAGGCAAAGGTCTATTGTTACGTAACCAATAGGTAACTTTATTTCTTAAGGCTCGATGGTCTTCCTTAGTGCTAAAGGGAGCTCAGGGACACCCGCCATGACGATCACATAAGGGCCAGCTTCTGGCGGTAGATCTACTATTCTGCGTGATTGCCAGTCTATCTTATGCAGATTCCTTTCACCATTCTCCTTAATAACCTTACTTTGCGGAAGTTCTACCTTTTCCTCTGAGATCAAGTTATTCCCCCTTTGATCACCCACTTTACTTGGGGGTTGGGCTATAGATACAGGCTTCTTCTTTGGCAAGGGGGATGCCTGCACTTTTTTGGGGGGGTCACAGGATGGCTTTTTCCCACCAAGATTAGATTTTGTAGAAAGGGTAGAATGTAGTGGGACTTGTTTTGTTTCTGACATCGTTTTTCGAGATTTTACTAAAGGATTTGTATTAATCAACTCCTTCATCAAGTCCGATAATATAAGTGTGTTTTGTTCTACTTTTTTGTTGATCAAGTCTAGGTGCGTATTAGTCGACCTAGTCCTTTCTAAAAGAGGGTGCATTAATGATTTTATCAGAATTTCAATTTTTTCCAGCAAGCCATCCTCACCGGTATGGCGGTTGGTTGTCATTGAGGGGATCGTAGTTGGATTCAATGAATCGACCATATTCAACAATGTTGAAGACGGGCCCTTCTTTTGTATTTTGGCTTGCCGAGTCTTTAAAGGACCACCCCCTCTTTTTTTAGTTTTGACCTTAAGTGGTGACATATGGCTCGTGTTAGAAGGGGATGGGGATGGAGTAGAGAATCTAGGGGAGTTTGATAGCCCTTCGTCATCAGTGCTATTATACAAACTAAGCAAGGACGCGTGGGGAATGGTAGGCGAACTCAGCAGAGGGACATCAGTGCTAAGATTAGCCGGCATTTCTCCTTTATCCTCCGTATCTCCAGTATTCACCAACCCAGTATGTTCTACCATATGGTATGTGGAGTTTGGCGATAGGACAGTCCCTATTTGCCCCAAGGATGATCGTTTTCCAGTCATTAAATTCAGAGCAAGTCCTCTGTTTAATTCGAGTGTATCTACTCTTTTCTTGTAATGCTTCCCCCCACGTCTCACTTGTGCTTTTCTGTATTTTCTCACCGGTCTTGGGGCTAGTGGTGTATGCTCTATTTCCTCAATAGCAATATCTGGCCGATCTTCATGCCTCTCAGCATGCACCTGGGCTACAGTCTTCATAACTTTCCTTACACCAATATCAGGATTATTAAGCACAGCTGTATCCGCCACTAAAAGGGACATCTCTTCCTGTAACATTTTGGGGCTCCCCCGGCCTAGAGAGGCCCTTCTATCATTATTGATCTGATTTACCTTTTTGATCAGGTAATTATCCATGGTACCTAGCCCAGAAGCAGTTTTGTCACTTTTAACTAAAGACATCTAATTGCCTTATTACTGCACTCAGTCTATATACTAATATAGTGGTACAGTTCTAAAACATGCAGCGCACTTTGCGCACACACCAAATGTAGAAAGGGCTCTCACTTTGTTACATATGGTCCTTCCCGGCAGGTTCAAAGTCTGTGGCCCAGTCCAGTCTCTTTAGGCCTCTTCAGGCCTAAGAGGGCCCACCCTTTGCCCGGGCTTAGCCCAGCGATGACCACGCGCGTCCCGCGACGCGGAGGAAGCGCCGGTGTTTTTTGCGCAGAAGTGGGTGTGGGTGGGCGGGGATTGCCTCCAGGGATTCTGGGGGCTGTAGTTCCCCTACTCGGCAGCCGCTGATGGAGGTTAGGGCGGCGGCGAGGGGAACAAACAGCCACAGGAGAGCCACAGGAGAGCCACAGGAGAGCGTGCGCTCACAGCGCAGGATATGCTGCTGGTCCGAAATTCACCAGGTAGGTGTGCAGGACAAAGTCTCCCGCTCCACCGAGGGAGCGCCTGTGTTTTCTGCGCCTCCGTGCGCGGAAGTGGGCGTGGGTGGGTGGGGATTACTCGGCAGCCGCTGATGGAGGTTAGGGCGGCGGCGAGGGGAACAAACAGCCACAGGAGAGCCACAGGAGAGCGTGCGCTCACAGCGCAGGATATGCTGCTGGTCCGAAATTCACCAGGTAGGCATGCAGGACAAAGTCTCCCCCATGTCCATCATGTTATTGTTTAGGGATACCAGCTGCCATTGCATTAACTTTATTGTTTTTATTTCCAGTCGGTGCACCTTGACCATGGTGCCCTCAAGACCTGCAAAGACACTGTATTCCTCACCCTGCTCAGACAGACATTGTCGCCTTGGTGTGCGTCGGAGACCGCTGGTGTGGCTACGCTGCATGTGTGACTGTAGGTTTGGAGACTGTGCTGACTCTTCGGGCATGGTGTGTAGATCTTCTGGTGTCTCCTCTACTCCCCCCTCCTCCATCTCCTGTAGTGTTTCCACAGTCTACCTCCTAGTTCTTGGTCTTGGTGTAGGTGTGGCATCTGTGGCTGTCCGCGACTCATCCTTTCCTGCCTGTTTTTGCCCAGGTGCCTCATGTGTCTCTCTGTGTTATGCCAGTGGCACATGTTCTGCTGTGGATACAAGATGCCCATTTACTGAATTTTCTTGAAGCATTTGTATTACATTTACATGATTTTCTATTCACACAAACAGTTCTCCACTTGGTTATTGACTGGTGTGAGGCCCCTGCGATTGTCTTCACCTATGTCACTGCTTTGCTATATGAGTTTTGGGACTACATTTCCCATGATGCATTGCTGGTTGTTATTAAAATGTGGACTGGAGTGGAATTCTAACTTGCTCATGTGGTGTAATTGGGTATTGGGGAGGGTGAGGGTTCAGGACAGACTGTGCATGGATCTTAACTTGTCTGGTGTTGTCTCGGACTGAGCTGTCCACTTCGCCTATGCTACTTATGCTCTCAGACTGGAGGGTGGACTCCACCAAGTCCTCCAGGGGTGTTGTTGCAGGCTCTGTGGATGGTCCTCCACCTTTCTTTTTGGCTTGCTTCAGCCTGTCTGCTACCCTCTGCTTCGCCCAGGAGCGCAAGTCATACCAGCGCTTCTTCTGGTCATCGATGGATCGCTGTGTGACCCCAATGGCATTGATCTTGACTTGCATCTCCAGACAGATCTTCCTCATCTGCGATTTAGGTACATGCAGTGATTTCCTGCCAAATAGGGGCTCATGGGTCTTTACCACTTCCTCAATGAGGACCTCCAACTCCTTTTCACTAAACTTGTGCTTCCTTTTCCTTTCTGCAGGCTCCTTTCCCTTCTCCTGTGTGTCCATCCTGTCTGTTGGTGTCTGCCTGAGCACTCCTGTGCAGCCCCTGGGTGTGTGCTGCTGCTCGCTGCCTCTCCCCCAGCCCGAGACACTCAGAAACAGCATTGGTGTGGTCCCTTCTTGTATGTGATGTCATCAGAATGCACCTGGATAGAAGATTCGCTAATTTGGGATGTTTTGAAATAGAGATTTCGCAAATACTGTATTTGCGATTCGGTATGCAGGATAGCAAGTTTTAGGGAATTGCTAATTATTTTCAATTTTTTTTTCTACATTGCGGTTTGCGATTTCTAAATAGTGATTCGTTAAAAATTGCTATTTAGGAATTGCTATTGTGGTCATTCATAAATCTGGCCTAAGGCGATTTGGCATTCAGTAGGATTACTGTAATGGGGATTTATTGGTGTGATATGATTGCAAGTATGGGAGTGGAAGTTTGTTGCAATTTTTCATCTAGGAATCAATCCATTCTGTTCTACATGCAATAAAGTTTCTCACAGTACAGAAAACCAAATATCTCAAAGCTTAGCACAAATCTAGCAATCATTATTTTGTAATGTTATGGGCTGATATGATACGTTTCTGTGGGAGTTTTCTTCAGTTTTGATAGACTCACAATGACTTGTGTTTTAATGGAAGGTCGCGTAATTAGTGTTTTGCACTAGACCTTCCCGAGATGTTGAACAGGAGTCTAGCTGTGGCATTCTGTATGATCTGAAGCTTATGTAATAGGCACCCAGGGATACCGACTTACAGAGCATTGGCGTAGTCTAAGCGGGAGAGAATAAGAGCCCGCAGGACCATCTCCTTGGCCGACCTCAGAAGCACAGGAAAGAACCTTCTTAGTGCTTTAAGGGTGCCAAAGCAGACTACAGTGAGTTTCTTGATTTGCACCCCAACTTTTAAATCCTCCGCAAACCAGACCCCAAGATTTTTTGCTGGGGCGCCCCCCGAGTTAGGGCAAGGATAATCAGAGGGCCATAACGACCCCCTGAAGGTGGGCGGAAACTGGCCAAATGAAAGGATCTCGGACTTGTCCTCATTGCACTTGAGTTGTGCCTGCACCAACCATCTAAATACAACAGAGAGACAGTTCAGCGCAAGGTCTGTGGACAAGTCAGAATCCTCCCACGTGAATGGAAGCGGAGTATCGTCTGCGTATCCAAATATTTTTGCACCCAATTCTGTCGCCAGCGTAATCAAAGGAGTCAGGTAGATATTAAAAAGCAGCGGGCTCAAGGTAGAGCCCTGGGGGACCCACATGAGCCATAGAGGAGAAGTGGGGGCATCCATACCTGTTGGTAAGGATCTACCAGAAATGATTTAACCCAGTCCCAGGCGGCGTCAACAACGCCTATGTTAGGCAGGCGAGCAAGGAGTAGTTGGTGGGGCACCAGACCAGCAGAGGCAGCAGCAGAAGTCGCAGCGCCCCTTGAGCCCCTCCCGCCGTCGCCATTCCTCCCTCGCCCGCCCGGTTCTCTCTCCCTTCCCTCCAAAGCTTTGGAACTCCCTACCCCTTGAGATGAGAACACTGACCAACCATCTGACCTTTCGTAAGGTCCTAAAAACACATTTATTCCCCAGTAACTGATCCCCCTCTCTCAAATCGCACCATTCACCTCTTCACTACCATCTGAGGCTACTCTCACTGGCAAAGCGCGGAGATACCCCTCCGGGGGTCTATTCATGCGCTATAGAAGAATATAAAATAAATAAATAAATAAATCGTATCAAAGGTGGCAGAGAGGTCAAGTAAAATCTGGGCCGCTCTGCTGCCCACATCCAGGCACTCCCTAATCGCCTCAGCAACCTCCACTAGTGCAGTCTCAGTACTTTAGGTTGCCCGAAAGCCAGACTGCGCCGGATGGAGAAGGCCAGACGTCTCCACATAGGCATCCAGCTGATGAAAGATCACCTTCTCACAAACCTTTGCCAGAGCGGGCAGAAGAGAAATGGGGTGATAGCTGACAAGTTTGGCCTGGTCAAGAGAAGGTTTCTTCAGAAGAGGTAGAAGCTTAGCTTGCTTCCAGCTCCCAGGGACCACAGCAGTCTGTATAGATAGATTAATAATTTTGTTCATCAGAAGATGGAAGGTGCACTCGTTGAATGTAGACACACGCACTTTTAATTCAGTATTAATTCTTTCCTTTATTCAAATATTCTTTAACAACCAAGGCGCACAGCCAACGCGTTTCGTTCCGAACAGGAACTTCGTCAGGGCTGTAATGATCACAGAGAGAAACAAACACTTTAAAAAATTCACATATAATACATAAAAAAGGGGAGAAATCGAACATCATATCTCACAACAAGCTTTAAGATTGACTTGCCCAGGACAACAAATAGAGAGATTAAATATATTCTCATACTCACAAATATCTATACATATATACATACAAAGTTTACTAGTACATCACGTTTAAAAATGATCATATAGACAAGACATTTTGATGATTAGACAACATTCCATTGCGTCAGTGATTCCTTTAAGGACTGGCATCAGTCTTATAAACCAAATAATATCTTCCGTATGGATAGAAGAAAGAAGTCATAGTCAGAAACAAACAGAAAAGGGAAGAAATGGAAAAAGGAAAAAGTGACATTGGTGAAAAGGAGAGAAATGAAATCTACAGTTAATATATGTATAAAGAATCAAAGTATAGATAACCCGCAAAAAGTAAATAATTGAGACAGCAAAAAGAGTAACATATTACTGAGGCGTTGATTCATCATAAGTAGAAAAATCACATAAAAACGCAATTTAGGTTTGCGACTTAAACAGGAAGGCAACAAGCTGCATAATGCAAATTTCCGCTACACATAGAAGCACACAATAAGCAATCCATTTTAATAAAAATACCATGTCCCAAAGTAATGGGACAGCAAAACCTTTCTCCTAAAAACCAGACGACCGGCCTAAGGATGAGAGAAAAGGTAGATGTATCACAGTATCTCACCTCTACTTGAAATGAACCAGTAGTTGATATGTAAGATCCAACAAAGATATACAAGGAATGTTCCAAAAGGCAAAATATTCAAGGTCAATGCTACTGGCAATATTCTAAATAGACACATTTCAAAAATTAAGAATAATGTAAGGAAGGGGGGAAGGGAAAGACAGTTCATACTTCTGAAAATAGTAACTAATAAAAGCATGGTCATAGGGAGTGAAATACATAGATCAAGTGATCCCCAGAGAGGCCAAACCCATGTCTTAGCTATCACGTGAGGGAATTGACAAAAATGCTCTCACCTAATTCATTTATATGTGAATTAGCCAAGAAATAAGATATACAAGATCTGTGTGGATCCACGTCTCATCTCAAACATATTGAAGTCAGTCAAGGTATTTAGCCTAGAACTGGAAAACAAATAATCAGCATTCTCCAGTAGGTATCCAAATCCTTAAAAAAAAAATTGAAAAAAAATTGAGCTAAAAAAGAAGGGTAATAACCCATAAGCACGGTGACATCCATCTCCTTTGAATCTTACCCATTTCATGAATACACCGGTAATGAGGTGTCAAAGTCACCAAAAGCAAGGCACAAAAGATACACAAATATATCTGAAAAGACAAGAAACCCATCATAATTCCAAATAAAGGTCCCAAAATGCACACAATTAACTTTTATAAAAATATTTAATAAGTTCAATATATAAAAACACGTATATCATCAAGGGGCGAGAGTCCTGGGCAAGTCACTCTTAAAGCTTGTTGTGATATATGATGTTCTTTTTCTCCCCTTTTTTATGTATTATATGTGAATTTTTTGAAGTGTGATCATTACAGCCCTTACGAAGTTCCTGTACGGAACGAAACACGTTGGCTGTGCGCCTTGGTTGTTAAAGAATATTTGAATAAAGGAAAGAAATAATACTGGAATAAAAGTGCGTGTGTCTACTTTCAACAAGTGCATCTTCCATCTTCTGATGAACATTTTTGATTGGCCTTGTACCTTGGAATGGCGGGTGTGGGAAGTGTGTTGCACCAACCTATGATTATTGATAATACATATGTTTTGGTTGAGCTAGACCTTGGCCGGTCGTTCTGTTTTTTCATAGATTAATAATTTTATTGACCTCTGGGTAGACCACTTCCGCGTCCCCCGCCAGCACTCTGGTCAGGCACGGGTTGGTCGGAGACCCCGATTTGAGGGATTTAAGGATGGCTAGAATATCCGGTCCAGTTACAGGCTCAAAGTTCCTAAGTGGAGGGGCCAATGGCAAAAGAACAAGGAGGGAAGGCAGAAGATAAACTTCTGATGCCGCATCCACCAACCCCAGTCTATTTTGAATAGCCTGTACCTTTTCAACAACAAAAGTACACACCAACTCACACCATTGAGCGGAGACCGGAAGCGCCGTTTGTTGTGTAGCTGGTACCAAGAAGCTTCTCACAATAGCAAAAATCTCCTTGCTATTGTTATTAACTTTTGCTATCCGCTCAGCATAAAGCCCCTTTTGACTTCCCTAATAGCTGCATAGTATTCTCTGTGCTAAACAGAGAGCATTTTTTGCCAGAGGGTAATAATGCTGCCGCCAGCAGTGTTCCAGGGATTTGCAACACAATTTAAGATCTCTATGGGTGCCTGAGTACCATGGTTTGGATTGCGTAGGTCTCGGTCGCCTGGTGTATAGAGGTTTTAGCACCTTACAGACTCCTTGACTTCTCCAAGAGGAAAAACTATCCACCGCTTCCTCAAGATCAGAGGTATGCGCCAGGCAGGTCCCCGCAAGGACCCTAGACAGAGCTGGAATGTCAATCTTCCGACCTTGATTGTTGTGAGCCGGAATTGACGAGAACGGCTGCTTCCCTATTGGCCAGGAAAATTGTTCCAAGTAATGATCTGACCAAGTCACCTGAAGGGGGTCATCTACTGACAAGGCAAAGTTAGAACACACCAGGTCAATTATATGTCCCCCTTGATGGGAGGGTAACTTTACCCACTGAGTAAGGTGGGCCAAATCAAACAGGTCCATTAGCTCCCTAGCACCCACAGATTCAGGGCAATCTAGATGGATATTAAAGTCACCCAAAAAGAGGAATTTTGAGAAGGGAACGAGGGATGATAACATCATCAAAAGCCCTCAGAAAAACACCCAGTGGGCCAGCGGTCCGATAGAGCAGTGTCCCGCCTAGAGTAAAATGGGGCAAAATGACAATGGTCCAGAACCTCCCCATCCATTAAGCCCACAGTGGTCTCAAACGAGAAGACCTACGTCTCCCTATACACCGTAGCAATCCCCACTCCTCTCCCTGACATAAGATCTAGTCTAGAAATGTTAAATCTCACAGAAATAGCAAGCTCAACCACTGGGGCACAGGATTCCTGAAGCCAGGACTACAAACCCTTCCAATGGACTGACAGGGTCCCTTAGCCTGTCTGATCCATGGCAGTCGGTCTATCGGATCACCACAGAGCTACCCACCATCAAAATGTGGCAGGTTGAAACTTGATTCAAATGGTGGGGAGACCACCACTGACAGCCTGTCAGTGGCATTTCCCTTCCATTGTATCAGCCCCCTAATTACTTACTGACTAGAAATATGGCAATCTGTCTCATTGGCCCTTCTCTGATATTTCCGGAAGATGTCAACCATCTTTTCCAGGGCTTTAGTTTTGTATTATTATTTCCTAGATTTCTAAAGTGGTTAGTTCAGTTGCTTCCTTTTCCCTCCCCTACTTTCCATGCTGGCATCTTAACCATTTAAGAGGAAATAACACCTAAATGCTATAGAGAATACCTTTATTTCAGGAAAGCACAAGTCATCTTCAAGAACTGATTATTTATAATCTCCCAGAAACTAGGAGGGGCAAAGATAAGTAAAGTATCATTTACCTTTTCAGACTATGCAGCAACAGAATTAGTTTTGATAACAAAACTCAAACATCAGAAACAGAACAAATGGATTCTAGATAAAACATTGTTGCCGATTTCAATATTCAAGACCACAATGAAGGACCTTTGTCACTTTGTCACTTGTGGGGTGGGGGGGGGGGGTAAAGGAGGAACAGAATCAATTTCTCCAGAGTAAAATGGAAAAGAATGTGCTTTTCCATTCTCATCTTCCAA